>NW_025334032.1:16475000-26475000 GCF_019186645.2 Phyllostomus hastatus | reverse complement strand
CTGCTTGAAGTCAATTTGCATTGGTCTGACCCCTGCCCTTGGTTACCGATAGGTGGAGCTGTTGCAGTGCAGATCAATATACATAGGCCTAAACAGACAGCTGCGGAAACTCCTGTGCACTCGAGCACGCATATTCCAGCACACCCTGACAAATAGCAGGGGCCAGTTTTATTTATGTCACCAAAAGTGATATTTATTTACTAAGCAGGTGATCACCCACAAATCAAAACAGCACATTTGCCCAAGGCCCAAACTTTGACCTATATTAGATAAATCTAGGCTTCCTTTTAATCATTTTTAGATTCTTTCCCTTAAATGAGCTTCACTAATGTTTACTTCTTTAAATTTTTAAAAATATTCATTTCTTTACAATTCCCTCAGCAAGTCCTACTGTTAAAGTATTGTTGTCTGTCTTAATACATGAGAAACAAGACTTCATTTTTCCCCTTCTTTCTCCCCTTACCTGGTTCTGTCTTGGCTTTGAGGGAAATGTTGTCTAATGATGCCACCCACCGTAGACAAGGACAGAAGCTCTGACTTCAGAAATCTATCCACCAAGGGCAAGAAAAAATATCACAATTGGATCAAAGATTGTATATATAATATGTGTGTGTGTATACTCTTCCCTGTGGAATTCACCCATGTTTTCTTCATTAACGCCTTTTCATATTCTGCCTGATAGAGAAAATGAAGCAACGAGTTGAAAATCACTTCTATCTGAAATGCGTTGCTGATCAGCTAAAGAGAAGCTGTGAGGAAGTGACAGCTCAATAAGCCCAACCCTCCTTCCTGCTCAGTGCTGGTCCATCTTCCCTTCACGATTGTGGGGGTCATTGGCCAGTGAGGGGTATTAGAGCTCTGCTTCCTGGAGTTATGATTCCACAGAACATGTAACACAGACCAGTACAAACCCTTCCAAATACATAAGACATTTCTGGATTTTTTGCTTTGTAGAAAAATGATTGTAAGCATTCCACAATTGTCCTGAATAAATTTGGTCATAATTACGGCAAGGCATTAATTTGACACCCAAAATAACTTCCCCCAAAGTCATACTCTTCGCTAAGAAATGCTAACTGAACTGTCTCCAGAAGCCAGCGACATGCTGTCTGCATCATTGATTCTCAACCCTTTTCATCTCATGGTACACATACACTAATTACTAAAATTCTGCGGCACACCAAACAAAATTTTTTTTTGCTGATCTGACAAAGAAAAACAAGTATAATTTAAATTCACTTACACAGAATGGCTATCATTGCGTTGCCTGTTGTCATTTCATTACTTGACAATTGAAGGGAAAAGAGGTCAGTGCCCTTGACTAAATAGTCAGTTAATGCATGTGTTAAAAATTCTCACGGCACACAGGTTGAAAATCTCTACCTCAGCAAGCGAGAACAGGCAAACATTGGTTCCATAAGATTGGAAGAGCTGTGTGGGACAATAGTAATCGGGACACACAGCAGCTACCAAGAGCAATAGCCCACGTTCAAGTTTGGGCCACTCAGTTGGCCTCCACCCCCGTTACGTCATCACATTCCTGCCAAGTTCAGTCTTTCTAAGGAGGACCAGAAATAGGTTTGCCACATTCAGCTTTGTGTTCGGCGGATCTAAAACCTAAGCTGGGCACCATCCTAGGTTTCCTGGCATTCTTAAGGTATTCCATTGGCAAGAGTTTCATGATTAATATTTTAAAATATCTTGTTTCTAAAAGTCTGTCTCCTCCTGTTAGGTAAATAATGCGTTTCTACTTAGGGGAAAGGCGATGGTATCAGAGAAACTGCTCTGGCACACTGACCTCCATCCAAATAGAAAGTTATTGAACCATGAATTTAATATGATGAAAATCAATTCCTAAACCCCCTACAGCTAAACATTAAGTTTGTTCCTGCTTCCATCTATGATACTATATGTCTCTCTAAATGAGGTCTTTTAAATTTTTCCTTTAAAAAAGTTTTGTATTCCATTTCCAAAGACAGGAATATTTGTAACCCAATTGAACTAATTTTCCTTAATAGTGCCTTTTTACAGTCAGCTTTTAGTCAGTGCAGGGCGTATTCTAGACGCCTACTGAGAATCCCTTCTCTTTCTGATCGCCCTCCTCCTCTGCTCCCCATTTTTCATTCTTCAAATAACATTAAAAAAAAAGCCCTGGCTGGCGTAGCTCAGTGGATTGAGCGTGGGCTGCGAACCAAAATGTCGCAGGTTCGATTCCCAGCCAGGGTACATGCCTGGGTTGCAGGCCGTGACCCCCAGCAACTGCACATTGGTGTTTCTCTCTCTATATATATATCTCCCTCTCTTCCCACTCTAAAAATAATAAATAAATAAAATCTTTAAAAAATAAACAGATGCCTGTGCTCACTCCAAGAGATAATTACTCACTTGCTATGAGAGCAAGAGATTTTAGAACCAGAGGGCCAGTGAAAGATCATAGTTTACTGAATTTTCTTAGAATAACACATTCCCAGCACATTTCTGCAGAACACTCGTGATGCATTCATTGACTCGATCAATTTTATAAGCTCTTAATCTGTGGGGAAAATGACATTTTAAGGCTGTTGTTCTTAGAAATGGTTCATCTCAGCCATTGAACAATATTGTTAATACATTCATCATTCTCTAAATTTATCTTAGCTATTTGCATAGACATTCATTTTCTTTCTTACACTTCATGAACTCATCGTTAAAAATGCTTGATTGGTGTTTGATACGTAGGGACTTACCAAGTAATTATGATGAATAGACAAACAATGCCCCACGCATTATGGTGTTACAGGTGGAAATAATGTAAAAAGTTCATTAATTTTCCTACATAGTTGGGGGCACATGTAAACATCCACTTTTAAAATCAGTGTGCCAGTTGCTTATGAAATTATACTTATACCTACCATACGACCCAGCATCCGTGAGGCCCAGCAATCCCACTGTGAAGTGCTTATGTAAGTGAATTGAGAAGTTACATTCACAAAAAAATCTGTACACTAAGGTTTATAGCAGCCTTGTTTATAATTGCTGAAAATTAGAGATAGTCAAGATATCCTTTAAGAGGTCAATAAATAAGCTAACCATGGTACATCCATACAATGGAGTATCATTCAGCAAGTAAAAAGAATGAGCTATTGATTAAACTTAAATTCACTTTTGCTAAATGAAAGAAGATAGACCCTAAAGCCTACATATGGTATGGTCTATTTATGTGACATTCTTGAGAAGGAAACACTGTGGAGACCGAGAACAGGTATTTGTTTGAGGGCTTTGAGGAGGAGGGGGAGCGCAACAGGATGTGCAGGGCAGGACAGATCTTACGGCACCGGGGAGGTGTGCGCGTGACTGTGTGTTCATCAAAACCCATGAAACCGTGCACCACAAAAAGCGAAGTTTATTACATGCAGTTAAAACAAATAAATGAGCAGAGGATGGTGGGCGATGCCAGGTGGAATACAGACTCTGACAAATGAATTTAACTATATTACAAACAGGTAAGAAAATTTCACTGAAGGAAGTGGGCAAAAAAAATCAGATCAGCTGACCTAAGTAAATTCGATAAACAGTGGTTTGTATGGAAAAATAAGACAAAAAAGAACTCCACATAAACACTGTACTATAGTTGGTAAGTTTATTTTTCAGGGTTGCAGGTTAATAGTTCTGAAATGACTTTGCTTGTATTCTAGAATTTAACAAATCATCAAATAAGCTGTTGTTTCTCGCTGCCAAAGAAAGAAATTACAAAATCAAATGGAAGGTGAGTCACAGTAAGTGATGTTGTATGAATATTCCATATATAGTTCTCTGCATGTGTGTGTGTGTCTCTCTCCCTAAAGGAATTGTGTGGGGTGAGCATGTGCAAGAGAAAGAGAGAGAAAGAGAGGGAAGAGAGTGGGCAGGTACTGAAATACAGACGTTAGTATATACACGGGGACAGTATCCATACAAAAATGTTTCCCAGTTCTACGCGGTGAGAGGACCTAAAAGCGATGACAGGCCAAGCACAGCTGGTGCCGAGCCCTTGGTGCCTGAATGCCTCTCTTTGGTCACGGGGAACGGAATTCAGTCCAGGAGACACAAGATGGTGCGGGAGCATCTGGAAGTGCCAGAAATTAAAGAAGTGCTCGAAGAAATGTAGGTATCTCAGTAAGATACACAAGCTCCCAACAGACAACACTGGAGCAAAATAAATAAAGGAATTATTACATTATAACACCAAGAATAATATAAATGTCCATGACATGCTGATATAGATAAATGAAAGAGTACAGACATAAGTAGGGAAATGGACAAGTGTTCTTTATAGAAGTATCCCAAATCAAAAAGGAATGAGGGAAACAGAAAAACACTATTAGGTCCCCAGAGTAAATCTGGCTTCTTGCAGGATTTACCAATAGATACTAAAATGAGTGAGCAAAATGTTAAGGGAAAACAGGGTAAATGAATGGCCTCAAAGCATCTCTCCTGTAATGCTTATTAATTGCCATCATGGCTTTTAATATATTCCCAGAAATTCTTTAGTACTCCTTCCTACAGAAGGTGGACCGTAATTCTCCTCCTCTGAAACATGGGCTGAACTTAGTGAATCACTGAACAGACTATGGAAAGAAAAAAATAGTAACAGTAGAGAAACCTGGCAGACAATGGAGTAATAAAGTGTTTGAGGCGACCATCACCAGTAATAAGTCACAATGCTAACATGTACCCTCTGGAGCAATGTGATGATAACGGCACTTTATCTCTTTAGTGTTCTTTCCCAAAATTCATAACCACCACTCTGTCATGAGAAAACCCAAGACAAACACAAATGGAGGTACGGTCTGCAGAATGCTTGTCTAGCACCCTTCAAAAGTGTCAAGGTCACGTGCCGAAACAAAAAAAGAAAGGAAAGGAAAGACTGAGAAGTTGTCAGATTGGTGGAGACTAATATTGGTGGAGACGAGAAGAAAAACAAGTTAATTAATAACAGATATCCAATGGGTAGCGAAGACCAAAGTTGACAAAGGATACCATGTTGATGCTATCAACAGGGGCACAGATTAGAAATTGGGTGCTGGAGGATGGTTAAGATTTAGAAATTAAGAAGGTACAACATGAATAAAGTCATAGCAGCTGAAATGCACAGCTGGGTGAAGAGAGCTGTGACTAAATCTCGGGCCAGAGAATAATAGAAGGCAGAGTTATCCAGCCTCTGTTATTGTATAAATAATGGTTTTGCAGTGCAAGCATCTTATTTAATTACTTGCAAGATTTATTTTTCTAAATGAAAATGTCTTTACCCTTATTCCTAGATAAAAGAGTGAGTTCCATGCTGTAATCCATCAACTTGTATATCTAGTGAAGACATAGCGTTTGTTGCGATTTGGTTTGGGGCATGTTTTTCAGCTATCAGGGAATTCATTATTGGCTAAAACAGTTGATAAAACATCTATTTAAGTCATTGTCTCGGAAGGAGGTTGAGTGGAGACGTTAAAGTCGTTGAGTCTGGTTGAAGTCTTCTGACTGGGCTAGAACAGTGAGAAATGATGTGGGCTCCTCTAGATCACTAAGGGTTTGTGTTGTGTCCTTTTTGCATTTGTCAGTCAAAGACCCTTCTATGTGCTCCAGAGTCGCTGTCCTTGGCTACTGGCTATTCTTCCTCACAAGGTAGCTTCTACTCAGAAGTTGTGTCATACTTGTCCTTGAGGGATTTGGAGTCATCTTTACCGGTGATGTTCATGGTGTTTTTGTGAGACTGAACATTTGTGCTATAAGGAGTCTGCCCCGAATGACTGCGGCATTGTGCATTTTCACCTGCCCTATGATCCTTGTCTGGGAAGCTTCCTGCAGCACTCCCAGCGCCCTCTGCGGTCTCCTTCAGTGTGCCCCACCTTTTCCACGTAGACATTTTATGGGGGAAATACAAAGCTAGTTCTCTAGGGCAGCGATTTTCACGGGTGTGCTGCAAGAATGTTTAAAACATGCAGTCCTGACCTCGTTTCCCTTAGATTGTCAAATACAAGAATGACAGCAACCAACACAACAATAGCTGTTCAGTGTGAATGAATCAAAATTGTAACTATTTTTGTCACATTGGCAAAAAATGCAGTATATTTTTGGGTGTGCCTCAGAATTTTAGTAATAGTTTGTGTGCACTATAAGATGAAAAAAGCTGAAGATCTATGCTTTGGGGGCAGAGCATGCTCCTTAGTGGAAGTTGGACTAATGATAGGGACCACAGAGGAAGCATGGAAGGGAAGTCCCTTCATTCTGTTTCTTTTTTTTTTTTAAGTTGATGCTTTTCTTTTTTAAGATTTTATTTATTTATTTTTAGAGAGAGAAAGGAAGGAGATAGAGAGAGAGAGAGAAACATCAATGTGTGGTTGCTGGGGGTTATGGCCTGCAACCCAGGCATGTACCCTGGCTGGGAATCGAACCTGCGACACTTCGGTTCGCAGCCTGCACTCAATCCACTGAGCTACACCAGCCAGGGCCCTCATTCTGTTTCTTACGTTGATAATCATTAGGATGCCTGGCAGAGTGTTTCTGAGTATCAATCTCACCATCCAAATGCAAACACACATTTACCCTCCTCATTGCAATCAGCCCTTAGACACACAACACACACACACACACACACACACACACACACACACACACACACACACACACACACACTGCTCTCATTACAGGGAAGCGAGCCTGGAAACAATCCTCAGCTTTTGGAGATGAAAATTCACTCTTTCCTGCTAGTAATGAAAAGTGTAAAAATGTGCCCATAAAACCTCTGTCTCCCAGGAATTTACTGCTGCTCAAGCCAAGATCTCACTGGTTACAAATTACTGAGGCAGGGGAGGGAGACTTTCCATGGCTTGAGGCGTCTTTATCAAAACCCACGTGAAAATACGAACAGTAGGTGACAAAGTAATCCTGAAAGTGAGTATATATTTTGCACACCTCCTCAGTGTGATTAAACGTGGATAACTTTTAATAAGTCTACTTTTGTTCTTAAAATTAATTATGGGCCAGTCCAGACAGCACTGAAGATTAGCTCCTGCCTGACAGGAGTGTCTTATTGTAGAGGCTAGCAGGAAAGCATTTCCTAGGATATGGACTTAATTAAACTGAAAATACAGCATGTTAAGGTTAAAACCTTAGACTCACAGTGTGGTTTGATCCAGAAAGGGGAAAAATGCCTTTTAATACATGCAGAAAATAATGGTGCATAAGAATGTGAGTTTGGTGCCAATGAGGGATCCCCGCCAGCATTCCAGAGGCGAAGAGGTAGTCCAGTTCATTGGAACCAAGGGCTCTGGGCATCTCCCTCGCCCACCTGGTACCTCGGCCTGTCCCAGAAGTGCTCCATCCTCTGCAGCTGCAATTTTCAACTAGTGTGCAGCAAGAATTTTTAAAACATGCCGTACCTGGCTATTTAGTCAGGGGCACTGACCTCTTTTCCCTTAGATTGTCAGATAATAAAATGACAACAGCCAACACACCAATAGCCAGCAATGTGAATGCATCACAATTACACCTTTTTTTTGTCAGGTTGGCAAAAAACATAATACATTTTTTGATGTGCTTCAGAATTTTAGTAATTAGTTTATGTGTGCCACGAGGTTAAAAATGCTGAGAATCACTGCTCTGCAGAGCTGCATGATGCCCCATGCAGACCTTGGCGTGGCTGTGCAGTTTCAAACAAAATCTTTTTTTAAGTGGTTTCCATCCTGTGGACGCTCCATCTTCTGAAGGTCAAGAAGCATTGCACCTCAGAACCGATTTTCCTTCTTTCTTCTGCGCTCCTGAATTTGCCTGCGTGAATTCTCTCAGCTCTCCCCTGTGCTCTGAAATCCTTTCTCCTTGGCAGACACACAGCAAAAACTCTTTGGAACTGAGTCCCTAAGAAAACTGACATACAAACCTCTTTTTCATGCACGGCGCCAAACGGGAGCAAAAACTGTCTGCTCCTACTCACAAATTCTGTTTCATTCCAACAAGAAAGCACACTCCTCCTCTGTCTCTCCCTCACACACACTCATTCGCATCCACTCACAGAAATTATCTGACTTTCAAGGCATGATCAATAGGGGGATACACTGCTCGGGAAAGCTGCAGAGTGGGCCTCCTGCATCTAACAGGCGGTGGAAACTCTGGCAAAGCCGTTTCTGGAAGATCCAACAGAGGGATTAGCAGGAAGCCTGATTTCAGTCACTGAGAGAGGAAGCGAGTGAGTGCTGGCCGGCTGAGTCGGTACCCACACAGTCTCATCCCCAGCTGAACAAGTTGCAGGGTGTCCTGACACGACAGCGTGACATGAGATAAATAGATGCATGGATGAGAAATCACTGAGGAAAATAATTGCACCTTGCAGAGAAGGATAGTGTGACATTTCTGGATCGCCAACTGCTTTTCCTAGGAAATCAGACTCCAGTGTCAAAAAGTCTTGGAGTTAAAGTTTGATAAGGTTGAGGGATTTTATTCTCTTTCTTAAAAAAAGAACAAAAGAACAAAGCAATAGTCAAACAAAAAAATGTTTACTAGGGAAACAATACCATGGCTTCCTTCACACCTTAGATGAGAACCTCAGAAATCAATTTACAAAGAATGCCTTGCTTTTCTTGTGAATTAGGAACTCTGCAGATGAAAAATTCTTTTCTTTGACTTCAATTTTGCTGCAAAACTGAGAAGCATCTCAGCTGATGTTCTTGAAAACTCCCCCTGTTAAGTTAAGGGTACATGATGCCCAATTTTTTTTTTATAAAATAATCTTTTCCTGTCTCACGAACACCGCTTCAATTTTTCCCTCCTTGATGCTTCAGCAAATAGAAGGAAGATGTCTACATTCAAGGGGACTTTGTCATCAAAGTCTCTTTAGATGTCATGCTCAAATCTAATCTGAATAATTTGAAATACTACTGAATGAAATAATTTCCTTTGCTTCAAAAAGAAAAGGAGCATCAAGCTTTGAAAGATGATAATTCCGTTATTGCATCTCATTACGATTACCCTTTAGGTAATCAGGAATTACCTTCCTTTAACCTTTAGTTCTGTCTTGGTCTGTAGCTAAAGGGTTTGCCAAAGGCAGGGGAACGGGCGTTCTCGCTCTCCATAAAACGATGTGTTCTTCAGCGTGCATTTCAAGGTGCACCCTCTCATCCGTTTCCTCTTTGCTTCCCTTACTTGGGTGGCTTCCTCTTCACTAGCACTTGCATTTTGAAGACGGTGGTTTAAAATGAAGGAGTGACTTTCAGAATCAGGAAGACACGACTTTTTAAACGGAAGAGAAGAGGTACGTGCCGCGCTGATGCTCCATCAGGTGTTACTCTGCTTCTTCCTCATGATAACCACGTGACAGGCACCACCACTGATCCCCAGTGAGAGGTAAGGACACTGGGGCGCGCAGGGTTTATGTAACTCAGGCACAGCTCGGCTGAGAGGGCTGAGAGGCGGGACCCCAGTCCCAGCTTCTAGGACCCCCGAGCCTGACTTGCCTCTGCCACACTGTCCTGTGTCCCGGGGCTGTTAATGGATTTGTGAGAACTAGCAAAAAAGGCACTGGGAATCTAAAACTGGGCATTTTTTATATGCCTGCCTTTCAAATGAAATGTTAAGTACTTAAAAATAGCATTTTTATTGTTTAAGCTTCAGTATTTAATGTTAGTGTTGTAGGGATTTTTTGCTGAGCACACTCAGCAAAACAATAATGTAGTATGAGTACATTAAACCGGCGCGTGTAAAATCATCTGTGGAAACGGATCAATATCTATTTTTAACCCTAAAAAAATGCAGAGAGCTTTATCCCTCATTAGCATCTTCAGGATCTTTGGTAAAAAACAAAAATCCTAAGAAAAGTTGTTGCGCTAACGACCAGACACTGACTAGAAGGAAGCTTGCCCTTCAATTACCCAAGCCGCGTGGGATTTTCAAAGCACACCATGAATGATAAAAAGTGTTTCCTTTTCTGTTGGTAAGAGAAATCCACATTTAAAATAAAAATACATAAGTCTACCTTATATTGGTAACAAAAGCAAGAAATAGTTTTGAATCTTAACTCTTTGTGTAAAGCATTTATAAATACACCTAGATCAAAAGGCAAAGAATCAAATATAAATATAATCTCAGCATTTTATCCTTAATATCTAATTCCTCTCAGCATCTGGGCCTTAAAAGTCCAACTCATTCATCTCAATTTGTTGACAATGTGAGTTAAAATTCTATCTATGGAGCAGAAATCAGGAACCATATACGATAAAATCTATACAGCAATAATTTATACCATCTAACTGAATTATCATTTTAATCTTTTTAATTATAATACTTTTTATGGACAGTAATTATTAGAGTACTATTAAAAAGACTGGCTGAATATCTTGCCAGTATTAGAGATAGAAGATGCAGAAAGTGGAAAGAAGATAGTTTTATATTGCCCATACCTGATTTGAATGTGGAAGTGTGTGTACGGACGGCTTCTATATCAGCGTTGGGCAAAATACACTCAAGAGCCAAATCCTGCCCCACCCACTGCCTGTTTTTGTAAATAAAGTTTTATTGGAACACAGCCAGACTCATTTTTCTCGTATCAGCTATGGCTGCATTCATGCACAAACAATGGCAGAACTGAGTAGCTACAACAAAGACAGTCGGGCCTGCAAAGCCTGCCAATCCCTAATTTACATCTGACACATACTACTTCGCAGTTTTTGTAGGACCTACTTTCACTACAGAATTCTTTCCTGAATTTGTTGCAGCAACAAATTCTGGAGGTAATTCTGTAAGTTGATGAACAGGTAAATTCATGTACTTGAATAAATTCATATATTTGAATAAACTCTGTGATTATGTTTTGGTGCAACATGATGAAACTGACAAATTAGTATGTATATATATATATATATATAGACATATGTAAATATGTAATCCATGCAGACATATGTAAGTCCTATAAGTAAACGGAGTGATGTGTTATGTAAGCAAATATGCCTATATATAGGCAAATGTTCATATAAACTCTAGGAAGATGGAAAGTTGCTCCTTAACAGCTATGAGGCCTTAACCTCTCTAGGCCTCAGTTTTCCCATTGGTAAAATGGAGATAATAGTAGTCATAGCATGGCATGCTAGCATAATATTGCTGCAAAGATAAAAATAAATAGGTGTTTAGTAGATCGTCCAACTCAATGTAGGCACTTAATACACGTTAAGTTACTATCTTCATTGCTGTTGTAGTTATTACTGTGAACCCTTGCCCGCAGGCAGGTACCTCCATCCATCCTGAGAGAAGGTGTGGGATCTTTTCTGTAGGGAAAACTCGATATCATTATCAGATCATTAACTCTGCCATCTAGACAACCAGTATGGAGAGCAAACAAATGAGCTTATCCAAGTGCCAACAATCTGAACTCCAGATTCTTGTCAAAGCATAATCATAATCTAGATTAGTTCTTATCCAACTCACGTGAAAAGAAAACGCAGAATGATTGTTACGTGTCAAGGGTAGTATAAGGCACATACTAATCATCCATTTTTCTGGGCTTCCTTGAGTTTGTTGGTAAAGAGAACAGATAATGTAGGATGTGTTTCCTTCATCTTGCATTGATTTATCAGGTGCCAGGCAACACCTTGGGGACATCACAAATAGCCTAACCCTACGGAGAGTTGCTCTAGCAGGGATCACTTCACAACCAATGACATTTGGAATCTGCTTTTTTCTTGTACCTCTTCCTGTCATCAGCTCAACCTGGTTTTCAAGTTATTGACACCAGGTGACCATTTCTAGGCTCTAGTCTGGTTTCTCTGTTAAATGGTTTTTGTCATTTTCTATGTATTTCATCATCTCAGTGTTCAATTCTGTTTTCACTTTACTGCAGGAAATGAGCAAGGTTAATTCACTGCTCACCACCAGCTCCCGCCAGTCTTCACCCCTTTGCTGGTACCAGACCAGATATAATAAAGTACTCTCCCTGAGTTAAAATCTAACATTACGCCCTTACTTTTATTTAGAACCACTATAAGAAAATCTTCATGAAGTAAGTTTTTGCATCTTCTACCAATTTTCCTTTTGAAGAATTTGTTCATTATTAACTAGAGGATCTAGTGTCATGATTTGTCAGGTTGTTTTGCACAAAATTTAGCACCAGATACATCTCTTCTATATAATGTAAATACATGCTTTTTCAGGCTTTGAAGACAATATGAACTCTTCTTTCTATCTATCTATCTATCTATCTATCTATCTACCTACCTACCTACCTATCTATGGTATCTATCTATTGGCTTAATACCTAAAGCTCAGACTAAACAGGACATTTAAGTGCACTGCCTAATCCAAGTTTCTATGAGAATTTTCATTTTGTTTTCTATGAATTCACAGATCTCTTTTTTAGGACCTAAGAGGAATATGAAAAGAATCCACTATATCTATATATCTATACCTATATCTATATCTATCTATATAATTTTATATGCTATGATTTCTGAATAGTACCCTAGAATTAATACTCACACTTAAAATTTTAGTGAAGTGATAAAGATGTACCTATAATTGTTCATCATCTTGAATTATCCTATAATCTTAATTTAACAAATTGTCCAAAAGCTTTGATAATCACCAGTGGGAAGTAAATACATTTAGGAACAAGTTAAACACCCTATACAGAATGGGATTGGTGATTATTAAATACAATGGATATTGAGTTAGTTTCTCAAAGTAATCAGTGGTGTTTTGTGTTTTTTGTTTTGTTTTGTTTGCTGTGACCATATTCCTCTAGAAGTTGTGGAATCTCTCACTCAGATGCAGGAAAGTTTTTATTGAGCTATAATCACCATACAGCATTTTCTTCATTTCAGGTGTATAACATAATTATTACATATTTGAATATTGTGAAACAATTACCACAAATGTGTAGTTAACATCCATCCCTATATAGACTTACTTTATTTTATTTTATTTTATTTTATTTTATTTTAAGGTCTACTCTCTTAGCAACCTTCAAATATTCTATAAATTTTTATTAGCTATAATCACCATGCTGTACATTATATTCCTATGACTTATTTATTTTAAAACTGAAAGTTTATACCTTTTGATTCCCTTCCCAGATTTTGCTTATCCCCCACCCCTCACCCCTGGCAACCACCAACCTCTTCTGTGTATCTGTGAGCCTGGGGTTTGCTTGGTTCTGTTTTCAGGTAACATATATAAATGGGGTGATACAGTGTTATCTCTCTGTCGGGCTTATTTCACTCAAGGTTAACACATTGTTATAAGTGGCAAAATTGTATTCCTTTTTATGGCTGAATAATATATAAACATGTGTCATGTATAACATATATAACATGTATATCATTTATATGCATGTATAATATGTGTATATATGCCATAACTTCTTTATTTGTTCATCCAACAATAAACACTTAGGTTGTTTCCATACCTTGGCTATTGTAAATAATGCCAAAATAAACAGGGGGAGGCATTTCTTTTTCAAATTAGTGTCTTTATTTTCTTCAGATAAGTACTCAGAAATGGCACTGCTGGATTGCATGGTGGTTCTGTTTTTAATTTTTGAGGAAAGGACGCTCCACGCTGTTCCTGCAGTGGCTGCACCAATACATTCCCACCAATGGGTTTCCTCTTCTCCACATTCTCCCAGCAGATTTCTTCTCTTTCTGTTCGTAGCCATCCCAACAGGTGTGAAGTGAGATCTCACTGTGGTTTTATTTGTATTGTCCTGGGGATCAGTGACATTGGACATGTTTTCATGTACCTGGTCACCATCTGTATGTCTTCTTTGGAAAAGTGTCCATTCAGATCCTCTGCCAACTTTGTAGTCAGAATGAGGTTTCCTTGTTTATTCATGTGCTTTGCTATGGAGTTGTGTTAGTTCTTCTATATTTTGGATATTAACTCTTATGAGATGTATGATTTGCAAATATTTTCTCCCATTTAGTAGGTTATCTTTTCAATTTTTTTGACTGTTTCATTTGCTGGGCAGTTTGTTGTTTCATGTGAAGTTGTCCGGCATATTTAATTTCACTCTTATTGTCTTTGCTTTTAGAGTCAGATTCAAAAAATCGTTGCCAAGACCACATAGTTTTCATTGTGAGATTTTTCTGATTTTTTTCTATTCTTATGATTTACAATAAAACATGGACATAATATGGACATAGTAGTGACCTAACACACGTTCTCAATAATTTCTACTTTAAAATGTATGTGATTATGCCTCCATATGTGCTTGGAAAAAAGAGAACCTCATTATAAAAATGCATGAAGAGAAGAATTAAGTGCTTTAAAAACCTTTATATTGTTAGAGAGATCCATCAATGTGCTATACTGGTACTTTAACAAAGTTATAAAAGTGAAACAGTAGGCCACCTCTAAAAAGTGACCGTTGCCTAAGGGGACATGCTAGATCTTGGGAAATACAAAACATGTAATAAAGAGCATGTTTAAAAGAAATAACAATATGTTTTGTGGCTTAAAACAAAAATTCATTATTACCCCCGATGGCTGTGATCGTTGACTGGGCCCGGCTGCATGGTTTTGCTTTGGGGCTCTCGTTCTGCCTTGGAGTCGGACGGTGATGAGGCTAGACTCGCCTGGAGGCTTGCGCACTCACGTGTGGCTCCTGGGCTGGGATGGCCGGAGCAGTGGCGGGGAGCGGGGGGTCGGCACTAGCTGGGTGTGTGTGTGTATGTCTCTCTCTCTCCATGCAGCATTGACATTGACAGAGGGTTCCTTCACAGCCTGCAGGTCTCAGGGGAGTTTAACTTCTCACGTGCCAACTGGCTTCCTCATGCAACTGTACCAAGAGCTCTAAAGCATTTTGAATAGATAGAATGAAATAATACTAATAGTTTAATGATTACTTATTCCCATGCCAAGTATTATGAATATCCAGGGTCCAGCAGAAGTAACACCTGCTTGAGTGGCTTGAGTGGGGTTGGTAGGGTAATAATATGGGTGTAATAATTTTTGGTTTTAATTTGAGCATTTCACCTAAAATATCATCTTGTGTGCTTGAATGTGATATTTTTATGTCACAGAATTACATGCTTATGATTTTGTAATACAAAGATTTTGTAATAAAAAGGGGGCGTTATTTGTGCCAGACCCTGCATTTTATTTTATTCTTATAACAACCATGTAAACTGAGTACCGTCATCCCTATATTAAAGATGAAGAAACCAGGGCTCAGAATTGTTCCCTGATTGTGCCAGCCCGCATAGCTATAAAACGGTCAATCCAGATTTCTTTTCTATCCAATTCAAATCCAAATTGTTCTCTCCCTGAACCCCATATCCTTTCTCCCATGCTGAGCCACCTCATAAATCCATGAAAAGGTAACTGGCAATGCGAGAGATAAATAACAGTTCAATACACAATATAAGGGGTGTCATGCATTCCCTGTGATTAATAGCCAAATTAAAGTACAGTCCCCAACGAGGAGTTCAGCAGAAGGAAAATCCTCTACAAACTAGTGTTTCTGAGGAGCCTTCTTAGAAGAAAGTAAGTGATCTAATGCTGCAAACTTGTCTTCACAAACCAAGGATAATTTGACAAGGTATGCATGTTATATTTTATCTTTAGAAATCTTTTCTTACCTCAAAATTCTGTGGGTATATTTTCCCTTACATAGATCTAAAAATTCCAGATCTGTAAAAGGCAGAGCGGATACCGTTTTCCTTAAGTGGCTTAGATAATAACTCTAGATATTTTTTGCTGATTTTCTTTTTACTGTGTTAGATTATATGACCATTATTATTTAAGCCTAAGAGAGAGTCCAACCCGCTGATGAAAGCAGAAAGGCCTCTTTCATTAGAAGAGGTGGTGGTACTTTCCTCTGTGAGGAGAGTGATGATCATGATGCTAAATTGATGGAATATTTTCCCTGCTGGCTGCAGACAGGGAGGCATGGGCCTTGGGCCACCCTAAAATTCATTTCAAACTTTGCCTTATTCCTGCTGGCCCTGTTACTACCATGTTTAGAGCTTTATGTTCCTATTGGCTCTTGTTTCCTACAGCACCCCCATTCCTAGTGAGAGCTCCTGTGAAGGACTCATTCAACAGATACAGACTCCAAACAGAGGGGAGCGATGATGCATGCTTACATGGGATATGCAGCAGATTCATCTTCATGCTGATTAAATTGCCCAAATCAAGTAAATGGATCCATGACAAATTAGGCAGCAGAGCCCTGTAATGGATTTGCAAGCTGCAGTTTCACAGAATTCTGTTTCTAAAGCTAGAGCTGACATCATTTGCTAGATCTGAGGGCAATAAAGTTGCCTGGGTAAAGTTTACACACAAGTGATGTCCAGATTTTTTTTAAATCATGGTGCTTTCCATTCCTATGCTTATAGATTTCTGAGACTTCTGTGGCACCATCTAAGGTCTTCTGGCTTGGTAAAAAGAGTAATCCAATGATGACGCCAGACACCTAGACTCCAAACTACTGGGGGTAGTGATGTAGATAAACTAGCAGATCCTTCCTGGCATCTAAGGTAGAGCTTGCCTACATTGTATTTTATCATAAATAAATATCTTTTCAATGTCTGCCTGCTGCACATTTTATGCACAAGTGATATCAAACTCTTGCAGTTGGTTTCATATCCAAGTCATGCTTTGTAACTTGCTTATGTTCTTTGCTCTGTCATTCTTCACTTGCCTTGCTCTGCTTAGCTTCAAGTTTCAGCTCAGATATTTTCTCCTCCCAGAAACTTTCCAAAGCCTCATTCCATGCCATGGACCTTTCTCTCATGTCCCTGAAATAGTCCATTGGAGGCACCTGTATATCACATCTGGCTCCATATACTCACTGAGAATAAAGATCATTTTTTATTCATCTTTGTATGTCAGTGTCCAGCTCCATGCCTGTCTTGTAGTTTGAGCTCAGGAGTATTTGTCAACTGGAATGGAAGAATGGGAAGAGACAGGAGCTCAGTGAGGCACGCGAGGGAGCCGGATGTCCCAGGAACCATCAGTGTCTTGAGCATCCCTTAGAAGGGGTTGTTTGGACAGGGGTTTTGTTCAAATGAACTCCATGTCGCCTCACAGGACTATAATTCCATTTTTAAATATTTCTGAAGGTCAAAACTGTTATAGGCAACATAACTGGGAATTTCTGACAACTAATAGAGCCTGTCCCACTTCCTTTAAGAGACATGGGAAGAGCCAAGAGGGAAAAGGTGGAAACTGATGCACCCAGAGAAGCAGCACAGGTCTCTGGGCTGGAGCGGGGATGTCTGGTTACCACCAGAGAAGCACTGAATTCAGCCAAACAGACAGAGTGGAGGGAAATCAAACCAAAGGCATGTGCTCTCCTGGCGCAGGAGGAGAGACAGCACGCCAAAGAGGTTAAGCATAAACAGAAAGGAATTCAAGTTAATTTCCTAGAAGAACTGACACTATCTGAGACGTCCTTGGATGTGCCAGGTTTTAAACAGCCACGGGCTAAGTGGAAGTGATGCTGGCTGCCTTGCTTGCAGTGCCTTCCAGAGATCGGCAGCATAGGCTGGGCTGCTCCATGGAAGATCAGAAATGGGGAAGCTTCTGTGAGTGATCCCAGTGCCCATCAGCAGATCACAAATTTATTTAAGGCCAGCAGGAAACGAAGTGAGTATCAGGCCCCCCTACGGTTTTCCGATCAGCTTGGAAGGCAGGGAGGCAATGGGAGACAGTAGACGCCCCTCCAAAATCAGTGAACTGTTATTTGCATCTCCTTGGGGGATAGGAGATGGTGCCAACATGAAAGGACTGGAGAGCGTTTCCTTCCCTGTCACACTGTGAAGCCCCTAGGAGCTTAGTTCTATCTAGCCTCGCTTGCTCCAGTGGTATTTGAATTAGATCTTCGGCAAAATGCTGCTTTTGCAAAAGATGATACAAATGTTTCCCACTGAGTTTAAAGGAAAAGCGTCAAAGAACTGCTTCATCCTGCTTAGCCTGGACATCAGTGAATGGGATTCAGGACCCTGGACAGAGAGAGGTTTGGGTTTCTTCGGGTCAAATACTGCCCACAGGAGCAAAGTATGTAGGTTGCTCTGAGCATTAGAGAGATGCTTCTGAACAGAGGAGAACAATGAATTGCAGTTCCCAGCTGCATATTGAATGCTTCCTATTAGCTCACTATCCTTTGCAGTAAATCAACTTACTCTCCATTACAATAGATGGCAATAGTGCATTGCTTGTCAGCAACATGCTGCAATAATAAGGCTCTTTCAGACAGCCTCTCAAATACAGATTGTGATGTCTGTGGAGAAATAGAACTGCTTTTAAAAAGAATATGAGCAATCGCTCTGTAATAAGGCCATATCCAGTATTTCAACAGAAGGGTCTCTGAATTTTCTTACATCGTGACAAAAAATTTATTGCAAAGAGCATGATGGAAGCTCACTATTTAATTGAAAACTATTTATGAAATCGAGGTCCTATTAATTCAGCAATGGAAATACAGCCCCCAAAATGTTTAAAGCCTATAGACACTACAAATTATCTGGTGGACTGTGGAACCAACCAGAAGGCTTGGATTCAAAGCTAGCCAGCTGTGGGACCCTGGGCGGATTATTTAGACTCCTCCTGACCTCCTCTGTCTAAGGGAGGTCATAATAATGTCTTATGTGTAGGATTGTGGGTTCAATGAGGCAACATCAACAACATGTTTCAGCAATGCCTGGGAACACATGGTTCGAATAAGTGTGATTTATTATTTTATACCCAATGTTTTTGAGTTTCTACCATCATAGGGCCAGATGCTCCATTTAATTCAGGAAACCTGTGTGATGCCCTGCTCCTTCTCCCTTGCCCTCCCCCACCCCTTCATGCCAATATCCATTTGTGTTCTCAGAAAATTTTGGAGGGAGGATTGAATTTTGAGCGTCCCAAACAAAGAAACAAAGAGACCAAAGTCAGCTTGTCCCCACTGGGTATGCGTCTGACAAAGATTTGAAGTGGTTCTGAGGCATCGCGGAGAAGAGCTGAAAATCACATTGTCAGGCAGAAATGCATCAAAGCTGTGCGCCGGCGTGAGCCACCCTGGGGAGCACCCCCATTCAGCCACATCCTGGCAGAATCCTGCTTGGCCCTGGCAGGATGGGCTCTCACTTACCATCCCATATGGCACCTAGTCTGTTGTAAGCACTTGATGAGAAAGAAATAATGACAGTAATAACCTCTCTTCACCCACAAACAGTGTTCAGTTAGGGACATCTGTCACCATTATAACTACTGACAAAAATTCTGATATCACTCTGTGCTGCTTTAAACCCGATGAAGCTCTTCCCTTTGAAATCATAAGGAGGATACCTTGCCTAAGCGGCAAGCATTAAGGAAGTCCACCAAGGGCAGCGAGAATGCCTGCTCCTGTTCTCTGTGGGTGTGTTGCTGGCACTGCAGAAAAAAAATTTTCTTGTGCTTTATTCCACTTCATTAGCCAGAGTCTTTTCTGTACCTTAGTATAACCCAGACTTAGTGAGATCAGTATTGTAACTCCTGGCTGGGTGATGAATGTCTTCCCCTCTTACCAGAAAGGTCTCTGGAGACTGGGGGAAGTTCCCACGAGGGGATTTTGATTTTGAGATTTTGCCTCTTCTATCTCTCTGGCTGCACCACGCCACTCCTACTCTACATGTCATAGGATCCCCTTAGTAACCTGGGGTATACAGTGCTCCTGGGACAGTGGTTTATAAGATACATAAAGTTGCCCTGGCTGGTGTAGCTCAGTGGATTGAGAACCAAAGGGTCACTGGTTGATTCCATCAGGGTACGTACTTGGGTTTCAGTCTAGGTCCCCAGTAGGGGGCGCACAAGAGGCGACCACAATTGATGTTTCCCTCTCTCCTTCCCTTCCCCTCTTTCTAAAAATAGATAAATAAAATGTTTTTTAAAATAAGATATTTAAAATTGTTTTCAGTTTTCTTTTAGATTTAAGGCTATATTACTGGATATTTCTATGCAGAAGGAAGCACGTTAATGGCACAAGGAGACAGGTTTCCAGACCCTTCAGAATTTGATAAAGGTCAGCCCAAAATGGAGGCTTTTTTCCACTCATTATTTTGTAGCAGGTCTCAATATCCTGGTTAGCTAGGAGGAAGTAAAATTTCCACATGCAGTTACTCCAAAGCAATGAGCAAGTCAAAGTCTAGTGAAATGTCTTCAATTAAGGTAAACACAACCCACATGTAAGTTGGACAGGGGACCCCCAAATCAAATTGCTTTTGCTTTCACAGACTTTCTTTTAACATAGAGCCTATAAATGCATTTAGTAAGTCGCTTTTTATTATTTATTTTGCTAAGTTAACATTCCTTGTCTGAGGAATGTTAACTACAAATTGATAGATATCTCAGGGTTTAAGAGATTTTGCTATAATGCGATTCGAAGTGATTCCCTGCAAGCAGGACAGCATCCATACTGTCATAATGTGGTTTTGTTTCTTTGTTGCTCCAGTTTTACTAAGAGATAGCAGGCATATAAATTGTATATAGTTAAGGTGTACAACATAATGATTTGATATATGTATATATTCTGAAATTACCACAATAAGTTTAGTTAACATCTATCACTTTATGTAGTTACACTTTTTTGTGATGAGAACTTTTAAGGTCTACTCTCTTTGCAAATTTCAAATATACAGTGCAGTATTACTAACTATAAACCCATACATATACAGTCAATTGATATCTTACAAGGGAGCCAAGAACACTCAATGGAGAAAAAGCAATAAATGTTGCTAGGAAAATTGGATATTCATATGCAGAAGAATGAAACTAAATTTTTATCATAACCTACTCACCAAAACTAACTTGAAATAGACTAAAGACTTAAACATAGTATTGGAAGCCATAAAACTCCTTGCAGAAAATGTAGGGTAGGAGTTCCTGACAATGATTTTTTTTTTATATAACACCTAAAGCACAAGCAACAGAAGCAAAAATAAACAAGCGGGACTACGTAATGTTTTATTAATAACACAATAATGATGATAGCTAATATTTATTTGTTCTTACTATATGTTAGTGGTATGCTGAGTATTTAACATGGCTTATAACATTCAATCCTCATAAGAGTTTGATGATGTGGATGCTATTGTTATCCCCCATTATGTGGATGAAGAAATGCAGTCTAAGGGAGTTTAATGGCTTGGGAGTGACAGGCAAGAATAGATGGTAAGTTCAGGATTGAACCTAAGTGGGTCCAAGATCCAGTGTCTACTTTTAAGCCCTAAATTCAAATAATATACTGATATATATATATATATTTACCTTTTCACACCTTTCTCCTTCCATTTACTTTCTTTATTCCCCTTCTCTGCGTTGTGGTAGTGCTGGTGGTCATGAGTTATTGTGGCATAAAGCATTCATTTATTGAGAAAATATTTATTATGGCCCATGAAACAGCAATTTCAACTGGTGGGGGGGCGGAGTAGATACATAAAGAATTGTTTCCTAAACTATCCCAGATTATTTCTTTCTCCACATTGTAAGTGTTAAATACAGTCTCTCTATCCTGCCTTCTCCTGTAGAGGCTCTGCAGCTTTTGTCCTTAACAACCTGTGCGTTAGACAGTGTAGCAATGTGCAAAACCACGCATAAGTGTTCTTTAAAGATCACCTTGGGTAACTTTCCTGTAATGTTCGAATCTAAAATATTTTACCCCAAACCCACAATTTTCCATATAGTCAAGCTGTTAAATTACCTCTCTGAGAGGCAGAAATTACTCTGTTGATTCAATTTCCTTTGTTTTCTTAAGCGAGTGTAAGATACTACAGATTTCCCTTTAATCCTACCACCATCGCCACATCTCCCTCCTCACTTCTTGAATTCCAGGCAATTTTCAACAATAAACACTTGCAACGATGTTAACTTTTAAGGAACAGATAAAGTTACGTGCACCGTCGTCGTACTTAACCCTCTTTAAGGGTGTTCTCGCGCAGGTTAGAGACAGAACAGCTGCTGCAAGCAAGCCGTCACAACAGCCAGGAGTCAGTCTCGCTGCCTTCCTGCTATGCTTCTGTGTCTGCTGCCTGTCAAGCGCTTATTATAAGGCTGCCATACAGAACCTGAGGCAGATGTTTTCTGAAACTTTTCTATTATGTGCTAATGAGTCAGTCTGAGAAGACACAGATTTTGTGTTATAAAAAGCTGTCATAGAGGTAACACCCCTTTACACCCCTTGAGGTAAAGATTGATTTGGACTCTGGCTTTCCGTGTATGAAATTTACTTAAAATCAGAAGCGAGCAAGTAGTTAATGACTAGTTTCTTCCTCTGAACCTGGATCATGATACAATTAAGTAAAGAGAATATCAAGTAGGGATCATTTCTCTCAGCTACCAAACAAGGAACACATTATAAGGATTTATACCATTTCTTTAAATAACTGAGTCTGGTCATTCAAGAGCTGGGATTTCATTATGTCCTTGTGAGCAGAATCACAGCTTTGTGCCTACTCTGCTGAAGAATGAAGCAGCTCCTGTTATTTTCTGCTTTGGTCAGAGGTTTCTCTATGGAATTTGGTCAGATTTTGAATGTCTGTTCACCTTCCTTCTGCACATTCACTCTGAGTTCCTTTATGACGTAAGCATATGTTGGCTTTATTCTGTAGACTGTTTGGGTTATTTATTCTGTAGACTGTAGGACCTCAGAGGTAAGGATTTTATCACAGTTTACATGAGAAAATGAAAGCCTGTGCACTTATATCAGTACATGGAAGCGTGTGCACTTCTACAAATAAGAGCAGACTACATAGAACAATCTGATACAAGCACACATTCTGACATATGCATATACACTCACATTAGACTCTACACCTCATACACTATAAACAAAATTTACTCCCCCCCCATACAAAAAGCTTTGGTTTTATTTAGATCACGATAGAAAGGATGCAGGGGTGTCTAAACTTTTGGCATCTCTGGGCCACACTGGAAGAAGAAGAGTTGTCTTGGGCCACACATTAAATACACCAACACTGATGAAAACTGGTGAGCAAGAAAAAGTTTTAAGTAAATTCATGGTGTTGTATTGGGCCACATTGATAGCCATCCTGGGCTGCAGGTAGAATATGCACAGGGGAAAGGGCCACAGTAGAGAGGGGCGTGAAACCTGGGCTGACAAAACTCAGAAAAAGAAGAGAAGGAAGACAAAGGGGCTACAGGAGTGAAAATGACCAGGAAGAGTGCAAGGAGGATTGTTACTGTGGCCATCAGTAGCAATGGAAGGGATGAAGTAGAAATGAGGAAAGAAAAGAACGGGTAAAGACTTAGAAAGCATATACGGAGGATAGAGCCAAAAGGTAGGCAATGTATTCATATTTGGAATTCTTAAAAACAAACACAAAAGTAGTAGAACAAAATAATTGTGTTAAAATGTAATTCAAGAAGAGGGAGTGAAAGGAGGGGGAGAAGGCTATCGGGGGGGGTGGTAAACAGTGAGGGAAAGACTTGACTTGGGGCGGTGAACACGCATTACAGTGAATTGGTGACGTGCTGTAGAATTGTGCACCTGAAACCGGTGTAATTTTGTTAACCAGTGTCACTCCAGTACACTTAATTTAAAAAGGAAACTTTTCTGAAAATAGAGAAAGCTTGAACCTATATTTTGTCCCAGAACAAAACTGACCAGAATAGTCAACTTAATGATGAGTACTAATAAAGTTATTGAATGTTAAAGATAATAAAAGAATCCTCCAGATACAAAACAAAAAATTTAATTTTTTTAAATTGCTACACAATCAAGCTAACATCAGACTTTTCTATTGCAATATCCAATGACAAGAGACAGTGAAGTAACACCTAAAAAATAATAAAGGCAAAAATATTGTGAGTCAAAGATTTTATATCTAGCCAAGCTATCCTTTAAAAGCATATGAAATATAAAAAGTCATATGCAACACATATAAACAAATAATTTAAAATAGAAAAATTCAGAGATTGCTTTTTCAATCAGCTGCACTTAAAGAAATGATTTGAAGTTTTTTTACCTCAGCCAAGAAATGACTGGGAAGAGTTTAGCAGCAGGCTAAACTTTTGGTGAGCCTGTTCAAATTAAAGCACGTGGGGGATACGGGTAAGACAACAGTACAGAAGTAAAAGATGGTTTGATAACAGACAAGTAAAACAGCTCTGGTTAATGCCCACTTCATTTTTCAGACTTAGTGTGATGAAAAAGAATCTGAAATTGTATTTCGGGGTGATTACAGGAGCACTAATTTTTGTGACACAATTGAAAGAAAATGTGTTTTAAAAATAAAAAAGAACATATAACCTGAAAATAGCCTTTGTTTTCCTTTTGGCACCAGAGCTTACTTCATTATGTTAATTCTAGAAGGCTGGCAAAAGAAAACTGAATTAAATTGAAGAGTAATCCATAGTGAAATTCACCAGTCCAATTTCATTTATTACAGACTCCTTTAAATGCAAAAGGTAGTATATTAAATTGAAAATAACAGAAGAGCAAACGGTGTTTCTAAATTGCTAATACATTGGAAGGCCAAGGTTCTTGCAGGAGGTGTGCATGTAGCACAAGGGATGTGTGTGCAAATGGGAATTTTGCAACCTGTTCTTTAAAAAAGCCCGTGTGAAACTCTATCACAATTCAAAAGAGTCATCTTTAACTCCAGAAAATCAAAGAAGCATTTTTATCTGGCAAAACCAGGCACAAACAAAGAAGAGTGAGTAAATAGCAATTAAGAATTTCATTAGGAAAAGCCATAAAACAATACAAATGAGTGCTCACTGTGCTATGTAATGAACTTCAGCTTTGTGTCTAACAGACACCTGTCCTCCACACACTCACCGTGTAGCAGCCGCTGGCATGACAGGTTGCTTTCTTAGGGACTGTGTCCATGCCAATTTAAAAAGCATTCTTAAAAGTAGTGGAAAGTATGCCTACTTTGCTATCATTTATCTAAGGGGGAAGGGAATACAAATGTGTGTGTGTGTGTGTGTGTGTGTGTGTGTGTGTGGCACCAACAGAGGGTGGGTGGGAATGAAGTAAAGGGAAAAACAATTCAAGCTAAACTTCTTTGAATATACCTTGCTTTATTCATTATATTTTGAGAATCATATAGCTACAGATTATGTAACTATTAAACAAAAGTCAATTTTAAAGCGATCCTAGAAATCCAAATCAAAAGGAATAAGTAATAACTGTGTAACTCAAATGTGGGCATAGCCAGTCAGACAGGAAACATGGGGAAGGATTTTCCAACGCAGCAGCCTGACTGCGCGTCTGTGGTGGGACAGAGCGCAAGGGAAGCCGACCGCGAGGAAGAGTGTGCGGAGGGAGAGGCGCTGCTGTTGTGCGGCAGTGTCCCATCTCACAGTTGGTGAGTTGTCTCCTGGGGCTCCTGGACTCTGCCCAGGACCCCAAATGTCCTCAGACATGGAGATTCTGGAAGACTGTGGCCGGCCCGAGGGCTACGGGGCCCTGGAGCTGCAGACAGACTAAGGGGGCGGTCCTCAGTCAGAGGTAGCATCCCATGCACCACTCACTTTTCACAAATTCTGTAGCATTTTCACCTTTTGCTTATTGCATTGTGATCCAGACAAGGTCTATGCTTTGTGACTGGTTAACATGTCTCATAAGTGCCTTCTGATGCATACATTCATCCTCCATTTCTCCCTTTTTTGGCATATTTTTGTTATTGTTATAGAATCTAGTGGTATTTTCTTACAGAATTCATCTCAGATACTGTTGTGAAGTTTATCTCCACAATGCTAACATGCTCTGTCGTTCTCTGTGTTTTATGTGCATCGGTAATTCTCATAGTCAAGTTTGCTTTTTTCCTGAGTAGTCTATATAGGTGGTAATGTATTCTTCCAATAAAGGGTAAGTAATTTCTACTTTTCCCTCTCATTATGATAGTGGTCAAAACTGAAAATCATCAGTCAGATGCTTTAATTCATTAGAGATTTCAGAACAGTAATATTTCATTTCTGTCCTTGTTCAGTCATTAGTGTTAGTGCTTCTATAAAGAGAAACGTCTTCGTCAACTATTTAGTTGACAAGAGTCAACTTTCATTCCCTCCCCTCCCTACTTCCTGTCACTCATGACGTGCCATTGTGGGTGTTAAAAAAGGGAACAGCTCTTGGTTACATAGGATTTTCAGGCAAAAACTTTAACCTTTTACAGAGCAAAATTGTGACAAAAATCACAGAAAAAGCATGGCCATTTTGAGCATTGCCACTGATGTTTTTAGTTGAAAATAACTAGAAAAGTGATCTTTTATTTTCTAGGCAAAACCTGTGTGGCACGTTCTTAATGGTACAATATACAGTGCCTCCCCCATCCCTGGGAGAAAGTTCCAAAGCCCCTAGTGGACGCCTGAAACCATGGATAGCACTGAATTCCAGGTACGCTATGTTTTTTTTTCTATACATACATCAATAATAAAGCTGAATTTATTACCTAGACACAGACAGAGAGTAACAACCACTAATGATAAAGTAGAACAATTAAAACAATACACCAAAATAATGGTTATGTAAATGTGGTCTTTGCCTGTCTCAATTAAAATATATTATTGTACTGTACTCCACCTTTCACTTACAGGCAGCACTTTACAGCTTCTCTTTAGCGTATTTGAATTGCCAGCATCACTCCTGTTGCACTTTGGGGCATCATTAAGTAAAATAAGGGTGACTTGAACACAAGCACTGTGATACCTCGACTGTCATCTGATAACCAAGACAGCTGCTGAGTCACTAATGAGCATGTGAGGTTCAACAATGCAAAGATGCTGGGCAAGGGGACCAGTCAAGTTCCAGGTGGGAGGGAGCGGGAAGGTGCGAGATTTTATCAGGCTACTCAGAATGGTTTGCAATTTGAAACATAGGAATTGTTTATTTTTGGAATTTTCCATGTAACATTTTGGACCACAGTTGGGCCTGTGGTTAACTGAAACCACAGAAGGAGAAACTGCTGGCAAAAGGAGGACTTCTTGTATGCTCATGAATGGTAGTTACATCTTCTTTAATAGTCACTCAGTCTGATAGTGTCAGCAGCACAGCAGGTGTAAATTTATCCTCATCTACTCAACTGTATTGTAAGTTAATTTAAAAAAAAACTTTCTGAAGAGATCAAACATGTTGATTCCTTTTTCAGCTGGTGGTAGTGACTCACAGAATCAATCTTTCTCCTTTCCCTCTGACATTAGCCATGTCTGACTCAGCTACAAAATCACTGAATTCATCAAACTGAACTCTCCACGTTCGGGGATCTGCAATTGCTGCAAGGAGTTCTTGTTTGTCTTACAATGTTTCCTTGGAGTACCTGACCTCAGCTTCTGTGCATATGGTGTCCCTGAAGTTTTGACTCATGTAGTCAACAATTTTTGCTTATTTACTCAAATAAGGATCTTGACATATGCTTAAAACAGCTCAAGTCAAGGCACAGGTATAAAGGACCCATGGACAAGGACAGCGGGGCTGGGGGATGATTGAATGTGGGAGGTGGGTGGGCAGGGCAGGGGAGGGCCAGAGGAGAAAATGGGGACAACTGTAATTGAACAACAATAAAACATTTAAAAAATTAAATAACCTTCAAGTGACTAACTCTTTAATTCTTCAAGGTTTTACTAAGATGAAACCATGTCTTCTTGCGTGTTAGGGTGTCAAATTACATCTGGTTTAACTCCTTTCCTTTTATTTGGTTGTTCAGGAAGCACAAAAAGGGTGAGATTAGTGTTCAAAAGTGGAATTGCCCTGTGTTCATTGTTGCTGAATTCCAGCCACCTCCATTAACAATAGAATATGTGCAGCTGTCATTGTTTTTGTGGTTCATCAACATGACACCACCCAGACATGTGGGAGAATTTTTTTCTATGAGAACAACCTGAAACCAAAGCTTTAACAAGGAGATGGTAATGGGATTCAAATAGGGCCCAGCCACTACCTAAAACACAGGCTGAGAAAACCCCCAGAAGAGCCAAAAAGCAGATCCTTTTAGCAGCAATACTACCATTCAACTCAGCTCAGCTCTCCATCACACATGAGTCATTTGTCACTCTGACAATTCTTGCACCAGCAGTTGTGACTGTTCACCAGAGAGTCATACACACCAATGAATTATTTTGTCAAGGCTTTGCTCTCATGTCTTATTTGGATCATAATGAAATCGTGGAGGGAAATACACCCAAAATATCAGTGGGTACCAAGGCAGGAAGGCAGTGCTAAAAAATGATTTGGCCCAGTGTGGACATTTTTATGCCCTTCATTACTGTGCGGTCTGAACTCAAGGTATTACTCCGATAAGGCAAACTTGTCCCTTCCTCCATGTCTAGTAGATGAGAGGAGGAGAGTCCAGATGTAATTTTCTTCTCTCTCTCTCATATGTAAGGATATATATATATATGATCTATATGTATCTCAGTCATATACACATAGATATGTATGTATGTATATACATATAAGTGCATGTGTGTGTATGTACATGTGTGTGGATATATACACAGTATATCATAGCCAATAAGTAGACTTGCATTTTTATTGTATTTTTCACTTTTGTAACCGAGCACCTTGGAATGCTTTGCATCATTTAATTACATGCTGGTAATTAAATAACTACATTCAGGGAGAAAAAAATACCACCAAGCAGATGTCATACACTCAAGGATTGTCATATTTGTTCTACAGATGAAAACAACTGTGTTAGTTTACAGTAGATTTATGTTTAGCACAATCTTTCCCCTGCTTGTCTGTACCTTGCTTCCAACTCTACAAACTCAGTGCGAGGAGTGTTTTCTATTGCCATCCGAGAAGCCTGCCCCCAGTTGTCAGGGAAGAATCCCTTGTTTCCCCTGGTCCGTAGCATGGGAAGTGGAGACCGGAAATGAGCCGGTTGCTTCCGCAGCCACCATGCAGCCATCCCTCCCGCTCTCATTCTCTGATTTGCAGTTTATACTTCTTAACAAACAGAACCCTCTTACACCGATATTTCTGCACAATACATTTATTTTTGACCAAGTGACTTTGCTCTTGTTTTTTCAGTATTTGAAATTCTGCCTTCTTTGTAAAGATTTACTTTTTGAAAACACTGTATTTTTGACATGGTTATCATCAGACTCCCTAGATGACAGGGACACTGGATGCCTTGTGTTAAAAAAAAACCCTAATTGATTAAATTTTAAAACATATTTTTTTGATAATGCAGCAATAGCAGTGTTGGCTGTGGTCAGATTAAATGTTGTGATACACGGTAGTGTTCATTCTTTGACAGATACTTAAACAATATACAATAGAATTGCATTACATTATAAGTTAATAATCACCTTGACCTAGCACAACAAGAACAAATATGTAGTTTATTTTTGAAATAAAATTAAGCACAATACAATTGTATTAGATATTGCTTTAGTACAAACCTAATTGTATTTTTGTGCTAATAGGTTTAATTGATGCAGTTATATTTTTTATGTAGAGTAATAAGTGCTCTTAAGACTCTATAAAAAGAATCTCCATCCCTACTTAAGAATTTAGTTACAAATTTGGAGAATATTCTCCTCTAACATTTTCTCACAAAGAATCAACATGTATTTGAGATTTTATACATACATTGTTTGGTAGTGGCATGTACCAGCACATTTTGATGACTCAAACAACAGCAAAGAAAGAAAATACGTGAATTCAAAAATTTGCTAAGGTGTTTTTATATTTTCAAAAGTATCCAGTGGAGATGATAATTCTAATGACCAGCCCAGGTTACATACAGGAAAACCCTAGAATGAAGAATGGTCATTTTTGATGTTATGAAAATGAGTTAGAAGTTTCTCTCAAGGTCCTCCCTCATCTTCAATTCTATGCCTTCAAAACAACCATTGTCTATAGAACGTAGTTTCCTAATCAGAAAGCTCCAACATACTCACCACACACCACAACCTCACAGAAATAGGTAGGATTATTTATATAGTTATTTCTATTATTCATTGTAATCATTGAGCATTCTTGTCTGTCTGTTTCATACGGGCTTGGAATTACACAGCAGCCAAATAATTTCAGGTCAAACCCCTGAGGATAAGGTCTTGAACCCACCAAGGTGAGACAAGACTTTAATTAGCAGTGACAAGAATAAAGTACAGACGATCCGTGTAGGTATGCTAAATCAAATGCCAGCTTCTCACTGTCCAAGGCAGCAAAATAATGATTTTTGTCAAATGCTAATTAGTGAGCAGTCAATGGAAATACTTATAAATAACATGGTTTGTACAAAGCTAAGCCAGATTTTAGTTTCCATATACTCAATTCATTTGTTCTAAAATTGTGTTAATATCCAGAAATGTCTCTAATACCTTATATTTTATGATCATAACCATTTTGAAAATAATCATTATCACATTTGTACAGACAGCAAGGCCATCACATGGCATCGTAGACAAAGGGAAGATGTAGTTGCAAAGAAGTAATTGCACGGCAAGGGATTTGGGGTCCTGTTTTATCTCTAGTAGAATGACCATAAGTAAGTCCAAGGCCTGGGGTAACTTACCCAATTATACAACCTCAAACTTTAAAAAAAGTTTGGCAGTAGGATAATCATTTTTATGTTATTTACATAAAAAGAAAAAAATTCCATTTTGAAAATGAGTTTTAGTCAAAATGAACATTATGTATCAGACATATTCTTATATTTTGCTTAAGTGAATTGACCTTCACAGTCCAAGGTTCTTACAATGTAGAATTTGGCAGTGAACTTGTGTCATGCGGTATATTCTGTGAATGTCTATACTTTTTAAACGCTAAGATATTTGGCTATACTGAAGCAAAAAGCACTTCTTTGCCTTCTCAGGAAAGATGTAGTTGCTTCTTAGGACTTGTTAGGTATATACTAGTTGCTGTATTAAAGATTTAAAAACTGAAAAAGGTTCTACATCAATGTATTAACCCAAAGAAAAGAAATTTGGAGAAGGTGACCATTTGACAGAAAATGGGAATATGTCTACTACTCAAATTCATAGGTTTTAAAGCTAAAGTTTAATAAATGTTTTTATATTATTTGGTAATATAATATCCTATTATTAACCTATGAGAACCTGAAGCATTGCACATATGATAAAATGCCAACTGAAATTATTTTCACTGGAATAGATGCAAGAAGTCATTGGCTATGATGAGACCAGAAAGACTGTAATTGAAACTTAGAAAAGTTTACTTGCCAAATAGTTAGGATGGAGGAGACCAGAGAAAGACTGTGGGTAAGATCAAGCAGTGAAGTCATTAGAGCTTAGACTAGTTGGGTTCTCTGTGGAACCCAACTATAAAGAATAAAGGAGACACCAATTATCATTTGGGCAACTTTTACTAAAAAAAAAATTTATAGAGTTTTCATTCAGAACACATGGGATTACATTAAAGTAAAACAATGTCTTTATTGGTTTTGGTAAGAGGGTAATTCTGGTCTCATATGATAAGTTAAGATGTGTTCCCTCATCTTCAATTTGTTGCAGGTATTAGGAAGGGTTACTGTTCATTCTTTAAATATCTGGTAGCATTTATCACTGAGGCCATTTGGTGCTGAGCTTTACATTATTGGGAAGTTTCAATTGCCTCACTAAATATAAATCTTTTCAGTAATTTTCTATTTTTTTCTGATTTGGTCTCAGTAGGTCATGTTTTTCCAGGAATTTGTTCATTTCATGTAAGTTATCCAATTTGTAAATGGTTTAAAGCACTCATACAATTCTTTTTTATTTCTGTAAAGTCATTTACAATGTCCTCACTTTCTGTTCTTTAGTTATTTGGGGTTTTCTTCCTTTTTCCTTAGGCGGTTTAGCTAAAGGTTTTTCGGTTTGTTGAATTTTTTGAAAAACCACCTCTTGGTTTCACTGGTTGTCTCAGTTGTTTATTTTCTATATTGTTTATCTCTGCTGTAATCCATGTGAACATTTTCCCCCTTAGAGCAGTTTCTGCTGCATCCTGTCGGTTTGGTGTATTGGGTTTTCATCCTCCTTTGTCTCAAGATGTTTTCTCATTTCACTCATGAAGTCTTCTTAGCCCATTGTTTTGAGTTTTTTTAGTTTCCACTTATTTGTAGTTTTCCAGTTTTCCCTCTGCTATTGGTTTCTAGTTTTGTTCCGCTATGGTCAGAAATGACACTTTGTATGAATTCAATCATTTTAAATCATTAAAATTGTTTTGTGGCCTACTATGTGGCCTGCCCTGGACAGTGTTCTAGTACATCTAGTGCACAAGAAAAGTGTATGTGAGGCTGCTGTTGGGCAGAGTGTTCAGCGTGTATTTGCCAGGTCCAAGTGGTCTGCAGTGCTCGAGTCGCCTGTTTTCTTATGTAGCTTCTATCTGGTTGTTTATTCATGACTGTGAGTGGGATTGTGAAGTCTTCTACCATTATCATAGAGTTACGTATTTCTCACTTAAATCCTGTCCATGTTTGCTTCATATATCTTGGAGCTCTGATGTTTGATACATAAATGTTTACAGTTTCTTTTTCCTGGTGAGTCGATACTTTTATCAATACATAATGTACTCTTCATCTCTTGTAACAGTGTTTTATTTAATTCTTTTGTCTGATATTAGTATAGCCACCCCTGCTCTCTCTTGCTTACTATGTGCATGAAGTTTCTTTTTTCCATCCTTATACTTTCAATTTATGTGCGCCCTTAGATATAATGAATCTCTTGTAGAAAGCACATAATTGGATTATGTTTTTTGATTAGAGATTTTAATCTATCCATTTGTCTTTAAAATACTTATCAGTAAGTACTTATTTTTGACATTTTGTTATTTCTTTTGTACTGTCTTTTTTCCTGGAGAACATTTTCACATTTCTTTGCATGACTTAAAATTTTTGCTTAAGAAATGAACAACTAAAATAACATATTGTAGCAACATCCAGGGTTCTGTTCCTTTTTGAAAATTTTGTTTTGCTTTTAATATCTTGTCTAGACTTAAGCTGTAGACTTTCTCTCCCACTCATTGTAAGTGATGTTTCCCCTTAATTTTTGACATTCCCATTTTTATGTTTTAGTCTGGTTCCCTAGGGTTTGTCCTTGTGTCTCCACACCTTAATGGCCAGCCAATGATTTAAGAAGACTCTAGACTCACACATCTGAAGTCCAGAAGGCCGCCGTTCTATGCAGCTAGATCTCTTTGTGATTCGAGAGCACGTTCCATTTGAGCCGGTTCCCACATCTCCCTTGCCTTTTACTTTTTGCTGGGTTCTCTCAGGCTCCTTTTGCTCGTACATGCAGTTTCCCAGTCACCAAAGCACATACAGAGAACTCCCCTCAGCATTTCTGTGGCTTTCACCGTTCCAGAACCTCGCGTTAATTTCTGCCTAACAGAACGTTTGCTACAACTGGGACTTCAGTCTTCGGGGAGCACCATTGCCGCTGTTTCGCAGTCATTTCCTACCGAGTTTGCTTTCCGAAGCAGGCAAAACTGTGCCATGCCACCCCTGCCCGAAGTTACGGTTCCCACTCCGGCAGCCACGCAGCGAGGGTTTAAGGCCAGCTCTGCAGCGCTGCGACAGCTATAGTTCCCGTTGTTCAAACTGGGGAGGAAAGACAGGCCACAGACTGCCACTGTTCTAACTAACATCTAAGTCCTTTCATTTTGTCTTCTTGACTTGCCTCACTTTCCCCCTTTAAAATGGCTCTTTTTAACCAGTTTTCGACTTTTGTTTTTCAAACAGGGTTGGCTGACAATGCCTCCATAAGCAGAGACTGCCTTCTTTATCAACTTTTGAATAGTCTGAAATCGTTGAATTGTCCAGCCCGCCACAGTAAGTTAGATAAAACAATGTTTCTATGGATGTATTCTGTTTTGTTTCTTAATTCTATTTTCATAACTCTGGTCCTGCATGCCTCTGTCTTCAGTGGCATTTTGGACTATTATAACAATGACAACACTTAATTAACAATTCCTGTCTACTAATTGTATGTAGGGTTATATTTATATGGAGAACAATATGACACACTCCTTGAAATAGAATACCCTGCAGCTTTCCTGAGGGGAATAATCTATTCAGTCTTTTTTCATATCCATTTAGGGTTTTTTTTTTGTGTGACATCTTGTCTCTTGTCTGTGTTTTCAAATATTTTATTTTATTAAATATTATAAAAAGGCTTGTAAACAAAATTGCAATGTCTGAATTTCTCAGCAGTGTGATTCTTTAGCTCGTTGATTCTGCTCATGCACTGTTATTGAGGTTTATTTCCTGGTATTTGTCATATAAATTGTAAGCTCATATCTGTCTGTGTTTTATGGGGCAAAAATCCCCGTTTTCAAGAGTTTGCTCTCCAAAGAGGGCATCTTTTTTCTTTTGCTACATACTGCAGGATACTACCCATCTAGCACAAGTTCATTTCATGGCTTTGATTTTCTGTAAATGCATAGGTAATATATTTTTGACCCTCAAACCTATATTCAGGAAGGCCTCATTTAAAATTCTTACCCCTCAAGCCTTTCTCATGCTTCAAGTCAGCAAAACAACCTTTGGTCTGGGTCAAACAAATACTGTATTCCAAACAAGTGTTTGCAAAGCTAAAGGGAAAGCGGCACTCTGATTACCAGGCTGAAAATTAAAGACATTCTTTAGCATTAGCATCACCGTGTACAGCTAACAAATCACTTAGGTTTACTCATACCTATGGAAATTCCTTTTCCGGCTTATTAACATCAATAAATTCTTTCCTTCTAGTCATGCAATTATTTCCCTTCCCTCTCTCATAAAACCCCCTTGCTGTCGCCCCCTAATTGGAACACCATCTGGGTTTCTGCCTGAATCAGTACTTCTCAAGTAGCTGTTCTTTTGGATCTCAAATGCCCATTGCCTCTCACTTTGGCCTTTTATTTTTAGGCTAACGGAGTGATGGCCTTCTAGTTTATTCAGTTTTAATAAGAATGACATGCGTTTTGCTTTATAACTTTGTCTCTTAGTTTTGAATAGTCAATCACAAGGGTTTCACTCTTTATAGTTTAATAATTATTAGTCAGCATATCTATGTATAATGTAGCAAATGCCTTTTTAGCACCTACTGCGATGTCTGCAAGGTTTCAAGTATTCGAGTGCCATAGTGTTCTTGTTGAGTAATTGTTGGCTGTTACCGCTTCCCAGGGAGGAGTCTCGCTCTACCAGGAGCAGCAGTCCCAGGCTTTCTGCTCACTCCATGTAGGGGTGCGAGAAAGACACTAGTCACACCGATATTCAATGGAACAAGACCTACCCCCAAACGGGAGAGATAGAGCAACGTCAGCTTCAGTAGTAGGTGCTGGACCCCACAGCCAGCAGGGCTTCCTCCCAAACCAATGCAGGGTAGTGATCTGCGCGTAACTCTCTCCTTCTGCAAGCACAGGACTCTGACTGCTCCCCTGTGGGGTCTAAAAGACAGAAAGCGGGCGCATGCCTGAAGGCCGTAGGACGCACACCCGTAAGCAGAAAAAGATGCATGGGAAGGTAGTCCCAAACAAGGCACCGTGCCTAGCACAGGCTGGGGGGCTTCTTGTCTCTCTGAAAAGAAGTATCCCAGGTGCAAGGCTGGGTGTTTGGCAAGGCTGGTCTTATGTGGCTGTGCAGGGGTCAGAAGATGGCATGCAGGCAAGCAAGGAAACTGCCTTTTCCAAGTGTTCTCGAATTGAACCTCTTAGCATTACCGAAAAGTCCCAGCCTGGTCATATCTACATGTATACACACATTCATACCTACGTAAATGTGTATGTATTTTATATATTTGTAATATGTATTTTATATATTATATACATACATATACACATGCAGTGCATTTGTTTTAATTTAGAGCTTTGTAATTACATTCATATCAAAATGATTTGATATGTGGTATTCTGTTTCTGGTACACATTGTACATTTAAATGTCTGAATTATGCCGAGTTTTATAATTGGAAAATTTTTTTCTTAAATTGTCTTTATTGAATTTTGAATTTAAAACTAAATACATTCTCATTTTAGCTAGTGGAATAATGTAAATATGTATAAAATAAGGATAGTAACCTCATGGCCCTGGCCGGCAGCTCAGTTGGTTGGAGTGTTGATTCCCAGTCAGAACACGCACAAGAATCAACCAATGAATGTGTAAATAAGTGGACGAACAAACCAGTGCCTCTCTTTCTCTCTCTAAAAATCAGTAATTTTTTTCATCAAAAAAGGATAGTAATCTCTTCCCACTTTCAAACATTTTCCAGTTTATTTCCACATTTTTGTGTTTATAAAAATGCACAAATACTTTATATGTTTACTTTTTTTGTTTCGGGTTTGTTGATTTTATTTAAATGGAATCCATACTGCTCAACTTACTTTCCTAAAATAAGGATATTTTATATATTGCACATGGTCTAGATGCATAGATTTATCACCTATTTTTGATAGCTAAATAATATTTCACAATGTGGATGAACTGCAATTTGTTCAGATTTTCCTCTAGGAGATGAATATTCACATAGGATTTATAAAGTTCTTTTTTGGTTTTGTTCCTTTAAGAATAAACATATTTGTATATATAAATTATATACAAGTGTTTTCAAGTTTTTAAGTTATTAAAGGGTGATTATAGTATAATATATTTCCTTGAAAAATTTCCCAAAGGGTTATAGCAATTCTTACTTCGATGAGTGAAATGTGAAAGTGAGTCTTTCTCGCTCACATCATCACCATTTCCGCATTACGTCTCACAATATTGTGGGCGAAGGATGGCATAACATCATAGATTTAATTGGCATTTCTCAGACTGCTAATGAGGTTGATCACTCTTCCTGTGTTTATTTTCCATTGGATTTTCTTTTTCGGATAATTGCCTTTTCTTTGAGTATGTTATTAAATTACTTTCAGTTATCAATATATGGAAGCACAGTATTTTAAAAATAGTAACTAATTTTTGTCATATAAGTTGCCAAAATGTTCTCTGTTTGGCTGTTTATTTTTTGATATTATTGTTATGCTTTGACATAATTTTTCTTAAATCACTTTATTGAGGTGTAACTCACATATAGAAAAATGAACAAATCAGAAATGTTCAGCTTAATGATTTGTTACAAAGTGAACACAGTCATAAAGCATCACCTATATTGATAAATAGGATAATACCAGCAGCCAAAACACTCTTATTACCCTAATTTATTAATTATGCCTTTCCTTATCCCTCACTTCTAATATTATGCATTAGTTTGCCCATAATTAAAATTTATATATGTAGACATTTTAAAACACATTATGATTTTATTGTTTGATATAATGATTTTTTGTTTTACTAAAGGTGTTGTTTTTGTATTGCTTTTCCTCTCTATTTTCATATTCATGCATTCACATGGTATCATCTTCCCTCTGACTGAATAACTCCCTGCAGTACTTCTATTAATTTGTAACTGCTGATGATTATTTCTCTCATAATATGTGTGAAAATGTACATACACGTTACCTTCATTGGAAAGGTCTCTTCACTGAATGTGGAATTTAAGTTGGCATTCTTTCAGTCTTTGATAACGTTCTCTCACTGTCTTACAACTTCCACCGTTTTGTTGAGTTGTGAGCAGTTTCTGCTACTACTCCTCTAACATTCCTTTGTTTTTACTGCTTCCATTAAAAACAAAAAATATGTTGTTCTTTTTTTTGCAACAGTTTCACTTTAAATGTCTTGATTCAGTTTTCTTTTGACTCCTGCTTCATCTTTTTAGCAGTTTTTGAATGTTTGTGTTAATGAGTTTCATTGTCTTTATAAGTTTTTCAGGTGTTAGGTCTTCAAATATTGAAACTGTTCTTTCTCCCTTCTATGCTTCTGATACTAAAGTCCCAAATTAGACCTTTGCAAAGTGTAATATGGTCTTGTGATCTTTTCTCCATTTATTTTTCTTTCTTCATTTCTCAGCGCTTTATTCTGGATATTTTCTTCTGATCTCTTCTTCATATCACCAATTATTTCTTTACCCCTGTCTATGATATTGTTACCAATCCAATAAGATCTTAATTTTTATTGTATTTTTTAGATCTGGACTTTTCAATTGATTGTTTTGATTTCTCTAGTTCATTGCTGAACTGTCTATATTTTCTTGTAATTCATTAAAATTATTAATCATATCATATTGATCTGTGCTTTGTAATGAATCTTAATCTTTTATGAATGAAAAATGTTTTAAAATGTTCCATATTATAGATTGAATTAATTATATTTTACATGGTTGCTTATTTCACTGTAACATTCCGATGACAGCATTCTATGGTTTTTAGCCATTCACAATGGTTGATGTGAAGTCTGTTTCTTTCTAGGTCATATGTATTTTTTAATTGACTTTTTAATCCTTGACATTTTGTCATATCATCATATGTGTTGATATATGGATTTATTTTTATATATTGTACTCAGTAATTTTATTGTAATTTTCAGCTAAATATTTATTTATGTCTTTAGTCATGGAAAATTTTTATCCTCTAGCTCCTAAAAAGTTATATTTCTACCATTTCTTTTATGATAATTTCCTTCAACTCTTATGTTTATCAGAATATCTCAATTTAACCTCGCAGTCTCTGAATTTCTCTTATGTTTGAAACTGTACTTGCATTTTTTATCTGTATCTGATGTCTGTCCATCTTTGCCAGGCTTGAACCTCATATTTATTATTTTTCAACTCCTATATTTATATTGCTTTCTTATCCAACAATACCTGTTTTATATCACTTTGTTTTAATTCAGTCTTTATATTTATTTCTTATCATTTTGAAATAAATAGAATTCTTCCTCTTAGATATTAGATCATTCCAAATAAATATATTTTAAGTTCTACAATATTTTTCCATGAAGTGTGAATTGATGTTCAAATTTCGATTTTATTTTTCTGTATTTTTTCGCGCTGTACATCTTCAAGAGTTTTAGGAGAGTGGCTAATATGGCCATTTTCAGGGAGAGAATTGGTTTCCTTCTCTACTCATCATCTTTCTTTCTGTAATTACAGCTCTTTGAATTGAGATTTGTGGCTACCTCCACTTAAACCTGAGGCCTTGATTCTAAAACTGTAGTGTTGTTGAGAGGGAACCTATGCAGCCCTTGAGCCAATGTACGGTCAGGTTAAGTTCCCAGGGGAAAAGGCTGTGTCATTGGAATTCCTGCTCCCCTAAATAGCAGTCTGAGGTTGGATGAATGTTTTTGAGGCACTTCTCTTGAGTTAGAGAATTTAATTCCAGTTTCTTCTGTAAGCTGTGCGACTGGCTCTGATAGCCCATCCCATGTGGAGCCATTTCTTCTCTGTGGCCCCGCGGTATTCAGACTTCCACTGACCACTGCCTGCTTTGCGAGCCAGACCTCGGAAAGCTCATGGATTTAGCCCTACTTACCATTAGGAGTTGTTTTGTTGATGATCCATATAGATATTTATCTTGGTTTTGAACCAGGCTATGTCTCTTTGGTTTTCTTCCTGATATGCTACCTTTCATTCCTATGTGTCTAGAGCAGAGAAGGATTACAGTGTAAAATTACTAGGTCATCTTGATCAGATGACATCTCTTTTTCTTCAGAGTGTTAAAAAATACCTTCGAGTATTTCAGTTCTGGTGTTTTATACACATGCACACACACAAAACCTGAGTGGATGTGCCAGTTCATTCACACACACACACACAGATATGTATAAATACACACATGACAGATAAGTAGATATAGTAACCCATTTATTCATATGCACACATGAACAGTTCATACATGTGTATACATATACACGTGTGTATAATCTGCATTCTCTTCTCAGCAGAGATGCGTATTGTCAGTAGTTTGAGTACAGGAGAATCAAAGAGTTCTAGCTTTATTTTCTGTTCGGATGAGTTTCTTACCAAAGTACTAATAGTGATCTTGGCCTTCTAGTGATCCCCAGAATCTATTCCAGAGCTACATTGTCTGTCTCAAGGGAAGTTAGTACTTGAATCGGGATGAAGTCATCCTTATACCTGACAAGATAAGTGGAATATGTGTTTGAATTAAATTGCAAATGGTACTCTCTTAAATTTTATTTTCAGTAAAATACTACTTAACATGTAAAGCAGATCTCTTTCTCTTCAGAATGCATGACAGCCATTTACTAACGAATGCTTTTAAATCCACTGCCTGAGCCTTAAGATATAATGAATTGTAAATTCATAGTTTTTTCTACATATATGGAGAAAAGGATGCAGGAAGGGTGGGATTCGGGACAGGAAAGTCAGAGCTTTATTTAAAAATTGTAAACAATTCTGTTTGTTAAGCTGGCATTTTCTCTTAGCAGACCAATTAAAATCATGTAACAATGACTTAAGCCCCACTTTAAAAAACATATACTATTATTTTCCTCCTTCTCCTACTGACAGGGACTTATTTGTAATATCTTACTGCACAAGAGGAGTTGAGGAAAGGGGAGGAAAAGGGGAAATGAGAGCAGAAAACAAAAACATAAAAAGAGAACTTGTGTCGCTTCTTTCTTTTGTTTCACCTTCCGCAGAAGCCATTCCTCCCTTTCCTCGGTGACTTCTCGTTGACGTTCATACAAGCGGCTTGTTGAGGGTAAATGCTCTGAGATCAACTCCTTTGGTTGTGTAAGCCACTCCCCCAATGTGTACACTGTTGTTCTGTTGGTCGCATGTTGTCCCAGATCCTGCCTTCTTCTTCTTTTGGTTCCAAGACCCCAAAAGGCATATATTCCCTCTTAGTCTCCATCTTGGACATACAGATGTTCTCCTAACCACGTCCCTCTATCTCATAGCCCTTGTTCTGGAGTAAACCAGGCAGCTTCAGTGGATGAGGATACCTGCTGGTGGTATTCCTGCCTGCGCACTAGGAACTCTGCAGGAAACCCTGCTGTCTCACAGCAATGCACTCTGGGTGGTAGTGCCAGTCCTGAGAAAACCAAACACTCCTGCATCGTGTGAGGGCAACAAAGAGTAATGGGGAGGTTGGACTAGAAGTTTGATCCATTTGTCACATTTCTGACTCTCAGTTCTGTTCCTGACCAGAGCCTGCGGGGCCATCTTCTCCTCGGGCCTTCAGCCTTCTCTTTGGAGACAGCTGTGTGGTTCACTGCTGTGTTCTAGTACAGGCCACGTGGCAGTCATGGGGTTTGGAACTATGCCTTTACTTTAATCATCTCTGGGTGCCTCTTCCCTGGTCTCTTCCAGCAGGCACAGTGACTACCAGAGCAGGTAGAGAGTAACAAAGGAATAATGGATGTCCCAAGGAGAGAGATGGAAGGAACAAATAGAGACGAAACAGGGAAGCAGAAACCTGTCAAATACCCCACAGAGGTTTGGCAGCATGTCCCATTCAACAAGAAGAGTTACGGTATTTTCTCCCAATACAGAATGATTCCAAGCTACCCCTGAGCTGCCCCAAAGGCCACAAAGTACTAGAATGTGGAAACTGTCAAGTTTCTGATGCTAGATGCCAAAGGCAGGGAACTCGAGGCTTGCACATTATGCTGTCATTGGAGACTCCATCTTTTACGAGTGGGCACATCTCAGCTTTTCTCATCACAGTTTATTATTTTTTAAAGCCCTCACACGTTAATTTTACTGCCAAAGAATTGTGTTTCTTGGTATTATTTTTAAGTTCTCTCATTCGTCTGTGTCAGCAGCTGCAGCTGAAACTCCAAGACGCCTGATTCCAGGAAGAATTCCCAGGTTGCAACATGAGGAGGGCACACTTGCGGTGTCAGGAAAAACTTCTTTAGTTAGAGTCTTATCTTGGTGTCCTGCTGCCCTTTTTAAACAAATGTATTGGATTTTTGTACTTTATGGCTGCTTTGTAGCCAATATCTACAATAGACTTCTCTAATTTTGTGTGTGAAAGAGTTTACTTAACAAACGATCCCATATTGCCTCTAACAGGCAAGGCTGTTAACTTGGATTATTGTACACAGAGAGCGCATCACATGGAGACCACTCATAGCTCCCCGGCTTTTAACATCCCCACCTCCAACCCCCGCCTGGTTTCGCCAGGTTCATGAATCATGACCAGGGCTGTGAGCACACACTGGTGAATAAAATTCAGCATGCTCTCTGTAAGTCACATGCATTTCTAAAATGTGCCGCTCTGACTGAACGGGATCTTCCTGCAAAATTACTGGCACAGGACATATTCCCAATGGAAATATTGCTTGTGGAATATCTCATTTAATTGCATTGCCAAGTTCAGCAATCAAAGTTGCCAGCTGTTGCCCTTTGTCCAGTTGATTTTTGGCCTTCCCTATTTATTATCATAATTGTGTGATTAATAGAGACAGTGGCTCTTATCAAAACGTCAACAGTGGCAGAGCTAGAAATAGCTGGGTCTTCAGAAGCAGTCGTCGGAATCCGAAAGGAGGGACGCTACAATGTTAGCTTCCCATATGCGGGAAGATTGCCTCTCCATGGCGCATGTCCAGGGAGGATCTGTGTGCCGCTTGAAAAGACCCGAAGAAGGAGAGAAAAATTCTCACAGTGGTTACAACTAAAACCAGCTGCTCAGTCCAGAAGGTTAACTAGAAGCGATGTACAAATGTATAGTGGAAGCTTCTCAGCTCTTCTCCTTTATGTCTCCATCCTACGTTCGTAAGCCCATCTCCTCTATTTTTCAGCTACAAGCGTGTTCTGTTCCCACGGGTTTTGATTTCAATGACTTCTGACAACCAGCTGTAGTTCAGGTTTTAAATGAGGCCCCCCACCTCCCCACAACTTTTCCCAAAAGAATCCAGTTCTATTGTGTAGGGCGGTCCAGAAATGTTTCCATACTTCCTGAAAGCTTCCATGTCTAAGGCCCTTTTTCTGTCTTCTGAATGTCTGTTTTGCCTATAGTAATGGAGGTGGAAACTGCAACCCTTTACTATTTTCCCTGAAGAATTCACTTGCCTCCGTAATCTCAGTGACGGCTGAACTCTAGAGAGGAAGACCGCATTGTGACAGGTGTAGTTTACCACCCACTCTTTGGCTCCCCTCTTCCCGTCCCATCTCCTAGAACGACACATTCTTCCCTGTTACTCTTGTAAAATATTTCCACTTCCTTTAACTTTTCTTGGAGTTCGACCACTTACACCATACACAGAGGATAAGTCACTTAGAATATTTTTTTCAGGCAAATATAGAGCTTTTCCTCAGGAATTATAGTAAACCGCTTAAAGATAATTTGTAATATTTGGAAGGGCTTGTCTCTGTATGCCTAATCTCTATCTGCCTTCCTCTAAGTTTGAGTTGACTCAGATATTTTCTATTTTTTAAGATTAGCTTGGCAAGAAAATATTAACAGGCAATGGAAGAGGAAGGAAGTCCTGCCATTTGTAACAACATGGATGGACCTTGAAGGCACTATGCTAAGTGAAATACATCAGACAAAGACAAATGCTGTATAACGTCACATATATGTGGAGTCTAAAACAAAAACAAAAGCGAAACGACCCAAATTCATAGATACAGAGAACAGACTGGTGATTGTCATAAGCAGGGTGTGTGTGGGGGGTGGGGTGGTAAAATGGGTAAGGGGGTCGAAAGAGAAAAGTTTCCAGCTATAAAATAAATAAGGTCTGGGGATGCAATGTAGGACATAGTGATAACAGTTAATAATGTTGCATTGTATATTTGAAGGTTGCTAAGACAGATCTTAAAACTTGTCATCGTGAAAAATATGGTAACTGTGCGGTGATGGATGTTAACTCTACTTACTGTGGTGATCATTTTGCAATAGTGCAATCAATTATGGAATCACTGTGTTGTCCTCCTGAAGCTAATATGATGTTATATGTCAATTATATGTCAAAAAAGAAGGCAGTGGAAATAGAAACTTTCTATTTGCTTTTATTTATAACATGTTAGAAAACAAGTATAGTTAAGTCAAACAACAAGGAATTGGGAAACACATTGTACTAAGTCGATTCATTAAATTAACATGACCTGATTACAGCTAATACTTATAGGTTAGCTTTAATTCAAAATACTCTCTCTAGAAAACAACACGTTTTTAACATATTTGTCCCAATTCCAGAAGAGGTGACTTAATTTCCAATTTGGTTGTATTGAATATTCAAAATCATAACATGCTAGAGTTAGAAATGATGGATCTTTAAAAGGATTGATCTTAAAATCATCCAGTAAAACACTCTCATTTTACAAATAAAACAAAAATAGAGAGGGAATACTGACTTGCCCCAGACCACATAACCAGTCCTTGGTCTGGTGTCAGGGGCAGTGTCAGGGACGAGACCACTGGTGTCCTGACTTTCAGGCAGATTCTTCTACTATTCTATGTTTTGGTTCTTGGCCCAGACACAATGCCCCTGGGTAGTGATGGATGTGGATATATCTCTAAGTGGAATGGAATACTATTCATACATGTTTCAAAATAGCTAGGATTAGATTGATACAGGGTGTATAAATATGTGGAACATAATTAATATATGATATACAATCAATACATGATGTAAGACTGAAGATTCAACTTCTCCCAACCAACTAGCTCAGTAGCCCTGAGGAAGCTGAGAGGACATGTCTCTGGAAAACCTGAGGGAATGGACACTATGTCCACCTTCATCTGAGATTTGGAATGGTACTTCATTCTCGATGTGACCCCGGGCAAATCACTTCAGTACTCAGTCTGACTTTCCTTGTCTGCCGAACAGGGATAATAGAGCCCTTCTTCCAGCGGTTGAGTCTACTCTAAAGAGTCGCATATGTGAAAGTCCTATTTCGTGAGCAGGGTACATCAAGGGGTCTTAGTTTTCCTCCTTCTGTCTCATTTGTTTTTGTAGTTTTACTTGAATTTATTAACCTACAATTATGTCATCTTCTCCTCAATAGTTTTTCAAAGGAAAATTGTTTTTACTTTTGCTTCCCTCTGGGGACAGCAGAAATATTTAAATACTATCTTGGAAACGTAGTCTGTTGTATTTTTCTTTCTTCTATTTTTAATGAATACACTCATTTGCAGCAGAACTGCCACGTAGCCTGAAGAGTAAGGAAAGCTGGAGGATGAATGACTGTTTTCCAGAAGACAGGTGAAGTATATTTGCTAGATGAATTCTCCATTCACCTTCACCTTCTCAAAGGAAAAAGGACAAAACCCTCACTTACCAAGAGTCCAAAGAGATCTTCAGGCAAGTCCCTAGCCGCCTCCACATCACTTTGCCTTGAAGCCTTCCTTCCCTGGAGCTCGGTTTGCTTGACCAGGCCCCAACCCTTTTATTGAGCTGCCAGAAGACGAGAGGAAACAATCCGTTCCTTCCCCGGACACTCACATGTCCGGTGGCCCTCAGGAGAGGAATGCCGTGTGTGCTGATCAGGGGGTCAATCTCCCTGCCTATCACCCCCTTTATCTTCGGAAGAAATCGTGTTAGTGCAATTACCTCATCCACAATGATTACCTTGCTTTACGCTGTTTATTCTCCAGAGAAAGGTGTTTTGGAGAACAAATGGTACTCTGGCCAGAAAGATGGGTTTTTAAAAAGTACTTGTGTCAATATTGGGTGTGGACAGTGGGGAACTGTTGAGAAGGTTGTCTTTCTTTCATCCTAAGACTTCAGTTCCTACTGAGGTCAACCGGGCAGAAGAGGACGCATATGCTGACCAGCTGAGTTATGGGGAACTGAGGTCGGGGCTGGATATGGTGAGAGACAATTCGGTGCTCTGACCTTGGAACCTCAGGTCAGGGTCATCTTCCCAGGTGCAGAGGGGAGAGTAAGAAGCAACCACGAGTACTTTGAAAAGCAGTTAGAATAAAGATTTGTCTGATCAAAACAATGCACGCTTTTAAGAAAAGCCCTCCAAGAAAGGCCCAGCACGACTTCCTTTCCCTGATACGTAGGATAAAGATGATTCCCAGGACCTGGATTAAAACAAACACAGCAGGAGCCAACAGAAATGAAGACCCTTCGGAAAATGTGGGGGATCCGGGAGTGATTAGAATCACACACAAGGGAATGGGTCGACCACATACCCATTGACGCACCTATGACTGTAATTTCTTCTCGCCTCTTTATTTACATACGTGCATATTTAGCATAATTGCAATAATGGATTTATTCTAGTATTATTTTTCCCAACCTGGTATTTAAAATATAATTTTCCTTGAAATTTTCAGTCGTGATATCTGATCTGCTGTTTAAAAAAAATGGGAGCAGAAGAGGCAGGACTGTGAAAGGGCTGAAACTTGAATGAAACAGAGGTTTCGCGGAAGCAGCAACTGTGAGTGAAGCTGCCGAGATGTCCACATCTTTCTGGGTTCGCCTCCAACAGACCCGCCGGCTTTGCTCACATCTTCAGGCTTGTGATGATCTTCACGAGCTCGAATCCGGACCTGCTCCGGTTCTCCCACGGCTGGGGCCGTCCGCGGAGCGTGAAGAAACCTGGGGGCGCGCGCAGTCGCCGCGGGGCTCACCTGCGCCTCCCGCCCCTCTCCGCCAGAGGCCGCCGCCCCTCCCGCAGCCCCGCCCAGGCTCGGCTCATTGGCTGCGGCTCAGAGGGGAGGAGACGGGGCGGTCGCGGGGGTCTCATTAGCGATGCGGACTAGCATCTCCGCTCACTAGTCCCGGACCCGGCAGCAGTGGGTACCGCGAGCGACTTCGGCTGCAGCGGTGGAGACAGCGGTAGCCCCGCCGTGGGAGGCCATGGGGGCGCGCTCCTACTCTGGGTGTCCAGCCGGCGACGGATCGGAGCGCCCTGCCTGGCTGCTGTAGGGAGCGGCCGTGTAGCAGTCACTCGCTAAGGACCCCCAGGACCCACTCGCTCGGCCCCTGGCCCGTCTGCGGCTCCCGGGCTCCCGGACGTGGAAGAGGAACCGTACTTGAGAGCGGGAAGAGACCATGGGGAGAGCGGCCACCGCAGGTGGAGGCGCCGAAGGAGTGCGCTGGTGGCTCCCTTGGCTGGGGCTCTGCTTCTGGGCGGCGGGGGCTGCGGCTGCGGCTGCCCGAGGTAAGCGCTGGGCAAAGCAGGCGGCGGGGTTGGGAGCGAGGCGAGGGGGCTCCCGTAAGACCGAGCGGGACCTACACCTACGGCGCCGGCTTCCCAAGTTGAGCCCTGCACCTCTGCGCACCGAACCCCAGCTGGGTGGGAATCGGGCGGAGGACCTCCGAGGGGACCACTGTCTCCCACCCCAAGTTTGCGACCGTCGCATTCCTACAGGTTGCTATGACGGGGCCCCTACCCTTAACTCTCCTCGCTTGCTCCATTTTGCAAGCCCTCCCCAATTGCTGCAGACTGGAGTACCCACCTCTTGCCTCCAATCTCGCTGCCCCCCGTTTTCTCCACTGCCTTCCAAAGCGAGATCGTTCTTGGGTGAGCGCTCATAGTGGTGTCCAAGAGTTCCGAGGAAGAGGGGCCGAGTGATGGGAGTCTGTGCAGGGTGGTCTTCAATGGAGAGGGCGTCTTTTCCCTTCGGGGAGCCGCACCCAGGCTGAAGTCCGCTAAGCTTGACACCCCTCGGGCGTCACTAACCTGGGGACCTAGGCGGCACTGGGCTTTCTTTGGAGGAGGCTGCGTGTGTGCGGGAGCTGGGGAAAGCTGAGTGCACCTCCCGCGCTTAACTGCGCCCGCAGTGCAGAGCGCGGGGAAGCAGTTGGCCGGAGGCCGCTCGCCCGGCGCGTCCTCTGCCTACCCCGTGCCTACTACACCCAGGGAGCTCACGAGCGCCGGGCCCCACGGAGCAGCAGGGAAAACGCGTGTTTTTCTTACGGCGGCTTAGAAATGTAGACCCCATTTTCCTGGATCCTCTGGACTCCAGTAGAGTGAAATTTTGCAGCTGGTTTGTTTCAGCTCCACCTTGAGCGAGGACGACTGGGAGCTTGAACTTAAAGATAAATCCCGCCGACTTGCTTTGAAGATGATCAGAGGCATTTTACACATAAGCTTGAGTACCGGGGTTTTACATCTGAAATAATCCGGTAGCCTCTCCTTCCAGCCCTTCTTTACCTTTCTCTTTCCCCGTGTGGCATCCATTAGGGCTTGGAATATGTAATTGCATTAAATGATGTACCTATTGGATGTCTGGTGAGAGGTGGCACCGGTCACCTCTGCCCTGCTGGCTATCCTGAACATATTCTGAGTGTCTGCGAGGCAAAAAAAAAGGGTGGGAAGGATTGAGGACGGTCACAAAAGAACCGATATAATCTCATTTTTATGAAAGCTAATGCTGTGTTAAAAGCAGCCGTGCTGCCTGGAATGAAGAATTAAAAAAAAAAAAAAGTAGATTGAGGCTTTCTGTTTTATGATCCTGTTCAGTGACTATTTGCATTTCATTTCCTGAAAAGTTTTTTTTCTCCTCCTTTCTTTTTTCTTTCCTTCTTTCTTTCTTTTTTAAATGGAGCAGGGTTTTGAAAAAGCGGGAGAGGTTTGGGAATGAGCCTGAGTGTTTGCACACACTGGCTGAGGGGTGGAGCGTGGTTCCTTTTCCCTCGCTGGGAGAAGCACAAGCTTCAGCCATTTCACTCACTACTGAGAATGCCTCCTTTGCAAAGTCAGCTCTGAGTTGCCTTTAATACGCTGCTGTGAGGAAAAGCGGGCCTTTCTCTTTTCTAGGCGTAAATCTAAATGTCTGAGTTACCACTTGTTAGGATATGGAATACCTAGCAGTGACTGACTCCATGTCCTGACCCCTTAGACTTGCTGGTGGAGTTGTCTCGAAGCCAGCTCCAAACAAGAAGTGGGGACCTGCCAGAAGTCTCTTGGATCGGGTTTTGCTGGCTGTGAAACTAAGGCTAGCACCTCTTGTCTGCAAGCTGTTCTCCAGTCTCCTGGAAAACCTACTGTACATTCTGCAGGCTTATTTACAACCAATGTGTTGCACAGATCACAGTAGCATCTGAGACACATGGAATGGAGCACTAAACCTGACTAATATTCCCTTTGTACTATTTTACTTTCTGGGGCTTGAAGCCCATTACCCTTAACATCGTCAGAGGGTCCTCAGTCAGCAGGCTGGGAAAACCTGTGAAGCCACGTGCACCTGGCTTTGGACAGGTGGGCACACTTGGAGTTTTCAGAACTCCATGTGTCAGTGTTTTGATGTTATTTAAGTCCTCCCAGCCCAGGAAGGTGGCCATTGATTAAAAGCAAGATCAGGTGTGCTCTTGAGGCATGCTTGCCCAGAAGTCTCACCAGGCTCTCTTGGGTTGGCCCTAGGTTGTTCTTATTTGTACAAGTAACTAATTTTTCTTTGGCAGGCCTTTTCACGTTGATTTGAGCCAAAGATAGTCTGCCTTCCCTAGTTAATAGAATATACAGAATTATGCCTTTGCTTTGATGACATAAGAGTATTTAACAATTTGGCAGCATTTTCTTTACAATTATTTCTCATTTGTTTTCATGATTTACCAACTCTTTTTCTTCTTCTTCTTCTCCCACACTTAATGTACCACCTTCTGAAACTCAGGGGGATTTCTGATGATGGACTTTGCATACACTCAAAGAGGAAGATCCCTGGGGTAAGGGAGTGTCTGCAGAAACCAGTAGTGGCCTAGATAGCAGTGTTCTGTTTCCTTCCCTCGAAGCAAGACTTGGCCTTCAGATGTACGTTCCTGACTGGTGGCAGGCTGTAAGGAAGGCACATTGGGGCCATGATTACTGTATATTTTAACACTTTCCAACTTAAAAGAAGGTTGTTTAAAAATTGTTTGTGACCTGCCAAGTGCTAATTGAATCCACATCATGTTGTCATAGTGATTTGTTTTTATTCTTTGTCAAGAGGAGTACTGCTGTTGATCTGGTGATTCCTGCATCGGGTAGTATACATGAGATAGCCCAGCCTAAAGGCAGGGAGGGAGATCATATTAGACAGGCCGAGCCTTTTCACACTTTCTTGCTTTAAAAATTTTCATGGGCGATGACATCTTCCTTATAATAACTGTAGTAATGCATTAAGGGCAAGAGAAGAATGTGTTTATTTTATAGACATAATAGGGCCATATGGTTATGCATACTTAAATCTGTCTACCTGGTTGATACAGTTTTAAATCTATAGTCACTTCATCCTTAATAAATGTTATCAGTCCACCCCACTCACCCTCACCCCTCTTCTTCATTCTGTTCCCTTTCCTCAAGTATCTGTCCTTCCATAGGGCTACGAGGAAATAGTACCTGTCTTAAAATCTTATGCTGGGCTCATCCGTTTCTGACGCTTGGGTTGAGCTCTTAGCTTGAGAAGGCCAGTGGCACTCTCTTTTCCTACCCTACAAAGTGTTACGCTCAAGGAACCTCTTAAGTATCTTAGTTCTTGCGAAGAGATGAACTGTCGTCACTTGGCTCTTCAGTGGCACTGTGCTTGTCACCCTTTTTCATGGTCTTACTACGACAAATAACAATACCCCTCCATCCTTCCTCACTATTTGAATGACCCTTCTGTGGGTTTGCGGTTCTTCAAGGGGTGGGAGAACCTAGGGTGCCTAGGAATGCTCCATGGGCTTCCCCTGAACCTTCTCCCCGAATCGGTCAGGTCCTTCCAAATCCTGCTTTGTTACCAGTCTGGGAAGCACGTTTCTGTCTCCTCGGTGACTTGTCCTCCTTCTGCCAGATGCAGTACACACCTTAAAATGGAACCAACTTTAAAGGCTTGTCAAGAAATGAGTTGACAGGAGATAGCGAATATATGACACCTGCCCCTTAGGACTTCTCTTCCTCCTCTTTGAACACGGAGGCTCGAGTCCTGGATCCCACGGGTAAAATCTCATCCCAAAGATGGGTGCACAGAGGAAGATTCATCCCATAACATCCTGTTATGTTGTCGCTTGACCCGCTCTGTCCTTGGCTTCCCTTCTGGCCTCCTTATCCCTGTGCCGTCATGAACTGGCAGCACGATGGAGTAACCAACGGAATCCTCTGTCGCTCTCGACCGCACGCTCTAGATAAAGGCACTGATCTGCTCATCCTTCCACTTGCTCCATGCCCACTGTTGGCATGAGAACTGCCATCATAGTGTCGCCACTTCTTACGTTATGTTTATTTTTAAGAGAAAGCATTGTCACAGCCTTGTTTGAATATGAAAGAATCATAGTAAGTATTGCATGTAGTGTGTGCCATTGACTGTTCCAAAAGCTTTCCACACGTCAGCTCATTTAATCCTTACAATAACTCTGTGAAGGAAGATTATTGTTCTGATTTTGAAGGTAAGAAAAGAAGGGCGCACAGGGGTTAAATAACTGGTCAAGGCCACAGAGCTAGTATGTGGAGATGCCGGGATTTGAACTTACTTAGTCCAACTCCAGAGCCTACAGCAAGGCTAATTTTCTAAACTCTGCCAAAAATAAAATGACCTTATATTTTGGTGACAAAAGTACTAAAATTATATCTCTATAACCATGAGAGTTGTAGAGGAATTCAGAGTAGCTTAAATAAACCTATAAATATATTTAGATAAATCTCAGAGATTTGTGTTGTATGAAAACAGCCACCCTCTCACCATTCAGCTTCATACACTTTGGGACTGGATTCACGCTTAACATTCTGAATGCCAGTTTCTAATGTGATAGCTTGCTTTTTTTTTTCTTCAATTTTGAGTTTCAACAGAAAATATTACTCTGATTGAATACACCATCCATGGAATGGCAGATCCCAGGAGACTATTTGTTGCATGTCTTATATTTTTAGCCTTGTTTGCCGGGAAAATGTGGAGCATGAGATTTGAGAATAGATTGTTAACAGCAGAGGCTGCTGTTTCTGCTGTTTTGGGTGCTCCTGCTGCTGCTTTTGCAAGACAGATGGCTAGATTCATTTATAGAAAATAGATATTCATTCTGTTTTGCATTTCCACTTTGAAAAGAACTTTTAATTGTTTGTGCCACATTGCATCGCATGGCCTTATTGTGTGCATACACAGGCTGTGTGGAGATAGTTTTCAGAATTAGGCGGATGTTAATGTATTCAGTTCGGACTGCGTTAGAAATCTACTGCAAACTTGGTCTTGCTTTCGGAGTATTTCTTTTGAAAGCGGGTTTGTGTGTAGGATGGTGTGTCCAGCATATTTTATCCTTAACCCGTCCATCCCCCAAACCTACCCCCACCCCCACCCAACTTTAGTGAACTAGAAATTGAGGGCAGACTTATTAAAGTTGTGTTTATGGGACTAAAGTGAAAACAGTGAACACATATTATGTGTCTGTGATGACATCAAACCACTAAAGGACATAAATTACTTCCTAGGATTGTTTCCAAGAGGACAGGAGTGAGGTGAGGCCTGTACTCTCCCTCTATGACCAGTTCCTCTGACGGTTTCCTACAGAAATAAGGAAACTACAGAGCTGAAAGCTGTCTTCCCAGTGAGGTCAGTGCAGCTCCACCTAATGCGGATAGTGACTATTTGACCCCGGATTTCTGGTTCCTAAAGTGCAAAAGAGCTTTCCTCCCCAGAAAGAGAAAGACCTTGGCACATGTATGTCGTCCTGTAACTCAGCCTGGTAAGGACAGAAGGAATTATGTGGGAAAATATCACCACAACAATGTAGAACCTGAATAAGAAAGGACTTACCAGTATTTTTGCCGTTACCTGAATTGAAAATGTGATTTCTCAATTAGGTAGGTCCAGGGGAAAATGTCATTGTAGGCCTTCCAGAAGGTAGGTGACGGGTGGATGGGCAGGCATAGGTACAGGAGATACAAGAGACCCAAGCGAAGAAACCCTTCTGACTACTTCAAGGACTCAACCAACATGGAGATAACCATGTTTAATATAATTCATAAATGTTGATAACTTACTATAAAAGCAAATGTATTTACTAAATATTGAATGAGAATATTTGCCTCTAAATATATTTACGGCATGTTCTTTAGAGTTGCGTGAAACTGATTGGTGGCTTCTGCTAGCAATAGTACTTATTTAGAAGTTATCATCTTTATTTGAATTTAATTTAATACAATCTACTGGGAGAAGAGGGGGGCCAAATAAATGATCATGGGTTATGGAAGCTAAGCTGGTATTATGTGAAACGCACAAATCAGTGCTTTTCAAATGTTAATGTGCATTTGAATCACTGCCGATCTCGTTAACATGCCCAATCTGATTCCCCAGATCTGGGGAGGAGCCCGAATTTCTGCATTTCTGCCGAGTTCCCAGGTGACATCATCTGGGGGCCACACTTTGGGTAGCAGGGCCATGGATGATAGTAATCCAGGTTTTTGATTTTCAATATTGTTTTCCACTTGGAAGCCAGTAGGAAGTGAAATTCAATGTAAGACGCTTTTTAAAATGCCAATAGAGAACTAGGGAGACACTAATGTCAGTTTTAACCTAGATAACATTACAGCACTCATAAAACTAATAGACATTCAGGGAGCACCATTCTGATGCACTATAATGTCTTACTTCCAGCATTTGTAAAGTTACAGATGCAATACTCTGAAAGTCTAGTTTTATTTTGAAGTAGTTGAGGACTTATATCTGCATCTAATTTCCTATAAAAAAGAGGAACGTCAGCCCTCTAGAAGTTGAACACTTTGCCCAAAGTCAGATTTTTGTTAAATATGAAGCTGTCAACCCTCTTCAATGTTTCTTCGTTTCATTGCCTATCTTGAGCTACCTTGAAATGACCCAGAGTACAGGATGACGAGAGAAGTAGCTTTAGTTCTGGTTTAGATACAGGGGTGTCCAAGCTTTTGGCATTTCTGGGCCACACTGGAAGAAGAGTTGTCTTGGGCCACACATTAAATACATCACAACACATAATCACACAAAAAAGTCTCATAATGTTTTCAGTAAATTTACAATTTTGTGTTGGGCCATATTCATAGCCATTCTGGGCCTCATGTGGCCCGAAGGCCATGGGTTGGATACCCCTAAACCCAGCTGGTTAAAAAAAAAACCCAGGAGTATTCATACGGGGTAGTGATGCTGCCCAAGCAGCTAGTTTGTCATTGTTGCAACATGTGTAGGAGCTGGGGCTTGGGTCTGTCTTTGCCACTGGACAGCTGTCTCTCCTTGGCAGGGCCCGTCGTGTGCTGTTGCTCATCCGGAACCCGGCAGTGCTTGTCCAATGGCACGTACAGAACGATTTCTTTTCTTTTTTTCTTTCTTTTTTTTTTTTTTACTTTAGCCTTTTTATGTTAAGGTGTAAATAATGTTGAGTGTAAAATTTCTAAAATTTACTCAATATTGGTACAAATCACTGAGGGAAATTTAGTTCCCAGAGAAAACTACATAATGGTAAAAGGGTCTTATATTTTGTTTTCTGAACATATTGTAAAGTCTACCTTCCTAGATAGACTATTCTAGAAAGATGATTAAGGGTATGATGTGACGTTCTCATGGGTAGCTGTTTTAAATAATAATTCATTGGCATGGAACTTGACACTTTTAAGGTATTTTGATAATTCTGATCACTTTGTGTTTTCATATCCACCCTGGTATTGAAGAAGATGACATTGAGGCTTACTGGTATTTTTCAACCAAAGCCTACAGGTAGCAATAAATAGTACAAGGACCAGAAGCTGAGTTGCCAAATGGTGTCTGGGCCTTCTTGATTTCTTTGCCATGTAATTCTCTTTTATTACTAAGTGGATGCATCATGCTTAGGTTGGACAACACAACATTCTGTTCATATTACATTCATGATAGGGCTGTGGATGTATGAGCATAGGAAACAAATGAATAAACATTTTTGAGTGATACCTGCATTGTCTTCTTGGTATACACAGCGTTATGTTTCTCTTGTTTAATAGCTTTGCCTGGGAAAAGCGCATGTGTCAGGAGTGAGTGGATGAAAGTAGAATTTTGAATATATTAAAAATGCTATACTGTAATAATGGAATAGTGATATGTAAAATATTCTGAGGAACTTGCTAAGTAATAATGATTTCTTAAAAATAAAAAAATTAAAGTGTTCATTAAAGCTAAAAAAATCACAAATTAGTTCTGCAGTTTTATTTTTAATGATGCCATTTTGGATACCAGATAGTGTTTAGAAATATAATACTAGCTCCTCAGTCTGCCTAGTTTACCATATACCTAGTTTTTATTATTAATTTTGTGTGTATATGCTTTATTTTTTTCTTTCTATGTATAGTTATAAAACAAGATTAGAGTCTTTTCATTTGTGTTAGAATAACAATGTTCATCAATGTGTTTTTAAGACTTATCTAACCTATCTTTAAAAAGAAGTAGGGGAGAAATAAAAACCACAAAAATAAAATTCTCTGCCAAAGAAGTGTGTGTTATAAGCCTTTTGAAAGGAGCTGGAATGAGTTTAACTATCCTGCATCCAAATAGGCAGCCCTGTGTCTCCCTCAGCCTTGAGCCCAGAAGCTACACTGATGGCCAGCAGCCCGCATCAGGAAATCTCCTAAGTTGTTTCCCTTAAGAAAAAAAACAAACGATCAGGAGGTTTACAGGTTTGATCAGTGTGAGGTGTGTGGGTGGGATGTTAAGTGTTTGGCGGTTTGCTTTAAAGAAATTAAATAAAACTTTGTCATTAATGTTTTTTCACCTTGAAGAAAAAAAAATTGGAGATTTTCTGAAGTTGAGCAGACAGTCTGAAATGCACATGAACTTCCGAGCTAGCAGTGTGGAAAGGGCTGCTCTGTCGTATCACGTCCTGCAGCAGAAAACACCATCACTGGACAGCCAGTTGTTAATGATTGTCACGGTGCTAAGTGCTTTTCTGCATGGAGATCTGTGTGCATGTATTATATATTAGTAGAATGTCATATATCATCATTATAGCAAACATCATTAAGGTTCTATGCTATTAATTTAAGTCGCATTAATAACACTTAAACTTGAGATGTAGACACAATTTTGACGTGAAAATCTGCTCATTAGTTCAGGTGCTCCCCATTCTCTCTTCCTCTGTGGTGCCTCCCATCGATCCCCCAAGTCTCAGTCTCCTCTAGCTCCCTGTCTCTTCTCAAGTTCAAACACCCTTCTCATGTATGTGTTGTGGCGGGCCACACAGTTCAGGACTGTTGTCCTTCAACATGTCACTTCCGTCTCCGGGTCTCCTCGTTTCTCAAATGTGAAGTAGCCAGATTATTTTAAAACTCTTTCTCACTCTTAACATTTTATGGTGCTACTGATCCCATTGTTTTCAGTGTCATCTATTCAGAGTACCTTTTATCATTTCAGAAAGCATTTCTTGGCATTTAAAGTGTGTATCAAAACCTTCAAGAAAAAAAATGCTCTGGAAGTAGAATGTTCAGGACAAGTTTAGTGGCACATCATTGTGGGTAAGCTGTGGTTTAAGCATTTGCAAGAATGTCCCAACAATAAAAGAAATTTAATTTTGTATCATTTTCTCTTAAATCAGTGGTTGGTAACTAATGCTCACCTGTGCAACTACAGCAACAGAATTGGGATGAGTAGAGACTGGTCGAAGGGGTTAGGCATCCTTTCAGTGTATAAGCTCATTGTTGCTTAGTTGGGTGCACAGGCCCATGGTTGCTAGATTAACTTTTTCTAATAGAAACCATACACAGGGTGGGACAGAAGTAGGACAAGAGTAGGTTTACAGTTGTGAGTAAGCAAAATAGAGTTAATAAAGCTGTTGTAATAGTCATAACCTGCATGTGTTTTTCCATAGGAACAACTGTAAACCCGCTTTTGCCCTACCTTGTAATATGACATTTCAGGTTACATTTCCAGATTTGAAGTCTTCTCAAATTATTTTACTAAAATACCTTTGACTCAAGCTCACAAGATTCAGCATTCGGCCTTCCAGTTCGTCTCAAATCAGTGACTGTTTTCCATTTTGTTGAGAGTTAAAGGATCAGGGAATCGACGGATTCTCATTTTCTGTAATTGCCTTTGAGTGATGCATGTAAAGCTTTCTCTATCTTTGTGGAGGAACATCATCTAAAAGAAGGTAATGGAAAGCATTTAAGTAGCCTTTTACTTAACATTTGATAAATATACTTTGATCACTGAGTTTCTATGTACCTCTCTTTCCTCTTACTTCTATGTAAAGAATAATCATAGAATTATGTTGCTGAAAGGACCCTAGAAGTTCTAGGCCAATGCCCATATCTTTACAAGAACTACCAAGGTCTAAAGCAAAGTGGCTTGCTTGGTTTTTAGAGGCCATTTCTCCCAGAGCTGGCCTGTGAATCCATGTCTTCATTTTCTCGTTGTTCTTGCCTCTTTCCTTTTCTGGGTTACAATAACCAAAGTAATCAATGGAGGCACAAAGAAATGAAAAAAAAAAAAAGAGAGATCGGAAGACTAGTGTATTGATCATTTTGCCCTTCTGTTAAAGAATGTTTTCCTTTTATTTAAATATAAACATTTATTAAAATGTTTATATTTTTCTATATGGCTTTGAAATTGGACAGATTTCTCCCCCTTCGGTGGTGGTCTTCGTCATAGACTGTTGGGGCTACAATTTGAGGCACTCAAATTGGTTCAGCGTCTCAGAGCTAATCGATATTGTAAAACAGGTTTACATGATGTTTGTTTTCTGTTTGCATTGGAATTTAGAGTAAATCTTCGCTTTTGTTCTAGTTACTTGGTCAGAATGAATACACTCATAGATCCTAAATATTTTCGAAGTATACTAAGAAAATCTGTACATGGGAAAATGCATTCACTTCATTTCTGCTAATAACTCTGAGATGTCAGAATACAGAACCTTACACTTTACCCAAGGTAGTTACTATGCAGTTACTAATTTCATATATAGATGAGTAAATTTCTTCCTCTTTCTTTTCTTTTTTTTTAAATTTTATTTATTTATTTTTAGAGAGGAAAGGGAGGGAGGGAGGGAGAGAGAGAAAGAGAGAGAGAGAGAGAAACATCAATGTGCGGTTGCTGGGGGTCATGGCCTGCAACCCAGGTATGTACCCTGACTGGGAATCGAACCTGCGACGCTTTGGTTTGCAGCCTGTGCTCAGTCCACTGAGCTACTCCAGCCAGGGCTAATTTCTTCCCATTTCCATTTTCCTCTGTTGAAATCTGGATTTTCACGTTTGGTGAAAAGGTGACACCACAGTTTGAATGGGTGGTCAGGGCCACGTCATGAGGGGTTTACTGACATGCCAGCATGCTTGAGCACTCAGGGGTCTCTAGTTGGAGCAGATCTGAAAGCTCACCAGCATTTGACTTGTGCTTCTTAGAAGAAAGTGTTGTGTATTGACAGCAACATAGCAATGATGCCCTCAAAGGGCCATAAGTCTACATCCAAAGAGAGTGGATGTAATTTTAACAGCTTCAGTTGCTTCTCATGTACTCTGTATTCTTGATTTTAAAGTGGAGTCTGCATCTCTGAAGGCCATGGTAACTGGCAGAAAGCAACCCCTGTCGTTGAGCTGGAGCCTATGAACTCTGCTGACTCTGTCGTGATTATTATTCATGTTGAAGCCACCTTGCTTTGGAAGTGTAAGACACATAGGGTGTGGAAAACTTCTGATTCTTGGAGATTGGGTGTCAAAATATTCAGGGTTTGGATATTTTTAGCAATTATCAGTGAAGGATCTCACAGCTGGAGATGGTGGTCAGGTTTTAAATTTACAAATCACTAGTCATCACCCAAAGCCATTTTTAAATTCACAGGAAGGTATACATCTGTAATATTGTCACCCCGGTTGGGTGAGAAAAGGATAGGCATATGCTTTCACTGTACTTAAAACTGTTGTTTAATAGTTTAAGGTACATTTAAGTAGCTTTATTGAAGCATGGTAGGTTGGGAGGAGAGGTGACCACCACATGTTTAATGTAGCCCTGTGATTGGCATTTAAATTCCAAAGAGAAACAGTGTAATGCCGATATCCTCAGTCAGCTGATGCCAGGACCTCTGTCTCCAGTGTTTAGATCAGAATCTCAGGGAGGAGGACCCACTGACATTTGTTGGTTTGTTTTTTAAGTTCTTTTAAGTGCTTCTCAGTTTGAGAACCCAAGATTTAGAGCCTCTGAGTTAATGGGTGCATGGATTGTGTGTCAGTGTAGAAAGTGATATATTTTTTTAGTTTTCTAGAAGAAACTTAAAAATCCCTATCAGAGTGAAAAGCATTCACGATGAAGGTGACCGCTCATGAGTTGCCTCCCCCTGTGCATTAGGCCTTATCGGTCCACACTGGATCTCAAAGGATCTCAAATGACTTGGGTGAGTGAAATTGGATGCTGGCGCAACACATTCCAGCCTTTCAGAGCCAGACATTTCCTGCCAGCGTGGAAGCACCACGGAATTAATAGAAGGAATGAGATTATACTCATTATAAGCAACCATTATGTAGTAAGGGAGGAGACTTCTAAGAACTCAGGGTTGGACGTTGTACAGTGTGTTTGTCTTATGGAAGAAATGGAGATTCTTTCCAGGGCCCGCACATGGAGATTCCTGTTTTCTTCTACCCCTCATGTGAAGTCCCCTTGGCCGGGACAGAAGCGACCATATTTATGAGTGGATTCCTATCTTTGTACTGGTCTTGGTGTCTGAAGAATGTAGGCTCTGCCGTTCCCCCTAGAGTGTAGGACAGGGTCTCCATCGGCACCACCATCGTGAATGAAAGGAGTCATCAGGACAGCTGGCGCCCCTCCGACATTGCAGGGAAGGAGGCAGAGGAATTCCTCCTAATGCAAGCTTTCCTCCTGTTACCTTTCTATTCACAACTCCAGGTGCTTCCTCATTTGTGAAATCAGTGACAAGTTTTGTAGAACACTGTGTGCTTTATTAATTGTTGCATGTGGATATAGTTTAAAATTCACATTAAAATGGATTATCTGTGAATTTACACCATTCTTTAGTAGAACACTGTCAATACTGTTCCCTGTTTCACCTGTAAGACACCCCTCAGATTCGGTGTTCATGTCCTCATGTTTATAAATCTTTTAAACAAATATGGGTGTACTTTTTAAAAAATCAAAAGTAAAACACAGTTTCCTTTCGATTTTTAAAAAACATATTTAAATAATAGCCTTCAGCATTTTTTCCACACCTGGTGGTGTTTCATCTGTGTCACTGTCTCATGTCCTATTTTCATGCACTTCCCTCAACGACAGTGTTCAGGGTGCGACTAAACCAAAATGGACTTATTTTGCTGTCACTGAAATTTGGGTTGTTTTCAGACATTTTTCTATTACGAATATTGCTATCAGGAACATTCATATGCATGTCTGCTGTCACATCAGAATTATACTGTTTTGCCTTATGATTTAAATTACATGTATATGTATTTCTACAAAATGGGCTACATTAAACATTTCAAGTGTTTCTCATATATCTAAGAGTAGAGGACTAACAGCTAGGGCATGAACATGTTAAATTTTCCAGATAATGCCAAATAATTTTCAGCAATATGTGAGTTTCCATTACTTTGCACTGGCCTGCATTTGAAATTTCCAGGCCTAGAGATTTCTGCTAATTTAGTGGGTATAATATGATTATCTCTGCATGGGCTTAATTTCCATATCCCTAATTACTAATGAAGTTAAATATTTTTTATACACTTTATTGCCTTTTATCTTCTATGAGATACCTACTTAAGACTTCTGCTATTTTTTCTACCTTATGAGTTATAGGAGATTTAAATATATATATGTGTATATGTGTACATATAATTAATAATCCTTAATGTGTGATTAGAATTACTTCATCTTTTTTTTACTTTGTTTTCTGATGACTTGAACTTTTTGTTATGTTCTCATCAACTGAAGTTTTGATTTTAATATAATCAATGTTATCAATTATTTTATGCTTAGCTCTTTTGTTGAGCTTAGGAAATTCTTCCTAAATCTCATTGAATGTATTCACCTATATTCTAAATTTTATAACTTGGTCTCTCATATGTAAGAGTTTGAGTTAGGGATTTAATTTCATTCTTTTATGCAAATAACCAGTTGACCCAAGACCATTGCTGGGGAGTCCCCCTCCTTTCTCCAGTGATCGGCAATGTCACCTCTGTAATGTGGGAAAGTTTTATGTATGCATGGGCATTTTTAAGGCTGGCATTAAATGTTTTTCAAAACAGTTGCAGGGAAATGTTCTGGTTTATTTTCTACTGCCCTGTCCTGTACCCTCCCCTCAACTAGACACCATGCTTTACCACAAAATGGTTCCTGAATTTTCTTTGTCTTGCAGATTTTGCACTTTTCTTATACCCCTCACATGTTTTCTTGTGCTTCTGTTTTCCGTCTGTTTGTTTCTCTTTTGCTTCATATTATATGTAAACTTTTGAAAGTAGCCATGGTGTTTTGTTCAGATTTGACACCATCGCACAGAATATGGTGTCTTTACTTAAAAGATATTTGATTGCTCATTGGCCTAAATTGGGATTTGGAATTGAAATCTTAGAAACTATTCATTGTATTTTCCGACCTGTGATCACTGAGCTTGGTAGTGTTTGAGCGCAATGCCCAGCGTTACGTAGTTTGCTGGGTCCCTGGCTCTTTTTTTCTTGGGCTTATTCCAGAACATCTCTCATCATCTATTCCATAGGCAAAATACTGAACTATCAGACACTGTTCAGAAGTGTGAACAATATGAAGATACTGGGAAATAGGGGAAGAGACACATATGTGACAAGTCCAAGATCCATACACTAGTTGAGTTCATTGCCAGAAATGATGTTCATATCACATCCACACACTGGGCATTTCCCGAGTAGACTGTGCGGTCTCACATCTCTGTGCCTTTATTTATGCCCTTTGTTCAACAGAACTGTTTTTATAGGCTACCCACCATGAATCTTTCCCAGTCCTAGAGATCACTTTCTTCTTATTGAGTGATGTATTTGCATACCTTGACATCACTTCTGTTATAAAGAAGTGCTCAGGACATATTTTAGTTCTTTTTATAAGTTTCTCTTACTCTAGATTTTTATTACCTAAGGTCAGAGACAATTTTTTTTTCTATTGTATCTCCTCAATACCAAACACAGGGCTGTGTTTGCTGTAAGTTAGGTTTCAACAATGTTCCAAATGCAAGGAACAAATAAGCAAAAAACCAATACTTTCAAGTGAACTTATAAATATGTTCTCTTTTTACACCATTTAGAAGTATAAGTCATTGTTCCGCCCCACCTAATAAAACACAAAAACTATGGGAATGATAACATATTCCACAGTACTGGCAGCTATCACAGTCTAAATTAGGCAACTTGGTACATCTATTAAAAGGTTCCATGTCTAAGAAAATAGCATACTAGGTTTCTGATTGAATGAGGCTATAGAGTTGGGAATCTGTAAAATCAGAAGAGTACTTATGGGTCTTAATGTATTTGGGTTCATGGTCCAAAAAAAGGAATGGTTATAGGAAAATGAATAAGAGGTAAGAGGGCACCAGCTACCGGTAACCCTGTGACCCGGAGAAGGCCCCTGGAAAACTCGTCCTGAGGTGACCACAGCTTTGGAGTGAGCATCCTGAAGAAGTCGTGTTACCAAACAGGAGCTCGCCTGGAGCAGGTCTGCCTCCGGCCAACCCGCAGTGTGTGGGTTCTTGACTTCAGTAGGAAAGATTTCGCAACACGAGTCCAGGTGATTTTGAGAGTACATTTATGGGGGCTGAGGACAGTGAGGGAAAGGAAGGACTTAGGTACAAGATGTAACAGAGAGCCTAGGTGGTGCCCTGCTTTGGCTCGTTAGAAAAGTTATAGGAAAGGAGTGAGCCAAGGTGTGGCTGCTGCCAGCTCACTGGGGAGTCGGAGAAAGGGGGCCCTGGAGATGGGATGGGGGAGGGTAAGTCCAAGTCCAGCTGCCGCAGCCCACTGCTCCCCTGGCTGCAAGTCTCCTGGGGGCCCTTAGATTTTAGGAGGAAATAAAACATTCGTGTCTGGGAAAGGGCATGGGCAAAGTCTGGAGTTGAGTCCGCTTTGAGTCCTGAGAGCTTTTTATCTTTCTTCTCCGGTGAGAATCTTAGGGGAGGGTTTCAGCAGAATATTCAGCAGCTTTCCAGGTGCATTTTCAATATGCTGATGCGTAAAAATGAGCTCATAAGGGGACCTGGGAATATTCTTTGGTTGGCTGTACTGTTCTACTTTTATCTTGGATCTATCTGGCTTGTAATGGGGTTTTTGTTATTTGTTCCCCTGACTTCATCTGTCCTTGGGTTGCGCTGTTACAAGTGGCTTTAATTGGATCTCTGTTCTGTATTTTCCAGACCAGGGAGATTTAAGCTATGTATTCTCTGGTTAGGGAGGAGAAGTATAAACCATTTGCTTCTGAGTGTCCTTAGTTAGGGGCTATGAGGTCCTATGATTGACCAGCTGGCTCTAAGTCGCTCAGACTGTTTGGCCTGGTTTAATTTTCTCAGTCTCCCCATTCACTTGCCCAGGAATTGCCCTAGCTTCTTGCTGTTCTGCCACCGCAGTGCAGGACCGCCTGCATATAAGTCACTGAGCTAGCAGGGTGGGGAGCAGGATTTGGGGGAGCTGACACCCTCTTCTCTACCCTGTAAGTCATGTGACGGCTAAATGGTTAGATTAGCACAGCTAAGGAGACCGGCGGAGCTTCATCTGCATCTATTTCAAATAACTTTTTTAGAGGAAAGTGTTCTCTTTCCTGAATTATAAAAATAATGTGTTCATTGTAAGAAATGTGAAAATAGAGGGAAGTATTAAAGAAAATAGAAATCCCCAACAGATAACCCGAAGGTAACCACCACCACGGGGGAGTTCTCCAGGCAGAAGCCATATTCCTGTTGGTGCCTCTCTTAGTTGGCAGGTCTCTGCTGGTTCCTATTTCCCACCTTTTGGAGAGAGAAACAACCAACCAATTACCCAAGCACTAAACCAAATCCTTTAGTTCTGCTGTCCTTATCTTTTCAGAACGTTCTCTTCTGGGTAGCAGATTCTGAGTGTCTCTGTGATATCTTCCGTGCTTTGGTTAATGTGAAGATATCACACATTGCTTATTTTTTAACAACTGGCCAGAGCTGGTGGGCAAACCCCCTTCGTTCCCAAGACCGTATAGCAGTCGGGCCTTGGTGTTAATTGAACTCACTACAAGACACAAAAGTCTTTTTTTTTCTCTCAGTATTTTGCTGGTCGTGCATGGATTACTCCTGTGGTATTCAGAACAGAGGTGTTTTTATTGTTGTTTCTAACTCTCCCAAGACAACTTCCAAGGGTGGTTTTCCTGTCCCTAGTATGTTGCCATATGCAGCAGATCCTTGCATGACATTGTTTTGTTCAACCTCGTTTCCTTGTAACATTGATGAGATGGCTTAGGAACTTAACGCTCGCTTGTATCAGTTAGCCTTTGGTAAAATTGGGTTTGTTATTATACATCACTTTGATTAAAGTCTCAGAACCTATGCATTAAGTGAGAGCTTACTGTACTGATTTTATCTCAGCATCAGAATCAATCAGGCCTTGTCTAGTAGGAGCTTTTCTGACGATTGTAGACTTAGATAAAGAGGGATAAACTTACTTAAATATTTATTGTTCTTATTTGTACAGAGGCTGTCTCAGTTGTGTTAAAGCCTTGTGTAGCCAAGAGCAATGACATCATTGCATGTGTTCAAATTATAGTCTCCATTCTTTTCCCTTCGGCTTGGATAGAAATAATTTTATGGAATTTTCATACACAAATTAATCAAGACTAGAGCAATTCATCTTTGCCAAGTCCCTGTCCCACCTTCTTCTTACACCGACTTACTAATAAAATACGTATGAAGTAATTAAGATGTAGAAAAAACATGAAGATTACATTTTTTGGCAAGCCAGGACTTAACATGTTCTCAATTCCTTTGTCTCTCCACCACCACCATCCCTGCTAGCCACAGCACTTACCTCCGAAGTGAGAGCTTCTGCAACTCTGAACTGCAAAAGTCTTCCCCCTGTGTGTGTATGTATGTAATGGCATCAGAGTTTTGTAGCTGATAGTTATCTGTGCAGTGAATTGAATGCCTGTTTGTTTTCTCATAAAACACCTTGATGATGGGGACTTAATAAGTTTTCTGAATTTTTGAATACTTGTTGTTTGGCACATTTTAGTAATTCAGAGAATAAGTGAATAGATGAATGGATAACACAAGGTCTGTCCTGGAAAAGTCCAACCATTGTTAATGTAATGAGAATGATTTCCGTGATATCCATGTAACCTGGCAGCCAAGGAGAGAGGACTGGAATGCGCATGTGTGAGCAATGATGACTTCACTGTACTAGTCAGTGGGGGCAGTAGATGCTGTTGAGTGAGCATGTGTACTGTGTGGCCATCACATTCAAAATGACTGAGCCAGTAGAGCAACAAATCTGCATCAAATTTTGCATGAAGCTTGAACATTCTTCTGCAGAAACTATTTGGATGATTCAGAAGGCTTTTGGGGATGATGCCATGAGGGCAGCATGAATAAAAGTGTGGCACGAATGCTTCAAAGGTGGTCGAGAATCTGTTGAAAGTGATTCACGGTCAGGAAGGCCTGCACGAAGGAGAACTCTGAGAATGTTGAACATGTACGGACTACAATTAACGAAGATCAGCGACTGACAGAATGAGAACTAGAATCTAACTCAGGGATTCCAGAAACTACTGTGTCCGAGATTTTGACACAGGATCTTGGCATAGAACGTGTCATGGCAAGATTTGTTCTGTGGCTTCTGCTACCAGAGCAGAAGGAACATCATGCTGTGGTTGGAAGAACTGCGTGAGGTCTCGAGGTGTCTACTCTGAAGGGGACTGAAGCATCGTTGTCCTGTGTACAATGTTTCTTGTATTTTCTTTAATACATGTGTCTGTTTTCCAAAGCACATGGCTGGATACTTTCTGGACACACCTCGTCATTACCAACTTGTGATGAATATTTATTTGTATGGTAGCTGAGCTCTAGCTGGATAATTGGGAAAATGTGAATGTCTGCTGTGTGTCACTCATTATGTTAGATGCTTAATTTACATGCACTTTAATCCCTACAACAACCTGTAAGGTGGGCATTATTACCTGTTTTACAAATGAGGAAATTAAAACCAAATATACTTCCTTAAGAATATACTTCCAATAAGTGGGAGAGCAGGGATTTGAGCACAGGTCAGTTCCGCTCCAAAACATGAATTCTTATGTATTTGCTTATTTATTTATTATTTTTTTTAAATGGTGGGGTTTTTTTTAGACTTTATTTATTTATTTTTAGAGAGGGGAAGGGAGGGAGGAAGAGAGGGAGAGAAGTATCAATGTGTGGTTGCCTCTCACGTGGCCCCCACTGGGGACCTGGTCTGCAGCCCAGGCATGTGCCCTGACTGGGAATCAAACTGGCGGCACTTTGGTTCACAGCCCACGCTCAATCCACTGAGCTACGCCAGCCAGGGCTGAATTCTTTTTTAAATGTCATGTTAGGGTGCCTTCCAGCCTTATAACAAGGACTTGCATGAGTGTCCAGGATTCTTTGGGTATAGCACACCTTTCAGAGCCAGCCATCGCTGGTTTTCCAAAGTAGCTTTCTCAGCCCTTTCCTGCTCGCCAGGTAGGGTAGGAGTTCCCTAGGCAGAAGTGTGCTGAAATCCACCCTTTCGGTTCTCTCTTTGGCTGTTGTCTCTGGTGTCCGCAGTTTATAGATTACAGTCTTTCCTGTCATGCAGATGTCCTTGAACACCACGTCTGCTTGTCCCTTTGGCAGTTTGTGGTAAACCGTGAGCCCAGGAGTGGTGGAGGCTGGCTCTCTGGGGCCCTGGCTGGCCAGCAGGCCCGCTCTGCAGGCCTTGTGCTGGCTGGTGACCAGGCCCTAACTTGTGTGGTCCTTGGTTTCGGGGCCTAACCGACACTTCCTGTACATCCAGAGGAAAGTTGCAACCATAGCCCTCTGCCGTGGAGTTGGAGTGCGACTGACCTTGCTTTGGGCAAAGAGTGTGCGTGTGTTGATGTACAAAGTTGGAAATATAATTTATAGGCCAAATCATCACCTCAGGTAAATTAGTGACCTGCATCTCTAACTGCGCTTTTATTGCCTGAGACTCACTAAGAGAATGAACCCCATCGGTGGCTATTAGGGCAGGGGAATTAACGTGTATTTAACATATCCGTGATAGTGCTTGCCAGATTACAGGCCTTTTTATTTAGTCCTCAGAGGGGATGCAGAGAAGGAGATGAAATTGGCAGGCGTTCAACTTTTCCTGGGTCATATGGATTGTAAGTGATAGATGTGAATATTTTAAAAAATTCTTCCAGAGAATACTTATTGAATATATTTAATGTATGTGTGTACTTGAAAGAGGCAATGGAGAATAGCGACAAAGCACATGGCCTCTAGCGTTAGATCGTTAGAATTCAGTTTTTAGCTCTTGTAGCTGCGTGACCACGGACCCCGTGTTCCCGTCTCTTCCTTTGTAAAATGGGGATATGTAAGGTGCCTATTGTGTAGTGGTATGGTGAGGATTAAGTACATTAATGCATGCAAAGTACTTAAAATAATTCTGCTACATACTTTTTTCTCTATTACTACTGCTCATGTGTTTGAGGCACTGTACTAGAAACGGGTCTAGAAGTAAAAGCTGCTGTCATTGTCACCAGGAATCTTACAGTGTTGTGATGAAGCTGCCAGAATAAATTTTACAAGGCATTGTGGGAAACTCGGGGAATGAGACTTCATAGGGTGCTCCCCAAGTACAGCCAAGAGCCCTCAAATTTTGGAAGTCAGTGTTTTCCCCAAGGAACTGATAGCCAAGCAGACGGATTCTGGGACGAAAGTCAGGGAGTCAGAGGACACTCCAGGCAGCATAAGTGAAGGGCAAGACTCCTCCTAGGAAGTGCTCTTCCCTCTGGCTGACTGTGCATGTTATAGAAGACAAAATCTTATATTCTGTGGAGAAAGGGAAAATGCCCATGTCCTTGGGAGAGGTAACTGGTGGATGTTCTGAGGTTTTAAGTTCTGCAATCCAATCCTTTCTATACCTAACCTACTTTCTCATAGTTGGGTGGGAAGGTGGAGGGAAGCAGCAGCCGTGCATTAAAGACAAGTCTGCGCTCTTCTGAGAGGAAAGGGAACCCATGCACTGAGGAGGACGAGCCTCCAACAGGGGAGGGCAGGTGTTGTGGGCGGGGACTGGCTGCTGGGAAGGATGGGAGGGGGAAGGGAGTGGACATAGCTTCTCCCCACATTACAGTATTGTCCAGAGTGGACGCTCGTGCCTGCTAGACGTTCATCCTCGTGACAGTAGTTTGGAGAGGAGTTGGTTCCACTGGAAACAGACACCACAGAGATCTGAGCTGAGGCCAATGCCTCGCAGTCTTGTTGCCCAGCCATGGACTCCCGGGCGCTAGAGACATAAATCCAGGTGCTGTAACAACTCCCCCTCATGTCGGTAGTTCATTTTTACCTCCTCCAAGTGAACACTTTAGGCAGGTGATTTACTTTCTTTCCTCCTTTCTGAAATAAAGAAGTGCTTTTTAGCACTTTTACCCTTTGAAAATATAAAAATCACTCAAGGGCGTTCATATTTTCAAAGGGCAGAAGCAACTTTGGCAAGAGGAGAGTGCAAAGAGCTGACTGATCCTGTTTTTTTTTTTTAAGTGCTATAATGGAAACATGGATGAGACATTCCCTGCAGGTGCGCATGTGTGGACACTGGTATACAGGTGGATGATGTAGGGAGGGTCGTAAGGCAGAGAGGAGCATGCAGGCGAAGAAGAAGACAGCTTAATCTGATGCTGGGAACTGACTTGATTATGTCACTTACTAGAAAAGAAACAATCATTATCATGTTTCCCCGAGGCCCACGCTAAGACACCAGTGAGTGGTGTCCCTCCCTCAAAATTTTAATTGAGAAAATGGTTGTTTCGTTCTTTGGCATGGATTTGCTGAATCTCTGACCCCGAGAGTGAAACCAGGAGCACCAGGAATAATGCTGCCAAGCATTATTCCTGAGTGAGTCTTGCCTTTGGAGTGACAAGTGTAGTTATGTCTCCTCGAAAATTCAGAGAGAACAGTTCACCTGTCAGGTGAGAAACAAATAACCAAGCTACCCGCCAGGCCTATTATCTTTGCCTCGCACCGCACCTACACGCTGCAGACACCTTTGGAGCGGTCCATCATCCAAAGGGGCCATATTTTACCCAATGAGGTGCTTACTAAGAGCAGCTATAGAAATGATCTACTCACTCCGGCTTCACTGGCAGTACTAGATGGTGGCCTTCTGTGCGCGGTGGGCTGTTGCCTCCTCCCCAAAGCACGTACAAGACCGAACCATCTGCAGGCGGGGTTTTACTTATTTATGTTTAGTATAAAACATAACTGTGAACAATGGCATAGGGAGTCTGTGGCTGTTGTGATTTTTAAATTTGCCAGAAATGCTGTCTCCTTTTGGGTGCCCCAGCGATGACAGCACCCGTCACCAGGCTGAAGGATATTCCCCAGGTCCCTGCTCCAAGAAGGCACGCAGGGCACTGCAGGCTGTTTCCAGATTCAGGAGAGCTAAGGTTTGCTAGAGCCTGAAGCCAAAGAAGAATATACTTTGCCATTTCAGTGACTCGATGGCATCACAATGACTGTTTCTTCCCCTTTTCTTTTTTTCCCCTCTCTTTTTCATTTCGTAAGGGAGCCTGCCCTTCTTTGGTCAGGAGACAGGGACAGTTTTCTGACTGGTGGACTTACACTTTTCCTTGAGTTTACTGCAGAGAAGCGATTAATTGGGAAACTACTGTAAGACTTTATGATGCTGCTTCAGATGGACGTGGATATCAAAGGGCCACTTAAAATTCATGCACAGTAGCAAGTGTGAAAGAATACCTAAGACTCATAAATAAAGCAAACCCATCTTAATTTATTACCAGGGCCTTCTATACCCATTGAGCTATTCCGAACCCTGCACAATTGATGTTTCTTTCCTCCCGTTATTTCAGTAAAAAATGAACTCTATTTTGTGCCACACAAGCATACTAATAAACCAGTGTTTTGCTGCTTAGAAAGGCAAACTGTCACCTGTTAAAATATGTAACTGTCATAGAAAGATAAAAAAGGATCATTTAATAATGATGAACAATGTGCATGGGGCATAAATAGAACCCAAAAAGTAAACAGCAGTTTGTTATGCTAGAGCCAGCCCGAGCTATTCCTCAGTGGAGGGCTCCCAGTGCTCATCTCTGCACTTCTCCTGTTAAGGGGATTGCACCCTGGCTTACAGTGATTCCCATGTGTACGTGCGTGTGCGTGTGCGTGTGTGTGTGTGTGTGTGTGTGTGTGTATGTGCGCATGCACGTGTGTGTGTGTTCAGTGGAGGCTCATTACTGCTGCAGAATATGGACTGCTCCCCTTATTAGGGATGGAAAATGGTTTTCAGACATCTTACCTGATGAGTCCAATCCTAGGTGCTCTATATAACTGTTTTCTAGAGCATTGTCATAGGGAGTGTTTAGAAGTTCATTTTTCTGGTAGGTTTGGGGAGGAGGTTGTTTTTAATTAAGCTCTTGAGCTGCTTTTTATTTTCTGTTCTTAGTGTTGGGAACCAAATATATCTTTAGAAAGAATATATGTGATGCCGCTAAATAAAGCCAGTGCTATCAAGAAATAAAAATGGGTTTAGTGTAGTTTACTGGGTGTCTTGGTCTCTTTGTATTGAACTGTGTGAATAACACCTCCAAGGGTTCCTTTGCTGTGTGAGGGGATGGTTTATAGGCAGGGGGACATTATTAAATTTATGTACCTGTGTACAAAATTTTAACAGTCAGTGGGGGGAGGTTCTTTGGTTTTGGTGAAACTAATTAGAGATTATAATGAAACTTTTTAAAATTAATAAACACTTCATTTGTAGCACATTAAACTGCAGGGCATTGAGCACCTGGACAGGTAGTTACCACCGTAAGAGCTTCCTCTCTCCAAGGGTCATTTTCCCCCCGTTTCCAGTTAGCATTTATTTAGACTGACTGATATCTTAGAAACTACTAATGATGGCCAGTGGGATAAATATTGAATGTTCTAAAGATTGTGTAAATATTTGCCCAATAGACCGCTCTGACTTCTGAGATATTTGGGCTTTTATATTAGGTTCACTTTGAAACAATGTAAAAGCTCACTTAGCAATTGAACACAGGCATACCAGTTTTTTAAAAAAATCCTTTCTAAGCATAAATTTAAAGCATTGTGTTCTGTAGGAAAGGGATTTTCACACAAACAAGAGGAGCTAAGATTGTATTGAAACGCTTAAAAAGGGCTTTATTGGCAAACCAGAGTGCGCTAGTTTCTGGGCCCGGGAGTCACAGTGGCTGGTGTCCCCGCTCCACACCAAAATGTCCCCTTCACAGTGAAGGTTCTCGATCTGAAAATTTCATTTCTCAGCAAAATGCTTGAAATCATTGTGCTGTTTTCCAAAGTGATTTACAGACATTGAAAAACAATCACTCCATAAATTCAAGATGGAATCCTGTGATATTAGGTCCCAGAGCAAGATTTGGCTGCCTTCCGGTATCCCGTCATAATTCATTTTCAGTACCAGAAACCTATTTCTAAAATGCTCATTTTTATTATCTACTCCCCCCCCCCCAATCGAGAGAGTTCTCTGTTGCCTTTAAGATAAAGTACAATCTGCTGGATACTGTAATTTGACCTCTATCTACTCTGCATTTTGCTCCTCACCACCATCCACCATGTACTTGACCCCCAGACCACAAAAATGTATCATGAAGTTTTCACAGCTCTGCACCTTTGCATACCTTTTTGTGCAAGGCACAGATTGCCTGACATCCCGTCGGGCTGATGAACTAACTCCTACTTAGTCTTCTAAGCCCATTTCAAAGGTGCGCTCCAGTGGAAAGTCTGCTAGTAATTCCACTGAGTAGAATAAGTCATTCCCCTCTGAAACGGTATTTAAAGTGAGGCATTTATGGTACTGATTTCAATTCATGGATCGCCTATCTGTGTAAGTTTGTGCTAAACTTTAAAGGATTGTGTTTTATTTATGTGTTGCACATTGTAGATACTTAATAAATTATTTTTTAATCCATAGTGGGATTTTTCACTCAACCTAATGATGCTGATACTTCACATCTGTGGTATTTTATTAAAAAATTATGACGTTAGGCTTTAAAAGAGCATTTGAATAAAAAGCCTCGATAACAGTAGAGTAGATTTAAGAATGTAGCCCAGACAAGTCAACTGGCCTTAGGCGTGAGAATTAGGTATTCGATGTTTTCCGTTCTTCCCGTCCTCCTGGATGACGCTCGCTTGATCTCTGATACGCCTTGTGAGTGGCAGCAAATTTCCTTGTTTGTAACTTTCTTATTTGACAAATGAGAGTTAACAATATTATTCTTTCCTCTCATACTGGATGCAAAGCCCAATGGTATAAATTTGCCACAGATTATCTGAAAATAATGTGCAGGTGTGGTTTGTTTTTTTTTTTTTTTTTTTTGCTTTTTCTTATAAATAGCTTTAATAATAACAATAGTCAAATAGGCTGTGGTACTTAATTAGTTAATATGACAAATTAATAGACTATGTAAATATCTTACAACAGTGGTTGGGGTGGTTTGCCATATTTAAGTTGAAAGTAAACCTCGTATTTGTCAGATCTTAAAGCATAAGATCTGAGACAGAGCTGCACTGTTCATTTATATTTTTATGAACCTTCAGCAGACACCTGCTTCATGGCCATTTAAAACAGTGGCTCATAACGTACAATAAATTTATAGGCAGTCATTGCTTGCAGTTGCCAACTTGTGGCACTGTTCTTGTGACTAAAATAAAAAAGAATCGCTATTTATCTCTTTATCTTTTAACATTGGAATGCTCCTCTAAGAGCCTTACGGATATATTACCATATTACTGGGAATGGTCTCCTGCTATTTCTCATCAGCCCAGCACATCTGTTTGGGCCAGCTTTGTCTTTAAAATATATACATATCACAATAATCACAACTGATCTTTTAAGAGATATTAATAAATTCTGTCCTGTCCTTATATTTCAGGAAAGTAACCATCCTTAAAGAGGGTGTGAAAACAGGATTTGAAAGATTCTTTCATTCAACAAATACATATATTGAGCATTGATAATGGGCTAGACACTGCTGTAGGCGCTGGGATAAGGCGGACAAGTGTCTCCCTTCATTGGGCTTCCCTTTGGACAGTTTACATTATAACTCTAGGGATAGCTTTTTAGAATTGTTTGTCTAGTGGTGCTGCAGGTAAAAATACGTGGTGAGTGCAATAAGGATGAGAGCTCTCTGTTGCTGCACGTGCACTGTAGACTCGGTTAGGTGTAACATATGGCCAGTCTAGCCACCCCTGAAATAAAACCCAGGAACACACAGCAGCAGTGGAATAGAATTAATCCCATGCTGTCTTTGAAACTGTTGAATTTTCAGAAGGAAAGTAAATTTGAATTGCTGAGTATTTATGCAGGCCAAAACAAACTGAAAAAGAAAAGTTTATAACATAAGTGTTAAAGTACAACTTTAGTTGTCTAGCTGGGGAATATAATATTTTCTTCCATTTAAAAGATTTTTATTTTAAGTGGCTGCCATAGTTGGGCTCCCTGGGTTGCAGATGCTGGGATGCAGACCACATGCAGGAGGTTTGTTGTGGAGCATGCTGGGAGTCAACGGTGGGGGATTGGCAGGGGGCGAGATTGGATGAGGGAGAACTTCAAAGGCAGCCTACCTGCGACAGAGGCCTGCGGCGATTCTACTGTAGCTATGATTATAGAACAGCCCTTTAGACTGGTCCCAAATTAAGCCAAGTGCCTATGACTTTAAAAATACCCCATTGTTATTTTTTTTTTCCCCTGATCCCAACAGTCACCAACCCTGGCCTCCGTGGGGAGGGGCTGCTACTCTGAGTGAGTGAGACCCTTGGCATAAGAAATCAGTCTAGGGCTGGTTTCCAAACTGTACACCTACACGGCCCATGGTGACCCGGTGGATTTACAGGGACTCTGAAGAAAACTAGCTCAGAATACTTCAGTTTCCACATTTGATTGCTATTTCCCTTTCAAAACCAGGTTTTCAACAGTCAGTATGAGAAAAAAAGCAAGTACCACATGAAAATCAATTGAAAACAGAAAATGAGGATGGTAGTGTCTAATCTTCCCAGGCTGGAAATTGTAGTGCCCGGTAGGTGCTAAGTGGTTAGGACCTGAATACTTATTAAGTGGCTTGACCTACTTGTAAATGGTAGGTTGGGTATATCTCTTTTAATTTATGGAGTGCCGTGAAAGGCTCCCAGAAGTGACAAAGTTTGAGGAACTTTGGCCTAGAGCAATTATTGGAAGAGAAGCGCTCTGCTGAAATCTGTCAGTCATTTGAAATCTTAGTGCTCCCCAAAGCTAGGGGACATGTGCTTCTGCCCTGAAGATGGAGCCTGTGGATGCAACTGTGGACCCTGAGGAAGAAGATACTTACTGAGGGGTGCTCCTGGTGGCTTTACTGGACTCACATTTTAAAACAGAGCCTAGGCAGCCATTTCTAGATAGAGGACTCTCACGCAAGTTCGCTTCTGGGAGAAGCCTGCACTGAACTGCCTCCTGCACTGAACTGCCTGCTTACATTGTGTTTCTGCCCTCTGAGCCAGCCCATATAAAAGAATTCCTGGAGTACTATTATGGCTAATAGGACCTTTCTCCATCTAATCAGAGCTTTACAGCTTCATCTCCATCAGTTCCTTTAGGGACCCATCAGAGCAGCACTATTCTGACCAATCAGGACAGTGCCTTTTGGACCAATCAAACTGCAAGGTTTAGAGCCCTCATTTGCATGAGGACAAACCTGTCAGGGACCAGAGGTGGGAACTTCTGTCTCTGTGTCTGCTCCCCTCCGGCTCTGAGGCTTTCTCTTTCCACCAGGGACTGCATTTCCCCCTGAAAGAAGGTGAAACACTGAAGATGTCTCACCCTAGCTGAGTGGAGCAGACCAGTGCAGGCTGGAGCAGGCCGGTACAGGGCAGAGCTGAGTAGCAGGAGAGGGGCCAGGGCCTCACAGCCGTGTTGGTCTCTCAGTCCTGCACTCTCACTATTGAGATGTTTAGCCCTGAAGAGTTTTCTTTGTCACCGCACCCCAACTTGGGGGTTCCTATTGGCTTTGAACTGGTGCCAACCACTGTCAGTTAACACAGCCTACAGCATTTGTTACAGCAAGTAAGCTTCACGTGCCTTACAATCTTCCTTGCAGACCCAAGTCTTGAAAGGTCTGGGACACAAAATCAAACAGAACGCTACTTAAATTAGTCAACTAGGTCCATTCAGGCAATTAGGAAAGTGTGGCGATTTGTGTACCTTAGGATCATTCAGTTGCTCGTCATCATAGCACACGCATACACATGTACAACCATGAGGAAATCTGCGTTTCAAGACAGATCTGTATTTCAAGATAGAACCCAAAGGTGAGATTTAAGTACCAAAGTTCTTTGCACCAACTTTGCCCTGTGGTTGTTTACATTGAATCTTGTTAGGATGAAAAAGCTTATAGCAAGGCCTCTATGCGACTTAAGTAATCTCACTTCCTTCCTTGGGGGTCTGCCTAAATTCTGCTGTGAAACACAGTGTTCGAGAGTTTCCTGTATGTTTGGAAAGCTCCCCAAAAGATTGATTTCAGAAATATTTTTCCCTGGAAAAGTTAGAGAAAAGTACTCGTTAAAACTCAGCAAAGACATACTCAACCTAATGCTAATATTTTACTTTCCCATCATAACCACTCCAGATTGGTACTATTCGAAAATGTCTCGTGTGACTCCGGGTGTTTATTGGTTTATGTAAATCCAGTTGCTTTTCCACTGGGTCAGAAACCTCTTACCAAGAGTCTACAGAGAGTCTGGGAGAGTTTTGTTGAATAAAAATGTAACATCCACGCTGTAAATTTTGTTTATAATTCCTGGAGAAATACGGAGTTTAACGAACACCCAAACCATTTCATTTTTGTCATAGGTATCCTCATATCATTTCAGTGCCTATTATGAACTTGTCATCAATTCTTTCTAGTTTTTTTCTTTTTTAACTTTCTTAGGAATGAGGGCTCATTTATCTGCTTCAACTGACTGAGTGTAATTATGGCTTGAATGGGAGGTTTCTTTTTTTTAATCTTTGAGAATGCCAAATCGTGTCTGTCAATTTCAGAAGAGCTTATTGGTTACCAGCTGGCATTTAAAGGGTAAAATCTTTCTTAGTGGTTTATAACATACAGGTGTCCTCCAATTATGATGTCATTGTGATTATTTATTTTATTTATTTTTTATTTTTTTATTTTTAAAGATTTTATTTATTTATTTTTAGAGAGGGAAGGGAGGGAGATAGAGAGAGAGAGAGAAACATCAATGTGCGGTTGCTGGGGGTCATGGCCTGCAACCCAGGCATGTACCCTGGCTGGGAATTGAACCTGTGACACTTTGGCTCGCAGCCCGCGCTCAATCCACTGAGCTATGCCAGCCAGGGCCTCATTGTGAGTTTTTAAAGAAACCACGATGCCGAAGGACTGCCAGGGTGTAAGGCCAAGAGTCAAATGTTTTCTTCAGATGATTTTGCAAATTTCCAGAGAAGGATTTGTCTTAGGAACCCATTGTATAAGTCTAGCAGAGCGGCAGCCGTGTCTGAAGAAACTAAACTTTTTCAAAAGGGAGAGAAAACGATTCTCTGGCTGCACTGAATTTGTAACCTGTGCACTCAGCAAATACTGGATGAGGACCAGCACCTCTGGTGTCGGTGTGTGAGTGTGTCTGTGCGAGGCTGCACGCGCGTGTGCAGCAGACTTAGAGGACAATGACAGGTGGATTCAGGACGAGTATTTTCATCAGCCTGGAAGAGGAACTTCAAATCTCTGTGCTTTGGGATGTACCCCATTTTGTCTTGAGATCGTATAGAAAGTTTGATTTGTTTCTAACGGTACTTTTGTTTGTATCCTTAAATTTTTTATATCTACATCTGTCAATCAATCTACTTATATACTAAATAGTTTCCATTTGTGGTTTTGAAATTTTTTATAGCCCAAGCCCTATGGTAAATAAAATAGTTTACAGTTTACAGGGGTTAGGGATGGGTGTGTGGACAGAGAAATAAGATATGTGTGAATTCTGATTGTATTCTTTGGAAGGTGAAGTAAATAGGGGTAGAATAAGATTTCCTTCGTGGTTTAATACAGGATCAATGTTTTTATCAATGGTTCATAGAAATTTAAAATAAAATTCTTATTTTTAAATTTTATTTGTGGGAAATAAAGGCTTCAGTGTATATCTATTTAATTACTTCTCTCAAAAAACCCTTCAAGTTTTCAGAATGAATTGTCAGCACAGGGGACAACTCATGTGTATGCTGATCTGCACCATAGCAGCACAGTGATGACACAATCAGCTTGCCCCCTGAGTGTTGAATGCTTACATGTGCTAGATCACATGTGAGATATGTGGAAGGTTTCTTATTTATTTGCTTGTGTTTGTTTTTTGTTGTTGTTGTTGGGGGTAAGGATTGTTTCTGGGCAAGCGAGATTGGCCTGGAACCTGATCGATGATGTCAGCATAGCTGATAACCCATCAGGCTGCCCGCAAGGCTGTAGCGCCCAGACCAGCCGTGGCAGGAGTCCCGCGTGGCCAGTGGCGGTGAGACCACTGTCCAGGTCCGGGCGAGCGTTGCCAGGGAATTCAAACCTGTGAAGCCATGGGCAGGGCCACGTATCTTTTGAGATGACTGTATCCAGCTTCTTTATGTGATGTTGTTAAAGTTTTGATTTATCCATCTTTTCCACTTGTTTCGATTTCATACTCACTAAAAAGTCTTCTGAGTTATGGCATCGTTTCCCACAGAGATCTGTGTACAAGAAGAAGCTGGGCGAACCTTACATGATGTAGTGCTTGGGACAGTTATCTGTGACTGTTAATGACGGTTAGCATTGCAATTATTAGTCTGTCGATTGGCAGGGATATATTTTCAGGTTAGATTTTTAAAGATGGCTGAATCGGTTGGGTATTTTCAAATCACTTTCTCACCAAAGGAGAATTTTCAATTATTTTTCCCTTTGATAATTCTTTTTTTACTATTTACTCTGGTCTCTGATGTTCGTATAATGCATATTGTCCATCCTTTACCTGTCTTCATTGTCACTTCGGTTTTCTTTTTTAATCTTTACCTTTTTCTTCTTCTTCTTTTTTTTTTTTTGAGCCTTAGGAAACGTTTCTCAAGCTTCTATTTTACCGGTTTGTTTTTTCCGCACTCCTGACTGCTCCTCTCTGCTTTCATTGTGGTCTGTATGTAGGCTGGGCTTTTCATTTCCCCCTCGTCTCCGCGGCTTCTGTTCAGACAGGCAGTGTCCTTTTGAGTTCTACTAAAAGAAAACTTTTAAAATAAGTACTCCCACATCTTGTCGTAATGGTTTTTCTTAGAAAGAGAATCACTTTGTCTCTTCAACATTTTGCTTATGTATGAAAAGCTTATCTATGCTTTTCAAAGATTGGCAGTTGCAATGTGCTCTTTCAGAGACAGTATTGAATACTCTTCACATTTCTCAGTGTTAATGAAAGAAGGGAAAGTTTGAGAGATTCAGCAGCTTGGGCCAGAGTGACCACAACCAAAGAAGGACTGTGGGCAGCTTGGCCTGTCTGCCAGTGTCTTTCCATGTTCAGTGTGGTGTTCAGGAATTAGCTGGACTGCTCAGCCTCTTCCCTTCCCCTGGTGTGGATCTCCCGACTCATGGCCAGGCAGGACTGTGCTCCATTCCTCATGGCCAGCGAAAGGCCCGTGTACCCTGGCAGTGAATTCTGACGTCAGATCCCTGTTCACAGTGCCCTCCAGCTCCCAGTTGCCCCGAGGTTCACCAGGAAAGTCACACTGCCCACCAGCCTGATGGGAGTAACCTGATGGGAGTTAACAAAATTAATTTCCTGGGGTCATTTCCACAACCTTCCCAGGTATACCCTTCGTTCACATTTAACATTGTCTTTATCAGGTCATGCTTTCCTGAGTTTCATTCCATCTGCATTATGCTAGCAGAAAGTCCTTGCATTCTGGTGTTAAGAATATAAACAGGTTGATTACTCCTTATTTTAAAATATCTAGTTTCAGTCATTTCACTGGGCGTCTAACTTAGGAGATAGAGTTTCCTGTGTTCAGGTCTGTATGCTGCCTACAGAACCAAGGATCTTTTAAAAATCCACTGATTTTTAAGTTTTGTGAAATATGGCAGGTCCCAATTATTATCACCAACGATGAGTAATTATCTGTCCTAAGAAAGATGCAGGATTTGTTGCCTTGAAAAGAATCCAATTTCTGCCCTATCCCAGACTCCCTGCTCTGTGCCCCATCCCAGGAGACTCTGTAGAACTCTAGCAAATCCCCCTTGCCCTCCTGAGATGCCCTGAGGGAGACAAGGAGTTGTGTCCTGAATTCCAATGTCGTTGTGTAGACTCAACGCCTTAGTGCTCATTTTGTAAACAGTGACTGGTGCTTACAGAGGTGAGTTAAGGCTTCATTCCCCGGGTGTTTCCCAAAGAGGAAAGTAAATAAACTAAAAAGAAATATTAGGAACTTCCCTCAATCGTCCACCTATAACTTGTGTGTTTGTATTTACAGTGGGGAGAGATCATGCTAGGGGTGAGCACCTGCTCTTTGGGAGATTCAGTGCTGAATGTGTAAACTATTGAAGAACATAAACATAATCATGTGGGGAGCAAATTGCTCCCAGGCTGACTGACCCTTTGCAATGAGGAGAAAAATTGTCAGCCTTGTAATTTTGTTGTAGGTCACACTGGTGATTAATGAACACATCCCAAATGTAAAATAAGGAGGAAGCCGTCCTCCATGTCCAGTTAATAACCAGGGCTGCTTACCAGAGTAAACCTCAAACCCCGGAGATAATGGTGACTCTTCCCACCTTCGTCCCCCTACTCACACACACACACATGTGTAAATGCTCTGATGATGAACACTATGAAGGACCTTGCTTTGCTTCAGAAAGACATGCAGGTAGAGACAGGCTCAGGCTGTTTTTGCTGTTGGCTCTCCCATAGGGCAAAGATCCGCAGCTTCCCATTAGCTAAGAGCAAATTTGAGCCAAGATAGAGACAGAAGATACAATCTATAGTCTTGGTTTTGTATAATCAAGAAAAATTCAGGGCATGGTGGGGTAGCTGAGTTGGTTAGAGTGTCCTTCTGATAATGCCAAGGTTGCGGGTTGGATCCCTGGTCTGGGCACATATAAGAATCACCCAATGTGGGCATCGGTGTGTGGAACAACAAGTCAATGCTTCTGTCTCTCAAATCAATAAATGAAAAGTTAAAAAAGGGAAAATTTAGTATTCTGGATACTGTTATGGTAGAAATTGAACATAATCTTTTCAATCATGTAGTTACTTTGCATATAGCTACTGTATATAAAGAAATGCTACCTTTTCTTTTTAAATGATTGAAAACTTATAAATGATCTCTAATCACTCTGCAAAATACCTGTGATAGAGGATCTTTTTGAAAAGATAGTGAAGTCCTGGTATTTAATGGCTCAATATTTAGTGAGAGAGTCCATTATGTCCTGTATTATGTATTAGGTATGGAATTGACCTTCCTAGTAATGTTTTCCCTGTGCCTGCAGTGATCTGTGGAGTTCTGTGTGTGTGTTGGGGTGAGGGAGGTGGGTTACTTTGCTCATGGGGGGATGCTGGGTCGAGTTGCCTGGAACACATCCTCTGTTTGGTGACTCTCTACCTGCTCTCAGCCAGAATGGAGTTCACATAGGTTGGCAGTGTTTGCAATACTCTTCAACACTTACAACAAATTATATCTTTAGATATCTGTGAATTTTAATTTAGTACTGCCCCTTCTTTTCATTCCCTAACGCCTAGTTTTCTCTGGCCTACAAGACCACATTTAAGTGGAACTCCTATCCCGGGTACCCTCCCCCACCCATTGATTCTGACCAGGATCGCCAGATTAATCCTTCTAATGCTCCCCCCAAATATTGTCTCCTGCTCCTCTCACATCCCCTCTCTGCCTCCTCCTTGCCTAACAAATAGAGTGCCCAAATGATATTTATTTAAAGCACATGTGTGCCTGTCTGCCAACTCATTGTATCTCTCAGCGTGATTCTTTCTAACCTGTCAGTCAGGCACAAAGCCTTCTCTCTCCGCTCTCCTCACCACTCCCCAGGCCTCCACTGGGCCTCAGATTTCTGTTCTGTGATCACTTTTTTGCGTATCTTCTCCCTGTGGGCAAACTTCTGTTTTCAAATATTCTTTCGAAGTCCTTGCCCTGATGAAAAGTCACCTGTTTCCTGGCTATGCATTTCCTCATTTTCTCCTTGCTCTCGCTGCCCTGATTCAGTGACGATGAGACGCCTCCGTGGCCAGCCCCCCCCTCGCCCCCCACCGCGTGGGGTGGGTGCAGTAGCGGCAGCATTTATCAAAGGTCCACCTCCTTGAACTGTGTGCAAACGATTCTTTTACTAGCTGTGTAATTATAGCTCTTTCCCTTTCGTAGTTTTTGCCAAAGCTCTCTTCCCTTTGAAACTCTAATGTTATTCTACCTGCCCCTGAAAACACTCTTCTGGGCCATGCAAAGGGGTTTTGTAGAGAGTTCCCTGGTGAACATCCCTTACAGCAGAAGTCTAGGACAGCCTCCCTTTCCTGTCCCTGTGGCCTGTGTCTTCCTTATTGTAGGAAATAAATCTTGCCGTGCCTCTGACGCTTCTTCGTGGGTATCATCCTCTCCATTTCTAGCCTGCTTCCTGCATTTTGTTTGGGGAATGGTGCTATAGCATCCTCAATCTAGGCATGCTTTTCGCTTTTACATTCTCTGTGTTAGGAATTACTTTTATATCACAATTTGAGTATCCACTTTTAATGACCTGTTTTTTCAATAACGTGAATTCAACTATTGTTTTAGGTGGTAAAAGGGAGAGAGGGGAATGGAGGGAGGGGGTAGAGACAGACAGACAGACAGACAGACAGACAGACAGACAGACAGACAGAAGCATTGCTTTGTTGTTCCAGCCATTTATGCATTCATTGATTGATTCTGGTATGTGCCCTGGACTGGAGTGGAACCTGCAACCGTTGTGCATTGTGTATCTATCCGGATGACACTAACCAACGGAACTCGCTGGCCAAGGCCAATGGGCTTCTTTTTAAAATATCCTGTGAAGCAGTGGCCATTCTTGAATATTCCTGTCGCTGTTGCCATAGCATCTGAGACCACAGGACAGCATGCTCTGGCTTCCCTTGGCTACCTGCCTTTTGGAATGACTTCACTGAATAATTTTCTTTTCTTTACACCTGCTTGGTGTCATCTCCATTTAGTTGGAGATTATGTCAATATAGTAAGGTGGCTTCGCCTCCTCGGATAGGAAACGACAAACCAACTTGCACTATACAGCCTCATGACTGGCCTCAACACCATGTCCTCACTTCCATAAAGGGACTAGCAGAAATTTTGGTCACATGTGAGGTCTCTTCAGCACGGAGGAGTGGTGGTCAGGGAGAGAGAGAGTAGGATTTCTGTATTTTTTTCCATGTGTATATAATTTTGCATAGATACCTCTATGTTACTGAAATTGATGATACCCCAGGGATTTTACAAAACTTGACTCAGTACTGTAATTGCCGAGGTCAGAAATGCCCCCCACTCTTTAAAATATATTACTTCAGTCCTGAACTTCACGTGGCTGCTCTCACAGGTCAGATGACGCAACGTGTCTTCCCCTTGGCATCCAGTCCCTGAGCAGTAACATGTATCAATGACATAAAGTCAACCACTTGAAATAATAGTAATGGAACTTTATAAAAATACTGATTATGGATATTTTATATTTAAAATTCACTGTAAACTGCCTTATAAAGGATTCCCTGTTTTGTTGCCAGATCTTTTACTATGTCAAAGCATCAGTATGTTCATTTAAATGCTCTTCAGTCTTGACAAGCTCTTGCAATGTGTCCTGATCTCCCAGGTCGGCTAACACTAATACTACCAGTTTACATGTGGTCTGCATTATTCATTTGATGGTTTAATGCTCTTGGGAGGTTATTTGGGGAAGACTTCACTCTTGAGATTGTCAGTGGCGAAGAATAAGAAATTGTTTTTCACAGGGGAATGGAAGCGTCTGTGGTTAAGAAGAGATTGGATAAGGTAGAGTAGATAGTGTCAATTTGTCAGTTTCCTCTATACAAAAAAGTGATTTGCCAACAAAATTTAAATTTGAAATATTTGAGTTCAGAGTATTTTTGTAAAAATGTATGTGAAGATAGTTTTAATTTAACACATTAAAGCAAATACCCTTGTCCTGTACAAGGGAGAATACCTTTTAATTTCAGAAAATTTGCTCATGCAAATCTTTTTTTTTCTATTTTAATACAGCATTACCTATTGGGATCTCTCTCTCTCTCTCTGACTCTCTTTGTCCCCAATATATAGAAAAAAGGTTGATTGTAACTCTTCATAGTAGAGTCATTGATTAACCATCAGCTGCTAGCAGTGTGTTTCCTCTGTAATGGCGTCTGGATGCGAGATGGAGCGTGAAAGAACTCTGTGACTAAGATGTGCTCTGTCCAGTCACAAACGGACCTTTGGCAGAGGTTCCCACGTGCATATTGGCGCCACTCGGGATGTTTAAAAGCACTGGTTCTCAGACCCCTATCAGTGGTTCTTGTTTGGCTGTACCAGAATGGAACCCACGCATCAGTGTTTCTTGAGAGCTGCCCAGATAATTCTAGCAGGGCTGGTGTTGAGAATGACATACATCAAGAGTCATTCAGATACCTATAGTCTTCAAAAAGAAACCCCCTGGAAACCTTTGAACAGAGTAATTTCTATAGCTATAGAAAAGAAGTCTTATGAGGGATGAATGCCTTTTAAATTGATAAAACAATTTAGTAGACTACCACAAGAAAATCTTGGCCTTGGCGAGTTCTATAAACAAACAGAAAAAGATGAAGAGCACATGCACCTATATCAAGCTATGTACGTGCGCACTACTTTTCTGAAATGATTGTGCTGTTTAAAAATTACATGTATAAAACAGTACAGACTGGTAGAGGGTATGAGTGGCTTTTATTAGACATTTGAAATATTTTCTAACATACAGGTTACAAAACCTCTTTTAACTAATTAAAAATGAAACATTCACCACATTTAGCCCCGGCTGGTGTGGCTCCTTAGTTGGTTGGGAATCATCCTGCAAAACAAAGAGTTGCAGGTGTAAGTCTTGGTCAGGGCACATGCCTGGGTTGTAGGTTTGGTTCCCAGTTGGGTCACGTGCAAGAGACAACCAGTCAGTGTTTCTCTCCTTTCCTTTCTCCCTCATTCTCCTCTCTCTAGAATAAAAAATCACTAAATTTTTGAAACATTCATCACTTTTGGTCATTTTGTTTTGCATAAGAATGGCAAAAATATCACCTTTTATAGCCACCACCAGCACCATCCATGGAAACCCCAGTTCAATCAATGCAGTGAGTTGGAGATGTGTTACCTCCTGACAATTCACTTGTCTGTATCACTTATCACTGGTAAATAAACCACACCTATTTTTGATTTAGCAGCAGGCAAAATCTGATAAAAGTTATTAAAAAATATAGTGTGTATTTTCTATAAGTAAAACATTTCTTGCTCTGGGTTATGTACTGTATAGTAAAGTTGTAATCACCTTTCCTCCTTTGACCTGGCACGCACATTTCTTCCTCATACTTTTCTAACCACTGATTTTAACGCAGAGTCACCTGGTTGGCTTTGAGATAGTTATCAACACCTAAACGGTCCACTTGCTAAGTAGGTGGCACTTGTGTTTCTGGTGTTTTTTCAGGATTATACTGTCATGCATTATCACTAATTGTATAATCGTAAGTCTTTGAGCTCTGTGTCCCACCTCTGTGTATGTGAAACTGCTAGACAATGTTGATAGCTTCATTGTTAAGTTCATGGATGAGGAAAACACCTGTGGATTTCCCCAGCCCATCCTCCACAGGATAAAGACCCTGGGTCTCCCTAGGAGAAGTATAGCATTCATTCTAGGACATTCCATAGCAAAGGGAAGGTAACCATTATCCTGAATGTTTGGCCATAGTTTTATTTAGAAGCAATAATTTGTTCCATATGAAACATCACATAAGTTTGATATCTAGGGGTCTGTGACTCTATAATAATATTTCAATTGTCTTGATAGGAGATGATAGATGAATATTTATATGAAATAAAGGGGAAAATCAAGTAAATTGGTCAGTTACATTTATTCAGGGATCTATTTGTTCTTTTGATCCAGAGCATAGAATAACAAAGAAAATCAGCGTTCTACGTCAAGTTAACTTTCTTATAGAGGAACCCTTTTCTGGTAAGGCCAGTGAAAGGTGTTTCACCTGGAGAAAAGTCAGCTTTGCCTCCAGAGGGCTGGGGAACCCATAGATCTATTGTCTCATCCATAACCCCAAAATGAGCCTATCAACACTGTCCAGCAGTTTCACGTTGGTTACCCACAGTTTGGTGTTCGTAGGCCAAGGAGATGAGAGTTGTGTGATTATACAGTTAGTAAGTTTTATATGACACTTTTTACACTTAAAAATATTACAAGCAAATATTAGAAATGTAAGTCACAATTTAGTGAGGATGTTATTTTTTAAGGGAAAAAAACAACTCAAAATGATAGCTATTCACGGGGCTCCCAAGTTTTATATAAAGATGAGGAAGCTGTTTGGGAGTTATGAATTACTGTAGCCTTCTGTTAAATCTGCCTTGACAACTGTTAAAAGGCATTATCATCAGAAATAGGGCTGCATTTTATTCTGTATGTCATATCTAACCAATATACAGGACTTGAAGAAAGTGACTAGAAGGTGTGCCAAAGTAATTGGAAGAAATAACCAAAGATCAGCTACTTCTGGCTACTCTTAGGGAAAGGCTTTAAAATCAAACTCTCAAAGCAGTGCCCAGTTCCCTAAGGGAAACTGAGCTGTCCAGAATTGTCATTCATAGGCTGAGAGAAAATAGAGTGATGGAATTTGAAATCACATCTTTGTTGTTGTACCAGTCAATCTACCAACTGCTGTAAAAATCAGTACCTTAAGGAAATGTGTGTATGAGTTCATACATCCTTGGTAGTCTGGGGATCATCTGTGGCCATCAGCTTCCGTGTCCAGAGGCCTCTGGAGATGCTTGTGGGGTAACAGATGGCTTCTGCCGTGGAAAAAACATTGAGCTGGGAAACTGAAGAGTTGGGTCTGCACCCAACCTTACCTGTCCATCTGGGTGGCTCTTGGGTACTTAGGTTGCTTCTTAAATGACTTGGGTGGTGGGCAATGTGACCTTGAAGGCATTCCTCCTCTGATATACCTTTATACTAAATATAATTTCATCCATTCCATTCTCCCACTTCTACCTCTTGTGTTGCTGAGTTTCAGCTAACCCGGTACAGGTGTGCTGTCGTGATGACGTTCACTTTGAAGTCTGACTGGGTACTCACATTATTCTTAATTAGTTGTTCTTAATTGTATACTTAAATATTAGAACATTTGCATATATTAATATAGTAAGTTATAACTATATAAAATAAATATTTGTTCTTTGTGTGTATGTATACAATAGACACACACGCACACAGAGAGAGTACCCAGTTAGACTTCACACTGTGTCCCTCATTATAACAAACGTGTCTCTTGGATGTGTCATATCTGTATCTGGACAGCTGAAGCTCACCACCATATTTAATACATTATAAAATTATAAGTATTTACTGTGTCATATAAGTATTAATGTCATATTTACATTATTAATTATAACATTGTATAATAAGCAAGTATATGATATATACAAATGAGCCACATAATATATATTATATGTAATAAACCAATCTTTTTCTGCATGTACCAGGTAGAAATATGTTCTCACTTGAAATGATTGTTGCCAGTTACAGAAAGATTGTGCACTCACATGAAAACAGGCACATTTCCCTTGAATCATTCATCCATCGGTTTCCTTTCAATTCCTGAGACCATCAGTGTCTCCCCCCATTTTGGCAACTTAACTGAAGTTAGACTATTTCAAGAGAGTGACTCATTAATTGTAACTGGGCCAGTTTCTTGGGAGCTTTTGGAAAGTCAAGATAGCTGGAAGGATTTTAACAGCTCCCAAACCCCAAATCCCTTTGTGATTGATACAGTTCGATTTTCCCTTTCTCTTTTCCTGATTTGTTGTATTTTCTCCCTTCGCTAGTTTCCCATTTCTGAAGAAAGAACTAGTGTCCGAATTGCATGCAGGGCATTTAAAAAGAATTTGTTCTGCATCTCTAATTACCTTTCTCTCTTATGTTAGGATTTTTCCCACTTTGCCAAATTGCATCGCTACAAAGCCCATTAGGGATTTTAAAAACCAGGATTAGTGCATGCTGCATATTCAAACTTCAGTTATTAATTCATTTCCAGTAGAAAAATTTTGTTCTAATTATTGTAGCATTGCAATATTGGACGTTGGTCAAAGCTTTCAGAGATGATTATGAAGCAACTTGAATTTATTTTAAATAAATTAGTTGATTATATTCTCGAGTCAAAAATAAGTATACCACACCACTCCCTCATACGTCACACTGTATACTGTCATACCCATATCTGTAAGTCTGAGGGCACTCAGCAAATGATACCATGCCAATCTGTGATACCCAGGCTCAACTACATTCTGATATTAGTGGATTCTTTAGAACTCAAACTCCCGTGTTTGAAGTTAGTTCAGTTAAAAACACAAAACCAATTTTTAAGTCATGGGAGAAACATGTCTAAATAATGACCATCAATAGGAAACTTCTGTTTGCCCCCATTCATTTGAGTCAATAGGGTTGACTCCAGGCAAACTAGTGAAGTATACCAGTAACCACTTCTTTCTGACCACTCTTTTTGATGCCGCCCACAGAAATACATGTTCACTCACTTTCCTTCTTTTTTTAAGTATACTTTATTGCTTATGCCACTACAGTTGTCCCAGTTTTTCTCCCCTTTCTCCCCATCTTCCCTGCACCCCTCTCTCCAGCATTCCCCGCATCCTTAGCTCATGTCCCTGGATCATATATATAAGTTCTTTGGCTTCTCCATTTCCTATTCAATTCTTAACCTCCCCTGTCTATCTTGTATCTACCATTTATGCTTCTTAATCTCTGAATCTTTTCCCCCATTCTCCCTTCTCCCCCTCCCCACTGATAACCCTGCATGTGATCTCTGTTTCTTTGATTCTATTCCTGTTCTAGTTGTTTGTTTAGTTTGTTTTTTAGGTTCAGTTCTTGATAGTTGTGAGTTTGTTGTCATTTTACTGCTCCTAGTTCTGATCTTCCTCTTTTTCTTGGATAAGCCCCCTTAACGTTTCCTATAATAAGGCCTTGGTGATGAAGCAAATTCCTTTAACTTGACCTTATCTGGGAAGAACTTCATCTGCTCATCAATTCTAACTGATAGCTTTGCTGGATACAGTAATCTTGGATTAAGGTCCTTGCCTTTCATGACTTTGAATACTTCTTTCCAGCCTCTTCTTGCTTGTACGGTTTTGTTTCAGAAATCAGCTTAATAGTCTGATAGAAACTCCTTTGTAAGTAACTGTTTTCTTTAATCTTGACGTTTTTAAGATTATCTTTTTATCTGTAATCTTGGGTAATTTAATTATGATGTGTGTGTTCCTCCTTGGGTCCAGTTTCTTTGAGACTCTCTGAGCTTCCTGGATGTGCATGCCTAGTTCCTTTGTCAGACTGGGGGAGTTTTCCCTCATTGTTTGTTCAAATAAGTTTCCAATTACTTGCTCTTCCTCTTCTCCTTCTCACACACCTATGATTCTGATGTTGGAAGGTTTAAAGTTGTCCCAGACATTCCTAAGCCTCTCCTGATTATTCCGAATTCTTGTTTCTTCATTTTGTTCCAGTAGAATATTTATTTCTTCCTTCTGTTCCAAATCATTGATTTGAGTCTGGGTTTCCTTCCTTTCACTTGTTGGTTCTCTGTATATTTTCTTTATTTCACTTTGCATAGCCTTCACGTCTTCTATTTTGTGTCCGTACTCAATCATTTCTGTAAGCATCCTGATTACCAGTGTTTTGAATTCTGCATCTGATAGATTGGCTATCTCCTTGTCACTTAGTTCTTTTTTCTGGAATTTTGATCTGTTTTCATTTGGGCCATATTTCTTTGTCTTGCTGTTATGCTATAAAGCATGGAACCTTAGTTATTTGCCAGGACAGGGCAACCTAGGTCACTGTGTTGTGGTACTGTATATGGGGGAGTGGTCTGAGAGGGAATAGCGTGGCTTGCTCTGCTCTCTCTGGGCTTTCAGTCACTTCCTCTGCTATCCACAAACAAATTGGGCCCTTCTGGTGCTGAGTTCTGGGTGGGTGGGTTTGTGTGTGTTCTAGGAATGTATACAAACAAACTTCCTTTGAGGCTGGGAGTTTCTTCTGCAACTGCAACCCCTATAGGATTTTACAGCCAGAGGTTTTGAGGCTTTAGTTTCCCCTACTGGAACCCTGGTTGGTGCAGTCTGTCTCTATCCCCAGTTGTTCCTCCCTATTTATCTGCATAGGAATGTGAGACCACCCCATCCTCTAGCCGCTGCCTCACCCACCCAGTCTGTCACTTTGCAATGGGGCTTCTCCATCCCAGCTGCCCAACTCTCCCCTTCCTACCAGTCTGGATAAATGTTTCTTCTTTAACTCTTTGGTTGTTGGACTTTCATATAGTACAATTTTCTGGCAGTTCTGGTTGTTTTTAAATTTGTTGTCCTTCTTTTGGTTGTGCAAGGAAGCACAGCATATCCATCCATGCCTCCATCTTGGCTGGAAGTCTCACTTTCCTTCTATACTAAGAAAACTTTCTCATAACTAGTCATACAATTAGTTTTTGGCTGTTGGATTAAGTTTTAAGAATTTATTCTAAATAATGGTTTAACCAGCTTTCCCATTTCTGAATAAATTATAGGACTTGGAATAATTATAGATATCAGAAATAATTTGAGTAGGAGGGTGCAAGTGCCTATGAAATGATGTTATATTCAATTACTTGGGTCTTCATTTCCAGTGATTTGAGTAGCAGAGGGTGAAAATATCCATGTGATGGCTTCACAGGACTTCAGGAGATTGTTCCTGTAATAGGTTGACTGAGTCCATGCTGTGCAGGTGCAGAGCCAGAGGACCCTAAAATTCACACCAGCAGGTCTCTTGTCTTCCCACTAAGACACAGGCCCAGCCTGTGAATTGTGTTCCTTAATACTTTCTGTGAGATGTCTCTTAAAAAACTTTACTAAGTTAAATAAGGCTCAATATCTCTACTTAGCAAGATACTAAGAATACTAAGAACCCAGACTTACTCAGGTTTGGCAGCTACTGTGACTGTCATTGAGTGGGTTCAAATATTGGGGGCTTCTTTGAAGTTTGGAACAGAGAGCAGGAGCCTGGCCGTCTGTCAGTGTGGCTCTCCCTTAACAGTCAGCTGGGGTGCTGTTTCCAGTCAGTCTCAGAGCTGCTGCCCACAAGGCTACCTTTCATGGTGGTTCTCTCAATAGACCCCAGGGTCAGTAACAGGGGCCTCTCATGCTGCTCTGGAAAGTGCAGCTCTAGGGAGAAGTATTTGCTGACTGTGTAGATCCCTTTCCCGCTGACCTGGGCTCTGCATACAACAGGATACAGGACTCTGTTACTCATCGAAACATGCCCTCTTCCCCTTGTTCCTTCCTAGTCTCAAGCAAGCCAGCCTTTTCTCTCCACTTGAGCCACTTCGGCCTTCTTCTAGCCTTGGTCATATCCTATCCACCTCATCCCTAAACTAGCTCCATGGCCTCGTTGAATGTGTTTTAAAAACAACTGTCTCTTAGTTTTTATTTGGGCAAAGAGAGGTCCATTTCTCTTAGTTTCAAGGGCGTAGGTGTTCTTTGGAGACTGTGTATTGGAGATAAGGTATGGGGAGGGCTCCTATGGCACCAAAACAAAACACAAATTAATACCTTAGTCGACTGTGTTGTTCCCTAACTCTTTGTCAGAACGAAGAGTGATTGCTCAGACTTTTGGTATTATCGATGGCCCCAATTTCTTGGGGTGTGATGAGGAGGAAATGAGGAGTGCTGGTAAAGGATGTGCATGTGGACTGGGGTCCTGACATGCATTCAGTGCAGCAAGAGTTGCAGTATAGCCTAAGAAAATATAGCAAAGGAAATAGAGCAAATATCTAAATACTGTCAGGAGGAAAAAGGATTGGAAGGACATGTATTTTTTAGTACTAGATGAAAGTACTGGTGTCTGCTCTTCTAACATGTGTTAAGAGAAGCAACACTTAAACATTAATAAAACCATTACATTGCTTTGGAATACAGAGTAATGTTATTTTCATGCCTTGTTAATGCTTTTTCTTCTATTATATTGATTGTGCTATTATAGTTGTCCCTCCTTGCTTCCCCCCCCCTTTGTCTACCTCTATGCACCCCCCCACCCCTGGCAAATGCCCACACCATTGTCCATGTCCTTAGGTCATGCATCCTTTTGAAAATTTTGTGCACCTGCATTATTGGAGCTTCAGAGTTGAGTAAGATAATGTTCCCATTATCAAAGGTTAAACACGTGCAAAGAAGGCAGATTTGCTTGAAGCCAACCATAACACAGTGGGTTCAGTGCAGTCAAAATGGTGTGAAGGAAGAAATTCTAGAATGCTGAAGAGCATGTAAAATGTAGACTTGTTCCAAGGGAGCAAGACTGACATTCCAGTTGAAGGGTGAGTGAGAGTAATGGCTATCAGGTAAGATGTAGTAGGTGGAGGTGTGGAATTGCAGGTAAAAGGAAGAATGTGAGCAAAGCTGTAACATGTGAACTGATCATGGAATGCTTGAGGAATGGCGAGTCCCCTGATAGAATGGGTCACAGGAGAAAGTTGCTGACGATGAGGCTAGCCTCGGACGTCAAGATAATGAAAGACTGAGAACTGCCATAGACTGAAGGAGACTAAGGCGTCACGACAACTGCAAGCAAGGTGGGCTCATGGGTTGGATCCTGGAATAGATACAAAAAATCCACGGGGGACCTTATGAAATTTTGATAAGGTCTGTAGTTTAGTAAACAATGTTGTAGTAATGTTAATTTCTTGGGTTTCATAGTTATATTATGATTTAATAAGATATTATTACTTGGGAAAGATGAGAGAAGAATGTAAAATAACTCTTGGTACCATGAAAACCTAAAATTACTAGGAGAAAGAGAGGGAAAAGAGTACAGATCTTGGGGTGATTTTAAAAATTCGGCAATGGTGAGAAAGCCATGGGTGGGAATCAATACATTTTGTGCCCAACTAAATGAGGTAAGAGATTGTGAAAGCAGGGGGTGGGGTGGGAGAAAGGGTCAACTTTGACTCTTGTTAATTCAGCTTGGTTACATTCAATGGCTTACCCTTCTACTTGAAATATTTATTTGGCATTGAGGGGTGCAGTGGTGCCATTGGGTGTCAAGGAATGAGAGAAGCTCTGACTTTCCAAATGGAGATGGGCTGAGAGCCAAATCTGGAAAATCTTTTCCTGGGAGAAATTAAATCTCTTCACCCTCTCCTTTTCTTAGGATTCTGGGTGTTTCCTGCATTATAACAGGGAAAGCTAACCCAAAGCCAATTGAAATGTGATGCAACAAAATGACCTTCTTACCAAGTGGAAGAATTGCAGGGTTTTCTGTTTTCTTTTCCATGGATGCAGTGCAGCATCAGGGCTTTTAGGGGATTTTCAAAAGCTGCTTTGAAGAACCTTTTCATGACCAGATATATTAGTGTTAGCTCTGTGTGTGTGTGTGTGTGTGTGTGTGTGTGTGAGAGAGAGAGAGAGAGAGAGAGAGAGCAGGCACAAAGAGTAGGAAGTTAGAAGTGATGCTGTCTGAAGACAGGATGGAAGATGAGATCTATTTCTTTAATTCCTTTACTTTGGAGAGCACGTACTAAGCATTCATGAAGTTCTTGTATTGCAAAGTATTAAAGAGAAAGAAATTGTTGGTCTAGGAAACTCAGGTAGTTTATTAGGATTTCAAGGTATTAAATGTTGTCATGTTGTTTCAGGTAAGTAAGCCATTTTTCTGTACAAGATAGAATTCAAAGAAATCGCCATTTTTTGAGTGGTATGTTAAATGCTAAGGGATATGCTTTCTGTATGTGCATTCAAATTTTTCCAAATCCCTACAGTGTAGTTAATTGGTTTTCCATCTGAAAGATAAGGAATCTAAGATTTGGAGCAGCATCACCTATGTAAGTATAACAGGAGCCACATATATAATTTTTATTTTTTTTAAAGATTTTATTTATTTATTTTTTAGAGAAGGAAGGGAGGGGGAGAGAGAGAGAGAGAGAGACATCAATGTGCGGTTGCTGGGGGTTATAGCCTGCAACCCATGTATGTACCCTGGCTGGGAATCGAACCTGGGACACTTTGGTTCCCAGCCCGTGCTCAATCCACTGAGCTATGCCAGCCAGGGCTAATTTTTATTTTTTGGTAGCCATATGAAAAAGGTAAAACACATGAAAAAAACTTTAATAATATATATTATTTAACTCCGTTATTCAACATATTCAATATGTAACCAATATAAAATATTATTAATGAGATATTTTACATTTTTATACTGTATTTAAACTGGAGCTTATTTATACATAGAACACATCTCAATTTGGATGTTAAATTTTCATTAGAAATACTTGATCTATGTTTAGATTTAGTAAAATGTACACTAAATTTACGTGCCGAAGTTGTTCCAACGTGCCTAAAGGTTGTTCCAATAATTGAATAGATCATTTGCTTTCACATTTAAATTTAAATTAATTAAAATAAAATAAAATATAACATTCAGCGTCTTAGCCACACTGGCTGCATTTCAAGTGCTCAGTAGCAACATGTGGCCCGTGGGTATCATCTGGGACAGGTCAGGTTGCAAGAATTAAAATGAATTACCCGAGGCCCTGGGAGCTCATCAGTGCTGGAACTGACATTTAATCTGAGTCAGCACGACTCAGGATTTCATGATCTTAACCCTGACTTCCAGTATGAACCTTTTGTTGCTTAACAGAAGTTGTGCGGTTACTTAGTTGAGTGCATTCTCTCCTCTGCTTTTCTACAATGGTACTCCAAGTCCATGGGCCCGAACGCCTAACATCGGTTGTCCCCTGTGAGGCCGCTTGTTCATGAACAGGAGGAGGCCGGCCTTCAGAGAGCAGCCAGCGAGTACACCTCCCAGGCAGATGCTAATGTATTTCTTAGTTAATCTCAGTCACTGCCGCAACGAAGTGCAAAGTGTTTCCTAGTCTTACTTCCTTAGCAGTCCCAGTTGTTCGGCCTTGTCTCAGTGCTTTTAATTTTGTTTTGTGCATTTTGGGCCTTTTTCATGTTAAACACAAGGGCTATTATACCAGCTTTCTCAAGGGACTCAAATCCTGAAGAAGGAGTTTTGGTTTCTAAAACAAGGGAAATCTAGACAAAATCCTTTGATTGCCAGGCGAAATTGCAATGGACTTGATTTTTTTCCAGCATCACTAGAGAATTATTTTGATGTTTCATATTTTTCACTAATAATAATATTAAAAAACCCCACAAACACATTGGTTTCCTTTCTTGAAGCATACGTCTCTGTAACAGACATAGTTCCCAGGGAAGGTGCTTGTTAGTGATTTGCATTTCTGACAGCAGGATTTCTTGGACTTGGAAAAAGAAAACGTCGGGGTGATGTCTCCTGATGAAAGCATCAATCCCTGTTTCTTGACTTTGCCCCTTCTTCATGTGGTGGATAATTGTTTTTTGTTTTTTTTTGTTTGTTTTTTTTTTTTAGAGAGGGAAGGAAAAGAGAAAAAGAAGAGAAATTGAATGACATGCCAGCAATTTTAGTTAATTTATAATAATCTATGTCAGACAAAGTAAAATGAATCACAACCTAAAAGGAAATGGCTCTTTAATGAAAATTGTTCAGGCATGTCATTTACACTGTGTGTGTGTGTGTGTTTCTATTTCAGACGGAAAAGCCATTAAAAAGAAAAAAAAGTGAATATTAAGAAGCTGTGGTAATTTTGTAAGCCAGTGTTTTGTTTTTCTCTTTAGTTTTCCATATGAAATGTTGGATGCAAATTATATGGGATAAAATAATTGTTCTCCCCCTGAACTATAGTCACAGTGTGACCTATTGGATTTGCTCTATTTACTGTGTCTGCGGCATAATTATGAAGACTTAGCTGCTCTCTCAAATAGTTACAGATGTGGGAGAAAAATAAATTACTTTTGCATGCTAGCCCTGGAAGTCGTGCTGTTGTAATATAATGTAATCGGCCATGAACAAAAGGAAGTTATTATATTCATTTATATTAGTTTGAAAGCTACAGAAGTGTACTGTATTATTTTAGGCAGAATAATTGAAGCAGTGCCATTGATGATTTTCTACTCTAATCATCCAGCTTTACGCTGAAGGTCATTTTCATGAAATGTGATAATTTCAGACTTTTTATTTCACTTAAATATAAGCAAATCACGATAGTTGTCATCAAATATGTGGAGACATATATGGAAGAGGGGTTATATTGGTCCTGTATGACTTCAGGCGAAGAGAGAGAGGATCAGCAGATGGAAGTAACAGGACAGCTTTGAATGGACTAGAAGGAGAAGATGTGTACGGTCAGAACTGTTTGAAGGTCGGATGAAATTTGAGAGCTGGTCAGTCCCCAGTGTCTTCTGTCCTACTTGCGGGCCCCTTCCCTGTAAGCCCAGAAATTCTCCAAAGTTAGATAGGTGGATTAAAAAAAAAAAAAAAAGAAAAGAAAATCATCTGAAGTCCTTTTTCTTCCAGGCCAGATTCCCGTGAAATCAGACCTGTAGAGGGAGCCTGGGTTTGTCGCAAAATATTATAGGATTGGGAGTAAGCCACTTGGATATCATGACTTTGGAAAAAGTACCTCCAAATTTATGTCTACATAGTATATTTTAAAAGGGGATGATGATACTTTTTTCCTTTGCCTGTAGAAATATAATTACGTTAACGTGGCTCCCAGTGAGATATATTGATATTGATCTATTTGCAAAACTTTAAGGAAATGTTACTTCAGCATAAAGATAATTGTGTTTTATTCTTTACCTGAAATGATAGAATAGCAGTAAGTTGATTTAAACTACCAGAATAGTGAATAAATGATGCAAGTTAGGGAATTTATATATATATATAAATATAAATATATATGTATAAAGTTATATACATACTATATATATAGTATAGATATATATAAAGTTACAAACTTTGGATCTGGTGACTTTTTTTGCATTTTTTTTCACTTATGAGTTGACAAATATATTCTCACCTAACGATCACCCTATCTGTGTCTTACTTGATTAAAAATATTCACTGATTTTTTTCTCAGTTTCTCAAGGTTATATTTTCAGGTCTAAAAGTACAACTTTACAAGTGTAATGGGAGTTTTCTTTAAAGGGAGAGACGCACATGCTCATGCTCATATGCACACACACACACGGCAGGAGGACTGCCCCTTCTCAGCGAGTCTGAGAGAGCTTTCTTCATCATTTAGGTTTTTAAGTCCCCAGTGAAATGTTAGTGACCAGCTTGGTAACTCTGGCAAGAATTATTTCAGCTATACACAAGCGGGTTTGAAGAAGACGACCTTTTATAATACACTATCACCATAATGGGTTATCTCTGAAATTTGACACTGAGAATTTTTTTACAGAAAACATTTTTCTAAATTGGAATACACTTCTGGGACAAGTACATATATTTTTTCTAAGTAAAGTTTTGTTTATGTTTGGAATAGTTGAAAATTGTTTCACTGGGAATTTGAAACATTCATTCTGTTGTTGGTTTTGTTGATTTTAGGTAGTCATTTGAGATTTCCACTTGAAAGACAGCTTGGAAAAATCTAGCATTTTGTTAGTAAAGGCTATTCACAGTTGGGAAAATAATAAGGATAGTGAACACCATAGCTTAGAATTCAAGGACTAGTTTTGAGGTAAATGCTATACTTCACATTGATTCTTTACTGCTAACTGATCACAGATTGTCTGGACAGGATTCCTTACCTGCCTGGCGTTCTCTAATCCAGGCTGTGGCTCTTTACCGAGGGACTCAGGTGCAGCGGCTTCGGTAACCTGAGCAGCAGGTGTTCTCCAGCACTCCATGAGTCACCAGGCTGTGACTCTGTCATCTGCCTGGTACCAGTTACCAAGAGGACAGTAGGATGACCTGAAAGTCACTCTTTGGGTAACTGAGGAGAGGTTCCAGAGAGTGAGAAGAAGGGCTGAGCAGAGGAAAGAGAAGTCCAAGCTCATGTAAAATACTTTAAATTGCTCTAGATTTAAATGATGGGGTTTGAAATACAAAGAAAAGTCAATGCATTATCATGTGCAGTGTCCCTGGTTTAATTAACCTTGCATTTCCTCTTGTGCAGGCGTCTGGGTGGGTGAGGGAGGAGTGCAGGCTCTGGGACAGAGTTGACCTTGCTTCCCTGCACATGCATATGGAAATTCCATGCAGGGACTTTACAATTAATATTGATTCAATGTCAGAAGCACAACATTGATTGCAGTGGAAAACACTGTCAGGGGCAACCTCCTGAAATTTTCATTTGGAGTGTATGAGAGCGCAGGCCCTAATTATTGATTTATGTGGTGCTATTGAGGGGATGTGCTGAGGCCTGTGGTAATCCACTTCTCAATTGCTATAGAGGCAGCTTTTTCATTCCAGTTTGATGATGCCTGATATATTTCTTGCTAAAAAGAAGAAAATGTTTGCAATAGAAGCAATACAGTTACCTATTTGAGGACTTTTTCATATGGTGGTAAATATGAACATATAAATAAAAGTTTAAAAAGAGGGCGGCTTTATTCCAGCACATGAGTTTTGTGTGCCATGGGTGTCTGTCAAAAGGGCCTTCTGTCAGCAAGTAATTAAGAAAGCCTTACAGTGAGTAGGTGCAACCAAATTCTTATTGGTTAATATAATGCTCCAGCACCCTCACCTGGGACACCATTTTGTGTCACGAATCCAAGGACATTGTTACAATGACACTATAGATGTGTGAACATGTTTTTTAAACCAAACATTCCTGGGTTAACAACTACCACAGGGAGGTCCAATTAGCAAATCTATTCATTTGGGCCCTATGTACACTTCTGCTGTCAACTCTCATTACTTATTTTTTGAAAGAAAAACTTTGGCCTTCACTGCGGTCTCCAGTGCCTGTCAGGGACTGATAATCTGTTTGAGTCCCCTCAGCTCTATTAGAGTTTCTCAGGTCTGCCATCTGGTAGCAGGCACCGAAGCTCAGTCAATACTTATACATACAAAATGACAGTTCCTGAGAAGGGGTGGTTTTGACTCAAGCGAATGCATGGCTAATATTTAGACTAGGAAGACAAGCGGAGCTGTGGTTTGTGAATCAATAGTGATTATTCCATGCCATGGGTGTTTCAGCCTGGAACAGGAAAGAGCGATTATGCTCTAAAAGTGACAGGACATGAAACCTGTGCTTTCAGCGCTCCAAGGGAGGAGGAGGTGCGGAGGGAGACGGCCGGGTTGGATGAATGGCAGCCTGGATGACACTGGCGGTGGCAAGACAGCCATGTCTGCTTCTCAGATTTGTTTACATCGGTGCCTTCTAGGAAATCTGCATTCCACAAGAACACTGGCTGAGAGCCGATTTCTGCTCAACTGGGCTCCGTCTTATACCTCCACAGTGAACAATGTGGGGACCTGCAGATGTCTGGGAAATCCCCCACAACTGCGGGTGTTGACACGCAGTGTTTGCCAGTTCACACAGTTGTGTTTCCACCTGTAGACTGAGAGCCTGGAGCAAGCCTCTCACTGATGGCCTTGCCACCCAAAGCCAGGCATTTTCAAAGTAGAAGGAAGTGCAGTAATACAGCCCTGCACACTCCCGTTGCGGACGTGACGGTGACATACAGATGTGACACTGAAGTGTGAGTGTGACACGTAGGCACAGAGTCGTTAAGCCGAGCGTTGGGTGGCCTGGTCACCACTTCACTTGCTCAGGGACAACGCCTGAAATCCCTGGCCAGCCAGTCCTTCCTTCAAAACTCATTCCAGTTCCTCTGAGTTTCTGCACGTCTTTGCCCACGTTAAATGAAAAATACGTGTGTGGAAAAATAACTCTATTTTGTCAACATATATATTTAAGTGTAATTCCTCTTTGAAACCAACCACAACCACTAAAACTTCAGTATTAATCCAAAAGGTGAATTGTGCATAGTCATTATTAGTAGTGGCTTTCAGAATTATTTGTTCTGGACCAAAATACCAGAATTCCTCTAAGTCATTGCTCTCACGTATTTGTCAATAAAAGTTATTGTTTTTACTTAGCACTTTAAAAGACATAAGCTTCTGCTAGGGAGCCTATTTAAGTTGCAGATTCCAAGGTGTGGCCTCCAGAGACGGCCACTGAGTAGCTCTGGCATGGGGCCCCAGAAATCACATGCTCAGCAGACCTGCAGGTGGGTCTGTTACAGACAATCAGCAAACATTTGGAGAATCACCAACCAAATGTGCTCATTTTGAATCCTGATTAATTTTAAATTTTAGTCATTCTTTGTGTGTGAAGTTAAGAATTATACTACTGTCTTTAAAAGAAGTATACGTAACTGTTCCGATAGTTTTGGTGTTGTTTGAAATTCTTCATGGATCAGCCTCAGTTCTGATAAGTTGATTTTTATACTTAGATATTTTGTGCAAACATTCCTTGAAAGTTACAAGTGTCTTTTTAAGAGAAAACACATGCCATTGCACTTGCAACTTAACTTTTGTATTGTGTTTGTCTTAGAGTATAATTCAATGCTAAAGTGAAATTCCATTTGCTTTTATATCTCTTTAAGGAAATCTCTCAATAAGCAAATAAAGTAAGTGAAAGATGAGGAATAGAAGGGGAACTATATTTTCATTACCTAAAATTATTAGCCCTTCAAGAATTTACAGCTAATTTATAAAACTCTCCAGGGTAAAAAGTAGTATATATTTAGCAGTTAGAATCATATTCTTTTTTTTTTTTTTTTGGATCTCACTCTAGTTTTATTTGCAATTTTCTCTTCTTCTTTTTTAAAGATTTTATTTATATATTTTTATAGAGGTAAGGGAGGGAGAAAGAGAGAGAGAGAGAAACATCAATGTGCGGTTGCTGGGGGTCATGGCCTGCACTCCGGGCATGTACCCTGACTGGGAATTGAACCTGTGACACTTTGGTTCGCAGCCCAAGCTCAATCCACTGAGCTACGCCAGCCAGGGCAGAATCATATTCTTTAATAATAATTTAGAAAAAGGGGGGAATAAAGGACAAAGGAATGAGCAAAAGGGAAGAGGAGGGGGAATTACACACTGCAAATTATTTGCATAGAAGCTTGGCTCTTGCCATATCTGAAAGATATCACAAGCTCATTTCTAATTTAATCCACTGACTGTTTTTAAATATCTGCTGTATATGGGACAAACTGCCGTGGATGTATTAGCTCGCTAGGGCTGCCGTAACAAAGTACCACAGGCTGGGTGGCTTAAGCAACAGAAATTTATTTAATTTTGGGAGGCTGGAAGTTCAAGATCAAGATGCCTTCGGTGTTGGTTTCTCCTGAGGCCTCTTTCCTTTGCTTGCAGATGGATGTCTTCTCACTGTGTCTCCTCTCCTGGCCTTTCCTCTATCTCTCAGAGGTGTGTAGCTCACACCTCTAGTATCTCTCTGTGAGTTCTAATCTCTTTTCACAAGGTCCAGTCAGGTTGGATTAGGACCTCACTCCTATGATCTCATTTAATCTATCTCCAAGTCAGTCATATTGAGAGTTATCAGTTCAACGTATGAATTTGGGTGGGGGGCGGGGCACACATTTCAGTCTATAACAATAGAAACAAAGGCGAGATTAAGAGTTACAGGTGTTAAAATATATAGTGTGCTAATTGGACTAAAGATGATGTCCTCTCTACTGCTGCAAATAATGTAATAAAGTTAAGAGGACCTTTGAAAGCCTGGAGAAGAACAAAGCTGTCATAGGATCTGTGGAGGAAGCTTCGTGGAGAGGATCATATCTGAAACAGGTCTGTGGAAGTGAATACAGTTACATGAAAGGAAATCCGATGTGGGCAACTGAGGCAGGATGCATGGCCTAGGAGTTGCTTAAGGGGTAGAAGTGAGAATGTGTATAGGAAGTAGTGGGTCACAGAGCTGAGAAGGATTGTTCAGAGACTATTAGAAAAGGCTTTGACGCTCTGCCCAGGAGTTTGGCCCGTGGGTGCATAGCCTTTGTGCACGGGTGTCACGTGGTCGCTGGGTTCCTGTAGAACAGGTAGGCACCGTCCAGAGTGCAAGCTCAAATGCTCAGCTTTGTAAGGCTTTGGTTGGGCAGGTTACTTAACCGCAGAAAACCTTTGCTTCCTTGTGCTAAAATAAGGACAGCCATCCCTCCCTCTTCATTCAGGGTGTTGAGAGGACTAAATGAGATCACGTGTGTAAAGTGGTTGCCATATGGTATGATGGGCATGGTTTAATAATATTAAAGTTGTATGGAATGTAACATGCATTGTCATACTCTCATGTCATCACGCACATGCAAGGCCTGTGGTTTGTGGAGCTTCATGGCGGACAGAGTGGAGAGGGTGTACAGGCAAAGAGCAGGTCACAGCTACTGTACAGGTGGAAGGAAGAGAACCTTATGTTAGGTGCTGAAAAATTAGTGGGATCTGTTTTTATCTGTGTTTCTGCAATCCTTGTACCAACACTCCTGACTCCCTGTTGGCATAATACATTTCCATCTGCTTCCCAGAGTAATGAAACAAAAAAAATCTGCAACTTAAAAAAATATTTCTTCATTCTTTTTAAATTCTGGGCTTTTTTTATGCTAGTGCTGTACTCCATTCAGTCAGTATTTCATTCTCAGAGGTACATTCAAGTTTCCCAAACTAACATTGTTTTTCAATTAATTAAAATCAGTTAAGAACAATGTAATTGAATGCTGTCACAAGCACTACGGATCATTGTGATGCCTCGCTGTCATCACTCAGCTTCTGAAAACACCTCTTGTGGCAAGATCCGACGTAGCTCGTAGCAATATCCCAACTGTTTAACCAGGGTGACATAATTGTCAAATGTGTAATTGTGCTTTTACTGCCTGTAGCGTTCACTACCACTTGAAAAATGTCAGAAATCACTACCATAGGCAAGTTGAACATTTAAATATATGTCCAGAACACATTCTCTACCGAGATAACAAAGGATCAGATCTCCTGGGTGACTTTCAAGTTTAAGGCTCTGCATGTCAACGTGTCTTCCTTTGGGCTCAGGTGTGGGAAGAACTCAGGGTAGGCCAGCCCCATCTTTGTGAAGCAGAATCGTTAGGTGTGGAAATTGGATACAAGGATCTTTTGAAGGGAGTAGGGATGGGTCTGTCATTCTGGGTGGTATTTTAAAATGGATTTTGACGTGTTCAGTAGGTTTCATAACAAACGATCAGCATCTCAGAATACCGATGGCCTCCAGTGATGCCCGCTGCCTTGGGAGAGGCGTCAGATCACAATGGCACAGACCCACTGCGTCGGAGGGAGTGTTGAATTTGTGTTGGATTTTCCTTTCTGTTTTAGCACTTCGTGTTTCACATTAGGACAGTATTTTATAACATAAACTCTTAAGTCATCACTGTTGCCTGAAATTTAGTTCCTCTCTTTGCTTTATAACCTCAATTGTCAAATCAGTTCCCCCTTGGCTACTTCTTGCCTGACTGACAGAGTACCTGGCTTTATCGATATGCACTCATTTGACAATTTTATGTCACATGGCAAGAAAGTTCTGTCAAACAACTGTAACCACTTGAAAGTAATTCAACAGATCTTTTTAATGAAAGCATTAGTCCAGATTCAATGGAAATTTCTACGTAAGGGGGAGTACAGCAGTCCCTGCTGGAATAGATACTCGTCCACATTTATTTTGATAGCGCAGACCCGTGAGGTGTCACTGGTGTGGACTGTGCTTTTCTTAAAATTCAGGGAGTACAAGTCCATACAGATTGCAAATATGATGCATCCATTCAACAATTTATGTAAAAGGATATAGTTTACGAAACTATCTTCCTTGTTATCGAAAGCAGTCGTGCTCTTTAGTATCTTTGTCCCTGTGATCCTGCGTTTGGCTGTGCTGAACTGCAGTACAGGAAACATTTGAACATATTGTAGGCTGATCATCAAATCTTCTCTTCCATGAAATGAAATAGAGCCGTGTCCCAGGTGATAGAAGATTACTATGATTATCTCATTCCACATGGAAGTTTGGTGGTTATTTGTGGAAAGAAAACCCAGCCATCTTTCCAGCCAGAGATGGGCAGACTTTTCTGACGGTCTTTCACTGCCATTTCTTCTAAACAGGTGCACACAGGCGGGAGGCCTGACTGATTACACCAGTCATCAGAGATGTATTACAGTTGTTTCTTTTTGTTGCCCCCACAATAGTTAAGAGGACAGACATAAGACAGGACCTCCCAGGTCCAAATCTTGGCCCTGCCACTTAGGAGCTATGTGCTTTGGCAAGTTACAGCCTTTTTATAACCACTCCTTCATCTGTTGCATGGGTAGAATAACGGGAGAACCCTTACAGGACTGTTTTGAAGACTGAATGAGTCGATATACCAAATAAGCTCCAAGCAGTGCCTGATGCATAGTAACAGCTCACTAAATTTAGCCATTATTTTTATTCTGACTTTTGTTAATATGAATTGATGTGGTGAAATTAAGTACTGTTAAATGTTTTGAGGCTTCATTGAGCACCAGAAAGGTGTCAGGAGGAGAGAAATATTGTTTTAATTTTCTAAATTGATGGAATATTTCGATTCTGAGAATAATAGATTGTTACAGTTTCTCCTTTGAAATATTCTGGTCAAAATTACTAAACAGATGGCTCTCAAACACTCAGAATAAAACTGTGGTGGTCACTAAGCATCACAATGTGTTAATTAAAAGCAAGCCATTTCACACTAGCCTAATCACATTTTTGGAAAGCATTCCTGGATTGTTGGAATAAGAGATGCCCTGTCTGGATTTCTGAAAAGTGTATGGATCTTTTTGTGGCATATTTTGATCAGAAGGAATAAACATGACCTTGACCAAGTGGAGTCACTTTTCGTGGGTGGAAAATACCGTAAGAGTGACTGTCATTCTGAACGGTCTCTCATAGCTTAAAAAGGTGCAATCCTCTTGCCCACTCTCATTCAGTGTGTGTTCTCGTGGCTTCTGTGAGGATTTGGAAAACATGCACTTCATTTGAGACACACTTTGGAGAGGTATCTGATATTGATGACAAGTGTAAGGTGCAAAAATAAGTTGTTTGGAACAATGAAATGGTTAAAACAAGTGAGGTAACTTTTAATAGTAATTAAAAGTAATATGACATGTAATATGTCATATTAGTAATATGACATATAAAGTCATATTAATTTATTTTTTAAAATACTGAAGTGGTTTAGGCTTAACAGAATGTTATTTAACAACATTTTTGAATCTTTACATGCAAATAATTTTCTCTTGGAGAGTCAACTTTTGTTGGTAAGATAAGGTTGACTTAACTACTATGTTAAAAAGGTGGCTGGAGTGAAACAGTAACTAACACCCATTAGTGATATAGCCTCTGCCCTTAAGTATCTTGTAAAATAGTTGGGTGACAAGTATACAAGTAAAAGCAATACCATATGGAAATACTACAATAGGATAAGATAAGCATGGTGTTCCTGAGAATTCACAGATGGGACATTTGACACCACTAACAATGACAGTGTCAGGAACTAGTCCTCAAAAGAGGATATAATTAAACTAAGGGGATTAGGAGTTTGCCAAGTGAGGGTAAGGGCAGTGATATTCAAGGCTGATAAACTGTAGAAAGGCCCAGAGGTATGGGCGTATGTGCCTTCCAGGGTTGTAAGTACCAATGGTTCAGGTAATAAGCAGAAAGGAAAGTAGAGAATGCTGAGTTATGATACCTTATATTCCTATGTGACTGGAACTTTTAAAAGCACTTTACATATATCAACTCATTTAATTGTGTTGTCTCTATTATTAGCTTTTGCTGCATACCAACCAAATCCATAATTTAATGACTTGAAACAGTCATTTACTGTTACTCATGAGTCTAGGACTCAGCAGAGTAATTCTCCTGGTATGGGCCAGGCTGGGTCATCCTGGCTCAATTTGCCCATTCATCTGTGCTCGGCCGGCCGTGCATCTCATCTGGAAGATCTGCGGTGGTCTCACTCACATGCCTGGCAGCCGTTTTGCTTTTGATGGGGGCAGCGGAGATGCCTCGGGCCTGTGTCTCTGGCCGTTCAGCAGGTAAGCCATTCTGGTTCATGTGGCAGCCAGAGGGTCCCAGGATCAGCAAGACAACAAATCTCAGGGTTTAAGTATGTTACAAGCCTCTACTAGTGTCCCAAGGAGGTCGCAGGAGCAATCCAGGTTGAAGGATGTCAGAAAATGACTCTACATCTTGAGAAGAGTAAAAATACATATGACAAATTCTGTAATCTATGGTAACTTAAGTCACAGTGAGGCAGGTGCTATTATTGTCAACCCATTACCTCTGATGTACAGGGCGATTTAACTTGGTCATGGTCACATAGCTAGTAAGTGGCAGATCTGAGATTTTGTAGTGAGGCAGTCTGATGCTGGGACTGAGTTTTACCACTGTTCTTGTCTGGCTCCTCAGAAGAAAAGTAAGATAGGTACATACCACGAAGAACATTGTATGCTATTGTAGGAAGTTGGGGTTTTATGCTGAGGGGACCAGAGGGCCATTGAAGAATGATGATCAGCAGACCGGCGTGATCAGCTTTACAGCTTAGAAAGATCAGTTGAGCTGCACAATGGAGAAGGAATTGTGGGAGGGCAAGATTGGAAATTGACCATCCAACCAGTCATCACATTAATCTAGTGGGATGCTGATGGAAGAATGACCCAAAGTAGTGAGAGTTGAATTACTATATAGTTTCATCTAAATTAAGGAAACAGCATGTTTCAAAAAAGTTCATATAAATATGACACTATTGATTGAGTGTCAGTGGCTTGGAAGTACTGGAGTTGTGGGTTTGTAACACATGGAAGGAAGTACACTTTATCTTTTGTTAGTTAACAATAAGTAATTAAAGCAGAAGATTTTAGCTGACATAAATAAATGATTGGACTTGACAGTGGAGGTGTGAAAGGGATTTCAACAAATACATTTGCTAATTGGCCTTGTGAAGCTGCCAGTCCCCATCTGCCTCCATAAGTGAAACGTATAGATGGTGCTTCTTCAATGAACACAAACCCCCTGGTGATTGTCAATCTGCCAAAGTAACTGACAAGGTGTGAAAATATATTTTTACAGAATACTGACTTAGCATCTTAGAATAATCAGACGCATTACCCTAACTATTTAAGAATGAAAGGGGGATTTTCTTATCTTATTTGATATAGCAGGTCCTAGCTTCTTGATTCCTGGGATGGTTCATGTGAGCCAAAATGAAAATGATTACAGATTTAATCAAGAGTATAATTATTTAGGTTACATTTTTATGGAGCCTGCATTTTGGTGTGATGAGTGAGTAAGGTCACAGATAGTGCAGAGACTGTGGAGATTAGTTTTCTTCATTGCTGATATTACTTTGCATTTTCAGGAAATACGCTGTCCAATGGGTTACCAATATCAGGGGCCACCAGGAGATATTCATTTAATCACTAAGAGCAGCCATGACAGCCGAAGAGCCAATATTTGAGAGAAAATGAAGTCATTGATCATAAAAGAAATGTGCCGACTTTTAGAGAATAAGCTAACATCTCATCTTAAAGTGAGCAATTGTTAGAGCTTCAGAGGGTCCTTAGACAGCATGCATTTCAATTTCTCCATTTTATGGGTAAAGATATTGAGGCTCAGACAGTTAAGCAACATTTGCAAGCTTATGTAGTTAATTAGCAGCAGAGATAGGAAAATAGCCCAATGTTTTAGTTTCTGTTCAGTACATCCTCGGTCATCTTCTGCCGTTCCAGTGGCCCATAAAAGCTGTGATTCATTTATCCCCAAATATTATGTGTTAGAAGAGGACTGGTCTACCTGTTGAGGCAGATCAAGAACTCTGTCCCTTTGCTGAGAAAGAACATCTCTTCTTGAATTGTTAAATGTGTTCTGAAGATGTTTAAAAGAAGGCAGTTTGGATTGTTCTGTTTACCTGATTTCACCAGCTGCAAAGGATGTTGTAACAGGATTTTGGTAAACTGGTCATGGTCAAGGTATAACTTTGAGCTTACTGGTCCAGAAATTAAATGATAACAGTAGATCAGGATAAGCTCCATCAAGAATGTTGAATCGCATTAACCATACTTGATCTAAAGAGATGAATGGATAGAAATCAGAGTAGCCCTCTGCTCATTTTATTACAGTGAGAAACATGACCGTCAGTCAAAGCAGACATTCTTTTCCACCCGTTATGTGCACTTTCCTGATTCTGCTGACCTAGGAAGCCAGGTTGCTTGGCAGCCTCAGAGACAGACTGGGAGTAGGTGGATAGTTGTCCAACATTTCATGATTCCAAGCAAACATGGCCCATCACGTCCACTGTAGGACTGACTGCCTTGGCTGGCACGAGACAGCTTAGGTTCTGAGTGTGCATGACACACCTTCTGGTCTGTGTGAGGACAGGCCCTGCCACACCTCGTGCTGGAGCCTATCTGCTCTCTCACTCAAGTTCCGACTGTCCTGCCTTCTGGCTACTGCTCCCTGCCCATCCCAGCCACCACAATTGTTAGTACATTTTCAAGTCTAGCCAGGCTTAGGAGGTAGTCTGTTTCTGGAAGGAGGCTTTTTACATATTTTTGTTATGACCTTACTATTTCATTTTCAGAAGGCAACCTAATTATTTGCCCAGTTTTTGGGACATACTACATTACCTCACTGTCATTTCAGTGTTCTGCTTCCAATCCTAAGTAAGAGTCTAAATTCTATGGAAATGTCAAAATACTTCAGAAAAGTCCTAAGCACTAGTTCATGTTCACTCATTAATAGTAGCAAAACTGACAGGTGATGTCTCTTGTAAGCAGTGTAAACAGTAAGCACAAGATGCTTGCATGAAACCCTAAGGCAGGTACAAAAAGGATAGGCTGGTGTGGTTCAGTTGCTTGGAGCATCGTCCCCTACACCTAAAGGTTGCAGGTTCAATCCCTGGTCAGTGAGTTTACAAGGTGCAACCAACTGATGTTTCTCTCTTTCTCTCTCCCTCTTCTCCTCTTTAAAACCAATGAAAAAATGTCCTCAAGTGAAGATGAAAAAAAAAAAGGATAGGATTAGAATCAGACACAGATTCGAAGCAGGCCTCACTTTCCTCACTTCTTACCAACCATGTGACCTGGGCCAAGTATCTTTGCGTCTGATCATTTTGTCATTCATAACATCGTAATGATACCTACCTTTTAAGGTTTGTTGTAGGATTAAAAGTAATTCTGTACATTGACTGCTTTAATGCTCTGTTAATGTGACTACCACAGTGGTGTTTAGTAACTATATATTTTCCATCTGAGAACTAGAGATTGTTGATACTTAAAGATGGAGAAGGTACCTTCCCGTTTATAAGACTTTCTGATATTATTGTTATCCTACACACAGTCAAAGCAGCCTGAACATTATCAGGATGTGCCCATTCTCAGTAGGAATACAAATTTTGACCAGACACCTTTGGATAACTAAACTACAAATATGTGGGTTTCTGGAATAGCTGTAACTTAATCCATTTGGAGTGTATCTGAAGGTGTATCCTTATAATACACAAAAATGAATACTCCCTTAGGAGTTTTAGGCAGCAGAAAATCTGCCCAAGTCCGTGGAGCCTTAGAGAAGGACCTCGTGAATGTCGCTCGAACAGGCCACCTGCTCTTCTTTCAGGTGCTTTACAAAACAGGAAGGACTCTGTGATCTTCAGTGCTTTAAGCCACCAGCGCACCTTGATCCGAGCTGCGGAAGTGTGGTGATAAAACCTGGACTTCCCTCTGCGCCTGTGTGAGGTGTACAGCCCACGAGAACTTCCTATCAAAACATACCCTTCGGTCCAACTTAACATCTCATTTATGGAAACAGGAGCATCTCTCCCTCTGTGCCCCACTGGCCTCCACGCTGTGGGCTGGCTTCAGTTTTCAGACTGCATTCATCAGTTGCTCCTCTGCTTGTCAGTAACAGACCACATTTGTTGCTGTTCTTTAAGGAACAGCCCAGAGCCTTTGAGGGCTGCGCGTGAGGCTGTCTGAACCCTTGCTGCAGTGTCCACTCGGATAAAGGTCAGGCTGAGGTCTATTTCCTTAGGATGTAATAGGTTTTTGTCTATTTGAAATGTGTGTTTTGCTGAAGACCACTCCATTATCACTTATGTTGTCTGAGCTTTTGCCTTTTTCCCATTTAAAATGGTGGTTAGCTCAGAGACTCACTCGACTGGGATAAACTGATTTTAATTTACATAGTGGGAAAGCCAGAAAAGAAGACTCTATTTTGGCCATAAGCTTCTGCTGTGATTGAAACTTCGTACAGTGACCAGTATAATATGTTCCTCCATAATTTTCATGTCTCTTTGGAAAATATCAATAGCAATTGGAGCCCAAAGAGAATTGATGTAAGGATTGCCTATTCCTTGCAGCGCAACTTGCTATGGACAGTGCGTTATAGTAATGGCAGGCAAATCGTCTTCAGCACCCAAACATCTGTTAGTAGGCAGCTGTCATCCAGCCTTTCTGGTTCACGTAGGACCTGATTGTGTCTCAGGACTACAACTAGCATCGACCTAGAGGAGGCAAACTCTATAGCAGATTTGATGATAGCTGATAACAGGACCAGATGACCTGAACAGGCAGGTAGGTCACGGGCCAGGCTGCCTGGTCGCCAGGGCTCTGTGTTGTACCTGCTGCCTATGAGACCCTAGGGGGCTCCTGGCTCTCTGTCTGGGTCACCGCTCATTTCGCCATCCCTTATGCTAATTAGCAAACTCTGTAGAACAAGTTTTAAGTCTTTTGCACCTCTAAGTGGATATTTTTATCCCTATTTTGTAGGCAGGAAGCTAAAGTACTCAGTGTCTATTTCACAGGTTTCTCGAATTCATTGGAAACATATGTATGGACTGCTCAGCTCTGCCTTAAACAAAGTAGAGGCTAGCTTTTATCATTACCTACTGACTGACATAGCCCAGAATTGTTATGTAGGAAGACAGTATTTTTAATATTTTAAAAATATGAAATGAAAATTCTTTTTGATGGGTAAAATATATACATCATGTATCAGCAGATTCTGGTGTCCAGTGATAGCTTTATTAAAGGGGTTATTTACTTAAATGCTTAAGGATTTTTTTTCTCTTTGAAAGATGGCACATATTTATATTTATTGCCTGCTTATTTCTCAGACATGTTAACTCTAAATAACAGTTCTGGCTCCTTGTGTAAAGAATTGAAAACAAATAAAGGGTCTCTCCCATTTTTCCCCTTTTCGTGGATCCTTGAAATTAGATAACAGTGTTTCTTTTACAGGAGTACCTCATAAATTGATCAAGCCAAAACATGTAAACCTTCCTTTTACACACTTGCCTTCTTAGCAAGTTGGAATTTGCACCTGCTCAGGATACATCCTTTTATTTATGGTCTCGCACTCCCTGTCCCAAATTGTTGCTTTCCCATAATATATTTTCAGATTCCCCCGAGGGAGTAGGTAAAATTGTGCTCTAATCTCCTGTGCCACCTTGCCTTCTCAGGAGAACTTAATCATGATGTGAATAGGGAATAAGTGTATTCCAGTGTCCCTCATTTGCAATGCATGTTGTGTCTGCCTCTTTAAATAAACTAAAGGTTAATATGTTGATTTCCTATTTATAGGTATAACTTAATGTTTCTAATTTTTCCTAATCATGGCACAAAGTTTTGGCTCAGTGCTATGATTTCTTAAATGATCTTTCTAAATCATCATAATGATTTGATGAGTTTACTACTCCGAAGAGGTCAGATTGACAGGTTTAAAGAGACAATCATACAGTACCTTTTTTTTTTTTTTTACCACATAATATCTAGTTACAGTGGCAAGTCCTTTCATTAAGCAGGCTGTATTTCTGGATGATGGATGCCTAGGCTTTTTATTTTAGCCCAGGCACCTCTGCCTTGACAATCCAGTTTTAACAGTGGGGCTAATGTGACCTTGACATGTATCAGAATAGAGTCAGACAACATTTAATCAAAATGCTGAACTAATACTCCCCATCAGAGCGAGTAGGTATTAATCCATTATGTCATTTTCATTTCTGACATAAAAAAATAAAACCTTGGCATTTTACTGTTTTCCCTTCCTACTTTCCTTTTTTATACAAATTAAACTTTAGAGCAGCCTTCCTCCAGCCAGCGTGAGACAGGAACCATCTGAGAACGTGGTGGAGTAGGCAGTCAGGCAGACGTGAGCTGACTAGGAGCGATAGGCCGGGTATAGAAGGTCACCAGGGCAGAACGCTCTCTGGGTGGCTAGTGATGAGCAAAACTGGGAAAAGATGTATTATACAGTGTGACCTCGCCCCAAGGGTGATCTCCCCCCCACCCAGCATATCCTGGTCATGTGGTTTCGACCCCCTGACTTTTCACATTTCTGGTCCTGTGATTCAGACCCCTGACTTTTCTTCTTCTGGCACGTTGCCGGTCATGTGGTAGTAGACCCCCTTAGAGGGGAAAGAACAAGGGGGCCTGGGAATTGTGTAATACAATCTCCACACAGGCTCTTGCAGGACCACTCCTTTAAGCGTTAAGCCTTTAGCACAATGAAGTTCTGGCTCCCTTCAAATAATCTCAAGAACTAAGCCTCAGGTCTGTTGACCACAGAGACAGAGTTCTGGTCAGATGAGAGGTAATGTCTAGGCCTCAGTTGTGTGTTCAGCTCCAGGCCCAGAAAAGCAGCAAAACTAGATGAAGCCGCTCCATGGCGGACATCAGGGCCAGGTGTAATGACTGATGAGCCCTAGCACCAACCCATCCATAGAGACCATGGCCCTGAGAGGAAAACACCTGGAAAGCTGATGAATATTCTGTGGAGATCCTCTCCTGAGACCTCCCCTAAAGTCTTTGCCTTTGAAAAGCAGATAAAAACCCTCAAGATGAAGGACCAGTGCGCTCTCTCCTTGGAGCATGCCCATGCCTTTCCTCCCCGTTTCTTCCCCCAGGCTGCATACCTCTGCTTTCTTCCCCCCAAGCTCCAAGAGTCCTCCTTTCGCCTCTGTGACTTGTTGCCTGAGCCCACACAGCTCAGCTGGCTCAGCCCTTCTACCTCTGTGAGTTTCTAAATAAACTGACTCATTAGGGTTTTTGGCTCTGAATTCTTTCTTAGCAGAACCTAAGGACCTAGGTCTAACTTCTAACTCTGCCAGTAACATCTGGTGCCATTCGTTGTTAATAGAAGTAATCAGCACTAAACTCGCCTCAACAGACTGGTGTGTGTGCTCTGAAAAGGAGTGGGCTACCTAACTGGTACCTTTCGGCTTCATGGACTCTGTGTGACACAAACTATTCTCTAAGTCACTTGGCCCCTAAGGAAACGCAGTGCACCGTCTTTACTGAGCTGCCAAATCACCTGTTGCCACTTCCAGCCTGTCCTTTACCGTTTTTCAGGAATTCAAGGGCATATAGATGATGAAAAATAAACATTTCTTTGAAGTAGAAACAAGTTTGAAGGTACATTTTTATTCAACAAATATCACTTCAGCAAGAGTTTGTGGCAAGCATTGTGCTAGATACTGGAAATACTACTATTACTAAGTCCAGACACATATACTGGGCTGGTAGTGTGTGAAACAGAACTCGAAGCATTTTTACATATGGTAATCTAGTTTTCTTTAGAACATCCATATGGGGCAGATACTCTTATTTCTATTTTAATGGTGAATTAATTGAAACACAGAAGCTTTGTTACTTACCCAAGATGCTTCTAGGCAGTGGAGCTGAATCTGTACCCAAGCAGTGTGTCTCCTATATATAAGGGAGCCCCCCAAATGGAATTTATTTATAAAAAATTGTGTATTTATTCTTACATGTGTAAACTTCAGTCACCTTCAAAGTACTCTCCATTTGATGCAATATACCTATTGAGATGTTTTTTAAAAGATTTTATTTATTTATTTTTAGAGAGGGAAGGGAGGGAGAGAGAGAGAGAGAAACATCAGTGTGCAGTTGCTGGGGACTGTGGCCTGCAACCCAGGTATATACCCTGACTGGGAATTAAACCTGCGACACTTTGGTTCACTGCCCGTGCTCAATCCACTGAGCTACACCAGCCAGGGCAGCCTATTGAGATGTTTTTTGCACTGTTCAGGTCAGATTTGAACTTGTTGATTTCGATGCCTTTTAGTGCTTCTGCCGTTTTTTGTTTCACCTCTTCCACATCAGCAAAACTTTTCCCTGTGAGGACTTTTTTCACTCAGGGAAACAAGAAAAAGTCACTCAGGGTGAAATCTTTAAATAAGGAGGAAGGGATATGTAGGTCATGCCATTCTTGGTCCAAAAGTGCTGAACACTCAGTGCAATGTGGGCAGGTGTGCTTGTGAATCACCCATCATGAAACGGCAAATATGCTGAGAGTCTTCAAAAAAATTCACTGAAGCCAAACGCAGCCTCTCACAACAACACCAGCTGGCACACTGATGCAGATGGGTTCCTAGAACACTCACCTAGGGGGAAGCCTATACTACAGTAAAGGGCCTATCCTCCAGAAGATAATTCCAGGTTTTTTGGGGTCCACCCTTGTACTTTTAAACACTTGTACAAAGACAATTTATAGCAAAGTCGTTGCCTTTATCAGGCTTTCAGGTTAGCAAGTTGTTTATTTTTGTTTGGAAAAGTCCCTGTTCAGTGCCCTGAGAGCATGCCATATGTGTACCAGCTCTGGGCAAATGTAAGTGTAATGGTGAGTTGTTTATCATCAGTTCACTAAAGGGATGTTCACTGAGTACTTACTGTATACCTAGTACAGCATAAGGAACTTAGAGACAAAAAGAGGAGTAATAAAAATTGTTTTCTCAATTTCATATGCGATTTAAGCTGTTCATTACATCTTTTCCCTTTTTTTGTTTTCCCGCTGTTTTAAAGTATTTACAATGGCTAATGTAGATATTAAGAAAGCTCTTTATACCTAAACTGCTGTGAAAATATTAGGTTTTATTTTTGTTATTGCTTGTTTTATTGAACAACTTTTCATAAGCCCGGCTCCTAGGTACCTTCAGTCATTTGTTTCTTTCATTTATATTCTTTTTTCTTATTTATTTATTCATATTTTTTATCACCATTGACCCCCCTACAACCTCTTCCACCTCTACCGTCCCCTCCCCCCACCCCCACATTCATCACACTTGTCCTCGTCCATGAGTTCTTTCTCTTTTTTTCCCTTTTTTGCTCACTCCCTCCATCCCTCCAGCCCTCTGGCCCCAGAGCTGTCAGCCTGCCCTCTCATTAGTTCAGTTTGTTCATTAGATTCCTCATACGAGTGAAATCATATGCTATTTGTCTTGCTCAGACTGGCTTATTTCACTTAGCATAATATTCTCCAGGTCTATCCATGCTGGCACAAAGGGTAAAATTTTCTTCTTTGCTATGGCTGAGCAGTATTTGTGGTTACTGAGTAGAAGACACACAGTCGATTAAAATTTCAAAGCTAATATTCGGTGTGAGGTGGCCATATTGCTAAATGAAAATGAGTATCATACGATGAAGGGAAGCTGCAGGTTTATTTGGCGTTTTAAAAAATCAAATTAGCGACTTGTTTGTTATGGAAAATGAATACTAATTAGCTCTCTGAGCTGCTGAAGGCATCCCATACCTGCCACAGGACAGCGTTTGTAAAGCTGTTTCATTTCTTAAGGACTATTCTTAGCTGCTTTAAAAAAAAATTTCTTTCTGTCATTAGTATGAGAAAAGGGCGGGGAAGGATCACTGCCCCGTGCCAGGTCCTGTGCTACATTATACCACTCATCGCTTCATTTATGAGCAGGGCCGGACCTGAGAGAGCCAGCTCTTTCAAAGCAGAAGCAAGCCTTGGGAAGACTGAAGGTTTCAGATGAGGTGGCTTGTTCCTAGCCAGCGAGAAGCTGAAACCGATGAAGGCCAAGGGAGGGGAGACCCTTGAAATGAGGGCTCAAGCGGTTAAGAATGTAGAATCCAGCAGAAACATGAAAAAGCGTTCTTCATCAATGAGTAAAGAATTGTAGGCTTTGGAGCTAATGGTTATGCAGGTAGTTGTCAAAACAATCTTTAAGACACATCCGTTAAGAGACTAGGGTTTGGAGATGAAAAACAAATTTTTTCCTTTTTTAGTTTTAGTCCTCACCTGAGGATATGTTTATTGATTTTAGGGGGAGAGGAAGGAAGAGAGAGAGAGAGAGAGCGAATAACATTAGTGTGACAGAGAAACATCAATTGGCCCCAACTAGGAATTGAACCCACAATCTGGACATGTGCACTGTGTGGGGATCGAACCCCTGACCTTTTGCTGTATAGGATGATGCTCCAAGCAACTGAGCCACCTGGTCAGGGCAAAAAACAAATTTTCTAGTGATTATTTTTAAAGGGACTTAATTTGTTAATGCTTCTTAAACACATGTAGGTTGAGAATCCTGAAATCACCAGTCAAAATTCAAGAGGATCATTCATGGTTGTATAACAAAGGTAGATAATGCCAGTGTTGGGTTAAGAAAAACAGGAAGAAGAGTAAGCCTGAGAAAACTTAAAATAACCAGGCAAGTGGGCGGAGGTAGAGGGAGGATTGGAGCCAGGGAGAAGTCAAGAGGTATGGGGTACATGAGTCAACAGAGGGAATGAGGACTTTGTTGTTGGAAATACAGCATCAGCATTGAAGGAAGTCACAGTTCCTCTACATACTGGCCTGAACACACTTGAGATAGTGCATTCTACTCTGGGTAGATGCACAAATGTAATCAAGTAGAACATGTTCAAAGGAGAGTCACCACTAGCATGAAGGGATTTAAAACTAAGACTGCTTGGGAAAGACTTGGTGGTCTTACATCTGAGAAGGTAAGATGGAAGAAGGAGAGATGGAAGAGGAAGGAACATTGGTTTAATGCCACCTTTGTTCTAGGCTGTGTAATAGATGCTAAAATATCACAATCTTCACACACAAGAAGCATATGATGGTTCCTCAGTAGATAGCGGGAAGATATTAGGCTTATAGAGTCTGGATGTTAGGCACAAACTTACATAGTAAAGGGTTTCCATGATCCTAACTGGGGCCTTTTGGCCGTCAAAGCCCATATTCCTCATTACCTGCTTTGCTCTGTCCTGAAGGGTTAGAAATGGGACCAATGGGTAGGAACTTTAACAATGATTTGGATTCCATATAATGCATACTTTTTTTTAAACAAAGTTGAATGAGGAAGGAAATGTTTCACTATGGATTTAGTTTGGACGAAGCAGGCTCTCCCCTCGACTGGAATGTTGCAGGGGCAGTTGTAGATGGATCCTTTCCAACCCTGCGAGTGTGGCTCCTGATAGGAATGAACCCAGGCCTAGTGTCAGAGTGAGGAGCAGATCAGAAGCCAGAGATAGAAACTGAAGGCAGGAGAGAAGGGGTGGGTAGGTCAAGGCGGATGGTCAGAAATCAGAAGTCACGTTTAAAAGACAAGGCAGGGAATGCAGGTCGCTGAGAAGCAGGGAGACCCACAGGAGGCCAAAGAGCAGGTTTCATGTGAGATACAAACCGTCAGCACCTTGAGAACACTGATCCTGAGGTGAGGTTCTGCTGAGTCAGCCACCCCCGTGAAAGCCGCCGTGTCCATGTGCTTGTCACAGGATCCCTGGATGATGGCAGATATATAAGTGAATGTGTTCGACTCAGAAGTAGCATCATTATAATTTGTTTGAAGGTTCAGCTGTGGTGGAGTTGTAATGAGCATTGGCCCCCAGTGGATTGACTTGTTGAGGGAGAAATTTGTCTGAATTAGTGGGTATGGCCAGATATGCATTTCTAAGAAAGGCAAAGCACCAAATGGGCATTGCTGGAGTGCTCTGGCAGAAAGATGAACAGGAGGAATCACCTGTTAAAATTAGACACCCACTGAGTTCTGAGTCATAGCTGCAATGAGATTTTTCTACACCGTGTTCCCCAAAGGACATTTCAGGGATGAGCGTACAGCTCGCTCACTTGAGACCGTAAATCCTGTCGGTTAATTTTAACATGGACTAAATGGCCCTTCCAAATGATTATAGTGATGCTCTTTGCTCAGGAATGCCTTTCTGCGCGTACGCTTCCCACATGTCATGTTTGCTGACCTGTATACTTAGTGTCGGCGACCTGTGCATGCAACTGGTGTCAGTGCGTCCCAGCATCCCAAGGTTAGGAGAATTCTTGGCTTAGGGAGAAGGCCACATGGCCTGTACTAGGCAGGAAGGTCATTTCCCTCCCTCCAGACTTCTGTGACTTGCAGGGAAGGTTGGCCGCACTCTTCTTCCGGGGCACATGGCTGAGGTCCCTCTTCTGCACTTACTGCTCAAATGTTTCCCTGGGACAAGATGCTCACCTGTTGTGGGGGGAACTTGAGAAGTGGATTCCTAAAGTGGTTAATTGACTGCCTCTGGGCTTCCTGAGGCTGGCATGGGTTGCGGCCATAGGGCTGTGACTCTTCCGAACCACAATGACAGATTGAAGGTGACAGCCTGCGTCAGAGTTCTGAGCTCCCAGCTGGTCAGTTGATTTCACAAGTACAATGTCGCCAGAGTCATTTATCAGAAGTGCGAACCCAGGGGTTTGGACGTTGGAGGTGACAGCTGTTAGACATGCTACTTTGAGAAATAACTCACAGAAGATAGGATAAGAAGGTCTTTGATGGATGACAGTGGGTTCATTTGTTAATTTTTGGTCTGTGTGATTGGGAAATTGGGGTAAAAAAAGGTCTCCATGGACAATTTCTACGAAATGCCAGGATGTTTTTTTTTCTTTTGGCTGGAATAACTTCAGCAAAGATGCGGTGACCCCAAATTTCACGATGTGACTCTTGTAGAATGTAATATGTTTGCATTATAAAGAAATTTAAAACCCTAAAGCAAGATTCCCTGGAAGTCATTTTTAATAAAGAATTACTCTTTGTGTGTGCCCAATGCTGGACGAATGGTGTGTGGATAATCCCTTTGAAAAGTCACAGAAAGTAGCAGGTCAAATCCTTTTCATCACGGACCACAGAGTCCGCAAAGATTGCGCTCTTCAGACAGTGAGCACTTTTTTCCTCCACAGGAAAGTAAAATTAAGTCACCATTCGTGATGCTGTTTGTTTGTTTTTTATTGTCAAGTCAAAACATTAGCTCAGAGCAAGGCTTGTGACGCTCATTTCCTGGCAGGGACCCAGGCTGAGTTTATTTTTGCGAACTAACAGCTATATGCGTGGCACAGGCCCCAACTCTTCTTTTCGCCCCGCTGTAATAATTACCCGAATTACACTTCAAACAGATATCTACGGAGCTCCTTCCTTACCAACTTCGGTTGGTATTGAGCCTCCTGATGTAACGGAGCTGTTCCCAAGGCAGCTAAGACTTGAATCTGAGAGGAAATTTTAATACAACAGCTCCGACATTACATATAAACTTAATAAAGTCAGATTGGCCCAATGTGTAAACTTCTTGCACAGCAGTCAGTCTGTATCAGGAGCTGCATTTACTCTTCCAGCCCCGGGGTATCGTTCAGCATATTACCACCGAGGTGAACCGGTTCTTTCCTGATACAGTTTGGAAGTACTCTGTTTTTGTGTCTTTTCCAACCATGCATGCATACACAATGCATTTCTCTACGTGTCTTTTTTTCTCTGCCCGTCTTTCTTGCATCCTCTTGAGCCAAATCCCTGCTTTAAGACACGCATGCCTGCGTTCGTCGATCTCAGTTGTGTTTTCTGAGGTCCCTTTGAGCGAGTTTGTAGACTTCCTGTTTTCAGATGACGGGTAAAGTCATCATTGTCTCCAGCTTTTGTTTTTAATTTTGTCGAGTTCAGGCTTCTTCTGTTTTGGGGCTGCTTCATCCCCTCCGTGTGTTAAATCCTCCCATCGCTACTGGTGCCCATAAAATTGGTGTGATTGCTCTCTTACAGGAAATTGTTCTCAGGGAGGTTCAAGCACTTGCTCAGAGTCAGCCAAAATTTGATCTTGGAGTTGTCCGTGTCCCAAGTCCTGCTCTGTGTTCCCATGCTGCAGTCTCCAGTGCTTCTGTTCCTCTTCTGTCATCTAGAAGGATTATACGTGTTATTAGATTGGCATTCCAATGAGACCAGAGAATAGATAAGCGCCAGAAAAATGCTAGACATCGTTGTTAATAATGGTAAAGCCTCTTTCATTTCAGCTGCATTTTGATATTTCTTCCTCCCAAAATACTCACCACGTATATAGGCCATGACCGGGTTTGCTATAAAACCTGAACCCATAATAAACAAACAGCTAATAATAATAGAAATGAGAAGTCTGTACCTGGGGCCAAGCCCAGTTTGCCCGAGGGTGACCTCCGTCTCAGCAGAATCAGAGTTTTGTACTCTTTGTACATGTCTCACGGATTGGACTAAACTCAGTCCATTATGATTTTTGGTTTCTCTGCCTATGTGTAGACTTGGACCTTCTAGCTCCTGAGCAGGTATGGGTAAGGCTTTATTCAATTTACAATAATAACAACAATAATAACAGCTAACATTACATGAATCCTCGATAAATTCCAGGCACTGTGCTGAACACTTCATTTGCATTATCTCATTTAATGGTTCACATTTACAAAGGAAAGAACTAAATACATTTGGAAATTTAATAACTTGTCTCGTTTCACAGCTGCTAAGTAATTTGTCTGACATCAAAGATAAAGTAGTGAAGCCAGACTCAAACTCTTAATTTTTCTGACTCCATAGGCCAAGTCCATGACCCTGGTTCATACAAGATTTCTATGATCTGAAGCAGTGTTTATCACATGTTAACTGCTCAGTTAGTGCTTCTTGGATTGGAAAATAAGAGCGAGACTGCATTCTATTAAAACAAACACTCGAGTTAAAATGAGAAGATAAAGGTTTAAATTATATTTATGCTGCTCTTAGCTTTGTGACATCAATAATTTATTATCTCTCTCTGGACTCCATTTTCTTCATCCGCAAAATGAAGGGGAGAGGGCTAAAGGAGCTCTGAAGTCTCCGTAAACTCGGGCGAATAAAACCAGAAGTGGTGACTGGAAAAATAATTCAAAACCGCAAGCCGATGCCCCAGTATTGGGCAAATAGCTATTGCATTATTCCAGTGGACCTTCAGTTCAGCTGTAGTGGTATAATTCCATTTAGATCCAATCTAGATACGTTTTTGCTGGGCCTCTATCATTTTTCAGAGTGTTTGAAAAACAAAATATATTTAGGCTTCTAACCCTGAGTTTGGAAACCTGAAATATACATAAGATGATATGAACAGAGGCTGACTTTGATTACCAGGCGGTGGCATAGCCGGGGGCTGCAATAAAAAGCCCTATAAAATCGAACTCGATATGAACCATGACAGGCCTCCTTAATGTGTGGATGCTTTGGCTTTCAAGAGTATTCTTTCACTGTATTATACAAAATGTGGATAAAGTGATAAGTGAGTTTAAAAATGATTGTCTAAGAGAAGTGCACTGTCGCACTGAGAAGCATTTGGCCCCAGGGACACCAGAAATGCAACGCAGCCTCATTTCCTTTTTTTTTTTTTAAGTGTTTTCTGGGTTTCTTAGGGTTGCCAACGATAGGATAGTTTGTTTGTGGCTAAATGAAGATAATCCTAGTCTTGATTTTTTTTTTTTGAGGAATTGCAGTTCAAAGGGGATTTTTTTTTTGAAAGGCAGAAAAAAATAAAGGCAGAAAGATTGAGAAAGAGAAAAGCTGGAAAAAAGAAGAACCAGAGGAAAAGGAAGATGATGAGAGAGAAATAATTAATTCACAAACCTATATAGAATTCCAACAGTTTCAAGGCACAGGGGGAGGCCCCTGGGCTTGCTTTAAGTCCAAGACCCAAAACAAACAAACAAAGAAATGAAAACACCAAAGCTGATGACTGTTGCAGCTGCCTCCCCTAGCAGTGTGTAGGCTCCTGAGCCCTCCACCTCGCCTCTCCTCAGCCCCAGAGACATGAGTGTTGAGCACAGATGCCATCGCTCCCTGTAGGAGGCAGCAGTGGTGGCAAAGCTTCCAGAGGACCTGCAGACCAATGGAGCCACTGAGCTGTGTCCCCTTGTCTTCTCCTTGTGTCTTACAGGATTCACACTCTTGTCTGCTGGTTCTCTGGTTAACCAGAGAAAAAACAATCTCAGTTTACATTACTCGTCAGCTTCTCCAGTCTGAACATGGATCCATCTTTACAGTCTGGACTAACTTAGAAATTTCTTTTGTTTTCTTTGCATTGGGAACCAGTTTTCTCTTGAAGAAGGATAGTGAAAGTGGAATGAACACAGTCAAACGTCCTGATCTAAAATGAGAATGGGCTTTGGATTCAGCCTTCCATCATGTCCCCGTTACTACTAACGGCAGGACATTTGCTGAGTCTTCTACCTCTCTGTTCCTCTTCTGAAAATGGGCAAGCATTTGCTTTCCCCAGATCGTGGGACAGGTGGCCACCATGCATAGGAGGCAGAGCTCCTGGCATGCAGCACGTGGTGAACATTTGCTAGTCACGATGATGATTTGGCTCGCACTTGTTTTCCCTCCTGCCTGAAGGCAGCACACTCTTTTCTCACAGGGATGCCTTTCATCGAAGCTTCCAGTGTGTGGTATGACTTCAGATTGACTTGGCCAGGGGCCCTCTGTTGAGGCTTATTGTTATAAGCCTCCTGATCCAGGCCTAAACGCGTTAAAGCTAGGGTGGCCATGATGCTAGGTTTGTACTCACCTGGCAGTTTTAAAAACATAATAATGTTGTAGGGAGAATTAGCTTTTTATGTGACTGGCCTGTGTTTGTTTTAGAGGCTTTTGCTATTCTATGTTAATGCAGAAGAACAGGTTTATTAAAAGCCCAATTTAAAAGTTCTTTCTCTAATATTCTCAAATGCAAATCTTCTAAATTCCAGGGAAGATAGTGGCAATAACAACAGAAGATGCAAATATCATTCTTTTATTTTCAGTAATATCTTGTGAGGTACTGTTTGAATTGCAAAGATTTCATGTGAACGCTTATTGAATTTAGTCAGGTCTGTTTTACTTGCTGTGGTTTTAGTTGCTGCAGTTACATAGGTTGAGTTTTGATGGTCTGCACAATGTTATAAAAAATACGTGGTTTTCAAACATATAATATTGGTCACTAAGCAGTATAATTACATTCAATCAACTGTCAATTAGAGGGGGCAGACTAGACATAGTTAAGACAAACAAGTTCTAGACACTTTATTGCTGAGCCAATGAATTTGACAATCAGGCCACCGCTGACCAGTGCTAGGTGCTCACCACTGCCCACCCTCACACGCTAACTGCAGTGGGTGAGGAGGGGGCGCCGCCCTCGTTTGAGGTCTGGGCAGCTGGAGTCTAGAGACCGTGCGGGGGAGGCACTGGTCCTCTCTCCAGCAGTAATGGAGCGGACTGACATAGGCACCCCTTGCGTCTCCAAGTCTTGATTACTCTCCTAAGTGGGGTGCACACACCATTCAAATTACTGGGTGATGTTCCAGCCCATCTTGGGAGAGGAGCATGTCCCAGGCACCTGATGCCCTTATGAATAAGCTGCTCTGAGATCAGATGGGTATTTCCGAACTAGCTAACAGCATTTAAGCTTTAAACCCGTTACTTGGCATGGGCTACTTTCAAGTCTTGATTTAATTTTAATTTTTAGGTCTCTCAGAAGCTGGAGAATTAGTATTTTATTAATCATGCTTTGGGGGTAAATCTCTTACTACAAGGTTATGTTTAGAGCACAGGGTGCTGTCCTACAATATTTAACGTGTTAAAATAATACTGTAACTTGTATCAGTAAATTACCAACTACCCAGCATTCAGCTCCTGGACCCTGTGGGTATGCTTTGGATTCAACCCTAAGTACTCTAAGTCAAGGGTCCCTAGCCTCTGGGCCTTGGGAAGGTAGTGGTGCAGGCCTATTAGGAACCAGGCCACACAGCGGGAATGGAGGCTGACTCTAATGCCCTTGAATCATCCTGAAATCATCCCCCACCCAGCCCTGGTCCCTGGAAGAACCCTCTTCCTCAAAACCAGTCCCTGGTGCCCAGAAGGTTCGGGACTGCTGCCCTAAGTGAGTTAACCATTAACATCAATAGAATTCCTCTAGCAGCACATATTAGTCCGTGGGAAAGGCGTGGCGGAGGCACGGAACCTTTTTGCTAACTTTTTAAACGTCATTGTATATTCAATGTACACTTTCCATTTGTACAAGACTTCACAACCCAAGGTATTAGAATCACAGGCAGTAAAGAAAATAGATGAAAAGAGTAAGTTAAAACAAAAAAGTCCCACCTGGAAAGGCAATGAGTCACTGTAGAGATCAGAGACAGCTGGAGAAAACAGAAGCGGCTTCAATGACAACAGCAGCAGCCTGGGCCATTCTGTGTAGGGGCAGATTAATCAAAACCGAAATCGTCCCCAAGGATTCCACTTGCAGCGAGGTAACAAAATTACTAATTGGAACATCAGGCATCAATTAGGCCTTTATATCTTATAGAGTAAAACAAGCGATGTTACACTGAAGTAAAACTGAATTAAAATCAATACGCTTTTTCTAAGTAGGACTTTTTATGATATTTGCGGTGATATACTCTGGTGGTTAAGGACTTAAGCTTTGGAGTAGGACTGCCTAGATTTCTTTGTTGAGATGCAATTAATGTACAATAAATTACACATAGTTAAAGTTCCCAGTCTGATGAATTTTGACCTGCATAGTGAAGTGTAAAACCATTACGATAATTAGGATAATAAGCCTCTGCATTCCCCCTAAATGTTTTCTCATGCCCTTACGAATACTTTCCCCCCACACTCTACGCTCCCAGACAATCATTGATGTACTTTTTTACTATAGGTTAGTTTTTATTTTCCAAAGATGTATGTAAAAGGAATTATTCTGTATGCGGTTTCTTTTTTTTGGGGGGGGGGGTCAAAATTCTATCCTTAGCTTGTTTTGAGATTCATCACATTGCTTTTTGTTGCTGACTAGTGTTCCACTGTATGTCTACGGGACAATGTCTATCCATTCACTGTTGATGGACATTTGGATTGTTTCCACTTTTCGACTTACACATAAAACTGTTATGAACTATCATGTCAAGTCTTTGTATGGATGTGCTAACTGTCTCTTGGATAAATACCCGAAAGAGGAATGCCTGGGCTTTGTGCTGGGTGTGTGTCGACTGCTTAGGTTTAAGTTCCTGTGGTGCCAACCGCTAGCTTATGACACTTCGTTAGTCATCTAACCTGTTGGTAGGTGAAGTACAAGTTTGTTAGAAGAATTAAATTATATGATTCACGTGAAGCATGTAGTCCCATCGCTAGCTTGTGGTAAGCATTAACAATTTTAACTGTGATTGTTTTATAAAAGCTGTAAAATTTTAAAACTTTAGAAAATCTCAGTGCTGATATTTCTTAGCTTTACTTCTCCAGAAAATTTACTCATGTGAAAAGTTATTATTCCACCACACTGCATAATAGTGGATCTAATAAATATCTATTTAAAAGATATACTGTAACACAAGGTATATGCCTGGTTATTAGCTAATGAAATTCATAGATGATAGGAAGTCAAACTTTGAAATGATAGATTGAAATAAGAAATTTCATTTTTTAAAAGACTGTCTATATTAAAACCCATGGCATGTGTAATCAATTTAATAAATGTTAGTAATAAATATCCATATATGTATATATGGAGAGTCAATGATAAAAGAGCTAAGATAAAGAAAATGCAATTCGGAGCCTTCTCCTTTAGTTCCTGCGTAGAAATTGAGGAGTGATCTCTAGACTGAGGGCTGAATCCACCTTCCTTATTAGCTGTGTTGCTTTGGGACATCATTTAACCTCTCTGCCACTTAGAAGAATTAGCCTCCAGCTCACAAGGCTATGCTTCTGTGGCACACTGCATGACAGGTTTCTTCCTTAGCCATTCCGGCACTCCCTGAAATCTAAACATTGAGTTAAGTCATTGTTAATTATGCCCATGGAGAGTTGTATGATTGTTTAAGGAGCAGTGTAGTATTTTAATGCGTTTATGCAGGAGTTTTCCTGGGTGTCCATGTTTAGCGCTGTTATCTTTTGGAGCAAACAGTGAAAACCAGCAGTATCACAAGAGCTGTGGCTAGGCCCTCAGGTTATCACTGACAGAGGGTCAGAGGGGAGCCGTCACCCTCCCTCTGTGACTGCTTCAAAGTGGTCGGGACACGGGTAGGAAGCCCACGTTTTTCCTTCCTCCCGAATGTAGAAGAGTACTTGAAGAAAGGGCCCTCTCCTTAGGATGTAGTTTCTCAAACACAAAGCCCAGATGGACCCAGGGAAATGGGGTGATTTTTCTTCTATGTTATTTTTAGCTTCGCTGCTGCATTGGATACTCTTTTGTTCTCTGCACTGTCTTATATGAAATTAACTCTAAGGCTGCGCTTAAATGGACACCTGCTTTCTGTCTTTCCAACTCGCAGCTGGACGAACAGATGCCAGTGAGCAATTGCTGCCCAACAACTCCCCTGAACTGTTTTTTCAGGACTATCATTTGCATTTTCTATATTTATTTATTTATATGTCTAGCTCCTTCTCCCTGAGTAATATTCAAAATGCTGACCCCATCATGGGAGAGTAATGATTTAGAAATACTGCAGTGCTTATAAATTCTGATATAATACATCATAGACTTCCACTGCTGAATGATCTTAATGTGGTCTTTTTTAGACGTACACTTGAGGAGACATCAGTGACTTCAATAAATTGAAATCTCTCCCCACTCCCCACTGACATCATCATCTAGCAGCGTGCAGGAGGGGATTTGGGGTAGGCGCTTCCTTGGCTGTTGCTGATATCTCTCCAGTGAAAAATGAGTTCTTTTCCTGAGGAATCCCCAGAGGCAGGAAAGTTATTTGGCAGTGCCGTATTTAAACCTTGCTTTTAAACAGAATGCCTTTTCACCCATTCTCACATAAGGAAGTCATGTTTTGGGTCACTACTGACATTTTATTTATACATTTAGCCTAGGCAGTGGATCTGCCAGGACTTGAGATTTTACTCATCCAAATGCAGTCAGCTATTCCAGCTGAATTCAGGGAACATGCCCCAGTTTGTGGACAGGTCCTTTGAGCATTCATATCCAGCATACATTGAATTTTGCTCCCTTCAGTAAGTCGCTCGAGTGTTTCCTCTCAAGCAAACTCAACTTCTGGTCATCTGTTTTGGAAACACTACAAAAGCCTCATTCTGTGCAAATATGGAAAAACTCTATTATCTTTTCCTATTTTGAAAACAAACAAACAGACAAATCAGATAGCCAAGAAAGTCAATTGTTGGTTTAATTTAAACATTTTCAAACTGGTAATTATATTTTTAGTTAAAATATAAATATTAAATGTTTGTGGTTGTGATGTTTTTTTCACTTCTGCATTATCCAAGTTGATTGGCATGTGGTAAAATTTAATTTGCCTTTTGCTTTCTTATTGCTTCGACATGTTTGCAGAATGCAAATGATTGTGTTAAAACTTTTGTGCATGGTTCATAATCAGAGTGCTACTTCAAAGTTTTAAAAGGAAACTCAAGGTGAAACCTTTCCCCATTCATCCCTTGGTCTTCTTGAACGTCTTTAGTTTTTCTACCTAATTTCTAGGAAGTTAAAGGATCATTTAATCCAAAGAGAATATATTCCCTGCTATAATGTAGAAATTTCACTAGAATGTGTTTTTATGGGATAGACTGCCAAATGCCACTCCCCTAAAAGGGAAATTTGTCCAAATTTTCACATTTGCTATTTTTGCATGCTGAGCAAGTAATAACAATTGGCTGGAGTGAATTTGAGTCTAAAATTGAGTGATACCTTCAGCAATACTCATTTTAATCAAGTTTGGTTTCTCTGAGGGGGGAGAAGGGAGAAGGCAGGGGAGGGAGGAGGGGTCATTGAGATGTTTGCCAAAAAGAAGAAAAAAGTTTATTCCCAAGGGTGGATTTGAGAAGCGGATCATCTGAGCCAAAAAGCATTGCGTATATAACTCATTCAGATTTCTCACTGGCCATTGAGATTTTTTGTTAGATACCAGACCCATTCCAGGACTGGCTTGGGGGCCAGTAGGGCAGAAGAAAAGTTCTGGAAGTGAAGAGGTTCGGTCCTTCCATCTGGCTTCACTCTGCTTTTCTTCCTGGCTCACGTGTTGGAAACATTCCAGCTGCCCAACTGCTTTCATGTCTGCCGTTGACCTTCCTCTGGCCTCTGTCCCAGGCCATTTTCTCCGTGCACCAGCCCTGCTCTGCCCTGTTGAATGCACTCTGACCTCCTTCTGTCCAGAATTGTATTCTCCAATTCGCCACCTTCTCAGGATTAGGGCCTTGAAAGCTACCAGATGGTAATTCCACTCGAGGTTCCCTTGATATGAGTCAGCGTGTACCTCGGGGCTGCTTCTTTCATTCCTTTAGGGCGTATTACTGAACACCAGTTTGTATGGGATGGTTCCCTCTACACCATTCTTTTATCCCTAAAATGGTTTTCTGATAAATGAGCTTGAAGAGAAAAGAAAGAGTAGCTAGGGAAGAGACATGATCCCTCTAGTAGTGCCACGTGGTAGCAAGTGCATTGCCATCCGTTGCTCATCACCAATGAGGTGCAAATTGTCCACGTACTCACTCATTTCTCTCCCCTCCCTCCCCTCTTCTTTTCTTCCTTCAGTAATTATTAATAGTCAACTGTACACCAATCAAGGGATTAAAAAGAAAACATTTATTTTTTCCATGGCACCCACTCCCTGGGAGTTAATAAAATAGTGGAAAAGAAGGAGCAATAAGCAAACCAATGCTGTGTGATGTGACCAGTGTTAATATTACAGGGCCAGGCACGTGGTGGTGCTTTGGTGACAGTCAGGATATGGAGGGACTCCTTATTTCCCCTCCTCCTGTGTGCCATCTCTGCATACCGTGAAGTACTCACAGAGAAGATGACGTTTACTTTGGAATTTGAAGGACGACTGGGACTTCTGCATGGCATCAAGGGATGGAAGGGCATTCTGGGAAGAAGGAACAACATGTGCAGAGGCAGGGAAGCATCGAGGTGCTCGGAGGGTGGGGGATGCCTGGGCCAGCTGTGTGCTGCTGGGGGCCAGAGCGGCCATCAGGGTAGAGGGGTGGATCTGGCCTGGGAAATGTGGATCAGATGACGGGGAGAAAACCTTCAAATGCACTCTCCCCCCCTCCACCAATTCCCACAAAAAATCACAAAAATCACTTTATCAAAATAGGGAGAACACTTCTCCAAGTGGAAATATTCTTGGGAATGCCTTGGCATTGGGTACCTTGTACAGGATCATGGGCGAATACTATAAACTGTTCAATGACAGGTAAAGCAACCTCACAAATTGTGTATAGACGAGAGTTATTCCTTTCTGGTGGATTTTTATTTGGTAACTGATTACTTTCCTTGCACTAGTTTGGTGTGTTTGAGGGCTTACACAGTTGTTGTGCAGTGTGGATGAAACAGCTAGGCAGCAGACGGGGCTGGAGAAAGAGTACTACTGCCGGGTAGATGGGCCGATGTGAGATCTTCCATTTGCAACTTACAGAGAACTTACCTCTCCTTTGCTCTCTTCTTCAGAATCTGTTTGGTCATTTGGGATGTACAATTGGGAGGAAAACGGAGTATATATACATATGCTGGTATGCAGAGCATGGGTAACAAATCGGACTCAGATTGTGTAACTCGAGTGTTGAGATGAACCTAATAGCCATACAAGGGGATGTAACGATGGAATGATTTCTTACCAACTGTGAAGCTCAGGAGCCGAAATTTTCCTGTCAGATGTTAGGTAGGTGAAAAATATTTTGGTTAAAATGTATTCCTTTGACACACACCTTCTTAAGACAAGACGGAAAGATATTTTCAGGAGAGTAGAATGGTTTTCTGTATCAAATATTCAATAGTTTAAAAATGGTGGACTTCGGAAGCTAGGAACATACCCTGACAATTATAATAGCAGTTATCTGTGATTATTCAGCTATTATATTTTATGTTGACATAACTGAGTCACAGAGCTATCCATTTTTAGGAGCTATAACATTCAGAGCAAAATTCCCAGAAACTTTCAACAATATAAATCGTATTGGAATAATTGATATTTTTTCAATATAATCTAGAAGTGATTTTTATAAGATCTCAAAACTATGTCAAATCTAAGACATTTGCCAATCATTTTTTAATGTATACCTAAGGAAAAAAGGCAGGGCTTACTTAAACAGCAATTCTTTTTGAGAATAACTGTGTGGTACATGGAATTTAATTCTTTCTTGACCTATTAATCAGATAGCCTTCCAGGTAAAAAGGCCACAGGCAGACCAGCCAAAACCAAAAAGGGGAGGAGGGATAGGGGAGGGAGGAATTTTTGTTTTTAAGGGGGTTGGATTTAAAAGTTGATTGAACTGATCATTGCATATGCTAACAACCACTGGATTTACTTCTTTCTCCTTTTTTTCACCATTTTACAACATTTTTGGCCTCTCATTGCGATATGACCTTTACACAAGACTCAGATGAAAGTTGAGATGCTTAATAGTTATTTAAATTAGGCAAAACAGACACATCTTTGATAGTATAAATAACTAATAACAAAACATGTTATTATCAAGTGGCCAGTGATGTGAAAAATATTTTGTACATCAGTAGGGAAATATACAGCAATAAGTTAATGTTTTTTAAATGAGACACTCATAGTTAACTCAGCTTTATGAGCTAAACACATGTTTTAAAAGATGTTGTATAGACCGCTTGTGCAATAACCTGTGGATTGTTTTTCAGTTTTTTTATGTGAAAACAGGGCAAAATGTTAAACACTGCAATTTCACTACAGCCTAAATGGCATACTTCATGCTACCAGTACTACAGAATATAGGTTTTCTTTCTTCCCTCCTATCTTTAAGACCCTTGGCTATCAATCGTGACATTCTGAAAAATTTAACTTACCAGCGATTCATTGAAGTCATTTCTCCCTCAAGTTATTTGCAGTCTAAACAAAGCCCTGACAGAACTCTTAGGGCTCCATGGAACTCACAGATAAATTTTCTAAATAATATAAAATTCCACTAGTGAGGTTTATGAGTTCTGATCTTTCCCTCTGCCTTCAGAATCTCAAGTAGATCAGGTCCTGTCTCATGAACAGACAGAAAGAAGGAAGAACGCTCTTGTACCATGATACTCATTCTTATTCATTGTGTGGGACTTGATTTTCTGATGAGGATCACACAGTGAGTTTATTAACTTGCTTGCCAGGTTCCCTTCTGATTCAAAAGATGTTGAATGCGATCTTCAATGACGGATACGGGGAAACAGGAGCCATCAGGAAAGTCGTTGGGAACCCACTATCTGCTATGACGGGAGTATGGGCAAGAGACACAACCCCACAAAACCAGCCACAGTTTGGTCTGTCAGATTTCAGAAGTTGCTTGTATCTTTTGAGGTAGATGATTGCTCTGAGAAATCCATCACTTACTAAGAAATACAGGAGATGTCTAGAGCAGTGTTTTCGACAGTGATATAAGCCATCAGCCTGAGGAAAATACCATATACTTGGTAAAAACCCCACATTCCTGGGCACGGGCCTATTTTAACATAACCCAACTAGACTATGAATTAATACACTCCATTAGAGTACAGAATTGTCAATACTTGCCAAGTTCCCTTTATGTCTGTGTTATATCTAGTGTGGAGAGAATGTTGCTGTGCTATTTCAGAGTAAGCTGCAGACAATATGGCCCTTCCCTCTAACTGCTGCCGTAGAGGAGCATGTTAAACAAGTACCTCTAGCAGCACGGTCTGAAACCCGTCCTTTGAGTAGTGCTCCCAATCTTTAGCATGCAGAGGATCTCCTGGAGGTTTTACTAGAACACATTCTGCCCCCAACCCCCCTCTGGAGTTCTGACTCAGTAGTCTATGGTGAAGCTTATGGGTTTCTGGTTTGGATAAATGCCCAGGTGAGACTGATGTTGCTCGTCTCCGGGCCACATTCAGAGAAGAGAATCCCTGTTGTGCATTGAGACACAAATTGCTGTTTTCAGAGTGGAGTCAAAAATTACTGTCTCTTGTCTGCTCTAAGTTCCTCTTCCTTTTTTTTTTTTGTAATCTGCTTCAAATTTTTATCATTGAATAAAGGGTCACACTTCATAATTACACCATGTTTGTGTTCCCATTACATAAATGTTCTTTTCTTGTTGCTTCCTAAGTTCATCAGCCAAGGACCAAGTGTGCTGGGTGGGAACACTGCTTCGGCTGAAGTGCAGTGGGTAATGTTCTTGTGGCAGGTTGTTCCGGAAGGGCTTGAACTCTGAGGACATCAGCCATCATCAGTTCCAGATGTACTGGGTGAGATTAGTGTAATCTTGTAAGACTTCTTATTCAGTTTGAGCGCTATGACTATGGGGAGAGAATAGGAAGGAGGGAACTTCCAGAATAAGCTCTATAGCTGACACTTCATTATCTACAAAGACATAGTAAGACTGCCCCTCGGAGTCTGCTCCTGTGGCCTCTCTCTGGCTGACCATGCTGGTTCCGAGGGAGGGTGTGCTGAGGATGAAATGCCAGAGGAATCTGTGCCAGGGAACCGGTGGTGAGTACCCTGAGTGAGATAGGGATGACTCTGGAAGCATCTGTTGTCATCTCCCAGAGGTCCCTGGCAGGGTTTGGCCCCATGGTCCAGGGTGACCTGCTTGGGTCTAGACTGTGAATTGGCCTTCTTTCCTTCCCTGCTTCCTGTTCATCACTCTGTACTGACAGGCATGGTCATCATCCATTCACATCCCCAGGCTGCCTAGCAATATGTCCCAAAGAAACTTAAATCCCTGCTTTGTAGGTTGCTTTGGGGGTGGAGTAAAGACAGCCTGGCCTGCTGAGACTTAAGTATCACTGGGAAACAAAGTGAATGCAGAAAAGAATGTGCCTTTTAATGTCTCTTTGGGAGGTATACTTCTTATTTTATTTGTAATGAATGCTCATTACAGAAGAATTAAACAACTCAGGTAACCCAAGCCTAAGTGTTTACCTGTAATCTAGAGGTAAACGGGGTGGGGTGGAGTGGGGTAAGGGATGGCATACCAGCGCACACCCCCGCCTGCCAGCCCAGGGTCTCGTCTCAGAGCAGCGCTGTGCTCGAAAGATCACATCTCTCCACTGGGAAGAGATTCAAAGTAGCACAAATTGTATTGATTTCCTTTTGGGGGTATTTAAAGATGAAGTGTGTAAAACAGTAATTCACCTCTAACCTGTGTTTTGTCCTGTCTACCCCCACCTGATCCCAGAGCACCTCCTGAAGCTTTAAAATAATTTTTTTCATCCAACTTCTCTCCAGGTAAAATGCACACTAAAAAAACCCACCCAGTAGCAGATTGGTGTCAGTTATCCAGCGCTTGCTTCTTCCTAAATTTATATGGTATTAATTAAATGTAAGAGAAAACACCTGCCTGGCTGTGTCACTAGTTAGAAGGATGAGGAAGGAGGAACTGCAGAAACTGATCCCCAGTTTTCCTTAACATGTTAGTGGGGGCGGGCAGGTAGGGCCTTCTGAAAACATTAATTCATAGTATGTGTTGTATTACACATATATTTATAGAATGCTTTATTTCTCTGTGACAATTTTTTTTTCACTCAGCAATGTGTTGTATACTTTGCTCTCTAATAATTGTGTATGCAGAGTCATCATTATGGTTGGGTTTCATAGATTCATTTAAAACTTTAATTTAGTTGCCTAGTTTCCTATTACTGGATACGTATGGCATTTTCATTTTTTCCTCCTACTGTAAGTTGCTCGGCATACATATTTACATACTAAGTTGACACTTGCCTTAGGATCATTTGTGGAAGTAGAGTGGCTAGGTTGGAAACTTCAGTTTTCAGATCTTCTTATATATGTTGGCAGTTTATCTTCCTGCAATATATAAGGGCGTGGTGATTTTTCCAGGATCTCAAAACCCGAGGTCACTCTTCTGTTTTAATGTTCGTCAGTTTAATAGACAAAAACAAACAAATAAATCGTATCTTGTAAAATATCTGGTTCCTTTGATCATTTTTAATACTGCTACCATGTTTTTTGTATGTCGTGCAGCCCTCTTTTCATTCTGTAAATTACTTTTCTATCTGTAGGTTTCTTTTTCATTGGGGCTTTCCTCCTCGTGTTTTGTAAGATTGCTTAATGGATAAAACAAGTTGTCCGTTTATCTTGGAAATATTTCCCAGGTTGGTATCTTCTTTTTAGCACACTAAGCTTTTACATTGGCTACTTGAAGGATGACAGTGTTAACAGACAAATTAAAAACCTTCTTTGCTAAGTGAGTCCCCCCCACCCTGTGACTGCTCCAGGCTCCGGTGTTGCCAGTCATCGCAGGGGCGGGGCCTTCTCACCTGTGCTTGCCACCACGGGTTTCTCTGAGCCTGGAAAACCAGAGGGCACTTCACATAATTCTGTAGCATTGCTGTATTGAATACAAATGAATTTGTTTGCCACTCCACTTCAGGACTGCTTTTATCATTCTCATGGCTTAAAGTCATTAACCTACACAAGAATTACATGAGGGATTAATCTGGAGGTTATGCGAGCTTGCCTAATGAAAATTGGTTTTGCTGACAAATGGTGGAGAATTTCAGAGATGTCTGTGATCATATCAATAAGCTGGTCAGTTGCTTTTGTGGGAGATGGTGGCTTGAAGTGGCTCTGTTGGGATTTCAATAGGTAGAAAGATAGGAAAAGACAATTCTGGGTCTCGTTTTATTTTCTTATAAGCAAGAAAGGCCTCTTCCAACATGAAGCAAATAAATAAAAAGAAATGGCAATGCTACTACATGGACCAGCTGCTCGTCCACAGTTCAGTTGCTCAGTAGCAAGGCTCTGCTGCAAGTATGCCCAGCTGGCCTGGGCCACTCTCCATGTGCAAAGCAGGCAATGGCCTTGAGTCTTCCGTCAAACTGGGCAGTAAAAATTACATGACCTCCATGGTTCTGCTTGGAGAGAGATCTGTGCTCTTCCCTATAATTTCGGGTTCACGTGCATTGGCTCAGATAGGCACACAGTGTAACTGTAGAAGACTACGCATGGTATTCCTTGGCATGCTGAATGGCTGTGCAGGAATAGAAATGATATTTACGAGGAATTTGGGAGTGCTTTAAGTATTGCGAAAATGCTGACTTTGACACATTGGGGATAATGATGCGGATAGAAACAGTAGGCTCTTTGTAAACTGTTTAATGGCTGACAATTTTCTAAATCAAAGCAATCTACACTTACCCATTTACAGTTCCGTCTCCCAACTACCGTGGTCTCATAAAAAGGTTTACTACATGGAGTCTCTTGCCTTTCAGAATGGTTTTCCAGTAGTCTGATGCTTCAAACCATTTGTATTTTATCTTTCAAAAACATAGGAATGTTATGCAAAGATTGGGTGGGTATGACATTTTGGCAGAAATATGGTGTTGCTAATAGATATAAAATTTATTTAAGCAGCACAAGTATTAAAAATGTGAGATGATTTCTTTATGTTAGTGTTTAATATCCTAGATAAATATTAGTACTGACATAAGAGGGCTTGTGTGTTTATGTAGAAATAATATAATGGTAATGTACACATATCTCTAGCCCCTTGAGTAATGGGTTTGCAGTAGTAAATGCCAAAAGGGTTATATAGTGCAACTCAATTTCATTTGATCTTTCAAATATGGCAAAGTTTAACTTATATATTAACTTCTGTATTTGCTAAATTATAGACATTTACCTTAAAATGCACATTTTTCTCTGTGTATGAGCTGAAAAGAATTCTTGTAATCTAATTATATTTGATTATAGACAGCACTGTTTGTTTTTCAAATTGCCTACATTTATTCCTGACCTGTTATAGTCATTTAATGAATTTCTTCTAGAATTTTCTATTGCCCTCTTTGTTTGCATCGGAAGAGAAAATAAGTCAATGTACAATAGCAGAAGCATGAGTGAAAAATGTCTGCAAGAAAATATGTTTTTTTTGCCAAAAAGTCCATTTATTTTTTCCATGAGATAAAAGACACATTTTTTATTTTCACCAATAACTTTATTGATTTGGATATTTGAGTATGTCAGCTAAATCCTGCTATTGCTTCTAGAGGGTAGAGGCCAGGGGTGCTGCTAAACATCTTCCAGTGCATAAGATAGCCCCAGAGCAAAGAATTATTTGGCCAAAATATCAAAAGTACCAAGAAACTTCGCAAGCTACTTTTGACACATTCGATCAATCACAGCACCTTCTCCATATACTGCACAAATCTTTTTTTTTCACTTCTCAGTTGTTTTTTTACCTTTCTTGAAAAATAAAACATAATATGCGAAGAATGTTGTGTATCTTCTTCCATCTTCAATATTAAAATGACTGCACAAAAATTCACCAATTTTGATTTTTTTTAAATGCACACTAGTATGACAGCCATGACAATATAATCTCACCACGTTGTTCAAGTGAAGTTAAAGACAACTAAGCGCTACTGAGGACAATTATACAGAGAAAAGCTAAACAAAGGTTTTGACCAACCCAAAACTTGAACTTTTCCGAGGAAACCCAGAAAGAAGTTTCCTACTATGTGGTTGGTTCTTCTTGTCATACGGAATATTTCTAGAAATAAAAATTCTGCTGTGCTCTGCTTTGAGTACATTTGAATAGCACAGTCAGTGTTAGTAAGTTTCCTCTGGCTTCACTTTATTTTTATTTAAAGAGAGAGATGTCTTTTATTGGGGAAAGTAATTTTCATCATCCCTGGGAGTGTAAAGTGTGGGAATAAAAGTAAATAGAGCTGTGTGCTCAGAAACACAATACTCCAACTTCATACCTCTGGAACTTTGCTGTAAACTTTTATTTTAAATGTTCTCTGTGTGCTCACAAAAATGTAGAGGATATGAAACATATTAATTTTTTAGGTCAAACACTGAATAAAAATTCATGCATAAAAGTGCCTAATATAATGGATAATGTCCAAAGGAAGGAACAGGGATTTTATGATTTTAATACAGACCAGGCATAAAAAATTAGCTTAAAAAGCAGGGATAACTCTTTGTGAGGAGTGTCGCCAACCAGTTGAAAGATAAAGAAAATTTGCACATTTAATTTCCGGTGGTCTTTAGTGCCTGTGTATAATTGACCCTGACCTTTTAGGTCATGGTACATGGTTTCTCTGGAGGAATTCCAGGTCTTTTTTATCATGTTGAAGTTCTTAAAAGAGAAAAAATATTCCCAAGGTTTAAAAACTCTTTGCTCTATCTGATGCTCTCTATTTTACATATTTTCTTGGGGGGAAAAGGGAAGTGAACTCTGGTTTGGGGTCAGGTAGGCAAGAGTTGTCGGTGGAAGCCATGATGCTGTGATTTAGACCGGCAGCAGCAGACGGGGGAGCTGTGTGGGAGCCACCATCCTCTGTGTGTGGAATTGCCAATCAGATGAGAGACTTTCCATGATAATGGCTCATTAAACATAGATTTATGGAGAGAGTAATGAAATCTGATTAGGATCGCAAAGATTTTGTCCATGAAGACACCTGAAGCGTCAAATAGAACATTCACGAGGTGTGGGATTTTTTATCTTTAATAATGTGTGTTGTTTTAGTGCATTTTTTAAAAATATAGTTGCATAGTGAATATATGGATTGTAGTTGGATCCGGCATAATGGATCAAATACAATGGCGATATAAAATAGAAGAAGATTCCAATGAGTCTCTTTAGAAAAAATATAAAACCATGAGAGAGAAATAGTTTTATATATTACTGTGTACAGGGATGAGCAAAAGTAGATTTACAGTTGTATGTGAGACAGTTTATTCTGGTATTATTATTTATTATTTATCATATTATTATTGACCTACTTTTGCCCACCCCTGTACATATAAATATTTTATTACATCTTCATAGAACCAAGAATTTTTCAGCTTAAATATGAAGTATTTGATACATTAAAAATCAGATTAATAATTTGCATTAGGGCCTTAACTGTATAATAGAATCAGTTGCTCATTGCGACTGTACATAGTAGAGGGCCACTATTCTAAATATTAATCTCTTTGTTAGAATTATGAGTGAAACTGTTCCACTGCCCGCACATACACATCATTTTTGTTTTGTCCACTAATGATTCTCTGTGACACATACTGGCACTCACGGCAGTGGCTTTTTCCTGCTTGTGTTTGTTTCTGTACAACCACATTGGACCTCTTCCGAGGAACACATCAGTGTCATGTGAATCAAACACATCGGTGCAGACAAGGCAATTTATACATTGGAGCACAATAGCCATTATTCTTTAGGCTAATGGATGCTTGGCAGAAATTGAACTAAAATTAAGTAAACATGAGAGAAATGCTTGCCACTATTAAAAAAAATAATGAAGAACAACTTAATGTTTGGAAAATGGCCTTTGAGCCTTGTAGTGCAAGTGTGGTCACCAGATCACGCCAACTGACAAGTTGAAATCATTGACTGACTCAGCACAGCGTTAGGTTCTTTCTGGCAAAGAGCTCACACCGAGACTGGTCTCGTGAACACGCAGCGGTGGTATTAGCTCCCAAGACAATAATCCACCCACATGGTAGGTGTTGCAGGGTGGATACTTAGCCATTATCTTTTAGTGGCTTTTGTAGTACAAACTTCTTTTTTGTATTTTGAATAGGAGATTAATGCTTAGATATGTAATGGAAATATAGCATTCACCAGTCATCTTTAGTCTATTCTCAGTTCAGTTAAAAAATACTTATGTGTTCCCTTTCATTACAGCTGACATGCATTTTTTAGGAGGAACTGAGAGTTCTATTAAGAATATTAATGCAAATGTTTTGTTAGAATCATTATAATTAGTGTCATTTTTTCCCAGTATGCTTAGAGCTCATCCTCTGACACTTGTGACGTGATTCCTTTCGGATTTGCTTGGACGATATTTGAATGCCATCTTGCGTTGCTCAAACTCCAGCACATTCCTGCTTGTAAGCCCACTCTGAGGAGCCTTGGCAGGGTCACAGGTCACAAAGGGAGGAAGGGACCTGGCTTCAGATTTGGTGTTCCCTGCACTGTATGATTGCCTTCCTAATTTGTGGTTTTTGTATGACAATTTTAACTCTGTGCAGCTCTCTAGAATTCATTTTAAATGTACACTGTGTAGCCAAAGCGGTCACATGATAGGAGCACAGAGAAGTTTACTCGGAGACTAATAAAAGTGTGACATCAGCAGAGCTACAAATAACCCGTTATTAGGAACTAAAAGTGAAGGAAATACTCAGTTTCATTTTGTCTTTATTGATTTGACATTCTTCAGATTACAGAATTTTTTTGTATCTTCATTTTATCAGGTGAAACAAGGAAATGCAAAGATGTACAAAAATAAAGCTGATCTTATTTCTTCCCTCTGGAATTTATCCCAATCCCCCCACCTGATACAAACAGTATTTACAGCTTGCGATCTATCTTCACACTTAATTGCTTATATAAATATGTTAAAGTGTTGTATATTTAATTCCCATGCCATTGGTGGTATTATTTTAATAAAATGATTCTGTGTACATTAGCATAAATTGTGTTTTTCACTAAAATATATATTACGGAATCAACAAGTTGTGAGCACAAGGCATGTGAGTAGGAGAGCAAAAATCGGGGGTCTGGAATGTTGTTAGACTTAGTTCAGTATTCAACACAAGTTCATGTTCAATAATTGCAAAGTCTATTTTATGCTGCAGGATAAGATGGATATACAGGATGTTACTTATTCAGTAAAAAATAGCTTCTTTATTACTAGGACTCAAATGTGTAGAAATACTGTTAGAAGCTTTAGATCTGCCTGTGAAAATCTGCGTTGAGTTACTACACCAACTTGCTCTCATCTTGTCATGAGAAAAGGACTGTAAGATGCCAATGATATATTATTTCCCTGTGATAAGAATGACAAACAAAAGTTCTGGTAATTCCAAAAATTGGAGAGGGTGTAGAGAAGGGGGACACTTACATGAAAAGCTAGCAGTAAAAATTGGAAAATAGTTTTTCATTTTCTAATAAAGTTGAAGGTATGTAATGTATTCTAATCCCAGCATTTCTATGCTAGATATGTATCTGAAAATGCAGATTCTCAAATAGTTTGTCTCAGGACCCCTTTATAGTTTTCACAATTATTGAGAACCCAAAAAATCTTTTGCTTATGTAGGTTTTTTCTACTGATGCTTACCAATATTAAACATTAGATTTTAGACAAACTAAAAATATTATTACATGTAGAATTTTAAAAAATAACCCACTAGATGTTATCATGAATGACACGTTTTTAATGAAAAGTAGCTATTTTTCCAAACAAAAATTTGCAAAAAGCATTATATTATTTTACTTTTTTGTTTTCAAATCTCTTAAATGTTTGGCCTAACAGGAAACAAGCACTTTCTCTTCTGGATTCAGTCTTTTGTGTTATGTTGTTTTGGTTCAGGCACACGAAGAAGATCTGGCCTCACACTGCTGTGTGTATATGTGTATGTATGTGTACATACACATAGGTGTGTGTGTGTTTGCACAAAAACACTTGACAAAGGAAGGGGCGTTTTCATAGCCTTTTCACGTGTCTGTGGGCATTCGTGTTAATACTACACCAAAACTTGACAAGTGACACAATTTTGTCATGTTTAGTGGCCATCTGAAACACTCTCAGAGAACTTTTATGCTGTGTTTCTGCACTGTTAGCTTGCACTCAGAATGGGTAACTTTGTTACATTACCATGCATAACTTTGTTACACCATGAAAATACTGGTTCCCCGAGTTCTGTAGATCGTCCAAGTGTTGACACACTTCCTAATGCAGCATAAAAACGACTTTCATAAATATCACTACCTGAAGGGTCTGAGTATTAGGACAATGGAAAATTCATAGTGGCTGATAAGTTTTCTAAGATCCTAATTTTCAGATGAAAGCACACATTTTGTTATTGGCATAAGTACTATCAGGTTTTTTTTTGTTTGTTTGAAATGATATTCTCACTGTGTATTTTCAAGAAAATCTCTGCTAAATACCCAGGTTTGAGTAATAGTTTGTTGTTGTTGTTGTTGTTGTTGTTGTTAGCCTTTCAAGTAAAACAGGGTGTGCAGTGGGGAGAAGGGCTGCTAGTTCAGTGCATAACTCAGTTACATGAGGGCTTTTCCGTAAGACTACCGTTCTACTTCAGTACACAACACAGGGGCTTTCTGCATAATTTTTGTTATTGAAAAGACATCTACTGAAGGGTAGAGACCTAATGAAATTAATGACTTTTGCTGCCTCATCAGGGCCCTGAGGCAAGCACATTTTTTCTGCTGCAAGTGGATTGCAGTAAAAGAAACAGTGACTGCTCTCAAAGGCCAGTCCCACTGTCCCAGTTTTTCTGGGGTACCCAGAGTTTAACCCACCACCAGTTTCGCACCATCAGTGCAATGTCAGTGCAGCGGAAAGAGGAAATCACACTTGGGTATTATTAGTAAAGTATTTTCCCCCCTGGATCCCCTGAAGGAGTGTGGAGAACTGTCAGGGACCTGTGGGCTGCATTTTGAGAAGGATTGCCTCAGGAAAACTGATGTGTTCACTAAATTGTATGTACAAGTATATTTACAGCTCAATTGTGTGTGATAGAAAGATGTTCAGAAGTAGCGTCAATGACCATTGACTTGAAGTTGGGCAAGTAAACCGCAGTGCAGTCGTACAATGGCGTTCCCTCTCAAGAGCATACTGTTGGGTGAACAAAGCAATATGCAAACGATTGCAGCAGACTGATGCCTCCTCTGAAGTGTGATCTCCGCGAGCGTGGGTGTCTGTTTTATTCACTTTGTATCTCAGATAAATGAAAGTGCCTAGCACATAATTGTTCCTCAGTAAGTACTTTTCTCAGTGAAAGAATGATTTCCATTAATAAAATTCAAGAGCGTGTAAAACTCAGTGACACGGTCTTGGAGAACACTGGAGGCGTAACAAACTCCTTCACTCCTCCTCACTTGGGTTTGCAAACCTGAAATCTTTCAAACTGACCCCAAAAGTGAGTTCACGTTTCCCAAATGATTGTTTGGGCTGTAATTATTTAGAAAGAGTCCAATTCTTGTGTCCTCCATTTTCCTTCCAAGGCTTTGGTACAGTGAGGTTTACAGCACATTTAATGAAGCAGGGATGGAGAAATTATGTTTAGAAATACATGTAGGAACATGCTGTCTTCTGTTTTTGAGTTTGTTTTGATTTCCAATCTGTTCACCCTCTTCTTTCGTGACCATCAAGTGCTTGCAGATTGTTGCATTTGATGTGGTTTTTGTTGTGTTCAGCATAATTTCCTATTTTCACTAAGTCGACAATGTTCAGATTTTCTTTTAATGGGAAGGGAAGAATTCTGAAAATTACTCTAAAAGTTGTTTTTTTTTAAATAGAAGCTTATGTCTTGAGACTCCCAAGTTATTTTGGTGAGGATATTTTTTTCCGCTGGCTTCCAAAAAGCTCTGTGTCTGTGTGTGAATTATCTTTCTAGGCAGCCAATGGAAAACACTGGCGTAAACATGCGTCAGCTTTTGATGACAGAATGTCAGTTGCAGGAATCAGCAGGTGCAGGTACTTCTACCAGAGGCCCCAGTTCCAAAGCCATGAAACTCATTTTTTAAATCAAAAGATCATTAAAAATCTTTTATTTTTGTTCTCTCACCCACCTAGTCCCCTGCATATCTCATAAAACTTTAAAAACTTATAAATGATCTTAAAGAAGGATTGGTAAAATATTCCAATACTGAAAGCACTGAACTCAGAATATTAACTGTACCTACACATTTCAATTACGTTTTTGTAAAGGTGGACACATTGACACACGCCAGTGTGAATATTGTGAAGTCTCGTATCCTCTGGAATGCGGCACCATCCGGACAGCAGCATCCTTGCTAACTTACAGCAAGTGCACACACACCCCTACCTGAGAAATATTACTCCTTAGGAAAGAAAAAAGTTTATAGCATTACACAATCATCACCTACAAAAGGTGAAGCTTACTGTTTTCATTGCATTTCTTTGAGGTCAATTAGTGAAATATTGTTTTTCCTTTGGTGGTATCATGGTTTTGCTTTTTCATGTTTCTCATGGTTAGGCATTGATGTCTGTGCGTTTGAGAGAGCAGTTTCCTCTTCTGGCCTTTTCTGAACTGACTTTACCAACACTTTCACTTGTTGGCTGCAAGGGTGCCAGCTGGGTGGGGTTTCACATCCCTGCTTTTTGGGAGGCCACAGTGGCGTAGTCTCTGTACCTCTCTGTTAGCTGAGGTCATCTTGTGGCCAAGACTGCAGAGGCTCTCTGAGTGGTGGGAGCTGCTAGGGCTATTCCAGACCTCAGAGGTGAAGGATGCTGGGGTCCTCTCGCTCTTCCTGTTTTGCCTGGGGGGAGATGTTTTATTTTATGGGGTCCCTCTTGGTGCCAGATCTGGCATGCTGGCACCAGGGCAGCAGCACAGGCAGGGTCTTGGGATCGATGCTTGCAGAACCAGCACAGCATTTGGGTCCTGGGCCATCCATGCACTCTCTGTGGTGATAGTGTCAGTGTCTGAGATGCAGGCCTATCCACGTCTCCCAAGGAACTTGGGTTTGTTGCAGTGGCTTGGGACCTGTGTGTATGTGGGGGGCCAGCAGCAGCCCAGGTCCCGGGACGACAGGGTGCAGTGGTGTTCTTGCCCTCGGGGCCAGGGTGAAGTAGTAGCATGTCCCGGGGATGATGGATCAGTGTCCCAGCTCTGGCCATGGGGGGCAGTTGGGGAACGGCAGCCACTCAGCTCTGGTGACTGGGCCGAGTAATGGGGTGAGGGGGGTAAAATGCTTCCTGTGTTTTCCTCTGCTGCTGTCCTTGGTTTCTGAGTTCTGTGCAGTTTCTTCTACTTCTTTGTCTTGGTGCAGCGCTTTCTCAGCCTTATTTTAATCTGGTTTGGAGTTGTTTATTATTTTATTGTTTTGGTGGGGGAGACAAGTGTGGAGATTCTCTAGTCCTCCATCTAGCTGATGTCACTCCCTCAATTTCGAAAGCAAAAACTATCACCATGAAACATCACAAGTAAAATTCCGGTGTGTAGTGAACACCAAGAAGTTGTCTGCATCTTTTAAATTACACTATAATTGCACTGATTTAAACGTTGTTGGGAATAAATGATTCATTAATAAGGACCTTAGAAGACTTTTTTTTCTATAAAGACTTCTCAGCGATGGTATTTCTGAACAACACTTGACTAATTCCTGTTTGCTTTTTGTAGAGCTGGATGGCAGACTCCGTAAAGCAAAGCGAACAGGCAAAGGCTGTCTTGGCAGTCATGATGCTAAATGCACAGGCCATCAAAGGGAAGTTCGATACATTCGACTACTTTAAGAACACTCTCATGGCAAAACCCCTCTAAGGAAATTCAAAAGGCAGTTCAGGAAAGTGATTTTTGGAACTCCTATCACAGCCAAAAAGCTAATTTCTTTAAAACAAAGGATTCCTAGAAATTAAGAGGAAAAAGACCAATGACTCAATGGAGATGGAGACAAAGAAGACAAACCAGGGCTCACAGGATAGGATGCCCAGAGGACTCTCAAACGGCATCTGTGATATATAAAAGAACTACAAAATAAAACACACCAACACACTAATTTTTCACTCATCCAAAAATATAAAGAGTTCATAATGTTGTGCCTACGGATGGAATCACCTTGGGGACTGTAACTTTATACAGTCTCCCTGTACACAGAATGGACGGTAATCACCTAAATTATGAACACGTATCCCCTGTTATCCCGAACTGTCCGGTCTCCAAGTGTGAGATGTACTGCATGCCAGCAAACCACGAATCTGAGAGTACAGTCAACGCGGCATTGCTGGAAAGGAGCTCAGCCTGCGGGTCTCCTAGTGGTTATCCATGGGGCTGTGAGTCAGTGCAGAGCAGTATGCTCTGTGCTATAATTCTAAAAATGAATGTGATAACCTGGATGCGTATTAATTTCGAAAAGCCTTCAAATATATATTGGGAATAGCAAGGTTCAAGACAGTGTATAATGGTTGTGCAGAACAGGTGGGAAATTACACGCATCTACATATCCATACTCATATCCATAATTTTTTATATAAAATGGACATATAAATACAATCCATAAATATATATGGAATGTATATAAATATAATTATATGAAAGCACATGTGCTTGCACTGAATAAAATATTTTTAGAAATATACACAGAGAAGTGAATATATCTGCTTTCTCTAGGGAAGGCTATTGAGTGGCTGAAGATGGGGCTGGCAAACTTTTCTCTATTCCCTATACAAAGTTTGGGGTTTGAATAATGTAAATGTATTACGTAGCCTGAAAATAAATACATTTAAAATACAGCATAAGTGAAATATTAATGACTACCCACAGTTTGGTTTGGGAGGGTTCAGCAATTATTTGCAGGGTTGTGTTGAATATAGGAACATTTATTGGAATCAAAGAGTACTCATGTTTTTTTTTTCATTTTTAAAGTCTTTGTCTGTTGTTACAACCCAAATAGGGTAAAATAAGTGGGTCATTTCTTTCTGTGCCAATGTTTTATTCTTTCTTCCCATCCACACTTTTGTCTTATTCTTACTTCTGATACTTTAGACAAAGCTGGGACAGTGCTCCAATGTGTGAGTGACAGCCTGTCGTTGGGAAAGTTCACTGTGGGAATTTTTATAAGCTTATGACATCTTTGTTAATAAGCACTTGAAATTAACATCTTGCAATGTTAACAGAGAAGCGTAGTAAACTCCTGTGCAGCTCAAGCCATTTCATATGCATGTGTTTTTCAAGGTAAACAAGCTTTTCCTTTTGGTCCTGCATAATTTATTCCATTTGCTTGGTCTGTACAGTAGCCACCGTCATTGGCCTGGTCACTTTTTATGTCACTAATATATTCTCCCTGACTTGAGAGCGAGGTTCTCTTGATACTAAAGAAGTAATTTTTTTATTTTACTTCGGACTCTAAAAAGATGGTCTTGTTTTCTTAGTACACTTGTAATTCCATCCCAACTATCTTTGGATAATTGCTGCATAGCAAGCTGTGTTAACATTTAGCAGCGTATACAGACATTTTATGTAGCGCTCAGTTCTCTGGGTAAGGGTGTTAGGAAGGACTGGACTGTGTGATTTGCTTTCGACCCATAGCTGGGGCTGGGAGGTCCATTTTTAAAATGGGTTCTCCACTCATTGTTCAGCACCTCTCTTCTCTGTGGCTTTCCTGTTCACACAGCATCTTGTCCTACCGTGGATCTTTAGGCAGCTCAGGAGTCCCAGTTTGGTGGTAATCAGAATAGTCACTCTTCGTCCAAGGCGGATGGCTTCCACGAACAAGTGATTCAAGAGGCTGGAAGTGAGAGCTGCCAGTCCCTTTAGGACTAGACCTGGAAACTGTCCCTTCAGTCAGTGCCATCAGAGTCTAGTCTGGTTCCAGGGAAGGGGGCATGGACCCGACCTCTCAGTTGGAGGCACATTGAAGAATTTGTGGCCAATTTTAATCCACCTCACCTCCTTTCTTTTAAAGGACTTGGACAATATCTAAGGATTATATCGGGAAGTTTTTAAATGCCATTCTTCAGCTCAAACCCCAAAGTGTACCTCCCTACAGTGTTAGCAATTAACCTGTGTTTCTCTGCCAAGTCAAAGCAACTTAAGTTTTTTTAACTTTATTAAAAAATACCTGCCCAAATGGGAACTCTGAATATTGAGTTCAGCTCCTGTTCTTTCTCTTAATCTTAGCAGCCTGTAACCTACCCCTCAGTCCCAAAGCTATGCTTGATATTCCTTCCCCCAAAGCCTTTCAAAAATAGCTTTCTTGGGCTTCCACTTGGTATGGCCAGCAGACCGAAGTAGCCTCTGAGAGCCCAGTTACGCAGTGCCACCATTAATTAGACACTGCAGCTTATTTCCAATTCCTTAGCTTTCTTGCTATCCAGCCAGTGTGTGAGAGTATACTCTGCTTCTTATTTGTGTGCTTCCCTAGCATCGAGCAGCTCTAGGAATATGGTCAGTGCTCAATATGGTAGCTATGCAAATGCATGGTAATAAAAGCCATCATTTTCTCTAAACTTTTATGAGCCTTCCCTCCCCGTTTTTCCCCCTCTCTCCTTTCCTACTACCTCTGTTTTGGAAAATATTATATTTTATCTTGTTCATCCAAAGTCTCTTAATTAATTCCCTCGATACCAGTCTTGTATGCCTTCTATTCTCTTCTTCACACTGCAGCTGAAGTGATCATCCTAATGTGAAAATCTAACGATGTGATTTCCCTGCCTAAATTTCTTTAATGGCTCTGTTGCCGCCAGAGTAAAGGCAAGTAACTTACCAGGCTCTGCGTGATTGGCCCCTGCTTTCCTCCAGCCTCGCTGTGACCCAGTTCCCCTTCTCACTTGATGTTCCAGCCACATGGACTCCTTTTGCTCCCTGGTAAACTTTCTCTATGCTTAACTCCGTGCCTTTGTGAGTGGGGATGCCTCTGCCTGAGTTCCTCTTCCCTTCCCTTGTCACCCCTCTCGTCCCCACCGCTTTGGAAGTCTCAGGTTGGAGGACAGCTTCAACTAAGCTAAAGGGGTTTGTTTGCCTGCATGCTTCCAAGCTCAATAAGACATGAACAGGAGTTTGCAGCAAAGAAAGTAAAGTTTTATTTAAAGAAATGACACCAAACCCAGAGCCCCAGATGAGTGAATGCTGTAAAACCTGCATTCCTGATGGGTTTTAGGAGATGGGCCATGGAGGGGAAAACAATCATTAATCCTGGTAACTAAGGGGGTTAGGGTTGTAGGCCCTACTGCGTGCTTGGAGCCAGGGAAGGAGGTTGTTTCTCAATGCCTCTGGTCCTGATGTCAGTCACAGCATCGTTCCGTCTGTCTTTGCAAGGACGTGGTCAGCGGGGTTGTTTGATTTTCTGGGTCTGGAACTGAAACACAATGGAGGCCTCAATGTTATCTTTAGTTTGACTAAAACGCTGTCTCTGGGGTCCACAGACCTGAGGCTTTTTTATAAAAAATCTTATTTATTGATTTTAGAGGCGGAGGAGAGGCATCAGTTTGTTGTTCATGTATTCATGTGTTCATTGGTTGATTCTCGTTTGTGCTCTGACCGGGGATGGACCCAGCAACCTTGGCGTATCGGGACAATGTTCTAACCAGCTGAGCTACCTGTCCAGGGCCTGAGGTTGTGTTCTTAAGACTGTTTGATACTGACCACAATCTGATGCCCTGAGGGCTTAATATTTAAGAGAGTGGACATGAAAGGAAAGAGCAAGGCAGATGAGGCAGCGTGCAATTAGACTGGACAAGGCTAGCTTGGATCAAGAGGAGAGAAAGAAGGAAAAGTTACGCTGTTACGCAAGAGGCCTCCCCTGACCCACCAAAGCTGGGTCAATTTCACTTTTATCTGCTCCTATTTCACCCTCTTATTTTCCCCAACGTCGGGTATCATCCCACATTACTGTGTTGGCTTGTCTTATTTGCTGGCCTGTATCTTCTCCTAGACTATGTAACCTATCCTCTGAAAGCTGTCAGGAAGGCAGGGTTCGGGCGTGAGCTCATCTGAAACTCTGGGATTGGTGCCCTTTTCTTGAATAAACATTCACTTTCTTCACTGCAAACTCCTGTTTGCATCTGATTGGGCTAGGATGTGCACAGGCAAACGAACACCTTCAGCTCAGTGACACTTGCGTTTTCTGAGTGTTGTATTGCCAGTGCCCAGAACAGTGCCTAATACATGCCAGCCCCACAGAAGGTGCAATTGGGTAAATAAGTGAACACGCTCAGGCTAATAGTTCTTTGAGTGAAGCACTTTAGCCTGTTGTCTTGACAACATGCTTTTTGCTCACCAGATGCTAGCCAACTAGCTAGCTAGTTTTCCTTTCTCTCCCCTCCCCTCCCTTCCCCTTTCCTTTTTTCTCTCCTCCCCTCTCCCCTTCTCCCACCTCTTCCTTCTTCCTCCCATTGCCCCTGCTCCCTCCCTTCCTCCCTCTCCACTTTCTCTCTCTCCCTCTTCCCCCCTTCTCCTTTCTTTGTCTTTATTGGTATTGTTTTGATTCAGACAGCTGAAACTTCCATATGACTGTCTTCCATATGAATGGGGAGTTACTGTAATTTATAACCATACCTTTTCATATTTATATCAAATTTGAAGCACTGGGAAATTTTTCTCTAGGCCCCAGATCATTGCTTACTATCCAGGTATTTTAGAACAAGTTCCCCAGTTTTTGTCTTCTGTAGTATGCATTAAAATCATAGCTCAGTTTCCATCCCTTCTTCAAGAAGATTTGTGACCCTCGAGTCATTACATTGCAGCTGTCTCTTTTCTTATGAAATAGTCTTAGGTTTGTAACATGCACATTTACATCCAGTGATGGTCGCCCATGGTTTCCTGTATAACAAATGGGAGGAAATGGTACTATAGTTTTAGTTGTCCTGCAGACTTTATGTACTGAAGCCTCTATTGGAATACATGGAAACTGTACTTTTATATGAATAAGTTAAAAATTAACCTATTTAAAATTATGATTGCTTATGAATATGTATGATACAGATGGAAAAATGGAACCATAGATTGTCAGCCTCTATAAACAGAAATTGCATTTATTTTGGAGTGTATGTATTTTTGCTTGATTTTAATTTCTTGCTTTCACACTTAACAAAAGGTCTCAACGCGTTCATAACCCTGTAATTTCTTTTTCCTCTCGCACATGGACTGTCAGTCCTCTCAAAACAGAAACTCTTCACACGGATACTGACTTCCATGTGCCTGCTAAGTGATGGGGTGAGAAGACTTCACTCTGTTAGAAGACACATCCATTCGCATATGTCTTTATTTGTGGACATTTACAATGCTTTTGAAATCTCCTGTGTGTGAGGGGATTGTGGGTCATGTGGCAATCATATGTAAACCCACTTTTGTGACATGGGATATTCTGGTGAATTGAATATCCCAGTAAATGAAGTTACCATTTATATCATATATGGATTACCAAATTTTGAGAAATACCATACAGTATCATTAGGTCTCTCCTTTCAATAGCTACATTATGATCTTTATATTTTCTAGTCCCTCGGCCTTGAGCATAGTTGCTTATTCATAGGGTACTCCACATTTTTTTCATTAGGTGGATGTGTTTCTGATGATCTTTAATGGTGATTCATAAAGTGGTATTGAATCTAAAGCTATGAATACCAATTATCATTACACCATAAAAGCTTGGAAGTGAGGGTTAATGGAGAGTTTCTATACATTAGCTGACTCTGACCACTTTCGGTTTTTTACTGAATTAGTCGAAAGAATTCTAGTGTGCAGCGTCAAATAACGATGCACTGGAAATCTGTTCTGTGCGTCCCTGCACCATTTCCACGTCCCCCCCTTCCATCAAAGGCTCTGACTGCAGTGCATTCATCAAGCCCAGGTCAGGTGCTCTGTTCATCTCACCATGTCCCTGTTATCAGTGTTGTCGCCTGTTTCCTGTCCTGTGAAATGCGAACAGCCCTTCTAAACGGTTCTAACATGCTGCATTCCTGTAATTCACACCAGGAGCTTTCTGGGCTGTAGGGAGTGCTTTCATTAGAAATTTCCGTACCCTAAATGTTGTCAAATGCTCCTTCCTTTAAAATGGCTTTTGTGAACATCATTTTGTGAACATCATTATGGAAGATGTAGCCTCTGAGCTTGGGCTTGGGCGAGCTGCTGACTGGCTTGATGTGCTGCTTAACATATTCTCTGGGATGCTTGCTGAGTGTGTCCCGGAATTCCATAATCTGTCTTGTTGAGTGCACTGTCTGTAGGTTACCAGTCATTACTGGAAAGAAAATTATCTTTGCTGTTCTATGCATCTGAATGTTAACTGAAGCCGAGTTAGAAGTCAAGTGTGTGCATCTCTGAGTTCAATCTATTCATTTCTCCTCTCCTGGGACACCATTCAGGAGAAAGGGCACGGTGGTGGGTATCATGTGGCTATGTTCGTATGAATATACAGGCCAAGAACTGATATGAAATTGGCAGTCTATTTTTTAGAAATTCAAACTATAGCTACTAATAATAGTTTAAAACCCCTGTTGTCCTTTCCAGGTGGTCTCCCCAGGTGGGCAATTTGTGATTGGAAGGAATACTATTGTGAAATTGCTGTTGCTTTAGATGGCTTTATTTTTGTAGAAGTTGCTTTTGAAAAGATTGTTATCAATGTATATCCTCAAACATCAACGGCACATTTGGACTGAGGAAAATAAATTGAATGGATGCCAAAATATCTGAAATAGGTATGCTGGCCAGGACCGTGATCATAGTATGTTGGTAGCGGAGGAATTTCAAGGTGGTTGCGAATAGTAGACAAGGTTCAGACCTGCGTGTGATGAGATGGAAACACTGGGTCAGGGATGGGAAGTCCCAGATCATGGTCTGAGCATCGTTCCAGTCTACCTTGATTTCTCTCCTTGGGCAGCTCCTCTTGCCCTCCTTTGCTTCTGTCTTTTTCATTTGTGGAATAAAGGAGCTGGACTAGATGATCTATATCTAAGACCTAACTATGACATTTCCTGGCTGCCCTTGATTTCAATGTGGACAATAAACAGAGAAATAAATAGGGCAGTTTGACCTTAAGTTATTAGGCCACACAGCCTCTGCAGAATAACAAACACGCAGGACCGAAGGCACAAAAAATTAGCCTCTTATCCCCGTGTCCTCAAGATGCCAACTCTGAATGCTCAGAAACCAGCAATAATGGACTGATTTCTTGCAGGGGGATGTTGACAGTCACTGATACCAGGAGCAGAACACGAACAGAAATGCAGAGATGTCGGAGCAGGCCATTAGCTTGCAGCCAACATAGTCTGTCCAGGAGGTAATTTGGGTTCTCAGGGTCATTGGTGCAGCTTCTTTTGTTTGTTGGATCTGATTTTTTTTTTTAGTTTTGACCACTATTCCCATTAGTGTGAGTCTTAGCAACAACTTTAACTGGCCATCTGCTTCAGTCAGGGATTTTTTTTTTGTTGGTTTTTTTTTGGCTTAAGTCATATCTGGAATATCATTCTAAATAGGCCAATCTGAATTAGTGAAAGATACTTCTAAAAATATATATTGACCACACATTAAATATAGATCATATGTTGTATTTTATTCAAATATATACATTTTAATATCTCTGAGCTTGAATGTACTGGTAATTGATGACATTTTCCAATTACAAATGGCAAACCTTTTTTCTCAGTGGTACATAGGTTACTGGTGCAACTTGCAATCAATCGGTGGTGCCTTAGAGCGGATGGATTTTGGAATCAACCTGTATCACCAGGCCTGCTATAAGCCCTTTTATTCAGATAATATGTATAACACAGTAGAGAGAGAAAACCTCCGTTACTATGTTTGAGCTGTTGGGCATGGAAGAAATTTGCTAAAAATAACCCGGTTGGCAGTTGAGTCACTATTTCATGCTGCTTCTCTGTAGCTGTTGCTCGCTTACTTTTCTATCCGCAAAAAAGTGTGTTTGTGGAATTAGAAGTCTTTAAGTAAATGGATTTTCCTTTTTGGGAAGGCAGTTCTTTACAAGAAAATAGGTGTAAAGCTCTCAGCCCAGAGCCTGGTGTGGAGGAAATGGCAACCAGAAAGGGCCTTGCGGGCAAGAGCACTGTCTGGCTGAGTGCACGGCTCTGCATTTCCACATTTCGCCCTGGGTCGGGGAGCCATTCCTCACCGGACCCAGTGGAGGGCCCCACTTCGGTGTCCTAAGCCAAGGATGAATCCGTCTTACAAATGACTGGACCACTCTGACAATGGAAATCACTAGGCTCCAAGGTATAGGTTTATTTTTGAATTTTACATTTTGAGATATTTTGAGACCTCCCAAACAGTTGCCAAAAAAAAAACAACAACAAAACAACCCATAAAATTCCTGGAAACTATTCTCTTTGATTCCTCAAACTAACAGGTGTTTTAAAGTTTATTTTTTAATTGTTGTTCAAGTACAGTTGTCTCCATTTTCCCCTCCCCACTCCCCCCCACCCCTCCCTACCTTCCACCCTCAATCCTGCCCCCCTTTGACTTTGCCCATGTGTCCTTTATACGTGTTCCTGAAAACCCTTCCCACTCCCCGCCCCCCCCCATTGTCCCCTCCCTCCTCCCCTCTGCTTACTGCCGGTTTGTTTTTAATTTCATTGTCTCTGGTTATGCTTTGCTTGCCTGTTTGTTTTGTTATAAGTTCTACTCATAGGTGAGATCATACCCCAAACTAGCAGTTTTTAAAGAAAAACAGTGCAATTATCAAAATCATGAAATTAACCTTGATCCAATACTGTTTGTTTGTTTTTTTTTAATCCAGAGTTTAGCACCCTTTTTCTGAAGACGTGTTTTTGGCTTTGTTGTCTGTAGGGTCTCCGTAGCTACTGCTCACCTGTGTCATAGTGCAGGAGCAGCTGTAGACGACACATGAGTGATAATGGCTGTGTTTCAGAAACTTGAATTGTAAAAATAAGTGACCAGCTGGCCTTAGTTCGTCAACCTGTGAAATCTGCATACCTTTTTGAAAAATTTTGACAGTTTTCCCAGTGGTGTTTTTCCTTTGGTCCAGAGTCCGATCCCAGATCGCATGTCGTAACTCCTTCATTTCCTTTAAATTGAAACAGTTTCTCCATCTGTTTTTAAATTTTGTGACCTGACAACTTATATAGCATGGTGGCCAGTTATTTTGACAATTATCTGTCATATGGGGCTTTTCCTGATGTTTCTTCATGGCTATATTTAGATTGTACATTTTAAGAATAACACAAAGGTTAATATTGTGACCTTCTCTAGATACTATAGCAGGAGGCGCATTATGTCTTTTTATCCCATTACTGGTGATGCGAACACGGGCCGTTTCGTTAGTATGTTATCTGCTAGGTTTGTCTACTGTAAGAGGACTCATTTTCCATCTGTAACTTAATGGTTACCATTTTCCCTTTGTAATTACTGTACTTTGAGGCTATGTGCTCATACTTTCGCCCATTAATTTTAATGTCCGTTGTTGAGTCTTTCCTTCGTAGCTGTTGATTCCACAGTTAACACTGTGAAATTTGCCAAGTGGTGACATTTTAGTTTCATTATTCCTTTTTCACTTATCAGTTGGAATTTTACTGTGAGGGCCTGTTTTTCCTTATTTATTTATTTGTTTGTATTGATATGAGATCATGGATTCCTATTTTATAATTTGGGCTAAGTTTTATTGCTGTCCCTATTTATGTTACTTCTAAAAATTATCTCAGATTAGGCTGCTGAGGGGCAACTCCATTAGCTGCTGTGTCCCTTTGAACATTCTCCTCATTTTTTAAGCACATTTTAAAGCACATTCTTATGTTTGGCACCCCGAGGTGTTGTTGGCTCCTCTCATCCTGTGCCTGTCCCAGCCTTGGAATCAGGGCATTTTACCCAGGATTCCTCCCTCCTTTAGTTACAGAACGGCATTTGGAAACCGCGATCAGAGAAGGTAATTAAGCACGTTATTGCTATTGGGGTACCACTGCCTTCAGGCCCCCCTCAGTGAACAGAGCTAGGAAACACAGGGTTGGGCACAAGCAACACCTCTTTTTTACTACAAAATCTTTTATTACAAAATCATAAGCATGTAATTCTGTAGCATAACAATATGACACTCAAGCACACCATATGACATTTTAGGTGAAATGTTCAAATTAAAACTATAAATTACGCCCTGACTGGTGTAGCTCAATGGATTGAGCGCAGGCTGCAAACCAAAGGGTCGTGAGTTTGATACCCAGTCAGGGTACATGCCTGAGTTGCAGGCCAGATCCCTAGTAGGGGGCTCACAAGTGCAACCACACATTGATGTTTCTCTCCCTCTTTCTCCCCCACTTCCCCTCTGTCTAAAAATAAATAAAAAGCTGAAGCAGGCCTTACTTCTGCTGGACCTTGTGTGTGTACAGAAGTATACACATACATAGACATAGATATGCACATTTGTATCTATTAATATCCATGACTTTATACAAGTACTTCTAATTTCAATTCATCATTACAGGAACCCAGTCTTTCCTTCTTTCTTATGTATAACTTGTTTTTTTTTCCACTGAGGAACCTGGCCCCCATTATCTGTGAAATGCTCACTTATTGGTTCAGTCCCCGTGTAAAATAGAGTTGTTTTGAAATTGCTAACTATAGTCCTGTGAAAACAAACCTACTCTTGGTGTGCATTTTATTTTTGGTGTGCATATATTATATTCCATGGTTTTTTAAGTTACCCCCTCTACTGTGATTGTGCTGTTCCTTTATAATAAAGTTAGTTTAGTTTGTTAGTGTTTCTAGACCATCCTCACATATTTATTTATTTGAATCATATGATGATTCAAATAAATAAATCATCGATTTATATCGATGCTCATATCGATATCGCTTTGGAACTTTGGAACAATGTGGGAAAAGTTACCATAGTTCCAAAGTAAAAAATACATGAAAAGTTATACTGAGAGGAATGCCACCTCCCAGCCCTTCTACCTGCACCCCACTTAATCATTTCTTCCCATTCTGTTCCCACTTTTCCTTAGGGTGTCATTTCTCCCATTTGCACTTAGTGTATCTTTTTTATGCTTCATTTTATATAAATGAGCAGATACATGGATATTTTTATATGCTCTCATGTATTAAGCAGCAAAAATTGCATATGTATGAAGGTTTTTATTATTGGAGCTTTGTTTGCAATTGCATAATTTTGGAAACAACCCAAACGTCCACCCAGAGGACAGGGGTTGAATTTACCATTGTATGTTGTACGTCCACACAAAGGAGTGCTATGTAGCTGTAACAGAAATGAAGACGATCTCTGTGAACTGATTTGGAGATAATTTTAGGATACATGGTGAAGCAAATCCATAAAAGTGCATAAGGAATGATTTTAAGAGAAAGTCTCAGATGGAAGCCCCTATAGCATACGCCTCCACACAGTTCCTTCCTTGGACTTTTTGCCCAAAATTCTATCAGAGGAGGATTCCTTAGCTTGTGGTTTCTGTACAAGAAACAAACAAAATAACCACAAGTGAGAAGGAAAACACAGTAACACAGTTACCAGTCATTACAGTCAGGAGAGACGAGGGTTGGAGAATCCCCGTGGTCGAAGATGGGAGGAGTGGTTCCCGCAAAGGCCAGGCACCAGTGAGGAGGAACAGCACACTGGTCCTCAATGTAATTTGCAGTTTTTCTTTCCAGAGTCCACTAAGCAGTGGACTAGTCAACACTTTGCATGTAACCTGCTGGGAAAAAAAAATGAGAGTTTAATGAACAAAGAACAATGCAGAAGCCTTGACCTAAAACTGAAAATGAAATGTTTCACCCATAGTTTATGTTAATTAGGCAGTGGAAGCACTGTCCTGGTTTTATAAGGGAGGAATAAGGCAGACATAAGCATAACAAATAGGAATTAAATCTCTAGCCAAAAGAATACCCTGAAACAAATATTTTAAGTCACTGCATACCCCACACATTACCTCAAAAATGTTGTGAATTTGGGTAGAGTGGAGGAGAAGGAGGTGAAAGAAGAGGTGATCCCATATGGGCTCCTGGGATGCTTGGTCAAAATGTAGTCATAGTGCCACAGTTTCGATTCCCAGTCAAGGCACATGCCTGGGTTGCAGGCCTCGGCCCCCAGCAACCGCACATTGATGTTCCTCTCTCTCTCTTTCTTCCTCCCTTCCCTCTCTAAAAATAAATAAATAAAATCTTTGAAAAAAATGTAGTCGTACTTGAAACCCCATTTCAGTGAGCCAGTCGCGTGTTCTGTGTACCTGGAAAAGCAGGCAGACATGTTGGAGTGTGTGAGGATCTACAGAGTGATCTTGTCTCGCTGTCTTCCTTTGCTCTTGCCCTTTCTTTGATAGAGATGCCAATGAACTTCTTCCATTTTCCCTAGTCTTCCACCTCTTTGGCATCAGGCATTTGCATATGCATTTTCCTAGACCCCCCCCCCCCCCACACACACACTCTTTATTTTGTCTTGTTCCACTCAGTCTTCAGGTCTCACTTCCACGTTACTTTTCAAGTAATTTTTTCCTGGCTGCCCAGAACTGGTGAGGTGTCTCAGTTTTATATTTATTTTGTCAATGCATCTAGCATCCCATACCGTATTTACTTCCATAAGTGTCCCCTTGGTCTTTCTCTGCATCTCTGAATGCAAAAGCTATATCTGCTGCAGACATCATTACTTCCGCCTAGAGTGTATGCACCACTCACAGTGTGTTTGCGGAGTGAATGAACTCACCAATGGTCCAGCAATTTAGGATGCTAGAAAATATACAACCTGGATGCTCCTTCCCCTGAGTAATTTAGAAACTATGGGTGTAATTGGAAATGTATTGAAAAACAGTTAATAAAAGGAAACAGGGTTATTAAAGCATGATTACTGTCATTTAAGATATATTACATATTCTACTTTGTCTCATGGTAGACAGCTTGATAAAAAGCCTAATCACCTAAGATTAATGGAAATTATTTTCTTAGCTCGTGTCATAATAGAGATTATCAGCCTAGTGCAATCTTCTTTTGTACAACTCCAAGTAGGACATGATTAATAAAATAATTTGAAATGTGTTGCTATTTGACATGCCTGCAGTGGTTATAATTTAGTTAGCAGAAGTAACACCACACTGCATCATCTTATAACGGTACCGGCATTTTTGTCACTGCAGAACTTGTCGGAGCCTGTCATGTACTCCTCCCTGTGAATCCTGCAGGGGGCGTAGTATGCAGCATTTCCAAACTGACCATGGAGAATCTTCTACAGCCATGGGGTACTATTACCATGTGTCTGTCCGCCTATCCATCTGTCCTTCTGTCTGCCACCTATCTACCCACCTACCTACCTACCTATAGAGGGCATGATTACTGTGATCTTACCTCCCCGCACTTTCCTGCCCTTCCATAATTCCTGCCTTCCATTAAACTTTCGTTTTCCTCTCATTTCTCATCTCTTTCCTATCTAAAAGGAAGATTTTAGACACACTGTTCTTTGTCACCACAGAAGTAACCACACCCTCCCCAGATGATAACCTGACCATAAACAAGTCATGTTGGGGGCCAGCGTGTTGGTAGTGGGTGTGGGAATATTCCCCTACACTTTCCTGGAGCGGGGGAGGGGGGGGCATTTGTAACTGTTGAGAACATAATAGAATGTCTGAACATGCTTACCTCAACGATGTAAACTCTAAAATCCTTCCACCCTGTTTCCATAATAGTATAAAATGGCACATATGAAAACAGTGAAGTCAAGAATTAAGACAGAAATATGACATTAGTCAGAGACAGACATTCATAAAACAAAAAAGACAAGAGGACTGAATTTATAACGACAGCATTGTGGGCTGCAGAAGCCTTCAAGTTTGCTCAGCTTTACCCTGTAGTCTGCTTAGCTTGTTTGGCCAAGTGAACCACACCAGTTTATCGCACAGTCACGTGGTGTGGGACACAGCAGAAAGGTTGCCAGTACGTAAGTCTGTGCAGTGCCCTTTGCTCCCTCCTTTCGCCTTACTTGTTCCTTCCCTGTCTTCACGTCTACATAATTTCCTCTACTTTTCATTTACTAACAAGCAAATTTCCTGCGTAGTGTGCCTGTGCACACAGGTGTAATTCTACTTTTGTTTTTGATTGTAAGAGGTGGTTTAATAATATGGTTGAGCTCAGGGGGAAACAAGACAAATCATGTCCATTATGAGACATATTTCCAAATGTCTGGCAAAGGAAAGAGATCTTATTATTACTCTTTAGATTAAAAACATCATTGTGGTTAATTTGGTAATTTCTCTAAATTTTTTGTTTTGAAAAATTTCAAGCCTACAGAGAAGTCAAAGGAACCATAAACCACTGAGTAATATTTTGCAACATTCATGGACACTCTCTCTCCTCCCTCCCCCCGTCATTCACACACTCACATACATGCACATGGGCACTCTCTCCCTCCCTCCCCCCGTCATTCACACACACACATGCATGCACATTGGCACTCTCTCCTCCCTCCCCCCATCATACACACACACACACACACACACACACACACATACATGTACACGGATGGCTTTAAATTAAATATTTTTTAAAAATTCTCACATACCTTTAGTTTATTTCTGAATAGGCCTTCCGTTGTATAACCACTGTATCATATCCCATTCAAAAATTTTTGTGTAAACTTAGCTAATAGAAATGAAGATATAATAGAAATGTAAGATAATATATAATCTAGTCAAATATATTACCTAACCTATATGAACAATATATATTACTTATATTAGGTATTCGCTATGAACAGAGGGAGGGGATTGAAGTTAGGTGAGTGCAGGAGAGCAGAGCCCCCGCGATGGGATTCGGGTCCTTGTGAGAAGAGACACCGGAGAGCGTGCTCGCTTCCCTGCGTGCACACCCCGAGGGAAGGCCGGGTGAGGAAACAGCGAGAAGGCAGCCTTCTGTGCGTCAGGAAGGGCGCTCTCGCTGCAGCCGGACTGTGCGGGTAACCTGCCCTTGCACCTCCAGTCTCCAGATCTATAAGAAAATACATTTCTGTTGTTTAAGCCACCTGGCCTGTGGTATTTATTTTTTCATCCTCACCTAAGCACACTTTTTCATTGCTTTTAGAGGGGGCAGGTAGGGAGAGAGATAGAGAGAGAGAGGTATGAGAGAAACATCCATTGGCTGCCCTCTCATACACACCCCAACTAGGGATGGAACCCGCAACCGGGGTATGTGGTCTGACCTGGAATCAAACCTGTGACCTTTGGGTCTATGGGACGATGCTCCAACCAACAGAGCCACACCAGCCAGGTGATCTGTGGTACTTTGTTACAGCAGCTTGAGCTAAGGCAACATCATAAAATATATATTAAATTATAATATACACAATATACTTAATATATCTTAATTCTACTTTAAACACATTTTATCTAACAATGCAGGGATTTAAAGCTCAGAAATAGCAATGTTAGTAATTAGCTGATGGCTGTGACGAGCCCCGTCTCTCAGGTTGTCTCCCTAGAGGGTGAGTTCCTCAATGTCAAGACTGGGGTGTCATCCATCCCCTGCTCTTTATCTTTGCATTTTCTGCATCTAGATGATACTGAGAGAAGTGCAGAAAACAAGGAAAATTGAGCTACATTTTGAATTAATTTTATTTACATTAATAGGTAGAATGGTATTTCTTTAAATAGTCAGGTTTTGGAGCCTTTGAAATAGAATTCAAGTATATAAACACTTCAAGGATAGTGCTTTTATAGTCCAGGGAAAAAAAACACGGGCCAGAAATATTCATGAGGAGGAGTTGGGCAGATGTTCTTGTTCCCTCAGATTTTCTTCTTGCCTTTCTCTCTCAGAGCAGGCTCGGATCTATAGTAATGTCAATGCAACGCCTCAGCAGCTTCTGCCTTTTGGGTTGGTCCAGTGGCGCCGCCCGTTTGTCCAGCTGGCTGTGTCCCTCCACACATCTGCCCTGTAGAGTGTTGTCTCTTTCAGTGTGTTTTCTGTTTGCAAATAGCTCCTCTGGGAATAGGCATTATGGTTGCTGCGGGGTGTTACATAGACAATTCTAGATTTTCTCTCTTTTTTGTGCTCATTTTCCTTAGAATAGTCTCTAATGAGCCTAGCTGTCTCTTGTGCTTTGGTTTAGTGAGAGTTTCATTAGATCCTTATCTGCCATGCTTTCCCTGTATATTCAACAATCACATGGTCAGTGGCATAGGAATGGAGAGCTAACCCACCCACATATTTTCCGCATTGCAGGATTTTCAGTCTTTTCGCTTTGCATTTGGAAACCAGCTCCTCTTCACTTTATTCCCCACGCTTACAAGCATTCCAGGTGTCATTCCTTTCACCTTTCCTTCATTTTTCTTCTATACACTGAGGCCAGGTGAGCGATGAACTTTGTGTCCTGAATTTCTGAGAAGCTAACGCACCTTTCTGAGGAAGGCCTTTTCTAATTAAATGGTATCTGTAGTCTCCCTAATTTGAACCTCCAGAAATATGACTGTGTGATGATCTGCAGTGCAGAATAAACGCCATGTGCTAACCATGGCTAGTCATTTCTAAGGAGAATGTTCAAATGGAAAATTAAAGAGAGCTTGGGTGCTCTGCCACGGCATATGGCAATGCTAAGATAAAGGGAAAAAAATGTAATTTGTAGTAACAGATGGATTTAAACCACACTTGAATCCGTTGAATACTTTTTAATATTTCATTTACAATGAATCTTTAATATAACAGTTAACTAAGTGTTCTGTCATATTCTTTTTAAATATATGAAGCCTCTTCGATGTAATTGTGTCTAGAAGATTTCATAAGAATATTGAGCTTTTAAAATTAAAACCGCCATTGAAGGGGGGAAAAAAACCCACAGTGATTTCCCAGGATTTTTATGGTTCACTTTTATTTGTGCTGTTTAGAATGTTGTATATATTTTTTAACAGTCTGTCAGACTCCTCTTCATTTTGTTAGCTGGAAAAAAATGGGGCTAAATAATGAAAGTCACTTTTAGCCATGGAAATGGATCACACGTGAAAACCCTGCCGAGGCCGCGGAAGCCAGTCTGTGCGCTGGTATGGAGCCCGGGGTCACAATAGTTTTCTAACAATGGAGGAAATTACAGCTGTCGCATAATGAGGGCTGTTCTCCTCCGTGGAGAGAGGCTGAGCAAATGCAGTCGCTGAGTGCATGGGGAGTCAGCCTTGTGAGTCCGACCTGCGGAAACCCAGGGGACATTTCTGATGAATTCATTGTAATGTACCTGTTGAAACATTTAATTCACAATTTATTTTTAATTTTTTAAAACAGCACATTAGACGGTGCAGACGGAGGGCGTAGGGGCGGAGATGTGTTCTGGCTCACGCCGTGGCCGCCTTGGCGTTGGGTGGCCACGGCTCAGTCCTGACTGTAACACCTGGGTGCCACTGCTATGGAAGAGGGAAATGGAAGATTGCGTTCTTACTTCCAGGCCAATGCTGCTTAAACCGTCCCTTCCCTTGAATTAGATGATGTTTTCTATTTTGGCCTGTGTTGGGCTGACATTATCATTTTTAAAAAATACAGGGACTTTAAAGACGGGGAAAGCTCGTCAAGGATTACAGCTGGAAGCCAAGCCTTTGTCTAGTAAACACCTGGAATGAAAGGGATTCGCGTGATTGAAAGTCTGTCTTTCTAGTTTGGTGAGAGGAACTTGAATTGAGTTACACTTCATTATGTATGAATACCTGTCCTCACTACAGAGGACTCATTTTAGAAAGAAAACTGGGGGCAGGTCATAATTTGTGAAGTCTGTTTTCTCTGGTCATGTCACGTGCACCCTACTTTCATTCTGGTCCCAGAGGTTTGGGGTTTGTTTACAGCTTTACTTGCCTCAGAGTGTATTATGGTAAGTGTTTTTGGCAAAGTCTCCCAATAGGGAGTAGATGCTTAGAGTCAATGACAGTTCTGTGATTCTTCTCCATGACTAGGGCCTGTGGGCTTACGGCCCCTTTGAACTGAATAAGCAACGGTGAACAGTGAACAGTGGTCTGGCTGGGGGAGCTATGGGGGAGTCAGCACTGCATGCCCTCTAGTCTTTGGATCCTTGCCCTTAGCCTCTCGTCTGAGTCTGCCCTTCCCTGACCCTTTGATTATGACGAAGTGTATCACTAGATTTGACTCATCACTAGTTTTTGGCTCTTTGACACAGATTAATCTATACATTGTTAGGAGTTAATATACTTTTACAGAAGCAGATTGGCTTCTCTGCCATAGCCATTGTTGGATAGTTGCAGCTGAAACTTCTGAATGAGAGGAATAAGCACCCAGTTTCATAATGGGACAATATTGTATTTCACCCATTTCACTCATCCTTCCTTTGACTGAGTTGTGTCTTTGTTCTCCCCAGTGAGTGTCAGAAGGCGATTTAGCCCAAGCGCCCGTGGTTCGCCCTAGTTTGTGTTCCAGGTAACCCGCACCTGAGTTCTCTTTGCCCGGTCCACTCCCATTCTCGTGCATCAGCTAACTTGGGTGTCCTTTCCAAAAAGATGTATCCTTTCCTCTTGTATTTCCTCAGAGGCTTCTTGGTTAAAAGAAATCACTTCACTAGTGCTGAGCCTGTCGTGACGCTAGAGGACCTCCAGTAGCAATGTCGCATCTCAGTGTAGTTTTGCTTTGTAAACAAATGAGTACAAAGTGAGCTGAATTGTGAGTTATTTGTGCCCCACTGTTCAGGGACATTACCACACCATATGGTGCTACACTGAGTGATTTCACACGTAATGGGAAATGTTACCTACTGCACAGTAAAACAGGCGTTTCTTTAAAAAAAATACATGGTGGCAAAAAAGCATGGACATGTTTATCCGTCTCTTCTTCTGTCAGGCGTGTTCTTTTAACACAGCTTTTATTTTTTAGATAATAAGCATTGCATAATATGAAGCTGTACGAAGCTGCATGCTTGTTCTGCTTGCCCTGGGATATATGTGCTAGCTGGCGAAGGTTTGAGTACTGTCTCTAGTGCAATAAAGCCGACAGCTCATGCAGCCGAAGGCCCCATGATAAAGCCAACGATGTTGTTATTTTGAATTCCTCCTGTCTTGAGAACATACCAGCAACACCGTTAGGACTGCTTAACCCAGAAGAGGGATGGAGAGTGAGGAGAAAGGACCAGAATCAACTCTTGGTAGTTGTTCACTGTTTGAAAGTCTAATCCCAGGGTTAGCTCAAAATTCATGAGTTTAAACTCATTCTTCCCCCTTTTGATATAATTATAGAATAAATAATGGTGAATATCACAGTACAGGACAGACACTGTCTTATCTTACTTGAGCACCAGGGTTCCGGAGATCAAAATGATTTCTTTCTTTGGTGGGCTTTATTTTCCAAAATGGGTTGGGAATTATTTGTCTTCAGGGAAGGAATGAGCAAGTGGGTGATGTGGATTTAAAAGGCTATTTTTTATGCAACAGATTAGCTTCAGGAAATACTATGAACTTTGCAGAGAAATCACATTTTTTTCTCTCTTTTTTTTTTTTGGATGATGTGCGTGTAGTTTTATGTGTATCTTAAGTGTGTATTGATGATATTGCTTTTCAGTTGGAGAAATTACCACTATTCCTTTCTTTTGCATTTACCATAAACTGTTCCTCTTCTGTTTAGTACAAGGAGTAATTCACTTAAATGGTGACAGAATGTGTGTGTTTTAAATAGAATTTGTCTTGTGCTCCCAGCCAGGTGTCCACAGATGACGATGTAATATTAGGGGTTTAAAAGTTGCACTAGTCAAAAGAAGTTGGAGGAAAGAAATACTAGTGAGAATGATTTTTAAAGGGTATTCACCTATTTCTGGTTGGGATGAAAAGCTCCTATGAAAACATTCTCCTGAGAGCTTACAAGAAGTGATGCACGGCTTGGAGAATGCGCAAAGCTTCTGTGCGTGAAGAAGGGGCGGCGAGTGCAGGGCTGGGTTGGACCCGTAAAGGGAACAAAGCAGGAGGAGGTTTGCAAGAATTAGCAATCTCCTCCATCCCTCCCCACTCTCTTCCACCCGCATCACACGCAGGTGGGCATCAGTAAGCTCTCCAGTGCTCCTTTGTTGCTGTCTCAGAAGGATACACTACACTCTCACTTCGGTTGTCCCTGCTGTTCCTCTAGGTTCTAAGAGACCGGAAATGTGTCCAGGTGCTTCACTGATTCGGGCCCCCTGGGAGGGAGGCAGAATTGGTGGTAATTTTGGATCATTTTTTAAAAGATTTTTAAAATTTTACTTATTTATGTTTAGAGGGGAAAAAAGGGAGAAAGAGAGGGAAAGAAACATCAGTGTGTGAGAGATTTGGTAGAGATTTGTTTGCCTCTCGCACTCCCCCAAGTGGGGGCCTGGCCCCTAACCCAGGCATGTGCCCTGACTGGGAATTGAACTGGAGACCTCTCGGTAGGCTGGCCAGCATTCCATCCACTGAGCCACACTAGCCAGGGCATGGACTGTAGAATTTTAAAAGATACATCTCTTTTCTGTGTAATATATTGAACATTAAATCCTCACAGCTTTGCTTGAGATTTTTTGAGGACCTGCTTTTGTACAAAAGACAAGTTTTAATATATAAGTGAAACTTTTAAGAAGAATGAAAACATTTGTTTTACTATAAGGAGCTAATGTTCTTCTAAAAACCTTTTCAATATCACTTATTTTTGTACTTATTTTGTTATCGTGTATAGTAGAAAGATGAAAATCATCCTAGGATTGCATCTAAATTGTTAGAGACTGTGGTGAACAGGTGAAGGTATTGACATTGTTTTTTAGGGGGAAATATTTAAACTACCAGATGGTAGTGTTAACAGAAAACTTATGTGTGAGTTCATGCCATCTCTCCCACGTGGGAGGAGGAAGGAAAAGAACTTTGTAAGGTTGCTTTCTGTGTGAGACTGTCCACAGAGTAAAAAGAGTAACTGTTGCCAATGCTTTGTCAAGGGGGATGAAATAATTCATCACCCTTTGTCAAGGGTGGCTTCCTAAGGATCTGCGCCTAGATAATTGCCACGCTGCTTTATGCTGGGGTAGGGGAGGAGAGGAAAAAGAAAGCCACCATGACCACTGTCACCTACAGAAATTAGAGGGGGCTAAGAAACCCCCTCCCATGGCTGAGCTCATATCCAATAAAAAAGACAACATGTACACAAAAAATAACGTGAGTTACAGTTCAGACCATGCGCAGTGATGGCAAACCAATCCTCATGCAATAGCAACAGCAACAAATAAGATTAATGGTGGTGGCTTTACAATCTATATTTAATTTTAGCAGTGGGAATTCCATTTGTTAGAAACCACCAACATTTGAGAGAAGCCTCTAGAATAAATAAAGGTCATTGAGAATTTTCTTCTCTAACCCAAACTATCGATTCAACTGAATTTCATGGACTCTGCAGTTCCTTAAGCTATAGAGGAATTGCTGGGCAATTGAATTTGTCCCATTAGTTCAATTGCACTTTTCTAAAGAGGAATTATATTTTTTAATCCCTTTAGAGTAGGAGCCCAGGGTGGTATTTGGAATCCTAAATGCCGATTATTTTTAGATACTCTTTCAATATGAAAATTCTAGGTAAAATCACCTCCTTGTAAAATCACTCCCCCACCTCCTGAATCCCAGAGGAAATGCGAGGCATTTTTAGAAGCTGATTTTCGCCAACTCCAGTCTGTTTCATGTGGAAGAAGCGCTTATATTGTGTTATTTTTCAATCACAAGAAATCTTACCACTTTCTTAAGTAAAATCAAGGTTGTAAAAATGAGTTAAAATGTGCCTTTGGTATTGCTGAAGCATCAGCAGAGCGTGCTGAGTATGCCATTGTGGGGGCCCCTTAGCTTCGGTGTGTTGAGTTCCACCAGGCACTCTCCCTTTGCACGAGTCAGCGCGTCAGCGTGAGTGACAGCAGCAAAGACGGGCACGGTTGAATTTTAAGCCTCTCCCAAAACACCTTTGCTTAAAAGGCTTCGCTTATCATAACTTCTGACAATAGGCCACAGAGAATTCCCACAGAATGGAGTATGTGGTGAAAACAAAATATGTCGGCTTAGGAGATGCCCTTCGTGTGATGGAATGGACATGGGACAGAGCGCTGAGTGAGTAAAACCGGTGGAATAGTGGGTGGTTGGCTTGATTGGGAAGAGCACTGGGCTAAAAAGCTCGAGTTGTGTGCGTGTAAGCTTGGCTATTTGGAGGGGAAGGAGGGAAAGAAGATGCTTTCATGCAGGTGAATGCCGGTGAGAAAAAAGAGAGCTGATGAAAATATGTGGGAAGACGTATCCTACAAACCTGGTCACTCCTTTGGAAGTCACTTGCTAACTCCAAAATTTTCAGCGGCTCCTATGCCAGATAGTGGACTCCCTTCAAAGCCTCTGGACTGGGGTCCTAACCTGCCTCTGCAATTCTAATTGCTCTGCAATGTGGTGTGTGTGCTGTCTAACCAGCCACCTCTTCCTACGCAACCCTGTTCACAGGATTCCATCAAACAGGAGCCATTGCCGTCCCCCCCAGCTCCCTGACTGACCATCTTTTATAGGCAGCAAAAACCATAGCTGTCTCATAAAAATGTCCTTGACCACCTCATGTCATCACGCTTGTCCTTGTCTGCTTGCCTTTGGTGAACTTGAGTAGCCAGCCATTGGGTCCTTACCTCTCCTTACAGGCAATATTTATTTTTATGTGCGCATCATCTTCTCCAGTTGGGCATGAGGCTGTTCTGCAAATGCACCATGTGGCACATTATTTGGCCTCTTTCTCTGATCGTACACTGCGTGGTGTCTTGTTGCCCAGCATACTCTTTGTGTTTGGCAATGCGGATCATTGGAGACCTTCATCACAGGGTTGCTTTTGGATGTCTGACATGATCTGGAACGCACTAGTCCTCTCACCTGTGTGCCAACGAGACACTCTCTGGTAGAACCCTGTCTGGGCTCAGGTGTGCAGTGTCTGTTGTTCTGTGCTGTGGAGCACAGGTGTCCTGTCTGCATTTGAAATCTTCCAAGCAGCACTCAGCTCTGGCTGCACGCAGCCTCCTGCTGCGCGCAGCAGGGGCACCAGGACCGAGAGTGCATGGTGTTTCTCTGCATGTCCCGGGTGCGGGGTTGTTAAAGCGGAGTGTTTCTGTAATCACAGCACTGCTCCCCAAGTCACCTTCCCGTCTGCTGACCCCAGCGTCCTGCTGTGCAGCCCGGGACTGGATTAGTAATTCTCTGTAGGACTGCAGGGACAGCTGGAGTTCCTTTGATGCATCTGCCCTTGTTCCTCTAGTTTATCTGTGTTTACATAGAAAGGTGGTGACATGTATCAGAGGAGTCTCCGGGTGAGCCCGAGGAAGTCATTTGTAATGTGTGGACACTGCTGGATCCCTGGGACATTGCGGGGCACTTTTCTGAAGGGTTTTAGCAGGAGGGTCATATCTGCACTATTGTTTTTATGTGCTCTTCTTTTGAGTCTCTCCATTTGCTTTGTGCTTATGGTTAGTTTTCCTCTTGAGCGAAGTTGTCCGTTTCTAGGACATACACTTTATTTCTGTTTCCCTTTTATGAGGCTCATCCTTTATCTTCTCACCATATTGCAAACATTCCAGTGTCACCCAGGGCTTTGGCTGCCATTGCGTTGTCCTTTCCAGAACTCCTCGGTGTCTCATCACTCACCCGCTGTCCGTCTCTACCCCTAAACCTTTAATGTTTCTGAAAACTCCACTGTGAGGAGAAGCATGCTGGCTTCCCAACACCTGGTTCCCTATCTTCTTGCCTGTAGAAAGAACTGGATGAGTGGCATTTCCTGCCAAAACAGGAAATTTTATATCGTGCCTCATTTATCACTCGGTCTCAACCCTCCAATTCTCTCGTAGTACTTCCCTGGAGCATCCAGGCTCCCTCGTGGGGTCCAGGCAGAGCAAAGGATTTCGGACAATTTGCCCAATTCTGAAGAGGAAGGCAAGCTTTCCCTCATCTGTCAGATGGAAAAGGATGTGCGATGTTCCATTTGGACCAGAGGCTCCCCTCCTCTGGAATCAATAGCCAGGTCGTGGGGGTGCTGTTTGCCCCAGGTTCTCATGCCTGCCAATCCCTGTGACCCAGACTGCTGCCCGGCCTTTTTGTTTGAGATGGACTCCTGCCCATGCCCTTGAACTACAAGCCCAAGTTGATGTCGAGAGGTTGACACTCTCCAGTTTGCCCCATATCCAAGTCCGTGCCCTACCCTGTGAATTTGCGCATTCACATTTCTTCTGTTAAAAGTAGGAAGCGTCCTCTCTCAGATGTAATGCACAGCCTCTGTGGTTTTGGTTGTGCCTGCCTCATTGTTACCTAGCATCTCACCTATCTTGAAAAGTCCTATGACCACCCAGGGCATGGTGGTTCTACCACCGGTCCTTTAGATTTTGAGCTCATTCTGCCACACAGGCTAGTGGGAGCTATAGAGAGAGCTGGAAAATGTCTCCATAGTTCCTATGAGTATTTCTGTCATACACCTGGATCATAAAGGTGCCTGGGATGGTAGGGTGCTGTTGAAGGAGGGGTGCAGAATGGTACATTGCAGCCTCGGATTGTCACGGAGGGCTGGGGAACTTTTACGATGGTCCCAGTCACATTGCCTTCTCACTGTGCTCCACTTGCACCCAGAAGAGTGAAGGGCAAAGTCCCAGGTTGTGACAGGTTGCGGGTGGGCAGGTGCTCCAGCAGGTGTCCTTGCTTATTGGGAAAGACCTAGAAAAGATAGAAGGAAATTCTCTAGTCTTATTTTTAGAGCTACCTCCATGTTCAGGAGAATAACTTTTTATTTCCTCTATCACTGGTTGGGGAAATGGGAGTAATAACATTAGTATTGTCTCTTGAGCTGAGGGAGGAATAAAAGTCATCTATCTCAGCCCACTCATTTTACAGGAGATAACTAAAGCCCAGGGTGATTTGCATGCCCTGCCAAGGTCACACAGCTGCTCTGTGAGGACACCTGACTCCCTGGTTAGTGTTCTTCCCATTTGCTCTGACACCATCCAGATTGCTTCATTACATTTCGGGTTATTCCCCACCAACCCCATGAATCAGTCCACCTTCCTCTTTTCCCTCTTCTTGTAAATGGAAGGAGAGGATCCTAACTCACCTTCACCCTTCATCTTTATATGCTGTCAGTCACTGAGCCAGGTGGATTCTGCCATCCCAGATTGGTTGTTATCTGTTCTGTTCTTTTTATCTTTGTATTCTTGGTACTTGGCACTGTGTCTGCATGACCCTTCCCCAGAAGAATTGCTGTAGTGTTCCCCATGGTTCTGCCTGGCTGTCTGGGGTATCCTGCCCTTTAATCCTACAGCCAGAGCCACGTACCGAACATATGGCCACATTCCCAACCATCTTCTGCATCCCTGTCATCTGAGTGCCCTGGACTCGTCGTTGCCTTAGATCTCTATCTGATCCCAAGTGAGGAAACCAGTGACTGAATGAGGACAGAGAAAAAACTACAGCTCACATTTATGCATAGGCTCCTGTGAGGTGACACAAAGGGAGTATTGAGATTTCATAAAGTTTAGCTCTCCATGCCCTGGCTGGTGTGGCTCAGTGGACTGAGCGCAGGCCTGCAAACCAGAGGGTTATAGGTTCAATTCCCAGTCAGGGTACATGCCTGGGTTGTGGGCCAGGTCCCTAGCACGGGGCATGTGAGAGGCAACCACACAGTGATGTTTCTCTCCCTCTCTTTCTCCCTCCCTTCCCCTCTCTCTAAAAATAAATAAAATATTTTTTAAAAGTTTAGTTCTTCATTGTCTAGTAGCCTAAACAATGTACACATTAACATGTAAGATTGTCCTTTTAATATATATTTACATAAAACATATACATTTACACATGTAACATAAGTGCACATTAATATGTTTGAATATATTATAATATGGGGCACAGAACATCATGTTTGAAAGAATGATGCTTTCTAAGGTGTGATCTCTTTAGGGGAGTGTTGAAAGTTTTTCGTGAGAAATATTATTTAAGGATTACTTGGTGATAATTTTCACTAGTATTGATTATACCTTATTAGTATAATTATAATTTCATTATATACTTTTATTATAACCTTATAACAGTGGTATTAAATGCCTTTACAACGTTGTAACATGAAGCCAGAGAGTTGAAAATGAGGCTTATTTGAACTTGATCTTTTAAAGCAGAGGAAACAAACAGTTTCGCTGTAAAGCTCCAAATTAGATGAAGAAGGGAGATTCTCTTTCATGCACACTCAGGAGTGACACCCACTGACAATTATAGCGACATGTCAGTTAATCCGTGCGCATCGTACTCAAACCGACGGAATGTGTGTCACCGTCATCGTTCTTCTGTTCAACCCAGAGCGGTTTTTGTGTCGCCTCTGAGGAGAAATAAAGGAGCCCTGAGGCGATTCGTCTCAGTCCCATGTGCCAGGCTCCAGTTTGTCATTCTCTTGCTCAAGGTGTTTGTTACTTTCTCAGCAACTGAAAACTGCTCACTGGACAATGAGAAGGAGAAAGATACTGTGTTACACTCTGTGGGTAGATCCAGGAGTGCATGTGTGTGTGTGTGTGAGAGAGAGAGAGAGAAAAATTCAGCCAGGAAGAATATTGATCTAGTTACCTATACCAGGTAGTCAAATTAGTATGAAGATCAGCATAAAAATCAGCTTCCGAAATGTTCCAGATGAGTGGAGGAGAAAACTCCTAGGATTTGGAATGAGATCTATGTGGGCTTACTGAGGTGACCATGAAGGATTTTTATGGAGCAAATGACACTTAAATTCTGCCTTTACAGGCCAGATAATTTATCTTGTTCTTTTTACCTCTGCCTACGCCAGGGCGCTGACTGCTAGGTGATTTACGAGTGTAGACCTTCTCATTGGAAAGGACGCCGGCCCTGTGAACAGGTCCCTCCCAGCAAGTGCATCGCACCAGCCCCTCACTCAGGGGCCCCGCCTCAGGGACACCCTAACGGAATCACCAGCTCTGCTCCCCAGACTTGCCAGGATGCCTGCAGGACTCGGTGATGGGCCATGATTGTGTTTTTTAACTAGTATTATTTAGAGTGAATAATTTAAGTCTAATTCAAGAGAAGAGGGTCTATATTCTTTTAAGTTTCATTAACTAGTCATTAGAATGCTTAATCTCATGTGTCTTTTTTTTTCCAGTCTGAAACACTGCCATTAGTTTAGGTAGTACCGTATTTTACTGTGTATAATGTGATAAAGATGCACATTATACATGGGTTACATAAAATCTCTTGTACCATAATATGTTCAGAAATAAGTGCTAAAATTCCTTTGTAATAAAAAATAAGTATCTACATATAAATAAATAATAGATTTAAAAAATTGAAATGAAAGATTTTTTTTTCCCCTGAAAGTTTGGGCCAAAAACGTGGCTGCACATCATACACAGCAAAATACGGTACATAGTGAATTTTTTGTCATACCGTGCCGCTAAGGTAACATGAGGTATTGAAGTTTTGCTCCTTTGATTCTAGTCTGAAGCCTTTATCACCGAGCATGTAGTCGCCCTGTGCTTTGTACACTTGCTTGGGCTTGATTTCACAGAGCCTGGGCTTCCTTTCCTCTTCCTGCTTTCTCGTCCCAGATTCCCCTGCTTTTGTTCTGTGCCAGAGTCTTCATTTCCTATTAAATCTTCATTAACTTAAAAGGTGAGTGGATGCCGTACAGCCACACTGTCAGGGTGATGTGGTGGAAGGTTGGCGGAGATATCAAAAGTGAGTGTGCCAGCATTGTGAAAGAATTCACTTGCCTTTTGGGATTTTAAACTAACTTTGTAATCATGGATTATTTCAGTGCAAATACATTTTCAAATACATTTTTTTTGAGTCACAAGTGCCTGAAAATCTTGACACAAGAAGCCAACATAACGGGACCCCAGATAACCTTGAGGAGTCTGTCACAGTTCTGCACAGACGAAGATAAAATCTGTCAAGGTGAAATGAAAGGCGTCTGGATGCCTGGATTTTAGGTTCTGCGTTCTCCCCCGCAGCGACGGAAGGCATTCTTTGATATGTAACGTGGGCCGGCTGGCGGACAGGATTTGCCCTCCTCCCTCTCCTGCCTGTGACACCCTTACACAGAAGAGAAGAGAAGAGAACGCTGGAGAGACTTTCAGAACTGCCTCCAGTCACTTTTTCTAAGAGAAAACCAAGCTCGTTCAGGGTCCTCAGCTTGCGCGATTATGAAGAGAGAGGCCCCTTTTTATTTTTTGATTTAAAAAAAAATGTAATGTTTTCTTTTGCTGATTTGGGACTTTCTGGACATATTATTTATTTTAAAAAGTGCAGTATTTTTATTCACCTTAGAGTTTACTGGCTAAATTACTTTATCTTTTGTACTGTCTTGAGGCTGAGCTTAAATATTTCATTGGTAACACATTGCAACAGATGAATAAGAATCGCAAAGGAGATCTGTGCTTTGTAGTTTTGCAGTAACTGTGTCTGGACTCGGTTCCTACTGTCATATCTCAAGAAGGACATTAACTCCCGCCAGCTTAAACATTGCTTGCTATGGAAGCCAGGATGCTGGTGAGGTTGTCTGTGTCCCCTGGATTGTGATGTGGCCGTGGCTCTGATGCTTCTGTGAAAGTTTGTGTCTCGCTTTTGCATCCTTGACCATAATCACCTCTCTAAGTTATATGCATTACTGATGTTTTGTTGATACACGTATCGTCTACTTTTGACCGGACGTGCCAGGGATTTTGTGCCCTAAGATTGCACGGGCTCAGTAAACCCCGGGTGTTGGATGCAACCATGCTTAAAATGCTCCCTCTTGGGAAGAGAATAACGTGCATTTAGTGATGATTTAATAGACCATTGCAAGTTAAAGGATGCTTTCATATCAATGTTCAAATTTAAGCAATTCAATAAGAGGTCAGTTTATTATCTTCCTGATTTATGGGCTAGGAAACATCATCACGGTGACATCGAATAGTTTGGCCAGCAGCCTGCCGTGGGTAAAAGCAGAGCCCCGGCCAAAAGCCACGTCATATTATTTTAGGGCCAGTGTCACTTTGGTTCATCTGTGTCATTTCCTGCAATACCATTCACACACAAGTGTTCCCGTTCAATATCCTAGTTAAGGGTTAAAAGAATAGTACACATATTAGAGTAATTAGGTCCTGCCTTGAAGAGCCAGCCCACAGTCGCATGCAAGGAATGAAAGTAAGGCAGGTTTGGAAGTGCTATTAGAATTAGGCAATTTTATGCCTATTCCTTTGAGTTCATAGAGGAAAAACCGACTGATGTTATCTGAGACGTGTCCAAGAGGCAAGATCTTTCCATAGAAGCTTGGAAGATAAACGAGTAGTTAAAGCACGTTTTGGGGAGGGGGAGGCATGGAACAACCACCGTGGCATGACTGAGCGTGGTCTGTGGTGGAGTCTGGTCTGTGGTAGAGCCTGGGGAGAAGAGGTAGAAACTGAGTCTAAACAGGTGGGATTTCAAATACCGTATTTTGCTGTGTATACTGTGCAGCCACATTTTTAGCCCAAACTTTCAGGAAAAAAATACTTTGTTTTAATTTTTTGATCCAATTTTGGATTTATTTCTATTTAGAAACAAAAACAATTATGGTATTCCAGGGCGTTATTTTGCATACTGATATTGTTATTGCTTTCTAGAGTCACACTTTTAACACATAAGCATAAATAAAAGAATTAAAAACATGTATATAGATATGGAATTAGTAGTGCCCATGTATAATGCACATCCTTATTTTTCCCTCAAAAATTTGAGCAAAATGTATGCCTTATACACAGCAAAATGCAGTACATTGTAGACTAAAGCTTAGCTTCCAGTTTAAGGCCTTGTTTGGTAGTTGAAATGTACTCAATTTTCTAATAAAGGTAAATCCATCACAAACACACGTGTGACAGCAGTAAAAAACCAATAATTAGAAAAACACAGTCCTAAAAGCTGACAGGGGTATCTGTGAATTCGCTCCATTTCCCTCAGTGTGTAGAATGGGGTGCGCACATAGAATAGGGGCCCCATGGATGCTGATTTGACTCGTGGAATGCTCTGTGAATACGGGCACATCCATACCCGTGTGGATACGGACAAACTCGCTTTCCCTCTGTCCCAGTTTCCCTTTCCTCGCTTCCCGTTTAATGTGGACGTAGTTTTCATCTTTTCAGTCCACGCCGATAGAGTCAACCTCCTGTTGTCAGTGCCCATTTATTTGGTGGAACTTGGCTTGCACGTGAGTCTGCTTTTGTCCCTTAAGCCCTTTGGCTGCCCAGTGGAATGCAGGGCTCTCCATCAAAGTTGCAGATGGTGGCGGCTGCACAGGCCCTAACTGGGACAAATCAAAGAGAGAGGTGAGCGACTGACCCACATTTAGAGATTGTGCTAATTAATTAGCAGGTAAAAGTTGCAGTTTATTTCTTTCTTATTTCTTAACTTGATGGGCCGAGTGAAGCTATTTGACCTCAAGAAGGAAGGCTGAGCTACCTGCCATCAAGGTTGAGGTAGCCCTGGAGCTTGGGAGAACTGAGGGTTTCCATATTTAGGTCTGTGCGCTGACCACAGTCTGGCAGCAGTGTGAACGTGGCCCGGAGCGTGGGACTCAGCTTTGGAGTCTGTGTGAATAGGCAGTATCTTCGTGGGAGCCCTCTAGGGAGACCCTGAAGTGGAGGTCGTGAATGAAGTCTGTGTCCTTCCTGCCACGCACTGAAACCGTAGCCCAAGTAGTATTCCGAGAAGGCCCGTGTAAAATCACAGGGAACCTTGTCAGGAAGGCCCTGCTCACAGCACACTGCCGCCCGCCTTAGTGAAAATCTCTTGGCTTTGCTAGTGCTGTGGAATCTCGGAAATTAAGACGGGAAAGGTCTATTCCATTTCATCCACCCCTTCCCTCCCTGTTCCTTACGATTAAGTCTCTAGTTCCTTGTCCAGTCCACTTTTAAATGATGTAAGTGATAAGATATTGATTTTTCTCAGTGCTGAATCTCTTTTGATTTGTGCACACTGTCATCCTGCACACAAGCCCGTGTTAAAATCCTCACGCCACCCAAAACTCCACGCCACCAGTTCTTCCACAGGGATGGTTACTTTATCAGATGGGGTCACTCTGTGTTCACGTCCTTGTGTCTTCTTCTTCTTCTCAGCAAAGACAAGAGTAGGAGCTCTCTCCAGATTTATGCTGATACTTAGCTTGAGAGAAAAAGGACTGCCTTTCTTCTAGCTGAAAATTTTTCTTATGTTTCATAATAATTTCTAACACTTCGAACCATATGCTGGCAATGATTCAGTATTTGGTTGTAGTAGATAGTTTCAGTTTCACTACCAACTATGATGCTGTGTGTAATTGGATTATTTTGTTCATTTACTTCTCAGTCATGTCTTGTAGACTGGAACAACTGTTCTATGCACTCAAAATTATGAAAGAGATTATCCTCTATTTGAAACGTCAACACTCATTTCTAATTTGATTTTTCTATTTCTTTCCCCTCAGTTTCTTTTTTTTTTCAGTAAAAATTTCTAAGGGGAAGAAATAAATAAAATCAGCTATCACTGATTTCCAAGCCATTTAACCCAAACTCCGTAAGGGCATTACATGCTCCTGTTTAAAGATGCACTTTTCAATAAGGAAGTATTAAAATTGTTAGCTAAGAACAGAATTTGGTGTATCTTTCTTTAGAGGGATGCACACACATACCACACACCACAATTATAATAAGGAAATCAACCCCAAGAGCCTGTAAATCAATTGCTTGCCTTTTAACAGCAGTACTTCATTGTTTTTTAACTGGAAGATTGAGCAATTTCTTTTGTTAATTATTTTTTTGTGAAAGGAGACTTAGTGCTGTGAAAGGGAAATTGACTAACAGCTTGAGGAGGGGGAAAAAAAAGGTCCAGGTGATAATTTTGGAAGAGCTATTGCTGTATTGTTAACCAAACTTCGGCTGCATCAGGTGCACGGAATCTCTGACCTATGAAAAATTGTCTGGATTCCCCCCATTTATCTTGTTTGAGCAGTAAAGAAAATATAATTGAAGAAGTGGCATTGAAGAGTACCCAGGGTTATTTGTTATCAGAAGCAGCATGCAGGAGGCTTTCCACATTAAATTTAAACATAAGTAGCTAAATCTGTGTGGGGAAAGGGCCATTTTGAGTGTGCCTTTCCTTTGAAAGCTCTGGTAGAGAATGACACAGGCAGGGCTAACTTTTTTTTTTTCGTTTAAAACTGAGGCTCTGAAGGAGATGATGAGGGGGAGTCCGAGACTTCAAGTGAGGAGTGACTTTTGAAGTGTACTTTTGGTAATTTGCTAATGAGGGATGGTGGGAAAGAATCCCCTCCCTTCTCCACAATAGTAGCAGCGTCAACATCACCTAGGCACTTGCTGGAAATGCAGATCCTCAGGCCCCAGGGATCTCTCTGAAATGAGAGAACCCAGGGCCTAAGCAGTTTTCATAGATAAGCCCTTCCTCCTCTATTCTCCCAATTGCTTTCTTCACCTGCTGAAAAGACTTCTCCTTGTTTGCTAATGCTGCCAAGTTCTTTAGCATTGAATAAATGCTTCTAGTAAGTAAAAGCCAGTAGGGACCCACACAGAATTGAGACCCAATATGAGAACCCCGACTACCGACTGCCTGTATTTGCTAGCTGCGCTCCTTGGTGTGCGTGCAGCTGCTCCTTCTTTGATCTTCGGTGTTTTCCTGGGTAGACAGGATAATGCAGTGGTCAATGTGTTATCCACACCATTAGGCTTTGTGAGTACATATGTGTATTGGCAGTGCCCGGGACATGGTAATTATTGCAATAAAATTGCCTATTATTTTAATTATGACTAACAAAAATAATTTTGGAAGAGGTCATCATTGTATTTAGTATTATAATATTGTATAATGGATGCTACTTTGTTCTTTGCTGGAAGCACGCTTTGATGGGATAAGTAATTAAGAAGGGAAACAATAGATTTCCGGAAGAGCAGGGCATAAACACACGAGGAAAGGGCCAAGAATGAATGACAAGTAACACCAAAGAGGAATTTCCCTGAGTCTTCATCAGCAAACAGCTTTCTTTCATTTTTTCAAAAAATTTTAATTGTTGTTTAAGTACAGTTTTCTGTCCTTTACTCCCATCCCAGCCCACCCCCGCTAGTCCTCCCCACCTCCCTCCCATTGCCACCCGCCCTAGTTTTTGTCCATGTGTCCTTTATAATAGTTCCTGCAAACCCTTCCCCTTTTCCCCTGAAATTCCCTCCCCTCTCCCCTCTGGTCACTGTCAGCCTGTTCTCTGTTTCAGTGTCTTTGGTTATATTTAAGAAGGATAGTTTAAAAATGGAAGCTAATCCAGAGCTCTGGAAACTGGCTCCTTTTCCCTGGGGCTCTGAGCACTGAATCTGCAGTCCACCATACTGTGAGGATATTCAGCCTGGAGTCATAAAGGCACTGTGTTTCTCTGGCTTCAGAGCTTCAAGGGTTTCGATTAGAATTAGCTACAGTCTGACAAACTGCAGTCCAAATAACAGGTTGTGAAGGTGCAATAGATCCCTGGCAAGTGCAGAGCATGACTAGGGTGATTTGATGTGGGTTAGGAGTAATACCGATCTATCCAGTCTCTCGGAAAGCTTTCAGCCAATGCAGTGGAATGCAAACACTCTCTCACGTGTCCTCCCTGTGCTCGGTGCTGTAGGGAGAAAGATGTAGGGAGAAAGAGGGAGAAAGACGGAAGGCAGCCCCTGCCATCAAGATTCAAACAGGTTGTTTTCCTAAATGGCTGTTCTCTTTTGTTCGCTTGCCTGATTTTAGAATTGAAAAGCACTGACTCATTCCAGAATGTATTTGAATTAATTATCCATTGACATAAAATTTGGGCATTGATAAGGAAGTCAACATTTAGAAATAAAAAAAAAATACTGCTCTGATGTTTCAAGTCGAAGATGTTCCAGCTCAGTAAAGATGAGTAAGACAGTTTTTGGGAGAGGCTTCAGCATCTTTGGAGTCAATGGACTGGCTTCTCTCACTGAGTCCGTTCAGAGTTTATTGTGGTTGCTTTTTATGTTTCTTTCATGAACTTCGGAATAACCTTTGGTGGGGAGGTGTGAGTAGTTGTTTCTTCACTGGTTGGAAACAAGCTTCTTCACATGTTTATCTGTGAGTTTCAACACCAGCTACATGTCAGGACCGCCTCTGAAATTTAGTTTTTAAATGTAGGTGCTCAGGATCTGTTGCTGGGGATTCTGACTTTATGGGTCATGTTTGCCCTCATGTCTAATGGACAGCTGTGATTGAAAAGCCCTGAGTTATTCTTGATTTCTGAGAGGCAGAGAAAAACCTAGATCGTTGCTGTCAATTCTGATGCATGCGAATTAATTGGACATCTCCTTGCAATGGGGTGGGGCCTGGGGCTCGTATGTCTAAGAAGTCCAAGGTGATGCAGACGTGGTAGGTTCCCAGCCCAAACTGTGCGTAGTAAAGAACTAGTTCTTGATCTGCTCTTTGGAAAACAGTACCGCACCACGATGGCAATTATGACAACCCTGGTGTCCACTGTGTAACCCGCAAAAACCCTCACATTCTTCTCTATTTTACAACAAACAGAAAGTATTGCAACTTGCTAAATAGCTTTTTTCCTTTCTTTACATGATGAGATATGTGTTACCAACCCTGCAAACTGCTCTGCAGTGTAGAAAGGATTTTGCAACCATGGTTCATCTCCTTAATGGAATTCTAGAAGTTAATGTTCTGACAGATAAAAAAGTTAGTCTTGTGGGGCAATATATGGAAGCAATGAGAACTTAAAGGAAATGAGAAAGAATATGTGTGTGGATACCCAGATACAATTATGTATACATAATTATAATGATCATTGCCTATAAAGATGCCTACTTCTTATACGTGCCTGTTTAGAGCATTAACTTAAAAAAGGTTTAGGAAGCCCTTGGGGTGGAAAACACAATACGATATACAGATGGTGTATTATAGAATTGTATGCCTGAAACCTGGGTAATTTTATTAACCAATGTCACCCCAATAAGTTCAATTAAAGAAAAAGCTCTGGATATACAGTAAATCCTCAATAATGAGCAATAATTACCATCATTGTTATTGGTGGTGTTAGTGTTCTCTTTAATGATGACAGTGCTTATTTTTCATGAGATTCTGTTAAGAGAACTTTCTCCATGTTGAATACAATATAAGAAGAAATCTGAAGAGAGAATTTTGAGAATCAAATTCTTTAAGGAAGGGATAGGATAAAAATGAAATATAATTTTTTTAAAAAAGCAAAAATGCTCTTTTTGTTAAGTAAACACCCAAAAGAAATATTTTTTCCTGTTCATTGTTAATACTCTGTCATTTATTTAATCCTACAATGTCTCTCTCAGTTTACTGGTGCATGTATTCAATTTTCAAACATCTTCTTAGTTCCTCTTCCCGGATGAAACGCTCGTGTTCACCAGTGGAAGCCTGCCTCCACGTGACTGGTGTAATTGGGACATAATGGATTATAACTCTTCCTCATTGTCACGTGAATTGCTTAAACTAATGTACCAATCTACTTTCCTTGCAGCTTGGAGAGAGTTAAAAATATAAAATAAAAACAACAGCAATCACTAGATGCCACAGGCAGAAAGCCAATGGGCTTTTCGTTACAATGTCCAGATGCTTGAAGGCGTTCTGTGAGCCTTTTTGTTTGTGTGAAGTCAAAGCTTGTGCCAGTTTCTCTGTGACTGGCAACCAGGCGCACGGAGGAGGGAATAAGGAGGGAGAGAAGCACACGGGAAGCCGCCGGCATAGCTAGACTAGTCTCGATAAAGACGTAGCGGCTGGACCTGATTCCGCCGAGGTGAGACATTGGCTCCCCTGAAGGTGGTGAGACAAGGTTATGAAGAGGGGGAAAAGCCATCTCCTATACTTTCATTAGGTAGATTCGCAGGATTCTTCTTCCCCATCATCGGTCCTCAGCTCTAGATTGCATTCTTCCATTCTTTGAAGCATGAGCCAAGCAAATTATTGTCTGGAGATGGACTTATTTGACCATCACAAACAATACATCTAAAATTTGCATGTGTGATTAAAAACAAATGAGAAACGTCGTGTTGAATCAATATACATTTTCGCTTCTGTCATTCCATTGTTATATTTCCCTTCTCAGCTTAGGAGGAATTTAAAGTGTGCTCTGGGCTTACATGCCTGTGCCTTCAAAGCTGTGTAATGAAATGTTTTGTTATGCTGATGGAAGGACAGCCCTGTGTTGTGTGTGACCTCTCTCAAAACAGGAAAAAAACTGCTCACGAGGCAAAGTACCTTTTGTACAGCAGACTTACTGCTGTAAGAGGGAGGAACAACTTAAGGATTCTTGGTAGCCTCTCGAAGGGAGGAAAATGAGGGGGGATATTTATTAGATGAAAAGCGTGGGTGGGTGGTTTTGAGGTGGTTTTGCTAAGTGAGGAACTAGTTAGGATTTGGCAGTTCGGGGCGTAAAAAGTGGTCAGGAGGGCACAGTGAGACCAGGCTGTGGATGGAAATACTTGTGAGCAAAATGTTAGTCTTGTAGGTTAAGTCCCGTATTTCACCTGGTCTATAGTCTTACCTTTTAGAACAAAAGTCAAATACTGCTTTTTGCCTCCTCAGAAAAGGAACTGGAGAAAGTGATGGTTTCCGTTCTCAGACTTGATGGGGAAACGGTATGGATTCGTTTCCTAACGCTGCCGGTACAAATGACCACAATCTCAGTGGCTAAGAACAATACAGATTCATTATATCACAGTCCTGTAGGTAAGAATTCCAGCTCGGGCCTCACTGGGCTCAAGTCAAGGCACCGATAGGGCTGCATTCCCATCTGGAGGCTCTTTCATGAGGGCCCTTTAAAATGTAGAGGTTACCCCCACACCTTAGCTAGTGGCCCCTTTCCTCCACCTTTAAGCAAATTTGCATCCCTCTGACCCTTTTTCTCAAAGTTATGTCTCCATTTTCCAATTTTAAGTACCCCTGTTGGGTCCACTTTGATAATCCATTTCTGTCATTACAGATCACATTTCCCAAGTCCCTTTTCCCATGTGAGAGATAACATTTTCACAGGTTCTGGGGAAGAGAACGAGGCAGCTTTTGGGAAGAAGTGGTGTTGTTATTTGAGCTACACATGGGAGGAGAGAGATTGCACCTTGTCTCCTTGCAGCCTTCGGCTACCAGGCATGACCTCATGATGCCAATTATTCTTTGGTATTTATTAATCAGTTAGCATTTATTTGTCCAAAAAAGGAAAGAATTCTGCAGCTACCCTTTCCCGGAATAAGGATGGATGCCAGAGGTATCTATTTGATAACACTCACACTTTTTAAAAAATATTTCCTATGTTTTTTTTTAAAGGAAACTACTAATTCTTCGTGTGCTGGTTAGCCCCAAGAGGACATGGGATACGTACTTTAGATGATTATGCAAATATAACTAAATGTCTCAATGCCTATTCCTACTTTTTATTCTCTGTACTCTAATGACTCCCTTGACAAAATATTGAATTACCTTCAGTGAGAAATTACTTGCATTTCTCTGTTTTATATCACACTGTCGTATAGATCATTCTCAGTAATGCTTTGCTTAGATCAGGAATCCTCCTTTGTTTCAGGCACTCTGCAAATAGGACTCACCAAATCAGAGATGACAACAGTGTAGTCTTTGCATAATTCGAAAGCACCAATGGCATGCATGGATTCCAGTGCCCTGCTCCCGTTACTGCAAACGAAAGGCAACTGTGACCAGGGGCAATTCTTTCTTTCTTCCCTTTTGTTATCGTATGGTCTTTCAGCCATGGAAGTTGTTCTCACAAAAGCCTCAAACCACCTTAGGACAATTCTGTGGCTCCTGTGTGAAGTATGCTTTTTTCTTTTCTTCACAAATACGATTTTTTATTTGATGCCATTAAATGTCTGCATTTTGAACAGAATCGTACACTAGGGGCTCATCTCCATCAGCTTGTTCAGCTGTAGCACCTCTCTCATCCCCAGGAGCTTTTCCAGGGCTGTTGGCCTTCACCATGGAGCCCCATGAGTTCTCCCAGTTCAAACCGGGGCTTCCTCAGCATTTTCACATTACAGACAAGGACAGCGCAGAGTGGGCAAATAGATTGGCAGGCCTTCTCCAGGTATTTTCTAGTGCTATATGGAGTCAGTGTATTACCCGCTTTTTTTAAGTCATTCGTCTGTATCCATTGGGTCTTGATTTCCGTCATCATCTTCTGGGTTTGGCGGACTCGTTGATGCTGAGCATAAGAGGTCTTCCACACCTGATGGTTGCTTTTTTTAGTAAAGCCAACAGAATTCACGAAGCAAATAACCATCGGTAGTGTTGACATCAATATGAGCTTCCATCCAGGTGTGCCATTTTTTGGACCATTGAAAGTAGTCAGGTAGTTTTTGCCCTGGATATCCTCAGAAATTAGCTTAAATTTTCTGAGTGCATGTTGGCTAGGCTTACTTCAAACCTATGAGCCATGAGACCATTAGATGCGATTTTGTTTTCTTGAGTTCTCGTGACATGTTTTTCTAATATTTCTTATGTGGAACATAGCTGGTGCTTTTGCATCACACCAGTCTTTCTTAGAAAATGGATCAGCCACTTTCTTCTTGGCTCCCTTTTTGCCAGCTTTCCTAAGGTGCTTGTTCTTGCTGACCACCTTGGTGTTGCTCAGAGAGCCAAGAGGCTGGTGTGAAGTGTGTTTTAGGGGAAGGAGAAACGACGTGACTTGTAAGGCATTACATTACCAAAAAAAAAGTCATTTTTCTGTGGTAGTCTTTCATTAGATAACCGATTGTAGACTTAAACCAAGATAACAATAAACATGTACCTGGTACAGGAATTTTTTTTTTTGCCCCCCGTCTTCCCCTCTCCCTCCCATTCTTTACCTTCCTTCTCTCTCACTTTTAATTTTTTTTCTCTCCTTGTCTCTTCTCAGCCCCAGGAGTTGAAATGACATCTATTTTTAGCTGACCGTTTGACCACTCTGTCATGGAACCAGCGAGTTTGTGCTCCAGAAGTAGTTCTTCTCAAGCAGAGGCAAATTAAACATATAAAAATATTTATTATGTATTCTTTATATGATGAAAAATTGGCAATTACCTAAATTCCCATGAAAAAGGTGTAAGTTAAATAATTTATGAAAGCAATGCAATTAGTGAGGATGTGCTGATGGGGGAAGTTGCAGAACAGTAGAATCCAGTCTGTGGTGCATTTATGTTTGTCTGGGAACTGGTGGCAGAGGTATGAAATACCTCTGAGTTTGTATATTAATGACGTGCACTTTTGCATATATATATATATATATATTTTATTCTGAGTAGCATTCAAAAACCATGTGTCTGTATTTATGCTGAGAAGAAGAATGTGGAAGGAGATATTAAACATTTAATAACAATAGGATTCTAGGCATTTTATTTCCTGCTTTATATACATCTGGATAATTTGAAATTTATGATGAGCATTTATTTTTACTGTCTAAAGAAAGAGAGAAAAACGAAGGAGACTGGAGAATTTACAGTATATACCACAGCTCAGTGAAGCCATTTAAAGCGAAAGAAAGAATACAAACTACAAAATACTAGTACAGGGAAATGGGTCAAACTAATGCCGGTTTCTGTGTTGTCCAGAGAGCCTGCACACTACGGAAATAGCAGCAGAGTTTCCGTATAAATCTGAAGAGGTATCATGTAACTTACTCCAAGGAATCTCGTCATTGTAATGGTCAGAGCACAACAGTAGTGAGAAAGGCACAAGGGGCAATCTGTACATCAAGGGTAATGCACACCAAGTTCCATACCCTTTTCACATCTCCAACATCTAGCCAAGAACCCGGGCCTTGTGGGATAAGTGGAGGAATGGAGGAACAGGAACCTATCTCAGCCAACCTCCGGTTTCCTTGGTCAATAAATTTGTTTTCCCTTAAAGTGCTTTAAGCCCTGGCTGGTGTGGCTCAGTGGATTGAGCATGAGCCTGTGAACCAAAGCATCACCGGTTCAATTCCCAGTGAGGGCACATGCCTGGGTTGTGGGCCAGGTCCCCAGTAGCGGGGTGTGAGAGGCAACCACACATTGATGTTTCATTCCCTCTCTTTCTCCTTCCCTTCCCCTCTATCTAAAAATAAATAAATAAAATCTTTAAAAAAATAAAAACTAAAGTGCTTTAAGTATGCATGTTTGTAAAAAAAATAACCATAGGGCTCGTCTTCTTTCTTCATATAACTAGTCAGAAAATACATGAATAACATATACTGAGGGCTTTGAAAACCTCAGGTCAGAAGGGAGACCTTTTTTCCCCCCAAAACAGCAGTGGTCCAATGTTAAAATCTGAACAAAGAAGGACTACTTCTATTTTTATTTTTTGCTGTGAATATCTAGCACAGTACCTTGCATATTTGGATATTTACTGATGCTTTTTAATTATACAATGAAGAAGAGGTAAGTCTTGTTTTTCCCTAAAGATGTGGCTACCAAAAATAGAGGGCTTAAGCCAATAAAGTGTTTTCGAATCTGATGGCATAAAAGACAACACTCACTTGAACAGCCTTTTCAACATCATTTAAAAGAAAAGAAAAGGAAGCTCACCAGGGGAGATTGTGAGGTGGAGCCAGTGTTATAATAGAATCAACCGAAAGCTTATTTGGATTCTCTTGCCTACATGGTTAGAATCGCTACTTTGTATTTAAAGATTTTCTCTGAAAAACTTAGATTTAGATTTAGTACTGGAGAGGAAATCATTTCAAATCCTTGGAGAGGCCATGAACACTCTGCACACCCCCCCCCCCCCGCGACCCCCACCCCACCCACTGCTCCAAAGGTGTATTTCTATGTTTCGTGTCTGTACCCTTATGTCCCAGTCGGTCAGCAATGGGTAATTCTATCTGGGTATTGTCACATGATAAGAAAGCACCACTCATTAAGAAGAAAGCTCACAAGCACTCGCTGAGCCTCTGACATCACTGTCCTCTGATGTCAGCGCATCCCCATCACTCCCTCCTGTCACTCCCCAGAGCGCTCTGTGTGGCCCACAGCTGTGGAAGTTGAACTGGACCCTCCAGCACAGTAGGGAGCCAGGCACTGCAGCACTGGGAGGTGTAACCTGAATGTCAAGAAAATGTTGTCATCAGGGATTTCTTTTCTTGGTGTGGTGGCCCGACCACGTGGGAAAGGAGGGAAGAGTGTGGTCGTGCAAAGTTAGTTTAGAGAGCACTTAGAAGTTGATGTTTGTTGGCGTCAGGAGCCCCTGAGGGCATGTCCCCGAAGTGTTTGTCCTGCATTGTCCACCCTCTCTTCCCTGACCTCCTGTTATGTTTCGGTCTGAAATCTTCATTCTGATGTTTGCTCACTGTGTCAAGACCACCCACAGGTGTGACGGTTCACTTGGAGGGTGTACGGGTACTTACGGCTAAAATGTATCTCAGCCAGAGGGGCAGAGTGAGCACAGGGAAGAAGGGTGTGGTCCAGGGGAAACCAGGCACAAGCGTCCCACGGTTCTCCCCCCGTGGAGTCTCCCGTGGAGTCTCGTCGGAGCCACTTATCTCTCTATAAGCCAATTGCCACAACACAGGTGAGGTGTTGCCAGTCAGGGGAGCTCATTAGAGACCCAGTGCCCAGGGGATTTCTGGGGGTCCGGTCGGGGGCTGGCATGAACTGGACTTCCAGACCCCCATAAGGAAAGCGGGCGTTCCACATAAACCATGTTGTTTACGTAAACAGCCTCATCACGGTGTGTCATTTTGATCAGTCCTGGGAAACCATCTTAACATCTCAGTTCCCAGAGGCCAGTTCAAGGCCAACTTCGTCAACAGGGCACTCAAAGGATAGCCATCTGGCTTGCCATGTTAACCTTCTTCTACACAATTTCTATAATAATTTACAATCTTAACTTGTTTACTAAAGATGATGAAACTTTACATACAGCAGCCATTACTTGAGAACTCGGATGTACCTAACATCTTGCCAAACACTTAGTAGGTGCTCTTCCTTCCTGCTCCCTCGTGCCAAGTTCTGTTTTCTCTTCAACGGAAATATATTCAGAGTAGCCCAGTCTCTTTCTCTCCCCTGCGACATCCGGGTTCAAGCCACTGTCCGCTCTACATGGGAAAGTCGCAGTCGCATCCAAATTGGCCTCTCCATTCAGCATTTAGTGTCTGCTAATCCACAGGTCACAAAGCAGCTGGAGACCGTTTCTTAAAGCTTAAAACCTAAAACCAGATAGCATTACTCTTTTACTTAAAATTCTTCACATTGTTCTTAAAATGAACCCCAGAGCCTGTAGATAGGACCTCAGCTCACCTTGACCAGTCCAGCCCCATCTGGGACCCTTTGCTCTGTGACTTGGCAGCTAAGCTGGTCGTCTTCCACTTCTTCAAACTCACCGAGCTCTCCCCATCCTCAGGTCCTGAACAGGCTCGCTCATACACAGAGAACATCGGTGTTTCTTTGTTGTTGTCGGGCCAACACCTACTAATTGCTTAGAATTATCGCTGTCGTTAATAATTATTCCAGGTCAGCAGGTGTAACCTTGGAATGTCATCTTCCTGCTGACCGGTCTTTCCCTGGCAGGGCCTTGTCTTGACCCCTCCTTTCCAATCGCATCCCTGTTTCTCTAGAACTAGAAATTTCCCTTCATACCACTCCTCTCATCACCATTAACTACATACTAATTACAAATGTGGCTCTTTGTTTAACATCTATATCCTCGCTATGCTGTGAAGTTTTACAAGTTCATGGGCAGTATAGCCAGCAGTGCCAGGTGGCCTTTCCTGAGTTGCCCCTAAATTCACAGTGAGATGACAGCAGTGCTTCTGAACCGGCACACATTTGGTCAGTCTCTTCTTCACACCCCCCCCCCGCCCCCGCCCCGCCATTGAATATGTCTTCGGGAGCTCCTCATTACATTCCCGGGATTATCTTTCTGTTGCTGCCTTACAGCACATGTAAAGAATTAATTGGGTTATGTGTTGGAACATTAAACTTTGGCAAAAATTCTCAGGCATATCAGTTTGCAGGTGATTTGTATGCATTTTAAATCAAAATGGACATGCTTCAAATTTCATTTCATCATTTAAAAAAATAGTGGTACTGTTCGATTAAAAACAGTTCTTTTTATATCAATTAATTTATCTCGTCCTTGGAGGTGTGAACTTGCTCTCATCTGTTGGAAGTGGTCAAGCACAAAGTTGGTTCCTAGGAAGGAAGCAATATACCGAGAATGCTGGGAAGACCCTCTGGCATTTCCAAGCCATCCGGGTGGTGATCCAGACCCTTCTGCCTTTTCCTTCAAAGGCCTCAACAAGTCAAACAGGTCTACAGGTTTAGGATGGAATGAAAACTTTGGCTCTACTGCTGTCATCTTGCTGTTCCAAGACCACACTCTCACAGTGAGAGCTTTTACTGTGTTTCCGAGCCAACACAGAGGGGAGGACTTGCGCATCAATGTTCAAGCCATGCGTTTTCCACACTCTTTGGAAATTTGTTTACACACTGATTTCTACATCTGGGCATCGCACATTTACATGCGTACATATGTCAAAAGTCAGTATACTTAACATCTGTGTCTCTTTAAGGGATAAGAAAAAATGAAAATTAGAATTAAGACTGCTTTAATTATACAAGATAGGCTCTTCATTGATCTTGATTCAATACAAAAATTTTAATTTTAATTGTGAAAGCTTGCTGTGGATACAGTTGGTAGCCTGCCCACTAGGTTTCTCTTTGCCAGCAGTGCTGTTCTCAACTGCAGGGCTAAAAGGTGCAGTACTCTCATCTTCTGAAGTCCTGGCAGCCAGGACATGGGCATGCAGCACACTGGTACCTGAGAGGATGCCCGGCAATAGGGCCTGAGTATAGTCGGCTGGGGAACTCCTGGGACCGTTTCCCTCGTGATAGAAACAGCTGTGTGTGGAGAAACTGCTTTTGGATCAGGTTAATAAGGATGTGATGCCTGGAGCAATGGCAGCCCTCTTTCAACAATGAAAAGCTAAGCCTGGGAATGGCCAGGTGGAAAGAGGGAAACAGATGGGTCTTTAATGACGGCCTTGGCCAGTTGCGCCAGCCTTGATAGCACTTGGCCCCAATACTCCTGAATGTTGGTACATGTTCTTGTAGTTTAAGCCACTTTTAGTTGAGATTCTGTCTCTTGAAGAAAAAAAAAGATACATGCTAATACATTGGGAAAGTTAATTTAAAAATTCAGATGCATTTGTAATAAATTTATCTTTAAGATCCCATTTTGAGGATGTGCTTGTATACATATTCTGGTAGAATATTTGAGCCAGTGTCTGAATTCACGTGCTATTTATTTTACCATTGTGCTTAATAATCATGCTATTCTGTTTTTAAAGATTTTATTTATTTTTTTTTTAGAGAGATGGAAGGGAAGGAGAAAGAGAGAGAGAAACATAGATGTGCAAGAGATACATTGATCAGTTGCCCCTTGCATGCCCCCTACCACACCAACCCCGGGCAACATGCTGTTCTTTATCCTGGATTATGCTAACAGCAATTAAGAAATAATTTTGTTAGCCAGTATCCTTTCTCCTTACTAGCCTTTTATCTTCCTTACTATTAGGTCTACCCACAGATGACAGCTCATTTTTGGTTCATGAAAGAAAACCCTACATCCATCTCTCCTAGCTGTGTTTTTCTTTGGGCCATTAGAACAATAAAGATACCAGCATGGCGTGTAGGTTTTTTTTTTTTTAATCAACACAGTTATTATTCTAGACCAGCTTATAGAAAGTGATAAATTTTGACCAAATTTTATAGATATCCCACCCCCATTATCATCCCTGCACACTACAAATTGACTACAATTAGAGTCATTTACAACCTCTCCTCCCCGCTGTTCAGTTTCACTCTCGGGGAAAGCTCCCTTTTGGGAGAAGTGGGATTGGAAAGTCTCCAGTTGCCGTTGTTGCCCCTCCTCCAGAGTTATGCGTCTCACTGAGCCCTGTGTGCATGCACGCAGAGGGGCACATAGGCTGTAGCGCTGATATGTGTTGCCTGCTCACTGGCACTGGAAAAGTCTCCAGGAGCAGGCAACCTCGCTGGCATGGTCCTATGCATGTGCTAACCCAACCTGTGGTCCTCATATTTTCTAGAATTACCAGAAATGAACTCTAGGGTTATATGATTTGAGGAATGTCAGCCAGAGAAGTTATGTCTTTCTTATAAAAAAGACGAAATGTTCATAATTCAAAATGAACAGCACTCACTTAACTGTGATGTAGATACTAAAAAATGAGAGAAAGGAGCCGGGAGAGAAATATTAGATGAGCAAGGTGGTTCTGAGGCAGAAGGGTTCCTCAGTTCTGCTTGTGTGTATCCTTTTGAAGCCTTCCTACCATCAAAGTTTTCCTTCAGGGGAATTGCAGGAGGGGAAGAAACATTGCTTGTTCCAGCCTCATCCCTGTCTTTCCCTGACCCGAAAGACGGTGTATCAGACCTAGGACAGGAACACAGAAGCATCTTCCTAAATCCCTGGGCAGGCTAAGATCATCACCTGAGTTCATATTCCAGAACAAATTAAAAAGAAAATATATCTAATGTTTATGGACCTTTTAAAATACTGCTGGGGTTGAAGATGTACAGCGAAGATCCTTTTAGAAGCCTTCAAAAGTAACCAGCAAAGTCAGCTTTATCATGTGCAAATGCTGCTCTCCTTCATGCTTGCTTTCCACTGCTGGACTCTTAGTGAAAGGTGAGAAAACTGATCTTAATTTTGCCTCGTAAATAATGGATTAAACTGGGAAAGCTTTTGCTCACTTGCATACCCATGCACTCTCTGATGACCCTTTGCACGATTGCTTTTGTGTTCCATTACTCTTGCTCTAGGTGGGGCTTTGAAAGGCTCCACGTTTCTGAATGTGAAAACCTAACCTGCAAAGAGGTTGGTCTGCTTATGATACAGTTCACAGAAAACGGATTCTTTATCTGGCGTGTCTGTCATTATCTCCTGTTCTCCAAAGTTGCCGTTTGAAATTTATGCAAATGGTATAGTCTCTTGAGACTCTAGGAGATTGGTTTCCTTGGGCCATCCACCAACGTGATGACCAGTTTACTGCCTGACCATGGCTTCTCACCTTGACCTTCCAGATGGAGGAGGCATTAGGATTCTCTATTAGGAGCCAAATTACCATTTCTTTCTCACTAATCCTTACTCTTTCAGCCTATCTTCATTATCCTTACCTCATTAGCCCCAAAACAAAGAGATTGAAAACTATGACCCTGAAGACATTGTGGACAATTTGACACCCCTTAAATTATGCCATCTTATACTGAGTTTAATTTAAGGATATTTGTAGCCCCCTTGGATTTTAGTGGTCCAGTGTTCGCTTCCAGGTTGTCTTAGAAAGCTACATCTGTGTGAACATTCATTTGACTTCCTAGACCTGTTTTTCCCTTCCAGTGTCACAGTGAGTTGCTACTAGGTCATCACAAGACAGGCGTTGCCCAGTCCTGAGAGTCAAGGAATGCATGAGTTAACATTAGGTAATTGTTTTGGTTTCTGCTTTCTGTCACCTGTATTTATTAATCAGGCCCGTCCATCCCATTGCACCGTGTAAATCACGGAAGTGAAAGCAGAAGCCATTTTTAAGGCTTTCACCTTTTCCTGAAGCTGGTTGATCAGCCGTCCCCTGTCACCTTGCCCCATTGATAAAGGCTGCACTCAGGCCACTCCACAGTGAAGGTGCTGTGAGCTCACAGCTTGGGGTCGCTGCCTGCTGTGGGCAGTCAGACAGCTGGAGGAGAGTACTTGGTGTCCAGCCTAAAACGTCCTTCTTAGAACCACAGTCCTCACTACACCAGGAGCCATCACACCACACCTACTGTGTGAACAACACTGCACCTACTATGTGGACAATACTGAACTAGGCTCTGGGACAAAAAGAGTCTCGAGAAGTATTTGAAGTAGAGGAAACTGTAAGTGCCTCCGTGCCTTGAGTTCACCTGCAAAAGAAAATGCTGTTAATGATGTGGGGGATCATCTTAGAAAGGATCGTCCTCACCATCTTCTTCAACTGTCCTCTGAATGACTAGGCCTTGCTATGTCCGGGCAGTCCCTGTGGGCTGGCAGGAGGCCCTGTCCCAGGTCTGTGCTCCCCCGACCACCTTCCCCTCCGTTCCCTCCTCTGCCTTTCTCGCCATTCCTCCCACCAACTCTTGGCTCCCACCAGCCCTCCAGCTGGCTTGTGTGGAGATTAGAGTGTGGGTGTTGACATGTGCTCCTGACACTTGTTCTGCCAGCCCGAGGTCCCACAGATGGTGTTCCCTTCTCCAGCCTCGCCTCCCCTCCCTGGAGGCCTGGGACAGCCTGTGAGAGGACATGAAGTCCCTATAGCCTCTCTCGTATTGAAAACAAAAAGACAATAATTCTGATGGATGGTAACTCCTGGTAAATCTGTTAGAAAATGCAGAAGTGTATGGAAATGGTGGGAGAGGGTTTGCCCAGTAGGGTTTGACATTTCGGGAGTAACAGGCCTTTCTATGTCTGGGAAGAGGCGAAGGGAACCGTTGCAGATTGAGTTCCGTATGTGAGATACCTACTACCATCCCAACATCCATCAGCGGGATTGAGAAGGAAGAAAAGAAATAGAGACTTGTTATGAAAGAGGTGGGGCTCTGCTCTCCTTGGAACTGGAAGAAGGCAGGTTCCAATGTTGTCTGTGCTGTTGGTCCTGTAGGTATGACTGGAGCCCAGCAGAGTTGATGTCCGGCGGGAAGAGTCTTAGAAATGCAGATCCTTGGGCACCAGCCCCAGAAGAGCATCAAATTACAATCTATATTTTAACAAGATTTCCCAGTTGATTCTTAATCATATTCAGATTTGATAAGCATTGATCCATACAGTAAGTCCTCACCTAATGTCACCAGCAGGTTCTGCAACTTTAAGCGAAACTCTATTTGTAATGTAACCAATTTTACCGTGGGCTCCTTGATAAAAACAGGCAATCCTATGGCATCTCAGTGTTCTAACCCAACTATGTTGAATAAAATGGTGTCATTCAACAACTGGCTGTACAGTAGCTGCTGAAATGACTGTATATGTTAGGCTTTCAGTGCTTCCTTATCCTTATCTACAAAATGGGGATTTTATATGTTGTATTTTTATACTGTGCAATTTTGTTGTAAATATTTAGAAATAATATATTTTAAAGCATTTATGAACACATAAAACATTTTTTAAAACAATATTTAAACAGAGAACTATTGAAACCAAGAGTTCAGAGACTTCCCACAAGGAATCTCATTTTCAACACCAGCAGCAATTTCAACCGATGATGACAGCGACTTTTGCCCAGATGATGGAAAAAGGAGGGGCCTTTAGACACCTAGGCTGGGAGTGAGGGTGTGGTTTTACCATAGAAATCAGGTCTTACAGGGTAAGAGTGCATTCGTTCCCAAGGAAGATGAACCCTCTGTCCTAACTAATATGGTGCACTGTTCTGAAAGTCTAAAGATCCAGGAGACAAAACTCACTTGTGTATTCAAGTTGAGCCTGTGGTTTCACATAGGGTCGGATTTGACCAACTGGCTTTAAATTGCACAGAAAGCCAACCTGCTGATGGAAATATATATATATTAAATGATAGCTGGAAATACTTAACCAATGCTAGATGTGGAAAAAAAAAAAGTCTTCATTGCCATACAGGTGCAGGTTCATTTGGTAATGAAGGTTCCTGTAATATTAAACTGTTTCTAGGAGTTGACATTCTATTCACAACTTTTTTGCAGGTTCTGAAATCACATTATCACTCAAGATTCATTTTCTAATTTTCAACTTCATTTCTATTTACAACTCTGACCAGATTTTAGCACCTCTTTCCTGTAAGAAAATATTATTACATGTGATGATGTATTTCCTTTTGTTGTGATGAACTGGATTATGTAAAAATAATATCCATGTGAATATTACTTGCTGAATGGAGGGTCCTGACAGTATGTAACTGGAAGAGTTAGTGGTGTTCTGGCTTTGCATATTTTAATGGACTGAAGGGGAGGGAAAATGAAGAACTAAATGTTTCCAAGTATCCCATATCTATGAAAATAACAGTAATTTATATTAATCATGGAACATAAGTAATCCAGTATGTTTGCCTCTCTTTCGCTTTCATTATATTTCAGGGTTGTTGTTGTTGTTTTTTTTGTGTGTGTGAAATAGTACCTCAAATTGGGTAGACTAGAGATAGCAAACTTTGTCCTCTTCCAGATTATAATTCTTTCATTTCTTAAAAACATAAACCACAGCTGAATCTTCTCCAATGAAATGAGTGGAATGCTATATCAAAAGATGACAGTAACTATCAGATCTTAATTATTGTTACATTGCATACTGACAATCATGAGTAATACTGCTTTTCAAGGATGCCTTTAACATTATAAAACTTAGTTACCTCAATTTTATAGGACCGTGCTTTATTTCAGTCATATTGGGCTGGTCCTAAAACATCAGCACAGAGTCATTTAGTCTCAAAAAGTTTCAAGAGTGAAAGACAGTACTAGCCTCAGTTCATAAAGTGTATTTCCCAGGGAGAACTTTTTATTGAGTGAGGTGTGAGCGAGGCCAGGCTGGAGAGAGATGCAGGGAGTGACTTCGAGTTCCTTGGAGGGGCTTCCTCAGGACTTGGATATTATTTTCCAACTTGAAATAACCTTCTAGATTTCAGAAACTGAAAATTAAAGAAAACAAATGTCTTGTCTGAAGTCCCAAAGCCAGTTGGTGGCACTTAAGATTATAGTTTCCTAGTATACTAGTCTTATAAGTATTACAGTTATTTTCATTGTACCACAAATTTACAGATCTAGAATCATGCAATGTAAATTTACACACACATAATATGGAATATATTGCATATGTATATAGGTATATATGAATTGCCACATATTTATGTGTATGCAAGGAGGAACTCCCCCAAAAAGAAATTATTCATAAAAAAATTGTGTATTTATTCTTACATGTTTAAACTTCAGTTGCCTTCAAAATACTCGCCATTTGCTGCAAGGTGTTTTTCCACTACTTAAAACAGTTTTTGAACTTGTTGATTTTGATCCTTATAGTGCTTCTGCCTTTTTTTTTTTGTTGTTTCACCTCTTCCACATCGGCAAAACATTTCCATTTGAGGACTCTTTTCATCTAGGGAAACAAAAGAAAACTTGCTCAGGGTGAGATCGAGTGCATAGGGAGGGTGGGGCACAGGGTCATGCTGTTTTTGGTCAAAAACTGCTGAGTACTCAGTGTGGTGTGGGCAGGTGCACTCGTAAATCACGCATCATGAAATGGGCAAAGGTGTTGAAAGTCTTCAAAAAAAATTCACTTAAGCTGAATGCAGCCTCTCTCAGCAATGCCAGCTGGTACAAGTAATATTTTTTAGTATAAACTGTTTGACTGTCCAATGATATACTTTAAGACAGATACCATACAGGAATAGACACACACCCCCTGTTTCACTGAAATGGATCATTCTCTGAGGAAAATCCCAAAGGCCACCTTATGGAAACATGGGCTTAAATATGGAAAACTAAACTGTAACTGTTCCTGGACTTTCAGATCATTTCAGATCAATTTTCTGTCCAAAAATGTTTGTGATAATGTTATTTCAAACAGAATTTTTTTTACAAAAATATCCTTAAAAATCAATACTTTTAAAGATGCCAAGAGAATTTATTTTAAACATGTTCACATGTAATGATTTCCTTTCAATTTTTTTTTTTAGCTCACTCAACATACAGGCATGGAAGACCTATTGTATTTTTCTTCCTTTGTAATTGTTTTTGTGTTCCTACAAATTTCCCTGTGTTTTTTCATTGACATTTAAGTGACAGTCCTGAAATAAGCATTCTTATTTTAGTAATGATAAGGTCTTACGTCATGTGAAATGAAAAGGACAGAATGTAAAAGTCCATCAGATCGATCGTCTCTGTGTGTGCACGTGTGCGATTTTTGTCGCGTTGCGTTGAGCTGCGGTGATGCAGGGAGCCGAATCTGGGCAGTTGGCCCCAAAGGTAGTGCGTCCAGCAAATGTTTGGCTGTTCCTTCAAGTGGTTGTCAGAGAGGGGCTAAAATATGTCATGGTTTGGTGGGAGGAAAACCAAAATGAAAGTGTGTGCATAACTGTTGAATGCTTCAGTACTGTTGCAAATTAAAACTCGCGATGACCCAGAAGATTTCAGAAAAAAGTCCCACAGTGCTTGCACAGACATTTAGATAACTAGGTAGGCAGACGAAGGTAAAACTGGAGATAGAGAGAAATCTGTGTCTGTCACATATGTCCATGTATTTAAGTTTCTTAAAATAAATTTTGAATTTGCAAACAGGCAAGTGTATAGCTCCATGAATCTTGGCAAATGCATGGGCCAAGATTCACTTGTAATCACTTTCACGTTCAAGATACAAAGCGTTTCTCTTACCCTGAACACCTCCCTCCTGCTTTCACTTTTTAGTGAAATATTCCCTCCACTCCTAGCTGCCAGCACCCCCGGATTCCTATGGGTTTGCATTTTCCAAAATATCTTATAAAGTATATAGTCTTTTAAGTCTAGTTTATTTCATGTACCATAATGCCTTTGTTTTTTATCCAGGTTGTATGTACCAGTAGTTTATTCCTTTTTATTTCTGAGTGTTATTCCATTGTAGGAACATATTACAGTGTGTTTTTCTTGTCACTGTTAGAAAGGTATTTGAATTGTCTACAGCTTTGGACAATTGTGAACAAAGATGCTTCAAAATTTTTTACACAGGTGTTTGTGTGGGCATAAGCTTATTTTTCTTGGATAAATACCTAGGTGGTGGAATGATAGGTCTTATGGTAAGTATATAGTAACATTATTTTTAAAAATTGGCATTCTCACCAGCAGCATATGAGATGTCCAGTTCCAGCACATCTCTGCTATTGTCAGCTTTTGTTGTTGCCTGTTTTAATTTTAGCCTGCTAATAGGTAGAGACTGGTACCTCATATTGATTTTAATTTACATTTTTCTAATAACATGATGTTGAGAATCTTTTAATCGTTTTATTTGACATAGGCATATCTTTAGTGATGTGGATGTTCAGATTTTTTGCCCATGTCTACATTGGGATTTATTTTCTTATTTTTGAATTTTGAGAGTTCTTTATATATATCCAGAATATGATTTTTTGTGTGTTTATTTTTAACTGGTTGTGTGATTTGAATACAGTTTCTCCCCATCTGTGGCATGTCTTCATTCTCTTAGCACTGTGCTGAGTAGAAGAAAAGTTTTTAATTTGCAGAAGTCTGATTCATCAAGGTTTTCTTTTATGGTCATGTTTGTGATGTCATATCAAAACCCAGCGTCACCACATTCAATGCACTGTGGATTTTCACCTGTGTTTTCTCATAGAAATTTATAGTTTTCCACTGTACATGTAGATCCATAATCCATTTTGAATTCATATTTGTATAAAGTTTGATTTACATGGTTAAGTTTATTTATTTACATAGAATAACCAACTGTTAAAGTACCATTTGTGGAAGACCTACCTTTGTCTCCATTAAATTGCCTTTGTGCTTTGTCAGAAATCAGTTGCCTGTGTCAGTGGGATTCTATTTCTTGGTCCTCCCCTGTGTTGCATTGGTCTATGCCTGTCCTTTCACCAGCAGTGCGTTCTCTTGGTTACCGTCACGTTTGTAGGGAGTACTGAAACCGGGCCATGCACGCCCCTCCACTCTGTTCTTCCTCAGACTTGTTGACCCTTGAGTGTCATTTGCTTTCCATAAACATTTGAAATTCAGCCTATCAATATCAACAAAAATATGGCTGAGATTGGGATTTTGTTGAATCTGTAAATAAAACTGGGGAGAGCTGACAGTGTAACAACAGTGAGGATTCCAATCCATGAGCTTGGGCAGCTCTCCCTTCATTTAGGACTTGGATTTATATTTAATTGGGGATTGGGCTCTATTTTGAGAAAAATCTAACTGCCAAGAGCAACCAGTGTCTGGTATATAGTAAGCATTTCATAAATATTTATTGGATAGAGTAGCAGCTTTAGCAAAGATGCTATTGATTTTGCCTTTTCTCCTTATGCACTTTAAGGGAAACCTTTAGGGGTAAACTACACAATTTAAAAAAAAAAAGGCAAAAAAAGCATTTGGGAAACTCTCTGCAGTGGCTACCGAGCTTGTTGCCAACACAAAGTGTTGTTGGCACTGTGTTAGCACCTTCTACCTTTGAAAAGAGGGAGACCAGTAGCTTTGTAAGGCATGATAAGAGTTTCTTTTTCTAGAAAGCTCTCCCATCTCTGCTCTGCCACCCCCGCCAATGTGAGAGGTGTCAGGAATCTTGGTATTATGAAGTAGAAAGAGGCTTCAGAGAACATCTCTTCCAGTCATTATCAAATTGATTTTTACATCAGGACACGTGTTTTCAAGGGAAATCTCACCCAGAAATACAGTCAAAACAGATAAAAACAGAGTTGCTCATGTTGCTCTGGACTCTGCAGTGATATTTGAAAGCCTCATGTTATTACTGCGGTGAGGAGCAAACTGAGCCTCGAAGAGATTGTGTAACTTGCCCAGGCTTGCACAACAAATTGGTGCAGAAGTGTAAATAGAATTTCTATCTTCTGATTCTTAGGACAAAGGTCCCAATGACTGTCTTTTTAGATTTTTCCTCAAGACGGATTGTATGTTTCTATGGGAACTGTGTTTTTTATTTTCTTTGTACACAAGAGTGAGAAATGTGACTGGACTTTATATTAGCTTCAGTATTTGATTTGAGAGGTTATCTTGAGGCCCCTGCCCCATCGAGAGAAGCCATTATTGATGGCTAAGTCTCTATGATCAGTATCTTATGATTTCACATTATTCCTGTAATCCAGGAGGAAAGCACTGTTGGAATTGAGAGAGAGATCACCAAACACCAGTTGTCAGGTTACTTTAAGGAGGCCTCCTGGTGGAGGACGATGCTTTCCCAGCTGTGACCCACGGCCCCTTGGGTGCTCCAGGGGTTCAAAAGTTTGCTTGTTTTTACCTGGGAGTCAAATGTCTGGTCCTGTCTCAGAATTGACAAAAGGCCAGGCTGAGGTTTGTCAGTGATGCTCTTCAAACCTGTTGCATTTGTGATTTTTTAAATATGTGAATTTGATTTTATGGATATTTTGCAGAAAAAAAAACCCAAAATAAAAAAGCTATAGACCTAGATTGGACAAGTCCTAATGAAACTAAAAATACCATTCCTCATTTTAGAGAGGCAGTATTGTCTCTTCCCTTCCATACTCCTGGAAGGGAAATGTTTCTTGCGGAGCAGAGGTTTTGCGATTGCCACTTTTTCACAGGTACTGACTGAATGCCCCGAACCCTGTGGAGCAAACAGTAGACAGTGACCACATCGTTCATGAACTGAATGACTGTGAGAATAAAGGAGTTCTCATTTAGATATCAAGTTGAATGTCACCTATTTAGAGAAGTCCACCCTGCCCACTCCATATGTAAACACAGCTGTGGTTACTCTTGACTCTGTTAGCCAACTTTACTTTTTTTAAAACCTCATATTATAAATCATACTGGCATTAAATTAAAAATATTAATTTATTTTCTCTCTTTGTCCTGTTGAATGCAATCTTCAGGAGGGCAAGAATTGTGTTTCCTTTATTTAAAGCCTTTTACATTTATTACACCTAGAATGGTTCTTGGCACCTTGTATTAAAAATTGGTTCATTGGCACCTTGGCTGGATGAATGAAATGATTCTTACCTGCTCGCAAAGATTTTATACAAAATGAAAGAATAAATCACATGTCACTTTATGTCCTACCCTATCCCTGTGACACTAGGGAAATATTAAAAAGAAGAAAGGAGTTGGTCTTTCATAATGAACAAAACATTTTATTGAAAAAAGTTTTTTACTTGCTGTGGTTCACTTCTTTGTCTCTCCTGAAAGTTTTTATCTCTGTGCTGCTTTATCAGTGTGTAAATTGCCCCTTCTAAATGTGCAGTGTTCTACTTTACATCCACATCAGCATAAATGTTTTAGGTATATCTTGAATGCAGTGTCATTGGCTGTTAGGTTCCCTGAACGCCTGCCACTTGTCCTATTTTTAGAACTGTCCAAAGGCACAGGTAGGAATAGCCTTAAATTGTCTATCCCCACGGTGATAGGGGTAAAGTGCTCTGCTCAGGTTGGTGGTATTGGCTGTTCTGATCTGATACAGCTAAAAATACAAGCACTGTTATGTTAAGTAAAAACAAATGATTTGGCAGAAACTTCAGCTGTGTCCCCTTGGGCTAAAAAGGCTCACTGTTTTACTGCCACCTAGGTCCCTTCCTTTTCTCGTGCAATGCCAGGAGAAACGTGAACCACAAATCGGAAAGATTATACTTCTCATCCCAAATACCAGTGTGCTTTGTAAACTCAGGCAGAGTGCTTACCCTCTCTCTGCTGTAGTTTTACCGTCTGTAATGTGACAAAAGAGTGTCTTCCTTTTAGGAATGGAAATCTTAAAACAGTACATCAGTTTATGTAAATACAGCAATCTGAGCCTTTAAGAAAGGAAATTCTCGCAATAAGATGAGACCTTGGTAGACATGCCTTTGTTCTGATGAGCCTTTTCTGCTAAGTAGACCGCCTGTCACCAGGTACTGGAAACTGTTCTGGCACGTCCCTGTTTATCATGCACAGCTAGTTGGACATTTCTTCCAACTCTCAAGAGTAGTAATGCAGAAAAAGAACCCGTCTCTTACTCCACTGAGAGCTGCAGAAAACTCTTTCACGAGGAAGGCAGGTATGCAGTCTGCAGAGAGAAAGCTTTGTTACGTGTGCGGGCCTCGCAAGATTCCTTTTCAGCATATAAAACAACCTGGTTCTATTGAATTTCACTGCCAAGGTAGCTTCTTGTTTACACGGAGTGGCTGCGAATGCCCCGTGTAGTGGATTGATGCTAGGCGCTGCATACAAAGTTCGCCAGCACTGGCTTGTTTACTTCCAAGAGCAACGTGAATTACACTGTGCCCTCGGTGCAAAACGAATCTGCGTGAGCTGTGTCCCATGCCCCTGCACCTTGGATTTCTGAAGATACTCCTTTCAGGTTTCCTAATTGGGGGTTGTGATTGTTTTCCCTCTTCTTTGCAGTCTTAGGCAAATTGGAGATGGACATCTGGAGACTAGGGTTTTAACAGACTTTGCAAAAAAAAAAATTCAGCTGTTTATTCCCTCCTCTCTTAAACTCATTAAGAATACAGCAAGAAGCTTTGATGCTACCAAGAGCCTTTTACGGCGCCATTCCAAATGTAAAAATAACAGCTGTCTCTGTACTGATGACAGGGCGGGTGAGGAGGAGGACAAAGATGGTGACAGAGGCGGTGGTGATGCTGATGATGACTGACTTCCCTCCGCATTCCTGCCATCATCTAGGTCACATGACAAAATGTAAAAGTAGATGATTTTATCTGATGAAAGGGTCTCTCTGCCCAGGGAACTTGTAATAATGTGCAAAGCCCAAAATACTTATTTCAGATTCCTCAAATCATCCCATTCAACTGAAAGAAGGGCTCTGACAGTAGTGGGGCTGGCCTAGGAAATCAGGAAAAGTGGAGGAGAAAGCAGCTACTTCAATCCACCACTGAAACTGGTGGCAGAGAGGACGGTTTCCTTCCCCCCTCCCCCCTTGGTAGAACAGGTCTACAAATGTCCCATAGTAGAGAATTTCATAAAGTATGGACTCCATATCAGTGGGTCTTAAATAGAATCACTTTGAGAGCTTTTAAAAAATACTCCTGTCCTAGAGCAGCGATTTCCAATGGGTGTGCCTTAAGAAATGTTAAAACATGCACTACCTGAGTATTCATCAGGGGTGCTGACCTCTTTTCCCTTGGATTGTTGAATTAAAAAATGACGGCAGCCAACACAATAGCCATCCAGTGTGACTATGTCAAAATTATGCCTATTTTTGTCAGATTGGAAAAAAATTATTTTTTAGTGTGCCGCTGAATTTTGGTAATTAGTTTATATGTGCTATGAGATGGAAAAGGTTGAAAATAGTTGTCTGAGAGCCATCCTCAGATTCTTGATTGGAAGGGGACCCAAGGGTCACTGTGGTGTTTGCTTGTAAAGTTCCCCGGGTGGTCTGAGAGTTCTGTGAAGGCTGGGAACCACCTGTTGTATTGTAGCGTCAACCTGGCCTACTAGCTCCACTTTCCCAGCTCTGCTACACTAACCTCCCCGGGCGGTCTGTGGCCAAGACTGCCTTGGGAACCGATGATGGATGGATCAAGAACCAATGATTACACTAACTGTGAGTCCGTCAGAGACGGGAATGGCGTCTGATGTCTCCTTTGTGTCCTCTGGAACATTATGTTGTATGTCCTAGTGCAGGAGTTAGCTGTCGTTAAAGGTTAAAGTTTGTGCTGATTGCTTTGTGTCCATGTAGTTCTAATGCATGGTATTTTATCAAGTCTCAAACTGTAGCCTATTTTTTCTACCTTTGATACACTCTTCTTACAATCTTAATTTGTCATATTTCAAAAACCGTCTAGCATAGTTGTTAGCCTAATGAAGGTTTTCCAACTCCTTATGTACCAACCTGAAACTCTAGAGGAAAATAAAAACTGATTTGCTATTGTGAGAATTACATTTTCAAAAAGGGAGTTTTAAGAACCAAAACATGAAAATGGTCATAAAATCACAGGAAGCTGAGTTTCTTAAAAATAATATCACATTGTTTTGTTTGTCCAGTTTTACCACGGATGGATGTGAACTCTGACCTCGATGGAGGTTTACAGCTTAACCTTTAAAGCTGTTTTCTTTTCCTTACACAGGTGGTTATATCCATTCCTGGTTTTCCTTCAACTCTTTAAGGGTCAGTTTTCTACATCATAATAAACTTTAACATGGAAATTCGCACTGGGTCTTGGACATTATTATTTTTCTCGCTCTTGTCATTTATTAGAAAATCTCCAATAATTGCCACAGTGCTTAATGGCTCTCAATTAGGAGTGTGAATTATGCAGGGAATTTCTTCAAGGTACATAAGGCTAAACCTCATGTCAGACCACGAAGTTAGAGTTTTGTTTGAAGAAGAGGGTCCTGGGACCGAGGTGACTTCATTAAACCAAAATTATGTAGGAGAGTCTTCTTGGAAAACTTTGTCTCTCCTGATATTACTACAAAAATTATACATTTTCTGCTAATAATTTACTTTTGCTTATAAATCTATACTCAATCTTGACATAATCATAGATGTATACGGACTGACAAACCTCAGGATCTTGGTTTTTTTCCCTAAAGGAATAGCCATGTGACTCAACACAACCGATGCTGATATTATGTCAGATTTGAAAAGTAAATATTCAGACCCCCTGGACAATGCAACTACCTGACTCACTTATTTTTTTCCTTTCAATTTTATTTATTTCTTTATTAAATAAGCAATAAGTGCACATTGTAGATTACTTAAAACGTATTCAGAGTCAGAGAGAAGAAAGTCTTCCTCTCTCTTGTCTCCAAAGCAATCATTCTTTGCTTTCCTGGATATTTCCCAGCTGACTCCTCTTCAGGTAGGTCGCCGTGTACACCTGTGACAAGCTGGCCCTGGAGGGTGGGTGCAGCACCCTCTCAGCCGCTGATGGAGGGTTGTCTAGGTTACTTTGAACTTCTAATCATCAGTTGTTTCTATTACTTTCCTGATTTTTGTCTCTACTCAGAAAATCTACCAAAGGTTATAAAGGTGATGATAGCTCCTTCTCCATGCTCACATTTTCTTTTCTCTTCAACCACGTAAACGACTTAAAATTGAGAATTATTTTATGGATCAAAAAAGTGACCTACAGTGGAGGAGGGACATAGCTGAGCTTACATGGGAAAATCTGGGTCTGGCTTCCTCTGGGAATGCACCTTGCAAACTGTAAACGCTGAACGAAGTGACGTGTTGTCACTGCTGCTACTGTCACTGTCACACATATGTGACCCATGCTAGATTCTACCGGGGAGGGGCAGCCATAAGCACAGGAATGTGGCCTTGCCTAGAGGCTGCACCTGCTGGCCGCATTGCTAGCCGCGTCCCTGACGTGGAAAAGGAGAGCCGGATGTCAGGCACAGAAATGAGATGTAGGGCCTGGGATAAAAAAGAAGCCGACAGCCCAGGGGGTGGGGTTCGGGGGAGTTACCTGCATGTTATACTGCTCTGATTTTTTTTTTCACTTAAAAATGACTAATTGAGCCCTGGCTGGTGTGGCTCAGGGATTGAGTGCCAGCCTGTGAACCGAAAGATCGCCCGTTCAATTCCCAGTCAGGTCACATCCCTGGGTTGTGGGCCAGGTCCCCAGTTGGGGGCACGTGAGAGGCAACCGATTGATGTATCTCTCGCACATTGATGTTTCTCTCCCTCTCTTTCTCCCTGCTTTCCCCTCTCTCTAAAAATAAATCAATAAACCTTTAAGAAAAAAATGACTAACGGAAAACACATTTACATCTGGTGTATGTTTTCATTAGTGTTTCAAGAACAAGTTGGTCTGTAAAGGCCTGGGCAATGTAATATCAAAATGCACTCATTAATCGTAAGAGGTACAGTTGATGATGACCCTAAAATATCTCATTAGGTAAATGTGTGAAGAAAATACAGGTGGCCTCGCATTCTCCACTTTTGTTGTCTTGTAGCAAGTATTTGAGTTTGTTACATTTCCTTTCTCATAATAAAAATCAAGTGAAAAGTAACTACCATTGAGATTTTTGCCAACTGAGAGAAGAAAATGATCATTACTGATTTACTGATGATAACATGTCATGTACAGTTTTTTCTCAGCTGCAGACAAACTTCCTTTGAAGGCAGTAGAGAAATGTGCAGTGGGAATTGTGTGTGTTTTAATGTCCATGATTCGACAGCAAGCCCAGTTAACAGCCAGAACTCCACCGAAGAAGGATGGGTGGGGTGCTTTTACATCAGCTTCCGCAGGCCTGGGTGGGTTGGGGCACTCACAGTAGGTTTGGATATACATATGAAGTAGGACTGATGTGGCTAAAAGAGCGGGCTGCACAAATGATTTGTTTTGTCCAACAGAACCCGTTGAAAAAAGTTCGTGTGCAGAACAGCAGTAGAGCCTGCAGTGAACCAGCCAGCACGGCACTCCATTCTTATTTTGCTTAAAGTAACAGTCAAGCATACAGTTTTTTTAAATGACAAAAGTACAGGTGTCACACAAGTAAATTTTCTATTTTAAACATGTTAATGCCATTTCATTTTCTTATTTGTTATGACATATAGTCACCTTTGGGTTACTAAATTTCCCCATTAAAAAGAAGCTGTCTCTTCATTTTAGAAGTGATCGCCAAAGAGATACCCCAGGCATGTTATATTTCTGCTTCCATATTTCTAACCAAACCAACAAAAGAATCATTATCCCTGATTCACAGATGTGAGAGCATCTAAGGCAGAATATTTGTGTCACACAGTAAGTCAGTGGAGTGAAGACAATGAGACTTTTGACTCCGGTTTCTGGATTTTAACTATGCTCATTTTCCACACCACTGAACAGTGCTTAGGTGAGCTAGTTGAAATCAGGTGAGCGCCTTCATTTCTTGTTGAAAGCCAGCCTCGAGTGAACCTCCTTCCAAGCCCTGAGCCTGCTGCAGAGTGAGTTTTGAACATAGAGATGGGGATAGGACCACCTTGGAGCTAATTGCTTTTAAATACTATTTTTATTTTATTAAAAAACAAAAGAACTGTGCCCTCTTCCTTTGTGCCTCTTACTGCTTGGGGCCCCTCCCAGTTATTCAGAGGTAAACTCTGGCTGTTTGTGGTGACCCCTGCCTCCCTTAGCTGGCCAACAGCAATCTCACATTCCCCGGGGAACAGTTGTCAGAGACGCAGCCTGCTTCCTCCCAGGTCTGCAGAGGCGCTGCCGGCATTTCATTTCATTTTCCGTCCATCTGCGGGTGCCAGACGCTTGCTCCATACTTGACAGGTAAAGGCATGTTGGGCATATTATTATCCATCTCACTGTACATTAATGATGATTTTAAAGCCCTTATCTCGGTCCCGTTTTCCCCCAGGCCATGGGCCCCGTGACAGCCTGATTGAGCACGGAAGTACCTCTGTTGAATTAGACAAATGCTAAAGCATTAGCTCCCCTGTCTTTAAAATATATGTCTATATGTCGGAGTACCATTCAAAGTCTGGTCAGGCTTCCTGATTGTGATGGGAAAAAAGGAAAAAAAGTCACAAGTAGAAAAACAAAAACCAAGAAGAGTGGAGACGAGCAGGACCTTGCCAAGGAAGCTTCTCCGCCACTGGCACTCGGTCTGTCGGCAGGAATGTCATACTCTGCATAAAACTAGCATGGCGGGACAGGCTTATTCTCCCCGGCGGGCCCTGTCTGGCACATTGCACCCTTCCCTGTCTCTTGATACTTGTGTCTAAAACTTCAGGACAAATACCTAGACCCTTCACTGTAGAGTCAAAGAAGTATTTTCATGTCTGGAAGGATGAAGTGACAGAGGTGGGTGTTAATCTTTTAATATTTGGTTTTGGGTTGAAACCTGAGTTCCCATTGGATGGTCACTGACTTCTGCTAGGACTCGGACTGTGAGAGTTTGGACAGACTTTAGGGTGCAGTGGCAGAAGCAGCAGCCAGAAATCTTCAAGAATCACTTATTGGTGGAAGAATTCACAGTTCTACATAAGTCCCCGAAATACAGCTGTGGGTATCCCAACAGACTGGCTCATGAGCACTGACTTCTAAGCCACTGCACTTCTTAAGTGGTGTCAGTGCCTTGCAGAAAGTAGGGAACACATCACATGAGGGTTTCTGGGTAGCAGTAATGCCATGGCATCCCAAGTCCCACCACTTCAGCTAAGTGGACTTGGCCACCAAAAAGAATCCTTTGCATCTTTGTGGCCAGCTAATGGAAAACCATTTAAGCAGCTAATTTCCTTTCCTCCTTCTTCTTTTTTTTTGTAGGAAAAGAATACGAAGTTAAAGAGCCCTCTTGTAGAAGCTGCATGGTTTTTAATGATATGTATATAATTTAATAGCATTTACAACCTGGTGAATAACTCATACAGATCCTTTAGATCAGAGATTTAAGAACAACACCTGACCTCCTAGGAAACTTACTAATACAGCATCTTCTGCTATTTATTTTCCTTCCCCTGATGTCTTTCTGGGTATTCATAAATGTGATGATGGCCAGTGTGGTACTGTACTGTATGAGCTGCCTTGTGATGTATCTTGAAGGAAGATATGAAAATGGAACACAGGATTAAGTGCCTGTTACTGCTGTTAATTTGAATACAATTAGTCTGAAATCTGTGGGAGCCACAACTCAAGAATAGACTAAGAGATGCATTAGTAAAGACACCAGTCCCCCCTTAGGGAGCCAGATGTGCTTTCTGTCCTTCCCTTCCTCCCTTAATAGCCTACAGTTTAGGATGTAAGTGAGTGGAACAATTATACTGATGCCATATTCATTAAATGCATTAATACCATGGGTTTTCCTGGAGAGGCTGCTCTTTCAGGACTTTGGAAGGAAGTGTGTATATTTCTCTCATGCCTTAGTATGGCAAGGGTAGACCCAGGAGAGCTATAAAAATCACCATTATATAAAGTGTCTGACAAGTCAAGTAGGATACAGGTCAGAAATGATGTGTGACTCCTTTGTTCTGGCATTACCAGGGACTTCGACTTAACTTATAGCTTGGTGGCTGCTATCTTTCTCTCTAAGGCTGGACCTAGGCTGCATTGTGAAGGGATAAAGTGCCCCCTATTCCTACCCTCTGTTGTGTCATTCTTCCTTCCCCCCCTCCTCATTGAAGGACCCTTTGCCCCAAACTGCTACTCCTTCACCTCCCTACCCCCAATCAAAGTTTGATCTCAGAAAAGGTTATAACCTTAATCTTAATCTGAGTATGTGACAATGCTTTGTTCTCTCCAAAGCACAGCAGCAGTGGGTGAGGGAGCTGTGGGATTTGGGTTCAAGCTTGGCTCTTGGCTTCTCTGTGCGTCTAAAATGGCCCAGGCTGAAGTGCAGACTCCTCCCACTCTGTACTTGAGCCAAGAATTGCCCCAGCTCCGCCAGTCCTGCCTGGGCGGTCAGCTGTGGTTTGGTCTCAGGACCTCCCCTTGTAGCTGTATTGGAGAGGTGAGAAGAGAATTATCAGTAACACAGTAAAGAAGGGAAGGCACTTATATTGTTGGCAAATATACATCAGACCTCTACTGAAGAGATTCAGTGAGTGAGCATAACTCCTGTTTGTAGAGACTTTTAAATTATACTTTAATAACGAGAATTTTTGTAATTCATCTGTTTGTCATTTGTCAGAGGGTTGTATAGAAACAAGTATTATACTTCATACACTGCAGTATTGATTGTATTATTTTCTTATGAACATGTATTTTATAGCCATTAAAATAATTATGTATCAAATATGCATATACATGTGTATGTGAATAACTTCAGCGCTCAGTTTTAGATTATTTTTTGACCAATCTAAACTTCCTTTATACCATCATTTAGCTTTTGAAAATAATGGGAAAAAAAACATGAATTTGGCCTTTTTACTGGGGCTGGCAAATGTAGGTTTACAGTTGTGAGTATGCGAAAGACAGTTTATTCTCGTATTATAATTTATTAACGGTCACATTGTTTTCCACAGGAACAACTGCAAACCTACTTTTGCCCCACCCTGTGTATTCACATACTCTGCAGTGGGCCTTTCTGAGTATAGATATTTTTGTTGCTGTCCCCCTGAAAGACACAAGGCAAAAACCAAACTTTGAACAGGGTAATAAACCTTCTGCCTGTTTTATGTCCATTAGTAGAATGCTTTCTTGTCAACGACTCTTTGGCTGTTTCAACTCTGACGCGATGGTGTGTGGGTAATCGGGGTGTAGGCGCTGGCCCGGCGGGAGCCGCTCCACGTACAGAAGGACCCGCCCGTATGCTGCCTGAGCCTCTGCCAGCTGCGGCAGACCTCAATATGGCCCCTTTCCTGGGAGCTTATGGCACGCGGTAATGACGCCAGTTGGGCCTCTGTTAATGGGGCTCTCTGGAAACAGCAAAACAGAAGCATGTGCTAATAAAAATGTGTCGTGCTCAGAACGAAGTTGGAGAGGACTGAGTTTCATTGGGTGACGATTTTCTCAGTTACTCTTTGTTTTGCTGAGCAGAGTGTGTTTGAATTATTCCTGGTGTCAGAGGGGGTTGGACTGTTCTTTAAAAAAAACAGTATTTTTCCATTGTCAATGAAGGTGTGGCAACTTGGTTGTGATGGCTGGTGGAAGACCCCTCGTTGCATTCTAGCGCTAATGAGTGGAAGGATTTCCTCCACAACATGAAATGACAGAAGATGACATGCCATCCCGCGAATGCTGCAAGTTTCCCTATGAACGTCAATAGCTGTGCACACAGGGAATTACTATTTTTTCATTTTTGACTAAGACCAATGCTGATTTTGTGTGCATAAAAATTTGTCTGTGGCTTGACATCATTTGAAATCATAATAGTGGGAGAAGAACCTTATCACTGATTGAGTGCATACAATGTGCCGCGCCAGGTGCTTTATGTAAATGATCCCACCTAAGTTTTTTATAACAGTCATATGAGGTACATGGTATTTTCTCTCTTGTACAGTTTGAAAACTGAGATTGAGAAATGTTAATTTCACAGGCTGTCTCCAAAGTTCATGTTCCTTCAAGCCTACCCGACTGTGGGCGTAGTAAATTAAAGTGGCAAAGGCTGCAGATCTTACCTGAGTCTCGCAAACAAACATCCCACCGAGGGGGACACACACACAAAGCCTCCAGGTTTCCGTGAGTTGCATCAGGTAACGCAGTTACTGCTTGAAGAGCAGGCACTGGAATTGTGTCTTGTCACTCTTCCTTCAGTACTGACCTCCATCAAGTGAAAACTCACCTTTTGCCCTTGAGAGGCAGCTGTGGTACCTCCTAGGCAGTGGTGGCTGAGCGGTCAGCTATGTGGCCTGAGCTAATTCCAGTTGCTTGGAGAACTGTGCTTATCGTTCAGTTCGTGAGGCAAGCACGTAGCACATGGTTGTACTGAGTAGGGCACCTCCTCAGACTTTCCACCTGCATCTCCCCATCACGCACACGTAGAGACACTGTCACCACCCGTGTCTTTAAGCACCTTCCCAGGAGCCAGGCAGGCCTTGTGCTCTGCACAGTCACTTTCACGGCAGCCGCCTGACCTTCACTCACGACATTTTTGTTTCTGAAATGTCTTCCCTGTTGAGTCAGCTGCTCCCACTCTAATGTGTAGTCGATCATCTCATACATACACATCTAACCTGATGAAACTAACTTTCTTTGGATTAGAAACCATGTGACTTATTTTCTTTCCCTCCGTTGATTAATAGATAGGTAAGCACAGAACTTGACTCAAATTTTCTTTGTTTTTTTCAAAAGATTTATTTACTTATTTATTTTTAGAGAGAAGGGAAGGGAGGGAGAAAGGGGGAGAGAAACATCAATGCATGGTTGCCTCTCTCACACCCCCAATTGGGGACCTGGTCTGCAACCCAAGCATGTGCTCTGGCGGGGAATCGAACTGATGACTCCGTGGTTCCCAGGCCGGCACTCAATCCATTGAGCCACACCAGCCAGGGCTCAAATTTTCAATAATTGGATACTGTAGATAGAGAAGTGACAAATGCTTGAGGCAACACCATGAAGGGAAGTAACGATTGATCCCCAGATTTGTGATTGTGACTGTAATGTTCAATAAGCACCATGCTTTGAAGATCATAAAGTCACTGGAAAATATCTTGTGAAGGGCACAGAACGAAGGGTAGCCTCTTTTCTGCAGAGGCATGAGGGGTGAAGACTGTGGCCTTTAATTCAAACTAGCAGTTTCAAAGAAGCTGGAGTGAGTCGAGACATAAAAGAGCAGTAAGAGGTTTATAAACTAGAAGAAGTTAATAAAGGGTGCAGTTCTCAGTGAGCCTGAGCGATTTCCTTCTGTTGAGGTTTTGTAAGGACAGTGAGACAAATGAGACACAGCATGGGAAAGCATACACTTTCAAGATACAGGAGTCTGTAGTCATGCAAGGGGCAATTCATGTGTTACCTAGAATCCACACATATGGTTTAACATTTTCTATTTAACCACATTAAGAAATTAAAGGGAATAGGAGGAATTCATTTTAATGATATATTTTATTTCTTAATATATGTCCAAAACATCATTTCAACATGTAATCAATATTTTACAGTCTCTCTTCAGAACTAAGTTCTGGGTGTCTGGTATGTTTCTGCATGTGCCACACAGAAACACATGCTCCCCATTGGGGGTCTTCCATGTTTCATGTGCTCAGGAGCTCACGTGGCCACCACACTGGACAAGGCAGAGCTGGGGTGTCAGAGCAGGACTGGGCTACACACGATGTGATTCTTGTGTGAGCTGCAAATCATCTGTACGGCTTTTTGAAAAGTGAGGGTTTGATCTGGTAAGCCTGGGGTGATGCCTCCGAATCTGTTGATGAAGTTCTCTCAGTGGTTTTGAGGGGAGTCTGAGGTTCAGCTTCTCACAAGTGGCTCTCTGGGATGGGCTTGGGCCTCAGGCCTCTTTCAAATTCTAGCTAAAAGGGGTTTCAGAAGGTAACTCTGTATATAACAAATTTTTCTTTATATGAGCGAGGGATTAGCACATTAGAGGCTAGAACTTCAATTGTGGATTCTGTAGGATGGCTAACCTTGTCTCTGTTTAACCCTTGGACACGGGATAGTGGTGGGGATATCTGTGAGAATGTAGGTGGCGAAAAACAGGGTTGAATCTGTCCCTCTTCTAGCAAAGGTGAGTGCTAGGGAATTGGCCTTCACTCTGTTTTTGTTCGTTTGTTAGTTTTGGCCTTGTTCAAATGCCCATTACTGTTTTAAAATCTCTGTAGAAACAGAGTCAGTAAGAAGGCAGAAATCTCGAAAGGTTTTGTATCAGCCCCTGGCTAAATGCATGATTCTTTTAGCTACACTTTTAGCTCCTTGGTGTTTCTGTTTATCCAGCCACAAAATGCGTTAAATGCTGATGCCTGCACCCTTAGAGCTGCCGCCCAGGTGAAGGCACTGCTGTGCTCAGGGTACTGTGTCACTCTAGGATTACGATAAGCTACACAGCATGCCTGTAAGTTAAGTGTTTATAGAAATTTGAACAAAGCTGTACTTTAGAAGGTCAAGTTGACTTGCTCAAGGACAGTAACTTGTAAGTTTCTCCAGGGCTCTGGCTTTTCTTTTTTAGAACCAATTGGCTTTCTCCTAGTTATCGCTCTTTCTTCAAGTCCTCTGTTTTCCCCAGTGGCCCTGCCCTGCTCCCCACTGCAGAGGAGCAACATGGGTAGTCTTTGAGTTTGTGAGGGTTTGCTGCTTGGTGACATAACGCTGATCTGTTTTCCAACCCTCTCAGGGTGGGTAAAAACCTAAAAACTGTCTAGTTTAACTCCTAATGTGATTTTGAATACCTTTTTAAATGTACTGATAGTAAATCAAGTTACTTTTTCATTGATTGATTTTTTTGAGAGAGAGAGCAAGCGAGAAACATCAGTCGGGTGTTCTACTTATTTACGCATTCATTGGCTGATGCTTGTATGTGCCCTGACTGAGGGTCCAACTTGACGTATAACAACTCTCTAACCAACTGCGCTACCCAGCCAGGGTTTCCAGTTTATTTTCTGACAACACCAATGATAGAAATTTCACCACCTCCTAAGTTCATTTCATGTACAAACAGCTCATTCCCCTGTTTAATTTATCCAGAATATCTATTACTATAACGTTTCACCTTTGAAGCTGCGTAAGACTTTTAAACATGACAACCCAGCAAATACATTTGTAGAGGAGGATCTTCTTATCTCTGACTCCTCCCACCTCCACCACTATCTTCCACTGGCCTTATCTTCCTTAGGCTGAGTAATTCTGAGTTTTTTTCACGTGTTTCTCATAAAAGTTTTCTTACTCTTCTTTTGAATGGACTTCAGGGAGTATGCATTAAGTGTGACACTTTTTAAATATGGCCTGACCAACACAGAAATACGGAAAATAAGTAAGAAAGAAATACGGAAAATAAAAGAGTAACAGAAACCTATGTGAAGGTTTTCTTTTCTCCTCTGAATAATCATAGAATTCGGAATTTAGAAAATTGTCAGTCATTCCACTTCTTGCATTACTTTTGTGAAACAAAGTAGGAGGACAGTGGGCATCTTTCCTTTGTGAAATCCCCCCCTCTGGTATTACACCAGGAGAGTTGTTTAGGGTTAACTTAATATCATGAGCCAGGCAGCTTGTGATGGTTTTCCATAGGCATCCATACACTTGTATTTCTTAACTTGAAGGTGTATGCCTCTTATTTATACAGTTAGCAGACTTAAAACTACTAGCAAGGTGGTATTTATAACCTGAGAGTTTTGTTGCCCCCACATGCCCTTTTTGGTGTTTGAAATTAAACAGCAGGGACATTTAGGCCAAATGTTCCAGGACCATTATAGTTAGCTAGACCTCTGAGATGCATTCAACTTTGCAGAGCTAACAAAGTATTTAATCCACGTCATTGCCTGGACTCTAGGGTGCATGCCCAGTGGAAGGCATTTATTTACCAAATTAAAAGCACAGCAAGCGCAAAGCTAAGGTATTATTTAGGCACATTCATCGACTCCTATTCTGCCTCTATTTACTAAATTTCTCACTGTTGGAAAATGGTGAACGAGTTGATTCTTGCAGTCACTTGGCTCCACTAAAGGTGAAATACATTTTTCTTGATTTATTCCTCCTGCATTGACAAAACAGCTTTTGGTAGCACTGGAGGATTTTCAGCTCTAGTTGGATACAGTAAGTGGAATTCAGGGTTTTTTTGTTTGTTGGTCTGTTTGTTTTCCTTTTGAATTATTCTGTCAAGCTCGCTACATGAAATCACCTATAAAGTGATGCTGACATGCTTGGGATTCAATGTCAGTTTTCACCTCTGCTTACCTAAATCCCTTCTTTCCCCTAGTCTAGTGGATGTTTCTCCCCCACCCCACGCACAAGTCAGTAAACATATGTAAATGCTCCAGTGAACAGCAGCCCTCAAAAACCCACCTGTAGCTCCCCCTGGGGAAGCATCCACCCAGACGGGAGAACAGAATGAAGAACCCAGGGATTTTTCAGACTACTGCTGTAGAAGAGTTTACTTGCTGAACTGCTTTTATCATCAAAGAAGGTTTTCATGTGTTCCAGCAGGCTGGATGGCAAACAGAGCTGGATGTCTTTGTCCACCGTCAGCCTCAAGGGACAAAGGGGTTTACGCTGCTCCTGGAAGAATGGGCGAGGCTGTTGGATGGAGTGGTGATGAACTGTGGGTGAAGTATAATGAGAAATTGTGGATCACAAATTAGTTCAGCGAGGATCTTTCTGCCCTACATTACTGAGAGAGTCCCTTCCTTTCCATCTCTGTCTGTTCTTGTACACTGGCCAGACTGGGGTAACTCATGTGGTTCTCTTTCACAATTTTGCTTTCAACTAATAATCTCCAGTATGACATCAACTTGATTGAACTAAGGTTTTCTCTGAAATGCCCATTTGTCAGTCACAGCTTCTAGAATATATCCACCCTTTGCTGCTAATAAAAGTGCAGAGCATTCTGCATCGCACTGGGGCAACTTCAAGCCTATGCATTTAAACCCACTGCCGCAGCGGGTCTGGTGAGTGCACCACACAAGTGTCGTTTACAAACACGTTCAACAGCAAACCATTTTTTCAAGCTAAATCTTTTATGGAAGCCCAATGTTTGATAGAGGTAAATGAAGTAGTTCTCAGTTTGAACTGGGGATGGATGATTCGGAATCCCACGGCACCGATATGGTGAGAACTGGGCTCAAGCCCCTCCTCTCTCATTCGCTGACACCAGTCAGGGGCTCAGGGCTGTGTCAGATCCTATTTTCACCCCTACCTCTTGTAGAATAAAGGTGGTGTTTCTTCCTGGTTCTCTTCTTCCCCACGTAAGGCATATGTTCGGTTGCACGTGAAAAACCCTACACTGGTACTCAGAAACTGTGACACGCCAGACAACCCTCCCCACCTAATAATTTTTGTTGGATGTTCATGCATCTTAATGAATACTTGAGATTAATTAACAAGTTAGTGTTAAGCTCATTGACCAACAAGGACTCATTCATCAGAGTTTTCTAACAAGCTTAATTTGGGGGAAAATTTTGCAGTATTGAGGAAAAGACAGCTCACTGATGGAAAACAATAACAACAGAAGCCAGCCCTCACTGGTCGGGATAGTGACTACTCTCCTTAACATTTTTACTTTTTGTTAAAGCCTTTACTTTCTTCAAAGAAATAGTAAATAGCCACTGGGGAAAAAAGTAGGCAATTTATATAGAACCCTAATATGGTAATAGAGTAGGTATTGAGAAAATGGAAGTTGTTGCTAAGCTGGAGCAAATCCACCTCTTAAAAGCCTTTGCTTATGATTTCTAGTTGAATGGGGAACGTGGTAGCAATGAAAGCAAAATCCATTGGCTGTTTAATGCTTTCCTTACATTGTGTAGAACACAAATCACAGTTGATTGTCAGCATAAATATGGACTGTTTTTTTTTTTTTTTTCAAAAACTGCATTTGTCCTTTTTTTATCCCTTTTGTTTTGGTAATACTGACCTAAGTTGCGGTGTAGGTTAATGCCTGTAAGAGGTCAAGATGTGTTGTGCCAGAGATTTTGAACTATAGATTTTCTACAGAGATAGTGATAAACTAAGGTTACAAATTAAGCAATCAGTTATATTTTTCTCCATGTAACCTGCTATTCCTATGTGAATATTTCAGTGGCTGGTCAGAGTGCCAATAACAGTGTTTTATGTCTGTGGTAGAGACAAGGTGCATTTGTTCAACCCCAGTGGTTATTTACAATGTCATTTCCAACGTTTTAGATATTTATGCCACAGCATCTGCAATGTCTTTTATCTAAGTCCTTTTTGAATTTATTTTGTTACATCATCATCATTATTCTTATTATGTAACTCTTTAGGTTGAAACTATTCTTTGGGTAAATGAGGTCCATAAGCTCATTCTTCAAAGCATAAAATAACATTTCCCCCATTTTATCCGTGTTATTACAATATAATTCATGTATAATAAACTACACCTATTTAAAGTGCGTTCCTGGATGAGCTTTGACACCCCCATGATGAAGATACAGACCTTTCCACAGCCTCCAAAAGGTTTTTGGTGCCCTTTGTGCTTTCTCCCTCCCCCAGCCTATGACAGCTACTGATGTTATATTTTTGCTACCACAAACAGTTAATATTTCGTTTGAATTTGCCCTAAAATGACCTTTTAAAATTTCAAGACCTACCATTTTTGCATTTGGCAAACAATAGTAGAAAGAAAAACAGTAAATATCATATTCAGTTTGGCTTTTGATTTGAAGGTTATAAAGGCTATAAATACAACAGATTCTTTGTGAGGAAAGCTTGAAAATCATACCCTAAAACCTCTCTAATGTCATCACTTAGAAATAAAACACACACTATAAATTTATATTAAATATTGTTATGAATAAATTACAAGAATACTACACATAAAATAATGAAAGCAGTTTTGTACTCTTAGTATGGTAGTACAGAGTTAAGTTTCAGACTACATTTTATAAGGAGTGTTTGTTTTTTCAGCCTAATGCAATGTAATATTTAATTTAAAATAATTTCTAAGTTATGCTTTATTTCAAGCAATAAAAAAATTTTATTGAAATAAACTAAGCAGCACGGATGAAAGAAGGTAAATGAAAGAAGGTAAACACTTGTCTTCGTAAGTTGTAATTAAATTTAAATACAGTATTAAACAATCTTATGACACAGTATTTAAAAATATTAATATTAACTTAAAGTCTCTTCGGATGTCACAGGGCGTGGGCTCTGGTGTAAGGACACCTGGCTTGGAGTCCTGGATTTGTTGTAATGAACCAGCTGTGTGATGTTTAGAAAGTCACTTAATCTCATTGTACTCATCTATAAAGCAGGGAAAGCAATGTCGGCCTGCATCATGGCGTTGTTGGGACGATTAAACAAGGTCAGATACATAAAACATTTAAAATAGTGTCAGGCACACAGAAAGACCTGTATTATTATTATTCTCCCCCAAAATAATTTTTAGTGCTCCCAATTTTGAAAACATTATTATGATGCAGTTTATAAATCAGAAAAACCTGGGAAATATTCAACTGGAAGACATCTAATTTTTATTTTCTCATTTTATGAGATATAAGTATACCTCATTTTGTTGCACTTCGCCTTATTGTTGCATTTTCCAAACTGAAGACGGGGTGCTCCACTAGCAAAAAGGTTACAACTCGGTTTTTTGTGTTACTCTCTTTATTAGAGAGATCTAAAACTCAGCCCCCAACATCTCTGAGGTAATACGGGGCACTACCTCCCTTTTCAGGCTTTGTGGCACTGTCCGAGGTGCTGAAAAGTCCCAGTCGCCTTTTACTGTATTACTCTTGATAGTATTTTAATTCTTACTAGAGTCACTTGGGTTAAAGCATCCTGGATTTATTGCATCATTCTATGAAGCTGATGTTTGCTCAGTGGTGGAAAAGCAGGGAAGGGTGTTCGATGGTGGAAAGACTTGGGAAAGTGGGTCACTTGTCAGTTAAATAACAAACCATCTCTTATCTCACTTGCATTGAAATCACATTTTGTGTGTTTTTCACTTTTGCTGGGGAGTAAAGGTTTTCAATTTCCTAGTTCAATTCAACAAATAGTTGGCTGTCCTCATTGGTCCCTTTTGATCTGCAGTGACTTTCAAGGTCAAGGCAGATTTGTCTAGTGACAGGAACAATTAATTTCTTGGGATTCTAATAAAGATTGTTTCAGTTGGTCGCATAGGCAAATAGTGAGTTTGCAGTTAAACAAATAAACAAAGGAAAGAATATTCAAAAGTTATTGGTGAGATTTCCTGAGATATGAGTCTATGTCTTGACAATTAAGGATGTTGGCACATAGTAGGCACATAAATTTGTAATTGAATTGAATAATTAATTACCTGATTTCTAAGGCTGATTCTGAAAACTGAAATTTATCTTCATTGGCTATCTTCTTTGCTTGACAAGTTGGATGATAAATTTCCCTTAGTATGCCAAATTTCTCTAAAAATAGTAAGAAGCAAATTATAAGATAGATAATGTAGTGATTAGGGCCTCAGATGAGGTGGATCCATCTGTACTAGTCACAGGTGCCTTGAAATCTCCTCTTTTATCTCAAAATGTGTATATTCTCAGTCTGTTTGTTAAAGGTATAATGTTGAGTCTTAAATTATATAAAATATTCTCTGTCTGAATTTTCTAAAATGTATGCCTTGGTTCATGATGGGAATGATGTACAAGAGGAAAAACTCACTAACTGTTGCTCAGAAAGAAAAAAGAGGTTGTACGAGTTTACATGAACTAATTTCTACTCATCTTCTCCAGTGAAAACATAATCATGTAAGTTTACTAATTCTTTCATGAAAGACTGCTATTAAAAATAGTTGTATATGTTTTCAGCACAGAAGATGAACATAAGGGAATAGAACATTTATGAACAATATATACATATTTATTTTTTGTATTTTCTCAATTGGTTTATAAACCCTTAGTATTCAGATGCCATTAGAATGAGGAAAATGCAATTGTAAATATTGTAATGTAAAATAATTACTGGTTTCTTGTTAATGAATACTATTTTCACAGGTAATCACCCTATATTCTAATATATATCAATGAAATGTTATCAGTGAAATGATATTTATCAAGTTTATCTTTTTCTGACTCTTAATCTGCTTTGTGACATATGATGGTGGCATATTCTATTATTTTCATCTTATTACATTTTATAATTTGCATTTGAACTAACATTTGTTGTTTATTAAGGACTTAGAAAGTGTAACATAACACCTTTGTCTTGGGACAAAATACAAAAATCTGCTACTTGACTTAGGAAAGTAAGAATTTTGGCCTTTATTAAAAAGCCATGTGAACTTTATGAAATATTTGGATAGAATTAACAGTCAATTAAATCTAATCAATATTATATAGATTTTTATAAATTAGCTTATCCATAATACTGAAATATAGAAATAAATTTGGTAATATTTTAGTGAAAATATTTTTTTTAAGATTTTATTTGTTTATTTTTAGAGGGGAAGGGAGGGAGATAGACAGAGAGAGAAAGAAACATCAATGTGCAGTTGCTGGGGGTTATGGCCTGCAACCCAGGCATGTACCCTGGCTGGGAATCGAACCTGGGACACTTTGGTTCCCAGCCCGCGCTCAATCCACTGAGCTACGCCAGCCAGGGCTAAAAAAGTATAATTTCAACTAAAATGTTCACTGGTGCAATTTTATATTTCAGAAGATATCAGTTGTTGCTGTAGAATTTCTCCAACATGAGAATATTTTTATTTTTGTCAGGGTGAGAGTGTATTGGAAATCAAAAGCAGTAGTTTTATAATTATGTTTATTAAAAATAATACCTATGTAACAAGAAGAACAATCTGTTTTCAACTTCTGACCTGGAACTGTAAAAGATTTTTTTAACACAATATTGGTATTTTAATAAGGAACTGTTTCACAAAAATAAAATTCTAAATTTTCTTCTTGCTCCTCTTTGATTTCCGCTTCTCTTTCTCCTTGCATAATTGTTATTCTCATGCGGTGAATTGAGTGATCGCCCACTATAGTCTTAATTTAATTTAGGAGTTAATCATACACCATTTATTAGGAGGCATACGTTTTTAATGATGTACCAAAATTTCAAAGCAAGTTAGGTTCCTGAAAGGTGTCATGAAAGTTCTTTACTAGATCAAAATCCATTAAAATGACAAAAAGTCTATAATTTATATTGTAAGAGTTAAAGTATTTTCTCTGGCAAATGATAGGCTCAAAACAATGATGCTGTTAATTGTGAATGAAAGGATGGGAGTCAGCCCTTTGTCTGTTACTGTTCAGGTTTGTGAGTGAATGTATTCATGTGTGTGCACGATTTGTTCTTCAGTACAACTCGTGATTCTTTTTTTCATTAGCTAGTGCTAACTTTCAAAACACTGTTAGTGACCTATAATACTAGAAAAAGTGTGGACAATTATTTTTCCAAAGAAGGTTCAATATTTTGGAGTAATAAATGCTCCTCTACCTGATTATTTGGCGGTATTTCCAAATCATTTTATCTTTATTTCATAAATGATCAACTCTATAGTGGAAACTTACTTTTGCTTTGGAATATTTTAAACACAATAAACAGATTAACTAAAGAATGTTTATGAGCAATTAAATATGAGTGAGACATTCGGGATTACATTTTACTTCGAGAATAAGAGAAGAGGCTATCTTATAATTTTACAAGAGCATTAAAATATTCTTTAACTCTTAAATTCTGGGAAATTTTTCATGTATTTTTGGGAACAACTGGCAAAATAAATTGCCAGGAAAAAATGTCACTGACTGACAATACAGAAGGCCCCCAGTTTCCAAGAGCTGGAGATGATAAATAGAATGACGGTGGACCTTGGGACCAAATAGTGCAGCACAGCCATGTGCGACCTTATGCATTATTATGTTTCTAAGTATGCAGAACAGCATAAAAAAGGATAGAAGGGGAAGAAATCTCATTTGAAGGCAAAGTGAAAATATCTTAAAGGACAAAGAAATGATAAATCCAGCCAACTAATATATCTAAGTTAGTTGTGGGTGGGATGATACTATAAAACTTGAATTTCGTGTGTGTGTACCCAGCTCTTTGAGCGTACAGAGTCATTGACATGGAAATTATAAAAGTATCCTGTAAGAGTAGCTGTCAAGAATGCAGTCAGTCTCTTAGCTTGTATTTTTGGTCATTTTTTGAGCTGTAGTATACTGAGAAATCAACTCTGAATGTACATTAGAGGACTACACTATGGGGAAGAAATGTTATGGTCATTTCCTTGGGAGTACCATGTATTAAATTCTCTAAGAAAGGCTTACCATGAAGTAAAAGAGGCACTGATTCCAGTTCATTAATATTTATATAAAAAGAAGTTGGTAAAAGCTTGTACTTAGAATATTTAAGAATGTTTGGGCTATTAGAAAAATACATTATCCTGTGATTTTGATTCTAACTTAGTACTCAAATTTGTAATTTGAATAATTAATTTAGAACTATGATTTTAAATTTATTCTGAGTAAGCTTGTAAATACTGAGTACTTTATAAATTTTTTATTTCTTCACATTATAGGTTAAATATATTTGATTCTAACAGTGATTTAATTACTCACTAAAGTCTATCAGTAAGACCATTGAAATATCCAACTAGTAAATGTGTAAATACAGTTACAAATGCTTGAATAAGTTTAGATTTATAATAAAAACAAATATTTGGAGCACTCTTAAAACAACAAATTTATTAGATTTATGAATAAAAATTAGTATTTATTTCATTGTTTAAAAATTTAAGAAAGATCTGGGTTTGGAGCTTATAAATTTTTAATTGAATTTTATTATAGAAATTAAAATAAAGCCCTGAATAGCATTTTCTGTACAAAAACTACTCTTGAGGACACACACACACACACACACACACACACACACACACACACAAAACACTTAGTTCAAAAATTTTCTGGTATTTCCAACAAGTGGCATTCAGTTTTGCTGACAGACGAACTCATCCAGAAGTCTTGGAGCTAACATTGGCTTTTGCCAGGGAAATACTAATCAAACACTCCATACAGGACTCACAATAGAAAAGAATCACACTGTGGTCAGTTCATCAGGAGGCAAAGGTTTCTGATAACTATCAAACTTTCAGGGACTATAACCTGAAAGTAATAACTACTTAGAGTCTGAATCTCTTTTCTGTTTTATTGAAAAAACTAAAGCAAAAAATACCCTGGCTGGTGTGGCTCAGTGGATTGAATGCTGGCCTGTGAACCAAAAGGTCACTGGTTCGATTCCCAGTCAGGGCACATGCCTGGGTTGCAAGCCAGGTCCCCCATCTGGGGGCATGTGAGAAGCAACCACATGTTGATGTTTCTTCTCTCCATCTCTTTCTCCCTCCCTTCCATTCTCTAAAAATAAATAAATAAAATCTAAAAAAAACCCACAAAAACCAAAGCAAAAACAAAGAAACAAAAAATATACCTAGTCTTTTTTTTTACCATTAATTAGTGCGAAGCAGCATATGATTCTACATTGGAGAGGAAAACAAAATTATCTAGAAACTCTTTTTATCCTTTTGTCATTGAAACTTTTGTGTGTGAAATACATGTGCCACATTAACATAAGAATGTAACAAAAGAAATACTAATAAAATGTGTACTTAAAAGAGATACGTTGTAGATGTTGTGAGTTTTACCAGAATTATGAGGCTGTCAATTGCTATTTATCTTGCTTGAAATTTGTTGTGTTTCTTAGGTGTGAGTTTTGGAGTCTTGTAACAATTTTTGGAAAATGCAAGCCATTTTGGAAGACTGCCTCTCTCCCCTTATCTCTGCGGTTGTCTTCTTGTACCACTCCCAGTGATGTATGTCAGACCTTCTCACTCTGTCTTCATGTCTCAGACCTCGCCGTCTTGTTGTCTCTATCTTTGTCTGCACTTCATACTGGCTAGCTTCTTTAAAATTATTTTATTAGTTCATTAATTTTCTCTTCAGCTGTGTTTAATCTATTGTAAATTCATCCACTGAATTTTCCATTTCAAATGTATATATGAAGGGCGGCCTCCAAAAGACTGGAACTATCTTCTGGAGGGTAGGCCCCTTGTAGTACAGGCTACCCCCACTAGGTGAGTGTTCTAGAACTCCGTCTGTATCAGTGTACCTACTGGCACTGTTGTGAGAGGCCGCCTCCTGCTTCTGTGAATTTTTTTGAAGACTCTTTCAATGTGTTTGCCCGTTTCATGATGGGTGATTTATGAGAGCACCTTCCTACACTTCTTCAGAAGTTTTTGACCAAAAATGGCATGACACCCATGCCCCACCCTCCCAATTCACCTGATTTCTCCCCAAGCGGCTTTTTTTTGTTTCCCTGGGTGAAAAAAAGTCCTCAGAGGGAAACGTTTGTCTGATATGGAAGAGGTAAAACAAAAGACGGCAGAAGTACTAATGGCCGTAAAAATCAGTGAGTGCAAAAACTGTTTAGAGCAGTGGAAAAAATGTCTCAATAGGTGTATTTCATCAAATGGAGAGTAATTTTAAGGTGACTGAAGTTTAAACATGTACGAATAAATACACAATTTTTGTAAGTAAATTCTGTTTTGGGAAGAGATACATATATAGATAGATGGATAGATTTCTATCTATATATTATATATATCAAGAAGTTCTTTCTGATTCTTTTACACATCTACATTTAAAAAATAGTGTACTAAGCTATACTTATATTTTTAAGCCTTTCTCATTTTTATTGAAGTATAATTGACATAAAATTATATCGTATTAGTTTTGGATATACAACATAATTATTCAGTATTATATATATATATATTGTGAAATGATTACCAGAATAAGTTTAACTAACACCCATCAACATACATAGTTATAAAATCTTTTCGTTCTTGTGATGCATGCTTCTAAGGTTTACTGTGTTAGTAACTTTCAAATATGCAATGTAGGATTACTAACTATAGTCACTATACTGTACGTTACATCTCCAGGACTTAATCTTCTTACAACTGGAAGCTTGTACCTTTTGACCCCATGCACCTATTTCTTCTACCCTCTACCCTTGCCTCTGGCAACCACCGAGTTGTTCTTTGTATCTGTGAGCTCCTTTTGTTGTTGTTCTTGTTTTCAATACCCCATGTGAAATCATAAAGTATTTGTCTTTCTTTGTCAGACTAATTTTACTTAGCATAATGCCCTCAAGGTTCATCATGTCAAAAATAGCAAGATTTCATTATTTTTAGGGATCAACAGTATTCTATTGTATATACAGCCCACATCTTCTTGATTCATTTGTCTACCTATGGACACAGTCTGCTTGCATATCTCAGCAGTTGGAAATAACTAGTGCAATGAAAATGGGAATGCATTTATCTTTTTCAAATTGGCATTTTGTTTTTGTGGGATAAATACCCGGAGTTAGAATCACCGGATCATATGGTAGTTTCGTTTCTAATTTTTTTCATAAGCTTCTAAAACCTTTAATTCCTTAGTTCTTCTTCCTTTAATTGTGACAAACTCCAGTTTTTCTTTGCCTCAGTTTATATATATTTTTAAAATTTTACCAATCCCTTACACCCCTCTTTTTTGGCAACCATCAGATTGTTCTGTATATCTGTATGAGTCTGTTTTTGTTTTATTTATTTATTCACTTGTTTTGCTTTGTTTTTCAGATTCTACATATAAGTGTAAACATATGGTATTTGTTTTCTCTGTTTGATTTTTAATTAGCATAATACCCTTTTGGTCCATCCGTGTTGTTGCATGTGGCAAGATGTCATTCTTGTTTATTGCTGGGTCATATTCTATTGTGTGTGCGGGTGTTTATCCATTCTTCTACTGATGGTCATTTTTTTATTTCTTTTTAAAAATATTTTATTTATTTATTTTTAGAGAGGGAAGGGAGGGAGAAAGAGAGAGAGAGAGAAACATCAATGTGCGGTTGTTGGGGGCCATGGCCTACAACCCAGGCATGTGCCCTGACTGGGAATCGAACCTGCGACACTTTGGTTCCCAGCCTGCACTCAATCCACTGAGCTAGGCCAGCCAGGTACTGATGGTCATTTAATGCTGCCGTGAACTGGGGGTGCATGTATCTTATTGAATTGCTGTTTTAGTTTTCCTCAGATAAACGCCTAGAAGTGAAATTGTTGGATCATACAGCAGCTCTGTTTTAAATTTTTTGAAGACTTTCCATATGTTTTTCACATATAAATCAGCTGCACTGATTTACAATTGCACTAAGAGTGCCACCAGGGTTTCCTTTTCTCCACATCCTGCCCATAATTCACTTGTTGATTTTTTGATAATAGCCATTCAGACAGGTGTAAGGTGATATTTCATTGTATTTTTGATTTGTGTTTCCTTGCTGATTACTGATGCTAAATATCTTTTTTGCATGTCTGTTGGACTTCTGTATGTCCTCTTTGGAGAAATCTCTGTCTATTCAGGTTCTCTGCTCACTTTTTAATCAAATTGTTGTTCTTATTGGTGTTAACTTGTATGAGTTCCTTATATATTCTGGGCATTAACCCCTTATTGGTTGTATCATTTGCAGATATTTTCTCCCATTCAGTAGGTTGTCTTTTTGTTTTGGTGACTTTTTTTTTTGCTCTGCAAAAAGTTTTTAGTTTGATAGGGATTGCATTTAAACTGTAAGTTGCTTTGGGTAATATGGACATTTTAAAATATGAGTATGAAATATCTTTTCATTTATTTGTTTCTTTTTCAAATTTTTTAATCAATGTCTTATAGTTTTCAGTGTACAGGTCTTTTATCTCATTGGCTAAATTTATTTCTCGGCATTTTATTCTTCTTGATGCAATTTTAAATGTAATTTTAAAAATATTCCTCTGATAGTTTGTGATAAGTGTACTCAAACATAGAAGATTTTTGTTGTGATACTGATTGTGTTCCCTGCAGCTTTACTGAGTTCCTTTGTCAGTTCTAACAGTTGTTGGTGAAGCTACTTTAAATGCATGTTTAAATGGCAGTTCTTCAATGTTGTTCAGTTTACTACTGTCATTTACTACAACTGAACTTCATTAAAAACATCTTATTTTCATGCTTGGTTATTCTAAGCAACAAAGTATGCCCGCATGTTGTTAGGATGAATATTGTGTATGTCATTTCCACTATAAAGCTAAACATATGGCGTGATTGTTAGGTGTTTTCTTGAAAACCATCATTTGTTTTTGCCACATCATTGACTCATTGATTTATCAATGTATTAAAGTTCTTTTCTAGCACTGAATGAATAGATGGTATGTCTGTAAGATAAAGGTGCAATGGAAAAATGTAAATTTTTTGATCTGGGTGGAGTGGTCAGCAAGTTCTTTTCTGGTAGTAGAGAGCTGTTCTTCCCAATATTTTTCAATAATAAGCTGAATGAAACAATATAACATCGATAGATGATTGCCTGATTAAAACCTATCAAATACCCTGGCTGGTGTAGCTCAGTGGATTGAGCATGGGCTGCAAACCAGGCATCGCAGGTTTGATTCCCATTCAGGGCACATGCCTAGGTTGCAGGCCATGGCCCCCAGCAACTGCACATTGATGTTTCTCTCTCACTCTCTCTCTCTCTTTCTCTCTCCCTTCCCTCTCTAAAAAATAAATAAATAAAATTTTTACATAAAAAACCTATTAAATACTGTAGACCATGAAATGTGCTAATATGTTTTCAGGATTAAACCCAACCAACATTTATGTACCTGAATGGTATTTTATTAGTTTCTGGTATTATTATTTATTTATTATTATATTATTTTCCATCAAACAACTATAAACCTACTTTTGCCTCACCCTGTATTTTAACATGTCTGATTTTAATTCAGTTCATTTGTATAATAAGTTTAGCTACATTTTCAAACTCATGTTAAAATTATAAGAAAATTAAATGAAATTTGTGCATTGCCTCTGCAATATGAGAATGGTACGCATGATTAAGATAAACTTAAAATGTATTGTTCAAACTGAGACTGTTTTGTGAGTTAAATAGGCACTGCTGATAAGTATGCCAGGCCCTGACCAGTATAGCTCAGCTGGTTGGGTGTCACCTTGCAAAGTGAAAGGTCACCGCTGGACTCCTGGTCAGGGCACATGCCTAGGTTACGGGCCCAGTCCCCGGCGGGGACATGCGAGGGACAAGAGAGAAGCTTGTCTCAGACAAGATGTTCCCCTCCTTCTCTTTCTCCCTCTTTCTAAGATAAAATAAATAAAATCTTTAAAAAAATGTTTTTAAAATAATAATGCCAGGACAATAGTCAGGTCTGTTTTAGGCAAAGACGAACACTCACCTTGGACGCAGAAAACGACACATGCCTCCATGCTCCCACAGGCTATCGGGGATCAGCAGTTCCTTTTCTCCTTCTTTTTCTTTCTTTCTCTCTCTCTTTTTTTGCTGATGCTAATTAACATCAGTCAAACAGGGCAGATAAAGTGCTTCTCAGATAAGGTCAAGTTCAAGGAGTTCATCATCACCAAGCCCTTATTTCATGAAATGTTAAAGGGGCTTATCTATGAAAAAGAAGATAAAAAACATGTACAGTAAAATGACAGCAAACTCACAATTATCAACAACCACACCTAAAACAAAAACAAAAACAAACTAAGCAAACAACTAGGACAGGAACAGAACCACAGAAATGGAGATCACATGGAAGGTTAGCAACAGGGGAGTGGGAGGAGGAGAGAGCTGGAAAAGGTACGGAGAATAAGTAGCATAGATGGTAGGTAGAAAATAGATAGGGGGAGGGTAAGAATAGTATGGGAAATGTAGAAGCCAAAGAACTATGACACATGGACATGAACTAAAGTGGGGAAATGTGGGTGGGAGAGGGTGTGCAGGGTGAAGGGGAGTGAAGGGGGGGAAATGGGACAACTGTAATAGCATAATCAATAAAATGTATTTTTTAAAAAAAGTCAAACAGAATACCTTTGGTGGGAAGTTTGTGTTGATGCTGGCTTTTGCGTAGTTCGCTTTGGCACAAAAATCTGTGGCAAGTTGCAAGATCTAAAATAAAATATGATAAGAACATGCAAGGGAGAGAACTGGAGAACTTTGGATATCAGCCACCCAAGAGCAAGAACACTGATCAGAATCCCGTTTGCCAGAATTAGGGCGTGAGGCGGTAGTCAAGGGTCAGGTACTTCTGACGTTAGGTCTGGCCCTAGAGACCACAGGGCCTGTGAGTGGGGAAGCAGGGACCTGTCTTCAGGGAGAGAGTGATGGAGAGTGTGGAAATTTGGCCAGATGAATTACATAGCTCTGGTTCAAATATTGATTTTGTCATGCTAGTAACCATGGGCAAGTTATTTAAGCGGTGTCCTTTTTCTAGAACATATGGTGTAGATAATAATAGCTACCTCAGAGATTTTCTTAAACATTTGAAAAATACTTAAAGTCGTACCTGCTGCCCAATAAATAGGCTCTCAATAAACAGTAATCATCATTGCGTCCCAGCATAGCATTCTGCAAACCAATCCGCAGTGTGTTCCATTATTACTGAAATAAAATGAGAGTAGCCCTTCCTTCATTTGCAGGAGACCTAAATTTGGTGGGATATTCTGCTGTGACAGTTCTCTGAGATCTATGTTATCGCCCTTTGGTGTTTACTGCTTCTTGTCTGCCAGCGGGCGGCAATAGATGACAAGACAAATGAGTGAGCAGTGCCAATATTTCATGCTATCCTCCCCAAATCTATCAGTTCCAAGTGTTTCACTACTTGGGCAGGTTTAAGAACCGACGTCTGGCTTAGGACCCAGCGTGTGTGAAGTAATGAAGGCTTGCTTTAGCAGAAGTCTCTAGAGGTCTCAGAAAAGCGTCTCCCTCCTACCGCAGACTTCATTGTTGCTACCTGCAAAAGGAGGCATTAGGCAAAAGTATTCCTGTCATTTCTCGGAAGAGCATCATTTTCTGGTTGTGGAAAGTGTCTCTTCCCAGGACCATTTGGTGTGCTGAAGAAAAAAAACACAACTCCCCTTAATTCTTGACCGAATTAAAGAATCAAAAATCTCTGAGAGGTTGGCATAAATCACCTTTTAAAGGTAAACTAAAGGAGATAGGGAAATTATTTTCCATTGCAAGAAAATATAGCCAATTGTAATATATGGAGATCTAAAGGTGTTTCTGAGGTTCGATGCTTTTTCTTCCCAAGCTGCTCACTGATTCCCACTATGTTTTCACCATAGCCATCCTCAAGTTCAACTCTATCACTGTGGTGGACTGGTAATGCCTAGCGGTAGCAATGGGTCTCTGGGGACTCTAACTCCATTCTTTTGTTTGGAGAATGTTTCCTTGTAGGTGAGGAACGAAGCGTAGCCATCGGGGCTTATCCCAGATCCTAAAAGCCCTCTGAATGTGTGCTGATGGTCTCATTTTAAAGTCCCCAGCGCCGGGCAGGCGCACACCACGGGAGCACAAATCACTGTGAGAGAGTGCGTCCTTCCAAACCCAGTCAGCCCATGTCTCTCAGAAACTATATGTACTTTTTGCAGCTTTTCATGAAACTTGCTTCATGAAAATAAATTAAAACATGAATTTTTAAAATTTTGTGTTCTCTCTGATTTTTTTTTAAATTTTCTGAGCTTGTCTCCAGACAGACAAATGGTCAAGTGACTACTTCTGTGGGTACCTTCCCGATGTGTTCAAGGCCTTTGTCAAAGTCGAACCACACCAGACGGAGAAGCCCTTTGAATCCTGCCCCGACCCAGCCTTCCCTGGGGGGTGTCGCCCCGCGTAGAGGCAGGAATATTAATGCCTGTGGAAGTGCTATGCAAATGTTAGTTGCCACTGCCAATTTTTATCTTCCCTAAACAACCCTGCCACATAAAACATGTGTCAAAAATTAATTTGTATATATATCTTTGATTAATGAGTGCTATTTTTGTCTTCCTAATATTGTTCCTGATTCATGTGTTTTCAAATACTTTGTTCACTGATTCATACCTAGTGATCTTATCTCTCTGACTAGACTATAAATATTCTACAATGAGGGCAAGGACCAGATTTTATCTGCTCCCTTAACTAATGTTTAATAAGGGTTTTCTGTTTAGATGTTCTCTACAGCTTTGGCTCGTGGGAGATTCCAGGTCTTCCGTGCATGCAGTCTCCTGATGGTGTAATTGATGCCTCGCTCTTTGCCCTGAGCATTTGCTTTCCTTGCCTAACAATCTTTGTTGTATAACCACTCTGTTGCGGCGTGGTTGACATGTCAGAAGCTGCACATACGAGGTCTGTCCAGAAGGTATCCAGCCATGTGCTGTGAAAAATAGAGACGTTTATTGAAGATACAGGATACAAGAAACATTGTATGTAGGACAATGACACCTCAGTCCCCTTCCAAGCAGGCACTTGGGACCCCACACAGTTCTCCCAATTGCCACCAACTGCCTCGTCACATTTTCCTGGATCTCACTGACTGTCTGAAATCTCTTCCCTTTCAAAGGTGATTTTAGTTTGGGGGAAAGCCAGAAGCCACAAGGCACCAAATCTGGGCTGTAGTCACTGGGATGATTTGATGTTTCATTAAAAGCTCTCTCTGATGCATGAGGGTGGGTGTTGTCGTGATGAAACTGCCAATCACTAGCTGCCCATACCTGCCAACTTCTGAGTCATCCGAATAGTTTCCATGGAGTAAAGTTCTAGCTTAACAAAAATGTGATGCAGATTTGTCACTGTACTTGCCCAGCCACTTTGAATGCAAAGGCCACACAGTACACAGGCTCACTCAATGGCGTCTACCACCCCCACTGACTAGTACAGTGAGGTCATCACTGTTCACATGTGCACATTCCAGTCCACTCTCCCTGGCTGCCAGGTTACATCGATGTGGTCAAACCATTCTCGTTATATTTACCATGGCTGGACTTTTTCCGGATGTGTTTAAATGTATACAGCTTGATGAGTTTGGGGATAAGTATATACCCTGAAACCATCATTAACATCAAGGCTACACACCTGCTCAACACTTTCCAATGTTTCCTCTCTTATTGTTAATACTTTGTATGTGTGAGAGAGTATGTGGTAAGAACACTTAACAAAAGCTCTGTCCTATACCTAGCAAATTTAAGTGTGTAATACATTACAATTATCTATAGGCACCATGCTAGATTGTGTGCATCCAGAATTTATTTTGTACAACTGAAACATTGTGCCCTTTGACCCAATCTCTCACATTCGCTCCTCCCCTCAGAAACTGGGAATCATCATTCTCCTCTCTCCTCCTATGACTGTGACTGTGTCAGTTTCCATGTGTAAGTCAGGCCACACTGTGTTTGTTCTGCCGTGCCTGGCTCACTTTACGTGGTATGACACCATCTAGGTCCATCCATGTTGTTGCAGACATCAGGATTTCCTTCTTCTCACAGCCAAATAATATTCTGTGGTAAGAAGATAACATTTTTCTTTATCCAGTCAACCTTCAGTGGATATGTGCATTGATTATTGGGATGGCCAAAAAGTCCATATGTTTTTTTCCGTAAAATAAAAGATACATTTTTTTTCATTTTCACCAATAACTTTATTGATTTGGCTGTTTAGAGTATGTCGGCTGTCTCCCATGTGGTATCACATCCATTGTTCTCAATTACTGTCTCAATCTGATTGCTGTCAAGTTCAGCTGGTCTACCCGACCACGGTGCATTGTCCAGCGAGACATCTCCTGCATGAAACTTTACAAATCACTTTTGACACATTCTGTCAGTCATGGCACCTTCTCCACACACTGCACAAATCTGTTTTTGTGTTCCAGGTGCGTTTTTACTTTTCTCGAAATGATAAAGCATAGTATGTCAAAAATGTTGTGTATTTTCTTCCATCTTCAATATTAAATGGCTACACAAAAATTCACCAATTTTGATGTGTTTTTTTTTACATGCACGCTACAACAATACAATCTAAACAAAATTATTTCAAATGAAATTAAAGACTGCTAAGCACTACTAGAGCCATCTTACTGAAAAACCAAACGAACGTTTCGGCCAACCCAATACACATCCTGGCTCTCGGCATAACATAGCGATGAACGTGGAGTGCAGCTATCTCTGAGAGACCCTGTTTTCCATTCCTTTGGATAAATACCCACAAGCAAGATTGCTGGATCACATGGAGGTTCTGGTTTTCATTGTTTAAGGAGCCACCCTACTGATTTCCGTAACGACTGTACTGATTTTCTCTCCACCAACCGTGTAGAAGGGGTTTCGTCATGTTTCGACGTTTCCATAATAACCATGCGAGCAGGTCCAAGGTGCTGTCTGTGACTTTGTTTTGTGTCCTTGTTGGCCATTTGGGGATCTTCAGTAGAGAAATGTATATTCAGATTCTCTGCCCATTTTTTGATTGGGTAATTAGCTAACTTGTGGAGACCATAAAGGTGCTGACATAGCACAGAAAGAAAAAATGTACCCCCTCTCCTCCATCCAGTGTAGGGATTGTCAGGACACCCAGTGCCGAGTTCCTTTTCCTGCAGTCTTTTCCTTCAGCGCCCACTGCTGTAATTACAGCCTCACACCAGTCCCAGAAGAATTTCAAAGGCTGTAGAAATTCAGCAGTATTTTACCAGGAAGCCGGTTAGTATTCTCCTCTACCAATAAAGAAAATACTCCTCAGTAAATGACCAACCATACTATACCTGGCTTTTCCTGTTCTGGGTCTACATTTATCTATAGAATGTTAATATCAATGATAATCTATAGATTGGTTCTTCAGCTCAGAATTTAGAAAGGGAAAATTGCTTTTGATATGCCTAATGAGAAATTAATAATTCTTATAACACAGGTACTACCATTATCTACATTTTCTAGGGGGAGCTATATACTGTTTATAAAATATACTTACAAACAGATGATTAACTACAACAGTTTCTAAAAGTAATCTGCGCTTTCCTCAGTAAGAAATTGGCGAAAATCTTTATAACCTAGGTGACCAAGTGAATAAATAGTTCCTTTATTAGCAAACACTTATAAAACACCTACTAGGTATGAGGCATGACTTAAAGCTCTCTCTATAATTAGACACTTAGTCCTTGCTCTGCTTTATTATCTCAATTTTATAAATGAAAAACAGAGGTACAGAGAAGGTGCTTGAGCTAAGATTGCAAGTCTAAAGAAGTGTTCTGGAGTTCTAATCTCTTCACATTCTTCCTCTGTATGTGCCCCAAAGGGCAGAGTCCTGCTGTGATTCGCCTCTCCTCTTACTACTGAGTATAGGTTGCTTTCAGTCTGCACTTGTTGCAAAAAGCTTCTAGCTCCATCACTGGGGTTCTGCGCCTTTGGTCCTTCTGACAGTTGAGTTTGCTCTCCAAATTCATGTGTTTCTGCACACTGTGATACTGAGAGAAGAAATTTAAAATTCCTTTATAAGGGAAAGCTGCTTCCTGCTTGGAGGCACACTTGAAGTCCAGTTTTCTTGTGCACACCCCTAACGTTTCCTGTGGATCCCTCTTTCCTTATTTCCCTTCACCAGGCAGTGAGCCGTAGTTGAACACATTTGTTTAATTAAAGAGTTTTATAAATTACGTCTCCTTATATGGTCACCTGTTTATGGACAAGGCAGCACTTATCCGATTCAAAGTGCAGTGCTCAGTGCCTGGCATACAGCAACCACTTAATGAATATTTAATGAATTAGTGTGTGAATCGATGTTGTGAGTCACAAGTGCACCATACAAATCTGTTAACTTAATTGCTTAGAGTTTCAATGTGTGTGTGTGTGTGTGTGTGTGTGTGTGTGTATAAAAAAGAGAATTCTAATTTCCTTCATTAACAAACATTATCAAGCAGCTAATCCACATGATGTATCCTAGTTACCACCCAAAGTTAGCTCAAAAGAGACATAGCTGTAGCTTTCTTTGAATCCTTTAGGATTTAAAGCACAGAAGCAGCGTTACTGATGAATTTGCACGAGACCCACAGACAAAGAAGGGCATTACATGAAAAACTAAATGGATGATGCTGACTAGCGTTCCGTGAGCTGCAGGTATTTATTGTCCAAATGGACTTACGTGAAAGGCTTCTAATGGGAAGATAACAGACTTCTGGCCTCTCCAGACGGAGGCATTAGTATTCTGATCCAAGAGTTTCAGAGGCATTAGTTTACTTTGAATATTTTCATATCTTTTTACCACTGGGGCCTTTAGTATTGGAACAAATTGATGTCTGGAGTCCAGAAAAGCTGTTCCGTGTGTGATAGTAGAAAATTAAATAATGCATTTGTCCTGCAGGCTCCTGGCTCCCACACTTATGCAAAATCAGTCAAATACCCACAGCCTCTTCTTTGAATGCTGGATGTCTTCATTGGAATGTGAGGAAATCTATTTAATTACTGACCTCAAGTGAATGGCATGAGCATGAAGGTGCATTTTTATATTTGAATTTCTGTTGCTGTCTCCAAGCGCATGTGCTAGCACTGAGAGGAGTGAATTATCATTCAGGGTTCTTTTTTAAGTCATTACCAACAGTGTCCATGCTATATGTACCATTTCCCTCAAAATGGAGAGTAAAGATTTATAAAGTGACAGCACTGTATTTTGAGAGCCTTGAAAAATGGATGTGCTGGAAAGGAAATCTAAGGCAAAGTTAACCTGGAAGTATGTGGCAATGCCTGTGAGCGTTCGAATTTCCAGCAAGCCTTCGCTGTGTCAATCAATCTGTGTGATTACAATTTGGGGGACGCACAGGGTCCACCTTGGTTCCGTAGTCCTGAAAGCGGTAAAGAGAAGAGCAAATCAAATCAGAGACCAGTTCTGTCTCTTTACCACGAGGTTTGTATCAGGGGAAAAGAGAAAATAAAGTCCTCTAGCATTTTCTCAGTTAATTTCTTCTCCTAATTGCTGTTTGGCCTAGTTCTTTTTTTTTTTTTTGTCTGTGTTTCCTCCTGCAGCCTCTTTGCTGCCTTGCATCTCAAGGACTCTACTTTCAAAGTGTGTTTCTAAAAGGCAGAGTGAGACATCTGCCACCCACCCACTCTCCCGCCTACCGGGACATTCCTCATCTTCCTTTAGCTGGAGTGTAAAATTAACCTCCCGCCCACACTCAGGAGAGGGGGCTGGCTTCTGTTTTTTTGCAAGCCCGTTTTTTTCCTCCCTCCACCCACCCCACATTTCTCCTAATGGTAGAAAACTACAGAATCAGAGAAATAGATGAAAGCATAGAAGAAAAAATACTAATATTGAACCTGTTTCCCTTTAAACACATAGTACATTTAATTGCACATTATGGATCTTGGGAGCCCTGGATGAATGAACTGCTCTGAGATCGACCAACCTGTGAAACGTTCCCTCTTTTGCCTCAGTTCCTTCATGCTGTGTGGAAAGGAGTGTCCATGAGTCTTGCCATAGTTGTTCTTGAGCCTCTCCAGCCTGGGCAGGTAGGTCTCCAGCTCTTAAAAAAGGTTGCATGCAGGAACACCAATTGTAAAATGGGCAGAATATGTGTCTACGTTTTTCCAAGGAAGATGTACAGATGGCCAGCAGGTACATGAAAAGATGTTCTGCATCATTAATCATCAGGGGAATACAAATCAAAACCACAGTGAGAGATCACCTCACACCTGTTAGAATAGCTGTTATCAAAATCACCTGAAATAAAAAGTGTTGGTGAGGATTTGGAGAAAAGGTAGCCCTTGTGGAAAATGTTATGGAGGGCCCTGGTTGGTGTGGCTCAGTTGGTTAGAGCATTATCCCATAGACCATCAGGTCGCAGGTTCAATTCCTGGCCAAGGCACATACCCTTGAACAAGGTTGCAAGTTCATCCCCAGTTGGGACATGTACGAGAAGGCAACCAAATCAGTGTTTTTTTTCTCTCTCTCTCTCCCCCTTTCTGTGTCTCCAAAAGCAATGAAAAAAAAAATGTCCTCAGGTGAGGATAAATAAATGTTACAAAGGTTCCTTAAAGGACTGAAAATAGAACTACCACGTGATTCCACAATTCCTCCTCTGGGTGCTTATTGTAAGACAACAGAAACACTAACTCGAGAAGATGCCTGCACCCTCATGTTTCTTGCAGCATCATGTACAATGGAAAAGCTATGGAGTATTATTCAGTCATAAAGAAGACTACAATTTTGCCATTTTTGACAGCATGGATGGGTCTGGAGAACATTATGTTCTGTGAAATAAGTCAGAAAAAGGCAACCATTGTATGATCTCTCTTAGATGTGAAATCACACCCACACCAGGTGGAACAAATATAGGTTTACAGTTGTGAGACACAGTTTACTCGTATTATTACTTATTAAGTATTGTATTATTTTCCATATGAACAACGTAAACCCACTTTTGGCCTGTCCTGTATGTACAGCTCATGGAATAGACAACAGATTGGTGGTTACCAGATGCAAGCAGTGAGGGATGGACAAGTGGATGCACTTTTATCTTATCTTGTTTTAAATAACTAAGTAAGTTGTGGACCAAGTATACAAAACAGCCAGGCACTTAGAGACTGTACTTCCTAGCAGCTAAGGTATTCCCCCAATGGCCTGCATAATTGAGCTAGTTTTGATTTTAAGGAAGAGAATCCATTTATCCAAAGAGGAAAATGTATTTCTGATCCCATGTTCTGGAAGGAACTTTATCAGAATGTGATGTAGCATTATCATTTACTCAGGCTTCTGATTTCTTCTCTCTAATTCAGAATCTGGCTTACTAGACCCTTGTTCTCTCTCTTCTTCTTTTAAATTGATGTTCAAGTACAATTGTTTCCATTTTCACCCCACCACGGCCCCCTCCCCACCCTCCCTCTCACCCTCGAACCCACGCCCTTTGGCTTTGTCCATGTGTCCTTCATACATGTTCCTTGCTGCCCCCTTCCCCCATTATCCCCTACTATCCCTTTCCCTTTCCCTCTCTGATCACTTGAGGCCAATGGTTCTCACACTCGAATGCCCATTAAAATCACAGGGAGGGCTTGTTACATACTCTGGGTCACCTCCGGGAATTTCTGATTCTCTACATCTGAGATGGAGTCAAAGTTTTTCATTTCTGGGTGCTGCTGATGCTGCTGGTTAAGGAAGCGTACTTTGGGTCCATTCCTCAAGGACACAAGAAGTCACAGCATTGAACTTCTGTGTACGGAGGACTAGGCAGTGCTGCATTGAGCCGCAGACCCTCCCTTCTACCTCCGGGCGCAGGCTGTGTCCTGACGTCCTGGGGGAACAGAGGGGCAGGCTCTCCCAGAAAGCTTTGATCCCAGAGTGGTTGTCACAGCATCACTTTGCTTAAAAGTAAAAACATGTCAAGTGAGGCAGGACCCGCCCGACCACGATGGGCTACGGGAGAAAGCATTATTGATGTAATTGGCCTTATTTGTCAGGATATTTGTTAAAAGTCAAGTGTCGTTAAATCCAGAGTGCCTCACTTCATTACAGAAGAACCCGGGCCTGCATGCTGCGCGTTCTTAGCAATGCTCTCTGGCTCGTTAGGGAAGGACAGTGGGAAACATGATTTATGGGGTGGGTATCGCACCACTCTCTGAGGTGTGGCAAGATCACACTCACTAAACGTGGATCTCACTTTTAATTTTCTTAGCAGCCATAATCTATTAATGCGTGACATCCCTCAACCTATTTCACTTGTAGTGGATTTAGACAAGGTTTTGGGTCTTGGCTCAGAAGTTTATTAATGTGCGTCCTTGAGCAAATGTTCTCGCCTGTGACTCAGCCTCGTTTTCCTCCTCTGTTAATGGGATGATGATACCCACCCTTGATTCTGGTTGCTCTGATGATTAAATCGCGTAGCCTGTAAAATGACTGGCATGCAATACATGCTTAATTATTCCCCTTTCTCTTTTTATGGCACTTGTTTAATATTAAACATTTTAAAATTAATTGACATTGTCTGATTCCAGACATAATTGGAAAGGGTCTTTGGTCTCCTGATGTTTCAATTTTCTTTCAGTCTCAGCCTGGAGCACCCCCACCCCACCCCACCCCACCCCTACCTCAGTTTAAAGGTTGGCAAACTCCAGATTCTGACCACTTACTCTGTTTATCGCCTTTCCTCCTCTGTCTCAACCAGATGACAATGGCCAGGGTCTAACTGTGTAGAACTACTGCTGATTCGTATCAAACTATGTATCACCCCCAGGGTAGGAAGCTTGAAGGTCTAGTTCTGATAGGTACGGATAACTCATTAACTTCTGCTGTAAGAGAACCAAGTATCCCCTTTCACATGAGCCTTTCTACCTGCTTGAAATGTGTTCATCCCTTTGGTGTGGGTGCGACCTGCAGGCAGGATGGAGCCTGAACTCGTAAGTGGGTGAGTTGGAGAAGTGTTGGGACTGTGTTTAATTCCATGGGGAAGGGGCGTGTGTGGGGCAGTTCTCTCTCTGCTGTTGTAATAAGTTTCCAGGGCACTTGTCCAAGTTCCTTAGGAGCCTAATGGGAAGAATCTGCTTGGGGACACTGACTGGGTCTTAACTCTTCTCTTATTCCCAGTACTTGAGCCCGGTGTCTGCACAGTACAGGTTCGATCATTATATTTTTCTTTTTGTTTGTGTTTATTAATTTATTTTTAAAATATGTTATTGTCTGTGCTATTACAGTTGTCCCCTTTTCCCCCTCCACCCAGCACACCTCTTCACTCATGCAGCCGGTCCCCACACCATTGTCCATGTTCATGGGTCCTTCATACCTGTTCTTTGACCAATCCCTCCACCTTCTTTCAGCCAGTCCTCCCTCCCCCGCCCCTCGTTTGTTATTGTTGAATGAAGGAGCTGATAAAAACAGCACTATGTTGTTGGGATTTCTATACAATCCCAAGTGATCTGAGAATCTCATGACAGGTTGGCAGGCACATTTTCCAAAGACCTATTGTAGTTGGAAGTAAAGAACAGGGCCTCCTGCAAAGACCCATGGAGCCTCATTAGTTGGTCAGCTCTGTGCTGGACTGGGCGTCAAGCCTTATGGCGCTTACTGGAGAGCATTGCTGCCTGGCCCACACCTTGATAATGTGGCTTCAGGGACATCCCCAATTAGAACTGAGTGTGAGAGCAGGGCCTTGGCGGTTGCCCAGGGCAACCCCCTAGTTGAACAAAGGTGAAAACTCGCTGGCTTCCTGGGGAGACTGTTTATGTGGCACACAAATGCCTACGAATACCTTTCCCTACCTTGTAAGAACTCCAGAAATGACATTAGTAACTGAGCACAAATGATCATTAGGACGCGTTCTGCAGAGAAGCACTGCTGATGGTGGTTATTGACCCTATCAGCTGCTGGCTGCCGAGGGCTCACCATGATTGGTAGTTGAATAGTGCTAGCATTTTTGGAGGCCTCCAGCACCGACCTATTGGCCGTGGGATTCAGTCTCTCTTCACTCCAACATGAAATCTTTAATTAATAGCATCTAAAGGAAAACACATAACAGAACAGGGCTGGCATGGAAATCTTCATTTTTGCCACCAAGGAAATCCAAGATGCCAACCTTAAGCAACGAGACATTTCCAGATGGATGAAAGCAGGTGCACCAGGAGCAGAGCCCGGGGATGCTGGAAGTGGCTGGTACACGTCCAAGTCAGGAACGTGCTTTGGAAGGGAAGCAATGGAATAAAACAGTATGAATAGCCTTTTTAAAGCCAAGGTACCTCATAGAAGCCTTAGATTTTATTGGGTTTTCCTCTTATTTCTTACTCTTATCCAAATAAGTAGCATTTTCATTAAGTATGAAAATTCTTTTCTCCCCCTATTTATTCTCATTCTCTCTTCTCTTCTCTTCTCTTCCTCTTTCTCTTTCTCTCTTCTCTTTCTCTTTCTCTCCTCTCCCCCCCCTCCACTTCCATGCGTGTGTGTGCAAAACATTTAAGAAGGCCCATGAACTGGTAGATTATCTCAGTTGAACCCATTGACTGATGTATTAATAACTCATTTTTTCTAGCTCTTTTACAAAGCGTGGTATTAGGACAAAGGAGGGTGTTTTCGGCAAGGGTAATTTATCAGATTTCACAAGTGGCTCTGGTTTCCTATGGATGGCACGCTTTGGTTCTTTGTGGGGAAAAGAGATTGACTGTTGCATTTGTTCATCCGAGGCACCCTTAGTCAGTTAGGCGAGGCTAGAGAATTTCAAGCAGCAATGCTAAGCCTCTGACCAGAAATGATAGTGTTGCCAATAACAAGGAGAGGCTGGCTAATAACATTTCAATTTTAAATTCTTGGCCCCATTTTTCTTTCATGCTGCAATGTTATTGAAGTATAACTGTTGTTGAACACACATTAATTCTGGAATTTGTGGTGAATCCAATCACACAGAACTGAATTGGCTGGGCTCACTGCACAGGCCTTTTGACATTTGAGGCCAAATGTTCAAATCACAAAGCTGAAGGTCGTGGCATGTATCAGACAGGGAAGAATTAAGAAGATGCATGGCCCCCACGGTGGCTAGAACAGTCATTACAAAACTGTCCCCGTCACCAGTGCATTATTTATCAGATTAGGTGAAGGAAATGTTATCTTTTTTTTTAAACAGGGCTTAGTTATAGGGAAGGGTGGAGCCCACAAGTACTAAGTCTCAAATGAAAAAGCATACTATATCAAATCTAGAGCCTTCCTGTTGCAATAATGAGCCATTTTTTACTTGATTTCTAACACCTTGTTACATATATTTCAGCCTGAGCTTATCCCATTGGACAGCCCTCCCGTAACTGACAAACATTTGCATGAACATGGCCCACAAGGTATTTTTAGATCCGCATGGCCTTTAGAGGAGCGTCACTGACTGGAGGATTCTATCCTGCAGGCTTGGTCTCCATAGACATTGGAAGTGGGGAGAGCAACTCGTGAGTTCCAGGCAGCTCATGGGAGCAAGAGAGACAGTCCCCGAGTGATTTGCAAATTTGGAGGGAAGGGAGAGGAAACCTAAGCTTGTTTTTACATATGTAAACCCCAAGTTTAGAAAACTCAGATTATTGAGTGTTATTTACTCCCAGAAAAGTTAAAGGGCTCTTTTTTGTTTGTTTGTTTGTTTGTTTGTTTGTTTTATTTTTAGAGAGGGGAAGGGAGGGAGAAAGAGAGGAAGGGAAATACCAATGTGTGGTCGCCTCTTCAGCACCCCCCACTGGGGACCTGGACTGCAACCCAGGCTTGTGCCCTGACAGGGAATTGAACCAGCAACCCTTTGGTTCACAGTCTGGTGCTCAATCCACTGAGCCACACCAGCCAGGGCTAAAGGACTCTTAGTTGGACAATGGCATGGCAAATACTGGCTCTGCTGCTGTCTAAGCTACAGGGGTCATGGATTCCTATTTTCTAAACAATCTTGAGGCTTGCTTTCACTAGAATAGATTATAATCTCCCTAAGGAGACTGACCATCTTGACAGCTTGACAAAACACCAGAGTTGGAGCAACTCACGATGCCTCATGAAAATGTAGAATAAAACAAACCCTACGTCAGGAAATACTCCAGATGCTGCAGCATGAAATGCAAAGCCTGAACTCGTTCATTTAAAATTACAGCAGGACCACAAAACCTCTGAAATACACATGGCTTCATCCAATTACTCAAAATCCCCAGGGTAGATAAGGTTTAAACCAAGGAAATGCAGTGGCTACAGTGCTAACCCACAATGCCAATTAATTTTCACTCATTGATTTTTGAGGGTATGTTTTATTTATCATTCCTGCATCTTTCCCCCTTTTTGTTTAGAGTGTGATAAAGGCTTTAAAGCTTTGCAAGCTGCTGAAAGCCTCTGCTGGCACCTCGGAGACACTTTTCTTTATAGGTCTCTCCCTTTTTTGTGTTCTGTGCATGTGCCTGCCCTTCAGGCTAATCTGGACCACCCTGCCCTTTACTTCAACACACAGAAGGCTTACTTGCCATCCCCATGGGCAACAGAGTGATTCATTCTATTAACATTTTTTTCAGCTTTATCCATCTAGTGGTCTATTTGGGAAGAAAAACAGGGAATGCGGCCAGGATGATTTTCCTTATTGGCTCATGAGCAGATCTTTACCTGAGTATCATTTCGCTTCAGCATATAGGCAAGTGAAGCAGATTGGATTCCCGTGGTTGTGATTGCTGGACATGACACTGTGTTTTGAGGGTGAGATGTGGTTCTGAGAATCAAGGCACCTATGTGGAGGCTATGGGATCGTTGACGTGTTAAAGTAGTTGGGTAGTTAGCAGAAAGTCACAGTGCATTATACTCTTTGACAGGAGTGGTGATGGGCGAGTTGGGTAGAGAAAGGGCATTTAACGAAGGATATTTCTTGACATTGCCATGTTCCGTTGTTTCTGTAGATGAGCTGGGGCCTTTGAATTCCAGAGTTTCCTGTATCCGGGTTTCTATCTCATGCTTTTCCACTGCTTATGGTCCAGCTCTCCTATTTCTGTGCTGTACTCTGATGAAAAGAGGGGTGCTCAGGGTGGCATCTGGAAAGATTGCATGAGCAGGAGCAAAGTGGAGCTGTGTGCAGTGGTGCAGAGCCCATTGCTAACCTGGAGGAGGTGAAAAAACCCAATGTACAGGACAACTAATGGATTATAACACATGATAATAGTAATCCCATTCCAGCTGGAGAAGCAGCGCATCCCTCCCACCCCTTGAATGTTGCTCCCTTTGAGCATTGCAGGAGCGAAGAAGAACGGAAAGTTGCTACAAGCAGACCTTGTAGAGATGCATTCTCTTGTACAGGCATGAGGAAGCACACTGTTTCATCAGTCCTCCCAGCATCCTAGCCAGCAGGTGCAGGGACAGGGCAGGGAACTCCTCCTGGGAAACAATTTGCTTAAGGTCAGAACCATGGTTCTGTGATAAGAACTGAAATTAGATCTGGTAGCCCTTTGTAAAAGACTGTAAATATGCCCAACAATGAATAAACTAGCACACTGCCCTGGGGGGTGGACACAAACCTGTGGATGCTTAGAAGGAGCTGGAAGGGATTTTAGAGGTTCTTTAATTCAGGCCTTCCATAATAGATGAGGAAGCAGACACCCTGGGAAGTCACATGATATATGTGTGAACTGTTTAGTGTCCTTAAACGTGGCTTTAATGCTTAGAAAGATTAAGGGCTACTTCCATTTTGAATATTAATAGTTGGTTTATTAAAATTACAAATTCAAAAACCAAGTTCTTAAGCGTTTTAATTCCATTTATAAATCTAATTATTCTTTTACTAAATCTAGTGACTCTAGCTCCCACTTTTAAAGAGATTTTTAACAACCTAGTTAATTAAATCACTTAAATATTTTAAACTGCAGTTATAAATTTAATATATTTGATTTTCTTTTTAAGTACTTAAATTGTCTAACAAATAAACTTTCCCACATGCTTACATGGCACTTGTAAATCTCATAAATTAAAGCTATAAATACGGTAAAGATAGTTCCTCTGCATGTTACAATATTATTTACAACTTTAAAAAATTTTTCTTAAAGCCATCAACTTAAATTCGCAGTTTCAAGTTATTTAATTATCCATCAGTTAGTATTTGAATCATAAAGATGATATCTTAGGCATGTATGCTAAATTCTCTTAAACACTACAAATGGTGTGTTAAAATACCAGTTGCACGCAGAATATTCTTAAATTCAACAAAAATGATAATATTCTGGGATTCCTCTACTTCATTATATTTGTAGTTTATTCTAAAGTTCTCTTGGATTAAATGACACTTTCACCCAGTAGGAGAAAAAAAATCACGTGCCAAGGGAAATAGATGCCTGTCCTATTACAGGAGCATTGTGGGCTTGAAAAAATAGGATGGGACAAACCCCTTGATGCTTGCCAAAGCCATTGCCTTCATGATGGATGCGATAAAGTAGAGATTGCAAAAGTTTAAAAGGTGTTTGAGCTCATGGCTCCAACTTCAGATTTCAGTGATAATGGAATTTAATTTCTTGGTGTCTCCTCCCAAAGCTGTAACCATCAGTAGACATGCAGCCAACACCAGTGGATTTTATACTGTTCATACTTTCCTAAGACAGGGACTGCCTTTCCCTCTAGAACAGCACACCCTTATGTCATGCTGCCAGTGCCTCTTTGAGTTGGGTAGATGTTGGAACGATTTTCTTGACCAACGTGCCCTTCCTGGCAGGAGGACTACAACTCTATAGGTTATATGGGAAGCATGGCCAACTGAATTTGTACCTGGCCTGGCATTGCCTCAGTGTGTTTCCACAAACTACAATAACATCCCCTTTCTACCATGTGGCGCACCACGTGCTGCTGCTCGCAGAGTCCCAAGATGTTCCTTTTCTGCTCTATCAGAGTTTAAAAATAAGTGAGTTACAAGAGAGAAAGTGAGAAGATACACTAAAGTATTCATTTGCATCTAGAAAGCACTCAAGCAAATATGAAAATAACTATTTTTAAAAGTCTGTTAGGAATCACTTTTTTATACTGGGTAACGATTATATAGGAAGAGGCAGGACCTGTAGTGGGACCACTTGCCCTTGCCTCCCACTCTCTCTCATGGCTGTGTCAGTAGTACCTGCTGCAGGGAACTCATCTAGAAAACAACACTAACAAGGCCTGTCTTAGGGGACTGTCGGATGGACTAAATCCACCGGGGTAGAAGCTTCATGAAGCCAGTGATTTTGTCTGTTTGGTTATTGAGGTAGCCTCAGCAGCTAGACGAGGGCCTGGATATTGCATATGTTCAAAAGAACGTTTGTCTGTTTAAATATGAACTGCTTACAACAGTGACTGGAATGCCGGAAACGTCCAGTAAACGTTGGCTGTTACTACGCCTTGGTGATAACTTGCCCACCGTCACTTGCAGATTTCCGACCTTGCTCTGATCAATTAGGAGATAGTTGGCTCATGATTTGCATGCAGGTAGCTGCACAGCTGTATTTATTTGTGATAGGTGATAATTACGTTCACCCGAGGAAAAACATTGGCAAAGCCGAATGACTCCAGCCTTTGGGTGCCAGGTTATTTAGGGTTTTCTGGGTTTGTAGGTCTTCTTTTTCTTCTCAGCATATATTCAGCTTTCATATTTTTAATATTTTGTTGTTGTTGATGTTGTTGTTGTTGTTGTTACAGGTGTTCCTGTAAGCTCTCTTGTCCTTCAGCCTTCCTTGATTCTATTAGTCATTCTTTCTTTTTTCTTTTCTTTGTGCACTAAGTGGAGGCAGTCTGTGAAGGTCAATTCGTGGCTGTCTATTTTCATATATCAGCTAGTCCTCCTGACCGATCATATTGATTCCTGTGGCTTTAAGGAACCCCCCCCTTTATCTCTATCCCTGACCTTCTCTTAAATCATAGACACCCCACCCCAAACTGAGATTATCTACTGTGTTCCCAAACTCAGAACAGTGGAATTTTTCTCCCATTTGAAATTTGAGTGCTGTTAGAATTCCTCATTCCTTCCAGCAGAACCCTGATTATCATCTAAGTCTTGTCTGTTCTCTTTACTATAATTTTACATTTGATCTTTCCTTCCTACTTCACTGTATCAGCTCAGACCTGCGTTAGTATCACCTGGGTTCTTTGACCATCTTCTGGTCAGTCTTCCCCGCTCCAGTCGACCCCACCTTCCATACTGCTGCCAGGATTATATTCTCCGTAACAAGATCCAATTATACTTCTCCATGCTCAAAAGCCTCTGAGGAGTCTCAGTTCTCTCATTTCCAATGTTATGTTTTCTTACATCCTTCCTGTATGCCTTTGTTTCTTTCTGTGAAATCTCATCTACTCACTAGCATCTTATTATGGTCCTCTTCCACTGTGATAGGCAGAATAATACCTCCCCCCATTCTCCCGAAAGATGTTCTAATCCGCAGAACCTATGACTAAGTAGGATACATGGAAAAGGGGAATCAAGGTTGCAGGTGGAACAGAGAAACTGAAGAACTGAGGATGCTAATCAGCTGAGTTTAATAATCCAGGCGAGTGTCGTGGGTTACTCAGGTGGGCCCCATATAATCACAAGCGTCCTTAAAAGTCAAAGGGAGGCCAGGGGATGTGACTACAGAAGGACATTCGTGTGGTGGGGCCTGAGACGGACTTGTCTTGCTGTTGCTGGCTTTGAAGGTAGAGAAAGGAACCATGCACTCCATTCGCTGTTACCGGCTTTGAAGATGAGGGGAGAACCATGACACAAGGCACGTAAGTAGCTTCTAGTAGCTAGAAATGGCAAAAACAGTGCTTTCCTACAGCCTCCAGAAGGAAACACAGTCCTCCTAACACACTGAGTGAGCCCGGTGAGACCCACGTGAGATTCCTGCACTACAGACCTGCAGCAGAAGGGCGTTTTGCTTTAAGCCCCCAAGCTCGTGGTAGCTTGTTACGACAGAAAGAGGAAACTAATATGCGTACCTTCATGCCTTTACTCAAGCTGATTGTAATGTTGAAAATAAGCTGCTGCTTTACACTGGCTTACTGAAGTCTGATAGAGACTTCAAGAGTTAATATAGATCTTACCTGCTCCAAGACTTTCTGGATTCTGGCAGTCACACTTCATCTCTCTAACCCTACCTACCGTACATACCTAAAACCTATGTCCTGTATTAGCAGTTTGTCTCTCTTGTTAGGTACGCATGTCTCTCTCTCCAGTCTTGGATTGTGAGTGCCAGGAAATAGAACTTGTATATTTTTCACCTTGGAATCCACCAACAAAAGCTGCACTGTACATTCAAGTTAATGCTTTTTGAAACAAATTGTAAAAATGCAACACAGTGGAAATGATGCTAAACATAGAGTCCTAAATGCCCACAAGATGGAGTTATTTCCTTAAAAAAAAATCTCCATTAGCCCATGAGATCATTTCTGTTTGACCTCTTTCGAAAACAGAAATCTAGTTCTTTTTAGTCGAAAATGAGTGTTGGAATTTCAACAGTCTCATATTCACAATCATAATTGTAGGATTTAAAAATATTTTATATAATAAAAATGTCATTAATTGACCATTTTAAAAGGTGATGAGCACGTACACTAGAGGTAAAAATATATTTGCCTACCAGGGCTTTCGTGAACAGTGCGACTGCGTGCCTACAGGTGCAGCACGGGCTAATGATGCATTGTGTTTCATTGTGCGTGGTTGTATTACTTAGCACATTTTCTGTGTTCCCTGTAGCAAGAGGTCAGGAGAAAATGGGGAAATTGTCTCGCTTGCTGCAATTTAATTTCACTTTTTCTACTGGAATACAAATTAAAGTCAAGGATGCTCTCTCTGAGAGGCTGTTTGGCAAGGGGTGAACTTCTGGGTTTTGAGAACACGTATGGCTATAATAAATCTCAAATGTGAAGACACTATGCCTTTTGACAAGCATTTCTTGAAAATGTGTCAGTTCAGAAATTCATATGCCCTCATCTTCCTTAAGATGTCTTCCTTAAAGATTACCCCTAACTCAGCACCAAGTCTCTTTACATTGAGTAATGGATGGCTACTTTTTCATATCTGTGTCCTTCCCTGAGAACTCAGCTGAAGCTACCTACTCTTCTCTTCCTAATGCCAAATTCACCCTGGAGCTGTGTTCTGGGAAGATGAGGCAAGGCTGTGTGGGCTGTGTGTGGACCCACCAAGTTACTCGGTTTCAAAGTGGGTGGATTGGCAGTTTGAAAGCACAAGCTAAGCTATGGAGGCAGGGTGGAAGATGGTTTAAATTCAGCTGAAATACATGCAAAGGCTGCATTCATCCCTTTTAGGTGTGCAGCATTAATGTTCAGAGTCACTGAGGACCACTGTTTTTATGTGCGACAGCATCCCCGCCGTAATGCCACTGGGATGGGCCAAAATTCAGGCTTGTTTGAGTCACCTATCCATAACTGGCTCCAAATACTTAAAGACCTCCAGCTAGAAAAGGAGGAAAATAATCTCACTCTGTGTGGCATTAGGGCAAACCTGGAACTTAGGACAGATGCTGGGAGCAGGTGGAGTTCTTCACTGTCACAAAGCATCAATCATCCTACAACGAGAGCAGCGTGACCCTGGAGTGCCCTTCTGATGACCTCAGGCTTCCACAGAAGGCTAGGTGGTCACATTTTAGGAAAGGCTGGGTGAGAATGATACTGGAAGATCTGTGTGATTTCTCCCCCATGCCCACCAAATCTAAAATTCTGTGATGGTATCAAAAGGACACACACGGTCTCTTCATGAATTTTGTGTCTTAAAAAGAAATCCAGAAATGTGCCAACTCACTTCATTACCTCCATTTAAATGATTTGAACAGACTTCACCTGCTATTGACTTTAGTTAGATAAATCAAGATAGTATTCCCCGTGCAGTAGTCGAGATGGCCGATCTCACCTGGAAGCACGATTGTGTATAGGCTTTGCCAATGCTGGAGTGATGGGTAATCATTGAGAACACAGTAAGAGGAAGCCTCAGGTAAATGGAGATAGGAACGTGCCTTTGAGCTTTGTAAAAACAAGGACGCCCCCTCACCCCCTCTCCCTCCCTCCCTCCCTCCCTCCCACCCACCCACCCATACTTCTTTTTATTTTGCGTGCACTCTTTGAGAAATCATAATCACCCTTCCTGTTGAGTAGCATAACTCATTGTAGTAAAAGTTGTATTTAGTTGCTCGTGTTTTTCCTGTGAAGGTGATGTGAATTGTGAGTCTTAGCTGCTTGATCCTGGCTCTACTGAGCACAGTGGTCACCCCCATGCTGGTGGCGCTGTTATTGTCTGTGGCCTCATTCTCCTGGAGGGATTGTATTTATGGAGATCAGGGTTCTCCATTCATTCAAATTATGCCACAATCTGGAATGTGTAGTTTCTTGTACTAACTAGTTTATCACCTGGCCAGTGGCAGCAAATTGCCCTGGGACTTTTAGTCTGACAAAGTGACTGGAGTCAGTTTTAGCTCTGATTCTTGACTACCAACGTATGCTGTCACAGAACACCTACCTCCAGGCAAAAAAGGTGTGATTTGCATGGGACAGTGCTGACAATTTTTAATTAGGTTTCTTCTCTTTGGTGTGCTGCATTACCAGGTGGTTAGAAGAAAACTGAGGGTGTAGGAGTTCTTGGGAAATGGGCAAGCTCTTGGTAACTGGAGTTAGAAATGGAAAAAAAAAGTGGCCACAGAAGTATCTGCAGAGAGAAAACAAAGAAAATATGCATGCCGTGTGGAAGGTGGGAGTTGCAGAAGGTGGTAGCTGATAATGTGAAATAATCTATTATTACACCTTTCTCAGCAAGTTAAAAATGCTCTAGTGATTTGACAGGAGCTATTAGCCTATTCTGATTAAAGAGAAAGCAAATTTTATGAATACAATTCATTATCAGACTAGCATAGGTAAAAGCTTCCAATTACCAGGGCATATACTTGGTTAAAAATTGGAATGAACTAGATTCAGCTTCAACATCGGCAATTCATTTAGGCTCCATGAGACTCATTTTCTTCATCTTTAAAGTGGGAATAATACTCGCCTTAATTGCATTATCTTGTAAGTTAAAGTAAATGAAATAATGCAGAGAAGGCACTGAGGCTACTATCCATCCATAGGTGGTATTCAGTAAATAGAATTCATTGGTATTTTCAGGGCCTCTGTTAAGAAACCTGTAAGTTACAAAAAACACATTTTTTTTTTTTGAACAGGAACAGCCGTATATTGAGTGCATATACTGAGGGAAAGAAACGATGCAACCTTGATTTAATAACTCACTTTGCTTCAGAATACCTACTTAATACCATTTTTGTGCCTTAAATCCCCTCCTATTTCAGGAGCTTGGTAACACTAACTGCTCCCTTATCTCACAGAGAAGTCAGAAAGGTTGGTATTACAAATCTGTGTAATATTTCCATTCAACCAGAAAAGGGCATTTGAAGGAAACTGTAATGCATTTCGCCAAGACGACCTGGATCATCAATATGAGGTTTTCAGCTCAAAATCAGATTTCCTGACCCCATGGTTACATTTGTGTCTGACATACATCAGTTTTCACACCGTACAAGAGGAAGAAATCTCAAAATGTGAGAGAGATGTAAGTATATGGTAAAGGCATTTCACGGAGAGTGGGAATGAAAGAATGCTCAATGTTCGTGCTTCTTGAATGCGTGATGGACAATGACCAAGCCACACCTTTTTTTTCCGGCACCATTGATGAGGGATGTTGTAAACACAGTATTGGACGAATCACTGGCCTCAGTGAACGTACTTTTTGAATTTTTATTTTTAATGACTCTCCAACAGAATAGTAAGTAAAATCATGAACAAATATTTAGCCCGGAGCTAAGGATAAAAAAGTAAATAAATATAACTAATAATTGAGGACACAAACGTACAAATAATTACAATTTTCTGAGACATGTATGAATACAGGTCTGTGTAAATTGATTTGGAAGCACCATAGGAGAGTGTTGGGGATCTTAGGAGAAGTCTCTCCTCTTTCTAGCATGCTTTTATGACCAAAACATAACATGGTAGAATCTTGTATAATTAATGTACTAATGGAACAAATGTTGACTGGGCACCTTTTCTTCTGGTTTGGCAGCTTCTATGGCCTGTGGGAAATTGATGGTGGAATCTGAGATGAGGGAGATTATGGCTTAGCTGAGGAAGGAAGACACGTACATATATAATAAGTATAAAGAATTAGCATAGGATTTATATGGCATTGACTGGAGAACCATCTCCATTCCCCACTAAGGTCATGCATTTTTATTCTGTGGATCATTAAGGCATGCTTTCATAGAGATTATCTCAATGTTTGCAACAACCCTTTGAAGCTGAGTTTCCATTTCCTAACTGTGAGAACTGACTCAAAGCTTTAAAGACTAGCCCGAAGTTCACAGAGCAAGCTAATAGGGGTTCTGGCACTTGAACCCGGATTTCCTGATTCTAGTGCCAGGGAGCTGGTTCCTTGGTCACAGCTGTCTTCCCAATCCAACCCCCCCCCTCTGGTTTCAGAGCTGTTGTATGAGCAGAACTATTGTTGACTTTGCTTCTGCAAGTAGAGGTGACAGATGATGATTAGCCACTGACTACTGCATCACCTTACATTTATTCCAAGTGCCCAGTATCCAGGGACTGACCATTACAATAGATTCCTTAAGTGAATAAATATCTCCATGGATTTGTCTTCTGCTATAGAAGGTTTGATTAAATAACTTCACAAGGAATAGAAAACTGAGAAATTAGAGCACCTCCCTGTCACCGCTGCAACTGGCAGGCTCCGCATAAAGGTGATCCTATTTTAGCTAAGAAAGCTCTCGGTGAAGGCTATAATTAAAATAAATTGCAATGCCTTGCAAACCATCATATAAAGCATTGGGGAAAAAAACACTAATTTTTTCTACTGGTTTAATCCAAGGTCCCCAGTGGACCTTAAAGTAATTAATACCAAAAGAGAAGTAGTGATAGCATCCAACTGTTGCTTTATTACATTTCATCACCGCATTACATCTTTCTCTTGTTAGTGTGCATTCTTCGTCTTTCCTCCAGCTTGGCTAAGGTTTAATTAATATTCTGGGAGCTAGCAACGTTATCGTAATGCAGCAGACCACAACCCCTTTTATATGTTTTACTTAATGAATTAAACACATACTGGTAGACACATCTTTTGCCTGATGGGTTTTGTAGAATGTGGCATTTGGTGAGTATTTAAAGATCCCTTGACTTATTAAAAGAGGAAGCTGCCATTACAATGAGCTGTATTGATGCCTTACTGTGGATTACTGCCAGCCATTTAATGGCTATATAAATTACAGCAAAACAGAGCGAGCAAGCAAGCAAGCAAGCACTGAAGTGTTTGCTTTGTGATTCAGTCCTGGATGAGCAGAGCTGTTTAATTGTCTTAGGCCTTGTCTTTAAGGAGTTAAGACAACAAGAACAAAGCAACGAGAGACCATGAGACGTCACGGCCCATCTCAAGTACACAGTGTTTAAATGAAGTTTTGCACTTATGCAGAATCTAGGGAACAAATCTATAAGAAAGCAAAAGGAGTTTTGAGATTTGTGTAGTCACACAAGATTTCCTCAAGGGAACAATTGTTCCCCAAGGTCAGGACAAACGTCCTGGGGACGGAGAGGTGCGTGCGTGGGGTTTGAGATGGAGTCTGGAGGGAGCAGCAGGACTCCAGAACCGCCCAGTAAAGAGGCAGAGAGCGTTTGGTGAGCACCGCCCAGGCCAGCAGCCCACAGATAAGGGACTGATGAGTGATTCCTGGAGACATGAGTGGGTTGGCAGGATGAACAGTAAGTTGATAAGTGGTCTTAAGGTAAGGTGAATGGTAGAGTAGGAGGAAGTTAGGAAAAGGGCGATTTGAAAAAACTTTGAGAAAAGTGTGAGGCTTTTGATCTGAATGCAGAATGCCCTGGTACACAACCATGTGAACTAACTATAAGCTTGTATTTTTTATGGAAATTAAGACAATCTGACAAGAATGATAGTGTACTTATGGGAAAAGATGTTTGAAATAGAGACCCTTCTCAGAAAATAAAAACGGCATGCAGTCTCTATCACCATAATGCCCCTTGGTAAATAAAGAATGGAGAAAAGGCTGTTTGCTCAGAAACTGAGCCAAGAGTTCTCTTGAAATGCACAAGAGAAATAAGGACTTGCTGAAAGTCACAGAAGTAGTTAGTGGCCAAGATGACCATAGAACTCAATATTTCCTCACATTGGACATAACAAATTGTGAGTAGAGAACGAGAAAGAATGAAAGATGGGACAGACACTGGGATGGAAGGCATTGCATTAAGGTAGAGTGCTGGAAACCAACTTGTCCTTGGGGGTTAATGGCACAGGTGTGACGGTAACAACAGCAAGTCAGAGAGAGAAACCAGAGTCCTCACCCTACCTGACTGATGGAGCACTGAACCAAGCAAAGCCAAACGTGAAAATAATATTCAAGTTGTCAATTGTAGAAGGTAGTGTTTCTTTAAATGTGATTGCCCTGACAGTAGGTGACAGAGCCTTTAAGAAATGATGAGCCGATGACCTCAATTACAAGGAAAGTGTCAACCTTAGTTGACAATGTGGGAGGAATGCGAGAGGGTGTGGAAACTGGAAACAGGCCTCTGAAGTTCATCTGTGGGGCGGGGGGTGGTATTGGGGAAGAAAAGGAAGACCAAAAAACAACCAACGAGAAAAATATCCTACAAACTTGGGAATCCAGACTATTGGGTGGGTGGATGGTGACCAGATGCCTCAGACACTCACTTTTTTGCAACCTCTGCACAGTAGTGGCACTCACACACACATTGAAAGACTTCCCATCACAAGCGACCCAGTGCAACTCCAAAATAATGTGGAGGACGTCTATGTTTTCTTTCTTAAGTCAGCATCCTTAACCAAGAATACTGAAAGATGGAAGGTAGAAACCATCAGAATAATTAGATACCATTGTTTTTTCTTTCTTTGGGGCATTAAGAATCTGCCATTTGTGCATACACCTTGTAACTGTTTCGGAGGGCTATTTTGGCATCTGTGTTGTGTGTGTGTGTGTGTGTGTGTGTGTGTGTGGACTTGTGCCGCAGGATACTTACATTCAGATGCAAATACATTTGATGTGTTTATCAGAAATATCAACTGTGATGTTTCCTTTTATGTTCTCTTCACCCCTTGTTTACCACAGTTCATTCTTAATTTTGTCTACTTTCTGATCTTTATGCAAATACAAAAGAATTTTTTGACACTCAGTTTTTCTTGACACTTTGAATTTTTTGACACTTTGTTTTTTTAATGGTCTTCAATTTACCCAGCTACCTTACTGAAAAAACAAAACAAAAAAAGAAACAGGGATGATAACTGTTGAGAGGTGGACTAAGACCCTTTCAGATACACACACACACATACACACATATATACACATATACACACACACATATATATATGCTACTATTACAAATAAAATGATTGCTATCATGGCAGGGTTTGTGCACATTAAATACACCATGGGCTTCCTTATCTTTACTGGTCTCTCTTGTAATTAGGGTGAAGCCATGAGGCTAGCTCTGGTCGTGAAACTAAATAAAGCATGATATGTATGTTACTTTGGGCGAGGTACAATAGTTCGAAGCCTCTGTGATCCCACATTTCTCAGCTTCTCTGCCTCAGCAACCTTGGAGGCCACATGTCGAGATGGTGGCATGCAGGACGGCAGGATTATGGGTCCTTGAGTTCTGGACCGAGGAGATCCCCCACATTGACCTGCTTTGGAGTTTATGGGAGTGAGGAATAACCCTTCATTGTACTAGGCCCCTGAGATTTCATTGCTTGTTGCAGTAGCTAAGATCAATTATCCTGACTAATAAAGTTTTATAGGAGGCTTTAGTGAAGCGAACCACTTTATAGTGGTGGAAAGGAGGCCCACCAAAGGAGTGAATTATTAACACCTCCTTAGGTGGTTGGAGTTGATTATCCGAGCCTTCGAGCCTTCGTAGGTGAGGTCATCTGTTAGGTAAATCACTTAAGTTGTGGGGGGTTGTGAGGAGGAAGCAGGGACTGAGTTCAGTGCCCTCCCCAGAGGGGTCGGGGAGGCTTAACCTGGAATTTTCACACTTGGGAAATGAGGAAAAGAATATTTGGAGTAAGGGAAGGGTGGTTTGGGGCTTTTGTTCACTTTTTCCTAAACATTAACGAACATGTGAAATATACAAGAGTGTGAACCCGGCCTTGGTGCTATCGGTGACAATCTGAGAGTGCCCCCATGAGGGCGATGGTGGAGGGCCGAGTTGGGGGCTGCTGCACATCTGGTTTTCCCCAGCCTGCCCGTTCTGGCTGGATGTGCCTCCACAGCCATCACACTCAGGCCCAGCAGGTGACTTAAAAGCACCTACACCATCCACCCAGACCCCGGCCATCTCCTCCGTGCTGACTGTTCCAGGACTTTGACTGTGGGCTTGCCTGTGCTTCCGCAGTTGATGTGTAAGCACTTGAGCTTTATAAAGTGTCAAGGCTTATCTTGTGCCTCTGGCTTTGAGCAGTCCCTTCCAGTGAACAGATGTGTGGGAGGAGAAGGGGACGGGAAGCGAATTTGACGCTTTCCTTGAGAATTATTTGTTCCCCAAATTACATACTGTTTTGCATTTTGTTTCAACTAGATGTGTAGACGAGTTGGTCAGAGTCCTAATTTCTTGTTCTTGAGTTTTTTAAAAATGTGACATAGGTATGTGCTTTTTGCACTTAGGGCCATAAGGACTCTTCCCATTTCTATTCGGAGCACATGTGGGGAGTTTGCAATCCACATTGTGCTTGGAGAGGCATCGTTTTGCTAGACCATCAAACATCAGTTGAGTGCCGGCAGCTGGCAGGCTCTGGCACCATCACTTTCAACTACTGTTTACAGAGCAGCCACTGGGTGCGTGCCTTGGAGTAAGTGGTGCAGTTACTACATTCAAAGTTCTTTGAGGGCAGAGTTTGTTGTCAGCATTGACTCTGAGTCATCAGGCAGTATCTTGCACATAGACCTCAAACAATGTCTCCTGGGTTGCGGTGCTGTGTGAGAGCTGGAGTGATTCTCTCTGGCTCAGGCCTGCTTGCTGTCTCCTGTTCCTGGGTTAAGGTCAGTGTTGCTGGACCTTAACATGCATCCAAAGGACTCTGCTGCAAACCCGTGTTTTCAGAACCGTTGAACTGGACCATGGACCTGCGCAGGTACGCTGGGATGCAGGATGCCAGCCTGTGGTCTAGTCCGGGCCCTGCTGTGAAATCAGCTGGACATGTCATCCCTCTGGTATCAGTTTATTCATCTGGCTAGGAGGGTGTCCTACTAAATGTTTGCAGAGTTTCCTTTCAACTCTAAAATTGGATCAATTTCTGATTACCTTTTATTCACATCATCAGGAACATGATAGATCATAAACATAAGACCAGATAGATCTGGCCTTTACTGGGCACGTCACGACCCGGAGTCAGAGCAGTAACTGCCTTCCCTCCACACCACCACTGACCGGCTGCTTCCCTTAGTTTATTTCCGAGCCAGCTCTCGGGTCTCTTATCTCCTGCTCCGCCTTCTGCAAGGGCACTTGTCCTACCTTAGCCTCCAGTAAAATTCACACCTCCCCTGAAAATTAAGACAGTCTCCATCGACAACTCTTTTTCTCCTCTAAGATCAGGCTAGAACAATAAATGAAGGGTCATGCATTATGTATTTATTTTTATTTTTATCTTTATCTTTTAAGCTTCACAGCCCAGGGTCTGTGATACTTTGATCACCTCTTCTGGCGTTAATATTGATTTCCATTCTCTTCTCCTCTCATTCCCCCTGGCCCTCGCTCTTGGAATTAGGTCCCTTTTTCCAATGTCTGCATCTCATTCCTTCTGTGATCGTTACAGCAGGGCTTTTATTTGAATGTTTAGCAACATCCATTGCAGTTAGCCAGCCAGCCAGCCCCCTTGTGGGTCTTTCTGGTGTATCTGATGTGCTGCTCTCGAGATGACACTCCTTCTAATCTGCGGAGGTAATTTCCTTTGTACTTCAAAAGACATTGCCTCTTTCTGTGATTCATTCCACTTAATGTTGAAGTTATTTTAGGGCCTAATTTTCATGTGTTCAACCTTAGAATGTAGCCTCCCCACTCTCTGTTTTTGATTAGTTTAAGACTTTTTTTTTCCTTCTCCATAATAATTATTCCCAGTGTACATATTGCTTCCATAAGCCTGAGGCTCATGGTGTTTTCTCTTCCCTTTTGTCTTTAAGTTCTCTCTCAGCCATTGCATAGCATTTTGGTGTTTACCTACATAATTTCAAAATCTGTATCACATCATTGACAATCAGCTTCTTTTCTCTTTCATCACAGAATGATTTTTATGATGTTCACTGTTTAAAGATGCCACTGCTAATGATGATGTTTTTTGTGCCAGAAGGAATTATTCTTGAATCTGTGTTTGGAGGAAATTGGACTGGAGCTACGCACAGACTGTTCCTGACACCCAATCAAAGACAATCACATGTAGCTATTAAGCAACAATGACAACAGAAAACCACTAAAAACTGGCTACATCTCATGGACCAAAAACTTAATATTGCATTTATTATTCCATACTTTTTACCAAACACACATTAATCATCACTCAGCGGTTACATCTGGATACACAGTGCAACTTATGAAAATGAAATAATTCTGCCATGTCTTCAGTGCTTCCTGGTAATCACACAAAGTAATAAACCCCTTTTACTGAGATTCTATTTTTTTTAACTTCCTAGCACTAGTGGTTCAAGTGGGAAGATAGTCTTTGAGCCTAATCATTGGTAAATAAAAATAAATATTCATGAAGAACTCTGAATCTTGTATCAGGGAGCTGACATCACTAATGAAAATGGGTAAAAGGCCTTGCATTCATCAAAAGATAATCTCATTTTAAGAAGGAATTGTATACGGATTAGTAACTCATGCACTTACCAATGCTCTCCAGTGTTGTAACCCTTAGATACGAACATCTCTTAGGCCAATATTCAAAATCTCTATTATAAAATAACATCCAAACTAATTAGCACATCTGTGTTTACCACTTTAAGAGTTTTTAAACTTTTATTTAGCCTGTTTCAAATGTGGAAAAATCTTTGCGAACCCCCATAAGAAAGTCAGCACAGTGGCCTTAGCCTAAACGTTGATGTTCCTACTTGGTTCTCTCAGGTTGCTGAGTAAACACCTTTTAACTAGATATCAGTAGTCTATAGGTTGGAGGCATTCATGTGGAAGTTACTTGTTATCATAAAATAGTTGCAGCATCATTAATATCCCGACCCCAAACAAACAAACATATAAACACATTTAGCTTCTATGTTCTAAGACTCTTATTTCAAAGTCATGTATTTCCCCAACCATAACTGCTTGATGCAAAAGATCTTTCTGTGTAAGAGAACCAGATTTCAAGTAGCAGACCATATTTTACGAACAGATAAATATCCATCTCTGAAGGAGATATCAACACTGACTTCTGGTCCTTAATCTGGATTTTATTTTAAATGTTTTCTGAATATCAGATCTGAAGCTGATAATATCGAGATGTGTTAATAACATTAAACATTCTATGCTTTTTTTGAAGTGTGATGTATCTGATAAAAAAAAGGAAAATATTAAGTGCTATATTCTTTAACCTGCTTTTAATTAGATCATTAGGGATTTAAGGCTCTATTGGTTGAATTCACTGCATCTCTGTACTCTTAGTTAGCTATCGAGTTTATTTAAATTACATGTCAAACTAGTCATTGTAGAGGGGGTGTTAGACATTTTCTGAGTGAAATAAAGGACACCTCTTTGGAGAACTTCGGAGAACTGGAATGAGAGGTTTAGAGAAATGTTATTTGTCTTCAGAGCTCAGAAATACGAATGCAGTTCATGGAAACACCTTCAGGACTTCGTTGCTGCATTTCCTGTGCCTAACCCATGCTGTTCGCTCTTAGAGGCTTTGAGGAGCTTTCCCCTCCCTGCTGATGGCCAGGACACACACAGAACCAGCAAGGCTGCTCTGCCTCCAACCTGGAGCACCCGGCCTCCTGAAATGTCTAATAAATTATTTGTTAGCCTCTGAGAGGCTGTGATTCATTATGCAGGAAGAGTGGTTCCCCCTTACCTGTGGTTTCGCTTTCTGTGGTTTCTGTTACGTGAGGTCAGCTCTGGACCAAATACATTAAATGGAAAATCCAGAGGTAACCAATTTCGTAAGTTTTAAATTGTACATTGTTCTTAACTGGTATGATGAAATCTTGGTGCCATTCGCTCTGTCTCACCTGGGATATGAATTATCCCCTTGTCCAGTGTGTCCACACTACAGATGCTCCCTTCTTCTAGTTACTTAGTAATCGTACATATCAGATTGGTTACGTTTTGAAATTTTGAGAGAAAGAGAGAAATACCACATTCACATGGCTTCTGTTACACTATTGTCAGAATTGTTCTGTTTTATTATTAGTTATACTATCTCTTATGGTGTCTAATTTATAAATTGAATTTTATCATAGGTATATATGTGTAGGCAAAAGACAGAGTATACGTAATGCAGGGTTCAGTACTTTCAGGCATCCATAAAGGTCTTGGAATGTACCCCCTTGGAAAAAGGGGGTCTACTGTAATTTTCTGTTTTTAGAGAGGAAAGATACAGGAGTCAAAATCAGTAATTGCTGTTCTCCATGTCTGATAACTGGGGCAAAAACGTCAGTCCTGTGACCTTGGATGAATGGTCATAGGGTTCATGTTAACAATTGAACGTTGAAATGCCAGGAATCCTTCCCTGGGCCCTCTGGAACTCACCACTGGCTGACTCTCCTCTACCATATGTTTCTAGTGCTGATCCCTGACAAGTTACTGCTGTCTCTTCGGAGTTGTCAGTGAAGTGCTAAAAATATGTTCAAGGTCATTTTAGCCTTCAGTACTTTATTCTGTGGTCATTCAGTAACAGTGATTTAGATGTAGAATATTAGTAATAGACTAGTCTGTGTTGATAATAGATCTCCGTATATTTGCTCTTAAAGGTGTGTGATTGCATGAGTGTAGAAGCACTCTACTGAAGACAAGGGACACTGAAGTTATGTACAGCCATACACACTTTGTCACTTAAAAAATACATGACAATTCTAAGTGAAGGAAAAAGGTAGTGAAGCTAAACAATCTCGAGTCTTCTTGGAAAATATCTAGACTAGTTCTGTTAGAAGACTTGTCAGTGAGATTAAGAACTCGCTGCATTTTGAGAATTATTTTCCTTTAGCATTATAAGGATCGAATCCTTGTTTTTTGTAGATCTCTGGAAGAATGTTAGAGAAGTTTATTGGTAGAAAAAGATAAATAAAAAATATTTTGCATTGTTTAATTCTGTTTGGTATGACAAAGCATTATTAAATATTATTTGAGTCCTACTATATGAGTCTGTTCTAGGTCTCTGATGCATCTGTGATTGGAATAGACACAAATTTATTTCTTTAAGACGTACGTTCTAGCAGGGGCTGGACAGGAGAACAATAAACTTCCTAAGTAAGTGAATTATAGAGAAGGCTAGAATGTCAAAGTGCTATGGAAAAATAATAGAACAAGATAAAGGAGACCAGGACAGTTGCTATTTAGTTGGAGTGGTTAGGATGCCTCTTACTAAGAAGATAACCATTGAAACTTAAAAGGGGAGCTTCGCAATGCAGATATCCAAAAAGCACAGTCCAGGCAGAGGGAAGCACTCAGGCAGAGCCTGTCTCTGGGAGAACTGGTGAGGTGGAAGAACATGTGCACTGTTGACAGGGGAAGTGTATGGGAATGAGGAATCGATCATCTGAGGATTTTGAACAAAATATGAAATGATGTGATGTACCTTTTAAACATTCATTCTGGCCTCCGTCAGATTGCTGGAGCCCAAGGTAGAAAGTAGTAGGACTGGATATGAGACTATTACAATTATTTGTTCAACTAAGACATTCCGAATGCTTCGGTCAGAGTAAGAGCAGTGGACATGGCAAGAAACAGGTCCGATTTGGGTGTATCCTGGAGGGCAGGCCAACAAGATTTCCTGGAAAGTTGGATTTCGGATGCGAGAATATCAGCAGTGACTGCAGACATCTTATTCTGGGTAGCTAAAAGGATAAAATTGCCTTCACTGAGACGGGAAGAACTTTGTTAGAGTATGTTGGCATGGGGCCTAAAGACTTCAGAGTTGGGTAAGTGTAGTTTAAGATGACAGTTCGGCTTCCAGGTGGAGGTGGGAGTCGTGTTCAAGCACCAGCGGTCCGAGAACGGACGGAGAACCTGTGAGATCAGGAGGTCCTTGAGAAGGGCCTCTGTGCTCAAGTCTCTTAGCTGGTTCTCGGGATGGGGAAAAAAATCTCTGTTGAAGCCAGCTGACTTGATCTGCTTTTTACCATGTGAAGCTGTGCACCTATTTTATTGTGCAAACGTATTCTAGCAGAAGATTGACCTTTACCTTGAATAAAGTGCTCCCAGCCCATCTGACAGAGCAGAGGACCAGCGGCAGAAGGCGGAGGGGTCGTGTTATTCCCGTTCTTCTCAGAGCTCAGGTGGGGTGTGGCTGTTCTTCACTCTGCAGCTAGAGCCACAGGAAGCAACAAAAAGTAAGAGAACTCAGAACAAAAGCTCACCTTATACTGTGGGTTTGTGCTTTGTATGCATAACTCTTGAAAATATTAGTTTTATCTGTATGGTACAGTATTAAACTCTAGAACAGATACTTTAAACTCTTCACTGACCATACATCTTTTTGATCTCTGAATTCAGTAATAAAATAAGGATTAGTTTTTTAAGAAGTATAATATTAAAAAAGGCTTACAACAATATATAATTAAAATTAAAATTGTCCACAATCTCATCATCTCCTCAAGTCAATGGTTTCATTAAAAGGGTTACTTCCTAATTATCATCCATTTGCATATATAATAATTCAATTTTATGCTGATATGGATAGAATTTTATATTTTAATATTTCATTTAACTGTATAATAATCTTTTGGTTCAGTTGTGTTTTGTGTTGGTTTTGGTTTGGTTTTAAATATCTCCCTCCAGCACCCTCCAGTTTCCAAGATAACTATTTAACTAGTATTAAATAGTGAGTCAAAAGAATTCCCTGAAAAATTGGATTTGAAGTGTCATGGAGGGAGGGAGAGAGGTGGATGGGTGGTTATATAGGTGAGTAGGTAGGTAGAGAACATACATAATTTGTGGTCCTTTTAGGAATATGCTATCTAAATTCATTTGTGACTATACTATATAGTGATTATCTCTCCGGGTTTATAGATACAGGCGTAATAATTATTTTTAGTGCCCACACAATATTCCATGTTATTAATCTACTGTGATACATTTGTTCATTGTTTCTCTATGGATGGCCAGTCAAGATGATTTTCTTTTCCTTTTTTTTTGCTACTGACTGTAGTGCTTGTAAAGCACTTTATGCAGTGCCTGGCACAAAGTAAGCACACAATAAATACCAGCTGTTACTCCTGACAAATCTGACACAGATAATAAGTGCTGGAGCCAAGGTTTGAGCACATTCCCCTCTCGCTCCTAAGCCTCTGCTCTCATTTACTATGACTTCCATAGCTCCGCTCTTCCTTCTCCCTTCCTTCTCCTTTCCTTTCCCTTCCCTTTTCCCTTTGTAAGAGCTATAGCACTTCTTGAGTCTTAAGATTCCCCTTGAATCTGAGACCAGTCTCTGAGCTTATGATGGATATTTTCCTGTGTACAAAGTGTCACACTAAACTTTTGACTTCGAAATTAAACTTGAATCTTTCCTCCAAAGCTCGCTCTCTCCTTCACTGAAAAAAAATCCTATCAATATTACTGCTCCTCCTTTGCTCCTTTGTGCCTGAAACTCGATTACTCTCCTGCACCTTTTTAAAACTTTCACCTCCATAATCTTGTGAATCATAAGGATGTGTGGATTGGATTCTGCCCAAGTTTCCCAGATTCTTTCTCTCCTATTTATGTTCATTTTTACCATTCTAGTCGATATATGTATGACCTCAAAAATTACATGCTTTTTTGTCTTTAATCCATCAAATATATCCTATTGTATACCAGTTAATCTAGACAATGCTTTAAGTATGTCACTTTCTATCTAAAACAAGTCAAAATACATCATATAGTTGAGAAATTAAAAGTCATTGAGCCATGGCATTTTACAAGGAAGGGACATTAGTCTAGTCCAAGGTATCTTCTCCAGCATTTCAAGTGGCTGTGATTGAGCTGTGTCTTAGATAACATATATTGGTGAAATCTATACTTCTTCCCAAGGGAGCTATTAATTTTTAGGTAATTCAGATTATGAGCATGTTCTTTCTTAACTTGAGGTAAATATGCCTTGTATTGCTTTTCACGAATTTGTTTTTTGTTTTGTTTTTTAAAGATTTATTTCTTTTTAGAGAGGGAAGGGAAGGAGATAGAGAAACATCAATGTGCGGTTGCTGGAGGTTATAGCCTGCAACCCAGGCATGTGCCCTGGCTGGGAATCGAACCTGCGACACTTTGGTTCGCAGCCCACGCTCAATCCACTGAGCTGCGCCAGCCAGAGCTACCAATTTGTTTTTAATTTTTCCTTTTGAAGTTCCAGAATATGTATAATTTCTCCAAAACATCATTTTTCAAACCCATAAATGGCACCACTGTATCCCCGCTCTATGCCATCCCTGGGTGTAACTGCAGGCTTGTGTGTTGCTAATAAAACAAATTTTGTAGTTCCTTTGCCATCTTGGTCATCCAGTTCTGTACACATTAAAAATCATCTTAAAATAGGGAATTTAGAATTTAAAACAATTATCTAAATGAGGCCCGGCAAAATACAATTTACCAATTCATCAGCAATTTTTCAGTTCTTCATGCAGATTCAATACTATCTGTGAGGTAAATAGCATTTGAAACAGATAATAAGCTCATGAAATTTAGGAGAGACTACAAATACAAACATTCAACCTAAAAAAGGATATTATTGGCAAGGTAATTAATGGACACTAAAGAAATCCTTTTTTTTTTCTTTCGTTTTTCGTTTTTGTATGTGTGGGGGGCGTTGTTTGTTTGTTTTGTGCTTCTGCTCAGCCCAGCGTGAATTAGGAGAGAGACACTGGTCATCAGGGGTTGTCTTGGTGGAGAGGCCTCCAAACCTCAGATTCATCCGTTAGCAGCATAGAGCAATGCAGATCTCATCTCATCATTGTGAACTAGATTCTGAAAGACCTGTCCTTCCTAAATTCAGAGTGACACCTCACAACCAACTAGTAGTGCCACCTACCGATGGTGGCCAGATTTCATGCATTTGTATATCTGATAAATTTCCTTGCCATCAAGAGCTCAAGACCTTCCGTCTTTCCTTCTCCCGCGTCACTAGTGGCAGGTGTGTGTGTGAGGTCAGCCACATTCTCTCTGTTCCATACACTGTACCCAAGAAGTTGTTCTGAAGCACAGATGAGATTGGGTTAACCAACAGGGTGGCTTCTTGAGGGAAGTTGGCGTGAAAGGTGGAAACTGATATTTTTTGAATTTGGTTCACTACTTCTCAGCAGCAACATGGTTCTTCCTGCAATATTGAACTCCTGATTAATACAGTGACCCAAGAATTATGTCCCTCCATTTATTGTAATAGATAAGTGTCAAGGCACAGAGAACACTAAGGGTTTTGTTTTATTTTATTTATTTACCCATCCACAACCTTCGTGGGTAAAGGAAGTATTGATTCAAAAACATCAATCACAGCAGCAGTGGCTAAATCAATATATTAGCTTAGGATGAATCTCAAGAACAGAAAAAAACATCTTAATTTTTTCTTTAGGTGCTCACTCACTTGGACTGTTTTTTTCTGGCACAAGAGGCTGAGTGGCTCACACAGGGCTGCTGGAATAGAGATTCTACTCTGGAAATTGGTGCTGCATCGAAATGCAGGGAGATGGGGAGGGGCTTGTGAACTGGCCGATCGATTGGCTGCCTCCAGAGACTTGGCTTCAGTTTGCAATATAATCATATCTAGATAATGACCCTTAAGGGAAAGCCAAGTTCCTTTATCTCTGCTCGTAATGAATTAAGCATATTTATGTTCAATCACCAAGACATCAGTGTCAAGCTCTTTGTCAAAAGCCTGTTAAGGAGAGGAAAGGAAAGAAAACTGAGAAAGGAAGACTGCTGCAACCCCACAGAACCTCTCTATTCTGTGTCTGTCAGAGCCTCCCCGAAGAGCCAAAGCGAGCCGTTGCTGCTGTTCACTGCCCCGGCTGCTGCCAGGGCTGGCAGGCGAGCTCTTTAAGCCAGAATCCCCACATACCCTCGCTTTCTGTTTTTTTCACTCTACCCCAATCTATCGGTAAATTTTGTCACTTATGCTCCAAAATACATTTCTATTCCCTTTATTTCCTCCACCTCAATGCCAATTTCTCGTGCTAGGCACCATTTCATATTCCCTGTCTTTGAAGCAACCTCCTAACTGGTCTCTCTACTCGTACCCCAGCCCCATGACGGCCATTCTTCACTCTTCATCTGGACAAGTGATCACGACGGTAAATTGAGTGGCATCACTCCTCTGCTTAGACCCCCTGATGGCTACTCACTGACTTTCCAGCCAAACGCTTGCTTGATCCTTCCAGGGCGGCACCCGTTCCGCTCCTCTCCTACGAATACAGCTGTTTTCTTGAGTCCCAGTCTCTTAGCGGCACTAGCAAATAGATTTCCTCTAAATAGAGAACCTTCTTTTTAATGTTACTTTCTTTTTACTGAGGCAAGGATGTTGTGGTAGTAACACTCTAAATCACCACAAATTTTATATAATTTCATTGGGTCACGCATGAGATACAAATTCTGAGAAGAAAAACACAGAAAATAGTGTAGGGGGTGTTAGTGATGTGATAAAGACCGATGCCGTCTTCCTGTTCGCTTCCAAGTTTATTCTGATGCTGGTGATTATAACGATAAGAAATGTTTCTACATCCCCAGGCTGAGACAATATTTGTTTTTCGAATTCCTTCAGGGTGACCTTAACTAAGAAATGAGCAAAATAACTAGTATGCATTTCTCTAACATGAATTAGTATTTTCAGAATTTAGATTGAGAGGAAGAAACTGTCTCACTGAGTGCTATGCACTGTGACATTATTTGAGAAGTTAACTCATTTAATCCCCTTAAGGTAGGTAACCACTACCACGTTATGTGGTGGTGCAACCTGATGCATAGAAAGCTTCGGGTAATTGTATGTTCCAGGGCCTAGATTAGTTTCCAATGTGTTAACCCACCTACCCTGGTGCTTTGTGGTAACACCCACCACGATAGCTGGAATCTCCCAAAAATCAAGGGCAGCATGGGGCAGTGAAAATAACAATGGCTTTGCTTTTAAAAAGACTTTGCTTGTCAGTCTTTGTTGCCCTTTTCTCTGACAATTAGACCCTGATCTATGTGTTAATTTTGCTGTGGCTCGCTTTTCTGATGTATAAGGTGGAGATGATCAGAACCTAAGAGTTGTTCCAAGAATGAAATGCATTAGCGGATGTAAAACCACAGTGGAGGCCAGAGAGATGATCAGACTGCGCCTTCTCACCGGAGTCCCAGTGCCGACCTTGAGGTCTGAGGTGTGTGTCGCACATGACCGCCCCGGCTGTGGATCCTCCATGGTGCTGATTTCTGCCAGGTCTTTCTGCAGCTGGGGGATCACATGGGGGACTAGCTGACTCTTTCTCAATGCTTTAAATGTCATACTGCTTCTTTTTTTTTTCCTAGGCAGTCTTTTACCTTTGACAGTGATGGATGATTATTCAGCTTTGATTCATAGCAGGGTTGCCATATAAGGAAAGAGTGGCATATCAATGAGGAGTGCTGCTGTTTTAAATATGGGAAATATTTTCAGTAATTTTCTAATTAGCATGAGTAGATATAAAAGCCATTTGCTGAGCTCTGTGAGAAGCACATTCTCCTGCCTGCTATGCATACGTATGGCTAAATTGCCTCGCAGTAGTAATTCACCCAGCACATGCCATCTAATGGGACTCACCCCCAAACACACACCCGAGTGCTCAGAGTGAGGACGGTCACCCAGAAGTGGCTCGGTCCTGCTACTGATGACGATTAGCATGGGGCCCAAGGAGGCATTTGATACCTCAGTCTAAGTCTCCTTATGATAAACAGGAAAAAGATCTTCACCCTTTCTTAATTCATGGGAAACTGGCTAGGATTTGTCTGAAAAAAATTAAAATCAAAATATAACAATTATAATTAACTTGGTTATATTTTAATCATTATCATTGGCTGGTTGATGAAAGTGACATCATGACCATGGGCCATGAGATCAAAGCCAGTGAAAGTCTCAATGACTATGATTTGTCATGAGCGAATTAGGTAAGGGGATGTTATTAAATGTCTTTCTTTAAAACTAGAGAAAATGCAAAATGAGTACCTATTTCAGTGAATTTAATGCTATTGTCATATTAACATATAAGGAAGTAAAAGGTAAAGGGGGGTCAAATATATGGTGACAGAAGAGTATTTGACTTTGGGCGGTGGGCACACCATGCAATATACACGTCATGCATCATAGAAATGTGCACTTGAAATCTGCATGGCCCTATGAACCAATGTTACCCCAATACACTTAACTAAAAGACCTGAAAAAAAGGTAATGTGTACTTAAAACCTATATACTCTTATTAACCAAGGTTACCCCAGTAAATTTAATTAGACAAAAAAGTATCACACATTTCCCATTTCCAAATCATGGGAGCTTCTCTGAGATCTCTGGAGAGGCTCCCCTCAGCATTAGCACTGCGGAGACGGAGGAAGCCTTCTTTTCCAATGTACCCTCTTGTGGAGCAGTTAAGGAAACCAAGGCCGAGAGATGGGAAGTGACTTTCTCTGGGTCATACAGCTAACTGCTCTTGTGGCTGGACACTGAGCCTTGAGACTCCCATCACAGACTCTTGGACTAGAAACTGCAGAATCCCAAACCATAGCACCCAACTCAGGTCACAATGTTATAAGGAAGATTTAGTGGCTGAGTTTTTACTGTGCTCAGTGCCTGAACAGTTCCAGTCCAGTCACTCTTCTTAGAAGGTCAAAATCATCAGTCTGTGGCACTTTGCAATCGCTGCTGATCTCACAGTGGAGCACAGCATTGCACCTGGTGCATGTGCCTTAGGAAATTAAACGATATTTGGTGTCTTGAGTAATTTTGTGTCCACATGGCTGGACCAGAGTGCCCAGATATTTGGTCATATACTACTCCTGATATTTCTGGGAAAGTGCTTTTGGATTAGGTTAACATGGTTCTTTGGGTTATCGTAAAGGTTACACATTGCAACCTTGGATATTCCACCCACTCAGGAATCACGAGACATCTTCTGAGGCAGGTCCATCAAAGACTTACATTCACAGACAATTACATTCAATGTTTATTGTATTTGTATGTATTTTTGAGGATTATGTTTTACTTTCTAGAGTTAATAAATATTGCCCATTTAAAAAAGAGAAAGAGCTCACTATTCACATAAACTTTGACCTCACTTAAATGTAATTAATCTTTGTGGAAAGGATAGATTATAAGGATAGTATAGCATTGTTTTTAAAGTATGTTTTCTTAAAATTGTGAGTTAGTTATTATTTGTAACCCGGGATTTTCTTATTTTGCGATTCTAATTTATCTTTGGCAGCCAGACAATACAGCTATACATAAGTGTATAGAAATATCTTATTTGTTTTACCTTATTTAAGATTACAGATAGGAAATTTATAATCTTGGTTATATTTTAATCATTATCATTGGCTGGTTTGTTCCATGAGATCAAAACTAGTCATAATCACAATGACTATGAAAGAATTAATTTCCCATGGAAGAGAAATTTCTAGATAACCAAAGTTTTCTCTCTTCTGTACCAAAACTGAAAGAAGCACTCTGATAATCTTGGCTGGAAATGTCTTTAAGCACACTAAATGATGCCTCACCTGGTCAGAGTGACCTGCATTTAGCGTTTTGAGTGATTTAGGGTTTTCATTATGAACAGTGGGGCTCAGGACACACCAAGGAGTTTAATCCCAGTTGTCATTTCCAACCAGACGGCTGCAGGTTGCTCTGTGCCTTGAATTCTTAGGAGTAGTTTTATACTTATTTAACCAAAAAATTTGTTAGTATTTTTTCATTTTCTTCTTTTTCATCCACTCACCTATAGCATTACTTCCTCCTTCCTTATTCGCTTTATTTTTAATTACTGTGTGCCTAAATAACTGGATTGGCTATAATTGTTTACAAAATATCCATGAACAGACCGTAGTGATAAGCCTAGTTTTTAGTTCGAGATCTTTATAGAATTAACATTAGTTTTTAAAAGGTCACCAGTGGTTTCCATTTGTTTGTTTACATTTAGATAGTTGAGGCATCTGAGTGAGCTTTAGGTAAAGAAAGTCTTTTTGTGATAGGCGTCATCGAACAGGGATATCTTTCCAGAAGGCGTCTCTTCATGTTTGAAGGTCCTGTGGAAGTGAAATAGAAATGTGTTGTTACAGAGAGCAGAGAGCAGTGTTTAGAGAGCAGTTCTGTTCTATATGATCATTTGTTTACCATGTATAATTTTTTTAAATAAGCATAAATGAATGCTCATTTTAACACAAACTGTTAACATGATAGACTTGGCTTTAAACACTAGGCCTGTGTTTGGTAAATTAGAATCCACCTGAATTACACAAAAGATCTCATTACTTAAAGATACCCACAATCCTAGATCATTGTGTCACCATGTCTTTTAATTTTAACTCATTTTTAAATATGAGATGTTTTATGTGTTTACTTCCATAAAATGAGGACCCCCCCAGCATTATTCTTCTGGGTAGCTTGTTGCAGGAAATACTGAAAAATACATTCCCAGAAGAAGGAAACACTTTAGAAATTGTTTCTCAGTGGGTGGCGATCTACAACTCCAAATGATTTCCTGTGTTTGCAGCCTCTAGGAGTGGTCTGCCGGGACTGACAAAGTGACAAAGTGGTATGTTGTGACATGCACATCTTTTGCTTTGATCTGCCCCCCCCCGCCCCCCGCTGCCAGCCATATGCTCCTCATATCTTAACTGCATTTTCTTATCATACTCAAATCTTTATTTTCTAGAATTTGACTATGTATCAACCATGTATATTACTGTCATTAGCTTATGTGGGAATACTTCTGAATCAGTCCCTTCCTTAGTGCGGTTTTCCCCATTGCCCTCTCATCACTATTGTCACCCTGTAAGCAGACAAGAGTGTCCTTCAGCTTCTTTCTTGGTAGATGGCTTTTCATGAAGCAAGTACTCAAAAATAAAATAATCTCAAATATCTCACCTCCTAACTTTATTTTCCATTGCTTCCTTTTATTTGTTAATTTCTTCCCTAGAGCCTAAAAGAAAGTCTACATTTTCTTGCTATTATTTCTTTAAGCAAAGAATGGGCTTTAAGTTTAGGTCAAATGCAGCAGATAGATATGCTCCTCAGAACACACTCATTTCTTATGCTTTGTCTATTTTCCTTTTATTTTAACTGTGACAAGATGTCAGTCAGAAGAAATGACGTTGCCAGCAGGTTTGAAATATATAAAGAGAAATATAAAGTGACCACTGGACCGGCGTTCTCATCCTTAACAGAGGGACAGCCGGAGTTGGTCTGCAGGGGTTGAGAACTTGGGGTCCCAGAAGCTACCATATAGGCACGATGACACCGAAAATTTGCTCTTGTCTGTACCGTAATTTTATCCACAATAAAGATTTGCTTCAGGGAAGCCCGTGACAAAAAACAGTTTGCTTTGCAGTGAAGCATCTGTTCCGAGCCTTGAAACGAGGGAGCGTGTTGCCCGTCTCTCCGAGAGGGCGTGTGGGGTCGTGTGCTGGGCAATGCTGTGGCGCGGCGGTTCTCCAAGCCGACTGCTCATGTGCCCCACAGCATGTCCTTACGTGGTCGACCTCATGTGTGTAATTACTCGGTTTGGTTTTCCACTTGGCAAGTAATTTAAAGGTAGATTTAGGCTGTTTGGATAGCAAAACAGAAAAGGAAACAAGCCAACAAAAAAACTGTACCCACAAATGGGTTTAAAACAGGAAGTGCCATTGGTGTTATAAATATCAAAGAAACAAATCTAATGTCAAATATTTGGGACTTTTTCAATTAAACAGAATATTATTGAGTTTTTAAATATTAAGTTTGATTTGCTTTATAGTGGGTTTTAATGGACACTTTGTTCCCCTTTAATTGACAAACTGTTCACTCTATTACTGTGACCAGGAAACCTTGCATTTCTAGGTTTTTCTACAATATCACAGGGAAAATAACCGAAATTGATTGGTGAAGTTTTCTCTTAAGCAAAGGGAACATCCATGAAAATATTTAGAAATTCATCTGATATTGTTACTTTGTTTTCAAATAGCTAACATTTGATTGTATTGAGAGGCGGTTTAAGCCACTTGTACACTAGGTGACGGATCCCTTTAATAAAAAGGGTGCCGCCTGAAGAGTCAGACCCTCAGAATGACTGTTCTCAACTCCCCTTCCTGCTCCTTTGTTCTAAATGTTTGCAGGTGCCTTTCTGCTGGCCTGCCTCCCCTGAACTCTACACAAAATGTGAACTGCCTTCTCTGTGAGGATATTGGCATTTCGAGTTCGAGTTAAATATAAAATTATGCAGTTTCCAATAACAAAGTGTCTAATTAAATCATTGGTGTCTTCAGAACAATTCCTAAGAGTTTAGTTCAAAATGTTTCTAAAGAAAATTAAATGTGTTAACCATGCTGTTATTCTCCAACACTATTTTGCATTAGAGTGAACTTTTTGCTGTGATTGGATTATTTACCCTAATGACTGAAGGATGGTGTTACAGTCTCTTTCCTAAACTCCTAGACCCTTTACTTATGCTATAATATTTTTGCTACTCTTCAAAAAATCCTGTGAGAAAGCTAAGTGGTATTATGTTCATTTTACAGATAGGAAATCTATAATCTCTAGAAAGAATTGATTTCCTAAGAATTACAGATAGTGACCATGATGAAAAGCATACATTCCATTCAGCTGTTTGTTATTCAAGCCATTTGTATACACTGGCAGAATTCTAATTTTTCAAGTGTGTGCCTTGCATAAGTTGAGGCAAATGTCTGAAATATTCATTCAGATGCAGTTGTCCAGAATACTTCTGACAGATCAGAATGGCGTGCCCACCTACATCAAAATGTGTCAGTTATACAATTTTTGTGATTTTAGTTCTTCAACTTTCAAGTGTATTTCAGTTCTATTTTATAAAAAAGGACATTCCTTGGCCCTGTTTTAATTGTACTCTTCTTTTAAACTGTTTTATTTTAAAAGTCTCTTGTAAAAGAATCTCAAGTACAGTTTTGCTACTTTTCCTACCCAGCACTTCAGATTTGTTTCTCTGCAGGGTCTCTAGGGCCCCGAGCTTGGATGCAGGCCTGGTACTCCAGGGACAGGCCCAGGGCATAAAGCAGAGTGACTGAGTTGGGACCAGATGCTTGACAGCTGAGCTTATTGCCAAGTGATGGTTGGGAGCTTATTTTTAATCACAGGCGAAGAGACCAGGGAATCTGGACTTGCGTGGGTACTGTCAGACCTCGGAACAGGAGCGCCGGCAAAAGTCAGTGTACATAGAGATAAGGAAAGGATGTCAAAACATTTCTCCTTGCAGAATTTTGGAAGAGGGTGAACATTTCTATTTGGCTGGCAGAGGCTCTATTAAGTAGGGGAAAAGCCGAGTTAGAGGCAAGCTTTAAAGTAATTTTCGTCTGATTTTAAAGGAGGTGAGGCTTCACCATATTTCCATTCTGTCTGCTCTTTTGGGGGGCCTCTCAGAGACCAGCTAACTTGTTCATTTCAGTCCTCAGTTTATCTGGGTTCAATGGAGATCAGGAAACTAGATTATTTTATAGGTGTATTTTAAGGGTAGTGTGGATGTATATGGATAGAAACCTCATCGAAACACTAAATTACAGCAATATGCTTTGAACTGCCCATCAAGAAAGGAATTTCTCATTTGTTAATACTATTACTGGCAGAGAAGTATTCTTGGAGCAATCATTTGCAGTCAGGCACCACTCTAGGTGCTGAAGATACTGTGTGAACAAAAGGGTGAAGTGCATGCGCTCACTGATCTCAGGAAACTTACATGGGCAGATGGGAGGGGCAGATATTAACCCGAATCATGACAGCTTTCTGAGGGCAGGAATCGTGGTTCTATGAGGACAACAGTCAATGGAGTTGACCTAGACTTAGGGATCAGGGTAATTCCCCTCAAGTTGGCCAAATTTCCCAAGGGGGAATAGAATGAAGCAAGTAAAGATGGGATGGAAGATCACTGCAGACAAAAACATGTGGCTGACCCAGAGGAGATGGGGGAAGGCAGGGGTGGGGTGGTGGGGGTTGGAGTGAGAGACACTGGAGAGGAGTCAGGGGTGGTCACGCTGGGCCCTTTAGGTCAATGTGAGGAACGTGGTCTTTATCTGAGGACCTTTGGAAGCCAGTACATGGTTTTTAAGCAGAAAAGATGTTTGTGGCTAAAGTGGGGAGAACAGTGTGTTGTGGGTACCAGAACTGTCAAGGGAAACACTGGTGAAAAAGCTATGTCAGTAGTCAGGGAAAGAAGATGCTAATTTAAAGTAGAGCATGATAGAAAGAAAAGAATGAATTAAATATTTTCATAGTCTAATTGTGGTAACTTAGAAATAGGTTGAAAATGGAGGTGAGAGCTCCGGCTGGTGTGGCTCAGTTGATTGGGACATCATCTCATAGGCTGAAAGGTCACAGATTCGATTCCTGGTCAGGGAACATGCCTGGGTTGCAGGTTCAATCCCTGGTCAGGGCACATATGAGAAAGCAACTGATTGATGTTTCTCTTTCCATCTCTCTCCCTCTCCCTCCCCTTCCTCTCCCTCTCCCTCCCCTCCTCTTCCTCTCCCTCCCCCTCCCTTGCTCTCCCTCCCTCTGCCCCCCTTCTCTCCCCTACTCTCTACCCTCTTTCTTTCTGCCTTCCTTTCTCTCTATCTAAAAGCAGGAAAAAAAGTCTCTGGTGATGATTAAACAATACATATACATTTTAAAAAGGAAAACGGAGGTGAGAGAAATGGGAGGGAGTCAAACATGACCTCTACCTATGTAATTTTTTTAAAGTTTCATTGAAATACAATTTAGGTGCCATACAATCCACCCATCTGCAAGTGTTAAAGTCAGTAACTTTTACTATGTTTTTTAGTGGCATTGCCAACATCACAATTTTAAAACACTTCCATCACCACAAAAAGAAACTTTCGTTATTTATAGTTACTCCCATTCCAACCTCTGGCCCTAGGCAACAACTAATCTACTTTTGATCTTTACAGGTTTGCCATTTCTGGACATTTCATCTAAATGGAATCATACAATCTGTGTTCTTTTTTTTTGTTTGGGCTCTTTCACTCAGAAAAATAAATGGAGGGCATCCATGCCGTAGCTTACCTATGCCGTAGCTTACCTATGCCGTTTGCAACCTGGTGGGAGGTGGGGCCAGAGGAGACGCAGGACTGGCAATGAGGAGGGGAGAGAGGATGAGTTAGCTTTCGGTCCTGCCACGTGTGAGGTTAGGTCTCCAATGGACGTCTCTAATGTACAGATGGTATTAAAACTCTGAGCATGGACAAAAAAGAAAAAAAGAAAACGTAGAAGGCTTAGGACTAGACCTTGGGTCATTCCAACATTTTAATGGTTGAGGAGAGCATGGTTTTGAAGGAAACCAAGAAGAAATATCTTACCTTGAGATAAGAAGGCAAACGAGCAAAAGGGATGACAACACTTCAAGAACATGGGAGTTGTTAAATATGTTGTATATGATATATGTAAATTAAGTTGGCTTAATTGTTGCAGTTGCGGCCATTGAAGCCATTTGGTGATGTTTGTGGGAACTGTACTGGTGGAATAATCCTAGACTGAGTAGGTTCAAGATTAGATTACAAGGAATAATGTAGGCCACACTTTCATGAAGGAGAAGAGAGGGGAATGTGTGTCCAAACACTCTTTTGATGTAGGGCAGCTCAGGATTGACTGGAAGGATCAGTACAGGAAAACTGGAAAACGATGTAGAGGAAAGAAAGGCAGACACAATTGGCGAGCGTCCTGGCGAAGCAGGAGGAATAGGAAGCTGTACACCTGCCAGTGCACCTGGAAGGAAGTGCGGGGCTGGGTGAAGATGGTGAGCAGATTTTTGCTTGGCTCGAGGACTTGGCTTTAGCCCTGTTGACACGTGGGTGTCGATATGGTTGGCCCGCTCCTCTAAAGGTGGTTGGCTGGAGGAAGTCATTAGGCACAACCACAGAGCCACGGTTGAGTGTACACAGAGGGTCCGCAAAACTAGCTTCATCAGCTCAATAGTCTTAATCACTAAAGGAAATGTGAAATCACACCATAGCTGTAAAAAATTTAGTTTTCTAGAACTTACCCTATTTTTTCATGACTTCACATTCCTATGTTCTTCTTTCCCCTGGTGGATCCTGCTCCCCAACATCTGCTTTGGAGCATTCAGCAAGTTTTTTGAATCTTCCTTGCTTAGAAACAAACTCAACCAGCAGGACATGAGTAACACTGCAGTAAGCACCTCTAATGTGTGACTCAGCAGTTGGCCCCTATTAATCCCCTAACTTTAATCATGGCGATTGATCTGCAAATAAGGTTGAGGGAAGAAGTTGCACATTGGATCAGACCGATAGTTTCAGTAAATGAAATGCTGGTTTAGCTAAGAATCCATAGCACACCACAGGTGCAATTATGATGAGGGCAGAATTCAGTTTCATCTGTTACTGTCCTCCTGCCAGTTTGCAAGTCCACTTGTTACATTAGGAATGGTTCAGACAAGACGCCCAATCAGCACAGACCTTAAGTCAATAGTTGCACTTGGAAGGAAACGTGGCTTAGTCCACTAATGTGGATGCCAGAGTATTAGTCCTGCTGTCGATTAGCTCTCCCTCTTAGACATTCTTCTCTTCCATTCATCATAACTTAACTGACCGAAGTGACAAATCTTGTCACCAAACAAATAATGCTTATGCTGGAAATGCAAAACATCTGATAATCTGATTGAATTTTGTGCAAGTGAAAATATCAAATTGGGAATGGATGAACGTTATCCTGCACCACTCAAACCCGAGACAGCATTAAATGGCAACACAACGAAGTTAATTCCATCATCTTTTATTTAAATCATTGATTTCATGTTTGAATGGCTTTAGGCTGTGTATTCTATTAATATTACTTATTTTTCAAGATTCGTCTTTATTGCTTTTATTAACACTATTAGGCTTATAGGGTATAAAATACTTCTTTCTAGAAGCCTTATGTTTCTCGTCAAGCTGTGCATACATGAACCAATGACTTACATTTGTCTTCCTCTGTGCAGCCGCCCTTGCCATCCCGTCTCTTAACTTCGCATCATACTACAGATCACACTGTACTCACCGAGAGTGTTTCCTCCTTGCAGACTGGGCCCTGAGCATCTTGGGGGCTGGGGGTTATCTCATGCTGCCGCAAAGCCTAGCATCCCACAGCTGGTCCGAAAAGGACTGATGGTCTGTTGAATGTGTGCCTACAAATGAATGAATTAAAGCACAATAAGCTCAGATCACTGTGACATTCATGAGATATGTCTACATTAGGGGGGTAGGGGTGGATAAAGATGACATTTTAGAGTGAGTTAAAAATAAAACTAAGAAACTCTATAATAGGGGTTCATAAAAGTGTTAAAATTATCTAAAGTAAGTGTGAGGAAAGGTCACAGGAAGGATTTCTGCAGACATTTAAAGTACGGTTCTCACCAGTGGCCTTCTCGGTGCTCTGCTTTAAGCTTGTTGATGTCAGGGACCACGTCTGACCTGTGCACCAGTGCCTGGTACATTACGTGGCACATAGTAGGTGCTCAATGAATACATGATGTCTGATGACCCCAAACAGGCAGGCAGTCAGATATGAAAGTGCTCTGTGGAAAAGTTTACAGTTTACAAAATATCACTGCTAAGGCAGTCGAAATAAGTCTGTCTATAGAGAGAGGCTTAGTGTCAGAAATAAATTCTCTTAAGAACTCTATCACTTAGGCGCTGTCTGGCCAAGGTCAAATGCAGAAGAGCCCTCTGTGGCTCGCTCACAGCCAGCTTGTCCCTTAAGTATTGCATTTGTGTTGATAGCTGCTTCCATTTAGGTTTCCGTGGAAGGGGCCCGGGGAAGAGGGAGGGGAGTCCTCACATGCGGGTCACAGGGAACCGAGGTGCTGGATGGAGGTGGTGGAGTGCTGGGCAGCAGAGAAAATCAGCTCCTCCTGGGGGAACATTGCTCATGTGCCCCAGAGCCAAAGCTTCACTGTGTCTGTCTGGGTCTTCGAAGTCCCTGTGCAAGGGCAGCAGACAGACGCCGTGAAACAAGCACGTCAGGGAGCCTGTCTGGTCCCGGATGGTGTGCACCTTACAAAGACATAAAAGAAAAAAAACAAAGGAAGAAATATTTTAAATCACTTCTCATTTGGAGTTGAAGTACTTGAAATACATGATTTGGAGTAAAGGACCCCCCATTTATTCATTAGACTGTATTTAATGAATAGAAAAGGCCCATGAGCCTAACAGACTTCCTGCCTGGGCATTTTACCTGTGAGCAAATGCCGTCTCGTGCTTTGTTTGATCTGTTAACTAAAACTGTGTGTGTGTTTCGAGGGGCGGACGGATTCATGTTTGTTGAACGTGGCTTCCTTTCTTAACCTGGGCATTAAATAAATGTGGGAGGCATGATTATTTGCAGTAACTTGCATTCTACTTAATATTTAAAATTTGAATGTTTTGTAAATATACACATGGTAATAAAATAATAGACTTAAAATACAAAAGAGACTGCAATGGGATGAAGCATTCTTCTCAGCAGGCAAGAGAAACTTCTACTCCATGTTTTACAGGCATATTAATCCTGTTAGAGATAAATGAGTTAGTCTCCCCTTGCCAATTATAAACATGGCTTATGGGGGGTTACCCCCTCTTAATCTCTGCAGCATCTCACTGAGGCAAGTCCTAATGCCTGTAAAGGTACAAACAGCAGGTGCTAAAAATCAGTCATTACTTTTAACATCATTCCCTTTTAACATTGGTGAGATTCCATAGTAACCTCTCGTTTATAGCAATTAGCCTCTGGTAAAACAATTCATTATATATCACTTCACTTAGGGTCACTGAATCTGTTGACGTTAAGTGAGGACTTACTGTATCCTTCCTACAGCCGAAGCCCTTTTTAACATGAAGAAGAGGGTCTCTTCATGTCTAAGCAGAGTCGTCACACCTGTGTGTAAACAAGGTCGCACTTTAGGGCCGTCCTACCACCTGGATGAAAGTGAGGGCTCCCTGAGCCCCATTCTCCTCACGTTTAGTAACCAGCCTTTGACACGCAGTGTCTCAGAGTGCACCCTCGTGCTTTCTAAGGCTGTGCACTAGGGGCTTCCTATGGGTCCTGGCATTGAATCCTCCCAAAACTGTGTCATGTAGCTACTGCTGTGCTTACTTTTTGTTGTTGTTGTTTAAACCGATGAGGAAACTGCCTCTCAGCGTGTGGTCTGTAGGCCATGAGCATCAGCATCACCTCAGAACTTGTTAGAAAAACAGAATGTCACATCATTCCCCCAGAATGGCTGCACCAGAGCCTGTGCTTTAACAAGATCCCCAGGTGCCTCGCAGCATTGCCTGAGGTTCACAGCGTGGCAAAGCGAGGGCTCAAACAGAGGCCTAGCTGGCACCTGAGTCCACACTCCGGTTAAATGACCTGTGCAAGGTCACGTAGTACGCAAGTGTCAGAGAGCATTTGAACCAAGCTCACCACCTTGTATATGTCACTCTCTCTGGTATAGTTGCATCCTCTTATAGAAAAATGAAGAGTAATGAGTAGCATAAGTTCTTGTTAGTTAGAATGATTAAAAATGTATTGGAAGTTTTCTTAATAGGAAGGGAGTTAGAATTTTAATTCTCCTACTCCTAGAGTTCCTCCCTCTGAATCATCATTTTGGAAAAGTAGGTGTAAAAAGTACCTCTTGTGTCGGAAGCTATGTTAAGATTTAAAGAGAGTGGGGCCGTGAAAAGAACATTAAATATAGCCGTCTGCTGTGCGCTCCAGCAGTGTGCCCGGTACCATGCTTAGTAGCATTTAACGTATGTGATTTAAATTTCTTAAAACAAACCTGTGAAGTGGGAAATACCTTCTGTAGCTGTAACCCGTACAATGGTTGCCATGTCTGGCTGACCTCAATTAGCCATAGGCCTTGAAGGATGGATGGGTAAGAGGCAGAAAGATAACGGAGGTATAGGGGTATCCCAAGGCAGGGGAAGTTATGAAATGAAGTTCAGAGGGAGGGGATGTCACACATTCACAGGACTTTTGGGGCGAAGTGAAGCAATAATCGTTGATAGATTTTCACTTACTTCTGGCATGACGGACTTCTGTTAAAGAGCACCAGCTTTGGAACCAGATAGCTGGCTTCAGTGCCGGCTCAGCCATGATCGGCTGTGTGACCTTGGGCACGTGATTTTACCTTTTTGCCTTGACCTGTGCAGTATGGGAACATAACAGTAAAATAGTGTCATAAGGGTGATTAAAAGAGTTAATGTATACAAGTGCTTAGGCATCGCCTATCACAGGTGCTCAATAATTGTTAGTTTAGTTTTCAAGCCATTTTGTGAATACCAAGAGGTATTAGACATACAGTTGTTCCCCCTTATCCACGGTTTCAGATACTTTCTGTCAACCATGGTCCAAAACTTAAGTGGGAAGTTCTAGAAATAAACTGTAAGTTTTAAATCACTTGCAGTTCTGTGCAGCATGATGAAATCTCACGGCATCCTGCTCCATTCTCCCGGAAGGCGGATCATCCCTTTGTCCGGTATCTCCGCCCTGTATGTGGTTCCCACCTGTTAGTCATTTAGTAGCCTTCTTGGTTATCAGAGTGACCGTGGTGATTTCTTAGTGCTTGTGTTCAAGTCACTCTTGTTTTGCTTAATAATGGCCCAAAAACTCAAGAGTAGTGATGCTGTCAGTTTAGATATGCCAGAGAGAAGTTGAAAATGTATTATGTTAAGGAAAAAATATAGCACATAGAGGGTTTGGTACTAATCTGGTACTATCCACAGTTTCAGGCATCCACGGGGGGTCTTGGAACACATCCTTTGCAGGTAAGGAGGGACTCCTGTAGTTTCTCTAAACCCGTGGAGCTACTGATCTTGTAAATGGCGGAGAGGCCCCCGGTGGGATGTGATGCTGTAAGAGAACAAAGGAAGAGAAGATTAGGAAGGCAGTTTTACTCCAGGCTTAAAGGTCACATGATGTTTAGATGCCATTCAAACCCTTTGTTGGCTCCTTTGTCAATCCCAGATTTGAGTATGCGTTGGAATCATCTCGGTAAAGGTGTAAAATGCATATTCTTGAGCCCTGTCCCTCAAAGTTTTTAAAGATTTATTTAATTTTAGAGGGGAGAGAGGGAGAGAAAAACATCAATGTGTGGTTGCCTCTCATGCACCCCCCTACTGGGGACATGGCCCACAACCCAGGCAAGTCCCCTGTCGGGGGATCAAACTAGCGACCCTTTGCTTTGCAGGCTGCTGCTCAATCCACTGAGCCACACCAGCCAGGGCAACGTCAATGTGCGGTTGCCTCTCGCATGCCCACTACTGGGGGCCTGGCTGAAACCCAGGCATGTGCCCTGACAGGCAAACTGGCGACCCTTTGCTTTGCAGGCCAGCACTCAGTCCACTGAGCCACACTAGCCAGGGCCTGTCTCTAAAATTTTGATGTGTTGTGTCTGGCGTAGGCTTCTGCTCTGAATTCTAATGCATCCCTTGTCTGGGAACAGTGGTTCTATGACGGCTTTTCTTCCCTCACAGTAAAGCAGAAGCCACCTCCCCTCTCACCATCCAGGTCCCTGTTTCCACCTTCAAGCTCACTCTGCAAATAGAGGAACAGCCAAGTCAGACTCCTACAAACATTTGAAAGATAAAGCTCTTGCTCTCGACTGGACAAATCATGTGGACTCATTCAGAATGATCTGGATCTAATTATTTGGGAACAATGAATAAGGATAGCAGAAAATCATGGGAATATTTATGAGACAAGAAAAGAAAGTGGATCCTAGTGGATCTGAATGGTCAGAAGATGCTCTCATTGGCTACCTTGAAGAAATGGAATCGGTGTTGTTCAAGAGCTGGTTTGAGGGGTCTGAGTGGCCTGCAGCATCAGAATGAAAGCTAGCACTGAGAATCAAGTGTAAGACTAATTTGTTACAAGATCTGTGACAGGGGTTTAGGTCATCAGGCTACTACTGGGAGGTTTTACAGTCGGTAAATGTTTAGATACCAAATATTTAGATGCCTGATATAGTAGGGAGAGTATGGAACGCATCGTCATGACTGCAAAATTACCAACATATTGGAGTTCCAGCTTTGCACTGGGGACTACCTGTGTGGCCTTATTTTTGAAGCTAAGCCTATTTCTCCCACATGAGATAGCGTATGTAAGTAAGGAAAGAGATTTTGTGCAGTGGTTGGCCCTGGTACCAGACTGCCTGTGCTCAGCCGCAGAGGATGGCTTTGATAATTAAGTTAATATACTGAAATGTTGCAAATAATACTGACATGGAGAAATTTCTTGATGTTAGAGACTGTCATTATTTTCATACTATGCTGTTATCGAGCTTCCAGTGGTAGAAAACAGCCCAGACTCAGATGATCTAAGTTAGAAGGATATTTATTATTGGATGCAACATAAGTTATTAATTTAGCAGTTCAGTGAAGATATCAGAACACCAGGTACTTTTGAACTCTGTAATCCTCAGTGAGTTGCATGTGTACTCAGGCTGGCTGTACTTGTGGTAACAAGATGGCTGCAACAGTTCCAGCCATCACATCCAGACCCATTGTCTAGAAGAACAAAGGTCCTTTCTTCTTGGGTGTGTCTCTTTAAGTTCCACCGTCCCCTAATATATTGTCATCCACGCCTTAATGGTCAAAATTGCCGCCTCTGACTACTACTGGTAAAGGAAATAGAGTTGGGATTATACTGATAGGCTAAGAAATTGCAGGGCTTTGTAAAGATTTCTCCTCAAAAGGAGGGAGGCATTAGTAAGCAGTAGTATCCATGAGAGATATAGGTACAATCATTCAGCATTGGAGACAAAGAATCAGAAGTTCAAAGATTAATGCCAAAGGTTACACAGAAAATGATGCACCAGTTTTGGAACTGATATGTTGGACTCTAAAACTCATAATTTAAAGATGGTAACTTACAACATAATGCCTAGACCCGTTTGTTTCAGGTAGAACACATCTATTTTTGAGTCTGAGGGCACTGATTAAGTCCTTACAGAGGATGTTATGAGAGGAGGAGTCAGAGCAGGGCAGCTGGTCCAGCATGGGCTAGGGACTCTGTCGGCATATCGGGAGTGTGAGATGGAAAGGACCCGTGACTCCCTAGTGGGACAGGCATGACTTTGCAGGTCAGGGCTGGGGGAAAAGGGCTGGCAGCCTTCAGGATTAAATGAGATGGGGCGTGTTGCCTCCACTGCTTTATTTAATGGTGTCCTGGCTTATCAGAATCATGGTCCACAGGTTCATCCATCCCCTTCGAAGGTGTTTTTTGTAGGGGTGAGTCTTTCGGGCACACCTCCATCAGAGCCTTCCTTCCCGTCAGCCCCTACCGACAGACCCACAGTGTGGGTGAAACACCACGGCTGCTGGTGCCGGTAGAGGCTGTCTGCCCTTGACTCTGTGTGGTCAAGCATGGCTTCATGGCGCAGGTGCTGGAGGACGACAGCAGTGCAGTCTGACAGGTGAGAAATGGTCATGGGTGTCAGTTACTGAAAGGAGAAGTCAGGAAGAAACAGACGTAGAAGCCTTGCTTTGGGGACTGAGCAGGTGGTCAGGGCTCTGGTTTAATGACACCATGCCGGACTCGATGGCAAAGTGGGCACTTTAATTTTCTTCCCCAGTAAACGAGTTTAATAATGGCAGCTCCTGTGGCTGTTTAAGAACTGGCCAATACGGGTGGGAATGCCTTAAAAGTTCAAAACGTCCACCTGAGGACTTCTGGCATCTTGATATTCTGTGACCTCACTATTTGGACCTCAGTGCCTTTTATTTTATTTCATTTTATGTTTTTAAATCCGAGTCCTCCTTTATGAATACAGTGACTCTAGAGGACCTTTTGTTGGTTCTTTTTAAAGTTGCTGGTCATTTTCAGATGTAGCTGGGAAGAAAAGTGAGAACTCTGACCTAAGTCTAGATCATTTCAATTTTTTAAATTATCCCCATTGCAGAGGGCCTGACATTTTGACTTTATCAGAGAGCACCAGGAGCTTCCTAATGAGAAGGACTGTGCTGCTCTTCAGACACCAGCGAGCCCCCGAGACAGGGAGAGTTTGCACCGGACTCTGCTGCCTTTGAGTCTTCTCTTGTAATTACTGAACAGGCAGGTCAGCCATGAGCCCTCCAAAAACAAGGCACACTGCACATTTTTTGAAGTACCGCTGGGAAGTAGAAACCGGCTGCGTACACGTCTCTTCCAACTTCCTTCTCACAAAGAGGATTCCAGGGAGGGAAAGGGCAGAATGGCAGAAAACAAATTCTGGTGGATTGCCAGGTGGCGCTGGGGTAGGGGCTGTGCCTTTCGGAATGCTGGAGGCGCACTGAGCCCTCATTACACACCCCGGTGATGAGCTTAGGCAAAGCTGCAAGGGAGAGCATTGGGAAATAGAGACGTATGGATTCGTTTGTAGGCTAGAAGTGAGCGGGAGGTATTTTGCAGGATTCTCTCATCTTCAGAAAATGAAATTGAGCAGTGTGCATGCCCGAGGTTTGATTAAGCAAGCACTTTCAAAACTTAAAACGTAATGGTTTGAATTCATTAATAGTAATAACTAATGTCTAATGAACATGCCAAATTAGTTACTTGTGTTCTTTGATTTTTGCTGCCACTCTTTAAGGTAGATATTACCTACTGCATCATAATAGATAAGCAGGACATGCAGGCACTGGAAGGCTTGGGGACAGACGGCGCCCGTTCAGGTGTGTCCGGATGCTGACACAGGCCCTCTCCCCACATTTTCTGCTGTGTCATAGGAAAAAGGTCCGTGCTCAGAAGTTGTGTGGACATAGGGAAGCAGTACACGGTGGTGTGTGGGCCAGGAGGAAGGGTGAGAATCACAGGAGTACAACTTCATTTCATGTGGATTGATCCTGAAAAATACATTTATGATTGCAACAAGAGGGTGGGAATGACAGCAAGAGGCCTGGCCTCAGCCCTGCAGGGAGATGCCCAGGGGCCGAGCAGCAGGGAGGGAGGTCAGGAAGGAGTTGCTAGTTGCTGGGGCCCCGCAGCCAAGAAGGGGTCACAAGGTCAATCAATACAGGTCCCATGTAGAAATCTGTAGTTTGCCTGACTTTCAAGGAATATTTTTTTAATTGAGGCGAACATGGCTTTTGGGGACTCTGGGATATACCACACCCTGGACTTCTTCTCTTGTATTCTTTTCTCCCGCTGGATACTTTCCCCTCTCTTTCTCAGCAGTTTCTGTATAGAAACAGGCACCACCCACTGAGTTTGTGTATGGCTTTACACCTGTGTCCGGTTCTCACCTCTGGGCTGTGACTCATTTAGGGAAAATAAAGCCTCATGGTTAAGGTTGAGGCAAGTAGCCTCTTCTAGCCTCTGCCCCATGAGGTTGCCCTGAGCCCCAGAAACAGGAGACCGCCCACCTCCGTAGCCTCCCCAGCGATCTCGAATGCAGACCGCTGGCCCCACAATCTATATAAATCAGAATCCAATCCCTTGTTTCTCTAAGGGTGTTTTGTACACTTTCCCCCTGGGTGGTATGCACCAGTCCCACAGAAATTCCTGTTGATGACCTGTTGGCTTCAGGTAGGACACGCATCTGTTTTGGAGTCTGGGAGCGCTAGTCAGGTCTTTGCAGGGAACATGATGAGAGGGGGACTCGGAGCGGGACAGCTTCATCCAGCAGAGGCTGGCAACTCGGACACCATCAAGTGCTTGACAGGAAAATTGATATGTGCTGAAGATGCTGAAGATGATGCCCATAAATCCATGTCTGGTATTTATTTAATGTCACTCTTAAATTATTAATTCATTCTTGACAGGAACAAATGTACAGTAAAATTTACTAATTTGGACTAATTGAGGAAAAGGCCAATTATATAGTAGAGCCTCCAGTGAGGAACCCAACCAGCAAGACCTCGATTAATCATTTTGGGGGAGGTCTTTCTGCAAGTTTAAGAGAATTCACAGCGCATAGGAAATCCAGCTTTTGGGAACTTTTCTCTCAAAAGCGATTTCTAGACTCGACCTTAGGGCGGATACAGGAGCAGCACCTCTTTCCCTGACCTCTGATCTTTCCTACTGCCTGGCTTCATGAAGTGACGCAAAGCCCAGAAACAACCACAAGTTGCCGACACGAGGTCTTGCACAGTCACGCACTGCTTAACGATGGAGAAACACTCTGAGAAACGTGTCATTAGGCGATTCCACCGTTGTGCGAATATCACAGAGGGCACCTCTACAACAAACCTGGATGGTAGAACCTACGGCCCACCCGGGCTCTGTGGTGCGGCCTACGGCTTCTGGGCTACAAGCAAGTAGAGCACGTTACTGCAGAAACAACCTGAAATTGAAGCACAAGAGAAAATGATGCAAACCAGGATATGGTAAACACGAGATGTGTGAGGCTGCTGCCAGCATAACATGGCTTACTGTTTTACAAAAAATTTTTAATAATTAGAAAGAGGACACTCTAACATGGTAGAGATAAAAGGTAGGGTGCAATACATGCATAAACCAGTTTCACAGTCCATCACTGTGAGCTATTATGGACTGTACACACCCAGTACGTCTGTTTACACCAGTGTCACCACGAACAGGTGAGCACAGGCATGTGCCCCTTAACAGGGGTTCATTATGAGAAGTTCGTTGTGAGCCAGTTCCCTCACTCAACCATCACCAGGCACACTTACACAAACCTGGTGACAGAGCCTCCTACCGTGACTGCAGGCGCTCAGCTTGCATACGGCTCACAGTGCAGTGGGTCTGTTTACACCAGCGTCACATGAACACATGAGTCACACGTTGGGTCTCTGTGGCCCGTTGGCTACGTGGTCAGCAGGTGACAGGAATTTTTCAGCTTCATTACAATCTTACAGAACCACTGTCCTGTGTGGTGTGGCGTGGCCCAAGCATCCTTATGTGGCAGGTGGCTGTAAATGAATATGAATCCGGGACCAGTGTGTAGAGCTGTGTTCATAACGATCATCGTGACTGATACTACTGATTCCAGCATCTTTTACCAGATAATAAGCACTTTCTGGGATTTAAATCTTCATTTTCACAACCACCCAAGGAGGTTCTACATCTACTTTATATATAAAGAAAACAGGTTTAGAGGAGTTAAATACACTGTTGAAGGTCTACTACTAAGTAGTAGTGGCAGCAGTGGGTACACCAAGTCTAGGCCAACTCCAAAGCTTCACTTAAGCCTGAACCTTCTGAGCACCTGATTATTAGGAGCTGGGGGAGGCAGCCGCAGGGGCAGTGATCGCCTCATCATCCGGGTGCTTCAGAAGATGGCGACATGTTGATGGGAGGGCAAAATATAAAGAATGTTGAGATGGGTTTAGATTTAAATTTGTTACACCTCTGGGATAGTATCATCCTAACCAGAAAACACACCCAACTAAAATACCTCACCTCTGTGGGCCATCAACTAATGGAGGTTGTGGTATGGTAAAATACACTGAAAATATGACGTGTCGATCAAACAACAAGATTTTTGATAACTTATTTTATATGGTCACGCAAATGAAGTTAAGTGTGATCTGAATAGATTATCAAATGCAGATGGTTAGACTCCATGTACAATGGAGGCTTCTGAAGGCCTTGATAACAAATCTCTTCACCAGGCTTCTGTTCCCCCAGTCTTATTTACATTTTTAATTTGCTTGGCAAACTCTCCTTTTATTGAGAATATAGAGATATATCAGTATCAGGGTCACAATTTCTAATTAGGGTATAAATTGGGATACTTAATGCCTATTAGATTACTGAATTTCAGACTAGGTCGAGGATGTATTTGTGTTGTGCTGGGTCTCAGCCACGTATTCGGTGCACCATTGACCAAAGACACATTCTCACACAGAAATAATGAACAAGGGAAGGAAGCCTGTCTGCCCCGTACAGGACACTAAAGAGCCCTGGCTGACGTGCCTCAGTGGATCGAGTGCCGGCCTGTGAATGGAAGGGTTGATGGTTCCATTTCTAGTCAGAGCGCATGCCTGGGCTGTAGGCCAGGTCCCCGGTTGGGGGCAACCAGTCGATGTTTCTCTCCCTCTCTTCCTCCCTTCCTTCCCCTCTCTCTAAACATAAGCAGATAAAATCTTTGTGTAAAAAAAGACACTAAAGGAGCCATCATGCCTGCCATCACTTCGTTTCTTCCCTGGCTGCATCCTTGTTGATTCTTAGAAACTCTTAACCGTCATCTACAAGAAAACTCATTAGATTTAGGAAAAAAGAATTTACTCCCCCCCCCCCGCCCCCGTGGATCATTTGGTAGGATTCTTATAATCTGACCAGGAACAATTTCTTGAACGTTGGAAGAGATTGAAATCATAAAAAGAAACACTAGCAAATTATGTATTTCCTTCTCACACGGGCTCATTCGAGGTGTGAGGATGTTCACCCTTATTTCCGTCCTTCCTCTTCTGCCTCAGAACCCTGGGTGAAGAGCCTCTTTCTTTCCAGCTCCCACTCCCCCACAATACCCATTTGTCATTCGAAATACAGAAGTCCTCTAGAGCTGTCTTGAAATCACTCCTAGCATCTTTAACATCTGCTTTAATGACTCAGTAAGAACAATTTATAGGGTTTGCAGCCTTCCTGAGCACCTGCTTGAGTGCCAGGGACTTGTCTAGTGCTTACGATTGTCAGTGCCTTTGTGTATCTGACGTTCTGGCAGAGAAAACCAGGAATAAATAATATGCCTTATAAAAAACACAAGTAGATAGAAGGTGCAAAGTACTATGAAAAAAAGAAAATGCAAGCAGGTCAGGGCATGAGGAGTGGAGGATGGAGGGGGCACCGGCTGCAGTATGAAGCAGGGTTGTTGGGAGAGACCTCAGTGGGAAGGTGACATCTGGGCTGATGAGAAGGTGAGACCGTGACTCCTCCATCCTGAACTGTCAGAATTTCCTCATCTCACGTGGACTCAAAGTCGAAGTCCAGAGGGCTGAAAGGCTTTAGGCATGCTGCCTCCCCTCCCTAATTCTCATCCCCTCCTCCTCCTCTCTGGGCTTTGTCCCCTTCCCACCCTCCCCCCATAGATACCTTGTCCTACACCTGCTTCTCATGATTTCTCACGTACAGCAGTCCTGCCCCATCTGCAGAGGACATGTACTGAAGGCTGTTCCAAGACTGTACTGAACCCTCTGTCTGTGCTTTTTCCTACATATACACACTCCTAGGATAAAGTTTAATCTATAAATCAGGCACAGTAAGAGATTAACAACAATAATAGAACAATTATAACAATATACTGGAAACAAAAAATTATGTGAATGGCTGCGGGGTCATTATTAGGTGAAATAAAGATTACGTGAGTATAAGCGCTGAGATACTGCGACCGTCAGCACGAGAACCCAGAGGGCGGCTAAGTGTGAGATTTCACCGTGCTACTCAGAATGGTACCCAATTTAAAACTCATGAATCATTGATGTCTGGAATTTTTTCATTGAACATTTTAGACTGCCATTGATGGTGGGTAAGTGAAACCATGGAAAGCAAAACTGGACTGGAAGGGACTGCTGTATTATAGACATGCTCCTGCCTAAAGAAAGACCTTTGCACTTGCTCTTTACTGTGCTTAAAACGTCCTTTCCTCCGAATCCATGCACGTTGCTTCTTCGCCTCCTTTGCCCTCTGCCCTCTGGGGCCCTCTCTTACCCACACGGTCACACAGCGAGATTCTCCCTCACTCAACACTCCTAATTCTGCTGCTCCCCTCTTCTGTTTTTCTCGCCAGCACTTTATCGTCACCTAACATGCTATATATTTTTAAATATATTAGGTAATACACATATTATTATCTCCCCCAAAATGTCAACTACTTGAAGGGAAGGGATTTTGTCTCCTTTGATCACTAAACAGTGCAGGCCTGATGCAAAGAAGGCACCAGAGCGATTGTTGAATGAATGAGTGGTGTATGTAATATAGTTGGTTACCTGCTAGATGCTTCTTTGAAAATGTAAAGGTTTGCTTTACTAAAGCAAAATTCTTTATTAAACTGGTAATTTTGTTTGCATTTTTAATTTAACATTGGTAAGTTACTCAAAAAAATACACTTCGCAAATGGACTGCCTAAAATTCCAACTGTGTAAATTGGAATCAATTGGTTATCAGTGCAAACATAAGCCACCATGTGAGAAAACTAGAGGTGACAAGGGGGAAAATGATCCAAATAAAAGAAAGTAGATTTAATTAAGTTTTCAGTATGGTGTTTCGATAGTAGAATCCTTACTCCCCACCTGTCCCTCAACTGGATCCACGAAGCATCTCAGCAGCCACGGGAGCTGACACGCGGACGCCCCATGCAGGGAAGGATGGGCGGGCAGTTCACGTGCAGGACTTCAGGCCCCGAGCGTTGGTGTGCGGTCCTCTCACCATCATTCACTTGACGCAAACCCTTTTTGCCTCCCCAGGCCATCACGTACTCATCTGCCAAGCTCTTAGAGTTAGTGAGTGAGCCAGTGAGAGCTGTTTAGAGGAACCTTTAAAAGACCCATTATCCGAATGCCAGAGTGATCCATCTCTGCATCACAAAGCAGATGGAGGTTGCTGTAACCAACCAAGAACAGTCAAAACCCCATGCATTTCTGGGCCAGCTTGTGCGCTGCATGCTAATCTGAGGGGATAATCTCACAGTCGTCTGGAATGAGGTGACTGGAGAAAATGGTCTTCCGGTCCTTGCATCCTGACCTGAGAGATGCCACTGAGCAAGTCCAGCTTTCCACATGGCCTTCTTTTGTCTGAACTTAGCATTTCTTTGCCTTTTTCTGCCTGAAAAATATTTTGTCTTGCCTTCTTGGTAATTCAAACACAAAGAGAAATCAACATTTTAAAATTCAGATAAGCAGGAGTTAGTTTACAGTTAGAGATTTTGAGCACACTGCTTTTGTGTGATAATATTTGAAATTTATTTCCACAAGTTATTGCACATTCATTTCTGGAGTTTTCATTGCAGAAAATTGCCAGAAGGAATGGATTTTGTCTTCTTCAGCTGGCAGAACAATTTTCCACCTGTCGCCCAAATATTTGATGAGAAGGATTATGTTGCCGGCTCTGAAAGTTTATACCGTGGATCCTTCGGAAGTGAGGGGGCCTGATGACACTGCTACCCTGATATCAGAGTCCAGCTTGCTAAAGTGTCTTTGAAGCAGTGGATGGATTTCCGGTGGATAGGGCAATTTCTGAACAAGTAGCTTCAGTGGTGCATGTACACACACACACACACACACGCACGCACGCACACACAGAGTTCTCAACTTAACGCATGAAAAGTGATGTTTTTCATCTTTTATGCTGTAACAGAATTCTTATGTTCAGCAAAACTCTTGTATCCTTGCCAAAGATCCAAATTAATTGCCTGAAATTATTGCTGTTCATCTTTCTGGTAAATGGAACCAAAAAAAAAAAAAAAAGAAAGAAACACTGGTGCAAAGGTACCGATGAAATTGTCATTTGATTTTGGGTTCCAGTAATTTACTGTCTCCGTTGGGTTTTATGTTCCTCTGTAGCTTGTTAGGTATATAGCTGGTATAGCCAGTACAATCAACAAAAACAGATTTCAAAAATTCATACATAATGGCAGCAACCTTTTAAACTGTCAGAATAAATATAAAGCTGTTTTTCCCTTGTTTCTTCAAACACTTTATGAACATCATAAGTAATAATAATACTGCTGCTGTCAGAAGAATTTTTCTGACATATAGATTTTACGTGCCGTATCAGGGCGCTTCAGCTGCCTCAGAGGACGGGCGAAAATTCCTGGGCTAGCACTCATGTCCCTGGATAATGAGGTGCTCACTGGGCTTTTCCATCTTATTTTCCACTACCCATGTACCTTACCAACCAGTCAAACCGAACTGCTATTTCCAGCATATTTCTTGCAAATGACCTAATCCCCATGCTTTGGTTCATGCTGTTCCTCATCCTTATTTATCAGAATTAAATTTTACCTACCCATCATGGCCTAACTCAAATTCTACATGCTCCCGAAAGCCTTCCAGGAAACATGCAGCTGGAAATAATGTCTTTGTGAACTCAGACCGCTTCGTGGACACTGTTTATGGGATCTTTCAGTCTGGTTTCCCGCCCCCATCAGTTGTGTACAGATTTAGAATAAGACAGATTCTATCGTGAAGGACATTTTGTGGTGTTGCTGTTATCATGGACCTCATAGCCTCACTCCAAGATGAGTTGTGTATGTTTCCTCTGAAAACTGCTCTGGTTGCTACTGGATGTTCATAGTTTCCACAGCTCATGATTGTCACCTGGCTTGTCACTTGGTGTCAATCCACCGCTAGCAGGGCCACTGCAGTGTTTTGAGGGCTTCAGCCCTCCGCTCGAAGCCACTGTGTTGGTCAGAATTGTTCTTATGTGATGAACCATTGGAAGCCCAGCATCACACTAGTACACTCCAGATGCGGAATGGAAACACTGATCATAAACCTTTCGACTTTTCTCCTGTCTCTGTACTGCCCCTTTCAAGGCCATTTGCCCAGACCTTCCCCTTCAGGCTCAGCTTCTGGCTCCTTTTTCCTTTCTCCACCTGAGCCCAGTCCGGAGGCTTTCTCCGCCTCCTTCTTTTGAGTTTCCCAAGAAGGGTTCGGCTGTCTTGGGTAAGTGGCAGTGTGCAAGTGTATGAGGAATCCCACGTTAAATATGCCACATCTTGTTGGAGCGGCGATTTTACTCAGAAATGTGAGAGCTTTTTTTTATTAACTACGTATATTATAAAGCAAAATGCAAAGTTTGCCTGAATTTTAAGATGAAATAGATGACAGCAGAGAAATGTGTCATTTGTGGCCATGCTGTTCTCCTCTCCTCAAGAGGTCTGCGTCCCTTCCTACCATCAGGGTTATTTTAATACAATAATTTGAAGGGTACTGGTTTGATTTTGACGTTACCTAGCCTTTTTGTAGTCGATAGATTTCCCCCTCTGTTTGCTTCCCCTGCCCCCAAGATTTTCCCTTTACTTCCCCTCTTCCCCAAAACAGTGGTTCGGCCCCACCTTCAGAAACCTGCCTCTCTCTCTCTCTGAGTCTCTGACAAGGCAGCTGGACGGTCTATGGAGCATCTGAACTGCCATGTAATTTTGTTCAAAGAATTTTGAAACTACCTGTATGGGTAGAAAAGAGTGGAAAGGGTAGAAACTAAGTCTACCTAGGGAGATGAAGTTCTGCTACAAAGCAGACCTTAACATGGGGGGACAATTGAAAATAGGCAATATTTTCATTGTTTCGTTTTAAAGAGAGGGAATGAGATCGGGGAGGTATCATTCATTCATCCGTGTGTAGACCTGTGCTGTTCTGGAGCTGGACAGGATGTGAGAGAGAGGCCCCCACCCCCTTGACTGTAACCTGGAGGGTCCCAGGATGCCATGGGTCTGCAGGGCAGGTGGGGAACGTGCACTGTGGTGAGCATTTCACAGAGTGTAACGAAAAGTGCACATTTACTCCCAATGCGCTTCTCTGATTTTGGCTGGAGCTTTTGAAATTCAATGAGGTGATATTGGTAATGATGGATTAATTACAGATTCTGATTATTTGTTTTCTGAGAATTTTTAAAAATACTGAAAAAGGAAACTACTGTATACCCATCTTTAGCCCTGGTGATTCTTAATTACTGTCATCATCTTTACATATTATGTAATATGTTCCATAACTGCTTGTATATTTTTAATGAGAGAAATAAACAGTATAGCTTTTGCCGGTATGGCTCCATTGGTTGGAATGTCATCCTGTACACCAAAAGGTTGCGGGTTCAATCCCCAGTCAGGGTGCATATGGGAGGCAATCCTTTGCTGTTTCCCTCACAGAAATCTCTCTCTCTCTCCCACCTTTCTCTAACTCTAAAATAAACATATTTTTAAAATAAACATTATCGATAAAAGTAAAGTGCTTTTTCTTCCATAGTCCTTTGCATCCTACTTTCCTTCTCAAAAGCACTTCCTCTCAGTAATTGTATATTCTTTTATATTTATATTTATGCACTTGTGAGTAATATTTATGAATTGCTTTATGACTATGATATATAAAAATTTACAAAATGGAATCATACAGAATATATAATTTTGTAACATTTTTTCCTCATGCAACATATATTGAGATTTATCCATGTTAGTAGATAGATCAGTGTCCCCTTCCTACTGAAATATAGTATTCTGTTCCAAGAATATGCCTTATTTGATGTATTAGTTCTACTCTTAGTAGACAGATACACTGATTACAATTTTTCTCTTGAAAACATCTAGAACATATTTATTCATGTTTACTTGGGCTCACGGCTGGGTGGAAATTTCTATATGTCTGTAATTATTAATAAGCATTGGGGGGGGGAATTATTACTTAGCAAATGCTGTTTGCTCAGACAAAACCTTTAAATCATAAACTCCAAAGAAGAGATGGTCAAAGGAATTGGACGTCATTGATGTAATGCACCTCTCACTCCGAACAGGACTAGATTTAAGTCATCCTGGACGTTTTCTCTCTGCCCTGTGTGAAAACGCCAGAGGACACACACACCAGTCCCTCTGGGCACGTAGTTCAGTGTCTGAGAACGCTGGAGTCGGGAGATTTTTCGTAGCGTTCGACCTAAAATCCCACTTCCGTAATTGAGTCCCCATTCCCTCTTGCTTTCTCCAGAGGTAATGAAGCCCAGCCACTTACCTTCACTCTTAAAATAACCCCTCCTATTCTGGTATGCTGATTGGAAGTGTTGGGGGTTTTGTCCTCTTTAAGCAGCATGAGCCTCGTGTCTTTAGCCTTTCTGCTAGGATTTCTTCCCCTAGGTCATTTGTGCAGTTATGTTCAAAGCTCTGTGAGATGTATCCATATCTTGTTCAGTTTATAGGCCTTATAATTAAATATACACACACACAGACATATATGAATTTATATATACATGATGACCTTTAATAGGGCTGATAGGAGAAACTCAGTTTTTATCTATGATTTTCTATATTTATACTTATATATACATATGACTACATCTGTCCCTTTATTCAGGACATGTACACTGTGTCCTTTTTGCTTAGCAGCCTTACGTGTCTATAACACACATGCATTCACACACTCATGCATCGGTGGTCCTGGGTGGCTGGGTTATATGTACTTACCATGTGGTTGTTAGGTTGGAATGTCATGCCTTCTGATAGGTAGTACAAAGGCTGTTTTCACTACTTAGGCATTTATTTAGTTGATGAAAAAAAAGAGGGGGACTAATTCTTTAGAGTATACCTGAAGATATGTAAAGAATGCTCATAGCAGAATTATCTTCAATAGCAAAGCAAAAGAAAACAAGATAAAACAACCTAAACTGCTGTTGACAAAAGAATGGGTAAGTCAGTCCTGATTTATTCACACAATAGAATACTTCGGCAGGCACTCTCCGACCTTTTTCATCTCATGGCATGATATGCTAATTCTCAAAACTCTGGTGTACCAAAAATATATTTTTTGCCCCTCTGACAAAAATAGGTATAATTTTGATTACTTCATACCAAACGGCTATTGCTGTGTTGGCTGTTCCCATTTTTTTTATTTGACAACATAAGGGCAGGGAAATCAGTGACCTTGACGCAACACTCAGGTTCTGCATTTTTTCAATATTCTTGTGGCACATTGGTGTGTATTTTGTGGCACACCAGTTGAAAACAGCTGGAATACCGCAATGAAAATGCACGCATTCTAACCACATGCATTGGCAAGAGTGAATTTTAAAAACAATGTTGAATGCAAAAAGCAATCAGAACAATAGGAATAGCTGATAAATATATGAAGTGATGCTCAACACCATTAACCGTTAGGAAAATACAAATCAACTCCATAATGGGATACTACTTAACTCTCACTAGGATGGCTATAATATAAGAGGAAAATAATAATAAGTGTTAAAGAGCATGTGGAGAAATTTAAACACTTACACATTGTTGGTGGGAGTACATAATGATGCAGCCACTGTGAAAAAAAGTTGGCTGTGTCTCAAAAGAGTTAGGCATATAGTTACCATATAACCCACCAATTTTACCCCTAGATATACACGCAGGAGAAATGAAAAAGCATATTTGTACAAACACACTCACAAATGTTCGACGCAGAATTATTCACAATAGTGAAAATGGCCCAAATGTCCATCAGCTAATGATTGGATAAATAATGTCTCTCTATACTATGGAAGATTACTTGAGAATGAGAGAAGGGAACACTAAGATTCACTACAACATGGATTAACCTTGGAAACATGCTGAGGGGAAGAAACCAATTCCAAAATATCACATTATATGATTCCATTTACGTGAAATGTCCAGAATCGGTGAATTCATAGAAAATGCAGGTAGATGGGCGCCAAGGCTGGGTCAGGAAGGAGGAGTAACAGCAGTGGGCACAGGGTTTCTCTTTTGGGTTGAAGACAATTTTCTGAGCTTAGAGGGTAGTGATGGTAACACAAGTCTGTGAATATCCATTGTAAAAACCATCGAACTGTACAATTTAAGTGGGTGAGCTTTACAATAGGTGAATTACATCTCAAGGTTTTTAAAACATCAGAAGAATGCATGCACTGTGTTACAGTTTTTGTAAAATTTGGAAGCAATCATTTAAATAATGTTTTCTATGGTTGTATACCCATATTATAAAAATGTTAAGAAATAGATCAGAAAAAGGAAAACATACCCAGCATAGAGTGGCAGTTGTTACCACCAAATTTCAGAAAGGGGGATCCTATCAGAGAATCACAGAGCAATGGTGTTGAAAATATTTTATTTTCTTAGGTTGAGTGGTGTTTTTTATTATCGTATTTTTATTTCTGATGTTTATCTTACATAATTACTTTTAATCAATGCTTATTACTGAAAATTACATGCATCAAATACAATAAAAACCTGAATGCAGCCTTCTCTCCCTTCAGAAGGAGACAGTACTAGCGGGACAACATGTGTTTTGACCGCCTCTGACTCTGCAGAGACCCCAGCAGGAGGGGCGAGGGTTGGCATTCTGCAGAGGTAGCCTGCTGCTCGGCCAGAACTTGAGTGTGGTTTTGGGTGTACAAACCTGAACTGCTTTATGTTACAAATGGAGGGGATACAATTTTTTTTTCCTAAAAGGGTTTTTGTTTGGTTTTGGTTTCCTCTTTAAGAAGGAATAAGCAGAAGAGGAAGAGGTAAGGTTGAGAGGCAAGAGAAAAATGATAGCACTGCATGGTGGTGTGGACCAGTTACTGTTACGGAAATTACCATCTGGTACCCAATTTAAACTATATTTTCCTGAAACTTAAATGCCTTCCAGCTCTAGGGGGATTAAAATGATCCTGTTCTCCAAAGAAGACATTGTATGAGTAAATCAGACATTTATTTTTGTTTTTTTATTTATTGAGGTGTAATTATATTTAGCACGATATTAGTTCCAGGTCTGCATCCTAATCACTCAGTATTTGTACGTATTGTGAAGTGGTCACCACAGTAAGTCTGGCTAACAGCCATCACCACACACAGTACATTTTCTGGTGACGAGAGCTTTTCAGCTATTCAACACAATATCATTAACTACAGTCACCATGACTTACTTACTTTATAACTAGAAGGCGGTACTTTTCAGCCCACTTAACCCGTTTATCCTACCTCTCACCCCCTGTCTCTAGAACCCAGCCACCTGTGCTCAGTATCTGGGAGCTCTGAGTTTTAAACGTGTTTTGTTTTGTTTTGTTTTGTTTTGTGTTGTTTTGTTTTGTTTTGTTTTAGCTTCCGCATGCAAATGAGATAATATGGAATAGATATTTCTCTGTCTGCTTTATTTCACTTAATGTCTTCAAGCTCTGTCCATGTTGTCACAAATGGCATGGTTTTATTTTTTATGGCTGAAGACTATTCCATTGTGGATGTGAGTGTGTGTGTGCGCGCGTCATAAAGAATGCTGCAGTGAACATGGGGGCGCAGATACCTTTTTGAGTTAGTGTTTTCCTTTTCTTCAGAGAAATACCCGGAAGTGGAATTGCTGGAGCATTTGGTAGTTTTATTCTAATGTTTTAAGGAATCTTCAGATGGTCTATTAGTGGCAGCTCTAATTCATAGCCCCAACAACAGTGCATAGGAGTTCCCTTTTCTCCACACCATTGCCAACACTTATTTTCTCTTCTTGAGAGTGGCTATTCTTACGGGTGTGAGGTGGTATCTCCTTGTGGTGTTGGTTTACATTTCACAGACAATTAGTGATGCTGAGCCCCTTTTCATTGGCCACCTGCCTTCTTTGGGAAAATGTCTATTCAGATCCTCTGCCCTGAACAATTTTTAAATACAATTTTTAAATCCAAACCATTTTTAAATACAGTTGTTTGAATTTCTTGCTATTCAGTTATATGAGTTCTTTATTTTAGATACTAGTCACTTTTCAGATACAGGGTTTGCACATATTTTTTTCCCATCCTGTAGGTCGTCTTCTCATTTTGATGATGGTTTTCTTTGCTGTGCGGATTTTATTTTGTCCTTAAGAAGTCGTGGAAAAGGACCAAATTTTAAGACTGGCAATTGTGTCACAGAAGAGGAATGGCACCCATGACATAAAAAGTTAGTTGATAACCTGGACCAATTAGAGGGGAGAAGACAGAAACTGAGACAGAGAGAGTAGGAGCAGTGGATCCTAATGCCGTGGTTTCCAGCCCCATACATCATTTGGAGAGAATTTTATTTAAATCTCTATATGCATCTTATAAAATAGTATACTCCTGGGTTACAAGATAACTCTTCCATCTAAAACCTCTCTCCCCTCTTTAAAATATCTTTCTGTTTTTATGTGCCCGCTCTTCAAAACTGTAAAAGCTACGCGGTATTTTAAGCAGCTGCTCTAAGGTTGTTACACACTTATCTAAATTGGGCCTCATCAGCACCTTAATGAACCAACTCTCTGTAACCCAGCCTTAATCAAAACGTATTTAAAAATTAGAGCCATGATCAGCTACCAGACTCTTTGCGCTTCTCTCGGATGTTAAACTGCAGATCCCTCGAGGAACCATGCACGTGATTATATGAGCAACCAAAGCTGTGGACGGCCGGATGACCTGTTCCCCACCCACCAAAGCACTGTACACAGTGCCCCCTACAAAGCCTAGTATCCTCATGTGATACCTGCTCATTCAAAAAATTAACATCTGAAAATGTTCAGTTTGCTCTCAGACTGTTTTCAGAGTAAATTTTGTGACACTGCTCTAGCTGTCTGGTGTCTCAGATGTTTAAAATCAGACTTTAGGAATCACTGTCCTAATCAGTCGTGCTCCTACTTGGCAGTAATCTGATCCATAGTCAATTCTCCTCGTCTTTGATGAGCTCTCCTGTGAAGCCAAATCTCAATTCCCGCAAAAAGGAGAGATTTCACTTGCCCTTTTTCTGATCGTTGGAGCCCTCAAAGAACTCCAAGAGTTTGAGATGATTACAATGAGCTTTGTGGTTTCAACCAATTCCTAAAAGGCCTTGGGGTATTTTTAGCCTGCAAGCTGTTTATGCAAAGAGAGGAAGTTTAATCTGGCAGGAGAGAAAAGTTTAAGGCAACTTTGGGTTTAAATGTCAGACGTTTTTTTCACTTGAATATCAGTATCATGTCTGTCAAGATGTTTCTAGTTCCCTGATCTTGACTCTGTGGTGAACTAGTTGAGAATACCTAGACAGCTTCCGTCCTGGGATTGGCACTTTTCTTGTCTCTAAACGTGAACTAAACTGGGTGATTTCTGCAGTACCTTCCAGCATTGACACGCAAAACTTCCAGAGATGGATTTGGGCCACTCTGACCATCTCTGCTTTTACAAGAAAAAAAGATACACAAAATGCCCATCTAGTCCTTTTCTTAAGCATATTTTCCCCCACAACACAGTGTAATACTGACTTTCATCCTGGCTCTGAAAAACTTGCTTCTAGAGACCTGATTAACGGTATTTACCAATTTATGATTATCTCTGCTAGTTACCAATTAACATAATAAAGTATGTTAAGGGGCTGTAGACGTATTTTCTTCTTCAACTGCTTTTAATGATTTAAGACCCGGTTTTATTCATAATCAAAATAGCATTGTTGTGTTGGCTTCCGGAGAACATTAATTCACAGTGAAAAAGCAACTGTGGAGAGGTACTGCTGTAGCAGATAATTTTCAAAAAAATGACAGATCCGATTATTCACTTGGAGAGTCACATGGATAAAATCGTGTTGGAGTTTCAGAGCAACTCAGAATTCCTTTGAAACCTCTGAAATTATGAAAGCACTCTTCTGACTCTTTGCTTTTCTGCCCAATTAAGACAAAAAAAGTTAATGTATTACTACTTCAAAGGTATTTAGTCATAGTAAAATCCAGTTCAGCTTCTAAAAAAGAAAATCCTCTTTTCTCTCCCTGCCCTAGAGTGTTCATAAAGAATCTACAAATACAGTCTGCTATTCTGTGTGTGAACCGAATATAACCGGCGTAATTATCTTCATATTTGGCTCATTAAGCACTGCATTCTTCTGTGACTCACTGCCGTGTAACAATGGCCCAGCAGTGAAACAGTTCCCTGAGAAACAGAGGGGAAAAGCATGATTCTGTGCGCGCAGTTTTACCTCTAAGTGTATTGCTGTCAGTTGAGGACAGTGCTCTGATGTATAATTAATCTCAGTGAAATCTGGTCTTCTCCACTTGCTGGTAGACCACCAGTAATCTGCATTTCCGACAAGCCTAGGCCTTCAACCGAACCCAGGGTGCACGTTTTTCTCGAAGTTTTGGACTGCTCTCTCCAGCATGGGGAGAAGCAGCACGTGCTTCAGAAAGTGGCTCCTGAGTCCTTGAACCCTAGAGTGACAGTAAGAGCGGGAACTCGCCTCGTCCACCTCACCTGGTTCTGCAAGGCAGAGAGGAGCTCAGAAGCACCTAGTGCCCTGGAAGCCAAGGGAATTCCAAGGTTGAGGGACTGCTCCTCCGAGTCCTTGTGGTTGTCTTAGTTGTTCCGTGCGGGGTTGGGGTGGGGCACCGACTACAGACATAAGGTGAATGGAAGCCAAACAAGTTCTTTTGTTTTTCACAGTGTAGTCATTTTAAGCTCTACAGAATTATTTCTAAGAACTTTAAATGTTGAGCAATGAAGGATTGATTTTCTTCTTCCCTATGAAGAAACTCTATTTTCAGCTATCCAGGAAGAGGGAATTAAACCAGAAGGGTAAATGCTTATCTCAAATATGTGGTGGTCTCTGAATACTCAAGTCCCCAACCCCTCGTATTTTTTAAATGACATGCGAAAAACCAGTTTGCTCCAGTAAATATCGCATATGGATACATGTGATCTGTCAGCACCGCCCCCCGAGTGCCTCTGTTCCAGCTGTATGGCCAGGCACACTGGCCGTCTCCCTGCCCTGCCCGTGCAGGAATGAGTAAATGATTACTAGCCTTCATTATGGCATAGAATTCTGTGTATCTTCGCTTCACCTTTTATTACAGGTTTCTCTCTCTGATGTGAAATCACCTGGAAAAAAATACAGAACTGAATAACCTTACAAATTGCACTTTGAGACATTGAATAGTAAACAGTTGTAGGCTTCTTAGTTACTTTTTGCTCTTTGTTCTGAAGGGACACTTTTAGATCCTCTCTCGTCCCCTCCTGTGCAGGACCCCCAGAGCCAGTCCCTGGTTTCCCCAGTGGCACTGCAGATGGCCTCCAAACAAGGAGGTACTGTTTTGCTTCTAGTCCCTTGTATGCGATGATAATCATTCCATTCCAGAGGCTTTTTCCCAAAAGATGGACAACTCCCATCAGGTTTACTGGGACTTCTGCAATCAACTGGTCATTTTTCAATCTACATATGTATACATGCAGTGGCAAAAAGTCATTTCTGAGCCTCAGTTTGCTCTTCCCGTTCTCCATCCTAGGAACTGCATTACAGGGAGAAAACGGTAATGCAGCACGCATCTCGGTTTTGTGTTGTTTCCTCCCAATGAGCTACTGGTGATGTCAGCTCGCTCTCTCGGCGTTGCTGTGCTGTTGTGGACGTTATGCTGTGACTTTAGGCAGATTTAACATTGCTTTGCTAATGTCTTGACATTGTTGTGTTGTCTTTAGTATAGACACTAAGTGCGCTTTATTTCTGCTTTGTAGATGTGGTGTTCAATTTTAACTCTAACTATAACCACCCCTGTTGGCCTCCTGTTTGTAAGCCCTTGGGTTGATGCTTCTAGATTTCCCTAAAAGTCAATTCTAAATAAGCATACTTGCTCATTTAAATATCTCTGATTACCTAGATACATCTGACACTATCTGAAAAATACACAATCCCATTTTTCAGTGAGAACACCAGAAAATATTTCCTTCCTGGGATTTCGTAATGCCGGTGTTTCTCCAGTTGTATATTTGAAATGGCCACAGAAACTGTTTTTGCCTAGGACAGCATGGTAGTCAAAATTGTTTTAATGTATATTAGAGCTACACAAGAATTCTGAGCGATAGGAGAAAAAAGATGACAGTGTAATGATAAACACATCCATCTTTTCCCTCTCCTTTCCTATCTCCACTTATCTAGAAAAACATTTTGATCCTCTCTGGACTCTATCAATCTTTATCCTAAAAGTCATGTCCAGGTGAGGAAATGTTTCATTCCTTTTAGGGACATTGACCCATTTGATTGATGGTTTAATATCTTCCCCCAAAGTACCAAGGAGTATCGGTTGTTTCTTTTAATTTCAAAACCTGTGCTGTAGTAACACAGGTCATTACCGATCTCTTAACCCACACCCTAGGTGCCAACAAAATTAAGTGCTTGCTGTAAGCCATAGATACCTTCAAGCTACCAACCCATTGGTGACAAATAGCCAACTGGAATGGCCTACAATATGCATGTGATTGTCTGATTCATATTCATTTATACATGGAGGTAGGGTGCTGAGATAGCTAAATAATTAAACCACATAATGTAATTAAACTTGCTGTATTAGAGTGGCCCCCCCACCCCGCCCCATTCTTCTTGCTGACAGTATGCATACCAGGCTTCGCCCCAGTGCAATTACGCTGCATAGTTAATACTAAGCCTCTCCAGTATGTAGTAGGCTTTTTGTTCCTGCTGGGTTTTGTTTTTTTTTTAGGTTCCATAAATTAGATGCTAGATTTTGAAGGTGCAACTTCAGGTCTTCAAGTGATATACATAGACCTCTTTACCAGACATATCACAGCAAAAGATGAGGGGCCTTAATCCTCTGAGACCATCCGGGTCTTCAAAAGGGGTCACTGGGCTATGATCTTAGATATGGCTTTGTAAAGGAAAAGTAGGTTGATTTTGAGGCTTTCTTGACGTGCTGTTGTGTAGACTGGGCTCTGGCTCCAGCAATGTCTTCCTCACAATCTGCAGGATGCAGATCTACCTTTGTTTCATCCTGCACTCATCCATCCATTCCTTAATCTTCCTTTAATAATTAATGGCAATATTCTCACAGTAATTTTGATTATATATTGATTGCCGCTTTTAGGTCATATAATACTCTAGTCAATTAACATTTAGCTACTTGAATGTACTCAGCAGCCCCGTGGTACTGTATTATATTCTCCTTCTACACAGAATGAAATGGAGCATCGGGTAGGTTAGATGTTTTTGAAGGTCATAGAACTAATTAGTCAGAAAGCTTGGATTTGGATTTAGCACTAACTCCAAAGCCTATATTTGTTCCCTTGGATCAGGCTGCCTCTTGATAAAAGATAGCAGGAAGAACAATATTTTGTGCTTCGATATGGCTTAGCATGAATCTGTTTCTGACAGTGTCTGGCATCTTCACGAAGGAGGTTAAGGAGACTGAGCCCCTCCGTTCCACAGGCCCCACCTCCTAATTAGATGCCTGTCAATGCAAATGAGGACACAGCTTCTATGACTGGCCGCTAGTGCCAGGTGGTGTATCATCAGTCTTTACTAAAGACCACATCCCAGGAGGTGCAACGCAATCCATGAACTAGGAAATGTGAGGAATTAAAGGATTCCATATGAGCATCATCCTCCTATCAGCCCCTTACGTGATTTCTAGGACTTCATTCAACAAAGAGGGTCATCTCTTTAAGAAATGGAAGACGAATCCTGTTTCCTTCCCTTTGCTTTATGAATCTTCCACATAAAATATTGATTTTTTTTAGAAAATGTAATTTTTTTTCCTGCATATGGCATTTTTGTCTAGACCTAACCATTTGAGTCAATATTCTGTTGCTTTTGGAATAGTGGAACTGATTTCTTGATTGCTATAACTCCAAATTGGTGAAGAATAAAGGAATTAATTGATTGGAAGAGATAACATAAAAATGAGTTATATTATTAAGCACTTGATACTTAAACAGTGGAACCTATACATTCAAGTTACATTTCACTTTTAGAGATTCTGCAGATGCCTATATTCATCTTAAAACACTGTAAAACAAAATCAAAATGGTAAAAATATGAGTATGCAAATTATAAAAATTAAATGAAAATGATTCATAAACATGTTTTAATATTCAACTTTGCTAGTAGTGAAGTGTATATTAAACACTTATGATTTTTACCCATTGATTAACAAATATCCCCAAAATATCCTGTTTAATGCTGGTGAGGATGAGGAAAATTCATAATCTATAATGCTGGTAGCTACTGCATTTTGCCTTGTACCATGCACACTCATGTTTTTGACCCAAACTTTCAGGGCAAAAATCCTTTGTTCTAATTGTTTAATTCAATGTTTTATTTATTTATTTCTATCTAGAGACTTTTTTGCATTGTAAAGGATTTTAGCATTTATGTTTGAACATATTATGGTACAAGACATTTTATGTGACACATAATTCCAAAACACAAGAACAGATACAAGGTATTTCAGGGACTACCCATGTACAATGTGCATCCTCATTTTTCCCTCAAAAATTTGGACAAAAAAAAAAGTGTGCATTATACATGGCACACTACGGCATGTCAGTTTGCGCAGTCCATTTGAAAGTTATCCATACATCATATGTACGTAATACATGTTTATTACAAAGGTCGTGGTCACAAAGTCTCATCAGAGTTTCACTTCTGTTTTAGAGTCTCACTCCCTTTGCCTTCACGGAACCTAGGTCTAGAGCAAGGTGCACTCATCTCTGTGAAGAATTGTGTAGTAGCACAAAGTATCCTGAGAGGACAGAGAAGAGGAATGCCACCCAGAGTTCCTGAGGTTCCACGGGGGCTTCCCCTGGGATAGGTCAGCTAAGCCGAACCTCAAGGCTGAGAAGGAGCTTTAATCAACAACAGGGAAATTTGTTCTCTGAGCAGAAGGAAACGCATGGGTGTGGGTCTCTGGTGCAAAGCCTTTGAGCCCAGAAAGATTCAAGAGACCATCCCTGTGGCCTCCCGGTGGGGACGTGATTAGTCAGGAAGCTAGACACGTAAGCACCGACCGGATCCTGAAGGGCCTTACAAGCTGTGTCAAAACAGGGGTCCTAGCCAAAAGCCTGAAGCATTTTAAGACAGAATGACACTCAAATTTACATTTTAGAAAGCTCATTCTGCCAGCGGTGTGGAGGATGATTGAAGGAGGACAAGCAAGGGTGCTAGGGAAGACAGTCAGGATCAATCACGGTGATTTAAGGGAGTGATGGTGGGGACCAGGGCAGTAGGCATGGGGACGAAGAGCAGTTATTGAATCTGGAAGGTATTGAGGAGACAGAACCCAGAGGGCCTAGTGGTGAACTGGATGTGGGGGTTCAGCAGGGGACAAAGTAGGTGATGCCCAGGTTCCAGCATCACGGGGACCTTAGTGGCCGCTGAGGCCGTTCCTGGGTTTAGGGAATCTAGGCCGAAGAACGGGTCTGAGGGGCTCAGCAAAAAGTTCTGCTTTAGGCAGAAGTTTGATGGGGTCTGTGGAGACATTTAGGTGAGTCCATCTACAGGCAATTTAACATACTGATTTCAACTGCACTGAAGTTGTAAATTCAGGCCTAATCAATATAGGTGATAAGTGGAGAATTATACTATCAATATAAACTGACATTTGGAAAGAACTAAATGTTCAAAAGTAAAGAAATGGCAAGATAAAAGCTGACATATCTACTCTCAATCATTAAGAATTGATTTAATGAAAAATGAAAGCTGCACATTATACATGGCAAATACAGTATGTCAGTTTGCATAGTACATTTGAAAATTTATTCACACATCATATGTACTTAATACATATTTATTATGAAGATAATGGTCACAAAATTTTCATCAGTTTCACTTACGTGTTTGTTTATTTAGATTCTCACCCCTTTTGCCTTCATGGAACCTAGAGTCGAGGGGAATAATAATGCCATGAAAAAATGAAATACTATCTTGCAACTATAGATGTACCCTATCTACAGAATGCCAAAATATTAACTATACATCTGAAAAAGAAAGAAATGAGAATGAAATGTACCAAATTATTAATAGTATTAGTTTTTGGGAATTGAGTGACAAGGGATAACAATTTACACATATTTATAAACATAAATATGTATACATAAAATTGGTACTTTTTCTATAATTTAGCATCTTATAAGCCATAGTTTTCAATAGAAAATACAACATAAAATGTTAAAAGACTATTTTTTTCATCATACTTCATTTTACTAGACTGTTTGCAAGTTACAAGGTCATCATGAAAGATTTTATAAAATTGTTTTCTGGGTAAAATTTCTCAGTATATGATAACTCAAAATTCAGCTGTAAGTTTAGTCTTTTGTGCTTCGCCCAAACAAAAGCAACATATTGTAATGGAGAGACTACTACTCTAGGTGTGAATTGAGAGATTTTAATTGCCTGCTCCATCATACTCTTCCACAAGCTGTTTAACCACTCAGGTTCTGGAAGGCTTCTAAGACGAGAGCTGGCACAGATATATTATTAAAAATGAACTCCCATCTATTTTGCCTGAGTCTAGATCACATACAAAAAATTCTATCAAACCACGTTTTATCCGAATTGGCCAACATTCAAATTTTGAGATATGCAAGTAAACAGTCACCACCTGAGTTTTTAAAATGCGACCGGACATCTAATAGAGATGCACGTATTTTAAAGGGAATTTAGTGTTTACTCCTCATGCTTTTGTCCCTCCTTTTGTTTGTTCTCTTTGTCATAAAGAGATTGAAAGTCCCTGCTGCATTTGTGTGCAGAACATAAAACACAAAGCTCTTCTGAGAGGTAATTTTCCAAGAATGAAAAATATGAGAATGGTACTTGATTGTTTGGTTTTCTGTCATTCAATGTTGTATTAAAACAACCATTTTTCCATAACTATGAGTGGCCTCACTCTTGCAAACTGTCACTTACAAATGAAAAGTGATAACACTTGGAAAGCAAAACCTTTCCCGAATCCCACCAGGTTTTCGGATGAATTTGAAAACCAGGCCGGGGTACACATTCACACACAAGTACCTCCATTGTTGGGGAATGGGAATAAACAATGTATAAGCTCCGTCTCACCCACTATGTTCAGTAAAATATTAGCCTTTTCTACATTTTAAAATATTTTCATAAGTCTTATACTCTAATTCTTTCCACTTCTTTCCTAGGAAAATATTTAATATTTTTCTAACTCATGAATTTTACTACACTAGAAGGTAGATAACAGAAAGAAAAATCTAGAAGTTGGTATAGTTTACAGAACCTTTTACTGTATTCCTTCACTGGAGCAGAGAATTGTGTTTGTTTATGGGATTCTATGCACTTAAATTAGAACATATTTAAACATACAGTAAAAGCAAAAAAGCTTAATAAAAATTTAAATCGTCAGTAATCCCATGGCATGTAGAAAACTTCTGGGCTAAATTTGGCCTCTTAGTTCAGAGTTTCTTTGGAGAAACCATGGGAACAGGTGCCTCGTGCTAAATCCAATTATGTGTTGCTTGTTCCCATGGAGGGACAAAGCCTGCCATTGGAACTGCTGTAAATTCTCTGGCTTAGACCCTGTTTCAGAACTCAGTTTGCAGATGACTCAAGGAAGATCTACAATGGTGGCTGCCATTTAAAAAACAAACCCAAACAAAAGATTTCCTCTGTGACCTTGGGAGCTGTGTCACCTATATTACTGTGGCTGAAAGAATCAACCTGGTGCTGTCCATTAGCACAAACTGGCTTACGCTCTCATTCAAAGTATACCCACAGAGTTACTTTCAGCTCATTCAGTGTTGGTGCCCAGAACCCAGACAGCCATCTGTCTATAACTTGGTAGTTACTTTGTTTCCACATCTCAGAAAGCTCTTAGTGAAAAGCACATAGGAACCAGAGATGTTAGAGATAAATAAGGTTTGGTGCAAATCTTAAACTCTTTAAACTGTGAATTCTAATGAAGGTGATATTTATCTCTACCTAACTTCCATTTCATATACTCGTGGCATACCTAGGCACCTGGGGTAGCTTGAGTTGCAATGCCTTCTCCTGTCCGTTCTCCTATTCAACTCATATGTCCCAACAGTGCTGGAATGTCATCTTCCCTGTGATGCCTGCCATGGGGAAGCGCCTCTCTCTCTCTCTCTCTCTCTCTCTCTCTCTCTCTCTCTCTCTCTCTCTCTCTCTCTCCCCCCCTCTCTCTCTCTCCCCCCTCCCCCCCTCCCTCCCTCCCTCACCGCTGCTGCTGTGACACCTTATGTGTATTCCAGTATACTGTTAGCATGTTGTTCTGTAATTATTTGTCTTTAATTTTAGTCTGTGAGTTCCTTGAGGAAATAAACTATTTCTGAGTTATCCTGGAGTGCAGAATACCCAGAACTGCCTAACCTTAGTACACATGCCACATACATCAAATAAAAAAACTGAATATGTTAAGGTAAATTATGATAATTTGGGAAATAATTACTGTGTTTTTATAAGCACTACTGAAATCTGAAGTTTCTTGTTTGAGGAACTAAGAATTGCTCTCCATATTTTTTTAATGTGTTGTAAGTGTTGTTTTACCGTCCTCTGCTCTGCAGAATTTAAGATCTGTCTGATGGGGTAATATCTTAGGCTCACAATATATAAGACTGATGCAGGTGAGATGAACTATACAAATGCAGTGCTATAAAATATTTTCATTTTTTATTAGAGTTTGGGAAGAAGGCAGAATAGTGTCTGAGTTTAAAAAAAGAAAATTTTTATTGGAGCCTAGGGAAGAAGTCTGTGTTTCATAAATTACGTTAAGTAGTTGGTACATAAAATTCTGGCTTTTATTCTGCATTACATGGGTACAAGTGCATCCCCCATCTGATTAAGTAACCATATGGAGACAAGTCCCATTTACACGAACAAAAGCAGAGAACCCAGCTCTGTGGTGATGTCTGAGATTATGTGACTTGGTTTTCCTAGTATGGCTTTCCACCCTGACTTGCATATCGCTGTGGGCCAATATGCCCAGAGACATTGCACAGAATTTACAATAGACATTGCATAGACATTGCCAGATACCTTGCTTCATCTGCCTATTACAGTGAGAGGTGCTCTGGAGCACTATGAAATCTCCTATGTGTAGCAACTGCTCACCTATTAAAGCCAATAGTTTCCACATCTGGCCCACAGGAAATCCACAGGTATCTTTACACTGCTTCATAGGACAACCATGTGCCTGGTGTATGGTGTAGCCATTCACTACATGTTTATTGAATAAATAAGTGCTTCACTGCGTGCTTCCAGAGTTTTTGACCTAAAAGAAGAACTTTACTAACATATATTTAGATAGAAAATACTAAAGAAATGTTATAAACTGCAAGTAGTAATCATAAAATTGAAATAGAAATTTTAGGAGTGGAAATCATACAGATTGTAATTATAATTATGATTATAATTATAATCTCTTTTGTTTACTGTTCTTTATCCAGGCGATAATGGTGATGATGGTGGCAATTTTTAGTTATGTGACATTTAACCATATACTGTTTTTTAATATATACTAGCTCACTTTACCATCACAAAACATTGGCTGGTAAATTTTAATCGCCCGTTTTTATGGGTGAGAAAATGAAACCTCAGAATGAAGTTACCCCAGTCACAGAGCTAACCCAGACTTAGGGTTAGGTTATATGATTTTGAACTTCTTTTGTTTTACTAGGTGTAGCCTTTGCTTTGCGGCAGGACTTTGGAACAAATAATGATGTTTTGTAGCAGAAGACAAACATACTTTGGAGGTAGAAAAGAAAAACAAAATATATGGCAAAATACTCTTTGCAAAATACTCTTGCAAGAATAATTTAGAATTTCTCAAAATCTCGTGAAACTCAACTTTACCTATACTCTAACCCCACGGAGTACCAGCATACTTCACTGATGGTCCAGGGTTTTACCAATCCCAGTGTGAAACGACTCTGGCCTCCAGGGTTCCCAGGCCCATTGCAGATTTAATAGATCAAATGGTCAAATGTTGGGCGTTTTGTGGTTAAACAGAATGGAATGACAGTGCCCAGGCCCTTTTTCTTGCTGAGGTTCACTGTCTCCTGTTAAAATCCTTGTATTTCCCTGGCTGGCGTAGCTCAGTGGGTTGAGCCTGGGCTGCGAACCAAAGCATCGCAGGTTCGATTCCCAGTCAGGGCACATGCCTGGGTTGCAGGCCACGGCCCCCAGCAACCGCACATTGATGTTTCTCTCTCTCTCTCTCTCTCTCTCTGTCTGTCTGTCTCTCTCTCTCTCTCTCTCTCTCCCTCCCTTCCCTCTCTAAAAATAAATAAAATCTTAAAAAAAAATAAAAAATAAAATTGCTTCCGTTTAAAAAAAAATCCTTGCATTTTAAGTGGACTTTTAGTGGTTAAACACTTCTGGATAGAATGAGATGAAACTATTTCCAAATGAAATATCAAAAAACCCTTCTCGTTATTTTATTCTCAAATAACACTTGTTCTTCGACCCTCTTGTGTGGTTCAGACTTTAGGGTGGATGCCTGATTATACTGAGATGAGTTCTTTGTGTGCCTTCTCTCAATACTTATTTTTCAGTGCCTTCTCTGGGTGTGTCGGCAACACGCCCATGCTGACCTGGACTGGCAGGCTAGCTGACAGGGTACCTGAGAGGTCTTCAACAGGGCTGTCGTACTTCCTGGAAGTGGTGGGGTGCCAGACACGTAATACATCACTTTGTTTCATCTTCCTTTCACTTTATGAACTGCATGCCCTGGCCATAACTCACTAAGTCACAGTACCAGACTTTTAAAAGTCCACTCATCAGAACTGAAATACAGTAGTGAAGGTGGTTGGAGTCAGAGACCTATGTTCAAATCCTGAGTCCCCATTTCCTAGCCACATGACCTTAGGCAAAACACACAGCTGGAGCATTTCTTCAAATGCAAGATGGGGTGCTTTCAGTGCCCACCTCAGAGTTGCCGTGAAGCTTAAATCACTTAATCCATATGCAAGGCTCGTTACCATAACCTGCAATCACTCAGTCAATGGCAGCTGTAATTTTTACTTTCTGATAACATGGCTTTCCTGTTTTTTTAGCTTATCTGAAGTCTTTCATGTTTAGTGTATTGGGCTTTAATAAAGTGAAGCTTCAAGCTCTGGTGTTGTTTAAGGAGCAAGATCTAGGTGTATTGATAAGGAATGTTTTCTGTAAAAACAACAGAAAAACTATTAGTAGCCTAAATAAGTAGAGATTAAAATAAATATAAGTATCCAGAGGTGGACGCCTCCTGGTGTTCGTTCAGCCTCTCTGCTGTCAGAGCTGGTGCAGACAGGTTCTGGGTAACCTTCCTCAATGAAGGGCAGGGACAAAAGAGAGAAGGGTCAGGCAGATAAAAGGTTTTTCAGAAACTTCTGCTTAGGACTCAATTGCTAGATTAGTGCTATATGACCACTCATACCTTCAAAAAAAAAAAAAAAGGAAATAGAGCCCATGACTTCCCAGTTTCTGCTATAAAAGTGGTCTAGAAGAAGGCTGGGCCAGAGTAGCCAACATTTTGCATATCAGGTTTAAAACTTTTCTCTCAATTACTGTATAAAGTAGTGGCGACTGCATTGATATTATAAGTAAACTTTCCTGGAAGTCAAAAAGTATTCATGCCGTCTTCCACAAAATCATTTATTAAAGTGTTACCTCCCCACTCGTCCTGTAAAGAACAGGATCTGTCAGCAGCCAAGCCCCTTAAAACCTCCCACTTTAGTTCCTTTTTCCTTCTCCTTTGCTGGATGAGTCCCCGTGAGAATTTCCTGAATAATTCCAATCTGAGCCACTAGATGGGGCTGAACATGATAGGCCCCCTTGAGGCTAGAGAGGGGGAGGTGACTCCGCCCCCTGGAGTGAGGAAGGAGAGCCTGCTGTGGGAATCCTGCCTTCTGGCTGCAAAGAAGCCCTGTGAAGGGTGGGGCGTTGCTGCCCCAGGAACTGGAGCCTGAGCCCAGTGAGAAACTTGGGGGAGGGACAGGGATCTAGGGAACAGGGAGGCACACATCTCTCCCAACCTTCATTATACAAAGCAACAGGAAAAAGAAAAGAAAATCGAGCATACTTCTACTTGCACTCACTTTATTTCTTTGTTGGGAGGATGCGGTAAACGGTAACACAGGCGCTAATACTCCTGTGTGCCTGTGGGTCTCTTGCCTCCCTACCTCCGCCCTAGGAAACTGATTTGTTTTCTTTGTTTCTTGTTTTCATGGATGCTGGCCCTTTTCCTCTTCCGGCATGATTTTGACATAGCTTAAATAATAAAGATATCATGTTACAGCCTGCCACTTAAAAATTTTCTGCTCTGAATATTGAGATTGATTGATTCTTAATGGAAGTCCTTGAGCGGGCGAGGGTACGTACCTGCAGACTTATCCGTTCCCCTCTCTGGCTCTGCCTTTCAGGTGAAGGCTGACTTGCTACTCTATCTAAAGGGCATTTATTAAAATAGCAGGAGGGGAAACTAATTGCTTTCAAATCTCTCTGTGTTTTGTGAATTGGATGATTAAAACTTGATTTATCTTATAATCGAGTGCCTTTATTTGTGATTTTATTTATGCCGGGGTAAATGTGGCCTCACTTTTTGCTTAGAGATCTGTCTATATGATCCCCGCCCCCGCCCCTACATTTCGGTAGTTCCCGCAGACACCCTCGCATTGCTACTAGCTAAGCAAAAATGCACCATTTAAGGTGTGTGCCTGTGGCCGTCTACTTCGGCTAACACATGGTTTAGTACATGCTCTTTGTCGTGTGACCCTTTTCTGCATCAGAGAATTGCTTTGGACAGAACCGAGGTCCCTGATGAGTGTGAGCTGTTTGATGCCCATATAAAATCTTTTAATACTTTTGTCACTTCCTCTAATGCATGGACTTACAAAAGCCTGAGGGGACTTGGTATTTATTGAGGATGGAAATTGACATGAACAGTCAGCAACAAAATGAATTAATATAGTATATGTTTTATGAAGTCCATTGTAAATATAATTTAAAACGGTTTAAAGTGCCCTCTCAGATTCTATCCTGAAACCCATCTTATTCCATGTGATACAGACATATTTTAGTTTTTGAGTGACTTTATTATACTTTTATGACAAACTATTTGCTCTCTTACTATTTAGAGTATTTGCTTTATGATGACTTTTTAGTACTTTCAATTACTTACACATGAGTTAGCTTTTCTATTACAAATACATTTTAAAGCTTACAGCATCTTAAATCATTTATTATTTCCCCCCTTAAGTTGATATATTTCATGGAAAAAATCGTTTGGAGAATCATACTGTTTTTATGTTTAATTCACTGTAGTGGTACAAATAGTGCTTGTGAATTCTTTTTGGCAAGGAGTCTTTTTCTTATAATTACTCTTTTATTTTCTTCCTTACACACACACACAAAATTATAGGCATTCCTACCTCTTGTGTCCTGGGCCCCCTTTTTTTTACATTTGAGATGGCCCCCTTAAAAAGTTCTTAAAACAAGACCGTACTCCTCACATTGTGAGTTCTGTTTACTGTGGCAATGTTTACTGATTTCCGTTGTTGCCTCCAGCATGAATAAGAGGTTCTGTTTGCTCGGGATTATTGACAGCATGCAGAGGGTCAGATGGAGTCTCCTAGGGTCTCTTCTGATGAGCTGGATTGTTCTTCCAGTGGTTTTATAGGTTATTTTCCCCCAGATTAATGCTAAGACTGGTTTGACTTGATGGGAATGACCCTTTCCAGGGCGGCCTGGTTGGCGCTGGTACTGAAATCCTTGCGTTCCTTGTTCTTTCTCTGGGATGGCCATTGGGAGGCATGAGGTATCGTTGCTCTTGGTCATCTGCACATTGCTCTGCAGGCACATCTGTCTTCTTCCCTTGACTTCAGGGTAGCTCTCTCGGACTCAGGTGCTTGCTAAAGGTAATGGATAGGCAATGAAGCAAAGCCTGGACTCCTCTTTTTCCTTTTCATATTGCTTTTCTCCACTCACCATTTCCCTTAATTTAGGGGAAAATCATATGTATTTCTCTCTTTTGAACACATAAGTCTGCAAGTGCATAGCTATGTTAGTGATTTGTTTTAGTTCTGAGCCTTGCCATCGAGACTCACAGTACGTGGGGAAGGAGGCTGGGGGTGGAGAAGGATGGCCAGTGGCAGCAGAACAACGCGCATTCCTTTTAGAAAGCTTGGTTAAATCGTTGAGTTCCTGGAGAAACCCTCCCCAAGGCAGAACCACAGGTGCCTGTCAGAGTTTCACAGGTCAAGAAAGTGGACAGTTTGGAATCTTTGGACATGTCTTATGACTGCGCATCTTTCATCAACATAACCACGATTCACACGCATTTGTGGGAGAACAAAGCCTATTCGCACGGTTGTGTTATTGAGCACCTTGAGGTAACCCGCTCATCAGACTGAATCTTAACAGTCAGCCTCTCACTGCACTAGTAGTTATCTCAGTTCTTTCAGCAAAGATACGCAGATATAAAATTGTGGTAAGAGGGAGACTCCTATTCTTATTCTCACTTGTCCAGCAGCCCTGAAGATGTGTTGAGTTAATGTTACCACATTACGCTTGTTCAGCCTCTGGAAAATAGCTCACCTACACAGACCTTGTAAGCATGTTGCGTGAATGTGGTGGGAAGTTTTTCAGCAAAGACCCTTACAGCTGGTGTTGGTTTTGCTTTGTGTCCTGATGGAGGTGCCGCCAGTGTAGGCTGTGTTCTAACGTCCTCTTCAATTTTGCAGGGGCCGACAATGGCGAAGTCCTCCCTGAATCCATCCCATCAGCTCCTGGCACCCTGCCTCATTTCATAGAGGAGCCAGACGATGCTTATATCATCAAGAGCAACCCCATCGCACTGCGGTGCAAAGCAAGGCCGGCCATGCAGATCTTCTTCAAGTGCAACGGCGAGTGGGTCCACCAAAACGAGCATGTGTCTGAGGAGAGTCTGGATGAGAGTTCAGGTAAGAGTGGGAAGCAATCAGGGGATCCACGACAGCTCTTCAGGTCCTCGCCTCGTTATGTGGCTGGAAAAGAACTGTGCAAGTCACCCACTGTGGCCTCACTTGAGTAAAGTGATATCGGCCTCGTCCCAGGAATCTAGGGTGCAGTAGTATCTGGGACTCCACAGCCCCCTCCCTGGTCTGCTCCGGTATCGCACAGAGCCAGTCTTTTTCCCCTGCTCTCTCTGACTTTAACACCTAATTTTGCATGGAAGTTACTGTTCTCATTGGAAGTAAAGTCAGGCAGCCCCTGTTTTAATTTTTGAATTCTAAATATTTTTGAAGACAAATCTTTCATCAAAGAAGTGCCTTTTTAAGCAGCATAATTTCCGCTTCTTTAATCTTTCCTCTTAGATATTATTCTGGCATACTTCCTTCTCCACAGTGGGTGGTTTCTGAGTCTGAGTTCCTTTGATTGCTGTGTGATGATAAAGCCCAAGTTAGATTACCAACTTTGAATAGATCTCCAGTATAATAGACTTTTAGGGCCATCTTTTCCTTATTAGTTTGGCTATTTTGGCTGATGAGTGATAATGACAAGAATAATGATCATACTAGCTAATAATGTTTATTGAGGACCTACTATATACCAGGACATACATTACTTTACTGTTTTTGCAATCGTCCTCCAGACTTAAATAAGGCTATCATTGCCTTTTTTTTTTTTTAAGAGAGAGAGAAACATCAATGTGTGGTTGCCTTTCATGCACCCCCTACTGGGGACCTGGCCCACAACCCAGGCATGTGCCCTGCCTGGGAATCGAACTGACAATCCATTGGTTTGCAGGCTAGCAATCAATCCACTGAGCCACACCAGCCAGGGCTCATTGCCTTTTTATAAATAAGGACTTGTCCTGGTTTGTCCTGGGTCTCAGAGCAAGATCATTTGACTGCAAACTCTCAAAAATTATACATTTTATATTTTAGTATATAACAAACAGTATATGGTTTTGAACTTGGGTGCCTCAGACTACCTGAAAATTCAGTCTTATGCTGAATCCAATCTGGTCTCACTCTAGATTATTGATTTTATTAATCCCAACTAACTCAGTAGATACTACATTTTAATTAAGTCAGAAAGCCTGAGTATAATTAGAAAGTTTCAATTCAGCTTAATTATTAACTGTGTCAGGTCTATCCAGAAATATTTCAACCATTATTAATAGAATGAGAACTGTTTGCATGACCTCGATATAACCTGGCAGCCAAGGAGATTGGACTGGAATGTGCACGTGTGAACAATGACGACTTCACTGTACTAGTCAGTGGGGGTGGTAGATGCCTTTGAATGAGCATGTGTATTGTGTACCATAGCATTCAACACGGCTGAGTGAGTAGAACAATGAAATTGTTAATTTTGTTAATCTCACAGCTGCATCAAATTTTGTGTTGAGCTTGAACATTCCTCTGTAGAAACTATTCAGATGATTCAGAAGGCCACAGCTGTGGGCAGCTGGTAATAGGCAGCTTCATCACATCAACACACCTACTCATGCCTCACATCCCGTGCAGTTTTTTGATGAAACATCAAAACACCCAAGTGACTCAGCCCCGCTACAGCCCAGATTTGGCACCATGTGACTTGCTGTTTTTCCCAAAACTAAAATCACCTTTGAAAGGGAAGAAAGTTCAGACCATCGATGAGATTGAAGAAAATACAAAGGAGCAGCTGATGGCAAATGGGAGAACTGTGTGAGGTCCCAAGGTGCCTACACTGAAGGGGACTGAGGCATCATTGTCCTACGTACAATGTTTTATGTAACTTGTATCTTCAGTAAATGTCTCTATTTTTCATATTACATGGCTGGATACCTTCTGGACAGACCTCATATACCAATGCTATTCAATATGCTAGACGAGGCCTCCCATATTATTCAAAGAAGGGCAAGATGCAAACACTGATCTTCAGGGCTCCACACTGACTGATAAGTGTAAGGTCAATATACCCATCAGTACAGGACAAATTAAATGTCTAAGAGAGGTAGATGGTGCTATGGAGGAAAAGAATATGAAATCACATCCAACTAGGACTATCAGGAAAGGTGAAGGTTATAGCATTTGAAAGGGACATTGATGAATATGAAATACAGATAAGCATATTGATGCTACACTAAGTGGGGGGAGAGAGAGACTCAGCAGTCTTAAGTTCTGCATCAGCAAACAGAAGAAAGCCCGGTACATGTTCAGCAAGAAGTGCGGTTTGGTTAAAACATAAAATCGATGTTAGGGAATAGCCTCTGATACCTGGCAAAGTTTATTTAATGAATGGCATCTAAAGCCTCAAATACCAGAGTGAGGAGTTTTCTCTACTTAGTCTATGGATATTTTGCTGGCGATGGGGGTTGGTCATATGGACAGTCGTTGGAGCTGTTTCAAAGAATGAATCTGGCACAAGTGCTTGGAATGGTAAGGACAAAAAAGACCAGGGAAGTAAGGAGACTTGGAAAATACAGTTGAGAGAAAGTAGGGTCTGTTTCGAGAGCAGTGATCAGAGAAATACAGACTATATATCTGGAGTGAGAAACACTTCAACAAATGAGACTTGAATGAATGAATGAAGAAGATAGAGGCATAAAAATTAACCTCTGAAAGAAGCAGAAGGGTAATGCAATTAAAATAATTACATCAGCAAGGAGAAAAGTGTAAGCTCATTGTCTGGACAAGCTGAATTTGAAATACTTACGGGAGCTAATGAAGAGATGTGCATCTGGAACTCAGTGGAGTTCAGAGATAGAAAAGCAGATTTGATAACCAACCATAAAGAATGAAGCTATGGAGATGCAGTTGTCATGAGGGAACAGGTGATATGAAAAGGAGATGCATCTAGAGACATAACTTCCTTAGGAGACAGGGGGTATTATCAGCAGCCTACAAAGAAGGAAGCAGAGTGTGTGGTATATTCCAAAGCAAAAAGAGAAAGTTGTTTCAAAAAGATCCTGACATAATACTATGCTCTGCCTGGGAATCAATAAAGAAATAGGCGAAAAGCTATATACATATGAGAGGGGACCCCTCCTAAAAGGGAATTTATTTTTAAAAACTGTGTATTTATTTTTACATGTCTAAACTTCACTCACCTTCAAAATACTCTCCATTTGATGCAATATACCTATTAAGATGTTTTGTCCACTGCTTAAAACAGTTTTGATCTCACCTATTTTTGATGCCTTTTAGTGCTTCTGCCTTTTTTATTTCACTTCTTCCACATTGGCAAAATGTTTCCCTTTGAGAACTTTTTCATCCAGGGAACCAAAAAAAAGCCACTCAGGGTGAAATCTATGAATAAGGAGGATGGGTCCTGGGGGCCATGCCTTTTTGTGGTCAAAAACTGCTAACCACTCCATGCAGTGTGGGCGGGTGCACTCGTAAATCACCCATTGTTAAATGGGCAAACACATTGAAAGAGTCTTCAAATAAAATTCACTGAAGCCAAAAGCAGCCTCTCACAACAACTCCAGCTGGTACATTGACACAGATGGGTTCCTAGAATACTTACCTAGTGGGCGAAGCCTGAAATACAAGGGGCCAGCCCTCCAAGTGATAATTCTGTTTTGGGGGGTTCCCCTCCCTTGTGTATAAGCAGTGTTAAATATTATATAGTTCTGAACTAATTTAGGATTGCAGTATAAATATATAACTTTAAAAGGCAGAGAAATACCTAAAACCTTATCACAATCCCCTCTTCATTCCAGTATGGAGTTGGTATGAGGAAGAAAAAAAATGCACCTGTTTTAGAGATGTTTTGCAGACCAAAAGCATGTTTAGAATTCTGGAATTGAAATGTGAGAACTGGAAGGGATCTTAATGATAACCTAAGAACCCTATATTTTACATTAAAAGTCCTAACTTCCAAGAGGTACAATTAGTTCATGGCATGGCTATTTGTAGAACTCATATCTCCCGATTTGCACTTCAAATACACTTCCTTGTCACTGTAAGCCACCTTTACCTCTAGATACCTGCGTTCTCCTTTTCAATCCAATTATTGCCAACTTCCTTTATTGGCAAAAGGATGGGATTCAGCACATGGCTCATCATTTTCCTTCATGGTCTGTTTAGTGTTTCCATTTCCTGAGTGTATAATCCTATAGTTATTTACTTGGAATTTATTTATTCCTGACCATTTCTGCCATCTCTGTAAGGGCCAATCATTTATTCTATGTCATATTTCTGGCACTATTAGACAAAGGTTTGTTACAACCCAAAGATACAGAGACATTTCCAGGATTCCAGGGGTGGTTGGTCTTTTTGGTGGTGGTTGTCGTTGTTGCTGTGTGTGCGTGTGTGTTAAAGGAGGATATGGTGGAAGCAAGGCAAAAGAAGACAGCACATCTATCTTGATGTCAGCAAAGTTTCTGCTATTTGCTCTCCGCGTGGGGATCAAGATAGATTTGGTGCTGAGAGAGTCTGAGTCACAAACAATACTGGTCTCACTTCCCTGGGCATGAAAATTTCAAAGGGAGGCCCTGAAATTTGGGAAAGGGAGCAGCACTTACCACAAGAGCAAAAGCCTCTAAAAACAGTGGTAGCATATGAAAGGTTTATGTACTGTGTACTCAATTAGTCCAACTGGAAGGGATTCAAATACATTCAAATACCAGTGGCTCAGTGGGGCTGTCGGTTTTTTCCTCAGATATGTCTGTCCTAGATTTTGACCAGGGATACACTCAAAATAGCAGAGTCCCATTGGGTAAACCACTCCAAATGAAAAAGAGGACAAACATTGAAAAATGATCAGCTGTTTTTTATACCACTGCTAGAAAATCCTATATCCATTTTCATTTAAAGATCTCTTGATGAGTATCATGAGCCATGTTGACACTGCAACCTCTCGTGTTTTCATGACGTTCTGTTTTGTCGCTGCTTCCTCCTCTCACTTCCGCCAGCATTGCTAGGCAACTCCGTGTCTTCCAGATAGCAGCGCTGGTGCTGTCCTCCGTCTCCAGGCAAAAGCTTTCCCTCTCCACTTGCTGTTTTTAAGAAAGTCCAATAAAAAGTCGCAAATTTGACAGGAATGGGAAAGAACAAAAATTAATAAATGACAAAATCCGAAGAGATTATATACCATTCTTTTAAAATGCTGCTGAGAAAGAATTTGAATTTTAACGGCTACCATTTTGAAAAGAATTTAATAAACACAACCTTTCCTTCCCAGTCATTTTGATTGAATCAATAGGAAAGAAATGTCTCTCCCTAAACAGTTTTCGTCTGTGCAGTTAATGAAAACCGCTGTCTACCACACACTGCAATTATGTTTCCTAAGCTCTGTATTAATAGTGGAAGAGTGGAAAGTAAAGCGAGATGAGTGGAGATATTATACCCCAAACCAATACATAAGTGCAATTAAAGTTGGAAACAAAGTGGCCTCAGGTATTGGAAAATAGATGCATTACTTCCCCTGGGTTTTTCACTGCCGAGCTGGAGCTCAGGGCCTCACTACCTTTGCAGACTTAATGACTTTTGATTGGGTCTGGAAAACAATTCCTTCTAGTCTACCGGCAGTGAGTGACGCTGAGAGACCAGGGGCAGTGGGGCCAGAGGTAGAGAAATGGTCACGTGTTTCTTCAAAGTTAGAAGTAACTGCTTTTGTATCTTTGGCCAGTGCATTCCCCATTTCTAAAATCTGGGAGAATTTTGATGTTCTTTTTACATACAGGTCTCTTTCTTTGCAAAACGAATGGGAAATGCACAGGGCCTGGGACTGTTTGGAGTAGACACAGCATCTTTTGAGTTTCCAAACCGGAAGCAGTCCGTCCTTTCCACTTTTTAAGGCTCCAAACTGCCTTTGGTCTTTCTGGTAATTTGGCCCGCCGTCTAACAGTTCAAATAAGAAGAAAAAGGATGGTGTGTTTCATGCAATTTAGCTTGAAAAAACCCAGAGCTAGAGGTCCTTCCTGCAAAAAGGACGATTTATTGGACATGAGTTAGTATGTTCGCACAGCCGTGGCTATACCTCTCAGTAATGCACACTGTTCGTTCTCTGCAGAAGCCAGGGGATCCTTTCATTTGTTCTGCCTCATTTCATCTGGAAATATGGGAACACTTCTCTCTCCCTTGTGTTTTCCCTCTGTTAACATCTGGAGTTGAGAGGTAATCCCAAGCCAGGAATCGTGCCCCTGAGAAAAGGGTGGCGTGATCAGAAACACAGAAATAAGGAGCTTTAATCTAACAAGTAGGCAGCGCGCGCACACACACACACACACTCAACCACCAGCAAAACACATCGTTGGCAATCAAGATAATGTAGCCTCTGGGAAGCTTGATTTATCAATAAGCCAAACCACTTTTTTATTGCTCAATAAAAACAGGAGTTTCCCTAATGGTGCACCGTGGCTCTTATCGTATTCTACCTGGGAGACACCAAACTCTAATGAGTGAAATAATGTGTATCCCATTGTGTTATGGGAGAAAGTCTCAACTCCACTAAAGGAATGTTTTCCTTCTTAAAGAATACCATTTCAGGGATTTCATTGTGTGTGATCTCCTTTTTAAACAACTGGAGTCATTCTCTGGGGGGAAAAGGGTTAATGGTTTGTGTTGAAAAAAGGGAGAAGAATAGAAATAAAAATGTGTTAAATCTTTAAAGTTTACATCTAGGAACCTTGCTATGCTAGTGATGGGGATTTGAATACAGTATCTTCCAAAAAACCATTAATTTGAAGTTGCCTTCAGTGACTCACAAATCACCATGGTACGTTTGGGAAGCGTATATTTTAGACCACATAACACCGAAATAATCAATTTCTCAGATGTTGCATTGACAGTTTGTGGGTTTAAAATTCACTTTTATAGAAACGCTCTCCCACCCCATCCCAGATTGCATCTTGTTCATCACTCCGCTTCTCAGAGACGACTGACAGAATCTTACAAGGTTTTCAGGAAAACATTATGAATTCCTTTCATAAACCTGTGACAGGGTATGAAGGACCTGTCTCTTGTGTCTAATTTAACCTTTCCCCCAAAATCTGGAGACCGTTTCCTCTCCCGCCACCCTCAGCAGAGAGGGAAAGCAGCCGACCGCGTCACGTGCCACAGGTCCTGACGCTGAGCAGAGCTTTGCTCTAGGCCCCGAATTCAAAGACCAGTCTCTTTGAACTTGATCGGGCTTTCTGTTTGTGTACATGCAGAAGTGTCTTTCTTTTATTTGAAGTGGGAATCATAAGGGTCTAAAAAGGAAAATAATTGAAGATAGTCTAGTGGTTAAGAGTATGGGTGTTAGTGTCAGGTTTGAAATCTGGCTCTCCATCCACACATTCTTCAGATCCGTATGCTCCTTAGCTCCCTTTCACCTCCGCCTCCCCCCACGTGAAACGGCAGTAACAGTTATGCCCACCACACAGAACTGTGGTGAGGGCTGCAGGACCTCACGTACATGACATCTTAGTTCAGGGCCTGCTGCGGAGCAAACACTCAGTCAAGGTTAGCCTGCAAAGTGACAAATTCAAAATTGCTATTTTTTTTCTATAAATGGGTTAAGTGGCTGGTGATTGTGCTTCAGAAAAGAATATAGAAAAGTATGGACTTTTACAATTCCAAAAGATAAAAGGGCTACTGTGAACAAGTAAATAATTATGTTTTCTGGAAGAGCATGTCACTTGCCTGTGATTCACTTACTCCATGTATATTTGGTGTTTCCATTATGCTCAGAGCCAGGGGCCGCGCTGTGGGAGGTAGAGGTGGTGTAATAAGTGTGCTGACCCCAGGACATGACCTCCTAACAAGAGGTGATCTGAGTGACTTCAGGAATGGAAGGTCATTGGCGGAGACAGCAGGGGTGGAAACCACACCTGTCCTTCTCGCCAGGTTGAGCACTCTCGCAATGTCTGAGCGAGTCCTTCACAGGGTGCTGTCCTCTGAGTCACCCTGCCCGGCCCAGGCCTAGGCCTGCCTCTTAAGTTTCCCTTCTCTCTGTTATCAGGCAAAACTATCACGTTAATTGGCTTTCCTCTGCCAGACACCTTGCTGCTGATTAATTCTAATCTCTAGTGTGGAGGAAACTGGAGAGCTTGGGTATATTCTTGTTTCTGTACTTAAGACTGAACTCGTGGTGCTTCTGAGGATTATGAAGAGAGGATAGCATCCAGGGGAAAGTAAAGCGTATTTATTAGGCAGAGTGCACATTCAAAGGATGGCTATTTTTTAATCAAAATGCACTTTAATCTTGTTGCTCGGATGGAGTGGCAAAAGACATTTAGCCCTAATTAAGCATCTGCCAGTAAAATGAAATATGGTTCTACCTTTTAATTATCTACATTTATTATTTTAGTAGCATGTTTGCCTGAAGACATTTAAGCCCCCTCCCCGTCTCAAGACATGGAGGCACGGTTTCTGGAAAATGCTTTCCTGTATCTCAGAATTCTGACACTTCAAATGTGTGTCAGATCCATATTTGCCTACCAGAGACTTGTACTCGACACCGAGCTGAACCCCAGGTGAGGACAGAGCCCTCAGTTCCTTGGGAGACCGGTAGCCATTCCCAGAAAGTTTTGCTGATGCTGTGGAAAGGCTAGGAGTCCCTCTGTGTGATCTTGTCTCAGCCTGTGCTTCCCCTGTCCTAGCACCCCGACATGACCCTGTGCCCTGGGGGAGGAGGGGGAGGTTTAAAGGGCCCCTTCCCCCTTCCAGCCTGCAATCTCCTTGAGGGGAGAGGTCTCGGTCCCTTGCTTTGTCATAGTATCTCCAGCACCTGGCACAGAGGCGGGTACATAGTTTTCTAAAATAACGTATGTCATAAACCATGTTACATCTTTGATCTATTTCTTATGGTATGGGATCTGTGGCAAAATAATAGTCGAAGTGGAAATAAAAATAGTATGGTGTTAAGATGGATACGATAATGCATGTGATGGTATTCATGAAAGTAAGGTAGTTATTATGCAAATGTGTAATAATAATGACAATAACAATGATTACTCAAAATACAATATGAGGAACCTTCTTATTGTTCAAGCATATTTTTTAGGCTCTAACCTGGACTGGTAAGAAACAAGTGAAAACCTTTTCTTTCTTTTTTTTTTAATGCATAACTAGTGGCCTCCACTCTTCCAGCTGAATGGGTCGTCTTCTGCCTTCTCGGGAGGCAGAGACCACGGAGGGCCTGTCCCGGGGCCAGGGCACAGCACCGGTGGGCCTGAGCTGCCCAGGGGGCCGGCGGTCCATCAGAGAAGACTCTTGATTATGAGACAGATGTTTTCATAGGGAGTCTGATATTTTTTCTTTCTCAGAGAATTGAGCAAGTCCCTACATGACTTATGAAGTTGTTTTAGAATGGTTTTTCAGAGCTTTGTCTGTGGAAAGCTATGTAATCATTCTCTTGCTTAATCCTCAATCCCGAAACATGAAAATGAGGAAAACCAGGCACGGAGTAGGTAAATCACTGGGCCGAGATGGCCCAGGGAAATGGGACCAGAGGCTTAGATGGAAAAAAAAAATGATTCATCAAAGCCCAGTGTGGTGGTCTCTTACTGCTTCTGTGCAGTTCGAGAGATGAAAACCATCTTAGAGAAGGAGGAATTCTCACCTCCCTTCTTGGTTTTACTTATTCAGTTTATCATGCCAAGCATCCCACTACAGAGAACTTCAAACCGTTGAAGAACATAAAGCTGTGAGCAATGGCAAGCGGCGAAGAGCCGTGTTAAATTCCTCCCCGAGTGCCCATCACTAGGTGTGTCTGAGAAGTGGCTGGCAACCGCAGCCGCGGCCAAGCGCCGCTGATGGGCTTCGTGGAAGTGTGATAATGAGCACAGATAAAAGGCGTGGGGACAGCTGTTGGTGGGCACTGGGCTGCAGCTGGCGTGGTGCTGAATGTTAAATACTATTCCAGAATTCTTTCTCTTCTGCAGAACAAGTTGGCACCAAGGCTGGAGCCTTTTGGTTAAAAATTGCCCAGAAATAAATGATTTTCATTCTTTTTCTCTTCTGGTTTCTTTCCTCTTATCTTTTACATTTCTCCTTTTGAACAATGGAATATATATATTATATATATATATATACACACACACACACACACACACACACACACCCCTTCTCAGTTAGTTTGAAAATGCTCTAACTTTTATTCTCCCAATAGGATTAGACCTGCTAAGAGTAACTAGTGTTTTCTATCTGATAAGTAAGGGGATTACAGCAATAACTGCTGTCAGCATTTTTCTCATTTAAACAAATAAAGCTGACAAATGATAAAGCACTGGGCTGCTCTGTTATGTTTAGTACACGGAGAGCAATTATTCAACCGCTGCCAGCATTAGTCTATCTACAGCTAAACCATGCAATGGCGTAGAAAGCTTATTAGCATATCAGTCCCATAGTCACATTTTTGTATTCTGCAAGACCCTACTCCATAATAAAGGCCGAGGGTTATAATTTGCACAATAATTTAAAGGGTTGGACTTCTCCATGCTTATTCGAGTTATGCAACTTATCAGGTAGTGTGCTGCTCTTGTTGAGGGGATGCTGTCCTGTGTTTGCCTGGGATTTTTGCTGTGCTGCAGCATTTCCCGTGAACCAGTTGGCTGCCAGCTCTTGCAATGCAGACGTAGAAGGCTGTCTGCCTCCAACCCGTGCAGCACTGCAGGTCGAGCTGTGGGGCAGGTGGGCAGGCAGAGGCCCCCCTAAATACAACTGCTTTCCGTGAATGTTTCCCACTCGTGGCTTCTCGTGTGTGTGTGTGCACGAGCTCGTGTATGTGCGTAACATTTATATATAGTATATATGTAAACACACACAAATAAAATACATGTCACTAGATAGAGCTATAGTGAAGATTTGGGAGAGAATATACTAGTTTTAAATTGTTAATCTTACTCAACAGAGTTATTCTTATGGTAGAAAAAAGTATAATATATACACAAAGTGTCCACGATTTTCCAAGTGTTCTGGAGGTGACTGACGAGACCGATGACTTTGTGTTAGAAGAAGGAGGCCTAATCCAGAGAGAGAATGAACTACCTGTGGGTGGTGGTGACATCACTGGGAGCCTTTTAAAGAAGCCTACCATCGGAAGACTGCCTGAGGAACAATTACATTGTGTTTGGAAATAGTTACTTTACATTTGTTTTGTTTCTCCAATCTCAATGGGAACCTCAGTGAAGGACCTGTCACTGAGCCATTCTAAGGCTGGAATTGCAACGTTAGCATGTTCCCCTCACCTGTGGTTAGTCTAAGAACGGGGTGGCTGACCTTCCCCACAGGCGTGGGATAAGATCCCTTCTGACCTTCGTGGCGGGGGCCGTGGTTCACTGCGTGTGCTTCCCGGAACAAATGCGCAGCTGTCTGCCATGTGTAATGACCATGGTTTCTAGTTTCTGCATTTGGCGCTCTGACACCTTGGGGTTTCACTGACTCGGGAGGGGCTGCCCTGCCCAGGGCTGGCGAATATCTGGAGTTAACAAACAATTTGCCTGAGAGAGAGCATGCCTTTAACATGCACACCAACCAGTCCAGGACCCACTGCCCCCAACCGCTGCTTTTATTGAGCGCTTACACTCTGGACCAATAATATTTTCCTGCCCCAACCCCAGGATCAGGTAACCGACAACTAGGGACAGCCGTCCTGTCTCAAAGCCCACTGGAATCGCTCAAGTTAGCCAATTCTAAATCTGCTTTCCCCGACGTTCTAGTTGCTTCCCGTGGAAACCATGAGAAAGGCTCTCGCCACGTTCCCTCCTCCCCGCCCCCCCCCACATCCTCTTGCGGCCTGATCAGCCCTACTGCCACCCCCCATGTGGCCCTGCTGTGCCTGCTGTTTCCAGGGGTTTGTGAGTGGAAACGTTGTCCCTTCTGACAGTCATTTCTGTCTCTGTGTGTCCTACCTACCTCACTAACAGCGACCCCAGGTGCTTTTCAGCATCACCGTGCCCAGATGAAATCATGGCCAGTGTCAAGGTCAAGATGTGGAAACTCTGCTGTGTAAACACGGTCATCCTGAACCATTTCCGCAGTGGCGTCCATCTGTGTTTCCAGCCGAGGGGAGGCAGGTAGCTTAGATATTCCTGTAAGACAGAGGAAATGAAAACAGACGGGTTTCCCATTAGCTTGAAGGCATTTCTGGCCCTTCAGTTTTATCGAGTGCTTCTTCCGTGAGACCCCGGATTCCCAAATGGTGGCTATTCTGTCCTAATACGTCTCCACGCCCCGTGACAGAGGAACTCGATCACGGTAAAATTACCCTGCCTCTCGCCGAGATGCATTGATTTGTTCTCTCCCCACTCTCACTATTCAAAGCGGATACTCCACCGTTTGTCTCAAATCAGAGAGAAAAGTATAAAGCAAGCCCTCTGTTGTAGAGCCTAGTTTCTCCGTTGTACTTATGCAGTCTTACTTTCTGATCCCTGATGTGGGTGCTGCCTGTTCCCTGCTTTCTGTCCTGACAAACCCTCTTTTTAAACCTCGCTTTATCCTCTCTGATATTCTCCCGCTCTCTTCACCTGCCAACTTCGCCTCCTTCTTGTCCTTGTCCTCCCACCTCTTTTAAATGCTAAGGGGACAATAAAGCAGCAACAACAATGACAACACCTGTAAGGCTTCCTTCCTCTTCGACACCGGAGACAGCTCTCAGGAGGCAGGGGAGGAGGTGTACGTGCGCACTGTGCACAAACAGCAGAAATGTGACGTGGGCTGCCATCGAGATGTTTCTATATGTGGTACCTCCTACAGGATCAGAAAGTGTAACTCAAACTGTATATGGTGATGGATGTGACCATAACACTCTGTCTCATCATCACACAGTGTAAACAACACGTCATCGACGGGGTGGAAGAACGTTTCCCCAGCCTGACTAATCCCACACCTCCGTTCTTGTTCTTTAAATCCCACCACCACCCGAGAGAGAGTCACGGTCCACCTCCCACACGAGTCCCTGGCTCGTTTAGGTTCTACTCATGATTCTGTCCCCTGAATTCATTTGGAACTAAAACGTAAAAACATAGTTAGCAACGTACGCACTTAATTTTTGTTGGAATATCCTATATGTTTGTCTTATTTCCATAATGAAGTGTGCCACCAATACTTAAAATTCAGGGACTGAATTTTAATGCCATGCTAATTTTTGGTGTAAGACAGATAAAGGCTCAAACCCCAGATCAGTTTACAGAAAGCGTGACTGGACGAATGGCTTCGTGTCTCTAAGCTGTAGTTCTCTCCTCTGCAAAGTGGGGATACGGTGGTGTCTACTGCATTAGTGCGTTGTGGAAATGTAATGAGAGAATAGGTTCAAGGCGTATCATGATGCCACACAGTTAAGTGACATGCAATAAGTATCCCCTTTTCCCTCCCACTCGGCGCCTGCTGAACAAGGCCCAGGCTCAGCAAGTGTTGGCTGAATGGAGAGCCTGCAGACTGGACAGGCTTCTGCCTGCCTGTGATGATTTCACGAACATGGCTAGTGAGGAGTGTGCCCTCTCATTCTGGGCAGTCTGTGCAAGGTGGCTGTCCTTTCCAAAGAAAGAAAGAAAGGCTGAGACCCCAGGTTTGCAAGAAACTCACACTCCCCAGGAAGAAGCACCAAGCAGATCAGATTTTCTAACTATTAGGAGGAGAATGCAAAATGCTTAAATACTAACAACAACATTCAGAGGTCAATGTCTTAGTTTTATATCATTTCACAAATGTTCCCTGAGTCCCCTTTCTCCCAGAGCCTCTCTCTCTTCACCTCCTCACGCCGCTGTGTCACAGGCCCTCCTGAGTCCTCCTCTCAGGGCTGCAAGGCTAACCTAGTCCCGCTTGTCTGAGTCACATTTGCTGACACTTCCCAGTCGTGGTTGCTGTCCCCTTTTCCTTCTAAGCCACACTGCTGGAATGACCCTCTCCCCACTGTATACTTGGGTAGGGGCATTTAGAACCACCTGGAACTATGTCACTGAGATTGGTATGTTGAGGCCTCTTTACCTTCTAGAATCTCAGCAACTACTTGGGTGCTACATTTCTCATAGTAGATTTTACAGCAAGAAAGACGTTTTGTTTTTTTAAGGCACTAAGCCCAGCACTATGGCAACAATTGTATTGTATTAGAGCCACACTGGTTAGTGATGTTTTACACTCGTTCATTCCAGTCTACTCAGCTGTTGGGATTTAATTAGCAGTCATATATTATTGTCAAAGTAATTAAAACCTCTCCTTGATTAAAACCAGAATTGTTTAATTAACAAGGAAAGGTTTGGCTAGCCTTAACTTTCCGTTGGAGAACTGTACGAGCCTCAGCGGATTTGCTCTGTCTCCCCGCCAGGCCTGAAGGTCCGGGAGGTGTTCATCAACGTCACCAGGCAGCAGGTGGAAGACTTCCACGGGCCGGAAGACTACTGGTGCCAGTGCGTGGCCTGGAGCCACCTGGGCACCTCCAAGAGCAGGAAGGCCTCCGTGCGCATAGCCTGTGAGTATGTCCTGGGTGACTCTGTTGTCCTGTGGGAACACAGATGAGACCGAAATAGTCGAAAAGGGGCTTCGGACGTGCCAGATGCCCCTGCAGAATAAACGTTAGAGGACAGCAGAAAGCCGTCCGAATTGTCTCTGCTTCCACTGAATTACTCTTTTTAAATTGTACATTAAGTGTTTGATAATTTCCTCCGGAGTACAATCAGCAAATCAGTTTGGCTAAGAGATTCTGCCTAGATTGTCAGAGCGCAGGTGTCTCAACAATGCCAGGGAAAAACGGTTCTCGGGAGGAAGAAGGCCGCACAAATGGATTCTGCTGTGCGTCGTCAGTGATGAAGTTCAAGGGGCATTGATGGGGAAAGTTGAGCAATGACTGTTTACCGTACTTTCCAGCAAATCTGCAAAAATAAGACATTAAAGAGTAAGGGATTTTTATAGCCTGCTGTTAAGCCTCTTCCCTCTGAATCTGAAAACATGAAAATGGGTTTTAAAACTGCCTTTGTTTGCCCCAAGTAGGACTTTAAAAAAAAAATAGACACTTAGGAAAAAAAAGGAAGAAAATTGCTTTTCAGAAGAGTCCAAGATTTCTTTATCATATTTCAGCATCGGTGTTTTCTTTATCTGAAACATATCAAGAAATACACAAACTTCCTCTCTCGTCCACCCACCCCCTTGGGTCCCCATGAAACCTCCTTTGTGTGCTCAGGAGTGTAAATGCCCCTTGAGAAAGAAATTGAGAGGGAGCAAGCAGAGGCGGTTATTGTTGTTTTATTCAAATGCTGCCTTTTGAGAGTGTCATAAAGAATATGGGACAAGGGGGATTTATTCGAGGACTCCAGGAATTCTTCATAGCAGTTTTCGATGGTTTAGGGATTAAGAATAGAAGTGAAATGCTATTTGCGGAGACATTTATGCTTCTTGGGAAATGAAACCTTCCTCTCAAAATATGCGTTTCACCTTCACTGTTCGGGCAGCTGGGGAGTCCCTCTGCCGGGGCTGGCTGGGCCCTAGTCGGCCAAGGAGAAGGGGTCATCTTGTAAGCCTTGCTCTTGAAGTGAGAGGCATAGGAAACATTTTTCCTGTACTTACTTAGTGACTTTTAACAAACAGATACTTTGCGACTTTCAAGTAGCAGGTGGGCTGAGAGAGGGAATATGTTTGATGCTACTCTCCCTTAGCTGGTCCAGTTCTGAACTCCCTGCAGGGCCTCGTCCAGGCTAGCCCAGCTGTTTGACCCTAGTCAGGGGGAAGCAGATTGTCCTCCGACTCTGTCCAGAGACAGGAGAGGCAATACAGCATGTGGGATTTCAACACGGGTTCCATCAAATTCCTTCTGCTCGACCTCACTTTTCCTCTTCTGCGTCTTCCTCTGCTTCTCTGGGACCCACGGGACCTATTCTATGGATTGCTATGAGTAGCCTCTCACTAATCTGTCTACTCCTAGTCTGCCTCACCTCCATACTTGCTCTTAATTCCTGATAATCACCTGCCTGCTGGAAACCTCCAGGGGTTTTCCCCTGGCTAACAGGGTTTGGCAAAGAATGGCTCAGACTCACCTTGACTGATTTCCCACAACCTTTGATTGTGTGCACGATGTCACCCTTGCACGCACTTTGCCATTGCACGAGTCCCCTCGCCACCCTGACATGTTCCTTTGCCCCTGCAGTTTCCAGACTCACACATGCCCCCTGGTGGTGAAGAACCCGGGCACTGGAGTCCTGCTGGTTTCCAGTGCTAGCTCTACCACTTAGTTTTGTGATGACGGACGATTTAGTTCTCTCTGTGTCTTATGCCCTAGAATTATCGCAAGAGTTGGAAGTGTTGATAACTGTGGGTGTTTGAAACTCCACCTGGCACAGAGTTAGCCCTTATCCATCCCTCGCTATTATTTTGGGGTGTATTTGATTCCCCCAGCACCAGCATCATTCACCAGTAGGTGTGTTCGTAGTCACTGAGACTAACTGAACTATATCGCAGCTCAAGTGCCTTAGCCATTTTTTCCTGCAGATTATGGCTATATGGACTCTAAAAATCCATTCTAGGCCAGTTCTAGGTACCCAGCTCTCCCAAGCCTGGTAGGATCAAAGAATGTTAAAAATGGAAAACACTTTTCTCTCACTTCCCACTTTTTTAGTCACCCAATACTTTTGAATTAATAATCTTGTAAATCTCTTTAGGGATTAAAAAAAATCATTTTTTCATTCTTGTACATATGAGTTCATATGAATACGGCAAAAACAGGTTAAGTTATAAAAGCAGTATCATTAAAGCCTATATTAGTCATTACAATACTGTCTAGTACTATTTACAACACATTTTTAATTTCTTCCTATGTCGCAAGTGACAGATTCTTTAATTTATTTAAAATTATGCAAGTCAAGACTCGATTTGTCATTAAATATTGCATCTAACTTGGGGACCAGTGTACATTAAAATGTAAATTGAAATTTAACTGTGTTTAATGGCATCCTAAGTGGAGGGAAAAGACTGCCTTTAGGACCTTGCTTGGAATTCTTTTGATTTGCTTGTTAGGAAAAAAGAAACACATTTTTTTTATAACGTTCATGTTTTGTTGAAATAAGAGATTTCTGGCTGCTATTTGCAAGCACTTGTCAACAAACAACACATTGCACATGATAAGAGTCTTTATGTCCAATAAATGAAAAACCAAATTGAATATAATTGTCACTATATATTTTTTCTTTTTAAGATTGGTTTTTAGAGTACTAAAGACATTTTAATGTGAGAAATAAGGATTTTGATAGATGAATGTAGCTTATAAATCTGATGACAATTGTCTTGAGGGAACTTTGCAAAATTAGTATCATTTTTATATGATTCATTAAATTACTGTAGTTCAACATCAGAGCTGCAAACGCTTCCTGCATTTAACCAATGATCCATCACGAGTTTAACAGTCTCCACACCGCAGTGGGCAAAACCTCCGTGGCAGCTGGACATTCCACTGAGGGCTGCATTGACTGGTTTGTCTGGACAAGATCAGGTTAGCTACTCTGCAAAAGCACCAGGAAGCTCACTGGTGTGATGTCACTCAGAAAGCTTTTGATTTTAAAGGAAAACGATATAAACACAATTATTTTATTTATTTGTATAACTCACATCTTCATGGACGAAGACCAACCTGGGAATCAGCTGGATATGCGGATCCTGGCCTCCACCGCAGCCCTGTCGGACCAGACTCAGGTGGGAGGTCCAGGAAGGTTGTGTCTGCGTGAGGTTACACATGTCCTGCTGTGGCTGGGTAACTTTGGGATGTCCTGTCCAGGAACAGTGTTTCTCGGAGCTCAGGGTGCACACAGATAAACTGCAATCCTGTTAAAGTACAGATGATTCCATTAGGTCCAGTCCAAACTTGGGAATTCCATCACTTCTGAGAGTTACCAGATGACGCTGACCCTGGCAGCTGGCTTGTTGACCCTTCTTTGCACAGCAAGACTCTAGAAAACCTTAAGGGGGCGCTCTTCGGGTAAAAGTTGATTGCACCCATTGATTTGGCTTTATCATTTAATGGCCGAGAAAGTGATGTTGGGGAAGGTTAGGTGACTGGACCAATGGTCACCCAGCAGATGGCAGACGTGGAACCAGACCTTAAGTCCTCTTACCCCTTCCTGAGTGCTCTTGGTCCTAAACCATGCTCATTTCTTTCTGTGAAATGGGAGTTTGAGAACTGTAACAGGAAGAGAAGTTCATGGGCATTTGAGGGTTTCCTTGAGGAAGGCAGTGATTGCTTTCCTTTTCTGTTCCCAAGTAAATTGCATTTCTCACCGTCAAGTGTTTGCATATCTATTTACATTTATATATGTGTGTCCTTACATACTTTTATTATTTATACTTCTATATAGTTATGTATTGTCTAAGAGCTATATATGATCATATAACCTATATTAATGTGTGTTTGCTGTAAGTATAAAATCACGACACACTGCCCGCTGCCTCAGTGTCTGCACAACAGTGCGCAGCCAGTGGTCCTGGCCCCGTGCACTCACAGGTCCCTCAGTGACCCCACCGTGTGTCAGGGACGTCCGCTGCCTGTCCTGCCTCCTGGGGCTGGGCATAGCGGAGGCCCCGTTTCAAAAGTTATTTTTCTAAAGGTAAAAGTAAGTCAGTAAAGCCACCCCCGCCGACGTTGCCCCCACCAAGCTGGCAGGTGTCTGTCTCCAGGGAGTGCCTCCCCCGGCTTCCTCCCGTGTATCTGACTCCATCCAGCTGGAGGTGGCCGGGCTGCGGCGGCATCTGTTCCTCCGCGGCCGGGCGGTCCTCGGAGCCAGGAATATCCAATTATGCGGGGTTCTTTATTTTCCTGGGTGAACATTTGGCTGCTTAGCCATTGCTTTTCTTTCCTGTTTTTCTCCCTCTTCTTCATCTGCTTACAAAATGTTTTTCGTCTCTCATTAACCCTTGGTTGGTCAATCCCTTCTCGACACTTGGGCCTTTTTTTCAATGTAGGCTCTGGGGTCAGGGGAACAAAGGAAACATTTGCCCGTTATAGTCACGTGGCAACTTGACTACTTGGAATAAAACACAGCAGGAAGCCACTACTTTGTTGATTCTTTTAAAAACATAAATATATGATACATCTTGAATGTAATTTAAACATGTTGTTTATTTGAAGTACTCCTAAAATATCTATGCAATTATGCCAAGAATAAGTGAATAGCTTAAAAGAGAACCTCATTTAAAAACTGTCAAACCCCCTAGCTAATTTTACAGGCAGGTAGTAAAAATGGTATTTTCATTAGTGTTTTCAAGCTGTGTGGGGGTCATATCTTTTTGGAAAGTATACAAGGGAGATAGATACCCAATTAAATCTCAGACAGGAATCTCTGCTTCCTGGCTTCGACATATAATTTCACCTGCTAAAACTATCTATGACTCCCTCTGATGGCAAATTAAATATGAAAATGTATAAATCCAGGCACATCGGTCTGGTATTCAGATCCGGCCTTACCCTCCTCCATTCTGAGGTTCACTCCCCTTACATCCACACAGGTGTGCTGAGTGCCAGTCCAGTTAGTGCAGCTCGGATTCTGGGACCTGTGGCTCGTTCCCCCTTCTCGACATGCTCCCGTTCTTCCTCCTCCCCGGGGCGTATCCTCAGCCCCATCTCTCACCCCTATTCCTTCCCAACCAGCTCCCACATCCCAGGCCCGTCTCACAGGCTGTCTCCTTTAATAAACCTAGTGTAGCAAACCCCTTAGTTGTGACTGACCACAGTGGCCCGGCACACCAACCCGGCCATTGAAAAAAGATAAAGCTAACCTTCAAGCATCCCCAGTTTCAAATCTGATAAAATCTAAATGCCCACCTCAGAGTTCTCGTAACATTTATTTAGTACTCCTCCCATGGTACTTACAATTTTCCCAGAATCGGATCTTCGGAAGTTATTTTTGGGTTTATTTTTATTAGATTAGAGCCTGCTTTCAGGTTCAGCTGCCTTGCCCTCGCCGTCCTGACACCGTGGGAGGAACACGGCGTGAGGTGGCACATGTGGTGAGGTCGAGGCCGGTGGGGCTTTTTAAAATGCATTTTGATTTTGACGTAATTTCAGACTTTTAGTAAAGTTGTAATACAACACAAAGAATCCCCTGAAGCCCTTTACTGGTATTTTTCCAGTGTTAACATTTTACCACGTTTGCTCCGGCATTCTCTCTCTTTCTGTGTTTATCTATGTATGTGAATATACACAATTGAGGTTTATTTTTTGACTTAAGTTGCAGACATGATACTCCCTTTCCCCTAAATACCTCATTGTGTATGTTTTTAAAAAAATATATTTTGACATAACTCTATTATAATTATTAAGAAATTAACATTAATACCAATACTAGTATATAATCTAGAGACCTTATTCGCATTTTATCAATTGTTCAGTAATGTCCTTTGTGAGAGTAACAAAAATCCTAGAGCATGGCCAACATCTAGTTGAGTTTCTGTAACCTCCCTTAATTCACGGAAGTCCTGCCTTCCTTCGTCCTTTATTGCTTGTGTTTTTGAAGAGTAAATGCCAGATCTTTTTCATCATGTCCCTCAGTCTGAATAAGTAAAAAGGAAACTGTAGCAACCTAAAAGGGCCTCCCATTGGCCAAATCTGGAACAACGTGAGCATCAAAATAGATGACAGTGAAGTATTGTAACTCACTAAATAAGCTTCCGTGAGTCCGGGGCGCTCTGACGAGTGCTGCATGGGATGCTGCCCAGTTCATGAATTGTTTCGCAAAGTTAATCAGGACGGAGAGGGTTGGGGAGGGCGGGATAAAGAATCTACACTCATTTTTTAAATTAATGAGTGAATATGTAAATAAACAAATGCAGAAAAGGGGAGAATTATCCTTATAGTAGAATAAATGAATAAAAGTTGAAGCAGTGAAGGAACTGAAAATCATGATTCAGCATCAATTGTTAATATTAACTGATTCAGACAAGTATTATGGATGCTAAACCTAGTGGGGAAAACTTTCAGGAGTAACAGGATGTTTACATAATCTCAGACTGTCTCTCCACAAGACACTTATTAATTACAAAGAGGGGAATTAGCATTGCAGTAGAAAACCCTGCCATATATAGCACCTTAATGGAGTGATTGGAGTTTATATAATTAACAACAGGACAAACTCATGGTATGCGTCTCCTGCTGTGGTGAGTGGAGAAGACTGTATCACTTCAGTGATATTCCTTCCAAAAATACCTACTGTATATTTAACCATGGGAAAACATAGAAAAAACCTACATGGAGAAACATTTTATTTAATAGGCCATTTTTAACTGCGTACATCTCTCAGAAGGCCAGGCTCGTGTGGACCACTGCCGGCCACTGTGGACTGATAAGAAGCCACAAAATGGACATGGTGCATCTTTCTGAAGCATTGGTTATACTCCCCCTTTAGGCCAGTCAAATATAAAAACATGAGTGCAGTGTGCCATAGAATGCAAACTTTTCTTGAGTTGGAAAGATGCAACTTGAAACTTCAAAGCCATTTATTTTGTGCATGCCATATTGTTTTAGGTTCCACCCATAAATGTCTTGAGGATGGGAATTTATTCTGCTCTACCAGCATGGGCACTTCAGTACAAAGCGTGAGAAACACTGCACTATAAACAATTGTGATTCTATGAACAGAGTAGTATGATCTGTTGAAATTGATATAAATTGTGCAACCTTTGCTTACCGTGTGCAGAATTGAGTCCATCAGCCTTAAAGACAGGAACTACCAGGTAGATTCATATTAGTTTATGATAGATCCTACTGTGGATGATGAAAAGAATTTCCCCAAATAATTTTCCTTCGTGTTATTTATTGCCAACCATTATTTTACCAAGAAGAATTTGCAGAAATATGGCCACAACCTTTTTAGGAAATCACAACTAAATTCAATCTGCCCTTCTTGTGGTGAAATACACCTTAAACTTCCAGGAAAATGGCCATTTCTGTAAAAAACAAAACAAAACAAAACAAAAAACCCCCAAAGTTTATCGGGGAAGAAGAAATAGATTTTATTTCAATTCAGCTCTCATTTTCTGCAGTAAAGAAAGCTTCCAACAGATAATGCAAACAGACGCTAAGTCAAAAAAAACAAAAACAAAAAACAACTTATCTTTGTTAAACTCTGAAGACTTCTTGAGCCTTGTGATATTATTTTCAAAATAGTTTACTGTCCCTCCACCAGAGTAAGCAAGGACAAGGGTGTGCATTCTGGAAGTGTGTTAAGTGGTAGAGAACTGCTGAGATAGGAAAGTGTCAGCCGTCCACGGATAATCATCTACCACGTTCTAGGCAGCACAATAGTACGGGTCCATCCCTTCCATTTGAAGTGCTTACAGCTTGGTGAGGGGATATAATAAACAAGTCTTTCCAATGGGGCATGGTTAGTGGTAAGCTTGGTGGGTTTTAGAATTCCACAAGAGGAATAATTTACTCATCCCTGAGGTCCAAGATGCACTTCCTGAGTCTGTCCTTAAAGAAGAAGGAGGGTTTTCCATTTAAAAAACTTGTTCAAGTTAAGGAGGGAGTTTGAGTAAAAGCACAGGGACATGGGACAGTGGGGGAACTCCATGCGTACATGGGAAAACAAAGGATGGGGCTACCAGGGACAAGAAGACAGGTCAGGTCATGGAGGGTGCTTGCGTTCTCTAACAGTTTATGGGGCCTGGGGTCATTGACTTGTCATAAGCAGGGACAGTGGTATGATCATATTTTCAACCCCCTCCCTCACAATTTTAACACAGCTAGAGAGATTTCAGAGAGACAAGACTCAAAGCAAAGAAGCTTTGTGCGGATCTGAGACCGCTGATGGGACTTGAACTTCTGCAGGAGTGGTACAGGTTAAAGAGGAAGGGGCAAATGTGAGGTTTCAGGAAGGTAACATTACCAAGTGTCTATGGCTGCTTGGACGTAGAGCTGAGGGGAAGTAAGGCAGGAGCTTAGAAATTCCTCCCAATTTGGGGTTTTCTAGGTTTCTGGCTTAATTGGCGGAGTTGATGGCAATTCCACCCATGACAGTATTAATAGGGTAGGAGAAGCTTCGTGTGAAGACAAGACACCAGGTTCAGTTTTGATCACGTGTGTGAACGACCCGTGGGACGTTCAGTGGCCTGTTTTCATCACGCTCCTTTAGTTTTGCACTGCAAGTCCAGGTGTTAACATCAAACTTGGAACTGAGGGTCATCGGCAAGTAGACAGTCATTAGGACAGTACGTCTTCATCAGGAAGGTAGGAGGCGTAGGCTTTTATCGGAATTGCTTAAGAAGTTGTGCCATACTACACGTAGTCCCCAGCACCAAACTACCGGTGAGGAGAGGAAAAGCAGCAGGCCACGAGTGAAATTCTGTAGGTGGTTACGGGGTAGGTGGTGGGGAGGGGCATGAAGAAGACTGGGGTGGTGGGGGTGAGTAAAGGGGCACTGGGGAATCCAAGAGGGAGTGGAGGTTTTGGTAAGGGAATGAATGGTCAGTAGTGGCAATATCACCATTAAGATTAAGGTAAGAAGTGAGAAGGATTAGTTAGATTTGATAACACGAAGGCCTTCATGGACCTGGGCAAAGCAGTGTAGAGAGACAGGGCCATGTGAGACTACAGGGGATCTAGGGATCAGTGTAGAGAGACAGGGCCATGTGAGACTACAGGGGATCTAGGGATCAGTGTAGGGAGGCAGGGTGATATGAGATTACAGTGGATCCTAGGGATCAGTGTAGGGAGGCAGGGTGATATGAGACTATAGCAGATCTAGGGATCAACAGGAAATGAGAAAGCAGAGATGGTAAGGACAGCCATTTCCAAAAAATATGAATAAAGAGAGAAAAGCTTGAGCAACAGCTGGAGTTAACTATCTGAGGAAGAGATGGGATATAATGCAAGCATGGTGATTAGATGGGATCATATGTTTTAAATGTATGGGAAAATAGGAGTGGCAGGAAGGGGGCAGAGGTTAGCATCAGAAGCCCTGGGTTTGAGTTCTGGCTCAACTAAGTAGCTTCGCACGCTGTTCTAGACTACCCTGAGCCCCGCTGCCCATGAGAGTCAGGGGCACGGCTCTTAAAATTTAAGATAACCTGACTCTGCTCATGACCTATGGAATAGTAATTGCTGGGGGTGGGGCCCAGGAATGTTTTGCAACATTGCTGTCTTTTGTTTTTCTCCTTTCTGCAGACAAAAATTCAGTTTCCAGTGCAGACTATTCCTGCTTCCCACCTCTAAATGTTGTCATAGTCTGTGTGTCTCCTTGATCCACAGACTTTCCCTAGGTGAGATTTTCCATTCTGTGGCTCTCGGTACCCTCTATATGCTGATGCTCTCAGCCCTGACCTTGCATCTTATGTCTCAATGTCTTTGCTCACTGACCACCTGCTGGAATATCCACTTGGATATCTACAAGGCAACTCAAATGGAATGTGTCCCAAAGAGACCGCTCTTGGTTCTCATGTCATCAACTCCCCTGCAAACCTGTGTTTAGTCCTCTCTTTCCCAGTTCATTCATGCCCCCTCAGAGGCTCACGACAAGACCTGGGTATCGCAATCTAGATCCTTCTGTTTCCTTCAGTCACAGCCAGCATCAAGTCCTGCCAACCCTATCCAAAACATGTCCTGAATTTCTCCAATTCTCTCCATCTGGTATAAACAATTGTTATTTCTCTACTGTGATATTCTTACTGTTTCTATGCTTGCCATCTTAAAATCCATTCTCCACACAGTAGCCTGAAAGATTATTGAAAAAAAATACAAACCAGATCATCTTGTTCTCTTGGCTGAACGTCTCCCGTTGGCGTTCCTTGGTTTGGGCCCCACAGGAGGTACCCCGCCCCCCTCACCATCCCTGCACCGCAGCGTCCCCCGCATCGTCCAGCCTCAGTGACTTTTCTTCCTCTAACACCCGTGAGCGTTTCTATGCCAGAGCCCTGTTGTTGTCTGTCCCTGGAAAGCATCCCCCGACCTCTGAATGGTTGGTTCTTTCCTGTCAGCTTTAGTTTTATCTGCATTATTTGTCCTGTCTCTTGATAAGATTTATTATACAACATGGATTTTGCTTCCAAAAAGGTGAGCATCTTCTTAAATCCTTCAGGTGAGACTGATGGAAGGTCAGGCGAAGTGCAGTTTGCCTCCCTTTCCCTCTTCCATACGCAGCCCAGCAGGAGGGGTGTGCTGGGTGTTCGGCGGCATATTCCGTGGTGTATGTGCTGGAGACACTTGGCCACACCTTGTCCTGATCAACCTTCCTGTCCTGGGGACACCTGGGGCGGGCAGTGGGGGAGGATCAAAAAGCCCACAACGTAGGGAAAAAAAGTCTCCTAGTTGCTGGGTTGCTTTTTCTTTTTCACTTCCTTCCTTTCTCTTTTTTTTTCTTTTCCCCCTCCATCTGGTACTATTACTGAATTCCCATCTCTACCAGTACTGAATTACAATGAGGTGGTGAGTAGTAAAGCTTCAGGTTATTTTTAGGTCATTACTTTTTAAACTTTGTGCTGACTCATACCCTTTTGGTTTCCTGCAGAGGGCTGGGGAGGGGGGACACTGAGGAAAGTCAGGAATGATTCTTCATGTCTATGTTGTTCTGGAAACTCTATCCCATAAACCATGGGGTCCCCTTGGCATTGCCGTGTTCATCAGATTGCTGAGCTGCAAACCGGCTCTGGTGCTGCTTGCAGGGCTGTGGGTTCCACCAACAACACGGATAGCATTCTGGATGGGAGGAAGATCAGCAGTGCCATCTTTCCATGTACTTCTGGACAACTGGGCAGCCTAGTCTAGTGAATGGGAAATATAGCACTTTGAAAAAAATCTACATCAAAGGCACTTTGTTGCTGTAGCTATTTCTGCATTCAAACAAGAGTCCATATTCCCATTAGCAGCCCAGTAAGTAGAGCAATAGTACTTGCAAATATACAGACTATGGAGCTTATGGATATTCTTCCCCCATGGAAAACGATGTATAGATGCAACATGTGAGTTATGATATGAGCTTTATGTTAACTTGATTTAATGCCTTAAGAATCAGGAACCAGAGAATTCCTAATCTTTCACCCAATCACCTCCCCCTAGTGAAGATTGTTGAGATCTGCTATTTAGGTCAAACTTCAGCTGTCCTCTGTGTGTTGACACAGCCAAATCAATACAATCGATGCACAGAAAGTGCCTTTTGTGGAACCTGGAAACAAAGCAAACCCCACAGATCCTTCCCCAGGAATGGTTTCCTTGTGTGGAGTTCTCACCCATCATCCTAGCCTCTGGAATTGGTGCTGAATGGCTTCTGAGACATTGGTGGCCCCGTCATGTGACGCAGATGCCCACTGTCATGTTCATGGGGCCGAGAGTGCACACCTGTGCAGATTCACTGCATGTTTAGACACTCGCGGAGGATGAAGTGATTATGTGTTGTGGACTTGCACTCCTCCAGGTATGACTTGATTCTGAAAGAGCATCAGCCACTGATAACGGCAGCAGAGAGAGAACAGACAGAGAAGCAGGCAGCAGTGTCCTTGAACTGTCAGAAGCCTTGAGTAAAAGCAGAAGCCATTAAAGCAGAATAGAGCGGGAGGCAGTTGTTCAGGAGGGGCAGAAGTGAGAGAAGCAACATCTGTGCTACAAGGACTATGAAATCATCTGGTTGACGGAATTATACTGGATCTCTCCATCCCTCCCCTGGCCGTGTTACTGTCTCTTTAAGACCTGACCTGCCTGTTTTGTGATCCTTACTCTTTCTTTCAAGCCTGGTCTGTGGTCTTTCTTGGTTTCCAGTCAGTCCTGGACTCAAAGTTAATGTTCTTGTCTTTTTGATTTTCAGTAAATCTTCAATTTCTGATGGGATCTGTGAATGAATTTTTTTTTTGTATGCCCCTGTAAACAAAAGCAGCCAAATAGAGTGGAGTGTATTAAGGGAATAGCTCAACAGAGAGCCGGTCAAATTAGTGCTCAGAGCATTTTGTAAAACTGCAGCTGTGTCTGCCCACCGTAATGTGTCCCTGCTGCTGGATTCTGCCTCTGCAACATCACCGTTGCTGACAAACCGTGCCACTTGTTGTGAGAGGGCGAGTGGCGCACCATGCTAGTTATCCCACGATTTATTGGTAACAGCAGAGGAATCGCAGAGCACAGGGGATCTAACGAAGCTCAAAAGTTATGCTACGGCCCCGAAAAACAGCCTTCAGGAGCCTCTGCATGACAGCGCTGCTGGCATCAGCCAGACTCCTTGTCTTCCCAGAGCCTGCCCTTCCCTGGCACCAAAGGAAAGGGGTCAGGGGGAATATGAAGAGGCCCATGCGGTTCAACTGTGGCCACAGTTGTCCCTTCGTTATCACAGCAAGATTTACTCAGCAGGAGTTCAGTCCGCAACATTCAGAATCCCCAGGAATGAACAGACGTCCCCTGGATGCCCCTGACCCATGGCGGGGCCTGCACGTGGCATTGCGCCCCAGCGCCCGTTGTCTTTCCAGGAGGCCGGCGAGGTCAGAACCAGGAGACGCACAGAAAAGACATGAAATAAGAGATGGGAGCACCGCAGTATTAATACGCATCAGTGGGTCAAGAAATTCGCAGAATTCATCCATCTGAGCAAGGCAGAGGGTTGAAGCCGGGCTGGCCAGAGACGCCATCCACTGTGCCAAACACAAGAGGACTATCGTTGAGGACAGGACTGGCCCAACAGAAAGCCTTTTTATGCGATTCCTTCGGAACCCGAGTCAGCGCTGCCCTCTCAGGCAGGAACCATCCAAACCAAAGGGGGCACCGGGCCTTGACTTTCAGTTTGCTGGCATCCATCTGGTCTGCATTTAACCCAGTGCTTTCATTACAATTGATCTGTGTTCGGCTAAGTTGCAAATTCCTTTTGTGCATGACAGATGTGGTTTGTTGTTTCTTCAGAAAAAATGTGGGTGGGGCGATTCGGAGCTGATTTGAATACCATTGTAGTTGGACACTTACAGAACCTTGTGCCATCCTCCTACAGTCTGAAATGACTAGGACCATGCCTATGTTTTTTAAAAAAAAATGACTATGATTTTTCACTGGCTGATTTGGTTTGAATGAGTAAATTATTTTTATTTCATTGCATTAACTGCCAGAACACTGAATGAGCCGATAACTCCCTAGTGTTGCTGAGCTGCAAAGAACTATTATTCGCAATTGAATTTTTATTGATTTTCTTGTGCTACAATGACTTTTCTAACATAGTAGCATGAAAGGAAATGAGAAAAAGGCCAAGTAGGGCAGGGGGTGAGAAGGGGAGACGGCTGCTTCCCACGGCCTCGCCCCACGTGCACTGCTTATTGGCAGGCTCTGCTGACTCTGGACGATGCTGCTGCTGCTGCTGATGACATGATTTGCAAGTCAGCCCAGTGCCTGGCTCCATCACTTTCCCCTCCTCTTCCCTGCTGATCTTCCTGTCTCCAGTCATTTTTGGCCTTGGCATTCTACGGCACAGCTGAATAGGGCAGCGAGATGGGGAAGGAGCAGAAGTGGGGTGTCACGCTCCACACGGGCCAGGGCGGATGTTTTGTACTATTCACACGCACACGCAAAGTGAGAACGAGCATGTGTTACTCTAACATCGTTGTTGTGCATTTATCCATGTGTTTGCTTTTCCTAGTCGTCTTACCGATTGGAGACCTCCTTGTATATGTGTTTATAATAAACAGTCAGATGAATTTAAATGGAAGCTTCCTCAATCATTTCAGTCAACAAATGTTGGTTGATGAGTAACTACTATATACCATTCCAGGTACTAGAGGCTAGGCAGTGAAGAAAACAGATGAAAATTTTTGTCCTCATGTCCACAGATTCTTATGATGAAAATCAAATTGCAGAAGAATACTTTAGAATTCACTAAAGACTTAAAAATATAGTACTTCTTGCTTCTGTCTTGAACAGACATCCTGGGAGTGAAACTTGCATGATAAAATAAAACAAAGTGCATTTCTTCCCTGGCTTCTGAGTTCATTTGGTCTGGTGAAGAGAAAGAGGATCTTGGCAACTAATAGGAAAGAGAAATCTTTTGAGCATTGTTTTTTCCCCCCAGGTTATAAAAGTAATTCACGTTCATCACAGAAATTTTAGAAACCGTAGAAAGAAATGAAGGTGATAATTAATACACCCATAATCACCCAGTCATAGATCTTTGAAATGTTGAGTGATTTCTCTTTAGGGCTTTGCTATCTCATATATAGTAGTCCCATACCAGGTGCTATTTTAAAATCTTTAAATCATCAATTTTGATGTGTATGTGTGCAATTTGGTTCAGATCCCTAATACCAAACGATGTGACAGTTATTATTTTTCTTCCCCCCATAGGCCATGCGAGTGTGACTATAAGTGAGATCAGAAGGTGGAAATCTATTTATATTCCACCCTCTCGGTGTTTATGAATAGAAGACCAAGTCCAATAAAAGAGTATGCTTATGTGGTATAACTTACGGAAAGAGAGGTAGCGAGGCAAGCATTTTGCAGAGACTTGCAAGAAAGGAACAAGCGAGCATATAGATGTTTAAAAAAATTAAGCCATTAAAAGTCTGATTGAAACAGTAAATGAGGTGTGGTGTGCATTATGCAGGCTTGTGAGCAGCTCCGTCTCGGCTTCCTTGTAACTTTCTCTGAGAAACTTTCCTGGAATCACTCACTAGATTAAGATGGGTCCCACTGTGATACATTTTTACAGAACTGTCTACTTCTCTATCTCCTCGCTCATCTACACACCTCATAATTACTTGTTTAATGTCTCCCCTCCCTGCTGAAACATATGCTGTGGGAGGGCTGGAATGGCCTATGTCAAGTTCAGTGATGTACCCCCACTGCCTGGCAGCATGAGAGAATGAGGGAGGCTGCTGCACATTTACTGAAAACCGGCAGGTAAATTAAGAGGATAGATACCTGCAGAAACAAGTTTTTAATGCTGATGTATCTACTTTTATTTGGAAGTAGATACATTCTATAAAAATCTAATTGCTACATTTGGAGGAAGACAATTCTTACTAAACTATATTAGAGATAGAGGTCTTTCGCTAAAAACTATTTCATTTAGCAATTTATTCAAATACATACTTGCAAAATTTTAAGTATTTTTAATTACATTTTCAGCTTTGACATAATTGTAGACACATTCAGTTGCAAGAAATAATAAAAGGAATCCTATGTACCCAAAGCCTGTTCCTCATAAAAGTAATGTAGTGTAAGGCTGGAGAAATAAAATATCACAGCTGAGGGACTGACGTGGGTGGACACAGTCAAAATATAGAACATTCACGGCATTTCGCAGAATCCTTCATGTTGCCCACTTGTGGGCACATCCACTCCCTTTTGCCTTCACCCCTCCTTAACCCCCGGTTACCATGTGTCTGTTCTTCATTTCTATGTTGTTGTCATTTAAATAATGGTATATAAACATTGACTCATATAGAATGTAAGTTTTGGGCACTGGCTTTTTTCACTCTGCATTATTCTCTGCAGATTCATCTTGGACACAGTCATATACATCAGTGGTTCATATCTTTTTATTGTCTGCATTGTGTTCAATCGTATGAAAGCACCAGGAGGTATTAACCATTGCCGTATTATTAAATATTTAGATTGTTAGCAATTGTTGAGCATCATGAATGGTTTATGCCATATCGCTATACTACAGTTTTTTTCATAGAGCTGTCTACTTATTTTCTTTAAAAATTGTAGAAGTGTAAATTAGTGAATCATAGGAATGGATTCTTTTTAATAGCAATTTTATTGAGATATAATCCATAATACTTGTAATTAATTCACCTAATTCGACTGTACGATTTAATTGTGTTTAGTATATTCTCAGAGCAGTGCAACCATTGCCAGTGTCAGTTTTGGAACACTTTCATTCCACACAAAAGTGAAACTGTTTCCAATAACACTACTGTCTCCCACCGCCTTTCCCCACTGCACCCCCCACCTGGGGCCCTAGGTGGTCACTAATCTACTTTCTGGCTAGATGGATTTGCCTGTTCTGCACATTTTATTTAAATGAAATCATCCAATATGTGGTCTCTTGAGTTTGGCTTCTATCATTTAGCCTGTTTTCCAGATTTATCCATGTTGTAGCATGTATTCACACTGCATTTCCTTTTATTGCCAAATAATGTTCCATTGTATGGATATACCATATATTGTCTGTTCATTCATTAGATGATGAACATATAAGTGAACACGTAAAGTGATTTTGACACGTTTCAACTTCATCTTTGCTCATGTCATTATTTCTAGCAATATGTAAGACTATGTGGTTTCCCATACTCTTTCTACTGCTGGAAATTATTTAAAACAAAGAAACACAAAGCCTGTTTGGATGAGTGAAAGGACATACTGATGCTTTTCAAGTTGACATTTCTTTAATAAATATTGATATTGGTTCTTTTAAATATCTTTGTTAGCCCATTTGTGTTTCTTTTGTAAATTTTGTTTCCCTGCGCCTTTGCCATTTTATTTTAGGATGTTTCTCCTTCTCACTTTGCCTCATAAGTGCCCTTTCTCTATTAAGGCTAATAAGACTCTGCCTGCAATTTTGCTTATAATGTTTTAGATAAAACCAATTTTTAATTTTGACAGTATCAGCCAGTCAGTACCTTTAGTGTTTGTTCTTCCTTCAATTTTAGCTTCAGAAAGGCCTTCCCCAACCTGAGAGCCAATAAATATTTTCATATCGCTGTGGTTCTGTGTAGAAAGTATTTTGATTAAGGTGGGATTTATTTTGGTTATAAAATAAGACATAAATCTAACTTTATCTTTTTCTCCAAAAGGGCATGCGAATACCTTTTCCCACTTAATTGATGTCACTTTTTATCATACACTAACTTACTGTTTTTGATTGTCTTTTTAAAAATGCTCAGTTTATAACTAATTTGTATATCTGATTTATGACAGACCACACTTTTCCTCCTCATGGCTTTGCAGCAGGATTTAGTAATGTAAGTGACCTTTATTAAGTGAATTATGCTTCCAGTGCTCTTAAAAGAATTTGGAATATATTAGCATTTTATTCTCACAAACACTATAATAGGAATTATTATTCTCATTTTATGGATGATGAAACTGGGGCAAAAAGAGATAAAGGTACTTGTTGAGGCGTTAGTAAGTCCCAGCCCCAGAATTCAACCAGATATTCAAGGCTCCAGCCCCACCCTTTTCAGTGGTTTGCAATACTGCCCAGAGCCTTTGTGGAACACAGGAGCTAGCAGTTTAAGTGTTTGTTGTTTGGCCCTGGCTGGTGTGGCTCAAGGGGTTGTAGCTTCGATTCCCAGCCTAGGACACATGCCTGGGTTGCAGTCCCAGTCCCCAGTAGGGGGCACAAGAGGGGCAACCACACACTGACGTTTCTCCTGTTTCTCCTTCCCTTCTTTAAAAATAAGTAAATCAAATCTTTTTTTAAAAATAAATGTTTATTGTTTGTTATTTATTATGCATATTCATGATGTTAATGCATTTCTCTTTCCAGACTTTTTGGATTATTACATAAATATTTGTACATATAATAAAAAGTATTCAGATTTATACCTAACTGATTTTCATTGCCTACTTCCAGGTTTTTTTAAACCACGACTTCCAATTAGTTTATTATTTTGAGTGCCTTTTCATTATGTATTTTATTTTAAAAGACATTTTCAGGAAACATGTGAGGATTATTAAAATTTCTTGGCTTGATCGTGTTTAGACTATTGTCAGTTTGCTCATGAATAGTAACTTGTTTGGGACTAGAAGAGTAGTGCCCATGTTTTTTCCTAAAAATCAAAACAGCCCTGACCTTGTGGCTCAGTTAGTTGGATGTCATTCAAAGAGGCAAAAGGTCGCTGGTTTGATTCCCGGCCAGGGCACATGCCTGGGTTGCCGGGTTGGTCCCCGGCCAGGGCACATACGAGAGGCAACTGGTTAATGTTTTTCTCACACATCGATGTTTCTCTCCCTCTCTTTCTCCCTCCCTCCCCCTCCCTCTCAAAATAAATAAACTCTTAAAAAATAGATTTGATTAATTATACTCTGGTATACATTAATACAGAAAAAAGCTCTAGTCATAACCTGATTATTTTTTTATTGTCAGTTACTTTTTTTGAGAAAATATTGAGGTATATTTACCAAATAACATTGTGTAAGGTGGTATAATATGATAATTACATATGTTCCTATTGTGATTACCACAATAATGCTAATTAACTTTTTCATTACATCATGTTACACTTTTTTTGTAGTGAGAACATTGAACACCTGCTCTCTCGGTACCTTTCACGTATTTAATACGGTGTTGTTCACTGCAGCCACCACGCTGTACCTTAGGGCTCCAAACGTACTCCTCTTGTCCCTGGAAGGTTTTACCTGTCAGTCAACATCTCCCATCTCTCTCCCCGCCCAGCCCCCGGCAGGCAGTCACCAACGTACTCCTTGTCTGTAGTAATGCAGCTTCTTTAGAGCCCACACACATGTGAGATCATTCAGTGTTTACCTTTCTCTCTCTGGCTCACTTCACCTACCACAGTGCCTTCAGAGTCCATCTGTGTTGTGGTAAAAGGCGCTAAATCACATCCCTGTGTGTGTGTGTGTGTGTGTGTGTGTGTGTGTGTGTGTGACATTTTCATCCATCTGTGGACACTTAAGTTGTTTCCATGTCTTTGTGAATAATGCTGCAGCACAGAGGTGCAGATATTTCTTTGAGATAGTGATTTCATTTCCCTCAGATACGTATCTAGAAATGGGATTGCTGGATCATATGGTAGTTCTATTTTACATTTTTAAGGAAACTTCGTACTGTTTTTCACATTGGCTATACCAGTTTATATCCCCACCAAGAGTGTGTAAGAATTCTTTTGTTTGGCGCTTTTTTTTTGAGATTTTATTTATTCATTTTTAGAGAACAGGAAGGGAGGAAGAGAAGGAGAGAAACATCAATGTGTGGTTGCCTCTTGCACACCCCCTCCTGGGGACCTGGCCCACAACCCAGGCATGCGCCCTGCCTGGGAATCGAACCAGGACCCTTAGGTTCACAGGCTGGCACTCAGTCCACTGAGCCACACCAGCTGGGGCCGTAAGAATTCTTTGTCCTCTACATCTTCACCAGCACTTACTTCTTGTTTCTTGGATGAAAGAATAGTTATTCTAACAGGAATGAAGTTATATCTAACTGTGGGTTTGATTTGCATTTCTTTGGTGATTACTGATGTTAAGCACATTTTCCTGTACCTGTTGGCCATTTGTATGTCTTCTTTAGGGGGAGAAAAGTCTATTCAGGTGCTGTGTCCTTTTTAAAAATGAGACTGTATTTTTCCTATTGAGTTGAATGAGTTTCTTATATATTTTGGATATTAACTCTTTAACAGATACATGATTTGGAAATTCTTTCTCCCATTCTGTATGTTGCAGTTTCACTTTGTTGGTCTTTTGCTGTGTAGAATCTTTTCAATTTGATAGTCATGCTATTTTATTTTTGCTTTTGTTCATTGTGCTTTCAGGGTCATATTAAAAAAAAATTGTTGTCAAGACCAATGTCAAAGAACTTTTCCTATGTTTTCTTCTAGGAGTTTGATGTTTTAGGTCTTACATTAAAGTCTTTAATTCATTTTGAATTATTTTTTATGAATGGTGTAAGCTAGGGGTCCCATTTCATCCATTTGCATATGAATATCCAGCTTTTACAACATCATTTATTGAAGAGACTGTTATTTTCTCATTTAATACACTGGCTTCCTTGTCAAATATTACTTGACTGTCTATTTGATGGTGTGTTTCTGGAATCTTAACTCTGTTTCATTGGTCAATGTATCTGTTTTTATGCCTGTACCATGCTGTTTTATTACTAAAGCTTTGTCTTCACGTTTGAACCAGGAAGCCTCTGGTTTTCTTTTTTTCTGAAGTGTCTTCTGTGGTTCCATGTGAATTTTAGGACTTTTTCTTGGCGTTTCTGTGAAAAATTGGAGTTTTAATATTGGAATTTTGCATTGAATCTAAAGATGGCTTTAAATAGTATGAAAATTTTACCAGTATCAGTTCTTCCTGTCCATGAAATTGTTTGTTGCTTCTATTTGTTCATTTACCACAAAGAAACCTGTAAAATTATTAGTTTTAATTTTCCTTGATTATGTTAAAATTCAAAATTTCAACTATGATACACCTAGTGTCTTTCTTTTTCTCTTTAAAACTATTTTGCCATGTATTGAAGGACCACTTTTCAGCTCAGAGAATAATAATTATTATTAAATTGATGATCGTATCTTTCAGCTTGTCTCCTAAAATGTCTATTATATCTAATACTGTTATTTTTCTATCTCAATTTCATCTTTTGTTATTTCTTTCATCTTGTTTTCTGGCTCATTCATTATTTTATGAATGATGATAAAATATGATTATGATAAGATGATTATTCTTCTCTTAGCTCACTTAGTCAACGTGTATTTTATTAAGGACCTGCCCCAGGTCTGGCGTTCACTAGGAGCTGGGAATACAGGGGGAGCATCTCAGGCATGAAGTCCGCCTGCGTGGAACTTCGATCTCGTGAGGAAAGCAGATCTGGAGTAGGCAATTGTAAGACCTGTAGGAGAGGGAATTTCTTAAGCTGGGATTTGTTCTCTGTCTCCCCTCTGTCCAACCACTGGTCCGTGGATTGTGAAGTTGGGGCGGGGAACCCGGCTTCCTGGGGGTTTCCATTCATCAGGGGCCCCGGGGAGACTGGCCAGGGGGAGAGGGAAGAAGGACGCTTCTTCCTGTTCATTTCCTGTCCCTGAGTCGCCCTCCCAGCAGAGTTTCTTCATTTTGGAAATGGTAGTTGCTTCTTATTTCCAGCTTATTTTTTTCACGTGCTTCCAGAACTGTATGCTTTCTCGGGCTCCCTAGAGGTGCCAGCACCAGGCTGGTGGGCAGTCCTCCTTCAGAGGTTCGGGGCTTGACTCCGTAAGTTCTGAGGCGCCAGCTGCAACACTAGCCTCTCCTTGGACGTTTGACTTCTCTCCGAGCTTCCAGGTTCTGCAACCCCAAGTTCTCCTCTTTGTTCTGGAGTGGGGCCGGCCTCTAGCAGTTTCTCTTTCGCCCTGTATATTTCTCCAGGTCTTTACATTAATATTTTCTGTTAAACAACTGGTGTGCTTTGTTTTCCTGCCTGGATCCCGACTGATCCACCTGTCTTCTGTTTCATCCGTGTTCTGCAATATTCAGCGTGCTGTTTACTATGTCTCTGATAGATGTATTACTAATTCAGCAGGGTTTTTTCCTGCTTAGTGGCAGTTTCCTTGATCTCAGATGTTTTCCTATTTATAACTCCCTACTCTAGATTCTCGGTTGCTATTTCCTTTTGACTTTAAAGAACTTAAATTACATGTTATTTAAAAATGCCTCATGTTACTTATCTTAAGAAGAAGCCATTTAATTGCAGTTGTATGGTTTGTCTTCTTCGTTTGTATAATAATTCTTTTTATGTGGCTGGGGATGTTTTCCCTACTCTTAGCAGTTGCCTAGGTTCCCATGTGCGTCTTTCAAGCCTCGGGACTGACATAGGTGCGAGAAGTATTTAGTCTCCTGCTAGAAACCAGTCAGGTTAGGTGACCGCTGGTGGGAATCCCAGGTACCATTGGAAGCATTTACATCTGAGCCTAAGAGTTTATTTCCATAATTTTTATTGTATTCAGTAGCTGGTTAAATTTTGTCTGGCGTGTTCGCCGTGGAAGTCAGCAACATCGATATCCTGCCGCCAGCACGCAGTGCAGGGCCAGTCCTGGTGATATGTGGGTTTCTCACTTGGTGTGACATCGAGCACATGAATGGCTGCCTGTCAGGAGTTGGATCCAGACATGTGACACGCCAGGAGTTCCCTGACCCTCTCCTCCATGGCCTCCAGCCTTTGTATCTCCCTATTGGCGGGTGGTAGGTGATGTGCTTCTTGCTGGAACTCTCCAGTGATCTCAGATGTCAGCTGGGAAGAGCAAGAGGGTGGTGGGTCCTTGCTTCAAACCGATCCTGGCTGCGTGAGATCTACTAGCAATTTCCCAGTTTCTTCCTTACAGATGATAATACACTTTCCAATATCCCAGTGTCAACACAGGGCTTTCTTTTTTTATATGCATAATAATTATCTATTTATCAAACTGGTTTTCTGTGCTTCATCTGGTTGAATACCGATTATTTGCCGTTGTCAATGTGCAATCTTCATTTGGCACCACTGAGTGAGCCTTCCTTTAAAAAGCAAAACATGCGGGGAGGAGGAGTGGCAAACACAGAAAACGAAATTTGCCACAAAAGCGCAATCCTTTCCACTAGTAAACCAGGATCTCCTGTTAGTCACTGTCCCTACATGACAAGACTAATTTTAATATAGCCCTGATCAATACATGAGCTGTGTGGAAAAGGGATTTTTGACTCAAAGATCTCTTGGCTTTGGAGAGCAAAGGAGAATTTGTGGTGAGATTTCTTTTCTTATCCTTGGATTTCCTCACAGCCCCTTCATTCACAGTTCGCCGTCAGTCACGTGGCCGTGGCCTTCGTCACACTGGGAGTCAGGAATTCTGAATCGTCAGGGCTGGGCCAGGGTGCCGATCTCCAGCGGAAGGGAGCCGGCTTTTCAGTTTGGGGGAAGGCCGAGAAATGAGAAGATAAATCCTGCCAGCTGCCTGCAGTGCGAGACTTTTTAGGATCTTCCGTCTCATATGTACTCATGAAGATCTCTGAAATATATAACACCACTGACAAAAGACATTGGTTGCCTCTGGGAAGGAAAACATTAAGAGTAAAATTCAAAAGAAAGCGCACACATGGATGGCTGTGCTTGTTATTCATCGAGAGTTTTTGACTTGCTAAAAGCAAGCTTAATGTATTTATAAAATTTATAAAGATGTAACTGATTCTGGAGCTCTGCTCTTTACAGGGAACATATTTCATGTTATTGTAAGCACTGAAGAAAATTAAATCAATAAATCTACAGCCTGTAATTTGAGATACTCAATTGAAGAAAAAGACCTGGTCAGGGAGGGAGGGGGATCCTTTGCATCCAGGAGGACTGGTGAAACTCTCTCTGCTCTGCTCTCCCAGGCTTCCGAGAGACTGCAAGGATTTAGCTGGTGCTGTACAATTATCCAAGTGTTGTTATTACACCTCAAAGGAAGCAAAGGTCAACTGCTCTGTTGTTAATGAAGCATAGGCTCAAGTGGACAGCCATGCAAATGAAGACCTTTCTGAACTGCCCATGCGTCCTTTTGCCTAAGAAAGCCTGGCTGGTTAGCAGACAGCCTGGGTGTCTGGAAGCTTGGTGAATTTTTTCCCCATCACCGGCAGGCACCGTGACCACGGGCAAGCCAATTAACCTCTCCAGGCAGCTCCCTTCCATGTGTAAAAGGTTAATAGTGCAGCTTGTTTGCAAAGTGCCTCAAGCCTTCCATAAAGGGCACCGCACAAATACCCAGCATTTGTGTTTGGAGGGCATTGTGTTTTTTAATTATATGTTTGATTGGGTAGATTATAGACTTTGTTGTGGTTCGATGTGGCCCCTTTTCCCTGGTTACAAATAAAAGACCAATAGGTGATCTCACTCTATTATCATCTTCTAGAACCTGCTAGAAGGTTAAGGGAATGGCAGGGGTTACAGATTAATAATGTATTATTTACTTAATAAAAAAATATCACATGCATCTCAACTGCATAATAGCTGTGGATGGCAATTTGTTAGGCCAAGGGTTTCATCTGTTGCTAAGCAGATAATGCTGGCAGACTCATGAAATGATGAGTTTGGTTCTTTCTGCTTCCCAGTAAATCTTTTATCCTTCTCATCAATATGGAGCATTAGGAACAGTTTTGTTAAGGTTTATTTCAAATGCACTTGTGCGTATTTGGGAAATTGATTCTCTCACTGTAGAAATCCTGAAACAAGTGACTTTTTGGTGTGTATTTAGGTCATGGCAGTAAGCTCACTATTTTACTGTATTTGGAGCAAATGTGAACAATGCTGGCCCCAGAGCTGAGTGTCCTCTCTCTCCCACTTCTTCACAGATTTACGGAAGAACTTCGAGCAAGATCCGCAGGGGAGAGAGGTTCCCATCGAAGGCATGATCGTGCTGCACTGCCGGCCGCCAGAGGGAGTCCCTGCTGCCGAGGTGAGACAGACGCCTGGGGCCAGGCCTGTTCCCAGGAGGGAGGGCGGAGTCCCATGTGGTCGTACGTGTTAAGTGGAAGAGCCTGTGGCTGGCGTTCTTGCTGTCTGGACCCAGATGAGAAGGACGGTGAAGGAATTGTGAAGGCAATAAGTTGGAAGAGGAAATTGCCTCTTGACTACTGTTGGTTGACACTAAGCTTTTGCTAGGCAGCCCGGATAGGATCTGGTCTGTGTTCTTGCTCTTAGTGACCTCCGATCACGTAGGTGGCACCCTCTGTGTCCCCAGTCGGGGACTTTGGACACTCTGACATGCACGTGGCTTATGGATCAGTCTGAGCCTTCATGAGCAAGGTCATGTGCGTTAGTGCCCAGGGAAGGAGGGAGGCCCTGGCGCCACAGAGTTTCAGTGGTGTTTGCAGGGGCTCATTCTTCCTTTGCTCATGGAACATTCGGCGCGTGTTTATCACGTGTTAGGCACTGTGCCGACGTGATGTGAAAAGTGATGGAGCCACTGGTCTGCGATCTGTTCTTCTTTCATTGCAGGTGAGGCATCTAGCATGCTGAGTCACTGGGTTTTGTTTTTACTTTTATTTTTTGCATGTTTTCTGGCACATCTGTCATATTGCTAGACTAGAACTATCAGTAATAGGACACTAGGGTAATAGGGAAGGCTTCCTAAACCTTCCAGTCACTATTGAAAGATGTTCTGATGAGCAAGGAACACAGTTGCGAAGGCAGTTTTGGTGGGGGCAGGGTTCACGCAGAGCGACAAGGGATGCTTAGTACAATGGGAAGCTTAGAAACATAGGCCTGAGCTGAGCATTACAGAGTTACGGCTTTGCTCTGGGAAGCTAGGAAACTGTCCTTAGAGCTGTGGATTATTCCCTGAGAAGAGGAGGTATTTTAAAAAACCAAATAAACAATACAATAGGAGACTCCGCTTCACATTTTAGCTAAAGCTGCTGTGGGATTTCATAGTTGAACAGACAGAGGAGCAGAAAAATGAAGGGGAATGAGGAGACACACACCGGCATATCGAGGCGGAACGCATGCTGGGTGGACAGCATCCAAAGTTCAGATGATTCAGGGAAACGCAGTAAACGGGCTTGAAAATTAAAGTGAACATTCCATGTGTGGTATGAAATGATTAGAGAGGAAAATGCTTATTTTTTTGGATTCCGATTTGATGTGAAACAAAGGTATTTGATATTTGAAAGGTATTTTCCTTTTTCTTTTTTTTATTTTTCTCGGCTGCCACCCTGTTTTTTCCAGTGTGCCCCAGGTCCCCGAGCAGGCGGCGGGCAGCGGGGTGCTCGGTGCGCAGGTGAGCACTCCCGGAGTCTCACTTGGGCATCCGCAGTGCACTGCACTCGCTACCCGTCTCTCAGAGTCCCCACCTGCAGGTGCTTCATGCATCAAAATGTCTTGCCCGTGTCACACCGGCTGTGCCTACAGGCAGGCAGCCTCCAAGCCTGTGCTGGGTCACCGCCGTCAACTCGGGCAGCACATGAGAGCCATGAAACAGGGACAGAGGTCATGTTTTTATTAGACACCTGCCTGTGGGAACCTAATGTTCTCAGATGTCTAGTCATCAATTCTTACAGCTGGAAGAGAACTTTGATATTTACCTGGCACAGCCTTTGCATTTTAAAAGCAAGAAAACTGATGCTCAGATCAATGACCTACAAAAGGTCTAGCAGCCATTTAAGGGCTAACTGTGTTCAAAATCTTTAAAAACTTCCTCGATCCACTCAAGGTAATATTTCTGTTCTTTCGGTACCTTTTGTGGCCCAGCATAATCTGGCCTGCTGCTACCTCTGACCTCATGCTCTGCTACTCTGCATCTGAGCCCCCTAGGCCACACCGGCCCCCTCACTCCCCCTCCGGTGCACCAGCCGTGCGTGGACCTCAGGCCCTTTGCACATGATGGCCCCTCTGCTACAACGTTCTTCCCCAGCTGTTGCGTTGCTCAGATATCACCTGCCCTGCGAGGCCTGCTCTGGGCACTTTATTGAATGTGTTGTATATGTTCAAGCTCTCTTCTCAGCATTCTGTTTTCTCCTTAGCTCTTATCACAAACATACTGTCTTTACTTTGCTTATTTTCTGTCTATGCCACTAGAATGTAAGCTTCATGAGGGACATTTTTGCTTATTTTTTCTCTCGCTGTATCCCAAGAAAGTAAAACACTACTTCTCATATTCAGGTGCTGAATAAATATTTTGTTGAGCATGAATGAAAAGTAGTTTTCTGTATTGATGAACATTTGAGGTTATACCAGAGCCTGTCCCAGACAAAACTGTGAAATCCATTAGACTTTTATTTTGTTGTTTTTTGCCCATCCTGATACTAGCAAGTGAGTAAAACATTCTCTACCTGCTCTTTGAAGACATAAATAAAAAATAAACAAGTAAGTAAGTAAAAGAACAAAGGAAAGAACTGTGAAGGATGCACAGTCTGGTAAGATAATAGCCAAAGGGGACAGTATGCCTTGGTGTGTAAATGCATCCATGAGTGTGCATGCAGGCATAAACACACCGATACCCACACCCCTGTGCACACACACAGCACAGTCTACACACACACACACACACACCCATGCCCACACCCATTCCTATACACGTACACACACATACACCCCTATACACACACCCATCCAAACACCCATGTACACTGTGAGCAGCTTCCTGGAGGCTGTGGGACATTTATGAATCACAGGACGTCAAGGCTCTTCAGGGCGGTGGTTGGTAGCGGGGATTCCAGGGGTGTGGGCTAACCTCCAGGAAGTCAGCAGTATTCTATCTGTCCAGTTACTTGGGAAAGGCTGAACTTGGGTTGAACTTGGAAACAGCTCTTTGCATATCCCTCCACATTTCTTGACCCTGTTCTCGAAGGCAAATGAGTTCAGCCTGTTTATTCAACTCATCTTCCATCTTCATTCGCTTCTAATGGTGCTTTTCAGCTGTAACCACAAGAACAGAACAGGACGTGAAAATCTTCCAGTAGCCACCCAAGCAAGTGTCACTGAAAAAATATTTGGGAGAGTCGGTGAACAGGGGAGAGAGAGCACAATGCAGACATCTCCAAAAGAAAGGATATTTTGTTCTCTGGTGCCTACCCTCCTGTCAGATTTCCAAACTGCAGGCTTCCCTCTCTTTATTAGCTCCCTTGGGCTGCTGTTACAAATTACCACAAACTTGATAGCTTAAAACAATAAAAAACATATTCTCTCACAGTTTTGGACACCTGAAGTCAAATCAGGATGGAGGCAGCACTAGTTCTTCCTGCGGGCTCTCAAAGATGATGCTTTTCGATGCTTTTCTCTCCATTTCTGGTGGGTTTTGGCAGCGTGTGGTGTCCCTTGGCTTGTAGACACATCACCCCAGTCTCCGCCTCGGTCTCCATGCGGCATTCTTCTCTCTGTGGGTCTGAATTGCCCTCTTCTTATGAGGACACAAGTCATCAGATTTGGACCAACCCAAGTCCAGTATGGCCTCATGTTGATATCCTGGGTCACAGTCCGCCTGCAAAGGCCTCATTGCCAGAGAAGGTCACATGCGCGGGCTCCACGTGGACGTGAAATCAGGGGACGCCATGTTCCCACTAATGCACTTCTTATTCTCCACTTCACAGCACACAACTTTTTTCATTTTAATCCCGCGTAAGTTTTAGGAGTCCATTTCAGAGTTGGGCGGACTAAAATTAAAGAGGGCCATTCTGATGAATACCAGGAGCTGGAGGCTGGTTTAAAAATACGAGTTCTGAGCCAAGACAGGGAAAAGGCTTTGTTCTCCACTTTATATTTGTGGATGGATACGAAGTGCTTCAACTGCGCTGTGGAATGAGCTATTGTGGAGCCCTAACAAGCATTTATAGCATCGTCTTAATGCAGGCAAGCGTCCCAGTTCTAAACACTTGAGTTATTTTGGAATTTCAATTATTTATGAGTTGGTATTACCTGTATCTGTGCACCAATATTTACAGCTCCTTCCGTTTCAGCAATAGCCTGCACCGTAGTTATCACCACCCACATCTGAGGTGTTGTGGAAGGGAAGGCAGGAGAGCAGAAAGCCGAGAGCGTGGAAAGGGGAGGGGAGGGGGGACGGCAAGGGAAAACATTCTTAACCTTGCACAGTCGGCGTCTCCCAGGCAGAGACACCTGCCAGTGCCTGTCGTGTGGTCCTCAGCTCACAAAACGTCTGTCTCTGTGCTCGCTCTCTTCACAGTCATGTGAGGACCCTCCAGGTAATGCCTCTTCGGTGTGACAGTAATTGGGGACTGTGCTCGGAAATCGATCAGTTGTGTAATTGTCACTGTGAAGCGTTATCAGTCATCTTCCCCGGGTGAGCCGCCTCACCCTGTCCACTGTGCCGCTTGGTTCCCTTTCTACCTGCCTCCTGGGGTGGCCCATGGGGCATCCCTGGAAAGGATGGTGGCTCACGGGGCACTCGGTTTTCTCCTGCAGTGGCCTAGGTGGTCTCCTGCTTGACACATTGAAAGGCACGTCAAGGCCAAGTTCAAGTCTTGTGGAAAGTCTTGTTTTCACAAGACCCGTACAATTGTCTTCTCGCTTTAAGACAAGGCTTGGAAACCAACTCATCCACCTGAGCAGAGAAGGTGGTCGGTATAAGAATAGAGCTGCCACGTACAGAACGCCCCCTGTGCCAGGTGCTGTGTTCAGTGATTTCTGTATGTGATTTCGTTTAATTTGCGGAGATCCTAGAAAGCTGTTGTTGTTTCCACGTCCATCTTACAGGGACTTGTCCAAGCTCTCAGGTCGCTAGGAAGCCAGTCTAGCCTTAAAGCTCAAATCACCTCTTTCTTTAACAGTTTTTGTTTGTTTTTAATGAGACTGTGGGTTTCATTGGTTTCTCCAAGCCTTTTGGAAGCTTGGGAGCCCCTAGGCCAGTGACAGCTTATGTGTTTGCTGTAGTTATAGTGTCTGCCAGTACACCCTTAGAAATAGAGATTTTAGCATTAGAATCTCTTCTCACTAATGTGGCTAATCTTAAACCTGCTGCAAATTCTGTTTCTTTATTGGAAACAGATAACATCGTGATGAAACTCAGAGCAGAGCACTGGGAGTAGAGGCCTTGGGAGTGGAGGGGCTCAGGGAGCCGACAGCAGGACATCTGTGGACCCTGTGGTCCGATGAGCCAGGAGCCCGGGCTCGCTGCTATCCTAGGGGACGGGAGGGGCAGGCTGTCTGAAGTTTCGGAGAGGAGGTCACAGGGGTGAAGAAAGGGGGCATATAAAATGGAGGGAAGGTAAGAAGACTGAGGGTGAGTGGTCTCTACCGCATTACAGTGTTCCTACCTTTGGCCATGGCCCTGACATACCTCGTCTTGAAGGGCCCCGTTTGTATTCAGATAAATGTCTACCAGTGTCTGCCGCAGGGTTCACTTCCATGCTGTCCATCAGTGGGGGAGGGAAATGGTAGAACGAGAACTGAGGATTGCTGCTATGGCACAGTGCGGGGAAAGGATGAAATTTGGAGCCAAACAGACCCAGGGTCAAACCCTGCCCAGCACACAGAAACACTGTCCTCTAGCAATTTGCTAGCCGCTCTGAACCTCAGGTGCCTCATCCAAAGTGGAAATGATACTTTTCTTGTGCAGCTGTTGGGCGTCAAAGGGAAAACAACTTCAAGAATATGTAAAACGCTCAGCACAGTTTCTAATAGTAAATAAATAGTAGAGATTATTGTGATTTCGGTTCTTCTTCTTCCTCTTCTAAAGTTTCGCGAAACTTCGATTCTCAAACAAAGATGCAGGACCCTATCATGGCTGGGGAACTAGATAAAAACTCAAGCTCTTGCAATGTCCAGCACGTGTTCAGCCTCATGAAGAAGTGGGTGCTGCGAAAACCAACCGTCCTCACAGCCTCTCCTGCGTGCGCCCTCTGTTCTTGCCCTTCAAGGTCATCAAAGGACAAAGACACTTAGCAAAAAGCTTCCTGCTTCCCTCTCTTATAATCTAGCACGTGGAAGAAATAGTTACTGACAGAAGCTGGTGACTATCAATATTTATTTGTTTATCCAATTTATTTATTTATTTATCCCATTAAAGAGTCTTATGAATGGTAGTGGTATTGTTAATATGAACACTTTCCAAAAAATATCCATGAACTTGAAGATCCTCACCAGACTCATATAGATACTGGTTTGGATGAATTAATAGTTCACGTACTTTTTCTACAATACCTGAAATGTGAATGGATGATAGTTCAAGTTTTTCTAAACTGTGCAAGCTCCTTCTGTAGCTAGACAGACTAGAACACGTTTGTTACTACAGATACTTTTAACCTTAACCTTGGGGCAGTTCTAACTGAAGACAGCAACTTCAGTGTTTGACTCTTATTGTTTAGCTAAAACCAATTTGTTCTTTTCAAAACAATTCATTATCCCGCACTGCACTATTTTATACTCCCCAATTAAATGGAAAATCTATCTTTCATAAAAGTTAGAAGTTATGTCCAATGAAAATCCGACATTGTAATGGTTTTCCACAGATTAAAATTGTAGACTTCTCAATAAACCCTGATTTACTGATGTTGGCTATAAAATGGTTATTGCTGTTAATAAACCCTATAAATCTTAACAGGTTATATTTGCCTTGGACAATAAAACTTGCCATAAAGGCTTAGTGTCTGAGGCTAATTTTGCTCACATCAAGGTAAACAGCCTTCTCAAAATAATTCCGTGTCTTTGAGAATTAAGGCCCCAGAGCTAAGAAACTGACAGATTCTGGCCTTGAGCCAGTACATGCTAGGCACTGTTTTTATCTCTCCAAGGAGTCAAGACAGAGCTGGAGTTGGAAAACTGGGGAAGGTCATGGACCTGCAGAGTGGGTTAGGAGAAGGTTCCTTTCTTTCCGTTTCCACCGTGTGAGTTCCGTCATTGACGGGTCACTAGACCCGAATGCTTTTCTATTTTATAAAGTGTGCCAGGGTCAGATGAGTGTTAGTGGCCAAATTATTGGGGAGGGAGGGGTGCAGAGGTTGGATTGAGATCATTTTCCTTTTAGATGTCCTTGTGGAAAGCGAAGACTTTTTTTAGAAGCTCTATTAATCTTGTTAGACTTGGTGGACATTTGTCATGTTTTCTAACTTGTGGGTAATTTCTTTGTCAATCTTGCCTCAAGATAAAAGCCAGAAAACCCTTTTCTCGTCGTCTTTGTGGTTAGGCCCCAATGACGAGGTGTTCCCGCACAAGGTGGGATGAAGAGGTGAGTGGGGGGGGCAATGTTTGTGTGGGGACCCTCCTCTGGAGAGGGCGGTGGTGGAGGTGCCAGCCCTTGGTGGCAGCGGGAAGAACAGGCATCTCTCCCAGGTCTCATGGTTGTGAGCCATGTGACATTTCTTGGATTGTGAGGGTGTTGCCAAATGACTGTCCCCTTCCCAACAGAGTCGCTGGACATTGTTTCTGGCTGCTTGGTGACGGGGCCTGGCCCCCTGGCCTTCCCAGAGGTTTGGGGCACCATTTTGTAATAAAGCCCTTTCCTGCCTAAAGCAGCTGGAGCAGCGTTTGCTGTGGGCAATGAAGGACCCTGCCCGTGACCATGCCTGTGGCCAATATCTAAAAGTGGCCATTGGAACAAATCAAGACACTCGGAGCTAAAGGCCATTTGTGGGATATGAATCTGTTTTTCTTCCTCTGTAACATAAGGAAGGAGACCAGAGAGCTCCTGAGGCCCTTTTCATCTCTCTAATGTATTCCTGAAATATAAACAGTGGAAGCTGCACACTCTTTATGACTTCCTTTAATAATTCTGCTCAGACGGGTGCCAGACAGTCTCTGGGTTCAGTGTCCTTTGCCCTCCCTCCCGGTGAGGGTATTCCTGATGAAAGGCTCATTTGTTTCTAATGTGCTCGTTGGCATCAAACCCAGGAGAGAGTCTCGTGACATCAAACTGTTTAATACAAGAATCACTAGTTATTGTATTTAACCTCAATCAAACAGACTATGAAATGAGGATTTTATTTAAAAAATAAGACTCTTAATAATTCACTAGAGAAATGTTAAGTGAGGTGCTGAAGTTCCGAAGCACTGGGCCTCAGGTATAAATAATTAATCTCATTTGGTGCAGCCAAAGCAGAGAGCCTGTCTAATAGTCCGGATACACTATTGCCTTGAGGAGACTGACAATGAGGACCTTTGCAGGAAGCCACATTTGATCAGAATGTATAATATTATAACAGAAACTTAATGGACTCTTAAGAAAAGAGAATGTTACATTGCTTAAATACTAGTAATTAAGTGGCAGTAGATTACGTCTCTAAAAACATTTCTGCAAGAAAAAATTTGCTATCGTAAGGGAGATAGGAAATGAAGTTAGTCACTTTTTAAATAAATAACTGATACTATCTGCAGCCCAAATACCATCGTTGTTAATACGGGCCCTTAAGGAAATTTCTTTAATGCGCTGACATTGACCACATCCTTCTCTGGGAAGCTCTAGCACCTGCTGGGGAAGGAAAGGATGGAAACCGTCCGAAGTTCCTGATTTGCACGTGTTTTCCTTCTTCTTCCTGGTCTGCATTCCTGGAGCGGGTCAGCACGGAAGAGGGAGTTACAGCATCCCACCTTGGCCTCTGTTTCACTCTCCGTGGCTTCAGTTACCCTTGGTCAACCAGGGCCCAAAAATATTACATGGAAAATGTTCATGTCTTAAATTGTGTGGCAACCTGATCAGGTACCTCATTTCACCTCATCACATAGGCATTGCATCATCTCATATCATCGCAGAAGGCGGAGCGGAGTACAGTATTGCATTTTGAGAGACAGACCACATTCACATAACTGTTATTACAGCACATTGTTACGATTGTTCTATTTTATTATCAGTTATTGTTCATCTCTTCCTGTGCCTAATTTGTAAGTGAAACTGTATCATAGATATGCAGGTGTGGGAGAGAACATTACTTATATATATATATATATATATAAAATATGTATATATTACTTATATTAACATTACTTATATATAAGGTTTGTGACTGTTCAGGGTTTCAGGCATCCGCCAAGGGTCTTGGAACGTAGGCCATGTAGATGAGGGGTGGCTGCTGCACACTTTTCAAAACAAAATAGACGCTCCAGGGGATATTACTAAGGTTGCTTTGTTGCTGGTCTTGCCTCCCCTTTACCCTTTCCCTATACTCTGTTAGGTCAGCTCACATACTCTGCCTTCTTTCTTCCCAAGCACTGCTCTCTACGTCCCCTACAGCCCTGTCTATCTCTGTGTCCTCCTCAGTTCTCCTGCTTAGAATGACCTTGACCTCCTCCATCTCTGTATTTTACAAGGTGTGGGAGGATCTGTTTAAACCCAGCCAGTCTTTGATGACTTCTTCCAGGGCCATCCCAGCTGACACTGATCTCTCTTTCTCAGAAATACCTACCCAATGGCTGAGATGGCTCAAATGAGGACAACATACTTTCCATCCCTCTAAATACATTGCTTTGAACATTTTTTTCCTCTTCCTCTTGTATTCAACTTTTCATAACTGTATGTCATATTTCCTCAAGGCTATTTCCTTCAGGGTAGGAAATGCAAATTATACTTTTCAGTAGCTTTTCCATCCCACCTAGCAGAAAACACAACTGCACCTGGGAACCTAGTAGGTCTCTGGGAAGCATTGGTGACTTAGTGAATCTGCATTTACAAAATCACTGTGAGTACGCATAATAATAAACTCTTAAATTCAAATGATCACTTTAAACTTTACAACGACTTCCATATATATTGACTCATTTGATCCTTAAAGCTACCATTTGTGGGTAGGCAAATACAGCAATACCTCTGTTTTATAGAATCCTCAATTTCATACATATACATGGTCATGGAGACTGCTGTATAGCTGACCTTATTCCTCATGCACTCCACGCCGGGCACTGATCACTGAATCCTCCCAACACCCCTCTCAGGTGGGTGCTCATAATATGTCAGCTGTATAAATATGGAAACTGAGGAACAGCGATTGAGTAGCTTACATGAGGGTACAGTTACTGAGTGACTGAGTGAGCAGTGGAATGCAGACAGCCTGTCTCCTAAACGCTACCTGATGAAGCTTCCTTACGTCCGGGGCATCGCATGCTGAGCGCAAGCTGAGGGGGGTAGATAGTGTGCCTGTCCTTAACTGGCCCACCACCTTATTTCACGCATTTACAGCTACCAGTGTTAGGTGAGAGGACAGCATATGTGAATGTGCATGGGTGTGTGTGAGCACACGTGCGTGCCTACTGCTCTCCTCTGTTTTGTTGCGGGGTCTACGATTCTAGGTCTGAGCCTTATTGTTCCTCCGTGGCAATTCCACCCTGCCATTTCCTGACATTGGAATCTGCATTGCGTTCAAGTTCTGGAGATTGCTGGGCCGAGTTGCTCAGTGCCAGAGATGACTTTGAACAGACTTTGATGGGATGGAGAGACACTGTTCACAAACTGTCTCTTTATCCTCCGCTCTCTCCTCCCTCCGCCCCTTGCTTTTTCTGGCAGGAAATTGCATCCTTTATTCTTTCAAAAACATAAAATTGTCATATTGTGCTTAAGGTTTCTCAATTTGGGAAGAAGATGCAAATGGATCAAGAGGGAAGGCAGTTGGGAGGGAAAAATTAGGCTAGCAATCAATCAATCAATAGTAAAACTGTACAGAAAAACACATAAGCAAAGGAAATGGGTGGGTTCTAAATTAACATAATGAAGGCGTAAAGCTATTTCTCTGTCCTGTGCCTCCTCACACAGTTTAGCAGCAATAAACACTCTTTACGTCCTGAATTATGCAGGAGTAAACGCAGTCTGGGAGGCCTCCCCAGAAAGAGCGGCGGCTCTGTAATTCAGCAGTAATGCTCCACGGGCAGGAATCGGGAGCTCCATCCCAGCCCTGCTGAGGCAGCACGGATCTTAATGTTTCCAGGAAGCACCCCACACGCCACCCTGACTCTCTTAGCAACTGTCAACTGCCTTTGTTTTTTAAACAGAACTTAATAAAATGGAAGCCACCACAGTCGTTACATACAATAACAGCTTCTCGGGGTAGTCCTTTGCCATGATTCTCAAATCCTAACTGCTGTTGGTATAGTCTGTTTGGGCAGAAATGCCACCCTCTGTAATGTCTCTTGCTTTTAATTAACTGTGGGTGACTGGAAAGCACACCAGCACCATGGGCGATCTTTCCCATAACTGCTGGTGAAATAGAGCGTGTCCATTTCTCCTTCATGGGGTAATTTAGAGACCCGCAGAATAAGCACCTGCCTACAGGTACTACTGAGATACACTCAGGTGATCTTATTGCAATTTAGCTTCAGGTCCAGGATCTATGGCTTCTTCCTTTGTGCTGCATTGCTCTCAAACTCCCCCACTCTATAAAAACCTTAAGGAGCTGGGATCTTCTCCTGGAACCACCTTAGATTCAGTGCACTAAGCACACTGAGTGACACAGTGGCTTACTGAAACTCCCAGAGCTTGGGTTTGTATAAACTGCTGCAGCTCCCACACCACAGGTGACAGGCACAGCGCCCTAGCTTAGCAGCCACCCAGCTCACATCCACATGTAACTCAGATTCACTTGGTTCTATCAGTTAAGCTTCCAAGGAAAACATCCAACATTCTGAGCCGAGCAGCTGATAATCCCCTGCTGTGGTGATTTTTGGTTTAAATATAACTGAATCTCTCTTGGCTCTGACTTAACTGAATTGGAACTGTTCTTTTAATTGTTGATTCAGTATTGGCTTACAGATCTGGCTGTCAGTCCTCCCAACAGATTCTCTGTGTAGATGTGTTTATTAATCGTGTGTGATATTCCTCATCCCGCACGAACTGCCAGTGCTGGCCCCTGCTAGTTACTAATGGTGGTTTAAACCTCAATTTCTGTGCGCGGGAAGTATCAGACTGAGGGGCCGCGTGCTGGCTCCATGGTGTCATTTGGAGATCACCTTCAGGAGGAAGCTCTGGTGTACCGCCGCAGGGAGACCCAAGAACTGATCGGCGTAATGCCACCAAAATGTGACAGGCGCAGTCAGTCACTGTGGTGCCTCAGTTACTTGTGAGGCTAGGTGGTCGGTCGTTTGAATCTTTCAACATTGTCATCTCTGTATAGCTGCCCCACCCTCTTTATTCACAGCTTTACTTCCCGTGGTTTCACTCACCCCAGTCTGAAAATATTAAACGGAAGATTCCAGAAATTATATTCCATATGTTTTCATTTGCACACTGCTCTGAGTTGCATGACGAAATTCCGTGCCGTCCAGCTCCATCCTGCCCAGGACGTGAGTCACCTTTTTGTCTAGCGTGTCTACTCTGTAGATGCTCCTGCCATTAGTCACTTAGTAGTCATCTTGGTGTCCCAGTATCACAGTGTTTGTGGTCAGGTCACCATAATTTTATTTAATAATGTCCCTGAAGTGCAAAAGTAGGGCTGCTGTCGATCCTGATATGCCCAAGAAAAGGCACAGAGAGCTTCCTTTAAGTGGAAAGGTGTGTGTCTACAGGGAAAAACACAGAGTGTGTGGGTTTGGTGCTGTCTGTGGTTTTAGGTGTCCAGTGGAACTCTTGGTGTGAATCATGTCCCCTGAAGATGAGGGGGACTCAGTCACAACATCTGGGTGTATTTAGAGGAGTAATATATCACATGATAATGAACATTTGCATGGAAAAATGTGTCTCCTTCCTGATAGCCTGACAATTCACATTTTCATTTTTAATTAAATCACTCAAATAGTAAGCAATATGAACTGGTACTATAGAGGGGGTAATCACAATGATAGATGGGGAAAAAGAGCAAAGCTAATGGGGAGAAAAGACCTCAAAGAAGAGGGGAATTGGCAGTTGCTGGAGTGTTTTTGTTGTGTGTGTGTGCATATTTAAATAAGCATGCTTATTTTGGAAGGCATAAAGACATAGCTTTGGTTTTGTCCCTTCAACTTTTTAATTTTTATTGATTTATTAAATTTATTGGGGTAACAGTTAATAAGATTATATAGGTTTCAATTATACATTTCTGTGATATATGATTTGTATTTTGCATTGTGTGCCCACCACCCGAAGTCAAATCATCTCCTCTCACCGTATATTTGGCCCCTTTACCTTTACCACCCCCACCCCCTTCCCTCTGGTAACCACCTACTGTTGTCTGTGTCTGTGAGTTTCAGTTTTATATCCCGCATGTGAGTGACATCATATGGTTCTTGGCTTTTTCTGACTTATTTCGCTTAGAATGGTATTCTCAAGGTCTATCCATGTTGTCGCGAATGGCAGTGTTTCATCTTTTCTCAAGGCTGAGTAGTGTTCCATTGTGTACACGCACCACAGCTTTATCTAATCCTCTATCGAAGGAAGCTTTGATTGTTCGCACGTCTCGGTCACTGTGAATAGTGCTGCAGTGAACATAGGGGAGCGTATCTTTGCAAATAAATTATTTCATATTTTGTGGCTTATGTTTCTAGGTCATGTCATTTAATATTGTGGTCTGCTGAGATGACAGAATCTTCATGCGTGATCCTTACTAATTAGCACACACTGAGGACTGCGTGCCAGGCCCTCTGCTAGGCACTCACCGCATGTCCTCCTGGTTCATTCTCCCAGCTGAGCTAGGTACTGCTATCGTTTTCCTTTTGCAGGTATGGAAATCGGGGCTTGGTGTAAGTGTCTTCCCCCGTCTCTCAGACCGTAAGGGGCCTACTTCTTTTTGATTTCAAAGCTCAAATCTGGAGACCACCCTACAGGTTCTCTCGTTAGTGACCATATGCACTAGGTAAGTGAGGAAGCAGAGGTTCTAGCCAGGTGTGTCTGATTCCAGTGTTGGGTTCTTTCCAGTTCTATCACCCCACCCACTCACTGATGCAGGCTCAGCTTTGCTGCACCCAACATCAGAGTCGTGGACCTTGCTTGGTGTGATACAGCTTTAACCTCCTACTACTTTCACAGATGACTTCTCTGTCTCAAAGCGCCCAGCCTGGAGTGACACGTGGACTCTACTCTTGACAAGCTCAAGCATCAAGTAAATAACTATCTAAAACAAAATATGCTGCCTATAAAAATAACAACAGTAATAACAGAAGGAGCATGGTTATTTCTGTTGGCCGGAGTGGTCAGCCAGGGCTTTGCAGAATATTGTTCCCAGGTAGGTGTTTGACCTGTGAATGGCAGGTCATCTTGGTGGAGAGTTACCCAGAACGCTCAGGGCCCATGATCAGTGTGGTCAGAGCACACAGGTCTGAAACCACGTGGGGCCAGGAAGTGCAGTGAGCTTCATTTTGAGAGCCTGAAGAACCAGTGGGAGAATCTCTGGGGGGGAGACTAGCGGGGGTAGGTGGCGTGACGTCACAGGAATCCTTATTTGCCATCCTGAGAAGACCAGATTTTTTGCTCAGAGGTGTAGGGAACCACTGAAGGGTTTCGGTCGAAGAAGTGGGACACCAAATGTATTTGTCTATCTGTTCTTTTCAAAGTCCGTATTTTTTTAGTTCAAGGACCCAGTACTTAGTCTGCCGTAGGGAAACAGGTAAGAAGTTTTAAATATGTATTACTCTATGTCATCACTGGAACTAACCTTTTAAGAACTACGTACTTGCAACTAATTTCGAACTTGGAGAAAAGGCTCAGGAACCAGAATGAGAAAGCCGCAGCAGAAGCCTGCTTTCAGCAGTCCCCCATGAGAGGCAGGCCTGTCTTTCCAAGGCCTCTTGTCTGCAGGGCCCCTCAGAGCTGACTGGGGAAAGTGTAGGCCATGTACACAGTTACCGTCACCAGCCTCGATGTTGCTGCCACTAAGCAACGTGGCCTCGACTCTGCACAGCTCACCTAACGTGCACCCTCCTCTTTCCTGATTCAGAACAAAGGTAGCAGCTGAAGAGAGGGGTCAGAGACCTTTATGTCATTAGATGCCCCTGTGCCAGCCCCTCTCCTCTGCGTTCAACAGGGACTTCCCCCACCATTTGACAAAGCCTTTGAAGGTTTCCTTTGCCTCCTTTGTACGTGCTTCACATTTTCCTTAAAACGTGCTGAGATCTTTCTCTTCAGTAGCGACTTTGAGCCCATTAGAGGCCTGTGAAAAGCCCTGGCATTTCGAGCTATATACCCAGTTGCTTGAGTATTTCACTAAGGCCCAGGGTCAGGGCAGACAAAGGACAGGAAGTGTCATCATTATTGCTGGCCCGAGGCAGATCTTTTCATCCAGATAATGTAGATGTGCTCTCAAAGGCCCCTTGGTACTACCGCAGTCCAGGGAAAGAGCTTTTGTTTTCTCCCAGATCACCTCTGCGATTCACAGCGTGAAGAGGGTTTCTCGTTTCCTCCGACCCTTTCCCCATTGTCTCAGTCACCCTTTGCGTTTGCTCGCACCCAGTATGCGCATTCATTCTGTTGGGCTTGTTTAATCAAGTCTCCTTCACGCTATTGTGGCTTCCCTTATCTGCTGCATTTAAAGTCCTGGAACCATTATCCCTTTCATTTGCCCCCTTTGAAGTCTGAAATTTTGCTTTAACTCACTTCAGAACCTGGCTCTAATTATGCTCTTATTACTGGGTTTCCTGGTTTATATTACCTTCCTGGCTCCAAGAAGTGACTACGGATCCGTGAGGCAATTGAGGACAGATTATATCAAAGATAATCACCTCCCCTTTTCTGCTACTGGCCAGTCAGCACTTAGCTGGGACTCGGACTTGAAGGAGCCTAAGACAGACCAGGGGTTCTCAGCCTCAATACCTTTGACTCCTGAAGCTGGGTACTCCTTGGTTGTGGGTGCTCTCCTGCTTGGAGAGAATAACAGCACCACCATCCTCATGCCCCCAGATGTGACAACCAAATGTGTCTACAAACGTTGCCAAGTGTCAGCCCTGGTAAGAGCTGACACTTAAGCCGAGTCTTTGCTCGTGGGTAGGTCAGAGTCTCACTAGGATGCTGTGCATGGTATCTAATACAGTGGCTACCATAGAGCAGGTGCTCAAAAACATTTTTCTTGTATTAAGCCCAGCATCAATAGATAGCTGTTACTATATGCCTGCTGGCCTGTGATCACGTTGTAAGCAGTGGAAAGTGTCATTTTTAGCTCTCTCTAGCCAGCCCTTAGCAGAGTACCTGGCATGTAATAGGCACTCAGAAAGTATATGTTGAGGGGATGCTTAAAAGAGAAGGCACAGAGCTCCAGAAAAACAAAACAAAACAAATGATCATTAGATTTTGCCGACTAATCAAGGAGTTACATGTATTGGAGGGGGGGCATGAGCTCTGGACAGTGAAGGATGCAAAAAATTCATGTGAGATGCGGTTGATAGAGAGGAAATCAGTGTGAGGAGCACAGTGAGTCTGCCAGATGTGAGCCCTCTTCCCCGAAGGCCGGTCACCACCTGCTTGCTCCCTCCACTTCTCAGAGGGTCCGGTTTCCTCCACATGACCTAAAATACACATTGCAAAGTGGCAGATGGGCCTTAAACTGGTGGGTCAAAAACACACACCATGGACAAATCTCATGGCCCCCACTCCCCCGCAGAGGAAGTCACTTCAAACTAGAGAGCCCACTGAACCATGTCAGAACCCCCATGGGTACACGGTGGGGAGCACAACGTATTCCTGGAACAGGTACCTCAGTCACTGTGAGAGTGGTCCCTTCAAACCCAAGACATACAGCGTTACATCACAGCTTGACCTGGCTAGAGGAAATGGGACGTGTTGAAGGCAGGAGACCTAAGTTACAGATCCCCTTCTCAACCTCGTAACTAGGAGAGTCACAATCGATTGGGATTTTGTTAAGTGGAGCTATTACTTTTTCCGCTTGCCAGGTAAGGCCAGACAATCTTTAGGGGCCCCTGTGAGATTTAACAAAGGCTTCACTTACTATGAGCAGATTTTTAGGGGCATGGACCTTGCAGATGGGTAGAGATCAATTCAAGTACCTCCTTTTATTAGTGGTTTGATGTTGGACTAATCCTATAGCCTTTTTGAACTTCAGGGTCCTCATATGCAAAGTGGGATAATAATGCTTCATAAGGTTGCTCTGAAGATTGATTTAAATGAGATGATATCTTTGTACCATTTACCTTAGTACCTAACACAGAACTCAGCAGGTGGCTATTGATTGTTACCAGTAGTAGTATTAAGTCCACTAATACTTTTTGTTTTTCTGCTTGTCCTCAGCATACCCCGGGCATGTTTGGGGAACTAGTTCTGCCTCCATGCAGTTCTCACATTGTAATATGTTGTTGCCTTCAGGTCATGTTGAAATCTGCATCTGTTACTCTCTTTTCCTAAAACAACTTGGTCCAACTTCATCCTCTCCCCACTTATCCTCTATTCCAGCTCATCATATTCCAGTCAGGGCTGATGTATTCTTCCCAAACAATAGTGATCGCTTTTGGTTTTAGTGATGTAGCATCTGTTGGAGTCGTGTTTTCTGAGTGACAAACACATTTACTCTCCGAGGAGAACAATGAAGGATGGGAGCAACTTGATTTTGTCATAGCAAGTGCTCCATACCAGTCGAGGTGGAAGGTCTAGAATCAATATGACTAATGGATCTACGCTCCAAGTGATAGAGTCAGCAAGAAGAAGAATAAATTATCACTCTCCCCATGCCTCTTGGATGGCAATTTCTCCTCCCTGTCCAACCCGTGACAGTTGTCGTCCTGTTCTGCACCGTGGCTGTCAGAGCGATCCCAAGCCAGGACTGGGACGGGCTTGGTCCATACATCCAGTGTGTCAAGCTTTGAGTCATTTTTATGTTTATTTGTTTCCCTTATTACTTTCTTTGGCTGAGTAAAATCTCTATTACTTTGGGCTCAGGAGCGGAGAATGTGCCGTGAACACCCGAGGCGTACATTCTATTTTATTTTTATTATTTTTTGTGATGACTTCATTATTCCCTTATGCCTGAGTGTTTCCCACCATTGTTTTCCCCCTTCCTCTTTCTTCAGCATCCTCTTCTCTGGCTTCAGCGTTTACTCAACTTCACCTTCAGGGAAGTGACTTCATGCCATTCCTTGGTCTTTCTCCTCCGGAGAGTGAATGGTTCTCAGACTTCCAGGTTTCATAGGAAAATTTGTCCTCTTTCCCTAAGAGGAGGCATTGGCTGAGTGTTGCCAACTTTCAATTTTTTTTTTTCAGGGAAGGACATTAAGACATAGTAAGAGTCATTTTCCTTAGTTATTTAATTTAGAAAAGGACATTTAACCACATGCAATCTCAGGATTATGAATTTAAATAAATGTATATAAATGCATCATATTGTTTTTGTTTTTCTCAGTTTTCCTCTACAAAACTAAAAAAATTAAGTCATCTTGGAGCATACCTTCTGTGAATGACTGACAGCTCCCTTCCTTCCTGCAGCACTGGCGGATTAGGTTAGCGATGGGAACAGGGCTAGGGAGGCATCTATAGTAGAAGCAACAACTGAAGATCTCTCTAGCTCTTTAATCATTTCCTATGCATCCTCTTCATTGTCAGGAATGCCTTTCTTCACATTTTGTTGATGGATTGGCAATGGAATTAGTCCTGCCCAGAAGAGAAGTTCTTTTGCATTTTCATGAAAAGCTACAGTGTCATAATACCAGAGTTTACGTGGATATCCTCTCGAGAACTCACTGCGGCCCATTAACTCTCACCCTGCCTCAAACACTAGTGCTACTGAAGGCACAGTTTTGGTCTTTAACATCGATATCATATAGCACTCGTTTACAGCACACCGGACCTACGAGGATTGTTTTAGTTTGGTGTTTGACTCGCACATTCACGCTGCAAGGCTCGAGCTTTGGAATCAAGAGACAGGAATTCGGACCCTACTTCTGCCAATCACTGGCCATGTGATCCTGCACGGGTTCCTCCCTCTCAGTGGTTTCCCTCACTTGGAGAAATCAGAGTGACGGTCAGACCCGCCTTCAGATTACTCTAGGTTTCCGTGAAAGGAAGCATGTGAGAATGACACAAAGGACTAGGGTGTTGCATGCCACCTAGCCTCATGGGACATCATCCAAACACACCCCCTTGTTCTTTCTCATTTCACTGCAGCCGCATGTTTAAGGGGAAACCTAAATGGGACATCTCAACTCCATTCACGGTACCTCTCCAACTTAACTAATTGTGGGGGTCCTTCCCTCCCCTCAGTGAGCCAGCTGTTTTGACCCACATTCCTTATATGTATTTGCCTGCAGAAGCCTCCTTGTTAATTTATTCTTTCCAAGAGGGCCTTTTCAATTACAGGATTGTTAATTATTATTTATCGCCCCTTAATTATTGTAATCTACATGCTTATTTGGAGTGTGCATGTGTGCCTGTGTTCAGCCAGAAGTCTGTGAACTTCCGTGGTCTCTGGCCGCCTTTTCTCTGCTCCCAGCCTCGCCGCCGTCTCCCTGCCCACCTCAACCGCAGGGCATCCGGCGGTGAAGAGCCGCACAGCCGCTTCACTGACAAACATAAACTTCCCGTGATTTTTGAGTGTTCTGCAGAGGGTGGCACAGTATTATAAAATATCTTTAAAACTCCATCACTTGAAAAAAAATGTTCAAAATGTACCTTCTAGGTACTCTTTTATCAAATGTTTAACACAGGGTTTGGCACTTTAACGGGCTCTCCCCGATGTTCTAGTGGATATCTACATAAACCCTGATGGGTTTATTTACTACTGTAGCTTTTAATGGAAATATAAAATAATTTCTCTTCTGGGCAGTACTGATTTCATTGCAAACGCATCAACAAAATGTGAAATCCACATAAAAAGCAAAGTTGCAAGTATCACTAAAGCTGGCAGAGTCTGGTGCTGCATATTTTAGATGGGCTAGTGTATTTATGGTTCTTGTACACATACTGTAAAATGTAATGTGGCAGGATTGCTATATTGTAATAAAACAATGTGGTGCTTGCTGGAGAAAAAAAAGGGGTTGGTGAATTATAGCAGTCATTGTACCTTGTTTCCCGTTATTGAAAATGGAGTATGATTATTAAATGCATGCAGTGTGCATTTTACACTCTTTGTTATAGATCTTGGTTTTTATGTGTGCCTGGAATATCAATATTTGCTTTACTTTTAAGGAACATTAGTTACAAATACAATAAGTGTGTTTCATTTTTCATTGAAGACATACCGGCTTCAGTCCTCAGTTCAGACTGTGCAATATCTGTCTCAATGATTATTGATCTGCAAACCCTTCGGAAAGTAAGCAAGGCTGTTTTTGTAATAAGCAAAGACGGCTGCTACTGCAGCTTTCTGAAAGCCATGAAACTAGTGCGTCCAGCAATAAATAAGAGTTTAATTAAATTGCTTCTTGGCAGATAGCAGGACTGTGTCTCAGTTTTAGTTTAGAACCCGTGGGGTCTCTTTTCCCTCTTGATGCATGCATGTCATTCTCATTCATAACTAATGGGAACCGTGCAGTACAGGGGCAGCTGGCCCTGTGTTCCACTGTGTCTGCAAAATACCACATGGATGTTTCTCCCTTGGGCTACTCAGATTTTTTTAAATGCAAAGAAAGAAGGAAATGTAAATCTGTAAGTAACTCTCAAGGTCTAAACTATGCACAGTACACAAGAGTCTTATACATGCTAAAATAATAATCATAATATCTTAGACCCCCCCCAATATCTGTATGTGTTTTATGTAGGATTTAGTTTCAAACTGTAATTATAATAAAAAGATTAAACTACAGCCTCCCCTTGGAATTCAACTCTCTGGTTAGCTATAAGTATCTATGTGATTATGGTGCTTGGTAAACCATGGAAACCATGCTCTTAGGCTAGAAATGAATGAAGATGATTAATTAGATTCTGTAAGGTGTTGCGTTTATAGTAGGGCACACATAGCCTTCAGCTCATTTGGGTTCAAAGCCATCAGAAAGATGCGAGTGCTTGAAAATGATGAAAGCGGAGTGAGCAAGGTACAATTTCCACTTGCTGTGTTGCTGTTACTTTCCCCAGAGCACCGGCTGGGAATATGTATCATCCAGGCATCCCCGGTGCTCTAGCAAAAGAGACATTTCATTATTTCTCTATACACGTTCAAACATTGTCTGATAATACTATCAGGCAAACCTACCTATACATAGGGAGCCTAAATCTATATGTGCAGCTGCCTTGCTGGTTCTTAATTGCTAGTGTATTCTCCCAGATGTCTGACCCGTTGGTGCCAGAGATATATTTACTTAAGTAAACGTGTAGAGTGGCTCTGAGCACATTGGCGAACACTTGAAACTCCTCATAACCTAATTCTCCATCCACAGAAACGAGTGCCTCACCCCCACCTTCCCCAACATCCATGTACTAAGGAATGGTTACAAGGCAACGACTTCATTCATCTTTCTAAATTAAACAGATGCGAACAAAATGTATCCAGGGATTTTAAAATTTAAAATGGGACCACGTGTAAACAGCTTTCCATTGATTTTATCAAATTAGTCCCTTCTTCCCTAATTCTTCTCATCAGCTTTATACACACCCTCTAGAGTAAAACCCAATGACCTTTTGGGTGGAGTTTTGAGTTCCAAACAATAACGTTTAGACATAATCACTTGGCTTAATTAATCCAGTAATTTCTCCCCAGACTGGTTTGATTCATCATCTTGCTATGGCAGAGGAGCAGGGGGCTGCTGGTTCTTAGCACGCCCAGGGCACTGTTACTGTATTAATTTGTCACTGTTCCCTTTGTAGCTGCCATGCAGTCTTTGGCCCTGGAGAATAATTTATGTATGGTATGTAGGTTTTCTGCCTGAGAATGCGGCCGTCTTTACTTAACAAAACCCAGCCCTTTGTTTCTGTGGAAAATGACTCAAGATTTTCAGTTGTCATTGCAGAAAATTCCCAACGCCTTCTCCATTTGGTAAAAAACAGAAACTCTCCTTTGTGTGCGTGCTCAATCTCTCTCTCTCTCTCTCTCTCTCTCTCTCTCTCTCTCTCTCTCTCTCTCTCTCTCTCTCTCAGAAGAAAAGCCTGAGTTTGGTCCATATGTGAAGATAATACCATATTTTATAGACTGTCAGATGACATCAATCTTAAGAAGAACCATTAATTTATAGACCACTAAATAAGGCCGCTTTTTAATTTGCTATCAACTATAAAACTCATCCTGATTTCGAAGATGTTGGTGTGAAGAGTGTGCATGTATAGTGTAGAATCAGGGAAATGTTACCTTTTCTCCTTTGGCTTTTTTTTTTCCTTTCCTATTCCTGAGTATTGAACCGTAGAGACTTTACAACTCAGCACCCAACCACCTTAAAAATACTCTGAAATTAATTATTTTCAGAAATGGATTGGATATTAAATTTAATAACCCTAGAGGGACAGGTTGTGTGGGTTCAAAAATAAGTTAGGTTTATTTAGGGGATAAAGAACAAGCTCATTCTCATAGACACTATGACAGGCTGGCTTAATGCTGTCTCCTAGCAGGAGACTTACCATCGATATAATAACTAGAGATTTCCAATTGGATGACCCCTTCTAGAAAATATGTAACTCATAGAATGGCTAATTGTCAAATCTGGATAGAATCATAAAAATACACCTATTTCTACAGGTGAGGTCTTCAATTTCAGAACGCAAACACAGTCAGGTCCAGTCTGGTACCCTGTCCTCGGCGTGGGTGTCCCTGGGGGTTTCTTGGGTGCTGAGCCAGGTGGCAGACCCACAGTACGGTTTCCATCCAGCGCATCCAACCCCTTGCTCTTCGTGTTCACCATTGTTCTCCCAAACCACCAGCACTGTCTCAGTAGCCAGCCTTCTCCTACCCGAATAATGGCAGTGGTGTTTCAGATGCACAAGTAGAAGCTACTTCATCATGGCATTTTATTCCATTTTAAACCTCTCAGTCATCAGATAATTAGCAGGGGTACTCGGTTAGTTCCCCAAAAGGGAATCCGAGTTCTAGCACACGGCTGGAACTTCACTGCTCTAATGTATTATCTATTTGTCTCAATTGTAAGTTCCTCTCTGAGTCATGAAAGCACTGAGGTCGTTACAAACCAGAGTTATAGACCAGAGTTGTGTTGTAATTTTAGTGTAAATGTTTTGTTGTTGTTGTTTTTATTTCCTGCTTTTTCATTTCCTTTTTCTGAGATTTTTGTTTAGAATCCTTTCATACCTGGCAACTTTTTTTTTTTTTCACTTTTATGGACTGAGTTGATTAATGCCATGGGGTAAGCTTCATAAACTACTTCCCTGATAACAGACAAACTCCAGGCTTGACCTTATCTGCTTCTCATAGAAAGTGTCATTGCGGTAATAGAATTAGTGGGAAAGATTCGATCTCAGCCACTTGGACCACGTGCAAACATTCTTGCATTCGTTGACCTGCAACTTGTCGTTGTTTTTTCCTGCTTGCTGTTGCTTTGTATGGTCAGCGTATGATCAGGGATTGGCTTTCATTTGAATTCTCAGTACTCTTGATCTCAGAATTCAGGGAGAGGTTCTTGTTCCTCTGCCTCTGACAGAGTTGCCCAGACTGGCTATACCTGGAGTAGAGGGGAAGGCAGAGCTAAGTCTTATGAGCGCCCAAGAGGCTGCCGCCTCTGCTTCTACGCCAGCAAGCCAGGACTATCATGGCCGTAAATGTTTGACAGCGTACCTCTCTAGTGGCTACATTGCAAATTCGTGTCTTGTGTAACTTCCCAGGATTTTCTCTAGAATTTTAGGAGTGAACCTTCTGACCCAATTTCTCTCTTTTTTGTATTGTGATTCCCAGAGGGGGGGAAAAAGCACTAGTTAAATTGTCCCTAACTAATCCAGTTAACTGACTTAAAATGCTACCAAATCTCTTATGATTCATTCAGAGCCAGAACAGTTTATAAGGGGAAAAGAAAAATGTGCCAGAAGGTTACAAATATTATCCCAAATTTAAGCCAGGCTTCTCCCAAGGGCACACTTTTGGGCCTCCAGGATTCAAGAGAACACGTGGCCGCATCCACACGGCGCTCATCACTTGGGAATGGAAACAGTGTCTCTGCTGGTGGGTCTGTGGTCCCCGCTGTGCGCAAACACAGAATATTAGAGCTGGAGGGAATCTGAGAGGTAATTTGGCCCGACTGCCTCATTTTATGGAAGGCGTGCTGAGATCAGGGTGGCCCATGATTTGCGCAAAGTCACACAGCTGGTGTCAGGCAGCCACTCAACACAGCTCTTCTGACCCCCAGTTCTCTCCGCCACAACACACACTGTCCCCTGCTAGAAGTTGTCAACCCAGTGCCCTCAGATCATCAGGGGTCAGGCCTCATTTGTCTTTGTCACAACGGCATATGCACAGAGTAGGGGAATTAGGCTTCATTGAAGCAGCAAAGTGCCTGAGATGTTCACTCCCACAGCAACAGAGCACATGAAGAAGGAACTTACTCTGGTTCTGCTGAGAGCTCTTATGCAATACACACATGCCTCCCTGGGACTCAGTTCCTCACCTGTAATGTGAGGATATTGAGCATGATGACCCTCGGGCCTGACCGTATACGATTACTTACAGTTGGTACAGAGCTTCGCTTTGGGATTCGCAGTTCACAGCTCTTGCCCTTTCTTCAGAGTGTGCTTTACCATGACTATTTCCATATTCAATATGATTTTATATTAGCCAGAAAATAATTCCTATGCATTGCTTATGCAATACTTTCATGACAAGATGACTCTCTAATAGGTCCATATGAGCATTTGCATTCTACATGTGTCTGGCATTGATCTCTGTCCATCAGAATCATGATAAAAGCCTGGCCATTCTTCCCAGGGTCAAGTACAGAAATCTATTGCATTCCCACAGGGTAACCAGGGCCTCCTTGCACTTACAACCAAGAACCAGCTGTACGCAAACTTCTCACTCTGATATCTGCATATGTGAGATGAAACCAGTGGCAAATCGAACCCTATGGTCACTGGATCATTCATTTCAAACAAACTACCCCTTGACATCCCACATCTCTACAAATTGCCTGTTCATGGGTTCTCACCTCCTTTGTTCAGACTCTAGCTTTAATACTCAGCTCCCTGTGCACAGAAGAGAATTTGCTTCTCAGGTGCTAGCTGGCAGTTCCAGTGGTCTAGGTCCCAGGTAATTCGCACCAGGTCCTTGTGTTTGGGGTCTCCTCTACGAGGCCCCCCTCTAACAGTGCCATTGGGAGCAGCACCTGCAGCCAGGCTGTCTGCTCCCTGACGTTCTGAGCTGCCTTGGGGATAGGACTCAGCAAGCAGAAAGCTGGGGCTGCAACTCCACAATGTTTAGGAAAATCAACAGTCTATCTTTACATGCCAGTTAACTTGCTGCTGGGTCCGAAACCTGGATACTCCCTTCTAAGTGGTCCCTTGTGTTCCACTGTTTCCTGATTTACAGACTTTTTCCAAACCACAGCCAATAATTTTAGGGGTGCACACACCTTCTAGCCCAACACTGAGGACATTTGTTTAGCCTCTTTGTGTTCCCCGAGATGAAAATCCTTTTCTCTTTAGGTCCCAGGTACAGCCTTTAAAGGATCTGGTCAGAATGGCTAGACCTGCAGTTTCCAGTGTCCAGTACCAACTTCCAGTCCCACCAAAGTCCAGAGCAGTGGGTCCGGTGATGCAGTGTCACAGCCTGGGTTCGGCGTGAGGCAGGAAGTCACTCACCCCCCAGTCGGAGTGGCAAGAACAGTCATGTGGAAGGTAGATTCTTGGTAATAAGCCAAAGCAAAGCCTTGCAGTTGGCCCAAACCAACCATCCATTAGATTTATAGAGAAGAACACAGACTTTGCAGTGAAAAAGCAAAACAACCCCACGCCGCGCCCCCGCCACACACACACACAAATCTGGCATTTGATTTTAACTCTACCACTCATTGACCTAGGTGATCTTAAGGTTTCCAAATCTCAGCCCAGGTAATAATATGTATCTTCCTAGGTTGTTAAATTTTTAAATCAGGATCATTTGGGAAATGGTTTATAAACTAGTAAATATGATTAAAAACATTAGCTATTTTGTTGAGCTTAAGTGGTTTTTTTTTTTTTAGAATAACATAGAATCTGCATTTAATCAAAGCAAGTGGCATGGCATTCATTTTCTCTAAGAAACAAGAAGCTTGCTTATTTTTCCTCCTGTGTTAAACTGTAAACTAAACAAGGCAACACACAAAAGAGTAGCAAAGGTTATAGAACAGGAACACTGGAGCAAAACACATCCCCGGTAATGGGAGCGCTAAGATGAGAAAGATCTGAATGGCAAGGTCCTGGGCTCTGCCTGCATCGCTCCTGTTAGAGCTGCGTGAACGCACTTCCTGGGCCTGCGGTGACCTCGATCTATCTGTTTGGTAGAATTAAGAGCATTAGATGAAGCATCCTGAGTTCCAGGGTATACACAGACTAATGATTTAGTTTTGAAAGGTTACAAATACTGATTCGGGGAAGAAAGGCATAAATAATGTGATGGCGCATATTGATTTTCAAGTGCTTTTTGTATGATTATAAGGTAAACAAGGAAATGATTTTATGTTTTTTTCCCTCTCTCTGTTTTTTTTTCCTACAAAGTTACATAAAACAGACTTCTTGAAAGGGGCCACTAGGGTTCTATTCCCCCCACCCCCGCTATCCCTTGACCCCATAATGTAGTCCTGTGGTGGAAAGAATGGGCCTGCCGTTGCCTTCTTCCTTCGGACTCCTCTGCCCTGCCTCAATCTCAGGTGTCTCGTTTGAGTATTTGCACCCCGGTGTTTCCTTTGGGTGACAGTGATACATCTACAGACTGATAGCCTCTGTAGCCGTCACCCAGCATATCCATACGGAGCACAATCTTTTCCCTTCGAAAGGGATGCACATTTTTTTCTTGACCCATTAAGTGTTTGTCTTCCAATATTTGTTGTCACTCATCCAAGGTCTACTCACCTATCCAGGAAACCCACTGTGGCTCTGAGGCCGTTCAGCTCTTAATAAGAAGTTGAGCAGAAGTTATAATAACTCATTGCCTTGCCTGCTTGGAAAACATGATAATGCTCCTTAGTTGTAAGAAATCATTTTAACAACGCTGACTGCTGGCAGTTCATTGATGAAGGCTGTGTGAAATCTGCTATAAATAGCACATGATGCATGTAGGAAAGGGTTCTTCTGTGTGGCATTTATTTATTCGTAATTTATACCCTGCCTACTTTCACAAAAGGATTTGAGCTGGCTGACAATAAAAGACACATACACGATGAGACTGTTACGTATGTAGAAACGGAGGATCAAAAGTCATATGGAAAAGGGGAAGGGAAAAGATGTTTGCATCGTTTTCCTCCCCATCAAGGCCGTAGAAGATTACGTTCTCAGCTTTCCCTCTCCCAGACTCAGTGACGTGTGCTGGAGAGGAGATTTGCAAGTTGCCCTTCACAAAAATAAAATAAGTAAGATTCTAATGGTGGGCAGAGAGGGAGAAGCGATTGTGTATTTAGAAAGGAGGAAGTAGAAATCTTGGAAGATCTTATGTTTGGCTGAGAAGAGGTATAAAAGGATGGCCACAGAGTAAGCAAAACTACCTTAGTGACTATATTTTTCCTAATCACTTAGAGTTCTGATCACCTACCGCCCAATTCTATTTTGCACTTACCTGGGATTGTGCACAAGCTATTGATTTCTTCTCACGACTGGGAGCGGAGCAATCTAACAATAGGTTTTATACCTACAAGTAATAGTTTTTAGCAACTGAGCATCTGTCACAGAAGAGATGGCGAATGACCTGAAATATTCTTTGCATGGGGCTGTCCTGTGAATCGTAGGAAGTTCAGTAGCATCCCTGGGCTCCACGCACTTGATGCCAGTAGAACCTCCCCAAAATGCACAGCTCTCAGCTGTGCCAGTCAGAAATGTCTCCAACACTGATGACTGTTCTGCCTTAGTAGTGGGAAAAACTGCCCGCAGTGTAACCAATGATTTAGGTGAGACGTGTACACAGGCTGACTCCCAGAGCAGGTGACACTGCAGAATCCTCCTGTGCTGGCCCTTCCATAGTGAGGGACTCCTACGGGGCCCCCTGGCAGCATATCCTCCCCTCCGGTTCTCATGAGACCTTTGTATATCTGGTCCTTTCAACATTTGGAGACTCTAGTTGCATTCCTGCTAACTCAGCAGTTGCAGGATAACCCAGCAGCAGTATTCCTGTGCATTTACTCCGATGATAAATCACAAGTCAGTTTCACCAGTCCCATGCCCTAGTGGGAACAGTTCTTCCAGCCTGCCTGAGGCCTGTCATTCTGATTCCTACAGAGAAAACTCTAATAAGCCCCCTAATTCAACCAATAAGCGAGAAATGTGTGAAGCGGAGAAAGCTGAATTGACTACGATCATGCCCAAGCACATTGTACAATTCACATTGAACTTTTCATTTCCCAAGCAGAGGTCTAATCACCGGTTTCCTAAAATGGTTTCTAATCAGTGGCACTCGTTGTTTGTATGCCAAGTCTATACACAGATTTGTATTCTGAAGGAGTTTGCCTCTTTTGTCTTTTATTTTTTAAATCACACCTTTTCTTTGCGAGTGAGTCTCAAACTTGCATAAATACTGTCTTGTTTAGCTGTCACGTGGAAGCGAAGCTTCCCAGGTGCATAGACTCCATGAATTTCTGTGGAGCTCTCCTTCACCTTCCATCGAAAACCCCCGCCGCGCTCCTGGAGTGGCCCTTTTATCCTTATAATACACTGGGGAAAACTGAGAGGGAGCCTGTGATGATGAGCCCATTTCCCAGCTGGATGTGAGAGATGGAGTCAGAGTTTGCCTTTTCATAGGCCTCTCGTATTGGTCTGGCATGTCTTGGATTGGACAGTATGAGTATATTACACCACGATGATGAAATAAACACATGGTAGTATCGTAACAAGAGAATTCAGCCTATTCTGTTGGCATTGGCGTCTCATGTTGCTAATTAGATCTTTTCACAGATTTAAATCAAAAGGGAAAGAGGTGGTGTGTTCTATTTCCTAGGAGGGGGCGCCTTCATTCCTGCCTGGTAACAAGGATGCTTTCCAGAGACACTCGCCCTCTGGCCTTCTTCAAGAGCCGCTTTTTGAATGCAGAGTTTTATTGACCCTGTCCTTTCATCCCCTAGTCCCAACCAACCAGCGTGCATCACGCCAGACCATGTGCCTTTATTACATTTCTGATTCGGGAAAAGTGGTCACTCTCAGCTCTCGCCACCTCACTTGTCTCTGAGACGATGCTCTCTCGGTCTTAAGAAGGATGGAAAGGAAAAAACTGAGAAAACCTATGGTACATCCTTGCATGGAATATTTTCTTTACACATTTTTACCCCAAGAACTGCATGCATACCAATTAAAGGCTCTTCACACCGTTTCCCCCTCTTTATAAAAGGCAGTGATTGGCTTTTTAATCCATAAGATTGAAAGAAGATATTTTCCTATGTCCCCTGCATATATTTTGTTTTGAGAACAGTCACTTGTCTCATGACCACTGAACCGTAAACACGGAGCTTCGATGCTGGGCTTTGAGAAGGACGGTGCGACTCACCTAGAACAGGTGCAGTGTCTGCGTGTGAAGACCGGCTCAGGGCAGAAGGAATCCTCTGAATGGGAATGCAGTGCTTGCAGTGGTGTCTCGCAAACAACAGGTACAGGGTGGGGCCAAGTAGGTTTACAGTTGTGAGTACGCAAAACAGTTTATTCTTGTATTATCCTTTATCATTTTATTATTTTCCCTACAAACAACTGTAAACCTACTTTTGCCCACCCTGTATTCACGTTGACTAAATGAGTGACTACAAGACTGGACTAGATCCTCTACAATCTTTTCCCCCATGTTTTGTTGCTTGTCCTCTACTAAGGAGAGGATTAAAGTCTAATGTATCCCGAGACTAGCCTCAGTCACGGTATCGAGAGAAGGTGAAAAGAACTGAAGTGAACATCCTTAACAATGAAACTTACTATAGTTAAGACACACTAAAAGCAATCAAGGGTATATGAGTTATACCTACTTTGGTTTATTTCATTTTTCTAACATTTCTTAAGACTCCTAGAGGTCAGGTTCAGGAAAGGTACTATGGATATCATGAGACGCATATCCTTCTCACTTTGAAATATGTACCCAAAGCAGACCTCACGTGTAAGGGGAAATAAGGATTTTTCAAACACGTATTGGATCCAGCATAAGAGAGAAGTAAATGAAACTTCAAGAATGGTGGTGAACGAAATTCTGGACCCTCACTAAGCAAGCGGCCTGTGCGGCAGGCCTGGAGGCAAGGAGACCTAATCGGAACTGCTGACGGGGAGATCTAGAAAGAATGTCTCAGAGAAGGCAGATATCTGATTTATTTGTATATACTGAGAGGTCACAGTTCATTGGAGACTTGGAAGAAAAACCATGCCCATCAAAAATCACTGAATTGTTAACTCTGGAGGTGGGAGGTGGTTAAGAAAGAAAAGTAATCTAGCACATTAGGTACCTTAAATGCAAATATGCTACAGAGTCACAGCACCGTAAAACCTGAATAGTAATTTAACCAAATGTGTGATATATGTATCATCACCATGACTGAGAAGTGAGCTCCTGAGGGATAGTATAGCATGACGTTCTCATCCTTTAAGTGAGAAACCAATAGGCAATTAGTAAAATCTATAATCCAGTTAATATTCATAAGTTCACATTATTTCTAAATATTGATCTAAATACTAGATATAAAACTTAAAAGAAGGGAGGAGTAGGGAGGTAAACTACTCTTTTTCATTTAAGTCAGGTAAAATGTCTTGACTTCTAAAATTAAGTACAGGGTTCATTTTATTCTTTTGAAAAATATTTACAATGTCTCCTATAAGCCTATATAAAATATTTAAACAGGTTTTTCAAGAAAGTGAAAATCATGTTTTCTACCAATTATAAAGGCCCAGTTTCTGCCTCTACTTTAATTCCTACTTTCTGTGTAATGAGGTTAAACCCTAGCCAGGTCAAATACTTTCTCACTCTCGGAGTTCCTCGGGTACACAAAATTGAGGATTCGTTCACTCCTTGGCCTTCCGCCTTCATGTCCTGATCACATTATGATCTTTCCACTCAGGACTGTGGAGCTAAAGAACCCAGCCCTTCAGGACTCCGTGTGCCCAGAAGAATGTGACTCAAAATTAGCACGTGGTCAAAATGACTTTTTTTCCTTGCTGGTATGATGCCCCAGGGACTGAGTAGCTTAAATTCAGATTTGATTAAGGAGTTTGATCTTTAGAGGATGACATGGAGCTGTCATGAGAGGAACCCTGGTATTAGGAAGCTCAGGTATCTTCCTTTATCACAGACCTGCCTGGAGAAAGATAAACTGGAAGGATACTGCAGCCAAAGGTTAAACTAAAAATTCTGTTCTGATTCCAAATAATGTCTTTCAAGAGCTGAAATCCCTAGAAGTTCAGATCTCTCTTCACACTTGTCATCATAACTTTCATGCCTCTTAAATTCTGATCTCCTGTACAATTTCTATTTAATAACTTATAAATTTTAAAACATGCCCTAATTCTACCATGTGAGTAAAGGAATATTTTCTGCGGAATAGATTTTTTAGATATTCTTTTTCCTGTTTTCTCTAGTCCTTGAAATGTAACTCTCTGAGCCTCTGTGTCTTTTGCTCTCATCCTCTACTAGTTATCTGAACTTTAACCTTGACCTCCCATACATGTCCTGTCTTCTGGTTTCTTTTCATTTGTAACATAGTCTTTCTGAGATATGAAAGTGGATTAGATTTGGACCCAGTCAAAGCCTAGAACTGTTTATACATATTCATAAAATACAGGTTAGGGTTTGGAAAGTTCTCCAAAGTTTTTCAAGAGACAAGTATCTCACACTTCAAGATTTCTATTAGTCATTATTTGATTTGTGTGTGTGTGTGTGTGTGTGTGTATACATATATAATTATGTAGCTATATGACTATTGAGCAGAATTTTTTCCCATGTCCTATTTACCTCCTCATTTGAAAGCAAAGTCTACTGAGCTATATTTTACAGAAGCCAGAAATCTCTAATCATTCCCTCTCTTTGCAATTTGAGGCTAGCAGGATCGCAGCCATATAACAGAACTCCCTGCCTTGCAGGAAAAAAGAGCCAACAACTCTTGGGCAGTCAGAGGTCCCTGGGATGGAGGCCTGATCAGACCTTTGCCAACTGTTCAAGTCAGTGGCCTGTCCAAGGCGTAATTATCTTCCCCTCAGTGAGAGCACATACAGATTTCATTTTACAAGGAGTGCTAGCCTTCCTTAGAAATTGAGTCATATTCCCCAATCTGCAGTATTTTATGACAGTCAGCATAATATGTTCCTTACCATTTCATGGAGAGAGAAGGACAGGAGAAACTGGGACTCACATTCTTGGCCTCGAGTCACAGAGTCTGCGCAAAAAAAAAAAAAATACTGTGATTTCAAGGTTCCTTGGGAAAACGGGAGTGCAGGACCTCTGAACAGACAGACTTTGAAAACGGTTATTGTTTATCCGTAAAGTCAGGCTCACAGATTCCAATTCTGATGCTAAGGTTTCTGTAATCTAAATATAAAGGGCTGCAACAATCTCATAGGGACCTTATTTCTCCAGGCTCTTCCCTGGGTGCATGTAGTGGCTCCATCTCACGTTCTGAATGCCCTGAACACCCTCCAAACACTCAGAGGCAAACGGTTAAGATCAAGGTGCTAGAATATCTCAGTAAAACCCAGTGCCCTGATCAGTTCACCTTTTCAGTCTGAGACTTTCCCCCGGCTCCTCGGCCTCAGGAATAATCTCCTCTGCATGAGATTCTGACCCTACTTCTGTTAGAGTTGACTTGACTCTTGCTAATCTATAGAAATGCAGATTTCTTAAAGATCTTCCTTAAAAATTAAATTTATTCGGTGATAGCTGGTTAATAAAATTATACTTCAAGTGTACATTTCTATGATACATGATCTGTACATTGCATTGTGTGCACACCACTCACAGTCAAATCTTCTTCCATCACCATATATTTGACCCCCTTGACCCTGTCCTATCTCCCTACCCCCCACCCCTCTGGTAACCACCATACTGTTGTGTCTATGAGTTTTCATCTGCTTGTTTATCTCGTTTGTTCATTTGTTGCTTTCAGTTTTATATCCCACTTAAGAGTGAAATCATATGGCTCTTAACTTTTTCTGTCTAACTTATTTCACTTAGCATGATATTCTCAAGATCCATTCATAGTTTTGCTAATGGCAGTATTTCATCTTTTCTTATGGCTGAGTAATATTCCATTGCATATATGTACCACCACATTTTTTTTATCCAATCATCTATTGAAGGACACTTTGATTGTCTCTGTCTTTGATGATGTCTGGGCCACCATCAATAATGCTGAAATGAACACAGGGGTGCATATATCTTTGTGAATGAATGTTTTCAATTTTTTCCAGTAGATACTCAGAAGAGGGGTTACTAGGTCATATGGTAACTCCATTGCTACAAAGTCATCATTAAGGAAAGGGACACAGCTGCTGGTCATCCTGCTATTTCTTGCCCAGAGGAAAGTGAAGGTCCTTAGTCTCCCTAATGCAGGGTTTCTTAACATCAGCACTTACATACATTGGGGGCCAGATAAATCTTTGTCTTGGGAGGGTTCCCTGTGTAGAGTCGGGTATCGCTGACTTCCGACCACTATATGACATGAGTACCTTCCTGCAGTTGTGACAACTAAAAATGTCTCCAGGCAGCACCAAATGGCTGTCAGGGAGGCAAAATTACCCCTCGGCTGAGAACCACTCCCCTAACTCTATCTTCATTTCTTAGATTTCTTCATGCACCCCATCTCTGTTTTAAAAGCTCCGCAATTGAGGTCAGTCCTCACATGATTTGAAATCATCTAATGGAGTCTACATGTCTAAAAATGGCTAGAATGCTAATAGGTCAGGAAGGAGAATGGAGAAGAAAGGGAAATCCAGAGAGGTCGTTTTACCATTGTGATTAAGCGGTACCAGCAACACCGTATATGATGCAGAGCTAACGCCTGGTGTTTCGCAGGCTGCAAGCCTGAGACCATCGCCCTGCCCTCGGCTCAGATGCAGCCCATCGGTTTGCTCAGAATTCCTGCAGGAAACCAGAGGAAACAATAAGAGCTGTTTGGGTGCGGGACCATCGCTATGTTTCTCACCAGATTAAAGACTCACTCCTGCCCACTGTGACTCCGTACATTTCAAATGTGCCCCTCCACAGATTTAGGAATTGCAGTATCATGGCGCTGTCATTGCTAACAAAGAGTCAAAGAGTCGGGCTTTGCCGGGTTGAAATTGAGGCTTATATGAAAGTCAGAGGTTTTGCTCTCCTGATCCTTTTAGTAAGAATGAAGACAGGATTGAAATGTAAGTGCTTAGCAGAGGCAAAGGGAATGGGATTTCCCATGGGCCTACTGCAAACAGTCCATGGCCACACTTTGAACATTTAAAAGAAGCTCTTATTTCTCATTCACATCATTGACATCAGCAATACATCTACAGGGGACCGAGAAGTTTGTCTTCAGTGTAGCTGTGTTGATCTGTGCTGATTCCACATCTTCCCTCTCCCTCCATTCCCAGCCCCCACCCCCAGGTATTTATTAGACCTTGAGAATTAAAGTCGATTGTGGACTTCAGAATGGAAAGTTTCTCATCACACTCAGTCCCTGGGTCTACAACTTAGCACCACTTTGAGCACTTTTAAAGATCTCTGAGTTGATTATATCGGGCTGAAAATAACTCAGCGAGCACTAAGAACGCTCCTGCTATAACCTCGCTCAGGTCGTCTGCCTGTGTTAAGCCTGCTTCTGCCCTCATCGATAAGGAGCACCACAGATTCTATTTCAAGGATGAATAGCACATTCTGCCTCATATGTATTAGGGCGGCCAAAAAATGTGTTACTTTTTTCCTGTGTGAAGGTTCTAATAGGGCTTTGTTGTCTTTAACTTCATTGGAAATAATTTTCTTAGATTGTATTGTGACAGTTGTCATATCAGCATGCATTTAAAAATTTATCAAAATTGGTGAATTTTTATGCAGCCATTTTAATATTGAAGATGGAAAAAGATATGTAACATTTTCAGCATATTATGCTTTATTATTTCAAGAAAGGGGAAAACAACTGAAATGCAGAAAAAGATTTGTGCAGTGTATGGAGAAGGTGCTGTAACTGATTAAATGTGTCAAAAGTGGTTTGCAAAATTTCTTGGTACTATTGACATTTTGACCAAATAATTCTTTGCTGTGGGACTGCTTTATGCATTGGAAGGTGTTTAGCAGCACCCCTGGCCTCCACCCATTAGAAGCCAATAGCAGGAGATAGCCGACATACTCAAACTATCCAAACCAATGAAGTTATTGGTGAAAATGAAAAATGCATCTTTCATTTTACAGAAAAAATGTAACAAACTTTTTGGCCAATGCAGTAAGTTCTTCTCTGATTGTCTTGAAGGGTTATGATTAATTACATTTATGCATTGCTAGTAGAAATGCATGTAAACTATCAGATTCATTGAACCCACTTCCAACACTTCTCCATGAGAAAATGTTTTTAAGTGAACTCTGACTTCTTTCTCATCCTTCCAGTCTTCTTTCAAGTGAGAGGAAATCACTAAAAGACTCAGATGCCCTATGACTGGATTTCCACTGAGAGAGAGACCCATCAGTGAGACTTAGCAGTAACTTGTGAAATTCTGGGATTGATTCTCTTTAGCCCAAGATACATAGAGATATATATCATATCATAGATCTAAGCTGATATAAATATGGCAATATCTAGGGACTGGGAATGTCTTTGTCGGTCCATCCCACAGCTCCCTCTCAAGCCATCTAAGCATCCGAGCAATTGGAGAGTGACTGTTGGACAGGGTAGTTGCTCTGTCCCCTAGCTGTGTTTCACATCTCCCGCTGCTGGCATTTGGAGAGTTCACACAGACACATTGCCCACCCTCCACCCTTTCTTTCTGCACAAGTCTGATTTTGTTGTCTTTATATTACTGTCCCTTTCAGGCATCTTGAAACTCTTGGACCAGCTTCCCTGAGATAGCTACATGGAGGAATTTCCTCCGAATGGGTGCCAGACCCCTTATTTGGGCTTAATTTATTGTTTTTGATGAAGCTGAAGCAGCAGCCAGGCCTCTCTAATTAATCAGTGTGTGAGTCCACTGGGCACGCGCTGCATTCTGCGAGGAAGATGCATGCGCGCCGCCTGGCTTGCAGTTTTAGCCCCCACGTGACCCTCTAACAGAACAATGAAAGGGACCGGAGAAAGAAATGCATTCAAACTATGAGATTCTTTGAAACCACTTGAAATATTTCTCAAGGAAAAAACCTTTTAAGTGAATTCTCTGGTTTCTAGTATTTCCACTCTGCTTTCAGCATGTGTAACGTAAGCGAGGTGCTTTTCCTGGACAATCTGCAGCCTCACTTCCTCACACAGCAGCAGCTGAGGGTCTTTAGATAGGACACGTTCAAGTAGCTGTGGCTGTTCTTCAGAAACTCCAGAATGGCAAGGCAAAGGACTTACATTATTATGTAGAGATTTTTTTGTTCTCTTTGCTGTCCTCCTAAACTCTTGCAGGTCAAGGGCAAGACATATGAGGCATTTAGGGCAAAGAATATGACTTCGACCCAACTTCCTCTTGTCTTTAGCCTCCTGGCCCTCCATCAGGGTGAGGTCTGTATTATTTCAGGGCTTTCGTTCCCTAACAGCATTTTCCTTTTGGGGATTTTCATTTTAGGAGATACATACATGTCACTTTTACCCAAGAGACTGTGCTAAGGATTCTGGGGTTACTCAGCAGTAGCGTCTCTCCGTAGCAGAGACAGCAGAGACTACTGTCCCATGCAGTAATAGAAATGACATGAGAACATCTGAAAAAAAAACCAGAATACATAATATTAAATAAAGCTTTTAGTAATGCAAAACATTGGCACACAACTGAACACTTTCTGAGCAGGAATTATGCTAGGCTTAGGAAAGGCAGATAGAATGTAAACTCTGCTTTAAACTTGTGCAGATAGATAATCAGGGAACTCCAGGAAAGTGGTGAGGCGTCGGAAGCAGCGTGAATCAGGAGCTGAGGCATGAAGCACAGAGAGAACACTGAAGAACGTTGAAAGCTGAGCATGAGCCGGTTAGAACCAGCTCACCATTATCTGCCTTTGCCCTGATGTCATCTTTAGTTTGGACACTACTGCTACCATACTGCTTCAACCCAGTTGTTGAAATACTCAGGATCGTAAAACCATGATGCCTGTGTCACGACTGGTACTTTTCAGCAGTGGCTGGGTGGGGGTGGGGTGTTAAATGCAGTGGTGTAGGACTCACGGTCTAATACTGCTGCATCTGCATATCGCTCTCCCTCTGCTCCCACTGTGGGTACATTGCATACATATGAATGGCTCTTTGTGACATAGTAAAAAATAGCATAGACACCAAAAGTGTAACAGTGGTTATCGCTGAATGATGGGATCATTGATGATGATTATTTGTCGCTTTCTACATTTCTTGTAATAGACATCAGTGAAAAGAGCAATACTCATTTTAAAACACTAACTCTGCCTTGATAAATATACTTCGCATAACAATATAAATGTATATTTGCTTAGGTGACGATGGAATGCTGCCATTGATGGACTGTGTTTTTCTAGCATAACAGACCCAATGCTAGCTTGTAGTTAGTATTCATCCAGCCATACCACCTAAATGTAACACATTTGTTAACCAATAATTGTATTTCCTCAAACACAGATATAGCATTGAGTTCAAGCTCGTATTCCCAGTGCAAATAGGAGGATGATTCATTAGCGGATCTTAATGGTGTTTCTGTCTGACTTCACCTGCATTTTTAAACAAACAAACAAAAATATATACTTTGAAAGTAACTGTTCATCAAGAGAAAATGTCTTATAGCTGCACCTTCTTGGCCAGCTATAACTCTAAGCATGATCATGTGTAGACTCTATTGCTTTTACATGCAGTGCAGAAATATTCAAGTCGCTGCTGTAATCAGAAATAAGGGCCACACAAGCCAGCGGTGGGAAATAGTTTCTTTCTCCAGACCATGGTGCATTCATCAAGGTGCTTCATCATCATTAAAAGTCTGGGTTTTGAGCTCCGTGCAGTGCCTGTGGGCCCGAGTGTTCACATGTTCATGTATATTCAATAATGTGTTCTTAGGAACCTCCAACATTATACGAGGCTTACTTCATTTCCTATATTATGTTTAACCTTTTTAATGCTTAATTATCATGTTAGGGAATGGGAGATGTGCTAGAGGAAGTTCACTGGTTTATAGCATCGTTTTCTATGATTGTTGCCCAGATCCTAATCTTTGAAATGAGTATTGCGTAGACAGAAACTCTTTGAATAGCTTGTACAAAAATACAACCAGCCCATTCTTATCTACACCTGTCCTCCTGAGCCGCTCACCTGTTGGCAGTGTGCAGGCACTTGCTGGTCAATTATAAATGAAGACAAACTAGCAAGAAGTACAGACCATGATTTTGGACTTCTTTTATCGTTTACTCTAGATTTTATAAGTCTGTGTCATACCCATTGTAAAAAGCCAGGCTTTGTGCTTCTCCACACCTTTACTTCCCAAGTTAGCAAGATCAAGCTGCATTCAAAAGGCAGCGGAGACAATTCACTCTTCTCATTCCCATGAGTTGGAGTAACGGCATCCAGAGTTGCAGCAATAGTGAGGTCCTTGACTTCCTCCTAGAAAATAATGGAAGTGGGCTGCTCCCACGTTGTCCATCACCTGCAAGTGAGCCACACACACCTCCTGAACTACCTGGCGTTCCTTCTGCCAATAGCGAATCATTGCACAGCATCTACAGAACAGGAAGAAGGAGTGGGTATTCCAGTCCAACCAGAAAAGAAAATCCCAATATCTCTTCTTTATGAGATACACTCTTTCATGAGTGGTTTGATCTCACCTTTAAGGTATAAAATTATTATGTAAATACATGGCCTAAATCTAGAACCCTGCCCCTGCACCCTGCCCTAACGTTCATCTGACGTCATGTTAACGTCGTTAACAAAGGGGACACAATGTCTTCCTGCTGCTGAAGCCTTAAATCAACGTTCTCCAGCTCCTTCCAAAGTCAATAGTGACAGAAGCTGCAGAGAAGAAGTGTTAAAGTGATAACTCCTGGCAATATTCAACTCAGGGTCTAATAACATAAAGTTATGTCATTGACAAATGGAGTTCATTATGCTCTGGCACGACGTTATGCCAGGGAAGTCTGTCGGACAAGGTAAATTGTGCCTCTGCAGGCAAGAGATTATAATCTAAAATACTTAACTGATTTTGGCATTTATAAAAAGTACAAGCAACTGTGTACGCTCTAGTGAGGCGACGCAATGTCAAGCACAAGAAATATCAGAGGGCGACGATATTGCATTTTTGTCACGTGCTAAGATTTGGCTTGTCTTTGAGGTTTTGTTCATAGAACAAAGGAAAGGAATCTTGTCACATTTCCATAATCACATTTGTACATCAGAGTTTTAGAATCCTTGGGGGAAAATATTTCTGGAATGGGGGGGAGTTTCTTGAAATAGTAGAGGGAAACTATCATAAAGAACAGGCAAGGGAAGTTGCAAACTGTCAACTCAGACTGAATAAAAGCAACCACTTAACCCATATGTAACAGGCAATTCTGTAGCACCAGGAATTTAGCGTGGAGGGTGGCTGATGGTGGAGGGTGGCTGATGGCGGAAGCTCTGATTGCTACTGTTGCTGACTTGGTGGGAGCCTTGTGGTCACTTAACCCCTCCTGTTATTATTGCTGCCTCTCCGAGGCATCTGGAGCCTCTGTTAGCCCTGATAAAACCACTTTCTGATAGGGTAGATTGTTGAGAGCAGGAGTATTTTCACTCTTTTTTAATGATCACTACCCTGGAGTACAAAGTGGAGGCACTGTAGAAAAGATTTTTTTTTAATGCAATAAATACCAGGACAGCAGTTATAGCAAAGAAGCCAGGGAGCTAAAATTTGCATTGCTAATAATCAAGAGCCTCTTTGCAAATCCTGATGGTTTCACTGAGAATGAGATAGATACCATGTCAAGAAATAGGCTTGCTTATCTAATCTGGTCCTTTAAATCCCTTCAAGTTCCTGTAGTCTCAGTGGCCTGGCAGGTGTTTGGCTCTGTGGGCAAGTGACAGGCTCTGCTCCCAGAACTTTCTTTACCCATCAGGGACAGAGGGATGTTAGTGTGGTCTGGCCCGTTGCATTGTTTGACGCAACAAGGTTGAAAGGACAGCCCTGGGTGGAGAGTAAAGGCACACAACCTTTATTTTTCCAGTATCTATTTATAAACTGGGTCAATCCAGATCAGATTGTTTTTGGAAACAGTATACGTGAATTGGAGTCCCGAGGGCCTAGGCCAGAACAGGATGTTGTGTGTCAATATTAGAAGCCAAAGAAGGATAGCATTGCTGGCGGGACCCAAGGTCGCCATCAGGGTGCGCCCTGCGGAGGGAATGAGGGAAGCAGGAGACCGGGAGAACGCGAACCGCTCTTGAGAGCGGAGCTGGGAGCTCTGTTCCCAGAGGCCGAGATCAGACTCGTCGAGAAATCCGATTCTTGATGATACATGGATAAATCAGATCATGCCTTAACTGAATGAGGGACAGAAAAGAATACATATAACAGAATTTTTGCTTAAATGAGGAAAAACTCACTGAACAGTTTACAAAACAAAACACTGCTGGGTGACCAACCGCACACCCCGCCCCCCCACCCCCTCCCTCCCCGCCCCCGCCGCTGCCCCACTTACAGCCCCCTTCTCTTCCCACTAAAGATCACTTCTCCTTTGAGATGTGGCTAATCATTTCTTTAATTTTCTGTAGTTTCTTGTTTTAACATAAAAGATATGTCCCTAAACAGTATTGTTTAGTTTTGTCTAGATTTGAATTTTATGTATGTGAAACTGTACTTTTCTGTATCTTATTTCCTGAAATTTTGTATGATTGAGATCCACCCAGGTGGGTGTGTACAGTTCGTTTACTTACACTCACTGGTGTGCGCTGTTTCACTCCGCGTCACGGTTCACGCGGTCCTGTTCCTACCTAAGAACCTTTGGATAGTATCCGGGTCTTGCATGTGCAAACAAGACTGTCACGTGCACCCTGGACACATTTCCTGTGCAGACGGAAAGGAGAAATCTCAGGGCACATTCACACAAATCCAGGGGGTAAGAGAGTCTGCGCATCCACCTTTGACGTTCAATGTCAAATTGCATGTCAAGGAAAACTCTCACCAGCCGTAACCAATCCTTATGGCTCCACACACTCAGCAACACTCTGTATTTCCAAGCCTTTAATGTTTTGCCAGAGAGCAGGGAGGTAAAATGGTATTTTATGAATGTTCAATATGCTTGCATTTAGTCAACTAGTTTAAGAAAGTTTGCTTTAAAAAGTTTCACATTCATTGCTCCTGAGAGCTAACTACTTAGTCATTTTAACATTTCTGTATTTCCATTTAGGTGCCAATATTACTGAGCCTTGATTTCTCAAATTGACACAGTACTTACCACATTACTCATGAAAAGGGGGTTTACCTATGTCTTCCCTCTTGGCCCTCATTACGTATACACACACTTTCATGCATGCGTACTTTACAGGCAGCTCTCCCCCACTGCATCTTCCCTATCCAGTTATGTGATACCTATTGTTACATTATCACATATTTCTATTAGTATGACTGTATGAAAGCTATTCACAGATGAGCAAGGTGTGGTGTGATTCCTACTATTAGACAATATTTTGTTTTCCCTGGAGAGTAATTTTTAGGGATTTTTTTCATTTTTCTTTTCTATGTGGATATCAGTCATTCAACCACTACACTTTTTTGCCAGGTATGAAAATCTTCTCTTTATACATTCAAGGGTGTTAGGTCGTGAGTGTTCAGTGATTATTATCTTCAAGAATTCTTCCCTCTGACCTTCTCATCTGCTCTTCTCTGGGCTGACCCCTCTCTGGGCTAGACTCTATTCTTGTGGTCTGTGACACTAAATTGATTTTCTCCCCAAATGCTTTTAATATCTTCTTGTTTCTTTGGTGTTCTTCATTTTCACTGCAAGTGAGGATTTCTTTTTATGTATCCTGTTCGGGATACATTGAACATTTTGAGCGTGAGGATTGGTGACATTTATTAATATAATAAATCTCCCACCATCTTTTGCAATGTTACCACTCCAATATTGTATATGTTCTCTATTAGAAATCAGATTAGAGGTGTACTAGCCCAATACTTCTCAAACTTAGCCCACAAAAAATCATCTGGGTTTATTTACTTACTTACTTACTTACTGATTCATACTACACAGTAGGTCTACACTGGGTCTTGAGAGTTGCCGATGCCAATACGGTGGGCTGTGAGCCACAGGGGGACCCAGCTGTGGTAGAGCATTCCACTCTGCTTCCCATGCCTCTTAACCACTGGGTCATACGTGCCTTTTTGGCCCCCTCTCTCAGTACAGCCCTGCATGGGATTTCTTGATATGTACACATCAGTTTATAAAGTGTCTCTTCAACTATGTCATATTTTATATTTTGAATTTCGTTCATTTGAGTTTTAAATTTAAATTTTATTTTAGTATTTCCTGATCAATTCTAGTAGACTCATTTTCATGTGTTATGCTTTCAGATGTTTTTATTCAAATACATCAAGACTATTTTGTGTTCTGTACTTGTTAATTATATATCATCAGCTTACAAATCTGAGACTTCATTTTTCTGCAGATTCATTCATTGGACATTTTTCCTTCAGTTCTTAAAAGATATTTTTTTATGATGAGCTCATTTATGTTGGAATTCATCTACAGAAATTCTTTGTGGCCTATGTTTAGAATGTCTTTCTCTAGAGAGTGTTTGTAACTTGTTTCTGCTGGGTACTTAATGACACTGCTCATTTGATGCTTAATCTTTTCCCTGACATTTTCTCATCATATAAATCCTGGCCCCTTTGGAAAATGGACTTCAAGTAAGGAATTCTTTTTTTTTTAAGATTGTATTTATTTGTTTTCAGAGAGAGGAAGGGAAGGAGAAGAGAGGGAGGGAAACATCAATGTGTGGTTGCCTCTCAGGTGCCCCTTACTGGAGGCCTGGCCCACAACACAGGCATGTGTCCTGACTAGGAATCGAACTGGTGACCCCTTGGTTCAGAGGTTGGCACTCAGTCCACTGAGTCACACCAGCCAGGGATGAGTAAGGAACTCTTACAAGAGTGTTCATTTGTTTGTTTGTTTTCTCTGTTCTATTTTCTGTCAACTCTAAGAACAGGTGTCTTCTGTGGACTGTGTGTTCTTCCTGATGTATCTTCTGTCATTCTTTGCCCTTGATCGGTACTCGCTTTGTACAGGTGTCTCTGATGTCCTCCTCTTTTACTTGGATGTCCAGCTCTGTCCCTGTGTGTGTGACTCACTACCCTGGGGAGTGGAAGGACTGGGACGGAGAAAATCCCTGCTCCTATGAGCACTTAACACAGGAAACTCCTTGAGGTGCCTGGACTCTAATTATTTATGTTATTTTGTCACCAGCTTAGCTGCGCTTTTGGAGAGGTTTTTTTCCCATGTTATATATTAGTTTTACGTGTTCTGTACTGGCAAGGATTTCCCTCTTTATCTGCTCTGTCACACTCACAGAACCAGCATTCCCAGATTTCAGGGAGGAGGAGGAGGATAATGCAGAGCTTGTATGTCTTTCAGTGGTATGAGGAGCTAACTGTGGTTACTGTACCAGGCCCAAAATTACAGATTAGTTGCCTAATGTCAAGTTACTTGTATCACTCCTTTGCCCCCACTTCTCGCAGATCAAAAGCCAGGGGAGTGAGCTGGATGGACTCTGTGTCTCTGACTCGACGGTGGTGAAGGCGTTGCACGGGAGGTACTTTCTGAGGCAGGAGATTGGTTAGACCCACTGTATCGGGACCTGGAGCAGAAATTAGTGGCCACGTATGAAACTTGCTCGTAAAATGCAACTCTGTGAGGGTGTTTTTCCTAGTAAGGAAAGCAATAATAGTATTACAAAAGTTTCTTTCAGTTGCTTCATAGAGTAATTTTAAAGAGTTCCTTGGATTATCAGTTGTTATACATGGATCCTAAAAATGTTCGAGCTATCATTCCATCCATAACTTTTTCATATTCATCTGGGTCTAGCCAACTACTATGTGGATATTAGCCAAAAATATTGCCATTGCTTATTGAGATGAATGTCTCCTGGTTATTTAACAAGTATTCATATGCACTGTCTTCTCAATTAGTGATATTGGGTGAGTGCCCAATTCTCTAGGGTATTTAATTGATATCTAAAGAGCCATGCGTAAAAATAATGGACTTTATAGCTATCTAACTCCTTTTGTACTTCAGCTGCTCTATTAGAATGGCATCGATCATTTCTGCACTTATTCATAAAAAGAAGCAATATAGTCACAAAATAACTATTGTATAATAAACATAGATGTCAGGGGTTCCCAGAGATGTATTTCATGCTGAAAGAAGTTTCTTTTTTTTTAAGTTCTTTTTTTTAACCAATTTTTTAAAGATTTTATTTATTTATCTTTAGGGAATGGAGGGGGGGAGGGGAGAGAGAGGGAGGGAGGGAGAAACATCAATGTGCGGTTGCTGGGGGTCATGGCCTGCAACCCAGGCATGTACCCTGACTGTGAATCAAACCTGCAACATTTGGTTCGTAGCCCGTGCTCAATCCACTGAGCTACGCCAGCCAGGGCTGAAAGAAGTTTCTAAAAAAATAGGAAAGAAGGAAAGAAAGAGAGAGAGAGAGAGAGAGAGAGAGAGAGAGGGAGAGGGAGGGAGGGAAAGAGAGGGAGGGAGAGATGGAGAGAGGGAGAGAAAGAAAGAAAGGGAGAAAGAGAAAGAAAGAGAGAGAGAGAGGGAGAGAGAGAAATAAATTTTCGATTTAGTTGAGATAGAAATTACAGGGAACAAAAGTTAAAAATACAAGACGGGAGGTGCTCAGTTCCTGTCTGGGGTGTACAGAGGAAGTGCTCTGGAAGCTTTGAGGAGGAAGGTAGAGAACCCGGCTGGGGACAACGGAGCTGCTGTGAGGAGGACGTCCACCCAGGCAGTGTGGTGTGAACACGTGGAAAACGGGGCTAACTACCCGATTATAACAGGGACCTGCAACGTGTGACTGTGTAAAACAATAACTGGTGTGATGAGGTGGAGGAAAGTTAGGAAGTGACCTTTGGGGAAGATTTGCGAGTGAAGTTCCAAAGTGTGTGATGGCTCAGAAAGACAGAAGACAGCATGATGGCCCATGCGACGGGGGCCGAGGGTCCATCAACAGCGGAAATGAGACGTGAGTGGCAGGGTAGCATCCTCCGAGCCAGCGGCTAACATCGCGTGGTGCTCTGCATTCTCAGCACACTGCCGTTTCCCTTCTTGCTCCCTCCTCGGGCCTCAGGAATAGAAGTAGGAGCTGATTTATGAGTCGAGAGTCAGTGCGGAGTGTCAGATTTCTATAACGAGATTATATATTAAATCTAATGAAGGGAAAATATGCTTACCCAAACCAAATGACAGCACCATGATTAAACGACTCGAGATCCCTGGATGGGTTTGTTTAGACAATATAGCAGGTACAGTGACCTCCTCTTCTCCTAGATTTGTGATCAATTCTGTGAAATGAAGATTTATGTCTTTTATTATTCTGATGACATAACAGTGTGGTCACAGAAGCAAACAGGCACAGGATGAAACTAGTAAGCCAAGTGTATATTCTGGGTATTGTGGAGGTTAGTTTAGATTAATCATCTGTGTCACATTTTATGCTGCTGACTTCCTCATAGCAGTTCAGTTCTGTGCCCCAATTTTTTATTTTAACCCAAGTCTTCAAAGTACATTTCCGTAAACACACACATGTGCACCGCCTATGCAGAGGTCGGACCTCGTGTCCCATCTCGTAGGTGACCGCTACTTAAACAGGCATTGTCCTCGCAGGGAATGCACGTTTGATAAGAGTGGTTCCTAAGATACCTCCTCACTGCTGGAGCGATGCAGAGGGTATTATCAAAGACATCCGCAGCAACTGTGCTTTTACAACATCAACACTTGAAAAGCTTGGTATTTCCAAGCTCTAAGCACCCCTACCACCCCTTCTTGGGAGGGGGGGAAGAATAAAGAGCGAGAGCAGCAGTTGTCCCTATGGAAAAAAAAGAAATTACATGAAGGAGGAAGACCATTTATGTGGTATGATTTAAAGATTTCATTTTCCAAAACTTTTATCCTTTCCTACCTAACATTCATTTTCCTATTCTTGCCTGAAATTCCACTGTTTGAGAGTCATTTCTTAGATTAAACCTTCGCCCCAGTAAAAATGCAAATACCTGGGAGGTATGTCATTTACGTACTTTCCAAATAATTACTTTCGGATCCTTTCTCTGTAGGCAGAACATGATAGAAATGGAATGATTAAGGAGCCTGGAAAGAAAAAAGAAAAGGTGAGACAACGTATCTAGAAAAAAGTTTTACCTATAGTATGGTTTCGCCTAGAGCTGGCGATATGAAAGAAAGTAAGGCTGATGAATGTGGTTTTCCCTTTGCTTGCCTCACTCCTTTTAGTTGCTTTACTGATGTTTTCTTCTTTAATATTCATGCATTTCAGGTCTGTGATCTGTAGCCGAGACTTCATGATATTTAGTGTTGCCACATGTGAATACTTTTAAGAGCAGTTCCATTAAAGATCATTTCTCCTGGAGCATCCTGTGCTCTCGCGTGGTGTTCATCACCCAGCGTTTAGTTCAGATTCCTGTAATGTATGCAGAACCGAAGACACCCCTTTCATCACTCAGATTCTGCTGGGAGTTTGTTTCTGTTGGAAAACAGGGGCAGAGGGAAGGAAGGGAGCTGAGGGGGAACAGAGTTGCAGACACACAGTAGTCCGCTGAGATAAAAGAATGCCAGGGAACTAGACAATTAGGGAGGACAGTTTGAAATAGATGGATTTCCTCCCTTCAGGCTGTCTATCTTAGGCAAATTCTGGCTAACAACCTACTGCCTCCTGCCCGACTCTGGCTGGTTCTAATTTCCCTTATTCCACACCAAGGGCTTAGAGCAACCCCCCCCCACCCCCCACCACTCCTCCCACACTACCCACAGCTGTAAGGTGCATTCTCACAAATTCCAATCACTGGATTCGAGTCCTAGGTAAATAAGGACAATGCAAAGGTGATTTGTGAATTCCTCTGGCACTCCTTTCCAGTTAAATACCGCAAGGCACAGCTGAGTTGCCTCAGACAAATGTTCCCACAATTCACTGTTGTGGAGAGGAACTTGAGTGAAAGGCTTTGGCGTATCAGATGCATTTCCAGTGGTTGAAATAATGAGAATGTTTTTGCTGAGAAGACAACAATACTCAGGGTCTTGGATCCAAGTTTTGAAACAGGCGTGCCCTTTCTGGTGTCCTCCTTGTTTCTGGTTTAATTTTCATTTACTTTTTAAGATTATTATCTTTTAAATACATATTCTTTATTATATTTTTCCATTACCATTTAGTCCCCTTACACCCCCCTCCCCCAAGTAATCACCACCCTGTTGTCCATGTCCGTGAGTACTTTTTCTTTTATTCTCAATTCTTCCGCCACTTCAACTCCCCTCCCCCACTAGCTGTCATCTGATCTCCCTCTGTGAGTCCGTCTCTGTTTTGCTTTTCAGTTCAGTTTGTTCATTAGATTCCACATATGAATGAAATCATATGGTATTTGTCTTTTCTGACTGGTTTATTTCATTAGTATAATATTCTCCAGGTCCTTCCATACTGTTGCAAAGGTCATAAAAAAGATTATTTTTTAAATTTAATCTTTTAAAAATTGTTCTGGTTTAATTTTTAATTTTCTTGTTTCTGGCTTCATCACATTTCTGGTTTAAACCCCTGAGGGGGGTTTGTGGACAGGAAGGGCTTGGGGATGGGCCCTGTGTTGGCAGTTTGATGGAAAGAAGCCACAGAAAGGGAGAATCTGTCACATTCACGTTTATATCTGCAATGATTAGCTTTCCTTCTCTTCGCATTCAGGACGCTCGGCCCCACATCTAGGCTGATCCTGATGTCAGATTCCAGAACCAACCCTGTGCAAGGCTGGGGAAGTCCGTGGAGCCTTGGGCCAACCCCTTAGACATGCAGGACCCAGCCTGCCTGCTAGGCCCAATGAGAGCTTTTCCGTGACCTGTCCCTGTCTTTCCACATTCTGCCACTTGTGGGTAACCACCCTCCGTCAGAAGTGAAGTACACATCATTTCATAAACAAGCAAACCAGTTATGGTACCCAGTCAGTTAGGTTATGATTGTCTCACTGCACAGGCTCCTTGTCAGGGCCCCCTGCCTGGACCCCAGCCTTGGATCCTGAGGCGGTTCTAACCGAGAGGGTGCTTCCGACTTCCTTCCTCCCGCCCCTGCCATCATTATCTTCTCTTAGGAAGAAGGACAACGGGCTGCAAAGACATTTTCTGCTGCCAGGACAAATTACTCATAACTGTGTATCAGTTCCAGCACTTTCTCTTTATGAACTTCAGAGGACGTGTGATGCTTTGTATCTGTTGCTTTTAGCAGGGTCCAAAGGAACAAAACAAAAGCTTTAAAAAAAATAAATAAACTGCACACACTAGTTTAGACTGATTTAAGAGGAATCTGGTTCTGTCTTAAGATGTGGTCTGGCAACCCCATCTGTAGACAGAGCCGCAGACTAGATGGGAGGAGAGAAGACGGCCCAGCGCATTATGGAAGTTGCGGCGATTCGTGAAGCCGCAGATGTGCTCTGGTGAGGCTGCATCACCACCAAACATGGGGATTGCAGATGTGCGGGTGAGGAAGTGAACCACTGCATTCAGTGTGTGATGGGTGTGAAAAGTCGGAGCTTGTCAGGGATGAGTCCTGGTTTAAAGCAGAACCAGTACGGAGGAATCAAAGGGCCATGTAACTCCAAGGTACTGAGTGGGAGGGGGCGAGGATGGAGATCACAGACCAGGCAACACCCACTCCTCCCCCTCCATAGTTTATCGCCTCCCCTCTAACATTTTCAAACAAACAAATTCGGACTAAAACTAAGCAGCCCTAGAAAGGAAAAGAAGCCTCATGAGGTCCGTCTGCAGTTGGCAAGTTTGGTGGAAGACAGGGAAGCTGTTACACGTCTCCTTTAGGGCGTCGCAAAGGGGATTCACTTATTACCAACTGGTGTGTTCAGACACACCAATGAATGGGCAGACTTGAGACAGCGGTCAGGAGGGAGGAAGAACAGCTGACACATTCACCATTTTCAGGTGGCCCTGAGCCTGGTAGAAAATGACTGTCTGGTCCTTTTAGCAACTCCTGACCAAAAAGCCTTCTTGCCTTTATTCAAATGTATCATATTCCAAGACAAATCCAAGCAGCTCACATTCTTCTTGGTCTTCAGCAGTAGACATATGGGCTCTATTGATTGCAGTGGCAGCTACAGTGCATCTGATGGTTTGAGCCTGTTGGTCGAATGGTCACATGAGTTACTCGTGACAAGCTAAAACTCCCAGGAAAGTAAGGAATGCCCGCTTTTTCAGTAATCCTGTTCATAAGTCTGTCCAGACCACTTGGGTGATGGTGGTGGTGAGAAGAGTGGCGAGAATAGTGGTGGGTGGTGGCAAAGGCGACTGTGTGTGGTAGAGAGAGAGAAAGACAGAGGGAGAAGAGAGTGTTATTTCAAAATCTGGGGATAAAATTTGATCATAATTATTCCCAAATATAGTGCTCTCATTTATATCCCAGGTATGATGCACTTTTAAAATGACTCAAAGAAGTATGAAGTGGTTGTTTACTTTGATATGTCCTACTTACATTAGAAATTAGTTTAAAAATAAAGGGTAAAGAACCTTCTACTCATTTTTACTTTTTAACAAGAGTGTGATTTGTACCCCGAAAAGAACAGGCTAAGGAAATGGGTGGTGACCACCAGCCAGATGTTGACCTTTCCTGCACCCCGTAGGCTACAGTTTTATCTTGCATCCAGAAAATGACCGATTGCCCTCTTCAGGGTGTGTTGACATTCCAGATGTGACGCTGCTGATGTTCATATACCTCACTTATTGACCACAGTTGGAAGTCAGGTATATTTAAAGGTCAGAGTAGCCTCATCGTAACTCAAAAATGATAGATTTATTTCACAGTTTGACCTATCAAACTATCACCACCAACCTGAAGCCCAAAGCAGCATTGTTTTCATTGAACATCACTCTGTAGATTACTTAACCCAGAAACACCCACCAGCTGTAGCATGTTGCTGGGGTGTCTGCTGAGCTAGCTGGGTGGGTCCACGTGCTTAAGTCATGCCTCCCGAACACTAACAGGTAAAAAAACATGTACTTGACTTTGAAAATCCAGGACACCGAGTCTTAGTTAAAGGTACCAGCTGTCTAAGCTAGGAACTTCTGAGTCATGCATGTTTCCTCAGTTTCTTCATTCACTTTCTCCCACTTTCAGTTATCACTACTTGCTAATTTTGTTGATTCTGCATTTTGTCTCCAATCTGCATCTTCACGGCACTGCCTTATTCGGGCCCTCATTGTTTTCCTCCCTTTGTGGCCTGTCTAGTCCTCAGCGTCATTTGGCACCTTCCACATTGAAGCCAGAAAGATTTTTCTTGAGCAAAACTGCTTTAGTTAAAATCTATCAGTGGCCCCTCAGTGCCTCCAGGGTTGAGTTCTGACTTCCTGAGTATTGTGCAGGGCCTCTGTTCAACTGCTCTTGTTCTGTGTCATGTTTTAAACTGTTGGCACCCTGAATGAAGCCACATGAGACTATGGATTCCTGGAACCTGCTACCACATTACATTAATTTATTTCACACTTTTACAAAAATCCATTTATCCCCAGTTTCATTTCCAATCGCTCAAGATCCATGTGAAGTAGGGGAGAGAAGGTGACATCTTTGTCATTGTATAAAGGAAGAATGGGAGAACAACTCCATAGTGATTTCATAGGCAAGTACTACACAAAATCAACTCTTGATAATCTTTATGTAGACTATGGAATTTGTGCAATGCATGCATTTATGGTCTAGCATCCTACTGCTTTTCTAAATTCTATATTCAGCTGATTCTTTATGAACTATACACCCATTTAAGATATACTTATATGCATTTAGCTGTCCTCAAATAGTCAAATATTTAATTCCAAAGTAGGTTATACTTCTCTTGACAGTTTTTGATCATGGTTTTTCCTTTTTTTAATGTTTTGTGTAAGATCAACTTCCCAAGTATTCTGAAATAAAACTATAAGTACCACCTCCTTCCAACAACAGTTTATGATGGACAAGGGGTTGCATGGCAACTTTTTGTTTGTTTATGTAAATGTACAACCATGAAGCAATAAGTAATGTGAAAAGGAGGTTTTTTAAGGCAAATAAGCTGCTAAGTATGTTATATATAGGTGTTTTTGAAGTCATCAAACGATGATGGATAGGAGTGCGGAGAATTATAGACTATTCTGTGCATTGCGTAGAGAACAAGTGTCTCCCCTAGTGATATTAATGGGATATAGTAAGCTCTTTTTAGTACCAAAATTTAAATTAAAAAAGGAAGAGGAGGGGGTTGTAGAATAGAGGCTGTTGAAAAGTCTCATTTTCACCAAGTTGAGAAAAAAAAAGGCATGAGGTCATTTAGTTGATTTTGTAAACATTCCCTGTAGTGCTGTGAAGACCAAACAGTGGCTTTGAGCCACTCAATAAAATCCGAGTGCAAGGAGAGGAGGGTGAACAGGACAGGCACGGACAGGAAGCCGCCCAGTTTAACTGACCAGGCTGACTGAAAGGAGAAGCATGCACACCCTCCCCAGATGAGAGTATGTTGGACATGCAAAGTCACTCGCTTCCTTTCAGACCTTCTTGGAATGTTTGAAACCCATGAAACTACCTGTGTTATTTAAAAAAAAATAAAAACTGAAATGAAAAACTCAATTTTGTTAATGAAATTGTATAGTCAATTGAAGTAAGTATGACATGAAGTAAAAGCAATAGAATTTCATTTGAGTTTTTCTCCTTGAATGTAGAGGTTAGGGTTTTAATGCAGTGACTCATTAGCCATGTATACTGTGTAAGTTTATTCAAAAATCAAGTTGGAACAGCCAGGCGAGGACAGCAATGAAGATAAAATGCCGTGTGGGACAGCCACTTAGCCTCCTAGCTATCTGGAAACAGATTGTTTTTCTAGTTAATGTATTCGTTTATGAAAAAGAAGGGTATGCAATTTAAAATAAGTTGTTTACTTCTTACAGACAAGGAGTATCAGAAGTATTTTGGGGAATATATATTTGTTTAATGAAAATATACTTGTTAATGAAAATAGCTTTTATATCTGCTTATAAAAATAATATGGAGTGTAGAAAACAGGGTAGACTAGGTAGTGATAAAATGACAAACAACCTAGAAATCTCAATGGCTTAAGATAACAAAGATTTATTTCTCTCTCAAATTACATGGCTGTCACATGTCAGCTGGGTGCCCTGTTTCACTGACACTCTTACTAGTTCCAAGGCCTATGGAGTAGCCATTCTCCCAAACACTGTGAGCCGTTGTGGCAGAGGGAGAAAGAGAGAGGTCTGGAGAGCCTCAGTAGGAAATTAAATGCTCAGTCCTGGATCTGATAAGTCACTCTTACTGACAACTCATTGGCCAGCACCAGTTGCTTGACCCACCAAACTAAACAGGGTCCAGGAAGTACAAATGTCCTTGATAAGAGGAGAGCCAGAAATATTTGGTGAATAGCTCATCCTGAGAATTACAGCAATCTAGGAACCTATGAAGAAGAAAATTCCAGTCACTGAAAAGCTTCACCATCTAAATAACATCTGATGAACAGCCTTTCAGCTCTTTGAGTGTGTTTGAATATAGAGATAATAAAAATATAGTTTTATGATATGCTTTTTTACACTCGATAATGTCTCATGGAAACATTTCCCATTCTATTAAAATAAAAAATGCATCTTTTTTGATGTTTGCATAGTATTTAATTGAGTAATGTAAGTGTGCATTAATAATGTGTTCTCTTAGTGAACATTTAAGGTGTTTACAGAGTCTTCATTATAAATGAGGCATAATTAACATCACATTTCTGGATTTTTCCTAATGGTTATTATACTGAAACCAGTGAAAATTTATATTAAATTATACCAGTATTTTCAGTATGGGTAAAAATTGCAAAATGGTCACACAAAAGTGATGTACTAATTTAAACTATGACATAAAGTAACGAAAACATCCATTTCTTTAAACTTTTGCCAACCTCTGTAGTATCATTTTGCCATCATAATAATAGGCTAACAGTCATATCTTGTTTTCATTTTAATTATCAAAAAGGTTGAAAAACTTTTTGTATGTTAGTTATCCACTTGTATTTTATTCAGTAACTACTGGTAGGATGTACTACCTGGCGTTTGTTTTTATTGGATGGACATTCAATTGTATAAGTCACAAAATGTACTTGATATCGCCTTTGCTTTTGGCATAGTGTCCCTTTGTAATATTTTACCCCCTTTTTTTCATGCTTACCCTGTTTTGGCATCGTTTTGTTACACTGAACTTTTGAACTTTAATAGTCAATATTTATAAATTTGGCTTTTATACCATGCAGGAAACCCTTCTCTAAAATTACAAAAATATTCACCTATGCTTTCTTATGATACTTTTGTGGCTTCAGTTATTACATTTTTTAATATTTTATATGCCTAGGGCTTTGTTTTGCTGTAAGGAGTGAGATAGAGATACTACTTTATTTTTCAGGTAAAGTACAGTTTTTCAAGATACTACTTTATTTTTTGATTGACTTTGGGGAAGTCTTAGTGAATATTGAGGAAAAGGAACAGAGGAAGAGAGTATTTTTATTATTATTATCCTGAAAATGAACAAAGGCAAGAGTGGAGTCCTCTAACATGCTACAGAAGGAGCTTCAGGTTAAAATAGAGCCTGAGACTTGACTCACACTCACCTTTAATTTCAGTAGGGATTTTTAGGTTCAGTCATGTGCAACAATAATTTTCCCATCAGTGACAAATTATATAAGATTATATTAGAGCTAAAAAATATTACTGTCATCTAATGATATCATAGTCATTGTGACATCATAGTGTAACAGTACTGACATGTTCAACATGATGCTGTCATTCCTACAAGAATACAGCACATCCAATTATATACAGGGCAACATACCTGATAATGATAACACACAATTGTGTTACTGGTTCGGGTATTAGGTATTTACTATATACTATCCTCTTTATCATTATTTTAGAGTAAACTCTTCTACTTATAAAAAAGTTTGCTGTAAAACAGTTTTCTTTGTTACGCCAGTGGTAGCCTCATACATCTTGCTTACTGCTTGCCTTGACTGCACAATTTTCTCTTGTGCTTGGTTTAACCTAGCGTTTTGCATAGTCGCATGCTGTACAGGCTTGCAGCCTCGGAGCAGTAGGCTATATACCGTAGAGCCCAGGTGTGTGGTAGGCTACGCATCATCTAGGCTTGTGTAAGTGCACTCTGCATTGGCACAATGACAAATCACTTAATGGACACACTTCTCAGAACTGTCCCTGTCATTAAGTGGTACATGACTATACTTAAAATATTTTTGTCTTGGTGTCTATGACACATACATTTCTGATTTCTCTCTTACCTCACAATCAGCCTCCTCTTTTCTGACCTTAATGTGCAGCTATTCTGCAGGTTGTGGCTTAATCTCTTCCTCCCCATCACACACTTTCTGCTTGATTTAATACATGCCTAGAGCTTAGGATGCAATTTATCCTGAAGGCTGTGAAATAAATATGCAACCAAAGTAGTTGACTATATAGGTCTGGAGCTACAGAGGGATCTGGGTTGAATATGCTTGTTTAATGCCTTATATACATCTTAAACTTAACTGTGTGTGTCAGTGAGTTAATTATTCAAATAATTGGCCTGTTTTTCTATCGCCATGTTTGGTCTTTCTCCCTTTGTTTTTTTCCTATTAATTTGACAGTGTCTTTGTATGCTGGGCACCAGGGTGATACTCAGCCAGCACCTATCAGCACAGCATCTACAATGACCTTTTCACCCAGTTTTCCTCTATTGCTTGTCCAGGTCAGGACTATGGGTGCCAAATTTTTTCGTTCTGTCTTCCAGTCTTAAATGAGTCCCAAGTGTCTGTTCATTCTATTTCACCACTCAATGTCTCATCAAGGCTCATTACTGTATACCCATCGTCACCACCAATTCACTCCACCACAGTCGCTTCCCGGGATTATCGTCAGTCTCCTGAGGATCTCAGCTCCTGCCTGTGCCTGCCCCCCTGCATCCCATGCATTCCATACATTCTTCTGCCAAGGGTATTCTTCTTCATGTGAGCTTATTTCATCAGCTCCTTATGTCCAGATGACAATGTTCAAATATTTTAATGTCAGACAGGTAAGGAAATCATCTATCCCTTTATTTCTGCCAGAAAAAAAAATGTAAAATCCAATTCTACCTGTTGAGCTTGAAGTTTCTTTGAGGCACACAGAAGTAGATGCTGAGTAGGCATCTGAATGGAAGGAACTGTAGCTCAAGAAGGTCAGTGAACTGAAGATAGGAATTTGGGAATATTCAGTGTATGGCCACGCATGACCCCCAGGTCTGGCGTTATCATGTGGGGAGACTCTGTGGCAGCATGTGGAGAGAGGCCTAATCCTGAGACCCAAGGAAAATGCAGTGTGTCAGGTTTAGATAGAGAAGAAATCAGTAAAAGAAACAGGAGGGATGGCCACAGAGAATAGGTAGTAGTATAAAAACCAACGGCAGAGAAAATTCAAGGAAAGTCCTCATTAAACCCCGAAAGTCAACTAAGAATACAAAACAGTGTGCACTGAATACAGCAACTCGGAGATCCTCGGTGACTTTGGGGAGAGCAATTTCAGTGAGTTAGTTGATGGGGTGGAAGCATGAACTGATGGAGTGGAAGACAGACTGAAATGTAACGATAAGGGATGTGTCAAGAAAGATGACTATGAGGAAAAAAAGGGCAGATTTTTGTCTACTTAAGAGGGCAGAATTTTGAGCATGCTTGTATTTCAGTTCTTAAGTGCTTATTTTTTTAATTGTACAAACATAGTGAACATCCACTCCCCCGAGTGGTATAATATGTAAAAGAGTTTGGCATCTTACCTGATGCATAGCAGACCATCAATAAAAGTAAAATGTTTGTCTCCCTTTCCTTATCCTACTCTTTTCCCTACCTCAGCTGCACTGGGCCTACCATCCTTTTTAATTAAAAAAACAAAAACAATGCACTGTACTTAGTTACAATAGAAATACCTTTTTATCTTCTTATTAGTCTGTCACCCCTTGAGTATCTCCTTAACGTTAGTTTCCTTAAGTGCTGGACACAACATATGTGTAAAATTTTGAGACTAAATTTGTTGCCTCCTTTATAAAACGTATGTACTGTATGCTTTTCAGGTTGGCAATGGCTGACAAAGCAACAGGGTCTATGTATAATGGGAAAGCAAAATGAAAAAAAAAATAGGAACAACAGCGAGGCTACCTTTGCAAAACAGCACTACATTTCTACACAAAGAACTTTTTGTTAGGAGCAGGTAATGGCTGGCTTGCTTAGTCACAGTTTTATTCCTAATCAATATTTTGGAAAGAGCACAAGAGGTGATGTGAATTACTGTCTAAAATCTAAAAGTAGCATCTGAACCGATGACCTGCAAAATTACCCACATAAGACTTTCAACTTCGGTTCTTTGGCAGCTGTGTTGTTATGGTAAGCACACTTTTTCTTTCCTTCTTACAGCATGTACTTTTTCTTCTCTCACAATGCTGTGTGCCTGTCAGCTGAAAGGCTTGTGTGGGGTGGTCAGCCATCAAAGGGGTGGAAGGTGAAGGAGTGCAGAGCCTTTCTCTGTATTAAAGCGCCATCAGCTCAATGGCATCTACCTGGAATGTCGGTGCACTTCGCTGATTGCGTTTTGATAATGCTGTAAGCGGGTCTCCGATAATTGCCTTCTGTAATTGGAACAAATTTATGATTATGCTAATTCATTCTCAGCCACCTAATGTATGGAAGCTGAGCTAATCCCTGTCTGTCCCTGCATTTCCTTTGTAGATCATTACCTGGTTAGCCTTTCACTGTGGCTGATGGAATTGTTATTCTGAACTGATCTGATTTCTCAGATGGTGTGTATATATGTATGTGTAAGTAAGGAATGTGTGTTTGTGTCCCTTATCTAATTATATATAGCTTCGATACCAGCATTTAAAACCAGTTTATGATGTGAACACTTAGAATCTTGAATGCTGTAATCCTTAATATGATGGCTGTTGTCTCTGCGCCTGAGTACATAATACACAGTAGTAAGGAACAGGAGAAGGGAACAGTTAATTAATGGCCCCTCATCACACCACCTGAAAACCTTATTTACATTCCAGAAATAGTGGGAGGAAATGGGAATACAGAAACAGTTCTAGGCTCTCTGAAAGCCAGCTCTTTGTCATCTGGCTAGAGAGTTCTTCCCACCCTAAAATAATCCTTTAAAAAGGGAGCAGCACACAACACAATATTTTAGATCATTCCTTGGGATAGCAGGCTTTGGAAGCATCTCCTACATGTTGCTTCATCAAAAAGTCAAAACAAAAATTCCTTTCCCCCTAGCAGATGGCAGAGAGCAAGGAGAGAATTAGCCGAGAGTGAGAACCCTGAACTCTGGAAAGCACAGCTGAGACGCGAACAGCAGCCTGTGCCCTCCCTCACAAACTGGCTTTTGATTATCTCTCTCCACTCTTATAATGTCTCGTCTCTTCGATGTCTTTCACCTCTGATCACCATTCTTGTAAATGCTTTACGTTAATGTAAATGTGTCTCATTCTGCACTCAGGACAGTGTTACATTTTCACCTAACAGTGGATCCAGGGTATTCACTTTCCCAGAGACCATTTACCTGTCAAAATGGATAATAATAAAAAAAGAATTACATGAGGCTGCCCCTGACTTTCATAACTGAAACAGGGAAGTTAAAGGACAACACTGATTTGACAAGAGACACAGTGTCAGAAGAGGAAGTTCCATAGTCAGGATTCAGGCTCCTGCAGAGGCCGTGGTGTGTCATTTCATTCGGCATCGAGTGCATTTGATTCTGTGATCATTAGGTTCCTATCATTTGTCTGGTTCCGCTGCTGTGGCTTCACAATTAAGCAGAATTTCTGCTTCCTTTTGTGATGCATAATCAGATAAGTAGAGCTCCATTGAAGAAACAGCCATGTAGGAGGCGTTAAGATCAATCCATACAGTCTGGAAAGAAAAGACAAAGAGGAAACACAATAGTACCGTTATAAATAACTTAAAGGGAATGTTAACAAGGAGAGAGGGCAGGCGACATCTGATCTGAAAGAGGCAAAGGGAGTAATGGCCTACACTAACATTAGAAGATAACATGCTCCCTTAGGAGCAGAGGGGTGTCACACACATCAGCAGTTAAGTCCCAGCTAAGACTTAATTGGTGTGTGAGTACTCCAAGTCAAATTGCGGGAAATGGTAAGGAGTGGTAGTTCGTTTGGCTGATGAAAGACATTAGAAAACAGCTCATGTCTTGTCTTAGAAAAAGTGTTTGAAGATGGTATACTACATCTAGTTCCACGATTCTCAAGCATGTCACCAAGATTGTGGAATCCTTACTATGGGGATAATAAGATTTTCCTTGCCTCCTTTTGGAGGGTGTAGTTATCGTGAGGATTGAATGAGATATTGCATTGGGTAGCGTTGTGTGCCCCTGTGAGCAGAGACCGGGAGCATTATCTCTGTGTGTTCCCTCGTGTCCCATTCATGGCCACAAGACAGCCGCCATCTGTTTAGAGTCGCATCCATGCGCAGATGGGTGAAAGGCCGGAAATGCCTGCCCACCCTTTTCTCTGGAAAGCAAATGCTTTTCTGTGTCACCCAACAGACTTAGGCACAATTGGCCTTCTTGAATAGTTTAAGACTACTGGCTGTATTAGATCGTTATGGACTTCAAATGTGGTCCACACGTTTCTGCTCATTACCAAAAAGCAAAACAAAACTCCAGATAACTTTGAGGGAGCTACCATAACTTTTCATGAGCTACATGTGGACAAATGTTTGTGTAATTTTATGTATTCATTTGGTTATAATTGATAGGTAACGTTATCCACTTCAGGTGTACGACATAATGACTTGATGTTTATACACATCAGATGGTCACCACTATAAGTCTAGTTAAAATCTATCATCTTACATAGTGACAAAATCTTTTCTTAGTACAAGAATGTTTAAGATTTACTCTTGGTAACCTTCAAAATGTACAATAGAGTATTATTAACTTTAGTCACCATGGTGTACATTATATCCCTGTGACATTTACTTTATAACTGGAAGTTTGTAGCTTTTGACCCCCTTCACCCATTTCTCCCACCCCACCCCTGACATTGACCAACCTGTTCTCTATATGTATGAGCTCGGGGGAGGGGGGGGGCGGGGGGGCATGTTTGTTTCTTAGATTCTACATATAAATGAATAACAACTAGCATATGGTCGTTGCATCCAAATCTGGCAAATGATGCGAATGACTGAGCCCGGTGGTGATGCGACTTAAAGTGAACGAGACACTTATTGCTTTGATCCATTTCTTGGGGGTGTGAAGGTCTAGAGGCTTCCCCGTGGTGGCTGTGGAATGAACCCCATCTTTGCTCTGCCTTGCCCACGCTGTCCCCACCCCTGTCCTTGTGTGCCTTCTCAGTATAGCCTTTCACCAGCTAGAGTGCATACCTCCGGCCTCTCTGTTTCCTCGCAGAAATCCAATCACACTTGTCAGTGGGTAAGGTGGTAACTTTACAAAGTTTCAGAGGGTACGAGTGCCAGAGGCCCCATTGTGAACTGCTGTGGCCTCCCGGTGTTTCCAGCTCTGCCTCTCATACCCCCTGGTGTAGCCTTGCCTCTCCACCCTGTCTCCTCAGACAAGGTTGCCTTCCTGCCTCTGAAACGGTGTCTCTCCTAGGTCGGATCTGTGCTCAGTCCTGGATCTAAAATGCAGTTTGAGCTTTTACCACGTGTGTGCGAGTATATCACACCAGTCTCTAAATTTGCATGTACCTCAATTTAGGCTGGAACATTTATTCCGCAGGTGCCAGTGAACATCCTCTGAAGTCGGTGCTGTGTAATAATATATCAGAAGGCTTAAGATATTGTTCGTGTTCTTTTTTTATTTTTGTTCATGTTCTTAAGGAGCCTGCCAATGAACAGTGCAGGAAGAAAATGATCACAGGTAATGAGTAGATGGATTGAGCAGCTTTTGAAAGTCATAAATCTGAAGTTACATCTATAATACATACGGGTAACTCAATTTTATACTGAGTCTAGCAAATCTCAATATAGAGGACTGGAATTGAGGGATAGAAACACTTGCTAGGTAATATCAATAAAGGGTGCTCAATGGCATTTTTTGTGGAATATGACGGGAGAGTTTCAAGTTAATATCATCTAGATTCAAAGGACAAAAAGGCTTTGGATCCTGCCTACTGAAGGGGCTTTTTCCTTCTAGCCTAGTTTTTACCTCCCATTTCTCAATGGTTAATAACACCAATCACAAGCCCTGGCTGGCGTAGCTCAGTGGATTGAGCATGGGCTGCGAACCAGGCATCGCAGGTTCAATTCCCAGTCAGGGCACATGCCTGGGCTTCAGGCCATGGCCCCCAGCAACCACACATTGATGTTTCTCTCTCTTTCTTTCTCCCTCCCTTCCCTCTCTAAAAATAAATAAATCTTAAAAACAAATAACACCAGTCACATTCTCATTATAGAATATTAAAAATAAAACAAGAATATGAGAATTCTGACATACTGTCTGATGGAAATAAACATTTAGGTGTAAGGTTTGTGTGTGTGTGTATGCACACATGTATATAACACACATGTGTATGTGTGGGAGGTGTGTGTGTATATATGTATAGATACATACAGGGTCTGGCAGAAGGAATGCCTGCTTGAGTATGGTTGGTAGGCTAATAATATAGATGTAATAATTATAGCTTTAATTTGAACAATACACCTAAAATGTCATATGGCGTGCTTAAGTGCAACACTGTTATGTTACAAAATTACATGCTTATGATTTTGTAATAAAAGGGGGTTTTATTTTTGCCGAACCCTGTATACACACACACACACGACAAAAGTCCAGAAAAGGTGAAAGGTTAGGACTCACGCCAACAGTTTCCAATGTAACTCAGGCTTCCAATAAAATAATCTCCCACCAAGCATCCATCTATCACCCCTCCAAAGCAAGTCCCCTCCCCTGCCACACACACCATGTTGCCTGGTGTCAAGGAAACCCACGGGCTTGTCAGGGACACCCCTTCCACCCCGAGCTAACCAGAATACTGCTCAGGGACTGATCGTGCTTTCTGGCATGAACCCTTTGACGGTCTGCTTTTTCCAGATTTGTTTATAAACTGAAAAAACCTACAAATTGCAGACCATCTGTACATGGCACTATGCTAATGCATGCGGACATCCTGCGAATCCATAAACTCATTATCTCTGAGTAACTAGTTTCTTCACATGCTTCTAACTGGGGTTCTAAATAAATAGAAACCAGACAAAGACCTGTTTCTCTGAGGGGTGAATGCTACCAACAACCTTCTGGAATGTTAAGCCTCTCTGTCAAGGAGATGACCTGTTTGCATGAGGTCATTTGGATCAATGATACAAACGTCCATTAGGCTGGAGGTGGTCAATGTATTGATCACCTCATTATGTTTCCATAATGCTAAACTGAAAATTTGTATTGCTTTTGTGAAGAGCTTAATTAGGGCTTTCCTTGTGGACAACCTCTCGTAAAATAATTTCTTGAACTCAGTACACATGCCCTTTAAGGATACTCGCAGAAGGACTATAGTTCTTGATGCTTGTCAGGCATTTCCATAAGAAAGCCTTGAGAATGGGCGATGACACACAAACAATAATATCCTAGCACACTTGGGCTAGCAGATTTAGTGAAAAGGAGTTACCTTTAGGGAAGGGCATTGAGCTCCTTTTTGTGGAAACCATCACCAGGAGCCAGAAAGCTGGTGTGTTGCAGCATCTGTGGAGAAGAGAAAAGAAACCTACTTTTGGTTCATGGATATATTATGTTTGTCCTTACAATAATACAGTTTATAATCTATGAGCCATCACGTTAGAATCAAAACACATTATGTTAAAATACACATCCATGTCTTTTTGGGAAAGATGGAAGACCTTGTTGCCCTGGCAACAACAGTCTGAACCTGACTGGGGACTGCGCATCTGCACAGGTCCTGTGACCTCCACTCTGGCACAGCTGCCACCACTCACCCATGCGCACCGACGCCAAGGCTGTCCCATAAATTAGAAGACTACTGTGATACATTAAAAATAAAAAGAGACTTTTAAGCAAAAATGAGCTCATTGCCATTCTTCATGGCACCGTCAGTGTTATTTTTTTAAATACTCATATCTCCATCTAAAGTGGGAAAACAAGAGAAAGAAAAATGGTAACTTTTTTTTTTTTTAAGAAAAATGAGAGCAAGCTCATTCCTTCATGGAAATGAAGACCGGCCCCTTGTCTTTAATATGCAAGCAGTGCGCAGGGATGTCGCACACCCAGCGCCGCGGCAGTAATTTATGTTGCCTCCCTGGCCCCCAGGAGCATTTGCGTTTGCCATGGCTGGCGTAGGGAATGTCTTTCCTACCTTATTTATTAAACTAGTCCACATTAGGAGCACTTAGCTCATCAAAAATGTTTTAAAATTTCTCTAAGTGACAAAACCATAAATCCAAGAGCAATTTGTCACTTTTATAAGCCCAGAAAATACCAAACTGATTTCCTCATAAAGATCCTGCCATCGGTTAAGTGGATAAACGATTAGGTTACAAATAAAAACAGTTCCGTGGTTAGGAGTCCGCTAATGTGAGGACTGTTTGTAGATGTAAGTGGATTGATGGACCTCGGCCGTGACACCGTAAACCCCAAATGGACCAGAATGTGTGTGTATATCTATGACTCCTCATTCATCCCATATCAATGCTTTTCAAGGTGCGATCGGGGGAGACCCAGCAGCAGACCCCCGTGTCTGTCCATAGTGCATGTGGGTGTGTAGGGGGTTAGAGTGGATGGCAGGGACAACTCACATGATGGCGGGAATTGTGCCTTGGACATCTCCACGGGGCGTGATCGACACAGAAGGTGGGGGTTGTGAGCGATCTCCCCCAGGATGCAAACTTGGTCTTGGCTGCCACCAGTCTTACTCAGCTCAGGCTTCTGTGGCTCTGATGCCCCTACTTGTGCATCAGTCATAAGGTCTTTCCTTGTTAACCCATTTTTCCATTTTGGGCTTCAGATAAACTAGATCTGGGAAACATTTTATGGCAAAATATAAATTTGAAAATGATTGTGCTACATGATGAAGAAAAGAGATATTTTTTAAATAAAGTGATTTTTTTCCAGATTACTAAAGAGCTTTTCCTTGATGGTGCCACAATTAACCAACAGAAAGGAGTTACCCTGCTCTTCTCTTAAAACCTCTGTAAACAGCCCTGGCTGGCGTAGCTCAGTGAATTGAGCACAGGCTGCAAACCAAAGTGTCGCAGGTTCGATTCCCAGCCAGGGTACATGCCTGGGTTGCAGGCCATGACCCCCAGCAACTGCACATTGATGTTTCTCTCTTTCTCCCTCCCTTCTCTCTCTAAAAATAAATAAATAAAATCTTAAAAAAAAAACCTCTGTAAACATATTTCCTTCCAATCAATTTTCATTTTGTAAAGCATATATATATATTTTGTTTTATAAGTTTATACCACTAATCATACAAATTTGCATTTTGACTTCCCTGTATTATGAGTATTTTCTGTTTTCACTAGTTGAAATCATGACTTTTAATGCCTATTTAATACTAAATCATATCCTTAAATCACCATTTACAGTCAAACCTCAGCTCTTGTATGTCTTAGTTCTTGAACAATTTGGCTGTCAACCAAGTTGCTCACGGCAAACATGCTCTGTCATCTAACAGAGGTTCGGGTCTGGATTCTTGACCCGACAACCCTCCACACTGCTACGTGTACGGTCAGTCACGCGTCTCTCGGGTGACAGAAGATTCAGTTTTTGAACAAACCCCTCTGGAGCAGTTTTCTGGAACAAATCAAGTTTGAGAACCAAGTTTCCTCTGTGTCTAAACAAAGCTCTATTATTTGCATGCGTGTAGGTTTGGCATAATTTTTCCTTTTTCTTTTTCTTTTTACCAAAAATAATTTATTGTGGTTAAGTTTGTGTCTGTTGGCCTAACCTTTTTGGAGGGGAGTAAATTCCAGAGATCATAATTACAAGAACAAAAGGCATTCCTGTCTTTAAGACCATCAGGTGGTGATGAGCACTAGGTAATAATGATGGCAGGATGGGGGAGTGACGGGAAGTGAAACTTGCTGTATTAGAAAGTATCGTTTGACAAGACCCCTCTGAGGAGGTGACGCCTGACCTCAGATCTGAATGAAATGGGGAGGTGAGCCATGGAGACACCTGGGGAAGGCCTTCGGGGCAGAGGAGCGGCAGGTGTTTCAGGCCCTGAGGCTGGAACTTGCACTGGGCCTGGGCCTGCGCTGCGCAGTAGCAGGACGGAGTCTGTTCAGCTGCAGTGGAGTGCGCAGGGTTACTGCGAGGGTCTGAGGTACAGGACTGCTAGGGACTAGACCACAGGGGTACGTTGTTAGCCTTGGGAAGGTTTGCGATTTTGTCCTAAGTGGGGTTTGAGACCATTCACAGATTTCAGGCGAGAAAGTCGTGATCTGACCTCTTAGTAGAAAATCAACTGCAGAGGCAACAGTGGAAGCAGCAGGCAGCCCAGCTCCCGAAGAGGCTGTTACTACTGGCATCGCAGGGACGAAACAGTGGCAGAGCAGTGATAGAGGTGACATTCTATGCCCTGCACTCTCAGCAAAAATGAAGCTAACCACACACAAAAAACTATATATACATATGTGTATATGATGTTAATCTTCGCTATTTTGATAGGGAAAAACCCATTATATTGTTATTTAACTTATCATTATGCCATCTTACCTAGACTGGGATTTAAATAAATATATATAGTGATTTTTGAACTATTAAGATAATAAGATTATTCCTCAGATCATTATAATATTTATCAAATTTGTGACAAATATTTTCTTAGGTGTTTGGCCACTTAATTGTGTACATGATTTTTATATAAGTTTTCAATTTGAAGCCATACCTCTACTTGATGATTGTGGCTTTAATATCCTCTGGACTAAGTTTTGGAGTTTGTTTTTTTTTTTTCCACTTACAGTTTACATTCAATATTATTTTTACTAGTTGCACAATGGTAGACAGGCATGTACACGATTTCATCAAGAAAGCTTTCTTTGATTTCCGGGAGCTGGGACTTCCTTGGTTTCTGTCTCCAGAGACACCGGCCCAAGGAGCTTTTTCTTGGCTGGTTAACTCACTGGCAGTAACTTACTTACCGTCCAGGGCCAGACTCGCCCGACTTCCTGCCCAGCTGTCTGAGGGGAAGTATGGAAAAAGATGACGGACGTGTGGACACAAGGGAACAGCTTTCTCAGTGCTACAAGTCTCAGGAGTGGGGAATCAGTCAGAAAACCAGGCAGTTTAGGCTCGGAATTTGGGAGTCAGCGACAGTGGGCTGGAACAAAGCTCTCCAGCCCTCCTTTGAGCGGCCGATTTGTTCTTTGAAAAATCCTGTCCTATTGGCTTTAAGTGAGTGTTTTATCCCAGAAATCATTGGCAGTTACTCCTGGCTTTTATTTTCTTGGGGCGATGTACATTTAATTATACCTGTTAAATATAAAATTCATGAAAGAAGAAACTGCTGGTTCTGTTTATCTAGCTTTACCCAACTCTGAGGACAAGCTCAATAAGTGTTAGAATGTGTGTTAGGTGAGCAAGTGAACTACTGTGACGTGTGCAACGTTAGTAGGGAGTGGATGTTTTGTCACAGGCACGCAGCCACCTGTGATTTAAACATGGTTGCACTGTCATGCTTTCTTTACCAGAGCTCTGGGTCGTCCGTGGTTCCCACACCTCCAGGCTGCACCGTGGTGACCCCAGCAGGGGTCGGTAGTGAGCCGGCTTCTTTACCCCATGGCCTGGCTTCACGTTGCTCTTTCGTCTGTCTTGATGTTTTAAAGCAGTTCTCAGAGCTCCTCGTTTGACTACTTGCTATCATTTTCTTTTCTACAATGGCCCTTTTCTAGGGTGGATCTGGGGTGGTGGTGACTTTGGGGACTCTAACCTCTCATTGACATGGTGGTACTTGAGGTGAGTATCGTAATAAAAGGTGGCTGTGGGTTTCATCACTGGTAAGTGATGAAAGTCAGTCCCTTTGAATGTAGACTAACAAATCTTTATTACTCCAAACTGTTATATAACAGATGCCACTTGTTTGGAAGTGCTAAATTAGAATTCTTTAGATTTAAGTGTGAAATGGGGCATCTTCTTCTAAAATCAACTTTCAATGACCAATGCAGCTTCTGTGTGGGGTCTGTCTGGGGGAGTCACTGCCCTGCTTTGCGGGTTAGGTCGCTGTGTGTAACATAATGCTGGTAACTAGAGCTGAACGGTGATTGTCAGACAAGAAATCGGTCCAGAGCCACCAGCAGGGCACGGGAGAGCGGAGGTGTTGTTTCAATGTGGAAGCAGAAGACACAATGAGGAAGGAGAGCAGTCAGCTCGGGGGAAGCCTGGCCTGCCTGGTGCAGTCGGGGCGGCGAGGGTGGTGCACTCCCAGTGCAGTGGGGGCGGGGGGATGAGCATCTACGGAGCTGAAGATCCCATCCGTGTCTTCTTCAGCTGTCCAAGGGAAAGAGAAGTTTGAACCAAGGGTAGGACTAGGGTGGAACTGGAAGAAGAAAGTAGGTCCTCCAGGAGCAAGCTAGGAAAAAAACGAATCCAAAATGGAACTAGCCCACACACAGAGGATGTGAGAGGGGAACTTCTCCAGAGGAAAGTGTGGGCCGTAAATGAGTCAGGTGTCTCAACATCCATTCAGTCATTGATGGAGTGACCTAAGTGATCACCGAAGAACTGTATACTCCAATTAGGGAACACTGAGATTTGAATCGATGTGCCTATGACTGCCCAATTATGTATTACATTGGCTCTTACACATTATCACACCTTTATTAAAATGTGCTTAAGTCCAAACACAGTGGCGAACTGTGTCTAACAGCTGATGCCCTCTCAGCACCAAGTACGAGTTCTGCATCTGCATTGCCCTTCTGGGTTACCTTTTGCACTAGCTCCCAAAACATCCCCGCCATCATCAGAATGGTAATAAAATAACCTAATTGCAGTCACCTCTTTTCGCTCTTCCACGGCATTTTTAGAAAATGGGTCAAAGTCAATAGGGTATTTGTGTCCTTTTCCTGCTTCCAATTTATTAACTTGAGCATTCATTTCCTGACTATGCCAAACTCACTAAGCAGAAGGGATGGGATATAGAATAAAGAGGAAAAAATCATTGCTGTGGCTGCTCTCTCTTCCACACACAAAAATGACTCACCTTCCAATTCCAACAAAAAGTGTGCGTGTGTGTTTAATGACCTGTAAAGCTCATGCTCCTTCCTCCTCACAGGTGGAGTGGCTGAAGAACGAGGAGCCCATCGACTCAGAACAAGATAAGAACATCGACACGAGGGCCGACCACAACCTGATCATCAGGCAGGCGCGGCTCTCCGACTCCGGGAACTACACCTGCATGGCCGCCAACATCGTGGCCAAGAGGAGGAGCCTGTCGGCCACGGTGGTGGTTTATGGTAAGACCAGCCCAAAGGCCAGGAATGGATACGGAGTGCAGAAGGCAGAGAGGTAGAGGGGTGTGTGCCTGATTAACATGTTAACTTCCAGAGCTGAGAAGTCACTGGGCTCATCCACTCCCGGGCTCTGTCCTGCCTCTCCCATTTGGTGGGAGCAAACACATGCTACTGCTGTTAACGCTGGCTCTCCCCTCCAGCACTGGACTTCTGTGAGGTAGTCGGTGAAATTTCCAAGCTCTCTTTTAAGAACTAATTTTAGAAGTTGGTTATTTTCTCCCATTGTGTTCATATTTGAAAGGGACTGAGGCAGGCAACTTCTGTTCCTCTCCCTCAGTCTCCCCAGGCCTGCTGCCGGAAGTTTTTCTCCTGGCATACAAAATCCACCAAAAAAAAAAAAAAATCCAAAGCAAAAAACTACTACTATTTGCTGGATATCTCAGGTATTGTATAAAAGAAATTGCCAGCTACTTAAGTAAAGGCATTGCCCTCTCCAACAGAAGAGCCCTGGGATTTATTTTTGAAGCACTTAAAGTAACACAAATTCAAATGCTGTTATATTCTCCTTATACTCTGGATTTTCAAGTGCTTTAGAGATATGTTGATGAGTTTGAGTTCTTTCTATTTTTCATAATTCCCCAGCCAAGAAAAGTATCTGTGCCCCTCCTTATAGCAGATGAGTAGACTGAGGGGCCGAGGGGAGGTAAGTCCTGCATGGCTCACCTCCCGACGGAGCAGCCAGTGTGGCTCCGCAGGGTCTCTCGGTCCCAGGACGCCGAACTCACAACACCTGGCACAGTGGCTTGCACATAGTAGGCAGTCAGTAAAAACCTCTCTCCTTTTCTTTCTCCCCTCCCCATTTTCTCTCTCAGTGAATGGAGGCTGGTCTTCCTGGACAGAGTGGTCAGCCTGCAATGTTCGCTGTGGTAGAGGATGGCAGAAACGCTCCCGGACCTGTACCAACCCAGCTCCTCTCAATGGTGGGGCCTTTTGTGAGGGCATGTCAGTGCAGAAAATTACCTGCACTTCTCTTTGTCCTGGTGAGATATGCACAGATTCCCTTTACCCTTCCGAGCCACCAACACTCGTAAGCTGCTGCGAGGCATGTGACGTAACCTCCTTTCCCAAAGTGACCCCCTCCCATGTTCTTAGAGAGCAGAGCATCGGTCCAGAGGGCTGATGTAGAAAGTAATAGCAAGAACATGGGTGAAATGCCTCTGTTTGGGGGCATATGTAATATATTTTTTTCATACTCAAATGGCCTTGGACACTCACCATCAAGAAGCCAAATGCTTTGAAGGTGTTTCGTACCACCAGTGTTTGGTCGGGCCAAGCCATGCCCTTCTCTCCCTGGGTTCTCCCATGTTGTGGCATCCGTTTGTGTAATAGCTGCAGAGATTGAGTTTCTGTAAGAACACGACAGGTACCACACATTTGACCCCTGGTTAGCAGTTACCAATCAACTCATGTTGACCTTACCAGGTTTAGCTTTGTATTTATTTCCGACACAACTGGCAGGGATTGTAGAGCATCACAGCAGTTTTACATGTGGCCTACGCTCGCCTTGCTTTCTGAATACAGAGGGGCTTCCTTTGCCAAATGGGGCTTTTCTAAGTTATTCTGTTCGTCTCTTACTGGCTCTAACCCAATTTATACAATGAGAAATAGATGAGATGGAAGATGACTTTCTTTATGGAAAGCATATCCTCCCACTGAGAAATGAATTGATCCTGGGTCTCACATGCATTATAAAACGTTAACTCCAAGGACACCGGACTAGAGCCTCATATCTAAGATTTCCAATCTAGTTCCACCCAAAGCGAGGGTGAAACTCTCACCTGCAGTTTAGTCCTGGAGTTTCATTTTGAACTTATACGCAATAAGCATTTATTGAGTGCTTACTATGTGCCAGATACTGTGCAAGATGCTCTTATATCTGTAATGTCATTTAACCCTGTGTTGTGAGTTGTTTTGTTTTGTATCCCCAGTTACAGAAATAGGCTAAGTGACTTTCTCAGGGTTGCTCAGACAATAACTTACAGACAGGGACTCAGACATTTTGCTTCAAGATCAGTATTTTTTTTTGTTACCCTATTCCTAATTGCTCTGGATTAAAAACTGCAGTATCTTAACCCACATAAGTGTGGTGGGACTATTCCTAGGAGGTAATGGAACAATTGCCTCGAACAGCTGCCACAATCTCTAGGGCTGATTTTTAGTGGAATTCAGTTTGTTCATTTCTACGCGGAGCAGCAATTTATGACCCAAGAAATTCTATTTATGTAAGTCTTAGTATCTTGGGGTTTGTCTGACCTGTTTTAGTTTAATGCTATCAATATATATGGGTTTAACGTTTTGCTGTTGAGGGGCTTTTAGGGCTTAAAGATAGTTCATTCTGCTCTCTGCTCTCACCTGCCAACACCCGAGGAAGTGGGGATTACCACTGGTTACTACACATTGTTTATCTGTCCGTCTAAGATGCACTCCAGCAGGAAAGACCGGGGAGGAATGGATAATGACGTTATCAGCCAACCCAAGGGCCCCAGTAATTCAAATCCTTGCCTAAATTCAATAATTGGGCTCATCCTGAAATGGCTAGAGAATTATACCACTGCTTTTGCTGGCCTATCTTTTTAGGAAAGAAACCATGGAGAGAAGATAAATGAATATATTATTTTGCTTTTGTGGTGGTTATTGGTTTAAAAGAACAGCGGTCCTGGGGTGAGTCTCCCGCCAGCTGCCTGACTCATTCTGACGATGGCTCCTTTTGTTTCCCCCCCGAAGTGGACGGGAGCTGGGAAGTGTGGAGCGAGTGGTCAGTCTGCAGTCCAGAGTGTGAGCATTTGCGGATCCGCGAGTGCACGGCGCCACCCCCAAGAAACGGGGGCAAGTTCTGCGAAGGTCTGAGCCAGGAGTCCGAAAACTGCACAGACGGTCTCTGCATTCTAGGTAACTAACTCCCCGTTTAACATCTTCGGTGTCAGTGCGCAGTATGGAAAGAAACATCTTAATTATCACTTTGGTTAAATGCGTTAGCAGAAAGCAAAATCTCCCAAGAGCAAAAAGAAAATGGGTGAAAGGTGTAGAAAAGTAGATGAACACATTGTTTAGTAGAGACGGGTTATTTTAAGTATTTTATCGCTGAGTTTTATAAATGTGTACACTTACTATTAACCAGAGGAAGTGTTAAGAGAAATGCCATAGGCAGACGGTTCAGACTTTAGTTCGGCAATTCTCTTCTCTCGGTAGCCTCCATTTTTAAGTTTGGTGAAATTCTGAGGCTGATCCCCATGTTCGCCTTTTCCCCGGGGTTTTTGTAGCTCAGAGAAGCCTTCGGTCATCTCCAGAGACCGTGGTTTCGTGGCAAGGGGCAGCATGTGTTGTGACTATTAGCTCACAAGTGGGGGTAGACATGTGACGCCTGAGGAGGCGGGTGGTTCTGTGGCAAGTTGGTCTGGCAGAGCAAGACATAGAATATTCCTTCGAAAATTCCCAAGCCTTTATTCCTGAAATAAACTATTCCGTCTCCAACTGACTCTGCCTGAGGAGGAAAGTATAAGAGGATCAAATAGTCACGTAGACTTCAGGTTTGAATTTGGTACTGTCCCTTACGAGCTTGGCGACCCTGGGTAGGTCGCTTAACTTCTCTGACTGTAAGTCCCCAAATGGTACCTATTTTTGGTTACCATGGAGACCAGATGATAAGAGAATGTACTTGGCTGTTTCATGGCACAGAGCAAGGGCTCAGTAAATGAGAACCCGTCCTTCACCGCGCACTCATGGAGCTAAGGTATGCCGATTTTGCTTAGGTCCTTAAAAAAGCCAGAGATTCAGGGCATAGAGCTGGGTGGCTTTTCTTGGAAGATGGCAGGATGAAGAAAATATCTAAGTTGGATTTGTTTTTGTACATCAGCACAACTGGGCACCTTTGAAAGCAAGCCCATTCAAGCATGCTGTTGTATTTTTAAAGTGTAAATTATCAATACATTTAAACAACGAGCACTGACCAAATAGTATATTGTGGTTTTTTTGTTTTGTTTTGTTTTTTGCCTGTAGAAGTGAGTACCTGCATGTGTCAGGTACAACACACAGGGCTGGAATAAAATGCAATGTAGCCACCAGTCTCAGTGCTTAGTCTCAGTGATGAAAGGGCCATGCACACTAGTGAATACATTTCAACCATTTGCCTTCCTCAGAATGCCTCGCCCTTCCAAAGTGCAGGGAATCCTAATGCAAACGCATCAGCAGGAGGTTTAAGGAGATGTATTTCTGACTACTCTGGACTGTCCCTGGATATTTTTGAAATATAGCTTGGAAGTGTGACTAGCTGTTGTTGTTTTTCTTAACACAGAGCTGTATTTTAATTGATACAGTGTGGACTGTGACACTCCTAAGTCTTCTAAAGAGGCATCAACAGTATAACCGCTTGGTTGCCGACTCAGTTGTAGATAATCACAGTAATACCTTCCCATCCACCAGCAGGCAGGCTTACACTTGAGGAAAGAAACCTGTGACTATCAGTCTTCAGCTTTGTGTCATTACTAAGCTGACGAACTTAGTCGTCTAGTTCCAGTTGAAGACAGACAATGGTTGGCCCCCAGGCAAGAAAGAAGTGTTATCAAATACACAGATATTATATATTAGCTTCTGTCAGTTCATTAAAAGTTTAGTGATGAAAGGAATTACCAGCACTGAGAGTATATTGGAGAGCCTATACCTCAACTCGCAAATTTGAGATGGTGTGTTTGTCAGCATTGTCCAGAGAAAGATAACCAGTAGGACAGTGGTCCCCAATCCCCAACCATGTTGGCACCAGGGACCAGTTTTTCCAGGGACAAGGCAGGAGACAGGAGGCAGGCTTTGGACTGGTACAGTTCTGTGGCCCAGGAGCGGGGGACCCTTGCAGTAGGACACATCTATAAGATGTAGGAGATACACTGATAGAGGGCACTGATTACAAGGAATAAGCTCACCTAATTGTGGAATCTGGCAAGTCCACAGTCTACTGAGCCAATGCTGCACCTCAAAAACTGGCAGGCAGGAGAATCCGCTATTACTTGAGAAGGATCAGGCCCCCTGGTGGTGATTATGAAGGGCAATCTGCTTTTCTCCTGAAAACACCCTCATAGACTCATAGATAACAGAGCAGGATGACAGCTAGTGGAGGGCCCAAGTTAAGGGATGGAGGGATTGAGCAAAAAGGACTCTTGGACAAGGACAATAGTGCAGTGATTGCTGGGGGGAGAGGGGTATAAGGGGGCTAAATGGTAATGGGGAAAAAAAGACAAAGAAAGCGGGGGTGGCGAGGGAGAGGAGGGGGAGAGAGTGGAGGGGGAGAGAGTGAAGGGGGAGAGACAGGGAGAGCGAGAGCAGGCAGGAGGGAGGGATAGAGGGTGAGGGGGTGGACTAGAGAAGAGGAGGGAGATGGAGAAGAGAGATAGGGAGTGAGAGAGGGAGGCAGAGGGGTGGAAGAGAGGAGAGGGAAAGAGTGGGGAAAGGAGTGGGCAGAGGAGGAAGGAGGGAGCGACAAGTAAGGGAAGCAGAAAGGGAGGAGAGCGGTGGGGGAGGGAGGGGAATAGAGAGGAAGGTGGAGCAGGTGGAGGAGAGGGAAAGGGATAGAGGGAAGGAGGGACTGGGAGAGAGACTGGGGGGAGGGGAGGACAGGAAGAAGAGAGAGGGTATGGAGGGGAGACAGGGCAACAGAGTGGGAGGGGGAGGCAGGGAGAGGCGGTGGTGAAAGGGAGTGGGAAAGAGGAGGAGGGAGAGAGGCGGAAGGAGGGAGATAACCATGGCTCCCCCTGGACAGAGTGGGGGAGGGACAGAGAGGGAGTGACAAGGAAGGAGAGGAGGAAAGGGAGAGGGCTAGAGAGGGAGGCAGAGGGGGAGGGAGAAGTCCAGGGAAAGAGGGAGGGGGTGGCGAAGGGAGAAGGATGGGAAGGGGGGAGAGAGAAAGGGAGGGAGAGGTGGGGAAAGGGAGTATAGGAGGGGGGTGGAGAGGGAGAAGTGGGAGAGAGAAAGATGGGGAGGAAGGGAGAGGGAGGACAGGAAGGTAGAGAGGAGGGTAGGGAGGGATAGGAGGGGAGATGGGGAGGGAGAGGTGTAGAGGGGGAGGGAAGGAGGGAGAGATAGAGAAAGAATAGAAGAGTCAGAGGGATAGTGGGAGAGGGAGAGAAAGAAAGAAGAAACACAGGCTAATGTTCCCCCGGTTATCTGGGCCCCTGAGAACCCGGACCACTGGGCCCCCCTCCCTACCTGTTGGTGGAAATAATATAGCTAGGAAGACAGTGAGCTTTGGAATATATTCAGTATCGGATGTATGAGTTTAGGATGCTATGTGAGCCTTTTCTTTTTATTCAATGTACCCATTCTGGTATTCCCTTTTCAAAGAAAGCATGTTTTTTTCTAGCAACCTTTGTCCCCATAGTATGCAAATCAATATGTCTATCACATGTGATCAAGAGTCTTGATGACTACTGATAAGAAACCTAGAAATGTATGAAATACATCTGTGTATGTTTGGGGAAGGGGTGTGTTCACAAGTCCAACACCCAGATATATGCTGCCCTTTGAGGCAGAGTGGCCACCAGTTCAGTAACAAGGAAGAACACGTTGCGCTCTCTCTGCCGCCCGCTGCTTCCTGCACTCCAGTCAAAAGATGGCGGCACCCTGCACTTCCTGCTGGTGCTCTGTTCAAATGCTCTTGTGAAACCAGCCGTGCTCTCCGGACAGGGAGCCAGAGAAGGCTGGGTTTGATTGAAATAGCATTTGGCACCAGCTTTATGGAGCGGTGGCTTAATGAAGGATCTAGGTCATGTTACATTTGGGAATTTCCTTCATCCTGTGTTTTTCATCTATGCCAAACAAGACCCTGAAGCAATTCCTCAATTCCCAACTTCTCTTGGAGGACCTATTATTCTTTGATTTTATTTCGCTTTCAACAGAGCATCCAGATTGTGCTCGTTGTCCCTGAGGGCCACGTGTCTCCTAGAGATGGAGCTGCCGGCTCTGAATGGTCACTTGAACATCTGGGTGTGATTGCTGCTTGGTCAGTTGTGACTGGAGCACAAAACCTTAGGGTTGAGCTATCACAGGTGGCCACGCCTAAATGCTCTGACCAAGAAATCAAATGCCCCAAGACTGGGATAAGAGTAGGCAATTTTTGCTGATAGCAGTTAGTGCAGGAATCACAACTGAAAGCATAGCTAAGCCTCCAATGCCTGTTTGATAAAACATTTCTTTTCCAGGAAGATAATTATATTGAGAAACAAGAACGTGTGTGGATCCACATTTTCTAAAGTTAAACACCAGAATCAGGTGTGGGGGGGCGGGTTTGAAGCATTGTTCTCCTTTCTACTTGCTGAACTTGCTTGCTCCTATGCTCTGAGGATCACAGCAGAGATAAACAGCATGTGCACACCTCACTGACAGGGACGGAAGGGCGAAAACGGCAGGGCATTCAGTTGGCTTTGGTTTGAGGAGATTAAATGGATCTGCTTCAGAGGGGATTAGTGCCTTTTGGGAGCAGTGAGTCTGAAGCCAGAGAAGTGCCACAGGGCCCTGGGAGAGAGAGGAAATCTTAAAAGCCGAACTGCCTGATACTTAATCCATCCTTCTGGTCAAGCTGTAAGATAGGTCCGTTCAACACCGTTAGTTCAAAAACTGAGGTAGCAGTTCAACTGAGGTGTGTTTTCATTTCTGATGGATTCGTGGATAAGAATAGTCAGAATGGACAGTTTGGAAACCACATCAAGGACAAGAGCAGGTCCAAATAAAAACCCCAAGCTACATTTAATAATCAACGCAACATTGTCTATCGGATGGTCTACTTAAAGGACCCACAGGAAGCACCTGAAGAGGTGAGCCTGTGACCACATTAAAGTGAAGGTTGCCGTGGTCAGCACTTTCTCTTGGACCATTAGAACCTCATCGTTACCCATGACAGTAATGAGCTGAGTCCCTTCTTTGTCTTTCCTAGGGCAACACATAAGAATTTTCAACGTTTTTTGCTAGTGGTTTATGGAATGCCTACTTTGTATACAGGATTATAGCCATGAATGTCCCTTTATGGAAACAAAGCCCATTATTTTCTTTCTTTAGGCAAAAAGTCTGGAATCCTATTTGATTCATTCTTAAACTTTTTGATGGATAAGTTTGTATTTCAGACATATTTCAGAACCAGCTGCATTGCACAATTGCTTAATTATAGCGTAGTTAAAATTTATATAGTAAAGAAATGAAAATGGCATCAGCAAGATAACATGCTAGCACAATGCATTCTTAAATTGTCATGAAATTTCCTACTGCTTACTAATTCTCCCAAGTAGTTTTAATATTAAAAACCCATTTTCATTTCATATATAGTACATAGTAGGTGCTCCTTTTTATAATAACCGCTTTCTGCATAACAAACGATTGATTAATTCAGAGTTGCCTTCATGTATCCTGCATAGCAAATGTGGATACAGTATTGCACACCCTCAAGAGTAATAAGAATGTAGGTTTGGGAACATATGGTGTCATTAGCAGCTTAGCAACAATCTCTCCCCCATGACCCAATAAACGCTTTGCCATTATGGGACCCAGTAAGAAGATCAGTGAGTAACAAGCTTTAAAGAGACAGAGTGGAGTGGCTCATGACTAAAGTTTCCGTTGTGCTTAATTAAAAAAAAAAAAGATAAAGCAGAGACAGCTCCATATTCGTGTGTCTTAGTGAAAGCGACTTAACTTTATAAGGCTAAAAGTTTCATTTTTGTGCCATTTGATAAGACAAACTCAACTGCCATGAGTGGAATTGAGCATAAAGATAATGAAGATAACCATAAACAACAAATAATCATAATTTGGCTCTCCTTTGTTATCCACCCACTGTAGACTTTCCTACTTTTATGCCATGTTAATAATAAAAGGATAGACTTCCAGGCAAGATGATGGAGTAGGCAAGCACAGTGCTGGTGCCCTCCTGTGACAGCAGGGGCAGAGATGCAGAACTGACAGGCCTCACTGCAGGCGTCATAGCTGTGGAGGTTCCCTTGAGGACCAAGGGGTCCCAGCCCCTCACCCGGCTCCCCACCCTGGGGCACCAGTGCCAGAAGGAAGAACCCACATGACATCTGGCTCTGAAAACCTGCCCAGATTGCATCTAAGTGACACTGATTGCTGTGGGAGTCCAAGGCCTTCCTTTTTATTTTTCTTTCTAACTTTTTAAAGATGTTTATTGATTTGAGAAAGAGAGAAACATCAGTTGGTTGCCTCCCCTACATACCCCGACCGGGGATTGAACCTGCAACCTAGGTATGTGCCCTAGTTGGGAATGAAGCCCGCATACCAACTGAGCCACACAGGCCAGGACCCAAGGCATTCCTCTTGAGGGGTGTGCACAGAGGCTTCCAAACTCATTTGCTCTAGGCTCCACCCATTGCAGGGGAAGTACCTCCAAAAGCACCAGGAGCATATGGGAAGGAACTAAAATGACTGGCTGCAGGGCTCAGGGCAGCTCAATCCCGGAACAGAAATGCTGGCAGAGGCATTCATTTCTTTTTTTTTTAATCTAACCAGCAGGTACCAGATCCAAAATTTCCCTTGGCCTAATTAACACTGTTTGCCCTGCCCTTGTGATTACTGCTGCACCCAACACATGCACCCAGCTAAAGACTCTCCCAGCAACGCTTCCACACTAGCAGGCTGCACTGATGCAAGCTGCAAACTTTCCTAAAAGCTCTCAAAGATTCACAAACCCCAGACAAGTAGTGGTTGGCCTTGGCATACCCTGTACATCTTACTGAGCACCCCTGAGCCTGGGACAAGTGGTGACCATTCTCAACTTACATGGTAGCTCCTCCCAGATGGCCCCAAGCGATGGCATAACCTGTGGCCAGTGTTGGCTTAGAATGGAACCTCAAGTAATCAACCACAGTCCCAGAACTACTGGCAGCTGGCTCAGTTCACGTTGTGGTTCCCCCAACAAAGGGCCCCAAGCCTGGCAATGAACTAGGGCCAGGCTCAGTTTGCAACATAGCCTCTCACGTGTGCCTCCAAGTCCAGTACAAGTAGCAACAAATTGCAGATCATTTTGTAGCTCACATCCGGTAGCCTCAAGTCAAGCAGAAATGGCAATTGAACTTGGTTTTCAATGAAGCCGCTCCCAAAAGGCTCCAGAACCAACGCAACTGGTGGCCAGTTTGAGACCCCACAAGAACACCAACTAGCTCCAAGAATGATACATTTGAAGATCAAACTTGGCTGGCACCTGAGGCCCTCACTCTAAAGCAATTCCTGTTTCAGGAGATCAGACCCCACACAACAAATGGTTCGCTGTAGTTATAGGCAGCCTTCACAGCCAATCAGCCTGAGGGTCAACCACACCAAATGATGTGCCAACGGCAATTTAGGCTCAACTACAAGTGGACACATACAACCCACATAAGGAACGCCCGTGGGGCATTCGGCTCAGAGCGTGCACCACCGGGCCTCCAGAACGCCTATGGCATGAGGCCACTTGGCAGACTTGGAGAGGAACGACCACAGGGAGTCGGACAGAACAAGGAGACAAAGGAATATGCCAAATAGCAGGATGGGACACAACTCCAGAAAAATATGAAATATTTTTTAAGTTGTATCTAATTTTTTAAATTCTTTTAAGATTTTATTTATTTTTAGAGAGGGAAGGGAGGGAGAGAGAGAAACATCAATGTGTGGTTGCTGTGGGTCATGGCCTGCAACCCAGGCATGTGCCCTGACTGGGAATTGCACCTGCGTCACTTTGGTTTGCAGCCTGTGCTCAATCCACTGAGCTACGCCAGCCAGGGCTAAAAATATATGAAATTGAGACAAGCAATCTGCCAGATACAGAGTTCAAAACTCTATTTGCTCAATGAATTTAGGGGAAGAAAAGATGGAACTCAGTGAGAACTTTGACAAAAAATCAGAAATAATAAATACAATAACTGCAATGAAGAATATATTAGAGGGAATTAAAGCAGATGATTTGATTCCCTCTAATGTATTAAAGCAAATACATTAGAGCAAATACAAATCAGCAATGTGGAAAATGAGTTAGTGAAAAACACCCAATCAGAATAGCAAAATGAAAAAAGAATATTAAAAAATGGAGATAGTAAAGGGACCTCTGGAAAAACTTCAAGTATACTAGCATTTGCATCATAGGAGATAGGGGTACCAAAAGGGGAAGAGAGAGCAAGGGGTGGAAAAATCATTTAAACATAATGACTGAAAACTTCCCTAACCTGACAAAGGAAACAGACATACAAATCCAAGAAATGCAGGGAGATTTAGACAAGAAGAACCCAAAGAAACCTGTACCAAGCCATGTCATGATCAAGATGCCAAAGGTTTAAGAATCTTAGAAGTAGAAAAATAAGAGTCATGAGCAAGGGAGCTCTCGTAAGACTGTAGCTAATTTATCAACAGAAACATTGCAGACCAGAAGGGATTGGCATGAAATATTCAAAGCAATGAAAAGCAAGGACCTACAATCGAGATACTGTACCCAGCAAGACTGTCATTTAGAACTGAAGGACAGAAGTAGTTCTGCAGACAAGTAAAAGCTAAAGGAGTTCATCGTCACTAAACGAGTATTACAGGAAATGTTAAAGGAACTTCTTTAAAAAGAAAAGATAGAAAATAAAAGAATTCTCACTGACAATTAGAAAAAAACAATAATAAAAACAGTGGATCAATTATGAAGCCCTTATAAAGGTTAAAAGGCAAAAGTAGGAAGAATATGTGTAATGCAACAATAAATTAGGAGAGACATAAATACAGAGGCACAAAGTAGTAAAAAATGACAATCATGAAGATGGAGAAGGTGAGTAAAAACTAATGATTTTAGAATGTGTTTGAACTTGAGGGACCATCAACTTAAAACAGACTGCTATAAACACATCTTGGCATATATGAAGCACACGGCAACCCCAAAGTAAAAACCTGTAAGACCTATAGCAGAAGTACAGAGACAAGGATACAAACACAACACTACAGAAAGTCCACAATGTACAAGAGTGTGAAACAATAAGAAAGGAAAAGACTCAAAACTATCAGAAAACAATTAATAAATGACAACTACATACGTATCAATAATTGCTTTAAATATAAATAGACTACATGCTGCAATCAAAAGCCTAAATATATAAAGTAAATCTTGATGAACATAAAGGGAGAGAACAACAGTAATACAGTCACAGTATGATGCAGACCCTGGCTTGTGGGGTCCGAGTCATGGATAAAATGAGACAGTCACACCGACTACCAAGTCCGGTGGAGGAAAAGGGACAACATGGCTTTTCTCTCAAGGGGAGCAAAACCCTCAGCCCTTGCTCCAATGAGCTTTTATTGTCTTACTGGGCACATTACAAGAAGGTCCTTATTAACTATGCACAGGCTTGCTTTAGGAGCCAATGCTGCTAATCATATCACAGAAGAGGGATATTTGCAAATAAAAAGGCAAAAGTGGTTGGACTGGTTACACCCATCCTTGGAAGGTTTAGCATGGATTTTAGGAAGTTGCTTTGTAGTAAATGTCCTCAATTCAGGGTGAGGGAGTGTTAGCAAAAAGCAAGACTGATAGTGGCCTAGGTACATTGCAGGCCTGATTCCCCACAGGAATATCTGTGGGTGTGGGTCCTGTGCATCTCCCAGTGGGAGCTGGGCCCACACCATGTAGGATGGTCTACTACAACAGTAGGGGATTGGAACACCCCGTTGACATCCATGGATAGATCTTCCAGATGGAAAACCAGCAAAAGCAACTACCATATGATCCAACAATTCCATTTTTGCATATTTATCCAAAGAAATCCAAAACACTAATTCAGAAAGATATTTGCTCCCTCTTTTCAATGCAGCATTATTTATGATAGCCAAATATGGAAGCTCCCTCAATCAACAAATGGTGAAAGAACATGTACATATATACAGTGAAATATTACTCGGCTATTTTAAAGTATGTAACCTTGCCATCTGTGACAACATACATGGACCTACAGGGTATGATGCTAAGTGAAATAAGCCAGACAGAGAAGGACAAAAACCATGTGATTTCACTTATATGTGGAATCTAAAACACGAAGTAAACAAACAAAACAGACAGACTCCTAGACACAGAGGACAGATTGATGGTTGGGTTGCCAGATGGGAGCAGGGCAGAGGGAACGGGTGAAAAGGTTAAGGAATTAAAAAGTACAAATTGACAGTTATAAAATAGTCACAGAATGTCAAGTAGAGCAGAGGGAATACAGTCAGTGATGTTGTAATAACCACATATGGCGTCGGGTGGGCACTAGATCCGTCAGGGCGATCACTTCGTAAGTTATATGAATGTCTGATCTCTGTGTTACACATCTGAAACTAAGACAATATTGGATGTCAACTGCAACTGAAAAAATGTTAATGTAAATTAGAAATGTTTTTAAATAAAAAAATAAAGACGTGATATTTTTTAAAACATCATTCTTGGCCCTGGCTGGTATAGCTCAGTGGATTGAGCGCAGGCTGGGAACCAAAGTGTCCCAGGTTCGATTCCCAGCCAGGGTACATTCCTGGGTTGTAGGCCATAACCCCCAGCAACCGCACATTGATGTTTCTCTCTCTGTCTCCCCCTCCCTCCCTTCCCTCTCTAAAAATAATAAATAAAATCTTTTTAAAAATAGTTAAAAAAAATAAAACATCATTCTTCTTCCACATAACGGGGATTCATCCATTGGGCTATGATTTATGTGTATTTCCTAAGCCATTGAAAAATCTGTGGCCTTTCTTATCAGCTAGCTCTGAAACAGTCTGATGTCTTTTGTTATCCAGGAGGTTTTCCTCTGTCACTGTCTTCTATTTCCTCATAGATCTGTGCTACATGGAAATAGGCATGACAGAGTGACCAAGGTGAGAATTTTTCTCAGCTAATAGAATTGAGGCAACAATTCTGCCCATATCTCTCTCCTACCCACTCTTTCCTCTTCCTGCCCATTCCCCACAACACGTGTCAATAGTACTTTCACACCTGGTTTACACAATCTTTTGGTGGAATATACAGAAGTGCTGTGTTCTGCTTCAGAAACATGATCTCTGGAAGTTTGTCTCAGGCACATCTTGTTAACTTTGTTCATTTTATAAGAAAAATTGAAATAAAACACCTCCACTGTAAATAGGAAGGCCTTTAAAATTAAATTTGGGCATCTGGAGAGCAGGATACATTACTTCCAGATCACATTACTTAGAGCAGAAAACGACCAAAACAAAGCAAAATGAAACAAAAACCAAGGAAACTAAACAGACAAATAAGAAACAATCCCCATGATAATATAAACTGGACACAGAAAACTTACAAACATTTCTTAAGGAAAGGAAATTTTAGACATAGAACCAGATAGTTGGTGGGAATGCAAACCATTACAATGAAAAGAAAAATATTCTGTCAGATGCTACATGCTTACAAAGCACAGGGAGGGCAGTGGTTCTGAGCAAGGCATTGTTAGAAGATGCAGAGGTAGACCTTCATGAGGGCTGTCTCACGATAGGCCTGTGTTGCTTTGTCGTTCAGCGCAAAGGTTGAATAGCCTTCCACTGCCCCCTTTAATTCTTAGTTCATACTGGTTATTCTGTCTGAAAAATTAGAGATGGGCATGAACCTAGAGTGAGCTGGGCCTGCGGAATTCAACATCTATTCCAGAGGAAAGCACAAGTTGAAGACTCAGGGATCTGTGATCAGATAACTTGAGTTTGAATTTTGGTCGCAATACTATGAGCAAGTTTCTTAATTACTGTAAGCCTAAATTTACATACTTATCTATAAAATAAATGTTATAATAGGCCTAAAAGATAAGGTTCTTTTTGAGGAAGAAATGAGCAAATCCATGCAAAGCTTTTAGCATCCATAGTAAAAACAATACCTGGTGTGTGTATGTGTGTGTGTTCTAGTAACAAGATTCCTATGACAGAAATCGTACATTTTTCATAACCAGCAGAAGTATTGACAGTGTGACACTTTAGATATTTGGTTAAAACACTTCCTAATGTATCTACTATAGTGCATTTAATAAAATATTTGTCATTAGAATTTATAAAAGGTGAACATTATGTTCTTTAGATGAACCAGGTTTTTATTGAATTTATTGGGGTGATATTGGCTAATAAAATCATACAGCCTTCAGGTGTACAATTCTACAATATGTCAGCTGTATACACAACACACTGTATTGTGTGTGCGCCGCCCAAGTCAAGTTTCCTTCCATCGTCATTTGGCCATTTATTCCCCCTTTACCCCCGTCTGCTGCGCCTCTCCCCACTTTCCCTCTGGTAAGCACCACACTGTTGTCTGTGTGTATGAGGTTTTGTTGTATTTTCCTCAGTCCCTTCACCTTTTCACCAAGCCCCCATTCCTCCTCCCCTCTGACAACTGTCTGTTAGTTTGTTTTGTTCATTAGATTCCACATGTAAGTGAAATCATATGGTACTTATCTTTCTCTGACTTATTCCACTTAGTATAATACTCTCCAGGTCCATCTGTGCTGTCACAAAAAGTAAGATTTCCTTCTTTTTTATGGTTGATTAGTATTCCAATGTGTAAATGGAGCACAGCTTTTTTATTTACTCAACTACTGATGGGCACTTGTGCTGCTCCCAAATCTTGTCTATTGTAAATAGACACCAAGTAAATGCACCAAGTAAAAGACATAGGGGAGCTGAATGGAGAAAATAAGACCCATATATATGCTGTCTACAACAGACCCACCTGAGAACGAAAGATATACCCAGACCAAAAGTAAAGGGATGGAAAAAGATGTTTTATACAAATAGAAATGAAACAAAAAAGCTGGGGTAGCAATACTTATATCTGACAAAATAGACTTTAAAACAGTCTATAGTAATGGACAAAGAAGGACATTACATAATGATAAAGGGGCCCACCTACCAAGAGGATTCAACTGTTGTAAACATTTATGCACTCAACATAATGGGGGCACCTAAATACATAAAGCAACTCTTAATGGACAGGATGGGAGGGATAGACAGCAATACAGCACACAGCCAGGGGTTTTAACACCCCACTGACATCACTGGATAGACCTTCCAGACTGAAAATCAACAAGGAAACAGTGGCCTTAAATGACACACTAGATCTTTAACTGATACCATATGAGCATTTCATCCTAAAGCAGCAGAATATACATACTTTTCAAGTGCCCATGGAATATTTTCTGGGACAGACCACATGTTAGGACACAAAACAAGTCTCAATAAATTTAAGAAGATTATTATCATACCAAGAAGGATCTGCTCGTACCATAACATTACGAAACTAGAAATCGATCACAAGAAAAAACTGAAAATCACACAAACATGTGGAGACTAAATAACATGCTACTAAATGATGAATGGGGTTAATCACAAGGTCAAGGAAGAAATCAAAAAAGATATATAAAAACCAGAACACAATGACCTTAAATTTAAGGACACAGACAAGCAATTTTAAGAGGGAAATTTTTAGCAACATGCGACTACATTATAAAACCAAAAAAAATCCCAAATGAATAATCTAACCATACACTTTATATATTTATAAAGATTTTATTTATTTTTAGAAGGGGAGGGAGGGGGGAAAAGGAGAAAGAAACATCAGTGTGGGGTTGCCTCTCATGTACCCACTACTGGGGACCTGGCCGAAGCGAGTGCTCTGACTGGGAATCGAATTAGCAATCCTTTGGTTCACAGGCCAGAGCTCAGTCCACTGAGCCACACTAGCCAGGGATAACCTAACACCTTTAAAGGAATACAGGGGGAAAAAAAGAGAGAAAGGCCCAAAGGGAGGAGAAGGAAGGGAAAGGACAGGAATAATAAAGATCAGAAGAGGGGAAAATAAAATCTAAAAAAATAGAAAAGATCAATGAAACAAAGAGTACATACTTTGAAAAGATAAAACTGATAAACCTTTAGCAAGACTGATCAAGAATAAAAAGGTAGGATCCTTATAAATAAAATCAGAAAGGAAAGAGGAGAAATAACTCCATAGGATTACAAAGGATTATAAAGAAACACTGTGGAAAATTATATGCCAACAAATTGGACAGCCTGGAAGGAATAAGTAAATTCCTAGCAACAAGCTTCCAAGACTCAGAAAGAAACACAATATCTGAATAGCAGTAAGAAATAACAAAATTAAAGTCATAATTTAAAAACTCACAACAAACAAAAGTCTTGGACCAAGAGGCCTAACAAGTGAATTTTACCAAACATTCAAAGAAGAATTAATACCTGTCCTGTCAAACTATTCCAAAAAAAGTGAAGAGGAGGGAAAGCTCTGAAACTCATTTGTAGGAGGTCAAGCATTACCCTGATATGAAAACCAAACCAATACACTACAAAAATAATAGGAAATTTTAAGACAATATCCCCGATGAACATAGGTGAAAAATCCTCAACAAAATATTAGCAAACTGACTCAGCAATGCATTAAAAAGATAGTACCCATGATGAAGTGGGCTTTATTCCCAGGATGCAAGGTAGATTCAATATCCACAAAGCAATTAACGGGATATACCACATTAACAAAATGCAGGATAAAAGATCATGTGACCGTAATAAATGCGGAAAAAGCATTTGACAAAATCCGACATCCATTTATGAGAAAAACTCCCAGCAAAGTGGGGATTGTAGGAACATACCTTAACAAAATAAAGGTCATGCATGACAAAGCCACAGCTAACATCGCTTTCAATGGTGAAAAGCTAAAATTAGAAACAAGACAAGAATATGCACTTCTTCCACTTTTATTCAATATAGTATTGGAAGGCCTAACCAGCAATCAGACAAGAGATATAAAAACATCCAAACTGGAAAGAAGTAGAGCTGACATTGTTTGCAGATGACATGATAGCATACACAGTGGGGGAAAGTACGTTTACAGTTTTAAGTATGCAAAACAATTTGTTTTTGTATTATTACTTATTAATTGGTATATTATTTTACATACACACAACTGCAAACCTGCTTTTGCCCCACCCTGCATATAGAGAACTCTAAAGATTCCAATAAAAAGCTATTAAAACTAAAAAAGGAATTCAGCAAAGTAGAATACAAAATTAATATTCAGAAATCATTGAATTTTTATATTCAATGACAAACTATGAGAATGAGAAATTATTAAAACAATCTCATGTACAATTTCATCAAATAAAATACCTAGGAATAAATTTAACCAAGAAGCTAAGATGTGTACTTAGAAAACTATAATACATTAAAGAAAGAATTTGAAAAAACAACTGCAAATAATAGAAGGCTATACTGTGCTCATGGATAGGAAGAATTAACCTCATTTAAATATTCGTAGCACCCAAAGAAATCTATATATAAAACAAAAATTCCTATCAAAAATTCAATGGCCTCTTTCACAGATTTAGAACAAATAATCCTAAAATTTACATGGAATCACAAATGAGAATGAGTAGCCAAAGCAACCTTGAGAAAGAACCAAGAGGGATAATGCTATCTGATATTAAACTATACAATAAGGTTATAGTAATCAAAAAAGCATGATACTGGCATAAGAACAGACACACAGATCAATTGGACAAAATAGAGAGTCCAGAAATAAACCCTCTCAGGGGTGTCAAACTCGTTTTCACTGGGGGCCACACCAGCATCTTGGTTGCCTTGAAAGGGCCAAATGTAATTTTAGAACTCTATAAATGTAACTACTCCTTAACTAGGGGCAAGGAGCTTGGCACTGCCACGAGGTAGAAACAAGGTGCCAGGCCAGATAAAACAAGGTGGAGGGCCAGATTCGGCCCGAGGGCCTTGTGTTTGCTGCCTGTGCTCTACCTGGTCAGCTAATCAATCTATGACAAAGGAAGCAAGAATATACAATGTGGTAAAGACAGTCCCTGCAATAATTGGTGGTGGGCAAACTGGACAGATAAGTGCGCAAAAAATAAAAATAAAACAATACCACTTTTTTATACCATATGCAAAAATAAACTCTAAATAGATTACAGACTTAGATGTAAAGCCCGGAACTACATGGCACTGTAAAACTCCTAGAACGCACTGGCAGTAAACTCCTTGACATCACGCTTAGCAATATTTTTTTGGATATGTCTCTTTGGGTGACAAAAACAAAAGTGAACAAATGCGACTACATCGAACTAAAATGTTTTTTCACAGTGATGGAAACCATCCATCAACAAAATGGAAAAAAAAGTCTTACAGGATAGAAGATATTTGCCAGTGATGTATCTGATAAAGGGTTAATGTAGAAACTATTTAAGGAACTCATACATACAACTTCAAACCAAAAACACAACTCAATTAAAAAATGGGCAGAGGACATGAACAGACATTTCTAACAAAGAGGACATACAGATGGGCAGTCGACATGAAGAGATGCTCAAAGCCACTAGAAATCAGGGAAATGTAAAATAAAACCACAAAGCGTTATCGCCTCACACCTGTCAGAATAGCGATCATCGGTCTATTAATAAATAACAAGTATTTGCCAGGCTATAGAGAAAAGGAAGCTTGTACACTGTTGGTGGTTTTATAAACTGGCGCAACCACTATGGAAAACAGTATGGAGGTTCCTCAAAAAGTGGAAAATAGAATGGCCATCTGACCCAGTAACTACACTTCTGGGTATTTATTTGAAGAAATCCATAACACTGACTTGAAAAGGTCTATGCGCCTCTATTCAGTGCAGTGTGATTTACAACAGCCAAGACACGGAAGCAGGCCAGGCGTTTGTCAGTAGCCGAACGATAAAGATGTGGCACATATATACAATGGAATATTAGCCATAGAACAAACGAAATCTTACCATTTGCAACAACATGGATGGACCTACATGATTATGAGAGATGGAATAAGTGAGAAAGACAAACACCATATAAATTTGCATATATATGTAAGCTAAAAAACAAATATAAGGAAAAAAAAACCAGAAAGAAACTTATAGAAACAGAGAACAAATTGTCACCAGATGGGGAAGACTTCAAGGCGTTGGTGTGAAAGGTTAAAGGGATTCAGAAGTACAGATGCCAGTAGAAGCCCAGTCACTGTGATATACAGCACACTATATGGAACGTAGTAATATTGTGTAACAACTACATATGCTGTCAGAGGGGGACTAGGCTTATCAGGTGATCACTTCATAAGGTATATAAATATCTCATCTCTATGTCGTACGCCTGAAACTAGTCGATAATATAATACTGTATGTCAACTGTAATTGGAAAGTATTTTTTAATGGATCTATGCTTTGCAGTCAGGACATTTTGATACAGGGGGTTTGGAGGGAGAAGGACACCCCAAGGAGAGGCAGTGCCATGGGCAACAGCACTCTTGGGGAGGCCGGAGAGGCAGTGAGCTGATCAGACTGGAGCATGAATTTGTGTTGAGCTGCAGTGGGATCCAAGGCGTATTGTTGTGGCAGCGTCAGTTAGTAGAAGACCGTAAAGACCGGCAGAGTAGCTGGCTCTGACTGGGAGGCGTGTGGAAGGAACCTTGGTAGATTCCCATGTGCCGATGCTAGAGAATTGCCCCCGAGACTGAGGGCAGGGAAGACTGACTATTCCACAAATTTCACAATCACCTCCTAAATCATTTAAGATTACAAATACGGTGGAGGGTAAATCAAGACAGTTGACACATTATCTCCTAGGGGAGGGGGATGGAAAAGGTTTCAGAGAATATGATCTATGAAGAAGGAAATCATACAAACTGTCTTTGGAGAGGAAAACAAGGACCTGGCTGGCTTAGTGAAAAGGAAATAGTAAGCATTCATTCTAATGCCAGACGTGAGCTGCTGCTGGGTGAAGAGTAGCTGCTTGGCTTTCCGTCTGCTGGGTGTTTAGTCCACACTGAGTGGCTCCCTGGCTGACTCTCAAACACCGACAGAGACCCTGGTATCAGGCGCATTTGTGTCACAGTCAACACTCCCAGGAGCTGATTTTAAATAACCACATCCCACAGTTCTGAGCAGTAGCCCCTCGGCCAGTCTAAAGGTAGGAGATTGAACACATCTCCCACACGTGGTGCGTCTCCTCAGGCCCGCTGTCTCGGATTCCCCGCATGTGGGCTGCAGGAAGCTGGCCACGTTGTTCTCGGGCAAAAATGTGTATGGCTGGGTGTGGGTTATGTGAGTGGGAAGATAGGGGTGCAGCTATAAATATCTCCTAAGAACAATGGGTACCATGGAAATGCTTTGGGAGCATCCCATATAACAAAGGAAGCAAGAAATTAAATAAAGTTGCAAAAGAAATGACTCACCCTTAAAAGTAAAAAGGTAGATTTTTCTCTCTTCCCTCTCTCTTCTTGTAAATGTATTATATGCACACACACATACACAAAACAATATCTGCATTATACTACTAAGAAACAAAAGCAGATTGCAGAATAACATAAAAGACAAATTCCATGTTCTATGGATAAAAAATGATCACTCAGTTTCATGCAGTTTCCTGCTGATATATATGTGTAAGTGTATATGCGTGCACATAATTTTATACATATATAAAATCGTAAGGGAAAAAGCCTAGATTTGTCTATATAACCTAAAGAACACACAATTTAAAACACTATTAAAATTAAAAAACACTCCTGCATCTTTAGCTTATAAGTACATCAAACAGTTACAAGACTGAATTATAATCATTTATTATCAATTTCCATTTACCCAGAAGGTCCCTCTCAGTGCATATTAGACCCTTGAAAAACTGTTCTGATTCTCACAAATGGCAGCTCACTTGCCACTGGCTCAAAATTCTGATCCTCGGCCTACAAAATTAAAAAGGGATCTTTCTGGAACCACCTGGATACTATCGCTCCCCCAAAGCCTCCTAGGGAGGCAGAGACTAACTGAGGTTCAGTACACAGAGCCCCAGATTTGTTGCCAAGAAGTGGTGGTGCCCTCAGTAATTACAAAAACACAAATCCCAATTAATCAGGAGCTCTTGGAGTAAGTCCCAGGCATGGGTATTTTTTTTAAAAAGCTCCCCAGGTGATTCTGATGTGCGGCCAACATGAAGAGCTATGGCCCTAATGGATTATTTTACTAAGGGGTCATCTGAACATGGCCTTGGAGAGAGGTAAAATTAAAGCAGAGAGGATTTGTTTGACCAAGGCCAGGTGGATGCATGGCCCTCGGCCTTGTGAGAAAATGATTATGCGAACAGAATAAAAGAACACGGAGAGTGGGCCGTTCTTGCAAAAGACAGTGAGGTCAGTGGGTAGCCCTCTCTCAAGCTCCTGGATCAGAGACTATTCAGACATTTCAAGCTGGGAAAATGTTCCGTGCTAGCAGTTTGCTGACACGGTGCTGGCGATGTTTCACAGAATGCAGCAGGACCCGGTTTTGGTGCTGGGGACTACAGCTCTCCTGGGTGCCAGGGCTGCCAGCCGTTTCCACGATAGGGGGCGCGCTGGCCCTGAGCGTGACAAATCCCTCCGCAGAGCAGGAGCCCTTTGAATAATTTTTACCCTGCTCTAGGAAATCACTTTCAAATGGATTTCAAATGGAATGTGCTTCGTTTTTACTCTGCTGATTTACAGTGGGTGAAAGCCCACTAGTGAGCCCGCGGGGTCTTCTGGTCCCTGCCCTGTTTTATCCATGTCAGGAAGCTGAAGTTCTGATCCCCACAGCCTCATAAAGCAAGGCCGGAGCTAGATACAAGTGTCTTAACTCCCTCTCGGGCCCCCATGAAATTCACCAGGATTTGGAGCTGTGATTCCTCTCCAAGAGTCTTTTTTTGTGTGACTCTGAACAAACGATGATGATGATCCTGTTTATAACATGTTGAAATTATAAGTTATTAGCTACCATGTATTGATGCTTAGCATGTGCCAGCCCTGTGCCGCGCACTTCACATTTATCATGCGCAATCCCCAGTACCAATCTTCAAGGAAATCATCGTTCCCTCTTTGCAGAAAGACACTGAAGTCACATAGGTAGAGTACAAACGATTCAAGACTTAAGTCCTATTCCTACTCTGAGAGTTTGCACTAATCCCATGTCGCCAATAGAAAGGGGAATGCCCCACTCCTCTGTCCTGTGTGCCCGGTGACAGGGCGGGGCAGGCAGTGCCGACCTCTGTGTCGGGACCTTAGCCCTGGGCTTGTAGGACACATTCATTCTCTCCTTCAGTGCGGCACCCAAATTTTTTCACAGCCTGGCTGTATCTGATCCATTTTTCTGGGGAGTAGTTTTATATATCACCCATTTTTGATGGAGTTGCATTTTGCTACCTGGCATAATCACCCTGACTGGGGGTTAGAAGGAAGAAACTACCGTTCAGCTCAGCCAGGGCTCTAAACAGATGTTCTGCAGCCTCCCTGTCCGATGCTAGCAATGCATCACTTTCAGGGGCCGCATCGCGGGGCCCAGGCCAAACGCTAACGCTGTGAGACTGCATGCAATAAGCAAAAACTGAAGGCAGGTTCAAACCACCAGTGCCTTCATTCTAATTCTTGAGCGCATTAGCATTGGACTCTGGGAGGCCTCGCCTGCTCTCAGGAAAGGGGGTGGCATTAAATTTACGTGGTAAGCAGAATGTGAGTGTTGTCTTTTGTAAGAAACCTGACTCTACAAAAATCTGAATGTGATCATATCAACTGGAAAAAATTGTCTTTTATGAGGATTTTTCATTTAAAGAAAGATTTGCCAGAAATTACTATTTGCCAGTTAACTCTCCCCATATATTAAAAAAAATGGTGGCCCATTTGCAAGAGTGCGATTTACATGCATCTTTTAACAGCTACACCCTCGACAAATCAGCAAAACACCCAAGAGTCGTACTTCAATCACAGTGCAAGGGTTTCCGTCAAAATCGGCGTTAAGTGGAAGAGCAGGCAAGGGTAAGAGAAAGTCTGTGAAGGATTCAGAACACAGCTGCATCTATCTGCCAGGGCGGGGGTACTGTGCAGCTAGTCAGATAATATTTATGAAGTTCTCAAATGTGGACTGTACTCGATTTGACTCACTGAAAAATATAATCCAAAATGACAGTGTCTCACCCTGCTTGGCTTGCCTTTAGGCAAAAGGAGGAAGGGAACTGCACAAGGTGACCTTTCAAGGCCCCCGCCACAGTGTGATTCTGTGAGGGCTCGCAGCAGCCTCGGTGCTCTAGTCTGACAGTGCTCCACCGGAGCACTAGCAGGGACCAATAGGAGGGACGACTCACCCTCACCGTGCGAGTCTTCTGGAATCTTGGCATTGGTGTTTGAAGTAGAGGCTTCCCAGGTCTCTGCATTTCTGAGCAGTTGTTGGCCTGGGACAGGCCCAGGAGGCAGAATGGGGTTTGGGGGTTGTGGTGTAAAACAAAGTCAGCCCCAGATGCCAAGACTCAAAGTGACTGACAAGATTACCGCAGGGTTATCTGGTGGTGGGATGCAGGGCAGGAGAGGGCAGATGGAGAGCAACGGGGAGAACTAATAAAACTTCTCACCTGGACTCTGGCTCCGGCGGCCCCATTTCAGTGAAAGGCTGGGTATCTTTCCTCCGTACCCACCTCATCTGACTGCTGCACTGCTCAGCACCATGCTTACAAAGTGACGCCTTTCCATTCAGAGGAATTGTACACAGCTTACCAAATAACAGAGATGCGAAACAAAAAAAGAAATGTGACTTCTTAAAAACAACCTCCAATGTGCTCGCAATGCTGCATGCAAACCCAACGAGAATGCATAAACGACATAGTTTGAAACTTTTTATCCAGGCCGTGATAACTGCAGACCAACGCAGGATCCCTTTAAATATTTATTCACTGGTTCATTTTTCTATCAGCATATATAGTGAAATAGCATCCCTCACCTGAGCCGTCTCCTGGCTGTATGTAAAAACGGGCAGGCTGCAAGCTCACTGCTCTCATCATGCTGATAGGAATCGAGCAAATGCGACAGAGAGAGAAATTCTAGTAAGCCTGAGGGAAAATTAAAAAAGGATGAGGCAATCATCCTAAAAATACAGCAAAAAGGAAAAATAAAAAATTAGAATGAAAAGGAAAATTATGGACAACATAGTCCATATTGTCTGCAAAATAAAGAAAATGTTTCATTTTCAGAGGTAGACAGAGTGATATAGGAAATATATCTGCTCTGTGTAAATTTATTAAATGCAACTTTTTTCTCTTTCTTTCTTTTAGATAAAAAACCTCTTCATGAAATAAAACCCCAAAGTAAGTTACTTTTCCTCTTGTGAATATAATTCATTCTCATATTTGCTGCTTTGCTGTTGTATCTGCTTAGGAGCCAAACAGGAGTGAAGTTTGTACGACCGAGCCAGGGCTTCCGGGGCTTCAGCTCATTGGGTTTGGAGTCACACAGCAGAGGTTTAAATCAGAAAGAAATATGCGCACCTCTCCCCTCCCTCAGAATCATAGTAAATCTCTCCTCTTGAATCCTCCTGCCTATAAGTCCATTTCTCTGCAAATATCACCTAGAGTTCTTATTTCTGAGGAGATTTACAGCATTAAAATTAATAAATATTTGTCAGCACACACGTTCATGAAAGCAGCCTTGGATAAAAGCCTGACTACACCTCTCTCTACCCAGGAGGAGGAGCCTGGGATGCAAACCGTGAAATCCATGGCAGCTAGGTAACCCAGGAGCCAGTATTCCCCAGTAAGACCAGCAGAAGCTGAAAAGTGGAGGGTTGGTGCTGGCTCGAGCTCTCTAAATGCAGGCTCACAAACTGGACAGGCCTTTGCGTTAACTCCATCTTATGCAGCCGGTACATTTGAGGAAAGGAGCAGAGATCGAATGGTAGGCAGCTCACCTTTGACCTTGTGGTTCATGGCCTTGATTGAACTTGAAGACCACGTGGAGGGCTTTTAAAAATCCCACTTCCCAGACTGTCAAACCAGTGGAATCAGAAATCGGAATGGCTAGAACCTGATAATCTCTAGTTTTAAAAGCTCCCCAGGTGACTCCAGTGTGCAACTAGGCTTGAGATCCACTGTCTTAGAAACGCATTTCTCGAGAGATGAATCAGCAACCACATGCATGAGAATGTTGGGGTGTGGTGGGAGTCTGTTAAATATGCCCCAGCTCAGAATAGAACAAATGAACTAGAATCCCTAGGACGAGGTGAGGGACACCAAGAATCTCCATTGTGATACGTCCCCTCAAAGGACGCTCAGGTGCCCAGAGCCATGTACGACATACTAGAGACCAAAGGGTGTCAGCAGCACTGCTCCTAGCAGCAGGGGAGTGAGGCCTGGCCAGACAGTTTGGTTTGTAAATCTCACCAAAAATGTCCCTGGCCAGTATTGCCCACCCGAGTATAAAAATAAATGGCTTTTGATCTTTTAATCCTAGGGTATTAAAATTCAAATAGTTTTAAAGAGTTGGTAGTTCTTATTAGCCACCTTTTTGAAAGAATTAAGACCCTTTGAAGACAGACAGAAATAGGTACCTTGGGACAGGGGTCAGGAGACATGAGAAAAAGATCCAGTAAAGCTATTTCTGTTTTTAGTTTGTGATGTCGCTTCATTAGGGCTTGAAATATAAAGATGCCATTGCTTGCCGAGTCTGAGATCTTTGCAGAACAAAAACAAACTTTCTTATTTTCTGCACTTCTGCTGCCCATAAAGTAACCTTTAGTACGTAGGCAGCAACCATGATATCATGTATGCTTGACTTGGAACTCATGGGAAGATCGAAGGTGGAGAAACCTGGTTGTGTACGTGCGGTTGTGTGTCTGTGTGCGTGCATGTCGAGGGAGGGAGAATAGAAAGTGGGTCACTGCATGTTTGGCTAGCACCTGAGCCCTGACCTTGGGGTGACAGCTTGGGAAAGCGGGCCCTGAACGGGCTGCCTCCTGCTCACAGAGCCTGTCCCGTCCACAGGTTCTGGGGATTTAGCACAAGCAAGATCCCAGGTATCCATGTGGAGGCCAGTGTGAGTTATTGAGAAAAGCATGTGTGTTTTTTAAAAATTAATTTCATGCTTAGCTTATGAGTCCTGTGCCATTCTAATTTGGTTACATCTGTACTTCCAGCCATAAACCCCACAGTAGCTATTCCTAGTCCTCGGGGACTCCTGAATTAGTTTTTGCTCGGGGTTCTCGCTCCTGAACACCAAGCTTAATTGCTGGATACTGCCACTGAATTGCTTAAACTGTTTTAATTTGTCATTTCCTAAAAATAAAACCTTAACAGAATCAATGTGATTGCAAAAGGCTCCCAGAGGAATCCGATCGGGGTTCTGTAAGCTGCTTGGGTAGGAGTGCATTTTACAAATTGAGGCTGCAGTTGCACGGTGGAAGAGGGGCTTAGTCTGAGACTACATGAATCACCGCTGATGCAAAATCAAAGTCCATTATGAAGATAATTGAGAAACAACCTGTTCCTATATATAGCTGTGCACATGATCCTCCGCAAGGCCTGGCGGATGGAAAACATCACTCAGAGCCTCGCACGACAGGGTCCTCTGCGAGTGGGTGGGCTGAGGAGCCAGCTTTGAGTTGTGAGGAGGTGTAAAAAGAAAGTAAAGTCTTTTGCAAAAAAAAAAAAGGAAGGAAGGAAGAAACCAGACTCAGGCAACAGACAACAGCATTAGGTGACTGCCAGAGGGAAAGGAGGGGGTGAAGAGGTGGAGGAAGGCAGACGGTGCTGGAAAGAGACTTGACTTTGGGTGGTGAGCCCACGGTGCAGCATGCAGATGGCGTGCTATAGAGTCGTACACTTGAAGCCGGTGTGGTTTCATTAACCAATGTCGCCCCAATACATTCAGTTTTAAAAAGGAGGAAAAAAATAAAAAGAAAGTGAAATCTTTAGGTGTCTGTTGGCAAATCATAATGACAAACTGGGGAAAATATGTGCAGTGCATAGCTCATGAAAGCACTTATTGTAAATGAGATAATTTAATCAATTATGTTTCCTAATGTACTAAACTGAATGTTTCATTTTCTGCTTCTGCACATCTTAAATTATCTTCAGGTGCTTTATGAGATTTAATCATAGTTAATAGAAACTTCATTACCATCAAATGTGCTTTCAATAAATGTTGTGTAACAATGTCAGGAGGTGCGGTAAAATATAGTAGGCTCTGAATGGCAAACATGCACCCCCGGCGTCAGACTGAAAAATGGTTGCATTCAGACAAGTTTCCTTGGAGGTTTGGGGATGTGGCTTTCTGAGAGGCTGTGAGCTCCCAGGAGTTCAGCAACTTCACCGTATGAGTCAAAAAAAATTTAGTTTTCCCTTAAAAAGTAACTCAGAACCACAGATTCTCTCTTCGTCTGCTTCCCACAGAGTTCATTGTACCTAACAGAGTAAGTATGAATCCAGTCAATAATTCTAGAGTAAGCTACCTCCAGGTCATCTCTAGCTTACTAGCTCTCAATAACTTTAATCTCTACTTCATCAAAATTGAATTTATCCTTGATTGTCCCTGTCCTTAATTCAGCCCTGCTTCCGTCTTCTCCAGTTTAATGAATAGCATGCAGAGACTCAGTTGTCTAGATCAGAAACTCGGACAGCCTTCTCGACCCCTCGATCCCTCTTTTTCCTCTCCCTCCTCCTGCTCAGTACCCAATAAATCATTACAGTCGAAATGTTCTATCACTTAAAAAGATCTCAAGTTCGTCACCTTTATTCCCTTTTCATTCTACTCATACACATTGCTCCATTCATTCAACAGCTATTTATTGAGTGCTTACTATGCGCTAGGAAATGTGCTACATGGAGAAGAGGCAGCACTGAGCACAGCAGGTACAGGTGCTGCTTCCTTGAAGCCCACAGTTTCTGTGAGGGGAGATGGAAAGAGAGAATTCAGAAAATGTGTAGTATTAAGCACCATGGAGATGGTGATTTGTGCTGTGAAGAGACATAGAGCAGGTAAGGGGCTCAGGGAAGGTTGGAGGGAGTGTTGCTTTTTGGGGTATCAGGTGTTCAGGGAAGTTCTCTGTAATAAAATCTCATTTAAGAAGACACCTGAAGAAAAGCAAAGCAGCGCACAGTCTGGGATACCTGGGGGGAAGCACTCCAGGCCAAGGGAGCAGCAGGATGTAGAGGCCATGAGGTGGGAGCTTGCTCAGACTCTCTGCGGAGCAGCGGGGTGGCCAGAAGGTCTGCAGCAGAGTGGCAAAGGCAGGGGTCACCATAACTAAGATCTGGGATGTGGGGTGAGGGGAAAACAGACCAAGCATAGTACAGGCCATTGTAATGACTTTGACCTTCACTCTGAGCAAGAGGAAAAGACAGAGTTTTTATTCATGGTGATGTGACCTAATATTTTCAAGAATAAGCTGTTCCTGCTGTGTTGAGTGTAAACATACAGGGAATGGGAGCAGAAGCAGGGAGACCTCTTAGAATGATCTATTGTAACAATAATCTCTTACAATTACCTAGGCTATTGCAGTATCTCACTTCAAGGTGATTGTGGCTTCAGCCAGACAGACAGCATTAGAAATTATAAAAACAGTTCATATTCTACATCTCTTTTGAAGGCAGAGTCAGGAGCATTTGCTGATGGATTGGATGGAGTCTGAGAGAAAGAGAAGTGTTGTGGATGATTACAAAATTGTAGCCATGCAACTACAAGGTTGGAGTTGTCATTACTGACATGGGAAAAACGTGATGTAGCTAATCCAGGAGAATCGAGAGCTCAGTGTTACCGTGCTAAGTTGGAGATACCTATTAAACATCTAAATGGAGAGGTGGAGTGGGCAAGTTGAATATATGAGTCTGGAGGTCAGAGGAGAGCCCTGGCTGGTGGCATAAATCTGGAGCTTGTCAGTGTCCAGATGGCATTTAGAGCCATTAGTATGAATGAGATCACTGGGTAATGAGCGTGAAGAGGGAAGGGTAGCGATCTGCGGACTGAGCCCTGAAGGGTATCAACACTCAGGTGCAGAAGAGGCCGGAAGTCACTGCAGAGGAGACAGAGAAGTAGCAGCCAGAGCAGTGAGAGAAAAACCGTGTGATAAGAAAACGGTGTCCCAGAAAAGTTCGAAAGTTCAGCCTATCCTCATTCCTAACCAGGATTTCTGCACTTCCTTCCCTGTATTTAGTCATGTCCTCATCGCATCAATTTATCTGATCGTTTTAAAATATAAATTCTGGTGGCATCTCTGCCATGCTGAGACGCCTTCAATAGCTCACCGTTCGTTACTTTTAAGATGAAGTCAGAAGTGCTTAATATGTGTAAGATCCGATCTCAGCTTTCTTTCTTTAATCATATGGGTTTCTCTCAGTCATCCTAATGATCAGTATTGTTTCTCCTGCCCTCTCACCACTTCCTATATTCTTCAGCCAAACAAAGCTGCTTAGTTTTCAGAATACCCTTTGCCCATTTTGGCATACAATACCTCATACATTCTGTTACTTCTGCCTGAAAACTCTTCCTTTACCCAATCCTAAACCTAATTTATTCTTCCTCCAGGTTTCAGCTTAGGTGTCCTGTCTCTGCAGGGCCTTTACCAACACCGTACCACGTCTGCAATTAGTTATTACTCTCATAATCTGCCACGTTCAGACTATTTCCTTCCTTCCTCCTATACAGTATTTTCTGTCTCTTTATACTGGCCTAGATTCCCTCTCTGATAGACACAAATCTCTGCCTTCTGGTAGACAGTACGGAGTCATTCACCCTGGTACCTGCAGCATTGACCTGTGTGTGTGCCTGGTATGTGATAGATGTTCAATAACTATTTGTTGAGTTGTGGTCTGACATCTTCCTGCTAACTCTTCGCTGGGCCTTGTATTGTTAAGGTGAAAATAAAGACTTTGCTTCTACATATTTATTGCTACTCATTCATGTAGTAGGTATTTATTATACTATTATCCTATATAATAATCTTGGCTCAGTGACGCATGAAGGAAAAAAATAAGAAAAGTTGCTTCCCCACAATTTTTTAATTTTATTTTTTACTTTCTTTTCTTGCCCACAAATTCAATACAAGGTAGAAGATGAGAACTAATATGAGAAAGGGGAAGTAAGGAGACAGTTTTTAATAATCATCTATTCTGTGCTAGGTATTAGGTTAAAGCCCAAATGTATGCTTCCCAGAACCATTTCCAACAGAACAGTACAATCGTGTCCTTCAAGTCTGAAACTGGGTATTCTCCTCACTCACAACATTCTGTTCTGCATCTTTCTCCAGGATATCCCACTTTCCTCTATAGTGGAATAATGTCCGAGACTTAGGGTGGTACTTTAAGTTCCCAACAGACTTTTAGACTCTTCCGAGCTGGCATTAGGTTTTGGGCGTCAATGCTGATCTTCTAGCCATGCCTTAAAACTTTTTTCTTCTATTTTGCCCATCATTTTCCTCCATTCCCTACTGATGATTTGCAATTACATAACTACAGCACTTTCCACAAATTGCATGAGTTGCTTTGTCCTTTAAAACTGTTCCTACTGTGAATCAATTCAACCCATATCTATGTGCAACATCTGTAGTTGTCTTTCCACTTTCAACTTTTTATTATCTAACTTTTATCCCTTCTTAAGCATATGCCCGTTCTTACTACTATTTTCAATATCTTGACTCTGCTTTTACTGGACATGATATGGGGTCATGTTCATGAAAAACCCTAGAATTAAGCACAGAGACAATGTCCTTCAGCAGCTTAATAACCCAGGTTACTTATTAAAAATGTGAATTCACAGGTCCCATCTCTCCTGTTAGTATATTCAAAGTTTATAGAGTAATATCTTCAATTAAGTAAAGGTCATGTCTTAAGGGCTGGAGTTCAAATCCTGCTGTTTTTTACTCTATTGCCCATGTTACCTTGGTCTTTCTGATGAGGAACAGCACAGTTCTTTTGCAATCCAAATGCAGTTACCAGATAAAAATAGAGGATTCCTACTTAACTTGAAATGTCAGATAAACAACAAATGCATTTTTAGTGTATGCATGTCCCAATTGTTGCATGGGAAATGCTTATATTAAAATTATTCTTTGTTGACCTGAAATTCAAAATTAACTGTCATTTTTATTTGCAAATCTGACAACATCATTTCGAAAGAGGAATAAAACTTGTCTGAATGTACTCTATCAAGAAATATTTTACAAATTAGATTCCCTTTATTGTTAATCTTGGAAGAATGGTTAGAATTGAAACAGATTTTGGTGGGGGAGAACCTTTGGTTAGAGGGGGGGAAAAGTCCACTGAAATACAAAGGCTACTTGAAAAAAGTAGTAATCAGATTTGGCCAAAGTAGGGTTCATATGGATGAGAGATAGGCAAAGCAGTAGAAAAATAGGATGGGACAGAGTATAACGTGTCTTGAGCTGTAAGATAAGTTCCTGTTGGAATGGTCTCAGAGTAAAGTCACTGAAAGGTACTGGAGTATCAGAACCACATTTGGGAAGAGTATTCCGTGTGTAAAATGGTTGAGTGATCAAAGACTGGGAGCATGGGTACTCGTAAGATGGGACTTCGACGTGGGTGTCAACGGGGGTCTCTCCTCTTGAAATAGAAATGCGAGAGACACTGGGGATACAATCATTAAGGTGTGTGAGTGGTTAGGGGTAGGAGTCAAGGGAAACAGAATGAAAGACAACTGTTTCATCTCAAGCCTGATCCTGGGTGGTATCATCACCAGTAAAAGGGGACTCAGAGAGGAAAATATTTGAATGGATGAGGATGATGAATTTGTACATGGATGAGAAATTTGAGATGGTAGCACAACACGTGGGTGGTTTTGCTCATCAAGCAGGGCAGAAGTATCGGACGATGTCTCCCCGACAGGAAACGAAGCTGTAGGTCTCGGTGTGAAACTATCTGGCATCAAGGGAATAGTTAGTGCTGCTGGTGTGTGAAAAACTATCCAGTTAGAGGAGCAGAGAGAAAGGGAAAGGGCCAAGACCAGAACTTGGATGCCCATTTATAGAACTATGAGACTGAAGGGTAGTTACTAAGTGATAGAAAAGAAAAGGTAGGAGAATCAAACTTAAGGGTATTTTCTTTTTGTTTCTGGAAGGAGGGCCAGCTATATTCTTGTCTACTGCTGCAGCACCATGGTGAAGAGTAAGATAGAGAACATTGCTGTTGACGCAGCGGTTGAAAATAACCTGCAGACAGTGGTTTGGGAAAAGACAGGCTTTAAGGGAACAATAAAATAGTGGACCCTAAAATAGTAGAATAGTAGAAACAGTGGACGTGTCAAATTATCCTGCATCCTGTCAATAGGCTAGACAACTGTAAGAAATGAAGTATACCATTCCGTAGGTTCTGATAAGGTAGGATCTATGAGATGTTATACCTGACAAAAATAAGCGAAATACAGAAAGGAAAGTATAATCTGGAGCCTTTAGGGTAAAGAAAAATACGTGAAAGCTATTTACTTCTTTTTTTTTCCTGAAAGGTCTCAAAGGTACTATCCAGAGTGGTTACTTTGGAAAAGGGTAATTGGAGGAGAAGTTTTCTCTTTGCAGAGTGCAACTTTCATACTTCCTAAAACGTTTTCCTATTTCATACATGCTATTCTATTTATTCCTTTACTTTTAACAGGGGCAGAGGTTAAAAGCTTAGGAAAATTATGGAACATGTATTAAGAAATGCTTAATGTTAAAAGTTCTTACTTAATATTCTTTTAAACAAAGAGCAAAGAATTCTGTGGACGCAAAGAATGCTGCATCTTTGAGAAGTTTATTAGAAAATAAATTGGGGGGAGGATTTGGGGAGAAGGGATTGGGGAGACTAGGCTATGTTTGCAGGCAAAGGGCAAGGCTTAGGGTTGGAGGAAAATGTTGAAGATGCAAAACAAAACGGAATGAGGCCAGGCCCCCGAGGAGGCAGGAGAGAGTGCGATCCAAGCTGGCCTGACACAGAAGAGGAGGGGCTCCTCGGGGAGCAGAGACGAGGGAAGAAAAACTGCATGAAGGAGCCAAGCCCTGGAATTCTGGGCTGTAGGGGAGCGAGCTCACATAGGGTGACCTACCTCTATTTCCCCACCTAAACGAGGGGCAGGTGAGAAGTAGAAGTCTGGAAGAGAGGAAACAAAGTCCAGAGTAATTGTTTTGATGACAAAGGTTTTTCATTATAGGACATGAATAAATTATTCAGCAGGCCCAGGTAAGGTTGCATAGCATTGGTTTGTCTGATGATAGTGGCCAGGAGAGTTTACGGCTTTCTCCACGTAAAGCAAGTTAACCTGGTGCCGGCACCTAGCGGAGAGAAGGTGCTAGGAAGCCACACAGAGTAATGGTTAAGCAGCTTGGGAGTGAAGACAGACGTGTGTTCAAACCCTGGCTATGCCGTTGTCTAATGACAAAGCCTTGAGTAGTTTCTACCTTATCTGAACCTACGTCGTATCTGAAAGAGAAAATATAATACTGCAGATAGGTTTGGTGGTGAGGATGAGAAGGTGGTCACATCTGTAGTTTTCAAAAATTCCAGCACAAACTTGGTGCTCAGTTACTGCGTCACTGTTGTCATCAAGAGGTAGTCAGTAGTGTGCTCAGAAGGACAGGGGTTAACAGCTGGAGAGGGGCTGAGCCCGTCCACATGCATCGGTTCTGGAGCCACAGTGTCTGGGGTTGAATCCCAGCTCTGCTCCTGACCAATCAGCCGGCTTAGGGCAAGGCAAGTGATTTTCTTGCCTTGGTTTTCACCCTTGAATGGGGGCATTTTTACAAGGTTGTTGAAAGATCACATGAGTTCCTAAGTTTTAAGTACTAGACCAGTGCCTGGCATACAGTAAACACTACTTAAGAATTTGGTACTGTCATTAATGGCAACACTAAAACAACAATCACCACAATAATGATAATGAGGTGTTCGGGGGTGGAAGACTGGAAAGCAGCTGAGATGCTGATTGGTTAAGGGGTTAAGAAATTCTAAGCAATGGAAATATATGTGGAATTTCTCACAGTCGACCATTTAAAAGCCATTTTCTCATGTGTTAAATTAAAAAAGTTGCTTCTCGATGAGAGCAAGTACAAACCACTCTAATAATAACTTCCGCTATATCGTATTTCAGCATGCCGTTACGTTTTGGGCACATCACTCTATCCACAGCACTGCTAGCACTCGGGTGGAGGTGGGCGCGGGTGTCCTGGGCTGGCTATTTCCTGGCCTTCTGTGGGAGTCCAGCACAGCAGACAGTTGTTTGACCTGCCGTTGGTTCGCCTCTGTCATCCCTCTTTGGGAACACTCACTGCATGGATGGCTTACTAATTCCCTCTCTGTTCTGTATACTGACTCAAGTCATTTTTTTCTGAAATGGGATCGATGGTCATTCTGTAATATCTAATAGGAGAGCAAAAAAGGATAGCATCTTTTCCAAGGCATTTGCTGTGTTCCTTCATTAATATTGTGCAGCTGTCTGATCCTGTAAAGTAGATTCTAACCTGACGATGGGAATCAACTTAAATGTCCATTACTAGGTGGGATTAATATGTCTTTCAGAGAGGAGTCATATGAAGAGAGAGAGGCAAACTAAGTAAATGTCCCTTCTACTTAATCCTGCGGGGACACTGGTTACTAAAAATGACTACCTATGATTGTAATTCATAAAGTCATCAAACTTGTTAATACCTGTTCCTTGAGATGGGAAGTTCAAAGAGGCTTTGAAAGGTCATTTGGCTCTTCTCATCAGCCTTGATCCAATAAATAAATGAATGAATGAATAAATAAATAAATAAATAAATGCAGACTATTGTAAAGGTATGCTGTCTTTTACAGACTTTCTGAAAGGACATTTCACAGTCTTCCTCAGACATGCAGTGTGGTTTTTTAACAACCCTCATCATAGAAAAGGTCATTTTAATATCTAACCAGAGTCCCAGTTGCTATAATAAAAGGCCATGTCCTCTTCAGTCCTTATTAGAGATAGCAGAAGAGCTAGTTACTAGCTTTGTCATAAATGAAGGGTTACTGAGCACCAGGGTGAGCCTGTTCCCCTTTCGGCATTGAAGATTGCCACAAGTTGCTTTACAGCTCTTTCCTCCAGGCCCAATGAACCCATAAACATTTGCTTGCCAGGGTCCTAGTTTCCAACTCTCCATGCACCTATTCCTTTTGAATAATTTGGGATACGAGAGATTTCTCAGGTTGTTTGTTTCTCTAACCTGTACATTGTATGCAACAATTTATTCTGCCACATGCTGGATCCTTCTGAGCTTTGTTAAAAGCTTGAGTGATTCTTGGATAGGGGAAAATAGACATGAAAACACAGGGAAAACATCCCAAAGACATTAGTATGCAAAGCTTGTCTATGAAACAGAAAGTCAGAAAAGTATCCTGTGCCCACGAAAAGCGGAACAGCCTGATCAGTCACGGGGCATCAAAGCGTTTGTTCAAAATCACTTTGAGTGAAGAAAGTAGCACTACACGTGTGTGTGAGCGAGCAGACAGGTGCCAACATGTGTGCATGCCAATGTAAAAGAAAACAGGGTTCCTGTGGCCAGGTTCTACAAATCAGCCTCAGGATGCAGCTCCTTTAATATTTCTCTTCCCTGAGTTTGAGGTGAGGCAAGTAATCAATAAATAGGTTCACACATGATTTGCAAGACTTCTCGGGAAAATTGTAGAGATATTACCGATATCGAAGAGTTTGAAGCAGTAAGGAAGAACGTACTGGCATTCAGATATCTGCCAGTAAAAAGAATGATCCAAAATGAGTGCTAGGAACCATACGTGATAGAAGAGATTAGATGACCACAGGTTGGCAGGGTTGGCGAGATTGTCCAGGACAGAGTTACATTCTTGGGGGAGGGGACCCTTCAGCTGTCACCTGATAGATGGGGAGATAGAGATGAGTAGTGCCTAGATGCCTAATAGGGGGTGGGACATATGACCATGAACTGTCACTGCAATGCGAAAGGTAAACAGGGCCTTTCACTAGCAGGCGTCCAGCTAGCAGGAAATTAATTACAATTGTGTTTGGGGCATACGGCAGTGCAGCCAAGGAGAGCAAGAGCACAGGAATGGGCGTGGAGCAGCTGTCAGGCCCCGAGAAGTGCCTGCGCCACATGGTTGTGTTGGCACAGCAGTCCCCCTGGGCAGGAGTGGCAGTGCCTTCTGGTGTTCTCCTGGCAAGAGCTGAATGTGTGCTTGTATGCATTCGCACACGCACACGGGTGTGATAATTCTGCAGTGACACCCCCCGAGTGTCCGTGTGCTCAGGCCCACACATACCCGTGGCGGAATATGTGGAACTAAACCTCAGGTTCTTCTGGGGCCAGTCCTAAGCATATGTGAAGAGAAAATCAGTGGCAGGGTTTAGAAGCACACAGAAGTCCCTGCAGGGAACTACTTTTCTGGAAGGACAGATGAGATAATAGTATAGAGGGGAAATGAGGAACATGAAAGAATGAGGTTGAGTGAAAACAGGCAGATAGAGAAAGAAGAGCAGAGTGGGGAGAGAGAGAGAGAGAGAAAGAAAGAAGCACTGCGGCCCAAATTTAGAAGAATCTGAGCTGTGGGTGAGAATGCCTGACTAAGTCTCTGAGATACACAGACTACACATGTGGCTTTGAGTCCTTGTGTCCGCCTGTGTCTGCACCTGGATACCAGGACTTACCATGTTTAGATAAGAGACAGCTGAGAATATGGACCATGTGTTCATTCATTCCTCCTTTCCATTGTGTGGTTGGTTCTCAACAAAGATGGAATGAATGAAAATATTAGACCCTAAACTTTCTAATTTCCAGGACACATTATTCTTATAAAATAAATATCACCAGTTTATCTTTTCGTAGAAGTCCATTGACTTCTGGCTTTTACATCAGGCTGTCCCACACGTGCCAGGGTTAGCCCCATAAGGATGCAGAACTCTCCATGCAGGTCTCTCCTTTCTCTCCATGCTCGATCTCCAAAGTCCCTACACTCGTTTTTATAAATTCCGTAATTCAGCATTCCATTTCCTTAAGTCAAATAGATTCTGCAAACATGCCTTGAAGAGGAAACACAATGGTCCGTCTCACATACTTAAACCTCAGTCTGAAGGCACATGTAGGGTCCTTTTTCTAAAAACAGAATCTGTATCTGGAGGGAAGAGGAGATTTCTGGTTACCTGGTTACCTGGGTACCAGGGGATTGGAAAATAAAGAAAAGACAAGAATCCAGAGGAGCAAAGACAACTTGTTCCTGCTACTCAGTTTTGTCTCAAAATGTTCATGTCCAGTGATGTCCCTTTTCAGCAGAAATATTTTGCCCTGGTCATCCTCCCGGCCCTTCCTATTATAGTACCTGGGAAACTAAAGATGTCTTTGTGCTTTGCCAACTCAGCAACAGAGCAGCTGCATTCAGTTCGCTGCCAGGCTGTTTTGCTGGATGTGCTCCGTTGCTGAGCAGGTGTGTTCTCCCCAGATACACATTTTAAGATGATAGTGTCATCAGTCACCGGTGCCCAAGGAACTGGAGGGAAGTGGGAGAAAAGGCTAATTGGTTTCAACCCAAAGTTCTCTCACTGCTCCTGGTACCCTGGCCTGCTGTAGCTGACGTGTTCTGTGTCTTCTTTCTCCTCTGAGCATAATTTATTATTCCCTCAAAGGAACTTAATGGAGTAGAGGGAGGGTAAGAGTGTTAAGTAGGATGATGGCTGCCCTCCTCTTTCTGCCCCACGTGACACAGGCAGACATTGGAACTCGGGAGTTGTCATCGACCATTGAGCCCATGGTTCCCAGTGGTCAGAGAAAATGACCACAGACACCTCCATCTCTACCTCTGTCTCATTTGAGCCACCAGAAAGTTGGAACTACAGCCTAAATCACACCATATTGCTCAATACCTCCGAGGCTGTTGTGGTCTTTAAAAGTATCCGATAATCCTCTGACCTTTCAGATTCTGTTCTTTCAGGGGATTGTGTTCTCCTGTGTGAATTATTTTTCTGTGTTTACTGCCCTATTACTGAACTGGTTCTGCTTGATTTCCTCGCTCACTCTTTAATTCAGTAGCTCCTTATTTTGCAGTCCGTTAACTTTGTTGAAAATAAATTCACTTTACTTGTGTGGTTAGTATTACCCGTTTGATAACATAAGTACCGAATTAGGGTGTGGTGATTGCATAGTAAGTGCTGTGATTACAAGGTAGAGATATATGATGGGTTTATTTTATCCTCCAAGCCCAACTCAAAGTGAGATAATAATTTCTTTTAGATTTTTGTTAAGTATATAGTAAAAATCTATAGGGAGATTAATTACGTGGTTAGCATTTGCCACCTTCCACTTCCACACACTTCCCAAGATTACAGCTCCTTTAGGATTATGTAGTCTTGGATAAATCTCCTGCTGAGCTGTGGTAGTCATTATGGGTCTCTTTAGGACTGAACCACACCCGACGTGCATCGAGCAAAAGCGTTGAAAATCGGCTACAACATATCTTGGGGGGAGGTGGGGAGATGCCCAGAGTCTAAATTCAAACTAATGCTTTTATTTTTGCTTTGCCCATGCATTCAATAGGATGGAGTAGGAGAGGTATGGGAGAAACAGCATGTGCCCTCTTAGATGCCAGTCCTCTTCCATGAAAAAGTATCAGAGTCTAGCATCTAGTTGGTGCTAGAACACATTCGCCATGGACATAAGTGTACCTAGGACCAAGACCTTTCCATATTTCACAACAGAAGGTGTCTCATAATGACTGTATACACCCTACGCTGATGTTGTCAATGTCCTTCTAAACGGAATGATGTGTGCCAAAGCTAACAGTCACAACTGTGAGCCCTGGTCGACTCTCTTCTGACTCATAGACCGTGTGTTACCTTCTCACCCTCGACCACTCTCCGAATGCATGTGCCCAGGTCCTGTATAAATAGAGCAATTCACCCATATTTTGTCATTGTATGTGGGTCTCATGTGTTCCCGCTAGTAAAAATATAAAAAAATACTTTCCAGGTAACTATGACTTCCTAAAATAAGTAAATTAAGAAGTTTCCTGTTTTTACTTGAAAATACCATATTCTTCATGAAATTGATTGTCTTTGAGATTCTACTACATGGTAAGCTACCTTAATACAGCTAACATATTTAACTAGAATCTCTTTGATTTATAAAAGGTAAATTAGAAACATAGTTATTGTATGAAAGAGAGGGCAACTTGTGGGTCGCTGCATAGGCCATTTTCTCTGAGCAGTAGCTCCAGAAACCCAATAGCATTCCATTTCTGGGGTGGCTCTTTGGCTCTGTGCCCAGGTTGGCCATTTAGAATTTCTCTTATTTTTTGCAGGCATTGAGAACGCCAGTGACATTGCCCTGTACTCGGGCTTGGGTGCTGCCGTCGTGGCCGTTGCGGTCCTGGTCATCGGGGTCACTCTTTACAGACGGAGCCAGAGCGACTACGGCGTGGACGTCATTGACTCTTCTGCATTGACAGGTGGCTTCCAGACCTTCAACTTCAAAACAGTCCGTCAAGGTCAGCGGCGTAGGTCCCCCCCCAACACCAGGTCTTCAGGACCAAAGACTGTGCTCACACGGGAACCCCGTGCTCTTCGGTCCTGTGTGAACACAGCTCTTGGCACTGGAAGCCGCTGCCTAACTGCCTTCGCGCATGAAGAAACCTGACTCAGTGGAGTGGTCTGCTTAAGTGCTTGGCTACTATGAGGACAGATGGTTTTCAATTCGTAATTAGGAACATGTTAAATGAGGCAGTTCCATCTTTGATACATAGCGAGTTTAATAAATTATTTTATTGCAGATTACCCAACTTCCTATTTAAGCAAGTCTGCTTTGAGGATGTACATTTAATTTAGTTAACTAAAATACTGATTATTCAAGGCTGAGGACCAACTACTATACCACAAACTCCCAGGCATATTTGTTACACTATTTATTAGGTGGTGTTATTTTTGTACTTCTGTTTTAAATAAGTAAAAGGATTTGGGTACATGATGAGTCAGTTATCCAGGAAAAAAATGAAATTCCCAGTTTAAATGACTCCCAGGTGTTGCCCAGTCAGGCAATCTTCTGTTGTGGGGGAAGGAAAATCTATCATGTCCAACTACAGCGATACTCATTTTCAAAACAGAAAGCCATTTAATTCTCTTATGTGAACCAAATCTATTTCTGATTGCAAGATGGTGATGAGACATACATTGCTTCTATTTTAGAAAAAAAAATGAAACTCTTCAGTGGATGAAGATTTTTACCTTGACTCTCACTGTCAATATCATCACCCTTGTTTCTGCTTATTGCATGTCAATACCACCTGTCCCACAGGACAAGAAGTCTTGCTGCTTGGCACTGATTCAGCAGAGACCAGGTTCTGGAATGGAAATCAGAAGTGCTAGAAATTGGGAGATGGTGAAGGAGAAACAAAATGCTTTGCTGCTCACCGCTTAACTTCTAGGCACCAAAGTTTCAGGTCCAAGTTTTCTCAGCCTCATATAGGGTTTAATATATATGATTCAATTAAAAGTAAATCCAATTAAGAACTGAGTTTTATGTTACATAAGAAACTAGAGATAGAGACTTCCAGTCAAGATGGCAGAGTAGGTCATCACTGTGCTCACCTCCTCCCATGACCACATCAAAGTTACAACCAAATTACACAACAGTCATCATTGAGAGCCACCTGAAATTGAGCTTAATGGAATTCCTACCACCAAGGACATGAAGAAGCCATGCCAAGTCAGGTAGGAGGGGCAGAGAAGTGGAATGGCAGATCCCACGTCCACCATGTGGTGATTAAGAAATGGGAGGGATATTTCCCATGAGTTATGAGGGGTCCCAGCTCCACACCAGGCTCTCCAGCACAGGGCTGCAGTGCCGAGAAGAGAAGTTCCCATAACATCTGGCTGTGAAAACAGTGGTAATTGTGTTCAAGTGGGATGGAAGGCTGCTATAAACCTAGTAGCTTCAGGTCTTAAAAGGACCGGGCACAGATTCACTGGCTCACAAACTCACTCACTGGCTCTGAGCTCTAGTGCAGGGGCAGTAAAAAGCACCAGGACGTACAGAGAGGAGCTGAGCTGTATAGCTTCAGGGCAAGCGCTGGAGGAGCAGGGGCCGAGGTAGCGGTGTCTTCCTGGGGAGAAGTGCAGGTAGAAGCCACTTTTGCTCTGTTCAGCTACCCCTCCCAACTTTCAGGCTTAGGCCTATGCCGAATCTGAGCTCTCCACTTACTTGGCTAAACACCTGTGATTCCCTGAGACCCCAGCCCACCTAACTCCCTCACTCACCCACGCTACTTGCAATGGTTTTTTCCAGAAGTGTCCTGTCTCAGCTTACACTGCTAACTTTCTGAAATCTTTTAAGGCCCACAAACCCCCAAAAAGCAGCAGCTGGCCTCTGCTTGCCCTGCGCCTCTGGTTTACTGGCCCCTGGCACCAACGACAGTGCACCCCAGTGCACAGCCCAACCTGTCCAGGCACCCAGGAGCCAGCACAGGTGGCTCCAGGCCAGAGAGAGGTAGGATCTGACCGTGGGATGCACCAGAGTCCCTCCCAAGAGGCTCCAGAACCAACATACCCAGTGGCCAGCTTCACACCACACCAAAGCACCCCCCAACCAGGTCCACCATGACACACCAAAGGGCAGGTTCGGCAGACACCAGAGTTCAGAAAGTTCAGAAAGTACAGATAGTCAAAAACAAGATGAACCCAAAGAGATCCACACCAAGATACATCATAACTAAAATGCTAAAGTTAAAGGCAAAGAATCTTACAAGCAGCAAGAGAAAAGGAGCTAGATATGTACAAAGGTGCTCCCATAAGACTGTTGGCTGATTTGTTAACACAAACTTAGCAGGCCAGAGGGATTGGCACAAAATATTCAAAATTATGAAAAGGAAAGACAGCCAAGATTACTCTACCCAGCAAGGCTATCATTTAGATTGAAGGGGAAGCAATGAGTTTCCCTGACAAGGAAAAAAACTAAAAGAGTTCATCACCACTAAAAACAGTACTGCAAAAAATAGTATAGGGACTTATTTCAGAAGATCAAAACCATCAATAACAAAATATAGGAAAGAAAAAAATTTTCACTAGCAAAGGCAAGCATTTAGTGAAAGCTGTGTATCAACCAATGGTAAAGCTTGTACAAAGGCTAAAAGGCAAAAGTAGGAAGAGCGTGTGGAATTACAATAATAAGAGATATACACACACAGGCACAAAAGTAAAAAAAAAAATGACAAAAACATGGAGGTGAGTAAAATCTATAGTGATTTTAGTATACTGTTCAAGTCTAAGCAACTGTCACCTTAAAAACAGACTGCTATAACATAGCTTAATATATAGGAAGCACATGGTAACCATAAACCAAAAATCTACAAGAGCTAGGAATACAAGAAATACAGAAAAAGGAATTTGAATGCAAATTGGTGGTTGCCAGAGAGAAGGCGTGGTGCAGGGTGGATGAAAAGGTGAGGGATTAAGATGTGCTAAGTGGCAATTATACAAACAGTCACAGGGATGTAAAGCACAGCATAGGGGATTCAGTCAGTAACACTGTAATAACAAAGTATGTGTCAGGTGGTACGGGGCTTATCAGGGTGATCACTTTTGTAAGTTATATAAATGTAGGATCACTATGTTGTACACCTGAAACTGACATAATATTGTATGTCAATTGTAATTGAAAAAAATGTTAAGAACTTAGAAATATATATCCATCAATCAGATATCAATGTCTCAGACCATAACACTTACATATGGAGGAAAACTAGTAGCTGGAGAGTTGTGTGTTCAGGTGCAGAGTCTTTGAAGTCCAAAATTGCTCTATGACCTAGTTAATCAGTTATTTTCTCTGAGTCTCAATTTACCGCTGTAAAATGGAGATAATCACATCCACCTCAAAGGGTTCTTATGAGGGTGAAATTATCTGGAATAACAAGACCTTTGCATACGGAAGCTGCTCAGTAAATGCAGTGAATATCATTCTAGCAGCTGGTTGTTTGCCCTTGCCCTGCACGGGAGGCTGCCGTGTTCCACGGAGCACCAGGCAGCGGACGACAGGGGGCGCTCATTTGGAGAATGCTGACTGGCGTAAGCTGAAAGCAGTGAGCATCTCCGAACTGTGGAGCTTACGACATGCACAGTAAATCCCTCAGACAGTATGTAGCCTTTCCAAACTCACTTTAACATTGAGTGTTTTAAAACCAGGACTCACACAACTAGTGATATAAGCAACGTCGTTTATTAAAATTCCACTCTACCCTATATGCATTATGATACCACCTCACGGTGACACGCATTGGCTCTCCCCTCCGTTGTCTCAGGGGCATCCATTCTTGAGCAAATACAGCTGGAGCCTCAGGAAGGTGAACAGTGAGAAGGTCAAATAAGATGCCACACAGATCAGACCAGGAGCTTTACAAAAAGGGCTTCCAAAGAGAAACTTGGGGTGATCAGGTGACTGTCCCTGATCAGACTCGAATCAAACTGCCAGCCACCTTTCGCCAACTCTGAACTCTGTCGCACGTGCCTACCGTCACAGGGGTGGGCAAAAGTAGGCTTACAGTTGTACAAGAAACACGGAGCTTTTTTCTTGTATTATTTATTTGCATTGTAACTGTAAACCTACTTTTCCCCAAGCCTGTATAATCACGCTTTCCATTTAAGTGCATAAGTTAGGCCTAAGTCTGACTCCAGGAAATGTTTTTTGTGTCATGGCTTCACCTAGGTTAGGAGGGCCTTTTAAGAGCAGCCAGAAATTAAACTTCAGAAGGTGAGGGCCTGAGATAAAATAACCATGAGACTCAGGGACACGACTTTTCAGGTCTCGGGAAACGCGTGTTCCCCACTCTTTCCAGATGCCAGCTGGGTCTCAAGTCCCGCCTCTTGCCTGGGAAAACCAGAAGCAAGAAGCAAGGCTGGTGCCCATAGACTACAAGGCAGCTCAGCTAAAAAGCACAGCTCCTTGACTGAAAGAGCCTCAAGCATGAAAAACATCGCATCGCCAAGCAGCCGTTAGGTTATTTCATCTCATTTTGAACCTGTGTCCCTGTGATGCTGGATTCTCAGAGCATCAGAACAAGGGGTGGGAAAAGTCAGGATTACACATGTCCTGCTGGGGTTGCAACAGATTATGAAAATGGAAAAACAATAGAGACTAATACACTATGGCCTGGGACTGCAACATTTTCAAAGACATCATACTTTAAACATTTTTGTCAGGCCCGAAAGGAAAATTGTTTCATATGGTGTGGGTTTCAATTTGAGATGTCACATTGATGGACGGATGCGGGTGGCAGGTTTTGGACTGAGGGTTATTTTGTTATTTACTAATAAATGAGATTACTTCATCACAAGGAAACACCACAGCGTTTTGGCGTAGTATTTGGCTTAGAAAAACTGGCAAGCCTCAACAGATGAGAAAGTCCAATCTCTCATGGTTTTGTAAAGACGGGTTTTTTCCGTTTGTTGTGAGACAGAAAGGAAGTCATTCCGAGCTGCCCTCCACGCAGAATGTTCCCCTGTCCCCGTGTGGTGCCTCCTCTGTCTCCCAGAGTGACATGCGTGTTATTAGAGCAAATTGGCTACTCAGACATGGGATGACGTGTGAGGTCCTCCGACCCTTTGCTCTGAGGACACATCCTTCCCTCTCCCAGCCCCAGAAACGGCCCCGAATTTCACATGTGATGTGTGGGCACCACACAGCCTCGGTTATAAACAGCACCACCCAGTAGTCACCACGCTGTGTCATCTCCTGCCATTTAAAATGAACAGATGTTATTTTTGCTCCAAACTGGATTATAAAACATCATTCTTCCTTTTTTTTAAGTTTCTCCTTGCCAGTTAAAATCACATAAACAAAAATGCCTGGAGTGCCAGAAATACTTGTTTTGAAAAGATAACATGTAAGACACGCTGGAAAATGGATATTTTGGTCAGTGGTGTTCAGAGAATGGCCTGGGAAAGCCTGATTCCAGGAGTCCAAGGCTCTGGTCACGAATGACCAGTCTAACAGAGCCACTGCAGGTGCTCAGGGTGGCCCGAAGGTGCGGCTGCGGCTGGAGCAGCGGGCAAGCACAGGGGCTGTTGTGCACTGAGTGGATGCAGACGTAAAGGGGTTCCTGTGGTGCCAGTTAGTTTCCAAGTGACAGATCCATTTTCTTTCACCAGGTAACTCCCTGCTCCTGAACTCCTCCATGCAACCGGACCTGACAGTGAGTCGGACATACAGTGGTCCCATCTGCCTGCAGGACCCTCTGGACAAAGAACTGATGACCGAGTCTTCCCTCTTTAACCCTCTGTCAGACATCAAAGTCAAGGTTCAGAGCTCATTCATGGTTTCTCTAGGAGTATCGGAGAGACCTGAGTACCATGGCAAGAACCATTCCGGGACTTTTCCCCACGGAAACAACCGCAGCTTCACTACAGTGCACCCCAGAAACAAAACCCCCTACCTCCAGAATCTGTCATCGCTCCCCACAAGGACGGAACTGAGGACAACTGGTGTCTTTGGCCATTTAGGAGGACGCTTAGTAATGCCAAATACAGGTGGGTGGTAAGTGTGCGTTTGTGTATTTTCTAGCATTTGTTTAAACATTGTGTATTTACACAATTAGGTCCCATCAGATTGACTTTTAAGGTATTTATCATCCGCTTATCAGATCTACACGGTGGCTTTGACAGTCTACTTGATTGACGCAGCAAACCAGAACCAACTCTGAGATTAGAGTTTTCAACCTCCACCCCTGTGAACCAAAGAGTCCATTTGATGCCCTGCTAGAGTTGACAGCCATACTAATTCAAAAGCCTGGGGTGGTTCCCAGATTTCAAGCCCCTTTGAAACATGCTTCCTAGAACATGATTGGGAAGCACTGAGAACATTCTTTGACATGACCGACAAATACCATGTTCCTGCCAAGCATGGTTTAAGCACCAGTAAGTAATTTAGTGAAAGGGCACTGGGAGGTGAACTTGCTCAGTGACCTGTCACACGCTGTGTCTATAGACCTTGCTATAATGTTATTTCGTGATGAGTACTGATGAGGGATCATTTTGAATTAAAAAACTATAGTTTCAAGGCTATACCAGAAGCACACTTAGCTCTCAAGAACTTCTCCTTTTGGTTAGATGTTTTGACAAGGATACTTAAGGTGTACAGCCCAGATCTCTTTAGAAATGACGTTCTATCTATAGATTAGTCTTCAGGGTTGCCATCTGAGACCTAACTGGGTGGCAGAAGAGGGTGATCTCTCCTCTGCTCTCTAAGCAACAGGGGTTAGGTAGGCTCTCAAACGCCACCCTCACTGGCTGGTACCGGGTAAAGAGGGCCCGGGGTGCACCAGTCCTGCTACGCAACAGGTCAGCACTGAGTTGGGACCATGGGCGCCTTGTCGGACTTCTCTCCAGAGGAGAAGGAACCTCCCTCTCCAATGAAACATTTTATCTTACAAAATGAAATCCGCAGTAGAACTAGTCAGATGCTACCATTCCCACTAACTGCTCCTCTGCCAGCTTAGTGGCCGGACACTACAGTTCATTTCAAGTTGATGAAGAATCTTGTTCTCCTGTGTTGATTTCTTAAAAAACTTCATTTCAGGCAGACAGCCCTCAAGTATAGCTCCAATAATGGTTTTGTTTTCTAAACTTCCAATGTTCTAAATTTTCCTTGGTCGGCGTTTTAGGACATGGTGAGGGTCTTTGCTGGAATATGTACACATGGCATTGCGTGAGTGTCTGTGTGTGAGGCAGTCCTCCCTGGTGACAGTGGCAGATGGGTCAGTGTGGCGTGAGTCCATCAGCCATACCTCCTGAGTACCCTTCTTAGAAGAATCGTACCAGCTGGAAGTGTAGGTTCTGGAGAAAAGAAACCTAAAGGATGCAAACCCTGTCCTTTCAAGGACAGTAGGAGTATTCATCAGAAACAGAAGTTCCACATTGAGTCATTGTGCATCTAACTTATCTCCACCTTCTAACCCAGTGGTTGGCATTTAGCAGGCTCTCAATAGTTATTGGTTGAACAGACTGGCCACACCCCTCTCTGTGCCTATCCTTATTTATTAGTGTGTATTTGTGTGTTTAAGTGTTTACACATGTGTGGAAGGGGTACCAAGATTGATCACTCATTGGCTAGTTTTGTTTAATGTTCATCAAGGAAAAAGATGAAATAATAAATAGATGTTTCTTTTTCTTCCCTTCTGACTTGAGAAGTGCTGGTGTTGAAAACAAAGTTCTGAGGGCTTTGTCTCTGATTCCCAAACACTTCCTCTGTAAAGGGTCATTTTTAAAGTTCCTAACAAGAAGTCCCACACAAGATTGAAGCTGTGCAGTAGAAAGGAATTTCAGGAAAAGTAAACGTGCAGCAGTGAAACATATGCTCTGTTATTTGCAGAACATTAACGCAAAATGTGCCTTGGGGAGCTAAAATGTAAAGAAGCAAGACGGAGCAATTAAACTGTTCTACTGCCGTCCATCCCAAACTGTATTCTGGTGCCTGGCAGCGATTTCTCAAAAAAGGGCACTCTTGAAATCATTTATTATGCCAAGTATGAAACAAGAAACTCAGACAGGTGGTTCTGCTGTCATATCAGATAAAAGGCTGTCAGGATAGCAGGTGGAGTCTGGGAAAGAGTATAGTTTTCCTTAATTAGAGGTAACTGATAAATGACATGCTAAAAATGGATACTTCTTTCGGGGGGCCACAGGGATAAAGATTTCCCACAGTGCCTTTCATCCTTCACACAGCACTGCCGCCCGGCCGCAACTCCTGTCTCCGCTTCACTGTCTTCAGTCTCCACACACTATCTGTATTTCTGGCTGGAAGGAGGGAAGTGTGTTTAAAGGGTAATCATACACTTTCTGACTGAAGGAAAGATGATAGTGTGAAGCTCTGTGATCCTGTAGATCCAGGTGGAATTTGGGTGTGTTACGGATAATGTTTCAATCTAAACACAGGGAATTAAGGTGACTTGAAAGGATGAGAGGTGATCTGCTCCACAAACAGCCTTTGCTCAAAAGCCCGCACGCATGTTTATTCTGATTGGATCTGGGAGTTGACTGTCAGGCCCGCATGTTGTACAAGAACACAGCATGTCTGAAAGCCTGGCCTTTTTTTTTTTTTTACTCAGAATTTTGAATCCTACTTATTCATTCATATATTCACAATATGTCGGTTGCAGGCTGCTCTGTGCCGGGCACTATGCTCTGTGCATTGATGCACTAAGCCATTACTGCTTTTTTTTTTAAACACACTATGATTTCATTGATTTGAAAGTTTAGAATAGGCAAACTAATCAACATGTCAGAAAGCAAGTGAGCGAACGCTTGGGCTCTTGATCAAAGAACTGGCTTCTAAAGGCCATAAGGGAACTTCGTATGGCAGTGAACACGCCCTGTGTCCTGACTGTGAGGATGGTGACATGAGAGTATCCCTTTGTCAGAACTCATCAGTTTCCACACTTAAAACGTGCATTTGCTTGCATATGAATTACACCTCACTAAACACACACACACATACACGCACGAAAGGAAAAATGTGAGCTCTAAAACTATTCTTTTGGGTTAACTGCCTAAGATGGCATTACTTCTTGATGGTAGTCTTCTATGCTTCTATAACTAAGTGGTAGTGACTTAATGCCTCTTGTCATAATGGCCTAGATAGTCTGAACAAGAAGCAGCAGAGGAAAAGCACTCTGTCACACAGAGAGAATGCACGATGTCTAGGGTGTGTATTCAGGTTGACATCCACACACATTGAATGTACTGTGTATTACAACTTCTGCTCAACTACATTTAAGGAAAAATGGGCAATGCAACTAGGAGCCTGATCAGAGGCCCCCACGTGTGGCAATTGCAGTCCTCCTCCTACTGTTGTTACAGTCCAGCATACAAATGGATACCCTTGCTGAAAAGCTGTAAGCAAAATTTAAATGTGCCTCATTCTTAGTGCTAGTGAAAGATACTGATGATAACTAGCTTGTTACTGAATAATGCTCGTAAATGTAAATCACAAATAACTTGTTTTGCAATGAATCTTGCATCCCCTGATTCTGTAGCAGCTAACGGGCACACAGAAGGACATCGCTAAAGCCTGCCATCTCTAGATTCAAATTATCAGCAACCTGAAAGCTTTCTGTGTGATTACATTAGCTCAAATGAAAGGAGGAAGGGTGGGAGCTGCATTATTCAAAGGATAAAAGGATGCCTTGAGATTTCATTTTGCAAAGATCTTACTGTGTCTCTATTTCATTTTTTCTTGATAAACAAGCAGCTACATTAAAGAGAATCACCTTTTGGATTCTTTTCTCTTGGCCAAAGTGAAATATTTACTTCACAGCCGTCAAGAGGAGAGGGGATATTTCAAATTCAGTGTGATGAACCCCTTGCATTCACTCCCTGCATTACATGATTTTACTGAAGCAACGATTCTGATAGTTGGGTTTTTTTCAATTTCCTGTTGACATGAATATGGTTCGGTCACCTTTAGCTTTGACCTTTTCTAGCTTCTGTTTACAAATAGTGGCCATCCACAACCCATAAGGTTCCTAAGCTTATCTAAGCGTTTTCTTTCCCAGGTTTTCTTGACAAAGTGCAGTATTCCTCTGATCTCTCGCCTAAACTTACTTCAAGATGCACAATTTACAAGACAGTTTTATAGCAAAATGTTGCATGGTCCACACATTGTCCCAGATATGTTTTCAGTAAATGAATGAATAGAAACAAGGTAGAGAAACACATTTTTGAACTTTGGAGCAGATTAACCAATATATTTTGATAAACTCTATTCTCAGATATGTTTGAGAGCCCACGACATGCAATTTTTAAGAGAATTTAGACATGGTAGGAAGACCCTAAATAAAAACCAGTTTGAACACAGAATTGAATGATATGTTCTGTATGTCACTGTTAGTAAATAACGGTGTCCCCTTTATCACTGTGGACTTTATAAACTTTCCAACTGCACAAACTGTAGTGAGAAAGTCCTTTATTTGTGAGCAGCTGACAGGTGCCCGGTGGAGGTGCTTCACAATAATTGCACAATCTACAAATAACCTCCGGGCTTTCTCTGTTTCAGGAGTGAGTTTACTCATACCCCACGGTGCCATCCCAGAGGAGAAGTCTTGGGAGATTTATATGTCTATCAACCAAGGTGAACCCAGGTGAGAGACAGAAAACAATGATGTATGAATGATGTATTAACGTATTGATGATGTCTTGAACATGGAGCAGAGCCTCTGCAGAGAATCCGAAGTTTTTAAGACATGTGACATGGAGGTGTGTAGTTGTGAGACGAGCTACTTGACGATACACAGGAAAAACCCAGTTGCCAACCTACTGGCTAGAAGGAACGCACAGGTAGCCTCACAGTATTGGGTAACTCACCTAAGGTTTAGACAGCAGACACTGAATGTAAAACAGTGAATTGGGCTACAGTGAATTGGGATGCAAGCTGGGCTTCTCCCCAAACTTCAACTCCCCCCCTTACTCTTTCTCTCAGGAGAAAAAAAAAAATCAACCCTGGAGGCACTGTTTGGTGCTAGGGATTATGCAAATGCAGGGAATGATTGGCCTGTGACCTTTTAAGGTCAGCAGAAGACCTGCTTTAATCAGGAAAGACAATTTCTTGGGCAATTTTCCTTGTGTAAAAATATGGTCTTCGCTTCAGTAGCTTTCAGGCCTGACAAATTTCAGCAGCATTAAATTCAATTACATGAACAAATACAAATCTTGTCACATATTCTTTTAATGAAAGTAGCAGGTTATTTTCTTAGCACAACTATAATATGTGTGGAAAGGTTGCCTTGCACCACACACGATAAAGCTGAACTCCTCTTTAGGAAGCAATTTCTCTCACAAACTGGATATTTTCCTCTGGCATTCTCAGTTTTAATATCGTGGTTATTTTAGAATAGATTTTTTTGTTGTTGTTAGCAACGAACACATGAAGGAAAAACACAGAAAGGAAAAACAGCCAGCAGAACAGATGGTTTGAACAGATTTTGATAGCTATCTCCATAAGATTTGCTGCCCAGTGGCTTTATCTTAATGCTTAGAGTGCAGAGGGTTCGGCAGGAATGGGAGAACCGCTCTGCTGGCAGGCTGTTGGGGAGGCTATGGAGGATTTGCATGTAAACTGTGGGTATTTCGCGTCCCATGGAGCTAGGTCTTCTACCTTTGCACTTGAAAACGTGGGATGCTAGCTTTCAATTATCCTTTTAGTTTCCCCTGCTTAATTAGAGGAAACTAAGAAACAGAAAGACTTAAAGAGTTTATTCAGAAGTCTGTTAAGCAAACCTGAAAATGGAGTCCTCTGGATAAGAATTACCTCTTTTGTTATTCCTTGGGTTGAATTGTGCAAGAAATCAGATCTGTTTAAAATTAAGGTCTAGATCAATTACACATACACTTGTAAACACGTCATCCTGCAAGAATCAAGTACAGCCATGCGTTGCTCAATGCCATTTTGATCAATGATGGACTATGTCTGTAACAGTGGTCCCCAGGGATTGCAATGGAGCTGAAAAATTCCTATCACCTAGCAACGTCATAGCACAGTGCTCTACGCAGGCATTGGTGGTGATGCTGATGTAAACAAACCTGTCCCACTGCCAGTCGTATAAAAGCATCATATAGGTTTGTGTAAGTACATTCAGTGATGGTTGCACAACCATGAAATCACATGTCTCCGACCTCACAGCCTGCACAGCCTGTGTGGGGCAGGATGCAGTCAGCCCGGCCTGAATGATGGCCTCCTTCACACCCTCACCCCTGCAGCCGGCTCCCTTCATTGGAATCCGTCCTCTGGATCCCACCCCTCGGGTCTTCCACCTCATCATGCAAGCACCCACCTGGGGCTAAATTTTCATTTTCCAAGGAGGGCCTAAATAAAATGGCTCAAAAATGTGGCAAATGTCACTCAGGATATCAATCAATCCTGTAATTATAAAATAAGGAGGAGAAATACCTAAAAAACTCAGCAGAGCCCACAGACCTTGAAAGACAGGTTTGGCTTAGCATGGCCACTCCATGGACCACTGCTGGCTCAGCAAATTCCGTGTTAACCAACCTGGTTTCTCCACCGGCATCTGAAGTGTTGAGTTCATCACTGCTGTCTAGGAAGGTGGACGGAAACGGTTCACCCAAGACTTCAGATCTGTGAGGGGCGTGCATTTTCCCATCTATCAAATGGAGGAGAGATTAAAATTGCAGGAAGCATACATGCTTTTTCGTGTGGCTGAAACCTTCCAGATGCTCCTATTTAAGGAAGTGACCAGTGCCTGGCCCCCTGCTCACTTCATGCCCTTGGCAATCTTCAGTCCCTTTTGAGGAGCTCCAAGCAACTTACCCACCCCCAAACCCACTAAAAATAGCAAATGTCTTTCTGTTACTTTTTTTTTCTTCTTTTTTAAGCTCAGGTTGAAATTTTCCATCCCTGTCAGGAGGCTGTTTGGATCTGAGTCCTTCAGCCTTCCATCCTGTGACTAATCTGGAGAAGGCCATGTCATGTCGCCTTTTCTTTCCAACGTCATTTGAAAACCCATCTTCATTTTACAGTGCCCTCGCATCCTTCTGAACTTTTGCGCAGAGGAGGCCCCCACCCCCTGCTGCTGTTCCCCTCATCTCTACCCCTGGGCCTCCCCAGGTCCACTGACAGGGAGCTCCCTCTCAATGCACAGGTGTGAGAATCAGATTTTCTGAATCCATCACTGCCACACACAGGCCGACAGGGGGATCTCCCAAACACCTCTGTGCTGTATTTAGGTTAAGGTCTGTTCCATTTTCCTATTGATGTTACATTTCTGTTGCTCCTTTCTCAACGAATCCCTGGTGTAGCAGGAAGATGATTTAATGGAACCGTAACTGATATCATTGGTCCAAATTCTGCACCAGCTTCCCAGGGACATGGCTGTGGGGAATGCATCACAGACTCAAAATAACGCCCTGTATTCAAATAGCCTCAGAGGGTTGGTTATATTTCGATATGTGGGCAGGTTTTGAGTGAGGTTGTTCAGTGTCTGAATGGGATGTACCCCATCTTTCCTGGGAGCCTGCCTGCATTCCTTGGGGAGCCTCCAAGAGAAGACACTCTGTACTGTCCAGTAAGTGGAACAGTGGCACTCTCCTTCCTGACATCCCTGGTCTGTCTACACTTTCAGACTTGAACAACCATCTTAATAAATTTTTCCAACCTCTTTTAGCAATCCGGACCTTTGGGTTGGTTATGATGCTTAGGAAATGATCCCTGTTGCCTTTTTTACATATACGCAAATTAAATGGTGTGCTGGGAGGGGAATTTGCATCCTTGGAAAACTTAGTAATGACTTGCTCTTGTTTCAGTGTAATTTTACAAAGTGCTCTCACAGACCTTTCACTCATTTAATCTCCACAGTAATGTTCAAAAAGTGGAGGACTTTATACCAATTTTAGAGATGCAAGAACAAAATCTAAAAAATGGTTCCAAGAAGCAAAGCTGCTTTCCAAGGCATGTTACTTACTGGCTGAGCTGAGGTTTGCTGTCAGAGTACTGGGCTCCAATTGCAAAGCTCATGGACTAAAGGATGCCAGCTCTCCTGGAAGGTGGGGTCTTTAAGGGAACAGCTTCCTGAGGTTGCCTTCCATCTCCTGTCCCCTGTAGAGAGGCCTCCCCTGGAATAGACCCATAAGAGCAAACTGAGAACTAGGCAAGGCAGGATCAAGTTGAACTTCTCTTAGAATCGTATGCAGTATTGCTGTTATTATTACGTTAGAGACTTGAGAGAAGGGTAACCGCAAGTCTCACTCCAGGGAGGATTCTTAGAAGACACCATAGGAAATAGGAAGCAGTTGAGCTCTGGTGGCTAAGAGTGTGAGCTCTGGTATCAGAGGCCTTGTGTTCAGATCTAAGCTTCCCTGCTAGTATCTGTGTGACCTTAGGTAAGAAAATGAAGCTCTTTGTGACTCTGTCCTTATCTGAAAAACAATAGTGGGTGCCTAAGTTATAGGGACATTGTGGGATTGCACGGTACAAAGTGATGCAACTCTCTCGAAGATGGTAAAATAAGAAAACCTAATAACATTTGTATCTGATAAAGCATTCTACCTACAGTATATCCTTTAAACTTCATATCAGTTCTATATGGTAAGCAATATATAACCATCCTAATTTTTATAGACTTGAAAATTAAGACCAAGAAAATTTAATGTTTGCCTTAGGTTGTAGCAGGAACGAGCACCAAAGCAAGATTTTGTCTTATAATGTAGTTTTAGGCTATATCACACTCTCCAATTTAGGCTTAATTAGGCATATTTTTCTTGAGTCCAGTAAGACATGCTTGATGAGGGACAGGGCTTATGCTTAGTTATAGAAATACATCATGAAACGGACAGAGGAGAGATCCAGATTTGGGAAGACACCGATAACTTTGTCATTCAGTGTGGAATTACACTGCAACAGGGAATTTCACAGAAAGCAATGGAAGAATAGAGAAGGGCCCCTTAATCTATTCCAGGGCAGACTTCAGAGGGGATGGTGGGGAGAGTGGCTTCCAAGGGAATGTAACTTGTGCTAAGTCTGAAAGATCAGTAGAAATTAGCCAGACAAGGAAAGGTATAAAAGCTGTCACTCAATGATTTTCAACTCCAGGGTACATTTTCTAGTAGGTGGGGTGGCGGAGAAGAGTCTCTGAGAGTGGCTAAATCCAGGCATTCTTCCCTGCTTTGAAGTCACTCTGATGCCAGAATGTTGCCTTAAGCCGCCTCCATCCCACTCTGCACCAGGCCTTTCCGTGGCACAGAGTTAGGTTTCACGCAGTGCCCCGTTCAAAAACTGGGGGTGCTTAGTGATGTGACGCCAGGGGAGTGGGAACTAGAGGAGCCTCACAGAAACCCAAGGCATGGAATCTGGGCTGCTGGTGTATTTGTAGTCAGAAGCCCTCGGGGTCCTCCTGGATCGGGGGCATTAAAGCAGCCAGCACACCCCCGAAACCGCCTCCTCCACCACAGGCCCCTTCAGAGGCAGGAAGCCGGCAGTAATCATTGTCCAAAGCCTGCCTCTAGTCCCCAGCTTCAATTTGAAAGCATTTTGGTCTTCTTTTTAACTTTTTTTTTTTTTGAGGAGCTTTTAGAGAGGAATAATTTTTAATCCTCTCTAACCAGGTTTTGATTTTTTAAATAAAATTAAATTAAGGTGTTTAAACAAGAGGATCAAAAAATCAATTGTGTCCTTTCAGAAATCCCGCCGCACGTGCTACAGTAGGAAAATGATGTAGCTGCAGCGCGGTCTCCCCGCTTGTCCTCTCCCCGCTCTGCTTCTGCGCCCTTCCCCGCCCCGTGGCTGGGGAGCAGAGAACCGGACCAGAAGACCGTTCTGTGGAGCTTTCTTCTGAGAAGCAATGAAACCAAAGGCACACATTCCTTTCTTTTCCCAGTTACACTGTCTTGTGGACATTCCTGACCAAATGCTTAGACTAGAATTGGAAATGTATGTAATCTCACTGAAGAATTTACAAAAAGACCTATTTTTTAGACTTTGGGCTTAGACCTCCAGAGGGATATTTCAACCACTTTTTTCTTCTTGTTCCTCCCCCACCCCCAACCCCCCATCCCCCAAGTGGACCCATCTCAGGGTGAGGACTGGGAAGGGAGACACGGAGTTGGTATGAAGCTTTAGCTTCTTTGAAGTGCCTGGGTGGTGCAGCGACTTTTACTAGCAAAGCATGAGATGAGACCAAATCCCAGGCTAGAAAGACCGGAAAGAGAAGCGCTGGGAACTGGAAGGGAGGAGACAGCATTTCCTCCCCAGGAACAGGCTCCCGGTTGAGCACTGTGGTGCAGGCTTCCCCCGAGGAGTGGCTTCACGTGGCTCCTCCATCGTGGCGAGAAGGCACTCAGAAACGCAAGTATAAGGCCACACACACACTTCCACACGTATCATGCCTAAAAGAGGACTTAAGCTCTCAGAAAAGTCCTTAGACTGGTTTGGAGGACCTCCTTTCTAGAAGAGCGAAAAGAAACGTGGATTTGTATGGCCATGTTACGTGTGGAAATGGAATCTTAATGAAATGAGTCTGTTTGTAAACTACCCTTCATGTCGAGCAGACGTCTGAGGCCACCCTGAAACCTCCCATCCCAGTGACCCAGGACAGTGCACACCTTTCTTCTGGGGATTCTGAGGCTGACACCTTACAAGGGAAGAAACCGCTGGCACCAGGCGACTGCAGTTAGTGCAGCTAGTGCAGCTGTCTGTCAAAAATTGCCTTTTGAGCTCCAAATAAGAGCACCTACCTTTGGCTCTACTGGAACATTGCCATGGGGAGAAAACCTGACTACAACCTTCTGGGTTGATTCGCCTTCCTGTCAGCCTTCTCCAGCTTAGAGAACTTCCTCACTCAATTCCTCCTCAAGTTATCCCCACCTCAGACCAAAACAAAACAAAACAAAACAAAACAAAAAACACTGCACTTTCTCACTGCAATAGAGTTATAGATGTCTGGAACAGTTTTCACAAGTGAGATCCTCAGCCCAGCTCAGTCAACAACTACTAGGTGCCAAATGTACTCGGTACTGTGTACCAAGAAAAATGGGATCCCTTATATGAAGTAGTTCATTTCCAGTGGAGGGGTTGGGTGAAGGATATAGGTGGTATGTACATAGCAGGATGATGTCTGGGGACACCGTGCACTTGTTCTGCATTCCTGAAACTAACAAAGCTCAGAACCAATTTGTTTTTTTAAAAAAGAACTAAACACCCCAACATTCTAATTTCATATGTTTGCCAGCTGTACTGCCAAGGCTAATATCCCTGCCTCCCTACAGAACCTGTTGAGAAGCACCATTTCATCAGAAGGGGCACTACCACTCTCCCACCTACTCACACACCGTGCCCTTCTCTCCCGACTGATAGCAGGTTGGGACTTAAAGACACAAAAAGAGAAGTCACATCTTGAAGGAGTACAAGTATCAAAAGTGGTTGTCCCTGCCCTCACCAAAGCCAAAGAAAATAGCCCCAAGAGAATTCCTCAAAAAGTTAGGTCATCTGCAGGAAGTAGACAAGGATACCTGATTTTCTCATTGTTTATCAGTTTGTCACCTTGTTCCATGCTACCAGAGAACAGGACAAAGAAAACCCTATGAGAAGAGAGGGTGTACTGCTGAAGCCACAGAGCACCTCCATGACTCCCAGGTTCCCATATTCCCAAGAGGTACAGAAGATGAACCATGGCCAGGAGTCGGATAAGTGAGCCAGAAAACAGGTTTCCCAGGGGCCACCTCGATGTGAGGTAAAGAGGCTCAGAGAGCAGGGTTGAGATGTGGTCAGTGGGCAGCCAGGTAGTAGACATAACTGAAACCCACAAGGAGCTACAGATGCTTCGGTGCAACTGTTTGCAGTCTAGTCACCTGCATGCTCTGTCAGTGAGGCCTTTGCAGTCACCGCCCATCTCTCCTGAATCCAGCAAGGATGATCTCCAGAAACTTCTAAGTTACCCAAGAAGATGATCATCCTCTTGCAACCAAAATAAGATGTATGTTTTCCTTCTCTTTCACTCACAGTGTCACAGAAATAAGCTCCAACCACTTCCTCCTTTCCAGACAGAGCATCCAGAGCCCTGCGTGTGCATGCGCAAATGTGTGTGTGCATGCGTGCAAATGTGTGTGTCCGTGCACATGGGTACTGGGGGATGGGGAGGGTGAATGAGATATAAGATTAAAGTTTTTAAATGAACAAAAATGAGTCCTAAAAACAAATTCAAACTATTGGAATAACTAGATGTTACTGAAAAGTTACAGAATCAAAATGAAATACTACCATGGGTGTTTTCACTAAGCACAATTGTTAGCAACTACTAGGAAAATTAGATATTTAATACTGTAATGGATGGAGCCCGAAGAAGCAAAACCAGTTACTCAAAAGAATAATGAGATGGTGGTGTGATTCATGTCATGACAAAGATACACAAATGTTAATCAGGATTGAGAGGATGAACCCTGTCCAAAGGCTCAGAAGAGGCTTGGAGAGGAAGTGACAACTGGCCTAAAACTGGAAGACAGAGCAATGCATTCCAGTCCAAAAAAAAGTAGAACCGTTCAAAGGGACAGATGAATAAATACCAGCAAGTAATTTAGAACTAAGTTAATCAGAACAGCATATGAAAGAGAGAAAAATTAGGGAAAGTGAAATTTACCTGGTGGGTAGGATTTGATGAGGCTTAAGATTCAGGAAACCGGGCCTGGCTGGCGTAGCTCAATGGATTGAGCGTGGGCTGTGAACCAAAGTGTCACAGGTTCGATTCCCAGTCAGGGTACATGCCTGGGTTGCAGGCCATGACCCCCAGCAACCGCACATTAATGTTTCTCTCTTTCTTTCTCCCTCCCTTCCCTCTCTAAAAATAAATAAAATCTAAAAATAAGGACAAGGGAAACTTTAAAAAAAAGATTCAGGAAACCTAGCCATATTTACATTTTAGATATATTATCTTCTGCTTTATCTCCACTGCCACTAGCCAAGTTCAAGTCCTCATTATACCCATACCCTCCTTGTGAGCACAGTGAAAATATGCCTCATTTTGCCTAGCACAGTTATTAACAGTGTCTGTTTTCACCCTCAGTAGTATCTCAATTTGGATAACCAATTCTGCTTTTGAGTGTCCTTGCCTCTAGCTGGGAACATTTTACATTCTTTGTCTAATCCTAACATTGCTGTCAGTGGGGAGATTTGAGAGACTTGGGAAGGAACTTAGCAAGATCGACTACGTGTGCACATGTGTCCATGCATGTGTGTTGAAGGAGACGGAGATGAAGGTAATTCCCAGCGTTCTGGCTTGGGGACTGATGATTAATTAGTAGAGAGATTTGCCAGCTGAAGTTCACCTGAGAGTTTGTGATAATAGTTGCTCTGGGAGCCACTCTGGATTTCTTCCCAGGGAAGAAACACAGCTCTTGGACTTAGAAGAAAAGGGATAGGAAGAAAATTGATTCCAGAATAAAAAGGCAAAAGTAGTATTTATGACCAAGAAAAAAACGCGACTGCTGCATGGGAATCCCACATCAAGCTTTTGGCCCCAGCACGTGGCAGCAGTACTGCTCAGAGCCAAATGTCCCAGAATTGGGCAGAGACCACGCCTGCCTGCTTCACGCAGGGTGAACTCTTCTGGCGTCTGCTGGTTTCTGTGCCTTCCTCACGGGTAAGAATCTGCCCATCCTGGCGCTCACTGAACTGCACTGAGCATGTACATAACCTGTCAGGAAAGTAGCATAGACTTGGTCATTGACATCATGTGAGAAAAAACGCATAATCAGAAATGAGCCCTAGCTGGTGTGGCTCAGTGGATCGGGGATCATCCTACAACTGAAAAGTCACCAGTTCGATTCCCAGTCAGGGCACATGCCTGGGTAGTGGCCAGGCCCTCAGTTGGAGCTGTGTGGGAGGCAACTGATCAATGTTTTTCTCACCCTCTTTCACTTTCTCTAAATATATTAAGAATGATCAGAAATGAGGTGACATCGTAGAATGAGGAGAACACAGGGATTCAGAAGGCCTGAGTTCTAATCTCCCTGGCCACTTATACCCTCAATGGCTTTAGTCAGGTCATTTTCTTTCTCGAGACTGCAATTCCATCATTTACATATTTTGTCTATTATTAACTGCATTCCAGGATTTGAGTTAAGGACAGTAAAGGGACTTTATGTATGAGAAGTCTGGGATAACCTGTAAAGTGTCATATGAATGCTATGTTTTGATATTTTTTTTGTCTATTCTTATTTCTTTGAATTACATAGAGAAGCTCTCTAAAGTCCATGGAATTTGCTCTGTGCCAACATTGCAAAGGAATTTAGGGTCTTTCCTTTGGACCACCACCTCTTTCCTGGACTCAGAGGAAAGATGAGTTCAGTGACGCGCACATATGAACTGTTCACTCTCAAATCACGAGCCTTGTGAAGACACAAAGGACACCTGCCTCAGTTCCTCCGAGTCTCCCTCTATTTCTCGGAACATTCTGGCCCGTGACTTACACTTTAGAGGTAGATCTTGTGAGCCCAACAAGGGACTCGAGGTGGGCTGGGGTTAGATTTAGGAGATTGGTGACCAGTCAAGTGGGCCGGTGGCCTGCGCCACCTTGAACAGCTTTGTGCCTGTCCACTTCGCCAGGCTGTCCTTGCTAGATAGTCATGGTGGAAATGAACAAATTCTCTCTGTCACCATTTCTGTTCAGTGGTCCATCGTGGATTTGAATCCAGTCTGTTGTTGTGAGTTTTGCAGATGTTTGGAAGAGTCAAATTCATGGCACATACCTCCCCCCTCTGGGGGATTTGGCATTAACTAGTTCACGTCAGGCACAGGGGACTGCTGAGGAGGTAAGGTGCTTCCTGAGTCACAAACAAAGGGGCCCTTCCTGCTAGTGCGAGGGGAGCAAATTGCTGCCATTTCAGAAACATTCATTCTTTCAGGCTACCCGTTCTGTGCAGTGTAATAAAAGGAGCAGTTTATCAAATGGTACCGTAATGGCCGAGAGGGGTTAGATGCACCTTTAGCAGAAGCGGGTGCTCTTTTCCACGGTAAAATCACGACGGTTTCTTCACAAGGTCATTTAGGTTAGCATACAATGCCATCACCCCCAAAAAGTGAGGAGGGGAAGAGAAAGAGGGAGAAGAAAAAGGCGGCAGGGATCCTCACATTGTCATTTTATGATCTTACTTTCTGGGGGAAGGAGAGTTTCACCACACCCTGCTCGTTACCACCCCTTCCACCTCAGGTCCCCTCGGGCCACACACAAGCACCGTAAATAAAACTTGCCCTCATTTTAGTCAAAGTGCACCTGAAGCCCCCATGAGCTCACCATGTGAAGTGATTGGAGTGGTCCTGAGGAGTCTTTAATTAAAGATGCCACCGACTAGATAACAAAGGTTTGTGAATGTTGTTAATAGATCTGAATGGAAGGTGCACCTTAATTCAATAAGAGGAAAGTCAGAGGTTCGTGAGTTTAATTGCACATTGTGAAGAAACACCGCATACCGTAATTATTTTTATTTGTATGTGCCATGTCTTTTATTGCCCATGCTGGAAGTAGAAATAACCTGTCCTATTAAGATATTTAATATATATCATCCTTTCCACTTCGCTTAGTTATAGCTCAATAAAAATGCTGGGAGAAGACACCAGCCCATACTGGGGCTGCCCTCAGTGCTCCCTAACCCAGTCCCCACAGCCCTTCAAAAGCCTGGGTGATCAACCTCCTAACTGCCTTGGTTATCATCTTTAAGGCAAGCCATAATAACTTCCCAGGACTCCATAAAGTTGGATGCAGATATGGAGATTACGGAGGGGGTGCTGGCAGCTCAAACAGTGACGATAACGCAAAGGTCAGCCGACACCGTGGTCCGTTTGTGGTCTCAGGGAGAAAATACTGGACCAGGGGGCAGCCGCAGAGGGGTCTCTAGGTTCGCACATTAAAGTGAATACGCCATGAAAAGCCTGGTACCACCTCCCCCCACAGAATAGGAGATGGCCACATCCTAGTCCCCGGAACCTGCGCGGATGTTACGGTACACGGCAAAGGGGACTGTTTGGATGTGATTCAGGTGAAGCACCTTGAGATGGAGAGATTGTTCCAGGTTACGCAGGTGGGCCCACGTGAGGGTCCTTCTAAGGGGGAGGCAGGAGTATCAGTGTCAGACGCAGAGATCTGAGATACCACGCAGGGCTGGCTCACTGAAGAAGGGGACCCCAGCCAAGCAAGGCAGCAGCCTCTAGAAGCTGGAAGAACCAAAGAAGCAGATTCCTCTCTAGGGCTCCAATGACACTTCTTTTTAAAATTTATTTATTTTTAGAGAGAGGAGAAGGGAGGGAAAATGAGAGGGAGAGAAACATCAATGTGGGGTTGCCTCTTACGTGCCCCCTACTGGGGACCTGGTCCACAATCCAGGCATGTGCCCTGACTGGGAATCGAACTGGCGATCCTTCGGTTTGCAGGACAGTGCTCAATCCACTGAGCCACACCAGTCAGGGCTGATGACACTTTCATATTAGGTAGGTGAGAGGACTGACCTACAGAACTGTACAGTACTGTTTGTTTTAAGTCAGTAAGTCTCTGGCACGGCATGAATAGGAAACATGCAAGGCTCTATTCTGAGCACTTTATAGCTCAAGGCCCTACTTTCCCATGGCTTTGCCCAGTGTCTGTGAGCACAGTCTTAACAACTCTCATGCCAACGTTTTACCTTAAAAATTCCACAGGCTGGAGTGGAACAGCTGTTCTTTCCATGACCCGAACTCCACCCAACCCACGGCCACCAGCATTAACAGGACAGGAGACTCTAGTCCCAGCCCTGCCACAGTGAGATGTGACTTTGGCCATCTCACACCAGCCCGGGCCTTGCCCGTCCCTGTCCTCAGCTACGCAGTGCTGTTGGGTCTGACTTCTCCTAGCTGCTTTCCCCGCCTCAAGTGAAATGGTTCTGTGAAATGGGACTCGGGATTCCTCTAGAGAAGCCTGTTTTCCCCCATTCAAAATGTAAATGAGTAAACAGCCTAGCGGATATGAAAATGCCATAGCAGCACGCCGCAGAGATCACTCTTCCTCCTTTCCCTCACTGCTTTTACTTTAAAGTACCTTCCCTGAGCCATCATTCCACTCCTTGTAGTAAACAAGCTGAACGCAAGCCTGACACTGCATGAAAGATGAGGCTTAAATTGTGTCTAGGAACTGGTGATTTACACATGATTTGTGATTGCTTTAGTATATTAATTGGTAAACACCCTATGAATGTGTGTGTAAACGAAAGCCATTTAACATATGCAAACAGTTTAATCTCGAAGTGTGGTGGTGCTCAAATTGCAGCAAATTCAGATCCTCCCTCACGCATATGTAATTCCCCTCCTACCCCAGTACCCCAGAGCCCTCTGCACTCTCTCCCTTCCTGTGATCCTATTTCAGATAGTACCGGGTAGGTGACCCAGCTCTTTAAACCCTTTAATAGTAGAACCATATGTTTCTGTCCTCAGTGATTGTACTTGTTGCCTTTTGTAATCCACCAACATTAATGCTCTTTTCCCAGCCCCAACTAATGGAATACAGGGGTGGGCCAAAGTAGGGTTGTAATTGTGAGTATGCAAAACACAGAGTTTATTCTTCTTTTATTCTTGTTGATCTGAGAGCTAGAGAGTGAGATAGGTTTCTGACTCAAGCAAAAACAGAAATAATAAACCTCAAACCCTGATTTTTATCCACAGAATGTTAGCACCCTAGGTCAACATGTGAGTGTTTTAATGAAAGGAGAAAAAGAGAATAATATTAGTTAAAACTATGCATTTTCTTGGGGAGAAAACTGTAGAAGACTGGAGCTACCTTGCTTTCTGAGCTTTAATTTTAAGACAAAAGACAGCTTCCATCTATCTGCCTTTTATGTCTATTCCATTAAAATATGATTTAATTATGTATCGACCCAGGGTCTGGCATAGTAAAACTATCATTACTCTCCTGCCTGCATTCCTGAGTGATACTCTGGGTAAAGGTGATCAAGCCTACATTAATCTATAATGGAAACCATAAGGAGGAAAGGAGGGAGCAATAATTACGAAGCGCAGCATGGCAGACAAAAACAACAATGAAAATCTCATCTCAAAATACGGAGCCGGTGGTTTCGCCTGAAGAGAGTGACATGTTACAAGTCCAGAAGCAGGTCAAAAAATATAGAAAGCAGAAGCAAAGTGTGCACGGATACACCTGCCATGGTTAGCAGCTTCTGCAGTGCAGCTGACCTTCAACCAGCGTGACCTTCCGGTGGCATCAGTATGGGGGTGGGTGCTGCAGAATGTTAGTTCCTGTGTGGCGAGGTTTGGACCATCACCTCGTCACGACCCGATGCAGCACCTCTGTCACCCTCCACTACACATTTTACACAGCAGTCGGTGACCTTGCAGATTTTATTGTAAGAATTCTGGAAAAATTCTCCCTGGCTTCTATTTCCACTCATAAAAAAATAATAATTTTGACACTATTTCAACCTTAGAGGTTACAAGAACAGTATCAAGAATTTTTAGTGGCCCTGGCTGGCGTAGCTCAGTGGATTGAGCACGGGCTGCGAACCAAAGTGTCGCAGGTTTGATTCCCAGCCAGGGTACATGCCTGGGTTGCAGGCCATAACCCCCAGCAACCGTACATTGATGTTTCTCTCTCTCTATCTCCCTCCCTTCCCTCTCTAAAAATAAATAAACAAAATATTAAAAAAAATTTTTAGCTATCCCACATCCAGATGCACAAATATTAACATTTTACTACATTTGCTATATTCTCTATACATGTGTGTGCATATGTACAAACACACATAAATAAAATACACATGCATACACACATACATATGTTTTAACCACTGTGAACAAGATGTCCCTTTGCCCCTAAATACCTAAAAACAAGAAATTTGCTTACCTAACCAGCACAATCATCAAAATAAAAAAAATTAACATTAACTTAATATCATCTACTCCCTAGACTTTATTCATAGTTCCCGTTATCCAAAAAGTGTCCTTTATAGCAAATGAAAATCTAAGTCCATTCACTACACTCTTATCACGTGTCTGTAGTCTCCTCGAATTCAGAACAGTCCCTAAGCCTGTCTCTGTTTTATGACATTGGTGGCTTTTCAGAGGGTCGATGGCTTTTTATTTTGCAGGATATCCCTCGACTTGGGCTTGTTGGATATTTTCCTACAATTAGACTTGGGTTATGTGTTACTGGCAGGAATGTTACGGAACTGATGCTGAGCTCCCTTCACTGTGTCATATGGGAAGGTGTGTTCTGCTGACTCATCTTACTGGTGATGTTGATTTTGACAACTTGGGTTAGGTGGTGCCTGCCAAGATTCCCCACTATAAAGCAATATTTTACCCTTTGTAATTAGTTTCAAAGGTACTTTGAAACTATGTAAACGCATCCTTATTATTCTCTAAATGCATCCTTATTATTCTCTTGCACCAGATAGATTAGTATCCCTTCATTAAGTCTCGACTGAGTCAAATGTTAATATGATTGGTTGCCAAATGCTGACTTTCTACATATATTAGCTGCCTTTGTATTGAATGAAAGAGTTTTCCCTTCTCAATCATTCATTCATAGCCATATAGTTGATGAGTCCTTATGTTACTCAATGAATTATTATCCTTTAGTACCATGGTTTACTTTGATGCCCAAAGTTTTCCAGATTTGATCACTAAGAACCACCTCATGCTCCTATGTCCTTTCCTACAAATATATTTTACTGCTTACAACCAGCATATATTTGGCACTGGGGATACAATAATGAAAAAAAAACAGAAAAAAAATGTATTCTAGCCTCATAGAGCTTACATTCTAGTTTGTGGAAGGCAAAAAAATAAACAAACTAATGTCAGGGTGCATTAAAGGTCACTAAGTGTCAGAGAAAGAGAGAAGGCCAGTGTTTGGTGGAGGGGAGGCTGCACCTGCATTGCTCAGCATGGTCAGGGAATACCTCACAAGTAGGTGCCGTTTCAACCAAGAGGGAAGGGCGTGGGGGAGCCCACCATGTGGATCTGGAGGAAAACTCTTCAAAGGCAGCACCAAGCGCTCTGGAGCAGCTGTGATTCCTCAAGGCAGGAACAAATTGACCTCTCAGTGGGATTCCTCTGGCTGAGGAGTTGAGCTCAGATTGGGAGGTAAGGATGAAAAGCATCAACAAGGTACCTTGAATCCCCATAGTGCACATCTCTAAGGCATTGAAAATGTTGTCGAAGCATGCATTGATATAATGACAGTTTACTGAATAAATTGGCTGACTCCAAGAAGCACAGTTCCGATAGAAATAAGACTCATAAAAAGGCAGGAGGGGTGGGAGTTTGGGGTTGGAGAAGCAGAACCTTCACGTAATGAGCATATACGAGGTGCTTTTTATTCTTCTTTTAACTCTCAAAACAGTATTAGAGTAGCTGTTATTTGGCATGTGAGGTAAATGAGGCACAGAAAGGCATGGGCTGTCCCTTCTGCCACACTGTCTGGTTCTAATGACACAGAAAGGGTGACACGAGAGATGCGGTATCAGGCGTGATGCGGTGAACTGCACAGCGAGGACACACTGTTCCTTTGCCCCGCTGCTCATGCTCTCTGCAGCTGCTGCCCTCTAGGTTTCCCCTCCTATAACAAAACAAGGTCAGCCATGCGGGTCCTCCTGTCTGGCCAGACTACCAGGCAGGGTGCTCCTGTGCACCCTCTCTCACCGTGTGCATTCCGCATCAAAGCCGCAAAGCTGACCATTTTCCTCAGAACCCTCAGCTGCCCTGTGTGAGCAGAAATTTGAATTCACAACCATATTTTCATACAGCTGCTCAGCAAGCCACCTGGTTACATAGACCCGACTCTTAAATTATTAATCTTTTCCTATCTGGAAGTTTCATAAACACACATATACACACACAGCAAGAACACAATAAAAAAAAGCCCCATACGATCAGACTTTTCCATCTACACTATGGTATGTGATGCCCTGAAGTGGTTCATGTTATGGTCCCAAAATCACTGTCATTATTATTTCATAGTTGTTATTAGCCCACAGCAATTTTAGAAAACTGTGTCACCTTTTTTTCTAGCAGGAGCATGGCTACTTCCTTGTCATGCACTCTGTAATGTGGGAAAACTCACATGCGGTCAGTGCTTTCCTGATGAACCTTCACCTTCACCCAGGTCCAATTAAAGGCATCTCTTCCTGGCCTGCCCCCCACCCCTCCCGTCCTCAGAGGCCCTAGGTCTGTATCCATGACTACACCCAGCCTGTGCTTGCCCCCCAACCCACCCCCATCTTTCCTTGAGATGTCATGGAGAGCCAGCAATTTAACCAGAAACTTCCTGCTGGTAACAGAAGAGGAAAGTGCATCTGGCCACAGAGAGCAGGAGCCTGCGAGTAGAAATTAGGGATATTTTGCTGCCAGTGCTTTGACTGACTTCTCTGTGACCTTCTGCTGTTAACACCTGCCTCCCCAGGTGTGTGAAGAGCTTTAATTAATATTTGTAAATCTCCCTGATTGCCGCAGCTAAAAGGTAACAGAAAAGGGCAAACCTCTACTAATCATAGGGAAAAAATGGAGAGATTTTCCGTTTTGTTCCTTTGCCAGAGAGAAACCTGCACCCAGACACTGGTTTTCATAGCGGGAGGATTAGATACAGATTTTGATTTACTTCCTTTGCATTTGTGGAAAGGCCCAGTGCCTGCCTAATGCAAAGCCCCCGTGCCCTGCAGCGCCGAAGGCTGCATGTGCTCCGCCTGCGAGTCCTAATGCTGTTTAGGTTATTACCGGAAGGGGCCTTGCTATTCGTGAGTGTGAGAGTTCATCTAATTAGCTGATTTCAGTTCATTTGGCATTAAATAATTCCCCAAATTCCCATATGTTTGAACAATATGTTCAACAAGGGGGATGATTCTCTGAAAGCAATTAAATAGTTCTTTTTAGGAGAGCTTGTCATCGGTCACTCATAAGCATCTCTGCTATTCCTGTCTGTGATGAATGCAGACGGCAATTACAGGGAAAGCGCTTACCCCTCTCTAATGGCCCCTGGCACGCATCCACACGCAGCCTGCCACTTCCTGCTGCTGACAGTTCACATTGGCATTTCATAGTTTTTCCAGACCTTAAGTATATTGTTCTAGGTTGCTCATGGAGCATTTGTTATTGCTAATGCACCCCCTTTCCAAACCCACCTCCTAGCTTGCCTGCCCTGCAAAAGGTAAATACTGACATTTTTTCAGTTACCCTATGATTTGGTTGTATAGAAAGAATTGTCAGCTTTGGACAGTGGTTGCCTATGTGGAAGAGTGACTTTTTTAGAGTCATCTCCAGTGCTTTGAGGAGGGAGGGAGGCCGTGTGATATATTCAGGTCTGTTTTGGATACAGCAGATAAAAGATGTTTCTGTTCCATTGTGTGCCATGGCTTTTATTGCAGCAGCAAATTAGAGATGATGAACCAGAGTGTGACCAGGACCAACTTGAGCGAAAACAAGCAATGTCAACAAAAACAAGTCAGAAATGAGTAACACGTTAGATGTACTCATAGAAAAACTGTTTTTACAAGATCACAGAAAATGGTATCTTTTAGTACTGATTTTCATCTTCATCTTGCTCAAGAGGTCACTTTTGGGCCAGGGATGACACATTTAAATTCCCTTTCTAGGTGAGGTAAGAGAAAGCATAGGCAATACCAGTCCCGTCTCCCGTGTAACTTTGTTTCTTCTGAGAGTGCTAAATTACTTAATTGGCTATCTTCTGTATCATCGTATCTCTTACAAGTGAAAGTCCAGCAAAAAAAAAATAGGCTGTTCAAAACTGACTACTATCCTATAAAGCATCCCACCTTACTATTTAGGTTCGGAGATTAAAAACAAAAGACAGAAAATGAAAGAAGGAGGCATTCACTGAGGTGATATTATTTCCCCTTTAATTAAACTTCACTTTCTTTTATCAGTTTCATAACTCTGCATTCCCACTGTAAATAACTCACAATACAGAAAAACCTGAACACCAGCATTGGGTGGAATGATTTTAAATTTAGATCTAAAATAGAAAAGATGTGAAAGATGTATATTTATGTATTTGATTATGCACATTACAATGAACTGTGTACTGTGCTATCACTTTATAACCTATGTGTCTGTGCAGTGGCAGAAAATAAATGTTTTCAAAACCAGAAGAGACGTCCTCAATTCAGGTGTGTTTGTTGAAGTGTTGCTTTATTTCATAATAATTTGTTTTATCCCTTCCTAGCATCAAAAATATTTGGAGAATGTGTTAGAAGAAAGGGATCTGATGATAAGATTACCAGATTAGTGTATCTATAATGTTGATACACTAACTGTATCACCATTGATACTGGCCAAAGGACCATGAGGATTCGGCAGCTGGTGTGTGACACACCAGCAGCGTCTTTGCTTCCCTCTGTTCCGCCCTTTATTATGGAAGGGGCATTTGTCATTTTGCTTGTCAAAGCCTAGACTTGAAATCTAGGCTGAAGCACCATCTGTGTGCTTGAGCAGCTCAGGATGAACGGCTGTGGTCAGACCAGCTCTCTGCACTGCGCAGTGCTCTCCGGGAGGAGTCCTGGCAGAGGGCTGCTCGGCCTGAAGAGAATCCAGGCCCGCAAGCAAATTCTCGCACATGCCCCTTCCTTCACATGCTTCTCTCTTTCATCCCTTCCCCACTGTTAAGCCTGCAGTCCGATGGATCCGAGGTGCTCCTGAGTCCCGAGGTCACCTGTGGTCCCCCAGACATGATGGTCACCACTCCCTTTGCACTGACCATACCACACTGTGCGGACGTCAGCTCTGAGCACTGGAACATCCATTTGAAGAAGAGGACACAGCAGGGCACGTGGGAGGTGAGACCCTGTTCTTCCTTTCTGAAAAACAGGATTTGGCTCCCACCTATGGGATAGATTTTACCTTACAGTTACCAGCAAGAGTCACCTGTGACATTTGTGAGCATTTTCTTGTTTTTCAGAGGGTTGGTGACATGTGCTTTATAATGCCCTGAAGGCATTATTAGTGGTTTTCCAGGATAATGGAATAGAGAGATGAGAGAGTCCTGAGCCATTTTGTTCAGTTTTAGAATACAGTTGTAGTTACCCACACAGGCACGTACCCTTCCATACCTGTCTTTGGTACATAAAACTCTGTCACTCTATCTGTTGTTGTCATTGTGGGGATTATATGGAATTATATGAATAGGGGTTATATAAAGTCACTGTATCTGTTTAGTCATCTTAGGGATTATAACAAATCTACATTTAAGTATTCAGGAACACAGTAGGTGCTAAATATACAAGCTATTTTGGTGAATTAATGAATGCATTGAAAATTATTGAGTGTCTGTTTCCCTATATATATGAGCACATGGAAAAAAGTTATAGTACAAAGCAAGAACTATAGAATAAAAAAGGAAAGTGAAGATGCGTGAGACTAGAGTAACAATGAGGGAGGCGGTCATGGCAAAGAAAGACTGCAATGGAATAGCTGTTTTGCGTGGAACCTCTGCTTGGTCTGTCTGATCGGGATTCCTTTGATGCCCGTCTGAAGTCAGTTTGCATGAAAGCAGCTGGATTATCTTGTTGGAACACAATGACCTGTTCCAGCTTGCCCTGGGACTATACCTCCCAGGAGGTGCTTCCAGCAAAAAGAGTAAAAGGGAAGTCATGTTTCTCTGAGAAGAAAAATGCCAGTTGCTGCAGTGGATTGCATTTCCTCTGCCCAGCTATGTCTGCAAACTGGTCTCCATTCTTTGTGGAAAATGCATTCTGCTACTTACTCAGTCCTCATAAGCCACAGGCAGATTTCCTGGGGCATGAAGTGCCATGGGCTTTCTAACGGGGCCAGGTTTGGGTCTCTTTTTCATTCCATTTTGCTTTGCCTGGATTTTCACCCCTTCAGTTTCTCTTCTCAGCACTTCCTCACAATCTTTTACGTCCAGATGGTGTTATATTTATGCTCTGCCAAACCAGCCACACATGCCTAAGTTCTTATCAGGAAGAGTGAAATATTCTTAGTACATCTTATCCAAACCATTTATTTAATGGTTCCTCATGGATGATTTTGGTGAAATGAAAGAGGATAAAATATTTGAAAAAATATATAGTTCCTTAAGGATATTGAAAGACATTTTCAGAAATCTTTTTAAAAACATAAATGTTTGCTTATTGCTATTGATAATTAAGACTTTGTTAAATTCAGTGTTGAACAAATTAACCAAAAATAGTAGTACGTTGAAACTGATGTTGGGTATAACCTATTAAGCAGAATTCCAGCACTGAATATAAATAACCATTTCTTGCATTTCTGATGTAAGCCATTATTTTGATAGAAAAACATTTAACATCAAGAAAATTAGGGCAATGAAAATATTCTGAAAAAAAAATGTTTGTTTGCTTATGTCCTTGGAAGATAATTGTTCATTCACATCCTATTTCCTAACTGAGAGAACACACTTTTTCCCAACAGGAAGTGATGTCAGTGGAGGATGAATCCACATCCTGTTACTGCCTTTTGGACCCCTTTGCATGTCATGTGCTCCTCGACAGCTTTGGGACATATGCCCTCACTGGAGAACCAATCACAGACTGTGCCGTGAAGCAACTCAAAGTGGCAGTTTTTGGCTGCATGTCCTGTAACTCTCTGGACTACAACCTGAGAGTCTATTGTGTGGACAACACCCCTTGTGCATTTCAGGTCAGTCTTGTCTCTATAATTCTTTGGGTGTTGCCAAAGTATAGGGTATCCTAAAGATCAGTATCAAAAGAGAATTCTATCGCTGAAGGTCTGGAAAATGAACCCACACCTCTGGTTTGTCAGGGATACCTATCTTGAAGAAAGAGCTGTGTTTACTCTGTGTCCAAAAAGGTGCTTAGGGGTTTGGTAACCATGGAAAGAGAAGGGTTAAACTAATGTGTAAGGAACATTGTCTGCTAAATTATAAAACTGATGAGAAGTGTAGTTGGAATTCAAAAAACAGAGACCCAATTCAATAGAGGAATTGGAGAAGAATTTTGGAGAACTTTTGGTGAAACTTCATGGGTGGCTGAGATGTAGGAGGAAAAGAGGAAGGGAGACCATGTCAAGGAAGAAGAATGGCATGAGCTACAGACACAAGAGTTATTTGAAGTGCAGAGGCAGTGAGAAAATTGCTTGAATCAACTGACAGTGGTAGTTAGAGAACAACAATTATAAATCATACCTATCACCAGGCAGTTATATTATATTCTGGACACGTAGTCTATTACTTATTAGGGCTACTAGGGCAGAGATGGTTCAAGGTTTCTTTCCATTTCTGATATTTTTAATCATGTAAGATTTACTTTACATTAGCTACTCACAGAGAGTGGGGGTATATTAATAGCAGCAAGGACAATACAGAAGTGCCTGTGTAAGCCTTGCCCATATAAATAGCATAGCTCTCCTGACAACTCATCCCAGATCCCTGCTACTCCAGTCCTGGATCATTAAGTCCATTATGCAAAGCATTTCCTCAGTAACTAGCTTTTAAGACACTGAGCTGCAAAACTCATGTTCACCGAGAGAGGAGCTACAATGACCTGAATCCTGAACATAAGCCAGTAAGGATCACACGGTACCAACCCATATTCCCAAACGCTCCCCGGCTGTCTTAGGTAGCACAGGTCATTTTGAAGGGCACGCCAAAGATCTGGCTGCCCATAAGAAGTTTTTCACAGCAGTGCAATTTTGTAGTGGAGAACTTCAGTGTAAGTAGTTACACCTCATCTTATGATTGGCATCCTATGTACTTCATCTGGTTTCACCAACCCTGCCAAGAGGATAAAATACCTATGACTTTCAGTAATCAAAAAGCAGGAGTGGATGGAGACTTTTACTATGACTTAGCAATTGTGAAAGGCACCGTGACTCAAGCTGGATGGTTAGTAACTCAGCTGGATTGGGAAGGCTGAGAACACTGGAGGAAGCCTGCAGGGCCTTGGAGCGCTTCCAGTCTCCTGGCTCACGCAGGGAGCCCGCTGCTGCCCCCTGCGACTGTGCGGGTCTGGCCATCACAGCAGCTGTGCGCATCAGCCTTCACAGCCAATTTGGAATTTTCTTTTAATAGGGTGTCACTGCTGTTGAGTTAAACCTGTGAGTTAAACGTTTTATTCTAACAGACTTTCCAGATATTCTGTTTTCATTTTCTGTTGATTGCTACCAGATTCTACAACAGCTCAACTGTTCACAGATGACTATGAATGAGGCCCTAAACACAGCTTTTCCAACCACTCTCCAGTCCTGCGGGTAATATACTCTTCTTAGTCAATGCTAGGGAAAATGGGATTCTCACTCTAAATGGAATCCAAATACCTTAATTTCATCATTTAGAGATGTTTCTTAAAACTCTTAATTTTGCTTTAGAGAAATATTTTTCAGTGGAAATATCTTCAACTCCATTTTTCATAGCTATTTACCTCCAGTGATTCTTTCCCTCTCCGAATACATCAAATAAAGCTGATCTGAAAGTTGGGTTTGGCTGTACTTGTTACTGACAGGATGTCTGTGACAGCTGCCATGGGCAGCAAAGGACACGCTTCCCCCTTGGGGTTCTGACAGAGCAGCGGCCTTGGTTGAATAACTCCTGTGACCCACAGAAAGATTAAAACATAACTTGTAGCTTTTCTGAGCACAACTGTTTTACTCCCTGGTCTTCCTCTCTGGGTTTTGTTTGTGATGGGATCTTGCTCTCTGGATTTTAACCTTGCCAAGTCACTGTGTCGAGACCCCTTTACACAGCTTCATTTAAATCACCTTAATATCCCAAATCACCTCTCTCTGTCTTACTTGTCATGGCTTCAAATGTAGTAGTCAATTAGAGGGGAGTATTAGGTAGTTATTAGCCCATTCAAACAGTTCCCCTTTCAGAAAGCCTTGGCACCACCTTACTTTTTAAACCCCTGAGAGGCTTCCCGTGTTAGTACGAGCTTGCCCGTTTCTGCAGCTCTAATAGAACCCTGACGTCCTCGGAGTCAACATGTAGGTTTCCATGAAGCATCTCCACAGAAACTGTCTCTCCAGGAATTTGCTGTAGTCACTGGTATAACAAAAATGTTTGTTGGGATTTGGAAATAGATACAATTGTGTTTGCACAGTTGCTGTATTTGTTGTGGTATATTTTTTATATCTGAAAGAAACGACAGGAAAAATACGTGCCCAACTAGAGCTGCGCTCTTAACCAAGACAGGAGCCCAGCTAATGGGCATGGCTGCGTTTCCTCCGCCATTCATACCGCACTGGGAGCTTGCGTTCTCCGAAGCCCACCCCTTACTGGAAGACCCAGCTTCCAGACCCAACGCTCCTGTCCTCTTACACCGTGGGGAGGGCCTGGCAATATAATGCTCCCACCAAAAAAAACCATATATAGTCCTTTAGAGGAATTGTGGTAATCAAACAGAAACATGCCCCATTTTCCCCCGTGCCCTCTTTCCCCATGCATCTTGCATACAGAGCTACTATTCTTGCCTCATTTGTTCTGAAGACATTGTATCTGAATCATAGTAGTTTCTTTGAATGACAAAAACAAGTACCTCAAACACCTTGGCAAAACATAATTAAATTAGTTTCCGATTTTTTTTGAAGAACTTCTAATAACTAGATCTAAGGCATCTCTGTGAGAATTACATCAGCTCAGGTAGGTTCTTTAAAAGTAAAAATGCCATCTGTCTGAAGTGAGAAGGAGGTGAGAAGGACCAAATGACTTCTTGTCCTGCTGCTGCTGTGGTTTCTGTAATAATTAGAGCTGCCATTTTGTCTGAATGTTTGACATCACCTCCTCTGATGAATTCAGAGCAAAGGTTGAAGCATGGTGATAGAGTTTCAAAGCAGTAACATTTGAAGAGTTAGGTTTTTGTTATTCTCTTTCCCTCTCTCTCTCTCTCTCTCTCTCACACTCACACACACACACCAAACAAACCTTGACATAGAGAAAGCAAGGAATTAAGCACTTGCCCTATCTTATAAAAGAAAAGAAAAAAGTAGTTTTTTTTTCTTCTCTGCTGCTCCCAGCACTCTTATTCAGTACCTCTTGGTACTCATTACTTACTTGGCATTAATGTGGATTTAGAATCTAATTTCAAAGGATTTCCTCCAGATGTAGTTCTTGTATTTATCAATAATGCAACCTTGGGAAATATTGTTCACGTAAAGCATTTAAAGGAAAACACCACAGCGACATAATTTTTCTGTGTGTGTGTGTGAGCACGCTTAAGTGCAATTTTGTCTCATAAATATGTAAATTTGGCCTACTTGGTTTAGTATCCCTGAAGCTCACCTGAATTCTGTTGCCTGTCTCATTAAATCAACATAAAGAGCTCAGTGAGGCACAGAGCACGAGTTTCATGGCCACAGCTCCTGGAACTGGATGGCTAGCAACCCCCAATGTGAAATGATGAAGTAGGGAGACTGGAAAAACCACCAACCAGAGCCTTTAGCTACATATTATATGCAAGAAACTGGCCAGACCCTATTTTCTAGTTTAACTAAAGCAGATATCAGTTTTACAATAGATTTAACCGAAGGTCTTTGTTACGTAGGAAGCAGATAGGAGAAAAACAAGTGACTATCAAGGCCCCCACTGGGGCGGCACATCCTGTGGGTGACTCAGAGCTGGCTCAGCAGAGTCGTTTGTACCACTGACCCCTAACCCAGCCAGGCAACAAAATCACCTGAGAAGCATTTAAAAATCTAGATGTGCAGGTGCAGCCCCTGAGAAGAACACCATAAGTTAGGGGCATAACTGGGAATTCTGTGTTACGTAGAATTTATTCTATTTGAAGAGTGTTTTAAAGCTTGAACTTGGGAGCTCATTTCTTTAATTCTGCAATCAACTGTGCCTTTACAAATACGTAAGTACGATGATTAGTTCATTGTTGGGTGTCTTCACTTCTAATAATGAATTGTTTTGTTACAGAAGAACTACAATTGCTTAATATTTTGTGCAAGATTATGAGATGCTTTTATATAGTTGGTTCAATACACACAATAAGTTTTTTTAAAAAAGAAAAAATAATCATGGTTGTATTTAACTTTGGAGCCCTGTACCAGAAAAATTTCAAAGACACCATTTCCTCTGTGATAATTATAAGCAGATATCCATTTTTTAAATTCCTAATATCCTCTACTCCGCATTTCAGAGACTAGTTAGTATATATTACCCCAGGGCAAACACAGACTAACTTATATATCTTTACACATATGCCGCACCAATGAAAAATTATTTATGGGACAGAATTAATAGTAGGCTGACCATCGTATTTTCTCCTTTAAAAGAAAAAAAGCAAGCATAGTATAGAACGTGCAGGGAAATTTAGGGGAAAAAAATACTAGATGATGAACAGGTTGCCCTGTTCTAGTCTTAGCTTAGTCACTAACCGTGTGGCTTTTAGGCAAATCACGTCCTTGGGGGAGGAGGTGTGCATGTCTTCCCCTGTGAAGAAGGCCCTCTGTGACTGAATATTTCAGGAAATTCCCTGCTGCTGTAATGACTCTGTGTAGTTTCTAAGTATTAAAAGAGCCTAGCTCTCAGCGATGCATGACCTCAAAGAAACCATTCTGTCTCCTGCCCTCGGTTTGCTTCTCCAGATCTTCAGGCCAGTTAGGCTTAAAGAAAAGGGGTTACGCTACAGAAAGGCCCATCAAATAGACTTTGAAGAGTCAACACTGTTGTTATTCTGTGGCTTAAACATGGTTTTAATAAGCGCATTTCTCATTAGTACTTGTTTCTAAGCTTGAGCTAGCATTGCAAAACCAGGTTAGTATATTATCATGCAGATTATTTTGCTTGACTATGCATAAACTCAACTAAGGAACTGAACCCTAAAGAAAAATAAGCAGCTTACCTAAGACCACACAGAAATGAGATTAGAATCCTGTGTTTCCATTTCAATTTATGAGATTAGTACTCTTTAGAAGTATATGTAGTCCCCAGAAGATTCTTCTGCAGCACTTAAGTCCCGAGCACTGTTCCTCTAAACTAAAACACAAGTCCTCAGCATAGCAAGCAAGAATCCATGACCTGGTCATCACCTTGAGCCACACACTGTCCGCCCTAACCTATTCCAGCTGTCTGGGTGCCTTGTACACCCCGTGCTCAGTGTCTGGAAAGCACTCTCCTGCCTTTTTTTCTGGCTAGACCTAATTCTACTTGAAGGTTCAGTTCAAATATCACTTCCTCCGTTAATTTCCTGACGCCCTCCCTGGCCTCTCCTCCCACCTGGGTCAGGCACCCTTTGACTTGCCTTAACTTCCCAGGCACATATATATTGCATTACTCAAATACTATGTGCCTACTGACGGTCTCACTAGACTGAGCTCCTTGGTGGCAGAGACAGATTCATTTCTGTACAGCAAAAGTCCAGCTCAAGCATAGCTCCAGTGGACACGCATGAATCTCAAAAGAAGGCACCAGTGACTAGCATCTACAAAGGACCTAAAGTCAGCATTCGGAATGAGTTTCCTTTTCTCCCCACCCTGCCACTTTCTTTCCACTGTTTGAGGCCCTCACCAGACACTGGCAACCATGTCGTTCTACCCAATTCTTATACCCACAACATTATGAACCACTTAGCACAGCACCGTTAGGTACCGTAATCACTACTCATGTGTGAGGATTTAAACTTAAAGTAATTAAAATGAAAAATTCAATTCCTTCGTCACTCTAGCCACTTTTCAAGTGCTTAAAACCATGGTAGCTAGTGAATACCAAGTAGCTCAGAGACAGAACATTTCCATCATCACAGAGTTCAGCACTTACCTAAGGGCCCCAAGAAACACCTCACCACTAGCAAGACCAGAGAGCTGAAGAAAATGACATTGGAATTGGATTATTTTAGCCTAACACAAGATACTAGCAACCTATTTACATGTACATGAAGGATTAAAACCAGGCAGCTGCTTCTTAGTTAGAAATGTTTTATTAATGTTATTTTATACATAAACAAGGGGTAGATAAACTTTGAAGCTGTTTTACTCACTGGTAATTGAAATTTATATTTATAATTAAAACTTATTTATATTGCCTTTGTAAACCTATTTGCCTGACTTCCTACAACCTTTTTTAGAATCTAAAAAGATTATAGGGTATAATTAAAGGATTTTAGTTTCCTTATTTGTTTAGCTCTGCAAGAAAATTATAACCAAATTAATGGTGATTTTAAAAAATGGATTTAGGGAGGTCTCTTGTCTCTAGTAACCCCTAAAAGCCTCAGCTCCACAGCAGTTTAAGATTTTACAGAACCCATATCCATTGTTTCACTCACTCTATCATTTCTCCAGTGTTTCTGAACCACGCAAATTTGGAAGCAATTAAATGGTTTAATTGTATGTGCACATACATTCAATAGAATATATGTGCATTGCATTTGCATGAGATTTATTTACAATGATTTCTCAGTGAAGATGCAGAAGTATTTATCTCAGGAATTTGAATTTTTTTCTGAGCTAAAACTGACTTGATAACTTATTTTTTGCCTTGGCCTTTGGCATATTATTGTCTATGAACATTAGTACAAATAAACATGATATGTTCACTCAGTAGCATCTATTTTGAGCTAAAGGATAAATATGGATAATGTCAATGTTAGTGACAAACAAGTGAACCAGACAGGAAGGGGGGTCTGTTTCTACCTTTATTGTGAAATATGATGATGTGTCAGGTTGGGTACAAAAACATCCCGATTATGGTAATATCAAAATGAAATTCACACAGCGGTGGAGAATCATCATTGTTAAACCTTGCCTGGTGCAATGAAGGTCTTCTAAAGATAGGCATAGTGTGTTTAAAAGGCCAAGCAACATAATAACAAAGAACAGCTGTTTCTTTCTGCCCAAATCCTATTACTTAGGCACTTTTAGTCCTTAGTCTTGACCTTGAAAGGGTGGGGGGTGGTAAGAGAGGCCTGCATCCATTGTGCTGTTTGTGCTAGTTCTGGGAGAAACCGGGGAGTGAGCATTCATGTCTATGGGAAGAAAAGGCGGAGAGCATCAGATACTTCATTGCTATGCTCTTCTCTTTCCCCTGTGCTGTAGGAAGTGGTTTCAGACGAAAGGCATCAAGGTGGACAGCTGCTGGAAGAACCAAAGTTGCTGCATTTCAAAGGGAATACCTTCAGCCTCCAGATCTCTGTCCTCGATATCCCCCCGTTCCTCTGGAGAATTAAACCGTTCACTGCATGTCAGGTACTGGCCAATTGGGTTTCTCACAGAAATAGCTTTACTTTTACCAGCAAGCATGTCACAAACCCTGGGGAGGATACTCTTGACTTTCCCCCTCCTTTAAAAGAGTGAGTGTAATCTCCAAACTGTCAGAGAAATGTAACAGTTTGGGCTACACATAGGAACTTAAACATATTGTCATAAATTCACAGGTTTCTAACAGGTGGGGGAAAAGGTGCGTACCGTCAGATAATGTGACACCTCTCTTCTGTCCTGTTCATATTATTGCTCAATAGAAATGGAGCGTGGTAATTTAACAACTGAGAGCAAGGTTTGTATGTTGGTCTGTTTTTATTAAAATCAACTCATTACAAGATACTGTTTTAATTATGGTCAGTAATTAAAAAGCTGGATGTCAATGAGAAACCTTTCAAGGGTGATTTTGAGCTATAGAAGGTAGTCACTGGCTGGGTGGGAGCAAGAGGTCCATGTCCTAAATATATGAATTGCCTGCTGCCAAATGAGCTAATTGGGCAAGATGTGAAGAAGAAATTATAAATTCAGAGGCAAAGAGAGGATAATATGTACAAAAGATCTTTTAACGTGGGACTCTGTCATTAAAGTCTTCGGAAATTCCCAGGAAGTTCTGTTGTCATAAGCAGCCAGCTGGTCTACCATAGTTTCTTAAGCCAGAGTCATTGGTGCTGCAAGTGACAGGACATTTCCTTAACTCCAGAAAAGCTTCTGTTGCACTCGTATTGATCTGGAATCACAGGAGGCCTTCCAACCTCATTCTCCTCATCAACATACCATGCAGAGAGCCCTTTGGGTTTTTTAACCTTTCTATCCTGGCAGCATTCATTACAAAAACAAAAAAAACTTCCACAAGTTATGTAAGCCAAGTCACAAAGAGAAAAACCCTGATTGCACCATAAGAGTTCAAAAAAGTTGCACTGCCAACCCTTTCAACTTCTGAGATTCAGAATTTCCAAATTGAACAAGCTACATTTTCCTATTTACTTTCCAGGCTTCTCATTACCCTGGGAATTGCCCCTTTATGTACAGTTTTAGTGCATTTGAGGGAATAATAACTTCTCTCACAGCTCTGAACAATTTCTTTTTGGCACATTCAGCATCTTTCCTCACGGAGGGAGGTTTTCTGTGAATAAATATATTGTTTAAGATGTTCTAGGCAGGCCTGTGTGTCCCTTTTTCCCAGAAGGCAGTATTCAAAGTTTCTGGTTGAAACTGAACATCAGGGCATTATTAAAACAAGCACTAATAGTCATGCAAATTCCTCTGTATTAACCTTTATAGGTTTAAGGTTGTCACCTCCCTGGATCTCATGCAAGTGACTCAGTCCAAAGTAACTATTAAGTTTAACACCTGGAGATCAAAAATCAGGTGACAGAAACATAACCTTTCGGCAGCACTTAAACACTAATTCCAACACCAGGGGTTCCAGAGGGAACTCTGGGCAGAAAAGGCTTGGGAGGCTAAACGCTTGCCGACCCCAGAGGATGCAGCAGAGCCAGGCAGAGCTAAAGGGCATTGGCTCTCGGGAAACCCAACAAGCTTTACTGCTGGGACGGGCTGGATTGCATGGAGGTTGTGAACATGTATAAATATTTGCCTTCTGTAATTCAGCATAATTTGAAAGAGTCTTGGAAGGCTGAGAAACAATTTAATTTTCTCTGCACCATGAGGCTTGCTGCTGAGTTTTTGTTTCCACTTCATTTTCTTACCCACAAATGGCTTTCTGCTTTATTCCCCCCTCTATCCCCACCACCCCTGCCACCAATTTTCTTGCCCCGTCATCACCGAAAATCCCACGGCTTGTGCAAATACATACGGTGCCGGTCTTAAATGGCCATGCTGAGTTTGCTCCGGGGCATCGGATGGCCATACTGTGGAAAGGGTTTGTGTTTAGCCTGCTTGAACCTCACGTAGCACATTGTGTGCACCGACATACTCGGCATGCAGAATAGAGAATGGCTTTGCATTAGGACTTAGTGGACAGAAACTAACAGAGCTACCAAAAGACAGAAACTCCCATGACCATTTCTGACATCATTTATGGGTCCCTCCTACAACTGGTAAGTCTCCCTGCCATTTCCTCTCATCTTCCAACCTCGTACATGGAAGACCTGTGGCATCCTGTCTTCTTATTCCTCTCTTCCTTTCTCTCACTTTAAATCAGAAATCTGGGAATCAACATATTCCAGTTGGTACCCAAGGCCTACTTTAAGAAACATTCCTGTTTTCTTCTGGGAAAAGTGGGCTGCCCCAGGGAGGTACTTGCCTGGGAGGTTTCTAGTGCAGAGAACACGCGCTCTGTCAGATACCAGCCAACCACGGGAGAAATGTGTTTCGAGTGCTGTGGATTCAAGGCTAGGCCCAGAGCTCTGGGACGAGAGCCTCTGTATAGGAGGACAAGCTGGCTTTTAAACGTTGTTGGTGGAGGTTCTGGAGGGTTACACTTCATGGGATGCTGTGCTACAGCCCTGCTGAGTGTGAAGCCAGGTGTGGTGTGTGAGAGGAAAGAGGAGGTGGTGTGAGTTCTTCGATGTGGTTGCAAAGTATCCATCAACTTTGATTTCAAAGAACAAATGAGGCCCACAATGTTAGTCTTCCCAAAATCAACAATGAATCATACCCCCTTTCATCTCAGGCGTTTTTAGAGACTCTGCCACAGTTAGGGTCATGCTATCGCCCCCTCTACAGATTCAGAAACCCTCCCCTTGGAAGTAAATATCTCTGCTCTCAACAGGTTCCCGAGTCCTGCGCGCCACTTAACCGTGGTTTCATTTAGTCCTTGCTGACTGTGGAGTGGAGGAGCTGTAATAAACAACTTACAATAAAATATTAATTAATTTTTTAAATCCTCCAGTACACAGCATCAGGCTGTCACCTCCCCGGGATAAAAGCAGCTGTCTTTCCAGCATGCTCTGTGGCTTGGCGAACCCAGTGACTCTCCCCTGCTGGGACGCGATGTACATTCTCTCTCCATCTGCTAGGAACCTAATTACAAAGGGAATCAAAAGAAAACATTTCCGGAATTCTTTAAACATGCATACCTTTGCCCCCCTTTGTCCTCCCCTATTTCTTACCCCATAATTCCTCTCAGCTCAGAGAGCATCTTGGTGTTTTTTGGTTTTGTTTTGTTTTTTTGGAATAAATGAAAGGAGAGATGATTGCTCTGAAAGCACACTAATCACAGTGCTTCTAATTCTATTTTTTTAATGTTTTGTTGAGCACTAATGGCAGCTGCCACTCAAGTCAAAGAAAAAACATGTTCTTTTGATACTGTCATAAAATCAGATTTTTCAAGTGCCTTGGTTGTGTGCAGTGAAATGGAAAAAGAAAAAAGGATTTTTGTGTTGCGTGCTGATTCTCATATCTTTAGGCAAGGACAGATTATTTCTGCAGTGGGCATTCTTCTCCTACCTTTCTTCTAGTGTTTTCAAGAAAATATGTGAGAAATTTAGCAGTGATGCCAGAGAAGACAGTTTCCAATAAACGGTCAGCGTCGTTGCGGGGTGAGGGAGAGGTAGCTTTACCTAAGATTCACACCCACTACAGAAAACATAGGTTTGCTTCAGAACTGGACCTTGAGTCCAGCTCTCTCTGGCCCTGCCAATCCAAGAGCTTACATTACAATGTAATGAATCAAATTTCAGGTTTAGAAGACAAAAGCTACCTCAGCTAGGTTAGTAAGGCAAAACCACCTTAATTATGTAAAACTGCTTATTCACACAGACCTAGGTTATCGTTAACTCTCACTGAAGGGTGTGGTGCAGAGTAACTCTGTACACATTGACTGGTTTGCAGAAGAGCGTTCCTTCGAGGGCTATGAACGTGAGAATGAAGAGCGAATAGGGCAACAGGTGAGGGAAGCTCTTGAGGGCCCGGCAGGGGGCCGTGTTTAGCACGGCAGGCATCAAGGGGCTGTTCTCTGTGCCGCCACCCCAGCAAAGGAATCTTGTCATGAGAGGTGGTCTGGTCACAGGGGTGCCCCCCACTCATTATCAGAGGTAAAACAGAGACCACCATGCTGTTTCCTGAAGAGCACCCATCACCTGCTTTCTGTTCACCTCTTCAGGGAGGCGCTGGCCCCCTCGTCACCTCTGCGCCGTGCAGACTGGAGGCAGGAAGACCAGGGGCTGGGTTCCTGAGGTTTGCTATGGGAGGTGAGGGAAAAGGACCATAAATGGAGACAGGAAAATTGTAAAAGCAGGCCAGTGAGAGTGAGGTGGCGATAATCAGTTGTCAAAAGGTAGAGTTGCCAAAGGAAAGGCCAACTAACGTGACTTGTAGTGGTTAGGCCTATAATGCCAGTGATGGGCGGGAATGAAATAAGTACCAGAGAGGTAATTGTTGGAGTCCTCCACAGAGAGATGGCAGTTGGGCATGTATGAGCAGTTGGGACCTTTAAGAGCTCAGCAGGCAGACAAGAAGTGCTGGAGGCTGAAATATGAGGTAAGGGTTTTGTGCTTTGCAAAACAGGTGGAGGATCAGGAAGAGAAGCAGGAAAAGGGTCAGACTGGACCAGGGGAAGAAATGGCAGGACTTGTGAACACATGCTATTTTTATCAGGGGTAGGATTTTGTGCAGGCGCAGTCATTTGTGGGTGTTTTAGGGAAAATGACTTCCCCTAAACATTGCTGGCAGGTGCACCAATCAGAAGTGCCCTCTGTTGCCATGTCTACCAAGATGAGATCATCAATAAAAGCCTCTGTAGAGGAAGAAAGCAGAAAAACAACTCCATTCCTTGGGCCTGTGCTGGCCTGCTGGTGGTATAAGCAAGTCATGGCCCAGCCAGGGCTCCCTTAGTGGCCATTAGCTTAGTGCTTCTCCCAGCGTGTCCCTAGAAGAGGACAGTCTCTGTGGATCCCATCCGTGGCACCTTTCAGTGCTGTCCACCTTACATCAGTTCCTGAGAGAACTTCTTCAAATCCACTGGAGTCTAACTAGAGAATAGTTTTGGTCAAGAAAACAGCAACCACTTAAGCCATTTCAAACAAGGAGAAATTCAGCTCAGGGAGTTGTGAGCTCACAGAACCTCCAGAAAGCCTGGGAGAGCCAGGGTCAGAGAAAGCCACCCACGAGACCAGGAAACCAGCGGTTCAGGAATTTCAGGAGACAGTGCTGAGGCAGACGGCTCTCAGGGAGGGGAGTGTCCAGAAGCTGCTGCAAAGCTCACGTGTGCTCACAGCCAAGGCCGTTGGGTCTTTGCTGATGTCAGAGGGGCGGTAGTGGCTTCGGTTCTTCCTCTACTGTCCAAGTCCAGCACAAGTGACCCTGAGGGGCAGGATGGGAATGTGACCTCCCTGCTGACTAGGGCATCTGGGACATGGAGTGTTCAGGCTTCCAGCCCCCGCCCTGCAGGGGAGAACTGAGAAAGGCAAAGCAGCATTGCGTCCTAACAGCCCAAATCCTGCACAAGATTGAAGTCAATGAAACACTACACAGTATCGCACATGGAGACCTTCTCTGAGTCCGTGTTTCTACCTCTCAAGACAAAGGTTCATTGCCTTTCCCTTGATTCAGGATTAAGAGCAAACACATGAACAAAAACGCACAGTGCTTACATTTCTTGCTGCGATATGGGGTTAATGCTTGAGTTTCCCTCTCATACTCCCTGCGAGCTGGCTCTCCTGTCTTCAGGTGTGCAGCAACCTAAAGTCCACCCCCTCCCCTGCCTCCCCGCCACCAGGGACTATCCAAACTCAGGCTCTGTGACACTGCCATCATGAAAATTAGTAAACCACAAGTGTGTGCAGCAGAGCTCAAGAATAACTGGGTAACTCATAGTTCCTCAAAGTGAGCAGACTGAATTTTAATCATGGCCCGTGGTCTCATAATACACACTGACTTCATTACCAATCACACTTCAGAGTTTCAACTTCCAGACTATCTTCCAATGTTAGTATCAGAGGAATCTGTATTTATGGCAACAGATAAAGGTGCAAATTAATGAGAGGAGAGAAAAAGAAAGGTAAGGATTAACATTACGAGAGACTGGACATGCAGAATCATTGCCAAGGACCCAGCCCAATTCAAGTAGTCATGAGACTTTGTAGTAGATGAAAGTATATCAGTTTCTGATATTCTGACTTCAGGGTATCCACTGGACCCGGGCACAGTCCATTCAGTGGCAAACACGAACTGGTAAGGGGATAGATAGAGGGTGATCTCTACAGATTTTACAATGTCCCCCCTCATTTAGTAAAAATTATTTCTTGCTACTCAGTTGTCTCTAAGTCCCTGGAGAGTAGGGACCGAACCTAATTTCTTATTGTTTCTTATGGCTTCTCCAGTATAATGCCTGGGCATTAGCAGGCAGCACACACAGCACTGTGGAATGGGTAATTGAATGAGAAGCTGGCAAACCAGCCTGCTGCGGGGCGGCCCGGTGTGTGTCTGTCTCTCTGGAATGTGGGTATATGGATGTGATTTTGCAGCAGGTATAATTTTTATGCTAGATACATTAGCAATATTGTGTTCTGTGTATACAATTAAGCATGAGTGTGTGGTATGGGGACAAATGCTGGTCAATTAGTTCTTTAGCATAATATGCATTTATGTGAGAAAGGAAACCGTACCCCAGGCTTAGGTTGAAGGATGGACCATAGGTGTGCTCTAAGAATACATTTTAAATGGAAAAGCATTATGATTCATGTTTGATGGCATTCTTTCTAATTGTGTCACCAAGTGAAATCTGAGCTCTTGCAGTGTGTTTTTGGAATCTGAATGTTATCCATTGGAATTGACATTAATTACTTTTGTACTGCTTGGCATATGCTGGAACATTATTTCTACAATTCCACCAAAGTCACTTAGGCAATTACCTCTGCTGCAATCATCGTCATCACCATCATAATTATTGCTATTAAGTCGCTCCTGTTCTCCACTCATCTCAGCCGGGCGCTGCACGCCACAGCCCTCTTCTCTCCCCCTTCTCCCCGCAGGAAGTCCCGTTCTCCCGCGTGTGGTGCAGCAACTGGCAGCCCCTGCACTGTGCCTTCTCCCTGGAGCGCTACACGCCCACCACCACCCAGCTGTCCTGCAAAATCTGCATCCGGCAGCTCAAAGGCCATGAACAGATCCTCCAAGTGCAGACATCAATCCTAGAGGTGAGTCCTTGGTCTACAGGCCTCTTGACCCCATGTCTAAAGGGCAATTAGAGTAATACACCTATCACAGTCGTGCTATACAGGGAGCTGGAAAGAGCTTCAAAGTGTACTCTTTTACCCCTCATTACTGATTGGACAAATCATTTGGCTTTTACTTTCTCTGGCAACTCTACCTTTTGAAAACTGACCATCTCACTCATTGTCATTCAACTCTTGTAATCTTCATTATTGATAAGGGAGAAGAAACTTTTTCTCAGGCTTCAGATTAAACTGAGCTCACCACTGGTCATGAAAACAATGCATCAGAACTTAGGATCTGTGAAGGGACCTTTGGGGAAGGACTGCTACAGAGCTGTTTATTCAGAAATCCACCAGCAATCTAATAATAGTCCACGGTAGGCTTGGAATAGTGCAGTAGACTGTTCTGTGTGGCATGGGCCCAGCTCCCACTCGGAGATGCACAGGACCCACGCCCATGTATGGGTTCTCCCATGGGGAATCAGGCCTGCAATGTACGTACCTAGGCCACTTGCTGAGTCTTACTTTTTGCTAAAATTCCCTCAGCCTGAATTGAGGACATTTACTGCAAAGCAACTTCCTAAAATTCATGCTAAACCTTCCAAGGATGAATGTAACTGGTTCAACTACTTCTGCCTTTTCATTTGCAAATATCCCTCTTCTGTGATGTGATTAGCAGCATTGGCTCCTTTGTTTTCTGTATGAGGTAACCACCTAAAGAGAGCTTGTGCATAGTTAATGAGGACCTTCTTGTAATGTGCCCAGTAAGACAATAAAAGCTCATTGGAGGAAGGGCTGAGGCTTTTGCTCCCCTTGAGAGAAAAGCCATGCTGTCCCTTTTCCTCCACTGGACTCGGTAGTCCATGTGAATGTCTCATTTCATCCAAAATGACGCAGACACGGTGGGCCAGTGTCTGCATCAGAATAGCAGCTGAAATTCATTATTAGCCAATGGTACAGGTGAGACATGCACATGCCAGAAAGAGACACAAGGATACCACCGGGCAGCTTTCTGTTGCTTCTGACTAGCTCTCCAGGAGTCAGTTGGCCCCATTTGCGTTATTTCTTATCAGGGCCTCTGCCGACCCTCCAGGCTCAAGGTTCTGCACATCCCCATGTCCATGAAACCGAGATTCATCAATACAGTAAGACAGAGTAGATATTAATCCATTTTCTTACTTTGTGGAATGAGAAGTGCAAAGAGGGGAAGGACTTTGTCCAATGACATATCGCTACTGAAGGGCAGAGTTAGACGGGGAGCCAAAGGGAACGTTCGCTAAAGGATAACAGACAGCTGCCCTCACTGGAGTGGCTCAGATCGCTGGGCATCATCCCACAAAGTGAAAGTTTGCCAGTTCAATTCCTGGGTGCAGCGCATGCCTGGGTTGCCGGTTCCACCATCAGTCGGGGCGAGAACGAGAGGCAACGGATCGATGTTGCTCTCTCGCATTGATGTTTCTCTTCCTTTCTGCCTCCCTCCTTTCCCCTCTCTAAAAATAAATAAATAAAACCTTTTTTAAAAAAAGGTACCTGACACCTGCCATGATTCTGATTGGCATCCCACCCTCCAGTGGTTATTTGAGAGTGGATGGAGAGAGAGCTGAGTAGAATCAGGGGAGGCACATGATGCTTCTGTTTCGCAATTCTAATCCCTGGCTAGTTTAGAAAAAAACATACATGTTACTGTTCAACTGTAGAATGCGTGTGTGTATTCACATTTATGCACACATACATATTTTGTGTAAATATATAAATAATATATGCAAATCATTTTGGCTTGGGAGAAGGTTTAACACACTATGTATACATACATCTCAACTTCAGGGGGTATTTTCTTTGAAAACTTGTAGCCTCATAGCATTATCACTTCCCTCCATTCTCATTTCCATTCATTGTTCATGCAAAATGAATATTGCTAATTCCCCGAACAGTTTTTCTGAAGAGCGGATGGCTTTCCAAAGGACTGTGCCTCAAAATTGATAGCTGTCTTCACTGACATGTTTATACAGTATTTGCATGCATTATCGCCAATTAGCATTATGTGCTAAAGTAGTTTTGATGGGGAAGGTATATCCAGAAACCTAGGTAGGATATTTTTAGAGTATCTTTCCTGAACAGTCATGGCATATTTAAGACAATACATTTCAAAGTAAAATAAAAACTGTACTAAAGTTTTAAAATAAAAACCAAAGAAAAACTAAAGTTTTCCTTCCGGTATTCAGAAGCGAGCAGGAAAAGGCAGAAAATAAAGATGGTTCTGATGCACGTTGCCCAAAGGGTCTGTCAACAGATCAACTTAAGAATTCTAAGTTTAAAAGATTTTTTAAGGCACTCAGATATTGAGGATCAACTTCTGCCATTACAGGATATCTATGTAAAAGGAATGTGATTGAGCTGATACATCCTGGTACCTTTGCTCCTTGCTTAAATAAATCCTTGGAGTGCATGAAAGAAAAATGAGCTAATAAACAAAATCTTATCCTTTACTCTCCAATTCCTTTTTTAATGCTTCACAAAGTTTACAATCACTCTGAAATGCCTTGAAGAAGATAACATCACAGTATCTCTTTATAAAAGGAGGCAAGTATGTGAATAATATTTAGATATTCAGTGTTGGACTACAGTCATCCAATTTGTAGGCTCCTGCATTTTAGAAACTTTATGAGCCCTTCTGATCCTGTAAGGATCGTTTTATTAATTGCTTCAAGTGTCACTGCTGGAATCCAGCCCAGCACATCTTCAGCTCTTTGGAATAAACTGCATTTCTTAGGCAAATCTAATTTGTTATAATTTCTTATGTGAGAAGAAAATTAAGAACTTTTGAAAGCTGCTCTATTTCCAGGCACCATTTCATGGGCTTTCACATACAACCATCAAAACTCTGTGGATTGGTATACTATGACAATTTTACATGCTACAACAGTCTCAAAGAGGTCAAACTTCATATCCAAGGTCACAGAGCAAATAGGATGGGTAGCCAGAGTTCCCTACTGAGATGCCTGACCTCAAGATCAAAGACTGGATTTCCATACAATGCTGCTTCAGGATCCCAGTCAAGGAGGTCTACTTTAGCAGTCCTAACTTTGGCCTTGTCCATAATGTAAGCCATCTCTTTGGAGACTTCAGCACTAGTAACACACATCACAGCACCAGCGATTCTGTCTTTGAGTATGAAAGAACATGAAATTTGGGGTAGTCTTTCCTTGAAACTGTAGAAGGATGAGATGTAACTATTTGTGTGATGGGCTAAAATAAGAGTTCATTCTGTAGATCTTGAAGAATAGAACTGATTTCCCCATGTATAGGTCGTCCTGCCAAGAGATGTCTGGATTGAATGATCACTCCAGGTCCTTCCAACCCTGGGCTGTCTCACTCCTTGGAAAAGCACACGCCTGGTGCTATATCTGATGAACAAAAACAATCTCCTTCTTAAAAATGACTTGGTCTTTGTGGTAGATGGTTTGAGAAAAAGTGAAGATATATAAAGTGCTGAAAAATTGGGATTACCTGGGGAGAAAGTAGGATACATTCTACATATAGGTCTGTATCAATCAGGAGTAATAGATCAGTTGTTAAATTGTATATTTCATGGCCACTAGGCTGAAAGAGGCTGCATTGGGTAGTTTTAATAAGTTAGTAATAGGGTTTTATTGGTTAATAATAAAATTATAATGATAAAGACCTAAAACTTCTGAAGATTTTAAAAGATTTTGTTAAAATACATTTTTAATATCTCCCTTCCTCCAAAAGTCCCTGCATATTTAGGTTTAAGGCTCCCAATTTCCACCTTACTTTAATGGATTATCTTAGTGTTGCCATTTCATGATTTAACAATGGAACCATGAGAGGTAAAAGCGATACATATATGCATATGTATACATAATGAATGTTATATATAATATGATGTATACAAAATAATATTGACTTTAAATATCTAAATGCAGTGATTATTCTTATTTTCTCATTAAAGGCATTGGTTCTGTATGCTAAGCCTCACACCCCCCATATGCTCCCATGCCTCTCTTATCTTCAAGATAAACACAACCATGCATATCTTCTCACGCTAAAAATTATTTCAGTGATCTAGTTAGTACATCTTTTCTGTTCTTAAAGTGGCCATTATGTCAGTCTTTAGAGGTAGGCTGGTTCTCCTCAAATTTAACCAAACTGAATTAACTAATGATTATCACCAATTGATACTCTACAAAGCAATGGTATCATCTATCTAAAAATTGTGGACAAAAGCAAAATAATTTTGGCAATATTGAAGAGAAGAAAATTCAAGTAACTTATTCCATCATTCCTTATTAATGTAATATTACTGAATAATATATTTTTTAGTAGAAACAACTCCAAATTGTAATAGTACTTGTTACAATTTTCCCTTCAAGCAATTTCTCTTATCTTTCTTCCAAAAGTGGTAGAAGTTGGGGATGATTTGTCTGTTACAAAACAGAATACTCAGAATTTCCCATTGATTTACAACTCCCAAGCTAACCAGGTAGCAGCTGCTTATCTCAGATGTGCAGAGCACGAAAACCTACTGTTCCTCTGAATATTTAAACAATCAGAAAAAGTGGTGTATCTACAGGATTCTTATTACTTGGCCCAGATGTCTTTTAGAATGCATCATAAATGTTACATAAAGTATCATCTTTATGCATGGAAAATATTTAAATTTGGAAACTATCAAGGAAATGGGGGTCCACTTAGTAAAGGGTAGTAAATAGAAACACTTATTTTTAGTTAGTTTCATAATATTTCATTCACCTTCAAATTGTATTCAATTAATTCCGAAGGCTCTTATTTATCCAGGTGGTCTTTTTTTCTACCACCAATAAAGATAGGGGTTGGTGCACTCGGTCAGTTCGCAGATGCCGTCAGGGCCTCCAGCAGCCAGCTCTCTCCCCCACAGTCCTTCGGCGTGAATACTTCCATGTCTCCAGCGTCACTGGCAAGCCACCTTCTCAGCTTCTCATGTGTGAACACGTCTGGTGCCATTTTATCGTAATTACCATGTTTTCCCGCATAGAATCACTTTTATCCCTCTATCCCTAGGTTCTATCGTCCTCTCTAAGGACATTCTTCTGCCTTAAATCAGGAAATATTTAAGAAAACTGCTCCTACTTGACTTGCATTTTATTAAAAGCTAGAAGGAATTTTATAAACTATGATTTTTAAAAAGCAATATATCTTGTAACCTACTGTATGCAGTAAGAAGCCAGATTTGGTTTATTTTATAACTATACAACATATCAGAAAGGAATTCTCTATTCTGCCTAAAATAATGACTTATCCACTCAATTTTTATTCAATCAATAGCTACCCATCCTTCAAGGCCAACTCCAGTGCCTTTTCCTTGATGGCTTTCTGATTCTTAATTCCTGAAGCATGATGCCAAGTATCACTCAGAGAGCATTTTTCTTAACACCCGGCTCTGTGGGTTTCTTGGTACTTGTCTTGAAGCAGGATGACACAGTGAAATGAGTCCTTGTGTAGGTATTAGGATATCAGATTCTGGTTGTAGCTACATCACACACCACCCAGGTGACTTTTACCAAATTTCCTAATCTCTCAGGAGTCTATGAAAAATGCCATAAGACTGATTAGGAAGGTGTGGCTGACAGAGGTCATGCAGCACCCATGGTCACTGAGCTAGAAGACCAAACTCATACTCTGACCTTGAAAACCATGCTTTTATTACCCTATGCTAACTGCAAATTCTTGGAAGACTTTTTATGGGCATTGTTGTGTAGTACTCCAGGGAAGGGAACTAACACCAAAGAGTAGAATCTCTCTAATATGATAACATGTGCTTTGATTTTCCAAAAAGAAGATAAAATATGCAGCATTTCTCAAATGGATTTGACCATGGGACAGCTCTTTCTTGGAACATAGCCTGAGATACCCTTTTGGAAATGTTGGGTGAAGGCATTGTTTCCCAAACACAGCCCTCAAAATGTAATTCTGTTAAATGGTTATAGAAAGACAAAACGCATGGTCAGTCATTAATAAGATCCCTGCATGAGCCAGTGTCCTCAATTACATTTTTGAGGATGTAGGACTCATCAACTCTGAAGGTTTATAACTGTGTGAGCCTAGGCACTAGCCACAAAAGGGCCACCATGGCTTGGTGCCCTCAGCAGGAAGATGTGTAATGATTTGAAGAATAAGGGTAGGATCACAGGGCAGTTCATGAAAGGCCTGTGCTTACTTGAAGGACAGCCAAGAGGACAAGTTCCTCACCCAAAGGACATCTTCTTGGGGTTTAAACAGTCCTAAGTAGACTCAGCCCAATCTCAGATTTGACATTTTAATTTCCCTTTGCATTAGCTCTCTTTTGCCGTATCACAAATTTACCACAAATTGAACAGCATGAAACAACTGCCATTTACTGCCCCATGTTTTGTTTTAGATCATAGCCTGGGCACGGCTGCCTCACAAGGCTGTGGCAGGACACACGCTTCCAGCGGGAGCTCAGAGCCCTTCTCCAAGCGTATTCACTCAGGTCGTGGGGCAAACGCAGTTTCTTGCAGCGATAGGCCCGAAGTTCCCATGCCCTTGCTGACTGGTGGGTGGGGGCACAGCTCCCAGGGAGCACCGTCATGTCCAGCCTCATTTCCGGCCCCTTTCTCCCACAGTTCACAGCATGGCTGGCTGTCTTCTTTCAGGCCAGCAGGAGAGAACTCCAGAGAAGAGCCTCCTCTTCTCTTTTTTAAGGGCCACCTAAAAAAGTCAGGCCCACCCAGGAAAAATCTCCTGATCAGTCAACTTTTGAAGGACCTCAATTACAAGACATCTGCAGAATCCCCTTTGTCTTGCAACCTATCATAATCAGGGGAGTGAGTCAATCAAGTCCTTTGCAGGCCTTCACATGGTTAGTCGCATAAACTTGTCAACATCCACTCCAGTGTGACCAACTTTTGTGTGATTCCACGTTGGATAGATGACCCGATTGCTATGATGTACTGAAGTAACAGATCCTCATTGAATAACCCCAAATCCAAGGCAGGGTGGGCAGACAGCAGGCAGAACCTTCCAGCCTGCCCCTCTCCACACACTAGTCTAGACCTCATCACTGACTCCTGTCCGGCTCATTTTACCAAAGCAATGTATTTCTAAAACAAGGCTGAAGTTTTTTACCATACAATCACATAACTTTAGGACTGGGGAAAAAATAAACTTTAAGATGATCAGGGTACAATCCACCTCCCACCCCCGGTAACTTCTCTGACGTGTGGCTTCCCAGCCATCAGCCCATTCACCTTCGGTCAGCCCTGTCGGAGAGCCATTCCGTACACTGAACTGAAATCTGTTCTTTGGTAGTTTCATCCTATTGATTCTAGATCTATCCCTGAGAACAAACAAACAAACAAACAAAAAAGACTAATTCTGCTCTCACCTGATATATCCTCAGATGTAGAAAGCTGAGTGTTGTGACTTCCCTGAGCGCAAGATGCTGTTATAAATCTCCAGTACACAATATACTAGGCTACTGAGAAGTTATCTAATATTTTAAGAGGGAGAGGAGCTTGTCGATGTATTTTCTAGGGGTTATAACAATAGGCAAGCACGTCATGCATGTGTGTTAACACAGATTTTCTTAAGGAAAGCATTGAGCAGTAATGCTTCCGCCTGGATCCGATCATGCTCTCCTTGCTTTGTTTCAGAGTGAAAGGGAAACCATCACTTTCTTTGCACAAGAGGACAGCGCTTTCCCTGCGCAGACCGGCCCCAGAGCCTTCAAAATCCCCTATTCCATCAGACAGCGGATTTGTGCGACATTTGATACCCCCAATGCCAAAGGCAAGGACTGGCAGATGTTGGCACAGAAAAACAGCATCAACAGGTAAGTGGGGCAGCTTCCGAAAGAGGATTTTACTCGAAGAGCTGTCGCAGATGACGTGGGTTGGGGGGATCCCTGTGCCTTCCAGGCTCTGCTCTCGTTCATCCCTCGGCCACATTTCATGAGAGGGCCAACTAAGTAAAAGGAAAAGTGCAGGAATACAACACTGTGCGTGGCATTTCCTGCCACCCCACTCTGCCTTTGGTGGGGAGACATTACTCAAAGTGCTACTTTAGTCCTGGTCGATCCCCAGGATTGCTAACTGGGCCACACAAATGCAAGCCTCGGACTAGGTCACCTTAGTGCTTGTGAGGGATCCTAAGGTGAGACTATGAGATGGAGAAACGAACAAGCAAGTTTCTCCAACGCCCTCCCTACCAGCAGGTAACCTGAAGCATCATTTACCCTTCATGGGGACAAGCTCAGCCTGCAAAAGTGGGTACCTCAATATGGCCAAGGAAGTTGGCAGAGGGCATTCAACAAGCAAAAGTATGCCTAGGCACTGTGAATGAGTCTGCTGCTTAAACTGCCACCACTCATTACTGCTCTAACACTGCAGTTGAGCCGAGAGTAGAACGGAGATTCCTAACAGGCCTTATGACATCAGATGGGAAGAAGCGGGGCAATGCTCTCCGGAGCAGCAGTGCGGGGCAGGCAGGTTTTAGCTGCACTCGATGGACACCTCGCAGGGAAGGCACTGACACATAATATCTCCCTCTCCCTACCCCACCTTGCATGCCCCAGAATGAACAGACAAGAGAACAAGTTTTGCCAGAACCAACTTATTTCCCTTTTCTTTGGTACTGTTGTTTTTTCTTTTGAGGCAAAGCCCTATTTCCTTACTGTTTGGCTTGCTCTGTCATTTCCATTTTTTGTTCTTTCTTTTCACCTGACTCTTTGATCTCTGAAAGGGAGGGTGGATATTCAAGAAAGAACAGAATGTTGGGATTCAGAATCCAAGAGGGAAGGGCCCAACTAGAAAGCAGTCAGGTTCACAGAGGGAAATCAAGAGAGGAGGCATTGCCGCAAGAGAAAACAGAATTTGCAGAGCCAGAGGGCCTGAAAAGAATAGACCCTTGAAAGGACATATATTGAAAATGTAAGAATGCAAAAGTGAATGTACAGGAATAAAAGTAATATGACTATTTCCCAGCAACTTTGAAAAAGAATGAGATGTCTCATTTATAACATGAGCACCATGACTACAGCAAATTCACTTTCTGAACAGCGTGGGGACAAGAATGAAAAACTAACCCAGAAAACAGCCCTGGCTGGTGTGGCTCAGTGGATTGAGTGCTGGCTTAGGAATCAAAAGGTCACCAGTTCAATTCCCAGTCAGGGCACATGCTTGGTTGCTGGCCAGGTCCCCAGTAGGGGGCATGCGAGAGGCAACCACACATTAATGTTTCTCTCCCCCTCTCTCTCCCTTTCCCTCTCTAAAAAACAAATAAAAACTCAGAAAAAATTTTTTCTGTAAACTAACCCAGAAAACAAAATTTGTGTTAAAAAAGAACACTGGGCAGGGACTCAAAGGATCTGCAGGGCCCTCCTGACTCAACAACTGATGTCCGTTATTCCTGTTTCTCTTCTACAAACGCAGTTCCCAGAGGCCATACCACATTCACTTTCTAATCCATTCTGGTTGTGAGAGTCTACGGTTTTTAATTCGTCACCGATAAGAAAACAACTGCCCAAGCGCACCCCCCCCCCACCCCGTGCCCATGGTGCTGGCAGTGCTTTGCTGGGCGAGTGTGTGCACGAGCCTGCCTGGTTCACCTTCCTCTCCCACATTCTGTTTTAGAGGCACTCCCATTTGGAGCACACATAAGGGAGCTACAGTGAGTGCCTCCAAGGGCATCGGCTTTGACCTCGCACAGTAGGGAAAACACATCTCAAACTGGGGGACTAAGGTTCCCATCCTTTTGGCTCTGGGCTCTAGTGAGCAGTAGGTAAATGGCTACACAGGAGCAGGCTGCCCCTCCAGTGTCTAGGGTCACGAAACGTTAGCCCTTGGTGTGTCTGCCTGCTTGCTTTTCTTTTTCCCCAAGACGCCTTCTCCTGGAAAGCCTAAATTTCTTTGGCATAAGAAATTCAAACAACCTACTCTTTGGAAAGTTTCTAACATGGTCCCCAGAAAATGTTGATTTTTAATAAATGCTAGTCACTTCCTTTGAAATGTTCACAATTAATAACAAATTGGAATAGCATAAATACATGTAATCTGCTTCCATTGTTAAATCTCATTTAGTTAACACAATCAACATCAGTGAATGGCATTTCCTACCCTCCTCTGTATCCTCAAACTTAACTCTCCCAAAGTAATCTAATGAAGCAATGGTATAAACTAGGGCTCAGTAAGCATTCTGTTAAACAACCACCATAAATCCTTTAGACCATACAGGATCTGTTGCAACTACTCGGAACTATTCAGCTCTGCTTCTGTAGCGTGAGTCAGCCCCAGCAAATAGGCATGAACGTGTGCCAATAAACTGTATCAGAAAAACAGGCAAGGACCCATATCTGGCCTACAGGACACAGTTTGCTGACCCCTCATTTAAATGAGTCTGCTCTTAGTAAAAACTTCAGGATCTTATTGCTTCATGGTAATGCTGGGAGCTAGGGCTTTTCCATCCCGCTCTGCATCCAAGCCTCTTGTACCTGGGAAGAAATATATGGGACAGAATGAAGGGGATTCTCAGATGCGATTTGTCACAACTTTCTACCATGTAATCCCAAATCACTGGTCTTGCTCTCTTATGGTTATAAATGATGTAGTATAGAACTGATCATTGATGTGTGTAGAAACACACACTGATGTGTGTAAAAACCTAACATTGCCAATATGCCCATATATTTGGGTAAGAAAGCTTTCTGTACCTTGAGACTTCATCACCTCTGGGCTCACAAGAGAAAGATGATCCCAAATCACATAGTCAGTCAGTCTATTAAAAGAATTCACTGACCTTGATTTTGTGACAGCACATTCACCTACCTCTTCCCTTTCTTTCAATTTCCGAGAAAGTGTTAAAATTCTAGTGAAGCAACAGCCCTCCAAGGAGAAGTTTGCAGGGGAAGGGAAGAGAAACATTTGTTTTTATTTTGTTGCCAGTGCAAGTGTTCTTTTATCCTCCTCTTTGTAAATGCAAATGTCACTGATGATAATCTGCCTTTTTGCCAAACAGGTTTCTACTTAGATCTGAATAGGAGGTTAAAGGCATGGGATGTAAAGTGAAAGGCTTAGCCAGCGATGAGAATGTGGGAAATGTCAGTGGCCTGTGCTATGAAGAAGCAACGCAGGTGGCCTTGCAACCTGCCTGGCACGTGGATCGCCCTAAGTAAGCGCCACAGCCTCGCAAAGAATGTCACAGAAAACAGTGGTGGTTATAGATTCTGTGAGCAGACTCTATTGTTACTCAGAGCCCCCACTTGCTGCATATCCAAGCTGAGATTGTGCATTTATTCTACGAATGCCGACACAGTACTCTCCGTCTCAATGTTCTTGGCTACCTGTGATGGGGAGGGGGACAGGGCTGAGAAAGGAAGACTTGATTGGGCAGGAGTAGATGCTGGGCAGCACTGCTGAGAACTAAACAAATTAAATGATACTGGACGCTAGCTGCTTCAGCTGGAAGCGTTCTCCCATCTCTCAACGTCCTTCGCACTTTGTGTCTTTTATGATACTTTATTTTGTAACAGTTAAACATATCACATTACAGGCAAATCAATAGTTTTTCTATATGAGTGACATGAACTTTTTCACTGGATAGTGTACTTGACCTTAAAAACTTGCCTCATACTAATACAACAGATAAAATAGGCATCAAAGGATTTTGAAAGTTGGCTTCAAAAGAAAGCAGGTTTACATTGTGGGGAATTCCTGCCTTTCGTTCAGGTCTTAGACAGTACCTGACACTATTAGACCATTGTCTTTTTAAGGTCTCATGATTGCCATATTCCAAAAACCCTTGTGAAAAAACATAGGCAGCTTGACCAGGTTGCTATGGGAACAGAGGATGGATAAAGGGCATGAGACACGGGAGGATGAATAGAGGGGAAGCAGCCGAATTGGAAGAAAGAATTCCAAAATGGAAAACAGCAGATAAAATTGCATCTTATTAATAGTTTTTCTTCAATAATAGTATACTTACTTGAAAATTTACAAGCACTTCCAGAGAAATATTTTTCTTATTGTTCAACTGGTTAAAAGTAGTTCAAATGCATTTTAGATGTTAGTCATCACGGGTGATGGTGAAGAATTTATGAATAAAATACTTCACACCTCATGGCTGACCAGCAGTACTACAATAGCTTGTTTTTCCACCAAATCTTTTTAATAGGACCTCTAGTGAGAAGCAGGGATCTTCTCACCTGAAGGTCCTATCCTTTCATTTCCTCTGTCCACCCTCTTAATTGGATGTACAGGAACAGTGAAATGGCCAGAGGGCAGGGAGAGAGGACAAAGGAAGGTCACAAGGGAGCTTACTAATCTATGTCTGAATAATTGTTGAGAATTCATTACACAAAGAACAGTCCCAGCTCCAGCTTTCCCATGGGGTAAAGGAAGGAGGAGGAGAAAACGGAGAAAATGATGAGAAAATGCATACAGAAAACTGCCTGCTTCACAGGAAGGCCACTGTGGGTGGCCACGCCAGTGACCACTGGGATCGTCTCTTCATCCTGTGTTTTGGGATTTACCATGACTATACCAAACTAAGCTTTCTCAGTTCTGCAAGCTAGAGGCTAGTAAATACATTCTAATATTTAAATATGAAAATGATGGGAGGCTGCCCTTTCTAAAAAACAATGTCCATGGCTCTCTTAAGGAGAAGTAATACATGGGGTACAGCACTAGATAGGTCCTTGGGGGCGAAACACGATGCAGCTCAAATCAGATTTCCAGGTTCTCACCCAGTGGGTTTATGCAGGTTCTGAAATGTAAAGAGGCCTTGCAGGGAAGCCAGAGGGACGCCGCACAGCACAGTGGTGAGCGATTGGGCTTCAGTCCACCCAAGTCAATGAGTCATGAAACCCCCCACTAACATGAGGTTGCAAACAGACAGCCCTGGGACAAGTTTAACTACGAACACACTGTATATGGTGTTTAAGTGGCAGGTGTTCATCCTTGAGGCAATACAGAAGAGTAGCTTTTTATGTTCCTCTAGGAGAACCAATGTCATCCTCAAGGGACTTTGCATACCTTCTAGGCAAGGGGTGAATTTGCCCTGATCTTTGAAGAAATAAGCTTTCCTCCTTGAAGCTATTACAGTTTGCAGGAAAGATGGACATGCTAAATCCCCTTTGTCACCTAAATAATCCCCATCCCCAATGCTGTCTCAAGCAGGACCTGAAAATGCTGACAATATCGGGGTGCCTGAATATGACATTTTCATAATTTGAGAAAGTGAAATCACAGGAAGGATTATACCTAATTCATTAGAGTGTCATTTAAGTAATTAACTATTTCTTTTCGATTGTGAGCTTTTAGTCAAACACGTAATATTTTGCAAAAGAAGAAGTATAAGTATTTCACCCTCCCCTCACTCAGCCTCAGCACAGTGGTGTCTCCTCTTGGAACAAACGGTGGTCAATCTGCATCACCCTCAAGACGCTTGAAAATGTCTCAAGGTTATTGAAGTGGAAAATGAATAGAAATGAGACCTATTTTTCCATGACATACCCCAATTCGAAGAAGAGATTTGATTTGGTAGTTCTCAATGCCCTTCCTTTCCAAACATGAGAGGTCACGTGGACTTACCCTGTCGGGGATGAAACTGGAGAGCTGCAAACAGGCCCTACCACTGTCTTCCTTCTCACGGGGCAACTCACGGGCGGTCCTGAGAGCTCCGGGGCTTTCACTGCGTTTCCCAAAGGAGGAATCCTTGCTATTTATTCCCTTCCAGGAGCTGGACAGTCAGATAGGCAAAAGGAAGAACTAGGAGGGGAATTCTGTTGCCAAACTGATTCGCCTAAAAAAATTAAGGCAGCACTCTTAGGGGAAAGCAGAGTGGAGTTTGGCGAGTTCTCACAGCCTGTACCTTTCCTTCTGGGTTCTGCACACCAGCGTTCTTTCCTTTGAAGGCACGAGGGTTCAACAGGCACAGGCTACATTATGGTGCACACTTTGTGCTTATTCTGGGAAAATGGAACACTGACTTGCTTTCTGCTGGAGGCTGCTTTGCTGTTTGGTGAGTGCCCAGTGAGCCTGAAGTTTGTAAAGGAAAGCTAGACAGGCCAAATGCTCATGGAGTGTCCGATTACTACTGTGTGGAATAAATGGTGGTGTGTTTCTCTTCTGTTTGCATCTAAAGAACCACGTGGAGGATTGGTTTTGGTCACAGAAGAGGCTTACATTAAATGAGACAATTAGGATGATGGCAGGCATATTATTTTCTTTCATTATGACTATATTTCAACTCCCTATTTAGTACTATACAGTAGGTTTATGTAGTAGTATTATAATGAAGTTCCCCAATTTATTATAGGCAGCTAAACTTAGTCTTCACTTTTTATACTGCCAGCCTACTCAGGAGAAAGGTGTTTTTTAAATATCCTTTTTAATGTCAAAAAAAGTTGTCTTAATATGCATGACAGCAGTTTGTAGAATATAAACAAACCTGCTGCCCTCATGTTAGAGGTGCACGTGCTCCCTTCTGCTTGGAAGTGTCGGGTGTGAGCCTGAACACTGAGTGAGATTATGGCGTGTGCCTGGTGTGCGGTATCTTCAATGCTAAGGCTGCGGCAGCTCAAGTGCGGTCCCCTGCTATATTGTAGCGGGAAAATCATTCTCAGTCACAAGAAGAGCTCACAGCTTGTGAATAGGTATATTGGCCCCCTGGTACTATGGTTCTGAGTAACTAAAATACAGGCTTTGTTATCTGGAATTCAGACAAAAATCCAGCTATAAGCGCAATGTGCCCTTGATAGCTCGTCAGTGCGTTTCCCCAAAGGCTAAGATAGAGCAGAGCGGCACACCCACGCCTTCCCCCATTACTGCTATCTAATCTCTATTCGCTGATTGAGGGTTTAGACGCCACTATTCCCTAAGACACCTGCATCTGAATCCCGCTTTCAGGTGTAAAGACAGAGTGGTATCTCTAAGTTCACACTGAATGGACTCCTAGACACCTTTCCTTTTCATAAAATTAGCCCTGTGTCACAATAGGATGTAAGACCTTATAAGCTATTTATCATGGTTCCTTCAAGCCTCCCCTCTTTGTACCTAGAGAAGAAAACAGAAGCCACAGTAACCAGTTCCAAAAATCCCCAGATCTAACCTAATTTCCATCATTGGTTTAACAAGGTCATTAGTTTGAAGATGTATTTTGAAACCCGAGATTCTATATAAAAACTTAGTTTCTCTCTCTCTCTCTCTGTCACACACACACACACACACCCCATTATAAAGTTGGCCTGTGTCTAGCTAGCAAAATTGCTAAGGTAAAGATTTATGTTCCCAGCTCTGCCCCGGTTTCCACAAAAAGCATGGGATTGAGCTCGGGATCAGGGGTCGGGGAAAGGGAAGTCTCAAACAGTTGAAATTAATCATGGTAATAAAACAAACCCCCAGGAGCTCAAGTGGATAGAAAGTATGCAGACTAACAAACAATATTCAACTTAATGAACCATTGCTCCGCAATGAACTTAGGTGGATGAATCTATAAAGCTGTCTTAGCATGGGTTTTTTACAGCTTATCTGTACTCTTTCAGTGATAGTTCCAAAGAAAAAGATAAAAGTCACTGAGGAATGAATTTCATCAAAGGCATAGAATGATTCTTAAGTAAATTCCTAAAATTTACAGAGTACATAATCTCACTTGCATAGCATACTGCATCTTTATGACACACACACACACAAAAAAAACACCTTATTTTTCAAAATTACCTCAGTCGATCAGAATTTGAAAAGGCTATAACAAAAGATTTCCCCAAAGTTCAGTGCATAAAATAGAACAATTTGAAGCATCTAAGATGAAAACAAACATGCATTTCTTTAAACATGTTTTAAAAAGAAAAAAAATTGAGTTATATTTAAAGGCATTCACCTGAATTTCAGGTCCACTGTTTCTGCTAAATGTTATTTCATTTCAAAAAATAATCAAAGATACTCAGGAAATTTCCTGAAATCAAATATTGCTATGAATTCTCTTTTCTAGTAGTAACAAAATTCCCTGAGTAATTTGTGCATGTACTTGCTGGTGTCCAAATGCACCAGCCTGATTGTGAAGCGAAAGGGACCACATAGATTGGGATCAGAAATATTTCAAAAGAGTGGCGGGAAGATAAGGACATGAATATATGGCATACCAATTTTCCAAAACTATCATAATGCATTTGCACATATGCAAGCAGTAACATAATTCAGCTGAGGAATAGCCTATTGCATTAGGGTTTTAGGGCCTTTTATGTATTAATTATTCTGTCATAGATGGGTAAATGTAGTTTCATTGGATGTCTCTTTATCACAAAGTTAATTGAATCATTTTTAATAAGGCTGACACGCTCCTATATGTGTCTATTGAAATGAAGTAGAATTTGAGATTTGTGTGTAGTGCTGAGCCAGCACCCTTACATAAATTCAGAGAGTAAATCTGAAGCAGGCTTGGGGAACACGTTTCACTTGCTCCAATATGTACAGAAACCTGTGCCAAATGAGTGTTGGGTTTCTGCCATTACCGATCATTTCGCTTCCTTTAGCCCTGGTGCCGTCTCTACAAAGCAGGACTTTCTCGGGACATTTCAGAACCGTGTGGCTGGCAGAAGCCATTCTCCACTCTGCTAACCTTCCCACTCACCCCCATGGATTTATCATTTATTTTTTCTAGCCGTTGCATTGGGACAAAGATTCATTAAAACCTCCAGAATACATCCATCTGTGTGCCTGTCCTAAAGTTTTCATACTGTGTTTTTACTTATGCCCGGGTCTCCCTCCTCGCCTGTCCTGAAATGTCATAGGTCTAGAGCAGTTCCGGAGGAGAAGCTGCCAGAGTGTTGGAGGCAGAACCTGCAGCGCTGGCGTGCAGCAACTTGGACCCTCTAGGCGCTTCTTTTCAAATGCAGCACAAAACAGAAAGTTTAGTCTCCTCCCCTCTCAAACAGCTGTCACCTCTGGAAATGGAGACTGGGCTGTGATGCGGGGTGGGGACAGGGGTCCGCACAATGGCCTCCGGGCAAAATCTGGCTCACCCCCTGCTCCCTACAGCCCGGGAGCTAGACAAGGCTTTACACTTTTTTAAGTGGTCAGGGAAAAAAAAATCAGAGAAGAGTAATATTGTGTGACATGCGAAAACTGTATGATGTTCAAATTTGAGTGTCTCTAAAGTTTTATTGGAACAGAGCCATGCTCCTTCACTTTTGTGTTGTCAATGGCTGCTGTCACTCTCATGCAGAGCTGAGTTGCTGGAGAAACCAGCAACTCATATGAGGTTAAGTTATAAAAAATATTTATCGGGCCATTTACAGAAATATTTCTCAATCCTTACTATAGAATAAAGTATGACTTCGGGGTTACTAGGATCACAAGAATTCCGAAAGTCACTCCCATAGGACATAGGCCACGGCTGTTAAACAGCAAATATACAAAATATAAACTCTCACTGAAGTGATGACAAATCTGCGCTGCTTTCATTGTCGTGCTCGCTGGCATTCTTTTCCTTTTTGAAATGAAACTGGAGAGGGTAAAGTAGTATTTACCCATGTCAGGAGCAAATGCGTGTCCCGGGGTCATTATTCATACAAAGTGCACGGGAAGAGACTGTCACACGGCCCACCCGGAATTCACCCAGACCTGCTCGCGCAGTTTGCCTCTTCCTCCGGTTACTGCCTTCCGCCTACATGTTGGCTGGGGTGTGTCTGTTTACTTACAGACCTGGTGACGTAACAACTTCCCTACAAACATATCCCCATGACCAGGAAGAAGAGACAGTAGTCAAAACAAAGTTCTTAAATGAGAGAAAACACAATCCCTTCAACTACCCACACAAGACTGCTTTGCCATTTCTATTAGCGTAAAAATAAATAACAGTACTCGATTCTAGGGCTGCTGGGGTGGAGGAGGGGCTGGAGCTGGAGAAGGAAGGAAGGAAAGGTAAAGACACTGGAGAACATTTTTAAGCTGGCCTTCTCCCTTTCTCAATTAAAGATTCAGATGTAGTGGAAAGCATATATAGTACCCTGATTATTTATGCTATTTGGCAACCCACTGGCTTTAAGCAAACCCTTAAGACCTTTGAATAAACCAGAACTTCATTCATTCAAAAAGTCCTGTGTATTGCTCGTGAATGATAATGTGCCGCTAAGAGCTTGTCTTCTCTTGCAAGCGCTCTTCACCGTGTGAGTCTGCTTTGTGATTGTATGCTGAGTGTGCCGGTGGAAAGGAGTGCCACCCTCAATGCGGGCAACTCTTGGTTGACTCCAGAAACTCTTTTCAACTTATCACAGTTTTACCAGAGGTGACATTTCTATCCCCGCTGTAAAAAGTACCTGTGAAAAACTGTGACCTTTAATACTTTGTGTTGCCGTAGTCTTCATCATAGCAAAGTTATTATCCAAAAGGTTACCATTTGTTTTCACTGAAGATCCCATATCATCTGGAAAAAGCTCATGCCAATCACTCAGCCACTGGGTATTGAATAAACGCCTGTCACAGCATTATAATAAGTGCTCTTGCAGAATCAGAAAATTATTAGCTATGAGCCTTCCCCTTAAGTTGTCTGCAGTCACACTGGAAAGGCCAACCACACACACATGAATTATATAAGCATTTTACTCACATGAAAATTTAAGCACAAGCATAGAAAGAGTAGAGAGAGGAAATAAATCAGTTTGAGCAGAGAGATGAGAATTGAACCAGGTTGTAGGAGTGTAGGATATCGATGAACAGATGATAAAGAGAGAGAGTGAGCATTCCCAGGGAACAAAATAGGCTGACTAGAAGTAAGGAGCCAGGTATTACCTAAGGGAGCATGAATGGCTGAAAGGACAAAAGAATACTGAGTAAAAATAAATACATGTTGCCTGATCGAGACTGAGGGCAGACCAAGGAAGACACTGAAAACAGGTAGATAGCTGATAATTGAAGAACTAGGATGCAGGGTATATAAGGGTTTGGATGCATAAAGAGCTTTAAAGCTTTTGCTGTGATTTAAGCCACGAAAATGATAGAGCATAAATTAAATAGAAGCACTGTGGATGGAAAAGAAGGGTGAATCTGATGAGTATGTCACAAAGAAAGAAACAACATAAAGGGAAAACCCAAAAATAAATGTCCTAGTGTGAGATATTGGAATGATAGTGGTAATTATTGAGATACATATTTATCATCCGCAGATTGAGAACCAATTTTGAGGCATGAAGACTATGCATATAAATGTATATATAAAAATAAATATTATATATAATATATACATTAATTATATATTAATTATATATTACTATATATTAATGCCTATAATTATGTATAAATTTCTGATGTGTTAAGTTTGAGGATGAGGACAGATACCTAACTAGAGTGATTCTAAGGCCATTTAAACATTTATAACCGGCTAACATTAACCTGTCAGACCAGAGGTACAGATCTAGACACGATCCACTTAGAGTATTCACTAATCCACTTAGTACGTGAGCCTACTGAAGAAAGAAGAAATCAAAGATAAAAAAATTGGCAGCCCTTGTGTTTACCAAGGGGAGAGTCAAAGAGGGGTCAGCTATTTTGAAAATATAGAAATGAGTCACATAAGCTAATTAAATAGAAATTTTCAAGGGGGATAATCAGGGAGAAATATACAAACACACAGAGCTCAGGGAAGAGGAGGACTAAGAAAAGAACTGGAGGATAAGAAGGTCATTGGCAGTATTCCAATGTACAATTGCGGTTCAGTGTTTGGTTACAAACGAGACTCCTCCCAGACCTGCCTCGGGAGCTTTGTACTTTTACTATAATAATATCCGTTACAGTTCATTTCTAATTTCCTTATAGTGATTTTTATTTCTACTTTTATTTCTATACTCATTTCTGTTTTGTTATTCTTTTTATTTAACTCTCTGTCTAGGAATTTATCTTATTTTGCTACCCAAAGTAGCCCATCTGCTGTCATTTTGAACCTGTGGGAAGCTCGTCATCAGCATGATGGTGACCTTGACTCCCTGGCCTGTGCCCTTGAAGAGATTGGGAGGACACACACGAAACTCTCAAACATTACGGAACCCCAGCTTGATGAAACCGACTTCAACTACAGCAGGCAAAATGGACTCTAGTCCCCTTCCTCTCAAGAGACAGAGTGATAGCCAGCTTCGGGACATTTGCTTTAAACTGAAGAAAGAGGCAGCTTTCTGCCCCAGTGGCGTTTGGGAAATTCAGCGTTCATTTATAACCAGTGACAATCCCTGGTTGGAGAAACTGAATTTAGTATAGGTAAAACGTGTTAACAGGGAAGAGAACAAGCTTTCTTAAATGAAAGAGGGCTCTCCTGTCTCCTTTGAATCCACACATGGGTTAACACTCGATGAACTTCTCAGAGTTGGGGTGGCGAGGATAAAAGTGAGGGTGTAACTAGACAGAAGTAACTGTGGGGAAAGATGAGCTACAGAAAAGCTGGGGAGGCAGAGAACGAATAAGTGCATGTTTTCAACAGGTTTTTAATGATGTGCCCGAAGAGCCAGCTAATTCTGGTACCAGATCGTCGAGAGATTTCTACCAGCTGGCATCTGTGATGTCGGCAATCACTGTAAAACTGGCTTTTAGAAGTGAAACAGAGTTACCAACCCATTTGTAGGACTATAACAACATCAAGGAGGGCATTTAGAATTCAGAATCTGAGTACATCACACCAGCACCAACCAGTTCCTTATCTATCCTAGCCGCTTAATAGAGACAAGATCCAGAGGTAAGACACACCACAAACTAGTTCTTGCAGTAGATCCCACCTTCACTTTCTTCAAAGATAAATCCACCCACAGTTTCCTTCCTTACCCATAGTAGAGGAAAGGTTTCAAGCACCATAGACTTTTCAATATGGAAATTTATTTCTTCTCACTCAACAAAGCAGGGCCATCTCTGGTCCCAGTTAAGCCACTGGAATTGCAGAGTGCTGATAGCACACAGCTTATTACATGGATGTGGAGATGAGAGAGGTCAAAGTAGGCCCGAGGCAACACGAACTGCAGAGGCCACAGACGTCCAATAAGCTGTGATTCTGGGATGCGAGTGTTTCCCCACTTCTCTGAAATGGCTGTTATAAGGGATGAAGGGGCTTTACCGTACTTTCCTATCCAGGTTCTTGACATTTTCTAGCCTTTGGTACGACATTATCACCAAATATCTCCACAGGGCCATGGGTCCCCTCCTCCTGCCTCTCGGGAAGTTAGCAGATAGTCTTGGCACTCAGTGATACTGGAGGAAAGAGCCCTTTACCACAATGTCCTGGAAACCACACGCACTGTTCGGGGAGCCTTCAGGCTCTGGTAACTCGACCTCACCAAGTATGCTTTCTCTATAGCTCCGTGAATGTCCTGCTTTCTGTTTTAAATAAGAGGCAGTGATATTGTGGAGGATTAAAATCCACAGATAACTCATGACCCCATCTTCACACTTGACTTCATCTTTTATCCTGTTTAATCATTTGTGACAAGATGTCAGGATAGACCGAAGATGCAAAGATCTGCTTCTGCTCATCTCCTGGTGGATGCTTCCATTAGCTGTCCACAGTCGGGACAACCAAAGTCAAGGACCTAGATTAACCACAAGATTTATCAGCTACTCAGCAGTTGGCTACATTAGAATAAAATGAAAATATACAGGGAATGGGAGGAGTACCTGGCCTTGGAGATATTAGTTTTTTAAGCAATTTTTTGTAGATCCCATGTTTAAAAACAAATGTTGTGAATCTCCACATAAGTGAAAAGAAGACTTAAGATAAATTTATGACACCATGAGTAAGGCTTTGAAGAACCCTTGAAGGTGTTGGCCATTTTCTAACTAATGTGTGGTATGTATGGGCATGACCCTTGTATTTGATAGGAGCCTCTGCTACGTGAAATTCAAAAGCATCTTGCTTTTCTCAGGAACCAAAGGCATATAACGTGGACCAACCAAGTCCTCTTAGAACTGTCAAACATTTTCAAAATAGCACATCCAGATCATGAAAATACCCTTTTGCTAGTGTGCTCGACTTGTTTATTCATTGTAGGGAACAAGAGAGAGAAAGCATGGAAGTTAAATCCTGTGCAATCCCTGATATAATTTCTGAAAGAAAAACTAGTGGAAGTAGCTGGTCAAGCATCCAAAATAAACTCGAGATTAACTGGCATGGGTGGTCTGCAGAAAGAATCTGCATTAACTGTTGAATAATTAGTAAAAAAAAAACACACATTATCAAGATTGTTAGTATCCTTCTTGGGGAACTTTTGTTTTAAACCATCCTACCCTTTTCTCCTCTTCCCTTTTAATTGGACTTATAACTGTTGAATCTACTCTGTGAATCCACACAGATCCTTTTTAGATTTTTGATACATTTTATATTTTAGAAACATGAAATTTTTTAATGTTTTTCCTAGAATCTGTCTAGTTTACTTTAAGATAAGTGGTTGTAATCAATCCCTGAATATCTGGAATTTCCTCCATAGATTTTTTTGGTCTGAGTGTTATAAATGCACTTCATCATCACATCATAGGGTGACAAAGGAAGCAATTCACATAATTCACCTCTGATTTCAGCCCAAGGTTCAAATCCATATTTCAGCCCATTTTGCTCCCTCTTTACATTTCTTACTGATTTCTGCTAGGATCCTATGTAGGACATCTACAGAAATGTATGATATGCTGTGGCCACTGCATGTCAGGATTGTGCAGTATTTTACAATAACATTCCAAAAAGAACCCAGACCTGTGAGACTTACAAGCCAAAGTGTGTGTGTGGGGCGGGGGGAATGGTGGCAGGGGGCATGAAATCACAGATCACAGAGACTTAACCGACACTGAAGCTGTGGTCACTCATCGTGAGCTAAGCCCCATTCTAGCTGAATGTTTGCCTGTCAACACAAACTCCCCCTCTTGGAAGAGATTTACTCATCAGTCCAAGCTCTTACTTTGGAAGTCCTATTGTCCTAATGCAACATGAAACAAGAAATTAAAAGTGCCTGTTAATACTTGGTAGGCTACTTAAAATTTTTACAAAACATCCCACTTAATGCCAAGTCTTTCAGTTCTCAAGGCATCTATTAGTCATGCTTTAAACTTGACTTAAAATCATGCCACCCAAATGGTGCACTTCACAGCTGCACCAGACTCCAACACCATAAAGGTAATTTACAATTTTTACAACATTCCTTGTGCAGTCTTTGCAGTTTACACTAAAATCTTTTAAGCCAAAAGGAGGCTCACTCTATGGATTTAAATGCAAACTTCATTTACTGGTGCAGAAAGGCTCATAAAACTCAGTTGTAGTCTTGCAAAAATTTTATTGGTCTTTTTGTAAGAGATGAATAGAAATTGACACAGTTCTCTTTAAAGAGGGGAACTTTTTTCCATTTTTTTTATCTTCAACTGTAGGTGATTTCCTTTGCCATAGCCCTTACATATTTTTCCAGTTGACTTTGAGAGGGCATATCAAGTCAGATAACTAAAATGGGGTTCTTTTTGGATTAAAAGTTCTGGATTTATTGCAACTATTTTCCCTAACAGAAATTCTCGACATCGGGATTGGTAAGCAAAGGTAGAATAACATAGTGGTGTAATTGGTTTTGGGTGGTAGCCTCCCCTTGTCAAACTTCTGGCAAATCGACCTATGAATTTCAATGTGTCCTAAAATCTTTCGATGTGCTTTTGTCTTTCCTTTTTGCCATTCTTCTCTCCAATTTCTTAGTCCCTCTGTAAAGGTGTTGAATAATATAGCCATCAGAGGTGCTGAAGGTGACGTTTTCTCAGAGGTCGTTGTTTCAGACCCGTGGAGGTCACAGGAACCGGGAAGGAGCTGAGAAATGTGCTTCTCTGGCCCGTTGTGTGGCACATTTTCATTCATTTTCCTCATGAAACATTGCCACGTTCTGAATCCTTAGCAACTCCCATTGACTGGACCGGAGGTGACATCCATAGCAAATGGGAGAGCCAAATGTTGTCATACAGATAGTGACAAAATTTTATTAGCCCTTGGGTGTTTAGTTGCCATAGCTCTGTAACATTTGAAAATTGCTGCTTTAGCCAAAAGCTGAATGACCACCGTTTTTCGCAGTTTCCACTGTTTTGTCTGCATAGAATTTTCCTGAACTACAAGCAAAAATGTATTTTGTCAAATGTCACAAAGTGAAAATGTTACTACTCTTAGACGTGCTGCATATTTTGTGTTTTTACTTTCCAAACTCTTTCAAAAGCTGCAGTTACAAAGCTGTTTGGCTGTATCGACAGCATGTGGTGTTTTTTGCAAAAGCAGTTCTAGGAGAGCCAGTGTCCGCCACGGACTCCTCACATCCCCCCCAGGGTTGGCCCCGAGAAGCGAAACAGCAGTCTGGTGGTCGTGTTCCTTCAGAAGACAAAAGGGGGTGGAGATCGGACCTGGCCGTTAGTCACTAGTGTGTCGTACTGTGATCTGAAGTAGGAACTGTCACTCACATAGAATAATTGTGGTTTTTGAAGCAGCTACTTTGCATTTTCCTTTTGCTGTGAAGATCATGGATTTGGAATGTCCTCATGAGATGGGCCTAAGGCAGTGACATTCAACTTCATGTCTTAGAACCCACCCTTCATCTGAACCCAAAGATTAAAAAAAAAGGCAGTAAGCTTCATGTTCATGCCTAAACTTAAAAGTATCCTCCCCTACCCCTACTACTAGTTTGGCAGGGGGTACATCTTTTCTTCCAAAAATGTTAGAGCCTGGAATCATAAAGTATCACTAAATTTGATGATGTAACTCTGTGTGAATGGAAATATTATGTTAAATACTCTTACAAAAGGCATGATTATATTGAAAATGTCCTTTTGCCTCAAATTTTGCTAACCCCCAAAAGTATTTCACTATTTCAAACATTATTTATATACAAATTCCAAAATTGGACAAATTGGACAATTCTCTTCACATTTGATATGGGAGGTAGAGCTTTAACTGTGGTTCTGTTGAGTCTCGAAAAGGGAAGATGGTCTTTGAGGGAGTGTGCGAGCAGAACAGCATGTCTTATGACCTGGTGCAGAGACACCGACCAGAAACAGCTCTAATTAACGCTAATGCCCCTCCAGCGGGGAGGTCTGGTGATGCTGAGGGGAGATCCCCCCCTTACCAGGGGCTTCAATCTAAGCCTCATCAGAGGTCACTAAAAAATCTCAATCTCAAACTCTCTCCAGGGCCTGTCCTAGATTACGTCGGTCAATTTGACTCAACACTTATCTATAAAAGGTGGGAAAAACTCAATCTGTGGGAACTTTCTGATCAGGAAATGAATTCAATCCTTTTGTAAATTGGACTAAAGACTGACTTAAAATTTCCCCTTCCTCATAACTGATTCAATAGGTACATGCGACCCCTCAAGTGTCAATCTAGAAACATTGCAAATATAAGCAATTCGAGGAAAATTTGCATATTCTACTGACCAAACTTAAAAAAATACAAGTAATTATTCACCTCCATTTCTGTATGGAAGAATTGTAGAACAGATTTTCTTTGGTTCTATTCATTTGGAGAAGGTGCACGGGTGGGGTGGGGGGAGCGGTTCTTTCACGTGATTCATATCTCAGCCCCATGCCACTCTCAGCTTTTATTTGATGTGTTCAAAGCCAACAGACAAACAAACAAACAAAACTTCATTTGACATGAGGCTGAAGGAGCGAGCACGCCAGAGGAGAGGTTTGGATACAGCATAGCCTTGGCTTCATACCACACTTTTTGTGCCTTGTATTATCAATGTAAATTCTGAATGTTGTACAGTGAATACTTGGATGGACTTCTTAGAAAAGGCTGCACTGGCTTCTTTTCCAGCACATGTACATATCTATAAATATATATACATATATATTTGGTAATGCCAAACAGCTGTGTTATATTGTATTGAACAAAATGGACGGTTTGGATGTTTTATGTAGAGTTTGCAAAAAAAACTGGATGGCTACAGACTTTTCAAGGTAAATGTACAGACGTAAATTACCGCTTATCAGTTATTTATGAATAAAGAGTCTTTTATTGACATTTTGGGATACTCCATGAGTGGAACTCTGAAATCCCAACGAGAACTGCCCTGTATATACTTCCTGCTGTACCCCTGCAGGAGCTGGAACACCCCCCACGTCAAGGACAATCCCCAAATACCTGTTAACATATTAGACCTGATCTCTCCTCTGGCCTCAAGAAGGAGACACTCTGAGGCTTGGGAAGCAAAGACGAGATTATCCCGGTACCTTCCCACCCCACCCCGACACAAATGCACACAGCTTCCGGGGGATATAGTGTGAGGTGCCCTGAGCTAATCCTGGCCCTGCCCCCTAAGTGAGACAACCATTCACCTTGTGCCTCTACAGGCGTGGATTATTTTTACGGGCTGCATGGAAAATGTCCCACCTCTTCATGGGGAAAGGTTAAGAAAATAAGTACAATGTTATACATTTCAGATACATCCTGAGTCAATCTGTCTGAAATGGTTTTAAAATCCTTGGAGCTCCCAAATATTCAATAATAACTATTGGGAGAGCTGGTCAGAGCCCATTGAAACAGTGCGATCTTCTCAAGGATGGTTTCTGATCTACTTAAACTAGTGGCTGTGAATTGAAAAGGTTAAAAATTGCTTTAGAGATATGATGGATCTCTGAAGTGGGCGAAGGGGAAGTACATGCACCATTTCCCACATTTTTGGACCACGTGATCCACTTTTTGGACCACTCTATGGAAATACTAGGAACGGGTATGAATATCCACAAAGTGGCTGTGAGTAGCTCCAACTGTCATTTCTGACCACTTCATATCACACAGGACATTAAAGCTGGCTAATGTATATTTTAAAGTTACTGGTAGAGAATTGGTTTTAATTAACTACGCTAGGTAGATCACTGTGATTAGGCAAAGCCAGACCAAATTCGGCTGGAGCAAACACATCCAGTTCCAGCTGGTCAAACAGACTGACTAGAAGAATGCTGTGGCTGACTTCAAGGTCCAGCTGTGACTCGTTCATCCAGATGAAAACTTCACAGATCAACTTAAACCTGCAATAAACTGTTCAAAATAGTTTTTAAAGTCTTTTGTTAAAAATATTTTATCTCATTAGGAACTAATTCTGAGTGATTTAAGCTACTTTGGGCTAATTTATATTTGTCCTATGTAGCCAGCATTGGTTATAATTTGATCTAATTTATTCTAATAGGGGTAATTCATTCATTAAAAATATTTATTAAGCATTTACTACATAGTAACCGAGTCTGGATTCAAGACCTATCATTTAGCATTTGATATCAGGCAAAACACTTGACATTTTTGAAGATTAAATGGGAAAAAAATACGTAAAGCCCTCGGCACATTACATGGTACCTAGAAAGCAAGCAATGACTCCTCAAAAATAAGCTTTAGTCTTTGTTTAAAGAGGCAGCACGCACAGTAGTTAACAAAACATTTTGGATCACCGCAAGCTGGGGAATCACAGTCTGCTATCCTCCAGACACGTGACTTTAGCTAAGAAACTCCTTATCTTTACAAGAAGGTAACCACAGCAAGCTCACCGGCACAAACTAAGTGTTCAAGAAGTAGCTCACTGTCTTCTGCTTCACAACCGGGACAGCTCTGAGAAGGCTGTCCTTGGGCGACTCTGTCCTATGGATGTCACGGGGTGCCCTTAGAGAAGACTAAGTCGTACTCGCCCACAACACACTGGGCTCTCTGGCACAGCCTAGGCTCCTAGGCCACCAGCCTTACAGCACGTTACCGCACAAAACAACACGAGATTGACTCAAACATGAGAAAAATGATACAATCTAGAGACGTAAACACAACATGTATGAGGCTGCTACTGGCGTAACACAGCATACTGTTTTACAGCACTTATTTTTTCAGAGTACCCTCTAAAAGAACAACGAAAAGTATAGTAAATATATAAACCAGTAGCAGTCATTCATGGTCATTATGAAGTATCGTGTACATTACTTCTATGTGACTGGCAGCACCAGTAGGTTTATTTACACCAACATCACACAGACTGATTTTAAAAGAGAAATACCTTGAGGCAGGTGATGATACAAACACATATTTAAACAGCGTCTACCACTAAGACAAATAACACTTTGTCTAGCAGTGACTTTGCATGGAGTAGATGCTCTGTCAATGAGGTGAGCCCATTTCTGCCGTTTTTGATGACACGGGGGCCTTAAAAACCCGAGAGCGTGCACAACGTAAACACGAAAGCAGTTGCCTGGGCACCATCGCCTGCTGGGTGCCAGACCCTCTGCCACAGGTCAGGCATTCACACACCAAAGACATGGACTCAACCTTTGAGAAGCTTCCTCTCTCGGCACCAAGAGATTACCATACCATCCACCAAGTGTTATGAGAGGTGAGCACACATTGATGAGAGAGAATAAATAAGGAGCATTAAGACCAGGTTGTGTGATGTGAGGAAAAATTACACGGACAAGTTGCCACTGGGCTAAGATAGATATATTTAAAAAATAAGGATATATTAATATAGTTATTTCTAGAATAACACTGTGTAACAAACCCCTTCATTTGCAGCTTCCTATAACCATTTATTATTCTTACAAATAGCTGAGTCAGCCAGGAGCTCCTCCAGCTCCGAGCCTGGCTTGGCTGACCCCAGCCGAGCTCACTCAGATATCTGCAGTAAGCCCGGACGTCAGCTGACAGGCTCTCCCCAGCTGGCCTCCTCACGTGTTTGGAGTTTTGGCCAGAACAGCAGGACTCAGCTCTGCTCCATATGCCTCGTGATTCAAGAGGTTAGGCTGGGTACATTCTCATGGGAAAGGCAGGGGAAGAAAAGTATGCATACGCAGAGTCTTTCGAGGTTTAGTCTCAAAATACCATCATTTCTGTCATATTCTTGTAGCCAACATAACACATAATATGAGCCCCATTCAAGACACAGGAAAATAGAGCCTCTTGGTGGGAAATGCTGCAGAATCACAGGACAAAGGGTGTGGATCCAGGAAGGGGTGCAGAGTTTGGGCCGTGGTTTCAATTTCTCCATCTGAGAAGAATTCGTCAGATGCGAACAATGGAGGAAGAGCACGCAGACGGGAAGTTTGGCGTTGATAAGTGTGTAACTCGGGAGAGCACACTGTACTTCACGTCTCTAGCTCTTACAGCCCACGGGATCTTCTACAGCAACCCTTTCCCAATGTCTACGCTATGCCATTAGGTACCCATCCTATGGTTAGCCATGCATGGGAAAAGCTGAATTAATCACCTTTACAGAGATTTCTTTGTTGTAAGACCTCTCAAAGTTTTGCACATAACAACGGTCGACACTTTCTGGATGGGGCAGTCCTGCCTTATTCACAGGGATATGTTCAAAGGACCCCCGCCCCCACCCCTGCCCAGTGGATGCCTGAATCTTCAAATCATACCAAACCCTTTATATCCTGTGGTTTTCCCTCCACAGACACACGTATGGTAAGTTTAATTTATAAATTAGGAACAGTGAGAGACTAACAGCAACTAATAATAAAAAAGAACAAGTTAACAGCATACTGTAATGAAGGTTATGTGCATGTGGCATTTTTTTTAAAGATTTTTATTTATTTATTTTTAGAGAGGGAAGGGAGGGAGAAAGAGAGAGAGAGAAACATCAATGTGCGGTTGCTGGGGGTCATGGCCTGCAACCCAGGCATGTGCCCTGACTGGGAATCGAACCTGTGACACTTTGGTTCGCAGCCCGAGCTCAATCCACTGAGCTACGCCAGCCAGGGCACATATGGCATTTTTAAGTACAGTGAGGCTATTCTGAACACAAGCACTGTGCTGCCGGGACAGTTGATCTGATAACTATGAAGAGGACCGTAGTTGATGGGCAGGCAGCCCACACAGCGTGCAGACCCTGGACAACGGAACAAGTCACAGCCCGGGAGGGACAGAGAGGCTTTATCATTCTACTCGGAGTTGCGTGCAATTTGAGGCTTACAAATTGGTTTTTAGAATTTTCCATTTAATATTTGCAGACCAAGGTTCAGAGCAGGTAACACACCGAGGAAAGTCAAGCCACAGAGAGCGACACGCGGGTGAGGGGAGTGGAGGACTGTGCTATGAAAGTACACCAGACACTGGGACGGCCGGGAGTCAGTACCGTAATTACTCAGGTTTTGTAAACAGGGGACCTGCAGGAAAGAAGTTATGCTAATATGCATTTGTACTCACTCAACCGAGGCTGTCATCTGCAACATTTTTCAAACATTTATCACCAACTAATCCTATTTAATGAGCCCATGACAACATCTCACAGCTCACATTTGGGGAGTCACTTCTCTAAAGATGTGGAAGAGAGAAATCAGGCCCTCCACTTGAAATGGATTGAGTCCAAATTCTCTTCCGTTTCTTTTTCCTCATAGACCCATTTCTTTGCACTGTGAAGAATTCCTTATCTCTAAACATATGGTAAGTCCAGGGCAACTTTTCTAACATTCCAGTTCTTGCCTGTGAATGCTCCATTTAGCCATGTTTTTCTCTAGCTAATTACAAGTGCTAGAGAAATATTTGTTCAACCTTATAAAGACTACTTTTAAAAGCTGGAGGCATCTTTACAAATAATGAAATGACTTGTAACAAATAGCCTTACTGTCTCTAAGCTCCAAGGAAAAAGTCAGTGCATCCTTCCTTTCAAAGTGTGACTGCTGGGTGCCCAGCATGGGTAGGGTGCTGTGCAGTTAAACAGAAGGAGCCCAGAGTCGGCAAAGGCGCCGACTGAAGAAGGTTCTCATCTTTGCCCTCGTGCCTCCCAGCTGCGTCTCAGGCAGTTTTACCTTTTGAGTCTCGATTTCCACATCGGTAACATCAGCATCACGAATATCCTGTCTCACTACCTGTATGTGGCTACGGCAGGTATCAAAAGAAATGCTGTGTATGGAAAAAAAAAAAAACCTTTATATTCCAACAAGTCTTACATAGGTGTTTTAATAGAATGAGAACATAGTGACCGTCAGTGGTAAACAAAAAATCTGAAATTCATCCTTTTAGACCAAATTGATTGTCAGACATGCTAGTAAAAATTTTAAGTGACCCATACTTGTTCCTTCTTCCCCTCTGATCCCTGGGTTGAATAATTTGCCTAGGACCCCCAGAAAAACAAATGGCCTTTTCCCCTAGAGACACAAATAGCATTGTGTCTCTAGAAATCCAAATTCCTTCAGAAAGATCATCAATATCGGTATGTTTTTGACATCATAAATGTAAAGAAATTACATAAAATGTCAAAAGCCAAACTACCCTTTTGTTACCATTGAAAGAAGAGTAATGGGTCCAAACTATGATTTCTTTTTATTGCCCTTTACATTCTTGGCAACAAAGGAAAAACAACTTACTGTTTGATTGTGCCTTATATTGACTTACTTGTTTACCCGGGTGTTGAGTTTATTAAAAAATAATATTTATTGACTGTCTACTACGAGGGAAGCACTATAGGACAACAGAAATAAACAGTGAACAAAAACTACACACCCTGCTGTCACGGAGATTTCATTCTTCTGAGAGGAGACAGAGAGTGTCGACTCGATAATGAAATACAGAGTCAGGTAGATGCAGGAATGAGGAATGGGGTTCCAGGGTGTGGCGTGGGTTTTCTTTTAAATAGTATTATCAGGCGGGGTATGGTGGGGGAAAGCCTATTTAAAGTAGATTCAAGAAGTGGGAAAAGGGAGATAGCAGGTACAATCAGTTCTTTTGGGGAGGTTTACTATAAAGGAGAAAGATTTTTTAGGGAGGTTAGAAAGTGAGATTATTTGAATGGAGATTACAGAGAGGCATATTTGTTATAAATAACAGTGATAACATGGGGTTTCTCAATCTTGGCACTATTAATACTCGGGGCTGGATAATGTTTCATCTCGAGGGGCTGTCCTGTGTTCTGTAGGATGCTTAGCAATTCCTGGCTGATACCCACTAAATACCAACAGCACCTACCAACTATGACAACCAAAAACTTCTCCAGACATTCCCAAACATCCTCTGGAGAGCAACCACGGTTGAAAACCAGCGGTCTATAATATGTTCATAGGTTGCAGTATGTAGCTGAGACAGAGTGAAAGATTAAGTCATTGTAGAATCGAAATTCAAGGAACTGAGTGCGCAGGGAGGTCAGAGGAATCATCTCTCTGTAGGCTGAAATCTCCAAAATTAATTAATTTCAAATTATGGAGAAATTAATCTCTAATAATTTGAAATCTCCAAATTATGTGGCACAGAATGAGAGCGAGCCAGAACCCAGCTGTTCAGTGAAAAACACGGACTGGCTTAGGCATCTGTGGATTATTGCAACCAGGATAGATAGTGTGGCTGGTATCATTTCAAAATATGACCATCCAGGGTGGAAAGTACTACAGAAGACAGAGAGAGATGGCCTGAAGTGGGGACGAGAAGGAAAAGAGAACTCCTGCCCCTCTTCCAGTGGCACAGAAAGTGTAGTAGGAGAAATAGAAAGCACCAAAAAGGGGCTCAGAGGACATAGTTTCTTTAAAGAAGAGCCAGGTTTTACTAAAAACAAGAAAAGATTCAGAGGTAAGGTAAGATTTGTAGGGGGAAAATATTCCCCTCGATGCTCTTAGGGTCTCTGTCTGGGCCTCAGAATTAAACTGAAATAAAACAGATCAACAAGAGAAAACACACACATTGTATTGAACTTTAATGTGTCAATGGGAGCCTTCACAAGAAAATGAAGACCCTGAGGAGTGACCAGAGCTGAAAGTTTTGCTACTTTTTAAACAAAGAAATATGTGGAGAACTAACAGGACAAGGAAGTTTAGGCTCGAGGTGGGAAAGACTGAAGTAACAAGGTAGGGTTACACAGACTCTGGGTTCTGCATCACCCCTCTCTGGGGCCAAGAACCTTAACGGGTGATAATAGAAACCCTATTGGATATTGATAAATACTGGAATGACATATAAATTAATATCCTATAGTGCAATAAAATGTAATATTTATAATTATCTTTTTAAAAGATTTTATTTATTTTTAGAGAGAGAGGAGAAGGGAGAGAGAAAGAGGGGCGGAAAAATTGATTGAGGGAGACTGAGTCGATTAGTTGCCTCTCATACGTGCCCTGACTGGAGACCGAACCCACGACCCAGGCATGTGCCCGGACCGGGAATCAACCTGGCAGCCGACAGCTTTGCAGGATGACACCCAGTCAACTGAGTCACACCAATCAGGGCTGTAATTACCTTTTCTGCATAGCAGAACTCAATTGTACCTGGCTATGGATAAAAATCATGTTCAGAGAAAACTTCCAGTTTTCTCTCGTTTAACTTCTCTCCCTAAGGAGCTATAATGTAAGCAAGTCAAGAGAGGTAGGTCCCTCCAAGGAACACACCCCTATGGAATCTAGCAACCCTCATGTGGGCTAAGCAACACCCAACACTTCACTGAAAAAACACTCGCACTTTCTTTTGTGCAAGTTCAAGCCTTTGAAAACACTGTCCAGACAATGCTGAATGCATCCTGGAAATGTACCGAGAGCCTTCCACCTGCGCATCGTCTCTCAACGACCTTCCAAGTCGCTGCTGTTTCTCGTTTTTTTTTTTCTCTTTGTTTTCCTTCTGCTTCCCCAAAATTGACAGGCTTGTTTCCCTTCAGTAACTCAACATCCGAGGCCACGAGGGGAAGATAGAAGTTGCTTGGCCTCTCTTCTATCTCCATTCTTGTCTAAATCTAAGCAATTGCCAATCCTGAACTTGAAAACGGGTTTTTATAGTTACTATAAAATAGCAAGCCTGGAGGAATTGGGGGCGGAAAAAAGCCCGTTTCGGTGTGAATGTGTGAGGCTCCATCCATCACTGACATGTACCAATTCCCTTCCTTTTGTTTCTTGCCTATTTTACCCCCGTTTTCAATATAATTAGACTCAGAGGGACTTGATATTTGTCTTCAAATATCTGGAAGTCTGTCATATGGAAGATGGATTAGGCCAGGGCTGCCCGGTCCCATGTGGTAGAACTAGGTCTAATTTTGCAGAAACTACAGGGAGATTTTTTAGTCCCTTGCAGCGGTGTCCAACCTGGGGCCCATCTGCCACAAGCGGCCCAAGATAGCTATTGAATGCTGCCCAACACAAAATCCTAAATTTACTTAAAACATTATGACCTTTTTGTTTTCATTAGTGTTTGAATATTTAATGTATGGCCCAAGACAACTCTTCTTCTTCCAGTGTGGCCCAGAGACGCCAAAAGGTTGGACACCTTTTGGATCTTGAGGATCATTTTCACAGAACCGTCCAAATCCAGGGGGAGTTTTTACAGAACCTTAAACAAGCTTCGTGGCTTTCAACAAAACATGAAAACAGTCACACACTCTCTTTGTTGACACCTTTTTTACTTTTGGGTAAGTCCTTCCCTCCCAGGGTGCCACTAGAATATACCTATTTTTTCTTTTTCCCTTCAGATTGAGGTTCTTGGTTCCTCCCACTAACCGGAGCCTCATTCCCTAACCCAGGAACGAGCACACTGTTTGGGTCAAGCTAGAGTGTAAACACAAAGCTTTGTGGGCCAAAAGGGCTCTGTTGAAATGACTCAACTCTGCCGCTGTAACAAAGGAGGTTGTGTTATAATAAAACTTTATTTATGGACACTGAAATTTGACTTACCTATCATTTTTTATGTATCACATAATATTACACATTTTTAAGAAGTTAAAAACCATTCTTAGTTCACAAGTCATTCCTAAGCAGGTAGCAGCCTGGATTCGGCCCCAAGAGTCACAGTTTTCCAATTCCTGCCCTAGCCGCTCATTGTAACTTGTCCAAAGGACACAGGGAGAGTCACTGGCATCTCCAAGGAGGCCCTGCAGGCTGAGAACCTGCTGAGACTCGTGGCATAGAAGTCCTGGGGTTCAATCAGAACTCTTCCCATCATAATGTTCTGTAAACCTAAGTCAACAGTTTTAATAAGTGGCTCCATTTGAAGATATTTTGTTGGTGTGCATGTTTTGAACAAAATACCTGGAGTAAAAGTTAGAAACTCACAGTGGGGAAGCAGGAGCTGAACTTTGTTGTTAACAAAACCCTTTCTGAGCCTGGGCAGGCAGCGAGGGAGACAGCAGGCCTGCACTTGGCAGAGAGAGCCCCCGCGGGCCGGAGCGCACCGCAGTCTCCCTCACTGTACAGCTGGGCTGCTCAGACCCCACGTCACGGCCCTGTGGAACCCCTCCCAGTATTATCCACTTCGGGCTTAAAGTGGAACAGATTATCATAAAGACTCTCTTCGTAAGATAGTTTGAAGATTATTTCCCAGTCCATTTGGTAGCACTGATGTTAATGCCATCAAGGCAGGCCCCCAAAAGGTAGTAACAAAGAAGTTCAATAGCACTTACAAGATTTCCTCAAAGGGAGGCTCTGGTGACAACTTTTCAATTTGGAGAAAGTGGTGGACAGGAATTTCTAAGGGACTGATCTCCACTTTCACCTACGTGTTTCAGTGTGTGAGACCCCATCCATCACTGACACACACCAACTCCCCTACTTTTCTTTCGGTTCTATGTTTTTCCATTTTCAATATAATTAGACTCCAGGGGACTTGATATTTGTCTTTAAATATTTGAGATTCTGTCATATGAAAGAGGGATTAGACCAGGGCTGCCTGGTCCCACGTGATAGGACTAGAACCAATTCTGCAGAAGCAGAGACTTTTTTTTTTTTAAATAATTCCTTACAGTGAGCGTCCTTTTTCACAGAGCTGTCCACATCTGGGATATGCTCTCAGAATTTCAAGTCACTGAGGGTGACTTGAAAATACAGAGGCCAGACTACTGCTTAGAGGGAATTTTATAAAGAGAATTCAAACATCCTAAAATAATTGAACTACTTACCAGTTCTAAAATTCTATAAATCAGTGAGTTGTTGGCCACTGTATAGTAATAATAGCAGTTCCCTTATTTGACTACTTACTATTGTCAAATCCAGTACTGAAATCTATGTACTTATTTAATACAATATTAGGGTCCATACTACTAGTGTTTAAATGTTGTAAGCGGCAATACCAAGGCCTAAGCAGTTAGGAAACTTGTCCTAAGTAACACAGCTAGTAAATGAAAGTCTAGATTTGAATCCAGATCCACTAGATACCAGGGTCCAGGCTCATGAAATGCTGCTGCTTCTTTGTGGTGGTAGAATGCAGTGAGCTTTAAGGACTAGATTCGTGTTCCATGATAGTTTTTAAGCTCAGACAGACGAAAGTAAGGGATATGGAATATACGCATGGAATGCCTTATGGCTGTTAAAGGGAAAGCATCAACATATCAACATCACAAAAGCATGTTGAGTGGGGGGAAAATGGTAACAGAAAGATATGTACAATGTGACATCATTTGCACGGAATTTCCAACATGCAAAATAAAACCACAAATTACTTAGGGCTACATATAAGAACATTAAGATATAAACATGGGAGGGAATAAAATATACCAAATGAAGTTAAAATGAGGAAAAGAGTGAAGTTGAAGTTAAAAGAATCCTTAATTACACATCTATGTGATACTTTGGTTCTTTAAAAATCAGATGTGTGTGTATAAATATAGAGAGAGAGTGATCTGAAGCAAAGATTGCTACAATGATAAGACTTTTCAAAGCAGGTGTGGATAACTGCCTTATTTTCTGTACTTTCTTGATGTTTGAAATATTACATTTAAAATATTTATGACAAAATTAAATCAGAGGATTTTTATGTAGCTATGTGGCGAAGTAAATACGTATTAGTCTCCATCTCTCCTGTCTCCAGTGCCCACAAAACTGACAGCAAAGAAACAAACAGGCCATAAACCCACAAAGACAGGAAGAACGGGGAAGGATAAAGAACAACGAGGAAATAAATCTGGGGAGGAGGGTGGCAACTGAAGTAGCGGATCTGAGAAAGCTGAGCCCTTTATGTTTTCCCCTACAGTTGGTTCTCTTTTTATTTTAATGCTGTTTTCTTTAGCCACGCAGAAGCCTTTTATTTTGACGAAGTCTCATTTGTTTACTTTCCTTTGTGTCCCTTGCTCTAGGGGACATGTCAGTGAAAATGTTGCTACATGAAATATCTGAGATTTTCCTGTCTATGTTCTCCTCTAGGACTTTAATGGTGTCAGGACTTATATTTAAATCTTTTATCCACCTTGAATTTATTTTTTGTGTATGGTGTAAGTTGGTGCTTGAGTTTCATTTTTTTTGCACATAGCTGTCCAGTTCTCCCAACACCATTTGTTGAAGAGGTTGTTTTTACTCCATTTTATGTTGCTGCCCCCTTTGTCAAATATTAATTGACCATAGAGACTTAAGTTTATTTCTGGGCTCTCTGTTCTGTTCCATTGGTCTATGTGCCTGTTTTTATGCCAGTACCAGGCTGTTTTGATTACAGTGGCCTTGCAGTATAGTTTAGTGTCAGGTATTGTGATCCCTCCTACTTTGCTCTTCTTTCCCAAAACTGCAGCTGCTATTTGGGGTCATTTATGGTTCCATATAAATTTTTGAAGTGTTTATTCTATGCCTATGAAATATGCCATTGGTACTTTAATAGGTATTGCATTGAATGTGTAAGTTGCTTTGGGTAGTATAGACATTTTGGTGATGTTAATTCTTCCGATCCATGAACATGGCACATGTTTCCATTTGTCTGAGTCTTCCTTGATTTCTTTCTTCAGTGTTGTGTAGTTTTCTGAGTCCAGGTCTTTTACCTGCTTGGTTAGGTTTATTCCTAGGTATTTGATTTTTCTTGTTGCTATATCAAATGGGATTTTTTTTTCTGTTTCTGCTGTTTTGTTGTTGATATACAAAAATGCCTTTGATTTCTGGATACTGACTTTGTTTCCCACTGTTTTGCCAAATTTATTTATTAGGTCGAGCAGTTTTTTGGTGGAGTCTATAAGATTTTCTATGTACACTATTATATCATCTTCAAACAATGACACTTTTTTTTCTTCCTTTCCAGTTTGGGTGCCTTTTATTTCCTTTCCTTGTCAGATCACTGTGGCTAAAACTTCCAATGCTATGTTGAATACAAGTGGTGAAAGTGGGCAACCTTGTCTTGTTCCTGATCTCAGTGGAAAAGATTTTAGTTTTTGCCCATGGTTTTAAACAATACTTAAAGACAAGCTTTAACAATTGCAGTTCCACTCCCAGCACCCTTGCCCCATCACAAACAGGTCACTGCCCTGTGCCCTCGACTTTGTAGAAGTTGAGCCAAATCAGCTCTAGGGAAATCTAGAGTTCAAGTACAGCTACAGAAAGTGTGTACCATGCTTAGAATGGTGACAGTGACAGTGAATATACTGAAAAGTGAGATCACCATATGTTCCCCCCCCCCCCCACCCCCGCTTGTCTCTTACAAAGCTTGTCTCACCCAGGCAGGAAGTTGCTGGATTTCTCGAAGGGGAAAGGGTCATGCCTGAGAGAAAAGAACGCTGGATACTGACATTTGGAGGGCCTCAAACAGACAGGCTGGACCAACCTGCTTACCCAACCACGAAGCTCATCAGCTGACAAGCCCCGCCCATTCAGAGAGCTCTTGAATGTGTGTTTGTATCAGTGTGCCTCACCTTGAAATATAAATGGTCAGTGATGACCCGACATTCGGAGAAAACATCAATAAGTCAACAGAAGGATAGTGAAATTGAAAGAGAATGAAATAGCTGAGGAAAAAAAAGGCAATACAAGAGGAAGAAAAAAATAATGTTTAAAAAACTTAAAAATATTTTAATTAATATTTTTAGAGGGATAAAAATGCAACTATGAAATATTTTAAAAATCTATAAAAAAGTATCAGAGAACAAAAAAGGGCTCTGATAACCTAAAAAAATATACCAATGTGTTAAAAAATTCCATGGAAATATTTAAGTTGAAACTAAATAATGCTTGAGAAAAACTACCAAAACCTAGAATAAAAGAAAAAAATTAGATGAAAAAATATAAACAAATGAAGAAATTTAACTTGGAAATTCATATTCAAAGAACAGAAATGCCAGTGAGAACAAATAAAACATTAAAAATGAAACTGCCAAAGGAATTTTAAAAATTACAACTCAAATGGCAGAGCATGACATAAATTAAGAACACTCGTGAAAAACTGAATTAAAGAAAATAAAAGACCCACAATTAGACATCCCACTTTTCTGATTCAAAACACCTCAGACAGGAGTCCTTAAATGTTTTCAAAGTAAAAAAAAACAAAAACAAAAAAAAACATGAGAAGGATATCATTGTACTTCTTTATTGTAAGGGAAATAATTAACCTGAAATTCTGTAACTAGCCAAACCATCACTAATTTAGGCAGATAGAGAAAAAGATATTTTAAGATAGAAAAGTTCTCAATTTTCTTTTCTTAGGAAACTTCAAAAAGATATGCAATGCAAACAAGAGAGAAAGCTGGAAAGAGATAAATCTGAAATTCAGAAAACAGAGATTCAAAACAAAAGAGAAGCAAAAGGAACTCCCAGGATGGCGGTCAAAGTTCTGAGCAAAAATAAAAAGTTACAGTGTGGCAACGAGAGACCTCAGGAAGGGCCTAACCTGCCTAAAGAGAGAAAATGTGATGGTGATGCACCGGGGTTCAGCTGTGCATGATTGCTTCATAGTCTTAGTAACAGAAACTTGTAACATTAATGTAACAAAAATGTGATGTAACTGTATTGGGAGAGAGTATACTGAAGGGATAGGGCATTGATGAGAAGATGTGGTCGTACCGTGTGCGCATGTCACTGTGTGTGTGTGTGTGTGTGTGTGTGCAGGAGTGGGTGTGTTTTTAAGTATTTAAGAGAACCAACTTCTCCTCCCACCTTGTGCGCATTCAATGAAGAATGCATAAAGCTTACAAAATAATTCAATAAAGAGTAGTACAAAAATAGTATTTACAGAAACAGAAGTAAATATAAAAGAGTAGCTTAAAAAGTTGAAAGGGGTTTCCTCAGGGGACCAAGAATTAGGAGTGAATAGGATGGAGAAAAAAACTGCTTTTTTGGTGTAAGCTCAGAAGTACCATTAATGTCTTAAAATTTACATGTGTATTTTACTGTGATAAAGAAAGAGGGAGAGAGAAAAAGAACTAATATGCCAAAAGACAATGAGGCAGTTCTAAAAGAAGAAAAGACTTCTTTGGCAAAGGCAATTTACAGTAGAAGGAAAGAATAAGTGCGTAATTGGAGTGAAACGCCCACGGCTCGTATTTGTTCACTGTAAACTGAAGAATGCAAACAAAGAAACTTTACCAATCATGTCAATATACTTAAAACTCTTGACTGAGCTAAGCAGAAACCAGCATGAAGCCAAAGGTTGACTGTGTGATTATCTTTGCTCTGAGGTTTTACAAGGTTCTCCTGCCATGTTCAATGCCAAGCACACTTTTAAAGATGTTATTGGATTATAATTATCTTCAACGTATACAGGGCTCAGAGGGTGTGTTACGTGTACTAAGCCTAACTGAAAATATCCCACAGGTAGGTGGCTTTTTCTGACACACAGAAGATGGAATCCAAGTCAGATTAGACTGTGGGAGTCAAGACAAATTGCTTAAAATCACATGGAGTTATAAACCAGAAACACAAGCAAGTATTTCATCATACATCATACATCTCTCCGTTCTGAATTTTTAAAAATGTATTTCAAGCCCCAGAAGGTGAATACTCACAATAGTCTGATGGAGAAACATGAGCTATGCAAGGAATTAGATCACTCAACAAAATCACCATGTTCTCCCCCTGTGCCAGGTTCTGCACGAACAGGACAAATGTGACGCGGTTCCTGCTCTCAAGAAGCACACAGTGTAGCTGGGGAGATTCGACTGACACACATCGAATGTACAGAAAGGATTTGGACACTCTTATAATGACAAATAGGTAACCAAAATTAAAGGCAAACCTGTAAGACACAGAGCTCAGAGCAAGGCAAGTAGGAGCAAGAGGATTCATAGAGAGGCCTTGAGGGAGACTCCAAGGAATAGGTGGGGATTTGGGCTGGTGACTGGAAGGTGTTCAAGTTTTATTCATAGTTTAGACGCTTGAGTTGGAAGCAATCACACTGTGGTTGGGGTAGGGGGTGGGAAGAACAGGGAGCAGGTCAGAATTAGGGGTATCATGTTTACTTTGTATCAATTTACTCTAAATTCTGGGTGTATTTCCCTATCTATCCTTTAGCTTTTTTCTTTGGGAGGCTATCGCTACAGTGATTACATAATACCCACCAGCTGCCACATGCTTTAAAAACATATGTCGATGTTGTCTTACTTTTAAAGTCCCTTTAGTGCAACAGTGATTTTTTTTTTACATTAAAGTCATCCCCCTAGTGAAATTATTTTCCACTGCAAATACAGTCTGGAATACATCCTTGCATGGTCCATCTAGATAAAGTTGGGGGTTGGAAAGTAATCTGCTATTAATTTTAAACAAGACAGGGGGAAACCAACCACAAGTGGGAGTGTCACCTCTCCAAGGCCCAGGCATTTCCATTAGCAGCCACCTGGGCCCCTGCCTCCTGCGAGGCCTTCTGAAAATCCTTCTGTAGAAGCGGATCTTTGAGACCGGGCCAGGTGCCAATGGGCCATTCCAGCATTCCCCCAAATTCCCCCAGTCGCCTTTTCAGTAGGTAGGAAAAATCATGGAGGCCTACAGAGGTGAATGATGAATAGTTCCAATCTGAGATTAATCAGACGAGCCGAGTAGAAAGAAGAGTGATGTAGGTTTCCTTTAACCTTTCCATTCCACTTGTCCTTTGATTCTATACTAGGTTAAGAGTGGGTTGCAGCTGAATAGGAATAAAGATAATTTCTACTAATCTGATGTTAGTCCATAAATACAGATTTAGAGCTCTGCCTTCTAACACAACTAGTTTCACAATTATACAGAGATTTTGTATTTGCAAGGATTACTCAAGTGATGAAATACAATGGCTCTGTGTACCTCTCCTGGTGGCTGGAAAGAAGTGGCTGTGAGGAGAGCTGTCCACACTGCTTTCTCTTCCTTAACTGTGGGGGGGGGGGGATGTCCTGGCCGTAGATGCTCTCGCCTGGGGTCTGTTGTTCTTTTGAACTCGGAACTCTCTCAACTGCCTAGTTCCTCCAAATGCCTCTCAGGATACAGACCTTCCCCTCTTTGCCCAGGCAAAGATAATGATCTAATTTAGACAAGATTCTCCAGGGCCTATTAGGTTTTCTGATGGGCTGAAAAAAATGGCCACGTGCATTACATAAATGTTAATAAGATTCGGCCTAGAACTCCTAGCTAAAATGAAAAGTTGTACACAGGAGTTTCTTTAAATGTAAACCTCTTACCTCTGGAAATTCCTATGATAGGATGATTACTATTGTTTTACTTATTGAATGTAGTGGTGCCAAAAGGAGTCTGGGGAAGCAGGGAACAAAGTATTTCTAAAGAATTTCATCTTTAAGTTCTGCTGTGTGGTCGGCAAAATCCAGTTATAGCAACTCTCTGAGAAAGACTGACCAGCCCTCAGAGGAGCCCAAAACTAAACAATAATAATACACAAAATGCCCAACCAGAAGGGTGTTCACACCGACACTAATTTCAACATGGAGGTTTTCTCTCCTCACCACCGAGCAACTCTGACACCAGCGGGGTGTCCTACAATTTAGCACAATTCTGACACCACCCACCTGGCAACAGCATCAGATCCCACAGGTTAAGGGTTCAGTCCCACAAGACTGTCCCCCAACATTTTAGATGCCAGTTGAAAGCCCACTCGTCATCTGTGCTTCTCACTCACAAGCTGCAGATAGGAGGTCACCCCTCCTTAGTTCAATTAATTTGATGGGGCAGCTCAAAAAAAATCAAATAAACACTTTACTTACTAGCTTGCAGGTCTGTTACAAAAAGATGTAACTCAGAAACAGCCAGATGGAAGAGACGCAGGCTGGTGGAAAGTGTGTGGCGCTTCCATGCCCTCTGCACGCTGAGCACTACCCACCAACCTCCTCATCTTCATCAACAGGGAAACTCTCCAAACCCTAGTCTTTAGGCTTTTTATGGGGGCCTCGTCACATGATCACGATTGATTAAACCACTGGCCAACCTCCAGCTTCCCTCCCTGAGGTGGGGGGTGGGACTGACCAACCCTCCAATCCTACGGTTGGGCCCACTGGCAACCAGACCCTGTCCCTCAGGTGCTTTCCAAAATTGCTTGTTAGCATAACAAAATGTGTTTATCATTCTAATTACAGGAAATTCCAAAGGTTGTAAGACTTCTGTGCCAGAAACAGGGACACAGACCAAATATATAATTCATATTATAAATCACAATATCGTAAGAGGTAAGATAAGTAGATTTCCATTTCACCTTAATAACAGCTGAACAGGACTAAATCAGAGCAGGGCAAAGTCAATGTGAATGAAGAAGCATTGAGATTCTAGAGACTGGGTCTGTAGGTGGATGGTCCCCTGAAAACACCTGAACTGTGTTTTCATTAGGTTTTGTAGAGCAAGCCCAGGAAGATTAGATGACTGTCTCAACAAAGTGGAGACTGGAGGATTAGCTTAGAAAGTCTAGAAGATAATTTTAGAGCTAAATAGCATTTTTTAGTGGGAAAATTATTTATGGAAATAGGCAGGGAAACCTAGAAATTAGTTTTCCCAAGACCCTGGGTTTTAGAATTGGAAAAACCTGGATCTGAATTCCCATTTCACCCCACTCACTAGATGTCTGACCTTGGGCAAGCTACTTAATCTTTTTAAAAGTCATATATTTCTTCAGTAATTTGGGGGAATAATGGTATCTGTCTCAATGAGGTTTCGTTTTATCTAAAGATTGAATAAGAAAATGTATAAAAAGTGCCTGGTACAGAGACAGGCATAGAGTCAATGCTTAATCAATGTTCTTTGTTGTTATTAATATTGGGCCTAGGACATACCCAGGATTACACCATGGCTGTCTTCCTCCATCTTGGTGGCTTCTTAAGAATAATCTAAAGATACTGCCTCTATGATGTGAAGGCACAGCTTGCTAACAGAATTATGTTTTTAAAATGTAAAATTAAACACCATTTTGGGGTGAAATTACGGCTAAGACTAAGAAAATTCTTGTCGTAGATCTTCTATTCACTAGAATCTATTGTAAGCAGAGGTCGCAATTTTGCCAGGCAGGATCCTGCAGCTAGAGGCCAAGGAACCTGGGATCCTGCCGCATCCATGTGCCCCAACCTCCATGTAACCTTGTAAATTCTACTTCTCCGTCTAGTACCTCAACCACTCCATCAGCGCGTGTCCAGACTTCCACCTTGCCTATGATGGTTTAAGGACTTAATATTAACAATATATTCAAAAGTGACCAGAGAACATGTGGGCTGCTGAACACAGTTGCCAAGTACTATAATGGTGTATCAAAAATTAAACTTTATGGAATGCCTACCATATATCAGACACTATTAAAACATTTGGACACTTCATTGGTATCACCATCATCATTAGTGTAATATACCACTAGGAGGGAAAGAACATTCTCAAGAGAACCTAAGACATTAACGCAACCCTGTAATACACACACAAGTTAATTTTTGTTCATTAAAAAGAATGCAGTATATATAATATATGATAATGAAGGAAGCACCCTACAGACCTCATAAGACAGAATCACTTACACAGGACATTGTGTTTCAATTCCTCTCTCCTCAAAAAGAAAACTGTCCTTCTTCTGTTCCAGATGGTTGATGACACCAGAAATCTGATTTCCTAATAAGTACTAAATAAATTCCTAATAAGTCCACATTGTTTTTATTATAAGTAATACTAAATGAGGTAGGGTACGAGGTGAAATTTTTGGCTGTCCTCCATTTAAAGTTTTATATTTGGACAATTCAGTCTATCGGCCTGTCTTTCTGTCTGTCTGTTTCTCTCTCTCTCTCTCCCTCTCTCTCTCTCTCTCTCTTTCTCAGCCTAGTTGTCACAGACTTTCATGACTTGAAAAAACATTTATGATCTTCAGGAAAAAACAAAGGTGGGTTACCAATTATTATTCCAGTATAGTGGTACACATGCAGTTAGCAGTTAGAAGACCAGGAAGGGAATTCCTCAACATGCTGAGACAGTTAATGGTGTCATCTCTGGGGAGTGAGACCCAGGGATTTTTATTCATATCCTGCCTGATACACTTGAACATTTTCCAAGTGTTTATAATAAGTGTGCATTATGGCTCTTCCCAGCATTATTGAAGAATTAATCTATAACGTATATAAATTTAAGGTTGACAACCTGATTTGTTACATGTAAGATTGTGAAATAATTACCACAATAATGTTCAACACCTTCATACTCTCAGATAATTATGTTTTGAGTGTGTGTCCTGATGATATTTCCTTACTCTCTTAGCAACTTTTAAGTATAGAGTACAGTACCATAAAGTCACCATGCAGTACATTAGATCCCAGAACTTACTCACATTTAACTGGAAGTCCGTACCCTTTGCCCAACATCCCCCGACTTACTCCCCCACCTCTGCCCCTGGCAACCACCATCCTACTCTCTAGTCCCATGCATTCAGCTGTTTTAGATTTCACATATAGGTCAGGACATGGACTATGTGTCTTTCTCTGTCTGACTTAGTCCCCTTAGCATAATGCCAACGAGGCCCAACCATGTGGATGCAAAGGACAGAATGTCCTTTGTACTTATGGACGAGTAATATTGTATTATAATATATATTGCCTGCACAACTATACTAAGCAGGCCGGCTTCTTTAGGAAGTATGGCTTCAACAAAGCATAATCTGGAAGTATCTGGTTTGTAAGAGTTAAGAACCTTTTACTACATATTACAGATGTTAGTTGTCAGAATCATGACTGTTAAACTCTATTAAGTACTGAGAACCAGCACATAACAAGAAAAAAAAAACAGATGCCCTTCCTGAAAAGTAGGTAAAACTGAGTAACACATAGTTCCACACGTTGGCATACTAGCAGTATGCATGTGAAGCTTTTCCTTCAGCCTGAGCATAGGCCTAAAGCCCATAGACATCAAACCCTGATAAGTTCACAGTTTTAAGAACTCAAATGCATCTTACTCCTACAGCCTTTCAGGATTGCTTCCCTGATTTAAAGCAGAAACAAAAAGGAAAGGCAATACAGGATGGGTCTTCTAAGAAATGTTTTGTGTGACAATAGACACTATCGGTTGCCAGCCAACCAACCCCGTTCTGTGGTTTCCTCCTGGCAGAACACCGGCTGTGCCGGGCTCTCAGAGTCGACTCCGATGAGCCCGTCGGGGTATTCATTGTGTCTCACGCCTTGCCAGCAGTCGGTTAAAGGACGGGTGTCTGACCTACCCTTTGTGAGGAGGGCTCTTTCTGGAAGAGGGTTCTTCATCCCCAAAGAGAGACACGAGGAAAACTCACCCTCTTTTCTCCCACTGACCTGGATTCCGAAAACAACAGCCTGTCTTGCAAGATGACAATACTTGCTGTCCCTGTCTTGAGGCTTTTAAGATACGTTTTAATTTACTTTTTATCTTTATGAAAATACATGAACATACCTGAAGAAAAAAATCGAATGATCCACAGCCCTCGCTGTAATGATAAACAGCAGGTCGCGGCCACGTCCGTTTCCAAACACCCGTTCTGCAGAGGCAGCTGTGTCCAACACTGTTGATGTCCACGTTTACGAACAACCTTGCTGTTGCTAAATCTCCAGCTTTAGAAAATTCTACGTTTTCTAAATAAAAGACGAGGATTTACTTCTTACACTACAACTTTCATGTAATTTTTACCACCCCTCCTACCCTCCCAACATATTTACTCATTAAACACATATTCAGTGCTCACAGACAAGCCACGTGGGGCGATATGTTACACTTTCTCTGCCACTGGTTTTCCCTGGCGTTAACAATTGCCTCAATTCTTCCGTGTGCATTTAGCTTTCCTTTAAGATACAGAGTACTGCCTAACCTCTAAGCTCTCTACCCCAAATGGGAAACCTCTCCCGTATAGCCAGACTCGGTCTGCCAGCTCCATTTTGCTGGCAGTCATCTCAGTGCTGGCAAAGGAAGTGACAAGCGACCCAGAGGGATTTGGAGCCATGGCAGCCTGTCCCACTCTGCTCCTCTTAAACACCTACCCACTGTCTTTACTGACATTTTGGATTTACTTTCAACCCTTCATTTCTTTCTGTTAGCTATTAGGTTCTTCTGATGTCCTTCTTTGAAAGCATGCACCCATTTAACAGAAGGAACACTTTGAATAAGCAGGTGGATATGGATCATATGCCTTCTCTTCTGTGGCAGAGGGAGGGTGTGGCACAGGGAGGCTAAGAAACGGGCAGGCAGCCCCAGTGCAGAAGCTCCATCCTCTTGCTTCACTGACTCATGCTGCCCAGCTCTGCCATTAGTTTCTTATGCTTATTGAAGCCCCAAGCAAAGGAGGGAGCATTAGAGTTGAGACCATAACAATTTTGACCTCTCCGGCCCTGGGATGTATATTAAGTGTGTCTTGCTTTTAAAGGCTACAACTTTTAGTGTAACCTCTCTTAAATGTTTCTCTTCACAGTGAGTGGCAACGATGAGCATTGCACACATGTGCACCACACATACGCACATACATGCACACACAAACACACCTCTCACATGGAGATCCTCCCCGAGGAGAGGTGGAGTAGGTTAAGTGGCTTGATTTGTCCTGCTGAGCCGTAACGAGTGCTGCACCCTGTCGTCATCCTCCCGGAGTGGCGTTGTGAGTAGGACAAGAAGGCTGAGTCGAACCTTCAAACGGTTCTGCCTTCCTGGCATATCCACACAGATGCCCCAGACATATAAAACCGAGTATGGGTGGCAGGTGATGCATACAACGGACAACCAGTATGCTCTGTGGGTACACTTCTGGGGGGGCTTAAATTTGACAAATCTGAGAGTGCAGCATATCCATGACCACTGTTAACATGGTTATTTGGTCAAGATTTAACATCACATTAACTAACATTTATAACATTTCCTCCTTGTTTAGCTTGGATCTTAATATATCATTTAGTAAATATCCAGAAAAATCCGTTAATCTCAGGCTAGCAAGTTCCAGACTCATTTCCTTTCCTTCATTTGTTTTTCCTCTAATTCTCTTCCTCATCTAGTAAGTGGAGCCTGCTGGAAAACTCAGTCTAGGATGAGCAACAATGTGGGGTTAAGAAAATACATCATATCCACCCCCGTAAGAACAGACACATTTGGTGATTTGCCTGGGATCTGGGAGCCCGTGGTTAGGAACGTAAACCTTGAGCACAGCTGGGATTCAGAGTAGTGCCGGTGCTTGTGAGGGACTGAGCACATCCTAATCCAAACCCGACTTCCGGGAGGGACTATGGGGCGTCGGGGGAAAGCATCACCATAAGGAGTCCGGACCCATAACAGGGACTAGGCTGGAGGAAAAAGTATATCATTCAACAGGCTGAGGCTATGTTTAAATGCCTCCCAATCAGCCCCCTGAAGGTAACTCAACTCGCTGGGGAGGAGAGGTCTGTGAGTTACACTTCTAACAACTGCATTCTCTGAGGGCAGGGACAAGCCCCTGGGCTGGGAGAGGCACCCCTGCTATAACCATCCCCTGTCTCCTCACTAAAAATGGTGATGCTAGAAAAGAGGGAGGAAGGAATTCCCTGACAAGCCAGAGAGAGATAACATCAGACACATGAGGTAAGAATTTCAAACAGTAAAGAGGTGAGCACAGCAGCCCAGGGGTCTGTGAACAGGGGAGGGGGTGGGTGGGTAGGGGGTGGAAGGTAAGGGGATTGGCACTACCCATTTTATTTTTTTACTTTTTAAAGATTTATTTATTTATTTGTTTGTTTGTTTTTAGAGAGAGGGGAAGGAAGGAAGAGAGAGAGAGAGAAACATAGATGTGCGAGAGATACATTGATTGGCTGCCTCTTGCATGCCCTCAACCAGGGATCTGGCCCACAACCAGGCATGTGCCCTGACTGGGAATCAAACCAGTGACCTTTCAGTTCGCAGGCCGGCACTCAATCCACTGAGCCATACCAGCCAGGGTGGCACTACCCATATTAAGCAGGTATAGGTGAGCAAGCACTTAAACACGGAAAAACAAATTCCGTGTCCTGTTTACAGCTCTCAGTGAACACCTGGAGACATACAATGAACTCTTGCTGCGCAGTGGGAGGAGGTTAGCGATGTTATAGGTGAGGGTCTGATGACCCCAGGAATCTGACTTAGGGCCCATAAGCTGGTAAGCTTAGGGCACATGAAGGAATTTTATATATTTACTTACAAATACATACATGCATGTACATTACATGTATAATACTTAAAATAAAAACAACAGCTTTATATATGAGCTTTATCTAAAAATAGCTAACATTTGCTCTGCAACTAAAAAACAGAAATTTGAGAAATGAGTATTAATGTGTTCACATAAATAAAATATATTATTTTTTTTTACAAATGAATTGTTTCCAAGAGGAAACTAAGTGTATATATTCCCTGAGTAGAAAATGGTAGTAATTCTTTTTCTCTGGAGGCTTTCATATTGTATGGTTTCCACAGTTAATATTAAAATAAAATATTGAAATGGAGAATCTTGGCTCCCCCTCCTTACCCCCACCAGGCAATATGGCTTTAGGCCTCTGTAAAATGTTGCTGCCATGTGGTGCTAGCAAACAGTGTTATTTCCACCCTGATTAGGTAGCTCAGCTGGTTAGAGCATTGTGTTGACATGCTAAAGTTGCAGGTTCGATCCCTGGTCTGGGTGCATAAAAGAATCAGCCAATGAATGCATCAATGAGTGGAACAACAAATCAATATTTCTCTCCCTCTTCCCCCTTCATCTCTCTAAAATCAATACAATCAAATTTTAAAAAATAATATTATTTCCATTCTGAGGAAGCAGATACAAAGAACTGACAATTATGTTAAGAGGCTACCTAGCTAATAATTCATTCACTGTCTATCATGTCTGGGTCACACACATGACCTCCTGGTTTCCCTTCCAAGTCCCCATGTTGGAGATCTGAGGGCCGCTAACTGTCCCCTGGGGCTGCTGTCTGGCTACAGTGCCACCCTGTGCCAGCCAGGGCCAGCATCTGTTGTCCATGGCATCTCCCTTTTGTGACTGGGGGCATCTCAAGGAAAGCCGGGAAGCTTGGGTGACAGGTCGCCCCTTCCCTTTTGGTGAGATAACCAGCTCATTAAGTCTAAACGTGAAGGGCATTTTCTGATGAAGAGTCAAATCCAAAGATTTACTTGCCCGTTTTTCACCGGCTCCCCCTCCTGCTTATTGCTTTGTGGTTGCTAATGGCCTTTCTGGAAGTTATACAATCCTGTCACAGGTATAAAAATATCACTCCACGCCTGCTCATGTGGCCTAAATCATTCAGCCGCGAGCAGTGACAGGGCGGGCGTATGAACCGCACTGGAGGCAGGGGGACAGCTGTCCCACTTTCTCTACCCGTCGACCCTGGGCTAAGGAACACCGAGATTTTAATAAGATTATGAAGAAGAATGACATACACTGGCATGATAGGTAGCTTTCATTAGCATCCAGAATGCCCGGGATAATAAATTAGAGCAATTGAGCAGAAATGGGCAATTTGATTATTCAACATTTTTCAACACCAGCCCCAGCAGCTGGACCCGCCGCACTTCTGCTGATTTCCCCCTCGCCGTGCGGCCGGCGGGGCACAGGTGAGCGCAGAGCCATCTTTTTCTCCTGCCCAGACTCCAGGAGGGAGAGGCCCCGACGGTGTCTCACGTGCTCCGCGAGTGTGAATTGATGCTCGCGGGGAGGAAGTCTTCATATATCTTTGCAGTGGAAGTGGCAGAGTTCGATGGGCTGACTTTCTTTTATTGCAACAGGCCCATGCTGATTGAGAGAACAGTGGCGCACAGCGGCGTGAGAGGGGCCCCTGCGCACACAGCGGCGGATTACATTCCGGGCAGCGGGGCTCTCCGTCACCACGGTTTTCCTGTGGAAACCCTGAAACGGTGTGAGATGGCTAGCCTGTAATGCATTCACTCTGGCTAAGGGGCTAAGGGCCGACTTCACTAGAGCTGTTTCCAAACCATCTATCCGTTATGAATTATATGAATTACATATTATATATTGCAATATGTTATAAACTATAAACCTTGTGTATACATTGATTAGATAGGGCAGTATAAGCAATCATAGAACTTTGTATTTCACATGACACAGGGTCATTTGAATGTAAATTTTTTACATCATGCTTCTTCTTTTTTTATTGGTAGTCCATTAAAAAGAACTGAAGTTAAGCTTTTTGCTAATAAGAAGATAAATGAAGAACATCAGAATCGTGAATGTAGAATGGCTTCCTCAGGTATGTTTACAAGCATCCCTGAGCCCCGAGGAGGTTTGAAGTGATGTTCAGCGTAACATGCTGGCTTCACCAGTGACAGAGCTCTGCCGGGACCTCCTGTTGCCTGCATGCCACACACAGTGTCCTGCGGTCCAACTGGAAGTGAGACATCCTGTGGCCCTACTGCCTTTGAACAGAAAGACTGTGGGCTTTCCTGACTTGTCATCTCACTAATGTTAGATACTGGTCACATACTTTTAGCTTAAATAATAGGAAAACTCTGAAGTATTCAGTGCTAAAATTGATTCTGAAATCACGAGTGAAAAAACCAACTCAGTCACAGAGACTCTACATAATGCTATGAAACAGAGGATTATCACTACCTTGCAGTGACTTTCAGGGTAGGAAATCAATATATACATGTGTATGTGTGTGTGTATACACACACATAAACATGTATGCACATACATGTTTAGCACATGCATAGTTTATCCATTTACCTGCAAACTAATTTTGCCTTTGATATAGCTTAATTGGAAGACGACCCACCCAACCACTGACCATGCAAATACATTTGGAACTACTCTTCACAGATATTTTAACAGTCATCATAACAGTTGGCATTATTGCTATAAGTTAAATAGCATCCTGCATGAACTAAATGTTTCCTATTTTTCTAGTTTCTTCTAGTTAATTCTGCTTCCTTCCATCCTGCCAGTTCTTTGGGCAGCAGGTGAGTCCGAGAGCAGAACACACACTGAGAGACTCAGGAAGCACCTAGGGAATGAGGGTCCTGCCTGAGGCTGGGAAATAAAGAACCTTCTAGGGCAGCAGCATGGGAAGGCTCACATTGGAACATTAAAGGGATGGGCTCTGATGTTCAGAGTGATGCTGAAATCCCAATTTGAGTACTTATGGCAGTGCGACTCTGGACTGGGTTGCCCTCTGGGCATCAGTTTTCTTATCTATAAAGCAGGGATAATCATTGAGTGATATATGGGGTTATATTGAGAATTCCACATGAAACAGTTAAAGTGGCCCAGGGCACAGTGTTTAGATCTCTCACGTCTTCTATGTTCACTAGCTCAAATATCATCTGTATGCCGATGACCCCCCAATTTGTATCTCTGAAACAGACCTCTCCCCTGAACTCCAGACTCATAGACAGACCTGTGTACCAGATACCTCTGGGATGTCTGACAGGTTTCCACAACTAAGCACATCCCCAACTGGGTTCTTCATCCCTCAGTATCCCTCCACTGACATTTCCCCTCTCGGCAGAGTGCACCTTCCCATTCCTTGGGCCAAAATCCTTGCAGATGTCCATGGCTCCTCACCTTCTCTCAGACTCCAAATCTAGCTCATCGGTAGTCCTTTGGAGATCTAAGTTCAAAATAGTTCTAGAATCTAGTCACTTCTCACTATCTCCTCTGCTAACAATAAACTTGACATAGTTGACAATGTAAAGAATGCTTTGCCAACTAGCAGGAGAGTGCACATGCTTTTCAATTGCTCCTGAAACATGTACCAAGATAGACTATATTCTGGAAAACAAAACACATCTCAGCCCTCATTACCTCCTGCCTGAGGCACTAGCTGCTGCCACTTGCCCCTCACCTCTCCTGATCCACTGTCTACCCAGCTTTCTGTCTTTTGCCCTAGAGGCAAACTGGTGTGGGCAATTAGGGGTCAACAAACCTTTTCTGTAAAGGACTACCTAGATAGTAAATTTTTAAGGCTTAAGGCTCTGCTGGCCAAATGGTCTCCAATTGCAGCTACTCAATGCTACTATAATGGTGTGAAAGCAACTGCAGGTAATCAGAAAATGAAAATGTGTCCCAGTAAAACTTTCTTTATAAAGACAGACTGTGGCAGGCCAGATCTGGCCTGTGGACCACAGTGGGCCAACACCTGGACTACACCAAGGATCTCCCTTGCCCTGTGGACTCCACTGGTTTCAGGCAACGGGGAAATGTCAACAATAAATGAGAGGCAGAGAGGAGACAAGGTTGGCATGTGCATTCCACAGGCACCTGCAGAGTCACTGCAGCCTGGCTACATCCCTCAAGCAAAGGTCCGGCTTTCATCTAGCAGCCCATTACGTGTGCAGCATTCTCTGTCTCCGGGTTCTTGTGAGAGATTTTTTCCCTTACCTCTTCAGGCCTAGGGTTGGTTATGGTAAATGCCCCATTCCTTGTGGTTTCCTGACATCCTGCCCATTGTTTTATAACAGTTCCTTTTCCAAGCTGTTCTTCCAATTGCCCACTTTAGCATGCCACTCTTTCTTCCGGGATCTTAACTGACACACTTAGGTGATAACAATAGCCCTGTCCCACCCTGCCTTCCTCGCCCAGTCTGTTTCTAACACAGCCGCTAAAATGACCCTGCTAGGACCAGGTCACGCCCCTCATCTGCACCAGAGCCCAGTGGCTCCCCGCTTCTCACCGAGTAAATGGCACAAGTCCTGGCAATGGTCTGGAAGGCGCCCTGCCACTTGCCTTCCGTTACCCATTAAGTCTCACTTTATTTCTTTCCAGCCTCCCCTCCCTCTCCGGCTTTCTTGGTGACACTGGGACACGGCCAGGCTTGCTCCTGCCTCAGGGCCCTTGCACTGGCTACCCCTTCTGCCAGAAATGTTCTCCCGAACATCCACAGGGCTTGTCCCCGGCCCTACCCCCATTGGCATGTTCCCTCACCTTTGCTCAAAATCTGAGGAAGCCGTCATTTAAAATTTTACGTCCTCCTCCTCCTCCATTCCCAAGTGGACTTTCTCAGCCTTATTTTATTTTCTATAACACCAGATTCTGATGTACTATTTAACTTACTTGTTTGCTTATTATCTCTCTCCCCACTACAGTTAACATGTAGGGCAGGGGTTTGGGTGAGGGCAGGGGTTTGGGTGTCTTGACACCTACAACAGCACAGGCATTCAATGCATGCTTATCGAATGAGCATCAGTTCTTGGTGAAAAGGACTCTGGATTTAGAGATGGGAAATCTGGTCTGGAATCCAGTTTCTGCATCGTTTTTCCATCATTCCTTTCCTCCCGCCCTCCCTCCCTTTGTTGCTCCTTTCTTGCTCTGAGAGCACTTGAGTGTTTGTTTTTGTAATTGCACAGACAAGTAATCGGAAACCCAATTTAACAAAATCAAACACTATTCTCACCTCCTCAGCCTTTCAATATTGATCTCAATATCCACTGTTCCTTTCCAACCATTGTTCATATGCAGATATAATCTTAAAAGCATAAACATAACATAGGTGCTACTTTTGTAAGCTCCTTGAAAAATGAATGAACAGTATATAAAATAAGAGAAGAAAAATTAAAATCTCATCACCTGAGATAGTATCATCAGCAGGTTGATGACCATCCTTATACACATCTCTTTCGGCACCTGTGTGTGCGTGTATTTTTTTTTAACAGAAAAAGAACAGCATAATAAATGTTAATGTAATCAGTGAATTTATTTAAAAATAAATAGCCAAGGAATTAACCTAATATATAAAATTTTATCCATGACTTTCTTCTTTGTTTTCCAATTGAGATTCTAGTGTTCGTTTGTTTTTTCCTAAAGGAAGCAGGACAATCTCACATACACTTGAGTATTGTGGATTCTTTTAAAGTAAAAATAACATTTTTGTAAGTCCTGATTACTGACTGTAGTTATTTTGTTAAAACGTTACCTGATATACACTAACATATAACTCAATCTTTCTAATATTTATAGCTCTCACATAAAACCAAAGCAAGTTTATAAATTAAATATAAAAACAACTGCAAAATCGATACATGTTAAATTAATAACATTAATATAACACATGACACTGTTTTGATGAAACAAAATTACTAATGTTTGGTTTAATGATTGAACAATATAGCCTCAAGTTTGGGCCTATATTTAATTTCTCTCAATATTTTCACTTCAATAACACAGAAATTGTTCATTTGTAATTGTGTTTTACAAATTAGTATTAATACCTTTAAGGCATTGTTGGCTAGTTCAAGTTAATCAGACCACATACTTAATCAAAACTGCCACCAATCAATTCATAATTGCAAATTTTAATGAAGTTTCATTCTGTAAAGTGTCTTATTCAATTAAAGATACTAATAATCTCAGCATTGCTGCATTATTGAAGTCTGCTTTCAAATGGTCAATTTTCAGGAGGATTAGGAATAGGAACCGTCACCATTTCATTTTTACTACTGCCTTTCTGCCATGGCTGGTGCACAGAGAGCCGTCTGCAGGACGCTGGCTGGCGACCCGCCCATGGCCTGGGCAGCTTTGGCACAGCTTTCGTTGCCTGAGGTCACGGGCCTTGGGGTGGCTGTATTTCCTTAGTCCTTTTTGCTCCTGATATCAAAATAAAGCACTGGTTTGCAAGGTGTTCCCTCATGTTATTTGCTTATCACTCGGAAGAAATATACTCAAAAACACAAACTCAGACTTCTAATTTACAAGGTTATTATTACATGGTTACGTTTTGGGAGAAGATGGTCAAAGTGGTGATCACAGTGCTCGTGTTTTCTGTGAGCATGATCTCTACGTTAAACACGAAATTAACCCATTTTCTCACAAATCTCTCTGACCTGGGGGCACAGGAATCCTGAGCCCCACGCTGAAAAACACATACGGGTTTTAAAATCTGCGTGATTCTGGGTTGGAAGGATACCTTCACAATCTACAAGCTCTGAAAACTTGGGCCATTTAACTTCACCTTTCCAAACCTCATTTTTCTTCTAGTAAAATGGTAATCATCCATCCTGCTTCTGTGAGAGAAGCAGCATTGCGGTGTTGTGATGAAGACTTAATGAATTGAGAAGTATCAAGTGCCCCGCCAGACCTAAGTGTTAGGGAACTGGGACTCGACTTTGCAAGCAGTGCAGCTGACGGAGTCTCTAGCCCCAGGGGGAATGCCTCAACAGTCTGTTTGTCTGTTCCTAAATCACCATACTTGAGGGGGCCATTATAGACTTAATCACCATTGAGATATTAAGACTCGATTTTATGACCACAACATTACATAACTTTCCAACAAGCAAAAGGATAATCTTTTTGCATATAACCAGTTTCTGGTGTAATGGGAGCATTTTTTTTCCCTTAGATTAAGACCCAAGCTCAGTTCAGAGAAAGCAGGCCAGTTTAATATGCATTTGAATTAGTTGCAACTCTCTTAAAGAGCCCTGTTCAGGGCAGAGGAGAATACAAGGCAATTAAAAAACTTTTGTGGATGATTAATGTTCAAACACATGCTGTGAACAGCTTTGCGTATCTGATGGCAATAAAAATAAGCACAAGGGTTGATTGTGATGGCTTCCATCTAAAGAGTAGCTTTTAATTTAATTCATTCAGTAGATATTTATTCAGACTTTTTTTTTCTTCCAGGCACTTGGGAGGCCGTGGAGGAGATTGTAGCTCACCAGAAAACAGCACACGTAGACACAGGAACACCACACTGGATGAAGCACGCTGTATGACTGATGCCTACTCAATGTTGTGGGGGCGTTGAGAGTACTTCCGTGGATTTACAAGAAACATTTACAAATTGAGCAAGGCTTTTATTTTTATTGTTTCACCTGCACACTTTCTGAAGCTCAGCACACTTACTACCTTCCCAGACCACTTATATTTTTCTCTAGGGTCAAAGCTTAGGTGGATCATTGCCCTGAGTTGGAGGCCGCCCTGATGCCCAGGAAGACTTCCCTGTGGATGGGCGATGGTAAGTGATGGAGCTCATGGTCGCCTGGACCTAACACTGAGCTAGGCAAGAACCCACTTTCCTTCCTGCAGGACAACGACAAGTTTGCTTTTGTCTCAGAACGCACACTTCCTGACTCAGTGCAGGGAATCAGCCAGCTTTAAAAAAGCATCTAGTTGGTAGATCAAAAAGAGAAAGAAAAAGCCAGGAGGACAAGAGAGCTGAATATAAATCACCAGAAGAAGCTGGAAATCAAGAAATGACACCGTTATCCCTGTAGTAACTGGGGCCTCGGAGCCTGGCACCAACTGCCAACAGCATGCTGTAAGCCAGGGATTAGATCCAGCGCCAGGGCAAAGAAACGTTCCTTTCTCTCTCTCCACTGGAGTTCTGGACACCTACCGTCATTATTTCCATTATCTCTTCTTCCATGAGGCCACCTGGCCACTGCCAAGCTTTCCTCAGCAGACACCGTTGATTGTGTTTATTCAAAGTCCTCTGCGTGTCTCACTCCGCGGAGCGTTCCCCCTACTGAGCTGTGTGGCGCTGTGGAGCCTGGAACTTCCCTTTCAACAGCTGGCAACTACAAATTAACTTTTTGACTTCATTAGGCTAATATGCTGAATTATCCCTAATTTGGAGCACCTGACGCACTGCGCTTCGCCTCCCTCTCCCCTCCAACCACCTCCTCTCATCAATCAGGGGCTGAATAGCAGGGAACCAGCGTTTGCAGCCTGGCGCGGCTTGGTCAGAGCTGCAAGTGGGCTTTTCCATCCCCGCTGAACCGCTCAAGGGCTCAGGCTGTTCGCGTCAACACGTCCCACCCCTGCTGCCAGGGCTGGCGCGAGTACAAGACGCCGCCGTGTACAGAGTGGACATGACCGAAGAGATCAGTCCTCCCTCTGCCTTTGGGCACGTGCGGCTCCTCAACCAGCAACTTTTAAATTCTGAGTTGCCTTCAGTACACTATTTTTTAATTGAATAAATTTGATAGATAACATTGTGTAAGTTTAAGGTGCACAATGTTACTTTGACACACTTATGTATTATAATATGATTGCTGATACAGTGATATATAGACAATAACATTGTACTGTCCTTAAGTTCCGTGCACATGGCTATAGAATCGCTGTTCTGATTTCCTCCAGCGTGCCCCGGAAGTCAGACTAAGTGAAATAAAATTCCCTTTTACCCACTCCCCATGTCCCCAGCAACCAGGTGGCTGGAAACTTTGACTTCACTTAGACAATCAGCGAGAAACGGAAACGACACGAGAACACCAAGTTTTATCGTCTGCCCCGAATCACGCCCGCATGTAGTGGTAGGGACACCTGGCTCTCTCCCTTGCAGGTGATCTCCTCGGAGGCTCCCAACAGTTCAACACAGTCTGTGAAGTCGAACAGAGATCTTCCCACTAGCCTGTCAGGCTCAAGTGCCAATTTTCTTCCCAGAGAGTTTTCCCTAGAGGGCACTGAAGGAAAACCAGCACAAACAGCACTCTTAAAATCCCTTTTGCATCCATGGTGCATTGCTCCGCGCAGTTTTAGCGGACAAAGCCCTTCTCATCACACGGCTCTCCGGGAAGCTCTCCTCCCTAAGAGCTCGGCCCCGAGAAGGAGGCTGGGGAAACCAGAAAGGCAGATAAACAAGATTTGCTGGGACAAAGAAGCCAACACGTCCCAGCCTTAAGTCTTAGAAGGGGAGTTCCACTTTGTAAAAGCAATTCAGATGCACCCTGTTCACAGAACAGTGGTGGAAGCAGTTTCTCGGAGATAGAATTGGAGCTCCGAGAGACAGCATCGATGCCAGAACTTCAAATTGCATATTACTTGATTTGGTGCCCCTTAGGCTGTGCTCTCTGTAAGCTCTTATCTTTATAGTAGAGTTCAGGCAATCATATATGTCCTATTTTTGCGAGGGCAATCCTTGTTTACACCTGATATCCCATATAATTTTCAAAAGGACCTTCTTTTCCTTTCATAAATATTCCAGTTAGTACAAGTTATAAGGTCGCTCTATTGGCTTTGAATTCCCCAATGACCATTTGTCCAATCTCTTAATCTCAAAATAACAAGCAAATTGGATCAGCTAGTTTTTGAGAACTCCCGTTAATGTTATGAGAGAGCAGTAGTATTTCCATTCTCATTTCCTCTTTCACCTTTCCCTCCTCACTTGGGGCAAAAATGGGGTAGAGAAACCAGGTACTGAAAAGAGTGTAGTGTTCAGAGAGATTCGGGCTTGGGTGTTAATGCCCCTACTGACACTTACTCTATCTTCGGTGAAGTAGATTTAGCTTTAACTGCACTTCACTGTCTTGGTCTACAAAATGAAGCCAATCATAGCCATCTTAAAAGATGATTGAGGGGTTACATCAAGACGTTTATTTGCGTGGAACCTGCACAGTGGCTGGGGGCTGGGAGTGGCAGTGGAGTGAGGGCAGCTGCTGCAGTGGCTCTAGTCACGGGGCGGGGCAGGGCGGGGCTAGGGGAGCAGCCTCAGAGCAGCGGAGGAAAAGGCCCGAGGTTTGGCTCAGACGTCTTCGGTTAAGCTCTTCTTCTGTGACCACACAGCTACGTAACCTTGGACAAGCAAGCTGACTTCTGCCCCCGAGTTTCATCTAGCTCTGGCCAAAATAGCAATTTCACTCTTTCAATGGTAAAATAGAATAATGCTGGTGAAACACCTCATAGGCTGTGGAGCTTGCATGTTCATCAAGCATCGTTTCTGGATCCTCTCTCCGTGCTACTTTGGGGAGTATTCCTGCGTGTTGTGGGGAGGTGGCTGGTGGTATAATCTAAGCACAAGAGAGTGTGCTTGACTTGAGAATGAGGAACCTGGTTTCTGAAGCCCCAAGTTCTGCCAGGAGTGAACTGTGAGCTGAAGGCAATGGGTGGAGATATAGCAGCAAACCGTCATCAACAGAAGGAAGACGTTCTTAACCGTTCAGGGGGTTTGGAAGCACAGTGTCCATTCTGTATGGCTGATCTGATGAATTGCTTACCCAAGAGCTACCTTCTCTTCTTATCTGCTGAAAGGCTCGTGATTTTATGGTAGAAGGAGACCCTCCATTCCCGCAGATGTCAGCCCTATTCCTGGACCCGGGAGAGGAACTGTGCTTGGTGTAAGTCGGCCACAGCCATCCCATCCATGTCACCCTCCGTGTGGGCTCCAGCTTCAGTCCCTGGCAGCAAGACGTGAAGCCAGGTGTGGGAGAGGGGGTGATGTCACCTTCAGGGTAAAAAGACGCACCCTCTCTAGGAATATGCCTTTCCCTCACATTGCTATTTGCTGCCTTGACTTCCTTTTAAAGGGGCTTAGAGCCGCCATGGCCTCGAGAGACCACGTGCATGAGGATGAGCAGCCAGAATGTGAGGACAGTCCCACTGCCACTGGGAGCTAATGAGCAGCCCGGGCATGTCCACCATCAGTTCCCTGAAAGGAGGTGATAAATACAGGGGCGGGCAAAGTGGGTTTACAGTGCTTAAAGTGGAGTTTCTTCTTCTGTTTTTAAATTTTATTTATTGATATTTTGAGAGAGAGAAAGAGAAATATTGGTTTGTTGTTCCACTTATTGATGCATTCATTGGTTGATTCTTGTGCATGCCCTGATTGGGGATTAAACCACAATCTTGGTGTATTGGAACAACGCTCTGACCAACTGAACTACCCAGCCAGGGCCGCAGAGTTTATGCTTGTATTTTTGTTTAATAATTATTGTATTTTTGCATATGAACAACTGTACACCTATTTTTGCTTACCTCTGTGTATGCATATTGCTTTTTCCACTCTTAGACATACATACAATCAGAAGAAGCATTCCCAAGTGGCATGCCTCCATGAGTTAGATAAGTGAATGAAAACAGTACTTTAGAGTTTCTTTTCTCCAGTGTTTCTTCCCATTGTCTTTGGCAACCAGCAGTTTGGCTGAATATTATGCTTGGGTCATGAAAAGGAGAAAACATAGGTGTAGATGGGATTTTCTCATATCCTATGTATTTCTATTTATTTGCAAAGATAAATTTGGAAATTATGGGGTAGCCAAAAAGTGTTCTATAAAAGGAAGGGATTTTTAGACTCTCCATCAGAGGATGCATAAAATTCATCGTTCTGTGATGAAACCATGAAATGTAACTCATTCAATTGGCCTGAGCATTTTGAATTTGTATTATTGGACTCTGGCATCCTTTATGTTTCCAGACCACATAAGTGCATATAAAAACTAAGAGTTAAAAATAATAAAAGAACTATAAAAATAAGGTTTGAAAACCACACTGGGCTTTCCTGTCAGCAGTGGCTCCGTTTTCATGTGTCAGGATTAATATTTCACACATACCGGCTCATTAAAAAAATAACCTTGGAACACAGTGTCGGGTGGAGATTTTTTTTTAAAGATGTGCTAGAAATTATGCAGCCATAAAGAGCATTTCTACTAATTATCCTGGCACTCACGTTATGCTGACCGCTATGTCACCACGTTGGGGTGGCAGAGCGGAGAGCCCCCTCCATGCTGTCTCTCGCATTGCTTTGCTCTATTTTTTTCTCAGACTCATTTCCCCAAAGCTCATATTTATGCGAGAGAGGGTAATGAGGTAGCCAGAGGTGAGAGGGGGTGCAGAGGGCTTTTGGATGATGAGAGCACTGGTAACTAGGGAGGCCAGCCTCAGGCTGTCTGAAATCAAAATTTGGGGCTAAATTAATAACTCAACCTGAGCACGTGCAGCTGTATAGTAAGTCTGTCTCCTCTAAGGTTGACACTATGTAGTTTGACATAAAAGGATCTCTAGCTGTGACAGAAAAAAGGTTCAAGGTGATTCCATTCCAAGTAGCACCTTTGGGGGGATGGTAAACAGAAAGCGGTGGTGGGACACCTACTTAGTCAAACTTTCCTTAGAATGTGCTTTCATATTTCAATTTATAGAATGTGTGTGCCTGCCTGTAGGCTTAGAGATCGATAGTGGTCTTGCTCAAAATTATATATGCAAACAAATAGGAGTCTGTTCTACAATTACACTCTTTCTAAATTCCCTCCAAAGTCAGGGTCAGCTAGGGCCTCGGTAAAGCTCAGCAGCGGAGCAAGGGGCAGATTGGACTCATACCTGAGCTTTTCTTTTACTTTCTTTGCATTTCAGCAACAGAAACATGGAAATAATTTCCCTAAGTCTCGTTAAAAAGATGGTGAGGTATCTATTTGTACTTTCAGTGTGGGAATGTTCAAGGGAATGTCCCCAGGGAAACAATGTTAAAGAATGACAGCGAAAAAGCCAGAAAAATAAGACATGAGGGAACATTATAGATTGGCCCCAAAGACACCAGCGTACAGCTATTCTGTAAACTGAAAGGCAACCACAGCACCTGAGGCATCGCTGAGACAGACTAGAATGAAAATAGAAAATACAGCCCTGTCTATCTCCCAAACCATGCGGGCCCTTCCAGAAGTAGATGCTGTTCTTGATTCGGTTTCAAAGTAGAGAGCATGTCTTGCAAGTCTTGACAGGATCCAGAGAAGAACACTAAATTCATTAGAAGAGTTAAGGGGTTGCTATAAGCTGGCTAACTGAAATTTTTTCACCTCTATAGTGTGGAGAGCCATGGCTAAAACATGACTGACTGGAGGCTGTGCTGGCAAAGACAATAGTGGTTTAGCAATACTTGCAATTTAAAGTACTCAGTAATTAGACAAGTCAAATAATTTCTTGGTACCAGTGAAGAAGACAGGATTTAAGTAATTTTTTAAAAGGTCGTACAGAAGCTGCGCCAGACCCTTGGTCCTGTGGTGTGCATACACTTGGGGGGGGGAGGGGAAGGGTTCCTGTTTCCCAGCTGTGCCGTGTGAATGGGGGTAGGAGGTGTGTGAAGGAAACGGTCTCTAAGTCCTATTCCGGCTGTCTGTCGTGATGGTGCCATCTGATCCTCTGTGCCACACTACTGATAAGCGCCATCTCTGCCCACTGCTAGTGCAGAGGTTGTGAGGTGGCTTATGCGCTTTTTCAGCAAAAGGTGCTCTGTATTCTGTCTCTTCCAAGAATTTATTCTCTCGCCAGTCCAAAAATAGCACAGAATAAACACCAAGACCCTTGTCTCTCCCCTAGCACCACCGAGAAGAATAAAGGTGTTTTTAAAGAAAGTCTTCTTTATTTAAGTCTATTTTTTTAAGCAGATTCAGGTTCTGGAAGCTACAGGTTCCTTTCCCACTTCTGCAATAAGGCAGCCAGAAACTGAAGGGCAGGCACGCTAAATTTTACAACCTGTGGGCCCTACAACTGGCCCGGATTTCTACTCCCAGTCTGGTTCCCCATAACTCAGACCCTAAGTCAAACTGAGTTGCATTTTTCTTTCCCTAAAGGCCCATTTGCATGCTCTTTGAACCTTGTCCAGCATTCCCTTTCTCTAACTTTCTTTTTACCATCAGAGAATTATCTAGTCTCCAGTTTCACAGGAAAACAACCACAGACGCATCCTAAACTCACCACTCCTGAAGCTCTAACCTGACACCCAGGCCCAGCTTCTCTTGGTTTTCTGTGTTTTGTTTTTTCCATCTAAGGTCATCATGTTCCATGTTCTTCAGAGGCTGTCCCCTTCGGCTTTTCATGGGACATGAGGCGATGGGTCACTTGCTCTTTGATTTCTGCCTTAACTTCATCTTCTAGACCCCTGCCATCAGGATGCTCACATTTCATCCATCCTGAAAATGCCCTTCCTCAATCCTGCATTTCTGAAAAATATGGTATTCTCCTTACTTGTGATATAAGTACCTTTCTAATTGTAGGTAGATAATTATGTAATTAGCTATATATTGTGTTTTTTTCTTTTCACTTAAAGTATTAGAGAGCAGGGACTGAATTTGTCTAACTCATTCCTGTAAATCTGGTGCCAAGCACAGGGTCTCACCATACTAGGGAGGCACTGAATAACTTTTTAATGACTGATTAAAAAGTGAATGAATAAAGGAATGTATGAATAATGTTCTTCTTCTGGCTTTTTGTTCATATTTTTCCTTCCCTGTAATCAGAACGACTTTTCCTGTTCCTTTTTTTAATCCAAATTCTATATATCATCAGGTGGTATTCATGCTGCCACCTACTCCCATACCAGAACAATTCCCTGATGTCTCCATAATTATTGATCCCTCTTCAGAACGCTCGATTTTAGAAGCTTTTGGTAATTTACACTCCAGGAGCTTGGATACCTGACTCCTCTCCAATACTATGCCGAGTGCTCATTGAGGACAGGTCCCAGCACGGTGACATCACGTGTCTTCCAAAGGAATGCAGCTTTGTGCAGGGCAAGGGCTCAATAAGTGCTAAACTAATCAATGTATTCATTGGTTCATTCACTCAACTCTTTGTTAAGCTGCCACCATGGCTCAGGCAATTGTGCCAGGAATTAAGTGGTGTGTAAGATCATCTCTGTCTTACAAAACTTACAGTAGATGATACAAAGGAACTAGCAGGCATTCATGTCAGTATAACAAGTGTTATGGAAAGAAAAACTGCAGAAAAGGGGCACCCAGGGCAGGCTTGTTGGATTTAGAGAAGGCTGCTCAGAGAAAGACACACTTGAGTCCTAAAAGATGAGTAGAAATAAGTGTAGGCTAAAGACGCAGAAGCTAAGGCATATAGCTTCCCCAAGGTGAGCCAGAGCATGGCAAACCCAGGGAACAAAAAGGGTCAGGCTGTGGACAATAACTAGGCAGCTGGAGGGAAACCAGAGCTAGATCCACAAAGACTTTATTTAAAGGCAAAGGGAACCACGGATTCATTGAATTATATGACTGGGTTTGTGTTTTAGAGAGTTCTTTCTGGCCAAAAAAAATGAAAGCACAAATAAATGGGAAAAAAAAAGATGAAGACTCCCAGTGTGGAAGATTTCCATAGTAGAATTATAATGGGGTACAGAGCGAGAGGTCCCTAGAATATAGCAGATATTCCCCACAGCCAGTGGTTGAGGGATTGGGGAAGGGGATGATAATGGTGGTTAAGTTACTTTTTGTAACAAAGGCAAGTTGATAGGCATGTGTTTCCTGAAGGAAAGTGGCTGCTGCCCCAGGCAAAAGGTGTATGTGACATTCAGAATGTATGGTGACTTGTGACATAGTTTGGGGAGCTTTTTATAGTACCTATGCAAAAGGCTGGGAAGTGGAGTCTCCCATGTCATGGAGTACTCTTGCCCTGCCTAAAGATGGCAGCTGAAAGAAGGTACAAAGATCTGGGGGAACTGGCAAAAGTAGTTCATTCTAGGAGGAGCCAGATATGAGGTCATGTGAGAAGTTCCAGGTCAGCATTTAAAAATAAGGGTGGGCAGAGAGAGGAAGGCAGGTCAGCTGTGGGGTAGTGAGGAAGCAACAAGAATCTGTGCCAGTCTGTAGTGAAGAGGGCAGCCAAGTGAGAGAGATTCCACCATGTTGTCTGTAGTGAGAAAAAGCTACTTCTGCTTCCCTGAGAATTCTGCCATGAGGAACAAAAGAGTAGGGAGGCAGCCATGCGGGCTGAGGAAAGGGTGAAAAGAGAAAACTGATGGAACTGTGCAAAGGCTCAGAAAAGCTGATGGAGCTGGGAATTGCAGGAACCTGCTGAGCCAAGCACAGATTTGTGGGAGATGCCTGGAATGCTGAACTGTGACCAGGGAATGCTGACTTCTGCTACTCTGAAGGAAAAACTGAAAGGCCACTTTCTTGGGGCGTGTGCCTTCCTGGACTTCACCATGATCCAGTGTAACAGGGCACATGTTTTCCTGGACTACTACATGGAGGCTGAGGACAACATACCCCAGATCCTGAAGGAGAGAGCTGTTGTGAGAGGATGGTGACTTTGCAACCCACAAGAGTACCTTCCAGAGGGGGTGAAGGACTGTTTGTACAGCTGGCTTAACAACACATAAGAACATAGGGAACTTCTGGGCATGGTTTTGGCTTATCACCTGGTGGGGAGCAAAGGAAGTGCTGTCTCCCCTGGGAGAGCAGGGCTCCCATCAAGAGTGCTCCCAGCTCCTACAAGGTTGGAATCCTGTAAATAAAAACCTGTTTCCCACAATGCTAATTGTTGGGCACCATCAAAGCACCACGTGCACAAGTCCTGGTTTGCTCAGTTACAGAATGTGGAAATTAAACTCCTTAATCTTGGATTTCTTTCTGTGCGTATACATTTTCTGGGATTTAGCATTCACCCCTGAAGTAAAAAGTGTATTGTGAATCTTGTCCTTTGGTCATTTTTTTTTCTGTGAAACTTTAATAGTCTTCTCAGGTTGTTTAGAATTAATGAGGCAAATGTCCTCAATCAAGAAGCAATTTAAGAACATGCTGCTAATTTCAATGAGTTCTGTAAATGAACTAATTTAATACAAGTTGACCTTTTTATTGAGGGAGAATGATTTGTGGCTGCATTTTCTTGATTTGTGCCTATAAGCCTCAGCAGTCTGAATGGGCATTTTGAGCCCAGGGGTAAACATTAATCATGGCACAGGGATGGTGTGCTTCCAAGTGGAGCATGGGGCATGGTAAGTGGAGGGTACCTTTTAAGAAGAGGGTCTTTACTATGTTTATTAAAACTGAAAGCCATAGGGAAAAAATACTATACTTCTCTGGTGAGGTAGACTTGGCAGAAAGATGCGGAATCAAATTATGAGATTTTATCCATGTCCTAGTGATTTTTCTACACTATCCCTTTTAATATTTTTAACTTTTTTAGAGCTGGGATGGTACCAATTGTTTTTTTTAATTTAGTAGCATAAAGTTTCTTCCTTCCTGAATAAAACTGAAGTACAATGAATGATACTTTAATGATCCTGCCATTCTTTTGTGTCTTACCACTTTATCTAGTAAAAATCCAATATTCCTGTAGCATTTTTCTAGGATTAAGCTATCAGTAGGAATGTATGTTTTACTGATAATTTTGTATGAATGATTTTGCCTTAAGCCAGCAAATATGCAGATCTACAAGCAGCAAGAACATGTGACAATTCCATCACACCAATAAAAGGATAAAATATTATTTCTGCCAGTGAAGCACTTTCCATTTAATGGGAGTGTTGTCCTGAGCGTGGGTTAGCATTTTTGACTCAAGCCAGACTCAGTAGCTTTCAGTGCCTGGTAAACTCAATCTTCTAGACAAACCAAGGGGAAGGAGAATTGAACTGATAGAATCAAGATACGGTAACATTTCTCTTAAAAGAGGTAAGAAGCACCAATAATAAAGAAAATAATTAATAAAATGACAACACTAAAATTAGGAACTCCTGTTCATAAAAACGATACCATAAACAGAGTGAAAGACAAGTCACAGAGTGGAAAAAGGTATCTGCTACACATAACTGCCAAAGGGCTTGCTTGTATCAAGAATAAACACATAACTGCAGTCCTGTAGGAAAATGGCCAAAAGACATAAAAAAGCACTTTGGGAAAGAGGAAATTCAATGGTCAATGAATATTGGAAAAGAAGATCAAAACCCTTATTAATAAGAGATGCAAACAGGAACTCTCATAGGCTGCTGTAGTTACACTATTAAAACCACACTAGAAGACAATTCAGCATTTTCGAGGACAGTTGATGATATGTGTGCCCTGTGACTCAGGATTTCTACTCCAAAGTGAGTGTCACACACGTTTGCTCACATGTCGTTTCACTTTAAAAATCTGGAATCTTTGTTTTGTTTTGTTTTAATGTGAGAGGGTCCCTGAAGCAAATGTAAGATGGTAGAGAATTAGGGAGTAAACTTAGGGACATTTGCACAAGAAAAAAGAAAGGAAGGAAGAAGGAAGAAAAGACAGAGGAAGAGAAGAGGAAGAAGGAAGAAAGGAAAGATGGAGGGAACAAAGGAGGGAAGGGAGGGAGAAAAGAGAGAGGAAAGAAGAAGGCAGGAGAGGAGGGAGGGAGGAAAGAAAGGAAGGTGCTTTTGTGAGGCTCTTTGCAAAATGAGGCTTGGATGATGAAGTTGAAAAATGTTTTTACTTTTATGCTACACAAACCAGATAATTGTCTTTAATTTTTATGAGATACTAACTAAGATGAGAAAACTACTATTTCTGGAATTAGATGTTGTGGCTTTATAAACTAATACTGCCCATAAATGTGAGAAAGTGTGGGTGGAGCCCTCATTCATCTTGAATTATTGGAAGAGGCGATATTTATTTAGCACTGACTATGTTGTACATGCAAAAATCTCATTTAATCACCGTATCATATAAATCCTCACTCTAATTCCAAATTGAACTCTAAAACCAAATAAAGCATTATCTCTATTTTACAAAAACAGGCACTTAGGGAAAGCAAAATTTTCCAGGATTACAACACTTGCAGGCAGTAGGAGTGGGAACTGAACCCGAGGTTCACGGGTCCTCAAACAATCACACAGGTGCGCACTTGGCCTTTCTTTCTTCGAGCTATGGCCAAAACCATTGTCAAAGAGAAACTTAGAGCACTTTAAAACCTAGCCCCCACCTCCCCAGAAAAGTAAAAAACACCATCTTGCTGTTGTTGTTGTCACTTGCAAAAGTAATAGCCCTTCGGCATTACCACTCTTATCCTCTCTTCTGTTTAGTGACTTTCAGGGGAAGGCACTGTTTTTGCCCAGAAAGAATAAGGAAAATAGAGGAGCACCCCATTTGGCCCTACATCGCTTTCTATGATGTGACACAGGAAAGATATGATCTGGCGCCTGCCCTCTGGAAGTGCTCACACAGAGGTAACGGAGGCATGCTGGCACTACGTTAAGCAGGGGAACACAGGAGGTGAAGATTTTTGCAAGATGAAAGATGACTTTGCTGAAGATACACAATTTACATATTGAACAAGTTTAGTGCCTCCTCTGTTTTCTCTTTTGGATCCATCTTTAAAATAACACATATTACCCAAACTAAAAGCAATAACCCCTGTCTGTGACAGAAAATTGTTAGTGACATCAACTTAAGAGCCTGAAAAAACCATGGCAAACACACAGGAGAAGTCGGTACCGTATGCTCGTCGTCAAGGCATGTGTGCAAAGTGGCTTGTGTGAAGATGCGTTTTCCTGCTTTGGGAACATGAATGGAAACTTGTCAAGGGCAGTTCGTCTAGTCCCTCTGTCTTCATCGGCTTCAATTATTCATGCTGAGTCTGAGCTACACAGCAACAGAAATATCTCGGTGACTTGTGTTCTCCACAGCTTGGGCAAAGTATCACGTGCGCATATACTCCAGAGTTAACATCTAAAGAAAAGAAAGCAAAGGGAGGGCATAGGAGTATAAGAATAAAAAGTGTCGGATGTGTTTTATTCTGGGATCTTAACATATTTTGCTTGGGGCCTGAGACTCATCTTTCTTTGAAAGGTAATTTCACAAAGAAGATAGAAAATGACATATAGTGACTTTCTAATTTTATATTTTATCCAATTTTTACTTAGGTGTCCAAGGTCCAAGTGATTTCCATTTCCCTAAATCCTTTTTTTCCTTTGACTGACTTCTAGGCATGAACTTGATTTCTATGTGCCATATTGATATCCATTAGTCAAATAGAAGAAGTAATGTCCATTTTTCTGTTTCCAAGGAAGTTGTAATGAATATCAATGATGTAATAGAATTATATTAATGAAATAACTCACTGAACTCTTTAAAAAAAACTTTACAGGTAGCCTCAGCTTTTCTGTAGCTTTAAATTTGGCTGATGTGCTCATCTAAAAGTGCTTACAATACACATATTTAGGGTTTTTGATTTTGTTTTTGTTTTTAGCTCTCTGAATATCAGTGGCTTTCCTTTAATGTGGGGAACACCAAGTGAACTTGGCTGTGGAAGGCCACCTGGTGTTGTCAGGGAGTAACTACGGGTGCATCTGGAAGCTTATGAAATGTGTTCTCCACTTCATCTGCCTTCTAGTGCGTGTTCTGAAACATGCCAGGCACATCCAGACAGGCGGTTCTTTATCCCCAAACTGAAGCTGTTATGTACCTTTTGGTGTTGTTTTTATCATGGTAACAAATAATTTTTATAGGATTTACATTTGACTTCCAAATATGTGTGAACTACCACTTGACTCTAGATATGCCTGATACTTTTAGATTTTATCATCTATTTCTACGGCCTTGTACAAAGTTCTGACTCAGCTGTTGAATATCCCCAGTGAGTCCTCCTGCTTTTCCCTCCCCTCTCTCTCCTGCCTCTGCAGCTCTGCAGTTCTTAGGTTTATGGAGCCATAATTGTGTCCCTTGTGGCACAGTGCTTTTTCCATTCCTTTTGGCCTAGAGGGAATACAAAAGGCCTATGTCTTTTAAAAAGAACAAAGTGCCTAATTTTTCAGTGATGCCAACATGCAATTTAAGATCTAAATGCAGTAATTGTGGTAGGTAAGCTGGGGCAATAGTATCATGGTGACGTTACATATTTTAGTATGGCCAATACACTAGACAAAGAGCAGGTAAGAGCCATCCTTTAGCCTCAGTGAAAAGTTTCAGAAATAAAAACTGCAGAACTGATAACTGAAAAGCTTATGTTTACTATCTGAAGTGGGAACAAAGGGCTCATTCAGTCGTCCTCATCTCACCTCATTTGTTTGTTTGTAAACCTGAAAGTACTCATTGGGGCAGACTTCTACAAAGAAGTGACTTGGCATTGAAATGAACCCGAAATTAACATTGTTCTCTCTGGCAATGGCTTTCTCTCTCAGGATATGATGGAGGATGTTGTCAACGCCTCACTCTGTTTTGAGAAATACGTTGTGTCTCCAGCCTGTTCTTTTCAGGTTCTTTTCAGTGCTTCCTGTTTCAGGCTGGCCAAGAAGAAGGGAATAGTGGAGGTGCCTACTGATGAGAGACTGGATCTGGGAGCATCCCTCTTTTGTTCTCTGCCTCCCACTGAGAGCTCTGAAACCTCTGAGTGCATCAATATCCTGTGGATAATTTAAACTGCAAAACAGACAAAATTAGTGAGGATTGAGGGTCTAGACTCCCCTTTTGGATGATCTTGTTAGACTTCCTAATGCTTCAGATTACTTATGAAACAAAATAGAATGGGAAGTGAGAAAATTATAAATATATAGTTTAAAAGACTTGTGACTACTCTTGAATGCTGGCACTGCTAGAAGCGAAGCTTTTCGCTATAAAAATGAACGGGATGCTTTTTGCTGTGCTGGAATGTCAGGAAATATAATTCATTAGTGTTTTGAAAAGTGCTTTGAGCTAATGGAATAAAAGGCACTGAAGAAATTTGCACTAATATTATTAAAAATGAAAAATTGCAACACAGAAACGTATTTCCCCTAGAACACAGACATCAATATTGAGTCCAATATTGTGAAACAACCAGTCTGAGGAGGGGAAACACCATTCTCTCATCTGGACATCCCGTCTTCCTGTTTCCAAGCCACCAAGGGGACTAATTTTGTTTTCCTACTGAATTGTATAAATTCAGTTCTTCTCTGAGAGCCGAGATTCTTGTTCCTGTTTGGAATACAACAGATTTAAAGCTACACTATCTGCTATAAATTTTGCAATTATACTACCTCACTTTTTCCTCTGCAACTCTGTCTTGACCTACAAGGTCAAATATATTCTTCTCAACTTCTCCCCATACAACCTGTGAAAACCATATTTCAGGTCAACGCCTGTTCTTCTCTTTAGAGACTGTTGTATTCATCATATCACCATGGTAATTAAGATGGGACATTCCAAAGTAAATGTAATGGATTGCAAGCATTTGTGAAGGCTTCTGAGAATATGAGGAACATTATTGCTTTGCTCATGCTTAGTTTTCTCACGGTTATGTTGGGTTGGAAATTAATGAACACAATTAAGGCTTTTTTATATGGTAAACCTTTGAAACTATTCATTATTCTGTTAACAGAACCTTGCTAATTTTCTTCTAAATTAATGTACTCCTGTTGTAATGTAGATTATGTTTTATAATGCAACTCTGTCTGCTTTCGCTTTCCTTCCTTTGTTTATTGATTTCATTTTCTTTGTTCACTGTGTCATGCGGGTGAGCAATAAACTAGAATAACTTTCAGTAATATTTGAGGAAAGAAAGATGCTTTATCTTTTTTAAAAAATTATGACATAATTTAATAAAGCAAGAGAAAACTAGAAGAAACATACTTTATCTTAATGATAATTGTTTATCACTGAACCTCCTTTTTAATGTATCCAAATGCAAAGGCTAAAAATAATTAATTGTATGTATTTTTAAATGCACTTACTCAGGCCTCTTTGAAATATGAAACAAGGTCCTAAGTCCCTTTTTCCTATGAAAATTATACTTCATGTCCTCTGTCAAGGCTCTCAACACAACCCACAATTTGTTTGTCATTATTTTGTAATGCCATGTAAGCGCCGGCAGCAACCACAGAGGTGAACACTGAAGTCGAGACATACATTGTGTTGATGCGTCTAGCCTAATTACCAAACAAACTGTACATGGGGAATGGAAGGGAGCAAAGGTTAAGCGTCTGCCTTTCAATAAATTTTAAATCTGAGTGAACTACCCTGAACCTGAATGCAAAAACAGGGTTGGCTCATGCTAATTCATAAATATATGTGTTAGCAACAATATTCTATCATGTTTCTCAGCTACAGAGAGAGAACCTCTTTCTCACTAACAGATAGCACTGAATATCAGAACTGAAGTAAACTCAGAAAATGAATGACTGCCTAAGCTGTCTTTTATGGATGCATTCGAGTTGGCCTTTCAAAGAGGTGTTTTCTGCGCTTTTATCTCACTCTTTGGAATTAAAAAAAATGATCATTTATGCATTGGCCATTTCTTTCCTTTCTTATTTTTTCTTGTCTTTTTTCCTCTTTTTCCTCCCTCCCTTTTTCCCTTCTTGCTTTCTTTGCTCTTTTTTTTTTCTTTCCTTCCATCATTTCTTCTTTGGTGGGGCAAAATAAATGCAACAGAATAATCTGTTGCATGAGAGTCTATACAGGTGCAAAAGATGAAAATGTCAAGTTCAAACCTTGAGAAATCTTTCCCAGAATGTCTTCCGCACAGTTTCTAAAGAGCTAGATTTTGTATGTGGTGTGTGTGCGTGCCCATCCAGTCTGGATGGCTTTACTGTCTTGGGGTCTCCTACCCCTAATCAAATTGGAGTTCAGTCTGATAGAAAAGTCCACAGAGGATTATGTTTAATGCACTATAATAGGTACCTGAGCTTTTGTCAGTGAACATTTTATAAATGTGACTCTTAGTAAGGACCCAGAAAATTAGGTTTACAAGCATCCTGGAATGTTTCCTTGTGGATGTTTGCATCCTTTCTTTTATGTGGTGAACTCTAAAGAGACCACATGAAATGTTGAAAATACCAAGTGAAGAGTCAGAGAAGGCGGGAGTGAGACTTTGAAGCCTGGTGTTTTGAAACTGTTGTTTCAAGAGGCTGATGGTAAGATTAAATTGAATTGATTTACACAAAAACTAGACACAGAATACCAAGTAAAATGTCCAATGCAAGGGAAGAATGACAAAATCTGTAAGCACAATAATTATACAAAAAGAATAATAATGGTTTTCACAGCAAGGGGCGAGGCATGTCTGATTTCAGCTTATTTACCTGTGTCAGAAGGGAAATTAAGGACCAATGAAGGAAGCGTGTCCCTCATATTGGGTCTGATAACCTGAGAAACCGGGTAGGTACTAACAGAGCTTTGTGGGGCAAAGAAGCCAACAGGCTTTACAAAATACTTATAGTGGCGACCCACACGTGTGTAGAGTTTTACACCTTTCAGGGCACTCTTACTTCTATGTTTTTAATAATGTTCCCAATTATTTTAGAGTACAGTTAATGTAGGTGTTTGACAGATGAGAATATTAATAAAGAACAAAATTACAAAAACAAGTACACTTTTTCCACCACACCAAAACAACTGTTTAATCGTGTTAATCTATATTCACTTACTTGTCCATGGACTTGAACTTTATACATCAGACAATGGGTCCTTTGATTTGAGAGTAGAAAAATACCAGTGTCAGGATTGTGTTTGGATGTGGAGCGTTTTGATGGTTGCCAGATGGGAGGGGGGTATGGGAGAATGGATGAAAAGGTGGGGGGAATAAGAACTGTAAGTAGGTAGCTACAGAATGGCCAGAGGGATGTAAAGCACAGTATAGGAAATGGAGGGGTCAGAGAACTTACGCACGTGACCTATGGACGTGAACAATGGTGTGGGGATTGCCTGCGGGAGTGGGGGATGCTGAGTGGAGGGGAGCAAAGGGGGAAAAACTGAGACAACTGTAAAAGCATAATGAATAGAATGTAATTTTAAAAAGGGATAGAAACAAAATGGTTTGGAAAAGGTGGGGGGGGGCGGTCCCCAGAAGGGACAAGAGACTGTACCAGGGAGACACTGGACGAAAGGTACAGGAAGGGAGGAAGAATCGTGAGTGAGAAACCTCACATCCGCTGCGGATGGAGCTGCCTGGGAGCAGGAGGGGATTGTGCCACGGGGAGATGTGGGCAGAGCTCACTCTGGGCTGGCAGAAACACCGCGGGTTTGCAAGCGCCCACATCCTCAAATTCATTTTTCACAAGTTCAGAAGGTTAAATCTTATATTAGTAATTGTATTGACGGAATTTGCACTCTCTTCTTCCAGAAACAAATTACCTTGGAGATAGAATAAATATTGATTATGCTCTCGTTTTACTAATTTGGAATCTATGATCACTTGAGTAGGGTCTATTAGTTGGAAATTCTGTACCATCTGTAGAAAATAATTTCTCCTTAGGCAGATGACTAATAAAGGCAGACCAACATCGTCCTCCAAATCCAAAAGAAATTGTTTTTATGTATCTGAAACCACTGGAACAATAGTCAATGACATAGAATTGATGTTAAAAATAGAAAAGTGTCATGAATATTACAATTAGAGTTTCACAGTCTCCTGTTGGAAACAGTTTAATTACATAATATATTATGTATATGACTGTGTGCTTAAAATAACATTAACATTCCTACATTCTGGATATTTCACCCCTGCCTAATAATTCTAAATTAATGTGACTTTATGGACACTGCAAATTTATAAATGTATCAGATCCATTAATAGTTTCACTTTTCCTAACACTCTACATAGTCAAGAAGTCCTATGTTTCAACAGAGTTAAACAAGTGTAAGTAAATTCAAACTAGTTCCAGAAAGTTTAAATGACTGCAGTTTATTTAGATATGTTTTATATTATGGGATGAAACTACAAGCAAGTAAACTAAGCTGCTGACCTTTGAGGCTGTTTGATTCATTTCACCATACCTGATTCTGCTCCTCAAATAAAATGTAGTTCTCGTTGGACGCTAGGGCCTTGTTGATGTGATTCACCACCGGCCTGGGGAGCAGTGGGCAGACGAGGGGTGAGAGTCAAGCCACTGTGTGCTCAGCCCTCCTGGACTCCTCCTGCCTGCATGAATGTGAATGAAAGCCAACATCAACCACCGCTTTGTTTGGTGATGCTGCCAGTGTCTACCGCTAGTTTTACACATGGGGTATAGAAAGAAAGGAGCTTGAAAAGCAACCCTTCTCTCTAGTGATCCCCAAGGTGGTGGGCCCAGTTCACTATGCCCAGCGTGTGCACACTCTTAATTTAACTCGCTGCAATCTCTGCTACAGTTGTGTTGAATAGCACGATGCTGTTGTTGGTTTCTAGGGCAGCAAGTTGGTCACCAGAGAATAAGCAATTTTATATTAAAAGTAATGTGGAGTTGATTTTTTATGTGTATAAACAACTTTTTGACTGAATGCCATTCTTATACTGTGGGGACATCCAAACATCTGCTTGCTAAGACCATGGAGAACAGTTTTCTCATATTTATTTCAAACTTGGTTCTTGGCTGCCTCTTTTGATCTGAGCCTGAGAATATGTTGCATATATGATCATGTAAATATTCACATTAGATGCTCTTCTTCCTCGATGATTTTAAAATGGAATTATCCACTTCCTCTGGCTTAGATTTTTGTCTTATTTTAATTGTAACCAGAATTTTTTATGAAACCATGGCATATTTTCAGTAATGGCCTCTCTGTCGAACTTTGCTTTGTCAAAATAATTTTATCATTCATAAATATTTCAGTGAAAACCAAAGACTGCTTATAAATGATTGATTCTGTAGAGTTCACTGACTTTTACTGTGAAGGCTTTTATTAAAATTAGAGTATCCCATCCTAAATCTGACCATTAATTGTTAATAATGTGCTGATTGAACCCTAGGTTTCTCTAAAACATGAAAAATTAAATTGGTAGTTATAATGATATATTGAAATTAAGGAGGGTCATTATAGTTCAAAGCTTACTCTCAAGCTTAGCACTATACTAAACTGTATTTTGGCTTCTAAATTAAATCAGGCAGGCTTTATACTGGGAAGTATTCTATGTTATCTGGAGAGTTCCAGAAGGAACACGGTAAAGAACCCCTCGAGAAGCCGGAACTTAACACTGACAATCACCACGTGCCCCAAGAGCTGAGATATTCTATATTATGCAAATTCGGTCATGCATGTAGGGATAAATTAGATTTGAAGAAGGAGCCTATTTTCTTGCTTTCATCACTGTAAAGGAGTAAGATTTAAACAAAATTACTCTTTTTATACTTTCCAAATTCTCTTAAAAAGCATATATTGCTTTTATGAAAAACAAAAGTTAAGAATGAAAGAAAGCAAAAGCAAAAACAAAACCAGGAAACAATTCCACCAGCCACAGATATCATTTTAATGAGCTATTTCCTTTTAGTGTTTTCCATACTTAATCTTTACAGTTTATTCCAGGCAACAAGCACTGGTGGAGCAATGCTGTAACTCAGGCACTAAGAGAAGACAGAAGCTCCGCTCCACAGAAGCTTACAGTATAGTGAGGAAGATGAGCCATTGTCTTATAGAACCGGAAAGAGCACCATCAGTTCTCAATGATCGGTAGAGAGAACTGTCATGGAAAGACTTTGAAGAGGATGAAGACACTTGGCTGTGGGGATTAGGAGACCCTTCAAATGAAGGCAGTAGGCTTGAGCTGGCTTTGAAGTGTTCAGGTGTGTGTCTCCCTGCCCTGCAGTGGACTCCCTGGATTAATGCAACAAACTACAGGATGTGTGCATAGTACATCACAGGGCCCACAGGTGCTTCTGTACATAACACGAGGGCTTGAAAAATTAAGTTCCTCTACCCATTCTCTCCATCTTTCCACTCTTCCCATTGTCCTCATCACTTCCGTGCAATCCGGCTGACTTTCAACACCATGAGCCTGCTCTCTTGACCTGAGGATGCTCTTTGCCCATCCAGGCCCATTATGTATGCCACCCATGGCTCAGGTCAGAAATACAGGGGGGTTCATGCCCTAGTTGAAGCAAGTTTCCCACAGATGACTGATGGAAGGTGGTGGATAAACACTCAGTTTCCTCAGCTCTCGCAGACAAATATCTCTGGGGTATAACCTACACTGCCTTTCAGAACCTACCAGTGGGATTGAGGGCTAGTTTACAACTGTGGTAACTAATAACTGATTAATAGCACACTCTTTGTTGGATTTATCCCTTACCTCTCTCATTTTCCTGTACCTTATATTTTTTGGAATAACCTCCCAGCTAAACAACTTGCATTTGATCTCTGGGAAAGCCAAACAAAGATAGCAATTTTACCAACTTCCTGCCCCCTACTTATTTCTTGCCTTTTGAAGCCTCTTATGGTATAAAATTCTAAAGATGTAGTACATGATGATTCAGTACCATCCCTGTCTGCTAAACAAGTTTTCAGGGGTTGAAGGCATTAGAGCTCATTTAACCCAATTACCTTCTAGCAGACCCGGGTGGCGTCCTGCCTGTATCTCCTTGGCCCACTTGAGATGGTTTCTCCTGTGCTCAGATGGTTTCCTGCACCTCTCTGGACTCTGAGAGCAGAAGCATATTCGGTTCAAATAGGATAGGACTAAGTGTCCCAGGAGCAACTGGCAGGCAATACTCTGGGAGATGTGCTAATAAATAAATACACTGGTGGACAATTCCATAAGCGAGCATCTCAGAGGCTCTCCAGAAGGACTTACCTCCAGTTTTCGACTGGGGTAGCTCATTAGTTACCACCCTTTTTCTTTTCTGTATCTCACTTTCTCACTCTTCACTGTGCTTCCTGGAGTCATTACTCTAATGAACTATTACATGAAATTCCTTAATCAGGGTGCATTCTGCAGAACCCTTACTACAGAGAAGAAAGTGAGACCAGGAGAGTTAAGTTCTTTTGCCAATAGGTCTATGCAGTTTTGTAGAGATTATGGTACACAGGTAGTTTGTGTCGTCCTTTTGTCAATTAACTCTTTTCATCAACTTTGTATTGAAGCATGTGTATTTTAAAATAATAATTCACCATGCAAAACAGCATTATTTATTTAACCAGTCCCTGATGGTGGGCATCTATTGCAGAAATTATGGAAACTCATGGAAGGAAAGCCTGTTTTAGCAGAGCAGCTCCTGACGCCACCTGAACTGAAGATATTCTTCAATTGCATTTATAGATGTCAAAGTCCACCCTCCTCTGCATGTATTTATGAATACCAGATGGGCTCTTTTTGAATGATAGCACAGAGCAATAATGGCAATCCATTAAGGTCATTAAGGGAAGATGGTGTGGAATTTATGATCAGTGGGCTGCCATTTATGCAACCAACTAGGATCCATAAACTGCAACATAATCTGACATTGATTTGATTTCTGATCTGAGTGAATGCACGGGGACCTCTACATCTGTAGACATGCAGTGTTTGCTGAGCTCTTTTCCAGTGCTGTCCCTTTTTGTCCCATCGATTATCATTTCCAGTGCGTTATTCAGGGATAAAATTAATTGCTAACTGCTAGGTTTCCTAAGCATAGTCAGTTAATGCATATGCCTGTTTACTGCATGCCAGATGGTTCCAGAGTTACTTGGGAAGGAAAAAATATCAACAAAAGAGTGTCTTCGGTACAAAGAAGTGCCACCGAACAGGTCTATACAGTGGATATCTGAAGCTAGGGGACTTGGCGAAAACAAAAGCTTCCCAAGTAAGTGCCGATTTTTTTCTTTCTGTGAAAAATAATCAGGCCTGCAAATGCTTTAGCCCCAAAGCACTGTGTGATAAAGAAGGATACGTTCCTTAGATATCTTTCAAGTGGGTTGTGCTGCTGTTAAGATGATAGAGAATGAGGGGGGAGGGGATGGTGCCAGGAAGTTTGTGAAGTGCAGAGGGATCAGGGCCCTGGGAGATATTCCTTTTAGCCCATGCAATTTTTCCTTCAGGGTACCCCTCCCTGCCATCAATAATACTGAAGGTGCTTTGCTTTGCTTGAGCCAAACACCTGTACCTTTCATCGGATGTAGTGACTGAGGGGCACTCACCTGACTGCTGTCAGAGTGACAAATACATCTAGACTTCTGCCAGCAGTGCTACCGAGGGCTGATGCGTTTGTCCAGAGGGTGTCACCTGAGAAGTAAGCTCCTGCTGCTTAGGGTGGACTCACCAGTACAGAATCATTTTGAGAAGCTGGTTATTGATTTTTCATATTTCGGGAAAAACGTTGTGGAACGAGGTTGCTCTTCCTGCCAGTGGGTGGATATGAGATGGTCTGGGAATTAGCCCTGAGCTCTATTATAATCAGCAAATACCATTTTGAGAATGTTAGGTTTCTTCTTTAGATTAAAACTCCAAAATGCAAGCATGTTGCCTGCCAGGGGAACACACGAAACTCTTATAAACAAGTAAGATGCGCATGCAAATTAGATAGCTACGATCACTTTAGCACTGTAGCGAGATGTCTGGGGAACAGCGAGGAGGGGAAGCAGACGCAGCATGACTTCTAGCGGGCTCTGGGTAGCAGCGGACAGTGGGAAGACAATCCCACCTGGGGAAGAGACACTAACTGGGCAGGAGCAGACGGTCTTAAAGGGTACACCACACTTCCCTCCTCAGAGTGGCCTTCCAGAGGCTAGTTTTTCTTTCCCGCACCACCAACAGCTCTGTCCGTTATCTTGAAGATTATAGATGTGTTTATGAATATTGACAAATGATGATGAAGCAGGTATAAAATGTTACAGGGTCTCTGGAGAGATTCAAAGAGCCATTTCTTGATCACATTAGGAAACAGAATGCCCACTAACATGACTACTTTGGAATTGCCTTGTAAACAAAACAGGAGCATTTAGTTCAAATTAAAATCATATTTCTGCATTTAGAATTTGAATAATTCTGTCAATGCCAGAAACAAAAGAAAATTTGTCATCTTTCTGCCACTAAATAAAGAAAAGCTGATAGGCACAGCTTAGAAGACCCTAACTTTCTTCTTAATAGATTTGCTGAACTGGGCACAAGAAATCCATCTACACTCAAAGGATTGATTGCAGAGCATTAATTTTATCAATACAAGCCCAACAGTTTAAGAAGAGGATTGAGTTGAATATTGCACAGGGCTTGTCAGATCTGACAGTTGAAAATCTAGCAGAATACCAACAGAACAAAATGATTCTCCCTTTCTTTTCTAGTCTCTTTCTTTCCCTCTTGCTTTCGTCCGCCCCCATCTTCTCCTTCCTTCCTTCCTTCCTCGCAACGACAAGCTGTGCCTTTTTTATGACACATAAGCTTTCCTTCAGGTAAATGACTTCATGCCTCCTGCTCTCTCGTGCATGCAATGTGCTTTTGAAGGACGATGGAAGACAGAGAGCACTTGTGTGGTCATCAGAAATGGCTACTAAGAACTATTTCTCTGTTTTGATTTTAGTCACAGATATAAGTATTGTGTCCAACTTGAAATTGCTTGAATGTTACCTTTAAAAAATCTGATTTCACACATACACACACACACAAATTCACTGAGAAAATCAATCTACTAGGCCCGCGGACTTGACTGGAAAAATAAACCTTGACTGTTAGGACACGAGGTGACATTTTCAAAGTTTGACAAGTGAGAGTTGAACCAAGAAAACAGTATTTATTGTGCTGTGATTTTTGTTGCTCTTCAGGATCCTGAAAATCAACAAGTTCTGCTTTGGGCACAGAGGTCAAGGCCGATACAAGCCAGGAATGACAGTCCCAGGCTCGCTTTCACACCATTCTCTGTGATTTTACAGAAGCTGCTGAGTCTGAAGTAGAAACTTCTCCAATCAGGCATTTCACAAGAAAGTGTCAGAATTTTTAGTTGCATATTGTCTCACTAATTTAAATGTGGGGCAAAATACAGTGGAATAGGAGAATAATTTGTAGAGAAACAAGTCAGTAGTTTTCATAACATCTGAGAGCTGTAATTTCTTTTTTAACTCAGTGCATAGTTGCTGCTCTAGAACCTGGAGAAATGTAGACTCTTAATTGCTCTTTATTATTATATTTACTCCAACTAAATAAATGCCAAGGTTGTTAGTTGGTAGTGTTGAAGATCATTAGCTCTGACAATGGCACCATGTCCCCATGATTACTTCTACCTTGATTAGCTGCACACGGCACAGAAATGCAACCATGCCAGCACTCAGAGGAAGTTCTGGTCTCGAGACTTAATAGTGAAAAAAATTTCAGCCCATAATTAGTCGAAACTCAGAGAATACATACATTTATGAAGACTTCGATCTTTGGATTATAGAGATTTAAAAATTACCTGCAGTTTTAATAGGATTCACATCTATAGCAAACGTATTCAAATTTTATACCAATGATATAAAATGCAAAATATAGTTTTTAAAGACGTCCAGGAGACTCAGTAATTTTTTAGGTAGAAGAAACACAAGGTTAGCAATATTGAGGTGTTGAGCCAGCTAACAGGAGGGATTGGTTATAAATAGCGATCACATCTCTAGCTGTTTGTTATGCTTTTTGAGAAGCTTAGAGAAGCAAGAAAAGGGAAATGAATTCTTTTTCCCAAGAACTGTATACTGTTCACAAAAATTCTACCATTAGAATAAGTTTAGTCATATGCCATTGCTAGTTTCCTCAAGGCTTAGAATTTTATTATGATGTTTAATACCCTAAGCCTTATATATATTTACTATTGATATAAGTTGAGGGAAAATTTAAAAGGGGGAGAATTCATATATATTGAATATCCCGACTGGAACTTTTAAAATAACAAATGAATTCTTACGGCAATGTCTCACAATTGATATTATCTGCAGTCACTGCCAGATAAGGAGACACTAAGGCTCAGAAGGGCTCATGTGGCCGTTATGTGGCAGAGCGCAGGCGTGAAGCCAAGACATCACCCCGTTCCACCGCAGAGGAGTGGGCTACCTGGCCATTCAAAACACACATGACGAGAGCCCCTCTTCTCATCTTCACTGCTCTTGTGGGCATTTGGAGTTAAAAAATGAGGATATGCTCTTCAGCAAATATGGGGAGAGGGAGGAAGAGATCCAAAGGACAGGCATTCCTTGGCAACCTATGAAACTCCTAAAGATGCAGAATATCGGCAAAGAAATGCCCAAGACAAGGGATGATTAATACTCAAATGGGAGAGAGCTTAGGCTAGCCTTTTGAGGCCACAGATTGCTGTTGGATGATTTGTGGGCACAGAGTAGGGCATCAAAGCCTCCCAATATGGTTCCACTAAAAAAGAATATGGTTCTTTTAGTCCTGTGGCTCCATACGACTCTGGGAACAGAGCAATAAAAACTATCCCTGGAGTATGTTACATGTGTTCTGAGGAAAGCAAAGAACTAGGGTAGAGTTGAGGCCCCAGGTGTTTCCACTGCAGACATTAGACCAGAACGATGTAAGGAGGGAAGTGGAAGTAATGGGATTTCAGATCCAAACTAACTTCAGACTGTGTTCCTTGTTAAAATGGGCTCCCAGGTTATTTCAGAGAACAAAACAAATGCATATATTATTGCCCTTCTCAGCTGATTTAGCATGTGTTATGGACATGCCCTTCCAGATCTCTGGTCTGATAGAAATGAACAAACAGACAAATGCCGTCTTGTAATTATGACACAATTCTACGAGCATGAGAAATCATTACTAAAACCTAAAACATAGTGAAGTCCATCACCTTCTTCTAGGTTGGATCGTGAAAAGTAGTTGAAAGATTCAAATATGAGTGGTAAGTGACAGAATCGTTCTCTTAGCCTCAGAAAAATAGGGAGAGGAAGAGCGAAGGGAGCTAGTGCTGCTCTCATGTGACAGATCGTGCCTGACATGGAGAACACAGTCCTGCGACACAGTCATCAAGTGCTGGCATCAGAGGCAAGATTCATATATTCTGCAAAATGGCTCAGTTCAGTCATTCAGTGAGCCAGCACTTTCCCCTAAGACAGAGCAGTTGGCAGATGAAGTGAGCTCTGTACCACTGCCTTTGCCTGTAGCGCTCATGGTAATCTTGTCAACAACGTGAATACAACGAATCCATCTGCTTATTTTTGCCATTTTCTAAAGGTGAGAGGAGAGATTTAACCTGAGGCCCATCCTCACTTTCTCGATCAGCAAAGATTTTCTGTGTAGTTCCCAGATCAAGGCACTTACTTGGACAAGGTCTTGGGGATGGTGAAATGTGCTGAGTGAAGAATACACACACAGGCAAACAAAATAGGAATTTAGATTCCTTCAGATGGGCAAGGTGGTTTGTCTTGGAATTTCTGCCTGTGTGTGTGTGTGTGTGTGTGTGTGTGTGTGTGTGTGTGTAAGTGTGTGTTTACGACAGGAGGGGGAAGGGAGAGAGAGAGAGAGAGAAGCCTTAAAGGGACATTTCAGAAGGGCTGTGGTTTGGAAATAGGCAATTTGAAAACACCCCTTAGGTATTGATTGTTGATTTCCCTTCTAAACCCCTTAATGATCAGTAATTTTCAAACCCATCAGAGCCCTGCGGAGGGCTTAACACGGAGTGATGGCCTCCAGGCCCAGAGCCTCTGAGCCCGTGGGTCCAAGGTGAAGCCTCGGAATTTGCATTTCTATAAAGTTCACAGGGATGCCCACGCTGCGGAGTCCCGTAAGTTCTTTCAGGTCGAAAACTGGTTCATGTTCTCAAATGCTTGCTCGAGTAGATTTAGTTCCATTTCATGTGATTTTTTTTTCAGCTTTCTTTTGTTTCATGGTTGTTAATCTGGGGTGGGGGAGGGGCACTTTTCTTAGTTGTGTAATGAGATTCATTGACTTTTTGCAATGCTCTGTATGGATCTGTTGATTTTCTTCCTATTTAATTTTTCTGTGATATTGGCTGTTTCATGATGAGGGATAATAATAATGATCCTACGAGATTGCTGCAAGGACTAGATGAGAAGACAGCAGCAGAACAGTGTGGCTGGGTGCTTGTGTGTAATTCTGTGATGGCGGGCCAAACATTCACCCTCCTCTGCTTTAGCTCTTCCTCATTAGTCGTTAGATGGGGGTCTTACTGTTACCTACCACAGGGAGTTTTGTGAGATTAAATGAATTGATACATGGAAAGCGCCTTAGGGATAGTACCTGGCACATAACAAGGCCTCATTAAGTTTTTGCCTGGCTATAATAATGCATCTAACGCACAGTGTCTGACACATAGTAAGTACTCATTAAATGTAGCTATAATTAGCCCATTATTTAATAGAATTATTTATTAATGAGATAGTTGTCGCTGAAAAAAAACTGTTTAGAAAGCAAAAATTCTTTCTTCCCCTTCTCTGAACCATTGGAAAGAGTACAGGGGAAGGTAATTCTAATAGCCACACAGCCTTTAACCACGACGTTGTCACTTACCTCAATCCTCTGGGCCTCAGTTATGTCAGTTATAACGGGAAGTGTTTGGGAGAGGATCTCAAAGCTTGCTTGGGAACTGAAAATGTCCATGGTTCTGTAGGTAGGAGGGAAGTGAAATGTGCCCTCTCAGGCTTTACGGAGCAGGCTGACTAGGTCAGGGGCGAGTGTGGAGCACCGAGCGCAGTCCCGAGACCAGCAGCCTCTGGGAACTCATCAGAAATGCACACTGTGGGCTCCACCCCTGGCCTCCTGGGGATGAGGCCCAACCCCCCGCCGCCCCCGAGGTGATTAAAATACACACTAAGGTTTGAGGAACACAGAACCAGAAAAGTAGAAGAGACTTAATGAAGAGGCTCTGAGTGGCCAACTAGATTCTAACTAAAGCAAAGGTTCTCAACCCAGTCTGTACACCAGAACCACCTAGAAAAAATATATATATAAAATACCAAAATTTGTCTTCAGCTCCAGAAATTCTGATTTGTTTTGATTCTTCTAAGAACCAATATCTTTAAGTACACTCCAGTTGATTTATACTGAGACCCATATTGCATAATAATTTTATTATGCAAATAAAGCAAAGGTGGTCTCTGAGAAATTAAACTGTTTACCAAGGTCACGGAGCTAATTTGAACTTTAACCCAGGGGTTCTTAACTCTTAAACCTAACATAAATTATGTTTATTTTGTTGTATTTTATTAATTAAATTTTACAGTCACCAATCCTCTTTTGGAAAAATTCACAGAGTGAAAATATTTCAAGCACTTTGTTGTCTAATATATTTGCTCAAACAATGTCCAAATCCTTCTATAATAGAATGTCATGGCTGTTTTGCTTTTTATTTTATCAATGATTGTCCAAATACTTCCTTACACACAGACACAAACCCACACCACCCAGACTCCCAGTTCCCTGTGTTAATGTGAGTGTAGTAGCCCCCCCTTATCCATTGAGAATATGTTCTAAGACGCCCAGTGAGTGCCTGATACTGCAGACAGTACCAAATCATACATGTGTGTGTGTATACACTCCAAGAAGGCTATGGGCCTGACTAATGGGCAGGGACCGTCCGCCGCATGGAGACACTGGACAAAGGGATTGTGTAGGTCCCAGGAAGGATGCTGAGAAATTTCATCACACTCCTCAGAACAGTGTGCAATTTACAACTTATTGTTTATTTCTGGAATTTTCCATTTCATATTTTTGGGACCTCAGCCGGTGAGGTAACTGAAACCCCGGGAAGCATAACCACAGGTAAGGGAGGACTATAATACGCGGAGAACCCCTATAATATGCAGGCTTGTTCATGCAGGATATCAAATGCACTCCCTTATAAGTTAACATTTAACAGGATTATAGCAATGGAAAATTGAAAACAGTCATCTCTAGGTTGGCGAATTTCCAAGAAGAATGTCCTAAAGGAAAATATAATGGGATCTATGAACAGTGTTTCCTGGGCATGTACTAAACACATAATTCATTAATGGCTTTGGGAGTCACTTACCTAACCAGGATAATTTTTTGAAAGTGAATTAATTAATAGCTCTGAAGATACTTTGCTCTTAAAAGAGCTATAGGAAAATAATTTTGAAAAAACTTCAAGTTAAACTGGTACTAGTCCCTGCTTCACAGAAACTTGAAGTTAGATAGAGTGTGCCTTTCCAACCAGGTTTATTCCTCAGAGGTATCTGTAGGTCCCACAAAGAGCTCCAATCTCCCTTTTCACTTTACTTCAGACAACTTTAAAGCTTGCATTAAAAAGAAAATCTGCATATTCAAATGTACCATGTGAACATTTAACACATTGCAAATGACCAAGGCATTATCTTGACTACTGATTGATAAAAGTATATGTTATAAATTTGGAATTGTTTCTATTTGCACATGTAAATATGCTAATAAGTGTACTTTTACTTATTGGGAATTGTGTGCATCTCATTACAAAATATGATTCAATGTCTATAAAATTTGAAAATCACTGCACTAGAGAAAGATAAACAGGAATGCTGAAGAAGTATCAGAGCTACTGCCACCATCCAAATAAAATAGCTCCCTGGAAAGAAAATATTTTTAGGTGTCTAAGGGCTTTTCACATGGGTGGATTACTAGATTAACTTTACATGTATGTATGCATGTATAATGGATTTTACAAAACTTATCCAGGATCTCTATTAGTATCAAATTCTGTAGATCATTTTCTCCTTTCCTTTTTATAGGATTCTGAGTTGGTGACACTTCCTCCTCCCCCATGGTATGTAAATAAAGGATCTATTAAACTTGGTTAGAGAAAATGACCTCTTTACAAGGTTGCTTGTCTTCACAGGTGTGATCTATACCCAAGGACTGAAAGTAGAAATATATTCACGAATAGTAAATCTGTAACTGTAAAGGTATGAATGTTTAAGAAATGTTTCTACTCTGTCATTTATTCTATCACAGATTCCAACAGCTATGACCTCCCACAGACTATAAAGATTATATAGCCATTGCCTAGATGAACCAAGCCTTGCTTTAACAGGACCGAGTCCCATGTCAGAGGTAAATTAAACATTGCTGGTATCTTTTATTGCTTCTTAGGCTTACTACTGGCTAGACCAGGACCAACCACATTTTTTAATTGAATTAATTGGGCTGACATTGGTTCACAAAACCATACAGGTTTCAAGTGTACAACTCAACAAACTGCCATCCGCACACTGCACTGTACCGCATTTTAAGGTCTATAACTTTCATCTTCTTTCAGGCGACCTCTGAGTTTCTATAATCGTGCCAGTAATAAAGGGTCTGCTAAAAGGGAATGGCCCCTAACAGAAAAGCCCTGTTCAGTGCCCTTCTTAGCCTTGAAGGATAATGGACGGAATGGAGGAAGGAAATTCTTCCAAAGAATAAAACTGAGGCTGGCTAGGTTACTTCAACAAGGAGTCAGTGCTGTTCTGTAAAGCAGGACATCATGCTAGATGTTGTTTTCCACGTTCCCCTTTTCTACACTGGTGTTTATAGTGTGATGACCCCACTTTTCCCATACATTGTAAACTGAAATGATAAAAGATGGTTGCGACCTTAGCTCAAGAACTACAAAATCATGAGGAGTGCATATGGACCTAATTACATTTGAACATACAAGGTAGAAGGTGGTCATGATTTTGGTTTTCTTCCAGTGGGGAAAATCAGTATGGTTGTACCTATTTACACGCACAGTTGCATATGATAAGCAAGGATATTTTTTAAATTGCATGCATAGAAAAGGGTGTTGTGTGTACACGTGTACATATACACTGAGAATCTTAGAGACATGATGTAATAGATGCAGACTGGTGTGGCTGCTGGCTTCCAGCTCATCCCTGGTGGCTGTTTCCGTGCCTTCTCCATCTGTTTTAAATAACATCCTACCCCCCGGCCACCGCAATTAGTTTGGTGATAAGCTCTTGGACCAAATCAATTCATTAGGTCTTGGACTCCAGTTTTCAGTCAAGAGCTGGTGAGAAAGTGACACTTTGGCCTTTGGTCATGGAGCTATAAAGATGTTAATTCAAAGCTGCCATTTTTACTGTTGACATTCCCACTCCAGGACGTTCACATGTGGCATTCCCTCTGGAATTCCCTTCCCTTGATTTTTGCCTGGCTGACTGCTGCCAAACATTCAGTCGTCGGCTCAAATATCACCTCCTCCGCGGGAGCCTTCCTTGCTTTATACACATCTCAAGCCGTCTATCTCAATGCCCAGCCCTAAATCTGTAGGCACTTACTTTCTGTTAGATAATCCTATTTCATTTTCTTCATAGCCTTTATCATTATTTTAAAATAGGTACTTGTCTCAGTCTTGGCTTCTCGCCTTTTCTCTGTGTCTGTTCCCTCAGACTTGGAGCTCTGACAGAATCACTCTCACGGCCTCGCCACTGTGACCCCCATCTCTAGGTAGTATTTCAGCTTTAACTTCTACTACCATAATTTTGCAGTTTCAATTCCTAAGATAATTTGACTGGTCTTATTTTATTTTATTTTTTTCTGAAGGCCATGTCAGATGGAAGCAATCAGTTTAAGTGTAATCTAATCTGGGGTCAAGTGCACACTCCTCTGTTATGGGAATAATCCTTTCCTCTTTATTTTCTCAAGTGGCTGGTTTTCATCAGAAAAAAAAAGTATGCTTTTCAGTATGTGGTTCCCAGACCAGCAGCACCAAACATCACCTGGGAATTTGTTTCAAACACGAATTCTCAGGCCTCACTCCAGACTTACTGAATCAGAAAGTCCAGGAATGCTTTACGAATCAGTACTTTAATCTGTGTTTTCATAAACCTTCTCAGGCTTCTAGGTACCCGGAGGCAGTGGTGGTTGCCTAGTTTCCCTCCCCACAATAATTTTTCCAGAATACAGAATAATAAAAAGGGAAAGATAAGTCTATACAAAAGCCACGCTCAGAGCATAATTTAAAGACAAAGAATGCGCAAATTTCAAAATAACTCTAAATAAAAAAAGAAAGAAAAATGCCCAAATCTCAGTGTACTCTTTCTCGGGTTTCCACACCACACTTCTCCTCCACAGCAGGGTGTTTGGTGTACAAAGTCAGACTAAGAAAAACTGGCAGGGAAGACAGGAAAGGAAGCAGGGAAGAAGCTGTGGGTCTATCTCAAGGTACCACCAGAGAGACTGAGTCTGCCTTACCTATAAAATTACTAAAAAAGAATGCAGGTAGATCAGAGCACGGATTACAGGAAAAGTACTTAAAAGTATGTACAGTTTGAAGGTTCAGCCTTAAAACATAGATTCTTGGAGAAAAGAATAAAGAAAGTAAGAAGTGTCTTGTGATAATAATAAGAAGAAGCAAAAAGAAAAAATGTCCTGAAATTAGAAAGGTAACCACAGACAAGAAAGCAAACCATTTGATTAAGAAAAATGGGCCAAAGACCTTAACAGACACCGCATCAAAAAGACATACAGATGTCCAAAAAAGCACATAAAGAGATGCTCCACATCAGATAGCATGAAGGAATGCAAATTAGAACAACAATGAGATACACACCTATTAGAATGGCCAAAATCTGCAACACTGACGACATCAGATGCTGGTGAGGATGCAGAGCAACAGGAACTCTCGCATGTTGCTGGTAGGAGTGCAAAATGGCACAACCACTGTGGATGACGGTGATTTTACCATCCGATCCAGCAATCATGCTCCTTGGTGCTTACCCAAAGGAGCTGAAAACTACATCCACACAAAGACCTGCACACAGAGATTTGTAGCAGCTTTATTCATAATTGCCAAAACTTGAAAGGAACCGCGATGTCCTTCAGTAGGTGAATAGATAAATAAACTGTGATGCTTCTAGACAATATAGTATTGTTCAGCATTAAAAAGAAACGAGCTATCAAGGGGTAAAAAAGCATGGAGGAAACTTAAATGTGTGTTTCTACATAAAAGAAGTCAATATAAAAAGGATACATATTGAATAATTCCAATTATGTGACAAGAGAAGGCAAAACTATAGAGATAATAAAAAGATCAGTCAAGCACAGTGAATTTTCAGGGTAGTGCAAATACTTTACATGATATACTGACGATGGGTACATGTCATCGTGCATTCGTCCGAACCCATAGAATGTACACCACTCAGAATGCTCCCAGAGATAGACTATGAACTTTGGGTGGTCATAATGTGTCAATGTGGGTTTATCTTTGGTAAAAAATGGAACATTCTGGGGAGCAATATTGATAATGGAGGAGGCCACTCATGTGTTGGGGCAAAGGGTATATGAGAAACTCCATACCTTCCACTTAATTTTGTTGTAAACCTAAAAGTGCTCTCAAAACATAAAATCTTAAAACATGTGAACACACACACACACCTCTCACAACTCTCCCTTTCCACCAAACAAAAACGAGTCCATGAAAGTATCTGACAGAAGAGTGGTGGTGAAACTAGAACTCCTTGCAAAACACCAAATATGCCCCCCAAAATCGCTTGAGTTGATACCAAGTAGAATAGGCTCTACTGGAAGAACTTACGAGAAAAAAGATCAACAAAACAGATGCATGGCCCCATATTTTATTGCCATTCTCTGAGAGTCATGCTTGATATTTTCAAATAAGACCTTAAAAAGGATCTAATAAGCAGGAGAAAAACACTGGACTTTGGCAATTGTGGTTTGTTGAGAGACACATCTTCATGGGTCTCTCACGTTTCTGCACTCCTTGCTAAGTGACACATTGTCCAGTCTTGGTTCAAATGATCTTTTTAAGGATGTTCTTATAGAGAGCAGCCTTAGAAGATTGAGTGTCTCCCTCTGGAGCAAAAGGCAGGTTTGATTAAAGCCTGGGAATGTAAAGGTGGTGTTTTCCTCCAGAACAAAGACTACACATGCTTATGCCCATCACAGAAGACTGGGTTCCCAAAGCCCTGGGTGTCTCTCTTACAATATAGCCCACTGCATGTGAAGATGTCATATGTCCCTCCTGATGTCACCGTGTAGGAATACAGGCTTAGGGAACTTGTGCACAGTTATTCTGACTCATGACATTGCTGTAACACACTCCTTTTTATCTCTGGTTTAGTAGTCTCATGTCTCCTGTCAGCAACTATGAAAATGCAGCAGGGTAACTTGTTAGTTTGCAAGTGAAGCAAAATTTCAGTGCTTTCACAGTTGTTGAGATGTGTATCAATACAATCATGAAATTCAGAGTCATTATGGTCAGAATTCAGACAATGTGTTAGAAAACTGGGGAAGGGGTGCAGGGCTATAATGCTTGTGAAGGAAGAAAAGGAACAGCCAGGCCATCTTAGGGCTCAGCCTTTCCTGAAGCTATTATTCAACCTTTAGATCTACTTGAAGATGACAGCACAAGGTATCAGAGCTTTTTGCAGTAGGATTTGGAAGTTATAAGAGCATATAGCCTCCTTGGGGAGATTTCCATGGGAGTGAAAATCTCCTATAGAAAACATAGATAAGGCAGTGAATAATCCTTGGGCTTTTGCTGCCCCAGAATGCATTGCATTGCTGTCGAAGCTAAAGCATTGGAGGATGAGAAACTGTCCCAGAAGAAGTCAGATACATTCTTGTGATCAGCCCCATTATCCAGGAATACTCTCTTATTTCTTGTGTGGAAATCATCAGGAATTTACAAGTTGTCATGACAATGGGTAGCAAATGCTTGGGATTAAGATGGCCGCCTTAAAAAAAAGTGTTTGTGTGACGTAAGAATAGACATATAGGTCAATACATAGAATAAAAAAGCCACAAACAAACCTTTTCATTTAAGGTCTGTTAATTTTCAACATAAATACTGAGACAATTCATGAAAGGAAAAAATAGTCTTTTTTTAAAAAGTGCTGGGGCAACTGGTATCTATATGTAAAAAAAATGGATACACCTAAACAAAAATTATCTCAAAATGAACCATTGACTTAAATGCTAGAGCTACATTTTTGAAACTCTTAGAAGAAATCATAGTAGTGAATCTCCATGATCCTGGGTTAGGCCAAGACTTCTTTGATATGACATCGCAAGAAAAGGGGGGGGGTAGGAAGGACAAATTGGACTTCATCGAAGTTAAAATCTTTTGTGCTTCAAAGGACATCATCATGAAAATAAAAAGAAAACCCATAGAATGGGATAAAGTATTAGCAAATCATATATGTGATAAGGGATGTACTTCCAGAATACATTAAACATGCCTACAGCTTAATAAAAAGATCAAGACTCCAATTTAAAAATACACGAAGGATACAAATGGACATCTCTCCAAGAAGATGCAGAAGCATATAAATAAGCACATTAAATAATGCTCAATGTCACTCACCATTGGAAAAAGGCAGATCAAAACCACAATGAGGTACAACTTCATACCTAATAGGATGAATGAAATAAAAAGGACAGATAATAACACAAACAGTGAAGATGTGTTGAAATCAGAGCCCTCGCACATTGTCCCTGGGATGGTAGTAAGATGGAGCAGCTGATTTGGAAAGCGGTGTGGCAGCTCCTTCAAGAGCTGAACATTGTTACCGTACGACTCGACAACTCCACATCCAACTACATGCCCAAGAATATTGAAAACATGTGTCCACACAGTAACCGGTACATGAATGTCAATAGCAGCTTTATTCATAATAGCTGAAAAGCAGAAATAACTGAAATCTCCATCAGCTGATGGATGGATAAATAAAATACGGTATCCACATAATGGAACATTTGGCCATAAAAAGGAATGAAGTGCTGAGACATGGTATATCATGGATAAATCTTGCCAGGGGATGGAGGAAGTGGAGAATTGGGAATCGCTGCTAACATTGCACAGTTTCCCCCTGGGGTGATGCAAATGCTGTGGAATTAGATAGTGGTGATGGATGAACAACAGTGTGGATACACTAAAAACCACTGAGTTGTATACTTTAAAATAGTGAATTTATGTTGTGTGAATTATATCTCAATAATAAAAAACTGCTAAAAAATCCCTGGCTAAAACTTGAAAAAAACAATGCTAAGGGAAAGAAGTCAGATGCAAAAGGCTACATATTGTGTAATTCAGCTTACATGAACTGCCCAGAGTGGGCAACTCTATAGAGATGAAAGGGATTGGTGGTGGCCAGGTGCTGGGAGTGCTGGTGGTGGTGAGCCGGTTAGTGGCTGCTAATGGACATGAGGATTGTTTTGGGGAGTGAAAATGTTTTAAAATTGATTGTGGTGATGGTTGCCCAAATCTATGAATATATAGAAAAACATCGACTTGAATACTTTTAAAAGGTAAATGTTATGGTATGTGAATTATATCTCAATAAAACTATTATAAAAAGGACAATAATTTTATCTAAGAAGTAGAAAGTTACATAGTACCCATAAAGAGTGAAATTATTTAATAAGTCTTTATACACTATTATGCATCAGCACAAAAAGTGCTACTGCACCAGTCAGGCCCGAGACCACAAAAAATATGAACCCCTGTGCTCCTAGGTAGAAAATAATGCACCTATAGCTGCTGAGTCAAAGGATTCCCAAAGCTGAAATAGATTGGCTTTGAGTGGATTTAAAAAAATGGACATTTTATTTGGTTGATCCACAAACAGCCACCATATTGCTCAAATCCAAAAGTAAACCTACCTTGTGGTCAGTGCCCTTGACCCCTCTTTCCTCTGCTCGAACCTCAGCTGTGGGAAGGAGGAGATGATGAGAGGTAGCGTTGCCGTCTCTCTGTGCCCACGGACTACCAAAGGCCATATATACCAGTCTGTTCAGGCTAGGGATCTTCTGGGAGGAGAGGAACTTCACTAACCTCATGGCTTTGTTGGACACAGGCAACTAAGCCACCACCCTTCCCAACCTTGTAAAGGGAGCAGGCACTGGAATTAACTCATGGGTTGTGGACAAGTTTAGTAGCAGAGGAAAACTAACATGACCTTGTGAAGCTTTGGGCAAATTCAATGTACTTATGTTGTTTCTATACCTGAATGTATAGAAAGAATTAATATATATGCTTTGATGTCTTTGTCTCATAAACACCAGTGAGGATTATTCTGATCAGCAATTGTTGCATGTGGAGGGGCACTCATACCTTTGGGGTCCTTTCACTCTGAAGACTGCTTTGAACCACTAGTCTCCATGACTTAGGATTTTATCAAGTGGATCCTCTGACAGAGAGTGCCAGCCTCTACCTGGAAATGTTCCTTGGGATTTTGGATTTGGTACCTCCCTGTTGAAAAGCAGCTATTAGATTGCTGTTGGGTTTTGTGAAAATTGAATCCTTAACTCACAGAGGATTTAATAGTCTACAGCCTGGTATTTCTGTTTGGGGTGGACCAGTTTGTATTGACAATGTGGGAGGGGCCCAGCAAGACTCGCTTTTCAACTTGAAATGGCTATTTGAGAATGTAGAGGGTCTGAGTTCAGCAATATCTGTTTTCCATGGGGAAAAAAGAATGACAGCTGTTCTATCTGTAGGGGAACTTCACTCCCAGCTCGATGCCTGTAGCAGAGTCACTGGCTCAATGAAACTTGAATTCTAGAGGTTCTCCTGAATGCTTGGGCCAGGTTAACAGGTGGTCAGGCTAGGCTCTCCCTTGATGGTGTCCACTGTGCTGCTGCACCCACTGCATACCAGGAAAAAGGGACATGGACAGACCACAGGGTTATTCTCGCAGCTCTGGCCCATATCCACCTTCATGCACTTTGTTGTGTTTTTACTGATCCTTGAGCTATTGCCAATGATCTGGCTGTTTGATCTGCTACTTGGGAAACTAGACACAGGCAGACTAAAGACATCCTTTGGGGAAAATTAAGGGCATCAAAGGTGCATACAAGGGAGGACCCCCCAAAAGCTAGAATTATCTTCTGGAGGGCAGGCCCCTTATAGTACAGGCTTTGACCACTAGGTGAGTGTTCTAGAAACCCATCTGTATTGGTATATCAGCTGTAGGAACCCATCTGTATCAGTGTACCAGCCAGTATTATTGTGAGAGGCTGTGTTCTGCTTCAGTGAATTTTTTTGAAGATTCTTTCAATGAGTTTGCCCATGTCATGGTGGGTGATTTATAAGAGTACCGGCTGCCACTCTGCTGAGTGTTCAGCAATTTTGGACCAGAAACGGCATGGCCCCCATTCCCCATCTTCCCTATTCACCCGAAAGAAAAGTGAAACAAAAAAAAATGGCAGAAGCACTAAAAGGCATCAAAATTGATGACTTCTAAAACTGTATTGAGCAGTGCAAAAAACATCTTGATAGTTGTACTGCATCAAATGAAGAGTATTTTAAGGGTGACTGAAGTTTAAACATGTAAGAATAAATATACAATTTTTAATAAGTAAATTCCATTTTGGGGGTCCCCCTGCATATTAAAGGCATCCATTGGAGCATGTTAATGGTACTTTGGCACTGCTGATTGAACACTCTGTCACTCACAAGAATGCCCATGGGGAAGAACTGATTTCTGATGAGACTGACTATAATCAGGCCGAGCACCGGGGCTGCGCTGTGTAAATAACCACATTGGCCTCGGTCCATTGTTATCCATACACAGCAACACATCAACCACACAGGCTGGGCACAAAGGACTCTGCACTGTGGATGCAGGTAATTGTGCTGCTGTGTCAGTCCAATAAGCCAACTCTGGACACATGATGTGGCCTTTGAAATTACCACATTTTGCCATGTATAATCTGCACCTACATTTTTGTGTGCATTATACACAGGATTATTATACCCATGCATAATATGCATCCTTATTTTTCCCTCAAAAATCTGGGCCCCAAACACAGCAAAATACAGTGATTATGCCATGTTTTCAGCTTTCCAGATCACTTTTCAGGCTGGAAATGTGGTACAATGCTATACCACTCAACAATTAGCTAACAATAAAGACACTTACACACCAATCCAAAAGAACTTATGCACCCCAATGTTCATAGCAGCACAATTTACAATAGCCAAGTGTTGGAATCAACCTGAGTGCCCATCCATAAATGAGTGGATCAAAAAACTATGGTACATTTACACAATGGAGTACAATGCAGCTGTAAGAAAGAAGGAGCTCCTACCCTTTGTGACAGCATGGATGGAACTGGAGAGCATTATGCTAAGTGAAATAAGCCAGGCAGTGAGGAACAAATACCATATGATCTCACTTTTAACTGGAACATAATCAACAAAAGAAAAAAGCAAACAAAATATAAGCAGAGACATTGAAATTAAGAACAATCTATCAATAGCCAGAGGGGAGGGGGAAAGGACAGTGGCGGGGAGGGTTTTTGGGAACTACTACAAAGGACATGTGGACAAAGCAAGAGGGAGGGTGGAAGCAAGGGAAGGAGGTGGGTTTGGCTGGGGTGGCAGGGAGGGGTGGGGAGAAAATGCAGACAACTGTAATTGAACAACAATAAAGTAATTTTAAAAAAAGATACTTGATGAACTTTCCACATTCCTCGTCATACATTGGCATCTGCTTTTATTGAGCTTGGAATGGTCCCAAAAATTGACTGGAAAAGATTTCTGACTGTATCTCCCTATCTTCCATACACCTTAATAGAGGGGAGTTGAGCACAGAATGAGTTCTCCCTAGCGAGGGTTCATCTTCTCTTAGCTGTTTCCTGGGTAATGATCAGGATGATGAAAGGAGTAGAAAATAATATAGACCTATTTTGAAATTTCAAAATAGGAATCCCTATTTGGGATTCCTTCTTGGGCATAATGCTCTTTTTCTTTTCTCTAATGGTAACCCCAGGTCAGCTCAGCTCTCACACCCTTTGAATGACTGCCCAGCCCCAAGAGGACCTAGGAGATTGACACTTAATTCTGGTTCAGACTTTTAGATTGTCTTGCTTAATTAGTAGGGTACAAAATCATAAAATAATAACCACTTGGTTGAGTATCCCACTTGCAGAATACCCACTTTGGAGGCCACGTGAGCCAAAACTGGGGGGAATAATGGGTCCTCATAAGATTTATAAAAATTGACTTTTCTTCTTGCACTTGACCCTCCTAGACAAAAGTTCTGAGTGCATGTAGGGAACAGACCACATTTTTCTTTTCGGCAGTAGGATAAAAACAACAATCTAGGCACCTGGGGTGGGAGCACTGCAGCCCTCGGGAGAGATTGGTGGGGCAGATATTAATGACCTCTGTCTTGCAAATGCCTTGAACTTAGCTGATTGTAGGACTGCCATTCCTGACTGTACGATCCTGACTGTGACTTGGTCACATTTCTATGAACGTTTTAGGCAGGTGTATCTGAAACAATGGGGGATGACCCCAGTTTCTACCTGTCATCACCCCCTAATGGCTTTAGCACGCCATTCCTGGTCATTCCACGGGGCAGGCAAATGCAATGCAGAGTGTGGAGTGGGTAAACACGCGGACTGGGCTGACTGCTTTTCGGAAGTTCCTCCAAACACAGTTGTTCAAAGTGAATGGGAACACCTGAAACCTGCAGCTGGGAGGCCGTACTGGAAGTGCTGTCAACCTCTGCTATCAGACTGCTGCAAATTTTATTGGATAGGCCATGACAATTATCAACTTTTTCAATTGTTACCATGTGCTCCCTCAGCACTGCACTTTTTGTGAGAAAGTCAGACATTTATTAACTTGCTTCTCTCCAAAAATATGATGATTTGTACCTTACAAGTGATCATAAGAGACTTTTAAGTGTTTAAGGAAACACCAACAGTAGATCATGCAGACCTCAGAGAACTGCAAGATCTCTGTAAAGCTACCCTTGAATATTAGGAGCCATTTCTGAGTGGTGTAAGTGACTCATTATTTATGTTCACCCTGTATATAGTCATCCACATGACTTACACTTATCTGTGTGATAAGTGCCATCTAATTAGAAAGGTTGGTGATAAATTTGTGACAATACAAGCTGATGTCATCAGTTACACAGATTTTACCCTAGAAGGCATTTGGTTTAGCCCTCATTCTCTGGCAGGGGTTATTATGGATGATAAAATTGCTTTAACCTTGCTTTTTATGGGTCAAGGCACAGAGTCCGGAAAAATCCCAATACATCCTATAATACTTGGATTAATAAATATCTCAGGTTAAGTGGAAAAGTCAGTGCAGAAACTTAAAGAGAAAGTCCCTTGCCTTTTTAAAGCAGAACCTGATGATGGCTCATGTGGTTTGTTCAGCTGGCAGGATCTGGGATCCTGGGAGGCATGGCTGAGCTCACTGCTGCAAGGCAGCCGCACCCTGCTGCTTACAGTCTTGTTCACAGAAGCTTTTATTAAATGTTGTTTGAGACAAATTGAATGGATTGTGTCCCAGCCTCTGTCGGTCAGATTAACCAGAGTAGGCACTGGAGTGGGATACTCATGGGAAAATTTGCCAAAAGCAGAGATAACATAGAAATGAGGGGTAGATATTATTGGAGACAATTTGCCATGTGTCTCTTGCATTTCTGAACAGCTTGTGAAGCAAGTCATTGACTGCCCTTCATCCTATACTTGCATAGCAAACATCCTTAAAAGGTAGGAGTTGTGTTTCACTTCACAGCAAATGACAGACTTACTTAGAGTCTTGGAAGTTAGACATAGTGTCTCCCTCTGGGACAAAGGGCATGCATGTTTTCTAACCATTATGAAAGATTCCAGTTCCCTAAGTGCAGGGTTCCTGTCTTGTAATGAAACCCACTTCATGCACTGGTTCCATTCGTCCTTCTTTGTGTTATTGTGTCAGAGAAGCAGTGGAAATGCTAAAACTCTGGCAATGGCTGCTACTGTGAATAATAAACATCTTATGTCTCTGACATAGGAGTGCTATGTTTTCTACCAGAAAATCCACAAAACTGTGGCAGGCTAACTTGTTAGCTTGCAGGTGGAGTAAAATTCTTAATTCTTCATACTGCTCAGAGGAGTTACATGACAGAGCTAGAAATAACACTGATCATACTAAAGACTGATCTTTCTTAAGATGCTGAAACCTTGGCAGGTTTCTCTCTTGCTGGGGTGGGAGAAAGAGAAATTTGGGGCACACAGAGAACAATTCCACAGGGCAAACAGAAAGTACATTGTCTGCATTAAGCTAACACTGGAGAGACTGACATCAGGTGACCATGGGGAACTCATGGAGATCATTATACCAGAAAAAGTACGATGAAAGCAGTTTGTTAAGGTACATTAATTTGTTAGCATTTTGTAAAATGGACTGTAAATCAATGAAACAAATTCAATTCAAGCAACGTATTGAATATATCGAACACCTACTAGGTACAAAGCCACTATGCTGAGCTCTACAAATGATGCACAGATGAATAAGAGGAGAAATATAAGACAGCTTCTAATTTAGGTGGGAAAATATTTGTATGCAATCATATTACAAGTTTGAATGAAATTAAGTAGATTGTACAAATGCTACAAAAATAAAGAAGAGAAAGAAATAAGGGGTTAGACATTTTAAAGGAAGGAAGTAGGAGAGTTTGCTGTTCTAGCATGGCTCCATCTGTGTGAGCTCCATGTCTCTGATCAGTCTGTGTGTTTGCAACAGAAAATTGATGGACAAGCCGCTCCCGAAGAAGGCGGGAACAGGAACACTGAGAGGACATTCATTACAAGATCTCCTAGACACACCCAGGCCTTTGGAGCACTGACCTAAATCTACTCAACTTAGTCCTTAGGGTCGGAACCACTCAGCATTCATTGAGTAAAACATTATTTGAGATGGGGAGAAAGCAGAAGATAATGAATTTAAGTCAAGTACTCCTTCTGTCTCTCTCTAAATGTATATATAAAACATGTATATGTTATATATATTATATATAGATAGAATATATAGGTATATCTGTATGTCTATCTGTACATCTATATGTCTATATAGACATATATAGATGGAATATATAGATATAGCTATAGATAGAATATACTATCTATATACTACATATAGATACACATATACACATATACACATGTATACTATATGTGTGCATATATTATGTAATATATTTATACCATATGTAGATAGAATATATATGGTATCCTTCATCTTCTTATGTAGGTTTCTACTTCTATGCTTGAATTTATAGACACAGAGACACAGGACCTAAATTTCTCCTTCCATTTCTAAATCGCTGATAGCAGCACAAAGGCATCTCAGAATTATTCCTTCACTGGTAGCACCATGAAGTACCTGAGCACATAGACTGTGCAAACTAAACCAATGATAAAGTGATTTTTTAAAAAAAGATTTTGCTTATTTTTAGAGTGAGGGGAAGGGAGGGAGAAAGAGAGGGAGAGAAACATCAGTGTGTGAAAGAAACATTGATCAACTGCATCTCACACCCCCAACTGGGCACCTGGCCCACAGCTCAGGTATGTGTCCTGACTGGGAATCAAACTGGTGACCTTTTGCTTTGCCAGATGACATCCAATCCACTGAGTCACCCAGTCAGGGCGATAAAGTGATTTTTTTAAAGTTTATACTTTTCAATAAAATGTGAAGGGGTGGCTTTATCTGCTAGCAAATTTTAAATTCACAATTCATAGTTTTACTCTAGCAATAGACCCCATTGGGACCATTGAAAACAGTGGTTGTTGGGATTAACCTGGGTTAATAATGTATGTGGAAAACACTTGGTAAATAGTAAAGTGGTAGTAATATTTAAAAGTTTACTCATTTGTTCATTCCAAGTTTTACTCTAGAAGCAAGTTAAGACATGTTATTTATAGTTCTATTAATAGCTAACCATCTACCTTCAGCTAGGAGCAAAGCAACTGAGATACTACTTTTAACCATTTATTCTGACTCTACCGTCTTTCTCCAGAGTTCCCATGCTGGAAAATGCCTTCCTTAAGGGGGAAGATGTACCTTTGGGGAGACTTTAACACACACACACATGTGTACACATATATACATATGTGTACCTGCATATACATGATTATATATTATTTTATTATACACTATATACTTATTTTCTCTGATAACACATTTCTGTCTCAGAATATTTAGAAAAAAAAGGCAGCTGGAAAAAAAATAAAAATTACCCTTAGAGATAGCCATTGTTGGTATTATTGTACAAATTTAATTGTTTTTCTAAAGAGCATACACATTGTTTGACAGCCTGTTTTAAATTTTTTTCACTTGACAATGTATTATGAACATTTTCTCATGTTCATAATATTCATCAGAATCATAACTTTAAAATTATAACTTACTGCACAGTATTCCATTTGGAGATAGCATCATTAATTCCTTATTATTTTTGTTTAGGTAGTATGAATTTTTTAATTGGAGTTAAACATACACCTATCACATGATACAGCCATCCTACTGCTTAGATATTTACCCAAGAGAAATGAAATATTGGTCATTATGAAGTTTTATGTACAAATATTCATAGCAGATGTATTTGGAATACCCCCAAACTGAAAAGGACCCAAATGTCCATCAATGGGCGGAGGAATAAACAAAACGTGGTGTATGCACACAATTCAATAGTACTTAGCAATAAAAAAAAAGATCTGCTGATGCATACAACGGCACAGATGAATCGCAAAACCATTTTGCAGACTGAAAGAATCCAGGTACAAGATGTGTGCTGTATGATTCCATTTACATACGTCCCATAGATGACGAAGTACTCTGCAGTAAGAGCAGGTGTCGGAGGGTAAGGGTGAAGGGAGGGATGGACCCCAGAGGGGCAGGAGAAAACTTTTGGAGGTGATGAAAATGCTCATGCAGTATTTGATACTTCTGATCGTTTCACGGGTGGAAATATAAATAAAAATTCCTTGAGCTTTACACTTTAATTATGTTGTTTAGTGTACATAAGTGATACCTCAGTCATTTAAAAACTCTACAATTTGATAGGACAACAGTGTGTTGGCATGTGGTGACCAACCGAGTTCCTAAATCTATTTTCACAAACTTTGTTTCTTGTAACGTACTCCTAGAGGCTAATTTCCTGGGGGTGTAGGAGGAGATGGTGTGAACGTTTGAAGCTCTCAGCACACACTGCACAACTTCCTCTCAAGTAGATCTTAAGATTTCAAGTCCCACTGGAAGCATACCTGTAGGCTCATTCCCTGACAATTGAGAAGCTACTTTTATTTGCATGCCTTTTATACCGGTATGACTTAAAGTCACTTTGTAGTCTATACAATTCTTTTCTGGGTAAATTAGCAGATGGAACAGAACCAATGCATTCCCAGATTGGACAGTGTCTGGTTCTAGAAATTAGTGCTCACGGGACTGAAGACAAGAGAAAGGAATCATGTGCAGGGACTACCTGTTATTTTTTACCGTTGGTCTGAACCTACTGAACAGAATCTTTTCTGCGTTTTCTAAACTGTTATCTAACTCCAACTGTCCAGTCTCATGGGTGGACCCAAAACTCGAACACATCCACACAGCGCAGAAAGCTGGCCACGGAGATGAGGACAGGACTCCATATGCACCGTGAGACTGATGCAATGAGGCTGAGCATCAGTCTGGTCAAGGTCCCCAAGGTTGGCGAAATCCCACCGGACCCTCTCCGTTGCTGACCTCACTGACACAACTGAAGTGTGAGGGGCACTGAAATCCAATGCCTTGTGTCTCCTCAGCAGCAATGCTTTTAAAAAAATTACAGCAGAAAAGTATTTGTTACAAACATCAGTCTGTGTTATTTAGTGGGAGGAACAGGTGTTGGAGCTGGCTTCACATGTGTGACTTAGGACAGGTTACTTCATTTTGCTGAGGTTGATTTGGATAGCAAACTTTATCATACAAGCTATGAGGCAAAAGAAGATAATATACGTAAAAATTTACCACAATGCCTAGAGCAATGTTAGGTAACTATTACTTGCCTTCCCAATTAAACACAGTGGACATGTATAAATCCTATCTCCAAAAACAGACTGTTACTGTATCTTATACTACCTAACCAATTATTGGAAGGAAAACATGGGTATTTGTGAAAACATTTTGTAAAGTGTGGAGTGCTATGCATGTGTAAAATGCCATCATTATCTATCCTTTTCCCTCCTACAACAGCTGACCAAAGTTAGCTCCACGGAAACAAGCAGAGAGTGTGAAGTGACCCATTGATAAAGACTACAGACAGCAAGAACTCAAACACTTCAACTGATGCCAGGGTGCCAAACTACTCTTTTTTAGTAAAAAAGAAAGAAAAGCCGTGTGCTGAATACGCCCACAGAGTGACTGCGTTGAGGGAACCAGCGCCCGCGGTTGGCTGTGCAGCGCAGTCATTGTGAGGAGCCTGGAGGGGAGCCAGACAATGTATTGAAGGAATGAAGGACGTTTGATGAAATATATTTACAAAAGCAGTAATGGCTACAATTTGTAACAAAGGGGAGACTTCAAACCAAAAAAAAGGGGCTTGAGAAAAAGTATTTTCTTACCCTTGATAACAAGGTCTATGTTGATAATGACCGTGAATTCGGAACAGCTGACCTGCTGTTAACAAAGTGCTCACGTGGACTGCAAGGCTGGGAAGAAAACCAGAGAGCCTTGTTTCTGGAGGGGCAGCGGGCACGCTGATGTGCTGCTTCCAAACCTCAGGACAGCTTGGGAAATCTCTGAAGTTACCTTGTGTTTTTGGAAAGTGGGAAGCCACACACACACACACACACACACACACACACACACACACGCTGGGAAACTGTCCAAGTTTTAAAAACATCTTTTCTCTTTGTGGCCCTCTGCTGTGATTCCAACTCTCTGCAAAGAAGGACAATCAATAGTTATTTTTAGATATTTAACGCACCATGAGATTGGTGATTAACCAAGGCAATGTTTCTGAGAATAGTTTGCTTCTATACATGAAGGTAATATTTGCAGGAGGGTTTTTCTCCTCTGCAGCAAATGTTTGTTAGCTCATTGCAGACATTAATCCCTGCCAGCCATGGACAAAGGTCACAATAATCTGGGTAGTTATACACTGTTTTCCTACCTTGCACCCAACCCAATATGACAGACACAGACAAAGGGCCAGGAAGCCGGAGCCAGTGGGGTGGCTAAGAGAAGGTGTGTAGGAACACCAGATCATTGCCTTCTTCCTTTGGAATAAAAAGATAACACATGAAGTAAAACTTAAAAGACTGAGAAATACATAGAGGTAAAAAGGATAACAGTTGGTGAGGTGTTCTGATAGAGGGTGAAAGAAAAATAAGATAATGTCGTGGATCATTACATAAGAACAATGGACAAGAGGGAACGCTCAGGCAAGAATATCACACTTATTCCAGATAATCATACAAGAAATAACAAAGATGACTCTCCCATATTTAATAAGCAGCAAGTGCATTCCTTGTTTCCATCCCCTTTGAAGATGCAATCTTTCAAAGTAGATTTTTTTCCCCCATTGAGAATGGGAGTAGGCTCTCCACAGCTCTTACATATTTTCTGCCAGAGCCACGCCATTTTCTTATAATTGCAAGATCTGCTTCAGAGGCATAAAATCCATGGGAGAGAGATACCAGGACATTAGCACATTGCAAACATCTGACCTCTGATTCAGGGAAATGATGAAATATTAATGGGTGCAGATGTGCCCATCCTGCAATGGACAGATGTTCACTTTACACACCATTTAGAATTCCCTGGTGTGTTTGACTACAGGATGATGAATACAATGGCTAAATGATACAAGGATCAGCAAAAGCACTAGAAAGACAAAAGTTTATGCGGTAGGATGGCCACATTGTTCTCCATCCACCAGTACTGGCATGACTACCAGCATGCTGTTGGAACAAGGAAAGCTTCATCTGGGACAGCTGTCACACTCCTACTGATGTGGAATACTGTGACCTGACTTATCCGCTGGTCTCAGCAGAGGACAAGTCACTCTGAAATGTCTAGCTGGAGTCCAGGACAGGTGAAAATTACATGTGTATGTAGTTAATTCGGCATCCTCCAGCTTCCTTCCATTGACACTGAACATGTTTTATACTCAGACTAAGCTGTACTGCTGGTACCATACTTCCCAGATTTTTTCAGAAGTTGTCAGGTAATATACAGATATTATTCAATATCCTTTTCCAATAAACATACAATAAAATATATTTTTCTTGTGTGACATTTACAAATTAACTTATATGAAAATAATTTCCAAGCAGGAAAAAAAATCTTCTGTAAGGAAGTTCAGCAAGTCCTAAAGAAGTTGGACCCAAGGAAGGACACACCAAGGAGTGTCATAATTAAATTATACAAGATTAAAGATAAGGAGATGATCTTAAAAAGAGCAAGAGAAAAGGAGACTCCTTTACCTACAAAGGAGTTTCCATAAGACTATCAGCTGATTTCTCAAAAGAACCTTATAGGCAAAAGGGACTGGAAAGAAGTATTCAAAGTCATGAAAGGCAAGGACCTACGTCCAAGATTACTATACTCAGCAAAGCTTTCATTTAGAATGGAAGGGCAGATAAAGTGCTTCCTGGATAAGGTCAAGTTAAAGCCCTTACTACATGAAATACTAAAGGGACTTATCTAAGAAAAAGAAGATCAAAACTATGAACAGTAGAATGACAACAAACTCACAGCTATCAACAACTGAGCCTAAAAAACAAAAGCAAACTAAATAAACAACTAGAACAGGAACAGAATCACAGAATGGAGATCACATGGAGGGGTATCAGTGGCAGGCGGGGGCGGGGAGGGAGAGAAGGAGGAGAGAATGGGAGAAAAGATGTGTGGAATATGAAGCATAATTGGTTTAAGTACAAAATAGACAGGGGGAGGTTGAGAATAGTATGGGAAATAGAGAAGCCAAGGAACTTATATGCATGACCCGTGAACATACACTAAGGCAGGGGGAATGATGGAAGGATGGGAGGTGCAGGGCAAATGGGGACAAAGGATAGGAAAAAAATGGAACAACTGTAATGGCATAATCAATAAAATATACTTAAAAAAAGAAAAACTATAATTTTACCCATTTGTTTAAACCCAACCCAATGAGGGTTTCAAAATAAGGTGTAACATTGAAAATCTGTGTCATTCCAGAGAAAGATAGATACCATGTGATTTCTCTTGTATGCGGAATCTAACGAACAAAATAAACAAGTAAATAGGATAGAAACAGACTCAGATACCGAGAACAGGCTAACAGTTCCCAGAGGAGTGCGGAGTTGGGGGGCTGGGTGAAAAAGAGGAAGGCGTCTAGCAGTACAAACGCATGGCTAACAGATTAGCCACAGTGATGTGGATGGACTGCGGCACAGGGAAGACAGCCAGTGACATGGAGATGACTAGATGTGGGCCCGGTGGGCACCTGCAGCAGTGGGGCACTGCTCCGTAAAGCACATGATTGTCTGACCACTTCGCTGCACACCTGAAACTAATACAGAATAATATTGGATGTCAACTGTAATTGAAAAATAAAAAATTAACTAAAAATGTTTATGTTATTCAATAAACTCTTGGTGACTACCTACCACATGCTACTTAATTTACTGTAGTATTATGAATGGTGTTTGTCTGGACCTTCAATTCCCAGTTCTAAAACAGAACTTATGTTGCTATAAATGAAGTCTCTTATGAAAGAGAAATCTGGATAATAATCACACTGGGACTCAGAAAAGCAGAGAACAATGTGGCCTGAAATAAATGGGTGGCTTGAGGGAAGAGGAAAGACAGAGGGATACAGCATGAGAAAGAGCACGGGAAACAAGCCATCTATGCAGACACAGCTTGAAGGAAGCTCTGTGGTTGAGAATTACGTAACGATTACCTCTTGGCTATTCAGGGTCGGGGGTGCCTAGTGTGTTAGGCAGTGAGAGGCCATTGGACACTTTTGAACAGTGGAGTGAAATGAGAAAGCCAGTTTTCAGGAATCACTTTCCCTAACTCAAACTTCTGTCAGTGAGTGCCATGGCGAGGGAGGCAAACAGATTGAATGAAGGCCGGGGAATAATTCTGTCCTAGGGGGTCCTGGGTATGACCTGTATCCCTGGATGAGACAGTGATCTGAGTCTGTCTCTAAGTGGCGGGGCGTTGCATGCTGAGTTCGAATCAAGAACTGTACATCCTTACTTTATTGAAATGGAGCACCCTGGATAGCAAGATAGAATACTTGAGATGTCTCACAGGAGGTCACTTTAAAACAACCAAAGCTTAGAAAATGGAAACTATGTTTAAAGGTTAAGTAAAGAAAATAAACATATCTATCAGAAGAGCAGAAGGCTTGCTGGTGAGATTGTCACAGTTTTTAAGTCTTCTACCAAAACTGGAAAAACTGGATAGATGTTTAAATTAAACAATGCAGAGAATTGGATCAAAGTAAAAAAGTCATGATTAAAGACACTTCGAAGACTAGAATGGTATAAAAACAATATTTGGAAACCACCTCGTTTAAAATGGGACAGACACCCCCCAAAAAGAAAATTCTGAACCAAAGTATTGAGAGAGCGAGAAGCAGAATGAATCCAAGACTGGAAATTCCTCCCAGAAATGGAATCTTATGAGACAAAAGAATGGGAGCATCCAGCAAAGTTCACATTACTTCCTCCTTGCATTTCTTTTTCTCCTCCTCCTTCTTCTTCTTTACATTTCTTTTAGATCACATATTCCCTGCTCATCCCTTCATCAATCTCTCATAGCATCCTCCTTTATTTCTCTCACAGTTTACACTAATCTTGCCCTGATCTGGTTTATTTTGTTTAGTTATTAGTATGGTACCTCTTCTCCCATTAGAATATGAGATCCCAAGGGCAGAGAAATGTCTGTTACGTCCCCCCTAAATAATAATGCCTTGTTTTGTATATAGTAGGTGCTCAACAAATATTTGTGTGTGGGGGGAAAGACACGTAGTTGTTAAAGTGATGGGGAAAATAAGGTAGAATGAGATGAGAAAACAGTTTCCTCTCTTTCTCTTAGTGTCTAATCTATTTGCTTCAGAAAAGACCTTTTGGAATTATTTCCATTTCCTGCTGCTTTTTTTGCAGCGAGACAAGGGCAGTGTGGCAGAAAGCGTGGCTCTGATGGAAAACTTGGGCACTGTAGAGGCTGGTTCTTTCTCAGGTTTTCTGAAGATCATTAAGTACCTTCTGGTCTGAGCCTTTTCGCTCAAGGAGTTAGCTGCCTTTCCTGAAATTATTTTTTTTTCTCTTCTATTATGCTTGTCCGATGTGGCACTTACACTTTAATGCCTTAGAGATAAAATGATCTCTGTCAGTCTGCACTTTTCATGCCTGGAGAAAGTTTTACTGCTTCATAAAATCCTGTAATGCCCCAGTGTTTAAAAAAGATCTATCACTCCATCAGTGAGTCTTTATGGGCTCTGTGTACATTCCTTTTGCAATGCAAGGTTGGTTCCTCAAGCAAAAAAGGGACAGAGATAAATGGATTTGTGTGTGCTAACAAATGTCAAGAATTCAACTCAATTTACACTGAGATGGTTTTAAATGGCTAAAGCAAATTGTAGAATAGCTCATACTCAATAGCGTCAAGCAGGACGAAGGAACTGCAACGTCAGATTTCCTCTGCAGACGTGGTTACAGAGAGATGCCGGTTTTATTCACTAGTTTGGGCTAGAGAGAGACTTGACGGTTGCTCTGTTCCAATGTTTTCCTTCCTGACAGAGGCTCAGAGCCCGGGGGCCTGTGAGCCTAGTTGGTGGGTGGGGGCATCGGCCATGACCTACCTCCTGCCACCTGTTCTACACCAATCATCTGTGTGGATTATACAGTCTTTCAAAGGCACCTTTTCAAGGTGTAAGCTGAAGGGAGATCTTTTGAGTTTCAGGCACGAAATATATTTTTCATCTGTTGTTTTAGGACTGGGTAGCCACAGGCTGACGATATCTATCTGTCAAGGGTATGTTTATGTGTGTTTGTGTGTGTACCCACAGATGCGTGTGTGCGTGTGTAGGTGTGCATGATCAGGTACGTAGATGTGGGGCACCAAGGCTGGGTATGCAATTGTGCAGGTGGCTCAGAGCGACCCTGTGAGAAGGTCTGTCACCCGGAGCATGAGGAGCCGTCCGGTTGCTTCTTCCCTCTGCAGTGCTGCTCAGATGCTGCCTGTCGTGTTGTGGGCGTGTGCGGTACATCCGTCTCCCATCTTCTCAGGCATCTGCGGCGGGAAGATGCAGACAGCATCACCTGCCCTGTGGCCAGGTGGTGGGAATAACCTGATTATCTGGTGGTGGGTACTTGGGCCAATTAAGCATGTCACTCTGCTGCCCAATCCGCTGCCAAAGAGCAGCTCTTCTCCCCATCCCTCTGTCGTGGCGCACTGAACCTTGTGTTCCGAAGCTGTCAGGGAGCAAATGAGCATCTGTTTCTGCACTGCTGAACAATTCCTTGTGCTAGGTTCAGAAGTATTTACTAAGTAGTTTATTTATGCTCTGTGCTTTGATAGCAACTATGATGAATAAACATACAGCAACAGCGACTGGAAATGGGAGCTGATGTAGGGGTACTTGGGGAATTTAAACCATATAATACAAACGAACAGCACAGAAAGCTGGCAAACAGGAAGCAGGAAGCTCCCTCATGGATGTGCCCTCGAAAGCTGACCCATCACACAGACTTTCTGCATCTCTGCAGCTGGCCAATAGCAGCATAGTGAGCAAATACATATAAAGTACCACTGCTTGTACTACCAGGGTAGGGATGAAAAAAGAAGGCATTAAAAAACCCCCAAACTTGCCACCAAATAGTTTATTTTTCCTTCCAAGGAGTGATTTTCCTGCCAAGGTGTGATCTTCAAAGGGAAAGAGAAGGGATGTCCTGCTGGTGTTGAGGCCATTGGAAGCCCCCCTCTGGTTCCCACGGCGACCCTCCAGGGCGTGTCCTCCCAAAGGGGCTCCTTGGGCAGGAGGAAGCAGCAGCCAGGAGGAGGAGGAGGGGACGTGCTGAGGGAAGGACTCTGCTCACAGGACTTCCATCTGCATTGCATTGTGCGACCTCATGCGTTACGTCTTAGTTTCCTCATCTGGAAAAAGAAGGGTGTGTGTGAAGAGGTGGGGTGGGGGAGGGTAGAGATGAAAGGTTAGCTCATCTACTTCTCAGGATTGTTGTATCAATAAAGGTGAAGGGATTAAGAAATACAAACTGATACTTCTGTAACAGTCATGGGGATGTAAAATATTCAGTGACATTGAAATAGTTATGTATGATGTAAGATGGGCACTAGACTTATGGGAGGGATCACGTCGTACGTTATATAAATATCTAACCACTATTCTGTGCACCTGCAATTAATATAATATTGAATGTCAAGTGTAATTGAAAAATAAGAAGTTAAGAAAAGAAAGATACTGCATGTGCCAGGGCTTTACGAACTGGATTATTCTTCACAAGTTAGTCATTCATCTTTAGGCATGAGGAACTCAATCAACAGGTGGGAACTGGATTCCAGGGCAGGTGACGGTCCCAGGAGGGCACCATGGAGGAACACCTCCTTCCCGTGAGCGTGGGTGCAGAACTGCCTGGTCCTGGTGCTCTTTATGTGCTGCTCTTTTTTCTCCCCAAGGTACAGACCCAATAAAAGGTAACTTTATTACTATCTCTATTATAAGCACTGAAGTTCTAGTAAATACCTTGTAACCTCTCAAAGGCAGCATCGGACCCCCAGCGGAAGGTCACCCCAAGATATTACAGAACCAATGGCTGCTCAGAAGGTGCAGTGGCCTCTCCCTGCCTAACACACAAGGTAGCATACAGGCCACTGGGGGCACAATCCAACCACGGAGGATGCTGAAAACCAAAAAACAAATGCTGCTCTCTTGATCCCATACTATTTAGGTGTGGGGAGGGCTTTTCCTCACCTCTGCTTAGGAGTTCAATTCTGGTTTCTGTATGCCTAGCTGGAGTGTCAATCATTGTCTGAAGACCAGCTGTGACAGAAGAGGATTAGGAATCTGTTGTCTTGACTGCGAGTCACTGAGTGCTGGACCTGGCATCCTGTTATGTTGGAGCCTGACTGATCTGTGGCGGGGTGGAGCCTTTCTAGGGTTGGCTCTTCCCTCTGGTCCCCGTGGGAGGAGTCCAGTCTACGTGCTTGAGTTTCTGTCCCGGCTCTAGGCTCGTACACTGCCCCCTAGAGCTCTGTGAGTGGCTCCACTGCCCTGCCTCCCTCTATGGACACTAGTTGGGTCTGCTGATAAGCACGTCTACATGATTAATTACTTGAACCCTACACTGAACTTAGTCCCTTTCCTGGGGTCAAACCTATATATATAGATTTGTGACATGAAGAAATTTGGTGAAAGAATCTGAAATGCTTGAGGAATTGTGGGTTTGGGACTGCCGTATGAAGAAAGATAAATGGTGACAAGCCTTAACTAGAGAAGCAACAGACAAAAGGTGATGTAATAACATATACATGAAAAAGCAAAGTGTGTAGACAAGATGGACACAGGTTTACCAAAGCACAGACTGAAAGAATTAGGGGACTTTATTTAAAAGTTACAAAAAGGCAAATATGAGAAAAGAGTCAATGCATGTTTCATTAGCATTTTGATATAGGAATAAGTAAGTTGCCCAAAGAGTAAGTTGTAAGGAGTAGATCCTTCTCACAGTACCTCCAGCTCAGATCAAAGAATTGAACTGTCAGAATTCATTCAAAGAATTCTCCATAGTGACCCTTTTCTCCAAGATGATCCTGTTCTGAAGTCTGATTTTTCTTGAATTTTTAATGAATGGACAATGAAATATTTGTTTCTTAAAAGCTGCAAGAGAACATCCTGTTTCTTCAAATAAGAAGGTTTGATTGTTTTTTTTCTGCATAACTAAAAAGCTTATTTATTACATATTTTTCCCAGACATAGGCCTTGCTAGAATGTTGGGTTGCCCCAAAAGCTTGTTTGGTTTTTTGTTTGGTTCTAGTAGCACTTAGTTGTCTTTAATTTCATTTAGAACAACTTTGTGAGATTCTATTGTGACAGCTGTCATATCAGCGTGCATTAAAAAAAACTTATCAAAATTGGTGAATTTTTGTGTAGCTATTTTAGTATTGAAGATGGAAGAAAATGTACAATATTTTTGGCATTTTGTGCTTTATTATTTCAAGCAGGGTAAAAATGCAACTAAAATGCAAAAAAGATTTGTGCACTTTATGAAGAAGGCATCAAAACTGGTTTGCAAAGTTTTGTGCTGGAGACTTCTTGCTGGACGATGATCCACAGTTGGGTAGACCAGTTGAAGCTGATAGTGATCAAATCAGACATTAATTGAGAACAATCAACATTCCACCATGTGGGAGAGAGCCCACACACTCCAAATATCCAAATCAATGAAGTTATTGGTGAAAGTGAAAAAATGTGTTTTATTTTATGGAAAAAACATACAGAATTTTTGGCCAACACAATAATGATGTTTAAGAATTCTGATTCTACAAGAGAGACAAAAATGGCTACGTGGGGGAGATCACATTCTCTGGGGGAGAGGCTCCTTAAAGTAAGCTGAAGGGTGAGGAGGAAACGGGACACATAACTCCAATTCTCTTGTTCATTGGGTTGGAAGTCTAGGATTAAGAGATGAGCTCTGCTAATTATACAACTATTTATGAGAAAACCTGTGGGCCTCTATTTTTAAGCAAAGCTGCTTTAGGTACCAGGTGACGAAACGTACCTCAGTGATAGAAGGAAAGATGTTCTCTCTACTTTCTGCACAGAACCCAGCTCTGCTTTGGCTCCCTGAGAAACAGCAGATTTGCAAACATCAGAGGCTGGATCCCTGTCTCATGGGTTGCAGCAGTGGTGAGGGGACTTCACGTATGTGACAAGTGGGAGCCAGAGTAGAAGAGGGCATACATCACGTGGTGCTTATAGGCGAGTGACTGGCCTTTGAGCATGTGAGGCACCATTTTGGAAACCACCAGAAAACCACAAAGACCAAAAAACTAATGACACCTGTCAAGGAGATGAATGTTATGCTATTATGCATTTGGGGGCTCCTGGGCCAAGAGTACTTGCTTTGCATTGCGGCCACAATTCTGCCATCTCTTTGATGAAGAAGGACCATGCCATTTGGTGAGTCCTGCTGCCCCTTGGCCAGGACATTTAGACTGTGAGCACCAGTTTTTATCCACCTAGAGCCTGCCTTGGACACTAGTTGGGTCTGCTGATAAGCACGTCTACATGATTAATTACTTGAACCCTACACTGAACTTAGTCCATTTCCTGGGGTGGGGGTCAACCTATATATATAGATTTGTGACATGAAGAAATTTGGTGAAAGAATCTGAAATGCTTGAGGAATTGTGGGTTTGGGACTGCCGTATGAAGAAAGATAAATGGTGACAAGCCTTAACTAGAGAAGCAACAGACAAAAGGTGATGTAATAACATATACACGAAAAAGCAAAGTGTGTAGACAAGACGGACATAAGTTTACTGAAGCACAGGCTGAAAGAATTAGGGGACTTTATTTAAAAGTTACAAAAAGGCAAATATGAGAAAAGAGTCAATGCATGTTTCATTAGCATCTTGATATAGGAATAAGTTGCTCAAGTTGTTACAGAGTTTTTAACTATTTTTTGTCAGTCTTTAAAAACATTCTCATTTTTCAAGGTAAAGAATGAGTGTAGAAGTTTATGATCTGGGAGATCCTTCACCTCTAACATTGATGCCATGAAACATGATCATCTTCTCCCAAACTCTTCCTGATATCATCATCTTAGACATAATCTTGGATGGATGAGCCATAGAAAGAATCAGAGTTAGTATTTGCAATGATTTTAACTTTTTTCCAGGGCTGTAATAAACTTAGCCACAAAAGGAAAAAGGTGAATCTTTTTGTAGGTACCATTGTACCTATAGCTTGGAAACAAATAGAGCAACAGCCCTAGAGAGTATTTTCTAGATAGATTGAATGGAGGGGAGTTCAGGTTGTTACCTCCATGAGTAATTCCTAGAGCCTCTACCAGGTAAAATTCTAGGTGGCACTATATGGTGTTACCTCTTTGAACACTGGAGACATGCACTTCCCTGAACAGACAGCTGGTCAGTGAGAGAACTCCTTGGCATCAGGGCCGTGCCCTTTCCACTCTGCTTCGCTGACCTCCTCACCCCCACCCTCAGTCTGGGTGTATAAGAGCTATGCATATGTGCTAAAAAATATTTCTTGAGAGCCAGCTTAAAACCCAGTTATTGCTGATTGAAAAATTAGTTTGGGCCAGGTTATGTCTCAGTAAGAGGACATTGCACACATGGACCTCATTCCATCTCTTTAAGAAGAAAAGTGGAGATGGATTCTGTGCAAACCAAGAAAGTCAGGGTGTCCTGTTTTGATATAAAGTCAGAATCTCTCTTATTTCTTCTTCCATGGCCGTTTCAGAGCAAGTGCCATGACAGCCAGGGCAGAAACGTGAATGCCTAGGCTTTTGACCAGGAGAAGCCTCCATATTTTCAAACTCCATACTTGGTGCTGGTGTGTGAGTGATGCCGAGGGAGTTACGGAACTTACTAAGGCCTCCACTTTCAAATCTGTAAATGAGATTCATAGTACCCATCGCCTAGGAATACTGTGAACATTAAATTAAGTAGCCTATGTGATACACCGGAATAAATGACTGACTCATTACATAAACATTTAATAAGTAATAGTTCCCATATATTTTTTCTAAGGTAAAATACATACACATTTTAAACCAATTGATGAGCTCCTTGCAGTGTTGTGCAAGGTTTATCATGGGGAGGAATCAATTTTACTACAAATATTCTTGTATCCAATTGTTTGTGCCACATGCTAATTTTATGGAAAAAACAGGGATGTCAATGGGACCCAGAGGATGCTTTCATCAGCTTTGTCACTAAATATAGTGTGGGTGCAATCATGCCTCACCCAGCAGGGGCTGGGACTCAGGCCAGAAATCACCCAACAAGTGCCGGTGCTGGCTGAAAGAAGGTAATCAACATTAATTCTTGAATATTACTTACAGAGTTTATGGGGGAGAAAATGTGATTAATCCACACAAAAAAAGGAAAAAAAAATCCCATTTCTCAACTGAGGGGGAAAATTCCTTTGAGCATAAACATATTGCACTATTTATACATGACATATTTTCTGCATCTATAAACTTACCATGCTCAAGTATTCTAATTAATTGTGGTGGTTGCCAGGGAAACCAAACTAACTCAATTATAGGTTGCAGGAAGGTGCAGTGTATTTATGACTATGATGCAGGTACTTTTCTGTGCAAAACCTAAAACTGAGCAGATGCCTAAAGAATTTAAATGTTCTGAAGAGCACAGTGGATGCCTTGATTTTCTTGCTTTATAACAACTTGGTTTGGTGACATGGACCATGAGTGTGACAGATTAGGAAGAGGTTAAGCAGGAACATGATCAGCAATGAAACCACAGGAAATGACGGAATTAGGAGGCTGTGCTTCCCATTCAAAGAGTCTGCATTCCATGTGCCATTTGTGTTCTGATATCTTCTTCTCTAAACACCTGTGTTCTAAATAATACAAGAAGTAAAGGGAAAGCAGCTGGCAGTGAAAAAATAATTTACAAAAACCCATAAAGCCAAGTTTAGCTGAAATAATTGTTAGCAAAAATTGTGAGAAACTGATGACATTTGGCCAGAGGATCCAGGAATGTCCACACTTTCACTCCCAACAATCCTAGAAAGGTATATACAAAGAACTAGTAACAAATAAAATAAATGGAGGGCGAGAATCAAGTTTAATCAGGTTTGAGAAAGTTTTTAATATGCCATACTCATAAGTAAAGTGATAATGATTATTAAAACTTATTGCAGTTATTTTTGTAGCTCAGATATCCCTAGTATTTCCTTACTAAATTATAATAATCTATACTTAGAGTTTTAAAAATATCTGAAAGTTATAGAATCTTTGTCCAGAAATAGTTTAATTTTTATTTGTCATGTAAACAAAATGTTATGCTTTTATGGGGCCCAGACTGTCCATTCATTCATCTAATCATTTATTCAATTAAAAATTATTTATTCAGTGCCTACTTTATGCTTGGCTCTATGCTAGATATGGGGTATACAATAATAAATAAAACTGCCACCCTTAGTGAATTTATAATATGAATAGGGAGACAAATCATAAACTGATAATTACATAAACAAATGTATATTAAATGATAACTTTGTGAACTCCAGAGAAAGCTTGACAGGAGCTGAAACCTCAATATACTATTTTATCTCCATAAAAAGTCCATACTCTGGGTGGATTGACACTTTTATCATTAACTTCATTATGTACAGTAATATTCCTTGTTTTAAAGCCCACTTTTAAAAAATCATAGATCTGCTCTAATATCTTTTGGTTGTTGTTACAATCTTTCTGTATTTTTAAAAAATCTAAGGTGTTTCTCAGATAAGTAGCATATGATTGAATATACTTTAAAATCTAATCTGGTAAGCTTAGTTTTTTAATTGGAATATTTATTTAAATTTAATCTAATTACTGATATATTAGATTTTAAATCTACCATCCTACTATTTGCTTTCTCTTTACCCCACCTATCCTATTCTTTTTTTCCGCCTCACTTTTTAGATAAATTAGCATTTTTTATCATTCAGTTTTCCCATTTTATTAGCTTGTAACTTATACTTTTCTAATCTTTCATTTCTAGTTATTTTAGAGGTGATGGAATGAATGCATGACTTATTAAGTCTGGTATAAATTGAAATAGTTACTATTTTTCAGATAATGCGGGGGCCTAAAAGCACTTAATTCCCTTTACTCATTTTACTTTTTGTGAGATTATGTAATGTTTTGTATTCCACCTCTATGCCACCTCTAAAGACTGATTTCATATCATCAGTATTAATGTGTGTTTATTTACATGTGTACTTCTGCATTTATTCATTGTTTCTCCTGCATTTTCATGTTTCTGGTAGGACTATATTTTTCTGGCCTGAATGATTCATTTTAATAGTTCTTTTCATGCAAGTCTACTGGTGGAAAACCATCACTTGGTTTGGTTTTTGGTTGTTTGAAAACTTTTTTTGCATTAATTCATAAAGTATATTTTATATTATTATTGGATATAGAATCTATATTAGCAATGATTTCCCCCATCCTTTAAAACAGTTTTCAACTCTGTCTTGCTTCTTTAAAAGATAAATCTCCCACTTCCCCCCTCCCCTCCAACCTATGTTGGCTGCTCATAAAATTTTCCCTTTTGTCTTCAGTCCTCACAAGTTTTACCGCAATATGTTCAGGTACATTAAAAAAAAATAGTTAACCTGCTTGGGAAGTGTGGAGAGCTTTGTGCTTTGAGGTCCTAATTTTTTTTAAACCAGTTTTGAAGAAAAGCTTTGGTGATACACCGATTTCCCCTTCCCTCTCCAACTGCACATATGTCATAGCTTTTGACTGTGTTGCATGTCCATCCTATATTCTTCCCTTTTTTCTAGGTGCTTCTCTTGTTCTCTCTTGAGTTCGCCTCTCTTACGTCATGTCTAATTTACTCTGAACAAGTTTATTGAGTTCTAAATTTTATTTTTTGGATCTAGAGTTTGAATTTGACTACTTTTATAGATTTCCTTTTTCTGGTGGAATTCCCCATCATTTCTTCTAGTGCCTTTGACATAATTGGCAGTTATTTTGTATCTTGTCTGATAACTATAAAATCTGGATCACTGAAGATTCTGTTTATATGGAATATTTTTACCTTGTTTTCAGTCATTTTGTACTTATTTCGGGCATATTTTTTACTAAATACCAGACATCATTATGAAAAATTATATGAATGTCTCGAGACTCTGTGTCAAGTTATCATTCTCTAGAGAAGATTTACTTTTGCTTTGGGACAGGAAAGTAGAGGTTTAGGACTGTGCTATCTCAAGTTAAAGTTTTAAAATTTGTGACGCTGAGTCTACTTGTTGTTCTTACTCCTAGAATGCAGTAGCTCCTCTGGGTCTTAACTAGAGTCTGCGATGTTTGCCAGGACCTTACAGCTTGGTGGGCCTTAAAATGGTTTTTTGTTATTCCATCACCATGAGATTGTTGACAGTTCTGCTAAATTTTCTGATCAGCCACTGATTTGCACTTAGCATCTTTGTCTTTGGTCCTAGATTCTCAATAAGCGCTTGAAGAGAAAAACATTTGTCTCAGTTCTTTTTTCTCTGGGATCCCAAGCCCCCAAGTCTTGGCTGCCATGGCAGTGCCATACGCCTTCAAACACGAGTTTTGAAAACCATCCAACTTTTCTAGTTTTTATTAGATGGAGGGTTGATGTTCAACAAACTCGTCCACCGCCAGAAGGAAAACTTCTTTATTATGTTATTTTCATTTTCCTAAATTTCCATATTTATTTAAGCTTCACCCACAGAAATATGTGTGTACATGTGTTTTAATAATTTCCCCTCATTTGTGTTATTTCCTTTAAGAGAAGTGACAACTTGTGCTATGTTTTCGTTTTCATCAGGATTCATCATTTATCAATATATTGGCAAAAATGGTTTTGGTCAGTCTTTGTTTAGCCCTTACTAAGCTGGCTTTTTGATACTTTCCATAGTGACTGAGTTCATTGAAATAAAAAATCATTTTAGTTCTAGCTTCTACATGGACACCTCTTACTCAGACTCATTTGATAATTGTGTTCTTCTCAAATCCTTAGGCCACCTCCGTCCCAGAGCACATTAGCCGTATTTCTGCCCTCACCCAAGCAGATCGTTGAACCCCGTGGAAGGTGGTCCTTGACAAATGAGTGAATCTACCTATTTATAAGACAGTTTTCCTTTGTGTGGTTGCCTCATATTTAAAAAATAATAATAAAAATAAATTGCCTGATAGGAAAAATAAATAATGAGTTTCAGAAACATCTGGATCCTGCAAAAGGGTTTAACTTATGAATTATCTGCAAGTAAGAGAGACAACAATGAACTCGAGACCTTGCCGGTTCGCTGCAACACACGCGGAGTGCCTGTGAGACAGGCCCGCCTCTGGGAGCGGTGTCCAGAAAGGAGACCGCGTTTGTGCGGCCTGACCAACCCGGCTTGACAGCACATCACGCAGTGCTTCTGACAGCACCAAGAATTGGAAAATGGAATTGCAACTATCAGGCATCGAGTTATGTTTTAACATTTAGTTATAAAGGCCATGTCATGCCCTCAGAGATGCAGCAGGAGTATTAGGCCTGACATTTTGAATTTCAAATGCAAATTGGAAAATCCAACCCAAACTAGGAAAGGACAATGTGTGTAAATGGACTAAGTTCAGTATTCAGGAACAGCTCCCGGGTCAAGCTAATCAAGTCTCCCGAAGGCTCTCGTTTTACTCTGTCACCCACAGAACTGAAGAAAAAGTTCAATTAATATGTCTGGATATCTGACTTGAGAAAGTGCCACCTTGGTATCTTATTTGCCAAGAAGATTATCAATAAGCTGTATCCATGGGATACAAGTAAATCATGCCACACTGATCTGGTTTGTTCCCCAACTAGATTTCTTTTTTCCTAGTAAATAGATTTATATTCTTCAAAGTCCTTAAGGTAACGTGCCACGACAGTTTTCAGAGTAGTTAAGCGACTGGTCTAAAGGCACGTTTGGACGAGGCGGTAGGAATGGAGCCGCAGCCCAAGCATCGCACTCCCCTTTCCCCACCTGGGCTCCCACTGCAGCGCACTGTGCGGCTGCGGGCCCCCGCACACACGAGTAATGATGAGGAACGGTGCAGCAGAAACGTGGGTCCATTCTTTCTTGTTTAATAAGCACAGGTGTGTGTGTAGGATTGTAAGCATTGGCCAATAAATGCGTGGCTTTTACAAGAGGCCCTAGAAACTTACTATGTCCTCACGGTTCCTTCTAGAAAACAAATCTGATAAAATTCTTTTCCTGTTTAAAACCCTTTCATGACCCCTCATCGCCTAAAATAAAGTCCAATTTCTGTGGCACAGCTCACAAATGCTCGCCCTGCTTTTCTCCCTTCCTGCAGTTCTTTGCGCATCCCATGCGCCCTTCACACCTGGGTCTGGAACTTTGCCGGCCCTCTATGTAGGAAACCCCGCTCTCTCTCGTCCTTTGCCAAGCTAATTCCTTCTCATTCATCTGGTTTCAGCTGTTGCCACTCCCTCTAGGAAACATTTTGTGTGGCCCGGATCTAAATTAAACTTGCCTTCTGGGTTTTCAGGCACCCAGCACTTGTTTTATTATAGGAATCATAACAGGCATTGGAATTACCTATTTGCTGGTTTATATGACCCATTATTCTCTGTGCTCCATGTGTGTGGATCTGTGTCTATCTTGCTCTTCATTTTACCTCTGGCATTTAGCACCTGCCTGACAAAGGGAAAACACTCTATATGTCTGAAGGATGGCTGAAAAAAGAACATTCTACCACTTTGAGAAAGGCCTTTAATAGGCAAAAAACTTCACAAGAACAAATGTCATCCTGATATATTATCTATGATGTTCCAGCCATTTTCTATATATTATCTCTCATTTGTGCTACTTTTATGGAAAAGAAAGGAGAGAAAAAAGGTCTTGTGATGGACTGTTTTATTGGCCAGTAACCAGCGCCCCTCCCTGAGAGTACGCATCCCTGCCCTGTTGAACTCAGGTACGGTCATGCGAAATGGGAGCAGAAAGGACAAGTGTACTTTTATGCAGTAACTTCCTGAAGCAGATCGTGTTGGCTAACCATGTAATTGGTCATTGATATGTTTCAAGAGGAACATTCTGTTCATCAGAACCCCAGTTAATGTGGAGCATGGTCCCAGCTAACTTGAGCTGAGTGAAAAACAGAAGTGTTTTTGATTGTAAACAATGAGTAAGATGAGTGAAAAGGTAGAAATATTTCTTATTATAAACCACTGTGGTTTTTGTGTTACAGCAGCATACCACAGTGTATCCTGACTGACAGAGACCAATTCAGCCTAGCTCAAACACAGGAGAGTTTAGTGAAAGATTCAACAGGGAATCAGTTTTGGGCACAGCATAGATCAGAACCAAGAACACTTAGGTTTCACTGGGACGGGAAACTAAAAAGTCAGAAACTGGTGCTATTTTATTCCTATCTTAGAAGCTGCACCGCCTCTCACATTTTTGCTTCTCTCTGCCACCTGCTACTTTTTCTTCCACCCTCAACAAACTTTTCTATACTTTGTCATCATAAATATGACCCAAATGGGGATGATCTCCAGACTTCGTCTCCATATGATCTTCTAGGTCAGAACCTACTACCAACTGCCACCTCTTTCTGAGTCACTTGTTTTACATTCCTGAGAGACATATTTACGGTTTCAGTGCATCTTTTGGAAACAAGTCACAAGTAAGATGTCACGGCTAGTTAGTGTTACTGGTTACTAGTCTAAAACTTGTCTAATCACTCGTTCCTCTGTGCGAGTGTGCTGGGGAGGGTGGTGGTAACTCAGTAACAAGCCATGTCCCACGTGGCCATTTGGGACAGCACATACTAAGTGGCAGGGCTAGTGTCCTTAAAAACTAAATGAAATACACCAATTTTTCACAATGATTTCATGAACAAAATATTATTATTACTATTATCATCATTACCAAATTTCAGATTATAAAACTAAAGGCAACAAGGTAACTTAGCTAACATTGCCTACTAGTAAATGAAGGGCAGGGTACATTTACAGTGTCAACCTTGATATGTTTAGCTGATGCCAAATTTCATGCTCTGCAATTTACTGTATCATCTCAAAGAATGAAACTGTCCCCATCAGTGAGACAAGTACAAATAACCTCACAGCAAAAATAAAATAAAAATTATTTAAAGGTATAAGAAATGGGGTTATTTTTAAGGGGAAGAGTGGTATAATTGATATATACTGGAGAAGAGGAAGGGTTTCAAAGTCCCCAAAAGGTTTTCTTCCCAATCCATTTTTACAATAGAACTTTAGAGTGAAAATCCATATATCTACCGCTTAATTTCTGAAATTTATATTTTGCTATATTCTTGCCTTATGACATATCTACCTATGCAACCATTCATAAATCCATATTATTTTTTACTTATTTCTAAGTAAATTGCTTGGCCTCATATCTTCAAACACTTTTCTAGTTTGGCGGGATCTGGCAAAAATATTTTTTTAATACGACTCTAAGTCCTTGCTGCTCAAAGTATGTACCATGACCACCAGCAGTGTTGGCATCGGCTGGGACTTTGTTAGAAATACTGAACTTGGGCTGTACTCTAGATCTACTAAATCATAATCTGCATCCTCCTAAGATGCCCAGGCAATCTGTGTGTGCAGTAAATATGGACAAAGACTGATCCAGATGATTCCAATGAACGATGAAGGTTGAGAAGCACTGAACTAGAAAAGTAGTCGCATTATTTGCTTTTTCCACTCACTTACTCTACGACCTTGGACAATTCCTCATTTGAACCTCCAGGTTTTTAACTGTAGTATGGGGAGGACAATAATGCTTTGCAGAGTTGTTATAAGGGGCAGACATGATCATCGATGGAACAGGGCCTTAGCATACGTACCTGTTGCTTCCACAGGCAAATGCACTGTGTGTAGGGGCACAAAAACTGTGACATCCAAGTCGATAGCTCCTCCCCAATGTTGTCCTAAATTGGTCTTGTACTATCACCTAATTCTGGAGATAACAATGGAGAAACTAATCTGCATAAGGTCTAAAGAGAACAGATGAACAGAATGAGAAGTAAGTTAGGTAGAAGTGATTAGAGGCCTGGATAGTACAAGCAGGGGTCTGGACTGCAGGTAAAGAGAGAAAATGGAATTTTGAGTGAGTCTCAAGGCTAAAGAGATTAAAGATAAACTTCTTTGTCATTTACAGTTAAGATTTCCTGAGATGGGAAAAAACAATATTGGAGGGTCACTGATTCAGAGTTGACAAAAGTTCGTAGTAGGGGTAAAGTGATTTGCCAGTGAGATTTACTGGAAATTAGCTAGCACGTACTGAATGAATAGTCACCATCACACTGAGCACATACAGATAAAGAATGGTAGAAAGAAAATCACAAATACAAGAAGAAGGAGCAAAAGGGAGCTTGTTTGAGTTGTCCAGGAGAAATGAGAGACAAGAGAAATAGATCACAAATCCCAGGAGCTTGGGACCTAATGAAAAGAGAGCTATTGCAGAGTAACAAAATTCAGAAGGAAAACAAAACAACCTCTCTGATCATTTCCACAGCAAATGCATGCCTCTCAGGGTTCACAAGTAGTACCATACAAGCAATAGTCCCCAAACAAAGTCATTGTAGAGCTCTCCAGTATTACTACTCGATCCGTATTACACTAGCACCCCTCACATCTACAGAGCTTACATCTGAGTCTCTGGAATTGGGCCAAAGTCCTTCCAGTGACTGATTCATCTCACCTACCCTCTTTGTTAAGTCATTAATTACTTCTTTTTTTTGTAAGTATGTGTTTTTCTTCCTCTTCTTTTAAAGCTCCTTTAAGTAACGGCACAGTGAAGGCAAGGGCAGACTTTCACAAGTAGAAAGTCTCCATACTACAGGACAGAAGCCTAACACCATTTCTGTTTCCTGCTCCAGATTCTCGGGGCTGTCACAGCATTGGTATGGTTATGATGTCCTAAATGCTTTAGGCACCTTCTCAAAAGTGTCACCTGATAAATGTATTCTTTCTACCAGATGTTCCTTTTTCGCATCAGCAATTACGATGCTATTTTAAACCTGGGCTGAGTTTTATCTTTACACAACAGGGCTGTTGGTTTTGTTCCTTTTATTTTACTTCCATTTGTTTAAAAAAGACTCATTTCAAAAAATTTCTAAAGATGCCTTCAGCGAATTTCAATGCTATTTCTTCCTAGTCATCTAAATAGAACAGTCCAAAGCATGTAGCCTTTGGACATTTTCTCAAAGGTTAGTATTTAATTTAGGGAAAACAATCTCAACTGTAGTGTTTTAAAATAAAGAAATCCAAACTGTCCAAGAATTGAATATTTTTATTTTAAAAGAAAAGAAATGAGTGATAAATAGGCAATGGGAAAGAAAGTTAGGGATCTACTAGCATAAATAAAATTTATCTTCTATAGAAAATATATGCTAATTTTAAAATCATACTTTCATTCTGTCCCATGCATAAGGTATTATAAGTGACAGAGGGTAAAAGCAGATAGTTTCCATTTTCCTTTCCAGGTTTGCTCTCCACCCTTCCTTACTTTACTCTTGGCTTGGGCACTGCTCTTTGGAGTTGTACTAATGGGCTTCCTCGTTCTCTGACCTACAGCTGGGCTTGGCCAATGAGAGGTCTCGTCAGTATGCATGAGGGCAAGAGGAGGCAGAGGTCTGAGTATCTACCTTCTAGGCTCTTTCCCTACTGACTCAGTTCTGACTGGCTGCATTCCTCTACTGAAGTCTACACATCGTGTTGGGCAGCTTTGTCTACAACTACTCTTCATATGGTGGCATCTGACTCCTTTCCTTGCCCCTTTACAGGAATAGCAACAGCACCCCACTCTCTCTGGTCCTTGGGTGTTTCATCCTCAGCTGGGTCTCTTTCACTCCTTTCCACACTTTTGTAACTACCCTCTTCTTTAAACTTACCTAAATTTCCCCATCTGAATCTTTCATGTGCTTCCTGCTCATGAGAAGTTACAGAAGAGTTTATTCATTCATTCATTCACTCATTCATCTATTCTTTTATTGATTTACTTATTCAATAAATATTGAATATCTGCTATGTGCTATTTGTTGTTCTGGGCTTTGAAATATATAAATAGTGTTTTTTTAAATAAAGATTTTATTTATTTATTTTTAGAGAAGGAAAGGGGGAAGAAAGAGAGGAAGGGAAACGTCAGTGTGTGGTTGCCTCTCACACACCCCTACTGGGGACCTGGCCCACAACTCAGGCACATACCCTAGACTGGGAATCGAACCAGCGACCCTTTGGATCACAGGCCAGCACTCAATCCACTCAGCCACACCACCCAGGGCTAAATGCTGTTTTTTTAAAAAAATATTTTATCTATTTGTTTTTAGAGAGGGAAGGGAGGGAGAGAGAGAGAGAGAGAGAGAGAGAAACATCAATGTGCAGTTGCTGGGGGTCATGACCTGCAACCTAGGCATGTACCCTGACTGGGAATCGAACCTGTGGCACTTTGGTTCGCAGCCCAAGCTCAATCCACTGAGCTACGCCAGCCAGGGCTAAATGCTGTTTTTTAAAAAGCAAGAGATCTCTGTCCTTACAAAGGTTATGTCTAGTGAGAGGAGATGGACAACACATAAAAGAAGTAGCTAAATTATAGTATGTTGGAAGGTGGAAGGCGCTATGAAGGTAAAACAGAGGAGGAAAGAGGGACAGAAATTGTATATGTAGGAAGGGACAGGGTGTAATTTTAGGTAATGAGGTTAGGGAAGATCCATGAAGAAGCTGGCATTTGGGTGAAGATTGTAGGAGAAGAGGAAAAAAAAACCCAAAGCAGTTATCTAGGTAAAGCATTACAGGCCGAGGAAATAGCAACTGCAAAGGCCCAAGGGTAGGGGAATGGAGGGGTGTCTGAGGAGAGTGCGCTAAGACAAAACGGAAGGGGGGAAATTCTGTGAGATGAGTTCAGATAACTAAGGGGGTTCCAGGATCTACAGGGCAAATCAACCATTGGAAGGACTTGGATTTCTACCCTGAGTAAGGTAGGGGGCCATTGGAGGGTCCTGGGCAGAATAACATGTAGAACTTCAGTTTTAGGAGGATTACTCTAAATATTGTTCTAAGAATAGGCTACAGGGGAGTGAGAGTGTGAGGTCAGGAAGACCTATTAGGAGGCTATTGCAATGATCCAGTGGAGAGATTTGGATGCCTTGGAGCAGGGAGGTGGCAGAAGATGAAAAGTGGTCAGCTTATGGATACTCTAAAAGAAAGCACTGGGCAGATTTCCTATTTACTGCTGGATTGGATATGGTAAATAGGATAGACTGAATGTATCCCTCCAGAATTCATATTTTGAAATTTTAACACCCAATGTAAGGTCATCAGAGGTGGGGCCTCTGGTAGGTGATTAAGCATTGAGTGAAGAGCCCTTATAAATGGGATTGCTGCCCTGAGAGCCCCCTGGTGCCTTCCTCCACATGGGACACGGTGAGCAGATGGTCATCCATAAACCAGGAAGCCGGCTCCCACCAGACACGGAACCTACTGGCACCTTGATTTCGAAATTCCCAGCTCCCAGAACTGTGAAAAATAAATGTCTGTGGTTTATAAGCCACTCAATCTATGGCAGTTTGTTATAGCAGCCTGAAAGGATAAAGACAGTGTATGAAAGAGTACTTTTCAGAATGACTCCTGGGCATATCACTGAGAAAATGGAAAGCTAGAGTATCCATTAAGTGGGGTGGGAGGCACTGTAGGAGGAAAGGGTTTGGGACTAAAGAACTAGATTTTAGGTTTATGCATATTAAAGGTTTGCAATGTTTATTAGACATTCATGTGTAGATATTGCAAATGCAACTGGACAGGTGAATCCAAAGTTCAGAGGGAAGTCCTGGGTAAAAAATAAGAAATAACAGTTACTAGTTTTTATAAATTTGGGGGGGACCATAAGACTGGATAAATTTATCAAGGCCGGAAGCCCCAGTAGAGAAGAGGCAAAAGGACTGAATTTTAGGGCACTCCACCAATAAGACATTATGGAGATGAGGAGGAACTTGTAGTAAAGTCTAAGAGTATCTAATAAAGTAGAAGGAAATCTAGGATACCATGGAGTCCTACAAGTCAAGTGAATACAGTATTTTAGGACAGAGAGAGATTAACTATATCAAATGCTCCTGATATCACAAGGCAAAGAATGAAAATTGTCTATTAGATTTTGTAACATGGTGTTCATTGGCAATCTTCAAAAGAGAAGTTTCTAAGGAGTAGTTAAGGAAAAGCCTCATTGTCATAGGTTCAAGAAAGACTATGAAGAGATGAGCTGAGGCTTAAGAGTATAGACAGCCCTTTTGAGGATCTTTGCTTAAAGAAGAACAGAAAATTAGGCAATAACTGGATAATAAAACCATGTTGAAGAGAAAAATAACATCATGTTTATGTGCCGATGGAGAGTATCTAACAGAGAGACAGAGCGGTATTACACATGGTCATGAAGCAAGAGACTCTGGAGCAATGTCCTGGAGGGAAAGCATCATATTTCACTTGTGAAGTAGCCCTTGGCAGGAGCACGAGTGGGGTGAACAGGAAGAGGAATAAATGCAGGCAGGTGAGTTGATGATATGGTGGGAGCACGTGCAAGTTCTATCTCTGTTCTTCTAGTTTTCTCATTAATATACTCATATAAACAAGATTGTCAGCTGAAGCGGAGAGTGTTGAGGTACTGGAGATTTGAGAAGGGAAGGGGAGATACGAAGGAGTGATCTAAAAGAGTGTGAGAGTTAATGGACAAAGAAAATACAATATTTCTGTGCAACACTAAATGTCTATTTGAACTTGGTGGTCATGAATTTAAAGTGAGACCAGTAAGCGTTGCCATGCGCTTTGCTCTGGCCTCCATTGCCTTTGTGAAAGTAAACACGGAATGAGAAGAGGATTATACTTAACCAGGGTGCAGTTTAGCATAAGGGTCATAGGTTTTGTTTCCCGGAAAATAAACTCTGAAGCAGATATTTGCATATAGGTGGTTTTGTAGGAAGTACTCTTGGGAAAAACACTTTTAAGGGAGTAAGAGAAGCTGATTTGAGGAGAAGGAGAAGATGAACTGATCTGTGGTATGGCCTTTCCGAGATCCTCAGTATTCTGAAACTGGAATGACCTTAAAGGATGTCTTCAATTTAGGAAAGGGGGCAGAGAGCCTTATACCCCCATATCCAGCAGTAACTAGGTGTGGTCTGCCCTTGGGATGGAGGGCCACTGTGGGCAAGGCAGCTTTATTCAGCTGAGGGTAATTCCTGGAGAGGGATCCAGGTGTGAATCACCAGAGGCAACGCTTCTGGTAGCCGGGAAAATGATCACCTCAGTATCAAAAGGGGAGATCTGGAAAGCATACCACAGAATTCAGTACCGTCCACTTATTTTGCCATTTAAATCCACTTGCTTTGCATAATAAGTTCTCACCATCTGAGACTAGCTCTTCCAGATTCCAGATGGTCTCTTTTACTGGGGAAATTTACAAGAGAAATATTGGTAGGGTGAACTATGGTCTCCACTACTGATGCTGGTCTTGGAGCCACAACTGATGCTCAAGGTCTTCATCCACTATCACTCATCCTAGACTACTCTCACCTGTTCCCTAACTGTGAAAAGCTGGCAAATGACTTCTGCAGCAGAAAGATACTAAAGTGATCTCAATGATGCCCACCTGCTGATGTTTATGCTCTTGGGTAATCCTCTCCCCGCAAATATAGGTGGAATCTCTGACTTGTTTTTAACTAATAAAATATGGTAAAGGTGAGGGGATGTTGTTCTCCCAATTGTATTAAGATATATAAGACTCTGTATTGCCTGTGGACTAAGTCATACTCTTCTGCTGGCCCTGAAAGTCCATGCTTTTCTATAGTGGAACCAACTATAAACAAGTGGCAGGAATCCATAGATGGTCTTTTGCGGCTGAGGGAGTCCTCTGAATGACAGCAGGAGAAAGCTGAAGCTCTAAGTCTTACAGTTGCAAGGGAATCAATTGTTCCAACAACCTTAATTAATCTGGAAGCTGATTCTTCTCCAGTCAAGCACAGGGGAGAACATTAGCCTTTAACAGAAAGAAATGGGCCATGCCTACAGTCCCAGAATGTTCCAGGAAATCTGGGCATTCAAAATTTTCAAATGCCTATGTGTTCCCATCTCAAGTCTCCGAGTCCCATTACTTCCCAAGCAAGGCCTTAACCTTGCTGTAGCAAACTTTACAGGTTTCAGAAGTCAACCTTATATGGCACTCAAATGCCAATTAAGTCCTGGGCCTGATATTTATCTTTCTTTTTTCCTCTGGCTTCAGCGGATGAGAGATTCTTTGCATGTTGTCAAGGAGGCTTTCACTGTTTGCCTGAAATAGACAATTTATTACCCCTGACCTTTTCATTATCTTTCTACAATGCTTTCACAACCCCCAGGAACAGCCATCTGACTGTACAGGTCTTATAATTAGAAATTCTTACAGCTTTCAAATACTTGGGACACTGTGTCTCTCAGGGCATTCTCTCCCATCTCAGTTTATCTCCAAAGACAGTTTGACACTCACACCACTGCACAGCCAGACACTGTCATAACTCCACCTCCCTCCAGTGATGTGTCCTTATTCCCAGTTGGAGACGACAGTTCCCAAACTGGACTTTAGAATCTGCTCTCTAGCACCACTCCTCATACTAACTGTTGAAGTCTTCCTCCTCTCCAAACAGACTCTGAGGTGGAGATTGGTGAACAGGCGTTTTACAGGACAGCAATGGCGGAATGAACCTGCACAGGGACCAGGAGAGTTGGGTCAGGCAGAGGGAGAAGTTATAATGCAATGTGGTTCCCCAGAGCCAAGTCCTTAGCTGGTTCAATTGGGAGAACAGAGTGGGGATGGCCCTTCAGAGATGTCTCTGACTGAACAAAGACAACAACAACAAAGAAGCTAAGCCTTTGTACCCCCACATGAACCAGTCATTGATTACAAAGTGCCCCCAGAGGAGAAGGTGTAATTTCGCATAGGTCAGCACCCTTTGGCGGAGGGCAATTCCTGGCAGGAGGGACTTAGTCAGGAGCCAAGAATAGTCAATAGTTTTAGCAGTTGAGTGAATGAACGAATGCTTCTGTCCTGAAGGGGGCATCCTGGCCCTGCACTATAGCACAAAAGGCATTGTGCTAGAGGGTAAGGCAGCTAGATAAGCGACGGGAAAAAGGAAGGAGTGAGCAGTAAAGAGGTGGTCGGCCAATGGACCATAGGTCCCAATCATGCCAGTGGATTGCTGGAGTTAGCATACCAGAGGACATAAGCTAGGAAATAAAGATGGCATTTGGACAGCGAGATGATTGTAACCAAAATTCTGGAAAGCTTTATTCTCAGATTCTTACATGGCCATTTATTCTAAATATTGAATCACTCAATCAGAAAGTCTCGACAGATATATATCAAACTATTTGCCAAATGAAAGCTTTTCGACATATACCTGCATACAATTAGAATTGCATGTGTTTAAACACAGTCTCAGACACAATTTGAAGGGTGTGAAGGCTATAATCATTTTTGCTCCAGTGCTAGCAACAAATTGCATTGAAAAGTTTGGTGATAACTCATTCAGCAGTTTTCAGTTTATCTCAGTCGGAATAAATGGTGTTTTTGCACCAGAAGCAGCTAACACCATTTCTCCACCCCTCTGGAATCTGTTAAAAGGTGGATAGCAAACAGAAGTATCAAATATTCTTTGTCTATCTATACCTCAAAAGCCAATCCTCTTACTTTCTTGCCTCTGAAATGATTTACTTTCACAATTGAAACGCAGGGGCTCCTTAGCAAGTAATCTTTGTGAAAGAAAAATGTTTAAGGATAGAATGCAAGAAGATGATACAATGAATCTAAAACCATTAATTTGTTTATTTTAATTGTTTCTCATTATTGGGTTTACGTTTACACAGGTTCTTCCTCTGGTGAGACTGACTGACTGTCCTCGGTCATGCCATGTGCGGCCCTGGTGTGAGACACACGACACCCCTTCCACACAAATGGAAAACAATATCAGGCATGAGTATGAAGGCAAAGCACTCAAAGGGCTCTGAACGAAAGCATCTGGGGTTTACCCGATTGTGTCCAGAGTAGAGCTGTTCACGTGCAAATGGGTGGGTGCAGGTGTCAGTACGGCTGCAGCAAGAGAGACAGAACTTTCTTAAACAAAAGCGTATTGGCTGTGGGAAGAATTTATCCTTCGGGAACACACAGTTCACATATTCTTTTAGTCTCTAATTTTGACTGAAGTTCACCTAATCATCTTATGTACACTGTACAAGTAGCCATTCCATTCTGAATTGTCCCGGCAGCCTTTGACATCTAGCTGAGGACAGTGAGTCTCCTCTGGAAATGAATGAAGAAATGGCGTTTCTAATGAAAGATATTCTATTCAGGGTTTAACGGTCTGCAAGTGTTTTATTTGACATTGAAAATCTACAACTTCAGTTTCTTTTTCAAAGTTTATGTTGTTCTTTAGATTCCACATATAAGTGGAATCACGGTGTTCGTCTGTCTCTGTCTGACTTATTTCACTCAGTATAATGCCCTCCAGGCCCATCTGTGTTGTCACAAATGGTAAGAGTTCATTCTTTTTATGGCCAAGTAATATTTCATTGTATATATGTACCACATCTTCCTTACCCAACTGTCCACTGATGGGCACTTAAGTTTCTTCTGTGCCTTGGCTGCTGTAAATAATGCTGGTTCCATGTGCACTTGAAAAGAATATATGTTCTGCTGCTTCGGCGTGAAATGCTCTAAAAATATCAATTTAATCCATCTGGTCTAATGTGTCATTTAAGGCTGCTGTTTCCTTGTTCAGTTTCTGTCTGGAAGATCTATCCACTGATGTCAAGGAAGTGTTAAAATCCCCTGCTCTGACTGTATTACTGTTAGTCTCTCCCTTCGTGTCTGGCACTGTTTGCTTTATATAATTAGGTGCTCCTGTGTTGGGTGCATAAATGTTTACCAGGTTGTATCCTCTTGCTGGATTGATCCCTTTATCATTATGCCATGTCCTTCTTTGTCTCTTATTAGAGCTTTTGTTTTAATGTCTGTTTTATCTGATGTAAGAGTTGCCAGCCCAGATTTTGTTTTCTGTTTCCATTTGCATAAAGTATCCTTTTTCCATCCCTTTATGTTCGGTCTTTGTGTATCTTTTTATATTTCCTGCAGACAGCATATGCACGGGTCTCTTTTTTCTCTTCATTAGGCACCTCTATGTTTTTCAGTTGGAGCTTTTGATCGTTTACATGATTGGTAAGTATATGTAGTTATGAGCATTTTATTATTTACATTTATGTTTTTCCTTATTTTTAAAGAAGTTCTTTTAACATTTCTTGTATTGCTTTCATTATGCAAAGCACATAAAAGCTCATAGATTTTTCATATATTTCATTTAATGAAGATTCATGAGATTCTACACATCTAGTTTCCTATTCCCTCCCCCATTCTAAATCTCACAAGTGCACATAAAACTTTGAAATAAGATATTCCTCTGAGAAGTGTCTTTAAAATCAATATGTATGTAATTGATCAAAGCAAAGACATGGGAAATCCCCATTTAGAGCCAGGAATGTTTACAGGTAGAAACACTTGATCACAATTTGAAAATATCAACTTAATTAAATTTATTAAGGAAAGAATATACACCAGTTATAAACAGCTTTGTCCCCCCGACAGAACTTAGGCAAAGGAGCATTTTTGGACCCTCCTTTGTCAGGGGCCACTAAGCATTCTCTAAGACAGAGAGTGCCCAAGAACTTGACCTACCTACCCAATTAGGTAAGAAATGTATTCTTGTTATGAAGACGGGTTCACAGATCTGAGTATGTTGTACTCAGACATAGAGTCAGAGATTTAAATGTTCTGCCTGTTCAGAAAACTCTTCTAACAATAATGTGGCTTCCCACGGACCGTCCTTCAGGGAGATAGTGTGCTGCTGGTCGGAGAACTCCAGTGCCCCTTGGTAGTTCTAGTGTTCATTTTAAATGAAGCATGCAAACGAGGATTAAAAAATAATAAAAAATAAATTAAGCATAAGCTGTCAGGAGTTATAATGAGAAGCCTTACTGGCAAGATGACCCACTGTCCCGTTACTGAGCCTGCAAGATGGAAATGGAAAGTGGGATTCTGTAGCACTCTTCACGACAACAGCCCTCTGTGGGGACCTCACCACAGCAATCTAGCAGCCTTTTTCCGTAAAAAAAATTTTTTTTTGGGCCATTTACTCCTATTTTATAAATTCTACAATTAAGGGTTCCTATAGTCATTTGCACAGCTGAAAAGTGAGGCCCAGTGATATCATACTTCTTGCTTTAGTTTACCCAACTGGTAAAAATAATAAAGCTTAAAATCCGTCAGGACCTCCGACTACCAGTCTAAACCCCTCTTTGTTGCTTCCTGGTAATAAAATGCGGTCAAAGTCGGGAGATTTAACATGTGGTACCTGCAGGCTCTCCGTAGGTGCTGGCGGAAGGCCTACGGGCTGGTGCTTGGGTGATGGAGGTGAGGCAGAAAGGAAACATTTCTTCAAATGCTCCTACCACATGAAGTAAAGGCATTTAAGTCTTAAATTGTCTGTCTAACCCCTGCCTTTCTAACAGCTAACGCATCCACTGCCAAGGCTCAGCTTCAGGGCATTTACTGACTTGTTCCGACTCAGTGGGTCTCTGCTTCCGCGCAGGAATAATGTGTGTCCATGTGTGCTCCGTCTGTTCCCCGTATACAATGGGTGCGATCACGTGAGTTTTCATGATTATCTTTAGGCATTGTTGGTGATTGGAAATAATTTTGCCTTAGCAGCAAACGCTGAGCTGGAATCTGATTGGGAATTAGTCCATGCCTCAACCGCATGGGTAAGTCTCAGGGGCTGGGATTATCAGGCTTAGTTTAGCAGCTAGTTACATTACAGTTCATTATACGCAACCGGGTATCTCGGGGGGCCCGCAGCAGCCCTGCTAAAGCATTCAGGAGCTATCAGCCTGCATGGCTTATTTCTCCTCTGCATACGAAAGGGGGGAGTGAGGACATTGTTTTTCATTGCGCTAAAGCTGAGGTAATTAAAAATCTGTTGTTGGGATCAGTATGGTGATTGGTTATTCTTGCACATTTAAGGATGACAGCCCCCATTAGACTGTCTTGTTCCCAAAAGGAACACTTGGCGTTTACCTATCTTGCTAAATAAGATACTCCTCACAGATCTGCAACTAACTCACTGTGTCCAAGGGAGGTGAGGGCCTGCTATTTTGTAAGGAAGTGAAAACTAGAATTTCCAACTCTTTAGAGAAAAGAACCAACTCTCAAAATAATTAGGATTTATAGTAGAATTAGGGTCTAAACTCCTTGAAGGCAAAAATCGTATTCTTTTCACTTTCGAATCATAGAAACATAACTGGTACATAATAAGTGCTAAATAAAGATATGCGGTATTTCACTGAAGCAGAACATGCAGGCATATATACATAGCCCATGGACACAGAAAACAGTGTGGGGAAGGCTGGGGCTGGGTGGAGAGGGGCAAAGCGGGGGATGGGGGGCATCTGTAATAGTGTCAATGATTTAAAAAAACCAAATTACAATTCAGGGTTGTGTTTTGTTTCATGACTTTTTTTTAACACTGTCCAATTCAATCCCACCTTCTTGTGATTCAATACCCACAGGTCCATTAAGTTTATACCAAGCTTCTTCTGGGTCTATATTTGTTTATATACACTTACTTATAATACACTTATTCCTATACTTTTTATATATTGACTTGCATACATATAAATGTATATTCATTTATAAATACTTATTTACATTGGATTTACAAAGCAATGAGTGAAGCAGTGTGAATTAAAAAGGGAATCTGTCTTGAGAGGATCTTTTATGGTGGGAGCAATTTCCAATTTATTAAGAGGCCTGGAAGATTATGCAACAATTATGAACTAGCTGAATGAGTTTTATGTCTTAAAGGCTATTTCAGTGCCTCTAGATTTTGGCTTTATTTGAAAATTCTATAAAATATGCTAATAAAATCTAGTCTTCCAGCCTTCTTAATTATTTGGCTTAGATTCTGTATATATATATGATATTTGACTATGACCTTTCTTAAAGATTTTTATCTTATTTTTGCTATCTTTATTGTCTCATTTTTTAAATTATGTTTTATTGATTATGTTACTACAGTTATCCTGATTTTCCCCCTTTGACTCTCCTCAACCCAGCACCCCCACTCCCTCAGGCAGTTCTCCCCACCATTGTTCACGTCCATGGGGCATGTGTATCAGTCCTTCGGCTGCTCCATTTCCTACACTGCACTTTACGTCCCCACGGCTATTCTGTAACTACCTGCTTGTACTTCTTCATCCCCTCACGTTTTCACCCACTCCCCCACACTGCCTCCCATCTGCCAGTCATCAAAATGTTCTCTGTATCTATCCATGATTCTGTGTCTGATCTTCTTGTTTGCTTAGTTTGTTTTTTAGATCCAATTGTTGATAGATGTGTATTTTTTGCCATTTTATTGTTCATAGTTTTGATCTTCTACTTTTTCTTAAATAAGTTCCTTTGACATTTCATATAATAATGGTTTGGTGATGATGAAAAACTCCTTTAGTTTTTTCTTTCCTGGGAAGCTCTTTATCTGCCCTTTGATTCTAAATGATAGTTTTGCTACGTAGAGCCATCTTGGATGTAGGTCCCTGCTTTTCATGACTTTGAATATTTCTTGCCAATCCCTTCTAGCCTGTCAAGTTTCTTTTGAGAAATCAGTGGACAGTCTTATGGGAACTCCCTTTTAGGTAACTAACTTCTTTTCTCTTGCTGCTTTTGAGATTCTCTCTTCACCTTTGGCATTTTAATTATGATGTGTCTTGGAGTAGGCTTGGAACTCTGTGTACTTCCTGGACTTGCATGTCTATTTCCTTCACCAAATTAGGGAAGTTTTCTTTTAATATTTTTTTCAAATAGATTTCTAATTTCTTTCCCTTTCTCTTCTCCCTCTGGTACCCCTAGGATGTGAATGTGGGACCTCTTGAAGTTGTCCCAGAGGCTGCTTATATTATCCTCATTTTTTAAATTCTTTTTCCTTCTTGTTGTTCTGATTTTTGCTTGTTTTTTGCTTCCTTTTGTTCCATATCATTGATTTGATTCTCAGCTTCATTCACTCTATCGTTGTTTCCCTGTAAATTATTCTTTATTTCAATTAGTGTATCTTTCATTTCTGACTGGGTCTTTTTTATGCTGTTGGGGTCCTCACTAAGTTCCTTGAGCATCCTTATAACCAGTGTTTTGAACTCTACATCGGATAGATTGCTCATCTCCATTCTGTTTAGCTCTTTTTCTGGAGTTTTGTTCTGTTCTTTCATCTGGGCCATGTTTCTTTGTCTCCTCATTTTGACAGCCTCCCTGTGTTTGTTTCTGTATTAGGTAGAGCTTCTTTGGCTCCACATCTTGGTAGTGTGGCCTAATGTAATAGGTGTCCTGTAGGGTCCAGTGGCACAGCCTTCCCTTTCACCCAAGCTGGGTACTTGAGGTGCACCCTTCATATGGGCTGAGTGCACTCTTCCTCTTGTAGCTGAGCCTTGGTTTCTCTCAGCAGATCAATGGGAGGGATTCACCCAGGCCAGTCAGATGCAAGGACTAGCTGTGACCACTTACCACCAACCTCTGCCCTCCATGGAAAAATCAGCTGTGCAGGGGCAGAGTGGTGGTGCTCTGACATACCCTGTAGCAGTCCTCTGGGTGCACAGGCTCTAGGGTTTCCTGGATGGTGCAGGCCAAGGTCAGTCTCCACCTGTGTTTTGCCCAGGGCCACCTTGCCTGAGCTATAAAGCAATCCGAGATGGTTGTAACTTGTGCTGGGCTTGGAGATTCCCAGGTTTGGGGCTCACTGAGATCAGCTGTTGCTTTTTTTATTTTTAGACAGAGGGGAAGGGAAAGAGAAAGAGAGGGAGATAAACTTCAGTGTGGTTGCCTCTCACACACCCCCTACTGGGGACCTGGTCCAGGCATGTGCCCTGACTGGGAATCAAACTAGTGACCCTTTGATTCATAGACTGGCACTCAATCCACTGAGCCACACCAGGGCCAGCTATTGCTTTTTTGACAGGATTTAAGAAGTTGTGAAGCATGAGCCAAGACCAGCCAGTCATATGAAAAAGCAGCTTGGGTGGGCCCATAAATTGGGTAGGGTAGAGTCTCTGGGGATCTCCAAAGTGGGTCAAACAGTGTTAGTCAGATTGGTGGAGTCTTGGATATGGCACCAGCTTGCTGGCTCTGTTGGGGGAGTGTTTAGAAAAGGGACAATAGCCTTTGCTGGCCTTCATGCCAGCTACTTCAGTTCCTCCCTGTATACTACTGGTGTCTTTCAAGCTGCTACCCTGGTGCTGGAGCCCAGAGGGAATGAGTCTGAGTAGGTAAGTCCATGTGTGGGTTCTTCAAGAGGAACTGCATGGGGCTCCAAAATTTTCTTCCACTGACCCACCCCCACTGGTTTTTGTAGCCAGAAGTTGTGGGGACTTACCTTCCTGGCACCAGAATCCTGGTCTGGGCAGCCTGGTGTAGGGCTGGGACTCCTCATTCCTGAGACATCCCTTCCGAATTTTTATGTACTACACATGGGTAAGGGACTAGCCTGTTCCATGTCTGAGCCCCTCTTACCAGTCTGGGTGGATTTTTTTTCTTTAATTCCATAGTTGTCAGATTTACATTCAACTTGGTTTCTGATAGTTCTGAGTGATGGTTGTTCCATGTTTTAGTTGTAATTTTGTTGTAGTTGTGCAAAGAGGTGAGCCATGTCTACCTATACCACTGTCTTGACCAGAAGTCTTGATATTTTTGGTAGCATTTTTGTATCACAGTTAAATGGATACTTTTAAATAATAATCCTTACAAGGCAAATTATTTTACTTGAGCATTTGTGTCATATTTTTATAGCCTAGAACTGATTATTACTGTCAATTACATATGGGCTATATACTGAAATTAATATATAATTATAGTGGGTCTATGTGACTCTAATATTTCATTATATTTTAAAGTGCTTATAAACTAAGTCACTTGTGATGACTTAATCAATGATCATACTATAATATATGTCCATATATGTGCACATGTGTGTATAATAGATAAATATATTCAATATTTAATTTAAAATTTTAATCTGTAAGAATTAGTAATATAGTAATATATTAGTAATTAGTAATATAAGCATTGCTAAAAATTTGAATATAAGATTCCAGAGCTCTCACTAGTGTAGCTCAGTGAATGGGGCATTATCCTGCAAACTAAAATGTCATCGGTTCAATTCCTGGTCAGGGCTCATGCCTGGGTTGCAGGCTCAGTCCCTGGTTGGGGGCATGTGAGAGGCAACCAATTGATGTTTTTATCACACATTGATGTCTCTTTCCCTCTCTTGCTCTCTCCATTCCTCTCCCGCTGAAAATAAGTAAATGCAACCTTTAAAAAAACGATTCCAGGGGCATGGAATAGCTTATAGAGAATAAAGTATCTGACAAAACAATAACTCATTTGTCTGAGACTTCAGAGACAGAGAAAGCCAACTTATTTTTAATCCTTTTCTTTATAGTAGCTAATAGCTTTGAATATTAAAGGTTGAATTGCTAAAAACTAAAGGGAATGTATTAGGTATTTTTGTTCATACATTTTCACCTGAAAACACTACAAATAATCTCTAAAAATAATGCATTAAATGTAACATTTTTTTTTTTGCTTTGAATCACCATGTAGAAGGTATGGTGGTAGGTGTTTTAATATCTATAAAAAAGATTAAACACAGATCTCAACTAAAAAGGCTTATTGCCTAGTATGAGATATAAAACATCATATAAACACATTTAGTGATAGAGTATAAAATTTATTATAAAAGAGATCTAAATAAAGTGCTCTGGGATTTGAAGAACAAAGAGAGCATACATAATCTCAGGATTTTCATTGACCAGGTGGCCTTTTAAATAAAATTTGACAGACATAAATTACCAATTGCTTTCCAGTCACCTTTAATATTTCTAAGATACCAAAGAGAGTTTGACACCCTCTCCATTTCTCTTAATGGTTATAATTCCAGACAACTCTGGAGAGAAGTCACAATAGAATGTGATGTGATGTGTGTGTGTTTATGTGCATGACATGGAGAACTGTGACCTTACAGGATATTTATGGATGACATCTAGTTTTGCAATCTCTTCCATGTCCTTGACTTTAAACAACCACATACATATCAATGACCACCTGACTTGTATTTTTAGCCAAGACCTCTCCTCTGAGTTCCTAGTTCCGCAAAGCCAACTGCCTGTTTAACACATTACTGTGGATGTGTTAAAGGCATCTCAAACTCAACCCATCTACAATTGGATTCTTGATCTTCCCCTCAGTGCTGGGAGCCAAAGTCATTAGTGCTGACCGTGGGTCTCTTCTTTGTGGTATATTGTACTTCTTTGTGTCCTTGAAGCTTGGTATGGTCACATAAATTGCCTTGGTCATGGGATATGAGCTGCTGTAAAACCGGTCATAGTCCCTTCCCTTCTGCCAAAGATATCACCAACATTTCAGGTGGTGGAGACATCATCAACATAGTTTCCTAAATGCAAGCAGCATGGTTCAGAGCTCCTATCTTACATGAAAAAGACATGTAGTGTCAATGAGACAGGGACTACAGGCTTTTTGACACCTTTGTTGATGAATATTTCATATACCGTAAGTTAATTCAGTGGTTTTTAGTATGTTCAAAGTTGTACGACCATCGCTACAATATAACTTTAGCGTGTTTTCAGTAACTCCAAAAGCAACTCGATTCACATTAGCAAGTGTTTTTTTCATTCCCACCCACCCCAATCCCTACCTCTAGTTACAGGCAAAGGCCTGTGTGCTCTGTCTTTGAAGCTCTGTTGTTTACATCATTAATAATCTGAGGATGCTTGCTTGTGAAGAATAACTCAGCTGACACATTGGTCTTCTTCTAGTCCCCTCTCTTCATAATCAGCACCTGCCATCGCAAAACCAGAAACTCAGAAGCTGTTTCTGACATTCTGCTCTGCCTCCTTCCCCACTTCCAGCTGTCAACAGCTCCTCTGAATTTTACTTTCTCAATATTTCTTGAATTTATCCATTTCTCTCCATCTCCATAGTGGAACTTGCCCCAATGTTGGCTTTGCCATGAAATCTATATTGCTTTTGCTAATTTTAGATAAGTTTCTAATTTTGTGTTGAAGTGTCCACAAGTCTCTTTGCATTTCCTCTTTAAAAGTGTTTATACTGAACTGTAGCCATAGTAAATATTCAAACACTAGAAAACACCAGCAAATAATTTATTGTGAAGTGTTAAAATAACATGACTTTGGAATTCCTAGCAAACTTAATAACACGACTCAGATACATGTTTCAAAATTGCCAAATTAAGAACTTTGCATCCAATATTTGTTATTTTTTGGAGCATCAAACATAGAATTCCTATAAAGTGTTGTATGGGACCAAATTTATTGGTTGATTTTCTTTGTAAGAACAACTCACCCTCACCAGCATAAGGGGCTGCAGTCACATACTTGCAATGGGACAAGAACAAGTAAGACTAACGGATTGGACTGTGAGCATCTCTCGCCTGTGTGCTTCTGTCCCAGGTCCTGGAAACATCGACTGTAGTCTTTGACTCGTGTATCCATGCCATCGTTTCCTGTGCTGGCTTGTCACTTCATGTCAGTGGATTCCCTCACACCAGCAGTCTTTATGTGAATTGTGGAGCTTTAATTCTCACAGCAGGACTATGTTACTTTTTCCTGCTTTTATGAACTTTTGACTGATTTTTCTTGGGAAAAACAAATTTCCTGATAAATGTGGGAAGGAATTCTCACATGGAAATCCTAACTCGTACAACAGCCTCCCTGTAAAAGAGAGAGAGAATATGAGCCTTTCTGCTGTTAAGCCCAGCTCCCTTTAAAAAACACCCCAAAATAAATAGTCCTGCCTCCCTCTGCCAAGCCAGACCAGTTTCAGAACACACCATTCGATAGTCCCATCCTTCAGAAATGCAGAAACCTGCAGCTCAGGATTCCCGGTCACACTGCAACTCCAAGCATTGCCCCCGAGTCTGCATCCTTCTCACAACGCCCATCTCCCTCTTCTGGAGCCACCTCTGCTCCAGCTACCAGCTCACCTGTGTGTCTGTGTGCTAGGCCAGGCAGGTGCCCCCCAGTGTCGCCAGCTCTTCCACAGGCAGACCTCTGGACATTGTGTTTCTTGGTCTGCTCCAGTTTTAAATGCTTGGCTCAGTACTTCCTGCATGACCCAATATCTGGCTCTTCATATGGTGCGTTAGTGTCCTCCATTTTTGTCAGCTCCCCAGTGTCTTTGACCCTCTTTCGGCTGCCATCTTTAGTCAGGGCAAGAGTTCCCAGCCAGACCCAGGCATGCAGAGTGGGCATCCAGACCCTGCCTGCAGCTCACACAGGTGCTGTACGAGCTTCCCCCGGGCTGTGTCATGAGTCACTTGGCCCGTGCACATTCTCACAGTCGCATGCACACTTTGCCCTGGGCAGCAGCTTCCTTACAGGGCTCCTCCCTTCCAGAAGGCAGGGGCTGTTAATCTGCCTTTGTTATACAATGTGCCTCAATCGCTGTGCCTTCCACTGGTGGGGGCCCCCTGGTTTCCAGGGGCCCAAGCTCTGTACCCCATTGCAACATCATATAACAGCAAAATAGGTTTAAAATTTCTTTCTAGCCACTGTCTCTTATATTATTTGTGTGATCATCATACATGTTAATATAATTTCCTGTGGCTTTCGGATACTCTTCTCAGATGTTTCTTGCATAGACAAACTATGGTAATCATATTAAAGTGAGAATGAGGTATAGGAACTACCTTTTGTGTGGTTAAAGAGAAAACTCCAGATTATTCCAGGGGCATGATGATATCAGCAAGTAGCTGTTAGAACTGGGACCAAAGACCCTTTAAAGCGTTCGCCCTTCCAGACCAACAACCTCAGCTGAAAGGACCAATGTTCCTTGGGACTATGAGAAACCCAAACTAGGTTCAAATCATGATACTGTCACTTACTTTGAATTACCTTAAGCAAGTCACTTAGTGTTTCTGACCCTTGGTCAGCATTTTTAACATATAATAACATTTCCTTTATACCTACATTTGAGGACTCCAGGAAATACCATATGCAAATTTACTTAAGACAAAGGACTCCACAAAGTTGAGTATGTGTGGGGTGAGGTCAGTCTGGCCCTGCAGACATAACAGAGAATCACCTCAAAATTTAGGAGACTTAAAAAATAAAGAGAGGGACAGAGAAAGGTAAGGGAGTATTTAAATCTGTGATTTCACAGCCAGTCACCCCCTGGAGGAAGGTGGTGCTAGAGCACCTGGCACGCAGGTGTCAGTAAGGCGAGAAACCTGGGCGGGAGACTGGGCCTCTGGTTAATGAGGGCATACGAGAGAGCCATCCCAAAATAAATATTTCTAATTGAAAGAAGAATGAATAGCAACCACAACGAACATTTATATATGAAGTGTATCTTCATTTTACAATTAGCCCATTTTGAATGTGCACTGCCCTCATTTCCCAGGCGAGGAAAGCCAAACACTGGGTCTAAGTGGCTTGGTCAAGGTCGCGGGGGCGAGGGGGGACCAGGAGAGCTCGTTGTAGAATCTAAGAAGCACTTACACTTTTTCTTTCAGCGTGGATTTCAAATAATAATAATAAAAAAGAACGGCATATTTCATTTTAAAAACCGAGGAATGCAAAGTTGATGCTTGACAACGGAATAAGCACAGTAGTTTAGGAATATGTGAATATTTCTTGTAAAAAACAGTAATTCAAAATATGCTAAAAGCACAAGGCCATCTTACGCTGGCAGCAAAACAACAGGAAAATCATTTAGAAAAAGGGTACAGCGCTATCAAGGCCAGTCTGATGATTATCACTTATTTGCCTTTTCCTAAAGAATAGAGCGGTGAGAGGGAAAAGCTTAGAGTGAATGAAAATGCACCTTATTCACAATCAAATGAAATGTTATGGGCCTACAGTCAAAAAAATTTCTATGATTGAATTTTTTCAGATGTCTAGAATTAACTTGCTCAATTTTACATATCCCTGTGTCAGTCCTCATCTACAAAATGAGGGCTTGTTGACCAAAAAAATCTCTCTGTTCCTTTCCAGTTCTTAAATTTCATGACCTATTCAATTTGTTAGTTAAGAAATGAGGGGAAAGGCTTTAACTTTTAGTAGGAAATTTCCATTTTATCACAAAGATAAAATAACATATTTTGTCTTAGTAATTCTCCATATAAAATAGTTTCCTCTTTGTACTTTATGCTTAACACATCAGTAACAAAAGATGTCAAAAAAATCATTTCAAGCCTGATAGAGGCAGAAGGATCATAAATATAAAAGATATAACATCTAATCTCAGAATCCTAATTCTAGATTGGAAAGATTCTTAAGCATACTTAAAAATTAAGAACCAATGAGAATTTTTACATAATAAAAATGATCAAAGTTCATTACCTTGAGTCATCTGTTTAATTTCACTATTCTAATGGTCAGTTGGCTATGTGGATTGGTTGTGTTGCAGAAGTAATAAACTGATACCATGAAATCTATAAACGTAAAATTTATAAACATTTTAAATAGAGGTTTAATGTTATCTAACTATTTTAATGGCAATCTATACTATTATCTAGGTAAAAAGGTCAAAGCCAAGTTAATCATTTGAAATACTAGGCCTCGGGGTCTTTTCAAATCCCTGTCAGTTTGTCAGAACATCTTACCCTCAGGAAGCAATGTAACCCTATCAAACTACAGGACATGGAGAAAGAGATAAAATATGCTCATGTGGTTCCCATTACTAAAGCAAGAGTGAAGTGTGTTAATGTCACCAGATTAATAAGAATTATTAGTAATAAGAAAATAGGTACTTTTACAATTACGACACCACTGACAATACTGTCTCATAAGATGCTGATTCAACAATATAAAATAATCTTAATATGACAAGCTTTATAATCTAATGCCACTGTACAATTTTGTGTAAATCATTTAAATTATTTGGAGCTCAGTTTCCTCATCTGTAAAAGACATTCGAATTAAATTAATCTTCTCAGACCATGAGGGCACGTAATAATAGCTAATATTTATTGGACATTAACTATTTGTCAGGAATTATTTTAAGTACATTTACATGCATAAATACATCAAGTCTTTAAAACAACTATATGAAGTAGTTACTAATATTGTCATTTTTGGTTTTACAGGCTACAGAACTCAAAACTGAGACACAAAGAGTTTCAATAATTTGCTTAAGATTTCATAGCTATTGGACAGCAAAACTGGGATTCGAAGTTTGGCCACCTGGCACCAGAGTCCACAGTCTCAGCCACGATGGGATGCTGCTGGTTTTCCAGGTGACAGGTGCCACTCTACTCTCCCTCCCTTACTGGAGAATGCTATCTAGGGTGGACGGAATAATGCCTGCCAGCCCCTCATAAACATTGTCTCTAAACCCTAATCCTTGCACTTTATAAAAGGGACTTCCCGGATGTGATTATCCTGGATGATCTGGGTGGGGCTAAGTAATCACAGGTGTCCTTTAGAGGGCAGGCGAGAGTCAGAGAGGTCAGGTCCAAGTGACGTGACCACTAGATGGGGCCACAAGCTGCAGAATGTGGGGGGCAGCCTCTAGAAACTGGGGGAGGCGAGGAAGACAGTCTCCCCTAGGGCCCCAGAAGGAAGGCCACACCATCAACACCCCGATTCTAGCTCTGAGAGTCTCATTTCAGACTTCTGACCTATAGAACTGCAAGATAATAGATTTGTGCTCTTTGAAAACACTAAATTCGTGGTAATATTTTATAGCAGCAGTGAGAAAACAACATACTACCATGAGTTTCTGTTGACTATCAAGGTGTTTCTCAGACATACTGAGTGAAAGAGAGGTCATAAACTCATGGATTAGACAACCACTAAGGTCTACTTATCTCTGCAATCGTACGTATTTATGATAAGTATTTTGTAATTTCGTTTGGTAAATTCCTGTCTTAAAAGTTGCTCTTTAAGATGATGCTTGAGTAATGGCTCTGAGAAAAACAAGAGCAACAGATTCTAAATATATGTATGAGAAATACCAGGAACTTACAGTAGAATTAAAGCAATATATATGGTCAATATTTTTCATATTTTCATATATTTTCTGAAATTATTTAAAATACTAAATTAACAAACGTTTCTACAGAAAAGGGATAGATAAGTTTTTGTGGGAAAAGATACTCACTAAATGAGTATCTCATTTAGTTTACTTACAAATAAACTCAATAAAAGAGTTCAGTAAACTGGACTAGGGTCAGATGCTCTCAGATGACATTCCTAATTCAACACACACATACAGTTGAGAAAATTTGTTTTCTTTTTATTATACTAACATTCTTGCTCCAAGAACAGTATGTCACAAGCGCTAATATTCTTGATTCAGACTTTGTGAGTACAGGTGTGTCTTCACCTAAGAAGACTGATTGTAACCCAGGCAGCCAGGTTTTAACATAATATCCTTTGATATTATGAGAAAGGATAATTTCTCATAGGTGAGGTGAGAAAGAGGAAGATGAGCTGATTGAGAGCATTTCAATCTATTTCTTCCTAAGCAAAATCAGAGTCATGCTATAAAAAGCAGATTAATTTAGAAAAAATAATTATGTTAAATTCACAGAAGTAAAAATCTGTGTGCATAATTCTTTACATAATCATTTGATGAGCTTCTCTAACATTGCAAAATATCAGAAAATTTAGAGTTGTCCTTACGACAATATTGAGCTGACCTAACTGATTTTGATATTGTCTCATAGTTCTTGGGTTGCATACAAAGAGATTTTTCTCACGTACCTTTAGGGATACCAGGAGCAGGTTCTGAAACAAAACTAATTGGCAAGCATTTTAGAGGCACTTGCTCAGGAGCATATAAATTACAGTGTTTTATAATGCCTTACACAATGCTGAAATAATTTAGCATATCATGGCAAGAAGCTGAATCTCAGTGGAGCTTTTTAAATTTTTTTAACGTCTAAGGATTTCTAGTCCATGTGGAAAAGTGGATTCCATTTCCTAAAGCGAGTATAATAAGTGTGTAAGTATTAGAATGGGGCTTCTTGTGTAGCTCAGCTGGTTTTGCCTGGAACTTATTACTATATAGATTGAAAATGATTGTATGCATTTTACAGAAACAGTGTGTTGTCCTGAAGTAGCATCTTCTATCAGCTGTGAGGGGTCAGGAAGTTCGCTTCAGTGGGTTCGCAGTTGTTTCTGAGGCAGGGATTTGTAAAGTGCATGTTGCATAATTACAAAGTAGCCAAAGAGTGTTCAAAAAAAAAGAGAAGATGTGAATATGGTTTCTCAAGGATCCATTTAAATAAACAAGGCATGATGAAGAACAATGGAGCACACGATGATGTGGCCTGCCTGTGACCACAAGGGCTGCAGAAGGTCAACATGAAGAAGGCTCAGTTAGTGAGAAGAGGCTCTTGGAGAAAACAGATCTTGATTGGCTAGTCTGCAGAGTTAATTCAGGAGCTAGGTATTCCCAGGAGAGAAAGAAGAAAATCCTAGAGAAGAAGGAAGAAGCCAACAGACAGTGCACTTATTTACTCAGAAAACACTGAATGATGCTTATGCACCTAGAGTAATCCTCGGTGCTAACAATACAGCAGTGGATAAAGCAATAAAACATCACTTCCCTCATAGTTTACATTCCATAAAAACAAGGAAGCTGAATGGTTTGTTAGATGACGATAAGAGCTGTGGAAAAATAAAGCTGTGTGCCACTATTGGAGGAACAACTTTAAATAAGGTCACTTAGGTAGGTCTCATTTAGAATGTGCCATGTGAGTCATATCTGAAGAAGGGAGGGAGCAAATCTTAAGGATTTAAGGACAGAGTATTGAGGCAGTTATCAAGCACTAGGGAAAAGCATGCCTGGTGTGTTTGAGAGGGCAGGGAAATTCAGCTGGGGCAGGTGGAGCAAAAGCAAGAGCTACAGGAGATGAGATCAGACAGGGCCGCCAGCCAGGTCCTGCAGGACCACACGGGTCCCTTTAAGGAAGGAGGCTTTCACTCTGAGTGAGATAGGGAGGCAATGGAGAGTTAAAATAGAGGAATAATAAGAACTGACACATGTTTAGCAGGATTACTTCATGATGTGCTGAGAAGAGACTACCGGGGGCAAGGATGGAAAGAAAATCTGGTGGCAAATTAGCAGCTTTGTTAATCCAGGAGAGAGAAGGTGGTGGCTGGGACCACACAGGTAGTTGGGAGGCTCATGAAAAGTGGTCATATTGTGCAGGTGGAAGTAACAGATTTTGCTGGTAGCGTAAAAGTGCAGTGAGAAGAAGAAAGGAAATGAGGGAGGAAGAGGAAGAAAAGGAAGAGAGAGTATGAATGAAAATAAACTCTGAGCAAGTGGAAGGGTGGGGTTGCCATGAACTGAAATGGAGAAGATTGTGAGTTTGAACTGAAGATCAAATGCTCATTTGGGGACAAGTGAGGCTGATGCTACCTGTTAAACCTCCAGGCAGAGGTGTGGCTGGGTTGAGGACGACTCACAGGAGGGGACTGAAATCTGGCAGTATGAGGGCACATTGTATTTAGATCCTCGAGAGCACTTGCAGTCATCAAGGGGCTGAGTGTAGAAAAAGAAGAGGTTCCAGCCATGAATTCTAGGGCTTGAACAAATGTTTTGACACTGGAGAGATAAGAAAGTGGTACGTGAGACTGAAAGCAAAGCAGCTAGTTATGCCCAAGAGCAAAGCCAAGAGTGTGGGATGTCCTGGGAGCCAAATGGAGAAACTAGTTCAAGAAGTAAAGAGTGGTCAGCTATGCCCAGTGTTACTAAAAGGTTAATAAGGAAGACGAGGACTAAGATTTAGCTATGCAGAGTTTATTGGGAGCTGAAAGCTTTGGCGAATTCTCCTATTATAAATGTAGTCATCATTTTCCTGTCCTATCTCCCTACAGCATAATATGGTTTCAATACCAATTATAAAACAGTTTTAGACCTTCGGTGGTTTACAAATATGACTACCAATTCTTTCATACATCCTCTTGCAAAAGATGGGCTTAATACCCTGTCTCTTAATGGGGGGCTGAACTTACTGACTCGCTTCTAACGTCTGTGACAGAAGCGAAAGCATGTGATGTCAGCTAGGGCGCAAAATACTGCGGCTTCCTCCTAGCACTGACGGCGACCTCGGGGGACACTGTGGACCAGACCCACACCATTCAGACCATCTCCACGTTTGTGACCCAGAGACTGCGAGCTAATAGACGTTTCCTGTTTTAACTTTGGGGATGCTCTGTTATGTGGAAATAGATACTTATTCAGATTTTAGTCCCGGAAATAAGGTGCTGTTCTAACAAATACTTTCAAAATGAGGAGTGACTTTGGAGCCAAATAACATGCAGAAGGGAGAAAGACTTTGAAGAGGGGGTTAATGAAAGCTTACGTACCTTGAACAGACTATTAGTGGAAATTGGGACTTTTTAGGGACACTGTCAGTGAGACTCAAAGGAAAGCGAGGACTACCTTCTTAGAAACTGAAAAAAGGGACCCTTGTTATTTAGTGGCAGGCAGACTAGCAACACTGGAACCTGCAATAATATGGAAAGTTGAAAACGACTTCACGAACTGAGGGAGCAGGCCAAGGTAATTTCTACATAGTGTGAGGAAGGTGCTACTTGGTTTCTTTCCGCGGATAGTAAAGTGTAAGAGGAGAGAGGTAAGCTTATGGAAGGTCTGCTAAATAAAAAGAAGCTACTGTTTTGGCTTTAAAAATTTCCAGCCTCTCCAGATGGTGAAGGTGATAAATTAAGATATAGTCTCTGTACAAATATCAAATCAAGGTGTCTGCCAGGTCTAACAATGAAGCCGAGGGTGTGGCTATAAAATCTCTTATTAAGACTTCAAAAGGATCGATGCTGCAGCTTCAGAATACCATTTAGTCAGGGGAAAAAAGGGCTCTCTGAAGATCCACATGTCTCAGAGCTCCCCTCAATCAAACAATGTGGCTTTAAGAAGCTTAAGGACATTGTCCCCCAGCAGAAGCCCTGCATAGAGGAGAGCTTATCTTGATTTATACGTGTAGATTTATCTAATGAATTGGAGCCCAATACACATTCACAGGAGACCCGCAAAGTTGTAGAAGAGAATTACATCAGCAGAAACACTGTCAGCTTGAACTGAAAGGGACAGAGATAGTACTAAAGAAAAAGAGGCTTTTGCACAGAACCGCCCCCACCCCCCGACAAGAGCAAGGCTCAGAAAATGCGGAGTTTCCATGTACCTTTTATAAAACACATGTCATTTTTCATGTTACCTTTCATTAAAAATGAAGGATAAGATATCACCTCATACCTGTCAGAATGGCTCTCATCAATAAATCAACAAACAAGTGCTGGTGAGGATGTGGAGAAAAGGGAATCCTTTTGCACTGTTGGTGGGAATGCAGATTGGTGCAGCCAGTGCAGAAAGCGGTGTGGAGAAACATCAAACAATTAAAAATGGATCTGCCTTATGACCCAGCAATTCCACTTCTGGGAACTGATGAAAAAAAAACCCTGAAACACTAATTCAAAAGAATATAAGCACCCCTACGTTCATTGCAGCGTTATTTACAATCACCAAGATGTGGAAGCAGCCCAGGTGCCCGTCAGTAGTTGAGTGGATAACACAGCTATGGGACATTTTGCACAATGGAACACTGCTCAGCCGTAAAAAGATGATTTTACCCCTTGTGGCAGCATGCGTGGGCCTGGAGAACATTATGCTACGTGAAACAAGCCAATCATAGAAAGATAAATACCACATGTTTCACTCATATGTGGAATCTAATGAACTCAAATAACAGCAAAATAGAGACAGACTCACAGAGAGCAGGCTGACAGTTTGGGGTGTGGGGACATGTGGAGGGATCGAGCAAAAAGAAAAAGAACTCATGGGCACAAACAAGAGTGTGGCGTTGTGGTGTGGATGGGGGGAGGGGTGGAGGTAGAAGAGGGCATCAGGGGGATAAATAGTAATGAAAATAAAACACAATAAAAACAAACTATTAAAAAAAAGGAAGGATGACTCAGAAGGCAACAACAAGAAAGAAGCCAAGGACCATGGAGAATTATTCCCAGGCCTTGAGTCTCAGTCAAGAAACTGCCAACCTGTGCCAGACTGGATTTCAGGATTGGTATAGACCAGTGATTCCAGCGTTTCTTCCATTTTTATAGTGAATGCCTTGTGCTTATCCCACCATTAAAAATAGGGCGAGGGGAGAAAGCAATAACTGTCTCTTTAGTTCATAGGTCTTTAGATCAAGAGGAACTACCCTCAAGGATCTGTACCTAAGGAGCCGCATCTGAGAGGCTTAACTCAAGCCTCAATGTCATTTATATGACAACATTCTGGATTTCAAGCTAATATTGTATGGGGGTGCTTGTGGGGGGTGGACATATTTTGCATATGAGACAAATACAGATAAATTGTGGCCAGAGTACAAATTGCAATGGTTTTAAATCATATCTAGAAATTCTTGATGTATCTCTTTCTAAGATGTAGAGCTTAATACTGCTCCTCTTGAGTGTGAGCTGAACTCATTTCTAATGAAGAGAGTTAGGTGAAAGTGACAGAGCGTGACTTCTGTGATGAGGACATAAAAGGCATTGTGACTTCCTCCTTTTATAACAACTCTTGGATTGCTGGCCTGGGGAAAGCCAGCTGCCATATCACAAGGACCCTCAAGCAGCTTTATGGAGTGAGAACCGGGGCCTCCCGGCAAACCCCACTGAACGAGGTTGGAAGCGGATCACCCAGCCCGAGACAAGACTTCACATGGCAGGGGCCCCAACTGACATTTTCGTTCCCACCTCACGAGAGACCCTGAGCCAGAAACACTCATGGTCATAATCCGCAGAAACTAGGAGATAATAAAGGCTTGTTGATTTATGCCACAAAGTTTGGGGGTGCATTGCTATGCACCACAAGGTAACCAACAGAAGACTCATCACCCTCTGGCAGAGTCACTGGAACCCCAGCCCCTAAATTCTCCTTTGGGGGCACACGCATGTGTGGGAGGGGGTGGGACAGACTTCCAGGGCTCAGGAACGATGCTGCTTGTCTTGCTTCCCCCTGGCTTCCCTCTGCTGGTCACGGGAGGCTTTCTCCTCTGCTACAGCCCGTCTGCTGCTGCTGTAGGATAGTCTTTGGTCTTGTGCCGACTCCCATCATGCAGATCTGGAGAAAGGTTACTTATTCTTCCTCTCCTGTGCTGCAGTCTATCACTAAAGCCACAAAAGAAATTTTGGTTTTTATGTAGTTTCTGGCCTGGCTTCTAAGAATGTCACCGTTTTGCTTGCCTGCTTCAGGTTTCAGTGTATCCTTTCCTAGGAAGCCACCACTGTTTGTCCCCGAGGGGCACGGCTGGAGGAGAGTCTGACAGACAACACACCCTGACGCACTCGTCTTCCTTCCACACTCGGACTGCTGACCTCTGCCCCGGATGAGGTGTCTGCATATCACCCCCCTCTGAGTAGTCCAACTCATTGTGTGTCATCTACAAGTTTAACACACGTACAACAAAATGACTAGGATGGTAAAGATAAACGTTTTAAGGTTGAGAACTTAATAAATAGTGATACAATCTAAAATATTTTACTAGATAATTTTTTCATAAGGTACATAAGGTTTAGCATCACCATAAGTCCGTGTTTATAATGATGTAAAAAGTCAATAGGCACTGTCCTGAAGGGATCAGCAGGGTAACAGGTACACAGAGTTTCTAGCTACTTCTTAAACATATTAGCCAAGCAATAAGAGTCAAATAACAACCTCTTAATTCTCCTAGACAGCAAGTTCTTACACACACGTTGTCAGAGTTGGAGCCATGTGACTGTGCCACCCTCACCACTAAGGATTACACCGTGGGTTGAAATTCTGCAACAAGCAATCACCTACAGAGGCTGCCCTAAGTCTGTGAGGTGGCTTGGCGTGAAAAGTCTACTCAGTATAAGTGGTGTACACTAGAATATGACTAAGTTTTCTAAGTGAGGATAAATTTTACTGATTATTTCTGAAACACAAAGAAAGATGGTAGAGTACTAAAGAAAGGCAGAGATTCAAAAAGGGAGCTGAAAAAGGAATCGGGATTCTGTTTCAGGGCACTCGGCAAGCGCAGAGTGGAAGCAGAGCAGAGGGAGGTGAGCTGGAGAAGGCGGATGGTGGGACTGTGGGGATACTGGGCTGCGGGGGTGTCGGAACACTCCCGTTCTCCATGAGGCTCCTTGCACTGCCAGTGAGACTCATTCCCCTCCTTGCTTGCTATGTGGCTTTACACGAACTCCCATCACTGAGAGAACCTGATTGTGCGGTTCTTTTAAAGGACATGAATCAAGCACAGCAGTCATTTCCGAGGGCTGGAGGTGAACCTCATTATATCAAGTTGGTTTTCCCATGAGCTTCCTCAAATTCTCATAAAAACTATCCCTGCTAACCAATCTTCTCTATCTCCACATCCAAATAATAACAATAACTCAGTTATTGTTACCCAAATATTACATAATAACTCATATAATAACTCAGTAATAACATTTACTGTGAGACATTGTGTTTAATATATATCACTCCCCAATCCTTATAGTGGCCTGAAAGTTTCATCCACTGAGTCAACAAATATTTACTTTAGGATTTATGATCAGCATTTTAAAAATGAAGAAATTGAAGCTCAAAAAGAGTAAGGACTGGCCCAAGGTCACACAGGTACTAACAGTCAGAGCTGAGATTCAAACCAACTGTTATCTCGCTCCAAGGTTCCACCTACTAATCCAATGGTTTCCAATCCCGGCTACAAATGAGAGTTTATTCATTCAACTAGTAAATACTGAGCAACTGGTATGTGCCAGTTACTGGTTTGGGCATGAAAATATAACAGTGAACAAAACAATCAAAACCAGCCTATTTCCTAAAAGATGGAGACAGAACAATTACAATGGTTAAGTGAGGGAATTAATAACACAGATTCTCAGGTGTTAGCCCCAAAGACCATGCTTCAGTAGGTCAGGGGGTTGGGCTGTGGAATCTGGATTTTTGACAAGGACCCCAGTTAGCGTTTTGACACTAGATTTGACATGAGTCCACTGTACTAGAAAATGCTCACTCCTTCTAAAGATATTTCCATTTATTTTGGTTGTGCTTTTTAAGTCCTCATTCTTAAATATGTCTCACACACTGTTCTCTTATTTTTTTAGGAGAAACAGTAAGATTTTCTTAAAACTAGAGATTAATCCTTGGCAGTGCAATGTATGCTGGTTAATAATAGGAATCCTGCAACGCACCCGTTTCTAAACATCTGATTAGGATTGGAGAGAGACTTAGGGAGCCTTATACACCCACTAGCAGGAAAGCACTGATTTTAAAGGTACAATTACGGGGTTTTTACTAAAGAACCTCTATTCGGATTATTGATTATTACTTTATAAGTTTGAGTTTTATAAGTACAACACCTGAAGAAGAACTAATACAAGACTTTGTAGACCTTTAGAAGACCTTGGAGACTCTAAATCTTGAGAAAGGGCAAGAAATGAGGGAAGAGAGGAGTTTGAATGTGTTGACTAGGATGGAAGGCATGCTGGTGGGGAGGGGAAGCGAGGGGAGTAGGGCAAGTGGGAGCACTCTCAGAGGCCAGCAGAGGCTGACAGGCGCTTTGATTTAACACAGGAAGTGATAGGAATGTATTTTATTCCAAACTAGGAAGGAGGAAACAGGCTATTAGAGCACATGGCTGGTCTGGAGAGAGAAACAGAAACTGCGAAATTAATTTATTTGCTCAGGGAGTAAGGGATTGCTGGTGAGTCACTGGCTCTAAGGAGGGTCCGATTTTTTTTAAAGAGATAATTTTAAGGCCCAGAGTGGAAGACATGAGCCTTTAAAAACAACCTCACCCATCCTCTAATATTGTTCCCTAAATTTCATGGGTCTCCAGACTTCCCTGAATCGTCTGGTATTACAGAAACGTGCTTAGTCTGATTTAACCGTGACCTGTTTGTGCAGTGTAACTCTGAGATGCTCAAATTATGCCAGCACCATGGAGAGAGTATTCTTAAACTCAGATATCAGAAAAGAAGCTGCATTTCTCAGTGTTTTCCTAGCCTTCAGCCAGGACTCGGGAGCACATGTCGAATAATAACTATGCAAGAAATTATCAGCATGAGTCAGTCTTATTACAGATGAACAGGTTTTCACTAATGTATTTAACTCGAGTTCTTCTTGTTCTAATGAATTAACCGCACTTAAGTGGCCTGCAGCTGAGAAGTTGCTTGGGGAAAATGGCTTGGATACAAATCTCATCTGTAATCACCCCTTTAAAACACTGGGTTCTTGTGCAATATTTAAATCACGGATTCTTTCCACTTCCATTGTCAGAACATCTTAAAGGAATGTAAATATCTTGTGATTTAAAAAAAACCCCAGCAATATGGAAGGCACCAAGATGACCATTTGGGATAAGCAAAAACAAACACAAAGGTTTATATAATTGGGATCTTTCCCCCCCTTTAAACGGCGGATGCTGAATTACTGTGCAACTTAATGACTTTCCTATAGAAGACTGCAGCTGATGACTATCTCCACGAGGTAGAAAATCATATTGTAGATCAGCTCTAAATCCTGTGAAGTCAAACACCCATTTTTGATTTATCCACAGTTTGTAGAAAGGAGATACACATGTCTAAAGCGATCCTTGGGAGTTAATATCAGAAGTGCCATAAGATCATCTCATGTGCCATTCATCATGTAGTGATGTGAACAGCATTTGGGAGCCTCACGTCGCTTTGCTGAAGGAGAGCCTATAAATAAGCACTGCTTAAAGTGCTTTGCCTATGAGCTAACAATGTTAACAATGTCTAGAGAGGGCCGAGAACCCACAGCTTCCTTTGGGCAGTGAGCACAGCTACAGAGTTCTCACTTGCACTAGTCTGGTTGTTAAGAGGGCCCAGACAGGCTCTCCTGACCTTTGTCATGAAAAGGACCCACGTCAATGACTCTGAAGTTAAAACATAGATTCTGTTCAAAAGTGGCCAAGACCTTAACAGAACGTAGTATCCATTTCAAGTTCAGTATGTTAAGAGAGATGTCTAAAAACTGAACAGAGGCCAGTAACAAAAGCAAGAGAGACAGTTAAATGGCACGGAAAAATAATAGTTCCTAAGATGGCTAAAGGAATTGGGAGTTTTCACTCTGAAGGAGTTCTTCACTCTGAAACGTTCTTTAAAAATAGTCTTCCTTTTCCTGACAAAATGTTATGAAGGTAGATAGAGAAGTTGTTCATGGAGATAGTCCATAATACACATGACTTTAGACAGAGCGTGAGGAAAACGTGCTGTCAGCTTTGGAAGGTGTTCACATCAGGAGAAGGCCACTGAGGGTGGTAAGAATGCCTTTTCTTGCCCGTTGCTTGAAAAATCAGAGGCAGGACTGGCTGTCACTGGGCCATCTCCCTATTTCAGTCTTGGTACGATTTCCCTCAGATGCTTATTCATGGCCCTTACCAGAGACTTATCAGTTGTGATCCTTTTTTTTCCTAATTTTGTCCAGGGGGGTATTTTTTCTCCTAATTTTTCATCTGATTAACATAGGCTCAAAACATCTGATATAGCTTGATTAAAGCATGGGACTCTGAAATTCTGCATATCTACCCTAGCTCAGTCCAAATTATACATTTCTGAACACCAACTTCGTTCATTTTACATACTGTGGACTAGCAACAGAACTATCTTTAACTTACTGGCCAACTAAATTTCCTTTGTGACTACTTTTGCCACAGAGTCAGGTATACAGATCGTAAACATATTGGTGATTCAGTCTACCTGCCCTACCTGACTGGATTCTCACCGGATAAAGACTTTCAACTAGACCATCACACAATGTAATTAGTCAAGTAGCTTTTATAAATGGGAAAGAAAAGGTATTAATTTATCTCTTTGAGTGAAAGGTATGTCAAGACCACTCTGAATAAAGAATATATATGTGTTTATAAAACAGTTAATGAATGAGTGGACTGTGGTTTAAAACTAGTGTCGTAAACATACAAATTACTCTCAATCACACACCATGGTGAGAAGTTTATATTGGCTATTGCTATGATTTCTGCCTTTTCTCAGTGGGTCAGCAGAGCATTTTGAGTCAACAAAGACATTTTTTTTCATCTTGCATTGGTAATCAACTCCAGCTTTCCTTTACCCATAACCATGAGGCCCAGCAGTCAAGAATACATGCCTACTATTAAAATACTACTCTGTAGGGATAGCTCAAGTGTAATTCCATAAATGATGAATCCAATACTCCCACTGTATCTCCTGCACCTTATCGAATCATTGCACACTTTGAACTGCTCTATGGTGTGGTTAACAAATCTTTAACCATGTCCCAAAGTATTGCTCATAATTTAGTCTGAAGCACTTAGCAATTTCATAAAGTTTTGCATTCTGGCTCCAAAGTGAACCTTTAGAACAGAACTGAAATGTTAAAGGTGTTTTATGGAAGTAGAAGTGATGTGAATTCATACATTACTAAACGTTTTTATACTTTTTTCCATTTAACCATTAATGCTTTCTTCCTGCATGGCCATTAATTTTTGTTGCAGCCAACAGATATTAAGCCCCTTCCTGCTCACTTACAGTGAAGCTGACAGATATGATGGAATAAAAAAAATAGAAGAAGCTTTTATACAGATCTATTTAGTGTCCTGGAATAGTTAAATGTTACTGTTAATAATCTTGCAAGGGCAGAACTCAGAATGCAGAGGAAATTGCATTGACACTACTTGCTAGGTAGGCAAGCCCTCCCCTACTGGTTGAAAGGGTAAATTATTTTAGGGGAAAGGGTAAATGCCAGAAAGCCATCATGAAATCCTATGTCTACCAGGCAGCCATTGAGCTGCTTCTCTCCTCTCCTTCCCTTGTCCCTGTTTCCCTTTCTACCACTTTCTTTTCATTCTCAGTCTCAGATTGTTCAATCCATTTCACATCCTTTGCTCCCCTCCTTGCCCAGCTTCCTTTCCTGGGGCACTGACTGCGCCCCTCTGAGTGGACACACCTGTTCCTTTTGTTTCTGCTCCATGCAGACAAGTTGACTACAGAGGAGTAGGAGTAATGAGACGTGTGACGGAGATCCGTCCCATTGTTCTATATCCATCTACTGCACAGCTTGCTTCTTGTGCTGTAATTCACAATCTTAAATTAGAAACTGTCTCATGTTTGTCTCTGTGAATTAAAGTTTAAGGAAAAAATATTCGAAAAATTTTTAAAAATAGAATTATGTACCAAGTTTCTGAAAACACGTTAGTCTCTTAACAGGTGATATAGTTCACTTGGTGTACTAGCTTTCTACTGCTGCATAACTTACATTTATTATTTCACAGTTTCCATGGATAAGGAGGATGGGCCTTGCTTAGCTGGGTCTTCTGTTCAAGATCTCACAAGGCTACAATCAAGGTGTCAGCCAGGCTTATCTGTGGCTCAGGTCCTCTTCCAAGCTCATGCAGTGGTTGGCAGAATTAATTTCCTGTGCTTGTAGGAATGAGCCTCTTAGCTCCTCAAGGCTCCCTTCCCCAACCCCTGATGGAATTTAACCACATCATCTTGGCTTCTTAATGGACAGAAGGAGAGTATTTCTCTGGTACTTCCATCTCTGACCTCTGGACCTCTTTTAACGGTTCATCTGGAAAGGCCGAGCTCACTCAAAATAATCATCTTCTTGATAAACTTAGAAGTCCATCAACTAAGGATTTTAGTTACATCTGCAAAAATCCCTCAGCCATGTCACGTGACATAACAGAGTCATGTGGATGATATCACATCACCTTTGCATGTTCCATTGGTCAGAAGCAAGTTATAGGTCCCACCCACGTTCAAGCCCACATCATTGCAATAAGGGTCTGAATCATTATAGGTAATTTTGGATTTCTTCCAACCACAAGTAGGAATCAAGAAGTTCAATAATTCCTTACTTCTTCCCAGCCATCCTTGCAGTAACTGCACCTTTCCAAAAAAGCCATGTTAATTATTTCTGACTTTCACATCATCAAGAATGACTTTAATGTCAGTTTTCATAACTACTCCCACTATGCTCACATTTATTCTATTTATTCAGTTCTAAACATTTCTTTTTCCTAAGCGTGTCCCAAGCTGTGCACTTTTCCTGTCCTAATCCTCATCACCAAGCAGGAATGAGAACTGAATCAAAAACCTTCAATGCAACTCTCCCCTCTCTTACCTGAGACTCCGTCAGTCATTCTCATGCCCTCACTCTGACTTCTGCTCTGACTGCAGGTGGAGAAAGGCCCCTATGGCTGTTCACTCTCTTCCAGAGTATCCGCTGCCTCTGACTCTCCCTTCTCTCACTTCCCTAACTTGTCTAAACTACTTCATTTATTGCCTCAATCACTTCCTCACTAACATCCTCAATTACCTTGAAACCCAGTTATTTCCACTGTACCTGATCTTCATAATCCCAGCTCTCTATTCTCTTGAAATTCCTGGGCTGTTTAATGCTGGTGAAGAAAATCAACCAAATGTGCCTTTTAAAGCCATTACAAACTCAGTAGGCAAGGCTCTTAATTACCTCACTGATTTAACTTTTATTTGTTCTCTCTCCCACTCCTCTCAGAGACTGGGTCTTTGGCGTCATATTCAAACCTCCTACCTAAGTTCTATATCCTTTAATCTAAAAGAACATTCCTATGTTTTACACAGAAAGTTGAAGCCTTCAGGAACGCACAGCCCGACCTTTTGACTGCATACAAAACGTACCCTTAACTTCACTTATTGTCTGCCATGTCCTCTAAGATAATCATTATTCTCTTTCGTGTCAATTTAGTCACCTTCCCTTCCCTTCTTAACGCTTACTCTTTTTATATGAGATAACTATGTTATCTACCAGGTGAGACTATGACATACCCCCAATTTTTCCTATCACTATAGCTCTAGTTCACGCCCTATCATCATTCATTGAATCTGTAGAAATAACATCCTGGTCTCCCTGTATCTACCACTGTCAGAATTCTGTATAAACTAAAAATATCATTAAGCCATTTCTTAAAGACCTTCAAGAATTCCCCTTTGCTTCTAAAACAAAAGTACACTTTTAGCACTGTATACATCCCCTTCCAAATGTATGTCTGTATTTAATGCTCTAGTATTACCTCCTCTCCTCCCGTATATTCTACTACAACTGAACAACACCCTTCACCTTCAATTGTGTGACAGATGGCAATATTTGTTTAAAATCTGTGTTGTTCTTCCTTTTGATAGGATGATACTCCCCTACTCCATTATGCTGTTTGATCATGTGATTTTCTTTAGCCAATAGAATGTGGTGAAAGTAACAATTTCTACTTCAAACCAGAGTCATTTAGAGCCATGGGCTCATTCAGCCATTCACTCTTTTCCCCTCTGCCATTAGGCTGGCCTTTTCCGGCCGGGCTGCTCCCGCAGCCTGGGCACCAAAGTAAAGAGTACGTGGAGCCCAGCCACAGCCCATTAACAATGGAAGGTAGTAATGTAAGTGAGACATAAACCTTGATTATTATCAGCCACTAAAATGTAGGGGTTGTTTGTTATTGTAGCACAGCGTGAGGAACTCTAACATAAAAATTGATGCCTCCAGGAAAACAACAGGACTTAAATATGTAGCTTTGACTTCTAAGACAAATAAATTGAGGGATCATGTTTTGTCACTACTTTTCCATCCTCCAGTTTGTAATAGCTCAGAAGTCAAATGATATACCTAGTAAACTTGTGGGTTTAGGGAAATAAAGAGGAAAAAAAGAATATTGGGGACATGATTGCCATTGGGTTTATTTGATGAAGTACTATAAGGACAAAGGATGAGCTCAGAAAGGAACCAGTCCATTTGCACAGAACTGAAAGGAATATAGAAAACCCCAAACTATGAGACTTGCAGAGTTTGAAGATACAATTGATTGCCATTTCTAACTTGTAAGATATAAAATCTAGAAGGCCCATAGACACCAAGGGACAATTAAAACAGCCTAATGGCACGGTCCAAATTTAGGGTGCTGCCAACAAACCTTCTCATAAAAATTCTGAATCAATGCAGAGAACATAGTTAATCTGAGGCCCAAAATATTTTATAGATAGGAAGAAGTCTTAGGATGCTCTTGATTCTCTAAAGAGGATATAGTCCCTAGTATCACCTGCAGATATAGCCAATTATAGTAAAAGGAAGATAAAGGATCCACATAGAATGGAGCCAAAGCTTACAGAGGATGGTGAAGAGAAGAGCTATTCGTAAGTTGTATACCTTTGGGAAAAATTCAGAAAAACTTCAGATTTCCAGGCTAGGAACTCTTTACAATGTTTTAAAAGTAGTTTAAAATTATTTTATTTAAACTTTATTGATTATTTTTTAATTTAATATTTTATCATTTATGGTATTATGGTTGTCCCATTTCCCCCCCTTAGTCCCTCTCCACCCAGCCCTTCCCTCACTTCCATAATCAGCCCCTTCACCACTGTCCATGTCCACGGGCTCTTCATAGATGTCCTTTGACTAATCCCTTCACCTTCTTTCAATCAGTCCCCCCTCCCCCTTCCCTCCTCTTCTTTTACAGCTGTCAGTCTGTTCCATGATTCTATGCCTCTGGTTCTATTTTTCTCATTACATTATTTCATTCATTAGATTCCTCTTATAAGAGAGATCATATTGTCTTTCTCACTGACTGACTTATTTCACCCAGCATAGTAGGATTCAGTTCCATCCACCCTGTTGCAAAAGGTAGGAAGCCTTTTATTTTTATTTTTATTTTCAATGCATATATTCCATTGTGTAAATATACCAGAGTTTCTTTTATGTACTCATCTACTGATGGGCCCTTAGGCTGTTTCCAAATCTTGGCTATTGCAAATTGTGCTTCTATGAACATGAGGATGCATAGGTTCTTTTGAATTGGTGTTTCGGGATTCTTAGGGTATATTCCCAGAAGTGGAATTGCAGGGTCAAAAGTAAGTTCTATTTTGAATTTTTTGAGGAAATTCCATACTGCCTTCCACAGTGGTGCACCAGTCTGCATTCACACTGACAGTGCACGAGGGTTCCCTTTTCTCCCCAACCTCGCCAGCACTGGTTGTTTGTTAATTTATTAATAATAGCCATTTTGGCAGGTGTGAGGTTGTGTCTCATTGTGTACCTCTCTGATGGCTATGATGTTTTACATTTTTTTCGTACATCTATGGGCTTTAACAACTTCTAACCCATGAAATTTTTGGATGGCTATTGACCAGCAACTAATGAGCGGCTCCTTTCCAAGTGGGAGGGTTTATTTTAGTTACAATCTCCCTGATCCACTATTACATATTAGATATAAGCAAATGTCATTTGTCTTTTTAGTTTACAGGTCACTGAATAAAGAAAAGCTCCCTCCAGATTTGATACAGACATCTCCACAAGATCCTAGATTTTAAGCCTGAATGAGACCTTTGGGTTGCCTCCCTTGAAAAGAGTATGTGAACTTAGTGCACAGAGGGAGAAAAGTGAATATTTGTGATCAAGGCACTGATATTTTATTTGTTCTAAATATTTGCCACTGCTCTATGTAGATGATTATATATACATGTCTCTACTTCATTGACTTTCCTTGGCCAATGAAATATGAGAGAAAATGAGCTCTGTAATTTCCCCAAGTAGCTTTAAGAGCCATTGTGTCATTTGATTATTTGTTCTTTTCTTTCTTCTTTGAGGCAGGTGTTTCTTAGGTGAAGTTTGCTTTTTCAGCGTGGGGTTTGAATGAAGAAGATTAGAAGGAAAGATGAAGCCAAATGCAGTGGACATTAATGTGAGCAAAACAAACAAACCTATGTTGAAACTTTGAAATTTGTCACAGTACAATCTAATGAAAGCTGATTTATATACCTTTTCTGTGTCTTCACATTGATGCTTTCTTTGTCTGCAGTTTCATTTCTGGCATTCTTTGTCTCCCTATTTCACATATATTATTTAAAACTTAACTCAGTCTAGAAAGTTTTCTTTGAACTCCCATGCTTGGAAAAAAGCCCCTACAGGCTTCCATGGCACCTGTGTATATATACCTTTACTTTTAAGCCCACTACATAACATGAAAATTGTCTGTTATGCAAAGACAGGAAAAATGGCCTTAATCATCATAGTACTCATCCAAAATAGCACTGTGCCTGTAATGGCTTTGTGATATGTCAACTTGGTTAGGCTGAACTAGATTCTCCAGAATTTGCTTTTTGCATATTTCCTGGTAGGGCAGGCCACCTGAGAGAGTCTTGGGGAATTCAGAAGGCAGAAGGGAAGTAGCATCCATTCTGTAGGTTACATAGGATGAGGTCTGCCTGGAAAAGTCCAGCCATTGTTAATGTAAAGAGAATGATTTGAGCGACACTGATATAACCTGGCAGTCAAGGCGAATGGACTGGAATGTGCATGTGTGAACAATGGTGGCTTCACTGTACTAGTCAGTGGGGGTGGTAGATGCCATTGAGTGAGCATGTATACTGTGTGGTTGTCATATTCAAAATGACTGAGTGAGCAGAGCAACAAATCTGTACTAAATTTGTATCAAGCTTGAACATTCCTCTGTGGAAATGATTCAGATGACTCAGAAGACTTTTGGAGATGATGCAACGAGTGCAGAGTAAATAAAAGTGTATCATGAATGTTCAAAGATGGTCAAGAATCTGTGAAAATGACCCACATTCTGAAAGGCCTGCAACAAGCAGAAGACCTGAGAATGTTGAACATGTACAGGCTGCAATCAACAAAGATTGTTGACTGACAGTGTGAGAACTAAAAGCTGATCTGCGGATTCCAAAAGTTACTGTGTGCAAGACTTTGATGCGGGATCTTAACATGAAATGTGTTATGGCAAAATTCATTCTGTAGCTTCTGCTACCAGAACAGAAGGGACATCATGATGCAGTTGCTAATGACTTGATTTAAACTCCTATCAAAGAACCAGACTTCCTCAAGAATATCATAACCAGACATGAGTCATTGGTCTAGAGCTGCATGTATGATCCAGAAACAAAGGCCCAGTCATCCCAGTGTATGTTGCCTGGTTATCGATGCCTGAAGAAGGCATAGCAAAGTCACAGCAAGATCAAGACCATGTTAACTCTGTTTTTTGACTGGGAAGGTATTGTAATCTTGAGTACACCTCTCCAGTTCAAACAATTAATAAGGAGTACTACCTCAATATTCTTCATTGGTTGAGAGATGCAATATGATGAAAATGGCTGCAGCTATGCACAACTGGTGACTGGCAGCTTCATCATGACAATGCATCTGCTCATGCATCACATCTTGTGCAGTTATTTGGTGAAACATCAAATCACCCAGATGACTCAGCCCAGATTTGACACCCTGCAACTTCTGGCTTTTCCCAAAACTAAAATTACCTTCAAAATGGAAGAGATTTCAGACTGTGCATGAGTTTCAGAAAAATACAATGAGGCAGCTGATGGCAATTCCAACAAAGGATTTTGCAGAGTGTTTTGAGCAGTGGAAGAGATACAGGGAGAACTGTGTGAGGTCCCAAGGTGCCTACTTTAAATGGGACTGAGGCATCATCGTCCTATGTACAATGTTTCTTGTATCTTGTGTCTTTTTCAACAAATGTCTTTATTTTTCATAGTACATGACTGGATACTTTCTGGACATTGCTAAGCTACTGATTCATATGAAGTGGCAGCTGGGCCTGGAATTATTCTTCAGCTTCTTTGACTCCTGGGCCACGTATGAGTGTGTGTGTGTGTGTGTGTGTGTGTGTGTGTGTGTGTGTGTAGCTCTGTGATGAGGAGTGTATGAGATACCCTCATCATCGAGGTAAGAGAAATAAGAGCAAATATGGGATTCGGTCGGCTCTCATGGGGGTCCAGTTCTTTATGTCCTGGATTCCAGGCTGCTTGTGATCTTCCCTTCAGACTGTCTGTCCTATGGACTTCAAGTTCCAGCATCAGATGCAGAGACAACATCCTTATGGAGACTTGACTGCTTAACCTGCTCCCCAAACTTTGTTACCTGATGCTCCAGAAGACATACATAGACATATTATATGGATATCTAGACATAGCTTCTACTGGTTCTGCTTCTCTGGTTGAACCCTGACTGATATAGTACCTGGAAAACAGCTACTTACTTGTCAACTTTACTTGAATGTTTAAAAGGCAACGCGAAGTCATCACGGCCTTTACTTTTTACCAATTGCCCAAACTTAGCCATCTCAGTGAACGGCAGGCATGACTGCTCACCCTATTCATCCTATTGTACAACTTGAAAAACAGACCTTTTCCTTTAAATCCCCTTTCCTTCTAGCCTCCATATGTATTCAATACCTAAATCCTATGAACTATACCTCTCATTTATCTCCCAGATTAATCCACCATTCTCCCTCTGCTGCCGGGAACTTGGCCTAAGCTACTACTGTGCCTGGAGTGGACCACTTCAAGAGCCATCCAATGCTTCCAGTGTGCACATTGTGCTAGTCTGCAGTCAGTTCTCTATTTGCAACACAGAGATGTTTTCTGAAAACAATTGGACACTCATGGACATGGACAACAGTGTGGTGATTGCAGCGGGGAGGGGGATGGCTGGAGGGGGACTAGGGTATAGGGGATAAATGGTACTGGAAAAAATACAGTAAAAATAAAATAAAAGCTGCACAGGTACATACCAAATGTTAACTGTCATTATCTTAGATTATAGGCCTATGGGTAACTTTTTATATGATGTCAATTTTTCTATACTTTCCAGATTTTATAATAAAATGCTGCCTTAAAAATTAAAAAAAAAAGTTATGATCATATTGACCTCTGCTTAAAGTACTATAATGCCTTCCTATTGATCTTAAAATAAAAACTAACATTTTTAACCTATTTACCAATGACATTTGTGGGATCCTTCCTATGCATCTTTCCATCTGCAGCTTCATTTTGTTTTACTCAGCCCTCTTTTTCATTTCTTTGAGTGTTTCACACCCCAACCACCGCAGGGCCAGTATACATGCTCTTTTATCTGTGTATAACACACCTCCACTCTCCACAACCTGGTCACCTTCTTTCCTTCCTTCACAGACCTGGCCAATTATCAAACTTTGAAAAAAAAACATGAGAAATTTACATTGCTATCCCCCAATACAGGTTGACATTATAAATTATTCATAAAAAGTTTTCTATGAGGCACCTCTCTTGGATCTAAATTCAGATTTTTCAGTTGGGTTCTTGGATATAAAGTCAGTTAACTTTCTCTCTTGGATTTAAATTCAGATTTGTATATAACTCTCCTAAAATTTAGCCTTTGTTTATTATGGCACTCTTAAACACAAATTTTTGGTGAATAGATTTTAAGTAATTAAGTTTAGAGGTAAAACCACACAACAAATCACATACATAATACTTTAACAAGGACAAAATGATTAATGATTTGTATTTTTCTGTACTTTGGTAAGCTCCTTGAGGGCAGGAAATTAATTTTGTTACTCATTTCAGCAAATGAAAGCATCGTGTACATTGTTATGCACATGATAGATGTTCAATTAATGTTTGGTACACATACTCTATTTCTATTATAGTATGTCTCACAGACTGTGTCTTTATTTTCTAACTTGTTCATTTGTTGCCTACCATAAATAGAACGCAAGTTCATGAAGGAAGAAAGCTGGTGTACTTTGTTTACAGCTATAACATTAGTTCTTTGAATAGCATTTACTGCTTAACAGATATTTGTTAAATAAATAGCATATGTGAAAATATATGGCATTTAGTAAGTACTGAAATAAATTGAAAAATACATTTTAGGATATGTACAAGTTCAAAGTAAGAAAAAATTTGGTTAATTTCCAGTATATCTTCCCATTTATAGAGAAAAAGTTCTACTCAAGTTGAATATATTTTAGGAACTGAGAAACATCCATCAGGAAAGTTTCATAGACATTGCTATTTCTCTGCAGTAGCAATTTTTATTATCCAATGCAGCATAAAAAAATAGAGTGTCATTGAATGACAAAAAGCATTATCCAAAGCACAGAAGGTGTCTTGGAAGGTAGGTTTAGACATACTGTAATATGATTACATTGTTTTGAAGTTTCATTACTTTTTCATCAGAATGAATATAAAACCTAGAATATTAATACAATGAAGATTGGCAGTTGATGACCCCACAGAGGCTGCTCCACGTTACTGATAAACATGGACTATGATACCTCCAAATTTCAGTCATTTGTAGGTGTCTTGTCCGTAACCAGGATTTGCAAGTGATGGTGCATGAATTGCTCTCCAGCCATTGTTATTCAATGCCATCACCTACCATTGTCTGCCACCTTAAATGGGCTCTCTCATCTATCACACCTCCCTTCCTATACTCAGTATCTGGAGGATCCACAAAGCATGTAAAATCAGCACTTTATCTGGTCCTCGGGAGGGTGCTGCTTTTGACATGGCGAGAGTTCTTCCTTTCCCCACCACTCCCCATGATAATTTATAGTCCATTCTGCATTTGACTTTTGCAAATACCTTTCCTTGGATATAATGAGGCCCCCTGGGGTTGAAAGGTGAAAGGGGTTCGGAGTAATGCCATTTCCTTTTTTGATGCCTTTGCCTGAGTGCCTTGTGGAAGATTTAATACCAACTCTATTCCTCTGATGCGTCTGACAATATAATATCTTCTGATTGCATCTGTTATATCTTTGTACAAGGAGGAAAAATATTCTTTACAGCAGGGCTACAAAATTATACATATTACAGCTGAATATTCAGGTATTAAAATAGGTTTTCCTGCTTGTTAGGAAAAGAAGAACCTGGAAATTGTTTTTGTTTTTATTTGGTATTTCATCTACCAGGGGCCTGAAGGAGCTGGAGTGTGTGATTTTAGAGGTGTTTTAAAACATGGTGTTTAAAATGCATGTCTAATGGATATTTAAAAGGAATACCTTGAAATAGTGATGCAAAAGTTCCTTCAAGTAAACAATGAATAAATCCATGTTATATCATTTTTAGTGCTATTAAGGGGAAAGTTAAAGGGTGATTAAATTGCCTTTTCTTTTAAACCAGCATCTGTTTTGCTTTTTATCACATTTATTCATTCATAGATGAGTAGAGTTGTGCCCAACCCATGCAGTACTTAGATCGGTGCATGTTGTGGGTGCATGAAACTATGCGACTGCATAACTGTCTGAATTTGACCATCTGTATTAAAGGGTAGTGTTGCTGGTGGAAATGGGGTTCTTCCAATGTTGCGAGAAAAGCACTTCACTGACCATGCATGGGAGAATGAAAGATGGTGGTAAGACTTATTGAAGATGGAGCAAAAACAAAGGACTGTCCCTGGTCCAGCTCCGCCCCACCGTGGAAGAAGTCCAGGCTTGTCTTGATCAATCCCGGAAGAATGGCCAGGGTCCCGAACTTCGGTGCCATTGGTTTGGTCCACCCCAAAGATTAGTCCAGTTCAGTCTCTGCCCCCATCCAGCTAGCGTGGTCTCTGCTTCCTCTGCACTCTGGCTGGCGCTGCTCTGCTGTACTCAGGCTTGTGCTTGGAACCTGAACACAGGACTGTGTGCCTGCTGGGCCCTGCATGGCTGTTATGGAGCGGGAACACACAAATAAATGGGCAAACAAATGTGTGTTACTAGGAGAGGGAAAGAGGGAGAGAGGGAGAGGGAAGTGGGAGAGACAGGGACTTTGACTTTGCATCCGATTGTATCATCCTGGTCTTGGGAAAGACTAGGTGTTCTTTCAAACCAACCAATTTCCCAGTCCTTCACCGGTCTGTGCTGGGCCTTCTCCCCTACCAATCTGTTTCCTTGACCTTCCAGGCTTGTGTGTCCCTTATCCAACCCTATCCTTTCCTCAGCTAGACTTCTCTCCTTATGGGCGGCATCTTAGCTCCCACTGCGCATGCCTGTAAGTAGAAGGACCTCCCCCAGCAGCGTCTTGGCTCCGCCTGGGCATAGCCCAGCAGAGGAATTTCCTACTTATTGGTTTGGTAATCCTGGCTAATGACCGGTAATGATCCTTCCTGCCCCGGGTGATTAGGTCCCCAGGGCAGAGGATGCAGCAGTCCCCTGGGAGCATGTGAAGCCCAGCTCAGCAGACTTATTGTCTGAGTCAGCTCCCTCGTTTATTAGGCTTAATGTCTGAATCCCTTTGCCCTCATCCTCTGTTAATACTAACTAGCCACCTAGGCTAACAGTAGGAGCTTCTGCAAAACGTGTCATTTGCAGAATGTCAGGCACCCCATAGCCACTAAGTAAATATAAACTAAATGCAACTGAAAATGGCTCTCAATCATTAAAAAAAATAGAACTATTAAACATCCAACTGACTTTCCGATGTGGTATAACTCATTTCCTTTATTCCTGCCTGTAAAGAATCCATCATTTCCGGTAATCAATAATGGCACATACCTGCTGATAAATGGCAATGGTCACATAAATAAATATGTAGTTTTTGTTTTATGTAAAGATGATGTCATGTTCATGAGATATGTCCTCGTAAGAACTCCTTTTTACCTAATTTTTCTCATGCAAAGACAGATAGCAGCGCTCATTTCTAGATGCCCGAGTCAAAAATTTTATACCTCTAAGGCTGGCTATTCCAGATGGAAGTGAAATATACTATTTTGGTTTCACAACATGTTCATAATCAACAAGTCCAATTAAGATAGTGCCCCCACACACTCCTTTGTCCACCAGTGTACCTACCATTTGACAACTAATTATATAAAAATGTCTATTAATTTGTATCTTTAAATAAATACACATACAATGAACACAATAACATCAGTGCTTGCTTTGGCAACACATACACTGAAGTTGGAATGAGACAGAGAAGATTAGCTTGGCCCCTGTGCAAGGATAACATGCAAATCCATGAAGCATTCCACATTTTAAAAAATAAAGAAAATATTAACATTGAAAATATATACCTCCTCAGTAACTTTGTTTATGAGTTCAATCTCAGCTTCAGAACGACACAGAAACAATATACTTGAGAAAGGAAGAAATATAGTTCTTATTTGTATCCTCTTGGTCCTGAAAGAGCTTGTCAGTAATAGTATATGCAAAGCTGTACACATAGTTCCCTTGAGCTTAATATGAAGCTTTAGGATAAAACTAAGTGACAAAAAATATAAAATGTAACAGATTTAAAAAATTAATAACTAAAATCATCTTTTTGAGTGTGTGATGGGTAGGAGGAGCATTAATGGTCTCAAAAAAGTAAGATAATAATTTTATCCATCCTTATTCCATTTCCCCATCTTTCTTGGGCATAAATGGAAAAGTTATGAAATAGCCAATTAAGACATGTCACACTCAAAATCAATAATGAGCTCTGTTCTATAGCCCATTTAAACTAATTAGAAAATTAGAAGGTTTTCCTGTCATCACCACGGCCAGACTGTATCTACGATATCTCAGATGAAGATCTATGTCACTGGGCAAAAGCCCTCGATGTTTTCCTTTTGCTTCAAAACTAAAACTACAAGATTATTTGCATAGTATGCAGCAAACTTTCTAATATAGATTGCTCCTTGGATCCATTTTTCAACTTCTAACTGTGTTTTATGAAATAAGTACAAAGACTGAGGTTCAGGCCTCAAGTCTTCATGTCTTCCATATGAGTAGGCCCAAATAAAACAATAAAATAGACTCAGTGTGTCCTCAATGCTTTTTCTCCTTCCAGAGTCTACCTGCAGATAGCGGGCCCTGTCCCTGGACTCACCCACTCTATAATGCAGTCATCACTGTTCACTGTCAGTTTGATATGATGACAAGAGAATAAAAGAATCATAGATTTCTAGAGGCAAAAGAGAAACTAGAGACTACCAGGCCCCTCATTTTCAGGTGTGGTTGTTAAAGTCTAGAGAGCTAATGGCATCTAGTAGCAGAGTCCAGATTAGACACTATGTCTCCTGACTCCAGGGTCAGTGTGGCATCCATTCAAGCACCCGGTCATGTGTGACCCAGTGTGACAGTGAAGCTAAGTGCTCTTAGTAATTTTACCAAGTCAAAAGGCTTTTTACTATTTAGCTTTGTTCTATTCCAGACCACAGAGCTGTCAAGCACATCTTATTGGTTTTCACAATACTAAACATTCTGCAAATAAAGTTTGAACTGCTTATCTGCTAATATTTCATTTATTCAATCAATGTATAACAAATGCCTATCAGAAATGTATTAGGTACTGAATGTAAGTAAGTAAATTGTATACTTCAGTTCTGAGATAAGTCAGAGAAAAACAAGGGCAGGAGATGCTTTAGATACCTTTGGAATCAAGGTGGTAAGGTAATCTGTTTAAGAAATTTTTTTTCAATAGAAGACATGTGGTCTTAGGAAGCATGAGGGTATAGTTGGAGACTTGAGCAAAGAAAAGAATCTGTTTCTTTTTTTCCTTTTGAAGAAAAAAAGCCCAGCACAATAGAGGTGAATTCTAGGGTTACCAAGCAGAGCTAAGGTTCTAGCTATGCTCTCTACCCTGGAGCAGGATAACAGGAAAATAATATTGTCATTGCTAAGTCCATTCATTGTTAATATAAATCAATTATATCGATACTATAAGACCAAATACATTGCCATAGTAAGTCCAATGGACAGTTATGTCACAAAAGAATCTTTTAAAAACTTGAAAAAATGCATTGTAATATCTAGTTGTGAGTTCCAAGCCAAAAAGAGAGAAAATGCAATTTAGAAGGCTTGCTTGTTAGGAAGTAAAAGAATTTAGTAGGATTAGTATCTAAAATCAGTAAGAGCTATAAGGAAAAATTAAGTAGGAATGAAGAAAAAGGCGCAGTAATTGTCTGAGAGGAGAATTCTAAAAGTTTGAGATGATGGTAAATTATGGTTCTGAGAACAGCTCACTGCGCTAGAGTGATGGTGAAACACTTTTAAGGAGAGGGACTCATGGAACCGCACTAAATAGGCCTGACCCACACCCGGAGCATTCGGGTGTGGCCTGGATGTTGGTGGAGGTCAACTAGGAGGCTAGGAAGGAAGCACACTTCTGTGTGCTCCAGACCCTGTCCTGAGCCCTGGAACATGAAGCAAGGCAGTGGAGTAGGAATGACCGCATGAGGACACACCCGAACAGGAACAATCCCCTACGGAGGCCACATCTGAGCTGAGGCTTGAACAGCCAGCCAGGCTAAGAGCTGGGGGAAAACACTGAGGCAGAGGCAACACTGTGTACAAAGTCCCTGACACAGGGAAGGGTTTGATGTGTTTAAGAGAGAAGACCAGCAAGGCTGCGATGTAATGAGTGAGGCAGAGACCGATAGGAGGTAAGGTTTGAGAAGAAGTGAGGGTCATGACTACCCATAATAATAAAGAATTTAAGTGTCATTTGAAGTACAATTGGACGTCATTAGTGGCTTCTAGTGGATGGGATTAACCCCAAACTTGGAAGGATTATTGAACGGAAGTGAAAAGTCATATTCTCACAATAATAGGCAAAAACCAAGAGAATGCTGTGCTTTCTCCTGGTCCCAAGATACTGTGAGAGAGAAAAGGGGAAAAAGTGGGGAGACACAGGAAAATTAGGAGTCAGTTTAGTTTCCTGTAACTTTCTTGGATGTACAGAGTACCCCCAAATCAGTAACAAGCAAGAGGCACAGACAAGTGCCAGCTCCCTGGTGTTCGGTTTCTTCCCGTGGAACAGCAACAGGCAGGGGTCAGACGGGAGCAGTACAGAAAAGGGAAATCATGTCACTGCGGAAGCATCCCAAACAAAAGGCCCCTGCCTCTTTATGGACCCCCGGGTCTGGGCAGGGCGAGGAGTAGAAAGGCACTGAGTCCAAGTAGAAAAAAGTACCTCGGTTAAGGCCCCTGAGAAGGAAGCCTCTGAAAGGAGGACCCTGGGCTAGGAGTGTAGCTGGGCCTGCACATCAGCATGGCTGCATCAGGGCGGGGCTAGGCGAGCACGTGACTACAAACCTCTCCAGGAAACTACAGTGCACTGGCTGTGCACCCAGTCTGGACTGGGGAAGGCAGCTTCTCCCCACGATGGGACGGGCAAAGCCTGGTTGGACCGAAAAGACTACACATTAGATTCTGTCTGGCCTGGAGCCTGACTCCTCAGAGAGAGCTCTATTTGTTTAGTTAACATGAGGGGAAAAAATAAACTGAGATATGAGAAGGAAAGAAGGAAATACCTAATGCTATGTCAAAATGACAGCATCTCTGAAACGCAGCATTCCAGGAGGGGAAAGAAGGGCTCTTTGTGTTAAGCCTGGGGGTCTGAGTGTGAGACTCAGACTTTTTGTGACAACTCATTATATCTGTAGCTTTTGAGGAAGAGATTTCTGCATCTTTGGTTCCCTGGTGTTAGCCCAGTCCATGACAAATGCCTAATTCACGATGAATCAATGAATTATGGCTTTGACCTCTGTAACACTGCCCTCCGGAGCGGTTTTTAAAGTGAAATTAGCAGGGTCACAAACTCACACACCTTCAAAATCCAAGCAGGCAGGTAGCATAAATCTGTAAATTGGCCAAGTGTAAGACATATGAGGGCAGAAGGAGTGGTAAACAGGAGTTCATGATCTTCCCAAAGGCATTTAATTCAATGAAAACAACAACAACACTGTGTGGCCGAGAGAAGACAGCTCTGCAGTCTGCGGCCGCAGAACTCATTGCCCTGAAGCTGATCCCTAAGAACAGCAGGAAAGTAAGCATTTGCCTGAAGCCCAGGCACACTAAACTTTTCATCTACTCATGGACTTCCCAGTCATTCATCCACTCATCCAGTCATTCAACAGCTATTTTTTGAGTATCTATCAGGGATTATTTTAAGTGCTGAAGATACCACCCCACACAAAACAGACAAAACTCCTGCCTTTACACAGGTTAAACTCTAGAGAGGTAAGACAATTAAAAACATAAATAATATACTATACTACAGGATGGTAAAGTACAGGGAAAAACAGAGCACAAAAGGATGGATAGGCAGGTAAGGTAGGAGAGGTTTCCATTTTAAATGGGGCCATTAGAGAAGACCTCACTGAGAAGGTGGCTTCAGAGAAAGGGCCAGCGGTGATGGGCAAGCTACGTGGCTGTCTAGGAGGAAGTGTACGAGGTTGAAAAAAGGGCAAGCGTTCGGCTTTTGAAGATGGAAGAGTGAGTGGCCTGTTGAGCGACAGTAAGAAGGCCAGTGCGATGGAAGGTGAGTGAGTGAGGGTGGAGGAGCAGGAGGTGAATGAAGTTAGCGCTGTAGCAGGGGGCCGGCCACGGGCCGGCTTTGTGAACTGTTGTAGACACTGTGGCATTTGATCTAAGGGAGATGGGAAGCAGCTGGAGAGTTTTGGGCGGAAAGAGATGACAAGATCAAGATCTGCCAGACACAGTAACAGGATCATTCTGATTAGGGATAACAGATGATCGGGAGCAAAGTGAGGAGCAGAAAGACCAGTGAAGAAGCTATTACAATAATCCAAGCAAGAGACAATGAGGGTTTAGATGTGGTAGAGGTGACAAAAACAAGTCACATTCAGAACATATATTGAGGGAAGAGATGACAAGATTTCCTAATAGACTGCAAGTGGAGTACAAGAAAAGGAGATAAGTTAGGGCAAATCTAAGTTTTTCCTGTTCTGTTTTGTTTTGGTAATTTTGCTCTTTGACATGAACCAAGATGAGAAAGATCTAGGCGGAGCAAATTTGGGAAAAAATACAGTTAAGGCAATCTGTGTAGTACATTTGGAATCTTCCAGGATGCATCTGCAGTGATGTCATCAGTCTGTGGAACTTTAGCTAGCCTGCAGCGGCCCAAAGCCACAAAACAGCATTATTTATTGTATCTTCTGTCATCAAAGGGCCCTGCACCTACCCATCAAGGGCATAACTTGAAGTTCACTATGTGAATGAGAAGGGGGCTCTATGATAAATCTGACAAGTTGGTGACCGAAGGTAACCCCACAGATGATCTGATCATAAATTCCTAAGGAGGCAGATCAGGCCCACAATTTATAAAATGTTTATCTTTCCCCTGTCCATTGCTCTCGTTTATCTAGGCTAAGACACGTAAACAATTTATTTATTTATTTATTTATTTATTTATTTTTAGAGAGTGGGGAAAGGAAGAAGAAAGAGATGGAGAGAAACATCAATGTGAGAGAGAAACACCCATCTATTGCCTCTTACACATGCTCCGACTGGGAACAGAACCCACAACATGGGCATGCGCCCCGCCAAGAATCAAACTGGCGACCTTTCGCTTTGTGGGACAATGCCCAACCGACTGATCCACACCACTTAGGGCATAAGTTATGACACTTTAGAAATGCCAGTGTCCTCTTTTTCAGGCCCCTGGGAAGCATAACCACCCTCCAGGGAGAACACGATCCTGTCAGCTCTCCTGAAATTCCATTTTCCTACCTCGCTTTCCCCCACTTGCACACATCTTCAGTTCCACCCGTCCTCGATTCCAGATGTGGGGTGTGTATGTGTGTGTGTGTGTGTGTGTGTGTATCTGCTGTATCGCTGTCATTCTCTGGAGCGTTTTCTCAGTCGGTTGAGATCCTGCTTTCAGGAGGACCTGTCTGGCTTGGATAAACTCATACAAATTGTCTTGTAGGTTTGGGTGTTTTTATGCCGACAACTCTATTCCAACTGCTTTTCTTTGGCTGAGGTAAAAGGCTAATTGTTGTCAAACAAATGTGATGCCTATACCTTGATATTTTTTATGATGTGGCTCTTACTAAGAACTTCCAAAATTCTTTTTCCATAAATATAAGGTAACTTTGTCCTTTATTATGTTCATACCTACTGTGTGCAGAAGGAAATGTATGGTACCATTGTCCTCTACCTCAACCTCCCCGCCTCCAAGGTGAAGAACTGTCTAAAATGACACATGCTACACATTCAAGACCATAAATGATACTTTGTAGGCCCAGAAACATGATCAACAAAGTTAAGAATAGAGAATACTGTTTTTATGTTTTCCTGTCAGAGTATCACTACTCTTACGACAGTAGAGAGTGTGCTGAAGTGAAACACATCCTGGAGAAGAAGGGACGAGGTGTGGATGCTGGTGGTGGCTGACACTGCACAAAGCATTTCTCATCCTGGCCGCATATTCAAAAGGAGGGGAAACAAACCAATAAAAGAACTACTAGATGACTTTTCAGATTCTTCAGCCTGAGAACAGGTTAGAGTTGGATTACTCCCAAAGGTAACCTGTGCGTGATTCAACAAGGGAATCACGGAGTCAACCTCCCACCCCATGGGTATTGGATAAAGCATTGGACACTGTTTTGGTGTCTAAACATAGGAAATACTTTAGAAACTATGGGTACTTTGCTCTTTCCTCAAATTAAATCACAGACGTTTCCATTTAATTCACTCACTGTTGTGGCTGGGTCTTTTCTTTCTTTCGGGAGCTTGTTCTTGGTCCAAACCAGGGAGTGATCTTTGTCTTTCCTGTTCCAAGTCCTGGGAGCGGCCAGAGACTGTCCAGAGGAGGCGACTCTGCCTAGTCTCACTCTTGGGGAAACTGTCTCAGAAACGTTTCTTGGACAACAACAGTGTCCTTCTTATCTATCTGGAGTAATCTGCTTTCTTACTTCCCCTTCTCCGAAAACATAATCGAACAAACAAAGTCCTGCTGACAGAAGAAACCTGATGAATTCATTCATCATTAAGCGTCACCATGGTCTCCAAGAAAGACGGAGCAGGGATTCCTACCTCCTAGCTGTGTTTGGGAATCAATGGCCCCACTGCAGAGGAGAGGCCTGAGCTGTGGCTGAGGCAGGTGGAGATGGCAAATGGGATAGGAAAACTGTTGGATATTAGGACATTGTGCTAGGGTCCATCACATAGCAAAGCAATAACGTCAGTGTCTTAATTTGTATGTTTTAAAACTTTGATGTGTATATTCTTCACTTAATAGCTCCCAAACTGTGTGAAAGAGGACAGACAGATAGGAGCCACCTTTTACAGATAAACGGAAGTAGTGAGTGAGCTCCAGCCTGTGTAAGAGTGCTCAGCTTGGTTAGGGTATATGAAGCGCCCTGTGCTAACAAACCCCTAGACCCAAGCAGCTTAACAAAGGAAAACTTCACACTCTCTCAGAGTCCAATGTATGTCTTCCCAACTGGGAAGAGGCACTTTTCATGGACATTCAAGGACCCGGTATCCCTCCATGGTGTGGGAGCACCCTTGTCCTGGTGATCGTCACAAAGTCTTCTCCATGAAGCAAGTAGGTAAGAAAAGAGAGAGTTCATTTCCATGGGCCAGGCACGGCAGTAGCAAATGCCACTTCCACTCTCCTGTCATTGGCCGGCCAGTGGCATGGCCTCGTATAAAAGCCAAGGAGTCTGAAAATGGGGTCCAGTTTGTGCCCAGCAGGACGACGAGGCCAGTTATGGGAGCACGTGACAGTCTCTGCCACAGTCAGTGGCAGATCACAGGACACACCACCGTCTGGCTGCTCTTCACACCGGGTGACTTCCCTTTTGCTAGTAGTCATTCCTAGTCCCTATTTTAAAATTAGTTCATCAGATTCCTCAGCGTAGGGACCATCCCTAGGAGAGAGGGCGTATTCATAAATTCTATTTATTCACCATCCACTGAGTCATTGTAAAATTCACAGCCTCTCTCAAAAGGATTTAAGGAACAGCCAGATAACAGAGAAGCAAACTGAGCTGTGACCTTCTCTGGAAAATCTGAATTCTGACAGGGACACCTCAATGCCATGCGTTTGTCATTGCTCTATTAAGTTTTGTGATAATGACTTCACACAGATTCCAGCAAGGCATTTTTCCTAGTACTGTGATTTGTAGATAGGAACTGTAGTAGATGAGAGGGAAAAAAATCCTATTAGCCATTTAAATCCCAATACCCGCTTGCTGCCAAGAAATGCGCAGGAACCCCACCAAGGCAGCCCGAGAGCACCTGGCTCACGGAACCGCTGGCTTTTCCTGGATCCCCATGCTCCCTGCGCTCCTCCCAGGCCGGAGTGTTCCCTTCCTGTGCTCCCTCCTCCGCTTCCCAGTGTCAGGTCCCCTGCAGGTGTGTGTAATTCTACTCAAGGCTTTCTCTAAACAGATCTTTCTCCTAATGTGCGAGTTAGCTACTTTGTGGTTCATTTTCTCTGGCTTTTAAGGAGCGCTGGGCCTCGGAGAATGAAAGGGCACTCAGATGAGAAGCAGGATAGTAGGCTGCAGGAGGGGAGGAGGAGCTCACATATCTATTTTAAGGATTTTTCAGGAGGAACCATCTTGTCTTTACCACAGGCGAGGACCATTTTAATTTCCTCTAGCCTTGGGCAGCTGGACAAATGATTATCTGCAAAGTCAGAAAAAATTCAAGGAGTTTGGCCTTTTCTTTTCCCTGCAGAGCCTTGGGTCCTGCTCCTGCATGTAATCTCTGTTGAAAGGTGAAGGAGGCGAGAACATGTCCCTCATCGCTCTGGGCACAGCAAAGGGAGCCTCCGCCTGCTCTTGGGACCCTGCTCCTTCCGGGGTCTGCCAGGCTCGTTCCGTTTTGATGGACTTAAATGACAACATTATCCTTTTTATTATTAGAAACGACAACACTCTCAAATTCTTTTCATTATTTTTTCATAAGTTCTAGGATTTAGTCTTCTAGTTGCAGCCTGTGATGTTAAAATAACATTTACCCTGAAGCTTTCATCAAATTTTCAGTACATCTCTATTATTTTTAACCCATTGTCAGTGACATCTCCCTCTGGCTTGCCACGTGGAGTCTGGAGCAAGAAAAGTATCCATGCTTCTAAGTGGGGTGACATTTTAACATGTATACTTTCACTCAAGTTAGGACGAACAGTCCGCTGGACAGTAGGAGGCTAAGGAAGCAACCTTGACATGGTAATGCTTACAGTGAAACTTTTTCCGGCCTGCTGTCCTTTGGTAACCAGCTAGTTTGTGAAACAGACCAAATGGGTCTTGGGTCTTCATCCCTCAGCCAGGTTAAGGGCCCATCAGCTTGTCTTTTAGTTGTTTACTTTTCTCCCCACACCCCACTCTTCGCTTCCCTCAAACTCAGCATGTCCTCTCCTTAAAGTGTTGACTTTCATTCATTCACAGGCATTTATTGAACCCCCAACACATGTCTCAGATGTGTTTCTTTGTACTAAAGAAAGTTGGGGATGATAGGGATCATCTTTATATCCCTATCATCCCCAACTTTCAAGAATGGAAATCTAGTAAGAGGAAGGAAAGACTCTGAAATGATTATAGGCAAGGTATCAAGAGCTAACTTCAAGGTGCCATGAGAGTCCAGAGGCCGGTACGCCCAGTTGTGCCTGGTGGCCTGGAGCAGGCATTCAGGAGAGCAGATGGCTCTGCCTGGCACTTACAGATGAATCGGAGAAGCAGAAGAGGACATCCAGGTTGAGGGAGCAGGGCGGGTAAGGCTATACAGGAAGTACTCAGGGGAAAAATCTAAATCTCTATATTCTAACAAACTCCATTCAACAAAATATTTCCTTTAATCCAGACAGGTGGTCCTCGATATTATTTGACAGCCCAGACGTAGCTGAGAGACACGATGGCTGGCACTGGCAAAAGTCGCTCCATGATTCGTGGCACGTCAGAGTGGATCTGCATCTCTGCAGGAAGGAGAATCACGCAGCGCAGTTCAGAAAAATCCCCGGGAGTTATTTTGTCAAACTGTTTAAAAATCATAGGCACGGATGCTCCCAGGCTAAGGCAAACAGTTTGTCTCACCTTTCCTTGGTAAATTAATAATTAAAGGAAAAAACCCAGTGATAAAATAGAAATTAAAATTTCAAAACCGTAAAAAGGGAAATCTTTTCACGAGTAAAAGAAATAGGGGTAGGGGGTTTTCCATACTGTTTAAAATACAGCCTTACAAATAAACAGGCCTCTATTAGCAGTCTCTATGAAGAATTATTTTTTAAAAAAGACATCTTCATAATTCATACTTTTTGAATAGCACCTTTAAAAAACTGTAGTGTGAACAATGGGAACTGGAAATCTTTTAAGTTATTATATTCCCAATAAAGCAACAGATAAAGCAGAAACCATATTCCGGAGCACTCAGCTTAGTATCATTCTCAATTGAAATGAAGAATTTCTCTCATGTGCTTCAACGCTGTGTAAAAAAAAAAAAAAATCACGCCTTCCCGGAGAGATTCATTACCATATGGAAGAGTTGGGGCAGAGGGAATAGTCAGAGTAGGATAGATGAAGATGTTCCCAAATATGAAGGTCTCCAGGACAGCCCTTTTTTATGTTGTCTCATGACATGATGAGCGTAGAAGCTAAAAAGTGATCAGACAGTAAATTTAGAGCCAATAAAAAGGAGGCACTTCACAGGGCATGTAGCTTGCTGGTGGGGATTGGTGACAAGGAAGGTCAAGGAATTAAATACGGAAGTTGGATTTATGCTAGAACTGACTGTTTTTATGGCCAGCACAACATTTATTGGTATGCTAAGATAAGTCTCGTGCTGCATGGTGAAGAGGCGAAGACTGTCTCTCCAGAGTTCGAAAGGGATCCCTCCCAGAACACCGCAGCACACACACTTGCACAGTCATTTAGTTTCCTCTGCAGGGTGTTAGAAGTTCAGGCACACTTGATAAACCAACTGACTTTAAGAAAAAATAAACATCACTCTGAAGTTGTTACACTGGGTGGGGGGGCTGTCCTAAGATTTTTCATTTTTAAACTTCTCAAAAAGCAGAACTTAAACCTTATTTCTGTACCTAATTCTTTGAATAGTCAAAGGCCAATATCCTAAATTCTCTCCCTTTTCTCCTTTAAAATTGGGGTGTCATATATTTTAGGGGTGGATGATTGGTTAGATTAAGCTGAGATTTATAATCTGATGTCCTTGAAGTATATCCTCCAGTCTAGTTCTCAATTATTAGCGATCATTTTAGAGGGAATTCTTAGTGTGATGTCAGGCTGACAATCAACCAATAGGTCATTATTTGGGGAAGGAGCAATTTATGGTTTGGGTTTTCAAAAGATTAGAAAGTATCATCATATGGTTAATTACTGGTATTTTTTCAGTTTAGTTTCAGAGTTTGAGTTAACAGGACTGGAGACAGTGGAAGGCTGAAGAGGTGTAGGGTAGCCACTAATGAGCGACTTAACGTTGTGGAAGAAATAGTGAGTTCACATTTTGGCTTTGCTACGTATTCTCCATGTGACTTTGGCCAATTATTAACCTGCTCTTGATTCAATATCTTTCTCTATGAAGTGGGAATACTAAAAGTTCATTTGTAATGTGGTGTTAAAGATTAGACCTAATAAACCCTTCTCGATAGGGACAGTGTTGTGCCCTAGGGAGGATTTGATAATGTCTGAAGACACTTTTGGTCATAACTACTAACAGAAGAGGTACTACTGGCATCTAATGGGTGGAAGCCAGGGATGATACTAAACATACTACAATTCATAGGGCAGACTCCCACCCAACTCCAACAAAGAATGACCTAGTCCAGAATAGCAACACTGCTGAGCTTGAGAAATCCTGGAGTTAATTTATATAAAGTGACTAGAATCACATGTGGAAAAAGTAAAGCATATTAAATGTTATAGACTAAATCATGTTCCCCAAAATGTTTCTAGTTCCCCAAAATGTATCATGTTCCCCCAAATGAAGTCCCAGCCCCAGTACCCCAGACTGACCTTGTATTTAGAGATAAGGTCTTTAAAGAGGTCATCAAATTAAAATCCAGAGTTGGCTCTACAATTTACAATTTAGAGTTGGCTCTAATTCAGAACGATCAGAGAAATTTGAAAGCAAAGAGAGGTACCAGGGTTGCCTGCTCACAAGAGAAAAGATCGCGTGAGGGCGCTGTGAGAAGGTGGCCATCTGCAAGCCACAGACAGAGGCCTCAGAAGAAACCACGCTTGTTGACACCTTGATCTTGGACTTCTAGCATCTACAACTGTGAATAAACACATTTCTATTGTTCATGTGATGCAATCTATGGGATTCTGTTATGGCAGCCTTAGTAGACTAATACAGTAACAGCTACTATTATTATTAAGTATATAAGTATATTGATTTTGCAAAAAATTACCAACTCTTTACTGCTGGTAGGTATGCTAGTAGTTTGTAACCGTATTAGATTAAAAGTAACTTGAGATGGTAAGAGCAAACAAATGAAAGAAATAGAAATGCAGTTAAGATGTTACCACAACAAGTAATGCTCTTTGAGTTATTTCCTTATATTACTTTTGCCCACACTGGCCAGGATCTGACATCATGAACCTTGTAAGCATCTGTTGATATCACAGTTTCCTGAGTGAAATCTGCACAGGGCACAGAGCCAACCAATGAATATCCTTATTAAAAACTTGTTCCAATCACTGTGTGTGTGGAACCCCACACCTGAGTTGCCTGGCTGGGTATCAGCTGGGAATGGGGATTCTTTGTGCTTTGCTATTCTAACACCACCCACCAAAACCAGACCTCTTAATGCTCTTATCCCCCAGGTCACGTTGAGAAGCCAGAAAAGACATCAGGGCAAGAGTATTCCTTCTGAAGCCTAGAGCAGAAATTGCCTGACCAAAGTGTCTCTAAACGTTCCCCTCAAGCTTTCTCTTTAATTGTTTTTTCCAAAAGGAAGTTGATCCCAGACATGGAGTGTAAGTGGGGAGAATGCCACTAACAATTAGTGAACATTGGGTGACTGATTTATAAGGGTGAAGCATTTCCATAGTCACTGAGTGCTTGTACTCAGTTAGAACAAAATGTGATTACATTAATCCACAGTTCAATGGGAGAACACAGACGGAACTTGTGCAGATCTCACATGATGAGTAGCGACCAGTAAGGGCAATACCAAGGCTAACCATATGGCAATTTATGAGAATTAAAAAGGTATCCCTTTTGGTGGGCACATGGAACAGTCATACTCTTATTAAAAGCTGACTCTTTTAAAAGTTAGGCAGAGATAGCACTTTATTCTGGCAGACAGAAACCAACATGGCCAGCAGGTTCAATTTCAGCCCTAGAAGCCCCCTCCTCCAAGTGTCCTCGTGCAATAAATAAGAATGCTGGAATCGTGTACATCCAAGGGTTTTTAAAACTCTAACACTCTTAGTTTATTGGTAAAGAAACTGAGGTCAAGGGAAGTAAAATGATACACCATCTTCAAACAACTAGCTACCCCTGAAACCAAGGGTTTCAGGATGTCAGAGTTCCGATTTCCAGCATGTGGCTTTTTCCTGCACACCAAGTGTAGGGCACTCACCCTAGATCTTCCCAGGGCAGAGTCAAGACATGAGGAGCCATTAAAATCACACATCCATCCAGAGCCAGTGTAACCACAAAGACTGAATAGCCAAGAAATATTTTCAGTATGAAATAAATCCATGGTCTAGATTACTAGTTAGGTTTTTCTTAAGAAGGTGAACATGTTTAATTTTAGCCTTTACCAAATCTAGCAACTCTCAAATTTTCTTTTAGTAAGAGAACACTGGAATAACATATGGATGCAGTAATAAATTCAAATAAAATATTTAAAGCAGATGGAGGAATACAGATAGTAGACTTTTAAAACATAATTTAACATAACTTGATAACTCTGAAAATAAATATATGTAACTAAAGAAAACATTAGAGATTTGAGGTCATACAAGTCCTTGTTCAAGACTTTGCTTATCTGCTTTTTATGATGTTGGACAAGCTACTTAGTCTCTCTAAACCTCAGTTTCTTCAATTCTAAAATGCAAAAATATTTAATTTTTAAATATTTAAGTTATTAGGTTCTTGTAAAATTTGGTGAAAATGTAAGTAACCTAAGCATGTGGCATGTACTATTGAGTAGTAAGGTAGATTGCAAAAATTGCTCTCCTCTCTTTGTATCCACACACTTTACGAGGTAGTATTTTATCTCCTTCTATTAAATTATGGAGTCTAATTCTCTACCTGGCAAATTAAGCCTCAGCCTGTGACTTGCTTTGGGCTAATAGACATTTCACCCGTTCAGAGTCAAGGCCTGTGCTTGTTTTCTCGGACCCTTGTGAGCACATGTAAACATGCTGAGGCCAGTCTTCTGGAAGAGGAGAGAAATGTGGCCCAATCACCACCACTCTGTCCAACAGCCAGACAGCCCTAGTAGCAGCACCACCTAGCTGACATGCACTTGACTGCTAGGGAACCCCACCAAGGCCAGAAGAACCACTAGATAAGACAGTTTACATTTCCAATCCACAGGAATGTTAACTAATTAAATGCATGTTGGTTTAATCCATGATGCTTTGGAATGACCTATTATGCTACGATAACAAACTGAGCCAAGTGGTATTTTATTAGAGTGTTTAAGTTATCAAGGACATACCCTTAAGTTTAAGCAACTCCAGGCATCAGAATTTTCTCTCGCACACAAAGGAGATCTGCAGAATTTCCTTTTCCAGAGTACAAAAGCACCCTTTCACAACATTTTTAATTTGGCTCTCAAAGCACTGGTTTTGTCCAAAATGTCAGGAAGTAACTTCAGTAAATGACTACAGCAAAAAGCAGGTACAAATAATAGCAAAATAGACTGGAAATCCATGTTGCTTCATACAAAAATAGCTCTTTAAAAATAGACCTTAAGAAGGGTTTGAAGGAATTGGGGAATTACTGTCGACTGATTTGATGATAGTCTTCAGTTTCAGTTGTTAATTGCATATTTATATTCCTTAACACACGCACACACACACACACACCATAGTCACTCTTTCCCTCGGCAGCAGCATTTTCAAGGGCAGACAACCATACTCTTCACCCTTCTTCTCCAGAAAACATTATCAGCCTCAGGCCATCCATTGCCCCACAGTGTTTTCTACGTAGTTCTAGTGTCAAAAGCAAGTTCATTTACCCTTCCCGACACTGACCTCTGCATCTGCAGATGAGCTCCGACAGACTAGAGCTTGGCTGCTGTCTTAGGCTGAGGCTCCATGACGAAGCTGTGCTGTTGTCCCCATGCCAGATGTCTGCCTGATGGGCCAACTGGGTACGGTTTGCAAACAGACAGAAGATGGAGACTCTTGAAAGCAGTTTGCTTTGGCTCTTGCTGGGAAACAAGGGCCCAAACATCACAGAGGATTGATAAATCAGGTCATGTGTCATGGGAACTGGAACAGAGGCAACTGTTGCTTTTTATATTTGCTTTTTAAGATTTTTTTCTTCTGTAGAAATACCTTTCAAGAGTAGCACACACAGAGAAGTTTGGCAGAAGAGAAAGTTTCTTATTTGTTTTCAGTGAGTTGCTCCTGGATATTTCTTCAGTTGGGTGCCTGACCCAACTGCCAAGTCTCACCTTAGATTTTGATAAAGAAATTGAGTTAGGAAAAAGTGTGGTATTGTATGACACCTCAAACTCAAATCCAAACAGTCAACACAGGAGAGATCAAAGAGAACATTTTTTTCAATTGTTCTACCTCTCCATGATGATTTCAGTCAAAATTAATTTATCCTTACTTTGGGGGCAAATATAAAAGATCAGGGAATTAAACATTTTAGATATTGAACAAGCCTTAAAGATCCTATTATTTTATAGATAAGGAAACTGAGGTCCAGTTGTTGAAACTGCCAAGAGAGTACCTTCCCCGAGAAGAGCAGGTAAATTTAGAGATCAGGCATTGGATACAGTTAATTATGCAAATTGGAACACAGCAGATTAATTTCTCAAGTATTTTCTTAGAGAAATTGGTAACTGTACTTCCTGAGTTGCAGAAATAACATCTTAATTTTCTCCCCTCATCAACTTTTTATTTCTACCAAGAACAACTAAATATTCTGAATATTCACTAGCTAATTCTAAATTAGTAATCTGTTTATTGAAGACACCAACCCTCTGCCCCATAAAGTGAATTCTGCTCTTGTGTAACTAGTCCCTGCTCTCAGACTTTGAAGTTTAAAAACTTCAATAAGTAGAAAGATGAACTCATCTGCAGCTTCTAGTATCATCGTTTCCTTAAAAGCTACACAAGGGTATTCATGGTAGTTTTCATCTAAACGCACAGAATGAGCACAGACTGACTGCAGATTGGGGTTTTCCCAGAACTGATCCTCACTGAGGCCCACAAGGCCCTTTATGATCTGGCCTTTGCCGACATCTCCCGCCCGATTCGTCGCCATTGAACTATAGCCACTCTAGCCTGTTTCAGTTTCCCAAGTCCATCAAGCTCAAGATGCAGGGCCTTCACACTCACTACTCCCACAAACTAGAAAGCTCTTCCCCACCCACATTAGAAGACCGGCTTCCTCTCATTCTTCAGACGTCAGCTTGTATATCTCCCCCATCAGAGTGGTTTCCGCAGGTAGCCCCATCTAAATATTCTCTGCCTAGTATTTTCTACCATAGCAATCTTTTAGTTTACTTGTTAGCCCTTTAAATAGCTGAACCTCAGTCAAGAGTGATTTTGTCCTCCAGAACACAATTGGTAAAATCTGGAGACATTCTGGGGGGAAGGGGAGGACTTGCTACTGGCATGTAGTGGGCAGAGGCCAGGGATGCTGCTAAATATCTTACAACGCACAGGACAGCTCCCACAACAGAACATCACCTGGCCCAAGATATCAGTAGTGCCGAGGATGAGAAACCCTGTTGGAGGGTCATCAAGAGGTCGTGCCCACTGGCTGACCATAAGCAGGACTTGGGCAATTAAAGGCTCCTCATCCCCTTCATTGTCCTTAGAGCATATGTTTTGCCTACTGTTCCCGCAGTGGGAGTCATTTTCAGGGACTCGGCCCTGAAAGAGCAAAGTGCATCTGGAGGGTATATGCGACTGATCCCTGCTAAGGCCTCCATATAAACCTTTGAGATTTTGGTGGGTGGGTACAGAGATCTACTTTTCTTGCAGCTGCCCAAGACAGATCTCGAAGGTAAGTTTCCTTTGTTATTAAACCTGCCACCTACCAATCTAGATGGTCCACCTCTTCCTTTGGTCTCTCCTTGACCTCCATGTATAGGGCCAATTTCAGATCTCACCTCGGGAGCTCCCAAGGTTTGTGAGCCAAGAATTCACAAGCCAGCTAGGAGACTGAAGAAATGGGACTTGGGGAAGAGGCATCCGTGGAAGGAGTCTCGGGTTGGCTGTCAGCCTCTGTGTGGAAAGGGGTGGCTTCTGTGTTGGATGCTTGTGACCTGCTTTGTGATTATGGAAACGTATACCCCCAAATCGCTGGCTTCTCCAACATGCTTGTTTGAGGAGCTGCGTAGAGCATATTGCACAAAGAATATTTGTTGAAGGAAAGTATGATTCAGCCATATTTAAGGATAAAGCTAGGGCTGGCAGCCTTTTGAGACAAAAATAGGAAAAGGCCAAAGAGAAAAGACATATTCCAAATTTAGCAGGAGGCAGGATTCTGTCAGACATTAATGAAATGATTCTTATTAAAATCAAGAGGTTTTCCTCAGGATTCGATACAAAATATAGTCTGGTCAGGAGAAGAAATGTGAACGAGATGCTAAGCAGATGAATGCCGGTTCAAGGGACAGAGCAGCCAAGGTATCTCAGCCTGTAGAGCCACTGTACTTGGACTGGCAGCTAAAACCAGAAAAGGAACTACAGCACAGTTACTTAAAGCTGTGGTATCCAACTTTTTGACAATGGGCTCACATTATTAAATTTTTTTGGTATATGCACCCTAATAAATGCATACATACTTATTCATAAATGATGTATGTACAACACTAGCACTAGCTTACATCAAAAGGAACATAATTCACTTGGGTTGGAGTTTATTTTGAAGCATAGCTAAGTGACATCCATAAACAGTGAATATAAAAACATATATTAAATTACTTTCTTAATAATTTCTAAAAATTCTAGCAACTTCTCATGAGCGCTCATTACATTGCCATTGTTTTCCCTAGTAAAACTCACCAAGGAAACATGCAGGAAATGTAGATTGCCAACTCCACCGATTTTCGTTGTTTCCTTGTACTTGCCTCATCATCTTTAATCGGTGGTGTTTTTACTCATGAATAATATAGTAAGCCACTTGTACATTTTGAGGGTTAGTTTAGCTAAAATTGGACAGTACAATTTATAAAGCCACCTAAGTGGGCAAATCTAAATTGCACAATATCACAACACTCTAAAAGTAAATGAGGATGCTGCTGTTCGACCATGTGTGGCAGACTCCGCCTATTTCTTCTGGGCACTTGATACACTCGGTATAACATGCAATCCCATGAAAGTAGGAAAAAGCATGAGAATGAGCTAATGTGACTCTCCATATAATTTCTTTCCTTTCCCTGAACAAAACTATGTTTCAAAAGTCCTGGACTTCCAGTCAAGATGAAGGCATAGGTAAACATGGCCCACCTCCTCTCACAACTGCAGCAAAAATTACAACTGGACTACAAAACAAATAATACCCAGAATCATCAGAAAACCGAACTCTATGGAAGTCCGCAACCAAGAAATGAAAGAAGCCACATTCACCCAGACTGGTAGAAGGGGCAGAGATGTGGAGAGGCATGGAAACTTGGAATGGGTGGTCCCATACTCACGTATGGTGGATAAAAATTGGGAAGGATACCCCAGTAATGAGGGATTCCAGCCCCATACCAGACCACCTAGCCCAGGGTTCCAGCACCAGGAAGAAAATCCTCCATAACTTACGGCTATAAAAGCCAGTTGGAGGTTGGGTAGTGGAAGAAATTGTGGGATCACAATTTCTCCTCCTAAAGGACCAACAACAGACTTTGAACTGAAGCAGACTCACTCCCTCTGGGCTTCGGTACCAGGGCAATAGCTGGAAGGACACCAGTGGCATATGGGGAGAAATTAAAGTGACTGGCATCAGGGCGAGTGCCTAGAGACAGCTTCCTCCTAGACAAAACCCCAGAGGCCAGGCAGCAGCATGGCCCCCTCTCTGAGCCCTCCCTGACACAGGGTCACAGAGTGGTGACTAGGGCTGCCCCACTTGGTGACTGTGTAAGGCTAGACCTTATCCAACTTACAGGTGTGCTTTTTTACAATAGGCCAGGCTACTAAGACAGGGAGTCAAAGCAGCTCTACATAATACACAGAAACAAACACAGGGAGGCTGCCAAAATGAGGAGACAAAGAAATAAGATCCAAAAGAAAGAACAGAACAAAATTCCAGAAAAAGAACTAAACAGAGATAAACAATCTACCAGATGCAGAAGTCAAAACACAGGTTAACTGGTTATTAGAATGCTCAAGAAACTCCCTGGGCACTTCAACAGCATAAAAAAAGACAGGCATAAATGGAGCTTATACTGAATGAAATAAAGAAAAATTTACAGAGAACAAACAGTGGAGGAGATAAAGCCAAGAATCAAATCAGTGATTTGGAACATAAGGAAGAAAAAAAAAACATTGAATCAGAACAGCAATAAGAAAAAAGAATCCAAAAAAGCAAGAATAGGCTTAGGAGCCTCTGGGAGAACTTCAAAAGTACCAACATTCAAATCATAGGGGTGCTAGAAAGAGAAGAAAAAGAGCAAGAAATTTAAAACTTATTTGAAAAAACAATGCAAGACAACTTCCTTATTTGGTGAAGGAAATAGACATACAAGTCCAAGAAGCACAGTGAGTCCCAAACAAGATGGACATAAAGAGGACCACTCCAAGACACATCATAATTAAAATGTCAAAGGTTAAAGGTAAAGAGAGAATCTTAACAGCAGTAAGAGAAAAGCTGAGAGTTACCTACAAGGGAGTTTCCATAAGACTGTCATCTGATTTCTCAAAAGAAACTTTGCAAGCTAAAGGGACTGGCAAGAAGTATTCAAAGTGCTGAAAAGCAAGGACCTACAACCTAGATTACTTTATCCAGCAAAGCTATAATGTAGAATTGGAGGGCAGATAAAGTGCTTCCCACACAAGGTAAAGCTAAAGGAGCTCATTATTATATGATGAACTCCTTTAGCTTTATTATATGAAAGCCATCATTATATGAAATGTTAAAGGGATTTATTTAAGAAAAATAAGAAAATAAGAACTATGAACATTAAAATGGCAATAAATTCACAATTATCAACATTTGAATTTAAAAGTCAAACTAAGCAAATAAGCAGAACAGAAATACAACCACAGATATGGAGATCATTTGGAGAGTTATGAGTTGGGAGGGGAAAAGGGGAAAATGGAGGACAAGATGCAGGGATTAGGAAGTATAAATTTACACCAGATGACGTTAAGAACAGTATAGGAAATGGAGAAGCCAAATAACTTATATGCATAATCCATGGACATGAACTAAGGGGGTGGATTGCTGGAGGGAATGGAGGGTATGGAGCAGGGGCAGGGCACAGGGGGAACATTGGGACAACTCTAATAGCATAATAAATAAAATATATTAAAAGATAAAACTAAAAGGTTGTAATATTTTCTTCCTATCTTCTACAAGATCATCTCCCACAATCCAGGAAGCGTGCACACCTCTCTTTGGGCTTCATTGACTTAGAGGACAAGGAGATGACCAGTGTGCTGGTTGACCAAGAGGGAGCAGAGCTTAGAGAGAGCTCAGTGCTGGGGTTGATGTGGAATGCCTCATAACATGAAGTATATCTATTTTCAGACCTTTGAGGGCACAGAAAATCACCTGTTTCTTTCTGGCACTGTGATACCTTGCCCAAAAGGAGCTCAGTTACTACTCCTTAAGTGAATGAATAAATAAATGATACCACAAAGAGAAAGGCATAGTGAAATAGCCTTATCAATGATAAAAAAAGAAAAAATTATCTCCTGTGAGGATAAAGCCTAGTGTGATGATCATCAAGCTTTAGACACAAGCAAAAGTATATGTAGTCAGCAACTTTTGAGTCTTAGAGGGTATACAAACCCCCAAATAATACAAATCCGTGTAGGAATAAACAAAAAGAAGTCCTATTGCTTCTCTTCTGCTTGTTTGCATGTATGTCTACCTATTTCTGTTTATCTAAATGGCTTCTATAAGCCTAATAGAATATCTCACAGGGGAAATGAGGAAAAAAATTTAAAAAGTATTAACATCTTTATAAACTACAAGAACTGTGATTTCAAAGACAAGAGCAAACAAAGAAATTGTAACAGTTATTTCCAGTAAAGTCTGACCCTGGAATGTTTTTATTTCTAGAATATTATTTAACTGTGCATCTTAATTAAGATGAAGTGATGAACCAATAATTGACTTCTGGCTCATCTTAAGAGTAAGTAAACCAATAAACATTCAACTCTCTGAATTTAACAATCTTGGGAATGCCAAGCCAGGAGGCAGGCGCAGTTATTTGGGATGGGCAGGGGCACGGCCAGGAACACTAACGGAGCTGAATCTTGAGTCATGAAAAGGCGTTACGATGACTGGCATAATCACATTCTTCTTTTTCACACAGTGACTTAAAATTTGGACTCTTTCTTTTAGAAGTTTCACCAAAAATCCAGCATAATTAGGCTACAGTAAAAAGGGGTTATTAATTGTCAAATTACCACCAGCCACATCTATCTTAAAGAAAACATAATCCTATAAGTCATCTGTCTCAGGTCAGTACAGGAGAAAAAGGATTATGCATTTGGTACCACTTCACCTTTGCCCACTGCTACCTTCATGTAAGCCTTTCTCCTTGATGTAAGAACCTGGTATAAAGGGTGCCCCGTATGCCAGGCTGCTGTGATGGGATTAAGAGAAATGAGATAAGCATTACCTTTGTCTTTTAACTAATCCAAGGCCATTTGGAGCACTAAGTAAACTGTGAAATATATCAGCATTTTAAACACCTGAATCATGCTGTTTTTCCTCTTTTGTTTGTAAATATTTAATTTACTTTTTGCTCAGGCCTCAACTTGAAGAGGTCCTTTATGATTTTTCAGCCAGACTAGAGGACCTACCATATGAAGGCCCGATACTGGTGTCCATTCAGGGGCTGCTACACAGTAGTCATCCTGGCAGAGGCGATTGCCATTAGTACCAGAACAGATCTGTCATGGAACTGATCACGTCCCTCTGTTGCTATACTTCTATATCTAGAATGTCTCATTATATAGGTATGTTTCATGATTTGATGAAAAATTATGAGTCCAGTTGGTACCACCTGTGCTATGCACAGAGACTTAGAGTCTTGATCAATGGAGTCTCCACAGATGTTTTGAAATCCCACACTCAGTGGGTGAGTCCTCTTATCTTCCACAAATAGAAATTGTCAAATACAAGATCATTAAAATATATGAAAGATTTGATTCAGTGAACTACCACCTGGAGGAATTAGAAAGTGTGTTTAGTGAGGGGGCCAGGAGATTATAACATAGAAATTCTTAAATATAAGAAAATGACAGCAATTTCTGTCTTAACCTCTTCAGCTCTGGTTGCTAAGTTACCATGACATACTGTGTGCGCTTTTCAGTTTTTGGTCTTGGACCTGACAGTTTGATTAATCCTCTGGAGTGAAAAATCTGCACATTAAATATTTAAAAATTGCACACGCATGCACACATACACACACTCACCCAGCACCCCATTGTTGCTTCTGACTTATAAAATCTGTTTTATAGTTTAATTGTTATATATAGGTGGAAACCTAAAATGATGCTTCCTTTTTAGGGAGAGAAAAATCCTCTGCTATGTGATGTTTCTTGAAAATTTCCTTTAAATATACTATACAGTTCATTCTTCCATAATAGCAGGCATTTTGCCCACCAATGTATGCATTTAACCCTTGACATAATGAAAAATAGAAAAAGTAAGACAAGTGTTATTTAAAAGTTGTCGTTGCTTTTTCTTCATCTATATGTCTTACTTGTTGTGTGATTGGGTTCAAGGGTGTCCATAAATATTACTGTAAGCTGGCCGACTAGTGGGGCTATGAGTTGTCAGATGTATCTACAAAAAAATATGTCAGTGTCAGCCAGCTGTACAAGTCATGGCTCAAAATCCCAAGGCACTGCATTGAAGATAATGTAAAAAACATTTTTTAAAAAGTAAACTGAAAAATGGCTCACAGGCCATGCTGTTGTCTTATTCTTCAGCATTCTGGTGCAGCGGTTGTGCAGTCTGAAGATGCACTGCATTCCGTTCCCAGTCTGTGTATATACTTTCTTATTTTTAGACTTTTAAAACAAAAGTGACAACTTAAAAATGCTTATTGCTAAAACAGAATGATTTTTTATAACACTGGTAAGAAAGAATTCATAGCAGCAGGTATACGGTATGTGAGTGAATTCAGGGAAAGCTATTCTAGATGATAAACAGAATTTACCTTTTACTATCACGGTTGCATTGTTAACCCAAATCTGGCATCCGACTTCCAGAGAACCGCTGAGAGGTTAGAATGTAGGGCTCTGCTGATCTGACAGCAAGGAGAAATCTGATTTGGTTTAATCTTTATCTCTTTGCAGTATGAAATTAAAACTTGGTTGTTCTTCTGACGAAGGAGGGGTTGGTAAAGTCTGGATGTGTTCTATAAGCCCATAAAGTTACCTGCACCCATTCTTCTTCCTCACTCTTCCTATTATAATAGCTAAAGTCTCCCTCCTGTTCGCAAAATTCAATCCCGTGTTTGTGTTCTGGATCTCATTCTTTTTCAACTTCCCACGGATATTACCCTTGCAGATAATCTCTCTTTGAATTGCATCATCGGCCTCTTTCACCCCTTTTGGATCGTTATGACTCACAGATAAACATGCTCTAGAATCTCCCATCTTTTAAAAACCTTCTTTGACATCCCGTCCCCCTTGAGACATTGTTCCATTCCTTTACCCCTTTTACAGACAATGATCTTGAAACAATTGTCTCCACATGCTATCTTACTTGTCCAAGTGCAATTCACTGTTTTGTTTCCATTCATTTAAATTTGATATTTTTTCCAACTTCCTTTCCTGCTCCTCCACCTCCATTTATTCAAATGAAATTGCATTTGTCAAGAGAGCTAATTGCCTTTGTGATTACAAGTTCCGAAGACAGCATCTTCCCCAACCTCCAACACAAGGGACTGCAACCTCTTCCCGAACACTTTCTTCTCTTGGCTTTCATGTAACGACACTGCACCCGTTTTCCTCTTACCTCCTTCTTCTCTTCCACCTTAAGTCTCCTTTGCTGGCTCCTCCTCTTCCACTCAACTTCTAACTGTTGGAATTGCCAGGAAATTTCTTTTCTTTGTATGGTCAGTGCTTTTTTTAAATTTTATTTTTCAATTTAAGTTTATATTCAACACTCTTTTGTATTAGTTTAAGGTATACAGCACAGTGGTTAGGCAACGTGTTCTCCCCAGTATTTGCGGTACTCAGCTGGTACCATACATAGCTATTACAATATTATCAACTGCATTCCCTATGCTGTACTTTACATCCCGGTGACTATTTTGTAACTGCCAATCCAGACTTCTCACTCCCTTTACCTATTTCATCCAGCCCCCTGACCTCCACTCCCCGCTGCCAAACATCAGTCTGTTCTCTGTATCCAAGAAATTCTACTCATCTACTCTCTCTTCTCAGGTAATATGTTTCATTTATATGTCTTTGATTACTATGTTTATACTTATGACTCAAAGATTTTCCAAAAGTATCATATCCAAATATGACCCCTTGATTCCACTTTCCTCTATAAACGTATTCCTCTGTCAGTCTTCCACATCTTAGTAGTCCATATTGTCATTAGCTCAGTTGATCAAGCAAGACCCTGAAGGGCACCCCTTTTTGCTTCTGTACTTTATACCCCGTGTCTAAATAGTGGAAGCCCTACTGATTCTACCTGTTATACATTTTAAATATGTCTGCTTCTGGTGTAGATATTGAAATCATCTAAATGGGTTTCATGTTTCCACTCTTGCTCTATATCCTCTCCATGCTCCATCCCAGAATCATGTTTTTCAAATATATCTCTCTATTTAAAGTGCCACATTACTCACTATTTAAAATCCTTCAATGGCTTCCCACAATATTTAGAACTTATCTCTTATTCTTTACCTTCAAAATCTGTGTGTTTTGGTTTACACCCACCTCTCCAAATCTCATGTTATGGCTCCATTCCCATTATCTTCCAGTCACTCTCCTAATTTCTGCCTCAGGGCGCCTCCCACCTCCAGTTCTGAGTAGGACACAAGTTGTCACCCTCACACTACTTTACAAAATGGGTTCCTTCTCATTCTTCTCAATTCAAACGGAGAAGGAGTTTCTGCATTCTTTACCACAGCTCACAGTTTACTCCATAGTGAGGAATGTAAGTTTTAAATATATTTCTTTATTTTTATTACTATTATTTTTTGACCCTTATCTGAGAACATGCTTATTGATTCTAGAGACAGGGGAAAGGAGGAGAGACACAGTGAGAAACACTGATGTGAGAGAGAGGCATTGATAGCTTGCCTCTCACATGCATCCTGACTGTGAATCAGACCCCCAACCCATGTATTTATTTGCCCTGAACAGGAATCAAACCCACTACGTCTCGGTTTATGGGATGACCCTCCAACCAACTGAGCTGCCTGGCTAGAGTTGGGCCCATTTCTTTTGAAGGGAGAGACATACTACTAAGGCAAAGAAAACCTGCACAGATATATGTATTTGCCTGACCAATCTCATTTTATCATTGAAAAAAATGCAGCAGAGTATGCATATTTTCAACAGTACAGAATAACTGTCTAGGTCCTATCCTCTATGACACAGCAGATCTAATGAAGAATTTTCACACACCATAGCTCAGATGAAGTCCTGAGGCAGAATGACAAGCCACCTGGAGAAAAAGTTGATAAAATGTTCAATCTACAACTTTATATATACTTACCTCAGAGAAAAGAGACCCACCATTTTCAAAGGGAAGAAAGCCAACTTCCCCTGAGGAGCGCTGGTTCAGCAGTCCTGTTTCCCACTTTTTGACATGATTCTATCAAACATTTTTCAACATGAAATAGAACTGATGGTTAGACAGAAAGGAGGGGTCTTTACGAATCAGACCTCCTGTTTTTAAAGGCAAAGGGCTGACCGGTGCAGGAGAATTACATGTAGCTGTATTTTTTCACTTAGCATTTCTGATCAGTGAAGAAGCACAGTTTGTATCACATTGTACAGATTATGCTCTGCTCCTAATTGGAAGGTAAGCAAGTAGAATAAAAAAAGACTTCAGAACAGCTACCAGCTATCTGGCACGGGTCTGTGCATCTTAGCGTTTCTGCTTGTGATCTAAGTGAAGGAGTCAGAAAGAAATAATCAATCAATAATGAGAACCAATCAAAATATACCCCCTTTTTTTGGTGAATGGATCTGCCTTTCCTAAAGAAGGAAGCAATGAAAGATGAAATGAAAAACAAACAAGACAAGGTCTATAGAATAATTTGCAACATAAGTGAGAATTAAAACTACAAAAGAGGAAGGTATTCATAATTGTATACAAAAGTAAATTTTACAAAGTATGTGGTTTATACATTTAAGAAAATTAAGAGATCCTGAAATAAGAGATGGGGGTTGACAAAAATAATAACAGGAAAAGGAAATTTAAGAGGTGGTGGTTGAAATACAGGCAGAAATAAAGAGCTGAAAGAGATAAAGCAAAGCACTATAAGTAAAAATGCAATAGAATAATTAAATCAAAATTAATTTCAGTAGAGAACAGAATCAACACTGGGTAATATTGAATTGTGGATTACATACTGACACTATTCTTTCAAATGTGGAGAGAACAGAAATAGTAAGAGAGTATATCCACTTGGAAGACAGAGATTTGAGGTCAAAAGTTTAGATAAGCAGAAAACTACACAACATTGAAGAAAGAAATTAAGGAAGACACAAACAAATGGAAGCATATACCATGTTCATGGATTGGAAGAATTAACATCATCAAAATGTCCATCCATACTACTCAAAGCAATTTATAGATTCAATGCAATGCTTATTAAAGTACCAATGGCATATTTCACAGATAGAGAACAAACACTTCAAAAATTTATATGGAGCCACCACAAACAACCCTGAACAGCTGCAGCAACTTTGAGAAAGAAGAACTAAGTAGGAGAACTAATACTTGATATCAAACTGTATTACATGGCCACTGCAATCAAAACAGCCCGGTACTGGTGTAAGAACAGACACATGGACCAATGGAACAGAATAGAGAGCCCACAAATAAACCCAAGTCTCTATGGTCAATTAATATTTGACAAAGGGGAAAGAAGCATAAAATGGAGCAAAAAATAGCCTCTTCAATAAATGGTGTTGGGAGAACTGGACAGCTACGTGCAAAAAAATGAAACTCAATCACCAACTTACACCATATACAAAAATAAACTCAAGATGGATAAAAGACTTAAACATAAGTTGTGACACCATAAAAGTCCTTCAGGAGAATGCAGGAAGGAAAATCTCAGATATTCCACACAGCAGTATTTTCATTGAAATGTCCACTAGAGCAAGAGACATAAAGGAAAGAATAAACAAATGGGACCTCATGAAAAATAAAAAGCTTCTGCATGGCTAAAGAAAACAGCATTAAAATGAAAAGATAACCAACCATATGGGAAAACATATTTGCCAATGATACCTCAGACAAGGGTTTGAGCTCCAAAGTATGTAGAGAACTCACACAACTCCACTTTAGGGAGACAAACAATCCAGTTAAAAAATTGGCAAAGGACTTGAACAGACACTTCTCTAAGGAGGACATAAAAAGAATCCAGAGACATATGAAAAGATATTCAGCACTGCGAGCCATCAGAGAGATGCAAATTAAAACCACAATGAGACACCATTTCACACTGGTGAGAATGGCCATCATAAACAAAGCAACAAACAACAAGTGTTGGAGAGAGTGTGGAGAAGAAGGAACCCTAGTGCACTGTTGGTGGGAATGCAGACTGGTGCAGCCACTATGAAAAACAGTATGGAATTTCCTCAGAAAACCAAAAACAGAACTGCCTTTTGACCCAGTGATTCCACTGTTAGGATTATATTCTAAGAACACTGAAACACCAATCCAAAATAACCTATGCACCCCAATGTTCACAGCAGCACAATTTACAACAGCCAAGTGCTGGAAGCAGCCTAGGTGCCCATCAGTAAATGAATGGATCAAAAAACTATGATACATTTACACAATGCAGTAGAGTGGAGTACAATGCAGTAGAAAGAAAGAAGGAACTCCTACCCTTTTCGACAACATGGATGGAACTGGAGAGCATTATGCCAAATGAAATAAGCCAGGTGTTGAAAGACCAATACCATATGATCTCACAAAACAAACACCTAAGCAAAAGATAACCAGAGACATTGAAATTAAGAATAAATGGACAGTAACCAGAGGGAAGATGGAGGGGATAATGGGGGGAAAGGGTGAAGGGTTTTTAGGAACAACTGTAAAGGACACAAGGACAAAACCAAGTGGAGGTGGAATCAGGGGAGGGAGGTGGGGATGGCTGGGGTGGTGGGGAGAGGTGGGGGAAAAGGCAGAAAACTGTACTTGAACAACAATAAAATTAAAAAAAATTAGCCATGATCTAGAAAAAAGTGTAGATAAGCTACATCAGTTAAGAAGATACCAGAACATATGCAAGAGAAGAAATAAAGGCATAAAGTAAATTTTCTCAAGTTCAAGAGAGACTTAAAACTGAAAATCAAAACAACTGCCAAGCAATATTAACAAAATGAGATACATGGGTAAGCATCTTGTAAAAGTAGTGAACTTACAAAAGCAACCCCCCACCCCCCACCACCAATTTTTCCTGTCAAATACATTTGCTACACTATATTCTCTCTTTCACCTTCTTTGCATTTGCCTTCTATTTGCCAAGAAACACGGAGGGGAAGTGAGGAGAAGCAAGAGGGAGAGGGAGACAAGAAGGCTTAGAAGGAGAAAGAGAAGGAAGGGGAAGACCTAACTAGGACAACTTTCCTGGAATTTTAAAGCCCCTCTCACTCACCTAGAGTCTCGGTTCGCAAACCAAGCAGATGGGTGTGGAGCTAGCTGGGCCTTCACTTGATGTCATGCTCGGAGCACCCAGCCTGCCCATCCTCGTATGGAACCCTCCAGGACCCCATGGAAACGCCTGTCCCAGAAGGCAGTGAGCGACTGCACCGGGGAGTGGATTCACCTTACAAACCAGGAATCCAAAGGTGATGCAAGGTCTCAGTCACCGTGAGTTTGAGGACGTAGAACATGGATGAGAGCAGTGCGTTATTTCCTTTGTTACACTGATGTATTGAGAAAGTTTCCGATTCTAGGTATTTGAGAGCGTATACTATTAAAATACAATGCATATTTCCTGACGTATTAGAAAATAGAAAAAAGCAAATGAAAGACATTTATAAAACACCATATAGTAAAGGGAAAAAAGGAAGTATAAAAAGTAACAGCAGGCGAAATAATAAATTTGTAACCTGTTAGAAGCCAAAGGCTTACATTAGTTAAAACAACAAGAACTTTATATAGTTTTTTTTTTACAAGAAACAACTATAGGTGAATTTCAGTAAGTTAAAAATCGGGAAAAAATCAGTATCAGGCAACACCAAAGAAAAGAATGAAGGAGCTGCCGCCTGCATCAAAACCAAAATCAATTCCAAAAGTGTAAGTGGGACAAGATGATCTTATTTTGATGGAGAATTTGACAATGAAATATAATGCTTATGAGCCTTGACACATCGGATAATGTAGAATATAAATATATTCAAAGATGCTTTTAAACATGTAAGGAGCATTTGACATAACAATAGTAGCAGGGGATTTTTAACATATCTCTTAGTTTTTGAAAGATAATTTAGGAAAAAAGCATAAACACAAATGATTATTAATTCATTGAATTACAAATATTTTTTGAGTATGCCTGGCATTGTGCTCTAATAACATAATAGTGAAAAGGACAAATATAGTTTCTGGAGCTTAGTGTATATGGAAAAGCTTATCCATAAAGATGCATATGTATTAAGAATTTGTATTCAGAATATATAGGTATATATTGATACCCTCTGGAGACTATATTACCTTTTTGATACTCATGAAAAATCATTTAAAATGAAGATAAATGAGGAAAATAAAAAATTTTAGTTATTATACAGGTAAGATTCTATTAACATCATGTTCTAAAATCAGAAATTGGTTACAAAAAATCACAGACAAAGCTTTTTGACCTGAAAAATAACTTTTCTAAATAACTTAAATAAAATATGATAGTAACAACATCATATTATTTAGGAATTAAGGACATGAAGAGCTCTATATTTGTATGATAATTTATAGAATACGTTCAAACCTATGTTCAGAGAAAATACATATTCTAAAATGTTTATTAAAAATAAACTAGCCAATTATTTTATTCTAAATAGTAGAAAGAAATCAAGAAAATATACCAGAGAATTTAGAGTTAAAAAAAGATATTAGTTCATCAGAAAACAAAAAATATACTACTGATATATAATAGCACAAGATATACAAATGCATAGCAATAAACTCAAGGTAAGTCTATAAACTATATAAGAAAATGTATATATATGTAAAAATACAGCTACACGAATATCAAAGAATAAGTTTTTGTACATTACTTAGAAGTAAATTTGACAAGTCATATGCAATATATATGTGAATAAAACTAGAACCAAAAACCATGATGTATATAAATGGAGAGAGATACATCATATTTCTGAAAGGGAATACTTAATACTGGAAAAATATCAATTCTTACCACATTATTCTAAACTTTTACAGGATTTTGGGGCGTGGGGAACATATAGTTCAGGACTATTGGCAGAATTATTTCAAAATTCACCTAGGAACAAATTGATCAGAAGAGTGAACTAAAATACCATCTTATTTTATTGTGATTATAGGTATTGCTGCTCACCAGCCAAAGACCCCAGCAATGTACCTTTTAACAGAATGTTGGGTTTATAACTCACGGAATCCTGGGAGATTATACACCTTTGGGAATCCCTGATGGGGTGGCCTCACTAAGAAATTGTCATTAAGGACCTATTACCAGATTTGGGCTTTGGTTGTGTGATTTGTGGGAGGATCTCAGAAAAAAGGGAGGTTTAATCTGGATTGAATACTGTCATAAAATGGGGACAACTGTACAACTGAGTATTTTAGCAAACCTAAGCTATGGAGAGAGCCAATCAGAGTGAGACAAAAGCTGTGATTGTTAAAGAAAAAGCAGCATTCACTCATATTAGCCAGAAGAGGGGGATGTTTGGTGCTTTCTGGGTTAGATGGTGATGGGACTGTACTTAGACAACACTGTAAAGTGGTCTTGCTGGGTGTCACTTTATCGCGGCCTCACAGCGATTTTGTCTGAAGTTGGGGTTCTGTGAGACAGTTCTTGGCCAGCAGAGAACACCACAGCCTGGCTTTGAGTGACAGGCCTGCTTCTAACGATTCTCAGTCCGCCTGTAATTGTCAGGCTGGTTCCTGGGTCTGAGGACTACTTTTTCTCTTTCTCACAATCGTATTGAAACTTAATTCTAAACTTTAAACTACTAATTTTATTTCTTCTTTTTCTTTTTTCTGACTTCTTGAGTTATATAACTTGTTTCTGTTCTCTTAGTGGTTACCCTTAAAAGTTTTAGCATTCTTTACCTAACTATCTTGTTGGCTAACATCTATATCTTTTTGTGGAATGATACACAAACTTTGGGATATTTTAACTCAGATTTACTTTTATTCGCATGTTATTGCTTCCATTTTAGTTTTATACCATGTTTAAGAACAACAGTTTACATCATTAGTAATATTGTGAAGTTATCCTCATTTAAATTCTTTTTTTAATTTTAATTTTATTTTATTTTAATCACTGTTCAAGTACAGTTTTCTCCCTTTTACTCCCATTCCAGCCCACCCACCCAACCCTCCCCACTTCCCTCCCATTACCACCCTCCCCCTAGTTTTTGTCCATGTATCCTTTAAATTTGTTCCTGTAAACCCTTCCCATTCCCCCCTGAAATTCCCTCTTCTCTCCCCGCTGGTCACTGTCAGTCTGTCCTCTATTTCAGTGTCTTCGGTTATACTTTGCTTGTTTCTTTGTTTTGTTGTTTAGGTTCCTGTTAAAGGTGAGATCATATGGTATTTGTCTTTCACTGCCTGTCTTGTTTCGCTTAGCATAATGCTTTCCAGCTCCATCCAAGCTGTTGCAAAGGGTAGCAGTTCCTTCTTTCTTTCTGCTGCATAGAATTCCATTAAATTCTACTAACATATTTTTGATTCCTTATTCATACTAACTTTTTATATCTCCATTATCCTCATTTTAAGTTCTACCAACATATTTTTTAAAAATTCTTTATTCATATTAACTTTTCATGTCTCCCTATTTCTCCTGGTTCCATTTTCTTTCCTATTAAATGAAACAGGACTATTTAGAAGTTTTTTCACTTGAAGTAAGTAATGTATAGATTATCTCAGTTTTTTTGTTTGTTAGAAAATACTTTGCCCTGGCTGGCATAGCTCAGTGGACTGAGTGCAGGCTGTGAACCAAAGTGTCGCAGGTTCAATTCCCAGTCAGGGTACATGCCTGGGTTGCAGGCCATGGCCCCCAGCAACCCCACATTGATGTTTCTCTCTCTCTTTCTCCCTTCATTCCCTCTCTAAAAATAAATAAAATAAAATCTTTAAAAACAGTTAGAAACTTAAAAAAAAGAAAATACTTTTACTTTGCCCTCCACTCTTGCATAGTAACCTTGCTGAGTACCGAGTTTCACATTGAAAGCAACTTTATTTTCTCAGCAGTTTGAAGATGCTGTTGTATTGTCTTTGAGAATATATTAGTTCTGATGTTTCCTTCTTTTGTATTTTCCAAAAGACATTATATAGAATAGGTAATAATGCTTTTTAATTAGAGTTGATATTTATTTAGATTTAGGAAAGATATCACAACAAATTTAATCATAGTAATAAATGATTAATCACTCTTTTTTATGAATTAGGGTTTAGAAAAGTTTCTCCTTTTGCTTCACAATTAACTATAATACTGTCCTATAATTTTTTAGCAGTGTAGTCAAATTTTTAAAAACCTCTGTCAAGTTTCTTTCATTTATGAACTATTACTGTCTATCATGTAACTTATTCTGAATTATCATTGCTGTTGTATTCCTACGGTTTGCGTTCTACAACAATAGGAATTCAGGTTCAAACAATTTTTGCATGATCACCATACAATTATCAACTGTATGGTGCTTTCATAATTTTATATGTTGCATTATTGAGTATATTCCTGTTTCGATTAGACATTGATAGAAACTAAGCCCTCTGCATATAATTTTCCTGTCTAATGATTGAAAGAATTTCTATATAGATGAGCATCTAGCTTCATATTTGCAAATCTTATTTTCCCTGCACGACTCACACATTTCTGTGCCAAGTGTTGTAGGACACATTTATTTTGTGAAACAGCCTCTATTTTTGCATCTTAATGTCACAGTGGTTGAGTCGGCAAAGTGGCCAGAAATATTAGAATTCTCAGAGCCATTTTTTATGGAACAGCTAGCACTAAATTAACTTTACTGAGAAATGCTATTAAACGGCATAAACATCTCCCACTAAACCCGGTGAATAAATGCCCACTTCGACTTGCTCTCAGTCATATCCCACTAAACATCCGCAGCCACTTCAATCCTACCCACCATAAGGGAAAATGTAATAGCAGGGAAGTCACCGTGGAAAGAGTAATTTGTCTTACTTTTGCAAATTTACAAACACATATGACCTTGAACACACAGTTATTGGGCTCTCGCCAGAGTCTTGAAAGGACATTATCCAAGTGAGGGGCCCTGCAGCTTAATAAGATTCATGAGTTCACAGTAAATCCATCTTTGCCATTGTTCCGTCTGACCTAGCAGCGCAATTAGGCCCTTCTACCTATTGACACCTGTTGGCTAAGGGGCAGTTCATTGTTAACAAGAGGTCAATCGCTTTCTTTACATGGAAACCAAAAGTAACCTTTGGGTTGTTTACCTTCTCAAATGAGTTATTTTTCAATAATGAAACAAAGGTAGGAGTGAGGACTTCGGAAGCTAGATTCAGCTACCTTGCTTCTGTTTTCCAGCTTGTTGGCTACTTGGAGAACCCAATATAGAGAACTCGAAGGAAGATCTTATCTTTAGATACAGTTTTGACAAAGATGATTTCCTGGTCATGCCACCAGCATATGAGTAATTTTGACTTGTGTTAAGAAATGTAGTTAACCAAAGACGGAGAGAAATAATACTAGCAAAAATTAGAAGTACTTTTCATGACAATTACAGATACTACTATTTATGAGCATCTATTAAAAAATGAGGCCATACAGTAAAGATGTTATGTGTGATATCAGTTTAAGGCCCTGCAGGAAGAGACATGGCACCCTCAAACAGGTGAGTTTAATGAAGGAATGATTTAAGGGAGGACATGTTTATGAGACACCAAGAAAAGGTGGTGGAGTACCCTGAGACCATCAGCGTTGGAGAGCGGTTAGTACCCCAGGTCTGGAGGAGCACAGAACATGGACAAAGCCAAAGCTACTGCTGTAATTGTAGAAGGAGTCCACCTGGGAAGAGCTATGAACTCTACAGGAGGAAGGAAGCTGCTGGCCAAACTGCCATCTGGCAGTGAGGAAGCTGGGGAATAAACATCCCGAACACACCCTTCTGCCCTGCAGTCCACTGTGTGTCCCTTCTAGATGAACTGAAAGCCGAATAGCAGGAGCGCTGTTCATGCTGCTCTGTCTCTGAGGACCCAGAGCAGAGTGTGTCAGAATATGCAGAATGGGCCTGGAAGTACAGATAAATATTAACACAGAAATATTAGGTTGAGGTATATAAAACTGCCAACATTGACCAAGTTTAACCTGTAACAACTTTTAGAATTGTAATCTACTGTTATTACATTTAACCTTTATAACAAACTTGCAAGGTCTCTATTAAGATCCTCGCTGTATAGCAACAATTCTGAGGCTCAGGGAAGTTGAGTTAGAGATAAGAGGAAAATTCTAAAGAAGGAACTCTCCAGATATTATCTAAAAATACATACTATGCTATCATCTAACTTATTTTTTATAGAGATTAAGAGTTTCAAAGCTCTTTCCAAGATTATTTTATTTAAAAAAAGAAAAATAGTATGGTAATTCCTCAAAAAGTTAAACATAGAATTTAAACATAGAATGACCATATATATGATCCAGAAATCCCATTTCTGGATATACATGCATCCCCAAAAAGTGCAAACAGGAATTCGAATAGATACTTGAACATCCATGTTCCCCTCAGCATTATTCACAATAGTCCAAAGGGGAAAGCAACCCAAGTGTTCATGAGCAGATGAATGGATAAACAAATTGTGGTATGTAAGTATACAGTATAGTATTATTAAATCTTAAACAGAAAGAAAACTTTGACACATACTACAACATGGATGAAGCTTGAAGACATTAAACTAAGTGAAACAAGCCAGTAACAACACGGCAAATATTGTACCACCCCACCGTACCTCACGGTGTCCCTCACACCTGCCTTCTGGCGAGGTTCCTGGAGTAGTCAAACTTATGGGAACAGAGAGTGTAATGGTGGTTTCCAGGGTCTGGGATGGTGGGCAATGGAGAGTAATTATTTAACAGTTACAGAGTTTCAACTGGGGAAGATGAAAAGTTCTGAAACTAGATGGTACTGGTGTTTGCACAACAATGTGAGTGTATTTAATACTGCAGATCTATACCATTAAAAATGGTTAAAATGGTAAATTCTGTTATGTATATTTTACCATAACAAAAGTGTACTAAAAATCACAAAAGTCTAATCAAATTTATATAGCAGTTATTATAATGTTCATAAACTGTAAATATAGGGAAATGCCAAGTGACAGAGTAGTTAACTATCTCTTATAATATGTAACAGTGCATACAGGGACTAAGCTTCAACCTCATAGCTTTTGACTGAAAACCTAGTTTCTTTTCTAGAAATACAAAATGTTTTCTAAAGTCACCCAAGAACACAGAATAATCCCAGGTTTTTTATTTGTAAGGTAACCGAATAAGGCAACTGATGGTTTGGTGAGGAAAAGGAAGTCCATTTCCATGAATAAGTAATATATTTCTCAGGAACTTGCTAACTGGTAAAATCTGTAATTTTTGAAGGTAACTATTAACATTCTGATGTGCGGTACTTGTTTCTCATTAAACCGTGTTGTTATTTTTTGTATGATCTTGAGAGTGTTTGTTCTCTTGGTTGAGATCTGAAATTCTGGATGTCTTTTCCATCACTGCCAAAAGTACAAAAACATAGAGGACTACTCTTGCGTTTTTGGTGCCTTTCAACTTTTATCTTCTGTTTAAAAGAGTGAATAAAATTTGAAAAGTGTGTGTGTAGAGAGCGAGAGAGGAAGAAAGGAAGGGTGAATACATTGGATCAGTTTTGCCTTGAGAGCCTCCTTGTAACAAAATAGGCTTTAGACTCCACTTGGCTTGAGAAACATGGACAAATGTCACAGCAAGAAAGACAAGTAAGAAAATAGATTATATTTGTCCTTTCATTCTGTGTTTAACCATAAATTTATGTGTCGTTAACCAAATCAGAGCTAGAAGCTATTGGGTGGATTACTGGTGAGTCTCCACCATTCACATACCTGTGTGGAAAGCCTCAAGCTTTCATTTGGCAAAGGGCATGACAGAACACTACCTGAAGCAAATAATCTAAATGAAATAAAAAACTGTCCTAGTTAGGTATCAAGTTTATATGTCTATGGTTGAAATCACCAAATTCTTTTTCCTTAATGCAGAGATTAATTTGTAATGAACTCGAACTCTGATATTGCCTAATCTAATTAGGCACAATAGACCAAGAACAAAAAAAGGAAACCAAGTCAAATCAGTGAGCAATAGGAACATCATTAGGTGAGGCTATCAATCAAGACTTCAGGCTTATCAGCTTTAGGTAACATATTTAGTGCGTTTTTAGGGTCTCAGCTTCAGTTTCCTGTACGGGTTACAATAGGACCTAAAGCTTAGGCAGTGTCTTGATTTAATTCAAAATCAGAATTTTGATCTTGATACTAATGGTTACTCTTAAGGTCAAGGATTTTGTTATTTTCTCTCTCTAATCCCAGTTCCAAATAGACATACCATAAATGTCTGGAAGGAAGAGAAGAAGGAATAAGAATTTAATTGAAAGCTGAGAGATTTGTTACTGTGACAGAGAACAATCTATGCAAGTCAAGCTAATGCAGTAACAATGAACAGTAGAAGCAAATAGGCTGGTAACATATGTAGAGACTTGGAACAAATATTGAGGAAGTTAAGGTGCAGGGACACAATCTGGCCACTGGTGTTTAAGGGTTCAAGGCACCAACTTCATTATCACTGTGGAACACGGCAAGAATCCAGTTATTGGGAAGCTTATTACCAAGGCCGGAAAGACTGGATAGAAAGACTGACCTTGAGGTTGAGCTGGTGTGTTACTGCCATAGTTGAGTGATTCATGTATGTTCCTCATTTAGGTGAGAGATTAGTCCCAGAGTTTGGGTAGAAGCTGGCTTGCTTGGCAGAATTTCAGCAAGTGTGTTGAGGTAATTATTGTTGAACTGGGGAGCTGGATGGAAATTACAAAGGCAGGGGAAGAAAAAAAGAACCCATTCTCAGATCATCTAAGCAGGCTGAGGTTTGGCTTGTGATTTTTAAATTTTCAGATTTCCAAATGCAAGCCTTGCCTTTTCAGAGTGCTTGTTTCGCATTTTAGCTGCGATGCAGGAGGGAGTTTTCAGCTTCAGGGAGCCATTTTTAGAGACTTGGGAGCGCAACAGTCTAGGAACAAAAGCAAAAATACCTTTCAATATGCTAATTTTAAAAAAATGTAAAATGCCTGGATGCCTATTTCCTGGAGTGGCTTAATTTTCCTGGCTTCTCTGAAGGGCTTATTTAGTTCTACCCCAAATGCCTATTCTCACATATTCCAGCTTGGCTTTTCATGTTTCAACAGTTAACATAAGCCACTGAACTTGTGGGTATTTATCCAGATCTGGAATGTGAATATTTGGAGGTTTGCTCACAAGTCCCTTTCACTGAAATCTTTTCTGGGCACTGATTTGGGCTGAATACACAAAGTACAAATTGGCTCCTGAGACAGTGATGCCAGGCAGAGGCTGATAAAAGATTTACTACAGAGTGTTTTGAATCACTGAGCTTTGTTATGGAATTATTATAGCCTTTCCCACTGAGACGCAATGATTTATAACCTCCTGATAGACAACAGTGTTTAACTCTGTTCCCATTAATTGATTGAACAATTTACTTTCTGCTTTGTGCTCACACCTGCTCTTGATCAAAGCTGGTTGGTATTCTGCTCTTGGCTATTGCTTGATGCCATATTAATGGTTTATTGGTTCCACTGTGCCCATAACACAGCAGAGTTTATGATGTTTAATAAAATGACATGTCTAAATAGTCTCTTGGCTTTGCACTGTCTTTTTATCAAATGAATATTGTGGTGTGGGTCTTCCTTGTACTTTGGAATTGCAAATTTCTACAAAGTCTACCACACAACACTGTAAATATTCTTCCATTATTCCTACACTACATAGGAGAAAAGAAAATACTTGTTTTTGTTCATTGCTGTTCTTTGCCATTTATTCCCATCAGCTAGGGATGCCTGCAGGAACCTCTTGGGAGGGTGGACCTGAGTGAATGAAGACCATGTGAGACATGTTCTTATATCTCCTTCTCCTGGAAATCAGGTGTTTTTTTTTTAGGAGAGAAGTAAACGTGCTTCATTCTGAGGACTGCACTGGGGAGGGTAAAGACTTCTTTCTGAAGCAAAGGAGGTCAGAAAACCCATGAAAGCACATGGAAAAATAAAACTATGTTAATTGAGTTAGGGTGGCCTGTTTTTCTAAGAAAATCATGGGGAGTGAAAACATCTTCTCTCAGGGTTATTATTAGAACCACATGGGAGGCAGAGATCTGCACTTACTGGGTTTATACATTTTATCACTCCACTATTCTGCCTCTAGTAATAGCAAACATTTATTGAAGTCTTTTTTATAGACCATGTACCATATTTAGAATTAACAGCATGAGTTCTGAAGTCAGGCGACTTGGGGAAAATTCCAGCGCAATGAATCTGATGCATGCTAAGCCTCAGCTTCTCCTGTAAATTAGGTAAAATAATATCTGGCCTAGCTTTCTGAGGTTTAAATGAGCTAAAGTTAGTAAAGCTTTTTGCATAGTACTTGATATTTAATAAGCACTCTACAAGTGTTAGCAGTTACCATAATAACATTAAGTTGTAGATATTTAAACTCTGTCTTCTAAATGAAAGGCAAAGTACCTTACCTGGTACACAGGAGGAAGGGAGATGGAAAGGATAAATGCATAACAAGAGGAGTTTTCTCAGTGGTGACTAATTAGATCAGATTAATTGTTCAGTACAATTTTTCAGATTAATTTTTCAGTTTAATATATTGCCTTGTTTTTAGTGAATTCTCAACAAATGACAGTAACTGTCATGAAAATTCTTAAATCCTTGCTACTATTATTTTTCTCTGTCTTTGGTTGATGTGAGGTCAACCAGCTAGGTTAAGTGACCACCAAAGGTTATATTCCCAACCTCAGCAAAAAGCGTAGGGAGGGAACAAGGAGACGAGGTCATCACCTGTGGAAAAATAAACCATGCAAAATAGAGACTCTGCTAATGAAAATTATGTTCATTTACAAAGAACTTCATAATTTTTAATTGTGGGAATATAATGTCAAGACAAACCAAAAATGAGAGTGGATAATCTGTATTTTCTCCTTCTTGGAGTGTTCTTATTCTGACTCTCCAATGACTGGCTCTTACGTATCCTCAACTTAAATGCCACTTTATCAAATCTGTCTTATCTGACTTTCTTTACAAATTTACCTCCCCTTTCAAGGGCCTCCGATAGTGCACCTGATGTCTTTGGGCAAACTGGAGAAAAGCAGTCCTTCCTCAGCTCTTCACTTACGTGGTCAGAAAATGACTTTAATATACTGACTTCTTTGAACGAGACACTTTACTGACGTCTGCTGGGAACATTTTACAATAAACATACAAATCTTTAATGTCCAGGACATGAATGGTGCCCCCTAAAGTTGTATGGTGTAAAACATGCATGATTGTACGCAGCATTCCTAAGACCCTTCGTCTTCATGACAGCATCCAGCTGGTTTCATTCACAGTATTTATTACCTGCTGAAATCGTTGTTTATGTCTTATTCCTCCACAGTTTAAAAGCTTTAGGAAGGCAGGGACCATGTCTGTGTTATTCATTGCTAATCATTAGTAGCTAAAACAGAGTTTATTTCATTCATTGTAAGTGCTCAAAATATATTTGGTAAATGAATAAATACATGCATATATATTTTCTTTATTAGTTCAAATTAACTATTCACATAGCAGAATGCTGTATGTAGCAGGGAATCTGATTTAAATCTTGAATGGCTGTAAACATGTGTAGTATGGTATCTTGAATGTGGTAGAAAATTAATAACTATGCATTGAGTGAAATTGAAAGCCTTGTTGCAGAACCTGCAAGGATTATGCATCATATAAAACACAGATCTTGCCATTATAAAACTAATGCCTACTGTGAATGATCATGGCAACAGCTTAATTCTCTTTGGTTTTCAGGAAAGGAATGGAAATATTGGAGGTAAGCAGAAGAGTAGTTTTGGAGCCTTGCTTTGGCTGGGGTATGGTTTTAAGTCAAAAGTCGGAAGAGTTTTGAGCCTTCCCTTTGGACAGAGCCAAGCCTTCTCTGAGATCCTTTTGGGGTCTCAGTTTATGCATCTACAAATTAAGACATTTCCATGAGAATTCTCAGAGTGTTTATTAGATTCAGTGCCAGTACAGCATTTACACACTACCCTGATTTGAGAATCTCATTCAGGATGATCTTTCTGATCCCTTAGACCGTAAGTCTGTGAATATGACCCTTTATTGTGCCTCAGTTTTTACATCTGTTAAAAGGGAAGTAATGCATGTCTTGTTCTCTGTCTTGTTATGACTTTGGTAGTTATATGTGATGACAAGCAAGTGCATGCTAATCAATCTGGAACTTCTCTGGCTAATTAAACTAACACAAGAATTTCCAGATTCACAATCAGTCGATTGTGTCAAATAAGAGTATTGGTCTCCCACTCCTTGTGACATTAATGAAATAATCTGCTCATGCTTGTGTGAGTGAAATATGGTTGTCAATTTGTAATTTGGAATATGGAGAGTTATATTAGTCAGGATCTATTTATCAAACAATATTTAGAGTACTTAGAAGAGAAAGTACTAAATGTAGGGAATTAGCTATATAGATGATGGAGGAAAAGAACAGAGAAGTCAAAAACTCTCAGAAAGGTCATTCAGAAAGAAGTCAGGGGAAAAGAGGAAGGAGGAAGTTTTGTTGAAGCTGGAAGTCAAGAGCTCCCAGCAGAAGCTGCAAACCATAATGATTACATTAGGGAAAGTTAAAACAATAAAAGCAAAGCAGCTCCTTCACTTTTTCCTCCAAGTTTATCAAGATACAATTGACATATAACATGATGTGAGGTTAAGGTGTACAAGAGATGATTTGATACACTTATATGTTACAAAATAAATGCCACATTAGGATCAGTTAGTATCTCTATCACCTCACACAATTACTGTGTGTGTGTTTCAAGAACGTCTAAGATCTACTGACGCAGCTGCTCTCAACTGCATAATATGGTATTGTAGACTGTGGTTACCATGCTGTACATTAGATACCAGAATTTACTCACCTTATAACTAGAAGTCTGTACCCTTTGATCAACATCTCCCCACTTCTCCCAACCACCAGGCCCTGGAAACCACCATTCTTCTGTCTGTTTCTATTGGTTCAGCTTTTTTGGGTTCCACATATAAGTGAGATCATGCAGTATTTGTCTTTCCGTGTCTGACTTCTCCTACTTAGCATAATGCCCTCAAGTTCCATCCATCTCACAAATGGCAGGACTTTCTTCTTTCTCATAGCTGACTAATATTCTGTTGCATGTGTGCACACACATACACACATATACATGTACATGTATATATCTAACATCTTTAATATACATACACACATCACATCTTTATTCATTCTTCCATTCATGAACACTTGGGTAGTTTCCGTATCTTGGCTATTGAGAATAATTCTGCAATAAACATGGGAGTGCAGATATCTTTCTGAGATTCTGATTTCATTTCCTTTGGATAAATGCCCAGAAGTGGGGTTGCTAGATTACATGGTAGTTCTATTTTTAGTTTTTCAAAGAATTTTTGTACTGTTTTCCATGATTGCACCAGTTTACACTCTCACTGTTGGTGCACCACATTGTCTTTTTCTCACATCCTTGCCAACACTCATTACCTCTTGTCTTGTGGTGATAGCCATTTTAACAGCTAAGGGGATATCTCGTGGTTTTGATGGGCATTCCCCTGATGATCAGTGTTGTTGTGCATCTTTTCATGTACCTGCTGGCCATTTTTATGTCCTCTTTGAGAAGATACCTATTCATATCTCTTGCTCATTTTAAAATAATACTGTTGTCTTTTTGTTATTGAGTTGCATGATTCTTCATATACTTTAAACATTAACCTCTTATTGGATATATGGTTTGCAAATATTTTCTCCCAGTTTTGTAGGTTACATTGTAATTTTGTTAATGTTTTCCTTGCTGGGAAGAATTTTTTAGTGTGATTCATTCTCATTTATTTTTGCTTTTGTTGCTTATTTTTCTGGTGCCATATCTAAAAAATTGTTGTCAGGACTAATGTCAAAAAGATTTTTCCTGTTTTTTTTTTCTAGGAGTTTTATGGTTTCAGGCCTTATGTTTAGATTTTCAATCTATTTTTCATGAGTGGTGTAACATGAGTCCAATTTCATTCTTCTGCACGTGGTTACCCAGTTTTCCCAACACAATTTATTAAGGAGAGCATATTTTCCCCATTTGGCATTCTAGGCTCCCTTGCCAAATATTACATGACCATGTATGTGCTTTGGATGCTGAAAATAACTCAGATCTTCTATGGGGATGCCTGTTCTCTACTTCTGCTCCCTCTGTGGCAGATTTCTTAACTTTGCAAGCCTTCTTTGGATCCTGCAATGCATCTGACTAGGTACTGACAGCCTCCCTTATGCCTTCCCTAAACAATGCTAAGTGTTCGACTTCAAGGTCTTTCTCTGGCTTGCAGATTTGGGCTGGCTTTCTGTGTGTGCTCACTAGGCTTCTGCCAATGCTTATGGTTGCCACTATTGGAAGCATGTACAGGGAGCCAGCCACTGGGTGGAGGGGTGTGTGGGTGAGGCTCACAGAGTGCTGGGGATGTTGATAAGTTTGCTGGGCATATCTACAGGTGAGATACCTCAACAGCTGTTGGCAGACCTCCCAGTGGAGGCTGTGATGACATTAGTGGGATCCACATCCCTTTGGTATTATCTGGGCCCTGGATGCTAGTCTCTCCTCTGGTTATCCATCTCTTAGTTGTACAGCTCTTGACTCACTACTCCTGATGGGGTGGGAGAGAAATGGCCTCTTTGGCAGACTCCCACACAGCTGGGGAAGCTGGGCACTCACTCACATGCTCTCACTTTCCCCCACAGCAAAATCACTGGCCTCAAAGGGCTCTCTTGGCACTGAGCTGTGCTGCCTTGAGGGAAGAGTTATGAGGTTCAAGTCAAACTGTTCCTCTTATCCTCTCCGATGAGTCCGAGCTTACATTATTGTTTGCTTGTTTGTCTCAGTGTATGCTGGAATTTCTCCATTGGACTCCTAAACTTTTATAAAGGCTTTATCCATGGACTATTGTCAGAGTCAGTGTTGTCTGGGGACTCTCAGACTATGGCCAGGAGGGGCTGAAGCCAGGTCATGGGCCATGTCAGGGTCCATAGCTGGGACTTAGGCCTGTCTGCCTAGTACCTAATACTTGGGCAGGTAAGACTGCTGGGTCCTTTGGCACATGGTGCTGGATCATACACATTCCACAAAAGCACTTTTGTCTGTGAATGGATGCCAGCTGTGGCTGTTGAGACGGGAGTACAACAAGGGGACGTCTGATTTCCATCACCCTGCTGTCACTTGCAGCCTCTTCTAAAGGTGTTCCTGAAAGAGGAGGGAAAGCCTTGGTATTCTCTTCCTTCCACACTTTCCCCTTTTACTTTCAATGGACAGCTGGGAACAAGCTTTCTGCTTTGCTTACGATGCAGAGTAAAGCAGAGGAGGCACAGACAATGGATCTGAGGGCAAACAGGCTCGGGACAGGCATACATGTCTCTCATCCATTATGTGATAAAGAAGCATCCCAGCATGTAAGAAAGTCATAGAGATTGGATTTTGTCTCAAATAGAGTAAAGTGTGTTTTCCTAATTTATCATTTTATTGCGATTAAGTTTGACACCAATGCTAGACAGTCAAAATATATAAACCTTGATATATGATCCATTCTGACTTTTACAGATCAAAATTGCTGAATCCTTATACTTTCATCTCAATCAATTGCTATATGGCCAATCACTAAGAGGGTTAAAAATGTGAAATTGATCATGCTACAGTCAATTCATACCATCATATAGACTTGGTGTAAACTGTGATGAGTGCTAACCATCTGAAAGATAAGAAAAATTTTTCAAAATGACCTTGAACATATCAGAAGAAAGTGCAATGGCAAAAACTACAATGCTGAAATGTGCACCAAAAATGAGGCCAGAATGGGAGGTATTCTAACAACAACAACAAAATATTATGATAGGGAAGGGGAGTGGCATTTGCCTCACCTAGAAATAAGTTGAAATAAAAAACAATGTGTTATTTTATGAACTATTATCTCTTTGAATATTAAGTAAAAATGAGAATTGAAACAAATAGCCCTGGAATACTCCTATAACTTGGCTTCATATTCAATTGATGAAATTTTACATAGTGTTCAGGATCCGTTTCAATACCTTTCTACCACGGGCTTTTTTTCTTCTCACTTTCAGTTAGTTATTATCCTATAGTGATTTATTTGTATTTATCATCTGGCATTTATTATATCAGACCTTTAAATAATATTATTATTATGAGTTTGTAGTCTTTTATATATCATAAACTTCTTGAGAAGAGGGATTTTGGTCATTTTCACATTCAACACAGCATTTGTATAGTAAGTTCTCTATAAATTTTTGTTTGATTGTCTAATTGGCTATAAGATCATATGTTCATCATTCGTTCATTCCATAGGTATCTAAATCTTACACATGAAGCTTTGGAATGACTTTTAGCTTAGAATGCTGTAGTAATTTATGCTGACTTGAATTTAGTAAAAAATATAAACCAGTATATACATACATACAGAGATAGACTGTATTATAAGGATTCAGCTTTTAGTTGGATTTTTCACAAACTGAACATAGCTACACGACCAACACTCAGATATAAAAACACAGTTTTACCAACACCACAGAAACCATTTTACTCTCTCTCCCAGTTGCTACTTGCTTCTCCCAGGACAACTACCATCCTGACTTCTATTAGGCTTTTTAAAATCATATTTATTTTTCAATTATAGTCGACATACAATACTCTCTTAGTTTCAGGTGTACACCCCAGGGGTTAGACATTGTATGACTTACTAAGTGATCATCCCAATAAATCTCAACCCACTGGACACCATACATACATGCCCCATGCTGGACTTCACCTCCCCATGACTATTCTGTAGCTACCACTTTGTATTTTGTAATCCCTTCACCTTTTTCACCCATCCCGCAAACACTCCTCCCATCTGGCAACCATCACAATGTTCTCTGCATCTATGAGTTTGTTTATGTTCTGCTTGTATGATTTTGACTGGCTTCCTTTGCTCGACATTAACTTCTTAATATTTTTAATGTAGCTAGTAGTGCTATAAGTTATTCAGTTACAATACTACATAGCATTTATCATGTAATTATCATAATATTTTTGTTCATTAAACTGCTAATGGGAATTTTGATAATTTTTGGTTTGGGGATATTATGGTTATCATGGCTGTGAACATTCCAGTACATGTATACATGTATATGTATACTTATTAATTATTAAGTAGAATTGTTTTGTATGTGGTATGCAGATGTCACTAGACTCTGTTCTGTTCCATGGGTCAGTTTGTCTATCCTTACATCAGAGTTTTTGTAGTGAATTTTGATGCCAGGAAAACATGAAGCCAAAAAGTAAGTCAGCTTTTTGATTCTTTAAGATTCCCTTGATATTGCTGGGCCTTTGCATGTCTACATTAGTTTTAGAATGTTTTTCAAGTTCTACCAGAAACTTGCTTTTTTAAAAAACAAAATTATGTTGATTTCTGACATTAATTCAGTGAAAATTGATATCTTTACAATACTGAGTCATCAGTTCATTAACATGATATATTCCATTTCTTTATGTTTACTAAAAATTCTCTAAAAATATGTTGTTTTTTAGTTTTTAAGTCCTGCATATCTCTTTTTACTTTATTTTTATTGTTGACAATATTAAAAATGTCCCATTTCCACCCCTCTGCCCACCTCTACCCAGCCACCACATCTACTTCCCTCTAGCCATCACTGCACTGTTTTCTGTGTCTATGGTTTATATACACATGTTCCGTGGCTAATTCCTCTTGGCTAATCCCTGCATATTTTTTAGAAGATATTTTCCTAGGCATTTAAAGCTTTTTGATATTATTATAAACAGCATTTAAGTTTTTTGCTAGTATATAGGAATAAAATTTATTTTTAAATTATTGATCTAGTATCAACTCGCTAAATTCACCTATTAGTTACACTATATGTTTCTAGGTTTTCTGTTAGTTGGCAGAATTTTATACATAATCTCAGAGTCTGCCAGTAGTGATAGCTTCATTCCTTTCTTTCTAATCATCTTGCCTTTTGTTTCTTTTCTTGCCGTATTGCAGTGCCTAGGCTCTCAAGTACACGTGCTGAGCAGAGTGGCCCACAGTGAGCGTCCTTGTTCTGTTTCGATCTCAGCAGCAGACTCTCCCCTATTTCACTATTGAACATGGAATTTGCTATAGGTTTATTTTTAAATATGTTCTTTAATTATAGTTTGTTAAAAGTTTTTTAAGTCATAGTGGATTACTTTGTTAGTTTTTTCTACATTTACCTAAATGATCACATGATTGTCTCATTTGGTTTATTAATGCAGTCAATTCAAAAGGCTAATTATTGAATTTTAAAACAATCTTCAACTTCTGAATATTCAAGTTGATTGTGATATATTATCTTTTAAAATATATACTTATATATTATTGAATTTATTTGCTAATATTGTCAAAGAATTTTTGCACCTATAGCTATATGAGATATCGATTTGCAATTTTCCAGTTTTGTAATGTTCTCTGAAAAATTTTAGAATTATGATAATGTTAGCCTTATAAATAGAGTATTTAAAATATTTACTCCTTTTTAATTTTTAGAAGATTTTGTACAAAATTTGTATACCTTATTTCTTAAATGCTGAGAAGAATTCATCAGAGAAACTATCCCTACAACACCAAAATTTAGCAAGAGTCTCATAGGAAAAGCTAGCCAGGCATTTTTGTATTCTCAAATTTCTAAATTTAGTCCACCACTGCACAAGCTCCTGCCAATTTTACTAATTTTTGTTCCCACAAAAGAGATGCTCAGCTAGTGCTTTCATTGGTTCATGCTCCGAAGTGGGAAGTGCTCTTAGATGAAGGTATGTGCTGAATATGATCAGGTCATCTTGGAAATGTTCTGCCCTTCTTGAATTTTAGATAATATAATCCTAATGGATTTCACAGCTCTTTGATGCCTTAAAACATGTGGGTTTCAGTAATATATCTGACTCTCCATGGTTGTTGGGGCACACACTGTCCTACCACTGTGCACTGCATTCTAACCATGTGCAGAAGTATAGACTGCCTTGTTTTTAAAACAGATGGTTGACTTTCCCTTGTCTGGAATCAAGGCTCTAGAAGGCTCAAAAGAGTTCTTTTTTTTGCCTTTTTAATGTTTCTGAATATCACCTATTCATCGATTATTTTTTAATTCAAAAATAGTATCTGCTGATGTCAAGTATATGATATTCCTTGTGCCCTTACTCATTCCCAAAATGGGTTGAAATAGGAATTTACTAAGTCCTAGTTTAAACCACAGGTTAAAAGCTCACAGTCCCAGAATTCCTTCCAAATGATTGGGTTGGAGCCTAGAAATCTGTAATTTTATTATACTTCCCAGGAAATTGTGATGCAGCTCATCCACACAAAGATATTTGAAAATCACTGAACTGGGAATGAAGTGATTAAAAAATAATGTTCCAAGTCACTATTTTCATGATGGAATGTAGGAAATTTCATGGACTGTAAATATGTTGGAGATAAATTTTCAGTCCCTAGTCCCACACAGTATGGAAATACAGACCTCTGAAAGAGGTTTAAAACCACTCCCCAACATCACAGTACATAAAACAAAAGTACAGATGATGCAAAGAATGTAAAGGCCAGAACTAAAGAATTCTGATCCTACAGGTGGAGCACTGACTCTCACCCGAGGCTGTGGTAAGTTTTCCTAGAGGCTGAAATTCACCTCTAGGCTTATTTAGAAAAGATCAAGAGCTCTGGCTAATCAAGAGCTCTAGGTCCAATAAGGACCCTAAAATGAGAAGCAAATATTTCTCCTCCTTCTCCTTTTTTTTTTTGTAATCTAAAAATTTGGGACCACCTTATTGATATTATGAATTTCTTAGCTTTCTTTTATTTTAATTTTATTGTTAATTACAGTTTACATTCAAAATTATTTTGTATTAGTTTTGAGTATTCAGCATAGTAGTTAGATAGTCATATATTTTACAAGTCACCCGATATTTCCAGTACCTATCTGGCACTCTATATAGTTATTACAGTATTACAGACTGTATTGCCTATGCTGTACCTTACACTCCTGTGACTATTTTGTGAGTACCAGTTTGTAGTTCTTAATCTTCTCACCTGTTCACCCAACTCCCCAACCGTCCTCTCCCTTGGCAACCATCAGACTGTTCTCTGTATCTATGAGTCTCTTTCTAGTTTGTTTGTTTATTGTGTTCTTAAGATTCCAAATATAAGTGAAATTACATGGTACTTGTCTTTCTCTGGCTGGCTTATTTCACTTAGCATAATATCCTTTAGGTCTACCCATTCTGTAACAAATGGTAAGATTCCATTCTTTTTCATGGCTGAGCAACATTCTATTATATATATGTACCACCACTTCTTTATCCACTTGTCTACTGTGGGCACTTGGGTTGTTTTCATGTTTGGGCTATTGTAAATAACACTGCAATGAACATAGAAGTGCATATATTCTTTCAAATTAATGTTTTGGTTGTCTTCATATATATACCCAGAAGTAGAATTGCTGGGTCATAAGGCAGTTACATTTTTAATAATTCAAGAAACTGCCATATTGTTTTCCATAGTGATTCCAGCAATCTGCATTCCCACCAACAGTGCATGCGGGTTCCCTTTTCTCCATGTTCTCACTAACACTTGTTTGTTGATTCATCAATGCTAGCCATTCTGACAAGTGTGAGGTGATATCTCATTGTGGTTTTAATGTGCATTTCTCTGGTGCTTAGTGATGTTGAGCATCTTTTCATATATTTATTGCCTATCTCTATGTCCTCTTTGGAGAAGTATCTATTCAGCTTCTCTGACCATTTTTTAATTGATTTGCTTGGTTTTTTTTGGTATCAAGTTGTAAATTTCTTTATAAATTTTGGGTATTAACTCCTTATTGGTTGTATTATTGGCAAATATCTTCTTTGGTTTAGTAGGTTGTCTTTTTGTTTTGTTAGGGTTTCCGTTCCTGAGCAAAAACTTTTTAGTTTAATGTAGTCCCATGTTTCCCTTGTCCAAGGAGACATATCCAAAAATTATTACTAAGAGCAATGCCAAAGAGTTTACTGCCTGTTTTCTTCTACAAGTTTCATGGTTTGTAGTCTTACATTTAAGTCTTTAATCCACTTTGAGTTTACTATTTATATGATATAAGGAGTTGGTCTAGTTTCATTTTTTTTTTGCATGTATAAGTCTAATTTTCCCAGCACCATTTATTTAATAGACTGTCTTTACTCCATTGTATAAAAAAAGAAAATACTTCTGAGCAGGCCAGATTATGTGGGACAGAAACACTTGTGCATCACACAGAAGTAGGCCCACACTAGACCCAAATTTTTCTTGTAGCTCCACTATTGGATATTGTTATAACCAGTATTCTAGTGAAGAAGAACTACAACTTGAAGTTAAAACCTTAACTATATTTTATATGTAATTATGTTTAAAAAATCTTTTTTATGTGATCTCATTTTAGAACATAGGTTTATTTATGTTCAACTAATTATTTTATTGTCTTCGTATTCCCAAATTTTAAGTCTTATAGTAGTTTTAAAAAATATACTTGTCCTTGGTGGTACTCCCTACCTAGGGAGATCAAAAGTCTGACAACCAGAAATTGCAAAATAGGTAAGTCCAGGCAATCTTTCACAAATACTCTGTCTTACACTCTCTCTTTCTTGAGCCAGGGGTGCAGTTCCTACAGATCTTCTCCAATGGCTGGTTCCTGTTCATCTGCCAGGGTTGGTTCAAGAGTCCCTTCCCAGGGAGCCTGCCATTTTCTCTGCAGACCAACTGAAATTGAGCATGAAGAATCTGAGTTGAGCATGTGCTAGTAATGTAAGACTTGCAACATAAATGATCGCTCCTCTTTGGGGTTGGAGGAGTGAGAGAGTTCTTCTCATACTTTTCTCTTGCAGGGAGTAGAGTAGAAATTCTCCTACTGCAGGTACCATTCTCTCTTCACAACATCCATGCCCAGGCAGTATCCGAAGTAGCACAGGGACTTTCAAAAACTCACCCTATCCAGTACTATCTTGCTAGAAACACCTAACATTCTCACCTTTTGCCTCTCTTGTTTCCCATTTTCTTTTGGCTCTGCTCTATATGCCACCAACAGAAATGGTTGATTTGTATTTTGGGTAGTGCATTCCACCTTTTATAAATAAGGTATTGTATTGTACCTCTGGAGGTCTCCCTCCAAGTCTTTATGAGAGACCGCTGGAGATGTTTAAGGGGAAGCAATTCATAATAAATACCCTCAGCTCATACATCAAGGCAGTGGGTTACATTGGGGAATCGGCCCTGCTAGGCGAGTTGCTTTTTCGGCTCCTTATCTAGCCTAGCTATAATACATTTATTATGAGCATGCACTTTCCCTGAACAAAAGATATTCAGTTCAGGGATTCAAGTTCCTGCGGCCCATTTATACCACCTCTCCTCACTGACGATTTTCTGCTTCTCTCGGCATATTTCATAGCTAGGAATCCCCAAATCAGAAGGCACAAACTCAAATATCTGCAGAGGCCAAGCAAACAATGTAAATAAGCAAAGCAGAGAGGTGGGATTTTGGGTAAAGAAGTGGGGAGTGTGTGGAATAGAAAGTACGTGCCCCATGGAAAGAGGTAGCTGTGTCTCCATGTGACGGTTTGTCAGGATTTTACCTGGTAAATGAGCTCTCTTTCTACTTTCCCATTTTTAAACCAAACCTGAGAAACTCAGACTTTTATGTGAAGTCCTTTGAATATGAAATATATGAAACTGATTTAAAATAAAGGACTAATAATTTTCACCACATTAGTAAGGACCAAATAAAAATAAAATAAAATAAAACCCCAACTAAAATCACTTGAGTCTTGACCCACCTGCCCTTTTTACCTGATAGGGCCCAGGCATGCCCCACTCCTGCTGGCCTTCTCCGCTTCACACCCACAATAGAGCCCCGTCCCTTTACTGTGCATTGTATTTGCAGAGCTGAGCTCCTCTTCTGGCTCGTTCTCAGAGTTCCAGAATCAGAAAAAATAGTTTTTCATATTACAGATTGGCTCTTAAAAAGGGTATAGGGTATACATTTTCATTATGTGAGCCATGGAATGTCATTTTCAAACTTTTTAATTTGTTTTTCTTTTTTTGTTGTTACACCTTTGTCTTGGCACAGAGTACAAAATATTCAGGTTAGCTTTGGGTGTGTGATGTAATGAACAAATCCCTGGTGAAGAGTCTGATAAACACAGCTTCTAATCTTGTCTCTGTCATTTCCTCACAGCATAAGCTTATTCAAGTCCCTCAGCTCTACTGAGTTTTCATTTTCTCATATGCAAAATGGAGATGCTAATAAAGGATTGTTATGAGGATTAAATGGGATAGTATGTAAGAGAGTACCAAGAAAACCAATAAATGTTATTGAAACATAGGGCATTATTATGATTCATGCTTTTAATAGTTAAATCTAAACTTGCCTTGATTTTTTTTATTTTATTGAAGTCACTTCTTTTTCTTTTTTTTTTAATTTTACAGAATGGAATTAACGAAAGACCATATAAAAAGGGAATAAGTAAATCACAATGCAGAGTCAAGTTTTAATGGAATGTATAGATCCGGTATAATGTTTTCCTCAACATTTCATTCTTAGAACAGATATACACTGAGTACTTACTAGGGACCCAGCATTGTTCTAGGCACTGGGTATAGATGGATGGACATGACAGGAAAAGAAACTGCTGTCGAGGAACTTCAATTTTTTATTAGGAAGATAGATCATAAAGACTTAAACACATGAATACAAAATTTAATGTGGTTTACATGTTGTAAGGTAAATGAAAACAGGATGCAGAAAGGAAAAGTGACAGCAGGAGGAAGAGGAGCTATTTTAAATAGTATGGGCAGAGAAAGTCTCCCAGAGCAAGGGAAATTTGAGCAGAGCTGTGACTGAACTGCAGGAATACATGATGCAGGTATCTGGGGGAAACTATTCTAAGCAGCGGCAGTGAAGAATGCAAAGTATTAAAGATGAGATTAAGCTTGATACATTCAAGGATCAGAAAAAGTACCACTGTTACTAGAACCAAGTGAGAGAAAAGAAAAAGTAGAAGATGAAATAGAAGAATTAGGAAGGCCTGTGTCATGTGGTACCATATGGATCACAGACTTGAAAATGGTCAAATGTGTGAATTTTGTTCTGAACATCATGTGATTTGAGCTGGAATAAGATCACTTTAGCTGCTAAGTAAGGAGAATTGATTTTAAGGGGACAGAAGTGAAAGAAGAGAACACAGTCTAGGAGAGATGTCACGCAGGCCGCACTTAGAGTTGCCACAGTGGAGGCAGGGTGACACGGTGAGATTAAGAATATATTGCGAAGGTGGAACCAATAGGACTATGTGTATGTGAAGGAAGGGTTCAGAGAGGGGTGGCTTCCTGGAACAAATTAGAAATTATTTTTTCCTTTCAATTTTCTTCTGTAAGCTTTTGTGTGGAATTGGTGTTATTCATTTTTTAAATGTTTGATAGAATTCCTCAGTGAAGCTATCTGGGTCTGGAGTTTTCTTTGTGAGATTTTTAACTATACATTCAATCTATGTCCAAGCATTTGCTATTTCATGTAAGTTGTCAAATTTATTGCCCTATTGTTTTTTCATAATATTCCCTTAGTATCCTCTTATTATCTGAAGAATCTGTAGTAATGTCACCTTTCTCATTTATGATACTGTTTGTATCTTCTCTCTTTTTCCTGATCAGTCTGGCTAGAAGTTTATCATTTTCATTGATGTTCTCAAATAACCATTTTTCAGTTTCATTTGTTTTTCTCTATTTTCTATTCCACTGCTTTTTTGCTCAGAACTTATTTCCTTTCTTCTGCTTCTTAAAGTTTAATTTGATCTTTTTAAACATAAACAGATCAACAAACAAGTGTTGGAGAGGATGCGGAGAAAAGGGAACCCTAGTGCACTGTTGGTGGGAATGCAGACTGGTGCAGCCACTATGGAAAACAGTATGGAATTTCCTCAGAAAACTAAAAATGGAACTGTCTTCTAATCCAGCAATTCCGCTGCTGGGATTGTACCCTAAGAGCCTTGAAACACCAATCAAAAAGAACCTATGTACCCCAATGTTCATAGCAGCACAATTTACAATAGCCTAGTGCTGGAAGCGACCTAAGTGCCCATCAACAAATTAATAGCTCAAAAAACTATGGAACATTTACACAATAGAATTCTAGGCAGCAGAGAGAAAGAAGGAGCCCCCAGCCTTTGCGACAGCATGGATGGAAATGGAGAGCACTGTGCTAAGTGAAATAAGCCAGGTGGTGAAAAACAAATACTGTATGATCTCACCTTTAACCGGAACAAAAGAAAAAAGCAAAAGAAATATAACCAGCGTCACTGAAAATAAGAACAATCTAACAATAGCCAGAGGAGAGGGGAGAGGGGAGAGTGGGGAGAAGGGTTTTCAGGAACTACTCTAAAGGACACAGAGACAAAACCAAGGGGGAGGGTGGAAGAAAGGGAGGGGGGTGGGTTTGGAGGGGGTGGGGGTGGGAGAAAATACAGACAACTGTAATTTAACTTCAATAAAATAATTTTAAAACATAATTTGATCCTTTTCAAAGGTTTCTCTTTTTTTAGCAGTGGAAACTCAAGTCATTAGGTTGAAACTTTTTTTAACTCTAAGATAATTGTAAAGCTCTAAACTTCTTCCTAAGTACTGTCTTATATGCATCTCAGAGATTGTGATATGCTGTGCTCTCTAATTTAAAAGAAATTACAAAACCATTTTCCAAGTATTTGGGGATTTTACAGATATCTTTCTGCTATTTATTTCTAACTTAATTCCACTTTGGTCTGGTCCATTTTGTATGTATGTAACTTGAAGCTCAGAGGTTGTGCTATAAAATGCCTTTCATCCCTGTGGGTACATCCCCAGCTCCCCACAAATGCCTTTGCTTTTGCCTTTGCCTCGATTTTGATTTTTCAATGGGGAGTACTGCCAGGAGACTGCAGGGAAGCGGGTAAGGCAACTGTGACCAGGATGCTAATTCCCTTCATACTCTCCTTACAGGAGCACTACTCCTAGATGCTTCCCTCGAACAAAGATCAGTCAGCATGCTCCACAAAGCTTCCTCTGCCAGGATGACTGTTCTCTTTTTTTGCCTTTTAAGACCAGTCAAGGAATCAATTCTATAATTACTAGTCTCTGCACACTGCACTGTCTCTTAAAGGTAGTAAATAGTCTCTGACTAAACTTCCTAAAACTATGCCAGTCTGAATAAGCCATCCGCTTCCTCTGGGATTCTGACTGATACACAGAGAAATTTGAAGGGTAGAAGAGCTGTTCTCAAGGAGCTAATAGGGAAAACAAGCCATATATTCTATAATCTATAGTTAATTGTCTTTAATGTGTCTGTCAAATGAGCGAAACAGTCATTAACGGCTATCGGGATTTCAGCATGGGAAAACAAATTCCAAATAACAAGTTCATTCTAAGATCTTGTCTGATTTGGGAATACTTTTGTTTGTTTCCTGTGCAGAGAGAGCTGTAATTCAAATTGTGAACTAGGTAATAAGAAGACTTCCCATAACAGGTGGAATTCTTCCAGGTAGTTGAAACATGGAATCTATTTAAATGGGAAGAGATATTGCAGAAGTCATATGCTAACCTGGGAGTATTACAATAATTATTTAATGTATGTGTCTGCTGGGAACAAGCCTGATGGGAAAGCCAGAGACCAGCATTAGTACTAGAATAGGATGCTTTGGTCCTGCTTCTTGGGAATGGGATTGAAATTATACAGGAACATTAGATAGAAACAAAGAGAAATTATAGTTACATGCTGACACAAAGAGTCAAAGATTTGAGTCAATAGATAGAGACAAGGTGTGACAGGGTGGGGAGCATAAGCCTGCAATCTTTGATTGGGGGAAGGGAAGAGTAGATGATACAGCATTTAAGATATATTGCACACTAATGGGAAGTTAATGGCTGTGCCTTCCTGAAGGGAAGAGGGATTCTGCCCAAGGTGAATTGTATACTGACTGTGAAAATGTTCAGTGGCTCTTGACATAGCCTGGAGGTGGGGAGGGAGCTCACACTGCACCTGCGCGAGAGGCAGGGGCTGGATGCCCACCCTGAGGCCTGTGTATTGCTGGGAAATTTTCTGCACTGACTAAAGATGGCAGCAAAAGAAGGTGAAAGATACTGAGGAACTGTCAAAAATGGCAGACACTAACACACCAAAGAAAGGACTAGATATGAAGTCACACAGGACGTTTTGGGCTGAGCATTTAAATTAGCAGGGGCTAAAAGTCAGAGAGAGAGCCATGAGGTCTGGAGTGAGAGAAGACTGAAAGTCAGAAGTTCAGTGAGTCACCAGAACTGGTGGTGCGGTGAGGGACCTTCCCAGCCACCCAGATTTGAGTCTACCTGGAGAAGATGAAGACAGAGCTGATGGACACGCAGGGGACCTGCCTAGCCACCCAAATTCACGAAGGATGCTTGAAGCTGAGTTGTGACCAGGAATGCTAATCTGCAGACTTCTGCTGTTCTGAAAGATGGTGCCTCTGAGTGGCATATTCTGAAACTGGCCTGGTTTGGCACAGGGAGGCAGGACTACATGTTTTGGCATGTTTTAAAGGGAACGGGACTTAACGGCAGAAATCTGCCATTTATTCTAAATCTGTATAACCTTTCAATAAACAACCCATTTTCTTTTTCACCAAACTCTTCCACTGGGAATCACACTTCTTGGTGTTGGGCAAGTGAACCTCACATCTTTCCAGAACAGCATTGGCAGGGTTGTGTAACAAAAGCATTAAGCCAAGAGAAGATCAGCAATATATTGGGAAGTAGAGAACAGGGTGTAATGAATCAAAATCCAGGTCCTATGTGGTGAGAAAGGAAGGCTTCTGAGTACTTACAGTAGTCCCTTCTTATCTGTGGTCTCATTTTCTGCATTTTGTTACCTGTGATCAACAGCAGTCCAAAAATGCAGAATACAAAAATTAAGAAATAAAGGATTCCTAAGGCTTCAATTCTATGCCGTTCTGAGTAACACAATGAAATCTCATGGCATCCTGCTCTGGGCTACCTGGGATGTGAACTATCCTTTGTTCATTGTACTCATGCCATATGCTACTTGCTCATTAGTCACTTAGCAGGCCTCTTGTTTATCAGATTGACTATCACAGTATCACTGTGCTTGTGTTCAAGTCACCCTTATTTTACTTAATAATGGCCCAAAGGCAAGAGCAGCTGACGCTGACAATTTAGCTATGCCAAAGAGAAGCCTTAAAGTGCTCTCTTCAAATGAAATATGAAAGCTCCCAATTTAATATAGAAAAACAATTATATGTTGAGCTTGCTAAGATGTACAGTAACAATGAATCTTTTATCTGTGAAGTTGTTAGGAGGAAAAAAGGAAGTGTGTGCTAAATGTGTTGTCTCACCTCAAACTGCAAAATGTAGTTTGCACAGTGTATGGTAAGTGTATGGACACAGTGTATGGTAAGTGATTAGTTAAGATGGGAAAGGCACTGAATTTGTGGGTGAAAGACACGAACAGAGCATGTGTGCTGATTACGGTAACATCATAGGCTCAGAAAGCACTGGGCCTATGTGAAGACTTCAGCAGGGATACCCTGAAATAGTGACCATATTCACACAAGTTTTATTACAGTATATTGCTCTAATTGTCCTGTTGTATTAATAGTTGTTGTTACTCCCTTATCATGCCTAATTTATAAATTCTGTGGGCATTCACAGGAGAAAAACATAGTATATGCAGGGTTTGGTACTATTTGGTACTATCCTTAGTGTCAGTAATACACTGGGTGTCTTGGGATGTGTTCCCCTTGAATGGGGGGGGGGGAACTGTAATATTACTGAGTACTGCCCAGGGACCCTGAAGTGACATTTTAATAAATACCAGTGGAGTAGGTGAAAGAATGATGAAGTGAATGCCTCCATTGACCACGTGTAAAGTTCTACAAGAGAATACTTACGGGCTGAAATAAATGAGTACGCATAGGCTTCAGATATTGAGACTATAATGAGTTAAAGTTTGGGGTGAAGAGAGAGACACACAGTTCAGTGATGAATAGTCATCTTGGAAGTGCACTGTGATGTGGACCCAAGAAAATAAGTTGTGACTTTATTAATCACCGTTGAGGCAAAAGCAGACCCACATATAGTAGTGTTCAGGTGAGCTAAATATTTAAAATCCTTTAAAGCTCGCCCTTCATTTCTTTGAATAAGAGGATGAATGTGATGCGGGGTGGGGGTGGGGACAGGAAGGACTGAGAAAGATGACTGCTATATTTAGTGCTCAGCGTCTCCTTTTTGCCCCATGCAGTTCAACTTTGCTCTCAAATTACATCCCTCAATCTGCAGCTTAAAGTTTTCAGTTACCAGCTTCATCCTTCTTGAAAGGGAAATAAAGACTACCTGTTGTTATTCAAGCATGTCCCTTAGAGATCTTAATTCAGTACCTTAGGACATTCAGACTCTCCTTTAAAATAAAAAGACCTCTAGGAGCTTGTTATTAATGAAGACAAGTCTGTGAGCTTTGAAATGCTAATTTAAAGAACACCAATTGATGATATAAATGGCATTAAGCCACTTTCTACCTACTGACATTATGAATAACAATTTTTCCAGTTTCATTTTTATAATAATCTCTGTTTCACATTGATCTGCTATTCCACTTGTATCATATTTAAAATTCCATATGTGTGCTGATCTTTTTATGGGCTCTCTATTCTACTCTACATCATTTGTCAATTTGTCTCTTACTGCATTAATGCAGTCTTAATTGCTGTAATTTCATCATAAATTCTGATATATGACAGGACATGTCTCCTCTTTTAGCCATCTTTAGACATATCCTGATTATTGTTAGCCCTTCACATTTCCATAAAAATTTAAGAATCAGCCTCATTCAAAGTCTGGCTATGACTTTGATTGGAGTTGCTTTGAGTCTATAAATCACTTTGGGGTGAACTGACATCTCTGTGATGTGTTTCTATCGCCAACATGAGCTTTCCAATTATTTAGGTTTCTTCAGTGCCTCTCGGTGGAAGCTTATAATTTCTTTCTTTATATACATATAAAGAAAAGAGAGAGACAGAGAAAGTAACATCTATTTGTTGTTCCACTTATTTATGCATTCATTGGTTGATTCTTCTATGTGTTCTGACTGGAGATTGAACCTGAACCTTGGTGTATAGGGATGATGCTCTAATCAACCTGAGATACCCAGCCGGGGCTTTTGTAAATTTTATTTTTAATTCATTTTTATTTTTCACTTACAATTGGCATATATTATTATATTAGTTTCAGGTGCACACACCAGATATTAGACATTACATAACTTATTAAGTGATCATCCCAATAAATCTTGCACCCATGTGACATCATACATAGTTATTAGAATACTATTAACTATATTCCCTATACTGTACTTTACATCCCCATGACTCTTTTGTAACTGCTGATTTGTACTTCTGAATCCTTTCACCATTTTCACTTGTCCCCCTGACTATCCTCCCATCTGGCACCTGTCAAAATGTTCTCTGTATCCATGAGTCTGTTTTTTGTTTATTTGCTTGTTTTTTTGTTCTATTTTCTTATTTAATTGTTGATAGATATGTATTTATTGACATTCTGTTCCAATTTTTTTTTTTATTTCTTCTTTTCTTCTTTTTAAACAAGACCTTGTAACATTTCATATAATACTGATTTGGTAGTCTTGACTCCCTTAGCTTTTTCTTGTCTGGGAAGCTCTTTATCTGACCTTGAGTCTAAATGATAGCTTTTCTGTGTAGAGTAATCTTGGTTGTAGATCCTGGCTTTTTATTACTTTGAATGTTTCTTGCCAATCACTTTTGGACTGCAAAGCTTCTGTTGAGAAATCAGCTGACAATCTCATAGGAGCTCACTTATAAGTAACTATCTGCTTTTCTTTTTCTGCTTTTAAGATTCTCTCTTTGTCTTTAACATTTTGCATCTTAATTAAAATGTGCCTGAGTGTGGGCCTCTTTGTGTTTATCTTGTTTGGGACTCTGTGCTTCTTGGATTGTATGTCTATTTCCTTCAATAGGTTAGTGAAGTTTTTTGTCATTATTTTTTCAAATAGATTTTTAATTTCTTGCTCTCTCTCTTCTCTTTCCAGAAACCACACAACACAAATATTGGTATGCTTGAAGTTGTCCCAGAGACTCCTTACACTACTCTCATTTGTTTGGATTCTTTTTGTGTGTGTGTGGCTCTAATTGGGTGTCTTTTGCTTCTTTATATTCCAAATTGCTGACTCAGTTCTCAGCTTTATCTACTCTACTATTGATTCCCTTTAAATTATTCCTCAATTCAGTTAGTATCTGCTTCATTTTTGACTGGTCCTTTTCATGCTGTTGAAGTTCTAAGTTCATTGAGCACCCTTATAACCAGTGTTTGAACTCTGCATGTAGTAACTTGCTTGTCTCCATTTTGTTTAGCTCTTTCTCTGTTCTGTTTTCATTTGGAACATGTTTTTTTCTCCTCATTTTGATAGCCTCCCTGTGTTTGATTCTATGTATTAGATAGAACTGCCACATCTCCCAGGCTTGGTAGAATGGCCTAATGTAGTAGGTGTTCTGTAGGATCCAGTGTCAATGCATCCCTGATCCCACACCTGGGCACTCGAGGTGCAACATTGTGTGGGTTGTGTACACACTCTTGTTGTAGCTGAGCTGTGATTGCTGTTGACACATCAATGGGAGGGATTTACCCCCAGGTTGATCAGCTACAAGAGCTGGCTTCAACCACCAACCACCAACCAACTGTGCAGGGTCTTATCCTACAGAGCAGGACTTACTTCAGTGGGGCTCAGGTTCCTGCTGAGCCCACCCCTTGAGTGTTTCACTTGTGGAGGTGATTGGGTGTGATGCTTTGATGTAGTCTGAAGCTGTCTACTGAGTATGCTGGTTTTAGGGTTTCTTGGGAGGTGCAGGCCAAGGTCAGCCACCACCAGTATTCTTTCTTAGGCCACCCAGAATGAGCTACAAAGCAATGTGCAGATGGCTGCTACTTGTGCTGGGCTTGGAGATGCCCTGGTGAGGCCACATTGTGAATCAAGGCTGGCTGTTGCTAATGCTGGGCCTGAGGCTACTTAGTAACAGGTATAGGGTACACTGAGGCCAGATGCTGCTTGTCTGAGAGATTTTAGGAAATTTGAAGTATCAGCAGTGAGAGGACTTTCATATGGAAAAGCCACTGGAGACAGCTTGGGTGGACCTGAAAGTTTGGTGGGGTTTTATGGCAGGGAATCACCAGGGCAGGGAAAACAGCATAAGTCAGGATGATGGAGACTCAGATATGTTGTCTGCCTGCTGGTTCTGTGTGAAGGTGGCTCATCAAGGAAACAATGGCCTCTGCCAAGTACTTCTGTCTGAAAAAAAGCTGCCTCCCAGCTTTCACTCTGGTGGCAGACAATTCATTTCCTCCCTATATTCCTCTGGTGCCTTTCAAGTTGCTGCCCCAGTGCTGGAGCTCAGAGAGAGTGAGCACAAGTAAGTCCATACATGGGCCCAAGAGGAGCTGCCTGGGCCTTCAGAAGCCCTCTGTCTACCTCAGCTTCAATCCCTTCTGGTGTTTATGGCTAGAAGTTATGAGGATTTTTCTTCCTGGCACTAGAACCCTGGGTTGGGGAACCAGGGGTGGGGCTGGGACCCAGGGGTGGGGCTGGGACCCCTCCTCCTCAGGTGGACCTTTGCAGCCTAGCTATCTCTCCCAATTTTCATCCACCACACCTAGGTGTGGGACCAGCATGTTCTGCATCTCTGCCCCTTCTCCCAGTCTCCATGAGGCTTCTTCTTTAACTCCCTAGTTTTAGGACTTCCATTCAAGCAGATGTCAGGTGGTTCTAACAAATGGTTGTTCTGTAGTTTAGTAATTTTGATATGGTTTTGGAAGGAGGCAAGTACCAAATTTACCCATGCTACCATGTTGACTGGTGGAACTCTTATAATTTTTGTTCTCAGGCCTTATACATCTTTTGTGAGATTTATTCCTAAATATTTTACAGTGCTACTTGATATGTTAATATCTTTATTTTAAAATTTATATTTCCTCATTTGCTTTTGATATAGATAAATACAGTAGGATTTTATATTTTCCCTTTTACAAATTGTTCAATTTTCTTATTTTTTAATACTTGTGATTTTATATAATAGATTTTATAATAATTCTCTTTAATTTTTTCAGGTTTTCTATTTAAACATATCATCCATAATCATATCATATTCAAATACTGACAGTTTTCTTCTTCCTTTCTAAGGCTTATACCTTACTTTTTCCCCCCAGCTTACTCTACTGACTAGAAAATTGTATCTCATTCACACTATACAAACAAACTACTTCAGATGCACTGAAAATTTAAATATCAAGGGTAAAAGTTTTGTAGATAACAGAGGTGACAAAAAGGTAGGAAACTTTTTCTTCAACAAAATATCAAAACTACTAACCATAAAGGAAAAGACAGATAAATTTGTGTACATTAAATTGAACATCTCATAATGGTAATGTAAAAAATATAATTAAAAAGACTTTTATAAAAAATAAATAAATTGAAAATCTCTGATAATAAAAAAATAACTTTCAAAAAGTGAAAAAAAACTGCAAAGAGAAAAGGGTATATGTGCCACATACACAAGTGACAGAGGATAGTCACTATCTCTTTAGTAAAAAACTTCTACAATACAATATTAAAATGGGAAAATTGGCATTTCACAGCAGAAAAGATATTTATGGCCAATAACCATATTTAGAGATTTTCAGCTCCATTACTGATGAGGGAAATGCAAAAAAATAAATAAATAAAAAGACCACTATGACATAAATGTTTTACTCATTCCATTGATAGAAAATTTTAGGTGTCTGAAGATACCAAGTATTAAAGAGTATGCAGATCAGCAAAATCTCTTACCAATTGCTGTCTGAAGTGTAAAATGATGTAATAGCTTTGGGAAAGAAAAAGTGTTATCTTGGAAAGTTGAATAGTTACATATCTTACAACCTCAAAATTTAATTTTTTGGTACATATCCCCTAAAAAATAATTGCACAGGAGCACCAGAAATGTAAACAAAACTTTTACATCACCATAGTTCATAACAGAAAAAACCTGAAAACAACCTTAAGGGGATGGATAATTAAAATATAATATATTCAAATGATGGAATATTACAGAGCAGTGAACTGAAATCAACCCCGTATATTCACTACAATGTGGATGAATCTTGCTAGTTTAATGGAATTTAAAAGCTATAAAAAATATATTTTACAAAAATTCAAAAACAAGTAAAACTAAAAAAATGTAGTCTAAGCATACACCTATATTTATAAAACTATTAAATATTAAAGGAAATAATACAAAACTTGAAATTGAATTTATTTTTAGGTGGAAACAGCTTGAAAACAAGATTGGGAGGAGCATGTAAGTTGATAAAAGTTATTGTTAGAGTTCTAATTAAGTTTTATAGTACATTTGTGAATGTTTATTATATATATATTTAGCATAGTAATCTCTTTTTTTAAAGATGTTATTTATTTATTTTTAGAGAGGGAATGGAGGGAGAAAGAGAGAGAGAGAGAGAGAAACATCAATGTGTGGTTGCTGGGGGCCGTGGCCTGCAACCCAGGCATGTAACCTGACTGGGAATTGAACCTGCGATGTTTTGGTTCGAAGCCTGCGCTCAATCTCCTGAGCTACGCCAGCCAGGGCTGTTTATTATATTATTAAAATTAATAAACTAAATAAATTATTGTCACATTTGGATACTGATGACAGGATATCAAGAACTGAGGATTATAATTAACCCAATTCTGTATACTGTAGCAAGAACTCCTATGAGCTGGAATTCATTAACCTGCAGGACTTCTCAGGGAATGGAGTGTAAGGATGAAGAAAAGGCAAGGAGTTGAGTGGCAAGTACCGTAAAATGCACTGATACCTGGATAGAAACATTTCATCTCAAGCAAACTGTGGGATACATCTTTCTTGATCATTGTTGGGAGCAAGGTTTGCCAAAATTGTCTATTTCTGATTCAAGAGCTCACAGCAAACAGAATTTGACTGTTTATATGGACCTTAGGTTTCATCTTCTCTAATGATTAAAAAGATTCTCCGATATTTCTTTATAGCTGCTTGAATTATGTGACCTTTTCTTTTAACCGAGATATCATAATACTCTTTTCTCAGATTCATCTTCTCATTTATTTTCCTCAGAGTCTAGGCCTTTTGTGGTATATAATTTAAATTAGAAATGTGATGGCACTGTCTCATGGGTTCCCTGTGAATTTTGTTAGTAAGATTGTACCCACATATTTTCCTAGTTAAACTGGATCCCCAGCTCCTTTCTGTCTCAGGGCCCTGGAGCACTGGTCAGAGCCACACCGGTAGGGCAGGGGCAGGGGGCGGGGAAGATGGGCAAGACTTAGCAGAGAGTCAGGGAAGGGTGTTGGAAGTGGAAAAGGCATTAGAGGTCTTATAAATGCAAAAACTGAAGCATAGAGAAAGATGAAAATAGTTGCCCCAAATCACTCAATTAACCAGTTAATTCATTGTGGCCAGTGGCAGGGCCAGACAAGAATCCATTTCTCTTGGTTCTGGACTGATGCACTTAGTTCACCAGGCTGCTCCTCGGCAGCCATGTGTGTGCAAGAGAGGGAGCCAATGTTTCCTGTCCCATTTATATATTGAAGTTTCTAATGCATACCCTCTTAATGATAGCTGAGATTCCATTCCACGAGAGAGGAATCAGGTTACTCTGAAATCTTCTATGGAGTCTCTTCCTAGGGTGAAAGAAAGCGATATCTCAACTCTTGTTTCCAGGAGACACAAGAAGGGTTATCACCAGGTCCGGTACACAGACCAAAAGGGCTTGCTGGGCCATCTGAATCACTTCCAGCTGTGGGAGGAGGGGGTGATGGCAGGTGAAAGGTGGGGTGAGGATGGTAGACAATAAAGAAAACGCTTCTGTGGAATGGGGTAGACAGATCATGGGATTTCTATGTTCTGAGACCCCTCTATGAGTCTATTTATCTGCCTTTAGCCTGAGTCATATAATAAACTGATTATCTAGAACATTTAATTTGGTCACATAGTCATCACTTGAACTTGTTTTCTTTGAGATGTGTCTTTCAGTTGGTTTCTTTGCAGCCAGCCTTTTAATTAAGCTCCTAATACATCTCTTTAAGACCTCCCCAGACTGATTAATCAAGTGCACCAGGAAGCTGGAATTCCATCATAAAGCAGTTCCTAATGTGTGAGAGGGGATTATTAAATTGCTGTTTTATTACCAAAATTGACAAAGATCAGTGATGAGGAGTGAGTGTATGGGTGTTGCGTGGCAACACACTCATCTAATTAATGAAGTGCTGGTTTTATGCTGTGAAGTAGCAGAAGGACTTGACAAGACTCATGGTTTTGCTCATTGACTCTAACAGCTGCAGTGGTGTTTCCTAACGTTTTCACAAGGTTTGGCGTAACATATTGCCCTTGTCACACTTCAAGAAGGAAGGAGGGGCAATTAAATCTTTCCCACTGTTGGAGAATCCCAAGGGAAGACAATGCTGAAAGCTGAATACTGCCCCTGGCCCCACTTTGTATAAATACCCATGTCTACCCCTCCACCATTCACACTTCAATCAAACATGTCTGTTGTGAATCTTCTAGCTTTTTTGGGTAACTTTTTTTAGGGGGAGATGGAGAAATCAACAGGAACTGACACTAATTTCCCTAGGGAAAAAAATAAAATACAAGTGGAAGGCATTGAAACACAGTTTGTTATTGATGCTGCATTCATAAACCAAAGGGATCAAAAACAGCAAACTGGGACTTATGAATTAATCAGACATGAATAATGTCGATGAGTGTTTCCAGCGACAACAAAGACTGGGCCTTTACCAGAAGAAAAAGCAGATGATAATCTGTCTTTTTTGAGTTTTTTTAGAGTAAGTATCTGTTGCCTGGCTACTTCTGTTGTTTGGCCAACTATCTGTGCTTCTGTGTTTCATTTCTGCTTGGATTGGCAACAGGGATCAGATGGGTTTAAGAACTGAGTCTTGAGTCTAGGAGAGTCTTCTGGAGATCAAATGAGAAACTGCTCATTTCTGAGATTGCAAAGTTCCAGAAAAACAGGCTACATGGTAGCACAAAGGTAATCTTGCTTTTGATATTTCAGCTGTTTTATTTCTTCCATATTTCCCCTCCAAACATACTCTATTAAATTAAAGAGAAAGAAAAAAGCTATTGCTTGCATGGGTTTCTTTGGCTGATGTGGGTAGGTCCAGCCTCAGGTCTAAATCACATATAACCCCAAGGTCATGTATGTGAAGCTTGGTCCTGAACACTAAGTTCTGTTGTTTTGAAGGTAAATGATTATAAATGTAAATTCCCACTCCCTGTGGGGCTGCTTGGCTGAGAGGGATTTCTGGGCTTGGCACAGCTCGGTGGTAATTATCTAGACTTGAACACAGATTTTGTTTCAAGGGGAAAGACATTTGGCAGCAGCTCCTGCAGGCTTTAAAAAGCCACATTGTTTTTTTCCCTGGGATGCCAAAACCTCTAATTTCTAGACGTGAAATGTTAATGCTCTTCATTCACCCATATCCTCATCCCCACTGGCTCTGAGAAACAGGTATGGCCTTTTCCCTGGAACACTCTCGTCACAGGAATCCACACAACTTACAACCTGACAGAATTCCCCTTAGCACCAGCGTATCGTTTTGGCCAGTCCGTGTCGGATGGCTTTCAGATCTCCACAGCCAAACATGTGTTTCACTTGAAGGGATAAACCAGAGTTGCTCAAGCAAATGATACCTAAGCTTTTTGTAGAAACCACTGAACAGATTCATCTTTTTCATGGTAAGGCAGCAAGAAGAGGCAACAAAAGCAGCATTTTTAAACATCAAGTACGTGCCTGGTGTTGTGCTAACCAGCGCAGAGATATCCCAAATGGGAAGACACAGCTCTCAACTTTTAAAGGTCTGAGATGTGTTTGGGTAATAACACATGCCCCAAACCAGCAGAGTATGACTCCAGTGCCCTTACACGAGTAATCAATAACTAGTAAAGCATGTGTGTGTGTGTGTGTGTGTGTGTGAGAGAGAGAGACAGAGACATGTGTGGTGTGTGTCTGTGTGTCTGTATTGAAGAGAGGGGTGGGGAGGGAGGCAGTGGGGGAATGGGGGAAAGAAAGAAAGAGAATATGTGACATATTCATTTATTCTTTCAACAAATACCGTGCTGTATCTCAGGACACAAAGGTGACTAATATACTGTTCTCATCCTCAAGGAACACACCGATGATGAAGAAAATGTTGGACAAACAGATCATTCATTCTCTCAACAGATATTTACTGTGCACTTCCTATAAGCCGGGCACTATGCTGCGTGGTGGACAGATAAAATGCTAAGATGCTCATTGTGATCCTTGCCCTTAGTGGTTTATAATCATACACTCATTCACGTGAAGAATTCAGAGTGCTGAGTACAAAACTGTGATGAGCTTTGGAGTAAAATCAACCTGTGTTGGAATTTTAGTTTTTCAGTGTGCTACTTATAAGACCAGACAAGTTGCTAAACCTCTCTAAGCTTTGCTTTCCTCTTCTGGAAAATAGGTGTAATGGTACGTACCACACAGGTGCTGTAGTGATTAAACGAAGTAACATAAGTACAACACTGGTTGCAGTATCTGCTGTCACAGATGCTCAATAAATAATAGTTATTCATAGATATAACTGGGGATTTTTGAAAAGGCAAGCGAGAGTAATTTGTAGTTGGGATATTCAAGCCAGATGAAGCTGGCCTTCACGGATGGGAGGAGTTAAGGAGAGAGGAGCAGTGTGTTCAAAGGCCCAGAGGTCTGAGGAAGTCAGATATTACCCTAAAGCTGGAAGATACAGCACTAGAGGTGGGCAAAAGTAGTGGCCAAGGATTAAGTTGGACAGGAAAGCTGGGACCTAATCATGAAGGACCTAGTCTGTCTCCTTAAGAAGTCTGGGTGTTTATCCTGAAGATAATGAAAAATCATTAGACAGTAGTTACAGGAACATTTTTTGAAGGAAACAAGACTTGAACTAAGCCTTGATTGATAGGTAGGATTCAGACTGGCAGAGACACAAAGGCCTGGGGTAGTAGGAGGGGAGTAAGTACAGAATGCTCAGAGGTAGAAGTGAGCTCAGCACTTATAGGACCCGACTGGCTGGCAGGAGCTTTGGCTCTAATTTCTCTTGGAGCTATTGTAATTGTCTTAAATGACAATTCCAGAGGGATTCATGGTTAGGGCTGCTAAGAGTGTGGCTGGGGTCAATCAAATACATTTTCCTCTTTAAATTATTTACAATCATATGACCTATCTTTAGATGCTTTCTATTCTCACTCTTTCTTTTTTCTTTCTTTTTCTCTTATTTTTTTAGAAATAGGGAAGACCCATATGCTCATTATGACCATATAATAATGGTCTATATATGCCTGCAGAATCTTCCATGCTTCTATATGTTACGATGAGCTTGTCATTTGGACAACTCGGCCTAGCACTGGATATATGAGGTCTTCTGGAAAAAAATCCAACCATCGTTAATATGAGAATAGTGATGTAACCTGGCAGTCAAGGAATGTGCATGTGTGAACAATGACAACTTCACTGTACTAGCCAGTGGGGGCAGTAGATGTCATTAAATGAGCATGTGTACCACGTGGCTGTCGCATTCAAAATGACTGAGTGAGAAGAGCAACAAATCTGCACCAAATTTTGCATTAAGCTTGAACATTCCTCCATGGAAACTATTTGGGTGACTCAGAAGGCCACAGCTATGGGCAACTGGTGAATGGCAGCCTCATCACAACAATGACCTCACTCATGCATCACATCTCATAAAGTGTTTTTGAGAAACATTAAATCACCCAGGTAATTTAGTCTCCTACAGCTCAGATTTGGTACCCTGGGACTTCTGGCTTTTTCTAAAACTAAAATCACCTTTGAAAGGGAAGAGATTTCAGACCATCAGTGAGATTCAGAAAAATACAACAGGACAGCTGATGGCGATTGGGAGAACTGTGTGAGGTCCCAAGGTGCCTGCTTTGAAGGGGACTGAGGCATCATTGTCCTACGTACAATGTTTCTTCTGTCTTGCATCTTCTTAAATAAATGCTTCTATTTCTCATATTATATAGCTGGTTACCTTCTGGACAGACCTCATAGATATGATGACAATATTGCCTGAAGTCAAAATTGGTTAAATGGTTTTATATGTCTAGGAGCTTAGTGTGCTTGAGATCAATGTGTGTGGTCACATGGGTTGTCCCAGAACTGAGCAAGTGGAGATCTGGACAGGGCATCACTGCGTGGAGTGGGCATGCACTCAGGCTCCTGGCCGGAGAAGCAACAGCAGCTCCCTGACTTGATGACTTGAGTCATCAAAAGCATTTTTTCTGCAATGGAATAGTTCCTTGTATAATTATATCCAAGCATATGGCAGTTCTGAAAGAATTTTTAAACATTATTTTATTACAGTTGTTATTTGCTTTCAGGCATGTAAAATTTTCGCTCATCTCTCTAAAGATCATATACATCTTAAATTTTTTTCTGCTCTCCTCTTTGTTCCACTTTCTTTAATTGTCCTTTTCTTGTTTGACTTGGCCTCTACCTTTGATGATAACGCTGCCCCTCAAATGCTTTGAGATCTTAAATATGAGTTCACAGCATGTGGTTGGAAAGGATGTCTGTAAGTCAAACTGCACATTGTTCAGCTTTGAATTAACGCTCCTTTTCAACTTCTTCCCACCATGACGATCTGAGGTGTCTGGATGCTCCAGTTCCTGAGCTGTCCCCATGTTCTCTACACGGGTCCACTTGCCCCTTGTTGCTTCCTTTCTCTGCAGCTGCCTGGGATCCAGCCCTCTCTGCAGTGCAAAGGCAGTTACCCCTCAGCCCGTATTTTCTATCTTCCAGAAAATCACTGACCTCTCTCTTCTCGTGTCATTTCTCTCCAAAACTCTCTGTCTTTGTGGATTGATGACTTAGTGGATTCTAGGAGGGAGAAGACATAAGTGTATGTGCAGTTTACCTTATTTAAGTGAAAGGTATTGTTTTAAAGACATAAATATTTTTATTTAAAATCATAGAATAATGCATTGAATATAGAGAAAGATACATCGATGCTAGTGTTCAGTGTGTAAACTTTTAAAGCCTGTATATCGGAAAATTTGATCATTTGAAAAGTGCCAGAAATTTGCTTTCTTTGGTTTGAAAGGCATAACAGGAAATTTATCTCCAGGACGGACTCTTCTGCTGTTCTGAGATATAATCATTTTGGTTGGATTCTTGTTTATGCAGAATTTATTTTGTTGGGTTTAGGGTAGCTCTAAGTGTTTTTGAAGCAAACAAAAAGTAAATGCTGTCATTCATTCATTCACAATTTAACTATTTGTTCATTTATCTGTTAATTTACTTACACAACAAATATCGGTTGAACCCCTACTCAGTGCCCTGTCTAAACTACAGGGACAGAGGCAGATGTAATAGCTGCTACACAGTGATTGGAGGATGGGGATAGAGAGAAGCAGCGCTTCTTCAAGTTTAGTATCCTGACCAGCAGCATCAGCAACAAGTGGGAATTTGTCAGAAATGCCAGTTGTCAGGCTCCACCCCAGACATACTGAATCAGAAACTGTGGTTCAACCCAGCAGTCAGGATTTAAAAGCTTTTCAGGTGTTTCCAATGTACACTAGAGTGTGAGAGCCATTGCTGTTTAAAAAAGCTTTAATTTTTTTTAGAAAAATGTCTGTTTCTGTATGTGAATCAGAAAGCTGTGTGATATTCTGTGAGAAGAAGAGAGATGATGGGGAGGAAATGCTCTGAGATAATGAAATTTCTAGCAGTCCATTTGTTAAAACCCATCTGTTCTATATTTAGACTTAATTTTCTGAAAACAAGGATATGCTACTACCTGTTTCATTGAAGATTTCTATGATTTTTTTTTCAGTTTATTTTATGTGCTTTGGAATCCATTTGCTGGTTGGCTATGGAAACAAGAAGACCCTCATATTTCGGTATTTAGGTCACACTATAGGCAACGCTGATGCTAGCAGAAGCAACAAATCAGCTGTGACCATTGTCCCTATCACTATTAGTTTTGCCAGTCCCAGTGCCCTTGTTGCCTTTGCAAACGCCATGGCCAAGGCCAATACTGCTCTCAGTGCCACACTGATACTTTATTGAAATTTATCTTGTAACTTTTACTGTTCCCGGATTGTGAGTGTTAGTTATGAAGAACTGGCTTATCTTAGTGACAGCCTCATATTTTCAGCTTCATCCTTTCGGTGATGGCTTAATACATAACAATGGATTGCCCCGTCCCTCCATTTTCTCTTCTTTTTTGGGCCACATTTTGCCAGAAGGCTTCTTCTGGGGTCCCGTAAATCTCCAGCCCTTCCTTCGTGTCCACAGATGCTTGTATGTTTACATTAAAGTTGGCATTCTGTTACACAGACCACTCAGTTGGCCTTGGTAATGACGTGCTGTGACAGCAGCTGCAGTGGACACTTTCCGCTGTTTTACGCCTGGAAGGCATCGTGGACATGATGGAAAGAGCACTGGATTTAGTGTTGAAGCTGGATCTAAAATCTGATTCCAGCACAGTCTAGAGAAACACTTTTACCTTTCACTGCCATATTTAAAATTTTTGGAATCATTTTATCTCTAAGGAGCTTCTATTTCTAATACTTTATGAACCTATCATACAGAGGTCACAACACGTACAAAAACATTATTCTTGGGATTTCAGCCATGAATATCATACCTATTTAGGAAACAAAAATGTAAGTGTGTTGGGAGTACTGGGGGGATATTAGGATTGGGAGATTTAAGGTCAGTTTTTTTAAACCTCTCCCCAAAGACTTTTGTAGAAATTCATTTCCTACAAAAATAAAAAATAAAATAAATAACCAACATGAGACATCAAGTTCTTTCCATTAAGCTCATTCTTAGGTAGGTTGGTTTGGGTTGCTGTGTTACTTCTGTTGTGAATTCAAATATACTTTCAACCATTAAGATTTTCCTGAACAGCATACTTCTCACATTTCTATTCCCCCATTCTTCAAATACAAATAATTTCTCATCACTTATGGTTTTAAACATATTTTAAAAATATTTATTATGTGCATACTTATCTTGTCTTACATATTACACTGGGGGCCTATCCTTGAAGTTGAGCCTGGCTCGTTTTGGGGAATCTTGTGTTTAGGACAGTGCCTCATACACATTAAGTACTTACTGAATAAGTGGGAGATTCCCTTTATGAATAAAAGGATGGGTATCATTTGGGTAGTGGTCTATAGCCTGGGGCCAGTCCATGAATTTTTTGTTACCAACCCATAATGGAAGAAGTATAGCTATTGAGAATAAGTGATAGTAATTGTAATAGAAATTTGACATTGGTGTGGCATTATTATATGTGATCAATACACTTATCTCACTGAATATGATATGCAATATATTTTGTATATTGACCTTGTATTTTACCAAGTTGCTAAAATTGCTTATAATTTCTAATCGCTTCTTGGTAGATGGATTGTGATCCTACATACTCAGTTATGTTATTAGCAAATAGAGAAAAGTTTTTTCTTCCTTTCCAATCCATGTGTTTTTTATTTGTTTCTTTCTTTTTTCACTACCAAAGACCTCCAGAATAATGTTAAATAGAAGTGATAAGGTGGGTTTTTCTTGCTTCATTCTCAATCTCAAGAGAAAATATTCAGTCTTTCACCATACTATGATGTTATCTTTATACTATAGATATCCTCTGTCGGATTGAGGAAGTTCCCTTCTATTCCAAGTTTACCGAGAAATATTATTGTGAATGGGTGCTGAATTTTGTCAAATACTTTTCCTAGAGGTCATCATATGGTTGTTCTTGTATGATTGTCAACACAGTAAATCATATAGGTTGATTTTCAAATGTTAACCCAACTTTGCATTCCTGGAGTGTACTTCAGTTTGTCATGATGCATATTTTGCTGGATTTGATTTGCTAAAAGTATGTCAGGTATTTTTGCATACATGCTCATGAAGGATATTGATTTGTAATTTTTCTTATATCAATATCTTTGTCTTTGGAGTCAGGCTAATACTAGCCTTAAAAGATCAATTGGAGAAGGTTCATCTTCTTTTATGTTCTGGGATAATTTTTTGTGTGGTTTGTGTTATGTCTTTCTTAATGTTGAATAAAATCTACCAATAAAGTTATCTGGGTCTGCCATTTTGTTTTTGGAATTTTTAGTTTATGATTTCAATATTTAAATTAAACACAGAACTATTAATCTTTTTTTTTCTTTTGTGAGCTTTGGTAGTTTATGTGTTTTACAGATACTTTGCACAGCATCAATGGTATCTACTTTTTCATAAAGTTATTCCTAATGGCCCCTTATAATACTTTTAATATTTTAAAAAATCTGTATTATTGATCCTTTATATTACTCATCTTGATTATTTGTGTTGTTTCTATTTTCTTCAGTAGTCTGGATAGTGTTCTAAATTTGCTAACTTTTTAAAGAACCAGCATATAGTTTAATTGATAGTCATTGTTTTCATTGTTTTTGTGTTCTGTATTTCATTGACTTCTGCTATTATTTTTATTACTTCCTTTCTCTCCTAGAGTCTTACTTGCTATAATTCTTTAGTGGTTCCTCTAGTGTTTACAATATACATCTTTAACTTATCACAGTCTACTTTCAAATAAAATTAGACACTTTATGTATAACCAAGAACCTTAAAAAAGTAAGCTTCTGTAGGCTGTGACTATGTTTTATATATTTTAATATACATATATTATAAAGCCCATAATATATTACTGCTATTTGTGTTCAAACTAGCAGTTACTTTCCAAGAGATTAAAGTTTTTGAGAAACTTATTTTTCTTATATTTACCCATATTTGTGGTACTCTATTTCTTTGAGTAGATCCAAATTTATATCTGGTATTATTTTGCTTTGCATGAATACATTTCTATATCAATTCTCAAATTGTAGGTCTGCTGGAGATATATTGTCTCAGGTTTTATTTGCCTGAAAAGTCTTTACTTCACCTTTATTTTTGAAAAATATTTTTTTTTCTGAGTAAAGAATTCTGTGTAGACTGCTTTTTCTTTTAGCAACTAAGGGTGCTGCTGCATTGTCTTCTAGCTTGCCTAGTTTTTTTCAAGAGAAATCTGTTAACATTCTTCTCTTCCTACCTTCGTATTTCATAGCTTTTTTCCTCTGAAAGATTTTAAGATTTTCTATTTATTATTGGCTTTTAGAAATTTGATTATGATACATATTTGTATGGTCTTATTTCATTATTCTGTTTCCATTTATTGAGATTTTTGGTTCTGTGGGTTTTAAGCATTCATTAAATGTGAAAAAACTGGTCATTTTTTTAATCAATTATTTTTTACTTCCCTTTTCTCCTTTTGAAACTGAAATACATGTTTCTTAGATAACTTGATATTGTTCCACATGTCTTTGTTCTTCTATTCCTTTTGTTATTTTAGTCATTTTTCTGTGTTTCATTTTGAATAATTTCTACTGCTGTGTCTTAAAGCTCTGTGATCATTCTTCTATAGTGTACAACCAGCTATTAATTTCATCCAATGTGTGTGTTTTATTGTAGATATTTTGTTTGTAATCTGTAGAAGTTTCATTTAGGTTACTTTTACATGTTTTATTTCTTTCCACATGATATTCATGTTTTCTTCTACCTTGCTGGTCTGACGGTGCATATTTATGATAGATGTTTTCATGTCCTTATCTACTAATACCATTATCTGTGCCACTGAATTATATGTTTTAATTGATTAATTTTCTACTGGTTTTGGGGTCCTATTTTTATGCTTCTTGGCATACTTGTTGCTTTTTTATTGAATTACAAATATTGTGAATTTTGTGTGTTGGGGAGCTAGAGTTTTTAAAATTTCTTTAAAAAGTATATGTTGTTCTGGTACTCAGTTTAGTCACTTAGGAGCAGGTATATCCTTAGATCGTTTAAAATGTTGTTTTTAAGCTTTGTTAAAGGGACTTGGGAGCATTCTATATTTTTAGGCTATCTTATACCCACTACTAAGGTGAACCCTTCCAGGACTTGACCTGATGCATACTGTGTAGATTTTTCCAGTTCAGGCATACAGCCCTCTTTGGGAATTTTTTGGCTTATTTTTCCAGCCCTGGGTAGTTTCTTATTATGCATGTATAGATCAGTGATCAGTCAAAGGCACAAAGGGACTTCTCAGTAAATATCTGGATTTCCTTCTTGATATGTAGTCACTTCTCTTGGCACTCCACTGCATACATTCCAGTAGTGCTGACCACACTTTATTCTAATATCTGTTTCCTCTACAGAGATTCATGGAGACATCTAGACTGTCACTGAGCACATGTTGGGTGAATCATTGAATATACCTTTTTTTTTTTTTTGCTTATTTCAGAGGTCAAGTTCTGTGCTGCTTCTTTTCTAGTGCCTGAAAACTAAAAATATATTTCATGTACTTCTTCCATTTACTAGTTGTTTAAAACCAAAAGATAACTATGGTCCTCTTACCCCACTGTAGGCTGAAGAGAAATTCTTGAATAGAAGATAGATCAAAAATAATTTGTGATCGATTGAAAAAAAACCACATCACCAACAACTGGTTCTTCATCATAGAGCAACACTGTTTAATAGAACTTCTGAGTTGATGGCAATGTTCCATACCTGTACTATCCTCTACAATGGTGACTCTTAACTTTTTTAAAAAAACTCGTGGCACACATAAGCTAATTAATAAAATTTGGCAGCACACTAAAAATACATTTTTTTGTTTACCTGACAAAAAAGGTGAATTTGAATTCATTTGCCACAGACAGTTATTGTTGTGTTGGCTGGTGTCACTCTTTCATCTGATAATCTAAGGGAAAAACATCAGTACCCTGGCTAAACAGTCAGGTATTGCATGTTTTAAAAGTTGCTGAGGTACACCAGTGTGTCTGCCATGGCACACCAGTGAAAAACCGCTGCTCAACAATAACCATTAGAAGGCATGGCTATTTCAAGACATATTGAGCACTTGAAATAGTTAGCTAGTGTATCAGAGGAACTAAAATTTTAATTATATTTAATTTTAATAAATTTAAATAATAACATGTGTTTAGCGGCTTCTGTATTGGACAATTCAGATCTAGAGCCTTTAGGAAAATGTTAGCGAGGCAGGAACAGAAAGAATTTCAGTAAAAGAAAACAAGGCTAGATTGAGGTCAAGGGATGTGTATTTTTCTTTTTAGTTGGAGAAAACTTGGCTAATTTGTGGTTAAAGCTTGTGCTTTAGAAGGAGACAAGACAATTACAGAAGACATGACACAACATGGTGAGGGTAAATCAACTAATGTTTATAAAAATATTTTGGGAATAATAATGAGAAACCCATGTGCTAGTCATTGCTGCTAATATTATTTCTCTACTGATCTAAGATTAAAGTATGCAATTAAATAACAGACCCACAAATGAGTCGGAACATCTCTATCAATGTCAGCCTCCTCTTAGCACTGATAGAGATTTCTAGTTCCGAAGAGACAGAACAGTTTATGATGCCTTTGCTGTCCCCAAAGTTACATCAAGTTATATAGGGAAATAAAAGTTCAATGACAGCATCTCTTCCCAGATGTTAGGAGAGCTGGCACTTTTCCAACATGGGGCATAGAAGACAAGGGTTCTTACTGAACTTGCTTTTCATAGTCATCTGCCGGTCCAGAGCGATCATCCATAATGACTTTAATTCCTAGAAGCCCTATTACTGAAGCTCATATATTGAGAGACCAGCATGTCAGAAACCCTTCCTGTGAGCAATCCTCATTATAATCGATGGCCTCTGAATTTGGGAATATTCCTATAGGAATTTCCTTGGTGAGTCGTACATGCCTGCAGTAACTTCAGGCTAAATCAGAGCTAAGGGATCCATTTCTTTCTTTGGATTTTTAATTATACTTGAGTGTCTGTATGGAAGTTTTATTTCCAGGTTATAATTCCAAAAAAGTCCTCTTCATGACTGACCTATTTTCATGGGCCAGATCATTAAAGAAAATAGGAGATAAATAGCATGGTTTTCCATCTGTATCTACAGTGCAGCATATATAATTCACTAAAAGATACATAGACACACAAGCCACTATTAGTCATTGTCAGGATATCTCGCAGTTTTTCTTGAGAGTACCTAGTCCGCCATAAGTTTGAATCAGCAATACGGTGCAGTTGTGCTTTTCCATGGAAAATGCTCGTTATAATAAGTCAGACAGTGGACATGTGTTACTGGGTTGTAAGAGAACATTAGAGACTCTAGAGTGGTCCCAAGTAGGCCAATGGAGGTGGAATAAAAACACTGCAGTAAATTTATTCACAGAAGGAATAATAAAAATGACAGGCTCTCTTAAACAAAGAGAGCTATCAGGCGTGTGGGATTGGCTGGTGGGCAGTGGAGGCCCGTGGTTGGGAGGTGGAGAAGGGAGTCTCTCAAGTCCTGTGGGAGGCACGGTTGTAAAGTGCTAAGAGCAAAAGCTCACCTCTGGCTTTAATTCCTGGCTGGGGGTACTAGTACTATGACCTTCCGCTGGCAAGAAAACCAGAAGCAATATTTCCTACTTCTAACAGTTTTACAAGAATCAAGTGAGTTAAAGTTTGTGTGAACACAAGCCCAGCAATGTAGATTAGTGTTCAGATACGACTGGTGGGACGGCTGCTGCAGGACGTTTGGTGGGAAGATAGAGGCTCACGAGGGGCGGGGAGGTAACTCATTCTAAGGCAAGGGAGAAGCTGAGATGACAACTTTTGTTTAAGGACGTGACAGAAGTATTGGAGTGAAGATGTGATTTCAGGACGATACACTGAGTAACAGAATCCACATGGACCTATTTCTGAATCTTAAGAGATGGACTGCAATGAACAACAACAGCAACAGAAGCCTACTTTCACCAGATGCACACAGAGAGTAAAAGACTTGCTTTGCTGTAACTCTGTGCTGTGCTTGTACCGGTGCACAGTAATTTCCTCCTTTCGAAGTTCTACCAGAACATGATGTAGTGAAGAAAAACATAGCAGCTTGACTTGTGTGGCACATCAACATGAGGAAACACAACAAAGATGTCACACCGCAGTGGCTTCACATCTGCATCTTATCTGCTGAGTTAGTGGTGTTAAAAGACAGTGTTCAATGCCTGTAGGAAATTCTTTTTTCAAAAAGTGGAAAACAGTGGGCAGGTGGGCATTACTTAGAAATTGCAAGGATGTTCGGTGTAGAAGTGAGACCCTTTATAGGGTATCCAGAATTGATTTCAGAAAAGGAATTTTTGGGACTCCTGGCTTTACTAGGTGGGTGAAGGCACTTAATGTTCCCACTTTGGTTCCAGGTGGGCGAAGCCTAGAGGATGTGCGGCCGTGGAAGGACAAGGCAGTCTGGGTCAGCTGCACAGTCAGGACTCAGTAACAGTTCCTTGTTCTTTTACCTTCTTCCCAGAGAGGGATGCTTAGACATGGGTAGTAAAGACAGAGGAAAAACACTTTCCTCTAGTTCCTGTTCTGCTACTTAAGTACCCCCAAAGCCTCCCTTCAGGGAATTTTAGGTTACTCTTGTCTAGGTTGCCAAATTGAAACAAATCAAGCCAAGTCGCTAAGCAAGGGTGGTAAGAACAATAGAGTGGGGAGTCTTGGGTCTTCTTTCTGCTTCTGCCTTTGTCCAGTTGTGCGACCTTGAGCAAGTTATTCAATCTCCCAGGACTCAGTTTTCTCATTTTTAAAAGAGGGGTAAATGATGTCCAAGGTCCTGTCTTTCCCTGACATTCTGTGAGTTCTTCTACGTTCTGAATTCTCTGATTCTGTGAGCGGTTCCTCAAAAAAGTGACAGAGGGAATTTCAATGAAGGGTGTAGTGGCTACAGAAGGCCTCTCAGGCTACATGAGAAGTAAGCGGGGTGTGGGAGTGCTTACTGGACATTCATGGCACTAGTTTGACTAGTGTGAAGTGTTCTTCAGGGGTATTAGTGAGAGGTAGACAAGACACAAAGGTGACACTGGCCCAGCTCAAAACGTCTCCCTAACTTGATATCTTTCAGATTTATCTGAGTTGGAACTGGGGCTCATCTCAAGAAATCTGCCTATGGCCATAGGACAAAGCAAGCAAAGACTGGGTGTATTTTACTTCTGTTATACTAGATGGTTAGCATTCCTACAGAATAATAATAATAGTAATAATTAGCAGTTATTGAGGGTATGCCTACACTAGTCATAATTTAATATGCTTTATATTGCTTTTCTCATTTAGTTCTCACAACTTATGAAATCAGATTCAGTGCATTACACATTGTACAAATGACAAAACTGTAGCTCATAGATGTTTACTGTCAAAATTCATACAACTGGTAAGTAATGAAGCCAGATGTAAATCCAAATTTGTTTTGACCCCCTAATACTGGGTTGTTCCATTGACTCCTTTAAGGCTGGGACTATGGAGCTAACACGCTGGCAAGCCACACAGTGCAGAACATGTCAAAGTATTTGGGCAGTTTAATGGTAAGTGAATTAATCAAAAATAATTAAACATTTCAAGCATATTAAATACAAAATATCTAGGACGTGGTTGGATCTTCACATGAATTCTTCCTGATGAAGCACTTTCTGCTGTGACAGAAATAAAATAAAGCATGTACCGCAATTAATTCTACATTTATATGGTCTTTTTTTTTAGCGCTGTATTTTAATTTTTTAAAGCACCATTTAATATCTGTGCTGTAACTGATGATTATTTGGGGGAGGGGGCAGGAAGAAGAGGATTTTAGTGGCATCAAAACAATGTTCAGTGCAGTAGCTGCCAGGCTTACATTAGCCACGCGCCCAGAGTCCCTGAGCCTGTCAGACAGAGGGTAGTCTATAACCAGAGCCTCTCACTCCACGGTCATTGGTTTGAATCTAGTCAAAGTTGATTGTGGCTGAAGGTCACTTTCACTTGCCAGCTCCTTTGTGGCCTCAGTAAATGATAATGGACTTGTCCAATTTCCTCCTGAGCAACCACCCAGGGCTAATTCTTAAGGCTCTCATGGCAAACAGGAGCACCAGCCCTGGGGTAGATACTCATCATTGTGTCCCCTTAAGGTCTAGGCCGTGGCTGGTTGTTGTTGTTGTTATTATTATTATCATTATCATGTATTCTTCACTAAGGGGCAGCTAGCTGAATACCAACGTGGAAAAAAAAAACAAGCCCATTAGCTTCATTTGTTGCTGGTCAGGATGGTCAGGAACAAGTGTGAAGTCCATTACTTCTATTCCACTCATGTCCCAACTACACTTCAAAGTTCATTTTGGGTCCCAGCCCACCAGAAAGCTGTTCGGGACCAGTAATCCCATGATACTCCATGAATTCAAATTTCCTCTGCAGTCTATGACTCATTATCATTCATTGTCAAATTGTTTTGTACTCTCATTTTGGATGCTCAAGTGGGAAATAGCTAGGGCATTAAAATCTGTGTAAGTCCATCAGCTCATAAATCTTGATGTCCTAATTTGAACAACCATGGATTTCTTCAAGGATTCCTTCCCCGAGGCCCTCCTTAATATATCAAATCTAGAAGTTACGTAGAGTAGCCACAAACCACCTGCATCCTTAGTCCTAGCATATATAAAGTACTTATATAAAAGGTGGGTATACACTCTCTCAAGCTATCTTCTTAATTACCTTACCCAGCTTACACTTTAGAATTCTTATGTTATTAAAAAAAAACAGGTAGAACATTAATTAATTAATTAATTAGCTCATGAACAGTACTTAAATCTGTAATTTCCCTGGATAATTTTCTATCATATCTCTGTGTAGTCCTTTAATTATTATCACTTTGGTTTCTCCTGTGTTTCAACCTGTCTCGGATAATAATCCGTGAACCCCTCTGTGTAGTGCGGTGCTGTGTTTTACCTGTACCCCAGCACCTCTCCTGCGCAGTGTCTCTCCCACAGCTGACTGTTCAGTCTGAGCCAACGTGTACTTGTAGGAGGGCCCAGGGCACGGCCAAAGAGGCCAAGGGCAAGAGACAAAATATTCCATCTCAGCCATGGAAGAGTTAATGGTGCTTAATGAATACTTGTGGAATCAACTGAATAAATTAATTACCCTATAGTGCCTCTGTGAGCGGTTCCCTCCACTCCTATCCATTTGGCTCATCGGGCTCTGAGACAATCTCGGGCCATGGAGAACTCTAACTTTACATGCTTACTGAAGGAGATAAAGGCTCCTGATTTGACCACCTGGTCTTGGACTCAACCGCCACCTGTCCGCCAATTATTTTAGTGACGCAAACAGAAGTTCTTAACTGCTTCTATAGTACGGGGTCCAGCACAAATAATGCCCCTTTTTAATTACAAAACCGTAAGCATGTAATTCTGTAAGAACAATATCACACTCAAGCACACCATATGACATTGCAGGTGAAATGTTCACATTAAAATGGTAAATTATGATACCCATATTATTACCCTAGCAACCACATTCAAACAGGCATTATTTCTGCCGGACCCTGTATGTATGTTTTTCTGCCTACGCACCTGGCTGTAAGAAACACCATTTTGTTTAATTTTTCTAAATCAAATTAGTTCTGAGTTTGTGCCCACACTAGTCATGGCTGGGAGAAATTCAAATTCAGTAATAGTTTGGGAGACAGGTGGCTTTTGCTGGTGTCCAGAAATGGAAGAAAAATTCTCTAGCCTGCAGTCCAGTGTGGCAGTGTCTGGTACGCTCGTTGTTCAGGTCCACGTGATCCACGGGCAATATGCCGTCCCAGCTGGTGAGTAAGGGCCTCGATGTAGTTAGGTCTTTAGCTCCTGGCATCTAACCTCAGTACACATACCTGGCAGGTCCAGGGTGCTAAGAGGGAACTGGCCAAAACAGTTTTCTTTCCACTCTTTATAAATGCTTTCCTTATCTAAGGCCTTTAAATCTCCAAGTATTTCTCCCTATTCATACTTTGGGAGGAAGACGACCATATAATATATCATCCACATCAGGACACTTGTAAGGGTAGAAGGGAACATTAGTAATAACTATGCCAGGAAACCAGGCATAACCGAGGTATGTAATTATCCTGTGTGTAGCACTTCCTATGGGATTCTTTAGAAATGCAATGTGGATTTCTTTTTCTTAGAAGCGACAATAGGGAAAGAAGATGCTGCCATTAGTTAGCCTTTCTCATAAACTCAAGCCCACCCTATTACTTTTGTGTACCTTAGATCAAAAACCAATTCTCTCTCTGGGAAGGTTACTCTCCCTAGCAGTGCAGGTGTGAACAGAGAGGAGAATGTCAACACCCTATCGATCACCAAGACCTACCAAAACTACCGCAGGGAATATTGAGATAAAGTGTCACAGAAGAGATCACCAATGAACAAATAGGTATAAACCTAAAATATCAATGTTTCATGCCCAACGGCTGCCATTTTCCTTTGCTGTATGCTGTGAATGGAGAAATAGAGGTTGTTTCATTGTGCAGTGAAACTGCTGCTTAAACTTAAGTCTAGACACAGCTCAGCTCGTTGCTCTCAGGCTGAGAGCTTCCCCAAGCAGGAAATGCAGAAAGCCTCTATTTCCACAAGCCATTAACAGAGAGTTGCAAGCACTCACACTTTCACTTTAACAGCAAAAAGCCTCCATCTCAGGAGCTTAAATCCGTCTCCAAGGTGAACCTAGGAAGGTGGCAGAAGTGTAACTATTATTACAGCAATTTGTTTCCTACAAGCAGCAGCCCCCCTGTGGAGAAATGTGGGCAGTTAACTTGCTTTTTTTCCCTCCTGGATTATTTTTTTTCCAGGGTCCCCATGGTGCCACCTCAGAGAGGATAGAGTGGCCTTTTCCTGTCCTCCTGCCATACTAAGTACCGCCCAACATCTACTGCTTGCTGTAGAAGCCTACTCTCTCCCCAGTGGACAATTAGATGTTTGAGAGCAGAGAATGTCAATCCTCCATCAAACGGTGCAGCTACACCCGATTATCCCACAAAGAGACCAGAAGTCAGCACTCTCCCCTCTTCTTCCTCGGGTTTACAGAAGGACAGTTTCTGATTCGTTCTGGTGGCACTTTTGAAGTGAAAAGTTACTTCTGCTGCTTTCACAAATCCAGATTTTTTTTTTGGTAATCTTTTAGGGCTCTAAAAATATGGCCGTACTTCTTTTGTTTACAGCCTGAAAGAATCAGATAGTCTCTCCTATTGCCTCAGAGATGAAAGATATATTTTGTTTTTGCTTTTCATATCTAGGCCTCCTAAAAAAATCATATTTTCTCAGATTCTTATTTCGTGTTTGTTTTTTTGTTTCTCTTTTCTTCTCATCTGTAACAGGTAAAAAGGGAAGGCACATTAAGAGAAAATTTTTACTCCCTTGTAATTAAATATATTCAAAAGGATTTTTTTTATATTTCAAGAAAAGAATGTTAAATATGAATTGAGGTTAGGGGAAGGGGCTAGACTTTATTTCCCTAGCCTATAACAAGGAGTATGAAAAATATTGATTTGCTCTTGAGAGATGCTAGAGCAACTTAATTAAAGTTGTTTAAGTGCTTTGGAATCTTGTGATGAAAAGGACTATATAAAAGTGTACCGTGCTTTTAATTCGATGTGAACTTTTCAAAAACCAGAAGGCAGCTTTTCCATACCCCACCCCGTTTCAAAACAATATGCAGCAAAGCTATCTTTTCAATATCCATGTATGTTTGGGTGTGATAAATATAGTCTCTGACCTTTAACAGATGTAAAAGCGAAAGCACAGAGAAATTGGACATGCTGTGATGGCTATCACCTATTTTATAGAGCCTCTCGGCATATTGATTGGCCGGAAGACACTTCTGAGAGCTGGTATATGACTCTTACTAAACCCGCCCCATTGGGAGAGGAGTGTGTGGGCTTCTAAGATCCTGCACAAGATAAGTCACACAAAACAAAGGCTGAAATAGTCAATAAACCTCACTGTGACAAGACGCTAGCAGGAAGCTCTGCACGACTTTTGTCAAGGGGTTGCCGATTTCTCCCTCTTGGTTCCCTACACAGTACAAAGCACGCATATTGCCCTAATGAGAGGTACTGAAGGGCTATTCTTGGCTGAGGCCTCCAGGAGCACGTTGGTCTTCTGTCAACAAAGTCAGTATGAAAGTCAGCTGGCAAGGCCTTGACTTCTCTCCATCAGCCTGTCAGGGGCTTGATTGATCTGCTTTTTCCCCCTTATAGCCTCCCAGAGTTCTTTCTCTGGAATGTACCTGCTTAATAAAGTTGCTGTTGAAGCTCTGTCCTAACCTTTACCCATGGGAGACCCAGACACATTTCCATACTCATTAAAAGATTCCCTTCCTGCAGGTCAGATCCTGATTTATGAATTCTTGATTGGGTTGTAGCAGAAAGCTGCACTTGGAGTTTTAGCAAGGGTATCCCACTTCTTCCAGGACACCATATACTATGAGAGGTTTGAATTTTATGCTATCAGGAGAAAACGGAGTAAGGTGGTTGGCAGGGAGAAAGAGGTTTTTCTGGAGCACCTCGTGGCAGTGACTTGGCCTGGGAGGGGCTATAGTGAGTCTAGTCACACACCGGGCTGAGCACAGAACAAGGAAAGTGAATTCTATCATACTTGGAGTCCTTTTCTTCTTTGGCCTCTTTCCTGCAGGAAAACCTCAGCTGTAGGCTCAACCCCTCTCTCCACTTGTGTCTGGGGCAATCTCAGGCTCAGGTTTGCAGTCTGATGGGATCTGCTCAGTTCGTGGCCTTTCAAAGTGGCTTTGGCCACCTTCATGAATTAGCTGGGCATTGCAACTCTAATCTGCTGGCTTTATCACTCTGTCCTCTATGTGGGCCTCTAAACTCATTTCAGAATTTAAACTGGGCATTTTAGTAATTGAATCTTGGTTTTCCCCACTGAGAGGGATTCGGCTATTCCCTAGCCTTGGTGGCCCTGGTTACCTCTCACGAGTATCTCATCCCAGTTTTGTACTTATGGAACCCAAAACTGACCTCAGACCCTGGCCTAGCCTCCCAAATGGGCCGTGTCTGGCAATTCACTGTGGAAGGGGACTAGTGTGAGCAGTGAGATTTGTAATTAATCTTCTTGTGATAGATCCTGGACACTCATTCCATATGTTTTCTCTTAATTTCCACCATGATGATTTAGATGATACAGCTAAATGCTAACACTAGTCTTATTCATTTATAGAGCACTTACTATTGACTACTGTTTGAAGCATTTTACACATATTAACCAATTTTGTGGTCATGACAGCCCTATGAGGCAGGCACCATTACTATCGCCATTATACAGATAATAAAAGAGACCAGGAGAGGTCGATTTGTTCAGGATTTGAGAGCTAATTCATTATGAAGCTGAGATTCAAAGTCAGGCAGAATCATTCCAGAGTCTATACATTTGACCATTACACTATCCCTGTCTATTTGATGGGGGGAAATTACATCTCACTGTTGTTTAACTTCTCATTTCCATGATTACTAACAATGTGAAGCTCATTTCAAATGTTTATTAATCCTTTATGAGTTCCATTTTGTGAACTGCCTATTTTGGGTTATTTATTTATTTAGTTAGGTGTATATGTATATTTATGTATGTTTGTTTTGGTTTCTGTTTGCTTGTTGTTTTACTTTTCCCCCTTTCCTCCCTCCCTTCATTCCATTTGTTGCCATTGTTGGGTCCACGGCGTCTGGCCTTGTCTTTGAGGCAGGCCTAGACTCTGGTTGCATTGGAGCCTAGGGCCACAAGAACTAGTCTGGAACCTGGAACCTGGCTCCATGGGTGCTGGCCTGGGGCCTGGGGCTGTGGGGGCCAGCCTGGTGCTGGGGCAGACTGGTATCCTGGGATTGTGGGGGCCAGCCTGGCATCTGGATCTGTGAGTGCTCACCTGGTGTTGAGGCAGACCTGGAGCCCAGATTGCAGGAATGGGTCTGAAGCCTGGGTATACGGGTGCTGAAATGAAGCCTGAGGAGGCTGGTACTGGGGTCAGTTGGGGTCTTAAGCTGGGAGCTTGAGACCACCAGGACAACTCTGTTGTCTGAGCCACAGGTTCCAGTCTGGAGACTTGGTCCGTGAGTCTGGGGTGGCACCACAGCGGACTGGGAACCTTGGCATGGGAGCTGGCCTAGGAACTGGGTCCACTGCGGCTGGCCTGGAGCTGGGGCTTTGAGGGCCCCCTGGCACTGGGGCAAATCTGGAGACTGGGTTCAGGTGCCCGGGGCCGTGGGAGCAGGCCTGGCCCTGGTTCACAGGGCTGTGCCTGGTGCTGGGGTCTGCACTGAAGTTGGGCGCTCACATCGCTCCTCTTCCCCTAATGGGCAGGGGTCACTCTGCATGCTGGGCTTCCCAGGCTTGGGGGAGCAGTGATGTGATGGGGGTAATGTGAAACTCTCCTTTCTACCCTCTTAAATGCATCTTTCCTTATTTCTGTGACCTACCCCGGTGTTTTAATCTCTCATCTGGAATCATTAGCTCTTGTGAAGGTATTTTTGTGTGTGGATAGTTGTTCAAATTGATATATCTACTACAGGAGGAGCACTGGAAACTCCTATTCCACTGTCTTACTGGCATCCAGCTAGCTGAATAATTCTTTTTTTTTTTCTACTGCTCTGCAAGGTGGGTTTGCACCCACAATGAGTATAATAGTCAAGTGCAGCGTAAGTCGGGCAGAGATAGAGTGAACAAGGGATTCTTCTGGTTATATTTTAGTTCCAACGTGTCCTGGATGCTGAGTTAAGAAGAGCCAGAAGGCTTTCCACAGGGCATGTTCGGTGGACTGACTCTCCGAGTGATGGGTGGCCGTATCCAGGGTCTGCAGGAAAATGGGACAAGGGCTCATGGAGAGATGCTATATCAAAGAGACCTGCAAGCATACTGAGGAGAGGTCATCAGTCTCTGACAGCCAAGGAGGAAGTTCTAAGAGTCACAAAAGGTAAACGCAGACACTAGCAGAGTGTACACACCTCCAATGGCAGACAGTGCTGGTTGCAAGTCGGAAGTTCCCCTTCTGTCCACCATCACAAAGTTGTTAAGGCCCTTGTCATGAACCAGCTGCAACTGGAGAGCTGTGGAGAAGGGGAGAAAACTCAAACGCTGAGCAAACATCTCATATAATATATAGCTGTGCCTAGAAAAACTGTTTACACTGTTGGGCCATATTATATTTGTAATCACATGGGACTAAACTGAGTGCTTCAGCTTCTGCTACTTACTAGTTGGTGGCTGAAAGAAGGTGAAAGAGTTTTGGAAAATGAAGAAAACATGAGGAAACTTGCTATTCTGTTACAATGGGAATTATTTTCAGTTTTCAATATTAAGAATGATGCTTACTATTGGCTCCTAGGAGATACTTTTAAATAAATCATGGCTACATCCTTCTATTCCTAGCTTGGTTTGTGTTTATAGAAAATGGGAGTTGAAATTTTAAAAAATTATTACTCAGCTGCTCTTGTTTTTCTTTTATAAGTTTCTTTAGTGAGATGAGTCAATAAATTGTATAATATTAAATCATCTTTATGTTCCCAAGGTAAAGACTTTTTCTAAATGCCAATCAACTTTCTCAATAGGTTAATTCAGTGCATCTTTTTTTTTTCTTCCACGAACTCCTCAAAATTGCCACTGGCTTAGTTTCTTGATTTTCAATGCTGGTAGAAATTTATTTTTATTTTCATATATTTTTGTCATTTCTAGAGATCTTCAGTAGAAACGAAGTTAGGTATATTTACAGAACCTACCATTTTGATCAGTATTCCATCTACTTTAATATGTAAATAACATTTTCTCCTTAAAATATTTAGTGCAGGAGTTTTGGCATTCCAAGGAGTTGCACCAGGGTTATCATATAAGTAGCTGACATTGATTGGTGTGTTTTCTCTGCTCACAATTTCTTCTTAGAGAATTCTGACCTCCTGCCTTCCCACCAACACATTATTTACCAACCCCAGCCTTTGCTAGGTAACTGTTCTAGGGGTAAATAGCTGACCCATACCACACCTTCTAACCCTCTTCCTCTTGAGAATTTCAATCAGGAATTGGTTCGTACTTGTCTTTGGAGACAGGAGGTGAGGTAGACTTTCAGTGGCCGTTTTTGGGTCATGTGTGCTGGAGAGCAAGCAGGACACGCTTCTCTGCCCCCACCCTCCTGGCATCCTTTGTGTAAGGATAAATGGCGAACCATAAAGAATCAACCTGCCCTTACATATTCTGACACAAGACCCATCTTCAGTCTTCCCCCTTTGCTTTGTTGTTGCATAGAAACCCCAAGTTTTTCCCTCTTCTTTAGATGACCCTCATAAATAACTGTTCTTCCTGTGGCAGTATCCTAAGTAAAATCACCTTCATTATTCAGTGCATTTTATCTCTTGAACAGGAAAACAGAACAAATGCATAGAGAAAAGTGATTCTACAAGTGATCTGATGAAACCAGAGAGATAAAAAGCTGTAAGCCACCTACCTGAACTTGAATATGTCACTTTACAGTGGGTTGGCCAAAAAGTTCGTTCTGTTTTTAAATAAAAATAAATGATACATTTTCATTTTCACCAATAATTTATTGAACAACATATGGACTATTTTGTTCCACTACCTTCTGCCTGGTGAATATGGTGGATAAATCAGAACTTCCCAGCCACACTGTAAGAGTTTTTGCCTTTCATCAAAGAAACACACGGCCTTGTTTATGTTTATCAAATATCTGTTCATGTTCTGGATTAGGTACACAGGCTACCAATTTAACAGAGTACAACTAAATACACAGAAATGAAAACAGATCACCAGTAGAACACTGTTATTGGGGGAAGATGTTTCCATTTTTAAGTTGTCCTTGCACTGCTATTTCTGGTCAGAGTATTTATTAGATCATTTGAAAGGATAACGATGAATGTCTGTCTCAGTGAGTCTCACCCTGGTGCACATACATCGGAATCATCTGTGGACCTCTGAAAGAAGTGTACGTGGCCCTGTCTGGGAGCCTCTGGGTTAGAATCTCCAGGGAGAAGCTTAAGTGCTGGTATTTTTAAAAGCTCTGTAATTTATTCTGTCATTTATTAGGTGGTCTTTATTTATTTTATTATGTGGCCTTTATTTTTTAATAAACCTTTAAAAAAAAAGAAAATTGTGGTCTTGCGTTATCCTGATGGAAGGTTATGCATTTTCTGTTGAGTAATTTCAGACACTTTTTGTGGAGTGATGCTTTCAGTTGTTCTAACTGGGAGCAGCACTTGCTGGAATTGTTTTTCTTCCGGAAGGAGCTCATAATAGAGAACTGCCTTCCCATCCCACCATAGACACAATGTCAGCTTCTTTGGGTGAAGACCGTCCTTTGGTGTGTTTAGCAGTAGTTCATTTCAATTTCTCCACGATCTCTTCCATTCCACATTATTATAAAGTATCCATTACCCATAACAATTTGCCTTAAAAATGGACTATTTTCATTGTGTTTAAGTAGAGAATTGCATGCAGAAATACGGTCAAGAAGTTTTTTTTATTTTTCTTTTGCTTAACTTAGGTGGAATCAAAACATCGAAGCAATTAACATAACCAAACTGGTGCAAATGACTTTCAGTGCTTGATTTGGATATTTTGAGTATGTCGGCTCTCTCCCACATGGTATAGTGTTGTTCTCTACATCTCAGTTTGATCACCAACAACTTCAACTGGTCTACCTGAGCATGGAGCATTGTCCATAGAGAAATCTTTGGCACAAAACTTTGCAAATCACTTTTGACATGTTCCATCAATCACAGCACCTTCTCCATCCACTGCACAATTTTTTTTGTGTGGTTCAGTTGTGGTTTTACCTTTCTTGAAGTAATAAAGCATAATATGCTAAAAATATTACTATTTTCTTCCATCTTCAATATTAAAATGGCTACACAAAAATTCACCAACTCTGATATTTTTTTAAAATGCACACTGATATGACAGCTGTCACAATACAATGGAACAAAATTGTTTTGAATGAAGTTAAAGGCAACAAAGCACTATTAGAGCCATCTTATGGGAAAAAAACCCAAATGAACTTTTAGGCCAACCCAATATGTCTCAGCCTGATTTGTATGTCTGTTTACCTCATGAGATCAATATGAGGCAAAAGACCTCCAAACACTTTGAAAACTTAGTACCACAGAAATATGGGTAAAAGTCATTGGCATAAAAACTTGCTGAATTCTTTAGACTGACCTTTCTACTATAAGGCAAATAAAACCTTAATCGAATACATAACCAAATTGGAATTTGAGGGGGGGAATGATAAGGTCCTAGTTTTCTTGTTCAGCATTTAGCATAATGAGGTCTCAGTCACTGTGTAGAGGTGTCCTTTCCATTGAAAAATGCCTGGCCCCACATGTAAATGGCCCCATAGAGAGGATGTTCCCAGCTGAACTCTCTCCTGAAACTTCCCAGATGTTTTCAGTGCAAAGGAATTAAATATGGCCTTTGTATGACAAACACAAGTCCGGGGCAGGTTCTGTCAGCAAATGCACTCAAGTCTGATGTCAGCTAATGCAAACCATTAATTAATAAAATGAAAAATGGGGCAAAAAAAGCAAGTGCTTATCTGATTTTATTAAAACTAGTCATTTGTTGCTGTTAAATCCATAATTAATGCTTTTCTTTTGCAGAATAGTTCCATTTTACTCACTGTTAATGTTCATAAGTAAATGGAACAATTTATGTCTTATAATTTAAAATCTAGGAACAACATTAGGCTTTCTTTGAGTTAAAAAAAAGAAAAGGAAAATAAAACAAAACAAAAACTGCCAAATTCAGGAACTTTCAGATGAGCAAATAGTATTTCATCTGTGTGCAGGCTGGTCATCTGATTTTCAAAACAAGGAAATCAGATATTTGGAGAAAAAATGTAGGCAATTATCAGTAGTAAAAATACATACAAACATTTCTATTATTATGTGCTACAGGCCAATTTTTTAAATAAACTGGATTCATTTTGACTCTCATGCACTTACATTTATGTGCGCCTATGTATTGAGTGTAGGCTGCTTAGCAGGTGCTGCACTGTATGCTCAGAATATAAAAATATGTAAGATGTTTAGAGTATGTGCATTTCAGTACACAAACTCAGGAGGATGAGAATGGTGAATTTTTTATTTTGTCTGAATCCATTTAATATCTCTCTTGAGTCTCACTCCTGCTGTGTTGGCAAGGAATTCAGACTCAGTATATCTGGGGTTTCCCCTATCGTGCTTCCACAATGCCACAAGCAATTCCAAGACATCTATGATTAGGCATCTATCTGGAGAGAGTCCCCATTTATTAGATAGCTGTGGCGATGACATATATCTGTCCCCTGTTTGCATGGTGCCTTTAGGTCCTTCTCCCACTGCATAGGAGGAAAAAAAATCCCGAGGTGGGGACTCGGGTGCCTCAATGCTCGGCTTGGTTCTCGCTGCTGCCAGGCCCCACTGGGGCCCCAGTTGTGTCACTGCCCACTGCAGACCTCTCTCCCCCTTTCAGCCCAGGGGAATACCTTTTAGATTCTCAGGAACCTCCATTCTTCTCTTGTTTCTCTTTGCACACCTGCTTCCCCAGGTACTTCCTACAAACTTCATAAGGTCTACCTCCTCCCTACAGCCTTCATAAGGTCTACTACAGAGTTGAGTTCTTGGAAACAAAAGCCAAGATTGCAGGCGGTCTCTGCTTATGCGCCCAGCCACTCCTCCCTGCAGGCAATAATAATGAGTCTTCTCCTCCCCATACCAGTGTTTCCAATTTAGAACAGCACAGTGTTTTAAGAGCTGTTATAATTACTTTCTCTCTAATTTTAATTCTTTCTCTCCTTGCACTCTAAAACATTCTGTACACAAGTTATTTTCCCCAAGAGTAGCTCCAATCTTGTGATCTCTTCAAAGTCTTTCCTTGTTTTCCAATACTAATGAAATTAAGTCTTCTCATACCTCCGATGTTTGAAATCTTCCACGTTAGTCCTAGAATGATTGTTAAAATTTTCTCTTCCACTTGTCTCTTTTTTGTCCCCGTGCTACAGCCAAACTGAAAAAAAAAAAGAAAACCCAACATATATGCATTCCCCTTTTCTGTCTTGATTCATGATATTCCTATTGCAAGAAAGGCTCCCCTCCCCTTCATACCGATTTCTACACAAGCAAATTCTGTCTTCCAAATGCCAGAAGCCATACTGGGTCCTTCGTGAAGCCTTCTCCTATTCCCAGAGAACACGAGCTTTAGGAAGAAGAATAATGAAACCAAAAACTGAAATGAGTTTATGGCTGGTACCAAAAGAACAGAATAGAAAGTTAGTTTGGAAATAAAAGGAAACAGGTGAGGTAAAGTCAGAATCCCGTAACGGATATTGGGATGGGGGGGGTGGGACCTGAGTGAAGTGTTGGCGGAGACTGAGTGTTATTCCTCCTAGTGGCGGTGTCTCTTGGTGATTTACCTGAACTCCCATTGTATTTTCACTGTCTCTCTTTTATGACACTAAATTTAATAATACTATAAGGAAGTCATTATCTCTCTATCTCGGCTACTGGATTATAGACACCTCAAAGGAAGGACTGTCGGCTCCTTCACTTTGGTGTCCCCTATCTCACTGGGACAGTATCCTACACAGAACTCCCAGACCCCCTGTTTTAAAAGCAGCAACATCAAGGCATCGACAACCAGGATGGTGTCAAAGCCATTACAGCACTGACACAGCAGTCAATTCAAAGACTGGCGAGTCCAGCGCCCTAAGCCTGCCGCCTACTTGGCAGTCTGTAGACAAAATGGTGCTGTTCTGAAGTCACCAGATATAATTGATCAACACAGCACACGCTAACTGGAGAGCAAGTTCTGACAGTACCTTGACACTGCAGGTAACTGAAGCCCGAGGGTCCAACTCTCGGCGTATTAACCAACACTCGCAGGGGTGATAGGCCAGGGGCCAGGTTCTCCATGCGACCTTGATCATCCCAACTCTAGGGATGAATGCAGCCATTATATTTACTTAGTAAATAAATGACATGATTGGGGAAAACAGAATCGCTGTAAAATACTGAAGCTGCTTTATAAGTGTACCACGTTCTTCTTTAACAAAGTGGAAAACCCTTCTCCGTCAGCTAACCTGTGAGCAATTATGACTTACTTTATAAATGAGACACTTGGGGTGAGTCTGGAGAGAAGCAACATGATGAGGGAAATCACTTTTGTTAATTAAAAAATGTCTATTTTAAAGTAATTTGTTTTGTTTATCTGTTGGTAGTTTCCCTAACAATAACTCTACCCATTCATGAAAAGAGGCCTGGCGCTAAGTCATTCAGGTAGACAGTACTTCCGTCAGCATTGCCTCTGCTGATCCTCCTAAAGAAGGCTCTGAGACACATGTCGAGAAATTTCTCCTTCTTTGCGTGGCACCCTAAAAGGCACCGAGATTTAAATTTACTTTCATTCTGGTATCTATTAGTAAAATCTTTTCCCCTCTTTGGAATAAAATGTTTTTATGTTTTTTGGATATGATGGATCCTCACAGTTTCCATAGGTCATTAGGACACCTGATGCGGAATTAATGAATGCTTTATTCTTTTCATATTGTCCTTTCTCTCTTATAACCCTCCTTCTCGGAGAGCCTGGGATTAAAGGATGGTTCAGTAACATGTTGTTTGCCTCCCCGTTTTCTCTTTGGCTAAATGCTACATTGATTGTGATACTCGAAGTGGTGCCAAATTCAGCAACACAAGCTTCCCATGATTTGGTATTTAACTTGCAGGAAGGGAGCCCAGATCCTTCTCTCCCTTTTTTTCTCCCTGTGTGCTCACAGAAATAGGAAGTGTCACAAGCAGCTTGTCTGTTTACTTTCAGCCCATTGTTTCGGGAAGAATAAGGAGAAAACTGACTAGCATTCAGAAGCAGCAGTCAGAAAAAGCACACGTCTTTTTCCTCCTAATATATCAACTTGTTTAATCAGAGCATTTGTACTGTGATGTATTATTATTATTTCTCTCTATGGGAATTGATTTATAATGTTACCTAATCAGTGTTTCCAATTTTAATCTTGGAGCTGAGTAATAAATATGACATTAATTTCCATAAACCATATATATTTGAAAGCTTCATTTACATAGTGAGCAATTTAGGCCTATAAATTCTAATGTGTTTCTATTCCTTTTGGGTTACTGTTTGCATAACCTTTTTATGGCGCTGGCAAACCATAATGGTGCCCAACGTTGACAAATTTCTTGCTGTTGTCCAATGCATAAAAATGTGTTCTCAGTAACTCTCTTATACTCCTCAGTAATTTTTCTTTTTTTTCTCGCTCACCATTGAGGGTAATTCCGTTTTAGGAGCTGAAAAATTCTATTTCTGTTCTCTACCAATTTCAGCATCTTATTTGGCAGTTTTCTCTATCCTAGTATATGGTTCCAATATATCTGGAACCAACACAACCCATTTACCCCAGGCAGAATGACTCAACTTTAAGAAAAGTAAAGACTTAGCTATAAGTAATGCCACCCCTGCCTCTGAGCTGTAATGCAGCTCAGAGGCAAAAAGTCTGACAATGAGGATGCTAAGCTTAAGTTGGGAGCATGAGACTGAGAGTAACGGGGTACACTTGATATAAAACCTGAGCGTTTTTTTTTAAGATTTTATTTATTTATTTTTAGAGAGGGAAAGGAGGGAGAAAGAGAGAGAGAAACATCAATGTGCGGTTGCTGGGGGTCATGGCCTGCAACCCAGGCATGTACCCTGACTGGGAATCGAGCCTATAACACTTTGGTTCGCAGCCTGTGCTCAATCCACTGAGCTACGCCAGCCAGGGCTAACCCTGAGTGTTTTTCAGGGTGATTTAAGGATGGATTGAAGATGTTAAAATGAATAATCCTATTAGCAGACTCTCCTGGCATAAAGTTTCAAGTATTTTAACAAATTTGCTTTTCACTGACATCTACCTTGGGCCTAATTTAATAACATCTTAATTGTGGATAACAGCACTTACTTAAGAGTTTTTAATGACTTTTGTGTGCATTGTAACATTTACAATATTTTTATAAATTGTTGCTATATTCAGGTTAAAGATAAGGAATCTAAGGGCCAGAGATTTTTAGTATTTTATCATTATTGGCACTAAGGGAGTATTTATTGGGTTATCTGGAGTCTAGGAAGAACTGAAATATACACTGGTTTGTGCACGAATAGTCTTTAAGATGGTGAATAATCTCTAAGTCTGTAAGACCACAGTAAATGTTTCCCTGATTACCCAAGCCTTTGAACCTGAGAGAGGATGAACCACAGCCAAGACACAAGAGAGCCGGCTTGTGACTGAAGTGTGCTCTTCTGTGATGCCATCCAAACGACCTTGCCTGAGTTTCATCCAAGTGGACCATGAAACAAAATCATTAGCTGCTGTTTCACAAACAAGGTGAAATAAATCAGGGGTCTCAGCTCAGTTCCTAAAAACAAGAGTCCATTTCACCCTTCTGCCTATTTTAGGCACTCCTGGTGGTCAAAGATTAATTGGTACATGAGAAGAGCGTTTACGGCTCTCCATGGAGTCAGACAGATTGATGCTGAAGAGGGTGTCGCTCCCTTCTGGTAGACAGGATCAGAGGTAATGCAGCTCAGAGGCAAAAAGTCTGACAATGAGGATGCTAAGCTTAAGTTCTTCCCACAAATCCACCTTACCATACTGCTGCCTCATTGTCTGTCTGCACGAGCCGAAGGAGGAAAGCAGGGCACTCGAAGTCAGGCAAACCTGGGTAGCAGCCCTTGCACCTCCGCTTAGGCACCGAGCCTGAGGCATGTTACCTTCACGTCTCTGAGCCTCAGCTTGGAGAATTACTAGGTAGCTAGTGTGTGCTAGTTTTTTAGTGCTGTATAACAAATTGTCACCAATTTAACATCTGTTTATTAGCTCACTGTTTCTGTACAGCTGAAGTCCAGGCACAGAGTAGTTGGCATCTGCTCGGGTATTTACAGGCCTGAAACCAAGGTGTTGACCACGAGTGCGGCTTCTACCTGTCACTTAGGATCTTCTTCCAAGCTCACAGACTGTGGGCAAAATTCATTTCCTTATAGTTGTCACACCGAGGTCCTCATTTTGCTGCTAGCGTTTGGCCTGCAACTGCTCGCAGCAACTGAAAGCTGAGGGCAGTTCCTTGCCGTGGGTTCCCCGTGTGGTTCACAGGATGGATGTTCGCAGTTTTCTAAGCCCGATGAAGCACACCTCTGACTTCCTCTTTCGCCACTAGCCAGGGAAAATCTCTGCTCTTCCCTGGTTCTTGTGTTTAGGTCATGCCCACCTGGATAATTTCCCTATTTTAAAGCCAACTATTGAATGTAGCCTCATCTCAGGAGTAAAATCTATCATATTCACAGATCCAGGATTTTGCAAAGCATACATGTTACTGGAAGGATATCTTGGGGACACCTTCAAATAAAGCGATACAATTTATGGGGAAATCACCTAGTTCTTGGCAAATACTTGGTGTATAATAAATGGTAACTTTTTTTTTTATAAAAGGGGGTTAGAACTTAATAGATTTTTTAAAAGGTATGATGACTCTGTTAACTATTATAGGTATGTTTCTCATTAAGAGAAAAATTCTATGTAAGTTACAGTTCTTTTTTTTTATCAACCACACTGTCTAGCTCACCACTGAGTACATAATATGTGCTTAGTAAAGGTGCTTAAATGATACAGGCTATGCAGGGGGGGTAAGTCATCCATTCATACTGAACAATTATCTTGATATTTTGTAGACCGCCATTCAGGACTCTCTCAGGCATTTACATTCACACTAATAGTTTTAACCAATAGTCATTTAGTAACAACTTACACATTTCTGGTGTGTGGATGATGCTCCAACCAACTGAGCTACACCAACCAGGGCTTCAACCGACACACTTTTATTTACACACCAGGCCACTGTCAGCTCTGGGGCCTCTGTCTACATCTGCATTCTCGTCACTTCCAATTGTGTGTTACCTACACACCCCAAATTAAACATGTCATGTATGGAACTGAACCCCCCCAAAATCAGGTTCTTTTTTTATAACTCCTATCTCAATATTACATTCTCCCTAGCCTCCATTGCCTGAAACCTGAGACTCATTCTTTTTAGACTCTCCTTTTTTACCCAATTGGGTGAATCATGTCAAGTCTATCTCCTGACTACTTTAATTATTTCTCTTTTCTTTGTCTGCACTAGCCCTTATCATTTTCTACCTGGCTACTGCAATTGTGTATTCCTAATCAGGTTTCCTGCTCTCAGGTTCCCCAGTCTATCTGTACTCCATTGTCCAAGTTATTTTTCAAAAGTATACATATAATTCTGACTCTTATCAATTTTCAATTACCCTCAACTGATGCTAAGAAAAAAAAATCTGACCATACAGCTTTTAGTTTCTCTATTTGGTTTTATACAAATTTCTGTATAACAGGAAAAGGCCTCTTTTAAAATGTTTTGAGGCATAATTTAAATATGATAAAACACAGATGCTATATATGCTTTGATGAGCTTTGAAAAATATATATGTATAAATGTATATACACACTTGTGACACCACCATCCAATTAAGATGTAAAACATCAAAGCCATCTTTTAAAAAATCATATTACATTATTTGTCACTAATCTCAAAAACATCTCATCACAGCATGAAATTCCATGTTCTTTCTTACCTGTGTAATTACATAGGTGGGGCCCTGCCTGTCTCTCTAACCTTCCCTCATAGCAGCCAGCCCCTCACATGCATAGCTCATGCCTCGTTGTCTTTCCTAGTTGTCTCAAATATTACAAGCTCATCCCTGCCTCCCTTAGAGCAGTCTTAGGAGGTGAGGTTTTCTCCCCTCACCTCCTTTCCATCTGTTCAAATGCCACTTCTTTAAAGCTCAATCAACTCTTGTTTAAATGGCTTGTACTTTGGCCCTGACCAGTGTGTCTTAGCTGGTTGGAGCATCATTCCATGGACTAAAATGTTGTGGGTTCAATCTCTGGTGGGGGCACATAGAAGGCACCCAGTCAATGTTGCTCTCTCACATGGATGTTTCTCTTTCTCTCTCTCTAAAGAACAAAAAAAAATAAATAATTGACTTGTGCTTTGAGGAATGTTCTTGATCACCCTATTAAAAATAGCACCTAAATCTCAGGTCTTCTCTTTACAAGTATCACTATCTGATACAATTTGTGTGTTTATGTGTTCCCAATAGAATATAAGAGGACTTTGGATGCCTAATTTCCTGTCATATTCCCAACGTTTCAAAATGTGTCAAAGAATATGTTTTCAATAAATATTTGTGAAAGGAGGGCATAAAATACAAACTCTATAGCATGATATAAGAGGTCCGTCATTATCTGGGACTTCCCTTGTTTTTTTAAACTTATATTTTCTACTTCCCATAAGCCCCAAGCTGCAGTCAGTTTCTACTACTTGCAGTTCCCTAAAGACGTAAAAACATCAGATTTCCCTTTGCAGCTGAGCACATGTCCTCACAGTTCCTGGGATGTCTGCATCCCTTGTCTGCCTTTCAAGTGCTGGCACCTTCTCAGCTTGTGTTTCTTCCTCTGCAACTATCTCCCTGACTCCAGCACACTTTGGTGTCCCTGCTCCATGCTTCCTCCTCACATAACTCTTAGAGCTAGCATAGCTCCTAGAATGTCCAGTGAACATTTATGTTTCAGCATTGTTTTTGTACCTGTATTTGAGCCCTTTGAGGATTTCCATATGCCTTTTCATCTTTGCATCACCAGTACTTACCCAGTTTGCTGTGTAATTTGAGCTCAATAAATGCTTTGTTAAAAGAAGATAACAGAAAACAAAAGACAAACAAAAAAGGGAAGAGGTAGGTAAGAAAAGGAAGAAAAGGGAAAAGTTAGAAAAGAAAACCAAAATACGTATTTAGTTAATGAAACATGAAGAGTTGAAGTTAGTCCCCCAAATGTTAGGAGTCAAAAGGCTCACCAAAATAATCTATAGTTAATTAATGCCTATTCTCAGTTATTAAATCTAGGCCTTATTTGCATTTAGAATTTCAAAATTCTTTTTTTTTTTTTTTGGTGAGTGTGTGTGTTTCTGAAAGGAAAGCGAAAGATTATACAAAAGACATATTAAATCATGGTTTGCAAATAACCCCATAGCAGGTTTAAATACTAAACAACAGTGACACACATCTGTGTGACTTTTATACACATACAACCAACTCCCCAAAGTTTTACGTAAATGATGGGAAACACACAAGATAGTCAAATATGAAAATAATCTGTTTATGTACGATGCCCAGTAGAACCCCTGATTTTCCCTCATTTAAATTTGGCTCCTTCTTTGATCAATCTTTACTTTTGAAATTGTAAAAACTAAGAAGAGTAGAGCAAAAGCTTAAGGGATAGTTGTATTCATCATTTTTTAAAAAAAGTTTTTGTATTTTATGATGCTTTGACATCTTGGTATCTTGCTGACTGGGAAAGACTGCCCCTCCCAGGGCTAGCTAATTCTGAAAACCAAAATGGCTCTCCAATGAGCATACCTTTCATACGCAACCCAACCAATCTAAAACCCCAACCCAACCACTACCTGATGTAACTCTCACAGGGTAACTCTCACTACATCATCAGTATTCCCCCAGATCGCCCCAGGGTCGTGTACCAGATAACTAAAGACCAGCCCTATAGCCCAGAGCCTGCTGAAGTTTTTAATCTGTCTAATCCTAAACTTGCCTCACTCTTTCCTTGTCAAGGCAACAACAGTAAATTTCTGCGCCACACTTTTTCTCCTTCATTCCTTTTGCCTCCTGACCCCCCTGTGCACTTCCCCGTGTGGACTTGCAAGGCATAGCCTGTCTCCTGCTCTTGTGAACTGTGAGTAATAAAGCTTCTTTAAATTGTATTGACATCTTTGTGCCATCACCTCTATAAATTAAAATCAGTCTTTATAAATGAAATTCCAGGTATATCAAGATAATGATTCAATGTATATAAAGCAAGAACTAGTAACGAATCTTTGAATAATTTCATTAATGCTAATTATCAGTATGCTACATGCCCCTTTCCCCCAAGTGCCTGTAACAGCAGGCATACCAGAAAAGTTAAAAATTGCCTGTAATATTTCTCACACTAGAATGCAAGGAGCTATGAGGAAAAGAAATGGAGGAATGTCCTGGGAAATACTGCAGTATATGTTCATATCATTCTCTGGACAAAATCCATTTAACATGTTCTCAGCCATCATGGTTGTTTTTCTGAATCATAAAATTCCCATTATGAAATAAATCCTGACATCAACTTGATTAGTATGATCATAAATCTTAAGAGCAGCATGCATGCTCTAAACTGCATTTTTAGACCACAATTATGGATTCTATTATTTCCTTTACCTACTGAAGTAATTAGATATTATTTCAAGGCACTGCCAATTACTGGCAGTGCTTTTTAATGCATACAAAATAATCATTGGTTTAAAACCATTGAAACAAGGGTTTTGAGAACTCAATGACAATATATTAATATTAACTTTATTGATTAATTTTGGATTCAATTAAAAAGAAACCAAATTATTCACAGTCTTTACTTACAAAGTTATATACTTTATATATAACCTTTGAGTCCTTACATGTATGGGCTCAACTTTATATAGATAAATAGTTAGTTACATTATTTGGATATGTTTTTAAAGGTAGCTTTGTATTCTAAATTAAAAACTTTGTAATAAAGACTTTTCTTGGATCCCATTTACATACATTTCATGAAGTGAAATGAATATTCATCAATAGCATGCTGTCAAATGGGCTGTTGCTACAGGATGCTGTGTGGGCATTAGCACAAAGATGGAGGTTTGTAATTCAGGGTTTTGTAATTAGTTTGGTCATATTTCTGAAAGCAAGGAGTTTCCAGCTGATAACAAGACACAGACAGTATCAGTGCTCAGAATTCCCAATCACAGAGAAACCTACCTGCAATAGACCAACTTTGTTCCTGGATTTCAGGTTTGCTATTATTTGATTGTGAGTGAATTTAGGTCCATCACTTGACCTATGTGATCCTTAATTTCATAATCTGTAAAGAGAGAGGTTAAAATTAATGATCTGTAAGGTCTTTTCAACTCCTAACCTAACAAAAATATAGAATAAAGAACTGTATAACATGAATATATGGATTACACATACAAATGGAGATAGAGAAGATAAGTTTATCATTCACTATGTTATTTACGCATATTCATTCAGGCACTCATTATTCAGCAAATACTTATTAGGTGTATATTAGATATACAAAAAAAATAGCATGAGCTCCTTGCTTCAAGGATGATTTCTCTCTACCTTCCTGTCAGAGGTTCATCAAAGAATACCATTTTAATCTTAGTTGTGGCCAGATTATTTGATTTGAATTCTAGCTCAGAAGATAATACATACATAAATTGTTAAATAACTAGTGATATTGGTGAGGTTAGGAAAGTTGTTATATAACATTAAAATTATCTTTAGTTCTTGTTCAACTTAATTGTCTTGTGAAATACAACCATGAGAAACTAAAGAGTAAACATGTTTTAAAATCTGTTTTTATGCAGAACTGTTTTTTATGATAAATGTGGCTGAATAATCAAATGAGATTCCAAGTTAAATGAGCACATCTTTTATTTAAGTTTCAAAAATAGGCTAGATTGTCAATAGTCTTAAATGCTGTGAAATGGAGCTAACTTTCATAGGTGTCTCAATAACAGGCACACCACAACCCAGAATCAGTTCAAAGATACAACCATCTAACCAATAAGTAGGACTAGGAAGGAAGACTAAAATGAATTTCATTTATGCACCACAAACACAGAACCTCAGAAACTCCATTCTCACTCTCCTGTAGGAGATAACTCTTAGAGATTAAAAGTCAAAGCTGAAATAACATGACACCATCTCTCTTGCTTGTCCATTCCTTTTGGACTCATTCACCTATCACATTCCTTGGCTCTCGGACACACACACATGGTAAAGCAAGATGCAAATCAAGCAGAGAGTGGCCCACTGTTGACCATTAACAGATGACAAAGCCTGCAGCTGAATGCCTAGTGGAGAGAAGTCTAGGCTAACTGACTAAATACTCAGTGTGCTCCAAAATCCTGATTATCAGAACAAGAGCTGGAATAGCTAATACACAAGCAGGCTCAATTTACCCTAATTAGTTCAGAGTCAGGCTACAAAAGACTTAATTAGCAGTTATTAGGTGCTGCTCAGAGAAGGAGCATAAATAATGGTTGGTAGCAAGCTGTGCTTAAAAGTCTCCTGGCCGAGTGACACGCACACACACAAATGAAGTCAATCTTCCTCCACTGGATTAAATCTAAAATGACAATACGGCTCTTGACTTAAAGTTCATTTATTCAGAGTGGATCATTGACTTCATTATTTTTGGCTCTGGATTACTCAGATGCTTCAGGAGAAAAGTTTGAAATTGTGATGGTTACACTCTACTACAAAGAGAACCGCAGCTGTTGGGATGATGACTGGCTCACAGTATTCAGAAGAATAGATGAAAGGTTTTCCCTAAACATTTCAAAAGTCAGCCTTTGGAGAGTCCCACATTGAGGAGGACCAGGGAGGAAAGGCTGATGTGCAAAGAGAGCAGGGAAACTGGATGACGGTGAACTTCAATATAAGCTGCTGACTGGGGACAACTCTGATTGGTCCAAGCCTGAATCCTGGCTGCACGTGAATTGGGTTCCCTTCAGTTCAGCACAAATCCCCTTTCCCCTTTTCTTGCCCCATTTATTCACCAACGTGTTTCTCCTAGGTGCTGAAAGTTGAGCCCCCTTTTCACAGGAAAATAATTTTATCAAAAAGACATAATGATGAAATTAAGCCAAAAATAACATGAATATGATAAACTCCTCTCCACCATCTCACTCTCTCTCTTGCTCTCTTTTTCTCTGACACATTTTTAGAATAATTATGACCTTCAGAGAAGTAAGAATAATATTACTCTTAAGTTTTATAGTATCCTGCACAAAATATGAGTGTGGCTAGAAATTTGTTTTAGAACATTACAGGGTTCTTATGTTTTAATGCATACTTGATTATATTTATTTAACATAACTATAATGTTATCACTCATAAAACTAGTCAGCATTGTCATAAATTATTTCATAGAAGCATACTGTTTGTAAAAAAGCTGTCTTTGGAGAGTCTACTTTAATCAACCATTAATTTCATATAATAACTGACTTCCTCTTTTTAAAAATGCCAAAGGACCACTTATGAAGAATGGAGGTGTATTAGTTTTCCATTTCTGTGTAACAAATCACCACACACTTAGCACCTTAAAACAATACTCCTTTACTAGTTCACAGTTGTATAGGTCACATGCCCAGACTGACTTGGCTGGACTCTTAAAAGGTCAAAATCAAGATCAGGCTGGGTTTTTATCTTGGAACTGGGGAAGAATCTTTTCCTAAGATCATCCAGGTTGTTTTTACAATTGGGTTTCCTCTGGTTGTGGGTCTGGGGTCTTAGTTTCTGGTGCTGAGTTAGGCAAAGGCTACTTCTTGCTCCCCAAGGTCCCCACATTCCTTCTTGCGTAGCCCCACCACCCAGTGCAGCAATGATACACCAAGTCCTCCTCACACACTGAGTATCTCGGACCTCCCCTTAAGCTCTCAGCTGGAGAAAACTCATGGCTTTTAAGTCCTGTGTGAGTAGATTGGGCCCACTTAGATAAATTCAAAGTGAACTGGTTAGTAACGTTCATAACCTCTTAAAATTCTTTCTGTAGCATAACATAATCACAGGCACAATATCTCACCATATTCATAGTTTCAGGGATTAGGGATGGACCTAAGACCCCTGCTGGGGGGCAGAGGGTGGCAAGGGAGGCCTGAAGCAGTGGGACAGCAGGTGGCTGAGCCCATCTCCTAGAGACACGGGCGGCACTCGGAGGGGGCAGTATACATGGGCTGGGAGTCCGAATCTCCAGTGCGTGCTCTGTTGTGCCACTGGATTTCTATTAGAAAACACAGATTCAAAGACGCAAAGATCAAAGATTATAAAGAATTGTAAGATGGTGACTACAGAATATTAATACCCAGGGAGAGTCTCCCTTCTGAGTGCGAGAGGCTGTAAGATTGTGCTCATCACACACCCATAAAACCATCCTTGGAAAGAAGCATTATGTGAGTGTTTGCTATTATTTTTTTATAGTGATAGTAGCACTAGATTGCGGACATCAGTCACTTAGTAGACAATGCTTATTTATTTCAAAATACCAGTCTTATTCTTATTTTGCACAAATATACTTAAGAAATGGGGCCTGATACAAAGCATCTTATACTCAGTGAGGCTGTTCCAAGGGGCTGTCTATAAGAACTCCAAACCATTGACTTGAAGTGTTTATTCTCATCGTGGAAGTGCTATTGACATTTTACAAGGCATATGCAAAATACCTTCTTTTCTCACTTTTTCTGTTGTTCTAGGTATTGTCTTAACTCCCAAGCTGGAAATCTGGCTTGTTTCACCATCACTGCAGTTAATTAAAAATAAATCAAATTGAACTTACATTCACTTTAAGTATTTCTCTTTTTTTAGCTTATCACACAATTCAATTCAAATTCTATTCCATTACAGAATAAGTTATGAGAATCGCACATAGTTTTTCCTTTTTTTCTTCCTTTACCATCAAAGCTGCTATAGATGGTACAAGCTTAATCCCAAGGAAACGAATAAAGTGAATTGTTCACACAATTACATATTATTTTCCTGTTTTGTACAATTCTCTGTGGGTGCCTAATGCTTGGTGAGTGATCTGTGAAGCCAGAGTCCTGTCTGATTCTGAGCTTTGAGTATTCAACCACCTCTAAATTTTTGACAAGGTTGTTTAAAGAGTAGTGTGATTGAATTATAAGACCTCTCAAAAATGACAACATATGGTTTGTTCCATGTGGGAAAAACAACTCTCATCATCTACAAAAAGAAAAAAGGAAAAAACGCAACAAAAATTTTTAAGAGTGTTGAGCTAAGGCAAAGATGATGCATTTTGGAGAGAAATGGATCTGGCTGGGCTCTTGGCTAATATAAAACAATGAATCAAAGTGCAGCTGTGACAGCAGACAATGGGTCTAATTATCTCCAGAGGGAGGCATTATAATGTCTGGACTCCAGCTGTCAAGCAGCTGTAAACTTCTCCCATCTAGCATTTGCATTTTTAGAGTGCAACAGCAGAACTCAGTTTCACCAAAAGACCAGAGTGTCGATGCAGAGCCAAGCCAATGGTACTCTTTAGGTGCTAGGAGACTTGCCTAAACAAGTCTAGTGACCATTCCAGATACATGGCTCTGTTCTAAAACATCAAATACTCATAGTGATGCTTTTGAGAGTTCCAAACAGTAAGCAGGTTCTGATTCTAATACTTGTGAGACAGTTGATGAACAGTATTGAATTTAATTCTACTAACATTTGTAGAGCACTTTATATAGGGAAAGCATTATGCCAAGTTTCATTTGGCAGTTAACAGTTGGATTTTTCCTCTTGTGTTTTCCTCTTGGGGCAAGTGGCCTAACCTCTCTAAGCAAAGAGGTTCTCATGTGCATCACGGCAAGAATAACTATCTAGATAGTAGTTGTTTTATAGATAGTGGTTTTCTGTTTCCCTGGAAGCACACCCCCAAAATCAGGATTGGATACAAATAGTTTAACAGCAAGGTTATCTCAGAAATGAGAGAGCAAGGGAGGGAGGGAAGAGAAGGCAACTGATGAAGGATAGACTAAGAAGCAAGATGTCACTGTTATACCTGGAGCAAGGACTCACTCAAAGTATGGTTCATGGTTGGCAAGCATCAGCATCATCTGGGCAATGATTAGTTAGAAATGAAGATTCTCTCTAGGTCTGGTCGCACTCCAGACCTACTGAATCAGAAAATCTGCATGTGGGCCCATCAATCCGGTCTAAAGACCCTGCAGATAATTTTTTTGCTCACTCAACTTTGAGAACTGAAGAGCTAGGAAACTTTGGGAGCATGTGCAGAACACCTTTCCAAGAATTATTCCATCAAGGGGGGAAAAGTAGCTGGGGTATTTATAGACTGACTCTTGTCAGTCATTACTGAAGACTCTTGGAAAGAGTGTTGGAAATAAACATTAATTCTCCAGCACTTTCACCTGTGGTGCCTTTGGGCACAGAAGATTTCAGAGTAATTTCTTGGCAAAAAGATGTTGGTCCTGGCATCAGGAAGTCCTAGGAGCATCACAATTTCCAGGCTCAAGGACATGAACAGCTACAGCTGTTGTCTTAAAGATTGAGATAATGAGCTAAAGGGCATAATATAGTGCCTATCACAATAATCCATTATATGTAAAACTTAAGAGTAATACAAAGGTTAACAAGCTGTAAAACTATCAGAGAGTAGGTAGTTTACGATGAGAGCTAGGATGCTGAGGCATAAGTAGAATCCAAGGCAGCATGCAATACAGACCATAGGTAATGGAAGTGCAGCAAGGAAGAAGGCATATCTGATTTGAGGAGAAAGGAAGATGCTCGTGAGTCAGTGGCATCTGAGATGGCAGGGGTAGGCTTTTTGGCAGAATGAGATGAAGCAAGAGAGGTGATTGACCTGTGGGGAAGGACCCAGGTCACTGTATCACCTGCTTATCATCACTAGAACAGACTACATCACTAGTCTGTTGTGTCTGAATGTCTGAACTGCAAGTATTCAATAAAAGAAAATGGAAGCAACTTCCGTGGCTAACAAATTTGAAATGTAAGGATGCTGAAGGTTAGTATTTCCTTGCTACTTCACATTTCCAATAGCCTCACTAGTGATTTTCTGGGAAAGAATTAAGGCTTCATGGTTTGAAAAGCACAGAAAGATGTTTTAAGCAGCTGCACAGATGTGCTGCTTTCCTGGGACTTGTATGGAAATGAGAAAGTGCTGACTTAATTTTTTTCAGTAGCATTATTACCATTATAACGTAACTTTTATAGTCTTAGGCAGAGCTGTCAATATGTACTGTGAGAATTCTGCATATATAAGTTCAAAAATCAGTTCCGAGGACTCTGAGGAGGAAGGTGGAATGAAGACAGGTTCAGTAGAATGAATTAGAATTCCATATTTTTGTAAATTTTGTTACTTGGATTCCAGATCTCACAGAAAAATCCCTTTACTCTGCTATCCTACTTCACAGATTTCCTTGGTGTCCACCCCTCTAAAACCACTACTATGGACAGAATGTTTGTGTCCCCCCGCCCCATATTAATACACTAAAACCCTAACTTGAAATGTAAAGGTATTTGGGAAGCAATTGGGCCATGGGAATGGAGCCCTCACACTCATAAATGGGAATGGTACCCTCACTGAAAGAGGCACGAGAGAGATTTTCTCTCTCTACTGTGTGAGGATACAATACGGAGGTGGCTGCCTGCAAACCACAGAGACGGTTCTCACCAGGACAGATGAACTGAACAGATATTTTTCCAAAGAAGATATACAGAGGCTGGCAAAAGTAGGTATTTATACACAAGAAAGAAGGAAATCTTGCCGTTTACAACAACATGGGTAAACCTTGAGGGCATTATGCTAAGTTAAGTATGTGGGACAGAGAAAGATATACACAGTGTATTCTTATGGGTATGTGTAAGGTGAAAAAAACCCTAAGCCATAGAAACTGAGAGTAGAATGTTGGTTACCAAGGGCTGGGGGTTAGGGGAAATAAAGAAATGTTGGTTAAAAGGTATAATCTTTCAGTTATAAATTAATAAGTTCTGGGGACCTAATGTGCAGCATGGTGAGTACAGTCAATAATATTTCATTATATACTTTAAAGTTGTTAAGAGAGTAGATCTTAAATGTATTCACCATAAAAAAGAAATGGTAATTATGCTACATAATAAAGGTGTTAACATTTAGAGGTGTTAGCTAATTCTATCATGGTAATCATTTACAATACATGAGTATATCAAATCAGTACATTGTACACCTTAAACTTACACAATGTTATATGTCAATTTTATCTCAACAAAACTTGCAAAAATAATCTGTCTATAGATACATTATAGTTTAGTTGTATATAGGATAAAGTTAGCATATATACCATGTGATAAATGGTAAGTGGCATATAAAGGTGTATATTTAGTCCACTATATATCAGAGAAGGAGGGAGGTAGGGAAACAAGAATTTTAATATAAAAGATAGTTTTTGCAGGGTCAGGAATTTGACAAATATTAAGCTGTAGTATGCTAACCAAATGGGTTTACCAGTTGTCAGAGAGAAAGCTTCAGTGTGGGAGGTGTAGTGAGTGTCTAACTGGCTCCATGAGCAAGTGGCCATATGAAAACTGGATGCTGTTTTATGAGATAAAAGTCCACAGGTTTATGGAAGCACTACCAGTCAACATTTAGTCACTTTTCTTAGGCTGTATAAGAAACTGATCTACTTAATGTACAGTGTAACTCAAGTTATAAAAATTTAAACAAGATACAAATTTTATCCTTCTTTCTTTCATGGACACTCATAAAAATATTCCCTGTGCTGTTAATGAAATTTCTAACTCAACTGAAATATGCAATATGCAACACTGCCTGCCATGCAAATTCAGTTTTCATACTTACAATAAGAGCACTTACAGTCCACAGTTTAGCAACAGAAAGGTGTTCTTAAAGCTAGCAAGAGGAAGTAAAGAATGCATAGACCTGACCCTTCTCCCTTAGCTTATTGTGATATATTTAGACAATATGACATGTGTTCCAATTATTCCAATATATGGAAGAATTTTAAACCTTGACCTATTGTTATAGTTATGTATCTCCATATAGCAAACCATGCCAAAATATAGTGACTTAAAACAAGATTTATCATATGGATTTGTGAGTGATTGAGCTCACATTGGCTATTCTTGCCTGAGGTCATTCACAGAATTGCAGTCAAATGACAGATGGGGACCAAATGAAAGGCTCAGATGAGCTAGATGTCCATGATAGCTTCTTCTTTTTTTTTTTAATTTTTACAGAAGTTTAGTTGAGCCAAACTGATAACATATTCCAGGAAACAGGGTCTCAAATGCTCCCCAGGAGAGCTTCCTAAGGCACAAGTCTTGGGCTTCAACCTGGGAAGCCCAGGAAAGTTGAGAATGATTGGGCATTTCTGTCGATCCATGGAGTCTCTTCATTTGGCTAGATAGTTTCAGCTTCCTTATAGCATGGAAGCCTCAGTTCAGAATTCTTACATGGTGCCTAATTTTCCCTTGAACGCATAATCCAAGAGAGCAATGCAGAAACTGCATGGTTTTTAATGACCCATTCTTGACATTAATACAATGTCACTATACAGGACATGATTCCTGAGAAGCATGGTCCATTGGGGAATCCATCTTTTAAGACCAATGACCACCTTTGTCGTGTATGTCTTATTGATATGTGATGAACCTGGCTTTGGGAGACTCTTGTTATGCCCAAATCAATCAGAGAGTCTAAAAGAATTAAAAATCCACTTTCAAAAGAGCATCTATAATAATCATTTAAAATTTACATTAGAGCTTACAGTAATTTAATAAACTATGTAATCAATGGCTATTAATTATCTGCTATGTGCCAGAGACTGTGCTGGATACGGATGAATTCTGCTGAATAAATGAGGTGAGTCCATGAGGAAATTAAAGCTCAGGAGACTTGAACGTAAGCAAGACTGGCTTCTCCAAAGGCAGCAGAATCAGATGTCCATACAATGCAGGGGCACTGGGATCACTTGCTGACACAGGAAACAAGACAAAGAGAAACAAAACAAAATCTTATCCTGTATTTTTATAAATAAGACTTAAAATAAATGCTATAATGTGCTCTTTAATTTGACAATGAAAATTTGAGAGCTGAGTTTTTAATGAGTCACAAAAATAATTCCTTACATTGTCTTTTAAAATAAACCTCAACTAAAAATACATTTATTGAGTGTCACGCTAAATAGCAGTAGTTCTCAAATTTTAGAGGTCCTCAGACTCACCTAGAAGGCTGGTTTAAAGACAGATTGCTCAGCTGCATCCCCAGGGTTTCTGACTTAGTCAAGTCTGGGGTGGGACCCAAGCATTTGCATTTCTATCAATTTCCCAAGTCATGTGGATGTGTTTTAGAGATGATGCTTTGAGAACCACTGCTATATGGTTAGCTACATTGTAGAACAGTGGTTAAAAACATAGGTACTAAGTCACAGGCAAGATACTGGGTTGATTCTTCAACACATTGCTTAATCTTTTTTGCTGTGTTTCCTGATTTTTATTAAACAAAATTACTAGTAGCTCCTTCATTAGATAGTCGTGTGGATGAAGTATATATAGCAAGAATTCAATAAGTGTTAACCATACTATTAATTATAGTTCTATAAAATATATAGTTTATTCTCCTATATTGTACCTGAAGAGTTTGATGCTGTGGGTGATAGTACACCTGTTTGTTCTGAAGTTATCTTCCAGATTTCCTGCAATCATCTCCTAGACCACACAGCTGACTGCTGTGAGCATTTTATCTTTCCCTGCCCCTTCAGAAGAGTAGAAACAGTAGCACTCTCTGATTATCTGTTTTCTCCCTCATGCACAGTGCACAAAATCTAGCAACTAAGTATTTAAAATAATGTACAGACTCAAAAATAAATCTTATTGTTTTCACGTTAAACTCTTCCTGGGATTTGTATTAAAGGAGAATTATATTTGCATTAGTTGAGCTTTACAGGACACCCTGATAAGTCCTCAGCAATCAAAAGATAATTATTAAGCAGGGGTGTTTCAACTGCTATATATACTTTTTTTCCCATTCAGTGTGAACTATAACAGTTAAACATGTGATTACATAAAGGTGAAGATAAAATTAAGTCCCAGATTACTTATCGAGCTAGTATGGTCAAGTACATGGCAATAGTTTACAAAAACAAAACAACCCAATAATAAATTACAACATATTTTTTGACTGTCAACAAATGTCATAACCCATGCTTCTCCAATAACATGATCCTGACTGTGATGCTGCTGGGAATGAATAGGATGGAAATACAATCATCCTGCTTTTCTTTTCTCTGTACCATTACTCAATCTATTGTGCCACATTCAATTCTTTTCTTTGCCTCAGTTTACTTACCCAAACTACATTAACATTGTTCAACATATAGTTTGTACAACACTAGTACAATGAGATGCTCAGTAGGAAAAGTTCTCTAGAACAAAACAAACCAGGAAGTAAAATATAACCAGAGTCACTGAAATTAAGAACCAACTGACAGTAACCAGAGGGGAGGTGGAAGGGGATAATGGGGGAAGGGTTTTCAGGAACAACTATAAAGGACACATGGATAAAAGCAAGGGGGGTGGGATCAGGGGAGGGAGGTAGGGGATGGCTGGGGTTGTGGGGAGTGGTGGGGGAAAATGTAAACAACTGTACTGGAACAACAAATAAATAAAAATAAACGTAATATAAATGAAAAAGAGAAGAAAAAAGTTTTAGAAGCATTTCAAGCTCTACCTTCTTTGAGAGTCAAGACACATATTAGCATTTGAAAGACTGAGAATGCCCACTGTAAAGAAACCAGCATTGTTGAACTATAACAGACCTCAGATATACCATATCAACTGAACTTTCAAAGGTTATACTTCTTTGGGGGATGTTGCTCCAAGTCCTAATTGTCCTAACTTAGTGGATTGTAGCCATTCATGAAATTCCAATCCAGGATTCTTTATCTAGCAAGACTATCCTTCAAAAATGAGGCAAAATAATGGCATTCCTAGATAAACAAAAACTGAGAGATTTTTTTCACTAGCACATCTGCCCTACAAAAGAAGTTCTTTAAGTTGAAAGGACACGACACCAGATATGAAGTAAAATACACACAAGAAAGAAGAGCAGAAAATGATAACTATATGGGTAAACATAAAATACTATATATTTTTGTTTTCTCTTAATTTTAAAAAGACATCTAAAGGATTGCTTAAAGTAATCATTATAACATTATTACTGTGTTTATAGTATATATAGATGTAATGTATATGACAATAATACCACAAAGGAGGAAATGAAACCATATATTTATTAGAATTAGACCAGCATTAATCTGAAGCAGATTGTGAGTTGGGGAAAATAGATGTTGGTTAAAGAATGCAAAGTTGCAATTATGTAGGATGAATAAGTCTGGAGATCTAATGTATAATAATGTTCAACTGTATAATACTATACTGAATCCTGGAAATTTGTTAAGGGAGTAGATCTCAGGTGCTCTCACCATACATAAAAAATGGCAATTGTGTGAGGAGATGGGTATGTTAATTAGCTTGACTATTGTAATCATTGCATTTTGCATATATATCAAAATATTATGCTGTACACCTTACACATATAGTTTTATTTTTTAAATTTATATTTTAATCCATAGTGTAAGCCAGTTTGAAAGTTAACTAAAAAAATCAAAGCTAAAATCTCAACAGAGTAATTAAAATGGTTTACTAGAAAAATATTGGTTTACTACAAAAAAAGGCAGTAAAGGAGAAACACTTGAACAATGACAACAACACAAGTACATGAGACATATAGAAAACAAATAGCAAAATGACAGACAAATATCTAACCATGTTAAAATTACATTAAGTATGAATGCATTAAAGACTCCATCAAAAGGCATGAATCATCGATCTATATAGAAAATGCAAGATTTAATTATATGATCTGTACAACAGACATAGTTCAGATTTAAAGACATAGACAGGTTGAAAGTTAAAGGATAGAAAATATATACAATGCACACAGTAACAAGAAGAGATCCAAAGTGCCTATATTAAAAAAGGAGAAAAAAGAAAGATGCCCTGGCTGGCATAGCTCAGTGGATTGAGCACAGGCTGTGAACCAAAGCATGGCAGGTTTGATTCCCAGTCAGGGCACATGCCTGGGTTGCAGGCCATGGCCCCCAGCAACCGCACATTGATGTTTCTCTCTCTCTCTCTTTCTCTCTTCCTTCCTTCTCTAAAAATAAATAAATAAAATCTTTTTTTTAAAAAAAAGGATAATACAGCCCTGGCTGGTGTGGCTCAGTGGATTGAGTGCTGGCTTGAGAACCCAAGGGTCGGTGGTTCGATTCCCACCCAGGATACATGCTGGGTTGCAGGCCAGGTCCCCAATAGAGGGCGTGCAAGAAGCAACCACACATTGATGTTTCTCTCCCTCTCTCTCTCCTCCCCTTCTCCTCTATCTAAAATAAGTAAACTCTTTAAAAGAAAATGGATAATACGATTTTTGTTTAAAACTCTATAAGATGTACTTTTTTACAAATATTTAAGCATATTATTGAAAACTAGATGTTATTTTAAAATGTACAAAGGGATAGAATTTGTTTTAAAAATTCTGTTAGTGACTGGGGAAGTAAAAATGTTAGAAGTCTGCTCTTGTATACAAATTCTGCCATTGTGCGGAGAAATAAGTTTAGTATCATAGGCTTCTGACTGATCCCAAATCACATGGTTATAGCAAAGTCAATATTAGAAGTCATGCTCTCTTTCTTTGTCCTGTATTTCTTGCCCATTTTAAAGAGGCACCACAGGATTAAGTTCATGGAATTTGAAGCTACACTTAAAAAATTCTAACTCCAAACCTTGTCAACTGCGTGACTTTGTAGAGTATTTCTAACTTTTCTGTTCCTCAATGATGCCATCTGTAAAATGGGGGTTACAATAGTAAACATTTTATGTAAATGCTATGAGGCAATGCATGTAGAATACTTAGAACAATAGTACAAAGCAAATATCTCATAAATGTGAGTTATTTCAACTGAGAGCTTTGGAGTGTTGCAATATATGTGCAAGAGATAAACCATTATCACATCCGCCAGCACATTTGTACGATGCTGGCACAGATTTTAGTGCTCCTGACTCTGATGTTGAATCTACATCTGGACATCAGGCCATTTTAAGAGGCAGCATTAGAGAGACTGGGTTCCAAAGAGGCAGCACTGGAGGGAAAACCTTGCTAACAAGATACTATGTGCTGAACTCAGCAGCTTTTTCTGTTATTGCTGATGAAGGGGAGACAGTGCAAATGTGAGATGTGGGACACTCAGAGGAAAGTCTGTAGGATGCATATAATTTATTGCTTGCAGGAAGACTGGAATGGAACACTAGGTCAGCAGGATGGCCAGATGGCAACTCACTGACCTCAGAAATACTGTTTGCAAAGCACATTTTTTTCTAGTCCTCTGCTCCCCACTTCCCTTCCTGTATTCTATGTGCCTGGCTCTCCCAGATACAAGCAAAATTGTCTTGCCCCTGTGCTTTTACTCATGTGGATTACTTGTTCTGAAATGTCTCCCAGGCATGTGAGACTTTTCTTCTACCAACTATATTTTGAAATGTGCTAAATAGAGTGTAAATCATTCAACTGAGTACTTGATATGTCTTGAACACTGGGATGAGCACGGAGAATACAAATTCACACAATTTTAGAGTCAAGTGTGAGAGAGTGCCCTTATCACTCTTTATTATGATTGTCTACAATTGAGGTTAGGCAAAGGTGTTCTGTGAGCATAGACAAAGTAGCTTACCAAGCCTCCTGACATCCTGAATAGTTTGGTGAGTTATAGCTAACTCTATACATAACGAGAACAAACGAATGCAATAACACATGCATAGGTCACAGGTCAGAGTTTCACATTCTCATTATATCTGAAGAATGGGACCTGTGGTAGGGAAGCAAATAAAAATAAATCTGAAAATGTAGGAATGAGTCAGATCACTAAAGAGCTGTGAATGATGAACACCTTACTAAGGGATTTGTATTTTCCTGTGACCACCAGGAGAAGCCACTAAGAGATTTTAAGCAGTACAATAATTTGACCAGATTTGTGTCTTAAAAAGACAACTTTGACAGAAGTTTAAAGAATGAATGGATTAAAAGAGTAGAGGCAAGAATTAAGTTAATTTATTTAGGGAGCTATTGAAATACATCAACAGGGAGAAGATGAAGACCTAAACAAAGGTGATGATGGTCAAAAAGAGAAAAGAGATCAGTGTGAGAGACATTCAGGAGGAAAATCAGTACTCCTTGACATCTAATGAGATATGTGAGTTGGAATTGAGAATCAAGTACAGGATGACTCTCAAATACTTGGCCTTGGTACAAATACACATGGTGTTACCACTCTCCTGAGAGGGTATATAGAAAGTGCTATAAGTTGATAAGACTGTATTAGAACATGTTTACTTTAAGATTCATCTATATATTTGTTTAAAAATATTTTCTGTGACCCTATGTACTTGATGCCAGATAATATTCTAGGCACTAGACATACAGCAGTAAATAAGACAAACAGCAGTTCTAGCCTTTGCATAGCTTACATTCAGCAGTGTAGGTATGAACATTCCAATAGGTGACTGAATTGGTGCTGGAGCTTAGATGAGAGATTTGGCCTGGAAATGATCCAAGGGAGAACAGCTTATAGCTAACAGTTGAAATTATGACTCACTACATTTCTGTACTTATTTTTTTTACTACACAGAAGGATGTAGTTTTGCAGAAACATTTAATGTAGCAGGAGTTTTAGGCTGATGTGGGTCAAAACTAATACAATCATAGAAAACCTGTGCCAATGCTTGCTTCATTAGCCAACAGATAGCATTAGAATTCGGGTGATGAGACTTGTAGTTGAGATGGAAATGTAGGCAAATGCTGCGCTCACCTCCTCCCAGAAGCACATCAAAATTACAACCAAACTATAGAACAACCATCATTCAGAACCACCTGAATTCGAGGTGAATGGAAGCCAACTATGGAGTTAAAGAAAAAACCACATTGAGACTGGTAGGAGGGGCAGAAATGTGAAATGGTCTGACTGCACACATACGTGGGGTAGATAAAAATTGGGAGGGATAACTCAGATTGGAGGTCCCCTCCATAAGGGTGAGGAATCGCCCACACCAGGTTACCAAGTCCAGGGCTCCATTGCCAGGAAGTAAAGTCCCTATAATTTCTGGCTGTAAAACCCAGTGGGGATTGAACCTGAGGGAAATGGAAGTTTCTGGAGTCCCAGGCAGTTCTTCCTACAGGGCCCATGCAGACTCACTCAGACTCACTCCCTCAGAGCTCCAGTGCTGGGGCAGAAGCTTGAAAGGCAACAGAAACATATAGGGGAGAACTGAATTGCTGAGCATCAGGGCAAAAGGTGAGAGGTACAGCTTTCTCCCAGGGAAAAGTGCTGGCAGAGGCCACCATTCCTTTGATGAGCTCTGCAGGCACCATATGTGAGACTCCATCAACCTGGATCACACTGTTCGCCCCACTCTGGTAATTCCCTGAGACCTGCCCCACACAACTTTTCGGCCCACCCAAGCTGTTTCCAGTGGCTTTTCCATAGGAGTGGCTGCCTTGCTCATGCTTCAGATTTTCCTAAATTCTCTCAAAGAAGCACCATCTGGCCTCAGCAAGCCCATACTTCTTGCTAAGTTGCCCCAGGCCCAGCACTGATAGGAGCTGACCTTGGTTCACAGCTCGGCCCTGCCTGGGCACCTCTAAACCAAACACAAGTAGCAGCCATCTGAAGATTGCTTTGTGGCTCATGCTGGGCATCCCTGGGCAAAACACAGGGAAGGGCTGATCTCAGCCTGCTCCTCCGAGGAGGCCCCAGAGCCAGCACACTCAGTGGATAGCTTCAGACCACATCAAAGCATCACCATCTAACTACCTCCAGAAGCAACACACTCAAGGGTCAGGCTCAGCAGGCACCAGAGCCCTACTGAAGTAAGTCTTGCTCTGCGGAGTGGGCCCCTGCACAGCTGATTCTCCATGGTGGTCAGAGGTTAGTGGTCACTGGTTGCAACCAGTCCTTGTAGCTGATCAGCATGGGTAAATCCCCTCCAACAGCAATCAAGGCTCAACTATAACAGGAGGGTGTATCAACCCACATGGGGATGCAGGTACACCAGGAGTGCCCAGCTTGGATGAATGGGGAGGCTTTTTTACTGGACCCCACAGGATACTTAATACATTAGGCTTCCCTACCAAGCCTGGGAGATGTAGCAGCTCTATCTAATACATACAATCAAACACAGGTAGGCACCAAAAATAAAGAGACAAAGAAACATGGCTAAAATGAAAGAACAGAACAAAACTTCGGAAGAAGAAGAAGAAGAAGAAGAACAACAACAACAACAACAACAACAACTAAACAAAATGGAGACAAGCAATCTACTAGATGCAGAGTTCAAAACACTGGTTACAAGAATGTTCAATGAACTTAGTGATAACCTCAACAGCACAAATAAGAACCAGTCATAAATAAAGGATACATTAATTGAAATAAAGAATAATTTATAAGGAATCAACAGTGGAGTGGATGAAGCTGAGAATCAAACCAGCAATTTGGAATGTAAAGAAGCAAAAAGCATCCAATCAGAACAACAAAAGGAAAATAGAATCCAAAAAATGAGAATAGTCTAAGGAGCCTCCAGAACAACTTTAAGTGTACCAACATCAGCATCACAGGGGAGGAAAAGAACAAGCAAGAAATTGCAAACCTATTTGAAAATTTAATGAGAGAAAACTGCCCTAACCTGGTAAAGGAAATAGACATATAAGTCCAGGAAGTTCAGAGAGTTCCAAAGAAGATGGACCCAAAGAGGCCTACACTAAAAAACATAGTAATTAAAATGCAACAGATTAAAGACAATGAGAGAATCTTACGAGCAGTTAGAAAAAAGCAGTTAGTTACCTATAAGAGTATTCCCATTAGAATATCAGTTGATTTCTCAAAAGAAACTATGCAGACCAGAAGGGATTGGCAACAAAAAATTCAACATGATGAAAAGCAAGGACCTACAACCAAGAACTTGTTACATAAGAAAGCTATAATTTAAAATTGAAGGACAGATAAAGAGCTTCGCAGACCAGAAAAAACTCAAGGGGTTCATCATCACCAAACCAGTTTTATAAGAAATGATGAAAGGCCTTCTTGAAGAAAAATAGGAAGAAGGAGGAAAAGGAAGAGGAAGAAGGGAGGGGAGGACAGAGAGAAGAAGAAAAAAAAGAGAAAGAAGAAAAAGGAAAAGAAAGAGAAGGAGGAGGAGGAGGAAGAGAAGGAAGAAGAAGAAGAAGAAGAAGAAGAAGAAGAAGAAGAAGAAGAAGAAGAAGAAGAAGGAGAAATATGAATGATAAAATGGCAATAAATATCTATCAACAAATGCATCTAAAAAGCAACATAAATAAACAGAACAGAAAAAAAAAGAATTCCGGGGAAATAATGCTACTCTGTACCGAAAGAAGACTCTATTTCAAAGTGCAGAACACTTAGTGAAAAGTGATTGTGAGGGTGGGAGAAGTTAAACTGTGTTTCATAAGCAATGGTTAGATCAAATTGAGATATTTAGCCTGCTAAAGGTGATCGTGGAACCAACCTACATTAAGGGGTACAATCTGCTTTACTCAGTCTACCAATATACATGTTTATCTTATCCAAAAACCCTAACAAAAATACTCAGAATAATGTTAGACCAAATATCTGGACACCCAATGGCCCAGTCAAGTTGACACAAAAATAGCTATCACAAGTAAGAATGGTTTCTACCCATGGATTGGTTGATCTCCAGAAACCACAGTCAGGATTTTTAGTCCAACTAAACAAATTTACTTCTGGATATTTAGTCAAAGTCTGGATATTTAGACTTTGCTGAAAAAAGATACCGATTCTTAAAAATAAGGAAAAAGTGCCACCATATTCAGAGATCTTTCTGTTCCCCTTGAAGCATGAAGCCCAGCCAGCCATGGCATTGGTCAAGGGTGGAAATGATGCACTGCATTTTACAACTGCTATCTAATCCACTTCCCAAATCAAGAATATCAGCAAAAGGCAAACTGTCTTCTCACCAGTTCAATTGCCTTTTTAGTCTTTCATTGTTTCTTCTCAAGGACCAGACCCAGCAAACAGAACAGAGAATGTGAGCATTTAAAATGCATTTTTAATTAGAGGGCTTTAATCTGATCCAAAGCACTGTGAAACTCCATGCTCTGCCTGCCCTAGTTCCCATTTAATCTTCATTTTTCCATTTCTTGTCAGCTGTGCGTGCAGATGCTACAATCTTATTTGTTTATCATGGGGCCAAGAAGATTTATGGTTGGGTGCATGTTTAGCTGCCTTCTCCACTCTCCTGGCACAGTTCCTGAGCTGCACAGCACAAAGAACACTGAAACAGGCTTAAATGGGAAGTCAGTCCCACATGTTCCCTGTAGTTCTCATCTGGTTATTTTTCAGCTTATGCTTTGGTTGAAGTTAAGGTAATTGCAAAGTTATTGTTTGTCATTTCCATTATCTTTGAGGTCAGAAAGACATCTGTTGAAAGTTAGGATCATCTGTCATTTATGCCAGCTGGTGGTCAGTACCTGAACAGATGTAAAAAGGAAAGTTGCTGGGTGTCATGCAGACTAGCTCTATATGTCTGTGTGTGTGTGTTATGTGTGTGTGTGTGCATGCATGCAAAAGAACTGTACTTGGCCATGAAGTCATAAGAAGTCTGTGCATTCTTGCAGTACAAGTAGGGGTGGGTTGTAAAGAAATATGAAATGCTATTGTCCTTAATATTCACATGGTTTTCAAGTCACTAAGGTGGAGAAAAGTAATGGAGTCAGATGAACTATTCTGAGTTTCCTTCCTCTGGAGCTATTTATTTTCTTCACTAACATGCATACATAGTTCTCTTTGCAGAGTGAAAATGAGAAAATGGTCTAAGATTTGAAGTGCTGTATCATTTAATGAAAAAATATGTGATATATATGATTAGTGCTGGCTTTCTGAGCCAGCAAATGTTATAATGTTTTCAAAGCCAAACTTGATCCTTCAGTTCACAGTTAGCAAACTTTTTCAGTAAAGGGTCAGGTAAGAAATAATTTAGATTTGCAGGCCCTACAATCTCTGCTGGAAGTATTAAACTCTACTGTTGTAGCACCAAAGCAGCCATGGGTAATGAGCAGTAAATGATCGTAGCTGTGTTCCAATAAAACTTTATTTACAAAAACAGGAAGTAGGCCATATTTTGGCTAATAGGCTATAGTTTGCCAACTCCTCCTTTCATTTACATTCTACTAAAAGTTTGTCCCTGGACAAATAGGCCATAAAATAGAGGTTTAAGATGGGATTGTAGGGTCAGAAGAGAAAAGAAAAAGGAGTCCTATATCAAACTGCATGGTTTTCTGGGGCCTGTTACTATGCCCCAAATTCTCTTTGAGTGACAGTCACCTCTCTCCTTTTCCTAAAGCTTATATTTACTGAGGCCAACCAAACTTCTATTAGGATTATGTTCTACAAATCCAATTTTGTTTGAGGAGATACAATTCTGTTCATATCTGTCCCTTAGCGCCATGAAAACATGGGTGATGTTCAAAATTCTCTAGAGCTGAGCATGCAGATATTCATAATACAACTGCAGTCTCAACATTAACCATGGATTGTCTTTGTTTTCAAATAATATCATTTACCAAAATATATACAAGTAGCTGCGGGGTCTGTTAATATCCCGCTCCTTTGTTAGACGGGAAGAACTTTACCTAATCTCCAAAGGGGAGATAGATGTACTCCACTTATATAAATCAGGAAAAAAGAAGAAATATGTATATTTTGGGGTCTAAAATTCCTCAATAAGATTTTTGAAGATATTGCCTTTAACTAGCTTCATTTAGTACAAATCCATATACAATGATTCATTAAAAAGTCTTAGCTACACCTTTGACTATTTCTTCAGAGAATGTTTCATTAAATTACATAATAGAGCCCAAACCAATAATACTGACAAACCAATAAAAATGTAAGTAAAAATGTGATTATTCTTACTACTGAGTGAGAGGTTTTGCTTGCACTAAACATTTGGTAGAAGCAATTGGTTGTTGTTACAGGACCAGCAATTGGTAAATGTCATAAATTTGCATTAATTGTAGTCACATATAAAAATAGCAACTTAAGATAAATTTAAAATAATAAAAAGGTTAAAAAAGCTCTCACACTTTGAAATTGAACAATGTGCATAAGTTTCAAAATTATATAAAATGTTTTCATCTACTACAATTAGAATAATTGACAGGAATTGCTTTTAAGGATGTGTATTCAAAATATAGTCTCCATTTTAGGGAAAAAAGAGAAACTTAAATGGTTAGGTTCTTCACTACTGGGGACAATTGGAGTGACCATCAGGTATAAGCATTCAAGAAAATGGTACATCAGAATAATCGCACTATGTTGTCTTCACTGATGAGATAAATGAGAAAGGAAGTCTTCATGGAGTCATGAGGTTAACAACCTTGTTGTTAACTTATAGGGTTTGTTATCAAATGTACAAAGATATTGACAGACATACAAAAGTAATTATTAAGAACTTTTCTAACATGGATTTTTGCAGTGTTGACCAATTGCAGTGTAAATACTATGATTGAAACAATCATCAGTGAACACAGCAAAAGCCCAACATCATACAGATTGACTATCAATTCATTAAACAATGATTGCTTCCTTAATGCTTATTGTGTATGCTGCCATATTGCATTGGGAGCTATAGATGTTAACAGTAAAATGTAAGTTAGGGTTCCATTTCATCAACAGGATCTGGGACTTAACTCATCTTTATATCGCCCATAATGGCTGGAACAGTCTTAGTAATACCCAGCAGTAGTAATAAGCATTACTATTTATTAAGTGCATGGAACCTACTAGGAACACATCATGTATAGATAAAAAGAAATAAGCCTAAGCATTAATATTAAAATGATCTACTGACCTTTAAAATATAAAATTGGTCGATATAATATATGTAATAAGGTGATATGAAATGTTTACTATGCTTGTCCTCTGTCACCGAAGAATATTGTTAAAGTTTCTGATAATGTTTTATATAATTAATCTCTAAATCCTGCACATCTCAAAGACCATAGGGAAATCTGCTACATTTTTCCTGAAAAAGGAAAAATAAGCATTATTCTTTATTATATTACAACAGATTCCAAATGTCCAGCTATATGAATCATTTTTGCCTTTTTGAGATGTACATGCAAGTAAACATGCTCTAGGTATGCATGGCTTTAAAGACACATCTAAAAGAAATGTGACAAACTGATGAAGATCTTAAAACGGATAAGCCATGTACACCCCTGTGTGACACAGCAGATTTTCTGAGCATGAAAAGACAGGCTGATATTCTCTGTGTCACCCAAACCTTAGCCTGCTTGGGGAAATGACTCTTCATTGTTTCCTTTGTCCTTATAAACATAACTGTTATTTTGCTTTCATCTTCTCTTTCATGGCAAGCATTCAAAAGTCCTGCATAAATAAAAATGCATGTAACTGCAGGACACTCAGAATGCCTAGACTACAGGAACAAAGAACATATGTTTCCATTTGCATGGCTGTGAAGGCTGCATATCCTGGAATGTGGAAGGAAGGCAGAGTGGTGTCATGGAAAGTTAGTGACATCAGGATATTTGTGTTCCAGTGTTGGCTTTGCATTTCGTCACTTTTGGGCCTGGCACAAATACCTTAACTCCTCTGAACTTCAGTTATGTAATCTGTAAAAGGACAACGTTGCCAGCACTCAGATCTTGGTTCCTAATACCATTCTCCAATAAAAGAAACCGGGCTACTTAAAAAATGTCTGATAATAGTACTGAAGCAGGGAATAGATCAGATGAGCTGGGAACATCTTGTAGTGACAGAAAGTAAGAATGATCTCAGAAAACAATATGATCGGGCACAGGAGCCAACCGAACAAGGTCCCAATGGCTAATGCTAGAGCAGTTTGAGCAACACAATAGATAATACAATGTTGGATTAAAACTCAAAGTGCAAGCCAAAATATAAAATAGCTAACCATGAATATATATGGATATAAATAAGTAATTGAATAAACAACAAACAAACAAACAAATAAATAATGGGGACCGAGAGACAAATCTCCCATACAGAGAATTCTAAATAATTTCCATAGATTGCCCCCCCTCAAGAGTATAGCATAATTTCTTAGTCCTTAAGTGAGGGCTATCCTTTGCAACTTGCTCCCAAAGAGTATAGTGTGAGCAGTGAAACCAGAAAGTAACTTTGAAGTGGAGAAACCTGGCAAACAATATAGTTAAGATCAAGGTGAAGATCATTAGTGATGAGCCCTGTTTATCAACAGTATGTACCCAGTATATATCAAGGGTATGTACCCTTGATATAATGTAATAAAAGGACACTTTACCAGTATCCTCTTCCTCCCCAAAACTCATAACTCCAGCTTGATCATGAAAAAAAATCAGACAAACCCAAATTGAGAGACATACTACAACATACCCAACCAGTATTTCTCAAAACTTCTAGGGTTGTAAAAAACACAGAAAGTGAGAAACCATCACAGCCAAGAGGAGCCTAAGGAGGCATAACACCTAGATGTAATGTGCTCTGTTGGATGGGATCCTGGAACAGAGAAAGGAGGTGAGGGAGACATTAATGAGATCCAAATAAAGAGTGAAATTCAGTGAATAATAATGTATCAGTATTAGTTCATTATTTGTGACAAATGGACCATAATAATATAAAATGCTAACAACAGGGGAAATTAGGTGTGGGGTATATGGGAACTCTCTGTGTTATCATTGCATCTTTTCTGTACATTTAACACTAAAATAAAACACATTTAAGTATTTAAAAACGACATGGTTGAACTACATTCTACACATTAGCTTTTTATTGTTCTATGACTTTAGTAAGTATTATTCCTCTGTGAGTTGGGGCCAGAAAAGAATCTGTTTCTTATAGTTCGTTATAGAAGATACTGAGCAATCTCATGCCCCTTGCAGCCTTCACCAGTCTTCCTAGCACCAAACACAGAATTCTCAATAAAAATTAATTACATGGAAATAATTATGATTCTCTTTTCCCCTGATATATAAGTAAAAACAAATCATCACTCAGGTATAAAAACCAGTTTTGTTTTGTTTTTTCCCCCATAAGTACAGTCTTTTAATCCTTACTAAACCCCAAAACAATCCTAAAATTTTGAATGAATAGTGCATAAACCCACAGTATAAGTCTATTAAAATCTTTTATTGTAAGTGTTGCTTATCAATACTCTCTACATAATAATTAAAAGTAATTTGCAGTCTCAAAAACTAAGTAAATTCACATATAGTTCTTGCCCATATTTGACATGTCTGTAGCTCAGCCCAGGAAGCAGTAGTTTGAAAGGTGTAAACTTCTGTTAAGTCTTGGTGCCAGGGTTACTTTCAGGGTTAAACCAGGCTCGGTCTTGAAAGAGATCTGCCTTCCTTCTTAGAGGCAGAAACTCAAGGGCAAAAGGTATGTCGGATATCTTCAAGCATACTGATCTACCAGAAGAGAATGGTGTAATGTGAGTTTCCCTTTCCATTCCTAAATGAAGATGAATAAAATGAGGATTTTAGAGGGAATATATTTAGAAGTATAGTTGTGGCCTTGGAAACACTTCAGCATATCTTTTTTAGTTGAATTTATTTGGGTGACGTTGGTTCATAAAACCACACAGGTTTCCAGTGCACAGCTCTAGGACACATCACCTGCACACTGCATTGTGCGCTCACCGCCCAAAGTCAAGTCTTTTCCTGCCACCACTTATCCCATCTTTGTTTATTGCAGCTTTATTTACAATGGCCAAAATTTGGAAGCAACTCGAGTGCCATCAGTAGATGAGTGTATAAAAGAGCAGTGGTACATTTATATAAGGGAATACTACTCAGCTGTAAAAAAAAAAGAAGGAAATCTTATTTCAGCATTTCTGATTTTTGGGGGTGGCTTTGGTTTGTGACACTCCAGTATGCTGCCTTTCCCTGTCATCTCTTTGTCCGCAGGGATCTCTAACTTCTCCAGTCCAGGGCATGACGAGCCAAACCAGGTCTTCTGCTCCGAAGTGCTGGGAGGATGATTAAGTGAGGAACTGCGAGGGGCCTCGTGAGATGTGATCTATTTAAATGTGAAGTTACTACTGAAATCATCCCCATCTGGTTGATAAAAAGCAAAAATCTCAGAGCAGCAGCCATATTTGCCAATCATGTCCGAGACAGGGAAATATGATGCCCTCTGAAGGATGTTGTAAGTCAAAGAAGAGAGCAAGAAACAAAAAGCATGAAAAAAGGAAAGCGTTTCCCAACTGATTCTGGAAGCAATACTATATTACACTGGAAAGATAAAAAAGATATTTAGGGCAGATATTTGATGATTAGTTTGCTCTTTCCTTCATGAGATCTCCTGCTATCAAAATTGTGTTTCATGTTGAGTTAATACTTTCTTTGGTCAATTTTATTTAGTCATATTACACTGACTCCGAATTGATCATAAATGGGGTAAGACTAAATCTACCTTCATATTAACTCTGTTTATTATTTGCTTTTTTAAACTTTTTATGTATTTTTATTAAATGGTACCAAAAGGCTTAAACTATTTGAAAGAATAAATAGTTGTAAGAAATGAATTTTTGTAAGAAAATCCTTTAATATCAAAATCCAGTAGTGTCAAATCCTTTCGAAACTCCTATTACTAACCTTAATTTCAGTTTATTTTGAATTGTTGAAACTTGAAAGATTCCACTTTTGCCTATAATCCAAATTGTTACAAGTCCTAATGCATAATAAAACTGTATTAATTTGAAAATATACTCAGAGTCAGCCCTTTCAGTACTTCAGATTCACCTTGTCCTAAAGTGTTTGCATCTGCTTGTGTGTTGTGTTTTAAATGCTAGGGTACTGAACTCACATGGTTGTGTTTTGTCCCTTTTGAATTCCTAGGATTTTTCTACTAACACCCCATCCTAGGTCGGGGTGTTTGCAGCAAAAAAGTTTTACTTCAACAGAAATAAATTTTATGAATGGAATTCTCATTCTTTTTCCTGCTTGAGAACCTGGTCTGCATGGTGTCATCACTGGACTCTCCACAGAATTGTTTGTGTTAGTCAAGGAAAAGGTTAAACACTGGGACTCTGTTAACCTGTAATAATAAGTTGAAAGGGAAGGTCCTCGGTAGTCGCCTGCCTCTTCACTTTACTGATGATAAAACTGAGGCTCAAGAGAACCCACAGACGACTTACCCAAGCCTACCAGAACCAATCAGGTGCATCTGCACCCAGGTTCCCCCCAGACATGCCCCATAGTATATTGGTAGTTCTCATGAACTCTGTTGGTGCCATTCCCCAAACTGTAGCCATTCAGGCCCATTGCATGGTGTCACTATTTTTTAAAAAAGTTCCTGTCTAGGGTAAGTTGATCTCCAGAATACCTCTCTCTGGGGTCTTTTAATAGAGTGAGATGTTCTGTTGTTTAATACTAGAAAGCTCAAATTAACTTAAATTTGTTTACCTCTCACCCAGACTAACCACATGCAAACTGCTCTTGGGGGCTCCTCCAACCTTTGGCAAAACCCTTTCACCCTTAATGCAGGAGCAGACGCAGGAGAGAAATCATCAAGGCATGTGCATTTCAGGCCCCTGATTGCCTTTGAGCCCTGTCCTCATTTTGCTGTTGAAGGAAATCAGTCAGAAAATATGAGCTCAATATCTGTCTGTCTTTGTTCCTTTCTGAGACCAGCTAACGATTAAGACCTCACTTCTCTCTCTCCTTCGTTTTACCTCTGAGGAAACTTCCAGAGAGTTTAGGTTGCTTTTATACATCTTTGCTGTTGTCTAGAAAGTACCTCTTTAACTGGATTTGAGAAGATGAACTTTAAATCTCCAAGGTTAAATGAAAAGATACATTGGTGCCTAGAGAAGACTATTTTTAAGAGACACCTTCAAACTGCCCTAATAGAATAAATTGATCATTACAATACAAACTTTAAAAAATAAAGAACCTATGGGGTCAGGGGTGTTTGAGTCGGGCTGTGTCCCCAGATGCGGCACTGCTCACTCAGTTCACCCAAAGAGCCACTGTCTTCTTCCACTGTGTTTTTTATGTGACCCTCCCAAAGCTGGGAGCTGGGTCAAAGATGATGGGCATTTTTCTAATGGAAGAGAACTATATGTATTTAGGAATGTAAATGTAGTTTCAGTTAATTTCTAAAGCCTCCATATCACCAGCTAAATGCCATTTATTAAAATTCACAGGAAATAAATTAGAGCTGAGAACTTTTAAGGTCTATATTCATATATTCAGGTCTCAGTTAGGTGTAGTAAACTTAAAAACTTTAAGAAGGATACATTCTCTAATTGCTTTAACCTACTCACCAACATTTTCCCCCCATAGGCAGGGTTGCATAGGGTTACTGCAATACAGTCAAATGAATTCTACTCAAACATTATTCAAGTTCGTGTCCAGGCTACCAACCCCCTTCCCAATTGCTTGGCAATAGTGTGTTTTACAGTGGTTCTTAGTGCTCCCTGTGGTCCTATGTGTGTGCTGAGTGGGCGTCTTTATTACATTTTAAGTGAAAGAAAGATTAGAAAACATTGATTTACATAGCAGGGTGGCTCCCAGATAAATAAGTAGCAAAGCACAATAATCATTTATCTGTAAAGAGTTTCTCGGCCACATTAGAAAAAACCTAGAGTGCAAACACCGTCCACATGCTCCAGTTTCATGAAAGCTGAGTCACTGGGAATAGCTCAAGATTAAAGAGAGAATTAAGTTGGTAACTTCCTCTGATCATAAACTTAGTCTAAAATATTTCTGCAGTGAGAATAATATTTGGAAATATTTTATTGATTGGCAATTTGTGTTCTTTCTTCAGTAGCATTTCTACCATTAAAGCTGGGTCATAAGGATCAAGGCCCCAGGGGAAGGAACACTAATACATCAAGGAGTTTACACATAGAGAACTATAGAGGTGGAGGGGCGGCTGCACAGGAAGAGCCAGGAGGAAGCGCCTAGTCATGGGAGGTGATGGGGGTAGACAGTGCAAGGAGCAGGAAGCCAGATAGGAGTTCTCTGCTTTCCCCTTGAAATCAAAATCTCTTTGGAATGAAGGGAATATAAACATCTAGATTGTCCTAAGAAAGTCCCAGTGGGTGATTTTGCTTCCCTCTCCTTGGGGTATGTGAGACTAAGAGTAGAATTAAATCAATTTTATAAAATAAAAAAATAAATCAATCATTAAAATAAAAAGGTTTTATCATCATCATCACCTTAATTTCATTTGAATGAAAGGCATTCATTTCAACCTTGCTACCTTATTGCAATAGACAAGATAAAGAAAAAAACAGCCAAAAAAATTTAGGTTAATAGTTCATTTGGTTATTAACCCTGACTTCTTTGGTTTGTGTTATGAACAATTTTAAAATTTGTATCTACTTTTCCCCTCAAAAACTATTTATGTACTTTATAATTAATAAGATAGAGCAAAAACAAAAAAAAAACAACTGAAATTTTGAAATCGATGACATCATCTTTGGGTTTTTCTCTTTATTTTATTCAAGCATTTGTGAAGTATTTGTCATTTTCTGAAGTTCTAACTAACATGTGAGTTGAATGCTAGCTATACATATAAGTACTTTTAAATTAATACACTTATCATGAATAATAGCCAAAGGGAGATCCACAAGGGAACCTCTATCTAGCCATTGGCTCTGCTAAAAGGGGAGTCTGACGTTGTGTTACTGCTCTGACATCTGTCTCCACCGGCTAGCTGTGTACTCGCACCCACTGCGGGATGGGCAGGAAGCGAAGGGGAAGAGGAGCATGAGATGGGGGTTGTGGTGGGTATGTGCGGTGCATGCACGGGTGAGAGAGAGAGCAGGAGAGCGCAGTTTTCCAGAGCGCCACTGGTGCCACCAGTTCATCTTCCTGCTATAGGGTGGGGAGAGGTACATTTCTGAATCAGTAATAATAATAGTGGTTTTTAAATGAACAGAACTACTGTTTTAATAATTAAATGTACTTGAAGACTACAAACTTAGACTTTATTTTAAATAATAAAACCTATACTTTAATGAAGATAGGCAGGAGTTCAGCCAAGCAGCTAGTGGAAAAACAAAAAACCTTCATGTTCTAGAGCAATGAGTTGAACCCCTCTCTATTTGATAGCAGCTGGTCTTATTGACAGGTTAAACCTTTGTACAAGACTCTTTGTTTACAGTGTTAATTTACTGAGAAAACAACATGCTTTTAGAGTCTTAAAGTAATTAAGCTTTAACCCAACACATACTTAAAAGTTTAACCAGAAGAGTTAGGTATCAATTCTAAGTGATAGTATCAACTGGCTGTGTTGTCCATGCAACTGTGTAATAGCATTGGCCTGCAATAATTCTCTAGGCAGTGGACATAAAAAAGAAGAAAAAAACCCTGTAATTTAATTTCCTCCTGCCTCTTGCCCTTTCCTTCACTTGATGAGTAAGTGAATTAAATGTACTAAAATCCTCATCACAATTTCCTCCCCGCCCCGTGAACACAGGTTTGGCTACTCTCGGAAATAATTGCCTTCCTTCTATTTACATGCATCAATAAGTCGAGTTACTGTGAACTGACATTGGTTAGAGGGAGGGAAAACTTCAGGTTCAGAGATGTAAAAAAAAGTAGAGCAACTCAATGCCGCTGCTTATATAAGTTTCAAAGAGACAACCCCAGAGCTGGATACTGAGTGAGCTAATCTTAGCAAGAACAGTTTTGCAAAATGAATCTGTTATGATTCATTATTGGGCCATAATTCCCAGGCCAAGGAAACATTCTCCCCATGGTTATCCTTCTAGTGCAGAATGACTCTGGGATGAAAGGCTGCAGCCTAAGAGCGACCCTGCAGGTGCAGAGGGCACAGAATCCCAGGCACTTCGAGGGTTGCTTCTCTGTTTCAGTGTGGATGCTGGGGAAGCATTCCACCGATTCTAGGGAAAATTTCAGCTGCTTTTCAGTTCAGTTAAATTTGACCTAAATGTTTTCACTCAGAAGAAAGAAAGACAGAAGAAAGAATGAAAGAAGACTGGCTTGTGCCATGGTGTCCTTGGTAAAAACCAAATGAAGGACGTTTTGAAAATCTATCACCCTTCTAACACTTGTGGTTTAGTCCAGAGCCGTAAGCATTCGAAGGTGTGTTAGCTGTTGAGAGGAACAAAGTAATAAGCAACATGGAACGGAGGGCTTAATTACTGTCCCCACAAGATCCGAGGCATGCAGAAAGAATTCTTGAACAGAAAATACTGATATCTGAAGATAAAAAGAACCACACATTAGATGAGAAGGGGACTGAGAATTGGATCCTGAAACAGAAAGGTGACACTAATGGGAAAACTGGTCAAATTAAAATACAGTCTGGGGTTCAGTTAATAATACATCAGCACTAGTTCCTTAGTTTTGACAAAGGCACCACAGTACGACGACAGCGGAACACCAGGGGACACTGAAACCAGGGGAGGGTGTACAGGGGCTGTCTCTACTATCTTTGCCACTTGTCTAGAAATCTAAAATGATCACAGATGACATGTTTTTCCCAAATTATTCCAAAGAAATACTGCATTTAAAAAAAAGTGTCTGGAAGCTGTTGCACAGTGTCCTTCAGGACTGATGTTCTAGGACATTTTAAAATCCTGTCTTGCAAAGACGATGCCGAAAGACCTGGACTGGCCAGCAAGCCACCACGTTTGTTTATTCTGTTTGAAAGTGAAACAAACTCCTCTCATTCTAATGATGCACTTTGTAGTACTGACGACTGCAGTGGAGATGCTCAGGGTCTGGGATGCTTGTGAGTAGAGGCTCGTGTCTTTGGAATTGGATACTGAGACCATAATCTTCCAGTCAAGGAGGCGGGGATACTGGAATGATGCACGACACTATGAAAATTAACCTACTTGAATCCCAAGCAGTGAGGCGCCTTCGTGTCATGAGAGTTTTAAGTGAACTCACAGAAAGCCAGTAAGAATCTGTGTCAGTCTCCCCAGCTACTAAAGAAAGCAGGGTTTGTTGTCCAAAGGTATTTTCAGAATGAGATTGGTTAAACAAGCTGTCAAAGATAGTTCTCCCTGCGGTAGATGTGACGTTCTCAGCGTCATCTACTTTCCATCCAGAGGCTCGGGCATCCAGGCCTTCAGAGTCAGCCCTGCGTCCTACAGAGACAGAACGTGCGATTGCCCGTACACGGTGATCTAAAGGGAGGCAAACGGCCCAATGGGCCAGAAGCGCCGCCTGGTTAAAGCCGAAAAGGGCTCGCCATTCTCCTCACTCACTCACGTTGACGAGTGATAGATCCCAGAAGGCATATTTTAAAATGTTGCTTCAGTGAAACAACGTGTCAGCCAACAATATCCCGTGACTAGAGCAAGATTAAGGAAGACTGAGGATCTCAAATCACTTTTGATTCATGGGGGTAAGGAAAAGTGTGGAAGAAAAGGGGCCACACACAAAAACTTGACAAGCTCTGGAGACACCTGCAAGGCAGCCTTACAAACTCAGAGACCTAAAGTAACCACACGGGATGGTCTGAAATGAAAACTTTCTAACTAAAAGCGGTTCATGATGGGTAGTCATGTTTTAGGTCAGTATTTTTCCCTAACTAACATCAATCTTCACCGTAACTGAGACTGTCTGTTGTCTTTTTGCATCTAGGGTAACACACCTTTGGAGAGTCAAGTTTCCTTTTCCAGACCCTCAAAGCACAGGCACTGCCCCAGGGGGAGACCACAAATCCCCTCATTGTCATTGTTATGTTGTTAATTGTCGACTACTAACTATTCTGCACCCACTGTGGAAAAGTGTCTATCACTTTACTTTTCATCCAATCGCAGAAGTTTCCCTGCTTTGCTTTCTCCCGCCTCTGTAATCAATCGCCAGTGGATCTCCCATAACCCCCTAGGCCTCCTCCTTTGATTGGAGTGTATACAATGAGGTGCTAACTGCCATTCTCTGGAGCATTTCTCAATCCATTCAGATTTTGCCTCCCAACAGTTGTCTTCAGTTTGTCTTAAAAAAACTCACGAAAATCCCCTACAGATTTCAATGTTTCTCACACTGACAAAATGAAAACCCTGAAGCTAAGGACATTTATGACATTGCCCCAAACTTAGCACATACCCAGTTCTCGTTTACTGTGAGTCTGGGATTGGGGACAGAAACCATTCTAGGTGAGATCTAGAAGCAGGAACGTTCTGATAAAAGTCTGAAGGTGGAATGCTTGGAAGTGGTAAGAGCAGTTTGTGGTACAAATTGCCATTTTTCCAGAGCTGTTTGCATCCTCTGTCAAGGAATAGAAGGACCTTCAGCTTTAAGACCAACTCCCAAACTGGTTAATTAGAATACTTGTATGTCTAATTGAATTTGAGAATGGCTCCTAATTATCGATTTCATTAGCATTAATTATTATTTCAAGTGGATAGCCATAGATAAAAGTGTATTTTAAGGTCAATTCACAGAGGTAGTTTTTTAATGCAAAAGCACAGAGGAGACTCACTGTAAGGCACCGTTCTATTCGGGGTTCTATGTGCTCCCGCAGAAGATTATGATTTTCTACCTGCAGAGAAATGATTTTAAAATTCCAATAGCTCTCCCAAGGGCAGAATATTGATATTCAGCTCCTTAGAAAGACAGGCTTCACCCAGGGAGTGCTTACAAACATTACCTAAATTAGCCATCTTCACAGTGAGGCCAACAGGGTCAAAATTGATCATCCTGAACACTTCCTGTGAGTACAAATGACAATTTCGATCTTCCCCTACACTTTTACCATAGAATAACAGCATTGCCTTCTATATCAGATTCAAAAATGCCAATGAATAACCAACCAGCAGTCAAAGGCTTCCAATAGAGAGAAGAGTCTACGAATGTTCTAAATCTTGATCACAGTTGTAAGAAAATATATATCCATAAAAATTCATTCTGTGGTACCATTAAGATTTCTATAGCTTACTATATATATATTATCATTCATAAAAATGAGGGCAAAATAATTGTATAAGAATATAAGGGATGCAAAAATAGAGCATTCTCTTCAGAATTTAAATTTATACTTGTTATCTTCTTTACCAAGTCTTTCAAAATTCTGCATACAACTTTCTCTACCTTTATATGATGTGCATTTAGTGGGAGATGTGAATTTAACAGGTTGCTGAGAGAGGGATGTGTGGTTTCCATTCCTTAGCCCCCCATCTGGTAACTTTTTCTGAATGTCTAATATTCTATTCTCATAGAATTCTGTGTATGCACCTATTATATCACATATTACATTATCTTGCATTTACTAAATATGTTGTCTATCTCTACAACTAGACTATAAAAGAAGGAAGAATGTCTTGTTTATTTGAGTATCCAGCATGAGGCGCAGATTATAAGAGATGCTTAATAATTTTTTTAAAAATTAACTTTATGGACATGAAATTGTCACACCATAACAATGATCAATTCCAAGAGTATACATGCATGTACACAGTTCCAGACATGTAGCCATCACCATTAGCAAAATATCGAACAGCCCCATCACTCTAATGCCCCTTCATGCCCTTTGCAGTCAGTTGCTTCCCCCACCAGCTCATAACCCTGAAATCACTGATCTGCTTTCTGTCGCTAGATTTTAATTTTTCTATTTTAGTATTTTAATACTAAAAATAATTTTAGCATTTTATACAAATGGAATTACAAAGCATGGAATCTCCCTCTCTTTATTTAGAATAATGCTTTTGCAATTTATCCATATTGTTTAATGTATCACTAGTTGATTATTTCTTATTACTGATCAGTCTTTTATTGTATGGATATACCACAATTAGTTTATTCATTCAATAGTCCATGGATATTTGGGTGGTTTTGATTTTTCACCAGCATTCTTAATTGTGCTGTGTGTATGATTCTGTCTGAAAACTTTAACTGTTCACGTAGAGCAAGTCTGCCAGCAAGGCTTTAGTCAGATTTCATTTATCTGAAAGTATTTTTTACTGAATATAGAATTCTAACTTAACAGGTTTTCTATCCTTTAAATATTTTTAAAAAATTCTTTGCCATTATTGACCTTGTGCAGTTTCTTATGAGCAGTTTGTCATCTTTCTTACTTTTTAAACTTTGTACATTATATATGTTTCTCCTCTTATGGTTTTTCATATTTATCTCTTTATCACTACTTTTTGATCATTTCACTGTGATATGCCTTGATGTTGTTTTCTTTATGCTTATTGCTCATGTAATTTGCAGAGTGTATTAGATTTATGAGTTTATAGTTTTTTAAAAAATCAAATTTGGAATATTTCCAGTATCCATATTTACATATATTTTTTCTATTCCTTTTCTGGAAGTTGTATTACATGTGTTAGGCTTTTTTTGTACTGTCCTACAACTCACTGATGCCTTTTCATCATTTAGCATTCTTTTGTTTTTCCTCTGTGTTCCCTTTTGCACAATTTCCATTGCTGTGTCTTCAGATTTACCAGTCTTTTCTTCTGTATAATCTAACCCATTGTTAAACTCATCAAGTGTATGATCTGCTACTAATTCCATCCACTGCATTTTTTATTTCAAATACTGTATCTCTAGTATGCAGAAGTTTAATTTGGGTCTTTTTGGTGTCATTTATTCCTTTCCTCAACAATTCACATGTTCTACTCTTGAGTATATGTAGCAAATTTATGACAGCTGTTTTAATATCATTATCTACTAAATTTGTCATCCCTTTCCTTTCTGAGTCAGTTAATATTGATTTCTCCACCACACTATATTTTCCTACTTGTTGGAATACCTGGTAATGTTCTATTGGATGGTAGTGTGATAGTGTGATTTGTAAGAAATACAGGTGTGGCAGAAGAAGATTCACAGTTGTGAATACATGAAATAGAGAGTTTATTCCTATACAATATTGCTATTTAATTCTTGCACTATTTTCCATGCAAACAACTGTAAACTTGCTTTTCCCCCACTCCGTATATATTTGGTCATTTCCCACATGTATTTTGGTCTTCATCCATGGTTCCTGCCTCACAGTTCCCAAAACCCTTGTAATTTCCTGAGTGATAAGGGCAGTAAGAACATCTTTTATTTTAATAGTTGGTCTCTTGTCCTCAGTTCCTGACAGTGTGTCAGAGCCCTAATGATAAAATGGGTGTTACTCATGACAAAGCCTTGTGCACCACAATTGGGTTGATGTCAATGAGGTGATTTTTGGAAAGCATCTAAGGATAGGGAGTGATTGTGAGGGGAACCAACCATAAAGGGGTAGAATTTTCAATCCTACCTCCTGATTTCTGGGGAGGAGAGATGGACTAGAAGTTGAATCAATCAGCAATGTCTAATGATTTCACCAATTATGCCTATGTGGTGAAGTCTTAATAAAAACCCAGAACAATGGGGTTTGGTGAAATAGAGTGCTTCCATGTACCACCATGTCAGGCCCAAGCTCCACAAGGACAGAAGCTCCTTTTTTAGAGACGTCACCCTATGCGTCTCTTCATCTGGCTATTGGTTTGTATCTTTTAATATCCTTTATAATAATAATAATCCAGTAGTTAAGTGAGTAAATGGATTTGCTGAGTTCTGTGAGCCACTCTAGCAAATTAATTGAACCCAAGCATGGGGACCTCTGATTTACAGCCAACTGGTCATAAGCACAGGTAACAAGCTAGGCTTACAATTGGCATCTGGAATGGAGGGAAGTCTTTGGGACTGAGCCCTTAAACTTGTAGAATCTGATGCTAGCTCTAGGTAGATTGTGTTAAATTCTAGTGTCTGGAGACTTGCTTGTTGGTTTTCTCCCTCCTTCTTCCTCCTCCTACACACACACAGTGTAACTGGGGGCAGGATCTAAATAGTCAGAGATTGTAGATTGTGGGTGTACATTGTACAACCCTTCAGTTGTGGGTTTTGTTTTATTCCTTTAAATGGTATTGCACTTTTTCCAGGCATGCAGTTAAAGTATTGGTGTCAGTTTGATCATTTCAAGTCTTGGTTCCAGAGTTTATTAGAGCGGATCCAGTTTAATCTTTAGTCTTAGGCTAATTTAGTTCAATTCCTAAGGTATCCTCTCAAGGTACTGTCTCAAGCCATGTGCACTCAGATCATTTCACTGCCTGGCTGGATTGTAAAACATTCCCATTCTTATGTGAATTTGAAGATTATCTGTCTTACTGCTTTTCATGGTTCTTCCATGGCCTTAAATAGTTACTTCCTATATATGCCAAAGATCGAAGGGGACTCCCTACCTATGCCAATCTCTGGAGCTCTCTCTGTAAAGTTTCTCCTCTCTGGTAATCTGCTTCACAAATCCTAAGGGTTTTTTGTTGTTATTTTTTTAAAACTTGAATCTTAATCTGTTCAACTCACGAGGGCCCTTAGTTTACAACTACATATCTCCTCCCTATGCTGCAGCCTGAATATTTAGTCTAGACAATAAATTGGGGTAAATTTAGACCTTATTTGTTTCTCTTTTTTCAGGAATCAGTCTCAGATTGCTTATTATCCAAAGTCTGACAAGCATTGTTTTATACATTTCTTCCAATTTTCCAGTTATTTAAAGTAGGGGAGTAAATCTGGACCCTATTATTTTCTCATATCTGAAATCATTCTTACTCTTGATAATTTTTTGAATGTAGTGAAGACATAAAAATCACAGTCATTTAATGTGCAAATTACAAAATTTAAGAGGAATAGCTAAGAAGTTGAACAATAGAATCAGTATTTAAGGATATCAAAATTATACTGGTTAATATTAATTTTATCATTTAGTCTCAATTAAATCAATTGTTCAGGTAAAAATGGAAGGGGGAGTAAAGTATGAGAGCTCTGGTTTAATAGCAGTTTATGTGAAAGGATCTCAGGGCTTTTGATAATTTCAAAATATTCTGTGTAAGGTGATTTATCAAAAAGATTATTTTTTAAATGCAGTATTTTAAAAAAGCCTTCATAGAAGTATGTGATCAGATTAAAGGAGTTATGACTCAGATTAAAGGATTATCACTCTGTAATTCTGTACTCAATTCAATTTTCTTAAAAACTTGAATGTAAATTTACCACACAACCTAACAATTATGCCCTAAGTCCTACCCAAGAGAAAGAAGTGAAAACCTGACCACATGAAAATGTATATGCAAGCTTTTTAGCAGCATTATTCATAAGAGCCAACAACTGAAAATAATTAAAACGTCTATCAGCTGGTGAAAGGATAAACCAAATATGGTACCTTTGCATAATGGGAGATTATTCAGCAATCAAAGGGAACAAAGTATTGATACATGGCCCAACATAAATGAACCTGAAAACATTATACTGAATGAAAGAAGACAGACGCAGAAGATTAGATACTGTGTGATTGTTTGTACAAAATTTTATAAAAAATAACACCTATAAGAGACGGACAGCAGATCAGTGGTTGCCTGGAACTGAAGGTAAGAACAGGAACTGACAGTAAAACAACACAAGAAAACTTTTTGGAGTAGTGGAAATATTCTAAATTGAAGTGTGTTAATAGATTCATAGCTCTAAAAATTTATTAAAAATCATTAAATTACATACCTAAAATGGGCATATTTTATGATATGTAACTTATGTCTCTGTTAAATAACAAAGCTGTTATAATGAGAATTTAACTACTAACAGTGAAAATAGAAGAGAGAGGTCATTCAATCTAAACAAGTGGGATGTGAGTATAGCTTGCTCTTTGGGAACCACAGTGACCCTTAACGTCAACATCATGAGTCAGCCTCTCTGGCTTTCATCTCAACTCCTGTGTTTGTGTGTGTGCATGCTTGTGCTCCCTGTGTGCCTGTGTGTGTGTGTTGTTGACCTGCACTTTCTGCACACCACTTTTTATTGTCAGGAAAACATGGCTTCTTGGCTTACATTTAATAGTATTTTTAGTGGAGAGGGACTGAAACCACTCACTTCTTGGTTAAAAATTCCAGGAAAGAACACTAATTGTCTTTGTTTGGGATCAAATCCTCCTTTGTGTCAATCAATAATCAATAGCAGTTAGAAGGTCAGGCTCTCTGCTATATGGTATATGTGTGTGTGTTTTGTGTGTATGGTCTTAATTACACACACACACACACACACACACAAAACCTCTCCTCCATCTCCTTAATCTACTTAATCCTAATTAATTCTTTAGATAATTCTATGAGGTAGATGCCAATATGTCCATATCACATACAGGGACATTAAAGTGCAGAGATGTTAAGATATATCAGAAAGGTCATATACTTAAAGTCTTGGTGTCTGAACTTGAGCCAGGTTTGTCAAGCCTCATTCCTCCCCCTAAATAACACCTCTTCTTTGATCATTCTCTCGACTAAGAATCTGAGTGCTACTTTACTCCTCTAAAAACATGTTAGACTGCCTCCCATTTTTCTAGAAAAAGCATTATTTTCTGAACCCATCTTAAACATATACTTGTCTCTGAAATCTGAATAAATGAATATTTTCTCTCAAATCCAGTGCTTTCATTACCACCGTTCATGTGTTAGCTCCTCTTTGCTCCGTGCCACTGGCTCTCTGCTTTTCTCCAGGCGTTCTGATGTCTACTTTTCAACGGTTTTCTTCCGAATGAAAATCACTATTGGCATGGTAAGCATTTGGAGTTTTATTATTGATTTATGCCTTGGGTGAAGAGGTTAATTAAATGTGAATTTTAAGCCGACAACATGATTAGGAGAGTGAAGCAACTGGAATTCATGAATACTCCCAGAGCCATTAAAACTGTTTAAAATGAACAATGACTTGGAGGTGGGGGAACAGAGGTGGGGTGGGAAGATAGACCAGCCCTCTGTTATTTGTGACTGGATTAATGAAATTCTGAAGAATAACAAAAAAATCTTTCCAAGGCTTTTCATTTTGCATTTATATTGACATTAGCATGGAATATAATACATTCCTAATAAACCACTGTTCCGTATTCTCTTTGTTCTTTCTGTTTTAAATTGCATCATAGAACAGTGAGTTTACCAAATCAGCTGGAAGGAGGGAGATGGATTCATGTGTTTTTAACCCTTAAAGAGCCCTCAAGATAACTTCATAAAGCTTACAAGGATGGATAGACTCAGCATCTTCATTCTCCCTTTGTATCAGAAAGACCTCTTGGAGGTCATAATATGTAAACCTGAATCCAGGGTGAGTCTCAAAAAGTTACAGGCAAAATCATTACACAGAAATAATTGATATCAGAGAATGAGGAATCTGAGTTGGGTTTCAAGGTAGATTATAATTCCCCTGAATTTAAACACTGGTGGATCCTACACACCATTTGTAACAATAACCTCCATCCTCTAAGTACCAGGCGCAGAGTGGACAGTCAATCAATTCTGGTTAGAGATAAATGAACTTGTAAAACCCTAGGAGATTTCCAAAAATACATGTCAATGACTATATACACAGAGTCACTGATATAAAAAATAGGCAAAAATGTCTAAATCAAGTGAGATAGTTATTCAAGATAACTGAAAATTTATCAAGAACAGGATACATAGACATTAAATAATTACATGGTTATAGAAAACACATCTATTTTAGAAACAAAGCAGATGATTTATGGCATTTCAATGTTATTGCAAAAATATGTCCTCACCATTATCAACACTGTAATAACATTTACTGCATTTTAACTTACAATGGGTATAGCCCCATTCACAAATGGATAAGTAACTATAATGCAGGATGCAGAAATGATGCAACATGCTAAATGGCACAATAACAGTTTAGAATGAACCCTAGAACAAGAAAGCTATTGTCATTGTGATTCCTTCCAGGCAAATATCTAGTGTGCCAAGATAACAGAAAATATATAGACACATACTGAACTGGAATCAAAGACTCAGCAAAATGCAAGTTAAAAATCAGCCTAAGAATCAGATATTTCAGATAAAAGGGATTAAAAATCCTGACAAACACTAAACTAATAGCTAGATAAGGCTGAGGAAGGGAAGAATGAAGCCTTTTCCTGGTAGGACTGTGGAGCCCTACACAAAATCCTTGTAAAAGGTCATGCATTTTACATGCAGAGGGCGATGACGACAGCTAGACTCTGGACCACGAGCTACTGACTTTTTGCCTTGAAAGCTGCAGTAGATGCGGGCCTCAGGCAATAATGCCCAAGTCCAAGTCAAGGTTGCCTGCTTCAAAGTCGTCTAGGACTCACAGAATCTTATGAGTTCTGCTAACTGGAGAGGCAAGCTGGTAGAATCTAATGTTTCTCATAGTCACCAGAATGATAAGAGCTACTCAATTTCCCTTTCAAATTTTCTTTTTTACTCCAGGAAACTCCATTGTATCCACGGTGGGTGTCACACGTGTGCTTCTGATAGGGTCCCAACGCCTGCTTCTGCCACTCACTTTAATTGACTCCAGGTGGCGGCGAGTCGTGCCTTCACACGTGGGCCTCCCTCTGCACCTCCTACTGCTCTGAGGCAACAGGCTATCCTAAGAGCAGGGTTTCTCAGCCTTGCCATTGCTGACATTTTAGACCAAATGATTCTTCGTTTTGAAGGTGTCCAGTGCATTATAGGATATTTATCTTAGTCACTAGCCTTTACGCACTAGTTTCCAGTAGCACTCCAATTATGACAATAAGAACATTTTCACATGTTGTCAAATATTCCCTGGAGGAGCAAGAATGGCTTGCCCTGTGAGAGAACCCCTGCTCTAGAGATTGCTAACTTTAACACACTGGCTCTGGGAGTCCAAACTCTTATCCTAGCTAAGCCCAGATTGTATAATTATTATGAGAGTATAGGACATTTGGAGATTAAAGAATATCTTAAACCAGAAAAATTATTGCCACTGACTACTAGATCTGGCTGTTTTCAGGACCCAGAGGCCCTTGAGTCTCTGCCTAAGAAACTACGGAGCAACTGCCAGGTCCAACCACAGAGACGCTTTGTTGCAGATTTCCCCACCACCTAGGAGTATACTTCAGCTTTCCTGTACTTCTAGCAGCCTGGTCTCCATAGAGTCAGAATGAGAGAAAATAGAGTTTTCTCCTTATCTTCTGTGTCATAAATCTTTTTCTCCAGGCTCAGACTCATTTCAGGAAAGTCAACAGTCTGAATATACACTCCCTTGTGGGGAAACCCAATCCTCTACCCACGTGTGTGATCCTGCTATCATGTTTTTAACAGAAAATTATTTCACAACATAACAGCACAAAAAATACACAGAAACAGAAATGGGTAGAGGTTTTTGTTTTTTTTTTGGTATCTATAACTTCTGAATTACATAAATAAGTGGTGACTTTTTCCATTTGTAACATTTATCACAATTTTCCCCTGTGGAGGAATTAGACTACATGGTGACAAAGAGTAATAGAGGACCAAAGTGTGGGGCTGACAGGAGAGGGATTTCATGTCAATAGAGATTCTAATGTTTGGAGCTATTCAAGATGAAATTCAAGGCAGTAAGTTTCAAATCCCTTTGGATGCTTCAACCAGAAACGGGAAGATATTGTGAAGGAAAATCCATGCATTGGCTAGGTGGTTTTTCAAGATGATTCTTTGATTACATGACTCTGTGGACGCTAGAAAATAATGACAACATCACACAATCCAACAAGTCAAAATTTCGAGAAGATCTTACCCTCGGGAAAATGGCATACTTTTCTGATTCACCTGGACACAGATGCCAGTTGAACAATATTCAAATTCACTGACAAGAATCAAGAGCCCAGTCATTTGCTGTATTCTGGCATGAGTGTGTGTGTGTGTGTGTGTGTGTGTGAATGAATTCAGTTCATTAGGGATAATTAATAAGTTTGGAATCATAATTAATTTTTTAAATTTTTTATTAAAATAATTATAGTGACATTGTAAAAATGGTAAAATTACTACAAATCCATGACTACAAAAATAAGGATCCATCTTAGTTTGAAGCATTGTACAGCACATGTCCCTCATTGTCTCTCCTCTGCCACTGGAATGCCCCTCATCCTCACCTATGAGAATATGAGAACAGCATCACCGCCTTGTGCCAACAGGCTGCCCAGAGACAGCAAAGGTGAGAGCCTTTGCAGTTGGCTTAGAGTTCATATCTGTGGTTTTAAAATATACAAGGAGGCTATGAGGGTGAAGGATTATGGGTAAAGGAGAGAAGAAAGAGGGATAGAACATGCTACTGGAAGCATGATGAAAAAGAAGGGTTGGGTACAGAAGGTAAGGAGAGACACAGAATAGAAATTTAATTCATATTTCATTTAGTTCTTATTAAAAAAGTGGCCAGAGAGGTAGAAATATTTACTATATTATTTTTCCAACTATTCTACCTTCCAGGTTACCTTTTCAACTCTGGGAAAAACTCAGAAAAAAACCTGGCTTTCTTAAGTATATTTTTAAATTATATTTTATTTATTATGCTATTACAGCTGTCCCAATATTTCTCCCTTTTATACCCTCCAACCAGCACCCCCTACTCCCTCAGGCAATCCCCACACCATTATTCATGCCATGGGTCATATGTATAAGTTCTTTGGCTACCCCATTTCTTATTCTGTACTTTATATCCCCATGGCTATTTTGCAACTATTTATACCTCTTAATCCCCTTACCTCTTCACCCATTCCCCCATACCACCTCCCATCTGGCAACCATCAAAACACTCTCTGTATCCATAATTCTGTTTCTGTTCTTCTTTTTTTTGCTGCTTGTTTTTTAGATTCAATTGTTGATATGTATGTATTTTATGACACTTTATTGTTCATAATTTTGATCTTCTTTTTCTTAAGTCCCTTTAACATTTCATATAATAATGGTTTGGTGATGATGCACTCCTTCAGTTTTTTCTTACCTGGGAAGCTCTTTACCTGCTCTTCAGTGCTACATGATAGCATTGCCAAGTAAAGCAATCTTGGCTGTAGGTCTCTTGCTTTTCATGATTTTGACTATTTCTTGCCAATCCCTTCTAGCCTGCAAAGATTCTTTTGAGGAATCAGTTGATAGTCTTATGGGAACTACCCTGTAGGTAACTAACTGCTTTTCTCTTGCTGCTTTTAAGATTCTCTCTTCATTTTTAACCTTTGGTATTTTAATTATGATGTGTCTTGGAGTAGGCCTCTTTGCATCCATCTTGTTTGGGACTCTCTGTGCTTCCTGGACTTTCATGTCTATTTCTTCACCAAATTAGGAAGGTTTTCTTTCATTATTTTTTCAAATAGATTTGCAATTTTTTGCTCTTTCACTTCTCTCTCTGGCACCTCTGTGATGCAAATACTGGACCTCTTGAAATTGTTCCAGAGGCAGCTTACACTGTCCTCATTTTTTTGGATTCTTTTTTCTTCTGATTGGTTGTTTTTTAATTCTTTATGTTACAAAATCATTGATTTGATTCTCAGCCTCATTCATTCTACTGTTGTTTCCCTGTTCATTTTTCTTTATTTCAATTAAAGTATCCTTCATTTAGGGCTAGATCTTTTTATGCTGTTGAGATCCTCAATAGGTTCTGTAAGCATCCTTATAACAAGTGTTTTGAACTCTGTGTCTGATAGATAGCTTATCTACATTGTGTTTAGCTTTTATTCTGGAGGTTTGATCTGTTCTTTCATTTGGGCCATGTTTTTTTGTCTCCTAGTTTTGGCAGCCTCCCTGTGTTTTTTTTTTTTTCTATGTGTTAGGCAGGGATCCTTTGATTCCTGCTTTAGTAGTGTGGCCTAATGTAGTAGGTGACCTGTAAGGTCCAGTGGCACAGCCTGCCTACGTTATAAAGCAATCTGAGATGGCTGCTACTTGTGCTGGGACTGGAGATTCCCAGGCAAAGCTAAGCTGTGAACCTAGGCTGGCTATTGCTAGTGCTGGGCCTGGGGCCGCTTATAAAGAAGTTCGGGATCGGGGGCTCACTGAGGACTGCTGAACTTGTTTGAAAGGATTTAGGAAGTTGTGAAGCTTGAGCCAAGACCAGCCATTTATATGGAGAAGTCACTCTTAACAGTTGTAAGTTGGGTAGGATGGAGCTGTAGGGGATTTTCAGGGCAGGGCAAAGGTTGATGTTAGCCAGGTTGATGGAGTCTCAGATATGGCACTTGCCCATTGGCTCTGTGGCTCTGTGGGGTGCAGGGTTCAGAAAAGAGATAATGGCCACTGCCCACCTGGGAGAAAGCTGTCCCCTCGCTCTCACCTTGATGCCAGGCACTTCAGTTCCTCCTATGCTACTGGTGCTTTTCAAGCTGCTATACAGGTGCTGTAGCTCAGAGGGAGAAAGCCTGAATAGGTAAGTCCATGTGTGGGTTCTTTAAGAGGACCTGCTTGGGACTCCAGAAGTTTATTCCACTGACTCAATCCCTGATGGTTTTTGCAGCCAGAAGTTATGGGGACTTATCTTCCTGGCACTGGAACCCTGGGCTGGGGGGCCTGATATGGATCTGAGACTCCTTACTACTGAGATATCCCTCACAAGTTTTAACCAACCACACATGGATATTGGGCCAGCCTCTCAGCATCTCTGCCCCTCCTATTAGTGTGGATGGTTGTCATTTCTAATTCTGTACTTGTCAGACTTCCATTCAACTTGATTTCTGATAGTTCTGAGTGATCATTGTTCTGTATTTTAGTTGTAATTGTGATGTGGTTGTGTGAGGAGGTGAGCTGTTTTTACCTATAATGCCATCTTGACATGAAGTCTCTCCCTAAGTATATCTTGTGCAAATCTTTACAACAATGCACCATGGAAATCAGCAATAACATGTTACTCTTTCTACTTGCTCAGGGCATAGTGAGTGTGGGTGTTTCAACCACACAAAGAGTGGTGCCTGACCATTTCTGTCCTATAATATGTATTGATATTTGTTTTTAGTGACTAGTTGGGAAAAAACATAATTTTGTTGATGTCCCAGCCTTTAGAATATTTATTTACCTATTGAAAGGTTAGATTTTGAAAGAGCAAGTCTCCTAGAATAATTGCTTGCAAGGTAACTAGAAAGAAGCACAAACAGAAACATCCCACAGCAGATGAATAATAAAGAATTTTAAAGCCTCAAGAAGGAAAAAGCAGAAGCAAAATTGCTTTTTGTGTCTGTCTTTTTATCTACACTATACTTAGGAAGTCTTTTCATTTTGCCACTGATTTACAGCACTAACAAAGAGAAAATCTTGTGGTTATACATGGCTCATTATAGCCCAGTTGTAAGGTTCAGGCCCCCCAAAAATCCATTTACATGACTGAACTGTTGAATTTTTTTGCAATGGATTTCTGCATCAACCAGCAACCAGATAATTACCAAATGTCCTCATTTTTTTTGTCCATAAATATATGTACATTTATTGACTTAGATTAACTAAAATGAGAGAAAATATTTACTAACAACTGCTTAAAAGGCATTGTGTTTAATACAAAGGCTGATTTGAAAGGTCTCTGAGCTAAAGAAAATTTTCCTGCCTATGCTCATTAGAAAAATGGAGAAGGCCAGGCCACCCCCACCCCAAATCATTTAACTTCACGGCAACAATAAAATCTTGTTAGTTTAGTCTCCAGTGACTGGAAGATTTCGACAGTTCAGAGGAAGTGCTGTACAGCATATGGAGTCCGATACCCTGACAAAGGCAAGTGGTCCCTTTCCCAGGAGTCATGCGCACATCTTGACTCTTTCTTAAAATTGTCACCAGTGTTATGGCAAGATATTTTTACATTTTTCAATTATTATATCTCTGAATAATTTTGCTCGTTTCTAAAAGAAATCCTTAAAAGATGAAAAGATGAAATCCTAAAAAGATGAAAGACTGTATTTATGACATTTATTGAGCACCTTCTAAATCATAATCACTAATATTGGGAGAAATAAAAAACATTTAAAAATCCAATAAGGCAATTCCTGCTCTCTAGTAATTTGAAATCCAGTTGAAATATAGGGTGAAATTCTAGTTGAAATTTAAATTTGATCAGTTAGGTAGGAGTTGAATCCATTCTTGGCCATATTTATCATTGGCCATATTAGGCAATGAGATCCATTATTTTAGCCAGGACGCAGTAGGTAAAACAGAATGATCAATTAATCCTGTAAAATAAATAAAGTCATATCAGTTAATGCAGAATTTTTTTTAACTTTTTCAGCACACACCCAAAATGTCTAATAATTATTGGGCTAGAATTAAAAATGAGTCTTTCCTGACTCCCTCCATTTGTATATTGGTGTCTTTTCTTCCAGATACATGTGTAAGATTCATTCTGTACACTATTGAAATAGTTTTCAAGGAGAAACATTTAAAATAAATTAAAGTCAAAATTCTCCAGTGGGCCAAACTTAATTACAGAGTAGCTGTTTATTCTGTCTCATACAGTATGTAATAATTTGCCGGTCACAGGGGGTGTGCACTGCTATACTGCCTTATGTTGAGGTAGATGTATAAAAATTTCATCACCCTATATTTCAACTGGATTTCAAATTACTAGAGAGCAGGAATTGCCTTATTGGATTTTTAAATGTTTTTTATTTCTCCCAATATTAGTGATTATGATTTAGAAGGTGCTCAATAAATGTCATAAATACAGTCTCATACTGGCTCTGAAGGAAATTCCATAGAGGAGTTCTAAATATATAAGATTTTTATGATTGTTGGTATTAGTGGTCTAAGTTTAAAAACTTCTAATTTACTTCTGTAAAACATTTATATAGATAAGTTCACTTATCTGATAAGCCAATCTTTATTTTTTGGACACATTCCCTATGGTGCATTTTAATAATAGATAAATGCATTCTTTGGTACATTTAATCTGGCCCATGGGCTTTAATACCCCAAACTGAATTAAAATTTGAGCTCTATCACTTGCTAGTTGTATAAACTTGGGCATGTTATTTAACCTTCCCAAACCTCAGTTTTCTCATCTATTGAAAAGGAGATATTAAATACTCTTTAGAATTAAATTAATTGAAAGGAAGTGACATATGTAAATTATCTAGCACAAGTCTCAACATTTAGTAATAACTCCATGAGTAGTTGCTCCTTACCTTACTTCAAAGTGCTTTTTTAAAAACATGCTATTATATTTCTATGAAACTGAAGGTTATTGAAACAGTCATCTCAATAACTGTAAGCACTTATAATATTTACTGTATGAAGCTGAAAGCAATAAAATTATATTTTCCTTTTAAACATCTGTAATTTTGGCTTACTTTTTGTATGCATTTTATTTTAGCCTCTATATGTCTAATATTTTGTGTGTAATTTCAGGTGATTTGTTGCTGCAGTATTTTACTGTGTACTTTATTCACTATCAATTATTCAGAATTAAGGATGTTCATTTCACTGAGATTAGAATGGAAACTCTCTGAGGTCTTCTGTTTGCTTGGTCTGTGTCTTACTCATGAGTCTCTACACAAATCATGGTAGGATAATAATTCTATCATCTAATAATTCTATATAATTCTGGCAGCAGCTGTCAATGCAGAGGTAGAATGCTGAGTGAGCTCTGTGGCTTAAAATGTATATCCTGAGTTGTCAAGGTTGTTAGATTTAAAGTGTTTGACTTCGGAAAAGATTTGAACAGAATTTGATAGACAACTACTAACCCAAGCCCGGAACTCAATTCACCACTGAAATGAAAAAGGTCACATTTCTTTTCTTGTCCCTCTCCTATCCCCTTTCCTTCAACCTCATTTCTCCACATGGTCCAAGGACCAATCACCCAGTAGACAGATGTTACATTGAGAATGTGCATAGGGTGAGCTGACTCAGGAGAAATATCCCCCTCTCTGGTGGAGGCGCAGCTTCCATTCCATTTCAAGCTGGACTTGAAATCAATATGTCATTATAAACACATATGGTACAGGGAGAGACAGGAAGTGGATACACACCCAGGATAAAGTAATTTGAAAGCATTAGTTACTTTGAAATGTGCTGCACACCAAAGAGACATGAGGATTTCATAGTGGATTTCTCTGCCTCAATCAATGTTCTTTCTTCTTCTCACTTGAAGCAGTTTTATAGACAAGCATGGTTACCTGCTTAGGAAAAGTTCAAGTTCCAGTAACATTTTCTGGCTATTTGTCCAGCTCCCAACTTCTAATTGTTTAACTGCAACCCACTGTATTTGCCTTGGGGAGAAAAGTCCCTGGTAAATTTAAAAAAGAAAAAAAAATGTTTGCTTCATTGCATCCTACAAGTAATGGTGTTTTGCACTCAATTGTTTTTCAACAGCATAACTATCTTGAGAGTAAACTGTTTGATAACCTTCTTATTCCTATTACTCCCTCAAAAGATGCAGTAAGCTAGTATGACAAGCATACAATAATACCCAAATTGAGAAGGGAGCTACAGCAGAATTTACAAAATTCTCCTGTAGCTTTTCATGGCACTCAGTCTTCCATAGATTTCCTTTAAAACATTTTTATGTTAAACTAAGGTACTTTGAAATATCCCACCCCAATTATTCAACTTCCAAAATTCCTGGGACCACAGCTACTGTGTTCCCTGTTCAACTGTAGAACACTTCTTTTCATTTCTTTCCAAGATTTCTCCACTTTTCTATCTTCAAACCTGCCCCATATTTAATGAGCTGTATTTTATAACTTAATGGCTATTCTGACTTTCTTTACATAAGGGAAGTTTTTTTTTAATTTCTAAAGATGAGGATGCATTTGTGCTGATTCAGCTTTATTCTTTCATTGGACTGGGGACTGAAGTGTAGACTTGGATACAGTCTTGAATGGAGTCCAGCTAACTGGTCAATGTGGGGATTGAATATGTAACCCCAACCTCATTAACATCATGTTCCAAGTAATTGATTGACCTGATTCTAATCTAGGCTGGCTCCATTATGCATTCTAATCCCAGTCCTAATTCTGATATATTTGAAAAGGCTTGGTCTGAATATATTTAGGTTTTTTATGGAAAAAAATATTTTAAGGAGAAATGCAGCTATTCGTTGAAATTGCTTTTAAAAGGTTACATTAAAAACTTTTTGGGACACTGCTAACCTAAGATTGGTAATTCTTTGGTCAGCATGTAGAATTAATATTTAAAACACAAGCCCTGGCTGGCGTAGCTCAGTGGATTGGGCGCAGGCTGCAAACCAAAGTGTCACAGGTTCGATTCCCAGTCAGGGCACATGCCTGGGTTGCAGGCCACGGCCCCTAGCAACTGCACATTGATGTTTCTCTCTCTCTTTCTCCCTCCCTTCCCTCTTTAAAAATAAATAAATAAAATCTTTAAAAAAAATAGGTGGCTCTAATAGAAATATTTAAAACACAGAACTGTATAGTAAAGATTAGCTTAACATCAAAGAGACTTTCCAATGTTTGGTCCTTTTTAGTTGGTATAGTTGCTTACAATATCAATGCAGTCAAAAGTGAAGAGGAGACTTTAGCTATCTACCTGGATCTAATATTAAATACAAAATGTAAGACATACCATGTTATTTTGTTTGATGAATTTGGCCAATTTAAAAGTTGACATATTTTAAGGGAATAGACCACTTAGCAAATCTCCAAAGATTGGCTTTAAATTACAGTTACCCTTGCATCTGTATTCTCTTTTCTTTCTTTCTTTCTTTCTTTCTTTCTTTCTTTCTTTCTTTCTTTCTTTCTTTCTTTCATGCATTCCATATGTATTGAGTACTTGCAAAGTGGATGGCACTAAGCAAAGAACTGTGTGAAAACCTAGTGAATAATACAATTGTGTATTAATACAATACAACAATACAACAATAATACAGGCAGAACATGATAGGTCTTACCAGAAAGGCATAGAGAACTGTGAGCATTCATAAAATGAGAAAAAGTAAATTCTAGTTGGGGAAGACTAAGAGTGACACCACGGAGTGGATTACCTTGCCCATAATATAAAGAAAGCAAATCTGGACATACCCAACAGTAAGGAAAGGAGGAGGAAACTATGTGGAAAATCAGAGAGCAGAAGACCCTGGCAGCAATGGAACTTACTGGTTTGGTTGGAGTACAGTTTATAGAGAAATAATTGGAGATTAAATTAAAAATGAGCACTAGATTCATGAGCCTTGACAATCAGGTTAAGTTTTTTTTTAGATGGTACTAGAGAACAACTTAAAAGAATCTTAAATTATTTCTTTTGTTTCCTTTTTAACAAGAAAATAATCTATAAGAACATTTAAAAAAACATGACACCATTAGCTTCAAAAAGGTTATTAAATTTAGGTGAAAAGTAAAGAGGTTCTGAATAAAGTAGCACAGTGGGAACAAAAGGAAAGAACAAGTTAAGACATGGTATAATTAAAATTGTGAGGTCCACCTTTTAGAGGGATGAAGGCAAAAATGAGACAAGCTCCATATTGTTTATAGAATAGCACAAAGTAAAACAAATGAACAAAAAAAAAACACACACACACAGAAAAATGAGGAAGAAAATTTATTTATGTACTCTGTCACTCAAATAATTCTCTGGTAGAGGTTATCTGGTTTTTTTCTTGGATCATTCAAATGTATTAAAGCACTTTTGAATGAAAGGCAATTGACTCTGAAATCTGATTGCTTTAGCATGAAAACCAACCAACCTCTGATCCACTGGAGCAAAGGATGTCTTACCTGTTCCCCAAAGCAAGCTTTGATAAAGGTCAATTAAAATCATTCTTGTGTTTTCAGCTTCATGACGATAATTAGGTCTTGGCTTGCAAATTTTACAGAGCTGGATATTTTATAAGTTATATTTATTCCATTAGTCTATGCACAAGTCTTGTACTAGATCCTAGTTTCTGCCTTCAAGAAGCTCATTGACTGTTGGGAAATGCCCTGCTTGGTTTCAGGAGCTGTAACCCCCCCATAGCTAAGGCTGAGTGAGTGACCTTTGGACCATAAACCCCTAAGGAGACAGAGCTTATCTCCCTGGCAGGGGCATCACCTCTGCCTTTTTTACTTCACCCTTGCTGGCCCCCAGTGCTTGATCGGTTAGCCAATGACGGATAAGATTCCTCAAGGGAGGGGCAACCGAAGACAGGCACAATCATGGGGCCCCCCAGGGAAGGACTTGGGGGCTACAGAAAATGGGTGATGGACCCTCGACCCTTGGGTTTGACATAGCCTGAGTTCTCATTCTGTCTACAAGAAGTCTCCTAATCTTTTGGCTGCCTTACTTCCCCTGCCTGACTTAAGCCTGAAACAATGACTTAAGCCTGAAACAATGCCCATGGTGAGTGATGCCTTGTGCTGGAAAGGGCGGGTTCCCTAGGGCAATCAGACCTAAGAAAGAATATGTAAAATCCTGTGAAACTTACTTTGTTTAGAATGCTCTCAATTAAATGATAAGGGTCTGAGCAGGAAGTAAGTTTCTTCAGGAAGTAAGTTTGTTCCCCAACGTTTTATGGCCACTTAACTATCTGATCCTGACTCAAAATAGGTCTTTAGAGTTCTTTGTATGTTATCTATTGTTTGATCCTTACTGCTTGATAATGATTAATGAGCTTTACGTATACATCCTGTATTCCTATGCAAATTGAATCCATTAAAAGCCTCTCCAGGCAATGATCTGTGAGTTCGCCTCTTGAGAGGGTGGCCAAGGCACTTGAGGGCTTGCTCTCCCCTTGAGATAGAAGTAGCACCATCCCTTTTCTTTCACAGGATTCAGTAGTCTGTGTGAATTAATGAATTAATAAATTAATGTGGGCTGGTGTCCATGTCAATTGACCAATGGGGAAGACCTCTTTTTCTTTTTCACTTTATTTTACTTCCTCACTCCCTACTCATTTCATAGTCCTTTGAAATCTGAATTTATCCTCACTATTCAGCTGAAACACCTATTTCAAGTTATGTCAATATAGTCACCACACTGAATAGCTTGTACTCATTTACTGTGATATTTGTAATTACTAATCACCTTTCTGGCCTCCCTTACCACCCTCCCTTAACATTTTTAATGCAAGCAAATGCAAAACAAACACATATTTTTTCTTTTGCTCTTCCATTGATTTCTGTGACACTTTGCTCTAGTTTTTCTGACAATTCTCTTTTTCTTTCTCATTCTTTCTTTAGCCTTTCTCCTTTCTTTAATCCCTTTCATATATGTTTCTTCCATGTTTTTTCTGAGTTCTTTTGTCTCCTATTTAAATGCTCATTTCTTTGTTGACTTATTCTACCCTTAGAGATGAAGTCTCTTTTCCTCCTTTATTTCTTTAGATATAATTCACATGTAACATACACTTTTTAAGTTGTACAATGTGATAATTTGATACACATATAGAATAAGATGACCATCACAGTAATGTTGGTTAACATATCTATTACCTCACACATTTTGGTTGTTTTTGTGGTAGTGAGAATATTTAAGGTCCACTCTCTTAACAGCTTCTAAAGACACAAGACAGTATTATTAACTGTAGTCACCAGATGCAACTCTTAAATATCTTACAGAAATAAAAGAGCACATGGAACTCTCAATAATATTAAGTAGTTTGTGACAGATGCAGTTTAGACTAGGAAAGGTTGAGAGTACTAAAAGGAAGACTGATAAAATAAGCAAAACCAGGTCCCAGAGGAACTTCTGTTGCAGAATAAAATCATAGACTGTATCCTATTAGCAAAGAAGAACAATTTAAACATTTCAACAGGGTTGTGGCAGCATCATATTTTGTGTTTGTTTGTTTTAGAAGGACCATACTGCAGCACAATGGTGATTATTCAAAATAGACAAGTAGATTTCAACTAGCATCAAACTCTCACTAATTGGCACCTTGTTCATTACTTAGGTGCTATATTTAGGTAAAACCAGAACCAAGGCCATCATTATGTATTCAGATATGGCTGTTATTCCAGAAAAACTTCCAAAAGACAGCTCCTGTAACTGCATCGCTTCCAAAAAATACACCTGACTTGACCACTCAACAGCTAGGAAATGTGGGGCATGTTGAAGATGTAATATTGATAAAAGTATGTCAGGGAAAGAGTCAGCTCCCAAGAGAAATAAAATGTTTGTCCATTGTAAAAAAATAACTGTGGCTGTCGAGGGCACAGTAGTGGAGAAGTGTCAATAGTGTGATGTATATTTGCCACCAAAGAGTGGGCAAGTGACACAAGACCAGGACAACAATGGAAGAAGCAGATAGAAGGCTGTTGCTGAAATCTAAAACAGAAATGATGATATTCTAAATCAATTAATGTCAATGGTGCTGAAGAGAAGAGGATGTGTTTAGGTAATATTAAGGGTGTAGTTGAAATCAATGACAGAACCATGGAATCAAAATCATTTCATTAGCAAATGGAAGAACTCATGAAGAAAAGTGAAATGAAGCTTCTACCTAGAGGCCCGAAAAAAACTCAGAAAGAGCGGAGTCACAAAAGGCCAATTCCAGTTCAGAAAGAGTGGAAAATGTTGCAGAAAGATGAGATATGAGATGAGGTGTTCATGGAATTTAGCTGCGAGGATAACTGACCCTTATTGACAAATTCAGTGCTCTAGTGGGAGGGGAAGGCAGGTTAAGTGTTTTTACTTCTTCACCTTCCACTCACCCCTTTCGAGAAACAAAGCTATAAAAGCAAAAAAAAAAAGTGAAGCTTTGGCAAATTTAAGTTTGTAACTTCTTTTTGCTGTTTTGGAGGTGGGAAAGATTTGAGTATGTTTATAGATAAAGAAGAGAACTTTGGGGTAGAGGATATAGAAGATGCAGAAGAGAGATCCCTGAGCTGCTGGAGAAACAGTGAGAAAATTCTGGAAGAGAAAGAAGGAGACTAGGCTGTGGGTGTGGACACTGAGCATTTGTAGGTGTTGGAGAGGAAGCTGAGGGAATTTAAATATCAGACTCTTTGCGTTCAGTCAAGTAGGTTCATTTCCTGAGACACAGAGGATAGAGGACTTTGGAAGAATAATTATATTTGTACTGAATGTTACAATCAGTTAGAGGCAGGTGAATAGCAACAAGTAAAAGAGTATTTGACTGTTTATGAAAACCAAGCTGTGGTTTTCAAATGGAGATGGTAGCTCTGTCCTCGGTAGTTCTCTTAGTATGATAAAATCTGTACTTGGCTGTTTGGAACAATGCTGGAAAGAGAGGCCTGCTCTGTCCCCTGATTCTTGAGTTTGGTATCCCTGGGAGTTGGGGAAATGCCCAGGGGGTCTGGTAAGGCTGATTATTCCTCAATAAGTCCCTGAAGAAAGCCTTGGGAACTCAGTCCACCATGATGATCATTCTAGCTTCTTGTCATTTGATTATCCTATCAGATCCCTATAGAACCTCATTATGGGGTGTCCTCCACTGGCTAAATACTATCAAAGCTGAATAACCAGCTTGGAGCTCACAAAGCTATATTTTTTCTAGGTGCTTCTAGACTAAAACCTTCGGTCTTTGGGTTGGTTCCTTTTTTATTTACCATACACATCTTGTCCCAGTAAAATTCTGAGTCTCCTCATCATCTGATTAATACCAGTGAGCAACTATACCCCGAGACAGAAAGCCAATACACTATTTCCAATAACTGACTCAGCATGCTCTGTTTTGGTTGTAATGAGATTGGCTGCCTGACTCCATGAGCTGTTCAACCACAGCTGTGGTGTGCAGATACTAAATGACAGGGCAGTGTCAGTGATTGCATAGTTTGTGTTTGACAGCCTTGAAAGATACACACCAGGGAATCTATGATTACTGTGTACTGTTATGGAATGTGGCTGGTTGACTGTTTAAGATATATGATCCAATGGATTGGCATTGTAATTACACACACACATATGTGTGTATGATGTATGTATGTTGTATGTAAATACATAAGACAAAGTGGACTCTGTTGCATTAGGTCTTGATTTGGTTTGCTGCAAGTTTGACTTGGTAAAGGTTCACCCACCCTTATCAATAATTATGAATTCACAAAAGGTCTGAAAACCAAAAGTGGTTTTCTAAGTATTGGCAAATACATTCAGTGGCAAAACTTAACTTTAGTAGATGTGATTTTATCTGGTTAAAATTTTCTCACTTAGTGTGAACAGTTTCCTGCAGAAATACCAGTTTTGTGGTTCCAGTGCTCCATCCCCATATCCTGATCAGGGAGTCACCCATTATAAACATATCTACTATATAGCTTCTAAAATCTGAAAAATTCTGAATAGCAAAACCCATTCATTCCTGAAGGTTTCAGATGGGGAACTGAGAGCCCATACTTATGTCCATTCTGTCAAAATGTGACTCTTTGCCTGAACACTTAACTTCATTTTGATTATAATCTGTTAAACATATATTTTTTTAATAAGTCAGTGATGCTCAAACTCTACTGCACAATGGAATCACCCGGGGGGACTTTTAAAACTGTTGGTCTGACTCAGTGAAGATGGGGTCTGACCTGGGTGTCGGCACTGAAAGCTGCTCAGGTGATTCCCGTGTGCAGCCAAGTTTGGAAACTACTTTTATTCTGAGGGTGTAAATGTCAATGGAGCTGAGCCTGGACGTCTTGGGGAATGCTCTGTGACACCTGAGTCAAACTAGACTACATGGACACGGCTCTTGTGTCAAAGCATCCCAAGATACTTTGTTGCGTGGCGGGTCTTGCCTTCATTCTTTTGTATGGGACGCTCTTTGCTACTGGAGTCACCACATCACCATTTTAAATCACCACAGCATCCCAACTGTACGTCGATCCTTGTGTAACTTGGAGAAAGTAGCATGACAGCTAGCTTTAGATATATATAACCTCCAAAATAATCTTTCAACAGTCCACTGATATTTAATTACATTACTGATATTTATCTTCTAAATTAAAGGATCATTATGAAAGCAACGTATTTTTCCAATGTTTGCCCCTTTTGGGTCCCAGCTATTTACAGAAAAGGATATTATTTTCTAATGTATCTTCAGCCCAACTGCATCCAATCTAGATTGTGAATACTCACAAACCAAAAAAAAATAAATGAATTAAGGGAAGAATTCCCAGAAAACCTGGGCATCAATTTGATTTACATTTGGTTCCCAATTCTATCTCTGATTCATTCACTTGGACAAATTTAATGATTTGAGAGTTAGTGCCTTCCGAGAGGCAGGTAACTTATGCCAACTTTATGAAGATAAGGGGAGATTTGATTAATTAAGTGCCTACAACTTATTGGGTTTCAAGGATGAAAAGAACCACTTTTTCAGGGTTAAAAATGCAAATATAAAAGCACAGGAATTCTTACATAGCAAAGAATGGAGAAAGATTTAAATGCTTTTCAACTGATGCAGAAGGAAAATTCTCCTTGTTGGTGATTGAGTTATAATGTAGCAAATTCACTTCTGTTTATGGAAAAAAATGACTTTTATTGTTAAAGGAGGAAAATGAATTAGTCAGCAGGGAGCCTGCAGCGGTCCTTTTCCCACGGGAAGAATGACTAAAAAGTATACGCTTAGAGTTTTTCAAAACTTAAAAGAAAATAATTTGCTTTCACCACTGACTACGCGGCTACTTCTGTTACCTAGAGCTTCAAAGCCAGAATTTGTTTTCATAAGCAGATGCTGTTTTCCTCAGCATTTTGCTTTGCCAGCCATCCAAACAGCAATTAAGGGGCAGCCGGCTTCAGAATTTGTGAGGCAATCTCGTGGGAAGCACACCTTCAGTAAACCAGCATTCTCCGAGAGGTGTTGTTCACCTGTTTTTCTTACTTAGAAAGGAGCCAGAGTCTTGACTGCAATTATCAACCGGAAGCCACCAAGAGAAAGAGAGAAAAATGTATAATAACTGAGAGGGTCTTTTATTTGGGATATCATGAAATAAGCATTCAGGGCTTCCATAGGTTTGGCCAGGTCCATACTGTGGAGTAAACTATCAACTATGTAGCAAGCTGAAGAATAAGCACATATTTACAACTGCAAACAGTATGCTTGTGATTCCAGGGCTGGTATCAGACCCGGTCTCCTCGTGAGAGAGAAATAGTATTTGTGCCCTGGGCCTATTTGGAACCTCGTTTGTTTTAAGAATCCTGGTCATGGCCTCTTTGCTAATCCTTTTTGTATCTTAAACTTGCCTGCCCTGAATTAATTATTTCCTTGCATCGAAGCTGTAGACCTTTTTCAGAGAATTCTCTCTCTGCGTTTGCTAATAATTAATACATCAACTGCTTCTGGATCTACAGCTACTGCTATTTCTAATGATTGTTACACAAATCCAGGCAGTGCTGAGAGCGGAGGTTTATTTTTCTCTGTTGCACAGTCTGCTGTGCCGAGAGTGACTTTTCCGCCTGTAGTGCACTGTGGTTCCCAGGGCTGGTCTGTCACTCACCCCACCCCTTCTTGCACTGAGCTGAACAGGAATATTGTGAGAAGCCCATTGATTTCAGTGTTGGGGGAGCAGGCAGGGGTGAGGAAATGGGAAACTGCTGGTCTCTGCAGGATTCTTTGAGAAAGGCTCCCCAGCTGCATGGTGCTCTCAAATATAATACCACTTAGACTCCTCCATGCCAGCCCACGACAAGCCAAGAGAGGCCAGTCTTAAGCAACACAGTATCTGAGACTTGTTGATTTAACAATTTTGCTCTGATTCTGAGTAAGGAAGAGTAGCACAGATTCTGAGGGTGGAGGATCTCAAGGTCCAGACATGTGGATGCGGCCCACGGCTTAAAAGTCCAGCCATGAGCACCCCGCTGTTATTCACTGAGTTGCCTCGATGAGCTTTCATTTTGGGCCAGGCCTTATGTCAGCTACTTGGAATTAAAAGCAACCGAGATGCTCTCCCTGCCCCCGGGGAGTCTCCATCAGAAGGTCCACACTCCATTTTGATCACAACTCGCTTTCCAGCTGTGTGCTTTCTTATGTAGTCATTCAAAACTGCTCTTTTTGGAGAGTATTATAATCAAAGGCATCTATCACTTGGCTCGTGGTGAAACTTCCTGTGTTACCCGACAGAGGCCTGGCCCTGAGGGGGTCTGCCCAGGGCCAGCTGTAGTGTGTGGGTTCTTAACTTCCTGTAGGGAGGATTTCACAGCAAGAGTCCAGGTGACCACAAGGATCCATTTATTAAAGCTGGGGACAGTGAAACGAGGAAGGGCTCAGCATAGAGGAAGCAGCAGGAGGGGCTGAGCTGCCTGAGCTCACTGGGAAGTCAGAGGAAAGGGGACGGGTTCAGAATAGCCTGGGACGAGCTGCCAGCTGCCTCTTGCCTCAGAGTTTAGGAGACCTGTGCCTGTGAAGGAGGAAGTGGGGGAAGAAGAAGGGGAAGGGAAAGCTGGGAGCTGGGCTGGGTCCTTTGTCTTGAGGCTTTTATCTCTGGCTTGCTGAAGGGAACCTTAGGGGAAGTCTCAGGGGGAGGGTTTCTGTAAACTATTGTCAGTTCTCCAGGTGTGCCCTTTCAGGGTCATAGTCCCCACCGATTGGTCAGTGACAGGACAGGTAGTCTTTAGTTACTGCAGTTCATTCTGGCCTTGCCCATCTGGTGTTGCTGGTTTTCTGGGCCTGGAGCTGAGACACAACTGAGACCTGACATTCTCTCCAGGGAGGTGACCTCTTGTACCTGGCTGCAGATGGCTGGGCCATCGTGTGCACCTCTCTGTCTCAGTTTCCCTATTCCACTGGCCAAGGAATTTGCCTAGCTTCTCATTATACTGTCTCACCTGGAACCTAAACTCCCGTAGTTACCACCTTTAAATTCTGGGTCTCAGGTCTCAGGGAAAAGACACTTACCAATGCATTCATTCATCAAAGGGAAATTTGGTTTCCTCTATTACTTTGACAGTCATTTTTTTAACAAGAAAGAAATCTGACTGGGGAAGCAATCTGGAAGAACTATTTTTCTTGAAAGCAAGAAAATAAAATAGAAACATTGTATAAAACCCAATGCAATGTTCTGTGCATGGTAGGTGTGTAATAGATACTGAGTTAAATCGGGCTGAGTGGAAACCCAAGTAATGCTGTGTGCACTGTGAAGTACTCCCACCTCATAAGTAGAGCTGGTTAATTGATAAATAAGCATTTCTTTTACACATTGTTGAATATATTGAGAAGTTTACTCATACCCCCTTTGACTTTTAAACTGCTTTGACCAGATTATATACTTGTAAGACCAGACCATGAGTAGCAGTCAGTACCATTACTGTATGTCCATAACAATACTTGCATTCGAGATGCATTCGAGATAGATCTTGGCAGTAATAACAGATAGGAATGCTGATATCCAGGAGATATCTAACCCCACAATCACACACCAGCCCTGCTTCAGAACTGAGGGAAATGAGTGAAGTGAAATAGAACTTAGCAATAGCATCTGTTTTACCCTTACTGTCATGAAGCTTAACAATGCATTCATATCTAAACACTGCACAAGGCAGAAGGCAGGGCAACACTGACACTAGAAGTTAATACTTCACCTTGGGATTTTGAAGAATTTTTGCTTAACAATGATAACCCTGACCACAAAATCTCCTTGCGATTTAATGAATAGACGGGGCTAATTGTGAAGGGGTAGACCAGCTAGGACCAATCCCTAAAACCCATTATACATCAGGATTGTAATGTATTAAGTATTATCCAATAAAATGAGGAAATATCAAGCATTTATATTCGGAACTCTATGTTGCCCAGGAAGCCCATTAAACACATAACCGGCAAGTTACTGAAAACTCTGCTACACAGACCCTACCACTGGATAAAGGTTGCCCCAATTTAGCGGGGTCAGAGTACCGAGCTTAAACTTGAATACAGAAGTACAGCTCTCAACCAGCAATGCCTTTCCTGCCTCAGCTCCTTTGATCCTCATTCCACCCACCACAAGTTAAATAAAAGTTCCTAACAAGGTTCAAACTACTTTTATCCATCAGGCCAGAAGCACCGAATCCCTGTTCCCTCCCAGTTTGTAGTCGTTTCTGAGGGCAGCTGTAAAAGGCCATAGACTGAGGAGCTGCACTTACTTCCTCCCAGCTCTGGAGGCCAGAGGTGAAGGTGTTAGCAGGCTTGGCTCTTTCCGTGGGCTGGAGGGGAGGACCTGCCCCATGCCTTTCCTCCAGCTCCTGCTGGTCTGCTGGCAGTCTTCAGAGTTCCTTGGCTTCTAGACGTATTCCCCTGATCTCTGCCTTACATTCACATGGCCTCCTCCCTATGTCTGTCTCTGTGTTCACATTTCCGTTTCTGTAAGGATACCAGTTATATTGGGTTAGGACAACCCGAATAATCTTATTTTAACTTCATTACCTCTGTAAAAATCTATTCCTAAGTAAGACCACATCCCTGAGATGGTGGTTTTAGGACTTCAACATATTTTTTGGTTGGGGGTGGGGTGGGTGGGTACAAATTTCAACCCATAATACCATGCATTGACCATACCTAGTCTCTGTCCTCATTCTGATCTGATCTGATGTTAGGTCATAGACAGGATATTAACATGAAATCATTCAACTGCATGGGTTTCCGTGGCAATAGGGATTAGCTAATCAGTGGATGAACATTTTTTCTTCTCACCAGGTAAGACAACCCCTAGAAGAACAGTGCTCAGGACAAAGCAGTACTTAATGTCTTTTATAGATCATGCTTGCACAGTGGGCATGTACAACCCCCTCACACACACACACACACACACACACATACACACACATGTCTGAGAAATGTGTGTGAAAATAAATATCCAAGGAAAACCCTGAAAAGATATAGCAAGAAACAATGATACACCACACACAATAAATGCAAAAAAAAAAAAAAAAAGCTCCTTGCCAGGAAGGCCTGGCTGTGTAAGGACACTTGAAAAGCTGTGTCTTTTCATACACAAGCTGGCAGATTCACCTCCTTCTCCTTCACCGACTCTGCAGCTCCAGTGATCTGGCCCTGAAAGGATCTTGGGAAACTCTTCAGTTTGGGAGACTCACAAGGTAACTACTTAGGGCAAGAACAGTTCTTTAAGTTGACAGTTTTGGGCAAGGCTCATACCAGCCTATGATTGGGTGTGCAGCAGTTAGAAAGAAGGGCAGAGCAAATGCGGGCTTGCAATTGCTGATCTGGTCTTCTTGCAAACGGAAACGTTCCGATAGAGCAATCTTTAAGCATACCAAAGTCTGCTAATAAGCCGCCTAGGTATCAAAGGTAATGAGTGTGAGATGCATAGAAATTAAGTTTTCCCCTGAGGTGGAAATGACATTTTAAAAGAAGAACGGGTAATCTTTTATAAGTAATGATCCATGAGCTGTTTTCAAAAGGGTGTGCTTTGAAATACTGTAATTGTTGTGCTCACATCATGCACACACACCGGGAAGCAATCTTTTGAAGTCGTGTCTCTGCCTCCTTTGCTCTGGTGTGTAACAAACCCTGCTGTCCTCTACAGTAGGTGGGCTTCCTCTGCACTTTGCTTACCTGCTACGCCTAGCCACAGCCTCATCTTGTACGGGGGATGCTGTTAACAATGGCTGAACCTGAGGAGACCTCTGGTGGAGAGTGAAAGCATTTTTCTCTCTGGGTAAAGTGTACTTATTTTTCTTCGTTTCCAATATTATTTCAGGTGATAAGAAATCAAGATAATGTTCAGAGAATTGTTGCATTTGCTCTTCAGCATTCTAGAAATAAGAAGCAATTATGTAAGCAGTTAAAAAGACGCTGGGCTAATTTAGCCTCCTTATACTATAGCTTATACATTAAGAGTTCAATTATTATTTATGTATTCACTCATCAATTTATTCATAGGTACACCAAGGAAGCAGAGGTCGTGGCACCTGTGAGAAGCTCTTATACTGAGCTAAGGAGGCAGGACATGCAATCACCAAGAGCAGGGATTAAGGGTGCAATTGTATGGGGCTGAGACCACAAATCAATGCTAAGTGCTGGGTAAGCAGAAAATAGATGAACGGGAAGAACTCACAAACAATGAATGGAGTAGAAGTGGGGTGTTAAGTAGGTGAAAGATCTGATTGAGCACAGAGGGAGAAGTGGCCAATGGCACTGAGTGTGTAAAGGAAGAAAGATAATGTGTATGAATGGCATCTGGATGGGACACCAGTCTGTTTACAGCAGAGAACTGTGTTAGGGAATAATAACACATAAGTTGACCAGGTAAGGAACTGCTTCCTGAAAGAAAGTTTTTTACCCTTATAACTGAAAATCTGTCTAGCTTCTATGTTCAGTAGGCAATTTGACGTAATGGACTATCGATGATTTTGGAGTCAAAAGTAATGGCTGACCTCTGACTATTCCTAAAGAATTGTGTGGTTTGGGGCGAGGTGTCAGTTGGTTATTACTACTAAACCAAGCCAAAAGTTTGTGGCTTAAAACTCTACTCATATATGTGGATTATTTCTCATGAGTCTGCTGGTCAGCTGATCTAGCCTGGGCTTGGCCAGAGTGGCTCTGCTCCAGGTTACTCTCGCCTGACCCAGAGGGTCCCAGGGAGCGCTTTCTTGTCATACTCGCCGTGGAGGATCAGAGCATAAATGTAAACAAACAAGATTCTTGGGGCTGAGACAGAATTGGTATAACATTGCTTCTCTCTTGCATTGGCCAATGCAAGTAAAAAGGCAAAATCACAGTCTAAGCATGGCAATTATTCTCCACTCCTTTCTTGGGAGGAAGTTCAAGACATGGGGCAAAGGAGATTGATACAGGGAGGGGTGAGGAATTGAGCCAATAATGCAAACTATCACAGGCAATACTCTTAAATCCCCAGCCATATTGTCCTCATCTCTAGAACAGAGCAATAATGCCTATCCCTTCACCTTAAGAGTTATAAAGACAGGCATAATAACTGATGTACGTATAAGTTTTACCTAGCAGTAAAGCATAATGCCAAATAACGGATCATTATTTTGCACCTGCTTATATTCTCACTTTAGCAAAAATACAAGGGAAAATCCTTTCCACAGCCACCTTCCACCTCACTGGACTGTTCCAGATGGCAATCAGCTAATCCAATGGCAACAGTGGTGGAGGAAACAGCGTTTCATATATCTGTGCCATGAGCCCCGGTTCCTACCCTCACAGTTAATTCTGCAGAGGTTTTGGGGGGTGGGCAAAGATTTAAGCTAGGGAGCTGTGGATAGCAATATAATCTGAGATTTGAAAGAGGAGAGGCGTGACCAAGCCGATTTAGAACTGAAGTCTGTTCAAAGCACAGGCATGTGGGGAAGATCGTGCACTGAGAATAAAAGAAGCAACGGCAACTAGAAAGAGACACATTTTTGCCACTTTCTATGATAATTTTTCACTCCTAGTGACTAAATCTAAAGGCATATTCATGTTAAGTTAAACTTCAGAGGGGTGTGTTTCTGTTGCAAAATTGCAGCTCAGCTCCTTTAAAGGCAGAGTCATCATGCAGGTTGCTCAAATGTTTTGATTGGATTAAAATAAAAACTTTTGGGAACAAATCTATTTACAAAGTCCATGGAATCCTTCAGATGTGTGTGGTTTTTCACTCTCCCTAGCTCTTTTTTTTTTCTTTGAAAGGCAATGCCTTGCAGCTCGTTTTTCCGAGATAGGAAAAAATCAATGATCAACAACAGCCCGGCCCTCAAGAACATCCCAGAAGTAACAGATCAGTCTGTGCGTGACAGAAGAGGGGAGTGTGTGTGGCAAGAAAAGCAGCTACTGTTTCAGACTTCCAAGGGGCGATTATAAGGAACAGTGTGGAAACATGATGGGAATAAGGTGAGGAAAACGCCAGTTCTGCACAGTCATGACGACCCCTGAATGTGTGTGTGTGTGTGTGTGTGTGTGCAGCCAACATGAACCCACTTTCTCTGCGTGGCCAGCTCGGCTGTCCTCACCTCACTGACCCTGGGCAGACCTGCCTGTCTCTTCACTGTAGCACGAGGGCAGATTCGGCCAGTTCAGAGAGAGGAAGCAGTGACTGTCGGTGCCTGACGTGGAGTCCTTCGAGTACAAGGGGCTAGACGCTGTGGTTTATAAGGAACAGCACAATAAACCCTAGCAGCCTCAGACAATGAAAAAGCCTAGGCTTGAAAGTCAAACAGCTGTGGCTCATTTGTTTATTTTTAAACCACTTTATTGAGGTATACTTGATAGACAGAGAGCTGTATGCATTGGATTATACAACTTGACGTGTTTGGAGGTAAGTGTATATCCGTGAAACCATCATCACCATCTATGTCATAAACATATCCATCACCTTCAAAAGTTTCCTCCTGCTGCCCCTTCTTATTCTTAGTGTGTGTGTGTGTGTGTGTGTGTGCTAAGAACACTCAACATAAGATTTACCTTGTTAGCAAGTTTCAAATATCCAATGTAGCATTATTAACTATAGCCATTATTCTGTACTTTAGAATTAATTCCTTTTGTATAACTGAAACTTTGTAGCTGTGTTTATAATCCAGACATACTAGCAGAGCTGAAGACTAGTGTCTGAACTTCTCTGTGTCTATATTCTCATATGAGGGGAATGAAGAAGTTAATTGATAGCACGAACATATTCTTATGAGAATCACATGAGGTAGTGTGTATAAATAACACAGCAAGACGGCTTGAACATGGTAGGTACCGATTAGACCAGTTCCAGGTGTGCTATTAGGAAAACATGGGGCAATCGTTGATGCGTTATTTATTTATGTGAGAACTTAGAGCCTAGTCAAGGCAAAAGAGTCACACAGATGTGCGTGCCAGCTCTGAAGGATTGGCAGTATCTGGCTGAAGAATTAGAACGAGAACAATTTTGAGAAAGGACTCAGGAAGTAATTATGTGGTGATGGATTATTGCTGTCTGTAGTAAGTGAGGAAAGAAACAATGAGGGCAAATACATCATGCATTTATTATTTCTGATTAAGCACCAACAGACAAAAATAGATAAAACTAACATGCAAGTCCAATCTTCAAAAATCACGTGACCTAGTGGGAGATAAGTATCAGTAAACTAAGTGTTACAAAAGTGGTTCTAGTCGCTAGTACCCCAATAATCTGAGAAGATGTCTCTTAATGTGCTGATTCCTGAAGAGGGTGTCACTGAAAATTTCTAAATGAAATGATCTTGAGCTCTCATACAAAGCAGTTAGCCAGGAGGCAGATGGAAAAGAAGCATGTATTCCTGAAAGAGAGAACAATACAAAGACAGAGTCAAGAAAAACTACAACATGAAGGTGGAGAGCAGAAAGGTTTATAAATTTTGAAAACATTTGTTTGGGGAAGCGGCTGACGATGAGACTGCTGAGACAGGCAGGCTGTGTACCACAGTAAGCTCTATTTAGGTACCTTATGGCTTGATTTGAAGAGGGTGGTGGGATGCAATACAGTTCAGAGCTCCAAGAAAGTCCCACTTACATGCATTAAAAACAATTTCCTTGACATGTTGAAACTTAAAGACTGATGAGAGGCCATCAATGTTTATGCGCAGTTTCATTCTCCTGCCATGATTTGTGCAATCTCAGTGATCAGGTAGGTCCTGAGATGACATAAAATTATGTGTACATATAGTTAGTTTATTGTTCTGATAGATTGTTCTCATCAGCATAGGCAAAAACAATGGGAAGTAAGGATTTCTTTAAACAATTTTATTGAATTTATTGCGATGACATTGGTTAATAATATTATATAGGTTTCAGGTGTACAATTCTATAGTACATCACATGTATATTGTACTTGGTGTTCACCACCCCAAGTCAAGTCTCCTTGCATCTCCATTTATTCCCTTCTATTCCTCTGCTACCTCCCCCCACCCCCTTTCCCTCTGGTAATCACCACACTGTTGTCTGTGTCCATGAGGATTTTTTTCTTAACTTCAGTTTTTCACCCAGCCCCCCAAACCCCCTTTCTTCCGAGAGCCCTCAGTCTGTTTCCTGTATCTATAAGTCTGTATCTATTTTGTTAGGTTACATTTTTTTTATTAGATTCTACACATAAGTGAAGTCATATGGTATTTGTCTTTCTGTGACTGGCTTACTTCACTTAACATAATGTTCTCTAGATCCATCCATGATGTTGCCAAAGGTTAGATTTCCTTCTTTTTACTGCAGGGTAGTATTCCATTGTGTAAATATACCATAGCTTTTTTACCCATTCATCTACTGATGGACACTTGGGCTGCTTCAAAATCTTGGCTATTGCAAATAATGCTGCAATGAACCTAGATGCACCCCATCTCATATTATTTCAAATCAGTGTTTTGGGTTTATTTGGATATGTTCCCATAAGTAAGAATTTCTAGTGGAGAGCTTTTGTTCATTTGGCTCCTTGGCCTGCTCTGTCCTTTGTTCCTTACTAAATTTCCTCTCGAATAATTAATCACACCCTTCTCCATTTATCCAAAGCATACTGCTTAAATTTGCCATGGTCAGTCAGAATCATGTTAGTTTTTTTCACATTTGTGAGCTTCTGGAAGACTGTCAGGTCCCTTCTGTAACCTTCTGGAGGCAGTTGCTCATCACAGTTCCTCTCACAGCACTCAGCCAGTGCTCAGCACAGAGCCGGTGCTCAATAAACGTGCACCCCGTTGCACTGAGTGATGATTATTATTTTACATTTAAAGTTTAATTTTTATTGCAATGGAATTGGCCATCTACTAAGCTTACATTATAGCTGATAAAGCTGTTTATTTTCTAGGTACTTGCCATATTATCAATTTCTTTGTATTTCAAAAATAGATTAAGGGACAGAGACCATGATGAGTTTAAATCTAATTTATCTGGTTTATAAAAATTAAATATAAAGAAACTTATGACTATGATTTTACTCACCAATGTAGCATATTAATACATTAAACCAATTTAGCCTCTACAATAGACACACTGAGGTTGTCAGTTATTGCCAGAAAATTCTCCTGGTTATATAACAAACAACTGTCTTCTTAAAACACTGAATTTATATAAAAACATAAGAGTGTGGTTACATACAGGGAAATGTTCTCAGTCTAAGGGGGATTAGAAGACCACTGGGCAAAAGACGCCTAATGAGGGACTTCCGGTCAAGATGGTAGGTGGCACAAGTAAACACAGCTTGCTTCCTTGCATGACCACATCAAAATTACAACTGGATGGAGGCATAGAGGGTTCTTGCCTGTGGTTCTAGTAGTGTTCACTCAGATTATGGGGGATGATGATCCCAGAAAAATATGAAAACTTTATTCATGTGGTTGAAGTACCATCCAAAGATGTGATTTCAGACACATTTTCATAGTATGTAAAATGCAAACATTATTCTAATTACAAATTATTTTGTTGTTACAAATTTTCATTGAGATAACAATGCACTTAGATGATCACCCCTAGATATTAGGGTTTTAGATAGTTCCAGGAATGCTGCTGAACAGGGTAGTTAGGGAAAATAAACAAGAAAGCAACAGCAATATTCTCTGAAAATAATTCCCATGGAATTAATATCGACAACACAAATGCTGTGCTAGCTCCTTAAGACACCATGGATAAGTGGAAGAAACCATTTCCATTTTGAAGAGGACTGACTTTATTTTGATGCTCCTTAATTTCCAAATTTGCTTTAATTCTTCTATGAGTGATGTCCTCTTTGCTTTATGTCAATCAGATTGTCTCAGTAATTGTTGTACCCACACCTTTAAATCATCAACAATTCTGTATCACAGTGGACATATTTTCCATTTTTTATTGATGTATTTCCTAAGCAGATTAGTAATATATACCCAGGGCCCACCAATAGGCTGAAACTCTAAATAAAGCTAGCGAAGTGTTTCCTGGATAGCTTTTGTTTCATTTCATTTGCACTTGGCTTTCAGGTATCATTCTTTCTTCTACCACATCTGACTTTCAGGATAGGGTCTAGAGATAGTTAGACGTTGAAATGAGTTTGGGATCATGTTCATGGACATCATTGATTTTTAGGTATGGAAATGACTGTAAGCATATCCTAGTTCGATCTCCATGTTTCAGATATAAGGGAATTATGTCCCACAGAGAAATCTCAGGTGCCACACCATGTTAATGACACCAAGGAGCCTGGAGCTCAAGTTTGAACAGGTATTTCATCATTGAGATTGTCTTTGGTTATAAACAAGGGAAAGCACCATCTTAAACTGGTTTAAGAAAAAGAAAAAAATGTGTGTGGGGAGAGTTGGCTAGAATCACTTACCAAGAAAAACAATAGAAAAGTATGTATGGTGTAGTTCTGGGCATTTCTCCTATCAAAGTTCTAAATTCCATCCCCTGTGTTAGTGGTGGGTTCCAGGAAGTATTAAAGCACTACTCAGTGCGATAGATGTGGTTATTAAAATGGTGAGTTAACTCAGTAAAGGCAAGGTTGGTGAGGTGCAAGGGGTTAGTTGAGAGACAGAGCTTACATGTTCTTCTGAGAAAGCAGGTCCGTGCACTGGACTCCTCAGGGACCAGAAACCATATGTTATGGTAGATAAACCACAGGAAACTACAGAGGAGGGCGGATGGGCAGCTCTGTCTTTGTACTTTGAGTTGGTGCTTTGGGTCAAAAGGTGAAAGAAAGTGTGATAGAATGTGACCCCCCAAAATATCAAGCTTTCTGACATTTACCTTAAATTTCAGTTTTCCAGAAAACAGTATGAAACACAAAGAAACAAAAAATGAACTACTGTTTTCCACCAGTGATTTGACAAGTGAGGGCCCTGGGGTATCCGGGGAGGATGGTGTCCACTGGTTACGGAGAGGTGGTAGGCTGGTAACTGTAACTGGATGCTTATTGCAAACAAGGAGGATGGGCAGGAACAACACCCCAAATCCCGTTTTCTGTTTAGCCCGTCACCCATGGCTCCCAAGGACTGGAAGCCTGTGTGCCTCTTTGTCCTGCACAGCTCGCGGCTGCCTTCAACCACCAGCCCCCTCCCCAGTGTTTTGTGTGCTGTGAGTTATAGAACTAGGTTCTATACCCCAGGCTGGTCCACAGGTACATGCTACAATGATTTCCCGTTCTCCTTCTAAACTGCTCTTCTTTTCAATCCTATAGGAAAAGGCTAGAGGGTAAAACCAAAAGCAGCAAAGTTCTGACTGTCTGAACCACTTCTAAGTGCTGGGCTTTTCCTGGGTCTTTCACAACTGCTTGGGCCCTACCTCTGTGAACAAAATCCCTATGCTATGCACTTGGCTCTCCATTCCTGAAACGCACAAGGTTTTAAATTACATCCACAGGCATTGGCAGTCAAAGTCCTCACTCTCCTGTCCATTTCAACAGCCGCTTGATTTTCACTTACCCGTGCATTTATTATTTTCCCCCAATCCCCAAATTTCCCAAAACTTTGTGCTACAGTTACCACCACTAGCAGCTCCTCATGGGAGTTGTTTCTTTGAGGACCATTTCTCCTACATTATTGTTGTGGTCACCCACCTAATTCTGTGGATGAGGACGGCAACGCTCAGGGAGGGTAAGCAACGGCAACGCTCAAGGAGGGTAAGCGACTTTTCTAAGGTGATACGACCACTAAGTGGCAGAGTTTGCTAAGTCTCTTAATGTTAACTGTTAATATAAAAAATGGAAACAATGATTAAATTAATGAAAGCACTTAAAACCCAGCACATACTGATTTCTTTGATTCGAGAAATACTTAAATAACTTCTAAATTCGCAACTTAAGGCAATGGAGGACAAAGGGTAGATGTTAGTCACAATGATACAAAACAAGAGAGGGTTGATGATTTGTTTTGCTGAGCATTTGCCTTTTAAGAAAACTGTCATGAAGTCAGAAAATTACATAAACCTTACAAAAGTGTGACTCAAAAGTATTTTTTCCCTTAAACTTAATAAAACAATCAATTATACATCTCTGGACTTTCATTTGTTTTCTTGTTTTAAGGAGAGAGTAAATAGTACATCTTTGGGAAAATCATCTCTTTTAGGAGGGATGGACAACTTTTCCCAGTGAGTTAACCAGCTCCAATGTCAAGTTCCTGCATAAAGGAATGAATGTCAATGAAGGCTTCACCATAATGAAATGGGAGTCCCATTTTAACTAGAAAACAAATTTTGTTTAAAAAGGTGTTTTCTGACCCAGAATTTCATATTTGGGAGGTATTCCACCTTCTTAATTTTGATTCCAAGAAACATAGTTTCCTGCAGACCTGTAAAATATCTCATTGGACAAATCAGAAAGTGCCCTCTTCAAACTGAATTAGTTTTAAGTTCAATACTGGAAAAATGATTTAGATGGAGACATGGTCCTGGTTTATTACGGCATTCCATTCCACTCTGAATCCATCAGATTTTTTCAGATAAAGACTGATCTTTGGGAGCTTATCAAAACCACTTGAAAATCATTCCCCTTCATTTGGGCTTTAAATCTTTCTTGGTGATTTGCACAATGTCGTTGATTAGCTGATATTTAGTGATTCTTAAAGTTTTGACTTGAAAGATGGTAATTGCTAGCATAATACTGCCATTAGTTTAACAGAAGGAAAAAAAAGTCAAAATGCTTTACTTTGGATTTTTCTAGAATACTATTTTTTTCCTCCTTGGCAAAGCTTTTCAAACCCTTTCTTTAAGTGATCTCAAAAATGAAAAGAATTATTTTTAAAACTTTCAAAAAGGGTTCTACACATTAAAATTTATTAAAATGCAATGTTCATGAAAGAGGATATCTTATTATAACTATATGTGGAAGGAAACTGGAAGGAAATTGGGTGCTTCCTTCACACCCATGTGTGTGTTACTGCAGTTCAGTTGTATGATGGAGAACTTGACCCATTAACATGACTAATAGCACAATTACTCTCTAGAAACTTCAGAAAAGGAGAGAAGGATGAAAGTAGAGAGGAAGAAAAACTCTACTTGCTACCCTGTCGCCTAGAACAATAGCCGTTTCATTTCCACGAAAGTGGTATGTTCATGGAAAGGCAGCTAATTCACTGGGGAACAAAAGTAGTTCATTGTGATGATATGATACAAACCTATTTGACTCAGAAATAAGGACTGTGCCCAAGCTTAAAAGAGGTCATGGTGATCAAACAAGTGGGGTGTCATTTGCATAGTCACTTGGCATGACAAAAATGCAGCACCTGGGGCATGGAAGGGATGCCCCCCAGACTGGGCACCATCATGGTGACACCACAAAGTGAGCCTTGCTGTAAACATGGCAGGAACCACCCTCACTGAGCCAGGCTGCCAAGGCCCAGGTGCCATCCGTCTGCAGCCAGCCCTGGGGACGGTCCAACAGATAAGAAGTTCTCACTGTGACCTGTTTCAGAAAAACCTGGACAAAAGCAATTGCAAGAGGAAGGAGGAATTAGGAAGGGCATCCCAGGATATCTCATTTTTAAAAGATGCTATAAAATACAGGACCAGTAACATATTACTCAGTAACATAAACTGAAATCGCTTTCATAATGCATTTATCATTTCTTCTAGTTAATATTAGTAATACTTGTAACAAACGAATGCTGTTTGATTCAAAACCAAATCTTTGAATTATGTCCTAGCTTGTGACATATCTTAATACTTTACCTTAGTGAGATTTTTGCATTGTTATTTAACACTTTTTGTTATTTATATCTTGCCTTCCCAAACTGACTAATACCAATTAAAGAATAAAGACTTTTTATGATCCTTCTTTTATCTTCGGTCTATTTCTCCTGTTCTGCAGGCTTAGTAAGTATTTGCTGACTTAATTGTGCTCAATTGTACGGGGCAGTTTAGATGTACCTGTTTAGCAGTCTTTTCTCTCCACAGTACACGCTTCTGATTTTCACATTGCCTTAACTGCCTTCAGACTGAGGGCCTGTCATGTTTTTGCCATTACCCATATACGCCCAGAGCCTGGTGCACTGGCTGAGTTCTGGCTGCCAACTCAGAATTTGCTGACCATGATTCTAATTCTAATAGTAACCTGCTCTGGATTTTTTTTTTTAAATCTCTGGATTCATCCTTCAGCTGAAAGACACTCTTTTCCTTAGACTGACTGTCTGGAGTTGACTTAAATGCATGTTTCTGCAAATCAGGTTTACCCACTGGGGGCATTGACCTGTTTCTGTCTTTTGTCCAGTGCCAGGGTCTAGATCAAGAACTAGCCTCACCCACTCACCCCTCAATGTGCTGAAATTCATGGGGAATTGCTTAACCTAGCCCAGACACAGATGGCTTATCCACTGGCTCCTGAAATGGTGGTAGAATAAACATTTTTATAAGTATGGGCTTTCCTGAATACCTACTTATACATGCCCACTGCTTCCCTAAGTGAGGAGATAGCAGGAATTTAGTAGGTGTGGCAACTGAAGTTACATTCAGTTTATGAAGTAGATGTGGGCTTGGCTCCGCCCACTCAGAAACTCTTGTCTGACCCAGTCCAAATGTTCTCAGCCCACAAAATGCAGCTCTTGGCAACAGAGTTATATTTAAGGTAAATTTTAAAACACTCCATTTCTTTTTCATTATTAATTAGTTGCCTCAAAGCATAGGACAGAAATTCACCCTGTAAGAAAGTCATTGATAAAAAATTGCCAGATAAAATGTTCCCTCACTAGAATTTGTGTGTGTGTGTGTGTGTGTGTGTGTGTGTGTGTGTGTATAAGGAGCGTTGAAAGACATCAACAAATTATTAAATTAGATCATTACGGTATCTGATGAAAGGATCAAATTAAACAGTAAGGAACATTCATTGTATTTGCTGTTTATTTTTGGTAAATGTACGTTTCACTTGCAGAGTGCTGAGAAAATGGATCATGGGACACACACATATCAGCCCAGATGAGGAGGTAGGGGAAGGTCTATACCACAGTTAGCAGTGCGATGCTCTCAGCTGGAGCAGATGGAGTCCACGCTGCATGGACGTCCCGATTCTGGGAGGGTCTGGAGATGCACTGGGCAGATACATCAAAAAGTAAAGAAAGGTAATCAATGGGCAATCTCTGTAAAACTCATAATTTAGGTCAAAATCTTTTATGAATTGTGGCTTAGATTTCATTGATGCCTGTAGGAAAAACTAGATCTCCTCAAAATTATTCTTGTTCTCTTGAACCAGCTGGGCTCTTTGAGAATGGATATGAGATTGATTTCAGCCACAGAAGTCAATTTCAAGACCCAGAAAGACTAGAAAGAAGATTAGGAAACCAGAAAAATAGTTCATCGAGATTCTCCAGAGACTGAGCACCTAGCAGACAGTCACCAAATGATAACCAAGATATTGTTTTGGAAACACAGAAGTGACAGCATGTGTCTACTACTGAAGAAAACATTAAATGAAAATGTAAATGGATAAAGGGTTTAAAGGGCTCTGGCCTGGTGGCTTGGCTGGTTGGAACATTGCCCTGTACACCAAAAGGTTGTGGGTTTGATTCCCAGTCGTGGTCTGATTCCCAGTCAGGGCACATACGGGAGGCAACTGATCAATGTTTCCCTCTCACATTGATTCTCTCCCCACCCTCTTCCTTTCTCTAAAATCAATAAGCACATCTTTGGGTGAGGATTAAAAAATAATTTTAAAAATATAATCTATAAAAAAAAACAAAAGCAAAAAAGAAACATTTACAGGTAATTTAATTTTTTCCTCTTTATAATAGTTTTGTCTTCTATACAGTATACAATAAACATACACTTATATATAGTTTTTATAATCAGAATAAGTCAATGAAATTTGGCTAGAAATGGAAGGAGAGAGACAGGACAATCGGTAGGAAACAGCACTCGACGTGGACTTCCCTTAAATGAAAAGGGTTTGGTGATAACTTCTCAGGCTCAGAGGGAGATTCGGAGAAGACGAGTATGACGTAAGCAAGATGAGGGGTAACTGACTCATCAGAGTCCCCAGGATGAAGGGAGGGGAGGTCACAAACATGGAGCGCTAGTCCTGAGTAGAAAGAGACCTGATTTCCACTTTGAGTCCTGAAGAAAGAGGGCAGTGTTGGGAAATGTGATTAACAGTTGGTGAAAGAAGTCTCTATGTGTTTGAGATGGCCCATGCCAATGGATTTAGTTTTCTACCTGAAAATAAAGGGAAATTTGTTAAGACTCATGAGGGAGTGAGAGCTGATAGGGACAATGAGAAGAGTGATGACTTAGAATGGTCCCTAAGAAGAGTGGGACAGGGAATGACAAGGTGACATGAGGGTTGTTACATGGTGTTAACAAGCCCAAGGCTGGCGCTGGCTTTGCCAATGACGAGATTTCATATTGCAGGTTTCAAGAGTGATTCCTAAGTATTTCCAACACCTTTGGGTCATGGCATATCTTTCCTAATACCCAGTATCAATTAGTTTCTCAGATTATTTTATTTTCTGACATGATTTACTTGGCTAAGTCTGTCTAAGACATGAACCCTTTCTTGATTTCATCTTTGATTTCTTCCCATTCATATAAGCCATTACACATACTTTCATATCAAGTAACTGGAACCACATAAGAATAGCCCATACTACTTCTTCTGGTTGGAATTTTCTTCTTCCACTTTCTACCTAGGCAACCTGTTCAGATCTTTTAAGTGTTAGCTTCCTCTTTCCTAAGCATTCTGTTCCTCTTAGTACAAATTTGGCCCATCTACATACAGTTCTTTCTCATAGCATCTTATTCTTTCATACTTATTACAATATGTAATTTGATGTTTTTATGTTTACTTCTTAACAATATACTTTTCCTATTAGACTAAAGGATTCACTAAAATATGGTTATGAGTACTGTGTTTATTTTAATATCTATTGTTCTAGGGCAGGATCTAGCATAGGCTTGGTAAATGATTCTTATTCAATTAATTGATAAACAATGAATGAATGATGGAAAAGTAAATGAATAAAATAAACCATTATTATTCTTATTTATTTCATGGCCTAGTCCTAAACTTCTTAAGTTGACCTTTTTTTCACTTTAAATCTTATTTTCCTCTATATCCCAGCTTCTGACATCATTATTTTGTTGCCTGTATATGACTTTCAAGTAACCAAGATAAATCTAATTATCAACCATCTGGAATTTTCACTGCCTTGGCATGCCCTCCATATTGCAATTACTGGAACCCACGTTTGAATGAACCATATCCAAGTTCAGCGTGATCTCTGACGCTGCTCTGTGTGGGCTGCTGAATCAACTACCTTTACCCGGCTTGGTAATGATCAACAGATCAGATTGTCCAGCCGCATGCTATGCCCCACAAGCCCTGTGTTTTCCAGCCTCCACTTTACTCAATCCTGATCATCTTCTGTGGTGACACGGGTGGAGGATGAGTTTTCAAAGGAAGTTCAAAGAATCACTCAACCTTTGGAGAAATGTGTCTCACAGCAGAGAAAAACAAGGTGACATCAGCAATAATGGTGGAGTAGGAAACTCCAAATGCCTGTCCCTTCATAAAAGTAGCAAACAAATTGGCAAAACTGTCAGAATCAACTTTTTTGATCTCTGGAAATTAGCCAAAAATTTGAAACAGCCTGAGAAATTTTTAATTAAGAAAATAAATAGCTGAATCTAAGTAAGAGAGCTTTATGGCTTTTTAATTTATCCTGATTCCAGAGCCCTAAATTATCCTTTGAAATACAGAAAAAGTGAGAGTGAAATTCCCAGATAAACAAAAATTGACAGTTTGTTTGTAATGGACCTGCTCTACAAGCAAGGCTAAAGAGAATCCTTCAGACAGTAATTTTAATCCACATGAAGAAATAAAGAACAACAGGAAGTCAACAACCTAGGTAAAAATCAAAATCAAAATTAATATGTTTGGGGCTTTAACTTTTTGTTTTATATAATTTAAAAACCAAGTATGTAAAACAACAAGTATAAGTATAAATCGACATTGATAGTTGTATAATGTATAAAATGTAATGTGTAACAATAACAACATAAATGGGGGGTAGTACTATACATGAGCGAATTTTTTGTATACTATTAAAATTACATTTATATTAATCTGAACTACTGATAGATTATTGTAAAGTAATAAAGTAACTTAAATATTTAGTAAAAGAAAACATTTAAATGGTTCACTAGAAAATATATAACACAAAGAAGATAGTAATAGAGATACTGAAGAACAAAAGAACTATATAAGACATAAAAAACAAATAGCAAAATGGCAGAAGTAAGTACTTCCTTGTTAATAAGTACATTATATGTAAATAAACTCAAATTAAATAGCAGAGATTGGCAGAGTAAATTTAAAAATACAGTCCAACTCTACACTGTTTATAGGACACTCACTAACATGAAAAACACAAATAGGTTAAAAGTGAAAGCTGGAAAAGAGTATTTCCAGCGAAATAAAGCTGGAGTGGTTGCACTAATATCTGGCAAACTAGACTTAAAGACAAAAACTGTTAAAAGAGAAAGTAGGACATTATATGATAACAAGTGGTCAGTCAACTTAGAAGACAGAACAATTACAAACACATATGTACCTGAAAACAGAGCTCAAAAATCCATGAATGAAATAATGACAGAATCAAAACAGAAATAGGCAGCTCAACAATAGGTGGAGACTTGAATTCTCAACTTTCAATAGTGAACAGAACAACTAGATAGAAATAAGCAAGGAAACAGAAGATTAGAATAATACTACAAACCAGTAAGACCTAACAGACATATATAAAACACTCCACTCAATAACAGAAGAATACACATTCTTCTCAAGTGCATTTGGAGCATTCCCCAGCATAGACTATTTTTATACCACAAAACAAGCCCTAATAAGTTCAAAAAGATTGAAATCATACAAAGTATCTTCTCTGACCTCAATGAAATAAAATGGGATATCACTAGCAGAAGAAAATATAAAAAGTTCACATGGACTATAATAAACACATACTTAAAATACTAAAAGATTGGAAGAGTTTGTTAAGTGTCTAACAATAAAAAGCTGATTAAAAAAACAAAAAATATAAAAATGTCACAAAAATGTGAAAATTAAGCAATTCAATATTAAATAACCAATAGCTCAAAGATAAGTTAAAAATATATTTTGAGATAAATATAAACAAAAAATAAAACATAACAAAACTATGGGATGCAAAAAAAGTAGTTTATGAGGAAAATTTAAAGCTCTAAACACATACATTAGAAAAGAAGAAAGACCACAAATCAATAACCTAATCTTTCACCTTCTGAAACTAAAAAAACAAAGAAAAAAAAGATAATACCCAAAACAAAGAGAAAAAAGATAATAACAGAGTGAAAAATAACAAAAATAGAGACTAGAAAAAAATTTTTTTAATCAACAAATCAAAATTTAGTTTTTTGAGATCAAGAAAATTGACAAACCTTTAGCTAGAATGACCAAGGAAAAATGAGAGAAGACTAGCAATCTAAATTACTAAAATTAGGAGTAAAACTAGGGACATTACTAATGATGTTACATAATTTTTAAAATAATTCAAGGAAATACTTAAACAACTTTATCCAAATTTTAAAAAATGAGTGCATTCTTAGAAAACAGTAAACTATGAAAATTAACTCAAGAAAAATTAGAAAATATAAACATATTTTTAATTAAAAACTGAATCAATTAAAAAAGAAAAGAAAAGAAAACCCCAGGACCAGATAGCTTACTGGTAAGTTTTACCAAATGTTTAAAAGGAATTAACACCAGTACTCCTCAAAATTCTCCAAAAAATAGAAGAGGTAAAAATACTTTCTAACTCTGTCTATAAGGCCAGTATTAACCCGATACTAGAGCCATAAAACATTATGAGAAAACTACAGACTCATGTATCTGATGAATGTATTGTACACATAAAATTTCAAGAAACTAATAAAAACCAAATCCATTATCATATAAAAAGAATTATACACCATGACCAAGTGGAATTCATCTGAGGAATGCAAGGGTCTCTTAACATATAAATGTAAATCAATACAATCCTCAGTGTTAATATAATAGAGGGGGGAAAGCACATTATCATCCCAGCTGGCACAGAAAAAGCATTTGACAGAATCCAACACCCTTTTGTTATAAACAATTGTCAAAAAAAACTAGGAATTGAAGGTGTGTAGTAGGCCTAGTTTGATCAAATCCTGCACATTCCCAAGAAAAGTGTCTTCAGTATGATTTCCTAGTCGACTCCTAGGACATGAGCTTTAGCCCTTGGAATATGCTGCCTGATAAGAGTATATTTGTATTTCTGGGGCTTTGGGCCATGTGTTGCCAGTTTAATGGGCTAGCGTATACTAACAAATGTGATTTGTGGTGGATGCCTACTTTTGCTCTGGGGTCGGGAATTTGAGTAGCTGCGGTCAGTCATGGAGGTAGATGTATGCAAACAAAACTAACCCCTCAAAATTCTAGAAATCAAGTCTCAGATGAGCTTTACTAGCTGGCCATACTTCTCACATGTCCCAACAGTTCACATTGTTGCTGGAAAAATTAATCAAGTTTTTGTGTCCACTACAAAAGAACACCTAGAAACTTTTTGCCAGTTTCTCCTAGATTTTCCCCCAAGTAACATTTTCCTTACATGATATGAGTCTGTACTGAATATTGTAATAAGCTGTAACTGGGATTATTCCAGCTCTGAGTCTTAGGAGCCCTTCTAGAAAATCATCTTGCGCAAGAGTGGTCTTGGGGACATTGGCATAATTGGCATCAGAAGTGGGATTCACCAGCCTGACTCTGACTCACTCACACATTTTTGAGGGAAGTATTATTTGGGAAAATTAAAGATGATGGGTAGAGGACTGCCCACCCTCATATCCTATGACTACTGAGTCCCTCATGGTATGAGACAGCAGCTGCCCTGAAGTCAGTGACTGGAGTAAAGTTACCAATGGAACTTAGCAATGATAGCCTCAACTCCTAAGAAATTGTTCACTAGATACATCAGGGGATGCAAAATAGTGAAAATTGTGCTTAAATATACAATATCTTGATTATGTTCATCTGTAATAGTCAAAATTAAAGTGAAGAAGAGTATTGGGCTACATCCTGGCACTGTGGGAAGCTCAGATTTTGGGCAGTCTAAACTATGACCACTAATCTCAGGGCCACTAACAAAGGGGAACGTTTTGCTGGAACAACAGACAGAGCCTTTATAATGTCTAATCTCCAAAAATGTAGTCTAAATCTACAAAACTAAAGAACTACTGAAACCAGGAGTTACAGTGTGATGCAGTTGTCTAATTTTGTGGATTGATATCGTAAGCTCCTGAATAATCTTTATCCAAAATGGATCGTGACAGTGACTAACTCAGAAACAGTCTTCCTGATTTTAAATGCAGCAGAATGGAGAAGCATATTTGGGTTGATTGATGCAGATAACACAACTCACTACTGACAGTTACAGATGTTCATGACCCAAACCCACAGCTGCTTTTCTTTCAGGGACAGTTAGCTTGGTGGACTAGATAGAAGCTAACGTGTTTTTTTTTTTCACCCTGAGAAGGGTAACTGTCATTGCTCCTCTAATGCCAAGTGGAACTTTCCAGATCAAGTGGCCAATATGTTGTATACGCCAATTAAGCTGGATTGGGTTTATGATAATCAAATGTTCACCCACCTAATATGCCTCTTACTAAGGTCATAGTAAATGCTTTGGTTAAAGCATCCCGTTGCATGGATATCTCGTGTCACCTTCCTGCTGAAAAATCAATGATACAAGAAGCCACATCAGCTTTATTGTCTCAACTCCCCCATCTGGGTATTACAGATGCCAAGAAAATCAAAGTAACTGATAAGAGAATGGGGAAAGACAAAGTGAACATCAAGAGACTTGCCATGGTGCAGTGAAAGACTGTACTTTGTCACCAAGGAATGGTATCGATACTGTGGCTGTTGATGGAGTCAATACAAAGGTCTTCCTGTAACACTGTTAGAGGTTGGGTGGACTGGTGGGAGCCCCTGATTGTTCCACAATGTGGAAGAGCCCTAAACAAATCCACTCTAACTTAGTGTGGAGGAATGTACAAAGCTGGACAACAAAATAACAATAATAAATCCAACCTCGAAATGCAGGTGTCAATGGTCTGGCAACTTATAATGAAAATGAAAGCTGTAGAAGTGACCAAGGTCTATGAGCACAGCTCCTGGCTAGGACCCAAACTCACAAGCACGTGTGTGGACAAAGTGGCCAAGAGTGGAGAAGAAGCATTTCTGGTGCTCCTTAACACAGACACATAAGGCACTGTGATTCCAGAACTGTCGGCGACGTCTTCAAATGGGCTACTATTAGATTGGGAGAACATAGGGGTGTGGTGGTTGATGAGATTTAGGTAAGAAATTGGAATTTTTGAACAGAATTTATGTAAAGTGGTTGTGTCTCATTTATTTAACTATATTACTGAGATGGAAATTATGTCTGACTGGTGAACATTTCCCCTACATATTATTATAATATGTTGGCCAATATTAATTGGACATGCTAAATGAGAAGTCTTAGAATTGCCTACATCCACACAGCTTGTTAATTTGAAAGAGTATTGGATAACTTGTGGGCAAAAAGAGCTTACCACTTTAATTCATGACATGTTAGAAGCTGGAGTATCGGTCCCAACAAATCACCCTGTGTGGCCCATGAAAAAGGCATGGGGCTCATGGAGACTAACAGTAGATATTCAAAGCCTGAATAAAGTAGTACTGCCTAGAGCATCAGAAAACTAGGATATGAATTCAACAGTGCAAAAAAAATACAAAAATCTGAAAGAGACGAGAACTCAGTGACTGGTCTTACAAATGCTATTTTCTCAATTCTGATCTTGGAAAAGAGCCAACCGCAGTTGGTCTTCATGCAGGAAAGATCCCGATTTACATTTACTATATCACACAGGAGTATTTGAATTCACCAACTTCAATCATCATTTTAATACAAGGGATTGGAAATTGATGCAGGTCCTCTGTGTGATTTTTTGATGATATCGTAATAATATTAGAAACTGAAGAACAAGCAAGAACTGACTTTAATGAAGCGATGACTCACATGACTAACAGAAGCTGGTTAGTAAATTCAGTAAAGACACAGGGGCCCACCCAAATGGAGACATTCTCAGAATAACCTGGCCAGGAGCCATCCAGGGCACAAAATCCACACGCAACTAAAAATAAGCTATTTTCATTGTCTGCCCCTGGAACTAAGCAAAAAGCATAGCACTTGGTCAGATTGTTTGGATTTGCAAGGATGCATGTTTCACATCTGGGAATATTGCTACCTCTTACCCATAAAACTACCTGCGAGAAGTATTTGAATGGGGACCTAAATAACAGGAGGCTATGTTGGAATTGCAAACAGTGTGGTTCAGTCAATTCCATTAGATCCTTATGATTCACACTCAAATTATTTTGGAAGAATCTGCAACTTGCAATTATTTATGTCAACTAGAGCTTGTGGCAAAAATCTGTGAAAGCTGACCAGCAGTGACCACTGTGAGTTTTGACTACCACATTTTCACATGTGTTAGTATGGCACACACCATTTGAGAGATAATGGCTTGTTACTGGGCTTTAATTGAAACTGCCCAGGTGATTAAAGGCCAAAAACTACCTTAAAACCTAAAATGCCGATAACATCATGGGTGATGTTACAGAAACACTCTAATAACTAAGGCAGTGACAGGAAGAGTTCCATAGTAAAATGTAAATGCTTTTATTCTGGAACACGGCACCGGAAGAATGCGGGTAGTACTCACAGTACCCATGAGTAGGTAGCTTCTTTTCCTGTAGGGCAGATTTTGGAACCATCTGAGCAGCTTTCACATTGTATTATTACACGGACAGTTCCCATGTAATATTAACAACTTTTTTCTTTATTTTTATTGCTGTCATTATTACAGACATCCCCATTTCCCCTTTGCCTGCCTCCACCCAGCCCCTACTCCTGCTTCCCTCTGGCCACCACCACACTGTTGTCTGTGTCTACGGGTTATGAATATTTGTTCTTTGGCTAATCCCTTCACCTTCTTTCATTCAGTTTTCTCCTCCCCTCTGGCAGCTGTCAGTCTGATCCTGCTGTCCATGCCTCTGTTTTTATATTGTTTACCAGTTTATTTTGTTCATTAGTTTCCACATATAAGTGAGACTAACTCTTGATTGACCAATAAGATTGATTGATTTATGTATGGAAGTTCCAAGATGGACAGAAAGCATCCTGTTCGGAAGAAGGCTACCATGCTATATTTGACTGTTGGAAAAATTCTGATAGATGCAGGTGAGAACAAACCATCTTACTGGGCTAAGTTGCATGCTGTTTTTCTTGCAGTGATGGAAAAGTTGAACAATAACAGCCCTAATGTTGGGTATATACAGACTTTTAGATAGTGACCACTGGTCTGGCATATGGCCAGGCAGATGAGCAATGGAAAACTGATTAAAGGCATGCCTGTGTGTGCCGCAGTCCTAATTTAAACCAATATGGGAGTTTAAGAGACATATTAAAGTAGAACATATGGATGCCTGTCCGATGATTCCTCTTCCAGGATCAAAATGGGGTTGAACCCAGCAAATGGATATCCTCCTGCACACACTTCAGGCTACCTGGAGTGAGTGGAAATGGGGGAACTTCAGCAATGTCAAAAGGAGCTGATCATCAATACCACTTGCCATCCTGCACCTTCTAAGGCCAAAATACCAGCAACAGTGAAACTGCACATGGCTATGGGGCAGACTTCCCAGTGGGGGAAGGCCTGACACATGGCTGACACATAGATGTCATTGGACCACTACCAGTAAACCTGGGAAACTATGAATGGGTCCCGACAGTAAATAGACACTTACTCTGGACTGGAATTTGCATACTTGGTAACAGATTCAAATTTTATTAGCTTGAGTTGCTATAACAAAACATCACAGACTGGGTGGATTTAATAGCACACAATTATTTTTCTCACCATTCTGGAGGCCAGCAGTACAAGGCCAAAGTACCAACAGGGATAGTTTCTCATAAGAATTCTCTTTCTGGCTTGCAAATGGCTGCCTCCTTGCTGTGTCCTCACATGGACCTTCCACTTTGTGCATATTAGAGGCAGAGAAAGAGATCCGGCATCGCTTCCTCTTCCTAAAAGGACACCAGTCTTACTGAATTAAGACCCAACCCTTATGACCTCACTTAACCTTAATTATCTCTTTATATGACCTTTCTCCAAATACAGTCACTTGGGGGGTTAGGTATTCAACATATACATTTAAGATGGGGTATAATTCAGAACGCAAGTGCTCAAAATGTTACAAACAGTTTGGAACTGAAGGTACTATGCCAATTTGGACTGCCAAGTTACATATCTTTAAACCAAGACACACACTTTTACATTCTGCAGTGTCCAGCAGTGGGCAAACAGATATATCAAATTCACATATGTTGCATCTCATCCTCAGAGTAGTGGTTTGATAGAAAATTGGAATGGGCAAGTAAAATATTGGTTGTCCAAACTGTGAGGAAATAAAGGTATGAAGGTCTGGCTTACATGTCTCCTAAGTGTGTATTCACAGTCAACGAGAGCGCTGCCAAGGAAAGATCCCTGCTTGACAAATCCCTCCACTTTCCTGGTTGACCTGGGGAAGGGGAATGCGAGAAGATGCTGGTGCAACTACAGATTTTTTCCCCTCATTACTTCAAAGGATCAGGGCTACACCTGCAAATACCAGAAATCAGGGTGATTCTTAAGGAAGAAAATTTAACTATATTTTTAAACCTTTATACCAAAATTCCTAAGGGCTTAATAGTACAAACTATGCCATCGGGAAAATTGGGCTTTACAGTGAATAAAACTGTACTGCCCAGTGATTAGGATAGCCCTCTAGTTCTGCACCTATGTAACCTGACCTTATATGAACAGGAGTGGATGAGGAGGAGGCACTTGCTAGTGTGGAACTGCAGCCAGCGATGTAGACCAGCACAATGACTGAACACATGTTCTTTCCATAGGTGGGAAAGTGTGGATTTAAATCAATGACAAATGGAGAGAGAGCAGGAGAAATAGCAGCTGAGGATAAATGAACAAATAAATGGGCTACAGAAGGAGGGGAATCCAACATTACATTGGTACCCAGAGAGAGGATCAGAGTAGGAGAGCACTGTTGTCTCTTACCACAATGAGCCAAGATGCCTGAAAGGGGGACCTGACATGGTCAGATGGAAGCTTCCAGACCTGGGTGGCACTGCTTTGGGAAACACTTTGGTCATATGATACCATAATGAAATGGATCAATTGTTTATAACTGAGTAGAACTCTAGTAATGTGTCAGTATCTTTCAACTTCATTTTTCAGATTATAGCTACGCAAAACATATCATTTGGGAATGATTTTCCAGGAACTAATCCCCCTGGCCATCAGACTGGGTAGCGTACAGCTCCCAGCAGACTGTAGGAATAAACCTTGATGATCAAATGCTTAGAAGGTCCCTGACCATAACAAAAAAAAGTATGTCGCAGCTGCATGTATGACTATGCTGTTAACAAAAACAGAACACTTCAGGTTTTGTAAATGAAAAGCTATGGAACTGAAGAGAAAGGAATGATGGGTTTCTGACTGGAAAAAAGTGGTAGGCTTAACCTGGTGGGTTTGAGCTCCTGAGGGGAACCGCTCCACTCCGAGACCAGATCGGCTCTGGGAGGCCTGATGGAATACTCAGACTGAATTATATCTGGGCATGGCCACCACTCACCTGACCCTAGTACAGAAACTCAACATCTACAGGCACAGAATATGTATCCTAATTGTACTCGGCCCATTAGCATATATTGGCAACAACATTCACAATGGATTAAATAACATTGACCCACAAGACAGAGAGGAGCTTTAGGAGAAAAAGGTGCCAGTTTAGGCACCATGGGACAAGCTGAATTCACTTCTAATAAGGAGAGGTATTCAAAGGAAAATAATTATTAACTAGAATAAGCCAATTAGAGGGAATTCTCTTTTAAGAGAAGGCAAAGGATGGGAATAAGCCTGGAAGGATGATGATTTTAGTGACTTGAGTCCGGCAGATTCAAGAACTAATGCTGTACAGTGTTGAGGAGCAGGGGTGGAAAACGGACTGTATGCTGACCCAACAGGGCCTCGTGACTATATTAATAAAGGCGGAGGGCAAATCAGCTGTGAGGCAATGCTTCCCCTTTTTGGCTGCTAAGCCCTGAAGGGCACACCTGTGAGAATTTTACTAACCTTCAAGCTTTTCAAAAATCTCTGTGGGTACTTGCATTCACACTGATGCCCCATGACTGCACTCACTCCATGAATACATCAGAACAAGACCTATCCTATAGCACAGCCAGCAGAGACAGAAACAACTCTGAGTAACACTTACCACCTACTTCGAGGAAGGAAGTGAACCTTGCTGTACAATAACACACAGTTGATACCTATCTTAGTACAGCCTGTGAACTGAGACAGGGTGACTGGCTTTGTCTCCAACTGACTTGCAACTTAGAAATAACTGAATAGTGGGCCAGCTGTAACAATGATTATGCACAGTAATATCTGATATAGGAGCAAAGGCTGATTCAGTTGGGAAATTACCTCTGTAGTTCCTACTAATTAATTATTTATTAAAACTGAATTGTACCATAACCATATTATGATATAGTATAACATTGGTATTTTGGTAAGATTCACTTGTGTACATAAGTTATAAGATAGTACTAGTGATAAAATTTATTGAGAAATTGATATTAAAGTGTCCTCCGATGTGGTGCTAATGGAAAATAAATCACCTAAAGAATGGGAATTAGTTAATCACCAACTCGTTTCTATTTTAAACAGCTCCATACAAGTTTATCACAGGGTATAAATAATAGTAAAACAAGGGAGAGATAAGTATCCAATTAGTACAAAAACATGAAATAATTTGTAATGGCTTTGGAGGATGGATTACTTGTTTTCTTAATCCTGTCTCTACACTGACCCTTCCAACTGCTAGGCAGACACTATTGCTGTACCAGATGTATCAATACAATGTCACATGCACGTTCCCAGAAGGACATGATCATTGTGCTTTACAAGAGTCTATGCCAAAGGCCAGGATATAGAATGTGTGGAAATGAGTTCATTAGCTGGCATGGATTGCTCAAAACCTGTATATCCCCAAGAAAGAACTGTCTCCAGACTGGTTGTTGGCTAACAAATGTGACTTATAGTGAACACGTGCTTTTGTTTGCCCGAGGCCTTGGAATACATGGTACCAGTTTGATGAGATAATATATACTAATAAACAAGATTTATGGCAAATTCTTGTTCTTCTCTGAGGGGGTCACATGGGTGTCCAAACTTTTGGCATCTCTGAGCCACACTGGAAGAAGAGTTGTCTTGGCCCATACATTAAATATACAAACTCTAACAAAAACTGATAGGCAAAAAAAAGGGTTTTAAGTAAATTTATGATTTTGTGTTGGGCCACATTCGTAGCCATTCTGGGCCTCGTGTGGCCCCTGGGCTGCGGGTTGGACACCCCTGGCTCGAGCCCTAGTGGCTGTAGTCAGTCACGCAGGCACTGCACGCCTTTGGGAATGCCTCCCCAGTAAAAGTCTCACACACCCAGGCTTGGCTGAGCTTCCCTGCTTGGCAACACTCTGCATATGTTGTCAGACATCATTACTGGGAGAATTAAGCGTGTCCATGCTATACTACTGCGCGAGGACAACTGGAAGCTCACTGTTTTTTCTGGATATTTCCCATGTATTTGCTTCCTAGCTTGGCTTTAGTCTATGTCATTTTGATTAGTAAACTGGAACTCTGAGTAGTACAACTGCTTCTGAATCTTGTGAGTCCTCCTAGTGAATCATCAAGCTTGAGGGTAGTCTTGGCAATCTCTGACACAGACAGAAAACTCCTCATTCTACTAGTGGGCACCTGTGAAAACCCCAAAGCTAACATCATAATTAATGATGAAAGGGCTGAAAGCCCTCCCCCTAAGATCAGGAACAAGGCAAGGATGTGCACTCTTTCCACCGCTATCAATACTGGAAGTTTTAGCCAGGGCAATCAGACAAGAAAAGGAAACGCATGCATACAGACTGAAGAGAAAGATACGCAACTAATTTTAATTGCAGGTGACATGATCTTATGTATAGAAAATCCCAAAGAACCTTCCTACTCACCTTCCATAAAACTAGTAGAGATAAATTAATTTAGCAAAGTTTCAGGCTACTAAATGGATACACAAAAATCTCTGTAATTCTATGCAATATCAATGGCCAATCTGAAAGGAAACTAAGAAAATAATACCATTTATGACAGCATTAAAACAAATAAAATACTTAGGAATAAATTCACCTAAGGAAGTGTAAGGCCTGTATACTACAAATCTTTTCAAAAAACTAAAAAACATTGTTGAAGTAAATTAAAGGAGACGCAAGTAAATAAAAACACATTATGCGTTTACACATGGGAAGACTTAATACTGTTAAAATGGCAATACTCCCCAAATCAATATACAGATTAAATATAATCCCTATTAAAATTCCAACAGCCTTTTTTTGCAGAAATGGACAAGCTGATCCTAAAGTTGTTTTGACTTTGCAAGAAACCCCAACTAGCCAGAACCACCTAGAAACAATACGCTTGAAAGGCTCATACTTTTTGATTTCCAAATTACTAAAAGCTATCAAAACAGTATGGTATTGGCACAAGGAGAGACATTTAGATTAACAAACTAGAATTGAAAATCCAGAAATAGAGCAATATGTCTATGGTCAATTGATTTTCTTCCCGTGGCTGTCATGGGCAGTCAATGGGATAAAAATGGTCTCTTCAACAAATGGTGCTGAAACAAATGGATATTCATATGCGAAAAAAATGAAGTTAGACATATATCTCACACCATATACAAAAACAGACTAAAAATGGATCAAAGGTCTACATGTAAGACTTAAAATTATAAAATTCTTAGAAGGAAATACAGGAGTAAATCTTTACAAACTTGCATTGGCAATATGACAATCAAAGCATGGTAATAAGAAAAAATAAATTGGACTTCATAAAAATTAAAAACATTTTTGTATCAAAGGACATTATCAAGAAAGTAGAAAGACAGTCCACAGAATGGGAAAAAATATTTGCAAATCATATATCTAACAAGAGTCTAATATCCACAGGATAGAAAGAATTCATAAATCTCTTACAACAAAAAGACAACCCAATTTTACAAAGAGGACTTGAATATATATTTCTTCAGAGATGTACAAATGGCCAGTAAGCATATAAAAATAAGCTCACCAACACTAACCATTAAGAAAATGCAAACCATAATTAAATATCACCTCAAATTCACTATCCTAGTTATAGTAATTATAGTAATAATAAGAGAAAAAGCAAGCGTTGGCAGGGATGTGGAAGACTGGAACTCACATATCGCCAGTGGGAATATAAAATGGCACAGCTGTGGAAAGAGGTGGTGATTCCTCAGAATGGTAAACATACCACATGACCCAACTATCCCACTCTCAGGTACATATCCAAACGACTTAAAAACAGAGACACAGGTATTTTTATATTAATGGTCATAGCACCCTTATTCACAATAGCCAAAAAGGAGAAACAACCCAAGTGTTCATCAACAGATGAATAAACAATGTATTCTGCACAATAGAATATTATCCCACCATAAGAGGAATGAAACGCTAACATAGTCTACAACATGGATAAATCTTGAAAACATTATGTTAATAATAAGAAGCTACACTCAAGAAGAAATCACATATTATATAATACCATTCATATGAAATCTTCAGAGTAGGAAATTCATTGAAACAGAAAGTAGATTAATGGTTGCCAGGGCTGGGAGGGAGGGAGATCAATGCATCACTGGCTAATGGGTACAGAGGCTCTCTCTCTTTCTCTCTTTTTTTAAGTTTGAATGATGAAAATATTCTGGGATTAGATACTGGTGATGGTTTCACAATACTGTAAATGTACTAAAAACCACTGAGTTGTATACTTTAACATGGTTACAATGGCGAATGTTATCTCAATGAAAAAAGTAGAGACAAGAAATCTGGTGTCCTGTAAGTGTTTTGGTAAAGCAGAATAAGAATCCTGGAGGGTCAAGTGATGTTTCTGATATTGTTGTAAAGACTACAGTTATTTAGAAGATGACTTAAGAAAATTAGAGACTATGTCATTAATTCCCATAAATTAATAACAATAATGCAAGAATGTATACTCCAAAAGTAATGAAAATGATGAAAAATTGTGGTAAACATGATCTCCTTGGGTATTACCTCCTATCTGAATCCCATCCATGTTTGAGCCTGTGACCTCGTCTCAGTGCACCAGTCATACCTGCTCTGGGTTTGAACCAGGATTAAGGGCACAAGATACCCTTCCCGGCAGCAGGGGCACTGATGCCATCAAGCTCTGATGACCGCAAATATAGGCTGTGGGTCAAGGCCAGGTGTTCAGCGACTGAGGTGACATGACCCCAGGGAACTGTGTCTGTAGTGTTATGTTGGTTCCAGTCTACCAAATAGTCTCACTTTATTCCTGCTCATTTTTCACAACTGCCAGCAAACCTGTGGGATACCTGATATCCTTTCAAAATACCCCTTTGCTGCTTAAATCAGCCAACATCAGTTTCCGTTGTTTTTGACAAATAACTCTGGCTGTGACAAAAAACCTTTGCTTAAGCCATTGAATAACATTAGATGGACTCCTTGAACCTAGTGTGGAGGTAACATCCTAAAGCTGTGAGGCTGTTAGTCTGGCATCCAGTGTCCCAATCAAATGCTTTCACCTCCAGAATTTCCACCTTAGACATCTGTATAGCTTGTTTTTTAAACCAAATAATTCAAACAAATAATTTGACTCCATGTATCCATAAATACTTTGCTTTTGTCTAGTATTTATTTCCTTCTTATTTCATACCTCTCACATCCATCAAAACCCAAACAAAATGCCTCTTCGTCAGAAAAATCTGTTTATTGATGGGCATCTAGGTTGCTTCTAACACTTAGCTATTGTAAATTGTGCTGCTATGAACATTGGGGTGCATAGGTTCTTTTGGATTGGTGTTTCAGGGTGCTTAGGATATAATCCTAGCAGTGGAATTGCTGGGTCAAAAGGCAGATCCATTTTTAGTTTTCTGAGAAAATTCCATACTGTTTTCCACAGTAGTTGTACCAGTCTGCATTCCCACCAACAGTGCACTAGGGTTCCCTTTTCTCCACAACCTCTCCAACACTTGTTGTTTGTTGCTTTGTTTATGATGGTCATTCTGACTGGTGTAAAGTAGTATCTCATTGTGGTTTTAATTTGAATGTCTCTGATAGCCAGCGATATTGAGCATCTTTTCATGTGTTTCTGGATCCTCTGTATGTCCTCCTTGGAGAAGTGTCTGTTCAAGTCCTTTGCCCATTTTTCAATTGGGTTGCTTATCTTCTTAGAGTGGAGTCGTGTAAGTTCTTTATATATTTTGGAGTTTAAACCCTTGCCTGAGGTATCATTGGCAAATATGTTTTCCCATACAGTTGGTTCTCTTTTTATTTTAATACTGTTTTCTTTAGCTGTGCAGAAGCTTTTTATTTTTTGATGAGATCCCATTTGTTTTTTCTTTCCTTTATGTCCCTTGCTATGGGGGACGTATCAGTAAAAATGTTGCTGTGTGAAATATCTGAGATTTTCCTGCCTATGTTTTCCTCTAGGACTTCAATGGTGTCACAGCTTATATTTAAATCTTTTATCCACCTTGAATTTAGTAAATGAATGGGTCAAAAAACTATGGTACATTTGCACAATGGAATTCTATACAGCAGAAAGAAAGAAGGAGCTCCTACTCTTTGCAACAGCATGGATGCAGTTGGAAAGCATTATGCTAAGCGAAATAAGCCAGGCAGTGAAAGACAAATACCATATGATCTCACCTTTAATAGGAACCTAAACAACAAAACAAAGAAACAAGCAAAATATAACCAAAGACACTGAAATAGAGAACAAGCTGACAGAGTTCAGAGGGGAAAGGAGAGGGAATTTCTGGGGAAAAGGGGAAGGGTTTACAGGAATAAGTATAAAAGACACATGGACAAAAACAAGGAGGGGAGTGGAAATGGGAGGGAGGAGGGGAAGACTGAGTGGGTGGGTTGGGATGGGAGTAAAAGATAGAAAATTATACTGCAACAACAATTAAAATAAAATTTTAAAAAAGAAAAATCTGTTTAGCCACTCTTTAAACTTGTCCTCTCCTAGATGTTGTCTCAATATTTGTTATAAATGCCTAATCCAATCAGAATCCACATTTCTAAGGAACTGATCTTATATGTCTTCATTTTTCCAGCTAGCATATTAAACCTGGAATTTCTAAATTTCTTCAGTGAAATTTTCTTTTGACACTTTGGTGTATAGTAAGACCTGTTCCCTACATTTGATATTTTTAGTTTCCAATATCAAGGACAATTGTTTTTGTGTGAGCAAGACTACGTAATGATCTATCTACACTGAAATCTAATCGTGTCCCTATTGCCCATGAAATAAACGGCAGCTCCTTAGCAGCACCTGAATGTCCCTCTGTATCTATCCCCAAAGACTTCTGTAGTCTTTCATGGCTACTAACTCTCATGCGCTCCGTGTTTTACCTCGCTGGGCTCCCTGCCAGGTTCTTGGAAAGCCATCTTTTAGCACAAGTTTGCCTTTGTGTATGTTGTTTTACTTTTTCAGAGATTTTTCTTTTCCTAACACATATTTACTTTCAAGACCCACCTCAAAGTTCTCCTCTTCTCTGAAGTAGTTTCTTAACTCACAGTCGATCAAAGGGGAGCAGGAAGCATGTATTCTGACACCAGCTTGAACACTGACGGCACGCACCCAGGTGGGCCACCTAGACTTACGGGGTCTCTGTCTCTCCTCGGTGTCGTGCTTGTTCAGATCATTCTGAGGACAGTCACAGTGGGAAGACATGAAGATGACAAAGAGCTCAGAAATAACTCTGTCTACAACTTACTGATTATAGGTTTAAAATGATTATTTACTGTTCTTCATTTTTTTGCATTTAGAACCATTAATTAGCATATGACTTTCTGGGCACTGAAATGCAATTTACTTCTTAAACTATGGGGAATTAGTCCCACAATACTACCCCCTCTGGAATGTGAGCATTCACAAGGCTGGAATGACCATGGGCCCCTGAGACTAGAAAAGAAGCTGATATCTTAAGGCCCTGGCCAGGAAGAATAGGAATTTGGCAAGAGCAGAATAGAAAGATGACAGATTTGGAAGCTATGTGCAGGAGTGCTAAATGCCTGTAGGGAACACACAGTAGCACACCGCCTATGTACTGTTTCTCGAGCAGTTAGCCAGCATAGGCAGACAAAGCCTATTTACTGAAGAGCATTGTTTCGGCTTCCCTACAGCTGCAGCAGCCAGCGCATCAAGGCTTCCGAGTCCACGTAAAGCTATCGACTCAGAAAGAATGGTCTGCAACCTTCAATACACACTCTTTTCAGAACATGGAAAGACAAAACACAAAAGAATCTTGCAGAATAACCTCTGGTAAAATAAAATATGACTGAATTCTGTTTTAAGCAATGGAATGTAGCCTTTCTTACTGCAGGTTGGATGGATGCTGTGTATCTGAAAAGTTGGGTAGGGGAGTAGATGAGAGAGGTAACATTTTATGATTAGGAAGACCTCTATATTCAGCTTGGCAGGGGGTAGTATTAAAATGGCTTGTGAATTTTGCAAAGCATGCTGTAATATTTTTCATTAACACTCCCTTTAACTTTAATGGTCGGTAATAACTGCTGATAGATGACAGCCGTTGTGGTCGCCTGCTAGTACATACTATTCCATGGGAAGTGGAATAAATGTAAGAATTCATTTCACTTATAGTGGAATACCTGGGGTGAATCAATTTGGTGGGTAAAACATAAGCTCTAGATGCTGGTCATTCAGTGGTCCCTTATGTTTTATTTTTAATAACCTAGGTAATTTAATAACAATAATTAGATGAAATCTGTTTCAGGGACTAGACCTCCATCAGTAGTTGTGGCATCCTTCTATCTGATCACTAAGGGAAAAGCACAGACACTCTCTGGCATACAGCATCTCTTAAAGCTTTTGACCTCATGATACAGGCTGACATCTTGAGATCGAGGACACTGACTACTTAACCAGCTCCCATGAATATATTCACAAAGATTGGTATAACTCATATCCCTTTTCATATGAAAACATCATTTTTATTGTTCTCCCAGGTCACTTCCCTCCTCTGCCATCATGATAATCAACAGCACTAGAGTACAAGAGCCAAGACAATAGGACACTTGCCCACTTCACTGCTTTCTCTTCACCTCGTGGCCAGAGGAGGCTGGCATATGAGAGGTACTCTATAAATACGGTTGGATGACAGAGTGCCCCATGATAAATAATGTGACATTCTACAAATAGAGATGGGAAAGCAACTGTGCAAAGGCACTGTTCTCCAAATTTGAAGGTTGTTTGACTTAACTAACCCATTTAGTCTTTCTCTTCTGGCCTCTGTCTATTATTGTTGCATCAGTGTTTTCACTAGAGATAATTCTCAGAATCATATGTGTCCTTACCAACAACATTTTCATATGTTCAATAGGGTGAACACACATTTATAGAAAAACATACCAGAAGAATTTTGAACGTTTCTGTATTTGTTAACTAGATCTTATTTCCATTTGGGAAGAAAGTTTTGAGACCTCTACTGAAGTGACATAGGCTGATGGTCTGGCTTCCAGCCATTCAACTCCTGCATACCCTATTTGAGCACTGTGCCTTTTAACTTTTTGGAGTAAAATATAAACAAAGGAAACAACAATAAAAGTCATCTTTTGATTTAAAGTGAAAAATATGTACCAGGCAAGGAAAAGCTACTGGAAAATGTCTGGAAAAGGAGGAAATTAAAAAGACTTAGTAGGTAGATGTTGCATGGTTTGGGGGCGAGTGAGTACACTGTCAAACTCTAAAACCACTGCAGCACTTTAAGCTCCATCACTGACCTCTTATCCTTTACAGAGTCAAATAAAAAATGAAAACAGCCACACAACAATAATTGTTTGGTATAAATGAATCAAAATTATATCTATTTTTTGTCAAATTGGCAAAAATACACTTTTTGGTGTGCTGCAGAATTTAAGTAGTTAGTTTATGTGTGCCATGAGATGAAAAAGGTTGAATATCACTGGTCTAGAGACATACTTCTGTGATTTACTAATTTGTGACTGAAGCAAGTCACCAAAATTCTGGGAACATCAAGTTTATTTATTTATAAATTGGGGTTAATAATATTAATGAACTGAATACCTATCTCATAACAATGTTGTAAAAAATAAAGTTGAGAACTGTATGTTTAATTTACATATGAATATGCATGTATAAAGCATATATTTTAATGCTTTATGTAAATATTATTCATCACTGCTTCATGTCTATTCTTTATCATTATCATGATTATGAAAAGGGGTAAGTGGGAACACTCCCCATACTGTTAACCTTTCATGATTTCTTTTTCTCTCCATCAGAACCTCTGCTATTTACAGTCACAGGATTTTACTGGGGAAAAAACCCAGGAGGAAGATGAATGGTAGATGAGGGCCGGTGGACACAAACAGACTTTCTCCAGTCACAAAGGCCATTGCCCCTCACAGGGAAATCTTAAGACACGAGGCTCATGGGAAAGCTTAACCTTAGTGCCATTCGAATTGCCATTTGATCACTACTGCAAAAGAAAGACTAGATAAGAAAGACAGGAGATTTTAAAACTGGTTTAGAAGCAAATGAAAGTAAAACAAAGGAGCACTCCCTTGGGATAAAGCTGTGATGAACTGAACAAACACTGCTGGTGTGTTCACCGGAGCCCTGTGCTTCCTTTTGTTTCAGGGTGGCTCGCTCTGCCCCCTCCTTCACATCCCCCCCCCCCCCACACACACTGTGTGCAGGCAGACAGGCAGGAATATAAAGTGAATTTCAGAAAGGAGCTGGTGTCTGACGAGCTAGCTTTAAGCCAAAATTGATAGTGAGTCATTGCTTTTTGAAATGGTCTCATTGCAGACCGGCTTATCATATGAGTGGAGGAGATCATTTGTCCCTGAGCTCAGAAGTAAACCAGATGGAGTATACAAGTTTAGAGAAAATGTTTTTTCCTGTAAGTATGCCCTTTTCTATAGAGCTTTGTGTGGAGCGCTGACCATGACTGACTGAGGATATGTGCGTTCTATTGCAATTAACCGCAGCAGGGCCACCCTGTCCATAATAAAGAGGTCAGCCCTCGACTGGATTGCACCAGAAACAACTTTGTAATGCACAACCTCTTGAAGGCAACAAAAGCTGGGTAGGCACTCCAGTTGAAAGCAAGAGAAACAAGCTCTGGTTAACTTTTTTAAAAAGGGGGAGTCCTTAGAAAAGGCAGAGGGAATGCATGAAGTTGCAAGGGGGTGCCAGAACCAAGTTTGAAAAAGATGAAACAAGGTGGCTTTGGGCAGTGTTAATAAGAGGAAAGCTAGTTCCACAATTTCCCCAGGAGCCTAAGCAACTTCAGAGACTTCCATTCTCCCCTTGAGAAATGAGAGTCCCAAGACAATGTCTGATCACCTGCATCGTGGGTGGAGGGGCACTGAGACAGAGTGTTTAGACAAGAGGCCTTTAAGAGCTGCCTTTGCCTCTGTAGTGTGAGGCAGCAGGATTTAACACCTCGGAAGTTCTTGGGAGGTGCTGAGTGGTCAAATAAACAACCATTCAAGGAGGAGAGTCAAGTTGATAAAATCACATTGTAATTTCTTTCCTTCGGATTTCCATGTTAACTAGGTCTAGGCCCCATGGTGGTATCTGATTCCTCCCCATGTAGAGGCAGGATCTTGGTGTTTCAAGACTTTAGAGATGGTGACTGGGATATGTGAGCCTAGTGCAGACACAGGTGGTCTTCTTTTCATGATTTTTTGGATAAAGATCTTCGTAACAATTGCTAGAAGTGGCCTTTGTATATATGCCATGTCAGAGCCTGGGCTGGCTTTCTGAAACTAAAAAACAATTTGCCCCCCGAAACCTTAAACAGACTCAGAAAAGATGGGAATCAAGAAGCTTGATCAGAGAGAAAATAAGGTTCAAAGTGAACTGGGGCAATGGGGACAGAGCAACAGCTCCCTTGTCAACTTTTCATCGTTTTAGATGAAATGATTTGGCCTTGGATATTGAGACAGTCTCAGCGGATAGAAGGCAAAACTTGGATTATAATCCAGAATGATTTTTTTCTCTATGAAGGCCATGACACTTCACTGCCATCCATTTACCTGTCCTTTCTTTTTGGGAAAAATTCGGCCTCAACTCCTATCTCATGGTAATGGTATTGCCTCACTCTCCATGGTCTACAAGAGCACGTAGATACTGAGACGTCCTAGGAACGAGGCTTTCTAGGACTGAAAGACTACCCTATCTAACCAAAAGGTCATCAATGCACCCTTCAGACTGATTTATACCAAAAGGAGGAACTGTGGTTGAAAAAAAGGGGTCCTATGGAAAGTAACCTCACAGAGTGATTTAATCATAAACTCCTAACTGGGCAGGTCACCATGGGTAGTCATGCCCCAGGCATATAACTTTTTAGTAAAAGGTTTATCTTTGCCTTAAGCAAGTTCTGTCCATTATTTCTATGCATCTAGGTTAACGTACCTTAGAAACAAGTCCTAACCACCCTCAAGAGAGCACCTAATCTTGTCAATTCTCCTGTAATGCAATTCTCTTTGCTTACCCCTGCCTCCATATAAACTTCCTTATATCCCCTCCTAATTTCAAATGCAGAAGAGTAACTACAAAACTGTTACTCTCTGGAGCATTTAAGATCTTGCTCCCAGGCATATGTCATCAGTTTGGCTCAAATAAACCCATAAGAATTCCCTAAATACACACACATGCACACACAAAACCCAAACAAGCAAAAAAGATAGTCTCAGAGGAATGTGCATTCAGGACATGGCAGCCTTCCCCATGGTCTGGCTGCCAAAAGTTATTATATGAACCCAGGCCCAAGAGCCATGTTAACATCTTCCTTGTGGGCTGATGGAGTAAAGAAAATAATTCAGGATCTATAGTGACAGGTAAAGAACAAAGAAATTAATGGTCTCTGGGAGAATTGGTGAAGTAAGAGAGGGTGCCATCATTTCTAATCACAGAACAAATAATCATGGCCATTTGGGGCCTATCAAGAAATTTAATCCTATTGCCAGAAGTCTCTAGGCAGTGGCTGCATGAAAAATCTGATTGGTAACGGGTTTTACTTCTGGCAATATAATATATTAGGACCAACTCTTGCATTACAGAGATGATCCAGTCCTTTCAGAGGGGCAAAAACAAAGCCACACAAATCATCAGGCTGCTGTAAGCAGAATCGAATTCTAAAAAATTGGTCATCTGTCCAAGTTCCATATTTGTTTTCTCCTTGCAACTTAGTATCTAGTGAGTAGGTTAAGTAAAGAATGAAGCTTAGTAGGCATGACTTTGTCAACATTTATTAACCTTTCTCCCTCTAGTCCAACATGCTTAGTCTCTAACTGAAAACCTTTCATGTAAGAGAGCAGAATGCACAGTTGAGGGAAATGCTGAGTCCCTATTTCCAATTCCAAAAAGACTAAATACTTTCTCTTCAATTATCAATTCTTTAAGAGAACCGGAATACCACTGAAGGTTGGGCAAGTGTTGACAGTAAAAGGAACCTAGGCAGAGACCTGAATATGACCAGACCAGAACAGGTGTTAACAAAGTTCCCAAAACAATGATAAGCTTCAGATACATACGTTCAGAAGAGAATATGTTTGGAGATGTAATGAATAAGTTTGAATTCCCAAGAGTGTTGAAATAGGAATGACTCTGACCTGTAAACCTGTGTCATATTTTAGGGGAAAACCTTTAAGAATGGAGAGTCTCCCGAATTGATATAACTACAGACCTCTTAGCAGTGAAATCACACCAGAATGTTACAGATGACTCGACCACAGTTCAGCAACCTCGGTACCCGAGTTACAGCTAAGAAAGAATTCAGAACCAAAACTCAGATACAAGCAAAAATTTATTTAGAAGGTCACTGAGGTAGAAGTGAGCCAGCTGGCTGTGTGGGCTCAGGAGACAAGTTACAGAAGCAAAAGAAGGGCCCTTGGAACTTGGGAGAAAGAAGGCAGGGATACATGTGCATGCGGGTGGGGAGGACAGGGGGAGAGGCTCGGACATGCTTCAGAAAGAGTGCTTGAGCTGGGGAAAGAAGGGAATGGGGAAAGGCAAGGTGTGCTCCAGAGAGAGCTGCCCTGTGTCCTCCATCCTAAGGACTTTTAAGGGTAGGGATTTTAGGGGCAGTTCCAGGGGAGGGTCTCAATAGAACATTCATCAGCTTTCCAGGTACATCCTCTCAGGGTCATGGTCCTGGTCTCTACTGATTGGTCCGTGCCAGAGCAGGGAGTCGTTAGTCACTGCAGCTGCTGCTGACGTCAGCCCTGCCTGGACTTGCTGCTTTTCTAGACCTGTAGCTAAAACACAGCTTAAGCCTAGATGTCCTCTCTAGTTTGACCAAAACTCTGTGTCTGTGGTCAGCAGACCCGAGAGAGACTCTGCTTCCAAGATCTTTTGATGCAGGTCAGAACCCCACTGTCCTGAGGGCTTAGAGCTCAAGGGAGTGGCCATGCCAGGGCTTGTAAGGGAGTCTTAGGTGGCTATTCTCCAGTCACCTTGTTTCTCCTCGAAGGAGATCTAGCACACGACCAGTGACCCGCTAGGGGAGGAAAGGTCAAGGGAGTGTCCGAACTACATGGCCAGCAATATGAAAGCTTCGGGGTCTAAACGGCGTGACCCGTGATACACTAGGGGAGGGAAGTGAAACAGACAAATCCGATCAGATCACTGGGGAGAAGTAGGGAGGGGCCGTAGGAGGACGTTGCCCAAGGCGATGGTAAACAGCCTAGGGATTGGCTGAGAAACTGCCCGCCTCCAGAGTGCATGAATTATGGGTGAGAAGATTTGGAATAAAGAAGGGATCTCGGAGGGGCTGGCTCCCTGCTCAGGCTTTTCCTCCTTGAGAATGCCTGGCTGATTGTGCTGCGGGAACTGAGGGCACAGCCTAGGACTGGGCTGGCCTGGCAGAGGGTGGCAGGGTTATTCTTCTTTGGGTGTTCTAGAGGGGACGACCTCCGAGGTAGACACCTGCCATTCTTCCAAAATTGTGTGGCTTTTGTAGCTAATGCTATTTTAATTTGTAAACTAGCCCTATGAAAATAAGATAATTAAAACTAACCAGGAGAATGATAGGAGAACTCAGGTGTTAAAAGTTTAACCTTACTGGTAGGCTTAAGTGATGAAGCTGCAACTAAAGAGTTAAAGAGTTCAGCCTTAACTGATAGGCCTAAGTGACTAATTCCTGCCTAAAGCTGTTATTCCAAAAATGTGAAACTTTTGAATAAAGACTTCTTTCCTTTATCCCCAAATCTTTGCCTCTGAATTTTGCCTAGAGGGTGTTGGAGGGCAGCAAGACCCCCGGTTACTGTTCAGGAACAGAAGGTCACCCCCGGTCAAGGTCTCACCTTACAATTATCCCTCGCTAGGCACCCAGGGCTTTCCCCCTGGTGACCTTTGGTACCTGGCCCACTGTCCTTACTATGCTCATTCCTAACTACCTACTAGAGAACTAAAAAGAGGTCACCTGTGTCAACCTGACTTAACTCTTGCCCAGAAAGGTGAGGCTGTAAAGCAATAAAAAAAAGTCACTGTTTGCTTCAGGGAATTTCTGCAAATCAATTTATGGGAACAAATAGTCTGTTCATCTGAGTAAATAGCTCTCCTACCAGGATAAATAAATTGTTCCCGTGGGCAAACAGCTCACTTATCCAAAAAGTATTTCCTTATCAAGATTGGCTTTAAAACCATCACTTCACCATGCCCACCGATCTTAAAATACCGTGTAGAAACACCTCAATGCAAATCCAACCATTTTCTTGCCTTAAAAGATTTCCTTAACTGACAAAACCCTTCAAATAGCTTCTGCTCCCCTCCCTCTTCTGAGACACTGTTAAGGTTCTACTAGGGCGGCATCCTCCTGTACTGAAGTGGCCAGATAAACAGGCTTGCTTCATCAATACATTTCCTGGTCTCCTTTGGGGAGTCCCGGGTTGACGCCCTCCCTGTTCTGCCACGTGCTGCTTACAGACACCCTCCTGAGAGAATCCTTCCTTTGCCGAAACTCTCCAAAGTAGGCAAGACAGATGAAAGGCCAAGCAGAATGACGTGCGGGTTGAGTGAGGGGTGGCATAGCCTGTTATGCCTGTCAGCTTTCTTTCTGAAGAAGCCTGTCTCAAACCAGAGAGGGATAATTCCCCCAACTTATTTTCAAGGCAGTTCAGATAGGTATTGACGTAAATAATGTAGAGGATTTCTTATAAAATAAAAATTTCCATCCTTTTTCCCCCTATAACTAGCAGCAAAAAAAGAAAAGAAACTCAAAATGTCAGACTCCTAAATATTGAGCCACGCTTATTGTGAATTCAGAGAGCCCAGTTGTATCTGTGCTGGTGAGCTAGCACGTCAGTAAAAGCTGTCGTGGCACCCGGGCCGGAGAGGATTGTGATCTCTGAGCCTGACATGAAATCCTGAGGAACAGGCATTCCATTCCTCTTTCACAGAAGAGAAAGCCAAGCAGCAGTGGGAAAACTATGTTAGCTGATTCTGACACTATTGTTTTTAGGAGCTGTGACCATCGTTGACATTTCCATGGCATTTTAAGGCACTCCACAAATGTCTTATAAATACTACCTAATGCAAAGCCTGACCTTCCGCTTAAAATACAACTACTTATGAGGTTTATTTTCTTCTGCTCCACATTTTCTCTTTCTTTTGTGCTGTCCATATATGGTTATTTATTTATACCACATCTACTCCCACCAAAATGTTTTGAGCCAGCTTCCAATAGAAGTAAAACGAAAATGAGGCCAAAATGTGCATCCCATTAGGAGTAAAATATGGGTTGCATGCACTTCTCATAAAAGTTGTGGCAGTATTTACTGCTCCTTATCCCTCCAGTTCAATATGCTTAGGATCTAATTGCAAATCTTTCCTCTAAGAACATTCTGCAGAGTTGAAGAAAATCCTGAATCAAAACCTCCAAATCCAAACCTCCAAATCCAAGGAAAATTTTTTCCTTGTCAATTCTCTGAGAGGTTTTCAGCTCCATTGAAAGTATCAGACTATTGACAGGGACCTGAATTCAAAAATGCATACCATACATACAGTCAGTCAGTTGATCTATTTAATTCTTTTTCCCTATTTTCACTTACAGTAGACTATTTAATTCAAGGTATGGCAAGCGTTTCTAGAAAGGACCAGATAGTAAATATTTTAGGCTTTGCAGACAGTATGGTCTCTGTTGCAACCTACTCAACTGCTGTTGTAGCACAAAAGCAGCCATGGAAAATATGTAAAGAATGGATGTGGCTACATTCAATTAAAACTTTATTCCCCCAAATGGGTGGGGAGTTGGATTTGGTCCTTTGCCCACAGTTGCCCACATGATTCTTTTTTTTAGTGCTTTTCATTACTCCAGTCTAGGTTCGGAGTAAAAGGATAAATTGAAATGAGACAGGCAATAAATATTCAAAGTGGACAAAAATGGTTATTGGCTGTATTGCTCTTATTACCTCTCTTTCTTTGTTGTTTATTAAATAAACTGTGTTTTCATTATTCCCATTGTAGAAGGATGAATACTAGCCCCAAAGACGTGTCCCATGTTAATCCCTGAAACCTACAAATATTATTTTGTTTGCAAAAAGTGTCTTTGCAGATGTGATTAAGTAAAGAATCTTGAGATGAGATCATAATGGATGACCTTCATAGATCTTAAATTCCATCACCTTAGCCTTAGAAGTGGAGGGGATTAGACAGACACACACAGGAGAAAGTGTTGAAGGCAGCGATTGGAGTAATGTGACTCTAAGCCAAGGAAAGCCAACAGTCACCAGAAACCAGAAGAGGCAAGGGACAGATTCTCCTCTGGAAGCTCCAGAGCAAGTGTGGCCCCGTGAAACTGATCGAGCCCAGTGAAACGTGTTAAGCATCTGACCTCCAGAACCGTGAGAGAATAAATTCCCATTGTTTTAAGCCATCCAACTTGTGGTATTTATTATGGCATCCATAAAAAAGTAATATACCTATATCTCCTTTCTCTGGATTGAAAATCTTTCTGTTCTCTTAGCCCTTAGACAAAAATTTGTATTGGACTTAGCAGGGTATAAATTTAACCAACATCTCTATATTTTACCGAAACCATAAAGGGACATAAGAACACATTAGTTGTGCCATTTCAAAATTCATGCTATTATCCAGTGTTTTAATTTTCCTTACAGTTAATTCTCCAAATTCTTTTTTAGAACTATACAATTATTAAATTTTAAAAAATTAATTATTATTTGCCTATACCCTCATATTTACCAATTTATTGGCTTATTGTTGGTTCTAGCTAATCTTACTGAGTGCATCCTTTTATAAATCATTCAACAAAGTCTACAGAAGGAAATCCTTTTCTCAATATAATTTTCTTCTACTATTTTAATGTCAACGTTTGAGAAGAATTCCATGACATGGAAATTCTCATGTACTACAAAAGAGTAAATAAATACAATTTATTTGGACAGCAATTTGGCAATAGGTATATAGAGTCTTAAAAAATGATTCCATGCTTACACATGGTAATCTGCTTCTAGAAATCTATCCTAAAAAATTTTTCTTAAACTTTTGTTTTAGATAAGAGTTTGAATTTTACCTTTATTAAATTATTAACAAATACTGAATATAAAATATTGTGTAGATGGTTATTTTTTCAACACAAGTGAATATACCATTTCATTACCTTGTCTTCCCTACTGGGTTGCAAAAATGTACGCTGCCACCTGGCTGAATTTGTTTTTCTTTTGTAGGTGACCAACCTTTTTCTTTTGGTTGCTTTTCTGACTATTTTTTTCATTCCTTTTGTTGTTCTACAGGATTTTTTATAGGAATTCAGAATTTGGTTAGCTTCTTCAATCAGAGAATCCATGTATATTTTCTGTTCTAGAAAATCTCAGTTTTTATCTGTTTAAATATTGCATTTCCCTTATTTTATCTTTTGTTAATTTCTGAAAGCTCAAAGATGCATATGTTAAAACTACTCATATTATCTTTTGTGGCCCTTAATCTCACTTTTATATTGTTTATTTATTTTGATTTATCAATAATTTCCTCATCTTTTTTATATTTTTCTTTTGGTTAACTAAATCTTTGTCAAATCTTCTTTTTAATTCATCCACCTAGTCCTTACTTTTGATAATTGTACTTTAAATAACTTGTCTGATTTGCTTCTTTTAAAAGTCTTCCTACTTAGTTTTCATAGTGTTCTTTCTTTCATGTGATTTTCCTTTGTGCTCTTTAATGCTTTTAAATAAATTTATAGTCTTTTTGAGGTTGTGGTTTCAGTGTCAATTCACTCACAAGGTAAAGCAATTCCATAAAGATTTATAATGTCTTACTATGAGCTCATATTCAATCAGAGCTGATTTTTCTGGAAGAGATCTATGCACCATGAGTTTTGGAAATTTCCAGAGAAAATGCTATTGCATGGTTTTTACTGCAGAACATTGGGGATATTGCTACCCTGAATTCAGTTTATATGTTAATTCACTCTAAGTCCCATGAGTCTTGAAATCTATAATGTCTTGTTATGAGTTCATCTTCGATAAAAATCTTATTGCTTATTTGTTTTTCTGTTTGTGTGTGTGTGTGTGTGTGTGTGTATGAGTGAGTTTATGTGCACACACAGGATGTCTGTGCAACTTAGGTTTTTGTGGTTTCTGAATAGAGCACTATGACATGAGCTTCTACTTCAGTCCTTGGGGAGAAACGACTACTCACAACTTTTTATACATCAGTTTATGACCCTGGATACTTGCAGCCCATGTGGTACAAATTAAAGTGTCACATCTGTCCATGGTAAAGTCTTAAGAGTTCCAATGTTTTTGTATGAGCTCACCTTCCGTGGGAGTTTGTGGGTTTCTGTGTATGTGTGTGTAGTGGGAGTTGGAGGATATCTATCCACAACGTCCTTGGAAATTTCACAAATAGAGCAGTATGGCAAGCACTTCTACTGGAGGTCTCATGAAATTTGCTATTCTGAATTCAGTTTTTATGGCAATTCATTATGCTGGGATACTTGTAGCATGTGTGGTATAAATTAAAATTTCATGTTGGTCCATAATGAAGTCTTGGCCTCTTGATTTTCAGAACAGATATTTCTTCCCCTGAAAGATCCTGGAATCAGATATGTTTTCATGTAGCTGTCCATGGCAATGAGCAGAGATTTTCTACCCTTTTTCTTGGAGGAGACAAGTCTTCCAGAGACTTCACTTGGCACTTTGTTTCTAGTTCTAGTTTTCTATCTCATATAGTCTCCAAGGATACAGCTCTTGCTTCTGGGTGGGTGTTAAATAAAATAACAATCTCCCCAAAGTACCCAAGCCTCTATCTGGGTCTGTTACCTTTTGGACTGCCACTGAGTTAGTCTATACAGTAAATGCCTTAGTTACAAATTCTCTACTATATCTGAGAAAGCAATTTAACCATTTTTCAAACCTAACTATATGTGTCTGATTTTCTCTTTTTAATCCAGGATTACTTTGTGTTTAGAACTACAAGGGGTTCATGTTACTTTAAATCTTTCATGTTGCTGAAGATATTTCTTAGCAACTGTAAATTTAAAAAGCCAATAGTTAAAGAAGGTCTCTCAACTAACTTTCGAAAAGAAGCTGTGAATCACAGGCAAGATAAGCCCCAGATGTCAGGGCAGGATGGTGAGTGAGAAACTGGGCAGTGGGAAGTGCAGCAGCTGAGACACGTCTGGAGGGAGGGCAGAACCACAGAAGCCAACATGTGGTCTGTGCACAGCACCGGCACTGCCTGGGAGGTGTTAGACATGTAGAGTCTCTGGTCCGTCTCAGACCCAGTGAATAAGAATCTGCATTGAACCAGCCCCAGGTGACTTGTCTAGTTCGTGTTAAGTTTCAGAAAGCACTTGTAGAGCATCCTGATTGAAAGTACACACTTGGGAATAAAGAAAACTGAGTTTGAATACTCAGTCTACCACTTAGTAATCATGTAAACTTAGAGAAGTTACTGAAATTCTATAAAGCCTCAGTTTCCCCACTTGTCAAATGAGACAAATAATATCTATTCTATGAAATTTTGAAAAAATCAAATGCAATAATATATGTAAAGCAATTAGCACACTAAAGTATTAGTCTGGTACATAGTAAGTGACAGAAAAGTGTTACTTTTAAAAGAGAGTTAACCTGCCTGAAATTAAATATGCTGGTTCAAAAAAATAAAGTATTCTTTTTGAAAAAAAAGTAATGTAAAATAATTGTCTTATTAACAACTATTATTTTCATGACTCAGTAATTTATTATCATTCAACAAAATTCTAGTAATCACCTATGGAATGCAAGATATTACAATAGACACTGGGGTAATTAAAAATGAACAGAATGTTGTCCTTGCTTTTGGGGAACTTGCTATGTTAATGGACAAAGCAGTCAACAAGGAATGTGGGATGCTTAAACTGAGTCTTACAGTATTAGTAAGACCTATCCCAGGAAAAGAAAAACCTATTTTTATTACCAAATTTAGGAAGTGAACATGAGAATTGATCAAGATTCTCAGAACATTATAGAGCATGAACACAGCAAGGAATCAGATTTCCCTAGTGAAAATAGAACACATTTAGGGGGTAACTACTATTCTGTGTTTCTGAAACTTTGACGTGACAGAGGTCCCAGCACTTCTAAACATTTACATAGAAATGTACATGGAATTTATATTTCATCCTCCCAGTTACTGTATGAAAGTGATACTATCAGGGTTTCTTCTCACAGATGAAGATGTTGACTTAAAAAATTGCCAAGTCAGAAGCAGAGCTGGGATTTGAACTTAAGCAGTCTGGCCCCAAGGTCTACTCCTAGTCACTATGGACATCGCCTCTCAATAGATAATATGGCTTTAAAAAGTGTAAACCTTTAATTGATACATGTAGACATTCTTAAGGAGCATGTTCACTAGAGAAATGCTGCCTTCTCCCTCAGTACTGTCCCCTTGGCTCCCCAGTGGAGCAGAGGGCACCTGCAGGCAACAACGCTACTTGTAAGAGTTTACTAACACCCCTATAGACTCAGGATCAATAGCAGTGGGAGTCTCATAAGAAAACTATTGGGAAAAAATACGTAGGTGTTCCTCCATTTGGCTATCATCTGGGAATTATGTTAAGGTGGGAATTTTAAACCATGTCTAATTGCAAAACAGGAAGAAGCTGGTAAGTTTAGCCTAGAGATATGAGGGCATAGTGACAGTTCTTAGAAATCTGAATACTTTCCTAATGAAGAAAAATTGATATTTTTATGACTCTCTGTAGATTAGATCCAGGAACGACAAATAGAAATTCTTTCTTGTATTTAATAAAATTGTAATAGTTCAAACTACCCAAAAACTAGAGTAATTTCCTCAGGAGGTATTCTTACCAGCATGTATGGGGTGATAAAAAGATGAAAAGGTCAAATACCACATTCAAATACCTCTGATAGATAACCTTTAAGACCCATTTATAAAACTTTTTATTACAGTGAACTATATACGATAAAAAAATTGGCTAAACAAATAGAAACTTATTTCTGTCATTTAAACACATCTACAGACAGGCCCGCCCCGCCACCTTGGAGCATGCACGGCCGTTTCAGCCTTCAGAATCCCAGGCTCCTCTCTTTCTAATCCACTGCCTTCAAAGTCACCTCATGATCCAAGATGATTGCTACAGCTCCTGCCCTTGCATCCACACAACAGAAAGCAGGAAGGAAAAAATACAAAAGTATGTATCCCTAGTAGAATCAGTTCCCTTATGGATCCTCCCTGAAAGTCATACTCAATGTTCTGTCAGTTGTCATAATTCTGTCATTAGTCACATGACCGAACTGGAATCTGGGAAATAGACTCACTCATGGCCTCAAGAAAATCATGATTCTTTCACTGAATAACACAGGGAGAATATGTATTGAGTAAGCAACTCTTAGCCTCTACCATGCCCTTCAACCTGAAATTTCTCCTGTTCAGCTTTCTTTTTTCTTTTCTCTTTACTTTTGCTCCATTCACTAAAAAACTAAAATAAAAATAAGTTCTTTATGCCAAACATAGCACAAGGCATTAATGGAAATACATAATTCTCAGAGGCGTATGATTTGGGGGAATTCTTAGTGCCATAGAATTCAGAAGGAACAGTATCTCCTCTCCTAGATTTTTGAGTAACCTTACATATTCTCTAAAGCTTTACCAGTAATATACTAGGAGTTTCAAATAAATATCTCAGGCTTTTCTATGTCTTTTCCTTTGATTCAGATTCATAAAACTGAACGACGGCCGGATTTACCCATTTAATCTGAATAGGCATCTCAACCACAACTGACAATAAAAATTCTTCAACCTCAAGCCTGAATGAGTCACGGCCCGGTCAGGAAAGGACACTGCACATCACAGGAAACAGATTTTAACATAAGGCACTGGCTACCCTGAACTGAAAAAGCCAAAATAGGACACTGAGGAAACGTGGAAGCAGTACCTGCGGGAAGCGGTATCCGACCTGGCGCCGGGAAACGAAGGAGATCCGTGGGCTCTCAGGATTTACATGCTGAGACAAGAACTCTTGCAGGCCTGGAACCCAGGTCATCCACGAGGGGACACTCCTGGCTTATCAGAATGCTTCGGGGCTCAGCAAGAGGGGCCCAGACCCGGGGCTCAGACTTCCGAGGTCACACCGCTGTGCGGCTGGCTCCTTCCATGATGCACAGGGAGGCTGCTTTGGCCCAGCACTTCCCTCTGAACCAGCTTTGCTTTTCTCAGTTTTGGCACCTCAATGTTAACCACAGACCGAAAATGTTAGATGGTAACACCCCCAAGTACAGAATACGTAAGTTTATAATTGAGTGCTGTTGGAGTAGCGTGATGAAATCTCGCGAGTCCTGCTCCCCGAGGCCCAGGACGTGAATCGCTCTGCAGTCCAGCGCCTCGGTGCAGCAGACACCCCTCCCGTGTTTGTCACAGCAGCGGTTTTGGTAAGGGGTTGATGGTTGTGGCAAGACGGTGCTTGTGCCCAGGCAACCCTTATTTTACCTGACAATGTCTCATTCGTGTCTTGCCATCTCATCACGGAGACATTTTAGCATCTCACATCATCACAAGAAGGCTGAGTACAGTTATGATAAAATAGTTTGAGAGAGAGACCACATTCACATGACTTTTATAACAGTATATTGTTATAATTTTTCTATTTTATTAGTTATCCATCTCTTACTGTTCCTAATGTATACCATTATCGTAGGTCTGTATGTGAAGGAAAAAACATATGTATATAGGGTTTGGTCCTATCTGAGGTTTCAGACATCCACCGGAGGTCCTGGAACATATCCATCCTCCTTGGATTACCCTATGCGTGGGCGCGGGTGGGGCAGGGTGCTGGAGGGATCCCGCTGGCAAAGGAGATCAATAGTTATCAGAGTTGCAGCCCCAGGTCCATGAAGCAGAGCTCAGAGGATGAGAGCTGAGAGACAGTAGCTTAAACCAATACAGTCCACTTGCCTGGCTGGTCAGTGTGTGTATACTCTCCTGCACACGGGTTAAACTTTCATGGGATAGCAACCATGCATCAATGCTTTTGCTGAATTGGATGCAGATGTCCTTCATAAAACGAAGACTTGTTTATCCTCCTCCAAAAAATGGGAAACACAAAACTCAGTCCCTGAATTAGTTAAATCATCTTAATTTCCTCCTAATATTTTAACCCTCAGTTCCAGTGCATCCCCAAATCTCACCTTTTGTTCCCTTTTCCTTCCTTTCCATCCTGACCACTACTGCCTTTGCTCAGGTGTAAGTCAGCTTTGATATGAGCTATTTCAGTAGTCTTCAAATGCTCCTCCCTACCTTTGTCCTTTCTTTTATAAGATTTGTAAACCATGTGGCAGAATAATCTACACGCATTATAAATTAAGCTGGTTTTGTTTCTGTTTAGACCCCCAAAATGCCCCTGAGTATCCTTCGAAATAAAATTGGGACCTGCTGGCTTGGCCTTCAAGACTCTGCATTGAGTGACCTCAGGGAGGTTTCTTAGCCTCATTTGATGGCCTCTAAATACTTAGGTCTTGCAAAATTCCTCAGAATTCTTATTCTCCATCCTATTTCACTCTTTCATGTCTTTGTGTGTGTTCTCCCCCTCCGCGTGGAAAGTCCTTCCTACCGTTCTTTACCTGGCTGCTCTCTTTCAGGACTCAGCTGAGACACCTCCTTCCAGAGGCCTCTTCTAAACCCTCAGCCAGCAAGTGCATCTCCTTTATGCTCTCCTCCCATCTGTACCATTTTGCTTTCCTTATTGTGTAGTGATACAATTTTAGGAGTCTTTTATTCCCATTAGACTGTGAGTTCCTTCAAAGCAGAGGTGGTATCTTTTCTTGCCCATATGTCCCTGTCAGGTAACACAGAATTTGACATAAAACATGTGCTCAATATATATTTACCTCTGTGTGAAATTCAGTTCAACAGATCCCCAGGGCAGGTGATCGTCTCCCTGAAAAGCACCTTGCATATTGTTAACTCGTGTCCAAAAGTCAAATAATTTGTTCGCTTTCCACCTATTGTATCAGCGGGTATACCTCATTTTCCCTGAAGTGCAGCAAGAGCAGGTTTGGCTTAGAAGTGATATATGAAGTTCAAACATTTAACCTTTACTTTGAGGAGGAAGCAGCATGCTAATTAGTGAAGATGCCCCCTGGGGGCTCCAGCTGAATGTTCTTTTTCTGTAGGGAATGCTGGAGGTGCTGTCCAGAATCTATTCTAATGGAGCCAGAAGCCACAGCTTTCTTCTCTCAGCCACAGTGTGAGTCTATTGTACCTTTTTCAGCTATTGAATTTGAAGGAAGGGCACTTGACAAACGGGAGGAAACACTTCCTAAAGTGTCACATGGTGCAATGCCGTGGGGCTAGGATTGGACTTCAGGACCAGAAACCAGTTTACCTGGGTCTGCTTTTTAGCTCTGCCCTGAACTAACCTTGGAACAATCCCTCTACTGCTCCAGACCCACCTGCTGCCCCCTTTTAGGTGAGGGGAGTGGACGGTACCTAAGGCTGATGAATGACCTTACATTCTTTGCTAGATGCATGCAGTTTTAAAAAATGTGTTTAATTTAAAGGTCTAGAAAGCCACAAACTGCAAAACGAAATTCTAGTGACTGAGTTTTTATGTTAAAGAGCAACAAGAAACCTTATTAAAGCCATTGGATTGGACCCTAGGGTTTATAAGAGTTCAATAATACAACCTAGTTTACTAGTAAACAGAGTGTGGTACTGAGATTTCTCCAAACAATCAAACGAACCAAAGAATCAATGATGGGCTTGATAAATCCTGATGGTATGCTACAGTTGTGTGCCAGACTTTCACTTTTTCCCATGCCTTTGGAATAATGAGGGGCTGACACTGTTAATGAACCTGCTACAAACTTTACTGAAAAATAGACTATCTTTTTGATGTCTGCAGTTTTACTCATTTGCAGATGTATGTTCCGATGTGCTCAAAGACAACTATCACATTTGTCACCTGCTAAGGGTTCTGAAGAGTGGAGGCAGCCTTCACCCGCAAGCTTTCTTCTGAACGACAGTTTGTGGTGTCTTTACTCGCCTAGTTTCAAGTTTTGACATTCACAAAGAGATCAGTTATATTCCTGTTTCTCTTTTCAAGTCCATAAGAGGCTTAATACAACAATAAAATCTTAAATTAATATTCATAAAATCCTACAGATCACAGGGGGAGGGGAGCAGCTTTTTATTTAATGTAGGGTAAAAAAGACAAACTTTCAAGACTGTTTCACAGGCATAAATACATACTTTTAACAATGTGAACCAAGGTCACTTCCATCACTTTTGAAAGGAACTGAGTAGAAGGAGTAAGCAGGATTGGAGCATGGAATGCTTCAGAATCTGAAGATCAGATGCAAAGTCGTAATGGGGGTGGAGGGGCCAGAAGTATCGTCTGGTATGGTTTTGATATTTCCAAGTACTTTCTTTGTTTGCACTATAGCAACTTTTTAGAATGTTTAAAGTAGATCTGAAGAGACCATGAAATGGATAAATTATTTGATGATTGTCCATTTTATGTTTGTGAATGTGTCCTGTATACACATTCTCTCTCTTCCTTTGTTTTCACTCCACTGCTTCAACACTCAGTATCTTCCTGTGCAAACTATTTTCTTCTCTTGCTCTCTTCATTTTTCCCAATTACATTCTCTGTTCTTTGTTTGTGTCTCTCAGACTTCACCAGCCACAGTACAGAAATATATTTTAAAACATTTATTTAATAAACCTTTATTTTGCATTTTTAAAAACACAAGTTAATATTTTATAATATATAGTCAATTAAAATAGTAGAAATTGAGTATTTATATTGCTTTTTATTTGTCAGTGACCTTACATAAAATAGTTACCCCTATATGAGCACAAGAGAGCTCATATAGAATTCTGTTTTTACTAGGAAAATATCCTTCATGATCATTGAGCCTCACTGATATTTCATAAATTACAGAAAAACAAAAGTATAAATAAGTTTTATTAGTGGGACATTTTACCATGTTGGATATTTGTTCTCATGAATGCCTCTAACACTTGAAACTCTTACACGTATTCACACACAAATACACACACACACACACACACACACACAGCTGAAAGTTGAAGAACAGACTAAGAGATTCTCCAGAATGGTCTTGCAGGTTATTATTTCATGGCACCATGAAATGTTGGGACTATATCACAGTAGTTGGGGGAACTGGAATGTGGCCTGTGTTATTCCACTAATGGTAGGGCCACATGTGACAGGTACCCTACTATATTTATGAACCCTAACTATGCTGGTCTGGTCAGCCAACTGATAGGCCTGTCACAGAAACAGTTGTCTAGTTCTGAGATCCGAGTTCCCTTCTCCTCACTATTATATCTTTAATAAAATGTTTAAAAATATAAAATTGGTACAGTATATATAAACACATGTAGAGAGATACACCACATCTTGCATTCAGTTTGCAATGAAAAGGAATAGAAGTATTTCACATATTTTGTGCTCATTTTATTTAATATACTGGTAAGATTTTTCATAGCTTAATACAAAATATTGGGGAAAACGTAAAACTGGTTGGGGAAATTTCATGAGTCCTGTATCCTTATGAGAGCCGGTGTTCTCCAAGAAATGGAATCAAAGCACAGATAGATACAGATGTAGACATATAAATGTATAGATAAAAAGACAGGAGATAGAAGATAGATAATAAGGAATTGACTCATCTCATTATGGAGGCTAAAATATGTCAAGATCTGCAGCTCAAAGGCCGGAGAACCAGGCTGGAGAGCCAATGACGTAAGTTCAAGTCCAAGTCTGAAGGAAGGAAAAGACTAATGCCTCAACTCAAAGACCACCAGGCAGAGAGCCATTTTTTTTCTCTTGCTCAGTCTTTTTTTCTATTCAGGCCTTCCATGGGTAAGATGAGGCCCATCGTACCCGTCAGTGACATTGTGGAGTGCTATCTACCTTAATCAGTCTATCAGTTCGTATTTCATTATCATCCAGAAACACCCCCAGAATAATATTTAACCAAATATCTATATATCTAGTGGCTCAGTCAAGAAGACAAATAAAATTTAATCATCTCAGTCTTTTTTCCTAAAGAAAAGTGTAATTATAATTTTTTATAACAGAAGTCTTTGTGAAGCGTAGATGTTTAACGTGAGACAGAAAAATGAAGGCAGCATGTAAGTGGGCAGCCTCCTAAGCGACAATTCCTGGGTTCAAAGCCTGGCTCCGTCTTAATCTGTGTGACTTTGAGTGACTTATTTAAATGCCCTATTGCTTTAGCAATGAAACTGACCTAATAATAAAGATAACTGTTTGGGTTTTCAAGGATTTAGTTAGTTAATTCATATCAAGGTCTTGAAATAGTGCTATACATGTTTTAAAATGCTTGACAACTCTTTGTTAGTTTGATTATTTATGCTAAAAACTAGGGAATACAAAATTTTTAACCCTCATCAGAAACCCTAATGGTGCATCTAGAATCATATTTCAGTAGGTAATTGGGCTAAGCAATAAGGAGTGACAGTGGCATACTTATTTGTCTCCATGAAGAGATGTAAAGTTGTGCAGAAGAGGAAGAAAGTAGTAAAAGGAGCCCAAGAGAACCAAATTTTTAGCATAAAATTTATTGAAATCATCTGTGATAATCTTGTGTCCCTACCACATTCTTTTAAAGAGTCTCAAAACATAATTTCTGCATATTGTAATTGTAAATAAATAATTTATTCTTAGACTGTGCCACGGAGTGGGTGTTTATGTGTGCTGTAAGATGTCATAAAATGTTATTGACTCTGAAAGCCAATTTGGACTAATAGGGGAGGTTGATTTAAATTAGTAAGGAATCTGGAATAGTTTTAACAACATTCATTTACATTGCGTTATTTAACATCACATACTTGAAAGTGATGAAGTATAGCTTAGTAAATAGCCCTTGGGGGCTAGCTTTAAAGACTAAATAAGAATGTTTTATTTTTTACATATAATTTGGTGTATATTTTAAATGCACTTAAGGTAGATGCATAAACAGTGTTTGATTTCTTAAAGACATTAAAATTCTCCCTAAAATCTCCATCACATTCTTAATTCTTGAAGTAGTCTTTGCTGAGCAAAGGTAAATTCCAGCCTGATCCTGATGAGCATTGTGACAAATGCAGGATCAAGCTTGATTTAACAAGACGGAAATCCTTTGTGCAGTCCTTTCCTGGGGCATCACCACGTCCTAAACATTTTAAACCTGAGAAAAAATTCAAAGTCTCTTAGCTTTCTTGAGATCCACATCTCTGGACTGTCATATTTGCATGTTTGGGTGGAGATTTTTATAAAAGAGGTTATGAATTATCATCTAGGATGTCAAGGATGAGAAACCTAGGAACTGATGGCGTGGCACTGCACTTTCAGCTTCGATTTCTTTGGAAATTCCCAAAGTAGTAGCAGTCAATGGCTCGGAAGACAACTAAACACTAAGCCTGGTGTACTAGGTACCATGCAAGTTGTTTCAAGTCATTTTATAATTATTTCAACATCTCTCTGATATTGTCACTAGTATCAGCTCCATTTAACTAATGAGAAAATTAAGGCACTGAGCAGTTTTATTAGTAGCTAGTAAATCCTGAACACAGGATTTGAACTCAAACCTGCCTGACTGCAAAACTCTTTCAACTGCATTGTGCCACCTCTGTACCATGTCAGTTTCCATCAGCTGATGCGTCCTCCACAACCCTATATTGCAAATGTTGTCCGATAGAAACAAACCCCACTGTTATAGACTGAATGCTTGTATCACCTCAAAATTTACATGTTGAAGCTCTATCCCTCCCACAGTGTGGTGAAATTGGGAAATACGGCCTTTGTAAGGTAACTAGGTTTATAATAAGTCACGATGGTGGGGCTCTATGATGGGATTAGTGCCCTTATAAGAAGAGGATGAGAGATAGGATCTCTCCCTCTCTCCCTCTCCTTCCCTCTCTCTCTCTCTCTCTCTCTCTCTCTCTCTCTCTCTCTCTCTCTCTCTCTCTCTCTCTCGGTACTGTGTGAGGACACGGTGAGAAGAGGGCCATTTGTAAGTCAGGAAGAGGGCCATCAAATGCCGGCACCTTGCTATTGGGCTTCCTAGTCCACAGAACTGAGCTAAACAAGACAAACAAGTGTCTATTGTTGAAGCCCGCATCTGTGGGTTTGTCGTAGCAGCCTGAGCTCACATACCCATGTTCCCATAACGTTTTCTACTGCTTTAAAACAACAGTTTTCAGAAAGTTCGCATGACTCTCATACCAATATAGATTGAACATACATCAAAGATTTTAATGAATTCCTTTACTGATGAGGAATCGGATAAATCTGTAAAGCTAGCTCAAAAAGCATTTTGAGCTAATATGGTATGTTATAGTCTACTAGGTAAGGCATTTTGAAATAAGTTTGCTGAGCTAAAGACAAAATTGGTTAAGGTCATACGGAGCAATAACACTGGACACTTCAGAGTTAACATCCCTTCTACACGGAAACCCACAGGCTAGTATGTAACTTCGTGGAGTTTGAGCCCCACTAGAAAGCAGCGTAGTCAAACACAGGCACATTCCCATAGAAAATTATATTCAGTAATTCCCCCTTATCCAGGATTTGTTTTCCACAGTTTCAGTTATGGTGGTCAACATCAGCCTGAAAATATTGAACGAAAAAATTCCAAAATAAACAACTCATAAGTTTCAAATTGCAAATCGTTCTGAGCATCATGGTGAAAATTCCCACAGTCCCACTCTGTCCCACCCTGGTCACGAACCCTGACTTCCTCCTTCGCGTCCGTCCACACTGTCTACGCTCCCCACCCACCAGCCACTCAGCAGCCTTGCTGCTTATCAGATCGGCTGTTGTGCTTGGGTTCAAGTAACCCTTGTTTTACTTAATAATGGCCCCACAGCATGAAAGTAATGACACTGGCAATTTGGATCTGACAAAGAGAAGCTGTGAAGCACTTCCTTTGAGTGAAAAGATACATAGGAAAAAAAGCAGCATATTTAGAGTTGGGTACCAGCTAAGGTTTCAAGTATCCACTGGGGGTCTAGAACGTGTGCCCTGAAGACACAAGGGGACTGACTACTGTATAATCCTCATCAAACAATGTCCCAGTGGACATTGAAAAGACACGCCACCCACTTTTTTTGTCTTATTTCCAAGTTTTAAGTAGTTTTTCTTACTAGTATATTGCTGTTTGCACTCCTAGCACCTACTTACCTTATTATTATATTTATAGCAGTCCATGTAACAGTTCACCCTTGTCATCTCAGGCTCTTTTAGCTATAAGCTGTTTGAGGGTAGAAGGTAGAAGAATTACCTATGTTCTCTTCATGGCAGACCCAACTCCTAGGTAGCACAGTGCCTTCAGTTAAAGAATGCTTCATCAGTTGTAATTGAATAAATAAATGAATCAGAAATGTGTTTGTGTTCATGCGTGGAGTTGTTCAGAGGGTTTTTTGATGGGCAGAAATCCCAGTGGCAGCAGAAGCATCAGCTTGCTCTGTCAGCAGCAATGACACTCCCCCCCCCCCCACCACCAAAAGAAATGACATCCAACATCACCACACTCCTATAGGCTCTTTTCACAGGGTCATCTCATTTCTCAGGTATCAGTCTCCTTACATCTAAGAGAAAATCATCAGGTCCCTCAGCAGCTGGGAGGCCCAAGTGTATTCTCTCAGCATCACTTCCATAGGACTATTCACGGCTGAGCTCTAAAACTTTCCAGTGCTATGAAGCTTTCTTAGGAAATTTATCCAACAACTGTAAGGATAGCATGAAAGAAACAAGCCTCAATATATCGAACTCTAGTTCCTTCCCGATAGTTACTCTCCTCTCTCTTCTCCTATACATCATGAGAAATGTAATTTGCTGTACCATTGTCAATTCCTTGCTCCAGCCTCAATGCTCAGTAGAGTATCAATGGCAAGAACTCCCCTCACAAATGTGCTCATAACAGAGTCCACAGGGGAAGGGTGGTATGTGCAACTTTCTAGGCAAGTGCAGAGCCCCGCTGACTGCAGGGCAGAGCTTAACACCTTGCTGTGTCAAACTAGCAACTTGCAAATCTGGCAACAACCCCATGTTACTTCTTCCGTAAATTCCAAAGGACACAGAATTGCTTACACAGAGAAAGTCAAGGGAACATCTGGTGAGCATCTCTTAATGCATTCTTTTATGAATTCGGCTTTATATTTGCATTTGTTTCACTGGCTTACATTTTCATAGTTACTTTTCTGGATCTGCCACCTGCAAGGTTTATTATCTCAGAAATTTTTTGACCTGTAAGATGAAGGAAGTGGTACCAAAATTACAAGGTTGCGATAACTAGCTAATGAAATAATGTATGCAAAGTGCTTACTGCAGTGTGCAGCACAGATGAGATGCTGTAAAATTAATTCTGTCTCTTCATCTTCTCCACTCTCCCTACAATGGAATTAATATTTAAAATGATCTTTTACAGTTTTCCTTTCCTAAACCCTAGTTCTGTCCAGATAGACATTATGCCATTTACTTCTGAGGCATTTCCTTCTCTGGAGAAGAGCTCAGGCAGCCCCACCTGGAGAGCTCACCTGAAGCCTAGAATGCAGTGGATGAAAAAGCTGTTACCATCGACAGCAGAACCCAGGGGATAGTCATGAAGGGGTAGGTGGAACTCTTGAATGGCACAGTGAGTGCTTGCAACATGACCCTACCTTGAGCATTTTGCATATTGCTACATTTTTATAATGATCTCAAAAGGAAAATATTAACACACCCCTGTTGAGATCTGAATGTGGAGGCTAAAAGAGGGAATCGGTAGGATGTCTGCCTGCAAAGCCTGTAGTCCTCATGTCTAAGCTACACTGAGCTTTGTTCTTTACTCCCAAATTCCTGCTCCACAATAGGTGCCAATCCACTTAGCACCTTCATGACGTCCCTTTCTGTCCAGAAATACAAACTTCAAAGCCCTATCTGGGTCCAGTCTTTTCTGCTGGTTTTTTAGCCTCTGGATTTTCTCTCTTTCCTTCTTCCATCTATGTGTTTTCTGCTGGGGGCTGTTTTCTTCTTTGGGGACTTTATATGTCTATGTGTTGAAATTCCAAAATAACACATTTGTGTTTTAATAAGAGACTTTATTTATCTTCTAGGGCTTAATGTGAACCTCAGTGGGTAGCTTCAGGAGCAGGAGTTTTAGGCACTGTACAAGCTCATAGTTTTAAAACTTATCCACTGCACAGATTTCTCCTCTTCCTAGACATAGAACGGCTTTGCCTGCAGAAACTATGTCTGCTTCCTAACACCCAGCACCAGCAAGGGTTTTATGCTTTTAATGTAAAACATTTGCAGTTGAAATAAACTCTGCTAGGCAATCATTCTTATAGAAAAGATAGTGTTGGTATGATAAAACTTATTTCATGGAAGTCAATATGATAAACACCCACTTCTTTCCTCATTTGCAAACCAATATTTTGGATGATATATTCTGAAAGTTAAGCTGGGTAAATTTTCTAGGACCTAATTTCTAGGATCTTATATCCTTTTTGGTTTCCTGGAAAACCTACTACAGGTAGGTCCTTCATTGCTTCTCTTAAAATGATCAGGTATTTTCTAGGTTTCTCTCATATCTCACCTTAATAGTTCCAATTTTTTTTACCTGGTCAATGCTTAGGTATGCTTAGTATATTGCAGTATTACAGTAAATATTTTTTTATAACTTAGTCCTGGTTACATGATCTAAAATATATTAACTTCAGCATTTTTTCACTACTTTATCATAAATTAATTTTCCATGGACAACTAAATGAACTAACACTCTGTAAGGTATAGTACATGACACAATATTAATAAAAACTTTCTCAAAGTATTTTTATGCCTTCAAGAAATTGACCTTTTTAGAAAAAATAGTAAAGTATTATAGGTTGAGTATTTGTTAAGTGTTAAAGCACTTAAAGAAGTTTGTTCTACATGTGGCTGTGACTATGTTGGTATTTGTCATATTTCTTTTATCAAGTTTTAGTCCTGATAAGAAAAAAAAGGTATTAAATTTTCTTGTGTATATTAACACAAACTTCTATAGGAGAACTTTAGAGAGAAAAACACAGGATTCTGGATTTGGAGTCAAATAGGCAATTGTTGATTTACATGGGATCACTTACATGGAATAAAGTCTCTGTAGTGGTGCCCTGCTCAGACATCTCTGTTGGATTACTTGGCTGGCTCCAAGAACCCCATCTCCCAGGTCCTGTTTGTACTGGATTCACACATAGGTCCTGTGCATGAATGGAGATAGAAAGGAGCCTGTGAAGCAGTATCCCTTCTTTCCCCTGCCTTGGAGTGTGTGTACAAAAGCCCAGATCCTTTGCCTCTCAGCAGAGCAAATAGTTCTGGAGTGCAGCAACAGGCTTCAGAGTGCCAATCGGACTGCATCTGGTGTGCCTTCTTCCTGTTCCCAGTCCCACTTCCTCGTCCCCGTAGTGATTTTTCCTGGCAGCGCTTCTTTGATAAATAACTTGCAAAGGAAGCCTTCACGCAGGGTCTGCTTTTGAGAGAAACTCACTTAAGAAACAGACATATATGATTTTGATAAAATTCTTTTATGAAATGCAAACTAAATCACCTGTGGAAAGATATTGAAAAGGACTTCTGATTCAAATGGCAGTCTGAGTTCATGCATTTGTCTCTACTTTTGGTGGCTTTGTGGTGTGTCAGCCTGGCTGTGCTAAACTACATTTCCCAAAATTCTTTTCCCTGTAGGTTTTTGATTAGAAAATAACTATAAAATCCTTGAGAGATTTGGAGGGCAGAAGATGACATTTTTTTTTCCAGCTCTTATATGATGTCACTGATCAGCTAACTCACCTCTGCAGTGGAAGGCAGCCTCTGGGCCAGCAAGTGCTCTATCGATATGTTCCCCGAGATTCTGCCTTAGCTTCTGACTTCTGGATCAAGAGTGTGTGTTTAGCTCCACGCCAAGGCACTCCAGCTTCTGCGGAATATTCACATCACAAAGGTAGCAGAAACTAATTAGTTTTCAGTTCCTTCTCACAAGGTCCAGTCTCTGCTGGTGGGTTTTCTCCTGACCTTCAGCACTTTCCATCCATCTTCAGTTTCTGACTAGCTGTCCCCCAGACTTCCAGCCCCATCAGACACGAAAACAACAGCCTTACAGAAGCTGCTGAATTGGCTCCCATAATTAATGTAAGGTCAAGTTCTAACAAAGCTCAATTATATATAAATATATATTATATAATATAAAATATGTATTGAGAAATAGTCAATAGTTTCTCACCTAGGTAAAAGAAGTGGGCTCAGAACTTGGAAAAATTAAAAGTAAAAAAAGAAAACTAGCAACTCAGACTGGTTTGGCTAAGAATTGAAAATCTTATTTTAAATCATCAGTTCAATGATGAGGAAAAGGACAGGGAAAACTGTTGCATCTTCAAAATCTTGACTTATACTTACTAAGTATAGGAAAAAACAAGGTGATTGCATTAAAGTACTATGTTCAGTCTGCTGGAAGAGTGAGGCTCCACCTCTGTTCTCCCAGTCATCTTAGCTACTGCATTTCTCTTCCTTTCTAAAAAAAAAAAAGTGGCTGTGGCCAGTATGGCTCACAGGTTGGGCATCATCCTGCAATGTGAGAGGTCACCAGTTCAATTCCTGGTCAAGGTATGGCCTGAGTTACAGGCCTGATCCCCAGTTGGGGCACAAAAGAGGAGCAGACAGATTAATGTTTCTCTTGCACATCAATGTTTCTCTCTTACTCTTTCTCCCTCCCTCACCCTCTCTCTAAAATAAATAAATAAAATCTTTTAAAAAAGTCAGATATCCTTGTGAAGGGCTCCTGGTCAGAGTATGGGGCCTGTAAGAGAAGTGGCACTAATTCCAAATCTTCTATTGGCAACGTGCAGAGAAAAAAGACACAGCTAGGCCCAGGCTTGCAGTGTGGTGAGCCTACTACCTCTGGGGTAAGGACTGTCTTATTTTAGCAATTTGTGTGACCCATCCAAGCCTGCCTATTGCAGTTCAGCTTTCATATTTAAAGGAATACCCAAGAAAGGATATGGATCTGAAAATCAAACATTCATTCATAAAGAGAAATGTACAATAAAAACTCACCAGATATTTGAAAGAGAAGCTCCAAGACTTATTCCAGAGAAAACAAAACTGATTCAGAGAACAAAAGAAAACATAAAAATCCTATTTGATTTTCTCAGAAAGGTATAATAGGACATAACATTTTATATATAAAAGAGAGTAATAAAGAAATGCAAAAAGAGTTCTCAAAAATGAAATGTATATTTGAGCACTAAATTATTTTGGTGGCTGCTAAACTAAGTAAAATAATTTAAATGTTCAAATAGAGACATTGATATTTGAGAATTGCCCAAAAATATGATGTAAAGAGCAATGAGAAATTTTCATACTGAATTAAAAATAATAATACCTGTAAAGGTATTGTCAACAAAATACTCTAGTAGAATATTGGCATCAGAGTGAATAATTTATGAGAAATACATCATGTGTGTATGGATGCTGGTGTGTGTGTATTTATATATATGGGAATGTACATGTTTGTCATTGCCATTCAGTGAGAAAATGATGATCTATTTAATAAATGGTATGAATATTTTGGTGGAAAACATATTTCTATTCAACATAGGAGACTCAGCCATCATAAATAAAAATATAGACATATTTAATATCAATCATATTTTGGGGGTAGGGAAAACACATACCCAGAGTAAACAAAATAAAATGAGCAATTTTTAATATAAGTGGCTAAGAATTAATAATAAAATGAGCTCCTATAATTCTATCAGAGAGAGGCAAACAGCCCATAGGAAAGCATGAAAAGAACATGATTAGGCAGTTCACAATAGGTACTGCTGAAATGGCCAACGAACATATAAGAATATGTTTAGCTTCACTAATATGACACTAAAGAAACACACACTAAAAATAAATGAAATTTCACTCCCTTTCAATCATCAGATTGACAACTAAGAAGAGATCGAATACCCAGTTCTGACAAGGATGCAGGGGCAACATCTTTGAGAACAGATGTTTTAACCAGTCTAAATTTTGTTAAATAAATCCTATAATAATATTTAAATTAGCATATGCTTGTTTTTATAGGGCTAGCTCAGATACCAACCACATCTTTAACACTGTTTCTTTAAAACATAAAAAATGAACTAAAATTTTAATATTTTAAATTATGGGAAGTGGTTTTTAGATGGTATTTATTTTACTACTTAGTACTGCTCTGTATGCTTGAAAGTTTTCATAATTAAAAATGAAACAAGTTGAAGTATATGTAGAAGCCCGCTTTGGTGAATAAATGTCCTTCCACAAGTTTGATGTTCAGGTAGCACAGAAGAGGCCGTGGGAGGGTACACATCCCATCATTTACGCCCTGGGTTGGGAGAGGAGTGTGTAGATGACAAGAGAAAGAAAAAACAGTAATGTATAAGTATTCATATATTTGTTTCAATAGTTGCAAAAAACTCTAGGTTTAATAACTAGAGAATTTAATAAAGAAAATTTGATAAAAAAGAGAAGTAACATGAAAAGAGATAAGTCACAATAGGAGCAATATGAAATAAAATAAATTTTGCAAAGAATATTAATATTCAGCTCTAAAAATTCAAATTCAAACAAGAATGAATTGCCCTCCTCTCTCCTTCCCCTGACTCCAGCTGATTGAGGAAGTCAAGAAGGGTATATAGAGAAAGGCACTGTATATAAGAATGTAAGTTGGTCTAACCTTTTGGAGGGCAATCTGCTAATATATATCAAAATATTTTAGAAAAAAAGATTTGGAAGCATTTGGAAAGCCCTGACAACTTATTTATGAGTATGTTTATCATCACATGTTAGTGATAAAGCAAAATTGAAAACAATCTTAATACCTATTAATAGGAAATAAAAAATAAATTGTGGGGCATCTAAGCAAAGACATGATATATAGCTATTAAAACTGTAATGTAAATAACAACGTGTTTATCTATGAGAAAAAATGACAATGTTACATTGCTAAGTGAAAAATAAGGTTAGAAAGATTAGTTTGCATAATTCTATTCTGTAAAAATATAATGCATGAGTGCCTGCATTAATAAATTTTTTATCAAAATGTTAACTCTAAATGTGAATTAAAAATTATATTTATTTTAGTTTATTTAATCTTTAAAATATTTTCCAGCCCTGAATGGTATAGCTTTGTTGGTTGGAGCATCGTCCTGTGCACCAGAATGCTGGGGTTCAATTCCTGGTCAAGGCACATACAAAATGTTGCAGGTCCCATACACTTTAGTAGTAAAATAGTACAAGGTCCTATAATTTCTGTCTTTAAGTTACAAATGGTGAATTGAAAGCATGTTCTTATCTCTACTTCCTATAAAACCCACTAAAATGGCAGGAAAGAGTTGAAAAGAATAGGGAGAAGAGGCCAAAGAAAAAGCATTTGAAGCAGAGTGAGTGGTAACTGGCACATAAGGCCTATAGGATAATGCTGAAACTTCATCTTGCACTGGGGGTACTGCAGGGAACAAAAGAAAGGACATCAACTGTTATCAATACAAACACAATGTCCTGTGAAAAAATTTGAAGACAGTAGATGCACAAAATAATAAACAGCATATGCTTAAAAGGAAATTTTAAGAACTCTTGAAATTAAAACTACACTAGCATAAATGAAAAGTACAATAGAAGCATTGAGAAGTGAAGGTCTTCAGACCTTCCAGACATATAAAATAGAACACGCAAAGAAAGTTAGAGTTTCAACCCAAGAATTACATAACAAAATAATAAGAGTTTTGGATACAGAGAAGAGAGAAAATAAAGGTGAGTTGTCAGTTATCAAAGACATAAATCCAATATATTTCATAATTGAAAGGCCCACAAAATAAAAACTTACACACACACACATACCCCAGTTCCTATTTTTTTAAAAAAGAAAGTCAGACTCTGAATGGTATTAGACTCACCACCAATATTACAAACTGACCAATATTACAAACTGAAGACAATGAAGTGTCTGAAATTCTGAGGGGAATGGTACTCAAGAATAAAGTAATTTAAATGTGGTAAAAAAAATACAGACTTTTTAAATATTTCACTTGTCAAAAAATCTACTTGTATCTACCCTTTTATAGGAAATACTGGAGACTGACCTACATTAGGATGGAAAATAAACCTAGAAAGGTGAAACAGGATCTTGGGAAGAGAAATGCCACAATAGGACAGAAAGGATTTCCTAGGACTCTGGGAAGAGGAGATTCTAGGATGACAGCTACAGGACCACTGAGAAACGTACAAGTTCTGTCCAGAAAAGGTCCAGCCATTATTAATATAATGAGAACAGTTTGTGTGAGATCGGTGTAACCTGGCAGCCAAGGAGAGCAGACTGGAATGTGCATGCACAAACAATGACAACTTCACTGCACTAGTCAGTGGGGCTGAGAGATGCTGCTGCGTGAGCATTCGTACTGTGTGGCTGTCACATTCAAAATGACTGAGCAAGTAGAGCAAAGAATCTGCATCAAGTTTTGCATTAAGCTTGAACATTCCTCTGAGAATATTTGGATAACTCAGAAGGCCAGAGCCATGGGTAACTGGTGATTGACAGCTTCATCACAACAATGTCCCTGCTCATGCATCATGTCTCATGCAGAGTTTTTTGGCGAAACATCAAATCACTCAGGTGACTCAGCCCCACCACAGCCCAGATTTGGTGCCCTGGGACTTCTGGCTTTTCCCACAACTAAAATCACCTTTGAAAGAAAATAAATTTCAGGCCATTGATGAGATTCAGAAAAATACGATGGGGCAGCTGATGGCAATTGGGAGAACTGTGTGAGGTCCCAAGGTGCCTATTTTGAACAGGACTGAGGCATCATTGTTCTATATACAATGTTACCTCTATCTTGTATCTTCTTTAATAAATGTCTCTATTTTTCATATTACATGCCCGAATACTTTCTGGACAGATTTTAGCAAGCCAAATGTTGAGGGAAGTATTGAATGGGGAGGAGTGGAGGAAGTTATATAATAAAGGCTATACCATCATATAATACTGTACAGCTTAGCTGTGGATTTTTAAATCATGGGTATTAACAAAAATACTAAATTTAGAGTTAATAATTGTTGTTACATCTACATAGGAAGCATGGGAACATTGTGCATGCATGTAAATATCTGTACATGCATCTGTGTGTGATTAAATGGAGAGAGGGTGGTGGGAAGATTCACGTTAGGCTGCTGAAAATGGCTAACGCTAAGGAGAAGGAATATGAAAAAAGAAAGGAGAAATGCTCCATTTACTTACACTCCTGTAGTATTTGAATATTTTTACAATGTTCATGCATTAAATATACAGATGATGATGAGGAGGTAAAATTTTGGAAAACGAAGGAAGAATGACAAGAGATTTTCTCAAGTGGAGGAAAGTAATTTGAGACAATAGCCAGCAAAAGTTTTCAGCTCCATCAGATGCTATCAGGGGCTATGTTACTAGTCAACGCTGTAAGATTGGGGAAGTGAAAATAAGAGGCAGATAGCGGAATTTTAAAGTTCAGTATCTCACTCCACTCTTCACTCTGGCTTTTATACAATAAAAAATTATTGCTCCCAATGGAATGATAGACTCATACTTTACCTCCAATGCTTCACCAAATACTTAATCTTTACCTGTGCTCTGCTCAGCTAGCTTTGATCTTTGGAGAAATAGAAAAGCTCATAATATACATAAATTAGTTCTAGACTTCTCTCCCAGGGAATTTTGGAGCCCAGTTAAGAGTGAAATTCCTTTAAATTATAGACGCAAATAAGCTGGGCAGCTGGTTACGTTTGTTTCCATGGGAACTAGTGCGTCCTTCTCCCTGACCACTTTTCCTCATTTCTACTCCCCAGACACACATGCTCACTAATGAATGTCATACTGGGTTCTTTTCCTGACCAAGGTAATATTTCTCCACAAAAAAGTACTATTGGAGCTTCCTTACTTTTCTCAAATGCAGTAATATTCGCAAGTCACCAATCAACAGAGCCAATTAAACAGGGAAATTTAGCTGAAATTTCTGCTAGCATTTTGATGCATCTGTTTTAATGAGAACTAAAGGCAAGGGGGCTGGGGTTACAGAGTCCTCAGCCGAAAACCCACTGAAGAGCGAAGGCAGGGTCCAGCAGCCTTCACAGGCCTGAGTGCTTTCCCGCTGAGGGCTGGCAACTCCAGACAGGATTCACACGGTAATTAGGGGTTTTGGAAGGCCAAATAAATGGCCATTAATCCCATTAAGAATGCAATTGCTCAAGGCTTAGGCAGAATTCAGTGTATACCTCCAGGACCCGGCTTAAGAGAACGTGGATGAGAGAAGGCTCGGTGCAGTGACAGCAGCGGGCATTTATTGTGTGTGCGGGACGAGTCAGGACCGCTCGTGTGCACGACGCGAAGTCTCACACACGCCTGTGAGGTTGGAGTCATTTGAATCCCCTCGTGTAAATGAGAAACCTTGGGCACAGAGAGATCCTCTTCCTAAACTCACCTTCCACTTCTCCTACAGCCATAATTTCAGTACCTTAGTTTTCATGAGAATATTCTCTAAATGTCAGGTCAGAGTTACAGGCTCCCAGACCTAACACATCTGTATAATTGTTTGGTTTCTATTCGATACAATTATAGAGAGGAAGTTAAAAGGACCAAGGATTTATTAATACTGAATTTAGATTTGTACACCTCACAGAGATCAATGGATAGTATGATTTCAAGAAAACGGCAAAATTCTTGGACTGTGTGTGTGTGTTTGAGAGACAGACAGCCAGACAGACGATGACAGCAATGTGTTTATCAGCAAATTGACATCTGCCCTACAGTTCATAAGGCCAATATTCTCTGTATGAGCTATTTGGGTGGCCCAAACATAAACAGGGAAGCCCTCCACAACTGAAGCAATAGAGGAATAGTGATGATGACTTTTCTCTGAATGTGACGGACAGACTTACTTCCTACATAGCTCGAATAAGTTCATATTGAAAATAGAAGCTTTTTAATTTATGCCACTTTGTCTACTTGCTAGTGGCACAGAGTGAGGCGCCCCTGTGCCTCAGTTTGAACCATGGCTCTTTCACTCACTACATGTAACCTTGGGCAAATTAGTGAATTGCTGTCTACTTTAGTATTTTCACATGCTAAAGGGTGATAATACTAGACATTAATACATAAGATTTCTAAGGGGATTAAAGGACTTGGCATTCAAAAATAATCAGAATAGCTGATTTCATTATTACTATAATTAATATTATCACTACTATAATTTTTCTAGACATTAAAGAAGTAACTCAGTCTGAACATGGGTACTTCCTCAGAGTTTTACCTTTTTTTTTAATAAAAAGTTCACTCTTCTTGTCTTGCCCACTTTCTTTCACATCATATATTAGTCAGGTTTCTTGGACATAATAATATTCTGTGTATGGATGTGCTGATTTACGGGGTTTAAAGAAGTGGCTTATTTTCCATAATAAGTGAGCAAGAATTCCATAGATTTCGAATTCTTTTACTAATTCTTCCCATAGTAAAAGAATTCTAAATCTTAATATGTATAATGATGCTGTTTGCAAATGTGACAAGCTCCGGATACTTAGCACACTGTGACATTATAATAGTAATGGCCATAATTATTTTAATTAGGAGCTTTATTTGTGAGTTAGTTTGTTTCCAGCACAAACTTTCCCTAGGATAACGTATGTTACTACCCTTGACTCTGATGGATCACAGACTTATAATTTATAAGTAATATGCAGAACTCAAAAAAAAATAGAAGAGGAGAAAAATCAGAGGAAAGGGAGAAGGAATGCCAAAAGGCTAATACTGACAAATTGGTAATCCATAGGAATTTTTCATAAACAACTTGCATGCTCCATCTACATTTAAGTATTTAAACAGTCACATGGTAAAATGTTTAACATCAACCATAGGTGGTCTCTCTATAAGAGTTGTTAGCATCCAGGACTCCTTTAAACTGATACGAGAATTAGGCATCTCTAATTCTGTAGCAAGTGAGTGCTGCACATAGAAGGAAAGGATTAGTAGGTACCAACTAGACCAACGAGTGAGTTCTTCACCAGTGCATCAGAGTAAACATTTTCCGTGAATCTGCAGAAGCTTTTTGTGTGACCCTCTACAGTTGGACAAAAATAGTGAGCATCAAAAGAAAGAAAGACATGGTCCAACAGCTGACACTTGAGCAATGCAGGGGTCAGGCAGTCAAAAATCTGCATATGGCATTGACTCCCCCAAAACTTAACTGCCAATAGCCTACTATTGAACTGGAAGCCTTACCAATATCATAAATGGTCAGTTAACACACATTTTGTGTGTTGTTGTGTACTGTATTCTTACAATGAAGTAAGCTAGAGAAAAGAAAATATTAAGAAAATCATAAGGAAGAGAAAATTCATTTAAGTACTGTACTGTATTTCTCAACACTGTAAATTTATGTCTGTTTACCAGATGAATTGTTTGTCAGTTCATGCATTAATATTGTCTTATGTGATATAAAACACTGAAGATGTTATCCATATTACTAATACCAGACATGAAAAATAAAAAAATTATGTGAAAAAGAAATTCTTATTTTTTGTAGGTATAATGATTCATGCATTAAAAATAAAAAGTAGCAAAAAGATTGCTTTATGGTAGCCTACTATAATCAATATAATTACTTCACAATAGTAAGGAAATCTCCAAAAATGTTTTCAATATATTTATTGAAAAAATCCTCACACTAGTGAACTTATGAAGTTCAAACTTGTGTTGTTCAAGGGTCAACTGTACTTATATTTTGGTGCAAAATCTCCCATTATTATTCCATTGCTATGAAAAGAAAAGATGGCATCAAAAATATGTAATTTTTACCTTGAAAAATTAATTAGTCTGAGTATCTCCCTACCATCTGTCCACCATACATGGAGACTTTCTAACAAAAGAAAACTTCGTGTCTCACAATTATTCTTTGTTCATTTATATTCTTTTACATAAAATTAATTTTAGGTATAGAATTAATACATATTTGAAGTAGAAAATTTGGAAAGTATAGGTAATTGTAAAGAAGAAAATAAAAACTACCCATAATCACATCACTTAAACAACTATTTTAAACATTTATGTAATTTATCTCAGTATTTTTTAAGACATAAATTTATTGCCAAATGTTAATCATCTGTGCCCTCTGGATTAATAATGAATGATAATTAAATTATTTAGGATTAAATTGTTTAAGATTAAATAATAGTTAGAATGATAAAAATGAGCATTCTTATTAATAATGAATCTTAAATAGATTATTATAAGTACTTACACATATAAAATATTTTTATTGAAATACAGTAAACTCCCAGAAAACAGCACTAATCATAGGTATACAGTTTTATGTATTTTCATGAAATGAGCATAATTGTATAAAAATAATCAGCATCCTGATCAAGAAGTAGAACATCCCCAGAATCACAGACACCTTCACTCTCATTTCCCTTCGGTCACTGCCCTCTGCCCCATATTCTGACTTCTAATGTCAGAAATTACTTTTGTCTGTTTCTGAACATTAAATAAATGAACTCATATATGACTTCTTTGGAGATCACTATATTCTGTCAACATTACAGTTATAAGGTATCCATTGCTTTTTTAAAATATGTTTTACACATGAAAGTATTATATGTAAATTAAGTTCCAATATTATTGTTTAAAATTAATTTATTTAAAAAATGATTTTGCAATTGCTTGAGATGTTAGAGATTTGTAATCAATTATCTAGATCTCCCAGGATGCACTTCCTTGATAAAGGCACATGCATCAATATCACACTGAATTTTGTGTTTTTTGATCTTCCTTCCTTTTGTTTTATCATCACAAGCTTTGTTTACCTGTTTAAACATAGTAGAGACAAGAGTTATTTCAAACCTTAAGTTCCTGTTGAGAGTTGAGCAGATACATGAGGGTAATAAAAATGCACACCCTAAATGTTAATATTTTAGAACTAGAAGAGACCTTTGGCATTAAGTCTAAGCCTCTAGACTAGAGGCTCAGACAAGGGAAGTTACTGAACCAATGTCATATAGCTAGTTAGTGGCAAAGGCCTTGTCCACTATTCTCTCTATTATCCCTTAATACATCATAATTTTAGTGTGGGTAGATGGTGAACCAGTTGCCAAGAAATAACCTTACATCTTGCAGCTTCTTCACAACTCTTATTTAGCTTAATGGTCAGCTTTATTCTACTCTTTTTTAAAGGAGGGATGGTCCAGGGGTGAACTAAATTTTATAGAGTCATGTTGTGTTGAACTACTTCTTTATGTAATTCAACATTTTTTTAAAGATAAAAAATATGAAACCCACAGAAGTTAATTCTAATTGGATAAATTTGGCACTGGAGACCAGGTGTTCTAGTTGTTCTTTCAGGATTTTTCTTTTCACACTAGTTATTACTGCTCTGTTAAGGGTGAAAGCAGATTCCAAGTTCTGCGTTCACTCATAGCTCCTACTCTTGACCTATGGTTGAGCCATCTCCAGGCAGAGATGTTGCTCTTCTTCTTACTGGAGTGTCAGAACTCCAACCTTGAGCTTAAGCTCTAGTCACTACCACTTTGCAGGCAAGAGCAGACATTCATGGTAAACCCAGGGGCAAACTCACTGGGATCCTGCTTGTAAGGTGGGATTCAAGAATAAGGTCAGGGGAATACACACATATCCAAACATTCCTCAAAAGGGAAGAGTATTTCGAGAATAGACAAAGTTCTAAGACATTTTTCCTAAGACATTAGGCTTCAAAGACATTGTCTGCTACTTCTGAAGAGAATTGTCCCAGGCAGAAGCTCAAGGGCCTGTTCTCAAGAATTCAGGGAGCTAGGCAAGCACAAGCCCTACTCATCCACATCTTGTTTGCTAATCTCCTACTGTAGAATTAGAAAATTTTAGATATTTCTGAACTCTTTCTTAAAGTTGGGGTCCAGTTCTAGCCAACATTTCTTTCATGAAAAGAGTAATGTATCTGTGGAATGACTAACCCTGTACTCTTTGTTTTTCTTCTTGAGATGCATTAGTGTATAATTTAAAAGGGTGCACCAGGGAAGAAATGCAGCATTATTTTTTGCTCATTTTAAAGATGTTTGGGAATATTCCTGATAGACATCCTGTGCAAATGGGAAGTTTTGTGCCCTTGCAGCCACTTAGTGAGCAAAAGAGGAGACATGCCTATTGACTAACAAAGAACTAAAGAATGGGATGAGCCCAACTTCCTTCTGAGGAATGCACTAAATGTCTGCATTATTTTATTCATCATTTGTTGATTATTCTTCTACTTCAGCTGAGAAGCAGTTGTGCTTTATTCTCAATAGAATGTTTTGACAGAAAGTGGAGAGAAGGAGATGTTTCACACTTTGAAACAGAGTGTCACTACAGTGCTCTGAGGACTCCAGGTGGCACTTCAACAGTTTTGGGTCTATGAGCTTGTGAGATACCACCTTCAGGGCTGGTCTGCCTCCAGCCTGGTGGACAATGATGCAGTGGGAGCCGGAGGTAGCCTTCAGTGGCTTCAATGATCGACAGGGGATCCCAGAGCCAAACAGTGTTGACACTGCAGAAAGAACAGTTTAAGAAATCCTGTGTATATTCTGAAGGACTTCCAGAAATAACTGAATGAAATTAAGAAGAGGGCTGGGGCCCTGGCCTGGCAGCTCAGTTTGTTAGAGCATAGTCCTGATACACCGAGGCTGCGGGTTCCATCCCCCAGTCAGAGCCCATGCAAGAACCAACCAATAAACGCATAAATATGTGGAACAATGAGTCAATGTTTCTCTTTCTCTAACATCAATTTTAAATTTTTTGAAAAAGAAGAGGCTCGGATGTCCAAAATTAGAAAGCCAAGGCTTGAGCCGTTGAAATAAGTATCTCATAAGACCTAAGGAAATCCAGGTTGTACATTTATTTTTGATGAATATTTATTTGTTTTGCAGTGAACCAAAGGTAAGATAAGTTACTTGTTGGAAATTTTGCTTTGACTCCCCAAGTTTCTTAACGTATGTTTTTCTTGATTTTTATACTTCAAATTCCTCATTTAAGAAATCACAGGAAAAAAAGAGGGAATAGAATTAGTTTGTTTCTAAATTTCTTCTGATCTAACAGTATCTTTCTATGTAGTGCTTCCCAGGTAAAATTAGTCATCGTCTCAGCTGGGCCACCCACAGGGGGACTGAGACATCACAAATAGCAAGAGGCCAAGGCTTGACAGTTTAGTTTAGATTCATCTCGACAAATCAAGCCCGCAATTGAATACTATTTGAGAATTGAGTGGAAACTCTCTTTTCCCTAAACACTCATTGAAATAGCTAATCAGCAAAATAAGTGGGTTTTGCCAAATATCTAGACATTATAAATTGTATGTAGCACTCATCAAAAAATTAGAGCCTTTCTGTGGTACCTTCCTTCCAGAGCCTCTTCTCCCTTTGCTGAAGGTAAGTTTTTACAATGAGATTCGTCTGATGCTTTACATTTATTACGCACTTTAATGTAGGGGTTGGTTTCAAGTTAGTGGTGTTGAGGGTACCCTTTGTAAAATGGTGACACATTCTAATAGAGGCATCTGTAAGAAATTTGGGTAAAGGTAGACAGCACAGGCTAAAATTTTTAAATCCAGTTTTTAAATTTAAAATCAAAAGAAACAATGACCTGCCAGTCTTATTTAATCTAGTAGTTAAATTTGTAGACATATACAATAGTATATAAGTAAGAAATATGGTATACTTCAATTTACTTTGTAAATGTACTGAGGGCTTTACAAAAAAACAAGGTATTGTGCTAATTCCAGCAGAGACCACGGGAGCTGAGTTAGACATTCTCTAGGCTTAGATGTGTATAATGCGAAGATGCTGTGTGGGTGTGTGAAGTGTAGAAAATATAATCATAACAATTTATATCATTAGGTGGAGATGAATACATGTCATCAGAGAAACAAGGTCCTCTTAGAATTGTAAAACCAGAGAATTTATAAACATTTGAGAAAATCCAGAAGCTTTCATTGGGTCAGTCTTCTAGTAGGGTTTTAAATCACTTGCAGGATTTGAACTATCAGGAATATTAGAAGAACCCATGCCTGGAATTCTTAACAACATTAGTTAAGATATAAACACAGGGCCTGTGGACAAGGTCAGGGTGTTGCTGAACGGAAACTGGGGTTCTGATGCCTGCTGACCATAGGCAAACTCTAGAAGAAGAGGTTTGTTGAAAAAGGAAAAGGGCCTGTTTTCAAAACCTGCACAACTTGGAAGAATGACAGGCTTTTGTCTCAGAACCCATCCCCTCTAGAATACCCAGACAAAAACTCCTCCACCCTTTACCAGATGGGTCCAAGGCAGTGTGCTTGGAGTTCCCTATCCCATTTAAACATTCAGTTGTCTGGGAAATCACAGACAGCCACTGCATGATCATCCAAGCAGCTCAGCTTCTTTACCCATTATCGTGGGGCCTCAAGCTCCTTTCTGGAGTCTACGCCGCAGCAGCACTCCATGTGCCACCACTTCCCATGCCACGGGTCTGGGTCTGCTGCCAGCTTCTGCAGCTGGCCATGGGGAGGCTCCTCTGGGCCGGCTGCCTGGCCATGCGGCTTCTGAGCCCACTGGTCTACAAGCACTCTGGCCCATACATCTGGGACGGATCCCAGAGGAAGAGAGAGTGCATTTCTCCCTTCCCTCTGTTTAAACCTCCTAGAACAAACTTCCACGCACTCGGGAAGGGTTCAGCACCCCAGCCAATCCCGTCCTTTTCCCAGGTTAGACTGACAGGTCAGTCCCTCCCCCTGCCACCACGTTGATCATTTCTGTACACGTGCCTCTTTGTCCCTTGGCTTCCGCTTGGATCAAGAACCAGAACAGAGTAGGAGGACTTTTCTAGCACTCTCTAGACTCCTTACAATAACTTCCTCCTGCTGTGTCTCTGCCTGGGGATAGGGTACTCTGTCCTCACACTCCACCTCAGCAGCACACTCTACCTTCCCCTGTGCTGCCTGGGGCCTTTCCTGAGACCCCTCCCTCACCATCTGGCCTGGCCAGGCACCAGTATCAAGGGGAGCATTCATATCAATTTGTTTGAACATCAACTTGAAAGATAAGTTGGGACCATGATATTGATTGTCATGGTGAGTAATGTGAGATAAATCCAGAATGCCTGGGGGAACCAGTGAGCACTTCAGTACAATAGAATCAGCACCTGAAAGAAATGATTCTGTCCTGGATAAATTTCTTTTAGATTAGGGAAAGACAAGGATATTAGATGAGAAGTGTTTTGTTCACATACCATTCCATTGGCGCTTAAATCTATCATAGCTAATGTTCCCTTTGTTTCTAAGTGGCTTCACATCTTCTTAGATTGCTCATGATAAGGAAAACCAAGGAATGTTCAAATATTTGCTAAGAAGAATTAAAATAAATTATGGTCATTTCCATGGCTTGATTAATTATTAAAGATTCAGAAAATCTGGGCATTTTATGCACCTAATGTGATGGTACTATGGGCATTCAGAAAACACAATAGTGAAAATTTTGAAATAGATTTCATGGCTCATGAAGTAAATATGTTTAAAATTGATGTTTCAAAGCCACTGATCAGTAATCTGCAAATACATTCATCATTTGTCACTATATACTCTTAAAATAGTCTTAGATATAATTGTGATTTCAAAATAAAGTAGGGAAAACATAAGGCAGTTGTCCCCTCTTACCAGACTTTAAATGATGGTAAAATTTTAAGTGAATTCATATTTATGTTCAAAAATGAAAGGGGGAATTGCAGAGCAAAATAAATTGTGAAGAGACCCTGATATTGAGTAGAGATGGAATTGGATTGAAGAATTGGCAGCTAATAACCATGTGGGTGTCTTTAGCAGAGTTTTTATTTAAAAAGTTGAGAGTAGCATACTCCAGTGAAAAGACAAATGATTCCAAGTGGGTAGGATGACATGCTAAAAGTGATAGTAAGAAAACAGATACATAAATTTTATAGTCTCAAAATTATTTATTTAAAGAAATGATTTATTTTTACCATGTATAACAAAGATTGTAAGTTGCATCAACATTGGAGGTGAGGTAAAGAGTAGAGGTGGAAGTATAAAAGATATTGATTAAAACAAATTTTACTATAAAAAGATCAATGCAAGTAGTTGTGTTATATTTTAAAAGTTTTTTGGAGAATAGAAATAAAATAACTTTTAGCCCTGGCTGGTGCAGCTCAGTGGATTAAGCATGGGCCTGCAAAGCAAAGGGTCACAGGTTCAATTCCCAGTCAGGACACATGCCTAGGTTGCAGGCCAGTCCCCAGTAAGGGACACACAAGAAGCAACCACACATTGGTGTTTCTCTCCCTCTCTATCTCCCTCCCTTCCCTTTTCTTTAAAAATAAATAAAATCTTAAAGAAAGAAATAATATAACTTCTAAATCAGTATAGAAAAATAATGGAATAAAAGAAATCTAATCTATGCAACAAAAGATAGAAGGGAAAAGGGGGGGAAAGGAAGAGAAAACATGGTAACTAAAGACTAAGAAATAAAATAAAATAAAAATTAGTCCAAAATTATTAATAATCATAATAGTTGTAACTGGGCTTAACTAATCTGTCAACAAAATTCTCAGACTATAATAAAAACAAAGCGAACCAAATCTTGCCATAGTTTACTAATTCACAAAAGACAATAGGTACATAATTTTTAAAATAATGATAAACAGTGTAACTACTCATAGAGTTCTTACCATGTGCTAGACATAATTCCAATCCACAACAATGCCAGGAGGTAGACCAATGATAACTTTCATTTTACAGACAAAGGGATGGAGGCACAGAGAGGTTTGTTACCTTCCTCAAGCTCACACAGGTAGTAAGTAGCAGAACCAGATTTTGAACCAAGATGAAGACAAATTCTGGCTTCAGAAACGTGCCTTCAATTTCTTTGCAATACATACTGTTGAAAATAATAAAAAGTAAAGCTTGTACAGTAATATTATAAGAGAAAATAAAGTTTAAGGTAGAAACTTAAAAAGGGAAAAAGTAGGATATTTCCTAATTATAAACATAAAATTCACCAAGAAGATGTATTAGTCATAAAACAAGTATGCATTTTGCAACATTGCTTTGCAATATATAAAGACAAACTAATACCATGAGGAGAAGAAATATCCCACAATCAAGCTTTAATATACTTTTCTCAAATACTGACATATCAAACAAAAATAGACAATGAGGTATATTGAACAGGACAGACTAAGTTATGCTGCATATGTTAGAGTTTATTATTGTCAAAATGCATGCTGCCTCCCTACTAGCTCTTCCCTAACAGGTCCATCCTAAAGAAAGTTTAATCATTTCTATCTCACTGATAACCAAGCTTGGCTATAGATGAGGTACTCTTTGGCCAAAGCAATGTGAGTACAAGGGACATGCACTGCTTCTGGGCACAAGGTTTAAGGGGCACTGTGTGCATCACCATCTCTGTTTCCCCCTGCCATGGCATCAACAGTGTCTCAGAGGGACTGCTCCTGCATCCTGAGTCCTAGATCAGATCCACAGGCTATGGCACAGAAGCACAATGTGAAGTAAGCCGTTGTTGCTATAAGCCACCACAATGTTGAGGTTATTTGTTATGACAGCATAAATTGGCCCAAGCTGATTGATGCTACATTATACTAACAAAGAATTCCCCAATCTCAGTGCTTAGAAAAGAAGTTGTTTTTTACTTATGCCAGTGGCTTAACAGGGGAGCTCTGCTCCACATAGTCAGTACGCAGGGAATCAGGCCAAGAGGCTCCACCGCACTGACACCGCCATCTCAAGATGAAGTTCCCTCGGCTAGGGATGATTGTACGGGGCGCTGGGCACAAGCCCACTCTTGCTTCCACTGGGAGCAACACATGTCACTGCACTCACGTTTTATTCTCTCAAGTAAGTAATGTGGCCATGGCCGAGTTTAGAAGGGCAGGGAAATACAGTCTTCCAACGTGTCAAGAAGGAATGGAGTCTTGGAAATATTGGCAAGACTACCACCAACAATGTTCTGACTATCAAACTCAACAAGCACAGAACACATATGTTCAAACAAACACACCTGAAATACTTGAAACACGTGAGCACATTTTAGCAATACGGAAGTGTCAACAAGTTCTAAAATACTGGTATCATATAAACATCAGAAATGTCTAATAAAATATAATTTTAAAATCACCTCAGAAGTGACAGCTTCAAAATTTCATATTTTAAAATATTTTAAAACACTATATATTCCAGAGTTGAACAGTACATGGAAAATGGAAATTAACAAATACAAATACTTAGAAGTAGGTTAGAGATATAAGATGTGTAGAATGAAAACAAAACAATACTCAGAAGAAAATGTATAACAATTTTTTCAATGAAAGGGAAAAATAAATGATAATCTCTAATTTGAAAAAACATAGTGAAATAAACCCAAATGAAGAAAATTACAAATAAAAATTTCAGCAGATAACCATGAGAATATATCAATATAAATAGTTATTTTGAAAAAATAATGAATTCTTGAGAAATATTCACACACTCAGAAAGGAAGAACAAAATAAACAAGAGCAATAATGGAAATGTTGATGTGGGAATTGACAACCCATATGTAAGAATATGAGACTCTACTACTAATAATAATTGGTATAGTCAATCTTTTTATTCTTCTTAGATTGTGTCTTCAAGATCGATTTAAGTGGAAGTGGAAGATCTAGCCCTCAAAAGGCACCAGATATTCATAATTTATAGATGAACTCTGTATAACTTCAAAGAACAGATAAACAGATAATTCTAAGTTTTACAAGTGTTCCAGAATATACAAAAAGAAGGATTACTACCCAACTCATTTTATAAACTAGCATAACCCTGATACTAAAACATATTTGGAAAATTAAGATATAGACCTTAGTAGCTGAAAATTTACTACAGACAACATAATCATCTACCCTGAAACTTGAAAAGAATCAACTGACAAATGTGAGCATTAAGACATGGCTGGTAACTGATCAGCATGCAAAAGCCAGAAGTTCTTTATATACTCCTGCAAAAGCAATTTAATATTGCAGTGAAAAAAAGATTTTATTCACTGAAGCTACAAATATGACACAGTATCTTGAAATTAACTTAACAAAAATTATTAGGCCTTCAATCCTTAGCGAGAAAATATTAAATTTACTACAGGAATTAAGAGATCTTAATAGAAGGGAGAAAAAGAATCATAGTTCAATATTCAATATTATGATAGAAGTGGCACTTCAAATCAGTGGGGAGATAAATTATTCAATAAATGTTTCTGCAAAATTTTTAAATGTTATTTAAAAATAGATCCCTATACTACCCTTTCAAAACAATAAGTTTCATGAAGATTAATGACAAGCACCAAAAGAAAACAATAAAGAGATTTTGGAAGGAAAGAGAGGGAACAATGTGCCTCTGTGTAGGAAAACCTTCAGTAAGTCATAGAAAGCAAAAATTATAAAGGATAAAAATGTAAATATGTGATGCCAATGATTATTAAGCTTTAACAGTATGCTGATGTGGACTCCTTCAAGAGCCACACGGAGTCTTAAATGTGCTCATCTGGACAGATATTTACGTGAAATGTTCATTGGCATGGTATCTTCATTCCCATTGGTTTCCATCGGCGGGGCTGAGTGTTAGATCAGTCCACTGTTTTTATAAATACAGTCTCCTTAGAACACAACCATACAGATCCCCTTTCCTATTGCCTATGGATGCTTTGGTGCTACAATGGCAGAGATTAAAAGCTGGGACAGAGGTTTTCTGGTTTCTAAACTCAGAAACATTTACAAGCTGACATTCTACAGAAGAAGTTTGCCAAGTGCTTGTGTATATAACTGTCTCTTTCTGCTCAGCCTTTCCCTCTGGTACATTTGCTTCATGTGTGGAGGCATTGGATATAGGCCAGCGACATTTTTGGGTTTGGCTAAAAAAGTTTTGCTATATAATGGGAGATATATTTAATTTAGATTTAGTCATATATATTTAGGTGACTGGAAACAAAACATGATTGAAATTAAAGAGCCAGAAGCTAGCCTGTGGAAAATTCTTTCACAAAGCAGACACATAAAATTTATAGAGAATTTGGTTTTCATTAATGTCTAGTCAAAATGGAAGTTGGCTCCGCCAGAAATAAACTTAATAATTCAGCATTGTAATTATAAACACCACACATTTAAATTTTTTTCCTTGGGCCTTAACCAGTGTGGCTCAGCTGTTGGGTGTCATCCAGCAGAGCGAAGCGTTGCTGGTTTGATTCCCAGCCAGGACACATGCCTGGGTTTTGGGTGCAGTCACCAGTTAGGGGTGCATGCAAGAGGCAGCTGATCGATGTTTGTCTTTCATATTAATGTTTCTCTCCCTCTCTTTCTCCCTCCCTTTCCCTCTTTTAAAAAATAGATAGATTGATTAATTAATTAATTAATTAAATTTCTTTGGGAATCCAGTGAAGTAAAATTTATCAGAATTCCTATGCTGGTAGAGTCCAAGTTTTTAACAGTAATTCAAAATGTGAGTTTCTTTGTGAGTGAAGTCTCAGGTGTTATAAATCTCACTTTCCAATTGTAAAGTATAGATTTTTAATCAATCAAACTATAGAAAAGACTAAATTAACTTTCTATTCTCTATAGAAAATGTTATAGAATTTTTGAAAAATGACATAAATATCAAAGATTTGTGATACTTACATTTATCATCTCTTATATTTTCAGTTTGTTGTAATTTATCTCATTCAAAATATTTACTTTCATGTTTAAAATTGTTTTTATAATTGTAATTTTTCAAAAGAGGGCCTTGGAGGTTGCATAACTTTTATGCCCCATCAAATTCTTGATCTGAGCCTTAATGTTGGAAACAAAGTTTTCATAAACCAAGTTAGAAGATAAATGACAAACTTTAAAAACACATTTTTACCTGTATAACAAGATTAGCATCAAAGTATCCAGGCTAATTTATAGAAACAAGGCAAACTTTTAAAAAACCTTCAAATCAAGAAGAAAAAAAATCTGTTAAAATTTTTTTGTCATCACAAGCAAAAGGACTGAATGAAACTGGCTTAAACAGTAAGTTTAACATAAATTGGCCTCCAATACAATTTTATTAGGTTCTGGCTACTTTTCTTCTAATTTCTGATGATTTCCAAACCTTGGATTCAAATGATTACCAGGAGGGTCTGGAGTTACCTGACTCCTCACTCACTTTGTACTGACTGGGACACCGAGAATCAGAAACTGCGTAGGAGACTGCCAGGTGCTGATTGGTTTATATCTGTGTTACCTGAGTCCATTGTTAGAGCACAAGGGATAGAATTATCCTGATTAGCATTGTGTACTCCCCTTGGCTGGAGTTAATTCTATCCAAACTGCTTTACTGTTACACAGTAGGGGAAGAGGGAAATGAGTATTGTGGAGACCATTAAAGCAATTTGGATAATTGACAAAGTCTCTAAATAAATAATTCCCTCCAAACAGATACAAATAAGCATTAAACTTCAACAGAGAGCTGAGTGATGGGCACATATTCTTCTGATCAGTTGTGTAAACATTAAAAAGTTTCCATAGCGAAACACTATTATCTTAAAATTTCTCACCATGATTGTGGATTTTTCTGGCTCCTTTATCTGTTAAAGTTTGTTTTACATATCAATCAATCAATCAATAATTAGAATTGTGGTTTTCTTATGAGAATTGAAACTTTTATTATTATATTTTGAGCTACTTTTTTCTAGTAATAGAATAATGGTTTGGGGCTTGATGTCCATTTTGTCAAGTATAAATTTAATTTTATGATATTTTCATTGTCTAGTATTGGCTTGGTATATATATATGTTCCATCATTTCACTTTTAGTTGTTTATATCCATTTGTTTTAATCCCTGTATAATAACATAAATCAAATTATTAAGCTGGCTTAACAATCTTTGTTTTTTACCTTGTAAATTTAGTCCATTTATCATTATTGTTGGTAAGAATAGAACAGCTGTCCCTTAAACTCTGGTATTTAAACTATGCACTAAGGTTTGAATTTCAATTATTTTTTCCATGATAGTAGTTCTTTTTTTTTTTCACATTGCTTGGTCTCTAATCACAATTCCAAACTCCTTTGTTATTTTTAAAAACATTAAATACAATTAATTTGAATTTTGTGTCTAAATCCAACAGCTGAAGAATTTGTCATAATGTGTCTGCTATCTCTTGGTTTTGCTAGTTTTATGATTTTTGACTGTAAAAGCCTTTTACTTGGAGCTTTATCTGTGGCATTCTTTAAAGCCTGAGTTAACTTTCAGTCCATCAAAAAAATTGGTATTTGCTTCTACCAGACAACAGACCTGGAACCACCTTGACCTAAGATTTGTATTTGAAGTTTTTCAAACCACAGTGGTAGCATAAATGGGACTGCACTCCTGAATGAGGCTAGCATATAAATATGAACTGTCAGGGCATACAATTTATCTTTCTTTTCAGCGCCAGAATCCAAATATAGTCAACTTACCTTGTTGTCTCCTTCTCTATGAGCAGTGTTTGTTTGTTTATGCTTAAATTAAAGGTAGAGCTCTGTGCTTTTCCAGCTTTCTTCATGAATTCCCTTTCTTTTTGGAATTAATGAAGTCATTGAAAAAAGGTTTAAGGTCTCTAGAGCATTGCTAGAAACATTCATATCAAAAGCCCATGTTAAAACGGGCTTACCTCCCAGGGTAAGCCTGGATTTCTTATTCTGTGCCAATTTAAACATATATTTTAAGCTCAACTTATCTATAATTAGGTTCTTTAAGAACCTAATTAAAAGAACTATAATTATAGTTCTTTTAAGGTAGACAATTTATTCAGAACACCTAATCTGTCATACTGCAAGATTCAGAAACCCAACACAACCTCTTTAAAACTTAAGTTTTCTCATTTGGTTCTTAAAAAGATTTCATTCGATCCTTAAAGAACCAAATTGAAGAGCTTTGGTGTTCATAGAACATAGTTTGGGAAACACTGGTGCAAGGGAATATAATCATTAATCCACCTTCTCTTTTAAAAAAAAAAACAAATATATTGCCCCAGTCAGTGTGGGTCAGTTGGTTGAGCATTGCCCAGGAAACCGAAAGGTCCCTGGTTCAATTCCTGGTCAGGGCACAGGCCTGGGTTGCAGGTTCAGTGCCCAGCTGAGGCATCTAAGGAGAGCAACCAATCAGTGTTTCTCTCACACATTAACATTTCTCTCCCTCCCTTTCTTCCCTATTTTCCCTCTGTCTAAAGTCAAAAATTAAAAAATAAATAAATAAAAGAAAAAAGCAAAATGTAGTTTCTTTACTCAAAGAGGTGTATCATGTATGAGAAAATAAAGGTCATGGAAGAATCAGTGCTAGGGAATGTGCACAAATTCTTTGGCACAAGGGAGGGATAACTATGGTGAACTATTTTGAAAATTTAGTATTGTGTATCTGTGGGTGCTGCTCTGGTGACTTAGCAGATGACAATGAAAAGTTGAGAACTAACAACTCTATGGGGAAAAATGACAAACGTACAAAAGAAAGTGTCTAAAACGTTTAGACTGATGAACTTGGTTTTATATGATCAAGTATTTCTTTATCTCCTTCTGCAATGATTGAGAGCTTGAACTATGAACCTTGAAGACCTGGGCTCAGTTTTTGGCTCCATTTCTCACTTTGTGTACCTGCCACATCTTCATGTCCAAAAAGTGAGCTAATACTTCACTGCTTTGGCTGCCTCGTGATTTCTGTGACAACCAAAGGAGGCATGTAATATCAACAATTATGTTGCCCCAGCCCAGGGCTGTCTGGGGTACTCAACTTGAACTAAATCACACAAGGCTAGTTCACCAGGAAATACCTGTGTCCTTCTACATGGGGGTTTAAAAGAGTGAGCTGGAGGTTGAGAAGGAATACAGCTGACAGGTATCAATATCTCCTTGCAGGACGTTTCTTCTAGGATGTACAACTCATCCTTGACTTTCCTTAAGTGTACATTGGAGGAGTTACAAACAAATGGCAGAAAATCAAAGGCTAAGAAAATCCATCCATAAGGAAATGGACAGGGTTTGAGGCAGATCCCCAAAATAGAAAGCTTTTCACTGCCCATTCTCACAGCACAAAGAAGTTCTTCCACCTGGAATGGCTGCATAGGCTATGTAGGAGTCAGAGCGGACCACAGGTTGTGCTGAGTGTCCTTAGGCTGCTGTTGGGTTAGAAACTGAGTATATTTGTGGTGGATAATGTAGAGCAAAGGCCAGGGGACCCCAAAATAACATCCTGAGTTATTTCATAGTCCCTGGAAGTCCAGAAAGCCCCAGTCATGGAAACTGAATAGTAAATTTTTGGCCATGTAGAAAATTTGTTTTTGAAAATTCTCCTAACCTTTTAAGGCCCTGTATGTTTAAGGAGTATAATTCACACCCCATACAGCAGTTGTAAAATAATGTAGATCAATTATGACAATTAGATAAAAGCACTAGGAGCCAGGAAACAATACAATTATATCTTTTAACAGGTTATAACCTGTTATCAAAAATTGCATTTCTCCTTTTACTTCCCCCCTTTTTTAGTTTATTTTTCACACTGCTTATCACTTTCTAAGATTCTATACAATTCAAATGCAATTTTCTTACTTATATTTTCCCCAACTAGAAAGTTAGCTATACCAGGGCAAGAATTTTTGTCTATTTTGCCCTTTAATTTACCCCCAACACCTAGAAGATTGGCTGATATTTGGCAGGATCTCAATAAACATTTGATGAATAAATAAATCACTTGCTAGGAGCATAACTTCATATTTTGTGAGACAAAGGAACATTTGGCTTTGTTTTCCAGGTAAATAAAGCACCCAAGCTGGTTTTAAGCATAAGCAGTAGGATTTGTGATTCTTATGTCAACTTACGTGAATACAATAAAATTTCTCAGGGGTATAAAAACCCAGGTAAACAAATCAAAACAAAAAACAAAAACACCTTCCCATTATTCTCCTTCACACTTCACACTGTTAACACAATAAATCTTCTGTAGCTGAGATTTCGTGAAAATGTGAGAAAGAAGGGACAAACAACCCAACTAAATTAAACAAATATAAACAACCTAGCAAACTCTTATTTTTTCATTTACTATGTGTCAAGCTGAATTGGCCTCTGTGTATTATTTTAATTAAAAAATAATCCTCTTGAGTACAAATGAGAAAGAAGAAGTGTAATCATTGGCCAACCTGTAAATTACTTTAAATAGTGTTTCTAGAACGTTAATGCTGATGGCATATTCTGTTTGTTAATCATCCTCTATTTCAGAGAAAATCACCCTGCTATTTGCTTAATTTGCCACACAGTACTCATCGACTTATTTAGATCATAGGATGGTGTTACGTAGAATATGAACTTTGAACTTTTTTCACTTACCTTATTAATATTTCTTCTGTGGAAAGTTATATTCTTAAGAAAATACAGCTATTTTTCCCAACATTTTATTTCTGTCAAACAAATAGTATATACTCACACACTCACAATTTAGATAATGTGTGTTTTTTACCCAATCTTCTGTTCACAAGTAATTAAATGTTGTGAGATTTTAGTTTGCAATTGTGTTGAGCCATCTGCTAAAATATTTATTTATGGAAAAAATTATTGGTATTCTCTTAATTGGTCCTACTTTTAAGAAAAAAATCTAAACCCACAATTTTGAATTAGAGAGTCTCTAAAACTCAAAGATTTAAATGACTCTACATTCTATGCTTCACTGAATGCTAGGGGAGGAGAAAGAGGAGGCAATAACTGCCTGTGGAAAAAACAGTTCAAAATCAAAATTTTCAGAACTTCAAAAGATTGAAAATAAAATGATTACAAAATAACTTCCAAATGTGTGACCAGCTATACAGCTTTATAAAATTAAATAGTATTAAAGATTTCTCAGAGTCTGAGAGTACTGTGCTCACAATCTCTCTACAAAATAATGTTGATGCTGTGGAATAGTCAAGTTGATATTTGTATTTAGTATTGAGCTGCATGGTCCTAGTTAATTAATCAACAGATAAAAGTAATCTTAGAGAAAAGAAAACATGTTTCATCAAGAAGCCTGAGGTGGGCCCTGGCTGGCATAGCTCAGTGGATTGAGCACAGGCTGAGAAACAAAGCATCGCAGGTTCGATTCCCAGTCAGGGTACATGCCTGGGTTGCAGGCCATGGCCCCCAGCAACCGCACATTGATGTTTCTCTCTCTTTCTTTCTCCCTCCCTTCCCTCTCTAAAAATAAATGAATAAAATCTTAAAAAAATAAGAAGCCTGAGGTGAAAAATAAAATATGTTTCATTATCACCTTAAATATACATTTTTTTTCTGGAGTCAATTTTCTCAGGCTGTTACCATAGTTTACTGTTGTCTTTACTCAAATTTGAGTGTCTTGCAATTATAACTCCACTAATTGTTTGTACTAAATTCAGTCCAGAGTGAAGAGGATGCAGAAGAGGACCTCTCCTGTAGACAGAGGGATTCAATGTTTTTCTCAAATATCACTTGAAGGAATACATTCCAATTTACACCTAACAAATTAGTCACACTTAAAATGAGAAAAATATATAAAAACACTTGACTGAGAAATTACCGAATTTGGTAATTCTGTTTGGAACAGAGAAATGGTAATAAAAGCCACTTACACTGAATAAAATAGATGAGAAGGATGGAGAGCCGGATATATCAATCTGGGAGTGAATGTGCAATTTACTTCTCTAGGAAATTAGAAAGTTTATTAAGTTGCAATCATCTTAGAAACCCAGGTTATGTCAGTTTTGCAATAACAATAACAAATTTGTGTTGTCTTGCTAATCGTGATGGTGTTCAAATTGTGATGACCCATTCAACATTTTGTCTGGCTCTCCTTGGGGTTAATGTTGCATATATGTAAGCCGACATTAAGGGGGAAACACATTAAAGTCTCCCTAGGAAAAACCTAAAACTCGATGTTTTTATTTGATTTTTATCTCTTCACCAATAATTTTGTCTCCAATCTTCTTTCATAATATCCTTGACCAATAACCATACCCTTCCATAATTTCAGTCCAATCATCCATTCTCTGACCACTACCTCCAATCTTTTCAGATCATTTCCTTTTATAACTGAACTCACAATGGCTTATGAGACTCTTAGTTCCACTGCCATCTTTTGGGTCCCATCCTCCTCTGTTCTCCTCCTCAATTTACTCTGTGTCAACTCTAACACATTCTTTGCTTTACTCAAACCCTCCAGGCTTCCTGCATGAGGTCTTTCTAACTTGCCGCCCTGCTGCCTAGGTTGCTTTTACTCCAGATATACCCATGAAAGATGAAATAGTTATCTATTACCCACAATTCAGCAGTTTAGAATAATCAACATTTATTATGCCACACATTTTCTGAGGATCAAGGGTATGGGAGTGGCATGGAAACTGGGAGAGGGTGATTCTGTCTCAGGATCTCTCATGAAGTTGCAGTCAAGCTTTTGGCCAGGGTTGTGGCCTCTGAAGACTTGACAAAGGCTGAAGGATCTGCTTCCAGGTCTCCTTGGCAAGAGGCCTCTGTATCTCCCCATCTAGGCTACTTGATAGGGTTGTTCACGACAGGCTGTGTTCTGTGAATCACCGAGTCCAGCCTATTGTTCAAAAAGGAGAGAAATTCAGCTCCACTTGCGTGGTTTTAATATATGCTGACTTTTCTATACTGAATGCAACTACCTTGTAAATTGAGGAAAGATTGCTTTTTGTTTTGTTCAGAACATCATTAAGAATTGGTCAACATTTCAGAAAATTCAACAGCCAATGAAATGCTGCTCCTGGTATCTTTGTTTTTTACATTGATTTTTTGAGAGAGGGTTGTGGTGGGTGGTGGGGGGAGAGAGAGAAACACTGATTGGTTGTTCTACATATTTATGTATTCATTGGTTTCTTCTTGTATGCACCTTGACTAGAGATCAAACCTGCAACCTTGGAGGACTGGGACAACACTCTAATTAGCTGAGGCCACCCGGTCAGGGCTGCTCCTGGTATCTGAATACCAATTCAACACATGTGTATCAGAATCCACTTACAGTTTTTATATTCATGGTGGTTTAGCCTTAGTTTCACAATATCAAATATAAATTAAAAGTTTGTTTTTGCTCTGCTGTCAAATAAATTTATCCATTTGCCTACTCTGCCAACTCTTTTCCTAATGAAACATTCAAGATTAAATGAACATTTTAACAAAGAAACACTGATAAAGTTGGCAGAGATATATCACACCTTCCTGTTTTCCCTCCTTCATCAATCAGTTCCTGTCTTGTCATGCTGTCCCTGTTTCAACTGATTTTACTTCCCTTTTTCCCTTTTCACATACAACTAAGTTTGGTTGATTACCACTTTTATTGTAAGATCCACCAGTATTTGAAACTATTTGTTGGCGTATTTTTAAAATCATCCAAACTCATCTTTCACATCCTTCAAATCTCTACTGTAATACCATCTTATTAGCAAGACCTTTCCTGTCCACGTTATATAAAGTCGAAATTCTTTCCCCCAGGCATTTTCCTTACCTGCTTCACTTGTTTCTGTATTGTGTACTACTACCTAAAATATTAAATGTTTCATTAACTATGTTCATTTTGTGTCTCCTCCAACTTTCAGAATATAAGTTCCAGTAAGAGAGGAAATTTTTGTGTTTTGTTTACCACTGTATTCCCAGCACTTACAGCAATGCCTGGCATATAATGGGCAAAATCAATAAATATATGCTGAATGAAGGAATAAACAATAAAAGAACATATGCTCTGTGGCTATCAAAATACTCTAATTGGTTTTTGGTTGGCTCTACCTTAGCTTCTCCTGTGTTCCTTCTTTAGTTCAAGAAACCCACAAGAAGCCAGGAAATTGGCCTTTGCATTATTCAAGAGTATATGTAATTCTCAAATACAGGTTTTCCCTCTGCCTGCAAATAGAGATTTTTCTAGTCCTCCATACAAAGAGGAGAATAAATTGCAAAGATGAGAGTGTAGCTTCTGCCCAAGGATCAGGGGCTTCTTAGTGACCTGACTCCTTGTGCTGTCCACAGCCCACCTGTCTAGATGGTTAAAATCTGCTAGATTTTTTCTTTGCTTCAAACACCCCTCTGAAATGAACACGTTTATGCCTATTATTTGCACATCAAATTTTAAACTTATCTACCCTTCCAGACTCAGTAGCTCACTTTAGTCACCTACCCTAGCTGCCTGATTCTTATAGCACTAACCATCTGTGTGACCAATGGTGTCTTGTTTATTTACAATGCTTTGTGGGCTTCTTATGCCTCTGAGTAAGTTAAGCTTCTTAGGGTCAGGATTTATATCATATAATTCTTTTCTACCTTCTTCACCTACTAGCCCAAAACTAAACAATCCTTATCCCAGTTGCTTTACAAATACATATTACCAGGTTAAGGTAACAGAAATTCACTTGTTATTTTTATTAATATTAGGTGTCTAATTCATTGTAGTAAAAATATAACTTCAGTTAAAAATCAAAGCCAAATGTAATATTAGATATTTCTATGTGCTTTACTACACTGACCTTTCAGAAAAAAAATTACTTCCAGTAAATAAAAGAGAATACCTAAAGAGGTTTAACTGTAATGCCACAAATAGGAAGAAACATATTAAATAGATTAATAAAATTATGGTAAGCAGTTTTATGTGTACTCTTTTTTCAGATATAACTGTGACACAGCTTTTGATTAAGCTATATAATCAATTTCTTTGTGAATATATTTTTCATGGTTTATGACTTATTTAAAAACTAACTTAAGAAACAAATTTATTAATGCTTTCAAAATAGAAAAAAAATCTAGTAAATGTTCTCATTTTAACAAACTATCCCTAAAGTATAATCCTTTGAAAAAACCCTCAGAGGATGAATTATCAATGTATTCAATTTTATAATTTGGTTGTAAAGTTCTTAATTATAGAATAAACTTCTAAAATTGAATATTACTTGCCTATTGTTGTAACTGAAATACGGTGGTTCTGATAAGGGCTTTTAGATTTAAAATGTCCACTCTAGCTATTTAAGCTCATATTCAAGGGATCCTCTCCCTACCTGGATTTCATGAGAACATAGTAAGTTATATAACCACCCATGTAACCCTTCAATTTTCAGCACATGGATGACAGGACTGTGTTTGAATTTTTTTTTTATTTTCTGAGGCAACCAAGACATTTTGGAAGACATCTATTACATTTTTTGCTTTCTTTTGATGTAAAATTTATCTCACTTTGCTTTTATTTATTCATTGGTCCTAATTTTACCTCTTGAAATCAAAAGGAAAAAATATCACAGCCAATCTCTACTTCATATGAAGACTTGTGAAATATTGTTCCTATACATATCCCAGGAAGTAGGTGTTCATTCAGTTTTTCCTGTTCTTTTTTTTTTTTTGTATGACTTGGTTTTCCTTCCTCATGCATGGTCTGAATGAATTCCAGCTGTGCACACCTGTATTAGTTTTCTGTTGCTGTCCTTACAAATGACCACTTAGTAGCTTAAAACAACACAATGTACTATCTTAAAATTCTGTAGTTTCAAAGTCTGAAGTGAGTCTCTGGGTCTCACTGAGCCAATTGAGGTGTCAGCAGGGCTACATTTCTGTCCAGATGCAGCATGGGAAATCCATTTTCTTGCCCTTGCCAGCTTTTAGAGGCTCCCCACATTCGTTGACTCCTGGCTTTCTCCTTTCATCACCAAAGCCAGAGATAGTGGGTTGAGTTCCTCTGAAAAGAAAAATGTTATTATTTGGCCTGAAGTCTATCTTTTCGAACCTGGTAACTCTTGGACAGAAAGAAAACAAGACACAAAGAGAAGTAAATAAGCTGGTGAAGTCTCCTTACAAACATGCTAATTGAACCTGTTGATAGTATTTACTTTATAGAAAGAATACTTTTAGCAGGATATACCTGGTCCGCTAGGACTGTTATAGTAAATCTATGGATTTATGGAGTATGACAATCTAGAAAATATCATCAACTTTGTAGTTAACTGAGAAAAAAGTGAAAAGATGGTGTGCTTGAGACAGCTACCTTTGTGTAACAATGGACCACACACACCCCTCTTAAAGACACTAGGTGTTACCTTTATGCCAGAGACCTTTTGGATCTTGGCAAAAATCAGGGACTTTTAAGTGTGGAAGGACTGGAGAACTGTATTGAGGATCACGAACCTATCTTTGCTCTACTTATGTCTCTTGATTACAGTATATGTGTCCTTGGAATTATTAGGAAAATTTGCTACTGGACAAAATCTATGATTCTTTTCAATGTGACAACCTGACAATTGTCTTATCTTGGATATTTAGACCAAGGAGGAATCTCTAAGAAGGAATTTTGTGTATTAATATTCTTGCTTAGAATCATGGAGGGTGTGTAATCCAATTGACTCATCTTTTCTGCATATTCGATCTTTAACAAAGCTAAGAAATGTTTGTGGATGTTATTACGTATTATTCAGAGTTTAATGATAAGAAGTAAATAGAAGGGAAAATGGGAATAAAATAAAAGTGAAGAACAGAATAACAAAAACAGGAAAGGAAAACAGAAGGAAAAGAATGAGGATGGAGAAAGAAGGAAAGAATAAAAAGAGTTGCCTATGTTGGGAAATCGTAGGACCTGCTCAGGAATTGCCACAGGTGCTGTTTGGCCCCAGGTCAAGGGTTGTGCACTGCTGACTTAGAGTGGAGGTACCAAGTGCCAACATTCCAAGATCCTCATGAGCCATCAGGTTGAAGCCAAATGATGCAAGAAAAAATAAGTTACTCAAGTGGAAAGCATGAACTTATTTTAAAAGTTGGAAAATAAACGTCCTGGAACTATTGTGAATAATAGCAATGAATAAAGATGGATAGAAATGAATATTATATGTAGTTCTGGTCACCAAACATAGACAAGGATAAAAATGGACCTAAGGAGAATAATGGGAAGCTTCATTATCTTGTCAGTTCATGACAAAGTGAATATTTGAGAGATGAGTCACAGTGGAAAGACAGGAATGGTTTTTGTTAGGAAGAAAACGTGTGCTGTGAATACAGTTAACACATAATGGTGAAGAGTTCAGGGAAACAAATTCTGTTTCCAGAAGGGAAAAATATTTTGTCAAAAAATAACCCAAAATAAAGATTGAATGGAATATCTTGTAGTGGGTGATTTCCTTGACATTTTATGACCCATAGCAGAGATGCTGTAGACTAAGTATTAGAAGAATGATTGCATATAATGAATGCTTACATGTTTTTTCATTGCTGGTTTTTTTTTTCAGAAAATTTATTATTTCATTGCCCAAACAAATGAATGGCTTATGTTCTGTGATGGCTTTCATTTCACTCAGGATAACATTGGAAGCTCTTACCATAGTCAACATGGCTATTTAAGATCTGGGCCCTTGTTTTTCTTTGTCTTCATTTCTTGCTACTCCCCCTCATTCTCTCTAACCTGTCAGACAATGTTTGTTGTAAATTTTTTAATGTGCCTGCTTTTTCACTTTCTGTGCCTTTCCCCCCAGAACATTATGTCCCCAGCTGTGCGTACGGACATGGCCCATTTCCGCACATCATTCAGGTCTCTGCTCTAGTGTCATTTTATCAAAAAGGTTTCCATGACCATGCTGTCAACATAGAATCTCATTCTTTATCTTGCTTTGTTTTGTTTTATGTGTCTTTATGGACATTATCATTGCTTTGCATTAATATTGGTAACACTGCTCATAGTGTAGACAAGTCTTATCTAGTATCTGCTTCCACTACTTGGAAAATGATGAAGTGTACCTGCTGCTACAAGTTCCCAGTTTAGAGATGGGGAAATAAAGGCTAATTGGCTTTCCCAGCTTCAAACAGTAAGTTAAACTGCATCTTGGTAACCATACCCCATTACCCTCTTCTTGTAGACTTTTCACTTACAATTCTAAACTATAGAAATTGCAGCAACTGGAATATATTTAGAGATGTTTCCATATGAATCCTTCATATTCTACTTGTTACATGCTTATAACTTAATAATGTAAAACCCCTGAAAATCACAAGCTGTTATCACTGTGATAGCAGATGAAGACAGTGTATGTGAGCCTTCTCTGAGAACAACTGCTTGTCAGGACTGCCCAAAGAATGCAAAGGCAGGAGGCCCTCACTCCAGGAATAGAAGAGAAGTTTCCTGAACTCTATCAGAATAACTTACATTCAAGAAAGATTTTTGAAAATCAGGAGACTAGGGTTGCAGACAGTATGCTAAAGCTAAAAGGGCCTTAGAGTCTGTGCAGTTCAGTCCCTTCATTTCACAGGTGAACAACAGAGGCCTCGGAGTGAAAATGACTTATCTAAATTAAGAGACAGTTTGGCTGCAAAACAAAGCCCTTGATAACTATTTTTTTCCTCGTTGATCACAGTATAGGAACTACAAGGATGCAGGAGAGAAGTAAAACTGTTTTTTGTTCACAGCTGAATGATTGTTAGTGCAGAAAATCTGAAAAAATTAAGAAAAAACCCTCCTGAAGCTGGTATGTGATTATAGCAATGTTACAGGATACAAGGTTAATATACAAAAGTCAATTGTATTTCTATATGCCAGGAATAAACAAATGAAATTTGAAATTAAAAGCATAGTACCATTTACATTAGCACCAGAAAAAAAAACTTAGGAGTAAATCTGACAAAATAAATATATCATTTATATGAGGAAAATCACAAAAGTCTGGTGAAAGAAATGAAGGAGCTAAACAAATGGAGAGATATTTCATATTTATGGAGAGGAAGATTCAACATTGTCAAGGTGTCAGTTCTTCTGAACTAGATCAATAGACTCAACACAATCCCAGCCAAAATTTCAGTGAATCATTGATAGATATCGACAAACTGATTATAAAGTATATACAGAGAAGAAAAAGATCCAGAATAATCAACACAATATTTGAGGAGAACAAAGTCAGAAGATGGACAATACCCAACTTCAAGACTTACTGTAGCAATCACAACAATGTGGTATTGCTGAAAGAAATGAGTTAACAGAACAAAATAGAAAGTCCAGCGATGAACCCACATGAATATAATCAATTGAGCTTTTACAAAGGGGCAATAGCAATACAATGAGCAAAGATAGTATTTTCAACAAACGGTGCTGTCACAACTAGCCATCCACATGTAAGAGGAGTATGGATTGGCACAGACCTTATATTCAGCACAAAAATCAGATCAAATTGGGTCACACACCAAAATGTCAAGCTCTAGAAGACAATATAGGAGAAAATCTAGATGAGCTCGTGTATGGCAATAAATTTTTAGACACAACACCAAATGCACATTTACGAAAGAAAGAATTGATAGGCTGGACTTTATTAAATTTAAAAACTTCTGCTCTTGTGTCAAGAACAATGAGAAGACAAGTTTCTGTCAAGAGAATGAGAAGACAAACCACAGACTGAGAGAAAATATTTGCAAAAGACACATTGGATTAGGGACTCATCCAAATATAAAGATATCTTAAAATTCAGCAATCTGAAAACAAGCTGATTAAAGAGTGAGCATGCACATCACCAAAGAAAATGTACAGCTGGAAAATAAGCACATGAAAAGATGCTGAACATTGTATGTTATTATGGAACTAGAAATTAAGATAACTGCGAGGTAACCACTGCACATCTATTAGAATGGCCAAAATCCAGAACACTGACAACACCAGACACTAACAATGACATGGAGTAATGTGAATTCTCATACATTGCTTCAAGTGATACAGCCATTAGGAAGACAGTTTGTCAGTTTCTAACAAAACTAAATATGCCCTTACTATATGACCCTGCAATTGTACTCCTTAGTATTTATTCAAATGAGTTAAAAACATGCCCACACAAAACCTGCACACAGGTGTTTATAGCATAATGGTTTGTTCGTAATTGCCAAAAGTTAGAAAAAAACAAGATGTCCTTCAGTAGGTATATGGATAAATAAACTGGTACATCTAGACAATGGAATTACTATTCAGTGCTAAAAGGAAATGAGCTATCAAGCCATGAAAAAGGCAGGGTGGAACCTTAAATGCATATTACTAAGTAAAAGAAGTCAGTCTGAAAAGGCTACATACTATGTGATTTCTATTATGTGATATTCTGGGGAAGTCAAAACTATGGAAACCGTAAAAGCATCACGGGTTGCCAGGAGTTATGGGTAAGGGTAGGATGGGTAATTTCTAACACAGAGGATTTTTAGGACAGTGAAACTACTCTGTAGGATACTATAATGGAGTGTACATATCATGTATTTGTCTAAACTTACAGAATGTATACTTCAAGAGAAAAGCCTAGTGTAAACCATGGACTTTGACAATGATGTGTCAGTGTAGGCTCACTGACTGTAGCACATGTACCACTTTGGTGAGGATGTTGATATTGGGTAGGCTGTGTACCTATGTGAGGGCAAGGAGTGTATGGGAAATCTCTAAACCTCTGCACAATTTTTCTGTGAACCTAAATTGCTTTCAAAAATAGTCTACTTAAAAATACTACCAAAAAGTAGAGAAATATTTTAATAAGATGTATTATTCTATTATACAAATGACAGTTGAAAAGGAGGAAGAAAGGGGGCCAAATAATGAAATTATAAATGAATAAATAAATAAATTAATTAATTAAACTCCTTTTCTTATATCATCTATTCTCAGCTGAGACTATCCTCCATAATATCTCTGAAGTTTCCTTTCTTTTTAAAATATATTTTATTGATTATGCTATTACAGTTGTCACAATTTTTCCCCCTTTCCCCTTTCTACCAGGTACCCCCCATTCCCTCCAGCATTCCTCTGCCCTTAGTTCATGTTCATGGGTCATGCATATAAGTTCTTTGGCTTCTTCATTTCCTGTACTGTTCTTAACATCCCCTGTCTATTCTGTACCTACCAATCTGCACTTCTTAATCCCTACACCTTTCCCCCATTCTCCCCTTTCCTACTCCCAACTGATAACCCTCCAAAATGAATTTCCCTTTCTAAACTATACATTGATTAATATGATTCCTAGTTTTAAAAATGTAGAAGCACAAGTAAAAAATAACACAAATGCTCCCTCTTTCTGCCTGTAAAAAATTTGCAACTGACTTGGAGCACTGAATACACAATACAATGTACAGATAAAACCTATATACTTTTATTAACAAATGTCACCTCAATAAAATCAATAAAAGATAAATAAATAAAATTCCCACTTCTCAGCTTCCCCCAGCTTTACTGAAATATAATTGCTATAACACATTGTATAAGTTTCAAGTGTGCAAGGTAATAATTTGATGCACATATGTATTGTGAAGTGATTACCACGATAAAGTTAAAACATCGCTCACCTCACATAATTACAATTTGCATATGTGAGTGTGGTGAGAACATTTAAGATTTACTCTCTTAGCAACTCTCAAGCATATAGTGCGATATTGTTAACTATTTATAGTCAGCATGCTGTACATTAGATCACCAGAACTAATTCATCTTATAACTGGAAGTGTGTACTCTTTGACCAACATCTTCCCAATACCCCTGACCACCAGCCCCTGGCAACCACCAGTCTACTTTCTGTTTCTATGAATCTGACTTTTTTAGATTCTACCTATCAGTGAGATCATACAGTATTTTTCTATGTCTAATTTATTTTACTTTGCATAATTATCTCAATGTCCATCCATGTTGTCAAAAATAGCAGCATTTCCTTTCATTTTATAGCTGAATGACATTCCATGGTGCATATCTTTATCCATACACCTGTCAATGGATACTTAGGTTGTGTCAATGTCTCAGCTCTTGTGAATAATGCTGCATTAAACATGGGGGTGCAGGCATCTCTTCAAGATGGTGGTTTGATTTCCTTTGAATTTATACTCAGAACTGGGATTACTGGATCAGACAGTAGTTCTATTTGTAATTTTTTGAGGAACCTCCTCCATACTGTTTTCCATAGTGGCTGCACCAATTTATATTCCCACCAAGCACAAAGAAGTGTTCTCTTTTCTGCTCATCCTCACCGACATTCTGGGTTATCACTCATGACTTTGAGGACAGCCATTCTAACTGGTGTCAGGTGACGTCCCACTGTGGGTTTGATTTACATTTCTCTGATGATTAGTGATGTTGTGAACCTTTTCATGAACCTGTTGGTCATTTTTCTGTCTTCTTTGGAGAAATGTCTATTCATATCTTTTCCCACTTTAAATTGAATTATTTGGGGTTTTTGCTATTGTGTTATGAGTTCTTTTTATGTTTTGGCTACTAACTCCTTATCAGATATATAGTTTGCATATATTTTCTCCCATTCCTTAAGTAGTTTTTTGTTTTGTTGATTATTTGCTTTGCTGTGCAGAAGACTTTTTAGTTGATGTAGTTTCCTTGTTTATTTTTACTGTTTTCATTTGTGCCTTTGGTGTCATATCCAAAAAATTGTTGCCAAAATTAAGATTTTTTCCTATGTTTTTCTGAGGGGGGAGAGTTTTACCATGTTGGGTCTAACATGTAAGTCTTTAATCCATTTTGAGTTAATTTTTGTGTATGGTACAAGATAAAAACCCCATTTTAGTCTATGTGGATATGCAGTGTTCCCAATATCATTTACTAAAGACTATTCTTTCTCTACTTATTATTATTTAGTCCCTTGTCAAATATTAGTTGATTTTCTATGAATGGGTTTGTTTCTAGACTCTCTACCCAATTGATCTATGTATTAGCTTTTTAAATATATTTTTCTGTGTCTGGAATATTCTTATTGCCTTATGTTCAAGAAATGTTTCTGCATCCTGTAAGTCTTCATTTAAATTCTCTTTCTCTCATCCTTCCCCAATAGCTAATCATACTCACTATGTCTTTCCCAATAACCCACAGTGCTTTGCACAAGCCTTTCACAAAACTCACCATATTTGCTCTCTATATAGGGTCCAGTAGAAGTAAGGCCTGCTTAAGTGTGGTTGGTAGGGTAACAATATGGGTATAAAAATTTATACTTTTAATTTGAACATTTCACCTAAAATGCCATATGGTGTGCTTGAGTGTGATACTATTATGTTACAGAATTACATGCTTGTGATTTTGTAATAAAGGATTTTGTAATAAAAAGGGGTGTTATTTATATAGACTCTGTATATCATCATATTTACTATTGTTACTATCCTATGGGTTTGGACAGGAATGAATCTATCTTTTTTCTATTTCATCTTTGTAGTTCTAATAAATAAAATATTATATAGCCCTCTCATCCCTAACTTACCCTGGTCTTAATTTAACTTAGTGATTTAAAATTAATCTAGTATGTTCTATTTTTATCAACTAAACATACAGAACAGTTCTAAGCAGATATAGCCACATGATGACACATTTTCCTTTATGAATAACAAATACATTTTATATAATTAATTTGTGACCGATAAGATCACTAAGCTTTTTATCTCTCACATCCTTCTGTTCTAATCACTATTCCTCATTGATTGGTTCCTATTTCATAGGCTTGTTGCAGAGATCATGAGGGAAACTATTTTAGAGGTCCGTGGACTTCACAATAACCATGTTGCTTTCCCTGCCTTGTCCTTCATTAGCTAAGGTTGGAGCTGACTTCACCTGGCTGCACATCTCAGCTGTGGTAGTTCCTCACTGCTGCGCCACCACGCCCGAGACGTGTGAGTCCATGTCTTCCCCTGGGCATTGAACCCTCCTCACTGGCGCCAGCAGGGAAACAGTGGCTCGAATTCCTCCCCATCTCTTCCTGTATCAGATGGAAAGCTGTTCTTTTTTTAAAAGTCCAAGATGGTGAAGACATTTATTTATCCCTTGAGAGTTGAAGTAAATGTATGAAGAAATCACACCAGGTAGATATTTTCAGATTTGGGATCAGTGAAACATTATAAAAACATTTTTATATCATAAAACAAGTACTTTCATTTCTAGAAAAATCAGATTTATTGTATTAGAGGGATGTCCCTAACCAGGCCAGATCAAAACAAAAATAATTAAGAAAAGAAATGAGGGTACGAAATTTAGAAAACATGAATCCCACAGTAAAGTATGTGACAAAAACCAGGAGCCATCTTACTGAAAAGGGTATTTCCTAACGGAGCCTGCTGGACTAGAAGTCCATGACACGCTCCCATTGCACCAGTGCTTCCCCTGCAGGGCTTACGACTCTGTATTGAAATTCATTTTACACATCTATAGTTTCAACTACAAGGGGCTCATTGAGAAGTGGACCAGATGCATAGCAAATACTTAAGTATTTGCTGAACTAAGTAGACTATCGCCCAATGGATCGGTGTTGTGATTTATAGTCCAAAAGGGTCTGGCCCCAAGAGAAACTGTGTGAAGGCCTGATTAAAGTAGAATCAGAAGAGCCAATTGCATAAAACCCAGTCTAAGGACCAGGAAAGATGAGGTGAACTGACCCAGCTCAAGCAAATTTCTTTCCCTCTGTCTTTTTCCCCATTCAGGCCCTCAGCAGATTGGATGGTGCTCACCCACATTGGAAAGGGCAATCTGTTTTACTGAGTCCTCCAATTAAAATGCTAATCCTACATGGAAACATCCTTATAGACATGGCCAGAACTACTGTCTAACTTGGGCACTCCATGACCAGTCAAACTGACGTATAAAGTCAATCATCACAACTACCCTTAGATCACACCTCTTGGTCAGTCCCAAACTCCACCTCTCATCTTATTGGACACCATGTCAGAGACAATATAACAGAATGGACACCTTCATGGTTAGTATAATCAGGTCAATTTGCTGGAATGCCAATTAGCAATTTATTTAAGCTTAAAATCTTAGGAAAATGTATAAACCTCAATACTCAGATCAGTCTTTTATAAATTAGGTATAATAATACAAGATTATAGTACTACAAGATGATAATAGTTATCAATGTGAAAATAAAATAGAAATATATGAATCATATGGAAGTGTTTGCAATTGCATTTGATTAAAAGTAAGTGATTTATTCTCTTTTAAAACTATTCTTTAAAATTTTCCTCAGTGTACTAGTCTGAAGGTAACTAGGCCAGCCCTGTGTAGCATCAACTCAATATTACCAGAAACTTCATTGTTTTCTCAGCTATTCTTAGCTTTTTTACTCATTGCTATATGCTCATATTATAGCTACTCTATTTCCAGCATTGTGTTCACCCTTCCTGGAAACAAAGAAGAGAAAGAAAGAGAGAAAAAGATGGAAGGAAATAGGAAGGGAAGGAAGGGAGGAAGGAAGAAAGGAAAGAGGGAAGGGAGGGAGGGAAAGGAAAGGAAAGGAAGAAAGAGGTTTATGCTCCCTATAAAGAGCTTTTCTATAAGTATCTCCTGACTTCTAAAACTCATATTTCACTAACCCTGATTGTATCACGTGAGCACTTCTTGCTTCAAAGGAGAGTAGTTTTTTGGTTGTATGTATGTTGGCATTTTCCTTTGTTTTTAAGCTTACACATTGTCATCCTGAATAAGATGAAAATTCAGTTAGTAAAATAAAGAACAGTTACTGGGAGAACTATTAACATTGGTTTCTTCTGCCACAGGAACAAAGTCTCCCAAATTCTCACAGCAAATATCTCGTTTTTATTTTACAGAGAGAAAAGAAAAATATAGAGGGAGAGGGAGATTTTCTCTTAAAAAAAAAAAGATAAATATCCCAGGCAATTATGTGCGTTTGTGAATCACTCTAATTTCAGCTTCAGAGTTCAGTTGAGTGGCAGGACAATCTCTGTTTCTCTTGATTCCCTTCCCCAATAAAACATCTGGCTACATACTATAATAGAATTTTCATTAAAGGAGCACAGGGAGCTTTAACATAATTCATCTCTAAGTCTTTTTCTGGCAAGTTCTTGCATAAAACAATCTTCCCCTTAATATGAATCTGATACTCTTTTTCTGGCATGAGAATTACAATCATCTGGTATAATAAAGGTTTGTTTTTTGAACATAGGGACCTTTTGCCAACAAGATGAGAAAGTGGGAGAGGATGAATGTTATATTGTTATAGGATGATATATTATTATTTGCAAAGCTCTGAGGAGTGAGATTCAACCTTGTCAGCCTTGATTTATGTTTGTTCATTCTGTGATTCAATAGGAAGGTCAGGTGAGCTTTACTGAAATGTTTTGTTATACATTTTCCTGAGTTCAATGAAAAGCATCCTATATCCTCCCCATTTCCAGTGTTATGAGTTAAGCGTATATTGAATGGATACTGCATACATACCATTATGACTTAAAAGCTATTCACACATCTACGTATATGTACCTGAACTCAAAATAATTCCAAACAAGCTGAGGGGTCCTTGAGATCAGATTATTAATAGAGAGGTTAGGGTATATGTTTGGAAAAGTTTAAAACTCAAGTATAGGGCAGCTCGATTTTGAGCAAAATCTCAAAATATTTTTCTATTTAAGAAGGTTTTTCTACAAATACATAAATCTCAAAAATCTCCAACTTGAAAGCAGATATAGAGTCATATCCTATTTGAGAACATTAGACTAAGACCTGAAATGTAACTGGATTACTTCAGTGTTAATTGGGCTTGTAAAATTGTACAGCAGTATGTGAAAAGACATGTAATTATATAGTTTTTATAAGTCCATAAATAGTCTCTAATGTATATAGAAAGAGAGTATGTGATAATGATATTTCAAAGTAGAAAAATAGATGGCGTTGTTAAAAAATTAGTGTTAGGACCACAATTTAGCAGTAAGGGAAAGTAAAATTAGATATGTAAATCGTTCTTTAGAGAAAATGTAGCTCCATGGGTCATTTGTTTAATAACGTTCAAGGTCTTCTTCATAAGAACATATACCCTAAGTGCCATAAAAAGTAAAATTAATACATTCGATGGCATAAAAATCCTGGTTTGGATGTATGTGTGTCTATATTACATTCTCGTGCTTTGAGGCTTGTCTCTTTTTTTCTCCCTTTGTTTTTGTTTCATGTACAAGAGTTCCTAATTTTAATAAATATAAATTTTCAAATTAGTGCTTTATGTCCAAATCTGATATATGCTATTTAAAAGATTTTGCCTACCTCAAGGCCATAATAAAAATGTTCTTTTTGCAGAAGCTTTATAATTTTACCTCTTACATTTAGATCCGTATCATGAATGGGACTTAAGTGTCAAGATTAATTACTTCCATGATTATCCAGTTGATCTAATATCTTTTATTGATAAAATCATTCTTTATCCATCACACTTTAATGCCACATTGTCACAAATTAAATAACAATGTATGTATGGGTTTTTTTCTAGGCTTTTCAGTTTAGTCTTTTAATCTTTTTAACTAAAATTGCACCAATACCACATTGAAATGATCTTATTTTATTGTTCTAGTTAGGAATTTCAATATAATACTGGATAGAAATTCTGAGAGTATGTCCTCTTGTTTCATTCCTTATGTCAATAGAGAGGTTTTGATATTTCATGATATAAGTCTTTTTCATTGAGTTTATTGGGGTCACACTAGTTAATACAATTATATAGGTTTCCAATGTACAATTCTATAATCCATCATCTGCATATGACATTGTATGTACATAGCCCAAGTCATTTATCCTCCCTTTGCCCTCCTCCACCTCCCCACATCCCCTTTTCCCTCTGGCAATCACTGTACTGTTGTCTGTGTCTGTTTATCCTTGCGTGAGGACATTTTTTCATTGCTTTTAGAGAGAGAGGAAGGGAGAAAGGGTTTAGAGAGAGGGGAAAGGAGGAAGAAAGAGAGGGAGAGAAACATAATTATGAGAGAGAAAAATATCTATTGGTTCCCTTTCATGCACACCCCAACCGGGGACAGAACCACAACCTAGGCGTGTGCCCTCACCGAGAATCAAATCCATGACCTTTTGGTTTGCAGGATGATGCCCAAGCAGCTGAGCCACACCAGCCAGGGCTGTGTCTATGAGTTTAATGCTTAACCCCTTTATGCTTTTCACCAGCCCCTCAGCTCCACTCTTCTGACAGCTGTCAGTCTGTTCTTTGTATCTATGAGTCTGTTTCTATTTTGTTTGTTAGTTTATTGTGTTCATCAGATTCCGCATATAAGTAAAACAATATGGTATTTGTTTTTCTCTAACTGGCTTATTTCACTTAGCGTAATATTTTCTAGGTCCATCCATGCTGTTGCAAAAGGTCATATTTCCTTATTTTTTTATGGCTGAGTAGTATTCAATTGTGTAAATGCACACAGACTTTTTATCCACTCATCTACTGATGGTCACTTAGGCTGCTTCAAAATCTTGGCTATTGTAAACAATGCTGCAGTGAACACAGGGGTGCATATATTATTTTGAATTAATGTTTTGGGTTTCTCAGATATATTCCCAGAAGCAGAATTGCTGGGTCATAAGGTAGTTCCATTTTTAATTTTTTTAGATAATGCCATTTTTCTTTCCACAGTGGCTATACCAATCTGCATTTCCACCAACAGTGCACAAGGGTTCCCCTTTCTCCACATCCTTACAAACACCTGTTGTTTGCTGATTTATTGATGAGAGCCATTCAAACAAGTGTGAGGTCATATCCATTGTGGTTTTAATTTGCATTTCTCTGATGATTCATGATGTTGAGCACCTTTTCATATGCCTATTGGCCATCTGTATGTCGTCTTTGAAGAACTTTCTATCCAGGTTCTTTGCCAACTTTTTAATTGGATTACTTGATATTTTGGTCTTGAGTTTTACGAGTTCTTTATAAATTTTGGATATTAACCCCTTCTCAGATGTATCATTGGCAAATATGTTCCCCCATTTAGTGTGCTTTCTTGTCATTTTGTTGATGTTTTCCTTTGTTATGCAAAAGCTTTTTAGTTTGCTATAGTACCATTTGTTTATTTTAATTTTTTTCTTTATTAAAGGAAATATATAGGAAAAAAATATTGCCACAAGAAATGTCTGAGATTTTACTGCCTATGCTTTCTTCCTAGATTTTTAGCTTTTAGGTCTAACATTTACCTCTTTAATCCATTTTGAGTTTATTCTTGTGTATGGTGTAACAAAGTGGTCTAGTTTCATTGTTTTGCATTTATCTAATTTTTTCATCATTTATTGAATAGAATATCTTTACCCCATTGTTTTTTCACCTCCTTTGTCACATATTGATTGAACATAAAGGCATATGTTTATTTCTGGGCTCTCTATTCTGTTCCATTGATCTATATGCCAGTACCATGCTCTTTTGATTACTATAGCCTTGTAGTATAGTTTGATATTAAGTAGCATAATTCCTCCAACTTGGCTCTTCTTTCTCAAGATTACTGTGGCTCTTTTGTGGTTCCATATAATTTTTTGGAATATTTGTTCTAGTTCTGTGAAATATGTCATTGATATCTTGATAGGAGTTGTGTTGAATCTATAGATTGTTTTGGGTAGTGCAGACATTTTAATGATGTTAATTCTTCCTATCCATGAGCACAGTATATGCTTCCACTTATTTGTATCTTCTTCAATTTCTTTCTTCAGTGTCTTATAATTTTCCAAGTGCAGGTATTTTACTCCCTTGGTTAAATTTATTACTAGGTATTTTACATTTTTGGATGCATCTGTAAATTGAATTATTTTCTTAGTTTACCTTTTTAGTAGTTCATTACTGGTGTATAAAAGCTCAACTGATTTTTGAATATTTATTTTGTATCCTGTTACTCAACTGAATTTATCCATTCTAGTAGTTTTTTGGTAGAATCTTTAGTGTTCTCTATATACAGGATCATGTTGTCTGCAAATAGGGAGAGTTTTACTTCTTTCTTTCCAATTTGAATACCTGTTATTTGTTCTTTTTGTCTGATTGCTGTGGTGAGGACTTCCAGCACTATGTTGATTAAGAGTGGTGAGAGGGGACATCTCTGTCTTGTTTGTGATCTCAAGGGAAATACTTTTAGTTTTTGCCCATTTAGTATAACATTGGCTGAGAGTTTGTCACATATGTTGTCATGTATGGCCTTTATTACATGAAGTTATGTTCTCCCTATTCCCACTTTGCTGAGAGTTTTTATCATAAATGGGTGCTCAATTTTATCAAATGCTTTTTCTGAATCTATTGATATGATCATGTGATTTTTATCCTTCATTTTGTTTATGTGGTATATCACATTTATTAATTGATTTGCAGATATTTTAACCTTGCATCCCTGGAATAAATCCCACTTGGTCATGGTATATGATCTTTTTAATGTATTACTGGATCTCATTTGCTAATATTTTGTTGAGTATTTTAGCATTATCTATGCTCATTAGGGATATTGGCCTATTAATATTTTTCTTTGTAGTGTCTTTAACTGGTTTGGAATTAGAATAATGCTAGCCTTGTAAAGTAAGCTTGTAAACATTTATGCATCCAAAATAAGAGCACCTAAATATATAAATCAAATCTTAATGGACAAAAAGGAAGAAATAGGCAGTAATACAGTCACAGTAAGGGATTGTGACACCCTAATGACATCAATGGGTAGATCTTCCAGACAGAAAATCAACAAGGAAGTAATGGCCTTAAATGACACACTAGATCAGATGGATTTAATTGATATTTTCAGAGCATTTCATCCCAAAACAACAGAATATACATTTTTTCAAGTGCACATGGAATATTTTCTAGGATAGATCATATGTTAGGACACAAAACAAGTCTCAATAAATTAAAAAAGATTGAAATCATATCAAGCATTTTCTCTGACCATAATCATATAAAACATGTCTTTTTAATTGATATTTTTTATCAGGTTAGGGAATCTTCAAACTTCTTTAAAATTGTTTTAGATGCTTTGGAACATTGCATCTCCATATACATTTAAAATTAGTTTGTTACTTTCCACTAAAAATCATGTTAGCATGCGGATGCAATTGAATTGAATCTGTAAGTCAAGTTGTGTAGAATTCATATCTTTACCACATTTAGTCTTCTTATTGATAAACATAATATGCCCCTTCATTTATTTGTTTAAAAACTTGTAGTCTTATTTTTAGTTTGATGTTAAAGAGTCTGGCATATTTTCAATTATATTTATTTCTAAGTCCTATATACTATTACAGACACTTGTGTGATTCACTAGTGAAGCAGTCTAGGTCTGGAGTTTTCTGTGGGAAATTGCAGAATTTTTAAACAAATTTCTTATTTCACTTTGTTTTTTCATTATATTTGGTAAGTTTTCATTTTTTAGAAAATGTCTAGTATATTTACAAACTTCTCTTCTTAATATGCATAATGTGTCTCGTTTTTATGGTATAATGTCCTTGTCAGATTTGAGAAGTTCTAGATCACGATACCTTTTTATACTGCATCTGTACCATTCTCTTTCTCTTCCCTTCTGTGACTTCACCTGCCCCATGTGTCTTATATACTCATTCTATATTTTATATACACTTTCTTTTCATGCTTCCATCTGGTATTTTATATTGACCTATGTTTTATTTCGCTGTTCTTTTTTTCTGGTAAGCATTTTTAATTTGGTTATTATATGCCAGTTTTAAAATAGTGTCTTGTAAACTATTTTCTTATCAGTTATGTGTTACACTTCTAAGTCTTTACTGAATGCCCATGTTCCCAGTGAGGCTTCTGTACTCTGCATGGTAGTAGTTTAGAAGATTCTCAGGTCTGCATGAGTTCTGGAATATGTTTGGCTTATAGTTCCCCAGTAATTTGTTTTCCCTGATGCCTGGCTTCATGGAGTATTCCCCTAGAAAAGTAGAGATTGTCATTCAACAAAAGGCTGAAGGGCTCTCTTTTTTAAAATCCTTGTTATTGTTATTTATTATTGCATTGTTGGTATTTTCCATGTGAACATACATACATGCATTTCAATTCACACAGAATTAGACTCTGCTACCTCATTCTTAACTTCTCTGAGTTCTGGTTTCCCAGTTTGTAAGAGAAGCATGAAAACTCATTCCCACCTACATGCCAGGGTCAATGAGAAACTAACTAAAAGCTCTCATGCTGAACTCTAGTGGTCACCAATATCCTCATCCTTCCCGCCTGGCAGCAGCTGATTTTTAAATGCCGGCTCCCAACAACTTTCTGAAGGGGTCTCTTGCACAAATTTTTAGAGCTCTTTCTCCCATTACCTGCCTCCTCTCTCTGGCATCCTGCACTTCAAATCCCAGCCCCTTCAGCCTCCCTGAATTCAATGTCTGACTCTTTTGAGCTTTGTTTGAGTTCCCCTCTCCACCACAAATCAGAGACTGAATTCAAGAAAAAAGACATGGCAGTTGAGAGGTTTATTTAATTTATTTCCATTCTTTTTCAAATCTTAGGTCCTCACGGATGTTATTCAGTATCTAAAAAGTTCAGCTGTCCAATTCTCAAGTTGTTTAATAGGAAGAACTATATTGTAGCAGTGACCCCTTCATGAGCAGAGATACAAAGCTGTTGTCTGCATTTCTATCTTGGTTTACGGGCATTTGGTCCTATGTCCTGCCATGCCTGTGAACGTTTGTTCACTACTAGTCATTGTATATAAAAAAGGATGGAGGCTCTGTGTGGTGCCTTCTTCCTCCAGATAAGATTTACTTGTCTTCTGGTCACTAAAGTAAAGGCAAATTACAGCCAATATTTTCACTAGTTGTAAAATCTATGTTACATGTCTATGAAGTAGAACTGTTATCATATAAGGTAGATCTGCAGGTGTTGATATGTGAAGATATCTATAATACATTCTGTCAGTTGGTTAGGACTTCCATACAAAGTACCACACAATGAGTGCCTTAAACTACAGAGATTTATTTTCTCAAAGTTCAGGAGGCTGGACTTTCAAGATCAAGGTGTCAATTGGATTGGTTTCTTCTGAGGGCCTGCTCCTTGGCTTGTATATATAGCCTTCTCTTTCTCGTGGTCTTTCCTCTGTGCTTGACTGTGTCTAAATTTCTTTTCCTTTTTAAAGACACCAGTCATGTTGGGTGAGAACCTGCCCTAACAGCCTCATTTTACCTTAATTAATCCTTTAAAGAGCACCCATCTCCAAATACTAAGATACTGAGATTTAGAATTGCAACATATGAACTTTGAGGAGACACAATTCAGCCGCTAACATATATTATATTGTAAAGAGGGCAAAGAATGAATATTATGTGTAATAATATTTCACACACTTTTAAAGCATTTACATATATATTTGCATGAATTTTGTGTAAGACTTCAAAGAAAGTATGGGATTGAGGGTTCATGGGGACAGAGGAGAGTTAAGGGTAAGAGTGCCTTTTTAAATCTTTTTTTATACAGTTTTCATATTTTTCCAAACTTCTGTATTACTTTTATAATAATCAAGAAAGATATAACTATATGTACTCTCTCATTTTACTGGTGAGTAAACCAAGTCCCAGAATTGCCAGAGGTCACTCAATTATTTCCTGGTAAAACCAGAACTGCAACATAAGTTTCACAGTGGCTATACCCGTGATCACTTATGCTCTCCAAATAGCTATTCTCTGTCAGTATTTGGATATATAGATTTACTTTCCATCTCACTACTAAGTTGAGTTTCTGCTACAGTTATTTGAATCACATGATCATCTCTCAGTGTATGTTATACCAAGGACTTAGTAAAAAGCTATTATGTTTAGATTTCATTGTTCCTCAGCTTGATTATTTCATATTTGCATGTGTAAATTTAATATGACTGTATCTTACAATAAATAGCCTTACATTGTAATAGGTCATTCTGTTTTCAATTTTCAGCTTCTGCCCCTAAATATTTCATTCTGATCTCTCCTTACTGAAGGAACCCTGGCAACTCCAGGTCTCCCTGATCTTTGGCTAAATTGGTAAAGCCCTCTTGTTCGTTTGACTTAAAACTGAACAACAGGTCCAGCTCCCCATACATTTCCTTTATTCCCTCGTGCTTCTGTAACAGTAGCCTTTAATACTCTTCAATGATTAGGCCTCCACCGGCATCCTGTGTTGGACCAGGCTCAGCTTTGTCTCGTCTCGTGATTTCCAGAAATTCACGAACAGCTTCCAGACCCCCCATGTGATGTCTTCTCACTTGAACAGAATTGAGAGAATGCAGGTGTGAATACTACTCTCATGTGAAAGACTATAAAACTCACTGTGAACAGTCAAATGTCACTTCATTACAAGAATCTCCGCTTTAAACACAGGAGTTCTTTGGCTAGAGTTAGGAATAACCTGGTGTAGTAGAAGCCGCGACAGGACTTCACAGAACTTCCCTTTCAGGTGGCTTGGACAGTTTGTTCTGAAACTGCACATGGGTTTGAATTTATTCTCTTTTAAGTGGCTCTCTCATCTGGTTCTGTGAAGATGGGAGACTCAATTAAGAAACCACTGTGTGGCAGTCACAACTGGGTCCTTTATTCCTCTCAGTACGGCGGGGGGAAAAAGACTCCCCAGAACAAAACGTGCCATAGCAGTTTTGCTTGACCTTTCTTTACTGACTAGCCTCATTCAAAGTTTGTTTCTTTTTTTTTTATAAGGGAGAAAACATAAAAGGCATTAAATGGCTTAGTTGTTACCTTTTAAGTACAGCAGATGTTGAGGGAAGAGGTGGTTACACTGTGGGCATTTGAAAAATGGTTTATCCTGTTATCCCGCTAAAAAATTGCTGAAGCTTCCCGTTCTTCAAACATTGCCTCATTGCCTCACTAAAACTCATTCTTCTTGCCTGCTTTTATCAGAGGGGTCAAAAATTGAGAAATCAGATTGACCTGTTGCCCTGTTAAATAAGGCTGTATAAGGGCCTCCAGAGTAGGGTGTGAGATTACTGAGTGCATAAGACATTTATTTGAGATGCTGAAGTTAGTAAAATGTCTATTTATATTTATTTTCACCTAAAAATAACAACAAAATTAAATACATATAGAAGGGAAGTTTCTCTAATAATGAGTATCTACTACCCCCTCAAAATCTAAAGACATATGCCAAATCTTTAGTTAATTTCATACTTAAAAGTTGAATGCTTATTCTCAATTAGTTTATCTTCTCTGTAGGTATATCTTTTTAAATTCTTTTTCAAGTTTTAAGTGAGTTTTTTTCTTTTATTATTGAGTTGTAAATGTTATTTTTACATTCTGGATACCAGTCTCTTATAAGATGTGTAATTTTCAAATATTTTCTTTCATTTTATCAGTATGTTTTCACTTTCTTTTCATTATTTTCTTTTAGATCTTATTTTATTTATTTTTAGAGAAGGGGAAGAGGGAGAAAAAGAGAGGGAGAGAAACACAAATGTGTGGTTGCCTTTCGCATGCCCCCTACTGGGAACCTGGCCTGCAACCCAGGCATGTGCCCTGACTGGGATTCAAACCAGTGACCCTTTGGTACGTAGGCCGGGACTCAGTCCACTGAGCCACACCAGCCAGGGCTGTTTTCACTTCCTTGCTTGTTGATTTCAGGTCTGGGCAAAGAAAGTACAAGAAACATCTTTTGCGGCTAGAAAGCAAAGAAGTTCCCAAAGACTAAGGGAAACATGTTCAAAGAGTCCAGGATCCAGCTTGAATGAACTCCTATTGACGAATTATGGGAAAGTGTGAACAAATCTGGGATTGTAACTAATTATAAAACATTAAATAAAAAAGTAATGAATTAGCAGTAATATAAATAAAAGGGATAGTGAGAGAGAAAAAGTAAAACAAATTTATGTACCACTGGCATATATAATTATCACACCATAGACTTACCTTTAAACTTGGCAATAAAAGAGAAAGAATCAAGCATCATGCTCTTTCATTTAAAAAATATTAAGTTGGTGGAGAAAAACTGTTTTCTGTAAAAAAATGCTAGATCACAAATGTAAAAGGGATAAAGGAAATAGAAAAAAATCCACTGTTTTGCAACCTCCAATGAAATAATTGATTCAAGCAAGAATCCTAAAACTTTTGATTAAAAAATTATTGGAAATAAACACCCTGGATGTTACTTATACACAAGGGCATTACCCCACAGATTATTTGCTAAATAAAAATAACTAATAATTGACCTCATGATGAAGAGATCTGGATTTCATCACCGTAACCAAGTATTATAAATAGTGGGACAACTTGATACTATGCATCTGCTAATGCAGTGTAATTTGAAGTACACTACAGCATGTGTGAAAGATTCTTGCCAAAAAAAATGTTAAACTGTATCTATCCTTTTAGACCTAACTTTCAATGTACAGGATACAAGCAGGTTAAGTAGCACCATAAGCAAACAATTAGATCCCGCTAAAAAACAAAAAAAAACAGAAGAATGGGATACATTTTGTAAGTCAACTGACCTGTTCTCTTCAAAAAGTCAATGTCAATAGGGAAAAAAAGGGAAAATTATTATAGGATAAAAATGACTAAAGAGATACAGTAATACATGCAATACAGAGATCTTGCCTGGATCTCGCTCAAAAAAATGGGTGTGGAAGACATGTTGGGAAAATTGAGTAAGAATCTCAGGCCCTAAGGCATGTATGAGAAAAAAAAACTCAATATAGGTAGTATGTTTATTACTGTCTTCTTTACTATATTTGCTTTGAAAGATTAGAGATAAAATTTTTCAATAAAAAAGCTATGAAATACTAAGGAATTGGCAAAGAAAATTTTTTCTCAAAGTTAGTTCTTATATTAATTGATATCAGGGACTTTTAAAAATTTTTTTTAGTTTGAGAATAAAAATAAGATTATGTGTGAAAATGACTTACTTTTAGGAGTTGCCTACTGAAATATTTGGAAGTATCATGCCTATAAACCATTTAAACCTTTAGAAAACACACAAACACAACGAGAGAACTAAAGAACTATAAAATATTAATATCTGTGGAATCTACTCGGTGAGTATGTGGGTGTTCATTGGACTATTCTTTCAACTTTTGTCCATGTTTAGATCCTTTTATACTAAAAATGTGGGAAAATAGCATCTTTTTAGGCTTTTATTTCTAGGATACTTTATTCTTTTCCTAAGAGTTATAAAACTTAACCCTATTAAGAAGCATTAATTTAAAATATATTACTGCTACTTAATTATTTTAGGAAGTTTTCTGTTTAACTTTAAAGAAATAATTGATAAATTAATGTTTTTGAGAAAATAATCATTCATCTAAATTATTGTGTCTGTTAAAATAAAAACTGCTGAACAGTAAATATCTCTCTAGGTGGTGGGATTCTGTGGAATTTTACTTTCTATTTTCTGTATTTTCTAATTATTTAATAATACTAACGGTTAACCTTTATTATGTATTTGCTCTATGTTAGGCAACATGCTAGTTCTTTATACACAATTTCTTATTTTTTTCCTTATAAAAATATTTAAACTATTAAAGTGGTGGGGTTAAAGAAAAAAAGAGAAAAAACTAAGCAAAATAAAAGCAGGTTTTGAGTAACCAATATTAAAAAATGGGAGAAAGATCTATTCAAGGCTACGTAATAGGATTTTCAAGTATAACTGAGAAGCTAGCTGAGGGTGGAGCCGTAGGTTAGATCATAAAAGATGGGGTCTCTATTGTGGGCAGCAGTGTTATTTCTTTCTTCCTGTTGCATAGCCCACGCATGCAGGAGCAGAGAAGGTAGATGGATAGGTTGGTCCAAAAGTGGGGTTGGCAGGGCAAATGCAATAAAAGGATAAAGAAACATGATTTTGAGCATTCTGACAAAAAGAGTGATTGGAGTAATGTGCCACATTATCTGGAGAAGAAATTAGTCCTTGGTTGGGAGGTGGTGGGTCAGGGGCTGAGGGTTTTGAGCACACAGGAGCCACGCACAACAAAGCAAGCGTTGCTGTGAAGGCAAGGACGTTAACTGAAGTCAGACTCATCCAGACATTATCAAATGTGCAAACTACAGACTGAAGGGAAGCAGAGTTTTTGAAGGGACATAATATCCATACTTTTAGACTTACCCACCAGGAAAAGAGGCCTTTGTGTAGGGAAGTGTTTGAAAACCTGGAGGATTAAAGGCTTCTGAAGGTGTCTGAGACAGAAGCTAGGGAGATAAAGGTTTGACGAACTCCTTCCTTAGAAGTACAGAAATCTGGTTTCCAGATGCCATCTAATATGGGAAATCAGGAACAATAGATCATGAACAAAGGACCTAAGGCATGTATGAGGAAAAAAATCAGTATAGGTAGTATATTTATTACTGTCTTCTTTACTGTATGTGCTTTTAAAGATAAGAGAAAATTTTTCAATAAAAAAGCATGGCATACTAAGAAATCAGCAAAGAAATTTTTTTCCCAAAGTTAGCTTTTAGGAAGAATCAGAGAAGCAGAATAAGGCTTCTTTTTCTTTAAAAGGAGAGAAGACAAGCTCAGCACCCATGTCTTGTGAAAAATGTGTAAAGTCAAGCCTGAGAAATTGAGGTATAATATTGGGGCACTAATAAGCCAAATACCCTTATTGTTTTCCCTGCCCCTGTTAGCCAAACATGCTGTTAGTACAGCTTCCACTAGTTGTGGTACTTTTAAAAACATGATTTTTTTTCTTCTGGCTCTCTTTTCCTAACTGAAGATTGTATTAAGTATATTCAATTGATGACAATATACATTAAATGCCATGCCTAGGTCAGATGCTATAAGGACTGTCAAAGAGGCACAAAGTATGATGCCTTCTCAAAAAAAAACATACAAATTAGATGTAGAGAGAAGACTTGTGCTTAGGAACCAAATAATAAAGAGATGGCATGAACAGCTATTTGAGTTCACTAACAAACCAATAAATAATGACAAAGACAGTCTTTGTAGTTGATGAAAGTTTAATAAAGTCTTCAAGTGCATTTCAAATGAAGTACCAGATTAGTTGGTAGATGTTGGGACTACTTGTTGGTTTTGGAAACAGTAACAATATAGTGAAAGTGGGTATGGTTTATATTCATGTATGTGTGGGGGAGGGGTTGGTGGAGAAGGATAATATTTATAAAATGAACAGCCACAACCTAGGTACAGTAATGATTCAATCAAAGTTTTTAAGTATTTACTAAATACCTGATTACAAGCTATGTCATTGGGTGTTAAGACAGAAGGGTATTATTTTAGGTAGAAAATATTTCAAAGTATGGTTCAATAATCAAAACTAGATATAACAGTGGCAATTTTTAATTGGTGAACAGAAATATCACAAATTCCAGATGTTCTACAGCACACAGAGAAATGTCTAGAATTTTCCAAACTGAAAAATGTAAAGACTGTGAAATTGAGCTACATGGACAATTGTGCTGGTGATTTTTATCTAGCATTAAACTTTTTGGTTTTCATCCACTTTACGTTGTGATGGCCCAAAGACTGGGTCAGCATTGTAATCTGAGTGCATGGATCTGCCTGCCTTCCTACATAGGGCTGCTTCACTGGGCTGGGAAGTAGGAGCTCCTACCAAGTGTTCACGAAAACTTCTACACCTGAGGGCTTTATGTAGAGAATATGGCATACTCAGTAAACAAATTTTCACACACTAAGGAGTCTATTCCAGATGCTATTCAGGCTGGAAATTGCTCCCTAATTGCCAAAAAGCAAGGGGCACCCAAGTACTCCCACCAGTCTAGAGGAGCACAGGCAAAGTCGGATTGAAAAGTCAGGGGAGGAGAGAAGCCACTCCTAGGGCACAACTAAAGAAGCATTGTTCAGAGAGTAAGTTATACATAAAAGTAAATTTACACACTTTTAACAGTTTTCTTTTAAAAAATTTCAACAATAGAATTCAGACGGTCTGAGAATTTGGGGGGGATTGTTATGAATGGGAAGGTCCCCATTCTCATACAGCCTGCATGGGATGGAAACACAGGAGGTAAGAAGCTCAGTAGATGTAAAACCAGAACAAAAACAGACTACAGACCACCAAGACGGACCAAGTCAGGAAAAACAGTCCATCATACTTGCCTAACCAGCCCCCAAGGAGGAGAAATTGAAAGGCAACACAACATCATATCTTATGACTTTGTATACTTTATTTTATAAATATTCATGTTTATGTCAAATGCTTAATAAAATGTATGCCCTTCATACTGTAGGAAAGTTTCCGTAATGTTAACTAAACTTCGTACTACTACGTAGGTTTTGAATAAAGGGCTCTTCTCAAGTTATTGACTAACGGATTTTCCTATCCAACAACTTCAGTCAAAAACTCCTGCTTATACCTGAGCAAACACAAAGCATTTCTTACAGAATGTGCCTGGGGAAAGTTTTTAGCTGTCTGGGTTCATTGGTCTATTCAACAAGTATTTATTCAGCCAATTTGTTGAGACATACACGCCAGGCTGTGCTGGGAATTGGAGCATACAAGCAAACACCGATCTTCCCTGGATTAGTTATCTGTGGATGTGGGTGGAACACATCGTCCCCAAACTCAGCCATTCAAAGCAAACGTTTATTATCCCATACAGATTCTGAGGGTAAAGAATCCAAAAGCAGCTTCTCTGAGTCATTCTGATTCAAGACCTCTCATGAGGCTATAATCCAAGTTGTTGGCCAGGGCTTCAGCCACCTGGAGGGTTGGAGAATCGGCTTCCAGCATGCACACATGGCTGATGGAAGGTGGCTTCAGTCCTTTGCCACCACCAGGCCTCTCCCACAGGGCTGCTCAGTACGGGGCAGCAGGCTCCTCCCAGTGCAACCAGTGAGAGAAAGAGAGGGGAAGGGGGTCAGGAGGAAAACAGAGGGCACACCCAAGTCAGGAGCCAGTCTTTCACACCCTGATGTTGGGAATGATGTGACGTGCCATCACTTCTGTATTCTGTTGGCCACAGCGACCAGCACTGATGCAACGTGGAAAGAGACTGCGCAGGGTGTGAGTACCAGGAGGCAGGGATTATGGGGAGCTATCTTGCAGGCTCTTTAGCACCTTATTGTATATCACTGATGTTGTATATGTGGGTATGGACCACAGAAAAACAAACATATACATTCCAGTTACAAAGCAGGCAGTGGTGACAAGCTAAGACCTGAAGGATGAGCAGGAACCCCTCATACCATGTATCCAGACCCCACTTTTATATTTCACATTAACCTTCATGAGAATAATGTGAGGTAGAAAGGGAATAAAATGTGTAGGCATGTTTCTTCTAAAAATGGCATATGGTTACTGGGTAAATTCCAGGATTTTAAAGGCATGCAACTGTCAAGCCTGGGAGAAAGAGCAAGCATTTGAAACCAACTGAACCACAAGTACAAGGACATTGGGTTAGAGATTCCCATGATTTTTATAATTATGCCTCTGTGTCTCTTAGGTTCAGGGCTGGGGTCATGGAATGAGCTCACAGAAGGAAAAATCCAGAGAAGACGATTGCAAAGGCTTGTCATGAGTCTAGCACATTCACAAGTAAAGGTATGGACAGATTAAACTTTATCATTTCCTGCACACCTTCTCCATCTCAACCAGGGATGAATCTGTAATGTGTTCCTCCACAAGGCAAATGCTACTTCTCTTTGCTTAAAAATGTTGTAATTTAATCACGACTCCTGCTGGCTCTGTTTCAGGCCTCATAACAAAAACATTCTCCCTTAGCCGGGTTAAACCTGACACCGGTGTTTGCCGGATCTGCCGACTGCTCTCCCCAAAGAAGCAAACGCTTTCTGGAGTGCTCGGAGAAACATCAGTCAATCTGTCACTGGCATATTGTTTCCCATTTGTAGGGAATGGAGATTGAAAAGGCCAGTCATGTTTAGAAATACTAATGTGGCTGCCGTCGTGATCTTTGGGTTTCTTAGTTAGAAGATGTTCCGTGCCCACCTCCTGCCCAGCTCTCATGACAGATCTGAAGGGCTGGCTTCAATCATCTGAGCACGGCTCACTCTGCCGGTAGGCAGGAGCACTCTTCATCCTGATGAATAAATAACTCTGGAATTAACCGTACAATGGACATGCAATGATTAATGGAAATTGAAAACCTTTGGAGTTGTAGCCAAATTAACAACATGCTGTGCTTGTTGGAGGGAGGAAAAGGAATACCTGTATCCACAGCTCTCCACTATCACTGACATGTCTCAGCCAGGTTAGAGCAGCGGAACCCTCCCCAAATTCTCTCAGTGCCTCTTGCTATTGTATACTCAATCACTTCCTCTTCTTCACACACACTCCTATGAGATATGTGACCTTTCAAACCAAACTCGGACCTTTCAAACCAAACAGAACCCACGCATTAACAATGTGCACATGAAACGTGTGCCCAGGTCCTTAGTATAACAGGTGTGGTCCAAAGTGCCCTGTCCAAAAGTCAAGTTAATTGCATTATTATCTGTTTTTGCAGCATGTAAGTATAGCTTCAGAAGGCAAGATTGCTCTTAATTGCAGATGACCACCAATGACTGAGTCCCTGAGCGTGTTGAGCAACAGAAGGTCGCAATGGGAGCACCCATGGTACTCTTAGCTTACTGAATTCTTTAATTATGTGGGGTTCCGTTTCTTTATCTTGCTGCTTAATCAGGTTCATCCTAGTTCTTTAACTATCCTGAGGAACTTTGTGTTAGTAGGCTGCCATATGTTCACACAGCTCAGGTATAGATTTAACCATCAAAACAAAGTACCCAGTTACTCAATATTTAAACACAGTGTTTTTGGTGTTTTCTATCAGAAAGGCTTTCTTTCCTCTCAGGGCCATTTCAGTGCATTAGAAGTTTCTTTCCAATGGAAAGTTGGATACTTTTTCACTCCACAAAGTCAATGCTGCATTGTTTGGGTGTCATCAAACTCACTGAAGCAACTGAGTTATTATATTGGTGAAATTAATTATTGAAGTGAAGATGTGTTTTGTTCTGCTTTAAAAGGAAGATAAAAGCCTGAATAATTAAAAATGTTTTTCTATTACAGCTAATGTGCAATACGGCTTCTAACATAATTTGTTGAGTTTGGAAAGTTACTTTTATATCATCAATGCCTTCATTTACTACATTTACACATTTATTTATTCATTCAAAAATATTAATTGAGCATCTTCTGGGTGCCAACACTTGCGAAGGAAAATGGAAATACAAAAATAAATAAAACATAGGTTCTGTCATTTGGAAGCTGTTTACTTAATAGATGCATGAATCCCCAGGCCCCGGGCAGTCCTCAGGGTGTTAAAGGGACAGCCTGCACTGCCCTTTTCCGAAAGCCTGATGTTTTCCTGGAAAGCATGTTGTACCAGTACATTCTCTATTTTGCCCGGGTCGCAGTCCTAAATTTTCTTTATAAAATGTATTTTACTTAATGGAAATGTTTTAGCTGGTACTTAGGGGGCTATAGTGGACATAACTTGATTTATTTAAACCAGAGTCATTTTAAATACTTCTGTTTGTTTTTGTGTTTGGTAGTTCTATTTTATTTTTGTCAAATTAGTAGAAACAGTTTTCTTTAAAATATAATACTATTCCTTTATAATTATATTTGAGAAGAGAAAAAGAAAACTGATATTTCATAGTACAGGGCTATACACACAATAATTTCAGTTGATTGGACAATATCTTCCATTTTCTGTAAATTGACTCTTGGAACTTCCCCTAATGATAGTATTTTCCAGTAGCACCTCTATGCACTGAGAAACAAAGATACGGGGTTAAGCAACATCTCACTTTGTTTCAAGACGGCATTTCCAGCAAGGAGTGATTACTCAGAAATGAACAAGATAGGGAAACAGCAGCTGAAAAGGTGAAATGTAAGGAAAGCTTGCAGTGATGGAGAGCTGATATTTGCATGTTCCCTCAGGCTCATTACAACAGCCTTTTCCTCGCCCAGGCCTGAGGGCTCACCCCTTCACAGCTCCGGGATTCTGCTCTGCTTCCCTTTATTTTTTATGTATTTGTTTTTTACCAGCATTCTCTCTGATAGCTCAGCTAACAAAGGGCTCAGGTGGTTTGTCAAAAGGTTAACACATGTAAAGGGATAATTCTAATTCTTCCACAGCCAGACTCGGAATCTATAACCAAAATCAAGTCTCTCTGACCTTGTAAAACTATCAAAACGTTTGCTCTCTCTCCTTCTCTGTCTCCTTAGTAATTTTTACTGGTTTTTCTTTCTTCTTTCTCTCCCTCACTTTTATCAAATTTTTCCACAAGATCTTAAACTTAAAAATCTTTGTAAAAAAACTCCTACTGTTTGAATAGTGGTTTATATCTTCAAGGCACATTGGCTTGCCCTAGCTTATTTAGTATTAAGGCTAATAATATTGTCAATTGTTCATTTATTCATTCATTCATTTGTCAGTCAGGCTGCAGACTAGAACTGAGCTAGCAGCAGTAGGACAATTTAAAATGTTTGAGTGACTTCCATAGCAGAAATGACTATCTTTAGTGATTAAGGATCTGTTTCCAAACACTAATTTTATCTAAATTGATTCAGGGCCTTTTGGAGAAATAATTATTCCAGGTAAAATCTCAAGAGAAACTCTCAATGTCTTGTGCCAGAAAGCAAGGAGGTATCCAAAGCCTGTTGACTCATGTAAAGAGAACACCAGAGCTGACCTAACAGGCTCTCAGTAGTTATAAAGGGTAACTTGAGAATTTAAACAAATTGACAGCAATGGATTATAACACATTTCATCATCGTCACCCCCACCACTGCCATCATCATCAAATTCTCAAGGCCATAATAATGTTTGAAAGAAAATAAAGAGTAGTAAATGTTCTCCTTTATATAAGAATGCCACATAATAATGGCAGAAGAAATGATAGAAATAGGAAGTCACCATTTTTACCTCCCGAAATAATAAATAAATTTGTGAAAAGATCATCAGTAGAATGTTCAACCATTGTGCACGACATTGTGGAGAAAATACACATTGACACAATCTAAAGTTATCGCTCTCCAAATGATTTATTAATTCAAGGGAAGCCATACTGCTGTGGTGGAGTGTGGGAGTCCGCTGGAACCATGGAGTCAAACTCAGCATCACTAATAGTGGCGGTATCACAATATATGTGATACATTGAATCACGTATCCTTGTCAAAAATGCTTAACCTAAATCTAATAATTGGAAAACAATTACACACAGGCGGGATATGAGATACTCTGCAAGACAACTACTCTGGTCTCTTCATAAAACACACTGTTTTTTTAAAAAAAAACTGTATTTGTTGAAGGGCTTGGGAAGCTAAGAAACTGTTGTAGATTAAAAGAAAATGAAGAGACATTAAAAGAAAATTTAATATGTAAACCATTTTCAAAAATCAGATTGAGGGATAAAATTTACTGTGGCAGGAAGAAGTAAGACTATAAATCAGCTTGTCTTAAAATAAACATATTATACTAGATGATCCAAGTGGGTCTAATATATTCATAAGAATCCTTAGGCATGGAAGAAAGAGGCAGTGAGGGGAGAGTCAGAGTGATGTGATGGAAGAAAGCCTGGCCTGCCGTTTCTGGCTTTGATGATAGGAGGGGGCCATGAGCCAAACGAATGTGTGCAGCATCAAAGAATTAGAGAAGCTAAGAGAACAGATTCCCCTGCAGAGCCTCCCAAAGGGATACAGCCCAAAGGATACCTTGATTTTAGCCTCATACTTCTGAACTCCAGAACTATAAGATAATAAATATGTGATGTTTTAAGCCACTAAAGTTGTAACAATTTGTCATAGCAGCAATAGGAAAGTGGTAGAAACTTTGGAATCAGAAGTGGAGTGCTTCTTTAACAAATATCTATAAATGTAGAAATCTGGAATTGGGTAACGGGCAGAGGACAGGAGAATTTTAAGGAGCATATAGAGAAAGCCTAGTTTGCCTTGAATAGACTATTAGTAGAAATCCAGATATTAAAGACTCTGCCAGTGAGCGGTCAGAACAAAATGAAGAATTCGTTATTGGAAATGGGAGGAAAGAGGGTCCTTGTATTACAGTAGCAGAAAGCTCCGTTGTGCAGACGTCATGTAGAAGGCAGAAACTGTAAACTGTGAGTACACATTTAGCTAAGGAGCTTGCCAAGGAAAATGGAGAAAATTCAGTCAGTCTTCTTTTTGATGTTTATAACAAAATGTGAGAGAAAAGACATAGTTTACCAGAAGACCTGTTACATAAAAAGAAACCAAGAGTTGATAATTTGGAAAATTCTTACTCTGTCCACACTATTTAAAAAATGTTAAAATTAGGACATTCACTGTCAGGAATACATTTTCTGGACAGAAAGCCAAGGGTGTGTCTGGACAAACTTTGACTAGCACCTTGAAAGATTGAAAGATCAGAATATACAGTCACAGAGGGCTAACTGAAGACATTAGGTATGTGACTTAAGGGTCTGCTCAGACAACTAGGAACAGATGAGAGAAGCCTCTTTGTAGCAGTGGGGAATTGTAACCCACCCCACCATTGTTTCTTTTAATGCTGACTCTGACTAATATGTAGCTTGTAGATAAACAGCATGTTTGTATAAGAATCCAGGGAACTAAAGTCAGAAGATACAGACTCTGACCTTCAGTCATCCCAGCTCTGGGAGATTTGCTGACTTTCAGCTGTCAAACCAAGATGTTGTAAAACAGGATGATGCACACCAGACCCTTGCTTGACAAGTTTCTAGGTCCTCATCGGGATGGACTGTGCTGGACTGCATGTAGAGAACCTTTCAGACCCATCCCCTTGATCTCTTTGTTCTGCTTTCCCTCTCTCTTTTTTTTTATTAAAAAAAACTCATCTGCCTGCACTGAGATGCTGAGATGGATTTTTGAGGACAGGAGTTTCCCCATCTTCTTGAGATGCTAGCACTTGAAGAAACTGTTTTCCTATTCACCAGCACCTGTCTCCTGAGTTTGACTTTTGTTTGGGCAAGCAACCAGACCTGGGTTTGGTTACAGACTGAGCCATGAGCCCCCGAGGATTAATCCCAGGCCCTAAAACCAAGCAGGGTTTGCCAGAATGGATTTTGAAATTGTTTGGGACTCTAGACTTTTTTCTACCCATTGTATCTCTTTTTAAATGGGAAAGTCTGTAACTATTACCCTATACCTGATCCACCATGCCATTTAATTTCGAGAGAAGATAACTTGTGTTTTGAATTTCACAAATCTACAAATGCAAAGGAATTTTGCCCCAGGCTGTATCATAGCTAGACCTTCACCCATATCTGATGTAGATAATGATATTTAGGGCCTTTAAAATGATAAGACCTTGGACTTTAAATTGATTCTTAAAACCTTGAGACTTTCAGGGATATTGGGATTGGATAAACGTAATTTGCTTGCAGGACAAATGTGAATTTTGGGAGGTTGAAAAGCAGACTGTGGTAGACAGAATAATGACCCCCCTGAAGATGTTCACCTAATCTTCAGGTCCTTTAAAAGTGGGAGCAACAGAACAAAAGTAGAGATGTAAAATTTAAAAAGTAATTTAGGAAGATCAATCTAGCAACATGCAGCATGTATGACACACTTGAAGGTGTTGTATCAGAGACTTAAAAAGCAGTTAGGATGCTTTTCCAGCAATCTGGTATCAGGTGGTGAGTGCCTTCCCCAGTGGGGCAGGAGTGAGGAGCAGCAAAAGGCCAAACATGGATCTTTCAACTTTTTTTTTTTAATAAAGGTTCAGGGAGAATTTGTATTTGTTTTGCTTTACCTAAATACTCTAAGGATCTTTCTCACTAGTTGGCTGTGTGTGTGCATGTTTATTTTACTGGCAGAGTGTTTGAGCTTCTCACACGGAAGGCAACATTGAAAAGCAAACTATGTATTTCAAGTGAAAATGTATTTTAAGGAATCAGCCGCATATCTCTGAGTTGATAGGACCTGATTCCTAAGCCAGTGATGCTTCTCTTTCACAATTAACTGTAAAGATTAGCAACCCTTTAGAAATGGTAAGGTACCCCTTGAGTGATCCACACCAACTTAGTGTTGAGATGTATCCACTAATGATGCTCCTCTTTTCCAGGTCTTTGTGGTTTAAGACTTTCTAATGAAGGATCTGTGTAAAAGGTTAAGTAGTGTTGGTGTTAACAATGGCCAGAAAATGTGATGCCCAGAAGATTGCTGGGTGATGTGAGGGTGAGGGTGACTGTTGATAGAAAACCTTACAACTTTTAGAAAATTTGTAGCTTAGAAATATGTGAACCAACACAAAAGGCAAAAGGCAGTCTAGAGAATTATTACCCTCTGAGAAAAAGAGGATGAACATCAACTTCCTCTTCTATTTATCCCGCCTGATGAGACTTTCTGCTTCAAACATAACCCATGGCTAAGGATTTGTTCCTCTGAGTTGTGGAATCTTGTCTTTTTCTCTACTGTGTACCCAGCACCTGGCCCAGTACTCAGAAATGAAACGCAATAAATGTGAAAAATGACTGCGTGAACGAATGAATGTGTGCACAATAATACACATGTCTACCAATCATACTGCTCCGGATCAATCAATCAGGTGCTCTCCAAAAACTTGCAGTCTTGTGGTAAAGAAAAAAAAAACATGAACATTGAATAAAAATCTCAGGCATCTAATTCAGAGGTCAGGAAATACAACTTTCGTTACTTTTCTGTAACTCAGTTAAGCTTATATTTGAGCCCCCTTTTCACCAATACAGAAGAAAACTTAATGTTGTTAACTCTAGGCCTCTCTTGCAACCTTAGTTATTTGCAGGGGTTTTGGGTGTGGATGGGAGTAAGAGTGGTTCTTATAGGCTAAGGCATACCGCCTGGCTATCCATGCTCTCAGGCTATTTATCTAGGCACACTGCCATTTCCTGAGATGTCTTTTTTTCTGATCTGGTTCTCAACTATTTGTTTGTAGAGTTATTGCTATTCCAGACACAATGGTTGTTAAGGTCCAGCACATTATCAACAACACTCACTAAGGTCATTCTGCTGTTTCTGTACCAAACTGGAGCAGAGGAATGCTCAGTGAAGCTATTTAAAGCCCCCTAAACTAAGAGCAGGGTTTTTCCTCTTTGGTTTATTGCTATATACCCAGAACATAGAATAGGGCCTAGTACTAGGCCGGCACTCAATGGGTAACATAGACTGAATAAAATTCACTTGCTCTCTAATTTTCTAACCATGGTAGGGAGTTCCCCTGCCTATTGTGGCTCAGTGGATTGAGCACTGGTCTGTGAACCAAAAGGTTGCTGGTTCAATTTCTAGTCAGGGCACATGCCTGGGTTGTGGGCCAAGTCCCCAGTACGGGTGTGCATGAGGGGCAGCTACACATTGATATTTCTCTTTCCCTCTCTTTCTCCCTCCCTTCCCCTCTGTCTAAAAATAAATTTAAAAAGAAAAAGAAAACATGGTCAAGAGTCTACCCATCCACTCTCAGAGTTCCATTTTGGTGCGGAAAGAATTTGTAAGCCATCCTCTCCAAAGACCTTCCTGATCACTATCCAGAACTATTTACCCTAGGTGAGTGGGGGGGGGGGGCTTAAATATGGCTCTTCAGATGGATTTTCAACACTTTTGTTCAAACCCCATGTCTCTCCCTTTTTCTCCAGCAGGCAGGGTTTTTGAAAGTCAAAAGCCAGAAATTGAATCATTTCTGTTCGTCATCCCATCTTGGTGGCATTGAATGAAGGCTTGCTAATGGAAAGAAGGAAGAACAAGAAACATAATAGAAAACGAGGGAAAAAACAACATGGAGAGTATTCTAAAATATCATTCCACCAAAATTAGAATGATATATAATAAACATTTTAGCGTGTGTAGGTATGAATGCTGTGAGCAAACACAGAACACTCCCATGGCAGTGGCTAAAGGAAGGTGCAAGAAAACAGTTGTGTATATAGTGACATGTAGTGATTATTTTGTTTTACTCTAGAAGTAATCTTTTATTTTTTTAAACTGCCAAGTTTCTTATTTAGGCCTAACTACTAATAAGTCTCTTCTTTTTAAAAAAATTTAGTTTATATTCAAGATTATTTTGTATTAGTTTCAGGTGTACTATTTTCTTTTACTTTTAAAGAATACATAGGCATTCATCAAAAATGCATAATAGAGAAATTAAGAAGACGAGCTTTGAAATCAGACAGAACAGGACAGGCTTCAATTCAAACTCTACCTGGGAGGTGCTGAGTTTAACAAGCTCTCTTAGCCTCAGTTTGCTCCTTTGTGAAATGGAGGTGACAATACACTCTTCATAGCTTGTTTGTGAAGATAAGATTAAATACTGAACATAAACACTTAGCGCTAGCACACAACTAGGATTTGCTGAATATTCATCTGTGCTTATCATTATCAGCTACTTTTAGAGGGCAGAATTAAGGCAATGATAGCAGGAGAGATAAGATTTGAACTGTATTTTAGAGGATCCAGAGACACATGAAAAGATGCTCAATATCGCTAGCTATCAGAGAGATGCAAATTAAAACCACAATGAGATACTACTTCACAAAGTCAGAATGGCCATCATAAACAAAGCAACAAACAAGTGTTGGAAAGGCTGTGGAGAAAAGGGAACCCTAGTACACTGTTGGTGGGATTGCAGACTGGTACAACCATTGTGGAAAACAGTATGGAATTTTCTCAGAAAACTAAAAATGGATCTGCCTTTTGACCCAGCAATTCCACTGCTTGGATTATATCCTAAGAACCCTAAAACACCAATCCAAAAGAACCTATGCACCCCAATGCTCCTAGCAGCACAATTTACAATAGTCAAGCGCTGGAAGCAACCTAGGTGCCCATCAGTAAATGAGTGGATCAAAAAACTATGGTACATTTACAGGATGGAATTCTATGCAGCAGAAAGAAAGAAGGAGCTCCTACCCTTTGCGACAGCATGGATGGAACTGGAAAGCATTATGCTAAGTGAAATAAGCCAGGCAGTGAAAGACAAATAACATACGATCTCATCTTTAACAGGAACTTAAACAACAAAGCAAACAAACAAGCAAAATATAACCAAAGACACTGAAGTAGAGAACAGACTGACAGTGACCAGAGGGGAGAGGGGAGGGAATTTCAGGGGAAAAGGGGGAGGGTTTACAGGAACAAGTATAAAGGACACATGGATGAAAACTAGGGGGGGTGGAAATGGGAGGGAGGTAGGGAGGGCTGGGTGGGTGGGCTGGGGTGGGAGTAAAAGTCAGAAAACTGTACTTGAACAACAATTAAAATAAAATTTATAAAAAAAAGATTTGAACTGTATTTTGGATATGCAAATGAGCTGGTGACTGATGAGATATGAGAATGATGGAGACTGGGAACAGGTTAGAGATGACCTCTATTCTGGGTAATGGCAATGACCAATTCAGGAAGGAGGGCCAGGTTTTTGAAAAGGAGTGACATCACTGTATTTGATGGGCCGAGACTGAGGTCTTATAGCATATACAGGTGTAAGCACTCTGTGAGCCACTGGAAATATGTGCGGTAGGACTGACTATCCTTTCTTTTTTTCCAATAAATACCAATAACTGCTGAATTAGTCTTTCAGATTCAAAGCTCATTCCATGCAAAGACACTTAAATAGCTCCAAAAGTGTCAAAATGCAGAGTTAATTAAAATAGTGAATCATTTTAAAACATTTTGTCGGCATCAGAAACTGTACTAGGAAGTTATGCATAACAGTGCCAAGAACTATACATTATTTCATTTTTTAATCGTCCCCATGTTGAACAAGGGGCATTATAACATAAAAATACATTGAAGTCATACTGTGAAACGTGACAAACGTTATCACATAGGGAATACCTTTATTTTATGAATGCTTCATTCTGAAGAATTAAGTTCCAATCTCTGCCTCCAGTATGGAAGCATGAATGGGTCTCTTTGTCTAAACATAAAGAGTGCTGGCTGGATAGAGCCGGGATCTGGGAAAAGGCAGAGGGATAGAAAATGAAGGAAAGCAGAGAGGATGGTTTCCCAGGTGCCCAGCCGAGGAGGCGTCTCTGTGACATGGAAGGCTACCTAGTGGGAGGAGAGCAGAGCTCTCATACCTTGCTCTTGACTCTCAGAATTGTTGTGATCAGTTTCCAGAAGGAGCAAATGCTTTTGGTAATAGATTGTTTTATATGCCATCCTGATTCCATGGAGTAAAAGAAGCGTTCCGTGGGGGTCTGCCACTCTAGAGTGAAGTTAGGAGTAGAATCATTGAAGTTGGAGATTTGGCGAAATCAGCCAGGGAGGCCATGTACAGGGAGGAGAGAGTTTTGAGGATAGACTTGTAGACAAGATCAACATTGCATGTTCAGGAGAATAAGAAGATTCACTGAATGAGAATGAGTAGAGTGCCTAGAGAGACAGAAATAAATCAGAGAAATGGTGTTGCAAATAAGGAGGAGGAGGAGAAGGGAAAGCTTTCACTAGACCATGAAAGTGTTCCACATAAGATCAGCAGCCCACTATTAGCCTCACAGCACTGGCAAAACCAGACTGTAAAGGGTCGAGGCAATAATAAGTTGGTAAAGGTAGTAAGTCAGATCATTCTTTCAAGAACTTCAGCTCGAACAGTATGAAGGACAAATACGATTGTTGTTAGACAGAAGCACAGGCTTAAGGGCGGAGAAGTGCTGACATGGAGGGTACAGGTACAGCTGAGCAAACAGAAAGGCGCTTCCAATGTGGCCTCTACATTTCCTGGAGGTCCTTAATACTATCTGGAGTGGAAAGTCAAAGGAAAGGGCTGGTAAGTGAGTTCTTGGAGTTGCTTTAATTTATACATTCACGAAAATGTTACCTGGACGTGTGGCTTGTGATTAAACTGTTCTGGGGGTAACTACTGTGTAGTAGACCAGAGGAAATGGTTAATAAAACAAATTCTCTGCCAATACCAAGGAGGCTCTCTGATGGGGAACAAAGACCCTAAACAAAGCGCAGCAGTAATTGTGTTCCGGGAGGGACGCATGTGGGCTCAGGGAGGGCCCGCAGGAGGCACACCTGGCAATTCTAAGGAGAGGCGGGAAAGCCTCCTGTGGGAGGTTTGATGTCACAATGATTTTTATATTTCAGCAGAGGTATAAAAATGCCTTAACAGAAAGGATTGCCCAAGAATTGGAATTTACAACCCTGAGACAAGTTGGTAGATGTTTTGCTCTTGGAGGTCTCTACGCCCCAGTCACACGAAGCCCGTCAGATGGATGCCGCCTGGGTGGTTCCCGCCTACAGCCTGCCTGGTTGCTAAAACAGATTACATCAAGCAGAACATTCCCTTTAGAGAAACTGATACTCCCTGGAGACAGCATCATGCTCTGATGAATTTCACACTGCAGGGATTTGTGGATTTTGTGCTCCCCCCCCAGCCTCTCCTATTGAATTTACTCCAAAGGGAATGTAGAACAAAAACTAAGAATAAATCAGCCTTCTTTTTTTTTTAACCACAGCTGTGACTACCACCAAAAGGCAGAAGTCTCTAAGAAATAACCTTGATTCATAATACTATGCATACTGGGTGAATGGCTTCATAAAGCACAACACTTCAGATGGATTGCTGGGCTAGGGTGACATCACAGGAGGGAGGAACACAGACCACTTTGTACATAACGCTGCAGGGCTCCGTGGAGAGTGACGAGGACTGTTAGCAATACGCCATCTTTACGTGCGTGTGTCTTAATTGATGTAAATGGCCTTTGAGACGTGTGATAGGAAAATGTTTGTGAAAGAACACAAATAAAAAGCTTTTCTTCTCCCACCAGGAATGTTAGTTGATCAAAAAAGAAGTAATTATAAGTCCTACTAAAAATGTGAAGAAACGATTCTTTAGGAGGCACATAGCAAACAACACAAACATCTAAAAAAACCCAAAAAGAATTGACATTTCAGAATTACTTTTGATAGGGAAGAGCCAACACCCCAATTGAAATTGCTTTGCTCTTTCCCAGATCTCTATAAAGTACATAAGTGAGAAGCTGTAAAATATAAGTAAAGTCTATCTTTAGGGATTTCTGTTTTTGCTTATATAGATCCACTGTTTTCTTTATAAATGCTAAATTGATCTTTCTGATGTATAACTCAGACATTGAAAAGTCACTGGCCATTGCTAAAGTTAAACAGTTTCAAGACTCAAGCTGCAGAACAAATAACAATAGCTGGTCATTTATTAAACATTGTCTCTGAGCCAGGAACTGTGCCACTGTTCTTCAGCGCAGCATATTACAGTGCCAGCTAAAACACATTATTTCACTATTTAATCCTCACAAAAACCTTGAATGGCATTTACAGGTGAGAAAACAGCAACACTGATTATTAAGAATTTGCTTAGGATTACACGATTAGACCAAAAACATAACCAAAACGAACCCTCCAGCACACCAGTTGCCAACACTGCGCCGGATACCTGAATGGAAACAAGCCAGAGAAAAACATTTCAATTAGTCATTCAATCAATGGCTAGGTACCCAGTTCAACATGCACTGGGTCTGAGAATAGGCAGGCCTGTGTGCGTAGGGGCATGGGAGTCCGAACACATGGGCCTGTCCTCTGACAGGTCACAAGAGCATGTTGGATGCAAGGCATGCATATGTTAAAAAATTAGAGAATGAGAAGCATTTTTAAAAACTGAAATACTGTACAATCACTAATGAAGAATTCATTCTCCTCCTCCCCCGCATTCACTACTACCACAAGTCATAGAGTTACTCGTTATTCCTCTTTTCTAATGTGCAGACCTCCATTCAATTCCATGTCCTATCTGTAAGACTGGATGACAGGAAGCTGAACCTCACGTAGGTTTGCAACACTGTGTACATTCTGTGCCTTGACCTGCAGAGTGTGCCCGGGCCAGCCCCACAGTCAGTTACCCTGACTCCATGACAACCCTCACACTCCCCCTTTTGCTGACTTCGTGGTGCTGCTCTCTCTCACTATGCGATTCCTGGGAAGGATATGTAGGGTTTGGCTTTATGAAATTATGACCGTTCATTCTTTTGGGATCAAAAAACTATGGTACATTTACACAATGGAATTCTATGCAGCAGAAAGAAAGAAGGAGCTCCTACCCTTCGCAACAGCATGGATGCAACTGGAAAGCATTATGCTAAGCGAAATAAGCCAGGCAGTGAAAGACAAATACCATATGATCTCACATTTAACAGGAACCTAATCAATAAAGCAAACAAACAAGCAAAATATAACCAAAGACACTGAAATAGAGAACAGACTGACAGTTAACAGAGGGGAAAGGGGAGGGAATTTCAGGGGAATTTTAGGGGAAAAGAGGAAGGGTTTGCAGGCATAAATATAAAGGACACATGGACAAAAACAAGGAGGGGAGTGGAAATGGGAGGGAGGTGGGAAGAGGTGGGTGGGTGGGCTGGGATGGGAGTAAAAGGCAGAAAACTGTACTTGAATAACAATTAAAATAAAAACAAACAAACAAAAAGAAATTATGACCAAATTGGAAAAAAAATCTGGTTAGAAGAATTAACAAGAACAAGGATAAAATTATCTGACATGTGAAGAGAAAAGCAAGGGGATTGTTTTGGTTGGTGCAGAAGACATGAGAGCAGGAATCGGAGAAAGCTAGTGTGGGAGAAAGTCAAATCTGCGATCCTGTGGGCCTGCCTCTGTGCCATCCGTCAGCGCCTGACGCAAATCCCCGCCACTCCCTGCCACCCTCGTCTTACTCTCAGCCTATATACCCTGACTTACTGTCTGTGACTCATCTCACTCCGTTTCTCAGATAGGACATTGTTCCTATTTATAACTGTCCTCACCTAAGAAAGAAAAGACCCTATAAATGCCATCTACTCAGGGTAGTGTCTGCCCCAAAGTACCATGCTAAGGTCAGTGATGATTTGAACAATGGAACGGGGAGAGATAATAAAAAGATCTACACAGACACCACGCACTGTTGTCTCTGAGGTGTGACGTCACATGGCACACAAGGATTTTCTTCACTGCCTACTTATGCACTTAGTCCCAGAGGGCACAACTCTGGATGAACACCTGTAGAGGGTACTCACGGCTCAGAGGGTAGTCCCTTCATAATGAGCAATGGGGGAATCACCCCAAAATGGCATTCCCTGCTAATAGTTGGACCCTTTGGACCTGAGATCAATGACCCCATTATTGTTAAGACCAATGTGCCCTGTCTGTTCTGAATCCTCTGTCCTACAGGCCCACATTTCTGCTTGTTACTCCCATTTTCCCCACACCCGCTCCTGTGTCTGTGCTTCCCCATAAGACTGGAACACGACTCATTCTGTTTGAAGGGCCTTAATGGCACTGGGTGCCACGGAGGAACATACGATCAAACATGGTGTATTATGAAGATTTTCCATTGTACTTTGCAAAACCCTTGGAGTCATGATCACTGATCCCCAGTTCTGGGTCCCTTGGTAAGAATATAAATTGGGTCTACCAGGTATCTATTGTTTTCCTATATTTGAAGAGATAATATCATGAGATACCTAACCTTCATCCTTGAAATCAAAGTTACAGGCTCAGCTGACCTGCATGAAGATTCTCTTCCTTGGCAAGGGTCCATGTTGTTTTACAACTGACTCACAGTTGGGAACATGACCCTCGCTGGGCCAAAGCAAGTCTCTCTGAGCACCTTGCTGGGACTTCTGGAACACCTCTCATTGAGATTGCACAGCCAACAAGCTATAACTAAGTCACACGAAGGCTATAAGCCTGGAACTGCCTATTTGCCACAAGTTCAGAGCAACCTGTGTAAGAGGGAAGCCAACATGAAAAGTAGAGCCAAGAGTTGGAAACAGAAAGAGAGAAAGAAAGAGAACAGAACAATATTTGAGCCCTTGAGAAGCATGCTTAGGCTTTGTCCATGGACTGTTAATTAAATCAAGCACTAATTTTTATTTTTGTATTATCTACATCACATTCATATTTTTAAATTTTATTTTGCTTAAGTCAGTTTGATTGGAACTTTTATTACTTACAAAAGAAACAACTCTAATGCAAACTACTGGATAATTTGCATTTCTAAAATCCTTCACATAGATGACCTTTATTAGAAAGATTCCATATTATGAAAAAAACATTTTCACTTTAGGACGCTTCTTAATTCATACCTTATAACTCTCCTTTCTGTGTTCCCTAGCCCCTTGATGTCCACTTTGTTGTGTGGTAAAAATAAAAAAGTAAGCACTAGACCTAAGTGAAATAGCAGAAGTGTAGCTTTTTAGATTGAAATAAACATGATATGAGACTAGTCTGTGTGCATGGGGAAGCTTCATACTGTGCAATGGTAGACAGTAAGTACGTGATATAATACTTTGCCTTTCCCAACCCATCCCCGCTGGAGCTTTGATTCCTGTGATCCACAGGTTCAGCAACGCTCCATTTCACAGCCCCGCCTGACCGGGGCCAGATGCGGAGCCTCAGCTCCACTGCCTGCCAGAACTGAGAATTAGCCTGGCCTCGTTCAAACCAGGAATCCAGATAACCTGGAATAACAGCTAAGCACAGGCTCACCTACCAAATACCAGTCTTTAAAAAATTCTCCTCGCTTCTCAGTTCTACAGATTTAGGGCTTTTTCACCTTAGTGTCTCTCTAGAACTCTAGTTTTTCACTGTATTCTCCCTGAACATGAGCCTGCCTGGCTGCTTAGCCATTGCTGGCCCTGGCTGCTGAGGGGTAGGATCGCACTTCGCATATAAGCTCTGGTCCCTGGGCGTTCAGTAATTTGGATCATTTCTGGAGACAAATAGGTAAAAGTTGGTTTTTCTCTTCAATAGCCTGCTCCAATGTTTCTTAGAATTTCTTAGATATTAACTCTATCCCAAGTTAGACGCTGGTCTCACCGTATACCTTTGAACACAGAGTCTCAGGTGGTTTAGCTGCGTTCATGTGGGGTCCATCCCCACCGCTTGCCACCTGATGAGCCCACCTTCTCCTGCTGAGCCCAAAGTAAGTGTCTGATGTCTGTTCTTGAACATACCACGGACAAGAGGCAAATAAACTTACACTTTCACATAAGGTGCAATTGATAGGATGAGAATCACTTCCAAAGCTATGCAGCCATGTTTAGTTTTTATTTTAGTGAGAAATGAGGAGATATTAAATGGTCTTAATAATGTAGTAAAGATAAAAGCAATGGGTTTACCTTTAACCTAGCAGGGATAATCAACTTATTCTTTTTTCTTTCACTTCCTTTTTCTTAGAAGCCTGTCTCTTTATCACAAACTCAGCAAGATATTCTTATGAATACCACAATATCACACCCATTTTCACTTAGGTGATTGGACCAGGGACAGACATCTGACCAGAGTAAAGTCTATATACTATCTTACCTGCATTTTGAAGTTGGGAAGCAGAGAGATTGAATCAGTTAGATCAGTTGAGTGATCAGCAAACTATTTCTGTAAGGGGCCAAATAGTAAATCTTCTGCTCTTGCCAGCCATTCGGTGTCTCTCATATCTACTCAACTCTGTCATTGTAGCATGCATGCAGCCATAGATGATACATAAATGAATGGTAAAGTTTTATTTGCATAGACGGGTGCCAGGGATTATTTAGCCCATGGACTGTAGTTTACTGAGCACCCACTTCCATCACGGTGAGTGTTTGAACTGCGAGATCACACTGGGCCAGGCTGGGCAGCCATTGGAGGCCACTTGCAGATCTCATTAATCAATGAAAGCCTGTAATCAGACAAAAAATGATAGAAGGGCAGACCGGTGAAGAGGAACAGAGAGGAGGGAGGGTTCATCAAAACTAAAAGAGGGTAGGGAGAGCCTTGGATCCCAAATTTCCTGGTCCAAATCTTATGGCTATTTTTTATTTTCTAATGTTCGCTATCTGTGAGATTGCCTTTCGTTGCCTTGTCATGATTAGGTCAGGTGTAGAGTGGCCCAGTGTGTTAAGAGCCAATAAAGAAGGCAGTATTAGCTTTGAGCTCTGATTGCTTGGTTTGCATAAGTAAGGTGTGCTCACGAATGAATTATTTACTATCTCCAGGAACTGGCTAGGCCTGGAAGGCACAGTCCCTCCAGGGTCAGTGAGGCCCCTGTGATGTCTGAGCATCAAATAAAGAAACTAGAAAACGGGGTTACTACATCTGGATAACTTAAACAGAAAAGGAACCTGCTGAAAGGAGATTGGAAAGCTCAGAGAGCTTACAGGAAGCACATAAAATTGGACTGGAAAACAGGCAGAATTCTAGAGAGGGTAGGCAACTGAAAACAGCCCAGATCTCATCCTACGTCGTCCTGGTCAGGCAGCACTATGGGGCCCTCTCGGGTAGTCCTTACCCTGGCCCTGCCCCTACCGCTCTTTCCTGGACACACTGCTGACCTCTTCTTCTGCCATACGAATTACCTTTAATTTGCCTGCGCCTTTCTGCTCTTGCTTCAAGATCCAAATGGTCTGATAGGGCCATAAATTTGGCCAGGCTCAGGTCCCACGGCTATGCCTAGTTTCCAAGACCCCATGCAGGAGATAGAGAAACTTGTTTCCTTTTCAGCACCTATGATGAAAGGTCAGGCTCCACCTCCCATTATTTTGGAATTTCCTTTAAAAAAGAAGGTTTCCTCATTCTGGGAGTTGGGATGGGACAGCGGAAGAAAGCCAAATGTGTATGAGAGCCGTCCAGGGTGGCTTGAAATATGAAGGGACTAGAGTTTAGATAAATAGCTGGGAAATCAGGTGGTTGATGTATTTGGCCAAGTAAGAGGCAGAGGTGTTAAGAATGTCTAGGGCAGTGGTGATGGAAGGGAAAGGAAGAAAGAATCTGGGCATTTCTACAGAGAATATTCACTGAGCATGGTGATTGTGGAAAAGTTGATAATGTAGGAAATAAAATGGACTCAGCCATCTGAGAGTCACTTAAAATAAAGTCAGAAGGCCTTTGAGGAAGTGGGGCTTTGCATGTTTTACGACTCAGTTCTCAGAACAGCTGCTCAGTTGCTGACTTGTTGCTAAACTCAGCTCAAGACCGAGCTGCAAACCTCCTAGACCAAGGAGGGCTATGTGGACCTATTTGGACTTGACTCCCACCTCATCATGGTGACCACATCATCTACATTCTGCATCTTGAAAGAAACCAAACTATTTCAATATCCGGCACCCTCTGTTTACATAATGGGCCTCCCTGCTGATCTAGCCAACACCCTCCACTTGCATGGACGGCCTCCGTGGAAGCAGCTCTTGTAGTTTTTGCCTTTACACACCCCTGGTTTCTGTCCATCTTCAGAGCACAATTTAGGTTGCCATTTCCATCTGCTCCTCTCAGATTTCAATCCCTTTTTTGCTCAAATAAATTCTTTTCATGCTTTATTACAGCATAAACCCTTTTTTTTTGGTTGACATAGTGAAGATGTAAGTGAAAGAAGAATCAAAGATATGTCTGAGACTGAGCTGAGGAAAATGGTGTTGCTGCCATTAGAAGTGGCTGAGTTTTATTGATCACAGGATGTCTAAGTGGCAGTACCCGGGGAAGAAGCAGAAAGGCAGCACCAGAGCTACGGTGATTGATGGGTCGGGCAGAGAGGGGGATGCATAAATCATCTGAATATTTGCGATAATCGAGTCACAAGGGAAGGGGTTCTCAGATGTGACAACTGTAGAATTTAAAGATGTGTTAAGGAAGTATTAGAGAATTGCAGACTGAGCTTTTCTAAGAACCCAGGGAGTGCATAAAAAGAGGCAGAGAAGCCGGGAGAATGAAATTAGGAATAGTAAGAGCATCTGGAATGGAAGTAAGAGTGAAGTGTGGAAAAATAGGAACCTTGAGGAAATGACCGTGGCCTTCAGTTGGGGGAAGTTTTAGAATTCAGTTTGCTAGAGAGTCCGAGAGGGAGCAAATTCAGTTAAAGCTGACTGACTGTGCCCAGGCCAAAGGAAGGCAATGGGTGCATGGCACTCACATGAGACACTGGGCAGAGGGTGCTTTCCAAAACTCCTCTAATCCCACCTCCCACATTTTTCCTGTCTCCTTTCTTCCCACTTCAGCTTTGGCTGCTGGTTAATAGAAACTTGCAAAGGCCCCACACAGTTCAGAGGAAGTTGATCCCTTCGTTTTCTTATTCTCTCTGGCTCTCCTTTGTTGCAAAGGCTCAGTAAAGTCATGGTGGAGATAAGATCATATTTTGGCTGGAAAACTAGAGCAAGGTGGGAGGAAATGTGTAGTAAGGTCTTTCGTCTTTTGGTCTCAACTGCCCAGGGAAGAGAAGCCAGGCCAGACAGAGATGGGAGGGCAGCTTTGAACGGTAAATGCCTCTGTGGGAAGTAGCTGTTTTTATTTATTTATTTTTCGTTACACATTATTTACTGATGTACTTATTTATTTTGCTTTGGATCAGGTGGGATTGTGTGTGTTCTCGGGTCTGATACTCATTTTCCTTAGTGAAAAAAAAGATGAAGAATGCACCCTAGATTGATATAGGAGAAAAAGCATATATACTCCCTTAAAAAAACACTATTAAGATCCTGATTTATTGAAAACATCAAAGTATGCCTAGGGCTTAGAGTTACTCCCTCTCTCCTTTCTCCATTTCTAGTTCTAATCAAACATGGAGGAAAATCAATAATGAGCAAGTCTTATCTTTTGAGCTGCTGGAACCTGCTGAGGTCTGTGTATCCATCAGCACAAAGTTCCTGTGTTCTCTCTCTCTCTCTCTCCCTCTCTCCCTCTCTCTTGCAACTATCTCTAGCTAATTCCAAGTTCTGAAATATTTACCTCCTCTGAGACATAACTGCTGCTGACATGTTTCTCCTTCCCTTTCCTCCCTTAGCCCACAGCCCCAAACCCCCTTCATCTTCATCGCCCTCACGGGGTCTGACTAAACTCCATTGCAACCCCACTTGCATTTTGGCTGAGCCGCTCAGACTCAGGAAAAGTGAAGGGGATGCAGAAGGCGGAAGATCATGGTGAGGCAGCCCCAGTAGCCAGCGTGGTGAGACGGGCCTGGAAATATTTATGGGCACTACATCATAGCGGAAAGGCTAGAGGTGGTAAAACGAAGTGCTGGCAGTAATTTGTAGGAGCTTGTTATGACAGATTTCTGGACTGAGGGTGACAAAGATGCCATTAAAATGAAACCAAGCTATCTGGGATGCTGCTGTAAACAACAGGTCTCTCCACATAACCCAGCAACAAGCGGATTCATTCCTCAGGAAGTTGAGGGGATACAGGTTCCACCGGAAGAACTCAGCCTTCCCACCTCCATGGAAAGATGGGAGCCAGGGAGTAATGGCAATGAGAAGCAGCTGGACTTCCTCTCCTCCCCTCGTCCTTCAATCATGAGGCAGCATGCCCTTGGAGAGCTACTCTTGACTTTTTTTAACAGCCTTGACATACTGGCTGAAGGTGATTGTTATTGTGATGTTTGCCTGTGGGATCAGTTGGGGATGCTGCATGAATAAGAACCCAGAGTTTATAGATAATTGCAGATCCCTACTTTGCCTTTCTCATTGAGCTGCAAACCCCAGAAACTTGGGCTAGCCCCCTGTTGCGTTCAAGGAGCTCTGCATAGGGTCGGATCACAACAGCTTGGAGTTGAAAGGATTAACTTTCAAAAGCAAATTAAATCTATAAGGAAATACTTCTGAAATCTCTAGAAGAAGGCCTCATTCATAAATCACGGCTACTTAAAGCATTCCTTCACCATTCAGCAGATATCTCACCGCAAGTAAGCTGCAGGCAACACCCTGTTCTACGCAGCAAACACCCGGACGGTTTATGCATCCCTGAACGTACAGATTCTATTACCATTCTTCTTCCCTTATTCCCAGTTCTTTCCTTCACTTCAACAAAAATTTTATCAGCTGCAGTTTTTAGTCTTTTCAAAGAAATATACAAGGAGTCACTCCACTTTTCTGTTACTGGTTTTTCTCCAAATTATATGCTTTACTTTCATTTTGAAGCAAAGAAATCATCAGTGCAGTCAGGAAGAATCCTTCTGGAGCCTAAGAGGAGGCCAAATCACCCACCGACAGCAGGCTTCTCTCGGGTTGGGTGCTGTCCAGGGGTGGTGTTAAGGTGTGGGGTGGGGTCGGGGGAGCGAGATTGAATCACCACCAATTAATCACTTTTGCCCCTATTTCCAAGGAGCACAAAGAAGTGACAGACACCTTGTTATGGATCTTGAATCTACTCTATTTTGCTTATATGCTTAAGGTAAACAATTTGCAACATGTAACACTTCCTAAGTAGCCGCCCCAGAGTGAGGGGAAGCTGCCAGGGCCCCGGCCGGCCGTGTCCCCAGCTCACTCTCTGCTGAAAGGCTTCGCTTCCTCTCCTCTGAGTGCCGGCTTTGATCTCTGCTTCCCCCGCCAGACAGCTCTGGGCTCCGGTGGGAGAGCAGATGCAGGAAGGAGCCCTTTCTGTGATGCAAAGGTAAAGAGAATACTTCTTAATAAGCAACACCTGAGATTAAATAGGCTCATTCATTTGGCTTAAAACTGCCAGGCTCAGAAGCATTTGATGGTATTGGTGCCCCCTTCCCCTCCCACAAGCTCATTCCGTATGGTTCCACAGTGCAGAGACGTCTCCCTTTCCAGCTTCTTCATTCCCCATCCTGGTCCCCATCCCCAGCCTCCACACTCCAAGTTTTTAACGTAGTAAAGTAGCCTGTAGGTCAGCTGTCATCCCTCATGCATTCTACCCTGGGAGATTAAACCAAAACTAGTGGTAGATGGAATGGATTCCTGGTCCAGATTTCCACAAGGAATTTCCAAACGTCCCTGGAACAATTGCTCCTTAGCCCCTGGACATCAGCCCCTGAGCATTCGATATGTACAGTGCGTGCAGTTCATCTGTGGCACTGTGTTGTACAGTGGCTCTGTATGGCACTGTGCCTGTCTCTGTACTTTCCAGTGGAAGATGCATGAGTCTCAGTTCATGCACTTAGGTGGCCCAGAATTATAGATATTTGTTTTAAACTTCAGTCTTTTTATTCGGATTGTGTGCTCTGGTTTTATTATAGATTTAATGTTTATTATAGATTTAATTTATATGTTACAGCCCTAACACCCAAGGTGATGGTACCAGGAGATAAAGCTTTTGGGTGGTACTTAGGCTTAGATGGGTGCATGCTACTGGAGCCCCCTTGATGAGATAGTGTCCTTGTAAGAAGAGGAAGCAGCACCAGAGTTTTCTCTTACTGCCAGGTAAAGACACACCAAGATGACCATCTGTACTCTGCAATGAGAGTTCTCAACAGGAACCAAATCAGCCAGCACCTTGATCTTGGACTTTCCTGCTTCCAGAACTGTGAGAAATAATTATCTATTGTTTAATCCACATAGTTTTTCATGTTTGGTTATAGCAGCCCAAAGCCCCTCACCTCTAGTGTTTGAATCTTGGCCCCTTGCTGTGTGTCTTCAGACAACTTATTTGACTACTCTGTGCATTGGTTTCTTTACCTGTAAAGTAGAGCTAATAATATATTCTTCATAGGGTTGTTTCAAGGAATACATTAGTATCATCCTGGGGAATGATAGTGAAAGACCCCCAAGCCATGTCACAATACACTGGGGTCTCGTGAAGTACTAAGGCATGGGGGCCAAGGGGCAGCTGGTGTTTGGCCACTGTTCACTCAAGTTGTGTGGACACATCAGTCACCCAGCACACATGGGCCACCCAGGTCCCATGAGTCCACTGATTTCTCTCGGCACCAATGGGCTTGGGAATTCTTGACAAAGCTTCCTGTGTATTTACCCACCTGGATGCTTCCTGCAGTGATTTCTTTCTTGCACCTCACAGGATACTCAGTGTGTGACTAGAAGCAAGGACAATAATCTCAAATCCCTCTAGTCTAGGAAGTAAGCCTTTTGGAAACAAACATCAGTGAGAAAAGCAACTCTTTTTCTACCTCCTGCCGTACCATATACTTCCTTGAGGAGACTGGAAAAGAAAGAGGTATTGACTGATGGTGGTAAAGAAAAGAGTGGGGTAGGGAAACAAGGAAGAAGAGAAGCATACTAAAGCATTAGAAAAAATAGCACATTTCGACATCAGGATGATCTATGAAAACTCTGGCCCTGGACCCAGATCAAATGAACCAGAATATTTGGAGTCAGGGACAAGGACACTACCGGTTAAACAAAGCTATCCCATGATGCATATATACTCCAAAGTATGCGATCAATTTTGCTTTGAATGCGTATATATATTCTATCATCTCCCAAAAGACAGGGGCAGAGAGAGAGAGAGAGAGAGAGAGAGAGAGAGAGAGAGAGAGAGAGAAAGGCCAGCCCTGGTGCTTTGGATGCAGGCGAGCTCTTGGAGTGGTCCACACAGCAGGCTGAGAGAACTGCCACCGCAGGCACCAATGAGGCCAGGGTGGGTGGGTCAGTGGAGGAGCCCAGTGCGGTACAAGTGGGACAGGCATTAGTGCCATGACAACACTGCGATTGGGAACTCTCGGAGACTCTCACGTGGGGAAGAGCTGGGATCTGATATTAGGCAGACCAGACATATTAACACACTTGGTTTAAGAAAAACTGTTAGAGTGACCTTCTCTAAAAGATATAAGTTACTAGGGCTCAGTGTTATACTCTCTGTAAATATACTATCTCTATAATAATACCATTTAACGAAGATTTAAGATCAAAGTCTTTCTTGGTAAGTGAGATTTCCCTGATCCTGATTTTCCTAGCCCCTCCTCCTCACCTGGTTCATCACTGACCTCAGTAAAATAAGTACCTCTTCTCACCAATCATGTTTCAGTACATTTTGTTTCTTAGACAGAAGTCACTGAGTGAAAACATTGTATCAGAACAACCCTCACCTAAGTTCTACATTCAGGCTAACTACTCCTGTCACTTTGTTAAAGGACAAATTATCAAACCAGCCTACCACGTGGGCAGGGGTGGCAATAGGATTTCCTCGAAAAGAGTTTAAACTCTGCTGTAATATCATGATTTGTATATTGTAGGAGCTGCAAGACAAATGACCACTGTTAAATTACACTTTTTTTCTTATTCTATCACGGAGCTTTGGTTCATAGTCCTAAGAATTCAACTTCCTCCACTTACTTCAGGGTTGTTACATTACAAGGTTATACAGTGGTAAAGTTAAGCTACAGCTCCAATCTTGAAGGGTGAGAGTGTTTGAAGTTAGACTTGAGATGTAAATGTTATGGTGTAAATATGCATGCTCTGCAGTAATCTCTGCTTTCTGTATTCTCTCGAGATCTCTCCTGAGCCTCCACACCTACCTCAAATGAGCAACATACTTTCAGCAAAGATGTTGTTGTGTCATTTGCGTTTTAGGGTAGATTTAAGTTACTTTGGCATCTTTTTCAAGAGTTTTCATTCTGATTCCTAAAAGAAAGAGTGGATACAACTCCAGTTATGTGAATTGCAGACATAACTAGGCAGAGTTGAAGTATGTAATAAAGAAGCCTAAATAAGATACACATTTATTTATTTACTCACTAGGTAGGAATTTAAAAATTGATACCCAAATGATAATAGAGAGCAAATCATATTATTGCAAACTGGTCCCTGGAAGAGATCTACACTGAATGTCTGAAACCTTGCCTTACCAGTTTGATCTGCATATCAAGAACTATCCTGTCTGTATTTTTGTATTCCAGGACAATATATACTCTATATTTTTATTAGGGCATTGTTAGAATTGGGATTTTGTGTTGTCCATACCTGCTTTACATAACCAATGTAATCTTGATGTCCATTATATTTTTTAGTGAACTGGTGAAGCAAACTATAGTGAAAATTGGTATGATTCTCAGAGGTACCTCCAGCTCTTGGATTCTGTGGACAGGGAGCCTGATGATTGGCTTGTATAGCTCATAGCAAAACAAGGCCACGAAAAAGAGTAAAAAAAAATTACTGAATGAGCAACCTGAGGACACACTCAAATAGATTTGCATTCTATATTAGTGCCCCACGCTGCTTATTTGGAAATATGGGTTGCTATTTTAATAGGGGAGCTGTGAACTTAGAAGGAATCACAATTATATTGAAGTGTGCTAAGGGGACTTGAAGCTATATAAAATCCTGAGGAAGGGCTAGACACAAAAATGTATTCTTCTGAGCTAAAGTCATATTGCACAAATCTATCATTCTTGCATGCACTGGAGGTCACTAAGATCACATACAATGCTGTAGGTCAAGTGGCTGTCTTTTCTCACTGCACACCCTAATGTAGCAGGTTGAGCAGTATTCCACCTAAATTCATGTCCACCCAGATCCTCAGAACATTACCTTATTTGGAAACGGGGACTTTGCAGCTGGAATCAGTTAAGAATCTCAACATGCTGTCACTGTAGATGTAGAGTGGGCCCTAAATCCAATGACGAGTGTCCTTTATAAAAGAGAGAGGACACAGAGAGATAGAAGACGACTGCACAAGAATTGAGGCAGAGACTAGATTTATGCTGCCACAGGCTGAGGCAAGTCAGAAACCACCAGAAGCCATTAGGTGGTGATTAAGGATTCTTCTACAAAGTTTTTGAAAGGAGTGCAACCCTGCTGACAGCTGGATTTTGGACTCAGAGCTTCTAGAAATGTGAAAATAAATTTCTGCTGTTTTAAGCCACCTAGTTTTGGGTGCTTTGTTACAGCAGCCCTAAGAAACTAATACATGTAGTATCACCAGGGGACTCTCAACCACAGGTCTTCGACAGAAAACTGCACACTCAAAACACTGTCTAGGGAAGACTGTTGGGACATGTGGACTTTGAGGACCAGGATGCTGGACAGAGCGTGCAGCTTAGAGGCAGCATCAGAGTGTACCAGCTCAGGTCTTTTCCATCTCACCTCTCACCAGGGGCTTCGACACCTGTTCCACCACAGATGCCACTGCAGTCACCAGCGAGCTTCCAGTAGGGACAATCAGAAAGGCTTTCTGCCCTGAGGCTCTGTCTCTGCCGAGTTCTAACTGCTGGGGGCCCAGGTGTCCACACAGACACGGCCTGAAAAAGTACGTGAATTAAAACACCATGAGGCAAACTTTTGTCCAAAGGGAGAAAGGACAGCAGGTAAATTCTTCTGCCTTCCTTCCCACCAGGCAGACTTTCTTTCCTCGGAGACAGAGTTGAAACACCCTCTCGGCGGGGATCCTACAGGGCTGAGCAGCCAGATGAGCTTGGTACCAAGCAGTGGTCAGTTCAGCAGCTCACCTGCACGTTGACTCTCCTTCCCTGCCTCACTTCCCTGTTCCCTCACCCCTCCTTCCTGGGACTGAGCTTCCTAATAAAGTAGTGACACAAAAGGTTTTGCCTCAGGCCTTGCTTTTCCAGGAAACCCAGGTGAAGACACAGCTATTCCTTGAACCAACTGACCTAAATCTCTGCAAATGTTTTAATCAAAATGCTTTCAGTTACAAGTGGATACAAAAAGCACAAATGAAAATATCTTATAAAATTCATAAGCTTATACAGTAAGGACAATTGGCTCTAATCATGGCTGATGCAAGTATAAAAATATTGCTGGTTCATTTACTTCTGTTGGCTTCCTTTTTAACAGTGGGCCCAGACTCATAGCCCTCCAGTTTAATATTCTCATCAGAAAAGGGATTTCTCCCTCAAAACTCCATATATTCATCCAGAGAGAAATGTGCATTCATCCTTGTGCTGTGTACTACCCCTGAGGTAAAATAATAATAATAATAATAATAATAATAGTGATTGGATAGGAAGTCAACCCCATAATTATCATTCTTACAGGAATACATGCAATGGAACAAGAGAAGTTTCTTTAAAAAATATGGATGCAGAGCAGACAAAAACAAGAGATTAGAGAGCAAAAGTAATTTCTATAATTACAAGGTTCAGGTTCCACAAGCCAGCCAACCATAAGCTCCGTGCTCAGTTTTCCAAGATTCTAGAGCTGAAATTCATCAACTATTTCCCAAACCAGGCATTTTTTTTCTAAACGCCATTGTTTTTTTGCTAGCATGTGGTATGTCCTAAAATTTTGCTAGTCAAAATGTGGTCCACAGACCAGCCGCAGGGCTAGTTACACCTGAGAGCTAGTTACAAATCTCAGACCTCACCTCAGACTCAATCAGAATTTGCCTTTTAACAAGACCCCTTGTTGATTTTTATGCACGCTGAAATTTGAGAAGCACTGTCCAAATGTTCTGTGTTGAAACAAACTGAACCCCTAAAATATGTGATGGGAAGGGATCCCTTAGGTCTGAGAAGGTTTAGGAGGGAAATGATATGTTTTCTTGGGGATAAGATACTGTCATAGTTTTTAATTAGTCCCCAAGCTGGTGGTCAAATAAAATTATTCATTTTGTAGAAGAGCAGCTGGCATTTTCCAATGGGGAATTTATTTACACAACCAAGAAGATTATAAATCAAACACCTATAGCCTTTTACAGAAATTTTATCAGACTAGGATTTTTTTTTAAACCAAATGGAAAAAACAAATCACTGTAAAGTAAACCTATGGCAACTCAATGTGTTGGTTAATGGGTACTTAAGGGAATTTAAGTATTTTTTAAAGTGAAAAACAGCCAAAAAGTTTTATTTATAGTGCTAGAAATAATATTTTCATATAATTTGGAGGTTATAAGAAGGTATGTGGTGAAGTATATCACCTGTAAGTCTAATAATGCATTATTTGTGGAAACGCTGTTTTCACCAAACTGTGTCCACAAAACCACTACTACCTTTGACAAGAAAATATTATCCCTCTCTTTGACATCAGAGGAAAATACCACATGGGACAACAAGAATGGGTTATATGGCCGAAGAAATAGAAAATGCTGAAACTTCGGCATTGCATCCAAAGGGAATAAAGGGCACCCAGTTTTCACATTATCATTTGTTCTTATATTGTCTTTTACTGTCATCCATCGTGACTGAATCTAACTCACAGCAACGAGTTGTGAGACAGAGAGGCACTTCCCCATTAGATGATAAATGTCCAAGTCGTTCCTTTAACAGTCTAGTGCCTGCGGTTTAATAACAGAAAATAATAGTATAGAAAAAGCAATGTAGCCAGTGAGGAATCAGAGCCAACCACATACTCACTGCAGTGTGCTGACTAGCAATCCCCTGCCTGACCCTGCCAAATGATGGGTTATCTGGAGCCTGTGACTGTGATCTTATTTTAAAAATGAATCTTTGCAGATAAAAAAGGTCAAGAATCTTGAGATGAGTTCATCTTGGGTTAGAGTGGGTCCAAATCCAGTGACCTTAAAGGAGAACAAGAGGAGGAAAGAACCAAACAGAGGAGAAGGCCAAGGGAAGACAGAGGGAGATTGGAGTTCCTCTGCCACAGCCAAGGAGACACCAGCGGCCGTTAGAAGCTGGAAGATTCTGTCCCAGAAGCACCAGAGGAAGCACAGCCCAGCTGACATCTTGATTTCAGACTTTAGCCTCCAGAAAAGTGAGAGAATAAATTTCTGTTGTCTTAACGCACCCAGTGTATGGCAACTTATTATGGCAGCCCTAGGAAATGAATGCCCTCATTTTGGGGTACTATGTTTTCCTCCCTTTCTTTTCTTTTCTTTTCTTTTTTTTTTTTGGATTGTCTTCCTGGCAATAAGATTTTATAGGAGGACATTGAATACATCAGCTACAAACAACCTAAGGCTTTCTTTGCCTTGTGATGTAGAAGGCTTGCTGCTGGTAAAAGATGTTCGTGATGGACTATACATAAGACATGAACTTTGAACAATCTTTTCAAAATATATGACCATTCATCCAAATACTCAGTAAGTCCCCTTGTGACCACAGCATGAAAAACAGAGGAAAGATAAGGACACAGAAGTCCATACATAGCCACCTGCCTGGGCATTAAACTCCGCTCTGCACTTCGCTCTCACCCTGCTCCGTTTCAAAGCCAGTGCGCCAGAACGCGTACCTTTGTTTTTGTCCTTTCGCTTCAGATCTGTGTCAGGCTTATTCCTAGCACTAGGTCAGGAAACAAACAATTCATTCTGCGGTATAAACAGGGACTAACTCTGGCAAGAGGGAGCAGAGGGCAAATGAGCAGGAAACCATTATGAATTGAGTCAACCACAGTTGTGGTTAGTCTCCGGGAAAGAACTGACCACCCTAAACCAAGTGCAGCGCAGGGAGGGACTCAGAAGACTCCTGCTGCTATGCACCTACTGCTCCAGGCACCGTCACCTTCGGCACCGAGACAGAGCGTGTAGATACATATCCCAATTGTTCTAATTGTTTGTTTCAACTGTGTGGTGAAAGAGAAGTGTAAATAGTACCCTTCTCTTTTATAGTTCCTTTCATACCTACTAATGGGCATTCCCCATCCTTGCTCACCCCTGAAAAGTGGAGAACGGAAAGCAAAAACTGGAATCAGATTGCAGTGTGTGTCTCTGAATACCAAGACCATTTACTTAAGAGCCTCTGAGCCCCAAAGTAAGTCAGCAAATTCTTCAACAACCAAATACAGAAGGGAAGAGTCTTCCCTTCTGTGCCAAGATACATTTATTTGTGGAAGATTGCTGGAAGGACTGCAGTCCACCATACCCACCAAATCGTGTGCTACCTCCAGCCTTAAAGCGGAGATGGTCTCAGCAATCTGTGCGTACTTAGGTCAAAGGCCATTGATACACTGATAGACCATTGAATGTGGAAAAGGAGACAGTGCAGCATTGGGAAAATCTCTTGAGAGTTCACAGTAGAAAGCACGTGAGTAGGAACCAGGGGAAGCCAAGAGAGTGAAGACCAATGAGCTCTGGCTGAATTTGAATGAAAGAAATCTCTTAGCGGGGAAACTTATAAGACCATCAGGGAGAGTCCTCCAGAGGTTCAGCCCTCCAAAAGAAAATTTTACTTGATTTTATAGACATGAGTAGGTAGAATAAGAACTGGCTGGGCAGGGGACCTCCAGAAGGCATGTAATGATACCTTCTATAGCAACAGAGGTGACTGAGTTTCAGATCTGGAGAGGAGGAACTATCTAGATTACCTGGGTGAGCCCTAAATGAAATCACACATATCTTTATGAGAGAGAGGCAGAGGGGAGAGAGAGAGAGAGAGAGAGAGAGAGAGAGAGAGAGAGAGAGAGAGAGAAGACAAGGCAATGTGAAGATAAGGCAGAGAGAGAAGCAACCACTAGCCAAGGAGCACCAGTAGCTACCAGAAGCTGGAAGAGACAGTGGCAGATTCTTCCCCGGAGCGGAGGAAGGGAGCTCGGCTCTGCTGACACCTTGATTGCAGACTTCTGGCTTCCAGAACTGTGAGAAAATAAATTTCTGTAGTTTTAAGCTGCCCACTTTGTGGTCATTTGTTATAGCAGCCCTAGGAAACTAAAACAAAACCTAAAACCTACAGTCCTTTAGGGCTGATTTAACACCCTTCCATTCACATACCGAGGAACAAATATTCATCTTCAGCATTTCAGATTAAGTAATAATAAACACCCTAGGCTTTGGAGATTAATTTATCAAGAGTTAATATATTTTTAAGTTTCACCGACATAATTTTTCCCCCTAAGAACTATAAGTCTAGGTTTCTATTAGAAAGAAAAATGTTGAGGGTAAGGGATTTTTGATCCCGACTTGAGTATGGTGTTTATGCAGCTGTTAAGTTCTGTGTTATTTACTGTCATTTCAAAGGCAGAGACAAATGTCAGAAGAGAAGATAGAGACCAATATGAATTTCTGAATGAAAAAAAAGTGAAAGAGAGAGGAAGAGAATGGTACCTATGTATCAAGAAATAGAGTTTAGATCTGTTGACAGTGCTTTATGGAGATTATGAACTGTAAATAACAGCTTCATCATTCCCACTCAGGAAATACAGTTCTCTTGGGGAAAGTACTGAGGGGCAGCAATAGCCATTAGTGTACTATCGGACATGATTTACCTTTGGTATTACCAAGATGGCAATACACACTAAGCTAGGAGCTTTTTTCCAATAAGCCCAGAGTACGTTCAGAGGTCAAAATCAAAGTTGTTGGAGGAAAAATTCCCACAAAAGTAATAAAGTTCCTCTGACTTCCACAGAACTCAAGAATAAAATCTAATTTAACATTCTATGATGGTAGTAGTTTGAAAATTACTACCTTGCATCTCAGATTAGTTTAAGTAAACTTTGCCTCCCTAGCCCCAGGAGTTTCCCTAAACTGTCCGTTAGGACCAAATTTATAACAGGCTGGAAGCCAGAATGCACTGTCATGAGACGGTGGTAATTTTCATAATCTACTCTCGATAATAAGCCAGGCATGAATATATGCACGGGCTTGTGAGCCAAACGTTTACAGATAATTTGTATGGAACCACATGCGTAAAAATAGAAATAGGAAGCAGGTTCAAAATAATGTAGCATTTTTCAGTTTCTTTTAAACTCACATTTGATTTGGCATTTCTGGAAATGTGTGCTTTTGTGGGTTAACAGTGAACATGAGTATAACTTAAAATGCGTTATATTAGTCTACTAATGATAATCAGCATTGTCTTTGAGGTTTGCAGCTAAAATGTACTTAGTTCATACTTTATTTATAATGTTGAGTTTCTATTGAGTCATAATCCAGATAAATTTCACATTTAACTAAATGAAGAGGGTACCTAATATAAGTTGGACACTTGGCTATGTTTCTTTGAATATATTATGGTCTTTCCTTTAATCTCAAAACAACCTGATGTATCAGCTATTCATATATCTGTTTTACATATGAGTAGTCTAAACTGCAACATGTAGTTTAGAGATTCTAAGTGACAGAACCAGTGTTTACAGTGTAGTTATTTGTATCTAATAAATGGTGTATACCAAATAACTCTGATAGTCCATTCTAACATATTTCTATGGCTTTAACCACACCTACAGCAGTGAAAGAATGAGCTAACTACAGGAGAATAAATGGAGGGTGGTAAATATGAAGCAGTACTCACCCATTTTAGTGCTCTTTTAAAACTCTTAGAAAAACAGGCTATAAAAAGTCCTGTATCAGAATAAGCATAAATGTTACTTTGGTTGTAATATTTTTTTTCTAATCATTTACTCCCCTTCCTGTAAAAGCATAATGCATACCCTCTAGTTGCCATATAACTTCTAATATCTTTCTGCATTATAAAAGTAATTCCCTACTCCATTGCCAGGTTTGACATGGATATTCTTTAGCCAGTAATATTTGAGCAAAAGCTTTAAAGGTCACATGACACTGTCAATTCTTTTCCTTTTTTCCTTGCCTCAAGAACTGCATAGATCAGATAGGAACTACATTTGCCTCTTAAATCTTAAAGTCAGAAGACACATCAAGCCAAATTACAGATGACTCATACCTGGCAACAGGAAAATAAAGTGAGAAATAAACTATAACTATTGTAAATGAATGAGATTTAGGGGCTGCTTGTTACTGCAGCATAGCTTAGCACAAGGTGACTGTTACATCTGGTTATTGTTCTGCCTTTAAAAAAATTAATTTCCAAGCTTATGAAATGATTTTCAATCTAAACTTTTATATTCAGCTAAGTTAGCAACTAAATGTGAAGGTACTTTTAGGCATACACAAAATTTGTCCCCAAAATTTACCTCCAATGCACTGTTTCTCAAGAAGCTACCAGAATATATATTCCATTAAGCATATTAAGCAAATAATAAAAGGGGGGTAACACATGGGACCCAGGAAAATGGGAAATCCAATACAAAGAGAAATAAAGGAGAAAAATAATGAAGAGAAATATCAAGGTGATGACTGTATTCCAATCAAATAAGAGCAAATAAGAAAACTCCAGGAGAAATTTCTTCAAAAGTATGAAATTAATAAAATAACTAATGTGCTGAATGTATTGTATAGAGGTTTATCATTGGATGAGAGATTCAAATTTAATTTTTAATCAAAAACAAAACAGGAAACTAAGAAAAGGACAAATAATTATTAACTCCAGGGAAGGCAAATATGATGTGGAACAAATTAAAAATGATCAGGTCTCAGCTGGAAAGCGTTTGCCCTTAATATTATAACATAAATGCTGAATGCTGGGCCAACCAAAGATATAATACAAATATATTGGAAGAAGTTGCGAGCAGGAAGAGTATAATGTATGTGTGAGGAGGTGGTAAAAGATACCTAATCTTTTATAGTGGGGAGTTCATTGACAATATACATACATCTGAAAAACCAAGAAGCAGAAATATATGCATGTCCTTTAGAGATATGTACGTAGATTCAAAAAACATGAGTCGAATACTTGAAAGTTTGTGCTTTGGGGAAATAAAAGAAGAGAAGAAAGCCAGAATGTTGTTTTATATGACAAGCCCTACAGAAAGTATTGAATTGAATCCTTGAACTACATGCATGCATAACTTAATATAAACAAACAATGATTTAAATAAAAATCAAACCATTTTCACACGAGAGTATTACACAAGGTCCAGCTCAAATAACACCCCTTTTTATTTCAAAATCTTTTATTACAAAATCATAAGCATGTAACTCTGTTACATAACAATATCACACTCAAGCACACCATGTGACATTTTAGGTGAAATGTTCCAATTAAAACTACATTATTACACCCATATTATTACCCTCCCAACCACACTCAAGCAGACCTTAGTTCTGCTGGACCCTATATATGAGTTAGTTCAAGAGAAAACAAAATATTTTCTCTTTCAAAATATTTCCCTAAGCTGTACTTTTCTACTCAAAACTACATTTTTAGACCTGTGGACTGCCTGCTAAGTCTCTAGCCTTTTACTTGATCTCAAGCCTCCATGTTAAGTTCCAAAGTTTTAAGCCTTGGTCTTTTCAGAAATAAGAAAAAATGTCTACCTGAAAAATCAAAACACAAAACAAAAAGCAAAAGCAAGCACACAGAAAAACCTGACAAAGCAGACTGAAATACAGTAGCTGTTAGTCTCCTGAGGCTCTTTATCAGAACATGGGATCTTGAAACCTGAGTGAATTTGAAAATCCAACATCTCTGCTACTCGGGCTCTTTCTTCTGGACTCATTTTTCTCATTGCTTCTATTGTGTTGCCAACCAGCAGGGGCTGGGAAGTGGTGCGTCCCTCCTGCCCAGATAGTCATCTGAGAGCTGGGCTGCATACTGAATGACAAATTAAAAATCAGCTTTCTCAACATTAATTTTGACCACTGGAAGCAGGGTTCCCTTTGGAGTCTGCCTGTGTATGTGAACATGTACATAGCTGGCTGGAAGGCAACGGACATGGTTTGTATTAAATTTGTGTGTGTCCATATCTCTATCAATATTTTCATAAAAACCTATTTGAAAAGCTGGTCCTTGGTTCCCGTGCCTTGCAAATCCCATAAAAAGAGATGATCATTTAGATAAGCAACAGTATCTTAAATGAGTCCACCTGCAAATGAATTAAACACATACATCACACACACACACACACACACCCATATACACAGATTTATCAGAACATTTATATCAAATAAGAATACTTCATGTCTTCTTCCAGTGACCAACAGCCTCAAAAGTTGTCTTAAAATAAAATTCCACAGACATGCTTTGAGCAATCATTATTTTTTTTTTGCAAAAGACTTTGTTTCCCTCCAAAAAGACAGTTCAAAAGACGGAACAAGAACTACTGTCTGAGCCATTCTTAAAAAGTCTGTGGGCTGAAAAGGAAAATTATAAGCCCCTTCATGAAAGTGACTTCATCTAAAAAGTAAGCCTTCTATTACTGTTCTTAAATTTCTGACACTTCTCTGAGAGAACATCCAACATGAAAAACCTACGAGATAAACCACATTGAAGAGATGGGAAGGCAGCTTCATGAAGCTGGTTGGTTACGGTGTAGGAAGAGACCAGCTTCCTGACTTCTAATCCATGCACGTGGCTGATACTGGAACAAACTGTTCAGGACATGTATACATTTGATGGGAGTAAGGAAATGCCAGAAAGCAAAATGATCTTCCATTCTCAGCCAGCAAATTTTGTTTTCACTTGGTGTACAGAAGAAAGCTGCCTTGTTTATCAAGGAAAATTCTAAAGAAAAGAGACAGGCAGAGGGAGAAAGAGAGAGGGACAAATCTGCAACCTTTGCCCAAAGAGAGAGCCAAGATTATGCCCATGTTTGCCTGAGTTTACAAAGCACTAATTACAAGATATTTGTTGAGTATTCAGTGATGGCAGTAAGGAGACAGGTGAGGAGGCATTGGAATGTATACCTGAATTGAATGAGAGATCCTCTGACATCCTCCGCTTCTACACAGGCTTCCTTAGGTTCTTTTTTTTTTTTTTAAAGATTAACTTCCCTCTAGCATGAACAGAAGAAAATAAAATGGAAGTTTATTTCTAGAGACCATTTCCTTAGCTTTGAAGTTTCTCCTGTCAATCAATGTTTTCTCCTTTTTTATTACCCGTTTTATATGGTGCATTATGACGCAAGTTTATGAATTTTAAATGCACAAATATCTTTACAACTGAGCAAAATAATCTCTTAGTACAGACTATGTTCTGGGTAGGGAGAATATAGGTACATGTTCTAACATTAATCCTTTAAACCTACGTGAATATAATCAACCAATCTCTTTCAATCCTTTTCTGCTTGACTCCATTTTAGAATTTCAAATTTCATCGTACAGCCCCTTTATTTGTGAATGCTGTATTTGCCTCTGAGCAACCTAAATCTTTGCAAAGCATTGTCCATAGCTGAAATGGGGAAAATGGGTGGATCCAGGCAGAGGCCACCTTCCATGAGTCTCTGGGGCCAGAACTACATCATGGACTGGCAATATCCAATGCCGTTTATAAGAACGTAATGGAAAAAGCATCATCTTAAAGCCACACATCCAGAAAACAAATTCTAGAAAAACAAGGCTTTGTCAAGATGGAAAAAAAATCTGTGATAGATTTGCTTCTCTTCTGTGCCAGGAAATCTCCCCAGAAAACTAGTGACCAGCAACATGGGTCCTAGGTGCATTCTCTCTGCTTTTTTAATTTGTCATTCAAAGGGAAGCCAGGGTACCACTCCCAATCACTGTCACCTCACTTATCAAGGTAGCATGCTATGGACAAAAAAAAAGGATTAGGTATTGAAAGCAATGTTTAAACTTTGCCAAAGAGAGAGCCAAGGTTGTAGACACCTTTATTTCCCCACTTGAAGCTCTCTTCCTCTGTGTCTTTATTCCCTGGGTAACCACAGTCCTTCTGGCCTACAGTTGGATGCCACCCCTCCATTTTGGGTAAAAAAAAACATTCTTTAGGTCAACTACTATGCCCAATTACTATTGAACTTTTCATATGATGACCATCTGAATTAGGCTTACCTGTCCTGGCACACTGTTCTCTGCTTCCCCACTTGAGTCTCAGCAAGTCTCAGTAATCAAGGTCAGCGTGTTCTGCAAAGAGATTAAACACACACATGCACACCCACAGCTCCTAGCAGGGACCTCCATGCCCTCGTTCTCCTACAGGCCAAGTATATTTATTGCTTTTCACCCCGGGAGAAGCATCCTGTCTCCCGACTTCCCATCAATGACCACCTCCCCCTCCAGCCACTATGAAGTTTCAGTTCCATGTCCTCATCACCAGGTAATTATTTCTTCTAAAAATAGTATAACCATTAACATCTTCCCAAACCTAATTACAGTTCAATTTCTAGGTAATCTGTTACACTGGACATATACTTAAAGTCAAAGCAATTTCTAAAGTGGATTCAGGTCACAATTCCCTTTTCTTCAGACATCCTTTAGCACCACAAGTAACATTTTCCAACTCACATTTAGTCCAAACATGTTAGGCCTTCTCTGGAGACAGGCAGGTATGCAGATAATTGTAAGTCCATGCATCCTTCCCTGCTGAATTATTCTTAGGATATTCCTAGTCTTATTATCTTGGTCACTAACTTCTCTGCTTCCTTGGACAGTTAATGACAGAGGAGCTTGTAATAAGCCAGGAATAGGTTTTATTTAAGACTCCACTCAATGCCTTTGCCTTTTTAGGTTTTCTGAATAAAAATAGGTGGCCTACATTGCACACTCTTTTAATGTTTTATCTATGTGTCTCTGCTCTTCCTTGGCATTCTGCTGAATACGCACCTCAGAAAGAATTCAAGGATTCCTTGGCATAATTTTGATGAATAGGAACCTATGAGGCTTAATAAGAGGCACCAAAATGGACAGGCACCTAAGGGGAAAACAGGTCTGTGTTGATGGATGTCTCTCCCAAGGGAGCTGGGGCACTGCTGAGATGCAGTTTTTCCAGCAAGTGGTAAAACGACAAGATAATTCAGGGCAGCACATGCAAGGCGAGATGTGCCATGTATTTTCTCGGCAGCAATCAGTGTGCAGGAAGAATCAGGTATGCAGCTGCTTCACAGGGAGCCAAAGGGCCGTACAGCAGAGAAGAACCGCGCCAGCCCAGACAGGGTCTGCATGGAATGGAAGTGGGAAAATTACCCTCACCTAGTCCAGTGATGGTCCAAGGTGAGCTTTATCGACTCACTCATTGTTGTACTAAACTCCCACCAGGACATTAACTTTTGGTGTTCCAGTTTAATATTTAATAAAAACCAGGGTTTTCTTTAATCTTCATGTTCAGAGGAAGCAAAGGCTGCAAGGTATTATAGCAACTATTTTCTTACAAAGGTAAAGGAGATCACTCACAGAAGGCGAGGCCATGGCTGACAGCATCGGCTGGATCACAGGGCTGGGGTGCCGTCGCTGTCTACAGCCGATATGTCCACTGAGCTCCTCCCCACCCAGACCTGTTTCATCAACCCTTTTCTGAAGGTGGAACAGCTTTTCTGTATGGAATGCTTATTGTCAACCCCACTATGCCTCGTTCTGCCCATTTCCTTTATCTTTCATTTTCTCCCTGACAAGATTGAAAGCTTCCTAAGTGAATTCGTGTTTCAGTTTCGTGGGTTGTATAATAAGCAGGTCTTTTTACTCTAAAGCTTTGATATTTGGAGCCTTGCTGACTCTGGATGGACTTCCTGGGGCTCATCAATTCCTAAAGATAGTCAATGACTTGCCTGTAAGCCCACCTTTTGTATGTAAACCAACCAATCCAGAGTCCACACGCCCCAGCAACCTCCTCTCTCTGATTCTGACACTCAAGACCATGACCCATTTGCCTTAATGACATTAGAGGCATATGCTAAACAACCAGGGACAGTCCATGTACCCTGAGCCTGCTGAAATTATTCAAACTAGCCCAGCCTAAGCCCGTATACCCCACTACCTCCATTTCTTCCACAAAAATGACAATAAAGCCTCTTGCCCAGATTTCTGCCTCATTCTCACTGCCCCCTGGTGGAATGTGGCGCCTCCCTATGTGGCATGCCCCTTCCTCTTGGGAACCGTGAATAACAAATTATCTTTCCAGAGGCAATCATCTGCTGATCTGTCAGCCTCACCATACCTGAATAATAAAAAAACCCTACATTTAAAAAATTTCAATTATATTTGACACACGATATTTATATTACTTCCAGGTGTACAACATAGTGATTAGACATTCCTAGAACTTGCCATGTGATCACCCCGATAAGTCTAATATAAAACCTGTATTTTAAAACAGATTATTGTAGGTTTCCTTTAATTTCATGTTGGTCATAAATGACAGTGGAAATAAGGACAACCCTAGTCGTCCCACGTCTCTACATATAAAATAATCCTTTCAAATCAAACTCACTTTCAAAAACTCTGCCTGCTCCAAAAGATACATTTCACCTTTGCAGAATCTCCCAAAGAAGTAAAATACCAGTGACCCCCCAATTTTCTTCACCTTGATTTGAAATTCTACAAACGAAAGAAAAGGAAGGATTGTGGGATGGAAGATGGACATATGCCAGGAAAAGAGCTACTTTGGAAGGCTGTTTGGAATACGTTAGAGACAAGCACATCCTAGAAGGCAACCACTGTCACTACCTATAGTCACCTCACCCTAAGGGAGAAAGTTCTCCATAATCTATGCATTAGGCATGAGGAACAAAGGGTATGCTGCCTCCAGAAGTTACTCGCACTCACCACCACCCCTCTTCATAACAGTGTCTACACACCTAATATAAAGGTTGTCCAGTTATCATGGGAACCAAGGATTTGGTAGGTGTGCATACATGGATGGTACACTTTAATCACTTTCACAATAAGGAGCGTATATTGATAGTTGCCTTGCCTAAAGGAGAGTGCTACTTTAGATTATAAGCCACACCACAATAGATACAATTAATACTTTAATGTCTTGAATGTATTTTTTATCTATTAGTTTTACTTTTATTGAGCAATTTCTTAAGACAGGCATTCCAGATTTTGTAGATTCAAACTGGAAGGGAACACGATCCCTGTCGCTAAAAGGCTCACAGTTCCTGAGGTGCACCCAGGTGCACTGCCACTCGGTGTAGAGGGTACGGCCACCTGCTGTGGAAAATTTTCTGTGAGCCTGCAGGGAAGGACAGGCAGTGCTAAGGATATTCACAAAAGAATTCAACGAATATTTCAGAGAAATTGGATTCTAAAAGATAAGGAGAGGTTGTTATGGACTGAACTGTGCCTCCTCCCAACCCTCACCCCTAAGATAGAGCCTTGAAGGAGGTAATTAAAGTTAATTGAAGTCATAAAAGCGGGACTGTAATTTAGTAGGACTGATGTCTTTAAAGGAGAGAAAGAGACCAAAGAAGTGTACATGTACAGAGGGAAAAATATAAGGACGCAGCATGAAGGTGGTAATCTGCAGAGCAAGGAGTGACACCTTCGGAATCAGCGCTGCTAGGACCTTGGTCTTGGACTTCCAGGCTCCAGAGCTGTAAGAAAATAAATGTCTATGGTCTGAGCAGTCTGTGGTATTGTTTCCTCATACAGCAGGCCAAATGAATACAGAGGTTCATAAGCAAAGAAGGTAGTGTTTGTAGCCTTACGGGATGTGGAGGGGAGACCTTACTGAAAGAAAAAGGACAGCATTTTCTTTCTTTTCTTCAGTTAAGTTTATTGCAGTGACATTGGCTAATAAGATTATATAGGTTTTAGGCGTGCATTTCTATCATACATCATCAGTATATTGCATTACATTTTTGAATCCACTTTTTAATGTCTTTAAATACGTTAAATACATATTACATAATACATAGTTTTAAAACATATTTTGTATTCAGTAAGTTCAATATCTGAAATCCCTGTTTTTTTCTGACTTTTGATCCTGGTGCTTTGTGTGTGTATTCTAGTGGTTTTATAAGTACACACATTTTTTAACAGCATGAGGGTTATTAAACATAGTTTCATACTCCTAAATATAAAAATGAATAACACAACTTATAATAACTGATGAGGTATAATTTATAAGTTTGGGAACAAAATAAATGTGGGGTTTGGTAAAATGAAAGTACTGAAATGACTCCCAAGTTTTGGGTTTGATATGTTAAGAAATTTCCATGAATTAAGATTTAAAAATAAGTTTATGCGACTAAGGAATCCAGTTTTGATGTACAAATGTCCCACTGACGACTGTTAAGTAGGATTTCACTTCAGGATGGAGGTTAGAGGTTTAATTGCAGATGTGACAGCAAACAGACGTAGTCGGTGGCGGAGCCCACCTAAGTCACCACCATTTAAAACAAGAGAAGCAAAGATTTAAGGGCAGAGAAGCAAGAGCCAAAAAGATTCAGATAATAAACAGAAGAGCCAGAAATCTATGAGGTGCCAGGGACAGAAAGAGTCCAGAAATCATGGAAGACCAAACTTAAATGCAGAAAGCATTCAAAACAAAAAACTGTGGCTAACTTGAGTAGAATTAGGACCACACATTTACATGTTATTGAATTGAGGTATCAATGTTATTTCCCTGAGTTCAAAACTCTGACAATCAAAAGCTGGAAAAAAAGACAATGACAGTTTTTAAGGAAGATAGAGTCAGAGGAAGGTTTCTGTAGTTGGTAAATTATTTATTTGTTTGTTTGTTTGTTTAAGATGGATCACATATATAAACTGAGAGAACGGGGCGATAAGCAAGGAGAGATGAGTATTGGAAGATGCATGAGCGAGGGGATGCCTGGTGCAGCCCATTCTACGAGGCGCGGAGGAAATAAACTCCAAGGTATGACGAAAGAAACCATTAGACTTGTAGAATCCGAGGAGAATTCCCCCTGCAAAAAACACGGGAGAGGAGGTAAAGAAGGTGAAGAAGGGCCCCTAACAATGATTTAACTATGGAAGGTGGGGAAGGCTACAAGATTCCTTCCTCATACCATATGTTTCCCTCTGCACAGTTATGGTCTAAAAGACAGTAAAAATAGGAAAATAAAGAGGAGGAATTTTAATAGCCATGCAATCAGGGAAATGGGGAATTGGCCAGAGAGGAGGAAAACAGTTCCTGGGCTATGTCAAGTGGTTCTCAAACCTTAGCATCAGCAGGCAACTGTAACTGAACAACAATAAAATAGTTTTTTAAAAAGGATCACACGGAGAGCTTGTCAAAACAATTCGCTAGACCCACTCCCAGAGAGGCTAGCCTAGTAGGACTGAAACTGGATCTGAGAACTTACATACCTAAAATGTTCCCAGTTGATACTGGTGCTGCTGTTCTATGGTTACATTTTGAGAATTGCTGTTATTAAAAAAAAGGGAGGGGTGTAAAAAAGTGTTTCTAACAGAAAATTTTTCTTCAGAGTTCTTCAAATTATGTCATTTTACTAGATTGACTAATATGGCACAACTTTGTGATGTTTATATGTGCTGTTTTATGCACTTTCAGGATGCCCTGCCTTTGTTCAGGCTCTTCCCGGGGCCTCCAATGCCATTGCTCTGGAACCCTGTGGTAAACCTACACAAACCCTCTTAGCACCTGCTCAAGTGTACCCTTCCAGGAAGCAGTTTCTGTATCTCTCTTTGGAATTATCTAAGCTCTGCTTTTTGTACCTACATCATTTACTTGCCCCCAATTCTTATTCTGCTAGTGTTTTTTTTAAGATTTTATTTATTTATTTTTAGAGAGGGAAGGGGGAGGGGGGAGAGAGAGAGAGAGAGAAACATCAATGTATCAATGTGTGGTTGCTGGGGGTCATGGCCTGCAACCCAGGCATGTACCCTAACTGGGAATCGAACCTGCAGCACTTTGGTTTGCAGCCCGAGCTCAATCCACTGAGCTATGCCAGCCAGGGCTCTGCTAGTGTTTTGTTAGTTGTCCAGGTGTCTGGATTTCCACACCCCTAAAGACTGTAAGCTCCTTGAGGACAGAGACTGTCCTATCTCCCCATATTTGTTACAACATTCAGCACAATGTCTGGGGGAGAGTGTTGCCTAATCTTCTCCCCGGGATGAAATAATAGGTTTGCTATCTTCATAGGCTGCTCCAGAGGCTATGAAATATGCAGCAGAACAGACAGGGGAACATTAAGTTGGAGAACATCAGAACAAACTTTTGCTTTAAACGATTTGCCTTTTCCCCTTAGACAGAGGCTCTTATTAAAATAATGCTAGCTAAAACTATTTCTAGGCCAAAAGTAATTACGATAATGTTTCTCTGCATTTTGTATCGTTCTTTCCATTCTAAAAATTCATAGTACACAGGCCTTCCTGCTCGGGAGGAAAGAAACACGCTGAACCGGACTTGAGCTCCCCATTCCCGTCACTGAGAAGTGCTCTGTGTCCTACTTTACCCCGAGGCCCATTAGTATGGCTGATGTCCGAGGCCGGGTTTCTGTGTGATGGCCTCACAGAACCTATTCGGGCATGGATTCAACAGAGAAATTTCAATTAGTTCCCCTCAAAGGATTCAATACGGTTGTTCCTCACTGGATGCTCTCATCTTTAACAGGTGATTAAGGTCCTAATGGACTCATACAGTTTTTCAGTCTGTTTCAACCAATTATGGCACTGAAGAAAGAGCCAAAAAAGAAAAAGTAAAAGAGGAAACCAAGAGGAAAATGGGAAGCAGAAGGTTTCTTGCAGGAATTCTGCAAAACATTCTCAAGGTGAAAGGGTCCATTTGTTCGAATGTCTGTCAGGGAGCTCTCAGGCTTTACGCCCTAGGTGCATTGCACCCAAGAGGATGCTCCCGCCCCCTTTCTGTCAATCTTGTTTCTGGGTTTAGGATTCCAGCAGGATGTAGAGTGCCCACTGAGGTACTCCCCCCTGCAGGTACGTATCATGGCCTTCGATGACTGTGGTTTAATAAGGAATATATGTGGCCTCTGTGCCCAGCTCTGGACACAGAGTTTCATACCCTTTGGAATTTCCAGAAGAACAGGCATGTCTTTGTCATGCTGATGAAAGTTTCATGCTGATGAAAGTTTCATAGATAGCTTCCAGATGAGGGCGGGTCACCAGAAAGACCAACCACTTGATTAGAAGGTTGGTAGAGGCCAGCCTCACCACCAGGAAGGACAGGGAGGGCTAAAATCCAGTTGAGTCATATGGTCACTGATATCATCAGTCATGCCTACATAATGAAACCCCAGGGAAAGCTGTGGACACTGAAATTCAGTGGAGCTTTCTGACTGGTGAACATACTGATGTATTTTGGCAGGGTGACATGCCTTGATTCTGCAGAGAGGAAGCATAGAAGGTAACAATTCTGATTCCAATTCCAATGCGTGTGTGCTTTTTTCTACACCAAGCAGTTCTCTGACACCTGCTTGGGGTCCTACAATTCAACTCAATTCTGGCACTATCCCTCCAGAGATAGCATCAGATTCCACAGCTTAACAGCTCAGTCCAACAAGACTGCTCCCCCTTCAGGTGCCAACCGCCAGCCAGTCCAGGCTGCTGTCTGTGCTCCTGATCCACTGGCTGTAAAGCAGAGGTTCCCAGGACTCCCTCCTTGTGTTTGACTAATATGCTCAAGTGGTTCACAGGACGCAAGAAAACCTTTTACTAGATTACTGGTCTATGATAAAAAGGCAACACAGGAACAGGCAGGTGGAAGAGGTGCATGGGGCAAGGTGTGTGGGAAGGGGCACAGGGCTTGTCTATACCTTCTCCAAACAGGCTGCTCTCCCAAATCTTCACGTGTTCACTAATCCAGAAGAGCTCTGAATCCCCTTTTGGGGTTTTTCTTCTGGATTCTTCTTCACATAGCCTCAATTGATTAAATCATGACTCACTGGTGATTGATACGACTTTGATCCCCTCCCCTCTCCCCAGACGACCAGATCTAACTGGAGGTTCCAACCATCCAATCACATGGTTGGGTTTCCTAGCAACGAGCCCCTATCCTTAGGTATCTCCCAAAAGTCACTCATTATCACAACAAGAGACATCTTTATTGCTCTCATCACAGGAAATTCCGATTGTTTTCTATGCCAGAAAACGGATGAAGACCAAATACATATTTCTTACTATAAACCACAACATCACAAAAGGTCTGTGTCCTGGACACCCCCAAACCTCACCCTATGTGCATCTGTGATAATAAAACTGTGATATTAAGTATGGCATTTTCAGTGAGTTCTGTGAGTCATCCTAGGGAAATTCAAACCTGAGGTAATTGTAAGAACCCTTGAGTTTATATCCAGTTGGCCGGAAGTGCTAATGGGTTGGGGCTCCACTTGTGTCTGGTGTCTGCAGTGATGGCACATTGTGGAGGACTGAACCCCTGATCTTGTGGGGTCCGCCCTGGCCCTGAGTGGTTGGCATTAGTAGCAGACTGGAGTGCAGACTCCAGTGGGGACTGAAACAGAAAAATGACACAATGAAGTTTGGCTAACTTTTCCTCAAGTTCCCTCTCATCTCTGCAGCCAGGAGCAGGGCTGTTGCCAGGACATTTTAGGGAAACAGTGCTCAGGGGGTCATGCCCATTTGTTCTGCGCTGCACAGCCCAGAACACCAGCTAGAAGCCAAATGAAATCAGGATAAATTCCTGCTTGCAATAAATCACACTGCCCATAAATCATCAAACAATTCTTGGAGAGCCTCTTTCCAGTTCATTTTCTCACCAACCACAGGGGTTTCTGCTGAGCGGACCCACCGCATCACAATCACCTGGGGCACTTGCTAGAAACACAGACTCCAGAGGCCCAAGCAAGAATCGCTGAATCTTAATAGAGGACAGAGAGATGAGCAGGAATTAACATTTTAAACAAGCTTTCGAGGTGATTCTTATATACACTAAAATTTGAAAAATCTCTGTGTGCTCGAGAGTCTCCATACAGCTGCCAGGCAAAAACAGTCCCCTTGTTTCTATGAGATGCTGAGTCCAAACCCTGCGACATCTTTTTACTTCTTTTTGGTCTGGATCTTGGTTTTTAAATGGGAAATCACTATTAGCAGGAATGAAATTTATTTTCAAGTATCCAAAATGACAAAATGTTTATCTGATTACAAGGTAGCTTGCCAACAAACAACAGCCTATGGGTAGTGAATTTAGGGGCTTGCTTAAGTCTCTCAGGGCACTTGTGGTTGTAAGAACTACTGTACATGCAGACTTAGGCAGATGAGCCAAACGGGTAATAGCTTAGCATGCAACCTCAAGGGATTACAAAATATATGGTACTTCAAGAATCCTAAATTCCATGATACAATACACGCATATCTGCATAGCTTCAGCGAAGAGTTAAATTTTTTTGGTAAATTTTAAGTGCAGAAAGATGGTGATGTGAAAGTGAAGTAACTAGTCATTTATGAATATACCTGAAGACTGCGAAATGGTGAGAAAGGAAGGTATCTCAATCGGAAGGCACAGGAAAACAATAATCAGGAAAAGGAAGAGATAAGAAGTACGAGGCTGAGGGAACAGAACAATAATGAGGGGAGTAATTCAAGCTCTGGCACTTTCATAAATGTGTCCAGGGCTATCCTATATATGGGGCATAGATCAAGGTGATTTGGTAAAATCAGATGAGAGTAAATGGAGCTAAGAGAGGAAATTAAAACAGGCACCACTAAAGAAAACAATCATGTGGCCACCCGGGCCCTGTAGAACCCCTCCCTGAGATGGGATGGGAGCTCGGGGCTGGGATCTGTTTCAGAGATTCAGGTTAATGACACGTTTAAGGAGAAAAGTAGGTGGTAGAAAAATAAGTCTCTAGATTTCATTTCAAAAAGTATTCATTATTGTCAAAGTCATCTTTTAGTTTGGTTTAGGAAAGAATGGGATCTAAAACAAAGCCCATTTAGAATTTTTATTTTGAAAAAATAAAGCTTAAGTAAGATAATTCTGACTACAAAATCATACGATGGAATATCTACGTGGTATGTTCCCCCACACCCTGACCTGCAATACTGTCCTTGTAAAATGTGTAGTTTTTTTAGAATTGAATATATACATGCAGGTTATGATTATTACCATAGCTTTGTTAACTCTGTGTTTTGCATGCTCACAACTATAAACCTACAAGCAGTGGGTATAGGTAGATATATAGATATAGATATAGATATAGATATAGATATATACACACACACAAATATACATATATATAGTTTATAAATGATATTGCTTAATGTAGAGACACTGAACAGGTGACATGATGCAAAACCTCAGGATGACACACTGCCTTCTGAAGGCTTCTGGTGTAGCTCCATGTGGCTCTTCTGCAACTCTGCACCAGACAACTTTACAAATCTATAATTAGAGATGGTGAGTGATAGTTACTGGTTTAAGATTGCAGGAAATAAAGAGTAAAGCTCTCTCCCAAGTTTTAAAAGATGATGCTTAATGTAATTCAGGTATTTTGGGGGGAAAGGACTCTAAAGCAGAACAAATTGTTAAATAGGAAAAACTTAGATTCTAACACAGATTTTTTAAAAAATTAACACCTATTCATGTTCTCTTTTATTTCTTATTATCGATGCTGTCGGGACTGACATGCTTATGCAGACCCCAATTCTATCCAGAGTTTTCCAGTACTAATATCCCCACACCATGGTGACTTGTAATTCTGCATGTCACTATCTCATCAGTCTCATTCCATCAACAGAGATGCAAAAATTCTAAAGATAACATTGGTAAGTTAGATGTATCTCAAGAATTCAAGGTCAAACCTTAAAAGCCAATTAATTATAATATAATAAGTATAATATAATATAATATATATTTAATTATTATTACTTATAAATCAGATTAGAGCAAAAATTTCAAATGACCTTAATACATACAATATATTGGATAAATCCAACATCTGTTTGTAACAGGCAACAAAATACAAGCATCCTCGCAAGTGTACCTGGGGCATTTTCAGACTTCTACTTGCCAGCATCTGCCTAAGACCTTTCTTTTGCTTCATAACCAATAAAGCAAGCCAGAAGTGCCAGAGAATTACCCCCACCCCTTATTGCCAGCCCTCAACCGAGGATTCCTAGATCTCTCATCTCTAAGGTTTTACACTGATTCCGAGTAGTGACTGGCTTTATAAGGCATGTTTTATTGGTTTTCTTCTCTATTTCATCAAGTACTTCCTTCATGATGTTTTCTGAGATTACCTCCCAAATAAACTATTGCTTTTAAATCATTGCTTCAGAGTTTGTTTCTGGATCAAACAAGCTAGGGATGGAAGGAAATGTCTTTGCCTTGATAAAGAATTAAAAAAAACCCAGCAAATACTCTACTTTCAATGATAAAATGTTAAACTTAAAAAAAAACTTATTTTCTGTACCATCCAAAAAAGTCAAGTGTTCTCTCTATTATAACTTCAATTTAGTATCATCATACTAAAGGTCCTAGTTAAGTACAAGGCAAAAGAAATGAGTAAAATCTATAAGAATTATAATAGTTTGAAAGAAAGAAAACCTGTCATTATTTGAAGAAAACATGATTGTTCAGGAAAGCAAATGATTTGAATTGTTAAAAGATTTTAGCTAGGTAGCTAGATGTAAAATCAATATATTATCAAATCAATTGTGAATGCAGTGCTTGGGGAAAAATGTTCACCATAATGGCACATGTCAGTGGAACACGGCAGCCAACTGAAAGAGCTCCCAAAGGCCAAAGATGGAACAGTTTAGCACAATGTAAAGTAGTATCAAATTATAATCCAAAGTATAAAATAAATATCTGTGAGTCCATGTAGATATAAATAAATTATGCAATAAATAAATTGGTGAGGAAGAAGAGACAGTCTCCTGTGCAAAAGAATTCCAAATAATTTGCGAAGACATCCAACCCTCAAGAAGGTGGAGCATGACTCTCCACTCATCAGGCTTGGGCTGGACATAGTGACTGACTTCTGAAGGGTACAGTATGGTAAGGGCACATAGTGACTGACTTCTGAAGGGCACAGGGCAGAGTAATGTTAAAGGTGGAATCTGATGAACACTACCTCAGCCAGGCAGTCAGGGTCAACTTCCACACTATGTACTCTTTTTAGAATAGAAATGGCACTTTGCTTCTGTGGTCTTCCTCCTAAAAACCTATAATCATGAGAACAAAACATCAGACCAATCCCTATAGAGGGTTCTACAACATATGTAACTAGTAGTCTTCAAAATTGTCAAGGTCATCAAATTAAAAATGTTCAAGAAACTGTCAGAGCCAATGGAACCTAAGGAGAGATGGTGACTAAATGTCACATGGTGTCCTGGTGACATCCTGAAATAGACAAAGGACATTAGGTAAAAACCAAGGAAATTTGGAAGAAATACATACTTTAGTTAATAATAATGTATTAATATTGGCTTATTAATTATAACAAATATACTAACATAAGAAATTAATAATAGTAGCAACAGGGTACAAAATCTATGGAAACTCTCTGTTCCCAATTTTTCTATAAATAAAGCTGTTGTCAAACATAAAACTTATTTAAAAAGTATAAAGATCAGTTGCAATTTATTATATGCTAAAAAACATGTATGAAGATAATTATTAAAAGATAGCTTTTATACTGGCTTCAAATAAAATGAAAGTAAAGTACCAAGACTTAATCAAGTAATACATGTACAAAATTTGTATGGAGAAAATTATGTTGAAGAAAATGTTTTCAAAAACTTAAGTAGACAACCACACCACAGGCATGGTCTGCAAATTAAAAAGAAAAAGGCAATAGCCTAAGGATGTAAATTCTTACCAAATTGCTCCAGTGATGTGATTCAACTCTAGTCAAAATACCAAACTGAGGGAATTTGACAAGCTGATTTTAAAATTTATGGGGAAGATCAAAGTCACAGGAAGAAGAAAACATTGCTTAAGAAGAGCAAAGTAATTGGATTTGGTTTGCCAGACATCAAGTATTATTATAAACTGTAAAAATTAAGACAGTATAATACTCTCACAGCAATGGACAAACTGAGAAAAACAGAGCCCAGAAACACATCTATAGTCATATGGAAACTGGATTTATACAGCACGTGCATCGCAGGACTTTGAGAAAACACAGTGATTGAAAATAAATAAATCTGGAACAACTGGTTATCTCACAGAAAAATATGAATTAATTGGACCCCTGTACAATAGTGTAAGACAAAATCAACTCTAGCTGTGTTAAATATGTAAATGCAAAAGGCATAACTATAAAGCTTTGAGCAAAATCTTTCATTACTTTGGATGATAGAAGATAGCCTTTGCGTACCAAACATAAAAAGAAAGATTGATGAAAATGAATATATTAAAATTAAGAACTTTCATACATGAAAAGTCCCTATAAGTAACTGAAAGTTCTACATAAGCTGGAAGAAGATATTTGCAATAGATTAAATGACAATATTTAATATCTGGAATGTATCAAAGGTCTACAAATTGGTAAGAAAAAGACAAATTACCCAATAGAAAAAGTGAGAAAAAGTAAAACCAAATTAATACGTCACAAATGAGGAAATTCCCAAAAACACACATAAAAAGGTGCCATATCGTATCAACAATAAAAACTACAATAAGATACTATTTCAAACCAATCATACTGGTAAAAACTAAAGTACAACAATATGTAATATGGGTGAGGATGTAAAAGAAGCTGAATAATTAATTATACAATGTTATTCAGAATGAGCTAGATAGAGTATAAATTGTTCCATCATCTTGGGAAAGCAATATGGCATTATCTAACAGACTGAAAATGTGTAAAACTTATAACTCTATTGCACTTTAAGATAGCCTCTGAAAGATATGTATCACATGTTCTCATGAGCAATGTTTGTAATAGCAAAAAATTAAATTAAACAAAAGAATAAAACAAACTCAAATATTCATCAAAAGTAGAATGAATAAGCCAATCACGGCAATGTTGTTGTAGTGGAATATTATATAGCAGTGAAAACCACAACTTTATTCAGTGCCATGGATGAATCTCAGAAACAATGTGAAGCAAAAAGAGCAAGAATGATGAAAAACACATAGAGTTTGATTCAACTGATTCAAAGTTCAAAGGCACACATATCTAAAAAGCATTATTTAGCATTATAAATAAGTATGGAATGATAAAGAACTCTAAGATATAAGGGATGGAATGTGAAGGTTACTCAAAGAAATTTAAAGTCTAAGGTAACGTTTTGTTTATAAATTTAGGGCACAGATATTTAGGTGCTACTTATATGGTTCTGTATTTCTTACAAACATGTCTAACCTGTTTTGTGTGCGTGTGTCTAAATACTTCTAAAATTTTTTAAAGAGAAATTTAAACATGGGTGAAACATGAACTTTGGAGCCAAAGGCCCTTGGGCTGTACTTCCAACTGTCTCATTTACTACCTGAAACTCTGAGCAATTCTCTTAACCTATCTAAGACTCAGATACCCTATCCTTAAATATAACAGTAATAAAAACAGCCACTTAACTGCAGAACTTTTGTGGACAGGACAAAAAATCAGAATACGAAATCATCTTGGCATAGTGCCTGCTGCCAAGTATACTAGGCATTCAATAGATGGTAGGTTGTGTCAGCTGCTTACTCATTCATTCATTCATTCATTCATTCATTTTTCATTCACTCATTCATTCATTTTTCATTCATTTGAGTATTAAAGAATGAAAGTCAAATTAATCAACTGATAGTAACCTAAATTAAAGATAGTCTACATATTTTATTCAGGTTTTCTGGAAACAATACTTCAATCTTATTAACAAATTTAGTAGAAAATTGAGCTCAGGGACCAAGAAGATAGATTTGGTCCCAAATCATTTTTAAGCAGACGAAAGCCACACCTCGAAAACAACTGGAATAAACAGCGTAGTAGCACTGCGAAAACAAACATTTTGCAATCACACACCCTTGCTCAGGCTGCAGTTTAAATACAACCTGGGCAAGTTGTTTTAAGAAAAATCTCTGAGACTCATTTCTTCATACGTAGAACAGCAGTAACATTGTCTCTGATTGCAAATCTGTGGAGAGGATGTATGCACAGTGCCCAGAGGAGCCCCTGACACAGAGCAAGAGCTAAGCAAGGACAGTGGTCGTAGTTCTTCTTCCTGTTCAGTGATACAGTCAGTAGATTTTTTAATAACCGTTAAATATTTTATTATATAAATATGTAAATATTGTACATATACTGTTAAATTATAGTATAGGAGCATAGTAAAATGTGGTAGAGTGATTAGAAGCTCAGACACTGGAGTCACATGGCCAAGGTTTAAATTCTAACTCCGCCAGTTACTAGCTACGTGACTTTGGGGAAGATCCCTAACACCTATTTCCTCATCAGTTAAGTAGAATTAAATAAATGAAGCAATTCTTATCAAGTGCTTAGAACTTATATGCATAGTTCAATACATGTCAGTTATGTTATTAATAATATTACCATTGTTATGAATTTGGGGTTGCTGTGGAGAACTTCCCCTTTGGTGAAACTCCAGAAAGTACTGCTGAGGATCGATTGGTCTTATTATTGTTTTAATTAAAGTGAATTCATAATCCTTTTCAGTTTTTAACACCTTAACCCAAGAAGAAATCCTTAAAGAAATCACCAAAACCAGAGTTCTAAAAGCCTAACCAATAAAAATAAGCAAAAAATTCAAGGATCTTGGGCTCGGCCAGGACTTGATTTGGGTTCCATCATTGGCAAATTTCTTCTCATTTCCAACGCTTCAGTTTTCACATCTGGATGCAGAAATAATCATCTTACCGCAGCGTGCACATAGGAATTCTGAAAACAAGTCTCCTTTTTCCAAAATTTCATCTTGGTTGAACAAGTTTCTAAAGTGGTGGCATGTTCAGGAGTTTGCAATACAGGGTGAGACAGAGTCCGTCTGCGACCACTGGAAGGTGCCTGCTGATAACAGCATAAGATCCCGGGTCCCCTGAAATTACCCACTTCGCGGATAATCTTCGGTTGGAGCTGCGTGGCTGATCAAACACTGTGACTGCAACATCACCTCAGTGCACATCGCACTCTAAGATACCCATACTTATTTCCCAGAAACCTTCCTTTGAAGCACAACTATACAATTTATTTCAAAAAGTTGTCTTTTAAACAGAAACAGGAATCAAAACACCAGAGCTCCCTTAATCCACTTCTAACCAGTAATTCTGGCCATTCAGACACCCATACCTCTGGCAGAGGCTGCCGAGGACTCTGGCAGGTCTCAAGGAGCATGAGGAAGGATGTTGTGTTGCCATGACTACGGAGGCCCGAACTCAACCTGCTGCCCCTTGAGGCCAAAGTTCACCGTTCTTCCTTCATGCAAGGCTTTTCTTAAGAGCCTGAACAAAGACCAGTGGCCACAGTTGCTACTTCTGAGCATCTATTTCCAGCCTGGGCTTTACCAAATAACTTTGTTTTCCTTTGTCCTGTATTATTTTGCTCTTTTTTTTGTTCTCTTTTCACTGGTGTAGAAAGTTAGATTTTTTTCTCTTTTTCTCACACAGTTCCTCCTCTGTAGATAACGAAGTCCAAGTCCCTAGCCGTTGTAATTATTAGCATATTCCTGGAGAAAATTGCAACAGTCTACATTAAAGGACTCCCTGCAGAAATTTACACAGTAGGTATCCAATTTCTCTTTAACTAAAAGGCACTCAGGACAATGAGGGGTTTAAAACAAGAAAAGAAATGGGGAACAAACAGAGCTTTGAGGAACAGCAGGGAGATTTGCAGTGGTCAAGAGCAGATAGCCAGGCTGAATTATTGGGATAATTAGTCTTCGTTAGCAAACTGGAAAGAATGATAATGCCTCCATAAACTGTTATAACATGCTCACAGACAGGCAATATTAAGGATCATGTCTGATCCAGTTCCAAAAGGTTCAACTCTTTATTCTCACTATTCCATAGTAGAAAATAGATTCCAAGCCTGTGATCTCTCTTCAAAATATTTCCAAAACGTATGAATAATTTCATGTAGTCAAGGTGATCCTACAACCGGAAAAGACACTGGCATTCGGGCTGCCTGTCACTACCAAATCCAATAAGCAATGACAGTGATTGAATATTTTATAGGCACTTTATTCAGATGGCCGGCGATCCAAGAAGATGGCGGGTTCATACCCTAACAAACCATCTAGCTCTTTCTTTCCCAGCCAGATCTTTTATAAGGGGGGTGGGGGAGGGCAAACAAGGTGTCAGCGAAAGCCTTTGAAATTCAACAGTTGCCTCCAAGGGGGAAGGGTAGTTTCTTGCTTCTTCCTGGTACAGAAGTGTCCAGATGAGGTAATCCCCAGTCAATGACCCAGGAGGTCAACTGCTGAATCCCAGGAGCCAGGATGGGTCTTATCTGTAGTTACTGAAACAAAAACTTAACATATACATTACTTGCTAGATTTATGACTGTTTACCTTAAGCTAAATTTTCCCAAGTCTTAAACCCCTATCAATCCTGGTATCACTGTACGCTCTCAGCATAAGGAGAGAACCATAAGGACCTATCTCAAAGTCAGGGAACTTTCAGGATGGAAGCAAGAAAACAAAATGCAAATGTAAGAGTTCATTTTGATATTCAGTTTCGAGATGCTGGAAAATACGAAAGCTGGGCTTACTCTTTTATGGCCCTGAAACCCCCTCAGGGAACACAACTAGCCCCAATAAAAAGAACTTAAATCTAAATTCATATTTGAAAATAAACTGCACCAGTGTTGAAGAGAGCTCCACCTGGTGTTATACATCTGGGAAAGACCACTCTTTATTGTCCAGATTTCTAGCACCAGTGTAGAAGTTCCTTGTGAAGGACAAGGAAATGCATTCCATGAATTCTCCCAGGGAGCAATCCTGATCTGATTAGAATGTCGCTACTTCTTGATGAAATTACACAGAGGGCTGAGGCAAAGAGGACAGTATAAAAAGACAATTGGTAAGACTAGTTCTAAGGAGCAGGGTAGTTTAAGTTGCCTGCAAATTCCGTTTTTAAAAAGAGATTGAAAAGTTTTTTACATGGCGTATGCAATGCCAGACGCGCCATGTTTCCTGCACACACGTGTACACCTGTATGCACAAACAGAGGGATGCTGTGGACAAGGAGGAAGCACGGACTCGTTACCGCCCCCTGAAAGTTGTCCTCAGCACCATCTCAGGGCACGGTGCTTTGAAATAATTACTACCACTGAATTAGAAGAAGAAAAATGACCGCAAGTATGGGAATAATCTAAAAAGGTATTCAGCATGTTCTTTCAAGGCATTGTTTAACAGACAGACTCAACCATCATTTATTCTAGAGGATGTGTTTGGTTTGACTCACTATTTGTTACTGAATAAAGACAAAGTATTTGTTAACTTACAGATTTTGGTCTAATTCAAATGCACACAGTTTTGTCAGGTAAAAAAGGTAACCCCTATGCATGGTTGCCTACGGAACATGAGCCAGGTTTGCATTTAACCTGTTATTCTGTTCTATCATGATCTCAAAATGCCTACAAAAATCCAAATCCTCAAAATGCTCTTTGAATCGCCCTTGACCTTATTACTGGTTTCTTCATCACTTAGTGCGTTGAATAAACTCCTTGTAAGAGGTCCGTATTATAATTACATGAGAGTCATACTTTCAAGTTATTGAAAACTATGCTTTAAACTTCAAAAGCCATTGATATACCATGCCATTCATAGAAAGGTGAGGACAAACCAGGTGATTCCTTGAATTTACAAGTATTGTGGCTAAAGTACCTTGTTGAATAGATTTCTTTGCTCCCTTAAAAAATTTCACTTTCATGAATCATTTTTCTGTCCTATTCACAAAGAGAATGCCATGTTCCTGGCCACTCACCTATCTCACCGACAGAACTGAAGTCAAGAAAATCTGGCCTCATAAGAGGAAGTGATCGAGGAATTGATCTTGGATAAGCAAGCCAAGAATGTAAAGCTCTCTGAATCCCAGAACAAAGGCAAATCCTAAAAATAAAAAATAGCCATTACAATCAAAAGTAAATTGGTCAATCATTCTCATTGGAGATGCTTGTGTGTGTGTGTGCCTTATGCAAGTCCCTTCTGGAGACTTCAAAGGACATTAGAAGTAAAATATGCCGATCAGGAACATGACAAAGAGAACAGAAAGATAACAAGCTTCTTAGAGTCTCTTTTCTGAGAGTAGATCCGTTTTAACATCTCAGAATATTAGAGAAGATGCAATAGTCAATAGTCATTTGCAAGAAAGGACACTCGAGCCTGGTCAGCGTGTGAGGTAAACTTCTCTCTTAGTTTGCCCCACATCCCAAAGTCTATTTCCCCATATTCTCCTCTTGTTGGTGGTTTTTTTTTCTTCTGGGTTTCTATTGATCCTGCAGAGGCAAGCAAAATAAATCTGGAAGAAAGTTAACAGTGGATTCTAAATAGAAAAAAAATATAGTGGTATGTTCCCCCTGTGGTGTACCTTATAAAGTCTAAATGAGCAGGAAAAACACGGGGCTCATAATTAAGGACTGGAAGGCTCTAGCAAAATCAAGGGAGACTTTGGCATTCTGGACTTCATTAGCAGTTAAAAAAGAAAAAAACATCCCCAAGGCCAGCAGGTTAGAAGTTAATTAGGAGAAGTGCTGGGGGACTTGCTGTCTGACAGAGAAGCTTATAAGGTAGTTCCAGGCGCTTTATCGCCACTATAAAAGTCTCTGTGTTCGCAAGCTCCAAGGAAGCAGAGCCGTCCCCGAGGTTGTTTGGAGCAGGAAAGCCCGGCGCTGCTGACACTCCGGGGCCCTCTGTCCTCCTGCCCAGTAATGGGTGCTCTGGGACTTTTTGTCCACTGGTTCTCAAAGCAAACTTTTTCTTAGATTCAACAGATATGGTTTGTTGGAATAGTAAAAGCACTTAAGTTAAAATTCAATTTAGATGCACACGCAGATGCCAGTGAACAAAGGGAGAAGTCTGGATGAGAGCCAAGGTAACCAGTCTTTTTGCTCAAGAAGTAGCCTTCAAAGAATGCAGGGACTTCTGTGTCTGTGCGGCCTGGTGTTTCTTCCGACCAAAATCTCCATGTGCCACTGCGGTTTTTTCCCTTTAAACTTTCTCTGATTTTCCACCACAGACTATTAAAATGGATGTGTCATTTGAGATTTCTAAGTGAACATATCAGGTATCAAAGTGAGTTGTGGGACATACCATACCATAGAACTGGAATATGGGAGGTGGCAAAGAAAATCGAAAAGGCTGTTCCTCCGTCTCAGCTCCGGTAGAACAGCAGCTGGTGGGTGTGAGCGGTGAGTGAGCAAGAGAGAAGATTCTATCCTTGCTTCCCCTTCCTGGCTACAGACTTTTGCTTGAAACTGGCCATGGGTGAGAGAGGAGGATACAAGGTCTACATCTGGATGGGTTGAATGGTGGAATATTCAATGGGAGTGAGCACCTGATTCCCAAAACAACCAGAAGCTTAGCTCTTTAGACAGACTGACTTGGTGACTTGAGAATGTGGACGTCAGAGAAAGAATGTCCGACTCTGTATTTTCTGTGTAACAACAGAAAAGCCACAGACTACCCATATTTTCATGGGGGCTGCCCTCCTGACAAAAATCTAAATGGACATTGAAGGGCCAGAGAATTAAGTTTACTTTGTGATTTTAACCTAGGAGTAAGCCTTATCCAATTTTGACTTCTAAACCCTTGTTTTGCCTAAGAATCCCAGATGTTTGTCATGGTAGAGGGCTGGTGTGGGGGAAGGGGTAGTAGAAGAAGGCAAAGTTAAGTTCACAATAACTGATGGTCTCATACCATATAATTTATACAAGCAAGTTTGAGCTATGTCTTGGATTTTGTAAACAGTTGTGATTAAATTAACCAGACTTTCCCCCAGGATTTGTAAGGAATGCCATCATGATACAGCTCAAATTTCATTTGATCTGCTTCCCATCACCCATATAATGCTCAACCTCGGACTCCTATATGATCTTTCACACCCAGAATTTCTGAGAACCCCATGTGTCTGCTCTGCCTTCTCAGTTGACTTTGTTGCTCAAGAAGCCATGTGATGTTGACATTGCCATTGTCTTCTGCAACACCAGAGACCCTGTACCTGGTGACTCCTTGAGTATGTTAACAAGACTGGAGAAGAGGTATGTTTGGGGATGCAGAAGGAGATGAGTTGGGGAAATAGGTAGAGACTGATCGTGAAAGACTTAAGACCTTAACTTTCGTCAAGAATGTTCTGAAATGATGGTAATGACATATTTGCCACAACAGAAGCATGCACGAGAGCAGAGAGATGGGGGAGGATCTCAGGACAGATTAATTGAGGCTAGATCACCTTATACTTAAGAGCTTTAAAATGAAGGATTGTTTCTCCAAAGCAAAAAGTGGTGACTCCAGAATTCTCTGCGTCTCCTTTGCAGAGGAGAAGGAACTTCAAGGCGGTCCCATCCAATCCCTTCCTCTCATCCATCAGAGAGCTGCAGTCCAATATGATGAAAGGGCACCTTCCAGGTCCCCTAACCTGCGGCAGGAGGGGAATCCAATTCCTACCTTTTTAATATCCAGCCTGTTGTTGTCCTTTCAACGGCATCACATTTCTTCTCAAGTTGGTAATCCACCAGAAAATAGATTCGGACTAAAATATTGCTTTTTCCTGGAGCAGATCAGAATTTTAAAATACCAGAGAAAATAAACAGGTTCTTTTCAAGTTAAGAACCAGAGGACATGTAAATTATATAACAAGGGAAAAAATCTAGACACATGAATGAATTTGCCCAGACAAGACAATTATAAGAAAGGTATTTATTAGCATGACTTAGACAGGCCCAGGTAGTAGCTTCAATAAAGTGAAAATTGATGCAGAAACTGAAAAGTCAAAATTAACTTGCCATACCCTAAAATCTTTTTTCTGTAATAATATTCTAAGAATTATAGATATTTTATGCTTGATTCGTTTATAGAGCTGCAAAAAGTATTAGAACCTCTATTTTTTTTTAAGAAAAACATATCCAACCGTGGCAGTATTAGCAGGAATTTGTGATAAGCAGAATATTGTTTCCACTTACCCCTCAAAAGTCCACATCCTAATCTGAGAAATATTTGAATGTGTTACCATATGGAAGAAGGGACTTTACAGATGTGATTAAGAGGTGGGCTTCAGAAAAGATGAGAGGTGGGCTTCAGTGAGAGGTGAGCTTCAGAAAAGGTGAAGGGATTGAGCAAAAAAAAAAAAGAAAAAAAAGGAAAGAAAAGGCGAAAAGATCCACCTTAGCCTTGACTGTTGGTGGAACATATCTGTAAAAAGCAGTAGAATCTCCACAGATAATCCATGACCAGAGACAGAGAAAAGAAAACCAGGGGTATGAGGATGGAAAACAAACTGCAGTGAGGTGCAGAGTGGAAACCACTGAGTCTAATCTTTTCACACTCGGGCATCCTCTCTGCAGCACATCTATTCGTGGTCCTCTGTTTCCGGTCTGACCCACAGCACATGTGGGTCCCCACAGTCATCCAAGGCCGTTCGCTGAAAACTTAACAGCTCGTTGATTAGAATGTTCTCTGAGCTCTTAAATCTCCTTCCGTATGATTGCTACCTCTTGGTCTTAATTCTGCCTTCTGGAGCTAAGGCCACTGAGCACAAACGTTCTTCCGCAGGCAACTACACACCTCTTCTCCAGGCAACTGTCTCCGGTTCCACAGGCTGCATCTTCCCACTTACGAATAAGGAGACTCGAATAAGCCTCCGTTGAACATTCGTGGGTAGTCTTTAAAAAGCAAATGATAGGGAGAACATGGTTTTATAAATTGAGGGCTATCTTCATGTCTTTGACAAATTATTCCAGAATAATTGGAAACGTCACTTTTAATATAACAAACGGGCCCTATTTCTAAAGATTAAAACATCCTCAAAAGCAAAATTCGGCTTCCTGCCTCTCTCTGCCCAGGAAATCCGGCATCTGGACGGAGCACGTGCAGACTTACTGCAGTTCAGGAAAAACAGGGGCATTTTTCATTTTTTGTTTTTCCTGTTATTTATTTCTTCACCTCAGGTTTCTGCAAACCAGCAACAGATGGACTAGTCCAAGCTCCTCAGAGCAGACGGCGTATCAAACTCCCCACGTGAGGAAGGGGGCTCTCCTGCAGAGTGCTGCAGCCCCGGAATAATTCGCTCTAGCTCTGCCTCGGAATGAACACTCACAGAACTTTCAACAATTCGGCTTTCCATTGGCCCTGTTAGCAGCTGCTGCTGGAAAGATCTGTCCTTGCCTGGTCCTGGGGGGCCCCAGGATCACCCAACTTCCAGACACCAGATGTCGTCGCAAGAGCAAAGTCCACAGACAAGAGCAGAAATAAAGAGCAGAGAAACAATGCACGGGCCAGACAAATGGGGGCAAAGTTAGAAAGGAAGGAAAATGTCAGGTGGAAGAACAAGGCGCCACAGGATGAAACTTATTTTGATGTGCTCTTGTCTCTGCTGACTACAGCGTTGCCTTTGTGTTCCTGGTTGTGCTCTTTCCGTTCTTCCCATCAGAGCCCAACTCAAATAAAAGTGTTTTCACACAAAGGAATCATGTAAATTATAAATAAATAACATATTTATGCTATAAATAAAGTCCTATCACTCCCCCTTTATGTGATGCCATTGTTACAGAAAATTTTGGTGAAACGTGGAAAATTTGCTGTGGGAGTGGGGGGCGTTTGCCCAAAGAGTATAAAGGACCTACTGTCACACTACAGAGGTAGCACCAGAGTTTTTCATTTTACAAGAGATGGTGTCAATGTCCACTCATTTTCATAAACCAAGTAAGACTGAGAAACAAACGGTGTAGCTAAAAACTGGACAGAGATAGAGAGAGGCTAGATGAGTTTTGGACTCTGGGTTCCCAGATCAAAGTGTGGACAAATATCTCCTGGCTGTCTGAACAACAGGTTTGCATTCAGTTGTAAATAACAAAGGACAAACACTAAGCAATGCCAAAAAGTAGCATACACAAACTGGGGGTTTTATTTTTTTACAAAATCAGGCAGGTGTTGCAAGTAAGTACAGATCAAACAAATCAAATGGTTAGGGCTGAGGCCCCTGAAAATCTACTGGCCTTTCCCCTGTGGTCACCTCATGGCTGCAAAATGGCTGCTTCAACCTGTGTCGACGTTCCAGGCATGAAGAAGGGAAGAGTGAAGATCAAAGGGATGCTTTGCAAGCTTTGTCGGGAGTCACATCTAGTGATTTCCACTTAAATCTCTTGAGGCAGAAGTGTGTCCCTTGGCCAGGTTTAGCTTCTATGGAGGCCAAGAAATTAATTTTTAAAAATTGAGCTAACTAATGCCCCCCCCCCCGACAAATTGTGAGTGTGCTGTTAAAGATTAAGGGGATATAAATATTAGAGCTATCAGTCCTCATGATCATCTTACCCTCTTGCTTAAACTACTGACAATTTTCAGAATTAAAAAAGAATGTAAACTATTCTTAGAATGTTATACTGTGTAACGTAACTTTTCATAATACTTTCAATAAATCATTAAGCAATGTATACAGCAAGGTTTTTTAGAAAAATATTTTTGATATGGTGCCACGAAGAGGACATGTGTTTTAGGCCATGAACAAACTCACACACCTACAAGTCATGCTCGTAATAGATTGTGGGGTCTGTATTCCTTTCTTACATTTAGGGAAAGTGGAGTTGAACCCATACCTGCCCCAGTCTTCTACTCAAGGAAGATGTGGGCACTGGAAAGAACATAGCAGGTGCTGACACCACTGGAAAGGTACAGCTACTCACAAAGTGGGGACTCATGTGATAAAGCCAAGCTTCGGCATAATTTACAGGATTCTTAAGTCAGTAATGCCATGTTTTATTTTTTCCCAGGAGCAAGATGAAACACACGTTTTAAGAAAAGGAATCTTTTCTTTGTATAAAAATTGGACTATCGTCTTCTGTTCATAAAACACAAGAGTAAGAATAAGAAGGAGAAGAAGAGGAAGAAAGGCTTGCTTTGCGGAGGTGTGCTCACTTCCTAGGAAACTGCTGCCCTGATTCAGTTGCTACTACAGCTCCAGTTGGTGGAGAGACTGAACTGGACTTGGGAGACCACCTCCCTCACTTTGGCTGGGCGCCCTTCCCTCAATGTCTGAAACTGGCGACACCCGGGCCGAGAAAACCCTTCACAAGCATCCAGTTGAAGCCTTCAGTGCCTCAGAACAGAAAGCTGAAGCTCTTTCTCATGCGGGGAGAAATAAACAGGGATCACAGGACTTGCAGATGAGGCTTTGAAACTTGTTGTGGACACTGGAGAGGTGGAGGTAAAGCTGGGAGAGAGGGACATCGTCTGAGGATGGGTCATCCAAAAGTAGTCCTGGGGCAAGGACTGGTGTGCAAGTGATCTATTAAGAAGTGTTCCTAGGAAAAACTAAACAGGGGAATGAAGAAGGGGCACATGGAAAAGAAGGAGGCAAAGCAAGGGAGAAATACCAACTGATGTACCACATTAAGCATGGCCCAGCATCTTTTCATATGTCTCTGGGCCCTCTGTATGTCCTCCTTGGAGAAGTGTCTGTTCAAGTCCTTTGCCCGTGTTTTAATTGGGTTTTTTGTCTTCTTGGAGTGGAGTCATGTGAGTTCTTTATATATTTTGGAGATCAAACCCTTGGCTGAGGTATCATTGGCAAATACATTTTCCCATACAGTCAATTCTCTTTCCATTTTAATGCTGTTTTCTTTAGCCATGCAGAAGCTTTTTAATTTGATGAGGTCCTATTTGTTTATTCTTTCCTTTATGTCCCTTGCTTTAGGGGACATATCAGGGAAGACGTTGCTGCGTGGAATGTCTGAGATTTTCCTGCTGATGTTTTCTTTTAGGACTTGTATGATCTCACCCTTAACTGGAACATAATCAACAAAAGAAAAAAGGAAGCAAAATATAACCAGAGACACTTAAAGTAAGAACAATCTGACAGTTACCACAGGGGAGGTGGGAGGGGATGATGGGGGAAAGGGTTTTCAGGAACTACTATAAAGGACATATGGACAAAACCAAGGGGCAGGGTGAAAACAAGGGAAGAAGGTGGTTTTGGCTGGGTGGGCAGTGTGGTGAGGAAAAATGCAGACAACTGTAATTGAACAACAATAAAATAATTAAAAAAAAAGCATGGCTCAATCCTGCAGGGGAGCTCTGGGGACAGAGAAGTCTCACCTCAGAACTATTCTGATCAGCTCTAGGGGTGCCGGAGGAGTTATAGGGTCATTGATGATGGATGGCCTCTGGGGAACATGCACCCCCATGCTCTTTGGCTTCCGTGGTGTATAAGTGGGTTTCGACAGCCTGGGACAGCACAACAAAAAGAAGCATGTTCTCCATACATGGGTGGAGTGAAAGCACACTGAAAATCTGTGTGTACAGAAACTGTAAAGGGCTCTGAGGGGTTATGGCCACAGCACTGACCGCTTCTGTTGCAGATGGCCACACGGGATTCCCTTCTGCCACTGTCTAAGGCAACGGGGTCTCTTTCTCTTTTTGACTATTGTGTAAATTGTTAAGGTTTGTGCCTTCTGCACTGTGCAGCTCGGTGAAAATGATCCAGCTTCTAAGCCAGTTAACTAGGTCTATTTTTATTTCTTCTGAAAATCCAGGTGGAGGCGGAGAAGATCACTGAAGGACCTGAAGCATCCTAATTGGGAACGTGACTGTGGGTTACTAGGTAAAGTCAACAATGTTTTCTGTAACAGGAGAGTGACAGCTGTTGAGAGGGGACTCCAGCACCCAGGTTCACAAGTTAAATGTCTTGATTCCTATGCCCCACCCATCAGTTGTCAAAGGACATACTCTAGCAGGAAAGTAACAAGCACACAGATGTGCAAAATCTGTGGTGCTTTTGATGTTTCTTCTGTAAGATTCAACTTTTGACACTATCACAGAAAAGACAGGAACCGGCTATTAATGCTAAGATGAAACAGCTTTGGTTCATTGATTTCAGTAACCAGCAATATTAAAACAAGGGAGAGAGCAGACTCCCCTGTTGGAGAATAATACATAACTGTTTCCTGATATCTCACACAATGACTACCCTGACGGAAAGAACGCATCACAGGCAGCTGTGGCACTGTTGAAGCTCCGTGCCTGTCTTTGCACGTGAATGCGAGTTGGCCTCTATTCATCTCGTAAGGTGAGCAGTGGTTGAGATCTATTTATATTAATAACATTTAACCTGTACATGAATCTCCTAGGTAAGATTCAGATTCTCTTTTGATTAGGTGGCTCTTTCCCATTTTGATCTTAATAAAATAGGACAGCACTCGGTATAGTGTTGAGTTAATTAAAATATAGTGAATACAAACAAGCCCAATTATTTCCAGCCTCCATTCCCTTCTGAGGTGAAGAAGCAAAACTCAGTGGCACCAGAGGCCTTTGAACAAGTGACAATTACCATGCAAGACATCCCTTAAAGGTTCTGTTATTCATTTTGAACCTAAATTTGGGAAAAGCAATATAAAAATGTTATCAGAGGACAATTATCATTACCTCAAGACATAGTAATATGTATACATACCTAAAGATAAGAAATGATTACTGGGTTAATTTATTAATCAAAGAGACAATATTTTTTTCCTATCAGTTATAAGGAACTTTAGTTTATTTGGAAATGAGGAAATTTTATTTTGAAAATGATTCACAATCCAATTTGGCGATGAGTTTAGCAGTTTCTTAACAATTTAAACAAGCCCTTACCTTAGGATGCAGAATCCCACTGCTAGATAAATATATATGTTCAACAAAAGACTTGCATATAAATATGCATAGCAACTTTATTCAAAATAACCCCACATGTAAATAATCTAAAAGCCCACCAACAAGTAAATGGATACACTGTTATGTTTCCATAAAATAGAATACTATTCAGAGACCCATAAAAAGAAACTGTTATACCCAAGAGTGCGGATGAATCTTAAAACCATTTCGCTGTGCCACAGAAGTCAGACACAAAAAACCATATACTACATACATTCAAGGATAGTGTATGAAATTCTAAAGAAGTTCTATGGTGACAGCACCAGTCAGCAGTTACCTGAACCAAGGAGTAGGGGGACACACTGCAAAGGGGCACAAGGAATCTTTGGGGATGACAGACATATTCCACACCTTGATTACGGTGGGGGTTACAGGTGTGCACACATACATGGGTCAAAACGCATCACACTATACGCACTTAAAATCAGTCTGCTTTTTAACATATGTAAGCTGTACTTCAATCAAATTGATTTAAAAAATCCTGAGCCTGACAAAAGTCATCAAAAAGACACCCAAACACACATAGTAGGGCTCTTGAATGAGAGGACGCCGGGAGGAGGCTCCTCTGGGTAAGCACGCAGAAAGTCAGTAAGAACTTCACTGTGGAGTGTTGACGTTTGACCAAGTATTCCAAGGCCAATGCTCACTCAACTGGTGCATTGTTTATAAGCTTTTTCTTGAATAATATAAATATGCCTTTACACAAATATATATATATTTTTTTAAAGATTTTATTTATTTTTAGAGAGGGTAGGGAGGGAGAAAGAGAGAGAGAGAAACATCAATGTGGGGTTGCTGGGGGCCATGGCCTGCAACCCAGGCATGTGCCCTGACTGGGAATCGAACCTGTGATGCTTTGGCTCGCAGCCCGTGCTCAATCCACCGAGCTACACCAGCCAGGGCACAAATATATATTTAGATAACACATTTAAAGCCTTTAACTCTACTTTCAATATAAATTAACCTAATCAGAGAATGGCTCTACCACATTGAACTCACCATCTTCATTAAAGCTTTACAAAGACCTAATGTGTTGTGTATAGACAAGGGTATTTCATCAGAGAAATGACATTTAAATTTTTACTCAGTACAAGTAGAGGAAACTATCCCAGATGATTTGCAGCATTGTCTAAAGTTCACAAAAGTCAATCTTTAAAAACACATTAATTATTATAATTCACTTAGTTAAATATATCTGCACACATTCTCATAACCTTAATAATGTGTGGAAATAGTGGCAATGTATCTGACCCCCAAACACCCTTGGAATATCAAATAGGCAAAACAAAATGACTTTTCATAAAATACAAATTTATTTATTATTTGAGATCCCATCTTATATGAGTATTAAATTTATATTTTATACCTCGTTGGTATAACTTGAGATAAAACTTGAGATGCTGCTAAACTTTAAACCAAAATCATCAAACCCATCTAATTTATCAAGGGATTGATCTTGATTAATATGCATATTACACAAACTACTATCTTGTAATAAATCTGCATTTATTTACCGTGCATTAAAAATGTATCAGAATCTTTTATTAGTTCATTTTTATGACTATTTGTTGCTGGCTGATCTCATTTGCATTTCTTTGTTTCTTATCTAGTCATCTGCCACTGCCAGCACAGCTTGACTTTTCGGAGCTGGTAGAGATTTTCTTAAAAGGCCAGCACACTGAAAGCATCAAAAGTTCAGTTTTTTCCCTCTCTTTTTAAAATTTAAGATATTTTAATTTGTTAGTCTCCTCTGGAGTTAGACAAAGAAATAGCAAAGCCAAGTTTAGAAAATATTTCAAATCATACATCCAAAGAATCTTAATCAAAGTTTTGGAGAAGCCAAGAAGTGGGTGTGTCCTTTCTCTGTAGGGGACACACCCTTTTGCCTGGGTTTCGGCCCTGGGTGGGAATATTTGTCTGAGGACCAGGTTTCTAAGGTGGGGGTTTTGGAGTTTACCCTGGGAAGGTATTATTCATGCTATTTTCAGAAAGAAAAGCAAGAAAAGGCTATGTAGGAGCATGCAGCCAGGGGCCCCTCAAAAGAAGGATTTGTAATGGGGTCCAGAACTCAAGGGGTCCAGGAAATATTAGAAAGATATACAGGATGTCCTCACCCTCCACCACAAGTGTGAGTTGGGGGAAGGGACACATGGAGCAGGGCCATTGAGAGCTGTTTTGCATAGCAACAGCTTTGCAGCTAACCTCTGGTGTAGTTATTTAACATATCTATAACCTTTAACTGGTTGCATAGATATGTTAAATAGCTGTGGCCGTGCTCTGAGCCAGGGGGTTGGAAGGAACTTCCCCCCAAGATGTAACTGGGAAGCAACTCCCCCTAGTTATAGCGCCTTTGTGGGAGCTTGGAGATAATTGGCTCCACAACATGGGGCCACCCCTGCGCAGACTCATGATGGCAGCCCAGTAAAGCTGGAAGGATATTTAAACCCAGACTCAGCAGCCATTGGGGGAGAACCATGCAATTTTGGCTAAGTGGCGACTCCTGCAGCCAGGTAAGGAGGGGGAGCCACGCAGCTGCGGCAGTGGAGGGAGGACCACGTGCCTGCAGCCATGTAAGGAGAACCATGCACTTTTGGCACAGAGGGAACCCCCTCTCCCGCAGCCATGAGAAGAATCACCACACAGCTTTAGCAAAGAATCACCATGCGGCTTTAGCAGAGAACCACCACTCGGATTTAGCTGGAGATCCGGCGACACAGCTGATGGTACTGGGAATCGAGGAAGGTCTACCAGCAGAGCACGGATTACTGGGAAGAACCGGGAGCTGCTTGAGCCATGGACTTCTATTTCTTTCCCTGAGATATGGTACCCCAGACTGGGCAAAGGGGGGAAGGAAGGACTGTGTGTGTTTGTGGGTGTTTTAAGGGACTTTGGGGTTTTGACAAAGACATTAAGTCATTACTCTTAAGTCTGTATAACTTGAATAAATAACTCCTTTCCTTTTCACCAATCTCTAACATGGAGAGCTATAATTCTCTGGCGAAGGGAAAGGTGAACCTAGTATAGGCAGACCCCAGGAGAAGGAGTAATAGCTTTAAAGTAATGCAACTACTTGTACATACTCAGTAAAAGCCCACCAAAACTAGCCAGGAAGGATTCCGCCCTATAAGAATAAAGTCCCTCCAGCCCATGAGGTCAATCTGTGCTTGGAGTTGGCCTGCTCCCATGTTCTCTGCTATAAACTCTGGGTGTTTAGTTCAATTCTTTGTCCCAATCACTAAGAACCTGGTTACCTGTGCCCACCTGTGACAGGTAGATTATACAGAAGCCCTTTAATTTCTCAGGAACTTACGTGCTCATTCATGAGCATTCTGAAGGCTTCAGAAAACCCAGATAATTCCGTCTGAACCCCCGGGTATTTGCCCACACAATTGATTTATAAGCAACCAACCCCCTGTTTTCCACATCATGCCAAACTGTCTCAGTTCCCTTCAGTATTTGCATACACTTTCTCCCCTTTCATGATAGATGTGTGTGTTTGTCTTCAGTATTCACATAGTATAGAAACTGTGTAGATTCTTATTATCAACAAATGTCCAAGCATACCCCCTCCAATAAGCTGACTAGATAGAAAGGGCTATCATAATAAAAAGATTATTTGTTGTCATTCTCTTCCCTCTGTAAAGAGGCTTTTGTCACCAAGGCAAACACATAAACAAAAAAATCCATCTTGCCATTATGAAAAAGCAAATATAATGGAGATTGTATGCAAGCAACCCCTTCAGGGAAGACAGACACAGACAAGCAACTGGAGGATTCTTTCTATGCTGCCCCATTCCCTGTCTTCCCCAGAGAAAAGATCGATGGGATAAAATTTAGCATGGGGTAATTGTCTCAATGCCCAGTTGAGACTGGTCTGGATCTGGTAAAGAAGTCACTCCCTGGAACCCGTTGGGAGAAAAGGGGGAAGACTTGAGACAATGGAAATTTTGTGAAACCCTGCAGACATGCAACGCAGAATCAATCTCTTGGCGCTGAACACTGGTGGAGAGAAACCAGATGTCCACTAATGAGTGACAGAAAGGAATACTTCAGATCAGCCAGGAATCGGACGTAAGCCAGACAACCACAGTGGTGAAGCAGCACTGATCCAAAACAGACTCAGCAAGCCCTCACCGTCCCTGGTAGCTCGTCCTGGGAGACAGAAGAGCGAGGCTGGTGCAGACACCTATGGCCCAGCACCACGTTTTGGTGACTCCAGTAGCTGCTGAGTCCTCGGAGCTAGGAAACTGTCAACACCAGCAAAACTCATGCCAGTTTTGGTCACTGAATAAGTTCCCCCCACTCCAACCCCACAATACAGAATAACACCAGGCAGTGTCCTCGCTTTTATAACAACAAGGCAATAAAGAGAGATAGCTGCATCTGGTTTTGAATCATTTTAATAAATAAAAAATAGGATTTTCTATTCTTCATGGCATATCCTGGAAACAGGGTGTTTAGGACATGCTGCTGCTCTGGCTCTGATATAACCAAGTGCGATGGCTCGGTTATTTGTAACTGCTATTATTCTGCAGGTTCTTGTGATTATCGACCCTTCTCAGAATGCAAGGTTTTCAGAAACAGAAATCTCCCCCAGCCTTGCTATGGGACAGGCTCTTTGTCAACAGTATTAGGCTACTAAAAAAAAATGTCAGTTTCACCTTTTCTTGACTGTTTTATTGCAGTATTTTTGTTACACTGGTAGCCACACATATGAAACATATTTAAAATCCTCCTACTGCTAGGAATAAATTGTCTATAAATTTTCCCACAAATCAAGGCAAGTATCTGGTTTTTTTCCAAAAAGGGAAAAAGAAAAAAGGCATGGAAAAAAGGCACACTTTTCTTTCTCCTTCTCCCTCCCTCCCTCCAACATGCTCTTGGAGGAAAGGGTGTGCTGTGGGGAGGGCGGGTGGGTGTGTTCTTCTGCGGCAACAAGGCAAGGAGGCAACGATGGTTATCCTGAGTCATAGGGGCATTAGTTGAATGTTTTCTTCACGTTGAAAACTGCCCGGCACCTGGTTGATCTGTGCTGAAAGGGTTAACATGGAGTGAAGGCCAAGTTAACAAGGGACGGGCCCTAAATGGCTCCAGCTGTGTATAATTAACTGTAATGCTGCAGAGTAAATGACTTTTATTGGCAACCATGTCATAACTTCGTTAAAAGTCGTATTTACAGCCCTATCATATGAAATGAGTCCTCTCGTATTCTGGAATTTAATGAGCATTCATTTTCACCTTGTTCAATTATCTTCCACCCCCCCAACCCCGCCCCCAACTCATCCTCTCCCCAGTGTGGGAAGCATGTAGCCAAAATACAATCGGAATGTAATTAGCACCTGGCAGAGGGCTCCCCTTCCAGGGAGCCTTTCCCAAAACACAATAAAGCTGTTTCTCCTTGCTTTCAATTATAAACAGGAAACTTTCTTACATGAAAACATTAAGTAGCAATCATAAAAACATCAACTTGATTTGATGGAAAGTTTTCAGAGGTTAGGCCTCTTGGCAAGAGGTCATGTGCAGAGCAATCTGAACCGAAGTCCAAATCTGCAAAGGGAAGGGTGGTTACCGAGGAGGAAAGTGAAGCTACAAATGGGTTTTGAATCCCCTTTTCTGTTACAACTCCCGTTATCTGAAAACACCCACGGTGTATTTTGTTTTCTTGTTGAGTGGCGTATCTAACGCAATCTTTCTCCCTAGCCCCCCACCTACTTCCCTGCGTTTCTCTTCCCGCCTCTTCTCTCAGGTCCCAGAGGAGCTACCTGGCCCAACCCAATGAGTGGTCTAGGGACTCAGTCTCGTGATCTCGAGCTCAGGTTTGAATCTACCTCAAGTGTCACCGGAGAGTTTCTGAATGTGTAGGGAGATTCTGAGTGTGGAAGCCCAGTGTCAAGAGTGAACTTTTTTCTTTGTTCAAGTTCCAGTTGCTGTTGTCTGTGGCTCAAAATGAGACTGGCAAGTCCCTGTGCCCACTGGGAGGGGCATCATGCTCCGGAGATCCAGACACACCTGTCTTTGGTGGGGGACACATTTTTGTTTCTTTTCCCCCTCAGATTTACTGACTATAAGTGACCTGTAACATTCATTTTATGAGTTCATTTGATGCATTCTAAATTACAAACTGATTACCACCATAGCATTAGCTACCACCTCCATCCTGTCACACAGTTGCCATTTCTTGTCTGTGGTGAGACCATTTAAGGTCTTCATGTATAAAGTATTATTCACGATAAAGTATTATTAGTTATAATCACCATGGTGTACATTAGATCCCCAAACTTGTTAAGCTTATAAGTGGGAGTTTGTACCTTTTGAGCAATAACTTCATATTTTCCTGAGCCCACCCCCAACCCCTTGTCAGCACCACTCTATGCTGTTTCTCTGAAATTGTTCTTTTTAGATTCCAGACACAAGTGATATACAGTTTTTGTCTTTATCCGTCTGATGTATTTCACCTAGCGTAATGTCCTCAAGGTCTACCCAAGTTGTTGCACATGTCAGGATGGCCTTCATTCTCATAGCTGAATAATATTCTGTTATGTGTGCATAAATATATACATATAGAGCATGTAGACATTATATATGTGTGTGTGTGTATATATATATATATATCCTCCATATCTACATATCACATCTTTATCCATTCATTCACTGATGGAGCCTTAGGTTGTTTCCACATCTTGGCTATTGTGAATAATGAGCAAACCTATATTGTAGTCAACACCACCTATTAACATTGAAAACCTAGCTGAGCCTTCTTGAAGATCATTTTCAAATAAATAAGGTTAATTGCCACCATTTTAATGGGATTATTAGTGTTAAATAGTAAAGTAGTATGTCTGGTATTATATCTCGAAGAGAAGGAATTCAATCAACATTTTTTTCCACCCTTCCTTTTTCTGCCCTCTTTCATCCCTTTTCTTCAGTCCAGGAGTTGATAATTGCCCCGTGTTCTATCTTAGTTAAGATAGAATGTTTAGTATTAATGTCTTGGGCTCTAGATTAATTGAGGCCTGCATTTGACCAAGGATGCCTATTGACTGACAAGCCAGGTCTGTCTATAAATAAACCTGTCTACCATAAAAGGATATCATGAAAGATAATGATGCCAATTTAGTCGGGAGGGCACTGAGAAAAATAATAGCCATTGCTGGCATGCAACACGAGGTTATCTCACCTCACAAGACCGCTCGTGGTCTAACAACCTAAGCAGGGCTGATGGAGAGAGGGAGCTGTGCCCGAGGAACGCTCAAGCACAGCCAGCACTTACTACACTTGTGAATGTAAAATGCCCTTGGAAGCTGGCATAATTTTAGACATAATGCCATCACACCAGGGGATACTTTCTGCTGCCAAGCATGCCAGCTTCAGCAAATTCCACCGCATACTCGTACTGCTGTTCTCTGTCCTGCTGCTTTATCAGGTTTGTGGCTGACCCTGGGTGGTTAGCACTTGGGGCTGGCAGTATTTTTCAGGAACGCCGTTTTCATCATTCATTCGGGAACTTAACAACGCTTAGAAATACCGTGATCTCGAGCAGCATCTAACCCAATTTTCTTTTCTCTTTTTAACTGAGGATCAAATATCTTACTGGTTTATAAAATCATTTACATGAGTTGTAACCAGCATTTAAATATTAAAGAAAAATAGAATAGAGCAGAACAAATAGAACTAAGTACAATAAAAAGGGAAAGTATTGGTTAATGAAGTTATATATATAGATAGGATGTCAGTCTCATGATCTCATGTATGCGGTACAGTAAAACATAGTCCATCTGGAAGTCACTGCTGCGGTGGTTCCCATGTGGACTCCCCATGCGCTGGGCTTGGGGCAAGCTGCCCTGTCCCGCCTTGTTATTGCTTCATTGCAGTTAGCTCTTCAGAGTACTCTTTATCTTCCTCTTCCTCTTCAGCCAAAGGAGCCCAGGAGCACAAGAGGAGAAGTCAAATTTCAGGAAAGGGAACAGTGCAAGGGAAGGGGGTCCCTTCTCAATGAATCAAGGAAATATTTGTTTCATAGTTGCTCACGTGGGCTCCTGCAGTTAATCAGCCACAACCTCTTTCCATATGAAGTAGCAATTATTTGACTTACTAAATCCAATAAAAATCGCAGATACGAACATTTGCATTTAGATGCAATGAGCTCTAGTGTGTCCCTAATGAGATAATTAAGCAAGAGCATACAGGGTGGCATGTCGTTGCTCTTCACCAAGTGTTCCTAGGCAGCTCCTTCCAAATGTTTTTGAAATGAGGGGCCTGGAGAGAAAGGTCTATAGTGAATATGACTAGATATACTCTGACTGGATGTCTAGTTCAAATACGGGGACCAGAAAGGAACAATGCTAAGGAAAAAGGGAGACATTAGGGATATTCCCAGGTGCCTCTGAGAATGGGTTATTGCTTTTTTGGTCCATAGCTCAACTTATGCCTGGTTAAAAATGATGCTCTCCTTCTGGCATCTTGGATCTCACATATCTTTCTTGCTTTCTGGCTTATATATAGTTTCCTCTTCCAGAGGCTGCATTTTAGGTGTGAGGCAATTACACAGTGTGTGCGCACTCTGTTTGAAATCTGTGCACAGCTGCCTGGGAAAAAAAAGAACATGCAGGAGATCAGTGGGTGAGGACAGACCCTTTTGAACTTAGATTTTCATCTCCCCAATCTGCCACACCGTTGAAGCAGACAAATAGATCTCATACAAAACCATAGGATGCCCTTGCACATGTCCAGACAGATGGCTGGCGGGCAGAGGCATCTGCTCTGATTTCACGCAGGGCAGTGGGTACCTGGAGAGAATGCCCTCTGGAATCTCGGAGAGTTTTTAGAGACCTTCATGCCTTTCCACTGCAAAGTAGTTACCTCCTTCAGATTTCTTACGCATGTCTTCTCGCCTCTTCACTTTTGACTTATTGATGTTCTAGTACCAGCTTGTTGGAAAAGAAAGGAAGGAAAACATAAAGAGAGAGTTCTTATTTTTTTTTTAAGAAAGGCAAACAGAATAGGAAAAAGCATAACAGAGTAATTAAAGGGAGCAGGGAGGAGAAAAAAAGGAAGATCAAAAATAGAAAACCTGCTTAAATTGTGTTCTACGACTTCTCCATGCTTCACAATGTGACTTTTTATTCTTATTTTTTTATTGGCAACTTACTGAAAACTCAGGAGAATGGCCAATTCTTTGGATGGAAGAAGCACAGTAATTAAATAACACATGACTGCTGCTACAGCCCCCGAACATAGCTTTCCTTCTCTCTCCAAAAAACAGAGAAATAATAAAATGGGAAGATGCGGCTCTGCTCCCGGAGCAGGCTCTGCACAATTAGTCATCAGGCTGTTCAGGATTGAATTCCCTGCCTGTTCTCTCCCTGTGGCTTCCCTGATGAAGACAACCCATTAGTCCACGGGGCTCGCTCTTTCCTGGCATTCCCATCAGCTCTCACAAAAGTTGACAGATGTCTGTTTTTCATAGCCGAGTGCCTCCACCATGTATATTACATTTTAACAAGTTATTTCAAAATATTGGTCACCCATCACTACTGATTGAGAGTAGGTGGGTTAGTCCAATAAAGGAAGCATTTGCCGACATGTGACAATGTTGTGCAGTAAGCTGCAAGTGTGGAGACAAAATACTTGTTTAGAATACCTGCTCTGCTGACTTAAGGGCGTATGATTCTGTGCAAGCTCCTTTCCATCAGCTTTATTTTCTGCCCTTCACAGAACAATACTAGTCATACCTATGCAATAGGACTATTGTAAGGATTAAGTGAGTTCATTCATGTAGCACACTTTGAATAGCATAGGGCATATTTTTTATTGTTAGCTTGTATACAGGGAGGAGGAGCAAGGGGAGGTGAAACAAGCTTTACCCAAAAGAAATGGTGCAAACAGTACCGAACATAAAATATGCAGAGGCCCTTACTATATATTTACAAACTCGATTTTTTTTGGAAAAGGGAAAATGACTGAGAAGGTGGAGCCAAGTGCCAGGAAGAACGATAAAGTGATGATTAAATTTATGTGTCAACTTGGCTGGGTCATGCTGTCTAGTTTTTAGTCAAACCAAGTCTTGATGTTGCCATGAAGATATTTCTTAAGATGTGATTAACATGTCAATCAGTAGACTTTGAGTAAAGTAGATGACTCTCTAAAATGTGGTTGGGCCTTATCTAATCAGTTGCAAGTCTTTTTTTTTTAAGATTTTATTTATTCATTTTTAGAGAGAAGGGAAGAGAAGGAGTGAAATATCAGTGTGTGGTTGCCTCTCCTATGCCCCGTACTGGGGACCTGGCTCACAGCCCACGCTCAATCCACCGAGCTACACCAGCCAGGGCAGTTGCAAGTCTTAAAAGAAAGACTGAGACCCTCCAAAAAAGGAGGAATTTGACTCTAGAACTGCCTTTGGACCGGGGCTGCAGTGGCAACTCCTCCATGGGTCTCCAGCATGTCAGCACGCCCTGCGATTGCTGACTTGACACTCTATTTTTTTCTCCCCAGGGGTCTTGTCGGGCTTGTGGCTGCTCGGTGCACTAGAACATGGTGGGAGTGTGTTATATGGCCACCAAGACTGGTTCACAAGAGGAAATGCAATTTCTGTCTAGTTTCCTTGAAAAGTGCACACTTGAAGCCCTGAACTGCTGCAGAGTAAGTCCAACCATCTCGAGGTCACCATGCTGTGAGGAAGCCAAGCTCCACAGAGAAGCCAGACTGCCATTTGCCATCCCAGCCCTCAGGATATCCTGGTCAAGGCCCCACATGTGTGAATGAAGAAGTCTTCAGACTGGTCCCAGCCACAGGACCATCTCCAGCCATCACATCGTCCTAGCTAAGTTCCCAGGCGCTGTGGGACAGAGACAAGCCATCGACAGTGTGGAACTCTATCAGAGCCCTGTTGTCCCAAAAAGCAGTGCTGGTTGAGAAGTCCTTCCAGCCCTGGTAACCAGAAAGGATCATCCTGCCTCACACTTTCCAAGATAAGATGCTTTCTGTCCTTTCTCATGACTGCTGTAGGGCCCATGGATGACCCCCACCCCCTGATTACCTGCTTCTCTCAAACCTCAGACCCCCCCCTTCTTTTCTCTGTGATGGCCCTCATTAGTGGACATTGTCCCTATTGCAAACACCAGAATAAAGCCATATCTTTCATTGTCAGTGGCTTTTTTGTCTCTTAATCATTCTCACTGAGCTCATTCCAAACAGCTGACACACAGAATTGGCGAGCATAATAAAATAGTTACTTAAGTTTTGAAGTAGTTTTTCTTTTTCTGCAACAAAAATAACCAGAACAGAGTTTGTAGTCATCTCTCTTTGTACTTCAAAGGTAGAAATTTTTCCAGGTTAAGTATGGAAGCTAGTCCTCTACTTCTATCCCCTCATGTACTTGGAGTTGTTCTTTATCAGCAGAGTTATGACCTTATTCAGTGTAGGAAAGATTTTTTCTGTCATATTTTACATTATTGCTTCTGTTTGATTTGTCTTCTTTTTTTCTGAAACACCAATTACCTATATGTTAGATCATTTTTCTTTCTCTTTCAAATATGTCATAAAAGGATTTTCCTTTTATCTTTACTCTTTTCCAATAAATTCTGAAATATTTTCACATTTGCCCTTCATAACACTGGCTTAATTTCTGGAAGATTGAAATATGCTCTTTGATGCCTTAATAATGTCATTAAATCTGTGATTATAACTGTAGGTTTTTTAAATTCTCTTTTAATTCTACTTTTTAGAAATCTGTGTGCCCCTCAGCAAGCCTCCTTTTCATATCAAATATTCATCTATTGTTTTACTATTTTATTTATAATCCCTTATTATATATAACCCACATTCCTTTGACATTTTTGAGACTACAAGTGATATATTTTTGAGTTTATTTTCTGCAGTGTCTTCTAAAATATATATTCTTTATCTACAGTTTGAGTGCTTTATTTTCCATTTTCTTGTGTTGTAAGTTTTTTTTTTTTTTTACTGATTCTATTTTGATTTTTTCCCCCTCAATTTTCTAGGCACTAAATAAAAACCATATATCTGGTCCTGCCCTGGTTTATTCCTTGTCTCACTAGTTGCTGTTATGATTCTGTCCTCAAATCTGGAGCCATAGATGTCGAAGATGCGTGCGTGCCCTCACCACATTTCCGGGGTCTTGTTGTCTCGTATTTCAGGTATATTTTCAGACATAAGGCTGGGTCATCTAATCGCAATACAAAATATCTTACCATGTGGAATAGAGTTAGTTTATTTCAGAAAATTCCTGAGTTTAATCTGCTTCTCTGCACATCATTTTTGCTTTTTTTAAAAAAAAGGAAAAGTATTGACGGAAAGGGCATAGAACAAAGTACAACTCGGAGGAAGTATTACACCCCCTTCTGCAGCGTTTTCTGTGTCTGTCGTTTCTGTGGAAAAGACAGTTGCAGTGAGTACAAGACCTGTCTAAATCTACTCCCCAGTTTACACACAGCTAAGGGTTGCTGTTTTTAAGGCATTTTTTAAAATACTGGAGTGGCTTCAGGAAAGAACATGGAAGCCTCACCCTGTGAAAGTCGACTTTCGTCCTTCATTCGTAGCTTGGCCGTTGACCCTATGGGTGATGGCCTTCCAGCCCATTTATATTCATATCTGACAATGCAGAGGTAGGGTATGCCTGGACCTTCATGATATTGAGGTACTTGCCTTCCGTTTTGTTATTTAGTAACAAGAGTTCCTGGCATAAAATATGCAAAGTGCTTTGAGGGCCTTTAAATAGGGGCAAAATGAAAATCGCTGATTATTTATTACTGTTTTTAAGGGAAGTCATTTAGGACGCCTCTCCTGCAGCTTTCTGATTAATGCCCATCTCAGCAGCATTTCCCAGTGGCTTTGTAAAGGTTAAGTTACTTCCCTGAACATCGCAGCCTCGGTTGATGTGGCCCAAAAGTAAGAGCACAGAATTCTGCATCATTTGGTCTCCTGTGAAGCATAATATTTACTTGATGCAAAAAAAGTTCCATTTTCACTCCCCCCGCCCTTAACCACAACTGTTTGCTGCTTGAGTGCTCTTTAGCTGACATTTATGCTGCTTACACAGATAGCAATGAGGGGAAAAAGAAAACAAACAAGCGAAGAGACTGAACTCCGCAAGTTTTATTTTGGATTCCAAATCGGTGTCAAGTTTTCTAGGGTCTTGATTTTCAAAATGTGGCCCTTTGACGGCAGCATGAGCATTACCTTAAAGCTTGTTAGAAACGCAGCCTCCTGGCCCCATCCCAGACTTTGTGGATCAGAATCTGCATTTTTAATACAATCCTCAGGTGATTTGTGTGCTCATTGAAGTTTGGGAAGCACTTTCCTTTTAATAGCCCATCTGATGGGGCCTGAATATTCCAAATGGCTTCTGATGCTCTGTCCACACAGGACTCTGAGCTGGGGAGGTAGGTGTGTATCCTCTTAGACATCTTTTCATTCTTGCCTTTACAAGGATTCTAGCGAATCATTGACTATGGCCAGAGAAACAATGATTAGCTCCTAGGTTTCATTGACCAGGCTCACGTGCATGACAATAAGTTTGCATCCTAGAGAGAAGACTGGATGGAGCCAATGAGACCTTGAACATTCTGTGGATGCTATTCATACCAATAAGACTGAAGTTTTGTTTCATGAACCCAGTAACTACATGGAGATTTCTGCTAAATTCTCTTAAAGTAAAGGGGATTTCTAAGCAGGTTTACTTGTTGAAGAAATACTATTCAGAATTTCAGATTGTAGACAAGGTACCTCCCGGAAACTCTAAAGCAGATTAGTAGCAGGCGGTGGCTAGCAAGGGAAGCAAACGCTTCCTGGACGCCTGTCTCGAGGAAGGAGTTGTCAGAGGTGGTTTCCTGCTTTGGCCCAGTATATGAAGTGTGAACGCACCTCATTGGGTTTTACTGCCTGAGAAGAGTGCAGGTCACTTAATGGGCTGTGCTTTTAAGCAAATAAGTAAACAAATCACAGATTTGCAAAACAGATTTATCAAAGGCCATTTTTCCTTATTAAAACATACCAAAAACAACTTGTGGTATATTCCACTAACAGCATTTAACATAAGATATAATTTATATATGGCTCTGGCTGGTGTAGCTCAGTGGATTAAGAGCAGGCTGCGAACCAAAGTGTCGCAGGTTCGATTCCCAGTCAGGGCACATGCCTGGGTTGCAGGCCACGGCCCCCAGCAACCGCACATTGATGTTTCTCTCTCTCTCTCTCTCCCCCCTCCCTTCCCTCTTTAAAAATAAATAAATAAAATCTTTAAAAAAAGATTGTTATAAAAACTAGATGACATGATATATAATCATGCATATAATTTAAAAAAGATATAATTTATATAAAAAACTCTAATTACCTTCAAGTTTTTAAATCATATACCTATGATGTTCCCTAACATATAACCGCTTTAAATCTCAATTCATTTATTAAAACATTCAATTAATTGTCCTCGCTGTACCAGACATTGTTGTAGAAGCTGCTTTCTTTCTTCCTTTGTCTGCTTCTCTTTTCTGTTCTCTGTTCTTCATGCTCATTCACCCAAGGCCATTGGATGAAAACCAGACCGAGCTCCAGACCGATTCCACCCTTCTGCCTCGCTCATTTAAGCCTGCCCTCCACTGTCTGGTTGCCAAAGGAGTGTAAAAGTCAGTGGAATAACAAGGTTTCCACGTCTTGGCCGACTTTTCACACAGCCCTTTGAAAGGAAAAGCCCCACCACGCTTTCTTCTTGTGTGAGGCTGCTTTGTTTCCTGCTCCTGGATGAGCTCCACACTGAGTAATTTCAACTGCTCGAGGTTAATTTTCCTGTGAAAGCCTCACGGTGATGGAGGGTTTTGGAAATTAAAAAAATTAGATGCACTGCTAATTGGCCTGTCTGGCTTGGGAGCTGCTCCGTGGGTTGTAACACAGAGGAGGCTGCAGCAAGGCCAGATCTTAGTCCCAAACCAACACTTACAATGAAGACAGATGCAAGGAAAGAAAATCGTTCCAAAAGGAATCACGTAAGTGTGTTATATTCTTTCCCGTAATTGGCTGGGAAAAGGTACAAGAGAGATTCATTCCCTTCACCAGAACGCAGGTCAGTGTGTCAACACATATTCCTGGGCACCCGCTGTGGCCACCTGTGAGCTGAGCCAGCAGGAAGTACAGAAGAAGAAGGATATGCCGCTCCCTAGTCGGAAAGGGCTTACTTTGGAGAGGAGAAAACACCAAATCGCACAGCCATATAGTGTGGTTTCAGATTTGCTCAAAGAACAACTTCCATACACAAAACAAAAATGTTCTTGGTATGTGAGCAAACCCATCTGATGTTTGTGACAAAGTCACCCTACCGGGTAGGGGTGGCAACTTAACCTTGCTAAATAGCCATTTTGCAATCTTTTCTGATCGATACAGCTTCCCTCCCGCTCATACCTTTGTTCTACATGAAGTTTTTCCTCCAAAGCACAGCTGGTATCATAATGGTTTGGGATGATTCAGTCTCTGCAGACTCAGTCTTTGGATTTTACTCCCGTCCTCTATTACTACAAAATGGTACCAGGATGTGAGAGCGGGGCATAGTACATGTTTATGGAAGTTTGGGAGAAGGAGAGGAGTCCTCAGATCCGCTAGACTGACTCTGTGTCTTGCCTGGATCCCCACGTGGAGTGCCTGAGTCCTTCTGCTTTCTGGTCTAGTTCCAGTGAGGAGCAAATGGTCTTACACGGCCTCCTGAGTGAGTTGGTGCCATCACCTCTGGCTTCTGTCTTGAACTCTCAGCCCAAAGTCGTCTCTTCTCCTGAAACAGTCCTTTCTCCAACACCGGTGCTCTCAACCTGCATCTCCTCTCAGAACACACAGGGCTTTCTCCGCCACCTTTGCCGTGCCCGGTCCACAGGAAGCCCCGAATGTGGTTTCACAACTTCCACTGCCCCCATCCTGTCATTCCCACATTATATGTGCTATGGTTCTGAGATTAAGTCTTGTATTTTCTAATGATGTCCTGAACACATGTTCACAATATAGTTTTCCCTATAAGTCAGCCTTTGGTCCCTGCCCCGATCATCTGACCCAGGTATGAAGAATCAAAAGTGCTGAGCCGCCTGTATGACTACAGGTGACACGGGCACTGAGAAACCACAGGGAGCCAACACAGGTGACCATGCTATTCACTCTTGTTTCACTAATGCAGTTTCACTCAGCTTTTATGAATGCAGATTTAACCCAAATCCATACTAACCTAATAACAATACCAATCATTCAGAAACAATCAGTAATAACATCACACAAGAGAATTGGGGGATAACAAATCCGAGTCCCAGAGTCTCAGTCTGCAGGTCCGGGAGACAGAACGGTGAGCAAGGAGCTGTCAGCGTCTTGTAAGGAAGAACCTCTGGAGCCAGGTGGGCAGCAGGGCAGACGAAGTCCTCCATCCAGCAGGGCAGAGCCTCCAGTGGCTGATGCCAAGGGAGACCAGCGTGGCGTGGATCAGCCCTTTAGTGAGTGGAACTCGGCTGTCACAGCAGTGGTCTGAGGTCTGCCTCGGTCATACCCTCGAGAGTGGTGGACTCCACCCTTCTGGGTCTGTTGATCAGTGTTTTGACACCCGTGATGGGAAGTGGGGAATTTCCCCAGGAGCCTATCTATGGTGGTCCCGCTCTGCAGACAAGGCTGTTCTGGTCACATGTGCAGATATCTCAGGTGTGTCTCCTTGCCATATGTGTCTAGCGTGACTTAGTTACCCTCTCGAACCAAAGTGTCATGGCTGACTGGCAGCCATCTTGGCTGACATGAGTGACTCAGTTTTGTTTTATATGCTTTATGCTATTTCGACTAGACCAAGGCCATGTTATTGGTCCTGCTCTCCACAAATGGCCATGGAAAACCCCAAGGTATGGCCAGGGGCATGAGTCATTAGCCTTGTTTCCCTATATTTTATAGATGTTGCTGAAGTTTCCCTTGCTTTTCACTGAGTTTAGACAGAAACAAGTTCAATTCTGTCTGACCTCTTTCCTCTTCATTTTGTTTATCCCCATCATTCCTCTGGTTGAAAGGGAAGGACTCAAATTCCAACTTTTTCTAAATCAGATCTTCTTTCTTCTTAGGAAAATGAGCCTCATACCCAAGCTATTATTGGCGAAAGGCTGTCCTCTCCCAGCTGTGAGAAACACTTTGTGATTGGATCCTTTAGGCTTGGTTCATGGCTTGCTAAACGAAAGCTCATCTATTAACATGAACTGAGATTCAGATGTTTAGCTCCCTGAAAAATGCGATTTGGATATCAGAAGTTTAATTTAAACTCTTTCCCTTTGTATGATAGAGTGATTAACAATACATACTCTGAAGCAACACTACTGAAATTGAATCTCCACTTGCCGCCTACTAGATTTATGAAACAGATGTAACTTCTCTGTGCCTCTGTTTCTTTATCTAATAAAGAAAAAAAGTTGATAATATTACATACATCACAGGGTTGTACAGATTATATGAATTTGCATATGTAAAGTGATTAGAATAGTGACTGGCACATAGTAAGCAGTATTTAAATGTTCACTATTATTACACGAATTTGTCTTGGAAGAATCCTAATGGAGGTTTCTGGAAAAGAAGAAGAAAGGTGGGTGTGACAGAAGGATAGCGAGTGAGTTGGTCGGGAGGTCACTATCAGGAAATATAAGAGAAAATTACATAAATATATTTTTAAAATATTACCTCCTTTATACTTACATGAAACCATTAAGGGATAATGAAAGGAAACATACAGTTCAGCACTGAATTTTATTCTGCACATCGTACACCCTGACAGCGTTCAGACAAAGGGGAGATGAAATGACTTTTAGTGTGGTGTTCAGGGAGGCTTGGGTGGAGGTCGAGGAAATGGAAGGATGGACAGGACTAGAGGGAAGAGATGGGGAGTGCGGAGCCTGAGAGATAAGCGGAAGGATTTTTATTGTTACAGGCAATATGTGAAACCAAGGGGCTATGCTACAGTCTTTGGTGATTTCTTGATTTTATTCCTTGGAAATGGTTCAAAGGAATAAAAACAAAGGGACTACCAGTCCCTCCAGGTGTGGCAGTGAGACTGAGTTGAGTCTGTGCAGAGTATATGGCAACCGAGAAGCTAATTGGGTGGTCGGTTGAGTGCTGCTTGTGGTAATTCTCTAGTAATCTGATTCTATGAAGATAAAGTTTCTCAGAGGACCTTTCTTCTTCCACTTTAAAAATAAGGAGGAGGAAGGAATTGCATACTCTGACCAACTCCAAGGCCCACCAGTGCACAAAGGTGGAGGCTTTCTTTTTCCCTGGTTCTGTTGCCTCAACTTGACCTTTCTCCTAGACCACATGCTGACACTGATGTTCTATTTCATCTCTGAGTTTCCTTCAGGCTTCTCTTGGTCTTACAGCAAACTCAAGTCCAGAAAGAATTTTAAGTGATTTGATAGGAAAAAACACATTACAGTAAGAATATAGTGCATGCCCCTTCTGACCTTAAACCCTCTTACACCATCAAGAACAGGACTGTGGTACATCAAGTCTAGGATTGAATGTTACTGCTGGAAAATAAAGAACATGAATAAATATTTTTTCTAAGATTAACCCAGGGCTTCCAGACAATTGTTTCGGCTTCTTTTATTTGTGTTTTGGGGATATAAAAGAAGAAGTAATTAGGAAGTGCAGTTTAATTTAATCATCTTAGATTAAATTATTCTCCTATTTATAGCTATGTTAAAAATATGATTTTAAAAATGTGATTCTCTTATTATTATGGTACAGCCCCCAAATCAAGAGCACAACTTTCTGCCTAGCATTCTAACAATTCCCCTGAGGTCTAGTGCATTAGGATTGATAGTCTGTGTTTGGGTGTAAATGAGTATTCCTATTTATACTCTTGTCTCCCTAAGAATCTTATTTTTAAGAAGGAAAAAAAATCCATGTAGTAATGAAGTCTATCAGCAGGAATTCTAATCTCATTTTAGAATTTTATAGAATCTGCCATTGAAAAGGCAAACTCCCCCAAATTCCATCAAGAGGGCTTGCCAAAATCCCAGCAAGCGTCCTGGGAACTGCCAGAGGAGAACTAGTTATTAGACAGATTTTAATTTGTGCAAATCCATTAACAAAAATCTCTAATTAAAAAAAATCAATACATGCCTGTGACATTAACCAGGAAAATCTAATAGAGGACCATTACCATTTTTTTCTATTCAATTAACTTGAACACAACATGATGGACTCAACAGATACTTTAATTAGATGCATATGAAAAGAAATTTTGCAAAATTAAACAGACTCTTTATTTGCAACTGATATGAGGACAAGTGCAGTAAAAGATTTGCCCAAATCCCTAAGGACTGGTAATTTCCTTGAGAGGGCCATGAATTCTTAGACAACATCTTTACAAATTAATCCTTCACCAAGAGGCTGTCCTTTGTCAAGAAAAAGTACAATGTGCTGCCTGTTTCTTTCTTTCTTTTTTCTGGGTGAGGAAAGCACAACATGTGGAAAGCACAAAAGGTAAGCTTCAAAGATCTGTTTACCAAACTCGCTGTTCCAGGCCTCGCACACGAAAAATGGCCCAAAATAAATGGCTCTAATTTACAGGGCGAACATGTGTCCAAGATTGTCCTGGACAGTCTCAATTTATGCCTGTTGCCTTGGCATGGTTATTAATAGCACTCCTTTTTGCTCTAAGTAGTGTCTTGGTTTGGGCAATAAATTATACAATCTTCCTGCTAATTTGTCAACCATCCCCACACCCTGTTTCACACTACTAAGCGCACCCTGTCTACTTTTGGTGAAAATGCTGGATCTTGCTGCCCATCAAAGGTTAAAGTTTGGGAAATTAATGAGTAGCCATCATTGCTTTGGCAGGAGGCATGCAAATAGACATGTGCCCCTTCCCTCATGCAGTTGTCTTTCTTTTTTTTTTCCAGGCCTCCTGCCCCCAACTTTACCCCCAGTACTTTCACATTTTGGACAAATGTTGAAATTTTGTGAGATAAACTTAACATAATCCCCTCTAAAATACTAATTTTTTGTCATCTTTAATTTAAAAAATGATCCTCCTCATTTCTTCTAATTTATTAACAACATGCTATAACCCCTTGAAATGGAAGGCTCTACAGAAAATGTTGTACAGCTAATTCCAGGTGGGCCCCCAATGATCCCTGCTACCTAATGTTCACTGCTGTCCACTGGCACTATACCAGAACTAGTTTTAGTGACCAGTAAAAGATGGTTGGTCTTTCTAAGATTAGCTAATAAAAGATCGCTATTTCTATTTTGCGTGTCCTATTGCGTACCTGCTCTCCTTGTCTCTTTCACATTACTTGCTCTGGGGAAGACCTGCCATGAGCTATGCTGTAAACAACCCTACGGAGTGGCCCATATGACAAGGAGCTGAAATCTCTGGTCAGCCATAAGCAAGGTGCTGAGATTTACCAACAACCACACGAGTGAGCTTAGAAGTAGATCCTCTAGGTCCAGTGAGCCTTCAGATGATGCTAGCCTTGGTCAACAGCTTGACTAAAACTTGTTCAGAAACCTTGAGCCTGGACTACCCAGATTTCTAAACTAGATGCTGTGTGAGATAACAAATGTCGCTGTGAAGTGCTACTTTGCGGTAATTTGTTCCTCAGCAAGAACTAAATGATATGCTCAAAACCATGACTTCCTGAGAGAATACAGTCAGATAAAATTAGTATGGTGCCCCAAAAAGTCAGTAACTGGAACCCTAAAATAAGCAGAGATGATAATATCCTCCATCCATCTATTAATTCAACAAATATTTCTTGATTACCCACAATGTGTCAGGCACTGTATTAAACACTATACTAGGTACTGAGAACATAGGACTGAACTGAGGATACAAAGATGAGCGCTTGCCTTCCTGAAGTGTAGTGTCCAGTAAAATCTGGGGAAAATGGGAACATTACAGTCAGTTTCTGAGTGCATGCCTATGTGAAAGAACAAGTAGTTGAAAGTGGATATAACACCATTAAATGTCAAGTCTATTGTCACCATTAAAATTCTTATTACTACTACTTAATTTATGCATGCAAGTATATACCAATCCAAAAATCAAATGATTCACTGGAATAACAGATACGATAATTACATCTTAGTTAATACACTTAGAAATTGTTTTCCCCCAGCTTGGAAAGTAACCAAAACAACACTGTGATGTATATCACTAAGAGAATGACTGTTTTAGTTGAATATTGTGAGCACATGGTGATAACTTTTGTCTGGCACTGATTTCCATGTGGGCTTTGCAAAGTCGAGAGGTGGGAGATAGTCAGTGATGGGAACTAGCAGTGAAATGTTGGTATGTTTTCCAATTTGAGCATAAAATGAGAGCTGTGGCTATTCCATATTAAATTCCAAGTCCATCATTGACTTCTTCAGTGGTCTGAAAGAAGCAATTCACTGCCTCTACTTCTGTCTGTTAGCATACACTTAATAGAGATAGTAATAGATTGCTGTAGCAGGAAGATTTCAAAAATAAATCACGCGGTGTTGAATAAGACTTACGCAAGAGAGGGTTACTACCTGAGTAAGGATTTGTCTTTTCATTTCCTGTGCTGTGTCATCAGAGTTTTAAGGAAGTTCTAGGGTGAGGTGGTGTGATTCACATTCAGGGAGTGTGCCTCCCTCTACCTCTGAGTCAGGGAGATTTTCTGGCGAGGTGGGGCGGTACTTCTGCCTGCAGCGCCGCGCTTGTTGCCCGGGCACGGCTCACTAATGAAGAATCAGTGCTGACAAATCCAAAGCAATCACCATTCTTTTCATCTTCCCTTCTCTTCCCAAGCTTCAACTAATAATAATAACCATTTTAAAGCTTTCTCTTGGGAAACGTGGGCATTCTGGAAGGGAAATCAATTGTTCTTAGGACAGCTATTATTGTAAGAATTAATCACCGCTATTTGAAATTACTGTACCATACAATTATCACTAATATTTATGCCTCTTCGGCTGCTGCTGGAGACGGCACGGCTTTGCTGCTACTCCCCCAGAATGGAGAGGCAGAGTGGAAAAATAAATGAAACCACAGGACGGAGATGACAGGTTGAGGGGTTCCAATTCTCCCCGTCGGGCAGAGACGTGTTCAACAGCCGCTGCCTGTTCCTGTCACAACACCCCACGCAGAGCTGCAAGTTTTCCTTTGAAAGAAAAGAGACTTAAATCGATTTGAAAAGATACAAATTAGAATCATTCTCATCCTTAGAAATTTATGTTCTGAGCTTGCATAATTCAGTTCTTCTAAAGCAAATGATTCTTTGTCGTGGAAAAAAGAATCCGCCACTCCCTAGTTTGAAACAAGCACCCTGCCGTGCACCACGTGGATCTCCGCTGCGACTCACCAGTCAGGGCCACCTCGAGATGTTTGGCCATCGTGTTGTGAGACTGTGGGCATTAGGTTTCCCTAAGCAATACACAAATGATGTCTTCATTTTTCTCATCTACATATTTAGTATCAATTTATAATTTTAAAATATTAAAAGCTTTTTATTTTTTAAATAATTTCAGACTAACAAAAAATTGAAAAAAAAATGTATATAAGTATTTGTATAACCTCATCCAGATTCCCCCAAATCACAATGTGATGAACAAGGTCAGGAAATTAACATTGAAACAATAGTATTGTCTCATCTACTTACCTGCAAACTTCACCAATTTTCCCATTAATGATCCTTTATTCCAGTCAAAAATCAAATCCAGGATTCCACACAGTATGCAGGTGTCTTTAGTTCCTTAACCTAGGAAAATCTCGTTCTTTTTTTTTTTTTCAGTTTTCATTTTTATTTATTTTTTAATATATCTTATTGACTATGCTATTACAGTTGTCCCATTTTCCCCCTTCACTCATGCCCCTCTGCCCTGCACACCCTCTCCCACCCACATTCCCCCTCTTTTAGTTCACGTCCATGGGTCATACATATAGATTCTCTGGCTTCTACATTTCCTGTACTATTCTTACCCTCCCCCCTGTCTATTTTCTACCTACCATCTACGCTACTTATTCTCCGTACCTTTTCCCCCTCTCTCCCTCTCCCACTCCCCTGCTGATAACCCTCCGTGTGATCTCCATTTCTGTGGTTCTGTTCCTGTTCTAGTTGTTTGCTTAGTTTGCTTTTGTTTTTTTTGTTTTAGGTGTGGTTGTTAATAATTGTGCCTTTAATACCCTGATGTTTTTGAAAAGTAGTGTCTGATGTTTTGTAAAATGTCTCTCAGTTTGTGTTTCCTTGAGATTTCCCTCAGTATTAGATTCAGGTTATGCATTTTGGGAGCTGAAATACACAGAAGTGAAATTGTGTCCTTCATAGTGCATCGTATCACAGGGCACCTGGTAATACTGGTAGAGCATTTTTTTTTATTAAGCATTTTATTTTGAGATAATCATGGATTCACATGCAGTTGAAAAAAATAATACAACTAATCTTTGTATACCCTTTACCTAGTTTCCTCCAATGCTAACAACTTCCAAAATCATAGTGTAGCCTCGTGACCAGAATATTGACATTGATAGTGTCAAAACACTTCCATCAGCACAAGGATCCCTCATTCTGCCCTTTTATAGCCGCACACAGTCCCTCCTCCCTCGCCCTCTTCTGAACCCAGGCAACCAGTCCCATGTTCTCCATTTTTATAACTCTGTCTTTTCAAGAATGGTTCCCATGGAATCGTATATTATGTAGCCTTTTGGGACTGGCTTTTTCCCGTTTGGCATAGCTCTCTGGAGATTCATACAGGCTGTTGTGTGTGTCAACAGTTTGTCTCTTTATCTTGTCGAGTAGTACTTTATAAGGCAGACGTCTCACAGGTCAACTGTTCACTCCTTGAAGGACATTTGGATTTCCTCGGTTTTGAGTTATTAAGAATACAGCTGCCATAAACATTTCTGTACTTTTTTTCATGTGAGCAAGTTTTCAAGTCCAAGAAGTGTAATTGCTGGGTGGTATGGTAGTTGCATATTAAGTTTTTTAAGAAACGGCCAAACTGCTTCCCAAAGTGGCTGTACCATTTTATATTCTGACCCACAGTACAAGAGTGATCCAGTTTTTCTTCATATTCACCAGCATTTGGAATTGCCCAATTTTTATTTTACCCATGTTCATAGACGTGTAGTGACATCTAACTGTGGTTTCAGTTTGTATTTACCTCATGTTTAATAATGTTTAGCACCATCTTTTCTTATGCTTATTTGTCATAACTACCATGTATCTTCTTTAGTGAAAGGTCTGCTCACATTTCTTGCCCATGCTGTAATAAGATTGTTTTCCTGTTATGGTTTGAGATACCACTTGACATGTTCCAGAAACCTTATATATTCTAGATAGTCCCTTGTGGCTATGTGGTGTGTGAATGTGCTATCTCAGACTGTAGGCTGTATCTTTGTCATCTGAACAGGGCAAAAGTTTTTAATTTTAAGGAAGTGTTACATCCTGAAGATATTCTCATATATTTTCCCAAAAGTTATACAGTTTCATATTTTTATTCAAGTCAATAATCTATTTGGGATTAATTTATATATAAGGAGTAAAACTTCAATGTCTTTTTTTTCCTCATTAATGCCCACTTGTACCAACATCATTTGTACAAAGACTATTTTTTCCTCCATTAAATTGCTCTTACAACTTTGCCAAAAATAAGCTAGGCACTTTTGTCTAAGGCTATTTCCAAGTTCTCCATTTCATTCCACTCTTCTATGTGTCTCTTCCTTCACCAATATTCATAGTCCCAAATACTACGGACTAACTCCTTTCTATTTATTCCCTTTCAAATTAGTTTAATCTATATTAGTTTTTTGACTTCCTATATAACTTTTAGAATAATATTGCTTATATTCACCAAACATCTTCCTGGTTTTTTGATAGGAGTTCTGGTAAACTTGTATATCCATCTGGAGAGAAATGACATCTTTACTATGTTCAGTATTCAAATCCATGAACATGGGTTGTCAACATATTTACTACATCTTTTCTCTCTTTCATCAGTAGTTTGATGTTTTTAGCATATAATTTCTGTACTTGCTTTGTGTAACTCATGATTATTTCATTTGCTTCTTTGAGCTTACAAGTGGCTACTCAGAACTATTTATTAAAATGTCTGTTGTTTCCCCAGTGACTTCAGATATGACATTTGTCATATAGCAAATTTCCACATGTACTGAGGTCTATTTTGGGGCATTCTATTTCATTCGTCAATTTGTCTATTCATACTTCAGTATCATGATATCAACCCTTTGTTTGCCAATACTCTGAGTGTCACTTCGTTGCTAGAGAATAGAAACACCTGAACTGCCTTCTGAAGTGGGCAGCTTGCTGGGAAGGACAGGAGTCCTAGCCTCTCACTCTTCCACTGGTATGTGACTTTGTCTCTTCAGCTTTCTGAGGCTCTGTGTTAACATTTGTAAATTAGAGCCTTGGCTGGTGCAGTTCAGTGGATTGAGTGTGGGCTGTGAGCCAAAGTATCGCAGGTTCAATTCCCAGTCAGGGTACATGCCTGGGTTGCAGGCCAAGACCCCCAGCAACCGCACATTGATGTTTCTCTCTCTCTCTTTCTCCCTTCCTTCCCTCTCTAAAAATAAATAAATAAAATCTTTAAAAAAAACATTTGTAAATTAGAAAGAATAACGGTATATGTCTCAAACATTTGAGGAATAACTGAAGTACTAAATGTAAAATATTATTGTTAATCATATGGTTATTGATATTCACAGTTTAGCAATATATGAGTTGTTTGAAAAGCCAAGTCCTATGGTCAGGCAGACATAGGTTCCACTTTCCTACTGAGTACATGACCTTGATCAAGGTAATTTAGCTTTCCTGGTTCTTAGATTTCTCATTCTGAAAAGGAGATGATAATAATTGTAACTATATCATCAGGTTGTAATGACTTACTATAATAATGTATGTAAGCACTTAACACAGTGTCTCACACATAATTAGTGTTTGATTAATGTTAGATTTTTTTCCCTTATTGACCTATAGATATCACTTACAACTCCTGGAGTGAAAGAATATTTCATTTCCGGATAAACAGAGGTGTTTACAGAGACTATTCTGTGTACCCATCATGCTCGAAGAAACATATACCTCAGTGAAATTTGGCATAGTTGGTAATCAGCTTTATTTAGAAATATATAAATAAGCAATTTGCTTTCTAGGGATGTCCTTTTAAAAATGTGTCTGGCACCTTGTAGACACAGTGACAGTCTGTCACTCCAGCCATATGTGCTTGCTTCTTGCATTCTCTCCTGGTCTGGGTCACTTCTTAGATAGACAAGTGGCAGTGAGCCCTACACGACCTGCATTCTTGGGGGAGATGCTGCATGCCTTTGTTTGCAAATGTCTCTACATTGGGTCATCAGCACATTTTAAAAATATTTTGGGTCACAGAGCCAGGTTCCAGACTCTCCAGAGGCAATTTATAGAAGAGGTTCTCCACTGGAGATGATTTGTGCTCTCTGCCACTTTCAAGTTGCTCTTTTCAGCACAGGGTTAATTTTAAGGGAAATAAAACAAACAAGCTCAAATGTTTCTATTTTATAATGAGCTTTGCAGCTCAATGCAAACCTTGTTGTTATTGATTGTCCCTCAAAGATATTAATTTATCATAGGCTTAATTCTGTGTGGAGAATTCTCAAATACAATATCTCTCCTTTACGTACTTGAGAATTCTGAGATTAATCATTATTTCCTGTCGCTCCTTTATTTCTCCTAACCTCGTGTCCCCTAGCCTTCTGCTTGGCTGACTGTGGGCAATGTTTTGGAGTCTTTCCTATTGACCTAGTAAAATTTATCCTTTGTTAATACCCCATGGCAACCAACAACTTCAAGGTGATAGGAAAGTAGAAATGGCATTAATAATTCAGAAGCGAATAACTAACTGGAACAGAACAGGCCACTTCCCTTCACCTCCTCACCCACTCTGGCAGCAGGAGGGAATTGCCCGTGCCAGGCAAAGTGGGGCAAGGGCGTTTGCTACAAGGGCAGGTGGAGATGGATCAACAAATCAGAGTGAGGATGTCAGTGGGCTTTCTGATCCCTGTGTTCCACCCAAAGAAAATGAAAGAGCTCTCCATAAAACTAGACATGAACAACAAGGGATTTGAAAGGTTATCGAGCTACATGCTTTCTTATTCAGATGAGAAAAGTGAGGCTCAGCGAGGTAAAATAATGGCAAATAATTGGGGTAAAGTAATTATACAGATACCTGGTAAATGGTATAGGGCTTTCTCCAGGACAAAATATAGCCATTTTGAAGAGACAATTTAAAGGAAGTATCATTGGTCTTGTAACTAAGATTTTCACACAGGTTTGTCTTGGTAGAATTTTCAAGTTTTACACTTAATCATGTTAGAGAGAAAAAAATATGTAAAGCCACTTATAAACATTTCTGCAAGATTCTCATTAAGGCAGCAATGGTTTTTGTCTTAACTCTTAGGCATATGTGACACATTTAACCTGCCTCCCGGATCTGCAGGGTCCCTCAGGCCCGCATTGTATTGCAACTTGTCCCCTTCTGCACTTAATTAATCACACATATGTTCACATCATTCTGCTGAACTTTTTCATAGATTGCCTTAAACAATTAGCTTACAGTTTATTTCCATAAAAATCACCCCAAGTACATTAAAGTACATTAAATTACATTATCAATAGAGATACACATTTTAATTCTTCTAGCTCCACAGTGTCTAATTTATTGTTCATGCTATAATAGATGCTCAATAAGTACATGTTAATCCATTGAGGAGTGCTTTTTTATAATCACAATTTTTTTATTTCTAAATTCGTAAAAAATGGGGAGTGGTATTGTCTCTTTTTTCTCCTTTTATTGAAGTTATCGAGGTGACACTGGTTAACAAAATTATATAGGTTTCAGGTGCACAATTCCACAATACGTCATCTGTACACTGTATTGTGTGTTCACCACCCCAAGTCAAATCTCCTTCTATCACCATTTATCTCCCCATATCCACCTCCACCTCCCCCTACCCTCTTTACCCCAGGCAATCACCACCACACTGTTATTCACATCCATGAGTTTTTGTCTCTTTTTTTTTCTTTTTTGCTCAATCCTTCCCCACTCCAAACCTAGTCCCCACACCCAACCCTGACAGCTATCAGCTTGCTCTCTATGCATCTGTCTCTGTTTTGCTTGTTAGTTTATTTTGTTCATTAGATTCTACATATGAGTGAAATAATATAGTATTTGTCTTTCTCTGACTGGCTTAATTTACTGAACACAGTGTTCTCCAGGTCCAAACATGGCTATAGTAAAAGAGAAAAAAGGACACGACCTTATGATCAAAGAAGCAATCCAACAAGAGGCTATAACCCTTGTAAACATTTATGCACTCAACATAGGAACACCTAAATATATAAAGCAAGTCTTGACATTAAAGGGAGAGATTAAGATAATACCATCGTAGTAGGGGATTTTAACATCCCATTGACATTAATGGATAGATTTCTAGACAGAAAATCAACAAGGAAACAGTGGCCTTAAATGACACACTAGATCAGATCATTGATATCTTCAGAGCATTTGATCCCAAAGTGGAATATACATTATTTCCAAGTGCACATGGAACATTTTATACTATATACCACATGTTAAGACACAAAACAAGTCTCAGTAAACTTAAGAAGATTGAAATCATATCAAGCATCTTCTCAGACCATAATGGTATAAAACTAAAACTCAATCATGAAAATCACACAAATACATGGAGGCTAAATAGCATATTAATAAACAATGAACGGGTTCACGATGAGATCAAGGGATAAATTAAAAAATGAGAACAAACAACCCAAAAGCTTTGGGATACAGTGAAAGCAGTCCTAAGAGGGACTTTCATAGCATTACAGGCCTATCTCAAAAAAAAAAAAAAAAAGAAAAATCTGAAATAAGCAATCTAACTTTACACTTAAAGGAACTTGAAAAAGAGTAACAAACAAAGGCCAAAGTGAGTAGAAAGAAGGAAATAATAAAGATCGGAGCAGAAATAAATGAAATAGAGTCTAAACAACAATACAAAAAATAAAAACAAAACAAGAGCTGTTTTTTTTTAAATAAATATGATTGACAAACCTTTAACCAGACTCACAAAGAAAAGAAGAGGACTCCAATAAATAAGTTATACATGAAAGAGAAGTAACAATTTGCTCCACAGAAATATAAGAGATTGTAAGAAAATATTATGAACACCTATGTGCCAACAAATTGGATAATCTGGACAAAGTGGATAAATTCCTAGAGACATACAGTCTTCTAAAACAGAACCATGAAGAATCAAAGAAGCTGAATAGACAGTTTACAACTAGTGAAATGGAAGCAGTAATCCAAATACTCCCAATGAATGAAAGTCTTGGACTAGATGGCTTCACAGGTGAGTTTTATCAAACATTCAAAGGAGAACTGACACCTGTCCTTCTCAAAAATTCCAAAAAATTCAAAAGGAGGGAAGACTCCCAAGCTCATTTTATGAGGCCAGCATTACACTAATTCCAAAACCAGAAAAAGACACAACAAAGAAAGAAAACTGTAATCCAATAACCCTGATGACCATAGATGCTAAAATCCTCGACAAAATATTAGCAAACCACATCCAGCAATACATTAAAAAGATCATACCATGATCAGTGGGATTTATTCTGGGTATGTAAGGTTGGTACACTATCTATAAATCAATAAATGTGATATGCCACAAAGCAAAATGAAGGATGAAAACCATATGATCCTATCAATAGATGCAGAAGAAACATTTGATAAAATCCAGCACTGATATATGATAAAAAAAATATGAGGAGTGCTTATTTTCATGAGAGTTTCTGACTGTGCTTCTGACCCTGAACTACACTGGATGTAGAAAAATAAACCACTTATCTGGGGAGTCTTCAGTTCTCGAAACAAATGAGCACTTTTATATACAAAGGTCCCCCTGAGAAACCATGCATCCCTTTTAGTATTAATGAAATATTTCCAGAAATTAAAAATTCTTCTGGGTTGATTATGCTTTTAGGTCCCAAGGCTCTTATAAGCTTGTGTCTAAAAATGTTACTGCTAGTCTATTATCAATTTCTGAAATTTTTATACATTATTAGAGAAGGCAGTTAATGCAAGGGCAACTGAATCTTGGAACAAGTTCATTGCAAGTGATGATTTGTATTCTAATACTGTAGGAGATCCTATCGTGCATTAAAATGTTTTTAATAATGCCTAGTGAACGCATTACAGTTAAAAATAATTTAGTCTGTTAAGTGATCGATTTAAATCACAAGGTGGAGATTGGCAGCTAAGTCCCTTTTCTCTGTCTCCCAAACATTTTCCATGCAATGAAGATTAATTCCCTTTATTGTGTTGATGAAATAATAATAGAGTCATAAGACACACAGAACAATAGGAAGTTGACAAAGTATGTGTTTGATTAATTGCCTTAATAGATTATGTGTGCTGACTGAAGTGGTTTTTATTTCTCAATACTCATTTTTCAATGTTTTAAGATGTAGTGCAAAAAATATATATTTACCAGCCCCCAATTCTATGAACAAAAGTGAAACACAAAATGCATGTGCCAGAAGTACAGAAAACTTAAAAATTCTAATATCTGTTTAGAGACTTTAGGTTATGGCAGGCTGATTAAGTTGACCTGTCAGGCAGGAAGAGGATAATTGATCCTGCAACCTGGTAATGAAGGCCTTTGGACTCTCTCTTAATAGATGAGTGGCTTCTCTCTTGCAAAATAGAAAGTCCAAATACACCCAGAATAAACACAGCCATTCTCAGGAGACTGTGCCTGCATTTTCTTAATCCTGCTCTTGACCAGGATGGGCTTTGTTATGGGATCTTTTGAAGATCCCACAAGTAGGAAGAGGGTACAGAGAATCAAGAATTGACCACGGAGCTGCATTCAGCTGATAGAGGCAACATTGGTTAGAATTCATGGCTTTCGGAGACCTTTCTCTCCTTCTATTCATGTTGTGATCATATGTGACTTTTCATACCTACCTGAATTTATTCACCCTTTTATTCATTTATATTTCTCATTTGTCTGTCAGGTGGTGGGCCCTAGCATAGAGTACTTAATATGAGTACATGGTTGTTGTCCTCTGAAAATTTATAGTTTGTTTAGAGAAGTACACATTAAACATGTCATTTCAATGAACCGTGATGAGTGTTATGACAGTGAGAACATATGACACTGTGGGGACATAGATCAGAGATGGTATACCTAACCTCCTCGGGGAGGCTAAGGAAGACAGATCATTTGTAGGTAGAGATGTTTAAGCTAAAATATGAAAATTTAGAAAGAGTTAGAATGGCAAATGGTGATATTTAATGGTGAATGGAAGGTGTGACAGTCATCCTTGACTTATTTCTTATTCAAAAAACAAATAGAAGAGTTCTCAATTTAGTAATTCTGGATTAGTTTGTATGGAAAAAAATCCTCCCACAGAAAACAGTTGTAAGCTCTGGGCAAAATATAAAAAGTATCTATTTAAAATCACTAAGGAGCTATGCTTGAAGTTGTTCCAGAGGCTCTTTACACTATCCTCATTTTTTTTATTCTTTTTTTTTTCTTGCTGTTCTAATTATTGTTTTTTGTTTCCTTATGCTCCATATTGCTGATCTGATCCTTGGTTTCATCCACTCTAGTTTTGACTCCCTATAAAGTGTTCTTTATTTCCATTAGTGTATCCTTTATTTCTGACTAGATCTTTTTTATGCTGTTGAAGTCCTTACCAAGTTCCTTGAGCATCCTAATAACCAGTGTTTTGAATTCTGCATCTGATAGATTGCTTTTCTCCATTTTGTTTAGTTCTTTTTCTGAGTTTTGTTCTGTTCTTTCATTTGGACCATGTTTCTTTACCTCCTCATTTTGGCAGCCTCCCCATGTTTGTTTATATGTATTAGGTAGAACTACTGCATCTCCCAAGCTTGATAGAGTGGCTTAAGGTAGTAGGAGTCCTTTAGGGTCTAGTAGCACAGTCTCCCTTATTACCCAAGCTGGATACTCAAGATGTGCCCATTGTGTGGGCTGTGTAAACCCTTCTTGTAGTTGAGCCTTGATTGCTATTGGCATGTCCAAGGTCAACCACTGCCTGTATTCTTTCTGGAGTAACACAGCATAAGCCACAAAGCTATCTGCAGATGGCTGCTACTTGTGCTGGGCATCATAGGGGTGCTAGAAGGAAAAGAGAAAGAGCAAGAAATTGGAAATTTATTTGAAAAAATAATGTAAGAAAACTTCCCCAAGTTGGTAAAGAAAATAGGCATACAAATCCAGGAAGCACAAAAAGTCCCAAATAAGATAGACTCAAAGAACCCTATTCCAAGACACATCATAATTAAAATGCCAAAGTTTAAATACAACGAGAGAATCTTAAAATCAACAAGAGAAAAGCAATTAGTTACCTCCAAGGGGGCCCCATAAGACTGTCAGCTGATTTCTCAACAAAAACTTTGCAGGCTAGAAGGGATTGGAAAGAAATGTTCAAAGTGATGAAAAGGACCTATAGCCAAGATTACTTTACTCAGCAAAGCTATCATTTAAAATTGAAGGACAGATCAAGAGTTTTACATAGAAGAAAAAGCTAAAGGAGTTCATCACCACCAAACCAGTATTATATGAAATGTTAAAGGTTCCTCTTTAAGAAGAAGATCAAAAATATGAACACTAAAATGTCAATAAATACTTATCTATCAACAATTGAAGTTTGAAATCAAAATAAACAATCTAACAGAATAGAAACAGAATCACAGATACAGAGAACATTTTGATGGATACTAGATGAGAAGGGTTTGGGTGAATGTGTAAAAAAATCTGAAGGGATTAAGAGGTACAAATTGGTAGTTACAGAATATTCATTGGGTGTGAAGCACAGCACAGGGAACGGAGTAGCCAAAGAACATATATGCATGACCCATGGACATGGACAACTGTGTGAGGATTGCCTGAGGGAGTGGGGGGTAAAGGGGGACAAAGAGGGAAAATCTGGGGAAACTGTAATAGCATAAGCAATAAAATATAATAAAAAATTAAAATAAAGTCACTAAGGAGATGCCAAGAGCGGGAAGAAAGTTGAGAAGTTTCACTCTGGAAAGAAGTGGGTGCTAGGCAGTTAGAGATCGAGCTGAAAACCTCAGTCTTATTGGCAAGAGGTGGTATGAAATCAAATGGGGGAAAATCCCCCAGCTAATCCATGAGCTTCAGAGAGGTTGCCTCAGTTCTATTTATAAATTCTCCTCAAAAACTAGGGGGACTGTTAAACTGCACATGTTTCGAGAAGATTACAAAATTTAGTAGAAAGCAACAGATTTTCGGCTCAGAAAAATCTGAGCAAAAGATTTTGGCTGCTTCCAGATGCAGGACATATAATGTTTAGAATTTTGAGTCCTAACAATTTGAGAAGCATTACAGACATCTGAGTTGGTGATAAGTTTAAGTTTTTTGGAGACCTGTTATCCTGAAGATTAAGTCCAGAACTGGGTCACAGCTTTCTCTGCCCTGCCTTTGGAGGAGATGAAATATTCTTTGTGTGAAATATTCTTTGCCAACAAAGCCCTCTGGCTTTCGCCCTGGTTTTCAAGTGGCTACTAATTGTCTTCAACTCTTTGTTACCTTCTTTTTCAGAGCTCAATTTAACCACTGAGTTCTACTTATAGTTACTATTTCATATTTCTCACATACCTGATAAATTTCACAAGCTAGTGCAATTCTTTTCCATTAATATACCAAATCCAATTCTTCACTATTGACAATGTAAGCACATGGACCACCAGGTTCTGTAGAGACTGTCTATGATTTGCTGACCACCACTAATGAGATCCTCCTTGCTAACCTGGCAGCAAGTGACCCAGCTCAAAAATGCCATCTTATTGGTTGCTGTCCCTTGACCACCTGGGTACCAACTATGCCATCTAGACATGTATTTCCAAAGTTTAGCATGTGGGATGTTTGGGAATATCCTTGAGATCACACCTGTAAAAGAAAGGACACAAAAGCTGGATTTGATCATACTAAGAAGTTGACTATAATATCTTAACCAACCAGAAACTCTGAAACTAGAAAAGCTCTTCACAATTCTTCCCCATTGGGACAAGATGGTCAGGTCTTTATACACCATACACTGTACAACCTCTTGTATATAAACACCTCAGGAAAATCCGAAACTTGTACAGTGCAGCTCTCTGCTGCTGAAGGGGTCCCTAAAGGAGCTGACAGCTAAAGGTTATCTGCTAACAGCATTCCCAAAAGCTGGGTCACTCGACTCTTTCATCCAAGGGTATCTGGGTGGTTTATCACAGTATTTATCACAATCTATATCCACCATCTTAGACCCTGAAGTGATAAGCTTATGTAAAAGCCAACATTTAAAAAAATGTTGGATTAGAAACATTGAAAAAGGCCAGTTTTTTGAATCCTGGAAACATCTAGTTTAGGAATTCTTATTATTAGGAACCCTTATTAGGACACCACACATATCTCACCCTTGTAGCTGTCGTTAGCTGGATTTTCAGCTACTGAAAACTGAAAGCATTTTAACAGATGGGTAGGGGAGAGAAGGGCAAGGTAGCCTGTTACAGGCAGAGGAAGCATTTGTGAGGAAGCCAAGACTGTGAGAGAACACACAGGTTTGGAAGAGCTGAAACAAGCCCAGTCTGGGTAATGTATGTATTGTACAGGATGGCTCAGAGAGGAAGCTGGAGGACCAAGCAGAGTGAAATCATGGAGAGCCTCTCAAACTGCGTTGCACCGGCAATTTTATCCCAAGGGCAAGGGAAAGTGCTAGTAAGGAGGAAAGTGATATAACAAAGTTGTGCTTTTGAAGGATCTTTCCAGCTCTACTAAAAAGCTCAGCTTGGAGAGGCGAAGGCAAGATACAGGGAGATCTTTTAGGAAGCAATTTCTGTAATCCTAGTAAAAGGGGGCTTGGAGCAGGGTGGTGGCAATGCGGATGGAAAAGGTGAACAGAAGAAGAGACACTGGGAAGTCAGGACCAATGGCCCAGTTGACAACTAACTCACTGAGGGGACCCAAGGCGATTCCCCGGGTCCCTGCTTGGGCACTGTGCTCTTGGGCACACCTGGATTTGTAGCCCAGACAGACAGGGCAGGCTCTGAGTTCTGGAGCCAGGATCTGTGCTTGCTTCCTGGCTCTGATCTTTCCTGGCTGGGTGTCTTTTACCAGTTTTCACTATTCTGAACTTCAATTTTCAAATCTGGTAAAATATTGTTAAATATCTATTTTAGAAGCTTGCGTGAAGAGTACGGGTGAAATACTTGTCCAGAGTAACTTCCCAATAAATAGTAGCCATTATTATTATTAGGCCCCTCACTATGGTTTTCCTGTTTTGGCTTCTTTTTTTTCACTTTAATCTTGTTGATGTTGGTGTTTTCAGGTCCCAGTGTAATAACCCTGCTCTGTCTCTTGCTTCTTTCATGATGGCCTATATTGGCCTTCTTGAAACCCCTGTCGGGTTCCATTAACTCCCTCACATCATAACAATGAAAAAGTAAGTAATATTGTAGAAAAGAACATTCTGATCACTGTTATTTTTATTTAAACTTACATGCATTGAAAGTACTTTGTTGTCAAATCAAACAGGCTGACCTTCAGTTGCTGAGCAATGCGGCACCTAGGACTGAAGGCACCCTCCTCACGTCTGTGTACCTCAGGCACCAGGGGATTCAAGCCTCTTCCTGCAGTCCCACGTTTGCACCTTCTCATTCTTCTCTGTACTACCCTTACTTAGCCTTCCATCCTCTCTGGCCTTCCTTAGCTCTTCCACTGCACCCTCTCTGATGCAGAATTTTCCCTCAAGTTGCCCAACCCTACGCACATTCTCAAAATGCATCCCCTAAAAGTCCCTTTCACCTTCATGCTCTAACTGAAACTGAATTGGTCCACTGCACCTGCAGCACCCCAGGTGTAAAGATTCTTTATTCTTCCATGACCAAGGATCGGGGTGGGAGACCCCCTGCATCTCTTAGATGCTCCAAACTGCCTTTTCTACTTCCTCCTAAAAAAACCATTTCTTTATGTGTGATCAGATTTTACCATCTCTTAACCATTCTTTTCACTTTCGTTGTCAGATCTCCTACCCACTCTTTCCTTCATTTATCATTCTAGTATTTTATCTACCGTCTTTCTGTCAACCACACTTTTACTATCAATTCTCAGTGACTTGATTCTTAACCTCATTAGTATTAACTTCTATCTCACCCTCATCTAAGATACTTACCCCTATGGCAATCATCAGTGACTATGTTCCACTAAAATCTTGAAGAGTGGTGTGGAGGAAATGCAGACAACTGTATTTGAACAACAATAAAAAAAGAGAGAAAGGGAAAAATTAAAAATAAAATAAAATAAATTAAAATAAAAGTCAACAATGTCTTGTCCTTCCAACTCACTCTAGCATTCCCACTTCAACAGTTTTACGCTCCCCATGAAGTTTTCTATCTGTGGACCCTCACATATCTTATTTTCCATCACCCTCTTTATCTTTCTCTTTTCCTTCCTTACCCAGTCTAAATTTATAGTAAACACATGAACTCTAATACTCCCTTAAACCATTCTCTCCATTCTACTTACCTCACAAATTTTGACCTCCTTTAAACCAAAATATGACCTCCACTAATGAGATCCTCCCTGCTGTGTCCCATACATAGTCCACTATATCATCTATCACAAGGAAAAAAATCGCAAAAGAATGGCAAGTGCATTAATTTCTGGTGACAGATCTTTAACAGGTCCTCAATGGCACTAGACGTTGCCTCACTTTGCTGGTTAATTTCCTACACTCTCATAATTATTTCATACATTCTTTTCCCAAAACCTTCCCCGCCTCCATATATTCTAAACTCTCAGCTGATAACCTCACCATGGACTTGATAGAAAAATTAAAGTCGATAGGAATTATTTTTTACCATTTCCACTGGAAATTTTTCAGTAAAAGATATGCATTTACTAATACTTGAGACAATCGACTTCACTTGAGCCTCTGGTTTCTGTCCCCATGATGTCCTATCAAAGACTTCATTTCTGGAATCACCCTCCTACTATCCTGAACCAATTTATTCTTCTTTATTGGATTATACCAAATTCCCAAATCTGCCTGGACCCCATCTATCTGCAGGACATTAGCAACATATTTGCTCAGGCCAAAAGTCAGCAAGGCCCAAGTTTCATAGGGTTGACTTCAAAAGGAGAACATTCTGAATCTGACCTCATTTCACGGTCTCCAATGTCATGGTCTGAATTCAAACATCTGTTATCTCTGGCATAAGCTATAGCTCTGGTCTCATATCAGATCTTTCTGTCTTCATTCTTGCCTCCTGAAATCCATTTGTCATAATATCTTCAGGCTACTCTTACAAACGACTTACTGCTTTGGGTAATCATAAGAATAACTCAGATCATATCTCTTTACCACCACTAACCTTTGAATAGCCTCCAGTTATCCAAAAAAAAATAATAAAGAAAGAAAAGAAAAGAAAAGAAAAGAAAAGAAAAGAAAAGAAAAGAAAAGAAAAGAAAAAAGAAAAGAAAAAAACCCAACAGGACAAATAAGCCCACAACATTTTATTACAGTACTTGGACTTACGCTTGCCAGTTTTCCAATCCTGTCTCCACTAGCTCTTTCACTAGTTACTTAACTACACTAACCTTTTTTCTAACTCTCTAATATGCCACTCCAAGGACTTTGCATTGTTCTTTCTTTTATTCATTATTCAGATTTCAGATTTAATGCCACCTGCTCAAAGAGGACTCTCATTATTATTACTGTGTTCTTCCATCTGCATATAATTTCTTGGTTTTCAACATTCTCTTATTTGTATTGCCCCCCCTTGCTCCTCACACACATATCACAGATACCTGCATAAGTTCTTCAAATGATAAGTTCATAAGATCTCCCCACCCTTGTTTCTCCCTCCCTGTCTCTTCTTTACTGCTAAATCACTGGCATCTAAATACTATTTTAGTTTGCCATGGCTAGTGTAGTTCAGTGGATTGAGTACCAGCCTGTGAACCAAAGGGTTGCCAGTTTGATTCCCAGTCAGGGCACATGCCTGGGATGCAGGCCAGGTCCCCAGCAGGGGGCACATGAGATACAACCACACATTGATATTTCTGTCCCTCCCTTTCTCCTTCCCTTCCCCTCTCTCTGAAAACAAATAAATAAAATCTTTTTAAAAATCATATTTGAATTTAACACACATTGCTTGTGATCAGTAAACATTCGTGGACTGACTGAATAATGATGGGCTGACATGGAAGCCTTACTATTAAAACCCCGTACCACTGAGACCTTGTGTTCATACCCAAGAAATTAGGAAGAGAGATTAAAGTAAACTTGTTTTTTGATAGAGGAACAAATTAACTCTCCAGATTTAAGCAGAGACAGAGATCATGAATGAGCTCCACAGAGGAAATGCTAGATAGATGGAAGTCACAGAGACATAGAACAGATATGTTTGAGATTTTATTACATATATTATTCAATCTGCTTTTTCATTTAATATTATAAGTACTTTCTCACACATTAAAAATAAACATAATATTTACCTGTTGAATAATATTATATTTTCTATGGAGGGACCATAATTAATTTAACCATATTATTGTTCATCAACATTTACTTTTTTTAAAAAAGTATTTTCTTTTATTAAATAAACATGTTATGCATAGCCTTATTCAACATTTCTGATTATTTCCTTGTTATGAACACTTAGAAGGATGAAAACAATTGAAAAAGGTATAAATGTTGTGGCTTGTGTAGCTCTGTGGGTTGAGCATGGACCTGCGAACCAAAGGGTTGCTGGTTTGATTCCCAGTCATGATACATGGCTGGGTTGTGGGCCAGATCCCTAGTTGGGAACATGCAAGAGGCAACTACACATTGATATCTCTCTCTCTTTCTCTCTCTCCCTCTCCTTCCCTTCCCCTCTCTCTCTCAAAAAAAAGGTACAAATGTTTTAATGCTAACAAACTTATTACTGAAATCTTCCTAATATGTTGGTGTGATTTATTTTCACCTGGTCTATAAGAGTAACCATTTCACAGCACCCTCAACATTAATAACATTTATTTTACTTTTGTTCATTTACGGGCAAAAATTTTATCTTAATATTTTCATTTACACTTCCATGATTACTACAGAGTCATAGTATTTCAGATATTTGCATTATCTCATTTGTAATGTTCATATTTGTATATTACATTTTTCTCCCTTTGGTTTTAGTAATGGTCTCATCAATTTTTGTGACATTTTCCACATTAAGTATATAACTATTTATTTGCTTCAAATAGTTATCATATCTACAGATTTTAGAAAGAACATTTGACTTAATATCAGCAACATTAGAAGCTCTGAGGGAAAAGAACATATATAAATCTAAGGTAAAGTAAAAAAGTACCTTTCGCCAAGAGCTAAATATGCTAAAAATTGTCCAAGTCATGCAAATTAAAACAAAGTGAACTAAGGATTTGCCTAAATAGAGTTCAAGTGGGGCATAAAGCCCTTAGGATTTTGCAGAATCAAGAGGAAGTAACATTCAGTAAAGTAAGCTGCCCAGGCTGAGCATGCTAATTTTCCTAGAAAAATAAGTCAGTCATGGCTGAGGGCCCAGACTCGGAGATAAAGCAGCAATTTACCTTTTTTGAATTAGGGATTAGACCATCTTTGAAATCTTAGACACTTTCTTTTCCAACCTAATGCCTTTAACCTCACACGTCTTGCCTCTGAAACCATAAATATTAAGAAAATCCAAAAAGATTTTTTAAATCCAGTATCTGGAGAGAAGTCAGAGGGCATGGGCAGCTGCTAAAGAGAACGGATTGAATTCCAAAACTTCTGTGAAGCCAGAGAATTAAAAAAAAAATCCCTCCACAGAGCATTTTATTCATGGGAGAGGAAAGACAGACTGCTGTAGAGACACAGTTAGCAATGGGAGCAAGGAGTCAACCCAGCTACAGACCAGTGTTGTCTCTGGGTTGTCTCTCCTTCCCTGGTGGGTTGAGTAAATATGCTAACAGCCAAAGGTAAGTCTTCAAACCCTAACACCTGGGATGAGGAGAATCTCTATTTTCCTTACAAAAATCATGCTCTTCACACACATGCAGCCTCTCAGTGATCTGGGCCAGCTGTGCCCCCCAAAACCGGGCATGCCACGGTTCCCAGCTTGAATTAAGCTTCTTGAAAAGGCCCGATTGAGAACGTCCTTATTAACATCATTACTGTGCCGCTAAACTGTTTCCCTTGCATGTGATCTGAAATTTATTATAGTAAATCTGTTAAACAACTTCCTGAAATATATTGCCACAATGGTGTCTTTTTTTTCCTCCCAGGCTCATTGCACATACAGAGCCAATTGTTACTCAACAATGGGAAGGAAAAAAAATACGCTTCCTTATCTCCCATTTCTTATTTATTCAGATTTCCCTCAGGCTTTTCAGTGTTACCCAAAAGAAGCCGACTTGCTCTTAGTAATTCTGTCTTTTTAATATCATGAAAATTGGCTTTAGGATGCAGTGCATAAAAAGGCAAAAAAGAAACCCTCACTTTGGTTATCCCAAAATGAAAGCAGCTCATGAAAAGAGAAAAACTTGTGTTTGTGCAAATACTTTCCTGTCCTCAAAGTCTATTTTTAAAAAGATCTTATATCTGAGAGCTATTTGTGTTCCCTTCTCCCTACATCATTCCTCCTCATGCCTAGAATGGCCCTGTCCCTTTTTTAACCCATCCTAATCTCAGCCATCTCAACTGCCTTCTCCACATTTTCAGCATCAGAATGGTACTCCACGATGTCCACTGTGTCACAGGACACATCTGAGCACTATTCACTCACCCACTCATTTATTAACTTACGCAACAAACTCATTAGAGTCTCTATTGTAACTCAGGTACAAGGAAAATACAAGGGCTCATTCATTCACTTCTGCTGTTCTAGTAAACAAACGTGACTTAGTTTTATTTGTTCTTTTATGTTTTAAAGGATTTTATCAATTGCATCTGAATTTCAAATTTATTACTTATGATAATAATACATTTAATATTCATATAGTTATTTCTTTTTAATTTCTACTTTTCAGCTACTTCCATCTTTCCATGCTCTATTTTGTTTATTTGCATATTCTTCTTCTTTTTTTTGGTCACTCCTGATAGAATTTATTTGTAATAATCTTTCAGAAAAATCAGCTTTCTATATTATAAGTTTTTATCGTTCATTTATGTCTAAGTTGCATTGAATCTTCTATTTCTATAATTTTCTTGTTTCCTATTTCTTGTTTTTTGGGGTTTATATTTTTCTCCTTAACTCCATGATTTAAATGCTAAGTTTATTTGCTTTCCATTATTGTTTTTTAAAATAAATATATTGATAGTTCTTCATTTCCCCTTAAGTACTGCTTTAGTTCTGCCCCACAAATTTGATATTTAACACATTTATAGTCATTCATTCTGAATATTTCTTAATTTTCTTAGTATTTCCTAAGATTACATTGTCATCTGCTTTCACTGGGTATATTATTTTTCTTTTGAAGTTTGTACTTAATGGCATTAGACTCTTCCTTAATATCTATTCTTTTTTAATCTATCCTAATCAAGTAAAGTGTATCACTATTTATCTCTGCACCTACAAGATATGTATTTGGTTATACTCTTGTATTTGTCCACCAAATATGTTTTTGTAAAAACTTGCATAAATAATTTTGTATCTCTTTCCCTGTTTTTATTATCACAGAATCTGAGATCACATGGCTAATTTCTTTCATGTTCATGTAGTAAGTGTTCATTCTGTAAAGAAGGAAGGAGACAAATCCTGTTATAATTTTACTCTGGGACCATGTATCTTGGTGAACAGCCATTATCAATGAACACAAAAATGCCCAAAGTATCAGCTAACCCACTTCATAGCGTTACCACACACAGCCATTTATCTACCTTGCATATAATTGCTGGCTCTGTGTTTGCTGCCATTGAGTGATTGACAAGACAGCCTTGTTGCTAAAACTCTCCAGGTTCACAGTCTGGCATTGAAGATGCATGTGGGCAAGTAATTACAACAAAGTATGGTTTTAGGAGAAAGTATGCCAGTTCAATGGGACCACAGAGCAGGGACATCCATCTGAACAAAAGAATTTGGAATTTAAATCCCAATAGCCATTTCCTAAGGAACTACTCAAAAAAAAAAAAAAACCCAAAAAAACCTGTGTACTGCAGTTAAGCTGTTCCAAATCCTTAAAAAGGAGAGATGATTTTTTTTAAATCCTTTAATCACTTGAAACCACATCTCAACCATCTAATTCTTCCCTGGAGTGCCTGGTAATTATAGCATATTTTCTACCTCAATTGTCAATAAAATATCCTTTTGTAGATCATCACTGTTCTATTGTTAGACTAGGATTTTTTTTTTAACAAATCAGCCCAAATAAAAGCCCTGCTAAAGCTCAGGTACTGGACATTCTGCTGGTCCACGCTGTGGTCAGCAAAGCGCCAAATCCAAGCCAAAAAAGCATGCTGCCTGTGGAGGTGGTAGCAGCACTGTGATAGGAGTGGTTAAAGCAGAGACGTATAGTCATAGTTCAGGGATACTAAGGGAGGGACTTATCTACACAGTAGGAACTTGCAAGGGTGAGTGGTCCCTAGTGTCCACAGTCTGGCAACTCAGATATAATTTTATATATATGAAATTTCATATATATATATATATATATATATATGTAATTTGTTGTTTTATTGTTAAGTTGTATGAATTCCTTATGTATTTTGGATATTAGCTCTTTATTGGATGTATCATTGGCAAATACCTCCTCCCATTCTGTATGTTGTCTCTTTGTGTTATTGATGATTTCCTACACTGTGCAAAATCTTTTTTAGTTTGGTATAGTCCTATTTGTTTATTTTCTCTTTTGTCTCCCTTGTTCAAGGAAATATACCACTAAAGATATTGCTAAGGGCAATGTCAAAGTGTTTTTACTACCTATATTTCCTTCTAGGAGTTTTATAATTTCAGGTCTAACATTTAAGTCATTCATTTTGGGTTTATTTTTATACATATATGTTGTATAAGAAAGCATTCGTAACAGCATTATTTACAATAGCCAGGTGCTGAAAACAGCCTAAATACCCATCAGTAAATGAGTGTATCCAAAACTATGGTGCATTTACACAATAGGATACTACACAGCAGAAAGAAAGAAGGAACTCCTACCTTTCACAACAGTGTGGATGGAACTGGAGAGCATTGTGCTAAGTGAAATAAGCCAGGTGGTGAAAGACAAATATCATGGGATGTCATCTATAAGTGGAACCTAATAAACAAAACAAACAAACAAAATAGAACCAGAGGCATTGAAATAAAGAACAAACTGACAGGGACCAGAGGAGAGTGGGGCAGGGGATAAAGGAGGAAAAAAGGAGAAGGGCCTAGTTAAAGAACAAGTACAAATGACCCATGGACATGGCAGGGCGAGGATTGACTGTGGGAGCTGGGGCGGGGGCAGCAGGGGAGAGCAACAGGGGAAATAGGGACAGCTATAATAGAACAACAATAAAAAAAATAAAAATTGCAAAATGTTAAAAAAAAGGAAGTGGTCCAGTTTAATTTTTTTGCATGCATCTTTCCAGTTTTTCCACTTATTTAAGGGACTGTTTTTACCTTGTTGTATATCCTTGCCTTCTTTGTTATAGAATAATGGACCATATAAGTGGAAATTTATTTCTGGGCTTTTTCTATTCTATTCCCTTGATCTATATATCTATTTTTATGCCAGTGCTATACTGTTTTGATTATTGTAGCCATGTACAGTTTGATATCAAGGAGCTTGATACCTTCAACTTTGTTTTTTTCTCAAGATTTCTTTGACTATTTAAGGTCTTTTACAGTTCCATGTAAGTTTTTGGATTAATTGTTCCACTTTTGAGAAGAATGTCTTGGTATTTTGATAGGGATTGCACTGAATTTATATACTACATTAGGTAGTAAGGACATTTTAACGATATTAATCCTTACAATCCATGAGCAAGAAGTATCATTTCATTTATTTGTATCTTAGTAAATTTCTATCTTCAATATCTTATAGTTTTCAGGGTACAGGTCTTCACATCTTTGGCTAAATTTATTCCTAGGGATTTTATACATTTTGATGCAGTTATAAATAAATTATTTTTGTAATTTCTTCTCATTGTTATTGATGTATAGAAATGCAACAGATTTCTGTATATTGATTCTATGTCCTGCACCTTTACCAAAGTCATTCCTTAGTTCTAATAGTTTTTGTGCATGTGTGCATGTGGAGTCTTTAGAGTTTTTTATGTAGAGTGTCATGTCATCTGAAAATAATGAGAGTTTTTACTTCTTTCTTTCTAATGGGGATGCCTTCTATTTCTTTGTTTTGCCTGATTGTTGTGGCTTGGACTTCCATCCATACTATGCCGAAGAGAAGTGATGATGGTGGGCATCTCTATCTTGGTCCTGATCTTAGAGGAAAGGCTTTCAGCTTTTCACCATTGGGTATGATGTCAGCTATGATGTCATCATATTTGGCCTTAATTATGCTAAGGTATGTTCTTTTTATACATACTTTGTTGAGAGTTTTTCTCATAAAATGATTTTGAATTTCATCAAATGCTTTTTTTCTGCAACTTATGATCATATAGTTTTTTTTCTTAATTTTGTTAAGGTGATATATTGTGATGTATTGCACTGATTGATTTATGAATGTTGTAATAAGTCTTTATATTTCTATAGTGTCAGCTGAAACATTTCCTTCTTCCTTTATGATTTTATCTATTTGGACTCCAACTCTTTTTTCTTAATGAGTTTGGCTAAAGGTTTATCTATTTCACTTATCTTTTCAAAATCTAGCTCTTAGTTTTATTAATCTTTTCTATTTTTTTTTATTTTTATCACATTAATTCCCACTCTGATCACAACGATTTCCTTTTTTTCAGCCTAATTTAGATTTTATGTGTTCTTTTTCTAGTTCCTATAGAGCTAGAGTGTTTATTTAAGATCTTTCTCGTCTCTTCCAGTAAGCCTGTGCAGCTAGGACCTTCCTTCTTAGAGCTGTTTTGTTGCATCCACATATTTTGAAAAAATGTTTTCATTTTCATTTGTTTCAAGATAGTTTTTGACTCTTGTTTGATTTTTCTCTTTGATTAATTCTTTGTTTAGTGTCATGTTGTTTAATCTCCACATATTTGTATTTTTTTCAATAAGATTTATTTGTTGATATGAACATGGGAAGAAAAATCCAATTCTAAAGCCACCCAAGTAAGGGACCAGACTGTATGATTCTAATTGAGTGCTCTTTAAAGGGCATCTGATTCACATTCTATCCTGAACCTTTCCAGATAATATTCCTTTGGTCTGGAACTAAAAAATATTATTTGCTTTGGAACTAAAAAGTATTTCTATATTTAAATGATTGCCTCTTAGTGGGACTGAGGAGTTGAAATCTGCCCTGAAATTTGTTCTGAGCACATGAACAGCTGTCTCTCTCATATGTATGTCTCCATGTGTTTTCATTTGTCATTGGAGATTTCTGATATAATATTGTCCATAGTGCCTTTAGCAGCCTAGATGGAGCAGAATCAAAGTGGCTCATGAACAGAGGAGACAGATGTCCCCTCATCTGAACCTACCCATCAGTAAAATCGTTGGCATGGTTCTGGATATAGTGCTTAGCTCAAGAGAACATCATAGATTTTTCCTCTTTCTGCTTTCCTGGAAGCAGATACCAACAATGCTGGTACTTCATCAACAATGTCACAGGCCTGTCTGAAAAACATATTTTAAAATGGGGATATATTACCTAGCATATCTAAGATCTGCATTGTTGTTTAACCCAATATGGCTAAAAGGTGCCTCTGAGAATGTAGAACCAAATCATCCATAGGCAAACACATATTATCTCACTCAATAATCATCTAATAGCTTGTCTTAGATCAACTCTGAAAAAAATGTTCAATTCTCTGATATCAAATAGTTAGTGAAAACCCAAAGGAGGAACCCAGAACATAATCATCCTGCAGTATCAAAATGATATGTAAAACAGTGCTGGGTAATCCAGAGATTTAGGTTCCGCAAATGGCAAATGCAAGTTTGTTTTGCAATGCTGCGAAATGCATAACTATAATTCATTTCATTCACTCAAAGTATTTATTGAAGCATTGTCTTACACACTGGGAATAGAGCTGCAAAAACAAATAGCAAAAATGTTTCTGTCTTCATAAAACTTACATTCCAGTGGGAAGATATCAACAGTAAATAAAACAGGCCAATAAAGAGCAGATCAGAGTGTGATCATAGCTACGGAAAAACAGAAAGCAAAAAATAAAGATAAAGATTGTGGGGGGAAGAGGGGAGACAGCACTTGCCAATTCCTGTGGGGTAGTCAGGCCAGAAACTACTGATTAAATGACACATGGCCAGAAAGCTGAAGAAACTGAGAAATGAAGCCAGATATTATCTGTAGGGGGAGAATTACTGGCAGAGAAAACAGCACAATCAAACATCCCAAGGTGAGAATCTCCTTGGCTGAGAAACATCAAGGAGAATAGTGTGGACAAAATCAGAATGAAAAGGGGCGGGGTGAAGGAGGTGAAATGAGTGAGACCACAGGTGAGCCAGCTCACTGGGACCCCAGGGCCACTGCACACACTTGGCTTTTACTCTGAGTGGGGTGGGGGTCAGAGGGCACATCACAGAAGTTACAATACAGGAAAGATGTGGTCTTGCCTGTGTTTTGAGAGGACAACTCTGCCTACTGTGTTGAGAATAGACTATGAGTGAGGGTTTGGATATTGGGGAGGGCAGAACCATGGAGACCAGTAAAGAAGTCATGGCGATAATCTAAGTGAAAGATGATGATTTGAGGCAGGAAATTAAGGAGGAGATGGTAAGAGTTGTCCAGATTCTGTATATATTTTGATGACAAGAATTGTTGTAGGTTGCACATGAGTTGTAAGAAAAGAGCCAAGGATGGTTCTGTCTTAAGGGTGGAATGACCATTTGCCATGACAGAGAAGACTGGGAAAGAAACATCTTTGGGGAAGGAGAAATCACAATCTTTCACTTGAGGCTGGTCAAGTGTGAGGTGCTTATTAAACATCAGAATATATGTGTTAGGTAGCTAGGAGGAAAGAAGCATTTAATGTTGGAGGTAGAGTTCATGGCCAGAGATGTAACTGCACATTAGCAAGGGTATAGCATGTTAAGCCCTGAGTCCAGATAAGGCACCAAGGCAATGGTGTAGAAAAAGAAGTGCGCCCAAGAGAAAAGAAGGAACTCCCCAAGCTGAGGACAATGCCCCAAAGTATATATGATCGCAGGACTAACTGTGCAATCGCAGTCTCTGTGTTTCAAAAACATGCCTGCTATCTCCAGTCTGGGCGTCCTGTATGGATTGTCCTCTGACATAGACACTGCTGATGCCAATGGTTCCTGGCTGATTACACAGAGACGCTTAGGTACCTACCATATGCAATGCTCTCCTTCTTCCAAAGCATCCCTCCATCAAAACACAAAGTGTATTTTCTCTAAGACTTTTGGACAGTGATAACATAATGAACACAGGCCAAGTTTCATTTTTATCATAGTTGAGCTCTTGTGTATCTTGATCTTTGTATTAGCTTATTGTGCAGTAATTAGCTTGTAGGCGACAGTGACCACCCACAGAAAGTCAAGCACAAAGGCCCAAATAATAAGATAAGGAGGGAGGCACGGATGACTTCATAAAGGCTAGTCTAGAATAAACAAAATCGTGCCTCTGCATTCCTTCAGCAATGCGCTGTGGCAGGCTGGATTTCTTTAGACTCTGGAAACATTAATTCAATAAATTACTTCTATTCATTATTGTAATTATGAATTCATGGCTGTAATTTCAAAGTCATTTTTTTTCCACCTTCTGCTCCACTGACATATAGTGCTATTGACTGTAAATGTCAAGTTAAATTTCTAGCCATATTTTCCTTGTGTTGGGATCAATACATAACTTGAAGTACTCCTTTGATAGGACATTGAAAGCTGTTCCTCACCCTTGTGACATTTTGGCAGTTTTCCCCCCTGAATATTTTAGACAGATATTGGCAGCTTTCACTTCCTGGGTGTTTACAGGGAAACATATTCTTGTTTTGTAAACCTGAACTTCCAAACTAAGAAAAAGAGATGTGAGATCTTGAACCATATGTATATTGACTTTAAATAAATCCAATATAAGAAAAAACAAATTTAAAAAAGCTTATTAAGGTTCCCTAACTGTGTTAATTATTTATTGATTTATTTACAAAAGTGTTCTTAGTTTTTCAATTTCAAAAATTTAGTATAGGATTCTGGCAGTCATTTAAAAATGCTTTATTTATAGTTTTTCAAGGATTCAGATTCTGCATATAGAAAAGTCTTTTCAATGATTCATAGAGTTCAGACATTTAGAAAAATTGGTTTGCTTACAATATTACTTTCATATTTAAATCACTTATTCATTTATTCACTTACTTATTCAATTATTTACTTATAAATTGGTACAGCCATTATGGAAAATAGTACATAGGTTTCTCAAAAATTAAAAATAAAACTACCATATGATCCAACAATCTCACTTCTGGGTATATGTTTAAAGGAAATAAAATCATTGTTTTGAAGAAATATGTGTACTCCAGTAATCAGGGCATCATGATGCACAATAGCCAAAATATGGACACAACCTAAGTATCCTCGACATATGAATAAAGAAAGAAAAAAAAGGACTATCATTCAGCCTTACAAAAAGGAAATCCTGCCATTTGTGACAACATGGATGAACCTGGAGGACATAATATTAAGTGAAATAAGCCAGACACAGACAAAAAATAGTGCACGATCTCACTTATACATAGAATTTTTAAAAGCTGAATTCAGAGTAACAAAGAATAGAATGGTGACAGTGGCTGAGGTGTGGAGGGAAGAGGAGAAAATGAAGAGAGAATGGCGGTTCTTAGGAGTTGGGGGGAGGGGAGAGAGTGTGTAATGGGTACAAGGTTCAGTGTGGCAGACTGGAAAGACTTCTGGAGAAGGACAGTGGTGATGGTTCCAACAACAGTATGAATGAACTTAATACCACTGAACTCTATGCCTAAAAGTGATTGTGATAGTTTTATGTGCATTTTACTACAAAAAATAATTAACCCATTCAGTAAACATTATTGAACATCTGCTGTACACTAGATGTGGAGTCAGTCAGGCAGGGGAGTTCGTCCACTCCGGGCGGGAATCCCTGCCCCCCACCAGCAGTGGCAGGATGGGAAAGGGACTTCGGGAAAACAGCACTGTCTGGGGTGAGTTCTCACCTTGTCCGCTGAATGCTATCTCGTTTAAACCCTCCATCCACTTCCTCCATGAAATCCCCAAGTAAGCCTTTTTTACTCAGATGTTTGAGTAAAATTTCTTTGGAGAAAACCAAAGAGGTGCCAAGATTTTTTGTCCAAGGTTGGCATGGGCCGGACACAGACTTAGCTGCAGACTTTGAGCCATACCCCCAAGTATATTCTGCTCCTTAACGGCGACATGTGCTATTTTATTTGCAGGTCCAGGTACTTGGCATGGTGTCTGGCCCTCACCCTCATCCTGTAGGTAATTAATGAATGCTCCACTGACAGAAAGAGTAATCGATGATTGAATATTTCCCTCCCACCTGAGAAGTATCAGGGCATATCCCCAGTTACCGCTGGTGTTGCCACGAGACAGGATTGTGAATCAGAACACAAGCTTACACCGATGCTACACGGGCCCTCGTTGGCCAGTGCTGGGCATCAGGGGAAATGCTCACTGCCAGCTAGACACAGGCAGAGAAACACAACAAACACGAAGGCTGATCCAAGCAAGATTCTGGCAGCTCCTGGCTGCCAGAGAAGAACAACTGGTACTTCTTAAAGAAAAACAAAAAAGAAAACATCTCCTTTATAGTTATGTGACTCTTCCTCTTTTCTTCCCATCCATTGCAATCTTCTCCCATCTTTTCTTTTATAGAATTTTTTTGGTTTGCTCCTCCTAATGAGTCAGTCAGGTGGGGATATAGTTGAGTTGATGCTTATCAGAAATCAACATGGAGGAAAAATAAGTTGATTTTAATGAAAAGCCTGGCTCTAGTCCTCATCAAAAAACAAAACACCAAAATAATGTTTAGTATACTTTTCACAAAAATGGGACACTGCCCTTTTTAAAGACTTCAAATAATTTTAAATTGAATTTCTACAGTAGTCTCTTAAGGTAGAAAGGGGCAAAATAGTGTAACAAAAAGGAAATGAATCTGGTTTGAAAAGAGGTTGAGGCTATGTCCTGGCTGACCACACACCGGTGGGCCCAGATCCCACTCATCTGAACGTTTTAAACCCTTATTTTCTTCATCTATAAAATGGGGGTGAAGGTGATCTTTTTCTTCTAAAGCAAGAATTAAGTAAGAAATCTCTAACATTCATATAAATGCCCTGGCTGGTATGGCTCAGTGGATTAAGTGCCAGCCTGTGAAGCAAAGGGTTGCCAGTTTGATTCCCAGTCAGGGCACACATGCCTGGACTGCAGGCCAGGTCCCCAGTAGGAGGCGCATGAGAGGCAACCACACATTGATGTTTCTCTCCCTTTCTTTCTCCCTCTCTTTCCCTCTAAAAATAAATAAAAATAAATAAATTCATATAAATACTTACTATATATTCATTCAAAAATATATTTTTGGATCATCTATTGTGTTCCAAGCATTATTCTTGGCCCTGAGATACAGCAGGGAATAATAAAGTCAAATTCTTTGTGCTTGTATTTTTCTTCATATTCGTGCATGTGTGCGCATAGAAAAAGGTATGAAGTATAGTATGTCAGATGTGTAAGTACTACAGAGAAAATACAGCAAGAAATGGAGAGAAAGAAAGTGCTAGGGAGGGAGAGGACCTGTGATTTTAAATAGAAAGAAAAGTCAGGGCGCTCTCAGAGAAAAAACAGCTGGAACAAAAGCCTGCCAAAAACAAAGGAGCAGGAAGAGCAAAATCCTTTTGGGGCAAATGTGTTTGGAGAAAAGGCAGGGAGGGAGAGTGTTGTAGGAAAATGTGGAAGAGGAGCAGCATGGGATCTGACCTGGCAGGGCTTATGGCAATCATCAGGCCTCCAGCTTCACCTCTGAGATAGCAGATAGGGAATTAGAGGAAGTACATGGATGAACATATGGATTAATTCTCTTTTCTTCACTTTGCTGTTCAAAGAATTGAGTCTCAGGGAAGACAAGAAATTTCCAAAGAATACATACTTAATTTAACCCATGATTGAAACCCAAACTTCCAAGTCCTTATCGAAGAGGAAATGAGCAAGGTGGCATCCGTCACTGTGAATTCAGTTCAGGCAGGAGGCAGGGAAGCGATGTGCTTGCAACCGAGACCTTCCAGAATGGATAAGGCAACATTATGTGGGAGCCTCTCTATGAGAATTATACTCTGGTTGTGATGAGAACAGCCAAAGAGGTTGGCTCTGCCCTCATCCAGTTCAATCACACTATTGCATGCCTCTCAGACTGGCAATCTAGTCACTAATGGTATCCTTCTTTCCTAATCAATTCTGTGTTACAGAAATGGCAAGCTATTTCTCGTTACTTAAGGCCCAGTTTCAAATAGCGGTAACCATAGTTTCTAACACATTGCAGAGAAGACATTTCTAAAGTGGCTATCAGACATACATATTCATTTTACTTTTGAGAATATAAAAGCAATACCTTCTATTTGTGGGGAACATCATTTTTCTAGCTGTGATTTTTTCATAAAAGACCAATATTTGTGACAAGAACCCAGTGAAACAAACATCCTTCTTGATGGAAAATGTCCACACTAATTTGAAGCTGTAAAATAAGAATTTTAAATTCACCTTTCTATGATTTGGCATTTGCAACATCTACATAATTTAACTCATGTTGAGCTACATGAAAGGCCTCAATGGATAGTGCTACACAGTGAAATATCAGGTTCACGCTCTGAAATTGTCACCATTACCTTTCAAAGGTGCTTATTTCTGGAGTGCAGTTAGGTGTCCTATCATCATTCTTTCTTTGAAATGTCACCCTTGTTCTGTCAATGGCTCCTGTCTGCGTATCTGACTACCTTTGCAAATGTCTGACAGCAAATTGTCAGAAAAAGCTATAAATTGAGACACCTTTTGTCTCTAAGTGGAAAAGATGGTGTTTTGGGGACAACACAGATCGGCTGAGCAAATGCTAGGTGAGTTCACCGGCTCTTTTAAAAGGTGTAAAGATAATGCCAGAGGGTTGAGCATTTTCCCAGTTCCACTGCCCTCGTACAATTCTCTCCACAGTACCTCCATTAGGCAACTCTAGACAAGCTCTGCAGAACCTCTGTGACTCTAGCAGCTCGACAAGTTGAGTGTTCAAGACTTTCCAGCACTGTAATTTCCATGCAAATATTCACACAAAATAAGAAAGAGAACCCAATGGACGAGACAGTTTCCCATCACCAACATGCTGGCTCTTTCCTACAGAATTTACTTTATAACCACCAATGAGAAGGATCTAAGTTGGCAAATCCAACAGTTAATATGGAAGAAGTCAAAAGCCTTTCTGTATCTGCAGGGCCTATCTTCTGTTTGTCTCTTCCCAAGCCTCTGAGCAGCACAGTGGGCTCCAGGGCCCCCCAGCCTTCAGTGGCGGCGGGTGCAGAGGTGGGGGGTGGTCCACACAGTAAGAAGGGCAGCCGTGGGAGCAAGGGAACTGTGGCACCGACCTTGTTGTTTTGGCTTCAGACACCTGCAATCTCCCTGCTGAGTGGCCGCACATCCCACACAGAGCAGAGTAGAGGAACTGGACTCACGTTTTTAAAAATGTTTTTTCACATGCACAAAACAATGATGCTGAAGAAGAAAGAGAAGTTTCTGGTTTCTGGTTCTGAGTGTAAGGAGCAAGTCATCCCTCTGTCCTAAGAAATAAAAGCTGAACAGACTAAAAAGTGATCAGCTTTTGTTGGATTCACAAGAGAGAGAGAACACAGGGCAAACTACCATCCTCGTGACTGGAGGGATAGACACGTGGACACAGGGAGTGGTGTCCTACAGGAACAGACGTGCCTTCACCAGAGGAGAACACCCCCAGCACCTGTGTCAGGGGAGGAAACTAACCTGTAATTGACAAGTTGCTGGAGGCTCATTGTGCAAAACTCTGAGAACCAAAACATACCAAGGAGACCCAGCTGTGTGGAGGGGATCCTCACAACATTGTAAGATTTCTCTTCAGGAGCCCTACAAGATTCCCACAGTAAATATAAAAGACATATATGAGAAAAGTAAATATAAATAAGAGTAAATATAAGCAAAAAGTCCCCTCATACTTCTCTGCAGGGGAGGAGGAAACATTTTGAAATATGTCAGAGTACTCTGTTCTCAACAAGGCCTTCCCTCAAGGGAAACTAGCTAACCAGAGCCAAACTTACTGGGGTATTATCTAAACCTAGCTGACTCGGGAAAGGGAAATACCCAGAGGAGGCGGGCTGTTCTGCCCCTTTTGTCCCACATAAAGGGTAAAAAACCAACAACTGAGAAACACTTGGTTGAGGTTCACAGTTCAAAAGCACAGGCTCACTGGAAGACTGATGCCTAACCATAGGGTGAGAGACTGCTCCCCCTCCCTGCCACGTCATGCCACATTACTAAAGGTCTGTTTATGGTCATCCCTTTCACATCATATATCATGTCCAGCAGTCAACAATAATCATAAGGAATACCAAAAGGCAAATGTCACAATTTAAAGACAGAACAAGCATGAGAACCAAGTCTGACAGAATTGTTGAAATGATCAGACTGGGAATTTAGAACAATTATGATCAATATGCTGAAGCTCTAATGGGTAAAGTAGACAGCATAAAAGAACAGATGGGCAATGTAGGCAGAGAGCTGGAAATTCTACAAAAGAATACTAAAAAGAAATGGTATGGATATAAAACACTGTAAAAGAAGCAAAGAAAGCCTTTGATGGGCGTATCATGAGACTGAAGATGACTGAGAAACAATCTATTGGTGAGAGGATGTATCAATAAAATTTTCAAAAGCCAAAAAGCAAAGTAAAAAAAGACAAACAAAATGATAAAAAGAAAACATAAGCCCTGGCTGGTGTAGCTCAGTGGATTGAGTGTGGGCTGAGAACCAAAGTGTCCCAGGTTCGATTCCCAGCCAGGGTACATTACTGGGTTGCAGGCCATAACCCCCAGCAACCGCACAGTGATGTTTCTCTCTCTCTCTCTCTCTCTCTCTCTCTCTCTCTCTCTCTCTCCCCCCGCCTTCCCTCTCTAAAATAAATAAATAAATAAATAAAATCTTAAAAAAAAGAAAACATAATATCTAAGGACTATGGGAAAACCACAAAAGGCATAACATATGCATAATAGGATTACCAGAAGGAAAAGAAAGAAAGAAAAGAAAAGAAGAAATATTTGAACCAATATTGACTAAGAATTTCTCCCAAATTAATGCCAGAGGCAAAACTATGGATCAAAGATGCTCAGAGAACACCAAACAATATAAATGTCAAAAAACCAGGCAGAGTAAATGTCAAAACTACTATACCTAGGCATATCATTTTAGATTACAGAAAATCAAAGATTAAAACAGTCCTGAATGAAGCCAGAGGAGGAGGAAAAAAACCCTTACCTCTGGAGGAACAAATAAAAGAATTACGTTCAACTGCTCCTCAGAAATCATGGAAACAAGAAGAGAGCGGAATAAAATATTTAGAGTGTCAAGAGAAAAAAACACCAACCTAAAATTCTATATCTTGTGAAATTATCCTTTGAAAATGGAGAGGAAATACTTGCCTAGAAAAACAAAATTTGAGGGAATTTGTTGCCAGTAGACCTGACTTGCATGCAATGTTAAAGAAAGTTCTTCAAAGAGAAAGAAAACAATGTAGGTCAGAAACTCAAATTTACACAAAGGAAAGAAGAACAATAAAGAAGGAGTAAATAAAGGTAAAATAAAACCTTTGTTTTTCTTTTTCTTAATTGATCTAACATATAAATTTGTTCAAAATAATGATAGCAACAATGTATACATCTTATACCATATCCATGAGCATATATGCCTCTTTATATATGTTTATATGTAAGTGAAATAAATGACAGTAATGATACAATGGTCAAGAGGATAAATATAAATTATTTTATTATAGCATATTCACACTATCCATAAAGTGGTATAGCATTATTGAGAATGAACTTATTTTAGTTGCAAATGTATAATACAAACTCTAGGGCAACCATTTAAAAAGGTAAAAAAGTGTAACATATTTTAAGGAAGAACAGAAAACAGAATCACAAAATGCTCAATTAAACCACGAAAGGCAGAAAAAAAGTGGAAGACAAAGAAGGAACCAAGAACAAGGAGAACAGCAAACAGTAATGCACACCGTAGACATTGAACCCGCTGTATCAGCGTCACTCGGAATGTCAGTGGTCTGAGTGTACCAGCTGAGACAGAAATTGTCACAGTGGATTAAAGTCATACCCTGTCCAGCCAGCACAGGGACCACTCCAAGACTGAGAAAGCCCATGATCTGCAGGAGGCTCAGGGAGAAGTAGGTGGTGAGTGACTACAAGGCGCTGGCCACAGGCCTCTATAAGGAACTATGGTTTTTGACCAGCTCCTCGTAGAGCTTCCTCCAGCACTCGCTTTGCAGGAACACCAGCAGGAGCAGCTCGCCCAGCACGGGCCAGATGCCTCCCCATCAGCAAGTAGATGTCGGGTCCCAGTAAGTTTGGAGAGGCCACTGTGGGAAGATGAAGCAGTGAAGGACGCAGGGGAAGAGCAGCCATCTAAGCAGGAGGGAGACACCCAAATCAAAAGAGAGTTAAGATAGAGCGACTTTCCTCCCCCACCTTGTTGGATGACAGCGGAAAGCTAGGAATGAATACCAGAAGACACTTTGTATTTAAATTACTGGTTTTTTTAAGCTAAACAGTTTACTCTGTGCTTTAAATTCTGACATTATAAATCGTTTTTGTCATATTTTTCAAGTGCCAAATTGAAAGAGCCTACCTGGGTATGACTAAGAAGACTCTGAAAAGTTTTTGTTCTAAACTGACGTAGCTGTCAAGATTCCAGAAAACACAGATCACGTCACTCTGCCCCCTGACAGCCCTGCTGGAAAACAGGCATGCTGCTGGGTGGTCACCAGGCAGACCCAGTCCCTGGGCGGGTACAGATCGGTCTTACTCAGATACGTGGTCAAGTTCATTCAGCCTCCAGGGCACCCGGCCCCCACCGGCCCAGCTCCTGCTTATTCCCTCAGTTTGTCCTGCCTACCATCACGGTCTCCAAGTGTGGGAATGTCAAGACTGCAGCACTGAGATATCTGATCTGTCTCTGCTCCACTAAGAGAGGATTTTAGTCACCTCACCAATGGGTTGTTCCCTGGTCAACTCATTTTAAATTGATTCTCCCCACAGTCTATATGCCCTTCCCTTGTTTCACAGCTTCTTAGCACTTCTTACCTTCTGCCACATTATAGACTTATTTGTGTTTTGCCCATTTTCCCCTGCCCATTGGGATGTAAGTTCTATGAAAGCAGAAACTGTTTCATCCCACTCCTGGAATATTTAGTAGATGTTCAATAAAGTTTTGTTGAATACATAAATGAATGAATATATTCTTGAAAATTATAAAAGCACATTTTGGAAAACAGACTCTAATTCTATATCTGTGATTTCAATTGTTGTTCCGCTGCTAGAATATCTGTTAAGTGGTGAGGCTACGAGTATGTCTCCTACACAAGCCATACACTGAAGAACAATCGCTGTCAAAGAAATTATTTTGGTTTGGTATTTTGATCCCTGTTCTGTTTGGAGGAAAAATTTCCCCTAAATTCCAAATAGCTCCTTTAAGGATCCCCATATACGTATTTGATAGTCCCAAGTCCTGGCTTTCAAATTAGCCAAAACAGGAGGCTGAGAATTTTACCAGGAGCCCCTTTTCCTGGAATTACTGATTTTGCTTCTGACAGAAGCTCATTCGGCTGACCCCAAGGACACTGTGCAAAGCTGAGCTTAAATTTCCCTCGAAGGGAAGAGCTGGCATTTTTTATAACTGCCGTATTCTCTTTAGCCACTACTATTTTAGTTTTATGCATTTTAATTGGGGCTCTCTTTTTGTTTGTTTGTTTTATTCATTCATTTGTCGGCTTACTTTCTTATTTATTTTTTACAGGAGCCCAAAAATGGTTCACTAGAGGAAAAAGTTTAAAAGCTAACAAATAATTTCAACCCAAATGAGCCTTCTTACAAAAAAGATTGGGCTGGCTTGGTACACCCAAGATACCCTAATCACTATCAGGGGCTCTAGATTTTATCCATACGCCTAGCTAGCTGAGTCAAGAGAAACTATCACCATATATCTTTTTATTTTTTCCAAGCCATGGAATCTAGAAAGGATGAATACCTTTTGTGCAATGTTCTCCTTTGCTGACTGTGGCAGAATGTTTCTTTGCCATGTATTAGAATACTGGTATTCATTTATTCATTTAACAAATATCCATTGAACAAGCATTTGCAATGTGTTCAACATTGTCTTAGAAACTGGAGATGCAAAGAGAAATATGACCTTGCTCAGGAAGAGCCCAGAATGTGACGAGGGCTATTATTCTGCAGCTTACATTAATTATATTAATTATGTTGTATTATATTAAAAATAGTTGATGTTAAAATGTCATAGTTCCAGGGTCAGGAGTGAAATGGGATCACAGTCAGAGAGGAGGTGATATCTGGGCAGTATTTTATCAAGTAGGATGTTGGCAATAATGGAAGTCTGCCTTCTGTCTGCCGGCGGCAGCGGCATCACTGTGGATGACAAAAGAGGGAAAGAAAAGTGGTCCTGGGGACGACATCACAGGCCAAAGAAGAGCAAGTGAAAAGATAACTATTTGGAGTAAGGCCTGAAATTCCATCACCTCGCTGGAGCACAAGATTGAAGAGAAACACTTGCCTGGCATTGAAAGCAATGTTTCTATTTCTCAGCATCGGAAAGACTGTTCGAATTCAAGACTGTAGTGTGATTTTCCTGAAATCAGAAGTAACTTGTGGTCTTAACCTTTACCCAGCGCTTCTGAGATCTCTGAAAAAAGCTCAGGAACCATATGCAAATGTGGCGTTTCCAGTTAAGTATAAACAGCACTGTCGGTGGTACCAAGGAACAGGACTCACATTAGACTCTAACCATTAAGCAGGTATTGCTCTGTTGCCTGTGGCTGAAGATGAGTCGTTCTCTTCGTGTCTTCTATCCTCACCATTAAACACATAATGGGAGAAAGACAGGCACAGAATTTTCTCTTTCTGTGTTGCCAATGATTCAATACATAAGTAGAACAAAACAGATGAGTCCATTTAAATTTATAGTTTCCCTTTCTACTTGTCCAAGAAAAGTGATTGTTTTGAGAAACTGACATCAACTCTGATATACACAAAAAAGGAGATTGTTTGTCCATTATGTATGAATCCAAATGTAATCCTCTGGGTTAGTCTGCAAAGCTAAGTCAAACACTACAAGGGACCTTCAAATTGGGAACAGAGTCAGAAATGACTACAACACAAACATATTAAAGGGAGGCAATTAAATGCAAACAAACACTATTGCAGTTTCCTCCTAAGGAAATATAATTAGATTGCCAAGTAGATTGCTTTTGGATTATTTGGATTAAGTGTTGCATTCTTGAAAGCTTAGTGACTTCCTGGCATTTCATTTCCTTGGAAACCACGAGTTTCCACTGTTACAGGTTAAGCAGATTCTCTCGTATGCTTTGGGAATTTTTTTTTACCGTGCTTTTGTTTCTAAGACTGGGAATCACAGCATTTGAAAATAGGACATCGACAAAAGCAAGGATTAAGGTCAAAGAGTTCTGGCTGATTTGGAAAGCTTGGGCAAGCAGCATCATTATTGTAACCTCAAAATATACTCACTGAGCCCCACAGATAAAGGAGCATGAACAGTCATTTTTGCTCCTCAGGTGACTTTTGAGACTTTAATAAGCTATACAACCACACGGAACAGCTCCTACAATAGTTAACTCAAGACCTTTCTTTTGCTCTCATTTTTGCCTGCTTTCCAGCCCATGAGACCTTGAGAAATAACCTTTATTTACCATGTTGTTAGCTTCAGACTGAGTTGAAAGTCACCTCCCAGGAGGGAACACTCCTGAGATTTCACCCGTGTCTGATTAATAAAGTTTCCATTTACAGAAGAAACTCAGGCATCTAAATAAAGAACCATGCTGCATATACAATAGGAGATAAAAAGGAGAAGGCCAGGGAGATGTCAGTGGCAAAGATTCACTGAGGAAAAAAAGAATGAGGGGCCACTGACTTCCCGTTTAAACCAGCCAGACTCACCAACGAGCTAGAGCCTCAATTACAGCATGAACTTGACGGAGCCAAGTCTCACCTGTCAAAGACATGAGCCTACATGGATGCAGACATCCTGACTTACCTGCTCTGATTTAAGCTTGAAATGTTGTTTTAAAATTCCGAGTCTTCCTGGACTGATTTTCACAGCTGGCACACTCTGCGAGCCTCTCATCTTAACAAGTCTGGTCCTTAGCAAAACTGTGACATGGGGAGACTGAGCTTGCATTCCATTTTCACTTCGCTCCAAAGTTGGTCACCAGGCACAGGTATCCATCTCTCTCTCTCCCCCTCTCTCACTCTCTCTCTCTCTCTCTCTCTCTAAGGACTCAGGTAAATCTGTCCAACCCAGACTGAGCTGACTGAGATTTACACTGGCTTGCAGTCCTGAACCTCCAACACCAACTTCCTCTTCCAGGTTCCGTTTCTTCAGGTCTATGTTCACTAGGTGAACTTAATTGTTTTAATGGAATCATATCCACCACATTTAATGTGGATGTGTAAAGCCTAGTGGTATACTAGCCATTTTATTAGATGCTTTTTGGAAACTTACCTTAATTGCAATATGGAGTTTTAGGAATTGTGTCAAAACAATCAGTTTAATGGGGGAGACATTTGGAGTGAGAGGACTTGTTTGCTTTTGTAACTCCGGCTACCTGAGGACGGATCAGAATTGCACCAGACAAAAGAACAGCCTGAAGGAGGCTTCACACCAGGGTCCGCAGGCTTCTGCTGTAAACGGACAGTGAATGTGTTCGGCTTTGCAGGCTATCGGGTCACTGTCACCGCCTTGCTCTGCCGCTGACGTGGGACAGTGCCGTAGACAGCACATCACGAGTAGAAGTGGCTGTATTCCAAGAAAACATTTTTTACAAAAATAGGCCAGGTCAACATTGAGCCGCAAACATACAGTTTGCTGACCTCTGATTTATATTAATCAAAGGAGAACACCAGTTACCCATCAGTCCCAGGTGAGATTCAACATCCACAAGTGTGAGAAAATTAGAAAATATTCTTTTTTAAAAGATTTTATTTATTTATTTTTAGAGGGAGGGGAAGGGAGGGAGAAAGAGAGGGAATGAGACATCAATGTGTGGTTGCCTCTCATGCCCCACTACTGGGGACCTGGCCCACAACCCAGGCATGTGCCCTGACTGGGAATTGAACCAGTGACGCTTTGGTTCACAGACCCATGCTCAATCCACTGAGCTACACCAGCCAGGGCAGGAAAAAATTTTTTTAGAAAGAAAAAACCCTTTTGTGTATGTGTGTACGTACAGGTATGTGTATGCATATATAAAAATAAATATGCACATATATGCATATACTTCTACATACTCATACACACTTTTGTGGAATACATATACATATGGAACTTATCAAACTTTATAAGAATCTTTAAATTATAATCTTTTTATCTGTAGTGGATTTGTGCTTTCAGTGTAGATAAGCCAAAAGTATGTTTCCCAGGATCCCTGTCTTTGCACATTCCCAGTGACATTTTGCAGGGGATTTGGAAAGAAGCAGGCTGGAAACCACCACCATGTCTTCCACTCTCAGGTGGGTGCGGGGACCAGGCGCTGTTGGGGCCCACACATGTGGCTGCTGATCCACTGATCTGTGGGTGTGAAGCAGCAGCCGAGCCCTCAACTCCTCTAGATCTGGCCACACCTCCTCCTTCCATTTTCCAAATCCTGGCCAGGTTCACATGCACCTTTGTGGAGAAGGACACCAGCTTCTTCTGCAGCCCTTCCATCCTTTCCTTCCACATCAGGGAAGCTAGGGGCTTGGAGACAGTGAGAGGCAGCTACAGGTTCCTGTTTGTCCTCATGGGTTGCAGCTCACCTCTGGAGTCTGTTTGTCCTTCTCCCCACTTTCACCACCTCTCCCTCTGGATGGCCAGCCCTGCTGACTTCAGGCCCAGCTGCAGATGTAAGCGCCTCACACAGGCTCTTTCACCAGCTCCCGGAACTGCCTGAGGTCAAACTCTTATAATCATCCCTTGTTCTGTATGGGTCTTAGTGATGCTCTTTTCTGATTAAACTGATGTATTATCCCAACCAAAGAAGTGTCTCATTCAGAGGAAGGACATTCAAGGATTAACAATGAAAAAGGGCTATGTTTTTAAATATTATAACAATACTGCTGTTCATTTCTCCTATGTGAAGGTCACACTATTTCATTCAACCCTGAGGTTCTGCAATGCTGGGTTCTATAATGATGTTGACCTGTTCACATGGCATGGAGTCTGGTTTGATTTTCTTCTCCTCTAGGACCAAGGCTACACATTAGTGAGGTGGCTGGTGGAAAGCCAGTGGAGCAAGTCTTGCCCCAAAACTAAGCAAAGCCATCTGGGCCTTATAGGAATTGAACCACATCATTGACCTCAATTAGCAGCACTGTTTAACCAACTGCAGAAATTCAAGCTGTAATTAGTCCCATTGTCGTGTCTTTGATTACTCCCAATTGCAATACTCTATCCATACTTACCTTCTGAAACCCAAAAGTTCATGCCCTTGGGCCAGCTGCATTGAAAGGCATGATATCCCAGTATTACCATCATTGCGACTTGAAGGATTGCAGCAGGTCATATTTTTAGCTGCCTCATCTTCACGCATGCCGCACTAGACAAGTGAAGTCCCATACCTGTTCAGTTAATGAAAAGTTGTGTCCATTACCTCTCATCTCAGCACTCCTTCACCCGCACTGTGCTTCTTCTGGGCTCCTTAGAAAAAGAAAGCTTACCTTCAGTTACATTTTGCTCGTGTTCAATGAGTTAATTTTCCTCAGTTATGATTTTCAGCATGCAATACATTTGTTTCATTCATCTGAGTCACTGGACCAGTTGCATTGTGCTTTATACTTTCTGCCGTCTTAATTTGAACTTTAATAAAATTGAGAAGACAGAGGGAACTGTCTTATTGTAAGTTACACTCCTTTCAACTACCTAATTGCTTTCACTGGTTTTAGCAGTTTGTCTCCTAAACACAGGGCATTGACGCAGACGATTTTCAGCAAGTATCCCACATATATGCTGCTTGATGGATCAGGTTGTTTGTCTTTGCTTCTACTATCCTATAAACCAGCTCTGATAAAAACTAAATCTTAATGGATAAAGGTCACCGGAGAAAGATTGTTTGTTGTTTCTAAAGTTTCTTTTTCCATTTTAGCTCATGTAATACTATATGTCTCTATTAAAACCAGCAGTGCTTTTAGTTGGAAACCTTTATGAGGCCCATTTATAGATGCAGACAGATGGGTGCCAGTCTGCAGAGTGTGTGGAATGATGTGGTTGATGTGTCAACTAGTGGGACTTTAGAAATGGGTTTTTGATAGTGTGGTAGGCTGAAAATGACCCCAAAGATATCAGGTCCTAATTTGGCCCCAATTCCTGGAACCTGTAAATGTGAACTTATTTAAAAAAGACTCTTTGCAGACACAAGGAGTAACTTTGTAATTAAATTGAAGATGTTGAAATTGGGATCACCTGAATTAACTGTGTGGACCCTTGTGTAATTGCAAGTGCTATATACTTATAAGAGAGAGGCAGAGGAAGATTAGACAAGAGAAAGAACAGAATTTGGCAAGATTACAGGATACAAAATCAACATACAATAGTCACATCTACATACGAACAACTCACATAGAAACCAAAATTAAAGTCAAAGTATCATCTATAGTCATGCCAAATAATAAAATTTCTTAGATATATATGGAAAAAATAAGTATAGGATCTGTATGCTAGAAAGTATAAAATACTTATAAAAGAAATAAAAAAGAATATTTAAAATGTAGAGAGACATATCATGTTCATTCTTTAGAAGATTCAATATATGAAATTCACCCAAATTAACCTATAGGTTTAATTTAATTCATATCAAAATACTAGCAACATTTTTGTAAACAAGCTTATTCTAAGCTTTCTGTAGAAAAAAAGGTAATTCAAAGACTAGGAGGAAATATTTGTAAACCACATTTTTGACAAAGGATCCATATCTAAAACAACCAGTCCTACCAGAAAATAGACAAAAGTATAAAGAGAAATTTCACCTAAAAGGACATGCAGATGACAGATAAGCACATGAAAAGATAGTTAACATTATGCACCATGTAAATAAATGAAAATTAAAGTAATAGTAAATGTCAATATAAATTCATGAAAATTAAAACCACAATAAGATATTACTACACACTTCTAAAAATGACTAAAATAAATAATGCTGATAATACCAAATGCGGACAAGAATGCAGAAAAACTGAGTCACTCATACATTACTGGTGTGAAAGCAAAATGGCACCGTTGCCCTGAAAAAGAGGTTAGCTGTTTCTTAAAATATTAAATGTGCAACTACCCTATGCCCCAACAGTGACACTCCTGGATGTTTCCTCCAGAAGAATGAAAACACGTTCACATAAAGTCCTGGCCGGGCGGAATCAGCAAGAATGACCCCACCACAATCAGTGGCCTGCGTTAGGAAGCCTCTTTGCCCTACAGGGCAAATAACTCATTGGTCACGTTTTCTTTAAGCAAACAACCAGAAACAAATGCCTCTATGTATAGAGACTAGTTAAAAATGGACAACTTCTGTACAATAGTTAAAATACTGAAATAGTTTTGTGTATCCTAATAAGGTATACTGAAAATATATTGAGAAAAAAGGTTAAAAACCATTTGTATATCATGCTGTGTATATGTTAAATAGTATGATATAGATAAATTATATATGTGTATATGGATTACACAAATGTATAGGTCTACATACATGTACACACATTTTGTATGTATAAATACATGTTTTTTTAAATAGTTCAGGGAGAAGTTATACATTTTAAGTGAATTCCTCTATTTTTTATAGCAGCTTATGTTGAATTTTCTTTTACTTCTAATTGAACATATTCTAATGATATGCTTGTAAGAATGAGTACTTTGGTCTAAATGAGGAGACACATTGTTCTCTCTATTTCTCTATATCCAGAGATATGTGGAGAAATAGCATATTTGTTTCTACTAGCATATTTGTTTGTAGTAGAATAGCACAATCAATCCAAGGAACAGAAATACATGATTTCACCTTAATTCACCCCATTAAATGGACTCTAATTCATTTTCCTTCCAAAATATAATAAATAAGACATTGTTTTATATATTTTAATATCTCTTTCTGAAACTTAGGAAACTATAAGAAAGGACTATCTTTAAATTATACTGAATGTGTTTCCATTATAGAGTTCTGCATCCTTTACATCACTATGTGGTCAGCACATAATCAGAATTTTTAAAAGAGAGAAAGTTTCTCTACTCTACCATCCTCTATTTTAAACTAGAGAGGTAGAATTACTCACTCAGATCATAAACTGTAAGAGGAAGGTCTAGACTCCTAAGTTCAGATTTAATATACTTTCCATCATACCATATGGCCCAATAGCTAATAAAATTGTGCTAAAGTGTCTTCAAAAGATTAGTGTGGATTCCAAGTCCCTGAAAGGTTGATGCATTTCAACCACCCGACAAATGGTCTGGACAACAATACGTGTGAGGAAGCTACAGTCTGACCCATTAAAACAAAAGCTGGGACTTATGCAAACCAACAGCCAACATCCATACAGACATTGTTTAATAGATGAGAACAAATGGCCTTGTTCTCATTAAAGAGCTTTCTGTGCTGGCTGCAGAGGATGCTCATAAATGTAATTTACTCTTTGGCTGTCCAGGCCTCCTGACTAATGGTTCCCCAGCCCCTTGATTGTCTTGAATAAGTAATACTGACTGGCTTAAAATATCAGGTGACTCAATTGAGTGATAATATAAAATGCATATTTTTCAGAATAGTCTTGTAAACCTGGATAGTACATCATTCCCATAAAAAGAAAGATAAAACATCACAGACATGTGTCACACTCAGAAATAAACTCTTGCTACCAGCATGAGAAAAGCATAACAGAAATTCTAAAATTAATACCCCAAATAACCAGATGCCATATTTCCCAGATTCTGTGATTTCATTCTGGGTAAAGCTCACTGGGATCTTGTTTCGGATCCTGCGCTTCATGTCTGTCCTCGCTGTAGCATATTATTCCCTGGGGACAGAACAACTGGGTTGGAATTCTGGTTCCCTACAGTGACCTTGGACAAGTTACCTAGACTCATCTGCACAGTGTAATTAACAGTAGTTTCCACCTCTGGTTCTTTTATTTCCGACCGGGCACTCAACCCAGCCTGTCTACAGCAAACGGGTGCTCAAGAAGCGAATGCCAACCAGGTGTCAGGCACTCTGCTCTGCTGGGGTCAGGGGGAGCTGAGTAAGCCTGGTCTTGCAGAGGGATGGAGGAGAATAAAAAGGCCAGGGAAGTGCCATATAGAAGAGATACAGGCCGAACGCTTCAGGGGTTGAGAGTCAAGTCACATTCAATAGAAGAGAATTATAAACTCCTTCATGGTGACGGGATGATATGAGACAAGATCTCTAAGATGGGTGAAATTTTGACAATATGAAGGTGGGGAGATAGAGCACATGTTTTGAGCACATTGCAAAGTCCCTTTGGTTTAAATAAACAGGAGAGGAACAGTGAGAGGTGATATAAAAGTGAGGCTAGGACTGCATCCAATTACCATTGTGAGGAGTTTTGACTTAATTCCGTAAGCGATAAGTAGTAAGTTGGTGTTCTGAGCAAGGCAGTCATGTGATTGCAACTTGGCTTTAGGAAAATTAACTTAACCAAGGTTAATGCACATGTGAATTGGAAAGGAGAAACCGGAAGTAGCAGTAGGAGTACCTCAGGTAATATCGTTGCAGAAATCCCCTGAAGAGAAAGTGCAAAATGCCTGCCCTCATGAAGCACACACTTTAGTGGAGCAGATCAGTAAAACATAAGTAAACAAGTAAATCAGTAATAATATGTCAGGTCATATTAAATAAATCGAGGTAAAAGAATGAAGTGTGATGAGGGTTGATGTTACATATAGTGACGACGGAGAATGAATACTGTGAAGAGGTGAACTTTGAACAAAGACCAGATAAAGTGAAAGTCTCTGAGGCAGAAAACAAGTTGCATTTTTGGGAAAAGAGCAAGGTGACCAGAATGCCTAGAATAAATCGAGTAGCTCGGGAAGATATAGAAAATGAAGTGTGAGAGAGAAAAACGGTAAATTCTGGCATGGCTTCCAAGCCACAGCACGGAATTTAGATTTTATCCTGCAAAATTGATGAGGGTGTTTGGATTCCCTCCATACCCTAGAATTATTTGATCTTGCTTTCTCTCTCAGTTTCCAAGCCATTGAGAGCAAGGTCTTACTAATACAACCCTCTCTGGTAATCTATGTCTGACTCCCCAATGAATAATTTGCACTTATTTTGACGCCCTGGTGTGTCACCCATTACACACAGGACGTTGTCATTCTCTAAAGGGAGTTAACGTTCACATTATCAATCATCTCAGAGAGAGAGATGCCCTTGGGTATGAAGCGGACCTTGGAGGCCAGCTTTCGGCCGGCGAGGAAGTATCTGTACTTCTCCGGACTGCTACCTTGGGCCTGGGTTTCAAGGAGTCTAGCTTAGTGGTGCCCAAATGCCAGTTACATGAGAACCACCCGGAATATTTTACAAAGTAAGGATTCTCAGGTCCCATGCCTGATCTACCGGGTCAGAAAGAATGGAAGGAGAGGAAGGATGGGTATGGGGGAGAAAGAACAACTCTTTTAAGCTTATTCTGAACAATCACACATGTGGGAAATACTCCCTGGCTGATATTAAGGGTACTGCCATTCTCACCTTCTCCCCAAAACTCCATGCTCACTCTTCCATGCCTGCAGGAAAAGACTTTAGTAGTCACAAGGAGGTGTCCCATGAAGCTTATGATCACTAAGTAAGTTTAGTCAGTTACTACTTTTGATATCAGTTTCCCTTTTATTTATCTTTGGGTAATTTTTTTTCTGTGTCTATGAGTTTTGGTGTTTTTTTTAACTTGATCTCTTCATCTTTTTCACTCAGCCCCCAAGCCCCTCCCCTCTGACAGCTGTCACTCTGTTCTCTGTGCCTAGGAGTCTGTTTCTATGTTGTTAGTTTATTTTGTTCATTCGATTCCACATATAGGTGAAATAATATGGTATTTGTCTTTTTCTGACTGGCACGTTTAACTTAGCATAATGTTCTCCAGGTCCATCCATGCTGTCATAAAAGGTAAGATTTTCTGCTTTTTTACAGCTTAATATTATTCCATTTTGTAAATGTACCAAAGCTTTTTTCATTCACCAATGGACTGATGGGTACTTGGGCTACTTCCAAATCTTGGCTATTGTAAATGGCACTACAAAGAACATAGGGGCGCATATGTTCTAATTATTGTTTCAGATTTTTTCAGGTATATTACCACAAGTGAAATCTCTGGGTCATAAAGCAGTTCCATTTGTAATGTTTAAAGGTAACCCCATAGTGTTTCCCACAGTGGCTGCACCAATCTGCATCCCCACCAACAATGGCTGAGGATGCCCTTTTCTCCACATGCTCACCGACACTTGTTGTTTGTTGATTTATCGATGATGGCCATTTCAACAGTTGTGAGGTGATATCTCATTGTGGGATAACCTTATTTTTAAAGCTACAGTCACTGTACTGCTGCTCCATGAAGAAATCAAGGGAGAATTCTGAACTCATTTGAGCTCACTGTGGTAACAGTAGCCACTAGTAAGCAACCAAGGAGGAACAGAGTTAATAGAATGAAAAAGGGAGTCAAAATTCTGAGGTTCGGTGTGCCAACCACTAGAGATCTTTTCTCTACTGACAGTCTTGGGAATTCATGTCCTGAGTTTATGCAGGAAACCTCAAATTTATTTATGAAGAGAGCCAAATCATCAGAATATATAAGAAACCCAGCACCAGGAAAGTCCCAGCTACTTTAGCCATTCGTTGCTCTGACCCATGTCAGTGCTTCACAAAGTAGTGGCCAAATGCTCTTCTGGCTCCTGAATGGACCGTTGAATCATCTCTTTACTTAGGGGTACTTTTCTTGAGTTATGTTATGTTTGTTATGTTATGTTATATAATGTATGTTACATTATATTATGTTATGATAATGTATAGTATAGTAATAGTATAGTATAGTATAGTATAGTATAAATTCCCACATATAGTAATGTTTCTCTCACCCAAACACTTAGGAACTGATTGCTACATAGGAAATACTTGCAGAAGTGGTTAGTTGGTGAAAAGAGGAGGAAGTTGAGGGGGTTGTCGTGTTAGAGATGACGTGTCTAGTCGCTGAGGCTGCCACATCCCTCATTTCATTCCGTCTCTCACACCTCTTCCCCGGCCTTCAGTAAGGTCTACCATCAGCCGAGTCTCCATGAGGGCTCTCAAATGTAAACCTGACCTTACAGGTTCCCCGCTGCAAACCACACTCAACCTCATCCATCTGGTTGAATATGATATGCACATAGAGAGAGACCCGTGTAAAATCTGCATGCAAATGTAGTAGAACAGGCCATAAATGTGATATAGAACATAACTGCAGGAAAGGATCACCAGGGCACACAGATAGAAGTTGTGAAGAAAGAGATGAAACTTGGGACTTAAAAAATAGCCCCAAAACAAGTGTTGATAGGTGGAAGTGGGCAAAGTTCAAACAGAGATTGTAAGCAAACTGGTTATAGGAAGCTAAATCTTGCCTTGCTACTGGGTATAGACTTGAGGAAGTGATACCGTATAAAAGGAAATCAACTAGGAGCATTTCACGAGGCAGCTGGTGGGAGCCCACGTGACGGTGCCGAGAAGGCAAGGTAGCGGTGAATACATGACAAGAAAGTTTATTTTTCATTGAAATTAGTAACTGACTTGCCTTAATCAATGAGTCATTGTTAGAGTTGCAAGTGGTCTTTAACATTTGCCCCATTCAATCTATCATTTTAGGGATAAAGAAACTGAGGCCCACATTTTAGTATATGTGCTGTTGAAGAGAACACAAACATTGAGGTCCATGTTAAGACAGCATTTAACTAAAATGTACTGTACTTTCTTCTCTTTTCTTTTTTTTTAATATACTGTACTTTTACTTTCTCTTGCAGGAAATCTTGGGGAAATCAATAATTTTATAATAAAACATAACTGAAAATGGAATAAAATCAAAGAAGTAAATATGAGTAAAACAGTAAGTTAAAAAGAAACTTAAAATGATGCCACATAATTGCTTTCAGGAAAGGTGCTGATCCCAGATGGTTGTATGGGTTAATTATATCGAGTCCTTTTAGAAAATATATGAACTATTTTAGAACATAGACAGATTGAAGTTCCAAGTTATTTAATAAAGGTAGTATAACATTAATAAAAATATCTGACAATGAGCTTTCAAAAAATTAGAATCCAATCTTACTCACGTATGGAGATCAAGTTATCCTTAATAAATATTATGAAACTCAGCCTAGAAATTTATTGAATAATATATCAAAACCAAGTAAGATTTATTTCAGTAATATAAAAATGGTTCAACGGAATCTATTAATTTAATTCAAAAGAGGATTAGATCAGACTTATAAAAATATAACATCAAACAATAAGCTCACGAAAGATACTTCATAAAAGCAACATTATTTCATATATTTTTTTTATTTTTCAATTAGAAAACAACATCTCACACCAAAACACGAGGGTAAAATTCTTTAACAATGTGAATGTTGAATGTGTGTCACCAGCAGGTCCCTGGGCCCCACAATCACAGAAACGCCGCTCGTCTTTCATAACCAAGAATAAAGGCAGGCACATCCATCTCCGCTGCGGATTCACGTTGTTCTGGAAGTTTCAGCCAGTGTGATAATATAGGGACTGAAATAGACTGTAGGTATTAGAAACAAAGATTTAAAACTTTTATCGTTGTAATAACATTTTCTAATGCCAGTATGAAAAGCTAAGGGAATCAAATGAAAAACCATTAGAAATGATCAGAACTTAGGAAATTAGAATCTACTAAATGTACAAAAAAATCTTCCTCACACATTTACAAAACTGATTAGAAAATATGGTGACATGACCCCATTCATAAAAATTTACATAAACAAATATATAATAACAAATCTAGCAGTGACTATAATAATTGCTATCATTTGTTGAATAGCTATTACTATCTCAAACACTATGATAAATGTTTTTACATATATCTTTATTTCATTCTCAATATTCTCCTGTAAGATAGACACTGCTGTTCATGCCATTAAGAAAACCTACACATTAGAAGGTTAAGTGACTTGCTTAATTTTATTTTACTAGTAAGTAAATGGCAGAAATATGAAAATAATTTTAAAACTTTACTGAGCAGCCTTAAAAAATGCCTGAATAAATTGAATAACATATTCTATCTCTGGATGGAAAGATTTAACATCATAATAAGTCAGATTCCCAAAATACATATATATGTTAAATTCTAAAGGTTATTAAAAGGAATAAATAAGGAAGCATAACTCTAAAAGTATGCAGAGGAAAAACATGAAGCAGTCAGAGGAGAAGCCTCAATCATGAATATTTGGATATATAATACAAGCCATCAAAAGCTGAGAAAGTGTACTGAATGACTTGGGAAAATATTTATCATACATATTTATGTGGAAAACCAAGATGTAATATTTTCTATGAGGTATTATTTTTATAGCAACTGTATTTGCAGTACCTCCTCCTTCTCACCGGTTTCTTTTTTCCTGTGGCCTCCACAGCTGCTTCAAAGGTGCCGTACCTTCTAGATCATTGAGAATGGCCTTGTTAATATTTTTCTGTTTCCTGGATCTCAATGCACCTAGGAGCCACAGAGTCTTAAGTATGGTTATGCATTTTCTGGCTATTTTCCTTAAGTCTCATTGCAGAGGTATGCATGTGTATACTGGTTGCTCATTGGGGATTGAAGAGAGCTGTTCCTAGGCTATGTGTTTTCTCAGCAGGTCTCATGGACCGAAAGCTTTGTCCTAGGTCTTATGGCTGATCGTGAAAACTATTTCTCCTCTATCCAGGTCACACAGCTAGACTGCATTTCCCAAACTACCTTGTCAGGTGTCGTCATGTGACTAAGTTCTAGCAAGTGCAGTGTGAGCAGAAGTGATGTCTGCCGTATGAAGCCTGGCCCAGCTAAGGCTCCCTGTTCTTTCCCTCTCTGCTGGCTCTGTATAAATACGCATGCATGGAAGTCACTGGGTCAAGAAGAAAGGAGGCTAGGATCCTGAATTGCTGCTTAGAAAGGAATTGCCCACTGATGAAGAACCCTTTGTCTGGACTTGAAGCATGTGAGGAATAATCTTCTATTACGTCGAAACACTGAGGTTTGGAAGTTACCTTTAGAGCAGGTTGTTTTCCTGATCCAGTTCTACAGTCGTACAGTAGGATAGAGATTATGCCTTCTCATACCGCAGCAGCAATGGCCATGGGAGCAAATAGTGAAATTCTTTCCATTACCCCATCATATGGGTGGCATATGGAGTAATGAAAAGGGTCAAGAAAGGTCCTGTTCAGCCCATTCACCAGCACAGAGAGACAGAGAATTAATTCCTAGCTCCTAGTGATCAGGTAACTAAGGCTCTTGTGGACCATGCAGGCCAGTTTCTACTTGGGTTTCTGAAGGGGAGAGAAGCAAGCCCAGTTTCCTGTAATAAGAGCAGGGATATTGGACAGCTGAAGAAAAAGGCTACAACGAAGTGGGATGGGACACCAGCAAGCGGTGGTCAAGGTGCTGCTGGACGTCCCACAGGTTCGTTCCCTGGCCCTGGTGCTGAGCTGGCTTTGGGCCAGATTTTTCTGTTTCTTGCTGAATGCACGAGAGGCCTCTTTCAGCAGGGCGATGTGTTTGACCTGGACCCAGCAGGGTGTCTGGGTCATAAAACATTATAGATTTTTATGTTATGAGGGGTTTCTATGTTTGGGGCACTGCAGTGAGTATCTTGTATGCATCACCACATTCAAAAATCTAAAGTATAAAATCTAGCCTACTTTCATAGTCCTCCTTTTATACCTGTTTTACAACAGGTATACAGTACATGTTAAGTTCACTGCTGGTGGCCAGTTTCTCAACTAGGAAGAAAAAAATAACAGAATTAGGGAAGAAATGAAAGGGAAAAAAATCTAGTATTCTCTTGGTTGGGCTGGAAAACATCCAGTGAACAAGAGGTTGCGAGATACAGAAGGGGAGAAAGGATTTAGCATTGATAAAAAAAAGGCCTGCCTTATATCAGACTATAAGTTGCATTATATTGGCATTGTCATTAATTTTTAATTTTTAGTGTGGTTTGCTGGCCTATTTTCCTAGTTATGAGGAATCCACTTTCACACTGGGAGAAAGGCCCTTTGTGGGCCAAAGGGCTAGAAAGCAGGCTGACAGCTGCGGGGGCGGGGTGGGGGGGGCGGAGCGGGGAGGAGGTGTGGAGGGATGGAGATAAAAGAAAAAGGACTCGTGCACAAGGACAACAGTGTGGTGAGTGCAGCGGGGAGGGTGCAAGGAGGTGGAAGAGGGTGTAAGGGGGATGGCTGGTCATGGAAAAAATACAATAAAAATGGCAGGGAAAAAGTGAGCTTTTTTCAACCAGTTCAAAAGCCTGCAATTAATTTATGCCATGCAAATAATAGATGGGCATATTAAACAGAACAGCTGGCAAGTTTACCCTCTCATGTGAGTGGAATTCCCTTCTCAGGCATACAACTGGAAAACAAATTAAAGTGCTTGGCTTCTAGCTTTTAGCTCATGACCCCAAGATATTCTTTCCTTGGGTACAGTGGCATTAACTGGAGCTGCCTTCTCCTATCTTCATTTCTCTTCTTTGATGTGCAGAGAGATGAAATACATGAGCTGCTAGAGTCCCCAGCCTGCACCAGGGCGCCTCCTGTCTCTACCCCACCCCGTAGTGTACTTGCTGGAATTATAACTCCCAAACTCAGCACTCTAACACCAGCCCTGTCTTTCTACTTCCTGTCTTTTTATTTGCTGGAAAACATATTGGGATAGCTTTGGTTTTCTGTTGCTGCACACCTTGGGTATCTTGCTCAAAAAGTGAAGGAGTAACAAGGTGCTGCCTTAAAGTTCTTTAGGAAAGAAAGTCTGCTTTCTTGCATGTGTCCTAGCATCTGTCAGCAGTCACCTCTTTTTGGCACCATAGACCTTCCGAACATCAGAAACCACATACTGCTGCAGTAGCTGATTCGGTGCATGTGCATGCACGTGTGTGTTATAACTTACCTTTTTCCTCTCCAAATTTTCATAAGAATTACAAGGGAGTTAAGAATGCCAAAATCACCATCTTAATCAAGAAATGTAACACTTTATGTTGAAAGAGAGCATAACATGCTTGATATTTTTCAACATAAACTATATGAGTGAATTTGAGATTCTTATGATATACCTTATTTGAGGTTCTTTTCTCAAGACCCTTGCGATATATCCTGTTTGATGTTCTTGTCTCTTGGTCTGCAGCTCTCAGATACTGAGTAAATAGGAAAATGGTCCACCTTAGCTCAAGGACATGCTTCTTTTGGCCCAAATACTCCGGCCTCCTATTGAAAGCACTGTGCAAAGCTCCAGACACTTGGGTCCTAATGGATAACTTCACATTGAATGACAGGGAAGCATTCTCCTGAAAAACTCAGGAGCTCTCTTTCAGGGATGGAGTGAATCGAGGTTAATTTACATTTCTGAACCTATTCTCTGCATTGTTGTGTGCTGACACAATTGAGTTTCTAGGAGACAACCAAAATAATACACTGAAGCACAACTTTAATGTTGTTACAAGCCAGGAAAAGCCATGATTAATTACCACGAAAGCTGAAGGGCAGAAAGGAAGACTCCAGGAATCAGTTTAATTAATCACTTGGTTTAGAATTAATAAAATCCCTCTAAACTTGGTAGGAAAGAGGACTGACAGGGAATAAATGGTGTTTGCTATTCAGGAAATAGACACAAGCTCTTAATCTGGAGAACAACTGAGGCATCTTTGAGTTATTTGCTTTTATTTTGCTTCATTTTTAAAAAGTAAACAAAACTGACTTTGTTCCTCTGAGGGACTTTTGGTAAAATAGATAGCAATGCAGACTGGGGGTTTCAAAAGGCCTTCATAAAGAGGTGGCTATCTCATTTCTGCGGTGTGCCACTCCTGTACTGTGTATATGCTGGCCCCCTTGATGCTAATCAAAACCCCACAGAGACGGGCTGCATTTAGACCGTGGGAGAAAGGCAGAAGCTTGTAATTAGACAGTGCAACTGATCAATGGACATATAACCAAAGCAGCAACCCCAACTCCAAACTGCATGTTTCAGCTGGCACCTTAACCAGTTGATTGTTCTCTTCCTTATCATAAGGAGGCAGAAAGGACCCAAAAGATCAAATTTAAGGTTATGAGAGAAATGATGATATCCATTCGGAGCAGTTTTTCTTTCTCTTAACTGGATTGAATCAAAGTGAGATCCCTCACGTGCAAAGCTGTGCATAGCTCCAGCTGGACATCACACAGGCTGCCCCATGGGCTGCCCCACACACCATCCCAGCAGAGCCTCTTGACCTACAGCTAGGAAGCGTAAGGTCGGAATTCGAATTCAGGCTTACCTGACTCTGGACAAGATCACTGAGAGAAAAAGAAATACTTCTTTTATAAAGCCTTTTATGATATGGAAGTCACCAGAAGTTCCTTAATTCAAAGTATAAACATAAAGAGAACCATCCTTGATATTATTTACAATCAATGATGGGTCATTATCTCTCTTATCTGAGGTTCCCCAAAACACAAGACTGACACTGGTATCATTAATGCAACCTCCCCTTTCCCACATCTTCCCCCAGAACTGAAATTGTTGATTCATTTTTGCTAAATCTTTCGAGTTTCACATTTCAGAATGAAAATCTGACCCATCCCTTCATTGCAGATAGCATTCAGGTTATCAGACAATGAGATGAACATAAATACTTTCAGCATGATGCATATGCATCCACGTGATTTTGTGGGGTAAGTCCATAAGCAGAACTCACAGGATTAGAGAATACTTCCAAGGTGAAACAAAAGTGAATATAGAGTAGAATAGCATTTTATGTACAGATTAGTTTCTAATGTCAGCCTGTAAAACAAAAATCATACACATTAAAAATCACCTGTAAAAACTCTTAGGAAGACGGCACATTGGGGGCTATGCCACCTCACAAGTCCAGTGCACCAGCATTTGACAAGACGGCTCTTTCTTCTTTAGGGCACGGATGGAGGAGCTGGCTTGGGCTTGGAACCATATTGTCTAAGAACGGTATCCCTCCAAACACTCAAATGCCACTGGATGTGGCTAAACACTCATTTCCTGCCATTAACCCTGAAACAAATGCTTATTAGGTGGGTTATTTTAGTTCGACTCCTTCCCTGTCATCTCCTTGCCTTCTCTTTTTTTTTCTTGACTATCTCTCTCTGCCAAGTATGTTTAATTGAATTCATTAAAATTAAAAGTTCATATGACAACACAATTAAAAATAGGCCAAGACTGTAACAGAGACTTCACCAAAGAAGATATACAGATGGCAAATAAGCACGTGAAAAGATGCTCCACATCATATGTCACCAGATAAATAAAAATGAAAACAATCGCAAAACAACCATTGCACATCTGTTAGAATGACCAGAACCCAAAACACCGACACCAAACGCTGGTGAGAATGCGGAGCAAAAGGAGCCCTTGTTCATTGCAGGTGGGAATGCAAAGTGGTACCAATACTCTGGAAGTCAGTTTGGCAGTTTCTTACAAAATTAAACACACTCTTAGCACGTAGTCTAGTGTTTGCGCCCCTTGCTATTTAGCCAAAGGAGTTGAAAACGTATGCCTACACAAAAACTTGCACATAGATGTTTATAGCAGCTTTATTAATAATTGCCAAAACTTAGAAGCAACCAGATGTCCTTCAGTAAGCGAATGGATAAAGAAATTGGGGTACTTCTGGGGAATGGGATCTTATTTAAGGCGAACAAGAAATGCACTATCAGGCCATGAAGTGATACACAGGGAACTTAAATGCATATTGGTAAGTACAAGAAGCCAGTCTGAAAAGGCTGTATATTGTCTGATTCCAACTCTTCTGGAAAAGGCAAAACTCTGGGGACAGTAAAGCAATAGATGGTTTGGGAGAGGGCAAGATGGCTAGGTGGAGCACAGAGGTTTTTAGAACACTGACGCTACTCTATCTGACTCTACAGTTACGAGCACATGTAACTATAGTCTGTCCAAACCCACAGAAGGTACAACACCAAGAGTGAACCGGAATGTAAACTATAGACTTTAGGAGATCATGATGTGTCAGTGCAGATTTATCATTTTAAACAAATGTATCACTCTGGTGAGGAATGTTAATAATGGGAGGGGCTATGCATGAAGTGGGACACGAGGCATATAAGAAATCTCTGTAGCTTTCTCTGCATTTTGCTATGAACCAAAACTGCTCTAAAAAAATAAGGGCTATTTTTTTAAAAAGTGTATATAAAGTAAATTCACTGTGCCTGGTTGAGTCCTACCTACAGAAGCCTGAAACTAGCTGGTGGCTCAGGAAAGCCTTGATTTGGTAAATGATCAGATTATATTGGAAAGATTAGATGAGGATTCATTCCTGTGCCTCCTACTGACTTAGAGAATAGCTTCACCATCTTACCATTTGAGCCAGAATCATTTAGAAATAATGATGCTGATCATAAATTGAAGGTGGCAATGAAAAACAAATAATAGGAAGGAGAAGGAGGAGGAGGGGAGGGGACAGAGGAGGGGCAGGGGGAGAAAGAAGAAGGGGAGGATGAAGAAGAGGGAGAGAAGGGGGAAGGGTAGGAGGAGGGTGAGGTAAGGGGCACAAGGAGCTAATAATCTGTTTATAGACCACTTATGTGCCAAGCAGTATGCTCATTGTTTTTCTTGGACTGTAGGAGATCCCACAACAACCATATGAAGCTGGTACAGTTGTTATCACCCCCAATTTAAAAATGAGGAAACTGCTGCTTAGTAACTCGCCTGAGCTAGCCTATGATATAGCCAGTGTTCGAACCCAGACAGTCTGACACCGGAGCCTGTGCTCGTAACAGTTATCACAGTGTGTGCCTGAGTCGTCTCTAATTCTATCCTTCCTGCCCACTCCTCCCACCGCCATAGTTTCTAGCAGTCATCAAGTCATAAAAATTCTGCCTCCTGAAAACTCAGTTTCTCCTACCTCATCGCCACCACCCCTGCTAGATTCAGTCTTTCACTTGGCTCTTAACAATTGCTGTGTGCCTAACTAGTTTTTTTCCTAGTCTTTCTTAGTCTGCCTAACTAGCTTCTTCCTTTTTTTGGTTTTCATTACTTCAAACCATTCTACCCAGTGCTGTCAGAGTGACATTAATGAAAAACAAATCTCTATTGCTCCCCTTTTTAAACTTGCTATGCGAGACCCCATCACTGCAGAAATAGAGTCCAATTCCTTAATGAAGCGTGCAGAATCTTCTGTGGTCTTGCTTCAGGCTACGCTTTCCACATCACCCTCTTCCACATCCCCACACCTCCTCCTAGCTCAGTTATATCAAATGACTCTCCTTATGTCACTGTTTATTCTCTTCCTTCAGCTTAGAATGTCTTCCCATCGCCCATGTTCAGATTTTTCTCTTCCTAGAAAACCCTTACCCATATTTTGAAGCTCACCCTGAATGGCCGCCTCTACTGTGATGTTATTCCTGGCCCCACTAGGTGAGGCAGACCCTAACTTCTCTATCCTCTCAAGTCAGGATGCCTACCCCAAGGATAATAATTAACCTCTTGAATGGTCATGTCTTAGGGGAGGCCTGTGGGCTCCAAGGATCAATGACTGTGTAACACGAGGGGCCCCCTACCATCCAATCCCCAACTGTATATGCTCGTATAGCCTTATCTCACCACACGTAACTGAAGCACCTGCCATCGTCCACCACATCACGTCCTCCATACACCTCGTCAGGTATTGCTTCTGTGCAATTAACTGGTCCAGCCATCTCTCCTGTCTGGGTAGATTCTGCCCCCCAAATCCCCACCTATAAAACCATTTCTATATTTTTAGATCTAGCCCAAATAACACCACCTCCTCAAAACTTTCAACACCCAGAGATGGTCTCTTCTTGGAACTGACATTAAACTTTCTGAACTTGGGCTCCATCTCCCTGTCGCTTTATCATTTTCTTTTTTGTATCAAGCTTCTCTGTGTCTGTGTCTTTGTCTCCCTATTCTAAATCCGTTCCTGAGTATTTTATTAGAAATCAAATCTTTTTCATCTTTCACTTTCGTATCAAATCTACTCATCTTTACTTTCCTCCTGCTGCAGGCCTAGTCAGGTATGATAGATGCATGAGTAAATGTTAGTGACTAGCCCTGTTTCTCATACCCCTCTCATCCTCATAACCCCCTTTCGCTAAAGGAAGGGCTCATGGCAGCAACAATAGGCTAAGAAATAGTTAAGATTAGAAAATGGACTAAAGAGTGTCATTTGGTTATGCTTCTGGGCCTAGTTTATGTCAAGACATAGTTTTGTGTGATCTGACTATGTGAAACTGGGAGTTGAGGACACCTCACTGGAGAATAAAAATCATTACAACTATATACACTTGTGTTTTCTAGGGTCTGTGCCAAACATTTTATGTGCATTTGTTGATTTTTCATAGCAACCTAATAAAGTAATACCATTACTAATTTTACACCTGGGAAAACTGACTTATACAGAGGTTATGTAACTTATCTAAGATCACAGAGCTAAGTGGTGGATCTGGGAGTAAAATCCATTTCTATCTGACTGAAACTCAAACCTTTAACCATGAGACTCTTTTCTTCAGAAGCTTCACTGTCTGATATCAGGACCCAGCTAACTTACCATGGTAGAAGAAGGAGAACAGTAATGTCCCATTCTCTGGAGATTTATTTAAAGCAAAGCTTCTCAACTGTAACACTGTTGACATTTTTGGCTGCATAGTTCTTTGTTGGCAGAGCTTGGGGAGTCTGTCTTGTGCATTTCGGGGTATTTTTGCAGCATTCTAGCCTCTATTTGCTACATGCCACCAATACTCCTGCACTTCCCTCCCACCCCCATTTTTGGTAACCAAACTGTTTCCAGACATTGCCAAATCACCCCTGCTGACAATGACCCAGTTTAAAGGAGGAGAAAGCCTCTTTGTCAGGACAGCATGTCCCAATCACAATTCGAGCAAAATGCTAAATAAAATGATATTGCGAGAGATGGAACTGAAACTAGAATCGTTGTTCTCAGCTGAGTGGCCAGCAGGGCAGAATTTCCTGAGGTGTTTTCTTTAACAGTCATGGCTCTTTAAACAAAGTGTACCAGGACCTTGGACAGCGGTTAGGACAGCTGAAGCAGTAACACAAATCTTCTCTCAAGAGGGAACTGAGGGCCACAGGCATTCCTAAAACATTTTGTCTATGTGAAGCCAGCTTCCAGCATTTTTACACCAATAAAACCCAATTAAAATCATCATTGAGAGTGCTTTTCAGAGGAATAGCTATCAAGGACCACTTTGACAGGAAATACAAGGAAAGGGAGGAAGATTCCCCAGATTTGCCATGGTAACAGAGCTAAGTATTTTAATTAATTGTTCCCATGTGAATTGTATTTTTTTGAAAATTAGTATTAAGGGAGCTCTCTTGCAAACCCTTAGTCTGCTATCATTACAAGGAATGAAGGCACAGTTCCTGGATTTGGGTAATTCTGCTACAGCACCAAATAAAAGTTAGGAATAACTAAAGTCTGAACACAGGACAAATTAACTGAATTTGCTGAGGGGTCTTTGCATTTTTAAAAGGAACAAAAGTGGAAAAGTCAAGATTTATATTTTAAGCTCTAATGGTACAAACACAAGCAGTGATTTTAGAATTCTTTGCTGGGATTTGGTGCGTTGAGGGCACTCTTATGAGGACCTCAGACTTTGCCTTGTGCTGCCATCTGGTCTTCCCACTCGCTACATGAGATTCCATTCTAAAAATGTGACTCTTAGACTAACCCAAGTCTCACTCAGTGAACACAAAGTGACCATGAATAACACTCTAGGTATGACTTACTATGTAGAGAGTGTGAGGAACGTCAGCCATATGTTCTTATGTTAAGTACTTAGTCCCATTTGTGAGGAATGTTGATGTTGAAATTTACTGTTGAAATGACAATATTTTGTAAATGATGTGGCTTCTCCCCTTACCAGCTCTGTGCCTTGGGGCATTGTCACTCAGATTCTTTGAACCTCAGTTTTCTTTAAGATGAGGACGACAATACCTATACTGAAGAGCTGCTGAAGGATAACGTGATTTATTTTCTCCTCTTTTTGCGTCTGGATTTCCCCGTGCTTGCCAGGAAGGATGTAAACCGTTTAAGGACATCACATGTGCCATTATTCCAGCACAAGGTTGTTTCTCTCCCTTTCTCTTTATTCACGGCTGCATTCACTCCCCCAGTAGATTGATTTTCTTGCTGCCAGCCAGCAGTTACATACACAAAGAAGTCCTGAATACTCAGCTCTATTCACTTTGGGCGGCTCTTTTATGCACTTTGTGCTGCATAAATATCTGTTATTTTCTCTTATTTATGCTGCTGTCATTTCTATAAAACCCCACATAACTTATACTTGGTCAAAAGAGGGACACCATTCAGATTTCATCGGCTGACATTCCCTGGCATCCTTGGAGAAGCTGGGAGGCGATGCACAGAGCCATCCACAGAGAACTCAGCAGATGCTCATCTTTATTCTCCCACTTTCTGCCCTGGCTGTCCAAGGTTCCATAGAGTAACGGCCAGGATAGATAGAACAGAGCAGAGAAACACAGTAAAAAAGGGAATTCATTACCAAGATGATATTTTTGAGGCCAAGGTGCCAATTAAATGGTGTTTGGCTGAATTTAAACTTGACTAGGGTCTCCATTATCTTAAAAATCTGTTATTTTGTTCTGTCCCAGGACTTGTGCTGACAGCAAGTAGCATTTCTTAGCAACTACAGAGGAGAAAGCTGTGGGAATTCAGAATGAGAAGACTGTTAGTCTCTTTCAAATAACCCATGAATTAAGGGGCGATTTTAAACATGAGCTCTCTGGATCCATAGGGCTCTTTTCTTTAGAAATGCCTGTGAGGGGCCAACTCAGAAAACTAGGTAAGGGACCCGAGTCTGCGGCTCCAGGCCCTCCAATCCCACTTAAATCAGAGCAGCTCAGAGTTAATCTATTTTTAATATATTAAAATTATTCATGAATTTTTTTTAGAAAGTAGTTATATTACTAAAAAGACATTTGAACACATTTGAAGTGGTGCCTTTGGGGCTTTGTCTGGAAACCTCCAAACCCTAGACTAGACACATTTCTGGTTTCTGAAAATCAATGACTTAAATAGCTACAAAAATGCAAAGAATGCAAAGGATGTTCAGGGGCAGAAAATGAAAGTGGTCAGAAGTCAGAACTGTCCCTGAACCAGAAAACTTGTAAAAACCAACAATTACTTTCTATCTGTTTTCACAATGCAACTCCTCAAAAACATTGTATTTCTCACTGTCTTCACTCTCATTCACAATTTAATCCAGGGTTACCTGACTTTCATCCTCATTGCTCCACTAAAAACAAAGTGTTCCTTGTAATTAGATGGAACAAACATGGCTCAGCCCTTATCTCACTTGGAATCTCAGCAGCGTTCGATTCTGACGGCCACTCCTTCTTGAAACCTTGCAGATCGATTAGACTTCCTGGTCTCCGATGGTTCTGGCTGCCTTCTGCCCTTCATCTGTCTTCCTTGAGGATTCCTTCTTCTTCTCCTATCCCATCAATTCTGTCTCAGCTTCTCTTATCTCGGTGTTCTGTCTTCTTTAGTGAACTCATTCCTGTGATTTCAATTACATCTAAGTTCTAATGACTTTTAAGTGTTTCTTCTAACTCTGAGCTGCAGACCCACAAATATCCGTTTGTATTTCTCAAAGCCATCTTATTTTCAAAATGTCCAACGTCCATTTCATGATCTTCCCTATCACCTCATTTTACATGCATAGTTGTCCAAGTCAGAAATATGAGTATCGTTCTTGACCCCAGAACCTTCGACTTTCCCCTTCCTCTACTCCTCCCTCACATTAAATCAATCACAGGGCCCCATTTTTATTTCTAAGTATTTTTCATATATTTATGATTTTCTTTCTTCCCACTCCCAGTTCTCAGGCTAACCCCCCACCCTTCTGTCCTCTGAATGACAGCAGTGACCTCCTGGCTGGTTTCCCAGCATTCACTTGTTCCTTCTTCAGCCCACTCTCCATACTTCAGGCAAACTGATTTTCCTAAGATGAAAACTTAGGTAGACCAATGCTTTCATACCCTCTAATTGTTTCTCACATTTCCTCAGTATATTTAAACTACTTTCACATGACTTATAAAACAGTGGATAAGATTACTCCATCTTGGCTCTGAAGTGCCATCTCTTGGTATTCTGCCAAAATCTGAATTTATACATATTTTATATTCTATGGCCTTTCTATCTGCTAATCTTGTCTTTAGCTTGAATGGTCTTCTCCCATATTTTTACTTTACTAACCATGGCTTAATCTTCAGATCTCGGTGTACACATTACTTCCTACAGGGAGTATTTACTCATTTCCCAAACCTTGATAAACTTCCCACCTGGGTGCTCCTATAGCACCCTTCCTTTCTCTGCATGAGCACTTATTCCACTGTATGGCCATGGTCTGTTTTTCTATCTCCCATCCAGACTCCAGGCTTGAAGAAGGCAGACACCTGTTACAGTCCTAGCACTTAGCAGTGCACTTGGCATTCAGTGAAGAGCTCCCAACGAATGGAAAACAAATGAATTCTAGAGCACAAATGAGCAAGTGCCTTAAAGACACCAGATTGTTGGTGTTTGAGGCCCATAAAAAGAAGGAACTAAAAATAAGCAAACTATGATAAATTTGTTCCCAGCATGAAAAGGATAACTTTACCATGGTTTGAGGTATGAGCCCTGTAGGTCATGGAAGATAACATATGCAGGATCTAGGAACTGGTGAGGTTAATTCACCTTTTGGATTAATGCAGTCAGGTTCTGGAATTGACCCCATAGATGTGAAACTAGGCTAGAATTTTTATTTCTGCACATACTGGACAAAATACCTGGTGTCTGGGACTGATATAGGATAATAAATGTTAGAGAGGAAAAACATAAAAAACAACAGAGACTCCCAAATATAAGCCCTGAGCTTTTGTTGGGTGACAGTTCTCAATCAATAAATGCCTTCCATAAGCAAGGGCCATGCTAGGTCCTCAGTTATTCGGAAATAAGTAAGCCACATTTCTTGGCTTAATGAGTTCACAACGTCAAGGCAAAACGACCACCACCACCAATGAGGAATTGCACTGAATTTATAAGCACAACAACTAAGACAACCATTGAACTAAGCTACTAAGAGCAGATGAGTACGATTTAATCTGACAGAGGTGAGAAGTGGGAAAACTCTAGCAAATTCTGGGCAGAAATAGGAGCAATCGCAAAGCAAGAACCATAAAAAATTTTTTTAAAAAAAACATGCTACTCTCAGGAATAGCAAGCATATCCGTGAAACTGACCATGAACTTCATGTAGCGGGGTAGAGGGTGGTGAGGCAGAGAGACCAGTACAACTCAGATTCTAACCCCCTGCTACGGTGACTAAAGGCACTGGATAAACACCAAGCTTTTAAAGGACATTTGTAACATAGTCAGATTTAACTTTCAGAAAATCTCTTTAAGTGACTGGAAGGTAGAGAGACTAGAAGAGGCAGAGCTTAGATGAGTACTAAAACAATGATCCAGGGAACTCTGCGTAACTTTGAACATAAGTGGCTGCTTACTTGCAGAGATGATGGAGCGTGGTGGTGGGGTGAGGGGAGCTGTGTGTGGATGGGTAGGGTGTTGGAAGTAGATGAGGTACAATCTCTCTTTCTCCAAATCTGGATTTCTCACAACGGGTGCTTTAGCAGTCTTATTCTTCCACACAGTTTGAAAAGGTCAGATTCCTGAATTAATTTCATGAGGTGAAGGGCAACTCAGAGAAAAGATAATGAAGCATATCACAGAAAATATACCAGGCTATTTCCTCATTTTTAAGTTGACTCTATGCTATCTCAAGTAAATCCATTTACCAGGTTTCATTTTGTCTCTTCAGCGCATCTTCCTAGGTGCATGGGAAGTGTTTTCCCCAGCATATTATATATGGAATTTTTCAATCTCAGGTATGTTCAGAACCCAAAGATCAATCAATGCATTTGTTAAAATACCAATATAACAGGAACAGCTGGCTTGTTCCCTTCCCTAAAAAAAATTAAAAATGTCTTTCTGAATGTTCCTGGCAGATCTGTCATCTCTTCTTCAAGCCAAATGACAAGTGAGTTATACAATGGGGCTTTAAAAGGTTCTAACCATATTGAACAGCAGATGCTCTGAAACCATTATTCAGAGAGTCTGCCCGGGCCCCCTATTGCCCTCTGATTCCCTTGAAGCAATTTATGACCTACTCTCGCTTTGCATCAGTTATGTTATGACTACATTAATCCAAAAGATGCATTAACCTCACCTCTACTTCAATTTCTCTGAGTCCTCAGCCCCAACCACACGAACACGTGTGCACACACGTATGTCGCATCTCACCACCACATACACACATTGTGCTGTTTCATATATTGTCTGAAGCAGGATTATTTCAGGAATGTATTAGGACCAAAATGACCAGTTTGATATACATTGAACTTTTACCTGATTCACTAGTTCTGCGCTTTTCTGCTTTTGTTCCGTCATAAATCCCCCAGCAGCTTTCATTTTGGAGGATAATGATCTTTCTACTTATTTCTATTTCATCTTTTTTCTCAATCAATCTAACTTTAAAATTAACCTGTGTTAGCACCTCCTATGATGCCCTATATGAAATTCTATAGATCATCCTCAGATTCACACATTAGAGGTGCTCAATAGTGTTCAATGTAATGCTACTTTCAGTGAAACCTTATCTTAGACATATTGAGACTACAAAATACTCAGCATTTATAGATCCTGTTGAATTCCTGACTATTACCTGCACAGCAGCAAATCATGAAAATTAGAATTGGAAAAGCCTTGTTAGGACTGAGTGTCTATGCCCAGAGGCTGTATAAGAATGTTACTTGTAATTTAACATTTAGTAAGACCCCCAAATACACTAGGATCTTTACAGAACAAAGAGCTGGACAGAATCAGAGCCTAAATTATTTATAAAATTACACCCTCACCCTGTCTATTCTTCTCTCTAAAGTACTCCAGATACGGGGCATCTGAGGTTTTCTGCAAACAATGATTCTATGCCTTGAAAAATTTTTCTGATAAGAATTTTTTTCTGGTATCTAGCCTATATACTCATTTGAAGAGAAGCTTAATTCACTATATGCCAATTAAAAATCAGGAGCAAAATAAACCTACAGAATATAAAGACTGAGAGTAACTTCTTTCTGAGTTCCATACAGTCTCCTTTCCTATCTTGAAGCAAGACAGAAGGAAACCAAATCTCAGTCAACATTATTTACATACTTGGTCTTAATTAGCAGGATATTTCCCTGCTCTGTCTCTTCTCCTTTCTTTCTTTTTTTAAATTTTTTTAACTATTTTTTTAGTTTTTATTTATTTATTTTTAGAGAGAGAAGGGAGGGAGATAGAGAGAGAGAGAGCGAGAGAGAGCGAGAGAGAGAAACATCAATGTGCGGTTGCTGGGGGTTATGGCCTGCAACCCAGGAATGTTCCCTGGCTGGGAATCGAACCTGTGACACTTTGGTTCGCAGCCTGCGCTCATTCCACTGAGCTACACCAGCCAGGGCCTCTTTCTTTCTTTTAACAAATATGCATCTGTAGATATGCTTACTTAATAGAATACATTACACCATACTTGGCACATAGTAAGCACTTAATAAATTTTTGTTATGTGGATATAATAAAGACAATTTTTTCAATAATATAAGATTGTGGTATGCTTGGCTCACCTTGCATTGTTAGGCTAAGTATACTGGGGGGGAAATGTACCAGAACTTTGATTATTCACCATGCTTTTAAACAGGTACTGATTCAAATGCACAGTTCTTTAGTGCACCTTTAAGACATATAGATTCACATACCATAGACAGTTCAAGTTAATGAACACTCACACCAGGAATTTTCACAACCATTCAAAAATTATTTTGACTAAAGTATTCCATTGCATACGGTGAGAAGTTTTAAATAAAATAAATTAAAATCTGGCCACTGGGAAGAAGGGTAGTGGGAACCCTCAAAGTAACTAATCTTTTCTTTAATTGTTCACTGAATTGACAGAACTGAGAAGTGTTGGTCTCAGATGTAGACTTATTATTTAAATAAACATACAGGTGCTGTATAAACTACACAGCCACTTCATGAACTGATTGTATCGGTGCATCTGACGACTGTTTCAAGGCCAAAATCTGTATTGTCAGTACAAACACCTCGGGCTGCAATTTTTTTTAAAGATTTTATTTATTTATTTTTAGAGAGGGAAGGGAGGGGAAGAGAGAGAGAAACATCAATGCCCGGTTGCTGGGGGTTATGGCCTGCAACCCAGGCATGTACCCTGGCTGGGAATTGAACCTGGGACACTTTGGTTCCCTGCCCAAGCTCAATCCACTGAGCTACACCTGCCAGGGCTTCAAACACCTCAGGCTGCAATTTTTAAATATTTTCTCATCTTGTTTCTGGAGATAGAGTGATGATTATACTTAACCCTAATTTTTTTCTTTAGTTTTGTTGTTGACACTATTACAGATGCCCCCATTCTCTCTTCTCTCTCCCCCTTTTCACACCTCCATCCGTCCCGTAACCCCCTTCCCTCTGGCCGCCCCCACACAGTTAGTTGTCGGTGTCTATGAGTTATGTATGTGTGTCTTCGGTTAATTCCTTCACCTTCTTTCATCCAGTCCCCCTCCCCTCTCCCTCTGACAGCTGTCAGTCTGTTCCATGTGCCCATGCCTCTGTTTCTGTTTTGTGAACTTTTAAGATTTTTTAAAAAATCTCATGCTCTTTGCCACATAACACATGACACATTGACCCTTAATTCTCCTGCCAAAGGAAAAAATGGCACTGTGCTGCATTTCCTTTTCCAAATGCTCTCAATCTACCACACCCTTCATCCTGTTCCCCATACTGCAACCCACCCCAACCAAGCCAACCACACACAGAGATGTATCACTAAAGCACTTGCCTTTAAACAAAGATATTTGTCGTAAAAGAGGCCTATTAGTCTTAAACCTATAGCTCCTGGAGGTGAGGGAAGCAAGTGTGAAATGCCTGCAATTGAAAGTGCTAAAAATCACCACCATTCAGATTAAATATCAGGCAATCACACCCAGCCTTTCCAGTGGGAGAAGGCTTGTGTGGGAATGGAGCTGCGGGGCGGGGGGGACCTGGAACAGCTCTGGGCTGCCAGTCAGCCACCTGCGGCTTCCAATCTGCTGCTAGCTCACCATGTGACCTTTGGGGACAACACGCAGGCCTTTTCTTGGTTTTGGTTCATTTTCTTACAAAATGAAAAGGTTGAACTAGATTCTTTCAGGGTCTTTGCTACTAACAAGTTTCATACTTTAAAAATTTGTTTTATAGATCTTGACATGACAGAGAATATAATTGGACTCTTAGTACCTTGCCTATACAATAGAAATCTACCATGATGTCAAGCATCCGTAGGGTAGATATTCCTTACTGAACTGGAGCATTACTCTTTCTCTGTTACTTTGTCTCAGCCTGGCAAATTATCCTCACTTTACAGACCAGGAACCTAAAGTTGAAAGAGGATAACTTCCTCTGTCACAAGGTCTTATAACAGGTAGAGCTGGGCTTAGAACTCGGGTCTAAGTCCAAAGCCCATGCCCTTTACATGATGCCAGAACAAAGTATTTACATTTTTTTATATTCCAGAAGCCACTGGAACATAATAATGATACCTAATATATAAGGGCCTTTCCACAGTGCCAGACTGTTCTAAGGACTTCAGGTGTGTTATGTCATTTAAATTTACAGCAATCCTCTAAGGGGAAACCATATGAGAGCTAAGATTTGAATCCCTATTATCTTACAGCAGCACTTGCTACCCTGTTATGTCTCTGCACAAAAACATCTCTGATTAGAAACTGAAGTTCTTTCTTAAGCAAATAGAGAAAATGCTTACAGATCTGGGTCACTGCCTTGTTATGTGAAAGAAAACCGTTTTTGATGTGGTTGTCACTGTGGGTCCTCCTCCCAGGCGAAACCCAAACCACTGTTCGGTTAAATTGCGGTTGTCTCCCACTCAGCGTGGGCAACAGCATCCCTAGGGGCCCTCGGTTACTGCCACTCACCCCCTGCTCCTGTTCCGCCACGTCCTTCGACTTCAGACTCAGCTCTCACCTGTTCCCGTTCCGTGTTTTACTGTGAGGGGCCCCCGACAACTCCCCTGGGCTGATCTGGACCAGCACCATAGTGACGGTGTGCTTCACTATTGCCACAGCTGAGTATTTGATAAGTGATATGTAAATTGTATACATGTACAATGAATCACACTTTAATATATTTTAACGTACAGGGACCAAGAAGCAAGTGTGTTTATATATAAAGCAGGTATTCTTTGTTTTCTTTTCAAATGTATCTGCATCAGATTTTCAATGTTTTATACAACAACTTGTCCTTAAGTTCGGCATAGCAGAAAAATTGAATGCTTGAGAAAGATCAATTCTTAGGTTTGCTTTTTAAGAAAAGAGTCCTTCCTTGTACACTGTGCTGACATTCTAGTCTTTGGTAAGATTTGCATTTATACTAAACACACCTGAAGTATCATCTTCAGAGGGTAGAATACATAGTCTTCTGTGACCTAGAAATGCTAAATTGTTTATTTCCTCAAAAGGGTGATGCTCCTGGCTGGGACACACTGAATACATCCATCATATTTTGTCACAAAGTAGCATCCCAATTTAGATTCCTTCACCTAAACATTCATGCTGTGTCCATAGATGAAAACTGACATGAAAGGAAACAACTAGCTATTGACTGAGTTCGGCAAAGGATCCTTTTCATCATCTTCAAACAACCAGTTCATTAAACTGATCCACTACCCCAAACCAGTTTGTGTATGTGTTAAGATAGTTCGAAAGATCTCATTCGGCCCCTAAGAATATTTTCACCTCACACAGTGAGGAGGAAAAGTGGCATTTGCCCTTACTACCCCCTCAATTGAACAAATATTGGCAGCCAGTCTTGATCACGGAGACCCCGAAAGGATGAAAATCTGGGAATGCCTCAATAGCTCCACGGAACCACTCCTTCTACCTGGAATGCTCCTCCCCCAGTCACCTGCACAGCTCACTCCCCTTTCTAGTTCATGCCTTTGCATAAACATCACTTTATCTGTGAGGCCCACTCCAGTCAGCTAATGTTAACTTACCACTGCATTCTCTATCTCCCTACTAAAAAAAAAAAAAACAAAAAACAGTCATATTTCTCAGTAACACTATTACCTCTGACTTTCCATTTAATTTTCTTGTTTTCAGCGTTTCCTGCACTGTAATGTAAATTCCCCCAAAAAACAGAGAGTTTGACTGTGTTCTGCTCACTGCCGTATTCCCAGCTCCTAGAGCAGTGCCTAGCCCATAGTAGATGCTCAGTAAGTATTTGTTGAATGAAGGCATGATATTCTCCAAATATAGGTTTGTAACATATATGGTATATGCTATAATATCCCAGATTTATATCTTAATATAGCTTCTTATCTTGTCAGGGATAATGTCTACTAAGAGGTTTACTTTCTGTTCAAAACAATAATAAAAATGTTCATTGAAACATCCGGCATCTTTTTCGGAAGATTTTACAAGTCCAGGAACCTGAAAGGTGCTACACTTGGGCCTTAGTCCTGACCTACTGTCGTCTTCAGCAGGATGACCTTGTTCAAATAATGTAGATCCTTGGGACCTCGGTGTTATGGGAATGGAAATTAAAGAACAATGAAATGATGCTTGATTTTGTTTTGTACTCTGAAATTCTAAAATTTGTAGAATATTTCCTTCCATCCATTCAATGTTTTAAGCACCTCATGTAGATAGAACCTGTACTGGTTGAGAAAAAAGATATAGACAAAATGGAAGACCTCTGTGCTTACTCAGTAGACACAGAAAACAAGAAACCAGAGAGATCTATTATCCAGGTTTTACATGTAAATTTATGTAAAAGGTATTTGAACAGTCAAGTGCTTTCTTCCTGTTGCCTCCACCATTGACAGTTCTGAACTTGCGAATTACACCCAACATGAGCACAGCTTCATGATTCTTTTTTTTTCCAGATTACAAAACCACTGAACTGTCTTTTCATCCTGGATGCTCCATTGAACACGCTATACACTCTTTCAACACCATAATTTGATCAGAGAACATCTGCAAAAATTCTGGAACACATTTTTCCTTTCTCAGCACTTGACTTCAAGCCTCCCGTATCAGACATTCTTCCGCAGTTTCCTTGACAAACTGTTGGACAAATCAGCAGCAATGCACGGTTTGGGACGGTGCAGATAGAAGAGAAAATGAGCCAGATTAGCATCAGCATTAACAGAATTCTTAACTACAGGCTCACCTATGGATACATTTGTCATTTGAGAAATAACAACTTAGTGGCATTTCCCCCACTATTATTCTTTTGAAATTGCTTATCAAGGTTATTTCACTCATATTTACTTTCCCAAATACTGTAAGTTTTCTGGAAAGAACTGCCAGACATTCCTTGGGGTCGTTGTTTCAGAAAGTGAAAAAATTCAGGTAACATTCAAATTTTATTTCAATCATGTACATATAAAACCTAACGTTTACTTTCTCTTCTTGCATTCTTTCCTTCTATGCCTTACAGTCTTCTAGGCCTCATTTCCTCCATTCCACAGAAATTCAACAACAACAAAAAATGCACGGTGGCTATTGGTTCCCCCCTCCCCATTTTTTCTTTGTTTTCTTAATTGCATTCTATTATTTATTTTTTCTTATTTTCTTATAGATTTCTAGCTACTGTATCTGCTCTCCAAGTACACTCAGATTCTCAGATTCCAGGGATTAGGAGGTTACGCATATGAATGGGAAAAGGGTTAGGACATAATTCAGCCCACAACTTGTTTCTTTCTTTCTCTTTCTCTTTGTTTATTAATCTACTATTATTCTAGGCTTCACCAATAGTAGCTCATTCAATCCAAATAAAACACAGAGAAAAACTTGTGGGAGATATTCCCATTTTTTCTAAGTATCTTCTACCAATTTTACTAGTGAGGAAGTAAAACTCAGTGCATTGCCCAAAACCCCACATGTTAAAGTCAGGTCTTCCGATTTGGCATGTACAGTTTTTATCTCAGCCCTATGTCTTCTAACCAACCCCTCTCCACCATAAACAGTGTGCTCCCTGCTTTCCAAAACAAGTGTCACTGAATTAAACCAAGAGATGTCAGATGGTATTTAGACACCCAACAATTATTTAAAAACAAAAATTAGAGAATCGAAGGATCTGGTCTAGATGTCAGAACATTTCATGCTCTCCTAGTCCAACACAGCCTGCGTACTTGTCCTGTGAGCTTCTGGACAGGACAGAGCGGGCATCGGACCTACTTGTGATCATTTGCCTATCCCTGACATTATTTTATCACTTAAAAAAGCCCGAAGTTAATAGTCTCATACTGATCTTGTCCATACGAATTGAAGGTGTCTTTTGTTCAACTTCTCTTGCTTAACAATTTACAGTACAGTTTTTGTGCTGAATGCTACAAAGCTCAAAAAGTAAGGTAAACACTAAAATAATTTAAGAACCAATGTTGCTTTTATGAGAATTCTGCTTCTATTTTATCTAAACATTTTCCACCCGAATGAACTTTAAATGACGTGTAGACAATGTATGCCCCCATTCTACAAGAACTACTTGAATAATGTTGTAATTAATATGCACAGTCACACAGATTTGCCCTGTGAATATAAACACAATCTCCACTTAGTGTACCTATATTTATACTTCTCTAAAATAAGCATCGATCGAGTTAAGTGGAGTGATGTGTGCAATCGGTAGCAGCCTCCTGAGCGTGCAGAATGTACTGAAAATGATGCGTATGTGATGGAGCCAATATTAAACATGCAGCAACACGACTGACAGGAATTCTCTGTGCTAAAAGTCCGGTGAGCGGGGAACACCTTGTTGTGTTATTCTACACAACACATGACAGTAATACACATGCATTATTCTACACAATAATGCATAACAGTTATAGAAGCAATGATCTGAATGAGTCTCTGTTCAAACTTCTAGAGGGCTGTAACTGATTTTTGGTTTTTGTTTTAAGTCAAAGCAAAGTAATAACAGTTTAAACAATCTTTTAAGGCAGAGCTTGCCTTTTTGCAAAGGCTGTGTCACTTGCTGGAAAGAGCTAGGGAAGGCGGAAGGAGGAGGATTTTTTAGTGTCCTCGGGGTCCGGTCTTCCGTAGGATGATACCTTTGGTAAACGGGGTGGAGGACTCACGCTTGTCCTCACAGTGTGGCAGGGAGTAGGAAGAGGAACTTTGAGGCCATTCCTTCAACATCTCCATTTTACAGCTGTGCCATTTGAGAGCTAGAAGAGCAAAGTGACTTGAGATCACACAAGCAGTTAACAACAAAGCCAAGACCTTATCATCTCTCAGTTCCCTGCCTCTGTATGTTTGGTGTTATTTAGAGGAGTTGAAGATAAACCATTTATAGTAAACACATGAGGCTCTATTCTATGTTTTATGAACATACAATAATGTATGTCTAAGAAACCCTCTGTTTTTTTGTTGTGACAGACTGACTTTCCAAAAAATGAAGTACAAAGTGAATACTGATATCCGAGGGACTAGTTCCATCCAACTAATACTTAGTTCCATCCACCTAATATCCAAGAGCTGTTTGCATCCAATGTCACACACTCACAGGCCTTCACCCAATGGCAGCAGGCCCTCAGCTGTCACTGTGCTGCGAGAAGCCATGAGGCAGGGGTGAAGTGCCTGGGCCAGGAAGGACCTGAGAATGCATCTATTAATGTCCATCATGGACATCTCCCCTGTAATATCACTAATAAGTGATGACGAGCCAGACTTTGCTTTAGAAATTCCAGCAGCAGAAGCCTGCTATCAATACACTCTGAGGCACTGTGTTCCATCACACTGTGTTGCTTGTCTGGAAACTGGTGATCAGGGCTACAAAGTACGGTTGTATAAGCATTTTGAGATTTGCACAATGATGACTGACCACGCAGAGAAAATTGTAACTCAAATATAGCAGCCCTGTGCCCTCCAAGTGATTGTGTCTATGTGGATAAAGGAGTATTCTAGCCCTGGCTGGCGTAGCTCAGTGGATTGAGCACGGGCTGGGAACCAAAGTGTCCCAGGTTCGATTCCCAGCCAGGGTACATTCCTGGGTTGCAGGCCATAACCCCCAGCAACCGCACATTGATATCTCTCTCTCTCTCTCTCTCTCTCTCTCTCTCTCTCTCTCTCTCTCCCCACCCTTCCCTCTCTAAAAATAAATAAATACAATCTTTAAAAAAAAAGGAGTATTCTTCATATAAAAGCACCTGTGTCTCCCAAGCCAGGCATCAGTGGGGCCGTCAGCAGTTGGGGGAAGAAAGGAGAGGAAATCCAGCTTTTCCCAACCTACATAGACACAGTATAAGCTAGTGATGGCCCTGGTGGCAATATGTACAATGCTTTCAGACATTGAGAGAGAAGAGAGCAGGAAGGGCTATAAGAGAAGTGTGCTAAGTGGGGTACTGATGCCAGAAGTGATTTCTCCAGTGAGTAAGTAGATGAACCAGTTCTTTGGTCTTGCACCACCAGTGAGCTTCTGCACTCAACAAAAGCTAAAGTTATGGGCCCCTTCAAAGATGAAAAGAGGCTGTGCATGGGGACTCCGACTGGACAGCCTCGAAGGTGAAAGTAAAGAATGTAATGCTAAAGACCCACGATTCTGGAATATCTCCCGATGTAGCAACACACCAGACTCTTTGAACAACTAGTTCCAGCCTAACTTCCCAGACTCATTTCCTGCATGTGGACCCTCCCTTAGCTTGACTCACCACCCCCCTTGCTGACACCGTCTGTTCTCTGGCCACACTACACTTCTCACTGTTGCACAGACATCAGGCTCCTGGGCCTTCTATCCCTCTGTGCTAAGCTGTCCCCTAGGATTAGTCTCACGTCTTCCCTGTAATTGACCTGCCATCTCTGCTCCTGATGCAACTCAATGGTTATTTCCTTTGGGAACATACCCTTCCCCACCCATTTCCGTAACACTCAGGTCTCACAGATGGGGATCATTCTTTACCTGTCATTGTGTCCTTGATATTCAGACAGAATAAAGAAATTTCTCATTGTATCTATCTCTAAATCAGGGCTGTCTGTCACAGTCCTTCCTGGACTGTGCTTTTATGTGGCTATAATTTTCCTACACTATTCCCCACTTGCTTTGTCCCCCAGTTCTTGAAATTCCAAATCTGTGCGGCCTTTAGAATTCAACTTCCTTATTTAAAATTGAGCTAATGATATAAATATCTCATAGGCTAAAGGATTAAATGAGATAGTGTATGTACAATGCCTGGCAAAGGGCCTGCTCACATGAACAAGAACTTCATTATTACTGGTTTATATTCCATTCTCATGGTGCACATGCTTTTGGATCTGACTAAAGGGGGTTTCACTAGGTAGTAAAAGACTATACTTTTAAAACTAACTCGGGAAACCACTGACATTAAACTAAAAAAAAAGAAAAAAATTAAGAAAAGCAGGCATTTTTTTGTTAAATTGTGACTCTCACATCTATCACAGCATATAGTCATTTCTTTGACTTTTTGTGGAACTCACTTCCAGTGCTATAATTTCCAGAATTCCAGGAATGCCTTTCAAAGACCCAGTGCCCTTAATTCTAACTAGAAGTGAGGCACATAGTTTAGGGGTAAATTACTCCTGATCCGTTTTCCCGATGGTTTCTTGCATAAGCTAGATAGCTGCATTACAGAGGAAACCTGCCCAATGTATAGTCCAAATGGTTATTTCATATGCTATTTAAAGTCCATAATAATTGATCTGAATTCAGTTGGCTTGGGATCAAACTCTCTCCCTCTTCCATATAAAATTCACTTCATTATAATTTCAGGTCATAGGTCATGACTGAAGCTTTTCCTTCACAAAGCTAACTCATCTCTGTTTCTCACAGACCTCATTTGCATCGTGATTTTAAAGTCTACCTGGTTTAATTTAAAATCACTCTAAAGCATTATCAAAATGAGGCCCTGAATATGTCTTTCAGTTCATGAAGACCAGCACTATTGCCACATCCATACATCTCGAAAAACAAGTTTAATCTTATCCAGATCTGTCACAATTATTTGTCAGGCTGAAAGCTATTGATTATTAATGGTAATTACTGGCTTAAGAAATCCCTCCCCAGGTTCTGAATTTCAAATCACAGCACCTCCAGGCTTGCTGGCAGACGCTGTTCCTGGGACTGGAGGGAGAGGGAGGCAGCCGAGGCCGTGGGCCTTTCTGCGGGGAGCCTCTGTGGAGATGGATGAAATCACAGATAGTCTTTAGCCAAATACCAAGCCCACCTGACAGAAACCACACAGCAATTCCAAGCGTCCAGGAGCAAGAGCGATGCATTTTAAACATACTCCCAGCCTTCGGTCTGTCAGTAACAAATTAGACTTGTCACTTTCTGCAAGCAGATTTAGTGAGGACATTACCAATGTTAATGATTTGTGCTCGCCAGGGGAGGAAGAGGCTGGAGGCAGGGTTTGGTAGCGCCTAGGGAAAGCTTTCATTTTCTGTTCATTTCTTTTCTTCTGGCCCCACGTATCATGACAAGTGCTGTTTTTCCACAGTCATCCCTCTCGCAAGTTTGGGAATGTCAGACCATATGAAAATCTCACATATTCTTTGCTTCAACAGACAGACCAACACATGCCCACTGTTTACCACTATCCATGAGTTCCAGTTAGGAACGTCAGGGGAATTGACCTTCCAGAGAAGTGTGTGTGAGGGTGAGCGTGTGTGTAAACAGACGGCTTGTTTTATAAGTCAGAGATTCTCTTAGGTTGCCCATAGATGTGTTTTAAATAGGATCCATACTCTCCTGGAGCTTGTTTCTTGTTTCCCCTGACACCCATATTCTAGAGGAAAAAGCCTGAAACTAAAGTACAAGCAGGAACTCAGTGTTACAACAGAGGATCTCCAGCTTTAAGAGGAAAACTCCTTTAATTGATCCACAATAATTAAAGATTTTTCTCTAATGCAATTTTACCAGGCTGCTACAAGAGTTTTTGAAACATGTAATACCTATTTAGTCAGGGGCACAGACCTGTTTTCCTCTAGATTATCAAATATAAAAATGACAACAGCCAAAACAACAATAGCCTTTGGGAGTGAATGACTTGTGTTGAACCATAAATATATAGGTCATATAATACAGTTGCATCTTATTGGTCACATTGCATAATAAGATTGCATCTGATTGGTTAATTCTTGGTACCAGAATTCCTTGGATACAAGTATAGGCACCTGATATTTTTTAAAGTCATTTTGGACCAAAAAGAGTAGATAATTATTACTATTTTTTTGTAAAATAATCAAAATTATACCTATTTTTTGTCAGATTGGCAAAAAATATACAGGGTCCAGCAGTAGTAAGGCCTGCTTGAGGGTGGTTGGTGGGGTACCTGAATGTCTCACACCAGATGGACAGCAATTTGAATATTTCACCTAAAATGTCACAATGGTGCTTGAGTATGATATTATTATGCTACAGAATTACATTCTTATGATTTTGTAATAAAAGAGTTTGTAATAAAAAGGGGGTGTTATTTGTGCTGAACCCTGTATATTTTTTTGGTGTGTTGCCGAATTTTAGTAATTAGTTTATGTGTGCCATGAGATGAGAAAAATTGAAATTCACTGCTCTGATGAATAGATGTAATGCCATTGATAAGTATCCTTTACATCCCTACATCATTTTTTTCAAAACTTTCTCAGAAATGCAAATGACCATAAAACCAGGATGTTTCTCCTTCTCAAATGTAACTATTGAGTAGATACGTAGTAGAGGAAGCAAATCAATCCATCTAAATCTATTAAGCTCCGGTAATCATTTCAGTGACCCGAATTCCCAAATTGAAAAAAAGAAAACTTTAATGTTGATAGCTCAGACTAAGAATTAAATTTTCCAGGTCCTGGCTAGCGTAGCTCAGTGGATTGAGCATGGGCTGCGAACCAAAGCATCGCAGGTTCGATTCCCAGCCAGGGCACATGCCTGGGTTTCAGGCCACGGTCCCCAGCAACCACACATTGGTGTTTCTCTCTCTCTCTCTTTCTCCCTCCCTTCCTTCTCTAAAAATGAATAAATAAAATCTTTAAAAAAAGAATTAAATTTTCCAAACACTCACAGAGCTTACTAAATACAAGACAGACTAAAATGTTGTGTTACACTAAAAGACATAAATGGTTTCACAGAGCAGGCTGTAAGGCTGGTATATTGAAATCGGGCTACTTCCAGGCCGAAGTTCGTCAACAGCTTTGTATTTGCAGTCCTTCCCACAACTCAGAGGCCTGAGCCCAGTGACCCCAAGTGAGTTAATACAAACCATAATTAAGGATAATTCAGTGGGGAAATTTATTTCATGGTCTTGATACGATGGCATTATGGGCTGTTCGTTAATCATTATGATTTTTAGGGTTGTGTGGTGGGGGGGAATATCAATGACAAAGAGAGAACATAAACCACAGGGACAGACCCGACAGAGTCAGCTTTGCTTGCAAGCCCCAAGTCTGCAGCAGCCTGCTAGCCGAAAACACACCAGGAACAAGGGGAAAATGAACAAAAGCCTAAACAGGCAACTCCAAGGAAAGCTTTTGGAAGCAGCCCTAGTGTATTCTCCCACCTTGGTTAGCCCACGCCAGCACCTGCCCCAGCACCAGGGGGCAGCAGAGCCGGGTGCGCCTCTCTCACTGTAGGTTAACACCTTCTGTGCTTTGATTCTTTGGGCTTTGAAGTACGTACATCCAGACACACGCCCCCAAACTGAATTTCTACAAGGCAAACCTCAGTTGTTTCTTTTTTTCAGGGTGTTTTCTTCTTTTCTCCCTTTGCCTTCGTGCCTCATCCTCACATACGGTTCTTCAGCATCTACTTCACCTCCAACCCCGTTTTCCTTTTCAGAGCTGTCATCCCTAACTAGCTGTTCTTCGTCAAGAGATGACTGAGTTCTGTGAGGCATCTCCCACTGGGAACCTGGCCTTGGTTCGAGAGGCTCTGAATTACAGGTTGGCTGCATTTCTGATGCATCCTGAATGTGATGTATCACTAACCGGGGGTGAAGGCAGCCAGTGCAGCCGCTTGGACTGGGTAGCTCAACAAACATGTTTTTCAGACATATGGGATTTTCCAACATCCGCATTGGATTTTGCCCCAAGGTAGACTACTTATTTATTCCTTTAATCTCTCGGGTTTTATGGATTGAAGAGGACCTGAGTCATAGGAGCAAATTACAATGGAGCTTTTTAAAGTTTAGCCCAAAACCCAAGATGCAAAGAAAAAACTAACTGAATGGCAATTCTGAACTGAGAGAACAATAGTTTATTTCTGACATGTACAACTTGTGTTTAAAATCCAGCAGTAACAAAGGATAAACATGAAGTAATGAATGTTGGTGTATATGTTTGTCAGTTTTTGCTGTGGCAACAAACAAACTCAGGATCTCAGTGGTTTATAACATGTTTATTTCAGAGCCCTGGGCCTGTGGGTTAGTGATGTTCTGCTGGGCTCAGCTGGGTTTGGCTGGGCTTGGCTCCAGCTGGTGCTTTGGGCTCAGATCTGCTGTCCCAGTTTTCAGTTTGTAACCCAGGCTCAAGAAGCAGCCACTCTCTGGAGCGTGCTGCCAGGGTGACTAAGGACAGAAGCTCAGACGTATGCACAGAAGTGGGGAATTCCTCTTAAAACCCTTCACTTGGACCTCAGACAATGTCAGCGTTACCCACATTTTACTGCCCTAGGCAAGTCACATGACCAAGCCCAAAGTCAGTGGGGTGTGAAAGCTATTGTACAGTGAAAAAGTGAATACTTGGCCCTTGTTTTCAGTTCCTTTCACGGAGCTCCAAAAACTTTTGAAATTTACTCCCTTTATATGCCAATAAGGTGACACAAATGAGGGGGCCCTTGGTAGCTTTAGGATGGGTGTTGGTTACCAGAAAAGCCAACCATATGAACACAGGGTTAGACTCTCAGCCCTAACCCCCAGGCAGAAACAAGAAGCTGGGGACTGAGTTCAAACACCAATGTCTGATGATAGAACCATTTGTGTCTATGGAATCAAACCTCCATAGAGACTCCTATGATAGGGTGCAGGGACTTGCAGGGCTGGTCAGTTCATCGATGTGCCGGGAGGGTGGCAGCCCCAGGGAAGGCATGGAAGCTCTGTGCCTCCCTGCTCTCACCACACCCTATGCATCTCTTCCATTGGGCTGTTCTCGAGTTGTATCCTTTGTAATAAACCAGCAACGTAAGCGAAGTGCTCTCTTGGGTTCTGTGCCATTCTAGAAAATTAGTGGGCCTGAGTGGAGGTGTGGAAGTGGGTAGTCAGCAGGCAGAAGCGTGGGTAACCTAGGGACCCACTTGCAACTGACACCTGAAATGGGTGTAGTGTTGTGGGGCTGAGTCCTGAACCTGGGGGGTCTGCACTAACTATGGGCAGCGAGTGTCAGAATTGAGTTAAACTGTTGACATCTAGTCATTGCTGAAGAACCAGGAGACCTGAAAGGCCACATTTGGTGTTGGAAACCAAGCTTAAGGAGTGAACAAATACTTATAATCCAATAACACAGTCAACCATAGGGTACTTTGGAACATATTTAAATGCATTAAAAATACTGAGGACTATTGAGGATCCTCAAATCCCAGCTGTCTAGTCTACTCCCCAATCAACCGTAGCAAATAGTGTCATCTCTTTCTTTTTTTTTTTTTCATAAAAACATCAACATAATCCAGCATGGGTCAGAGGAGGTCCTCTGTTTCCTAGTAAATATTTCATAAAATTTGTCTTCCACCCAAGTTACTCAGAGAAGAAAAAAAGACAAGAATTATAAAACAACACAGATAAGCCCAGTGTTGTCCTCGGGGCTTCCTTTTCCTCAGCTCCTTTGATCTCGCGACAGCTCTGTAAGGGGATTCCATCCCCCCACGCCCACCCCAGTTGTTCAGATGAGGAAACTGAGATTCAGAGACAGGCAATTTGTCCACACTGACACAACTAGCATGCAATGGAACCAACATTTGAACTTTGCCCTGTATGGCAAAAGCTTTTCCCTCTACTCCTTATTTTTCCACAGGAAAGGTCACAGACCTGACTTTGCCCCAAGGAAAGGCCAATGAAGAATTGCCGTCATGTAGATCATGAAATCTGTCCAATGGTACCTGTATTTGGAGAAGACAGTAGTAAAGTCACAACTATGTTAATATGAGTTAACAAAGCTGGTATTGGATATCTTTGGTGTAAGTTGTTCACAGCTGGGGTTTATTTGCTTATTTTTCCAGAGCCCTGTATATACCTTACAATCTACAAGTACACAATAGACAGCCCCAAAAGTGGGGAAAAGATCTGAGGAGACAATTCACCCAAGAAGATGAGTGGATGGCAAAGAAACACATGAAAAGATACCCAACACCCCTAGTTGTTAGGAAAATGTAAATAAAATCGCCATGAGACACTACAGCACACCTATGAGGATGGCTAGAGTAAAAAAAAGACAATAACAAGTACTGACAATGATGTAGAGTAACTGGAACTCTTATATACTCATGAAAAGTAACATTCTATAACCCAAATTGTACAACCACTTGATAAAACAGTTTGGCAGTTTTTTCAATGGTAACAAACCATATGACACAACTATTTATTAGTTACCCGATAAAAAGAACAACATATGTATACAATGATAGTTATCCATCAACAGATGCACACATTAGTATAGTGTGGTACATCCACACACAATGGAATACTACTTGGTGATAAACAGAAATGAACTGGATGCACACAACCACATGCACGAATCTCTGTGCTAAGTTAAATAAGCCAGACCTCCCCACAAAATTACATGATTCAATTAATGTGAAATTCTATAAAATGCCAATTGATCTATAGTGACAAAAACAGATCAGTGGTTGGACAAGGACAGGAGGTGGGGAGACACAGGAAAAATTACAAAGAGCATGAAGAAACTTTTGGAGGTGCTAAATGTTTTTTATTTTGATGGTGGTGATGGTTTCATGGGTATATACCTATGTCAAAACTTATTAAATTGTACCCTTGAAGTGTGTTCAGTGTGTTATATGTCAGTTATAATGCAATAGAGCTTTTTAAAAAATAAAAGTACATCATATAGGCATATTGTGAAGAATAAATGATTTCAGACATGAAAACTTAGAGCCATATCTGGCACATTGTAAGCATTGAATGCATGCTAAGGTCTCACTACCATTGTTTTTATTGTTTCTGAGAGGGACGTTGCAGGGTCATTGCTGACATTAAGTGTATCTGGAAGGATCTACTTTCTACTTTCCGCAGCAATTGCCTTCCTGTGTCACTGCTCAACCATGACAGAGGTGACAAATTCTAGGGCAAAGCCCTAAGACTAAGTCTGACCAAAGAACACTTTGTCATGTCTACATTTCACAATGTGAGAAGTATATTAGGAAAATAAAACCTATTCTGTGTGAAGACAAGTAGTTTCTACTTTGAATGGCTTTTGATAATCCTAAATGAGCTATGCTAATTCACTGAGTGCAAGAGGTTAAGTCCCCCCACAACCATTTCCCCTTTCACCCACCCTGAGTGCTGAACAGGACTTGGAAGTTTCTGAACGTTTCGCTGTTTGTTGGGGAATGTGGAGTGAAGCTAGCCCAGCTCCGAGGTCAATCAGAATCCACGTGTTTTGGCAGTTGTACTAATTTCCCAGGTATTAAAAAAGAAATTATTTTCACTCTTTTACTTGTGTTCTAATATCATTGCTAGGTAGTTCACCTTCATGGTGTAGAGATTCCTGCTGATACACAAGGACCCTGTAGGAAGTGACCTTGGAAATGTAACAAATGTATGAGTTTCTCTTTTGGTGGGAGCCATAGGCCAGAAAGGACGTGTGCTAAGAGCACTGGGGACTGGCCAGGGAAAACCACCAGTAAAGTGGCTGTAAACCTCATCTTAGGAAGGAACGTGAGTTCTGTCCATAAAGTATCCAGCCATGTAAAATGAAAAATAGTGACATTTACTGAAGAAGATACAAGATACAAGAAACACTGTACACAGGACAACAACACCTCAGTCCCCTTCAGAGTAGGCACCTTGGGACCTCACACAGTTCTCCCAATTGCCATCAGCTGCCCTGTCCCATTTTCCTGAATCTTACCCACAGTCTGAAATCTCTTCCCTTTCAAAGGTGATTTTAGTTTTGGGAAAAGCCGAAGTCTCAGGGTGCCACAGTTGGGCTGTAGGGGAGCTGAGTCACCTGGGTGATTTGAGGTTTCGTCAAAATACTCTGCATGAGACATGATGCATACATGACCAGGGGTGTTGTCATGATAAAACTGCCAGTCACCTGTGGCCCATAACTGTGGTCTTCTGAATCATGTGAATAGTTTACATGGAGGAATGTTCAGGCTGAATGCAAAATCTGATGCAGATCTGTTGTTCGCCTGGCTCAGTCATTTGGAATGTGACAGCCACACAGTACACATGCTCACTCAGTGGCATCTACGGCTCCCCCAACTAGCTCAGTGAAGCCATCATTGTTCACACATGTGCATTCCAGTCCACTCTCCTTGGCTGCCAGGTTACATGGATGTTGTGCAAACTGATCTCGTTATGTTAACAATGGCTGGACTTTTTCTGGACAGACTTCCTATACAAGTAACTAGGGTAAGGTCCAGGCTGAATAGTGATTTAAAAAAAAAAAAGCAAAGGTGGGGGTGAAACTAAAACTCTACAAATATTTGGCTTGAAGAACACCAGTGCTATTGACCTTTCTAAGTTCTTTAAATATACCACCTTGAACATTTTTATCTTCAGTATTTAAGGACAAGATCTTTTGCTCTCAACTTTATCCTACCTCCTTCTACATACTCTCTCCATCTTACTGGTCACTGGGAAGGAATAGAAAGGGGAAAATGTGAAATCTGTGTCATCTTTATCTTCATCTAATATAAATTGGGTACTTTTTGCCACTTTCTTGGAAACACTCCGTATGAAGATGAAGGCAATGTTGAACTGAGGCTGAATCAGATGTGATCTCTGTCCTCCTAACTGCCAGTGATCGAGCAGAACTCAACTGCACTGGAGGCAGGGAAACTGTCAGCTCACCGTTACAGCCATCGCACCTGGAACAGGCTGACCAATAGACTACACGGTTCCTGAAAGAGAAACAGAAAGAAAAAAATCCTTTTACACCCTGAAACAGTTATTCGTGTTCTTATTGGTGACTGACTTCTTTGACTCAGCATCTTGTTTGTGAGGCTCACATGTTGTATGTGCAATAGTTTATTCACTCTTCTCATTGTATAACATTATATTGGGTTGCCCAAAATGTCCATTTAGTTTTTTCCATAAAAAGGACACAGTTTTCATTTTCACCCATAACTTTATTGATTTGGATATTTTGAGTATGTCAAGTATCTCTCACGTGGTGTAACACTGATTGTTCTCAATGTCTCAATTTGATCGTTATCAACTTCAACGGGTCTACCAGACTGTGGGGCATCGTCCAGCGAGAAGTCTCCAGCATGAAACTTCACAAACCATTTTTGACTCTTTCTCCATATACTGCACAAGACTTCTTTTTTTTTGCATTCCAGTTGTGTTTTTACCTTCTTGAAATACTAAAGCATAAAATGCTGCAAATGTTGCATATTTTCCTCCATCTACAACATTAAAGTGGATGCACAAAAATTCATCAATTTTGATGTTTTTTTAAATGCATGCTGATATGACAGCTGTCATAATAGCATCCATCAAAATTGTTTCAAATGAAATTAAAGGCAACTAAGCACTACTAGAGCCATTTTACAAAAAAAAAGTGCACTTTTTGACCAACCCAATAAATATATCACCATTTATTTATCTGATGTGCATTTAGATATGTGTTCAGTTTGAAGATATTACAAATCATGCTACTGTAAATATTCATGGTTGCATGTGTGTCTACTGGGTATACCCTTAGGAATGGAGATGGTAGGTCCTGGACATGCATATTTCAGGTTTTGTAGAGGTTGGACAGATCCCTCCAATGAGTGTTCCAATTTACACTCCCACCAGCAAGGTATGAGAGTTCTAGTTGTTCCACATTCTTGACAGCACTTGAAATTTTTGCTTTGGCAAGGGTGTGCTATATACTTCAGTGTAGTTTTAATTTTCATATTTGTGATGACTAAGGAAGTTGAGCATGCTTATATTTAGCCATCTGGTTGACCCTTTTGTGAATTTCCTCTTCATGACTGCTGTCCTGTCTCTTTCCATTGAATTCTTTACCTTATTTGGTTTAGACTCTTTACAGATTCTGGATGTAAACCTTTTGATGAAATTATGTATTGCAAAATAGTTTCCCTACTCTGTTGCCTGCCTTTTTATTTTCAAATACATTTCATAAATAAAATTCTTAATTTTTATGTTTTCTTTTATGTCAGTTCTTTTATGATTAGTGCTTTCTCCTTTATTCTCAGATCATGAAATCATTCTCCTAAGTTTTGTTCAAAAAGATTAATCATTTTTCTTTCCCATTCAGATCTACAATCCATCTGAAATTGGTTTTTGCGTACAGTGCAGAGTAGGGGTTAAGATGCATTTTTCTCCATATAAATACCCCCATTGATCTTATGTTACTAACTATAATATAAAAAACCCTAAAACAACTTTCTTCCCCTTTCTTTGCAGTAGCAAAGTTTTTATAAATCAAGTAAATCTGTATGTATAAGTTGCTTTTGGGACTCTGATTTGTCCCATCAGCTAACCTGTCTTTCCTTGCACTAATACCACACCATTTTAATTATGTGGCTTCATGCTAAGACTTAATTTATACCTATTAAAGAAAGAGTAACTTTTTCTATTTTTTTCTTGTCTTTTCTTGGTCCTTAGACTTTCTATATAAATTTTGGAATCAACTTTTCAATTTTCCAAAACAAAACAAATACATTTATGGCATTGTGACTGAGAGAGCTTTGAATTTAAACAATTGTTTTATGAAAGAACTGACATTTTGAAATATTGCATCTTCTTATTCATGGACACAATAATTTCTTCCATTCATTTTAAAATTGATCTCAGCAAGTAGATTTCAGTGTAGAAATTCTTTCCACATTTCATTAAATTTATTTCTAAATAATTGATGTTATTTATGCTACTATAAATGGTATTTTTTATAAATTTCAAGCAAAATCTATTTTAGACAAGATACAGAAATGCAATTGGTTTTTAAGTTGTCTTAGAATCCAGTGACCTCATTAAATTAACTTATTACTTCTTTTCACTTTTCTGTAGATTGTTTGTGTTTCCTATTCATATATTAAGTCTTTGTATAAATAATAACAATTGAATTCATCCTTTCAAATCCTTACTATTTTTATTTTATTTTCTAAACTATGTGCATTGTCTACGATCTTCTTACATATTGGATAGAAATGAAAATAGCATAAATTCTTTCATTCCCAATGTTAACTGTTAGTAAGACACAACTAAGTATATTGTTCACATAGGTTATTTTTTGATAAATACAGATCTTACCAGATTAAGAATGTTTGCTTCTATTACTAATTTGCTTGGAGTTTTTATTATGAATGTTTATTAGATTTTATCAAATGTTATCAGATACTTTTTGGGATCTTTTGAAATGAGTATATTATTTTATCTTTTGTTCTACTTAGGTAGGGAATTCCACTGATTAAATTTTTAATGTTAAATCAACCATACAATCATAAAATAAATCCAGTTAGGTTGTGTTATTAAAAAATTCTTATGTATAGTTGTATACAATGGGCTAACACTTAAAATTTTGTACTTATGTTTATAAATTACTGATCTATATATTCTTTTCCTGTATTGTATTGCCCTTGGTATAGTATTTTGTAGCTAGATTTTGGTAACAAAATTATCTAAGCTTAGGTTATCTAAGGTTATCTAAGGTTATCTAAACCTAGGAGAGGTTTTGTTGTTGTTGTTTTTCTCTGAAAAGGTCCATCTAAATTTGGTATTTTTAAAGCTATTTGTTCACCTCATCTAAACTTTTTAATGTATGGTTTTATCAATTCAACTGGTCTTTTTAAAGAATCAACATTTTCTGTTATTGATTTTTTTCTGTTGCAATTTGTTTCTATTTCATTAATTTCTACTCTCAATTTGTTTCATTTTTTCCACTTACTTTGATGTTACTACACAGTCCTTTTCCCAACATGTTGATTTGATTCTCAGGTCATTGATTTTTAGCCTTTCTTTTAAAAAATACTATAAATTACACTTTAAGATCAGCTTTAGTTTCATTCAACAAATTTGATATGTTGTATTTTTATTGTCATCTACACAACAGGATTTAAATCTAGAATTTCTAATTTAATCTAGAATTCCTTCAGCTAAAACATACTAGCCTTTCATTTCTTTGTTATCCATAAATAAATGGTATTCAAACTTTTATGTAAAAATACTTAGATACAAAAAGGAATAAAACTGTTATTTTTAGTTTGCATATTCTGTGCCAGTAAATGGTCAAGCTTCTTCCTTCTTTGTGCTTTTATATTTAATACAACAACCTTGGGGGTATGGATTATTATCTCCTCTCTACAAATAAAGTCACATGTACAAAGATATTAAGGGATTATGTTCAACTAATGTGTATTAAACCCAGGATTTAAAGATGAACAAGATAAACTTTTCCAGCTCTAAAGTCTGTGTTTTTCTTTCATTCTCTCCTACTCCATGCTACTTCTACACATATATTACCATGTATTGAAGTAACAGAACCTAAGAATTACAACTAGAATGAGCGAGGTATCTCAGAGCCTTCCTTATATTTTGCAAGTAAGAAAACAAGATTCCCGAAAAGTTGTCTGGCTGATCCAATTTGTATGCTGGCAAACAGTTTAGCCAGGACCAAATCTGAGGTGTCCTAATTCCTAGAACAATGAACTCTCTGCCCTTGTGAATTGTCCCAGTCCAACACTCAGGAACGGGCAGTAATGCCTGACCATCAACAATGCTTACACGGCCACTCAGTGTCCCTGGCTGTAAATCTGAAGTTAGTCTCTCAGTGCTGCCACAAAAGAGTACAGAACATTGCTATTGGTCCCTATTATCTCCTTAGAAATATTTTTCATAACTTCTTCAAAAGTTTTCTTGTCCCTCCTTGGTAGTCGCTGCGGGGAGTTAATGTGGAGAGTAGAGGATGAGAGTTCTCAAGTGGTCAGGAGGAGTGTTTACTGGAAATGCTAAAAACGGTTAGCTGGGTTTAAACTTGCCTTCAGGGAACAGAGTTCAGGGATGTTGATTCTATTAGGCTTGACTGATAAAACTCCAACCGCCAGGTTTTCTGCGTCCCTTGGCTTCTGGCACTTTTAGCAGCTTCCCCTGCTGTCCACGGGGTATTCTGGGAAGGGTACCCAAAGCTTTGATAGGGGGTCCCTGTGGGCTGTGACAGGAAAGAGGGGATCGTAGATGCATGATTTAACCTCTTTTCACTCTCCATACTCCTTGCCAGAGAGAATCTCTGTCACATCAGCTAACGGCAGCAACAAGACCAGTGAAAGAAACCATAAACTGTAAAATGCTATTCTCAGAAAACACATCATCCAATGAATGCCTGGTAGCTTTTTGCTGAGAGACAATAAACGCTACTGCTCTGCAGTGAGGAGAAATGAGAAATCCTATTCCCAGGGGAGAAAAAATACATCTCCACGTGTGACATGTAGTTAACATTATGGATAGCATCTGCCTGCACTCTTATCACGATGCAAATTTGTTTTCTATTCACTGGCTTGAATAGTAACAAAATAATATTAAAATGTGAATGAAACACCAGATACAAATTTCATTACGACTTCTAAGGCGTGTATGGGGGGGGTGGTTAGGAGTGAACAAAAGCAGACAGCAGTTAGTCAACTCTAGTATCTATAACCTCTATTGGAAAGCCAATCTGCTTATTAATAATGAGCCAAATGCTTGTTGGAATAAGTTTTATAGGCTTTGCCAATGTTATATAATTGGATTTTACATAAAGTTTCTGAAGTGCTGTGTACTAACTTGTTGACAAGATTGTTTATTATTTCTTTTGGATGAAATATAAAATGAAATTCTGGCCACAAGGATCATAAAAACTATTTTATGCCCTTTTTTCCTCCCTAGGAATAGACATACTAGTTGTGAGGTTCTGGATAAATCTGAAGTAGATTTATCCTTTATATTAAGCTTCCAGGAGGCAGGACTCATATTTCTTATAAACTTAGTACAGCACCTACATTAGGTAAGTTTGAAGCTGTGCATTGGTGACAATAAACTGGAGACTTTTAGGGCTTGTGCAGCGAGAACAGAACTCCTACAAGAAGTGAACTCTAGCATTACAAGCAGATAGAGGAGATTTTATTCATTGTCTCTCTGTTCTGTGTATACATGATTTCCTCGTGTGCATTAGCTGACCCTCAGGGAGCTGCTCATCTTTGCCATAGACCTAACTGCCCTGAGGAAATGGAGAGGTGATTTTCCTCCCTGCTAAACTTAGCTTAAGGAAATTAAATCAATTCCTTTATCAGTACCTTTCAATTAACACATGTTATGCCTGTGTTCATTCTGGAGTTTAAATCGTTATTTTTAAATATTTATTTTAGGAATTACGCTTTTACTTCCAAGATTTCTAATGATTCTTTTTCATTTTCTACCTGTTCGTGTTTTGTCTATGCCTTTTGTTCTTTTCTACTAATAGTTGCCACAATGTTTATCTTCTTGGATATATAACCATTATATAAAAGTTTCTCCGATGGTTTATTAATTTCATGTCATCTGGAAAAAATTTATGTGCCACTGTTGACATTGTGTAGTCTTTCTTAGTTGAGTTGTCTCCCCCTGTTTTGGAATTTTGGTTTGCAGCTCCATTTAGAGAAGGGGAATTTCCCCTTTTACCTCCTTTTTTCTCATCATTCACACCCATTCTCTGCTTGTAGTTTCTTCCCTTCCTCAGGCGTTTCCAAGCTCCTGGCCCAGCACTTGGTCTCATATTAGTGATGTAAAGACAACATAGACCTCATTACTGAGCCCGTGGGTGGCTTGGCCCAGACTCAGTCTTAGGTCTACACCCACACCTCCAGAATCTGCTCCCTGCAGACATGGCCTCGTGGAAGCCACAGAGTCTAGTAGCTGCCAGCAGAAGTGGTTTTAGCTTTTTTCCACAAATGACTTGAGGGAAAGGGGTATCACCCTCCAAGCTCCTAGTTTCCATTTATCCTTTTGTATTTTACCTATCACTTTTAAGTGTTTGGGTCCATAGAAACTTACTTCTGGAAAAGATATATTACTTTTATTTAAAATATATATATATAATTTTGTTTAAAACACCATTGGATGTGGGATGTATTGACTAACGGATGTGAGAGTCAATTTTAGGATAACCTAAGTACAGAAAGTTGATCTTCGGAGCTGGAGAACAGTATCAGAGCTAGAAGTGTCCGCCATTGTTGATTCCAACCTCTTCTTTTAAAACCGTAGAACTAAGACCCAGAGAGGCTGTGAGTTGCTTCTCCAACATTTAGACTTCAGGCATATGGGAAAGAGGGGTGAGTGATTTCTCTCTTTCACCAAAGCAAAGCCTGGGGTAAGTCTTTTAAAAGATGAGATCTTTTGCCCCTCGAGAATGCTATGCGAGGGCCAGGGGAACTTGTGTCTGCTTTAGGGAAACAGAAACAAAAAAATCAAATTGTTGTTAGGCTTCACCCCACCAACTGGGAGGCTGGGGGAGTGAGGTCAGTCAGTGTGCATGTTACTGCATCTGGTGCTGTCTGGAACACGACCACAGACAAGCCTTAATTCTAGTTTCTGCTCTTCATAGCTGCAAAGGTCCGCTGGATCCCTTGTGTTGCATTCTTATTGGTAATAGTCTTTCCCATTGCTGGAAAGGGTCACTATTCTGTGTATGGACAAAGCTATTCACATCTATAAACTGATTATAGGAGACAAGTGAGAGAACCCTCCTAAAGTGACAAAGTCAAATTAACTTACAATACACAGAGAGTATAGTAACTGGAAAAACATGAGAAAGACCTTGCTAGACCTTCCCAGTTCCTGATCTACTTCACTAAGGAAAAAGCCACTGACAGGAATAGCAGAATTTTACAAAAATATGTATTACTTAATAAATTTAGATTTCCTTCCTCTCCACTCCAGTAACTAAATGTAATGTTAAAATCCTACTAATGTTTTCTGGGTTTCCCATATCTTGCATAACTCAATTCTCAATGAGACTCTGTGAACTAGTTACTATCCTAGCTACTCTGATCTTCACTCACATCTTGTCAGGACCCACTGCCCAGCCAGCAGCTGCAGGACAGTGTCAGCTCTGACTGTTCACACTGCTTTCCTCTCGAGAAGTTGCCCGTGGCCTCATGGAATTGCCACGCCTAAGACTGTTGCCCCCTTCCAGGGTGTAGCATATGGCCACCTCTGAAGAGCATTTATGCTATTGATGCGGCAAGTGTTTTCTTTCTCTTTTTTTTTTCTATCAGAAAAGAAGTGCAGAAGCAGTTCTCACTCATCTGCAAATCTCACATAAGATTGGGGAAAGGTTTGTGTGGGGGAGGGTACGTGTGTGTCTTTATATATATATCCTTCTCTATTGGTAAATACCAAAGAGAAATATTTAACTGATAAATATATATTTTAATCAAAATACTTTTCTGAAAGGAAAGGAAGCGCAAATACTGTTTACCCATGAAGTTAAGTATAGTATTCAAATATAATTGACCTCATATACCATGTTCATGCACAGGAAGAATTAACATCATTAAAATGTCCATACTACCCAAAGCAATGTATACATTCAATGCAATTCCTATCAAGATTCCAATGACATATTTCACAGAACTAGAACAAATATTTCAAAAATGTATATGGAACCACAAAAGACCCCACATAGCAACAGCAATCCTGGGAAAGAAAAACAAAGTTGAAGGAATCAAAGTACCTAATATCAATCTATACTATAATAATCAAAACAACATGGTACTGGCATCAAAATAGACACATAAACAAATGGAACAGAATTGAGAGCCCAGAAATAAACCCACACCTTTAGAGTCAACTAATATTCAACAGAGGAAGCAAGCACATACAATGGACTAAAGATAGTTTATTCAATGAATGGTATTGGGAAGTGTTGGCAGATCTGTGCAGAAGAATGAAACTAGACCACCTTCCTACAACGCACACAAGAATAAATTCAAAATGGATTGAAGACTTAAATGTTAGACCCAAAACCATGAAATCAAAGAAGAAAATGTATGCAGCAAAATCTCAGACATACTTCATAGCAATGTTTTATCAGATATATCTCCCCAGGAAAGGGAAACAAAAGAAATAATAAACAAATTGTACTACATCAAACTAGAAAGGTTTTGCACAGCAAAGGAAAATATCAACAAATAAAAAGGCAGCCCACAGAATGGGAGAATATATTTGTCGATACATCTGATAAAGGGTTAATGTCCAAAAAAAAAGAACTTAAAATACTCAACACCAAAAAACAAACAACCCAAATAAAAAATGAGCAAAGGACCTGAATAGACATTTCCCCAAAGAGGACATACAGATGGCCAGTAGACATATGAAAAGGTGCTCAATGTGACTGATCATCAGAGAAATGCTAATTAAAACCACAATGAGATACCATCTCACACCTGTCAGAATGGCTACCATCAATAAATCAACAAACAACAAATGCTGGCGAAGATGCAGAGAAAGGGGAACCTTTCTGCACTTGTTGGTGGGAATGCAGATTGGTGCGACCACTGTAGAAAGCACTATAGAGATACCTAAAAAATTAAAAATGGATCTGCCTTTTGACCCAGCAATCCCATTTCTGGAAATATATCCAAATGAACCCAAACACAAATTGGAAGGAACATAAGCACACCTATGTTCATTGCAGCATTATTTACAGTTGCCAAGATATGGAAGCAGCCAGAGTGTCCATCAGTAGGTAAGTGGATAAAACAACTATGCGGCACTTATACAATGGAATACTACTTGGTTGTAAAAAAGAAGGAACTGTTACCCTTTATGACAGTATGGATGAACTTGAAGAATACTGTGTGATTTCACTCATATGTGGAATCTAATGAACAAATTGAACAAGCAAAATACAGACTCAGAGATAGGGAGCAGGATGACAGCTAAAGGAGGTGAGGGGAGGGGTGGTGGGACTGAGCAAAAAGGGAAAAGGACTCATGGACATGGAAAACAGTGTGATGATTGCAGGAGGCGGATATAAGGGGACTAAATGGTAATGAGAAAATAAAATAAAAATTATTAAATTTCAAAAAATAATAGCTTTTGAGTCTGAAAACTGGCTCACATTTAGAAACTGAGTAAGGATGTTGACTATTTAACATCACTTTCTTCAGCCTCTTAATCTATTCTTGACTTATTTGTTGTATAAAATAAGTATTGTTCTTGGTGGCTGTTCATCTCTTTTGCCCCTGAGAACACCGTGTCCTAGTAACCATTTTCACAGCTCTCTACTGGCCAGGCCTCTCAACTACCACTCAGACCTTGACATTCATTACAATAATTGTGCCACCTGGACTGCACTCTGCAAGTGCAGCCACCTGGATTCTATGATAATAGATCCTATTATCCCACTGCTACGGAGGAGCCCAGTTGCATATCAACATCTCCTACTCTCCTCCCTGGTCTATGGAAGTCAGAGTATCATTCAGCTTTCCAATGATATTTTTCCCAATTCTTTAGGGTGTTTCCTATTGCTTTGGCAACTAGTGTATCTGATCTCTCTAGTATGCAATTGGCAGGTGAGTTTTCTGGACTTCCTCTTGTATGCTCACTCCTCTGGGCTTTTTAATTCCTCCTTACACTGTGTGCCATGGAAGTTCTAGCATTTCAGCTTGACTTAGTGTGAGCCTTAGCCTTCTGTAAGTTTCTAGGGATGTCCTATTAGCATATATACATCTCCTAATGATCCTTGCCAGGGCATCAAATTGTGTATGTCTGTGTTTATAAATTCTCCATAAAGATGGATAACTTTACATTCTGTCCCTCTTGATTTACTGCCCTCAAGTTCCTGTCCCATATGTATGCTACTTGCTCTTGCAAACTAAATCCTTAGTTCCTTCAAGCTCCTGCACCCTTTGCAGGCCCAGCACTTCCCAGGTAGGGTTATGGACCACTTGACCTTAGTCATTTGACCCATGAGGGCTATGAAGGGATGTAAAGGTAGTTTCTGAGGGGGTGTTGCCATGCAAGACAAAGGTCTCTGAACAGTCATTAAACAGATGGTGAGCTCTAGTCTTCAATTTGGGCAAGTGGGTCACTTCTGCCATCTCAGAGCATTCTAGACAGAGGATTCAAGATTTTCAATTGCATAAAGTGCAGCTGGCCAACCCAGGGATCAAGGTCTTACTTCTTTCCACTCAAGTTCCTTACTTTGGTGTACCAAACATACCAGGGCTAGGAGGTCAACCCCCTCTGGAATTTTGCTCCCCTTAGGCATTGGATAAAAGGATCCTACTGGAGAGGGGCCATACTTTGGATGAGGCAAGCTCCCTTTGGCAGAGATCACTTCCAGAAAAGAACAGAGCTTTGAGAAATCAGAAGCCAACACTTCCAACAGCTGGAGGAAAGGGTGCTTTATTCCAAAAAAGGGAACCTGGTCTATATATCATACCTTCTTTTTACAGTAAACCTGGGTTCATATATCTCATGAATAAGGGTCTGAATCATCCCACCAACAAATCAGCCTAATCCAGCAGAGGTGCCAGCCAAGCATGAGATTAATCTAGACTACAGTGTGTGGAGGAAGAAGGGGCTAAAGGTGTCAGTTATGACCTTGAGATCAGGGGCCCCACTATAGGCTATAGTGGCCAGTCAGTGACCCTTCCCTTATAAGTTTCTCCAGGAAAAAAAAACAATGTGAATTCTGTAGAAGGTGTTCCTTTATAAGTAAACTTACTATATGAAACAAATAGACTTGATCCAATTGGGAATGCAGCATAAATAATTTTGTATGGATCTCCTTTGGAGGCCAAACCACCTATTTCCAAGAACTGGGATTATGAGTTGCTAATGGTTCATAGCTGTGTTCCTCACTGGGAACTGCCTTCCACCAAGGGATCTGCTTTACCCAAGGCTATGCTCTTTCCCAGGGGATGTCCCTCGGGCAATGCCTGGCTGATACAGGGCTATAAAGCCTTGTCCTCTTGCCTTGACTCGAGACAATAGAGGTCTAGGCTCCTCTGACCTGATTTGCCTGAATTCTCTGTGTAATCTACTGAGTCTTTAGTTGCAGCCACACTGCAGGTAGCTTCCCTTTCTGCCTAATACTGCCTTTTTCACTTCCTAAAAGACATATTCCAACTGTTAGTTCCCAATAAACCTGTAGCATTCAACTCTCCATCTCACAGATTATTTCCAAGGGACCCAATCTAAAGAGTTATTATCATTCTCATTTATACTTTAGGAAAAGTGTTCTCTAATCTTATGGTTAAATCTCAGTCTTCTAATGGGGCTGTGTCTCTGAGCTGTGACCTTCACAAATGTTTCTCCCCCACGCATACCCTATCTTAGGTGAGACAGGGGACTAACAGAGGGGACTATAGTGGGGTAAATGTCCTTCCTCTGGGTGAGACAGAGAACTACAGAAGGAACTATGGTAGGGTGCATGTCCTTCCTCCAGGTGAGGTAAGACTCAAGCAGTCATTTACCCTGGAAAGAAGGTCTCGGGGAGAATGGCCTGACTATGGGTCAGAGTGGCGATCCTTCTGCTGCCTCTGCTGGAGCCATAGGAGGATCTGTCTTGGTTCTTCAATGAGCAAAGCTGTGGGGTTAAATCTACTAAAGTGTGGTGATTCTCCTACGACTGTGGCTTCTAGGGTTTCTAATTCTCATGCTAGTCCATATTCAGCCTCCACCTGGTTATCAAAATAACCACTTAAGTATTTCTAACATTTTGTTGCTCAAGTGACAACTGCCCCAGGTAAGAAAATACTGGCTGTGAGTCTCTGGATTTTCCTGTATCTCCAAATTTTGGTGTGGATGTTTTTCTTGAGACCTCAACTCTTCAGTAGATCCAAGGAAGGTCATTAATTCATAGTTTGTTTAGTTTTTTTGTATTGTGAGGTTGGGAGTGATGACTTCTAGCTCTTGTCAGAGCTGAAGCTAGATGTCTCCTAGTCTCTTTTAAAAGTTCGTGTCACAATCAAGGTGGAGGGGTTCTAGGGGAAGAGAACGTTAACATAAATTCCACCAAATAAAATATGTGTTACTCTGTTGGACCCTAGTTTGAATAACATGTATTTTTTAGTACCACACATTTTGGGTACAATTGGAAACATTTTAATATGTACTTGTTATTAGATTATATTAAGGATATATTATTTTATTTTGGTGCCATAATGGTATTGTTAATGGTTTTTTCAGATGCTAGCTTATTTTTTGAAATGTATATTTAAGAATTTAGAGTAAAATGCCATAATATTTATCATTTACTGTTAAATAAATGTCAAAATGTTAATAATTATAAAATCAAAGTAATATATACATAAATATTCATATATATAGGTTCATAGATAGGTATGTATGGATATTCATTACACTATGCTGTATACTTTTCTAGATATTTAAACTTGTTATTTCAAAATTTTAAAATAAATGTAAAAATATCATAAAGTTAATAAAATTTAAAATATATCTACCTTGTCATGTAAATGAATAGAAAATTGTATATATGAGCTCCCAAATAAAGTATTGGGTTGCCCAAAAAGTCTATTTAGTTTTTTCCATAAAATTCATTTTACCAATAATTTTAGTGATTTGGATATTTGGATAGTTGCATGATATAAGGTTGATTGTCCTCAATTAATGTTTTGATTTGATTGCTTTCAACTTCAACTGGTCCACCTGCTTATGGGGCATCATCCAGAGAGAAATCTCCAGCATGAAACTTTGCAAACCACTTTTGACCCATTCTGTCAGTCACGGCACCCTCTCCATACACTGCATAAGTCTTGTTTTGCAATTCAGTTGCATTTTTACCTTTTCTGAAATACTAAAGCATAATATGCTAAAAAGCTTCAATATTATAATAGCTACACAAAAATTCACCAATTTTGATCAGTTTTTAATGCACTCTGATTGACAGCTGTTAGGATAAATCTAACAAAATAGTTTCAAATGAAGTTAAAGACAGCTAAGCACTACTAAAACCACCTTATGCAAAAAAAACAAACAAACAAACTTACTTTTTGGCCAACCCAGTAGAATGCAAGGCACACAGAAAGTGCTCAGTAAGTGCTTGCTGTATGTAATATTATCCCCCAGTTGGAAATCTTCTATCCTGGAGTAAGGGTTCACGTGTTGACTTAGAATAAATAATGTGGTCCTCTGATATTAGTTTCGCTTCACCTAACGCTCATCTTTTTTGAATAATGAAGGGCAAATCAATGTTGCTTGTCAAGCAAACACTATTAGCATGAATGCAGCATATGTTAATGCCTTTGCAACTTAATGTTAAATGATCAATAAGTGAGGTAGACACCTACAACGCCATCCCAGCTGTGAATTTCCTGACACTCGGTAGACATCCATTAAGTGACTGATGCTTAGTGAGGGATTGGCAGGTCAGTAAATTTCTTGATTTTCTGTGCTTCAAAGGAGGTTTCAGTCTGTGAAAATATACATTCAGAAGGTTAACTTGCATTTAGTACATGAGAGGTTTACAAACATGAAGTTGCATGATTTCCTACCACCCCATTAAGCTATTTAACAATTCTGTATTCTGTGAGTTACGGATTGCTTTCAAAATCAGTTGGAACACAGGAACCATCTGGCATAATGCTGTCGCTTCAAATGTGAAACAAAGCTCAAGGAAATCAAAGGACTGCCCAGACCAGAAAACAGGACTCTTGTTTTGAGTTCTGTGCCTTGATACATAAAACACATACAAAGTTATATTTCAGATAACTTTAGATGGGACTTCAACATAACATGGAGATTACTTTTTATTATATTCTCAAAAATTGTGGTTTTCTTAAATATATGTTTATTAATTGTTTACCATGTGACAAGCAATCAGGACACTAAAAAAAAATTCTGTGCTTCTTGCCTTCAGCAAGCTCACAGTCCAGTGAGGAAATTAAATGAACGATGGTAAACAAGTACCTGAGAACAATGGAAATACCGAATAGACAGGAACGGCTTTTGCCAGGGCTGGCCATGCGAAGAGAGTAGATGTCATGGAGGAAATGGATCTCATCTGGGTCAAAGAACATGTATTCATTGGATAAAGTAGGAGTGACAAGAGACAACATGAACAATGACACAAAAATACAAAATGTAAAAGAAAGGTAGAGATAGTAAATTTATGTGATGACTCAAGAACTTAGTTTTGGCTCAGACTGCCAGTTTTAACTGGTAAAACACTTTCCAATTCCCTATAATAAAGTAAACATCAGATTCAGGATAAAAAAAAACCCTTCAAAATTAAGAGACTATGTCCTCAAATCTATCTCCAACTCAAATATCTAAAAACTTTAGATATCAAAGAAAGCACAATGGCCCTGGCTGATGTGGCTCAGCGGATTGAGTGCCGACCTGTGAACCAAAGGTTCATTGGTTAGATTGCCAGTCAGGGCACGTGCCTGGGTTGCAGGCCAGGTTCCCAGTAGGGGATGCACGAGAGGCAAAAACACACTGATGTTTCTCTCCCTCTTCTTCTCCCTCCCTTCCCCTCTCTCTAAAAATAAGTAAATAAAATCTTAAAAAAAAAAAGAAAAGAAAGCTCAATATAGGACATTCTCAACTTACAATCCCAGCCCAGAAGTTCTCAAGCATTGTTTTCATTCAATCATCTCAATGATCATTTACTCCAAAAATATTTAATGCACATCAGTGGTGTGCCAGGCCCCGGCCGAGGTTCCGAGGGTCCTGCCTGAGTGAGACAAGCCCAGTTTCTGCACTCATGGAGCTCACACTCAGGCAGGGGCCTTGTTTCATTCGATTCACCTCAGGACTTCCTAACTTCACCCTTTCATTCTTTAAACAATGCAAATAACGCACAACAAACTGTAGTTTAGATTGAAATACACAACCATTTTTTCCCATCCCACTTCCTATTACTTCTCTTCCATTTATCTTCTTTATTAATCTCTTAAAAACACTGTCACTACATGTCACTCCCTGTTCAAAAATCTCCAACAGGTCTCCATGGCTCTTTGCAGTGAATCCGTGGTCATTTTTAATACCCTCTTCCACCTCACCTTTCTTTGAGGATCACTCTTGTGTCAGCTCCTCTTATTGAGATGAGTGGAACAAATTCCTCGGGTTTATTAGGATAGAGAAAAACACACAAATTCCTTACACTAACAGCAGCTATGCCTGACCCCCCAACTTCCTGTTCAGCTTTATCAACCTCTGATACACGGTTGTTCTCATACTTTCTATATCAATGCCTGAAATCTCATCCGTCGCCCTGTTTCTCCCACCAAAAAGCCTCATGCTTTTGGATTTTTCCAATTTTCAAAAATTAATTTTTTTGCTTTCTTGAAATACCATTCATGTTATTATTTTCATCTCTATTTACCTCAAGAGATGCATAGCGTCTTGAGGGATGAGGGCCATATACACCATTATATGCATGAGTCACAGCGCCCAGAAGTAGTGGGCACACAGAGGCAGCAGGTGATGAATGTGAGAGCTTTGTGCTTAGAATTGAACAGACCTTGATTCAGATCTGATTTAGAATCTGATAGATCTTGATTTATTCAGGTACCAACGCATAAAAGAAAAAAACTCTAGATTTTTAAAAAAATTACAACTATCACGTCTCGGCCTTTTGGCTAAGATCAAGTGTAGTATCTGTTCTTATGTAGTTTAATAAAAATTTACAACTCTGAGTCTCTTAATTCACCAACAAGGAAACATGCAGTAGTGAAGAAATGTATTTGGTTGTTCACTGGGTACTACAGAATATGCCTATATTTGGAGACAGCATCCTTAGAGAGGTTTAAGGCAAAATGAAGTTACATAGGGATGTTGGAGAGCTAATCCAACGTGACTACTGTCCTTATAAGAAGAGGAGATGATTAGGACCCAGGCACACACAGAAAGATCATGTGAAGATAATTATCTACAAGCCAGGAAGAGAGACTTCAGAAGAAAGCGAACTTACTGACACCTTGACTGTGGACTTCTAGCCTCCAGGACTGTGAGAAAATAAATTTGTTGTTGAAGCCGCCCTGTCTGTAGTACTTTGTCACACAGACCTAACAAACTAGTAGACGTTTTGATCCTGGGAAGTGGAGAGCTGCTGCGACAAATAGCTAAAAATGTGGGAGTGGATTGGATCTGAGTGATGGGTAGAGGCTGGAAGGGTTTGAGGCACGTGTTACAAAAAGCCTCGATTGCCTTGAAAAGACTGTTGGTAGAAACCTAAAGATTAAGTGTGTTTCTTGTAAGGTCTCAGACAGAAAGGAGGAACCTGTAATTGGAACCTGAAGGAAAGCGATCCTTGTTACAAAATGGCAAAGAACTTGGCGGAATTGTGTCCCCATGTTTTGTGGAGAGTAGAACTTGTAGGTGATGAACTTGGATATTTCGCTGAGATTTCTATGAAAGCGGATCATTCAATATGAATCAGAGATAATAGGAGGAGATGTGGGATAATGAGGACTTGTCTCGGTTTTCAGAAAAGCAAGCTTTCACTGGAAACTGCAGCTGGAAGTCAAGAGAGAAGCTTTCAATACAAATCTTATGACTTGCACTAACTTTTCAATCCCCTTAACAAGGATCACACAAGAAGTTTAAAGAGCAACGTGTTTAAAGTCTGTCTCAACAAATGTCCCAAAGGACTAGTTAAATATACTTAGCCTTAACTTTAGTTTGAGGCTTGCAAAGCCAATAATTCTTGACACACACTTCCTGTTCCTATTAACTGATGAAAAGTGACTCAAACTGTCTTTAGGGAAGTGCTTAGTTCAGAATTTTTCATCCTGCAAATGAAATTGCTGGCCTGGTTCCCATCCACAACTTTGTTATTCTTGGACTAAAGACCAGAGTCCAGGAAGAGAGTTTGGTCTCTGATTTCAAGCAATCTGTATAATATCAAATTTGAACAAATAGACTTCTGTGTCTTTCTCCCACATCATTATTTTAAAGGCTTTAAAGATTTATTCAGGAGGAGGTCATAATTATTAACCAGACACACAAAATATATTAAATACTAAGTTCAAAATACCAAGTTTCTTTCCTCATAAACCATTAAGAAAAGGCAACTTTTTTTTTCTAGATTTTTTGCATCTTAAAGGGCACTTTTCTACTTTTGGTCTGGAATATATACGACCGCAAAATAGTGATGTCATTAAATGTAGAAACATAACAGGATGTCTTAATAGAATAGCATTTTTAACTCTAAATGTTTCCATTTCTTTCATTTAGATCACATAAAATTACCACCAACTGAAGTGTGACTTTTCTTTCTATTCAAACATTTGACAATCATCTATGTAATTCTCTGCATAATTTTGTCACACATTTGTGTGAATTTCTGCAAGGTAAAGACATGCCTTACACTGTAGTCTTTATTTTTATCTAGTATCACACCTTGCAGATGAGAGGTGCAAGATATACATTTGTCAATCTAATCTAGTGAAAAACAATATGGAAAAACAACATTGCACACAATATGTTCCTTACATCAACTCATATAAATCCCAAGCTATTAACAAAGCATCCAGAAAGACAATAATGACAGGCCATAGACCATCCGGGGGCTGCTTCACTTAGTCATGTGGGTGTGGAGTGCATTTACTCCCTACAGAGCACTGGGTCACAGTGCTTCCCTAAGTCCAGTGGTCCATGGAAGCTCCACTGTGCTAAACATGGACATGTCACTCCCACTCTCAAAACTTTTCACTCAATGTTATTTCTTCTATATTTTTGTTTGGTTTAGATACCTCTGTGGGCTTCAGCCCAGGACTTTCTGAAACTTCTGAATAAAACTTCAGCTCCAGAAGAATTGCTTTGCAGGGCATTCTTTCAGGGCAAAGATGGGAAAACTCTCTACATCAGTAAGAAATCAAAGCCAGGTCTTTTATTTTCAAAATAGAAAGTCAGTTTTGCCATCATTCTGCCTGGTTATTTAAATCTAATGGATCTCCTTTCAGCCTCAAATTCAAACTATTTGTGTTTTCAGCTTCTTATCAGTGTCCTAAACTTGAACATCTTTGCTACCAATTTCCAACCTGATTTTTTTAAAAAAGCACATCCACCACTAGTAAGAGGGTAAAATGCCACCTTCTTCTGGAAGAATAAATATGAAAATAATTAGCATTATGATGCTTCTGGGACATCATCAAGCATAACGACACCCATGTCATAGGGATATCAGAAGTAGAAGAGAGAAAGCAAGGGCTCAAGAGCCTATTTGAAGAAATAATGACTGAAAACCTCACTAACTTGGTGGATTAAAAAGACACACAAGCACAGGAAGTGCAGAGAGTCCTAAATAAGATGAATCCAAAGAGGCCCACACCAAGACACATTATAATTAAAATGCCAAAGATTAAAGACAAAGAGAAAATCTTAAGGGCAGCAAGAGAAAAGCTGTTAATTATCTACAAGGGAGCTCCCAAAAGACTGTCAGGTAATTTTTCAACAGAAACAGTTCAGGCCAGAGGGGTTGAAAAGAAATATTCAAAGTGATGAAAAGCAAGGACCTAAAACTGAGATTACTCTATGCAGCAAAACTGTCATTTAAAATTAAAGGACAGAAAAAGAGTTTCCCAGACAAAAGCTAAAGGTGTTCATCACCACAAAGCCAGTATTACAAGAAATGTTAAGTGGTGTTTTTTAAGAAGAAAAAAGATTAAAAATATGAATAAAATGTCAATACATATCTGTTGGTAATTACTGTAAATGCAAGTGGATTAAATGCTCCAATCAAAAGACATAGGGTTGCGGAATGGAAAAAAAACAAGGTCCTTACATATGCTGCCTGCAAGAGACTCACTTCAAATGGAAAGACATAGATAAACCAAATAGTGAGGAGATGGAAAGACAAATGCCATATGATTTCACCTATATATGGAATCTAAAAAGTAAAATAAACAAGAAGAATAGACACAGAAAATATTTTGGCACTGTCAGATGGCAGAGGGCTTGGTGGGGGGAGAAGAATGAAACAGATGAAGAGATTAAGAAGTACAAATTGGAGCCCTGGCTGGCGTAGCTCAGTGGATTGAGCACGGGCTGGGAACCAAAGTGTCCCAGGTTCGATTCCCAGCCAGGGTACATTCCTGGGTTGCAGGCCATAACCCCCAGCAACTGCACATTGATGTCTCTCTCTCTCTCTCTCTCTCTCTCTCTCTCTCTCTCTCTCTCTCTCTCCCCCCCCCTCCTTTCCCTCCCTAAAAATAAATAAATAAAATCTTAAAAAAAATTAAAAAAAAAAGAAGTACAAATTGGAAGAAAAAATTCAAGAGGTTATCTAAATTGGGTGGAATGAGATTAAAGAGGGCTTTTAAAACCTCTCAGAAGAGTTTAGACTTGTGGTAAAAATAAACAGGGAGACAAAGTAGTTAAACAAAGTTTGCTGTGGTCAAAGTACTCCCCACTTCCGATAACCCTGTATTCATGTTTCCCTATTGTACAGGGTCCGGCAGAAGTAAGGCATACCTGAGTGTGGTTGGTAAGGTAATAATATGGGTGTAATAATTTGTAGTTTTAATTTGAACATTTCACCTAAAATAGTATATGGTGTGCTTGAGTATGATATTGTTATGTTACAAAATTACATGCTTATGATTTTGTAATGAAAGATTTTCTAATAAAAATGGGGCGTTATTTGTGCCAGGCCACTGTATATAATATATATATAACATCTGACTCTTATAAAGTGGGGATGCTTGTACCTGTCACCTCAGGTGAAGGTAATGTTTTATTTCCCAGCAGATTACAAGCACCTTAAATATAGCAACACCATTTTTTCTGTTCTTTTGTCACTCCTTCTACACATATAGATACTGCAATGATTGTAAGTCACCAAGAGACTCGTGAAAATTGCAAGAGGGAGGCGACAGATTACAGTACGCCGTAAATCTCCCTCTGACCTTTCTCCATGCCTCTGTGCAATGTGACCTGACAGGGCTTCCCGGCCAGGGACAGAATCTATTCCTTAATCCTGTGCACCTGGCCTACACTTGCCTTGACCATGGAATGGTGGCAGAAATGGTGTGGTACCAGTTCTGGGCCTATTCTTCAAGAGGGCTTGCGTGCCTCATTCTCCCTCAGAACCCTCCTAGTTACCATGTGAACCGACACAGGCTAGCCTGCTCTGTATTAAAAAATGCTTGACCTATGGCCCCTAATAACTCAGCTAATAGGTAGCCAGTCCCCAGAAGCAGAGCCTCTGGGCTGACCAGCGCTGACCACAGATGCATCACCGAACCAAGCTGAGAGGAGAATTGCTCATTCATAGAACTTTGAGCTGAATAAATGTTTGTTGTGCTAAGCCACTCTGTTTGGGGTGGTGTGTGGCAAAGAGAACCATAAATGATGGAAGGGATGAAGGGGAAAGAAAGAAAAAGATGAGGCAAAAGGAGTCAGGAAGGGAGAAGAGGGCCTCTGTATGTGAATGACTTTTTCATGGAAGCTCTGAATCCTGTATTTTATTTAATCAGGGTTACTGTTGCAGTGGTAGCACTCAGCAAAGTCACTAAAGTTATGTTGCATTCCTTCTTCTATTTTATCAAACTTGAAGTTTAAAATATTCATACAGATAAAAGAATGCATTACAATTCAAGAGAAATGTCTTCATTTGCCATTAGTTCATATGTACAGCAGCAGCACCTGTCTTCCAGCAATGGGCAGCTACTTAGTCTCGCTAGCAATTTCCCCTTTGATTAAGCCCACATATCAGAACATTACTGCTTTCCTGTGTCTATTAGGATAGTGGTGATTTAGCTTTTTAAGGTTGTTGATAGAGCACTGAGTGAGGTAATGTTTTTTTAGACAGACATTGATCAGATTCCTGAAGCCACATAATTCTGGACTCCTATATGAAGTTCTCATTTTTTTTCCTTCTCTCCCCACCATACACCTCTGAATGTGTGTGTGTATATATATATAATATAGTATATATATTATATATAATACAATATATATTATATTATATTATACATATTTATATTATATTATATATTATATAATACATATTTTATATTATATTATATATTATATAATACATATTTTATATTATATATAATGCATATTTTAATCAGGAATGCATATTATATATAAATCTATATATATATATTTAATGTATATATATTTTAATCAGTAAATGCACGAGAAATCATGCCCAGTGAAAAATACTTACAAAGACTTGGAAAAAGGGAAGTTAAGGAGTAGATGGGTTGAACAAAAAGGAAAAAGGGCTCATGGACATGGACAACAGTGTGGTGATTGCAGCGGGGAGGGGAGTATAAAGGAGGTTAAATGGTAACGAAAAAAATACAATTAAAAAAGATCAGTATAAAAGTTTAGCTAAGAGATAATTTATTTGATCCACTATCAAAATGTCAGTGTTCTATCTCCACACTGTGCAAAGACCTCAGAGAGCATCTGTGGACAGAGGAAACTAAAGAAAGAATTACAAGAGGTTAAAATAAAGAATAGTGAACCCTTGGATCACTCCATTGCTTACCCCCGCCGTTAAGGGTTTTTGAAAAACTGGAGGGAGACTGGTGAACCAAGGTGATGTGCAAGGCAGCGATGCCAATGTTATTAGAGAATAAATAGACGGGAGGGTAACAGAGGAGGCATGGGACAGAGACATCCGACAATTTCTTGTGTAATTCTGGCTTTAGCCAACTTTGGTGGTCTTTTCACTCAGTGGACTGCCTGGCAGATCAAAACAAAATTATTAATGCACATAAATTGAATTCTACTTACCTACACAGGCCTGTGCCTGTGTAGCTCAGTGGCGTCAGTCTTTGTGCTTCCACGCCCCTCCCGTCCTCCCTCACTCTCGGGTGAGAAGGGCTGAAGGAGACTCAGGGTTCCCGATGTGTTTGTGCAAGAGAATTGCCCTAGATATTCTAATAAACAAGGCAGACTTTTTTGAGGGCTGGGGTCTGGTCACCCAAATTCAGAAAACTTCCCCAGTTAATTGTCTTGCAGTCATCCCGATTCTGATTTATGACCAGAGTTTTGGAAACCACAGGACAAGATGAAATTAAGGTCAAGGTTCTAGCATAAAATATTTGTAGAGTTTTTGGTACAGCAAGTTGGTTTCTATAGAATTAGCTTTAGCACTTCTATAAATACACCATTTTAATGAGGCTGTAAAGCAGAGAATACAAATACAAACACCTACAGAACGAAGCAGGAAGAATGAAGACTTTAAGCAGGCTAGTGGAAAGCATAAAAAATGCGGAGTAATGCCCTCCCTAAAAGTCATAGCCTACTCCTGCCCTCTGGAAATCAGGCCGCAGTTTCGTTTGTCAAATACATTCAGAAATCCAGATATTGTAAAGGGAAATTTCCTAATTTTAAAATGTTAACAACTTGTTTTTGAGACCTTAAAACACTGTCCTTCATGAACTCAACTAGGTGTTTCTCTGGGCTGGAATCTGACTGCTTCATAAGATGCCTTCAGGCATCTGCAGGTGTGACCTTACCTTTGTGTAACTCCACCGTGTAATAAATATTCTGAGGTATTTCAGATATCAAAAGACTAAGCACAGCAAGGAAACTGCCCCAGATTTAACAATGGCTAATCTTTACCAAATATTATTTTTTTCCCATGTACATATGGCTTCATTCTAAAGACAGATGGACATGGGATTCAGCAATACCCTTCTGCCCACACATAGACTCAAAGCCTCACCCTTATTTCTCTTTCAGCACCTTTTTGTGTGGCCTTATCTACATGCAGTGTTTGCTTCTGGCTGGAGGGAAGTGCGCTATCCAGGGACACTAGGTGTAATGAGGTAAAGGAGCAGTGGCTACAGTTCTCCACGTTTCCTCTGGCTTTTTGGTCCTTGTGGAGAACGGTGTCAAAACTGCAAAATGAAACAGCTCTTTCCTTGAAGGGTCCTGTAAGACTCAGAGACCAAAGAGTGCCCAGAACATCAACGCAGAGCCAAGCACCCTATTTCTTCCTCTTCAGATGACCATGTGGCCCCAGCACCTGGGGAACTCAAAGACAAGGCAGCTTTCCTTGGCACCTTTAGGGCATTGTAGCCTTTAGTGGGTTGAGGTCAGAAATTTAGTATCTTTTGGAGAGTGGCACTGGCAGTGACAAATGGCCTACCTAGAGTCAACTGTCAGCAGCCACCATCCACAAGGAAAGCAGAGTTGACATAAGCCAACTCATTCCTGTGTGTCAATGAAACCACCCAGGAAAGAAATGGGATATTGATCTGTGCCCACCAAATACCTGCCCCTAGTGAATGCGCTATTCACCCTAACAGTATCAAGTAAAGCTGACCAAAGCCAGTTTAGCCATTTGGAGTCATTAGTTACTTCCTGGTAAATATTAGTTGTCTCTAGTGGTTAGAGATGGTTGGAGACAATTGTTTCCTTGCATCATTATTGCCAGATACCATGCTCTTTAAAAAGTCAGAAACCATACCTAATTCTGCCGCAAGTACTACTATTCATTGGCGAGCAGGCCTCAAGACCTGCAAATCACGAGGTCTTGCAGATGCGGCGAAGTCCCTACTCCCCGTCCTTTCTGTTGTGTGCTGTCTAGGCACGCCACTGGCCGTGGGGGTGAAAGGCCCATCTTGCCTTACCCACTGTTCTGACAGCAGACACCGCTGTGTTTCTAGTCTGATCAGAGTGAGGAATTCACTATAAAGCGGGGAACTCGGGAAGAAGTGGAGTTCTAGAGCTAGGGTAACACTCAGGAAATATTATCCTGCTGGGATTGTCAGAGTATTAATCACACAAGGGTAGATGTTTCCGTACAAATGTTTCTGGCTGATATATATTGACACTATTCATTTCTCCATGGCATAATCTAATATTCTTTATGTTAATTAACAAACCCTCTGGCACCAACTCAGACTGTGATATGTGAAGCACTTTCTGTAGTCCCCTCTGGGGAGTGCGAACCATAGAACAAGGTTTTCACATTCGAACCAACCACCTCTGTAATGTTCCGAAGTGTAAAGTATCGAGGGGCATGCTTCACATGTCATGTGACCATCCCTGCTGTACAGATTGATGTTAACGTAGACATGTATATACACCTCACACTGTCAAACCGAAGCACTTCAAATAAATTTTAGAAAATAGAGCCACATTTCACAGAACACTGTGTTTGGCCAAGGAACTCACTTTTCAGAGAATCCACTTTACAGTGAAAGAATCCGAGCCCAGGGGATTCACTGATCTCACCACCCAATCCGTCATCTAGAGGCAGCTGGCTCTGTAACATAGTAGAACGGCTTATTAGGACACACTGTTAACCGGGAGGAGACACCAGACAAGACAGGGTGCTGTGCACAGATTCGGTCTTCGCTCTGCATCAGCAGCCAGCAATGGAGCCCCTTCTCACTGTGGGCACAGGCTCGGGAGTGAAGGGAGCCCCTCCTCTCCTAGTTTTCACACACAATGATGCTCACACAAAATTTCCTCTTCTGCAGCAGTAACATTTCCCACTGGGTAGTCATTATCAGTTTCCTTGCCCGATATCCCCAGATCACCTCCTTTTCTGCTTAATTGGGAAGCTGGTGAAACCCAAATTAACCAGGTGTATGTTACAGATTTATTGGAACCATATTTGGTGGCAACACTATGCTCCTGAAATATTAATTTTTTGTATTTTTTAAAAAATTTATTGTATTTTTTCTATTATCATTTAACCCCCTTTATCCCCCTCCTCCCTGCAATCACCATACCATTGTCCAAGGTGAATTTTAAACCCGGAGGAGCTCTGGAAGGATCAGCTCCTGCTGACCGGCTGTCCAACTGCCTCGGAATGCTCAGGTCAGGGTTGGGGATGCTGAAATCAGCTTTGTACTGGAAGTCTCTAGGAGCCAATCTGAAAGAGAGAACATGGATTTTGAAGACATTCAAGTGTGTCCTCGTATCTGATCGATGGAAGCACAGAAAGGGGGAAACTGAGGAGTATTCTGGAAGGATGTGCCACAGCCTAGACATCAGTGGGGAGACTGGTTCTAAGAAAAGTGTGAGCTGGCCGGCCAGTGCCCACCAGAGCTCCGCCTCCACCCTCGGGTCACCTTGCTATCTGAGGAGGAGAGGCCAGGCCTGTGCCCTAACCGAGGATCATGGCCACTCCGGTGAGGAAAATCCCTTCCAAAGAGCTGGTTGAAAACAGACAGGAACGTACCTGCTGCCATGCTGAGAGAAGAAGCCCGTGGTGGCTGGGGAAGGATTGGGCCGTTTGTCAAGGACTCTGAGACAGAAGGAGCAGCCATCATGGAAAGGTAAGGGCGCCTAGTCTTTTTGTGAGTTCATCCCTCCCTTAACCAAATTCCTAAAGAATAATGGAGTGAGGAAGCCCCGAAAGGGCTTAATCAAGAAGGGGGAGGCTCTGAACATTGGTATCTGTGGAATTACAGAATACTCATAATGTCTGGTAGAAGTCCGGGACACCTATGGGTTACAAATAAATGAACCAAAGGGTTGGTATTATCCTTAATGCATATGTTTGACGTTGAAACAAAGAAAGGACGGCCTTTCCAATGGAAAAAATGTCAAAGGATGTCAACAGATAATTTATTAGTGAATAAAGGAGACAAGAAAACATTATCCCAAAATATACCTCTTTGACGTACAAACTTCTGGAGCTGAAGGCAAATAAGAAACAGTAAATTCAGAAAAGCCTCTTCTTTTTCTGCCTAGTACAGGGCATACGTTTCTTTTTATCGCAGACAGACTCCTACCAACCCAGAGGCAGCACCAGAGGACCCTGCAAACCAACCTCTGTTAAACTAGCCCGTCTTCCTAGCTGCTGGTCATCCTTTAATCGTTTACCGCCCCAGCACAAACCCACACCCCTTGTCCTGTCAGTCCTTCACAAATGTATTCAAACAGGTTACTGTTGTTTTTCTGTCTAAAAAGTACAAAAATTCCCTGTTCTGGTTACTTCTCTGGGCCTGTGAAGTCTCCCTTATGCACGTAAAATTCAATTAAATTTGTATGCTTTTCTCCTGTGGGTCTGTCTTTTCTGCCCTACACGAAGAACTGTGCCTTACAAATGCATAATGCACAAACATTCCACTTGAAAATCAAAAGAGAAATAAAAATTAAAGTGATAAAATACATTAGATTATCAACCCAACTGATATTTTAAAAATGCTGAACACCACAGGGCGGGTGGAGGAGAGGAGACCCAGAAGCTTCCGTGGGAATAAAATCAACATGAGCTTGCCAAGTAGAGATTTGACAATAATTATTGAGTGCTTAAAAATGCTCGTGTTCGGTGACACAGTAATTCCACTTGCAGGACTCAATCCAAGGAAATCACTAGAGAGGAGGGCTAATATTAACAAAAAATACTTATTTTTATAATAAAAACATCGTTTTTGTAATTAGAACACCGAAAACCGAAATATCTAGGGAACAGCTAAATAATTAAGGTAACATAAGTATTACACAGTCATTGAAACAATGTTTTGAACTAATTTAGTGACATGGAAAGTATTCAATACCTAACATACAACAGAGGGAGAATAAAAGGATGTGAAGCTGTGAAGTGTGATTACCTACAAGCCCTCGCTCGAGTCACTGAACTGTAGCTCAGGCATCACCCAGGCCCCTGAAACCATTTCCTGGGTAAAGAAATTAAGGTTCAAAAAAGAAATGAGGGATGAGAGAGGATACATGCCTTCCCCAAAGTCACAGAATTGATTAAAAACAGACCAGGGCCGGAATTCTAGTCCCTTAACTCCCCATTCATGGTCCCTGGAATTTGCTTACATCAGTTCCCTGATGCACTTCATGCACCTTTAGGCTGTCCACCCTCCCCCCTGCACCAACACAGGGCTCTCTTTTCGTCAGCATTACCCTCACCGACCAGTTAGGGCTCTAGCTCAAGCTATCCTATCTCCAGATCCTTACCTGACCAGGTAAAGAGAAGTCTTTTTTACCTATTCTGCATCCACTCTAAATTATTTTGTTCTTTTCTGCACCATGCCTTTAACACTTTAAAGAATATGCATTCCAGAGGGCAATGTCCCCGGGCCTTCTCAAATTCACAAATTTGAGAATACCACTACACATCACTTCACCCATAAAATGCTATAAAATATAACTTAAAATTTTAAGTGACCCCTTAGACAATTAATGATTCTATAAATTGAGTACTAAAGTCTTTCACATAGCTATTACAATAAATTCTGATAGAGGCAATTGCTGAAATAGTTTCACAAATTGCTTACCCTTGTTTCTCTGTGGCAGAAGTACCTCATAGTTCTGAGTTGAACTCTCCATTTGAGTTCTTAATATTATGTTTTGGCTTAGAAATGTAACCTTTGGAGCCACTTAACTTTCATTGCAAATTTAATTGCTGACTCTCTTTCAAGGTCATTTTTCAAAAAATATAAATGTGTTTTTAGTTTTATTTTTAATCTAACCATGAGCAATAGTGAATAGACAGTACTAAGCAGAGAATAGAGTTGAGTCAAGATTTAGATATTGGGAAGCCAACTAAATTCGCCTACTAAGAGACTCACCATCATAGCCCATTTTTAGAATCTTAAGTTCAAATTCATGAGTCCTGCAAAATCACTACATAATGGTGCCAAATAATTGAAACTTAAAATGTTACCCATAAATGCCAAGAATCTACTCTATTGTTTTAATGATTTTTTTATTCTCAGTGGGACACTTTATTATCTACAGTCCACTTTTTAAAATTATTCTATGCCTATCTTATCTCCCTTCCAATTAGCGTAGGTAGATATTTCAATGTTTTTAACCCCATCCCTAGCACGTTAAGCAGTTTCTCAGTACTTACCTGTTTGTCTGACAAAAGCTCCGCAAACATACCAGTCTCAGACTGTCAGTGGGACAGAGAGGAAAGTCTATAATACATGTTCTTGGGGCACCCCTTTGGTTTTATGCAATCAAACCTTTGATTTCCTACATTATCCCAAAGTGAATGCTAAGGGGGAAATTGCATTGTAAATGTACAATGGAGGAGTGAAATTCCACAATATATACCATTTGCAAATTTTGCGATATATTCCATTTACAGAAAGTAAAAATGAACACTCAAATTGTCATGTTCTTCCTTCTTTCTCCAGCAAATACCAATTCACAGAACGATTAGAAAGGCATGTCAAAACATAATCTAGCTTTGTCATGCTGAGGACTATGAAAGGATTCAACATGTACTCCAAAGAGCCGGGGAACTCAGACTTCTAACTGTTGACATGGAAATGGGACCTGTTGGGTGTTCATTGTTACCTGTGTGTTTGGGACTATGAACAAGTCAATTGTTTTGACTTGAACTTACTCTTGAATATTTTTCTAGTATAAATTTGCTTTGGTTAAAGGAAGATTTTAAGGATTGTTTTTCAATGATTACAATAAATCTCACCAGGTGTTAACAACATTTCGAGTCTAGTAAATAAATTTCAATTAGATTTGCATGGCAAATACCTGTGTGCCTTATCACTGTTCCCATGTACAGTCAGGACTGAGTCCTCACAATTTTACCTCCAAAGATCTCTCACATTCATCCACTCTTCTATGTTCCTCCCATCATCATCCGGTATCACACCGCCATATTCCCTGACTCAGACTTTAACAATCATTTTCTATTCTCGTTCTCCACCAATCTCTTCTCCCCATTACAGAGGGAGATTGCAAAACATATCCGTTGTCAGGTCTCTCTGCTCAAAACGCTCCTAAGGCTTTTCAGTGCTGTCAGGATAGTAACCAAACACACAGGATATAAATCCCACAGCCTACAGAGCCTTACATGGTCTGGCCGGGCACACCTGCCAGTGGGCTGAGAACCAACGGGCTGCAGTTTGTCTCACCTGGAGGGAGGAACCTGGGCCAGAGGAGATGAAGTTGGTGGTGGTGTTGGGGGGTGGGGGTGGAATTGGTCCAGGATTTTTTAAAGCATCCCTCGTGATTCTAATATTCCAATATACAGAGTTGAGAGCCAAGCCTCCCAAGTGGTCAGGGTCCGCTCACTTTGTCTTGAATTCCCATACAGATGTGTTCACTTCATTCAGAGTACTCATTTTCGTTTGCAATTTTAGACAAGTTCAGGGGATCATTTTCTTCAAAGCATGGGAAGCATTGTGGGCAAGTGCCTCTCCGCACTGCGGTTTCTCAGAACTTGTTCAGTGAGTGAATGAATGAAGGACAACTGCAAACTAGCTGGCTATTTTATCTAAAACATTTACAGCAAAGCAGTACATATTCATTATAGAGGCCATGAAAAATATATACATAACAAAAAATTCCTATAATCTCACCACTGAAAGATAACAGGTATCCCTGCATTACTTTCCTTCAAATCTTTTTTTAAACTAAGTGTAAATATGTACATATTATTGGGATAATAGTATACATTGAATATTACTGCTTTTCTTAAAAACAAGTTGTTATTTTATGATAACTTTCCATACTATGAATAGCAGGATAATACTCTACCATGGATGTCTTTATTTTTTTCTTTTTCCATTTAATCCTTAGGTGCTTTCTATTATTTTTTCATTAAAAATTAATTATCTTTTTGAAGTGTTTTTTTAATTCTGATCTCTTAGTAAAGACAGATAATTTAAAATAAATTATTGAGTCAAAGGAAATAGATATTTTGATGCTTTTGCAACAATTATATTTTCAACAGTGGTATTTGAGGCAAAATGTCTGACGTACCCTTATGAGAAGAAAACTTCCTTTTATTGGAATCTTCAGGTTGTTTTCAATTACCTGTTTTTATCTTCATCACTGAATATTCATGTTCCTTTTCATTCCAGTAATGTTTAGTGTTTTGTATAAATTTTATAAGTTATTAATAAGAGGGATCAAAAACTGGGCCAATTAATTATACTAAAAATAGTTTGGTTTGAATTTTATGATGTCTATAGCTATAAAACTTAATTTCCATATTATCAAAGAAATTCATTTTCCTTTTGTGATTTTTCTTCCTTTCCCTTTCTGCTTAGAAAATCTTTTCCCTTGCTAGATCAGATGAACAGCAACTGTATTTTCTTCTGGCTTTAATTTCTTTTTCTCTCTTTTCTTCTCTATCTCCCTCCCTCTCTGTCTCTCCAACTCTTCACTGTTCTACATTTTTAGGCATTTATCTGTAAATCTCATTTCTCCTTCATAGAACCAAGCTCTAGAATTAAGAAGAGACATGGTTTAAAGGAAAGAACACATACTTTGGGATCGAAGGACTGTGGCTTCTACTTCTGATCAGGTCAATGATCTCAGACAAGTTAACTCACATCTCTGAGCAATCACAACTTCCAGTGCCCATGACTGTTATAAAGGGGGTGCTGTGAAATAGCTGGGTCCCAAAGATAATATTTCTGTTTTCTCTCCACTTTGCATATATGTTCATTCTTTCACTTCATGACACAATTTTCTCTGTAATAATTTTGTTTCCTTCATCCTCTAAATTCTACCTGATCTTTATGGGTGTCTCCTCCTTGAGAATATTCAGTATTATCTGATCTTATAATCCCCCTTAAGGCTGCACCCCTCGGGGCATAATTAAGTCCTAAATGCCTCTGCATAGTTTCTCACTGCTTTTTGTGTGTTTGCCTTCTCTGCGCAACGATGTCCTTCACTAAACTCATCACTTAAAATGTGAAGACAGTCTGCCAGATGCTGTGGAGGAGACAAAAGAAAATCTTACAAATCTCTGCTGACTGACACTTTATTTATCAAAATAAAATCAACATACAAGAACTTAACTCCTACGGCCATTCGTATGCTAAGCAAAAACTTGCACCTTAAAATAATACATATATGGGAGGATTAACAAAATTCTAGCTACAGACAGCAAGGATCAAGGACAAATGATGCATTATAGGCTAGTCCCCACCCCTTTTCCCAATGCATTTGGGAGCTATGGGGCTATCTCCCTGTTCTGAACACAGTCTCCAAAAGTGAGACCTCAAGGTGAAGTACTTCTAGGTGGCCTGGGCCCACCGCCTAGAGTACCCTCTTTCCCGTCTCCTATGGGACCTCAATGTCTTCAAAGTACCACTAGTCTGACTTCTTAGAAGAGTCAGTGCCCTTCAGGCAGGATACAGAATGCTACTAATCAGGTGTGGCGACTGGCCTCATCCCTTCAGCGTGCAGGCTCTGCCTCCCCTTCCATCTATCCCCACCCTCTTCTTTTCTCCTCAGATTGCAGAGATCCCAGTAGGTAACAGATTCCAAACCCAGCTTCCAAACAGAGCAGAGGAAGCAATCAGGGTGGTCACAGAAAGCCATTAGAGATCCTTCATTAGCATCAGCCCCCCCCTTGTCCTGAACCACCTGGCCTGAAAGAAGAAAGGAGGCTTAACCTCTCTGCAGGGAAGCGGCCTCAGATGCTGAAGGTTTCACTGCCCAAGATAAAGGCAGCGGCTTGCAACAGACCAGTCCCTAAAACAATGTTGGTCAATGGTCATGTTGAGAAGGAAAAAGTTTTCCTCCACACTCTTAGGGTCCCTGGCTGGGTCTGAAAATTAAACTGACAAAGCGAAATGAACACAAAAAAGAACACAAATTTTACTGAATTTGTACATGTTCATGGGAACCTTCTCTTGTGAAGGTTCACAAGAGAATGAAGACTTGAAGAAGTGATCAGAGAAGGAAGATTGTATACCTTTCAGACAAAGAAACAATACATTTGTGAAGAACTGACAAGACAAAGGGGTTTGGAGTAGGGGTAGTTAATGGTAAAGGGGTAACTAGGAAAATAAAGGTTAGTTTAGCAAATATTTTTATACAGCCTTCTTGGCCCTACATTCCCTGCATGCCTCTGGTCATTAGAATGCTCCTTGCCACCCAGAGTAGGGAGGGTACCTTTCACATGGCAGCTTTAGGACCTATTTCCAGGAAAGGCAAAGGGGAAAAGCAGAAGGTCAAGGTGACCTTCTTGTTTCTGTCATTTAAAAAAAAATTCCTTCAGACATTTAATATGCCAAGGTGTCATACTTTGGGGTAACACATCCTGAACCCCACCAGTGAAAACACAGAGTCTGGAGTTGAACAGACTGTAGACTGGTCTTTGAATTGAAATCATCAGTCATTAACTCAGAGACCTTGGACACGCTGCTGAATTTCTCCAGACCTCAAACTTTTCATCTCTAAAGTAGAGAAATTTATCTCTCATGCGGTTGTGATGATTTAGTGAGACAACCTGCATGAAGTGCTTAATATGGAACTCCATGCTCAGTAAATGACAGCTATTGAGCACCCAAAATGCTATCCCACTGTGGGCTTAACATACCTTAAATTTATAAAGTGCTTTCCTCCCAGTACCCCACTAGAACCTCATGCAACCTCTGAGGCAGACAACGTAGGTATTTTATCCCTCAGGAGGCTGGCTGTTGGGTTTCTATTGTTTCCGAATCTGGTAAGCAGTGAAGCCAGGGCTCAAAGCCATCACTTGGCAGAGAGGGCACTTTCTCCTGGCCACAAAGGCTGTCTGGACTCTCTAGGGGAGGAGCCACTGTCTATAGAGGTCGTGACTCCCCTGTAAATACTGAGTTTCTAAACAATGTGAGTGGGTTGATGTCATTCCATCTACTTGATCCAGCCAGGCAGTACTGAAGTTGAGAAGTCCAGCTGTTGCGTACTGTCATTTGCCTAATGATTATTCCAGGAGCAGGCGACTTCTATCAGAGTGCAAGTGGCAGATAGCTTATTTCATGAAAATGCGTGTTTGTCAAACCCAAAGCCCTCAGCAAACAGGGAAGCAGGGCAGGCTGGTCCCTGACCCACACCCAACAGAAGGTTAACGATGTGATCTTCTGGGGGTTGTTTGGCCAGGCAGGTGTTCTAGACTCTGAACATCTCCACTCACTCCAGCACTGAGAAGCATACAGGACAGGTAGGGTGAGGGAGAATGACAGCATGTGTCATGGGTTTAGAAAGAAGAGTCTAAGAATCAAAAGGGACCCCAGAAGCTTATTTTTCCAGCTGGTGAGGAGGTTGGGGGGCTCATAAAGCCTTGGGAGAGTCCTGGACCATCTTTCTCACAGCATCACTGTCTGTGGGGAGCAAACTGTTGAATTTCCCCTGGATTTCTGTGCTCTGTTTGGCATCGTCACACTAACTGGGGAAGGTTTTTTAAAGATTCTCCTGTCTGTTTCTTGACTTGTGTGGTACATCTTGATTGTCAATGATTGAGATCACTCTTGTAAGGTGGTCTTTGCCCCAAGAAGACCCCACGCTAATGAAAACATTTTGAGTGGAGATGCAATGAAACAATTTGTCTTTTTGGTTCTCTCATTAAATTCACCAGTCCAACAACATTGCTTCAGGGCAAGGGTTAACTCTGCAAACGTGTTCCGGCTCTCTGACATATGAAAATCCAGAGTGGAAAGGTATCCTGTCACCATCTCCTAAACTAGTGAGAGTCGTGTGCACAGACCCAAACATCTGTCCTGCTGACTTCACTGAGGGGAGCCAAGGCACTGGCAGACAAAGGGGCAGCCGATGTATCTCTCTGTTGGTTGGGATTCCATTTCTTTCCCTCTACTCTGAGCAGGACATGCAAAGGTATGATTTTTTTGAAGGGTTTATTTGGAATGTAGTCCAGGTCCAGAAATAGAAAAAAAAGCTTTTAGGGCAAAAGTTAGTCAATGTCGCTCCCTTGTGGCACAGTTTCCAAAGGGCAGTCTTTGCTTTGCTGAGTAGCTGCAATGACACTTGCTAGTCGGGAGCCTGGCCTTTGCTTGACATTACTGATCAGGAATAGTGTCAGTGAGGTCCTGGTGGCTAGCTCCGCTGGTCCTGATATGTTGAGGTTGCAGGTTCAATCCCTGGCCCAGGCACATGTAAGAAACAATCAATGAATGCATAAATAAATGGAACAACAAAGTGATGTTTCTCTCTCTCTGTCCCCCCCTCTCTAAAATCAACAAATAAAAAACAAAATAAAAAAAAAGGAAACAGTGTAAATGAGGAGAAGAAGGGGGCTGCAAGCTCAGCAGTGGCCACTCCATGGAGTTTGATTTTCTCCACGAACAACAAATAAAATCTTGCCACCAAAATACTACACTGTCTCCTTTCATTGTCTCTCCTGGCTACAGAGGATTTGATTCTCTGCTAAAGTACATTTTCCTTCCCACCATCAGTTTAATGATTGTTAGAAGAGAGAGAAAAAGATACTTTAAAGTACTCAGGAGGCTCAAAGATTTTACCAAATATGCTTAGCATTACTACTCACCAGTAGAGGCTGACCTTTCTTTCTCTAAAACACTGTGCATTTGGAGGAGTTGAGGTAGCTGTGCATTCACAAACTGAAGAATACATTCCTGTGCCTCAGTCTGCGTTTCTTTGTTTTTAAAAGAAATAAGGAGGTCTTAGGGATAAACAGATTTAATGTTCAATAATTCTCATACCTAAATACACATCGTTTTTGCATATTACATTCCAAAAGGTCCTGACTTGGAGGATATCCCCCCAAAAGAAAATAAATGTATTAATACAACAGTTACATTCAAACTCTATATCCAGAGCATTGATTATAGAGGCAGTTTTTAGAGAAATGCAATTAAAATAACAATACCGCTGAAGAATGTCAGAAGTACTAATAAAATGGGCAACGTTATCCTTTGATGGAAGAAGCAACAGAGCGGGTGAATGAGCAAGTGTCTTAGAAGATGTTGACCCATTTCACAACACTTTATTTGCCCCATGCTAGCACGTTACATCATTTGTTTGGATTATCTGGTATCTATAGGGCAAGAATTTTTCTCCTGAAAAAATTTAAAAACTGCTGGGCTATTCCCAAACCAAAAGATAGAGCTAAAGGCCAGTCTTCTCCTCCCCAAACTTGCAAAGAGACAGCGGCATTCGAAAAGGAGGGTCTGGGTGAACATACCAATCCAGGGGGAGCTGACACAGGAAAGACGGCGTTCACCTCCGATGCTGTTGGTGAAAAGTCAGTTTTTCCACGTCCTCTTCCAGTTGGGTGTGACACCCAGAGACTCAAGCATGCGCACGCACACACACACAGTACACTGAAATTGGGATTTTGGTAACACACACACATACACATAGCATCCGGATGAAGAACACAACCAGCTGATGGGAACATGCTGGGTGACTCGATAGTGGACCAGAAAGTCCCAGCAGGAGTAGTAGAGAGGATGGGCAAAGGCACGGCATGATGACCTCTGGCCAGAACCAATGGCTGGGGCAGCCACCATGCCCCTCTTGCTGGTGGGCATTGAGCATTCCGATGAAATCACTGGTTTGATGTTCAGCGGGCCTGACTGCTGAAGAGACTGACGGCATTATTCATTTCTCATGAAAAGACTTTTAGGGCTCTCAAAGATTCATAGAGGTATTAGAAAAAAACTCCAGAGTTATCAACAGTTTAATTTATCCTTCTATTCTTTCAAAAGAGGCAGTCACAGAGGATAAACAGAAACTGAATACGAAATGGATTTTTCGTGAGACTGAGTTTGGAAGCCCTTTCTTTTATAGAATTGGATGTCCCTCTCTTCCTTGCTTACCTTCTGTTTTTTATTTCTCTTCTCTACTTCTTTTCTGAAGGTGTCCTCCATCTTCTTAAAAAAAAAAAATCAAAAAAAACAAATCAAACAAAACCTGGCTGCTGGTTAATTACCTATGAAATACTTCCATCTACTGGCCAAATAGAGAAGTTTCACATCTTAACATTTTTTTGTTGTACCAAAATTTATGAAGACCACCCTCCAAACACTTAGTGCAAAAATTAAGAATTACAAATCAGAAAATTAAAGAGGCTTATAAAATTCTTCACTTTGCACTTAGCAATTTGCCCAAGTAAAATCCTCATGTATTCGATATACACGTGGACACACATCCGCAGTTCGCAAATACCCAGAATGAACCATAACTCCTCATTGCTGCAGAAAGCAAACGAGTGAGAAACAGGACTGGGAGACTGGGCAGAGAGAGGGGAGTGATAATCTCTCTGGCAAACCGGTGAGCATATTTGTGATGAGATCACAAAGTAAAGAGGCTCTGGATTCCGAGACGGAATCAGAGACTGTGGCCAAGTTCAGCATATTTCTGCTGAAGAAAAGTAATTCCATGAGATCTGAGACAAAATTCAGGTTAATTTATCAAGATGATACTCCTTCAAAAAAAAAAGCTACTCAGAATCAAGGATTCCTCCTTTTTTCCCCCAAAAGAATCCACCTAGGAAATATCAGATACATCAGAAATACCATATTCAAAAATCCGTTAGAAACATAATCTGGGACGATACAAGCAGAGATTGAGAGTGGGTGAACGCTGGTAGGGAGCCCAAATACCAGTCCAGCCTCCTCATATACTGATGAGAAAATTAAGATTGGGGAGCATAAGAAGCTCATCCAAAGACTTGTATTTTAGAACTAAACCAAAAAATTTGAAGAAAAGATAAAAACAAAACTCAAGCTTGTATGGATTTTAAATATAGTTACATTGTTTTTAATATGAGTCTCCCCAGAACTGACAGTTTCTAAAAACAAAACCACCACACTAGTACGGACATTCTATTGGATTAAAGGGCCTGCCTCCGTGGATCGTCCTGCTGGGGTTTATCCATCCTGAAGAAACAGAGGGAAGAGAAACGTGCAGCGCCTTTTGTAAAGGGTGAATTTCAGGAGATCATGGATCTAAATAGAATACGGACTAAATCATATTCTTTCAAAAGTGACTTCTCTCTAAAAGTGGTTAACATACAATCTGCCCTATTCCATGAAACTTGAGGGGTTAAACTGAAAATGAAACATTAAGAAGATGAAAGGTAAAGACTCAGCCACAAAAACAACCTGATGTAAACACCTTGAGAAACGGAGGCAATTAGCTTTAGGTAACATTCCCAAAGTGATAGATACAATAAATTAGTAAGAAGATGTTTACTCGAGAAACAGCTACTGTGATGTGTTTTCGCTCTGGTGGGAGGGTTCTCTGGGGATAAAACCATCTTTGTTCTTGACTTCAGAGCCGGTTCCGTCACTGGCCAGGTGCAGGAGCTGAGGCCCAGCACGCCCTCGCCAGCGCGTTTGGCCGGTGGCGTGGGTGGCCTCCGGGGGTAAGAAATGACCCTCTGCTTATAGAAACGGAGGAAGGTGGGGTTATACCATTAAGTGCGGCAGCTGGGTATAAGCCCTTAAAAGATAACATTACGATATGATTTACTGCTTCCAGAAGCACTAAATACACATCCGCACATTCATGACTGCTGTTACACACACTTAAAAAAGATGAAGTTCTACCCTTTTTCAAGTATGGCACATTTCTTGAAGAAAGTAAATTTTTAAAATGAAACATATGTTCAATCTCATTATAAAGTATAATTTTCCAGGATATTTGAGTGCCCAGAAGTAAATCATGGAGATGTGTACAAAGCGAAACAATTTTTTAATCAAGTCATTGACATGTTAAAAAATTCTTCTGAAAAAACAAGAAGTTTTCAGTAGCATGGTGTTGTTCAGTTCTTAGACCCAGCTTTTAGAAGAACCCCAACCACGACCCGGAGGTTCCCGCTGCGAGTGCGGGGTCGGCCGTGACACACGCTCACACTCACGTCCCACACGCAGGTGTGCGGCCCCCACGCCTGGGCCTTTGCTCGCAGCTGCCCGCTCGTCCCACCCACCCGCACACTCACCGAACACGCCTCCTCTCACTCTGGCGCAGTGTCTTCTCCGACTGGGAGCCAGGGCGCTCCTTCTACGGCGGGCACTCCATCATTGAACTCCCTTCTTTCAAGTCCTCCCAGTGCCTCCTCTTGTCCTACGTGTGCGTTTGTATTTTTCAACTTAAGCTGGAACGCAAGGCCTTGGATGGTCTGGTTCCCTCCGTGCACAGCTGGCCTCTCGTGGATCACAGCTGTCCACTGGCCACCCACCGGAGTGCCGCGTCTTTCCCACCCTTGCCCACGGTGGTCCTTCAGTCCGACGGCAGTGTCTTGTGCCCGGCTTCCGCAGCCCACCAGGGGTCCCGGCCTAGGTAGCTTCAGACCTCAGCTTCAAACATGGCCTAGCCTCTGGACTCCTCACTTTGATCAGGTTCCCCCTTCCACTACATGTTTCCCCCCAAACACATCCCCTGGTTTCTAATTGTAGATGTCCTCCTCGGTTACCTGGATGGCCTGCCGCGGGTCAACTACGTTTGCTTTGTTGACCACTATGCTTCCAGAGCCTGGCATGCAGTAATTACTCAACACACACACACACACACACACACACACACACACACACACCACGTATTCACACATACACGTGCACACCTTTGACAAAGATTCTGCTGGTAGCCAACAAAGCAGATATTATTTTGTGTTTCTTTAAACTCTTGAGTACAGGGAAAGTGCTTTCTTAGTTATTGTGAAGGGCGACGCTTCTTCCAGGTTGTCTGCCTCCTGTGTTGTGAACTCTGAATTGCTACCAAGTTACAAATGGCAGCTTTTCTCTGTCACACACTGTCCCCTGTGACAAAAGCCATGCTAGAACACCCCAGGTTCAAGATGAATTTGGAGAGACTGACTTTGAAACCACTCAGACATCTTTTGACTTATCCACAGAAGCTAATTATATAACAATAACAGAATATCACAGGGACAAACTACCTGTCTGTTTAAATTAAATCTATTTTGTTCATATAGGTTTATTTCTGGAAAAAAGGAAAAGACACCTACACAGCATCTTGGAGAGAATTGGTAATACTATGACAATATTAAAGAGCAAGTTAGGAAAATTAGAAAATTTCTTTGATGATGATAGCTCCATCATCACTTAAGTGAAATCAAACTAAGTAAATGTCATGAATGAACATTGACTTTACATCTGTGACCTAATTTTCTAAATAGCTATAGTGTCTGTGTATCTGTGTGTAATATAAACAAATAATTCCTCCTTCCTTCCCTTCCTTTTTTTCCTTCCTTCCTTCTTCTCTTCCTCCTTCCCTTCCTCCTTTCTTTGTAATCAATGCCATTCAAAAGGAACTGAAATAACTCTTCTTATATGGAGTTGTATGTCTTTCAATATAAAACTTTATTGAATCCTCACAATAATTCTATTAAGTAGGGGTCCTTGTCAACACAAAGGAAGACCGTGAGAAGTAAAGTGACTTGTTAGACATCACATGGCAACTTACTACAAAAACTGGGGCTGGAACCCAGGGCTCCGAACTCCTAGACCAGAGTCCTTTGTCACACACCCCCATGCTAGTTAGCTAGTTTAGTGACAGGATTTTGTGGAAAGTATAGATGAGCTTAAAGGAAGGAACTATAACGATGGCAGCAGTTCTGGGAAATGTGTTAATCTTCTAGAACTAGTCTGCCACCCAAAGCAGAGCCGTGGCAGACTACAAAGGACAACGAAGTTTCTCCTGGGTCTCAGCACCTCACGTCAGGTCATCTTCACAGTAACTGGGGGGCACTAGACCCCCCTTCAGGCTCTGACATTTCTCCTTCCACTTGTACACACCAAAAGGTAGGACATTTCTTACACCTTTGAAAACATCAGAAAAAAGAGAAAAAATCGCTCTCATTCTGAACTTGACCGCTGCTGAACCAGAGGGCTTGCTGACAGGGCAGAGATAAACACAAGAAAGGGTAAGGTCCAATAAAGAAGAAGTAAAAGGAACAGAGTCACAGGTTCAAATAACAATTGACCAGTGTTCACCTTGGCAGAATTGCCTTCTGTGATACCGGTACTCTATCTCATACTTTTCTTATTGAAAGGATAAACTAAAATCTTGAAGTTCTTCTCTCATCTGTCCTTCGAAGATTACAGAGAGTATGGTATTTGCTCAGGTGAAGAACCAACTCACTGACACACAGATGGCTGGATGCCATATCATTCAAAAACAGTTATTCTGACATTGTGTGACTGCACAAACCAAACAGAGAGCCTGTTGACCACGGCCACAAAGGATGCAGATTCCTGAAGGTCAAGGAGAAAGTAACAGAATGAGATCTAGAATTTGCAGCATCTGAAGGCCCCTGTTGTGGACCCCAGCTTTCTCCCTCTGTTCATTCATTTGCATCGTATGAGTCATCCCCTCAGTGATTAGCCAACCCATGTTCTTAGAACACTCATTGTATTCCACCCAGTGTTAAGACTCTGTATGCACTGAACTCGAATTCCTAGAATCATTGCCACGTGATCATGACATCATAGAATTCTGAAACTCAGTTTCCTGATGTTTCAAATCAAGCTACAAAATGCTAATGAGCAAGAACTGGGGAAAATATCCTGCACAACTGAGATCCAAGCTGCGTTTATTATTTCCTCCTTAGGGACTTTCTTAAGTGGACTTCTCATCCTGTTCCTTTTCAGGCAAATCTGGAGGGCCATGAGGAACCTGCACAACATCAAGGGAACGGGAATCCTCCTGGTCAGTTTCCTTATTTGGGATCCCACTGTATGAAGATCAGAGGCAGGTTTGATTTGGAAATCGTGTGCTTGTGTTTAGAAAATGACTAAGGCTTCACTCGGTTTTTACAGGCTGACAGAGGCAGCTCTGATCTGGTGCCTTAGGAAGGGGCTGATCCACTTGAGGCTGGAAATCAGACCCCAGGCCACTGCTTCCAAGGTCACAGGTCCAGGGCCAGGCCTCCTCTCCCACGACTTGGAGAAGAAATATCTTGTATGGCTGCTGATGAATGTCAGCTCTGGAAACAGAGATCGCTTTTCTAAAGAAAAAGAAAGACCAACCAAAAAACAAAAACAAAAACAAAACCCGCCCACAAACATGTTTATACCTCTATTTTGAATTTTAAAATGACAGCTGTGCTAGGTTCTGTGAGGGAGGCAAAAAGGAGCACCAAAACCACCCTCGCTTCCATAAATGCATAGTTCATGATGGGTATGCATTCACATATGTGCACTGCCTTCTGTATACCATGTTAACACAACACAGAGTTACACATACCTATCACATGGATGCCCACTCATACCCACACATGACATCCTGCCTCAAGTGCAAAGACCTTTTCATACCGAGACAAGTTTAGCAAGGGTGAGTGGTGTTGAATGACACCTGGCAGATGATGATGAAAATACTGGTATATTACCCAGATAAGACATTCCATAAGAACTTGAAATAAAACTCTCAAATGCTACATAACTGCTTTTCCACTACTAGTGGTCCAAGGGAAAGAGCTTTATTATGCCCTGTGTGGACTGTTTCTAAATTTTGTTTCCTAAACTTCGTTTCTCTGATTATAGTAACTTCCATAACAGAACACATTTCATCTAGACAATATAATTAACACTGCAAGGTTGCTTAAAACATTTCTCTTCATACTAAACATTGACAAAAAATAACAGAATTTATAATAGCTTGGTAACTTTTTAAGATCATTGGCAATCTCATAATATGGAACTCAGGTTTCTGCATTCGAGAAGTACCCAATATTGACGTTCACAGATTTTGTCGCAACATAAGTTCACTCTATGACTAATCATTTCTAGATTAGAGACTTTAAGTAATGACATAAAAGCTGGGGGAAGAATTCTGGGGTACTGACAGAGTATACACGTGGGTTGGTGAGTCGGCCTTCTTTCCTGTTTTCAATGCACAATTCAACCAGCAGAATTATTTAACCCTCTTAGACCTCTGTTCCAGGAACTATATAGCTTCTTCTCCATTACATTCATTTGCATGTAGTTACCAAAATGTGAGAACCCGTTTGTCCATAAATATTTGCTATATTTTTCATTTCTTTGGATGTAATTCCTGTCTACCCTTCAGTCCAGAGTTCTACCTTTTAATTAGGAAGCAAAGGTTACAAAATGTTAAGAAATGAGATCCAAGAAACCAGAATACTGTACTATTCTGCTCTTGAAGCTTGAGGAATTCGATGAAAGTTGAGTGACTTCTCAATAATTTGTTATACTATTATATGATACAAATTGAGAATGCTGAATTTTTTCTCTGAGCTCTTGGAAAAGTTGGCCTAATGTAAAAAATGTCACAAATCTGGGTACTGTCTTATAAAAATTATTTGGAGAGTCATAATTTTTCTCCTTAAATGTCCATTTTAAAAAGGTTTACTACATTAGTAAGTATAATTTTATTATATCTTAGGGCCAGTTTGTTTTCCACCGAAGGCACCTCCAATTTTATAATGAAATTCAAACAAGTGTTCTATATTAATGTCATATTGAATATTTTTAAAAAATCAATTATCAAACATCTCAGGAATGCACATGATGAATTATAGGCATGAAAGGGCAAATCATTGATCCAGATATGAACTCTACCCAATAGTTATTTATTAAGATTTCCTCCTGGCTGGCGTAGGTCAGTGGATTGAGCGCGGGCTGGGAACCAAAGTGTCCCAGGTTCGATTCCCAGCCAGGGTACATTTCTGGGTTGCAGGCCATAACCCCCAGCAACCGCACATTGACGTTTCTCTCTCTCTCTATATCTCCCTCCCTTCCCTCTCTAAAAAATAAATAAATAAATTATTAAAAAAAAAAAGATTTCCTGTCCTACCACTCGGAAAATGTGAGTAGAAAAATTAAGTCATTTCCAAACCGTGGCCCTACCTAACATGAACTTTTCTAAAAGTCAGCGGGTACAGGCAACATGATGTGGTCAGTCCTACTTTGCTTGTGTTTTGCTCGGTGGTAGATCAAGACCAGCAACAGATGTGGAGGTGAATTTAGACTCCCTCTTTCCTGACTGCCTGCCTGTGGGCAAGTCATTTAATTTCTCCATACCTCAGTTTCCTTATCAATGTAAAATGGATTTAATCATAGTAAGTCTACATCACAGGATTGTTATACAGGTCACATATAATAAGTCTACCTTACAAGAGTATTATGCAGGTCATATATAATAAGTAAGGGCATTTAGCAAATGTGAGGAGGAATTATAACTTTATTAGGATACGATACTAGATAAGGAACTAAAAGCAACATCAAATTCCTAAAACTTTCCTTCTTCTTTTTCTCTCAAAAAAAGCAGATACTTAAGTAGTTACCTAAAAATCCATTTGTAATCTTTTTTCTTTGTCCATATACCTTGATGGAAAAGGGCAAGACCCTTGTTCCCAGAGCAGAGACATGCATACCGCTCTGAGTCCTGCACCCTGTCCATGAAGGGCCTGGGAGTAAGAGTGTGTGAGAAAGGCATGAGGAAGACTGTTGGATCCAGTGGTAAAAAGCTGTTCAGAAGACCAGTCAAATGCAAACTCAGTAAAATTCATCTCTTGAAATAGGGTTCCATGGGTCTGGGCTAACTCCGTGGGGCCATTTCTGACTGATGCTGCAACAGGGGACTCTTACCAACAGATTCCTTTCTCTGAGGTCCAGCTCACACTCAGTCCCTTTCTCTTGCTTGTAGAAACTAATCTTGTCGAAGATCATCGGCAGTAAACATCTGAAAAGTCTGCAACTCCATGGAGAATTTCGGGATCATATAGAAATGTTACTTTCAGCACAGACCTTCGTGGGGCGAGTGTTGGTAAGTACATTTCCACTGTTACCTAGCGAGCAGCCTTCAGCCGTGGGCATGATGGTAGTCAGTATATGCACTTTTATCATGCAGGTAAGTTTCTGATGTTCTCCGATGGCCTCATCAGAAACATCACTTCCTCCCAACTGCCATCTCCGTGTCTACCCTCTTTAACCACTGTTTTCCTTGTTTTTTCTTTGGAGTGAACATAATTACTTGGAATTGTATTTTATACATATTGTCTGCCTATCCTCCAGAAGAAAAGCTGTATTAGGGCAAAGGCTGGACGCATTTTGTTCTTCTCGTATGGATGTCTGGCATACAGCAGATGTTCAACACATTTTGATGTTTAGTGGATTATCAGCCCTGAAATGTACAGCTGTATTCCAGGCCTTTGAATACAATAGCCTCTTTTCTCCCTTAAACAAACTAGTCATTTTCTGCCCTTTCATAATACAGGGTCTGGCAGAAGTGACGCCATTCCATGTGATTGGTAGTGTAGGTGACTGTCTCTCATGAGATGGACAGCAATTTGAAGATTGCACCTAACATGTCATACGGTGTGCTTGAGTGCAGTGAGGATACTGTTATGTTACCAAATTACATGCTTATGATTTTGTGATAAAAGATTTTTATGTAATAACAGGGGTGTTTGTTTGTGCCGGACCCCTGTACTTATCATTTTACTTTGTGTTTTAATCTGGGTAACTTGGACGTATTAAAACTCAGCCCAGATGTCATCTCCTTGTGGAAATCTGACCCCATCTCTATATTAGGCTAAGAGTCTCTAAGGCTCTCTATGGGCCTTGAACACCGTTATTAAAATGATCTGTGCACAAGCCTTTCTCCCCAGTGCACGGAGAGCCCCTCCAGAGAAGAGATTATGCCATGGAGATCTTTACATACCATTGTCTGGAAATACCAGATGCCCTATAAGTGAATAGTACACTGATTGTCATGTCAGTAGCAGACTTTGATTTGCAACATTACAAGTCAGAATCTGTAATTTGAGGGTGTACTGCCATCAGATGGTGGTGTGACAGAAACAGACGCATGTGAACTGGAGTTTCTTCTCTTCTTTATAATTGGTAAAGACATTGTTCTTTTCTAATTAATGTTCTTTAATTCAAAATAATCCATTTTTAAAGCTTATTTGGAAGTACATAAGTAAAATTGCTTTAGTGGAATCTGCAAGGAATGTTGAATCATCTGGGAATGTGCTCTCTTTTCTCTTCTTTCTAAGGTTTTGATCTTTTTTTTTCTTCAAAGTTCCTGTCAGAATGCTCTATTAGAGAAGAATTTTGTGATTCTGATTGTAACATGGATTTCTTGATTAGGATCTCTTGAAATTTTCTAACCGTGTTTGACCATATGAGGATAGTACTGGAAATCATGTATTACATTAAAGGTCACTGGAATGAGGCAGAAGAGAAGTTGCATCATCTACCCAACTCCCCTTTTTATGAGAACACCAGTCCCATGGAATCAGAGGCCATCCTATGAGCTTTTCTTAATGTGAATACATCTGCAAAAACCCTGTGACTAAACAAGGTCACTCTCTGAGGTACTTACATTTAGGACTTCAACACACATTTTTGGGGGGACATAATTCAACACACAACCATTGTAATGATCAATGTAACAATCCTCAGCAAAGGTATGGCATCACAAATATCTTTACATCAAAAATGTAGCTTAAAGATAATGAATAAGTGAAAAATACAAGAAATAAAGGAGAAATATTAAAAATGCAAAGGTAGTAAGAACTTTTAGTTCTGTTATCTTATATCAGGACAGACTGAATAGACAGAAAAAATAATAATCATAAAGAAGACAGGAGTAACTTAGCGAAAGAGCTGATTGAAATGGTTGAACTCCATATGCTGAAAACAAATTCAACTTACAAGTGACTGCGGACCATTTGTAAAAATTCAGCATATATTAAGCCACAAAAAATCCCAACTATAAAACATGAAGTACAGACAGACAACATTAACTGAACAGAGTGCAACAAATAGGAAAATAATAAATAAACCCAAGAAAAAAAGAACAAAAAACAAAGACCTTACAGTTAAAATTTTAAAATTTTCTATCTTGAATAATTCTTGACTTGGAGAAATCAAAATAATAATTTGGGTATATATTAAGCATAAAAATAATGAAAATATCACATATCACTTACACATAAAGTATAAGCTGAGGGCAGTCCTGGGTTAAATGCTTAACAGTAAAAACCTTTTGATAAATAAAAAATTTAAGTAAATGAATTAAGCATCAATCTCAAAAAGTTAGAGAAATAAAACACATTAATCTAAGAAGAATAAATATACAGTCAGAAATTAATGAATTATAAAACAGCTGATTATTTGAAATAAACAATAACTTGAACTATAAAATAATTAAAAAATAACTAAAATAAAATTCATGTGAAATATTAAAAAAGGAAATAAACAATAAAATAGAGAAACTAATAGCTAGTCTAAACCAAGAGGAGAAAAAAGTGCAAATACATATGAAATAACACATTAAAATGGGAAAATAAGTGCATATATTTGAAAAAGAAATTTGAAAGATATTTGTGCAATTAAATTTGAAAACTGGATGATTTGTTCCTTAGGACAATACAAATGACCAAAAGTGACCATAAAAGAAACTTAAACAGACCAAAAATCCGAAGAAATAAAGATGTTTGTTTTCAAAGACCCATATCAACATCACCACCATCACCCCTCCTCACCCGGCTCCTACGGGAGACCCAGATGATCCTGAGGTCTAGTGGAACAAATCTTCAATGACTGGATTTCTCCAGTGATGATTCAATAGTGACAGAACACAGAAAATAGAGGGAAGAAACACCCACTTTTTTTTTCAATGAAGGCACAGTATCTACACCAAAACCCTAATGCTTTGGGGGAGGATTCGTGGCCAACCGCCAAGTAGAAGAAGAAAAGGAATGGGAAGGGACAGGGGGAGAAGAAGATGAAACCAGAGAAAAGGAAAAAGATGGAAAATAAGGAGAGAAGTACAATAAACAAAGGGGAAATAAGTATTATCTTCAAAACAGGATACCTTCTAGAGATCCTTACAGATATTAGAACATGGCAAAGTACCAATTACCTTTATGGGTTGTTTTTTTTTGAGTTATCACAAGGTATGTTTTTATTACTACCTGTGGGAGATTTGCTTTTTCACTTAGTTCTAAATATAGGCCTAGTCCTAAAGAGTCTGTTTGTTCCCTTGGAGGGGGTGGGGCATATTGTTAATTATGCAGTTAACTATGTTGCTTCCTTTCTCTGATGGCTAGACCATTTAGAACCAAAATTATGGCTCAGTTTAGCATACGTAGCTATTTTTAGCGTCATTCTAAGCACCGCTTTATGTCCACATTCTGTTTTTCCATCTTCTCTGACTTCTATTATTTTTTTTTTAGGTAATCTCACAGTTTATGTGTCCTTGTATTGTGCCTTCACTCTTTCCCGTAAAAGAAAGAAAACTTTTCTGTGAATGCACGATCCTTCCTGTAGATATGTAAATAAGCCCTCAGCGAGAACAAAGGTTGTCAGTCTCAGTATACAGAACAACTAAAATGAGCAAAGAGGGCATCAAAATTCCTTTGGAAATGAGAAAGCATATTTCAAAAATGATCCTGGGAAAATTGACTGAATAAAAAATTATTTTGCTGGGTTTTACTCATTTTTGTAATGTGATGGAAAGAAAAATATAGAACATACTAGAAATGATCAGTTTCTTCACAGTTTGCATCCATTGTTTATGTTATGAAATTAAACAACCTTTTCTATTGCCTTGAAATGTTGTATCTTCACCTATGTTTTATTCCATTTCCTTTCTTACTTCATATTTAATATTTAATATACCATCAAGTGTCAGGAACTCATTTTGTTATATAGTATGAGATATGCTTTAGTCCGGAGCTCTTTATCATATGAACAAAGAAAAGACTGGTAGAAAATACAATATTCACACTGATTATTTCTGGATGATTTCATTGTTTGTCTTTTTATTGTGCATGGTAAAATATCTAAGAAATATCAAAGGGTACATAGTAAGAAATTACTTTCTTCCTCACTCTTCTCTCGATCCACGGCCATGAGTTTCTTCCTTCAAACCCGCAGATTCTTAGCAACACTGTATCAGATATATTTTCTTTAGTTGTTTTGGTAACTTAAGGCCACTCTTCTCCCTCTCCCATCATAAGTTCTATCTGTAAAATTTAAATTATGAAGTGATAAAATTTGTTATTCCTTGTGGCAGTTCTTTGTGGAGAAGAGTAAAGTGAATGATTAATAGAGCCGGTGGAGGTAAAATTAGATCTGAATTCAGGTTAGTCCACTGATCTTGTGTCTGCAAATTGAAATACACCCCAGGAAGGAGGTAAAGGTTGTTGCAACAGACTTCTGAAGGGCCAGCAGATACCATCAGTTCTCCAACTTTCTTAAGTGCTATTTCTTAATATGTATCTACCTGAGGATACTTCACAATGGTCCTCCTCTCCTATCATCGTTTTACAACCCATCTTACAAAAGAGATGTACTATCATTACCTCCTTTTGATAAATGAGGAATTTGATGCATAGCAATAAAATGAATAACTTACAAAATGGGGATAAATAATACTATCTATGGATAGTTTTTTCAATGAACAAATGAGTTAATATATAAGATGCTGAACCCTATCTCATTTGAGCAATAATTAATATCCAGAAATACATACATTAATTTAAAAATCCATCTCATTTAGATGAATTTCCTATATGATTTTATTTTTATAATTATCAGAATTTATAATATAGTTCTGTTGTTTAATCAAATTCATCTTAACAACTGTAATGATAATTCAATCCAGAAGAAATTTTAAAAATATTTTAGATTTGTATCTCTCTGATGGCGAGTGATATTGAGCATTTTTTCATATGTCTATGGGCCCTCTGTATGTCCTCCCTGGAGGTTCCACCTCACACTGCTCAGAATGGCCACCATTAATAAATCAACAAACAACAAGTGCTGGCGAGGATGTGGAACAGAGGGAACCCTAGTGCACTGTTGGTGGGAATGTAGACTGGTGTAGCCACTGTGGAAAACAGTGTGGAATTTCCTTAAAAAATTAAAAATGGAACTGCCTTTTGACCCAGCAATTCCACTGCTGGGACTATACCCTAAGAATCCCGAAACACCAAAAGAATCTATGCACCCCCTTGTTCACAGCAGCACAAATTATGATAGCAAAAATTTTGAAACAGCCTAGGTGCCCATCAGCAGATGAGTGGATACAGAAACTGTGGTACATGTACACAAAGGAAAACTACCCAGCAGTGAAAAAGAAGGAATTCCTACCTTTTGCAACAGTAGGGATGGAACTGCAGACTACTGTGCTAAGTGAAGTAAGGCAGTCAGTGAAAGACAAATACCACGTGATCTCAAGTATAAGTGGAATCTAATTACCACAGAAGTGGAGGGTAGACTGAGAGGATGGGAGGCAAAGGGGGCAAAATTGGGACAGTTGGAATAGTATAAACAAGGAAATATAAAATAAATAAATAATCTATTTAGAGACAGACGTCAGAAAACTTAGGTTCTTTTAGTTTCTTGTATCTCTCTTGAGATTTCATAACAGTTTCCCCATTTCTCCGTTCAGTTACTATTTCCCAGAGGTGGTAGGCAATAATTACTAAATCAGCCTGGACACAGGATGATCAGAAACCCAGGTTTTGCCAGTTGTCCTGATGTAATTGTTAACAAAGTCTCTTGCATTCTTAGAGTTTACATGTGGACAATAAATAACAGAACCACCTTTGTTTGTCAGAGCCACAGGACATCTTCCAAAGAAAAAGAGCCACTAGAAAAGAATGCAACTTTGACGGGCTCCTTAACTGCTCCATAGATTAACACTCTACCTGTGGTTAGAAAAAAAAAAACCACTTTTTCCCCCTCACCTCCTAATTTACACCATTCTCCCCTCATGACCTGCCCTGTCCCTCCCTTTGGGTCTCATTTAGCCTTGCTGGAAATTTATATTTTTCATTAGTCTCATGAAATACATATAATTAATATATTTTTTATCATTCTTAATTTTGGTACCCAGTTTTTCCCATTTATTTTGTTTATTTCCCCATCCAGTCAATTTTATAATCCCACCAGTTTAGGAAGAGAATTTTCTAATAAGCCTTCTTTGACACCAATATCTGTTTCTTCTCCCACCATGCAAAGGTCCACCCCAAGTCTGGGGGAGAGTTGACTGCATAGGCCCTGAGTTGATTGGAAGAAATCCCCAAGTTGACATATTTCCCTTCTGCAAGGAGATTGGTCAGGAAAAGAGAGTTGTAGCCCCCTAAGAAAGAAGGATTAACATGCAGTAAATAGGCTGCTCCACCTGTAAAGCTTGTCCTAAAAGAGCAACTTCCTTAACCCACAGGTTACTTTTTCCACCATGGCAGTGGCTTACACTGTTCTTGCGAGGACCCTGGTCTCCAAACACAGAACCCATATTTTCATCGCTGGGGCAGCTTTGACGAGCTGAGCCTTCCTGAAGTATGAATCAGCTCTGGCAAAGAGCTGGCATTTCTTGCCAGTCTGGGATCCCTGTATTCAAGAGCCTGGTGGCTCCCCCTGGTCCAGCGTCTGCGCCCCAAGCCAAGGACTGTACTGTGCATGCCCAGCGCTGGTCTCACCACTCATGCGCAGTCTTTGTGGACAGCCAGTCAGCGGGGCTGGCCTAACCTTTCTGGCCTCTTCGGCTGAATTTGATTTACACAAATTCTTTTCCTCAGAGTACTTCTTTGGCTATTTGTCACAGACTTCGGCAAGTAATGTCCTTATTTTTATTAACATCTAATTCGTCTTTATGTTGCTTTAAACTTTAATTTCTTGTTTGATTCATGGTGTATTGAGATTAATGTGGTCTGCTTTTATTTTCTTCGTGATAGAGTGGCTGGCCGTCTTTTGTACTTTGTTAAAATTTATGGACCAAGAATATCACTGCCTTTATGATTTCTCGTTTACAGAATGTATGGGGAAATTGTTTGCTGCCCAGTACGTGATCATTTTTATTACTATTTAATGGACCTTAGGGAGAATATATGTAGTGCCAGCTTGATATATAAGAACTGTTCATTGTGTTATATGCTTTCCATGTCCTTAATTATTTGATGACCGATTGAAAGGGGAATGTCAGAAATTTTCATTGATTATTTTATACTTTTATTAAATATCTTGAATTTCTAACAGGTTATGAATTATAAATTTTATGCAACATCAATCAGTTCCTAATGTTACCTGTCACACCTATTAGGTCTCCTCGACTGAGTGTGCCTTTCATCAACGTGAAATATCCATTTTTGTCACATTTGCGTTTTTTAGCTTATTTCTTTTCCTTTTTTTTTGGCTGGAACATTTTAAAATACAACATTGGTATGTAACATTGCTTCCATTTTATTCAGACTTCCTTGGGATGTCTCTGCCCAGGTCTCTTTCGATCTTCTGTCTTATTTCCTCTTAAATGTGTCTCTCATAAATACCTCGTACCTGGATTTTTATTCTTTTATTGACTCACAAGTACATGTACCTGTTAATTCACCAGAAGAGTTATTCACCTTATGGTGATCTGCTTTACTGGTCTTTTTAGTATTTAGAAATTGAATTTGCTGCATAATAGAATATCTAACGTCAGTGGCTTAAAAAAAACAAACGAGATGTCTCTTAGCGAGAAAAGGGAGAACGGTTTCAGATACACAACTAAGCTCCACCGCAGTCCAGGTTCTGTGTCTTACTGCAGAGGCGAAATGGCACGGCGGTTGTAGTTTTTGAGAGACGTGGACTCAGACGTCGGCTCCTCCACTTCCTGCTGTGTCATCGTGGGCAAGCGAGTTTTCTTCAGTTGGGTTCTGTTCCTATAATGGGAATAACCTCCTTTAAAGTGTTGTAGGGAAAATGCTCTGATAATACATGTAAACCATTCAAGGTGCAGAAGCATTGACCATTAGCTGATATTTCCATTTGTGATTTGTAACTTTTTGTTACTTTTATTTATTTCCCTGCATCTTTGACTTGGATAATTCCATTTTTAATACACAGCATGGGTGTACTAGGTAAATCAAATTCAGTACAAAATTTCCATTCTGTATTTCTCCGTGTATCTCTGCACCTCTTATATCCATATTCTCTCCTTGCACGAGATCTTTCACACAGCCCTTCTCTCCTTCCAGAAATTGAACTAATCTGACATTCATTTCTGGATGACTATTTCGTGTTTGAGCATTATATACCTGTTAATATCTTTTTCTTAGTGTTTGTTTCAGGGTCAAAACCTGCATTATTTTTACCTTTCATTAGGCACCACTTTTATCTTTCTGATTTTTTTTCTTGGGTACTTTCCATATTTATTTGTAAGGGAAAATGTGGGGGGTATAATCTCTGAACCCTTGAATATCCAAACATGCTTTTTATCTTGCTCTCACAAGTGAACAACAGTTTGGTTGAATGTCGAATTCTTGGCTTCCAGTCCTTTTTTTCTGAAATCTCAGTAAATGTTTCAGTGTCTTCTAGGACTTAAGATGACCTGCTGTCAGGGGTGTCCAACGTTTTGGCGTCTCTGGGCCACACTAGAAGATGAGTTGTCGTCTTGGGCCACACATTAAATACACAAACACTAACAAAAACTGATGAGCAAAAAAAAAAAGTTTAAGTAAATTTGTAATTTTGTGTTGGGCAACATTCAGAGCCATCCTGGGCCGCATGCGGCCTGTGGGCTATGGGTGGGACCCCTTGGTCAACTAGATACTGAGCTCTTGTCTCCCCGCTCCCAGCCCACCCTCTCTCCTCTGCTTTGTGGGGTGAGGCCAGGACCAGCAATCACATGTGTCTTGTGTGAGCTCCTTAGGTTCCTAGTTAGGCTCTGCTGATGGGGGTGCAAGAGGAGGCCGGGAACCCAGGGGAGAGGAAGGGAACTGCATCTTCCATGTTTTGCATCTGTATTTTTCAGCCTCATCTGTTCAGTGGTATTTTATTCCTGTAGCAGTCAGCACCTAAAAAACGATTGAAAAACTATTTTTTTTCTCACCACTGCCAGAACCAGGCTCACAATGTCTCCTCAGAGGTACAATTGCCAGTCAAGCCAGGACCCGTCCTCCTAGGTCTGAATCTCAACTCCCAAAGCATACCCATTGTAAGATGGTAAATGTTGACAGTCCTGACCTCTTTGTGTTGATCTCTCAGCCAGTGTTGGGGTGCAGCTTCCTGCCATCATGATATCTGTGTTACTCCCATATTCTCTCTTTGCTTTCCAGATTTTCTGATACTACTTAACAGATTTTTAGAACCTCACTAGGAACAATAATTGTCATTTTACAAAGTTTAACTACATAGTCTATGTTAAATCTTTCATGGGAGTTCACTTCATCTCTTTTCACTGCCTGATCCTCCTGTTTTCTTACATTTCCCATATAGCTGTCAATTTTCTGTTGTCTGCTAATATTCGTAAGTGAAAGTCTGAAGCACTTAGTGTCCGTTGCTAACCATGTCGACTGCTGCTTGCGTTCTGAAGATACGCAGAACTGTCCGCCGGGTAAATGGGGAGACTTAAACCCCACTGTGGAAGGCAGAGCCTCAATTTACAGTGCATTTTCCCACATAGACACACCTGGGGCGGGGGAATGCTGTGGCCAGCAACTGTGCAGACGGGGCTGTCTCTGGATGGGGTTTCAAATAATTCAGTTTGTTTTCCTCTGACTGCTTTCCAAGGTGCTTCTGAGAAAAAAAAAAAAGTGTTGCTGCTAGCTATAAAGTTCCTCCTCAGCAACTGCTTGGCCTCAGAAGGCCTCCGCTGGGCCCCTCCGGCTTTGCGGCTCCATCTTCAGTCCACACCTCAGGTGCAGAGCTTTCTGCCCTTGCCAAACAGCCGGCTTTTCCAGATTTTGCCCCTGCAACCCAAGAGGTTGTCTCAGAATTCTCTCCCATTTCAATCCAACTCACTGAACAGTGTTCACAGCTTTTAGGTCCCACTGCCGTCTTTTGGGCTGGTACGCACTTTTCTGTTCGCTGCACGTTATTTCTACGTGATGTTTTTCAGCTCTGTGACATGAGGTTTGTATTGTTCTCAGCGCCAGTGAAACGAACTCTTACTTCTTTTGTGTGGATTTCGATGATTTGGAGGATTGTAAACATTAGTCTGCCACCACCTTTCTGGAAGCCTATCAACGTGTGATTTATACTTGAAGAATCACTTATGAAATTTAGTAAGAGAGAAAAAATGTATTCATATGTAAAGGAAAGAAAAAAGATTTTATGGAAACTATGTATGATTATCAGTATGCTGATACACACACACACACACACACACACACACAATCTCCACATATCCACTCCCAGCATTTCCCCTGAGCTTAACAATATCTCAACACTTAATATAAGCGATAAAACAGAAGCCAGTAACTCCTATGTATTAAGTAAGCTGCAACACTGCCACTTACAAAGCAGTAGAAGAAAACCAGTTGAAGCTCTTAGCATATTACCCAATCACGTGTAAATGAGGGTAAGTCGGAAATGGAAAAGGACTTTTGAAACAATTTCTGTTGTAGCAGAGGTGTGGGATTATACCCTGTCACGTGAAGCCTAAGGAAAAAGGCTTATGAGAGACCACTCAGAGATTTCAATTTGCATCCCTTGAACTTCGGAGGCACCGTGCACTGACAGCTGGCTCAGCTGTGATTAGAGGCTGCCTGGCTGGCTGCTCTGTGCCAGAGAAGGTGCCACACAGAAGGTGGTCTGTCCTTCTAGTGTGTGTTGGGGCAAAAAATGCTTGAGGTGGTCCGTGGACCAGATGTGAGTCCCATGTGACAGCTTCTCCTCCCCACTCAGGAGGCGCCTGAGGTCTGAGGACTCCGGCAGAACGCAGGACTGTGAAGCGCACTGAGAGGAGGCTGGTGAGCCTCCAGCGATGCCCCCAGTTCACAGGAACCACAGACAGGACACGTAGCAATGAAATGTCACCGAGACGGCCACACTCCTGCCCCCTTCCCATTATTTTCCTAACATCTAGTATTCGCTAATGTACCATATGGCTTAAGCTCCATCCAGGCAAGGACCTTTGCATAAGTTGTTCACTGATGTATCCCAATCACCAGGGCCAGGATACGTACTACAGAAACAGCTGCTGAATGACTTGAATTGGGTTTGCCAAAGAGCAATGACAGAACCCGTGAAAGTAAACATGAAACACCGCCCATGCTCAGAGAGCCCCGGTTGGGGAGCATCATAATCTAAGGCAATTCGAGTCCATCTTTCCAGCTCTGACCTTGCCTTTCTGTTCACTCCCCCACATGACCTACAACTCTGCAGAGGCCATAGGTAGCCTAGTCACTGAGCAACTAGGACTAAAACCCCCCAAAAGGATTGACTGAGAAGAAACTTACCTCTTTCCCAATACAGGTAACCTGTCCCAGGAATACCTGAGCTGGAAGAGTGTAAAGCTTTAATTGTAAATAAAATTCATTTTAATTACTAGTATTATTGATACTATACTGGACTGGACATACTAAGGAAACAAATGGCTTGGACACTAGACCTAGCTGGAGGAACATTCGCTCACCTACAGTTGACCTGAAAAGTGGAAGGGGCTACGAAAGAGTTCATCCCAGTGCATCGAGGGTTTTAGATGGATACATTTCTGATTGTGTTCTACACACTATGCTCATTTTACAGACTAGATACATTGGTGGGTTAAAAGCATTCATTTTTCTTTTTTTTTTCTCACTTTAGCCCTTTCCCTCCTGTCAAAATTCAGACCATCTTATAGATGGACAAGTTCGAGCTGTTTGTTCTGCAACATCACAGGCAATGCAACTTCAAAGTCTACATCTACTAGCCCTCATTTCCTAGCATGTACTCAAGTACAGAACTTACAATAAACACTTAATAAATGTTTGATGAGTGAATGAATGAATAAGTGATAGAACTTGTTGAGATTAGACAGCTTTAAGGGCAGCAGGAAGAACAAGCTATTATGAAGTGTGTGAGAGTTAAAAATCAGGTAAGTAGAATGGACAGGTACATGCTTTTTTATTGAATACCCAGTAGAGGTCCAATCAATTTTTCTTGAAAGAAAGAATGAAAAAAATGAATGAATGGATACTAACATAAATGAACTGTGAAAAATGGCTATACATGTATAGGCATGATAAAAGGAAAAAAACAGTTTTCTTGATTTGCTTATTCATCTATAGTCATGTCAATAAAATGGATTGTGTACATTGTCCTCTGCTTTTTTTTTTCAGGTGATCCTTGTCTTTGCACTAAGCATTGGGTCTCTTATAATCTATTTCATCAACTCTTCTGAGTAAGTAAAACCCTTAATCACCTTTGTCTGCTATATCCTTAGGTTGCCAGCTAGTTTGGAATTTTCTGTCAGAAAAAAATGGTTAATATACTTTTCAACCTACTCACATACACAAGCTCATAAAAAGGATAAGTGTTCAGTGCCCCCCAGGAAGCACTAAAAGCAACTCCACAGAGATGCGTGAATTGCGTCTGCATCCAGCCGTGCTGCGTTGTTGCTAGGGGCCCGGGTGCCGCGCATGTATCTACTCTCTAGTCTCCGGGGCTGCAAGCCTCCAGCAGCCGTCTGCTGCTGCGGGCCGCTCGGGAGGGCTTTGTGTGCCTCTGGATTCTTTGAGCATTGAAGCAGACGTTCTGGGGTCATTTCAGGATGTCTCAGAGGTGTGAAACCGTTTAGGGTAGTCTTGAGAAAGAAGAATTGCTAGATGTCACCCGGGACAAAGGAGCAAGCTGCTGTCTACTCTTCTCTGAAGGCATTTTCTCCTTTCATGCCAAAGCGAGCTCGAACCCAGTCTAACCTGAGCCCCAGGCTGAACCTCTGGGAATTACCTTGGAGTTCCAGCTGGGGTAAAATTGGAATTGCAGGGCCAACCAAAACCAGGCCGCTTTAGAGATCCTCAGGAAACCAGTAGTCTTTGGTTTGTGAATTCCTTATGGATCTTTTAGGAAATTTGTTTTTTTTTTTTTTAATTTGTCTTGGGTCATTTCATTTGCCCTGGAGTAGCTGTGTATCAAAAGGGTATAAAACCTAAATTTGGGGGCTGGGTAGATGGTCATACAAACCAAGAAGAGCCACATAATTTCCAGGCCTCTGAATCCCTATTGCTAAAACAGAAGTAGATGCAGTAAACTCTGTGAAAGGAAAGCAGGTAATTTTCTGGCTATTTTCAGCTCCACGCACAGTCTACTGGTTTTGTTCATGTATGCCTCTACTCCCAAGATAACAGAAATTTCCTGGAGACATGAACTGAAGTGTCTGAATTGGTTCTTTTTATTTCGTCCTAAGTAGGCACAGCTTTTCAAATGTGCATCTTTGTAAACCGTCTTTGTTTCTTTTGCAGCCCTGTGGGAAGCTGTTCTTCATACCAAGACAAAACCATCCCTATTGATTTGACTTTCAATGCTTTCTTTTCTTTCTATTTTGGGTTGCGAGTAAGTACGCATTAAAAGTGGGAGTAAACAGACAAACATGACAGGCACCGCGCAGAGCGATCTGTGTGTGCCTTGGTTACAAGGTCAGCCTGTGTTTTCAGGCTCCAGAGTTAGAGGGTCTGTTTCCTACATTGTTAAATGTATAAATGTATACTGAGACATGACTCTCTCTACTGCATCTGAAGCTGTAACCTAGGCCCAAAATTCCAATACAAAAGTATAGACCTGTCACACTGCCCTCCTTATTGGCTTTCCACCTACCATTGAGAAAGCTTTACTAAGAATCACAAGCTAGCGGAACCTAAATAACAAGCCTCTGAAAATGTCACTGGCTTCACCGACAACATATGTGCCATGTAACTATATAAAATACTTCTATATCTTTGTTTATTTTTGTTATACTCATATATTAAATAGTTCTCTCATTCCACAGGCATTTATTGAGGACCCGTCCTAGATATAGGTTTCTGTGTATTGATCCATCCCATGGTTTATATACATATAATTTAGATATGTTATACGTATGAGGTCTGTCTGGAAAAAGTCCAGCTATTGTTAATATAACAAGAATGGTTTGTGTGACATTCATATAACCTGGCAGCCAAGGAGAGTGGACTGGAATGTGCATGTGTGAACAAATGACTTCACTGTTATTAGTCAGTGGGGGCAGTAGAGGCTGCTGAGTGAGCATGTGTACTGTGTGGCTGTAGCATTCAAAATGGCTGTGTATTTTGCATTAAAATTGAACATTCCTCAGTGGAAACTATTCAGATGGTTCAGAAGGCCACAGCTATGGGCAACTGGTGATTGGCAGCTTCATCAAGACAACGTGCCCACTCATGCATCACATCTCATGCATTTTCTTGGCAAAACATCAAATCAACCAGGTGATTCAGGCCCCCCTACAGCCCAGATTTGATGCCCTGTGACTTCTGGCTTTTCCCAAAACTAAAATCACCTCTGAAAGGGAAGAGATTTCAGACCATTGATGAGATTCAGGAAAATATGACGGGGCAGCTGATGGTGACTAGGAGAACTGTGTGAGGTCCCAAGGTGTGTACTTTGAAGTGGACTGAGGTGCCATTGTCCAGTATTTCCTGTATTTTGTATCTACTTCATTAAATGTCTCTATGTTTCATATTGCGTGGCTGGATACCTTCAGGATAGACCACATACGGATCTAATATGTATTTCTATGGCTATCTTTCAGAACATAATCTGACTACACTGACCATCAAAATCTTTTTTATAGCAAATTCTCCTTTCTGAAAATGCTTACTTTCTTAATCTTAATAGGGAAGTTCATAAACACAGGACTTATCCAGCTAAAATTCTAGACAGCTGTACCTTTTGCATTGAAGACCATGCTAAATCATGTTTCCTCATTGCTTACAAACAGAGGGTTTTAGTTATATAATTATAAAGATCTAAGAGCAGTGGGAAGGTCAAAGTGTGAGAGGTAAGATCCAGGAAGTAAAATGGTTTCCTATTTGTTTATTGAACACCTACTAAAGGTATAATCTTTGTACCTACCTAAATATAGATGTATCTATATAAGTATATAGAATATAGCCCTGGCTGGTGTGGCTCAGTGGATTGAGTACTGGCCTGTGAACCAAAGGGTCGCTGGTTCCATTCCCAGTCAGGGCACATGCCTGGGTTGCGGGCTGAGTCCCCAGTAGGGGGCACTAGAGAGGCAACCACACATTGATATTTCCCTTTCTTTCTCCCTTCCCCTCTCCCTAAAAATAAATAAATAAATAAAATCTTTAACTATATATACATACAGTATACATAGCTATATAATACGTATGTGTGTATATGTATATATGCATATAATGGAATCAGATAAAAGACCCTGTTGATGAGTGAAATCTGTCTAAATAAAGCCGCTCTAGTGTTCACACAGAATTTGGGATCTTTTTATTGTTATTTCGTAGTTTTTGGCAGCTGATGACAAGATCAAGTTCTGGCTGGAGATGAACTCAATTGTAGACATCTTTACCATCCCACCAACCTTTATTTCTTATTATTTGAAGAGTAATTGGCTAGGTAAGTATATTGTGGGAATCAGAAGCAATCTCTTTTAAAAAAGCCTCAACATTTATTCATAAGTATTCTTTATTTTCCTTTAATGCCTAAATGCCATTTTAAGAAATTTCTCACTGTACTTTTATGGTTTTTAATATATTTTCAGAACCCTTTTTTTTTTACCTCAGCACCTAGCAGTGTGGTGCGCCCGATCGCGCAGTAGGTGTTGGTGTTTGTTGTTGGTAGCGGACTGGCTCATCCATGACTTGAGAGGCGAGCTCCAGGCATCCCATCCCCGGGGGGCCCTCCCTGCTGGGACCCATGAGTGGGAGAGATGAAAATCCCCCCTCGGCCTTTAGAATCTATAGCTCATCACATCCAGACACACTGTGACGTGTTAGAGATTTATTTAGTTACTTAGTCTTTATGGTAGACATATGGATGGTACATGGGAGTCGCATGGCTTTTAGTGATTTTTCTGTAATTTTATGTTATTATTTATAAAATATTTCTTGCTATCATTATTATCAAACTATATAAAATAAAGCATCACACAAACAGTGAGAAACATATCATAGATGTTCTGTAGTTAGAAGTTTAAGCAGCTTATGGATAAGTTGCTTTTCATTCTAAGGAAGAATTAAATAAAATGTGAGTAATGCTTATTACAATATATACTTTCTGTTAGCTCAGCAACCCTATGAGGTAGGTACTGTTGTAATTCCCATTTTACAGATGAGAAATTAGAGAAGTTGAGGGCGTTGTTTTAGATTACAGCAGCTATTACATGTCAGGGCTAGTATTTGAATAAGAGCTCACACTCTTAAACCTACAACATTATAATATATTATGAGCATTTCAGGGAGGGAAAGAGTGTAATCACTCCGAACTAGGTTATAACTCAGGTCACCCCCTGGAGTAACCCTCTTCTTCTTTCTCCTTCCTATTGCTTTCTAGGTTTAAGGTTCCTAAGAGCACTGAGGCTGCTAGAACTCCCTCAGATCTTGCAAATTCTGAGAGCCATCAGGACCAGGTAAATGCCCTTCCTCAAGTACTGCTCATGCCCTGTTTGGGGTTGGGGAATTAAAATGTTAACTGTACCTTCAGTCCCACTCATTTCTCATCAAAGTTCTGGTGCAAAAGTCATGAAACCCTGTAGCTCCCAAGGTATTACTTGCTCACTTTTTCCCTCTGTGTTAACATCTCACACTCGCTGAAAAGTGTGCAATCATTTTGAAGATTTGGTTTCTTCTTTGTTTTGTAGGGCTACAGTGTGTAAATCCATTTAGGCTTTAATTCCCCTGCCATCACCACCTAAATAAACAAACAAAACAATTCAGAGGCTTTGGTTCTATACATTGGCTGCTATGAATCATATCTTTCCTGGCTAGGAACGTAAGACAGACCCTCTGAACATGAGAGCTGCCCAATGGCCACAGTAAACTATTGCTTGCAGAAACAGAGCTACCTTTGAGCAGCAATACTTAGAAAGTTTTAAGCAGTTTGGTCTTATGTTACCCACTCAAAATCTCTATGCCTCTAGATCCTCACTAGAAGTATCAAGTATTACAGGCTGAGTAGATTTCACTGCTAAATGTTTATGCATGATGGAGAAGTTAAGATCCTAAGAGGCTGTTCTTGGGTGACAGGCGGCCCCACCTGAGAGCCACAGAGATTTCAGTAAATGCCAGGGCCTTATTTAGGAGACAGGAGCTGGTCTGATCCTCCTCACTCAAAGATGCTGGTGTGAGCTTGGCAATAGGAAACCACGTTTCTGTGACTACCCAAAATTTCACTTTGCAAGCCCACTCTGGATTCCTGGAACACTGCAGTTTGTACAGTCACTTTAGGTAACTAGCAATCTATTACATTTATTTTATGATGATACACATATGCTATGCTTTTAAAAACAGTATAATATTAGGCTTGAGGATATCATAGCAAAATCTAAGCTGTTTGAACAAGTGTGTGTGACTGGGTCTGCTTGAGGGCTGTGCACCTTCCACTCTCATGTGTATCTGAATGCAGCAGAGGATCTTGCAACACTGCAGATCTGTAGATCAGAGGTGGGGCCTGGGACTCTGCATTTCAAATACACTCCTGGGTAAGTGTATCATTGCTTTGGGTCCAGGAACCATACTTCTGAGTGGCAAGATTTCAGAGGATGAGGTATTTGGGTTCCCTGGAGTCTGTCAGAATCCAACAGCTTTTTGTCTTTCTTCCTCTAGCAATGCAGTGAAGTTTTCCAAACTGTTAGCAATAATTCTCAGTACCTGGTTCACGGCTGCAGGGTTCATTCACCTGGTAAGCATCTGATGTTGCCGGTCAGCGCGAATGTCTTTTCTTTAAAAAGTGGAGGTTATCCTTCTGAACTCCTGTCTCCAACACTGTAACTAGTGTAAGGCTTTTCTTTTTACTTCCCGTTTACGGTTTTCTCCACCCTCATATTTATGATGAATATGTATCTCCTACACTCGCGGTATCTATATTCTTTCTTCCAGCTTTCAAAACCTACCCTGGTAAAGCTTACCCTTCAGAGGTATAAGCAATAGGTAAAACTTACTACTGTATTTTCATAAGGGTTTCGGCATTTTAAAAAAGAATAGAAAGTCAAATAAATGAAGCTAGAAAGATAATTTTGTACTTTTAAAAACCAGAAAATTGTGGGGGAGGTATTTCTGAGTTGCAAAGGGGAGCTTTGGGGATTTCTTGCTTCTGAAATTAATCTGCTTCCTTTGCCTATAGGAAAGGTTAGTTTTTGGCCTATGTTAATCAGCAATACAATAAGTGGATTTCAACAATAGGAAAGTAACTCCTAGACTTTGTTGCTCTAGGACAGTGGAGGAGCAGTGGTTAGAAAATGCAGAGATTAAAATGGAATGTTAAGAGCCTGCACAGGCCTTTAAGAAAAGCAAAGCAAAACAAAAAACATAGCAGAGGTCATTTTCATGTGGGCCCTGGTCTCAAAATTAATTAAAATAGTAAAAAGAAAAATGTCAAATACCAAATGCAAATTGTGACAGAAACTTCAAGAAATCTGAAACCAGCCACATCCTTTCTCAGCACTCAAGCAAGCAGGAGATTTTCCTGAAATGAAGTGTCACAGCAGTGAAGGCAGGTCCCTAGAACTAGAGGACTGGTCCCAGGGCCATGGGCCCACCACGGGAGAAGCAGTGACCCGTGTCCCTGTGGAGACCGTGGGCCATCACGGGATGGAAGGGAAGCGAGCGCTAAAGGAGCAATGCCTTGTGCCTTCAGCGGCAGCTCCGACAAGGGGCTCTCAGGCCAGATGCAGCCTACAGGCATCTTTTATTTGGCTTAATTATGTTTACATTTTATTTCCTATTTTTTATTGCCTGCTCTTCCACATAAAAAGATTTCTGGATTTCGGGGGAAAACACAAGCCCGATCCATTCTGCCAAGGCCACCGGCAGTCCTAGTCGAAGCCTAGCTGCCCCCTGTAAGGAGCGTGTGCCCCTGAGTCAGCCACGGTCTCTGCCAGGCTCATCTGGATCACTCAAGACTTTTGCCTGACCCTTCTAAGCATGTGGCTATGTGTCCCTGTTGGGCGTCCAGTCACCCAGGCAAAGAGACCTCCAACAAGGAGGCGCGTAGAGAAAGGAGAAGTGACCAGATGGTTTATAGCTTAAAGGGATCTGCTGTAAGCCCTGCCAACATCTGGAGTGTTAACAACCTAGAAGAGCTATATCCCAGAGCAAAGAAAAGAGCAGATTTGGTTGAGAGGATATTTGAAATGACAAAACAAAACGAAAGTGTGATTGTCTCAACTCACCGTCTTCCCATAGTCACAGCTAAGAGTTGACACCATTCAAAGGTGAATATCTTACCAGAAAGCAATCCATGTGGTGCCTCTCCTTAAATTCCACCAGAAATACCAGGAGGGTATGAAGGAGAGCAGACACCTGTTTAACCACAGTTGCATAACATAACGCTTATAGGGAACAATTACAAGATAATTTGTCCAAGGAAACAAAAGTTAAGAAAAAGCCCTTTATATTTGAGAAAAATACAAATGAAGAGTTTTAAAAACTGAAAATGACAATTCCAACAACATATATAAGATTGTAAATAAAAGAATATTAAACAGTGGCAGGAGTTGAAAATGGGCTGAAGCTATCGGAGAAGAAGGGTGTCATAGAGCTGAAAGCTGCATTAGGGGAGCCACAATGTGGTACATGCGATGATGCATGCTCAGAAACACGGCGGGCAGGACAGAGGCCAGAACCCTGGCATGGAAAGAACAAAAATGCTCAAAGGATGGTTGAGCAGAATCATGGAGGATGGGCAGTGTCAACTCAGCACACTGTTACATGGGTGGTTCTGAGGAAAATGACATGGCAAAGGGCACCAGAAAAAAAGTGCTTAAAATAAAGTTTTGAAGCTGTACTGTATCTTTAAAAGATATACTGAATCCAGGAAAAATAACTCTAGATTATTTATTCTGACCATATTTTGGGAAAATTTACTGACCTCTGAGGATAAGGAGAGAATCCAAGCAGAACAAAGCAAAGTCTATAAAAAGGGGGAAAAATTCAGAGTAGCCTCAGATTGCTTGGCAACATCAATCAACACGGAAAGACAATAAAGCAGTGTCTGCAAAGTGTGTGTGAAAAAAAGTGTGACCTGTCCTGTCACTTTAAGAGAAAATAATACCTATGCACCCCTTTACAAATGTGTCTTGATGATAAAATCCAGACACAGAGAAGATGAATCAAAATCAAGAGCTCAAGAATGAAGAAACCATGATAAAAGTTAGTGGTGGTGACTACTGAATGACTTTGAGATAGAACTAAGACACAACTAAGGGAATCGTGGTTACAGACCAGAACGCCCGTCTGCAACGTGAGGATAACACCAAACTCACACAAAGCACAGGGAGGAAGGAGACGGCAGCACCTCCCTCCGAGCGTCTCCTCCACAGCAGTTCTAACCTAGAACTGAAACACAAAGTTTAAAAACGTAAGAATTCAGTTGCTTTGAAATAGGGAATTAAAAATAGACAATTCAGTATCTTAACATGGTTTCATAACCTTTCGTCCTGACTTTAATTGACTTCCCACGTGGGACTGGCGGGTGGGTGCTAGCATGGGTCAGAGGAAGAGCAGATCAGACAGGCGGACCGCAGAAGGCCGGGCGGGTCGGGGAGTGGGGAGGGATTGGAAACACGACCATAACACTCCCAAAGAGAGTGAGCGAAACCCTAAATCGTCCTCTAAATTATTGTGAAGGAACCGCCAGGTTGAAATAAATTTAGTTTTAGTTTGTACAGCATGTGGTATAAGGATATGATTGAAGCCATGTGCTAAGACGTTATTAAAAGACACTGTAAGATTTTAGCTTAAAAGAAACTGTCCCAAGGAACTCTTGTATTCCTGGGCAGAATATATACAGAGTGGGGCAAAAATGGGTGTACAGTTGTTTGCATAGAAAATAATAGAATAATTAATAAATAATACAAGAATAAACTTTGGTTTTGCATACTCAAAGCTGTGTGTATATATTTCTAGGTGTATGTATATGTATGTGTATATATATGTATGTGTATATATATAATATACATATTTTTAAATCTGTGTGATTTAAACTTGGTTTTCTAATAGTACAATAGTCTTAGAAAATAGTAAAAACTCCAGAAATCAAGAAAAACAGATTAGTATACTTTGTAACATAATCCACAGGCCATGGGAATTAAGTATAGACACACAATTTCCTTCTCTTTTTGGAGTGGGATTTTATAGGAGTCCACACTCATAACCTACTCATTAAATTTAAGAGAGAGTCAGCACTGGTCGTATCACTTTTAAAAAGTGATCACATACCTACCCTGACTGGTATGGCTCAGTTGGGCATCATCCCACAAAGTGAAAGGTCGCTGGTTCGATTCCCGATCAGGGCACATGCCTGGGTTGCGGCCTGGTCCCACTGGGGTCATGTGAGAGGCAGCACATCAGTGTTCCTCTCCTGCTTTCTGCCTCCCTTCCCCTCTTTCCAAAAGTAAATAAAAATGTTTTTTAAAAAAGAGATCATATACCTGAGCAAACTACATTGTTTCTCATTTCTATTCCAGTTCTTAACAATAAAACAAAATCCTACTTTGCCCAGGCATCTTTAGTATTTTATTATTTTTGTATCAGATAGAAAAGAAATATGTCTAAGAAATATGCTGACATATTTGGAAAATATGCCTAAAATGGAAAAAAAGGAAAATTATATATGTTCTATATCATCGTTATATGTTATTTGTTATGATATACTTAGATATTGTGTATTTATAATGAGTTTATATATACTATATATAGATAAAGTATAGTGTCATTATCTAAGTTACTCTTCCTATTTAATGTAACAAAGATAACTTGATTCATTCAGTTTCCTTAAAATGTGGAGACTGAGGAGGGAAGTCAGAGGAAATGTTTTTCAGAGTTATTTTAATCACTGAAGAGATTTTTGTGGGGAGTGGGGGAAGTAACCTGGGGAGCTTGTTTGCTTTTCCTTGGACACCTGCCTTCATGAGGCTAAGCTCACTAAAATAGAGTGCTGATTTGAGTGCTCCTTCCTTTAGTGATAGGCAATCCTGATCTGGTGAGAAATGGGAATGAACAGGAACTGCTCCAGGCCGTGGTGATGCGCCCACTTGAAAAGAGAGAGATGTGGGCTGGGAATTCCACTGTGGAGCATTCCAAATGTGGGCTCATGCTACCTGCCCCCAAGGTTTCAGCAATAATCACAATGGAAGGGAATAAGACTTCACAGTCACCACCCACAATTTGCCAACACTTCACAACAGCCTAGGGATCATTTATACTTCATTAGAGTTTAGAATTGAATGAAGTGATTTTGTCTATCCTTTGTAAACTTCCCTTGTAATCCATTCAGAGACCTTTGCTGAGTCTTTGTCTTTTTGGACAGGTGGAAAATTCTGGGGATCCCTGGCTCAAAGGTAGAAACTCACAGAATATATCATACTTTGATTCCATTTACCTGGTCATGGCAACAATGTCAACCGTTGGCTTCGGAGATGTGGTAGCAAAGACATCCCTGGGACGAACGTTCATCATATTTTTCACCCTGGGGAGTTTGGTGAAGAATACTTTTAATATCTTTTGAATGTAGCTATATAAATTATAAGCATTTGGTTCATGGTGAGAAATGAAGCATTTGTGGCTTGAGAGTGAATGTTACATTGTTCAGGTGTCAAATGAAAAACTATATGGATCCTGTGTTTTCCCGAACTGTATCCCCTGGAGCACGAGATGCAATTGGTTGGTTGCCAAAGATGAGGACTTTTGACAAAGGAGCAGTAGACTTTCCTTATTAGCCTCTACATTGATTTGAGCAACAGTACCTTCCTTGATCTTTGGCCCATTAGATTAGTCTTTCTTCCACAGAAGAAGGGCATTTGAGATTGGATCTGAAGAAAGTTTGGTTATTTCCAACTCACATGAGTAAGGTCTCCAAACCAGCATTTTGCTTCAGCTGAGTAAGAGTCTGTTTACAATTCAGGACTTTGTGTGAAGGACAATGAAAGCCTCCTTTTCTTTTAGTTTCTAATTTCAGTTCCGTAAAAACCATACCAGAGTCCTCTACTTCACCTTTGTGACATCCCACTGTCCACATTGCTACATCTCCTCATTTCATTTTGCCTGGCCCCTGCTCTGCCCTATATGCTCCCCCTACTAATGCCCTAAATGACAGCAAGTCGAAGGGCAGTTGGTAGTGACAAAGGGACAAAATAGGAAGGAGGTTGCCTTACTGCGTGTCCTTGTTTCATCTCTGTCATCGTTTTGAATGCTGGAAAGCATTTTATTCAACTTCAACCAAGCGTGGAGGCTGAAGTAAGAAATTATCTCTCTTTAAATATATACTTCACAGTGATGCCCGTCATAGATGAAACAACATTTTGTGTACCTTCTTTCTGCTTTATAATCTCAAAATTTCAGTGTATCTTTTAAGACAATGAGATTAAGGTCGTATTTGCTGATCATTTTAGATAATATTTGCAAACTATATCCCTGAGATGGTGGAACTTTTTGGTAACAAGAAGAAATACACCACTTCCTATGATGTGCTCAAAGGAAAGAAGTAAGTAGCTTTCAAGTAAAATTTCTACTATACTTGTTTGAGATATTCTGCTAATCACATATCTGTTTCTAACACCCATTGCTTGGTCTAGGTGAATATATTGGCAGAATCCTCCATTCACTAAAGAGTGTTGTGCTAAAATAAATGCCATGAGAGGATACTAGTTGCTACTTGATACAAACTACTATACACATGTTCATAAGAACATTAAATTAACTAAAATGACAGATGATGTTGTCATTCATTGTCACCTACTGATTGTGACAGTATTTTGACCTTCCGTGTTGCTCACTATTCCCTTACACCCATTACTATTTGTATTTTATTCATTTTAATCACGTGGTTAACTCAGGCTAACTTTACATAATGGATCAAATTCAAAACACAGTTTGAATTCCAAATGATTTAGTTGTCTTAGCCCCAACTCCCCTGAACCTGTGGGGCTCATTCGCAGGCGGCGGTTTGCCAGAGCGAGGAGCAGTTTCAGCCCCTTCTCCAGCACTTCGTAGGTCTCCCGTGCCCGCACCACAGCCACTAGTTCCCCGGAGGAAAGCAGATTTGTTCTCACTCTGTTTCTTTGTTGATATATGTCCCCTCGGTTTCCATTATGCTTTTCACATCTAAGGAAAAAAGAATGAATTGGAGACCTTAAATTTGAAGTGATTCATTTTTATTTAGTCTCGTTCCCCTATAGGGGAAGGAGGCACAGTGGAGGTAAGTTCTTTTGGAGTGGTCTCTTAATGCAGTTGAGCAAAAATCAAGATTGGCCTAGGACAAAAAAAAGCAAAATGAACCAAAACAATGGAATCAACTAGATAAGCCAAAGTTCGATCCAGTTTATTTTGGGAAGGGATCTGTGACCCATGCTAAATAAGCCAGTATGGTCTGGAAAATTTAGGGTAAAGTAGGTTTTTAAAAATATACATATTAAGCCTAAGGCAATTGACAACTGTTTTCTACCATAAAAGTTACATCCTTATACTTTTGCACCTGTCCTAGGTGTCTCTCCATTGGACTCACTTTTTCTCTGACTGCTGGATAATTTTAGATGTGGAAGATAAACAGAAATACCTAGATCCCAGTGCTATCTCAGCCATAGCATTTAACTATGGGAAAATCAATAAAACATTCTTAGCCACCGCCATTCCTCAGTGAAAAGTGGTTTTATCATCCAATCAGGAATCAAGTGGAAAGTCAAGTCAAATTACACATATACAAGTCCATTAGAAGTTATAAATAACTGACTTCCAGCCCAAATGGAGCCATAGGTAGATGGCCTCCTCACACAACCAAAAGAGGGACAACAACAAATTTGAAAACAAAAAGCAACCAGAACTGCCAGAAACTAAAACTGTAAGGAAGTTCAACAACCAAGGAGTTCAAGAAACATTCATCCAGACTGGTAGGAATGACAGAGATGATGTTGGCTAGAGGACATGGGTGGGCAAGGTGGTGGCTGGTAGAGCAAGCAGTCCCACATTTGCACACAGATAAACTGGGAAAAACAACTGGGGAGCAAGACAGACAGTGCAACTCAGGGTTCCAGAGCAGGGAAATGAAACCTCAAAACCTCTGACTGTAAAAACCTATGGGGGTTGAGGTGATGGGAGAAACTCCAGCCTCATAGGAGAGTTTGTTGGAGAGACCCACAGGGTACTAGAATGTACACAAGCCCACCCACCTGGGATTCAGCACCAGAAGAGCCCAGTTTGCTTGTGTGTAGTGGAGGAAATGACTGAAAGCTGGAGGAGAGCCAAGCAGGTGGCATTGTTCCCACTCAGACCCCTTCCCCACATACAGTGCCACAGTGCAGGGATGTGGGTTGCCCTGCCCTGGTAAATGCATAAGGCTCTGCCCCTTTACTATGTAACAGGCATACTGAGACAAAAAAAAATGGCCGAAATGAAAGAACAGATCAAAGCTCCAGAAAAAAATACAGCTGAAGATGAAGAGATAGCCAACCTATCAGAGGCACAGTTCAAAAGATTGGTAATCAGGATGCTCACAAAAATGGTTGAGTATGGTTGCAAAATAGAGGAAAAAGTGAAGGCTATGAAAATTGAAATAAAGGAAAATGTACAGGGAACCAACAATGATGGGAAGGAAACTGGGACTCAAATTAATGGTTTGGACCAGGAGGAAGAAATAAACATTCAACCAGAACACAATGAAGAAACAAGAATTAAAAAAAAAGGAGGAGAGGCTTAGGAGCCTCTGGGATATCTTTAAATGTTCCAACATCTGAATCATAGGGGTGCCAGAAGGAGAAGAGGAAGACCAAGAAATTTAAAAATTCTTTGAAAAAATAACAAAGAAGAACTTCCCCAATCTGGCAAAGGAAATAGACTTCCAGGAAGTCCAGGAAGCTCAGAGAGTCCCAAAGAAGTTGAACCCAAGGAAGCACACACCAAGGCACATCATAATTATATTAGCCAAGATTAAAGATAAGGAGAAAATCTTAAAAGCAGCAAGAGAAAAGAAGAGAGTCACCTACAAAGGAGTTCCCATCAGACTGTCAGCTGATTTCTCAAAAGAAACCTTGCATGCAAGAAGGGGCTGGAAAGAAGTATTCAAAGTCATGAAAGGCAAGGACCTACATCCAAGATGACTCTATCCAGCAAAGCTATCTATCATTTAGAGTAGAAGGGCAGATAAAGTGCTTCCCAGACAAGGTAAAACTAAAGGAGTTCATCATCACCAAGCCTTTATTATATGAAATGTTAAAGGGATTTATCAAAGAAAGAGAAGATAAAAAATATGAACAATAAAATGATTAAACTCAGAACTATCAACAACCAAACCTAAAAACAAACAAACAGAACAGGAACAGAATCACAGAAATGGAGATCACATGGAGGGTTATCAGCAGGGAGGGAGAGGGAGGAGAATGGGGGAAAAGGTGCAGGGAATAAGAAGCATAAGTGGTAGGTACAAAATAGACAGGGGGAGGTTAAGAATAGTATAAGAAAGGTAGAAGCCAAAGAACTTATATGTACAACCCACGGACGTGAACTAAGGGGGAAGAATGCTGGTGGGAGGGGCAGTGCAGGGTGGGGGGAATAAGGGGAAAAATGGGACAACTGTACTGCATAATCAATATATGTTTAAAATGTTGTAAATAACCATGAAAATCATAGCAGTTATGAGTTATTATTGTAGTCCTGAAAAGCCATGTGTAACTCAAATGTGTGAAGTGATACCCTATATGAGATGAACTAGAGACAACAGAAATCTTATGCTTCTTTTGTATCATGGAGATAAAGTTCTGATTGTTTCTATTTTTCAAATCTGGGTGATTCAAATACCAAATGTATTTAAAACTAAGTGTGAGCTCCTGGCCCATCTCTAAATCGAGAAAGGAAGATGCCTGCTTGTGTTCCTCAAGTAATCCACCTGACGTGCTCTCGCCCCCTAGGTTCATCGTGGTCTGTGGAAACATCACCGTGGACAGCGTGACTGCTTTCCTGAGGAACTTCCTGCGTCATAAGTCAGGGGAGATCAAAACTGAGATTGTGTTTCTGGGAGAGTAAGTGTATCCATTTGGCTCACGAGCTCTAAATGAATGCTTGCAATACATGTGAATGTTTTAAATGGAACAAAATTAACCTCATAATAGTCATAGAAAAGTTAGAAATAATAAGAAGCAAAAATAAAAGAAAAAGCGATCTCACAGAGTTATCTTCTGAAAAAGTTTGAGAATGTATCATGTGAGAAGTTTTTCTGTATATGCACTATTGAGTGATGCCCTATCATTAAGGATATTCTGTACTTATTACTATTATGTATGAGCATAATTTTGTACACAAGTCTAACACATTTCATAATTACAACTCTCACGGTTAATGATCAGGATTGGACATCTAAAGCTCAAATAGATGCACAAAGGATTGTTTTGATGATGTTTTTGTTCTATTCAGTGTACCTTTTCACAAGCAGAGTCAAAGATTTTGTGAATCATTGAGAAATGTGTATTTAATACAAAAAGATTTTGAAGTTGGAAAAAATGGTTTCTAATTGTTTATTTTACAATTTTAGTTCCTACTGAAATGGGACATTTGTGTGTTTTGATGATTTGCTTTCCTTTTTGAAATTCCTCTTCATTTCTTTTATCCTCTTCTCTGTGAGACTGGTCATCTCTTATTTTACTGAGTGAAGCATTTAATGTATTTTGATATTAGCTGTTTTATGTCATGTGTTATAAATATTTTTTCTCCCTCTTTGCCTTTTAATTTTTGTGTTTTTATTTTAGTATAGGAGCATTTGATTTACATGCACTTCAATCTGTTCACTCTTTATTTTATTATTATTTTTTTTATTTCTTACATTCTTAGGCCTCTCTGTTCTAGGATTAAATAAATATTTCTCTAGCATTTCTGTGTTTTCATATGGAAATTTTTCTTATACTTAAGCTCTCTGGAATTGATTTCGTGTAATGTAAAGGGAACTAAATTCTTTTTTTTTCCCCCAAATGGTTAAACAGTTATTCAGACATCACTCAAACAAGTCAGGCAGATTTGCAGTGATATTTTGATCTTACATAAAGTGTATATAGGATTCACCTGAACTTTTACACATTTTATAGTTAAAACACAAAACTAAGCATTGTTTTTGATGCTCCTATCTCCCTCAAACCTTATGTACACTTTCATCAATATCATCACTTTGTCTCCTAAATACATTCTAATTCCATTTCTACCATTTCATTTCCACTATCACAACCCTGTTCAAAGTTAGTATCTTGTCTCTCCTGAATTTCTATAGAGGCTACTTCATTGATTTTTCTCTTTGCTCAGAATTTCTTCTACCTTTATATGACCAGTTTATTTTCATCCTTCCGTGCTTGGAGAGAATTTCTCTATTCTTCTAAATTAGTATCTTCTAATCCTTCCATCTTTTTACTCTGTTATATTTTCTTTAAAGCATTTGTCACCATCTATAATTGTGGTAGATTTTCCTTTAACACAACTGTTAACATTTTCTTCCCTTACTGTGCATTCATGCTCCTCCTCTCAATAGAAAAATGGAGTCTCTTTTTCTTCCCTTTGAATCTGGCCTGGCCAGTGACTTGATTTGATAAGTAGAATGTGGTGACACTTTGTTAGTTTAGGCCTGGCCTCTCAGAGGACTGGTAGTTTCAACCTTCACTCCAAGAGAGCCCTAATACATCATATAAAAAGTCGGACTAGCTTGCTGGGGAGGAGGCCCAGCCAGACCTCACCTGCTCTGCTCAGGTAGCTGGGACAACAGTCATGTGAGCAAAGTCACTTTGACCATTCCAGCTCCTAGAGAAACTCTCTGAGGAGTGTATCCCCATGAATGGTCTCAGTCGACACTGTGGAATTACCTTGCTGAGGCCAGCCAACCATAAAATCCTGAAAAATAATATATTATTTTTGTTTTAGGTCAGTAAGTTCTAGAATGGTTTGTTTTGCAGAAACAAAAATGTAGTATGGTAGCAGAAGTGGGGTGCTGTTATAACAAAAGCCAGCACATGGTCTTTGCCTAGGAACTGGCGGTAGGCAGAGACTGGAACGGTTGCATGGAGACTCTTAGTAAAGGCCAGAAAAACAATGAGGAAAGTGCTATTAAGGACTGGACAAAGAGCAGAGTTTTGGTAACAGTGTCACTAAAAGTAACTTAGAAGATAGAAAATGTACCTACTGCAGTTGTGAAACTGGTTAAGAAAATTTCCCTTGAGAATGTTGAGTGTCATTTTCTGTCACATAATCATGTGTGATAAGGTAAGAAAATTGAACTGGAGAAGAAACTTTTTAGTTTTTAGCAGAATGTAAAAGAAATATAGAAGTCTCAGAACACTTTCTCTAGCTGGCCAAAAAAAAATTTCAAAGAGGAAAATGATCTCAGCAGAGAAAAAAAAGTCAAATCTAAGATGTTGCCTATAAAATATGACCTCAAGGTTCAAGGTCAAGATCCAATGAAGGATGCAACTGAAGATCCTTTGTTAAGACCTCAGAAGGATTTAAGGTGGTGACTGAACTGATGCTCCTTACCATCAGGCAAAGGGTTTCTGAGAACCTGAGGACATTCTTCCCAGAATTCTGACATTCTCAAAGTAGAGATCTATCACCAGAAGAACCATGACTGTGACTTTGTAGACATGCCATGAACCTGAATAATAGGCACAGAAACGTGTCAGTGCTTTCAAGTAAATTTTGCTGGTAAACGCACTGCCACCTCAGGATAAAAGGGACAGAGAGAGTTCAAAGTGAAAAAACAAAAAACAAAAAAAACAATGCCTCCGGGCCTCCAATGTAGCACATGCAAAAATCCAGCCTAGAAAGGGGCTCAAGTGCAAATAGGGGACATTTATCAGAAAAAGAAGGGTGACTCAAAGGGTCAGAGGGCAGAAACAAGAATCAAAAAGAACATGGATTAGTTCATAAGGACAGAACTGAGCTCTAATCAAAAAGTGCATTGATTTAGAAGTAAAACTCGTTGGTACAAAATAGACGGGAATGTTAAGGACAGTGTAGGAAATGGAGTAGCCAAAGACCTTATATGTACTACCCATGGACATGAACTAAGGGGGTATTGGTAGAGGGAATGGGGGGCACCGGGTGGAGGGGGGCAACAAAAATTGGAACAGCTGTAATAGCATAATCAATAGAATACATTTAAATATACCTCTGCCCCTGGAGTAGGGGGCCCTAATAATATATGTTCAGAGAGATTTTAGAATTTCTGTGTGCTGATTTCTAGCAATTCATATGTGCCTTTCATTAGAAGCCACACCTCTTTTGATTGGGAAAGTCTTTTGCAAATTTCCTTTTACTCTTCATGGTGTGTTTGGTGTGGAGATGGGGATAGTAAAACTTGACTATGGGTCTTCAGATGAGGAGGAGCCACACCTGAGGAGCCCCATCCACATCGAAACCTGACTTAAGAAGATAAGATCCAGGACTTGGATCTGACTGCTGTAAAGAGATGAGGCTTTGGGAGGAGAACATGAGAGTATTTTGTACAGGGGAGGGATGTGAATTCTCGTGGCCAGAGGGAAGACTGTGGTAGATTGGTTTTAAAAGACGGCTACCAGCAATTTCTCCCAAATGTTTGCACATGTACTATTTCTTTACCAAATTAGACCTGAGCTTCAGACCCATCCCTGGAATCAGGTGAGTGGTGTCACCATGACCTGACCATGTAGATTAATAACAAATGGAATATATGTTTCTTCCGAGAGGAGATTAGGGGTTCAATGGAATGCGAATAAATGTAACAGTCTCTGAAGCAAAGTCAATCATCCTCTTCCATCTTCGGGTCTGCATTCTCTGTCCAGGGCTCCTCCTTCTTTGGAATTGGAATCCATACTTAAGTGCTCCATGTCCTACACAACTTTTGTTTCTGGATCTGCACTGAAGTGGGAGGATCTGAGGCGAGTTGCGGTAAGAACTACATTTTTTTTCCTTGTAGTTAACCTCAGCTGCAGTAATTAAGATGATAGGATATATGTTCTTTTAAAAGCATTTCTCTAGACCCTTAAATTTGGGGATATACAACTTTCTCGATTTAAAAATTGATCATAAAAGAAATGTAGTAATTGACCTCTAGTTCCTGTTTGACAAACACAAAGCAGACCTCACTCTTTACCTACACTTACAGTGAAGTTATTTAGTTCACTAAACTCTCTATCTAGAGCTGTTTCATTTTCACACTCTGAGAGATCTGTAAAAATTATAGATAGCCAAAGTGTGTTTGATCTTACCATTCAAATGGGGTTCTTACCAAAGGACAGATTTACCAACTTCTAAACACACTGATGTCCCTCCTGATAGGAGGGACATGAAGGGAAATAGCAGAGATCCCATTAAGGTTGGGGCTAAAACTAATGATTAAAGGCCGACCCTGTAGACAGCTTTCATTTAAGATCAAAGCCAGCTTCCTCTCATTTTGTAGGTTTCACACAATCGTATAAATCAAAAGGCTTCAGTTTTTTTTAAAGCAGAGATCTATAGAGTTAACAGAGAATTGAAGCAGAAAATGACAGACTCAGAATAATCATTCTCTTTCCTGCACTTTGGTTTTATAAGAGCCACACTAATAATTTCCTAGAATCTTAAGATTCAGAATCCATAGATAGTGAATGACTGCTTGCTTTGAGCTAAGCAGATAGCCAGTTCCTTCATTCTTTGCTGTACTGAAAGGTGAATAAGTATACAGGCAATTGCTTTAAAAGATCTTTTGACCCATCAGTAGTCAATACACTGATGATTAGGATGATGGGAAAAATACAACTATGCACCCATTTTAAAGCAATCTAAAATCTATGTTGGAGACCCTGTGCCTTAGTTCCATTACAGCCCTCACAGCCCTTGCAGCATTTGCAACACTGATGTTATTGCATCCTTATCACAACTTCTCCCAAAGTGTGTTCTCTTATTGGAAATTTTATGAAAAAAAAAAAAAAGAAAACCCATAAGAGGAACACTAGAGCACTTCCCATGTAATTAACAAATGATTGCGTTCAATCTTGAAGAATAGGTGGAATCTGCAGAAGCATGCCTGATAATAGCCAACCCTTTGTGCAGTGATTCCCATGCTGAAGACACTTCAAACATTATGAAGTAAGAAGTTAGTACTGTGTTTTTAATGCTACAATGTTGATTTATTTCTGCCTCTTTTAAAAGAAAGCCTGGTGCATAGGCCTACACAGGAGAAGATGTCATTTACCACAGCATTAGGGTCATCATATTACAGGTTTCTGCCTATTTTCTTTTTTGCCCCCAAAGATGATGCAGATGTATGAAAAAGTAGTTCAAAATACAGTATCCTGAGTATCTATGGCCTTCTCTATCTACATACTTTCTTGAAGTTTCATATAATGGCTATCTACATTTAAAAAGCAAGCATACAAATAACTGATAACTGTTCAGATAGCATCATTGTAAGTAGTACATCCTCTCCCACTCAGCAATAGTGATACCATTGGTGATATGAGAATGCTATTAGTAGGCTTTACTTACTGGGTTTTTTCCCCAGTAGTTCTGGTAAAAGATTGTGCGTGGTTCAGTATGATGTGCTTGCGACCACTGGAAATTCTCTTTAAGATGGCTAGAATTAGCTGCCATCTTTAACTGTGAACTATCTATGAGCAGGAACTTGACTTGTAACAGATTCAAACTATCATTGTGATGGCAATGGCATTGTTCCTAAACCAGATGATCTTCTGGCCCTCAAGGCAAAATAAGCATAAATAGCTGAAGGTGATTCCACAAATAGTAAGAAACAGCTGAGAATTTGCACTATGCACAATACAGTAAATATGACATGAACTTTAGTTTCTTAAGTTGTAAAATATGGAAGGTGGATATGAGAGTCTCAACTATTTCGAGTGCCAAACAATAATTCAGTATTCAGTTTTTCTTGTAATTAATGTGTTTGAGTTTGAAGGCTAAAATATATATGAAACTGTTTATTTCCTTCTCAAGAATTGGTCCCAGAAGACCATAATCTTCTAATAAGAAAAGCTGACCTTTTGATAGATTTATTTTACAAAGTCACTAGAACAACTGTATCTTATTAAACAGGACATTCTTAGAGAACAGCATAACAATGAAACTTATAATATGCAATTTTATTATGCTTACCCACATATCAATTTAACTTTGAATTGAATTGTACTACAAAGTCATTGTACGTGACATATCACTGATGACCGTATTTGTTGTTTATGTAGGGTGCTGTCTATCAAGAACTATAGCCCTCACACCAGAATCATCATACAGATACTTCAATCCCATAACAAGGTATTGTAACTTTCTAGCCTGTCCAGTCACCTTGTCTGTTCATCTGTGGAGCTAGATGAACTTAGTTCATCTAAGTAGTAGATGAATTCATTACTTCCAATGGCTTTACACTCAAAAAGTTTTTGCCAACTGTAGGTGAAATTTGGAGTCTCATTAAGATTGTTAATCACTTACAAATGTAAATTCAGAAAAAGGTATATTTGTGTATTTTAAAAGCTGCTACCTGGTGGTCTAACTTCCAAATCATCTTGAGATCCTCTGCTTTGGGACACTGACAGGTCTTGGCACACTCTCAACTGCTGGGAGCCGCTAAAGCTGAAGTATACCGATTAAACAATCACAGGAGTTTGAGAGATAATGAAGAGCTAGGTTGGGGGTGATTTATAAGGTTTACCATATATATGAGGCCATTCCTTGAAGTCTAGGAGAGGTCAATGTTTTCTATAATGCATAAAAACCAACACAGAAAGTCAAAGAAAATGAAGAAACAGAAATATGTGTTCTAAACAAAAAGCAAAATAAGACAAAACCTCAGAAAAATATGTTAATGAGAGAGAGATAACTGGCTTACCTGACAAAGAGTTCAAAATAACTGTCATAAAAATGTCACTGAACTTGGAAGAAGAATGAATAAAAAAGTGAATATTTCAACAAACTGGTAGGAAATATCTAAAGTACTGAAGAGAAGTCATAGAGCTGAGGAATATAATAACTGAACTGCAAATTACAATATGGAGCCTCAGTACAGACTAGATGAATCAGAAGACAAGATCAGTGAAATGGAAGACAGAATAGTGAAACTCACCTAACCAGAGCAGCAAAAAAGAAAAAAGAATGCAAATGAGTTTAGACAGCTTAACTGGCTTATGGGAGAACATCAAGTGGACCAACATTTGCATTATAGGAATCCCAGAAGGAGAAAACAGAGAAAAAAGGACACAAAGTTTATTTAAAGAAATAATAGCTGAAAAGATCCCTCACATTGGAAAGGAAACAGACACCCAGAACCAGGAGGCTGAAAATTTAAAATAAGTGGAACCCAAAGAGACCCACACCAAAACACATTAAAGTATCAGAAGTTAAGGACAACCAGAAGTTGTTTATTTGAGACTTTTCTTGCATAGGTGCTTCTTGCTATGATCTCACTCATATATCAAATCTAAAAATAAAACAAACATACAAACAAACCCTGAATTCACAGATGTAGAGAGAAGATTGGTGGTTGCCAGAAGCAGGGAACGGGAAAAATTGGTGGAAAAGATCAAAAGGTACAAACTTCTAGTTAAAAAATAAATAAACCATGGTAGTGTAATATAGAGCATGGTAGCTATAGTTAATATTACTTTATTGTATATTTGAAAGTTGCTAAGAGAATAAATTTCCAAAGTTACCATCACGAGAAAAAATAATAAACAATTGTGATGGATGTTAACTAGACTTATTTTTGTGATCATTTTGCAATGTATATCAATACTGAATCATATATTCTTTCCGATTGATGTTTCAGGATTCTTGGAATATATTCCCTGAATCCCGAAACACCAATCGGAAAGAATATATGACCAGAAAGTATCCAACCATGTAATATGAAAAATAATGACATCTATTGAAGAAGATACAAGACACAAGAAACATTATGCATAGGACAATGACAATTCAGTCCCTTTCAAAGTACACATCTTGGGACCTCACACAGTTCTCCCAATTGCCATCAGCTGCCCTGTTGTATTTTCTTGAGTCTCATTGATGGTCTGAAAACTCTTCCCTTTCAAAGGTGATTTTAGTTTTGGGAAAAGCCAGAAGTCTCAGGGTGCCAAATCTGGGATGTAGTTGGGCTGAGCCACCTGGATGATTTGAGGTTTCACCAAAAAACTCTGTAGGAGACGCGATGCATGAGCAGATGCATTGTCCTGATAAAGCTGCCAATCACATGTTGCCCATAACTGTGGCCTTCTGAATCATCTGAATAGTTTCTTGGAGGAATGTTAAAGCTTCACACAAAATCTGATACAGATTCATTGCTCTCCTTGCTCAGTCATTCTGGATGTGATGGCCACACAGAACACATGCTCACTCAATGGCATCTACTGCCCCCACTGACTAGTACAGTGAAGTCATCATTGATCACACATATGTATTCCAGTCCACTCTCCTTGGCTGCCGGGTTACCTTGATGTCACACAAACTGTTCTTGTTATGTTAACAATGGTTGGACTTTTTCCAGACAGACTTTATATGCACCTCTATGTTCATAGCAGCATTATTTACAATAACCCAGATGAAAACAGCCCAAGTGCCCATCAGTAGATGAGTAGATAAAAAAGATGTGATACATTTACATAATGAATACTATACAGCTGTAAAAAAGGACCTCTTACTCTTTGAGACAGTATGGATGGATGTGGAGAATATTATGCTAAGTGAAATAACCCAGCCAGAGAAAGAGAAATACCATTATGTGGAATCTAAAGAATGAAATAAAACCAGAGGCATGGATACATGGAACAGACGGACAGATCTCAGAGAGCAAGAGATGCAGGGGACTGGAAGAGATTAGTCAAAGAACATGTATACATATATGCCTGGGCACAGACAACAATGTGGTGAAGGCTAGGTGGAGGGGGCTTATGGGGAAAATGAGGGATATCTGTAATAGTAGCAACAATTAAAAATAATATTGGATTTTTATGTTGTACAGCTGAAACTAATATAATGTTAAATATCCACTATACCTTAATAAAAACAATACCCCTAAAAAATAAACAGAAAAGATTATAAATTTTTAGTAGAATCCGAGCCTATGCCATTTGACCTGTTTTTGCAACTGTAGCTATTTCCGTTTTAAAAAGTGGAGCAGTTGACCACTAGCCACTTCTAAATGTTGCATTTGTTCTTTTCTCTTGACCTGGGTACAATACATGCTTTAACGTGAAATAAAGCCATTCATTTAGAAAGAGCTTTCTCAAATTATTTCTATTCTTCACATTTGATCTACCCTCTACCATGGACAGGATTTTCTGCCGAAGATCCCCAGCTGGGACTGGACTGCCGGAGACAACATCATCTGCTTCGCCGAGCTGAAGCTGGGGCTGATGGCCCAAGGCTGCTTGGTGCCCGGCTTGTGTACCCTCCTGACATCCCTGTTTCTTGAGCAGAACAGCAAGGTGACCTTGTCAGCGGATGTTGAATCGTCGCTCTATCCCCACGTTCTCACGCGTTAGTGTCAGAAATAGATACAAAAATTGAGGAGAGCAACAGGCCCCAAGAAATGAGATTTGACTTCTACTTGAGCTGGAAAGGGATTGAGAAATCTCGATTGAGTTCCCAGGGACTGCACTGGCCTTGAAAAAAGTTATTTATCTTATTCTTGCCTGAGAATGTTTATCTGTATGTCATGCAAAATGGAGATCATAACTCTGCTTCCTACCTGCTCCACGATAATATGAATGTAAATGTATTCATAAACGTAGGAGCACTTTGAGTTATTGAAAGTAGACATATAATTAAAGGTTATGTTATTAGTGGAGAAGTCATATATTTAAATATAAATTAAATATAAAATAATCAACATGATAATAAATATATCTATCAAACATAAATAATAATACAAATAATAATTAAAATCTGTATTTCTAGGTTATTTTGGGGGCATTCCATACAGTAATAAGAATGACCACAAATCAAATGCCTTGTATGTGTTATGCATTTTAAATACATTATGTCTCCCCTTAATAATATTCCAAGGTAGTGTCCCAGTAATGGGGCAGTGCTGCTAAATAACCTGGTCATATATAAGTGAGTAGCAGAACTAGACTTGCCTGACCTGCAGTCTGACCACTCTGCTCTATCCTTATGGTTGTCAGAGGTCTGCAGTTTCCCACACCACCTTTGTCTGAGACAAAATAACCAGCTAAAAAAGGCTATTGAAATACATTAACACAGCAGAGTATGGCCTTCGAAATGCTATTCCCATGAAATGTTTTAACCCTCAGCTGGGCCTGGTATCCCATTGTCCAAAGGCCCTCCAGAGATTGACCTTGCTCCGCATTTGATTACCAGTCCTCATTTGCCTTTTTACATGCAATTTTCCTCCTGGTCTCTCTTCATACTTACTTCCCTTGTTCAAGAAATTCAAAAAATGTTTACATTTCTTCTGGTGCTATTAAGGAAACACAGCAGAGGTGAATGATGCTCTGGCCAACAAAATGCTTCTTGGAACACATAGAATTTTTCTGTGGTTCCTTCTGTGAATGTGAGGAGACATGACATGCAGATGAATAGAAATGGCCACCGGGCAGACGGAAATGAGCTGGATGCTCCCACAGTGACTGTACTTTAGCCTTCGCTTGGCAGCCCCTGTGTCTGGCCTAGGAAATGGCTTGTCAGGAAATACTCTTTGTGTTGCATGGTTAGAAAGTGGAAGAAAACCACTGCATCTGCAGGGATGATTGCAATTTTAATCTCTGTGGCTGGAGAAAATGAAAGGCATGGGTTCTCTATCTGAAGACCTCACCTCTCTTATGGAAACATAGGAGGTAGAAATGTAAAACCAGCCCTTTTATGCTTTTCTATTTCTTTCTGTTCTTTGTTTACTTTATTTTTTAAAAATATTTTATTGTTGATGCTACTATAGTATTATAGTTGTCCTCCATTTTCCCCCTTCACCCCCATCCACCCAGCCCACCCCCAACTTCCATAATCAGACCCTTCGCCATTGTCCACACATGTCCATGTGTCCCTCATAGATGTTCTTTGACTAATCCCTTCACCTTCTTTCAGTCAGTCCCTGCCTCCTTCTTCCCCTCTTATCACTGTTAGTCTGTTCCATGATTCTGTGCCTCTGCTTCGATTTTGCCCACTAGTTTATTCTGCTCATTAGATCCCTCTTATAAGTGAGATCATATGGTGTGTCTTTCACCAACTGGCTTATTTCACTTAGCATAAGAGTCTCCATCTTAAATTGTAACCTCCTCACTGAGGATGATTATCTGCCAATATTCGTCAGAAGGTGGTTTTTGGGATACAGGAATTGAGAGATATTTGTGGTCATGATCATTTCTTTCTTTCTTTCTTTTTTTAGAAGTAAACTCACTTTCAGAAATCCTAAACTGGGCAGAGTGAGCCAGAGCAAGATTTTTTAATGGTGCATGCTGCTCTGGTGCTTCATAGTCTGTAATTAACTATTTGCTTAGGTTTAATGGTCAGAACTCCAGTATCTTATGCCCCACCTTTCTCAGGTTAGGCACTTGACTTTCACTGTTAGTTTTCGCCTCTACAGATGGGAGTTATTGCATCTATAAATGAGAGTTATTAATCTCATAACCAGATTTTTCCAAGTATTGAGTTAACACTTGTAAAACTCCCGAGTACTCAGATCAAAAGGCCTTGGATCGATAGAATGCCTTTGTTTGTTTTTTACTATATTGAGTGCATGGTGGGAAACCGTGGTTTGAAAAGCAGTCCCGTAGGTGTTAGGCACAAAGCATTCCCTTACAAGCTTAAATTTAGATTAGGGCTAATCCAGCTGATCTCGGTGAGCTCTCCGATTCTGCTTTCCAAATCCAAAATCCTTCTTGTCTTCCTGTTTCCCTTTCTAACCTTTTAAAAACTAACTCAGGAAGTCTTCTCTGTCTCTATGGTTACCATTTTTTACCCTTTTCCAAAAGTGAAACATTTAGATTAAAAGCACTAAGCCAATTTCTTCAGTAGTGGGGGCCTAAATAGTGGTATGAGCTGCCCAATGAGGTGAGCCCTCCTCCACAGAGGAATTTAAGAGAGTGGGAAAGGGCAGGAGATTCAGCTGAGTCTTAGGAAGCATTAGGGGGTGCCTGGATTGCATGAGATGGTGATCTTTAGCAGGGCAGAAATATCGGTTTGTGTTTTTATTTGTCTTTCTTAAACTACAGAATGGCCACTGGAGAAGTATTTCTGAACTGGCGTTAACGCTCCATGGCTACAATGTTTCAGAGTTTATAGAAATCCCAGACTTTTATCAGAGATTCTGGGCTTTAAGATGCCGGTTCCTGCCATGTCAGAACAGTGTGGTAGTGATTCTCATGGAAGCAGGTGGGGGAGTGTGAGGAGGATGCAGGGAGAGCATAACAAAATTGGGAGGGATCTCACACAAATAATGGAGATGGCTGGTGCAACCGCCCCTGTCTTCTCGGGGTGAATTTAGCCTTTTTGAGAGATACCCTTCTCCCTTCACATTTCTCATCTCTCTGGAAACCTATTGCTATCCTTGGTTTTTACATTTGCATTTCCATTAATAAGGGTGGTTCTTTATGAGTTCATTTGAATCTATGAAGGGTTCTGATACTGAGCAGAAACCATGTATATATTTTTTTCTTGGTGGTAAGTAGTTAGAAATGTTCCTCAGAGATATTTCGGGATGGTTGTAGACCGTCGCCATAAAGCGAGTACCTCAGTGAAGTGAGTCGTTATCTTTGCTGGTGGAGGGCTTTGCCGTCAACTTGTAAAAAGAAAAAGCAACATTTGTGAAGTACAATAAAGTCAAACACAATAAAATGAGGTATGCCTGTAGTTAGTTAAAAAATGCTGTGTTTAAAAGACCAGTCTTGAACAGCCGTATCTAGGGATACACAACTTACATTCAATATTATCCTTCCCATCTTATTACCTACTCAAAAACCAGGCTACCTTGCTGAAATTATTGGAAGAAGAATTCTAATTTCCAGCAAGGAGTCTTGGATGCCCTGTGGGAAGAAACTGCCGTTATTGCTTCCACTTCATTTTGAAGTCTTTAGTGAAAAGAGTTGAGATGTATATTACAGTTTCAGTTCTTCCTTTGATATTTCTCCAGTTAAGCACTAGGACAAATCCCCTTCCTACCACCTAAGTGCAAGGGGTACTGGTTTGCTGCTTAGCAAAACATACCACTTGCATGATAGCATCCCGTAGTCCATGTCAAGGGCTTCATGTGGCATGATCGCATATTACAGGTCAATCCGAAACAGCCCTGGCAAAAAATTTTTGTAAATGGCCTGAAGAACAAAATCCTGACTCAGCATCTCTCTGATGACTTTGCTGGAATGACTTTTCCTGAAGTTTCCCGGTAAGCTAAAAGAAAGACTTTCCACATTTTTTTCATGCAACGACACTCTTTCCACAATGCTCATTGATGACTCTCTGTAGGTTGGGCTCCATGAAAAGCACTGAAGATATAAGACTACAAGACATAAGAGTGAATAAGTCTGAGTCTTTGCAGCCTGGAATTTGGGGGACAAAAATTTTATCTCTGCCCCATTGGCATGATGGCTATGAGTTATTTCGGGCTGGATTCACGCATGAGGGGGAATTCCATATTTGGGAGGCTCTTCCTCCGCCGAGGGGCTGGCGTTCTCCCGGCGGGCAGGGCACCGAGTGTTAGTCAGAGTACTGCGAAGCAGCACCCTGCTGTCCTCCCTCTCCTCACGCCTCTGTCTTCCTTTCCAGGCTCTGCTTTGTGAAGCTGCACCTCATGCTGATAGCCGTCCAGCACGAATCCATGTGTTCCAGCTCCTGGTAGCAATGAGGCTTCGAACCTCTTCAGTGTTTTGGAGGGGAATGTTATGATTAAGAGTTTTCGAAAGGATACAGCCGTAACTAAGCTTTCTGCTGCTTGTTGAGAGCCAGTCAACCTGGGCACCCAGGTTGCTGTGGTGCATTTAGTATCACCTGTAATGACTGGGGTTAGAACGGTTACCCCGAAGGGTGGACAGGCACTTTGCCTTTGCTCCTATGACCCTGCCTCTATTCACGTGAGCAGGGGAGAGAAGAAATGATCACCTTCTCAGATCTGTTCCTCTTAATGTATTATCAGGTCTTGCAGATCTTGACCATGAAACCATAGTGTGAAATAGAATTATTTATGGTAAAAATGTTCTCACAAAATGTAGCCTTAGAAAAAAAATCTGCAAAATATGGCAAAATGGGAATTTGACTGCCCTGCTAGATAAAGTCTCCTATTAACAGGGGAGGTGAAAGAAAGAGGTAACATCACCAGCATCCCCTGAGAACCCATATTGGATGATATGAGAAGTAAAAGAAGTTATCATGTATCGTATTTTTTGGACTATAAGACACGCACCCTTTCTCTCCCCCCACCAAATTTGGGAGGAATAATGGTTGTTAATGCTGCTGTTGAGTTCTGATTTCATCAATATTACATTCATGAAATATTGTGTTATTTATATTACTAAATATTTTACATTTTTTGCTTCAAAATTTTCCTCCTATTTTCCTCCTATAAAACCTAGGTGTGTCTTATGGTATGGAAAATACGGTAATAAAAAACTTTGGAAAAGTACAGAATCAGCTACAATGATACATAGTGAAAAGATGATGAAAAATAAAAAGGGGGGCTTAAATGGATGGGAAACAAGAAAGATGTTAGCTTATGTATGGTTTACAACTCCCTTAAATTAAATTGGAATCCGCACATTAGCTCCTAGTCTTGATTGTGATCTGCTAGCTCAGTGGCCTTGGCAAAGCGATCATCAGCTGTAGAGTGAGGACGCCCTGTTAACGAACACCTGAGACCCTGCCAGCTCTAAAGCTGACATGACCAGGAGCGCTGCCATTGCAAGGAAACAGTCGAGTGATAGCACTCGGACGACAAAGGAATGATTTTATACAAAAGGTTGGAAAGAACAGCAGTTCTGTGTGAGTAGAAAGCATGCAGAAGAAATCTGGGCAGAAGAAACCAGTGGGCGCTCTGCACAGCGCGTCATTAAGGAGAGAAGAGCAAGAAGGGTTGTCTGGCTGGCTGAGGTCTCCTCAGCAGCCCTGCCATGCTCCAGACAAATCTCAAAACCTAAACCTAAACCCAGAAATTTGGATTTCAGACCAGCCTACAACTTGGTTAAGTTTTAACATCTTTTTGGCCTTTAAAACCTGGGCTACACATCAGAATTATTTGCAAAAGTTTAAAGACATATAGATTCTAAAACCCCCACTTCTGAACGTGACAAAATGAAAATCCCCAAGGGTGGAGCCTGAGACTTTTTAAAGTCTCTGTGAGATAGTCCGTTTATTCGCTGGCAACTGGGAACTACTGGACCAAATGCTTTCAAGTTCCTCTTCAACTCCAGCATCCTAGATTTCTATAAACATTATTAGAATGACTAGTAGGACACCATACGCTGGCAACATGAATACCTATAAGGAACTAATGTCTCTATGTATCTGACAGGTTCTGGTGCTGTTTCCTATGTAGCACGCACCTACCCACAATGAAAGAGGAACTTGTTCTAACATAGATTTAACTTTGGTTTCTCACCAAAAAGTCAGGCGAATCAAAGAAATTAAACCCTGATTTGGCAAAGATACTGATAATAGCAGTGTCTTACAGGGTTGCTTGTTCATGACCGACAGTGCACTTTGCCTACATTAACTCCTGAGTCCTCACAGCAGTGCTGTGAGATGTGCACAGTCATTAGCTCATTTCACAGAGGAGAGGCCTGAGGCCCAGGAAGGTTAACTAATTTCCCCAAGCTCACATGACTCCCAAGTGGCAGAGCCAGAATCTGAACTCAAGCTGGCTGGGGGGCTGTGCTTGAGATCACCAAGCTGTACTAAACCTGCCATGGCCGCGTGTGAGGGGGAGGAAGACAGGGCGTCTCAGCGGCTGGCTTCAGGCGCGTGTGCCGGAACACCGATGGCTAACCTCTTCCCTCACCTTTTATTTTCTCCTCTAGTGAACACACTTGAATATACTCTGTGACTTGCAAACCCCCTGGGTAACCATGAAGATTTGTCTTAGGGAATAATTTGTCACCCGCTAAGAGATAAAGTTGGACCTGACCCAGTTAGATAATATTCTGAGATTGTTCCAGCAGCCAACATTCTCCAGTAAAGCAACTGGCCATGATTAATGAGGAGGGGAATTAAGCAATAATGCCAATTCAGAAAAAATCTTCAAAAGTTCACCTCTTCTTTCAAATGTAACCAGAGATTATTAGTAATGGCAGTCTCTTCATAACTAAATGTTTAATAAAAGTTCAAAGGACCATCCCTTTTGCAAAGGAGATGTGAAGGTATAACTGAGTGTGTGCTTGCTGGCTGGTGACCTTTTACCAGTGGTATTTGCGGTGGGAGGCACAGATCCAGGTTCATTCTCTTTTTTAGTTAAAACAACCATTCCACTCGTTACTACCAGTCGGAAGGTACTCAGAAATGCCACCCAGTGTCTTCAGCAATAATCTACCTGAACATAGCTATTTGGCACCTTCCTCCTCATTGCACTGGGCTGAAGAGCTTTTGCTGTACAAGCCCTTTTATTTTTGTGAGGCTCTAGCACATGGAAATTACTGGGAGTACTCTCACAGCAGAACAAGCTTTGCCAAAATAAAGACGTAACCCCTTTCTGATGTGTATATAAAAGTAGTGTGCTTTTAAGGATGAAAGGAATACTTTCATCATGCACAAATGCAGTGCAGGGGGTTGTAGGGTTCTGAGACCTTACCATATTGGAGGTCTGAAAAACAACGAAAGATCTGACAAACATAGGGAGAAATGTCAGGCACTCGAACAGTCATAACAGAGCACTGCACCAAGGAATATCAAGGAAGAAATTTGTAAGACAGCATTTTCAATCACATGAACAATAAGAAAATCGAATATCAAAACATTCAAGTAATGTAGAAATAGAAACAATTCATGTGGTCCCTACCCTCAAAACCTTGCAGTCAGGAGACAAAAATGAAGTCAAAAGAAATATAGATGTTCAGAAAATGCACAGGCCAATAAAAGGAACTTCCGAACCCAACCGATTAATAGACTTCATTGAATTTTGAAGGTCAAGTAGCCTAAGGATGAGCACTACTAGCAAGTCTAGCAACTGTGTGGCCTTGGCCTAGATGGCAATGGACAGCTTCAGTCATCAAAGCACCATACGTCCGAGTTGGTTTGACCATCCCAGAATCGGGACACAGTCCAGCAAAGAGCCCGCCCTTAGCTCCGCCGTGTACGTGGCTCAGCAGTGGTGTTGCGGCCTGCCTTCCCTCAGCATATTTAGCGGCAATCAGAGTATTAAACACAGTCAAATTCACATTTCCTACCATGTTTAGCAGTAAAAGGGTGTTGAGTCCTATTAACTCTGCAATTTAGAGAATCCATTTGTAATGACAGAGTGAAACACCAAACACTGGCACAGAAATTGAAGGGAAAATTACTGTATTTTTATTTTCTGTCTGCAGTGGTCCAGTATTAAATCCACCTGCACAGGTTAAGCTGCATAAGAACACATTAGGTTTCTTTATTGCTGAATCTGCAAAGACTGTCAAAAGGTAATTTTTTTTATTACTTTATGGGGAGAAAGTCCTAAAGCACACACAACTTAATGGCAGGCAGACTGAGTCAGCGCCACGCTTCCGTAGTGTGAAGCCTCACATAAGTCATTCTTGATTTGCTTTCATTGTCCAGAGCTGCCTTTTACTGTGCCACCTGTCACAGTGATGTGCATTCTCCTGAGCTAATTGGAAAATGTAGCTGCAAAAGCAGGAGCCATCGATCGTTCACAGGTAACTGTGCTTTATATCTGGCTGTCCTCAGTCCAGCTTCTGGGGTGTGGCTGAGGAAAGAGGCGAGATCTCCCCTTAAAGGACAATGCCCATTTGAACTTGGCCAAGAAGTGGCAGACGTTTCCCCACTGGGCATGCAAGACCTGAGAATCCATCTTTTAGAGCTGAAAGCAACCTTCCTAGTTGTCGAGTTCAGCTCGACCCCAGGCCAGGCAAATGAGTTCTCCAGGAGACTCACTGAGGAGCAGGTCCAAGGGGCTGCTCATGCTGCCCCTCTGCAGGCAAAATTAAAGGCTCTGTCTTAACCCTGTCTGTGTTTTTTCTGAATTTTTCAATTTCCCCTTGAGAGTCCAAGACAGTTTGGAGCATAGAAAAACAAACAAAGACCCATTCCTAAAAGAGCCGTGTACAAGCCCAAAAGAGCGGCCTCAGATGATATCAGCCTCACCAGTACTCTGTTCTTGAACTTCCAGCTTCCAGGACTGTGAGGAAATATATTTTTAAGCCAAAGAGAAGGAACACTATTCCTTTATAATTTCTTGAAATGCTTTAGTCTGAAGAATATTATTAATTAAATGGGCTTTAAGACCCTGTTGTGGGTTCCAAAGTTAAACATTGACTCTTTTTGAATTCTATAACAATATGAATCTTTTTTGAGGCAATAGATGAAGTTGACTAAATATGGGAAATATCCCACTAAAGAAGGGGTAAGAGGGAAAAATATGTAAAAAGCATCTCACTATACATGTCTTTATACCCTTATGGGAATTTAGCATGGTTTCATGCAGTGGACACACCCCTACAAACACAGTGTGCAAATAAAACTTTAGCACATAAATTGTACACACCCATGTACTTGCACTGCTATCAGTCATTTTGCAAAACAGTTTCATAAAACCGTGTCATCATCCCTTTAATTTAGCTGACTTTTAAGTGTGGTTTACTATAAATATTTCAAAGCAGGAAGTTGTTGTCATATAAAGATTGAAATATTTTTGTTTAAAGAGAAAGACTCTGCCTTTTTATTTGTATATATACTAAATTTTACCCACTTCTATGACACATATTTTATAGTATTAAAGGAAGACTTTAAAATCTAATGTTTGAGCTTCGATGTAGTTATCACATTCCTCAGAACTTTTTTATTCTCATAATGGAGTCACTTACTCTTCCTGCTCCTCACGGACCCTCAGTCACCACTGCTGCCAAGCCTAGCCCATGGGGTTCAGGGGAACTCCAGTAATCTGGTCCAGGAGACCAAAATACCAGGCGATGAACGAGTCAGCTGTGCTTCACTCCAATTTCCAGATGATGGCAGCAGAGTTCCATGAAATGCTCACTGACCTGGTGTCTAAAGCCTAGTCTTGAGTGTGAATTTGAATCTGAAGAGTTAGTTCAAGCCAAAATGTTCCAATGAGGACATTATTATAGAAGCTGACTGCTTGGCCTTATATACTTAAAAGTCATGATAATAGCTGGAAATTCTCCCAGAGAATTAACTTTCAAAAAAGGACTTAGAAATTTACCAATGGGCGTCAAAATAGATACTTGACTGACTTTGGATTAGTACCAATTCCAGGTTGAACATTTCACAGTCAGGTGAAGGGCATCCCTGGCCTGCTCCCTTCAGATAAGTATCACTTGATTGAGCCAATGAAGTTTTCTCAGTTCCACCGATTTCTTCCTCCTACTATACCGAACGAGAATTCAGAAAACTTGAATTCCGACCACGGCTCTACTACTCATTAGCTGTGATTTAAGGAAAAGATGTTACCTTTTGGGGTCTTGGTATCATTTCCAAACCTGGAAGTTCTCACCACCTCTATGGCCCTTTTTCATTCTGATAGTCCAGCGATTTTCAATTGGTGTGCAGCAAGAATTTTTAAAACATGAAATACCTGACTATTTAGTTAGGGGCACTGACCTCTTTTCCCTGATTTTCAAACTTAAAAAAAAATGACAACAGCCAATACAACAATAGCCACCCAGTGTGAATGAATTAAAATTATACCTATTTTTGTCAGATGAGCAAAACATATTTTTTGATGTGCTTTGGAATTTTAGTAATTAGTTTATGTGTACCATGAGATGGAAAAGGTTGAAAATGGCTGTGATAGTCTAGGATTCATAATCCCTCTACCTCTGATTACTTTCACTTTTCTAAACTAGAACCACACCAGAGGTTCTCCACTGAAGGTCATTGTCTACAGTTTTAGGGAGGCAGCAGGGTGCAGTGGTTAGAACAGGGATTTAGCACCAGTCACTTAGCTGAGTGGCTTAGGGCACATTATTTAAAGTCTCCCTAGGTTTCACATTTCTGTAAAATGTTGATAATATCATATATCTCAGAGGATTAAATGGGAATATTAGTATATAAAGCATACATTTTGAGTATATTAATATAAAAATCATTAAGACCAGTGCTTGGAAAATGATAAGTACTACATATATGTTAATTATCACATTACATATGGGAACATAAAAAGAATTATTATTTTTTCTAATCAATGAAATAAAAATTGGCGGAGGAGTTCTGGTAGAGTATACTGATTCTACCCCATCCGTTAGCATGAAGACTAATAGGGCTGGCCTTCAGAGCAAGAGGAATAGTTGTTAGGTAACTTATTGGGCAGGAACTTTCCGGGTGCTAACTTCAGAGTTCACTGCCTGCTCTTTCACCACTGACATCTCGAATGCGGAAGGAAGCTCCCCGAGAAGGGGTCCTCAACCAGGGCAAGGAAGAGAACACAGGAACCTTCACATATGATGGCGTGGAGGGAGTGGGCAATGGAAGAATGGCCCTCGGGAACGTTGTGGCCAAACACTCTGATCCCACCCCCTGAGAACTTTCAGAGGTCTCATTAGAATGCTAATTTTTGTCATAGAATCACACCTGAAAGGGAAATTATGGAAATGAAACTGGAGACAGGGTGTGAAAAGAGTTAGAAATAGTTTGAATAGGTGGGCCAGACTTGAATTAACTGGTTTGTCCCTGGGTCTCTTTTTTCATAACCATCCGAGACTCACTGGCCCCTCTGAGAGAGGGGCCGCCCCAGCCAGTGCTCCCTAGGGAGGAAAGCTCCAAACCCAGGAGGCAGAAGGAGGACCACCCTGATGACTCTGCCAGCTCCTCTCCCCGGGCTGGCTTACCCCAGCCCCTCTGAAGTCATCAGAGCTCTCCTCCTGTGCCAGTGGCCTTAGGTAGGAGAGAGCGTAGAGGTGTTTCTGCATGACTCTTCTCTAAAGCAGGGTCACCATCACACGCCCACCGAAGTCCAACAAAAAGGAAAGCAGTTTGGTAATAATTCCGCAAAGAACATACAGAAATATGTTGAATTCCTATACTCATGACAGTCGCGATGGTTCTCTCTAGTCCTGCAGTTGACTGTGGGGCTTCATATTCTTCGGTCCTTACTGTTCATCCCCACTGCAGCTGTGGCCCCCTTGCTTCTCATTCCAACGATTACAGCAGCTTTCTAGCTGGCTTCCCTGGATCTACAATGATTTTCCTGAAATCAGGTTCTTACCACAAATGGATGTATCAATAAAGAAATAAATAGATGATGAATGTTACCCTTATATTTGCAAGACGGAGGCAGTGGCCTGATCCGTCATCCTGCTGGTGCCGCAGTCCTTAAGAGCAGCGGTTCTGGTCAAGAATCTATGATATCACGCTCTAGGTGTGTGACAGTGATTGGTAAATGTAAAATTTTGTAAATGCCTGCAACAAATGAGCTATTTAGTAGATTGAAGAAGATTCAGAATTATCCAAATAATATAGGAATTATTTTCACTCATTTGAACTTATGCTAAGATTTCTTGAGGGAGACAGGAGTAGAATTATTGCTACCCACTTGGAAATCATATATGAGGCCTGTCTTAATATGTGATCTTATCATGCATGCCAGGAAGGGAAAATGTTTGCACATAGCTTTCAAGGAAATCACTACTTGAAGAAGAGAGAAAGATAATGATAATGTTGGCTGCATACAGGACTTTCACTTTTTCACAGTCATCCCCAGGTCTTAGATGCCATGCTTTATTGATGTCTAATGCTTTATTCAAAAACTTATTTTAGAATATCCATGGGGAAGACATAGTAAACTATGGAAAGACACCATCAGCCTAGTTAGAGTGTTAGGCAAAATTCATTCCATGTTTTTCTTGCCTAAAATATGAAAAAATGATTACGTGTACACTGTAAGCAACTGATAGATAAAAATGTAAATAAATAAAATTATTGAACTATTATTGAATTATTTAAAATTAAAATGAAATCAAAGAAACTTCAGTTACTTATCTACTGCCTTTGAGACCTTTGAGAGAGGTGATTTTATCTCCTTATTTTTATTTTTTGATTTTTTTTTCAAATGTGCAAAGCAGCATAAAAACTGGGACAAGGGCAATGACAGATTGTTGCTCATTCTTAACTGCCCTGTCTGCACTCTGGTGGAGGAACACTTTAGACTTTTTTCTTGAAGGTCATTAGGATTACAGAATTCAGAGTTGCAAGGGTCCAAAGGAGATCCTGTGTGCCAGTTCATCTTTCAGCTTCAGGCTGCCAGCACACAGCCAGACACTTGGCCAGTCCTCACACGGGCTATCCTTTTGACCCCCACACCCATGCACGTACTTCGATAATTATGGAAGCTTTCAAAATTATACACATCATCAATGTGTTTTCAGAAGAGATTTTATAAAGAATGACACAAGGTAAGATTCAAAGCCTTAGCAAGAATTTCACACCCTTTTTTTTAGAACCTGGCAACTGGTTTTGGCTGGAGAGTTGGGGCTTGAGAAAGCGGAGACTTCCCGAAAGCTCTATTGTTCCTAAGCCGGTTTGAGCATGTTGCTTTTTACATTCCATAGTTCAACTTCTGTCATGTGTCCTAAGCCACTGGCCTTTAAAGTCTGACAGTTGGTAACATACTAGTTCTCACTCAGACTTTTCTTTAGATATTCCCTTCCCGGGCCATTTCCCCAGGGCCAAAGGGAACCTCAAGATAAGGAAACATCAGTCAATCTGAAAGGCCCCACCAGGCCTCCATATGTAAGCAGAGGCTTCTGAGGCTTCCAGGTAGGGAGCAGTCTTATGCCAAAGCTGGCTCTCAGCACACCTGTGTGATGCAATTACTGATGATTTAAGCCGACAAATCACGTATCCAAAGGATGTCCCTCTTCTTCCAGAAGTGTGTTTTGACTCAATATTTTCCGTGGATTAGAATGGTTCAGAAAGGATTACGACAAAAGAAGAGGATGCCAAGATTTTTTTGTGTGTGGATTTTTCTGTCTGCCAGGATCCAAAACCTGGTGACATGTGGGGTTAAAGCCTTGTTCCGCATGAACTCCCCATTCTGAGTAGTCTCAGTACGGAAATGATTCTTAAATTGACACAGGAGGCAAAGGCCACGTCTCTGTTCTCTACTTGGGTGGGCGAGGGAAGAGGAGTAGCAATGATGGCTACTCTTTGACTTTGTCCCTCACCTTGGCAACTTCTTCTCAGACAATCTTCCCATCTCTGATCAGGTTCAGGCAAGGAGATAATGCAGTGTCCTTGAAGAGTGAAAGAGGAAGCATTTAACTTCCAAAGCATGCTTTAGAATATTATTTTTCATCATAATACCAAGTGCCAATTGACCAATAAAGTCCTCCTATCCAAGTGTGTTGAAAGGATTCCTAGGTCAAATGTGGGTTCTGAAGGAAGAACGTCATGATCGCGTACGAACGTGTGGGGACACAATCACGACCAAGAAGTAATGGCTCAAGTGTCAGCTCTTTGCATCCCAGTGCAGCTCCATGTTGCTTGTGTAATTATTAAATTTCAAATACTCTTCATTTTTCCTCACAATCACCCTGTGAAGTCCCAGTATTATCCTCACTTTTCTGATGAAAACATTATTTGCTTTTGCATTGTATCCAGAGTTTGAACTTTAGAAATGTTTGGAGAATTAATAATATAAGAAGCCGTGTAGGGAAAATAAAGTACTAGAAGGCAATATCCAAGTAGAATGAATTACAACCTGAGTGCTATCTGCAGAAGGGAAAAGGAGACTCATACAGAGTTTTTTTCTCTGAGTTGTGTAGTGGCTCTAGACCCTGCCTGTAGCAGGAAGGCTCCCTAGATGGAGTGCTCTTGGGTGAGATGGAGGGAGTGATGGATTAGAAAAACACAGCAGCAACTCAGTAGGTACTTATTGTGAGCATAACTATGTGGTATTGAAATCCTCACAATCATTTTCCACTCACTATCAATTCTATAGAAGGAAATTAAATAGTCTTTCATCATTTATCCTCTTACAAGTAGTCTGTAGCAAAGGATCCCCAGCCTCTACCCAGTTAAGGACGTAGAAATGTCTTAGCCAATAGGAATGATTCAAAATCCCTTATGGATAGATATTATGCCAGCTCTCTTAAGCTCACTATGCTATTGCAGAGACAACAATGGTGGTGAAGACAAGTAGTGTGGAGGAATCCCATGGAATAGCAGTGAGGGATTTTTCTCCAGTGGAACAGCCAAGTACAACTACCAACATCAGCTGTGCCACCAGGTAAGAGCCTCAGAGAACCCTGGTCCCCTATGGTTTTCTAAGAGTCACAGGGCAATAAAAATTTCTCTTGAATCAGAATATTTGCTTTATCAGCTCCTATACTGGGCAATGGAACTGTTTCTCACCAATATGATTTCACCCCTACTTCTCCTAATATCATGAAGCTAAGCAAATATACCTCTCCCAACACCCTTGAAGTAATCTATGCTTACCATAACCAAAGGTTATGTATCCAGTCTCTTTCAGATCACCTTTCAGGCACTCTAGAAATGTGAGTTGAGATGAAATTTCAATTATTCCCAAATGGCTTTTTATTATTAATATATTCCCCATTTTCAACAAATCAGTGATGAGATTGATTTTTTTTTTGGAATCTGCAAAGTAGGGTCAGGAACCCTCACCCCTTTCCATATAGTTCTTTGATACATCAAAACTTTGATGAACTAGAATGCAGGGTTGTGAGGGGAGGGTGATATGATCTGTCTAGTAATTATAAAGAGAGGGTTGATCTAAAAGTTCTGTTGCTCTAAACTTCATTAGAAATGTAATATGTTGGGAACATTGCAGTGTAGTAGCTATCCTATACCAAGAAAATCTTTAATGGCTGAGAAATGTGATTGTGTCCTGTTAAATACAATATTATCAGCACAGCATAGTCATTGTGCTCTGGCTTTACATAAAGTAAGTGCAAATGCTGGCTGTAAACTTCGTGATTTGGAGCAAGTTCCTTAACTTCCAGGTGTCTCAGCTTTGGTATCTTAAGTGAGTATAATCATAATGAATTCTTTATATGTCTTTTTTGTGGTGAGATTAGGTATTAAAAGCACTTAATTCCTGGCTGAGAGTAAGTGCTCATTAAATATTCCTTATAATTGCAATTATCAATTAGTATGTCTAAGACGGTGTACAAAATTGGACTGAATGTGTAATAAGTGAAGGACCTTCCCAAAATGTGGATTTTGCAATAAATCATTGATCTTGTTTCTGCTGTAATTCAACTCTTTCTTTTAATACCAAGCACTGATGCTTTTGTTTAAGGATTCTGGACTGAGGGGTCACTTTAACGGAGGTTGTACTGTACCTCTTCTACAGGGGAGGCAGGTGTAAATGCCTGAGCCAGCAAAGGTGCCACCACTTCATGTATGTGCTGAGAAGAATGTAAAAAGTCCTAGGAATTTTAGTTCCTACCCTTCCTTGCCTTTCATCCCAGGATTTTATGGAACTGAGATAACATGTAAGAAAGGGTTAAGAACTGCTCAGAAGAAAGGTGCTATGAATTTTGTGAATTTATATTTTGCCTCACTCTTAATGGCAACAGAATAGCTACAGGATGGTATTGGGATTTGCAGATAAATTTTTTTCTTTTAAAATGGTCGGTAAGAGGTATTTATTGAATATGTGCTAGATAGGCATTGTGCTTGATGTCTTTGTAGACATAGAAATCATGTTTCAACTCTTAGGCAATCTAGTTAGGTGAACCAGGTGAATTCATGTCAAATCAATCAGCAGCGAAATAAGGCAGCATTCCTCTGAATGCTGCACTGATTCTTGCAGCAGGTCAAAGGAGGAAGAGGTCAAGGAGGGCGGGATAGATTGTCCCCAAAAGTTTTCTCTGGGAGGTGGGATTTGGGAAGGTGGAAGAGAGTGGGAATCTCGATTCCCTGAAGGATATGACATATGGAGCAAGGCATGGGACACACGTGGTCACTTCCCATAGCAGCTAGCCTGACAAGAAGCGAGAATTCATGGTAGAGCGATGCCAGAAATAACATCTCGAATTTCTTAGGAATGCATTCTTTGCTGTTGAGATTATGCATGTGTTCTATATACATACGTTCACATATGTACATATATATATATGTACATTACATCTACATTAATGCAGTTGTTACAAAAGTTGTTCAAATTGGAAAATAGTTTGAATAATATAAAGACGAGACGTGATAACATGTGAAGTGCTGCAGCCGTGTTTATACGTCCATTTATTCTTTGTCATGTCTTCTCTGTGGTGATAGAGGATGGGCAATTCATGGATAATCAAAGCCGCAGAAGATCCTCAAATGGAATTTTAGCTATTCAGTTTCACTGACTGTTCCCACTATTCTTGAACACAGCCCAAAACCCCCAGAATAATTTAACTTATTGGAATTTTTCTCATTGTATTTAATTCCCCCATCGGCTATGGTAAATAAGGAAATGGTCTAAAGCAGGCATCTAAAAAGAGAACTGACCCACAAACCCAGTCCATCCACAGACTGAGCCCATTGGCCTTATAGCTGGCCAGATGACCCCTGAATATGCTTTAACAGCCTCTAAATAAGGTGAGAGAGGGATAGTTACCACCCAGATCATCTCTAAAGTCTATGCTTAATTCACTTATACCTTTAAAAGCCAGATATGTTCACGTGAATGAGAGGGTAATAAAACACTAATCAAGGTCATACGGCTGATTAGGCAGAGGTATACCCTTCAACAGGTAAGTGCTATTTGTGGGTGAACTTCTGTGATACTTCAGCCATGGAGTTGGTTAGCTCAGTGGATTTAAGTACATCAGTGACAAAGCTGGTTCCCACGTTGTACTATAGAATAGGGTGGCTTTTTTGTTTTGTTTTGTTTTGTTTTTGTTGTTGTTGTTGTTTTCATTCTTTAAAGGGCAAAGGTGACTTCAGCCAGCAAACAGGCACACATAAGTCCTGGGTAACAACAGTGAGTGATGGAATAGACTCGATGGCTTGGTAGAGACAAATAGGCATTATTGGGGAAAAATGTCCAATGCATGATATGTGCTATTTGTGGTCCATTTTTGATGCGTTAACAGTATTACACTCGCATACCAAAATCAGCATAGTACTATTTATAGTTTTGCTGACAATGGGCTTGATGCTTTTAAAGATGTAATCTTCAGGCCACCAGTGGGTTTTCTGGTCAGTTCAGAAATTGCAGTTTTCTATTTTTAGCACTTGAAGAAATACAGATAGCTCTAACTTATACAAAAGTTGTAGTCCGATATTTCATTGTATCCCTGGTGTCTCTCATTTCCCATAGAATAAGCAATGTTATAAATAGCTATTAGGTTCTTAGAATAGCAAACGAAAGTCTATTTAATAGATGGTAGTTGAATATGTATTTGTTGAATAAATAAACACTATACACACTAGTTCTATTCACCTGAGTCCTATGTTCTGAAATCGAGGGGTCATGTAACATAAGAGATGAGGATTTCCTTTTCCTTTTCAGGTGATAAAATTAGGCCTATGAAAAATTTGAAAATAAAAACACATCTCAAGCATTCCTGCACTCTTTGTCTTTGCTCCCAATTTCTTTCGTCCGATCACCCTGCTTTGGTCAAGCTGAGGGGGTTTCTGACCCGTAGCACAATAACCACATCAAGTCATTCACTATTTTTAAAAGTGGGTGTTTATAAACACAAGTAGATATCCATAGACGTCTAACCAGTAAAACAAGCCAAGGAGAGGCAGACTTTTTCAAACAGTGTGTGAAAGGTCTGGGCCGGGAAAGGAGACCATTTCTGTCAGGAGGTTTGTCGTCTTTGGACACGTCGGCCCTTCCCCAGCACTTCTCCCTCCAGGTCTGCTCAGCTCAACTCTGAGAGGCTGTATTGACATCTGAACATACTTGCCCACATAACTTCCCTTCCCACTGTGTCTTTGTGAAACTCATAGCCAAGGTCATAATTATAATACCAACCGTTTTATACTCTCCACATTCTTTCAGAGATACCAGAGACCGTGAGTGTAATTTTCCTCTCTTTCCCAATGCCCAGCTCCGCCTCAGCCCTTCAAACGTCAAGTGGCCCACAGACACCAGCCATGACTATTGTCAGTAAAGCAGGTGCCAGCCCTCAATTACCATTATTTTCTTTGGCCTTTAAGCTTCTGTTTTCTCATCTGCAAAATGGAAATAATACTAGGACCTAAACAACTGAAATGTTGTAAGGACTGAATGAGATAAAACAGATGAAGCTTTTATGTAGAGCCTAATGCACGATAAAAACTGAGCAAGTAGAAAACGGTTCATGTTGTTGTCATTCTGTCCCCACATACCCCTCTGCAGCATTTCCCTGGCTCTTCTTAGATTTCCATGCTTTGCAGCCATTTTTTTCCCACATTCAGAGGAGAGGGTTTGATGTTTAAGGCCTTTCACAGTTTCACTGTCTACTGCCCACTACTTACGAACTGTCCGTTCAATGGAGCACATCAGGGAGGTTTTCGGAGAAGGTCTGTAAAGCAGTGCGTCCCACGGCTCTTCACTGTGCCTCATCCAAGTCTGCCTAGGCCTTGCCCTTTCCCCTCCAGAACACTCATTTTCATGGTAATTCCACCTCCTTTTTTGACTATTTCCCAGTATCTGCTTGTCCAACCAATCTCATGGAAGTCTGCAGTTTCTGAGAAAATCAGAGTCCATTCAGAAGGACTGCTGGGATATTCTCTTATGGGCCAGAAGCCTGTTAGTACAAGAGGTATACTGACCCTGAAGGCACGGAGAAATCCATCCGCCTGGGAGAAATGGTTTGTTTCTCTCTGGCACATCCACTTCCAGCCCTGTGTAACTGATGCCCAGGCAGGACTCCTGATACATCTGTCCCTGTGACCTCTCACTTTCAGGTACTACGCCCCCCTCCGTGCCACACACATGTGGGCACACACACACACACTGTTCTCTTAGGAAATGAAACAGGACCCTGTTTCCACCTTCACTCTCACGTCTTATTGAACTCTGGGCTGCACGTCTTATTGAACTCTGGGCTGCAGATGATCCCAGCAAGAGAAACATCATCTTTTAGCCTCAGTGGTGTCTGAGCTCCTGCTGGGGACCAGCTTCCAGGGTCTTTCTGGGGACAGAATATTGGATATAAAGTATCATGCCTGCGTCTCCTATATGCACGTGCATCCTGTCTGAGCTGTCTCCAGAAACTGATCCCATGAGATCTGAGCAGGTATCTTTTCTTTCCGTTCTTCCATAATAAGTTTTTAAAATGACTTTTCCTCTCAATAAGCATACACTTTTTTATTTGAGTAAGATATAGTCCATAACTAAGATATCAAAAGCATACCATTGGTATGAAGCTTAATAAGCATTTGATCAAGTTGCAATACAAAGGCTAAAGAAAACAATAATACAATATGTATTTATATATATTTACAGGTATAGATATGGGGGTAGGGATAGAGATAGACATACAGAAATGATGTTTTTTAAGCACAATGAGCCTGAGTTCCAAAGACAGATGAAAGAGTTAGAGTGGCTTATTCTTATGGAAGGATAAGAATTGCAAAGGAATGAGTAGGTACTTTCCTTTAGACCCTCTAAATACCTCTTACCTCGTTCTTGTCTTGTACCTACCTAGGCAGAAATTGGATTTCTGAGGAGCAATGTGACACAGCCTCAGCAAAATACCATATATATGTATATATATGAATCATTTATCAAGTATGTATTGAATAAATGATTTTTAGATTAAAAACAATATTTTATTATTACTTGAAAATAGAAGGCAATAAAAAGCTTCAGGCATCAGAAAAGTGTCAGAGTAATAGCATAGAAAATTCAACATATCCCCCCCTTGCTTTTGTCATCCTCACCCTGGCTGTTTGACTAGCTTAGGAGGCTGTCTGCAATAAAGGAGAGACAAAGGCCTTTCTGAAGCCTCTTTGTGATTCTGCAGACAGGTATTAGGAAATATGAAGTCAAATTCTCCTAGGACCTGTGGTTTCAGAAATTTCCATTGATTTCACTGGGTGGTAGGATGAGGAAGCAGCTCTCATAACAGGGGGATAAAAATTACAGTGTGACAGCTGATCATTTACTGTGTCCATTTATTTGCATTAAATAATTAGCTCTTGCATGTTTCTTCTTATTTATAATCTCCTAAAAGACCAGGCTGAGACCTTGTCTGTTTAGGGTCATATATAAAAGACCGACTCAACAAGACAAGGTGAAGATTATGGGAAGCTTAGTCACTCTTTTTAAGTAAAACTCTGTTCAAGGACAAGGACATGACTTACATAGTTTCTACAAAAAAAAGTGAAGTCGGCACTTGCCATAGACTCTTTATTCTTATTTTTTGCCCTCTGTTTGACAACCCACTGTCAGCCTTCTCAGGGACTTGCAATTCCTACCTACTTACTGCCTCCATCGACATCTATCTGAACCATCACTTGCAAAAAAACAGAAGTTTCAAACATTAACCCATCCAAGGGTAGCTTGTCTTTTATCAGGGATCAGGACTTCAGCTAAGGAGCAAAGCCCAAACTGGAGGATTGCAGGCAACAGCCAGAAGGGGAAGTAGGATTTTAGGTGACATCCAGTAATGGCCCCCTGGGTGCATCCAATACCGTACTCCAGAGCCTGTTGCGTACTATAGCACGTTTGCTTTTGGGTTGCAGCAAGAGTGATCAAGGAGAAGGCCACCCAGCCCTATGACTCCAGTGGGGGCTCCAGTGGGGGCTGTCAAGGGTCAGACCTCAGCTCTTTCATTTCCATGCTATGTGATCATGAGCAAGTCTCTGATTATTCTGTGGCTCAGGTTTCTCATCTATAAAACAAGGGGCACCAATGCCATGAGTTCAGTGAGAAGATTAAGGATGAGACTTGGCCGAGTTCCTACCAGAGAGTAAGCTCTCAATAAATGCCAGCCATTTTCACAATGTAGGAGACAGGATTGTCCACAAAGTGATTGAACCCATGATCTGGAAACTCACCTCAAAGCAGCTTTCTGCTGAAATTTTATGAGCATTCTGCATTTGTGGTATTAAGCCGACAGTATGTGTAGGAGAGACAACTTACAGATAAATATAATTTTAGTTTAAATATGAGGCCAGGCTGCAGCAGAACTCACTTTTAGTAACGTGAGAGGTAGACCCAGTCCCAGTCTCTCCATGAAGCAATGTGCCCTTTTGCTGGCAGGAATGATTTCTTTCTGCTAGCCCTTTCTCTAAGGATATGAAAATGTAGGAATTTCCAGCCCGTGGTAGAGCCAAGCTTGGCTCCCAAAGACCATGCTGGCTTTGATAGTGAAAGTCTAAACCAGAACCAAAATCATCCTCAACTCAACATCACATATCAGGGATGTTTACTCAATGTATTAATGGTTTTCATGCAATTGTCTATAACTTTTCATTCAAACTTGTCAAGAACAAGTTTGTTTTTGAGCCTGTAACTGTCCCCAAATAACTGGGAAAATCTTTCTTGCCAGGAGAGGATTAAGAAAAGGCACCTTTAACCAACTCCTCTCCTTCCTACTCCAGAACCCACTTCCCTCTCCCTCCCTCCCTCTGTCGAAGTTCTTCAGCCAGTTGACGAAGGCAGACTTGAGGGAGGCCGAACTCCAGGGTTGCTGGGCAGCTTTACACCTTAGCAGCCTGTCTGCAGCACATACACAGCTATCAGGACAATAAAACATTGCTCATTGCTTCTACCCCACAACCAATTAGGTCAGTTGTAAATATTGGAATTGCTTGGTAAACATGCTGGAAGATTGTGCTGACTTGTTAATATAAGTGAAAATGCAATTAGATTTATAACACTTTTTTTCCAAACCGTAATTTACAACAACAACGGAAGAAAAAATTTCTCTTGCAACCTGCTGAAATATCATTATTAAAATGCACATGAAAAGTCAATTATGCCAGAGGGAGGCATTTAAGAGAAGTGAGTTTCCATACCCTGGGATTATACCGTGGGGATTCTATATTTCTTATTTATTTATGTATTTACTTATTTACTTATTTATTTTCCCAGAGATCTTTGCTGCTGCCAAATGAAAAGCAACAGATATTTTACGTATTTCACTCTGAAATATGGCTGCAGATAGCGCCGAAAAGTACACTAAATAACTGGCCCCCTGGAAACCTGCCCCGCTCTCCCCAAAGCCCAGGGACACGTCTAGTCATCGACATTTGTTTTTATTTACAGGGCTGTCTCTCTTTAAGCAATAGTCATATTCCTTAAACCATGTGGAAATTAAATATTTTCTTCTAAACACTATTCTGTTTTACACTCTCATCAAGGAGGTTATTGTGTATAATTCTATGGAGAACCCTTATGTAATGACAAGAAATAACCCCCTTTTTTTTTAATGTGCTGTTTCCTCTATGCCCAGGGTCAGACGAGGAGTACAGCTGTGCCCCCAAGCAGGAGCGCACAGGTGCCGCCACTTGCCCCGCCCAGGGCCGCAGACCCGAGTCGGCCTAATGGGCTGGCCTTCTCTGCCACAGTGGCCCCAGTGCCAGGCAAGGCTCCTCCCCTCTTCCGGAGGCTGGGATTCGAATCCTGAATCCAGTTTTAACCCAGACAGGTCGCTGCCCCTTTGCTTTCTGGTTTCCTCATAATGAAATGCAGGTATTATTATATCTCAGCTGCATTTAAGGCAGCAGTGGGGAAAAGCTAGTTTTAAAAAAGCCTCATAAAGCAATTTATAAGCATGAGAGAAGCCACCATTTTCAGTGTCACACTTCTCCCAAGATGTTCAGTTTAGATAATGAAAGAAATTTTTAATACACATTTTTAAAAAAATCACTAGCATGTATATTATGGATAAATGACTCTTTAGGGGACAATTCTGGTGTTGCTGTGTAAGAATTAATAAAGGGAATCACATGTATCTGTGAATATATATACATATATGTATGTGATTTACTTTACACACCCTTTACATACACACATTACAGATTTGCATGTTTACAGGAAGATCTACAAGAGCCCGAGATGGAAAGTGGCAAACTTACAGACTCAGATTCAAAGTAGCATCTTAATCTATGGGCATGGCTTAGTAATTGAGAATAATGCAAAAGGTCTTCCAGCCTAAAAATGTTCATAGATTTTACTTATTTGCTGATGTTATCATGATGATTAGTACCTTTATATACCCATTTTATTACAAAAGCGCATTAATATTTCTAGTTCTTACAATAATATTGCATGAAAAAAAATTGTCATACCAATCAGTTAGATTTGCTTCAGCTGAAATATTCTGTTGGCTTTTACCATCAGCCAAGCCTGGTGCCTAAGTTTTGACTGTTAAATAAATCTGAATGTTGCTGGACCTTTCTAAAGATGCCTGGTTCCGGCTTTTGCACACAGCATAGTATTCAGCCTTCAGGACTGTGGGTGATATGTTTTCTTTTTTTCTCCCTTGAATTCTGTTTTATTCCTTTGAGGAAACCTTTTGTGGATCAGCCTTGGGAACCAGTTTTGAGAGATTTAGAGATGGCTGGGGGTGTGGGGGGAGGGGAAGACAAAAGGGAGGGGTCTGTAGGGCCATGCCAGGTGTGTGCTTGGCCTACCAGCTCAGCCTTCCAGGAACAGTGCTTAGCAACCACCCCCCACCCAAACCAATGGGTTTTCATCTGCATCCCTTGAGCTCACCCAAGAACAAGCTCTGAAGGGGGTCGGGGGGAGCACCAGTGAACCCAGTGCATAAGGCTCTGACCTCTCTATGTGGATTCTACCTGGTTTTTTTTAACAGCTAATTTTTAGGGAAAAGAGTGAACATGTTAAACTGTAAAACTGGGTGAGTTTATATTCATCTGTTTTTCAAAGTCAAAGATCTCTGTCAGGTGACTCTAAATCTTAAGGGATATTTGGGACCAGGAAGAACACAGGAGAAATGTTTTTACAATCCGTATAAGCAGATTATCTCTAAAACTCCCGACTATATTCCTCCTTCCAGAGGGTCTTTCAAAGTCTACCCGTCCACCTGGGATCCTTCTCTTTCCTGGAGGGAGGAGGAATAAAAGTGAATTGTTCTAGTGAAGCACTGTTTCACGGATACCCTCTTCTCTGCCTCCAGATCTGTGGAGCGGCCTCGGGCTCTCTTAGTCCTTCTCCCTGCTTCTCCTCCACGTCCCTTCCTTTTACTGTTTCAGCCACCGGTCTTGTCCTGGCGTTTTTCCAGGTGTATTTTCCTAAGCCAAGAACTAACAGAAGGGTGGAGAAGGTGTCGCACGGCAGTTCCCAGCGGTGCGGCGTGTGTCCATGGGCATGCGCATGCGCATGACTAGAAATTTCAGGGAACAGGAGGCTTCTCCAAACTGCACCCTGACCCGTGATCTGATGCCGCCGGCTGGCTGGCTCGTTTCACCCTGCGAAACCCCGTGGACAGGGCTAGCTGTCTGACGGGGCCCTGAAGCTGCAAATGAGAAGAAACGGAGAAGTAGAAAAAGTGACTGGATTCTGGCACAATTTTATTATACCAAATTAGGGAATAAAATTATAAAACTTTTCCCAAGTACCTGAATTCTGCCTCGATTAAGTGCACTCAGGAACACACCCTAAGGTTGGCAAAAACAAAAAGCAAAACAAACAGTAAACGCAGCGAGATTGGCCAACGGCTAACACCTGGGCAAGCAGTCGGGGTCTGGGTAAAAGGACCGAGTGAGGAAGCTGAGATGGATTTCTCTGCTAAACTAAATCAGTTCTCCTGTTTTCTCTTTCACCTGTAAAAACGGCTTGAATCTCTCTCCCCTCTCCGTCTCTAGTTCTAATCCCAGTCCAGCCGCTGTCTTCTCTCCAGTCGCTGTTGGAACGGCTTTGATGTGGTCTCCGCACCTCTCCTCTTATCCCCGCTTACCTAGTCCCGTATTACACTGAAGGATGATCTCTCAAAAGAGAAAATTTGACAGTTCCCTTCACTGGTTTTTCAGTGCCCTTAGGAATAAATAAAAAATTCTTAACACTGCCCTTGGTTGTGTGGCCCGTCTCTCTTATGGTAAGAGTCCTCTGAACCCAAGCAGTACCACTGTATTCTCTCACTTCTCCAAGTATGCGCTGTTCTTCTCTTCCTTGGGCCTGGGCACATACCTAAAATGTGCTTTCCCTTTCATCTTTGTCTAGTAAATTCTTCCTCTGTTCCAAGGGTGCTCCACAACTCAACTCAAAATACTCTGGGTTACTAAGATACAAAGGTATTCGATTAACATCCAAAAATAGTCTAGCACCTCATGATAAGGAAGGAACTCCTTTCAAACAAAAATATGTCTCTCACATTGCCTCTTAGAAAGCTGATTTATCAACAAAATACACACACTTTAACTAATGCTCAATTACTTGCAAGTAGCAGAAATCCTTCTAAAATAAAGACAAGAAATTTTCTAGTAAGAAATCACAGGACAGAAACTATATAAGGGAGAAGGTGATGTTTGTCCTCTGGTGAGACTGCAGCCAGGAAGTGCAAACCTGTGTGCCGGGGGTCCCGGCAGCTGCCGCCCTGGCTTCATCCTCTGCACAAAGGCTTTCTGTAACTCTGCTCGGCAGAGTTTGGCTACTCCTGTCCAAAAGCCACACCCCAGCTCCAGTTCTACAAACTGGGTGCCTAGGTGCCCAGCATCCCAGTTTCCCAATTCAGGAGGAGGGCGTCTGGTGGTGTCAGCTCAAGCAGGCTCCCTGACTTGTCCGATCATATCCAGGACGTGGAGTAAACTCGGCTATTATGTGGGGGCTGAGATAGCTCCCAAAGAAGTAAAAAGGTACAAATAAGGGGCCTGGTAGACACCCCAAAGGTTTTACTCCAAATGAACACAAGAACCATAATAATAATACATAAGTACATTTAAACACTATCACATCCGTTAGAGGATATATATATATATATATATGACTCTACAGACCCTAATGACCCTACAGAGGGCATAGTGGTATAGCAAACACTTGTGGTTCCATTAAATAGTAAACATATCTTCAAAGAGGATGAATGTGACATGAAGAAAAAAAAAGTGAGGCATCCGTTCATTGTGGAATGGATCGCATACATCAATGCACTGCCTGTTTCCAGCTCCTATTTGGTGAGTGCCTTTGATGTGTATTGTGCTTTCAGGGATTCATTAATTACAAAGTTGCTTTGAGGGATGGGTCAGGTATGGTGCTAGAGATCAGAAAAGTAGTGAAATTAATAAGGAAGGCTTCCTGCAGGAGGCAGATCTTGGGCTGTGTTTGAAATGCCAAATGCTTTAACAGCTGGCATACTGCGATCTGCATGAATAACAAATAATTAGTACAAAGCAAAGCAAACCTGATGGAAGGAAAGTACACGTTGGCTTTCCCTCCCTCGAGTGAGATTTACCTGGCATCTGGGAAACCGTCAGGCCTTTCCTCAAGTCCCTTTCTTCGGTATTCTTGAAGACCTGCCTAGAGTGGGCACTGTAAAGATTAGTTTATGGCTTAGGTATTTGTAACATTTTAATAAGGCTTGGAAACTTAGATGTTATTTACTGCAGCTGCCAATCAAGTACCTGGGTGAGAGCAAGACAAACATAACAATAAACGCTAAGCACTCCAGTGTTCAGTGGTGCTGGCAGGATGCACTGCAGGCTTTATGAATGTGTGAGAGTGAATATACAGAAGCTTGGGAAAAGGTCATTGGTATTTTTGGAGCAATAAATCAAGTATGGAAGGATTTGCATTTTAGCTGTATAACATCCAGGGTTGGATTAGAGGGAGAGAATACTTTGAAGTAATATTTCTCTGCTGACTTGTTTTATTAGCTTCCTTTAAACATGTTACATTATTGCTTATAGAATTTCATTTACTCGGATTGGCAGCTTGATAAATACATCTATTGGCGATGATTTGGATTGCTCTGGGCATTAATATTATTAAAACCTGTCACAAGGAAATGTCTGAAAGATGACTTACTGTAAAGATTACAGCATGAAATAAATCATCCTGTGGTATTTGTTACCATTTACGGCCTCTTGGAGCTGAGTCAATCCCTTTTTATGTTGCATTATTTTTCAAGTTTTTATAGCCTTACATTATATATTGCTGTCAGGAATGAACAGATGGGGTGTCGAACACGAGCTTTCTGAATAATTCCCACCCTCCAGTTATTTGTAGGAAGGACAAGTGCAGAACCGTGTGTTCTCGAGCAAAAAAAGGAGAGAGAAAGAGGTGGAGAAGCTGCTGTTGAGGAAGAGGGATCCCTTTTGTCAGATTGTTTAGGCCAATTACACCAGCTGGTTGGAATCCCTGACTGGCATTCACTCTGTTTGGGTTTCGAGCGAGAGCTGAGGTAGCTGTATTTGGCTCCAGCCAGCCAACAAATGCCGCTTTCAAATGCATTTTCTCAGAGTGCCTCTTGCTGAGACACTTCCACGTTTGAAGGTAAATGGGTCATACCATCTTACTAAAAAACCTGGGACATTAAAAAAATAAGACCTACAAAACAGGAGAACAAGAAGACATATTGAAAAGATTTAATAATCTGTGAGTGAGTGACGAATACGTGAGCATCCCGTGGGGGTGCACAAAGGATTCTGTGCAATCTGAATTGTTTCGAATCAACATAAAAGGAATAAAAGGAGCCCTTGGAGTTTTTGAGGTCCCTTGAAAGCAGCAAGAACAGAGGTCTACAAGGCCTGGGCACGCTGAAGCCAGGCGTGCCTTCAGGAGTCTAGCTGCTCTCCCCTCCTCTGATGGGACCAGGCAGCTGCTTCATTGTCCCACGAGCCCCTCTGTGGAGTCCTTCCTAGGGCTCTGCCACCATTGGAAGATGATAGGAAACTGACCTACTAAAAAGCCCACCAGCTTCTTAAGGGGATGGGGGAGGGGGAAGTATGTGTGAATTTTCCCCACTTACCTACTCTACCCACCACTACCTCCATTCTGTGCATTCCGTAAAGTACCAGAATGTTTTAGAGGAACACAGAATAGGCCCAGAAACTTGGTGACCATCACCCAGTCTTCTGACTGTCTTCTGACCTTTGAGTGAGCTCCTTAAGTACGCATCATCGTAACTTGTGGATGAGAATATTCTTTTCTGCTTACCTCATGCTATTGCTGCAAAATGTCAAATCATAGAATAGACAGACACACACACACACTATAAAGTTTGTTGGCTCCCACATTGGTCAATGGCAGGTCTTTTTTTCCCATTACCCTTTAGCCCCTTATAGCCCACTCTCCCTTGCAATCACCACACTGTTGTCTTTTAATCACCATGGTCCACCCAGTCTCTGGCCTCCCCTCCTGCATTTTCTGGAGTTTATCACTGTCTCTTACTCATCTCCTCATCCCCAGGTCCCCTGATGTCTAGCCCTCCCTCCACCGTCTCTTCAAATTGTCACCCTTCTGGGAGTGATTCGTAGACAAACCAGCTGAGTGTTAGCAGCCCCTCCCCAGACCACACCCATTCTCTCACACTGCACCTCCGACTCTCCTGGCCCCATCTCTTCTTCTTTGTCACCTTCCCAAGGGTTGTTTGTGTGGGTTTTTGTTTGTCTCATTTGCAGGAAGATGCCATCTGGACGCACCATGTAAATGTTGACCTGCGCCAGTCACACCTGGGCTGAGGCAGGGCTGAGGAGGGCTGCTTCATTTTAGGCAAACGTCACTGCTTTCCTGTCCTTCATTTGAGATCTCACTCTCGCGGCGCAGGAAGTTTTCTGTCCTGAACCCAGGGGGAGAGTACCACAGGGTAAATTTCAGATAGTAGGTACATTGATGAAGGCAGTCAGTGTAACGCAGTGTTGAATTTCTACGTTCCTGTGACAAGGACCAGCTCCCCCTCTCTCTGCCTCTCTCTTCACCATGGTGCCTCACAAAGGAACATTTGCATAAGCTCCATCCCTAACCAAACCAAACTGGCAATGCTGAGCCTCCACAGTCTAACTGAACATAAATCTGTAACTCTTAAATGCTAACTTACTGAGCCACACTAGCCAGGGCAGTCATCAAAAGTCTTAGCCTCTTTTGAACAAGCACCCTTCTGTCTGCATTTCCATATATAGCATCCCTCTGCCTCAGATGAAACCATGCTTTGCTGAGTTAAACAGTCAGTGAATTACCTTTTTTGCACTCTGTCGACTTGCCATGGACCTGCCTTGATGTTCTCTCACCCACTCCCACATGGAGAAAACTCTGATGCTCACCATGCCCTCCTTAGTCTGTGGCCTTCTATACAAAGAGAAGCGTGGCTTAATCCTGGATCTCTTATTCACTACAGCCCCATCATAACTTCTCTACGTTAAATTCCCTATCTGTAAAATTAGACAAGAGGTGAGATATGGTCATCTAAATCTCCTTCAAAATTTAAGCTATCACTTGCTCCTGCCAGGTGTCATAACTGGAAACATCCTCATAGTAACTGATTTCCTTTTGTGCTTTGCCTTTTCTGGAGAGAAAGAATTCTCCTGATAATTACCAGTGTCTTTCTGTGACTAATTCCACTGTAATACCTCATTCAGAGTTTACAGATCCTTCTCCTCCTTGTTTTAGCTCTCATTACCAAATTTATCATAAATCCACTAGAACCAAGAAGCCATTCATTAAACTACCTTAAAGGTGCATGCGTGCCTGCGTGTGTGTGTGCACATATGTGTGTGTGTGTGTGTGTGTGTGTGAGCCTGTTGTGTTGGGTGTGGGTCAGGAAGAGATGCAACATGACCTAAACTGATCTGACATAATCAAGTTTCATAGTGATGTTTAATTACTGCTACTCACCTCTTTATTATTAATTCCACAATTCCAGCCCATAAAATAACTTAATCATTTCAGAATTTGCATGACTAATGGAGTGGGTTCTGATAGAATAAGGATAAGTTTTATAATTAGGTTTTGCCGGGAACTTGTACAAACCGGTCTATTTATAATTTGGTCAGCTCCTGATTTTTAATGAGGGCACTGAGAGTGACTGAAGCCTCTGGCAGCATTCACTTTATATTTTAATTACCCACAGTAATTCTGACAATTACATACATGTCATAAATCACATCATAATGACCCATGAAGAAAGTGTATTTAATTACTGCAGGGGGAGTTAGATTGAACAGGTAGATGGGATGTGCTGAGATGTGAGCCACATCTGAAAGCGGAGCTGCCTGGCTCTGTGACGTGGGAGAACCAGCCCGTGGGACTTGCATTGTAGAGAATAAGCCCATCGCCATGTGTGCAGTTTTAGCTTCAACGTGTAAAAAAGCTTTCAAGTCTTCACGCCTGTCCTCACAAGAAAAGCCCGTTCAAACTGAAAATGAAGAGGTTTCTTTGCCCGTCAGAAAACTGAGGTTGCAAGGCACACCATCACCCTGACATCGGGAGAGTCACAGCGGAGAGTGCTTGCTTGGGAAAGGAGCCACTGGGGCCATGAACTTGTAGGAACACCTAACTGGCAACTCTGATGCATGACTTCAGGTTGAGTGTGGACTAGGAGCAGAGTGGGAAAGTCCTGAGGGCTATAAGCTGAGAGGGACCTCCTCCCTTTGCGGAGTTTTACCTCCAGCAACTCTACCCAATTAACATGCTGAAGAGCCAAGAACACTGCCTTCAGGAGCTCTGGTGGAGGGAAGGGCAGAGTAACTGTAGTGAGACGCACCCAGGGAAATCTCCACAACAGAGGCCTACTCTCCAGGGGAAAAGAGTTCACCAATGCCTTATCTCCGGTGAAGGAATGGCATTTCTCCCACTCTAGCCCCTTCGGCCTTCCTGTGTCACCTGAAGGGGGCCGGGTGGAGCTAGCATACACTTGGGAAGATCACAGATACCGAAGATACCGAATCCACTGAGAAACTGAAATTTAATCACAAAATTGCATCATCTTTACTCCCATGTTTTACTACCATACTAACAGGATTCCAGTATAACAACAGTGAATTACAGTTGAAATAGCCTCAAGATGCAGACTGCTCAAGAGAGAGTTCTTAGAGAAACCCACAGTCAATAAAGAAGACAAAATCGAGACCACTGGAGCAATTTGAAACCCGCGCAGGCCACACAACAGCACACATGAAGCGTGGGGCAGTTGCTGGCCAGAGGAGCCTAAACCTCACACTAGAGATCCCTTTACCCTAGTTCCTGTTACCCAACACACCGCATATCACGGTAAAACACACTGTATCTCATTGTGAAAACATGATGAACTGTGCTAGAAGGCATGAAAAACAACTCCCTAAAGAGAAAAGGCAAGTATTAGATCAAGATTCAGATGTGGCATGAATTTGGAATTATTAGGGCATTCAAAATGAGTACGATTAATGTTAAGGGCTCTAATGAAAAAGATAGACAACATGGACGAACAAATGGTAATGTAAGCAGAATGATGAAAACCATAAAAAAGAATTTTAAAATGCTAGAAAAAATACTATAACAAAATTAATTAAAAGTGCCTTCATAGGTTCGTTTGTAGACTGGATAGAGTGGAAGAGAGAATAAGTGAGCTTGAAAATATGTCATCAAAAATTTCCCAAACTGCTATGAAGAAGAAAAAAGAAGGATAAACCCACCAGAAAATACTGACAGAATATGGGACAGTATAAAAATGTGTGATATGCATAGTTGGTGTGTAAGGAGAAGAAAGAGAATGGAGCAGAAGAAATATTTGAAATAATGATGGCTAAGAATTTCCCAAAGTTAAGGACAGAGAATCACAGATACAGAAAGCTCAGAAAATACCAATACGATAAATTACCAAGTAACTGCAACTGTGTGTATCATATTCAAGCTGAAGAACAGAGGCAGAAGACAGAGACAATTTTGAAAGAAGCCGGAGGGGGTGGGGGGACACCCTGCCTATGCAAGAACAAGGATCAGAATTACAGGGTGGGAAGAAGTAGGTTTACAGTTGAGACTGAAGTGAAACGCAGACTTTATTCTTCTGTTATTTATCATTATTTTCATATGAACAGCTCTAAACTGACTTTTGCCCCACCCTGTATAGTGGTTTTGTGTATGTGTGTGTCAGAAACTATAATAAAGAGGAGAGTGGAGTAAAATATTTAAAGTATTGAATAAGGAAAAAAAGATACCAACCTAAAAGTTTATGTGCAGTTTACATTTTTCTTCAAAAGTGAAGGAAAAATAAAGACTTTCCCAGAATGACAAAAATTTAGGGAATGTATTACCATCAGACCTGCTCTGCAACAAATGTCCAAAGAAGGAGGAAGGTCATCTGAGGAAGAAGCAAAATGGCATAGGGTAGAAATTCAGATCTGCAAAAAGAAAAGGGCATCAGAGAAGGGATAAATGGAGGTGAAACTGTTAAACAATAATAAAATTGTATTAGGTTATTATAGCATATGGTTACAGGAAATGAGCAAGAGCAATGTTACAGGAGCTGGGAGGGAGGAACTGGGAACGCTTTGTTGTAAGCTACCAGCACTAAACATGCAGCAGAATGGTATTGTTCCCAGACAGGGGCCTGGCCCTGAGGGGGTCTGCCCAGGGCCAGCCGTAGTGTGTGGGTTCTTGACTTCCTGTAGGAAAGATTTCACAGCATGAGTCCAGGTGACCATAAGGACCCATTTATTAAAGCTGGGGACAGTGACACGAGGAAGGGCTCAGCGTAGAGGAGCAGCAGGAGAGCCTGGGCCTGGCTGCCTGAGCTCACTGGGAGGTCAGAGAAAACAGGGCACTGGGGACAGGTAGGTTCAGGAGATTAGCCTGGGACAAGCTGCCAGCTGCCCATTCATTGCCTTAGAGTTCAGGAGAGGTGTGCTGTGGGGAAAGAAGTGTGGGGAGAAGAAGGGAAAGGAAATGGCGCAGGCTGCTCCCCAGAGGGAGAGTGCGTGTGCTGGGTCCTTTATCTGGAGGCTTCTCTCTCTCTCCGGCAGGCTGCAGGCGGGCGTCCCAGGGGAGGTCCCAGGGGAGCTTGAAGTAGAATAGTCATCAGTTCTCTAGTGTCCCTTTCAGGGTCACGATCTCCACTGATTTGCCAGTGACGGGGCAGTGGGTCTTTAGTCGTTGCAGTTGGTTCTGTTGACACTCCCCCACCACCCGACCCGTTTTTGCTGCTTTTATGGGCGTGGAGCTGAAACACAACCGAGGCCTAGCTGTTCTCCCCAGGAAGGAGAGACCGAAGGGGGGAGGAGAGGTCACCTGTGGGCGAGGTCCTTGACTTCCCAGTTCTGCCCCTGCCAGGTGCTCGAGGACTTCCACCCTGGTGACCCCAGGCCTGGCTGGAGATGGCTGGGCCGCTGTGCCAGCTGCCTGTCTCAGTTTCCGTGTTCTGTTTGCCAAGGAGTTTTCCTGGCATCTTACTGTCTTGTCTCAGTGTTATTTGAAGTTTTACTGAGATTACTTAAAAATGTATTTTTTAAATCTGAACAACTCCATTTAAAAAAAAGAAATACAAGTAATATGCTAAGAGGGAAGATAAATGAAATAATGTAAATATGCTGAATTAAAACCAGAGAAGGCGCAGAAAAGTGGGTGGGAGAAAGCAAATACACCAAATAGCAGACAATTACAAACGTGGTAGACAACCTAACAATATCAGTGATCACTTTTAATAAGAATTGTATAAATAAAATGAGAGATATTGTCAGAATGGATAAAGAAACAGAACTCAAAACATTAAAAACAAAAACACAACCAGAACTCAATTATATGCCATCTGTAAGAAACTCACTTTAAATATAAATATTTTGATTGGTTAAAAATCAAAAGATGGAGACAGGTAAACCATGTTAATATTAATTGAAAAGCTTAAGTAACTATTATTTTTTTAGTTATGGATAAAGAGAAGTACACGATAAACAGGTCAATTCTTCAAGAAAATATCATAGTCCTAGACATATATGTACCTAAAAACAAAGCATCAAAATACATGGAGCAAACATTGTTACAACTGAAAGAGGAAATAGGCAAATCCACTCCCAATACTAGAGATTTTATGACCCCTTATGCAATAATTGACCAAGTTATCAGTAAGTAAGGACAGTTGATCTGAATAGCATTATCAATCAACTAGATACAATTAACACTTGTAGAATGCTCCAACAGCAGTAAAATACACATTCTTAAGTGTGCAGAACACTACATTCTGGGCCATAGGACATACATTAACAAATTTAAAAGAATAGAAATCACATAAAGCATGATTTTTTAGAACACCATGGAATTGGACTAGAATTCAATAATAAAAAGGGAGATGGAAAATCCCCTAAATATGTGGAAATAAATAACTTCTACATAACATGTAGGTCAAAGAAGTCTAAAGAGAAATCTAAAACCATTTTGAACTGAAGAAAAATGAAAACACAAATTATCAAAATTAGTGGATGAAGCACAAGCAGGGCCTAAAGCAAAATGCATGACATTAAATGCATGCATTAGAAAAGAGGAGAGAACTAAAATCAATAATTGAAACTTCTACCTTAAGAAACTAGAGAAAGGAAAAAATTAAGCCTAAAGCAAGCAAAAGAAAGCAATGAAATTGAAGAATAAATTCATGAAAATGAAAACAGGAAAACAGAAGAGAAAATAAATAAAACCTAAAGGTCATTCTTTGAAAATATCAGTGAAATTTATAAGTTTACAGCCAGACTAAAGAAAAGAAGGGTCATTAAACTTGTGACCCCATAGACATTAAAAAGATAATTTGGAATTCTATGAACTTTATGCAAAGATCTGGTGATTTACATGATATGGAACAATTCCTTGAAAGACACAAAGTACCAAAACTCACACAAAAAGAAGTAATATTTATTAAATAAGTGATCCAGTAATTAAAAAATTTACCCACTCTTACCCCAAAAGCACCAAGCCCAGAAAATTTCACTGGCGAATTCTACCAAACATTTAAGAAATGATACTAATTCTTTCCAGTCTCTAAAAATAGAAGCAGTGTGTATACTTCCTAACTCACGGCCAGCATTACTCTAATAAAAAAATCAGGTATAGATGTTACAAGAAAACTGTAGGCTGATAATCTTACAAGAACATAATGTAGAAATCAACAAAGCAAAGGCAACTCAAATGCAACAGTGTATAAAAACAACCATGCCCTGTGACCATGTAGATTGTATTCTAGCTAAACAAAGTTCATTCAACACTGAAACTCAATCAACGTAATCAACTACATCAACAGCCTAAAGTAGAAAAATCGTATGCTTATTTCAATTGATGCAAAAGATGAAGTTGTCAAAATATAACACACATTTTTTAAAAAATCTCAGAAAATTAAGAAAATGGAGGAACTTCCTCATTTGTTGATAAAGAATATCTACAAAAATCCTACAGGTAACCATATGTAATAGTCAGAGACTGAATGTTTCCCCCTTGAGGTCATAAACAGGGCAAGGATAAAACCTCTCATGACTCCTATTTAAACAACATACTGGATGTCTTAGCCAGTGAAATGAGGCATGAGAAGTAAAATAAAAGATATACATATTGGAAAGGAGGAAATAAAATTACCTTTCTTCACAGATGACATGATTATTTGTAAAAGCCCCTCAAGATTTTACAAAAATATACCTGCAACTAAGTGATTATAGCAAAATCACAGGATAAAAGATTACTGTGCAAAAGTCTATTGTTTTCTTATATACCAACCACAAACAACTGGAATTTCAAATTTTAAAAATACTATTAATGAGAGCAACAAAAATTTACATACAAATTTCACAAAATATGTATTGGGTTTATATTTAAAAAAAAACTCCGATGAAGGAAATGAAAGATCTGAATAAATACAGAAATAGTCCATATTCATTAGATTGGAAGACTCAATATTGTTAAGATGTCAGTTCTTCCCAACTTGATCTATAGATACAACATAACTCCAATCAATACTCCAGCAAGCTACTTTGTAGACAAGCTGATTCTGAAGTTTGTCTGAAGAGGATTTGAAGTCGCCAACACAATAGTGAAGAAGATCAAAGTTGGAGAACCCATATTTCACTATTGTAAGACTGTAAAGCTACATTACAGTCTTACATTACATTGACTGTAAAGCTACATTAATCAAGACGTCATGGTATTGGTAAGACGCATCAATCAATGGAACACAAAACGAAGCTCAAAAACAGGACCACACAAATGTGGTCAATTAATGTTTGATAAAGGAGCACAGTGAATTCAATGGAAAAAAAGATGGTCTTTTCAACAAGTGGAAATGGAACTACTGTAGGTCCATATGCAAAACAAACAAACAAAAATCCCTAGATGTAGACATACTTTTAACAAAAATTGACTCAAAATGGATTATATATGTTAGTGTAAAATGCAAAACTATAAGCTTCTAAAAAATGTAAGAAAATGCCTACATTAACTTGGGTTTCTGGATGAGTTTTTAGATAAAACATTGAAAAGTACAGTCCAGAAAAGATACATTGTGATATCAATAAGTTGGACTTGATTAAACTAAAAACTTCTGCTCTTCAAAGGACACTGTTAAGAAAATGAGAAGATAAGCCATAAATTGGTAACAAACATTTGCAAAATACGTATCTGATAAAGGACTTGTACCCAAAATAAATAAAAACCCTTAAAACTCAATAAGAAAACAAAGAATCTGATTAAAAATGGGCAAAATAACTGAAAGGACACATCAACAAAGAAGATAATACAGACAGAAAATAAGCACATGAAAATATGATCAAGTTATGCATCATTACTGAATTGCAAGTTAAAACAACAGTGAGAGACCACTACCTGCTCATTCATACGGCTAAAATTCAACAACATTGACAATGCCAGTTGCTCCCAAAGATACACTATAACAGGAATTCTCATTCATTGATGGCGGAAGGCAAAATGGCAGTTACTTTGAAAGTCAGTTTTGCAGTTTCTTAAAAACTAACTAAACCTAGTCTTACTGTGCAAGCCAGTAATTGTGCTCCTAGATATTTACCTAACCCCTCTGAAAACTTACGTCTGCACAAAAACTTCATGTGAATGTTATAGCAATTTATCCATGAACACCAAAAACTGCAAGTAATGAAAATAGCCTTTAATAGGTGAACCGATAATAAAGTGTGCTTTATCCAAAGAATAGAATTTTATTTAGCAATTTAAAAAAATGAGCTATCAAGCCACAGAAAGACACGGATGAATCTAAAGTGCTTTTTGCTAAGAGAAATCAGTATGAAAAGGCTGCCTACTGTATGATTCAAACTATATGACATCCTGGAAAAAGGCAAAACTATAATGATAGTAAAAACAAGTCATTTCCTATCAAAACTTAGCCTAAATGGTTGCTTATAAACAAGATAAAATTTGTGTATGTTTTGAAACGTACCATGATGTCCCATTTGTTCTTCAGTGAATTCACTTTACTGCAGAAAGATATTTTTCCAAATAATTTCCAATACTTCTGTCTTTGTAAATTGTTGATAACAACATTTAAATGGGAAGAGCAAACAATATTCGCTTGCTTTCAAGCCTTCTCCTAGGATGATACTCGTTTAGTTTATTTGCCACACACGAGAGTCTGATTTTCAGCTTGATGGGTTTTGCTTTACCCTTCCAGGGAGGAAGTATACCAACCACGTGGTCATGTGTCTTTATAATACAACCATATATGAACCTAAACTCTCAGGCCGGCACGGCCAAAGCATCCCTCCTCATCCACAGAGCAACATGGGGGGATCTTCATCAAGTCAGAAGCTCCCTCAGTCCCTCACTGAAAATGAAGTAATTGCAGGATTGCTACGAGCATCAGCAATCAGTGACTATGCAGTGCCCGCCACAGTTCCTTCCAAGCAGGGCTTACTCAATACATGGCACCTATTATGAAACAGATTATGATCTGAAATTTGCCTAAGAACATGAAATTAGAGCAAAATGAGTTGGTTGATGATTCTTACGCTAATCAGAGCCTGTTGCATGGACATGCCAGGGCCAGTCATGTTTCCAGTCTGTTGCCACAGGAGTTTGAGCCCAAGAACAAGGGAAACTTTTCCTGTGGCAAGAGGTTAGAGAGGTCATATTGACCCTGGCTGCTCTTTTCCCTTCCTAGGTTACAGGGAGTTTATTCCGAGCACATTTCTTTAAAAATAGCATCTATTAAATCCATTTGCTAAATAACAATCATATTCAACCTACTATCCTGAATGTTTTTCCCTGAGATCTGGGGACTTGAGATGATCTGCTGGTTTGTTCTTGTATGTATTCAATGGTATTCATCATGTTAATTCTATTACTGTAAATTTCATCTGCTGTGTCTCATATTTTTGGTGGGGGGCACATCTCATTGTTATCACCATATATCTACAGATAAATGTGAGTTGCCCTAAAGATCATGGAAAGTGAAAGCTATAAGGAAGTTGAATTTTATTTTTGAGTTTGAATTTCTTAGTAATAAAGGAGATGGTCTGGACTTATAACTTCCTTAAATTAATAACATGTGGCAACACAAGTGGCCAGGTTTAAAGATTCAATCGATGGCTACCATCAGTTACTCAGTCTTCAATCATTAAGTCAGTAAATGTTTACCGGGAATTCCAGCGATGTCCCAGTAATGTCAGTGTGCCAGATTCTGTTTGGGAAGCTAGATCACGTCTGTGATTTTTGTCCTCATGGAACTCCATCGAACGCATAGAAGTTCCCTGTAAGACTTACAGCAGAAATTCCAGTCATCCTTCTCCTTCATCTTCTACAAATCTTAAGGCCATATGCTATACTTATAATAATTGCAAGATATTTTCAACCTCAGTGAGTCAGAACTCAGAATAAATGACCACATAAGTTTCCCTAGAACTTATCTAAGCATAATTACTGTTTACATACTTTTAGGTGTAAATAATCCTAGAAGTATTATAGGTGTTTTACTGATTCTTTATGGAAGAATGTATTGACTATAACTTCTTCTTGATTATTCAATGACTATAGATATTATGTATTATGTATATAGTACATAAGACAGCTATAGTTCATTGAATTGGAGGAGAATTTGACACTATAGAAAAATAAATAGAATTCTGTGCTTTGTTTTTGTGGTCACTTTTTTAATGAAAGCTTTATTGATATATAATTTACATACTATAATATTCACCCTTTAAACTGTACAACTCAGTGGTTTTTAGCATAGTTACAGAACCGGGCAACTGTCAAGACTAAGTTCAGAACAGGTTCATGACTCTTGAAGGAAACTGCACAGCCATTAGTGATCACTTCTCAGTCACCCCGCCCACATCCGCTGGCAAACACTAATCTACTTTCTGTCTTTATGGATTTTTCTACTCCACACATTTTATAACAATTGAATTATAACAGTATATGGCATTTATCTCTGGCTTTTTTTTTGCTTCACATCATGTCTTCAGGGTTTATCTAGGTTGTACCATCTCTATTCTTTATTCCTTTTTTAAGACTGAATAATATTTCATTGTATTGAAATACATTTGTTTATCCATCCATCAGTTGATAAACATTTTGGCGATTTCTATTCTAAACTATTATGAATAGCACTGTAGTGAACATTTGTTTACATATTTTTGTATAAATACATGTTTTCAATTCTCTTGGATATATACTTAGGAGTAGGAATGTTAGGAGTAGTCATTTTAGGTTACATGATAACTGTATGGATACCAGTTTGAAAAACTGTTAATTATTTTGCCCAGTGGGTGCCCAATTTTACAATATGCCGGCGATGTGTGAGGGTTCCAGTTTCTCTAAATCCTCTCTGTTATGTGTTTGTCTTTTTGATTGTAGCATCCTAGTTGGTGTGAAGTAGTGTCTGTGTTTTTTATTTGCATTTCTCTAATGACTAGGGTTGAGAATCTTTTCATATGCTTATTAGTTATTGCATTTTTTGGATAAATATCTATCAAGAATTTTACCCATTTTTTTGCAGTGTCTTTTTTATAGTGATTTTTTTTAGTATATGACCATCTTTTAAAGATTTTATTTATTTATTTTTAGAGAGGGAAGGGAGGGAGAAAGAGAAAGAGAAACATCAACATGCGGTTGCTGGGGGCTGTGGCCTGCAACCCAGGCATGTGCCCTGGCTGCGAATCGAACCTGCGATGCTTTGGTTTGCAGCCCATGCTCAATCCACTGAGCTATGCCAGCCAGGAAATTTTACCCATTTTTAAATTGAGTTGTCTTTTTGTTGTTAAATTGTAATATATGTGTGTGTATATGTTTATTTATTTACAATGTTCTTTATCTGTAAAGGGTATATTATTTACAAATATTTTCTCATATTTCATGAGTTGTCTTTTGACTTTCTTCATGAGTCCTTTAAACCACAAACGTTTTCAGTTTTGATAACATCCAAGTTGTCTATTTCTTCTTTCATTGCCTATGCTTTTGGCATTATGTTTATGAAACTATTGCCTAATCTAAGGGTTTAAAAATTTATATTTGTTTTCTTCTAAGAGTTTTACACTTTTAGTTCTACATTTAACTCTTTGATTCATTTTGAGTTAATTTTTCTGTAAGGTATGGTAAGGGTCCAACTTCATGCTTTTCTTTTTTTTTAATTTTTTAAAGATTTTATTTTATTTATTTTTAGAGAGGGAAGGGAGGGAGAAAGAGAGAGAGAGAAACATGATGTACCGTTGGTGGGGGTCATGGCCTGCAACCCAGGCATGTACCCTGACTGGGAGTCGAACCTGCGACACTTTGGTTTGCAGTCCACGCTCAATCCACTGAGCTATGCCAGCCAGGGCGCTTTTCCATGTGGATATCCAGTTGTCCCAGCAGTATTCCTTGGAAATATCTTTTCCCCCCGTGAATTATGCTGGCACCTTGTCAAAATGAATTCACCATTAAAGTGAAAGTTCACATCTGGCCTTTTAATTCTATCCCATTGATTATTTATTTATCTATTATTTATTTATTTATGTAGGGATGCCATGTCTTGATTAATGTAACTTGTAGTAAGTTATGAAATCCTACTCCAACCTGGAGTATGTTGAGCTTTTTGGACATGTACATTTTTTCCATCAAATTTGGGGGAATTTTCTCCATTATTTATTCAGATATTTTTTCTGCCCCCCTTGCCCTCTCTCTTCTCTTTTCGGGGCTCCCATTATGTGCATGTTGGAACAACCACTGATGTCCCAGTTTTCTGAATCTTTGTTCAGATTTCTTCATTCTTTTTTTCCTATTCTTTAGCCCAGATAATCCTCATTCACCTGTGTTTGAATTTGTTGATTCTTTCTTCTGCCAGCGCACATCTGTTGTTGAGCCCTTCTAGTGAAAATCATTTTAATTATTGCACTTTTTAACTTCAGGCTTTCTGTTTATTTCTTATATTCTGTCTCTTCATTGATATTTAGTATTTGGTGATATGTTATTCTCATACTTTTCTCTTTAGACCTGGTTTCCTAAAGTTCTATGACCATATTTACAATAGCTATTTTAAAATAATTTCCCAGAAGTCCAAAGTCTGGGCTTCCTCAGGGACAGTCTCTACTGACTGCTTGTTTCCTGTATATGGGCCATATTCCTTTGTCTTTGTATGTCATAATTTCTTGTTGAAATCTACATATTTTAATAACATATAATATAACGTGGCAACTCTGGAAGTGATTTTCTGCCTTTGCCCTAGAGTTTGCTGTTGATGTTTCTGCTGTTTGTTTGTTGAACAAACTTTCCTGAACTAATTCTCTAAAGTTAGTGCACTTTGTGGTGTACGACACTGAAGTCTCTACTCATCCAGCTTTGTGGTTTCCCTGAATCAATAAATCTCTCTGCCTTTTGCTGAGGGACTCTGTGTGCCTGCTGGGGAATGCCTGTAATACTCTAGAAGCTTACATCTCTGCCTTAGCCTTCACTTCCTGCTTGCACAGGGTTTCAAGGTCAGCCAGAGGTAAGAGAAGGGATTAGGGATGTCTCAAGTGTCCCTGGGTATCAGGTACACATGGTTTTATTTTAGATCCTTGAACTGAATAAGTCAAAACTTTTCAAAGCCCCCAGTGGACTTACTCTCCAGCTTTTCCATGTAAAGGTTGTTGGTTTGCCTCTTGCTTGCCACTCTCTCATCTCTGCCTCAAGTATCTGGAAGTTTAAACAATTTCTGCACATCATTTCTGGAAAATTCCCCAGAGGAACCAGCTAATTCCCCTGACAAAACCCTAAGTCAGATCAAATAAAGATGAGTCTTTTGATTGGTTTTCTAGAGAGAATGACCTCAAGCGGAAATACTGCCATTTTCTGGGAACAGGGCTTCTCAGAAATCTCAGTCTTCCCTCTTTATTGCCTGCTCGATGGCCGGTTTTCCTGGCTACTCTGGCTACGAGTCTGCTGGAGTTCAAAGCTCCTGTAGAGATGAAGAAAATGGAATGGGAATAAGGCAAGTTAAAAATGCCATAAAACTCGCCAAGACTCTGCCATTTGTCTTGAATTAAACACTTTTTGGATTCCTCAAGCCTTTGGTTAATTCCCACAGTTATGAAAAAGTTGATTTTGAGAATTTTCGTAGTGTTCTCCTTGATTTTATAAAGGTGAAGTGTTGGAGGGTCTTACTGCTGTTCGGGAAGTGCTTTTCTCCAGGGTTACTTTTTCAAGCTTGTTTTTCAAGCTTATTAAACTTTAAATGATCCCTTGAGTTGATATAACACCATCTCTTTATCACACTGGTCTCTTCAACTAAAATTTGCCACTTTTAATCTGAAATTTTTTTTAAAAACATGGTATAATTATAGATAATGCATGTGAAAAAATTACCATTAACAAATGCTACAGGGACTTTGTGATATCTTTGGTTTGTGCAAATGTTATTTTAAAATGATGTCAGGATCTGGTCTAGATCAGGGTTCAGAAAATTATAGCCTGAAGGCCAAATCCAGTCCACCGCTTGTGAGTATATTGGTTGCAATGGCAAAGCCATATGTTTAGTTGACAATGACGGAATAGCTGTACTGAAAGAATGCAGTATTCATTGACATTATCAGATTAGTCACTTATCCTAGTTCACAGTAAAGCACTGGTTTAAAAGTTACAAAGTCTATTTTATCACAGCACAAGTTGCAACCAAAGTTTGCTTAAAAGTGGTTCATTTGGTAGCCAAGAAAGGAAACTCATTTATTGATAGTGAGTCAATTAAATTTTATTTCATTGCAACAGCCAAGAAGTGTGCTTAGAAAAAATAAAATTGTTTTATATCATTAACCTTTCAGTAAGAACAGTTGTTTAAGGAATTGGCATTGGTTGGGAGCAATATCAATAGTCAATTAAAAGACAGGACAAATGACTCTGAGTAGTTTCTCTTTGCTCTTCAGGAGACAACAAATGTAACTGAAACTGTCTAGTTGTTTACTAAAGAGCCAATACCAAGTTTGAAGCAATGAAAATTACACTCCTGAATTTTCTACATGACACAACTACCTGTGAAAATATATTTTAAAAAATGAAGGAACACTAATTCAGCATAATATGAAGTGGAGTCTGCTAAGATATATTACAACTGATAGTGGTAAAAATACATGTAGAGCAAAAAAATATCCTACTTAGACAAATGTATGAGAGTTGTGAAACACAACATGTGTAAAGACTGGTTATTCATTGTATTATACATCAGCAGATACTTTGCAGAAAGTAACTGAATTTATCATGAGTTATTCAGCCAATAGTGTCAATGGGGCACTTCATTTGCTCTCGTGGCCTTCATCACTGTTAGTTCTGTGCATTTCTGTCAGGCATAGAAGCTGCGTATCCTGACTTGCCCTGACACAGACAGCTTCAGACCTGAACAGTGGTGAAGGTTTATTGTGATTTTTTTGAGCTCTGGATTAAGACTGAAATTTTTATGAATGAAAACTTCCATCAGTCCCTATTATTGAACACTAAAAAGCTTTGAAAATTAGCATTCACTGCATGTTTGATAGTTTTTTTTAAATGAAATCAATGTAAAATTAAAAGACAAAACAGAGCTTATGTGTGAAACTTATTCTATGATAAAATCATTACAGTGACAATTACTGTTCTTTCAATCACAAGTAATGTCAAGCTTTTTATACATTTCCCATGATGTCGAAAGTTAAAACAAAGTGAGATAATTATTTTCACACAGATTTTTAATGGATATATGTTCTAATTTAAGTTCCAGTAGTGGTTTTTTACCTTGATATAAGTGCAAAGGACATTTGTATATTTTTAAGTTCATTTAACTACAGTTGAGGGATCCATGTAATCTTACATTGCAGGTGATTAATCTGGTATATAATGATATGCTAAAAGCAAATATGGAGAGAAAAGTCTAACAGAATTCTATAAATGCCTTCTGAATGATGAATATGCTCAATTACACTCATATGCTCATGGAGTACTATCAATATTTGGAAGTACCTATCTGTGTAAAAAGACATTTTCAAAGATGATATATGTTAAACCTCATCAGGGTCATCATTAACCTATGAACGTTTACAATTGATTTTGATGATAAAAAAAACACTAAATTTAAATGCTAATTAATTCAGAGACTTTCAGCCAAGATGGAAACATAGGTAAACACACTTTGCCTCCTCGCACAACCAAAAGAAGGACAACAATAAATTTAAAAACAAAAAACAATCAGAACTGCCAGAAACTCAAACTGCATGGAAGTCTGACAACCAGGGAGTTAAAGAAGAAATACTCATTCAGTCTGGTAAGAGGGGTGGAGACAGGCAGCTGGGGTGGAGAAGACACATGGCAAGGTGGTGGCTGGTAGACTGGGTGGTCCCACATTTGCATGTAGAAAAACCAGGAGGAACAACTGGGGAGAGAGACAGACCACACGACCCAGGGTTCCAGTGCAGGGAAATAAAGCCTCAAAACCTCTGACTGTAAAAACCTGTGGGGGTTGTGGCAGCAGGAGAAACCCCTGCCTCACAGAAGAGTTTGTTGGAGAGACCACAGGGTCCTAGAATGTACACGAACCCACTCACCTGGAAATCAGCACCAGAAGGGTCCAATTTGCTTGTGGGTAGCGGGAGAAGTGACTGAAAACTGGCCAAAAGCTGAGCAAGCGACATTGTTCCCTCTTGGACCCCCTCCCTCACGTACAGTGCCATAACACAGCAACATGGGTTACTGTGCCCTGGTAAATACCTAAGGCTCCACCCCTTACAACAAAACAGCTGCCTGTGGACAAAAAAACATGGCCCTAATGAAAGAACAGATCAAGTGTTCCATTGTACTTGAGTGTGATATGCTTATGTTATAAAATTATATGCTTATGACGTTGTAATCAAAGAGTTTGTAATAAAAAGAGGGCGTCATTTGTGCCAGACCCTGTATAATGAGTTCTGCCCTAGTTTAAAAAAATGGTAATTTTTTTAAAAAAAAGCAAAATCCCTTTTAAAATTTCTTTCTTTTCATTAGTAGATCTGTAATACAAAAGTTATTGTTTGATTTGAATATCCTCAATGAAAAACCGTAAAAGTGTATTCTCTCTTTTGTTATATCTACAATGAGACCTACATAATATCAGTTTTGCTTTTTTGGCCTGAAAAGCTTAACACATTTTTACAATCTGGCCCTTCACAGAAAAAAATTTCTCAGGCCTGTTTTAGATAGTTAAGTTAACCCATATCATATCAAATATCTGGAAACAATGGATAAAAATAGGTAAAGATTATTTTTAGGATAATTCTATAAAAGAGATAGCCCCCACTTCAAATGACGACTGAACGTTTTGAGTTCAGATTGAAAGGGCATTGAGGGACTTGGAGAAGTCAAGTTGCGCAAAGAGTATCCACATAAAGAACAACGGACTCCTCAATTCCATAATCTCAACTTTCCAGTGAAACCCCAAAGTATACGTGATAAAGGGGTCCACGGGCAGAATAAAATGGTCATTAGAACTCCTGCAATTTGGCGTGGTTGTGGTTAGACTTTGGCCCTGGAATTCTGAGTGAAAGAGGGTGGTCGGGTGGGGGAGGCTGGGAGAAGACCCCCGGAACACGTAGTTTCTTCACTCTTTCACAGCGCGGTGCACGCTCGACAGAACTTGGAGTTCATTTCCATGGAGCTTTTGATATGGAAGAGGAAGAGATAGGAAAGCATTTGTATTCTTGCAAAATAAGAAACGACTCACCAGAAAGGCAAATGTTATTTGTATTTGTATTAAGTATCTGTATAATTCTATACAGATGCCAGTGTATTCTGATCTATAAAGGTCAAAGGTTCTTATCTGGAAACCTTGACAACGCTCTGTCTTCCATCTGGTCCACAAGGGCAGTAGAGAGGTGCATGCATGCACTTTTGCCTTCTGGATGGCAGTGGTGGACCGCGGCCTGATCCTGTCCCTGCTGTGAGTGAGACATGGCAAGAAAGGTCCAACTCAAAACTCACCTATCAGCCTGCACAGCGGTTCTGTGGTACAAGAGACATTTAGATGAGAAGAATTTTATTGCTGAAAGGGGTGTGTGCATGCGTGTGTGTTTGGTGGTAATTTTTAAATTATAGGAAAGTTCCCCAAAACTTTTGGAGAATCATATCCACATTCATTCCCTTTCTCTCCCTCCCCTCCCCCCACCCCTGCTGCCCCTTCCTCTTCTCCCTCTCCCTCTCTTGTACAAATGGCTACAACTAAGTAAACAATATTGCAAAGGTAACAAATGCCTTCTCAAAGTTCCTTCTGGAGCTAAAGTAGTAGGGGTAAGAGGTGAGTCATTCAGATAATTTCTTGATGTGAAAAACCTCAGCTTCAAGAAATTCAGATATTAATGTCACCTGTATAGTCCCACATAAGACAAGTCAAGGACTTGATGAGCTCCAGAAAGTTAATTTCAAATTGGAGGTGAACAGAACAGTGTGCGCGTTCTACTTCTTTTCTTTTGTTCTGATTCCTCTTTAATTTAAAGAGCTAAAACACAGGGAACATCTAAGTAAGAGCGCCCATGACCTTCCTGCCTTATTAAGGCTGTCTCACCCTGGGACTCCCATCTCCCACTAAAAAGCCCGACTGGTACCTTTCATCCCTAATAACAGCGCTGCTTTAATCACTCCTTCTTGTTAAAGAATGCTAACCGCAACCTTTTCCCTCCCGCCAGAGACCCCTAATTCTAACTTTTCACCTTTAATTAAGGCGCACCACTTTTTAAAAATAGCCACCATGTAACACACAGAGCAGACGGAGGGCTCCGTGTCGTGAGTGATCCCGAGGGGCCTCCGTCTCCACTCTCTCCGCTGCTTCCTGACAGGTCACCGGTGCTAAGTAAAACGTTATAATACTCAGGATGCCTTTACTCAACAGGCTTCCTTCCACTGATCGCTTCCAGATGTGAGGACGTTTTAAAAGTCTGTGGCCCTCAGCACATCATTAGGTCCTTCCAGCGTTTCCAAAGATTTGTAATCACCAGCACACTAATAATTTGTCTCTATTTTGACATTCAGCCACAGGTATTTCAGAGAATTAAGGAATGTGGAGAAGAAGACTTCACAAATAACTTCCTATTTCAAGGCAGAAAAAAATCTGAGAGTGTTCACATACCCTAGAATTATCTTTATTTTATACCTTTTCCATTTGACACCCTCCCTGCCTTTCTCACACTCACACACACACACACACATGCACACATGCACACTCACACCAGTAACACATTGATGTGTGCTAGTGTTTCCGGTCCTAATTTTTTAGGGGGCAGTTATGGCTAGTGATTGCCCAGGCCACGCCTCTCGCCTCACTACATAAGGAAAGTATTTTTGTCATGCTAATCTCTGATCCAGGCTTAATCCCATAAAACCTTAGAAAGTATATTGATGTAATTAAAAATGAGCTAGTTTTTCAGATATTTTAAATTTCGACTTCCCACTTCCATATCCCACCAAAAAGGTAAAAGAAGAAAGTCTTTTGCTTAAAATTTGCATTTGTTTCAGTACTGTGCTTGGGTGGTGTGGAGAAGAGCATCCAAAAATGCAACCTCATGCTGTCAAGACTGGCTGGGGAAATTGTCCCCAATTAGATGTGAGGCTTGCCCCCGCCCCCAGCTCTTCTGCCCTGGGCACTAACTCCAACCTTTATTAAAGGTACCCGCTGCTCGAGGTCATGCCTCATTTGTCTTCACATTGTAGGAAATCCCAAATGCAAAATCCATAAAATATAAAGGGGTTTCAATGAGGGTCCATCTGGGGGATGGGTGAGGAAGAGGGAAGTTATTTTTTTATCTTTCCTGACCTTATGTCTGGTAACAATTTAAGTTCTGAGATGCTTACACGCATGTTTTCACAGAATATACTCTGCAAAAAAGCTGTCAGTTTATACTTATCAGAAATAAAACAAAACTTAGCAGAGATTCTTAAATGTGAGCTCGGATGTGGGTTTATCTGTTAGGAACACCATTCTATGCTTGCCTTCACCTGGGCTGGGGCCACTCTGACCCGGGTCTAACTTTTAAGCCAGAGGCTGGAAAATATTCTTTGCAAAGATTTTAAATTATAAACATTGAAAACAGAGGCCATGGACTTGATACACTCCATCTGTAAAGCGGCATGTAAAGGCAAACAGAACACTATTCACAGCTGATTTGGTTTACCTTAGAACACAGTTTACATTCTCCTATGTAGACTGAAGTAACATTAAACTGAATACAATGATATCTTGAGTTTTGACATCTTAAAATACCTTTTACAGATTTTTAGGAAATCATGCCGACTGTCTTTACAATTAAAGTTTATAATTCCACCATGGCTTCCAAAAGACTTTGCATATGCGAAGATACAGGAGACAGGAACCAGAAGGAGAGGGGGAGGGTATAATTCAAAGGGACCTGCTTGTCTTAAACCGTGCAGGGCTCTGGCCACCCAACTGTTTTTAATTCCACTGAATATCAGCCAAACTCATCTGTGAATACAGAGAGATGTGGACAGGTTTCTGAGTGCACCATGAAAAGTTTTCTGGGTATAGAGTTTCAAGTTTGACTCTTCCTTCTCCTTTCTTCCTCCCTCCCTAAGAGCTTCTCATATTCGCAGGGAAAAGTACCCCCTTCACTTGCAGTGAAATGACCAGTGTAGCACTGAAAGTCTCCTGGCCTGAGCAAACCAGCATAGCCAGTCACCCCAGCGTCCCCACATGGGTGTCTCATTCCCCTCCTTTCCTAAGGTTTTCACATTTAGCTACCAAGAGAGTGTGGTGCTTTAGAGACGGCCACTCTGCTGTCAATGTCTGTCATGTCCCATGATACTTCATGGCAGGCTTTCTCTCATCGCGCCCAGGGAAGGAGTGTCAGCAAGGATGGCTGGTTAGGCTGGAGGGAGGGCACAGAGCCTGGTGCACACTTTCGCTTTCTAGTGGGAAAGGAAGAGACCGCAGAGACCTTGCTAGCAGGGAAGGCGTGCTGTGCTCTCTGCCTCCTGGGATTCTCCAGAGTTGTTTGGTTCTGAAATGTTCTCAGCGCTCCCAGGAGCCATTTGTCACTTGCTCATATGTAGGTTCCTAGGGGAATGGACTGCAAAAAATTATCCTTGTTTTTAAATCCTAAGTTTACCCTCCAGGGTAAAAATAATGCCTTACAATGAGTAAATGGCAACCAGGTGAAACCCAGAAAAATACAGTTGAAATGTGGCTCTAAAGGCTCATATTCTAAAATTTCACTATAGCATTTGTGTAGGTGTGTAGGGATGTAGGTGTATGTGTATAAGATTTGGAGAGGGAGAGTAGGACGGAGAGGGGCAAATGGCCGGGATGACGGGGGAAGCACTAATTATGAAACTTGCTCTAGTGATTTCCTCTTTCTCAATTCACAAAAGCCGGTGGTCAGAACGGACATAAATGAGTACTTTCCGGTTAAGTATGGACTAAATGGACTTGTCACTATATACAGAGTCTTCGGAGAGAAGGCAGTTGTAGCCTGCAAGATAAAAAATCCCAAGTGGCCTCAAAGCGATCCTTAGACTAAGGATTTTTCTTCCATTTTTGGTGGGAACTAGAGCACTGCCTTCAGGAGACTGTTACAGTGGATTTCCCCAAAGATTGAACCAAGAGGGCACTGAAACTCCTGGACACACGGACACCTTCGGCCTTCTTTCCCCCCAACCCTCAGCCAGGAGACCTGTCATCCCCTCTGTTAAGACTTATGAAACTTGTTATTTTTATTCAACTCAGGTCTTAAGCAAAAAAATATATTGTTCTGCACCCAGGCCAGAAAAGTCTCTCCTAAGAATTTACAAGCCACCAATGGAGTTGTAAGGAGGTTTCAGATGCAGTGGTCACAAGCCAGGATTTGCTAACACATCCCAAACTGAGGCCTGTAAAAGAAAAATAAAAACTATCCGTGCCTTTTGCACTTTCTAATAGGCATTGTGAATAGAGGAGGATCTCATCCATTGGGAGATCATTTTCAAGAATAATCTAAGTCAAGTCTGCTAATTGGAAGACATAATGACCCAGCACGGAAACCTGCCTCACCTTCCTAATGGGGGCTTTTCTGCATGGTTTGTTTTCTCTGTCCTCAGGTGCCACCATTAGAAACCAAAGGCACATTGTCCTTCATTTATATTTGCCTCTAAGTGGTAGGATTCATACAGGATGAGTTGCTATGGACATGGCAGAATGAAAGTTCTCTTCAGAATAGTCCCACAAAGCACAGAGGAGAGAGCCTGCCTTCCTCAGTGGGGACGGGTGCGAGCATGTGCTCACGGGGCCTTGGCTTCATGCGTCGGAAAGCAGCCTGAAGAAAGGCGATCGTCAGCCAAGACAGCGGGGGGCTTTATCCGCATGCTGCTCTGCACATCCACAAGCATGCTGGCTGCAAAAGCTGTCTCACCCAGCACACTTGACCTATCAACTTTCAAAGATGGATGTCAGGGGCGTGACTCTGGGTATTTCAAGGTTCAGTGCCTCTTGGATGATCCCAGGTGAAAGTACCACACACTGCTTCTGCAATAACAAGCCTATCTTATGACGAGGAAACCCACTCGCCTTCATCCCGAACAGGCCCTGCAGAGAGCCCTCTCAGATAATCCCCACCGTGTTTCTTGCCAGCCTGTCCACATGGAGAGTGGCCTCACCGAGATACTCCGACCTGTGGTCAAGATATAGCCTTTTCCTTCTGACCTGGATGGTGCCCTGTCTTCCTTTGACAGCATCAACCTTTGTGTTATAATCCCTGTTTCCAAGTTCTAAGACTGCTAATGCTGCACATTCTCACAGATGATTTATTAGTCTCTTTAGGAAGGTATATTTCTGCAAGGATCATGTCATTTGCAAGACATATGGCAGAAGGGAGCTTTAGTTAAGGGATGGTGAACTAAATTGCATCAGGTTTTGCTTTGGCAAGGACACCAGATGGATGCCTTTATGATGAAGTGGGTCTCCTCCAGCCTTTTCTTTTACAAAGGTCTCCAACAGGTGTTTCCTCTAAGGCATATCTGTTTTCCATAACAGCAGAATGAAAAAAGAAATGAATGAAGAATGAAGAAAGCTGTCTGTGACAGCTTGTGTACATAGATCATACTTTTATTATGATAGAAAAGAAGTGTATAGTGAATGATTTGCTATTCCGAGTCAAGTTAAAATGTGCTTGGGAGAAAATTATCTTCCATTTGCCAAAAGGGCATTTAATTTTCAGATTAAAGACTCTTCATTCATTACGGGTAGGGTGGGGGCACGGGGGATGGAGAAGTGGGGAGAATCTAAAAAAAAGTGACCAGAGGGAAGCTGCAGCAGTTGCTGTAGACTCGAGTGCTGAGGACAGTGTGCAGAAAGCCACCTCCCTAAAGGTAACTTGGGACATTCTAGCAACATCTGAAAGTGTCTAGGAAACTATACATGGAGAGAAAAGAAGGTTCTATGAATGAGTGACATAGTCAGTTCTTCAAATTCTGATATGAATCAAAATCAGACTTGGCCCCGGGGTGTGTTGCCTTTAACACACTTAGCCTAAAGCCATCACCACGGCCCTGTCCGGTGCCATTAAGAGAGCCTGTGTGGCTCTTAGGATTCTAGGTTGGGGCTCATGACTCAGGGGTATTTAAACCACCAAAACGCATGTTAATTTAAATGAACAGGGTAACCCATTGTGGTCAAACTGACCTTGAGGCTTATATTAGAATATCTTTTGGCTAAGGAAATGATTAGAACCCACTAAGTTTATAAATAGGTCTTAAAAGGAGAGGAAAATAAAGATTGCATGTAGGTCTTGGCTGATCTCATCCGCAATTGGCCTCTCTGCTGTTCTACACCCTTTCCCACGCCCCATCTCCCCACCCCAGCTTCTCTGTCTGGGTCTTTACCTCCTCACTGTCGGTCTGACATTTCAGTCTCGGTGTAAGTAAGTTCTTCTGTCTGAGAACATATGACTTAAGATAGTAATTTAGAAATGAACCTGGTTAAAAGAGAAAAGTACGTATCATTATATTGGGGTCTGAGAATTTGGGCCAGGTGGTGAGTAACAAGCTATATTAATTCACAGGAAAAACCCCTAACCCTGCAGCACAGAAGCAATAGATGGTACTGCTCCCAGGATGGGTAGTGAAACCTCACAGGAGAATGCTGTCATAAGCTGTTGATTACCAGGGCTGAACCTACAGTGTGGGACAGTCTAGTGTGTCCCAAAATGGGTTTCAAGGGATAGTAATAGATATTTTAAAATAAGTGAATAAGTAAGCACATAAATAAAGAAATAAAGAAAAAAAAGTAAGTACATAAGTAAACATGAAAGTTTTTGTGGCAAAATAAGTGTGTGAAACACTGGATTATACAAATTTTATACGATTTTATTTTTGCAAGACTTTTCAGAACCTTCATATGCTAAAGTGCAGTGTGTATCTCAAAGAAGTGATATTTTTCTCAAAATTTATTGGACTATAGAAAGCAGTTCCTTAGAGTTTCTCCAGTTACTGACGTTCCTTGGAACACGTTTTTCAGAAAAGGTATTTGTGTTAAGATAAGATGGACTTGCGGTAGTGATCATGGAATCTCAGGGGCTTAGCACAGCAGATGTGCATTTCTTGTTCGCGGTACATGTCCCACAGCAGTCAAGGTCAAGGAGGCCAGGGCGTTCTCCTCCACATAGTCACTCTAGTACTCAGGCTGGTCATCTCAACAGCAGCTGAGGAGAGAGCCTACACGAGAGCAGGTGGGCTTTCACAATGTCAGTCATCACTTCTCACATTTCATTGGCCAAATCCAGTCACGTGGCCGCACCCAACTGCACACATGTTAAGGAAGGAAAGCATTGGATATTGTGAGCCCTGGTAAACTCAGCCTCAGCACCATATTCAATGCCAGCTTTATAATTTCTTAGCTCTTTGACTCTCATCCATAAAATAAGTGGTATTCTTTAAAGTCTCTGGCAGAGACAGAAGTGCTCACAAATATTTCAATTCTTTCTCACATCCCGTATCCCCCTTAGAGTTAGTGGGAGCCATGTGACTAGTTCTGGCCGGCAGTACATGTGCCACTTTGGCCCAAGGTACTTAAAGCCCGGGCTTGATCCCCCGGTTTCTTTCCCTTCCCTTGCCTTAATGACTGAGGAGGATAATAGGTCCTTTTGAACCCTAAACTTTCTGTGACTTTAAAAGTTGCCTTTATTTGCTAACAAGGACATGTGCATTCCTTAGGATATGTGTGAGATTTTTCAAAAGATTGTCTGAGCCCCTTTTGGTGATTGAATACATTACATGGTAAACAACCGTGCCTAGCTGCAATGCGATGTGATCACGTGGAGGGCTTTGCCAAGATTTAGATCAAGATGAAAGCAGAGTCTAGTCAAATGCAGGTCAGTTATGGAAGCTTTAAAGAATGCAAAATGAATTTAGTCAGTAAGGATGCTTCAACAGAGACCCATAGGAAACACATCGAAAGGAGAAGGGAGGAAAACAGGCTAAAGAGAGATGCTACCCATGACCTACCTCACAGCCTTTAAAATTTCGTATTCAGGTACACAAAACAACTCTCATGATTTCCCCCAAACAATAATATCATCATGATGGCAGCGAAATCAGAAGGAGAAATAACTACCTTCAAAGCACATATGATCAAAGGTAAAAGGTCTGGTGTGTCTGTTAAACACACACACAGGCCTGTGCACACACACACACACACACACAATCCTTGTGGCTTTTGCCCGGATATAGTGTATCTTCAGCTATGATAGAGTCTGGACATTCAGTTCCTGGTGTTCTTCAGACACAGATCTTTGATCTGGAGTCTCAGAGAGCTGAGGTCCCTCTCCTCGGGTTATTCTTCACTTTGAGCTCAAGGCTCTAATGAATCCCACATCCTGGCTGTGTTGCCCCGGAGCCCCAAAGGTGCTCAGGCTGACTCTCCGTTCTCCCCGTGTAGGACTTTCCTCTACGAGGATTCCGACTGTCTCGACAGCAGCGGCATGTTTCACTGGTGCAAAGCAACCCATTTGGAAAAGGTGATTCTGGTAGGTGATCGTGCACCGGATCTCGAAAAAAAATCAAGCTTCTCCTAGTCATAAGTACCTGCCATTTCTCTTTGTAAACTGGGAATTTTGAAGGAAAAACACACATTTAACCAGCCAGATGAGTCGTTTACAGGGTAACAGATGTGGCATTGGACAAAGACTATGTGGATAAAATACTGGTATTTAAAACAATTAGATCAGATGCTTCAACTACTTCCTTTAACAGTTCGTTCAGCTGAGTCAGTTATTCAGAATAATGCTCTCCTGAAACTTTGCTGCTTTGCTAGTAAATCTAATTTAAATATGCCAGTGAAACCTACCATTTACAAGAACTCTGCAGTCTTTCCTTTTTAAAAAAGTATCCATAATAAACATTTTCTTAATCTGTTGATTTTAAAGTTTGAATTTTCTATTCCAGTTTTTCTTAAAGCTGACTATATTTATACTTAACACATTAGTCAAGAATATATCTCCTAGATGCTTTCCCCCTAGATTCATCCACAACTTGGATGAATCCTTGTAGATATTCGAATCCTGACCCTGTCTCTGTGCTCTCGAGATAATAAACTCAGTTCAAGGAAATGCCGGTGACTAAGACGTTAAAAACCCTGTATATTAATCCAAGCTCTGAAGCCTGTTTTCTGGATCCCCATCAATTCTCATTTTCCGGAGTGAGGAACTCAAATACCATCTCATTGGATTGCCTTGCAAGCAGTAATCAGCAAATTTAACTAATAAAAGTGATTGCTTGCATGTTGTATGAACCCTATATAATTTTTTCATCTATGACTAATTAACAATTATATATTCGTTCACGCTTTCCAAAATTAGTTTAGTTCACTTTTTTGTTACACGCACATACAAAATCCGTGTGCCCGTGTCCTGACAGAATACATTTCAATTTTTGTAAAAGCATGATCAATCATTTGATGAGAAGCACAAAATTGTCAGAGCTGTCACATCGACTAGACTATCAGGGTTGCTGAAACTCACAAATTTAGCAATTGTATCTTATTCTACACTCAGCACAATAAACCTCCACTGCAGGCAGTCAAACATGTTTTCAGTGGACAGAAATCTTCAGAAATGCTGGGCAGCCGGCTGCAGACGGACGCATCTGAGAGACCAGGAAATGGAGATAGACGGTGTTTTATTGGACCACGTTTATTAAGCACACAGACGGGTTTCTGTGGCAGCTGTCTTCCTTGTGGCACCTGATGTGGAATATAGGTCGAAACACCAGCTGAGTCTTTTGATAAGTGTAGAAAGGTTTGTAGTTTAAGAAATTGTAAGAGTTTTGAAACCTGTGACCCTAGCAGAGAAATGTCCAGATTGCATTTGAAACGGGTTTCGTTTACTGAAGGGTCAAGTGGAAGTGGTTGCTTTAAGTTACTTTGGACAACCAGTGCAAGCTTCCCTTCTCCCCAAAGCCACCATCTTTCTCAGTTGGGAGATAGCTTCGTGCCACAGTTTCTTGGAAAAATTGCCTCTCTAGTTGTGCCCATTAATGCACTCTGCCATGCATCTTGTTTCTAATTGTTTTCCTCGGAAGAGCAATTGTTGGACTTAAGGCACATTGTATTAAATACTGTTTGAGGCTTCGTTATTCAAGTTAAAATAATTGGATTAGCGAGACATGATTATTTAGTAGATGTGGTTAAGATTCATATCACTCTCTAGGAAGGCTTTCCAGACAAGTAGCTTTATTTCCCCTCACAGGGCGATTCCCTTAGGAGAGCATTTCCCCGTATATGCTAATTTGACAGACTGGCATTGTTGAGATGTCAGATGTTTCTATTTATCCTGTTAGATTTCATCAGCCCATTTTCACAGAAGCTTGTCATTTCACCCAGCCAAAGACTGGCATGAGGGAGAAGGGTATATCTCTTTGAAACATTTTGAGTCTTCATGTGCTCGGGAATGTAAAACACACAAAATATGTGGCATGCTTTTGAATACTTTAATTTGTTGCCTACCATCTTCCAAGAGTTCTCTGAAAATCTAGGAATTCTGTAAGAACCCAATTTGATTAATAGTTAATGAGTTGAACACTGTATTTTCAACGTATTATTTAGTTTTCACAACAGAATTAACTTCTATGTATTTTTAACCCGTTTAAACTTAAAGTCAAGGAGATTAACTACCTTGTCCAAACTCATACCACTAATAGCAAAACCAGAATACAAAGCCAGGTGCAGGACTTGCTCAGCTCCATCCCAGCTCCATAGAGGAAACCGTGACTCACTTCTTTAAAGAAATCATACAAAGATTTGAAATAAGTTTCAGGAACACTATTACTTTTTTTAAAAGTTACATTTATCATTTTAAAGAGTCTCTGTGAATGTGGGGAAAACCTAATCTGAATCTTTATCATGTGTATTATTTCGTTTCATATTAGAGCTGTAAGGGAGATATTAACAGTGGACAATGCTGATAATAGTATGAGACTTATTCAAATATTTGGGATCAAATGGAATTTTCAATTTCTTTCATGCGCTTCCCATGAAGAATGATTTTTTCAACTCTAGCGAGTCTATTGAGTCAGCTCTGTTTTTGTGAAAGCATGGCCGATCATTTGCTGAGAAGCACGAAACCGTCAGAGCTGGCACATCAGCTAGAAGACTACTAGGACAGCCGCAACTCACCATGTTAGCAATTATGTCTTATTCTAAACTAAGAAAAATAGTTATTAAATATAACTATTAGTTTGGACCATGTGAACTTGCCGATATCAACCATTTTGGACCCATAAAATGTAGTTTTACATGGTTCAAACTAATATGTATTTTCATACATATGAAAATCTGCTGAAAACTGTAACCCGTTTGCAACTTGATGCAATTTTCAGGGCTCACTAGAAGACGTAAAGTTAGCAATGGAATTGGAATGTTTGTCATTGAATCTCACTACAGCACATACAAGGCTGAACACATGTAATGAAACTGAGAGATATTTTCCCCATTTGGTTCATTGATTTCGCACTGTACTGAAGAATGATGCTGATTTAAGTTTTAATTGATGCACTCCAGGCTAATAGAAAACTTAAAAAGTGAAATAAGAAGGAACTCCACAAAAAGATCAAAAGTATAATTGCCCTACTCTGAATAAGTCCATCTTTATGAGCAGTTTGCAGAGCTCCGTCATCCCATCATCCCGGTGGAGGTGCCCCTGCGGGTGGGCCTAGAAAAGCTGGGGGGAGGGGAAGGAGGCCTCTCCAAGGGGCTCTTACCTTGTCTCTGAAAATGACCAGATTCTGGCATGCTTACGCCTAGAGACGGACTGACAAGGCCAAACATGAGTTTCGGAACCACATTGTAGCGTGCATCTTTGGAGATGCCCACTCCACCCTGATGGGGCTTCGGAATTTTGTGATGCCCTTGAGAGCTAGCAACTACACCCAGCAGGAGCTGAAGGACATTGTGTTCATCGGGGCTCTGGATTATCTGCAGCGAGAATGGCGATTTCTCCGGAATTTTCCCCAGATATACATTCTACCTGTAAGTATGACATAAGGGATAGTAAATATTTATAATAATAACACAAACAATACTAGCATTACTACTACTGCTGCTGCTGCTAATAGCTCACAGTCATATAGTGCTACCAGAAACTGCTCTATGCATTTTTACATATATTATTTCATTTAAGCTTCAAAAGGCCCCTATGAGGTAGATTTTAAAGATGTTGAACTTTAGGCATGGAGAAAGTAAGTAATCTGTCCAGGTTTACACAGCAGGCAAATAGCAGGGCTGGGGTTTATATCCAGACAGTATGCTCAGGAGCCACTATGTTTAATCTTTAAAACCATGTTTCCTGGTCTTTATATAAATGAGAGTTTCTCTGCATTTCTGAATCATATTCTGACTGAATGTCTAAACCTAAGCAGACACTGGCCAGCTTTTATGCTCTAACTTTCTCATCTTTTCTGGAGATACATCTTTTCCGGAGCATGTGATGCCATATGGTCCCTGATAGATGTATGAAAAGAAGGAATTAAGTTTACATTTCTGAGAAATGGGTCCATTATACATATGTGGCATTAGGGTTGTGATTGTATTTGCTCTGAACCCTCATAGATCTATATCCCATTATTGCCACCATTACTCTGAAATTAAAAAACAAAAAACTATTATGTATAGTGTGAAATGCCCAAAGCATTGATTTTTATGAGAGAACGCTGGTAATATGTAAGGAATATTTTTCAAACTTCAAATATTATCCTCTCAAGAATTTCATTTGCTTTTCTAAAAAGCTACCATAATTTCCTAACTACTCCCTTAGTTTAGTTCAAAGAAAGGAAGAAAAAGAAAATGACCAGAATTCTCCTGATCCAGCTAATGTGAGAAATTACCTAACTTCCAGTCAAGATGGCAGTGAAGGCAGACACGGCTCACCTCTTTGCACAATCACACCCAAATTACAACTAAAATAGAGAACAACCATCACTCAGAACTGTCAGAAGGCAAACTGAATGAAAGTCTGACAACTATGGAATTAAGAAAACCATCTCCATCCGGACTGGTAGGAGGGGCGCAGACACAGAACAGGCTGGTCCCATACCTGCATGTGCTGGGTAAAAACTCAGGAGGGATATCCCAAGAGTGGGGAGTCCCAGCCCCACATCAGGCTCCCCAGCCCTGGGTTCCAGTGCCAGAAAGATAAATCCTCACAACTTCTGGCTGTATAAACCAGCAGAGACTGAGTTGGTGGAAGAAACTTCTGGATCTCCAAGCAGGTCCTCTTAAAGAACCCACACATGGACTCACCTACTCAGACTCACTCTCTCTGAGCTCCAGCACCAGGGTGGCAGCTTGAAAGGCACTGGTGGCATACTGGTAGAAATTGAAGTGTCTGGCATGAAGTCAAGGAGAAGCCATTGTCCTTTTTCTAGACCTTCCCCCCACAGAGCCAGCAAGCTGGCGCCATATCTGAGACTCCATCAACCTGGCTAACACTGTTTGAGCTGCCTTGGAGATCCCCAGAGACACAGCCCCACCCAACATACCAGCCCACCTATGTTGTTTTTTCCATATGAATAGCTGGTCTTTTCTCATGCTTCACAACTTCCTAAATCCTCTCAAACAAGCAATAACTGGCCTCAGTGAGCCCCAGGCCTGGCCCTGGCAGCAGACAGCCTAGATTCATAGCTTGGCTTCACCTGGGAATCTCCAAGTCCAACACGAGTAACAGCTATCTCAGATTGCTTTATAACTTAGTCAGAGGGGGCCCCTGGGAAAACACAGGTGGGAGCTGACCTTGGCCTTCACCACCTAGGAAATCCCAGTGCCAGCATACCCAGGGGACAGCTACAGGCCATGGTGGAGCACTACCACCCTGTCCCTACACAGTTGATCCTCCACAAAGGCTGGAGGTTGGTTTGGTGGTCACTGGAGATAGCCAAACCTTGCAGCTGACTGGCCCTGATAAATCCCTCCCATTGATCTGCCAACAACAACCAAGTTTCAATAAGAGGAGGATGTACTCAGCCCACACAAAGGGTGCACTTCCAGTACCCAGCTTGGGTCAAAAGAGAGGCTGTGCCAATGGACCTTATAGGACACCTACAAAATCAGGCCAAATTACCAAGACATGGAGTCAAAGAAGCTCTACCTAATACATAAACACAAACACACAGAGGCTGCCAAAATGAGGAGATGAAGAAACATGGCCCAAATGAAAGATTAAAACTCCAGAAAAAGAGCCAAACAAAATGGAGATAAGCAATCTATCAGATGCAGAGTTCAAAACACTCGTTAATAAGGATGCCTAAGAAACTTAATGAGGACCTCAGCAGCATAAAAAAAATGCAGTCAGAAATGAAGGATACACTAATTGTAATAAAGAACAATTTACAGGAAAATAAGAGTAGAATGGATGATATAAGAACCAAATCAAGAATTTGAAACATAATGAAGCAAAAAAACAACCACACAGAACAACAAGAAGAAAAAAGAATCCAAAAATTGAGGATAGTATAAGCAGCCTCTGGGACAACTTCAAGAAGTTCAACAGTTGCATCATAGGGGTGTCAGAAGGAGAAGAAGAACAAGAAATTGGAAATCTGTTTGAGAAAATAATGAAAGAAAAGTTTCCAGATTTGGAAATAAACATGCAAATCCAGGAAGCACAGAGAGTCCCAGTTATGATGGATAAAAAGAGGTCCACTCCAAGATACATCATAATTAAAATGCCAAAGGTTAAAAATAAAGAGAGAATGTTAAAAGCAAGAGGAGAAAAGAAGTTAGTTACCTACAGAATAGTTCCCATAAGGCTTTACCTGATTTCTCAAGAGAAACTTTACAGGCTAGAAGAGATGAGCAAAACATATCCAAAGTCATGAAATGCAGAGAACTACAGCCAAGATTGCTCTACCTAGCAAAGCTATCATTTAGAATTGAAGGGCAGATAAAGAACTTCCCAGACAAGAAAAGACTAAAGGAGTTCATCATCACCAAATCATTATTATACGAAATGTTAAAGGGACTTATTTAAGAAAAAGAAGATCAAAACTATGAACAATAAAATGGCAAAAGTACATATCTATCAACAACTGGATCTAAAAAATAAACTAAGCAAACAAGAAGATCAGAGACAGAATTATGGATATAGAGAACATTTTGATGGTTGCCAAATGGGAGAGGGTGTGGGTGAATGGGTGAAGAGTGAGGGGATTAAGAAGTACAGACAGGCCCTGGCTGGTGTTGCTTGGTGGATTGAGTGTGGCCTGCAAACCAAAAGGTTACTGGTTTGATTCCCAGTCAGGGCACACGCCTGGGTTGCAGGCTAGGCCCCTAATTAGGGGCATGTGAGAAGCAACTGATTGATGTATCTCTTGCACATCCATTTTCTCTCCCTCTCTTCCTTCCTCTCTTCCCCTCTTTCTATAAATAAATAAATAAAATCTTAAAAAAGAAGAACTAGTACAAACAGGCAGTTACAGAATAGCCATGGGGATGCAAAGTACAGCATAGGAAAATGAAGTAGCCAAAGAACTTACACGCATGACTCATGGACAGGAACAATGGTGGAAGGGTTGCTTGAGGGAGTGGTGGGGTCCAGGTGGAAGGGGGCACAGGGGGAAAAATTGGGACAACTGTGTTAGCATAATCAAATATAATTTTAAAAAGAAATTACCAGTATTCGAATCAAAGGCAGGGCCAGATCTATCCCTATTTTTCTACTAAAGGAAAGAATCAACCACCACTTTGCTAGTTAATCTGGAGAGTACAAGGGGGATTGGCTACAAGTGAAACTGTGAGGTTGCAAAATTTGCCTTTAGATCCATAACTTCTCCATTCTCTGATTTTTTTTTATCTCACCACTGTTTCCCTCCCTCATTTCTCTTCTCCCACTTTAGTTATTTAAATGGATTTAGGTTTCCCACTCTCTAACCTCCTTTGCCTAATCTAGATTTGCTCTCAAGAAAGGGTCTGTGAAATGTAGCCACATTAAGGTATTCATGATTGATTAATAAGGCTAGATGTGGCAGAGATCAGATAACAAAATCTTAAAACCAAGTCAGTGGAGGCTGGAGAGGCTTTGGCTCAAAAATAGTTATCACCCACAAAGATCCACCACCACGAGCCATGGCGTAAAACCTGTTCATCTGAGAAGTCCCTCCTCTACCCGGCTTCCTCTCATTAGGGATCTGCCCTCTTTGCTGGAGACCTCCATGCAGTCAACATAGAGGAATGTGCCATGTGTGTGGTCTTATCCTCCCCATCCACGTCATCAGGCAGCCAGACTCTGGTAGACACAGAGACCATCATGGCCACCCTCAACATAGGATCACTGCGGATAAGCAGCTGTGCCCCATCGCCCTCGGAGCCAGGTAAGAGCAACAGTCTGACAGGAGGAGCCTAGGGAGAATGGACGAAGGGAAGAGAATGAACTTCTCTCTGAAGTACTGGAATCACTAGGAGGAGTAGTGGACAGTTTAGTCCTTGGGAATCCTAGAAAGTCAACTGAAAAATGATTTCCATCTTCTAAGCAGAATGCACATAACACTTTTTCCTGTTAGAATTGCAAGCGCTAATGTTGTTACTAATCAAATATCAGTGAAGATAACTCTTGGAATATTATTATAATTAATAGCAGGTATTACTATCGATGAAATTCTCATTAGATCTTGTAAATGTTCAGGTTATTATTCTTAGTTTCATGGTTGAGAGAATGAAATATAATTCTCTTTTATTCTTTAAGATGCTTTCGATATATGAGTTTTACAATATTATCTCTAAAGTCTCTTCCAACTTTCATAGACTAGAAATGTCATAATTCAACTGCAGATTGGAAAGAGGTGGTGAGAAGTGGAGATCTCTCCTGGATGGGGATCGCGTCTTTCCCTCCTGTGTTTCCTCTCGGTGCCTGGCACAGTTAGGGATCACTCGTCCCATGCTTACCACATTTCCTGGATTGGAGCAAACGGGCCAGTGAGCTGGACTCATGAGTAGTTTTTACACTTCTCCTGTGCCCAAAATGTGCTTGACATAAATTCCCACTACAGAATTGCGGTTTCTCTTCTCCACTCCCTAAATAGGAAAAGGCTTATATATGTCTATCTCTAAAAACTGACTACTGGCCACCGAACCTAATATGAAAGCACTCTTACTGAAGAATTTCCTGTATCTGAAGCGGATTTTCCATTCCAGTAAATCATGATTGGAGTTCTCTGGATCCAGCATTTCCTTTGGGGATGTTGATTCTCTGGGTCAAGATCAGGTACTCAGTCCTCTGGCCGCATAGCCGCTGACTACAGCTATTCTGCTTTTCACGGAGCTTGGAGAGGTCAGATGTTGAAGGCTTTGCAAGGCTTTCATGATTATGGATGTGAATAAAAGTGTTCATGAGTCAAACTGGGAAACCAAAAGAACTCTCTCTGACCCCAAAGCACTGTTGCTAGGTGGAAAAATATAATATTCTTGGGACAAAGGGATAAACAAGTAATCTAGTCTGATCTTCAGTGTGTGATCTAAGCCAGCTCTGTGACATACCCTCACCAAGCAAACAAACACCACTCAGTACCCAGGATTTCAGGGTGTTTTGCAAAGCAGAACTAAAAGCAAAGCGTATCATGTACGTCAAAGTACACTGCAAATCCAGACTAAGGAAGTGTGAGCCATACCTCTGCTAAGTACATCTAAATATCCATAAAAATGTTGCTGTGTTCTGCACCTTAAATCCTTAGGTCAGCAATTAGGGTCACTTAGATTTACCCAGGATTTGTTGGTGGTGCGTATGTGAGTATGGTGTGGGGAGAAGGGGGGATGAGGGTGTGGTGTGTGTGTCAGTATATGTATGTGTGGGTGCCTGTGTGCATCATGCTTGCAACTTCTGTAACTGGGAGGCGGAGAAGTATTCACTCGGAAGGCAGTATCATCAATATGCAAGTGAAAATGCCCACTCAATAAAAGTCTGGATAAACTGACAACATCATAAGCCACCTACTTAATCATCTGGGTGATTTGTCCTTCCTATAATTAGTTTTTAATTTTACATCCTGTATAAACTAAAAAGATATAAACCTACGATTTCAATTCTGGTTTCCTTTATATGCAGTGATTTTCATCCTTCCACTTACTCATTCCACAAAAATGTACTGATTCTGTATGATGTCTCATGTGCTCTGTTACAGGACAGAAGGTTGCCCTCAGCAGAGGAACTGACTGTATTGGTAGAAGGAGGTAGAGGAGAGAGGAGGAAAGGACTGGAAAGGAGGAAGAGAAAATAAAGGAATGTCAAATACATGGGTGGGCATACGTAGGTTTACAGTTGTGAGTGCACACAGCAATTTCTTCCTGTATTATTATTTACTAATTAGTGTAGTATTTTTCATTTGCATAACAGGTGTAAACCTAAGTTTGCCCTTCTCTGTATTTGGATCATCATGAAGCACATATAGGTTCTTCCCCAAAGATAAAAGGGAAAGTTTAGAGAAAAATTATTGTGTAGGCCTGGCACCATTTTTTTATGGATGCCGTGCCCATCTGGGTGGTGGGGAAGTGTAAGTCCCGATGGGCCCTGCTGAGCACCTAACAGAAGTCATCCAGCCTGCTTGTCTGGTGCCATAGCGTCAGTCAAGTCGCCTTCTGAGCACATGTGAATAGCAAGGGCCCGTTACTCAGACACCTCACCAGTTACTCGAGCATTACAGATCTCTCCCTGAAGTTTTTATATAGAAATCCCCAGTCTGCAGAGAAGCCTGTTTGGTTCTCTCAGCCACTTGTCCCTTTTCATGGTACTACCCTCTTGCACCACAGGAAGTGGAAATGGGAACCCATCTACAAGAGTTCACAGTGTAAAGGACTGTGAAGTTCTGCCTCGGAGGTAGAATATGTCCCTCACGCTGAGCACCAGTGTAAGATGAGCTGACGGGCAGTTCCCCTTCCCTTTCTCTAGGACAGTGGCTCGCTACAAGGGGCAGTTTTGCCCCCAGAGGTCATCTGACAGTGTCTGGAGAAGGTTTTGGTTGTCACAGTTTGGGGGGATGCTACTGACATCTAGTGGGTTAAGGTCAGAGATGTTGCTAAACACCCTACAATGCACAGGACAGCCCTACAGGATAAAAAAATCTTTTTGGCTCAAAATGTCAATAGTACCGAAATCAGAAATCTCATCTGATGAGCCTTTTCAGGAATCAGTGGGCTTTTCTACATCTTCACAGTCATGATAAACTTACACGTGAAGCCCACATGGTACCACCAGGCTATTCAACCCAGTGATTCCCCAAGGGATGGCGGGAGCGTGGGGACAGCTCAGGGAGGAATCGCCAAAGGATCCTAAGAAAGCCGGTCCCCTGGACATCTCCGTGGAAAACTGTAGGGTTTCCAGTGATGCTCTAATTGCTGTCCTGTCACATCACAGGGAGAACCGGTTGGCAAACCTAGGGACCGAACTAAATAATCTACAGCATAATCTAAACATATAACGGTAATTAAGTCTGACAACTTAATATGCTACTAAAATTTAAATGTACAGTTGTAATCTACAATTAAGCACTCTTTTGTAATAGCACCCTGCCAGCCTGGAAGATTTCAGGTATAATACTGTGTACTATTAGCTAACAAAAATATTGACATTAGTAAAATGTACCCAGGCTATGATCTGAACATACTCAAATTAACTATTGCTCCCCAAGAATGGATAGAGTTCAGGCAGAAATTCAGTTACTGTCCTTCAGCCGGTGTTAGAAGCAGCTACTTAAGCAGTCTTTTCGGCCAGTGTGGACATGTGTGTATCCAATAAGAACATTTAACTTCAAAAGTCAGGATAATCCAAGCCTTTTCTAGAGGGAACTGGAATTAGAAAGTGGAGTTCCAAGGGGTGCCCGTTTGTGGGGATCTGAACTAAATATTTCACTGAAAATTCCAGCCAAACCTTGTGTATTTTAATAGGGCTATAAAGTGGCCCTAAAAAGGGCATGGGCTTTGAAGTTGGTGCTGATCAAGGGTTTGAAAATCCATCCGTCATTTACAAGCCATTTAATCTTGGGCAAGGTATGTAAACTGAGTTGGTTTCTTCAAAGGTGACTCAATTACATTGATTCACAGATTCATTGTGACCGTGGTGTAACTCTCATCTCCCTACAGCTTCTACCGCTCACAGGAGCCAGAGGGATCTTTCACAAATGTTTATCAGATCACAGCAGTTCCAGTAGGGAGTCTGAATTTTCTCCCACCTCATCCTGCTTATACTGGCTCTTTCCTGCTGTGGGTCCCCTATCCCGTTTCTTTACCGGGATGGCTTTTTCTCACCTCTCAGGACTCTGTTCCAAGTCAGAGAGGCCTCTCTTCAAACCCCCACTAAAGGCATCTCCCCGACTCAATCACAGTACTCATCACTGTCTGAAAATATTTGGTCATTTTGTGCTTGCAACATGTGGCATGTAGCTGGAGCAGGGACTTCCACCATCCTAGCGTGGAGCAGATACTCTGAAAATTTGTAGAAGGAAGGAAGGAAAGAAGGAAGGAAAGGGACATGCAGCAGATAAAGCATCTTGCACAGCTCTGAGAATAAAGCAGAGTCTTACTTGCCCCAGGACTTCCTACATTATGGAAATCCCACAGTTCAAGGTATTCAGGTTCGTCATGACTATGGTTCACCAGTGAATCGGGGTGTCTGAGTGCTAGCTAGTGATGTTCACCTTCCTTTTTTTTCTTTTATTGAGGTGGCTGGTTTATAACACAGTTGTAAACAGGTTTCAGGTGTACCACCTAATCCAATATCTATATGCATTGTAGCGTGCTCACTGCCAAAATCGGTTTCTATTTCTCACCACACATCTGACCCCCTTTACCCATTTCGCCCTCCCCCGCCCGCCTGCCCCTGTAGTGACCACCAGGCTGTTGTCTGTGTCTGTGAGTGTGTTTTTGTTTCGTTTGTTCATTTGTTTCTTTTTGTTGTTGTTTTTGGACTTTCTGTTTTGTATTCTACATATGGGTGGATTCATACGATTTTTATCCTTTTCCACCTGATTTACATCACTTAGCATAATTCTATCCAGGTCCAATGTTCCTCCTAAACAGCTGTGTGAACCAAGTTCGCCCTCAGGGCTTCTGTCTCCTCACCCAGATTCCGCAGGGCTGGCCAGCTCCGACTGTAAACCACACGTGCTGGGCTCTTCCTGCGCATGTTTAGTTTTTGCCCTGAATCCTCCCTGAAGCATGACTCAGCATTTTAGTGACTATCAGAAATATAGTCACCTCTTCTCTGCGTAACAAGAACTGGCTGCTTTACTGAGCATCTCTTGGTGAGATGGAAGAGGTGGAAAATATTGCAGCACACAGCATTCTGGCTGACGATAACCTCCCTTCGGATTGACTCTGTTTGACTCCCTTCTGATTGACCCTGCCCCTGCCTCCGTGGCCAGAGCTCCCACAGCCCTCCTTGTGTCTGTCTCCCAGGCCGCCTGACCTGCCTACTCGCTCCATTCATTTTGCACCTCACTGTCCCACCCTACCACTTACCTGGCTCAGTACACAGAGGGCTCTTCAAATACTTCACTCTCTTTCCAAGGTTGTGTGGCATTTTAATTAAAAGCAGAATTTTAACTTTCACAGAACTTTTGCCCCGTTACACAGTATTCTCAGAAAAGTTACGAAAGGTAACCAGCAATTTTAAAGCACAACTTCTGATGAGAGAACTGGGTGTGGGGGTACTTGTTTGTTTTCTAACTGGACTCCAACTTCCCCTTTCTTTCTTTACACTTCTTTAGTTTAACTTGGAGACCAAAACTCTGGTGTCATGCTTGCTTTTGAAACTCCATAGTTCCCTACCTGACAAGACAGTTTCGGGCCGGTGCCGTGCACTGGCTCTCTTTTGGAGCCGAGGCTCGTGGAGGTGAATGAAGGGCCTCACCCCCCACAGAGGGACATCTGTCTGTAAACTGAACGCAAAGGGCAAAGGCCCCGGATGACAACACATCTTGGTCTTCAAGGAACTCCCAAGGCATTCGGGGTTGCAGCAGGCCAACCAGAGATGGGAGGCAGCCGGTTCTGCTGAAGAAGAAAGGTATGAGTAGTGTCTCGACCCGGATAAGAAACCAAAGAGGCAGGCGGCACCATCAGCCAGAAAACAGTTGCAATGTTTCCAAACACACGAATGGAACAGCGTCGCCTATGTATTCATAGTTTCCTAAAAGCTCTACAAGCAAATGTATGTGGTTGGAGGCACTGCCTGCCGGAGCCATTACCCAGCACCACCACACCATGGAGAACAATCGTTTTACTTGTGATGTCAATAAGCAAGTCCTGGGGCAGCTTTACCTTTTATTGGAGTTCATGTGAAGTGCCATTTAGAAACAAAACACGTGCACCCATGTGTGCACACACACACACTTACACACATAAACTGCGTCTCCAAACGGGATGCTGAGGATGCTCACGTATTTGTTTCTCTAAACACAGAAGAGGATTTAGGATTTGGCCCTGAGAGGAACTTCACAAAGACAAAGCACCAAGTTACAAGGTGTACTTCTACATCCTTATCGTGTTTGCAAGCCACTTTGTTTGCATTTATCAATCTCTTCCGTTCTTTGTCGTTGTCTGTCTACAGAGTTGCTGTCACAGAGTTTTGAGGGAACTGAGAGATCAAAATACCGAAGAGTCCCCATCCTCACTGAACTGAGTAAGTTTTGTTTCAAGTACAAAACTCAAGGGAGAAATCTGTATGATCCACAATTGATGTCTCAGGTTTCTTTTTAAAATCTGCCGTCCAAACCCTGGAGAAACAGAATGGAACCCAGAGAGCATTAGTGCTTGATGGGATGTTACACTGGGCTTTCACCCGATTGGCCACATCATCTGGCAGAGCCCGTTGTGTATGGGTGTCAGGGTGCAGGAATATCATCCACCTTCTCTAGTCTTCCAGTTACCAGCAGAGAGAGACCAGCAGCTGGCTCACTCTTATTCAGAGGGACTCTCCCATGGGAGGGGACATGAACTTGAAGGCTGCCAAAAGAGAACTTCCTATACCAACTTATCTGCCCATCCTGGACGTTAGGTCAGGCACCTTCGTTTCCTATAGTGACACCAGGGCTGGCACCAGGGCTGGCACCAGGATGAGGCAAGTGGGGCACCAAGGAAGGTACAGACTGGGAGGAGATGCCAACTCTTAGGGTTCTTCAATTTTGTGTCCAGGTATCCCTCATGTCAGTCATCTTAATTCCAGTCCAGAGTGGTGGTCTTCTAAAATGCAAATACTAGGTGCAGAAATATCAGAATAAGCTGTTACCTTTCACCAACACCTTGTGGAAAATGCACAGTATGCAGTGTTCCTGGATGCGAGGAGCTCTGGGAGCAGAAAGCAGGGTCGGGAAGGTGCCTGTGTGCTTTGGGAGGCGGAGGTGACTGTGGGGCACTAGGGGATTTAACACTGGGGATAACTGATGCAGAAAGGGGACAGTATCAAAGAGGGGAATGGTACCTTTAACACAGATTAGACCACCTCAAAGACGATGTGTAAAGCTGGTCCAGGGCACGCAATTTGACTGGAGTTTCTAGAATAGCAATATTTTCAATGGGCATTTTATGATTTTGAGTATCTGAGCTGAGTGAGACTTATACCGAACAAGATGAACAGACCTCTCAGTCCCAAAAAGGAAGCAGGGGGACCTAGAGAGGAACCAATAGGTGACACCACTCCTGTGTGATCTGGGAGTGACAGTGTTGCAGACAGGAAATAGTCTATTCATGACGGATCTGGAGCAGCAGCTCTTCAGATGCAGCTTTCAAGTTCTCAGCTCTCTTGATCCTGACTGGTAGCCGTCAGCCTATTTGTAACCACCTTTAAGCTGTCAGCTGCAGTTTTTATTTATAGTTTAATTTGATTTTTTCACCCTTTTGAACCATCTCTAGCCCTCAGGTGTAGCCACACTAAGGACACTGATTAGAAGGCTGGAATGTAAGTGAGAGCGCCTGGGAGGGAAACAGCCAGGTTCTCGCTGGCCCAGAAGCACATGCGGTCACTCTCGAGGGACTCGCAGCTTTGTGCGGCTGAAGACTTCCTGGCACCAGGTGGCCCTTGTCAGATCAGCCTGACAAATCACCTGCCAGCCAGCTCACTGTGTTTTGTTCTTTGGCTGATTGGAAGGGGTCACAGTGACATGGGAGCTGCCGAGCTGCCTGCCAGCACTTGGGGACAGGACGTACAGGGGCCTGCAGGAAAATGCCCGGGGGAGCCGAGGCTGCTGGGTTGGGACAACACAGCACTGCGAGAAGAGGAAGTCGTGTGTGCAAAGGAAATGCGGGTTGGCATGACTCAGACCTTGCTCCTCTCTTATAAAAATGTATAGCTCTTGGGAGAAAATGATTCACTAATGCTGGCAGTATATCACTTCACCCAACCTTACCAAGGAATCATTTAAAGAATTAGGGGAAAATCCGGTCTTAGTTAGGAATGTATTTTGAGTTGTATGCCCAGGAGACGTGTTTTGATCTGTATATGACTGACAGAAGCTGTGAAGGTCTAAGAATTTAAGCTACTTGCAAACTAACCTGTCACGGTTTCATGGAGGCTGACAGAAGACACAAAACCTCTAGGTCAGACACAAAGAAGAGTTTATTACTCACAGCAATAGCAGTAGCCAGAGTATCATCATTTCATGCTTGTGGCCCAAGCCCTTGCCCCACCACTGATATGAAAAGGGCCAAGTGGTACCTGTACCCACCTCAGATTGCTTTATAAGAGAGGAACTGGGATCTCTCATAATGGGCAGTAAGCATGCCTTCCCTTTGCTCTGGTGGGAGACATCATCTCTGTGCAAACATTTTTAAAGCAACAGTCTTAGAACAAAGGCAGTTAGTGCTTTGGCAGTCACTCCCAACAAGGACCAGTTCCATTCACTTCAGAGGCTGCTTACTGGGGCTTGAGTCACAGCCCTGGGCCCGTATGGCTATGTGAATAGGTAACATGGCCGCTGCTACACTGGCCTTAGAATGAATTTTGAGCCCTTGCTACTCAAAGTGTAATCCATGAACCAGCAGCATCAGCAGCATCTGGAAGCTTGTCGGACAGGTAGAATCTCAGGCCCCAGCCTAGACCCAGTGAATCAGAATCTTACTGTAAAAAGATCTTATTGCAACAGGTGATTCATACATGCCTCAAATGTTGATGGGTACTGTTTTACCTCACTCGGGACCAGTGATATAGGAGAAATACCAAGCCATCTCTGGTGTAGTATGATGAAAAAGACTACAGTGGGGGTGATCACACGTTCCTATCAGTGCCCGATGTCTCAGTGCAGTCATTGAGACTGCCCCCTTTTACTTCCAAAAGGTCCTGGTTTGAAAGATAAGTTATTTAAGGGGGACAATCAGGACACTTGCATGGAGAAACTGAGTTTGAGGTATGAGGATATCCCCTTGATGATGAAGGTGCCCAAGAGGGATTCATGTCCTTAAGAAATGAAGAAGAAACTTGGAAAGAAAAAAAAATGCACCATGGTAGGGGCAGGTTCCACACGGACCCCAAAGGAAGCCTCAGACCCTTTGATCTAGTGGCCACCCCTTGGTCTGCCTCTGTTCTTACGGCAGATGCAGTATTCTTCAGCTCGCCTGCCTGCCTTTTCCTGTTTGCCTCTTTTGCCTTGCAGAAAATCCTTCCAACATCCACTTTATTGAGCAGATTGGTAGGATGGAAGGGCGCCTCCCAGGAACCAGCCTGCATCTCAGCACTTCCTTTTCCACAGGCTCCGTCTTCTCCAGCAGCTTCTTGGACTCCCTCCTGGCCAGCGTAAGTGCAGCTGAGCTGAGGAGCCCCTGAGACCAAGCCCCGAGGAGGGGGGAGCGCACTGGCTTAGGGCATGGGTGGATGATGATAATGTCTCACAATTCTAAATTCTCTTTGGTTTTTCAAAAAAAAACAACTCTGTTCACATACAGTATTTCATCTTTTCTTACAACCATGTGGCAAGGAGAGCAAACTTTACATTTTCTTTTCTTTTTTAAAAATATGTTTTATTGATTATGCTATTACAGTTGTCCCATTTTCCCCACTTCACTCCCTTCCACCCTGCACCCCCTCTCCCACCCACATTCCCCCCCCTTTAGTTCATGTCCATGTGTCATACATATAAGTTCTTTAGCTTGTACATTTCCCGTACCATTCTTACCTTCCCCCTGTCTATTTTCTACCTACCATCTATGCTACTTATTCTCTGTACCTTTTCCCTCTCTCTCTTCTTCGCACTCCCCTGTTGCTAACCCTCCATGTGATCTCCATTTCTGTGGTTCTGTTCCTGTTCTAGTTGCTTGTTTAGTTTGTTTTTGCTCTCGTTTTTGGCATCGTTGTTAATAATTTTCAAGATTAAGAACTTAAGAGCTGATACACTTGACACCAGGGAGAATGAGCGCTGCGTGTCTGCCTCTCACTTCAAGTGCATCGGGCCCTTTGGTGTCAGAGCTTAGGAGCTGCTGCTCTCTCTTCTCTCTAAAACATCCCCCAAAGCTTACCCAGAAACCAGCCGTAAAGGGACACGGAGTTCCAGCACGAAGCTTTGGCCTTTGGTGGTGTGAGTTTTGTCCAGAGCTAAGTCAGGTGTCCCTCCAGGCTGCCCCTCCCTTGGGGTGGGTTTTCGACGGCATCGTTGTTCTTCAGCTCTCAGCACCTCTCAGCATTGATTACAAAATTCCCATAGTAGAATTAATTCATTGTGCAAATACCTATTTAGCAGGTAGTCTGTGCAGGCCTTTGCTCCAGGTGCTGGGGCCACAGACCAAAGCCTCTGCCCACGTGGGACTCTGTGCTAATGGGGGAGACTGGCGTAAACATGATGAGTAAGGAACAGGTAGGGTATGTCCGAGGGATACAAGGACCAAGGCGATGTGAGATAGGAAATGTCGGGTTTGAGGAAGGGGTTGCAGATTCCAATAACGTGGCCAGGGAAGGCGGCATACGTGTCAGGCCTGGAGGAGAGGAGAGTGCCCACCGTGCTGGTCTCTGGGGGAGGAACCCGCAGGGCAGGAGGGAGCAGGGCAAAGGCAGTGAGGCAGTTCTATCCCTTCAGCCCTCCTGGTGTGTTCTGGGGACTTGGCTAAAACTCCCAAGATTTGAGCAGAGCCATTTGTGAGTGGCTGTGCAAAGTCCTCCAGAGGAAATTCTTGTACCCCACTGTCTCACAGGTCCCTCCGACCTGAGCTTTCCAAGGGAAGGACAGTGAAATGGCTGAACGCCTATACACAGATGCTTAAATGCACAAGGCCAAGGGCACAGTGAGGTGAACGTGCTGCCTTCTGGAACTCCACGCAGGAAAGGAATCATTCCTTAATTGCATGGTGCCTCAGAAGTGCACCTTTCACTTTGGAGGGAGCACAGCAGGTGCATCCGTGTCCCCCTCACAGATTCAGTGCCCTTTGGCACAAAGGGAATTACGTTGCTCCGGGCTCAGCCTCCCCAGGCCCTGGAGAACTGGGGGATCTCCTAAATCCCATCGAGCTTCAGAGAGAGAAGCCGATGTCAGCGACAGTTTAACCAGTCAGGAGACTGAGTTTCCTGAAGGGTTGAGCAGCATTCAGCTTTCCCTGCACCAGGGAGAAGTGCACTGCGGGGAGCTGAGAGAGGTTACCTTCCTGGGGAGGTGGCTGTGTCTGTCACTGACGCCACAATTACCTTGCTTGTAATGAATGACTGGCTGTCAGTCAGAAGGTGACTGTTGATGAACTGGACCTGTCGGCAGGATACATTTTCGGAGGCTGTAAGTCCCAATTCTCTTCAGAAATTCCTAGATGGCAGGCAGCTTTGTGCCTTAAATTAAACTTGAGCCTTAATTAAGCTCCACTGTCTCACACAGGTAGGAACACAGCCACAGATTCTATTTGGAGCTGGTGGGAAGAGCAGGATGGGCATGGAAGGGCTGAAGGGATAGAAACAGAAACAAATGAGCACATAATGTAAGCACAGGAAACGCGGACTTGGTGGTGAGTCAGCACCTGGGCCTGTCATCACTCACCCCGTGAGTGTGACCTTGTGACCTCCTAGAGGGGCACCCCTGCCTCCGAGGCTGCCTTCAGATATTGTATCAACGGGCACCTCGGTGGGAGAGGGCGATGCTGGAAAATGAAGTGACCTGTGGAAAAGCTCAATTGTTTTCTGAGGCCCCACGATGAGTTCTGTGGGGGGAGAGAAAAGGCCACATGCTGTGGCTGATGTATGGGGTCGTCCCTTGAGGCCACAAGCCACGCTGCCCTGCAGCACTTCTGGTAAGTGCTTAGTTTAGGGGTGGCGTGTGGTCACTGATAATGGGATGAGGATGGACATCCTTTATGTTTAGGGGCCAGCTTGGGTCTTGAACCTCTAAACCTCTGCCTAGTGGCCTCTGCCTCAGCCCTTGAATTTTTAGTGATATACAGAACAGCAAAATGAACACACTTAATGCTATGTAGAGCTCCAGCCCCAAGCCTCTGGTTATGAGGAGCTGAACTAGACCTCTGGAAAGACTCAGGGAACCCTGCCCATTCTTGTTTTCCTCCCCCCTGGGCCTGGTACTGCTCAGCCTCCTGAGGGTGGGGGTGGCTCCTTGCCATCCAGCCACACAGAAGGAAAAGCCCGAAGGTCAGGCCATGCCTCCAAGTCTATCGTCTTCTTCACTCTTCTGAGGCCCATTGGATCTTGGCCGGCCTCCTGGCTTTACCTCTGCTCAGGAGCCTCAGAGAGGAAGAGAACATGCATCCTCTTGCACGACAAACATTAGGGGCCGCTGTGGGGGCTCCAGAATATATTCTCCCATACCCCATTTTATTCTCCAGGCATATCAGGGCATCTCCTTGTGGAGAAATGCAGGAGGAAGGCAGGGATCTGGATCTGCCCGTGAGGGAGGATGGCAGTCAAGGGCCCGAGGTCTCGCTCCCCTGGCACACTCCCATAGCAGACACCATTCATGGTCACGGTTTTCTGCCTCCCGGCCGTGCCCGCATCTGTCCCACCTCCGACCTTGCGTCACCTTCTTCTGCCAAGTTTTGATGTTAAGATAATCTTAATAATCAGACATTTGTGACATGCAATATCACAAATAAGCAATATTTGTGATAGGAACAGTAATAAACATCCTAAGCACTCACTTTGAGCTAAGGTCTTTGCCGAGTGCATTATCTACATTACCCTGTTTAATTCTCCAGTCAACCCAACTAGGAGAATACAATTATGAGCCTCATCCTACAGAGGAAGAATCTGAGGCTTAGAGAGGTAAGTAATGTGCCGAAGAACACAGCACTCACAGACGACAAGTTGGTTTTCAGACCCAAATTTGTAATGATAACAGAGTCAGACCACAAACAACCGCCACTCTGGGGGTCTCTTTCTGTGATAATGACTATTTTCCCAATACATCGACATTGAAGTTTTGCTCAGAGGAGCCTGTCTCCCAGAGTGCTCCGGATTTGCTGAGGAGGCAGGCGGGGAAGATGAGACCCAGATGCGCCCACAGCACCGCGCCCACCCACACCTTCCCTCCAGGCCGAACAACTCTGCTTTCACCCGGGTCGTGTAGGAGGCTCCTACAGAAGATCTGATTTGAAGAAGGATGTCTGCTGTTAAGAAGACTTTGAAAACCGCTCCTTAGAAGTTAGACCGTGTGACCAACAGGAAGACATAAAATAAAAGAACCAGAATGCTGCTCCCCTCTATTCTGAGACAGGTTTCCGGTTTCCAGTCGGGACTCCTGTGCAGGAGACAGGAGTCTGCCACTCCGCCCCATTTTGCATGTGCCTTCTGTCCCATAATATTCCCTCCCCGAAGAACAGCTTCTGGGTTTGGCTCTGCCAACCAGCTGCCCAAGCTTACTGCACCAAGAAATGTGTTTGGCCGCACAGTAGAGACTAGAATTAGAATCCAAGTGTTTGTTTCTCTGATGCCCGTACTAGAAGGGCAACTGGGTTCAGAACAGACTCCCTCGGGAAAAGGGCAGCTCGTGCCTCAGCAGTTTCTGAAACAAGATGAGATCATCGGTCTTGACTCCAATTTGGGGAACTATATTTCCCACCTAATATTTAAGGGCCCTCTTCCTTCTCATGAGTATGCAGAAGACGTAAGTCCCAAGGACAGAACAAATCCTGAATAATGTGGTGTAAACTTGTCACTGAAGTTTTGCTTTAGATTTTCAAATAGGTATTTCCTCTTTCCCTTGATACACCTGTGATTCTTCTTTTCAACGTAAGTAATGTGGTTTCCCTTCAAATCTCTTTGTTTTTAATTTTTTAAAAGATTTTATTTATTTATTTTTGGAGAGGGAAGGGAGGGAGATAGAAAGAGAGAGAGAAGCATCAATGTGCGGTTGCTGGGGGTTATGGCCTGCAACCCAGGAATGTACCCTGACTGGGAATCGAACCTGTGACACTTTGGTTCGCAGCCCGAGCTCAATCCACTGAGCTATGCCAGCCAGGTCAAATCTCTTGATTCAGTTTGACACTGTGGCTTCAGTTATCCCCAGGTATGCCACTGTACACTTCTGCCCCCAGTGGAGAAACATGCCTATTAGGTATAATCCAGGTTCCCTTTAATCCTCTGTCAGTTCAATGCTATGAAAATGAACTATGGAGAGGTGCTCAGAACCACAGGCAGAACTCCAGTATGGCTTTGCAACAATAGAACTTCAGAACTGGACATGAATTGGGTGGCATTTCTCCTTCCATGTATAAGAAAAGTGAGGCCCACAGAAGTGACACGACTTGACCAAGGTCATTCATCTGGTTAGCTGCAGTTGCCTTGCCATATAAGTTCATTCTCAATTAGAAGTATTTCTCAAAGAATGTTGAGTCTTAGGCCTTTGGAGATTCTCAGAATAAAAAGCCGCAAGTGGCTAAGGTGTTAGTAACTATGCTATTAAGTAGTATTCTAGGTTATGAGAGACCTCAAACTGAATTGTAGCTAAAAGTTAAAACACTTTGGGCTGGAACATTTTCTAACACCGGGAGCCCAGATTCTAGTCAATAGGTTTATATTAGAAACACTATTCAAGTTTAGAAGTCATAAAATATTTCAAGCACTTTTCAACTTTCATATTTTCTTCAGAAATAGGAAAAGAGAGAGGGGGCGGGAGAGAGGAATGAAAAAAGAGGGAGACCAGTAAAGCCAGCACCACAGAGCCCAAATGATGAAAATGCAAGATGAGCCTACAGAGTGCGGGCAATGTGCAAATCCCATTATTTCCCCCAATACAGAATTGCGTCAAAACTGAAGACATGATGTATTCAAAAGCTAAGCCGGTCTCAGTTAAATACGTAAAGTACATGTTTCCCTGGAGCCTCCAACACCAGGATAACCCTAGAATTTGCTCCTTTTCTTTACTCAGTAGAGAATTATTCTAACAGCATTATGTTCGATCACTCTATACTACAGCCTCTCGTTCTTAAACGGATTGTGGCCTAACCTGGATTTACATCCTCTATTCCCTCCAGGAGTTCAGGGAGCCAATTCCATCAGCAGGCATCTGGGTGGTAGCTGGACGGGACAAAGGAGAAATGGGAGGAGGAGACAACCATCACTCAGGGGACGGACACTTTTAGTCTGGATGCTTGTCGCGGAGGGGGTGGGCATTGAAAGTCATCCTTCAGTCTGAAAAATATTATGAAAGTTTTTAAACTTTTTTCTCTACAATTTCTGTAGATTGTATTATTTCCTAGGTCACCTTATCCCCATAGTCCCTACGTTTTACTACAATCTTTATTTATTAAAAATCAGCTGCCGGCTGCAGTCGATATGCCCACAGCTGTGGAACGGGGCCTTGTTCAGGGCACTCCTGAGGGTGGGGGTGTTAGGGAGGCAGAGTCCGCACTTGGAAAGAGCACAGGATTTAAGGAAGTACTGCTCGGAGTGCGGTCCGAGAACCACCAGTGTCAGATCCACCGGGAGTGTCCTTTAAATTCCGATTCCCACTTCCGTCCATAAATGCTGATCCATTACAGCTGGGATCCCAGAACTCTAGTTCATGAATATCATTCCAGGTGAGCCAGATACATGAGAACCAATGTTGAAGAGAACAGAGTTTAGTGAGGTGTGCTGCATTTCTCATTTAGTTCCACAAGTAATGCTCCAAGGTGGGTATCATCCTGTCATTTTCAAGGATTATAAAACTCGTGCTGAGGAAGAACACATGAATTGTCCAAAAGTATTCAGCTAGGACATGCCAGGCCTGAATTCAAACTCAGGCATGTTTCAGACAAGCTATTAATGTAAAATACAGAAGACTGAAGTAGAACAACAGCCAGTGGCCATGGGCCCACCAAGGAAGGACAACTTTATTCTGATACGGAGGCCAGCACACCGTTCACCAAACAGACTGGAGATGAATGAGCTGGTCCGAGCAGGAGCGGGGGGAGTGAATGCAGAGCTCGAGCAAGTGCAGACAGACCGCTGTGCGCTGGAGGGTCCACCACGGAGGAGCTCCGTGGCAGGGTTTTAGGGCAGGGCCCCGACCATGAAGGTTTGAGGAGGTGGAGAACATGATCCGATTTGTTTCTAGAAAACCTCTCTGGAAGCATTTTACACAGTAGATTTCAAGGGAGAAGAAAGCCAGCAAACAGGTCCATATTGTAACCCAGGCTTTTGGAGACAAGTCCCTGAGTTTGGGAGTAGAGAAAATGAATGGCAAAATGTCTAGACTAATAACAATGGAAATCATTCTTATTTATAATAAAATCAAAATTATTGACTTTTATATAGGTAGCATGCAAACAAATAAACTCTCATTTCTATTGGAGTAAAAATCTAACAGATAAAACAGAGGGTAGAAAATTTAAAACTCCGTATTCAATAGATTTGAGAAAACCTAATGGGTAATATATTTACACTGCTATTCATATGTATGGCAATACCTAGTCTGCACTGACAGGTAAGAATCTTTTGAAAAAGAAGTTTTGGGAAATGGCTAGGGTGGGTCATTCAGATGCACAGTACTTTCAAAATAAGAAGTTCACCCATATATGTCCTCCTCTGGTTTCATTTTGATGCCAAAGATTTTAAAAATTTTATTCATTTATTCAATAGTTACAATCTGTAAGGCTTATGATAAGAGCTATGGGAGACCTACATATTAGCAAGACCTAAGTCAGTTCCTGCCCTCTAGTAGGTCACAATCAAAAGCAATGTAAATACTTTCACATCCAGAGGATTCGACTATGGCTGTCAACACCTGTAGTCCCCTAAGGAAAAATCTATTGCAGTCTCATTGAATACATATATTTAAAAATATGTTCATGATTACTAGGATATCTGTGGCCTGACATACTCCTCTGGTCATTTTTGGTAGAGGGGACATACTTGGCGCCACTATAATCACCCATTTTCTTCTTTGTTGTAGTGGAACCCCCATGGGAGCAGGAACTGGGTCAGGGTTATTTTCTCTGCACTTTGGCTAACTGAGCACCCCATCCAAACTGCCGGCTTTTAAGTGGTTTTAATAATAATAATGAGAGACACTGCTTTGCACCATTGGATCCATTTCAGTGATGCCTTCAAAATCTCTAAGACTGTATAGCAAATCCACCATTTAGGAGCTGGCTCTTCGACTTAACACATGGCCCGCCCTTGCTTTCCAGGCCTTCTACAATTATCACGTCCTGGAGTTACTCCAGATGCTGGTGAGAGGAGGGATCAGCTCTCAGATGGAGCAGCTTTTGGATAAGGATAAGTTCTACGGGCTGACTGACAGCTGCAACACATTTTTTTCTGGACGAAGGCGCTGTAAGCTGGGGCTTCTGTCCTTAAACCAAACCATGTTGTTGGACATTGAAGTGAGTTTCCTCTCAACAGAGTTTCCCACTTTGCTTCCTTTACTATCTCTAGTTTCTGAAAATGGTCCAGGCTATCTCTGTTCCTAGATGGCCTGTAACACAGAAATAATAATAATACTAATAACAACAAATTAATACAACTCCTATTCATGGAGTGTTTTACAATTTGCAGTGCATTTTCAACATGTGTTATATTTGTTTCAACAATGCCGGGAGGTAGATAAAGCAGTTGCTATTATCCCCATCTTCCACGTAAAAGAAAATCCAAGTATGCAAGAAGCATCAGAGGGTTCCAATAACTTATACTTTGACAAGGGTATTAATCATTGTAATAGCTCATTTTTACAGAGTATTTCCCCTGTGCCTGTCTGCTTTTTTTTTCCCCCACTTAATCTGTCTGAGGATTTACATGGTAGGCATTGTTATTAATCCCCCTGAACAGATCAGGAAGCTGAGGCCCAGAGAAACAAGTACTTGCCTGAAACCACATTGTCTACTAATGACAAAGCAGGAGTGCCTCTAATGCAGCCTGACCCAGGTCTTCACACTCTCCCTAGGTCCGAACCACTAAACAAACCTGATTAGGTCAGCTGAAATCAGGCAGAAGGATTCTGTGTTTGGGTGTAAGAAACTGACTGGGCTAGCCAGTGGGAAAGACTTCAGTTTTCTGGACCCATGAGCTAGTGAACAGTGGATTATAGCAAGGGAGAAGTTCACCATTCTGGAAGACGCCAGTAAAGCATCTGGGCATCTGGAGGTCAAAGCAGAGTCCCGCCTGGAAATGAGTAATCATTTTATCAGTGCGGTGCCTTTTGGTTTAGTTTGCTTTGGCATTGCATTCAGCTCTCCAATGCGACTGTAGGGGCAAGCCTTTAGAAGGAAATGTCTCTGGTTGGTTCAGAGCACATCAGCAGAACCCCCTTCACAAGATGCAGGCTCTCCCAACCCTCCGTGCCTGGCATGTCTCAACAGAGGTTGTACTTTTGTGGTCCTGGGTCCCTCACCTAATGTTGACTTGCTAGTGATTATATGCCAGGACAACGGCCGCCTGCAATTTCCTGTTGGTACCAGAGGTGACAGTGGACTGGTCAGCACACTTCTCCTTTCTTTCTCCAGTTAGGTATTGTCCTCTCACCTCATTCTTTACCCTGAGGACTCACCCACAGAACTGAACCCATGAGTTGCAGCACTTCTGTTGGCTATAGCCTGGTATCAATGTCAAGAGGAGCACTTGGGACCATAATCTTCTGAGTGGGATAAGAAGATTGGTCTTTGGAGGTCACTTAATATCCCAACTATTTATATACCCTGCAAATGGAAAGTTCCCACCTGTTCATTGTTGCTTCTTAACGGTCACCAGAACAACAGTCACCCGAAACACAGCGTAATGACCTGACCTGCCACACCTCCTTACAAGCCGCTTGACGCTGCCACCGTAAAGATAATAGGAAATAATTTTAAGATATTCCAAACTTTTATTACAAGTAAAAGCAAACAACACTCCAGTAAGTGCTATTTATTTCCTGGTTAAAGTACCAACAGATATATGTTTTTCTCTTCTCTCCCCAGCCAAAAAAGACCTTTGGGCAAGTTTTCTGTGGTTTGTTAGATAATTTTGGAATCCTCTGCTTTGGCTTATACCGCGTGATAGACAACGAGAAGCAAAACCTGGAGCACAAAAGGGGAGTATGCCAGTTTGGAAAGTGCTAGCCACCCATCCAAGCACAAACGCCAAAGCTGCCTTATTATCTGTGCAAGAGAGGTTCAGAACTCAGCTCCACAGTCGCGAGGAAGGGTGCACGGAAGCAGATTATAGTGTGAGAATAAGGAAGAATGCATCTAATGACATGAATAAACCCGGGCAATTACGACCCAGTGTAAGCCATGTAACAATGGTGTCTCTGTCCCCAGTGAAAACTGAAATGCAGACTCAGATTTTGAATCTAGGTTTTTCTTTCTTTCTTTTTTTAACTTAGCCCATCCTTGTCTGTGTAACTTTTTAAAGCTAAATGTCACTGTTCACTTTGGAAAGATTTACTTACTTTATGCTGTATTCACTGGATAAATATTTACTGAGTGCCTGTTTTCTAGCCACTGTGCTTTGTACTCATAAATTATGGGAGTCCATTCAAATTTAGGTTTAAAGAAACATCCATCTGAGGGCAGTGGGGAAGATCCAGGAGGTGTATGTAGAGAGCAAGAGGAGAGAAGACACTCAGTGATGCAGGTCTGGTCTAAGGTCCGCACAGTCAGAGTGAACGGGATTCAGCAGAGGAGGAGGAACTGAAAATAATAGAGTGGAAATAGATTGGGAGAGCCTGGTCCTGGAGGAAGGAGGAAGAAGCCAAATGACTCAAAATGGAGTAGTGTTGAATAGAAAGAAAAATAGTTTTTCTGCTCATAGGAGAAAAGAAGGAAAAGAATGGAGGCCAAGGCGAATATAGCTATCGATGAGGGGTGTGCTTAAGGGGACTTTTATGTAACACTAGGGTTTCTCAGTGAAGTACCAGCATAGTCATTGCTGAGAGCCAAGATGAAGGAAGTATTCCAGGGAGTTGAGGAAGAGGTAAGAGTTTAGATCAAAGGAATGGGAGGAGAGGTTTACCGTGGATTTGTAGGAGCCATTCTAGACTGTCATGTGAAAAGGACAAAGGATCGGAGGTCCTGATGGAGTTAAAGAGTCATTGCAATCACGAGTATGGGACTGAGAGAGAAAGAATGACAGGAAGTTGCGCTTAGTCTGTGATATACTGAAGCACGAGATTTTAGAGGTGAGACATGTCAGGAAACTAAGGTATCTAGTATATGATCAGGAAAGTGTACTTTGGAGATCAAGACCCCTGGGTAGTGGACATCAAAGAACTGTGTCTGGATGTTAATAGTGAGCATCATTGACACCGCAGGTACATAAGATGATGGGGTGCCAGAGCTTGAAAGAAAAGGTGTCCCAGGTGCCAACGGTCTAAATAAGCATGGAGGGCTATAGTGATGCCACTGAATGAGGAGGGAGGGTGATAGGGCCGGAGAGCATTAACCACAAAGGTGGTTGGGAGGGGTGAACGATACTGATGTCTCTCTGTCTGGAAGCAGCACTGGGAAGAGTGAATACTGCTGATGTCTGTCTGTCTCTCTCTGTCTCTCCCTGAACTCCTCCCCCAACACCTCCGGAAAACCTGTGGAGCATGGTAATTGTGAGAACGTGCAGCCCATACATGAGAGGACCTCAGGGAAGCAAATGAGCAAGGGAGTGTGTGATTATAGTAGGCCTTGTACAGGATGTTATAGCGGTTACAGGGAACTCCGTGAGAGAGATAAAAGTGGGAAGGTTAATCAGTAAAAGAAGGTCAGCTTGCACTGAGATTGGCATTTAGGAAAGGAGAGATGACCAGTCATTCGGGGCAGCAATGAAGACATGCAGGATCTAAAGCATTGAAACGTGATCCTGTCTCAGTGTTCCAACAGGACCACTGGTGTATTAATTCCTGTAACTCACATTTACTGAGGCTTTGCTGTGTGCCTGGTACAGTGCAAGGCACCCTGCTTCTCTACATTTTCTCCATGGAGCTCCACACTCTGTGTTGTTGTTTTTTTTCAAGATTCATCAACAGTCAGTATTTACTTACCAGTCAAGGTTTCAAATACAGCTCTAATTTTTATTTCTTTTCTTCATTGAACAAACAGCATTCTCTGTGAAAGCTGGTGGCACAAGAATCAGGGTGGGCCTAAGCCAGGATGGAAATATCTGGAGTGCATGGCATCCTCCACTTTTGATAAGGCTTGGATACGTGCTCCCAGTATTGTGCCAGCTGAACTCATCAGTGTAACGGATGTTAAAATCAAAGAAGCATGGAGTCAGGAAGGTCTCTAGAGACTTATCAGTCCAAACCACAGCCCTGTCCCTCTCCCATTAAAATAAGGAGAAGAGCAAGGCCCAGAGAAGGGAGGTTCCACACACAAGGATGGTCAGTGGTGGTGGCAGGAGTAAATGCTAGTTTCCCAGTGTCCAGGCTGGGACCCGTCCTGCTGCACCATGCCCGAGACAGGGACTATTCACAGAATGACCGAGGAAGCAAAGCAAAGCAGATACATCTCCTCTTTTGGCCCAGCAACATGGCTGCCTTATTTTGGCCAGTGCCCATAGCCCCACCGTCCCAGCTGCAGAAAGTCTGACTCATCTTTGCCTTTTCTTACAGGTTTGTGATCACACGGCCGTCCAACGAGTTTAAGCTGCTGCCCTCAGATCTTGTGTATTGTGCCATCCCTTCCAACATTTCGTGTAACAGAAAGGATAAATTTTATCAAAGTTCTTTTGAATTTATAAATCCAGCACCACAGATATCAATAACCCCAGAGGCATCTATAGACAAAAATAATCCTCCCACAGCTGACCCACTTGACCAGATGACAACATAGCCATTGAATACAGCAATCCATTTTTTGGATCCCAAATCTATCCCTGTTAGTGATTCTAAGCGAGTCGTTTTGACTCAGAGTGGTAAACTATCTCCCCAGACACATCCAGGTAAAACCGTTTAGGAAAATGAAAACATGAACACTCCTTATGAAGGAGCCCGCTGTATATTCAAACTAGACCTGCTGATGTTCTCCACCAGCTCCTAGCTCGCTACCTGAAAGGCATCTCCAGAGACGGTGACTTCGAACAAGGAAAATGAAAATGGAAGCACACCATTTTCATGCCCATTGCTTAGTGGTTGGTCAGCAATCCCACACTGTTTGGGAAGAAGCAAAATGCTGTTCCAATCCCACTGGATCTGGTGTGATAAATAAAGATGTGATATTAAAAATGCCTTCATAAGGAAAGCTCATTGCTCTGTGTCCCATCAGAAGAAAACGTGTTAGTTTGAGCTGTGTTAAACTAGCACGTCTAGTTCCTCTAGCACTTCTGGGTTCCTCCAGTCAGAGAATGTAAGTAATCAAAATAAAATGAGAAGGACTTGGACAAAGGAGACAAGAAATGAAGAGCTGTCAAATAAGAATCTCACATTCTTTCTCCTCAAACAGGCAAGTCGTAAGCTAGTATATTCTCTCCTCTTTTCTTCTCATGTCTTTACGTCCTTCATCTCTCCTATAGATGGGGACATGCGGTTTGAACCGGAAACACATTTATGTGAAACTAAGACCTGAGTATTTGCCCAGTACGAGAATGAACATGAAAGTATCTTGGGATGGGGTGCCTGGGGGAGGTCAATTATATTGAAATAACCTTCCAAATTCTCTAATTCAAGAATAAAGACACATAACAGAAAAGGTATAAAACATTTCCCCATATTCCACAAGGAACCAATCCACTGCCCTATAAATCTCATCTTTAATTAAGTCATTTCATCTAGATATTAGTTTGTTAACATGGGAAACAAAAGCTCAGCACACCCAGGAAGTGTTTATTCCCAACTGGCGATCTTATAATGATGAGCTTCATAAGCAACGTCTTCTTTTTGTTATAGACACCACAGAGGAGAAGGGAAAAGAAAAACCATATTTCTCACAAATTATTTTATATAATGTTTATTGTGTCCTTGTCATTTTTCACAACATCATTGCTGATTTGGTATTACTGCCCTATTTTACAAAGGAAAAAACTATGGCACAAGTAGGGTTGCCAGATAAAGATTATCCAATTAAATTTGAATTTCATACAGACAACAAGTTTTTAGTACGAATGTGTCTATAAATTATTGCACTTAACTAGTAAGTGATCGAACCAACATGTAAACCTGGCTTGTTTTACTCCAGTGTTTATATACATTGTGACTCCAAGCACACAAATAAAATAATACAAAAAAAACACAAAATTCATCCACAGAAAATAAAATTTTGTATTAGTTAAGCCTACATTATAATGAAATCAGATTAATCTATGTGGAAAAAAAAGAGTAAATGTAAGGAAAGTTGTCAGAGACCAAGGAAATAATTTTTTTAAAGCTTGCCTCTCTTCATCTTTCTCTCTTTACATATAAATGGTAAAATTCCTGCAATTCCAAATTTGTAGGTAGAGTTAGAGGTGCATGAAAGATTTAATGGCCCTGTCTTTGAATCTCAAATCCTAATTTCTAAGAGGAAGTATATAGTGGGGTCAGCTTTGGCCGCTCTGTCCCACTGTCAATGGCTGAGGAGCAGGTGCCTCTGAACAGAAGGAAGATGCAGGGAAGGAGGGAAGAATGGTGCACGGCCTGGGAAGACATGCTACCAACATCTACGACAAAGATATCATTCTTTGTCTCCACTTCCTGGGCCTTTTTATACACACAGCAGGTGTGCATAAACAGAATATTTCTGAGAAAGTATGGAGGAGCCCTGTGTACATTCAAATCAAAAATCCACCTCTGTACACGTATTGACCAATCTGTTTAGCATCTCAGCCTCAGTTCTCCACATTAAAACCTTATCCCACAAATGGCCTCATTTCCAACAGAGCAGAGAAATTAGAATGAGAAAGTCTATATTCTTCAGTGTTTCATTGGACTGGGTATGAGAAATGTGCCTAAAAAACCATGCATAGTTGAGGTATATGCAACTATAGCCAATGTGTTAGCTCCAATACACATGCAACTATAGCCAATGTGTACTGCCAATACAGATAAATAAAATTGGCAAGTCCCCCTAGATTATGTGCCAAGTGAGTCTATAACTTCAGAATCAAACCATTTACCTATATATGGCAACATTTAATACAAGTCGTAACACTAGACCTTTCGGCAATACAGCGGATACTTAATTCACAATGATTGTTCAATCCTTATTAATGGAAGAATTGATATGAAGACAAGAAAAAAACATGAAGACAAGAAAAAAACATGCAAGGGTCATAGACACCATGTGGACCAGTAGTTTTTAAGTGTGTTTTCTTTGATCCTTTGACCCTTTTAAAAAAATGTATAAAAGCTATAGCCAGCCTCCCCAGAAATATTAGTATATGCATATGCTCCACAAAATTCATTGAAGTGTGAGGGAGGTCTTGGATCATTCTATAGTGTATCCATGGTCTTCCCAAATTGCTAATGTAGGTCTTCTATAACCAGTGGAGGGGTCACCAGAAAGAACATGGATCGGCAGAGGCAGGAGACCTGAGTACTTGTTTTAGGAACCTCATTAAACATCTGTGATTTGGAGCAAGTTCTTAAAACTCTCTCAGCTACTTTACCAGCTCATTTTACATTTTGTAAAACCAGGAAGCTGAACTAGAAGATTTTAACATTGCTTCCATCTTCATTATTGAACCTATACACATATCTATTCACTACATACTGTATATCAGGCACAGTGCTAGATGCTAAAGACAGAGTAATTACCAAGGCAAAATTGCCTTCTTCATGGAGCATAAATAATGAGATTATTACACATGGTGTCAAATGCTGTCAAAGAAATAAACGCGTGAGTGTGATAGAGAATGTGGTGGTCAGGAACCACTGCAGGGTGGGACCCTGTGGAAAAACTGTTTTAGGAAAGGGAACTTGAAATGTTCGAGAAAGCAAGCCAATGTGCTTAGAGCATAGTGAACAGGCCAGAGGAAGAATTACATGAGATAATATTGGAAAAATAGGTATGACCTGATTAAGAAAGATTCTATAGACCACGAGAAGGAGATTATATATTATTCCAAGTTCAATGAGAAACTCTCTAATAATTTTAAATAATGGAAAGTTGTGTTGTCCTTAACATTTTCACAGATCACTCTGGTTCTTACAGTTTCAGCAGTATGACTAAGTGAATGCAACTGGATTTGAAATGGAAGCTTCCAACCAAAGGCAGGAAGGAGGTCATATTCAAAAAGGGTGTTTGTGAGAGAGATAGGACTCATACAGAGAAGTGGTTGGTCATTGGCTGAGATTGTAATGCCATGTGGAGCCAAGAGATGTACATGAAAATGAGGCCCAATTTAACCATCACCTGGGAAGGATCAGCCCATCTGTGTAAGAGACAATTAACAAACACATCTATCATGAGAAATTAAAGCTCCAAGCTCGTATCATGTGCAACCATAGTACCCAAATTTACATCCTGTGTGGCAGGAATTTAAAACTGAAAACATAATGAAAACAAAAAAATCTGGTTCCAGACCAGTAAGTACCTTGAGGTAACTGGTAGAAAGAAAATTAGTAATGCTTGGCAGGAATGAATTCCACACTCAGGGCAACTAGGACTCCACCGGGGGGGGGGGGACAGTGAATGTAATACTTTTTAAAAACTGACAATAAACCCATAAAAACTTACAAATGAAATGAGGAAATCATCTTCTTAAGTGAGAGTCAGCAGACACATAAGACAAGAGGGTTAGCATGACCCCAGATTTTGGGTATTAAAACAATCTGGAAAAGATCATAAAACTGATACATTTAAAATGATGGAAAAGTTTTAAAAATATGATTAGAAGTCAAAAAGGAAAAAAAAAGGATGAGCAGGCAGAGTTGAAAAAGAATAAAAACTTATAGAAAGTGTTGATTAAATTTAAAAATGAATGTAGAATTTGAGCAATAAATTAGATACAAATGAATCTGAAGAATTTACTCAAAATGTAAAGTGGGAAGATGAACACATGACAAATATGAGAGAGTTGTTAAGAGACATGGAGGAAAGAATAAAATAGTCCAGTGTAAATAACTCAGTTTTCAGATGGGGAGATAATGAAGAAGATGCCTCCCATAGGTCTTAAAATTTTTAGAATTGATAAAATGCAAGAATAATGAGACACAAGAAGTCCAATGAGTCCTAAGCAGGAAAATTAAAATTAATTTATATGCAGACAAATTCATACTTAGAAAAGCAGACTTCCGACAAAGGGATTGCCATCGAGAAACAGAAAAAAAGAGATAATGGACCAATAACATCAAAATGCTGAGGGGAAAATAACAGAAGACATAAAAATATGAATACTAGACTGTCTAAATCACCATTCAAAACAGTTTTGCCTAAAAACACTTAGAGACCTGTATGGAAAGAATGAGAAAACATATACCTCAATGAGAAGGGAATGAACCCCAAAGGATGGAGAAATACATAAGGCACCATTATAAAAAATAATAATTGGAAATTGTTGAAGTAAATATAAATAGATATTACTGATATCTATTATACTGTAAATAGATAATATTATCTATAATAATAAATTTAGAAGGGTTAAGAACAAGTTGAAACTAACAGAAAAAATGGGGAAGATGAAAGAAGTGTGATTGAGTAAAACTGTTGTAAGATCACAGCATTGTTCAGGAGGAAAGCAGAGATAACTGTAGCACGTAAAATGTTTTGAAGAATAAAGTCTAAAGATGAAAAGGAAAAATACATGACTTCAAAATCAGTTGCAAGAAACTAAGTAGCAAGGAGACAAATAAAAATCAAGAATGTTGACTCAATTTATAAAAAGCCAGTGTTTTTGTAGAAAAGCAAATTAAAGGAATTGCATATAAAAAAAGTAAAGGGTAGGAATAAGTACAAGTCTACAAGACATTACATAAATGTAGATGGATCAATCTTGTTAAAGGATAAAGATTTTCAGAATAGAATTAAAAACAGATACGCTGTTCATATTATAAACTGTAATCATTAAGAAAATATAAATTTGAAAGAAAATAAAAGAAATATACTAGAAAAATATAGATCAAAAGTAGTGACATACTATTAGCAGATAGAGTGTACCTCAGAGCAGAAATCATTACTGAGGAAAATAATTTCACTTTATAACCATAACACTAATTTTCAGCTAGCAAACAATATAAGAGTTCTGAAATTTTGTGCATATAACAAGGCTTTAAAATATATAAAACTAAAACTGACAAAAATTATAAAAAGAAATTGAGAAATTCACAATCATAGGGAAGAATTCTAACATGCTTTTCTCAGAAACTGAAAATCATGCAGAAAAAGTATTTACATAGACTAATATGAACTACATAGTCCTCTCTCTCTCGCACACATGCACACACACACACATGCACACACACAATCTCTAAAGGTATGGCTTGTACTCATCGTCTAACCAGGTAGCTGGTGCTCCAGCCCTGTTAGCCATGGTTCAGGCAGCCACAGCAGAAGGAGAGTGAACACAAAAGGCTTTCTTCGTGAGGACACATGCTGTGGAAGTCCTCCACGATGCTCTCACTGACAAGCACTGAGTCCTCTGACCAAGTCCACTGCAAAGGGTCCTGGGCAATGTCCTCTGCTAACTAGACTACAATGCACCAAACAAAAAAATAGGGCTCTGTTACTAAACAAGCAAGGGAGATGAGACTAAAGGAAGAAATGTGTATTCCCTGCCACTGCCTTAACATAAATAATATCATGATAATTTAAAGATGCTATATCTCTTTTCACAGTATTTGAATTCTTTTAAAAGGTAAGCCACATAAAAATGGATTTAATGAGTACAATACATAGAATGTAAATAGGTCCATGGTGTCAGCAGTGCATGGATGGGCTGCGTTTGAACACAGGTTGCCTGGAGGGATGCAGGTGCTCGGGGAGCATCACTGCCCCACCCCCATCTGAATGACTGCCCTTATTGTAATCTGAAAAGCGCATACCATCTCCGTGAGTCTGACTGCAGAGCCCAGTGCTGGGAGACAGAAGAAAGCAGAAGGTTAGGTTGCTGTCCCAAAGACATTTCCATTTGGGCCGAAAAATAAGTTAAATAAATCTCTCAGCTCTTCCTGTATTCTTTCTACACAAGATCTTGATACAATGATAGAAGACAATTCACAAGTCAGTATGTGGTATTTTTTTCAACTATATAGTTTTAACTAGCTTGATCTAATAGAGATTACATAGAGAGATGACTAACAAGTAGCAAATGGGCATTTTTTTAATCAGCACACACATAATTTTCATGAATTCATCATCAAGGCCATTCTCTATCAGCCAATGCTACTCTACCAACCACATTGCAATGCAATTCAAAATTGGTAACAAATACCCAGACCTCAACAAATAAAATTTACCAACATATTTGGGAATAAACTCAGCATAGGTCAAGTTTAAAACTTCATACTGGGTATTAACAAACTTGAGATCTAAATGATAGTGAAAAGACTGTATATTAAAATTTGAAGCATTCTTCTTCAACAAATGGCAGTGAAAACATTGGATATACATATGCCAAAAATAAAATGGGGCCCTTACCTCATATCATACACAAAAATTAACTAAAAATAGATTAAAGACTTAAATGTTAGTCTTGAAACTATGAAACTCCTAGGAAAAAAATAAGAGGGAAACATCAGGACTTTGGATTTGAAAATGATTTCCTGGATATGGCACAAAAGCACAGACCACAAAAGCAAAAATATATAAGTGGGACTACATCAAACTTAAAAACGTCACAGCAAAGGAACTAATCAACAGAATGAAAAGGCAGTCTACTTAGTGGGAGAAAATATGTAAAGAGCTTCTATAACTCAATAATAAAGAAACCCAAACAATCCAATTAGAAAATCATAAAGATCTTGAATAGACACATTTGCAAATGGCTAAGAAGCATAAGAGAGTATCACCAATCATTAAGGAAATGCAAATCAAAATCAAAATACATACCTATAATGAAATATTATTCAGCCTTTAAAAAGAAGGAAATCCTTTTATATGCTACAACATGGATGAACCTTGAGGACATTATACTAAGTGATTTTCAACTTTTTCATCAGATGGCACACATAATTACTAAAATTCTGTGTCATACCAAAAATATATTGTTTGTTGATCTGACAAAAGAATAGGTATTATTTTGATTCATTCACACCAAATGGATATTTTTGTATTGGCCGTTGTCATTTTTTTTATTTGACCATCTAAGGGATAAGAGGTCAGTGCTCCAGACTAAATAGTCAGGCATTGCATGTTTTAGAAATTCTTGCGGTGCACTGGTTGAAAGTCACCATGCTAACGGAAACGAGCCAGACACAAGAGACAAATACCGAAGGTTCCACTTACATGAGGTTTCTACAGAAGTCAAACTCTGACACACAAAAAGGAGAATGGTGATTGTCAGAGACCCGGGGAGACGGAGAAGGGAGTTGTTCAATGGATGCAGAGTTTCACTTTTACAAGATGAAAAGTTTTAGAGATCTGAGATCTGTTGTACAATAATGTGCCTGTAGTTAATCACAGCTGCAACATTCACTTAAAAATGGTTAAAATGGGCCCTGGCTGATGTGGCTCAGTGGACTGAGCACCAGACTGTGAAGCAAAGGGTCGCCAGTTTGATTCCCAGTCAGGCCACATGCCTGGGTTGCAGGCCAGGTCCCCAGTGGGGGGCGCACGAGAGTGCAACCACACATTGATGTTTCTCTCTCTCTCTTTCTCCCTCCCTTCCCCTCTCTCAACAAATAAATACACTATTTTTAAAAATGGTTAAGATGGTAAATTTTATGTTATGTTTTGATCACAATAAAAAAATAAGCTATACATATAAATCAGTACAAAGAAATGAATTTGTAACCTTATATGCATGTGCGGAAATAGATTAAAAGTTCATTTAAAATGAATGAGCTAATTGTTCAATTTAACAAATTAAAGAAGTAGTAGTAAGAGAGTAAACTAACAAAAGACTAAAGAGATTTCATGTCACCCTTGGTATGTCCCAGTGTACTCGTCTGGAACAGGAAACCAGAACACAAATCCAGAGTCTCCTTCAAAAATAGCTAACCATTCGCTATTTTGAGAAATAGCAAAAATGCCCTCTATCAGACAGATTGTTCGGGCATACATAAAATATGTAATATATAACTATTATGTTACACATTCACATATATACCATGTATACATACTTAAATATGCATGCATACATATATAAGTACACACAGACACAGTGGCTTCTGAAAAACTAAAATATCTGGAGGCTTGGTTTTAATGACCTCCTCCAACATTTAACTATTCAGCATGTTAACTTTTATTTAAGACCTACAATACATTCCGAACAACTCTAATTAACTCTTAAATCCTCAGGCTAAGTGCCTTCAAACTGTGAAGAAGTTGAGGGAGGTTGGAGTTCAGTGAAGGTGGTGCACGGTTTCCGGGAGAAACAATAACTCAGGGTTCAAAGCCAGGAGTTGATTCTTCCCGAAAACCTAGAGCTCAAGCTCTAAAAGCCGTCTGGCTGTGGGTCCTGGACTGGTGTGCTCAGGGAGGGCGGGAAAGGGAGATGGAGAGGGTGCAGGGAGAGGAATGATGGCTGCTGGACATGGAAGAGAGGGAAAAAGGCCCGAACACTAATTGGGTTTGAAAGAACACGGAATGAGTCCAGCCCCTGCGTGCAGGGAAGAAAAGACCCTGGACAGCTGATGCTAAATGCAGATTAAACTAACTGCAGGTCCCCGGGGGACATCACAAGGTAAACCTGATTGTCTCTGTCATTTACAATCATTATCAGGCAGACGGCCTCCGTGATTTTACTGGGGAGCCAATTAACAGCCCCTGAAGCTAGGGGGGGAATGCCCCAGCTCTCCTCCTGTTTTTGAAGAGGAAAAATAAGGCAGAATTGGTGCCTCTGTCTCTGTCGGTCGGTCGGTCGGTCGGTCAGATAACTTCAGACAACCCAGTGACCCCTCAGCTCGTGAGTGGCTGTAGTCAGCCCGGTCTCTGCTTTCTTTTACTCCTTTTCTCTCGCTATTCAAATTAGCTTCAGCTAGCCCAACAAGACTTGCTACTCTCTTTTTGGAGATATGGAAATGCTAGTCATCTTTCACTCCTTCTTGTCTTCAAGAAAATATCTTTGCAGCATTTCATCCTGCAAGTAAGTGGGGAAAGGCCAGCGAAGGCACTTGAGAAGGCAGTGCCTTCAGCTCATCACTCAGCACCGCTCTGTGCCCTGACACCATTTTTTTCTCATGACTTTCTGCCACAGTCAGACTTTTTAACTCGTTGCCTGCATTCACTACCTTATTTCCACATCTCTGATTCACTGTTCAAGCCATCCCAGCCTGCCTGTAACCCCCCAATACTCTGTCTCAGGTCACAAGTGTTGAAGTGACTGTGGAGTAAAGTATTTGGTGCCGGCCCAAACTGACGTCTCAACAGGATTCAGCACCACTGGTCTCCATCCTAAAACATCGTCTTCCCTTGACTTCTGTGAAACAAAACTCCTCTCATCTTCCTTTTGCTTTTCTGACTGTGCAGTCTCAGTTACCTTCAGCTCCGCTTTGATACAGCACAATTCAGTGTCAGCATTACTCAAAGCTTGATTTTGGACCCTTTTTTTTTTGGTCTCAGGAATCCCTAAATGATCCAGATAATGAAAAATCACTGTATACTGTACACCTGCCATTAAAAGGATAAAGACGTTTACCAAAAGCCATCATTTTCATGCAAGAATATGCGCCCACTCTTGGCAGGTTTTTAAAAATGTTTCAGAGAAATTGAGACCTCTAATCTTTATATAAAAATATTACGCTTTTAAATTTTTATCTAGAACTATGATGGAGTTGTTGTAGCAGACCAACCCTAATGCCAAGAAAAAACAATTTTTTTAACTGGATAAAAACTTTTCAAAATACCCGTTTGAAGTAACTATAGAACAACATCGTAAGAACTAAAAGGCTAAGATCCAAGACACAAGAAAAACACGGAGGTGAGCTCACCATTTGACACTCTTTTTCCCTCAAGGCATTTGCCAATTATTGTAGTAAGTGGTGCTAAACAAGAGATCAAGTTGAATTTTGAGGCTAAGAGCTTTCAGCAATCCCGTGGGGCTGGGAGGAAAAAAAAATTGGAATTGAAGGTTATCAAGGCAGCTTGGAGTTGAGGGGACTCAGTTTTAAAGGAAAGAGGGTTGGAAAACAGTGAGCATGACCTCATGCTGCTTTTTACCCAGAGGGAACTGTTTATTCCTAATACTTTCAACATGAGAGGCCGAGAAGCTAAGAAGAAAGGATCAGCTATGAAGCTAGAAAGCTAAAGAGAGCTTTTGCCAGCCTCCAAGAGGGAGGTGAAAATTGGCACCCAAGCCCTGGCAAGGGGGACAGACGCAGGTAAACAACCTTTGCTTTCAGTGAGAGTCTTGAAAGGTCCTGCTTCAGGACTGCTTGCAACTTGAAGTAGAACAGTTCTCACGGAGCCTGAACTCAGCTTGAATGCCTCCCACTTTCTGATTGAATCAAGATGATCCACCCTGCTATGATTACTTAGAAGTAAGAAATTAATTCTCTCTGCTGCAACTTAGCATTATTCAGAGTTTCCACACTTTCTCTACACGTTGTCCAGCATTCACTACAGTGGTTGGAGTCAGTCTTATCTCTGCCTCAATTTATGCTTTTCTCTAGTAACCTGAGTTAACCTCCAGATAGGCCAGCAAGCCTTCTTCACCTTTCTGAGCTATTGTAATGTTAATAGTCTTTAGTCCATTTTTTTCTTTAAGAAATAAGTAAGTAATTACCATGAATGACAGTGGAGAGACTCACGTGACAAAAACTGAGAGACAAGAAATAGAAAATGGAGAAAGCCCACAGATGATCTTGATACAGTAACAGAAAGACTTTAAACTGTGATTAGCATGTTCAAGACCTGGGAGACGCTTCCAGGCAGGTGTGGAGTGTCCGTGTGGAGGGGTCCCCCCAGTATGACAGGTGTGGGCATTCTGCCTGCTTTTTAACGGTGAAGAAAACAGACAGGAGGCTCTTGCTACAGTGGTCCAAAGGTCTGGTGGGATGCTTCAGGGCCTGCAACGGCAGAACCAAGTGGAGCAGTAAAACAGAAGAGAGGCCAGATTGAAGGCCCCTATCTAGTTGGATGAGGTGCGCCTGGGCCTGAGCAAGCCCCACAATGCACAGAATGATGTCAGAGGTATCCACTGTCATCAGCAAAGCCTGGAGTCAGAGCATCAACACCATCGGGAGCCTCAAGCACATGAAGGATACTTTGTCTGTGCAGCTCAGCCAGCTTGCTGAAACTGCGGAGAACCTCAAGCATATCTCAGTGCCCAGACCGTGAGGAGACCCAGGACCTTATTACACAAGGGCTCTTCTGCAGGCTCACCAAAAGCTAATGGACCTGGAGTGCTCCCAAGATGGGCTAATGTATGAGCAGCCCTTCATGGAAAGTGGGAACATGCACAACTGGATCCTCATCCATGGCTGTTCAGAAGCATGGGGGTCTCTCTGATGAGCAGGCCAAGAAGCTATGGATGGTGCTGCAGAGGTCACGGTCACCATCCCCCATGACTCCAGTTTGCTAGCCTCGGTTGTCAGGATCACTGAAAGGGGGAAAAAATGACAGGTGCGCACCTGACCAAAAAAAGCAAACTGGTTTGTTCCTTCTAGAGGGCCCAAGAATTGGAAGGAGAAAATGTCTGCCATCTTGGATGGAAATACGAGAATCGAGGGTGCACAGGCAGACACTGGGGAGTCTGACAAGAGGTGGTTTGTCTGCCACCTGGAAATCATAAGTGAGTACATCCTGGATGACCTCATCTTTGCCTAAAACCTGATGGTTACGTGTTTTTGCCCTTCTGTGAGGTTTTAGAAACCTCCTGAACACGAACCACAAGGCCCCGAGTACATGGATACAAGAGCTCGAGCTGGGAGACCTAGAAACAAAGGAGATTGTGAGCCTATTGTTGGGGCCTGAAGCACCTCCCCTGGCACAGGGACGATGGGGAACGTGGAGCTGGGAGTGGAGGTTTCACCTTCTCCAAACATGGTCTCTGAGCTGTTCCCCGAGTACGGGTCAAGTCTCTCTTCAAACATCATTGCCTGGCTGCAGAAAGGCCGGGAAATAGACAAGAAAGACTGCATTAAAAAAAGCACTGAGCTTGAAGCTGACCAGTGTGGGTACCACCACCCAACAATCCCTGCCATCATCTTCCAGATGTTTGAACGGATTCTTCAGGTTGCTACTCAGAGACATACATGAAGATTTGAAAGTAAAGGGACTAGTTTGTATTTTCAGTTAAATAGATACAAAGATGAAAGTTGGTTGTATGAAGAAATATATATGGGGAAACTACCAGTATATATAATAATGGCAATGATCAGTCACTGCCAGAACCCATAGTCAGTTTAAAAAGGAAGCACTTAAGAAATGAAATAGAAGAGGGTGTGTTTCTGAGCTGACCACACAGGGACGGGATGGGAGACACCATTGCCCAGAGAGCTGCCGCAGCCTGCCAGAGGGGGTCTTCCTGGATCTGTAGCCACATCTCAATGAGCTGATGCCACGGAAGTGGCTCCGGCTCAAATGCTATAGACATCATCTGTGCCACCATGGGAGAATAGCTCAATGATTTTTGCCAAAATTGAAAAGCCATTTAAGTGAAATCATATGGTATTTAGTGAAATCATATGGTATTTGTGTTTCTCTGACTGGTTTATTTCACTTAGCATAATGTTCTTACTGAACTAACAAGCAAAATACAAACAGGCTCATAGACAGAGAGCAGGCTGACATCTCTGGGTGGCGGTGGGGGTAGGGGGTTGAGGGACTGAGCAAAAAGGAAAAGGACTCATGGACATGGACAAGAGTGTGGTGATTGTGGGGGGCGGATATAAGGGGGACAAATGATAATGGAAAAATACAATAGAAATAAATTAAAAAAATAGAAGGCCGTGTAAAAACAGGATGATCGTCTGTGGTAGTGGAATAGCCATGGATCCTCATGTGGAAGCATATGTCATTCTAGAGTCCAGAGGGGCACAAGCAGGGTTCTGAGAGGAGGGTTAGGGGGGCTGAGCATTTCCTTCCGGTTCCAGAAGCTAGCTTCTGGCTTTGGCAAAGATATGGAAGGGTGTCATGACACGATTGTCACCATTGCAGAGATTATTAAGCAAATAGACCCTTCTCTGCGCTACCTGGAAGTCTCAACTCTGGTGGGCAAATACCCAGACATCAGGGATGACTACGTCAGCACGCTGCTTGCCATGCCAGGGGACACCCACTGGGATGTGAAAAACAGACCATCACTGAGACTCTGGAACAGGGCCCCATGCAGGCAAATCAAAATGATGTGTCCATGTTCTGAGTCTGACCGTGGCAAAGCTTCTCAAGTAGCCAGTCTGTTTTCCAATTTTGTGGACATTTTCTGCACTGATCGTTCCCGCCTTCAGAAAGATATTTAAGCAAGAGTGACTCACAAGGACCCCCCTTAGGTGTTTTAGTTCCTAGTGTCTGTCTCTTTAGGAGCCGAGCGCGTGGTTTGTGAGGTGCCCGACCACATGGCTTCTTGGCTGACAAGCCCTCTGCCCGCTGTGGTTCTTCAGGCTTTCTCATTTTCAGTGTCACCATCCTCTGTGAGGCAGGATGCTGATGGCCAGCGCCTCATGGTCGTGTGTTTGTCACGGTGGTTGAGAGGAGTGTGGAGGGGACAGAGGCTCTGTCTGCAGCCATGTCTTGGTCCTCGCTCACTTCCACATGGTGTAAGGCTTCTGGAATCCCAATGCTTAATAAAAGAGTCTAAAGTCTGGCAGAGAAACAAAAATTAGAGAAAGAAAAACTGGATGACAAGATGGATACATTTACTGAATTTTTTTATTAGTTCTGATCGTTCTTAGTGGAGTCTTTAGAGACTTCTACATACAAGATTGTCATCTGCATACATGGACAATTTTACTTCTTCCTTTTCCATCTAAATGCATTTTCCTTTCCTTGCCTAATTTTCTCTGACTTTCACTGCTATGTTGAATAAGAGTGAAGAGTGGGCACCGCTGTCTTGATCCGATCTTAGAGGAAAAGCTTTCAACTTTTTACATTGTTTTATAATTTTCAGCCTTCAAGTCTTTCATCTCTTTGGTTAGATTTATTCTTGAGTATTTTAATGTTTTTGATGCGATTGTAAATGGGACTGTTTTTAGTTTTTTTCTCGATGGTTCGTTGTATATGGAAATGCAACTGAATTTTCTGTGTTGATTTTATATCCTGTAACTTTACTGATTTTATCTATTAGTTCTAACAAGTTTTTCTATGTGTAAGATCATGCCATTTGCAAAGATAACTGTATTCTTTTTTTAAACAATACTCTTATTTTTTAAGATTTTTTTTTATTTTTAGAGAGGGAAAGGAGGGAGAAAGAGAGAGAGAGAGAAACATCAATGTGTGGTTGCTGGGGGTCATGGCCTGCAACCCAGGCATGTACCCTGACTGGGAATCGAACCTGCAAACACTTTGGTTCGAAGCCCACACTCAATCCACTGAGCTACTCCAGCGAGGGCAGATAACTGTATTCTTCCTCTCTAATTTGAAGACCTTTCTTTGCCTAACTGCTCTGGCTACAACTTCCAATACTATATTGACTAGAATTGGTGAGGGTGGGCATCTTTTTGAATGGGCACATTTGCGTTTGTATCCTTTAATTTTTGTTAGCATTTTATAAATAAAATCCCTGACAATTCCAATATTTCTATTCTTAGAAATGTAAATTTTTGTGTTTCATTTCTGCTGACTTTCAGCTTTACTTGCATTCTGTTGGCTTGCTGATATTTTCTTTTAAGAATGTTGTTGATCTTGGTCTGTGGAATCATTTATTAAATGATCTGCTTCCTAATAATAACTTTATGATAGTCATCAACTTCTAGGTTGACTACATCCCTGCAAGCTGTCCACTTTTGGGGGCTACCAACCTACTGCACCTCTGGCTCTAGTATATGGATTTTTGTTTGCTTCTCTGCTTTGAAGTGTAGCCCGTAGATAGTTCCTCTAATTTTTGTGTAGCCAGCAATGCCTCAAAACACATTTCCTATGCAGGTTGTATATTTTCTTCAGTGAAAGGGTCCTCCCAGAACACCTGTCAACTATAGTGGCAGAAACAAAAGTCCTAGCTTATTTTGGCTAGAAAGCAAATGAGATGTTTTCATGGCCAACTTTGATAAACTCTGGCCAAGAACAATGTTATGCAGGGGTCAGGTGGAAGTATGACACAGAGATGATGGAGGTAGATGCCAATGAACTCAATTATCCTTCAATTCCAAACCATCTGGCATTTTGAGGAGCGACAGTTTGGGGGAATTAGGGAGAGAAAAGCACTCTTGGCACGTACACGGGCCTTCTTATGGAGGGCCTTGGCAGAGCCAGTGGCATGCGGGCGTAACAAATCAGATTGGATGCTGTTGTTGTATAGGGGGAGCACGTAGAGTTTATACCATGAAGCTGTTTACTGGCTTCTAGAAATCTGTATGTATATAATTCTCATATTCTTGTACCCTTTCTTTTACTTTTCTTAAAAGGTAAAATAATCTATCACAGACTTAAGATAATCTATCACAGAACCAAAAAAATTAGACTTCCTGTTCCTACTACATCGAGCTCCTCGGGGACCTCCCAGGTTGCAGGTCTCTCCAGAGTGGCCTGAGCGGGGTTGCAAGAGCAAACTAGAGCCTGTGCAACTAGGAAAAGGTTAAGTTCATGTGTCAACAAATGTCTGTCTGTCTTGCATCACAGCAGGAACTGTTCTATCATTTAGAACAGCAAAGGCCAATCACCTCAATAGTTCAACAATTCTTTTGAGTGGTCAATTGATTTTACACGTGGATTTTACCTGTGTTCTTGATGTCGAATCTGCTGTAAGAGCCTCCAAACAAGCTGATTCTGTGTTGGATGATGGGATATGAAATCCAACCAGCACAGCGGTGCAAAGAGTAATGATTAAACTGCTTCCACCTGACAAATGGGAATAAAACACACAGATATTTGAGAGATGGAAATACTTGCTTTGGGGTGCCTGAAAGTCAGCTTTATTTTTCATAAAATACAAAGCAGGTAGCTACAATCTCAGCTGACTGAACTTCTGTTGTCCTAGCTCCTAGAATAGCCTCAAAATAAGTTTTACTTTGATAGTAAAGCTAGAAAACACAGACTTCAATAAGCCCTGGGCTTTTGTTGAAGGGACCATGGGCTTAATCAGAGACAGAAGAAGTAACTCCGACTCTTATGGAATCTGCGTAGTCAAGAATTTGATTTAGATGTCCCCTTTAATGGATGTCCACAAATTAACATGCACTAAAATGGACTTGTCTCTTTATAAAATTATCAGTACTCAGCTGACTGCTACTGGCATTTGAATCATGGATCTAAGTGGCAGTGCTATCTAGAATATGTGTAGATTATGAAAAGTCAGATTGGCAGTTGTCTATATAGAGGGAACAGAACCCTTGATTGGGAATCCCTCCCAGATGTTGTTAGTGGGGACATAATTGCTGGATTCTGAATAGGGATAGAAGGCTGGGTTTCTTGGTATGGTGGAAGGGGACCTTAGAATTTTACTGGGTGACTGTTTACCAATCACCATAGTAGTATTTTAATGCTATATTGACCAATATTGTCATGTCGGTGAATATTGGCCACATATCAGTCTCTTGAGAGACTTTTCTAGAAGTCCTACTACTTTCCAGATGAAACATGTAATATTCATTTGGTCATGTGGCTGAGATTATTTTAAGACTCCTGATATTATTTTTTTCCAATCAAAGTGGTTGTTAGGTGACTTATTTTCTTAGCCCTTATTCTTTCTTCAACCCACTGCAGTTGGTCTTTCTATTAGACACACCACAGAAGCAATTCTTGTCAAGGTCACCAGACACCTGCATGTAATTCTGCACAGGGGCTATCTTTGTGTTCTTATTTCACATGAACTCTCAGCATTGTACATAGATTATCATTTCTTCTTCTGAGAACCCTTAATTTATTTCATTTTCATGATACCTCCTTTCCCATTGATTGATCCTTCCCAGGCATATTGACTAGAATCCATTATTAGAATGTTCCAGAGCTCAGCCCTGGCTGGAGGGGCTCAATAGATTGAATGCCAGCCTGTAAGCCAAAGGGTGACTGGTTCAGTTCCCAGTTAGGGCACATGCCTGGGTTGTGGGCCAGGTCCCCGGTTGGGGACATATGAGAGGCAATCACACATTAGTATTTCTCTCCATCTCTTTCTCTCTACCTTCCCCTCTCTCTAAAAATAAATAAAATCATAAAAAAAAGACAATTCCAGAGCTCAGACCTAGACTGCCTCATCTCTATTATCTTCCTTGGTGACTTCATTCAAGTTCATTACTTCAAATATCTTCTATATGTTGATGACTTTAAAATTGATCCCTTCAGCCTTTATATCTCCCCTAGTTTCATGAGTTCACTAATTCCAACACCAGGACTTCCGATAGTATGTGAAATTTAATATGGCCAGGACAGAATACTGATTTCACCATCTCTTGGTCCCGATGCTCTCCTCCTCCATTATACCACATCTCAGTTAACTCCAGTCATATGTACCCAGTTGCCCGGGCCAACAGAGAAAGGAAGGCCCTATCCTTTCTTTTCCTGGAGCCCATAGCCAAACAATAGGAAGTTCTGTCTCTTCTTCGTCTAAAACACAACTCGGTTCCATGTACTCATTGACCACCGAGTTCACCCTAGTTCATCACTTTAAAACTGGACTATTTTCCTGGCCTCCGAAGAGATTTTATTTTAAATTACAAGTAAATTCATTTTCAGGTGTTTTTTTTAAAAGATTCATTGCCTCCATTCACTACTGTATTCTTGTTACTTAGAATAGTGCTTCAAACATATCAGGTTCTGTGAATAGATATTAGATAAATGAATTAATAATAAACATGAGTTTTTATACCAGAGGGATACTTTTTGTAGTTTTACAAAATCTAACTTAATTGACAAATAAATGTATAATTCATCAAAACGTATCCTGAAGTTTCCTACCACTAAAGACAGGAACAAAAATAGTTCAGAATAATGGCAGCTCATTATTTTACTGCTATCAAAGATATTCTGTGTTCAGGCGTTTTTACACACGGGGTTCTGATCTGAGACTCAGAGGAAATCCTCCTGGCCTGCTGCTGAAGAGTTAGCACTCCGAGAAGTCTGGGAGAACTGTTCTTTTGAAAACATTCTTCAGAAAGTGTGTGCTTTCTTAATCCATGTGTTTAAAGTAGACTATTACGTTTCACACTTAATAGAACCTCCTACTTTCTTAAGTCACCCCAACATTTTCCAAACACGCTCCTCACTGCATTCTCATTTTATTCTTGCCTTTTAATAGCCTTCAAACCAAATAACCTAAGAAACCCTCATTAGGCAAACACTATCTTCCTCCTGGGGTAAGGGAAGCTGAGCATTGGTCACGCATGGAACGCAGAATACAGCTGTCTTTAAGGCTGCGAGGCGTGGGCTTCAGTTCTGGCTCTGCTGATCTGTTGGACATGAATTTTGGGGAGTGACCTAACTGTTCTGAATATCATTTTCTGACCCAAGAATGGTTGCTAACAATGCCTCCCTTATAAGGTGTTAGTGAGTACAGGAAAATTCTACCTGGGTCAGTGCACGCAGTTACAGTGCAGACCCCATGCCTGGAGCTGGTTGATTTTGGAAAGCTGCTTTGTTCTGGACTTTCCCACCAAGGGCGTCATTTTGATCTCTGTCCATCAAACATTACTGATTACTTTTCCTAGAGCCAGTGGCAGGGCGTCCCTCTTCCCGAGAACTAGATAACTTGAGGACAATGAGAAATAGGGGACTCCTGAGACAGTTGTGATGTCTCACTCATTACATTAAGCGTGGCTACCTGAGCTGACTACAGTCACTCTGGAGATAATCAATAAACATTTCAGAATGAATTAATAGATGAAGATGGATGGTTTTTTCCTTGGTCATTTAACTACTAGATAAATCTGACCACATTTTTCATTAGTTTGCTGTACTTTACAGGTAAGAGACTCTTGGATTTGCAAGATGATACACAAAGGAGAGTGGCAGGGCTGAATGAGACTAGCAAGGCAGAAGGAATGGGAGCTGAAGGGGAGGAGTTGTGAGTTCCAGAGAGCAGAGATTCCATTCCAAAGAGAAAATCCTTTACTGGGTGAAGGCTGCTTTTGCATGATCCTAGTATCACCAGTAAGAGGAGAAATAATCATATTAGGTGTCTGCTGTACTGTTCAACGTGGCTTGGCTTATGTTACTTTTGAAGTCAGACAGGTTTAAATGCTTTGCATGAGCAAGTTATTCAGAAGACACCCGATCAATAAGGCAGGTGCTGCCAGAGCCAAACAGGGAAGTTTTTTGATGTTGACAATGGCATACATTCTTGTGCGGAAAGGAGTAATCCATTCAGTCACAGTCAAGAAAAAGTTATATGTGTGTTGCTTTGGGGATCAGAGGCAGTGCCATTTGGGAGTGTGGCCTCCAGGCAGGCCAGGCAGGGAGGGTATCAGCATGGCAGTGGGTCCTTCAGGAGCAAGAGCAGCCCTTCACTGAGTGTCCCTGGCCTCTGAGTGGAAAGGGGGATATTCGCACACACAGCCCCATAGGGATGCTATCAGCATGAGCTCCACCTCGTCTTGTTTACAGATCCCGAGCATCTTATCGGTTTGTATCCAGTTGACCCCTTCTGTTGCCTCTCCCTGAAATCCAGCACCATCTACAGCAAGGCCCGTGCTCATTCAGGGCTCTGCTGATTTCAGGTCAGGCTTGTTAGAAGCCCACGATGGACCATAGGTGGCCAGGGAAACATCTTTTCACCTGTCCCTCACCATGGAGATGGCCAGTAGAAACAAATAGAATAAGAGCTATGGTTTTGTGAGAGTCAACTATGAATGTTTTTTCCAAACTCCAGTGATGTCACTAGCTTAGAATTGGCTATAGGGAAATATTTGCACCATGGATACTAGCAAATTATACAATAATGGTTTTTGTTTTTTGTTTTAAGTTTTGAGAGCTCTTTGTTGAACATTTAACAGTATAACACTGGGTAAGGTGCAGGGGCAGAAGGAGGAAATCTACAATTCAAAGTCCTTAATTACCCTTGCTACCCTCTCCCCTGGTGGCTGCTTAAATGGCTCAGATGAACCTCTTCTGTATAGTTTGACAACCATAGCCAGCCACAGAAGGTTTCGTGTGGGCTTTTTTAAAAAAATCAGATTCGTCTTTCCGAAAGGTAACCCTGGCTGGCCACAGTGAGTTGGGTAGACTGAAAGGGTATAACATCAGACATGATATCAGAGGCAAAGAAATCAGATGGTAATCTGATTGCCCTTGTCCAAATAAAGGCTTATGAGGCCTGAACTAAGTCAAGAGCAATGGAAATGGAGAGGAGAAAACAGATATAATACATGTTAGAGAAATAGAGATCACAGGAGTTATTAATTGATTGGGTGTCAGGGTGAGAAAAAGAAAAGACTGCATGATAACATTCAAGTTTCATATGACACTGCTGTTCACCAAGACAAAAAGACTAGCAGACTTTGGCGGAATGACATATATTTAGGGCGAGTTGAAATGCCTGAGGGACAGGCGGATGGGGCTGAAGGAGCAGAGGTGACTAGAATGCGTTTGAAAGTCAGCAGGTGATAAGAAGGGATCACTAGGGATGGTATGGAGTAAGAAGTGGACTAGGGAAAGAACATGCAAAGAGTTAGAGAACTGGTTAGCCATTAATATAAAATATTGGGTCGAGACCAAGAAACAGAAAATAAACAAGGAATGAATAGAGTTTAGCAGCGGATTGTTAGGGTTTTTGCCAGGCCAGTTTCTGGGAGTTCAGGAGAAGAAGGAACCAGACTGCAGGTGTTGGAAGAACAGTGAGCAGAAGGTGGAAATAACAGAGAGCAAGTAAGAAACACAACTTCGAAGCTTGGAAGGTAGGAAAAGCTGCAAGGAGATGCAGAGTCAAGAGAGGACTTTATTTTTAAAACAGAGAACTGATTTGATCCAATTTTATGCTATGCAGAAGGGACCAATAAAAATGAAGTTGCCAATTTGAGAAAGAGAAAGGGAATCACAGATACAGTAAGGTCTTAGATGAGACATGAGGGCTAGTCAAGAGCACAAGAGAAGGGAATGCCCTTAAGAACAGAAATAATAGTTCTTCTGCAAGACCAGAGGGATGGGGGTGAGAATAACTGCAAACTCAGATAGATTTTTGATTGCTGGAAACTGAGGGAGCTTAAACCTCACGTTCTCAGATTTTTTTCCTTGAAGTCCTGAAAAGTTTAAAGAGAGTAGTAGAAGTTTGAAATAACAATCACAGGGAATGGGAGAGGGCACAACACTCCAATTTAAGCCAGCATTATATTTAATGTACAGACATAATTTTATTGTTCTTTTTTGTATATTTATGACCCTCCCTTTTAGCAGCTGTTACTATCACAAATATGATAGCACATCTCATGGTATTACTATTTCTCACTTGATTACCTAGCAATAAACCTAGATAAGATAGGAACAGCACTTCAATCCTAGCAGAGTGCCTAAAGTAGAATGGGTGATTAATAAATATTTGTTGAGTGGCAGAATGAGTAAATGAGGAGATGTCTGAATTCATGCAGTCTTCTCAACTAAACTGTAAACTCCACTGCGTCTTAAATTTGGTTGGATTCCTCAGCATTTTTAGTACATAGAAGCTGCACAATCAGAATAAAATAAAATGAATGGGGCCACTTCAAGACCAAAGGGTTGACATGAAAATCAAGAAGCAGATGCCAAGGAAGATGCCTGTAATGAGAAAATGGAAAAATGGGATTCAAACTGGCTAAACCCGTGTAAGAAAACGCACCTATCTTCCTCCTCCCAATGGCTTCCAGTTATCCACTTTCCCCCAGTTTTAGGGAAAGTGTCTTTTGATCATCCCAGTGCCTAATATTTTCCAGTTACTCATGGAATCAACAAGTCATGCATGAGGATTAGCAGCACCCCTCATCCAGCCTACTCTCTGGCTTCTTGGACTGTAACCCCCATGGACTGAGGGCTGAGCTCCAGAGGGGTAAACGGTTATTGTCAGATGTGTCCCTGCATTGTCTTTTCTCTAGTTCTAAAACTGTGCCCCCAATTGCCAGCCCTCTGTACTAATAGACAGAGAGAAACCCTTCAGGCAGGCAATGAAAGGCAGCTCCTGCCTGCACTACTCTGAGGTGTCCCATAGCAAATGATCGTGGCAGGGAAATGTCTTAATACAGCATGTTGTTTAGCATAATTGATGTTCAGATGCAGCACTGGTAGAAACAAGCCCAGTTAATTGGTCTCTCAACCTACATTAGCTCTTGCATTGCAGCCAATTAGGCAAGGGCCAGAGGGCCCTTTGCTTGGCCATTAGAACCCCCCACACTGGGACCAGAAAGGTGCTGGCAGTCAGACAGCAGACCCGGTATGAGTGACTGCAATGAGCAGTGTGCGCAGCTGCACCGCAGCCAGAGCCATCTGTCCATTTAGGAACATGAGACCTTACACAACCAATCTTAAAGGCGACAAAAGGAAGGTAATGTTCAGGGGAAGGAAATCTGGGCTCTTTTAAGGGGTAGACCACTGAAGGAATCTTTGAAGATTGTAGACTTGAAAGAAATACACCTAATACTAACCATACAGCAAGATTTCTAATGAAATAAGAGCCTGTTTCTGCTCTCTGAGACTCAGTGTTTTCAGAATGCCCTGGACTTAGAAAGGAAGGACAAATGTCAAGGGGACAATGAAAGGTTGATGCTCAAAGTGAGATCCTCGGGCCAGCAGCACCATCTCCATCCATTAGGGTGTTAGGAATACAGACCGCAGGCCCAGCTCTGACTCGCCGACTCAGAATCAGCACTTGGACCAGATCCCCAGGTATTCCACTTGCCCATTAAAGACTGGGAAGCAGCCCTCTAGGCCAAGGATCAGCAAACACGTTTTATGAGAACACAGCATGACCACTCATTAGCCTCTTGATTATTCTGCTTTCACACTAGGACAGCAGGGTTGAGTATTTGCAATGGAGATCTTGTGGCCCATGAGCCTAAATTATTACCCTCAGGCTCCTTGCAGAGAGAGCTGGCCAACTCCTGCTCCAGGCAGAAGTCTCAGTAACCAGCCCATGTTTATCCTCAGAGGGTAGGTTAGTACCAGATATTTTATTTGCTGTTTAAATGTTGTCATGGACTTTGTGGACAGATGGAGTAATATACAGTGTCCGGCAGAAGTAAGGCCTGCTTGAGTGTGGTTGGTAGGGTAATAATATGGGTGCAATAACTTATAGTTTTAATTTGAACATTTCACCCAAAATGTCACATGGTGTGTTGAGTGTGATATTTTTATGTTACAGAGTTACATGCTTATTTTGTAACAAAAAGGGGTGTTATTTGTACTGGACCTTGGATGTTCGATGATAATGATCCCAATTCTAGGGACTTTGGGCTGTCTAGGTTTATACAGCAAAAGTTGGCAAAAACTTTGTACTTTCTGCCACCTTGCCTGAGTCAAATGGCTTGAAGTATCCCTTCCCTCTCTCAGTCACCTGGAGAAGAAAAAACAATGATAACCTGGCACTCGCAATAAAGCAATCACCACATTTCTGTGTTGCATCCTTGATAGCATATTTGTTGTGACTGGAAGTAGCGACTTTTTTTCCAAATATACTAAGAGGTTTGACTTTATGCCAGTGTTTGGGGATAATTTCATACCCAATGAATCACCTAAAGAGACTGCATTCCCCTCCTCCTGATTTTCGCCAGGGTGGAATGGTAAAACAGGTGTGACTATGCTGCTTTACATATGGTGAAAGGATTGTTGAAAATGTGCATTCCTTCCTGCATGCCGTAAAGAGAGCTTGGACAGAGTCCACAAAGGACTGCAGTGACGAATGGTGGGTGAGGAGGAGACCCGCTAAACCAACACTTCTGAAATTGCCGAGATATTTTGATAGGAGATCCTGGCCTGGAGCTCGTCGGCTTGCACTTGCAAGACTATTAAAAAAGCACTGCATTGTGTTTTTGAAACCCTTGGTGTTTTTCCCAGTGTGTGCTTCCCAAGGCTCTCTCTCTCCCACACACACATGCGCGCGTGCACACACACACCAACGAAAGCCAGTCTGCAGCCTCAGACTCCAGACGCACGCATCAATCATGATTGCAGCGCTGCCAGCAGTCATGTAACTGCTTAAAGACCTCAACAGCCTTCTGGCACTTAAAGGGGAAAAAATCATCTAATTAATCACAGGTGAAACAGCTTGGACTGTCTCTAAAAGCCCCTGCATTTACTGCCAAGCTTTGATGCTAATTTTCTTTCTAAGTAACCCCCTAAAGAAATTTACGATTAGGTAATTAAAGTAATGAATAAAGAGATACTTAGGTGGAGGGGAAGGAGGCAAGGGAAAAAGTCTCTATTTCCACCCTGCAGTAAAGGCATTTGGGCATGCATCAATCTGTGAACCCCATGTTAAAGTTCCTCAAAGTGGCTTTCTCCCAAAGAATATTTTAAAAACCCATGTTTGAAAGACCAAAACGAGGCATATAAATGAAGCTGGGAGGAGATCACTGCTAGAGCCTGTAGAACAGGAAAGGAAATCCACCTTCTGCTGGATCCTCTGGATGTTGTTTTGAATGGCACAGCGTGTGTCCTGTGGGAAGATTGGTGGTGGTTCCTTCCTGGGAGCTGATTGGCTAGCATCATTAGGCTTGATTTGGAGATCTCACCTTCCTCATGTTCCCATGTCCCTGCTGGGGATGGATCCTACATTTTGGGTTTAATTGGCTGGAAAGAAATTGCTCTGATCTTTTATTAGGGAAGTTTTCAGGAAAAGGACTTTGAATTTTATCATCCCAGCCCGGATCCTTTCCTCTGTCAGACACTCAATACTGGAACACTCCGGGCATGGGAGCTTTAGTTAATGGGCTGCTCTAGGTTCTAGAATTAAACAGGAATGCTCTTCATTTCCACGATGCATCAAACAAGTTCCCGCTACACTCCAAAGTGCCCAGAGCCCCAACCTTTTCATTACTGAAAAGCCCTTCTAGGGACTGTTTTTCTGTCTTAATATAGGGTTATAAGCAGAATGCTTTTTTAAAATAATTCAGAAACTTGAATTTTTTATTGAAAAGCTCTTTACTCTGATTTATATCTGCCTTCGAGATAGTTTACGAGCTTTTTGAAAGCAGAGCACCGAGCAGAGCCCCAGTTTGTCTCTTTACCCAGGCTAGCAGAATACGAGTACTGATAATGGATTATTGCCTGATTGTATCATTGGTTTAGGTAAAGGAGGTGGAAGAGATTGTACTCAGCAAGTACCGGCTCAAAGACGTTCCCTGGAAACTTAGTTGTTGTTTTTTAACTACGTTATCATATGAACTCATGTGTTTACCTTTTTCCCCTCCTGGGAGGGGAAGGATGAAACACAAAGAATCAGAATTTTGACTTTGAAATGAGGTTAGAGATTTTATAGCCTTAAGCTTCATTTCAGAGCTGAGGGCACGGACTGAGGCTCAGAAAGGTAAAATATTTGGCAAAGACGCACAGCCACCTAATGGGGCATTAAGATTATAGTGGCAAGACATATTTCACTTGTAAACTGTTCTGCTACTTACCAGCCATGTACTTTGGTAAACTAGTTGCCTTCCGAGCTTCTTTCTCTCACTTACAAGAGGAAAACAATAATATTCATCAGTTGCAGTAAATATTAAATGCACCAATATAAGTAAGATGCTCAGCATTGTACAAACACTAAAAAATACTGAGCTCTATTATTTATTTTGAATTACTATGTATTTAATTATAATTTCATTTTTATTGAATGGGTCCTTTTTTATTATTTGCAGTTCTGTACTGCCCGCCCAGAAACGTGATCATAAGCGGTCCTTAGCTGGCTCAGGGCCAAACGGCGGCAGGTGTCCCTGTTTGGGGAACCAGCCCAGAGCCCCATTGCTCTGCATAAGGAAAAGCCAGTATTTGGGAAGTCTCTCTGTCAGACCTTTACCTTCTTCCTAGACAACGCAGAATGATTCAAATTTTGAACCTCATTCCCAACAGAGGACTGAAAGATCTTTCTCCCAGAGAAAATAATCGCAGGACATAACTGAACCCAAGAAGAGAGGTGGAGGGCGAGAGCGAGGGTCATTCAGGGATTTAGTTTCCTTCCTGGTATTTCCTGAAGCAGCCAGCATTGAAGGTCACCATCTACTCAGCCCCATCTCCCTGAGCTGCTCCCCAGTCCTAAGAGCCTCAGTGTCTCATTCTCCTCTGAGCCTTTATCTAAAAGGCCGGGGAAGTTGGAGAGGCCTGCCAAGTAGGAATTAAAAATGACAAAACAACTGATTAGATCTGAGGTGACAAGAATGAGAAATAAAAGCCATTAGAGCCCATTTGCAACGTACCTTCAATGAGTCAAGTTTCAAGGTGTTCCTCCGCAGATTATTAATGGTGTGACAGTGTTTTACGTGCAGGAATCTGGTACGTGAAATAACACCAGTGTACATGCACTGCATTCTAGATGGGAAGAGGGGCATGTCCTCATTCATTTAGTTTCACTGATTTGAAGAGACTCCCTAATTTGGCTGTTAGGGTGAGTGCTCACAGAAACACCCAGTGCTTGGAGGTACAGATCTCTGCAGTAAATAGTTTTCTTCTGTAGCAGGGGTCGGCCAACTATGGCCAGTGGGCTAAACCTGGTCAGCTGCTTAATCCCTTGTATGGCCAAGGAGCAAAGAATAGTTTTTCTATTTTAAAATAGTTTTTAAAAAATCAAAAGAAGAATATGTTATGACATGTGGAAATTTTATGAAGTTCTACTGCCAGTGTACATAAATAAACCTTTACACATGCATTTGTTTGCATATAATCTGTGGTTGCTTTTGTGCTACAACAGCAGCGTTGAGTAGTTATGACAGAGACTGAGTGGCCCATAAGCCTAAGTTATTTACAATCTAGACATTTACAGAAAAAAGTTTGCCAGCCCCTTTTAAGAGGATTTCTCAGCCAAACTCATTTCCTTTGCAAAGAGGAAAGTAGTCACAACTTAGCCAAATACTGTAATGGTTGTCTACAGAAGAATATCACTTCATTTTAGAGTCACAGCACAGGAGTCAATTTATCCACTGTTCCCTGGGACTGCCACCCAACCACGAGAGAAGCAGGTTTTGTAAAAGTCACTGAGGTTGAGGTCCATGTGGCCATTCAGACACTAGAGAGGAGGTGGCTGTTCTGAAGGCGATGTAAACATCTTTTCAGAAGTCACCCCAGACTATTGATCAGGAATCCCTTAGAGTTGGTGCCCTCACATTTCACCTTCGTCTGCAGAGATAAGTGAGAGCTCAGAGAAGTCCTTATTATAGTTGTATCCACCTCTGAGTTATCACACATTCCTGCCTCACTCCTATGCTTGCACTGTTTTGCATAGTCCCCTTCCCCCTTCAAATTTGGTTGTGGCCCCCAACTGGCACAACCAGTGGTGTCCAAGATACTCATGCTCTTGAGTCACAGGTTGCTTACAAAGTCCTTTTGCAGTCAGTTTTTATAAGGGAGAGCCACAGGGGTGATGTCGCGGTGGGGAAGGATGTTGCTGTCCTTTGGCGAACAGGATGAACGAAGGCTGGCGACGAGCGGCAGTGACCCTGGCCTGGGAGCCTCGGGCTGCACCTTCATAGGATCCGCCAGGAAGTCTTTCCCCCACAGACCGGCTCAGGAGAGCTGGAAGGTCCCAGTGCCCAGTGGTCTCATCATCCAGCTGGACGATGCACAGACACATTCGTAAATAACACCGGGGAAAGACAGGACACACCGGAGAGGAGGGACAAACAACACAAAGGGGCATGGGAGGACACGCCCCCTGAACTACTTCATGGAAGAGATGGAATGGGAATTGAGTCATAAAAATGGTTGGATTGCACTAGTCAGAGAAAGGAATTGGTGGAATTTTTGCGACAAGAAAATCCATTTCTTTTTAGATTTATTTATTAATTTTTAGACAGAGCGGGAGGAAGAAAGAGAGGGAGAGAAACATCAATATGTGGTTGCCTCTCACACACCCCCCTACTGGGACCTGGCTCACAACCCAGGCATGTGCCAGGGAATAGAACTGGCAACCGTTTGGTTCACAGGCCTGCGCTCAATCCACTGAGCCACACCAGTAAGGACTGTGGTGAGAAAATTCTCAAAAACAGAGTTATTTAATACCTCCATGATAGTTGGTAGCACAGTGAGTCTCTTGAATGCCTAACTGAACATTCTTCAGAAAAATAAAGAGTAAACAAAGAACCTTTAGCCAATGTCTCAAAAGCTTAAGGAATGGAGTTTCATAGTTTACAGTTTTTAAAACATAAAACCCTTCTTGGGTAGCCTGCTCTTGGGTGAGGTGGATAGAGGAAAAGGAGAGGGGCTTTTAACCCTGCTCCTTTATCAGAAGAGATAACATTTGGGAAAGCAATCTTTTCCCTGGACTAACACAGCCTCGGTCTTCAGGGCCCCTCCGCCTTCAGGGCCTCTCCGCAGGGTGATCTCTACAGCGAATCAGGGAGTGCAGGTCAAGGGCCACCCAAGAAAACCCTGCGCCAAATGCAGGAGCTGCATCACAGAGGTGACTTTTTTCCTCTTTAGTTTTTAGAAGTTCTTTCTTGTAGATCTTCACAGTATATTTTTTCTCCTTTCCATATTGCAGGATCTCTCATCTATGGATGTTGAGGTTTCTTTCCAACAAACTTGGGAGAAGAAAAAATGCTCATTTTTGATGGTAACCTCATGAAGTGGATGGAAGGACATGTGTGGAGTTAATGGAAATGACTTCAAAGGGTTTTTTTCTTGTTTTCTCTAAATTTCATTCTTTTAAAAATGCATCCCTGAGTTATAAGCAGGTGCCGTTACATGCAACTGGATAGAAATTGTGAGACACTCAAGTTAATGGTCTTGCAAAAGAGTAGGTCGTATTGGAACCTGACAGAAATGGTGTTTGAAAGCAGGAACCATGACGTAATACCCGACTGACTCACAAATCGTATCACGATCCCGCCAGAGCGTCACAGGGAAACAGAGGCCCTATGAGCAAAAGGCTCTCTGTGAGCATAGACCCGTGTGCCTCCCTCTGGGAACTGCCAATAGGCAAACTATTGGGGGGCTGAAATTTCACCTGAACAGGTCTCTGCCTCAGGTTGTCTCTTCAGCTCTGCCTATGCCATCAAGCGCCTGTCCTTTGAGAAATGCAGACCATGGTTGATGTCAGTGGCTTACGTTCGGTGCTTTGGGGTAAATTTCCTGATCGCTGAGACCCCTGCCTGCCACCCCACCTGGTCATCAGCTAATAGAAGAGCAGCTTCACCAAAGGCCTCACCGGAAGCATGTTGTTCTACTTACTACCTTCCAAAGAGCCAAAATGAATCTTCCAAGAGGCACAAAAAAAACCACCTTTAGCCCAGAAAATATCAACAGAGAAAGGAAGGTAAGAACAGTTGCTCTATTCAGCCATAAATGTATACTTCTCCATATAAGAAGCAGATACCCATCCTCCAACACATAGACGGGAATGTACAGTGTTGTACAGCGTAACTACCCTTCAGGAAAGAAGCCCACTAATTGACAAGGTGCAATTGCTGAAATGAAAAGCCTCTTTAACTAGAACCAAGTTTACTCCTGTCGAAACTCAGAAGAACTCCGAAGAGGAAAAAGTGGCTGCAAGTTTCACCGGAAAGCCTTCAGGTTTGAACTCGCCTTTCTCCTCTCCTCTGTTCTGCCAGTCACAGGAAGCCCAAAACCCCTTTGACACTGCAGTGATGACAGATCCTCCCTGAGGACTCCACAGCCGCAAACAAATGCATTGTTCTCCTTGTCAACCCAGCATTGAGGGACGATCCACAATTGGCCTTATTTGTTAGTGTTAGCAAGTGCAATGCTGAAGCTCATTATCTCAAGGAAAGCAAAAGCCTAGAACAGGTTCCTGAAATCAGCTCCCTGTGGAATCTGAGACCTGTCAACAAGCCAGGGTATGAATGCACCACCCCCCGCTGGTCACTGAGGGCTGCTTGTCCCTCTTCACGAGTCTGCCCATTCTCACCTTGAACGGTCCATCTCTGGAAGTGTAATCATGGAGGTGTTTTGACCTAGGACACGGATATCTGGTTGTCTAGTCCAACTTTCTTTCCATCACTACATACTGCCTCCCTATGGACCAAGAGAACCCAGTGGCTGTGACTTTCAGGAGCACTTTGGACATGTGGCCTTCTCAGATGGAAGTGGTTACTCCGTCGTCCTAGTGCCCATGTAGGAAGGCACTACCCACGTCAGCAATGCACACAAGATTGCATTTCGCATAAGCACTAGTGGTGCACTAACATCAGTCGTCCCTTATTAGACTGTGATCTCTTAAAAGACAGCGGCCTTTTTTTCTCTCCTGAGAGGGGAAGGGAGAGAGAAAGAGAGGGAGAGAAACATCACCGTGAGAGAGAAACATCAATTAGATCCCCCCCAGAGACTGATCCTGAGACCTAGACATGTGCCCTGACCAATAATTCAACCCACAACCCCTTGGTTTGTGGGCCAATGCCCACCCAACGGAGCCACACTGGTCAGGGCCAAAGACAGGGCCTCTAAAGACAGGTATGGGCCTGAGGGGTCATGGGCTTTGGCCTGGGTTCAAAAGCTGACTTTGCCATATTTTCTACATCAATTCTTAAACCTTTCCAGGACTCAGTTTTCTCCCCTACACAATGAAGAAAATAAAGAGTTTTATGGACTGAATTGTGTCTCCCACCTCCCCACAAATTCATATGTAGAAGTCCTAATGCCCAGTACCTCCGAATGTGACTGCATTTGGAGGTAGGCTCTTTAACAAGGTAATTAAGGTTAAATGGGTCCATGAGGGTGAGGCCTCATATAATATGACTGGTGCCCATATAAGAAGGGGATAGGACACAGACAGACACAGAGGGAAGATCAGGTGAAAATCCAGGGAGGAGAACACGGCCGTCTACAAGCCAAAGACAGAGAGGCTCAGAAGAAACAACCCTGCCAACACCTGACCCAGTCTGTGTGAGCTGCTATAACAAAAATGCCATAAACTGGTGGATTACAAACAATAAAAATGTATTTTGCATAGGACTAGAGGCTGGAAATTCAAGATCAGGGTGCCAGCACAGTTGGGCGAGGACCCTCTTTCGGGCAGCAGACTTCTCCTTGTGCCCTCGTGTGGTGGAAGGGGCTGGGGAGCTAGCTCTCTGGACTCTTTTACGAGGGCACCGATTCCATTGGTGAAGGCTCTGTCCTCATTGATCTAAGCACGTCTCAAAGGACCCCCCCATCTGAATACCATCACCTTGGAGCTTAATTAAGATTTGAGGGTGGGGGCACAAACATTTAGGCCATACGACATCTTGATTCTGGAATTCTAACCTCCAAAACTGTAAGAATGCAAAGTTCTGTTGTTTAAGCCACCAGGCTGTGGCACGTTGTTATGGCAGCTGTAATATTGTGATTTATAAGAAATATATGTTTGGTCATTCAGACAAGCAAAATATATAACTCATATATATTTGGTTTTTGTCCATGGTTCCCGGCTCACAGCCCCCAAACCCTTGAAATTTTCTGAGTGACAAGAACAAAGGGGGTATCTTTTGTCATAATATTTGGTCTCCTGTCCTCAGTTCCTGAAATCTTTAGAGTCATAAAGTTAAAATGGGTGTCCTGTTATTTATAGCCAGCCCTTTCCACCACAAGTGGGTTTACGTCCATGCGGTGACTTGGAAAGAATCTAAGGATGAGGGGTGGTTGCCAGGGAAACTAACTATGAATAGAGGGGTGTCGTTTTAAGTCCCATCCCTGATTTCCAGTGAGGGAAGATGAAATGAGCCAAAGGTTGAATCAATCACTACCAGCTAATGACTTAATAATCATGACTATAAAATGAAACTTCCATTAAAAAAAAAACAGGGTTCAGAATACTTTTGGGTTGGTGAACATGCAGAGCTTCAGAAAGAGTGGAAAGCTCAGAAAGGTCATGAAAGTCCCACACTCCTTCCCATATACCTTGCCATGTGTGTCTCTTTATCTGATTGTTGATTTGTAGGTTTTAAATACCCTCTGTAATAATCTGTGATCTATGAGTGAATGGGTTTCCTGAGCTCTGTGAGCTCCTCTAGAGAACTGGTGGAGCACAAGGAGGGGGTCAAAGGAACTTCTGATTTATAGCCAATCATTCAGAAGCACAGGTAAAAACGTGGGCTTTCGGTTGGCATCTGAAGTGGAAGGGGGTCTTGTGGGACTCACCTTTGACCTGTGGGACCCTATGCCATCTCCAGGTAGATAGTGTCAGAACCGAAGTGAGTTGTAGGACACCCAGCTGGTATCCTGAACATTGCTTGGTGATGTGTGGAGGAGAATCCTTCTTCCACACTTTGGAACTGGGTCCAAAACCCAAAATAGCAGCCCTAGCAAATTAATACAGGCAGGTCTGAGCTACAGCTCTATTTACCCTAACAATCTAGGCTCATGGTTTATATCTCTGAAGATCACATACCCCTTTGAGAAGGTGCTGGAATCTAGGGACTCTCTGGGAAAATGAATAAACACACAGAAGTTTGCAAACTGTTCAGAGCCTCAGTGACCTACCTGTGGGTTGTTAATGTCCCAAGGCTTTCTGGAAGTTTGGCTGATGACTTGATCTTTCATGAGGCAGGAAGAGAAAGGGAATAAAATCCTTAGATGGTAATAGACATTTTTGTGGATGTAGGCCCCCAGAGAGAGTTAAAATCTGGGAAGAAATGTTGCCACCCTCGCCTCACCTAACTTTCCCTGAGACTTCAGTCCCTTGTTTTAGGAGAAGAAAATAGATTCTTGAATTTTTAAAAAGTATCTTTTCAGACATTAGAAGATTCCCTCGGAGAATTTTCCCTACTTGTCTACCTTTGCTTAAAAACACAAATAATTGATCCAAACTTAATATGCTATAATATTGATGGAATTTTCCCTTTCCTACCCAGCTTTATAGGATAAAGGCATTTGGCCACCTCACTCTATCTAAGGGATTAGGGCATGGGAGGGACAAGGAAGGGAGTGACATGTTTCACTCTTACAGTCACAGAACCTTCATTAACAACTAAAGACTCAGACTTTAGCTAAAAAACTCTAATGTTTAGCAGGTAGATCCTTGTTCTTCCTACTGGTGGCAGTCACCCACTCCATGGTCTACAACTTAACATCACCAGCAGTACTGGGCATTTCTGGTGCTCAGCCCCCTCCAGGTTCTCCGTCGTCCATCTCCCCTCCACTTCCCCATCATGTAAAATCATCATGTAAAACCTCTATAGTTCCTTCCGACTAAAATAGGTTATGACTTTGTGATTCTCTGAATCCCAGTGCTGTGGTAGCTCTAATTTCAGGCTTGTCTCTAATTCTTTGCTTTGCTTCACAGAGCAGGAGAACAGCTTATGTTGCAAAATGCATCCCAGAGAGCAGCGCCCAGGAGACCAGGAAGAGGGGGAACACAGGCACAGCTAATGAGGAGGAGCACAGCAGCCCCGCCAGGTAGAGGAGAGGGGAGGGCCTGTTTGTTGATTGTAAAAAGCTTTGCTTGGCAATTTGGCAGTGCTAATAATTACAGGACAGGGGAAGTTGGAGTGAAACGATGGTGGGGATTTTGGTTGGGAGAGCTGTTCCGGGGGGTTCTCTCTAAGTGGCTGTGTTGGAGTATGGGAAAGTTGGCAGAGGGCCAAGGATAAACCTTGAAGCGAGCACACCAACTTCCTTACCTACCTAATTTTAGGAGATGATCCACAGGTCCTGTGCACATTGGTATTTTTCTGTTTGCTTTTGTTTCTTTTCTTTCTTTCTTTCTTTTTTTTTTTTTTTTTTTGCATAATACTGGGGAAAGGGGAGGGACTTTCCTTGCCCTGAAATGGAAGGAAGGTCACTGACTCACCCTTACACTTGCTGTCGCACATCTTCCCAGATAATCCTATCAAACAGAACACAGGATAAGTAATGCATAATCTAGGGAACTTCTATAAGAATTAAATGAGATAAAATGGGAGAATGGGGTTTGCAAGTTATCCTGTGACACTCCAGTGAGGCGGGGCTGCGGCAGAAGCACTGGCTGTGCAGACGAAAGAACTGGTTAAGATCTAGCTTTGCACTTGGCACTTAAGGAGACCTGGTAACCAACACTCTTTAAGTCACACTTCCCCAACCTTAAAACAGTGCAGACATTTTGTAATTGTAGTAACAATTACAGGGCGAGCTGGGGTTGGTAATAGTAGTAGTAATAATAATAATAATACTAATAATAATAATAATAATAATAATAATTTTCTTTTAAAATAAAAAGAAACCATTAACTACAAACTTCACCTGTATTCTTGACCCTGAAGGATTTTCTCCTTGACATTCTCTCTCCACAGAGTCTGTTGGGTCGATAATGTTCTGGTCATGGTAGATGCAAATGAAATTTTTAACCAAACCCGATTGCAGCCTTTAAAATTGTCCAATGAGGAATCGCTCTCCCTGGGCCACTGAGGAGTGATTTGCCTTTCTTTAATGTCTCCAGAGGGCACCAGCAAGTCGGTAAAACAAACTGGTTAGTCTTTATGTGGCTGTCATGAAATAATCCCAGCTGTGGCACAGGAGTAAATATTATACTTGTAAGTGTTATGGTCATATATAAATACATGTTGCGGAGAGACTGTGGGTGCTTCAGGTGATGAAATTACAGAATTCTATACTTTTTTTAATTTTCCATTTTTCTTAATGAACATATATTTTTCTTTTGAATCATAAAAAGATTAAAATTGTTCCAAAAAGTTGTTGAATTAGTCCAACTTCTTGTCCAAGTACAGTCTCATCTTTTAATTGTAATTATGACCCCTTTGTTTTACAGATAGACTCCAGCAGCCCTTTACATCACAGGAGGGTCTTTTCCTGAGGTGTCCACTTCTTTAGAGATGCCTGGGAGCAGCCAGTTAAGATCACTCACTTCTGCCCAAACCTATAATAGCTTTGTATTTCCCCTTCTTTACCAGAGAATACAAGGCCTATTTCATGTCAAAAACAAAGCCAAAAACAAACAAACAAAAAGCCAGCACCAACAAAATCAGAAGCGCTTGGCATAGCGGCTGACTCAGGATCAGGGGTTTGCCAGGTTAATATTTTGAAGGGAGAAGGCAAGGGGATTCAATGTGTATACAAAAAAGTGGTTGTAATGATGAAGCATGGCATGGAAGCTGGGTAAAGAACAGGTTGAGGTTATTGTGGATGGTGTAAAGAAGAGTGAAAAAGCACAGGGATTGATAAATTGGCAATCCTTGTTATCCCCAAGATATATTGGAGTTAAGTTGCTTAGAAGAAATGAGCAGAAAGGTCAGAAAGTGGTGATCAAGTGTGAAGTGCTGGAAATCAAGATTTGGGGTCAGTACTATTATTGGTAATGAAAAGACTATGTTGTGACCAAGGGGGCGTGTGGCTAAAATGAAGGTGTGTTCTGAATTTAGAAGGAGAGTAAGAAACTGAGAGACCAGGGTATTAGCAGGATTTTCACACCTTCCTGTTGAAGTCACCAAGAACGAAAACAGAAAAAGGGGGGAACGGGAGGGCTGTCACATGTGGGAGGAGAAGGGAGGAAGCAGGGCTCAGTCTTCAGTGAGTGGAACTGGGAATCCCAGACGCACAGTCTGCAACTGGCTGGAGGAGGATGGTGTGCGCTTCCAAGAGCAGGTGCAAACAAAAGCCTGGAAGCTGCCAAGATGGAGAAGGTGGGCAGTTCCCTGGCTCAGCGCTTTGCTGAGAGAAAACCCAGCCCCCACTGGAGAGCACAACAAGGTGGGTAGTGTCCTGTGGGCAGCCAGGCTTCAGCTGGAATAGGAAAATGGAGAAATCAGAGGGTCTGAACATAGACCTTCTGCGGAAGACAGACAGCACTAGGGAAGGATTTGAAGGGATTGAGAAAGGTGAAATCTTGAGGTGTATTAAAAGATAAACTGAGCATATTCAAAGTTTTTAGTTTCTTTGGGCAAAAATCAATTTGAATTGGTCAATGCCAAACCGGAAGTGGTTAGGAGTCCTCCGCAGACAGGCGCTACAGGGGAAAGACGTCAGAGAGAAGACCTGGAAGCACAGCAAGGAAGTTACTTGATTGACTGCAGCTTAAGCATTTGCCTTATTCCAAAAAAGGCTGGCTGGCTGTTTGTGATTGGTTGTCCTTAGGTTTTGATTTCTTAACCTTAAGACATTTCAGTCTTAGCTTTGGGCGCTGCTGAAGTATTGGAAACACCTCAGTCTAATGGGCTCCTTGTTTAATTAAACAGCTGAGTTAGTTAATGTACAGAGCTCTGCGGGATGAGAGCCTTGGAGTCAAGAAATACCCACGAAGGCTTAGAAGTTTTGCGGAGACTGAAGAACAGAGGAGTGTTGAACATAACTGATGGTCCCTTTTGGTGAACTGAGTAAGCCTTCCTTGGGACTGATTTCTCTGGAGGACCAAAGGGAAGAGATGAGACCATGACGAGGGGTGAGAGGATGAGTAGATAAGTAGATAAACAAAGTGCTCTTTGTCATTGCTATGGACAGTTTCAAGGCCTGGGTGGAGGTGATGAGGAAGCCTGGCGTTCTTTGGAAGGGACCTGCAATCATGTAAGGGCAAAGCACCTTCATCTTTCTCATTAAGAGAAAAAATAAGGAGACTCAAGAACGAGAAGCTCACGTGTGCACACACATTCACACACACATGCACACGCATTGAAAAACATCTGATTCAGGAAGCCTGCTTCAGATGCCTAATTTCTTAACCTCCTCACAGCAAGCAGGGGAAAACTAAAAGCCCCACATCCCAGGCAGCTAACGGCTTTTTCTTTTATTCCACATTTTTCTAGGGATTTTATGTGTTCTTTGGGTTAAGAAAAGAGAAAGCCATAGAAAAAGGAAAAGGCCCACAGCAATGCCCAGGCCTGCTTCAAGGGGAAGCGGGACCCCTGACTGTCAGCAGAGGAGGTGCATGTGTGTCCAATTCCTCCTGAAAGCCAGCCCAGCCTGTTTTCTGGTGCCTCACGCAGACACATGAGTGATTTATTGCCTCTAACGTCTCTTAGTTTGTAATAAACTTTTCAGCAGCTCTTTTTAGCTGCTGCAACCTCTGCCCTTGTAAACACACACACACACACACACACACACACACACTGACTTCACTTTGTTCTTTTTTTCATATAATGTCAACTCATAAAACTTTCATCAAGTCAACCAGGTGGAAAAATCCCCTTGCTGAAAAGAAGCATTCATTCAGGGTTGTGGAGGCAACCTGTTGGACAGGAGAGGGGAGTGGTAGACAAGGGGGGGTGGGAAGAGAAGAAAGTGTGCTGATGGGAAAAGGTTTATGTGTGGGGAAGTGAGCGTAAACTTCCAGGGGTGTGCCCTCTTGATGAAAGGTCTCTTCACCTTACATTCCCCACCTGCCAACATCCACAGTGCCTGACAAATCTGTCATTACAGGAATGGGGAATGGAATTCATAACATACATATTCCAAGAAGGAGAGCTTTGGGCCTAACACCCAAGGATGATAAGAAGGCTTAAGCAAAGTCAGGTATTGCTCCCAGTGTTACAGCCCTGCATCTTGTAAGGGGTTGGCGTCTGCTTCCTTTCTCCCAGGATCCCTCTCACCCCCTGGTTCCCAGCTCCAGCTCTGCTATGTATTGCCACTGTTGTCCCAACCACCAGACCCCATCCAGCCCCTCAGAGCTCTCTCAGCCCACTCTCTTATTATTAGTCATTACACACCCTACTGCCATGTAGGGACCACAAGGGCTGCTGGAAGAACACTGGAGAAGGAGAGACATGAAGGGATCAAAAATACAAGGAATGGTAGAGTAAGAAGATCTGTGATGTCCTTTATTTCTCAAGGACTAGTATCACTACATAGGAGTTTAAGATTTGGCGAAGAGTCAAGTATGGCCAGGGCCCATATATCCCAGTTTTCCTCAAAAGAGGTTAATTTGGTGAACATTCCCTAAATTCTTAGAATCTAAATGAAAGCCTCATGATAAATTTAATATTTTCAGGGATCCTGTGGAACAATTAGATATTAACCTTGCCCTTCTGAGATTAGATGGGGAAAGAATGCAAGAGAGGTGAAATGGCTCACTTCTCACATCATACTGAGGGGCACATGATTGTCCACCTGACATCATTGGTGGCACTAACCTTCATCACCTGCTTAAGGTCATGTTTGCCAAGTTCCTCACTGTGAACTTACTATTTTCCCCTTTCTCTACTTTATTCTCTGAAGTGATTCACTAAGTCTAGCCCTCTCAGCTTTGGGAACAGGGGGAGGGCTAAGCTTCACCTCGTGAAGGGGAGATTTACCTATATATATTATTAAGGCTTCTCTTATAAGGAAGATTTGCCTCTTCCCCCCCCATGATTTGTTCAGTCATTCATTTATATCAACATGGGCTCATAGATATATATCTTATACTTCAAGTGATAATTCAATACTACTTTACTTATTTTGTTGCTCAAATTGTTCCTACTTTGGCCATAAGGAGCTCTTTTGGTTGACTCCTGCGTCCCTTTGCATATCTCCATCCTTTCTGTGTGTGTGGTACAACAGGATGCTCCAGGCTCATCCTGTATTTTTTTCTATTCCAGTCCTAGACTATAGAATCAGCCATTTACCCAAGGAACCTGGATTTCTTCCTTTCTTTGAAAATGATATTTAGAAATTAAGATCTGGGTGCTACATATGCCTATTGGTATCTGGTTGATTTTTTACTTCAGATATTTATCTGTGTGGGGGGGGTGCTCTGTGGCAAGGCCCCCCCTGGCCACCATGTATGATAGTAAGTCTACCAAGACAGTCTGCTTGGAGAGGAAAGGTGGCCAGTGGCTCAAAGGAGAAGGACCAAGAGCCTTTTCCTCAAGGGGTTTTTATTGGGTTCAATTTGCATAGGAATACAGGTAAAGCTCATCAATCATTGTCAGGCAGTAAGAATCAAACAACAGATAACGTAAAAAGAACTACAAGGGCTTATTCTGAGTCCGAGTCTGTTAGCTAAAGGGCTACAAAACTTTGTGAAACAAATTCATATCCTGGACCCTTATCAGAAAATTGAGAGCATTCTTAGCAAAGCAGTTTTCACAGGATTTTATGTATTCTTTCTTAGGCCTGATTGCCCTGGGGAACCCACCCTTTCCAGCACAGGGCTGCACCACCCTCTGTCATTGTTTCAGGCTGAAGTCAGGCAGGGGAAGTAAGGCAGCTAAGAGATTAGGAGACTTCTTGCAGACAGAATGAGGATTCAGGCTATGTCAAAGCTGAGGGGCAAGTGTCCATCACCCGCTTTTGCTATAGCCTTGTAAGTCCTTCCCTGCACGCCCCTGTGATCATGCCTGTCTTAGATCATCCCTCCCTTGAGGAATCTTACCCATCATTGGCTGACCAATCATGCACTGGGGCCCAGGCAGGGTGAAGTAAAAGGGGCAGAGGCAGCATCCATACCAGGGAGATAAGCTTTGTCTCTTAATGGCTTATGGTCCCAGGGTCGCTCACTCAACCTTAGCTATTGTGTGTGTGTGTGTGGTGGTGGTGGGGAGGGGGCTTACAGCTTCTGAAACCAGGAAAGGTGGTTTCCAACATTTATTTTTTAATTTTAGAATTGATGTGTTTCTTTTTGTGGTTTCTATTTTTGTACTGATGTTTTCTATTTGTCCATTTATTATTATAAGACCTTTTGTAACATTCCTAAACATAGCTGCATTAAAATCTTTTTTGCTAGTTCCAAAATCTGATTATATGGTGGTTGGTCTCTACTGATTGCTTTTTCTTCTAAATATATGTCAAGTTTTAGCTTAATGTGTTTAGCAATTTGGGATTGCATCCTGGATATTGTGAATCTTTGTGTGAATCACAAAGATCATGTTTTATTCATCCAAAATGTCTTGATCTGTTTGTGTGTGTGTGGAAGTGGGGGGCTGACTATCAGCAGGACTCAAGCTCCAAACCCTGTTTCTCTGTAATGTAGTGGGAAGTAGCTGATCTCTCCATTCAACTCTTTTGGACTTAGTTGTATTTTTATAGTCTGCCCTGCACATGTGTGGTTCAACCAGACATTTAGGCCATTTATGTAACATATTTGGAGTTCTTGCTCTCTGGATATATTCTTTAAAAAATATATCCTTACACCTTCCTGTTTCTGTGGCCTCCCTTCTTGTTCTTCAGTTGGCAAAACTGCAAGTTTCTGCCAGAGTTTAGCCATTCCACATGAGGTCAAACTAAAGCCAAAGAGCCTTAAAAATAGGAAATTCCCTCAATGCCATTCCCTTTTGCCAAGTGCATATATCCACTTTAGTTTTTGTTTTGGGTCATTTGTAAGTGTGTTTGGATAGTCGTTTTATTATTTGGGGTGGTTTTTTTTTAGATTGTGCCCTGAATTGATCATTGCTATCAGTGGAATAGCTGGCCCAATCAGAGCTACTCATAATTACTAGAAGCAGGAGCTTGCTACTGCTTTTTAATAGTAGGAAAAATGCCTATTGACTATACTATTGTCACATTTTGAGTTGTCTAGAAAACATTTTTTAAAATACATTAAAACAAAATTTCATGCCATATTCATTTAATAAAACATGACATTTTATCAAGAACTTATTGTCAACATCTATAAATTTTACTGAGAGCACAGTGTTCTTATGGCCCTGTAACTCTATCTGCCTTCAGGGAGGATACAGTCTACTCAGAGAAATAAGACTTAACCATAACTAATAAGCAGCATTATGTAACAGAAAAAAATAAATACTAACCTAGTGATGTGATCATAAATACTGGGCAGGAAGAGCTCTTAATGGATTGAAATAGTTCAGCAAGTCTTCAGGGACTAAAAATTGAGCTGATCTTGGAAGAGAGAACATGATAGTAAATGGATAAAAAAATTAGAAAATTTTGTAGGAGAAGAATAAATATGTGAATAAAAATCTCAGTTTGATTTGGGAGCAATAAACAGACCAGTTAGGCTAAATTATAGGTTTCAAGTAGAGATATTATGAGATCTAATGATGGACCAGGTGGTAGAAGACCAGCACTTTAAAGCAAAGTTATTTGGATTCCATCCTGTTACAAGTGATGGAACTGAAATTCATTATACTGGTTATGCAGTGAGCTCAGGACAAGATATAATAGAAATAACCTGTGGTTCTACTTTTGGCTATGTTCTGGCATGAGCTCTAAAATATGGGCAGTAGCCCAGAACCGTTTGGTTCAGAGAGGGGTCTCTCCCTGAAGTGGACAGACTTTCTTAATGTCAATTATCTGTGAAAGAAGTAGGTTTCAGGAAGAAAACTCAAACAGTCTGAAACTACCTAGAAAGGAGATTTCTTTTCCTTAGCCTTCATTCTCTTAATTTCTTAATTTTGTTTCTAGAAAGTAGGAGAAAGATGATTCCTCCCACAAAGCACAAGTTTGAAATGAGTTGAGGAGATATTCAGACTAAGCTCCATAAAAATCAAAGATGTACATACCCATGTCCTTCAAAAGCCAAGGGCTTATATTGTCTGGCAACTAGTGGCCACTGAAAAGTATGGGCATTTGTATTAATATGAATGAGCTCAACTATACAAGTTAATTGCATGTTACTCTTCATACTTATTTTCCCCACCTTTTTGTTATTTAAAAATATTTCAGCCTACGAGTTTAGGCTTCAGCATTAATTAAAAGTGGTAGTGGGAGTACAAATTAGTGACAAATCCTCAAGGAGATTCCTCATGGGCTCTCTGGGTTTGCTTGCATTAAGGAAACTGAAAAATTCCCCAATGGGTAATTTGAAATATGTTTTTCATTTTGTATTTCCACTAACCCTGTGAATGTGGTATCATTATTTGCACATTCAAGATGAGGAGAATGATATCTAGGGAGGCTAAACACCTCACCCTGAAACACACAGCTAGAGGTTAGCAAAGCTAGAATTAAAACTAGATGACTCTCGACTGGACTATCAGTTCAAACTAAAGACAGGCTAACAAGCTTGGCAAGGTGTCCTGTCACAGATGGAGTCAACAGATAAAGGGAAATTCACCTTCAAGAGGGACAGTGGTAGGAGTAAGCTAATGACAGAGCTAAACATCAATATGCTTCTTGACATGATCCATGATGATCAAAGAGTAGTTTGAACAAATAAAATTTAGATCAAATTTTTAAAGCATTTTTATTGATTATTCTATTACAGTTGTCCCAGTTTGTTCCCCTTTGTGCCCTTCCACCCATTACACCCCTTCCATCTAGCAATCCCCCATTAGTTCATGTCAATGGGTCATACATGTAAGTTCTTTGGCTTCTCCATTTCCTATATTTTTCTAAACATCTCCCTGACTATTTTGTATCTACCAATTATTCTTCTTAATCCCTGTACCTTTTCCCCCATTCTCTCCCTTCCTACTCCTCGCTGATAACCTTCCAAATCATCTCTGTATGTAGGATTCTGTTCCTGTTCTAGTTGTTTGCTTAGTTTGTTTTTGTTTTATAGACTCAGTTGTTGATAGTTGTGAGTTTGTCATTTTAATGTTCATAGTTTTGATCATCTTCTTTTTCTTATATAATTCCCTTTAACATTTCATATAATAAGGGCTTGGTGATGATGAACTCCTTTAGTTTTACCTTGTCTGGGAAGAACCTTATCTGCTGGATAGAGTAATTTTGGTTGTAGGTCCTTGCTTTTCATTACTTCGAATACTTTTTGCTAGTCCCTTCTTTGCTACAAAGGTTCTTTTGAGAAATCAGCTGACAGTCTTATGGGAGATCCTTTGTAAGTAACTCTCTGCTTTTCTCTCGCTGTTTTTAAGATTCTCTATCTTTAACCTTTGGCATTTTAATTACGATGTGTCTTGGTGTGGTCCTATTTGGGTCCAGCTTGTTTGGGATTCTCTGTGCTTCCTGGACTTGTATGTCTATTTCCTTTGCCAAATTAGGGAAGTTTTCTTTTATTATTTTTTCAAATAAGTTTCAGTTTCTTGCTCTTCCTCTTCTCCTTCTGGCATCCCTATGATTCGAATGTTGGCACTTTTGGAGATGTCCCAGATTCTTGTTATTTTCTCCTCATTTTTTGATTTCTTATTTCTTCATTCTGTTCTGATTGACTGTTTATTTCATCTTATGTTCCAAATCATTGATTTGAACCCTAGCTTCCTTCCCTTTACTGTTGTTTCCCTGTGGTTTTTTTCTTTATTTCACTTAGCATAGCCTTCATTTCTTCCCTTATGCTTGCGCTATCTCTGAGCATCCTTATCACCAGTGTTTTGCACTCTGCATCTCATAGGTTGGCTATCACCATTTCACTTAGTTATTTTTCTGGAGTTTTGTTCTGTTCTTTCAGTTGGGCCATATTTCTTTGTCTCCTCGATTTGGTGGTCTCCCTGTGTTTGTTTCTGTATATTAGGTAGAGCTTCTTTGACTCCTTGTCTTAGCATACTTGTTAAGATGTATGGGGCAGAGCCTTAAGTATTTGTCAGGGTGGGGCAACCAACTTCACTGCTTTGTGGCTCTGTATGTGAGGGAGGGGTTAGAGAGGGGACAATGATACTGAGGCTTGCTCAGTGCTTACCCCATTTCCAGTCACTTCACCCTTTTCCCACATGCAACTGGTACCCTTCGAGCTGCTGCCTCAGTGGCGGTTCCCAGATTGGGTGGGTTTGTGTTCATTGTAGGACCATATGGACCCTTTAAATAGCCTCTCCTGAGAGACTGGTAGTTTCTTCCACCACCCCAACCCCCACCAGCTATTACAGGCAGAGGTTATAAGATTTGTTTCCCGGCACTGGAACCCTGGACTGCCCAGTATGGCCTGGTGCTGGGATCACTCATTCCCAAGGTAACCCTCCTAATTTTAACCACCACATGCAAGATGGCTTTCTCTCCGCCGCCACCTCACCACTGCCTTGCTGCTGCCACACCACATCCTCTCCACCCCAGCTCCATGTCTCCACCCCCCTACCCATCTGGGTGAACATGGCTTCTTTAAATCTTTGGTGGTCGGACTTCCATACAGTTCAATTTCCTGGAACTTCTGGGTGTTTTTTGTTTTGAGGTTAGTTGTGATCCTTCTTATGGTTGTTCAGGGTGGTGAAGCATGTCTACTTACACCTCCTTCTTGACTAGAAGTCCTAGAGCAAATTTTCTTGAATCATATCAAGAGGCAAAACTAAAACTGTGAAGAGATCTTTAATTGTCATAATGAGAAAAGTACTGTATCTCCCTCTTGGAAATTCTACATTCCCTATTATTTCTTTCTCCCTTTCCCTAGTACTCTGAATTAGAATTAATTTAAGGCTAAAACTCATTTTAGAAAATCACTGAAAATCATCTCCACTTGATTTATCTCACTAAAATAGACCAATCCATTGAAGGACCACACAGCTGAATTTAGTCTTAGTTCTCTCATTTAATTAACTCATTCAACAAAACTTATTGAAGACTTACTATGTCTCAAGCAGTTTTTTTGTAGGCATACAAGGCATACAACACAATCCCTACCCTCAAGGAGCTCACAGTACAATTACATGATCTAAAGAAAATGACTTCAGTGTCCTCAAGCTCAAACAGATAGAATAATTCTCATCTTTTTTTGAGAGAGACAAAATATTCTCATAATATCAAGGCAGCCTGTGCTGCATTGCAGAATAAAAAGTAATCTATGAGAAAATTATTTTTACCTTTTACATACTGCTTCATTTAACAGTCAATAAGCTAAACCTAAACTATGTGGACGAATTAGGCAATTTTCTGCCAAGTGCTCTGAATTTCTATGAAACGACTAGCAGAGTAATATGAAATCACCTCCCCTTCTTAAGGATTTGGGATATAGAAATGTAAGAGTGGGAATGGTTTTACAGATTCACTAAATATGACATTATTAAGGACTTAGTTTGTCTGTCAGTAACAGGGGCCCAGAAAAGAGTAATTCAAATAGGCAGAAGTTTATTTCTCTATCAGATAAGAGAAGTTGGAGGTAGGTAAGTCCAAGACTCATAAGGGAGTTCCAAAGTTGTCTGGATGAAATCAAACTTGATATAGTCTTCGTCTACTTAGTCAAAGAGAGTTGCTGTAATTCTAGCCATCACATTTATTTCTCAGTGGCAGGATGGTCAAAGAGAGTTGAGAAAACATACCCTCTTCCACATGACCAATTCAACTTGAAGTCCGTTGGTCAAAACTGAGATACATAGCCACCCTTTCTGGCAAGGGAAGTCAGGAAATACAGTTATTAGTCAGGGGACAATGTGCCTAGCTAAAAGTATAATGAGAACAAATATTTGTAAGGCAACCAGCTGTCTCCACCACAGGAAACACTAGAAAGACTATTGATAAGTATTCTTTGACCTCTCCTGCATACTTACTTCCTTTCTGAGAGCTACCATCTGCTACTGTCTAGGACAACTCCAACTCTAGGCAGTGGTTTTCAAACTTCAGCAGGCATCAGAACCACCTGGAGGACTTATTAAAACACAGATTGTTGAGACCCAGCCCCAGCATTTCTTATTCAGTAGATCTGAAGTGGGACGAGATAATTTGCATTTAATAAGTTCCCAGGTGATGCTATTGCTGCTGATCTGGGAACCATATTTGAGAGTTACTGCTCTAAGCAAATGCACAAAACAGAAATGAAAGGAAAAGGGGGAAAAGCAAAAGATTATGAGTATTAAAGATGGAGTAGACAATGGAGAGTAAAATTGGCAAATAATAATGCCATTAAGCCATGAAACTGGGAACATTGTAAATCAGCACCTCTAACCCACTTACTAAGCCTCGGAAGAGTTGTTCCAGTGTTCCAGGACATTTCAGCACGTAACGTGAACCAGATGCTCTTATTCAAGAGATCCTGGGTGTAACTGTGCCCTGACCTGCTTGACCTGCCGTTTTGGAATTAGCAGAGAACATACTTCATTGCTCCAAATTGCTGAAATGTCATTTGTTCCTTACTTCTAACACATCATCTACACACTCATTGGAATTGCTGGCCTGTGACCTGACTGGGATATTTGACTCAAGTTTCCCCTGGAAAGGTAGAATGCTGGCCTGAAATACTCATAATCAGCTTCCCTCTTCTCACAGACTTGTGAAATCAGTAACCTGGGAGCTCCCACTTTCCTTGTCATCTCTCCAGAGCCCCTAATTATGACCTCTTTCATTTATAGGGTGGCCAGGAAGGCCAAGGCAGAAACTTCTAGCCACTGATCAAGAGGGACAGTCACATTCCCTGGTTAGGTGCGGTAACTTACTTTATTGCTGGGGCTTGTTTTTCTATTTATTCCACATGCTTTCCCTCCAGAACATATGTTTGCCATTGGCTACATACACGAGATGGGACAAAAGTAGGTTTACAGTGGTGAGTACATGAAATGGAGTTTATTCTTGTTGTATTATTTATTAATTATTGTATTTTTGCCCTATGAACAACTGTAAGCCTGCTTTTGCCCACCCTCCCCTCTCTCCTCCAGCTCATGTGAGCGCCTAAAGCATCCAGCATTGGGCCTAACATCTGAGGCAATTTTTAAGGATTGAATGGTTGATTTGAACTTGGCATTTTTCCACCCACATTCTGTCTGTAAAGCTTAGAGATTCTCTGCTGACTGCCCTGTCGAAAGCTCCAGGCTTTACCTTCACCCGTGAGCACCACTGGTTTGTAGTCTCATTCTTTTTTCTCCCCTCCCTCGTCTGAGCAAAAGATTGTACTCAGAACACATGAATCTTACTTTTGAAAGAGTGCCAGGCCCTAATGCAGGCCTTTGGCAGGGACACACACAGATAAAAGTGGCAGAATATAAATTCCTAAAGATGTTCTGTGCAGGAGGAATAGCAAGTGCCTGAATGCTACCACAAGGACCCCCAAAGGCAGCAAGCAGCAGCAGTCTCAAGGATTGGTCCTGACCCACTGGGTCAGTGAATGTTCAATGAGAGGCCAGTTTACACTGGTGTTATCTCTCTCTCTCTCTCTCTCTCTCTCTCGCCCCCCCCCCGCCTCTCTCGCTCTCTCCTCACCCCCACCCCCCTCTCTCATGTGCATTGAAGACCTCTTGGAAACTACTAAGAGATCTTTGAATCTTTGAGGATTATATAGAAAATAAGGAAACCACGAATACTCCAGAAAACTTGCATCTTCCTTATTCTTCCCTGTTTGTTTGGCAATAGAAAACTAAAGCTCAACCAAAAAGCAAGAGAAGATTTTTAAAGTCACCCGTACCTCAGGTGCCAGGCAGTCTATAGAAAATGAGACTGATCTGTTTTAAAGACTTGATTGGGTTTAGGAAGATAGTTCCCAGGGCTCTGTTCATCTGCCCTAATCAGCTGCATTTGGGGGCGGGAAGGTTCATTTAACTTTTCTTGCCACGGGGATGAAAATCAGTGAGAACAATAAAAAGCAAAAGAGTGATGGAGGAAGAAAAGGAATTAAAGGGCTCCTGAGTGAATAAGTAATTTGAGTGCCTGTTTACATTGCTGGTAGAGATATTTAAACAGTTGACCTACTGATGACCCTTTATATTCAGATTTCAGAGAAATTTTTAAAACCAAATAAACTTTAGAGAAATGAAGACTATTTTGGAAACTCTAAACTAATCCAACTGGTCAGACTAGGAAGGGGTTGGACAGGGGTCATTATTGGGGGGGGATCTGAAAAGACAGGGTTTTTTTTCCTGTTTAAAACTATTTATTATAAACCATTGAAAATTTATGGCAACACATTATGTGCAAAGCATTATGTTGAGAAATTAAAATACAGCTGGGGAGAAAATTGTATAAAGCACACAGAAAAATATATCTTTGTATGTTACAGGTATAAAATGGTACAAACAACAGCAATAATGATGATGTTAAATGTTGGAGAGAGATTACCACACGATGTGATATTTAAGAAAGTTTTCACATAGTTGGCTAAGAATCTATTAGTGTCTTGTGTGATAGGTAAAACTCAAACAGGAGGTGGTTGTAATTCTAGGAAAAGAAAAAGGCATGAGATTAGACAAGGGAATAGAGACTAGAGATCAGTATTTGTCAAAGTAATAGCAGAACCCCATGAAGAATTGTGGGGAAGGATGGTAAGGTAAGTGAAAGTTTACAAACCTCCCTTCCTATATACTGCCCCAAAAACCCTAAAAGAAGACAAGTAAAACAATTTTTTCATCAAACCAAAGGAATGATCCTTGCTTTGTTCATTAAACCCCTGAGAAACATGTGTCAGATACGATGTCCAAATAGGAATGAGTCATCAAATGCTGAAAACCTAGTCCAGCTTCTCCAGAAATCTACACAGTGTTGTGACAAAATGAAAAAAAATTCTATACAATAGTTTTTAAAGACGCTAATCCCCGATTTATTAAAGTGAAGATTGAGTATATGAACTGGTCATAGGGGAAAAAAGCAAACACCCTATTGTAATTTTCTTTCCTGACTTAAGCCACCTGTACCCTGTGACCCCAACAGTTGTGACAGAGATTTCATGGTCATGCCACATTTTTCCCCTCTTGCACATGGCTTCCTAGGCTGACTCTGCAACAAAGAGAAACCCTCACAATATGGAGAAACATGGTTGAAAGTAGAACCGGCCCTGGTAGAGTTATTCCCACTACTATAGAGAGAATGTATTTGCACACCAAGTTCTTTAGCTACCCAGGGCTTGAGTTCCTCACCCACTGATGACTGAACAACTGAACTAATTAGTTAAATTCATTGTCCAGGCCTCCTGGTAAAATTTAAAGGGAACATTAAAATGGTATACAAGTAAACTGAAAATAGAAACAGGAATAATGCAACTCAGTCAGACAAAGAGTAAGCCCAGGAAAAGTTTCTTGCATTGAAAAGATGATGAATAGAAAAACAAACAAACCAATCAAACAAACATAAAACCCATGTAAAAATTCTAAAATGATAAATGGATACCCCCAAAATTAAAATGAATATAAATAATAAATTATCAATGAAATTCATCCTCCAAAATTAAATTTAATAAGAAAATATAAGAAAAATTTAGATTGCATCACACTCTCGAGAAAATTAGTCTCTATAAACAAATTGAAAGCAAAGATAATTAGTAGACTGAGGTTTTTATTAAACTATTAAAAATCACAAAATACTAAAACCAGTAATATTTATGGAGAATTGGCATAATACAGTGGGACTGAAGAATAAAACAGAACAAATGTAACAGAAACAGCATTCGAAGACATAACAGAAGAAAATGTTCCTCAAGTTAATGAAGATTATCAATGCACAGACTGAAAAAATTTGCCAAAATTTATCAAATTTATGGATAAACTTCAAGACATATTCTAAAGAATCTTCTGAATTTCAAAAATAAAGAAAAGAAGTACTACAAGCAACCAGACAAAAGTTAACTTACAACGGAAAAAAAAATCAGACTGACTTCAAAGCAACAGAAGGACAAGCTAAAGATTGGGGCACAGCACCTCCTGAAAACCTACTTGAAGGTAGAGTTGAACTAGCTAAGAAATTAATCAAAATTAAGAACTCATAGTAAAGATTATTTGGGAAAAGTCAATGTTGAACATTTATTGTATATAACTATAGAGTTAGGCTCAACTAATTTTGCTAATTATATTGAAGGGAAACATTGTAGATATCTAATTCTTCAAGGACAAGATATGTAATATAGAAAATAATAACTAAAATATAAAAATGATTTAATAAAATAACAATTTTACTGAGAGAACTATACAAAAATATAACAACAAAACCCAGAAAGCAAAGTCTAAGTGACCTAATTTCTGTATCTTAAATATAAAAAATAAATTAATATTACTTCCTCAGCTTAATTAAGCAATAACTATTAGTTTTGACGCATTAGTTAAACACATCAAGTATTCACAGTCAGAAGAAGTAGTGTGCAGTTCTCAAAAAACTGACCCACAAGGAATGTAAACATATATAACAAAGGATACTCTAGTGAACTTCATACCATAAGGCAACAGAAAATTTATTTTTAAAATAAAAATTAATTAATTAATTAACCAAAGAAAGAAAAGGTATACAAAGCAAAAAACATAAGATAATAGAATAATATCAAATAAGCTTTGTAAACATAAATATAAATTGATAACTTACCTATTTAAAGAAAAACTCTCAGACTGGACTTAAAAAGAGACATAATTTCAGTCTTCAAAAAACATACTTATAAAGTGGGTTGAAACTTAAATGATGTGCAAATATATAGCAGATACTGAAAAATCAAATAAAACCACATACAACTAAATCAGAAGAAACCAGGCTTTCAAAAGCTATGTCTTGAAAAGTTAAATTTAAAATTAAAGGATTAAATAGGACAAAGAGAGTCTTATTTTAATCATGAAGAAATAACACTCAATGAATGTGTATTTAACCTCTACCTGTATATGTCAAGTAGAATAAAATTAAACTATATAAAATAAAAATCTGTTTAAAATGCAATAAAAATTTTACTGAAACATACTAAAAGTGGGAAACTTAAACACAGTTCAAAATCAAATATAAAAAGACTTTAATGTTTTAAATAAAACATACCTGTTCTGGCAAATATAATATTCAAATTATACTACACAATATTTCATTTCAGATTCTATGTATAAAACTTCATATCTAAAAATAAAAATATATCTACTTTTTATGTTCAAATGCTACATTTTTTAAAAGATGTATCATATAAAATGTGAATAAAATTTAATAAATTCCAAAGATAATGACACCTTTTTTGACTGCAATGCTGCAAAATGCAAAACAAATATCAGAAGGACAAATAATTCACAAACTGAAATATTTTAAACTCTAATGGAATGTGTTGTGTTAAGTCATTTGACTCAGGTCAAAGAGAATGCCAAAATCATAATTAAAACAATAAATAACAATAAAGGAAACTTTTGCATTCCAACTTACTAAATGCAAACAAAATTGTGCTCAGAACATGATTAATAACCTTAAATGGCATCATTAGTTAACAGAAACTGGTATAAATTATTAGTTTTAATTCAGAAAGTTGGAAGAATAAGTAAAAAAATTAAGGAAAACATATGAAATACATCTACATGGATAAAACAAAAAAATGAATTTAGGTTTTATAAACTTTAAACTGCAAAACACATGAATCCATTAACTTGTTTATTAAGAAATTTTAAATATATATAATAATGGATAAGATAAAGGGGTGTATACTCACAGTTTTAATAGAAATTAGAAGATTTTTTAACAAAAATCTTTATCTGATATTACACCAGTAAAATTTTGAAATAGATGAAAATAAAGATTTTATTGAAAGTTATAAATTATGCAAGTTAGTTCAGAACCAATAAAAATCTTTAAGTTGATTAATAACCACTGGGGATTAAAATCAAGAGTACTGCAAAAACAAAAATATTGGGTTGGCCAAAAAGGTTTTTTTAGTTTTTTCCATAAGATGGCTCTAGTAATGCTTAGTTGTCTGTAACTTCATTTGAAACAATTTTGTTAGATCATATTGTGACAGCTGTCATATCAGCGTGCATTTAAAAAAATATTTATCAAAATTGGTGAATTTTTGTGTAGCCATTTTAATATTGAAGATGGGAGAAAATATGCAACTTTTCAGCATATTATGACTTATTACTTCAAGAAAAGTAAAAATGCAACTGAAATGCAAACAAAGATGTGCGCAGTGAATGGAGAAAGTGCTGTGACTGATCGAATGTGTCAAAAGTGGTCTGTGAAGTTTCGGGCTGGAGATTTGTTTCTGGGGGGATGATGTTCCGCAGTCGGTTGGGCAGACCAGTTGATGTTGATGGAGGTCAAACGGAGACCTGAACTGAGAACAATCGACATTCTACCCCACAGGAGAAGGCCAACATCCTCAAAATATCCAAATCACTAAAGCTACTGGTGAAAATTTAAAATGTGTTTTTTTTTAATTTTACAAAAAAAAAGCACACAGACTTTTTGGCCAACCCAATACATCCCCCTAAAAAGAGTAAAGACAGAGCTGAAACAGTTTCAAATGTGATTCATAGGGGCACAGTAGTTTTTGAATGAAATACCGAATTCTCAAAAAAAAGATGAGGATTTTTCTAATGTTTTCCCGAGGCTGTAGCCCTGGGAATAGCCTGGACTCATGGCCAGCTAAATCAGAAATAAATTTTAAGCCTTATTTTTCTAGGCAGCATCAGGAGCCAGGAGAAGGTGGACAGTTAAATAAAACATCAGTTCACACCTATTAAAAGCAGTAGAGGCAAGGTTCCGTGCCAAATTGGCTTGAAGAAATAGTGTGGCAGGTATGCTTTTAATGAAGATCATTTCTCCACCTTCCTGTTTTAATTTGATTTCCCTGGCAGAGTTGAGCTTCTTTGGCTTGGAGGAAATCTGCTTAACTACCACCATTTCAACTGGGAGCCAGACAGGACTGGATTTCTTCACCACTTCTGCAGCTTGGCTTTGGACTTCCACAGGGTGAAGTCGAAAGTCCTGGAGAGGATCCAGCAGGAAAGGAGAGGCTGCTCTGTTTGGCTGGGACAGGCCACGCGATGTCAGTGGCAGAGGCTGAGCCCACTTTACACTACATTTTGAACTACATCCTCTTCGCAGACTGACAGCAGCTACAGAGACTCTCTTTGTAAACTGCTCCAAACTGCAAAGTACCTCCTCCAGCTGGGAGCACGGCTGAGGCCGAAAGCCCCTGTTCAGTTGGAGAGCAGGCCGGGGCTGCATTCATGCATTCATACCTTGCCTCTGGGGCTCTCCATACATAACCACACTTTCCTTATAGATTACATAAAAATTTCATGGCCATTTCATTGTTTTTCAAATAGGTTCAAAATGCCATCTGCCTGCAGAATGTCCCACAAGGCCTTAATCCACCCAGACAAGTGTTTGCTGAGCATGTCTGTATTTGTTTCCTAGTGCTGCTCTAGCAAACTGCCACACATTTAATGGCTTAAAACAACACACATTTTTTTTAAATCGTACACTTCGGGAGGTTGGAAGTACAAAATGGGTCTTATAGCTCAAAATGAAGTGTCAGCAGAACCTCCTTATGGAGGTTCTAGAAAATCCATTCCCTTGCCTTTCCCAGCTTCTGGGGGCCACCTGCCTTCCTCAGCTCTTCTTACCATCTTAAAGCTCACCACTCCCTCTATTTCCATGGTCCTATTACTCTGCTGACTTTACCCTCTTGCCTCTCTCTTAGAAAGACACTTTTCATTACATGGGGCCCACACAGATAAGCCAGGATAATCTCACCATCTCAAGATCTTTAACAAAAACACATCCACAAAGACCCTTTCACTACGTAAAGTAACATATCCACAGGTTCCAGGAGCTAGGACCTGGACATCATCAGGGACCACTTTTCTGTCTACTATAATGTCCTCAGTGGATAGCCCAGCCTGGCTAATATAATTCAACCAGGCAAGAGCTGCCACAAAGTCGTAAGTGATTAAGATCCAAAGAAAGAACAAGAGGTGTAACAATGCCAAGTTGTCAAAGGAGAGAGAGAGGACAACTTGATTGGGAGTAGTCACATGAGCCATCTTGGAAGGAGAGCCAAGAAGCTGAACTGGATCTTGAGGGGTGAGGGAGAAGTTGCTTCCCTGAGTCCCAGAGGGAGCCTTGACAAGCGGTAAGTAGGCAGTTAAGGATATGAAGTGCCAGCTCTTTCATCGAGCTTCTTGTAGGGGCATCGCCAGATATACAAACACCAAATAAATGGCTCTTAAGAGAAGAGAAAATCAGGGCTAATCCTTAGAGCCCCCCCTTTCACTCCCATCTATACTCTCCCTCAATCCCCAGGGGAGGGGAAGTGCGTCCTCAGAATACACTGGACGTGATTGGGTCAAGGTTGTGCCTAAATGGAATCTTCATTCCTCTTGGAAGACGCCTTGTCAATTCCTCTATTCACCGGGAGGGAATGTGTTCTAAATTCCTCAGCTGGAACTCAAAACCCCTTTCTCCCTGAAACAGTGTTCATAACAAATGTCAGGTGGCGTTGGAAAGGACTTCGGAGAGCATCTAGCCCACCCTCCTCCAGCAGCAAGCTGGTGACACCAGCGTAAGTTCTCCCCACCACATTAAGACATGTGGAATCTCTGTTCTGCCCTTATCTTCCTGTGTTTTTTAATGTAATTACTTTTAGTTTAGTTCAAAGCTATCTGAACTCTACCATTCCTTAAACAAATAGTTATTGAATACTTATTGTGAATAAAGCGCACTCTTACTCACAAGCCTAAGAGGACAGGGCCAGAAGACACGTGTACCCACCACTAACAAATCAGGCAAACTAAACAGGTCCCTTAACAAGCTGCCCCAACACAGGCTCATTGATGTACAGTCACATCACTCCTCCTCATTTCTGACTGAGGTTGTTGATTCCCTCCTAGATCATCATCTGACATATTCCGTATCTCGTGAAATCCTTTCTCCAGATTTGCCTACCGACACCTACAACCATTCACTATTCAATCCCAGCTCACCCCTTCTAAGATTTTTGTATCCATCCTCAGAGTTCAGAATGTGGGTGGACAAAGGAGAACCATGTACACCTGGACCACAGCATTCTTGCTAGCAAGGGCTAGTGTGCCCTGAGACCAAGGATGGCACTACCCGGCTAGCCACTGTACATACAGAAAAGAAAAACTCAAGTGCGGTCTCATGCTTAGAGCATGTTTCCATGATCTCATGAAGCTTATAGTCCAGTGCAGGAGACAAAAAAAAATAACAATCACCCCAATGAACACATATAGGAATTCTATGTTTTCTTAAGCATTATGAATAAAATATGTGCTATGCTCTTTGATTATACTTTAAGATGTTCTGTGATGATGGAAATGTTTCACGTCTGTACTGTCAAACATGGTAGCAGTCACTAGCCACATCTAGCAATTAACTGAACACTTGAAATATGACTATTGTGACTTAGAAAATAAATTTGAAATTTTATTTCATTTTAATGAATTTAAGTGTAAATGCAAATAGCCACCTATGGTGAGTGGCCAGCGTATTGCACAACACAGGTGTAGATATTCGGGCTGTGTAAGGACCACAGCCATGACTTAGCCATCTCCCCAGTCCCAGAGCTGTCAGAGTGTCTGATACATACTCTGCACTAAATAAATATTTCCTGCTTCACTTAATGAAGAGAAGAAATAGGATTAAATGTTCCTATTGTGCTAATGTGGAAAGGGGCCAACAATTTCTTGCTTAAATTCTGTCTCTACCTCTTCTTATTAGTGGTATGAGTTTTGACAAACTATACTTTTAAAATTACATAATAATATTGCTAATAATTGCTGACATGTATCAGCTGCTCAGTGCATGAAATCCTTTACGAGAATTTGTTTGATACATGAGACAACTAAACCAAGTAAACCTTTTCAGTTGAGTAGATAAACCAAGACTAGTAAGTGGTTAAGTTAGTGATTTCAAACTGAAGGTCATGACCTATTACTAGGTATAAATCAATTAGGTTGATTCCACCAGTCTAAATGTATGCAACATACGTGTGTAGACACACATATGTATATATACTTATATATGTACATGTATTATGTGTGTATGGTATGTGCCTATATTATGCGCATACCATATGTGTCTTATATATATGCATTTTCATAAGTGTTTGAAGCCACTAGTTTAAGTAGCTTTGACAAGGTTATTCAGGTAGCTAATGATGAGCTGAGATTTGCACCCAGGCTGTCTGACTCCAAGTCTTATATGTTAACTGGTATACTCTAAAGCTTCCTCTGGTTTTGTAAGAAATGTACTTAAATTGTAGGCAACTTACATATAACTATGAAAAACCTCACCCGTCCGTCAGATACGGAACGTGCGCGTGTATGCAGGCACAGACATACACACGTACACTGTCTTTGAGTGATGCCTAATATCTTTTAGATTGAGTCCGTTGTCTCCAGCTATGAACCAAAGAAAATTGATCCTAATTTAAATGTCTCTAAATCAACCGAAAGGATTCCACTTTGGCAGAGATTGCTAGGGCTCACCTATATACATATTTCTCTCTTTCATACGGGCATACTACTGGGCTATACTTTCCATCCATTTGCCTTACAGGTACACGAGGCCGTGCGGTTGAGTGCTGATCACTAGAGTACGGGTGAAAGTGATGTGCGCCGCTTCTAGGACTGGCCTCTAAAACCTCCCACATAGTCCCCTAGACTCCTTTTGCTCATTACAGGCTGAATACATCGGATGAAGTGAAAGATTCTAAAACCTAAGGGGATGGCAGGATGAAAGGAGCTTTGGCCCTGAGTGACTGTGGAGGGCTCAGCCCCTGACCTCTCCCCTCACCCCGCTTTGGATTGTGACGTGAGTGAGAAGCAGTCCTTAGTTGTATTATGACAACTGCAGTTTGTTGTTCGTTACAGCAATTGTCCCATCTGACTAATACATTACTGGAGTTGATGAGATGCACACAAGAAAACAAGTCCGAGACGCATCCTGCTCCGATTTCATCCGCCGCCATCCCACCATGCTAAGGAGAGCTGCAGAACCACCCTGGAGCTCCTGGAGTCGGGCTGGGTGAGAGGTCTGCATCCAATCGTCTGGGCGTCAGAAGACAAAGGCAATGGGTATTCGGTCATCTTAATAACACAAATTTCAGCTCCTAAAGTGCTTTGCAATTGCAAAAGGAGCTTTCTCAATACATGGCTTCATGTGATTAAATTGAATATAGACAAGAATCCCCATTTCACTGGTGAAGAAGCTGAGGTTCAAGTATAGTAATATTTACCTGCAATCTCCTATACACACTAAGAGTAAGACTATGATTCAGACCCAAGTCTGCAGACTCCACATCTACTGACTTACTAGGAAGAAGGTGGCGTGAGAGGCAGCAAGCATCCCAAAGCCAAGGTGATGATTGGTGTATATAGGTTTTGCTTCATAAGCTCAAGCTCCTGTCTGCTTGCTAAAAGAAAGGCATACACTATATGTGAAATTTTAAGCTTTCTAAAGTATTTTTACAACTATCATCACATTTGAGCCTCATAATAACTCTGTAAGGTGAGCAAGGCTAACACTATTAACTCCATTTTATAGATGAGTCACCTAAAGGCCAGAAAGATAAGCTTTCCCAGGTATATAGCTTGTTACTGAGAGAATTAAGATTAGAGTCCAGGTCTCATGGCTCCCAGATCTAAATTATTGTTGCTGGATTATGCTTTTTCTTTATCCCTGACCTAAGAGAATTTCTTTGTAGAATGGTAATTCTTCACTGGCTTAAGGTTTGTTGTTGTTGTTGTTGTTGTTGTTGTTGTTGTTTTCTAGGACTTGATAGCTTTGCATGAGCTAGACATTTTTTTCTCACTTTTTTTTCTAATGCATTTTAGTTCAGGGGAAATCAATAGTTTTAAGGAAGATGAAAGTGTTCCTTAATTTACTAGGTGTTTTTTTTCCTCAATCTTTTTTAGTGCTCCTCATTTGGGACCAAGGAGCAGTTAGCTTAGTATCTGATGTTGCCTGCATGGTGCTGCTGTGGGAGGCTCCTCTTGCCCTAGCAGAGGAAGGATGGATGGGGCAGGGAAGGGAGATACAGCACATCCTGGGCCCTTGGACGAGAGAGCACAGGCTCCAGTTTTCCCTCTTGGAATCCAACAGCTGACTGACAAGAAATTTTAAAAACAAAATAACAAAGTCAGTGAAGGGTGGTCGTCACCGTCAGGCACACATGCACTTCATTGCACCTGGTGTCGGAGAGTTAGAAGATAATTCTTGGCACAGAAAGTCATAAATCATTTCAGTGATGTGGCTCAACAGAGAACATACATTCTGCACTCAGAGGATTGATGGCAGTAGGTGGAAATGGTGCAAGAAGCAAAAATGGTACAGTGGGCTGAGGGTGCTCCCCCTATAGGGGGTGGACTGTAAATGCAGTTGTATGTATCCTTCCAGGTAAGAGGCAGAGGAAGCTTTGAGACAGATGCACGGAAGAGACGGTGATATCAAGATGCCACACAAGCTGAGGAGTACTGATGAGCCTAGAGGTTAGAAGACACCAGGAGCAGGTTCTGCCCCAGAGCCTCCAGAGTGTGGCTCTGCTGACACGTTGATCTCAGACTCTGGCTTCCAGAACTGGGCAATAATAAATCTGTGGAGTTTCAAGCCACCAAGGCTATAGAAATTTGTACAGCAGCTCTAAGAAATTGATGTGGATGGGTTTATATTAGCAGAGAGGAGATTCTGAAGGATCTGACCCTCTTTCAGGGAGCAAGAGCACCCAATGTGCAAGACCAACTGGACATCAGACCTCAGCTAGTTGGCTCAAAAAATAATTCCAAATTGAGTTCTACTGTGAAACCCCAGTGGAGAGCAGAAAGTGAAAACCAAAGTTCTAGGTTACTTTGGAGACTAGACAGTTAACAGACCAGTAAGTAATTAGTAATAAACAGGATGATTCTGATCTCCACATCCCCTGCAGGACACATACCCCTTTAATATCCTCTGCTGCAGTCAGGGGTGAAATCCAGAAGTTGGGAAGAAGTTAGATTAACAGAAAATAATTTTGAAATGTAACTCGACGTGTATGTGTGTGAGTGTGTGTATGTGTACAGGTGCATGCATTCCTTTTTCCGGGCCGGTGGCCAAGGCGGCATCTGGAGCAGGGAGAGCTAATGTGAACCTCTCCATGGCCTGTGGGGCAGAGGTGGGTGGAGGGGTGCTGCCCGCAATGGACAGTCCATAGGAAGAGATCATAGGTTGATCCTTCCAATTTCTCTCCCCAGAAAACAGCATAAAAAGAGCAGGCACACAGATGATCTAAAAACTTAAAGTATTTCTTAAACCTCATCACAGTTTCCCATGTCTATTGGGAGGTACCTGAAAAGGACACAATCACTGCAATCAGATAAATTTAGCACCAGCTCCAGTACTTAGCTCTGTGTCTTTAGGCAAATTACTAAATCTCTCCGAGCCTCACGTGCCTCTTCAATAAGAATGGCCAATGTCTATTTCACCCACTTTTAGAACTAAATAAATGAAATATGTAATTAATTTAATATGTACGTGCAATGCACATTAGGTCCCCTTGAATGCAATGTTCACTTCAACATCCCTCGGAACCGAACTGATTTCTGAAATGCCCTCTTTAGTGCGGAGCTCAGACTTGACCCTGCTCTTCTTGAGCAGCAGCAATCACCTCCCTCAAGCTTCTTGCTCCTGATGCAAATTCAAACGGATCCGTTTACTTCCTAACCAGACCTCACGGAACATATTTTCTCACTGACAAAACTCAGATTTAAAACTGGACTTTCTATCCTTTTATTTGATATCTTCATTAAGTTTTACATTCACAGAGGCCCTGCTAATCATTTATAGCCATTTATCTATTTTTTTATCTCAAGGAGTTGCCATTGAGTGGTGAAAACTTCCTGTTCAGGGGCGATCAGCAAATTAGGGCCAGAAAAAGTAAGACCTCAGAGCCCAGAATTCACTCTGCGGGTGCTCAGGCCCTTCCCTCTACACTTTCTTGTCTCCAAGGGAACAGGCAAAGGCCTCAGACCTCAACTCTCTACCGCAAACAGAAAAACAACAAAATCGCCAGGCTGTGCCTACTGTCCCTTTCCATTTCATTAGGTCAGTGAAAAGCAGAACCAGCAAAAAAAAATTTTTTTTACTTTTGATTTCAGTATTGTCAATTGTAATAAATTCAACTAAGTTTCACTAGCAAACTGCTTTCTGTTTGTTCAGGGGAATTAAGCTGTAGTCTTCAAACCCTGCCTTAACTAGATATTTGGTTTTGGAATAAAACTGCAGCCTCTCACTGCACTGATGAATTCTGTGGGCTGCTAAAGATCCGCAGCCAATGCTGGACTTGGTGGGCCATTTGATTCATTTATCTCTAGTGACTCACTTAATGCGACATATAAACAAAAGAGGAAATGCCTTCTGAGGCACTGGAGGCACTTAATGGCATCAGACAAGATAGTCATAGCAAGTTTGTTGATTCTTCCCGCAACTTAAACAGCAGCCCAATTATCTTTGCATAAAAACGCAGTTGAGATTGAAGTGTTACGCAAACGGTTCAGATGAATAAAACTTTATTAATTGGGGCTGAGTATTGGGTGACTGCGGATAGCCGAGTGTCAGGTGAAGGCAGCCAAACGCCAAAGAAGGGGTTTCTGATCCCCAAGGAGTCCCCCGGTTTCTTTCCAGGAGCTTTCAATCTGAGAGTGGTCTCTGGCTGGCAGCCTTCCGGTACTGGCAGCCCTTAGTGGGTGTCCTGCTCATGTCTGGATGAGAACAACACAGAAACACAGTCAGCGCTCTGAACATTTGCCATGTCCAGCTTGGGAGAAACGAGGAAGTCCAGAAGAACCTGAACTCAAACCACAAAGCCACAAGCTTATGCATATCTTAAACCAGAAAAGGAGCGGTCGGAACATGTTGGCCAGTAGGAGGAAGTCACAGTTCTTCTCTGAAGTGAATTTCCGACCATGTTTCTAGGTGAGAGTTTCAAAGGTGTCATCTGAGACAGAAATGTTGATAAACTCCTTAATACAGCTGTCAGGTTCTGATTAGATTCCTGCCTGTTTCTCCCCTCTTGCTCTTACTAATTCCAGTTCTATTTCAAAACTCACTGGTGGTCTGGTCTGGCAGCCACCCTCCTCCCTCCGGTTTCCTCTTCCGAAGGATCTTGAATAGCTCTCTTCTCTGCCAGAGAATTCTGCTCCTGAGTAGCAACCCCTATTCATCCTGGCTTCAGGGCTTCTTCCTTTTCTGCCCTCTCTGCCCTGCCTGAAGTGTCTGAGCGAAGTGTCATTCCATCTGTGTTACGTTGATATCCTCAGTTCTCTGCGTACTTGTTGGTATGGCCCCCTCCCCCAATCTGACTTTTATGAAGGGGATCACGTCTACCATCAACTGCTAGAGCCCTGGTACCTTGCAAGATTTATGGCACACGCTTATTAAATACTTGCAATTTGGGTGGATAACACGGAAGCTGTGTGTCTATACATATGTATGTGTTTGAGCCCAGTGATGAAGGGTACAGAAGAAAATAAAAACTCCAAATCAAACTGCTGATGGTTTTATTTCTTGGTCACAGACCATCTCTCCCCTTAACCGTAGGCATTTGAACTGTTGATACAGAAACCAAAGCAGCTCTGCGGTCGTTTTAACCGACCTTAAAAGAAATGAGACCCGGGTCAGTATACCTGCAATTCCTACAACTTCTAAAATACTCAGGTGTTCCCGGTCTATCTGTCTGGGCTAATGGTACCCCTTGCAACCCTGAAGCCCTCCTTCTACGCTTGGGTAGTTTCCTCTGTCCAGCTAGCTCAATTCACTCATTAGGCTCGGTTCCGGAGTCTTGGACCTGAGCTCTCCTCTTGGCTGGAGCTGAACATGCAAGATTTTCCCTTCATCAGGCTAATGAAGTAAGAGTCTTATGTCATCATTAGTGCTGGTGTTAATCCAAGCAGAACTAATGCTGGTGTTGTTCCAAGTAGGATTAACCAAGCCCAGCCCCCATCCAGCCAGATGTTAGGCATTCCTTACTGATGTTAATGAATAATTCCCTTGGGTTTCACAAACAGCTGAGTCCACCAAATTAACTTCAGGGACCCAGAAGCAAGCCGCATGCCTAATAGAGATTTGTCCTAGGAGGATACCGAGGGCTTAGAACTTCTGGGCTGAAAGCGAGCAGGAGTGTTCTTTTCAGGGTAGCAAATAGCCGTACTGCTCCTAGCTGTCCAAAGAGCAAAGGGGGCCACCTGAGGGCAGCTATCAAGCCCCCGAGGCTTCCTAGGAATGTTTGCCTTTGCAGAGCCCTCCCTCCTTCTGTGCCGGTCTCCACAGGGACTAACTGTGTGTGTGTTTATCTCCTCCACCGGACTTTGAGTGCAAGGACTGCGTCTTTTCATCTCTGTGTCTCTGGCCTCAGGTAGAGAAATCACCTAACTGTTGTATGGAAATAAGTGACTGTAGAATGTCTTCCTGAGATGCTTTCCTTTACTTTCCAGTTCCACATGGCTCTTTTCTCCCTCTCCACCAAGTAAAATATATCCACTCTAGACTTTCCATTTGTACTTGATCACTACTGTCATAGGAATTTGATAATGAGAATAAAAACCATCTATAGGAAGGGTCAGACACTGTGTTAAAAAATTGCATGCATTTTTCTTTTTTTATTTTAATTGTTGCTCTAGTACAGTTTTCTGCCTTTTTTACTCCCATCCCAGAAAAAAATTGCATGCATTTTTCAACAACCCATGAAAGCAGTATATCAGGGTGAGGGAGAGGTTAGTTAAACGATGTGCTGATTTGCTTAAGGTCATTGGACTAGTCTGGAGAAGAATGGCTGGTGATACATCTATCCATTCCACTAACAGTTGGCTGAAATTACCCCACCTGGAAATAATGGGTCAGATGTCTATAATATTTCCTCCCCAAAACATAAAATCCCCACAGTAGGAGACTTTGTGAATGAGAGGCTTAAAATATTATGAGAAAAAAATAGAAGAGACAAGAAGGATAAATGGGAGCCTTGAAGAATATTGTTTGAATTCCTAAAGTAATGTAGACAATACACTAGAGAGACTATCAAAACCAATTTGCAGAGCCTGGCTGGGTAACTAAGTTGGTTAGAGCATCATCACAATACGCCAAGTTCGTGAGTTTGATCCTCATCGGGACACAAATAAGAATCAACCAATAAATGCATAAATAATGGCACAACAAAAATCTCTCTCTCCCCCCTCTCCCTCTCCAGTCAATAGATAAAAATTAAAAACAACAATTTGCAGATATTTTATATATTACTACTGGCTATTCTACAGCTGATTTCCATTTACTCTACAACTCCCCTCATGCTAGAATGTTCTCAGGCTCTCAGTTTCGGTGAGATGCACATACACATCTTTTAATTAGTAATAGGTAATATGAGAACCAAGAAGAGTTTTCCCTCTGTGGTTGCTCCTCCAACCAGATGTTCAGAGTCCTGTCTATCATGACTCAGCCACTGACTCCCTCCTCCTGGATCCCACTGAGACCTAGAGATGCAGGGGCACTTGGACTCCTGCACTGGAGGAAGTAAGGCTTTATCAGCCGACCTCCCCACTAAGTTGTAGCTTGGTGCCACCCTTGCTGACGCCACACCAGAGCGCAGCAGAATGCCCTGACCTAACTCTGCCCGTCCTCTCACTCAAGTCTCAACTCCCATCTTAGTATAAAGACACGTATGTGTCCCAAAGGCCCAGTGTAGTCTGTCTCCATTTTTTCTTCTCTTAAAGTGGCATGGAAGAAATCTCTAAGCTTATTCTTTTTATTGTCTCCTTCATTTTATGCCTTTTCTCTCTGCCCAAACTACAGCTTTCTTTTTCTTCTAATTATCTTTGTCAAGAGTGGCTAAAACTTTCAGTATACACAGACTGAAATATACAGTTGGAGGAAAAGCATATAGAAAGAAATTAATTTATAGTAGGTTTTTCTTAAAGAACCCTCATGGATAGGGACTATTACTGATTATAGATTCTTTTTATGAAACTATGTCTAATCATTTGTGCAAATCTGAGCCAGACTATGACAGTAACCATAGACCCATATATTGAACATCCAACCTTGTGCTTTAAGCACGGCATTGGGCCAGGGACTTCCCATGCAATATCTGTAGTTTAATGGCCCTCAAAAGAAAACATGATCATTTTCATGTTACCAGTGAAGAATCTAAAGCCCATTATCAACGTTAATTGATTTGCCTTCAAAGTTACATCATTGGAGATGAATTCACTTCTCTTTCTCCTGTTGAGGAAACAGCTGTTCATACCAAAGAGGGGGCAGACATGCCGGTGTGCCTAGAATGGCCAGCTCTAAATTTCTGCAGGCAATCTCTCAGGATGGTCTCTCCCCGGGAGAGGTGAGACTTCAGAGCTCCTAGAGCGACTCAGAAACATACCCCCAGGCTGCCCCTCTGTGCCCTCCAATGCCAGCCTCGCTCTGTGTGATCCGAAGTATAACATGGTCTGTTGTTTCCTGCCAGATGAAATGCCGTATTTTGAAAGCCTCCCGTTTGGCTTTAATACTCACCACCAGGTCTACCTCTTTTCTCAGCCCTTTCAAATACTTACATTTATCGTTTATAATTGAGATATAGTTCATAACATTATATGACATTTTATAATGATAAATTAAAAATCAAAGTAGGCTTTCAAGAGAACAGTTTCCGAGTTGGGCACAAAGAACTTAAGACATCAGATCTAAGCCCTTCCTTTAAAACTAAATCCAACCCCAACTTGAAAGAGTCTACTTCGAAGCCTCTTTTTCCCTCTCTTTCCATGCCATCTGTATATTCCCAGGGGCTTTAGATAATCCTCTAACCTCCCCAGGACCCTTCAGGGTCAAGGCCTAGAGGTGACAACAGCTAGGGGGGTTCTGGCAAAAGCAGAGCTGAGGGGAAGGATCCCCGTCAGCCTCCTTCCAGGAAATGAGGAAGAGTCAGGAGCGGGAGGAGCCGCTGATGACTGGGCTGAAGGCTGGGCCAGGCTCTGTGCTCTCCATGGCTCATGAACAAGGGGCTCAGCTTTGCTGTCTTGCCAGGGAGTGTCGTCAGCGCTGCAGCTGCCCAAGGTGCAGAACCCTCAGGGAGAAGATATAAGGTGCCAACATGGCAGAAATAGAAAAAAAGAACAAGTCGAGGACTGGAAGTTAATTGAAAGCAAATGATGCATTTTGACTGGTGGATTCAAAACCAGATGTCTATGGAAATAACCCAGTGTAACGCATTCAAGAGCATAGAGTTATAAGTGAAGGTTATAAATATGCATTGCTCTGGTTATAGTTAACAATACAGTATTATATTCTTGAAAGTTGCTAAGACAGTGGATCTTAAGTGTTCTCACCACGGAAGAGAAATGGTAATTATGTGACTTGGTGGAGGTGTTAGCTATCCCCATGGTGGTAATTCTTTTGCAATATATAACTGTATAAAACAATCATGTTGTATATGTTAACCTTATATACCGTTATATGTCAATTATATCTCAAAGCTGGAAAAAATAACTAATTGTAAAATAATTAATTAATATGCAGTGCTGTAATCTCTTAGTTATGTCTTTCATTCCTCTCCTTCCATGTCCTAGGTCATAGGATGGCACATAGATTGTGGGAAATTTGTGCAACAGCGTTGTTTATGCCCAACCCACCTCTGTGTCTTTCCCATACACACACTCACGCACATTCACAGGCACAACAGCGTATCCGTGAAGTTCCAATGTCAGGCAATGCTCTAGTTTTGGAAAGGATCATTCCAAGTTCCTCCACACATATGTGCAAAAACACACTTCCAAGCACGCAAGTACATTTTTCATTTGCATCTTTTCACAACAAAAGCCCAAACATTCATCATAATAAAATGATAAGCACATGCTGAATGCACGTTCAAAGCCCCAGAGTTCCGTAGTCCTCCCAGACGCACGAGAGCCACGCTGACACACACCTGCGCACACTCACCCTGCACTGTCCCCCCCGTCCCCCTCTGTCCAGAGAGTCGCTGGACTCAAGTGCCCTCAGCTCCCTCTCTCGACTCTGAGGACTGTCAATTTGCCAGCCGCCTCTGATCCCTGCCCTCCTTTTCCTCCAAATTAAATTTCAACTTTTTGTAAACCTCTGTGAAAATGACAAGCCAGTGCCAGAGCTGTCTTTTAATACACAAAAGCATAAATAATGCCATCCATCAGGTCTGTCACTCAGAAAGATGGATTGCTCGTTGTCCAGACCCCTGAATGACACCAAAGCCAAAGTTAGAAAGTGTCTCTTTTCTTTTCCGTAGTGGCTTTCTCACTCCTCTGCTCGCTTGCTCGCTCTCTTTTTTATTTGCCGGACTGCTTGATTCTGATTAATGGTCCTGTCAGGGTGGGATTCCACTTGCTCGGATAATGAGTCAAGAATGTATTCCCTGTCACAGGCGCAGCAGATGTCAGGGGCAGAAGGGCTCAGGGATGCCAGAAACAATATACAGTTTCTTCCTAGTCCCCTGACAGGCCAATATGCTGCACAAGGTCTAATTTATGTAGACAAAATGCAGGCGGGGCTGCAGCAACCAGAAACCTGCCCCAGGAAGCCTGGCCGTGGTGCAGCTCACAAGCGGTGCCTGCGTGTTGGCCGGTCCGGCAGCGGTGAGCTGGTAATGAACATCAACCGTCGACTCAATAGTGCTGCCTCTCAAGGCCCGAACACACGGAGAGGCCCAGGACCCCTTTGACTTCATTAAACCGCACTTTATATCATTATGAGAAGAAATCAAACAGGGCAGAGGGCTTCTGTTTCCTTTAATGGCTTGATTAGGTTATTCACTGTTGGGCATGGGTGTTATCATACTGGAGGCTGCTGAAGGGTGCTAAGAAGTGTCAGCCACAGAGCCGCTCCAGCCAGACACTCTTTGTGCTCTGACAGGACTAATTTGATCTTCGGAGTTTGTGCACCAACTAGACCTGAGTCAGGGCCCCCCATCATCCCACTGGCACTTCAGGAAACAGAGCTGCTCTTTAGCCAAAACATAGATGCCTGTGCTTGGTCTCGGCCCAAAGGCAGACACGCTTGCACACAATCAACCTGTCCGCACAGATCTCGTGCATGTGCGTGTACTTTTTTTTTTTTAGAAAAATCTCTCGGGCTGTTTCTTGAGTTATAACATTAAATCAATATACATTTCCCTTAGAAATGAAAATAGGGCCAGATTCCTCTTACAAAGAACTCGAGCAGTTAAACATTTAAGACACACTGAAATGAAATAAATCAAAACCAAGCAGGGGACAGTCACATCACCGAGACTGCAAAGGTAAAACTCGGATTTACTAACCTTCGTTTTAAACTCAGCCATGTTACAAACATCTTCCATTAAAAAAGAAAACTTCAAAGAGATGGTAAAACTCCCTGCATCAAGTATTGGGATTAAATAAGTTCTGCACGGCTTCTAGACTTCATTTCTGTGGTTTCAGTGGAATCTTTTGAAAGGGTCTCTGGCTGCAGGTGCAAGGTTGAAAGGCAGCAGGCAGCATGATTGAGCTTGAAAGACAAGTCAAAATGTTATCAGCTCAGCTAACACTTCTTTCTTTCTAATGGTAGTTTCCCCCCTATTTTATTAACATGATTCTTCTCCCTCACAGATACTTTTAAAACTTAAATAGGATGCTGCCATTATGGGACCCAATGGGATGTGGTAGAAAGAGTGTGGTTTCCAGAGGCAGGAAGTTTGGTGTTGGGGCAGATCTGCCTGGTGCGAGGCTCAAGGTACTGGCAAATTTCCTAAGCTCTCTGAACCTTGTTCCTTTGAACTGTAAACAGTGAGTAATGCCATCTACTTCGTGTCATTTGAGATCATACATACACAGTGCAGAATAACGTTAGGCCTTGTGTAATCAGTTTCTGAAAACAGGTGGCCGATAACTGGTAGCAATTACTATTATACATTTTGTTCCACTGTCTAACGTTATCCTATGCAAAAGCTACTGCTATGAAGATGTGATACCTTTCCCACTATTTAATAGGAGAAAAATTAAAATAGGCCCCCGTAGTCATCACCCACTTCAACTGAGTCTGGATACACCAATCACGTGTGGATCAGTACTAGTCTCATCCTTACTCATGCCGCCAAAGCTCATCCCGGCTCCAAAGACATTCCCAGCTGACTCTCGGCCTACAAAACTAACCCTGTTCCTTCCAAACCCTGAGTGCTGGCCGGGGCTCTCCTACTTCCGTCCATAGTTGTTTCCTACTAGTGGCCACCCGAGATTGTTACAAGACATCGCCGTGGGAAAAGGACGCAGGAACAAAGTCCTACAGTAGTTTGTTTCCGCCAAGATGAGAAGTCGTACTGCTATATTGGGGGGAAAGCAAGTTGCAGATGGGCTATATATAATGAAATCTAATTTATATGAAATGTCTATTTATTTAAATTTATTTAAATTCTAGGATACATAAGAGATCTAACAGTAGCCCTGGCCAGTATGGCTCAGTTGGTTGGAGCATTGTCCTGTAACCAAAAGGTTAAGGGTTTGATTCCCGGTCAGAGTACATACCTGGGTTGTGGGTTCAATCCCCAGGCCGGGTATGTATAATCCCTCTTCTGAGCACATACAGAAGGAAACCAATCGATGCCTCTCTCTTGCACCCATGTTTCTCTCTCTCCCTTCCTCTCTCTAAAAAACAGTGGAAAAATGTCCTCGGGCAAAGATTTTTAAAAAAAATTTTTTTTAAAGATTGAACAGTAGTTATTTCAGGGTAGTAGGTGGGAGGTCAAATTTTTTATCATGAATCTGCATTACTTTTATATTAAGAACCAATTTTAAAATAAAGAAAAAAGAAGTGGGAAGACCAAATTAAGCAAAGCTCCTTTTTAAACTGCCCCCTACTTAAAACACTGACCCCGCTCTAATGGCCTCGAATTTATTAGAGAGCCATTAGGCTAAAACAAATATCACAATCTCAGTGAGTTCTCCTTCGTGAAAACTCAGTGCGAAAAATCCACACGGCAGCGCTCCAACAAGAAGAAGCTGCCGCGAAGAGCCCGGCTGTGACGTAGCAAGGGCGGAAGGTCCGATGGCCGGCACGGAGTTAGCCATGGACAAGGGCAGCCGTGTGCAATGGGGCTCCACGCTAGGGACCTGCTGAGGAAATAGCGCAAAACAGAGCGGGTGGAGGATGTTTTACAATTATTAGAAGATTTTCATGTTACAAATAATTCTTCCACGAGTAAGCTCCTGAACCATGTTTATGCATTTTTATACCCATATCACCAAGGGACTCAGGGCAGAGAAATTAACATCTGTAAGGTTTAAAGACAGTATTATCAAGGGGTGAACAATCAGATAGGTAGGTTGGCAGAGAGTGGCTGCCTCCTCCAGAAAAGAAACCAAGAGAAGCAATTTGCAGGCACCTTGTGGGAACACTTATCGTGTAAAATGAGCTGCTTTGCACCAGCTTGACCTTCAAGCACGCCTATTTTGATTTATCTGAGTGGAGGTCATTCATCACAGACTAAAAAAATCCCAGAGCTGAGGCACTGAGCAAGGTCACCAGAAAGATGTCAGGGTGAGCACACTGGAACAAAAACTGAGAGGAACACTGGAATGGAAAATTAATTTTAAATCCCAGTTACTGAACTGTTTCCAAGGCCTGTCTTTTCCAGGGCACGGGGAAGTGCGGCGTGGAAACGCCCCGGCTGACTTCATGCGCCTGTCCAGGGCCTCGCTAAAGCATGCTGGGACCAGAGGGTCAGCCCCGTCGTCCTCGCAGTCAGCAGTGCAGACAAGCATGGAAACAGTGGCGTCACCGGCGGTGAGGGGTTGAGAGTGACAGAGATGAAGGGCGTTTCTGTTCGGAAGCCGTTTTCCTCCAGGCGAGCCCTGAAATGCCCCTCGCCGTCTGAACGAGAGGAAGAGCTGGAGTGTGCATAGCGGGTTCATCTCTGGCCACCCACGTGGTACTTCCTGCCTCAGTGTCCACAGGCGGGTCTCCCCACTTCCCCAAGGTCCCAGTTTTCCTGTTCTCCTTAGTCAATCACCCATGCTGCCTTCGAAGCCAGCTCAGGTCCACTGTGCTCTGCCTTTCCTGTTGTCAGATACCCCAAATCATTTGTTCTAAAGCTGACTTTCGGGCGTGAACTGTAAAGCCCAGTGGACGGCCTTCCTTTGCTATCCCTCGGAATGTGCTCTCTAGCGCCACTGTGTGGAGGGGACGTTGGAGGGACAGACCTTACTCTTCTCTAGTCCGGGAAGCATAGGTCACAGTGCCTGGACAGGCTGCTGCCCACTGATGACACTGCTATTCAATGGGGGTGTGGGGAGGCGGGCAGTAATTAACCCAAATGTGGAAGTTACTCTCACAATTATCTCCCTTAAAACAAAAGCACGGCATGCCCTGATGACAACTTAGGTGAGTCTTCTTTGAAGAGGTTAGTAATCATTCCAGTTCACTCACCATCTCTCAGAGAGGCCTCTCTCATTGGAGTAGTTCTCTCCCAGTTCCTAGTCCCTGTACTGCTTTTACCGGTGATGCCCCTCATCAAGCCTATCTCAAAGTCTGGGCTTCCTCAAAAGCAGGACTTGAGGTGAGAACTTGGGTGTAGGTTGTTCATTGGGCAGGTGATCCCCAGGGAGCAGAAAAGTGAGGAAGAGGGAAAGCCAGTCTGTACATGCACTGTGATGGGCCCTGGCAAAGATGAGAAGAGGTGGGAACAGCCCAGCTGTCCACCTCAAGGGCTGGGAGACCAGAGCATTTGCCCACCACTTTGTGGTGTCCCCAGTGAATTGAGGGTCATCTCTGGGAACAGAAATTGCCCCTCACTGGTCTGCTGCTGGCCAGGGAGCTCCCAAGAGATACCCAAGGAAACCCTGGGCAGAAGGCAGGAGACACAGGATGCAGGCGGGCGGTGGGCAGTCCCAGCAAAACCTGCGCTCACATAACATTGTCCACCGGGGGTATGGGTTGAAACCAGAGGTGGGCCAAAGGGACATGGCGTGGGCACCAGCTGCCTCTCCTACAGCATTTAGTATGAAATCCTCTCACATATACGACGTCTACCTACTTAGTGTCTTTTACACCCCTCTTGACTGCCTCATGAGAGCGGAAACCACCTGCATGACCTCCAAGGGCCCGTAATACACCTTCGTGAGGTTTAGAAAATGGCACTGGCCGCCACTTTCACTCAGGTGGTCGCAGCTTCTCAGACGCAGGGCATGGCCGTGGGAGCTCACCCATGGTGACTGCTCGCTCTGCTCCTCGGTGGCTTGCTCTCGTGTAAGGCAAGCCCGGCACATCCTCAGAGGAGCCCCGAATATGTCTTCTGTCTTGCCAACTGTCTCTCCATTGCACCTGGGACAGTAACTGCCTCACAGCAGGTGCTCAACAAATTCTGTTGGATAAAATAATTCAAGTCACCTGGGCCAATTCCTTTATGTACATTGTAAGCTTTATAACTTTTCGCATCCTTTGACCATCAGAAGTGGTTTTCTTCTCCGGATGTCTGGTGGTTACATGAAACAGAGCCGTGTTTTCAGACCTTAAGGTCCACCAGCCCCTCCAGGGCTCAGGGGAAGGATGAGGTCTGCCCTGAGTGCTCCTGGGGTCCATAGCCCCCCACTGCAAGCTGCAGTGGGTTTCTGCCTAAATAATCTGAATTGGAACACGCTTCCATACTCCCCATCCAACACACACACACTTCTGATTCTATTTTAGAAGTATGCACCTCCTCCACATTTACTTAACTTTGATCATATTTCTTCTAAAACCCTAGCTCTGGCTTTATGGTTTAGGTATCACATATTAACTCATCTTGTTCTGAGTTATTTTATAGCAATAACTCACATTAGCTAACAATGAATCATACACACCCAACTCAGCTGCTTAAAAAAAATCAGGCCCTTTTCCTGATCTTAGGGCAGAGACGAAGAGGATGGTTTTATGATAAGGGTAAATGTTGGACTTGTCCCACCACAAAAACAAACAAAAAGCCCCACATTTTCTATCCTTATTTGGGGCTTTTCCTTGAATTGTCTTAAACCTACAAAGTAGATGAGAGGAGTAGATACTGTCCTGGTGCCTCTGAGAAACGTGGGATATCATTGCTAAACCACAGGGCATCACCAGGGCTCTCAGATGCACACAGGTGTCGTTAACACGCGTGTGCATATGCACACACATAATCTCACGAATACATCACCAGGAGTCAGAGTGTTTGATTATATTTTATGACCTGAATCTAGTCACAATCACAGGCAGAACTCTGGACCCTTCGTCTGATCCCAATGGATCATACGAGAGCTTGAACCAGACCTTACAGATAAATTTATTGCAACAGATGTGCAAGACTATTTTCAGTTTTGCAAAAGACTTCGAGTCTTCAATTACCCCCGCCTCTCCACCTCAGTCAAGTTCTAGAAGATACTCACTTATGGAAAGAGAGTAGCTAAGTTTATAGTGGCTTGATGAATTCTGAATTCTGAGCTTCTCAGAGAAAGTAAAAAGGGGGCTAGGGAGTGTTGTAGCTTGAATTATGTCCCCAAAAAGATATGTTGAGATCCTTTCCCCCAGTATATCAGAATGTGGCCTTATTTAGAAATAGGGTCATTGCAGATGTACTTAAGATGAGGCCACACTGGAATAGGGTGGGCTTTTAATTCAGTATGACTGGCATCTTTATAAGAAAGAAGAGCACCATATAAAGACAAAAGAGAAGATGGCCGTGTGACAACAGAGGCAAAGATTGGAGTGATAGATCTACAAGCCAAGGATTGCCAAGAACTGCCAGAATCCAAGAAGAGGCAAGGACCCTTCCGTAAAGCCACCAGAGAGAGTGTGGCCCTGCTGCTCCCTTGACTTCAGACTCTGGGCTCCAGAACTGTGAGACAATACATTTCTGTTGCCTTAAGCTGCCCAGTGTGTGGGCCTTTGTTAGAGCCCCAGGAAACCAATACCGGGAGCAAACTGGGATGACAGCACAGGAAGTAGATCCCATTGGACCTTTGAAAGTATAAGCATCACCACCCCCTACTGCCCACAGAGTGCACACTGGGGCTCTGGACATGCTGGACGTGCTGCCGTGAGCAAAGAGACCCACAGGGAAATTTTGCTCAGTGGCTAGAACATTTTAGCTACAGCACCAGGCTGCATGCAGATGAGGAATATGGCTCTTTGGACATAAAGCAGGGTTCCTGTGGAATGGGAAACTCAGCCCTCCCCACCTGAGGGCTTTCAGAGCTCTGAGGAAAATGAGATGTGTATTAGATGTTACTGGAGTTTAGATAAGGTGGGAAAAGTATGTTTCTTCAATAAAATAGCTCACTTTCTCAGGGAAACTTGGGGAATTACTGTGGAAGAACAACAGGGAGAAGGAAAGAAGAGGAGAAGAAGGAGGTTAGGGAAGGGGAGAAGGTAGAGGAGGAGGGAGCAGGAGAGGAATGAGAAAAAAGACAAGGAGGAAGAGGAGAGGGCAGAGGAGAGGCAGAAGGTGGGGAGGAAAAGAAGTACAAGGCAAGATTTCAAAAAGAAAGGAATAAGGCTCCTACCTTAACTCCTTTTCATCCTCTACATCCTATTTATGCCCAGATATGCATTTTTGAACCCACCAACTTCCTCCTTTCCCTCCACCATGCCTTCACTCAAAATTTCACACCCTCCCACCTTGATTACTGTTCAAACTTTTTACCAGGCCCTAGAATCCACCTCTACACAGTTGCCAGGCTGAGCATGGACCTCCCCTCTCACAGCCCTGACACAGAACACGAGGACCTCCAGAACCATGCTTCAGTCCCACTTCCTGTGTTATCTTGTGCTCCTCACTGCATAGCATCCTAAACTCAATTCAGTTATACACTTGGTTTTTTTCATAAGTGTCTGCTTGAAATGTTCTTCCTCTTCTTTACCCTATGAACCTCTACTTATTCTTGTTGATCGAGCACAAATATCACCTCCTTTCCAAAGACTTCCATTGCCTCCCACCTACTCTGGCCATGGCAGAATGCACTGTTCCCTCTCCTGTACTGCCACAGAACTTCAAAAGTGATACCTACCACACTGAGTTGTGGTTGTCTGACTATAGGACAATTTGCCCCAACAGACTGTGTGTTCTACAGGCACCTTATTTGACCACAGTATCCCAAGTCCTGGCATCATGTCTGAAATGTGGAAGGTTCTCAATAAATGTTGAATAAAATGAAGAACTTGAATGAGAATAATATACACCAGGCACAACAGTTTACCCCCATGCCCCCCACCCCCAAGCTAGTGTCCTTTCTAAAACCCATAAGGAAAATCCACCTGATTCTCGAATACCACTGCCATCTCCTTCTCTGCACTCCGCACAGGGCTCTCATCAAGTTCAGCATTGGCTTCAGTCTAGGAAAATAAAGAGGCCTCCCCTTAGACACATAGAACCAGCTAATTTATATGACAGGCGATTCCAGGCCCCCTGCTTCCTGGACTGAGCAGAGAGAACAAGATGAAGCGTTGTAACATGAGTTACTGTGTCCAGCTTGGCCTCCCTCTACCATTGGGGCCTTCTGCCCCTTTCACAAAGGTTTATGTTAGAAGTCATTAAGGTTTTCTGCCAAAACACAACATGTTTCTTTTTAAAGGCCCTTATTCCCGCTCAGAAGTTTCTTAATCAGAAACAGTGACTAACTGTTAAACTCCAAATAAAGGAAATAAAATTAAATGTCCCAATTGCTTTTGCTGATTTGGACTTTGGTTTAATTTTATTATTATTTTTTTTTACAAGCCTTAGGCTTATGGAGAGCTCCCCAATGCCCTGTTCACTGCTTGGCTGTGGAGGGAGAGAGGTGTAATGCTCCACGTGACGCTGGAGTTGGAGTTCCTTAAAGCACGTGATGTGGTGACTGGAAATTTAAAGCTAGCATACCCGGCCTGTGGTTGGGAGACTGCTGTGGACCCCAGCCCGCTAAAGGGCCAGGGTGTTTCCAGAGCCAAAGGCACACGGCTCAGGAGACAAGAAGAGGGTTCTGCCAAATTATATAGGGTTGGCCGAAAAGTTCATTTAGTTTTTTCCAGATGACAACTCTAGTAGTGCTTAATTATCTTTAACTTGATTCAAAACAATTTTGTTAGGTTGTATTGTGACAGCTGTCATAACAGTGTGTGGTTCAAAAAACTTATCAAAATTGGTGAATGTTTGTGCAGCCATTTTAATATTGAAGATGGAAGAAGATATGCAGCATTTTTGGTGTATTATACTTTATTATTTTGAGAAAGGTAAAAATGCAACTGAAATGCAAAACAAGATTTGTAAAGTGTATGGAGAAGGTGCTGTGGCTGATCGAACATGTCAAAAGTTGTTTGTGAAGTTTCTTGGTACTATTGACATTTGGCCAAATAATTTTCTGCTGTGGGGCTGTCTTATGCGTGGAAAATGTTTAGCAGCACCTCTGGCCTCTACCCACTAGAGGCCAATAGTGGGAGATAGCCGACATACTCAAAATATCTATATCAATAAAGTTATTGGTGAAAATGAAAGATGTGTGTTTTATTTTATGGAAAAAAATAAATGGACTGTTTGGCCAACTCAGTACCTCCTTTAATGGATTCTGGCTGCCTTTCCTAGTTACAAAAGGCGATTGCTGTTGGCCTCCTTGATTCAACCATAGAAACACCTGGAATATGTCCATTTGGGGACAGTCTAGAGAAGAAAGAAATGATGAGAAAGAGAGAAACCTGGTAGAGAAACTTAGAATCATCCATCTTAGACCAGAGAACATCTATTTCATTGTCCCCATTGTACAAATAAAGGAGAGTGGGGCCCAGAGAGATCCAGACCCCCAAAAGAAGGTAAAAAAATTTTCATGCTATCTCCACTTTATTGGATGAAATAAAGTGTGAAGGAATAGGGCAGGTCAGCCTTCAGAACTTAGCACAGTTTCTGGCACAAAGTAGTCATTAAATACCTGATAAAATAATGTTAAATAACAGCTGACAGAGGGGAGAAAATAACCCAACTGTCCCTTGGGTATTGTCCCTTGGGAAAGTCCTCACCAAAAAGTCTGGAGTCAACTGTATTTGGAAATTATTTCAAACGTACAAAAATTGCAAGAACGGTACACAGGATCTCTGTACACTCTGCTCAGACCATCAGCTTCCGGACGCTGGCCGCATTTGTGCTCTCTCCCTGCCTACCTGTACACACGCCCCTATTATTCATTCTGAATCATTTATGAGTTGGTTTCTTTGGGCCTGTTTCCCTTTATTACTTCAATGGGCATTTCCTGAGAACAAGGATAGTCTCTTAGAGTTTTCAAATCCAGAAAATTTAACATTTATGAGGTATTTGTCTAAACCACAACTCATTTTCAAATTTCATCATTCTCTTACTGAGGTCCTTTATGGCATTTTCCCCACACAAGACCCAGCCCAGGGTCATGTCATGCAACTAATTGTCATGTCTCTTTAGTCCACCTAAATCCACACGGTTCCTCAGCCTGTCTTTGTCGGTCACGAAATTGATATTGCGGACAAGTGTGGCCCAGGTCTTTTATAGAATGCCACTCATTTTGGATTCGCCTGCCGTTTCCACAGGATTAGATTCAGGCCACACCCTTTCGCCTGGAGCACTGCATGAGTGATGTGTTCTCCTCAGGGTATCACACGTGGAGGCACGCTACGTCTGTTTGCCCCTTACTGATGATGTTAATTTTGATCAGTGGCTTCTCTGCTGCAGAGTGACAACTCTTCCTTTGGTAATGAGTAAGTAATTTGAAGGAGTACTTTTAGACCATTTAAATATTCTGTTCTCCGTCAATCCCCACCACGAATTTAACAGCCAGTGAATGTTTTGCTTTTTACTCCTAGGGTTGTAATCCGTTGCTGCTGACCTTGTTTGTTCCGGTGCTCAAGCTATCCCAGTTCTGGCCAGAGGAACCTCTGCAAGCTCTCTTTTGTTCTTTGTTACATGCCCATTTTTTAAGCTCTTTTTTCACTGTTTGGCAATACAAGATGTTTTAAGAAACTGTGTCTTCCCTACTTTACCCCTGAAATCAGCATTTCTCCAAGGGTTCCACCCTTCCCCGCCAGGTGTGCTTATCGCCCTTGGGATGTCATTGCTTTTAGGTCCTATCAGCAGACAGAGCTGATAGATACACATTTTTTAAATTATTTACTTATACCAGTACCTCCAATCAAAACCAATTCTTTGGGGCCATTTCTTGGTTTTTGCTATTCCCTGTTTGTATCTCATTACTTCAGAGTGAGAATCCTGGCTTGCAAAGAAAACTAACTTAACAAACAAAAACAAAAGCCTCACCAAATAGTCCAGATTTGTCCGTGGGTCATGGGGAACATGACCACTCTTATCTTCCATGCCATGGGCTGCTACAGCCCCGTCTCTGGGAAGGGCTAAACTGAGCTTGCCAATACCATCAAACTGGCCACTGTAGCAACATCTAGAGTCTCTTGGGCCCTCTGAGTTACTAGACCCAGTGACCAGGGTGTTAGTGGCAGAACTGAAGAAGATATATGGATTAAAATGAAGCTTTTCTCCTTCCATCCTCCCCACCTGCTTCCACCTTGTTAGGGCTCCCTATCCTTACTAGGAAGGTATGATACATAAAGAAGGATAAAACATGAAATTCATGATTTAAAGTGGAAATTCTACTTATCAAGTGATGTGTTAGGTATTCCATGTTTATAATTTCATGTGACTTTCAGAACAGATAAAGTTCACCTTTTATTTCCATGTTATAGATGCAGGGCTCAAGTGAAGTGTCTGATTTGAATGGATGCAGGTCTTCGAATTAGATAGTATGTGTTCTTTTAATGGTACCAGGCTGTCTGCAGGCAACTGGGGTTGCCTCTTATTGTCATTATTCTTTTGAAAACCTAACACAAACTTAGCAGGTTTTATTGAAAGTCTGTTTTCTAGCCCAGGTACCATTAGGTCCACGTGAGATTTCCTGAAGCCCTTAGCTTGAACGCCACTGTTCATCTCTGCTACCAAAGATGCATCTGAGAATGGTGGAGCATTAGCTTGGGCTCATGCAAGTCTAAGTTCCCACAGCACCATGCCTGTATGCATGAGCGCAAGGTGAGCACCTATATAGAGCACATAACTAATGTGAGCAGAAATAGTATATTGTAAAAATCAGCCACCTCTGCTCGTGTGCAAATCAGAAAAACCAGGGAATGTTTTTCTCAGTCTTCTATAGTATTCATTACAAAAGAGTCCCCAGATGGCAGATGGCTATTAGCTCACTGTGACCTATATAAATGTCAAATGTAAAACTATTGCCCCAGCAAAAATCTCAAAATAAATAACAACAGAAGGGATGAGATTCTGTTGTCATCAGTATTTACAGTTTATGCATTTGGGCTCTTGCCTTCTCAAGCCAGCCCAGAAACACTTTCACGCCACTAGGGAATTCAATTAGCCAGAGCCATCCTGGGAGTGGAGTCCCGCAAGAATAAGTGGCATGGATGAAGAATGGCTGCCCCAGAGAGAGAAGCCAGGGGCTGGGGAGCATGGCTGTAGGGCATTGCTTAGCCCACAGTTTATAGGTTTGTCTCCAGATCTTTATCCTCACGGCCAGGCATCACCCCTAGCAAGGACGAGCTTTATCATCAAAGGGAAGGCTCCAGATCTTAAGAAATACAGAATAAGTTACTTTTGTAAAGGGGTTAGAAGATCAACTTCTTCCTTATTTGCAATTCACAGGGTTTCTTTCTGCCAATGGCCAAACCTAGAGAGAACTGCTTTTTACCCTGATGTGTCTGTATATGTAGGTGTGCACACAATTTATATATATATTGTGTGCACACAATTTATATATATATATGTATATATATTTATGTATATCTATCTTTATATATATGTGTATTTTATAACATATCAATGTTTCTAACACAACACAATTTAAATCTGGTTCTCCAGATGAACAACTAAATAAATTTTTTTTTAGTCAATCTGTTCAGTAAACTAAAATCAGCTTGCATTGCCTTGTTGGGCTGGTGGTATAATGATTCTGTTTAGATTATATTTTCTCTGCATGTCTGAAGATCTAAATTGTTCTAGGAGCTAAGCAGTTAAGCTAAAAAAAAAAAACCTACCCCTTAATCTTGGGCAGAGGATTCACCAGGAAACAAATGAGTAAGCAGTGTGATCTCCAAGTTCAAAGAGAGGGTGACCGTGTAATTTGTAATTTGCCGTCCAGACTGGGACAATTCTGAGAGTGAACAGCAATGTTATTAATAACTTCACCAAGGCAACAGGCATAAACCAGGGGTGTCCAGGACAAACAAAGACGTAAGGTCACCTTTTTCAAAGATGATCTATAAACACCACAGAACGTTTATTTAAACAGTCACGTATCTGTGGAATAAAGTTTTCATTGTGAGAAATAACCAAGGCAGAAAGGCAGCGGGGTAGAGTAGGAAGCTCTTTGTAATTTGACAGCATTTTATTTTTAAACTGGCTCTGTTTCCTAACTAGCTATGTGACCTTACGCCTCTAATTTCTCATTTGGAAAGTGAGAATAAAATACCTTGAAAAACTGTTGTCAGAATTGCATGAGATGAAAAACGTGAAGTGTCTAACACATAATAATTTTTATTTCTCTTCTTAGGAACATGCAGATCCTACTTCAAATCTGTTTCATTCTATTATTCCTTGGTTTTAAATCAACAACTACTAAAAAGGCACTTGAAAATTAATTGTCAGCAAAGTTTTTTTCTAACCACTGACAGCTGGAAGATTGTAAAGTGATTGTACACATATTTTCATGAGTCCTATTGTGTAATAGAAGTCTTAAATCCCAGTGTTTTCCTTTTTGTGTTTGAGAAAAACTGTGATTACACAAACAAAACCTCAAGCCATGATGCCAAGCCAAAGTTTAGGCTGGAAGCAGAGACGTCCATTTCTAAAAGAACCTCCCAGTCTGGGGGAAGGTCTGCTGTGCTAATAGGGGACCCTGAGCTTCGTCCTGCATCTTGGAACGCCTGATGACTCTGGCATGCGGGGCTGGGGAGGACCCCACATACTAATTTCATATGTTGCAGGAAGGTAAGGTTTTATAGCAGAAAGTCAATTTATATTACTTCGTTCACTTCGAAAAGTCTCTCAAAATGGCCAACAAGTCGCAGACAGTAATGGCCCATTTTTCGTGTCAGTGCAGTGCTTACCTGCAGTTCCCGTCGGCTCAACCCGAGGAACTTGCCGGTGGAGACTTTATGTGCAAATCTCTCAAAAAAAACAAACCTGTGATTGTTCCACTGCAGTCACAGTCCAAAACCCTACTCACAGCATGGAAAAATCTCGGGAAGAAAATTGTCCCTGAGGCTCTTATTACTAAAGTTGGACTCACACTCTGAACACCACGCACAGTCTGAAATGAGTTTTGAAGTTTATTATTCAATAAATGTTTATAAAATTCCCATGACATGATGGCATCAGAGTAGGTTCCGAGGAGATCAGATGAAAGGACTTAGTCTAGACATCCAGGGCTTCACAACTTCCGGGAGAACGCGGCAGTTAATTACAGTGCACCAAGTGGTTGCTTTACGAGGGTCACAAGCAAACTAAATTGGAGCATAGAAAAAGAAGCACTTGGTGCTTCTCAGGGACTAAGGGAAGGTTTCAAAGAGGACGTGGTATTTCAGCTGGGATTTAAAGGTTAAGTTTGCAAAGCTGTCAAGGTGTGGGGAGAGGAAACAGCACATGCCCGCGTGTGAGGCTGGAGAGAGGGTGGTGGGGCTGGACAGGACAGCACCGATGCAACACGCGCAGTGTGGGGGTGGTGAAAGCCAGCGAGGCTGGGCGTGTGGCAGTGCCTGGCCAGGAGGAACTCTCCAGGCTTCGAAAGGCCTGTGAGAGCTTCTCTCCCAGACCAGCAGTTGCCTGAGGGTACTCCGAATCTGTAATGCAACTGCATTAGAAACCCCTGTTAGCTTTACCGTCAGAATCACCTGACCTCCTCTCACCCCTTCTCTTCCTGGTCAAGTTACCAGGGTCTCTCACCTGGCGTTTGAGAATCGCCTCCTAAATGGCCTCCTCTTTCCATCTTTGCCTCCTCCCATGTGACTGTCATTTCATTGTGTTGCTTCTTCTGCTCAAAACTCTCAGGGTTCCCAGCATCACCGAGAGGACAAGTCGACCCAAGGAGCCTTCCACGCCCAGTATGGTGTGACACACTGCCCTCAACTTCTCTGACTGCATGCCCCGTCCTGTCCCCCCACCTACGCATTTGCAGCCTCACTGACCTCCTGGCTCTGAGACCTCAGAGCTTTGGCACTTCATTCCTTAGGCCTGGAGGACTTTTTCCAATACAGGCATGACTCTGGGTCTCTGGCCAAGCTGTTAGAGAGACTGTTCTTGCCCACCGTATTTTAAGGGATAAACCCACCCTCACTTTGCCTTTGCTAATCTTCTTCCATGCTTAATTTTTATCACCATTTGACATTTACACATTTACTAACTGTTTTATCACTCACCTCCTCATACATGTCTACCATATCTACAATGTCAGCCCTACAGAGGCGGGGACTTAAGTTAATCTTTGCTCATTGGTTTATTCCCAATGCTTAGCACTCAGGAAATACACAGGAATGAATGGGTGAGTGAAACCCATTAAGGACTAAAGGGGAAGGCCATACAGATAAGATGCAGTGCCTTCTACTTTTATCTGTGGTGTTTATTGGGGTTTCCCATAAGTTTTAATTTTTTAATTGTGTTTTTTTTCCAATCACCATTTAGTCCCTGCTTTTTTAAATTATCTCACAGAGTAACTGAAATTTAAATGGAAGAGATGGAAGACAATGTATAATACCTAAAACATAGAAAGCTTTTAATAAATGTTGTTATCCATATTATTATTTATTATACTATATCAGATAAAATGACACCAAAGAGGTCAGCACTTTATAGGAAGAGCAGAGCCACCAAACTTAAGGAAGAAAAGAGTTTCAGGAAGGGAGTGGGTGGTCAACAGTGTGAAATATTGCTGGCAAGACAAGCACAGTGTTTAAAATGGCCACAAATGCAGCAACAGGGGTTGTTGGTGACCCCACCAAAAGCGGTGCAGAGGGCATGGTGAGGATAATAGCCAGAGGAGGCGGAGCTGAGTGAAATGACTGGGACGGTAGACCCAGTTTTAAGTCAGGCTCAACTTTTCTCTAGCTGCAGGATCGTGGAGAAACTACATACTTTTGTACCTCAGTGATGTCATCTATACGGCAGAAATAATCAAGTTCTTATGATAGTGTCTGGCCAGTGATAGGTGATCAATTAAATGTCAGCTTTCTTTCTTGTCTCTTCTCTTTTCTCTGATAGTGGAAATGCAAAAAGGACCCAGACATCATGTGTGATGTCGCCTCAAGCTCTGTAGCATAAAAATCCATTGGTAAAAAGTAGGTGCACTAGAACAGTGTGAGAGTAATACGTAGTAGGAACATCAAATAACTTAATTATAATTTGCATGCAGTATCTAGAAAATTATGTAAATCATCATATCAGTCAATGTTTTATTTTTCTCTTTCCTTAGCCCAAGTTTCCTTACCCAACAATTACTCTCACATTAATTAAATGTAATTACACAGTAACTGGATAAACCCTCCACACCAGTCATGAGTGAAATTGACTAGCATGCTCACAGCCTTTCCCCAGATTTAACTCCCTTGGATTTCAAGGGACCCCGTTTTGAGTGGGGCTATAAACTGCTGTTGCCCTAATGAGAAAGTATTTACAAGGTTTCTATGCCCTTCTCTTAAATGGCCAGTCTGCTATTTTTCTGTTCAAATGAACTCATTTTCTTAGAGTCAAAAGGGGCTCTGTGCCCAGCCCCTTTCCTTCTTACACATCCTGCTCCAGGGAGCTGAACGCCAAAGAGCAAGAAGCTACATTTCCCCGACTCCGACTCCGGAGCAAAATCACAGAGTATTCATTTCCTGCCCAGCCTCCCTCTGGGAAAAGATTCCCTTGTTCTTCTTTGGTGAGGACAGGGTTAACATGGCCCTGAAACAACAGAATAAAGGCTTTCCTCTCTCGTTATTCTGGTGTGCCAACGTTTCTCTTCGATGTCTATTTGCACGATCATAAATTCTGAACTCAGGAGAATAATCTCAGCCAAAGCCTACATGTGCCGGATACCATAATGTAAACTGCATATGTTGCGAGAAGCTGTTAAATGGAACCAGTGAATGAAAACGTGGCCAGCTTGATGTCTGGGCCCCTGGATTTCCTCTTCTCTGTAAACCAAGGCCTCTCCCCTCAATTCTAGCTTTCCAACATGCCCATAAATAAAAATATTTTTGGCTACCAGATCCCCTTGAAATGTTCAGGAACAGCCTCAATTCCAGCGTGAAAGTTCAGGCTCCTCTCCAGAGTGCAAATGGCCAGGCCTGCAACTCCTCTCCGTCCTGCCTGTGAGCAGACTGTGATGATATACAACAAAAAAGTATAGCAAAGAGGCTGCATTTCTGTTCTTCCCGGGCCCATCCCCACTGCCTTCTCTCCGCCCGCTCTGCCCTCAATCCAACTGGAAGGTGACTCAGCTCACGGGCAGACTGGTTCAGCACATGCATTTAGTCCTCAGAACCAGTTTCATAACAGTTTGAGCCCCCATTCAGCTAGAAAGGTAACAACTCATCGGAGTCATTTCAGCCCTCCTGCCCTCACCTTTCTGGGGCTGCACCGAAGTTCAAGGCTATATTACGCGACGCCAAGGCATTTGGGACAGAAATCTGGATCTTGATGTCCTCTACTAGCGGGGCATCCACTGAAGTGCACATCTCCCCTCCTGGTCCTTGGCTGCTGGTCCGTGCACAGTGCTGCTCAGACGTCTCCATTCACCTGTGGCCACTTCAGCGCCAGCTCCAGTCTCTTGGCTTCCTCTGCAGTATATTTGTGATTTCTTCTCCTATATCCAGGTCTTGCTGGGCTCTTACAGTTTCTGCAAAAATTACCTTTCTAGACTTGTATTGCTTCCTCAGGCCTCTGTTCAGGAAGCAGGGGCCAGCGCTTCTTGACCTGCTGGCTCCCATACTCTCATGTCTTCCCCCTAGAGCCCAGCATTTGGTTCTGCAAAATGCCACTCCATAGTTCAGCACCAGTTCTGCTCAAGACAGAAGGAAACATTACACTCCTGGAGGCCAACTAGGGATCTGTCTTAGAGCTGGTAGTCTATGTTTCTGTGACACGTGATCCGCAGGAACCATCATATCTCATGTCATGTTCTCTTCTGCAACACGGGCTCTGAAGCCAATGCAGTTGTTTGTGTCTCTGCGCAGAGTGACCTGAGACATGCCTAATGCTCCACGTGCAGCGATTTATTTTCCATTGTTTAAGGACAGGCACCCCTGAGAGACCGAGCTCACAGAGCAGTCCACAAAATTAGAAAATAGGAACAGAAATGTAACCATAATGCTAACTTAAAATATCTCATTCAATATGAAATATAAATCTTAATTTATTATTTTATTGGAGAGGGGAGTTGTTGCAGGTCAGGCAGCCAGGGAACATAAACGCACACACAGGGAGAGGAGAGTTGAAAGCATCTGGGTTCTCAGTACTGGGGCTCCCTGGGAACAAATGCCAGAGTCGTACCCTGCAGGGCCACAGAGATGACGTGGCTCCTCTCAGCTCCACTGTGCATGGCTCCAGAGATGCTTGTGTCTGCACCTGAAGCCCCAGCCTATCTCCGTGACCCCAGAGTCCATCTCCAAGTCATGTCTGGATGTCCTATTATCACTTCAGTAGCTTTCATGTTCTCTCCTCTCTTAAGCCTGCCCACCCAGCTCATTCCCCTGTGGTCAAGTGCCTGAGTGGTTAATTGAATAAGACCTCGGGGATATATAACAGGGATCGCAGAATTAAAAGACAGTAAAGCAGGTTTGCAGCAAAAAAATATATGGGAAGATTAAAAATATATAAAAAATAAAATAAAAATCACTAACAGTCTCAACCCCAGAGGTATCTACTCTGAATAGTAGTCTTCCAGTTTCATGTGTGAGTGCGTGCATTTATTGTTTTCACATGTATTTAACAACAGTGGGATCATACAGTTTGATTGCCTGCTTTGCATGTTAGCATTTTGTCGTGTGCATTTTGCATATCCTTCAAAAGTAACTTTTAATGTATGCTTGGCACTCTGTGTCTTTATAAAAAATCTGAATGTGCAGGTTATTTACAATGTTTAATTGTTATAAATCATACTGCTATAATATTGTGATGGTCATTTTTGTGCCCAGCTTGTATTATCTCCACTTGAAAAATTATCAAAAAAGTGAAAAAACTTGAACACTTTTAAGCAGCTTGATGTATATTGCTAAGTTGTCTTCTAAAAATAATTTCCAATATTCTATCAGCCAGCCCCTTACAAACACTGGTTTTACCATCTGTGCCTGTAAATAAATATAAATAATGCCCAATAGCTTTCAATTGAATTGATTGCTAGTAATCTGTATAATGAGCTCTCAAAATACCAGGTCCTAATCCCTGGAACATGTAAATGTTATCTTATTTGGAAAATGGATCTTTGCAGACATGAGGAAATTAAGGATTTTGAAGTAGAGAGATTCCCCTGAATTATTGGTTGTTTTTAGGTTTCTCACTAGCTGATTTTTGCATATATAAACAATTTTATTCCAATCACTTCTTGTCACAAGAAGTTACCCTCACATCCCAGCATGACTCCAGGGACACGCCATGCTCAGTGTCAATTCCCAACACTGCCCGTGCTCAGTAGCCTGGTTAGAATGTTCTCCCCAATGCCCCGTGAGACTGTAAACACCTGCAAGTGGGGGTCATGTCTATTTATCTTCACAAGCCCCAGGACCTAGCACAGTGCCTGGGCCATAGCAATAAGCCCCTTCTTACTGAGTCATACTGATTATCTTTTATATCTTTGCTCACCCAGCACAGTACCATCATCTGTGACATCTGTTACAAATACTCAAGGCTTATTCATTGATCCAAGTTCCTGCTTTCTACAATTATTTTTGTAGTTTTTCTTTGGGACATAATGTAGATCAATATTTCATAAATGTTTTATTGATGATGAAAATAAAGAATATTCTCTGCAGGGTATGAAAATCAATATATACACATTTACACATATAACCTTATTAATTATATTATTCAGGACTTGCAAAATCTGTTTTTTTTTATTTGACATATAGAAGATGTAGAGCTATGTGTTACAATCTTCCACTACCATTGTAACTCTGTCAATTTCTTCTTCACTCTCTAACTCTTTTTTTGTTTATTCTAATGATACCTGTGTCAATCAGCTTTCAGTCAGATAAGTAGAACAGCTATGAGTTATGAGATAAGGGATTTGTGCTTGCAATTAGATATTAAACAATTATGAGAAGAGCCCAAAAGTGCACTCTGAAATGGGATTTGGAGGATCAAAGAAGTCAATAACAGGCTACTTGGAGAAGCCTAGTACATCCAGCCATTAAGGTCAGGCCCCAGAGGGGCTGAATCTGTGGAAGAACTCTGTAGGTCACCGCCCACTGCCTGGCTATGGGCCACTTGACAAGGAGTTGCACGTGGAGTGGCAATTGGAAAGGAATGCTGGACATGGAGTGAAAGGATCCAAAGACAGGCTGGAGCTCTCCGGCCCTCTGAGTTGTTACCACAACTCAGCCACCGTAAACTTCTGCCTCCAAAAACTCTTGCAAGTGCCTCTTTTGGTCATCTCTAACTTGGAAAAAGGTTCTAGGAAACTTCAACCAAGTTGATCATATAAGAATTTAGTAGAGTCCAACTCGTGTTGATGTCACATTTATACATACATCTTTTAACTGTATTTGACTTCTAAGTAAAGACAATAAAAAAATCATTGTCCACCTAATATGAGACAAATATACCCCTCATACAACCTAAAGAAATCCCTCTTCCCAAAAGATAATATAAAAGTCCCATGTCATTTCATTCATATATACAGGGTAGGGCAAAGTAGGTTTACAATTGTGAGTATGCAAAACAGAATTAACTCTTTGTTTATTTATTAATTATTGTATTATTTTCCATATGAACAACAGTAAGCCTATTTTTCCCCAGCATGTATATAAAGAACATAAGGAAGAAATGATCTAATTAAGAAAGACATTATCCTCTTTTCTGTAACTGGTTATGTCATCATTGAAAATGTTTATACCTTCTTTCTTCCTCTATTCATTCCACATTCCCTGCTCCTCAGCTAGTTATGGTTCCTCGCTTCTTTTCTGAAGCATCTGTGCACCAGCAGCCCTCTCATATTAGGTATTTGCCACTGGTTATCTGTCAGCGCCAAAGTTTGGTAGTGGTATGAGTATTTACAAAATCTTGTTCTATACCTTAGTTAGTATTTTAGTAAGAAGTATTTTCATAAGAGGCTACACAAAGAGACTTAAATCAAATGCCATTTTGAATCAGTCATGATATTTACTGATGTAGAAAAACATTCAAACCCAAAATATTTGTTTACTAGTAACTACCTTCCGAGAACTCTGCTTGGCTTAGGGAGCAATGAAGTGTTCCCCTAAGGATCTCAGATTCAATTGACGGCATATGCAATATAAAGCAGGATTGCGATAGAGTGGAATCTATTGTAATCTGTGAAAGCATGAGGCTAAAATAATTGGCTTTGCTGAAATGTTGTTGAGTGGAAACGTCACAAAGGGACAGGCATCTTAGCTGCATCTTAAAGAATGAGAAGGAGATTTCCATAAAGACATGTTGGGGAAAAGCAATCAAGGACAAAGAGCAACAAATGCATAGGTAAGAAGTAAAATGTCAGGTTGAAAAACCCACCTTAATGGTATAAAAGTAAAAGTATACCAGATACCAGTTAAGAGGTAGAAGAGGTTGTAGAGTTGGGGTAATATCATCACAAAAATGGGGAGTCAAGAGAACTGTCCTTTGTAGAATATGGTATGGCAGTTCGAGTAAGATGTTTGAAGTTGTAAGTGCGACACAAAAAGAACAACTTATAACCCTTTACTACACTGAGAGAAGAGGCAGAAAGGCAGAGAAGGTATGAGCTATGAGTTTGATTCCCAGTCAGGGCACATGCCTGGGTTGCAGGCCAGGTTGACAGTGGGGGGCACATGAGAGGCAACCACACATTGATGTTTCCCTCCCTTTCTTTCTCCCTCCTCTCTCTGTTTTTCCTCTCTCTAAAAATAAATAAAACAAAATCTTAACCAATCATTTTGTTGAGAAAATAGGCATAAACCTGGATTGAATAGGGCAAACTGAGAAGTATAGTCACCATTTTGGGACAGGATCAGATAGCCTTTCAGAACTATTTGGGTTTTTTTCTGTGTGCATACCTTTGACTGAAAAAAAAACTCATCACCCTGCCTTTTTATTTTTTGTATGTCCAAATGATAGGACTCTCTCATCCGTCCGCATGATGTAGTTGTGAACTCCTAAAGAACAAGAGTCATGTCCGGCTCACCTTTCTGTAACAGCAGGGTCCCAATAGAAGTTGGCACACTTGTTGAATTAGTGGATATTTCTTCTCCTTCTGAATGTATTTGACTTGCACATTTTATTGCATTTTTTTTAATTAATCCAAGTGTATCTAATGGGTATGAGTCCTGGATATGGAAAACAAACAATCCCTACAGCAATTATAAGGATCCCATGAAAGAAACTCTGCTTTCTCACTTCCAGACACAGGAGGACATAGGTTATTTCATTTGACCTTCACGAGAATTTTACTTGGAGAGATGATACTACATTCATCCTGCAGACAAGAAGATGAAGTTTGGAGAAGTCAAGCGGCTTGTCAGGAGTCACACAGATTTTTAATGGGTTAAGCCCAGATCTCAAGAATTTTAATTGTCATCCCAGTTCTCAGCCCATTACCAAAACTGCATTTCTAATGAGTCATTTTCCTATCTGCACTGAAATGTCCTGGCAAGAGTTGGATTTCTGACTATAGACAACAAACTCTGCACGCTCCCCTTTCATTTTCTCCCCTGCACTGGCTCCTTCTCATTCCGTGCTGCCAGTTTCCTATGATTGAAATTTGAAAGCATGTAACTGTTAATCTAGGAGTGATTAAAGAGTTTCATTTCTCGGAAGAGTCGGTACTCATCATTGGCTATGATGGATGAGCCCCTAACATCCCCTGATCCCATTATATTGTGATTAATTGTGCCAGTTTAAGTCAATAATTCATTTGTTAAAAATAGGCCTGCAAAGTATCATTTGTCTCATGGGAGATATCAGAATAAAAAAAATTCATTTGATACTTCTCATTAAATTAGTGTTGGAAGTTATATTGAAGAGCCCTGTTCATCAAATACTTATTGCAGGCTTATTTGATAAGAAGTTGTATTTGTCTAAAATTATGTCTGCTAACTGTCATAATGGTCTGCATTTTCCCTGTGTTAATGAAGGAATATAAAGTCTACATATGCGCATGACTGGAGAAGAGGATGGGGCTTGCAACTGGGATTAGAATAATTCCTCAATGGTCTGGTTTTCACTGCATAGAAATTAAAAAAGAAAGAAAGAAAGTGAGAGAGAAATTGAGTAGGGCATCTTCTTCATGAGACTGTCCCTGGAGGTGCCAGGCTGGTATCCTAAGAGATGGATCTTCCCCATTGTCTCTTATCTAGAAATGATTATAAATGTTGCATTCAGTCTCATTGGGCCATTAAGACTTTTTCAGCTGTAAGTGATTCTAAAGGAAGACAGAAGTGAAGAGCAGCTCCGCTGCAAATGATAATGGTCACCATCAAATGAGACACAGGATTAATATCTTAATATTTCCAAGGCAACATCACAGTCGCTTTGGAAAGACTCCCTAAGCACTTCTGAAACATTTGGTTACAAGAGGGGAAATGATAGGTTTTGCAAAGCTTAGATAGATGCTGTCGAAGACTGAATTCCTGTACTTCTTTGCAATCTGGAGTACCTGGGGGTAGGGAAGAGCAAAGGAGGACTAAAGTGGGATGCCTCTGACCCTGTGGGGCTGGACAATAGTGCATGAGGCCAAGTCCCAGGCACACATTCAGAATTTAATATCTGAGGGTGGGAAAGGAAAAGGAAGAAAAAAGCAGAGAGAGAAGCAGGAAAGGTATAGATGAGGAAGGAACGGAATGAAGGGAGAGAGAAAATTAGACTGACTAGCAGGAGAACGTGCTTTACAGCAACAGCTCATAATGGCCAGTCCTGAGACCGGCTACCTAAGCATAACATGTGAAAAGTTTTCAAATTTTAGAATTATGGGCTGTGAACTCAATCTACCCCCATCTCAAATCCTGTTTAGGCTTGAGATGATACCCGAGAGGATACATTTTTAAGTTTCTTGGGTGACACTGGTGTACACAGTCAAGCTTGGGGAGGCAAGGTGAATGCTCGGGTAACCGACCAAATGCTCAGAGACGCAAGGGTGGGAGGTGCTGGCAAGCGGGTGGTCACGTATGAACCGTGCCACTTCAGAATATGGAAAATGAAGTCATTGTGAAGACAATAAAATGTTGTAGCAATGTAAAAGGCCAAGTGAGAGGAAAATGCAATTTTAGAAAATAAATTATGGAGGCTCTTTCTTATGTAGAGGAGGTGCTAGTTACACTTGACCTCTCTGGACTCTTCTGGCTGTGCAAACACAGTGGTCTAATTATTATGTCCAATCAAAAGCGGATTTGCTGGTGTTCTCTTTGATGCTTCATGAGAGAAAGGGGGTCCTAAAACAGAGAACAAGAGCAGAAACTAGAGACAGTTCCAGAGCACCGGCGAGAGTGGCCTCTACGTTTGAAACACCAGGCAGCCGAGTGACCAAGATGTTTTCTGAAAACTTTCCTCTGGCAAGAAGGCTGAAAACAAGGTTTCACATTCGATGTTGATTTGTGCTATACTGTGGTGCCCTTCGTTTCATCCCAATATCCCAGAGTCTACGACACACACTGACATCGGGTTAGTGTCGCTGGATAAATAAAGAAGGAAGTTATGTCCCCGCATGGGGAAAAATACAGTGGAGAAAGGATAGTGGCTGGAGGAGCTTGAAGAGAAAGTAGGAGCCAGGGAGTTATTCCAGAGCTGGAACTGGATATACAAGGTGATGGGATAAATCAGGCCTTGTCCTCCACTTCCCCGTTAGTCCTGGAAATGTCTGAATTCTTTAAGATACACTTGGGAGGGTGTCAGAATTCCCATAGTTAACCCATATGTAGGCTTCTGTTACCTTCAAACAAGGGGTTTATGCAAAAAAAAAAAAAGGAAAGCTTTTTATACCAAAAATTCTTTCAAGTGGTGACAGCAGTGGGACAGAGGTGCCATTTGAGAGACCTTGGATCTAGTTTTCCTACATTTCACCTCTTTTTGAAGCATTTCATTAACAACCTCTTCTCTCTTTATAGTTTGCTCAAAATCTCCTCTTGGTCTTAAGATGGCAAGTAATCCACTAACCTGATGTTTCCCTTTAACGAGCACCATCAGTACCTGTCTTGACTGCATTTTACCCATTTTTATTATTTGACAGAGATGGGGAGTGCGGCCACTATCATCTGTCCCTCTCCCCAGTATTAACGCAGGAATTAGTAGTGAAGTCGGCACCAGCCACCTCAGAGAGAGATGTTATCATTCTTAATGGGCCTTAGAAATGCTGTTGACTTCCTCTAAATATTTTCTGAACAAGCCTGTAACTTCAGCTTTATTGTTTCCCCTGTAACATAATCAGACTTGGGTAAAACCAAACCCCAGACATCACAAACTTAGAAAAAATATCTTAGAATATTAGCACTAAAGGGAACTTCAAAAATCACCTTGTGAAAGCCTTCTCTTTTTTTGAGACAAGAAACTAGAAGCTTATAGATATGAATTAACTTGGCTATGGTTATGTATTTCTTTGGTGTCGTGTCTAAAATTGGAATACATGAATCCCATTCATTCACTGATAAATATTTGTCAAAAAAATTCCTTGTGCTGAGCCCTTTCTAAACACTGATTTTAAAATATTCGAAAAGATATAATCCCTTCACTCATGTTGGTGATAGAGAGGAGACAAATATGTGTAAAATTACATTTTCAGAAACATAATTTTTAAAAAATATGAATTTCATTCATTTAATCTGCTAGGGGATGAGTGGGGACAGGAACAGGGAGAGGAACATGATATTCGGTTCACACTGGTCATACCTCTTGACCCCTAAATCACAATAATAATGGTATGTTTCTGAAACCAGCAGTTGCGATGGTGGCTTACCCACATTCCAAACCTTTTGGTGGGGCTTGTGTTAGTAATTTAGAAATATTGTATATACTTCTGACTGTTTTAAACGCCACACTTCAGAAGACTATCCTGATGAAATGAACCTTTGCAGGTTCATAAAGATGGACTGAAATGGTAGGAAGTTAAAAAGAAAACCACAACTTTGGATTGGAAAGGCTGTGTAAGTTGTTAAGACTACACTGAAAACACCATCAAGCTACTGAAGAATATATGTCCTAAGTCAGGGAGAGAAATGAGAAACCCAGCCATGCTCCTACAAAGGAAGTCCACAGACTCAGGGGCTTAAATCTCTCTCTTCATCCTGGACCCCTGTGGTGTGCAGTTGGCATGACAGTGCTCTGCAGTCCTGGCAGGTATCACACACCTCCTAAAGCCAGCTGCCTGGGACCTGCTCAGGCAGGCAGCACAGTGCCTTCATGGTCCCTAGAGGGCCTGCCTGTTGACTGACAGAAGGTTCCGAAAACATGTCTTCTCCTTCCCAAACCCCACCAAGAAATCTTAATGCTACAAACCTCAGGCCTAAAATGTATTCGCACCCAAGAGAGGTTACAGGAAAGGCCTTCTGATGGAAAGACAAGTTTCACGTGTCAGGAGTCGGGCAATGCAAGCGCATTGGTCCAAAGCCATGGGAAGGCAGGCATGGGCACTTACCCACAGCAGAAGACAAGGGCCTTGATTGTAGCTATCTGGTCAACTTTGTGGAGGGATTCAGCCACATGGCTCTAGCTCCTGGGTTCTGTGCCAGAGCAGAAATGGTCTGAGACGTCCAGATATTTCTTGAGATTACAGACCATGTTAGCCCACAGATCATATTGAACAAACCTCATATGCCAAGTAATATTGAGATAATTGTCATGTTTTGAGCAAAAAAGTAGTCAAGGAAATGAAATAATCAGGTGTTTCCCTCCTTTTAAAAAAATCTTTTAATGAATGACACAGATTTGGAGAAGCAATAGTAAATGTATGTTACAGAATGCGTATTTTGTTACATGTAGAACCAGTTATGCATTGCCCTTTTTAAATCAGTAAAGAAGAGTTTACAACTATGTTTTGAAAATGATTAAAGGTTAAATTTGCATATTTCAAATGAATGCCTCCTAGGACATAAGTCTATCTTTTGGATTGAGGAATGTTCCCTCAAATAGCTACTATGTCTACTTTCATTAGAGAAAAGTCCACACATCTCTGAAAGTCGCTGAAGGGATTCTGCATGTTCATAGCCTTAAACTAGGATACTTGGTGTCTTGTTTCTCAGATACCATCTATCTCTGCTCTGCCATTGTGCAAACAAGGAAAATGAAGCTAGAGGAGTGATCTGACTTCAAATGTGGCAGAAGCAGAGCTACAGCAAAGATCCTGGCCTCGAGACTCCCAGCCCAGAGCTTTGCATTCATGACACTGATTCATTTAGGGGCATGATTGGATCAATAGCCAGCTCTGCATTCAATAGCATTGGTGAAAAGCTTAACTAAGAGGGAGATGAACAATATAGAAACATGCTGATAAATAGTATTCTACCATAGTTTAATTCAGAACAGGTGTGTTGTGGTCTTAGGGAACATCACTGAATCAGCCTGTTACATGGAAAGGACAGGGACTGGGGCAGTACAGTTATGTATGCATGTGTACCATGCACCTGTCAAGGTGAGGCTGGGGGAGATGGGCAGAATTAGAGGCAGATCAAAATCATGAGAATGGCCTTTCCTCATAGATTCTGATTTTCTCAGCTTCCCACCGTGCCTAACAGGCAAAGAGAAAGCTTCTGACTTTTCTGTGTGTTTACTTTCCATTGGGCTATTTTATTGCTTCCTATTTTCCTCCTCCTCTATTTATTCAGGTTGGGTCCATGCTTGGGAGATGAGGGTGGGAGGAAATTCAGAGCCATGTAGTGGGGCTTCCATGCACCCCCTGAGATTTTCAGGGCTGGGTTGGACATCTTCCTGTTTGCCAAGCTTTCCATCAATGCTGTTCAGCAGGGAGTCAGTTACAAGCCCACATTATGTCCCTGAATATGCTCTCGGCAAGCTCTCATGCCTATTTGTCTTGAGACAAGGAGTCCATGGTGGCTTTAACAAAGGTGTTTTAAAGTATTTAATATAAAAGGGACATTGGTTGGAATTAGGCTAAGGACCACTGACGTAAAGAATCAAGGGGTTCACGAAAGCCCAGTCATAAAAGATTTCATGGGACCCATTTGTATTCATATTGAGACAAAATTAGTTTTTGATTCTATTATGTGACTGGCAAAAATATAACTTATACAGCATTCATGTGTTTCTGATATACTCACATCTATTAAAATAATAATAAAAGCCCTTCTCCTAATAATTTATATTTGATTATTACTTTATGGTGCACTAAATATTTGCACTTACCATACCTCATCTGGTCCTCAAAAGCATCCCATGATGACCAGATCCCAGTTGGTGCTGGTCATTGTTGTCATGCTTCCTCATCATTTGCTGAGGAAAGTGACATAAATAGAGATTAAATGGCTGCTTTAGGTCACTTGTTGGTACACAGTGATGTGGGAACCTCTCGGTCACACTCTGTTGTGTCACTCACACTGGAAAATGCCATTTTATTGGTATAGAATGAACAAACATGGACTTAGCATTGACTCTGAGCCTTAGTGGAGTTAACGTCTTGTAGAATTTCTGTGACAATAAAATAAAGAAATCTATGTAAAGCGTTAAGGACAGAGCTTGGCATATGAAAGGTACTCAGTATTGATGATTCCTTTCCAAACTCCATGGCTACAAGGAGGCATACTGGTTATGCTCTGGAAGCAGACAAGACTGGGTGTTCTGGATTGCCATGGAGAGCTGGCAGTGTCTTGGGTACAAGTCAAAAATATAAGGGCAGGCTTTTCTAGAGATCATTCTGTTTTGTCAGTGGTCAAGACATATCAAGACACATCCTTCCCATGCTAGATTTCTTTCTTTACCTAACTTTTTTTGGTCTAGCCTAACAAACTACTTTGCTTCCAATACAGAGCCCTGGGGATGTTCCTGAAGGATTTGGCAAGGTGTAGAACTAGTTCTTAGAACTAGAAAGTAATGTGGAAGCTACTTAGTTCAACTCTTATTTGGTAAATTATCAGTGTAAAGCTTAAATATGTACATTGACTTGTCTAAGGTGTCACAATGGTGGGTTCAGGATAAGAACCCGAGTCTCTCTCACTATCCCTATACCATGCTTGGTCTTGATCAATTAACCAATAAACCAAGCAACAAACACATATTAAGTTCACGTACAAGGCATTTTCTAGGAATGCTTTACACTTCCCAAGTGTAAGGTATGGATGGGGAGCCAAGAAATGGCTGTGGAAAGCAAGGATTCAATTGAACAAAGCACATGTCTTCTATTACAGTTTTGTTCAAGACATTGTGCTACGTGTAGCCAGACATAACAAAGAGCCCCGGCAGCTTCATCGGACACTTCCGCTTCCTCCGGAAGTGTCCAATGGTCTGGAACTGACACAAGACCTCACTATAACACAGGCAGATGGGAAATGTGCCACATTTTGAGGTGTGAGTGTTTTACACGAGGGGAAGGAAGTCAGGGAACACTTCACAGTTGCCTCTGATGGGTCTGGAAGGAATAGTGGTACTTTGTTAGGTGAAATGGTGATGGCAAAGAAGAAAACAAGAGAAAATAAAAGCAAAAGGTATGCTTGAGAAACAAGCAGTTCCATTTGGAATACAAGGGATTTTTAGAGGAGTTAAACTGGGCAAGGTCTCTTGGGGATAAACTTAGGAACTTCTTGAAAGTCAAGTTCAAAGCCTACACTTAAGTCGTTGGGAAATGGGTACATTATGTTTTATTTATTTATTTTGCTTTTATTTTTCATTTAAGTATCTATAAAAGCAAAACAAAAAGAGACTCATAGAAACAGAGATCAAACTGATGGTCACATTACGTTTTGTTGCTGTGACCTCCCTTCCCAAGCCCCGAATGCTCTCAGTGTCAGGGACTGCTTGGGCTCAGCTGTGTCCCTTTTTCCCTCTTCTTCTGGCTCATAGCACCAGGCTACATGTCCCAGTGCTGTCCAGTTCTGTCAATGAAATGTGGGTAGAGGTGATGTGGACCACTTCAGACCTGGCCTCAGGCCTTCTCCTGCATTCCTTCTTGTGCTCCCTCTTCTGCTGACTGAATGCAGAGGATCCAGGGAAGGTCTCCAGGGCTCTAGAAGATGAGGTAGCCACCCAAGAAAAGGAGGGGGCATCAAAAGTCTATGTGAAACAGAGCATGCCCTCCCCACTGCCTCAAATCTGCACTGAACTCTGACTCCACCGTGTTGGGCCACTGAACTATTGGAGCTGTACCTCATAGCAATGAGCTAATACCTTTTTGCAAACACTGCTGTGTCCTATTTTACTTGACTTTCCATAGGACCTTGTACAAAGTAGCAACTCATATTTTAAAAAGGAATGAATTATATTGAATAAATGAATGAATGCAGTCATGAACACGGTTGACTTTAGAAAGCAACATACAAATGACAGCATAAAGGTTGATTATAAAAATGAAGATAATCTGGAAGTAAAGAGATTACTTAAGCAGCTATTACAATAGTTCAAGAAGATGAAACCCTGAATCAATTTAGAAGCAGTGGAAGTACAATTTAGAAGCAGATAAAAGACATCCTGGAGACAGATTCTAAGGAAAATGGCAGCTGATAAACACAATGATTATGGTAACAAATTTCAACAGTGACTCCAAAGTTTCAAGTCTGTGGAAGGGAAGAAGAGTGGTACCATTCGAGGAAATATAGAAGATAAAAATAAGGATATTAGAGGAGTAATGGAGGGCTGGAGGATGGTCTATTACAACTTATCACAGATGATAGCTCAACTCTGATGATAACTGGACACACAAAGTTTGTGCCCAGCAGGGGCCTGGAGGTGTGCTGAACCTTCAGCATGTGATTGTGGAGTTAGATATGGGTACAGAAGACGTGGATATGGGAGTAAACTAAACCACTCAGACAAAGAGTGTAGAACGGAATATAAAGTCAAATGGTGCAGCCTAATGAATAGCTTACAATTAGAGGGTGGAAAGGAAAAGAGAAGATAACAAATGAAACCTTCAAAGGGCAGGTGGTAGGGAGGTGTCATTTGATGGAGGGGCCAGGATCATGCAGATCACTGGAAGCCATAGAGAAATTGTCAACAAGGGCTGGTTTACCAAGTGGGTGAGAAGTGTGACAACTGGGTTGGAAATACTTGCAGGATCACAGTCTCAGAGGAAGTAGGAAAGGATGGAATTAAGAGCACAGGTTAGAAAGACTCACTGGGATTAGGGGAAGCATGGGCCTCTCTGTCTGTGAGAGGAATAAGAAAGAGATGGTAGAAAAAACAACACACAGAGAAAAAGCAGAGGTGCTTAGTGGAGGTGCAACACCCTGAGGATCTCCAGTAAGAGAGCTTGTCTCCTTAAGGAAGCGAGAGAAAAGGCAAACCACTGAGAGTGAAGGAGGGAGTGGAGTCCTGGGGGGCGGGGCGGGGAGGGTGTGACAGGCAGGCTCGGGTGTATTGGGAAGCTGGTGAAAGTGTGTGATGGACAGGATCCCAGTGAAACTAAAAGTTGCTTTAATGAAATGAGGAGATAAAAAAGGTAAAGCAAGGAGAAAGGTTATAGTCTCAGAAAAATTAACAGGCAAGATCTGAGTAGCAGGAATTCTCAGCGATGATGATGATGATAATTACAGCCAACATTCATTGTGGTACTGAAGTGACAAATAGCATGTTAAGCAGTTTCTTTGTATTATCTTATTAAATCTTTACAACACTCCAGTGAGTAGGCTATGATTATCATCCCATTTTACAGATGAATAACTTCAGGAAGAGGATGGCTAAGCCCTTTGCTCAGAGACCCACAGTGACAGGTCTAGAATGCAAACCAAATCCCATTAGCTCCAAAGAATTTAGGGTCAATTCCAGAGAATTCGCTCCAGACAATTCAGATGACCATTACTACCAGCCAGTGAGTGGCTCCATGGAGTCAGGACCGAACTCCCTGAGGATATGAAATTTGAACTGTGTCTGACACAGAGTTGGCAGGATGACCAGTTATTATTTTGGAGGCCCTCAAACTGGAGCAAGGAAAGGAAGTCTGCGAGCCAGATGCTGGGATCACTAAGGAAAGCAAAATAGTGTTATAAACAGTGGTATGTGAATGTCAGCTTGGCAAGATCGTTGGATCAAGGTCACCCACTGATGGTGGGAGCTGTGGTGTGGAGAACAGACATGCCAATCCCACCTTCTGTTCTATTCCGAGAAAGGAATAAGATGGATGGGTTGGAGAGGATTGCAAGAGAAATGATGTCTGCAGAAAAAGGTTGCCTAATGCCAGGAGATGGAAGGTTGTGCAAAGAGTTACTTGGAGAGATCTATAGGCTTTTGCTGTTGTGTTGTTTTTTAAATATAAAGACTCCCAAGGCATAGTGTGCACAATTTTGAGTTAGACAAATATAAGTCAAGAGTTTAAGGCTCTCTGGTTAGGGATGAAAATATGGCTACCAATAAGGGATAAACTGGAAGGAAGATGAAATTGGGGGGTTGAGACTATAACTGTAATGACCAGAACTTGGGAAGAAGAGGTTGAGGAGGTGACTTGTGAGTCATAGTGGCAATGAGGCAGAAATCAGGAGTGTGGTAACTTGGTTTTACATGGTGACCACTGGGGGGAGCTCCAGCCTATTCCTCTGCTAACAGTTCAGAGGTTAAGAGCACAGGGTCAAATTCTGAATCCACCTACCGGATGTCTGACTTGGATGAAGCCACTTACCCTTTTTGTTCAATGGAGTAGATGAGGAGTTGTTCATAGAATCGTGATGAGAATTGCGATATACTGTGTACAACATGTTTTACATAATAAACCCTAAAGATAAGTCATCAGCACAGTCCTAAGTGGGAGAAACTCCACTGGGCATCAGAAATAAGACCCTGAGGACACTGGGCAACAGCGCCAAGGGCTTTAGTATTCACTACGACAAGGAGAACTGTTAACTCTTATTGACTCTTCCATGTTCTTTAGGGATTGTCTTTCTCTCCAGTATGGCCACGGAACTCATGTGGCAAAAACGGTAAAACTACCTCAAGTTTAAGAAGAACCCATTGACAAGGAGACCAGGATGGGGAGTTCTAAGCCTTTCTAGGTTTTCAAAGGAAACCTTCTACCTTTGAGGCATGCTTTGCTCTTCCTTGGCTCTGCTACACAGTTGAGTTGGGAGATGGTGGGATTGGGGTGCGGGTCTTGGAGGAGGGCCAAGAGGCTCATCCCCCCACTCCAGACCTGGCCTGGGAGGTCTGGTGGCTCAGGCAAGGCCCTGCTCAGCTGTCCAAGACCACCACAGGCGTACACAGCTGGAGAGTGCTGAGCTATGATTGCAATGAGGCAATGAGAAGATCCACTTCCACTCTCGGTTACCATTTCTAGGGCCCATCCCTCAGCACACTTTTCTCTCACCTGGGGAGGGGGCTGCCTCCACCTGCATCAGCTTGGAACAGGATGAGGTCTGCCAGGCTCCACCAACGGGACTGGAGAAGCAGCAGGAAGCTTCCTGGAAGTAACTACTTCAGCAACAGTGCTTTGGTGAGGGTCCTAAGCATCCTCATTATCATTTTATTACATTTCTCTCCTCTGTGCCCTGAGGACTTTCTGTAGAATAAACATAAGACCAGTTACTTTAAAATAAAATGTGGTTTTCATTAAAATCCTATTCTGGCCCCTCCAGTCCCAACAAAGCATTTTCCTCCTAGTCTAACTGGGTTTCAAGTTTTCAGTGATACTGTTTCTCTACAAGAAGGTAGAAGGAGGTAGGACTTTCTCATGTCCTACTGGTAGCCCGCCTACTGCTGGTATGAAATGAAATTTCCCTTTGGGAAGGTACAGAGAAATATACGGAGGGTTACTCAGGCATTGAAAGGAAAGTCTCTGGTCCTTGCAGGACTTTTAGTACACATTTCTTTCTCTTCCAGGCCACTCTCCCTTCCCACCTAGGTACCCTCTCCAATCCTGTCAACCCATACATGTCCAGGACTATGGAAAACATGGCCTATTAGCCAGCCCATATTGGACGCATCAAGAATGTATTCTAAGAGCAAACTCCCTGGAATTCTCAACAGAGAAAACCCAAGTAGATCTATCCCAAAGCAAACCAGTCTCCATCTGCACTCCAGACCAAACAAAGAGAGCCGTGGTGAACACCAGCACCTATCGCAACAAAACCCCTGCCTATCCCTGAGCAGTGGTGCTCAACCCTGGATGCACATTACAAACACCCAGGGAACTCTTACAACATCCAATGCCAGGATCCCACGTCAGAAACCCAGGTTTAAGTGCTGTGGTATGGGGTCAGGGTATCAATACTTTTTAAATCTCTTCAGTGGATTCAAATGTGCAGCCTGAGTTGAGAAGCACTGTTCTAGAACTGTGCAGCCACTAACCACATGGCCCCCTGTGACTATTTAAAATTCAATTCATTAAAATCAAATAAAATAAAAAATCAGTTCCCAAGCTGTACCAGCCACATTCAGGTACAAGTGGCTAGTGGCTTCCAGGAAGGACAGTGCAAATACAGAACATTTCCATCATCATGGGCATGCTATTGGATGGAACTGTCCCAGAGCATCAAAATGTCAAAGGTCACCCTGGCTGGTGTGCCTCAGTGAATTGAGTGCCGACCTTCAAACTGAAAGGTCATTGGTTCAGTCCCCAGTCGGAGCACATGCCTAGACTGGGGGTCAGGTACACGGTTGGGGGCATGAAAGGCAACCTATCCGTGTGTCTCTCACGCATCGATGTTTCTCTCCTTCTCTTTCTCCCTTTCTTCCCTTCTCTCTAGCAATGAAGAAATAAAACCTTTTTTTAAAGTGTCATAGGTCAAAACTCTTTCATTCTTCTACTGACTCCTGAAGTCCCATTGGCTCACCCTCTCCCTGAACCGCAGACCTCCTTTGCACCTGACGGACACCACAAGTCACCTACCGGACAGGGGCTTTACATTCATCACCGCACGGCGAACGGGACACACAGACACTCCCTGACTGCACCGAGTCACCTAGCTAGCAAATGGCAGCCAACACCTTAAACCAACTTGGTTTTTATCAAAATTCAAGCTCTTTTACTCAAGCCAGTCGCTCTACTCCCGGGACAACTAGCTGCAGGGGAGCTTTCTCCTCCAAAAGGAAAGGCCCCAAAATGCTCTCCGCCAACCACAGTGCTTCCTCATACACCACTCTCCTTACTTAGCACGTTCTCAGCCCTTATACTACTGCCTTCCAGGGCAGTACCTCAAAAATCGCATGAAGTTATTGCAGAAAGCTTGCTTTGCAGAGGCTAAGAAATGAAAGGAAGCATCATTCTCTGCTTTGTTAAGAGATGTTTCCAAGTGGCTGACAAGTCTTATGGGCAGTGCCATTCTGATCAAAAACACTGTATGATCCTTAAGAGACCATCCCTTAAAGGAATACAAAGAAAGGAACCAGCTTGTGCAGTGGGAGGAGAGCCCGGTCAGTTCTGAGGTAGGAGCTTCCAGGATAAAGACCATGGGTTTACACTTGAGCCCTGCTGGGCCGCCATTGGCTTGATTTTTTTAAAAAATATATGCATGCATGGGCAGATCTCTCTCCCTCTCTTTCTCTCTCTCTCCCCACCCTCTCTATCTGAGGAAGGAAGAAATGAGAGCTAAGAATATTTCTAAATACACCAAATGTTTACATTTTAATTATTTTCAATTATGTCTTGACAAACCATCAAAAAAGATAGAAGAAGAGACTTAAGAGGTAAATGTGTCGATTGATACTCGTCTATAGCAAGAATAACCCACACAGTGATGAGCTCAGGCCACTGACTAATAGGTGTACATTTTGACTAATAAGTTCCGTATTGTCATATTTACCTTCTTATCTCAAATGCACTATATCTACTCAAAACCACAACTCTCCTTTTCTTTTGTTACCCTTCCAAGTCTGGTGAATTGCTTGAACTGTGAATGCTGGGCCCATAAATCTGCCAGTGGCCAGAACACAGCATGGAGGGCTTCTGAGTGCTCTGGACCTGGGCACCAGGTTGGCCAAGGACACACAAAAATCTTACCCACATACAGAATCTCATGGACCATGTTTATGATTTAATGTTTATGATTTAATGTCAAAATTATATTCGATATGACTATTTTATCATTTAGGGCCTTTTATCCAAATTATGCTATTTTCCAGTGCCTGTTTTGATGGTGGTTATTTTATTCTAATGGACTGGCGTGGCCACAATCATGTTATAGATAAATGCACTTTGTTAATCCCTCAGATCTGCAAAAGACAGGACACTAACAAGAGCAAATTTTTTATAGAAAGCCACTATCCACTTAGGCACCAAGCCAGGGTCTTTCTAAAACCATGGATCAGGACCTGAATACCAAGCCCAAGAATCCTTTTGTGATGGTATGAGCACCTGCCTCCCCTTATTGACGAAAGACTTAGATTGCGAGGGTCGGCCTGTGCTGAAGCCAGACCTAGGTTTTCTTGGGGCTGAGATTTCTCAGAAGCCATCACCATTTCCTGGGGTCATCAGTCAAGAAATGGTGAGCCGCACTCTGTAGGAGGGATTCACCCATAAATCCCACGCCCCATTTCAGGGGGTGAGGTAACAGGCAACTAGCAGCTACTTTTCCACCCCAACAGCTTCTTGCTTCACGTTCCTTGATTGCTGCCACCACAGACTGCTCCCCAGTTCTGCAAGACTCTGTCACCCATTGCAAGGCGTGAAAATGCCAAGAGTCCCCTGCCATTCCCAGCCCAATGGGGTACGCAGGGTGCTGTTGGATCATGTGTGCAAGTGACCAAACGTGGAGACGTTTGTTGGTGCTTATCTGTAGGGGTGGGGCTAACAGGGCCAGAGCTATAGGAGGCTTTTGGCTTACACTTATTTGGGGTTGGCTCCTGATTAGAGTGCCAGTTGCCCGGGAAACAGGTGACTCACAGGCAGATAATCTGATCTGATTTTTTTTTTGTATTTGACTTTTTATTTATTTTTATTTTTTATTTTTTTAAATCATTGTTCAAATACAGTTTTCTCCATTTTACTCCCAATCCATTCCCCTCTCCCACCCCTCCCCACTTCCCTCCCATTACCACCCTCCCCTTAGTTTATGACCATGTGTCCTTTAAGTTTGTTCCTGTGATTTTTTTTTAAGAAGTGCTTTGATTAGTTCACTTGTCTTAACAACCCAATCAGATTGACGGGGTTGGCAAGGCATCGATTTTACAGCACTGCCTGACCCAATCGGAATAAAACCATTTAGTGCTACATATAAACACAGCTGAATTCAGACGTGTGGGATGAAATCCTTCCTTTAAGGTCTTCAGTAATAGAAAATAAAACTACTTAAATTGAGTCTCTACTGAGACTATGTATATCAGTCTGAACCCACCCTGGTTTCAATTTCATCCTAACTCCCTAACTCCCTAAACCTGTTTCCTAGTTTCATTCATCAGGACCTCCTTTTTTACATGCACTGAGCTCCGAAGCAGGGCATTTGTGACCGCAATAGACACGAACAAGGAACCAAAGGCAAATGAGCAAACTATCACAACGTTTCTTTTTCATGCCATTATGAAACCCCTCACTTCTGACCCAGGGGTCAAAGACAGATGGATTATTTTCTGAAATAAAATTGAACCACTAGGACATATGCTAAAAGGGGGATTCTAAGAGATTCTGGGCTAACGCCATTTGACTAGCAACTACTTCCTGGCCTTATTCACAGTCGTACTCCTTTCCAGGTAGACAAAGGAGAGCTCCAAGGGGAGGCTTAAGGTGATTTGACCATCCCCTGTGGTAACATCTGGTTCTAGACTTCACTGTTCCTCAGCACTCCCTGGATGCAGCTCAAACCAAAAGACCAGTTGACTATAGTGATCATATGATCTGGGTTTAGCAAGGTGTTTCCAGTGACTGTTCTTTTTTGATGCTTGTGTCCTCTCTGCATCTCAGTTTCTCATCTGTAAAGTGAGATGGTTGAACGGGGTCATCTGTAAGATCTCTTCTGGCCCTGGCTTTGTACGACTTTCATAATATCTTATTATTACAGTGCTGGAATTTGCATAGCACACTAATATTTTGTAAAGCTATTTTTGTATCTATGATCTGTGTTGCTCCTTCTCTTTTGTTCCAAGAAAACATGCACTTCAATTTCTTTGCAAGTGTTGCTCTGTTAGATAGGATACCCAGGGTCCATCAGCCTCAATATGTTAATTGGGAACATTAATATGGCTGCCACCAGGCTGACCGTTGGATCCTCAGCCAGTTCCGGATCCATTATCTGTGCACGACAATGCACTGCGTGAGAGTTAACACCACCTGTCAGCTTTCAGCGTGGGGAAGACTGTGGCATGAGACAATGCGCTTTAGCCACATTGTGTTGAAAGATAGAACTTTTCTTCCTTCTAGTTCAGCTTTTATCAAGGCCCCTTAAAATGCAGCCAAGGCATTAAAGAGAAAGGAAAAAAAACTTGGAACGTTTTTGTACTTTTTGTAAAAAAAAAAAAATCTCTTTCATTTTTTTTCTGCCATTACCAAAATCTCCTCCAAACACACAGACCCTACAGTATCCCTATTAAATTATATAGAGCGAGTCCAGCCCGTGACTGTCAGCGGGGCCCATCAGTCCTAATTTATCGCCCCAGGAAACACAGTACAATTATGGTAATAAATAATAATAGGATTCAGTACATGACAACATGAATGATGGAGCCTCTCAGAATTCATTTACATTGCTTTGTGTTGCAATCATCATGCCTCTAATGTAATGCCAAGCAAATGAGCCCCTTTGAATATTGTGCAATCTATTGCAAGTCAACTGGCACAAAACTCACTCAATAAATCATGTTCAAACACATGCCTGTAATGACAAGTAAATCAACAATGAAGTAATTGCATTTAATGTATTGAAATACTGGACCAAAAAAAAAAAAAAACAACAGTGACCTCGAAGTGACTTTTTGTAAAAGGTTTGATATAGTTGCAACAGGGAGTAAGGTCCTTCCTAAGAGGCACTTCTTGCTTAGATGCACATGCCAGGACAGATGATGCTGTTCCCTGCACAGACCTTGGCTGACCACCTTCTCTCTGCAGCAATCACAGAGCCAGGCTGCAGGAGGCTGCAAGGGGCTGTTCACCAGGCTGAACGGAGGAGTCACGGGTGAGGGTAGAAATCAGCCTCTAGCGCAGCAGCCACTCCTCTGCCTGAGCTCTCCCCAACTCAAGAGACAGTCTGATGCCGGGGAAACAGCACTGGGTGAGGAGGAAGGAGGGCTGCATCCCTAACCGAGCTCTGGTGTTAACTAAATCACTGTATGACTCTAGCCAAGTCACTTTGCCTCATAGTCTTTTGTCTATAAAATGAAGTAGTTGGACTGTCATCTCTAAAATTCATTGCAATTCTAATATTCTGTGAAGCTCTGATTCTAATTAGAGATCTTCACTTTTAAGCAGGCAGAAAAATGTCCCCCCGCCGCCCTTGCTCCTGAGTGTTGAAGGCTCTGGTTTGAACCAGCATGCATCTCTTCATCATTCCCGTTGGTTAGGCCAAGTGTGTGTGCTTCTAATTTCTGTGAAACTTGGGCCTGCCCCTTTCTGGGCAAGCGGACAAGTCTGAAAATAGGGCCCCAGGGGCCGTGTGGATGGATAACAGGCAACATTGAAATGACAACCTTCCCCACATTCCCCGTGGCATCCACTCCAACTCCCCTCTTCCCAGGGACAACGTCAAGAAGAGATGAAGCAGAGCCTCTGCTAAGCCAAAGGCCACTTAAGGAACTTTCCTGCTCTCATGAAAAACTCATTCTTGGCTGAGCATCTGCATAACCCTCCCCCACTAACATACGTTCTTCCTTATCCTTAACTCCCAGTCCCTGACTAATGTCAAAGTAGATCTCATGGACCTCGGAGTCTCAGAGATGTAGGGAAGTGGCAGGGTATGGAGGAAGTCGCGCTAGATTTGGAGGAAGAAGATCTGGCATTAAGTCCTGGCTCCACAGTTTACTGACATGTGACTCTGTGTAAGTCCCTAACTCGCTGAGCTCACTGCTTCGTCTGTAAAGTGATAATAATAGTACTCGTGCCCACAGTGAGGCTGCTGCGAGGACGGTGTGACATGTATGTGAAAAGGCTCTGTTAGCTGTAAAGTATCAGAAAAAAATCTCATTTTTATGATTAATAGGAAGAAAAGAAAACTCGAAGACCAGTGCACTCAGACAATGCTTCTTACTGTTAAAAAAAACTTTGTTTATCTCTGTGCTATTGTCATCTGTCTGACTTTCCTCAGGAGGATACAGCCTAAAGTGAAAAGGAGCTTTGAGTGTCTTCTTCTTATCATTCTTACATTCCTAACACCTAGAACAATGGATAAGGAGGCATTGAATGAATGCATGAAAGATACTTCTTTTTTTCCCCTTTAGAAGATTATATTTTAACACTGACCTTGAAGGTATTTGTGGTTTTTTAATTGTATTTTATCATTTATGCTGTTAACAATTGTCCCAACTTTTCTCCTTTTTGCCCTCCTCCACTCATTCCCCCTCAGGCAATCCCCTCACCGTTGTCCATGTCCGTGGGGCATGCGAATATGTTCTTGGGCTACTCCATTCCCCTTCCTTTACTTTTCCCGCTGCAACACAGCAGGTCAGTGGGGGAGGACTCCGTTAGCAACAGCCTCTGCTGGAAGGACGGCTGTTGAAACGCCTTTAAAAATTCATCGACGACCTTCTGAGGCCAAAGCTGGGCCACGGTTCCACGGGCAACAAAAACTCAGAAAAAGACAGCCCACCTCAAGGTAGGAAGGGATCTGGAAAACTGAAAAAAATCCACAAGCATTTCCATATTAGAGGGATGTGAGTCGTGGTTCATACAGCCATCACAAGCCCCTGAATGAAAGCGAACAGGTTTCCATTCCCAATATCCCATGCCCGCAACCCTGTCTAACCTCTCCTGGATGCCATCCCGTCACGGAACCACGAACGCTGACTTCGATTCTGCTCTCCTCCTTCCTAAAGCAGGCCCTTGCTCCCTTGATAGCTCCCATATGATATACTCTGATTAGCAAGGCAGCAAGCCCCAGGCAGAACAAAAGACCCATTAACCAGGGCCGGTGGGCGGGCAGGCAAAACCGGGGGCCGTGGAAGGGGAGAGAAAGAAGCAGAAAAACTCTAATTTTAGAAAATTGTTACCAGTTGCGGGATGTGAAATGTTTTCCCCAAAGATGGGAACATCAGGAGCGGAGGCCCCCAGCTTCTCCACCTGACCTGATGATTAATGGGCTGGAAGTTTGGGTCCCCGATGATGAATACCTACCGTGTTGATCTTGGGGTTTCTCAACACTGGGCTGGATTCAGATTGTTCCTGGAAGGGAGACAGGTATTTGGCAGCACCTGGGGAGCAAGAGCTCAAAGACCATGCCCCCCACCTTTGGGATTCAAAGGTTCCTTCACAAAACAAGCCTTAGGAAGCTGGTTCCAGGGTTAAGGAGGAGATGGAGAGCACAGCCTGTCACTAGGTAACCTTGGACTGAAGGACAGTTTCTCTAAGAAGTCCCTTCCACGAATATAGTCAATAGTATTATAATAACTATGTACGGTGTCAGATGGGTATTAGACGTATCAGGGTGATCACTTTGTAAGGTATATAATTACTATGTTGTATACCAGAAACTAATATAACATTATATGTCAACTGAAATGGAAAAACGAATTAATTTTTAAAAGTTCCTTTCACAGAACACATTGTAAATTTCTTTATGGAAGGCAATGGATTTTAGTCTGACTTGTCAGACTTGTCAGTAATAATGGTTTATAAATACCCCAAACCATTCACCATTCAGAAGATAACCCTGTCTCCATAATTCAGCTCCCCTCAGGTCCACTTTCTTTTCCCTGATTTCATTCCCAGCCCCTGCCCCAGCCCTCTTGCACCACCGTCCCACTCCTCTCAGGAACTCGGGGGCAGGACATGAACTCCTGCCTCCTGTCATTTTATTAGGCGGTTCCCAAGAGCCAATGAGCTATACAGCCCTGGCTGTGAAATGGCTTGGTCCACTCAATTAACGACTGGGGGTCCGCCACTACTACCTCCCCTACTGACTCCCCAAAGAGCACACAGTACAGCTGGAAAAGAAACAGCAAGGGAGAGACACCAGAACCTTCTGGACAAACACAGGGACCAAGGACAAAGTCAGATGAGCAAAGGCAGACTTCCCGAGAACCCACACCCGCCCCTGACAGGAAGGGCTCTCTCCTCATCTTCCTTCCAGCGAAGGAGCAGGCAGAGAGTGAAGCAGAGGGAGGAAGGTTTCAACCCAGAGCTTTCCAGACAAGGCTAGACAGAGTGCTTGGATCACAAGAAGACCCACCCTGCGTGAGGGACACCTACATCAAACATGCGGATTGGGAAAGACACTGCCCTCCGTGCTCCCTAGTTTTTACCACCCTGCCACGGGCACTGGCGAGGAGAAATCCCGCTGAGAGAGGGCCAGAGCCCTGAGGCCTTGGGCAAGGGCCTAAGGAATCTCAGCAGATGAGAGAAAGGCCTGCAAGTTTCAGTGGGAGTTTTCCATAGCCAGGGGCATTCAATTGTTTTCTATAACACTGCTTTCAACCCTGCTTGTGGACATCAATCAGACATTCTGCTGAAACGGACTGAGATTCTAGCTTCTATTTGTCAATCACCCTCAAGAATTCCGGCCCAAGTGCCAGCAGCAGATTAAGACCATAGACCAGGGATTAAGAACAGAGTGAATGAGAGCAGTCAGATGAAACTCTGATGTGGGTTTTGGTCCAGAATTCATCCAGAGTGCCTTGTTTTCCCAGAATTATAAACACTTAGGACTTACCTTTTTCTTCTAATTTTTTTTTTAATTTTCACCTGAAACTCAGATTTTTGTGATTCTGGGTTATCCAGAATAAAGCTTTCTCATCCTTGCGATAATTTATTCTTAGAATAATTTTGAAAAACAAAAACTGCTAAGGACTAGAGAGCTTGAGACCCACCTCCTGAGCAGGAACTGGGCAAATCTCTTCTCTCCTCTTGTTTCCCCAGGGCTCAGGCAGAAAACAACCAAGACTGAGACTCAGAAGGAGTCAAGGAGCCAATGAGAGTGTAAGGACCACGGAGTCCACACTATCGCTTTACCTTTCACAAATGAAGCAACCACCGTCAGGAGAGATTAACAGTTTATTTAGGGAGGTGCCAACAGATGTGGCAGGACTGACGGCCTCACATGCTCAGATCAGCATTCTTTCCAAAATGGGACGTTGGTCCTGGGATCTGGCCATTGAAAAGATCTCAGGACGAGACGAGTGAAAGCAAGCAATTTGCCAGCCTAACTAGCCACGAAGAGCTAAAGTGAATGCTGGGCAATAATTCCCAAAGTGGGGTCCAGAGAAGTTGCAACTTTGGAGATCCTGCACCAGAAAGGGTTGACACAGTACAAGGGAGAAACTCTATAAACACAAATTGTTTAGTTTACTTAAACCCAACATTTTCAAAACTTCTTTCATCAAAGTTCTCTCTCCCTCCTTCCCTCCCCCCTATGTTTCTCCCTCCCTCCTTTTGCATAAAATTTATTAACATGCTACAGAACTTGTATTCTTCCACAGACCATACTTTGAGATGTGCTGGCAAAGGGAAAAAAGGAATAAAGAAAATGCATTACATGTTGGTCGAAGATTTTAATGACACTACTAAGTAGCTGCAAACCATGGACAACTCATGGAACCCCACTGGGCCTCCGTTTCCTAACCTCTTACCTGGCCATGGGAAGGAGTGTGATGTTAGATGAGATAAACTCGAAAGTCCTGCCAACACAAAATCTCTGTGATTACTTGAAGCTGCTCAGCCTTTCCAGCAAGGCCGGGGGATAGTGCTGATCAGAGGGGCAGCCCTGTCCAGACAGCTGCAGCGGGAGACTGCTACCTGATACTCTCCTGCCCCAGCTCGAGATGGGGAAGGAAGACCATAGAACACGGGATTCTCTTGTAAATGAAAACGCCAATGGCCTCAGGAGACACTATTTTGAGCCTGGCCATCGCCAAAGGAAAGCCATTCTCTTGCTGAGCTGAACTTCCTAAATAAGTCTCCTGTTTATTAAAATGGACTTGTTTTTTTTTCTTTTAAAGTTATTGCTTTCCATGATGAAGTCAACAAAACATCCACCTCTCTTATTAAACACCCTCCCTCTCCCCTTCCTCCATGCCGCAAGAGCCCATAAACGCGCCCACGGGGGAGATGTCACCTGGCTTTATTGCGAGGCTCCAAAGAGCCTCTCCTTCCCAATGACACAAATCCCTGAAGCTTTTCATTTTGTTTCACCAACAATTGTTACCCTTTCCTTTTCATTTTTTTTTGCAGGGCTCACTCCGCTGCAGGCCAACTGCCTGGCTCAGTGTCTGGGTCATCCACCAGCCAGTGCTCCGTGAGCTGTTTCAAAACATGCACACATGTTCTGCCTCTTATTTCCTGAGTGGTCCCGACACCTGGAGTGATCCGAGTCCAAAAAAGTCAGGCCAGGAAATTGAGTTCTTCTCGACTCCTGGCTGGGTCATTCAGATACTGGAGGATGAATGCGCTTTGCAACTAGCCTGCCGCAGGAGAAGACCCCAAGCCTGCCAAGGAACCAGAAGACCCCAGAGCCAGCAGAGAAGAAGGAGAGAGAAGCCGCACGGATCTACCGGACAAGGAGCCGGACAACTTGTGATTTCCCCTCCAAGTTTTCCTCGTCTCCTACCAAGCAAAAGAAAACTAAAAATTACTCTCCCTCCTACATAACATACACACAAAAGGAATTTTTTTAAGAGGGGGGAAAAAAAAAGCTGGAAGCATTTTTGAAGGCAAAAGGCTGTTTATTGCTGCCAAAGTGCTGGGGTTTTTTTCTGCCTCTGGCAACTATAGGAGAATTGGAGACTTCAGCAGAGAAGAAATCCTTTCACTTGTCATCACATAAAACCTCTGTGTTCCACAGAGGAAATGGCAAAATTTCACCCTTAACTGGATTTGTGAATTCTGACTGGGGGCTGAGAGAGAGCTCACAGAGTAGACAGGGTCAAACTGCTCCACATCCTGGGACATTCGGTGACCTCACTCTGCCAGGGGAGGGAACGGGCCATGGCTCCGAAGAGACCTCTGTCAGCAGGAGACAAAGGCGGGTGGGGCACCCCCCACTCCCTGCCCAGGCCAAGATGGACTGGCTCCATCTGCATCACCTCAGAAGGTTCCATCAAAATGCCTTTTAAACAAGCAGAGCACAGGGGATTTTTTTTTCCGCTCCCTGGAGTATATCCTACGGCCTTTTTAATAATGACTGAAACAATTGTGCTTGTTATTGAGCTTAGCACATTCTCTATTCGGTTCATTGTGCTAAGCACGGTGTTCATTTTCCCCTCTTTACCTGTCTTGCAAGTTGTTTTTTTCCTGCTGGTCCACCGCCTGCTCTGCTGGAGGGACCCCCATCCACAGAGAGGGCAACAATGGCAGAGGGGAACTTAAGATCCTCCAGCCCGACCCCCGTGCTTATCACATATCCAGTCCGACCCTGCATGTGACTCCCCACCTCTTTTTTCAAATCTTTATGCTCCCCCTCCAGCTTCCATTTTGCTATTAAAGTCAACGTGTGGCAGTGCACTATCCCCCCAAACCCCTGTATCAATTTCTTTTGAATTTCCAAGTGATGAGGTCAAGATCCAGAAAACTCAAAACCAGAGGAAATTAGGTTGCTAGGATCCTGGGGTTGTTTATTATGCTCTCAGCCTTAATTAGGTGTAAGTAACATCTTGTCAGTGTTCTGCCACATATGCTGAAGCCGTCGGGGCAATTTTACTGAGTCTGACAGTTTAAATCAGAAACAAGAGAGTCGACATGTCAATGATGGGGCTGGACATGATGGATATATTAAGGGGGGTCTGGAAAATTCTGGACTTCATTATATCGACTCCACTTCTCAAAAGTTTCTGTCAAAAGGATCTCGGCCTCATTGGAAAAGCTCCTCTGGGATCTGATTACAGCCAATTAGAGGGCCTCCCACGGCCACCTGGACACAGGAGGCCTTCTGCAAAGGATTCGGCGGAGGGGTGATGGAGGGAAGACGAGAACCGGGAAATTGCTGATTGTGGTAAAACGTCTACAAATAGATCTATTGAGACTTAAAAGGTGCAATAAGTTGACATTTTTGGTAAGTTAAAAATGGCTTAAAAATTGGTTTGCTGGTTGTTGCTTTTTCCATATTGGCCCCAGGCTATTTTCAAAATGAAAAGAATGGGATCAAGGCAGACTTGAAAGCAATCATAAAATGTTAAAGACAACAAAGAGGAAAGCGATAATCGTTTGAAAGTGTTGCAGGCACACTCGACTTAAGACGGCAAGTTTCTCAGAGGGAAAAAATGAGGGCAAGGGAAAAGGCACTTTTGCTGAGGAGATTGGCACATTAGCAGGTTGGCCTGGACACAGGTCTTTCTTGCCCAGTCCCAGAGGGCCGCTTTCTGGAGGCATCTACCACAGCCAAGACCCCGAGCCCTGACACTTTACAAACTGCCACTGGCCTGTCCTCGCAAGTGGAGGAGAAAGTCTGCATCTTCAGCCAAGGAGCGAGGAGGCGCACCTACAAGGGGCGTACCTGGCCCTGACGACATGGCTCCGTGTTCTTGGCGAATTAAGGATCCAAATAACAAGGCTGAGCTCAGGCTCACAGTCTATCTGGGTAATGTGGGGCTCAGATCTAAAATTACACACAGCCTCAAGAGTGCCTTTATAAAAGAATACATTTTTTCTTCCCCCATTTCCTTTCAGAAGAAGAGTTGTCAATCAGTGGTGTGTGCCCACACTGCTAAACTACAAGATTTTAAATCTCAGACTTCCTGTAAAGATTCATGTCTATACAGTCCAGTGAGTGGGATGCTCGCAAGGAGGAAAAATCTTCATGAATTTCAACAAATGAGAACTTCTGGCTTTCCAATGAGACTTTCTATTTGGCCATTTTGGCTATGGCTCATATGCATTTTTCTCCCTGAAATTAGGTAGAGTCACAGAGGCCTGATCATGGTGACATTGCTTCAGAAGTTTAAACAGATATTGCCCGACTTTTGAAGATATGAATAAACTTCAATGAAATGTTTTGGAAACATTGGGAAGGGAAAATTACTTGGACATCAGTTATAGGAAAATAGTCATGGCTTTAGTTTTGGGGTTTTTTGGGGGGGTTGTCTGTTTTTATAAGAAAAAAGCAGACTCCATTTAGTTGAAAAGCAGTGGGGCATTTTTCTTTTGCTTTTCTCAGTGTGTTAATGTTAATTGTTTTCCCCCCATCTCATACTGAATTGGATTGAAAATCTCTTTCCCCAGTCAACTCGGATGCAATGAATCATCAGCCCTGGTGACTGAACTGCTCTTTTATCAACCCAGCAGGTGCAGAACAGCCATTCTCTGAATGGCCTCCCCCCGTGCCTCTTACAATCCCAATGAAAGAAGTCAGAGATGTATGAGAACTCAGGGTCTCAGTCTTGATCGCCTGTTACCAGTTTTCCCTTTAAAGAAAACACGAGGGTCCCCTGACTATAAGGGCCTACATTTCAGGTTCTCTACTATAAATGCTGTAGACCAAGATTATGCCAATTAAAATCCCCAATATTTCTTTGGTATGTCCTCCATCACCTGAACAAAGCATAATAATTTCATTCAAGACACTATTTTTTTGTTGTTGTCTAACTCAAAAATATCCATTCAGCTCATAGCCTTTGTGCCATGGCCCATGCTAGATTCTGGGAACTATGGGAACTAATACAGTATCCAACACAGATAGAGTATTTCTTTGTCCCCAGCCCTGTTCTATGTACCTTACACAAAGTAAATCACTTGATCCTTAGATCCAAAGGTAGTTACTAAAATGATCATCTCCATTTACTAGATGAAGAAATTGAGGCATAGAGAGGTTGAGTAACTTGCTCAAGGTCACATAGCTGGTAGGTGGAGGGGAGAATTCATACCTAGGTGATGCGGCTCCAGAGTTCCTCCTCTCAGCCACAACCCTACATTACCCTGCCTCCCAGCAGCAAGACAGTCATCCCTGCCCTCAAGAAAATCACAGTCTGCTGGTTCAATGTTACCCAGCCATAACATTGAGTGGACATCTAAACGTAAATGAATCATGCTGTAACAGTCATAACACCTTATCAGACATTTGTGGATGCTTCAAATCAACCAAATCAGGTCTGTGATAGCTAATCTATGAAACGCTAGGCACATGGCAACACCCACAGCCTCCTTCTTAGTAAAGCATCCACCAGCTATTCCCTGCTCAGGAGTTGGCATGGTTCGGATTATGTGAACTGCTACCCTGGCCACAGACAGCAAGGCCAGAAAGGACATCTGTATTAAAGATAGTTTCCCATGGCTGCCATAACAAAGGACCACAAACTGCGTGGCTTATAACAAGAGAAATTTATTGCCTCACATTATAAAGGCTAGAAGTCCAAAATCAAGGTGCTGGCAGAGCCATGCCCCCTCTGAAAACTGCAGGATTTTTTTCTTGCCTCTTCCAGCTTCTAGTAGCCACAGACATCCCTTGACTCTGAAATGCAATTCAAACCTCTGTCTCTGTTCTCACAGTCCCTCTCCCCGTGTCTCTTCCCACAGTCTTCCCTCTCTGTGCATGTCTGCCTCCACATCCAAATTTAGTCATATTGGATCAAGGCCCACTTAGCAATCTCATTTTGACTTGATTACTGCTGTAAAGACCTTGTTTCCAAATAAGGTCACATTCTGAAGTACTTGGGATGAGGACTTGAACATGTCTATTTTGGCAGAATACTACTCTACCCGTTATAACACCCTCACCAAATGCAAACCAGGAAACCCCACAGCCTGAGAGGTGCATTGTACTGGGTGGTAATTATTTGACCCCATTAGATTCTGTCTTGAGAGCCAGACACAGGGTAAAAGACAAGTCAGTAAGTCCCTGCATAGGAGTCGTGACTGCCGCGGGTATTGGCCTCAGAAGACAGACCCATGGCCAAAATGTTTCCGGAGCCTGAAAGGGAGAGTCAAGTTCAGGTTCTCCACTGGCCCAGGTGGTTGCTGAGGCCTCTTCCTGGGCTTGCTTGCTTATTTTTACTAACTGTATCAATTTAAACAACTAGCTAGGCAACTTTTTTTTATGCAAGCCTAACCAATCCTAACTTTTTTCATCTTATCAAAACAACAGTTAAAGTTCAAATGCTATGGAAAAACATTCCATGTTCATCTTATCAAGCTTTGGTCTCTAATCACTCCAACATCTCTTTATCATATAGGTAAATATACTTTCCGTGTGTGTGTGTACTATATGTGATTTATAATATACATATATATGTGTATATATCTATGTTTATATTATCTACATACAAACACACATTTATAAGCATTTGTATGCATCTTCTGCTTCATTTTCAACAGAATTTGCAGTGATTGCATTTATAAATATAGGTCTGTGCAAGTATAATTACAGATTCATAGCATGTTCCTTTTATATCATGAATAATAATAGCTCTTATTCATTGTTTAATATGTACCAGACACTTGGCTGTGGACTTTACATACATTATCTAATTGAGTCTTTGCAATAATCTGGAGAGGAAGGAATTAAAATTCCCCTTTTACAGATGAGTAAACTGAGGCCCAGAGAGTTCAACTAATTTGACCAACGTGATACAGCTATTATGTGGAAGATCTGAGATTTGAACCCATGTGATCTACTGCAGAACTAATACTGTTAATCACTTTATACTCCCTGTGCCTTAACCAATGTAATGTCATAGAAACCTAGCACTAAAGAGGACACTGGGGATTATTTGATCCGGCAACTTCATTTTACTTATGAGAACGGAGCTACTGAGGGGTGAATTATGGGGTTCAGTGGCTCAATTGTTGGCAAAGCTGATAATAGAACCCCTCCCAGTCATCAATTTCCAAAGCTCGTGATTTTCTACAGCAGCTCTGGCCCTTCTGGGTTTTATCTGGATGGAATTTCTACGAGCGTTTCCCATGTAAATGACTTCCCTCCTGTTTCCTGCAGCGAAACACAGCTTTCCTTATTTTTAGATTATGTTGGTCATTTCAATTAGAATCAGAGAGAGGGAGCTAGCACTTGTGTAAGGGTTACCGTCTTTCCAGCAAGTCTGCCCACAATTTTTAAAAGAGTTGAAACAAAAATCATTACAGTTCATAAAAGGTTCACCAGGAGCTCACCTGCAAACCTAATTAATCAGAGCACGCACGCCCCAAGCCTTCAAGCCAACCGAGGCTTCCCCGGACTTCCTTTGTATTTCCATCTCCCAGCTCAGATGCGGCACACAGAGTCAAGTGGGCGCTGCGCTGATGTTTTTGACTGACAAAAGCAATTAAAAATGTAATACTGTGCGAGTTCCTGGCAAACCTTGTTATTATTGTGAAGGTGTTTCACATATGCAAGGCAGTTTTAACAATCCTTTTGATTAGTCATTCATGTAACTATTTGAATAAACATTTCAAATCAAGTCAAAATAATCACAGACGATAATGGCACTTATGCCGTTGCTTAGAGAAATTGCGATCACAGTGCGTCTCTCTTCCTTTTTTCCTTTTTTTTTTTGAACTAAGTAAATAAATGCAACCCCCTTGCCTACTTTTGGGTTTCAAAATGCTAAATAACTTGACGTTTGTCCTCTCGGTGATGATGCTTTCTACTTGGCTACTATAGGAAGGTTGAATGAAACCCATTTAACATATATGCCTGCTTGAAAAGAAGACTGAAATTCTGCAACGGACAGAGATAAAAGGCAACCATCTCCAAAGATCTCTTGTTCGCTACCACCAACTCCACAGAACGTGGGTGAGGCAGAGTGGGAACACTCTGGGTGGTCACGCGGGTCGTCAATTCCAGTCACTCCTATTTTCCCCAGAATACTTTTACCAGTAATTACCATAAATGATCTCATACTTACTGAATGGTCTCTTATTAATTTACCCATTTAACCTCGCAGAAATAGTTGGCACCGCTAACCCCGCCCCCTTTGAACCTCCTCTCTCGCCTTCCCTGACCCCGGCCCTCCCAGGCCGTCCTCTTCCTCCCTGCGTGGTCCCATCTGTCTTTTCTACCTGCACTTCCTCCTCCGGCACGCCTTCAGCGTTGATGAAACCAAGGCTTCCCTCATTCTCGTTTCCTCATTCCATTCTCACCCTGGAAGAGAGCATTAACTCCTAGACATTCCACAAATGCACTTGTCAGCAGCCCCCATGCTCCGCTCACCAGCCTCAGACTCTCGCTCCTGCAGCAGAGTAACGGTCTCCCACAAGCCGCCAGACGTACGGGCTTCCCCGTTCCAGCCAGTTTTCCCCACCACCTCCTCCGTAATGGTCCCTCTGTGCTGAAAATAGGGGCCACTGGTTCACTTTTTAAGATGCCTCAAGTGTCTTCACCATTTAAGAAGAGACCGAAGTTTTCAAAATGCTCCGTATGCATGGACCTTCGCAGTCTAGCCTGTGTTCGCCTGCCCAATGCCATCCCTCCTCCCAACACCAGCACCTCTGCCCCATGTCCTGCCACACACGTCTGCTGCAGCTTCGTGACCACATCGGGCCCTCCTGCCCTCTGTGACCGTTCTCGTGCTCTTCTGTATGTTTGACACCTGTCTTCCTTTCTTCCCACATTGCCGTGCCAAATTCTCCTGGCCCTTCAAGAATGCAGTTCCCACATTGCTTGGTGGTCTTTAGCCCCTAAGGCTCCTTATGCGTATTTCTGTTTGTTCTGCGCTCCCTATTAGAACACACAGCTAGCTACACGCTTTGTTTGTGCATGGGCCACTACATTCACACACCCCTCCTGTACCACAGCACACAGCACACAGCATATATTTAGTAAATAGCTAATGAATAAATGATGTGCACAATCACGCTGCCAGTTGTGAACCTGTAATTCAACCCCAAATAAGTATAAACCTATCATTTTTTCATTACAATGTGTGTCACCAGACAGAAATGGAGATTTAATGTACATAAGGCCAGACAGACCTCAGTAGAACTTTTATATACTTAATAACAGGGACTCAGAAGTTCCCAACCATTAATAATTTTATTGATATTTTCTATGGCTTAATTATAGTAGTCCAGTCTCACAAATAAGTTCTTTCAAAATACAAATAATTTAGAAAAAAACTTACTTTCACCTGTGTGCCACTGGTTAGTTCCAGCACAGCATAAAATTCCCTTTCAAGGTCCAGCTGCTTACTTCATTTCAGTGGGTTTATGAGGGTTGAGGTAAGTGTGAAGTTTTGACCCAAAGGCAAATGATTCTAAGACTTCCTTCCACCCACCCTGCCTTATTTGATCTTTCCATCTTTCTGGTACAAAACGCTGGAAGATCAAAGCGCTCCAGCACTGGCGAGGGGCTAAGGAAACCGTCCAGCCTAGAACCCTGTTTCTAGGCACCGGCAAACATGACCAGCGCCAGGCTGGGGAAGTTCAAAAGACTCCATGGATTGAACACTCCACAGCTTTGTGTGGAAGAACCTTGCAGTGTTTTCTCAGATAACTAAGAAGAACTCTAAACTCTATTTAGCGATCAAGAAGCTCCCAGAGGCATCTTTAGGAGACAGGAAGTGTTTAAGAGGTGGTGTACCCGGTTTTTGTGCTTGACACCCATCATCATCTTCTGCTTCCCAAATGATCGACTTTCAGGTTAAATGGAAAAAATGTGTTTCTAACTTAGGCTAGTCTTCTTAGCGGTCATTTTTAGGGCCGTAGGAAATAAAAACACAAATACTGGGTGTTTTGACCTATCAGTGGAATTAAGAAAACAGTATTTATTTCCATGTTTAAATGTTAATCCAGAATCATTTGGTACAAATATAGGACTCTACAACCACCTCCCTCCTGATGAATGGCTTTTTATCTGCTTCAGGTGGATATTAGCTGAGCCCAGACTACATCTTAGGGAAGAACCACATATTTTGGAGTGATCTACCAACTAAATGGTCTCCTGTTTTGCATTTTCAGCCGCAACAACAAAAACAATAATCGTGTCCTTATCCCTCTAGCCTCTCTCTTTCTCCTTTTCACTCTCCTCCTCCCCTTGCTCGCCAACAAGCCAGCATGGTGTCATATTAAAGAAAATACATAAATATATCTAAGAAGTCTCTTCTTTGAGCCTAGAAATAAAGATATGATTAGAGCTTGAAATTAGAATCAAACATAAAAGAGAAATAAAAATATATATTTATTTGGTGCCTATCATAAGCCAGGTCTTTTTATAAGAATTTTGTTCACATTTTCTCATTTAATCTACCAGATAACCCCATGGGGTAGGTGATTTTTCTATGTTTACAAACACGGAAACTGGAACTAATAAAGAAGAATACAGATTTTTAATTTAGCTTTGATTTCCAAAGTCTAAGCCACTTCTATACCATGCCACCTTCCAAGGTAAAAGGAAAAATAGTTTTCAGTGATAATCACAAAGGAATAAATACATTTTTAAGATTTTATTTATTTATTTTTAGAGAGGGAAGGGAGGGAGAAAGAGAGAGAGAGAAACATCAATGTGCAGTTGCTGGGGGCCATGGCCTCCAACCCAGGCATGTGCTCTGACTGGGAATTGAACCTGTGACACTATGGTTCACAGCCCGCGCTCAATCCACTGAACTACGCCAGCCAGGGCGGAATAAATACATTTTGATAAATTTAGTTAATTTGGAGAGAAGCTCTAAAATACAGGGTGGGGGAAAAGTGGGTTTACAGTTGTTCATATGAAAAATAATATAATTAAGAAATAATAATATAAGAACAAACTTTGTGTTTCACATACTTACAGCTGTACCCTGCTTTTTTCCCATTCTGAATAAACATGTAAGACTGGGGACTTATTTATGGGACTCAGTCAAGACTAAATAGGGACATTTGCAGAGCTATCCTTGTTGAGCACCTAAGTCTGCCTGTATTTGGACTTACTTCTTTACAGATGGTGACACATTTTCCTGATTTCCCCTCTTCCTCAGCCCTGTCCATCCCAGGGCCAGGCATGGCCGGGCATACTTTGAAGACAGGAACAAAAACCAGAATCCTCTTTTGTAAATTAACCCTTACTTGTCGACTGCGTTCTCTGAACAAGTGGGGTGGCCAAGGAAGGCCCTTTAATAGCGGTCTAATATACTCGTGGTAGGTACCAGTTCCTATCTGCACTATAATCTGCCAAAGGGGGAGGGGCGGGGAACTGTTTCTGCATGACATAAGTAGGCTAAGCGGCTCACCAAAGCTTCACCAGGCTTCCGCCAGACAGCAGAGGGCACTACATCGCCTGAGAATGAGCCAAAGGAAGAAGGAAAGAGCATTTCGGGTTTGCACACAGTAGATCTGACCTTAGCAACTACTGTTCAGGTTACATTTACTGCCCTTAAAAAGGAGTGATATAATGCAGCTTAACTCTCAACATCCCCTCTTTAACAAAAGCACTTGAAATATGAACTATGTAATACTCTAGGGCTTGACATAATTAAATATGTAGCCATTTGTTCTGAGTGATGTGTTTTATTCCCTATAGTCAGAACCATTGTAAAGGAAGGAAAATGCTAAGGCTGTTTTCGTGGCCCAGTGATCTGCACAGTCCCTCACTCTCAGTCTGATCCAGAAATTCTACGGTGGATCTGTTTGCCATCCAGGAGAGAAGAAGAGAGCACGTGCGCTAAAATTTAGAAAGTGGGAACACTTGATAAGAAAGAAAATGTGAGAGAAAATTGCATCATAGTTTTGTAGGCTGTTCTCTTCGGTTTCTCAGGGGGAAAAATGGCCCTGAGACCGGCCATGATTCAGTTCCGCTATTTCCGGGTACACTTCTGGGTTTAGTTTATGTAATAACACTCCATTTCCCTAGCATGTCTTTTGTTTAAGGACCTCAGAGCACTTTTAAATGCATCATCTCCTTCATCCTCCCAACAGTCTCCGCGAAGTAAGTAGCAGGCAGCAGGTGGGCTCATCTGTCATTCATAGATGAGACACCAGAGCCCCAGCTCAGGGCTCCATCCACTGGTCTGTGCAGCCTCTCTTTCAGCTCCACGATTTGCCTAGAGTGGTGCTCCCTAGTTTTTAAAACTGACTCCTCCAGATAAACCTAAATGAAATCCCCAGAAATTATGACCCTTCCCAAAGAGAAACATCCATGAAAATTCAGTACACAGCAGGGTAAGTTTCCATTAATTCAGAAATACACATTGAGCACCTAGTGTATGCCATAAACTAGTCTAGGCACTGGGAAGGGAACAAAACAGAAACACAGAACCAATAATCCCTGTGCTTTTAGAGCTAACATTCTCAGGGGGAGGTAGACAACATACACGGAAAGTAAGTTAATTATATAGTATGTCAGAAGGTGATCAACGCTGTGGGAAAAAAAAAACAGAACAAAGTATACAGAATACAGAATAAAGAGAATTGGAAGCTGGGTGATGTTTAGGGTTTGTGGGCCTCACCAAGAAGGTGCCATTTGAGCAAAACCTGAAAGAAATGAGCTAGAAAGCCATCTGGGGTGGATCATTCCAAGCAGCGGGAGGGCTTGTGCTGAGGCAGAACCTTGCCTGGTGTGTCCGAGGAGAAAGGAGGCCAGTGCAGCTGGAGCGGAGCGAGCAAGGAGGAGAGGAGTGGGCAACGAGGTCAGAGGACCTGGGGAGGTCGAGTGGGCCTCGGAGACCACCCCGAGGACGGTGGCTTCTACACCAGAAAAATGACAGAACTGGGCAGATCTGAGCAGAGGCTGGTTGTCTTCTACTCACATGGACCGGCCTAGAAGGATCGTGGTGCTTTATCTTTCATGCTTGTGTTTTCAAAGTATGAAATTAGAGTAAAATATTAAATACATCTTTTCCCCCTCAAATTATGCACATGAACTAGTTTCCCAGGACTGCTTTAACAAAGTACCACAGCTGGGTGGCTTCAAACAACAGGTCTATTGTCTCACAGTTCTGGAGGCTAGAAGCCCAAAATCAAGGAGACAGCAGGGCCATGAGCCTTCTGAACCGTGTGGGGGGCATCCGTCTTTGACTCCTCCTGGGTTCAGTGGTGTGTGGGCGGTCATTGGTGTTCCTTTGCTTGCAGTGCAACACACCAATCTGTGCTTCTGTCATCGCATGACACTGTCCCTGTGAGTCTCTCCACCTGCAACATTGTCTCAACAACTCTGATCTGACCTCTAGTTGCACGCCTGTTCACGGAGGATCAATTCGTGTTCTCATCAGCAAGAGTAGTTAATAAGCATCTAGAGTGTAGAGCCAAACGATTAGGGATGGCACCCATACCTGATCTCAGGAAGCTTACCCCTCCTTCTCAAAACCCAGCACTCGGCGAATGCTGCAAAGCCTCAGCTGTGCTTCCTCCCTGGGTCTCGACCGTGTGTGTGCGTGTGGGTACACACTAATGTTTGCATATGTGTGAGGGTGTCTGTGCGTGTGACCATGTGCATCTATGGTAAGTCAGTGTGTGAGTATATGCGGTCATATATATGTGTCTGAATGCTTGGCTACGGGTATAGGTTGTGTAGGTGTGTGGGTGTCTGTCAGTCTTTATAAATGTATTTACAGTGAAAGCACAACATCTCTGCTGAAATTCTAAATGCTACATTGAGCAAAGTGAAACAAAAACAGTAATGGATTATCTGGACCTGTCAGCCCCAAAGAGCAGCTTCAACTTTCTGGAGACCATTGGTATTCAGATTTTCTTCTCACTGAGGAGAGACCAACCCACTAACTGTGACCCCTACCCAGAACCTGGAGAGGGGACAGCAGGACCGCTGTTAAAGACCAGTTCTTCCAAACTCACAGCCCTTATGATCATTTGCAAAAATATGGTGGTAGGAAAAATCAATAACTTGGGCATATGTCTCCAGCTTGTCAAAAGAATCCAGAAATCTCCCCATCGAGGCTGGCTAACGGGAAAAAGAAAGAGAAGAATGGCTGACTGAGGTTGTCATGAAGGCAAAGGAAAGTGTATGAGAAAGTACTTGAGAAAGGGTGAAGTACTGTATGAAAGCAGGATGGTGCTTTAACGCTGGACACCAAACCCTTGGTGTGGTGGCCAATGAGAGGAGCAAGCAGGGCGGTGCTCTGAGACCAACGTACGAAAGAGGATGAGAGTCCCGGGCCTCTCATGTAGCACTGACCCAAGGGCAGGAGGCCAGGTGGCCCGGGTGGCCTGTGTCAGTACCTTTAGCCTCCTCATTGGTGTCATGGAGACTTCCTCCTATCAGCTTTTAGTCACAGAGCAAGAGCCAGGGTGTTCTCAGCGGCCCAGAGAGCCAAGCAGGACTCCACGGGCATGGCGGAGAGAGGACAATAGCCTCAACTCCAGAAGAACCCAAACCAACACTGTGGAGGATGTCAGAGCAGACATTGCTCATGAGACTCACCGGATCCTCGCAAGATTCCACTTCACAAATGAGAAAACCAATACACACAGAAGTGAGCTTGCCCAGGTCAACAGAGAGCCAGCAGTCAAGAAACCATTTCCACCCTCCAGAGGTTAGTTTTATAGCAAGTTTTCTTCATTTTCTTGAAAACCAGACCAGGTTGCCATCCGTCATTCCTGGCAGCTAGAGAGCACTGAGCCCTCGCTTTAGAAAATGGTCAGCTCTAGACAGTTTTTGTGTGTTTGAGTTGAGTCGGGTCGGAAACAGTGCCAAGTCACCCAGCCTGCCCAACCCCAAACACAGCGCCAATGTCAGAGCTGGAGGATCTCAGAATGGAAGTGCCTTCTGAGGCGAAGCGGAGAAGATGGGCAGCTGGGCCAGGGAACGCCCCAGGTGTCCTCTTCCTCATCAGCTGTTTCGTGAAATCTGGGGAATCATTGAGCATTTCTGACCCAGCTTCGCTGATGCAAGAAGTTTTGAATAGACCACCTTATGGCTGACCTCTAGGATTCTGTGGTTACTTCCTAGGAAGGCATGCCCTACAGAAATATCTAGGGTCCTTTGGCAGGGATGCAGGGTTCTCACAGAACTGTGTAAATGAAACAAAACAATAGACACTTGCTAGGCATTGTGATTCTTTCATGACTATTATGAAGCTAGCCAGGAAGCACTTATAAACTTAAGAGGAACCGCAGCAGCAAAGGCCTGGCCAGGTAAATTTTACAGGAATCTTTGGTAAGAAAGAATTTTGTTTCCCGAGGGGATTAAGGAACCCAGGAATGCCAGCTCCCCTGGCGGGGCCTGGAGCGTTCCAATGACTGCAGCCATTTAACAGAACCTGTAGGGGCGTGAGTATGAGGCGTTTCCCACGATACTGGAGGATCTGATCTTCCCCCTGGCTAAGTGGGGTTCTGTGTCTCTCACTTTCTCCTCCTTCCTGCCTATCTTACTGCCACTCACCCCTACTATCCCCATCCGTTCAGCCTACCTTTAAATTTAGGCTCAGGAGAAGATGGAGGTGCGGTCCTACCCGAGGATCTGATCCTTGACTACAAAGTAAGAACAGTCCCCTTTCTGCATTTTCTTCCAAAACTGCCATTTCCTCAGAAACAGTGAACTTTACCCAACCCTCCCCACCCCCCAAAAAAAAAGCAAATAAAAAGAGGCAGCTTCGTCACAGAGAGGGAGATTGATGGGATCGGCGCCTGCAGAGGCTCCCCTCCTTTTTCCCTGGGACCATCATTCCTCCCTGGGCCTCGCCCTGGAACAAACAGAGCCGAAGTCCGTGCCAGAGGCGGCGCTCCCATTACTGGTCTAGCTTTTTGCAGACTCCCTCCCCGGCCTGCTCCTCCCGGACCCCTTCCCTCCTAGTTGCTGTTTACAAGGAGCTACCCCTCTCTGTAAATTAAGCCCTCCACAGCCTCCCACTCTTGGAGGCTATGTGTTGAGCCCCATGAGCCGACTTGTGGCATTTATTAGCGCAAGAGGGAAAATGCTTGCCTCATCAGAGAGCAGCTGGAGACAGAGCGCTTTTCAAAGGCATGTAACTGACCTCCAGCTCAGCTGCTGGATGCCTGGGTATTGCAGACTCAGAGGATTCTCGTGTTCTCTCTCTCCTCTCCCTCCATCCGCCCTCTCTCAGCCTCCACCCACTCTTTTCTGTTTAGTCCTGACCTTGCACGGCCTGAATCCCCCCATCCATCTCCCTACATTGTGTCTCTCTGGTGAACTCATGCTGGGAGATTAATTGCTGCTATCACCCCTAATCCATCACACTTCCCAAAGATTGTTTTGACATCTAGTTAATTTTTGGCTGATGATTTATCAAATTCTTATTACCGTGCTCTGAAGGGGCTCATTTATTGTGTTGATTCATGGTAATGATAAAGGGGAAGCATTTTGAATTTTAACTACATTTCCCTCATGCTTTTTCTACCGAGTGTCGTTTTGAGAGAGAGAGAGAGAGAGAGAGAGAGAGAGAGAGAGAGAGAGAGAGAGAGAGAAAGAAAGAAAGAAAGAAAGAAAGAAAGAAAGAAAGAAAGAAAGAAAGAAAGAAAGAAAGAAAGAAAGAAAGAAAGGAGGAGACGGAGACCGTAGCCAGGAAATACTTAAACAATTCAAAATGTGAACAAAAAGGGAGAGGGGGAAATTCTTCCATTATGTTGAGCAAAAGCCAAAATCTGAAAAAAGTTTCTCATATATACATATATAATATACATATTATATACATACGAAGTATTTTTAGGATCTGGGTCTGAACTACCTTTGGAAAGTTCATACCCCTAAGGCTCTTAAACATTTATTGCCCTGTAATATTACCTAAATGTCTACTACTATTTTATTCAAATAGAACTTAATGGTAAGTGATCTCAGTCTTGTACCAGTGGAAATGTAAAATGAGTGTCTTTTCCAGGCCAGATGGTCATCCACCTTTTAAAAGGGCAAAGAGACTTTCCTTTGCCACTCAGGTCACTGCCCAGACCTTCCAAATGTCTCATTCGCCACTCAGCTTTTTTAATAAACCCAGATGGTAGGAAGGAGGCCAACATCCACTCTTTTTTTTTTCCTTTGGAATGAAAGGAGCTGGTGTTCCAGGGATTCAGCTGAGAGGTGACAGCAGAGTCCCGAGGGAAAGGCACTTACCAACGGTCACAGGGGTGGGTGCAGGGGACTCAGACAGCCCACACAGAAGGAGTAGGGAAGCCCGGAGACCAGGCAGACAAACTTGAGGTGGGCAGTTCTGGCGAACAGGAATGAGATTTCTGACTCCAGAAAGGGAAGAAGCCTGAGGGAAGACAGGACCATAATACCTCTTTCGTCAGCAATCTCCAACAACGAAAACTCCAACAAAAAGATTTCTATACAGGCTTTCTGGAGATAGAACAGACCCTGTTTTTGTTGCCCTTGGTGCCAAGAATGTGTTAGAGAAGTGTCCGCCCCACCCTTTTCTCCACACACCTCCGAAGACCTGCCCTGAGCTTTCCCACCTGCCTGCCTTCCTTCTGCAAGTCCTGCAAAACCCAACCCATCGCTAGGAAGTCAGGGTGACCCCGGAATCTTTAATACAGCTTTAGGTGCTGCTGGCCGGTGTGAAGGTATGCAAGGGACGTAGAGGTGGAGTGATTTCGTAGTTAAGATAATGAAAAGAAAATATCCACTGTCCTCCCTCAACCCTTGTGAATAAATTGGATAGTTTTCTCTCATTTTTGATTTATTGAAAAATTACGTAAAATTATTTGTCTCTTAAAAGTAGTAAAATTCATATATAAAATAATCTAAGCTTAGAAATATATTTTCTTTTTTTTAGATGTTTATTTTATTTATTTTTAGAGAGAGAAGGGAGGGAGAGAGAGAGAGAGAGAGAAACATCAATGTGCGGTTGCTGGGGGCCATGGCCTGCAACCCAGGTATGTGGTCTGACTGGGAATCGAACCTGCAACACTTTGGTTCGCAGCCCGCACTCAATCCACTGAGCTACACCAGCCAGGGCTGAAATATATTTTCTTACACATCTATTTTATATACATGTATGTATACATACATACCCATAGACTTAGAGGGTACAACAATAGTAGAAATTATTTCAGTTTTGAAACTAGTCATTGATTTTGTCATATTTTAATGTACATTTTACCAATTTTGATATTCTTTTCCAAATATCTTCTATCTTATCTTAGTTTACTAATATATTGACTTACTATTGCTAAAAATTTTATTCCAAAATTTTACTCTATTTTACCTGTAGTGTCTCTAGTTTAACTTTATCTTGTATGTGTTTTCTTCATCAGTCTGGCCAGAGATTGATCTCCTTCATTCACCTTCTCCCATCTCAGCATGGCACCACCATTCAATCAGCTACTCAGGCTGCAGTCCTGAGCACCATCTTGGCCTCATCTCAGACCTCACATCCAATCCATCAACCAATCATTTAGGATGCCACACCTCCCTAGACATCCTTCCCCCAGTCCGTTGTAATCCCTCCTGCAGGACCCCAGCTCCCTCTGTGATCTTACCTTGGGCGTCCCTCACTACCTTCTGGCCAACCCGGCCTCCTCACTCTTCCCCCAACAAACCAGAAGATCACCTTCTCACCTTCTCAGGGCCTTGGCCATTGCTACTCTCTCTGCCTGAAATACTCTTCTCCCAGAGAGGAAAAGAGACGTCTTAAATCTTCTCAATTCCATATTGTGCTCAATCATCCATCTTGCTCAATAAACTAGTTCAGCTCCTTCTTCACAATGAAAATGGAAGTCAAAAGATACCCCAGATCTAACATGGAATAGGAGAGGGGAAACCCTAAATTTTGCCATGCTTGATTGCCATGTTGAAGGGAGGGGTGTGGAAACACACTCGGGATGAGCACCACTGGTAGACAGGGAAGTGGACACACAAAACATTGCCAGCCATTGTCTTCTGTAAGAGGCAAGGCCTGATAGCCATGTCAATGGCTGACACCAGCTTTTCTCAGTTGTAAGAACACTTTACCTTTTAAAAAGCACCAACCATGTGGAGAATATCCTCTGGGAAGCAACTGTTCTCCCTGTCCCTTCCCTTCACCGAGGAAGGCTGCTACTCCAACCCCTATCACACCCCCCCACCCCTGCCGCTAGCCTCCTTCATCATGTCTGAGATGAGACATGTTCCAGCGGGACACAGACCTTCTCCACTTCTGCTCTTTCCCTAGGAAAGAACTTGACCAGTTATCTCCTCTGTGCTCCCCACTGTCATCCCAACAACACCCTCTCCATAGGCCCTTTCTCTCATGAGCATTAAAACAAGGTCAGGTTAAATGCAGCTTAGAAATAGAAATATCCCTTTGGCCCCTGCAGCTTCCATCATCTGCCTCCACCCCAGGCACAGACGAGACTCTCAAAAGAAGTATCTCACTTCCTGTCTCTACTTCCTCACCTCTATCTCACTCCTCAGTCCATTTAGGGCAGCCTTCCACGCTACTGCTCCATCTAACTAGCTCTTGCCCAAATTCCAACTGCCTTCTTAGTGTTGTACTTCCATGGCTTCCTTTTCCTGACCTCTTGGCAGCATTTGACAGTATTAATCCAAGCCTCTTCCCAGAAATGAATCACCCCCAACCTGGACCCATGTCTTCGGCAGTCAAGGGTGAGACCTGTTGGTATCTGCACTGTTCTCATCCCCTGCTAGACCTTGGATATCTTCTCCTCCCTTAGATCCCACAATGCCACCCTCTCAGCTTTCTTTCTGGCTCTCAGGCTCATTCATACTGTACAATATCCCGTAAATGTAGATGTTCCTCCAAGTTCTGGACTCAGCCCTCTTCTCTGCAAAAACCTCCCTCAGTGAGCCCATCCTGGCTCCGGTGGTCGTCTAGACATTGACGCCTCCTAAGTAGGTAGAGGTGACACAGACAGAGGAGCTCTGTCTCACCCAGAGCTGCCTTCTGAACTGCACCCTCTTTGGGTCCTAGACGGCCCAGGATTCCACTTTCTAGAGGTAATCATTGTTAACATGTTGCAATTTTTATACTTTAAAATAAAATTGAGATCATATACTATACATATTGTTTGATACCACTCTTTCTACTACATAATATTCCATAAAACTTTTCCATGTTAAGTATTTTTTAATTTTTCCAATGTCTTAGAGAAAATAAACTATGGTTATTTTAATTTGCATTTCTTTGATGACAAGTTAACATAAACATACTTTCACACATTTATTTTTTATTTAAATGTTTTTCTCAATGATCAATTTATAGAACATACATATTGCTTGTGTTGTTTATTTACCATTGATTTCTTTTTATATAAAAGTTGTTATGGACATTATGTATGTCCCAAATATTTTTCAAGAATTGTCATCTTGCTTTTTATTTTATATATTAAATTTTAAGAAATCTTTAAATTTAATGTAATGATATCTGTCCACACTTGCCCTTACAGCTCTTCCCTTGCTTTAATGCCTAGGAAGGCCTTCTCCCTTACAGCAGTGAGAGACATCTCTGTTTTTCTACTCTTACTTATGTCTTTAAATGTTGGCATTTGATGGCTTAATACCTCTTGAATCAATTTTGAACTATGGCGTAAAATGGGCTATAGGGTATATATTTTCAAATATTTAATCAGTTCTGTACCTATCATCTATTTACTAATATGTTCTTTCACCACTGATTTGAAATGCCTTATCTTTCACATATACAAAGTCCCTCAAACATACTTCAGTCAATTGTGGACTTTCAATTTCATTTCACTGGCCTATGTCTCCTGCCTCTCCCTCTCCTTTTTTATAATTTTAGTGTTTTATACTGCAATTTAACATATGCAAGAACAAGCACCCCTCACATCTTCTCTAGCAAAATATCTTTGGTCTCCTGTTCTGTTCTTCATACCCACTTGAGTATCACTTTTTAATGTTTCCCAAAATTTCTTTTAAATTTTATTATAATTAAAGTTATAATTTTATATTCCTTTTATCAATTGAGGAGCACATCATATGTTTTTATTAATTAAAGTCACTTTTACATATTTTAGTAGAAGAGTGAAGTTTTCTTCATGCTACTACTGCAAACTTTCCATTTGGTTATTTCCTCCAAATTAAATATACTTTTGATGCTATATGAATAGAATTTTTATTTGTATATTTTCCAGTAGGTTGTCTTAGTGTAGAGTAAATTTATAAGTGTTTGTATATTTATTTTGTACTAGCCATTGTATTAAACACTCTTTAATGCTAATGGTTTTCCAAATCCTTTTTCTAGATTTTTTTCCGGTTATCAAGCAGATAATCTATAAATTACTATAATTTTTTTGCTCTCTTTTTCAATATTTAACCTTCATATTTTCTTGTCCTACTTCTGGGGCTGTCAGAAGACTATTAAATGATAATGCTGGTAGTCATGATGTTTCATTTGTCCTAGATTTAAATGAAAATGTCTATAGTGTTTCATTACTTAAATATAAGTATGACTTTTTTCTTAAATACACCTGTCATTCATAATGTTAAAGTGTTTTTATACTTCAAGTTTAGTAAGAATTATGTTTGTAATTAATCAAGAATAGAAATTAAATTTTACAAAGTCCTTTGGGGCATCTATTAAGATAACATTATAATTATGTTTGACTATAGGTATGGTGAATATTATTTAAAATAGATGAATGTAAAATCCATCTTTGCATCTCTGGAGTAATTCTTGGTGATCCATCATCATCCTTCATTTTTCTGTTGAATACGATTTGCTAATACTTGAAGGATTTTTGCACTTAGACTTAAAAGTGAGATTGACCTACAGCCTTCATGTCTAAAGTATTAATTGTCATGTTTTGGGTTCAACGTTATGACAGCTGGTCAGCTGGAAAACTTTTTATCTTCTGTGCTCTGAAATGGCTTAAATATCCATTGAATATTTTCACATAAAATATTTGGGGGAGATCATGCTTTTACTGATTTTTCAAATGCACCCATACTTACTGGTTACTTTCTAAATAGTCTGTAATTATATATTCTATTTGCTTTTTATTTCATTCTATGCAAAAGTAGTTTTTCTTTTTCCTTCTAATGTTCAAGTGATTGCTTATGTATATAGTTTTATTAGAATTTTTTTATTTTTGCATCATGACCAGAGAATGAGATGTGTAAAATTTCTTGTCTTTGAAATTTATTGAACATTTCTTTATGGCCAAGGGTAGGATTAAGTTTTATAAACATACATGTATGTTTCAAAAGAAGATGTATTTCTATTTAGAGAATACATGATTCTGTATATATTAAGAGCTATGATATGTTTTATTAGGTCTGATATTATTTACTCAAACTTTGTTGAACTTACACGCTGGATTGTAGGCAACATTCTTCCTACCCCCTGGCACTGCTCTATGTTTTTCTTATTTTTTAAACAAATCTTTATTGGTCATCTTCATAAGATCCTAGGAGGCAGAAACTGGATAATCACCACTCCATTTTACCCAGAAGACCCCAGAGACATTTTTCTAATATGAAAACATCATGACACGTTTTTTGTCTAAAATTTTTTAAATAATTTCATTTCCACTCCACACTCCTTATCCCTTCCCCTCTTGCCCTTGGGCTACCTCACAGACTCCTGAAGAAGACCGACAACGCCCTTCAAGTCTGGACCCTGCTTGCCTCTCCCTCCTCCTTTCCGGGCCACCCCTCACGTATTATCCGTCAGAGTGAAACTTGCACAGTTCCATTTTTCTCCATTCCTTGTTTCAGGGTTTGCGTACCTACTACTCACAAAGCCCACCCTCTGTTTTGACTTACTTAGATTCTACTTATCCTTTAGGACTCAGCTGAACTACCACTTCCCACCCCAGAGCTGTGAGATAAAGCTTCTGTATCTCCCTGTGTATTCCAGCTCACCCCTTGCTGCCGTATTTAGTATTTATCTCCTTGTACTACAACCGCCTCCTTCGCTAATTAGGCTGTGAGCTCCTGCGCCTAGAAATCGGATGACTTGCTCAGTGCGTCGCGGAGCGCCCTCGCACAATCAGCGCTCCGCAGAACTGCAGCCAGGGGCAGAGCTGCTGCGTTAGCTCTAGCCCCACTGTCTGCACTTTCTACCAGGGACTGGGCAGCATTGAGGTTTTAGGGTGAACAGCTTGTAAAAGTAAGAATTAAAACTGACATTTTATCGTCTTGACTACATTCCAGGCACTGAACGTAAGTACTATTTTTTCCGAGCTGGCTTCATACGCTTGTAACCAGAACGCAGGACACCGTGGTCAGTAGGCGACGCCGTGTTGGTAGTACTCGGTAGTCACCCTACTGAAATTTGTGTCTTGAGTCTTGTGGGACAAAGGAGCATGAACTGGTGATTGTTTGAAGCCTCAGCTCCTGTGAGGCCCCACCTCTTCTGCCGCCCACCTCTCCAGCATGGTCCCCAGCCAGCCGCTGTCACCCCTGCCCCGTGGGTGCTGTCATCCTCTCCCGTCATGGCATCCCGGGCACAGGAGAGGGCTGAGGTCAGGCACTTACACCCTTTCTGAGATGAAAGTGAGGTAAGCAAATAAGTTGATTTGGAAAGTATTATTGACCATTTGGTTGCAGTTGAAGCCAGGAAAGAAAAATTATATAAATTCTGACTTGGGTATAAGTAAAATATTGAAACATAAAATAATATCGTGAGTTTTAAAACATCTACTTGTCAATATTTCAATGACTTTAACGTTTCGGAAAAAAGTAACCACTTCAAAAAACACATTATAACAGATCTTGTTCCCTCCTAACCCTTCCAGATGGGTCTTTCCTTGGCTCTGGTTCCTTTTCGGGTTGTTTCCTCACATGCGTGAGCACCCAAGGAGGTCCCCCTCGCTGTGCAGCTCTCTCCTCTCCTACTCTGCCCAGCAAACTTGAGCTGCTGTGGCCTCTCTGGACTCCCAGCTCCGTGTCTGATACTTGGGAGACCGCTGCATGCTGCCTGGGTGCCCCCTCACAGCTCCACTGCCTGGAAGTGATCTCCAGGCAGTAACCTGGGAGGATGATAGGACGTAGCTCATATATGTTCCATCTCTCAGGGATCCCTGTCCTTTGCTGGATGCTCAGCACCTCCAGGTCCGTTTTTCATGTATCTTGTCTGGCTTCTCAATTGTTTCCGGTGGGAGAGTACCCAGTTCCTGTTACTCCATCTCAGACAGAACCAGAGTCTGCAAAAGTTGACTTTGGATGTAATCAAATTTACTCATGATTTGCTTTTTAACTTTGTGTGCCTCTGGCTAAGAAATAGACTTTCATGTAAGAGATTTAACTTTTCACACTTAACCCGCCAGGAAGTAGATTTCTAATTTTGTGAGCAGGTTTTGTGTCAAATACAATGGCATGACGTTCTAGCTTTGCTTCTTGGTTATCTGCCACGCGGCCCTGGGAAACGTGTTTCCCATCCCCGAGCCTCAGTGTTCTCATTTGTAAAAAGGGCACAGTGACGGCGTGCCTCTTTTTTTGTCATTTAAGTAAAATGGTACCTATTACTCTCAGGAGCAGTGCCTGTTATAAAGTAGCTGCTCAAAATGCTGGTTTCCTTTTTGCTCTCCTCCGAAGAACGTGAGTTATTTTCTGTAGCTTCTTTATTTATTATTTGATAATCTGTTTGATGTTTGTCGTCTTAATATACTGTAGATCCACTTGTTTTGTGTTCTGACCTGCCTCTGGCACAAAGAGCCCAGCCCACTGTGGGCTTTCTGCTACTACTTGTGACTTCTGAATGAGAGACTCCTCTTCCCCTCCCCTAGCAGTCTTTGACAGCTAATGTATGCCTTGGTATAGGACTGATATAATTTTACTCACAATTTTGGAGGGATAAACAAAGACCATAGTTTTAAAGAAACTTTCAGAGTCCCTGACACTTAAAATACCCTGATGCGTAATAACTACCACCCCACATGCACAAATACTGAACAAATGCCCTTTCAGACCTAGTACTCAACAGAGTAGTAAAGGAAATTATTCCTTTGGCTAAGGTCTTGTTGTGGGCTGAGAGGTGGTAGGAATGTCTTCTAAGGAGATGGAGTTGTGTGTTTATTGTGCCTGAGGATGGATGGGTGGCAATGAAGAAAGTCTAAAAGAAATACCAGGGGCCAAAGCATCTCCCTTCATTCCACAGCCGACCGAATTGGAGGGCTGCCTGAGCCCTCACTACCATGTCTCAGCCAGTCAACTCCAAATAAAGAATAACTTAAAAATGATGGTGAATGCAGAATAAAAGGCTGAAGCATGGTAAATGTCTTTTTCTTAGTTAAATATCAGCTAAGGAGCTACACTGGAGTCCTGCCTATCTCTCCAACACTTACACAAAGAAAATTATTGAGAGAGAGAGAGAAAAAAAAGAAAAAAACACCACCACCAAAGCTACTTGGGTTTGGATTGGCTGTAGCATGAATCATTGGTTTTCCCTAGGAATGATCAAGAGTGTCATTAGGATGCATTAAGCATCATCTAACAGGGCATGGGGAGTGCAGGGAGGAAGACAGGCTCTCTCGCTAGTGCATAATCGATGCAGATTACTCAAACTTGCTCACGGAATATCCTCACCCCATTAGCACCAGACCTGTCTCTCACATTTAGTCTTTCACGTCTCCTCTTGAATCTTTCCTCTGGGGATGGAGATCTCTCCCCAGGCCAGAGGGACCCTCAGGATTCCCAGGACAACCACATGCTGCTGCTGCACCCGGGAAGGGAGAGAGAAGAAACAGAGAAGTACTGAGGGGCCTTCTTTATTCATGTATTTTATCACCAGATCATTTCGGACCTGGATGTCAGGCTTAGCTTTCCCATAATTCTTGCCCTGCCTCCTTTCTTTCGTCCTCCTCTATTTAAATCCTTGGGCCGCCCTCTCCACTCCTCTCTCCCTAACCCCTCCCTCGGCTCTCACCCATCTCCCTATCTCATCCTCTGTCCCTTTAAATGAGGTCACCCTGACTGAATGAAGGACACGAGGTTCCGAAGAGGTCAGACATTAGCACTGCTATAACTGCACTGCTACTGAAACTGGGCAAACCCATCCATCACCGGCTCCACTACTCCATTAGGCCTCACATGAAATATGCCCTGCTCTGAATCGCAGAGCCATACATCTCCCGGTCTAGACACCTTCCTGTTGTGTGAAGATCAATGCCGCTCGGTCATGCATCATGTGTCATCCAGTAGCCCTCACTCTAATAACCGTGTCTATTCTCTAGTCTGCAGTATAAATGATGGCACTGAGAAAGTACTATATTATTCAGCAACCTTGGTCACTAATGGATTATTGGGTTTATTGGTTGATAATGTGAGTTCCCCTTCTTTCTTGCTTGCTTTTTTTTCCTTTTTTTCTATTTTTTTTTTTTGGCTGAATCGTGCTTTTATTTATTTATTTCTCTCTATTTTTATTCTGTTTAGCTCACGTTTGAGTGACAGCTACTTTAGACTTCTGTCAACACACTCCTGTGCCAAACCCCTAAGATGACAGTGCGCTAAAAGAAGCCCAATTAGAAAGTATGATCCGTGGTCACCTAGGACGTAATGGACCAAGTCCGGGGGCGGTTGTTGAGCTGAGTCCCGTGGGGCTCAGCGTCCCAGAATCCCTTCCGCCATCCTTGTCTCAGCTGGTCTTTCTGCTCCTTCCATTACTCACCCTCAGTACTGCCCGAGGCTAACGATTGCTACTGCCACACTGGCTCTCAGTGTTTTCTTTCTGGAAAATGGGCGAGAAAGTCAGAGCCCACAGGGACAGGAGACAGGAAAACCAGAGTGAAGAACTCTGACTGTTCAAGTTTAAATGTTGAGCCACATTCACTCTGGAAAAAGAGATGGTTCCCGATGTTTTAAAAGTATTAACACTGTGTATGGAAAATGGTGAGATTTTAGGAAGGAATACGGTTTTCATTTGAGAGCTGCCCAAAGATAGGATGGGCCTCCCTGGAAAAGAAGGCACTTGCTCCCAGAATTCAAGCAGAGGGTGACCATATGGGAAGTGCGCAGTAAGTAGGACACTCAGATGTCTGTGGAAAGGGTAGCCAAGACGGCGTTTCCAATCTGGTACAACCTCCAGGTTCTGTGCTTTATAAATGTGTATGACAAACAGCGTGAGCTATGGTTGAAGAGAATATGTGAAGAAATATCTGATACATATTTAAAGAGAAATAGTTTTAAGTCACGATGATTGGGGAGATGAGCTTACACTAGAGGTTGTGAACACTCCTTTTTCCCACATGCTTCCTCCTGTCTGGGCTGCAGCAAAGCCCATGTGCTGAACGCTTGTTCTGATGCCTGTTCTCTTCACTTCGTGCTTAGCTGTGCTCAGGAACGCGAGCCCCGTGCAGTCAGGACCTGTTGGCCCTGGAAAGAGAAGAAGTAAAGGAGCAAGACACCACAAAAATATCTTCATCTGATCCTCAGAATGTGAACTACCCAGCCATTGCCCAGACTCGCCCGGAGCCGAAACCCACTTACAAAATCGCTGACCTCACAGGCTGCTCAGGCCTCTCAGTGCCCAGTCTCGGGGGTCCGAGGATCCCCGCCAGGGAGCCAGCTAGGGCCCTGGGGCACACTCCAGGGCTGGAGAGTCAGGGCATGTGATTTTATGTCCTTGGTCTTTTTTATTTTTTAATCAATAGACTTTTTACAGCAGTTTTAGATTTACATTAAACGTGAACAGAAAATACAGAGAACTCTTATACACTCCTTCTCCCCCCATGCACAGTATCTCCTATGATTAACATCTTACCTTAGTTTCATGCATTCCCTACAATCAATGAGCCAATACTGATACATTATTATTAAGTGAAGTGGGTAGTTCAGGCTAGGTTTCACTCTGTGTTGCACATTCTGTGGGTTTTGACAAATGTGTCCACTGTTATGACGTGGTACAGAATAGTTTATCTGCCCTGAGAACCCTCCGTGACCCGCCTCTTCACCCCAGCCTCCCTTTTGCCAAACGCCTGGCAAACGCTGATTGTTTTATTGTTTCCATCGCTTGTTGTTCCCAGAAGGTCGTGCAGCTGGACTTATTCAGTATGTAGCCTTTTCAGGTCCGTTTCTTTCACTTAACACGCATTTAATTTTCCTCCGTGTCTTTTCATGGCTCACAAGCTCATTTCTTCTTGTCATGAAATAATACTCCATGATCTGGATGGACCACAGTTTATCAGTTCATCTACTGAAGGACATCTTGATTGCTTCCAGGTTTGGGCAATTAGGACTAAAGCTGCTATAAATATGTGTGTGCAGGTTTTTACATAGATGTAAGTTTTCAGATCCTTTGGGTAAATACCCAGGAACATGATTGCTGATTCTATGGTTAAGAGTATGTTTAGTTCTATAATAAACCACCAAATTGTCTTCCAATGTGGCTGCACCATTTTGTATTCCCATTCTCAATAAACAAGAGTTCCTGTTGCTCCATATCTTTGTCAGCATTTGGTGTTGTCTATGTTTTAGATTTTAGCCATTCTAGTACATGTACAATGGAATCACCTTGTTATTTGAATTTACAATTCCCTAATGATGTGGGATGTAGAGCATCTTTTCCTGTGCTCATTTCCTATTGTTGTTTGTCTTTTTACTACCACAGTCCTGGTTATGCCGCTTCTAATCAGGCCCCACGTCTCTCAACATCTCTAAGAAGCTATCAGATGGAGCTGCCCTGGGCAGGAGTGGTCTTCCAGAGACAGGATGCTGGTGGGGTTGTAGGAGGTAGGGAGAAGAGAGCAAATTAAATGCAGGGCACCTAAAATGGGCAGGACACATTTATATTTTACTTACAGTTTTCTTTTCCAGTGCCATAACAATCTCCCTAGGTATGTGTCACCCCTAGTTTATAAATAAGCAAACTTTCAGCAGAGTAGCTCATCTAAATTATGGAATATTTAAGCTCAAGAGTTAAGCTTCAGACTCACGCTTCTTTTATTCCAGGTCCACCTACTTTCTGCTATAACACATACGGTGCCCCTCAAGCAGCAGAAGGCCCGCTAAAGGAATACCACATCTGTCCTTGCTTTCCTCCTCACAGCTTCTTCAAAGGAAGGTGGCAGATGCCTGAGACAGAGCCTAGAGTGTGGCCACACAGGCCCAACGGGTTTCTGTGCTGGAATGCAGAAGGGACGACAAGCCATCTTGTCACCAGAGTGTGTGCAAACTATGAGCAACCTTGTAGCTTCTCTGTTGACTCGCTGAGCAGTTAGCTCCTGGAGCCTAGCCTGAGAGGCTCTGGACTGGGGTTGGGGGCTACCCCAAGCAGGAACACGGCTTTGCCCCTCGCTCCTCCTCACAAGAAGAGTCAGTGCTCAGGTGGAGTCCATGCCTGTCTCCAGGGCCCAGCCCCTGAGCCCCAGGACACGGGCCCACCCACGATCAGCCCTGAAGTCACAGGTACAGAAATATTATTTCCCAAAGTGAGTGTCTCCCCATCATGCGGGCATACTCCTCAGCAGGGAAAGGCGTGGCGGGGAAGAACCCTGGAGGGCTCCTGGAGGAGGAAGCCAGCCTGCTGGACTGGCCCAGGAGCCGACCACAGACTGCAGCACCCAGAGATGCTGACTCCAGGAGCAGCCCTGCTCACTTCCACTGCCTCGCTGAGACTGGAACTAATTTGTTGTTTGTTTGAACATGACAGTAATGTGTTTACCTAATTAGAAGATGTCACAGTTCCTCAATCTGTAACTCAAAGCTGGGATTTTCTGATTAACCACAGGTATGCCCACCTGGCGGACTGACGGACGCCCCTCAGTATGTGGGGAGGGGCAGAGAGGCCTTACTCATGCATTCCAGAGGTCCCTTCGGCCCTTCCGTGCCCTGACACCCTCTCCCATAAAGGACAAGAAAGCAGCACCATGTAATTTCCCCTGCTGCCCTCCCCCCAGAGCCAAATGTGTCATCCTGCTTGCACTTCTCCGAGGTGACAAACAATGTTAGTGTAAACCGCTTCCTACAGGGGAGCAATTTCTGTTTACATATGTGATGCCCACCCCCTACGGAAATGCTGGCGGCTCTGTGGCCTGGCTGGGTTACCAGGGGGAATGTCACCAGGTATGGCTTCTGCCCTCTGCCAAGGGAACAGATTGGCTGCCTGCTCTGAGGACAAATCCTTCACCAGGGGTAAGCCCTGGCGTGGGTTCACAGAGGGAAAGAGGGAGGGGGCTAAATCGGAGCCCGAGAAGCAGGGTCTGGACAATTACAGCAAAAACAACCTGAGGACAAGCTTTGAAGGGATGTGCCAACGTGAAGGCTCAATATTCTCCTTAACCTCTTCTTCTGAAGGAAACGAATGAATGAAATCCTGTTCTGGTAAAGTTAGAGGAGGAATTGGCGATAATATGTCTCTGGTGCACTTGACTCACAACATGTACTAAGCATCTAGGCATGAAATCGGTTTGCTGGCGGAAGGTCCAGAAAAACCAGGGGGGGAACAGAGAGTGAGGCTCCTTTCACACTCTCCTTCCCCCTATGCAGAAGGTGGCCACAACTTCACGTCTCCTCTCAGAACTCGAGGTGACCATGAGGAGGAAAGGGGTGTGGCTGCCAGAGGTCTCCTAAGAGAGCGGGGGAATCCCTCAGCAGCCGAGTTCTCCTGTGGCAACAGGGAGGATCCAGGCAATCCTCAGGCCCGAGCTGAGGGCTGTGCCCCTTCCTCCAGGACACAGCCCCACCTCTCAGGCCCTGACCAGAAAGGAGCCCCCGACCAGAAAGGCTGGACTGCCTTTGTGTGCCGCCAAGTGCTTTCGTCCTCCCTCTTCACCACCCCATCCCCCAGCTCCACCCTTACATGTATCAGTGACCCCAAAACTGGCCACCTAACTGACCTTGGAAAAAGCAAGTGCAGCTTTGGTAGACCAAGGGCCTGACCAGAGAAGGTGGGCTTGTACGTGTCTTCTACTGCTCAGGAATGAACTAGACTAACTGAATTAGGAGCATGCCCAGTTCCACTCTAAGACACGGATGTGGGGAGAATGAGCTGGGACACTGGGAAAGTGAAATCAGGATGTAAAGTCCTACCAGAGTGTATGTTTTTTATTAACATCTCCAAAGGAAGGAGGCAAATTCATCTACAAAATGAGCCCCTTACCTTCAACCTGACAGGTTGTACTTCTCACCTTGACTGTGTGGTCCATCCAGCTCACCTTGGCTCACAATGTGGCCTTCATGATGCATGCAAGGTATTGACTACAGTGTTGGGAAAGGAAGAAAAATGACTCACGTCTGCCACTCCAGCCTCTAGCCAGAGCATGTTTTCCAAGCCAGGCGCACATTCTCGGTTTATATCTACAGCAGAAAGCCTGAGGCCACGCTATTCGCTGTGCACGCAGAGTTCCAAACGGCCCTGCCTTATTCTGGGTCGGGACATGTTCCCCTTAATTGAGCTTGTTTCTCTCCTACAAATCCCCACACTGCAAGGGGTTTCCATTGTGGTATTTCTGCCGTGTGCCTCAGAGCAAGGGAGTCAGGCCACAGGATGGACCAGAGCAGGTGCTGGTTTCTGTCTCCCAAACACGCAGCGTGGTCAGTTTTGCCAGTTAACACCCCAGGGCTCAAGCAACACATAGAATTAAGGAATATTTGGGTAAATCCTAAGCCTAGATGACTGAAACAAAAAACCTATTTCAGAAAGGAACATGATAAAAAAATGTATTTCAAGAAAACTGTCTTGACAACCTGGCAGCCTTAGGTTATAAATTGACCCAGGAATCTACACTTGAAATGCAGTTGCCTCTGAGTGGTGTGTTTTACAAACAAACACTTCCTCTTGCCATCCAACCCTGTTCTAAAGACAGACAGACACATGGCGTGCTGGTAAGCATGGAATTACGGAAGCTTTGGATAAACCCGACCTAGATGCTAATCCTGAACCTGATCATTCCTAATTGTGTTAGCTTGGACACCATCCTTGAAGATCTTTAGTTTCTACAATTGCGAAACAAGGATAGTAAAGTCCATATGAAGCTATAAATGCTAAATAAACTGTTGCTGTCATGATGATGATAATAATATTAATTATCGCTATCATAATTAATGGCATCATTGTTAATTATAAGACATTCTTTCCACTAAGAGAACAGAAAGGTCACAATGAGGATCTTAAGGACATGCCCTGGAAGACAGGATCCATTCTCTGCATTCGGACTTGCCCCAGGTCATTCAAATCTTTTGGGAATAAAACTCAGGATTGGGGGAAAGGGTGCCTCTTTGAGAATGTTAATAAATAGAATATAATTTCAAACTTCACACAAATTAAATTAAAAAAATGCAAAAAAGACATAGAAAATACAGAGGATCTCCCTTAGTCAACGCTGCCAAAAATGCTATTATGTATTCACCCAACTGGAGTTCCTTCTAACAAACTGCCACCGAGCATATGGCTACCTTGGGCATTTTTTCATTATCCCAGAGTGTGTCTGCTGTCCCATGTCGGTAAACTCCATCTGCATCTCTGTCAATGGAAGAAATTTCCATCAGGAAATATCAGCAGGAATCAGGGGAAAGACCTTTCCAATTTACTGAGATCGAAGGAAGTGACTGCAGGGTTCCCCCTCTCCCGCCTCCCCTCTTCCCCAACTCCAGCCAAAACATGTCTTGTTTTCTTTCCCCGAGATTACCCCACCCCCTTCCACTGCCTGCTCGGGTGGGGGGAGCCTCTGGATAGTCCTCGGGCACGTGGTGCTGCGCATGATGGACAAGCTTGCATTCTGGGTCACCGAGCTCTTCAACTCCCCATTTGACAGGAATAAAGAGAAGAACAGGAGAAAATTGACCTTCAGTTCCTTTTGGATACTGCCCCATGGGAAACAAGGAGAAAAACCTCCGGGAGTTCGTTGTTGCTGCTGAGTACCTTGCCCTGGACATATGTTGTCCTTTGAATCTCTTCATTTTGCACAGCATCCATCAGGGGCAAAATTGCAGGCAGGTTTTAACATCAAAGGTGGTGACGAATAGGCCTCTGTGGGCAGGGCAGGCACACTTGCTGGGAGTGGGCTAGACAGGTGCAAGGTCAGGGGGGCTGCACCAACTGTTCAATATGGGACAAGAGCATGAATAATGCCATCCTTGCATCCTTTTCTGTGTGCTCACAGTCTGACTATTGATATTTCAGTTGCATATTGAACAGAATGACCCTGGCTTTCCCACTGTTTCCTCTAATGTTTTTTCACTATAGAGTTAAATAGCCATCATGTCGACATACTAGCTTCAGGTTAAGTCCTGGATATGTGCTACTTTTAGAACATAGATTCAGGGTGCAGACCAGCTTTCCTCCCTCAGCCCCTCACTCCTTATACACTGAATGCAGGGAGAGTGCAGGCAGAGGCAAAATGGATTGTATATTGACTATTCTGGAGACGATTTCTCTGTATGCACATATGTCAATTGGTATGATGTATTTTTAACATTTATTTACATGCAGATTTATATGAAAGCTCTATTGAAGACCCCAAATAACCATGTCAGCATTACAGCTCTCCATCTACTTAAGGGAAAACACTGTGGAAAAAGCTCTCACCATTTTAACAACCACATTAATAACACGAGCCTCACTTGGGTGGTATTTGCAAAGAGAGTCTCATTGATTCAAGAACCTTCAAGCAATTATCTCTGGACTTCACAGAACCCATAAGTAAGTAAAAACTCTTTGCAATTCTCTCTGAGTCAGATACAATGGAAAGACATTTGGAGTTGGATTTTGCAAGCTCATCTATTGAGAAAATATGGAGCCCAGCCAATGACAGTGTGCATTTACGTGTGCACATCCAACTGGCGTCACAGGTCTAAGTTGCTGCCATGGACACCTGGTCCATTAATGGGGTGGGGGTGTGGGCATGGGGAGGGAAGACCCTAAGCTGAACCCAACAACTGAAGTCACAGCCTCTGTGATCATCTCAGCCTTCAGTAACTTCACTCTTCCTTCCAACTGGACATCAAGGCACACAGACTGACTTACCGGCTCACCATTGTTCTGATGCAAAGCATATCCTAGTTCTTTTCCCCCAACCCTATATCTCTTTGGCACAGTTATATGGAACTGCTACCAAAGTCTGGCCTATTTATTACCTAGCTACCCATCTGCATTGCCGATAAAAATGATAGATAGAAATGTATGTCATTTTTATTTGTTCAAATCCTGCTCCCCATTGAAGCTTCAGCTCTTCATTTTGGAACAGCCTTCTCCTTCCTCTGCACAAGCACAGCACCCTCTGCCTACAGCTCCTGATGTGCAAATCCCTGTCTGTCTTATGTTACATCCCCCAACACTCATGGCTTATTCTTGTTGGTAGAACATACCATTTCTTGAGAATAAAATCCATAACTATTCCATCTCTGTATTTCCAAAGCACCTAAATTTACTTCATATCCAGAAGGCACCCAATAAATGTTGATTGAATAATAAAAGAGCAAATAACCTTTAATTAGACTAAAGATAAGCAAGATGTCATTTATAATATAGGAAAATTCATGTTGCACTCATGCAGGTGGGTATAAGATGAAGGGATGACAGAGAGAGCTCGGCCTGGGCATGCGTGGAAAAACAAATATAAGGAGCTCAGAAAGAACAAGGTGCAGAATCCCAAGCTCTGTTCTAGCTGCACTTTCCCCTTCTCCTGAAATTACTTCTTGCCACAGTGATATAGGACTCACATTGCTCAATGGGATACGTAATCCATCTTCCCGAGCCCATCGTCACAGGAAGAAGGGAAGAGGACAAAAAAAATTCCTAAGCACATTTCACCATTGGTTTTGATCCCCAGCCAAGGCCTTCTACCTGCAGAAATCCAACTCTCACATTTCTGCTGCTCGGGCCGATAACGAAGATAATTGTTTCATCCACTTTGTCAAAGCTGAAATGAAAAGAGGGCAAAGCAAAATGATGCCGTCATAAATCACGGGGCCGAGACAGCAAAAGAGGGACAAGATAGCGACTTCATTAAGGGTTATGTATTGTGCCATTAAGTTGGCGGGGGTCACCTTTTGTGTCACACCCGGCCTCTGTGATGCATTGCCAGATCTTCTTTCCAATAAAATTAAACGGAGATGTAAAACTGATTAGGGCCATGTTTGCTTCAGCCCGTGGCAAAGGGAATGGTACAAGGAATAATTGATATAAGATTGCAACTGACGCATAATGGCAGCAATTTCTCTTCCTGGTCATTTCATTGCTGACCTTGCCCATTAAAATAAGCCCAGCTGCCTCAGAGAAAGAGACACTTCATTTCCCATCACCCTACAACCCCGTGGCAGCCCCTGTCTCCCTGACCACTGGCCCTCACCAAAACAACATGACTAGAAATACCACCAGCTGGAGTTTGGAGGGAGTAGATAGTTCGAATGGATATGCATTGTGGACCCTTGATGCTCCATTAGCATTTGTCTGAATTCCTTGACTCCCCAGTGGGTTACAGACAATTCTACACTTCGCCACCTTTCGGATGCTGCCATGCTGAAAATCGGGTTGTTGTCCTGCTTGGCCTAAGCTTCTGTGTTCATCTCAGTCATTGCTGAGGTATGGAAGCTGCCATTAGCATGAGGGGCACTGACTTTATTTATCCTCATAGTGCCAAATTCTGTCTTAGAATGCTTTACAAACTCAACAACCTGGACAATCTCCATTGAGCCAAACCCTGCCCATTGTTCAGTCAACAAATATTTATTAGGGGTCTCTTAAGCATCAAACAGTGCTCTAAACATTGAGGTCAGGATGGTGAGCCAGGTGGGCATGCCCTTGGAGTTCACAGTCAAGTGCTACATTCCATTGGAATAACATCAATAGCTCCCATCGGTTGAATGTTTACTGATGAATCAAGCATTGTTCTATATAATTTACATGCATTCACTCACTTAATCCTCCTAACAAGAGAATGATTTTTCCTCTTATCTCCATTTTACAGATGAGAAAACATGGAAATACAGAGGCTCAGTACCTTGCCCTGGACATATGGGAAATAAGCAGTGGAACCAGGATTTCAGATGCCTTGAGCTGAAGCCAGACACTAAACCTAAACTAAACGGGGAAGGAAAATATTTCATTAATATCTTTGGTTTTTTCCTCTATCCTCTCCCTACCCCTATCAGGTTGCTGATATACTTATCCAGCCTTTGAGAAGAAAGACTAGGTCTTTATCAAATGAAATTCCATGCTAGGTTCCTGATTTGCTACAGTTTAGGACTGCCAAGAAAAAAATATGCCATTTATATCCTAGTTAAACATCTTATATCACATGATCCTATAGAATTTTCTTTCTTTGTATTTAACTTGATGTCTGAAATTGATATGTCAGGGTATATATAGGAAAATGAGCAATGCTTATTTGTCCATCTCTCAGACTGTGTATCCCAGCCTACTATCGAGATCGAGATCATGACAAGCAGCGAGGAAACGCTGGCAAACGAGGCATCAGGAGACAGCTTCATCCAGGGCCATGATGCTCCCAGGGGTGCCGGCTCTGCCTCTGCACTCTCGTCTGCACAGAAGGGGAGTGAGCAGCATGAGTCTGTGATGCTCCTGCCTTTGACTTCAGAATTCAAAGCAGTGAAACTCCTATCACCATGGCCTCATTTTCATACTCGCTCAGTACGTGCAAGTTCATTGTCATAGCAACCTCCCCAAGCACTAAGGGGAGGTGCGTTTTTCTTTCAGACTTATTTATTGGAACTTTGCAACCTTGATCTGTCTGTCTATCTGTCTCACTGTCTATCTGTCTTTGTCCCACCACTTCCTTGCTTCTGATGAAGTCCAAGGACTGCAGCAGCTCTGAGTGGGAAGACTGTAAATGACAAATAACAGATCCTTTGCCAGCAGAGTGATTAGATCAGAAATAAACTAAGTTAAACCAGACTCTCCACCTACCACATCTAGCCCTGACCCTCACCTCGAGGAAGAAGAAAAGGCTTTATATAAATGAGGACAGGGACTGCGCACATTTCCCACTGATGACTCATGCAATATGGAATGAGAGGCCCCAACCATCCACCCACTAACAGAGGATGAAAAACACACTGAGCGAGCATCTGCCTGTCCTCACCGCCCACTCCCACCACCCGGACCCGGAGCTCCTAGCCAGACTGCTCAGTTGGGCCTACTCAGCGAATGTGCCGATGAGGAAAGCAGGCCACTGTGGCTGCAGGAGTGGAGTGCCACTGGATCTAACATTTCCCTGTGGCTCCCAGGTTATTCCCACATGGCGACACAATGACAGGGAAACCTCTTCTTGGCCTCAACAGCTTTAGTAGATGATTCTTCCACTTACATGGCCCAGTATGTCCCGTACAGCATTTCACAGTCATTAATGACATGTCATCCCTCCAACATTTTTGTGCAGTAACTGTTATTACCCTCACTTTCTGGGCAAGGACACCCAGGCTCAGAGATGTGCTTGAGGCCACTCAGCACTTGGGTCACAGGACTGGCCTGGAGGGGTGCATGATCTGCTTCCAGATTAGAAGAGTCCCCATGACTCCTTGGGAAGGCCATGCAGATTGGCCTCTGAGTAGTTTGCGTAGTAGACTCCCATCACAGCAGCCTCCCTGGCCTACTCAGGACGGCTTCCTTGTAAAGGGCCAAGGAAGCAGGAAGGCATTTCCCCCTCCTCCCCCAGCCCATTCCCGGCTTTCATGTTCTCAGAAAACTGAGATCAAGCTTTCCCTCCCTCTGGCAGCCCCCAGAAGAGGAATACCTGGCCAGAAACTGCTGAGGGCCGGTGGTCTGCTCTGTCCCTTAGAAGAAATGGGGTGGGTGGAAGAGACAGTCATGATTAGTGTCCTCATGAGGGCAATATTCTTACCTTGAACGTGCTCCTGCAGAAAACAGACCAGGGCTGGGCTCACTGCCTCCCTGTTCGGGGAGCGGTGCTGCTCTGAGGGTGGAGGCCTGGCCTCCTCACCTGTACGTCCTCCTTCCCTCCAGTCCAACCCAGCTCTTACCTGTGTCAACAAAGGGTGGTAGGGGTGGACAGGGACTAAAATGGGAGGATTCATCAGAGCCAAACAGATGGGAGCCTCATGGCAAGCAATGCTTTAGGGAAAACAAACTTTTATTATTCAGTCTGCAAATACAAGCTTTAATTCTTAGCAATGTACTAGGCTGGAGGGAATGTAAAGCTGAATGAGATGTTTCTTGCCCTTAAAGAGTCCTGCTTAAGGTCCCCCAGCACCCACCGAAAGAGGTACTGCACCTCAGTCGTGAGCAGATACCTGCCCCATGCCTTACTATGAGAGCCGGAGCCAGAAAAAAAATGCAGAAAACAAACTGGAACCTTCACAAGCCCCTTCTCACTAATAGTTCCCAAGCCAACATGGCGTCAGATCCCAGGAACCGGCTCAACAGTGCCTTGTCCTATGTCTTTATTTAATTTGCCTAAAATTATTATGATCCGCGAGGCCAGAGGCCTGTACCTGAATCCAGGTGTTGCACCGCCAGCTCTCTGCAGTCCATAGGACTCTCTCCTCTCTAAGCCTCAGTTTCCCCTAAGGGCTTGACCTCCATGGAGGGTCTCAGATCATGTCTGTGTGACCTAAAAGTCTGTTGAGAAAAATCAGCACCTACTATGGGGTTGGGAGGAGGCCTTGAGTCCCCCAGCCACCCCCACTCCCCTCCACCCAGTGCAGCCCACTCACTTCTGTTCATCCTCCTGGGTGAGCTATAGATTATACCTGGAGGAAGAGGCCTCACTGGCAAAACAGAAACTTTTGGAAACCTCAAAGGAAGTTTTCTGAGGCACTCTCCGGCTCCAATATTGTATGACCTGTGATTATTTTCTGGAATTAAAGGAGAACTTGTGCAGGGTTCATGTTCATTTGAGTGCCCAGCAAGATTCTCCTACACTTCCCCTACCTCCTTCCTGGGAATGCAGTTCAAGAAAAATGGCATAGCCAAGGCTTTTGGTCTCCCAGACCCATGTACCTAACCACTAAGTACCCATTCGGCAAATGTTTACTGAGAAACTACCGTGTGCCAAGCAGTGTGGCAGCTACTCAGTTAGCTCCTTCCAAAGAATCAGGTTTTATGGAAATTGCCTGCAGCCTAGTGCTTAACAGCATGGGCTTGGGGTCAGAGTGACCTCCAGCTCCGGCCCATTATCTGGCAACTACAGGTGGTAGTTAGTTTACTCCTTCTGAGCTTTAGTGTCCTTGTCTGTAAAAATAACGTTGTAAAGATCAAAGGGGAGTATTGTTGAAAGTACACGCGTAGTCAGTGGAAAAACACTTAACGTAGTAAGTGTTCAAAAAAAGTCAATGATTATTACTTTTACTGAGTTCAGTTGCTCATTGTCTCTCCCTTATCTCAGCTCTCTATAGGGTTGTCTCTCTGACTCCAATATCGCCCTCCAGTCATCCTCCCCTGGAGCCAGAGGGATCTCGCTTTATCCACTGAATTCTTATTCATGCTTTCAGGTAAAATGCAAATGCCATCTGCCCTGTGAAGCCTTTTCTTAATTCTAAGAAGCAAAAGTAAGCTTCTACATGCCCAGTGCATACTTTCATTTTTCTATTATGGAACCTAATGCATTATATCCATTTATTTATTCCACAAATATGTGTTGAGTGGTTCACAGGCACCACCTCTGTTCTAGGCCCTGTGGGAAACATCAGTGACTTGCAGTAAATTGCTTATTTGTGAAGCATCCTCTAACTCCTCAGCCCCCACGCAGTGAGTCTGGGGGAGCAGGATCCCTACTGCATTCACTGGCTTAGTGTGATGGCTCACCTTAGGGAGGGTTTCCTCAAAGAATTGGTAACAAACAGGTGAATCTATAGCTGTGCTGTGGTCATTAGGTCGATAAGAAGAGATACACAAGAGTCCCCTTCAAACTGCGGGTTGGGAAGCCACAGGAGGCTGGCAGAGCCTTGGGCTGACGCTCACAGTCTGTCCGTTGCACCATCCCAGCCCTCGGCTCCACGCCCTCCCTCCGTTACCCATGTCTGCCACCAGGACCAAGAGCAAAACAGAGAAAGCAGGGAAGGAAAAAGAAGACATGGTGGTATTGTACAAGTTAATACAATTTTTAAATTAGAAAATTCAGTGAACTAGGCTAGAGGCCTACGGAGATCTATGGGAGCCCTAAAAAAATCATCACGTACCCACACCTGGGCCTCATGGCCATTCTCTCCTCTTAGGTCAGTCCCATGGACAGGCCTCTGGGAGAGGCTACGGCTCCAGACTTTTCCAAGAGGATATTAGCCAAGATTTATGCTTCTGCTCAAGCCCCCTCTCACCTTGTAGCATTTGGAAAAGACGTCATAGGAACCAGCCAGGCCACAGGGGAATAGCAGCAAAAGTGGGGAATGAGCAGAGAGAGTGTGTTGACAGGCAACCAGCCCTCTCCTGGGAGGACTTATCCTCTCGCACGCCTCTGCCATTTAAGGCAGAGTCAAAGAACAAAAGAAACAGGAATGGATTAAGTGGCTGAAATGTTAAAATCACAGAATCACATTATCAGCTTGTGGCATTGTCGGGCAGCTGGCCATTAAAGGCAGAGAAGTAGGCGCACTGTCCATCGGAACCATGAGGCTGGTGCAGAATACAGGTCAGAGGCCAGCTGTTTCCGAGGGTGGCAGGCAACAGGGAGGGTTGTGTGTGTGTGTGCATGCGTGCCTCTGTGTGCACTCCTGCTGGTGTGTGTGCATGCACATCCATGCAGTCAGGGAGCATTGTTTCAGATTTGCTGGATTTGCAGGGCCTTTCTGTGGCTGAATAACAACTGCTAGTAGGTTAGGGAGAGCCAGAAATGGGAAGAGGAATGGATAAAATATTACCAATAAAAGCAAACCCAGCACAACCAGAGCAGCTCAGCTTGGCCCACAGAGAGACTTTCTTAGAAAGGCAGCCGCCAGGGTGACATTCGAGAGCCCTTTTGATTGGAAGAGTAATGGGTACACAGAGCTCTGCATGCATTGTTCCCAAAGGTCAGCACTGCTCAACAGAAGATTCTGCCAAACTCTTCAGGCCAAGGATTATATCTATACTTCGTACCAAGCACGGTGCCCAGTGCAGAGCCAGCTCTCTGTATGGACTTGGTGAATGAATGAATGAGATCAGAAGAAAGAAAGATGTTTTGGTAAAAAAAAAAAAAAAAAGAAAGGACTGAAAAGGAAATGGAGAAAGAGCAAGAGGGAGACCCAGAGGCTGGGAGTCTGCCTGAGTCAAAAAATGGTCAACTCTTATACTTGAATAGCAAACCAACAAAACAGAAATGGCACGTTAGAATCACGAATCAATCAAGTGTTCATTTGCAAGGCCCTGGGAGAGCTATTGAGGCATCAGACAAAGGCCTATCCCCAGGGAGCATGAGATCCATGGGGACAATTGTACACAAATTGTTGTGGACACAACGACAATGGTCACAAGGCAGCACAGATAAAGTCCTGATAACAGGACCCATTAAGGAAGAGCTCAGGGCAGAATGTGAGTGTCAACAGGAAAATGCCCCCGGTGTGCGTGTGCTTTATTTCAGCCTCCGGGAGGAGGGTCAGTTGGTCCAGTGGGGCCCAGCCCTCCACTGGCCAGCAGCACAGACACCTTTTCTTCGAAGGCAGCAAGAGAGCTGGCACGGAGTCTTCGCTGTTTGCCTCTCCCATCCCCTCCCCTTGCCCGCCCGCCCTGATAGTGGAGGGATTTTTCTTAATGTCTTTATATAGATGAGTTAATGTAAAGGCTTTCCAACATAAGCATGTTTTTCCGTCCCTTCTCTCTGACCTTGGCATTTTCCCTCTCCATTCCAGGCTCGGCGCTGTCCTGTGGCCAGGTTTGCCTCTCATTTGTCAATGTTATTATTGAATTTTCAAATGCCAGTAGTACACATAAATCAATGGCTTTCTTCTCCCTACTGGCATATCCCTGCCACATGTGGTCATTCATTTTTTTAATAAGTCCCCCTCTCCTTTCACCCATTTATAAAAATGCATCTTGTTCCCCCACCACCGTCCATCACTCGGTGAGCCCGGCTATTCGTTGCTCCTGAGTGCTTATTCATCAACGTTTTCAAAAGCAAAATCACTCTTCGCCTCCTGCTCTTATTGTGCCATCAATCTTGACCGGGGGATCAATAAACTTCGCTTTTGCAATTTTTCCGCCCCCTCCTGAGCTGACTCTCTCCAAAGTGCAGTCTTTTTATTTACATTTTTAACTGATCATCAGCAGAGGGGGGACGGTGGTGTCAGGGAGGCGAAGGGCTTTCATTTGCTCCCGAGGCAGCAATAACCATCCATGCATCGGTCATTTAACACGGTAACCCAGTGAAATTGATACTCGACTCTTCCCTGCCCGGGTCCACCCGCGTAAATCACAACCTGAGGAAACAAAAGCCTTGCCTGAGCAGCGTGGCTTGCAGGCGGGCAGGGAGACAAGGAGACAGGGGAGGGACTCAGCCACCCCGGCCCCACGGGAGGACAGGCACACTGGTTACAGGAATTTTTTCACGCTGTTTTATACGTGTTAAGGGGCAATTTAAATGGAACAGTCTAAAGGGTTGAGGAAAGAACAGAAGACTGAGTTTAAAGTGGGCAGATATATAAGGCCAGGCTGGCCAAGGAGCCTTGACTTGACTGGCCCATTGAGTCTCTTCGGGGCTTGGAGACACACCGCATTCACAGGGCCCTTACCTGCTCTGGTCACACGGGAGGGGACACGGAGTGATGCTTGAATTTCAAGGCCGCATGGAGGCCCGTGAGTGGCATAGAAACTCCAAGAGAATGTTCAGACAACTCTACAAAGATGTCCTCAAGGCTGTATTACAACACAGATAAGAGCATAAGAACCAGACAATCCAACATCCAGTGAAGATTCAAGCATGTTGTCCATCTTGCTTCGGTTTTTCCATTAACTGTTTAGGCTCTCAAACCACTTTAGGGCTTCCAGGGAGTGTGGCTGCTTAACCCCAGGAGGAAGCCTGCAAGGCGATCACGAAGACCTGTCAGGTGTCGCTGTGCCCTCCCTCCACCACTGGTCCTCGGCCTAATGAAGAATAACGTGGGCGAAGGGAAGTGGGGGAAAGAATTTCTACTTTTCATACCGGTTCTGCTTTAAGTCCTTTCCACATACTATCATGTGGATCCTCAAAACAGCTTGCCAGGTAAGTGTGGTGTCCATGTTTCAAGGATGGGTGGCTATACGGAGATTAAGTTACTTGCCCAAGCTGTAAAATTTGAATACAGATCCCTTAGTCTCTAAACCCAGGCCTTTGCAAGAAGCAATACTAACCTGATCCTCAAGAGTCATCTGACTTGGACCGGGGGGACCCCAAAGAGGCTCTTTGGGGGTCACCCACATTGGATCACAGAGTTGGTGCCAAAGAAAGTGTAGGGTCCCAGAGGAGAGCAGTCCCAGGGTTCCGCTGCCCAGGACCCAGTGCAGCCTCTGGAGCCAGCAGTGCGTTAGCTGACAGCTGTTGAGCCCCAAGTCCAGGAGGGGTGGCTATTGCTCTTGGGGAAGTCCCCTCCTTTTTTGAGTCTCATGTTTCGTCAGCTCCAAAACTAAGGAGTTGGACTCGATAATGCCTAAGATCTTCTCTACATGGAAAATGTCTGTAATCCCCTCAGTGTTTTCACTGAAATGTCTAGTTCAGGCCGAAGAGTGGCACCATTGGACTAATGTCCTAACTGTCCTCTACTCTGTGGACCCCCAGGGTTATGGAGGTGGGCACTTGGCAAATGCATGCTGACTTCTGTCTTTAATCTCCTCAGCTATGATAAGGGAGTTAATAAGATTAGATCAAGACACAGATTTAGGGCTTTTATATTGTTGGACTCAGCGTTTTGGAGTTCATGGAGAAGTAAAATTTAAAAATAGAAATATGAAACAAAATCTTTTGCCCTTAAATAATGTTGTCAATTTTTTATTTGGCAAAATCCAGGCATGAAAAAAATTGCTGACCCTGGCTAGCTAGCTCAGTTGGTTAGAGCACAGTCCCAGTACACCACAGTTGCTGGTTCGATCCCTGGTCAGGGCACATACATGAACCAGCCAATGAATGCACAGCTAAGTGGAACAACAAATCAGATCAATGGTTCTCTCTCTCTCTCTCTCTTTTTCTTAAAAAAACACACACACAATAAATTAAATGAAATTACCATTAACCATCACCATTATTTCAGAAAGAAAGGACATTTAACTCCCCAAAGTTTAAAGAGAATGTAATTCACTGTGGACAGGCTCCAATCCACACACTACCCTTCGAAACCAGGGGAGCAGTCTGAGCTCCTCTCAACGGCATGTTGTCTGCAGCAGAGAGACGATGCCCCGAGGACCACACTGCGAACCCCACTGTGAGCCCCCATGTGCACAGCGCACAGCCGGTGAGTGAATATGTGCACACGGCCCTGTGTGACTCATCTTGTTGTTCACTGCACAAATCTCACACTCCTGAAATGCTGGGCCCATGTCTTACCCTGGGATTTTCATCACGAAGTAGAATTAATCCCATTATGTTGTTTGTGCCTATCTGAGATTTGAGGGTGAGTGCATTTATGGGGCTCCACTGAGACAGATGGTGCGAGTGGGCTGAGGTGGAACAGACATGTTTAGTGGGATTTGTCAGTAGAACCAAGGGGATGTACAGGCAGCCAGATCCAGAGCGCTGGGCACAGCCATGGGCAGCTTGCTTGGCCACTTCCTGGTCGCCCTGGAGCCCAAAGCGGTGACAAGTGCACACACAGCCATGGGGGAGTCAGGGGCCCTGGAAAAGAGAGAGGTGTTGACCAGGAAGTTCTAGAAACACTGCTGCCCATCCCTTGCTCAAAGGAGTGATATAACAGTAAACAAGGCCTCCCATCAATTAATGCAGGCTGCAAAATGGCTGACCTTAGCGAACACAGTGGAAGATGCTGCCTCATCAGAGATGTGCCCGTCAAGCCCAGGAAAAGCACTACACGAATATCCAACTCCGCCTGAACGCTATCCAAGCCGTCCGTCTTAGGGCCGCTCCAGTCCCCGGCACTGGGCTTACGTAACGTCAACGGTCTTGCTAATCGGCCAGAAATAAACAATGAGCGACTGGTCATTTTTAAAAGCCAGCTCCCCTGCAAGGGGAAGAGAGCCGAAGCCAAGGGGCTGAGGGAGGAAGTGCCTGCCAAGATAATAAATACAAAACCAAAATCTCCCACATTTTGTGGTTTGACACTTAATTGATTAACTAATTTGAGGCAACAAGATTTAGTGTTCCTGCAGATTAGTGTCGAAGGGGTAATTATAGCGAAAGCTTCCATCTCCGAAGAGCGTGGCAGCTGCGGCTCCGCATGGGCCAAACCCGCATTAAGGCCCACACATTACAGCCAGCAGATACAAAAGGTTTTTTGGAACACGTCCCTTTCCGGCTCTGCGTGCTGGGATTGCTCTGGAAAGGTCATTTGCTGCCTTATCAGCATAGACAAAATCCCCTGCCTGTAATGTATGTGTTTATTCTCAAATTAAATATATTAATGTATTATTTGTTCTTAAAATGTCATGGAATAGATAGTGAGCTTAGCCCTCCTGGCAGACCTTTGAAGCTTAAAGAGTAATGTAATAATAGTACATTAATCCACAGGCCGTTCAGCCCTCTCCCTGCGGAGGCCCCAGACTCCGGTACCTGCTCCCGATCACTGGATTTGCTGCCTGCGATGGTGGGAGTCCGTGACTCTAACAATGGGAGGCTTAATGGAGGGGCGCCGCCGCGGCGAGGGAAAGGCACGGCCTCTCCATTATTCAAGTGGAATAACCCTGCTATGGACTCGAAAACAGGCAATGGCCTATATACTTCAAGTTTAAAATGAATTTCAGGGAAATTGGAGAATGATCCTAAAAGCAACACAACTCTATTTTCCTGCCACTCTCCTTTGGCCAAGTTTTCACAGGAAGTGGTGATTCTGGGCATGTCTGCATGTGCAGTGGGTTCTAGCTGAAGGGTCTGGGATCACCCCAGAAGTGGTCATTGTAACCATGGTCAGTGCAAGTCCACACGGTGCTCGGGTGGGACCTTGAGGCGATGAGTGCTGCCCGCTGCTCAGTGTTGGCAGGTGCGGGTGAAAAGGAGGGTAGAGGGGAAGACCTTGCACCCTCACATCCGCTCCAGCAAAAAAGGACAAATTCGGTTTTAGCGTCATTGAAGGGATTTTACTTCCCTCCTTGGCCCACTCTGCTCCTCTTAGTTCTGGCTTGTGTGGCCCCAAGTCTGCTGGACATCGGACTGGATTCTAGGGGCATCCCAGCCCTCGCCTAGCCCAGCCTGGCATCTGTCTTCAGGTGTCTGCCTCCAGCCCTGACCTTGGACGCCTGCCCGTGTGGCACAAATGTTCCAGCCTGAATGCCAGTCCACTCCCCCACTCCTCTGGGTTGACTGGCAGCCTTCTCTACACCATGTAGTTGAGTGTCATGGTTGGGGCCCCCTGGAAACTGACTCCGAGAAGTGTGTGTTTATTAGGAGGTTGTCTCTGGAGATACCCTCAAAGGAAGTCAGAAAGACATGACTGGACAGAGGGAAAAACTGACCCACAGTCAAGGCCTCAGCCAGTTCTGGAGCTCTGGATCTTGGATGGCCCTTGAGAGTTGTCCCAAATTGAGGTAGGGGGACAAGGTCATTGGATCCCTCCACCAGTCCATCCTTGGCCATGCCCTTGGAGAAGGCATAACCTTGGACAAGGCTGCCCAGGGTAATTCTCAGTGATGGCGCAGCTATGAGTCGTCAGCAGTCAATGTTTCCAGCAGTTGAGGTCTGAAGAAGGGTTCAGCCTGGCAGAAGTATCACAGTGTTCTCTACGTCGGCCAGTCTCCTTGGGGTCTCTCTGCTCTACATTTTCTGCCCTTCCTGAGAAGGTAACCAGCTCCCTAGTCCAGCCAGTGGTTCCAGCCCTCTGCTGCCCTCCGGTGGCTGCTGGTCCAACTACCCCGACCAGAAAGGCCCCACGTTGGTCTGCATTGACTAATGTGTCAAGCAAGTTGGTGACGGCTAATCTATTCTTACAAGAAAGTTGGCACTAGCACGATGCTGAAATGTCACTGGCACTGAAGAGATCCTTCTCTCCACTTTTTCCTTCTTTGCTCTCTGCCATTAGGCCTTTACTTACTTCAGTCTTAAAGGCTGTGGGGTCTTAAAGAGGTTCCTGATCAAAATAAAATACCCTTGGGACTGTTGGCAACATCATCCATTATTGAATACCTCTTTAGTAGTATTTGTTGAGAGCAAGGTCTTTCAGGGGATAGAATGTGAGACCTGAGAGTAGAGAGGGATCAAATCTAGACATTCACCACTTCACTGCTGCCAAGAGCTGCCCACAGTCGATTGGGTGACATTCCTTATTGTGCAAACTAAGGGGATATGTAGTTCCCCAGGATGGAAAGAGAACAAGGTTTGAGTTACTGCATCTGGCTTCAAGTCCCAGCTCTGCTACTTCCTGACTGCGCAGTATTGATTGAATCACTTATCTAAGGATCAGTTTCTGCAACTGTAAAATGTGATAACACCTACCTAACAAGTTGTTTGCAAGAGATTGAATTAGGTACACATGTCAAAGCATTTTGCTAAGCACTGTGTCATTCAGGAGCTAGTGTCTATCAGAGACCAGTTTTTAGACATTTTCTGATGAGCCCCACAGGGTTTCAGGCTTACTGAGTTCTACAGATCCCAGCCTGTCACTCCAACTGTTGTCTGGACTCAGCTTCTCCAGCAAGGAAAGTAACTTTTAGACAGCAGTGACTAAAATACCCAAAGAACAGGCCAATATGAAGATAACCGGGTAGACAGATACAAACTTTACAATGAACCTTGCTATACCTTTACATATTCATAAAGCTATTTCCTGCTGTAGAGGCAGGAAGAAAAAACCTGAGGGAAGTACAGTATTTACCAGTATTTACCTTGCTGAGAGCAAGGCCAGGAGGTGCATCAGCCGGAGCTGTGACTGGTGCAGTCACCATCAGGAAGGCCCACTCTTCTTGGCACGTGCTTCCCAACTGGAAGGCAAACTGCACTTGTTTTGTTTTGTTTTAATGCAGAAGACATCTGTACTGCAGAATTTAATTGTCAGACTGTTGAAATACACTGGGAGAATGTTTTCAATCAATAACGGATTTCAAACAGGTGAAGTCAACGCTGCAGTTAGGTCCTATGGACTGTGTATCTGAAGTAGAGTCATCACTGAGAGTTTACAAGGATGAACCAAAGTCACATTATACCTCTCTAAGCAAGACGAGATAGCAAGGAACTAATATATCCCTCCCCGTGCCGTGCACAGTCTTTGAAAGAAATTTTCTTCTTTCAAGTATGTGCCTGTATGAGGAGATATATACAGTTCATATATACATATATACATTATACTATGTCATGTATATCACATATACACCAAATACTTAGCTGATAGAAATGAACATCAGAAGCACAGGCAAGAATTAGGAGGCAAATAGGAAAGTGCCTCTAAGAAGCTAAAATACGTATCACAGAATCAAGCTTGAAATGTGATTGCAGGGTGTCTTACTCAGAACCAATATTGAAAAGTGAGAAGGGACATAAAATTAAAAGCAACGAGAAAAGTGAGAGACTGAAAAATATGTGTGTGTATGAAAGGCAGTTATGGAAACTCGAAAGGCAAGAGAAGCCATTTAGAGTGGGGAGAGACAGCTTCAAGAGATCGTGAAAGCATGATTGCATTACCGCTCAGTAGAACAACTGTCCCATTGATGATTTCAAGACAATATGGAAATCTTTAAATACGTTCAGTGCAAAGTACTTTGTTTAGGCAGAAATGAAAGTGGGTAGTTCAATTTGGAATTATATTTATTGAGAATGCTTTGTTTTGTTATTTAAATTTGTGTATAAAAGAGAAAAACTTCAGTTGTCATGAGATCAGTAAGTATGGAATATTTTGTTTCCCAAAGCTAGCTAGGGGCTAGGCAAGTAATAGGAACATGTGTGTGTGTGTTTGAGAGAGAGAGCAAGAGGGCGGGGGAGACGGACAAAACTAAGAAGACTCTGCTACTCTTACCGGACAAATGAAGGAATGCCTTATGGCTAGCACTCAGGTGCATGGTCCGTAGAGAAACAAAGGAAAGACTAAATGCTGAGAGTCGCCTGCATCAAGGGCCACTCTTTCATCGCCAAGGTTCTCCTTGGACTCCCCAAATACAAGTAGTCACAGTGCAGAGCGAACACAGGAAAATGGCATTATTTCTCAAGGGACAAGAAGCCTTTTTCAGGCCATTCACAGACACGGTGGAGTCCGGCTCTTGGGTTGGCCTCCCCAGCCATCTTCTAGATTTCAGCTTTCTTCCACAGCTGATGGGAGGTTCTGTGGGCACACATCGCGTGTTTTGAGGCAGTGATGCAAAGCACTGTTTTAACAGATCACTTCCTTCCTGACACTGACAGCACGGGGACCCCACAATCTCCACAGCAGTGCCCGAACCTGATTGCCCTGAGAGGGTCTGGAGAGCGTTTGCCCCCCTCTCCACACCTCCCCTCCACAGCAGCGGGGCCCTCCAGGGGCCGGGCTCAACCCCGTGGAACAGGGCCAGTGGGAAAGGAAAATTACAGTGTTTTCTTTTCCCTTTAGGAGGCCCTTCTGAGCCTAGACGCTGCCTAATAATAGAGACTCCGGGCAATCTGGACGGAGGGCTATTGTCCAAGTCACGGGCCAGACCACAAAGAGCTGCCCGGACAGCGGACAGCGCCGAGAGGGCAGCTCCGTGGCGGCCGTGCAGGCGGCGGCAGGAGAGAAGCCCTTCCCTCCGTAACCCTTGTTCACGGACCCATAAAGGTCACAGAGAAAACAGGCCGGGATCCTTTCTTCCTGTTCCTGTAATGGTATTAGCAACGACTCTTTCTTACTCAATCGCACTCCCAAAGGATTTTCAATAAACTTTTTATGTGCCATAACTGTTACATTAAATAAAGCTGAAAGTATTGAGTAAACCGACTGTAAATCACTTTAGATGCCTTGGAATTACATTAAGTGTGAGAATTATGGATCTATTGGTGCTTGCAGAAACAGAGAAACGACAGAGCCAGGGATTTTTATGCCGCCAGCTTTGGGAAGATTTTTTTTAATTATTTCTTTATGCTCCACGACAGCCATCTCTTGTAAATGACTTGTTCAGGGGCAAACTCGGGGTAGGGAGGAGACGGGGAGCCGCCGGGGCGGGGGTGCGGGCGGAAGGGAAAGACACCTTGCAGTGAGGAAGCGAGAGCGGCAGCCCTGGCTCTCCTCTGCCTTTCAGACTCCGTCACTCCAGGCTGGAGCTGCTTCTGTTCTCTCTTTCGGCTTTCAGGCTTGCACGGTTGTAATTCAGCGCCGATGGGCGTCGTCCCAGCAGCGTTTTGCAGGGTGCGTGGCCGTGCGCGCGTTCCTTTCCTGCACTTCCGAGGCCTTTTCCGTTCAATCACCAGCTGTTCCTTCTGTGAAGCTGAAAACCCCTGCTTTCACGGCCTTCGTGTTCAGCCGTCTTCCCAAGGCCTCTGCGGGGTCAGGTCTGTGTTTTAAAAGGAATTGTCAGACTACCGAAAGCGGAGGAAGTTTGGAGAGCTTGTTGATAAAAACGGAAACCTCTCAGACTGATGTTCCCCAGCACCCCCTTTGATGTCAAAGCAGGTTTGGTTTTGTTTGGAAAAAATGTTGAGGCTGCTTTCCAACTGGCCCGAGTGGTTTCTCTCAGTGACCAGTTCCAGCAACAAAATTGTAATCAGGAGCCCGTGACACCAAGGACTATCGCCACAGTCGTCAACATGATGTTGGGAACTGAGAAGCCACTTCCTTTCAAGAAGAGCAGAGGCTGAAAGCAGCCGTGGTGCCTCCAGGCCAGCAGTGGGTGTGGCCGAGGAGTAATTCACTGACATGCACAGAAAGGTTAGAGGAGAGGTAATGGGCAAAGAAGAAGGCTGGATTTATACCCTGAAATCTAGCAGTGAGAAGCGTTAGAAGCTAACCTGCAACCAACTTATCTCACTTGGACTGCTAAAAGCCATATTAATCTTTTGTAACCTGTTATAAACAAAAATTAACAGGCGAAAATCTATTTCAGCCAGTCAATTGTTTTATACTTACGGGGGACCAGGATGTTACATGATCTGAGCTTATTATAATCTCTGTCTGCGGAGACAGGACGACCCAAGTCAAGTAATAAACAGCAGCCTGTGAGGCTCCACCCTTCAGCGAGGATGGAGTAAGCAGGAACTTGGAGAGGGAGATCGGAGGAAGCTAGCGTATTCGTGGAATTGGTGGTGCCTGAGTCTGTGCTGAACACGGGGACTGGATTGAGGCTTATGGGGAGGGGCGTTCCAGGGGAGAGAGGAGCAGTGGGGAGTGAATGGTGCCGTGAGATGCAGAGAAGGGAAGGAGTGAAGGGAACCCGTGTGGCGGATAAGATGGAGTGGGGTGGGGTAGGGGGTGTTCTGAACACCAGGTAGATCTTGTCTGCCCAAGGGAATAGGGTTTCCTACAGCAAAACAACCAGGAAATAAATGTTTGTGTGACCCTCTAGCCACAGCCTCAGCCCACTGGCCATGTTACCAGTTACACCAGCCTCAGCCAGGAGCTGCATCTGAGTCAGCGGGAGGCTCCGGGTGGAATGGAGAGGCTGAGAGGGGACAGCTGCGAGTCAGAGGGCAGTGCTGCACGGAGGCTGCGGAGCCAGGTGAGCAGCAGAGCGGGCCCCTCGGGCAGGCTCCCTGCAGGTGTGCTCTGCATTCCTGACCCCACTGGGCGGCTGTGGAGCGCCTCCCTGGTCAGGTCACTAAGATTCGTGTGCCTAGAAACACTGGCTTGGGAACACCAAGATCTGGTTTTGACCTTGACTTTGACACATATTGCTTGTATGGCCACCCTGCCTTGTTTGTCCCTAAATAACAGGCCAGAGAGAAGCTAACAGAGTCCTCTTCTTCAGCTGTATCAACAATGGCCACACTGAGATCTACTAGCAAAATCCATCTACATCGAATCAAAGAAAGGGCTTCTTCACTGAGTATTCTCCTCCGCTAACCAACTGGGTGGTTAAGCTGTCTAATCTCCCGGAGCCTCGATGTCCACTTCTGTAAAATGGTGAAGCAGACACTGAACGGAAATGGTAAAGCAGATACTGATACCAGAAGCCATAAGGGACGTGGACCTCCGGGGAGCACCCTCATTCAGTGCATCCCGCTTATGCTTCTCCCACGGCAGTGACAGGGTAGGCCCCTGGATTGCACTGACCCCTAATTTAGCCTGAGGAGCCCCACCTCCTGGGTTTCCTCTGACCTCAGGCGGTGCTGTCAAAGCCACGTACTGGTGAGCCGCAGGGAACTATCATAGAGGTCCAGCAGAAAGTGTGGGTGCACGTGTCACCATTGCCGTGCACAAATATGTGAGCATATAAATAAGAGCAAATCCACAGTGGGTCCTTAAACCAGCAGATGCTGAATAAGACAGTCAGCACTATCACACACCCAGCACCTGTGCTCACTACATGGGTGTGGAGACAAAATATGTGAGAAACATGCCACAGACACTCATTGGGGCCTATGCCGAGCCAGGCACTGAGCCAGCCCCAGGACCGACGGGTGAATGAAACAGCCAGAGCACTTGCCCTTGGGGGAGGTGGGAGATCCTAGGGTAACAGGTAAATGCAAGAATTCAGAGAATAATGGGCAAGGTGAGGAGGACCAGGCCCCATGGATGGGGGAGGGGAGGGTGGAGAGAGAGCAGCAGGACACTGTAGGACCGGCAGTCAGGGAGAACCCCCTGGAGGAGGCCACCTCTGTGCTGAGACCCCAGTGGCGAGCAGAGTGTGTACCTAACAATCCCAGTCCGTATTTGGGCCCACGCCTCCCTTTCCAGTGGTGGTCCATGCTGGCGTCTCTGTATACGGGTGGCACATTTAATATTCGGATCTTAGTTTTAACAAGTTATATAATAACTGTAAGAAACAAAACCCATTTTTCCCAGAGGGAGCACATGCCTGGGCATCTACACCCGCCAGCCAGCGTGGAGGTCCCCAGACTCCCCGCTCTCCTGGAGAGGCAGGGCCCCCGGCAGCGGAGCCAAGCCCTGCCCCCACAGGCAGGAAGCCCGGGCCAAACACCATGCCTCGCTGCGCCGCGTCCTGATGAGGAAATCGTTAGTGGAAAAGGCTCCCAATGGGAACCCCTTCTGTTTCGCTGATCTTGTAAATCGTCTGAATTCAACGTGTCACAGGCATGTCTTACAATACACAAGATAATGCCCAGATTTTGTAGTGCAGAAGCGTATTAACCTCCGTGGACTCGAGCCGGGTTCCCACAAAGAATGTCTGGTAAAAACTGCAGGCCCCGTGGTAATTGCTTGCCATGTGGGTAAATGATCCAGAGCTGTGTGAAGATAAGGAGAAACTGCTGAAGGCAAATCACCTGGGTTTTATTATGCCTGCCCTAGAAAATAATTAGCATGGCCTATGAAATCATACTGTGAGGAGTGTAGGGGTTTTTTAAAAAAAAATTTTTTTTCGAAAGGAAACTGTAACCTACCTAGCTTTTCTCCTTACAGAGAGATTTGGAGAGTGCGGGCATCTCTGTGTGTGTGTGTGTGTGTGTGTGTGTGTGTGTGTGTGTGTGTGTTTTCCTGACAAAGGCAAATAAAAATAAAAATGCAGATGTTAAAATAAATACTGTGTCCAAAGCAACAAGGAGAACCTGGTTGGTGTGAACACAGGGCACCGACTGCTACTCCCCAACCCCATCCAGGCCAGGGCCCGGCCACCCCTCACCTACCACGTGTGGGCCCCAGGCTGAGGACTCCTGCCCCCAGTTCGCCACCATGGGCCAGCAGGCAGACGACCGTGCCCCACCTCACGGGGACGAGGGAGTACTTCTCAAGGCCCCAGTGTCCACTGACCAGAGTGGGGCCGCCAAACTCCTGCAGAAGGCCGGAGTAAACCCCAGACAGCCTCCATGTCCCTCCTCAGTCCCCTTGCGCTGGACAAGGCCAAGGCCAAGGCCAAGGGGCAACCGGAGGGGTTAGTGTCTGGCCCAGTTCTTTTTGGGAGTATGCACTGGAGACTTAGAAAATATTTTTAATCAGGTTTTTTTTTCCCAGTCAAAAAGGGACAGAATATGCATATTCTAAAGCATACAGGTAATTTTATTAATGAGATAGAAGTAACATTTTTTTCAAGATTCTACCCTCACAGAAGTGTTTTTATTTTAAGCTCCCAGATAGATCGCCTGGTAGGCAAGGCAGTCCAGCGGGCTCTGGGTCATGAATTTGATAAAGTGAAAGTCATGTTTTGATGGTTTATTCTCTGAAACTCCTGGACATACACATCGCAGGAGGAGAGCATAACTAAACGGTGCACAAAGTGTCTGTGCTGGTGTATTTTCAGGTAAAAAGGGAACTGAGCTTTGATTCCAGCTCAGCAAGAGTGCGAGGCAGGTGGGTCCTGTTGGCATTCCTCAGGGCGCCCACGGCTGCCTTTCTGGGGAAAGGGCACAGCCCGCAGGCAGAACCCAGAGCTGGCCAGCCTTGGGGGAGCCCTTTACCACCTCGTGGCCCTGGATCCCTCCCGTGCTACGTGAGAGACTCGGGCCACGCAACGTAATGACCTTCACCATTTGGACAGTGCAGGAGCTAGCAGATCCCTGCACCCCCTCCTTCTCGCCTTTTCGAGCACCTGCGGAGATTGTCCTCGTCAGCATGGGCACCGCAACAAAACACCACAGATGGGGCGACTTACACAACAGAAATGTACTTCCTCACGGTTCTGGAGGCTGGAAGCTCAAGACCGAGGTGCCAGCTGTTTTGGTCCCTGGTGAGGCTTCTCTTCCTGGCTTGTAAATTACCGTTTTCTCCCTGTCCTTACATGGCCTTTCCTTTAGGATGACAGAGAGAATGAAAGATCTCTCTCTCTCTCTCTTCCTCTTCTCATAAGACAGCCAGCCTTATGGGATGACGGCCCAACACTTAAGAGACCCCTCAGTTTTCTCTCCTATCTCCAGCTACAGTCACACTGGGGGTTAAGGTTTTGACACATAAATGTACGGTGGGGCACAATTCAGCCTATAGCGGAGATCAGTGCTGCCGTGTTCATCTCTCCTTTCCAGACGAGTCGAAGGTCAGAGTGGTTAGATGACTCACTGGAATCAGCCAGCAAGAAGACAGTGACACCAGGACTGCTGGCTGTATACGCCCTGCTCTGCTCACTACACGCAGTGCTTTGTTCTCGCTCAACAACCGCAGGGTTCTAAGAGGCCTCAGATGGTAACACTTGGGCCACCCTATCCTTTGGGTCAGCGTGAAGCAGCCCCAGATCACCTCTGCTCCAGGGCCCAGAGCAGCACGGTGACGATGACAAAGGCACCCTCCGTCAGTGGGCGCACTCTGGAGCCTCTCCCTCCCACTCCCTCCTTGGGCGTGACCTGAGCTCTGTCTGGTGTCTGTCTTTACGGCTTCAAGACTCCCTTGCATCACCCAGGGAGAGCCTTTCTTCGTGGCCAGGCTGATAATTTATTTAGTTTTGCTAAGTGTTCCCTTATGGGGAAGAGAAAAGGCGGAGGAATGAAGAGGAAGATGGGTCGCTGTCTTTGAAAAGCCGACTCATAAATGTTCAGGTACATTCCTTTTTCTGTCGGCTAAGCAGCTTTCCCAGCCAAAAAAATAATCACAGTGCAAGCATCTCCCAGGTCTTGAGAGAGCAGACGTATTTTATCTCCCCTTGGTGACGGCTCCAAGCAGCTAATGCTTTTGCATTTTAAGCTTAAATAGATTTTTGTCCAAGGCAGCTACAGCTTGTTGCTCCTTCTGTACAGGTCTTTGTAGTCCTGGTAAATAAAAGAAGACTTCTTCCAGCAAAGCAAAGGCTTCTGTCTCGGGCACTTCTCTGGGGATAGAAGCTACTCTTGTTTTGGATACCCAGAGGACATTCTTAACAATCCGCTCTTTTGGCCTCCCCCAGCTCCCCCTGAAGACAGGGATGGCCCGGTGTCCCAGCTCTGACCACTGACATTGGAGGGGATGTCTGCTGGGAGATTGTAGGAAAGGCAGAGAACTTTCTTAATAAATAGAATTGTATGAGGAGAAAGTCAGTTGCCTACTTCACACTAACTGCTTTTGAATATGGTTGGGATGCTTGGCACCACAGCAGCCATCTTGCATTCATGAGGTACCAAATACAAAAACAAAAAGCCATATTCTCAGGAAGGCAGAGTACAAAAGAAAGACCCTGATTTTTTATGACAAACTGAAACTGCTGAAATATGAGACAGCTTTCTCCAGAACTCCCTGTTAAGTAAACAATAAATGCATTTGTATCATAAAGCCACTATTAAATGGGATTCAGGTTACTTGGCACCAAAAGCATTCCTAACCTATGCACTAGACCACAGGACTGATACTGTTGCCAGGGAGAGTTCACCTCAATTAAAAAACAAAGCCCTTGGTATGGATTGTTTTCACCCTAAGTATAGTGCTGGTACATGCCTGAGAGTGAAGCGGAGCACTCGTTAGCCTTGGGTCAAGACAAACCAGCAGAGATTGTCTTCTCTGGTCTGTTTGGTGACGGCATCTGTAAAACTGTTACATGAAATTGTTCTGTGGGATGGCATCATCAGCTTACTCATGGTGATGATGATGATGATGATGATGAAGTTCCCTATGACCTTCACCAGCACATCAGCTGTAGGACTGTTGCTGAGGATGTTATAGCGCAGTGTCTGCTGTATGAGGATTCCAGCATGATTCTGTGTCTGGGTTTGGTAATAGGACCAGTCACTCCATTATTACCAGGCTGAAGAACGTGCTTTCGTGGGTCTTGAGTCATTTAATTCACCGCTCCCCTCTTGGGCTAGCCCTGAAACCCTGGAAGGGGTAACATCTAAATGATCTTCCCAGGAGCCACCTTTTGCTGAGTGTGGGTGCCACCCTTCTCTCGCGGCTGGGCTGAGCACCATCATCTCATTTCACCCAGAGGTGGCTGTGAGGGAGCGGCTGCAGTGGCGGTGAGTTGAATTAAAGTGGCACCATGCCGACAACGCAGGCTGACTGCCCAAGGCTCTCCCAGAGGGAGCAGGCAAAAGGAAAGCTTCTCGGTGGCAGAACCCACAGAAATCCTCGCTGTGCTCAGGTGACACCCAGGTGGCGAGAAGGAAGCTGATTGGATCCTGGACACATGGACACCAGGCTACCTTTTTGCTGACAGGAGGTCTAGTAACTCCTCTGGCTGGGTGTAGCTCCGAAGGAATTGTCTCCCTGTGACTCATTTGAATTTCTTTTGGGATTTGCATTGGGTTCACCATAGGGCACGAGGAAGCACTGGGGATCCTCCCTGCTTTAGAACTGAAAGAACCTATTCGTAGGACCCGTACAGAAACTGCACCGGAAATAGAGCAGTGACTGAAGGGCCCGCAGGTGGCATTGAGCCCACGTCTCTGACTCCTGCGCTTTCCACTAGGGGACTAGACCGGAAAGTCTCACTGCCATCTTCCTCTTCCGACCCCTCCATGCTCCCTAAGGTCCTGGTTCTCAGCCACCCTGACGACATAACCTTCAAAACACCTGTGCTCTACCATCCCTGTTTTGTCGCATGGCTTTCGCAATGTGTTATGCAAAGGTCATGGGGGTTGATGAAAAACACAAGATATCGTATCTATGGGGTTACATTCCTGTGCAGGGAAGAGAAAGCAACTGAATAGCAGAGAGATAGTTTTTTTTGTGAATATGACAGGGACTCTGCTTTCAGAACAAATAAGTGTTGCTGGAAGCGTCTTACTCAGAGAATTTGTTTATGTAATCAGTATTCCTCATGGTAATCACTGTAATAAGAGCAATGTGTTTCCCTACATCTTCTTCATTAAATATTAATATAAGGAGCACTGAGTAAGTCATCTGAACCGGGCCTCGGCCCCTTCGTTAGAGACCCGGCCCCTGCCGCCTTCTACCTGCAATCGGTAGCATTTCTTTCTCCCAGACCTTCTCTTGCAGGTGATGCTACCAGCATTCTCCCGGCTACACCTGCCTCAGGCCTGGGAGTCATTTTATGCCTCTTCTTTTCCTTCATTTCTTCCACCAAGCCATCAACGCCACCCTAAATCTTTCCTAAATGCCATCCTTTCTCTACTTTCCCATACCACCAGCCTATTTCAGGGTTCATCGGTTTCCATCCTGAGCTGTTGCAGGTGCATTCCGCTGGTCTCCCTGCTTCCCGGTGTGTCCCCTTCTCTTCTCATATCATGTCTCTGCTGGAAAAGCCTTAGTGGCTTCACCTCAACCGTGAAACCAGTGATTCCCAAATGTTTCTATTAAGATGCCCTGAAGGCAAAGGAGAATCCACACGTTGCCCCAGACACAGGTGCACTTCATCGTAAGAAGCATGACACAAATTTCAGACTGATATTTAAAAATGCCACTCACTCCTGACTGCTATGGCTCAGTTGGTGGGGCATCGTCCTGCAAGGAGAAGGGTTGCTGGTTCAATTCCCAGTCAGGGCACATGCCAAGCTTGCAGGTTTGGTCCCAGTTGGGGCTGCGTATGTGTGTGTATTTCTTTCACACATCTCTCTCTCTCTCTTTCTCTCTCTCTCTCTCTCTATCTATCTCTCTCTCTCTCTCTTTCTCCTTCCCTTCCCTTCTATCTAAAAATAAATAAATAAAATCTTTAAGTAGAATGGTACTCAAAGAATAGCTCTTGTCTTTCTTTCCAGACAGCATAGGGTTGAAATTCAGTACGAAGTGTGAAGATGAAGATACTACATCACATATTGCTCTGGGAGGAGCTTCAGGATGAACACCATGTCAAGTATAACAGACACACGCTGTTGAGTGACTAAATGAGAGATGTCCCTACAACATCTCAAAGTTGGGAGGTCCTATAACTTCATGTTAATGAATGAATTGTGAGGGTACAGTAAGATGAACATTTTACACACTGCTGGCGGAAGCCTGTGTTCATACATTTTTGAGGAGCATTTGGTAATAGGTATTAAAGCCCTCAACATATTTATATTTTATTCTTGGTAAAAAAATGTTTTTCAGGAAGTCTCCTAAGGAAATCAGATAAGAGCACAATGATACATGTGCAAAGATGTTCATCGCAGCATTGTTTACATCAATACAGCATTATTTACGTTAATTTAGCTACTTAAATTTCCCAAATAAGGAAATGTTTAAATAATGTTACATGCATGCGATGGATTATTATTCCACCATTACAATGTTTTTTGAGAACATTTAATAACATGGGAAAATACCAAGCATATAATATGAAAAATGAGAATGCTGTGTATTCAGTATAGGAATACCTGCTTTATATACACATTTATCAGGAAAGCTACAAGGAAATTTACCAAAATGCTATAATTATTATTTTTGTGTGAAGAAACTAGGAATATTTTATACTCTTTTCTACAATGAAATATATTTTACTTTCACAACCGAAAAAAAGAATCATTTTCTAATACCAAAAAATGACTATGGAAACGTGGCTTTCCTAAGAAAGCCTAGAACCAGACACCTAAATTACAGACCGCAGCTTTAGCAGGCTCCAGCAAGGATGATCACGCCCTCACGTCCTCCACAGCCTCCAGCCCTCCGTGCTCTGAGGCACCGCGCCGCGCTGGCGCCTTAGGAAGGACCGTCGGTTGACGCCCATGGTCAGGAACGGCTGCCCACTCACTCTGAGACAGCCTAACATACACCTCATCTGTCGGTTTTTCCTTATGTGGTTTGCCTGTTTGTGGGGAAAAGACATTCCTATCTGGGTTTTCTTAGAGGTAGATCTGAGAGAAGTCACACTAAGCATTTGATAAGTCAAAATATTCTGAGGTCTCTACCAAGCATGGTACTAGTCACTCGGGAAACCCTTAGAGAAAGAACACATGTAAGGCCTCCAGGAGTTAAAATACTGTGGGAAGCCAAACCAGGCTAGAGTCCTTGGTGACACAAAATATGATGACCACACACTCAGGCTTTGGGATGAAAATGCCCAGATTTGAATTCTAGTTCTGTCACTACTGGCTGTATAACCTTGGACAATTGGCCGAAATTCTCTAAACCTCGGTCTCCCCACAGATCATAAGAGGTCGTAACAGTACCAACATCGTAGGGCTGTGGGTACAACTGAGAGAGATAATGTCCTTGAGGAAGGCATGTATAGGTTTCACTTTGTCTTCTTGACCCTATCTGATCTCCTTAATTTCAAAGGACTGTGTTTGATTAGGGACCTGAAACACTCCTTTCGGTGCCTGGTTCTTGTCCTTGATTTAAGTCTTATGTAGAGAAGTTAATGGTATTGAATGACTGCTTTCTACATGCACCACGCTAGAATTTTACAACTGTGGTACAGAGAGACCATCTTGCATTATACTTGTATAATCAGAGTAATTGCAGTTGCTGACATCATAGCAACCAAAAAATCTTAGTGGCTTAACATTTAAATTTATTTTTCATTCACATTGCAGTCTAAGCAACAGATCAATGGAACGTCTTCTGTGTGGTCATTGAAGGATCCAGTGCCTTCTGTTTCTTGCAGAACCTCCCCAGAGTCCTCCACGGGACCTCTGCCTTCAGCCAGCCAGCAACTGAAGAAATAAAGGAAGAGGGACAGTGACACTTTACCCCCAGGCCTGAAGGGAGGAGTGCACCTTTCATGCACGTCCTTCTGACTAGAACCCAGTCGGAGGGACTCCCCTTCCTTCAGGGAAGACTGGGAGCTGCGGTCTTCCAGGGAATCCAGGATGAAGAAAAGCATGAATGTCTGGCCAGTCTCTGCCACAGCTAGAGAGCTGATGCTCACGCCTGATGCCACAGACCAGCTGTGGCTCCAAGATCGCTGTGTGTTTCCTTAAGTGCATAGGGAGACATTCTTTCTTGAAACCCTTGCTTTGTTGAGTGATAGGATAATTTTAAACTATGCTTGATCACAGTTTTCCTTCTGTGGAAAAGGCATACAAAGAAAAATCTACATTTCCCAAACTTCCTGACATTTAAAGTTCCAGATATTGCTTAGTCTGCCCAAGCAAGTGCACTGTTGTAAGGCACAGTGTAAAGAGAATAGAGGGAATACCGCCAGGGCAACATTCCTGCTCAGAAAAAGAAACATAATTTCTAAAAGGAAGCATAAAGAATCGGGGAGGACAAGACCCAGGGTTAGGGCCTTCCTGGTCCACCAGAAGGGTTGAGTTTAGAAAAGGGAGGGACAAGACGGTGTAAAAGCACCAGCTGAACCTCCTTAGGGTTTGGGGAGGTTTGCACATACTGTGGATAGTCTACCTCATTTCCCATTCCATCCTCTTTCTTGGGTCTCTTCACATTATCAGGGCTGAAAAGCTGAAAGAAAAAATCTACATGTCCCAAACTTCCTTACGTTTAAAGTTCCAGATATTGCTTAGTCTGCCCAAGCAAGTGCACCGTCATACGACAAGAAAGAGAGACAGCGAGAGAACACGACATGGTTTCAGAGTCAGACAGTGAGAATTTGGATTGCGTGGTGGGCGTAGCACCGCAGGCCAGCAGCCTTCCGAGGCAGCGGTGAGGGTGGTGTTGAGCAGCATCAGTACCAGACCCAGGGCAGTCTACTGTCCGTGTTTGTTCCACTGCTCCACGTCCTTCTCCATTAGTAAAAGAAAATTTTCTTTTTATATCTCAGCTTATTGAAGAATGAGCCCCACTCAGCTTTCAGTAGTCACTACCATTGTGTGTGATAATTAGATTGTAGAAAATTCTACAACATTGTGACTCCAGGCCTCAAGCCTGATGCCTGACTCTCATGCCCAAGACATTATAACATACCTTGGAATATTCAGTGCAGCCATGGTGGGGGCAGAGAGGGAAAGGCTTGTGTTGCTGGAAAGTAGAAGAACAGACTTCTAGGAGGATGAGGCCAATGACCTGTGAGTTTAAGAATGGAAGAAGAGGATGTAACAGATTAGAGGGATAGCTAATTAGCACCGTATTGGAGACTGCTGGAAACATCAAACATATATCCACAAACCACAGAATTGTAAGGTTCTCAACATTCTAATGTTTCCATTAGTGAGCATTATATCAAACATATAAGTCGTCTTGGTCAACTAGGATCAGGAGACGCTGGGTTAAACAAGGTAAAACAAATTTTCACTACGGTAGCTCTTTAGTAAATGATGTATACTGATAATATTCAATAGAGAAACAGCACAATATTTTCCAAAGTCATTGGCCAGGGGACCCTTTTATCTCAGATCATCGCTTGGGGACAATAGACGCCTTGGGTGTCTACGGTGTGCAGGCAGCACTGTGCTTCTGCAGACGAGTGAGGAAAACCCAGAGATACTGTGCTGGCTGTAGCAGCAACCCAGAGACGATAACGACCACAGGTTTAACCCCTGGAAAACGCGAGCTTGGACATATGTAACTCTTTTCTAATGAATCATAACACAGTACGATCCCCACCCTGATTAGGTCTGTACAAATTCAGAACGTGAAATGTTTCAAGCAGTATTGCTCTGCCCTTCAAGTAACTCATTGATACTTTAGTGAGGTAAACTAGTCAAAATAATTTCAGCTGATTAGTCACTAAACTAATTACTTCCTGCATTTTAAAAATTCTGCTTATTTCTCTCTCCTTTGTAAGAAACAGAGGAAAAATTAGAGCCCCGTTACAGAGCATTGCTGCAGCTGTTACAATTAGAAGGTAAAATGACTCGAAAGTATTATGAGATGATATTGCAGTTTCTAAGCTGGGAAATTTTACTATCAAATAAAACAAATAGTCATTTTGAAGCCCCAAGCTTGTCAGCTCTTGAGTTACAGCTGCTGTCCCGTAGCAACCTATATCTTCTCCAAATGCCAGATTTTCATATCCTGGGGTTGCATGTTATGTGTATAATTTGTTATATGGACTCTGTATTTTGTCTGGTTGTCTAGCGTGCAAAACCCACTACCACATCCTCTCAATAGGCTCCGTAGATAAAAACAAACAGATGCGACTACTCCCCACCAAGAAGGGGGGCCTGCATTGAAACAGAGGAACGCAATTGCTTTCTGGGCTTTCCTCACACAGGATGCGAGAGGTATGCAGAAATGGTTTTTAAATATTCATCAAAGACCTGGGAACCATGAGCTCCATTCCACAACGTCTAGAAGATTTATAAGTTCTTCTCTGCTCAAGTGTCCAGGAAGCTCTGTTCTTGGCAACCGGGAGAGAAGGAAATGTAAATTCCGAATATCCAAATAGCTAGACCTCTTGGATTGTTTGGCTATATGGGTGCTGCTGGATAAATTGGACCCTGCTGGCGCCACCCCCTTGAACACTGGCCGAAGCTAGACAATGGTAAACTGAACCTCCGGGCCAAGCAGCAGCAAGAGAACATTTGATGATGATTTGTAAACAGCTCCCCACTCAGTGGGGCTTTCTGAAGAGTCAGTTATGTCTAACAGGTGGAGCTAGGTGCTCCAGTCTCTCCCAGGCACTGTATGAGGGGCCACGGAGGCAGGGGGGCGGGGCGGGTGAGAGAGTGGGTCATTGCCCTGTCTTGTACTTCCAATCGAGTTGAAGGAAGAGGACTTGGCATAAGGAATCATGGGAGTGTGACACTGACTGTGTAAAAGCAAATGCTGGAGGGTAGAGCAGACTGACGCTAAGTGAAGAAGGAGGAGGAATCCATGGGAGGAGCTGTGAGGGGGGTTCTGGAGGGCAGCACTTAGCCGAAACGAGCCAGGGCATTCCACAGCGGGAGCCAGCTAACTGGCAAGGAAGAGCACGAGGGAACCCTATCCTACTGCTGGCTGCTTCTGGAAGCATATTGGTAACGCCCATTGTATGTGCAAATACCACCAAATACCATGTCAACCCTGAAGTAGACAGTGCGTGCTGTCTGTGCAAAGGCTGACATGGGTGGTATTGTCCAGGTGACTGAGGGAAAATGTCCACAGGCCTCGTGTATGGTGTGGATGAGCTGGGATGTCAGTCAGCCCAGTGCTCTCTGCTGTTCCTGATCCCCACGTCCCGTTGCACCTGTATGGTACCTCCGAGGGAAGGGATTCCCCGGAAACAGGCAGACACGCCTCTGCAGACAGAAAGGCAGGACTTCTTGCATTAATAGGCTATCCTGGGAGCCGCCCTTCCATCTGATTACATATATGCCAAAGATAGAGAGGCACCTCCTCCTCCCAGGATGGGCCAGCCAGCATCTGCTTTCCATGTTTGCTAACTGAGCTTGTGACTGAGCGAATAAATCAGCAAACTGACAAATCAACACAAAATGGCTTCACCCTCCCCTGAGAGTGAGGGACTCTGCCGACTCCGCCTGGCCCCTGCAGCCGGACACGTGGGCTCCGGTTCGGTCAGAGCGGTCAGTTTTCATGGCCTGTGGTCTCACCAAACCCTTGCCCCGAACATGCTTCCTCTCAGCCCTCTTTCTCACAACGTCTTCCTTTTTAAGGGAGCAAAACCCAAGAACCCCACATGTTCTGAAGCCCCCAAGTCTGGTGTCAGCAGCCCCATCAGCCACATTCAGGAAAAGGGCTGGCTGACCCTGAGACATCTAGACCGGGTTCTTCTGGAAGAGTATTTGCTTCCTTTGGTTTCCAGAGCTTGATGGCTGATGTCCCCTTGGAAGGGAGTCGTCTAGAAACCTCAGGCAAGGTTCCACCCTTCTACCTGGTGCAGGGAAGGCAGTAGACAGCTGGTGGGAGCTGCCTCACTGGGGTGGCCCAGGAAAAGGGTGAGTAGAAACTTGGGAAAGCCCCACACCTTTGCTCAGCCTCATCCATCTGTCTCCCTCTCCCCCTGTCCCTCTCTCTGCCTCTCCCTCTCTCCACCGTCTGGCCGTGCAGCACGGGTCCCTGCACACCAGGGCGGGAACCCAGCTCAACAGCCCCTCAGGCAGGACAGGCAGCATGCTGGACTCCCCTGTCCCCAGCTCTTCCAGCAGGTGTGAGGCCAGGCCCCCCTTCCATCTTGCCTCGCCATCCTGTAAAGAAAAGGGGAAGCAAAAGCAATCTGCTAGAGATCGTGAGAGGAGTGGGCCCTCAGAATGCTTGAGGGCATCTCGGGAGCTTCTGAGGCAAGGGAGCAGACCAAGTTCCCACCAGAAAGTTCTACTTTTTTCAGCTTAATTTGAGGGGCCCTGACATTTTATTTTTAAGCTTCTTCTGTTTAAACAAAACAGGAAACGTATGGAAAGCAGGACTCTAGCCCAACCATTTGTACCTGTGGATGGGAGTTTCGGAGAGCCCAAGTGCCCTGTCCCCCATTGTCATGCAGCCAGTGTGGGCCAGCTAATCAGTGCGGGCGGGGGTGAGCACGCGGGCCACCTCGCGAGAGGAAAATCATAAAGGATGGTAGCTCAGGAAATGCACAGAGGAGCAGAGAGCGGGGGTGGGAGGCTGAGAAAGGGGGACTTCTGGACCCCTCTGAGGTTGCCCTCCACGTTCTCTCAGCACCTCCTCCCCTTTCCCGCCCACACAATGAGAGTAGTAGGATTTGCTATCCCTTGAGTCTGGGAGGAGCTGAGCAGACTCTGCCAAAAAGCCAAACACAATGCCAGCAGGCAATTACTGTAGACATGGTGCTAAATGTTCATGGAAAGGTTAACAGAGAAATAATGGCTTTCGCCTGACCAGGAACTCAGCTGCTGGAAGCCCCAATGAGATAAGTTCTAATGGGCAAGGTAAATTATTTTCTCTTCCACTGAAGTGCAATTTTCTATCCATTTCCTTCTTTTGACATGTACAGTGGAATCAAGAGAGGGCAATGAAAAGGAGGAGAAGGAGGAAAAAACACGCAGACTTCTGATGGAGGCTCATTTTGGTGAAGCTCCCCGCATCCCCGTGGGCCTGGAGAATTAATGCTGTCACTCAGGCCTGAGAGCAGAGTTGTCCAGTTGGCAGACACCTGTCATAATTAAACTAATGGCTCTGAAAATGTGCCTTGATATTAAATCTATCTTCCACTGAGGAGCAGAGCTGATTAAAACTGCCGTTTGACAGGTGATGATGAACCCCTCTTGCCTGCTGAACTCTGTGACGGAGCTGGCCAGTTGTAAGCTGTCCTCTCCCCCTTCCTCCATCCCTGACCCGCTCTTCCCTCCTCCCCTCTCCACCCAACGCCAGCACAATCCCATACCCTTCCCACCTTCTCCCTCCCAGAACCTGGCTTCCCTGTGCACCCTCACCTCGTACAGCCCTGCCCTGTGTTCTTGGCAGAGAAAGATCATCTCTCAAGTCAACACCAAGTTAGTGTTTGGTCACCAGGAAGCATCGCTGGGGCCGCATGCTTGTCGGTGGTCCTGGCCAGGGTGTCTGTATCGTACTAGAAGACTGAATTTCCCACCACGTCTGTGGAAGAGGTGGAACTCTGCCCTGTTGGGAAGTCCAGGAGACTCTGAAGTTACCAGACTGCTGAGGTGATATGTTCCCTCCAATCAGACACTGAGGCTGATGTTCAAAGACAGTGGTCTACTAGGAGAACTGTCCTTTGGGAAAACAACACACTCTCAGCTGGTTATGAGGAAATCTAAAGATGCTCACCCTTTATACACAGCTACCATCGCTGGTGAGATGCCTTTGGCACCAGACTCCGCACAAGAAGGAGTCAGGCGATCGCTGATCAAACTCGTTCACCCCCTGGGCTTCGGCTTCTCCTCCAAAAATGAGGGGTCATCAGATGACCTAGAATGGCTCCTCTGCACCTGATAGTCCGGAATTTTGTCCCAAAAGGAAGCTGTCCTTGATTCTTGATTAGGTGTCTCATATTTTAGATAATTTATCAACCCCAGAAGTCACTCGATTATGGCCTTCCTCTCTCCCCACAGGACAGAGAGTCCCCAGAAGCACTGATGGGCCTCAGGGTCCCCCCCACCCGGTGCTACTGCAGTCCTTAATGGTACAGTAGAAACCAGCACGATATACTGCACCAATGACCAGACATTATCTCCCTGCCCGTTAGCGTGACATTCAAGATCCCTTCAGAAGCGACTGGGACTCTATGTCTTTCTCTTGGCTCTTCCACACTCCCATGAAACCCATGTTTACCTTCTAGCAGCCCCAACCTCCTTAAACTAAGGGCCTCCCTACTTGTACACCGCTGGGTCCCCTGTGATCCCGGGGACGGCTGGAAACATATCCAGGAAGGCAGAGAGCTCCATCTCCTTCGGGCCACTCTCTTACCAAACGCAGTGACCTTACCAAGCAGCAGCTTCTGACTAAGGCAGCAGCACCCATGAGCTAAGTAATTACCCCAGGTTGTGAGCCCCTCCATTATTCTGTTGATGGCTTCTTTGACTGATTCGCAGTGTTTCGTTCTTTTCGGAGAGCACTCGTGCATGTTTCCTTCTGTCCTCACACCACCACTGTCATCTAAGCAGCCCCCATTTCACGTGGAGTGAAATAGCTCCTTCAAAGCCGTGGGACTAGTGGACGATAGGACTGGGACCAGAACCCACGTTGGCTGAGCCACTCTCAAGGGCTATTCTCAGATCACTGAAGCTCCAAATGAACCCTGGGCTAGGGTCCAAGTTCTTTATCAGGAATTTATATTATTAAAGTATTTCCATGGACAGCCACTGATCTCTGAAATGCAAATCTCCTTTCACACATTTTTTCCACCACCGATCTGCATACCATAGCCTTCTTTTTTTCCAACTTGTTTCCATGTAAAGTTGATTAGTGACTTTTTAAAATACCTATTTTTTCCCATTCTCTTTAAGCAGCGTTTGGGGATATTGAGGCTTTTTTTTTTCTTCTTTCTCTGATTCATTACTATTTTCTGCTCCTATAACAATTCCTGTTTGGGTGAGGTAGATGCCGGTTAAATAGATCAGCAGGAGATATAGACAGAGACAGGGAGAAAGAGAGAGGAGGGGAGCTGGAAAAGGCAGGCAAAGAACACGAGAGACAAAGAGAATGAAGAGAGAAGATATTCAGAAAGAAAATTAGACCGAAGAGAGAGAATCAGGGAAGCAGGAGAGAATGGATGACAGAGGTGGATGAAGACAGGAAAATAAGAAGGCTCTCTGTCCATCTGTCTTTCCCTAAACACCCTGAGGTCAGACTCCTTCCTTGCACGACATCCATGTGTATGCATGCACACGTATATACACATACACAGGAGGCTGTCACATGTTAGAACACCATTGGGAAAATGACACCTAGTTGAAGGAGTCCCCTGTCCAGTGACCCAGGCTGACACTCCTGTCCGGTCCCTCCCCTCCAAAGGCCGATCCTTTCTCTAAGTGACACAGGCTTCATCCCTCAGATCTAAGTGGGGCCTCTAATTGTGCGGAGCGCAATGCCACGGATGCCCGGGCAGCCGCGTGTCTCTCACTATCATTAGCTTTCTTACCAGGCTCAGAAGCCTTCCGCTGCCACAACAGTAATTACCAAGAGATTAGGCAGGCATTAAGCACTCCTTAATTTGACACATTGCAATGATCTCCATTCAGCCTTTCTGCTCGAATAACTCTCAACAAATATTTCAGAGGCTAACAAAATAAACAGAAGCACTGTGTTTGCACAGCTGAGGCCCCCTTCCTGCTTCTCTCAATGCCATCAATTCCAGGTAGAGGGGTGGCATGAGAGCAGTGTGGGGGATGGGTGGGTAGAACAGGGTGGGTGGGGTGGGGTGAAGGAGGTGGCACCACTTGCAAGGCCCTAAGCCAGCCCCAAGTCAGAGACCAGAAGATTATCAGTAAAACACTAGCATATGGCATGCTACTATTGATGGCGATTTAATGGGACCCATTATTTAAGCAAGTAGTTGTATGAGAACCTAGTAAAGAGACATCAGTATTTATATGAAAACCACTGCATTAGGAAAAAAATAATAATTACAGTGAAGGGAGTTACGTTGTTGTTGCTGGATTTTTTGTTGGTGGGTTATTAGCTCAGACATTATTCATTAAGTAAAGCAATGGGGAAATCACTGTTAATATGGCAATAAATCCCACTGGGACCCATCACAGGGGAGATAGGATCATTTGGTAATTACAATGCATTAGAAGTTCAATATTCCCTCTCACGCATTTATTTCCTTCCCTCACTCCCACCCCAATATTCACACATGCACCGCTCTCTCAACTAACCTGGATGAGGGGAAGCTGGAACGGCAGAGGAGCATGAAATGGTGACACGAAGGGAAGGGCACCCAGGGGCTCTCCAGGCCAGATACAAGACAGGTTGAAACGGAGATCCATGCAGAGTAGAAATGAACTTACAAAAAATGAGTAAAAGAGAGAATAGCCGGAAATTGAGTCGTGAATATAAATGTTTATGGGAGGGGAATGGACTGATTAAGACTACTACTGGATGAGAAATGAGTCCAAGAGCTAAACAATGAATTAATTGGGATCTTCCATCACAGAAAGATGAAAAAGTCTGTCCCAGAATCAGAGGTTGGAATTGAAGTAATTTTAACTGGGCATTTCCCACCCCTGTGATCCACGCCTCCATCCATGTAACCCTCACGAGCAGTGGCCTTCTTTCTGGAGTGGTCTGGGGGATCTCTGGTGAGCATGTGTGTTCTTCGCCAGATGGAGTTCTTGCCTCCAGTGCCAGGAATTTGGCAACTATAGAGAGACAATCAGGACGCAAGGTGGCCCGGGCTCTTTCTTCCTGACTGGATGAACATCAACATTAGGCTCTACAGATGAAGAGGGAAACCAGTAGGGCAGATAGAGCAAGAGGACCAGTTTGCAACTGTCGTGAGTCATCTCAGCTCTTATACCTGCGTCTTCTCCAGCACGCTCTCCACCAGGATGCAGGTTACTGAACACTTACCCACTGCTGAAGTGTGAAGAGGAATACCTTAGGTCAAGGACCTCCATCTATGGTCTGAAGGCCAAATCTGCCTGGTCTGTTTTCTAAATTGTTTCATCAGGGCTCAGCCACACCCGTCAGTTTACATACTGTCTATGGCTGTTTTGCTCCATAACTGCAGAGTTCAGTAGTTGCAGCAGAGACTATGTGGACCGCAAAGCCTGAGATACTTATTATCTTGCCTTTTACAGAAAAAGGATACAAGTGGATGAGTGAGTGAGTGTGTAAATGAGTGAATGAATGAATGAATCCTGAGGTTAGGTGGATTTATAATGGTGGGAATTACTTTATCAAAATGCTGGGTGGCATCTGAAAGTTTCTCAAGCTATACTGTGGGGCTCTGTCCTTAGTTCTGTCCTTCTCGCACTTTTTCAATCACTTCGACCAAGACACAAATGGGAAGTTTACCAGATTTTCAAATGGTGAGAAGGCAGTGTGGATAATAAGCATATTGGAAGACAGTTCTGATATGCAAAATGATCTTGACAGGCTGGAACAGAGGGTGAATCTAATCAAATAAAACATAAAAGGACAAATGTAAAGTCCTGTGACTGGGTCCAAACTATCGGCTCCTCAAATGCAGAGCTGTGTGCAGGTGGGACAGAGAACAGTGCGCCTCCGTAGCAGCATGCATGAACGTGACTTTGGGGGCTTGACAGACACACCGCCTCAATGGTGACTATGGCCACCCTCCCAATAAAATTTATTCTCAAGCTAAGATGTTTGACACACAGACAAGGAAGGTAAATGTGCCATCCTAGTCTGTGTACTCCAGCCATCCCAGAAGAATCCGTTCCTATAACAATGATAAGAAAATTGTTGAAAAATCCCAAATATTTACCTCAAGTATAGTGGCATGTTTAACTGTTATTATCTCTTTTAATTTTGAATGCTTTAAATTCATATGATGCAGTGGGGACTCTTGTTGGCACCGTGCCATAGCTGAGGAAATCCAGAGAAGTCAGGTCATGCAGCTGGCTTGAAGGGAGAGCGAGAATCAAACCTAGACGAAGCAGCTCCGGAGCCCAAACTCTCAAACACCAGGGTGCCACACCGCACCCTCCTCTGAGGTGGCATTAGGTCGTCTTTGGGAAACCAAAGTGCCTTCAGAGGTGAGTTACCAACGTAGGAAGGAAGGTTAAAAACTTTTTATATCCATAACATTGAAAGAGGTGAAGCAGTTAGCTTGGAAGAGCTCTGGTTGTCCTTCCAGTGAATGAAAAGTCACTGTTGAGTTTAGCTTGCAGCCCCCTCTCCTAGGCCAGCTCCACACCTGCCCGCCTTCCAGCTGCTCACACCTACCCACACGGCTTTGCAGGTGTGACTGGTCAGCATATCAGGGTAGGCCAGCCGCTCCCTACACCACATTAAATGCTCTGAACTTCACCCCATGGGAGTTTATTTCTCTTATAGGTCAGAGTCACTGTGAGGTAGTGGTGGAGGCCCTCCTACAGGGAATGCTTCTGGGGCCCAGGGGCCTTCCATCTTGGAGCTCTACTTTTCTTTTGCAAACTAGCATTTCTAGGTCTGAGGGGCTTTTGCATTCAATACAGAAAAAGATAGAGAGGCTCATATTGGAGAGGTTGTTAGAGGCAGGCCTGGAAGTGGCACTTGTCACTTCTGTTCATATCCTATTGGCCTGTCCTCAAGCCCTGGGGAGGCTGGAACAATGGGATAGCTGTGCATGCCCCCACAGAAGTGTAGGTGTGCCTAATGCTGAGCACTGACCTTCTCTCCTACTGTCAGAGCTCTAGGATATTGACCAGACACAATGAGCACCAGCACCTACCCATCGTTTCTCGTCCTGGATCCCTACTGTGTGCAAGGCACTCTGTTGGGACCCCCAGAGAGAAAATAACCAATGAGTTACAGTCTTTCCTTTCAGTGATCTAGCATGAATATGCAAAAACAACTAACCACAATGTTTAGCAAGGTGATCTATGTGCCCAAGGAGGTATATACACAGAGTAGGAACAAGAAAGTCAGAGTTCATTATAATGAAAAGAACCAGAAAAAGCTTCACGGCAAAGTCTCAACTAATGGATAGGAATTAAACAGGCTGAAAGCAAGGAGAAAAGCTTGTCGTGGAGGAAGTTAGCAGGAAGAAGTACACAAAGGCCTGGGAGTACTGGGCCTGCGTAGGGCCAAGCAACTGGTTTAATATGACTTACCCTCAGGGTGTCTGAGTCATGTGGGACACGAAGCTGAGAAGACCAGCATAGTTAGGGGGATGTAAAGTACAGCACAGGAAACATACGCAGTCAGTGATATTGGAATAACGAAGTACGATGTCGGGTGGGCACTATAATTATTGGGGTGGTCACTTCTTAAGGTATCTAAATGTCTACTTACTATATTGTATACCTGAAACTAATAGAATATTCCATGTCAACTGTAGTTGAAAAATACATTTTTTAAAAAGTTGGGCCAGACCATGCTGAATCATGAATGCCTGGGTGGAAAACTTGGGCCTCATTCTGAATGCAGGGGAGAATGGAGGAGGTGACATAATCCTCCGATGTGGGGAGCTCTGCAGGTGTGGGAGCGTCTGACGGCAAGCAGGAAAGGAAGATGAGTTGGGTGTTGGAATAGTTCTGATGGATGGTGGTGATGGTCCAGCCTAAGGCAATGAACATCAGCCTTTGCCCTTGTCCAGCCCCTTTACAGCTTTCTGATACGTAATCAAAGCCGTCAGTGGCAGCCTTCACTGACAATTGCTTTAGAAGACAATAAGTCGATATAGTCACACACTCAGACCTGGTTTGCTAATTTTGAAAATGGTGCCACCAGAGCCCATTCATAGTCAGCTCCCAATAGCCCCTCCCCTGGGAATAATTTCCCCTCAAAATTTGCCTTTCTGCTACTTCTACACATTATTTCTGGCCCCCTCTTATTGCCTCTGAATTGTCCCAATCAGGTTCAGAAAAACCACTTCTACTCTGTGCCAGGCACAGAAGTGTTGGCACCTCCTTCAGTTTCCTTCGGGTAGCCAGGCCGCTGCTCTGTGATGCTCTTCCATGTAGAGCCTGCAGCGGCTGAGGACTTTCCACTCTCCCCAGGCCTCAAGGCACAGGCTCCCGGGAAAGGTCACATTGAATTGCCTGCCAAGCAGCCGGACTCCACTTTACGTTCTGCTCCTTCCAGCCCCCATTGGTTCACAGTGGGTAGAGCCCATGGTGCAGCCTGACACACAGAACTTACGCACACACAAAACCGCATTCTCATCTTATCCCTGACAAAAGAATATGCCCTCAGTTTCCAGGGCTTGGCAGAGACCTTGACTGACCCAGCTATGGCCTTGCTCTGCTTGTGTTATTGACTATAGACCCTCAGCAGGAGGGGGGAGCAAGCTGTACCAACCTTCTTCTCCCCCCAAGGGCGTAGGAGGGGCAGAAGACTGACAGGGCTTGGGCACAGTGTGAATGAACTCTGTGCTAGCATAGTAATGCTGCATAGTGAGGTGGACCAGCAAGCGATTTTTGTTGAGTTAAAAAGTATTGAGTCAGGGCAATTCAAGGGGATGAAATAAAACAACTACAGTGGTATGAGATTCTTTGAACATGAATTCTATTGTTCAGGGAGATAAAGGAATGAAAACCAGGCCACACTCTCCTTGTGCATGGCACGGGGAGACAAGCCCGAGCTGCAGAAAGAATACGGAATTCAGGCTCACTGGCTCCCAGATCTGTGTCCTCGAGCAGATTATTGAAATTCTCTCAACTTCCGTTTTCTCATCTGTAAATGGGGGAGAGAGGTGAAGGTCAAAGGAATGCCTTCGTGAGGAGTTATTTACAAAACAAATGATGAAGAATGAATGCTAAGTGCCAAGCTAGTGTCTCTAGTACGGGCTACAGAGAGTCACTCTAAGGAGAAAGTAGTGCAAGTGCAAGGTCGACAGATTTCAGCCTTAGAGAAGGAAGACCTCTCCTACTGCTGCAGCTACCAAACAATGAAATGGACTGTTTCTCAAGTTAGCATGCTCTGTGTCACTGTGGGTGACCCACAAAGGCAAGGTAGCCTCATCGAGGCGATGTTGGTGTAGGAACTCTTGCACTGAGTAGAAAATCAAGGCAGGTGAATTTTAAAATCCAAAATCCTTTCCTGCCCTGAGAACCTGTGACTCTCCATGTTGCCTTTGCTCAGGGGGAGCACACGAGCTCAAAACCTCTCAGATGGTTAAACTGCCTCTCATCCATGAGTGGCGACTGTGGCTCTGACTCACCAAAGTCCTCTCGTTGTCCAACCCTGTGTCGTCCATTCTCACACTCGATTCCATCCGATGGTTCTCTTTAAGGGGGTGCAAATCACTCGTGCTTTATTTCACCAGGCTGTAAGTGGGAAGGCTTGATACAGGCAGGCTCTGTGGGCCGCCGGAACAGCCTCTGCCCTTAAATAATAATGAGGTCTATTGGGCTCCCTACAAATGCACCGCCCTGGGTGCTAAGTAAACTGTCTCCATTTACAGTGTCAATACCAGCGCAGGGGCCTTCCTTGCCTCTCAAGCAGCCTGAACGGATTGCAATTGGCTGCCATTCCTAATTCCTGTGCTCAGTGAGAGCTGTCAATGTGTATGTCAATAAGATACCGGGAGTATTGATCAGCATAGGCATTTAGGGGTCACTGGTCGATGAGAACTCTTGCCAAGAGATGTAGAAAACGATAGCTTTCAGATAAGACAGCAAAGTGAGGTTCCCGAAGGAGAAATAATATAGCTCAATTTCCCCTGTCCTGCTGCTTGTCAATTTCCCTTGGTTTTCTTGGGGGTGGGGGAGGGGAAGGCAAGGAGGGAGAGACGAGAAGGGAGAGAAGTGGAGAAAAGCGAGTGAACAACTCAAGCGTTTGACTGAAAACATCTCAGAGAATGAAAGACCCACAGCCCCAATGCCACACAGCATCCCCCCACCCAGCCACTGTGTGCATCAGAAGAACAAAGAGAAAGTCTGAACGAAGCAGTGCTTCCGAAAGAGGTGGACTCCCGGGAGGAAGGTCAAGATGACAAGCAGTCTTCAGAAATGGGTTTTGATGGAATCTGAAAAACCAGTTGCTGGCCCCACCCATTAATGTGCAGCGCAGCGGTGCAGTTCTGGGCCCAGTCGTTTGCTGTTCCAGACTGGTCCTTGCTCTGAGTGAAGAGGAAAGACCAGACCCCTTTGAGGCAATGCGACTTGTTCATCATGGACATAAACACGTGCTGAGGCAACATTGTGTATGGGGGCAGAGAGAGGTGGCATGGTTTTGTCCATTCTGTGCCTCAGGGAGTTAACTGTTATTATCACATTATAAATCATTTGTCCATTTTGTCAGTTTTCACAGTGAATTGCCTTAATGCAAATTAAATTATTCAGTTTACAGATAAGTGATTGCATGGAAATATCCAGTGTTCATGGGCACAAAACCATTTTAACTGTTGTGGGGGTTACCAAGTTCTGGGTTTCACCGATGGTTTTAGACACAGAAACATTTCTTTCAAGTCAACAAAATGACAAAACTCAGTTCGACTGTCAGAGCCCTGTTATAAAGTCTTCCGGCTTTTTAAAATGGAATGCACTCACACTCAAGGGTAACCAGCATGTCACCTATGGGCTTCCATGTCCTTCCATCCTTTCCTTTTCGAATAGAGCTCCTTTGTGACCTTATCTACAACTTCTTCAGAAATTGTTTCATTCCCTTAATTCAAATCCACATCTCAGCTTGTCTCCGAGACAGAGAGACTCATCTCCAGTCCCACCAGTCAGACCTGATGCTTTCATTAAACCCTGAAAGTGGCTTAAAGCCATCATTCAGCATCTACATGTGAAACTTCAGGAGACAGCACATGAACAACAAGGGGGAGATGGATTTCAACGAGGTCTGGCAGCGTCATGTGTCACCCCTCACGACTGGGTTTTCTTCACTGCGTCAAAGTTCATTCTTTCACCATTCAATGCATACATTTTATTCTGCTTGATTCTGATTAATGACACTATGAGGACAACAAACAAACAAGCAAATGTTCAGCAAACCCACAAAGGAAATAGAAGAGATCACAGTTAACAAGACATGGCAACACAACTCTGAAAGCAGAGAAGGGACAAAGCAAACAGTCAATGACATGGCAGATGAGGAAGCTAAAACCCAAGCAGCCTCAAGAGTGAAGACTCAAGAGCCCGGCTACTTCCCAGTTCCTCCCTAGAAGGCTCGGGAATCTTTGGAGGCACCAAATACCTCCAAGGCAGGGTGCAGGGCAGGACCGGACATAGCAGGGTTGTTTAAAAGTCTTTAAAAGAAGCAGTCAAGTTCAGAGACGCCGCCTTCTACCCCCACAGCCAGGTGGCCCCTTCTTTGCTCCAGCAAGAACCTGGAGGGCCACTTTGTAGTGATGGTTCTCGAAGTCCGGCCCGGGGAGCAGCAGCAGCACAGTGTGCCTTGAACTGAAAGCTGGAAGGGGGATGGGGAGTATAGCAGAGGAAAAGGAAAATATGAAATAAGATGTGATAAATCCTAATAGAAAAGTCATTAGTATAAATAGAGATGGATTTAATTCACTGTCATGGACTCTGTTTCCCCCAAAATGCATATGTTGTTGAAACTGTAACACTCAGTACCTCAGAATGTGATTATATTTGAAGATGGGGCCTTTAAAAAGGTAATTAGGTTAAGATGAGCTGTTAGGGTGGGCCCTGACCCAATCTCACTGGCGTCCTTACTCCAAGGGGAGATTAGGGCACATCAGAGACAGCAGGAATGACAAAGCACAAAGGAAAGGCCATGCGATGACACAGCAAGGAGGCAGAAAATCTGCAAGCCAGGGAGAGAGGCCTTAGAAGAAACCATACTGGCTGACACCTTGATCTTAAACTTGGAGCCTCCAGAACTCTGAGAAAATAAGTTTCTGTTGTTTAAGCCATGCAGACTGTGGTATTTCGTTATGGCAGCTCTAGCAAACTGATACACTCACCAATCAAAAAATAAAATTTTCATCCCTGGCTGGTGTGGCTCAGTGGATTGAGCACCAGCCTTTCAATCAAAGGGCTGCTGATTCAATCCTCAGTCAGGACACCTGCCTGAGCCGTGGGCCAGGTACCCAGTAGGGGGTGCGCGAGAGGCAATCACACATTGATGTTTCTCTCCCTCTCTTTCTCCCTCCCTTCCTCTCTCTCTAGAGGTAAATAAAAAAAAATTTTAATCTACATTTGGAAACTAAATAGTATATTACTAAGTAATCATTGTAAATGAGGTAAATATTTAGAAGTGAATAATAATGAAAATATCAAAATTTATGCTACAAAATTAATAGTATTTAAAAGGAAATTTATAAATTTAAATCAATTTGTTAGAAATCAAGAAAGACCAAAAATAACATAAGCTAAGGATTCAACATTTAGACTTTAGACACAAGAAACAGATTAAATCTAAAGAAAGAAGAAATATTAAAATAAGTATATTATTTATGATCCGGTCAGAAGAACAAAAACAGTCATTTGAGCAAGAAATGCTTAGTATAAACCTTTGTTAACTTGCAAGAAATTACTTAAAAGAGGACTCTAAAGAATGCGCAGGGTCTGAGGGAGGGGTACCCGAGGAGGAAAAACAAACACAGAAGGGGACCCCTCGGCCAGGCTAGAATTCAGGCCTCGTTGGAGCAGGGTCGGTGACAGCCCATCGGATGCCAGAGGAGTCCTCTGTGTTTCCTGGACCAGAGTGTGTCACCACGTGCTGGCCACGGCTGGCAGGCCCAGAACCACAGACCCGGACTGACAAGCAGGAAACCCCAGACGAGGGGGCCAAAGAGCCGAGACTGGCAGGCAGGATCACAACACACTTGCAAAGTAGCTGCCCCTGGGGTGCTGCTAAGCCACCTCTATTTTGCATATGTCTCACTAAGACATCTAAAATGCTTGCTACTTCCCCGCTCATTATCTAGTCAGCATCAATGTGAGTGGTGTGATGTTTTGTGGGATGCCAAACGATCAAGATCTCTGCAGACTGTGTTACGGCAGAGAGCGGGAGACCTGACATAGCCCCGGGGCAGTGCTGTGATGATATACTGTTGGCGCTGCCAAGTAAAAGCCAACTGCTGCTGGTGGCCCTTTCAAAAACGGTATGGAGAAAAAAAGCAGCAGCTACATCAATAACCACAAACCAAATGCCAGGAGTTACACAGATCTGCTCCGGTAAAGGTACAACAGAGACAACAGCTGCATTTGGAATCACCACCTAACTCAGCGCATGACAGTCCACAGTCATTCTCCAATTTCCACCCAACGTCTGCACAGGCCAAACAGGTGAGTTAAAAGGGAATGTGCTAGGTGTTACCACTCCCGCTTCTTTCTTTCCATGCTTGGATGATGGCGCAAATCTCTGAAATTTCCCCAGAGATGCAATATTGCTTCTGACTTATCTCCTTGGTATGGAGAAGAAGTTCCAGGGCTTTCTATTTAGCTCTTTAAACCATAAAAGCTCTCATCCCATGGGGTTGGGAGTCCACATGGGAGATCTTTAGTTTCCAAGTACATGCATTACAGTTATATATCCAAGATCTGGGGAAATCAACCACAGAGTGAGTCTGTGGGTGAATTAGACCCACTGTGAGGCAAAGGCATCAGCTACTACTTCATTGCTGTAGTCCCACTGCAGTGGGTCAGAGTCGTGTTTCGGATGCCCACGAATTGGGGTCAATTCCCAGCCAGTGTTGAACAATCTCTGAAAGGGTTGAGGATTGCACAGTCATGCCAGTGACTGGCCCTGGGTCCTTTCGGATTAGGCTTGGAAGAAGATTTACAGAGTGTAGTCGTGAAAATGCAACAGGATCCTTCCTCAAAGGGACTCAGCGTCCCATTCAGTCAAGAGGCCCTAGGTCTCTTGATGGACTTAGATCTGGATGGAAACTGGTGAACCAACTCCCGTTTTTGGCCAGACTTACAGGTTTTTGTTGCATAATCAAGAAATACTTTAATAGGCTGCCCATCTATTCTGTTCCAAGGAACACTGTGATCAATGAGCTACCACCCAAGATTGTAGAGATGAGGTTCGTGCCTTGCTGAAGAGGTTGTGACTCCAGCCCATTGGATTGTGGAGAGGTCGGCTGGGCTGCTCCGAGGCAGGACTGGTCCACAGTTACTGGGTGGAGGTGGTGGTAAGGGGAGAACCGGACAAGGGCTGGCCTGTAGGAATTCTTTTCCAGTGCCAGTGGGCCACTCCTCATGGGCAAGAATCTGCCCATTGGAATGTGGATGATAGACTTCTGGAAGCTGTTTGAGATGGTTGCTGTTGAACTCATCCCCTGGAGGCCAGCTGGAGCACCCACAGAATTCACAGGGAAAGTGGCTGCAGAAGTGCCGCCAAAACTCGCTAGGAGTGAGCTCCACTGGGGTATCCTGTACAAACAGGAGCCAGCAGGAGGAAGTCCTGTGTACTGGAACCAGGCAGAGAAGCCCCTTCCTCCTGCAGTGTCCCTCCTGCGCCCTCTACTGACAAAGTTGAGCATTGCCTCAGCTGGCAAGGACGGAGTGTTCCAGCATCACAAGCAGGGCAATCAAAGGTAGAGTGGAGGCTGAGAGGCAATCAGGTTGAATTGCCATCATAAGGAAAGTAATACATAAAACAGAGAAAATTAACAAACCAAAAGGTAATTCTTTGGGGGAAAAATCGATAGATATAGAAGTCTTAGGCAAGATTAATTAAGACAAAAAGAGAGAAGATATATCAAAAAAGAATATTCAGGGAGCAATAAAGAGATCTTAGTCACTTAAATATAATAGCAGAATTTTAAAATTAACTGATGTATTGACCCTAAACTCAAGGAAACTTCTCAGATAATAGAATTTGTAAAAAACACAGAGACATGGAAAATGGCAGGAGGGAACAGGAGTTATTGCTAGCCCTGTGTGGGCCCCAGGAATTGTTTTGCCTACTCCTTTCTGGTGCCTTTTCCCGGCCTCAAGTAGTTTCCTTTCGCACAGGAGCTGCCCAGCCCCCTCTAAGGGCTCACACCAGGGCCCTCCTCCAGAGCATTTCCTGTGCTTTGTCGGAGGGATGGCCCGTGGCCAGTCACGAACTCCAAGGCGGGTAAACCGCCCAGTCTTCCTGCCTCTGTATGGGACAGCCTGCGGAGCTCCTGTGCAATCAGGCCGAGGCTATACGTTTCCTGAACCACATCTCGGCTCATCTTCTTCCCCTGTGATGATGTCTTGCTCCCCTTACTTCCTAAGAGGTCTCTCCTGGGGTCACTCCTTCAGCAAATCAGTGAGTCAGGAGCCCCTGTCTGTACCTCTGCCTCTGGAACTCCAGCCTAAGGCACAGGCGGGACTGGTGAACTGTGAGCGCTCCACAGCAGGGAAAGGGATCTAGGGGTGGTGCGTAGGAGCCATTGGAGCGGGGAGAACTGGGGCGAAGGGAAGTTGGTGAGGAGTCGAGTTTTAGGGAAGAGAGGATAGGTAAGAAGAGGCTGAGACAGAGGGGAAGCAGAGAAAATAAAGAGGAGGAGGTAGATAAGGGGTTTTCTCTGGGTAGAGTCCTTAATGCTGATGTGAATGGCAGAAGAGGGGAAGGACTAAGTGGGAAAGGGTGACAATGTCTCAGACTTGGGGGACTGGGAAGATGGTGGCCACACATGAAAACGTTCGGTAAGGAGAGAATAGTCAGGTGGGAGGAAGCATCCCTGTGCAGAACTGTCGCACAAGGCCTAAAGTCTACCTAACCCTGCAGTTTACAGAGCTCTCAAAGACATCCTCTCGTTTCTTTTTAAGGTTTCTGTGAGATGGGGTGGTAGGTATTCTCAAGCCTTTACTCTTTTTTGTGACCCTGAGAAGGGGAAGAACATATCCTCTTGCCTGTTGACTTTGGACTTGGCCAATGTAACTCACTGTGGCCAATGTAACGCAAAGAAACGTGACATGAGCAGAAGCTTTCTATGCGCTCCTGTGATTGAACTTGGCTCTTGTGCTTTTGCTCTCTGCCTTCAGAAGGACACGACCTGGGTAGCTGCTGATCCAGGGAGAATGAGAAGACACGGACAGCAGACCTAAATCCAATCCCCAGCCTAGAAGTCCATGCAACTGATTCTGTCCAAACCCAGCAGGACCACAGGTACCTAATAACCTCTGAAGGAGAAAATGCTTGTAGTTATAAGCTACTGTATTTTAGGAATGTTTGTTCTGTAGTACTATTGCAACAATAATGGACTCATACAGCTAGGTAAACAGGTATTTTTAAGATGTCCATTAAGCAGGTGAAAAGACTGAGATACAGAGACATTAAGAATTTGTCCCAGTTCACAGCTCAAAGGAGAGAGTTAACTATGTTCTTACCTGCATTCTCAATAGACAGGCTCTAAGTGTTGACAAGTTTCACAGCTTAGAAGCCCAGCATTCAAAGGAATAATTTTTAAATGCTTTAAAAAAATAAAGTACTGAGTTTGCTAATAACCTAAGGAGTGCATGTTTTCATGTATGCTGCCTATTAAGTCTGTTCATATCGTATCAGCAAACATCATGTCGTCTTGGAGAGGTTCCTAGTTTTTTCTGTGAAATGTTTTTCAACGCCTGAGTGAATCAAAATGAATGTAAATGAGGTTTATTAAGTCAACCCCACATGGTGCTGTATTGTCAGCATTTGTAGGGCTGTGACAGGTTAGTTATTGCAATTTGAAGGAAATGTCACCAACACAGCAGTATGCAGAATTAACTTAAAAATACATATATAAAAAACACTCAGGATTATCCACCCTTTCAAGAATCGTTTCCCTCAGAAGTGACAGGGGGCCGAGCGAGGCTAAGGTTTGCTCCTTCTTTTTCATCAGGGATCCTTCTCTGGCTACATGGCACCTGAGGCCGAGGGTCAGGGGCTGCAGGGAACCACCCAGCCTTCGGAGAGCTGCTGCTAATGGACTGTGGAGAGGAAACAAAATGAGGGGGAGTGGAGTTGACGAGGAGTGACAGGAGCCAGGGGCGGCAGCGCCACGTGCCCTCTGTACCCAGAATGAGTGTCAGATTGGTCCAAGGGGCGGGGCGGGAGCGGCAGCAAAAGAATAGAAAAGGAGAGTGAGGCCCAGGGTGCTGGGCTGTGGAGTGATGGGCCAGGCAGTCAGCCCCTGGGTCAGACTTGATCTGAGGAAAGTCAGAGGGCTCTTCCCTCCAAACCATCACGCTCAGTCACCGTTCTCGGAGACAGAGCAGACCTCCCTCACAGAGGTCAGCTCACCCATGGAAACAACACCTCTTGGGAAAGGAACACGTTAAGCATTCGTTTATCAAGACATTAGTGGGAAAAAAAACACCTTTTCATTGAAATCTCAGGCCCTCGGTGCAGGGACAGCACTGGGCACTGGGACCAAGTGGAGTCACCCAGGGGAAGGAAAAGGCACTGACGGAAACCATGAGACTGGACCAGAAATAGATGTTCTGACTTCTCAGTTTTCTAAACTAACATTGTTTAAAACTCGTGCCCCAGCTGTAAAATCACCCCTAATTGGAGCTTATGCAGAGGCCTTCTCCTGACCTCACGTGGAACAGCTACTCCCTCCCTCCCCCACTTTATATAAAGTGTGAGAACCACAGAGCTGGGGGGCTCTTCTCATTAACTCCTACATTTTACGGCAGAGAAACTATCCATAAGTGTCGGGAAAGGAAAGGGAATTTCTAATCTCACCCCAGCCGAGCAGAACATGGGCGAGCCTCCTTCCTCAAAATTCTTTCAAAAACCACCCCACTATGTAAACATTCTCTATATAAACCCCTGCACCCAAGGTCTAAGTTACCTATTACCATAAGAGGCATTAGTTCAACCACATTTATGAGTGGCATGTGGCTGTGTGCTTTTCAGGACAAAGTAAGTTTAAAAGATTTATCCATTGGGCAAACATTGGTGACTGCCTGTTGTCCCTGACCTCTGGGACCTCGCAGTCGAAGAAGCCCAAATTGGGCAAAATCCTTGGAGGTTTAAACATAAAGTCACAAAAGTAAAGCGGATGAGCATTCACATCAAGGATTTATTTTATTGGGTAGGCAATGAAAGGGAACATGGGGGCGGGGGGCGGGGGGACCATCCGTCTCCCCCACAGACACAAAGAACACGAACGACCCACTATTGCTTTGCCAAGCCCCCTAGGAAAGGACCCACTCCATCATCACATGTTTAAAAATAAAACAAAACAACTGCTTGAGAACTGTGGAAGGCCAGGAGCCTACAGAGCTGTCAGGGTGAAGTTCACTGAGTTAACAGAATATGAAGAGCACCAACACAAGAATCAGAGTAAGTGCTTGCTTCTGCAAGGGCTGAATTCTGGCCCAGGGTCACACGTGTTCAGTGGCTTGAAATTATGGCTTTCAAGAACAAAGAATCTCCCTCTAAAGTGGGCTAACAAATGAAAACGCCCAGCAAGCAAGAGCATTGGAGGCTACAAGTGGATTTGGAGTCTTCTGAAGGTCAAGAAGGAGGTCCACTTTTGGGGAAAGGAGGTTAGATTTTCTTTTAAAAGAGTCAAGCCAAGGGTTAAGAAGCTTCAGACATAAGCAGCCACTAGAGGAGGAGACAACCGGAGACTCCAAGAGAAGCAGGGTGATCCAGGAGAGTTTCCTCTCGAGAAGCCAAGGAAACCACAGATGGGCTGAACAGCCTCCCTTAAGCCATTCATTTCGGCTCCTTCCCCACCAAACAATTCTAGCAGCTTTCCTAATGGGAGAAAATGATTGATTGCTATTTCACTCCTTTTTCCACAAAGACAGCCGTGTTGTGGGAGAGCCATGAACTTGGGTCAGAAACCTTAGGGCTGAATCCTGCTGTGACGATACGTCAGAGCCCAGCTGTGTGACCTCGAGAAGATGTCCTAATATCTGATGGTCAAGATTTCCTCATCTAAACTCGCAGGGTGCTTGAGTTTTGATGATGTAATGAATATGGAAGCACATGTAAGGTACTATGTAAATAACATGATTTTATACAGTAATGTTTGCGAGAACTGACAAATGGGAACACAAACAACAGAAAGACTGGTGTCCGTCGTCCTGAACACAGCAAGTCTCCCATGCAGAACTCACGGAGCTTCTCTGCCACTCACAGCCAAAATCACTCCTTTGCTTACATTTACTAGAAAGACTCTGCTTGTTTCATGTATTTAATCCATTTTTAGTACTTGAAAGGCATGGTGCCAAGGATGAAATGGAGTGGCAAAGGCCATTCAAACAGGGGAGATTTGGGCATTGTAACTTGACCCACTCCTACCTCCCTCTCCCAGTTCTGGACCTGCCTTGAAAACCAGCTGCCTCGCAACTACCAGAGGTGCTTTGGAGACTGGGTTTGGAGCCCCTTAAAAAGTCCTACCCCCAGCCCCGGCTGGGTGGCTCCATTAGCTGGAGCATCAAAAGGTTTTGGGTTTGATTTCTGGTCAGGTCCGATCCCTGGGTGGGGTGTGTATGGGAGGAAACCAATCCATGTTTCTCTCTCACATCGATGAACAATGTTTTTTTCTCTCTTTCTCAAATCAATAGAAATATATCCTTGGGTTAAAAAAAAAAAAGGCCCACCCCAAGCATCATCACCATCTCCCCTGTCAGCTCCCTAAATGTGCCCCTATGCCATTCACAAGGCATAGTTATTTGCCTTGATTCCCAACTCATTCTATGAGACACATGTTACCCTTTTACCAAAACCACACTGAGACATCACACATAGGCCAATATTACTTATGAATATAAAAACAGAAATCTTCAACAAAATCCAACAACATAATAAAGATTGCACATCATAGTCAAATGCTATTTACCCCAGGAATGCAAAGTTGGTTTAGCATCTGAAAAATTTCCAAAGCAATGCATCATATTAATAAAAAAACCACATGGTCATCACATCACAACAGACACAGAAAAAGCGTCTGATAAGCTCTGATACCATTTCATGATAAAGGCACTCTGCAAACGAGGACCAGCAGGGAACTTCTCCACCTGATAAGAGACGTATTAAAAAAAAACCTTCAGCTGCTACCATACTTGATGGCAAAAGACTGAATGTTTTCCCTCTGAAAAGAAAAAGAAACCAGGTAAGCGTGTCAGCTCTTGCCACTTCTACTCACCATTGTACTGGAGGACTCAGCCAGGGCAATGAACAGTAAATTGAAATAAAAGTAATTCAAATTGGAAAGAAATAAATGAAAGTATTTCTAATGGAGATGACATGATCTTGTACATAGAATAGCCTATGGATTAATAAAAACTATTAGAATTAATAAGTTCATCAAGATTACAGAAACAGGATCAATATGTAAAAATCATTATATTTCTATATGCTAACAATAAGCAATATGAAAATAAAATTAAGAGAATGATTTCACCTATAATAGCAGCAAAAAGAATAAAATACCTATGTGTGAATTTAACAGAAGAACATCAAGACTTGTACACTGATAACTATAAAACATTTTTAATACATTAATAAATGTATAAATAAAAAGACAACTCATTTTCGTGGATTGGAAGATTGCTATTATGAAAATAGTATTATTCTTCAAATTGAGCTGTAGTTTCAACATAATTTCTATGAAACTTTCAGTTCAAAATTTTTGCTTTTGTGCAGAAATGGATAGGTTGAATCCAAATGTCCATCATTTGATGAATGGATCTTTAAAAAGTGATACATTCATACAATGAAGCGTTATTCAGCAATAAAAAACACAAAATACTAATCCATTTGATAGCGTGAACAGGCCTTGGAAATAGTACGCTAAGTGAGAGAAGCCTGTTGCAGAAGACCTTACATGATTCCATTTATGTGAAATTTCCAAACAGACAAGTCTATAGAGACAGAAAGTAGTTTAGTTGGCGCATGGGGCTTGTGCGGGGGGGAAGGAAGAAAGGAGTGATTGCTAATGGGTTTTGTTTTTTTCTGGGGGGTGATGAAAATGTTCTAAGATTGTTGTGATGGTTTTATGACTTTTGAATATATTAAAAAACCATTAAGTACACTTTAAGTGGATAGATTTGATACATGAATTACATCTCAGTGAAGTTGTAAAATACAGGGTGGGGCAAAAGGAGGCCTGCAGTTGGGAGTATGTGAAAGACAAGTTCACTCTTTTTTTTAAATTTTTTAAAGGTTTTATTTATTTATTTTTAGAGAGGGAAGGGAGGGAGAAAGAGAGAAAGAGAGAGAGAAACATCAATGTGTGGTTGCTAGGGGTCATGGCCTACAACCCAGGCATGTGCCCTGGCTGGGAATCAAACCTGCGACACTTTGGTTCGCAGTCTGCGCTCAATCCACTGAGTTACGCCAGCCAGGGCACAAGTTCACTCTTGCATTATTAATGATTATGTTCTCTTCCACACGAACAACTGTGAACCTACTTTTGCCCCACCCTGTAAATGCCTGCCAAGACAGCACACCCAGAAGGTCCATGAACTGGCTAAGGAGACCGGGATACAAGTGAAGTCTGTGGTTTGAGAGATGCTGAGTCCCAAAGGGGTTGCCTGGGGCATGACGTTTTTGTCTATGAAGAAGGATTTCTGCTTGACAAAATTTTTCACAGTAAAGTAGTAGTCTCTGCCTTTGCAGAGACTACCATTTGCAGCTGAACACCATTTAGATTGTTCTCTAGCCCAGCTCTTCAATTCACAGATGACTCCTTCTCGCTCTTCTGGAACTGTTTCTACTACACTATGAGAGCCCCAAGTGGAACAGTTCAACCTCCTGATCTAGAACTTTTCCAGCCCTCAGACTGGGCTCTAGAAAGTGTCCAGGTGGGTAGGGCAATCGAGGCAGGATGCGTGGAGGGGGCTGTGATTTGAGTTTTTCTGGATATAAATGCATACACAGTGCAAGGCCATGAGTAAGATGAGCTGGATGAGAGGGGTGGCTGGGGAGAGACCAGCTGGGGGACATACGGGTACCGGAGAGTGGTGATGAAGCCCCAACTTGGGTGGGGAGAGAAGTCAGAAAAGCAAGAAGACAAGGCCCCCATTGATACCTGCTGGGTGGATAATGAGAGAGGAGGAGCACTCAGCAGTGAATCCAAATGGTCTCACATTTTCATTTCACTAAGGCGTATGTCTTTTTCAAGCATCACTTTTCAGAATGAATGATCCATTCCTACAGTAGATAGCTAATTCCCAGTCTAGTCTGTTTTGAACCTATTGGGGTTGCTTAAAGAAGGTCTCGTTTGCAGTTAAGAGAGCACAGTACTTTCTCTGTTTCTGAAGGAGGAAATCAGAGCTCAGAGTGTTGGATTCTCTCAGTTGCCACAGAACAAACAGGTGCCACTCAAGGGGGGCGCCTGCCTACAGGAGGCGCTCTGGTTCCAAAGCCATAGGTCTGAGGTGGGTGTGTGCCCCATGGGAGCGGATGCCGCAGAAAATTCAACTGGGGATGGTCCTCTCTCCTTCGGGACATCAGCAGAAAGAGTAACAGAGACAGAGAAGGGCCATGGCTCAGAGAACCCTGCCACAGAAGTGGACCTAGGGCGCTGTCAGCTTCAACCGCCCATTTTGCAGTTAAAGAACTCAACCCAGAGAGGTAAGTGACTTGTCCAAGGTCATTCAGCCACCTGGTGGCAGATTTGGAACGGACAGCCTGGCTTCTCTGCCCTTGAAGACTCCTGTCCCCAGGCAGGCCAGGCTGTCTCGACATGCACATACGTGTGCCGGCGCCGGCCCTGGGAAGCCTCGCACTCACATCGGAAACCTGCCACCGCAACCCTGATGAGGAAATTAAATTAGCTACTGATCAGTTAATTGGCAGCGAGCTCTGTAAGACAGTGAGGAACAAATTAAGTTGGAATGAGAAGCTCACATTTGTTTGATCTGATTATCTTCATTATCACCTCCGTGGCCCACCAGTGACGCTATGCCCTTCTCCCCTCAGACGGCTCTTAGAAGAACGCTGTGACCTTCTGGCTGCCCGATAAATTATGTCTTTTTCTTCCTTCGACCTTCTGGCTGCCCGATAAATTATGTCTTTTTCTTCCTTTTTCCATCCCACTTCCACCACCTTCTCATCTTAGTCCCTTAATCCAGGATTTCCCATTCTGTACTCTTCAGAATACTAATGCCAATAGCGTGCTGATAAATGTTTAATGACTGGCTCTCTGGGGTTGAGAGCCCTGATTTCCAGCATTTACCAATTCCATGCTGCAAATACTCCCACTACGGGCCAACGTCGAGGTACCAATAGGACATCTACGAGCTTGCAAAACTCCTGAAAATGTAACAGTTGTTTCTTATAAACTGATATAAGGTGATTTCAACACAACGCTGTTGGCGTGTTCAGAGGTTAATAGGTCCATAGGAAGGGCCCCATGCTCAAGTCAACAGGTAGGAAATTCTGCAATTACATAGCCTCTAAAAAGTTCTGTAGAAAAGAAATATATTTAACTTAACTTAGTGCTTTCCACACGTATTTGGCCAGGGACCCTGTGCTTCATAAAGCACATATTAATACACCCTGGAATGCTAAAGGCCCATTGGCTGTCAGAGTCATATTGTTAGGGTGCAATTTCTGCGTGCAGGCACCATGCTGAGTCCTTCAGATAAGATGTATCAGACACGGACCTTGCCCTGAAGGCAACCAAACCAAGGGAGCAAATCTCAAGTATTAGGTGACTAGTGCTGGCCACAAGTGCTCTAAGATATCAGAAAACAAACTCCACCATCTGACTGGGACCCAAGCAAAGGGTATGGCTCAGCCTGGGGAAAGAGTTTTCAAGGCAGGAGGACTCCTTTAGCAGAGGGGAAGAGACGCAAATGCAGATTGAGTGCAGAGAGATCATTAAGAGACCAGCGTGACTAGAGGAGAGGGGTGTGGTGCGGGAGAGGAGTGGAAGATGAGGCAGAAAACGTGGGTGCAGGTCTGATTGGGAAAGACAGCTAAAATATCAAGAGGGGGAGCTGGGTGTTGGACCACAGTAGGGCAGGAAACGGCAGGGTGGGGAGGCAGAGGACATGTATTTTTGGATCACATGATTTGCTGAGCTCTTACAGTCATTCCATTTCTTCTTGTTGACCGGGTAGACAGAGATGGTCTTTCTCAGCATGGGACTTGAAGAATCCTGGAGAAGCCTTCTTAGCTCTGTCAGTGGGGCCAGGCGATTCTGTCTTCTCACAGGGAAATGTATCAGCATGGAGTGTTTGTCTTCTACCAGCCCCATGCACGGGGCAGGTGTGCTCCAATGCACATGGGATCACTTCTGCCCTCGTGGGTTTTCATTCGTCCATCCCTGTGAGTATATAGCTGGAGCAGGATGATGAACAAACATTCACTGGCCCTTTCTTTGAGCCAGGTGCTCCTGAGTACTGGAAGTTTTCTTTCAGTTTTGAGTGGACGGTGGTGGACCCGGAAACAGGAGGCTCAGCGAGATGCCTTGGTCATGACTGATGTTTATGACTCCAAAATCACTAATCCACTGCCTGGCCCCCAGCCACGTGCCTATCACTGTGTCTTCTGGGCTTTGAGAGGGACACCACGTGTGTACTGACTACGGTGTCTTTTGATCACTAACCTCACCATGGTCCCCACGCGAGTCCCCGATTAAGCGGTGAGGGGGAATAAATTCGGTGTTGGGGCCCCGGCCTGCTCCTCTGTACACTTTCCACCACACACCAGATAACCTGGACCCACGTCACTCACGTTTTCCATGTGCCCTCCTTTTTAAGAAAAATCTGCTCTCCAGAAAAAAATGTAAAACTTCTTTTCCCTAGGATGCAAATAAGTGGTAACAGCTTAAAGTAGTACCTGTCCAGAGTTATTTATATCTTTGCACTTGAAGAAAGACACTTAAAGCTAAAGGATTCCAACTCCACTTTGGGGATTTCAGACATTGCAGAGGATATGAGCAGTAGTAATTCTCGAGCAATAGTGTCACCAGTGTCCCTGAGCTTTGTGGACATGGCTACCTGGTCCATCTACGTGACAATCTGGCCTTGATCTCTGTCTTTCAGGGCCTGCTACCAACCCAGCAGGCTCCAGATACCCCTGCTTGTGTTTCAAAATGAAAAAGAGTGTGAGGCCAGGGCCTCTAAGTAGACTCATGCTGCAGACAGCAGCATCCAGGCCTGGTGACAAGGAAGAAGGAAAATGTCATGAACTGGAACAGCAAACTGGAGTTCTAATCTCAGCTCCACCACTCTCAGTTGCCTGACCTCAGAAAAGATGCCTTGTCTAAGGTCAGCTTCTAACCTTTAAAACGGACCAAATAACCCCGACCTAGTAGGATGACTGGGAGAATAGATAGTGCTTACAGATGGTGGTGATAGGTAACTTCCAATGACAGTGATGGTCACAAATGAAGTACTCAAGCCCCCACCTTTTCTGGGAAACAGGAAAAAGCCAGAGCTGGACTTTCTAACCCCCAGAATCTTCCTTGTAGATGATCCCAGCTTCAGGCTCATGTTGCTCTCCAGCAACACACCAAGGCTGCCAGCCCAAATGGTAGGAGCCCACAAGGCACCAAAGCATAGGCGAGGACGATGCTCTCTGGAGGAAGTGAGACCAGTGGTCGATTGGTGCTGACAGCAGGTGTGGAGGAGACACTTTTGCCAACCATCCAACATCCGTGGCCCTCTGGTGATTCAAATTACTTTCCAAATGTCACTGCATCTGTCTCCATCTGACAGCCCTTCAAACCGGAGCCCTTTCTCTGAGCCTGAAGGCCTGGATCTATTCCTGAAGGGGCTTTTGATCTTCATTTCTTCCCAGGTGGGAGGGTCCTTTGTCAGACAAAGTCCAGGCTCGTGAAACCTACAGACAGAAAGCCTAGTGACAGGTCGCCTGGCAGGTGAAGTCCATAGCGCATGCCACGCCGGGATCCGGCTCGTGGGAGAAGACACATGACGTTCCTGAAAAAGAACAGTCGGGAGAAAATACTTACACTATTCTTCAAACCCCAGATAGCATCACTCCTACTTATCCTGAAGTCTGACATTTAGCGATTTCCAGTGTGTGCACGTAGAGAAAACCTGGGCACCTAAAATAACTCTCGTACAGTCACACCAACCTCATGGGTTGCATGGCCCAGAAGGGCCAAGGCACTCCCTCAAAACCTCTTCACTCTTGTTTAACGTTACGTTAGGCAATAATATCTGAGTCTAACAGACTCAGATATTTGGTTTCCCAGTTTCTGCAAAGTGGGTGTATCATGTGTCAGATGTCCTGAGGAGGACTGAGAGACGCATGAGAAACAGCTCAATGACAGCAGCGAGAATTGACAGCTGACAGCCTGGTGGTGGGCCAAAATGGACAGAGCTGGAAGTGCACAGAGGACTGGGTGATGGGTGGTCATAGAAATTAAGCAGGGTCACCAAGAAAAGGTTAAATTCTCTTGTGTATCTAAAAAGGTAAGGAGGTGTATAATACATTTTAGCAAGCCTTCCATGCAGAATACCTAAAGTAAATGAAATTTGGGGTCTAGAAAGAACGAACTCAGGGAAATTCACTTGCGTGGAACGCTGTCCTCCCCTGTCAGTGCAAGATAAATGAGGCGGGACTGTACCTGCAGCGGCTACTGCGACTGGGCTGAGGAAGGAAAATAGACCCTGCAACCTTTCCGAAAGCTCGTAGCAGCATTCTGAGATCTCCCCCACCCCTCCCTACAGCAACCTAGTCTAGCCCTCGCTGTACAGATGGCTATGTGCCCACTGCAGCGTGGAGCAGGGGCCCCCTCCTTTAAGGGCTACCTGGGCACCGAGGTGGGTCAGGCCTCTTGGGAATGAGTGTCACAGAGAAATCTTTGCCTTCTTTTCTGCCGTCCCACGTTCCACCTCCCTCTTCGCAGGGCACCCGAAGCTGGGGCATGGATGTAGCTGACAGCTACGGACTATCAACAGGCCTTCAGCTCTCACTCATGGGATAAGCATCTCTCCAACTTCTTAGAGGTTTCACTGACCCTCTGCTAGCACCCTATCTGCACCTCTCCACTGCGCACTCACCGGTTTCAAGGAAAGCTCCAGCTGCCAGGTACCCCTCCCCACCTCCGCACCCCTGCCACCCAAGGATCACTCTAATTGATCTTGGGTGTCCTTGGCATTAGTATTTTTGAAAAGCTCCCTCCATGATTCAAACATGCAGCCAGGACCAAGAATCACTGACTTCCTCTGGAGCGAAGTCAGGATACACACCACTTGGGAGCCTCGGGGAGGCCACGGCTGGAGGTGAGGCTGACTTTGTTGGGCTAAATAAATCCCAAAGGCTACTTTTAAATGTTCAGATGCTGAGAAGAAGAGAGTAAAAAGGGAAAAGAAAGTGGGCCTGGTGTCAGAGCCAAAGTGACTCAAGTAGGAAAAGGAAATAGCGTACTGGGGTCAGGAATAATAATACGCTTTGAGGAAATAGAAGAGTTTGGGGCTTTACACAGGGCAGGGCTTGGGGTCCTTCCCAGAGAATCACTAAGAGCAGCCCAGGTTGCAAGCCCAGGCCAGCATGAGCAGGCAGGTAAGGCTTCACAGACACCATTAGATAGCGGAGGAGCCCTTGTGGTTGATATTGCAGCAAATTCACTGGTGATCTGGCCGGAAACAGCCAGACCTATGCTGGGGATGGTGGGAACGTGAGCTGCCCCTGTAAGGCTTTCCCTTCTACGTTACCTGGGCCAGGTTCACCTGGCCCGGCCCTGGCTCACCTGGCCCGGCCCTCTGGTGGGAGTAAAAGGGGCCAAGGGCTCTCAGAGGCTCCTTCTCCTGGCAGTGGCTGACTGGGCAGATGGGGAGCAGTCTACAGGCCTGGCCTCCCCAGAACCATTTGCCCCTTACTTGACAGGGAGTTGGGAAGGGAAAAAGCCACCCTTTCCGCTCAGCTATCAGAAAGCTGTGTTTGTGATCCAGCTGCTTCTGAAGACCCCCGTGTCCAACTCAGCTGCCCCAGCCCGTGGGTAAAAAGTCCGGGACACCCACTCTCAGCCCCATCAGCATCCTGACTCCCTTACACCCCCACCTGGGGGCAACAAATGATTGAAGGTGGCTTAGAAAAAAAAATCCACATGTAAAACAAGAAAATACATTTAAACTACGAGAATTGAGGCAAAAAGAAAAAATGAGTAGCACATGAAACCGGCACCAAAACACAGACACTCTTAGAATTCAACACACTGGTGAGAGATAGGCCACCAATTTGGCTCTGAGTCTTCTGGTTTCCAACACAAAAGAAAACAGGATCCTTTACACAATTCAGAGTTCATAACATAAAATCAAAACACTCGTTCAAGATAAACATAACAGTTCCTGGAACCGAAACCAGACAGAAATGCCTCCCTCCGACGCACGTGGAAAGGGCCCTGTGATTTAGTGAATAACATCCTCAGAGTTTCTGTAAACATGGCAAAGAGTTTCACAGGTCTGTTTTTAAAAACATCCTTTAGTGTAAGCTGATGTCATAACGCTGAATTGTTATTCAATTTAAAAGAATCCTGCGGAAGACTGGTACACATGTTCTGAGCACCAAAGTCTGGCTCCATTAAAACACAGATTTTCACGAAGTTCGAAGAAGGGGCACTCTGGGTCTCTGTCATCGTTCGTGTAAGAAACTGAGGCTCAAAAGATCACCGGGTCACCCGTACGTCACAGTCGTTAATTTACTGAGTACAACAGCAAGAACTCAAACAAAGGGTTGTTTGCTTTGCTTTGTTGTCACTTCACCAAGCCTGTGTTCTGATACAGACAATACAGCTGGGGGCAGCCTGTTAAGATTAGAAGACCCGCTGATGGCTTCTCCAAGATAAGGGGAAGCCCGAAAGTTTATCCTTAACTGGGGGCCCACCTGGGATCCTCAGCCTCAGCTTTCCTTTCAGTCAGGCGGTGGGTCCCCTGTCCCCTGGCCAGCCCTGTCCGGCAGTCCCACTGCACTGGGGAGTCAGAGGGACAGCCCCCGCCCTGAAGCCTCTGAGACGGCTCCTCTCCTCCCCCAAGAGTGGTGCATCCCACCAGGGCCCAAAGCAGCCCCCAGCTCCGGCAGTAGCCGCCCCAGCTCCCGAATCTTTGTTCCTGCAGAAGCGTGGAAGGTAAAACGGCCTCAGGTGCGGGTAGAGAGCTGCAGCCGGGGATCTGTCCAGGGAAGAGGAAGAAAGAGAAGAAAAATGGCCCCCTCTGAAAGCTTTCCAATCACTCCAGCCACCACCATCTCTAATTCTTTTCTTAAAGTATAAAATCATTCTTCCACTGATCTCACTCGTGGTCAGAGCTCAGTACAGGCCCATCCGTCACGGGGCTGATTTGGTTCAGCAGGTGTTGGCCAGGCAATCGCTCATTTCAGGCTAATCTGCTAGCGGCTGTCAGGGGTTATGGAGTATTTATTGAGTTTGTGTCAGGTCCGGATGACCAATAGCCAACAGGCGGTGGATACGCACTGACATTGATGATATTGCTGAAATTAAACGAGGTGATGTATACTCAACTTGCTTAGAGCCAGGAATGGACCCTGGGATCATTTTATAACCTGATGCAGACGATCCCTGGGCTTTCCTTTTCCTAAAAAAAAAGTCATATACAAGGTGTTTCTAGTTAAAGAAAAAAATACATGGTCCCCAACAAACACAGTCACGTCTGTATTTAAATGAACAAGAGCGTTGCCTGGGGAGGCTGGAGGGAACAAATAAGATCCAGACGTCTGGCAAACCGCCCTCCGCGCACTGCCAGGGTCCACTGGATTCCAACATGTAAACGTTAGGCCTCATCAGGAAGAGACATTCATTGGTGACTTAGACTTGGGATTATGAATGTAAATCCCGTCAGGATCTGCCTGTGGGGGCCACAAGGTGTCACAGACAAGAGCACTGGAGCGGGAGTGAGACATTGGGTTTACAGCCCAAATGCACCGTTTCTTTCCTAGCTGTGTGACATTGAGCAAGTTCCCAAACCTCTCAGGTTCTCTGGGTTTGATGCAGATGGGATCGTGAGACCATCCGCAGGGACAGAGTGACGTCACACGAGACGCTGTACGTGCCGACACCTGGAGATGATTCCTTACACCCATTCTCTCTCTCTCCTTTTCTTAGGGAACCAACCGTTTCCCCTCAACTTCACCCGATTCCGAAACAAGTTATAAAACTTTCCACCTGAGGCGCCTAAGTCGATGGTGATGGAGGTATTGTCACGAGGTCATGGGAGCACCACATTCAAATGAGTGGAATTTAGTGTGCAAGTTCTGGCTTAGCTGTCCTCCAAAAGGACGTTATGACTAGACAGCCCCACTGCCAGTCTTGTGGCCTGGCCCCAAGGCCAAGTCTCCACCACCCTCCCCAGCGGCGGCCGGGGGGGGGGGGGGGTGGGCGATGACTCTGCACTGTGAACAGGCCCGCATGGGGCAAGCTGGTGACACTCAGTTCTACACGTGGGAGGTGTTGAGCAGGTCACTTGTCTCCGGGTCTTGTTCTGGAAAACGCGCGCATTCTTGATCTGGAGATCAAGAGCACTTGATCTTCAAGTTCCCTTCAGTCCTGATATTCATGATTTTGTGACTCATTTGGGAGAGTCTCCTCTCCAACCCACTACTTCTTCCTGCAAGGGGGCGCTGGCCTCAGCGATGTGACAGTGTCGGCCTCCTGGAGGGTGAGTCAGCAGGGGGAGCCTTCCCAAAGCCATGGGGGTGGGGAGGGAGCCAAAGGGTTCTATTTTCCAACAGCTGGCAGACCAGCAACAGCTTTCATTTTACAACATCTGCTCTGGGCCAGGCACCAGGAGAACAATTTTCCCCATTTTCCATAAAGAAGAATCAAGGCTTCAAGAGACAAAGTGGGCCAGAGAGGCCCCATCTCCAGAAAGAGACATAACCAGGATTCCACTCTCCCCTAACTGGGCTCTGCTACCCATACGCTGCTCACTGCTCACCCTGCCCAAGACGAGATCACACGGGAGTCAGCAGCACGTCCCAAGGTTCACAGGAGAGCAACATCTCCCCTCATCTGCAGGCTTTTTTGAGAACCAGTAAGGAGCATAATGGCGTATGCTACCCTTCCTCTCCTCTTCCAACACCCCTCCCCTGACCATCTGCCCCTCACGATGAAAAAGGAGAGAACGAAACACAGGCAGTGAAGGAGGAAAGAAAGGGCAGGACCCCAGATAATCGGTGAGTGCCTCAACAAATAAATACATTGCATTCATATTAACCTACCAGATATTAATAGAAGTGATGGATGCAGAGTATGTGTATATGCTCCTTAGGTTGCTAGGTGCTCTTAGCCAGTGGGTGACTAGCTCCGAAGCTTCCCTCTGATGGAAATTGAATTTAGGTTACAGACCATCATCTGGCCCAATTGCCACTGAATTATTCTACACAAAATATCAAAGTTAATATTTGGGCCTGTCAGCCCGGTTGATGAGTGGGGCGGCTGTCAGCCCGGCTGCTCCTGCCTTCAGTGCCAGAGAAGAGTCTCAAAGTCACGCCATCCAAACAGCGACCTTGGCGGGGACGGGGGTTAGATTACCAGGATGATTAAACGCCAAAGCGAAGGTTCCGGAGTCCGGATTTGAATACCTGTTTACATGTAGGATAACAGATAGCCGCCCACTGACTGGAAGGTTGTAACTCACTCCCCAGAGTGCCGCCGACACCATAAAACACGCAGGCCCCGCTCGGGAAGTCTGCGCCGTGGCAGCCACGGCAGCCAGGCCCGGAGTGATTTAGAGCCCCGGACCCATTCAGAGACTCTCTAATCTATTGTCTTTTATTACATGCACTACTCAGTCTCTCTCCCTCTCGCAACTTTTTTTTCTCTCCGAGAGCCACCAGCAATCTAATCTCGCTTAAAGGAATGCCGTTCAGAAGTGCCAGTTTGATTCAAAGATTGTGAAGCTTCTTTATTCCGCAGCACAATAAAAAATTCTAACTGCTGTCACTGTATAAATATATATATATATATTCTGTGCCCCTGAGCCCTGTGTCCTCCTCTTTCTATCCCAATGGGTGGATATATCCTTGCTTCCCCCTTTGACGCCTCCTAAAATCTCCAAAAGCCAGCAGGCCCACTTCTTTGTTTCTCTCCTGACTAATTGTCCTGGGCCATCTGATGTTGAAATAATCCATAATTGCTTAATCTATCCGCGTCTGTGTGGCAAGAGACAGAAAAGCACTTTAGAAAGATCAATCATCTAAAATCATTGAGCGGCATATTGGAAGCAGGATCGTCGCCTGCTCCCAGCTGGGAAAATGATGGTGGCGAGAGATAAAGGCTTGGAGAGGAGGCTGTCTCTGTCTCTACAGCTCTTTGATTCCGAGACAGATTACCGGGAACACTAACTGCTCTCCATTTGTGCTAAACAGAGATAATAGACTTGGAAGACACCGCCACGTCAATGCTAGGACAATCGAATAAAGGACCCCCTGCCCCTCATCTCCTGCCGGCACTGGCACACTAATAGAGTAGGGGCCATGGTGGGGTGGGGGGGTGATTTTTGCCACCGGGACCTTGGTCACCAGGAACCAAGAGGAAAAGAGAAATCTGAGTTCCTCAACAGGAGAACAGGGTGTAAACGGCTCCGTATACTCTCTGAATAAGAGAGATTCAGGCTGGAGAAAGCTTTGGTGGGATAAGGTCGGATCTCTCACATGAACCACAGTAGTGGCTGATCACCTAGTACTATAGCACATTAGGCTGCAGCGACTAGGGAAATGCCACAATTTACAAGGTCATGAGTCTCAAGCTGGTAGCATCTCCTTCCCCCTGTACTTCACCTTCCTCGTACTCCGCGTCTAGGAGCTGCCCTTAAACTGCTGCTGTTGTAGCAACCGCTGCTTCCCAGAGCCCTGGCCTTTCTGAAAACTGGCCCCTAACTGCCCCCATACCCCCTTCCTCCACAGGGAGAACCTTGCTGGAAGTGGGAACACTGTCAAGATGAGAAGGAAGAGCCAGCTGGCTAGGTCTCCTCTCACACCTTCCCTGCTGCGGGCCTGACAAGACGTTCAGAGATGCAGCCTCAGGCACCGCGGCCTGGGAGGCACTCTCAGAGAGCCCGAACTGCCCTAGGAATGGAGATGCAGGTTCGGCTTCCACCCAAAGTCACCAGAATCACGAAGCCTGGACGTGCAGCAAAGCTGGAAGAGCTGAGGCCTAGGACCCAAGCCCACATCCTACCGATGTCACTCATTGGTTTTACAATTAATTTAGCCTCTCTGAACCCCAGTCCTAAAGGTACTTCATAATGACATTGTGGAATTCAGATCATGTCTTTTATTTCATTTTTTATTTTTAAATGACAGTTGACATACAATATTATATTACTTTCAGGAGTATAACATAGTGAATAGACATTGTATAGTTACAAAGTGATCACCTTGATAAGTCACATCATGTGTTCTACATAACTGACAAATTATAGGCACTTCCATAAGTATTTAATAGCTACTGTTGTAACTGAATTATCTTGTCCTTAGAATAACCATGTAGGGCAAATATTGTTCTTTCCAACCTACAGACAAGAACACTGAAGCATGAAGATGTTAAGTAACTTGTCCAAGAACACACAAGCTTGCTTTTCTGTTATAATCGCCAGAGTCATGAGTAGTAAGTGCTACCCACTACTTCTCTCATCAGGTGAGACTGACTTGGTCTGAACTGAAACCTTACACCTGTGCTTTGGGTCGGTAGTCACTGGGGCCACGTGAAGCGCTGGAGTACATTCCAGAGAAGCCGCTGCCGTTCACGGGGCTCTGAGCCACAGGTCAGACGGGCACACTTGGCACCCAGCTCTGTCATACACTGATCACTTCTGCCCGCTCGCCCTCTCTCTCCTTCTCTCTGGTAGCCCAACTCCAGCTTCAGCAGTTTCCAGGCCCGCAGTCTCCAGGACACAGTTGGAGCAGGTTTGCAGCACAAGTTCATGCCCAAGGAAAACTATTTAAACTATCTCAGAACTGCAAGCATGCTAAGAGTCACCGATGACTAAAATGATTTAAGGCACACTCTCCCTGCCTGACCTTCACCCTTTCCCTAGGGTGAATAGCAACTACACGTAGCAAAGAGGGTACACACACATTCAAAGAACTTGCTGACTCTCCACAAAGGTTCATAAACAGCCCTAGAGGGGAGGAAAGGGCATGAAAGGATAGAATCCCATGTCTGAACTAAAAGCCGGCTAAATCAGACCAGCGGCTGTGCTCTACCCCCAGTACTTCGGCACTAGATAAAATCCAAGCAGAGAACTCAAGTCATAATTCTACGGTGTTCACGTTCCTTCCCCTCAGCTCCTCATTCCCACCACCCACACTATGTTATCCCTGCCAGAATAATAACCAACCAACCCAGAATGCAGTGGGACTCAGTATACATTGACTGGAAGGGTGAATAGCTTCTTACCTAGCAGCTTCCTGAAATTTCCTTCCTCTCATGAATTCAGTGAGTAAAGGTGAGGTAGCACCTGAGCTCACAGGGTGCATATGGAGTGCCGTGTGCCCTGTGAAGCAGACCATAAAAGGGAGAGACTAGGAATTACAGAGGGACCCAAGCTGACCATGAAAACAGGTGAGACACTGTTGTGAGTGACCCGACAATGACCGGGGAGCTGGATGACCAAGATGTTCAGAACCAAAGGGGTGTGTCCTGGGAGAGACAGAAATACATAGAGGGAGAGAAGCCCAAGGGACGAATAAATGGAGGGGTGGGGATGGTGGGGAAGTCAGTCTTCACAACCTGGGAAAGTACAAGAGGGCAGAGAAAGAGACTATTGTAGTGGTTCCCACTCCAGACAAAGAATAGATGGTGACAAAAGAAAAACCACCCAAGAATCATAATTACCCTTGACAAGTCGTAGCATCTTGCAAGTCATTTGTATGTTGAGAAAAGCTAAAAAATTGAGACCAACATATGTTGGTATCAAGATAATATGAATTCCACTTTTTTCTAAGTATTTTTTATTGAACAGATAAGGGACTCTGAAGGCTTGAATTTAAATTAATGTTGCTTTCCAGACTAATCCCAAGTTGCAGGGTAAGAGGAAAACCTCACTTCCCCTTGCTCTGGAAATTCCATCTCACCTGATTCAATCTTTGGTTAGCAACTAACAAGGTATTTCTCCAAAGAGAAACTAGATCTTTGCCTTTCAATTCTATGTTATTCTCTCTTATTTGCTTAGGCTGGCCACAGCATTGTTAAATTTCAGATAGAAAGAGAACTATGACAGCAACGGAAATAACAAAATATCTCGGTCTTACACGAGCAAAGACCACACAAGGGCTTACAGAGAAAAACTGAAACTATTTCTAAAAATAAAGAATTATTGAAAAAAATAAGAATAAGGTAGAGGTATACCATTTTTCATGGATAAAGTGATCAATAAAATAAAGATTCAAAACAGTGCAAAATTCAAAGTACTTTCAAGTAAACATTTCAGCAGAATTTTTAAGGAAATGGACAGACTAATAAGCATTTAACTCTCTATAGGAAAGTAAGGTTCCTAAATAGCTAAGTCAATGTGGATAACAGAACGAGCAATGACAATGGTTGGTACAGTAGCAGGAACAGACAAATAGGACTCTGGGAAACAATAGGAGCTCAAAAATATGTTTTGTGTGCATGGAAACATGACATATGGCAGAATATTATCACAAACCAGTGGGAAACAGTAGGGTTATAAATAAATAGATGTTATTTGGAAAATGCATCACTATATATTATGGGGAGGGTGAAAACCTGATGAATCCCTGCCTTTGATGATATCCAATGAAATCTCTGAATGAGTTAAAGACTGAAATACAAAAGATGAGCTACTAATAAAACTTTAAAATGTAAGATAATGATTTTGTGATATGGGGTGCAGGAGGGCTCCTTAAATAAGACCTCAGACACACAAATCATAATAATATAAAAACATTTTGTGGATTAAAAGGCAGTATTCTTATTCCATGAACATTATAAACAAAATAACAAATGGGTGGAAGATAAAATAAAGTTGTTTTCAATGCTTAAAACTAACCATGCATTATTGTCTAGAATATACAAGCAATTTTCACAAGTAAACACAATAGAATGGGAACCCAATAGAAAAATGAAAAATGTATATAAGTAGGCAATTCTCAGAAAGGAAAATCTAAATGGCTAACAGACATACAGATATTCCACTTTATTAGCAATTAAATAACTGTAAATATAAGTATCGGTAAGATACCACTTCTTAACCATCCAAATGTCTAAAATCTAAAAATCAGACACTAAACTTGGAAAGGTCTGGAGAAACATAAACCCTCACACATCTCTCATGGGCACATACACGAATGTTTCCGTTATGAAAACAACATGACAGTACTTAGTAAAAGTAGAAATATGTGTGTTCTAAAATCTAGCAATTTTCAAGCATTTTAATCTCATAATTGACTGAAGTAGCAAGGAGTTGGAGACACTTAGAGTACCACTACGGAAATGGACAAATGTGATGAGTGCATACATAGTATGGAATACTACACATCAGTTAGAAGAAATGAACTGTAGTGTACATACAGTCATATAGACAGATCTTCTTTTGCAGTGTTGAGTTCCACTTCTGGGGGGAGCAGAGTAGCTAGGGGCAGAGAGCACGCCTGCAGAGAACAACTCGGAAAGTTCAATTGAGAAAGGCAGCACCGACTACTAGCAAGGAGCCTCAACTCTCCTCCATTGCTGGGGACACAACCACTTTGAAACCTTTGGGCAGTGTTTACTAAAACTGAGCATATGTATATTCTGAGACCCAACAATTCCTCTCTTAGATACACATATTATAAGTTCATCACAAGGATCTACAAGAATGTTCATAACAGTACTACTTATAATTGCCCTAAACTAGAAACAACCCCCAAACCTATCAAGAGTAGAATAAATAAATACATTGTGTTATATTCATCCAGTTGAATACTACGTTGCAATAAGAATAAATGAACAACATGGGTTAATCTCACAAATGTAATGTTCAGGGCAAGCAGTCAAACAGAAAAAGGTAACCATGTGAAAGTCAGTATGTGCACAATTCAAAGGCATGCAAAATTAATCCAGGGAGTTGAAAGGCAGAACAGGGGTCTCCCTGGCAGGAAAAGGGCTTTCACTGCAAGGAGCCGGAGCGGGGCTTCCCAGATCCAGATCGAGTTCTGGTTTTTTATCGGGTGCTGGCTGACTTCATTAACTTTGTGAAAATTCATCAAGCTGTACCCTTATACATTCATTGTGCAATTTTCTGTATGTGCATTATATTTCAATTAAAAATTTACATAACAAAAATCGGTGTTGAGTAGCACAGTAAGAAGCAGAATTAATTCAGCTCTATGTACCTGAGATTATATATAAAAAGAAGAAGAAAAACAAATAAAATAAAAACAAAGGTGATTCTGAGGGGAAAGTAAAAAAAAAGAAAAGAAGAAGAGAGAGGGGAGCCTGTTTGGATCCTACATGTCTAATCAATAGTTTAAAGACAGAGCACCAAGGTGATTGAGATATGAAACGATATTTCCAGAAGTGAAAGCTCATTAAGCACGAGGCCTGTTGCTGCCACCACTATTAATCCCTTTCACTAAAGAATGAGGTTTCACAGGGCAGGGAGGAACATGATCATTATTGCTTGAGTGGTTTTAAAGAAAGAGGAAAAGAAAGGAGAAGGAAGAGAGGTAGGGAGGAAAGAAGGAAGGAAGGAAAGAAGGGAGGAAGGAAGGAAGGGAGGAGGGAAGGAAGGAAGGGAGGGAGGGAGGGAGGGAGGAAAGGAGGGAGGGAGGGAGGGAGGGAAGAAAGGAAGGAAGGAAGGAAAGGAAGGAGGAAGGGAGAGAGGAACCTCAGGACATTTGACTTCCCATGCCTGTTTAGTCTGCAGAGCCTACTGGCCCACTGTTACTTTATAAGCAGGGGATGGGGAAGGATTGGGTGGGGAGTACTGCCGAGTTTTTCTACAATCCATATAGCAAAGCAGGCCTCATTAGTGGGTGCGGGCATATCATGTTTTTGTCACAAACTTCAGATCCCTTGCATAGTGCATAGCAGGAAATAGGATCTCATTTGGTATGAAACTACCTAGCGTGGGCTAGACAGACATCGATTCCCAGAAACTGCACTTTGTTTGAGTGCTCAGTTTTTTGGTCATGGTTTCACTCTATTTCTTTTGACCCGGAAGACTGCATTGAAATCAAAATGGCCCCTGGCCAGACTTAGTTTGAATTTTGAGAAGGTTGTTTTGAGCATGGTCTATTAGGAGTGAGCTATATTAGCTTCGATGAGCTTTTGCCCCTTTCATTTCAAACCCATTGTGTACTTTCATTCACTGCCCAGGCTTTTCAGGCTGCTTCAGTAGTCACCAGCAGGAAGGGCCAAGCCATACCCTTCCCCCGGAAGTCTCACACACAAGGGTGGAAACTCAAGGTCTGGAAACCATGACAATGACCTATCATATACCCAGAGTGGATCATAATTCTTCTCATTTATTTTTTTATACGAAGGTCTTTAAAGTGTCCAAATTGATCAAATTATGTTTCCTTCAGATATTTCCAACCATTTCCCTGGAAAGTCATTGCTCACCTGGTGAATTTCCTATTCCTTCTTCAAAACCCTTCTTCGCCATCCCCTCCTCTCCACTCCCAGGTCGCATGCATTGCCCTTCTGCACTACATTTTCTGCACACATCTGTCATTGCACACGCATCATACTACATGGAACTAATGGGTGTGCATGGCTGTCTCACCCACTTGACTAGGAGGTTTCTGAGGGTGAGATAGCTTCACCCTCAGAAACCAAAGGTCACTAGCCACTCAATTATACAATTTTAAGGAATTTGTGACTCTTGTTGTATTCACTGTTGTAAACTCTAGCACCTAATACAACATCTAGCATTTCATAAGTACTTGTGGGTATTTGCAACGTCTTTACGATTTGTTGTGGAAGTAACAACTCATTCATGTGCTCTAATACAAATTTTAAGAACGGAGTTTGGCTAGAGGTTAAAATAGCATGGAGGTACATTGTACCAAGGTTATGAGAACAGATACCACATTTCCACTCAGAGAAACATCCTGCAAGCTGCCTTGGTAAAAAACAAGCAGATCTTTCTCTCTCCTTGCTCCCCGGTCTCATCTCTCTTCTCTTTACCACCAGACACTTCTTCAATTCTTCCTTATTTATTTTTAATTTCCAAATGTTTTTGAAATACTTGATATCACTGAGAATTTTACTCTCATTAAGTCCCTTGTTTCTCAGCAAGTGGCTTTACACAAATTCAGTCCAAATATTAAATTTGCCTCATTTCAGAATGCCTTCTTGACTCTATCCAATTTCACAGCGACAGAGCTAGATGGCACAATAAAATGCTATTAATTGTTCTAATTATTTGAGCCGTTCAAGATTTGCAATGTACTTTTATGTATTATCTCATTTTACCCTCATATTAACTCTGTACAATAATTCCAAGTTTACAAATGAATAAATTGAGACTCAGAAAGCCTTAATGACTGCTCAAGATCTCGGAGCTAGTAAATAGCACAGTCTGGACTTAAACCCAAGTCTTTTGATAACATACCGTATTATATCCAATAACTATGCTTCTGTGAACAACCATCATCCATTCGCGTGAGTGCATCTACCTAACCATAACAAGAGAATCTTTATGAAAATATTACTGTAGAGTTATAATATACCTCTATATATACTACATAAGCTCTACGGTATAACCCAGAAGTATAAAAACCTGGCTTATAGAGGTTGGGTCCAGCAATACACCCAGTTACATCACCTAACATTCAGAACAGGAGGGGTTTCCCTTGCCCACCCTTCTCTGCAAGAGAGGAAAACAGAGCCACCATGGACTGCTTGTCCTCTAGGTGAGACACTCCATTGTGCTTTTGAGCAATCACTTTGACAAAATGATTTAATGATATGCTCCTCTGGAAGTAACCTTCATTTTTGCAAGTCAGGATGGTATATAAGCTTCCCTGGTAGGTACAAGCATTTTCCAGCTCCTCTTTCACTGGACTGTGCATGCACACATCCTACCAAAAATACAGCTTTCAGATGCCAGTCTCAACAGGCGTGGGTGTGTTTCCTTGGAGCAGATGCTGAGCACCATGTGGGCTGATTGTGTTCCTGTCATGGTGTTTACTGGGATCTGAACTCCCTCCTCAAATGCTCCACAACTGGCCTGCGTGCTCTTGTGGCCACTTTGCTCTTAGCTCCAGCTAAAGCAATGTGTGGCTTCTAGCCACCACCCTGGTAGAAGATTTAAGTCAATCAACAAGAGCCTGACCTAGAGCCAGGACATGTCCCATAGTTAGGGCCCATTCTTCGAGTCCTAGAGAGATTGCAACCACAAAGAGGTTCCAAGGGTCACTAGCCACTCAATTATACAATTTTAAATAATTTCTGAGCATGCACTATGAAGCAATCACCAAAAGAGGCAGCAGAGAAGGTACTGGCTAAGTCAGCCATTTTTCTCCCTCCCAAGAATACATATAAAAATAGAAAGAACCCATCATTCATTGAGTGTCTACTATGTCAACAGTCTGCTAGGTCTTTTGAATTCATCATCTTAGTCAGTTCTCCCAATACCACTTTAAAGCTGAACATCATTTATCCACATTTTAGAAATGAAAAATCTAAGGTTCAGACAGAAAATGAAGTTTGCCCAACTTAACACAATTAGCAAGTGCAGAGCTAGGATTCAACCCAGACCTGTCTGGCTCAAAAGCCTGCTGGGTTAGACAGAGATCATATGCATTATTTGATGAAGGGCATGATAATGGGGGCCCTTTGATGGGCCTGCAAAACCAAGTCCTCTCCCGTCACATGGGCGAAAGGAATCCAGTTCTCATTTCAGGATCTATAAGGAGAAAATACTCAAGGCCAGAGACAGCATCCTGGATCAAGAGAGAGTGAGTAGCTCACAGCCTTGCTGATGCCTAAACTCACTGGCTGAGCAAGAGGAGCGGACTTCCTCCCTGCAGGCGTGAGAGTGACGGCAGCTTCGATGTTTTTCTGTTAAAGGCAACTTCATCTGAATCATCTTTACATGCCCCACAGCCCCTTAACACCAGGTTTTGCCAAAATTAGGTGCTAAATAAATATTTGTAGATGGTATAAAGGAATGGAGGAATAGGAAAAGTGAGTGATTTATGGAATAACAAGCAAGAAGAGCAGGAAAGTAAAAAGAAAACAATGTAGGCCCAAAGAGTGGTTTATCACCTTTTCTTTGAGAAATTTTCGAAGGCAGCTCAAGTTCTCAGCACCTCTTCCTCCTCTTAACAGCTTAGGACGTCATTTCAGTGACACCTCATTGTCACTAGCATATGCTAACCTGTTTACTCAAGTCTTTAACAAATACTAATTATTGTCTTTGGAGGATACAGTTACTACTTATCCTTGTATGCAGCTCTCTGCTGATGTCTCCCCAATTCATACCTAAGGTAATGAAGGAAGGAAAGCTTGTTTTATTCTGCTGTCTCCCCTCTGAGCACTCAGGGCAATACTCCATCTATAAGAAGGGCTTAATCAACATTGGCTTGACAAACACTTTCTTCTAGCGGGTACTCTGTAAATCCTCCTACAGGCCAAGTACCCCATTATCCACTGTTTTCTGGGGATATCAGAAACAAATCAGCTCTACCTAGCAAGGCATAAGTGAGGTTCACCTGGTGAACTCTGGGGGCTCTCCTTTAAGGACCTCTTGAACCTGCTAAGAAAACTACAGGAACATGCTCCCCACTCTTTACTCATCTCCTCAACAGAGCCTCCTCGGGAGGGGCCCACGCCGGAGCCATCGCCTGTTTCCTTTAAGTGAGAGTGAAGCCTGGCTTTGAATGCAGCAAGAGTTCCTTGGAGCTTGAAGTGTTCAATTTTACTTCGCCATGCCCCCAGTATAATCCATTGAAAGGGCACTGTCCTTCAGGCCTTTCAGCTGGGCTGACAGCTGCCCGCTGATTAATTGACAGGTTAAAAAGATTGATTCCACATGTCAGAGCTGTAACCCTGCCAGAACAATACAGCTGTCACTGGGGCTGTAAAACAGACGCTTACATTAGCAGTCCTGAGAGAGCCGCGCACGGACGCATGCACCTGCCTTTATGGAGAGCCCAAACACACAGCCACGCTGAGATTAATCATCTTGAAAGCAACATGGGAAGATCAAAGAAATGTTTCCATGATGGAAATCATGGTAGCCATGATGCCATGGCATGTTCTTGGTCTGCAGATGGTACCTGGTGGGCATGCCAAAATGGTGCGGGGGGCAAGGTGGGGCTGCGAGAGTTGGCCAAGTCCCTCCAACGGGCACTTACACATAGTTCCGTTCATTCACAGACAAACCCCGCAGCTTGCCTAGGACTGCACTTCTCTGCACAGAGTTCTGCCTCACTAGGCCAGTAGCACACACACAACCAGGCCATGGGCATGCTAACACGCTCATGAACTCATTACGAAAACTTACTTAGATTGGATGGGCACCCCAACACACCGAAAGACTAAATATTAAGCCATGTCAAGTGCAGGAGAGATCCCAGGCACCTGAGGTGACTGTCCTGCAACCAGAAAACCTCTGGGGCACCTAGGACATCTGAACACACATGGGCCTCTCCAGAGACTTTCAAAGCATTTGAATCATTGTGGAGGGAGCATCAAAAGAGAAATACCCCAACCTATTTCTTATATATTTAAAATCTAAATAGCCCAGAATTGTCACTGTATATAGCAGTCAGGCCACAAGGGTCCCAGGAATAATTCATCAGAAGTACGCTGGTTATTTCTGGGTTTAGAACACCAAACCAGATCTCCCATGGTCCCCAGAGCCCGGCCCCATTTTGCCTCTTTTCTCCTCCTCCCAAACCCGCACAAGGATTCCCAGTGTGGGTCAGTGTGCTTCCCAGTGTGGGCAACGGGCTCCCCTTCAGGTCAATAGTGAGCACCAGCAGCCCACAGGTCAGGCTGGCATCCTCACCTGCATCTATCTGGTCACGGCACCTAATCTAGGCTGTTAGGGTGAGTGAGTCAGAATTTCCAGGTATAGGATCTGGAAATCTGTGTTATTAATAAGTTTCCTAGTTGATCCTCTGTGGAAGGACATACCTGTTTTTCAGTATATTCTACAGATATAGTTCTGCAAGGAACACAGTTACCCCTCCCTTTTCCATCAGAGCAGAGATGATTTTAAAAAAGAAGAAAATCTACTGATTTAGTCTTCAAACATAACCAGCCAATAACTAGACTGAAACAGGGAGGTAGGTTTCTAACCAATAGAGAAGACAGTGTTGGTCTGCAGACATGGTATCAGTCAAGCCAGTGAACTTCCTGCAAGTCATGAAAGAAACTATTCCATGACTTTAAACCTCATCTCACATGTGTGGCAGCGTTCTGTACAGTTACTCTGAGCAGGGCATTGTACCCCGTGCTGGTGGTAGGGGAGCAATAGAATCTACTGTGTACAGAACACATTCAGAGCAGATGCTGCTGGGTTCTGCTATCGATCTTTCTAAGTGATACATGAGTAACACAGATGATACCATCAGGGTGAGTTGTCTACCACTGGCATCCCTACAAAAGGAAATCAGGTGCCATCTCCATCCCTAATTAACACTGACTGAGTGCCAATTGCAGGACAATAAACGGACACACTTAAATCTACCCACACTAGGAATCCCTAATTTGAAGGGGAACGAAACAGAGGGAAGTTGGATGGGAAGGAGAAATGGTCCCCACGGAGAAGGAGCTCAGACCCCACCCCTAGCTCTCAGCTGTAGTTTCACCAGCACTGGTGGCTCACCAGCCCCAGTGCAGTCGGAAGGAATCCCATGTGGTTTCTTCCCTTAGGTGCCCCACGTGGTCTCTGCTTTACCCACCTCAAAGTCCTGACGTTACAGAACCACCTGGTGCCTGAATCGACTTGGGAAACTAATGGTCCAGCTACTGCTCAAAAGTCTCAAAGATGGTGAGTGTGCTTACGCAGCAAGGCAGTCCAGTCTATCTGCTCTTAACTTTTGACTATGGCATGTAAAGATATTTTGTTGTATTATCTAATGTGGCTGAGTCCCAAGAATTCCTGTCACCTTGGGATTCCTCCCCCAAGTAGATAGCAGCCAAGGCTTTTGTATACCCACTTTCTTCTAGAGGGAGAAGGTGACACCATTGCCTAGAGGAAGAAGGTGACAGGAATTCCCGGGACTAAACAAAAGACAGAACAAAAGAGTCAAATTATGACTTTAAAGTTTCAAAGACAATGTCTAGGCCATGAGACAAAGATTTAAAAGAGTGTAAGTATCCAAAACAGGTTCCACTCACCAAAAACTAAATGGCACCATACATGCACACACACACACAGGTTTTCTTAAACTGAGAGGAAGGAAACCATGAGTCCAAGAAAAGAGAGAATAGGTGGACCCAGGAGAGTCCCTGAGAAGGGACTCCCCCAGGGCCAGTTCTGAGGATGACAATAGGCCTATCAGAGGGCAGAAAGCCGCCTGTCCCGGCCCCTACCCCAACTCCCTCCTTCGCTATGAGAGAGCCAAAAGACCAGGTGAGATCCCCAAGATCTCTCCGACTCCTGCCAGTGCAGGAGGAAGTGTGGGGGTGGTGGGAGCAGGCAGGCAGGCCTCAGACAACCTCACAAAATTCCCCAGTCCAGAGATTGGAGAGTTCTCCCTCAAGCCACCGTGATGTGAATGTGGCACAGGGAGTCAGGAAATGTGACAAGACGTCGTAGTGGAGACAAGGAAGGCACTGCAGAAAGCTGCCTGGACCAAAGACCGAAGGTCAGGTGGGGATGGAGACATCTCAGTAGATGCCAACGCGGACAGGTGGCGATCCAGGCGGAAGCTCCGGCGGCTCCACTCTAGCCTCTGCTGTCTGTGAGCTCTCCATCATTTCTACCCTGCCCGGGGCAAGATGAGTGTGCAAGGCTTCAAAAGGACTGTGGTTAAGGTTCTGCAGCCCAGCCAAAGGAGCATTATAATATGATAGAATTGTCTTGTTATAGAAAAAAAATTTTTTAAAGATTTTATTTATTTATTTTTAGAGAGGGAAGAGAGAGAGAAACATCAATGTGTGGTTGCTGGGGGCCGTGGCCTGCAACCTAGGCATGTGCCCTGGCTGGGAATTGAACCTGTGATGCCTGGTTCGCAGCCCACACTCAATCCGCTGAGCTATGCCAGCCAGGGCAGAAAAATTTTTAAATTTAAATTTTTTGCGTATCTGCATTCCTGGGTTGAGATTTGCATCTGTCACAACTGTTGGGAAATCCTTTGTCCTATTGGGATAAAATCCGTCTCCTTTTCTTCCATGCCTTGCTCCTAATGCTCTCTCCACCCTTGCAGGACAGAAAGCACAGGGCTTCCAGAGCAGCACAGCTTCACGGGCAGTGTGCCAATCGGTGACAGTCCACAAACCCTTTGTTATCTGGCCTCAACAAGAACAAAATGGAAAGTAAGAGTTTACAAAATGTTGGAGCAATTGGATGTCGATACGACTCGAAGCACGTGACCAGCGGACCTGTCTTCTCGAGCACAGCATAGACCAGTCCAATGTTTTCCAACCTGTGTGGTGAGTGGACCGTGATGAGAGCTGCATGCTAGTCATAAACACTAGGAATGTGCATCCAAGGATTAGAAGTTTGGGTGGAACAAAGCAAAACCTGATCCTTTACCAGAACAACTGGAGAACTGAGGCAGCATTTGACGAGTGACTTAACCCCCTCCTACCTCACCTACCTCACTCCATGCTTCTCTCCTCCAAGGGAAACCATCACAGTTCCTTCCGTTGTCTCGCCTACGCCAGGCTCAACCCCCACCCCCTGGCCACACAATTGTAGCTGCCATCCAGGAAATCGGGATGGGGGTTGCAGCCAGAGGACTCCTGCTTCTCCCCAGCTTTTTGCAATTTCCCAGGCCTGGAGTTGCTCTTGGAGAGGTTCTAACTGAGGCTGGGTGGCCCCAGAGAAATGTGATTTGGGTCTGAACAGGCTTTGCCACAAGTCTCTTCAAAGCTTTTATGGTGAGATTCAATACAGATATACAGATCAATTATCTTAAAAGCAGCAAGGAGGCCCATCAAATATTTCTAGCTTTAAACAGGTTTATTTCCATCTGCACTTATCTCTGCTATTTAAACTCCATTGCTTGCAGTTAATCTTATGTAATGCAGCATAAGAGGGCTTATTTACTTTCTAATGACATCAATTGGCCATAAATATTAGACATCCAAGGTTCGTTGAAGCTGTGGGGACAGTTTTCCATTCTTACTTGACATTTGACTATTTGCAGAGCTTTCTCTTCTGTTTGTTCTTGTGTGACTCACTTATCGGCTGTCATAGGCCCATGTTCGATTTATTTAAATTGAATGAATAAGTACATTAGGCAAGGCTGTCAGGAGGAGAGAGAACGGGAACTTATTGGGATGAGTGATAAGTCAACATGCTGCAATAGAGATTCTCAGCAGAGCTGCTCGGTGCTAAATCAAAGTGCTAAATGGAGGTGAGGAGACAGCCCAGGGCTCAAAGATTCTATGATTTGCCTGAGGCCAAAGAGCTCTGGACGCTACCATCCCCCTGACCCCATTCCCTCAGCCCCGTTTCTCCCATCATCCACCTGGAAAGCAAGCCCCTCTGCAGGCAGTACTGTTGGTGAGGCTCCAAATACAGGGTAGGGCATCGCTTCTCACTGAAATTTCTCCCCTGCACAGATGCATCAACCTCTGTGAATCTGATGGATTCACAAAGAGGTCAGGGGCCTTTTAATTTGAAAGTTGCTAGATGTTTGCCTATGGTTAGGCCTCTTTCCTTCACCCTCCGCCCATTTTTCATTATAGAATTCCCTGTCCTTTGAAGACCCAAAACCTAAGGTAGCTTTATCCCTCAGAAGACTTTCAGCCTCTGCAAACACTTCTTTGGGATGTTAGAATGCAGTTCAGTACAAAATTCCTTTAACAAGCATTTTTTGGTTACCCACTAGTTGTCTAGAATTATGTCTTCTAAACTGCCCCATTTCCTCCTGCTTGTTAGAAAGTACATGGCTATATTGGGGAGTGTGCCAATAATGCAAGCCTCCAGGTTCCTCTAAACTTCTTTTTAGAAAGGAACAGTAGCCATTTTTAGAAAGGATGATGACAGAATCTCTCATAGGGGACAAATTTTTTTTAAATTAATTCATTCAGCCATTCTTTCCCTCGTATGGTACTCTGGCCCTTTGCTAGGCATTGGAAATTCAGTGGTGAGGAAAAACAGCCAAGGGCCTCACATTTGGGAGCTCACAACCTAGTGAGAGAGACTGACAGCTGACGTGAACCCAATGACCACACTAATAAATGGATGATGACAAACCACTCCTATTCTGTGGAAGCATATGACTAATTGGGGGTAGGTGGAGGAGGACTATATCAGGGCTTATTTCTTCCTTTGGCTGAGAAGCAATTGACTTTATGAAGAAGTGAATCATGTTTAATATATGTAGAGAGGGAGAAGGATCCCAGATAGAAGAAAGAGCTTGTGCAAGGGTCCTAAGGTGGCACTAACACGGCCCAGAGAAGTGGAGACAGTGGGATATGATGAGATTGGCAAGCTAAGCAGGGGCTGGACTGCAAAGGGCCTTCTAGGCTGGCCAGTCATTTGGCTTTTATCCTAAGACCAGCGGAAAATCACTGGAGAGCTTAGAGCAAAGGTACAGTGTGAACATAATCAGAGTTTTATTTTGAATAAAAGAAAACGACTTGGTCTATAGTGTAAACAATGGACAAAGGGAAGACGGATGATTTGCAAAGACCAGTTAGATGGATTGTGGAGCAGCAGAGTTGAAAATGATGGTAGCTTAGATTTGGGTAGTGGTGGTGGATGTGGAGAACAGTATATGGACTCAAGAGCTTGTTGGACTTGATAAGACTTGCTGGTGGGTTGGGTATGTGGCGTGATGCAAAGAGGCGTCTCTGTTGCTATGCAGTGAGGTCCTTCCTCAAATAGGCACTAGGAAGCTCTTGAATGTAAGTCCCCAAGGGCAGGAATCTCTTTTTTTTTTCCATTAATGCATTTCAAAAGAGTATCTGGCCCTGGCTGGTGTAGTTCAGCAGATTGAGCACTGGCCTGTGAACCAAAGGGTCTCTGGTTCGATTCCCAGTCAGGGCACATGCCTGGGGTTGTGGGCCAGGTCCCCAGTAAGGGGTGTGTGAGAGGCAACCCCACATTGATGTTTCTCTCCTTCTCTTTCTCCCTCCCTTCCCCTCTCTCTAAAAATAAATAAATAAAATATTTTTTTTAAAAAGAGTATCTGGGTCATAGTAGGTGCTCAATAAACACTTGCGGAATCTCAACTCCTTCTATTTCTCCTTGTTGTATGCAGATCTCTGCAGCTGAAAGAATTTCCTCAGGTGTATCTATAATTTGAAAACACTTTCTGCAAAAGGGCCTGTCTTAGCATGCTTGTGGATGCCTCTAGTTGCCCAGTGGGAAAGCCTTATTGTCTCAAATGCAGGAGACATTTAGACCTCTGCCTATGACAGGTACCTCTCAGGGAGCTGACAGCCACAGGCCCTCCCTTCTCCGGGAAGTATCCCATTCCCTGAGTGTTGCTGACTGATGAGAGGCAGACATTAGAAGCAGGTAGGCTCAATATAATTCTCTGTTCTGCAAATTTGAAATTTGGGAGACAGATATAAAAACTGACAATAGTTGGAACGGAGTCATTTTAATATTAACAGTTTGGATAGCCGAAATCATTTTGGAAGTCCCAAAACTGGTTGTTCCAATTTCCTTTGAATCATAAGATATATTAATTTCCTATAAATCCGTTTTGGGTACTTAAACTAACAAACTTGTGTTTTGTTTCTCTCTGAAATCAGGATGGAAACATTTTAGACACAAGACATGTTAGGTGAACAGTGTCTGAAGACTTAGAAACCCCTGCATGCTCTTTCTTTTCTGTTTATTTCCAGCAACTTTTTTACTTTAGCTGTCTTGCTGAGGTTTTGCTCTGTGACTCTTTATTCCCCAACAAATGTGGGGTGTAGAGACACTATTTTGCTGTGGCCCATGGTCCTGCGAACAGTTTCCAGAGTGCTTTGTGGGTCGAACTTAAGAAGCACGGAGCTGGGGCTCTCAACAAGAACCTGGTTCTTGTTGAGGGTGTGATCCTGTATTGTCCAAATGCTGGATAATGAGAGGATTTGGCCACGGCCCCAAAGGCTTTAACAACACAGTGATAGCTTGGGCCCCAGCAACGCTTTGCTCAAGTATTGTTTTCCTCCTTTTGCCACATCCAAGCATTTAAGTTCCATCAGCTTATTAACATGTTTCATTTTCTCCCTGCGAGACCACCAGTCATGTGAGAGTCTTCGTACCAGATGTAGACAAGGAGGCTGGATTTAGATCCCAGAGCCAGGGCTGACAGCCATCATCCTGTATAAGGATTATTTTAGGAGGAGACACAAGCCAAATATTTATCAGCTAATAATTGCTGGAGCCGGTAGCCTCCCCACATCAGAAGGGGAGCTGTCATCTTGGAGATGCAGTGCTGATGGCTGGATTTCCAGGCTCTGACCCCAGGGCAAACAGAAGCCAGCACTTCCCAGCCAGTGGTCCAGCAGCCACAGCAAGGAAGCTTCATGATTGGCCAGCCTGTGCGAGAGTGAGATGCACACAACCAAAACAGAGCACCCATATTCATGAATTCGAGGAGTGAAGGAAAGGAACATGAAAGAAGAATTTACCCCAGATAAATCAGCTCAGAGTGGACTAAATCTAGAAGACTACCGGGTCCCCGAAAGCCATTCACAGATGGATCAGGCCTTGAACATTCTCGGTAGACTGGGGAAGGAGTGCAAAACTGGGCACGAGGAAGCCCTGGCTAAGGAGGGGGGCGACCCCTGTGATCAGTGCTTGTCTGTCCTTTCCCAGCTAATGTGGTGTGGCGGGCATTATCCGAGAGAGAAAGCCTTGTTCCATGCCCTAATGGGGAGTGGGACAGGAGCTAGGGTGCAAGGCAGAATCTGGTAAGTCTGTGAACACTAAGCGGTAAGAGATCTTTATCTTCTCTGTCCTTTCCCCATCATGCCTCCCTCCCACAAGACACTCCCTCTCCACTTCCCTCCCATGATGGATGGATAGCTGGTGACATTAGCTGACTGTCAGTGCACCAAAGCCAGGAATTCCTTTATCCCTTCCTCACAGGGGGAGCTGGAGATAGGAAGCAAAGGAATCCACGTGTCTTGGGCAGCCCTCCCAGCACCACCTGGAAATACTGGCGCCTCCCCAAAGGGCTGCCTTTCCAAGAGCCGAGGAAATCCCAAAAGCTGTGGCTGCAGGCCGCAAACAAGGCAGGAGATCTGGCTCCACTCCCTCTACCACTCAGCTGAAATGCCCACCCATGGCCTTGGAGCTGCCGAAGCCAAGAAGTGACCCTGAGCTTCCCCCAGATCCCTCCCTCCCCCACCTCCTCCCAGAAGAACAGCCCCACTGACAAGGGGCTCTCTCCTTTTCACCCCCTGGCAGCAGCCAGGCCGTGCAAGGACAAGCCCCCCTGCAAGGGAGGCTCAGGATCCAAGCCAGTAGAGTGCAGACAATCTTGGGAGACAGATGGCCAGGCGGATGGGCCAGCAGATAGAGGCTCCTGCTCCTTGTCAAGATGACACTCAAAAGTACATCCCCGTCATCGCAGGTTGTCAGTGGTGTGTCAGCGCGAGATGCCGTGTATGTTTTTGGACATTCTGTGAGCTTGGAAGGCTGAGCTGGTTTCCACTTCCATAGCAACGACAACATTCCAGCCCCAGACGCAAGTCCCCGAGTTAGTGTCAGACAACAGGGGGGAAGTGGCAGGCAGAGAGGAGTGTCACTCCCAGCAGAGAACAAGGCTGGAGTGGCAAGGGTGGGCAGGAGGCAGATTTCTGGATGTCTGTGGGGAGACCGTGTGTGGGCACAAAGTGACAGAAGGTAGGAGCTAATGGCTGAGCTAACGGGAAATGCAATCTGTCAGCTTCAGCAAGCTGGGAGTAGGGGTTTCCTGAGCACTGGTCCTTTCCAAGATCCCTGAGAGTCCTCTGGTGTCCAGGAGAAAATCCCTGTTGGTTTGAACTTTGTGAAGATCTGTGGAGTAATAAATCTGAAGTCTTGCTGCTACTGGAATGGAATTAAAAGTGAAGGGGAAAATATAAGAGTCTTCAAGGACACTAAGGTGACACAGAATCACAAAATGCATTTGCCCCTCTTTGACTGAAGGAGCTAAATTTATCCAGATTCTGAAAATAAACTCATTGGCAAGTGAATGGCTGAGACTTTGTGCATCCAGAGAAAGAGGGTTGGGGACAATGGCTCTTTCACCATCACTTCTCCTGGTCTGCTCTCTCCAGTCAACCACTAAGTCACTAAATCTTTGAATTCTAGATCAGAGTCTGTTTCTAGGCTGAACTCTGCTGGCCTCTCGCTGTCTGATCTGAGAAAAGTTACTCTCTCCCCAGGTTTCAGTTTCCTCTTTGTCAAAAGAAGAGGCCCTGAGATGGAAGGATGACTTACTACATGAACTTGACCATGGGGGTTGTGGCAAGGGATGCTCTTTGGTCACTGAACGACCAGCCTGTCCTTGTGGTAGAATAAATAATTCCCCTCCAAAGATGTCATGTCCTAATGCCCAGAACTTGTGAATACATTACCTTACCTGACAAAAAGGACTTTGCAAATGTGATTAACCTAAGGAGCCTGAGATGGGGAGATTATTCTGAGTTATCTGGGTGGGGACAACGTAATCAAAAGGGTCTTTGTAAGTGAAAGAAGGAGGAAGGAAGGTCAGAGTCAGAAAAGATGTGATGATAGAAGCAGAGGTTGGAATAATGTGATTGCTGGCACACGTAGAGGAGCACAGGCAGCCACTGGAAACTGGAAAAGGCAAGGAAACAGACTCTCCTACGGTTTCCAGAAGTAACACAGCCCTGAGAACACCTTGATTTTAGCCCAGGAAGATGTATTCTGACCTCATAACCTGCAGAACTATGAGATGATAAATTTTTATTGTTTTAAGCCACTTAAGTGTCTGTTTGTTATAGGAGCAATAAAACACTAATACAGCCCTGACTGAGTTGCTCTGTTGATTGGAGTGTCATCTCATACACCAAAAGGTTGCAGGTTCAATCCCCAGTCAGGGCACATACTTAGTTTGCAGGTTTGATCCCCAGTCAGGGCACATACAGAAAGCAACCGATTGATATTTCTTTCTCACATTTATGTTTCTCTCCCTCTCTCTCCCCTGACACCCCTCTCTAAGAGCAATAAACATATCTTCAAGTGAGGATTAAAAAATAAATAAAGAAACTAGTAGTCCTCTTGCAACATAACCTGGGCTGAACACTTTGCTTTCTTGGCCTATTATAAATACCATGGAGGGAGGAAGGTGCAAGGTCAAGTGGAGTTCTTTGTGTGCCTCCAGAGCTTCTAACAATGTGTTTGGCATAGAGGAATCATTCCATCAGTAATACTTATGGGCTTGATTTGATTCAGCAATGAGAGAAGAAAATGGTTTGGTGGCCTGGCATAGCCAAAACTTTTGAGCAGATCTGAGTGAATCCAGGAATGAGAAGTCACCTGGTAGTGGCCTCCCACTTGCTTAATGTGTTAACTGTGGAGCAGAATGAGTGGCTATTCTCTGCCTCGGTGTTCATGTGTCATAAGCATCTAGGGCCACTTCTACTGCACTAACCTTGGCTCTCAGAAGACCCTCTCAGCAGTGTCTTATGTCAAATGGAAGGGATGTCTATCCTTGCAGCAGCCAATGGGGGAAGCCAAGCCAGAGATTTGAGGAAGGCTCAGAAGATGTTGAGAAGTCAGAGAATGTTAGTCAGTCACCATTCCCCAAGCAAACATTTCCTGAGAACTGTCCTAGATTCTTGGGATAGCAAAATGAATAATCTCCATACTCAAGGAGATCACAGATTAGAAGAGTGCATAGTCATAAAAGCAAATATTTATGAGACAAGATTTTCACTACAAATAGCTTATGGGAGCTCAGAGGAGGTGACATTTAGATTAGGACTGAGGAAAGATTTCTTCACACAGATAATTTGGGCAAGTAAATTTCCAAGCATAAGGGAAGTTTTAAGTAAATCATTAGCAGTATAAAATTGTATTAGGAAACTCAGGAAACCAAGAATATAAAGGAACTTTCTCAGTGCAATAAAGGGCATTTTTGAAAGCCCATAACTAAAGTCATATTTAATGATGAAAAAGTGAAAACTTTTCCCTCTAAGATCAGGAGCAAGACAAGAATGCCCAATTTTACCACTACTGTTCAACATAGTACTAGAAGTTCTAACCAGAGCAATTAGATAAGAAAAAAGAAATTAAAGGCATTAAAATTAAAAAAGAAGAAGTAAAACTCTCTCTATTCACAGAGGGCATAATCCTATATATGGAAAACTCCAAGTGGTCCAAAGAGAGCTACAAGAACCAATAAATAAGTTCAGCAAAGTTGTAGATGATAAGATCAGCACACAAAAAATAAGTTTTCTTATTTTTTCATTACATACCAACAATGAACAATATAAAAGGACCTTAAGAAAGCCACTACATTTGAATAGCATCTAAGAGAATAAAATACCTAGGAAAAAATTTAACCAAGGAGGTAAAATACTTTTACACTAAAAACTACAAAATATCAATGAAATAAATTAAACAAGATATAAATAAATGTAAAGATATTCTACATTCATAAATTGCAAAACAAAATTGTTAAAATGTCAATACTACTCAAAGTAATCTACCAATTTAATATGATCTTTGTCAAAATTCTAACAGCCTTTTTTGCAGAAATAAAAAACCAATCCTCAAATTCGTATGGAATTGCAAAAGTCTTTAAATATCCCCCCCAAAATCTTGAAGAAGAACAAAGTCAGAAGATTCACACTTCACAGTCCCAAAACTTACTACTAAGATATAATCATCTAAACAACATAGTACTGATATAAAGATAGACATATAACCCAACAGAATAGAATTGTAAGTCCAGAAATAAACAAATACATTTATAACTAACTGAATTTTGAAAAGGATGCCAAGTCCCTTTAATGGGAAAATAATACTCTCCTTAAAAACTTGTGCTGGGACAACTAAATTTCAACATACAAGAATGAGAGTGAATCATATTTCACATCATATACAAAGTTACCTTAAAACAGATCAACAACCTAAATACAAAAGCTAAAATTATAAAACTTTTAGAAGGACGTAAGTGTATATCTTCATGACCTTAGGTTTAGCAATAGATTTTTAGATATGACATGAAAAGCAAGAGCAACTAAAGAAAAAAATAGATAAATTGGACTTCATCAAAATTAAAAATGTTTGTGCATCGAAGAACACTACCAAGAAAATGAAAAGACAACCTACATGATGGGAGAAAAGATTTAAAAATTGTATATTTAATATGGGTTTAAAATCCAGAATATATAAGATACTCTTACAATTCAATAACAACAGGAGAGCCCAATCAGAAAATGGGCAAAGAAATTAAGCAGACATTTCCCAAAAAAGACATAAATATAGCCAATAAACACATGAAAAGATGCTTAACAAGATTAATCATTAGGAAAATAAAAATCAAAACTTGGACAACAATATAACATTTCACTTCTACTTGAACGGCCGTAATTTTAAAAACAATGGAATATAACAAGTGTTGACAAGGATGTGAAGAAGCTGGAACACTCACACATTGCTCATAGGAATGCATTGATGGAGCTGCTGTGGAAAACATATTGGTTCAAAAAGTTAAACAAAGAATTACCACATGACTCTGAATGTCCACTCTTAGGGATGTAACTGGAAGAATTGAAAACAAGGACTCAAACAGATACTTGTATGCTAATATTCATTGCAGCATTTTTCCCAGTAGCTAAAAGGTGAAAAAATATGTTTTTCCCATCAACAGATAAATGGATAATCAAAATGTAGTCTATACATACAATGAAATAGTATTAAGTCATAAAAGCAATGCAATTGTGATACATGGATGAAACTTGAAAACATTATGCTAAGTGAAATAAGCCAGACACCAAAGGACAAATATTGTGTGAACCCACTTAGATGAAATATTTAAAACAGGAAATTTTGTAGAGACAGAAAGCAGATTAAAGTTTACCATACACTAAAGGGGAGCAGTGGGGGGAATAGGGAGTTATTGCTTCATGGGTACCGAGTTCTGTTTGGAGTGAGGGAAATATTTTGGAAACAAATAATAGTAATGAATTTACAACATCATGAATGTAATTGAATTTTTAAAAAGGTTAAAATGGCAAGTTTTATTTTATTTATTTATGTATATATTCCTACATATACACATATTATACATATATATGCACATATATGCATATATATATATATATATATATCCATAAGAAAAACATTAATAAGGAAAAGTGCATTAGGCTTGGGAGCAGAAGCCAGGGAAGTGTGTGCCCTGGAAAAGCCTCAGATGCTTTAAGACAGTGGAGATGTGGGAGGAACTGTATGGCCCATTCTTGCTAAAATGAAATGTGAAGGAGCTAAAGTGCCATGCTAGAGATTTTGGACTGCTAAAGAGTGCAATGTGTTTATTTTTATTTTATTATCATTTTTGTTATCAGTATTAGGATGATTCCTGTTTTTACGTTAGTGTGCAGAACGGATTGATTTGGAGGGAATCTACAGGCTTTGGGCAGCTATCACAAGGGTACAAATAGGAAACCAGAAAGGCCTGCTGTAGGGCAGTGGCAAGGGGACAGTGGAGCAGTGGCAGTGGGGGGACAGCAAGGGAGTGGCCAAGAGTGAATCCGTGTGATGTAGAGCAGAATAGAAGAGGAGGGTGAGGAGGAGCAAGGAGCTGAGGATGCCTCTCCAGGAATGTCGCCCTCAGCCCTTTCCCCACTCGAATGAGGCTGGGAGAGAGCCACAGTGAGCAGCTAGTTAGAGGCAGAGCCGAGGCTCCACGCTGGGTTTCCTCACTCCCAGCACAGGTCACTCGTACACGTCACCCTCGGATGACACAATTCAGGTTTTAATTTGGTTTGAAAACCCTGAATGCAGTTTTAACAGTTTGGGGTGGGGCAATCCCTTCGTTTTTTGACTGACTTTATTTTTGAGTTTCTAACTCCTTCAAGTCCCCCTTTCTATGGGGTCATTGCTTGATCAAGGGGATTCTCCCCAGTTCAGCTTTGGCCTAGAGAACCCCTCCTTTTCCTGAGGTCCTCTGCTGCCCTGCTTGCAGACTTCCTGCTTCCCGATTTCCAAAGAGAAGTGTGAACCCTGCCAGGTCAAGGAAAATTATGTACCTGGTTGTAAATTAATTTCCATGGTTTCATCATTACTAATCTTGTCTGGGCTCATAATTAGAGGCCAATGACATATTAATTAATCACTCTAATTAGCAAGTGTCAGAGGGATAATCTGGAAGTTCCATGGTGTCTACACAAGGGGTTGATAGCAGGGTAATCCCAGGCCAGCCTGCCTCCTGTCAAAATCTACTTTTATTCAGCCCATTATCCAATCTAAGATACATTTTATGTATCTCATAGGTTTAGCTGCTTCTCAGTGTAAACAAGAGTTTCCTTGTGTTTATTTTGTGTAAATGAAGACAGTGCATGTAAATAAATGGAGGTGTTAAATGTTGTGGTGATCATGATTTAAATAGAGGAATACAAAATAATGCAGAGGCTGGGACTCAAGGGTATCCAGAGAGGCAGGAAAATTGAATCCATATCTCAGACCTACCAAGGCCTGGCATGGGGCCTCAGGAAGTCACCTCAGCTTGTCCCATCAATGCCAGGCCCCTAGTTGCCATATCCAAATGTAAGAGAGAGGGGATTTTTGTAGTGTTTGCTTTTTGCATCATTTGAGACATAGTGGTCCCATAGACCTGGCAGTGAACACATTCAATCACCCAGTACAGCCCCACGTAAAGCAGTGTGGTACCTCACAATGGAGGCTAATTCACCTAACATGCAAGGAGGTGTGACTTCATGTTTATTCCTCTGCAAAACTTTTCCTTACAAATAACTACCTAAAACACGAAAACAAAATTGTCAAACTCTGTGTCCTGTTTTATTTGTTAGGGAAATAAATCCATAGGTTATTGTATTTGAATTCTCCTTGATGGGACCAGCCATGGAAATGATATGAGCAAACTGTAGGCCTGGTGGTATAATTAGCCCCAGGGGCACCCCCTTCACATAGATGCTGCTTCTGCAATATGGCCAGCCTGAAGAGTCCACTGATGACTTTCCTGCAATACCAGACTGAGCACTGCAAAAAAAAAAAACCTAGAAAAACCCAGGCAGACTGATGGTCTCAAACTATCCCTTGCAACATCAACATGAGCTCTCCTTCAGAATCATGTCGTCCCATCACTCTTTTAACCACATTCTAATTTTATAAGCAGATAGGAACCCACTTCCAATGGTCACCAGGAGAGGGAACGTCCTTCCTGCCCCTTTAGAGAGTTCCCCCAACCCATTCTGGTCTTGAACACCTCCCTCGTCCATGGTCACGGCTATGCCTAGAACGCTGCTCCAAGGGAAGAATTCCCACTGATGTTCATTCACATGCCCATAGCCACCAGCAGGCGGTACCTTTTTCTGTGGGGTAAAGTTAATCCTTTACTCAGGGGTCTTTTCGGAATCAGCGTGTTGTGGGATGAGAAATCCAGGAACACCGGTGCTGGGTCTTCATGTGTATCTCTGGGCCCGTTACCCTGTCTGTCATCTCAGCCTTCATCCACCACATGGTCTGAGAGGAGTTGCTTGATAGGCAATGCTTTGTTTTCCTCCTCCACAATGAATCTATCAAATCCTGATTGTCAGGTTTGTTTAACTCTAGCAGTTAGAATCCTACAGGTTTCCAGGTCATCAGCATACGGCACATTCATGGAGCCAGTTGTGATGAGTTCACCCCACCGGGATGGATTCTCATCCAGTTCCAGTTCACTTTCTCCTCTTGGCCAATCAGATCCTCTCAATTTGTCACCAGGTCCTCAAATAAATAGACCTTTCTGGCTTGATCTTTAGGTTCAAACTTTAATATCAGGCCAAGCCTGCCAGGTAGCATCCCAAGCTTCAAGTTGCTGCCGGTATTCCAGACTCTCAAACCTTCTTCCACATGCCTGTTCGTAGGATTAGAAGTCAGCCTTTTAGTCTGCTAGTCTCTCACCTGGAGTTGTGTCTTCTATTTCATTCTTCCTGTTAGCAAGGTGATACATTTCCTTTTGGTGTCTTAAAACTTTTTTTGCCTTGAATGTCAGATACTAGGATTGCTATCCCAGTTCTTTTTGTTTGTTTATATTTTCCCAGAATATCTTTTTTCATAAAAAACTATCTTTTTTTAAAATTTTCATCCCTCTTTTATCATTTACACGTATTCCTTGTAAACAACGTGCTATTGATCTTTTAGAATCCAACCAAGAATGTGTCTTTTTTAAATTATGGCAAAGCACACATAACATAAATTTTACCAGTTAGCCATTTTAAGCATGCAGTTCAGTGGCATTAAGTACATTCATGTTGTTGCGCGATTACCACCACTATCCATCTCAAGAACGTTCTTTTATCTTGAAAAATGGAATCTCTCTACCCATTAAACAATAACTCCCCATTTCCTCCCCCCCCCCAGGCCCTGGTAACCACCATTCTACTTTCTGTCTCTAGAATTTGCCTACTATACCTCATATAAGTGGAATCATGCAATATTTGTGTGTACGTGTGTGTGTATGTGTCTCTGGTGTATTAGCATGACTTCAAGGTTCATGCATACTGTAGCACATGCCAGAATTTCATTCCTATTTAAGGCTGAATAATATTTGATGATATGTGTGTATAGCACAATCTGTTTATCCATTCATCTGGGTTGCTTCCACCTTTTGACTATTGTAAATAATGCTGCTATGAACGTGGCCATATTAATATTTCTTTGAGTCTCTGCTCTCAGTTCTTTTTGGTAAATATCCAGAAGTGGAATTGCTGGATTACACGGTGGTTCTATTTTTAATTTGGGGGGAAATCCTCATGCTATTTGCCACAGCAGCTGCAGGCACTATTTTACATTCTACCCACAGTGCACAGGGTCCTCCTTTCTCCACATTCTGGCCAGCACTTGCTATTTCCTGTTTCTATTTTGGTAGTCATCCTCAGAGATGTGCGGAGACAGAGAATTTGCCTTTTCATTTAACTCATTTAGATTTACTTAAGCATTGTTACATTGTGATTTATTCTATCCTATCTTAATTTTTCACTTCCTATAATGTTTATTCTTTTCCCCCCTCCTTTCCAGCTTTCCATTGAGCAGATTGAGTTCTTTATTTCTGAATGCCTTTGAATAAGTTCTGATATTTCGAATTGTCTTCTCCATAGACCTTAACATTTGGGGAGAGAATTTCTCGATCTTACATTTTTACTGCGATTATTGTTATTTTATCCTGTATATCATGATCTTTGTTTCAATAATACATTTGTCATACCTAATATTTTCACTTGGATATTTTATGTAATTTCTTTGTTGTGCTTCATTTCGCTAATATTTTCCTTTATCTTGCTGTGGACTCATTTTGCTTGTTGTAAATGTTTGTCAATCTATTCTAGTAATTCTACTTCAGTGGGTGTGTATAATTCAATTTGCTTCTTTCTTTTATATTGGTTATGCCTCTCAAATGTTTCATCATTTTAACCGGTAAGCTCATTTCATTACTCCTGGGGATTTCAGCTACTTTGCCTGGTAACATATACTGGTGACAGGCCAGGGGCCAAGCCTTGATCTTTGTTCCACTCAGAAAAAAATTTTAAAGAAAAAGTGAACTCAAAAATGAAGATTCCCAGGCAATACAGAACCACTGCTGGGTCCCTTTGCTGCCGCTTCACCTACCTATCTCAAGAGTACAATTCTACTAACAAGGCTGGGTTTGTTTTCTGTTTCCCACTGGGCGCCTGCCGTGTGTCACAAGTCCCCATTCTTGATTCACTAGCTCCACCCCCTGCATGACGTTGGGTGGCTGTTTTGGAAAGCCCGGGAGTTCTGACAAAGGTATAAGAAAGATGGCAAAAGGGAGAAAGAGGCATAGGCCAGAGAGCTGCATCTTTCTAAGGAGCCTCAGAACAGAGATTTACATGTTTTAAGCACAGGCAGGTTGAGAGAACTGGGTCCGACTGCCCCTCTGGAGGAGACCTGGGTTGGTTCCACCTGGGGCAACTCATCGTCGAGGACCGCAGGGGAGGGAGCATGCGCAGCACCCACAGAGTGCTCTGAGCTTAATCTCTATCCCCACACACACTTCCCCCTCTCTAAGGAAGGGTGTGTCCGGCTCTGCTGGGTTCTTTCTGTGGGAAGGGCACCTGAGGCAGGGAACCCAAACCAAAATGACGCTGCAGAATAGGGACTCGAGGTCCTCACCACAAAACCCACCGCAGATGAGCAGGGCCTCCCATGCCCTCACCTGCAAAGGAAGCGGAATGGGAGTCCGGGGCCTCTCTGGCTCACAGCTGCCGTCCTAGTTCAGAATCGTGCCCGGGGCAGCAGACCCCCTTTAGAAGCCATGGCCTCTTTAGAAAGACCCATTCTTCAAGGACCCTGCAGGCTGCATCTACGCTTTCGATAAAAAGCACATTTATAAAACAAGAGTTTTATCAGTTAAGCAGTTAGGAGAAGCTCAACGTTGGTATCTCCAAAAGTATTTTTTCATCACCAAAGACGGAGCATTGGCCCCTCCCACTCCATCTAGTTCCTTTAAATGGAGAACTCCCATGGTGCAGTTAATATGACTTCTTTTGGAAAAATTGGCTTTCTAAGCAATCTGCGGTCAAAAGCAGGTGCTCTTGTAGAGAGGTAGGAAGTTCCCTAGCTGCTCCCTCAGCCCACCTCTGCCTCCCTCCACTCAGGGCCCTGGGCCTGATGTGAGCCTGGCTGCCACTGTGCATGGGGGAGGCTTGTCATCTCTTGTCACAAGACCTCAGGAGCATGCCCACAGGCCGGACGCCACAGAGCAGGACACTCGGGGTTGCTGGGGCCAAGCAGGGGCATGCCCTGCCCGCTGCCTGTCAGCAGCTGTGGCTGGCCCGCTGAAGCCTCCTGTCAGAGTCCGAGCGTGTGACACAGCTGCCTGTGTGTGTCAGCCATGTGGGGCCACCTGCACGTCAGGACGCGGGCCATTTGTGCCTTTTTATTTATTTTTTTTATCCTCACCGGAGAACATTTTTTTCATTGCTTTTAGAGGGAAAGAGAGAAACATTGACATGAGAGAGAAACACGGATTGGCTGTCTTCTCGTACACACCCTAACCCAAGACTGAACCTGCGACCCTTCGGTCTGTGGAACGATGCTCCAACCAACTGAACCATACCAGCCAGGGCCATTTTTTTCTTTTTTTAAAAGATTTTTTAAAGTTATTTTTTAGAGAGAGGGAAAGGGAAAGAGAAAGACAGGAAGAGAAATATCAATGTGTGGTTGCCTCTTGCACGCCCCCTACTGGGGCCCTGGCCCACAACCCAGGCATGCGCCCTGACTGGGAATCAAACCAGTGACCCTTTGGTTTGCAGGCCCATGCTCCATCCACTGAGCCACACCAGCCAGGGACATTGTTTCTTTTTGGTGAAAGAGGGGAATATAGTCTAACTACCCAAGCCATCAAGAAAGGCTTTCTTCAAAACCTTCTTAGCCTTCAACTTATAGATTCAACATCATGCCAAATCCAGTGGGTGTGTGTGTGTGTGGTGGTGGGGGGAACATCCAGGGAGGGGAAAACAGTTTCTGCTAAAATTCCCAAGCCCTCCCATCTCCCGGGAGCTGATGCGAGTGCCCTTTCTGCAGCCCCGCGCCATCTCTCTGAGTCCCGGTGTGACGACTCCTCTACTCGAACGCAGGTGGCTCCATTACTCAAGCTGTGACACAGGGAAGGTGCCGTGGGCCACAGGGTCATCACAGCCTCATCGCTTCCCTGGCCACCGGCCCCCTCGCAAGGACATTTGGTGTTTAACTCGGTCGGTGACGGGCACCACAGAGTTGCTGAACGACAGGGACAGAAGCCGGGTGACCGCTCAGGGCCCACTTTAAGTAATAGCGTGGGACAGGCATTAACCTTGCTCTCCTCGGGAGCAAACAGTCCTCAATGTCTTTGTCTTCCCTGTCATCTACATTCTGTCCACGAAGGGTGTTCCAGCCTCCTTCCCAGCCTTATGAGCAGAAAAGATGTATCTACTCAGAAAGACACCAGTCTTACACACAGGCAGAATAGAGAGCTGACTACATGAGTCGGTAACCTCAAAGGTCCCGGGCACCTCGGCCATCTGAGGTCCCACCGGCCTGACAACTATCTCCCTCAACCAAAGGACTTAATTGTGTGAAACGCTACCGTTAAAGTCACCTTTTGTTTGGGGCCCTGATCAGCTACAAATACACAGGTGAGACAACCCGCCCTGTCACCCAGGGTGTTAAACTTCAGAGAGAACCAGCATCGGGGATCTGTCCTGGAGATGAAATGTTGGGGGGAGTGCTGGCAGCAAACCCGAAGAAGAAGGAGTTGCCCGGAGGGACGCAGACAAAGGCGCTACCAGCAGAGGAAAACCTCACCCTCCTCACACCGCTTTCTGCTTACCTGGAAGGTGGATCGAGAGAGGTAGGGGGAGGGAGGGGGTCAAGGAGGGGGTCAGGGAGGGACAGGAGTGACCACCCAGTTGCCAGGAGAATGCTCGGCACAGAGGCAGACCCGGCAGCCACCCCTGTGGCTCCCACCCGTGGCTCCCCTGGCAGGCTGCGTGGACGCCAAGTGCCCCCACTTGAGGTGAACACGCAACAAGGCTCTCAGCCGCTCTGGGCCCTCGCTGACGTCTGGCCCCAGCCACTTCCACTGTTTCCTTTACTCTGTCTCCATATAGAATAATATGCGATTAATTGATTTCCTGTCACTCTTTTAGTACAGAAAATTAATTTCAGAACAACCTTGTTTTCTCAGGGTATGAATCCTCTACACACAGAGTAATTCAGCTGCTCCATTATTTATGAGAGAAATAGTGATGGAGTGTTCGACGGAGATGCCCCAGGGCCACAAGCTGATAGTCTCTGTTACTGATACAACAATATTCCACCGGTGCCTCTAAATAATTCACACCCACAACTCGGTCTGTGCCCGCGAACCACTCAGGACACGACGGGGGGAGGCACGGCGGTGAGATGTAGGAGGCGGTCAGTGACAGTGCAGAGGTGAGGCGCCAGGGCCTCCTCCTGAGGCCCACCACGGGGGGCCGTGGGAAGTGGGGCGTGGGCTGGAGGCCACAACCTGTTGCCCGACCCCGGGCTCCCTCTCACGCTCATGCAGAGCAAAGCTCGCACGTATTCTAGGAGAGGACTAAGACCCCGAGGAGGGAAATGAGAAAACAGACCTGCAAACCCCAGACCCAGTTCTGAAGAGGCCAAGCAGGACACCTCAGGCCGTTCAGGTTAAGCAGGTCAGCTCAGTCCTCTGGAGCTCAGATAGAAGGTTTTTATGGGTTTGTTTCGTGTGTCTTTAACCTAGTCGTTCATCAGATGAATCTGAGGCATTGGTTAAAACAGAGCTTCCTACACCCAGACCAGACCCGCTGACTGGGAGCCTCCTGAGTCTCTAGTTGATGCTAGGTCTCCATTCTCATAGGAAGAGCTGGATTCCATACGGCCGAGGGCCCTTCCTGCTCTGACATTCTCTGAGGACTCTAACAAAGAGAAGCGTTAACCCACGCCTGTGGCGGGAAGGGCTGCCTTGTAGGGCTGTTGGTGGCCAAAGGAGCGAGCGGGTCACCTTGTACACTGGGCGGAAACAGAGGGACGAGACCTGGGCCTGACCTGTGGCACAGCCCTTGGCCTTGTTGTTTCCCCCTCCTGTCACCAAAGCCGGTGAGGGACATGGGTCCTCCCTGCCTCCAAAAGAAAGGCCAAGGCCATACATGCAATATCCAGGCCATCCTGACATGGACATGTGTGCAAGGCAGGAATCTAAGATGGCCCCAGGATTCCCGCCCTCTAGTGGACACGCCCTGTGCAACACCCTCCCCTGGGGATGGGGCAGGAATCGTGAACGGATGGGATATCACTCATGATCTGATTACTGATCAGTTGCCTTTGACTTAATCTAAAGGAAAATGACTCTGGGTGGGCCTGACAACATCAGGTGAGTCTTTAAAAGTGCAGGTCAGAGAGACGGGCTCCTGCTGGCCTGGTCACAGCAAGCTGCCTTGTTGTGGGAGGATCTACGGTGGAGTCCCGGTGACCAGAACCTGTGGGCGGCCTCTAGTTGCTGAGAGTGACATCTAGCCAACAGCCAGCAAGAAAAGGTGACATCAATTCTACAATCACAGGGAACTGAATTCTGCCAGTAATCTGGATGAGCTTGGAAGACACTAGGAGCCTCAGAGAGATGACAGCCCACTGACTGACCTTGATTTAGCCCATTGAGCCTCCGAGCAAAGGACCCAGGTATCCCACACCAGGGCTCCTGATGCACAGAAACTGAGAGATAATAAATGGGTGTTGTTTTAAGCCACTAAGGCCTGGCAGTTTAATTTGTTAAGCAGCAAGAGAAAACAATGTAACATGCACCTAGCTACATAAACACTCCTGGACGCGCATGCCCTGTAGAGTTCACACAGTGCTTCCAAAGCTCACGTCTTACTTATGTCTGCCCGCCGAGCGCCCACACCTCCACGCAGTGCCCAGGAAGTGTTCACAGAATAATTCATCTCACGTAGACACTGAAGGCAGTGCTGGGAGCCTGAGAGGGCAGTTAGATTTTTTTTTAATTTCTATTTCACAGATGGAGAAATTGCAGCTGAAATAAATTGCTCTGAGGTCACACAAAGAGTCTGTGGCAGAGGAGGGCTCAAGTTCAGGCCTGCTGATTCCAAGGCCAGCGATCATGCTCTCTGTTGCCCAGTGACGGTGCCTCCCTGCACTATCTTCCCCGAGAGAAGAAAGTTGTTTTAAATGTGGGTCCCAAAGGCCTGAGTGTCTACAACTCTCTAAGAAAAGGAAAACCGGTGCAGTGGGAGGGAGGTGAGTGCCACCATCCTATCCGTGGCCCTCCCTCCTATCCACCCAGTCAGTGGGCAGGGGCATGGCACTTAGGGGTCAGCCCTTTTGGGGCTCCGAGTCTGCAGCTGCCCCACTGCTCACCCGCCATGCCGGGGCCCTCAGCTTTGCTGCCCTCCCCTGATCCAGGAGGACTGAAGGCCCAGCCAACCTACTCATCAACGGGCCCATTGTCATTTATCATTAATGGTGTCCGGTCAGATCCAAGCAACAATTGGAAAACCAGATTGCAACACTGTGCTCTTTATTGCTGGTGTTTCTGTGGAACATTAGCCGTAAGAAGCCTCCAGAGAGAAGCTGTGAAGGGAAAAAAAGAAAAAGAGTGAAAAAGAAAGCGAGAAAGGTACTTTCCTGGCTGCAAACTTCACGACACAGCCACTTTGTAACATGCACCATATGCAGCAGCCACGCACAAGGCCCAATAACCTCCTTCCAAATGGTAATAAATCCCCTCGGACCCCGACACACTTGTAATTTACAACTTGGCTAAAATGAACATTATTTCAAGCTAAGCGTATTCTCAGAGGTGCAGGAAAATGTGGCAGCTTTCCTGCTGACAGAGGAGTTTCTTTTTAAATGTCATGCATTCACTTTCATTACTTCCAAATAATTGCCCGAAAAGATCGGCTGCTGGACAGGGCTGCCCACTTTACATCACTATGAGTCAATTTCATCATCATCAAAGGAGCCCCTGGGAGCTGGTTTCAGCCTGGGGCGGGCTCAGCCCTCAGCTGCTGGCTCCTATTGGTCTCCTGGCTGTGCAGGAAAAGGTGCCTCCATCCTTCTCCTGGGACAGCGCCGGGTAAGATGGAATGTTGTCTACAGGCACACAACATGATCTGTCATCACTGCCACCATCAAATATCATTCTCCTGGATCGGCTGGATCATAATGTCATTGACTGCCCAGGCCCAACTGTGGTGCCTGTTACCTGGAGCCAGCTAAAAGAAGTATATTCCTGTTCTTCATGAAAGCTGCCCTGTGGCCAAGAGAAGGGAGAAACAGGAAGACGTAACGCTGGGGTTAAACGGGTTACCTTGCCTTCCCCTCCCCATGGGAATAAATTTTGTAAGAAGTCTGCTTCCTACATGCTCTTTGCTTTCAGAGCTCTGATTTTGCTGTGTAACAAACCAGCCCAAAACTTGGTGGCTCAATTATTTCCTATAATTTTGTGGGTTGACTGGATCAACTATTGTGGTTGCTTTTCTCCATGTGATGGATGTCAGCTGAGGTTGCAGTCATCTGGGGGTTGGGCTGGGCTACAAGGTCCTACTTGGCATAGTCACATGTCTTGTGCATTGGCATGGAAGGCAGGAAGACTGGACTCAGCTGAGCAGGTGACCAGCTGGGCCTTTGTCTCCATCATATAGCTCCAGATCTCCACATGGCCTCTCCACATGGCCTCTCCACGTGGTCTCTCCATGTGGCTTCTGCACATGGACTTGCTACATGGTGCCTGAGTGTTACAGAACAAACAAGGGGGGCCTGGGACGATATACTATTACTGAAAGAAGCCCCCGGGTCCGTTATGTCCACCGCCCGAGGAAAGACGTCTCTCAATGCCAGAGATTCGTGAAAAGGAAAGGAAATGTTTATTTAATGCTATACAAACTTAAAGTAGTGACCTAATGTCTTTATCAAAAATCCTAAAGTCCCTAAAAACACCCACAAGCAGACACAGTCCTTCCTTCCTTCCCCCTTTGCCCAGTCCAGAGTACCGTATCTCAGGAAAGGAAATAGAAGTCCATGGCTCAGGCAGTCCTCTGGTTATTCCCAGTTAGTACTCCATCTCGCCTGGGAGACCTCCCTGGGTTCCCAGCACCCTCAGCTGAGTCGCCAGGATCTCTGCTAAAACCAGGTGGTGGTTCCCCCTTCTAAAGCTGCGGGGGTCCCCACTCTGGCAAAGGCACGTGATCCTCTCTCCCAGGGCCACAGGAGTCCCCACTCTGCCAAAGCCGCGTGGTTCTCTCTCTCAAGGCTGCGGGAGTCTCCACTCTGTCAAGGCCGCATGGTTCTCCCTCAATGGCTGCCGTGTCTGGGTTTAAATCCCTGCACCAATCTTCTTCTGCAGCCCCATTTCCAACTCCTCCTATGCTTGGGCACATTTGCCCTCAATCTGCTGTCTTCTCCAGCTTTTCTGGTCGCTATCGTGGGTCTGGGCAGGTGTGACCCCATGTCATGGAGCCAATCTTCTCCGAGCTCCCATGCAGGCACTGTTAACTCAGGGGACCTGCCCCCCAGTCACGTCTTGGTGGGGTAGTTACTTCCATTTCCCTTGGCTCAGAGCATGGCCACAGCTATTTAACATATCTAAGCGACCAGCCAAAGGCTATAGATATGTTAAATGACCAGCCAGAGCTTAGCTACAAGGCTGTTGCTATGCAAAACAGCTCTCAATGGCCCTGCTCCACTTGTCCCTTCCCCCAACCCACACCAAGGGGTTGGGGGGTGGTGAAGACATCTTAGAATCTCCTGGACACCTTAAGTTCTGGACCCCATTTCAAATGCCCATTTGGGGTCCCCCCTCTTGGCTGCACCCTGTAACATGAGGACTCACCCAGCCACAACAGTGAAAGCCATCAAGACTAACGTAGGATCTGTCAAAGTGAATCGGCAGGCCATCTTGGTTAAACTTGAGAGGGGAGCAGACAAGGGAGTGAACGCCAAAAGACGTGATGCATGGGGACCATCCTTGGAGACTGGCTCTGAAGGAGGAAGATGGAAAGGAGAGAGCAGAAAGCCCATCTCCTTTGTGAATTATTCTCACATCACTGCCATCAACTCTCATCTCCCTTAAGGAATAAAGAGGATAAATATAACAAGCTTCTTAGGGCGTCTCAACTCATTGGGCTATAAGCATGAAACAGTTTCATTTCTTCCAATCACAACCTCAACCTGTGATAAATTTAATCCTCCTCTCCCATTATTTAGTGGCATCCCAGATTCCACAACACCCTAGTCATGTTCACTGATTAAAATAGTCTGCTTCAGTGTGTTAGGATGACATTAAGGAATTATTTTCTTTAGGTGTGATCATGGTTTTGTGATTATGAAGAATATCCTTACTGGTAAGAGTTGTTTTGGGGTAAAGTGTTATGACAGCACAATTTACTTTGAAATTTACAGGGGAATAGGTAGCTAGATGGATGGATGGATGGACAGACCAACTAATCATTAAGACTTAGTGAAACTCCTGGGTGATTAGATGGGTGATCATGGTGTTTGTCAGTCAATATTCCTGCATATATTTAATTTACATAATAAAAAGTTGAAGTCCACTTTAAACTTCGATTTTACTTCCAGTTTTAAGTCTTCCCTCTCCCCCATCATTGACACACATGAGGCTTTAGAAACTTGCAACTTGTTTTACGGGAGGAGGAAGCGCCCATGGGCCTCGCTGTGTGTGGTTAGCATCCTCCCCACGTCGGGTTTGCATTGCTCCTCTGGTCACCACTGAGCAGGTGGTACTGTTTCTGCTACGGCACCTGCTGGGGGTTTTGGCGGATCCTGCTGGTCCTCCCTGCCCGCAGTTCCCCAGCAGGTGAGGTCCACCTCTGCGCCCATTGCCACACACCGTCCCCTTTAGCTCCTGACACACTTGGTTCACTTCCAGATTTCTTGCTCCCAGGTCCCTTTTTGGGGAATATCTGTCTCAAGTGAGATGCGGGCAAGATAGCCAGGGTAGCTGTCTCCACCGTGCCTCCCTGGTCTTAGAAGAACTTGCCCAGGTGTGCCGAGGGGACAGGCCGCTGCAGGCTGCCCTGTCTGCAGGCCCCACCATCTCAGGTTCTCTTTCCCTTGCTCTGAAACGGTCTCTGAGCCCTTTGATAAGACACCCACCCAGAGAATAGGACACTGATTTTTTATTGTTTACAAATGGGTAAACACGTGGCTTGGTGGAAAGAAGAGGGGTGGAATCTGCCCTTTCCTCCCTCCTTCACTATTAGCATTGTACTCCCCACCAAGTGCACAATCCCAATAGCTGTCCATTCCCTGTCCCCCGTTCTCTCCTTATCTGACCTGAGGTGCACTGGTGGGCATGGGGGCGATGACTGTAGGAAGGTCCATGTTGCCACTCCATGGGAAGCTCTGGGAGAAGGTGCTAGCCTAGTTGTTAGTTGGCTCTGTTTAAAATGCAGGGTTTAGTGCCTCCTATCTTCTACTGTGGACCTTAACTGCTGATTCTAGAGCAACGGAGGGAAAATCTACTTCACGTCCCTTTGTATAGGCACAAATACGGCCAATTTCTCTGGGCAAAGAACACCCAATTTATACACCCAACTCAACTGCTACCTTGCTGTATGATCTTGACCAATCACTGAGCCCCTCTGGTCCTTACAGGTGGTTGTCAAGGGCTCATTGATGGGTCCAGTAGGTCCCCAGTGAGATTCACAGATTCCTGGCTTCTGAGAGGTGTGTTAGAAGCACTGAGAACATTGCTGTGAACCTGACCAAACAGTGAGGAGTTAGATTGTCCAGGAAATTAGTTCTTCACTCAAATATGTTTTTTACATTGGAGTTCCAGGTAAGATTTCCATTTCGAAAAAGAGTTCTGCTCTAAAAATATTTGAAAGCTACTCATCAGTGCAATTGCCCGATCCGACTGCCACAGAAAATGCCAGCCTCCGAAGAATGATTGATGTGGGATGTGCTGTCAAGCCCATTTAATGAACCGCTGGTTCTCTCTGATGGAACCAGAGGAGAAAACAGTTCCCAGATTGCAGTCGGAGAGAAGGATCTTTTGAAATGTTATATCCAGGGAAGACTCACTCTGTGACTTGTTCGGGGTGGGGTGGGGGGGTGTGCACACATGCGCCTCCCCCTCTGTCTGCCTATTGTTGTGTGGCAGGATTAAATTTAAAACTGCACAAGACCTCTGAGGCAGGGTAATCAATCACTTCATCACTGCCACTGCAGATAAAGAGAGCAGTGAGACGGGAGGAACAGTGGAGGAGCACGAGAGAGAGAGAGAGAGAGAGAGAGAGAGAGAGAGAGAGAGAGAGTGATAAACTCCCTACCTCGGAATCAGCCTCAGAGCCACAAGCCTCGTTGCTTTGGTGCTCATGGGCCTCTGCATGCCAGAATTGGAGAGTGAAGAAGGAAGCCCACAACAGAAATCTACACTCACTCCAAAAGAATCTCAGGGCAGTCCTCAGACATCTAGTGTGCTGGGAAATACCAGAAGGGAAAGGCTCTGTACGAGCTTCGGCTGGACGAGAACCTCATTCCGCACAGGTGGGATCACCGAGAGGTCCCTGAGCATGGACCTGCTCAGCTGACTAACCAGCCTACCCTGTGTGTGGACTCTGGGAAGTTCCCTTACCACGGGAGCAGCAGCAGGCATGCCAGGGTCTCAGGGGCTGGAAGGACCCTACTGTCACCTGGCTGGGCCATGCCTCCATCCTCCTAGAGAAATGTCAGGGCCAGGCTCTGGCAGGAGGGACTGCAGCCTGTCGGCTCTGAGTGGCATCAGTGGAGTACCACGTTCCAGCATCCTGTGTCCTCTGCATAAATGCAATTTCCCCAAATGTCAGGAGGAAAGCATTACAGATAACACATTGTGTGTGTCTTTGACCCAGTAACTGCTGAAATCACAGATCTCATTATTCTGACATGATAGAATTTTCTCTTTCTCTCTCCCAGTGCAGGCTGCTTGCCGTTGTTTTCTAGACTGCAAACCTCATTGCCAAAAGTACAAAGCCACCCTAGGAAAACCGCCTCACCTATGTTCTCCCCTGAACAAACTGGCAGATCTCCCTATGTGAGAAGAAAATGATCCTAGGGACAACTCATAATAGGACAGGGAGTTGCACATACTTTTGGTCAGTTTACTGAACGGCTGAAGAACAGTATTTGACCTTGAACCCAAGGTTGCACTGTTTAACTCCACCTGCACATCCAGCCTCCAGTGCTGGGCCCGTCTGGGAAGTGGGAGCAGGACAAGAGCACTCAATGTGTGGGAACAGGGCCTGGATTCGAGTTCTAGTTCTGTCACTTGGTGTCTGTGTACCAGGCTCAGGTTGTTAATTTGCCTCAGTTTTTATCTGCTCATCTATAAAACTAGAAGGTGTCATAGGATGGATGTGAGGAATAATGAGATGTTGATTGCATGTAAGGAGCTGAGCAAATAACTGAGGTTGAAAACATTTATTATAGTCAAATCTCACGTTCCGCTTCAGGAACATAATGGACCAATCATCCGTTCAATCAACAGACAAAGAAGTATTTGCTGAATGCCCCGATCTTGAAGCCAGAAGACATAGGCTCACTAAATATTTGTTGAATAAACGGATAGCTTCTCATTCATCACTCGGTGAGCCTGAACCAGTCACCAAATCTCTCTCACTACTTCACAGCCTTTTAAATGCAGGGTGGGTCAAGATCATCCGAACCAGCCAACCAGTTTTGATACTCCATTAGTTGAGTGGGACCGTTTGGGGCACAAAGGGATGTAAGATGGAGCTCTAGCTCTCCTGAGCCTCAAAATCTAGTTAACGAGATGTGTCAGGTGGTCCTGCATGAAGGCAGCTGATAACTGAGAGCCATGTATAAGGAGTGCAGGCCAGGAGTAGGTTCTATGGGTGTCCAGAAGAGAAAGAACACACCAGAGGACTGGTGGTTGGAGGAAGTGAGGCCAGGGGTGCACCTCGGACGAAAGATGGCATCATATTGGCAGCAAGAAGAGTGATGGCATGCCGGGCGAGGTGTGCTGAAATGCAGAGCACAGCCTAGAATGACTATATTCTCTAAAATTTCAGTTAAATTCAAGTAAAATCGAAGGAAGTCAAATTCCCGAATATAAGGTTCAGATATTGAAAGCAGGAGTGCATGGTGAGCATTCCCCACCTGACATGAGCATTCCGACATTCTTCAAGCCTTCCACCTTGCCGGGCCGGCACCTGCAACGCTGGCTAGAGCCTAGAACCGCTGACCTTCTCGCCTCGTCTCCATCACCTCTACAGTCTTTCCAAACGCTGTTTGTTTTACATTTGTCTTTCTCTCGCCCAGCTCTCCCTCCAGGCTTAAGAGTAGAACACGAGGAAGCCATACGCACTGGCCAGATTCTGTTCAGCCTTTCCTCCCTGCTGGAATGATAAATGCCATATTTTCCCCACCCAGCTTGGTTTTGCCTTGCCCTTTCCACCATAAAAACAAACAAATAAATACACATAAATTGAGTTTTTATTATAAAGAATAATATTATTTTACATGGATTGGAAAATGTAGACAATCATAAAAATAAATAATCACCAGTGTTAAATATAGATGAGAGATAAACATTCAAAACCGGATAGACAGCTTGATATATTGTTTGCTTGTTCATTTTCATTTAATATCCCAGTGTGAGCATTTTCCCATGACCTTAAAATGTTATTTGAAAGTATGGTTTTTAAGGACTGTATTTTAATCCATTGAATGGATGCCACCATAAATTATCTAACTGCTCTCCTATCGTTGGGAGTAAAGTTAGTTCTGAGCGTTAGGTATTTAGAAAGAATGCTCTACACTCCATTGATCAGCTAATATAATACTGCTATCATCACAGTGACTCTCCATGAGCATATGGCTGGTTGCCCCTCCTGGACCGTAAGGTCCTCTAAGGCAAGAAGCGTCGTCCCTCGAGGCGCCTTGCACAGTGGACCACAGACGAGTGCTGGGGGAGCCCATCAGGACCACCAGCCCGTCGCTGCCCCACAAGAGAAGAACTAAATAACACTCGCTTTGATACCCATCCCGGGGAATTCAGTTGCTCAAGGGACAAAAAAAGAACCTTCATTATGACTGGGTCTCAGCTACAAAGCAATACCGCACCAACACTTTTAGGCCCCGACGAATTCATCTCAGCCTAAAGAAAAGCTTCCTGCCAGTCTGCATTCCCCCAGAATGAGCTTTCCTGAAAGGTGGTGAGTGGGGGCTACATGACAGGGATGTGCTAAAGGGATTCAAGATGAGATGAAATGTAAGGGCCATCGAATCCTGAGATCCAGGGATTCTTTTCATTATTATCAATTCTCAGAACCCGGAGGTACTCGCAGTCTACCTCAAGGGCTTCCTCAATAAATGCTGAGGACTAACTGACACAGTCCCTGGCCGGCTCCACGCTGACAGGAGTGGGTTGAGGGCTAAATCAATGGCGTTCACAAACCGGAGGTGCCTATTAAATCTTTCTTCACAGTATCAGTTACACGATGGCCGTGTAAATCTTTCAAAAATGGCTCTAATATTTCATTTCAGCTGCGGCTCTGCTGCAGGAAGGAGTGAGTGGTGTGCTACATGTTAAATCCCACCCAGGGCCCCCCCCCAAAACCCACCCACGGAAGCCTCAGGACACATATGTTACATGTTAAATCTAACCCGGGGACCCCCCAAAAACCCACCCACAGAAGCCACAGGACACAAAGGGCCAGAGAGCATTGAGCGGAGGATGGGAGTGGACCCCAGGTGGGGTCGGAATACGGTTTGAGAATACACGACATAATGTCACCCAGACTAACTGGAGCCAAGTGAAGGGACATAACCAATTCATTTTTAAAATCATTGGCTGATTTAAGAGAATCTCAGTGTAACTGCTTGGAAGTACCAGTAACCGCAGCCGAGTTAATGACTTCCTAGTCTAGCAGGCCCTGGGGGAGCCCGCCCTGGGGCAGGAGTACATTGTAAGCAGGTGCCACCCTTAGGTAAGTGGGTGGGAGGGACGTGTGTTGGGGGTTCTCTAAGAAAAAGCTTGTTGTTCTTATTTTTAAACCTTTTAATTTATCTAAACTCCTGTTTACTTGCACCACGCAGAATCTGCACGTGCTTGGTGAAGGCGAACTTCACAGCCTTCCCCTCTGAACCGCCAGAGCCCTGAGTGGAGGCCAGTGTTAATGAGGTTTGCCTCAGCCTTCGAAGGGAATGAGCTGTAAGACTTTCCACAGCTTCTAGCTGTGGCAGGGAGGATGAGGACCCCGTGCTCGGGTCTCCAGCACCCCAAAGCCTTACAAAAGAGAGAGAGAGAAGGCTGTAATTAATGTGGCACGATTATCCCCCAGCAAGCAGAGAGGTGATCAAAGGAGCCCGAACTGCAGCCGTCCTTGGTCCCTGGGGAAGAGCTGGCAGGGAAACGGAAAGAGCTTTGCTTGTGTTAATTAGTGACAACCTCTGCTGCTCACCCCCAAGGAGAGGTGGGAACCAACGCACACTCAAGCAGGGACCATTTCGGGTGCCTCTTGCAGCTCTTCTGTTTCAGCAGCGCGTTGCCTTTGTCCCTCTCCCATTTGCACTGTATACAAATGAATGATGAGCTCTGGACAGCAATTTTGTTGCAATTTCCTCAAGTCCAAGTCCCTGGGGACTCCTGATCTTCCTGCCAAATAACTCAGCTTCCGAGTCATCTTCAGGTCCATTCTGGGACATTTATGGAGCCGGTTCCTTTATCCTGTTTTTCCCACCTTTCACTCTCTACCCCACCACACACAAGCACCCACAACATGTTCATTAATGAATGTATTTAATCAAGTTTATGAAGCCTCTTTATTATCAATAACCCTAATCACTCTTAATTGCTGCATCATTAGTTCGGCCACGCTCAGATGTAGCAGTTAGGCGGAGCAGTAAATGACAACTGCAGAAAAATGGCTCGCTGCATAAAAGCCTGGGAGGAAGGCACCGACAGGAGAAGAGGCAGAGGGGAGAGGAGAGTGAGCGTGCTCACGCTGTGTGAGGCGGCCTGCTGGTGGGCAGAATGGAGGGGGGGCAACTCCATTAAGAGGTTCGGCCAGGTGTAAAGATGTCGGTGAGCCAGTTTTGCATATTTCTAAACTTTGGGGAGCACCTCATCAGCAGCCCGAGTGCACGTTCTGCTCGACAAACGGTGATGTTATGTTAATATCTAGCACCTGCCACCCTCGGGGAGCTCCAAGCCCTCTGCAAGCTCCATCGTGTTCAAAGCCAAATGCTTGGTGGATGCGAGGTGAAGGATGCACCTTGTCATTGGGAAAGCAGCGAGGGGTGGCCCGCTGCAGGTCTTTGTCACGTCATTAACTCTCCTACCTTCCCATGTTCTTGAGGGCTCTGCACAGCCAAAGAAACCGCTGAGATGCCTCCGGGCAGCAAGAGGTGGTGGCCAGCGCATGCTCCTCCCAAGAAGCTCAGAGATCTAAGACGTTGTTCGAATGCCACCTTAGCTCATGGTATTGTCTTAGGTCTCTCTCTAACTTCATCTGCCTCATTTCCCATTACAGGAAGTAGATTTAAGGACACCCATGGCCAGCCAACTTCAAATGATGCTAAGAATAAATGAGACTAGATCGCGGGAAGAACTTGGGTACTCCACAGTGGGGGAGCTAGAGAAATTCTAGCTATCTTCTGGCAGGAATAGCTACTTTCTGGGTCCCTCCGTTCCTGTACTTGTCCCTCTGATGTTTGCTTTAGCTTTGCCATGTATAAAAATCTCTGTAATGAGATTTCATATGCAGGAAGTTTCAATCTTAGAGGCACAAAATACTTCTGACCTCCTCCCATATCTAGAATTTTCTTTTGCATCCCACCCCCTTCAAAATGCAACCAGCCTTTCTACCTCTGCCACTGAAACGTTTGTGGTTCATGTTCATGTTCAAGGGTTCATGTTCGTTTCCTACCTCTACCACTTAAGTGTTCATTGAAGAAATATTTATTAATACCTACTATGTACCAGGCACTGGGAATATAATGCAAGATAAACGTGGAACCTGTCTTAAAGGAGCTTATGGTTTAGTAATAAGCCTAAGTAACTCTAATACATCTATGTCCTAACTCTGTTCACCATGTAATGCTAACTATGCTATGGAGAAGTGCTCTCAGTAATAAATAAACAAGCCAGTGTCTTACCCTTCTCTCCATCCCTTCTATGTCTCTACATTTCAAGGACCCCACAAAGCCCTTCCAAAGGCAAACCCAGCCTGGGTAGTTCCCAGGTACCTTCAGACTCAGCTCTGCTGCAGATGAGGGTGTTCTAGAAGCTTCACCCTCAAAAGGGGTCTGAAGCTCTTGAGTCATAGGCTCACCAAGCTGTGCTCTTTCTCCCCCAACCCTTACTGCCCTATCCACGTGAACCTTTTCCCAGTGCTGATTCACACACTGTCTGGCCACAGCCAACCTACCTGCCCAGGGGCTGGCTCCATCCCCTACCCCAACTGCTGGCTGAAGCACTGCTCTGGCCTGACAGTCACCTTCACGTGGGCATTATCCCCGCCACACAGCCAGTGGAGGCTTAGAGGCTCCCCATATCACAAAACCACAGAAAATTAAATTAGTTCAAGAACACACAGGTGCTTCTGTTGCCCTGGACCCAGCCCGAGGTGTCGGCACGGAGTAACCCATTACCACCATAAACCTCCGTGTTCGTCACCAACACTGTTCAGACTCCGGGTAAGTTCCTCTCCATCTCTTGGCCTCCAAATCCAAAGGTCGGTGACGATGTCACTGTTGATACCACAGACTGTCATTGCTAAGAGTACAGAGATGATCTGGGAGTCAGCAGGGCTTAGGAGTGAGGACAAAGTAATTAACCAGCCCAATTCTTTCTCACAAAGAGCATGGACCTACAGATCTGTGCATAATGGAGTATTGTTTCCAATAAAGTCATGTGTCTATTTCCTTGCTTTTTGTGTTCTAACCCGTGGTTCCAGAGGTATTCATGAAGTGCCATATTTATAAGAGCTGCAGAGTGGTGGAGGTATATTTTGCATTAGCAAACAATTCATATGATTTTATATTTATATATCTATCTAAATTTAAATGGGTAAAGTGTGATACCCACTCTTCACATTTGTAAATGGATCTAGATATTGCTTTAAAAGTCAGTGAAAATCAACATATAAGCAATAGCAATGTATATGATGAAAGTAATATACACCAAAATATTCTCTGAACTAAGGATAATTTATCATATGTGACCCACTTCAGTGTTTGAACAGAATATATAAAATTCATGTTCTTTTCTGAATCTACATATTGTTTTAAAACTTATATGGACAATTGCTGTTGCTACTGACTCAGCTGAACAAAATCACTCCAAATCAAAATTAATACAAGACAATAATGAGAACTACAATGATTCAAGAAATTCTGTCTGTTTTGGCATTGTTAATGTGAAACCTCAATTATACCAATGTAATTAGTGATTTCATTGACATGAGGACAAGAAAAATAAATTTATGAGTAACTATCATGTATAACTATCATGAATTAGGAACGTCTTCTTTTGTCACCCACCCAGGAACCCCTGGCCCGTCGAGAGAGCACCAACTCATGCAAAATAACAATTAAACTGATCATCTTTGATACTTGCCCAGCTTCAGCCAAATAAAATCATAGTTCTACCCATGTCTGAAAGTACATTTATTGAAGTGGGAGGATAAAATATCCTTATTTTGACAGTTCATTTATTGAATTTGTACCTTTTATACATTGAGATTTGCTGATCTCTATTTGTATTCTTGACTTCAGCCCTGAAAATACGCAGCACAGGATTGCTAACCCTTGATTCGAATCCTTCAAGGTTTGAGTCAGTCATATTGTATTAAAATAAAGCCTGAACTGGTAGACCTTTCATTCAGTTAAAATTTCTTGCTATTGTAAATAATAGATCAGTTAACATTGCATGCAGCTCTTCACAAATTTGTGGGATTATTTTCATAGAATAAATATATAGCTGTGTAATTGCTAGGTCAGAGAGAATGCCCATTTTAAATTTTATGCACATGGATAAGTTGCCTTTCCAGATGATTGCACCAACCCATTTATACCTCCACCAACAGCATATGCCTCCACGTACTCGCAAAACATGAAGTTGCCGCTGTTTCTAGAGGGGCTGAGTGGGATCTCACAGGTTTAATATGAGTTTATTTATATCAGCGGAAGATGTTTTCTTACATTTACTGGAAATTTGCATTTCTTTTTATATGAATCATTAATTAGCATAATTTGGTATTATTTACTTTGTCCTTACAGGTGTGTAGGAGTACTTTATATATTATGATTATTAAATCTTTGCCTCAGACACATAATACATTTATCCCAGTTTGTCTATTAACTTTGTTAACAATATCTTTTGAAGTAAAAAAATATAAAATTTTTGTGTAATCAAACCTGTCAATTTTTAAAAATAATTATTTTACTGTTGTTCAATTACAGATGTCTGCATTTTCTCCCCACCATTTCCCCCTCAACCCCAACCAAACCCACCTCCCTCCCTTTCTTCCACTCTCCCCCTCGGTTTTGTCCTTGGGTCCTTTGTAGTAGTTCCTGAAAACCCTTCCCTTCATTATCCCCTCCCACCTCCCCACTGGTTACTGTCAAATTATTCTTAATTTCTATACCTCTGGTTGTATTTTGCTTGCTTTTTTCTTTTGTTGATTATGTTCCAGTTAAAGGTAAGATCACAAGGTATTTGTCCCTCACCACCTGGGTTATTTCGCTTAGCATAATGCTCCCCAGTTACATCCATGCTGTAGCAAATGGTTGGAGCTCCTTCTTTCTCTCCACTGCGTAGTATTCCAATGTGTAAATGTACCATAGTTTTTTGATCCACTCATTTACTGATGGGCACTTAAAACCTGTCAATTTCTTAAAGACCTCCAGCCTTGATGTGATTCTTCAGAAGAGCTTTAGAAAGATCTGCTCTCATATATGATTAAAGAATATTTTCCTGTGTTTTATATTAGCATTTAAATCCAAATCCCTTTGGAATTTACTTTGATAAATTAACTAATTTATAAATTCTTATGCCAATTACATAACATTTACTTTTTATAATTTTACAGCACATCTGATAGCCAAGCAAATCTTATCGTCATTATTCACCTCTTTTCCAAAATTAACTATTTTTACATATTCACTCTTCAAGTGAATTGATTTGTAAAGTGCAAAAATTCAAGAACTGATTTGCGAAGTTTAAAAACACCCTACTGTGATTTTGATCAGGATTCTATAAATTTATAGATTAATCTGGGATAAAGACATATTTACAAGCATGACTATTTCCAGCAAGAATATGGTATGTTTCTCAATTTTTTTCAGTTATGTCCTCAGTTCCTTCAATAGTATTTCATAATGTCATTATATAGTTCCCCAATATTTCATGTTATTTTAATTGCTAGCAACTAGTTACCTGTGTAAATAAGATTTTTCTCATCCTTAAACTCCAGTTAGTTATCATTAATGCTTTGGAAAACTATTGACTTTTGTCTCATATCAGCCAGCTTTGAGCTCTCATATCTAGTAGATTCTCATTTGATTAACCTAGACTTTCTAGGTTTACGATAATACTCTAATCAACAATAAACTTTTTTGGCTCTTACTTTCTAATATTTATCTCTTATTTCCTTTTTGCTATTTCTTAGGCTAGACTTCAACAATAACACTGAAGGACAACAGTACTGGAGAGGAGGCTTATTTATTCATATCAGCTCTTTCACTGTTTTCTGTGATGATTAGTATTGTTTTCTGATGCTTTTGTTGTTTTCTTTGTTGTTAAGCTATTTTCTCCTATTTCCAATGGATTCCAAAGTTTTATATATTACTATTTTTGGTTCTGGATATTGAGTTTTATTATAAAAATCAGTTTAGACCCCAGTAAGATGATCATGTCTATTTTTCTCTTAACCTATTAATATATTATTTATATCACATTCAAAAATTACACAATTTCCTAGAAAATTAATAAAACTTTTAATGCTGAAACAAGCTTCCATAATCTTTCTTAGAATAAAGCTCCTTGGTTATGACATTTTTTAAAATATCTTTCTGTATATGATTTGTTAGCATTTTTCTCAGGATTTTTACATTTCTGGTCAAGTGAGATTGTTCTGTACTTTTTCTTTGACAGACATTTTCAAGTTTCATTATCAGAGTCAAAAAATGAAGTTGAAGATATTCCATATATTTTATGCTCTGGAAAAATTTAAGTGATCTGAATATCATCGTTTCATTATAGCCATGATAGAACTTGCCCACAAAACTATCTACACCTGGTGCCTTGTTGGTGTTAGTTTATATGGCAAAAGGGACTTGCAGGTGCAATTAGGTACGGATCTTCAAATGGGGAGACCATCCTGGATTATCCAGGAGAACCCCATACATAATCACAAAAGTCCTTGTAAGAGAGGGGCAAGAAGGTCAAAGGAGGAAGAGGGAGATGTGATGACAGAAGTAAGAGGTTGGAAGGATGCAAGGAGGGGGTCAGGGGCCAAGGAATGCGACAAGCCTCCAGGATCTAAGAGAAGCAAGGAAACAGCTTCTCCCACGGAGCCTCCAAGTGGAGCCAGCACTGCCAGCACCTTGACCGGAGCGCGGTGAACCCACAAGAGAATCCATCTGTGTTGTTCTAAGTCCCCAAGTTTGGAGTGTTCATTACACTGGCCACAGACAACCAATACGTTCCATCTTCTCCTGCTCAAATTTTAATCCTTTTCTTTCGTTTGGTATTTTGAAAAAATCCACTCTTGATTTTTTTTTCTTTCTAATTCATTTGTTTCTGCTTTATCTTTGTTGATTCTTACCTCTTACTTTTCTTGGTTTTCTTTATCTTTATTTCATCACTTCTTGGCTTTAATGTTTATATCATTTTTTTCTTATTAATAAAGTTATTTAAGGACATAAATCATCCTTTAAAAAGAGATTTTGCCACATTCCTTAACTGTTGATATTTAGAGTTTCAGACTTCTAATCATTTTAAGTAATCTATAATTTCCACTGATTTTTTTTCTGACCCATCAGTTATTTTGTAAAGTTACTTTAAGTCTTGGAGTCCCTTCGATACCATTTTTTTGCATGGCAAGACACTCAAATTTCACTGCATTGATGCTTTGTGGTCAGAGGATGTGGCCAATAAACTTTCTGGGGAAATTATTACTAAAAGTTCAGTTTCTGTAGATGTTTCACTGCTCTTTAAAAAGAATAAGCATTTTGGTTTTATAGGGAATGGGATTCCATTTATAACTGGGAACTCACACTTCATAATTATAATATCTATATCCTCTATGTCCTTTTTTATATCCATGGAAAGTTTTGTCTTTATCCCATAGGTATGAGGGTTTTAGGTGAGAGTGTCATGGATAAAGTTTGCATATTTAGACAGACCAGTTTGAAAGTAGGGAGACAAAACATGAATTAACGGAAAAGAATGGAGCAGTTAGAAGACCCTCACAGGCAAAAGTGAGGAATGCCTGAACAAAGCCCACGCAGTGTATATGGAAAGTAAAAACAAAAAAGGCCCTTGGAAGTCATATAACCCAACCCTCTAATAATACAGATGAGAAAACCAAGGCCAGAAAATGGAAACAACTTCCCCAAGGTCATGTGAGCAATTGACAATAGAGGAGAGGACTCAAATCCAAGCCCTCTGACCATCAACCTTGGCCCCTTGCACCATGTAATGGTTTTGGAGTCCTCAGGAACACCTACACAATTCTGCACACTTCCCATTACCCACTCTGCAAAAGCACCTAAACCCCTCTGTTCTCTAGTTTGTCATTAAGGATCAAACTATTCAACAACGTGATCGTGCCCTCATCTAAAAGAATCTATCAGGCCGCACGTTGGTGAAGCGTGGGTGAGCCACTGTCCCCAGAGCGCCAGACACGGTCCCGCCCAAGACACAACACAAGCAGCAGTGAGCCCGACACGTGCCCCCGCAGTGTGTTAGCTCCCTCCGCCCTGCGGAAGTATACTCACATCACACCCAAGTCAAGGTTAAATGCATTTTGGCACACTTAAAAAAGCAATTGTTTTTGAATATTGGGGACACTAATAAGCGTTACACTACTTTTTAATAAGATAAAAAGAGCACCTGTTCAGCCAGGCTTTCCTCTCCTTTCAATTCCTTGCTGTCCTGACCAGTTTTGGGGGGCATTTGTGAGGGAAGTTGTTCTGAAGTTTTTAGGCTTGAGTGTACATGAAAATATCACCATGCTCATTATCACATTAGTGGTTGATGCCTCCACTGAATGGCTATTCCTTTAAACTCTCCAGGTCTCAGTTTCTTCACCCCCAAAATGGAAAAATTGGGGGGAGGGGTGTTTAAGGAACAGAGTTGGTGTAAGGAAATCACTTTTGACAAAGTTAGTAAGAATTCAGTATGTGTTAACTTTGACAAGTAGTATAAGAACTGTCATCAAACTGATTTAGTTGTTATAGTATTTGATAATTTTCTAGAGGGACAGATTGCCTGAGCCACACAGCCACTTTCTCAAAATCAAGGCTGGTAATGTTCTTTCTGGTAAGAGGCAATTTAATGTAGTGGGAGCTCTCGAATCAGACAGACCCGGAGTGGAATCTCGTTTCTGTGCTACGCTAAGCTGTGATATCTTGGGCCAGTTGTTTAGGGTCCATAATCCTCATTCCTCTCATATGTAAAGTCCCCAGTCTCTGGAGTCAACACTCGGATAGAATCGAGGAATCCTATAACTCCTCACCCCCAATCAACTTCTTTACTCAGAATTACTGAAGCTTATCGCTTCCAGGTAAACCCACAAGATAAGGGAAACCAAAGGCCCACCCCTGGGGCTGAAGGACCAAGGCAGTGGAAATGGGGCTCTGGGGAGAGGGGTGGGGTGGGCCGCCTGGCCCAGAAAACCAAGGGATGCTAGAAACATCACAGGCCCAAACTGAACATGCGCAGATCTTGTGGTGTGAAGACTGGGGCAGTGAGAGAGCCACGGGAAACATGACAGTACAATTTCCCATCTCCACTTTGCAGGGGGATGGGCTGAAGCTGCAAATGCCTGTGGGGTGAGGGGATGCAGAGTTAGAAGGAGGGATGGCTGGGAAACAAAAATCTTGGGGGTGGTAAAAGGTGGACAAATCAAAAATGCGATGCACCAAACTCTAACCAACTCAGTCATGAAAGTTTGGAATATCTCAGCAATTTGATGTGATCTTGTTACTGAAGATGGATCAGTGCCAATGAAACTCCAACAGAAAGGTTGTGAAAATGAGAAATTCATCTGAACCAAGATGACCAGAGTGCTAGGCATCACAGGTACTGACGTGGGTGGCATTACTGTTGCTATGAGTGTCTTGTCACCGCACATCCCTGTGTCAGCCCACAGGGGAAGCATAGATGCTGTCACCTGGCATGGGACTGTATAGGATCTATACAGTCATGCACTCCTAGGCAATGCCCAGAGGTCCGTGAAGAAGGACATCCTGGTTCCCAGGGCACGCTGAAGGTACAGTGCATGCTAGAGCCAAGAAGCACCCAGGGAGCCCACACCCTTTGCTGACAAGCCTACAGGGTGTCTGCTGCTCAGATATGCTTCCTAAGGGGCACAGTCACCACCCTGTCCTGTTCTTACTACAATCTGTATCATCTCCAAATTACATTCATCTGCACTTCCCAAAATTTGTTCCCTTGGGAAGATGTGGCAACACTAAGACACCACATACTGGTTGGTACTCTGGAAAGCGGTAAAAGACTTAAAAATAACTGGTAGTCATCTCTCAATGGGTACTTAGCCATGGCTGACCAGCAGACACCTCTGGGGCAGACCTAGCCTTTACCAGCTGCACTCCTACCAAAGGAAGAGGAGCTAAATATTTCAACCTATTTACAGTGGCCAGGAAAATGAGGACACGTGTGAGGGTAGCAGTCACTGAGACAGAACCACTGTGACCAGATGCAGACAGGCACAGCCTGGGTTCTGGAATTTGGCAGGCACAAACACAGATGTTCCTTTCCGGTGTCTCCTCTATTATTCTACCTCTCTCCTCTCCCAAGGAGCCTGGGAGGAGGAATGACCTAGTAAGAACAGGGCAGCAATACCAGAAAACATACCACAGGTGCCCATATTAAAGGAATTGTAAAAGGTGACATTTTCTATTATGGCCCAGTGTGTCCATGCTAATAGTCCCTTTTCTTAACCCCAGGCTCTGCATTGCCCCTCTCGGCCTCTTGACTTTCCTTCTATTAGATCCTGCAGAGCAGCCGCGAGGACAGACTTTGTCTTGCTGACACATCTTATTTCCACTGTTGTTGGCACAGAGAAGGCTACTTTGTTCGTGTCTGATTCCAGCTGAGCCACCACGGGGCCCCACTTGATAAGCAGAAATGACTAGACAGTTGTTCCCAGCTTGGCCAGCCGCTGTGCCCAAGACCTTCTTATGATGACCCTCTCCCACCTCTGCTGCACAGCCCTCGCCCCCACAATGCTTTGGTCCCCACACACCTTGACGAGGTCCCAGCTGAGTGTGTTTTGTACAAATGGTAGTTGCTAAAACAGTGTGCCTCCTAAGGGAAGGAAGTAATTGCCATGTTTAATGTTCTCCCCCATAGAAGCTTGGAAAGCTTTCCATCTTTTCTCCCACTGTCCCATGTTCTCTATCACCCTTCTGTTATAGTATCTGACACACTGTGTAGGTATTGTCATTACAGTAGTCCACTACTCTGAACAGCATTGGGAGCATACACCCCCTCTTATTCAACTACTGACCCCTGGTGCCTACTATAGTGATGCTATTTCCTAGGTTGCTACTAAACTGTTAAATTATGAATGAGCCCTGGCCAGTGTGGCTCTGTTGGTTGGAGCATTGCCCCATACATCAAAAGGCCACAGGTTTGATTCTTGGTCAGGGCACATAGCTAGGTTGTGGGTCCAGCCCCGAGTTGGGAATGCATGGGAGGCAACCAGTCGATATTCCTCTCTCATCAACGTCTCTCTCATTTTCTCTCTTTTTCTCCCTTCCTTTCTCTAGAATCAGTAAACATATCCTTAAGTGAGGATTAAAAACTAAATAAAATAAATTATGGATAAGTAGGAATGAATGATACTTTGAGTACTAATGCTCTATGTGTTACATACTTACCTCACTGTACCCTAAAAGAGAAAAATATGTAGTTTATCCCATAAGGGGCATTGTCCTCCAGATTTGTTATTGTCCTTTAAATCCACCTGTTTCCTCATACAAATATAGTCAAAAGCTTGGACTACATGTCATCTCCTCAGAGTGCTTCCATTCTATGCCCCTTCCTAATGTTAACAGCAGAACAGCGCCAAATGTTAGACCTCAGTCCTTGAGTCTGGGCTAAGAAAGAATTCAGAGCCCAAACTCCAATACAAGCAGAAATAGTTTATTTAGAACATCACAGGGGCAGAAAAAGTGAGCCACAGAAGAAGTGAGCCAGCTGGGCTGTGTGGGCTCAGGAAACAAGTTACAGAGGGAAAAGAAGAGCCTGTGAAGCTTCGGAGAAAGAAAGGAAAGGTATGATGACCCTTGAAGGAAGAAAAGGGGGAGGAAAGACAGTTTGTGAGAGAGAGAGAGAGTGAACCCTGGGTCCTTTGTCTTAAAGGCTTTTATCTGGACGTCTCAGCGGAGAATCTCAATAGGATACTCATCAGCTTTCCAGGTGTGCCCTTTCAGGGTCGTGGTCTGCACTGATTGGTTGGCACCAGGGCAAAGGGTTGGTAGTTAGTCATCGCAGCTGATCCTGACGTCAGCCATGGCATGGCCTCACCCAGCCTTGTTGCCTTTCTGGCCTAGAGCTGAAATACAGCTGAGGCCTAGATGTTGTCTCTAGGGCTTAATCTTAAGGGAGTGGTTGTGCAAGAGCTTGTATGGGAGTCTTATGGGGCTATTCTCTGGCCCCCTTGTTTCTCTTCTAAGGAGGTCTACCGCAGGACCAGCAATATGCTAAGGGAGGGAAGGTCATCCCGAGAGGGAGGTCCTGCCCTAGTTTTGCACATTGCAAGGTACCTGGGGCTTTCTGCCCTGGTGACCTTCAGTACCTGGTCTATCGTTTCTACTCTGCTTGTGCCTGCCTGACTGCCTACTCCACCAACAGAGCCATTGTTCATTGTAAAATGCGGGAGGAGCTCTGCAGAGGCAGGTGAGCAGTGTCTCATAAGGTCACACACCAGATAGCTTTGGTCATACCATGCTCAAGGCTGCCGAGCCCTGGAGCTGCCCCTGGAACAGGGGGTCAGCAGAACCCAAGCTTGAGTCCTGTGGACAGGTCCCTTATTGTGCAGGATGCGTGAGAGGACAAGAAGAGAGGATCCCGCCCACTTCCACCAGTATCTGCCCCACGGCTTCTTCCCCAAAGGTCCCAGAAGGCGGTCTTCATTATTGCCTCTTGAGTGTGGACTTTGAAATCCGAACTACCTGGTCCTGAATTCCAGCTCTGCATCTACCAGCTGCAACCAAGGAAGTGTTCCGCCCTGAGCCTCCCCCAGTTTCTGCACTTATAAAATGGAACCAATAACATTTATTTTGATGTTTTTAATGAATATTAAAGAGATAATTCATATGATGTACAGAGAGTCTAATACATAGCAGATACCCAATAAATGGCAATAATAACATTCATTGAGGGTTTACTGTTTGGCAGGCCCCACTCTGAGGGCTCTGCACATGTTCACTCATTTAATCCTCCCAACAACTCTATGAGTAGGTAATTTAAATGAAGATAAATATAAAATAAGAAATACACAAATAATAAATATAACATGATACATATACAGATAAAAGTAGAAAACTAAACTATAAAGATGCTACAAAACCTCTAAAGACCACTCAGATGATAAGTTCTGGGTCATGATTCATACCCCGCCCCCCCTTACTCAAGGCCCCTCCCTGACCTGCATGCTAAGCAGCTGCTGCTGTTATTCACCCACACACAAGTTCCCTAAATGCATTTCATTCCACCTCCCAACCCTGGGTGGCACAGTGTGCCCATACACATCTGTGTCTTCTCTGGGCAAAATGTAGGGTATCTAAGTGGGTATCTTATTACAAAGCCTGTCACCTCCGCTTGGTAAAGGACACCCTCATGAAGGTTCAACCTATCACTTCTGAACAGCTGCCAGCCTCTGTGGGGAAGATCGGAACTATCTAGGTCTTCCTACTATCTAGGGCAGGTTGGAGAAGGAACGTGAAGCATTCTGGGCACTGCAAGGCACTCCAGGACGGAGAGAGGCAAGCAGAACCTCTCTGGGACCCAGGAGACCTAGGCTTTGATTGACATTCTCCTTTAGCTGAAGGTATGGATGAGTGATCCAGACAAGAGTTGTTGCTTCCCTGGGTGACAAATTGAGTGCAAGAAATATCTTGGCTTGACTGAAGTGTAGAGAGGCAAAGACAACTCAAGAGAGTGCCAACTTCTCTTCTCCCCTGCAGTAACCCTCCATGTGATGGCTTAGGCAGCTCAGAGTAAATTCTGCTCAGCATGTTTATCTTCTCAGCACGTGTGCCATCCATCCCCTCACTAGATTACGGCTCTCTAGAGGCAGCAGCTGGCTTATTGACCTGGGGCACCACACGGCACCAACTCTTGGTGAACAGTGCACACTGACCACTGGATTTGCCCAGTGCATAGAATAAGGAAATTCCACATGTGTGATGAGTAGACTCTCATCACAGGATCAAGACAAAGGGCAAAGGAGGGAATTCGCACTCCCCAGAAAAGTGTCACCTACATGCCGTGGTGTGTGGGGAAGATGAAGAGCCCTCCTTCTCTGCCGAACCGTGTGTCCTGGGCTCCCAAGAAGAGTGACATTCAGACCATGTCCAAGCCCTCCGTGAGCATGGCTTTCTCCCTGTGCTCCTCTCCGCCCTGGAGGAAATATCACCCAGGACTCCCTCCCCCTCCCCCGAGGCTCAACCTGGCCCTGCAGAGACTACGGAGGCCTGAAACACCTCCCTGTGCCAGAGAGAGCATAAGCCTAACTCGCCGGCTGAGTGCAGCTGCGGCTGTAGCTTAAGAGCCTTCCCGTGTGCAATAACCTCTCATTATATTTTAATGTTGTTGTAACTTTATGGCTTAATCAGTATTTGCAATTTGTTACTAGCCTGGGCGGCCATAAAATTGTTTTCCAGGTACTGAAACATCCCATCAAGGTTTGTAAAGCAGTGGTTCTTAGTTTATCATGCCCATAAAATGCCCTGGCAATTTGACAGATATAATAACTTTTTTTATCAAGTGTCTAATTTGAGAGGAAATTAAGCCATACGTTACACGCAGCTCGCACCAGGGTTGGGAGCTCCTCGGCCTCCGGGTCTCCCAGGGAGGCCCCTCTCTCACCCCATCTGTCCTCTTCAGCCAAGGGCCGGAGTTCACACTCGCCTCTAGCTCAGACCTTGCCGCCACCCCCACAGAGCTGGGGGCTGGTGTTGGTGTGGCTGCAGCGTGACCAGCGCGGCGCGGCCATTCCTAGTGAGACAGTGCTTTCACACTGGGGCTCCAGCAGTGGTGGGGAAGTTAGTCCCCCAAAAGAGAGTGAGAGTCCTGCCAATGTCTCCCCGCGGTGGTTCTCCCCACGCTGATGCTCCAGGCCCAATCGCTCCTGGGGGCTGTGCAGGGAAGGCACAAGGCTGGCTCTCTGCTCCTCACTCACCAGCCTCGTCTCTGGGCTCCATATCCATTTTAACCTCTCCTGCTTTTGTTCACATTTTGTTTGTTTATAGTGAGAGATGAATTGTACTAGAAAAACATATGGAAAAACAAACAGTTTCCTTCCCAGTGACATGGGTTTGCTTCTTTCTGAAATTTTCAAATGTGCATTTCTTTTGGGCTGATATGGAACCAAAGAAGGATTTTTGGTCAAGGATTCTGTTGTGTTATATATGCCTCCCTGTCCCACCCAAGCCCAGACTGTCTCTAACCTGAAACCTTCAGCCTCACTGTCCATGTGGAGCAGCAGTGTGGGTGGAGTTGAGTCCCCCTCCAGTCCCACTGTGCACGGCCCACCATGTCATTGGTGGGGGAACAGTTCTCACCTGGCTTTCACTCAGCCGCAAAAGTGTCCTCCCACCATGACACTGAGCCTTAGGCAGTCAACCTAGAACGTGGGGTTGAGCCCGCCCTCCGGCGTCATTCATCACCACACAGTGTGTATTCGCTGGGCGACCACCTGCGGCCAGCAACAGCCTAAGCTCTGAGAAATTCAGAGACAACCAAAACACAGTGCTGTCCTCAAGGGTCCCACCATCTAACTGAGGAGATGGCCAGAAAAGCAAAGGTTAGAGCTGTAAAATTGCTGAAGGATCTGGCGGGAACACAGAAGGGACCCCCAGCTCAGCCTGGGCTAGCAGGAGAGTAACGCCAGAGAAGTCAGTGGGGACTCCTGACACAGATACGTAGAAATGAATAAAAGCTTTCCTGGTCCACGAGGGTGGAGAAGAAGGACTGCTGATGCAGAAGGGTCTACAGGTTTCCAAGCACAATAACTCAGAGATTGAAAGCATGCCCAGAGCCAGAAAGCAGCATGGAGACACCAAGGCTATATGCGGGCTATCGGCTGTGGGCTGTGACCAGAGGACACCCGGAAAGACAGCCAAGCCCAGGTCCATGCTGTCTAGTATGCCAAGCTCAGGAGCTTGGAGCTGGTTCTGAAAGTGCAGGAGCCTTCGGAGGACTTTAGGCAGGGGGGTCACGTGATCACAATGGCATGAAGGTTGTGATGACAAAGATGGAGGCGGAACAGTAAGTTTGTAGTCAGGCTGGGAAAGGTATTTGCCATTTGTTGGCTGCCTAGCATTCGATACTTCTCTTCGCATCCCCCTGTTATCCCTTTGTGGAGAAACTCCCCACTATTTTGTGTAGTCTTGGAAGAAAACCGTTTCCTCTGCTGTCACCAAAGGGACAACAGTCTCCATCTGACCACACTGGCATTGCCAGGAGCAAGCTTGCGAGAGGCAGAGCTAGTCTGACACTCCCTTCCAGGATCTTCGCATTTTGAGAGGGTGACTAAACAACAGACTTTTCGCAGGCTGTGGCAGATTGCGTTCGCCGAGAATGGCCACGGCAGTATCTGTGGTCCCACATGCTCCCCCAGATCCCGAGCCTCCCCGTCAGGAGGCAGCGCCTATTCCCTCTCCAGAATAGAAGCAGGGAAAGGAACAGCGCGCGGCTTCAGAGGCTGTCAGGAAAAGAGAAATGGCTTCCATCTGGCTCACTCTCTGTCGAGAAGCTCACCCTTGGAACCCGGCCACCATGTACGAGGGAGCCCAGGCCACGTGGAGGAGCCATGTGGAAGTGCTCCGGCCAACAGCCCGACTAAGGCTCCAGCTGACAGCCAGCACCGGCCACCAGACCCGTGAGGGAGGGAGCCTTCGGGTGACCCCCGCCTGCAGCCCTCGTGCCATCCTGGCTGATGCCAGGTAAAGGAGAGAGACAAACAGGCCCCTCCAAGCTGTGCCCAAGTTGCAGATTCACAAGCAAAATGCATGTTGTCATTTAAGTCACGAAGCTTTTGGTAGTTTGTTACACAGAACTAGAACAGTGTGCTTGACTGAGGATCCACCCGCCTGACCTGCAGAGATCACTTGACCCCTTGCTCTTTTCTAGTCCTGACCCTGTAGCTTCCCAGCAGTGTTGGTCAGCACTATCCTCCCATAGACCTTCCAGCTACGTGACACCAGACGGAGTGTCCATTGTTGCAACCACTATCCACAACTGCCATGCTCCCGGAGAGGGAGAGAGATGATGAAGGCCTGAGCACAGACTGATGGGGGAAGGGGTTGGGGCCAGTAAGGACATGGGACACTGACTCCAACAGCTCTTGAGGAAGAAATGGGGGAAAGATGCAGGCAGGTTTCTGACGGGGCTGCTGGGCAGATGTTCATGCCATTCAGCAAGAAACACAATTCAGGAGAAAGCAGCTTTCAGGAAACTAAAACATGCAAACGAATTACAAGTCTGGTTATCAGCTTGGTGCTTTCGAGATGCCTGTGGGAAACACGTGTGCACATATTTACAAATACACACTTCTGGCTTTGCCACATCACTTCAGAGAGGTGATGCTGTGGACCAGGATAAAAGTCTCTTAGAGAGGCAAGAATCTGAGGAAAGGCAAGCCCTACCTGACGCTGTTCGGATTGAATCTTTAACTTTAAAACTTTAACTTTAACTCCAAAACTTTAACTTTAACTCCATTAAGGGTCCGTGAGAGTGAGTGCGAGCCCGTGCATGGGTACAGAAGCACCCAGATGAATGTTCACGCCTCTCAGACTCCAGCTGAGAGGGAGCGGTGTCTTCTGTTTCTCTCACACAACCACACATCATCTTCTGGACCAGCTTAGCAGGTTGGGAACTGGCTTCATCCAAGCACAAGAATAACTGCGCATTTATGTAAAGGCTTCCTCAAAGGAGCGCTCAGCACGCCGCACGTAATGGACTTATTTATCCTGAGAGCACCTCTGTGAGGCAGTCACAGGACAGGGGTGACCAGACTCTGTAATAAATAATGTTAAGAACGGCAAGAAGCAAAACTAGCCCATAACTCTGAGAGGCCCTGGAGGAAATGGGACGGGCCCAAGGTCACCTGGTGAGTTGGGAGCTGCTCAAGCCTTTGTGCCACGATGGCGTGACTCATACTCTCTCCAAATGTCCCCCGGGCTTGCCCAGTCCTGTCACCTGCGTGGCGAGTCTGCGGCTGCAAGGTGTTAAGAGGTAACTCTGCCAGACTGACTGGTTACGACAGGCCCACACCTCCCTTTCCAGCCAAGCATTTCCGCGCATGCTCGCCGGCGTCCAGTGACTGCTTGGCAACCCAAAGACACGTTCCACACAAGTCATCTGGGACCTGGCCTGGCCACCTCAGCTTGACATTAAAAAAAGAAGAAGAAGAGAAAATTCCCAACACAAGGAATTTCAAATCAATAGACAAAAAATCATCCCCAGCCGCACACACAGAGACTAACGCCTGCCCTGTGGAAGCAGAGACAGCGTGGGCCATAAAAAGCCCTCTCTTGGCCAGCACCGGTTTGCTCCAGAGGCTCCAGCTGAAAACAGGGGTTGAATGAGAGCTATATACTGTATTTGTTTAAATTTCATGCCAGTGAAGGTCTGTGACGCAGGAGACAGGTTTATGGAGAGAGAAATAAAATGTTGACAAATGGCCCTGTAATCAACTGGAACATGCAATAAATCATTAGAATGCCAATAACACTTCCAGGACAAGCTTAGAAAGGTCATTACTGTGTCACAATATATCTTCCAGCAACAAACAAAGCAAACAGAACATGTTGGGAATAGGATTATGGGGGGAAGCATCTGTCAGTCCTAATTAAGAATTAACTACAGATCGTATCTTGGGAGATGTATAATTTATTTTCCCTCTTCTTCCTCCCTACACACTCGCAAAAAAGAAAAATAAATCAATAAAAAAAGTTAACTCGTTTTACAGCAGAGATGGCGTCAAAGAATCAAGCCCAAAGCGTAGATCAGAGAGAGCTGAGATGCCGGGAAGTGGGAAGCAGGGTCAAGGCTGGAGGGAGGGGAGGGCTGGGCTCCTGGCAGGGGACGCGAGGGTGGGGGATGTTGGGGGCACGGCAGCCAGGACAGCTCTGCGTCAGCCTGGCCCCATCGCTCCTCTCTTTGTCCCAGCCCAACCCAGCCCAAGACACTCAGTTTCACACCCTCAGGAATGTCGGGGTTATTTAATACTTTGGCAACAAGGTCTCACAAGCTAGAAAGGGGCATCAGGAAGGTTGGAAGTTTAAAAAAAAAAAAGTGCCAAATCCTTTCTACCTGAATGTACCAGTTATGATTGAGTTTGGCTGCAAGTACAAAACCCAACTCACAGTGACTTAAACAAGGAAGTGTTTATTTTTCTCACATAACAGAAGTCCAGAGGTGGGAGGCTCTGGATCGGCTTTCTGAATGCCTGCCTTATAGTCTCTAGGGCCTTGGCTTTTGCCTTCATTGACTCATGGTCACAAGATGGCTAATGCAGCTCCAGACATCACGGCTATGTTCAAGGAAAGACCAGAGGAGAAAGGACGACTCTGTCCTTTGTTACCCCTGCTATCAGGAAAGCCAAAGTTTTCCCAGAGCCCCCCACACCCGGTGAATTTAGCTAATTCTCTTGCTGACCAACATTGTCTCAAATAGCCACCAAAGAGTCTGGGAGATGACGCGGACACATTGTTACCCCACGTAAAAATGGGGCTCTGTTCACAAGGAAGAAGAGAAGACTAGGTTTTGAGTTAGCAACTGACAGGGTTTGCCATGCACTGAAGTAGGATTCGGGCTGAAGAGGGCTGCCACGGAGGAGGGGCCAGCTGCGTGCGTTTGTCTTGCTGTTTACAGAAAGGCCCTCTGTCCCCTTCTGTCCGGGCAGGAAAAGGTGCAGGTCTTCAAAGCTCTGCTTCCCAGCTCCGCCCGAATAGGATTGTTGCTGCTAAGGGCACGTGGCCACAGTGCACAAATGTGTTATAATTCAGTCTGCTCTTTTCTTCCAAGGACAAGGCCCGTGGCCTTGGGCAGCTGGGGATAACTCAAGGTGTTCAGAGTAAAGTCGGATCAGCCATCTGAGCAGCAGCGATGGTAGAGGAGAAAATACTCACCCCTTCCCCACAGGTCTCACTGCAGGTGGGTCTTTCGTCCGTGGTGGAGACTCGGAGGCCCTCAGAGGTCTCTCTAGTGTTCATCCGGGTTTCGGTTTCCTCCAAGCACACTCTTACCCTCCTCTCTGTTTGGCTGTGTGTGTGTTTGTACTTGTGTGAATGTGTGTGAGTGCACTTTGTGCACATGTATTTTGTGTGCTCGTGGGCGAGTGCATTGTGTGTGCTACGTATGTGTGTCTGTACTTATGTGCATACGTGTGCTGTGTGCATACACGTGCTGTGTGTCTGCGCATGTGCCTGTCTTCCTCTCACTGCCCCTTCACTATTGCTCTCATGAGCCGGGCCCCACCCTCCGGGAGGTGACTCCCCAGCTTGTCTGGGGAGGTTTCGACGCACCGCCTGCTTTTTTATGTCATGAGTATTATTTTGACCATTGTTATCAGCATCAGCATTGCGGTTACTCTCTCCCATTCTGCCTGCCTTCCCTTCCCGGCTCTCTTTTTCTGCTTGAGTTTGCATTTCTGCCTTTATTTTATTTTATTTTGTTCTGCTGACAGAGACAAGAGCACATCCTAGTTCACCATTTCAGGATTTGTTGCAGACTTCAAGGTAGAGGTTTATGGCTGCGGGTGTCCTGGTGATAGCACGGTTCTTATGGGTCCTAATAAACTCAGCTGCTCTAGGGCCCTCTTAAATTCCAGTATGAGAGAGAGAGAAAAGGCATCATTCAGTCCTGTTACATGCAGGAATCCTCACCCTGGAAGGCTCGGGATAATGTTCCTTTCTTGGGGGAGCAAAAGCCCATAACTCTTCTATGCTGTCAAGGAACCAGAGGGGAAAGGAAAGTCCTTTTTCCTTCCCACTTGCCTAGATGGATGGCAGATGGGAGATGCAGTTGGAGCTAGGAAGATGGGCACAGAGCAAGGATTGAAATGCAGCAGTGTGTTTTTTTTGTTTTGTTTTGTTGTGTCTGTGTGTGTGTGTGTGCCAACCCCCAAAAGCCTGTCCTTAGATGCTGAGCATGCTGTCGGGCTTGTTAAAAATCCCACATGGTTTCATTTTGCACAAGCCCAGGCTGTGGGCCTCCGAGGCCCGCCTGGAACAGCCAGAGTGACACTCTTAGATCCAGCCTTTTACACAATGCCTTCACTTCTTGCGCAAGATTCTCATAACAAATCTGATTGTTGTTCTAGTTGTGCACACGAGAAAGCCAGGACTGAGTGGGAAGTTACTTGTTTGAGGCCACATAGCTGATAAGTGGCAGCTGGGACTCAAACCCAAGTTGCTGCCATGGGATCCAGGGCTAATTCCATGTCATCATGTTCCCCCTATTGAAGGTCAAGGGCAACCGGCTGACATGGAAAGCACCTATGCCCATACTTGGAGCCACCTCTAGAAAATCTTGATGCAAGATGGCCTTGGAAAGTGAAGTGACTACTGACTTGGGAAGTGACTGCCTATGCCAGATCTGTGTGCTTTGGGGAAAGTCATTTAACCTCTCTGGGCTTCAGTTTGCTACGTTGTAAAATGAAGAGCACACTCACGATACCAAATTCCAGGATGCCCTGGGGCCTGCAGTGTGAGAGGGGAGCCTACCATACCCCTCTCGTACAGGTTATATCTTGAAGTTCTATGTGAAGGTGATTTTGTGCATGAGATTCTACTATTAAAAACAAGTTATCAATATTTAAAAACACTTAGATGAGACACTTTCTAACACCCCTATGTTCAGCACAAGCCAACCACCTGCAATCGCATACGTACAGAGGCTCATCCAAGTACCTAGCATGTAGTTAGCACTCACGAATGGAAGCTGCAGGCTACCATCCAATCAGCGCCCCTCGTGATGGACGCCGTGAGAGGGCTGCCTAGGGCGGGGGCCGCGGGTGGCCTACAGGGTGGCCCTTTACCAAGCTTTTTCTTAAGGATTTGACATTTAACAAACAGCCACACCATCGGTGCCATAAGATTCTCGTTCAGATGCAGTTTCAAACTTCTTGTTTCCCTGTCCCCATCATGGATGGAGAACCCTGGCGTGATTTCGCCTGCAGAAGGATTTTTTATTTATAAACTTGTGCAATTGAGAGCGGTACTTTGGGTCACCTTAAGCTCCCCGTATGACCTGGATTTTGCATTAAATGAAAACTATTAGTATTCGGAAACACTTTACCATGAGGGTGGCTGAGTGACCATGACCTCTGTGTTTATGTAAACGTGTTTTCATTACCACCAGGCCTGGGGTGCAAAGGAGGAGCTGGGAAAAGAGAAGCCGCTGCTTGTTAAGGCTGTCCTTGCAAACGTTCTGTTATTAGCAGCAGCTCAGATCTAAGGGGGTCGAGCACTGCACTGCGGTTCTGAATTACTCCATCCCAGCAGGTGCGCCTGGCCAGACAGCACAGGGCAGGGGGCCCTGGCTCGGGAACTCACTCTGCGGCCTTCATTGTCCTCTGCTGGGATCGTTCTGGATGTCTTTCTCCCCACCACTCGCTTCCCTGCTCCCAGGAACTAGCTCAAAGGTCAGCACACGGCAACCCACAGACCGAATCTGGCCCACTGCCTATTTCTGTGCAGCCCTGGGGCTAAGAATGGTTTTTGGGTTTTTGTATGATTGGGAAAAAATTGAAAGAAGAATAATGTTTCATGACACATGAAAACTCTATGGAATTCAGATTTCAGTGTCCACTAAAAAGTGTCATTAGAATACAGCCATGCTCATTTGTTTATATATTATCTGTGAACAATCACTCTTCAATGCTGCAAAGGCAGTTAAGTAGTTTCGGTACAGACTGTGTGACCCCCAAAGCCTAAAGCGTTTACTGTCTGGGCCTTTACGGAAGACATCTGCCAGCCCCAGGCTGGCCCGGCATTGGTCCCACTCTACCCCTCGGCCCTTGCCACACTTGACAGATTCCTCTCCCCCATTTCTGGAATACAGCCCCTCCTCTTAGTGCCAGGTGAGGACCCCAGTATCTCCCCCCAGGACTTCGGCAGCAGCCTGCAATGGGGTCCCCCACCTTCTAGGCTTGCTGCCTGGAACATCTCACTGGTGTCTCCACAGTGTAGGCGACTGGACTGGATAAGCGTGCGGACACTGGAGCCAGGCCACCTGGTCCTGGGCATGTCATTTAAGCTCTAAGCCTCAGTGTCCTCATCTGTAAAGTGGGGTTGATAAAAAATACCTACCGTATAAGGTCATTGTGAAGATTACTTACAGAACCCTTAAAATAGTACCCAGGACTACACTCGCATATGCTATGTCATCCATGGAAAACTCAAAGTGGACCTGGTTATCCTTCTGCCTGAGACATCAGTAGCTCTTCATCATTTATCAGATACAATTCAAACCCCTTAGCAGGGCACACGGCCCCCTCTGCGATCCGATCCCCATCTGCACACCTCCAGCTGTGTCTCTCCCTGCTCCCTGCCTCACGCCTTCTGCGCCCACACTTTTTGCTTCCTGTCTCCAGCACTCCCTGGTCAGATTTCACTTCCTCCAGGAAGTCTTCTCGGACTGCACCTCCTCTCTGCTCCCACTATACCCTGCCAGAGCTCCAACACCACTTGCCACATCGAATCTGCTACCATTATATAGTCAGCAAAATCATAGGGGCTAGCTTGAGAGAAGGGAGAGGCTGCCATCAGAGTTCTTGGGAGAAAAGACTTCTTGAAGAGGGGTCCAGGACAAGGACTAACCTTGTCCGCAGTGCTCAACACATTCAGATCTTCCTTAAATGTTCCCTGAATGAATGACTGAATTAAGGGATTAGCTCATCACGCTAATCCATTCACTCCTCTGGGAAAATGTGAGTTTGAGTTTCAACCTCATCTCCCATGGCCTATAACTTGGAATTAATGATTTTAGATGGACGTAGGATTCTGGGCACCTCCGAAAGCAGGGGGAGAGCCTCGGGGAAACTCCCCATTCCTACCAGACAGAGTGGCCTGAATCACTTTCCTACAAGCACCACTTGGAGCATGTCAACACCCTGCTCCAAAACCCTCAGGGCTTCTCCGGCCTACAGAATGAAGACTTGCTCAGGGAAATGGCTTTTAACCTTGCCTCCCAGACTTCCCTACACACACCCTGGGGCACCATGGGACAGAACTACCTGCTCCGCCCCACAGCCTGCAGGTTCAAACAGTGCCTGCCTAGCATGTAAAATGCTTTGCAATGTTAGTTACCGTCATCGGACTAATGGCTGAATCAGATCACGTTTGTGAAGACGCTCTGCATTCAGGTAGAAACCATACTTTTTTTCCTTCATCAAAAACGGGGTTCCTCTCGACCCCCTCTGTGTTTATGTCCACTGATCCTGCAGGCTCACGCAGATGCCGCCCTTCCAGGCCCCTCCTCCACCCCACTCATGCTCCCCCTCAGAGGGAATTCTCCCTTCCCACATCATCTTTGCTTCTTCGAGTGCTTCCCACCGCCACCTTGCGCGGTGGTCATCTGTGCGCAGATCTGATCTCCCCTGCGGGCTTAGGAAGGAGGATTGCTGTCTGTCTTCGAAAGCTCACGCCTCCCCATGAGGCCTGACCCCCGACAGGCTCCCACCATGCTGGGACTACCTCCCACAATCCCCTAAATCTGCTTGGGAAAACTCAGTTTTAAATTAATTCATTTTCCAATTACAGATGACAGGCAATAGCGTATGTTTTAGGTGTACAACATAGTGATTACACATTTATATACCTTACAATATGATTGCCCCAGTAAGTCCAGTACTCATCTAACACCATGTATAGTTGTCACAATATTATTGACTACATTACCTATGCTATATCTTATATCACTTATATCATTTGACTGTTTCTTTGTGGCAACATGGAGGGAAAATCTATTTTATAATCCTCATTGGAGGATTTTTTTACTGCTTTTTGGAGAGAGAGGAAGGGGGAAGAGAGAGAGAAACATCAGTGTGAGACAGAAACAGCAATCAGTGGCCATATGTACTCAGCCCAACATGGGATCAAACCTGCAACCCAGGCATGTGCCGTGACCAGGAATTGAACCCACAACCTTTCAGTGGACGGGACGATGTTCCAACCAGCTAAGCCACCTGGCCAGGGTAGAAAATCCATTTTATAGATAAAGAAACTGAGACCCAGAAGACTTGGTTTGCCCAAAGTCACGCAGCTACTAGGTAGTGGAAGAGGAAGCACCTTCTCTGTCCTCTCCCCACATGTGTGCCATTGCCCCACAATGCCACAGGCTAAGGACAAATAGCTCACAGGGCGCTTTTGGCCCCTCCAGAACCACTTCCACTGGGAGATATTAACACGGCTTTGATAAGACAGAAATTCAGCCGATATAACTGAAGACATCAACATCCTCTTTTTCCTTTATTCCCTCCCCTCACCATGCCCACTTCCTACCCCAGAAACACTTAAAAGCTGTTTAAGGTTTTTCTACATTGTAGCTGTCAGTACTGTTAAGGATGTTTGCAGCGGGGTCTCGGTACCCACTCTACAATCACCATCTGCCAGGCATTCTCTCTGCCTACCTTTGTGTTTACACAGTACCTATCACTAGTACATCAGCACGCTTTGACAAACAAGCTGCGTAGCGCGGGAAGAAAAGAGAAAAGTTGTTCGTGACTGACGCTGTTAATTATCACTTCGTTACACCCAGGCACTCCTTCAAGTGGCACATGGTCTCCATGCCTGCGCACATGTGCATGTGTTTGAAGCCATCCTCCCCCATCACAACACGATGCAAACTATAATCTTTATGGAACATGACACGGAACGCAGCAGTTCTCACCCACGTGGCGGTCATACCACACAATCAGAACAGCTGTAACCAAAATGGGTAAACTTATTTATTACCTGACAAGGATCTTAGTGGACCACAAGTTTAATGGTGCCAGGAACACAATGTGACTGCTGCATAAACACAATGCTGGATCAAATTTGCACTCCCTTAGTGGAAGCAGAAGTTCCAGCTCACGGACAGTGAAGACCCCACTGCATGTGGTGATCGGCAGACCACAGTGGCTGTGTCATCTTAAACCCCAAGAAGCACACTTTAACCCTGGAGAGTGTCCAGACAAGGATGACCGGGATGGTGACAAGTCCAGTAACTAGTCATAGGAGACATGCGAGAGGAATTAAGTGTGTTTAATCTGGAGAGCAGACTGCTAAGGGGAAATAGAATCACTATCTGGAGATGTCTCTTCTCCATGACTCCAGATGCCTGGTCTACTATGCTGCAAATGCAGACAGCAATTGGAATCCTAGGAGGCTATGTCAGAGGGCAGCTTTAGATGTCAGCCAATCTGTCACACACCCAATTACAGCTTGGGGTGCAGTTGAGATCTTAGGGAGATTAACTTAAGCCCCAGCTCTTCCAGAGTTACGTGAACACCCAAAGGCTTACCTGTCATGGTCATCTCTGCCTCTAGGCTCCTGCTTTGGTCAATGCTGTCTGTTCCTGTTCACCAAAGGTCAGGGGTGGAATAAAACTCTCAATTCCTTCACACACACACACACACACACACACACACACACACACACACTGCTCTATAGAGCACATATGACCCTAAAAGGCTTCCCTATCAGGTGGGAGAAGAGACGGCAGAGGGGAGGTTTACTCTGTACCTCTCACAACTTCAAAGAAGCAGGAGAAATCCTTATAAAATGACTTTTGTTCCCCCATCAGCCTGGGGTTTCACTGACTCTTGACTTCACCGGGCCCCAGACTTCCTCCTCTTCCTGGCTGTTTCCTTTTACCTACTCTCTGTCTTCTCTGCTCTTCCCTCCTCAGTCCATTGCTCTCATTGCCTCACGTGGAGTAACCTTCTCTCTTGATGTCTCATCATCCAATGGCAGTTGTACTTACAAAGTCATCAACACCCCGGGCTGGCTTACCTTAAACCTAGACACCACCTTCTCCAGTGGAAGTTCTGGTGCCAGATATGACTAAATCAGCATTCATCAATCCAGTGAAATCCTGGGGAAGAACGTTTCCCTGGACAAGTCAATTTGGGAAATGTTGATACTGGGGACCCCTCATGGAAATTAACAGTTAACATAGTAACTTGTTCAAGTGCCTACAAATTCCTCCAATAAAGAAACCTGTTTAACTGTGTGAAACCCAGTGTTTCCAGAGCTTTCCAGGCCACGGGTTCATAATAAGAACACAGCTGCTATTCCATGGAATATACTTGGGACGTGCAGGCGAAAGGCCTGACCCAGGGAAGCGGACTTGAGGTTAGGCCCTACGAGCAGAAGTGCTGGGAAGATTGAGTCACCTCCCTGCAGCACAAATGCTCATCCTGCTCTCAACTCAGCGAGTGACCTTGAGCCTATCCCATCTCCTCCAGGGCCTCTCAGAGTTATGGGCTAGTTTTGCTTCTTGCCGTTCTTAACATTATTTATTGCAGAGTCTGGTCACCCCTGTCCTGTAACTGCCTCACAGAGGTGCTCTCAGGATAAATAAGTCCATTACATGCAGAGTGCTGAGCGCTCCTTTGAGGAAGCCTTTACATAAATGCACAGTTATTCTTGTGCCCATATTAAATCCGTTAACAACACTTTGAGCTGGTCCAGTTCTCTACACAGTTCCTGCGGAGTGATAGGAAAGAAACAGGTGATGTGACCCTTGGCCAAATAGAGCTTCGGTCTCGTTTGAGATGGCATGTCTGCACACTTACATGTGTGTGCACATGCACACACGCTCGCATGCCCCCACAGATGAAATGCTCTTAAGATTCGATTTTTAGGCTAAATAACATCACTGTCTTATTTCTGTTCAATTCCTTCATCTCTGCAGGAATTTGTGCTGGTCATGGGCCTTTCTTTCTTACATGTGTATGTAACCTTGTTTTTCAGAAGGGAAAGCTGAGGCCCGAAAGATGAAGCAAATTTTGTAACATCCTATGGTAAGGGGATGGCAGGACTAGGACTGACTCTGGGATTCTCAGCCTGTTGCTTTTTCCCAGGCCTGTACCCCAGTGTCCAGGCTTGTCCTATGGGAAACAGCCCGGGGCAATTCTCACCATACCATACTTCCCAGCGGAGATCTTCATAACAATTGCAGCTATCCAATAACAGATGTTGTTGGGTTTACGATTCCTAAACACACTTGAGCAGAAACCAGAATCCGTTGAGGATGCTATGGATAGGTGTGATGTGGGACCAGATGTTTCCTTCATTCAGTCATTCATTCATTTATTTTTCATTTCCCACGTGCCAGGGGCTATTCTGTGCTCTACGAAGTAATGAACAAAACAAAGTTTCTACCCTTATTTGAACTTCCATTCTAGTGAATAGGACAGGCAATAAGCAAACAGAAATATGTGCCAATGACATATAGTTAAAAGTGCCACGAAGCAAACTAAGGTGAAAACACGGAGAACTGTAGGCCCGGAACAGGGAAGGAAGAGCACGGTCAGGACAGCCTCACTAGGAAGGTGACATTCGAACAAAGACTTGAAGGAAGTGAGGGAAGGTGTCTTGAGAATGTTGGGGTGATGAGCCTTCCAAAGAATAGGAAGCAGTAAGAGCAAAGCATCGGAGCTGGGCTGACGTGGGGTGTGTTGAGGGACAGTGAGGAGGCTGCTGTGGCTGAAGCTAAGGGTGTGTGGCAGGTTCATGGTAGAAGACAAGGTAGGCCAGAGGGTAAGAAAGAAGCCGGTAGAGTCCAGGTCACAGTAGAGACCACTGCAAGTGGCCTTCCAAAGCTGATTCCGTGACCTTGTAAGTCCTAGTGTTGGTTGCTACCACATCCTGATTTCTGTCAGTCTGAGAAGCGTGCTGGTGTGATTTCTGACCTAACACATGCTATCAGGGGGCTGGTAAAGCACCTTCCACCTGGTCAGCACAATGCTGGAAGGAACCAGTGCACAGAAAAGCTGAAGGAAGGAATCTATTTTGCTGTTGCTGTCTGCTACAAGATGGCCTAACAGTCATCTCCCGAGTGTAAGATGCATACTATGTAGTGTTGTCTAAAGTACGCTGGCACTTGTAAAACATAGCTGTTTCTTTTGGTTCAGTGGAATTCTCTTACCTTCATCAACAACCAGACAAAGCTAGAACTCAGCTTGCCCTCTGAAGCCGAGTTGTATGTCAGTTTAGGCACCACATGTCTAAGGGACAAGGCACCAAGAGGGGAAGGTAGAGATCCAGAAGCCAAGGAAATGGGGGTACCAAACGGAAATAAGAACTCCTGTGATTGTGTTTACTTTCAAGCTAAACCCACAGCTCAATCTGAGGGTTACTGGCCTCAGGTCTCCTGTTTCATCCCTGCCCAAGGATGGAGGCTGGTCTGAGTCCAAGGTATACTTCTCCCCCAACCCCTCAGATGTTTGTGAACTTGTCCCAGTGCCCAAGGAGAGGGGGAAAGGAGCCAGGGTCAGCAGGGTATTATCATCTCCACAAGAGCCATGACACCTTTTCAGCCTATTCCCTCCCTGTCTACAGTCAGTCCTACTCATGTTACAACCACCTTCCTGCACCAGGCAAAGGTCATCTATTTCCCTCCAAACCTCAAATCACCAAGAACTCAACACAGGACTGGATCCGATAGCAGAAGAGGTCACTGCCTATGTAATGTATTTCTACCCAGGCCAACACACATAAAGAAGAGCCATCGATGTCCTTGGGAGGTGGAGCACGGCAAAGCTGAGCCTTCCACTGAACTGGGGTATAAGTCCCTCGAGGCTGAAGGACAAAAGGCAGCTCACTGGGGAAACAGGGACAAACCTCTTCTGTCTGAGTCTTTCCCGAGAGCCAAGCTTGCCTTTACTGATTGCAAAACCTTCATCAGTCTTTGTCTAAACAGAAATGCATGACAGAAACAGGGGGCATTTTCATGAGCTACATCCCCTTGTAATCCCCTTGAAATTGATCTCTGCACTTTAAGCCCCAATTTGACTTGGAACCACATCCTGTCCTGCAGCTCTTTGCAGAGAAGCTTGGTGTCAACCCTGGGATGCTTTCTACAGGGAATGTATGGAGGGCTGAAGCGGACACATCTGTCTGTTCCCCCAGCTCTTGGGAAGCTCCCCTCCAGGGACAAGAGCCTGTTACTGGATTGACTATTGTGCTTTCATAAGAACTCATAAACCTGAGACACATTCTCAGACAAAGCAGCTACCAGCCACAGGTGACTACAGTGCTCTTTCAAGGTGACTCGTCCCCACTGAGGCACATGATAAATGGCAAGCACAGTGGGTTTTGAATAGTAAGTATAAAAAAAAAGAATGTAAAATATCTCATTACTTTTTATATTGCTTTTTTATGCTGCTTATATGTTAGATATACTGGGTTAAATAAAATATATTATTCACATTAGTTTTCCCTCTTTGTTTTTACTTTTTATAATGTGTCTGCTAAAAAATTTAAAATTACACGTGGCTTGCATTATATTTCTATTGGACAACCCTGAGCTAGAGGATGAACAATCAATGATGGCATTGCCTAAGGAATACTAGCTCTTTCCAAGCTGAGCAACCCATGAGTGGAAAGTACTGAATACCAAGTGTGCCTCGGTTTACCCAGCAGATGTGAGGTCAACCTAGAGAGGTAGAAAGGCCATACATAGGCCTAAGCACCAAATATGCAAACCTTGTCACTTTGACAAATGAATATGTGACCAGATGAGGGAGTCAAGCATAATCCAGGCCCCTGGCTGGCCAGCTATGGCCAGAGTTTGCTGGTACACCTTTCACACCTTGTTCTCTCCTCTACCTCCTTCTCAAAGGGAAGAAGGACACATTGAGGGACCTCACCACTAGCATTTCCTATATTACTCCCCACAGATGTGATATAGAAGGTGGTTAGACAGACCTGAGCAGAGTAAAAATGATACATCAGGTACAGAAGGTCACCAGAGTGGAAAGCCCCAGGTGCCTAGCAACAGGCAAAACTGGGAAAACAGGTATTGTAGGATGGGACCTCACCTCTAGAGTGACCTTTCCTCTCCTAGCATATCACTGGGCATATGGTTTGGGACATTCCCTGATCTTTCCTCCTTAGCATGTCCCTAGTCACGTGGTGGACCCCCTTAGAAGAGAAACAAGGGGGCTAGAGAATAACCTCAAATTGTTACAGAACAACAAGAGTGGGCCTGGGACAATATACTATTACCGAAAGGAACGCCTCAGGTTCATTATGTCCACCGCCAGAGGAAAGACATCTCTCAATGCCAGAGATTCGTGAAAAGGAAAGGAAATGTTTATTTAATGCTGTACAGACTTAAAGTAGTGACCTAATGTCTTCATCAAAATCTCAAAGTCCCTTAAAACACCCACAAACACACACAGTCCATCCTTCCCCCCTTTGCCCGGTCTGGGGTACCGTATCACAGGAAAAGAAATAGAAGTCCGTGGCTCAGGCAGCCCCCGATTCTTCCCAGTAATCTGTGCTCCGCTGGTAGGCTTCCCTCGGTTCCCGGCACCATTGGTTCCCGGTTCCAGGCGCTGTAACTTGGGGAGTGGGGGAGTTACTTTCATTTCCCTGGCTCAGAACATGGCCACAGCTATTTGACACATCTATATAACCAGTTAAAGGCCACAGATATGTTAAATGACCATGCCAGTGGTTAGCTGCAAAGCTGTTGCTGTACAAAACAGCTCTCAAAGGCCCTGCTCCATTTGTCCCTTCCCCAACCCACACCTGTGGGGGGATGAGGTGAGGACATCCTAGTATTTCCTGAACACCTTGAGCTCTGGACCACATTTCAAATCCCCATCTGGGGCCCCCTCTTGGCTGCACCCTGTTACAAAATGACTCCCACACAAGTCCTTGCATGACCACTCCCTTAAGCATTAAGCCTCCTGGACAATGAGGTTCTGACTCACATCAGATCATCTTAGGAACAAAGCCTCCGGTCTGCTGACCACAGAAACAAGGTTTTGGTCAAACCAGAGATGACATTTAGGCCTCAGCTGTGTTTCAGCTCCAGGCCCAGAAAAAACTGACTGCAATGACTCCCCTGCCCCGGAGACCACAACTCTGAAAGGACACACCTGGAAAGCTGATAAATATTCTACTGAGATCTTCCTCTGAGACTTCCCCTAAAATCCCTGTCTTTGGAAAGCCAATAAGACCTGTTAAGATGAAAGACCAAGCATTCTCTCCCCACCCCAAGCCTTTCCTTCCCTTTCTTCCCCCATAGTGTGTGCCTTTGCTTTCTTACTCCTGAGCTCCAGGACGCTTCTTTCGCCGCCAGTATAACTTGTTTCCTAAGCCCACACAGCCCAGCTGGCTCACCTCTTCTACCTCTACAACTTTCTAAATACATTCCTTACACCAAAGTTCTTGGTTTTGAAATCTCTCTTAGCTGACCTCAAGGACCAAGGTCTAACTCCACAGGTAATATCTGCTACCATTTGCGATGAACGGACGGCTTCTGGAAAATCAGAACAGCCTGAATTGCTGTTCTGGTCTTCTCTGGATACAGTGGGAAAATGTGGGATTGGGGTTCGACAAATCTGGGTTCGAATTTTGCTTCTACTGTTCAAAAGCTGTATGAACTCGGGAAACTTAACCTCTCTGAATCAAAACTTCTTCATATGCGGGCCAGGTAAAATATTACAGCCTCAGTAAAACTTTCACTGGATACGTGCAAGTGCTTTCATAGTACCTAGCTCATAAATGATAGCCATTACTGTTTGGTGTTGGCACCTGTAAAATTTTATATTATATTCTTAATTTTGTTGATGAAGTCTTATTTCAAATGCAGGAGAGAAACTCTGGATCCCTGTCTGATGGATGGAGTACTTCCCTAAAGAAAAGAACTGCCCCCTGCTTTTTTATCCCAGCATTCTTCCATCCATTGGGAAATCCTCCCTTCCTCTATAGATTTTAGGCAATCCAGATTTTTCCTACCTTGGTTCTCAGATTTACCTAAAGCAAGGCACACTTGTACCTAACTCACTCAGCATCTAGTGCTATCATAAGTTCCCAGTGCAAAACTCACACCCCCCTTCCCCTTCCTGGTGGCAAAGCAAAGAAAGAGAAGCCCCACCTTGCTTTCCTCCAGAGGTTCCCCCCAAGGCAAAGTGGGGCTGAGGGAGGGATAACAGCCTGAGGAACCACTCTGCTCAAGTATGGGGAGCAGCAGGAGAGAATTTGGCTTGAAGTGGAGAGGGCACAGAAAGAAGAAAAAAAAACACAGCTTTAATTAAACACAGTGTATCTAAATCAGACAGGTATGCTCAGAGAGCAAGGAAGGGTGACATGGAATTTTTTGAAGAAAACACCTGTGTCTAAGAGGACCACCATCTTAGTCTCATCGACATTGAAATGAACCCCCAGGAGAAGGAGCCTGCCTCCACCTGCAAGGAGGGCTGAGAGCTTCCTGAGCTGCACGCCAGCTTTGTGCCTCTGTCTTGATCTGCCAAGATGGGGTTCCCCCTTCAGAGCCTCCCCTGACCCCGAGGCATTCCCCTCTGCCCAGGCATCCCCCCCTCTTCCCCAAGCATCCAGAGGCAGGTGTGACTGAGCAGCAGGGCCTCATGGGAAAGTGTCAGGGATATGCTCCCTTCTTTGCTCTCTCCCTTCCTCTGCAGAGCATCCTGGGAAATCTTCATCACATGAAAGCCACCATCTGTGTTGGGTGCAGTGGGGCTTCCCATCCCTGTAACTCCCCTCTCACAGGAACCTTGATGTTCACGAAGTTCAAGGACTTAGCTTTGAGTCTCACTTGCTGCTGTTTTGACCTCAGGTCTTATCACTGGATGTCTCCCTTACCTCTGGAAGCTGCCCTCACCCTGAACCCCAGTTCTGACATCTGGGCTTTGGTATCAAGGCCTTTAAAAGTCCTGGGCCCCTCTCTTTTATTAGTCACTGCCTTTTGGTGTCTCCTGATCATCAGTCCAGCAGCTGGCTCTTAGTCAAGAGAAATACCTGGCCCCAGCACCCTCATCTCAATACCTCCCTCATCTATGTGGAAACACTTTGCCATCTCTCACTTTTATATGATGCCAGGCACACAGTAGAGAATTAATAAATCTGTGTTAGATGAATGTATGAATGCACCTAATTGGGGACCTAGGAAAGCTTTATGGTGCCAACTTCGTCTTGTATTTGAATGTCAGTCTTGCTCTGCAGCCTGCCGATAGTCTCCAGCTTTAGTGCGGAACCCCCTCTATTAAACGGCCAAAGCATATCCATAGTCATCCACTAAATGCCCTGCCTCAGTGTTGATGCTCAATGAAACCCTGGTCTGTAGGCCAAAGGCAAGTTGGGAAGCATCTTAGAGAGCCTGATTTGCACTGCATCTACAGCAGGGAGTTCCTGAAGCAAAAAAAAGAGCAGGAGGTTGTATTGTGGACACTGCACCTTGGCTGTCATGATTCTCTACTCAAAACATCCACTGAACAACCTCCTTGAGCTGGCAATGCAAATTTCTTAAATATTTCCAAAGTAAATGACCATAAATTTGAACACGTTGGAGGTCCCTGGGGCAATGAATAAAGTCTATAAAATCTGTAAGGTAGAGAATGGAGCTTGCCCAGTCTAACCAGTGAAAAAGAGTCATAAAGAGAAAATATTCAAAACAAACTTTTTAATAAATACGTGTAAAAACATTTACTTGCATTTCATATTCTCACTCAATTTCAACATCACATTTTGGTAATTTTATAATGTGAAAATGGAAATGTCCAGGAATGAAAATCCAGGTTCAACATTATAATTTTTTAATGAATATATAGGAATAAAAATAAGATGATACAGAGGTTTTTAACATCCCAAAAATTCTTTATACAGGTTTCTCCAAGAAGTCAACCTTAATTTTCCTCCCCTTGGGAGTGGGTTGGACACGGCAATTCACTTTTAACAAATGGAAAGTGAAGGTGATAGTGTGTGACTCCCAGAGCTAGCTGTAAAAGCTAGCTCTGGGAGCTAGCTTTTGTGGCTTCATCCTTGGTATCTTGGATCACCTGCTCTCAGGAAAGCCAGCTGCCACACGTTAAGGAAACTCAAACTGACATGTGGAGGGGACCATGTGGCAAAGAACTGAGGCCTCTGGCAACAATCAGAGAGAGACTGAGGCTTGGTGAGGAACTGAGCCAACTTGGAAAGGAATCTTCCAGCTCCCAACCAGCTGTCAAATGATATAGTCTCGGCCATTGTCTAGATTACAACCTCAGAAGAGACCCTGAGTCAGAAACACCTATGAGCTATTTCCAAATTCCTATTGCACAGAAACTGTGAGATAATAACCACTAAGCTTTGGAGAACAATGCCCTACACAGCAATAGATAACTAATAGAGAAGATAAGATACCTCAATGTTCCAAACAAGATTAGAACAGAAGACCAAGATTTATGGTGGGTTTGTTCACACCAACCAGCAGCTTCAGGTATGGTCCTAATAACGAGAGAAAGCAGCTTGACTCCCCCAGATGTGTTAAGCTGGGCCTCTCTGTTGCATGCATTGAACCCATAGGACACTCTTCCATGGTCCTGCCAATGGTCGGTCAGCTTCAGGATTTGGAAACCAAAGGTGTGGCTGAGATAACTATGGAAATCTCTTTTCCACGCCCCCAGACAGGATCTTTAAGAAGACTTAGCTTGCCAACCTGTTAAAACACGCTTATGTTATCACCATGTAAAATCTTCTCAAACCAAATGCCTGCCGCTTTGGGAAGTTGGGAATGAGATCAATCATCTTACAGCCTTGAAGCAACACTTCCGCGTTATCTTTCTGCCTTCCCAAGTTCTCCTATAAAATGAGAACACCTATTCAGTTGAGTGTAAATGATTCCGTATACCCACTCAGGAAGCTTGTGACTTCTAGGAATCATCAAAAAGGAAGACGTTCTTCTGCTGTTCTATGAATAATTTTCCTTAATTTTATTTGTGGTGGAGGGTGGTTAGAGGTGAGAGGGTATCTGTGATTTTCACATACTGAATGCTCGTAAGATCAAGTCCCGATTCCTCCCTCTTCAGTTTCGATTCCTCCGATTCCCGGGCAGGCGCGAAGCCCCACTTCTGAGGCTCTCCCTAACAATGAGGCACAGGCAGCTTACCCAAGTAGGCGTCCTTCCCCCAGCAGCAAAAGAACGTCTGTCCTAGTGAAAATTTCCTGGTGAGGCAAAGGGATTATAAATTGCCATAGGACCAAACTAGATCCACTTTCCCGGGTTTTTTTTTATATATATATAGTATCAGCAAGATCAACGACATTTGTTCTGCTGCCTGGCAGGTATTAAATTCATCTCATTGTGCTTACTTTGTTTGTTCAATGCGCACGCCTAACAATAACACGGAAAGGGTTCCTCCGGAGCTCCCGAGAAACCCGAGTCGGTATCGGAGTCTGTGTGCTGTGGTTAGGCATGCTCGGCGAGCTGCCTGCTTGTTTCTCCCTGAGTATCGCCAGCATTGAGGAGTTCTGAAGTTGATATTTTGAATCCCATGAAACGGGGGTGTGTATTTGTAATGGATGATGGAGAGAAAAAAAGGATTCACAATGCTAAGTCCCTACTGTGCGATAGACATTGTAGATTTAATCCTCACAACAACCCCACTGGGCGAGTTATCACTTTGCCCGTGATACCGATAAGCAAACCAAGCTTCAAAGAGCTTGTTTGCCTTAAAGACATAGCTAGTGAAATGGTGGATCAGGATTTGAAACCAGTGGTGAAGTCAAAGTCTGTTGTGTTTTTATCACATTAGGCTGCCTCCTTAGATTGCAGGCAAGGAAGATTAAGGACCCCTGGGTGGGAATGAGGACTACAAGAGAGTTCACGGGACTTTAAAGAATTACTTAGTTTTCAAATAATTAACAGAATTTTGGCACCAACTACCCAGATGCTTGGTAGATTTTTTTTCCTTAGTGGTTTACTCTATTTGTGAGCTAATCCCACAATCCCATTACCAGAAAAAAATTATATATTTTTTTGAAGTACAAATGAGAATCATGGATGTTGAGAGACTGGTAGCAGAAAGGAACAATTTTGCCAGTATATGAACCTAGCCTCCACCACCCAAATATCCATGCTGTCTTCTCATTCTTGTAATATTTATTTATTTATCTACTTATTTATTTATTTTTAGAAAGAGAAAGAAAGGGAGAAAGAAAGGAAAAGAAACATCAGTGTGAGAGGGAAACATCGATTGGTCAACTTGTGTACATGCCCTGAGTGGGAACAGAACCCACAGCCCAGGCATGTGCCCCGACCAGGTATCGAACCTGCAACCTTTTGCTTTGTGGAATGACATCCAACCAACTGAGCCATACCAGTCAGGGCCCATGTTCTTCTTAACACTCACCATGCACAATGTAATTCTTTTGAAATAATAAACTATGGTTTGTTGTAAAAAAAGAAATGGCCACAGAATGAGTTTTGAAAAAGATGTTTAAACTGTAATGTAGTTTTAAATTAAACATAACCCCTTATGAGCATGTTCTTAGGGAAAAAAGTCAGAAAGCTACACAAACATGCCTTTATACATTGTGGCAACCTGGGAAATCTGAAACAGTCTTGAGGTCTGTGTTTTCCAAAAGTCTGGACATTTTGTGTAGCAAATCCCCACAATGGCTGCTGGGAAGATACCCAGAGGAAAAAGATGAGATCGCAATGTCAACCCCTCAAGATACTGCACATGAAGATTTAAAAGCGCTGTGAAAACTGGCACAAGATAGCATATGATTAATTACCACAGAAGTGGAATAGACCATGAGGTTCTGGACATTCACCGGGGACAGACCCCTGACTGTGGGTTGCAGAGGGCAGAAGGTTTCTATGGAGGGTGTCAATGAGAGTATGACCTTGAAAGTATGACCATGACCTTGGCATGGATGGAGTGGGAGAGAGAGAAGAGGAGGCATGCCACATGCAGGTCTAAGGCAGGTCTTCCTAACCATTCTTATACTTCCACATAAAAACCAGTATATTGGAAAACTAAATTAAAAACCATTTTTGTGGCACACAATTTATAGAACCTAGCATAGTGCTAGACACATAGTAGGTACTCGAAAACACTTTAATTTGGGATATTCCATTCTTTGAAACTGTTCTAATAATTGTGTGTGTGTGTGAGAGAGAGAGAGAGGCAGAGAGAGAGAGGGAGATGGGTGGATGAGGTGTCTGTCTTTCTGGAAAAGCTGAGATCCAAGGTAGCGGAGTGACTTCTCCAGGTCTGTGGGTTAATGAACAGGACTAGGATTGGCATTTGCAGGTGCCCAGCTTCAATGCTGGCCCATCTTCAGTGGATGCAGCAAACCTCAGACAAACTAAAGCAACTCACTAAATGCCTCTCAAAGATTTTGAGCTGAAAGAATTTGCAGGAGGTGGAGGCGGTGATTACAATAATTAACAAGTGGCCCTAAACTCCCAGGTGCACAAAGTCAGGATCCTCATTGGCCTGGAGTGTTGCTGAAGTGACCTCACCAATAACTCTGTTAGTCCAGGCCAGTTAGGCCAGAACCCTAGCACAGCAGAAGCCACCAGAGCACCGCTGAGCAGCCCTCCCCTCTGCTGAGACTGTAACTGAGATAACTGAAGGCAGGAAGAGAAGTCATCGTCTCTGAAGAAAAGCCTGAGCAGATGTCCAGTGGCCTCTAGGCCAGGCCTCAGTGTGTCCCGGGGCTGCCCCCAGCCCTCTGTCCTGACAGGCGGCCTTCACCTGTCCTGGCCCAGGCAAGGCTCCTGGTAGCCATGATGGATGCAAACTCTCCACTGTGACTTCTGAGTTCCCAGCAGGCACTCCAGCTGAGAAATCACTGCAATTGGCACCCTAATAGCTCTTTAAAAATAAGTTACACTTTTGACTTGCTGGAGTTTGCTGAATGGCTAGTAGGGAAGAAAAATGTAAAGCAGAGAAAAAAAGGAGAAAAAAACAAAGGAACATTATCAGCCAGCTTTGATCTCAAGACGGTTTCATTACTATACTCTAGGTTAAAAGGAGGGAGGGAAGAAAAAAGCAACACTTCAGGCAGGAAATGTCTATTATTCAGAAATGTAATATAATTATGTGTCTGAATGGCCCAGTTTATCAGACAGCATTTTCTGGGAAGGATGTGGTAGGGTTGGACACATCATCTCCTCTCCTCCCCAGCTCCTTCCCAAGCCCAGACACCCTTCCTCCCACCCCCCACCTTTTTTTTCCCTCCAGGACACTTCCAATTTCCCAGGTTTCGCGACCACTTACATGTCTTTCCTGAGTGTTTTTATATAGCGTAGGAAATTGGGTAATGAAAGCCGAGTCATACATTTCTGCTTTATGTTTCCAAAGAAGCAAGTGTGACTGTCAGGTTTACAAAAGATTGTTTATGTTCACTGGCGTGAAATGGGGAGCCAGCGTGCGGAGCAGAGAGAGAGAAAGGCCGGCCAGGCTGCGATGACAGCAATGCATTCATCCTCCACGCTACAGCAGACAAAGCGCGCTCCCTGCCTGACAGGGACCATAAATCATGGGCAGGAGATGCTGTACCTACAGCTTATACCATTCCAGATGACAAACACACAATAATCCACAGAGCACAGCACTTTCTCTCTCCCGGATGGTCCCCCCCCCCACCCAGCCTGCTCTCTCCTCTTCCCCGCTTCCTCTCCTTGGGCCCCCTCCATTTCCAGCCTTCCCCCTCCAACGCTCTCTCTGTTTCCTAGCCTCTCGTTTTTATTTTTCTTTCTTTCATCTTTTTCCTCTTCCTTCGCCCAGTTTCCTGTCTCTTGTCTCCACCCACCTTCTCCCATTCCCTGGTTCTTCACTCCTGTCTCCTGTTCCTTTGTCAACTTCTGCCTGCATATCACTTTCTCTTTGCGAATTTCTTCTTTCTTTTCTCCATTCCTTCCTCTTCTCTCTTCCTTCCTCTGTCCCTTGCTAATCTCCCTTCTTTACTTTGTTATCTTTTTTCCTATTCTTTTCTTGCCCTCTCTCTGCTGTACCTCCTTTCCTCTCCTCTCCCCTCTCCTCTCCCCTCTCCTCCCCTGCCCTTCCCTCCCACTCCTTCCTCTCTCCTCCCCTCACCTGTGCTCCCTCTCTCCCCCTCAACCCTTCTGGCTCACCTCATCTGCTGAGGAAAATGTCACCTATACCCAGAAAATCCCTTGGGCATGGAAACAGGGAAGAGACCGGGCAATATTTCCAGGAGAGGGAACCTCAGCACTGTGGCCATACTGGACCCGTTACAGAGGACAGCAGTGGGGACAGAGGGATGCTGGTCTCTGACCAGATGGCCCAGGCTGGGATTCTCCCTCAGCAGCCAGGACAACATGAAATCTGAGAACCAGAGCAGAAATGCAGCCAGTCCCTTTGACACCATCAGAGTCGATGGGTCTGCAATTCTGAACACACTCAAGGCACAGGGCCATGTTTATGAGTTTATTTTTCTTCCCCAAACCAAGGAAACTCTTTCCTCACTCAGGGCTGGGGCAGCTCCAGAAAGTCACTTTCAGTATTGGGGTTGGGATGTCTGCAGAGATTTGGAAAACCAAGGGATGTGAGAACTCCCCTCATCACACTCGCCAGGATCTTTAGCCAGAGCCTCGATGTGAAAGACTGAATCTGAGAGACTTCTCTCATAGACCTTGCTCCACCTCCCTATCACAGAACTCTCCCTGAGAACCGAATTAGAAGGAAGCGCAATGAGAAGCCACCTCTCCATCGTCCTTCATCCCCAGAGGAACACATTCTCTTTCCCCAGTAAGGAACCTTGGGGCCTGAGGGCCTAAGTGAAGATGAATCACTTTTCAAGGTTGCCTGATGAATCACACTGCTCAAGGTTCCCTGGAACAAAGTGAGGTGTTCTTCCATAAGGGTTACACCCTGACTCCCAGGGCTAGCTGGGCCACTAGCTCATCTCTCGTTTAACTTCACATAAAACACTGGGATCCTTGCATGCAGTCAGCGATGCAAACTCAGTTTGCACTGGGGATGAAAAACATGTCGTGGCTTTATCATATCTTGCTTTTCCAAATTATTTTCACTCATTAATCTGGTATTATGAAATGCTGAACCACTGGTACTCAGGGAACACTCAGTCTAGATGCTGACTTCCCACTGCTTGTGAAGCATATATCTTCATCTTTTTGGAAATGGAATCCAGAGCAGACAGCCGGAGCCTCAGGCCTCTGGGACTTGGCCTAAGCTACAGTGAGTGATTTACAAGGATGGCTTCCAGCCGGCCAGCCCACTGACTGCTGCAAAAGAGGAAGGCTCCAGGGAGAGAGCCGTCCACCCAGCATGACATGGCCTCACTCTGTTCTCCTTCTGAGGTTCTAATGACCTCGCAGAGCCCTGGGAAGAGTCCATTTGACATTGGGTCAACTCAGAGCTGCCAAGCTGGGTCTCGGCAGTCACTGACATTGTCTCTCGGGAGTTACTGCATCTCAAGCCCCTAAAGTGACGTGTATGTCCTTCCATCCCAGCTCCCACCCTTTCCCTGCCCCTTTTGAGTCAATGGGCCACCTATGGGCATTATTCCAGGAGGTTGTGGGGGTTCAAAGTTCATCCTTTCTCTAGAGAGCTCCTCTGTAGCCCACTGCCAAGATCCAGCTGAAAGGAGAATGACTCACGGAGAAACTGGGGTGACCATTTTCTGGGATAATTAATGAAGACTGGTTGAGAAACCAGCAATCAAGCAAGAAACAGAGAAAGTGATCCCTCTCATGCTTCCTCCCTCTGCTATATCTTGCCAGGAAGGGGAAAAGGACTATCTGCTTGGACAACCCTTAAATCGATGCATCCTAATTAACGGAGGATTTAATTCATCAAAGTGACAGCAACTCTATTTATAGCATCTCCTTCAACGGGGCTTAGGGTTGGCCTATAGGGTTTATCTTTCCTTTTTCCTTCTCTCTCTCTCTTCTGTTTCTCTTTTCTCTTCTCTTCTCTTCTCTTCTCTTCTCTTCTCCTCTCCTCTCCTCTCTTCTCCTCCCCTCTCCCCTCCCTCCCCTCCCTCCCCTCTTCTCTTCTCTTCTCTTCTCTTCTCTTCTCTTCTCTTCTCTTCTCTTCTCCTTTTCTCTTCTCTTTCTCCCTTCATCCCCTACCTCCTTTTTCTAAAAGGGTCATAGCAACATTTAAGGAAAAGGGTAATTTCAAGCTGAGAATTACACAAGCAGCTCCCTAACGTCTCCTTCATAGGCCCCCACAGGCTTCCTGTGTGGCCTGAAAAACAGCCCAGGCCAGTTCCAGGGACAAGACGACAGCAGAGCTGCTGCGAGGCCTGGGCTGCTGCGAGGCCTGGGCGTGGGAAGGGGATGCCTCCGCAGACCGCGGCCCCTGGCAACCTTTAGAGGGCCCCTCATTTTATGGGTGAGGAAACCGAGGCTGAGAGAGAGCGAATGAAATGCCCACAATTGCACAGCCAATCAGTGCAGAGCCAGAACCAGACCTCCCAAGGGTCAGGGCTCTTCCCGGCTCACCACTCCGGCTGCCGCCGCCGCCACAGTGTGGCAGCTGTTGAGAAGATGGCACCATCAGACCTGCTGTGCTGGCTCCTTTTTGGGGTTGAGGCCCTCTCTCCTGTAACAACGTCTTATTATGATTCCTTCTGTTAGTCATCATCATTAAATATAGTTAGAAGTGCTAGATAACATGTTTTATCCAAGTTAATCTTCTCAACGTGATAAGGTGAGCACTACTTTTTATTCCCATTTTTAAGATGGAGAACTGGACTCAGAGAGATTAAGGGACTTGCCCCAATGGAAGGCGCCTAACCCTGCTAAGCCATTCTTCTAGCTACTAGATATAATGCCACTTTTAAAGTGGAATTATTCCTGAGGGGCATTAAATTAAGCTCATTACACTTTAGTGAGCATAAATTTAACTGGAACTTTGTGTCCAAAGAGACATGTCCCCAGCCCAGAGTGTTCAGATGCTGGAGGGGAGAGAGATGGCTCGTCCCTTTCTCTGGTTTGCCTTAGGCTCACGCTCTCCTCCCCGGAGTGGATTCCAGGGAGAGGGGGAGATTTCTGAGTAAAGCCAAAGTTCATGATATAGCCGACCTACCATGGGCTGATGCAGGTGTCCACAGTCCACAGAATATTCCAGAAAATACCTACTTCCACCTCTTTCCTTGTCCCTGATGTAGAATTCCACCAGGGTCTGTCCCAGTCTTGAAAGACCCCTTTGTGATAGCTGTCATTAATTGGGGCTATTAGAATTCACATAAAGGGGGGAAAGGAGAAAAGAAAAATGAGTCCTGTGCCCCCCCCCACCCGCCAACTCTAGCTGTTAGTCATTCTCTGCAGAATCTGAGTCCCAAGAACAGCCCCTTTGCCAGAAACAAGGGAAGTGGGGGTTGGGAGAAGTACCTAAAAGAAAACGCCAGGAGGCTCATGGGTAGGAGGCTGCGCCTTTCTTCCAAGTTGGGCAGCGCTCACACCCCATCAGTCAGCACCAGATGAAAGGGCTATAAAACCAACACAGCGCCTGAGACTGTATGAAAATATATATCCTGATGTGTCAGGAATACCTGGCGCGCCTTTAACCTCAACTTCAGATGAACCAACACGCCTCGGAGCACATTTATATGCAAAGGCATATAATATGTCCCCTGTATCTAATTATCTGTCAACCTGAGGCAGTTTGTTTTCCAAATCGGCCTCTCGGCTGTGACTTTACGAGGTCATAAAGAAAACGATGCCACTCTGCACTGAAACGCAAGGAGAGTCTGGATCAACAAATTATCCTCCTTAATGGTGTCTCTCGGCCTGGAGACCAGGCCTGGCAGAAAGAAAGGAGGCACAGCCCTGCTCCTGACTCCCTGTCTTCTGCATGAGGTAACCCCATGAGGGACAACTGTCCTGGGGAGGGGGCTGCCTGGGGGGCAGAGGGCAAGGCTGACTGGGAGTCATTTCCTTCCCCTGCTCAGCTGCCCTCAGCGTCAGAGCTTTAGTGTGCAAAGTCAGCTGCAAAGTTGTTAGCCCAGCACTGCACGAAACGGGGTCCAGCAGAAGTTTCTGCCTCCCCCAGTGCCACCTCGTGCCTTCTTGGGTCACCCCATGCTCCCTGGAGCATCTTCAGCTCCAGAGAGTCCCAAGAACCTTTGGGTCTACAGAGAACAGCCGTAATCCACTCTGCATGAGACAATCCCTTGCCCACATGAACCCAATTATTGAGAATCTGTTTCCACAGGGAAGTTGGTTGGAAGATGTTTCATTCTGCTGCAGCATCTGGGAGAAGAAGGGGTGCGTGACTTTTAAACTTCTAAGCAGAAAATTCCTTCTCCTCAAACAAGGAAGGTAGGTGGCAGCAGCAGGAATGCTATTGTGCTGGGTCCCTGGCTAAAACCATCTCTCTCCTGCCAAGCTCAGCACTGCACGCATGTGTGCGCACGCACACACACACACACACACACATACACACACACACACGAGGGAAAGGGCGGAGGGATGGGCCCAGCACACAGTCTTCAGCTCCTATTAGTTCTCCTCTGATCTTCAGCAGATTAATTAGGAAGTTTGTCAGGAACCAGCCGTGAACTCCAGCCGCTCCTCTCTGGGAGTGGTAACAGTGCCAGCGAAATCCAAGCTGCAGGAATTCCTGTACCCACACTGCTCCTATGATTAATGATAGAAAGGAATAAAAAAGAGGGGTCAACAGCTGAGTGCAAAGCAAGTTGCTAGACAGGGAGTAATTAAGATACTTGGGTAAATATGATTAATAAGCTCAAACTGGCAGGGTGTGCAGTAAACAAGGACTAACCAGATGGTCCCTTCTCTCCTGACAAGGCTGGGCACTTGGAAAAATGGGGGAGCTGAGGGGGCGGAGGGGGAGAGACCAAAGTGGGAGGGGAAAGGAGGACAGCTTAAAAGACCTGACTGAAACTTGACTCTCTTTCTCTGACCCAGTCTAGAAGGAAGGTTGGATCCCTGCGGAGGGATTAGGCCAGAGAGGTGGCTTTGAGACTCCCCCATCCTCTTATCACAGGTTCCAGACAAATTGCTGGGTGTGAAAGAATTCCTGATCAGACATCAAGGCCAAACTTCTAAAGTCAGCCCGTGCCCCTGCCCTGTGTTCACAAGTCCCCCACCCTCTACCCCATCCTCACTTAGCTCCTCCCTACAAGGTCAAACAAAACACAGAGCTTACAAGTTAGTGTTACTGTATTGGTTGGCTCAGGCTGCCGTAAAGAAGTACCAAATGTTGGGTGGCTTAAGCAACAGAAATGCAGCCTGGCAGTTCTGGAAGCCAGAAGTCCAAGATCAAGGGGTCTGCAGGGGTGGTTCCTTCTGAGGCTGTGGGGAGAATGGGTTTCAGGCATCTCCCCTGCCTTCTGGTGGTCAGTTGGCAAGCTTCGTGCTGCTTGAACTGGAGAAGCACAGCCCTGTCTCCACCTTCACGTTCACCTGACATGACATTCCCCCTATGAGCATATCTGTCCTTGTCTAAATGTCTCCTTTTTCCAAGGGCGCCAGTCATATAGGTTAGGGCCTGCCCTAATGACTTCATCTTCACTAATTATGTCTGCAAAGGCCCTATTTCTAAATAAGGCCACATCCCTAAGTCCTGGGGGTTAGGACTTCAACACATAGATTGGGGGCGATGGAGGAAAAATCCACCCACAACGGCTCCTTATCAGGTTGAAAAGCAAACCAGGAAACAAATTCTTGCTGAGAGGAGACCTGAGCCAAGAAAATATATGCTGCCGCAGCACTGTCTGAAGGGGAAACGTGGCGTGGACTCTCATTTCTCCACCTACTGTCTGCTAAAATAAAAAAAAATAACATAAAATAAGCTTCCTTCAAGTCCTAAAGAGAGTCTGGAAAGAACACCTCTTTCTGTGCGATGTCAAGGAGACAGTGTAACGCTTCCAGAGACGCAGGTGAGAAAGAGCCGTGGTCGGCTGTCCCCGGCGGTCCTGGGGAACAGGAAATATCTGCGGGTGCTGAAAGACAGACTCAAAATATTTGCCCTTGCATAGCAGGACGGTGCCCAGACACCTCTGTCTGCAGGCTCGGGCAGTGACGGCGCACCCACATGAAGGACAGGCATTGTAGGGCAGATAAAGAACTCCAGGGATTAGCCCGGAGCCTAAAGGAGCTGACAGTCTGGATTCCCGTATTAGTTTCCTGTGGCTCTTGTAACAAATTACCACACACTTGGTGGCTTAAAACAACAGACACTTATCCTCTCACCATTCTGGAGGTCAGAGTCCAACATCAGTATCACTCGGCTGACATAAAGAAGGGCAGTGCTCCCTCCAAAAAGTCTAGGGGACCATCCCTTTCTTGCATCTTCAGCTTCAGGTAGCCCCTGACATCCTTTGGTTTGTGACCACACCACTCCAGTCTTCAAGGCCGGAATCCTCAAATGTGTCTCTGCTCTGTGTTCATAGCTCCTTTTCCTCTGTGTGTAAAAATCTCCCTCTTTATGAGGGTGGCCTCCCTTTTATAAGGATGCATGGGATTTCATTTAGAGCCTGTCTGAATAATCTAAGACACTCTCCCCATCTCAAGATCCTCCATCACACCTGCAAGACACCCCTTTATTCCCAATTAAGGTAACTGTTGCAGGTTCCAGGGATTAGGAAGCGGATATCTTTTGGAGGCCATTTTTCAGCCTACATCAGTTCCCGTAGGATTTTCTTTTCTAATCATTTTTTTTCAGTGGGTCTGTGTAAAGCTAGGAGGCCTGGTTTTTGGCCCCTTCTTGCACACGAGGAAAGCCAGCCATGTGTGGCAAAGGGTAGTGCTCCACAGGAAGTTACAAATCAGGCTTAGGCGAGGACTCACCAGGTGTTTAGCCCCCCCTATAATCAGTTCCCTTGATTGTCTGCATCACAGATCTATTTAAAAATACATGTTTAAAGGGAGCATTAGGATTGATAGGATTGTTGTCAACTTTTCATTTGACCAAGTAAGGACATTAAACAATAAAACCTACTGTATATTTTCATTCATAAAGGAAAGTATCTTAATTCTAATAAACAAAGTGAGAAAGGCATATCTTCAAAGAAAGCACAGTTGTCAAAAAAAAAACAAACCAACCTATGGGCTATCTATTCCCTCCATGCCCATTGCTGTTCCTTTTCCCATTGTGCCCAAGGCCATAACAATTCATTAGGGATCTACCATTGAAAAAACCCTCCTCTGGACCCGAAGTTTACTTTTAGCGATGACTCAGTGGGCTTCTCCTGGGTGACAAGTGCACAGATATTAACCACACGAGGAGCAAGGAGATGGAAGAAAGAGACCTTGTCATTGCCTTCCTGCCCCATCAGAAACATTCTCTGGCCCCAAGGCAAGTGGAGCACTGACCAAATCAGGCTCACCCAGGTGATGGAGGCCAGCCAACAGGGCGCCCAGCCTCCGCGCCCACCGCTGATAATTGTCTCTCAACTGGGGCTCAAAGGAGAGACCAGAACACTTTCTGCCTTGTGACTGGAAATTTCCCCTTGTAAAGAGATACCTGAATAAAGGGGTATAACACTCTTCCTGGTGAACCACTGCCTGATTCCATTTCCTCACTCACCCTGAAGATAAAGTGAATAATCAGACAAAAACTCCCAAGGCTCGTGGTAAAGACTTTCTGCTGAGAACCTTAGCCAGCCTTCCAGCCAACCAGGCTCCACCCCTGCTACACTGAACCCCCTTCTCTCAGGCAGGGAGAGAAATCCTGTTCCCAGTCCCACATCCAAACAGGGAGCATATGTGAAAGGAGCTCAGCAGACATCTAATTCAGCCAGTGATGGCACAGCAGACATGTCTTCCTTCTATCCCTGGGACTTGCGCACTTTACAGGATGGGATTTTAGTTCCAATATCTTATTTATTCTCCTCCCAATTTCTCATTTGTCACGAGAGAGTCAGGATAAAAGGGATGAGATCAGATGCTGTCTGTGCCAAATGGGGACCAAAGCAACCACACAAAATGCAAAGTGCAACCTCGCTGTCTCTTTTTTTAAAGATTTTATTTATTTATTTTTTAGAGAGGGAAGGGAAGGAGAAAGAGAGAGAGAGAGAGAGACATCAATGTGTGGTTGCTGGGGGCCGTGGCCTGCAACCCAGGCATGTGACCTGACTGGGAATCGAACCTGCAACACTTTGGTTCGCAGCCCGCGTTCAATCCACTGATCTATGCCAGCCAGGGCTTTCGCTGTCTCTTAAAGAGTGGCCAACCTTGGCCAAGGCTGCTCTTGTCATCTAGCTACACAACTCTCTAGGCAAACTCCTTGCCACAAGGGGCCACAGGAGGGGCAGAGCCCACAGTGAGCCGTGATGCCAAGATGGTCTGGCTGGTCACATCATTCTTCGGGGCAAGAGGACCAAGCTCTACCAGCTTCACAAAAATAGCAAAAGTTAAAAACAGCAAAGTGAGAGCATCAGTTCCACAAGTATGAGCACCTGATGTGCTCCAGGCCCTGCACTGAGTGTGGGGGATGCAGGGGGAGACGAGGCACAGGTTCTGTCCCTGGGGAGGGGCCTCACAGCAACACACACACAACCAGTAACGTGGGCTGTAGTACACGTGTAGGGAGAACACAAACTCGGGTGATGGAGTCTGTCTTAACTGGCTTCTCCCAGAAGTGGACCCTAAAGCCAAGATTCAAGTGCAAATACAGTTGACACTTAAACAACACAGGGGTTAGGGGGACTGACCCCTGAGCAGTCGACAATCCGTGTAACTTTTGATTCCTCCAGAACTTAACTACCTATAGCCTAGTGTTGACCATAAGCCTTACTGGTGACATAAATAGTCGATTACCACATATTCTGTACATTTTATGTATGGTATATTGTGTTCTTACAATAAATTTAGCCAGAAAAAAATATTGTTAAGAAAATCATAAGGCAGAGAAAATATATTTACAGTATTCATTGAAAAAATCCATATGTAAGTGGACTCATGTAGTTCAAACCCATGTTGTTCAAGGGTCACCTGCACATTACTGGGGAACCGGGCTGGGGAATGGAGAGAAACTGGGAGGGAAGTGGAGAAATGAGATCAGGAAGGGAAGGAACCCCTAAAGGGCACATTAATTTCACAGAGATCCCCAGGAGCTTCTGAATACGTGCCTCAGAAATGTGCTGCCCAAAGGGTGAGGGAACCGGGGTATTTGTCTACCATCACTTATTAGTAGAAGCTGCTCTGGGGACAGAACTCTGGACATTTCCGACCCTGCCCTGCACTGGGATAGAGCAGACACAGGAAGACCTCAGAAAGGGAGTCACAGAAGCTGGCAGTGAGAAGGCGGACTGGCGTGTCCAAACACGGTACATGCAAAACAGACATGGGTGGGGCTCTGCTGGCAGCTGCTATAGACTCAGGGGTTCTAACCCAAAGTGAAGGTTGGGGAAAGGTACAAAGGCAGCTGACACCTAAGCTGGTCCTGGGAAGGTGAGTAGGAGACTGCTGAGCAGAGATGGACAGAGGAGGTCAGCAAGGGAGAGCATTCATTCCAAACTGAGGGGAAAACATGACCAAAGAAACAGCCTGAAAGTGGTGTAGGTTTCTAGCTGTGTTTGTAGATAGGAGGTCCAGACAGGCAGCTGGAGAGGCCTGTGAGGAGGCAAGCTGTGAAAGGCCTGCATCCACACCAATAAGCTTGGCATTTCCTATAGACCAACTCAGAGCCACGGGTGCCTTATAAGTAAGGGAGTGACACAGACTCAAAAGCTTAATAAGCTTCCTGGTCTTGTGCTAGAGGATCCGTGCCCTGAGTCAACTTCTAGAGGGCACACCCGGGGCTGTGTATGTTTTCTGCAATGCCCAGTACATTTGGGGAAAAAAATCACTATCAACCTAAGGCCTGAGTGCACTGAGCTAGCATGTGGGCTTGGTAGCAGTAATGAAAGTAACCCCTCATAAAACAAACAGTGGAGAGAAGAACTAAATGAATGAAAACAAAAGGAATTTGCCAAAGTGGTGGCATGGTTCTGTGCACACGGGACCTGACTTTTCTGGGAAACAATAGGCTCCCATTTCAAGGCCGCCTGAAGCAACCCCCATGGGAGCATCTGCAGAACCAGGGGGACCAGGGCATGCCTTCTCCATCTACAGTCACGGCCACCTGGGCGCCACACTGCCTGGGGACTGAAGAGCCTGGTGGGAGCATCTCTTGCTCTTGGATTCCGACCCCATCCTAGCTTTGCAGGGGGCCGTAGCACCAGGACAAGAGATTTCCTATTATTGTTGGCAAAAGTTTGCTCTGTGCATTTTGCATATCATCCTAGCATCTCGAGTAAAGGAAAAAGGAATCCAAGACTTGCCCAATATCAAAGTGTGCTCATTCTCATTCATTTCAGCCAAGCTTTGGATATTGGTGATGTCCATCTCAGATTTAGTTCAATTTGCTCCACAATAGAGTCCATTGGCTATGGACTACTACAAATTTTTAGGAGATAATACCACTTTCAAAATAAAAATGAGCAAATGAAGTTAAAAATGGGTTCTAGCCCTGAGGGTTTCCCTACAAAGGTGATGTAGTCAGGAGACTTCTAGGATAGCCCCAATGAACCCTAGCACCCCCTTCCCCTGCCGCGCTGGTACACACGCCCTTGTAAACTCTCATCTCCTTGAGTGTGGAAGGGACCTAGTGACTCACTCCCAATGAGCAGAATACAGCAGAACTGATGGGATGCCCCTTCAGAGGTTAACCTCACAAAGGTGGTGAGCTCTGTCTCCTTCACACTCTCTTTTTCTCTCACTCAGATAAGGCAAACTGCCATGTCGTGAGCTGCCCTGTGGAGAAACTCACGTGACAAGGAACTGAGCCCCAGCCAAGGACCTGAGTTCTGACAACAACCATTTGATGAGCTTGGAAGTAGGTAGGCCCACCCTCAGCTGAGCATTAAGGTGCCTGCACTCCCAGCCAACACCTTGACTTCAGCCTCGTGAGCGATTAAGAAGCAGAGGGCCCAGCTAAGTGATGCTTGAATTCCTGACCTGCAGAAACTGTGAGAGAATAAATGTTTTAAGTTGCTATGTGTTGGGGTAACTTCTTACACAGCAGAGGTAACTAGTTTAGGCATCTTAGTGGAGGAGACAGGGAAGGGATACGCAGACATGCTCAGAAAGCCAAGTAAGACCAAGGGAAAGTCTCAGCTCTTGCTCTTACATGCCTTGGGCAGGGATGGGCCTCCCCCACAGACAGCCAGGCTTCCGTGGAATGTTAGCACAGAGACCCCGACACAGCTTCACACCCCCGAAGGATCCCCATTCCTTGACTGGTTGACTTTGCTGAAATCCCACAATTGGCCTTTCCTTTCCCCTGACATTCTTTCCTTTCAAATATGCCAAGACTGGGAGTCAGGAAATACAAAACCAAGTCCCAGATTCCTACTTTATTAATTGTGCAAATTTTGAGGAATCATCTATGCATCCCTCAAACCATATATATAAAGCAAAAATATTAATTTTGAAAAGTCACTTAACTTCTCGATGCCCATATTTCATTTTAAAATAAGAATAAATAGTGCCTGCTTTGTATAACTCATGGAGTTGTTGAGATGACTAAATGTGGGAATATGGGTAAGAGCGGTTTTTAAACGATTAAGAGCTCTGGGGATCTCCCATATGGGACAAAATGGTCATTAGACTGCGATACTTTAGTATAATGGGCTCTCATAAGACTTGTCCTGGAAGCAGGCTTTCAGGAAGAGAGAAGAAATGGAGGGAAACAAAAGCAACCAGGGTCAGAGGCGGGGGGAACAGGGAGCCTGGAGCCCCCATTTCACAACTTTTAGAGATTCCATCCCGGAAGAGTTAGAGTTGATAACTGACTTCCAAATGACGTCTCTGGGGCCTTGCCTGTGTGGGTGTAAAACAGTCCAGGCCCTCGTGTGCTTTCTCTTAGCTATCATTCACTGAGCACCAACTACCCGACAGGCACTGTCCTCACCCCATCCTTCGCCCTGACTGAGTTAACCTTCCCCACAGCCTGGGAGGTGGGAACCATCATCATTCCCCTTTCACGGGTGTGGAAACCGAGGCTTAGAACTTGTCGGGGTCACTCAGCAAGTCCGTGACAAAGCAGGGACCCGGGCCTGTCAATCTGGAGTCAAATCATATTCTGAAACACACTCTTCCTTGTGCTCCATGCTGTGTCTTCAAGGAGAGCGTTTCTCCCCTTTCTCCTTCTTGTTTCCATCTTCCTGTAAAACATGCTGTGACACTTCACACAAAGAGCCACATATACAAATCAATGGCAATCAGCTGTATTTCTCTCCTGATGTTAAAAGACTCGTAAAGGAAAATGCACTTGTTTCAAACATGCTTTTCTGACACTAAATCAACTCTCCACCGTTGGTGGAATTTCTGCACAAATTGAGCTGGGCCCTCGCGAGACTGGGGTTTACCAGCATAAATCCCCGGTTTGCAGAAGCTGTCTAGTTGTATTAATAAAAAGAGCTGATCTGGCAGCTGAGCTTGCTAGGGGTCGATGGCACCTTCTTGACTTCCGGTTCATGTCAGGAAGACATTTGACAACTCTTTCTAGCACGTGATGTGGAGGTTGACAGAGGCACTACAGCGTGGGTGTGGTCAGAAGAAAGGGCTTCTCTTACCACATCACACTTCACCCCTGTACCCCACGGAAATCCCAGTCAGAACTACTGTCTTCAGAGGAAACCACCACACTTCCTAATAGTCAATTGCATAATGGTTCTCATGAGATACTCACCAGATCTGACCCAAAACCATTTTGCTTTGTTCATAACTATCAGGCATGCCACAACCCATAGAAACTTCATGAGCTCTAAGAGTTGCTGGTTAACTTTGTTACTCTGAACACACCCCATAATCTCTCATTGTCTCAGTTTCTCTTATTTGTACCAGCCTTCTGAATCAATTTCATATATACAGTGGGGTACTAATGCATTGCCTATTTCACAGAAGAGAAATAGCATCCTGAAAGGGTCTCCAGAAACACCAACCCTTTCCTTTTAACTGTGTGATAATTCTGATTACCAGTTACAATGTGTGGGGGTTTCCTCACCACCAAGCAATTTTGTGACACCAGCTGGGTGTCCTACAATTCAACTCAGTTATGACACTACCTACCTGGAGATAGTGTCGGATCCCACAGGTGAAGGGTCCCTTCAGATGCTAGTTAAGTCAAGGTTCTCACCTGTGCTTCTGAGTGAACATCTCCAGATGGGAGGTTCCAATGATCCTTTCCTTAGGTTTGACTAATTTGCTATAGTGGCTCGCAGAACTCAGGGAAACATCGTACTCACTAGATTACCAGTTTATTATGAAAGGATGTAACTCAGGAAGAGCCAGATGGAAGACATACATAGGGTGAGGTGTGGGGAAAAGGGTGAAGCTTCCACGCCCTGAGCTCCCCACTCTTCCTGTTCCTCTATGTGTTCCGTGACCCAGAAGCTCTCCTTTGGCTTCTAATGGAGTCTTCATTACCTAGGCGTGATTGATTCAAGAGCTGACCATTGATGACTGAACTCAACCTCCAGCTCTCTCCTCTCCCCAAAGGTCCAGAGGGTAGGACTGAAAGCTCTAACCCTCCAACCACATGGTTGGTTCCCCTGGCAACCAGCTCCCATCCTTAGGTGTGGTCCAAAAGTTACCTTGTCAGCATAATGAAAAACAAAATCTGTGTTTCTGTACCAGCAACAAGATGAAAACCACATACAAATTTCTTATTATAAATCACAATAGTACACTATCCCTACAGAGTCATTGAAATTTTCCTTTTGTACTTTTTGCCCATCCCTATCACTCTTTCTATCACTAAACCAGAAGGCAGGGGACTGAGTACCCTGGTCAGATTTGCATTTAGAACACATGCTGCTAACTAATTTATTTCCACATGAACATAAAAGAGGTGATGGTAGATATAATGCAATCAAAAAGAAGACACCTGATGTGGTTTAGATTTCGTTGTACACGCTGGCTTTATGTTTTATTTAAAAATGCAGATGATGTCAGCAAGAGAGGAAACTGTTAGAGAATTCCAAAACTGGACTATATTCATGCTTATTTGTTTTGGCACCTTAACGTTCCAAAAAGAAGCAGCCACCACCTAAAAGGCCTTTCCTGGTTCTCTGTCGAGCTATGTAGGAGATGTTCTCCCTGTGCCGGGCATGTCAGTGACAATATAGAGGTAGTCATGTACAAAGCTGGTAGTGATTCAGTGTAGTGAGAACAGCATGCCTGGGACACAGCCACCAAGCATTTGGTTTGGCCTGCAGGGTCTGGGAAGGTGTAGTCCCAAAGCAGAAGTCTTACCCTTGGAGGGGTAGGTGGGATTGCCAGAGAACGTGGGGTCAGACATTCAAAGAAGAATTGGACTGAACACAGGGAAAGTGCCTGAAGTATTGTTTGAGGGGTGAGCTGCTGTATGTGGCTACATGGGGGACTCCTCTGTCTGTCTGTCTCTCTCCCTCCCTCTCTCTCTGACAGCACGGGACATGGTCAGAGCTGCATTTAGAACATGTGCTCAGAAGCAGTGTGGAGTGTGGTTCCAGGCAGTGGTCTAGGAGAGAATCATGGGTGAAGAGCTGGTCCAGGGCCAAGAGCAGAGATGGGGGCATGGGGAAAGGGATTGGCCAGGTTCCAGAGAGTCTGCAAAGTAGAATCTTTGCTAATCACAGGCTAGACATTACACCTTAAATGAAAGTGTCCCTAAGAACTAAATATTGACTGAGTTTGCATCTTTGTTGCCTCAAAAATGCAAGATTTGTAAAATTTAATGACATGCATGATTATTCAACATGTATTATCTGCTGACTGCTCCTGTGGAGACACAGGTTTTTCATTGAGGCATCAGGAGTAGAATCAACAATGGATATATAAATAGATCCCTTTATAATGAATTTACTGATCTTCCCACACTTCTGACTTTATCTATTTTATCCAGATTTGTTTTGCTCTTATCCCCTCAACACCTCACAGAAAGGGCTTAGAAAGTTTTAAAATATACTCAATTTCATGTGGACAATATATGTTGTCCACATAAAACAAGAGATTGGACTAATGGGAATTAAATGATTTTCTTTTTAAATCATTCTTGCTGTTTGTCAGGGCACTGCATAGATAGATAATGAAATTAATGCATTCATCATCCAAGGAATTAGAGCAAGGAGCTGATACTGTCTTGAAAAACGCTCTGGGAATGTTTATACATGAGGACGGTGGGCTCCCCCGGGAACCGCCACGTGGCTCAGCACTGGGTGAGAGGCAGGCAGGCTGAGATTGAGGGCAAAATTGCAGCCCATTGGCACAGCACATATTTTTCCAATATAAAAGCAAATGGGGAATCCATAAATAAATTGACTATATAAAAGTGTCCCTTTATATTACTGCCTCACCTTTCCAAGGGGAAAACAAAAACAATAACCAAAAAAAAAAGGTTTCTTTTCACGGCCCTCGTATAAAAATCATTCCTTCTGGGTAATTTCATCGTACCCACAGCAGTCCATACCTATTTAAAATACATGCGCGGCCCCACATGCAGGCCCCCTTGCACAAATGACTGAGTAACCAGCATCAGCCCCGCTGCAGAAGCAGCTGCCACATAATTACAACCTCTCATCACACGTGTGGGGAAACAAGTTGTGGCGTTTGGGAAAGGTCTGCAAAAATAGGTGTCAGACCTTAACTAATAGTGATTGTCCTTCCATTCTACTGTAATTTATATTTAATTCACACGTTTCATTTCCATTTAAAATATGATTACAGTGTTTTGAAGCACATCTCACCTGTCCCCTCGAATTACAGGGAAATGAAAATAACAGGGAGCAGCAGGCACCAGGAAGGCTGCTAGAGCCCCCGGCTGCAGGGTCGCCAGCCCAGCCTCTCTCGGAGGTCAGAGGGGGACAACGGAGGAGAAATGGGGGCCCAGAAGCAGGGGAGGAAGGCACCAGAAGGGGCGAGAGAGAGTGAGAGGATGTGAGAAGTGGGTGAGAGGGGACAGGGATGGGGAGGGGAGGAGCCTATCGAGGCAAACTGAGATGTGGTCTTCTGAGGGCTCCAGCGTGCTTGCTTTAAAACTCATTATTTTCTGGCAGCGTGCCCACCCTTTATTTCATTCATTTCAGGTTCATGACCTAATCCTAAATGCAGGCATGCAGCAGGAAGCAGGTGCCTGTTAACTCGGAGGTCTGGTTTTCTCTACTCTGGAAGCATCAGGAGGAGGAGAGGATCAGGGAAGGCATGCAAGGCATGGACTCAGCGAGGCCAGACAGCCTACTGGATACACGACACCCTTCAACATATCCCGTCTCCCCCTCCATCCCGCACCTGGGGCTCTGCAGTTGTTGGCAGGGGTTGAAAACATATCCATGGGCTCCAGGTCAGAGGAGCGATTTATGTAATAAGATTCCTTAGAAATTCAATGGCCAAGCTCCTCCAGGTGTGACAGAAGATGCACTTGCCTTATAATGAATTCCTGCCAATGGCACCTGGATTCTCTTCGAGATTTTGGTGCCTGCTCAGAGGCAGAAGAGCCCTTGCTCATTTATAACCATCCCCAGATGCTGCCTTAAAAAGCTTGGGAAAGTGCATGCACATATCAATAGACTAAAAAAAACCCACACAATTATAGAGCACCTACTATATAATAAGTGCCAAGCTGAGCAACAATGATTTCAAATCTCCATTCTCCTAATATTCCCAGGCCCCACACTTCCCCCTTAATTTGCCTTTTATTTCCCCCCAAAATTAGACACCAGCAGAGAAGAACTTTCTGTGTTGCTACTACTAAGCATAAAACCTATTTACACCCCTACTTCATCCTCCTTCCTCCCCGTACAACAGACTTGCTGTCCATCCTTCCTGAGGCTAGACCTTGTATTTGGGCTTAGCCTATCATACTCGCCCACCTTGTCTTTCTTGCATATTCATTTTGTTTATCCCTTCCTTTCTGGTATATTTAATCTCCTCTTGAATTGGATCCTTCTCAATGGCTTGAAAACATACACCAGTCTTTCAGATTAAAGAGAGAATGGCCTCCAACCCCTCACCTCTCTATCCAGCTTTGAACCAGCCACTCTTCTGCCATTCAGAGCCAACCTCTCAAAGCATTATCTCTGCTGTGGTAGGGCTGGTTTTCTGCCCAGCAAATGTCACGTCCCTCTTCCTACTGCAGAGAGGTGGTGGCTGCCCAGGCAGAAACTATGTTTCCAGGCTCCCTCGCATCTAGGAATGGCCACGTTATTAGTTCTATGAATGAAATGGGATCAAAAGTTGCGTGTAACTTCTAGGTGAAGGCTCCAAGAGGTAGCCTTCCCCATGCTGCTTCCCTCTGGACCCGTGAGAGGCCGACGATGGCAGTGAAGAAGTCCCACCAGGTGATGGTGCAGCCATGAAAAGGAAGAGGGCTGGTTTCTTGGATCATCTCACCAGGAAAAGCTGCTCGGCGGCAGGAACATCCAGAAATACAACTGTTACAAGTGCAACACATGAACTTCTATTTAGTGAAGGTGCTGAAATTGTGGTATTTATTTATCGTAATAGCTAGTATTTCTTTAACCAATAAACTCATCTACCACTCATTTCTCAGTCCACTACAATATATTTTCCAGTCGGTTCCTTGGAAACAGATCTCTGAAACCACCAGTGGTTTCCAGATTACTAAACTCAATGGCCACTTTTTAGTCTACATTTTACTTGACCCCCTCAGTATTTCGCATAGCTGTACATTCTTATCTTCTTAAAAGGCTTTCTTTCCTTGGTTTTCATAACACAAGTCTCAAGTTTCTACCTTTTTGTCTGGGTGGTTCTCAGTCTCCTTCACAAGGTCAGGTTCTACTACCTGATCTCAGAACTCAGATAAATCGACTTCTGCCTTTAACCATGTTGAATTAACTGGAGCTGAACATGCCCTCTTGCCATAAATAACTAGAAAATTAGGCATGTTGCACTTAAAACTAATTTCAGACATTATAGGACTGTGATCCCTGAGAAAAGAGATACAAGCAAGGTGAGCCCACAATCACTGCAACTACTGCCGGAGGTAGCCATAGAACAAATCAGAGCAGAGTACAGTGATTTTGTTGAGCTATGGAGACAGGAATCAAAGTTGGGGAAGCCCAGGTGACTTGAATTTGCAGGGAAGACCATCAGAGAAGAGGGAGCAACACAAAGAAAGGGATCCCCTTGCATCTCTGGCTGGATACTAAGGTGAGGTTCCACAATGCCAGCAAAGAATAATTATCAGAGTGCTGTAAGCTAAACAATTTCCAGAGCTGACAGAGGACTGAGATGTGTTCAAGTTCTGATATCTGGTGTAACCAGACTGGTAAGAACTTGCCGAACACTCAGGACACTCACACTCAGTGGAGACTCCAAAAAGGTCACACAAAGTAAGCATAAATGCACCACCAATGTTAAAGGCTACTATAAACCTAACTTTTTGAAGCTTACAAGCTTTAATGAGTTGAGCAGATCCATATGGAATTCAACTGCCAGAGACGATAAACATTACACTCTATAAATGAAAACAACAAAATCCAGACACTGACATTACCTTCTGAATGTTCAGCATCCAATCGAGAATTATTATGCATGAGAAGGATATTCAGGATAAAAATCTGACCATGGAAATAACAGAGATGATGGAAGAAGCTGACAAAGATCTTTAAATAACTATATAAATGTATACAACACTTTAAAGAAAAATATGAAATGAATGAAGATCAAAGGAAATACTTAAAAAGAACTAAATGTAACTTGTAGAAATTAAAAATATAATATCTTAAATTAAAGCTTCACTGGTGATTAGACACTGAAGAGGAAGAAAATATCAGTGAACTTTAAAAAATCAATAAAAATCATCCAAACGAAAGGATAGAGCGAGGAGGGAAAAAAGGCTGGAAAAAAGTGAGTAGAACCTCAATGACCCAAGGAACAACACAATATCAGGCAGTCGCCAGAGTTCCGGAAGGATGTGAAGGGTAAACAAAAAATATTTTAATAAGTAATGGTCAAATTTTTCCCAAATTTGATTAAAACTATGAACCTCCAAATCCGAGAAGCTCCATAAGACAAAGTAGGATAAATACAAAGAAAACAGTACAAAAGTCCATCATAATCTAATTGATAAAAACCAGTCAGTGCTGAAGAAATCAGGATAAATGTGAAAGACACAAATAACTAATAGAATTTCTGTAAAAAGGACACTACTGCAGATCCTGCAGACATTAAAAGCAGAGGAAGAAAATATTCTGAACAACTTTATGTCAGTGATTTAGTAACAAAGAGAAAATTTTCAAATGCAAATAAATGCTCAAAATATTCCAAATTATTCGCTGATAATACATCAATTTAGCAAAGTCACATAATACAAGGTGAATGTTCAAAAATCCATTTTGTTTATCATGGTAGCAAGCACAATATAAAAATAAAATTTTAAAAATACCACTTATAAAATCATAAAGATATGAACTACTTAAGGATAAACTTAAAGTTTGTGTAAGCCTTATATGCTGACAATTATAAAGTGTGGCTGAAAGAAGTTAAAGAAGACCTGTATCAATGTAGAAATATAACATGCTCATGCATTTGAAGATTCGGTGTTGTTAAGACTTTAATTTTTCCCCAAGTTGATCTACTGGTGTGAAGCAACCCTGAACAAAATTGAGCTTCATTTTCTTGCAGAAACTGACAACATGATTTTAAAATGCATGAAAATTCAAAGGACTCAAAATAACCAAAATGAAAGAAAATACTTGGAAGACTTATAATACCTGATTGCAAGACTTATTGTAAAGCTATAGCAATCTCAACAGTGTGATCTATAATATTGATAGATATTTATATAGAGATTAATGGTACAGACTAGAGAGTAGCGAAATAGACCCACCCACATACGGTCAGTTAATTTTTAACACAGATAGAAATACAATTGAATGGGGCAAAATGATTGTTTAAACAATGGTGCTGAAACAATTACATATTCACATTTTTTAATGAACATCAACACTGACTCAACATGTGTCATAAACCTAAATGTAAAAGATGAAACTACAAAACTTCTAGGAAAATATCTTAATTACATTTCATCAAAATTACAGATTGCTGTTCTTAGGTGGACACTGTTAAAGAAAAAGTGAAAAGGCTACTCACAGACTTAGAGATGACTGTAGACATACATGACAAAGCGCTCATACAGAATATATAACTCCTACAACAAAATAATTTTTAAAGCATCAATAAAATGATGGACTGAATGGTTAAGCAAACATTTTATGAAAGAGTTAACCGTCATCAGAGCAATACAAGTTAAAAGCACTAACATATAACATCGCACACCAAGTAAAACATAAACTTGAGAAGACTGACAACATCTAGTCCTGGCAAGAATACACGCAGGTGGAACTCCCGTATATTGCTGGTGGGTGGGTAATGCAGCCACTTTGGCAAACTTTGGGCAGTGTTTTGTAAAATTTACATTTACCCTAGCACCCAGAAACTTCAATCCTAAGTATTTATCCAAGATAAATGAAAACATGCGTCCACAATAAGACTCATATATGAATATTCATAGCAACTTTTTACATAATAACTAAACCTGGAAAAATACAAATGTTCATCAGCATTTGAATGGTTCACTCAATCTGTGGCATATCCACAAGATGGAATTCTAGGGAGAAAAAAGAATAAACTTCGATATGTTTGGTAGCATAAGTAAAACTAGAAAATATCTTGGTAAGGGAAGATAGCCATTAACAAAGGAGTGCATCATTGCATTTATGTGAATTCTAGAATAAGCAAAGTTAGAATCCAGGAACAGAAAGCAGGTCAGTGGCTACTTTGGATGAGGATGGTGGATGGCTGTTGGTTGACTTCCCTTGGGGCCAAGAAAAACTCTGGGAGTGATGGAAATGTTCTGCCCTGACTGTGGTGACGGTCACAGTGGGAGTACACATTTGTCAGTCTCATCAAATCGAACACTCAAAATGAGTGTATTTTATTTTGTGTAAATTATACCTTCATAAACTTGATTAAAAGTAAAAATAAGCAATTAAAATCTCTAAATTAATAAATGTTTAAAAAGGTAAAAAATGTTTAAAGCTCTAAAGCTGTCTTTATGTTTTCAGAGTAAAGACAAAATTCTGCATGTGCCCCTGCATGGGGATGGGATCCTGCATGGGATGCCGGCTGGCCTAGCCCCACCTGCCTCTTCAGCCCTCCTGGCCCCCCCAGAGCCCACCGCCCTCTGTGCCCCAGGTGGGCTGGCTTTCTTCCTCTCGTGGAAAAGCCAAGCCTTCTCTAATAATAAATGACAGACATTTATTATTTTTCTCACCTAGATTAATCAAATCCCTGATTCATGACGTATTCCTTGTGGAATATGCATGGCCTGCTTTATTTTGTTAACTACCAAGGCTAGTTTGTTTTGTTTTCTTTGTATAATGGCTGTCTTCTCACCTCACTGTTTTTTTCTAGGCAATCTCACCAACTTCAATCACCACCCACATATTCATGACTTTCTTGTACATCCTCAGCCAGCTCACATCCCGTCTAACTTACGGAGCCTTGTATCCAACTGTGTTGTGAGCACGTTTCTGGTGGACTGGGAGTCCCACTGGGCTCCGAGCGTGACCCGTGGCATAGCCAGGCTCAGGTTCAGGTGGTCGGAGCTCCAAGTTCTTACAGTCCCCAAAGGCGGAGTTCCCACGCATATCCGTGTCATCATCCAAGTGTCAGACTTGTGGTTTTGCACATTCCAGACCCCTCCCAAGGGTGTTCCCATTTTACCCCATTACTTCAGTCTTGATACAGCACTCGACATAACTGTCATGGCTAACAGTGACTCCATATTGGATTGTCAAGGGTCCAAGCAGTCTGCTCTGCTCTTGCTCTACAAAAGCTGTCCATCTAAATGTCTCAAGAATTGCCAAGTGCAACATGGTCAATACCCAACTCACTTCTTTACTGTTTTCAGTATATATCCGCCATCTATTTACTTAGCAAATAAAACATAGGCATCATCATTGACTCTTTCCCTTGTGCCCCATATTCGATCCAACAATATCAATTTTACTTACCACTGTTCTTTAAATTTATTTGCTTTTCCAACCATCTTAAGTCAAGCTACCATTGCCTCTTACCTAGAGTGTTGATAATAGCCTCCCAACCAGCCCTCCTAGCATTCTCTCTGACCACCACTAATAAAGTATTCGCAGAGCAGTCAGAATGATATTTTTGAAATATAAATATCATCATGCCATCATACCACCCCACTAATTGCAAAATTATTAACAGAACCTATGAGATCCTACATGGTTTACTCCCTACCTCCCCCTCCAACTTTACACCACACACCCCATTTTTCTCTGGGCACACAGCTTTCTTTCAGTTTCTGGAAAAACAGTCCCCTCTCCAAATGCAATATTTTTTTCCTAATGTCAGAGAAACAATTGTATCAATCATAACCTTTACTTACTGACCAACTATCATATATATATAATATATATAATATATATAATATATATTATATATATATATAACTAAAAGTAATTTTTGCTTGTGTTTGATTTTATAACAATAGCTTCATACTGTATGTAATTTTGGGGACCTGCTTTTTTATGTAATTTTGGTGTCTTGCTTTTTTATGTAATATTATATTATAAGCATTACCCATATTGTTGCATGTCTCGACAGTTCATCTGTTTTGACTAATATACAATATTCCATTGTGTGAAAACATCATAGTTTATGTTTTATAGAGGTATAATTGAGATTATATAATGACATTATAATATAACATTATATTAGTTTCAGGTGTATGACATAATGATTTGATCTATGTATGTACTGCAAAACAATCATCACAATAAGTCTAGTTAACATCCGTCTCCACACATAGTTACAAAAAATTTTTCTGTTGTGATGACAACTTCTAAGATCCACTCTCTCAGCATCTGTCAAATAGGCAACAGACGATATTCTTATGGTTGCAACACACTGCATCCCCATGACTTACTTACTTTATAGCTAGAAGTTTTTACCTTTTGACCCCCTTCACCCATTTTGCCCACCCCACTTCACCTCTGTTCTCTCTACCTATGAACTTGGTTTTTTGTTGTTGCTTTTTTTTTCTAGATTCCATGTGTAGGTTGTCAGCCTTTTAATCATTGCCATTCAGGTGGAATAAAATGGTATCTGAACTCCCTCATCACTAATTACATTGACCATTTCTCTGCTTATTAACCAAATACATTTTCTTGTCTTAAATAAGCCTTTCAGTGTCTTTTACACATTTTTGTAAGAATTTTTTGTGTTTTTCTAATTGATTGTAAAAGTTTTTTACACACCATTCTTGCCCTTTGGTGTTTATTATAAATATGTTCTCAAGCCCCAGGCCTTTACACATGCCGCCCTGCCCAATGGCGATGCTCTTCCTTCTTCACCTGGTGAATTCCTATTCCCGCTTCAGATCTGTCTCAACTGTCCCTTCCTCCAGGAAGCCCTCTCTGATTTTCCTGATTTGATCAAATGCTAGTGCTTTATGCTCTCATTGGATGAGCTAACACTCTTTCTTAGCAATTCTTACAGCTCCAATCTTTACACATATTCTTGTGATTTTTAAATGTAGGCTCCACAATGGCAACAACTGATCATTTTTTTGTTTTTTCCTTACAGTTTATCTATTGTGCCTGACACATAATAGACCCTCAATAAATATTTTAGAGGAATACATATATGTAGTAGGCCCTCAATATATGTCACTTATCTGAACAAATAAACTCCACATTTGCACGTGTGTTATCTCGCGTGTGTTCATAATGCAGTCCTGGCCATGCTGCCCATGTCTTCTCCTCTCTGCCTCCCCCTGTCATTCACTGTTGTATCCACACCTCTTCCTGCATCCTTCTCTCATCCCTATTTCCTATAATATCACCAGACCCAAGAATGGGACTTACCATCCAGGCAGCTGTTTGAAGAACTTCATTCCATGGAAGGAAAAAGGAAGATGAAAACCAACCAGGTCTGAAAGACATACAGATCACCCCGAGTGCTGGTAACAACAACTCTCCCGCCCTGTCACCAGTTTATAGGGAATCCAGGAGCGCAGAGGCTGTACTCAGTAATTCTGTGTCTTATTAACTCATGACAAGAAGGCCATCCCACAAAAGGCGTTTGGTTTTATGCTCCAAATGCCTTTGGTTTTATGGGGCCAAAAACCATTCTGAAGAGTGATGGTGACTGAGGAAGGGCTCCGGGCAGGGGGAGGGGCAGGTGTGCTGTGCACCTGTTGCACAGCTTCATCGGGCAGAACCGCTCCTTCCCAGCACTGTGTTTGGTTGGAACGCCCAGACCACACCGCCAGCCACAGAGCCGGCAGCAGCCCTGCATGCCAGTCCCTCACCATTGGTGCATTCTGTCTGATCCTCCAAACAGGCCCATTGGAGACCCCTCAAGGCCATCCTCTGACAGCCTCCCTGCTTTACTATAAACACAGGCACTTCCAAGCTGGACTTGCTGCAGACAGGACTTCTTGGATTTATTCCTGTCTGTCAAGAAAGAAGGGAAAGCAGCAGAAAAGATAGCCTTGAGTTCCTTTTCCACCAGGGCTTGGCTCTGAAGGTCAAGGACTGGCCCTAGGAGCTCCTCCTGTGCGACCACAGGGGGAGACAGTGAGTCTCTGGGCAGCATTGCCATTTCCCTTTTGTTGGGTCGGTAAGCATTCTGGCCATTTTGAAGTATTATTTCCCCCTTTAGGACGATGTACTTGAGCTTCGGTTCTTTTCGTTTTGTTTATCCAGTAATCATTACAGCAAGAGGGATGCACCTGTTCCACAGGCCCATTAGGCTCGGAATGGCTTCTCTCCTGAGCAGAGGCATGTAGGAAAACTGGCCTTGGCACTGCTCAGAGCACACTGCAGCAGAAGAGAGTGCCTGGTGCCCAGAAGACCGGGCTGTAACCTTGAGCCATAACACCAAGTGGCTTGTGGCTGGGAGAGGGAGGCGGGTGGTGCCTGGAAGGGAGGCTGAGGCTTAGAGAGAGAAGGAATGTGTCCAAGGTCACACTGCCAATTAGTCACGAAGCAGGAGTTACAAGCACAGAAAGCAGGCCTGTCTGGCTCCAAGCCCACACTCTCCCTTTCTTGTTATATCTTGGAGCCGCTGGGGAAAGTGAGAGTTTGAGGAGAAGAGGGAAGCCTTTACAGCTAAGTCAGAGGTCTGTGTGCCCCCACAAGTCGAGGGCTTTCTTTCTATCTTATCTGCGCATGATAGAGGCCCGCAGGGGGCTGTTGATGAAGCCCTTCGGGAGGGATTGCAAGCCCAGGGGGATGAAAGGGAAAGAAGATAATGGGTGTTTTTCTCTAACTCATACTTTGAGCTCTTTCCAGCAGTGGGTCCCCCTCACTCAGTCTACTTCTTCCTCCCCATCTTTCCCTCACACCAACCCCCAAGGGCATTCCAATTCAGAGATGAAAAGGATGAGTCAAATGCCCCGGCTCCGGCCTCCTACAACCAAGATGCCCCATGTTGGAGAAGGGAGAGGAGGGGAATGCTAGCGGGCTTGCAGCCTTTTGTTTGGAGTGTCAGAGCCACAGCCTGACACAGAAGCTGCTCCTGGGCCCCGGTGACTTACTTTGTCATCTGCCGACTCTCGTGCAGGTGTGCGTATTTTAGCTGGAGGAGCCCAGGCATGGAAATCGCTCTCCCTGTGCCCATATATTATTAGTATTTTTTAACATGTCGCTTTCCAAGCAGGTAATGCATTTGCAGAGACAGTGATCTTTCATCGGGAGATTACGATGATTTGTGTCCTCTGTCTAAATTCCAGCATAAATTTCAGAGCCAGCGAGGCATTGGCTCGTGGCAGGAGCCGCGTCCTGAGATGCGGCAGGCTATCTGTGCAGGGCTCGGGCTGGCAGCCATTTGTCCTGATTAGGGGAAGGCTTTGAAATGCTTCCTTGTGCCTCGCCGTCTTTATTTTTTTCAGATCGCTCTTCCAGCAGGTCACCTTTGCAGCTGGATGCAAATCTCGAGTTATGCTTTGCTGGGCTGGTCCCAAGCAAAGCATTTAAGCAATCCGACTGCCAGAACTCCCAGCTCTGCTGAAATAAGCAGTGTGGCTTAGGTCAAGTCACCTCAGCCTCCAGGCTTCAGTTTCCTCATTAGTAAATTGGAAATTGGAAATCCTACTTCACAGGGTTAGAGGGAGGGTTAAATAAAACGGCATAAATGAGCATTCTTCTTCCCGTAGTACTCAGAAAACTGCAGTGAAGCTCATGCATTCACCCCCAATTCAGTCCTCAAATTACACAAGCGTTAGGCCTGTGCTGTGACCACACCCTCCTCATGGGTCAGTCCTTGCAGCTGGCCCCAGTTCTCTCAGTGGTTGCTCTGAAATTCCCCAAAGTATCTCTAAATAAGGAAAATATTAAGTCATCTTGCTTGTGCATACTACTTTGCTCACACCGCCGTAATAAAGTACCATCATCTGGGTGGCTTAAACAACAGAAGTTAATTTTCTCACGACTCTGGAGTCTGGACAGGCAAGCTCAAGGAGTCAGCAGGGTTGGTATCTTCTGAGGTCTCTCTCTCTCTCCAAGGCTTACAGTTGGCCGTCTTCTCCCTCTGTCTTCACATGGTCTTTAGTCCGTGTGTCTATGTCCTAATCTCTTTCTTGTAAGGATAGCTATCATACTGGATCGCCTCTGCACCATCCCCCACCCCCCACCCCCTGCAATAGCCTCTTTTTAACTTAATCACATCTTAAAGACTCTATCTCCCAATACAGTCACATCCTGAGGCACTGGGGGGAGGACTTCAGCACATGAATTTGGGAGGGATACAATTCAGCCTATAACACCATGTCATTAAAAGCACAAATATATGATGTACAACTTTGAGATGCCTCAAAGTCGAACCAAGAGTGATGGTGGCTCCCCATCTCCAAAACGACTAATGCCTGGCTTCTGTTTCATGAAAATGCTTTGCTTTTATAGGCCAGTCTCAGCCATTACATGCCAGCCCTCCACTGACACACAGAAAAGCTGAGGGGAAAATGGGAAGGACGCAAGGTCACACAGGGAGTAGCGAGCAGCAGGACTAGGTCTGGAACCTCCGTGTGTGGCTCCTACTCTTCTCCGAGTGTAGCTGCATTGTCACCTTGGGAAGGTTTTCACCACCTCCTGGAGCACATGCTAACAGGGCAGACAGCTCCCGTGTCAGATGTGCAGGTAGTGCGAGCGCCTTCGGGGCAAGCCTGCTGCCTGTGACATGTGGCGGGCCTGCTGGCTTGCCACCCCCTTTCCCTCCCCACTGCACCCAGCGCAGCACTGTGCACACCTGGGACGGTGAGTGCTGTCCACCAACTCACCTGTGCAGGATAATTGTGCTGATGCAGCGAGCCTGCCCTCATGCTAGGCCGAGAGGAAACATCTCCGTGGGGCTTACTTTGGTTTGCCGTATTTTGTTTGTTCTTTTGCTTGTTTGTTTGAAAAGAAGACTGTCTGTATCCAGGCCTCTCGGCTGCAGAGATTGCAATGGGGCAATAGATACAATATAACAACTGTGCTGCTCAGATAAACATAGCCAAAATTCACAGTCGACAGTGGCCTTGACAAAGCTTTGGAGACAGAAGGTACAGACAAGGCACTGAAGACCTTAGCAACCATACCACTGTGGCCAGAAATGATTCTGGATTTAGGCCACCTGGTCACAGTGACTATTGCCAGCTTTGTTTCCAATCCAAATGAATGAATGAATGAATGAATGAATGAATGAATGGATTCTCATATATATGTATATATGTATATGTGTATAGGTATATGTATATGTATGTATACATATATCTCTGCCATCATGGTATTATTTGTTCTTCTCCATAAATCTCCAAATTCCTCAAAGCTTTTTATTTACCAGAGTGAGTGAATATTCTGGAGCGGACAAGTACTTATTTTTAATGGACTTCCTCTGGGTCAAGTGGGAAGCATCAGAGTAAAGTGGGAGAGGGCCCAGGTTCAAGACCAGTTCTGCCACCGGGGCTCTGCAACTGGCCAAGCCTCGAAAGGTCATAGTGTCACCTCCCTCAAAGAGGTTGAAAAGCTGCCTGATATAATTTAGAAAAACTTAAGTTTTAGAGTCAGACAAGCCTTGGTCCAAATCTCTTAGTAGATATGTGACCTTGACCGCATTGCTTAGCTTCTTAAAGTGGATCTCACCATCAGTTTTTAAAAAAGGAGCTGAAAGTGATTGCCTTTCACCCAGTCATGGGTGCTGTGACCGGAAATGAAGTAGCGCGTGGAAATGCCCGTCTCATCTCCCTCATATTGATCAGTTCATTCTCCTCTCTCCTTGGCGTAGCCTTACCATAAGATGGAGGGCTGGTGACGAGGGTTGTGCTCCAGGGCCACCACTGCCACCACCCAGCTGGCTTCCTCTCCACACGGCAAAGCTCTAGTCTTCCCGTTTCTCCTCCTCCCTCCCTCTTCTGGGGGAAGGACAACTACTATGGAAGGACAACTACTTAATGCCCTGTGACACCCCCCCCTCCACACCAGGCAGCCAGAGGACAAGGGCAGAAAGAAGCCTGCTCTGTGGTGCTCAGTCCAGAGCTGGACTTGGCCAGTAACAGCAACCTCCCATCCACAGCCACGTGGATTCACAGCTCAGCCTTCCTCAGCCCGCAAATCATGGAGGCAGGCCCAGGATCTCCAAAAGCAATTTGGTCTTCTGAATGCTCTCTCAGGGCCCATCAGCCGAGCACTGGACGAGGCTGGATGAGAGCCCAGGGTGGGGAAGAGACTGGAGAGAGGGGGCAGAGAAAGGTCACTTGAATGGAGAAGCGTTTTGACTTGCCCTGCAATGGGCTCAGAAACACCAGCCATAAAATTTCCAAACAGTGGGAAGCCAGTGCCTGGTTAAACACGGGACTTCAGAAGTGTTGGTGATTAAACAAATACAGGCTCATCCCCCAAACCACATCTAGGACTGGCCCCAGTTGGATCGCTCTCTGTCTCTCTCTCCTATTTCACAGTAATTCTTTGTACCTCCATTGTCATGCTAAAACAATTGATGCAAAGTCACCTGAGTAGTCATTCATTCTGATTCATTGGTAGACTGTAAGTACCTAGAGGCCAGAGACTATCTAATTCCTGAGATTTTAAACTCAGAGAAAAATTGCTCAGTAATTGCTAATTTATTTAAAGACAATACAGGAGTCCCACCAAGAGCCCTGCCTCTGAGTCCTCACATGCCTACAGGTTCCTGGGGCATCTACTCTGGATTAAAGTCATCTTTGAAGCACTGGAGTCAGATGCTTCGGGGCCTCCAAGTTCACTTGTTTATTTGTTATGTAATGATCAAGTACAAGCTGTCTGGACTTGCTATGGTTTGACTTAGAATTTTTCAACTTCATGATATTGCGAAAGCGATAGGTGTAATAAATTACATGAGATATTCAACACTTTATTATAAAATAGGCTTTGAGTTAGATGATTTTACCCAACTCTAGGCCAATGTTAAGTGCTCTTAGCAGAGTTAGTTAGGCTAGATGAAGCTATGATGTTCAGTAGGTTGGTTGTATTAAATGCACTTTTGACATAACAATATTTTCAAATTACGGTGGGTTCATCGGGACAGAACCCCATCGTAAGCCAAGGAGCATCTGTACTTGATCTTGAGCACACGTCACCAAAAGGTCCATGTAGAAACTTCACCTCCCCAGTGTCTTTATGCAAAGGTGGAGGAGGTCCAGAGCTGACTCCATTGTACAGCCTCCTTGTCATATGTAGAGAAACATTTTATGAATGACTTGAATCTAATTTTTACTTTGTTTTTTATTATTATTATTATTCAAACTATAGCAAGTGAGCCCAAAATGCAGCACTTGGAAACTTGCAAATAGTGAAGAGTGGGGTCAGAGAAGCACAGGTTCTGGAGGGACTTTAGAATCCATGGGAGGTTCCTCTCCACATTGTCACCACCTACACCCCCCAGTGTTAAAGGAGAAAGCACAGGCACGGGACCCCTACCATCTTTTCCACATCAACACTGACATCCGTGACATTTCTAAGCAGAGGCTGGTGACCACTGACAAGCACTTTCCAGTGTGGGAATAGCCCAAAAGCTGCCCAGAAAAGAAATAGAAAGGTCGCTTCTTATCCAATGTCACAAGCACACATGTGACAGTGGGAACGTCACCGCGCATCCTGAAACCACCTTTCTTCAGGTAAAGCTCCAGGCAGGACCCTGGGCAGGAATGGCTGCAGGTAACTTCTCAGAAAGGAAACAATTTTTTTAAAGTATTGCTTTAAAACAGCACCGAATGAACTGTCCCACCCACAGAATCCTCCTCGGCCTCTAGTCCGTCCACCACACCCTTCCAGAGGGACACTTTGATCAATATCTGCTCCAAGAAGGGGAGGGCAAGTGCAGGAACAAGAAGGGAACACTCAGTAAACAGTATTATTAACCCATAGGCTGGCCATAAATCAAGGCAGGAAGGTGACCTCAGCGGGCTGGAGTAATCCTGCATGTCAGGATGAATTTATGAGGCCAATTTTATTGGCCTGCATGACCCAGGCTCCTTGGAGACGTCTCCGTAACAAATCCAATCCACTTCATTTATGAGCTGTGTGCAGTGTCAGCCGTGGGGCCCAGCCAGAGCGCCCTGACCACGTCTCCAAGTGGGCACCCAGGAGCAGGGCCCTTAGGGAAGCAATGTCCCCAATCCATCCTGACTGTCACTCCCTGTGAGCCAGCCAGACCTGTTCTAGGGGCTGTCGCCTTCAGACTGCTTCTCCTAGGTTCTCATTCTGGCTCTGCCCTGAGAGCCAGCACCGCTTTCGGCCCGGCCCTTCCCCTCTGTGGGCCGGTTTCCTCACCGCCGGAGAGTGCAGGACTACCAGCTGCTCGGTGCCAGCCCTGGGGGCATTGAGAGGGGGACCATCCTGCTCCTCGCAGGACTTGGTGTCTCTGGTCCCAACTACTATATGCCAGAACTTTACCCACCCTGTCATTAGACCAACCAAAAGTGTCCCCACACATTTCCAAGGGCTCTCACATGACTATTACTAGTAGATAACATTCACAGTCCCTCCTGGCCACAGACATCTCAGGTGGGCCTGTGAAGGGCCATTTCTCCCTCCGCTTCCCCACTCGGGAGGCAGAAAAGCTGATACTCCTGCGAGTGGCAGCTAGAGGGACCTCGGGGCCAGCCCGGAGCCAGCCCGGAGCCAGCCCGGAGCCATCCCAGGGAGAGGAGCAGTGGAAATCAGGCAGGTCCCTGGAGCCGAGGGCCTGGGGCGTACCTGGCCTTCACCTGCTCTCTGTGGGCTCCGAGAGCTGGGCGGAAGGCGTTTAAGTCTATTTGACTGTCCCTGTCATCGTAAGGTTTACGGATGGTTAATTTATTCTTTATAGCACAGTCATTGATGGCTGTTAAATCACAAATGAGAGCCAATAAAGGGTGAATTGCAGCTGAAATTACACTGTTTATATGACAGCAGAGTGCCGGCTAAAAGATTCATATGCTGCTGATGAAGTATGTTATAAATTTTAATTACCATAGTTTGTACAAATGACATGTTTGAAATGCTATTGAGTAATGTGACCCTGATAATGAAACTATAAAATAAATCATTAACTTTCTGAATGAGCTTTTTTATTTCAGTGCTGCACAGAGTAAACTTTTCCGTTTATTCCAGATCTGTCTTTTTATGCCCCCTCCCTCCGCCCCTGCTCTAACTGGGTCTGCTCTCCACGGGCTGCGGACAAGGAAGCAGCAAGAGACTGGAGACCCTGGTGAAGGCCCGGAGGGGCATCCTGGAGAGACTGAACCTGGAAGACGTGGCCCAGGGGACTGGGGCGGGAAAGTCAGCCGGGGCGGGAAAGTCAGCCCGGGCAGGGCTTCTAGATGTGTACCTTAAATAACCCCCAGAAAGTCTCCCATCTGCAAGAAGAAAGGACCCTTATCTGACCCTATAGACCCTCTAGAGACCCCACCCTCTTTCTGCTGGGCAGCAAGGTTGAAGCTGAGCATTGGCGGCGAAGCTCACACGTATCAGACTCCGAGTGGGAGTGGGGCTGCACCGTGGGGCTTCCCATCAGGAGGCTGGGCCAACTGTCTGGGGCCAAAGCCCAAGTAAGAGCCCAGAAGGGGAAAAAAGCATGCAGGTATTCGGTGGGGTTTCCACTGTTAGAGCAGCCCTATTTCAATGCCATGGTCCACCACGTTTATGAATTACCCCCTACAATGCCCCAGAGGCACCGAGGTTAAACACATCTTGCAGAAAAGAATCTGAAGTTCCAGGAAAAACCTGCAAGGAGCCCCATCAAGGGTCATGTAGAGCAACCCCCTGCTCTTGGGGTCACTGGCCCAAGGTCTCTCTAGCAGAGAGGACTCACTGAGTCCCACAGGACAGAAAACACATTGGTAAGTTTGGCAAAACTCTGGCTTCCTAGGACGTTGGCACATCAAGAGACCTTGGCCATCCTCTAGCCCTAAAACTCTCAACGTGGGTGGGGAGGGCGGGGGTGGGGGGGAGAACCAGAAAGGCAAGTTTTGACTCCCAGCGCTATATACATTCCGGGAGAAAACACAAAGTTTATTTCTCATTGACCCCTCCAGGGCATATCCAGCTGAGCCCTCTGACTGCAGGTGAAGAAATGGGGGCCCAGTGGGCAGGACAGACCTGAGGTTATAGCGCACAGGACCAGGGGTCAGAGGAGCTTTTTCACTCCATACGGCCAGGCCACGCCAAGGCCGGCTTTGGACACGCAGCACCATTTCACTGACAGCATCGATGCAGTCAGTATGTTCTTCAGGAGAAGGGTCACCGCAACGTGCCCCTTCCCTCTGCAGACACACTGCCTGCAGCAGGGCAGCCCGGGTGTGAAGCATGGCCCCCTCCTTCCCTCCATTTCCCAGAACACACCTGCTCTCTGGAGTGTGCCTGCTGAAAAGAAGGTCACACTCAAAAGGACAGCTTCTCGAAGGTACCTCCTGGGGGTCTGCAGAGGAGACCTGCATATGACGACATGGCTTCCAGCCCTTCAAAGGCCTCCCTTCAACCCTCAGTGACAGAAGAGAAAGGGCGCTGACGGAGTGTCCCATTCCACAGTTGAGCCGGTGGGAACACACCTGGGGATGTCCTCTCTCAGGCCACGGAGCTCAGGGTGGGTGGGAGCCAGGAGAACATACACATACCTTTATGAGACAATCCGGGAAATCTGAAATCCAGTGGGATGTTAGAGGCTATTAATGATTATCATTCATTTTTGAGGTCTGATGGAGGTATTGGTATTTTTGAAAAGAATTCTTAACATTTAGAGGTGCACACAGAAATGATAACAGATGAAGTGGCAAAGTGTCTGTTTACTCCAAAATAATCCAGAGTGGGAAGGGCAGGGGGACCGGCTGGGCGAAACCAGAAAGGCCATGAGTTCATGGCTGCTAAAGCTGGTGCTAGTTACATGTGGGTTCATTATGCTGTTCTTCTGTATCTGTTCTTAATTTTCCACAATAAAGAAAATAAAATACCCAAATGCCCTTGCTCCCCACGCACACACTCCAGTCTACTGCAGTGTCCATTTTCCTGTGCATTATAAGCAGTGCCAGGCTAGAAACCAGAGCGGCCTCCTGTCTTCCAGGGCATGCCTCCAGAGATGTAGGAGGGTATAAGCTTTAACCCTGCCCTTTGCTGGAGGAAGTTCCAGGGACAAGAAGCCTGGCATCAAGATGGCATCAGGGTGTGCCCAGCCCACTGCACCGGAGGGAGGAGCTTCTGGTCTGGAAGCACCTGGCACAGCTCTCTGGCACATACACAACCAACAGCAGAAGTGTTACCTGGGAGGGACTCAGACCTGCTGTGTCAACTTGAGCAAGTCCCTTCATTTCTCAGAGCTTTGGCTTCTCATTTGTAACACCTAGATGGTAGCCCCGACCAGCTACTCTGCGGGGTGCAGGCATCAAATTAAGTAATAAAGAGAGACTTCTAGAGAGGTGGTAGAGTGGAGGAGTGAGAAGAGCGCAGATTCTGGACTCCCTGTGTTCAAGTCATAGCTCCACCTTGAGTTAGCTCTGTGGTCCAGACGACTTTTAGTCTCTTCTGCCTTGAGGTCCCCTATAGAGAAGCAGGATTGTTGCAAGGATTCAATGAGCTAATTGTTGCAAACACCTAAGAACACCAAGCATTTCGTAGGTTAGTAGTAGTATTATTACTCTGTAACAACAAACTAATAAAAGATGCCAATATTATGAAAAGAACCACAGAGTGTTATATCGGAAAGGAACTTAAAAAATCATTGAGTCCAATTTCCATATATCAGAGGGTCATAAAAGCAACATGACTTATCTGGAGCCACATCACAAGTTAGTGACAGAACTGAGCCTGGAGCAAACTCTATCCCACTAAGCAGGTGACCACTTCTTCCTTATAACTACTCACCCATGAGGATGCCCATGCTGAATCACATCCTCAACCTAGAGTGTCATGCTAGACATACATGCCCAGGGGTCCCCACTCAATGCCTCACTGGGTCTGCAATGAGGAAAGACCACGGGGCTCAGAGGAGAACCCCTCCACCATTCCATGTCCCACATCTGATCCCTGGAGAACAGAGCCTGGACAACCAAGAGCCCTTGATGCGTCTTCTGCTTTTCCTTGTGCATTCCCGAAGAGTGGGTGGCACCCGGGAGGCCTCCCCTCTGACTTATCAGCCACCACAAAAACATTTTCAAGGCGATGGCGCAAGCTGCCCTACTTACCATTAAGAGAAAGGACCACATTATTGCTGTTATAAACCATTGATTAAGGTTTATAATAGCAATAATCCCCTCGAAATTCATTGTTACTGCAGTTAATGACCAGTTTATTAGAGCGTTAACCATCCTTGGCAATGGGCTGAGTCGTTTAATGTGGGTAACGACCAATTTCTCAAGGATTATTGCTTAAATAACAATTCTTTGCGAGATGTATGCGCCACCACAAGTGCGGATCGGGCTGGAAGCTTCTCCTCAGAATCGTGTTAATTATTTCCTCAGAGTTGCATCACCAGCACCATACCCAACAAACCCTGAACAAAGTAATGTTTCAGAGATTCAGAAGGATCACAAAGTTGGACCCAGGCCCGGAGATGTGCCCTTCTTTTGGGGAGCCAGAATGAGAACTACCCCTGGGATGTCTTATGAACTCCCAACAAAAGCTCCATTGGAAAATGATATCTGGCTCCAAAACTAATCTTTCCCTTTCACTTGGCTTCATTTCCAGGATTTTCCACCTGTCCAAATTCCCCACCCACACCTAGGGAGAAACCAAGCAGCTGGGAAAAAGGCTGAAGGATAGGAAGCACGACACACTCAGATTTTGTATAAGTCTGATATACTCCGAAGCAGACATTTGCCTACACATGACCACCTAGGTCCTAAAAGACCTGGTAGAATAAGGCTACACACAATGAATGATACCCAGAAGTTTTCAAAGTGCAAAGTGCTGGTCTTCTGTGGCCACTGCTTTGAGGGTTTGTTCCAGGCAGGAAAAAAATAGGGCGAGCTTACGAGCCTCGTATCTCACCTTAGGCTCCGAGAAGTCATAGTATCATTAAACATAACAGAGCCAGGAGATCTAATTACCGTCTAGGCCGCCCTCCTTGTTTTACAGGTAAAAACTTATGGCCCAGAGAGGGTAGGAGGCTTGCAAAGTCGCACAGCCACTTAGAGAAGAGTTGGGATTAGATCTCAACCTCAGTCTTCCATTGTTGACCACAAGGCCACCGTTGTGAACACCCCCTAACAGAGAACTTCGTCTCAAGAAACACTCAAGGGATCAGGGCCCCATCAGGGAGAGAAGGCAGCAGCAAGGCATCTCGGAGCCCATGAGCACTCAAGCAGGAGTCTCAGAAGAAGCCAAAGATCTGATTGTCCTGCTCCTCTCACTCCCCCACTTTCTTTTTATGCCTAACTCAATCCGAGTGTTTCAGCACATTAACTACGAGTATTTTCTTATCATTTTACATTAGCACCGGCATTTCCATAACTTTCATTTTTCTGACATGATCTAAAAATGACTAAGATGGTTACATTCTAATTCCATTATATTAACCAGAATAAATACTAACAGGGTGTGAACCTGACGTAATAAGATAAAAAGTTGCTATCACAGCACTAGTGTAGGCTAGAGAACAATTCGCTGATTCACTCAACAAACACATATTAAGGTCCTGGGTCCTGTTATGGATCAAGCATAAACACAACCTCCTTTTTTCTCATCATCATCCAAAATTAATTTGATACAAGAACAAAAAGTGGGAATCATAGTCTCCTTGAATCTATGAACGCTTTAACCTCTATGTTTTGACTTAATAGCAAGAACCAGCACATAGAAGTAATGGCAAAGGACAAAACGCACATCTGTTCCAGCTCACGAGAGGAAGTTCCAGTGAGTCATCAGTCCTCTAGTTCTTTAGACACGGGGACCCAAGTTTGTGGTCAGGCTCAGATGAATCCATGGGGTCTGCAGCAGCTCCTTCCTATCCGACCTGCAGAACGTACTGGAGACGGAGGGTGGGACCTTCTTCTCTTTCCCACTCTTTCTCAAGGCTCTGACACCACAGTGATGACACCAAACCCCATTTTCCCCAAGTTGCGATGCTGGTGAGTCCACATGCCCGCACTTTTAGGCCATCAAAATGAATCCACAGTTATGTGGGTTAGATAAAGACTCTTGCTCAGTCACAATAGTTCACTGTCTTCTACTCATATTCCCAACTGTATTGCTACCCATACGCTGATAGGGTATGATGACATTTTTATTTGCAGCCATATAAGATGATAATATCAATTACAGATCATGTTGGACCTGCATATAGATTTCTTTACCAAGCAAATAAGTTAAAATATGTAAAGTGCTAAAAGAGTGCCTGGCATATAGTAAGTGTTTAATAAATGTTAGCAATTATAACTGTTGGCTACAATGCAATGCCTGAAACTAAATATCATAAAAATCAGTCAATAATTTTCTATATGCAATCATAAAAGAAATGCAATAAGTCAACTAACTGAAAGAAAACCAATAGAATTTAATCCATTCAGTGACTTTCTGAACTATGAACAATTATCTGAGAATATATCTACATACGTTTGTAAATGATATGATACATATAAGTAATTTATATGAGGTGAGTATATAGTTGGCCAATCACTACTGTCCTTGCCTTCAGTGGTGGCAGAATATCAAGAATATCTTGAGTCCACAAACAAAAGTCATTCTTCTCCAACAAGACTCCAAAAATCTACCATGGTGTTCCTCAAATTCTTTTCATTCCTCTATTCTGAATTCAGTTCCCTTAAACCTGGACTGAGCATTTTCAAGGTGCCAGGAACAGTGTTAGGTAAGCACTGGGGATGCAAAGAAGATTGGCAGCATTTCTGCCTGGAGGCAGCTGGCAGATCCGGGAAGACAGACACATCAAGAGCTACACATAATATAATGTGATACATGCTACACCCTCTGGATTGCTGATGAAGGATACTGGGGAGAGGAGGGAGCAAGGGAGGGCTAGCCTACCCAAGACAACTGAGGAGCAATTATTTCTGCCCAGGAGAGGGGAACTTTACCAAGCTGGTGACATTTGAACTGAACCTAAAGCTAGTTTACCAGGCTGTAAGCTAAACACTTGTTTAGGGAGCCAACAAAGCAGAAACACAAGAGGGAGAGAGGGAGGGGGAAAGGAGAGAAGAGTTCGGCTTTGATAAACAAACATTCAAAAATTTAATTAGAAAACTGGGAGAGGGGTTAATTTCAGTGTGCATAAGTTTAACGTCATACCCCATTTTTTGAACTTTCATGAACTTATGAAGGGGTGAGGCTCATACTTAGAACCTAGAAAGGAATTGATGCATCCCTCACTGGATCTTCAAGGACTGAAGTAGAATTGAACAAGGCAGAAAAGGGAAACAAGACAAGTCCACCAAAAGGAATCCACAGAAAACCGTAGACTGTTAGGATCTGGAAAAGCATGGAGGTGTCATTCGGGCCGATCTCCTGTTCGACGGTCCTGATTCAAACTAGCCAATGCAGTGCGAGCTTTTGACTTACCTCCCGGGAGGCTTTTTCCAGTATTTAGGGAAGGACTCACATCTCCTATGGAAGCGTGTTAGAGCTGAGAGGCATTCCAAAAAGAAAGAAATTGGGAGAAAGCCCAGAAACCAAGCTCAGGTAACCCTCTAGCTATTCACCAGGAGAGAGAGTGGTGGTTTCTTACTGTATGTAGCTCCTCTCCTCTGCTGGCTTCTGAAATGCTACGAAGATGCTACCCAGCCTCCTCTCTGCCTGCTGGTGTCTCCCTTGGACAGCCGTCACCTCCCCGGAATGATGTTTCCTTCCCTTTGTAGGAATTCTTTTTCTGAGGGAAGAAGGGAGGGATTCTTTGCAGGGGGGCTTATTTCAAATGAGAATATGGCAACCCAGCATTACCTTTCTAGTTTCGCTTTACTTTAAATTTTTTTTTACTACTAGTCATTATTTGTTGTTACTGTTGTTTTTCTAGCTTTTGGGGTCCCTAAACCTTCTTGGCTCACGTTCTCAGTCCACAGCCAACAGTGACACCGGCCCACCCTTCCTTCCCAAGCCCAGGAGTGGAATCATGTGACAAGTCACGCATGCTGGGGAGGGGGCGGGCTCTCTGCACTGGGGTGTGTTCTCTGTGATGAGTGTGACCCCAGAAGCAGCCATTCCGATTTTCTCAGCGGCTGGAGGTTTCTGGGTTCTTCCACGAGTCCTTTGGTTAAAGTAGGTGGAGGTCAGAGGTCAGAATTAAATTCCCATCCAGCAGGTTTGATAGGTACATAGCACGCAGCAAGACTAAACGCCCCAATTCCACTCCTTAATTAAAAGCATTTTTCATCCCAAACCTATAAAAGGCAGATGTGCCGCGCTTCCGGACCACAGATACAGATCGCTGTGCTCCGCGTATGGAGTGCGGCTGCGCAGATCCTTCCTTCTCGGGCCGGGAAACGCAAGGCCATCAAAGCCCCGGGCAGTCTCGCTCCTTCCTCCACTTTCTTGCCACCTGGTTCCTCTTTTGCTGAGAAATAGTCATTTCCTTCTATGCAGGGCCCTGCGTTTTTAGCTTCTCCTGAGACCTCCACGCTGACAGGGAGGAGGAAGGCAGTCCATCTTCCCAAATAGACAGGAGGCGGCTCTTCTTTTTTTATTATTGTAAAACACCTTTTTGCCTGGGTTTTAAAAAAGGAAGCTCAGGCAGCAAGGTCTGGCTCAGTCAGCCATACTGAGGCTGTGAATTCATTCAGGTCCTCAGCTCTGACATCTAGGAGCCAATCCTTTGGGGAAGAATAAATGACCCACTTGCCAAGGGGTGGTCAGAGAAATGAAGTGAATACTGGCTTATCATGGTTTTCTACCATCAATGCCTCCTTTACTTCCCAATCCCCTGGAGCGAAGACACTCAGTTTGCTTCCCTGGTACAGAACTTACAAGTTCATTCAGTTGCCAGTGTTTACTAGTCAATCAGCCAGCCATAATTCTGCTTGAGGGGAGGGAAGGAGACAAACATAGCCATTCGTTTTTATCTATTCACTTAAAGGGCCCTTAAGCCTTTTTCCTCTCAGGTGTGTTCTGCCCTATTCCCAAAGGTAGTCTGTGCCACTCAAGGGCAGGATTCCAAGCTTTCATTCATAACTGGTTCCTCCCTGGGCTGAGCTCAGGCCCTAAAATCAAAGAGACCTCAAGAAGATAATTGATAGAATAAGGTGAGGTTTTCCACCTGCTGGGCCCACTGCCGTCGTGTGGATGCCCTCTCCCTTTTATGGCCTTTCTCTTTCTGGGTTCCAACTGAATGGTCTCACTGAATGTTAAAATAAAAAAAAATCTTGCTCTTGTGAGACATATCAAATACAATCAATAAACCTGAAGGAGAAGAAAGCCCAAGGCATCCGCAAGACACTTTTAAGATTTAATTGTTCCACAGAATTTTAAGCAAGTAGTAGAAAGAAGCTAAATTGCATGAAACCAAATATTTCGCTCTAGGCTCCTAATTCATCTCACTTGCTGGTTCCCAGGGGCGAGTGCCAGAGCGGCCACCGTGGAGCGTGGGACTTCGCAGCACAGACAGGGCTTGTGCTTCCTGAAGCTAAAGAACCTCCCCGTCTCTGCGAAATGGGGCCGTTGATCAAAGTCTTCTTTGCCCTGAGAACGCCTCGCTTCAAGGGCATTGTGGGCTGAGCAGGGTGGAAAGATATATTTTACTGAACACAGGGCACACCTTCTTGTTTCTTTCTCTACAGGGAAAGTCCTGGGAAAGGGGGAGCGGGTGCCCAAGACCGAGGGCTGCATCTAGCTAAGAAGGCCCCCAGAAACGTATCACGTGCTCCATGGAGGTGCAGGCCAGGGACCTGGTGGCGGCAGGGTCAAGAAGCCTTCGAGTGCTTCGCTGCTTCTTACAGGCTGAGGGAACCTGTTAATGAGGTGTATCTGCTTCCTCTGGGCTTGGCCACTTGGGATAGAAGGAATTGCTCAATCCCTGGGAAAAGCCTGCCACAGACACACAGGGAAAGCACAGGCCAGCGTCCCTCCTGTCCTATCATTGTGCAAAAACACCTTGGTCTCTTCTGACCAGATGCTAGGTCAACGCAAGAAAACACCCCTCAGAAGGCAGCTGTGGGGCTGTGTTCTGTGCTTGTTGCTGCTTTTGGAAATGTATTGCTGCAGAGGAGGTTGAGATGAGATTGGAATATAAAGAGAATGTGGGATACTCACTGCCTGAGAACAGGAGGCACTTGAGTTGGGTAGCATAGCACCGGCTCTCAAGTTGAGCCGACCTTGACCTCCTAACCCTGGGTAAGGTACTTATACTCTCTAAGTCTCAGCTCCTCTACCTGTAAGCAGAGATTACACGAGTTTCCACAGGATCGAGCTACTGTGCCGGTTAATGAAAGAGCAAACGTATAGCAGCGTGGGGGGTCCCAGGCACTTAGTAGGTACTCAATAAATAATAGATATTACTTTAATAATAATAATCAGTCATCGCGGGCTGGAAGACAACAGCACAGGGAAGGAAGCCATCTGGGCCTGGGTTCAATGGCCTTGACTGCATTAAAGGAAAGTGAGGGTCTAGTCACCTGCCAAGAGGCAGCTCCATGACAGATGAGCCTCCCGGCCCCCACCCAACTCTTTCCAACGAGGCTTTTGCTTGTGTCCAAACTTGGTCCTGGCACCTTTCCAGAGGCTCAATTCAAGAGAACATTATAGCAATAATATAGCTCCTATTATACACCAGCACTTAGATAAGAAGAAAAATGGCCCTGTGCGTCTGAACCGAAATATATTTTAGAAAATCCCTGCCATTAGGTGCTCAGAGAGCCTGCCATAAAAGCAAACATACAGATTTCGGACCAGTACGCCAAACACGTTGCAATTTCACAAAATTAGCGTGGCCGCGGACTGCTTTGAAGTAACGCAGCGGAGTGATCCATGAGCGCGGCCTCTGGTGTCCGGGGACTGGCCAGGCTCCTTCCCAAGCCCTCCGTGTGGCCTTGGGCGGAACCACGAACCTGCCCTGGAACCAGAGTCATTTGCAGAACCCTGATCAGGGCGCTCCGCATAAGGTAAGTGCTCAGAACAGTGATGGTTTGGCCACTATTATTATCATCGTTATTGCTGGCCCACTTCAAGAATGTTGAGGTATATGTAAGCAAGCCTATACAAATAAACCAAATTTGTAGCTCCGGGAAGAGAAAAAATGGGAGAACATCAAAAGGAAGCCAGCGAGCAGGGCAGCCAGTGTTCCTCCCAATTTCATCCCTGGGGACCGAGAGCCTGACGTGCTCGGCGTCATTGCAGAAAGCTGCACTTGCGCGTGAGGCATCTCTCCAGATCAATGGTGGTGTGTGATGCTATGAAAGACCAGGAGGGTTTATAGAAAGCCTCTTGTTTTAAGAACCTGGCTGAGCATCCCCCTCCTCCCCTCACACACACACACCCTGATTTGATAATTGCTTCCCCGGCAGGACTTTCACTAAGTTTTCATCTAGACATAACCTGCCCCGTAAGTAAGTCCCAGTGATAAAGCTCCTGGTGCCACAGAACAAAGGGCTGTGAGCGCTGACGAGGCCCAGCCCCACAGGCGCCGCGCCGGGCTCCCGGCACTGCCGCTGGGCAGCGATTCCTGAGATCAGGCCCTCTCCCACGTGTTGCAGGACATGCAAAGGCAGGAAAGAAAGAGGCCCTGCTCTCAGGTGGTCCGCAGCCGTGCCGGAGAGGAACGTGCATGATAGGAAACCAGGTATACCTTAACACTGAGGCGGCCAGGACGTCTGCAAGGCCAAATTCCTTCACTGCACTGGCTGAAGCAGGCCACGGCGGGGTCCTGGAAAGCCGCCCTGCTACATGCAGAGCTTTGTGATAATGACACTAATGGATTAGAGTGGATTTCGAGCTGTAATTTCAATTACCCAAAATGCCCACTTGTATCGTGCCTGCTTTTCTTACACATCTGGGGAGTGTAGCTGTGCTTGGCTAATTTAACTCGGAGCATTAAACGGAGCCAGTTAGGAAGGGGCTCCCCACAGGACCACCCATTAGGCTGCGGGCTGCAGCTGCTTTCCACCGGCCCTCCAACGTTCTGAGCAGGCCACTCTTCCTGTGCCCACGTCCCCTCCAACCTGTCCCCCAAGTACCACCAGCAATTTTCCAGATCGCTGAGGAGCTGATGGCTTGTTTGTGTCTCACTACTGGGCCTTTCAGCTCCTGTTGGCATTTAGTGTTGATCTTCCAGGACAACAGGAAAGGAAAGATCTGCTTTCCAAGAGCACAGCTTGGACGCCCGTTCCCAACACTGGATGTCCCTCCAGATCTCAAGGTGAATCAGTGAACAACCGTGGGAGGGTCCTCCCAAGGTGGAAGCATGGGAGCGGGTCTGGCAGAGGGAGGAGGGTTGCCATTGCTTCATTCCTTTGAGGATAAGAGAGTGAGAACCCAAGGCCGAGGTTGTTATCTCAGCTGTAGGGAGAAAGGAGGAGGGCCCTGCAGGCACCTGGACACACTGGCCTTACCATTTCATAGCAGCCAGCATGGGTCACTGGGGACCTGCCCCCTCTTTTCCACCTACATGTTATTCCAGCCATAAATCCAAGTGACAAGCTTGAACTTTCCTCAATTGACATGTTTACAAGGGAAGTCCACATTTGACAGGAAAATTAAGCCTATCAATCACTTAACGAGCTCATTAATGAATGGTTCTCTGATCTCCTCTGGTAGCTGGGTTTATTGATTATGGAGGGGGCAGCCAGCCCCAAGCCTTTCCCCCTCAGCTTTCACCCTACGCCCCACCAACCCCTCCTTCTGCCAGATGTTGCTGCCCTCTGACCTCCCTGCACCACTCCCAGCCCCCTCTTCTCCCTGAAGCTCGGCAGAGGGTTCTGGTTCAGGGTTTATCGGGAGGTCAGACCCCCTCCTGGCTCTGTTCTCTGACAGAACAAAGGGAACAGATGCAGGCTTGGCCTCCAAGCACCCACCCGGCATATGGAAGCTATCTCCTCTGTCCCAGTAATTACCCAGGAGCTTGCTTGTTCAATGGCTTTGGTTTTTATTGCACAGAAACCAGCCTATTCCCCAACATAAAACACTTTAACGGTGTCTCCCTCCGGGGTTTCTGGGAGAGGTCCTGTCAGGTATAAAATGTGCAGAACCCCTCTGACAGCCCACAGGAGCAAGGCCTCCACAATGAAAAAAGAGGGGACGGGGAAGGGAGGAGGACAGAGTGCCTGGTGGGAGAGACAGGCTTGCTGGTGGCAAAAAGAAGTTGTGGTCCTGCGGCCTTTGGAGGATCTCGCAGAACTCTCTGACACATCAGGCCCTGGTGTTAAGAAGGGCAAGAGGAAGAGCTGAGGTTGGTTAAAAACACAACCAGTCTGCTCCCGTTCCAACACATGGGGAGGTGGGGCCTAAAGTCAGAACCCAGATTCAAGCATTTGTTGAGTGACTATGTAAGAATAAATGATAGTATAGGTCATGAAGAGGCCTGGAACTTAATATATGTTCCATTCACATAAATACTACAGTTCTGCCCTTGATGCTGTCTCCAGGATACGATAGTTATGGTCTCACTGAACGGAGTAAACTTGGCTATGAATTGAGCAACAGAATGAGGAAGAAATGAGCCAATGGCTAGACATGGATGTATCTTAAAGCCAGCAAACCTCTATGCTCCCACCTGTAGGAAGGCAGATAATGGAGACTTTCCTGGGTGTCCTCTGTGTGGCTTGCACCGGCCTACTCAGAAGAGGGGGCAGAACCCTAAGTGATCTGAGAGGGTGTGTCAGCTTCCTGGGGCTGCAAGAACCAATGATCCCAAGCCGGGTGGCTTAAAGCAACAGAAATGTATTCTCTCACAGTTCCAGAGGCCAGAACAGCCACCTTCCCAGTGTGTCTGTGTCCTCTCCTCTTCCTAGAAGAATACCAGTCATTGGATTTAGGGGCTACCCTAATTCAATATAACCTCATCTTAATTCATTATACCTGCAGTGACCCTATTTCCAAATTGCCATCATCACTACTCTTGTGCTTTGGGGCCATTGTTAAGTAAAATAATGCTTACTTGAAGATAAGCACTACTCCCGGGACCCTAGCTCTGATAACTGAGACAGCTGTGACAAATGAGAAGGTGCGGGAGCAGCTACCACGTGGAGGTGCTGGACAAAGGGATGATTCACCACCTCCCAGGCGGACGTGGAGAAATTTCATCACGCTACTCAGAATGGCATACAATTTAATGCTTATGAGTTGTTCATTTCTAGAATTTTCCATTTCATATTTTCAGACCACAAGTGGCTGAAACCTTGGTCAGTGAAGCCATGGATAAAAGGAGACTATGTAAGGTCATATTCTGAGGTCACAGGTGGGCACATATTTTCAGGGGAACACGATTCAACCCAGAATAAGTAGAGGAATAAAGAGAATCGTCGAGCACTCCTCAACCAAGAATAAAGAGAGTACAACAGCAAAGGAGAGGGAGTGGCCCCCGGGATCGGAATGAGGCACTTCCTGACCTCGTGGGAGCTGCAGAAACGCTGAAGCTGGAGCCAGAGGAAAGACGGAGGCCTCGGGGAAGTGCTGAGGGAGACAGGAGAAGAACGGTACTAAGGCAAATTGCAAATACTAAAAAATATGAAGACGGCAATTTAAGTGTTTAAAATGTGCTCTGGGTAATTCCAAACAAATTTTAAAGCCATTTTCAGACCATAAAATCTTCTGGTCTAAATCACCAGCGCCCAGGCAAGCCCGTGCTCAGGCTGCAGAACCTCCCCCAGATGGAGGCTGGCAGGTTGGGGAGTCTCCACCTAATCCAGCAAATGAGTAACGATTCTTCCCCATGATGGGAGCGCAGCCCTTCACGATTCCTCTAGACACCTGCTGCACTCACAGACTGATTTGCTGGTAATTTAGCCCCCTTTTCTCTGTAGCTCTTTCCCACAAAGGTGGCTCGGTCATGGGAAGTACAAAAGCAACAAGCCTCGCCAATGGCATGTCCAACCTTCTTGGCTGAAGTCCACTTCTTTGAGTCTGTACTTTCCAATCTCCCTCCAGCCAAGAGCAAAGACCTATCTAAAATACCACGTGGCAACTTTCATGTGGAAACTATCTAAATATCACGTGGCTGGAGCAATGCAACCCCTTCAACATGCTGGTGTTAAGCACCTAGGTCATGGTGCCTTGCAGAACTCGCGGGCTTCCTGCTTCTAAGCACCGCCCCCAGCAGCAGGCGCCCGTTGTGCAGGGTGGTATGAGAGGGGGGCGGGGCGGGGCAGGCTCATATCAGTGCCTGAGGATAAACATACACTCCACCTAAGCATCAGCTGGTCCTAATGAAGAAATGTATTGTTTAGTACGTTCCCTTATAATAAAAGGAAGTCTTGGGGTGGGGGAGGGGTCAAGAGAAAGAACATAATTTTTGCATCAGACAGATCCAATTTTTACACATGGACCTGCCTGTGTAGCTACTTGAAGTTGGGCATCTATTTTACATCTCCGAGCCTTAGTGTGCCCATCAGTAAAGTAAGAATTATAACAAATAATGTATGTAAGGTACTGACCATAGTAGGCTCTCAATAAACAGAATTTCCTCTTCCCCTGTGACTACCTATGTTAGATACTGTATTTTCTCTATGTAAATTTTATGACGGAGAACCCAAAGAAACCAGAATTATCTTCTGGAGGGTGGCCCTTGTATTGCAAGCTTCCCCTACTAGGCAAGTGTTCTAGGAACCCATCTAGGAACCCGCTTGTACCAGTGTACTAGCTGGCATCGTGAGAGGCTGCACTTGGCTACAGTGAGTTGTTTTGAAGACTCTTTCAACACGTTTGCCCATTTCATGATGGGCGATTTACTAGCACACCTGCCCACACCACGCTGAGTGTTCAGCAGTTTTTAACTAAAAATGTCATGACCCCCGTGCTCCACCCTCCCTATTCATCCCATCTCACCCCCAAGTGACCTTTTTTGTTTCCCTGGATGAAAAAAGTCCTCAAAGGGATATGAAAGAGGTGAAACAAAAAAATGGTGGAAGCACTAAAAGACATCAAAATTAATGAGTTCAAAAACTGTTTTGAGTAGCGGGAAAAACGTCTCGATAGGTGTATTGCATCAAATGGAGAATACTTTGAAGGTGACCGAAGTTAGAATATGTAAGAATAAATACACAATTTTTATAAATAAATTCCAGGTTTTGGGGGGTCCCCCTCATATTTTTGGTAGGATAGGAGGTGGGAGAAGCAGTGCCCACCCAGAGAATAGTTGGTTCACCTAGAGAGACCCTCCCATGGTGCAACAGTGGATTTCCTGAAGTTGTCGTCTATACACTGGGTTTCTGTGGATTGAACTGGACTCAACAAGCTTGCCATCTCAGTGAGTTTTCTGCTGCACTGTTTCCTGAACATAGAAGCCGATATCAACTGCTGTATCTTCTATGTAGAACCTTCTTTTCGTGCATCTGAGGATGCTCACCAACAGAGGGAAGTTTGACTATGATGATTAGTAGGCTCCACCCAGAAATTCCCTCCAGCAACCCTCCTGCCTCAGCCCTGAGTTCAAGAGGAGCTCGCAAGGGCGACCGCTTGAGGACTGCTGCACCTCCACTGTGAACAGGATCCACTCCTGTCCACACACACTGCCCAGCCCCATCCGGGTCCCATCCACCCTCCCCTGACCTCCGATTCCCAGTTCATTCCCACGCCTTTCCAGCCTACACCTTCCACCACATCCCTGCCTCCCACAGGTTCTCCCTCACCCAGCTCTGATTTTGACTTTCTGGACTCAAAAAATATTTAGCAGTGCCCCATTGTGTTCTGAATAAGCCTGAACTCCTTGGGGAACATTGAAGAGTTATTGCCATTTGTCCCAAGATGACTGTCCAGCTCTGTGTCCTGTTGCTCCCCCAAACACATCACTGTCGCCCCCTCTTCACCATTTTGCTCTTGCTGTTTGCTCCACTTGCCACACCCTTTCCACCATGGCCCCATGTCCTCAGCCTCCTTTTCTCTAAGCTTCCTGTGTGCCCAGACAGAAGTGATCTCCTTCCTTCTGAGTTCCCACAGCTCCTTCTTCCGTCTCTCATGACACTCGTCACTATCTGTGACTGGTCCATGTGGCTTTCTCTAGTCCATAATCTCCTGAAAGGCAGGCCCCAAGTTAGATTCATTTGTGTTTCCCCCTCAGAGCCAGCCCAGTGCTTCCTAGCTAAGAGATGCTCAGTAAAAAGTGGTTGGCTGGAGGAAAAAAGAGGAACGCAGACTGAAATGAGAGAGATAATGCTAGAGCTGAGCAGAGGAACCCTGAGGACCCCAAGCTGGCTCGGGGAAGAAGTGTTGGTGAGTCCACACACCGTGGCCAAACCACACAGGTGACCAGGAAACCTAAACAGCTCAGAGAGACTAAGAGAGGAACAGCGGGAAGCCCAGGGGAGCCATCAGAGCTGAAGGAAACATGCCCGGTAAGGAGAAGGGAGCCTGGGTTTGGCTACGAGAGTCAGACTCAGAAACAGGACTCCGCTTGGGGAGAGAATGTTAGTGGAAGGGCTGACAAAATAGACCCAGGCATTGGATTCACCCTGGACATATGAAGACAGCTTCTCAGGAAGAGGAAACAGCCATGGAACATCCCCACGACCCGGGCCCCCTCCATGCGCTGCCACAGGTGAAAAGCCCTGTGCAGGTGTGTTCCCTCCCTCCCTTTACCTCACCCTCTCTTTCACCAAATCTCTGTTTCTAGGCAACGGAGCTCTGGCTGGTCCTTTCGCTGACAGTCCATAATACAAGTGCTAGACTGGGTGTGTCTCGTTCACCAGCACCTTTATGCTCAAGTACCAGTGAGGGGCTCCCACTGAGGAACCGGAGGCCTCTCCCAAGGGCACCTAAGTCCGTGACGCAGGCCCTGTTCTCGGCGACACCATCTTTCACTTGTTCTTTTTTCCTCCGCTTGAGCCCCTCATCTTTCTCCCCACCCTTTCCCCCCTTTCACCAAACAGATGTAACTATTTATTCCTTATGTCCTAGTTTTCCTGTAATTTCATAAAGTGCAAATTTGCTGTCCTGCTCCCAAATGCCGAGTCGGTGGTTTGTCATAACAGTCATCAGTAACTGTCGCTTTCTGCCGCGGGCTTAATTAACCCACTCTCTCATTAGCATGTCCGTGCACTTGTAAGGAATGAAAGCCTGATTATTTTCTACAACAGTCGCAGCCAATTACTGCATCCAAATGGAACCACATTAATCAAATCTTTAGTACGGTGGCAAATTCAGAGATATCAGATTGCAAAAGACTGCAAAACTAATATGTCACTGTCAGCGGGGCTGCGCAGGCATTTAGCGAATTGCATTAAATAGATGGCTTCGCTGAAGCCGCATGAATTTAATATGTGATGGGATCTGGAAGCTATTAGTGTGACATGGCAAAGTAGTGGGAGCTTTGGCAGCTCTGGACTTTATCCATGAACTCAGGAAACTAATATGAAAACTTCTGTGTGTATGTGTGTGTGTGCACCCAGGTCGAGCTTCAGTGCACGCATGCGCTTCCTGGGTATATTCAACAACTGAGGAGTCTTGCGGGTTGTAGCATAGCAAACATTGTTTTATTTGCACACACTCACTTCAAAACAGCAGAAATGGAGAAGCGGACTAAGATACCAGCAAACACAGCCCTGGAGAGATGCTTTCACCGCAGGGGCACGGACCACCAGCTGCCGAGTCCAGGGGCGAGAGCGCAGGCTGGAAGCCAGAACCCCTGGTCCTGCCCTCCGTGATGTAAGTCACAGGGCCTTCTGACCCTAAGCACGCCACTGACCAGGCCTCAGTCTGTCCCCCTGCGAGGCTGAAGAAAAGTCATTACTCTGCAGTAAAATTCTCAGGAAGCAGAAACTTTCTGAAGTGCAACCAACGTGGATTCCTTCATCCCTCAGTGCCCATCAGCTCAGTCCCGCCCCAGATGTTCCAGCCACTGCCCCAGTTGAAGTGTTCACGCACCGGGATAATCACACAAACTGCTGTGGAGCCCTATTACGTCTGACTGCGAGACCAGGACAAAGTCTACCTCCTCCCCAGCACAACAAAAAATAGCAGACTAAGGTCAGTCTTTAAGAAGGCCCTACCCCTACCACATACAGCATAACCAAGGGGTCGCTTTGTAAGGCTGTTGAACTTAGAGGCATAAATAAGGACAGCCACTCTCCTATAAGAAACAAATCATCTTTAGCCCTGGCTGGCGTAGCTCAGTGGATTGAGCACGGGCTGAGAACCAAAGTGTCGCAGGTTCGATTCCCAGTCAGGGTACATGCCTGGGTTGCAGGCCATGGCCCCCAGCAACCACAAATTGATGTTTCTCTCTCTCTATCTCCCTCCCTTTTCTCTCTAAAAATAAATAAATAAAATCTTTTTTAAAAAAGAAACAAATCATCTTTTTACCAAGTAATCCTGATAATAGGAAAGGTTACCTCCACCTCAAAGAGTCGAATCTTTCCGAAGAACCGTGGAATCTGCAGGCCTAAATCTCATGTCTGTGAAGTACTCGCACATTTTCTGGGCATCAGAGATCCCACTTCCCAGGGAAGAAGATAAAGGCAGACTCTACACTGAGCTCAGTGTTCATCGGCAGACCTCCATCACATATCTGTCAGCCTGACCAGTATCACAAATACACACCAAATAGTGGAAGAGGTAGACTCATACACTTCACCTTGGACAAGGTCTGGAGAGGTTGGTAGTTGTTGCTGCTTTCATTGGGAGGGAGATGGGGTAGGGGAGGGTGGAATGGACGGGTGTGTGTGTGTGTGTGTGTGTGTGTGTGTGTGTGTGTGTGTAGGGAACTAACCAGCAACAAACCAGAGAACCAAGTAGCTCCGTGGAGGGCAGAATTCAGGAGTAGCAAAGAATTGCTTCTTAGGCACCAACCGCATCATTGATGGTGTGTCTAGATCAGAAAACTGGAATCTCGCAAGGTCTCCAGTGGGTCCCGATGCCCCTACCTCTTGAGTTCCTCAGCTCCTAGGGGCGTGAGGAAGGCCCTGATTTCCTGGGAGGGGTTTTCGGTTGTCATATTGGCTAGGGATGAGTGGTAGCCACCAAGAAGGGCAGAGCCCACCTTTGCTGCAGCCTGCCCAGAGGAAGGCCCCGGGCCTCTGAAGACCACAGAAGTACTTTGGGTACAGGACTCTCAGGCTGCTGAACAAGCACAAAGCCCCTAACCTCATCAGCTCCTTCCCAATGCCCCTCCGCTAGGAAGCTCCTGCCTCTGGGACGCAGTGGGGCAGGATTCGCGTAGAGGGAGGAGGAAGAGGAAGGAGGAAGACGCAGGGAGCCCAGGGCCGCTCGCCTGCGGCACAGGCAGCCAGGGAGAAAGTGACAGCGGAGACAGATGGGCCCCGGCAGCTAGGGCCTGCTCTTACACAAACTGCCTTCATCAGCAACTTGCTGCTACCATCAGTTAATCTTCTTGCAAAGGTACATTTGTACATTTCCTTTCCCAGTAACCTAATCTACCATCTCCTTTATGCATACATGCTCTGAGGTTTTTTAGGGGATAGCACTGGGGGTGGTGTGCTCACCAGGAACCAATCTGCCGGGCTATGAACTGCAACTGAATTTCAATACAGAAGGATTCATTGCATTTGAACGAGCCAAAGAACATCAGCTGATCCTTCATCCCCGCCCCCACCTGCAACAAAAAAAAAGATCAGCAATACAAGGTACTGCCTAGACTAAGTATTACATGTAGATGGGTATGTAGATAGAGAGCACTAATTACTAGACGTAATGTGTAATTAATTGAAATGTGCAATTTTCTATAACTGTATAATTTCTAAGATGATTTACCAAATTCATTTTAGTAGTAGCAGAAATAGAACCTGAGACGTTGCAGGGTGAAAGACATCTCTATTTATAACCCACCCCCCGCACACAGCACACTGTACACACACACACGCCCCTCTTGGTAAGTGGGTTTGGAAAGGGTCTGATCCTCCCCAGTTCACATTTTTAAAATAAACCACTTGGTGATAATATCGTCTAATAATGAAAACCTTTTTCTGTTCCCAGCCTAAGAAGACAGATTTTTGAGCACGCCTCAGACGGGCGCGTTGGCAAAAACATGAACACAACGCGCAGGCATGCAAACACAGACCTCCACACTCCCACGCAGCCGCCCACCCAGCCTCGCGTGCTCCACGCGCCCAAACAGAAACAAAAAGAGACAAACATTCTGACATGACTGAAAAGTCGAGGATGTGTTTCCTACAGAGTTAACTGCTGTTTTCTGAATGTTTCCAACCTGGGAACTGTCAAGCCACCTGAAATAATTTAACATTTCCTTGGGCAGACGAAGAGTTTCAGTAGCTCTCCTAACATGGTAAAAAATAAGGAAAAGTAGGGACAAAGGACTGGAACAGGAGGGGCAGGGCGACTCCAGGCCACCCCACCTCCTGCGGTCCAACTTCCCCAGCATAAGGTCTCCGCCCTGTGCCCCTGCCCTCAGAACCCTTTGGCCGTTGGCTAACTGACTAAAGCTTCTGAAGATTTAAGGAATTACGCATCAATACCCCTCACGAGGCCTTATGTAGAAATATTTTCATGCAAAGGCATCGTTTTCATAGCAGGAATTTTAAGCCACATCAAAGGTCTTCGGGGGAGGTATGTCTGGTGTCTGGGGCCCTTGTCCTGTGCTCTTCGACTCTGCTGGTGATCTCCTGCTGTGACTGCGGCACCCTCCCCACCTTGTGTGCCCCCGTTTCCCGGCCTCCTGACTTTGGGCTTGGCCGTGTCGTTTGCTTTGTCCAGTAAACCTGGAGTATTTCCACTTGTGCTCTCACACCTTTGCCATGGCTGGTTCGAGGAACATACTGAAGTGAGTCCACTGGTCCCGTGAGGGAGGCGAGAGACAGGTGGAGCGGAGCCACAAAGACCAAGAAATCCCAGTGTGGACCCAGCCAGCCCGTGTCGACTCCAGCTGACCTGAAGAGTCCTGAGAATAAATTATTGTTATTTTAAGCCACTGAGTTTTTGTAGCATTTGTAGCATTGGCTAACCGATACAGGAGCCTTCTGGTAGCTCTCAAAACATAGCACAAAGGTGGGATTCACTTTCCTGCAAGTGGGATCAGCCCGGGCGGAGTCCTGCAGTGGGAAGAGGCACATGCAGCACGCAGGCCCTGGCCACCCAGAGAAGGAGGAAACTGGGACAAGGCAGGTGTAACAAAAGTTGGACTCTCCTTCCTAATTTTCCACTACAAGCACCTCACCCATGACCCACAGGTAGCCAGGATCTGGGAATCTCATGTGTCTCCATCCCCCATCCCCACTGACGTGCGTGGCTCCTGAATACAGTGCAAAAGTGTAAGCCACGGGGGAAGCCGCACTTCCCTTGTTGTGGCGGCCCCACCCCTGAGTCTGCACCCAGGGCATGAATCTTTCATCACTCAGTCCCGCTGCACCACACCACACCTGTCTGTCCCTCAGCACCAGCCACCTTGGGGCACAGACAGGAGGAGGCCCTGAAGAAAGGGAAGCTCCAGTTACAAAATCAAATTCTGACCTGAGGATAAATCCCCTGGGCAGCCCTCCTTTAGTGGTGAGGGGAGGGAAATTTGTGGGGGGAAAAAAAAAGAAAGGAAGAAAGAAAATGAGCTGTCATCCTTGTGAAGGTCATAAATTGGGTTTTCTAGACAAGTAACAGAATTCCCAGGAGAGCAGGCCCTGTGACACCCCCTCCACCTGTGTCTGGTGAGTCATGGTTCTTCTCTTTGGGGGGGGGGAGGCACACAGGTAGGAGTTCAGCAGGCTAACTCCAGAGCCACACACCACAGCTCCCCCCATACCCCAGGGCACCTGTCCTGTCCTCCAGGGCCAGCACTTACAGGGGTGTGTCTGGGCTCCAAGTCTCTTCCCTACCGCTCTGGGCCCAGCCCACCCATAGCAGCAGGATTCGGGCAAGTCTTTACCAAGGACATGGGAGACCAAGAAGGCTTATCTTCTCTGCTCTTTCATTTAGCAAGAAAACAGTGGCAAAAGAGGAATGAGAGGAGCTGGGGGTCAATGCTGAGACAGCAAAACCACTGCTGTAGAAACCAGACTCCAGTGCACAATAAATTCTAGAGAAAATGCCAACCATCAGGGCCAGTGGGAACAGAGAGAAGAAAGCAGCACTGAAAGGGACTTAAAGTGGGACTGTTCTACCACACGGCGCACACACCCCACCACCGAATTCCAATTTTTGCTTTTTCTTTCAGCTTTATCGAGGTGTGGATCCTTTAGCAATTGGAGACCCTTGTTTGACGGGGCCCAAAGAGCTGCTGCAGCTCCCCCAGAAAATACTTCATGACTTTAAGAAATGTCATCTTTCTTATCTGGATTGGAAATGGTAGGAGAAACGTTGAAAATGACCATGAAGTCTTTAATCAGAAAATAAAGGGTTTGATCCAAAGGGCGATACTGTGAGTCAGTCTTGACTGGCCACGCGAGCCCTTATCCAGAGTCATGAGCACACCAGGCAGGATGTTTCTAGAGAGCAAAAACTTGGAGGTAAATGGTCAGCATTTCCAAACATCACCATAAATTCATCTTTAGTCTGCCCTGTGTGGAAACTGTCAACTTATCTTCAACAGAGTATGATTTGTATGTTTCCGTGAGCTCTTGGATGCAAGGGTATTCAGAGGACTCAACTGAAGGAAGCACTCTTTTCAAAACAATAAACGAGTATTTAAAGGGTTTACAAAGGGCATATCTTGTGTTTTGATTTACACGGATTTTCTAACAAGTATATAATGAAATTTTACAAACCCCGTGCAAACGATGATCAATGGGTCAAACCCAGCCCACAGTGAGTTTTTGTACTGCTGTGAACTAAAAATAGTTTTTATGTTTTTTAGTGGTTGGAAAAAAATCAAGAGAAGAATAATATTTTGTGACACGAAAATTATGTGAGGTTCACACATCAGTGCTCATAAATAAGGGGGCATTGGAGCACAGCACGCTGCTTGTCCGTGGCTACTGTGGCACTGCCATGCGGGCCTGGGCAGTTGTGACAGAGACCCTGTGCCCCACAAAGACTAAGATATTTGCTATCTGGCCATTTACAGAAAAGGTTTGCTGCCCATTCCTATAAACACACTTTAGGAGTTACTCGCTTAACAGAAGTCTGTTAACATGTACGCCTTCTCTAAGGTGAGCAACTCTAGTTCATTTTGGCTATTGAGTTCTTTTAAAATAAGGTACCTCTGTATTTATGATTCACTTCCCACCCACAGTAGCTGCACAGAGTTTGCCAACACCTCACTGGGAAAGAAAGTTGGGGTACAGAATCACCCATGTCCAGAATACGAGTATGCCCTCTTAGCAATGAACATCAGCCTGGTAACCCAGGCAGGCAGTGGAGAGGCTGGTCATCACGAGGGAAGCACTGGCATGCACGATCAATGCCTGCCTCCTTGAAGGGAAGGAGGAGGAGCCCCTGAGATTCTTTCTTGGAAATTCAGCATGGAAGAGTGGAAAGGACATCAGCTTTGACGTCCAGCACATCTAAGTTTAAATGCTACCTCTGTGGGTGACTGACTGTTTGACAATAAGGAACTTAATCTTTCTGAGCCTCAGCATCCTCTGCTGCACAATGAAGGTCGTGCCTGTCTCATGGAGCCACCGCGCTGTGGTGTCACGAGATGATGTGTGTGACTGGAGCACCTAGAAATGCGTCATGGTGGTTTCACTCTCTTGGGTGGATAATGGTGCTCTGCCACTTAGTAGTCATGTGACCTGGGGCAAGTCACCCCACCGGCCGGTGCTGCGGTTTCTTCCATGGTGAAATGGACACGGTACTAGACCTATTCTCCAGGTCTGATATGAGGATTCAGTGAAGCACTTAGAACAGTGGTGAGCCCAGGCAGAGTGTGCAATAAATGTCCATTGTGACTGAGACCTGGGGATACTAGGTGATACTTCAATAAAGTGCTTTGCCCTGGTCAGCAAGAATACACTGGCTGTGAGTGGGGACTTTCAGCCCCTAACCCAGTATATCAAAACAAACTCTTCTTTGTCAAAGGGACACTGCCAAGCTTGGCCACTACTTCTCAGTGTCTCCTTCTGGAGGTCAGATAATATTCTCAAGACCTCCTAGAGCTAATAGTTGTGTGATGGGCAGAACCAACAGAACTTCCCATCCTCCCTGTTCCTTGGACCCTAGGATTTGAAGAATAAGGTCTAGGCAACTGGGTAACTAGAGATTTACTAGCTCTTTAACTCACCTCCTGCCTGCCTGTGACCTTAGCTAACAGTGAATCATACACTATGGTGGCCTCCAAGCCATCAAGATCGGCTGCACTTTCCTGTATACTAATCAGTCTCCTAAGCCTTTGCTTTTGCTGTGCCCTCCACCAGAAATGTCATTTCTCCCACTCCCATACCTGAAACAGATGCTACTCACCTTTCTGTCCCCGCTCAGATGGTACCCTTAGAAACCTCCCCACTATCCTTTATAAGGGGTCTTGTCCTCTCTTTGATCAGACTTCCATTATCTTATGGTTTTCACATCACATGGTAGTTCAGGGAGTTTGTGTCTGTACCCTTTCCTCCACTCAGTGCATCCTGAGGGCAAGACCAATCTACTCTTTCTTAGCATTCTCAGCACCTACCATAATGCTCATGTGCAATAAGGATGCACCAAATGTTTAATGGCTAAATGAATAAGTGAATGAACAAAATGTATATCAGCAAGCAACTGGGAAGAGTATGGAGACAAAGTTTTAAAATTCAGAGTGGCAATGGTGACAGAAGGAGACTTGACTTTGGGGTGGTGAACACATAATACAATATACAGATGATGTCTTATAGAATTGCCCACATAAAAGCTATATTATTTTATTAACCAATGTCACCCCAATAAATTCAATAAAAATGACAGAGAGAGAGAGAGAGAGAGAGCAAGAGAGAGAAAGGGAGAGAGAGAGGAAGGAAGGAAGGAAGGAAGGAAGGGAGAAAGGGAGGAAGGAAGGAAGGAAGGGAGAAAGGGAGGAAGGAAGGAAGGGGGGAAGGAAGGAAGGGGGGAAGGAAGGAAGGAAGGGGGGAAGGAAGGAAGGGGGGAAGGAAGGAAGGAAGGGGGGAAGGAAGGAAGGAAGGAAGGAAGGAAGGAAGGAAGGAAGGAAGGAAGGGGGAAAGGGAGACAGGGTCAGCATCTCTTGGGTGCCACAACCCAATGTGGTTTTAAGGTGTTTCCTCAAAACTTTAGACGGGCATGTTGGCTGTTTGGGCAACCCTCCAGGTCCGCACTCTCAGCTGACCAAGTCACCGGGTGCTGATGCACTTCCAGCTTAGACCTGGGGCAGTCCCGCATAATCTGTTCGTGTAAACGATCTGTCATCTTGACCAGCAAGGTTAAAGCAAGGTACATGTTTCAAAAAAGAATATGAAGAGCCACGGAGCAGCACAGAGAGTCCAAGTGCAACTGTTTTATATGGAAGGTCAAGTTCACCTTGTGTCAGGCACTCGGGCTAACAGTCACCGATTAAAGGAGACAATACCATAAATTTTGCTGGCTTTTTAACTCTTGGTAAGCCCCCAGCTCCCCCCACCCCCACCCCAATCCCTAGACTTCTGAAAACATGGACTCCTTTGCAATTTCTTCTTTTGCCACAGAGCACACGCTGTGCAGCGCAGTTTTTGTTTCTGCCCAGAGCTTCCTTTCATTTCCACAACACAGCCTGGGTCCACCCCTATGTGACTATTTTCCCCTACATTTCCTATTTTGAAGATAACTTGAGAGAAAACTGACATGGGTGCAGTCTGCAGCTGAGCCAGAAGGGGGAGGCTGAATGAAGTACTAGATTCCTGCAAGTCTATTTTACAAAGTACATAATGGGGGTGAAGGGGGGGTGGGGGAGAGGGGGGTGGGTGGAAATGCCGAGAGGAAGCAAAGGAGGGGTAGCGAAATCAAAATAATAATCGTAAAATAATAATTGCAGCCATCATTTCAGTGTGCTCGATGCTTTACATATGTAGGTGCATTTCATCCTCACCACCACCCCAGGAGGTAGGTATTAATATCCCCATTTTTCAGATGAGGAAATCAAAATGCCAAAAAGAAACCCTTCAAACTTTCAATTTGTACACTAATTTTAAGGCGTTGGATTGCTGGGCTATAACCAAGTCATTTCATAAGTAAATACTGGCAGTTTGATTTTTTCTTTTTTTTAATTTTTAATGTTCACTATTCCAGGCCCCAGGTCAGTAACCGAATATGTGGGAAGTCTTTAAAAATACCAATGAGAGCATTTGAAATAGCACAGCTGAAAACCACTACTTTCCACACTGGGCTTCATTCAGAGTTCAAGGTTGTACATTTTTCTCCCACACAAATTCAACAGAACAAGAAACCACAAGAATTGAATGTTTTCCAAGTCTGAACAGGGAAATATGAACTTCAGAAAAAAAAAAGCCATGAGGAGAAATTTATTTGAAAGCACTTCTCCGAAAAACTTTGCACCTCGGTTTCCTGGCTTCAAGGCCCTTGAGTCGGTTTGGATATTTAACATACACCAAATCACCAGTGGCAGTCAATAAATATCCAACAATACGAATATTGTGGTCAATTTCCTGATGGGTCTAATACTAGTTATAACTTTGCAGATGAATCACTACTGTTTTATCCAAAGTCCATACCATGAGCAGCTCCGTATCAGCCTGCCCTGGCCATGAACTCCATCAATATCGCCCACCAGGCTAAACTTTCTTAGAATGTACTGAAGTGCAGTCATTTTTCTGTCCAGTGCGTCTCTGCTACCAGATTGCATATGCCCCAAAGTGTGCGCTACAGAGGTTTCCACATAGTAAGGATTTATTAAGTGTTGCTGAAGGAATAAAGAAATGAACTTCAGCAGACTGTATATCTCTACGTTTACGTTTCCTTTCAGTGTGAGCGCTTGGGGTTTTGAGGCAGAGGAAGGAATCAGGTTTTGTTTTTGTTTTGTGCTTTTTTTAAATCTTTTATCCCCCATTATATTTCAATTGAATTTGTCAAGAGGCTCCGAGTTTTATTTTCCCAACATGAATCACTGATGATCTAACTAATTACGCATCCATCCTGCCCTACTGAGTGAGGTCATGGGAGAATGGACGGGTTCAGTCGACCTCCTCTGGATGGTAGCGTCACGGCCCCCACTTAAGAACTTGAGTTCAATGCCAAAATTGCCAGTTTCGGTTAGAATCAGACTTAAATGTATCTGATTATACACAGAGGCACACAAATGCAATATGTCATCTTTAATGGTTCAGAACAAAGCCTAAAAAAATAGTGTCCTAGCAAAGATGAATTTTATAACCTTTGATATATGGCTTTCATTATTAACAATAATTTCTGTAACTGCATCCAAATTCGGGAAGACATCCGATGAATATTAATTTTATTTTTGATTTATTTTCTGCTCCCGGTGGCTCCCTCTAGGGCAGACCTGCATTCCCAGCATCCCTTTTGCCCTGAAATCTTACATCCTCCAGAGTGAAATTCTCATGGTCCTGGGGACAGCCTGATTCCGGGAATACTGCTCTCCGGGCTCTGCTATTCTGCTGGAAAAAGAGGATTTTTATCCCCATTGCCTTTTCTTACTACTTTACTATTTTACAAAGATTTCCCCCTCACACACCCTTTGTCATTATATTAAAATCTAATTGCGAGACAACTCTCTTCACCTAAGTCATCAACAAAGCCCAATTATTTCTAATGCATGCAGAAGGGGGAAAAAGTGCCAAACAATAAAAAGGCATGCAGTAACCTAAGCCTTTTTCACAGTCAGGCTTCAAGTTCACATGTGAATTTATGCCAGTTTTGACATTAGCCGAAAAAATTAACAGTTCTCAAAAATGAAACTCTCACAAAAGGGGTTTTGTGTTTCAAGCAGAATAAATTATAGTGTGATGTTATTAAAACACTTAGTTGTTAAGTTGCCAAGAAAATCCAGTATATTCACACAGACTCGAGGACCTGTCTCCATGCAAAGTAATTAAATTAGATTTATGGGCTGCATTACATCAGTGTTTGATAGTTCATTTTTCCTTTCTTCATATTTTGCCCTGCTTTATTAGAGCATGTGACAGATGGTAAAAATAGTGTGAAGTTTCTTGGCCCTGTGCTAAATCCCCTTTCGGTAGTATATCTCTCTTCTGTCAGTTCTCCCCAGCGATGATAAATTAACCTCTCTCTTTGTATCCCAAGTGTGGCAGTAAAGCTCTCTTTGACACAGCACTATCACTTTATCTTAATCTGTGCTGTTTCCGAGGAGAGAGGGAGATGATGCAATCGCCACCATGAGTTTAAAGAGAAGATTTATCGTGTCAGAAAAAGGGAGGATGATTAATATAATATGCATCATTATATTTTTCATTTTGTCTCATTTGTCGCCTTCTCCTGATCCAAGGCAAGGAGCTCGCTGGGGTGGGCCGTCCTCTGGACAGCCTGTCACCTCAGGCTCTGCTTGGAGGGCTGAGCCTGCCGGCTGGCAGGTGAAGGGTGGACAGTCCTCTTTGCTACCCAGCCTCCACCAGGCCACCATGGAAAGGGCAGCTTTTTCTCAAAGGTGAGTGGAGCCAGCTCCCTGCCTTTCCCAAAGAAAGGCAGTGGCACCTGGGTCTGCTTGGTGCAAGACTCCCCTTTGGAAAGAGAACATAAGTAGGGTCTTGGGGCATTATTTAAGGTGGATCAAGTCAGAGCATGATCTGACTGTCCAGGAGTGGAGCCATCCAGCCCCCATGACACACTGATGGCAGGACTAGAAGAAGCAGTGCCATATATGTTTCTACAGGAAGGGACTACCATTCCCTTACCTATAATAAAGTCGTATTCTCCTTAAGCTACTCCTTGGCTATGAATTGCTTCTGTCTGGAAATTGCCTTTATTTATCATCTCTGTAAGAACGCATTAGCACGACTATGTGACAGGCACTGTGTCATACACTGAATGGATGCAAAGATGAACAAAGGGCCTGTCTCTGCCCTCAGGGAGCTCACGGTCTAGCCAGTGGGCAGCCTTGGTCAAACGCAGTTCCCATCTCTCCCTCCCACGCCCCGCCAGCACTGAGGGTGCCAGAGGAGGGATCATGGGTGCCACTGAAGGCAGGCCCCGAAATCAGGGAAAGCCGATTCATCACAGGTCAGATGAGCATAATTAGAGGCATAATGGGAAAATATTTAAAATAGAAATCCTGGCATGTCTCCATCAAAGTGAATAATCCTTTTTACAAAGTGAGTGATCACAGCTCAATTTCTCTGCTTCGGAAATCTGGATTTTTCAATATTTGCTTGGGTAGCCCTCTAGAATCCCAGCCAACTGAAATATTTTTACTGGTTTTCCACAAAGACTCAGGACGAAGAACCAAATGGCGGGAGGTCTGTCTTCGCTAATCTATCTCACCTGGCGAGTCAACCCTTTTCCTCCTTCTATAGGTCTCCCCTCCCCCCACCAGGAGGGGCAGCAGCCCCCCCGGGTTTTCACTTACACTTTGGGACACCACACACCCATCACAATTGATTATGTCAGGCCTAGACCAGTAGGGTTCTCTCTCTCCCTGGAATTTGGAATCGAGGCAGCGTAACCGTCAGTAGGCTGGAGATGAAATGAGAGAACTTGAGATGCTGGTGACAGCTACCACAGGCCCTGAGAACGGAAAACCAGAATAGCAGAGCAGAGCAGATCCGTACACAGAGACAAGGACACAGTAAGAGCCTCCTGGATTCTGATGGGGCTTGCCAGCACCCACTGAGTCTTTGAGTCCCAAGAAATACCCTCGTAGCCTTAGAATAAATTCCCCTTTTGCCTTTTTTTTACTGCCAAGGTGGTTGGGTACCATTTGGGGAGGTTGAGCAAAAGAGTGGCAAATTCAAAGCTCTCTTTTGATGGGAAGTACAAACAAGGGAAGGGGTTTGTACAATTAAGTAACAGTGGTACCTCTGTACTCATCGGCTTCAGAACATGTCAAAACTGGTACTTGTCGCATTTTGATGACAAAAATATTTCAGCACTCAGCGCTGGCTTGCCACTCACCACTTGTCACACTTGCTAGAACTTGTGTGAGTCACAAGGCCACCCCACAAGAGAGAATGCTTCATCAATCACCGCTTGCTCGCCACACGTCAGAATGCATTAACAACAAATACCGAGGTACCACTGGATTATCATTTCAGAGTAAACTTCCTAACAAGTTAAGCTAACAATGAAATGAACACCTTACAAAGCAAGGAGTTCTCCATTATTCAAACAAAAGTTGAATTTCACTTCTTTGTGAAGGAAATCCTGACGAGAAGATAAGATGCTTGGACATTTTCTAATTTATTAAAAGAGGAGAAGTACGCCCTGGCTGGTGTGACTCAGCTGGTTGGAGCATTATTCATAACCGAAGGGTTGCAGGTTCAATTCCCAATCAGGGCACATACGTAAGCTGAGGGCTTGATCCTCAGTCTGGGTGCATACGATCCCCAGTCCAAGTGCAAACAGCAGGCAATCAATCGATGTTTCTCTCTCATATTGATGTTTCTCTCTCTCCCTGACTTTCTCCCTCTCTCTCTAACAGCAATGAAAAAGAAATGTTGTTATGTGAGGATACAAAATAATAATAATAAAAGAAGAAGGGAGAGTACCAAAGTTAATCAACAAAAGGACAATAAAGAAAATATAAAGGTACCAAATGTGTTATCCAAATGGGCCTCTTTCTTTCTTTTTTTTTTTATTTTTCAATTTTGTTTTGTATGGATTTCAATTGTACAGCTTAGTGGATACAGTCATATATGAGATCTGTCCAGAAAAAAACCAGCCATTGTTAATGTAACAAGAATGGTTTACACTAACTACATCGGTGAACCCTGGCAGCCAAGGAGAGTGGACTAGAATGTGCGTGCATGAACAATGACAACTTCACTGTACTCATCAGTGGGGGAGGTAGATGCGACTGAGTGAGCATGTGTACTGTGTGGCTGTCCCGTTCAAAATGACTGAGCGAGTAGAGCAATGAATCTGCTTCAAATTTTGTGTTAAGCTTGAACATTCCTCTGAGGAAACTATTTACATGATGCAGAAGGCTTTCGGGGATGATGGAATGAGAGCAACGCAAATAAAAGTGTGGCACAAACACTTCAAAGATGGTCAAGAATCTGTTGGAAGTGATCCATGTTGCAGAAGACCTGCAACGAGCAGAACACCTGAGGATAGTGAACCTGTACGGACTGCAGTCAGCAAAGATCAGTGGCTGACAGTGTGAGAACTGGAATCTGACTTCGGGATTCCAAAAACTACTGTGTCTGCGATTTTGCAGCAGGATCTTGGCATGAAATGTGTCGTGGCAAAACTCATTCCACAGCTTCTGCTACCAGAGCAGAAGGAACATTGTGCTGCAGTTGCTAATGACCTGATTCAAAACTCTACCGATGAACCAGATTTCCTCTAGAAGGTCATAACCAGAGATGAATGGTGGGTCTACAGCTGTGATCCGGAAACAAAGGCCCAGTTGTCCCAATGGAAGTTGCCTGGTTCTCCATGCCCAAAGCAGATGCGGCAAAGTAGCAGCAAGATTAAGACCATGTTAACTGTGTTTTTTGATTGGGAAGGTGTTGTCTACCACAAGTACGCTCCGCCAGGCCACACAATTAATAAGGAGTACTACCTCAATGTTCTTCGTCTGTGAAAAGGTGCTATCTTATGAAAATGTCCTCATATTGCCCAATGCCCCAGCTATGGGCAACTGGTGATTGGCAGCTTCATCACAACAACGTGCCCGCTCTGCACATCTTGTGCAGAGTTTTTGGTGAAACATCAAATCACCCAGATGACTCAGGCCCCCTACAGCCTAGATTTGGCTCCCTGAGACTTCTGACTTTCCCAAAACTCAAATCACCTTTGAAAGGGAAAAGATTTCAGGCCATTGACAAGATTCAGGAAAATACAATGGGGCAGCTAATGGTGATAGGGAGAATTGTGTGAGATCCCATGGAGCCTACTTTGAAGGGGACTGAGGCATCATTGTCCCATGTACAATGTTCCCTGTATCTTGTATCTTCAATAAATGTATCTATTTTTCATATTACATGGCTGGATACTTTCTGGACAGGCCTCATACTATTTCCAGTACCTCACTGGTATCATATGTAGTATCACAATATTATTAACTATATTCCCTACACTTTATTTATATCTCTGTGATTATTTCCTAACTCCCAACCTGTAGTTCTTAATCCCTTTGGAGATTTATCCGAAGAAACTGAAAGCACGAATAAGCCCCTTCCTGCAGGAGGAAAAACAATGTCAAAAAACAAGTTAGGAAATGTGAAGGAGTAAAATATATTAATATGCCCAAGTTCCAACTGTGGCAAGCTGGAATCTTCCTCTGAAAAGTCCCAGGAAACTCCATTTTATTCTTAAGATAAATTCCCCTTTCTTCTTGAAGTAGATCAGACTGTTTTCTGTTCCTTGCAACCAAAAGGGTCTTAACACACCTAGCCCTTTTGCACAAGTCCCTTTCAAACTAACTGCTCCTGCCCCCTCCCCCGCCCCGCCCCAGTCAGGCCCTGCTCATTTCTGCGCTTTGACAGTTGCCCAGGTTGACTCCTTCCCCGGAAATGCCGTCCCTTTCCCCCCGATCTAGGCCACTCTCAACTTAAGTGCCTCTTCCACCACAAAAACCTCTCCAGCCTGCATTGATGGTCTCCCTTGAGTTTCTCCTTCTGGTCTATGCCACAAAACTTAGCAATTTTATTTTGTAGCGTCTGTTATGCTGCTAATCTTGTCTCCCCAAAGAGGCGGTGAGCATCTTGAAGGTAGCAACATAGCTTCCAAGCCCTAATTGTATCTCTTTCAGTGCCAGTGCTTGGAGCACCTTTCCCCAGCTGGACTCCTGACTGTCTGGCAGGTTGGGGAGAGGGGACTGGAGAATGGGAGGGCCTTGCTTTAGACAGAACTGCAGTGTCTCTGGTCTGGTCCTTCTCCCCAGCACCCGGGAGTTTCTTCTCCCCCATCTCCCACAGGACCTGTGACCTCACTTGCAGCAGAACCAGGCAGTAAAACATGGCCCTGGGCTAGGGAAATGTGATACCACGTCCAAGAGAACCAAATGCACAGATGCTAGAGAAAGTGGAGTCCACTAGCAGAGATAACAGGGTGATGTGTATAAAGCCAAACTTTGGATGAACTAAGCATCATTTCAACTTAATTTTGGGAATCTAAATATATGGAATGCATTAGCTGATTTTATTTTTGGCAGCAGACTTAACTATTCTAATCGTGTTTTGCTCCAGCGAATTTTAAAATTAGTTTGCATTTCCTAAGTACACATCAGCTGGGTGAGGACTGGGGGAGGGAAAAAGAGGGGGCTAGGAGAAAGCAAGTTTGGGATTAAAACTTTCCTGGCAGATGCTTCCTTAAGTGCATAATCCACATGCAGATACTTGAACACTGAGTAGTGTTGAGTCCTTAGCCTAAAATAAGCTGGTTACTGTAGTGCAAAAAGGCACCACCCCAAGAGAATTATAAATAAGGAGCAAAGTTGGGGTGAGGGGAAGGTTATTTATTTACTGCCTGAATACCTTCTGGAAAAGAGAAGCTACACAAACAAAATTTCTGTGTGATAGAAAGTTTTCTGTACTTGTCTATAGTTGATTCATTTGCTATTCTCTACTAACACGGTAGTCATAGTAAATGACAAGGAAACCCATGTTTCTTTTGAGGGTTCAGTGTGCTTTGCGGGCATAATTCCTTTACCCTTCACCAGATTGGGAGGTGGGGGTCAACCAGGGTGTCCACTGCTTAGGGTGTTGACATGTGTCCAGTCTGTTCCTAAAGTCCTCCCTTGTCCTCAAGGATAGAGTGACAGCGACTACCATTTGTGAGACAGCTGCTGTGCACCAGAAAACTTACATGTTATGTTTGACATCTCCACCCCCACCCTGCAGATTTGGTTGAATAAGTATCTTCAATTTACAGGCCATGGAACTGAGTCCCAGAGAGATTAAGTAACTTAGATGTGGCCACACAGCCAGAAAGTAGTTGAGCTGAGGCTGTACTCTAATGTTCTGTCCCTGCACTGTTGACAGTGCTACGACTCAACAAATGCAGACGCTCCCTGGGACCTAACACAGGGCAGATGGAGGCTTGCATGGGGCAGCTCTGGCCTTGAGGCCGAGAGCAACCACCGGCATGGCTCTGTGGCCAGTGAGGAGAGTGCAAGCTAGTCCCTTCTGGCCTTGATCTCCATTAGTTTCCACCGCTACAGACAGACTTTCGGAATCTGGGGATGGACTATAGTTAGAAGCTGGAGGACTGAGAAAAGACCGTCAAAGAGGTGTCCAGTTGAGAAAACTGAGTAAGGACAGAGGAGGCTATTGAGAAACTATGTATGATTAAACCACCATTAAATTAAGGACTTTAAAAAAAAGTTTTATCAGTCAGGGTTCTCCAGAGAAACAGAGCCAATAGAAGATATGTGTTTGTGTGTATGTGTGTGTGAAATCTGTGTATATGTGTGTGGAGATATATATCGAGGTCTATCCAGAAAGTGTCCAGTCATGTAATATGAAAAATAGAGACATTTATTGAAGAAGATACAAGAAACATTGTACATAGGACAATGATACCTCAGTCCCCTTCCAAGTAGGCACCTTAGGACCTTACCCAGTTCTCCAGTCTTTGAGGGTTACGGCCCATACACGTTCAACATTCTCAGGTCTTCTGCTTAGTGCAGGCCTTCCTGAACGCAGATCACTTTCAACAGATTCTCGACCATCTTTGAAGCATTTGTGCCACACTTTTATTTGTGTCACACCCATTGCATCATCCTTGAAAGTCTTCTGAATCATCAGAATGATTTCTATGGAGGAATGTTCAAGCTTCATGCAAAATTTAATGCAGATTCATTGCTCTACTCACTCGGTCATTTTGATCGCAGCAACCACACAGTACACATGCTCAGTCAATGGCACCTAACCAGCCCCACTGAGCAGTACAGTGAAGTCGTCATTGTTCACACATGCACATTCCAGTCCTCTCTCCTTGGCTGTCAGGTTACATCGATGTTGCAGAAACCATTCTGTTATATTAACAATGGTTGGACTTTTTCTGAACAGACACTATATATATATATATATATATATATATATATATATATATATATATATATATACACACCCACATTTTACATGAAATATATGTAGTATGTATAACATATTATATACATAAATATATATATATATATGAAATAAAGAGGTACATTTTAAGGAAGTGGTGCACACAGTTTTGGGGGCTGGCAAGCCTGAAACCTGTGGTAAGGGCAGGCCAGCAGGCTGGAAAGGCAGGCAGCAGTCGAGGCTGCAGTCTTGCACAGAACATCTTCCGGGGAAACCTTAGTTTCTGCTCTTCAGCTATTCAATTGGTTGGACAACACTCACCCACATGATCAGTAGTGTTCTCCTTTATTTACATAAGGTGGACTGGTTATAGCTGATAATCACATCTGAAAAGTACCTCCACAGCAATACCTAGGTCTGTGCTTGAATAAATCACAGGGCGCTATAACTTGGCCTCGTTGACAAAAAGTGAACCATCGTGGCAGGATTCCCTAACGCAACTGTTTCCACTCTTCTGTGTCCTCTTCCAACAATAATATATATTTTACATAGTTGTAAAATGCTATCTTACAAAAACATATTACCTTTGTTTTACATGTAATACATGTTCATTGTACAATAGCAAATTTGTATACATAAAAATTTGTTGCTTTAATTTCTTATGTAATTTGTGTGCTGTTTTTCATGTTTATGAGACTGTGTCCTCCATCGAATTATGGGCACCATAATAACAGGGGGCCATGTCCCATTCGTCTTTTTATGCCTGTCGTTAATTATGATGCCTGGCACATACTAGGTGCTCAGATAGATTGGTTAAAAGGTTGGGTTTTGTTACACAGTAATAGTATTTATTGTTTGTGCTAACTACATAATTGTCAAATAAAACACTGAAGTTCTCCTAGCTCATCACCTATTATGAAACATTGATTGTCTTTAGGTTTTTTTTAATTTTCCTATGACAACTTTTACTGCCAAGAACTTCTTTGTACACGTACATTTCTCTTCCATGTCAATAAGTCAAGAAAACCCATTTTCATGAGTTCTCCTTTAGAGTGTCTTGGCCTTAACTAATCACACTTATTAATGTGATTTAGAGGAAAGCATGGGTCAAGGTGATCATTTGAAAGATCCATTGAATTTAAAACAATAGCATCATAATAACAATGAGTAATTATGAAGCTCATAACAAAACTTCCCTGAAAAAAAAATAGTCTTTGTTGCCCTTACTGGTGTGGTTCAGTTGGTTGGGTGTCATCCCGCAAAGCAGAAGGTCATTGGTTCAATTCCTGGTCAGGGCACATGCCTGCGTTGCAAGGCGCATCCAAGAGGCAACCAAATGATGCTTTTCTCTCATGTCAATGTTTCCCTCCTTTTCTCCCTCTCTCTAAAAATAAATAAATGAAGTCTTTTTTTAAAAAAAGCTTTGTTCATTGTGCATAGCAGTTTTTTGCCTTAGCTCTCTGCAAACTACATTTCCCAGGTTCCTTTGACAGTGGGCTTTCTGGTAGGTTTTGCCAGACTGGCAAGAAAATCAGGATGTGAGAGGAGAGGAAAAGTCTTTCCTTCTCCCTCTCTGATAGTGTTTCTTCCATTATTCCAGTTTCTGAAGTGGTGACCCCCTCTGTGATCTTAGGATCCGAACACCCTGTCACCACCCCGGTGTCCTCCAGCCCTACACAACCACCTCTGAATTAACGTCATCTAATCTCTGCGCACCTTAAACTCTCTGTTTTGGCTCTTTGACTTTCCAAAATCTTTGTAGTCTATGCCCTGTGTCAAATACCCTCCATTTGAAACACTTGGGTTGGTTCCTGTTTTCCTGACTAGACCCTGACTGAAACAACAAAGACGGAGTTCTCCGTGGGAAGGGGCTCGACTGGTTTTGTTCACTTTCGTCTCCAAACTCTTGACTTTAAGAGTCAATCTGGGTTCACGCTTCCAAAATATCTCAACTTAACTAGGTTAATCATGTTATTTTTTAACTTTCTACATTGTATAATGTATTGACATGTTAAAAAACTTACTGGCCAGGGGCAGATGGCCCTTGCAAGACTCGCCCTGTCCTGGAGATAGCAAAGGACTCCCCGGGAGCACAAGTCTCAGACGCAAACCAACCAAGTCTGCAATTGCAGCCCATCCTTCCTACGGCTTCCTTCCTTCCGAGCCTCACTCTCGTGTTCTCTATATATAGATACACAGAAATGCTTATCTACAGCAAACCTTTAAAAAGTTCCATTGGGGTCTTCATGAAGAAGATGTTAAAAGGTTGTTACAATAACGGAAGTCACACTTTGTAGTAAAAACCAAACATTGCACAGAGTACCAAAAATATTGATATACCACTGACTACAAAGATTATAGGAGTGTCAGATTTCAGTTCTTCTTTTCCTGAAGATCACCCTTCCCCATCTAAGGAAGTGGTTATGATCCAGGCAAAATTTTCTTCTGCTCCTATTCCCTGTTTTCGGGCTAGAACATCAGCCCTTTCATTGAAGACCAAAGTTATAAATCTCAGACTTGACCCACTGTGAGCAGGACAGTCTTTAAGAATGGAAACAGACCTGGCTGGCATAGCTCAGTGGATTGAGCACGGGCTGGGAACCAAAGTGTCCCAGGTTCGATTCCCAGCCAGGGTACATTCCTGGGTTGCAGGCCATAACCCCCAGCAACCGCACATTGATGTTTCTCTCTCTCTCTCTCTCTCTCTCTCTCTCTCTCTCCCACTTCCCTCTCTAAAAATAAATAAATAAAATATTTAAAAAAAAAAAAATAGAAACAGAACTTAAAGGGAAGTTCATAGAAACCCAAGAGGCTGAGCATTAGCTCAGCAAGGCCTCACAGGAACCGGAATAGAGAACTAAAAGGCGTTGTGAACTGAGCATTCTCTTGCCCCCACCCCCTAGCCCCTCACTCTCTTCCTCCTTCCTTATGCTGTATGTGCTGCTTTCCGAGGTGGCTTCCTCTCCCCTCCCACCGCCTGGGCTCTGGTTAACTTAATTGGGCACATGACCCAGCTTCCATTTGGCACAACTTTCATTTGCCATCACCAGTCTCTCAGGGTCATTGTCCCTTGATTTCCGTGGGTGGTTGACTTTCTCCTCCGCTCAACAAAATGCCGACTGTGAGCTGCATGATGATAAAACTATCCTTCTTAAACCTGAAGCCTGCATTTTCTCTCTGAGTAAAAGTATTCTCAATACTGGGTAATGGGAGGAAGGCTTTAAAGCCCTTTCAAACCAGAAGAGAATTTTGTTCCTACCTTCCTGCTGACAGTTTGCTTCAAGTCCAAACTTAAAATGGGTCCCGATTGGCATAATCTGCTCCACCCCCCACCCTTCCCCACCCTCAGCTTCTCTCAGGCTCCGGCTCTCTCTCCTGGGCCTACCCACCGTGGGCTCACCCACCCTTGCCTTCCTTCATCCTCTTCTATTTGCACATCTACATGCACCATGCCCTCTACCTGGAACTCTCGCCCTCCCGTTTTGCCTGGTTCCACTCCCACTCATCCTTGAGATCTCAACTCAGTTGTTCCCTCCTCCAGGAAGCTTTCCGTGATCTACCCAATAAAGTGAAACCGCGCCCCCACCCCCATAGGCTATGGCAGCCTTGCATTCCATTTCAAATTTGGAGTGATTATTGTGCAAATGCCTTCCTCCCTCGTTAGGGAGTACCTGAGTGCGTGGAACATGTCTGCCTCTGTCATCATTGAACCCCGGCATCCAGCACCGGACAGATACTTGGCAGTATCCACTCTGCTCTTCGGCAATCAGTGTTCATTTCTAAGCTCTCTAATTGGTCTTTCATAAAACAATTTGTCCTTGTTTCATGATTTCCTGTACTTGTTTCATAGATATAATGTCCTCTTTTATCTCTTTAAGGGTATTAAGCATAATTGTTTTCAAAACCTGTATTGATGGGGCTCTATTATTTATGTTTCCTTTTATGTAAGAACTTGTCTTATCATCTCTCTTTCAGTTTGACGGCTTTCCTCAAATATCTGGTAATTTTTCATTTTGATGTTGGTCTTCTATGGCGGAAGATGCTCACAGGAAGCCAGAGTGGCGTCCCTCCTCTGCCGCTGTGAAGAAGGGTCACCATTTAATCATCTCATGCTTTAAAGTCCGTTAACATTTTCCTCTCACATGTTTTTACCTCAATTTATCTTCAAAAGAACTCTAGGTGGTAAATAAAACAGGTATCATCATTATCCACATTTTACAAGTAAACAAATGAAAATGCAGAGAATCAAGGAGTTAATGAAACATGAGAGCCAAGCTCATTTTCTGAGTATCTGTGTGTGTCAGGCTCTGCGTTGGGCATTAATCATGGGTTATATCTGTGTCCCCACTTGCGCAGTGACGGGGGAGAACCAGGTGATCCCCAAGGTCCTTACAGCCTGGACACCTGGTTTTCAGATGATGAACTTCAGATTGAAAAATAAAGTATCCTGTCTGAGGTCATCAAGCAAATAAATGGCAGAGCAGGAATTGGAGAGCAGGCCTGTCGGATTCCAAAGCCCAGATGCTTTCTGCTGTGACCCTGCTGCCTCTCCAAACGCAATGGAAAAGCTTCACCATGCTCCGCCGGGCGGAGGGCCCCAGAGGGGAAGACAACGAAGGCAGAGCAAAGAGAGGCAACAGAAGCTGAGCTGGCCCTGCAGGGAGGGTTGTGGGGTTTTTTTTTCCATTTTTAAACTATATTTCACATTCTACATTATTTTGCATTAGAGTCGGGTGTACTGCACAGTGGTTAGACAACCATACACTTCACAAAGTGCTCCCCCCACGATCTCCAGGACCCACTACGTTACTGACTATATTCCCTACGTTGTGTTTTCATCCCATGACTATTTTGTAACTACCAGTCTGTACTTCTCAATCCCTTTATCTTTTTCACCAGGGGAGGGTTTTTGCAAAGCCTTTCACGGGAAGGTGCCTCAAGCCCGGAACTGCTTCCTGAACTGAGAAAGGAGAGTGAGATTTACCTTTCCCTCCTAGCAAAATATTTCCTCCTTTGTGAAAAAATGTTATCAACTCGGCCCAACTCTAGTTAGCCTACATTCCGTCTTTGTCTTTTCTGTTTAAAACAAGGCCCTGCTGGGGGTCCTGGGAGCTTTCTCACCAGGAGGAATCGCCTCCCTCCCTCCCTCTTGGTCCCCTTCCCTTCCTTCCCACAGGAGGTCTCCTGGCTTCATTTCCACGGGAGATCTGGGGGAGACAAGAGGGAAATTTCTTCACTGGCTCTGCTCTCCCTAACCCCGGGAAAGCAATTTTCTCCTCAGCCCCGAGGCTTCCGTCCTGCTCTTCCCTTCCCCATCCTTCACAAAAGAGGCTGTGGGTGAGGGTTTTTCCATTTAATTTCATTTTTCATCATTTTTACCCCTTTTGGATGGTTCACATCTGAGGGTCTCGGTGGATTAACTGGCCAATCAGATTTCATTATGAGCCCAAGTAGTTCTTATCATTAAGCCTGTAATTTATTTCTTCTGTGTTTCATAAAATGTGAAATATTACCCTTCTCCAGGAGCTTGAAGAGAGCAGAGATGCTCCATTAAGCCCAACACTGCTCCTCCGTAAGAGGCCGTAATTATATGCGGATTTTTTTTTCCTAACAGCTAAGTTTCTACTTGCAGATGCTAACAAAAGAAATAAGCTTTTAATCCAAACATAATTAATATGAATTACCTCCCCAGTACAACCTGGCTTTGCACCATTAAACTTAATTTTTGTTTTGCATGATAATTGTGTTATCATTACCGTTTATAGGAGAACCCAGGGACCCTCACTTTGTTTTCAGTCAAGGCCAAAGGGACTGGAAACGACTTCCCTCCCCTCTGCAACCAGAAGCCCATCACCCAGCCTCCCTGACCTGTACATCCCAGACCCCGTGGCTTACAAGCCTGGGGCCACGGGCAGTGATATTGCCAACCCAAGACCCCCTCTGTCCAAAAGGAAAAGGAAACAACTTCCTACCTACTCAGTGGAGGATTTGCCACCCAGGAGACAGACTCTGGCCAGGGCTGTTGCCTAATTATTAGCATTGTTATCATCGTCATCATCATCATTATTATCATAATTGGAGTTATGGCTCCTAACTATAATGGGTAGCTCACAATTCCTGTGCAGCATGCTCATGGTACCTTGCTGTTGGTTATTTCTCCCAGTGAACTGGGGATCTTGAACTCTGAATTATTTTAACAAAGTTCCAGAAAATCTTAAATTGAGCACCAAAGCCCTGGATCTTATTTGTGTCTGTTCAAGGCCACTATCCTCCCTCACCTCAGTGTGCTCCAGTCTCCCTTTTTATTTCCCATTCCACTTTAAAAGGAAGATTCATATGTTTATAAATCTGAGAAAGAGACTAACACCATTGGAGCTAAGCACCACATTTATATATTTGCATCCTTCCATTAACCAAAGAGTTATTGAACATCTATTATGGACTATTATGAGAAATTGTATGAGAATATATATATATATATATATATACACACACACATATATAGATGCTTGTGCATATATACATGTGTATGTGTATTATGGTTTGTCCATAAAGTATCCAGCCATGCACTATGAAAAATAGACATTTATTCAAAAAGATACAAGATACAACAAACATTGTACATAAGACAATGACACTTCAGTCCCTTTCAAGGTAGGCACCCTTGGGACCTCACACAGTTCTCCCAGTCACCATCAGCTGCCCCATCGTATTTTCCTGAATCTCATCAATAGTCTGAAATCTCTTCCTTTCAAAGGTGATTTTAGTTTTGGGAAAAGCCAGAGTCGCAGAGCACCAAATCTGGGCTGTAGGGAAGCTGAGTCACCTGGGTGAGTTGATGTTTCGCAAAAAAACTCAGCATGAGATGTGATGCATGAGTGGGCATGTGGTCATGATGAAGCTGCCAATCACCAGTTGCCCATAGTTGCAGCCTTCTGATTTCATAGGAATAGTTTCCATGGAGGTTCAAGCTGAACACGAAATTTGATACAGATCCAGTGCTCTACTCGCTCAGTCATTTTGAATGTGGTGGCCACACAGTACACATGTTCTCTCAATGGCATCTACTGCCCCCACTGACCAGTACAGTGAAGTAGTCATTGTTCGTGCATGTGCATTCCAGTCCACGTTCCTTGGGTGCCAGGTTACATCGATTTCACACAAACTGTTCTCATTATATTAACAATGGTTGGACTTTTTCTGGACAGGATATATAAAAAAATGACCTCTATCATCAAACAATCTTCTTTAGGGAGGAATAATATAGAGACCCAAATATTCTCTAAAACAAGAGGAACTAAATAATAACACAAAACAACACCAAGGGTAACAAATGGAGCCTGGGTTGGTGTAAGCCTTAGCAGAAGAAGAGGTCGCAAAGGTGTTCCAGGAGATGTAGTGTGGGAATAAGAGGTTGGGCTGGGCTTTGAAAGACAGGCAGAATTGGTAGAGGTGACGTCATGGAGCAGAAACCAGTGGGGAAGGGCAAGCACAGGCCTGCAGGAAGGAAACACAGAACAGGGTCTTGGACAGTAAGGGATTCATAGTGGCTGTTGCAAAATGTCCCTGTACTTGGAGGAGGAGGAGAGGCCGAGAGGGTCTCGTGGGGTCAGAATATGGAGAGTCCTGAATACCAGACCAGGAAGTAGGGAGACATGGAATAATTTTTAAATGGGAAGAGCAGAGGCATTAGTGGAAGTGGCATCTGCAGGTGGTCAGTCTGGGGGACCTGAAGCAGGGTTAGGCAGGAGAGAAGCTGAGGCTGGGAAGGCCCGGGAACCATGGCAACAGTGAGCGATGATGAAAAGCTGAACTTGGACGGGGCATGGGAACTACAAGGAAGAAATACCTAAAAGAGATTCCGTGGGACCTGGTAAGAGAAAGGAGAGAGAGACTGGTGTGCGGGATGCATAGTAGCTCACAGTACTTAATAGAAATGATCACTCTAGGTTGCTACAGAGCACTCAAACCATAACGCACACTGCCTGGCACAGAGCAAGCACTCATCACTTTTGGTTTTGTTAACTATTATAAGTATTAGTATTTGTCCTATTTTTATCCTGGAAATTTTATCCTGGAATTGTCCAGGGTAGCTCTGTTATATAATACACAGCTGGGCAAGGTAAGTCACTGAGAGATAAAGGAGTTACCAAAATGCAAACTTTCTTTCAGTGGCCAAAGCAACAGCCACTAGTCTTCAAACTCTCTCCTCAACCATATTATTATTTTTTAATCACAATGACAATAAGCAATGCCCAGGCCAGCCTCCCCAACCAGTGCCAAAACATGCAGAAGCCATGCCACTTAATGGTAGCCCATCACTCTCAACAAGTCTTCTTTTCTCTGGAGTGGTGGAGCGAGGAGTTAAAATACTTGTTCTTCAAGCTTCAGGATCACAAGGAACTGAAGGATAGCGTTAAAGCCCCTTTACACTGATATTGGCCCCATTGTTCTTGTTAATCCAGCCACCAACAATCTGGATAACATATTGCTTGTGGAGAAATTTTGCTCAAGGGAAGACCCTTCTACAAAAGGCAGACTTGTCGATGCCCCAGGAGCCATAAATATGGAACGCATTTTAAATTAACGCAAAGGTTGACTTGACAAACGAGGTACTTGGTCCAAAACAGGGCAAGTGAAGTTCAGTAGTAATCAGTATAAAATTTGAAACCTATGGGAAGGACACAAAAACAATACCATCAGATAATTGGGTAAGAATAAAAAAGTGGAAAAGAATAAAATTTAATAGGAAGAGGCCAATCAATGCAGACTGAACAGCAAGATGAATGTGGATTGGCAGAGAACGTCTCATGCTTTGCTGTGTGGTAGGATTATGCCTGTTGTGTGCTGTGTATCTGTCAAGAACAGGAAGCAAGATGGTAGAAAGAGAAAATATGGGTAAAACAACAAAGCAAGTAATCATCCATGAGAATGTGGAGTTGGCTTCAAATGGGCACTGCATCCCATTTGGAGTTGACCAGCTAACAGGGAACATGAAAGGAGAAGGGATATAAAAGATCAGAGAGCAGGTTTATGAAAAGTCTTGAGGTCCCAGGATTATTTGATCCAGGATGAAAAAAATCTAGGAAGCAGGACTGAGCTGGTTTAGCAATAGGCTTCCAGCCACTGCGAGTCTCTTTCTCTCCGAGAATGGTGGCCAGCTGCTGCTTTCATATCGTCTGAGAAAAAAGGAACAGCCACTGAATTTTGACTGAATTGCAACAACACACACACCCCCAGCCCAAATTCGTCTCCTTGAAATTGCTGACTTTAAAACCTGTTGTAGAGCAGGTTTCTTCTCCCTTGTTTCCTTCCCTTCCCTTCTGCTGCCTCTCCCATCCAAGGCAGCACTGGATTCCAGATGGCAACTTGGGTTGGCTGCACTCCACTGACGCCTGATACCCACGATACCCCAGAATGCAGAGCATGGGAGTGGCCTGGAGGGGTCATTCAGTCCGTCGCTCTGCCTCTGGGCAACTCGACCCGATGGAGCAGGCCTCCAAACATAGTCAATGTGGTCCTAGGGGCTTCACAATCCATCTACAGTGTGATCTGGTCCAAAAATATCAGCACAGATAGACATGCAATTATGTCTTCACACTTTTTAAACAGAAATTTCAAACTAAAAGGTGATGGGGTGGAAGACATATTAGAAGGAAGGGACAGGCTACCTCCCAGAGTCCATAGGAAGAGCTATGGAAGCCAGGCCAGCTCCTGGGCCTTTGGGGACCAAAGCTGGGGACTCCTGCTCCCCATTTTCCTCTTCTCTGTGCCTTCCCTGCCCTCTCCACATGGGTGAGGATGTGGCCAAAGGGCATGAAGCATCTATGTGGTTCCAGCTTACCAACCCAAGAGGAGAGGGCACCATGGCTGTCACAGGCAGAAGTGATGTTGTGTCTGTTAAACTGGCAGCCAGGAAACATTGCCTATTGATACCGTGCCTTCACTGGTCCCTCAGCAGGAAGCAGCCCCGGATACTAATGGATCTGGTCCCCAAGATAGAGGGCTTGGAACCATGGGTAAGTCACCTAACCTTTGTGTGGCTCAGTTTACTCATCTGTAAAATAGGGACAACGTAGTGCCTACCTTGTGGAGTTGCTGAGAGGATAAGTTAGTGTGTGTAAAGTGCTGTGAACCAGCCTGGCACACCTTTAACTATTAAGTAGGTGTTTACCAATTTTTAATTGATTTTTAGTTGTGATGAACTAGGTTGATCCCAAATCCACACTCACACTCTGAAATTGTCATCATTCTGCAATAAATACCGCTCATCAGACTCTACTTAACAGAGAGTCCCACTGGATTATATGAATGCGTTATCCACTAGGCAGCAAGCACGCATTCAGAATCTTACATGTTATAAACTGTAGAAAGATGCAAGCTTGCTCAGAACGTTGATTTAATAAAATAATATAGTCATGTTAAAAATTTTCTGGCAAATACACAAAAAGGAGAAAGATTAAAAAATAATCTCTCACAGTCATTGCTATCCAGGGCTGCTATTTGCATTTTGCCTTGGTTCTTCCAGTTCTCTCTCTGTGGTCTGGTGGACATTTTAATGTAATTATAACTATTCAGTGTGTCACCACCTCCCAAAACTCTGTTCTGCAGCACACTAACGCTTGAGGATGGTAACAGGCGTTTGTCGGATCAAGGACCCTGGGGTGAAATAAGTTCAAGAAGCAACAGATGGAACCAGAGGACCTCTCAGGACCTTCAGCGTTGACATGCACTGTGACGGGCATCTTGAGAGAGGCGTGTGACATCGAGCATGCCCCAAGTATATTGGACACATGGGTAGTATTCAAAAACAACAACAAAAACTCGGCTTGGAAAAATGTTACTGTACAATTTTACATTCTGCTTCTCATAAGCATTTCCATATTTTTCCCAAACTTTCCTCATATCCTTTTAAATCACTGCATAATCATCTACTAAGAAGGCACGCCATAGATTACCTGACCATTCTGCCACTGTGCGACGTTCAGATTAATTTCAACTTTTCCAAAATACTTTTTGAAAAAGCTGCAACAACATCTTTTTGCAGGGTAGATTGTTTTCTAAATGAAAATGTGTTTAGGATTCATTTCCTAGGACAGATTCCCAGAGGAGAATTACCGGGTCAAAGGACATTAACGTTTTAATTTCATGGTACATGGTGCCAATTTATGTTTCAACAGGTCTGTATTTATTTCCACTACCCAGCGGCGTGTGACAGTGCCCGCACGCCACACCCAGAGCAAGGCAACTGGTCAAAGGCTCCAAGTGGGGCTGCTGATGGCTGCTTTCATCAGCTTCCATTAGCACCGCCTCTGGTGAAAGCCGGCGCAGCTGTCAGGCCCAGTGTCCGCCCCTCTTCGCTCCTCCTCCCGCCTCCTCTCCCTCTCTCAGCCGCAGTCCACGCATTTCTACGCTCACAGCACAGAACGAAGCCCACACCGACACCCCTAACACTGGGGGACATGAGAGAGGCCCTGCTCCCAGGAGGGGGAGTGGGGCAGTGCACATTTCACAACCAGCTCTCCAGAGGGAAAAGCCCTGATTTGTCAAATTTGCCACTTTCCATGGTGTAAATACTCTCACGTGGCTGATTTCAAGCTAACGTAATATCACTGAACTTGGAGCCGGGAAGAGATGTGCCTCACAGGCATTTATGGGGCAGTAGCCCCCTACTCCAGACAGCACTCCCCAGCCACGGTGCCTGGAACATGGAATGTCTCTCTCCTCTCCTCCGTACGTGACTTCCCCTGTCTGGATTCTCCTCCACATTTGACCACACCCGCGATCCAGGACACCAGGCAGGTCGGCCCGGTGCTCACACCGTCCCTGAAGTTCAGTGCTGTCTGCACGCATCCTGTACTGGAGCTTCAGCTTCATTAGCTACAGAAGTCCATGACATTCAACTGCCAAGTATCCTAGCCCATAGATACCTTAACCCTGGGCCATCAGCTCAGGCTGATGCTTCTGTGCAGCTGTCTCCCCTCCCCCATCCTCTCTGCTCTGTCCACAGAGTCTGAGACTAGCTTGCCTCACGTCCCTCTCCCCTGCCAGCTCCTTGGCCGGCCCCCTCTACTTGAGCATTAACCATGCCCCTGACCTCCTTTGCCTTCCCCCACCCCGTTTCCCACCCGGCATTTGCTCCATGAATCTGATGACAAATTTAATTTCCACATTAACTAATCAAATTGGATGAGATTTTTAAATCACTTTCTCTCTCTGGCTGGTGCAGGAACTTCCTTCACCAAAACCCTTTTCACCCCACCCCCACCCCACGAACATGTACGCACACGCCGAGGTCTGAACATCCCTCAAGCTCATGAGAAAGCCCTGGTACCCTGCCAGCCCTCCACCCCCAGGCCCAGACACCGTCTAGTGTCTTCTCAACTGAGTATAATCAGAGATCCTGAACTTCCAGGCTTGAGGCCATCAGACTTCCAAACTGAACCCTTAGTTGGAACATCTCTCTGCGTGCTACTAGGTAACCCATGACCATATATTCCAAAACTATAACTGGAAATCACTCAGTCGCGTTGAGAAACCCCAGCTGCCACCCAAGCCATGCCATGAGGGACAAGTGGAGTCTGCCGTTCCTAATGTTAGGAGTCTCAACACATATGCCCTCCTGGATGAGGCTCCCCTCTGGCCCTTCTGCTTATTTTCTCTCCCGTAGTCCATATGGACGACCTTACCATTCTCATGTGTCAGCCTTAGCTAGGATGAATAAGCTGGGACTGCAGAAGAGGGAAAAAGTGAAAAATGTAAAAGGAAAACAGGAAAAAATGATATATGATAAAATGGGAAGGAACAGTAGAAGGTATTGGGCAATGACGGAATGCATTACATTCTCCAACATTCTGCTAGGATTTCTGGACCCTAAAGCACATGATCATGGCTTCAACCTACAAACAGAGCAATGCATGGTTTACTTTTAGGATCCCTACCAGGATCCACATTCCAGCTCAGCGCATTGTTACCCCATCCAAACATGCGTATGAAACAGTTAACAGGAACATTCCCGAGTTGACGAAGGGAGGGTGCTCAACAGTGTTACAAGGAAGCATATGGATCCCCATATTTTTTACCAAAGGCAATCTATTCTAAGATCGGACTCAATCTGGTAAATGAGTCAAGCTCAAACCCCTTCACCCTATCACAGTGCAGGGCACTGCGGAACGCGGGAGCGGCAGGCAGGGAGTAGGCAGAGGGAAACAGAAAGCTGAGAGCATCCAAATAGAAATCTCATGTGAAGTAGAGCAAGCAGTTGGCATTGGGCTGATCATATTTGAGGAACACCCTTCCTAAGGAGTATCACTGGTAAAGATTCTTGACTTAAGTGAACATGGAGGAATTGCATAAACAGAGTCTGAGGACTTTCTGTGGTTAGTGGGGAGGACCTTAATACAAGAAACATAGTATCCCAACCCAAACCACTGGGGGACCAAGCATAGCACAAAGCACAGGAGGAGAAAAAAATAGCATAACCTGGAAGAAAAAAAATAGAGAGTAAATCATAATAAAAACTGTTCTCTCCTCTCCACCCCCAGCCACACATGGTTTGGTTAATTCCTTAATGAGGATGGATTGTAATTAATATCAGAACTACACAGTATAATTATTGCATATAATTATGCTGAGTTAACTGTGGAGTAAATCATATATAGTTTGCATTTTATAGTATGAGTTTCCAATTAATCTTTTTGGGGGTGGGAAGGATGCTTTATAAGGCCCTTTGATAAAGAACATCTTCAGGAACATCCATACATCAGGCGGATCTTTGGATGCCTTGCTCAATACTGTGATGCTCAGAATCGCCAGCCCCAGCAGCTGCATCCCTTACAGACGGCTGCCTTAAACAGACTCACCCCCACGCAGGAGCTCAGCCCAGCCCAGAGAAGGGGCAGTCACAGACTGAGCCAGAACCTGCCTCAGAATTAAGGTCGCCTTGTGGTCCTCTGTTTGTTGGGGCCTCGTGTGGGCTCTGTGGGCTCTTTCTGTGGGACCCTGACCACCCCCCGCCCACCTCTGGAGGCTACATGTCCTTAATCGGTGGCTCTCTAGTCCCACTTTCTCCACCACATCGTCCGGGACCAGAAAGCAGCTTCTGGTCCTCAAAGTGCTAACCATGGACCACTGATGGTCAGAAAGTTCAATAGAAGAATTACAGGCCTTCAGCTGCTCCAGAACGTGAATCATATAGAGTTCATGGAACCTGGACCTCTATATGATATAGTCTGTGTGGTGTGTGGGGGGTGGGGCGCGGGAAAGAGACAGAGGTAGAGACAGAGACAGAGACAGAGACAGAGACAGAGACAGAGACAGATCTGGTAGATGGTCCAGGGGTGAATCTGAGAGGATTCGGGGTTTGCGCTGGGGTAGGACCAGCCCAGTCACAGGAACCATCCCCCCGCCCCCATCTCTCCCCAGCAGCACGGGGCAGGCGTTGCTCACGGAGGGCCTTTGCCCCTGTCCTGGAAGAGCCGCCCCTTCCTCCAGGTGCCGTTTTCATTCCTGGGACCACCCTTCCTCCTCCACCCCACATCCTGTTCCGCAGAGTGGCTGGCTGGCAGAATCCTTTCCAGGGCAGAGAGCTTTATCTCAGGTGAGGAGACTTCTTTCAAGGCAAATTGATTCACTCAGGAGAGACCTCTAACTCTTCCTTGTTGACTCGTTTCTTGGATCCTCTTCCTCTTGGTTCTCTGAACTCCGTCCTCCTTCTCTACCCTTCAGACTCCTCATCAGGTGGCATTCTTGCCCCAAACTCCCCCTTCCCCTCCTGGGCTCCCCTTCCTGCAGTGTCAGGTCTGGGCAGCTGAGGTTTGGAGCTCAGGGTCCCAGGCCCAAGCCCTCTGCTGCTCCTCAGTATCAAAACAGGGCACCCCCAGCCCTGTCCCCCTCTAGCTCCACCACCCTTTAGAACGACCTAAAGTTTCCACCCTTGACTTCCTTCAAGAAACACCCAGGCGAGCAGCACCCCACCTCTGGAGGAGTCAAGAAGACTTAGAGGACACGGGGATGCACCCCTCCCGACAGCCTCTAGCACCCCCACTTAGAACCTACCGGATCAACGGAAAGGGACAGAACCCCCGAGGCCCGCCCCCGGCCCAGCCTCCGGTGCTCGTGCTCGCAGCCAGCTTTCAAAGGCCACCCTTAGAGTAAGTGACACTAAAAACAGCAATCCCCCCCACCTTCCACCCCCCGCCTGTCCGCTGATAATAATGGGCCGAGACACTTTTATTATCATTATTAATTAGCACTTTCAAGCAATGGAATTAAATCAATATGGTGGACTGAAACTAATTTTAACAAGCCATTGAGATCAATCATTGGGACTTTTATCTACATAAATGCCACTAAACTCAGCTCGTTAGTGTAACATTAGCTGGAAAGAAAAAGAAGGGAGACTGGCGGGGTTTTAATTAGAAAGACATAAACCGAGCCACAATTTTTCTTCTTTGATTTGCTTTTAATCTCGTCTGCAAAGCTTTTCTGGTGCTTCCCAGGCTGATTTTCAGTCCCAGACCACTTCAGCCGGAAGGGGAGGGGACGGAGCGAGGAGAAGCCAAGGGCAAGCCTCCGGGACTGGACGGGACTGGACCGGTCAGTGGGTGCCCTCCGGACACCCACCCCGAGGTGGAGCCCTTTGGGCCCTGCAGCCTCTAAATCTGAACTCCCAGACAGCCGTCGTCAGAGCTGACCCTGCTCCCTTTGTACTCCCCTTTGTTTAGCATTTATTAGTTTCTGCGTTACATAAAAATTATTTATGTTCATTGATTCGTTCAACAGACGTTAGATGAGCAATTAATATGTGCCAGGCACCCTGCTCAGAGCCCCAAGGGAATTAAAAAATAATAACAATAAATGAGCAAGACATGGTCCTACTCCCCCAAGGAGCCTGCACTCTGGCCTCCTGTCCCTCCTAGACTGATGGCCCTTGCAGGACAGGGACGGTCACTTACTTACCCATGGGCCCCTCCCCATCTGGCTCTATGCTCTGTGCCTATAAGAACCCCAGTATATGTTTGGGGTGAGTGGTGAAGAACCCCACTTCTCTGCCCTCACATCACTGCTCTCTGTGCCCAGGCCACTAGCCCCTCACACTGTACCTCCCACATTCCGTGGGCACGTAGTCCCTTTCTCAACTCCACACCTGAGATCTCATTCCCACTCACCATAATGACACCCTCCCAGCCTTACTGCCTGACAGGCTTTGCTCCCTTATTCTTCCAGACCCGGCTCTAAGGTCACCACGTGAGTGGAGCTGGTTACCTGGTTGTCTGGCCCCCCGGCTGCTGACTTCTGCTTCTGTGACCGCTGCCACTTCACAATACCGTACTCTCTTCTCTGGGGTTCTGCCTGCTCTCCTACGAAACTGGAGCACCTTGCAGGCCAGGACCGGACTTCAGTAGCCTTTCTATCCCCGACATCCCTGCAACTTTTGGCACAGAACTGGCACTCGATTCAGAGTATGGGCAAGCATGGAGTCGTCTGTGTTTACAGAGATCAGAGTAAAATCCCAACTCAACACTGAGGTTTACCCACAGCTTCTCTCCTCCTGCTGTTCCCAGGCACAAGTCCTCTGTGGTGGATGTGTTTTGCACATGTCCTCATCGACCTTCTTGCTCACTCCTCTTGCTCTTTTCCAATGAATCCTGCCCATCCTGTGGGGCCTGTCTCAAGCCTCATCCCTTCCCTGTTTTCTCCCTGTTTGGCTTCCCATCTGGCCCTTGTCAGCAACTACCTCTGCTACTAGATATATGTTAGCACCTTGACCTTCCTACTGGGCGTGGAATAAAAATCTTCTCATGTGGCACTGTCTCCAGGAAACAAGTCATTCCTCAGCAAAGCAGAATGCCTGGGTTCAAATCCTAACTCTACTGCATTCGTGGTGTTGGCTAAGTTAACCTTGCTGTATCTTGGTTTTCTCACCTGTCAAATAGGAACCAAATAGTACCTACCTGGAGTTTTTATAAAAATGAAATGTGATCATTCATATAGAGTACATACTGTGCCTGGCAGAGAGTCAGTGATCAATATTTGTTATTATGGCCATCATTGCTATAATTACTATTATCAATTTACTGTGGTCTAAGTTCACCCCCACCTAGCAACCTATTGATTATAATTTGGCTTTCCTACAAGAAAAGGACCCACTGATCTGTTGACATGAGAATTCATATGTTCATTAGATGTTTCTCCTGCAAATTAATAAATTGATAGATTGTATTAATAAAGTAAGTTAATAAATAGGTTTTATTTATCAGTTATGACCTGAGTTAGGGCAGGGTAAATAAATCTCTAAGTGCAGTTTACCCCTGTGTACACTAGCAATCAAATTTCTGAGGCCGAGGTCCTATATCTTAGCAAGCACATCATGCATGGGACCACCAACATGGGCTCGGTCTGCGCAGCCAGCAAGGCTTCGTGGGCCCCATCACACTTTAAGTGCATCGTTTTACCTCTTTAAGCAAGTTACTTAAAATATCCAAGCTTAAGTTTCCTCACCTGTAACACAGGGAAAATGTAGCATCAATAGAGTGACTGTGAGGTTTAAATGAGATCATAAATATAAAAAAATAGATGATTACCTTACACAATAATTGTTAGCTTTAAGAGTAATTAATAACTATTCTGCTTAAGGGCTATTGTAGTTGTCAAAGTAGCCATAGACAAATATAAATGAGTGGCCATGGCTGTGTTCTAATAAAACTTTATTTACAAAACAGGTGTCAGGCTGGATTTGGCTCATGGGCTGCAGGTGCCCTCCCTTCTCCTATATTGCACTCATGTTGATCTTCCATAAAGGCCATAGTTCTCATCATTTCTCTAGTGTTTTTCAGAGTGTAATTAGGTCCAGAAGTAAGGCTTGATTTCTAGTCTTCTGTGGCAGACACTGTTGATGTCCTACTGCACATTTCCTTAGTCTACTTCTGAAGTTTACCCACAGCCACTGGGGACAGTTCCCAGGAGCACTGATAGCTTCCCATCTGAGCCCACTCCTATCTGTCTTACCACCCAAAGGGTTTCTTTTTAGTGGCCTAGGAGCTTGCTTAGCTTGTGTGCAAAGAACAAAAATACCAGGCATTTGACACCCCCAAGAGCAACCATTGTCAATGGGGAATGTGAACTAGTGTATAAATATTACACTTTTCCATCCATTAGGAAGACAATCCTGAGGGACATTCTACATGGATCCACAGCAGGACCAAAAGCCAGTTGCCTATAGCAGTAATACATTGATCCGTGTATCTTCATTGGCTTTTCTCCATTGCTGGTACATTTTCCCCACTTCCTCAGTTGCTTCCTAGGGTTTTTGTCTCAGGGTCTCAATTCAGGTAGCTAACCTAAGATATCTTCTGACTTCTAGTTCAGGATCTTTTTTTATTTTGATTCTCTTTGTAGAAGTCTACAATGGCTCTTTTACTTCTGACAACATGGCATACTAAGCATTCTGAAAATATCTTTTGGCCCTATTCCTATTGAATAAAAACTGGATAAAAACAACAAACACACTTTTCAATGCAATTCTGTGTTCTCAAGAAAGTGAGGGAAGTCTCTGAGGACCACATATATACACATACAAATAAGCAAAGAGTAAGCTGAAACAAACACAAGGAGAAATAGGCTGCCATGAGCTAGTGTTGGCAAAGTGGCAAGTGACAAATTTATGCTTCCCAACAAATTTGAATACTGGGTTACCAGAGAGTGAATATAATAAAATTATGTAATTTTTACAGAGAAGAGATAAAGTTGGGAAACTGAACAAAGTGCAAGTGAGTATCATAAAATGACAAGGAGAATTTTTAATTGAAATTTAAAATACAATCATTGAAATTAAAAACTCAAAAGAAAGATTGACATTAGATTAGACATCCCTGAAGAATAAATTAGTGAAATGAAAGAGAACTGATGAATTGTGCAGAACCTAGCACTGAAAGATAGGAGGTGGAAAATATGAATAAAAGAGAGGTCAAGGAACATAAAGGATAGAATTAGAAGGCATGGCACATATATCATTGAAACAGAAAATAGAAGAGAGACAATATTCAAAGAAATAATGACTTGGAATTTTCCAGAATTTGTCAAAGACATATTCTATACATAAAGAAAACACAACTATATAAGACATTATAAATAGAATGAAATTCATACTTATACACCTTGTAATGACACTACAGGACAGCAAAGATTGATCACTAAAAATAAAAATACAAAAAGAAAATCAATAATTAGACTAACAACAGATTTCTCACTTGTGACAATGAAGTTCAGAGTGTGATGGAATAATATCGCCAATGTGCTCCAAAAAAATAGTTGTTAACCTTAGACAGTATAACCAGAAAATTCATATTTTAAGTTTCTTTCAGATAAAAACCAGGAAATCACTTACTGCTGAAATAACCTCACTAAGGGATTTACATTAAGAAGTGAAATAATCCCAGAAAAAAAGTCTGCAATACAAAAATGGTGTAATAAAAATGACAACATGCATGTAAATCTAAGCAAATAAAACAAAAGTAATAATTTTGTGTACTTAAAACCAGAACTAAAATACATGGGAAATGAAGCATTTCAAAATCCTGTTCTTGAGGGAAGTGGGGTTAAGATATTAGTATTTTACACTGTTAAGTGATCAAAATAAAATTTAAAGGCTCATCTTTAAATACAAAGTAAAGAACAAACAATCCAAAAGAAGGCAAGAAAAGGGAGGGGGGTCATAAAAAAGTCAAGATTAATAACATGAATAACAAGGAAGAAATTTATATATATATACATATATATATATTTAAACTATTACAAAACTTGATATATGTAATAAAATTAAACCCAAATACAAGAAAATAATGCATATAAAATTCAGAATAATAATCACTCTTGGGGAATAGGCAAGTAATACATAGAAAGGCTTTAAGAGTATTGGTTATGTTCTAATTCGTAAGTGGAACTGAGGCTACAGTGATTTTGTTTTGTTCATTTTAACTTATATTTACACACACACGTATAAATGAAATACTTCATTAAAAGTTTTAATTTTTTTAAAGGAACTACTGTGGCTCCATATCGCTCCATTAACTTTAAACTCATCAGCCTAGCATGTCAAGCCCTTTCCCAGCTGGGCACGGTTTCTGTCTAAGTCCTGCAGGTTTCCTTTTCTGCAGGAATTTCCTACTGGCATCCTTTTGTTTTTCATTGCCAGTACCAGATTAATTCACATCTCCAGGACTCTCTGTCCTCCTCATCTTTTCTTCTATCTACAATGCAAATTCTACAGTTCCTGGGAGGGGGAGAAAAAAAAAAACATTTTCCCTACCCAAAGACTTCCTGAGTTTACCCCAGGACACAGGGATCTCTCAATAACGTGAAACACATCCAGGATGAGTGAACTCCGTCTGCCACGTACTATTAGTGTTCAATGCGGGGAGAAGTCTTGTCTCTTAACTAGCCAGTGAACTCCTTGAGAGCAAAGATAGAGTTTGATATTCTCTTTTATACCTCATTACCTCTTGGCCAGCACTGAAGTCATAAAATACACCCAATCAACATCTACTAAAGAAAGGATTGTGGGGCCAATTCTTAATTCTCATGAAACAGATTTTGTCTGAGAATCTGAAAAACTTTATGTCCCTGCTTTGCAAGTCTTCCTGGGGCATAGTTATATCCTACCATGCATCCTTTTTCTACTTACACCATATTTCTATTGAAACCTGTTCAAACTGATTTCTATTCTTTTTTATCCCAACAGTCCTCATTAAGAAATGTGTGTCCAAGACTCAAGTTCATGCCTCAACAAAAACTACAAATTATTACACACCAGTGACCTTCAAAACTGGTCACAAGCAATAACTTTGTGGATGTCAAAGATACACTGAATTAAATTAGGTGCTCAGGGTCCACAGCCAATTCTCCACATGGTCAAAATGAAGTCTGCTAACATTCATCCCAGTGTTCTTCTCACTCCCCAATGTGCTCATGGATGTTCCCTTAGGAGTTATGAGGTTCTTTTCTCTTCTGAAGCCACACAAGTAGGTTCTTGATAAAACAGCTAGAACTGACACAGAATATATCCATTACATCCCACTAAAACTATTTTTTAAACGACACAGAGCATCATAGGGAGAGGCTGTTATCTTCAGAGAGCAAATGAGTTGAAGTTGAAAAGAAAGAGGTGAATATGAACTTGAGGCAGAGGAAGATCTAGAAAATTTCTATGATGCTCCAATCTAAGAGGAAAAGTGAGAATCACCCCTTTGCTGGTTCTGGATACCCTTATTAGTCCTAATGATTGGATCATCTATTAACCAATACCTTTGTAAATAGATAACTGGAAACAATGAGATGTTCATTCATCATCCATTTATTGAATCAGAAAATATTTATTGAGAGCTTCATATGTGGCAGCCATTGTCCTGGGCACTGGAGACATTCTAGTTAAGGGAGACTTGACAATAAAGTAAATAGGTCAATGTCCAACCACTATGCTATATATATGAAATGAACATACTATTGAGTGTCAACTGTAATAGGAATTCTTTAAATTTAAATCAAATAACAATTAAATGAATACATAAATAAAGTAAATAGGTCAAACATGTTTTATGTCAAATGTTGATACCAGCTATGGAGAAGGACATCAGCAGCATCAGAGATCAGAGATCAGGATGGACATTTCAGGGTGAGGCTCAGAAAGCTTCCCTGAGCAGGCAACATTTGAACACTAGTACCCTGAAGAAATAAGGAAAGATTAAATGAAAGAATAAATGCAAAGTTGCCAGTTACTCTCAGATAGGCTTCCAGGCCTGATTCCTTGGTCTTTTTCTTGAACCAAGAAGATAACAGTGACAGAGAGCTGGCAAGCCTGTCCTCCAAGGCGAAGAAGTCAGAGGGCCAGCAGAACCTGGCGTCAGCAAGCTGGGGTTGTAGCTAGTAAATCCTGCCTCCCAAGAAGTAAACAACTTCACAGTGTATCATAAAGATTGAATGAAATTTTAAACTGTAAACCTAAATAGCCTGCCTTATATTAGAGCTGGCATCTATAAATGTTTTTTTGAATCTGACTCAGACCCTTGAAGAGCAAATAGCAGAGTAAAAACTTTCATCTCCCTGAAAACTAGATATTTTTCATCCTATCCAGAACATTAGTCTCTCTTCCACCCACCCCACAAGTTACTTTACTCCTCTTAAATACTTGGAGATACTGATGTGATTTCACAAAACTACTGTCAATAAGTTCATGTTTGACATCTAATATTAAAGCGTTCTCTCAAGCATTACAGGGTTACAGAGTCAATTAAATGAGATTTAGTGTGCAATACCCAGGAGCTTTCGGTTTATTTGGGGAGACAAGACTAAACTACTAGACAGTGTCAGCAAACAATAGGCCTGATTCCAAGGGTCAGGGAGCCAATGTGGGATTTGTGCCAAATTGCTGAGTATGTCTATTCCATTTATACATTCATGGAAAAGGAGGAAAACTGCAGGGAGGGTCCACAGGCCCACTGAGCCATCTGTGGGATGGATTTGTGCCAAAACTTCATTTCTCACCTGATTATCAGGAGTTCCCACTTTGACTTGTAGCAGAGTTGCACATTAGTCCTCAAGGGGGCCAGCCTCTCCTTCAATCAAGGGGCGCAGGCTCTGTGATCTGGAGTATGCCTGAACACTAGCTAGGTGAGAAGCTAAGACTCTCCACTGTGCCCAGTCAAATTAAGTTCCCAGACATCAGACCTAGAGTGTTTCTGTCATACAGAGGAAAAAACATTTAAGTCGGCTGCCCATCTATTTCTCTCCTAGGGACACAGTTATTAATTAGGCATGGCCAAAGAGACCAGCAGCTCATTCTGTTTCCCTGTTTGCCCCATATGTCCATTACAGTAATTGTGTCTACTTTGTCTTCTAGCAGGAAGAGCTATTCCTTGTCCACTCATTCTCTAGAATGCCCATGGAAATCAAGGAACACATCTAGTAGTTGTATTTCCTCATGTGTACAGAAGAAGCCACCACAATGCTTTCAAAGATGCTGATGCTCTTGTCACTAACATGTCTTCCAGTTTCTTTCCTTAATAAAGCAGATGTCTTCCAGGACCTCTTGAAAGATAAACCAGGAAGAAGGGTATGCAGCTTGCATATGCTAAATCCATTCCCATATTCCTATCTTATCAAGCATCTGGAGCCCATCTTTTACATCATGCTTCCACATCACGGAATATGGGCCATTGCTGAGTCAAAGTTTCAGTCACCTAATCAGTACACTAATTTTCAGAGCCATTTCTAACATTAGACCCATCATCTCTGGTAAGGACACCTATATAATGGATTTAGTTTGATCCAGTTTTATGCTCTGTCCCCCTGTTTTTATACCCTTAGGATCCATTCCCACATGTGTTTCCCACAGATGTCTGGTGACATAAATTAGTCCATTTTGCATTTATGTTGGAGAATAGCTTATTTTTTCAGGTCTGACACAGGCAACAAAGGATGGAGGCTTGGAGGCTTCAGGAGAATAGGCATTTCTTTGCAATGCACCTGTTCTACACGCAGTTTTTGCTGGGTCTTCAGGAAAGGAAAGCTGGTTTCATCCACCCTAGGAGAGCAGGCTGCCTCCTCTAACAAGAGAGGCTTAAGAAGATTTGGGGGTTCAAGATTCTCAATTTCAAACAAGTCAACCCAGGGAGAAACTTGGTGTGTCTGGGACTTCAAGTTATGTGATAATTCTGCAACCCACATGACTAAATTCCAAGTCTAATTTTCATCAAGATTGGCCCTGTGCATGGTAAGAGATTTTCCTAGAGTCTCCATAAAGCACCCTGGTTGTCTAAACATTTGAACTGAGAGTTTAAACTTGTCATTGTCTATATGTGAGTTCTCCCATGCAGTTGGAATTAACTATTCCACATCAGGGTTCTTAAACTGATGCCATATTAGTCAAGTCCAGTATCTACTTGGTTCCCAAGGCTCTTGGTACAGTAAGTATTTTATCACAACCAACCATAGGTGAAAATTTTATCATACTACTACCACCAAGCCCTGACAGTTTTGAGGGTATTTTTCCTATGACCACTTCTATTACCAAGTATTGTACCAGCCAATGTCCAGTCAAGAAAATGGATCACAGTAGGTATATCAGCAGAAAGAATTGACTGATTGCTGGAAGCCTGAAAGAGCAAAAAGAAAACATTGAGCTTTCACAGTGATAACCAGAAAAAGCACCTTCCACAACTAGGGGTGGTGGACAAAAGGAAGAGGTTGAAGTTATCAGAACTGGAAGACTGAAGTAGAAACCTCAATAAGCTGGAACTCACATCACTAAGGAGAGGGCATACTGGCTGCTGCTGGTTCCTCAGGAGTTCATCAGAGGAACCCAAGGAGCTGGGACTTAGACCTCAGGAAAGGTCCGCTGCTATTGACCTCATCCCACGCCTGGTGGCTCCTCTGAAGGGTCTCGATGAGGCTGGTTCTAGGAGTAATGCAAGGAGCTGAAGGACAGAACAATTGCTGCCTCCAGGGGAAAACATTCTTGCTGGGCATTGCTGGTAGGTCCAACAGTAAGTAAGAGAGTAGAAGTAGCTGTTTTGCTCCTGCTTCCAATATCTTTCTAGGATTCCCTTCTGTAGACCTAGCAGGAAGCTACATGACAAAGGAGAAAGTTCATCTGCAGAGTCCTAGCACTGGTATCACAGAACAGAAACTGCAAGGGTGTGTTCAGAAAGAAAAAGCAACAGCTTAATAACTAGTCCAAATAAATCTTACTATAATTGACAAAAGAAAAATAAAAAAACTTTGATGTTCTGACCATTAAAAATATTTAGGCAGAAGTCAAAAATCTTCCTACAAAGCAACCTAGAAGCCCAGATGGTCATGGGCTTCTAGGTCAGGTTCATGGCCAGGTTCTGCCTGTTAGTCAAGAAAAAAATAATTCCAGTCATACACACCTCTTCCTAAGTCATTATATAGGCCAGCACAGCTTTCATAGAGAGCTCAACAAGGCTAATACAAAAGAAAAATTGTATTTCTATTTTATGCAAGAACATAGATACAAAAATCCTAAACAAAATACTAGTAAGATGAAGTTATCAATATATCAAAAAGGATAATAAATCTTATCCTATTGGATATATTTCAAACATGCAAAATTGTCTAAATATTAGAAAATCAATTAGCATAATTTAACACCTTAACATATTAAAGAAAATATGATTCAAACATCTCAATAAATGGAGAAAAAAGTACTTGATAAAATTTATGTCCATTCATAAATTTTTTTAATATTCTTGGTGCCAAAAAATGGAAATAATTTTCTTAGTGTGGTAAAGTTTATCTATTAAAAATTTATAGATAATATAGTGCAAAACTTAAGGGTTCAACTTTGAAAGCTTTCCCTTTGAGATGTGGACAAAATAAAAGATTCTTTTAAACATTGTATTAACCCATGCAGTAAAGCGAATCACAGAAATAAATTAAATAGTGATTATGCTATATACTACAAACCAACACAAAATAATACTGAAAGTAAACTGTAATTGAAAAATAAAAATAGAATAAAATAAACAAAACAGATGGTTAATGGACAAGAAGAAACAATGCTGTCATTACACACAGATAATATGATTGTATATATTTTAAAAATCCAGAAGATTCTACAGATGAATTTTTAGAATTAATAAAAGTTTTTAATGTTTGTATATATAAAGTCTATATACAAAAATCAATTGTAGAAATCACCCTAAGACAGAGTAGTTTATATATGTATTGAGTTAATACTCCCACAAATAACATTTATAAAATATTTTTAGAACCAACTATTTGACATTTTGAGGACAAACAAAAGCAGTCAGAAACTGGTGAAGAGTCACACTTGGAAATAAGAAATGGTCCTGGGCCTGTTTTTTCCCAAGAATACTCAATTGTCTGTACAGCATGAGACATCTGGACATCAAAAGAAAGCTTCTCACTTACTGGCTTAAGAAATCAGTGAATGGGCTCCCAGACTCACTAATTATTAAGAGGGGAATTCTGAAAGAGTGGGGCATGAGGAAAACCTCCAAATCTACAAATAATTTCACCCAAATCCTTGACCAGCTCCTGCACTGCACATATATGGAAAAGATTCTAAGGAGACCAATGGGAAACAATAGCTGTATAGCTGAAAGAATCAAGCAAGAATTTCATCTGTTGCTTACTCCAGTGGAAACAGTTTGGAGTTTGAACCCAGCCAAGTTAACTACTTGCTAGAACAAAAATAAACATTCTTCAAAGGAAGATAAGAGAATCCAGAGTCTGTTATCATCATCTTACATTAACAACACCTAATGTACAATAAAAAATTACTAGGTATGAAGCGGAACAAAAACAGAAAAATGTGACATAGAATCAAGGAAAAAGTGTCTATATAAACCAACCTGTAGATGATACAGATGTCAGCAGACAAGAACTTAAAGAAACTATTATAAATATGTTCCAAGACTTTAAGGAACTAATGTCCCAATGAACAAACAGACAAGAATCTCAGCAGAGAAACAGAAACTTTAGAAAAGACCAAATAAAAATTTGGAATTAGAAATTGCAATTTCTGAAAGGAAAAGATGACAGGAGAGCCTTAACAGCATATTACAGATGGTAAGAGAGAGGACCAGTGAGGTTACTGACACATCATCAGAAAGTATCAAATCTGAATAAAAAAGAAAAAAATGTTTTTGAGAAAGAAACAGAACTTTAATGACCTAAAAGCCCACTGACCTAAAGGACAATATCAAGAGGCCTAAAATACATGTAATCTGAATCCCAGAAGGATGGGAGAAAAAGACTAGGATAGAATAAATACTTAAAGAAATATGGTCAAAATTTTTCCAAATTCATGTGAAAACATGTAGTCTTTTACATCTAGGGAGGTCAGCAAATCCTAGTAAGGATCATTACAATAAAAACCACACAAGTAAATTGTAGTAAAAATGTTGAAAGCCAATGATAAATAGATAATCTTGAAAGCAAAAAGAGGAAAATCATATACTGCATACAGAGAATGAACAATAGGAATTACGGTTAAAGTTGCCCACAATAAACAATGAAAGCCAGAAGAAACAGAGGGAAAAAACCTATCATCCTAGAATGATATAGCAAAATAAAATATTTTTCAAAAATGGTGGTGAAATACACACATTTTTAGAACAACAACAAAAAATACCTGAAGGAAATAGCCAGCGATACAACTGAACTATAAGAAATGCAAAAAGTTCTCAAACTGGAGGGAAACAATACTGGTTGGAATTTATATATACTGGAATAATACAAAGCACTCAAAATGGTTAATAGTACATAAAATACTGTATTTTTAATTCTTTTAATTTTTTAAAGATATATAACTATTTTTTTAATTATGACACTATATTGTGGGGTTTTTAACATACATAAATATAATATGAGTATAAAGCATTAATAGCCCAAAGACTCAAAACTATAGTCTTATAGATTCTTAAATTTTATGCAAAGTAATAAAATATTAATTCTGAAAATCTGAAAAGTTGAGGATGCATATTGAATCTTTAGAAAATTTCTAAAAAGTAATACAAATGAGCTAGATTAAGGGTACAAAAGAATAAAGGTTGAAAGGTCTCATGGAATATTCACCGAGATAGACCATTCACAAGGCCATAAATGAAGCCTCAATACATTCAGGTCTATCACAAAAATGTGAATACACTCATTGGATTGTGATTTAATACAGTAATGTTGTACTATATACATATATTGTATATATATGTGTGTATGTATTTACAAATGTGTATATTTTTTATTTGATAAAGCAAATGGGTAAAAATGTAAATAATTAGTGACTCTGGTTTAAAGCTATATGGCAGTTCCTTGTATTATTTTTACAACTTATCTGTAAGTTTAAAACAGGAAATGAAATGTTTTAAAAGGTACAATTTATAGCAAAGTCCCTAAGTCTTTATGAAGAGAATTATAAAAATTTATTGTAAGACATCAAAGAAAATCTAAATAGTTATACAATATTCATTAAGCATGACTCAATATTGTAAAAGTTTAAATACTCCCATTTTTTTTGTAAATGTGGTGCTATTTAAATCAAACTTTCAACAGAATTTTTTTTAGAACCTGACAAGTTGATTCTAAAATTCATATGAAATGCAAAAAGCCAAGATTAAGTAAAGCGCTCTAGAAGAAGAAGTGGGTGGACCTGCTCTTCCAGACAGCAAGACTTATTAAAAATCTACAGCAATGAAGATTATGATATTGATACAGAATAAACCTCTACATAAACAGACGCTTGTTATATGACAGACATGTCATTGAAGATCAATGAGAAATGAAAGGCATGATCTGAGTAACTACATATCCACTTGGAAAAAATTAAATTGGATCTCTAATTCAAACCACACACAAAAGCCAGTTTAGGATGGACTGAAGACCTATCTACCAAAAGCAAAACAATAGAGATTTTAAACAGGCTGTAGGGCCAGGAGTCCCAAACTATTTACTGAGTTGCCTTAGGACACTGCCTCAGACTCGGAGTGGTGTCATGGGACACTGTACATTTGTGAGGGAAGCACAGGGATGCTTGACACCTGCCAGACACTGCACAGATAGATCAAGCCACAGTCCCTTAAATAACATCACATCTTTGTGAAGCTAGGGTTTTAGCAGTTGTTGTAATTTAAAGCAAAAACCACCCCAAAATCAATATGAAACAGGAAAACTTATTCCCAGGTTTGAGACATTTTGCAGTACTAACAGACATATACATCCCTGAGTAAGTAATTACAATTTAAAAATAAAATGTACATTTTTTCTTTTTATGTGTATTATCTTTTCAAATGACCACAAAGTAGTTAGAACATAAATGCTTGAGTTTGGACCTCGCTATCAAATAAATGGAAGTGTTGGGTATTTCTTTTGATCTAAGCATACCATGAACAATAACTGAGACATTAAGGGCAACAGGAATTGAGAAAATTGAGAACCTTTGATAGAGAATATACAGGGCTGGGAAAAAGTAGGTTTACAGTTGTTCATATGGCAAATAATATAATAATTCATTGAATAATAACACAAAAATGTAGTCTGTGTTTTGCATGCTCACAACTATAAACCTTATATTTCCCCACCCAGTATATGCCACCTCAGAGTAGAAAACAATTTCTTAAACAGAAGACATAAAGCATTAATCATAAAGGAAATAAAACATAAATTCAAATTTCTTAATATTGAGAACTTGTATTCATCAAAAAATACCACAAAGATACTAAAAGCAAGTCATAGGGTGGGAGAAGATATAAATGATGAAGAAAACTAACAAAGAACACTATCCGGAATAAATAAAAAATCACTACAAATCAATAAGATAAAGATAACTTTATAGAAAAATGGTGGGAGGGGGGACTGGATTGGGAGTAAAAAGGAGAAAACTGTATTTGAACAATGATTAAAAGAAAAAAAAGAAAAAGAAAGAAAAATGGGGGAAAAGGCTTAGGCAAATTAGAAAATAGGAAATCCATATGGAAAATAAATTTATGAAAAGTGCTCCTTCACACTAGAAATGAGCAAAATACAACTGAAAGCATGAGAAAATAAAAGTCTAAAACTTCTAGGAAAAAACAAAAGGAAAATTTTTCTGATTTGAGGTAAACCAACAAGTTTTTAGACTAGCACAAAAAGCTCAATTAATGAAAAATTTTTGACAAATTAGACTAGGTCAAAATTAAAAACTTCTCTTCAAAAAATATACAAGAAAATAAAAATTCAAGCCATAGACTTGGAGAAAGTATTTGCAAAACGTGTATTTGTTAAAGAATCTGTTCAGAATACATAAAGAATTCTTTGTTAAGAAAACAACCAAACTTTAAAATAGGTAAAGGATTTAAACAGACATTTTATCCAAGTCAACATAAAAATTGCCAATGAACATATCAAAATATGCCCAACATCATTAGTCACCAGAAAAAATGTAAACTAATACACAAGAAATCATTAACATACTAGAATAGCTAAAATTAAAAAGATGGAATATAGCAAGTGTTGGCAGGGATGTGAGGCAACCAGAACTCACGTAAGATTGATGGTATGTAAAGTGTAAAATGGTAAAACTGTGGAAAACTGTTTGGTGGTTTCTTATAAAGTCAAAATTATACATACTCCATGAATCAGCAATGCCCTTCTTACATATTTACCCAAGAGAAATAAAAATATAAATCCACAAAGACATATTCCGTTTGTCTTGGAAGCTTTAGTCACAACTGCCAAAAACTGGAATATCCCAAATGTCCATTGGGGGAGAATGGATAAGCTGTGACATAGTCTACAACAGAATACTACTCAGAGAGTATTTTCTGGATAACTTTATTTACCAAGCGTCTGGAAATGACAAACCCATAGCAACAGAAAACACTAGTGATAGAGGTGTGGGGTTGACTGCACAGGGGCATGAAGGAACTTTGCGGGTGACGGAAACACTCTCCCTTGACTGCGGTGGTAACTACATGTGGGGGTGAATGCATGAGGGGTTACAGTTGTCAAAAGTCATCAAACTGTACACTTCAAAAGAAGGAAACACACTGTGTGTAAATTGTACCCAAGTAGACTTGATTTTTTGACATTTTAACTAAAGAAAAAGAAACACAATGAGGTATCATTAAATACTGGCCAGACTGGAAAACTTTTCAGTCTGTCGATACCAAATGTTGTCAAGGATGAGGAGCAGCAGGAGCTTCTCGGAAAGCAGACTGTGCAGTGGATCCTGGTGTGGGAGACATTTACTAGGGAGCAGCCTCTAATAAAAGCAAGGGCGAGAAGGCAGGAAGAGAGCTAAGGTGCAAGGTTCACAAAGTCTTGACGGGTGCTCCAGGGGATTGCCCATTACAGCTGTCCCACAGTAGTCCAGAAGGGCCACGCCTTTGTTCCCCCACCCCCCAATTATCAGAGCCAGCTCCCCGGGAAGGGCATGTCCTAAGGCAAAGGCAGCTTTGAGTGGAGACAGACCCTGAACTTGTTGGGCTGGACAGTGAGACTTTCTGGAGCAAGGATCTACAGGGTCCGGCAGAAGTAAGGCCAGGTGGTCGGTAGGGTACAAGAATGTCTCGCACAAGATGGACAGCAATTTGAACATTTCACCTAAAATGTCATATGGTGAGCTTGAGTGTGATAGTGTTATGTTATAGAATTACATGCTTATGGTTTTGTAATAAAAGATTTTGTAATAAGAAGGGGCGTTACTTGTGCAAACCCTGCATATGGCACACCTTCCAGTCCACCACAGGAACATGCAAACTCTACTGATTGTGTTGGGACTTAACCCAATCACTCTGGACTCCAGTTTGGTACTGTTGACGATGTGCATGATATATAATCCGGCATGCTACTTCTGAGTATGTGTCCTGGTGAAACGCATGCCTGTGAGTCCTGGGATAAACAAACAGCCATCCCAGCACTGCTTGTAATGGCCCCAGAATGGAAACAGCTCAAAAGCTCATCAGTGATAGAACACACAAGTAAGTCATGGTATTGTCATACAGTGGAATAACCAATAAATTATTATATATCAATAAAATGATATTAATATATACACATACAGGTATGCAATGTTATACAGATCAATAAAAATGAACAAGCTATAACAATTAGATTCCCATAGGTGAGTCTCATTCACATAATGTTAAGCAAAAAAAAAAAGAAGGCGCACAAGAATACATTCAGTATGACTTCCTCCATGTAATGATTTCAGACTGGCAAAACTAAACCCTATGGTTTGGGAATGGAATTATCCATCTATGAAGAAAAGCAATGAAATGATTGTCACAGAAGTCAGGATAGTGGTTGTTCTGGACGGAGGGGAGTTCTGATGAGGGCAGTAGCACCAGGGAAAGTCTTCGAGGCTTTAGTGAACATCTGTGGGTGTTCACTTTATACTTACTAATCAAGCTGGACCTACATGTTCAGGGTACATTTCTTTGTACATGTTATATTTCACAACAAAGCAAGGGGAAATGGCATCAACATAATGGTTAAAGGAACTGGGTAAGTTTGGCCTGAAAAAAAGAAAAGAAAAGAAAAAGCTCAGGAGTTACAGAATAGTCATCAATTATCTCAAAAGCTGTCCGACAGGGCCCAGTTAGGACCTTTGAAAGAAGAAATTTTCTAATGATTCAAACACATGAAATGGGCCTCTGGGCTCAGCTGTTCCCTGGGCCTCTGTGGTCCAAGGCCAAGGCTAAGTGACGTGGGACAGAGGAGAAGCTGGGTGGCTTTGACCTCTCTGCCAGTTCCGAGGTCCCGTACAAAGAACTAGGCCTTGACACGGAAGTAGGAACACCGGCTGATGGGAGCCAGGAAGCCATTCCACATAAAGGAACACAGAGTGAAAGAGCACATGTTTATTTTTAAAATAAATGTCAGTGAATGGATCCTTGCCTGGTGAGCTCATTTAGCTTGCCATTTCTACTTGGGGAAACGCCTGTTGCTTTTACCAAGCAGAATCTGGTTTCCAGCTGAACCTGTTCTGCCCCTGGCCTTCTAGGCTCTAGGTCCCAGCCACCTTGAGTCCATCAGAGACCGTGCAAGGCCTTGTATTCCAAATACCTCCCAGGTGGATCGCCACCCACAAAGAGGAAGAGCAGGGAGATGTAAGGCAAGGTATACCACCAAGACTACTGCTATTGATAATGCTAATGACCACTGGCCATATGTTTTGCATACATTTCCTCGCTTAAAGAATCCAGCTCTGTTTATGCCTTCAACCCATACGGCCATATTCACCACAACTTAGAAGACTGATCCACCCACATTTACCATAGCGATCAGGAATGGTGTGGCAGAAGGCAAACACACTTCAGTTTGGACAATGTTCAGGGTGGAGGGATCTGGTTCTTATTCTGGACTAAGAGGGGCAGCCACCTGTCACCCACGGCCACCCCTTCTCATGTCCTTGGCTGCCCTCTCCCTTGTTTGTAAATGATAACTTTCCACACTGCCCACCCTATGATAACTAAAGTTAATAGAGCACCTCCTGCAGGTGACACACAGAACTGGACGCTCCTCATAAGTGTTTCATCCTAACGCAGTTTTACTGATGAGCAAACCAAAGTTCAGAGTAGTTAAATAACCTACACAAGGCCACACAGCTCATCGGGAGCAGAAGAAAATGCAAACAACCTCATACATGTCCCAGCGCTTTACTGTATAATGAGTTCCTCCCACGCCAGCCGTTCATTTCTACTCCTAGCCCTTCCCACATGGGGAAACTGGCTTCCCATTCCCTCCAACAATGGCCTACCTGACCTTGTCTGGCCCATTTATGGTCATCACCCTACCTGATTTCCTTAACAAAAAACAAGAGATTTTCTCCATCCTACTTGGTAACAAATATTTCTTACCAGATGAAAAAATGTAATTGACTCCATCTCTCTCTACTCCCTCTTCTACTTAATTTTTCTGAAACCCTCCTTGGTAACAGAGCAGGAGTCTCTTTTCCAGAGGGACACCCGCATTTTTGCAGATTTGCTTAGGAAGAGCGGATGGAGCTCGGTGTCTACAGGAGATCGGTGGCCATACTGACTGATCAGGGTGAAAGAAGCCCATAAAAACTCGGCAAGTTTGATGACTTAGAAGAAAACTATTTCCGTGACTGTGCATGTGCATGAGTTCACAGCTCCGAGGAACCCCCTGCGTGTGCAAGGAAGGGTCCGGGGTGAGTGTGCAAACTCACGGCGCTGCTCACCGGGCTTTCTCAGGCCAGCAACACAACCCTACTGCTCTCCGCGACTCCCCCAGTGCAGCACAGGTTCATATTTGCGGAGATTGCCACAACCCCAGCCAAACCCTGAATCACGGGTGACTCACTTGTCAGCCGATTTCTCTGCAGAAAGCTCTTAGCAGTTAATTTCTGGCTAATTTATTATCCTTCAGCTTAGCCCTACAGCGCCATTAGCTAGGAGCCTGCCATGACTGAGTGAAATATTGTCTAATTTATTATCTTATTACTCCTCTGGAACAGGATCAATTAATTACCCATTAAAGTATTTCAGCTGGGGAGATTTATTGGGGGCCCTCTGCCTTTTAACAGATGATTAGTTATACATGTTTGTTTGCTTGAAGAGCGGAGACTAGCAAATGAATAGAGGCGCTGGAGAAGAGGAGAGAGGCGAGGAGAGAGGGAGCCGGTGCAGCAGGAGGCAGCTAATGGCTCTCCTCTGACTCCGTGAAAATGGAGCAGTCAATGACAAGAATTATCGACTCATTCACTTGCGGTTTTGAGATAACCATATGTACAGGGGAAAGGGAGGAGGGGGGAGAAAAACCCTCACTCAACTGCTTTTTCCATTCAATAAATTCGCTTCAGAATATATTGGATTGGGGTTTGATGGCTATTTCGTGTTTTGCAGAGTGCTGACACTGGTATGATTCAGTAATTATTGTTTCTTTTAAGTTATTGCTGTAATTTTGCTCTCTAAGATCCCAATCAATTTCTGCCTCTCAAGGGCACGCTTGAAAAGCGATATTTGAAAACAGCCCTCTGATAGATTGTGCTGCTAGACAGTGGCTGAGACAAATAGCCTAATCTGGCACAAATTAGCTTGGCTTCCACAGATAGTTTTATACAGCAATGTAAATTATATTGTCAGGCCTAGTCACTTTCCTGCTTAGAGTGCAGCTAACAAGGAACCGTGGAGACATTATCGGTGCTGCCGTGCACTCCCAGGGCCGCTGCAAAGCCATTTGTAAAGGGAGAGAGAGAGAAAGAGAGAGAGACTTTAGGTAACAAAAGCAAGGTAGGTGAGCAGAAGTGACCCAGAACAAGCATGCAGCTCTGAGTTCTCCTGGCTGGGACTGAACTAAACCCTCGGAAGGGGGGCTATTGAGTGTGTGATGGGCTGGTCCAAACCATGGGAGAGATGGGGGACAGAGTGACAGGCTCTGTTCCCAGAGCTGAGAGCAGGAGAAGCAGTGCTCTGTTGGGAGGCAGCAGCAGCAGAGAGCAAGGGACCTGAACCCCAGCCTCCTTCCTGCCTGGAGAAATGGTTTGTGCTGGCCTGGGTGTGGGGGAGGGACCCGGAGATGTGCTGAGCTGTGCAAAGGGAAAGACGTGCTGAGCAGAGCTGGAGGGAAATGTGCTGAGCAGAACGCCAGCCAGACTGCACTGGCCGTCCTGAGAAGGTGTGGCAGGAGGCACTGGCCAGCTCCGGCCAGGCTCCCTGTGGAGCTGAGAGGCCTTGAGACATGAGCACTCCATCCCCAGAATCCTGTGGGAGGCAGGCTTTTGCCTAGCTAAGAAAGAAGCCTGATTAAAGGTGCATTTTCTGTTCCAGGCCTTGGAGCATTCTGACCCTTTGCCTAATATAGAAGGTCTCTGGCTGGTCTTCAGGAACCTCCAGGATCTGGTTCCACTCACCTTAGCCACCACAACTCCCACACTCTTCACCATGACCCTTCACCCCAGACAGAGTTGACCCTTCACCATCCCCAATAGTAGACTCCTCCTTCCCCTTCTTTCCCTCACCTAGCACTCCTTGTCCCGTTGCACCAGAGCAATCTCCGGTTATCTCTGCCTCTTTGCAACCCATGTTCTCTCCAAGTTCCACCTCTGCTGGGCCTGGCCGTGGGTGGCATGCTATTTAGCTGTCACTGAACATCGGCCAAATGGAATTCCAAGTTCTCGGAGGCCTGACTGTGAGCACCTTGTGTGCTGAGACAGGAGCAGGCCCAGCTCCAAGGGCAGTCAGCACTGCCCACCTAACTAACCTTGGGAACTCCCCGCGCCCAGGGACATAGAGCCACTCGGGTTTGTCAGGGCAGCCTCGTGAGTTCTGGAGAGGAAGAGTCAATGGGAGCTGACCAGGGCAGTGCCACAGTCTGGCAGACAAGGGCAAGTGTCGAGAAGCCACATCTACACACCACACAGGCCTCAGCCTGAATGGGCTACAGGGGAGGCTGCTATTTCTTACTCTCCCGAGCTCCTGGGCTGAGGCTACAGTGCTTCATGGCCAAAGGCCATCCCTCCTGGTCAAATGACACTTCTCAGTAGTAATGAGGACAACTCGCTTACGGCTCCCAGGAGAAAACAACTTCTCCCCACGCATCCTGGGCCTCCTTGCCTGAAAACGGACAAGACATTTGCTGCTTTAAAGACAGACTGGCTTCGAGTTTAATTTAGTCTCACCTGCCCGTCCAGTTCCTGTCTGATCTTTCTAGGCTGCTCTTAGCCAAACATTTTTCCATTCTTGCTTCGAACTGACTTACTCTTCAGTCACTCTAGGAGGGAGGCTGGTGTTGCCAACTGCTTGGTTTATTGCAGAGGCACGTGCATAGATGACAGCAATGTGACATACGCAAGAATGACGCTGACTCTTTTCATTCAATCTGATAAAAAATGTTGTTGTTTGGCAAAGGGGCACTTTTATTTTTTTAAGATTTTATTTATTTATTTTTAGAGAGAGGGGAAAGGAAGGAGAAAGAGAGAGAGAAAAAAAAACATCACTGTGTGGTTGCCTCTTATGTGGCCCCCACTGGGGACCTGGCTCGCAACCCGAGCATGTGCCCTGACTGAGAATCAACCCAGTGACCCTTTGGTTCACAGCTCAATCACTGAGCTACACCAGCCAGGGCAGCATTTTTATTTTTTTAACACTACCATGCAATAGACAGTGCACCAGATACTTTATGCAACTCCTGTTTTCTAAATTAATTAAGGTAATGCTGTAAAAATAAACCCAAAAATGTTTAATAGCTCCAACACAATAGAAGTTTATGTCTCACTTATACTAAGTCTAGAATGGGACCCCAAATGAGTGGGAGAGTGCTCCTCCAAGCAATGGCTGAGGGGCCACCGTCTTCAACTCGTGGCTTCCAAGTTCCCTGTGCTCTCCCGCATTAAGTCCAAAAGGGAAAGCATGTGGAATTTGTCCGTGGGAGGTGTTTTTATTGGCCAGGCCTAGAAGCAGACTGCGTCATCTCTGCTCAGATTGGATGGACAAGCACTAATGAGAGATATACCCGCAGATGCAATGGCTTGTCCTGAGCTGGGCAGCTCCCAGCAACAACTCCTTTGCACTGTAGGAGAGAATCACCATCTAAGCATTGTTATCCCCATTCCACACATAAGGAAACTGAGGTGTATAATGTCCAAAGCCACATAGCTAGCAAATGTAGAGCTAGAATTTAAACCCCCGTCTGTCCTACACTAAAGCCTGTGCTTATTCCAGTCCACCAAATTAAGCCATATGGGAAAATAAAATCTAATCAGGAAAATAAGCTTCAGATAAAATAATCAGTCATGTTCCCCAAGATTCAAGTTTAAGAATTGGTTTTAGAACACCTAGCTCTAAGGGCTTTTAGTCTGACATGTGTGCCCCTGAGCCACACTGACCCACACTGACCCTGGAACTCGGGAAGCAGAGCTAGATTCATCTCCTTTAAGGGCAATGGCAGAAATTATCACCCACTTTGTAAATGATGAAACCAAGGCTCAGAGAGATCAAGTGATTTGCTTAACGTCACACAGCAGGCAGGACTAGCACCCAGTCTGCTCACCACAAGTCAAGGGGTTTTTCACACCGAAGCTGGAAGTAAAATAAAAGATCATCATAGTCTCCTTGTCAAAGCCAGCTTACAGCACCTGTTGCCTGAACCTAGATATATGGGAGATTTGAGGATCCTACCCTCCCTTTCTCTAAATGGTCCAAAAATGAAGAAATTGAAGACTTCACCAATGTGGCCATCAGGAGAGTCTCCATACACTCGGGGGTAGGAGGACAAAACTCCTCGAAGGCACTGACTGCATCCTATTTCATGTCCATGATCAAGGCCTAGTACAGTACCTGAAAAGCTAATAGAGATGCAATAAATACCTATTAGATACATATACAAATGGATAAATAAGTGCATCCTTCATTTTCTTATCAAGAACTAGTAATCATGATAACTTTCAGAAGAATAGAAAATAAGTCTCTTCTCTCTAACTATTGACTTTTGAACTATAACTTATTGTATTATTAAATTTGTGCTTTCTCTAGTAAGTGTCATATATATATTCTTAACTTTTCACAATCTACTTTAGAATTAATTTTGCATCTTTTCATGCAAAATGCAAAAATTTTGCAACTATATAGGTCAATGTACCATCTCTCCCCATCTTTATGCCAAGTCATTGTGCATATGACATCTACTCCGTTTTAAATCCTACAACACAATGTTAGAATTTATGCTTCAAATGTCATGTGTATTTTAAAGTAATTAGGAAAGAAAAATTGTATTTTTATTTACTCCAGATATTTACCTTTTTTAATGCCCTTTGTGGCTTTCTAAAGATCTGCTTTTCCATCTGATAGCATTTCCATTCATTCTAGAAAACTTTCTTTAGCATTTATTGTAGTGTGGGTCTGCTGGCAATGAACCTTTTCTTCTGGTTAAAAATGTCTTTATCCTGCCTTTATTCTTGGAAGATACTTTCCCTGGACATAAATTTTGGGTGGACAGGTTGGGATTTTTTTAATAAATTCAAAGATGACCTTTTCTTATTTTCTTGCCTCCATCAAATTGCTGCTCCCCTATATATAAGGGATCCTTTGTCTCTCACAGCTCTTCAGATTTTCTTTTTCTTCTTTCATTGTTCATAATTTGACTATGATATCCCAAGGCATGATTTCTTCATCTTTATTTTGTTTGGAGTTTGCTGAAATAATGCATAAATTTGCCCATCAAATTTGGAAAATATTTGCTCATTATTTCTTCAAATATTTTTTCTGCACCATTTTCTCTCTTGTTTTGTAACTCTAGCAGGAGTTCGACATTTACTGTTACTTCACAGGTGCCTTCAGTTTTGGGGGATTTTGTTTGCTTGTTTTTTTCCTTTCTATTCTTAGCATAGGCTAATTCATATTGCTCTGTCTTCAAGTTCACTGGCTCTTTCTTGCTCCTCTCCATTTTGCTTTTGAGTCCATTCATGAATTTTTACTTCAGACATTTTAATTTTTATTTCTATTTGGTCCTTTTAAACAGTTTCTATTTCTCCACTATTTTATTTTTTAATTTATTTCAAGCATATTTTTTCTGATGTTAATGAGTATGGTTATAATAACTACTTTAAAATCCAACATTACTAATTCCAACATTTGAGTCACATAGGGGTCATTCTTCAATGATTATGTTCTCTCTTGAAAATAAGTCACATTTGTCCAGCTATTTCTGTGCTGAGTAGTTTTGGATTATCTTCTGGTTATTGTAAATGTTTTGTTGTGGGTACTCTGGATTATGTTATACTCTGCTGAAGAATATTAAGTTTTTGTTGTTGTTATTGGTTGTATTCAAACTTAAAATTCTGTCTCTTGGGTGGCAGCTCAAATCTCAGTTCAATTTTTTTATTTTTAGCTGAGCTGTTTGGATTCTATGCCATGCATGCCTGAACCAGAGATGTGCGTGGAGTTTATACTTTGCAGCTGTAGTTACCCAAAATTCTTTCATCTAGTTTCTTAGGCTAGAAAAACTGCAGGTTTTATACAGGAGCCTTAGCAGCCCCATGTAGCTAAGGGTCATAATAATTAATGGGAAACACCCCATATTATTTCCTTCTTCCAAGTGTCCATTATGCCTTCAGGTGACTGTTCTTTTAATTTTGTTCAGAGTTTATAGTTTGCTTGTTTAGAGAGGGTTAGTCTGATAGGCACCCACTTGGTCATCCCAGAAGTGGAATTCTCCTAAAGTATTTTGAGAGGGGGAAAAGTCAGTTGTTTCAGACAAATTACCTCTCATAGTTCCTTGGTCTCTACATTTTACAAAAATTTCCAAAAATTTCAAAGATAAAAGAAATGTGTTTGTGGTGGCAGTATGGAAGGGACTGAACCCAACTATAAATCCGGACATTACTGGACCTTTAACTTGCACCATTATAGCATACCTGTACATCAACACGCATTTATTAGGCATCCACTATGTGCGAAACAGGGAATTTTCAGGCAGGGCTCTTGATGGATAGTATATATTGAAGCTCTTCCAACTTTGATCAATATAAATATATAGGTTTTCCTATACTAGTTGAGGCATAATTAATAATAATAGTTACTATTTTGAGTGCCAAATGTATGTCATGCACTGACTCTAATCACAAGAATTCTCTGTTTTATATGAGCAGTGTACGAAGTGAAAAGTAACCAGGGGTCAGAGTCAGATGGCCTCAGTTTGAACCTTAACTTTGATACTAGCTAAATGGCTATATCTTATGCAAAATTGTTCAACATCTATGAGCCTTAACCTACCTATAAACTGAGCAAAGTTGTCATAATGATATGAAATACCAGGAATAGAACAATAATCCTGGCTCATAGAAGCTTTTACTTTTCATAGATGAAAATTCTTACTGTTAGAAAATTTAAATAACTTGCTCACAATCAAGAAGTTAGTTTGCCACCTAATAAGCATCATAACTAGATTTCCACCATTATGTCTATGCACTTTCTTTACAGACAGCTGCATTATCTCTATTATAACTACCAATTATTGAGTACCTATCATACCCTAGAACTATAGTAGGTACATACCTACATATAACCCTGAAGCTAACCAAAAGATAAAAAATACAAAATCCTCAGATCAGGTAAGTGTTTTTACTTGTGGAATCATCAGAATTGTAGGTTTTTCAGATAATTCTGACTAGCAGAGAGTTAATGTCTTCCCTTAGGGGAAGCCCCGTTCCCTGATGGAGTTACTATCTACCCCAAAATGTCAAAGAAAGGCACACTGGTGCTTTTCTGAAGAGAGAGAGAGGGGTTCCACAAATGGTTACCTGTACCCGTTTTATTCAAGAATACATTTAGAGCCCTGACTGGCAGAGCTAAGTTGGTTTGGCATCACTCCACAAAGCAAAAGGTCACCAGTTCAATTCCCAGTCAGGGCATGTGCCTGGGCTGCAGGCCTGGTCAGGGCGCATGCAAGAGGTAACTGATTGATGTTTCTCTCTCTCTTTTCTCTTCCTCCCTCCCTTCCCCTCTCTCTAAAAATAAATAAATAAAATAAAATAAATACATTTTGATGGCTCAGATGGGTGGGGAGAGAATGAAGTTTGGACAGAGGAGTAAGGCCCCCTCAAGTCAATGACAGAATCAACAGTCCTCTGCCCTATTCTGTGCTTTGGAGAGATTAATGTTGGATATTATTTGCACATTTTATATCTTGCATTTTGATCAAATTCTTAGCCATAATAAAACTTCCTTTGTCAAGCCTGCCATTAGTGGGTTCAAGATTCTTGAGGAGCACATACAGACCTCCCACACCCACATAATTAAAGTGATCACTGAATTCACTTAAAAGCAATTATCTAGTCTGTTGGCCGGATTCCACTCCCCTCCTATATAGCATAACATATTTTATTGCTTCTGTTTATTATCCCATAACTGTGGGCTTACATGTTGGTATTAAATCTTAATCACATTATCAGACTTATTGGTACATCTATTCATGCATTTATTTGCCCAAGAAATAATTATAAAATGTCTGTTTATGTCATACACAGAAGCCAGAGATATGTATAGTTGTGTTTCATGATCTCTATCAAAGCCTAATACAGTGAGTACACAGGTTCCCTGGCTCTGAGGTCAGAGACCTGGACTCTAACTCTGCCTCCTTTACTTACTTAATGAAAGACATTATTGAAGTCATTTAATTTCACAGAATCTCAATTTATACACCTATCATGTGGGGATAATTTCCTGACATCTCTAACTAACAGGGTCTTACAAAGTCCAAGTCAAGTTTTGTAAGCAAAAGCATTAAAATTTTAAATAGTATATAAATGTAAGTTCTCATTATGATATTAAGTATTAGGTATTATTTATATGTATTGCTTTTTTCCTTCACTGTAAATTCCTAAATGATTTTCAAAGAAAAGCTGTCATTGTTATCATTGTAATAGGTAAGTGTCACGTCATTATGCTAAGGCTTTGCATAGAGCCACAGAGAATGAAGGGCTAAAAGAATTAGTTGAAGATAGCGTGTTTTCTCCAAATGCTTTTGTTTGTTCCATTCATCAAATAAAGGGAGCCCAGCCTTCTTGGAACTTACAACATAGTCACAAATATAAATACCAGCTATTAAATTATTGCTTTGGTAAGTGTTAGTAAGGAAGAATTTTGAGATGCCGTAGGAGCACAGAACGAGCACAGGGCCCTAGCAGACAGGGGCAAGACCCCACTGAGAAAACCATCCCAACGCTGAGATCTAAAGGAGAAACTGTGGTTAGCCAAGCAGGGAGGCAAGCAGAATGCTCCAAAAAAAGAGAGCAGTATGTTTAAAAGACCAGAATCAAAGGATAGCACCACTGATTTTAGGGGCTGAAATAAAACCAATATATCAGGATGGGAGAGAACCCAAGTCAGAGCCGTGAGGTCAGTCTGGTGACCCTGGCAGAGGTCACATTATGCAGGGTCTTTGGGAGCACATTACAAATTTGGATTCACGAAAAGCCATTGGAGGATTTCAAGCAGGAGTAATATGGTCACTTTTTTTCCATTTTTAGAGTAGCTTTGACTATAATAGAATGGGAAATAGATGTGAAGGGGCAAGAGTAAGTGTGGGCAGGCCAGTAAGAACCAATGGCAGTGATCCACAGAAGAGAAAACGGTGTCTTATACAAAGCTGGTAGCAATGAGAGAGAGAGAAGTGTCTGGATCTAAAATATGTAAGAGGTATACTGGCTCGAGTGAGAGAAAGATCCACTGTGCAGCGGCCAGGGAAAGAGAGAACTCAAGAATGACTCCCGGTTTTTAGTTTGAGCAACTGGGTATGATGATGATACTTACCACAAGAAGGAAACGTACAGGGAGCAGGTTTGAGAGTCAAGATAATGGCGCAAGTCTTGGAGATGTTAAGTCTGAGGTGCCTGTGGCAGAGGCTTGTAACTGTACTCCCAATACTCATTCTGAGGAGCTGGGGACAAGGAGAACGTGCAAAGAACCTCGATCTGCCTAGTCAGTTAGATGAAAGTTGTCCTTGTGCCTTGGGTCATTTTAATACATTTGCTTAATTTCTTATCATTCTGTGGTGGGTTGATAAAGCCCAGAGCCTTCCATCTTGCATTTTCAAAATGAGATCTGACTACAAGGCTCCCCAGCTAGTACCACATTCCCCAGCTTAGCTTGCAACTAGGTATGGCTCCATGGATTGGGTGTGTAGGTGCCAAGTACCACTACTGGCTCACCTTCTGAAAAGGGAGCTGGTTGCCCTCAGCTTCCTCTTCCCCCTTTGTGCATGTTGGAACACAGTTTATTTGAGACATCTTTCATCCTATGGAAGAGGACAGTACCCTAGGTAGTGAAGTAACAATGTAGAGAAAAACCTAAGCCTCTTCCTGGACAACTTCATGAAACAGACCTCCTGGAATGCCTAGTAACTCTGAACTATGGTATGAAAGAGAAATCGACTTCAATCTTATTCGAGCTACTGCATTTTGTATTCTCTTTGCTACAGCATAGTAGCCAAGTGGAGCTGTCTGGTAGCAAGCTGGACAGAGTCTCAGGAGAGTTGGAGAGTCTTCAAAACATAAGAGGCTATTGAAGCTGTGACAAAAAGATAAAATAGTCTGAGCAAGAGAGAAAATGGAGTGAGACAGCAGAGACTTGATCAGAACCCTAAGGACCCCAACGAAAGGTGAAGTGCCTACATCCAAAATGACGAAGCAAACTGGGAAGTGACCAGAAAGGTGAGAAGATCCCAGGGGACTGTGATGTTCCAAAAGGGAGCAGGCAATCCTGGAGAGGGAGCATGCAATATAAACATCTGTTTGATTTAGTGTCTTGGAGTTCATTGACGACCTTGAGGAGAAGTGTCAAGGGCACGGAGGAGGGTAGAAGCCATACCCAAGTGAGGCAACAGAAGTGATGAGTATACCATGTTTGTTCAGAAAGTGTGGCTGGAGATAAAAAAAAAAAGGTAGCTCATCTAGAGATGGCAGAGGTAGCATTTTTTAAATGGAAGAGATTTGGAAATATATAAATGCTAACAAGAAAGGAAAGCATGAATGTAAACCATAGTTCTAGGTGACAAGAAGGTGAGAATGAATGGGATGATCTGGACCAGTGGAGGAACTGACCCCAGAGAGAAAAAAAATGTGTGTATGGTTTCCGTTTTAACAGAAGGGAGTTTATGCAACCACACATCTGTCCCACTAATCTGGGTCCAGGTTCATAGCCCCTTTTTATCATCACGTTAGACAAGCCAGTTACCAGAGCAGTCAAGTGCAACTAATAAGAGTTTTCTTAATAAATATGTATAATAATGGTCTCATTTTTGTAGAGTTTGGGAGCTAACCTAATTAGTGGATACTGGATGCTGAAACTGTCTACATTTTAAATGCACTAATATGAATGTACAAAACACACATAGATTCCAATTTGAAAGTTAGAATGAAGAGCCCCTTGAAGGCAGGAATTGTATACAGTTTTCACTGTAGTCCCCAGAACTTAGTGGGTACTCAATGAATATTTCCGGATTCAGTTAAGTTAAAACTAGACTTTATAAAACGATTGAGTTTTCTTTACCAAAGGATTCACCACTGGGTAACTTCAAAGAGCCAGTTACCCTGATGCATTTACAATTTGAACAGAAACTTACCTTCAAACTCTGGCTATAAGTACAGTTCACATTTTGAATCATGATCCTAGGTTTAGCCACTCGAGTATCTATCAAGTAAAAGCAAGAACCCCAAAGCCTCCTGAATCAGTGAGAAGAGGTATATAGACGTTGCGGACAACAACAGTAGCAGAAAAATTTCTGAAACTTTGAGAGGTTGCGTGTGGGCAAAGGAGCTACAAAGATCTTTAACCTGACTAGCCAGTTGGATAACCTTTGTCTCTGTGCCTCGGAACATTTTAATATATTTACTAAATGTCTTATCACTCTATCTCGGATTGACAAAGTCCAGGGCCCAGCTATTTATCTTGCCCCTGGGGTGAGTTTCTCTTTGAGGCCAAGAAGCGGTTATGGGAAAGGAGCAGGCAGCTGAGCACGCTCTGGCGCCAGCTTTTACTCGGGCTCTAAAATTCACCCTACCATGTCCTTGGTTTCTGAATTATTAGTCTGTTCACCCTCCGTGCCCTCTGTCAGGAGATGTGACTAAGACACACTGACAGTTCCTGGAGAGCTGTGTTCCTCTTTTCTGGGTCACTGCAAGTAACCCTCAAGAACACAGCGCGGACGATTTGGTTGATGAGATCCCCAGCTTTCTGCCTTTATCTGCCTTCAGGAGAACAGACAAGGGACTGGGAGTTCAGAAGCATCAGACCCGAGAGAGAGCTGATCTGGCCCGATTCCTTCATTTTGCAGACGAGCAGATTGTGACCTAGGATGGGAACGCAACTGGCCCGGGGTCACGCAGCCAGTTAGGAGCAGCCTGGCCCTGGGATCAGATCTCGTGGGTCCTGGTCCCAGGGTCCCTGGTAGGGACCTCCAAATGAAGACATGATTCCCTTTTCAAACATCTGGTCCTAACCATTTCTATCTTTTTTACACGGGTCAGGAAGGAGATGAATGTCCACATCTCTGCCCATGCGCTTTGTTTTTTTATGGAGACTTAAAAACCCACCTTACTTATCAGCATCTTCATATTACCCTTGTGAACCTATGCTCTAAAAACCTCATTCCCAGATATCTAATCTTCCTGGGTTCCCTATTTCACTTTGCAAATTCATCCTCTCAAAGCAAGGACTCTAGGTCCTTCAGATCCACCCAGTCCGCAGCCACCCCTTGGAGACAGAGAGTAAAGATAACCCTTGGAAGAAAGAGTCACACCTCCAGGGCCCCTTTTCTGTCTTCAAAGCATTTGCACACATATGTGTATACAGGCATAAACACACACGCATGCAAACACACACATACATATGTGGCAGTCCAGCAAGCCAAAATGAGGGGGCAGAAAAAGGCCCAGGCAGGAGAGGAGAAAATGTCCCCTTTATATCTGTAGGCTGCCTCCAGCAAAAGCATTCCTAAATACGATAGGTTAAATATATTGCTGCCATTACACTCTACAAGAAACACATTCCATAAAAATGAAGGTGCTGTAAATTATACAAATATGATGCTAACAAGCCAGGAAACGCGCCGCTAATGAGGTCAGCTCCAGAACTCCCGCAGCGCTGCAAATCACGTGCCAGTCCCGCATGTGAGGTACAGGAACGGAGTCGGGTCAGCATTTTCTGAGTGTGTTTGCAGCCTGCTGTTTGGTGCATGGTTACGCAGGTAGATAAAAAGCCTCCACGTCTCCTCCCAAGCTCCCCCCCAACTTTGTTTATGTGTCAAATATCCAAGTCACCAGATGAGCATGCTCTGCATTAATGTACCTGACTATTACGCCTATTGTTCTCCTGCTCAGAGTAGAGAATTAGTCACTCAGATGTGTAAATATTGGTTACAGTTTTGAAGCATGCAAGCTTTGTGTTTCTATCAGCCCCGTTCCTGGAGGAATTATGCATGCTGTTGGCACCGAGTTTTGTACACACTGTATTTGCTAAAGCTCTAAAAATCAAATAAACATGTTCTCAGCTCCTGAATTATTAGTCCATTCACCATCTTTCCCCGTTAGGGGGGGAAACAATAAACACGCCGAAATGTGGCATTTAGGAACTGCAACAAGATTTCTGCTTGGCATTTACAAGTTGGAGAACAATCAAAACACCCTTCCTATGCCTTTGTCACGCAGCCTTCAGCACAGAATGCCAAGATGTCTTCGAAATCACTCCTGACCTCTCGGTGATCAAGACCTTCACCAGGGGCGAATGTGGGCCCTCCACTTCCAGACATGTCAGATGTGGGGACTGGTGCCCTCAGAGACCCAGACATGAGGACAGACATGGGGTACAGAATCTGGCATCGAAGAAACCCATACCACTCAAATTTGGAAAGCAGAGCTCCATCTCTTAAAAGCAACCCAGGTTTCCCCTCTGGGAGTTCCAGGCTCTCTATTTCCTGCTCTCAGTTAGGGTGCATAGGACCCCAAGACGGAGCTTACAGGGGATAGCTCAGAATGGTTACATTCACCCAGTCTGTCAAAGATCCTCAAAGTAGCAACCATTTGGAAGAAGAAAGTGCCACCAATTTTAGAGGCCAATCCCATAGTTTCTTGGCACATTCCTTTTTCCTACCAGGATCCAGGGCAATTAAGGTTTAAAGCCATTGAGGGTGAGTGAGTAGCAAAGTGAGAGGTTCAATGTGAGATGCACAAAAGAATTTAAGTGAACATTTAGCAGGTATATATGATCACAAAAATATCCTCTACATCCCCCAAAGCCAAAAGAGGTATTTATGGAACAGCTTCAGTTCAGAGCCAACAGCAGGGGTAGGAGGAAGTTTTGTTCAGAACCGCCTGGCCTAGCCCTGGTCTCAGACACCTGTTTATACTCCATCGCAAAGGTTTTATTGAATCTGTTCCCCCCAGTCTAGGGGCCCTGCGGTGGATCTATTTGTATACACATATCACAGGTTTTGGAAATAACTTCAGCACATAAATGCCATTATTTCCAACAGAGTTGGTGTAAACCATATTTACTACTCAAACGCTCAGCTAAAAATCGAGCTGCAAGGAAACAGCAGCAGCAGCAGCAGCAGCGACAACAACAACAAAGAAATCAGTGACAGCTACAAACCACAACCACAGATCAAACCAATTCGTAAAGTGGCCTTGATGTGGGAAGCTCAAAGCAAAGACATAGTGAGATGGCAGGCGGGTGGTGGCGCTCAACACACTTGAAAGCAAATTGAATTAATAATTCCCGGCTCGGAATTAAACACAGGCTGCTTGTGGGGAGCACACAGGGCTGTAGAGAGGAGAGGGGAAGGTATAGAGGGAGGGAGACACAGTGAGAAACACGAGTGTGTCTCCCCGCCATGAAAACCTCAGCAGTCTTTGTGGTCACAGACGAGGGTCTACACGGACAGCCCTGGAGCCGTTGCTGACATTCAGCAGCTCCCTGGTCCCCAGCATCGTCCAAACAAGAGGAAGCATCCGAAGGACAGCATCCCCACAAGTAAGACTCTCCCCTGCTGTGGAGGTGTGAACTATCTTGCTTCCTACTCCAATCAAGAATGATAAAGCCACAACACCGGAGCCACGCTCATACCCCATGTGGGAACTTTCATTCATTCATTTCTCTGACAAGCACTCCCTGAGTACCTATTGTGGGTTTAGCACTGGAAAGAAGAGAAGTATATGTAAGGCATTATGGTCTATAGGGGAATAGGAAGTGTTAAATTAAAATTATAGTTAAATAGGAAAATGACCATAGGTTTTCGGGGGGCGGGGGAAACAGCAGCAGTGTATAATTAACATCCAAGGGACAGAGTGATGCAGGTACTGATGGCTGATTGAGGCCCAAGTGACAAGAGAACACTGTAGGCTGGAGTGACCCAAGAAGGCTGCATGGAGGAGGGGGGCTTTAAAGGTAGACAAGACTGAACTAGGCAGAATAGAGAGGGAAGCAGAATCAATGCTACAGAACTGTGTGAGGTGAAGACCACGAGGTGGGAACACACACGGCAGGTTTGGAAAGTCTAAAGTGACCATTCTGACTGATATGCAGATTTGTATAGGGGAATAAAAACAGGTGTGGTTGGAAAGATTGTTTGTTTCTGTGGAAAACTTACCAAGCTAATGTTAGAGATTTGGTCACAGATTGAAATTTACCTGTAATGAACACAAGGCAGCCTTCAATAACAGGAAAACCCATTTCCCTAGAATCTGCATAAATTTACATCTAGGGAGAGTACATAGATGCAGGACTAGACACAAGACTGCATGTGGAAAAGAGTGGGTGCATCTCTCTGCACCCTGCATGTGTCCACACGCTGATATGTCTGCACTGGGTCTTTTATGCCCTCTCCCCCCCTGGAAACAACTGAACTGGCGTGTTGTACTTACAAACAGCCCTGCTTCCTCTCAGGCAAAATCTGTGTTCAGGGAGGGGGTGGGGCAGCACAGTGGGAGAAGAAGACAGAGGTACGGTTCTTCTAGGCCAGCAGAAGGTACTTGAACTCTGCGGGAAGGTCAGCTGTTTGTAATGGCGATGAGTCGAGAATCGCCATAACCCAGAGCAGACAAAGTGTGAAATATGCATTTTTCTCTTTCATTTTGCACCATTTATACGAGACCTCTGTGTGGAAGCGGCAAGCAAAGCCCTCAGCTCCAGCCCCGCGGGGTTGGCAGATTTATTACTAAATAAAAAAAAGAAAACAGTTCAGCTGTCTAGCCAGGTAGAAGGGATTATCTCTACTTGAAAGAAACCAGACCCGAAAAATGACTTGCTGTGGCGAAGAGAAGGGCCCCTGCTCTGCCCAAAGCTGTGTGACCTCCAGCTGCAGCCAGAATCACGAAGTCTCACGATGTTCTTAATCCCAGCTCCAGCCCGGCTACGGGGGACAGTCCCTCTCACGAGGGCCCCTAGGCTCTCTCTGCTCTCCATGGCGAGTCCTGGTGAAACGCTGGCCTGGTGCAGACCGGCGCGTCTCCTGCCAGCTGCAGAGGGGACTGGCCCTGCACAGAAGGCAGCCCCGAGCTGGGTCACACAGGGGAACCAAGGTCTCAAGCGGCAACTCACCATGGGAGTTCCAGGCTCCCGGACAAGCACCACATCCAGAACACTTGTGTGAGGAACTCTGCCTCGACCCTTCCCCACCCAGGGCTCAGCCCAGAACCAGCCCAGCCTGGGGCCAAATACCTAATCACATTCACAAACAGTAAGGCTGTGAGAGTACCCAAAATCGATCGTTGGAATTTAAAAAAATACCCTTCCACTCCCATTACCTCATTTGACCAATTTTCCATTTTAACAGACTCCACTGAGCTCTTGCTGTGTGCTGGGCCCTGGGCACCTGTGAACATGGAGCCCCTGCCCTCGCCACGGCACTCAGACCACCAGGCCGCCTCTCCCGGCCCCCACTCACACAGGTACCGTGTTTATGCCCAGGGATAGCTGAGGAAACTGAGGCTCAGGGAAATCCAGCACGGGCCAAGGCCACAGAGCCAGCAGAGGAAGCCTGCTCATCAGAACCCACATCCTGCAGGCTCCACCTCTCAGGGTGCTCCGGTCCTCCCCTCCCCTCTCCTGCCATCCCTACAACGCACCTGCCTCTCAGTTCTGTCCTCCAGTGAGCGGTGAGGCTTCTTGCTTTTATCAAAGGCCACACTGACCCAGAGGACAAGATTTCCTTTGGATCAATCACCCTTGGACTCCCTGCTACCTGCGCCTATTGTCTTATTCCCCGCTGCTTGCTCACCTTGGCCATGAAGGATCTTGGCTCTTCCTAACTCTGACTACACTTTCTAGTGCCCTGACCCCTGCCTACCCCTAGAAACCAAAACTCGGAAGTCCCCTGATGGAGCTTCTTTGCCAAGCTCACTGGGAAAAAGACCCACCCTCACCTCTCCTCTCAGCAGCCCAGCCCCCAGCACCTGCCTCTCCTGCATGATCCTGTCATCCCCAGCGACCTGCCCCCTGGGCCTCAGTCTTTGCCTCCCTGTCTCACACCCCACCCCTCACTCCAGTCCTCCAGAAAGTGGAGGGTTAGTACTTGCAACGTGCTGCAAGGAGGAAAAGAGCCAAGCACTCTCCATGCCCAGGAAGAAAGCAATTTTAATTGAAAAGTGAAATCACAGATTACATGCAAATCTTTGTTGGCAAATTTCAATTACCACCACATTAAATGCATAGCTCAGCTAAGCATCTTCGGGACACTCCGTGTAATGTTTTCCCGGGATCTGTCCACAGCCATCAGGAGCGGCATGATCGGCGCCCTCCTGCTGAATGAGCTCCTGGAAGACTAGAGGGAGCTCAGGCTCCAGCTGCCCGGGGTGCCCGCATCCGGACCTTAAACAAGCTTATCTGAGCTGGGAAGTGGCCAAATAGGGCAGGAAAAGAGAGGAGTTCCAACTGATTTTACCCATTCAGCTTCCTGTCTTGCAAAAAAGCAGGCATCAGCAAACGAAAAATTGGGACATATTCGTGACAACAATATTAAAAATTACCCAAAAGAATGACAATGTTCCTCCCTGTCATTTTATAAATGAGAACCCTGAGGCTCAGAGCACCCCTCAATCAAGCCGAGGAGGCCAGCCGCCGAGCTGAGACAAGAACACGGGTTACATCACACCCCGGGCGGGATGTCGTTCCCCCGGAACAGGGTCCGTGCTCTGCTGGGGCCTGGGATGATAAAGCGGCTTCCACGCTGCGGTTTATTATTTCATTCTCACGTTCCACTTTGTATTGGTGGATGTGTCAGGTACTTTGCTCACTGTCACATTGCATTCCGTACATTCGACACACAGGTACTGACTGAGCGCTCCGGGCGCACCAGGCACCAGGCTGGGCACTGGGACGCCAAAACCAGAAAGCCAGCACTCTGGCCTTCCTCACCACGGTCCCCCCGTGAGAGTGGACACCACCACCACCATGCTTGAGACTGGTTTTAAAACAGCCTCTCCAACCAGATTGTAAGTCTTAAAGAAAGAACTGAGATCATCAATCTATGCACCTCCACCTATAGGTCCCACGAGCATTAGAACCTTCCTTAATGTATATTAAGGAACATAATCCATATTGGAAAAAGACTCTAATATCACAGTAGTTGTTGCTCAGAGGAAGTGGGGATATCTGTGTGACGCTTGACCCTGAATTGCAAGGAGGTGTCTTTCACCCAAACAGGAAGTTTCCTATCACCATAAGATTATTTCCATGTTGGCCAACATGCAAATGTCCAGAAGAAGCCAAAGAGGATTCAGTTAAGCAATCGTCATGCCCATCACAGCATCTGCCTTGCCCTAGGGCACCCTTGCTCTTGCTTGGTGTTCGACCTTGTGATACCTGGGAGTAGAGAGCCCTAGGAGGGTGCGATTTTCAGGCCTTTCCCCAGGGCGGGAAGCCAAACCATCCTGTGAGCCGGAACAGCCGCCATACCCAGGGCCCCCATCCTGAGTCTGATGAGAAAAACCAGGAAGAGTGTGACAGGCTGGGGCTGGTGGGGGAGAATGTCCCCCTCCATCGGGCCTGGGGCCCCGGCGAGCGCGGCTCTCTCTCCTGCTCCGCCTCTGCAGAGCATGTGGGTTCTTGTGGCCTTATCTGCCAGATGGCTCCCGGAGGGGATGATTTATGAGGTGCAGAAAGCTCGCTGATAAATTTTACTGCAAGTCCCCGGCAGAAGACTGGGGGTAGCAACAGCCCAGCACAGGCAGCTCTAATGGAAAGTGCCGTCACCAAAGAGCAAAGCATTATTTATGACTGTCTGTAATGCCGTTCGGGGGAAATTCATCATCGCCTCCCTGCTCCATGCGTTCGGGGACAGCGGCACTGGGGGCGGGGGAGCACGGGACAGGTGGGGAACAGTGAGAGCTTCTCTGGGAATCTGCCAGCGAAGAGCAAGGCCATATTTTCCCTGGGTGACCCAGCTCCCCTTGTCAAGCACTGACCTACAAGTCCCCTCAATGTCCCTGCCCCCCACACCGTTCCTGACAACCACCCCCCTCTACTGCCAAAACAGAGAGAAGAGAGAATGAGAATGGTGTTTTCTTATTCTCTGCGTAGAGTGCAGATTCTTATCCATCTGCACAGCTGAGGGCTGGCTTTTCCAGAAGCAGAGGTCTAGACCAAATGGCCACTCCAGTCCCCACCAAGCTCACAGCAGGAAAGAGGGTGTTCTCCCACTTTACAAAAATGGGTTGTAGCAGGCAGCAACCCCAAACTGCTAAAGAAACTGAGACATGGGAGCCAGAGAAAAGCCACTCGCCTAGCTGTGGTCACTCAGTGGCCAGAGCCAAGGAGCTCATGAGGCTGGAGTCCGTCATGGGTCCTGAAGCGTTCTTCCCTCTGACACACAGCATGACCCCATGGTAGAGTCCCTTCATCCAGGTGGCCTGTGCACTCAGCTGAATGGAAACATTTGGTGTGACCCTACCCTAGCCCACCTTTTCCCACCATAGCACCAAGTGAGAACCCAATCCCTATACTTCTTTAAGTATATATAGAGTATAACAGCCATAGATTGCCATCTGTTTTACATTTGAATTATTGATGCCTACGCCTGTCTCTGTTATCAAATTAAGTGCTCCTTGAGGCCAGGGTCTGTACCCTATTCATTTTTATATTTATCTCAGCAACAAGCAGAGCTTCTAGCATGTAACAGCCTTAATAAATGCTTGATAATGACATCACACTGGCAGATGTAAAATATACTGGGATTGTGGCCCCGCGTGTTCTTATGCATCTGTCACCATGCTGGTATTCAGAGCACTGCAAAGTAGCTTGCCCCCATTCATGCGTTCATCGGCCTGGCATAACAGAAAGAGCACTGGTTTAAGAGTCAGGAGGGATGGGTTGTAGCGGGCAGCAACCCCAAACATTCTGTGATTACAAAACACGGGCCAAGTCAGATTTCTCCACTCTCACAATAATCAAACTTGGGCAGCTCAGCTTACCGCTGAAAGCCTTGGTGTGCTGGGGAGTGAGGGAATACTAACGTCTGCCCCACCTACCTTACAGGACTTCAGTGAGAACCTGAGTGTGGTGGGCAGCAGGAGGTCTGAGTTCCAGGAAGGGAGAGAACAACCTGTATCACGAGATTCTATAGGCCAAGATCTATGCTCAGGTGCTTTGCATGTGCTAGTTCATTTAAATACCTTCACAATGGTTCTATGGGGTCAGTTTTATTATTATAGTCAGAGTATAAATTTGAACACATGCTATCAGCTCCTTCACTAACTGGTTGGGTGACCTTTTCCTTCTTGGAGCCTTTTCTCTCATCTGGGAAGTAAAGGAGTTGTATTAGATGTGCCATAAGGTCCCTTCAGCTTTAAATCGCTGGGAAGCGTGTAAGCATGCTGTCACCCAGGCAGGTGGGACAGTTCTAGCCTGTTGGAGGTGTGCAGTGTGAATGGATGATCAGTACTTCCCAGGAGAATAAGCTATGCATTAAGGGGGTAACTTAAGTTTTTACTTAAAGATCTGGGATTTAAATGTACCCCAGTAGGGCCCTGGCTGGCGAAGCTCAGTGGATTGAGCTCGGCTGCGAACCAAAGTGTTGCAGGTTCGATTCCCACTCAGGGTACATGCCTGGGTTGCAGGCCATGACCCCCGGCAACCGCACATTGATGTTTCTCTCTCTATCTATCTCCCTCCGTTCCCTCTCTAAAAATAAATAAATAAAATCTATTTTAAAAATTCACATGGCTTTTAAAAAAATTTACCCCAATAGGAAATAGCAAATTTTATGGCACTAGAGCCCACGACGACTGTCTCCTGCCGAGAGAAGAGCCTGACAACGTCAGGCCCAGGAAGGTGGTAGGCCAGAGGCCAGGGGTGGGGAGAAGCCTCAGCAGTCGGGCCTCCAGGGTTGTCCTCCCTCTGCCCATGCCGAACTGGTGAGGACATGGATGATGACGCCACTGACAAGCCCCATCGGTCCCTTTGCCAGCTCCATGGCTGACGTTTTTTTCCCAACTTGTGACATTTTACATCAAGAAGAGAACCTTATGGCTTTTAGTCCAACAGATTTGCATGGAAACTGAGGACCAGAGTGGTAAAACGACTTGTCCAAGATAACAGCGCTACCTGGACACCAAACCTCTTGACCCCTGATCAGTGCTCTTCCATGAGCTGAGTGACCAGGCAGTCTCGTGGGCATTAGGCAGGTCCTCTCCGCGTGCACTTCCCAGGAAACACTGCGGGAAGCACACCCAGGCTGTCTCCTGGAAGCATGTGCAAGGGTCACATGGGTGGTTCAGTGTTTTTTTTTTTAAATAACAACAGTAAAGAACAGCCCTATAACTTTTCAAAAATATTAACTTGGGGCATAAGGATAATCCTCATACAGTTTAACAAACAAAGTAGATGAATTAAAGACCTAGTACTAAAGCTGACAAACTTTGACCAGGCCAGTGAGAATACCAGCGTCGAAGAGACCACTATTGCCATGTTTAGTAAAAGCCCTTTCCAGGTCTGGCTTGAGGTTTACAACATGAATGATGGCTCTTAGTCTGGGTTCCAGCAATATCACAGAACAGAATATTTCTTGGAAACCACAGTTGGAATACAATGAATAAGAATCAAAGATTTGGAGTCAGACAGCCTTAGGTTCAAGAATCAAATCCATATCCTGTGGTATTCAAAGCAAGTTCAGTAACTTTTCCGAGGCTTGGTTTCCCATTCCGGGGACAGTAATAACTTCTTCATAGGATCTTGAGAGCTCGTTTGGAGGTTCTAGCAGGGGAGCACAGCTACTCCTTGACCGAAGACTGGTCTTCTCCTCTAGTCGGGAATGTTGTCCTCTTCAACTGAGCACACAGCTTCGGGAGGGATGCACGTAGACTGGGAAGGGAGGAAGGGACACCTGCTTAGCCAGCCAGACCAGCGGAATCAACCCTGGCGATCAGCGGGGTGACAGATGTCGCAGCCAGATCACCCTCACATCCCCTGTCATCTGTGTCTCGGGCTCCCAAACATAGGTTTGTGGGCTGGTCTTGGGTATACCACAGAAGAGTCACATAGACTGTTTAGTAGACATGCTGATTTCCAGGCCCCACGACCAGAAAGTCTGATTTAGTCTCTAAAATGAGGCCTAAAAATCTGCATTATAATCAAGCCAGAGATTCAAAGGTATAACCATGTTAAGAGCCATTGATCTAAGCCAATGGTTATTTCTCTATACATATTTTATTATATTTTCTGTCTCTTTGAATCTAAATTTCCACCAACAAATCTCTGGGAGACTGGGGAAAAAAGAATGAGAATATCTTTATGGCCTCATAACCCCTATCAGCAGCTTCCATTTATATTTTGAGATTCTCACTACACTAGATGTTACAAAATTCCTCCCCACTTTCAGACAGTCTTTGGGTTTCATAAAAATGCACTTAGTATTTAAGGTAACAGTCAAGTTTTAAGACTTTAAAACAGAAAGGGGCAAATAGGATTCACCGGCTGTAATACAGCTGACTAATTGGCGGGGGCTTCCTGGAGCCCCAGTGCACTGTGGGGAGAAGCGCAGCTCAGGGAGCGGGCGCGCCGGGTTCCGTCAGTGATGTCTGGCATGGACACAGTCTGGGAAAGCCACAGCGATGTCACTTCCTTCCGGCTCCACGCCAGAGTGCATTGCCACCAAAGGAGGAAGGCTATTCAAACTGATGAAACAGTGACATTTGCATGTAAAGTCTGCATTCATACTTCATTAGAAAGCTTGTTTTTCATTCTTGTTTTTTGTTTTGTTTTGGTTTTTACTAAACTGAAGGTAGATTCAGGAATCGGTGTGTGCCTGATCAATAAAGTAGGAAACAATCTGAATGAAGACCAGAAAGTTCTAAGAGAGGTGGACCCTGTGGGAAAGGGCACACCAAGCAGCACTGCCCTCCTCCCGTCCAGGATTCGAGAAGCTGCTCTCTGTCCTTTCTCCCTGTGGGTGTGTCCTCGAGGACCGAGCGCAATGGGAATAGAGGGACTGCTCTTGGCATCGCTTTCCCCTGACCCTGCCTTTCCTCGGACTGTCCCTTCCATCGTAAATGCACCTCCCACTCTCTATTGTGTTGCAATGCTACCATTCATTTAAGGTCCAAACCAAGGCCTACCTCTAAACAAAAGACTTGACAAAAATCTCACATTCCCAATTGGAATTATTCTCCTATAATATTTAGTGTCTTAATAAAAAGCACTCCTGACCGACTGCTTTATTATCCTAGTCAACTGCATGCTTGTCTCGCTCTGCCCCCTAGTCTGTGAGCTCCTGGAGAGTGGGGACAGAATCATATTCATGGTTCTAACCTCACATCTCCCAGTGTGGTGAGCTGCCCTTGTAAGTACAGACACCTCTAACTTCTGTGGTGTGACCTAAGGTTTGCTTACTTTATGATGGTGTGAAAGTGATGTGCACTCAGTGAAAATGGGCTAGGTTGCGCTGTGATGGTCAGTAGCTTAGGTGCATTAAATGTATTTTCAACTAACCATGTGTTTGTTGGGATGTAACCCCATCATAAGTTGAGGAGCATCTATACTTAATTGAATTAAACTGAAAAGGCTTTGTTTTGTTTTATAAAACTAGGTAAGAAAGTAAGGTATGTGGTAAATTACATGAGGGAAAGTCTTCTTTGTGTTTTAATCTCTTCCTGATGCATTTGTGTGCAAGGAAGTAAGAAGGTGTCCTAACCATTCATCCTCCAAGACTCCCTCTCCCTCTGCTTCTTTAGACAACACAGAAGGAGCATTAGAGTTGGGTGGACCCTGACTGAGAGCATGCTCAAGTGGAGTTGGTTTCTGGGAACATTCTTACCACCCTGTGGCATGTTTAGGCTCTGTCATGAAGCACCACCAGCAGGGATTAGCAGGACAGGGAAGGACACACTTTCTGAAGACAGCATGTGCCTGGAGATGTGGTCAGCGGCAGAGCAGGCAGGGGCCCAGGCATCCAGTCCCAGCAGCAGCCTCCCCAAGCCCTGAGGAATCAGAGCAGCTGGGCTTTTGTGCACAGCTACATTGGCTGCCATCAGTCCAAGCCCAGTGTTCCTCTGCTTCCCAGAAATATCAATTGAGCAGGTTGGGGAAGGAGGGAGGATAGAGTTTGAGGTTTCCCAACAAATCAGTGTTGAGTCTGTGACATCAGCAGCCACTTCAGAGCCTGGGTTTGCATGCTAGCCTTCCAAAGTCATTTGTGTCCTCCTGGGCAATGTGCCTGCAACAACTGGAGAGGGAATGGGGTGGGGTGTTCCTTGGCAACAATGCCAGGGCCAGCCAGTGGGGCTTCCCACAGCACAACCCAGCAAATGAAAGGAAACAAAGCTCCCACACATCATTTGTCTTTTTCCCTGAAAGTCACTTCTTGTAAAATCACAGACTCACGAAGCTCCTAAGTGTGTACATGATCATGCATTCCAAGCTCTTCATTCTACAGATCAGGAAACTGAGACCCAGACACGCTGATGCTCAAGGGCCTCCATCTGGCTAGTGAGGGGGGTGAAGCCCATGCTTCCCGTTCTCTGGTCCAGCATTAATTCTACCATAAGCTTCGAATTACCCTAATTACTGATTACTAGCTTTCATTCAACATAGGTAACAAAATACATGATTTCTAACAAGACTCTGATTAAAATGATAAACCTATCCAAATATAGTTCTTTGTTTTCCCTTTCAGCTCTCAAAATCATCCTGGACAGACAGCTTAGGTTTTGCGAGGACAGAACATTAAATGAAGAATTGGAACCAACATATACTGCCCACCTACATCCCATTCATTTTGCTAGGCTCATCTATGTAAGTTATATTGAATTCTCACAAAAATCCAGAAAGGAGGCATTAGTAGCCCCTTTTAAAAAAAAAAAAACAACGAAACAAAGAATCAAAAATGTTAAGGACTGGCCCAAAAAGCAGAGGTATCAATGGCAGAAACAGGATTTAAAACCCTGGTTCCCATGTCGGTCTTCCCACAGTTCCATGGTGGGCTGCGGGCTCTCGGGGTTCTCCAGTAGCCATCGCCCCGTATACCAAATGAGAGCCATAACAAGGCAACAGGGCAAGTCAGGGGCAGGTAGCCGTGGCCACTCCCAAGGGTCCTGTCCCCACTCCACAGCCCCCAAGGTGAGTACCCTCTTCCCATCCTGAGCCAAGTCTTCTGAGTATCCAGCCTCTGGGTGACAGCCTGAAGTGTTCCCCTCTGCTCTGGGGACAGGCAGAGGAACATACAGAAAAGGGGCACAGAGGGCTTCCTCCTGACCACACCCCCCAGGGGGTTTCCTCACAGAGGCACAGAGAAGGGAGGTCTATCCCCAGCATTTAGTTCTAATGGGGTCCCCTCCCTTCCTTACAAGGATGCTATGAGGACAAATGAAGTAATATACCTGAAGTGTTTTGAGAGCTTTCTAAGTGCGACATAAATATAATAATGGAGCTGCTGATGCTGATAACTATAACAATGGTGATGATGGGACTATATCCATGGTCATAATTTAAAGGAATATTTAAAAGGAGAGAAAGCGCAACAAAAATCAATCCACTGAACTTTATTTAGAAGAGTGGCTGCTAATAAAAATATTATGTGAATGTGAACTCTTGGGAAATAATAATGATCTTCTATTAAAAGGCTCATCAGATCCATTTCCAAAGTACAGTTCAGTTATTTATAGGCTCTTTGCCACTCAGTGCAACAAGTTCTCTATAAAAAAAGAGGGAGGTAGGGGAAGAAAAAGGAGCCATCCATGCTGTGCGCTGAAATCCTGGGTTTTGGAGATGCAACTGGCTTGCTTTTCCAGACCCACTGCCAACTACTTCCATTTGCTGAGAGGACTGGCAACGGTGCAGCATCCGCCTTTGATTTTCTTCCTTCTTATCTCATCCTCCAACCCCATCAGCAGCAGCTGTGCACCTTGCATTTAGAGTCATTAATACTGGCATAATAATGGGCTGGTGCTGTCTTTCCCAGAGTTGGGTAAAGTCAAAGAAAAACCTACCCAAAGATGGAAACGCAACACGGAACGGACTTAGAGTACATGCTGCGTCAGCTAACAGAATGTTCTCATTGCAGTATGGGTCTGATCCCTATTTGTTCCGATTACCCTACTTGGGGACATGGGGTGGGGATATTAAACTTCAGACAAGGAGTTAGGAAGAGACATCTTAAGTGGAAAGAAAACCCCAAAGAATTTGTGGCAATGAGGAACTGGGCAAAGGGAGGGAAGAACCCCATCACAGACCAAGGAGCAACTGGACCCCCACCATCCCATTCTTCAGTCATGTCAACAACATGGCGGTGGAGAAAGGAACACTCTAATGCCATTTCAGGACTGAAATGTAGAAAGCCCTCTAACCATGAACGTCATCAGAAGACAAAAAGACAAACACCAAGAGCACTTTGGAACGTGCTGAAGCATCTTAATTCCCAGTTCTAGGAAATATCCCCCAAAACAGCACGGAGAAGTAGACTGCAAGGGCAGTCAAAGACTCTTGGTTACAGAATGGAATCCGTCCCCATTATTTTCCTTAAGAGGTGGCACTGCCACTGAACAAGGCTGAACAAGGAGACCACGTGGAGTAACGCCGAGCTGATCATGTTGGAGTGCCCACACTCTCGGCTTTACACAGAGCGGTGTTCTGTGCACAGAGGGAGCCAAACCATGACAGGCAGACCCGAGGCTCCACACTCGGGCCCTGGCGCACCCTGAATGTGCCATCTTCTGCTAGTCACAGCAAGAAAGAGAGAGTTTTCAGGACATCTCTCCTTAATCACTACCCTGATTCAGCTCAAAAACTAGTGAAAAACTGCTACCGTTTCTAAGCTGTCATTACACAGAAAACAAAAACAATCTGTTCACTGACAGTGATGAGCCCCCACCTGCCCTTCCAATTCAGAGCTCCAAAGCAGTGGACCTAGTGGGAAGTGTCTTGGCCTTTCATTGGAAGAGCTATGAAATGTGTGTGGACCTCTGTGTTTCCCTACTGGCAATTTAAAGCACTAGGTTTTCATATTAAAACACAGGTGTGTTATGACAGAACATGCAAAACATGGATGCATTTTAACATTAAACACTAAAACTCAAACACTTAACACTGGCTCCAAGATGCTCTAGGCCAGGACATCCCTGGGGCCTCCTGCCCACTGCTCTCTGACTTTACCTGAGGAAAAGGTTTAAAAAGCTTCTTTCTGAATTGGGTTCCCTCCCGACTGGTCCACTCTCTGGCTGAGAGATTCCATTTAGTCATCTGTAGAACGAAGCTTTAAAATCTTTCGTGTCTGGATATAGTCGATGGAGATGTGATGCTAGAACTTCCCCTAGAAGGCTTCAAGGACAGAAGAGTCACGCATAATGTAGAATGGTTGAACAAGAATCTCCAGGTGGTAGGAGACCAAAACCCCTGCTTCTGAGAGGCTCTCCACCTTGCTAATTTGCAGTGTTTCCCTGGCCCTGTGCCAGACTTGTCCTACCTAACAGGGTACAAAAATCAGTAGCTCCATTCTCTCCTTTTTCTCCTGTTCCCTTCATTTAAATAATGCTTCTCACTTCCACTCTCACCCCATCCCAACAAGAAGTTAGGATTTGCTTCCAGAAGAAAATGAGGCCATGCCCTCTCCAGCTTCACTATCACAGAAACCAGTCTTTTCCAGCTCATCCACACGTGGGCACTACCACCCACCTTTCTGCCAAGGAGGGTCCCTCACTGGGGCCCTGCCGCCTTACTCCACGCCCCGTGTTCCTTACTGGTAAACCCAGTGCCTCTGAGTCTTCACGGAATAAGACAGGGAATCACTGGCCACACCAGTTCCCAGTTTCAACCAGAAGCACAGCTTTTGGACCTGATCATCAAAGAGAATCCTTCTATTCCCCAACCCAGCGGAGTGAAAAATACCCGAGTTTTGCAAATGTTGCTCCCACACAAAAATTCAGCTTGATAGTGATGACGCCTGGTGTTTCCTTGTCACTTGGCACTTTCCTAAATGCAGTCCTCTGGTCTAAAAACATGTCAGCCAAATCCAAGGCCACTTCATCTCTATGTGTTCAGGCCCTTACCAGAGCGGCGCTTTAGCCCTTAGCTAAACAACAACCCCCCAGGCAGTGCGGGTTTGCAGATTGGAACATGACCTCAGTACCATCCTCAGCTGGCATTCAGTCCATTCCGAGCTTCACTGGGATTCTGATCTCACTCTGAGCTGTCCGGCTCATTCTCCAGGGAACTGGGAACTGTTTGACCCAACACTCCTGGACTCAGAAACATTTTTGAATAAAAGAGAGAGGAGCTTGAAAAAGAACTCTCAATAATGTTTGGATTCACTGCAAATTGCGGTGCACATGGCTTGTGTGAGGGGAATTCAATCTCATTTCCAACGCTTTCAGATTAACACAGCTCTGCTTTCTTCCTGAGACCTAATTTTATGCGAGTGAGGTGCTAAAGCATTCCTGCAGGATGTCACATCTTGTCTCCAGGGAGCTTGGTTATTCTCAAGACGGCTCTTGAACCACAGGCACCACTGTCCTCGACCATGTCCACAAAGTGTGCACCGAGACCATTCCGTTGTCCATGATGTGGACTGAGAGCACAAGACAAAGTTTTCCTAAAGAGCTTTTATTCACTCATTTATTCAAAACAGGCTCACTGGGGTTCGTATTGCGTGCAGACACTTGGACATAAGACCTTCCTGCCAGGCTGTGCTGGTGCCGGTGCCGGTGCCCGTGCCCGTGCTGGACAGCAGGGTGAGCAGTGGAACAAGGCACCCTTGGTATGCACAGAATGTGCTGCGGGAAAACAGTGCCATTCGTCTCTTTCCACCATCACTCTGACCATCTCCACTTCCCCACCCCCATTCAAACTAGTCCCTCTACCTACTCTCCCCAAAAGGACAACAGAACAGACGATGCCAAAAAAAATTTTTTAAATGATCCTCTCTTTCCAGTTTCATGGGGTCCTGCAATATAAAGACTTTCAGAAATCATTTTGACTTTACTAGACCCACCACCCATCTGAGATGTGGCCCCACTGTCTCCCCGGAATTCATTGCCACTCACCAACCACCTCAGATCACAAACCTAAGAGCAGCTTTCCTCCCTCCTCACCCTTGCCCGATACCCTTTCCTCCACAATGCAGCTCGGAGGAGGCTGCGGGAGCCTGTCAGCTCCCCTCCTTAAACAAACAGGAGACGTCACTTTAGATATTTAGTTCCTGCCACTAGGCATACCTGCCTTTAGGGTAGTGACTGCCTTTAGATACAGACAGTCCCTGTGCAAGGCAGCTGTGCACCTTCCTCCCCTTTCACCCTTCTGGCTGAAGTGACCCTTATTCATGCTTCCTAACCCCCTCCCCCAAATGCCATTACCCACAAGTCCAGAAGACCCTTCAGGGCCCAAGAAGCTCCTGTTTCCGGAGAACAAGTCTATCAGTTCTCAGCTGTAAGTCAAGTCACTCCCACATCCTCGCTTATCCTCTGCTGGGATGGCCTATAGCTCAGTCTTCCCTCTGCCCAATGGATCGCACCGATACCCACCACGAGGAGACCCAGACAGTATCAAGGAAATGATCAAGTGCCCAAAGCGAAGATGCACCCTAGTGACTGTTAAACAGAGGGAAACAGTGAGGCCTAGAGAGGGAAGGAACTCAGCCAACTCACAGTGTCGGGGGAGGAAAAGGAGCGCACCCTCACCACCCCCAGGCCCCCCCCAATCCCCAGAGTAGTGCTGTGTCTCCCACACAACAGCCCTCTCCAATAGAGACGAGCACCTTCTAGTCTCGCCCCCACCTGGGGGCTGAGACTGGGGAGCAGATAAAGCCTTTTTCCTTGTGGGGAGAGGGGTGGCACTCCTGACCCACAGCCAGGGCACCTCCAGCCACCTGGAATTCCCGGCCCCAGCACGCTCCCCTCAGTCCTCCTGTCTGGGTATAGGCTTCCACTCAGCATGTGTGTAACTCAGAGCCACACGACACTGAAATGCTAAGTGAAGAGCAATTAACTTTTGCTTCTGAAAACCCACTTTAGCTTTCCATAACTCTTTGGGGGCCATTTCAAGTAAGCCAAACCTCCCGCACATTCTCCCTCAGCAATAAATTACCTTCCTGGCTTTAATTAGCTGCCGGAGTGCAAACCGGGGCTGGGTGCTGACGTGGCTGCTTTCCCCACAAGTCCCATTCTGTCACACGGGCTCCAGGAGAGTGGCAGCTGCAGGGAGTGGTGGGGCTGCCTCCATGGGGAGGTGTCCTGTGACTCCTTACCTGCTCACAGAGTATGCGAGGGGGCGGCCCAGACACCAGGCCTGGCTGGAACTGAATTCCAAAGTAGATGAAATCAGCTGGAGAAACCTAGACTCCCCCTTCAGCTCTCCTGGACCCTGGACGGTGTGTCCCCAGACCCAGTTTCCCTCTTACCAGTCTCTCCTTCCTCCAAATGGCCCCCAAAACACACAGGCATGTGCACGCGCACGCACACACACTAGCCTCCTGGTATCCAATATCTTCATCTCCCTTATCATTCTTGCTAAGGGAGGGGTTACTGACACAGCTTAATACACAAGCCCTCCCAGGAAAATTTGCTGTATACTTGTGCGCTAAGCTTGAGTCCAAATGAATAAATCTCTGAGTATGTGATTTTAGTCACATCTGCGGGCCAAAATGATATTGGCTGGGAAAGAGAGAAATAAAAAACACCCTCGACAATCCCCAGCATCATGCTAAAGCCCAGAGTAAGATCTGAGGGGCAGTCAAACCCGCCTCTAACTGGAGAAGTTTCCCTCAGCAAGTCCCCTCCCTTCTCTGGTCCTGTTGCCCAGGACAAAGCTGGGACAAATGAACCCAAGTCCCCATCCACCCTGTGGTACTGTGATCTTGAAAATCTTGCGGGTCTGTGCGAGGGATTGGTGGGGAGAGAACAGGGGTGGAGTGGGGGTGACGAATTCTAATGCAGACCTCCGTGCCTGCTTGTTTCCCCTCCTCTCTCCTGCTTTCCTCTAGTCTTCGCTCGGGGCCAGGGGCAGTTTCTTCAGGGTCCTGAGCTGCACAGCCGGGTGTTGAACCAGGGCCCCGGGCTGCACTCACACACTCCATCCCAGGAGCTGTCTCCCGGCCCAGGGCCCTGGGAAAGGGTTAATGCCCCTTTCTCACCCTGGGGAACACACTCCTGCTAATGGCTACTTCTCCTCCAGGCCTGGGGCCCAGCTTACACCTCTGACAAGCGATAACCTTCCAAAGCCCAATTACAGGCTGCTTTCCGCCACCCTTCCTTTCCTGGGAAAATAAAATAAAAAGTCCAAACACGAAGGCCCACAGCCAAGGCCTGCTTGTCGGAGGCGGGTGACAGGCGCTGGGCACAGAGCTCCCCCTGATTAAGGGTGTGAGCGTGTTGCGCGCTGAGCTCTCATCTGCGGAGATTCTCGGTGATTTCCCTCCGCGCCTCCCCAATTAACAGGCCGCCTGTCGGGGCGCAGGCGGAGGCCGGCAGGCAGGTACCCGGCCTGTCACAGCCGCCAGACAGGCCCTCACGCCAACCCATCCCTGCCTGCCGGCGCCGCCCCCGCCGTCTGCTTCTTCCCCAGCCTGTCACACTCCCAACGCGACTACGCAGTGAGTGCGAAGTGAACGAGGGAGCAAGCGACTCCGCAGCGCGAGCGCAGGGCCTAGGGGGCTGCAGTCTGCAGCAGCCTCTGTTCCTCCCGCCCTAGAGTCCACCTTCCTCACCCTGGCTCTCCACACTCCATGATCCCCAAATGGGATTTGTAGCAGAGGGACCTCCCACGTGCCTGCCAGACTCCGGGGTTGGTACTTTAGGAATCACAAGAAATGGGCAACAGAGGCCTGCTCAGATGGAGAAATTCAACTTCATTTGAGTCAAATCACCCTTGAATTCCCTGGCCCAACGAACTACCCACCTGCCCCCAAGTTTCGCTTTGCTTCTATCAAAAGGCCACCAAGCCAGGATTGTAAAAGTGCCTCTCAGTTTCAGCTCCTGCCCAAGGCATGCGGCATAATGAGACTCCTGGCTTCCGGTGCTGTAGGTCAGGCCCTTGACCTTCTCTTGCGTCTTGGCCTCACTCGGAGCACAGGGACCAAGCCAGCATGGCCGGGCCGCCTGTCACAGCTTGAGCCCTCCATGACTGAATGCATCTTCACGACTGCTACCTACTCAGTGATCTGAGCTAGAAATCCTTACTCTTGCCAGCTTTCCCGGGCAATGTCCAGCCCCTCCGAAGCTAACTCCTTGCCTGCCTGAACAGCTGAGTGGTGCTGGCTTTGAAATCTCCGATAGGTGGAGAAAAGCCACCCATCCATGCCCTTGATTTCCACGGCTGGAAATCAATACTCAGGCGCAGCCACTGTTGACTTGGTAGCCTCAGGAAACATCCCTGCCCTTTATCTCCTCCTTACATCTGTGGCTTAGTCCTTTCAGGCTGCTGTAACAGAATGCTATAGATTGGGTGGCTTACAAACAACAGAAATTTATTTCTCACAGTTTGAGAGGCTGGGAAGCCCAAGATCAAGGTGCTGGCAGAGTCAGTGTCTGGTAAAGACCCACCTCCTGATTCACAGACAGATCACAGTCTTCTCACTGTGCTTCGAGTGACAGAAGGCGTAAGCTAGGTCCCTGGGGTCTCTGGTAAGGGCACTAATCCCAATCCTAAAGGCTCTACCCTCATGATCTAATCACGTCCCAAAGGTTCACCTTCTAATACCATCATCTTGGGCTTAAGATATCAGCATATGAATTTCGAGGGGACACAAACATTCAATCCATAGTACTCTGGCTAGAAAGAAATCTACTCACGCTGGCATAGATCCGTGCCTTTGGCTATATCCAAAGAAGGCTGGGTAGAAGCATCTGTGCCCATCCTGAAAATGAGTAAATCATTTGTGATCCCTCAAAGTCAATGTGAGGTGGGGAGGAGAGAGAGTGGACCACATTGGCAAAGGATGGGGTAGAGAGAGGGAATGATAAATGCAGCTGGGTTTGAAAACTTCTAAAGGGCAGGGACTGTGTTTTATTGGTCTCCCTATTCCTAGTCTTGAAGGTAACGACTCAACAAAGTGAGTGCTCAGCAAACATTTGCTGACTGAAAAAGGGACAGGTGGCTCTCCTTGATTCTTCAGCGCCAGCAAGACTTAGTATATGCTCACAATACCCTCTTTAAGCATCAGTTCAACTGCCATCACCCCTGTGGATGGCCCCGTAAGGAAAGCAGAAGGCAAGGAAGAGAGATGCTGAGAAAGGAGAGACCAAGGATTAAGAATGGTGAGAGAGCACCCTTGGACCAAGTCAAGCAACATGCTTCTCCTCCCCACCTTATACCAGGGGCTCTGGCGTTTACAGCAATGTTAAGCGGCTCCCAGAGGCCAATGTATTTGCAAAATGGTGCTAGAAGTGGGAACGGAGAAAAAGGGAGAAAGCAAGGAAGAAAAGGAAGGAGAGAGAGAGAGACTGGTCACTAAGCTATAGGAATGCTTACAAATACATAAACTTTCTTTGCATGCGGCAACACCCCCCTTGTAGAGGGGAATACAACGCAATGGGGATGCAGGGAAGTAGAAACTACACGTCAGACTCTATGCGTGGCAAGGAACAACATAGATCAGAATCATTAATTATGATCCAGTTTGTGCTTGCACTGTGAAGGGTAATCATTTGCCATCAAAGAGATGCCCTTCCCTTATTAAAGCCATTGAGACTCTCAGGAAGTGCTCAGGGGTTTGAAATTCTGTATTTGAATTTCACACATGCTTTTTACCGCTGGAACCAAAACTCAATCAACACTTGAGAGCGCTGACACCAACATTCGAGCCACAGGGGTCTTCACTCCTTCACAACAGACCTGCAAATGGTTAGTAAATTTGCTAATTTGTTCTGCTCTGGATTTGTGTGTGTGTGTGTGTGTGTGTGAGAGAGAGAGAGAGAGAGAGACCTGTATAAGCCTATTTTTAATGGAGTTGAAGAAGGAATAAAAGGACCTGGAGGACCCAGGCCAAATTGAAGAAAGGAACAATTAACCTCATCTCCCTCACATGTCCATGGCGCAGCTGCCCAGGAGTGGAAACCATGTCCTCACTTTCATCTCAAAGCCAAACCAACATGAAAATGTTGCTTAGAGACCAGCCTTCCCTTTTCACTCTGGCCCCAGGCCTTCGGTCTGTGCCCAGAAAGGGGCTGAGTTAGAAGCCAGAACTCAGAGGTTATAACTCTTTTCTTCACAAGCTCTTCAATAGAGACTGGGTTCTCATTCGCCTTTTCCATCCCCATTTCTTGCTCTAGGACTCAAGCTGAGCCAGAGAAAGTCATTGCATTTTCCTGGCTCGATACACTCACACTCAATGAAAGTACATTGAATGGTATTGATGCCATAGAATGGATACAATGGAACAGAGGGCATGTAGTTTGGAGAAAGCCTACTGCCATCCAGAGAGATCTTTCCTTTCCTGAAGCTTCCCCACTGGAAGCAGAATGGTTCTATAGAGTCTGCAGCATAGCATAGCTTCTAACATTGTCTGTAGCATATACAGCATGGTGTACACTACAGCAGACAGCATAGTTTATAACGGTATAGTCTATAGCCCATGTGCCTTGATGGGATTTTCATGTATAGCCAAGAATAATAATAGTATTGTATCCTCTCACAATGTAGTGTGGTGCTAATGTTATGTTCATTTCATGTATGAGGAAACTTTGGCCCAGAGAGGGAAAGTAACTTGCTCAAGATCACACAGCCAGTAAGGGCAGAGAGAGAATCCAGACATAGCCCTCTGCGAATAAACTGGGCACAGGCAGGCGGAGGTCCACCCTCTGTGTGAAATATTGTTAGCTGGCACATCCTCTCAGTCCCAGAGGGCCCATGAGAGATATGAGTGCAACAACATCTTCTTGAATTACTGACAGAGGAATTTCCTCCCTGTGATTTCTCTTCCTTCGGTATCAAGCATCTGAGCTGTCCTTATAGCTCCCTCACGATGAGGCAAGGGCAGGTATAACTGCATTTAACAGAAGGGGAGACTGAGGCACGGAGATGTGATTACAGTGAGAAGTCGGTGGTCAAACCCATATTATAGCTTCAGCCACCTGTCCCCTCTCCTGAACTCACTCCTGCACCCCGCTCCCTCCCCTCCCCAACCTGTCTGTGCCAGCCAGCCCTGGGGTATGATTGACAGCCCTAGACTTCAGGGATCAAGCCTTTCAGATAGAGTTCTTGACACTGGATGCCTTTGGAGTGGGCAGGCAGGGTGGGGAGGGTGACTGCTGGGGGTATGAAGGACAAGGCCCTTTCCAAAAATAGAGTGAGAAGAGACCAGAAGAGTAGGCAGAGTGTCAGAAGGAGAGTAAGGCAACGCGGCTCAGAGTACCCAGCCAGCAAAAGAGACAAGGTTCAAAAATACCGCATCCAGAGAGGCCAGAGTGCCACTCGGGTCAATGAGCCCCGCTCCACATCGCCCAATCAGCATCCACCTTCCCTTCTCCCAGCTTCACAACCAAGTCCCAAAGGCAGTCTCTAAAAGGGGATTTCTGGCCTCGACTAGTTTGGCTTTGTTGTCCTTCTCCCAACTTCCAGAGACTTCCTTCTGAAATTCTCTAAATAGAAAAAAAATGAGAAGCATGTCTAGGTCTCCTGATGGGTGTGGGTTCTAAAACGTGACACTCTCCCTCCCCAGGGTCCTCCTGGTTTGCATGTTCCCAGGTCAAAACCCTGGCTCACCTTCCACCCCCAACATCCCACTGCACCTGCCAGGTGGCAGGCACTGGGCTCTGTGTCTATGCGAGAACAAAGAAATAGAAAATAAAGTCACTGCCCTGAAGAGACTTACATTCTTCTAAATTGAGAGTTGTTACTCTGCCCCTGCAAATGCAGGAACACCATTAACAACCCATGCTTCAGTTGCTCCTCCAAGTTCTTTGGCAAACCATCCAATCTTCATTTGTTAGGGCTGGATGGCAGGAGCTGACCACTCTTGTGGGGAACGATAAGACCATGCATTGAGTGAGCGCCTACTCTTTGCCAGGCACTGAGCAAGAGATTTGACACATATTCATGATGTCACTAACTTTATACTTCAGGAGAGGTAATGAGCCACAGTTTTCACAGAGAAGTCAAGCAAACTTCCTACAGTCCACCAGCCAGCCAGGGCAGAGATAGGATTTAAATCACACACCCCAGAACGTGGTGGAATCACCCGAGCAGAGTGGAGAGTTGAATCACAGTAATTGAATAAAACCGTCAGGGCCCATTTCCACAGCATTTACCAAACGCATGTAAAAAACAACGTTTAGATTGATGGTGTAAATGGGGGCAACCTCTTTGGAGAGCAATGTGGCAATATCGATCAAAATTTTATATGCACAAATCCTGCATGCCAGAAATTTCATTTATATGAATTTATCCAACTATACCAAGATGCTCACTGAAGCATTGTTGGTAATAGAAAAAAAGCTGGAATCCACCTAAGTGTCCATCAATAGGTAATAGGTTAAATAAACTGATTCATCCATAAATGAAATATTAATACAATACATGCATTAAAAAGAATGAGGTAGGACTGTGAGTACTAGCATGAATGCATGTCCACAAAACATTCTTCAGTGAAAAAGCAACTTGTGGTATTACATGCATAATACAACCCTGCTTATGCTTCAGAGTATTTATATATAACACACACATACATTTACAGCATACCCACACCTCAAAGGCCTGGAAGACACACACAAAACTACTAACAATAGCTATCGCTAAGAGGGGGTGAAGAATGGGAGACTTAATTTATTTAGTTTGCCGGTACAAACCCTCTATTAAAGTTTTCAATAATACTTATGCAGGTCACTGTGTTATACCTGTTGGAAACCTGTTCTCCAGGGGACTGAAAACAGGGAAACAAAAATGTCAATATAGACTGCCCCCAAGGAGCAGAGAGTCTGAGGACTGAGGTCCTCTCCAGGAGTCCATGGCAATACATGACTGCTTGAGTAGCTCACCTCTCACTCCTACCTGGTCCTTTATTCAAGAGCTGGCACCCTTAAACAGAAGTACAAAGACTGTGGTGGGCTCTGACATCAGAAGACTTTCGGGGGTGTCCGACCTTTTGGCATCTCTGGGCCACACTGGATGAAGAAGAGTTGTCTTGGGCCACACATTAAATACATTGCAACACATAATCACAAAATAAAATCTCATTATGTTTTAAGTAAATTCACAGTTTTGTGTTGGGCTGTATTCACAGCCATCCTGAGTCTCACGCTGCCCACAGGCCACAGGTTGGACACCCTGGTAGATCCCAACCCAGCTTCATGACATTGGATGGATCACAGGTGCTCTTTGAGCCCAAGTTTTCTCATCTGTAAAATAGGGTGGTGCTAGACCCACCACCTAGGACTTCTGGGGGTACTCACTAGAACAAAGAACATCAAAGCACCTTTTTAAAAACCAGGTTGGAAACTGAGAAAAGGAAATGAAGTCCTCCTGGACTGGCACCCACACTGGGGAGGCTGAGTCATCAGTGGAAGATGGTCCCACCCCCACCCAGACACCACGGCCCTCTCCCCTTGTGCATTGACACCACCAAGTGATGAAAATCACGAAGTGCTCACAAACTCTCCGAAAACATCACCCAGCTCTCCAATTTCAAACTCAGGGGCTGGTGGTCTAGGATTATGTGGTCATAGAAAATGACTCCAGTGTAAAGGGTCCCCCAACAATGAGCCTTCTGCATCAGCCTCTAAATCCCCGAGTAAATATTATTCATTGGTTTGGTGATTAAAATCATCAGTGGTGTATCTGATGGCTGCCCAGGGAACCAAGGAGCTGAAACAGCAGTGATAATGAGCCTCGTGTGATTCCTAAACTTAGTCCTTCACTCACACCCTCTCCCTTCCTTTCTTCCCATTCAATTTTCTTTTCACTGCCTCTGCATACCCGCCATGAGTCAACCCTTCCTACATCAACAGAAATTCACTTCCTTAAGAGCACCCCTGGGCTGGAGAAAATAATCATTAACTTAATAGGCTGATAAAATTACATTAAATAATGTTAATAATAATAAGAATATAGACTTTGGAAAAAGAAAACCTGAGTCTGAATTCCAATTCCACCACTTATTAGCTACGTAACCTTGGATGACCAAACCTCAGTTTCTCCGTAAATCGGGGTTGGCCATAAAACAATAAAACAATCCACATAGTTGTTAAAAGATGAGTAAGGAAGCTGCCGCTATGCAAATGCAAGTTACAAATGTAGGTGGGTATTATTAAACCACCATTCCATTCAAGTTTCCACATGTTACCTAATGTGACCATCTCAACAAGCCCAGAAGGTGTCAAATGGAGAGAAACAATGTCCCAAGAAGCTAAACTCTTTCCCCAATGTCATTCATCTGAGAAGGGGACCCTTGAACAGAGATTTTTCTGATGCTGAGCTCAGTGTTCTCTCCACACTATGAGCAGAGCCTTAAAGGCAAAGTTTGAGGGTCTTTAAAAGGGGGGAAGGGGGCTAAGTCAGGTTTAGTCCCTTGCCCTCCAAAAATGCCCCACCCAGATAGTTAAGTAACCCTGCATGATGGAGATAAGGTTCTAAGAGCTCACATAGGGTAAAAGGCCTGCAGGAAAGGCCTTGAAAGGAGTTAGAATGTGATCCTGGTCTTTGGATGTCCAGCACCTACCATGGGGCCCATCACGTGTGCCAGATGGACTGATCGATTGGTTTACAGCTTACCACCACTGCTAGTGGATGCATAGTAGCACCAATCATTGTTGAACAAATTTTAAAAGAGTGAAGAGAAGGTAGAAATGGAAGTGGAGGATGAGAGAGAAAGGAAGGAAAAGAGGAAAGAAGGAGGCCACCTTCTTCTTCATTCTCCCTTTCCCACTTCCAGGAGAATGTGGTCCCGCAGACTTTCATGAGCAGTGTGAAGGCCACATACCTTGTACCTGTTCTACAACATTCACAGAATCGCAGGAAGAAAGATTCAAGAAAGACCAGTACAATACAGCACTGTGCCACATAAAAATATGTATGCAAATGAAGACAATGTCATTAGCACATGACAGCTGCCATTTCCTGGCCATGGTCCACATTACCTTAATAAAAAGAACTGAAAGGATGAAGAGAGTGCGAGGAGAGGCCGGATTCCCAGGGGGCCGTCGGACCTCTCCTGGCCTACGGACCCCATCAGTTCCAGCAGCCTCCCTGTGACCAGCTTCCCCCATCCCGCCTTCTCCAGGTCCCCCCATCACAAGTTTGAATGGTACTGGGAAAGCTCCTGCTTAGGCTCCTTTTAATTAAGCACGCACACACAAAGAACCACCCCTGGGTTTTGTCTGTTGTATTTTTGTTCTCAGGTCTGTTTGTACTTACTCAGAAATTACATAATTAAAAATAATAATATTAAGTAAATGTGCACATCAGCCTGTCAAGCTGCCTGGGCCAGCCTTCACTTGGGAACCACGGTGACAGCCCCTTTATTTCTCTTACTTGTTTTTAAGCACAAAATATGTCACACCTGGAAGTAATTAGCATAATTTTTACTAATTTATAGCTAATTACACAATTACTTTTCTATGAAAGGTTCTGGAAAGACACTTGAAGTTAGTTTCACCAAATCGAGTGGCAAGAAATTGCTTGAAAACATTTTGTTAGCTTCAAACATGTACGAAGAGGGAGGGGGGACACCCAATAAAGTAATTCCTTCCTATTTCGGAGTGTTCAAATATGACAGGGATATAATTTCTCTGGTAATTTAGAAAGCAGGATGTCGAAATGTCCCTGCTAATCCAACCCAACCAGGGACTTCTCTGAGAAAGGGCCCCCCAAACAAGTGTTGCTGAGAACAGCCAGGGCAGACTCTGGAAGGCCCTGCTTCGTGACTGCAATTGGTTTCCAGAGGAGCTAAAACTGCAGGCTGCCAACAGTGGTTGTGCCTCCAGGAGTAAACCAACCTTGTGACAGAATGTGATGTCTGGCAGGTGTCTTACTCAGCTCCCGAGAAACTGGGAGCTTGGGAGGCCAGCGATGGATTCAAGCCTTGGGAGACACTTGACTCTCAAAGCGAAGCTCCAGAATGCCTGGACCCGAGTGCATGGCATTGTCTAGATGGTGTGAAGAGAAACAAAAACACTTTCCAATTCAATTCCTTCAACTAACATTATTTAAGCCCCTACTCGGTGCCCTGTATCCAATCAGAAGATTTATGAAAGGAACAATGCCTGCTTTCCCTTGTCATGCTGGCAAAGAAAAAAAAAATACGCCAATCAGCCAACAGGGATTTATTGAGTGCTGCTTTAGGCAGAGGGAGACACAGAAAAGAAGAACCAGATGCACTCCCTGCCCTCTGGAGACCGATAGTCTAGAGACCAGAGCCACACACTGGAAGAATGTGGACTAGTACAGCATTGGTCTGGGGCCAATCCGTGCCCAGCTGGGCAGCATGGGCTGCAAAGTGCTGCTGAAATAAAAAGGTGAGTAATGGCAACTGGAGACTACAGCCAAGGAAGAGACAATGGAGTCCCAACTCTACAAGATGTGCTGGGGGTGGGAGCCACATTAGTTTGGTGAAAATTAGGGTGTTCCGTCATGCCTACACCAAAGGACCCTGGGAAGGCAGCAAAGGTGATGCTGGGCAGAGCTTCCCAAATTCCCTAGCAGGACAGGAAGGTCAGCAGCACTCTTAAAACCTAGAGATCAGCCACCAGGCCCCTGGGAAGCCCCCTGGAATCCTGAGCTCTGGTCTGTGTCTGTCCCAGGGTTGCATATTTGGAGAAAGTCAACAGAAGAAAAGGACACAAAGCCAACAGGACGTGCAGGAGAAGATGTCTGAGGTCAGCAGAATTGGCTAGAAGGGCAGGAAGGCAAGTGGTTATAGCATGCATTTCCAGCAGGTGTGGTATCTCCCAAAAGAGGCAAAAACTGGCCTTTGGGCAGGCAGAAAAAATCTAGTACATTGTTAAGATTTGTAGCCCCACAAAGGGCCAAAGTACATAGATATGCTACATATCTATGGTATAAAAATCTCATCTGGGGGTGATCAAAAAGACTGTTCTAAACGTTTGGGGTGAGAAGGATGAGGAGAAGCCAAGAAAAGTTGAATATTTATTGGCCTGCAAGTTGGCCTTGCCCCTCAGATTGTGAGTTTCCTAAGGACAGAGACAGAATTAACACCACTCTGCACTCCTGCCTCCTCGTGCCCATCACAGCACAGCAGGCACTCCGCACATGTGAGTGAGACTGAGTTGAATTGTTCTGCAATCTGAGGTTTTGCCTTAAGGACCCCTGTGTGGGGGGAATGAGGCACTTGGAAGATGTCCAGTTTCTGCCAGGCTCCCCTCAAGGCTACTGAGAGATTTTGGCAAAGGAATGTCCTCTGCTCCCACAGGAGAGTCATGTTAATAGCTAACACTTGGCCTATTTCTCTTCACTTTTTCAAATTACTTTCACAGCTACCGTCATTTGACCCTTACAAAAATCCTCTGAGGCACGAAGAGGAAGTCATTACTGGCCACTCTTTGCAGGTTTCCTCATTCAGTCAACAGGTACACCTGAGCACCTACGGCCCCAGTGCTGCGGTTTCAGCACTGGAAGACAGAGGTGAACAGGAGAGGACAGGCCCTGCCCATGCCACCTTACACTCTCCAAATAGGATACGTATCAACAACAAGATAGTTGTCGTGCTGATCAATGTGAAGAAGGAACATGAAAAGCAGAGCAATGACAGAGGCACTTGAGACTTTGCGCTCCAGGGAACCTCCCCCAAGAAGGAGATAGGCATGCAGTGCCATTCTGAAAGAAACACGAGCTGTTCACGTGAGGAGCTGCAGAGAGAATCTGGGACCCAAGCAGGCTGAAGGACTGGCCCCGGATCCCACAGACAGAACGTGGCAGGCCTTCGGGTCCTCGCTGCCCAGACCTCCCTTCTCTCAAACTGCTTCCCGCTGTGAATCCCCTCCCCTTCCATTTTCTAACTAGAGACCTGAACCACAGAAAGAGCAAATGTGCATGTGTGCACACTCATACACACAAACACACACCACATACATACACACTCACACGATATATAAACACACATTGCACACTATACACACTTATAATAACATACACACATACGTGCATGCACATTCACACACATTCACACATATGCCACACACCACACACAAAGGCACACACACACACACACACACAGTCTGTTAACATCGAAGGAGGCACACCAGACAGGCAGGCAGGGCTCAGGACACCCAGCTGAAGCACCTCAATGACACCTGAAGGCGGGGGCCCAGCCCAGGTTCTGCTCTCCTGCCTGTCTCGAAGGTGCCTCTCTGGGGAGCACCAGCCCCTTCCCAGGATGACCCGACCAAGTCACCGCGCTGTGAATAATGTTAACCATTCAACAGGGCAGGATGACACTGTTCTGAGGTTTCAGAGTCGGCCGGCGGTTTCATTAGCAGCAATCAAGGAAGCCTGGGACAGTCAGCGGGACGGTTTTGACGAAGAGAATGTGCACAAGCCTGGTAGCTCTCACCAGCACCCAAATCAGAGCCTTTCCTTTTTCCCCTGCCACAGATGCTTGAATGTTCATTCTTCCCCCTAGACATCAACACCTCTGGTGACTCAGCGGTCAGCTGTTCCCTCACTCCACTCAACAGATGCTTTATTCATGCTCCAAATCCCTTGGAAGTTCTCCTTGACCCTGGAAATAGAACACTTCCCCCCACAGTCCAGCGCCCTTTAACTTCACAGCTCCAGAACTACATGGTCGTCCTCACCTTGAACTGTGTGCCTGACAGGGGCTATGGATGAGTCAAGTAAGTATCCGTGCCCCCTCACTCTCACCGTCAGGAAGGGGCAGACTGACTGACCGTGTGCCCTGGAGCATTCTGGGTCTTGACATACATTTTCTCTACTCCCCACTACAAACATATCAACACAACGTTAGGAACCTCCACTTTACAAATAACAAAACTGAGGCCCACAGTTGCTGTATCTAGGAAGGCCGCGCAGCCACCAAGGAGCAGAGCTAAGATTCCAACTATAGTACATCCGACTCAAAATCAGGAATTTCGAATGACAGTGTGGTACTCCTGGCTTTTCTTGGCCTCCACACCTCAGAGCACCAGCTTTGGAAAGAAACGCTTCCAGCAGGAGCAAATCCTGGCCAGCCCAGCAAATGCGCAAGGGCAAGGTGAAGGTCTCCTAGAGCTGCAGCAGGGGCACAGGGCCTGGAAGCTGGCAGGCATGTCTCACCAACTATAGGAAAGGCTATTTATGGCCAAGGCTTCTGTGCTGGACAGCTGGTGACCAAGGCTGGGGCAGGAAGCTGCATCCACCCCGCTGCCTGCCAGGATTTGCTAAGGAGAGCATTCCACCCCTGATTCCAGAGCGGGGATCCTGAGACTGAGCATCACAGCTGGTAGGACGGCTTGCCTTGGAAACCCACCTGGCTTGAGGGTCCATCCTAATTAAGCTGAGAAAGGACCTATTATGTTGATGAAGGAGACTCTTTCCTCTCTGTGACCTTAACATCATCAGGATAAGTTTTCCCATGTGCAAGAAAAACGGTTTCTGCGACCAACTGATTTTTTCATATGACACTGTTCATCATGTAGTAAAAGGCACCACAGATTTTAAATCATGAAACCGGGGTCCAAGGCCTGACCTTGCACCTTGATTGACTGTGGTATTTTGGGAAAAATCACTTCACCTCCCTGGGCCTCAATTTCTTCACCCAACAAACCAGCGGGTGAGGGTAACGGTAGTTTGGGGCTTCCGGCTCTGGAATTCCGTCATTGCAGGCTGCCTGGGAGGGCATTTCCCTCCAGTGCAAACGTTGTAACAGGTTATCAGAGAGGTAGAAGGTGGCAGAAAAAAGAAACGTGGGAAGATAGAAACAAAGGCACAGGGAGATGGGCAGAGACAGATCGAAGCAGAGGAAGCGAAATAGCCGGGGAAAGAAAGGACTGTCGGGTGGTGTGGGGAGAGAATGAGAGAGCCCCTGGGGTAAGCAGACTCTTGCCAGTTTTGTTGGAAACCAGCAGTGACAGATTGCTAACATGTTACAGTGAAAATTACCAACACGATGAGACTTTTGCACCATACCCAGCACCTCTTGTTATCCCATTAACAAAACTGATTAGACCAAATTGCTAATAGGAGAAAACATTCATGTTGCATTACATCACTCCGGTCTGGCATGGAGAACGCGAGCAAAGGGCAAACTAGCAGGCACATCGAAATCTCCCAGGAGCCCTTTGCCTTAGACAGCACTTGGGAAAGCCCTAGAACGCCACCCCTCTTCCAATCCACCTAGAAACGCCCACCTGTGCCACCAGCTCCTCTGCCACCACCACTCCAGACATCTGCTCCCATTGCCCAGCTGGGTGGGGAGGGACTGCCTGAGGTTACCCAGAACAGGGACCAGTGACCTTTACAAAGCACACAGGGTACCCTGGCATGACCAGTGGGGGAGGAAGAGTCAAGTGCATGGTCACGTATCTATGTCTGGAGGGTGCTGGGTTCCAGATCCCATCCATCTGCTCCTAGAGCAAACCAAACACATCAGAACTCACGATTCTTTACGTTTTTACCACCCCCATCTGGCCGCTGCCCACCATAACTAGTCTGAAGAGATCCTTGGTTCTTAATTCCATTAGTCATGGGGTTCAAACTGTCATCTACGCCCTGGGAGGTGTAAGGAACAGGACACATCTGGTGCTTGGAAGCATCTGCCCAGGCATTTGAAGAGGATCTTTCCTCTTTGGAACGTAGAAAGATTTCCTGCTCAAACTCAACAGTCATCCAGAGAGAGCCAAATTAAGAATTCACTTTCTGCTCACTGCTCTCTCAGAAAAAAACCCTGCAGTTACCCAAAGCTCTTAGCATCTGGGTTTTTTTTTCCATTGGGATCGTCACCAACTCCCCCAAGCTCCCTGCTACCACCCCAGAGAGTGGGGCCCGGCTGCGGGCCGTCCTCCTCAGTAGTCACTCAGAAAGGTACTTGGCCAGAGATTTTTCTGAGTAATTGAATGGCAAGGGCTTTTGTATACCAAACAAGGACTTGTCTTTGTCAAAAAGTCTTTACAAAGTACCCAAGTGCTGGGTGTCAGACAGGACAAGTTTTTTAATCATGTTAAAATGATTTATTTAAACGTCAAGCCATGTCACCTCACTTCCTTTCATTTTTCAAACTGTTTGTGTTTTTTCTGGATGATAAATTTATCTTCAGACAGCCTCAATATGACTAATTAACTTTGAAATATAAGAACCAGATGTGTGAGTTGGAGAGCTTTCTGAACTAATGCCAGACAGGCTGGTGGGGTTTTTTTTCTTCTTCTTCTTCTTCCCTGCCTTTCACCCCCCTTCGTCTCCCCCACCCCGTGCTCTCTCTCCCTGCTGGCTGCCCTGGAATTACTAAGCAGAGACACATTTAGCAAATGGAATCACAGGACTCCAGCTAGCAGTGAGCACCCACTGCTTCTTCTCTGTTCTCCACTCGTTAGCCTTTCAGGACCCCACACTGTCCCTTTGAACGTGACCTCCCCGTGACTGGCAGAGCTGTCCTGGGAGGAGGGGCTGGGAAAATCCCCTCCACCCCCTGCCTGCCCCTACTTTAACGATCTATCTAACATGGAGCAGGGAGCTGCCAGAACGCATTTGCCACATGAAAGTCAGTCACCCTGCACTATGACACCAAGTGATTTCTTTTAAAGAGTCTTCCCCTGAGAAGTGCCTCTCAGATCTGCCTCCTCCCCATTCCCTTTTCATGAGCAGCCCAGGGCACAGCCCTGCAGAAATGAGAGCCAGGGTGCGGCAGGGTGCTGAGGGAGGGGGAGGGGGCCGATTCTCAACTCTCTAATCTGAAGTGCTTTTCAGAAATGGCACCTTTGGGGGTTAAAAGCCACAGGGGGGTGTGTGTGCGAGTGTGTGTGTGAGTGTGTGTATGTGTGTATGTTTCACTCTCCGGGACAGAATGGCAACACAAAATAATTGGGTGTGACTAAATTAAAGAGACCAGAGTGAAAGGCATGAGCAGGGTGCCTCAGTGGCCCCACAGAGCTAAGATGACCCGTCCTACCCAATCCCTCCACCAGAAGTAGGTTGAGGTTATGGGAGATCACAAATACAAAAGTGCTTTGAGTGCTTTCAAAGACATGCTATGCATCCTAAGGGATTATTAGGATGATTACCACTATTATTATATCATCATGACCATTATCATTATCTTGCCTCTTAGTGTCTGAAATTTTTCACCTGGGATAATCTCATTCACTTGCAAGGTCAGTGGAGTTCCTTGCCATGCCAGGCTCTGACCAGAAGCATAAACAGCAGACTCGATTCTTCTCTTTCTCGGGACGAATGCCAACAGAACTCCCTCCTGGGCCCAGGGAGCAGAAAACCTGCCCCTGGCAGAAGAGGACCCAGCCACGTACAAATACCAGCATGTGTGCTGTGAGGGGATGCAAGGGCCCAGTGGAAGTCCCCAGCAAACTCATGAGACCGGCAGGTTAGAGGCCTGGGTACAGTTCCTGCTGCCCCTTGCCTTACCCATCCTCCCATTTCTCTTTAAAAACTCTTGCTCCCTGCTCTGGCCATAGGGCAAGGTGCATCAAGCAGGTGAGACTTTCAAAAATAACAAGTGGTTGGGCAGGTCCCCATGGACTCCCCCAAGCTCCCCCTTCCCTGATCCTGGCCCTGCTTCCTTTACACAAAATACTTCCTTGCTTTCAGTGACACGTTACCTAATGCCCTTCAGAGAAGTTTGCAGTTTAGGAGGAGTGTCTGGGGACTTATGGCAAAAAGGGTCTTCAATAATTCCATATCCACAGAAAGGAGAAGCAGGAAGGGGGTGGGGTGGAGAGAGCATGGTCCACACTTCTCAGACCAAATTGTGTCCCTCTTGATGCCGAGAGAGTGCATCTTAGGGGCATACAGATGGACGGATGTGTCAGCGTGGTAGGTCCTCCATTACTCCTCAGGGAGAGTGGGGGGAGGCCCAGTTATAGGGGAGTGGGTCTCAGCAGTTACCTCTGGGAATGAATGTGCCACCACCTGGTAGAGCCCTCACCCTCCTCTCCGAAAATGACAGCATGAAAAGCCCACCTCTCTGAAAGCCCACCAGAACTCCTTGGGGAGTGGAGAGACAGGATATGGGAATTCTGAGGACTAAGCTTTTTTTGGTGTATTGCAACTTCCTGGGATAGATGGACAGGCAGATGGGTAAAGAGGGCAGCAATCCCACGAGAGCTTCCCCCACCAGAATTCCATCTCCACCGCCTCGGCCCTGGCCCTACCCTCCCGAGAGGGTGCCTGCTCAGAGCACCCAATGTCCCCTGTCCACTGGGACTCCCACAGTCTGCTGTTGGAGAACACTGCACCCAGGACCCAGGTGGGGCTCTTTCTACAGCACTCCCACACACTGCCCCAGGGAAAAACTTTCAGATAATTTTCTGACTACTAATAACATTTCCTGCTGTGTCACACTAAGATCATTGTGGAGCTTACCAAATCACAGATCCTTGATTAACAGATCTGGACCAGGGAAGTCTGGGAAGTTTGGGGAGCCTGCCCACTGGAAAGGGAGCCCCTGGGTCTCCTGGGACTGCCTGGGACTGCCACCTCGGGGTCGCTCTGTAACGAGAGAGCGGGCCTGTTTCCACGGTCTGTACCTGGGGGCACAGCTGTCCCACCTGCTCTGTCCTGGCCCGTTTTGGAACCAGAGTTTGCACTGGTGAGCAAGGTAGCCCCTGGTTCTGGCCAAGGCACCCCACCCCGGTACGCCTACGCAACTCCTCTGACCCGCCCAGATTTCCCGAAACCAAAAGACCCGGCTTCGCTGTCCCTCCCCGGGCAAGCACCCCTCGCCTTCTCTCCCGCTAAGTGAACGTAACAAGCCAAGAAACTCGACGCTGCAGCCGACAGGAGCCATCGTTTGGAGGCTGTCAGACTTGATGTCTCCGAGACACGGGATTCGACGGCCGTCCCTGGGATATTTAATAAAGCAAAGCCCTCAGGATCAAGAGGCGGCCATTCCGCCCGTCCTTCCCACCGCCGCGCCGAGCGCTTTAAAGCCTGCCTCGCGTCTGTCTCTCTCTCCAGAAAGCCTTTCATGCCGCCTCGCCAGACTGACATTTTGACAAGTTGCCACGAGTGACATCTGATTTGTACAAATTTCAAGACTAATAAATCTACCTGTCAAAGCGGAAACTTTAAAAGGAGCTAAGCCCAGCGGGTATAGTTTAACAGAACTCAAGTTGATGAAACTGTAGGATGGAGAAATTATATCTGTCACAATCCACCCACATTAGTTCTGCAGAAATGTTGGCAACTGAAACAAACGTCTTTCACGGGCGTTACCAAAAAAAAAAAAAAATCAAAAATTAAAAGGAAATTTTTTTAATCAAAAAAGGAGATCGCTAATACCCCGAGTAACAAGTAACGATTCTATTTGCAAACTAACAAATTTTATGTATTTAATTTTTAATGTTGCTGCGGATGTGAGAAGTGTCTCTCCTCCTACCTCTTAGGCTGTCTCGCTGGAATCTGGACTTTCCATTCAAGCTGGAAGCCATCAATCACGCGGCAGCGGTGCCCCCCCCACCCCGGGCTCCTGCGTGAATGGGGGCGGAGCGCAGAGCTGCAGGGCTGAGGCAGGACCCGCTGCCCACAGCCCTGCATTCCCGCCAGGCCTCAAGGTGCCTCGTCCCTCAAGCTGCATCATGTTCCCTGCTGCCCCCACCTTGACCTCTGGAGCCTGAGGTCTGGCCCCCCTTCTAAGCTTTGCTGTGGGGTTTTTGTTTTATGGATGTCATTGTTAGAGTAGGAGGGGGCGCTAAGGTGAAAGAAACTTGTAAGTACTGTTACCCTTTTATTTTATTTCTGTCCTAGCTTTCTTTTCTGTCTCTGACACATTCCCTTTTGCACTGACTCATCATGTTAGCAATGGAGAAGCCAGAATTCACAGAGCAGAGAGGGAAATTGGGGGAGGGGGTGGCCTCCTGAGAATTCTCATGCACCTAGGAGATCCGAGAAGAGAAGGAGGCTGAACAGAACCCCTGTTGTGCTCTCCCTCCTCCGCCGACCTCCTCCGCGGCCCGCCAGTCAGAGAGGACGTGGACTGCTCCCTGCTCCCACTAGCAGCTTCCAGTTGCCCTGAGGGCTGAGCTGTTTTCTGCTTGGTGGCGGCCTCCACCAGCCATAACCTCCATTTAATTGCTGTTATTAATAATTGCCTTTCCTCCTGGGAGTTCAAAAGGGGATCTCATTTGCCCTCTCACTCATGTGGTTAAGAAGCAGGTAGGCAGGACAGAGAGCATGCCTGTCCTCACGGTCAGCTGGAGGCAGGGGGGCTGAGGTCACCCAGCAAGTCGGAGACCAAACCCAGCACTGCAGGGTGGGGCCAGGGCCCAGTTAGTAGTCCAGGTGGGCCTTCCCTCCCTCCCTGCATAGGCAGCTTCTTCCAATTCCCCGGCTTCTGCTTAGTATTGATGTGGCTGGGACATTATCTACAAGCTAACACCTTCTTCCTTCATATTTCTTGGCCCACTCTAGGAGCTTGATATGCCAGAGTCGTGATAATAAGGATAATGAGGCTGCAGCTGATGACACTGAGGCTGGGTCAAGACTAAAGGGCAGGGGGCACAGTTGGGGATGTGGCAACTGGAGATGATCCCAGAGACCCAGAGCAGGTGTCTTTCATGACTGGGAGCAAAAAGCTAATCTGGTCTGCCACGAACTGGGGCTGCCCCTTGTTCTGCCCAAACTGATATTTCCCCTGTCGGTTAGATGTTTGTTTAGCAGATGCACAAGGTTCTCTGCCCTGTACCATGTGAGTCATGGAGACGTGCAAAACATGAATTTGTCCCGAAGGAGTTCACAGTCCACATTGGGATGACGTAAACAAGATGACACACAGCAAAATAGATCCTGATCTGGAACACGGTGAGTTCAAGCACAAAAAGAAAGCACAAGGCATGATGAAGGCACCAGACCCAGCCCTGCCACTAACTGGCTGTGGACCACTGAGAACATCCTCTCTGCAAACTGAGACAGTGACCGGATGATGTGAAGGTCCCTGCACGTTCTGTAGGTTTTTGAGAAGAGGAATCAGGAGACCATGTGTGTGAAAGTTCGGTACAAGCTGTAAGCCGTCATGTGCCTGGTGGTGGTGGTCCCTGCGGGCTGGGGCGAGCAGGTGTCCTCACTGAGGGATCAAGTCCCGACCCAGCAGGCACGCAGCTGATGAAGGAAGAAATGAACAAACAAATGAACAAACAAACGAAGAAACAAGCTGGGCCTCCTGGGAGGGGTGGGATTTAGTCGTGCTCTGCTCCCCTCTGCCCACGGCACCCACAGCCCGAGTTGCCTCCCTCACCCGCTCACCGCCCTCAGCTCTGGCGCCTCACCTTTCCTCCTCAGAAGCAGGCAAGGCTGGAGGACCTGCCTGAGGTGGTGAGAACAGTAAGAGCAGCTCAGAAGGAAGCACCAATATTGCTTTCCCCAGACGGGGTGGCCCCAGAGCCATCAATGGGGGCAGCCATTACAAATCCTGTGATGGGACCCCAGGTCATGGAGTTACCCCCCCGCAAGTTCACCAGGCTTAGAAGGCACAGGATTCTGAGAGGCTGGCAGGTGAGTTGAGCCTTACAGGTAGGTGCCTGGGGAAAAGATGGGAGATAACTCTACTGAAATTAAACAAGTGGACCGTGTGTTGTACATACCAAGGACAGCTAAAGCTCCCATAACATTACCACATGTTATCTAACATGAATTAGCCCCCTGACTTGTTTGATTCACGTATTTGCCCTGAATCAGAGAAAACCTGTAGAGGTGGTTGTTGGGAAAGCAAAGCACAGAGAGGTTTGGTGTCTCATGCACAATCACACAGCAAGCCAGCAGCAAATTTAGACACTGCTGGGTTGAGACAGTTGCTATTTTTCTTTGCCCTCAGCAAGATGATCCCTCCAGGGAAAGGCTCAACTATGCCAAATGTGACTAATAAAAAAATTGTTTAAAGAATTTTTTCTAGGATAAACATTTCACTTTATATTTTATTGGATTAGTGTTTGCTAACCTCCAGAGTTTCTCACCTAGCAAATTGGAGACCGTTTCCCTTATGTAATGAGGTGAGTCGAGTCTTATGAAAGGCAGGCACGTTGCAAGGCCTAGGTTGCAGCCAAAGCGGGCCCAGAGGGCTGAGGCCCAGTCTGGGAGCTGCAGGCCCACGCGGCTGCCTCCCCCTGCAAATGGAGGTAGGGTCGCTTTGCCCCTGGACACCAGACACCGTCAGTCCCTGATGCGATCCCATAGCCCATTGCCTCCTGTCTGGGGTCCATTACCCACACTGCAGGAGGAACGTCAGTGTGAAAGGAAAACCAAGGCCCATCTCTTTCTACTGCCTCCAGGCAGCATTTCGGGTTTTGCAACCAAAAAGAAAAGAAATAAAAAAAAATCTTGAACTGTTTTTCAAATGTTCTGGGTCTTGGCAAACCCCAAAATGCCTTTTGCCAAAATGCTTTTTCCCTTAATTTTTAAACCTCGGGTGTATTTCCAGAACAATCCAATCCATCTGCTTCTGATTCATTTACACTTAACTCATTAGGAGGCTGTTGCGTAAGGAGCAGTTTGACGTCCCCAAGATCCCCTGGTGAAGGATTCTGCTTCCCCCTTTTGAATCAGAGGGAGGCGCGTTGCCAGCTGGGCATGGAACACAAACCCCCCAAAATTGATACCCTGCCTTGCAACCTCAAGTCCCCAGGATGAGAAGAGGTTTCTCTGGTGTCCCACTCATCATACGTCCTGCTCTGCTCTTTCTCAGATTGTCTCCATCATTGCTGTAATTGTCATTAAGGATATAACAAATGGCCACACGTCATCATTAAACACTTTAACAATATGATACAGTACATTGTACTCCACTGTGCACCATTCTTCATTCATACACTCTGGACTCATCTGTTCAGACAGAAAACACGCACCCCCAACCAACTGTGAACCACCAGCAGGGCCTTGGGTGGGGTGTCAAAGACAGGACTTATATCTAAGCACCAGCCATATCCCAGCTTGCTTGTCAAGGTCTCTGAGCTCTACCAGGAAGCCAAAGAGAAGAGATGTGGACAGAGCAGCTTTTAGGGCAGAAGGCAAGGCTAGAAAGTGAGGGTCACCCCAAGAGAAGCACAAAGAGAAAGAGACTGCTGGTTTTCAGGGACATAAATGACTGGACAGTCTAAGACACAGCTACTACTGTGTCACAGGATCACCCTTTCTTGCTACCACCTTTATTCAACAAAGTTAATAAAAATGCATTGAGTATCTTCTAGACACTCAGCCCTGCCCTATGCCGGGAACCACAGGAACAGAAGAGACAATAAAGAGGACTTCCCTTGGGATTTGCAGACCATCTGGGGTAACATTTTGCTATTCATGAGTGCATGTCATTAGCAAGACAGCTTTTGGTCAAATGAGCAAGGCACAGAGAGAGCGTAAGTGTTGTCCACCATGGAAAGAGATCTCATGAGCTGGACTGGTCAGGACCAACTTCACGCAGGAGATGAGTTTCCGATGAGCCAGCCCAGAATCCCAGTGCGTGGCTAGCTGGAGAGAAAGATGTATACAGTAATCCTGGAGAAGGAAGCAGGGGTGAAGACTCCCTGACAAGGAAGACCAGAGCCTGTTGTGGGGCAATAACAGCAACCATGTTGAGAAACGGAGGCAAATACATAGAAACGTTGGTTGTAGGTGATTCAGCTAAGAAGTCTGGATTTAATCTCCAAGGCAAAAGTGAGTCACTGGAGGGTTTCAAGCAAGGAGGTAAGATGCAGAGAGCAGTGTGTTAGGGGGAATAGCCTAGTGTCCGTGCACAAGGTAGGCGTGTGTGGGGAAAGACAGAAGGCAGGAAACCAGTGGGAGTCTGTCGCAATGATTTAGGCATGTCATGACAGGGACCTAGAAGAGGGTAGGGGCAGTGAGAAAGGAAAAGAAACAACACAAGATAACACACAAATCCAGGAGTGGGGAAAGAACATGCTCAACTACAGATGGCGTCTATGTAGCAGCTCCCATGCGGCCGACACTGTGCTACGTACCTTGCATGAACTATCTCATAACCCTCACCCCATAAAGGTAAAGCGGGTATTACCGTTATCCCTGACTTACTGGTGAGGAGCTGGGGTTTAGGAGGGTTCGGTAGTTCGCCCAAATTCATACACAGAGCGTGGGTGGGGACTCTAGCATGAAACCATGTTATTCTGCTACCTCGGCTACCACTGCTCCCCTAAACCAAGTCTTGCTCTCTCTCACTCATCTCCCCGCGGACCTTCACACAGCCCATGCTCACTCCTGCGTCTTCATCCACCCGGAAATGCCTCTGCTCATCTCTTCACTCACCTAAATGCAGATCGAGCCTCAGCTCCTTCCAGAAACTTCTGTCACCCCTCGAGCTCCCGTGGACCTTCTCTGTCTACCACCTCCTATGAAATTTATGGTCAGAACCACACACCTGAGCCCCTAATTCCACCCCTGTCTCTATTAACTTGCTCGGTTCCTATCTTCACGTATTTCCTGGCTTGGGGGCTTGGCACGGGAGCCAAGGCTAAATCCCGGGCTGCCCCTTAACTAGTTACGTGGCCTTGGGGGAGTTACTCAAACTTTTAACGAGTTTCTTTAACTGTCAGTTGGAGATACAAAGTTTATCGTCAGGATTATATGAGAGAATGCCTGGCACCCAAAGGCACCTAATGAATGATACCTACCAATTGTATTACTGTTGTTTTTATTAATAGGCCCGTGATGGGCAATGTTATGTCTAAAGCTTTGGATGTAATAGATGCTCCCTGAATATTCTTCTACTTGATTTCTTGCTCATTTCAATGACTATACACAATATTTCAGTATTCACTACTCACAGTCTTAAAATTCTTACATTTGTTTCACCACACTTAATACAAATGTATGGGGTGAGGAATCCTGTCATGAGTTGCTTCAGACAGGCCATCGCCAAACCAGGGCCTGGAGTTCCCGAAGCGGGCCAGGCTGCCGCAGCATAAAGTAAGACATGGCAAGCCTCCCTCGGGGAGAGGAGCCGCTGTCTCCTCCCAACCTGGGGACGGGGACTCGGTGCCGCTGACAGCTTGCCTTGACAGTCCAGGCAGGATCGGGGCCCTGCTCAAAACACTGCCCTCTCGCCCCACTAGCCTGGGCCCCAGTTTGCTCCATGAAAGGATGTTGTGGAGACAGGAAGGGAAGCAGGAAGTGCTCACAGTTGGAGGTACAGTCACCCCCACCTTCAGTGCCCTGGCTCCTCCTTCCTAGTCCCACGCTGTCCTCCCGCTTTGCTCTGGTCACCTAGACAGCCAGTGCTCGAGGCCCCCTTGGCAGCTCAGAGTGCCTGCCGTGTTTTCTTTTCCTCCCACAGCCCCATCAAACTCAGATTGCACCAGCTGCCCCTAGAGAATGACAATTCACAATGAATATTAATGCCCGATAGCTTATGAAGCACTCAGAACAAAGGGGGGCACAGCCTTAACAGCGCCCCCAAAAATGACCAATGTGGAAAAGAGATGAAGAGATCAATTTTTTTGCAAGGGAGAAAGGGCTGATGGTAGGTATTTCAGGGGCAGGTATCTAAAGCAAACACCCTACTTTTGATTTTATTAATGTTCACTCATTTATACGTAGATATTCGATACATACATACATACATGCACACACATACTCTGACAAAATGCAGCAAAGGACTTTTGCATGACACACAGAGTTGGAGTTTGTTTGTTTTCTAAGCACCAAGGTAGAGGCCTGTAGGAGTGAAGAGCAAGGCCAGGCAGGGGAAGAGCTTCAAGGGGTACATCAAGGACAGGTGCCAAGGGTGGCCTGGAAACCTTCCTGCAGCCGGTGAAGTGCATCTGAGCCTTGGGAGCAAGTACCAGCTTCAGCCTGGAATGGGTAGCTATTCACTACCCCTGCCCAGTGGAGACCCCAGTGGGCGTGGCAGATCCCAGGCCCTGCAGAGTGCTGCTATCCAGCTGGAAGGGAGAAGGCCCCTGTGGAGAGGTGGCCTGGGACCCCGTTTTCCCTCAAGCAGAGGAGTGGGTGGGAGAAGACTTAGTGCCCCAGGAAGTACCCTAACTCGAGTGTTGAGGCTGCTGCTCTCAGAGAGAGAGCTCACTTGGTGATGCATCTGCCGCTGTCAAAGTGTAGCCCACAGTGGGGACAGTAAGGCAGTTCAGTGGGCTCCTCAAATTCCCTCTTAATCCTTGGCCCTGGCAATTTACTTTCTTTTTCTTTTTAATGAGGACTCAAGGCCAAAAATACACACACACACACACACACACACACACTCTCTCTCTCTCAAAGGGAGGGTGGCAGGAGGAGTCGAACCCTAATGCTCATCTCAGACTTTAAAAATGCACGGGCTGTGCTTGGGGAAAATGTCACTGCTTGGCTGAGAGCATGGTGGCACTGGCAGGCAGGGAGAGGCAGAGAACAGGAACTGAATTTAGGACTGACTGGAAGGTCGACAAGAAAGAAAAGCCAACACATAACATATATACGTAGAAACAAGAAGCGCTTCTGAGCTCGGCTCTGGCACTTCTACAGCAGTCACAGTTGCCTCTGGGCATAAAGAACTGTCCTCGCTGGATGTGACATGCACACCAGGCTCCCTCCCACGCCCGGGCCTTGGTTGGAATGTTGATCTGCACCCCCCACGGGCAGCACCGCTACCTACACACACAGGGCCTGTCCAGTCTCCCAAGCTTGCTCCCGTCTCCATCTGCTCAGACACCTTGCTGTCAAACATTACGGATCTTCCTTCCTCTAACCATTTCCGCTGCCCCAGAAATTTTGATCATTTGAGTCACGTCTGATTTAGTCTTTTGTCCTCATCGGCCCTTGTGTTGTTTTCTAGAGGTTCGAGGAGATCTCGTTTCCCCCACTGGACATGGTATGTCGTCCACGTTCAGGCATGGTGCCTTGCTTCTCTTGCCTTGTCCTGGCCGCTATGACACGTGGTTAGGGACACCGCAGAAGGACACGGACATGGAGGTTGACTCAATTTCAGTCTCACATTACTGACTGTCCCTCAGGGATTTGCATGACCTGAGCCTGCAAAACACCCACGCAGCCTCCTCCTTTCCTCTCATGAGCGAGTGTGCTTTTCCACGCACGGCAGAGGGCCCTACTTTTCCACTTCGGTCAAATTGAAACCTCTTTGCCTGATGCCTAATCATATCCAGTGGCCCAGAGTTGCCATATTATATCAAAAGATGTCAAAAGCTTTATACTCAAAAAAACCACAGCACATTAGGGATTAGACCAGGAGAATTTAACTCGCTTAACTGCGATAAGTCTGGTTAGGGAGATTATAGCCGTTTACCCAAGAAGTAAATATCTCTGAGTTCTGACTAGGCCGGGAGGAAGGGAGGGCTTGTCTGGTAATTTTATCATCTTGCAAGAAGAAAAAGGAGAGGAGAAAAGGGAGAATAAAAGATGAGAGGTGATAATCTCTGAAGTCGAGATCACTCTTGTGTTACAGCACATGCCAGAAATAAAAGATAACCGCACTGGCAGCCTCGCTGAGAGATGACCTGTTCGAACAGGAGGGCTGCCTGCCCACTGCTTCGTAGACAGGAGAGTCAAGGGGTGGCCTAGGGGGACGTGGGGAGCTAATCGTCCCCGGCAGAGAAAAATGGGGCAGGGGAGGTTCCAGGAAGAAAGATGGGCAACAGAGAAAAGCTGTCTTGTCTTCTCTCTCCCGGAATATATATCTCCTCTGACTCCAATAATCTTACACCCAGAGCAACATTCTAAACCATTCAATACAGGCATTCTTAACTGTGGGCAAGATGGCAGGATGGAGAGAGGAGCATCTGGCCCAGACAGGAGACAGAGGGAGACAGGAATGTGTTCTTCTGATTCACTTTGAAAATTAAAACATAAATCGCTCTTGTAATATAAATTGCAGCAACACGGATTCTAGTCCATCCACCCCATTTCACAGGGCAGGAAAGGGATGCCCAGAGCAAAAGTGACTTATGTAACATCACACAACTGGTTCCCAGCCCAGGCAGGAAAAGAAACAAAATTGCAGATATTAGTGTTCTGGAACGATTATTCCTGTTTGACCATGGGGCTCCCAGCATGCCAAAGACCGTCACTCCTGGACTCGGCCTGTGATTGTGTCTTCAGCATAATCTAGGGCCAGAGTCCTTCTCAAAAGGCAGGCAGCCCTGGCCAGGTGGCTCAGTTGGTTGGAGTATTGCCCCATACACCAAAAGGTTGTGGGTTCAATCCCCGGTCAGGGCACATACCTAGGTTGCAAGTTCAGTCCCGAGTCAGGTGTGTATGAGAGGCAACTGGTCCATCTTTCTCTCTCTCTCTCTCTCTCTCTCTCTCTCTCTCTCTCTCTCTCACATTTCCTCAAGTGAGGATTTTCTTAAAAAGAAGACAGAAATCTTTACTGGGAGATGCCATAATGTCATAGAAAATAATATGGGCTTCCCACACCAGAACTTGATTCATGGCTCCTCAGCTTACTAGCTGGATGACTTAGAAAAGAACTTTACCTCTCTGAGCCTTTATGTCCTCATCTGTAAAATGGGGTCCCATGTGTCATGACCACCTCACAGAGCTGTTGTGAAAACAAATGACATTATGTAACTCAAATGCTGGGTATTTAGAAGATATTCCATTGTTCTTCAGTTCTCCAGCATCGTGTTTGGGTACTTAAAACAATAGAATATCAAATAGACCTGCTGTGGTCACCGAGTGCTCACGTCACAGGTGAGAAAAGTGAGGGCCAGCGTCGTGAGTCCCAATGTAACACTCTGTCCCCATCACCACGCTGCATGGGATGGCAGTGGTGGCCGGGAGCCTGCTGCCCAGCTCTCAGCCTGCCTATCTGGACACTCCCCCTCACCCAGCCACTCCAAGTTCATAGGACAAGCACAAAACTTGTGTGATTCCCTTCTGAAAGTTTCAGAATGGTGGTGCTTCTTAGATTCTCACAAGGGGGACCATTCTGGAGTCTTAACAACCTTAGAGGTCCTGTTCCAGGTGTCTGAAAGAAAGGGCAGGAGCAACTGAGTGAAAACTTTAGGTCAAACATAAGAGAAGTTTCCCTGATGAGCCACAGGTGGAAAATAATAGAGACCTGTATCTGTTTTTTGTTTTGTGTTTTTTACTGCTATAACAAAATACCACAAATTTACTATCTTAAGTCAACACAAGTTTATTTTATGCTTCCGGAGGTTACAAGTCCAAAATGGTTCTCACAGGACTAAGATCAAGGTGTCAGCAGAACTTCCCGGAGCTGCCAGAGGGAAATCTGTTTCCTTGCCTTCCCAGTTTCTAGGGGCTGCCCGCATTCCTCTTGGAATGCCTCTTGGCCTCTTCCATGTGCAAAGCCAGCCACGGCCCGTGAAGTCTTTCTCACATCACACCACTGACTCCAAGTACTGTGTCTCCCTCTTTCTCTTCTAAAGACCCTTGTGACTACATTGGACCCACCCAGATAAGCAGCATAATCTCCCCACCCCAAGGTCAGCCCCATCTGCACCCTGACTTTCCCTTTGCCATGTAACACAGCCTACTCACAGGGTCCAGATAACAGGATGTGGACATCTTGAGGGATTACTGTGCCTTCCACAACCCGCAAACCTCTTCTCACCGCCCTCCCCAGCAGGTTAACAAAAGACATTTCCAGCTGATCCCAACATTTGTTTCTGCCTCAGATCCAGGCTCAGAATCCTTCTCAACACAATGCTTCTGGCGGTCACCCTGAATTCACTACACTTGGCCCAGAAGCACGATCTACATGCTAGCCCTGACTACCAATGGTAAACTCTAGAACAAAGGCGAGTTGTCTATGAACTACTGATATTTGCAGACCATCTCAGAGTTTTGGTGCCGTCCCAGCAAGAGACAAAAATTCATGAACTGCTGTTCTTCCACCGCATGACCTCTAAGCAACTCCACTGGCTACGCGGGTCCCTCCCTGCCCTCTGTCTTAGACCTCAGCTGACGGACCCTTTCTCCTCCCCTGCTGGGGCACCTAGAGTTGAGTCAAGTTGCTTTAAGTCTCTGGGAGCCTTCATTTCATCTAGGCAACCCTAACATTCTGGTTTAGGCTGTATTAATTCTAGTATCTCTTAAAATTCTCATAGCAAAGAGTTTGGGCTCTCACAGCATGGAGTGGTTCCAAAGGGAACAGTGTGAACAGGGGGACTCCAAACAGGGGAAGTCCAATCCACAGGGGGACTCGCATCTGTGGGTCTGCAGACTGACTGAGGACACTGGGGTGCTCGAGCAGGACGAGAGGAGCTGGCGGGCGGGGCCCATGACGGCCCTCCCAGGCCCAAGGCCTCTCTGTGTACACACCACATGAGTAAGAGTGACTTAACTTCCACTGGCTCACTCAGGGTGTCGGCCACCCCTTAATTACCTTCAATATTTCTAGAATTCCTAAGAGAGTGCCTCACAGATGCTCAAAACACACACAGTCAGTTTTCTGGTCACCCACTGTTTTGTTCCCCTCAGCCTACTCCAGGGCCTCTGCCAGGATGCCAGACACTGTCCCCTCTGCTGGGTGCTGCTGTCCCTGCCGCCACAGAAGTGCTGGAGGCCCCCGAGGCCAGAGAGCTGCAGGGTTCCACGCTGTGGTGGAGGACAGAGCCTGTCTTCCCATGGCATGTTTTTCTCTGAAGACAAGTCCCACAGCTCGTTCCCCAGGGACAGCCACGTGTTAGTTTAAACCATTCTTTCCATGTTTATGTATAGCCTTTTTGTTCCCCGTAGATCTCTTAAAGGAGTCCAAGGCCGGCAGGGGGTAGGGGGGTGCTGAGTTGTGAGCCAAACCCACTCTTGAGGTGGACACCAGGCCAGGCTCAGAACGACTCCTGCCCCACCGCAAACAAAGCCCGGTCACCAGGTCAGCTGTTTGTGCCTGGTTCCTTCTTCCTCCAAGATGAGCTCCTTCCCAGGAGGCTCCACAGTCTGTCAGGCAAACAGACCCCGAGCAGGCCCACCCGGCAGTTCACCAGGCCTGCTCAGACATGCCTGCCAGGGCCTGCAACTCCCTGCACACTTCGTTTGTGCCAACCTGCCACGTGGGAGAGGCACTGTGCTGATGATTCCCAGCCTCAAGAAGACCCGTGAGTGAAAGCTACAAAGACACAGAATTTTTTCCTTCTGTGTTCAGCCAAAAACCTGATGGATCTGTCTATAGGTGTAATGAAATTTCTCAGGTGGTCGGGAGTGTCCTGTAACATGAACTGTCTAAGTCAGTGGCACCCTAACAGCAATGTCATTCAAAAGATGCCTGAGTATCAGGCATCTCAACCTGGAAATCTGCATGTGTGCCGTGTTTCACTGCATGATGTTTGCGGGGAAATCACCTCCTGAATTGCCCTAGAGAAATAGTCCTGGGCTTAGTGGCCGGCTTCACTGCCCAGGGAAAAAACTACCCTGAGTTCCTCTTCAGTAGCTGGTTTTTTGGACTGAGACCCTCCTGGCTGCAGATGGAAGAGTGTTGTACAGTAGCCAGGACCTTCCGCAGCTTGCAAGGGTGTTGCCATGCAATCAGGTCCAAGGAAGACCCACTGGCTAACATCCTGCTTTTGGGGATCCAGTTTATCCAGGAGAAGAGATAGTTCAGGGAGTATATTAGCTACCCTCACGTGTACTCGGGGCTGCACAAAGCAGGAATACATTCATACTTGCAGCTCAGGGTAGTAAAAAAATGAATGATGGGTTGTAGTCAAAAGCCTTGAGATGGAGCTCTAGCCCCCTCACACGCAAACTATGGGATTTCAGACAAGTCATACACACTCCTTAAGCCTCCACCCCCTCAGCTGTAAAATGGACTTAATAACAGGCCCATCACTGGGCCATTGTGATGCACTAAGGTAATTGTGTGAGGGTACATCGTGGGTTGTGCTAGTGTTCCCCAGCTGAGCTGCTCCGCTGAGCTGCTCCGCGTGTCTCGTTCAGCTGTCTGCACCGGTGCCTGGATCCCTACCTGGTACGCCATGCCAGTGTTCAATAAACATCCATTGAATGAACTTGATGTTTCTCCCAAAGGCAATCCATAGTTAAAGGTTCTAAGGAAGATAAATCTGTCCTTAACTTAGGCAAGATCTATGTAACAGTCAGAGCAGTCTGCAGGCTGATTCCGAGGCAGAGAGCCCTGCACCATGGAAGTGTTCAATCCCAGGAGGCTCAGTGGCTGTCAGAAGCTCTAGAATGAACTCTCCCCACAGAATGTGCAACGTAGAGAATGGCAAAGCCACACTAAGGTGCAGATACTTCACTGAAAAGCAAACTCTCTCAGCAGCTCAGAAAGCTGGCTAACACACCAGCATCTCAGCAGGCACAAACACTAATCCCTGTATGCCATGCACCTCTCAGGCACTTACAAATGAGTGCAAATGTGAAAGCTGCTCTGGCCAAGGGTTTATTGAAAACCATGTTCTCTCCCTGGACCTCCAAATCCAATATGCTACAATGCAGTGACCCTTCACTTATGTATTTGCAGCAGACAAGCAGTGGATTCACTCATTCGTTCAACAAGCATTGATTGAGCACCTAATCAATGGGTGGAGAGGTGGGGGTGGTGGCTAAGTTGGGGATGACAGCAGAAGTAGAATACAGTGTGCATCCGAACACACTTGTTTGGTCTTGGGACCATTTATACCTCTCCGGGAGACAGACACTCATTAATCACCAAACAAATAAATGTAAAATTGCAAACTGGTTATTGCTAGGAAAAGAAAGTAAAGGGGATGTTGAGGGGCTGTAAGGTGACCACAGTCAGAAAAGTCTCCTCTGAGGAAGCGGTGGAGACCTGGAGGCTGAGTCTGTGACAGCAGGAGCAGCAATCGCAAAGGCCAGTGGCAGGAATGTGACTGAGACAGGCCAGCAGCTGAGAGAGGCCACGCACAGCTGGGAGCAGTGAGCGAGTAGGCCAGAGGTGGCTGCTACGGATTTGGTCTCCTCTCCTAAATGCAAAACATAACCATCGAAGGACCTTCAGAGACGACTGATGAGACAAGATTTTTGGCTTTAAAAAGATCCCCCCAAGAAGGAAGAAGTACTCAGGAGAGGAAACAGTTAAAAAGCTATTGGGTGGTTGAGGGGCTGGGGGTGCCTGCAGTGGTTGCTGGTGCAGAAGTGGGGTAGCAGTACGGAGGTGCTAGCAAATATTGCTTCTGTCTGAGCTGCCCCCCGCCCCCTCCCCCGCAGGAAAAGGTGAAAGAGTAGGGGAAATCAACCCTGTGTGCTCCAGGAAAATGATGAGAATAAATTTAAAGCAATCCTAAAGTCTTAGAGAGTCTGAAGACATATAATTAGAGTCGAAAGATAGATCTGAAGCCCAGATCATTCATGTAGCCTCAAGCTACCACTTAAGAAAAAAGAATCAAAGGAGATACACCAATATGTTAACAGCAGTTATCTTGGATTAGGGCGCTTTTTCCTTCCATTTTTGTGTGTTTTTATTCTTCTACCTTTCCTACAGGTATTTGTGTGTTTCTTCTAAAGTTAGAAAAAAATACGTGTATTAATTTAAAAAAGAATAATGCCACCTTCCCACTTCCTGGGTGTGTCTGCAGGAGAGATTTAATCTCCCCATTGTGACGGTTTCACTTCCTGTGGAATAGAGAAGGAGGGGCATTCAGAAAAAGCAGTACCAGTTCTCACCCTCAGAAAGTCCCTGATCTTTACACCAAAACGCACACCTGTTTTCATTGCTTTCTTCAATGGCCCTGGCAACACCCACAGCTCCTTTCTGTAGCTGACCCCTGGCATTGCTCTCTGGCAGTGCCCTTTCAGAGTGGCTCCCCTCGAGCCTCACCACCTCCCCATGCTGCTGCCCACACTGCCCACCGGCCCAGAGATGGACATGAACCAACTGGATTTTCTCTCCCAGGAATTGGTAATTGAGACAATGAGACAAAGTGAGGGAAGAGGATGGTGCTTGAACAAAAACGTGGTCCTATAGCAGGTGCACAGCTGGGGCAAGCCAAAGCCATGAAGACATGAAAACAAAGACCCTCCCCAAGAAAACCCCTGAGAGGAGATGAAGAGAGGCAGAGAGGGGGGCGGACCTGAGACTGCGGGGCTCTGAGGAAAGCAGAGGAAGCCGCTTTGGTCCCGGCTGCCCAACTTACTCCCCAATGGCCCATCTCTTCTAAGATGTCTGTGGAGATGGTGTGTTGTGTCCTTTCAACAAATCCTGTTGATTTAAATTCATCTGAGGGGTTTCTAGTCCTTGAAACCGAATAGCTTCAACTAAGAAATTCTCTTGTTTACCAAAGAGCCTAATTGTCTACCCTGCTGATTACCAGCCCTCTGCCCAGGCTAACTAGGAAAGGCCAGGGGCCTTCCACGGGGTTCGCTCTGACCAAAGGCCCACCGCCCATCCAGGTCAGGACACGCTCCAACTCTGAGCTGGATACGACACCCGCACTCCCCACAAGCTGAACAAACCAAGAACAGGCTGCAGCCCCTCTCCAGACCATCCTGCACAGCCATCAAGAAGCACCCAGTGCCCTGTGACCTCTTGAACTTCCCCAAGGCCGAGATCTGCCCCCTGGGGGAAAGCCCCGCAGGGGGCCCAAGGACCTAGCAGCCACTGCCTCCAGCCAGAGGAGAGGGAGTCTGACAGCTCCAAGGTAAAGCCTCTTTTTATTAAGACAACACAGCAAACTTTTTTTAACCACAGCTGACATCACTCTAATAAATCACCATCATGTCTTGTGGGATAGAAAAAGCCAAAACACTGTCACATTTCATTTTCCTGGCTACTCGCGTCTCGAGAACAAACCATGTGTTTTTAATCAACAACACTTTGTTTTGCATTTCTCAGACCCCAGTACTCTTTAAATAGTTGCTTTTACCAGAGGGCTATTTTAAACCCAGGGCCAGCTTCTTTGCAGAGGACATTAAGAAACAGAACACCATGTTACCGGTTCACTAGGCCGAGCCGCAGCACTTTCTCCGCCGGCATGATAATGTATTATAAGGTTCTATCCGTCGGTTACAGAGGGGGCTTTCCTGTTCTCTCGTTGGGAATTTAATTAGATGTCTTCCCAGAAAGTTGGAGTTTTTTGGTTTCTCTAACAGGCAACCCGACTGGGTTATGGGAAAACGGCAAATTCCCAGCCAAAGGAAACAGAGAAAGTCACATCTGGGACTAGGATTCCAGAGGAGCGAAAGAGGAGGTGGCAGAGGAGGGGGTAGTTGGAGGGGAAAGGAGCAATAAAATAAGATTTCCGGAATGGCACATGTCAATTTCTGCATGCAAACAGGCCCCAGGCTTCTTGGAGGCAGATGTGCTCCAGCAGGCCCGCTGACGCTTGCCGGGGGCTCATCCTTTGGTTTTCTGGCAATGGCTGACACCTCAAGGCAAGAATAAGCTGTGCTCGGGAATCTTGCAGTGAAAGGGCTATTTACGACATTGCCCAATACGTCAGGATCTCAGCGGTGATTGGCAGCCGGGTTCATCTTGATGTGACAGCTGTCTTCAACGACACCTGGCTTTACAAAAACAATAAAACAGGACTGGGAACAGACCCTAACTCAAACTAGAGGAACACTCCATACTGTTTGCTGAACAGTTAACTTAAGCCCAGTTGAATAGTCCAACCAAAAATACAGGCGTGGCTACGATGTGATTCTGGTGTCAACTACCATTCCTTAGCCGTATGGCAAAATCCTTGTCCTTGGACTAGTAAAACCCTCCAACACGGGTCAGGTCAGAGCTTTCTTCTTCCACTGCAATCCTGACTGTCCATCCCTGCTGCTCAAATCTGGCACGCCACACAGGTGGCCCCAGGCCACTGTCTGTCACCTCATCCTTCTTGGGTCTCAGCCACTAGTCTGACGGCAGAGGACTGTCAATTGTTCAAAGTTCACTCTTTCGTGAAGAGTCTTCATCAACTGTATACGCTGGTTATTCCTTTTTCTACTTACTTTTCCATAAACTCATGAAATACGGTGTAAGCAGGATACAACACTACCCCATGGAAAACCCACTCTGTCGATGTCCTCTGCGCATGTGCCCACCCGCCCAGACACCTGCATCTCTGTTGGGAGACGGCGGTGGTTTATATACATGCCTGTCACTGGTGGAGAAAACACTTCCAGGCTGAATGCTCTCTGGAAGACCCTCTCCCATTACTCAGAAGCCCCTTGTTCCATAGTCAGCTTCGTCTCCCTCTCACAGACACATTTCCTGGTTCATGAACCAGTATTAGTAGCTGTTTACTTGCAGCTTCCCTGGGATTTGCCGTGTTTTCATACTCACCTATGGGGATTTCACTCGGCCATGTGAGGGTCTTGGGGCCGACTACTTACGAGTCAAGGTTAGGAATTACTTCTCCAGTTGAGCGTTACAAATAGTTATGGTATTTAAACTCTTGGCCTGGCCCCTTAATGTTCTGTAGTAAATGTATTCATTCATTTGGTTGTCTTCACAGAATAAACCAGGAAACCGTGAAAGATGGTGAAACATTGGAAAATATCTTCTGGTTGCTATTCATATGGGTATTCAAGATTGGAGTCAGAAGGAGGTGTGTGTGTATGTGTGTGTGTTGGAGAGGATTGTAGATTTCAGACTGACGCCTGGCAGAAACACCCTAAAGCAAGCCCTCAGAGTTGTCTTTCAGGTTTCTACTGCGTTTACCTCCACAGGTCTCCTATCCCTGGCCGTGGCCAGTGCCCCGAGCTGTAAGGATTATGGTGTGGCCCATGCATAGGCTTAGCCACACTTATTGGCAGCGCACACCTTCCACTGACCCACACTGACTGACTCAGAATCTACATTTTATTAGGATTCTCTAAGTGACTTGCACGACCATTACATTTGAGAAGCCCTTGTATGTCTTATCCCTGGCTGCACATTAAAATCATCTGGGAATTGATGCTGACTTTAATTCTAGACCAATAAAATCAGAACTTCTAGAGGCAGGGCCCAGGCTTTAGAATCTTAACTATCCCTAGCAATTTCAATGTACAGCTGGGTTGAGACTACTGATGTATAAGAAAATCACTTTTTGAGCAACTCATGCACCAGTCATTGATTAGGAGTATTACAGAGGCCTTCTTTGTCCTCACCACAACCCTCAGAGGGTAAGCACTGCCCTTCCCACCTTAGCGATGGCTTGTCCCACATCCCACAGGCCTTGTCAGAGCCTGAGCTCCAGGCACCATGCATTCAGCCTGTCAACAGTAGCAATATTCCCACATCTGAGAACCACTGGCAAGCAGGGAAAAGCAGCCATGAGCTCCAGGAAGCCTGGGCTCTAGAAACTCAATGCTCCTCTCCCACAAGCAAGCAAAACAGGCTGAAGAGAGAAGCGCACAGATCTGAGACTGCTGCCATCACGCAGCGGACACCGACAGGTCCGACTGGCCGTGTCCTCCCGGAAGGCCCAGGTGCAGCAGCCCTGCCACTCAGAGGGAGCTCCCAGCAGCTCCTGTCTAGTTGTATCCAGAAAACCCAGGCCAGCAGGGTGAAGGATTTCAGGTAGATTTAGTGGGGCATTTATAAACACAACATACTTATTAGTAAATAGTAATTATAGGAGAGCAGGTGCCCCAGGGGGAGCAGGGAACATGGCATCCCATTTTCTCGTGCCCTCCGTGAACAAACCCAGCTTGAAATTAAAACATCCCTGCTGTCAACACGAGTGTTGAAAGAGACCCGGCTTTCTGTAATCGGAGCAGTGACTCTAATACCTGCTGTTAATTGAAGTCTTCATCGTTTTCAGGGTGCTTTCACATCTACTAATTCATTTAATCCTCACAACACGCCTCTGAGGCAAGCATATTTTTCCTTATCCCATTTTCTAGGTGAGCAAACTGAAGCTCTGGGGATAGGAAGGGGCAAACCCGAGGTCGCACAGCTAGTCACTGAGTCACAGAGCTGGGCCTTGGGGTGCAAGGCCAGTGCTCTGCATGCTACCCTACAGCTGCCTTCCGAACCATGCCAGTGCCACCTGGTCAAAACTCTGACCCCACCAGAAAAACGTGTCCTCCTTCACTTCTGGAACTGCCTTTGCTGCTGGGCCACTAGAGCTTTTGGGGCCCTAACTCTCCATGACCCGTGTGCGAGCTGAATCCCAGTTGCCCCCAGGTGCTTCCCTCTCTAAGACCGGAGGCAGCTATGAGCAGGAGTTTGCCAACCCAAAAGGACAGCAGGGGCAGGTAACACTTGGCGAGCTTACACACAACCACAGACTGAGGGACACACACGGAGTATTTCAATAGCAGGACATTTTGAGGGTAATAAATGTTTCAAGTCACCCCAAAATTCTGGGTGGAAGTTGAGAGTCAAAAAAATCAAACATGGCTACCAAGTCATAAACGTCATCCCCAACTTGCAGAAGATTAAGGAATCTGGGAACAAATTAGCCTGGTATAGACAGTGACTTACGGAGAAGTCTCATAGAGGAGTCAGAAAAGCCAACTACTTTAAATCCTGTAAAGTTTCTTAATCAAGTTACACTATTATTTGAAATTGGCAGAACACCAATGGAATTAGTCCAAAGACATAATATATGACTTTTTCTGTTTTTCTTTTTTAAGGGCATTAGGGTTTTAGTTCCTTTTTTCCTTCTTCTTGAGGGTTTTTTTTTTTTTTGGCAGTATGTCACTTTCTTTTCTCAAATCCATTTCCATCCAACATGCATAAAATAAAGCCCATTTCAGGGAGCCCTCCTCATGCTCCTAGAGGAGCCCGTTCCTTGCCTAAACTAGCCAGCCCTACAGCCACGGACAACACAGATTTGTGTAAATGGTTCTCTCCTCAGCCCGGGTCTCCCTGGCAGTCCAGCTATTCCCTTGCAGAGAAGGGGGGTGAGGGGAAACCTCACCACAGAATCACCCCGCACAATTATAGGTGAGTCTTCCCCTTCGAAGGGCTCCATTCCACATTCCCTCTGCCTGCCTTCCTCCCAGGGGCTTTGTTCACGAGGCCCCACCGCCCCAGGCCCCGCCTGCCCTCTGTGTTTCCTCCTCACTCTCCAGATCTCCCAGCCTCTCTGAGGGCCGCCCCCTTCCTTCTCAGGGAGCCTGGGAGGGGCCCTCCAGGGCCCGACGGAGTGCGCACACTCCCACGGCTCCCCTGCCCGGACCCTGAGAAATCGGGAGATCAAAGAACTCAGCAGCGGGGCCAGGTGTCCATCCTCCTCCACAGGCCGCCATTAATCAACCCGTCTGACTCACAGGCAGATCAAACCCGGCCCCCCACCAGCTGTTGGTTAAAGCTGGCCTTCAAGTTGCCCTCATTAAAGTTCCTCTCCCTCTCTCTTTCCCGGCTGACTCCTGCCCCGTGACCATCTATCTCTTCGCTCTTTCTCCTAGTGCTCCTCTTTCCCTTCCTCTCTCCATCCACCTGCCCGTCCAATTCTGTTTTCCTCCAGTTCCTTGCTTCACCCTGTCTCTCTCATCTCACCAACCTGTGCCCCCTTACCTCCCTGACACCCCTCCTTCTCTGTTCTCTGTGCGGCCCATTTGAAAATCCATGGTCCCCAGGCTCCCTGGCCTGGACACTCTCTCCTGGACCCTCCTGCTCAGCCTCCAAAGGTTCCAAGAACAAGTTGTCTTGGGTGCCTGGGCCGGGCTGCAGGGGTGCCAAAGAGTGAGTTTCCCCAGCCCTGAAGGCCAGGGAGGAGTTCACCAACGCTGAGCTGAATTCTCACCTGGCCCTCTGTGCATGAGACACAGGCCTCCCCAGCACCACACGCACATGCACACACATACCTTATCTGGGCTATTCTTCACTTCCTGTCTGGAAGACGGCTAAGACCTCCGAGGGGGCTTCTCCGTGCAGCTGGGCAACGCTGGGCCCGTCCAATCCTTAGTGCAGTTTGCAAGCCCCCACCAAGAGAACCCATCTTACCCACGACGAGGAACAGGAGGCACCCCCTACGAGTGGGAAACCGGGCAGACAGTCTTGCTTTTCCTACCAGCTCTGCCCAGAATGAGGAAGGATGGGAACGTTGGATCCCGACTTCTCCTCGGCTGATGTGTTGAGACTATTTATTCCAGTTGCCTAAAGTTTGTTTTCATACATTTTTTCCTACAACAAACACTGGCAAAAGAAAAAAAAGAAAAAGAAGAAGAAGAAGTGAATACAGGCTGCAAAGTACTGCCCTCCTTCTCCATCTCACTATATATACATCTATGTATTTTTTAACTTGTTTTCCATTTCAGCGGTTCTTAAAGCGCCCAGGCGTGAGAAAACACAGATGGAGTGGAGCAGGCAGTGTTGTAGCTGTGCAGAGAAGACATCGCACCACGTTCAAGATTTTTTAGAAGTCTTGGAAGACCTCAGGATGCACAGAGGATTTTTAGGTTTGTTTTTCCCCCTTTCCTCCTTATATAGTTGGGATTATCTCCTCTGCTTCCTGTCTCAGTTCTAGTTCTCTATGCCTGGCATCACCTGCTGCCACTGGGAACACAGGGCCTGTTGGCCTCGGTGATGAGGTCACCCTGACTGCCCCGGGTTTGACCCCCACTACCTGCCCATGTTTCCCCAGCTGTGGTGAGGTGGGGGGAGGTGCAAGGGGTGGGGGTGGGAAGCCATCCATCACTGGGCGGCAGGCGAGGCCTGAATGAGGCGAGAAGGGTCAGCGCTGGTGCGCACTTGGGCAGGTTGAGGGGGTGGGGGCATTACAAATTGTTGAGATATCAGTGCTGGGCTTGATGGATGGTGCAGAAGGAGGGCAAGATGCTGGCACCAGGACCCAGCCTGTGCTCCGACCCGCCACCCGCTTCCTCCCAGCCCACCCCCAGCGGTCCCTTTCTCCCAGCTTTCTTTTTCTTGCCTGCTCACAGCCCATCCGTCAAGCTGTGCCCCGAAGCTGACCTTTTGCAAAGAACAGCCAGCCTCAGAGAACGATTTCTTTCTGAGAAACCTCACCAAGGAATGTTATTAATGCTGGCAGGCCCAGCAGTCAATGGTGTGCCACCACGGCTTCCTGTCCCCTCCGTCTGCCTCCTCGGCCGTGAGTTTTGTTAGCTTTGAGCAGGGAGAGAAAGGGCCGCATGTGACCAGATTTCTTTAACACTGTGCCTATTTCTCTGTGCCCCAGACCCCCTTCTGCTGCAGGTAGGCCCCGTGGGGCTGGCCGGCACTTGTGGAGTTGTGGGGTGCTCGCCTCACTCTGAGAGTCATCCGTCTCTGCCTCTGCCGTCTGGCCTCCTGAAGGCAGTGATAGGCGTTTCAGGAAGGGCACAGTGCTCTCCTCTGGGAGAAAAGTGAAAACCAGCCGAAAAGTCCAGCTGGAATGGGGCCGAGACGTGTCCTGGGCTTGGGCAGAGGATGGACACAACGTTGGCATTTTCTAGCTAGCGGGGGGGACCTGTCCATCTCGGTGGGGTTCCCCTCCGGAGACCACACAGGCTGCCAGTCACACCACAATAGAACGGAGAGTGGGGACTTGTTGGGGCAAATGGCGGTGGAAGATGTTTAATAGAATTAGGCCTCGAGTTAATGAATCACAACTGCAAGAAATCATGATAATCCAGCAGGCATTAGTGACAGATTAGCTTCAAAGCTGCCATAAAAGTGCCATAATGCTTACCTAACGGCATGATTAATTCTCCCAGAACATAATGGCCTTATGAGGGAACCAGGCACCAACAGAGGCTTGACAGAAAGCCATGCTGAGATCCGCAGGGCGCCGGGGCACCCCCACCCTGCCTGGACCGTGTAGCTTCCGCTCCGCCTGGAGGCAACAGCCGCCCCTGGATTGTGTGTAGATGGTGTGGCTGCTCCAGCTTACCCCAGTGAGGCTCTGGAGGGGAGCACAGAGCAATCCCCTGGGCAGGGGGGAGAGCCTCTAGTGCAATGCACCCCACCAGGTAGTTTTCTGGGGAGACTAGGAAGTCCCACCACCCAACCCCAAGATAGGCACCTCCTATAACCAGCACTGGTGCTTAAGGAGCTGCATCTCAGTGCCCGGATCCAAGAATCCAGTGTGGAGGGGTCTGCAAAGAGTACTGAACTGTGCTCCTCACACAGGAGGTGAGCCTTGGGAAGTCACTTCACCTCCCTGGGCTCAGGCGGTCAGCTCTGAACCTGCATCCTTAACCTCTAGACCACCTCCCGCTAATGGTACCTAAATGTTATTAATCACTAATTTGTGTTCCAGTCATAATGTAGGTCTCCTTATATGTATCACTTCATTTACTGCCACAACAGTCCCATGAGCTAGTTACCACTATCATCCACACTGTATAGACAGGAAGACAGAGGCTTGCAGAGAAAAGGTAACTGGCCCACAGTCTGAGTGGCAGTGTGTGGAGCCAAGCAACACCCCCAGTTGCTCACTTCTCTATCAGCCCTCTTGAGCCCTAACACCTACTAATGCAAGGTTAATGCTTTAACCTCAAGGGAAAAGCAGCTTGTGAGACACTGAACATCATCTTTTACCAGGAAGAGAAGGCTCAGGTCTGCTCTGTTGCCTGCCCTGCCCCGCCCTGCCCCGCCCCTCCCCACACCCCTAGCATCAGAAAAACTGTGAAGTGGGAGGCAGCTGATCTGGATTCCACATCCTCTGTTCACCTCAACTCTGCGGACTCTCCCATATGAGGGTGGCATCTTGGGCATGGAACCACTCATGGTTTCTGTTTCAGCTTCTCTTTTCTACAAAGGGAACCACAGTAACAACAACAGCAGCAGCAACAATAATAATAGTAATAATAGCTTGCCCACATGACGACAGGAGCATGTTGACCCCTTAAGGCTCCGATCGCTACCTTTTCACAGTTCCCGCCAGAGCCTGGGTCACTCCCTGGAGCACACCTGCACACTCCACTCCACAGGCTCCCACCACAGTCTGCCCATCTTCCCACAAATATGGAGGCAATTAGCAGGAAGCCCAGGTCTAAAGGGAATTCTTGGAGCCATGTTTATCTTCATAATGTTGAAGAAAATCCCCCAGGAGGCCTGAGTCACTGCAGTGGCAGGCACACTGTTGCCGCTCTGATTAACTAGGGTTCCACCAGAAGCACACAGCCGTCCCTCCAGCAGCCTTCCACTCAGCCCACTCACTCGGGGTTCCCACCAACTGGGGCCCCCCAGGCTGTGATCGCTATGCCTGCAAAAAAAAAAGGAAGGATGTGGTCCTCTCCTGCCAAAGCATGAATCAACTCCAAACTTCCTCAAGGTCTATGCTCCTTTTAAATTGCAAAATTAAATATGGACTTTTGTAGGACACCATGGGAAAGGTCAGGAAGATTTGCTCAACCCTTTGTGTCCCTGAGTCCCAACAGGGACATCAGGCATGAGGATGAGTGCTGCCAGCACAGGGTGGGTTTTCTGGAGGTGACTGCCTTCGTATGGGCCCATGCGCCTCTCGTAGTGGACTGGACCCTATCACTTTCATTGTAAAGTCATGAAATCTCAGGGTTGCAAGAGACCTCAGTGATTGTGTCTCCCCACCCCACACCCAAACCTATCCTTATCTGCTATTGACTCCTCTTGCGTCAAATATATAGTTCTTATTTCAGCATGCTGCGCTCAGTGAAAGCTCAATAAATATTTATTGATGGTAGTGCCCATGATGAATTAGTAGCCAAAGCTATAAAATTAAAGTTCCACACAAGCAGAGACCCTGGTGAGAAAGAAACTGCTACGTAAAGTTTGAAATTTTTCACAATGACAAGCAGTCTCACACACACACACACACACACACACACACACACACACACACCTGGTGGCAGGCAGAAAACCACAGTTTCTTGTCTCGCCTACCTGGAGAATCACACTGGAAACAGGAAGTGTCCTTGTTTATAGAATATTCATGCGTTTGTGGAGGGCATGTTTCACTTCTCAGAGGCCTCTAGACCCAGCCCACTGGGGTGTACCTGGCTCTGGCCCCAGAGTCTCTCTTTGTCTCTCTGCCACAACCGAGGGCCAGTGCAAATCCTGAGAAACAAAACAGCACTACTGAGCTTTGTCGGGTGTCCCAGATGAGCCAAAGTAAGTGCAGTAACCTATACAATTCAAAGGATGCTCAAACTTTTAGGAAAAAGATCTACAACAGGACGAGTGGCTTAAATGGGAATTTTTAACAAGATAGTGTGAACCTAGAAGGAAATACTAGAGAGTGTCACCATAAAGGAGTCGAAACCTTGGAGTCCGAATGGGTAGAGACCTGACATCGCCAGCCAATCAGATCCCGTGTCTCTCAACCCAACCCCCACATCTTTATATGCAGGAACACACTAACTGTAGGAGTACAGTCCTCCCGGGGTTCTGTCTGAGAACCAGCTGACAGAGCCCTTTCTGTCCCCTGGACTAGATCCCTTCCAACTGCAGGACAGAGGCACCAAAGCTCGCTGTGAACCCCCTTAATCTCCCTCTCTTTTGACTCTGAAAGCGAGTTTGGGAGACCCACTAAATCTGGGGGCGAAGACAAGGGCCTTCTCAAATAGAGCCACAGAGTTACCTGGAGGTCAGTCAGAAAACGGCCCTGCTATTCCTGAAGCCAAACAAGAAAGAACTATTTACAAGCTGGTAAGGTGCGTGGGCTAAAGTAAATCTCATCCAGGCTGAAAGTAGAAAAGCAGAGAAGGTCTTGGAAAAATGAAATGAGAGTTTGTTCTAAACCTATAAAGTGAGATCATGTATGTGACTAACTCCCTCTGAGCCCTGTCTATACCCTGAGATTCTCTCACGCTGAAGAAAGCTGGTTCTGCTGCAGTATGTGGCAAGACATGGGGCTGGGACAGAGCAGGAGGAGTAGAAGGCAAAGGCTTTGAAAACCAAAGATGAGTCTCAGGAGGACTACTCCACCCCACCCTTTCTCCACTTGAACCCTTTGGGCAATGTAGCAAAAGACCTCCGAAGAGAGCTGTGAAGGGAGGCAGGCTGGGAGATGCAGCGCAGACCTACCTGGGGCTGCCCTGCCCCTTCTGGACGTCCCCTGGCCTCCATGCTGTTCTCCCTCCTCCAGCGCTTGTTCCTTGGTTAGTCCCTGGGAGTCCCCTATGTGGACACCATGCTGATGGCTGACCAGACAACCTGGGAGAAGACAAAGAGAGAGGGAACCTATCGATGACCAGCATTCAGTGGGCATCGTCTTGTGCCAGGCACTGTGCTAGGTAGAGTCCTCCCACGGGAAGATCACAATAGGTTCATGGACAGAAAGAACACCCACAGTCCAGCTGGCAAGGCTCGCTGGCCTCTGCCCAGCACAGGCCTGTCTGCCCTGGCTGCTGAATGCTGTCTCATGATTCTGCTCTAGTTTTTGGTGTTTGTTCCTGCCCAGATGGGGTGTCTGAATCTAGCCATGGCCAATGTTTTCGGCAAAAAGGGACCTGGTACACTTTTATAGGAACCCAGTGGTTCCCTGGGGCCAGATTCTAATGCTGTCCAGATGCAGGAAAACAGAAGGGCCATTCAAAAACAACCGAAAAACCAACACTCTTTGAAAGCAGTCTGTTAGCACTTGTCGTAAGCACAATAAACAAAACAATGAAACCATCAGAAAGTACCGTGAGACAGTCAGGCTTTAGGAACTTGGCTTTGATGACTTAGAAAAGCAAAGAAAGGGGGTAGAACCAGTTCCCTCTTGGGCTGAGGCTTGTTTGTTCTGCTTATCTGAAGTCAGAGCTACAATCCCCATCATGATGAAAGGACCTAGAAGTTTCTCCTTTGCAACAGACCCCTGGCAGATTGGTGCAGCCTTCCACAAGCGGTCAGTGGCTGCACGTGGCCCATAAAACACCCATTTTCTATAAAACGCCTCTCATCTGTTGAAAGACCCTCGGTCCCTCTGAGCTAGCTCAACAAACAAGTGAGCTCAACCAACAAGGTCGTTTAATGGGGTTCTTACCTGGGTGGGCTGGAGGAAATAAGACCTAGGCTGGTAGGGACAGAGTTGCAATCATTCCCTCCTCAACAGTCAGACACCCTAACCCCAAGGGAGTAAGAGCAAGGGCCAAGGATCTGTTGGTCCTGCATTTTGGAGCAAGAGGCTGAGAGAGAAATGTCAACCACCCCCCTGGCGTGCATCAGCCTTCCAACCTGAGTTGTGGAGTGCGGGCTGGGCCTTTCCCTGGGTGAAATGAGGCCGCCTGCTGACCAGTCACTCAAGGTTGTTTCCCACTGTCTCCACGGCTCAGGCTTTGCTAAACCCCTACAGTGGGTGCTGGCCAACTCATCTATCACATTACCTGCCAGTGACTTAAGTGAGCTAGTTCATGTGGGTGCAGTCTTGCATTTTGACTCTTAGTCAAGAAAAATAGGGGATTAAGCAGCGGGAGCGGGGGAAATCTGACGTGGCTGTCTACTGCGAGAGACAGGGCTCTAGACACAACTGACACCCGATGGCAACAGTGAGAACCTGGGAGGCCCCCGGGGCAGGCTCCGGCCCCCAGCGCAGCTGTGTGACCCTGAGTCTGTCTCTTGCTTGCCCCCCTCCTCGTACATACACCCAGCTGGCCAGTCTGCTAAGCCCTATGGGCAGATGAATCAGAAGACTCAATTCCATTCTCCCCTCCTAACTGGGAAAGAAAAAAAAAAAAAACAGATGTCAGAACAAAGGAACCAAACATACACAGAGCAGGAACTCTCCTATTTCTGCTCCAGGCCCGAAGACTGGAGTCTATTCTGCCATAATCCTCCTCTTTCCATGGCAGAATGCCTGTGCTGTCTGCAGGTTTATTCTGAACCGGGCTGTTTCTCTGGAACAGAGAACGGTTCCACAACAATCTGTAAAAACTCACTGAACACCTCCAGTGTGCCCAAGCACTCCCTCTAACTGCTTCAAACATCTTAACACATGGGAATAATCTTGGAACCAAAGCCTCCACTTCTCCAGATGCCTCTAAACCTGTCATGGCTACAGCCCTCGCACTGCAGGCCTGCCCTCTGAAGTCCCTAAGGCCTCCTAGCCCTGTGGGGGCCAAAACAGCAAGAGCCAGGAGGCTGAGGTTTAAATGTCTTCAGAGTAGTCACCTTCCCTTTGATCGGCGTCCTGTGGCGTAGAGGAAAGGACGCGGAGCTGTGGAGTCCAAGAAACCTGTGATTCAAGTCCCATCTTTAGCACACGCTAGCTGCCAGCCTCAGAGCAGTGACAGCTAATTCATATGACTGTTGTAAGGACTAGGAGAGATCATGCTGAGCAAAGACCAATGCACTGCTTGGCACAGAGTGTGTGCAACAACTATTAGCTAGCTGCCTTACTCTCATCTCCTCCCACATGCAGCTGTCAATCAATCAATCAACAAGTATTTGTTGGAAGCCAATTAAGTGCCCATCCCAATGGGAGTTCAGAGGATCCCCATAAATAAGCCAAGGTCACCCTGCCTTAGGGGAGCTCCCAGGATGATGGGGAAGATGAGCCTATCATTTTGACAGACAGAGAAACTGCTTCAACACAGAAATACAGGACAGATTTATTACAGCGAGGCAGGCTAAGCATCGTCCTGCTTGGTACCACTACTTCCTGGAGGGATGACCTTGGACCAATCACTGAACCTCTCTAAGTCTTGGTCTTCTCATCTTTAAAATGAGGAAAACAACACATACCTCTTAGGGCTGTTGGGAGGATTAAATTAAATTAAATATGCCCCTTATCAGCTGTACAATCTCATGTGAAATGTGGATAATAATTGACCTGACTCATAGGGATGCTATGAGTGTTAAAGTCAATACATGCAAAGCATTTGAAGTCATGTTATATAATTATGCACCATCAATGCCCTCTAGAATATAAATTCCCTGAAGGAAGAATTTTGGTATGTTTTATGCACTGATGCAAAAAACAATAGAACAAGGCCTGATACATATACATAGACAGTAGCTGATTGAATGAGTCATTGAATGCTACAGGAGAACAAGGCAGAGAGGCGAATTCCATTCCAAGAAGGCTTCCTGGAGGAGGTGATGCAGAAGGGTGCATAGGAGTTAACCATGCTGAGAAGGTGGGGAAGGCCATGCCTACAGAGGAACTACCATGGGGAGAGGGGGGCACCAGCCAGAAAAGATCATGATATAAACAGGAGACCTCCAGCAATCTAGCATTTGTAGAATAAAAGCCACAAACCAGGAAGAGGCAGGACATGGAGGCTGTCTCCCAGATCTTTCTGTGATAGTGGGACCAAACAAACACTGGAAACTATCCCAAGAGCAATGTGAGCATTTGAAAAAGACATCTGTCAGACACTCCCAAGGCCTCCAAGTCATTGGACTGATCCAGGAGAACTCCAAAAAACAGCATATCCCGTGAGCCCTCTGCCTCTGGGGAAAAGCGTCACATGGGACCCTAACCCATCTGTCTGCAAGATTTCTAGCCCACTTGGAGGAGCAGGAGACCATGCCTGTGAACTCTGACCCCATCAATCCCAGCAGGGCCTGGGGAAGCATTTACATCTTCAAAGGTCCTGGTAAATGTTAGCCAACAGCCTCCCTGCAACCCCAACGCTCATCTCCTCCCCCTCTGAGCCACCAGGGGTCAGGGACCAGGGTCACACCTGGTCAGGCCTAGCCCAGGCCCAGATCAGCCGGCATCTCTTCCACAGAGCCGCCCTGCTCAATGGTCCCTGCCCCCGGCTTTGCCTTCCTTCCACAACACACACTTGTGCTCAGAGCTAGGGAAGGTGCAGGGCCAACAAAGAGGGGATGCCTACAAGCAAGGCCTAGGACACCTTCCAATGGGCCTTTAGACAAAGGACGGCTCAGGTCAGCCATGGGTTCTGGATTTAGGGAAGAGGGCAGGACAGGCCTCTAGACCAGAGTCAGCCCCAGTGACTGCGTGATCAAGCAGGTTTCAATGACCTCTCCCTGACCTCAGGAAGCTCCAGTTGTCCCTCTGATCTCCTGGAGGCAGGGCCGGGAGGCCTGTTAACTTTTACCAGACTCCTTTGACATGGAGTGCTAATAAGAACCTGGGAGGGAGGTTCATTCAAATGTCAGGGGCTCAGCACAGCCTTCCACAGCCTCATGCTCTGCACCCTGCTCTGCTGCTGCTTCGGCCAAACACAGCCCCTTCGCCCACTGCAAAGAGTGAGAGGAACAGGGCTTGGGGCCCAGGCCCTGGGGGTCTGCCTCCACACTGGCCGCTGCCTGGGGTTCCAGCTCAGACTTCACTCTCCCCACCAGTGGCTCTTGCATATTATGGCCTCAGCTCATAGCCAAGAGCAGGAACTGCCCTGGCCATCTTACAGATGAGCGTGGAAGACTATCCCCAAATTATCAGGGCCTTGCTATGGCAGAGAGAGGCCTGGAACCCAGGGTCGGGAGATCTATTGAGCTATATCCTCCTTTGGGGACAGTCAGCTAGCCAGAGCTGACAAAATGGGCAGGAAGGAAGGCCCATGGCACTCGGACGGAGCCTCCCGACCTTACCTTACCTTCCCTGCTCCAGCTAGGTTCCCCGCAGCTCCTGCCTGAAGAGGGGGCAGGCACAGGCAGCTAAGCAGAATACGGGGCAGAGGCCAGACTACCCTCTCAGCTCTACAGTAAGGAGCTGTGTGCCTTGAGAAAAAACGCTTACCCTTTCTGTGCCTCTGCTTCCCCACTTGCAAAACAGGGCGGGGAGGAGGTCTCTGAGCCCCCTTCTAGTTCTGCTTTCTCTCACTTTGAGTTTCCACTGCCCCTAGTTTCTTCCTAACCCCATCCTCCTCAGAAACCCTGGGGGTTTTACACAGGCTTCACAGCCAGAGGGGTTCAGCTAGCCTAATCCTTTTATTTAAAAAATGAGATAGCTGGTCCATCAATCCAGACTGATGGATTACCTGTGTGGCCTTGAGTGAGATGCCTAAAGACAGAGCTTGGCCTGGATCTCAGGTCCCCAGTCCTTTTTTTCTTTATGCTGTGCAAGTTCTAAGCTCCACATTCCTTGCCAGGAACCCCACCTCAAAAGGAATGGACCGAATTCAAGTTCTACCTGACCTCAGCCTGCCCACCCTTACTGCCCGCTGACAGCTGCCTCGCTCCATGGTCAGACTCACGCTCTCTCCCCAGCAAACCCCAGGGCCGGTCTCACCCGCAGCCTCTGCTCACGACAGCCCTGGTCCCATGTCTCACCCAAGTCTCCTGTGTCCCCAGAGCTTCCTGCCCACGCGGCACTGCCCTGACTGTTATATACTAGGCTTCTTGTATAATACATATTTCTCCCAACTGTAAGTCTCTGTGAATATACATATAATCTTAGTAACTTCTAGAACTGTGGTGATGTGGCATTCAAAACTAGATGGATAGATATATAATAAACCTAGTCTTGCAGTAACTCAACATCAGGATAACCTAGCTTGTTACCGGAATGCTGTTCATTAGCACAGTTCCAGGGCCCAGGAAGAGCACATTTTCTACAAACCAGTGTATCCCCCAAGCCATGAGGATGCACCTTAAAATTCTAAAAGTTCCTTCCCATTTCCTGCCACCAGTAGAATTCCTTAAATTCTATTGGTTCACCCTCTCTGCTCAGTGCCCAACCCAGCCCCCTCCTGCTCACCCTTACAGACAAAAGGCCTCTGGGTGATTGATGGTGACAGTGACCTGCCACTGACCCTTTCAACCTGGGCCTGCTGCTGCCCATGAGGTGCTCAGCAGCTCCCATGGCTCTTTGAAATGCAGGCCCCACCTGATGGGGCTGCTGGTTTTCTTTTCTTGGAGCAGTGGAATCTTTGATATGGACCCTACTGTGTTCTCTCCAAGTTCTGGGCCCTGGCAAGACTGCCTAAGACAGCCTGCCCACCAGGTTGCCTTTGTGGGTTCAGGGCAAGAAGCAAGAAAGTCCTGGGTTCAAATCCTAACTGCAACTTTCAACCTTTGTGCTCTTTCAGACTCTGAACCTCAGGTTCCTTATCGTGAAGAAGGAAGACAAGGCATGTCCCAAGGAGCTACTGGATGAACTACATTAGATAACATAGAAAGCTTTTGGCGCAATGCTGGAACGTTGTAATCACTCAAAAAATAGTAGCCATGGTGAGGAGGCAGAGGGTTGTACCTCTGGAAATAACTGAAGACCAGCTTTGACTCTGTTCTGTCCTCCTTCTTCCTCTTATAAGCACTCCTTGATCTCCCTCCCGAGAATGGTGATGTCTCGAGCATCTCTCTGTTTCCTTATTTACACACACACACACACACACATACACATGCACGTGCGCACAGCTACTTCTTGTCCACAGCTTTACATTTCACTTTCTCCCAGCCCAGAACTCCTTTACCTGCTGTTTGGGACAACCCAAGCCCCTAAAGCATCTCTTTCTCGCTTCCTCATCATTGGTCATTCGGGTACTTGATGGGGCTCATGTCCTCCAAAGCTGAGCTGCCAAGACTCGCTGTCCATACAAAAGAATCTGTTTTCACTAAACCACTGAGCACCTTACATGTCATAATTTTAAAGCCATTTACATATTCATTGTCTTGGCTTATTTGCCTAGTTCTCCAGAAAATATTTTGTTGATGTGACTTTCTGTAACCAAATTTGGGTGCTCAACTAAAGGGTATCAAGCCGCCCAGACTCTGAGTTAAGCCGTGGCTCGGACCAGGCACCACTGAACACATAGCAGACCCAGAGAAGGCCCCATCTGGCGTCTCCTCTGCAACTGGACACAAATTTCAGCGCAGTGGGGCCCGTGAGGAGCAATTATCCGGAAAGGTTAATGGGTAAAGAGGTCTGAAGCTGATGAAACCTGCAGCATCAATGAAGGCCGTGGCGCCCATTGGGGGTGGAGGGAGCACAGGGAAGAGGACCCGAAATACCGCACTGTCCCCTGAGGCTGCGCACACAGGGTGTGGAACTGGAAGGTGTTCACAGGTGACAGGAAAGGAGGTGTGGCTTACATTCTCCTCACTCTCAGAGCCTCACTCCTGGGCACTCTGGTAACATCCCCAAACGGACTTCCTATACACTCCCAATTACAAAGGAATGTGGTGGGCAGATGAGAGCCCAGGAAAGAGAAAACCATAAGGCTGGAAGAAGATAATGCTGTTTAAAGGATGTCAGTAAACACCTCTGAAAAACAGCCTACCCTGGAAAGGCCACGGTGAGGGAAGAGATTTTTTCCAGGCCTCCATTCCAGGAGGCTCATGGGACAGAGAGATTTCCCTGAAAGAACCCACGGACGCCATTGTATCTCCTTCCTCCGTCCTTATAGACCAGGCTGCTCAGAGCAGCGGACCGGCGCGGGGGTGTGCCTGGGAGAGGGGTGTCTGGGGGGTGAAGAGTTTTAACAGCTGAAATATAGAGACGAGCATCAGAAGGACGCATCCATTCTCCCCGGAGCAAAAGGAACGGAGGGAGAAGGAAGAGAGGAGATGGGGGGCGGGGGCTCTCCAAGCCGACGGAGTCTCTGAGTTAAATTACAGGGGCCTGGGAGGGGTGATTAACAGCCCTCATGGTTTTCTGCTTCACAGCCATTACTCACCCCAAACCTGGGGCTTCTCGGTTACATAGCCCAGCGCAGGCCGACCATTTTTTCCATTGACTGAAAACACATTCTGACTGAAAACAAACTTTGGATCCCCGAGGCTTGGCAGGCCCTGGGTCCTTCTCCATATTTAATCAACGGGAAGCTAAACACTTTCAATCTGTGATGGCTCATTTGGACGGGGTCTCGGGGCTTTTGCTTGGTGCCAGATATAATAACTCTCCTCTCTCTTTTCTAAGGCCTATTTTATAATTTTGCTGTTTTTCAATGTCAAGCCCATCTTTTGAAGAATTTTTATTGGATTTCCTGCTAGACTTCAACGAGGATTTTTCTTGCTTTGGCAGAAATATCAAGCAGAACAGGGGAAAAACTCAATCATCATCTTGGAAAGTCATGGTGGTGTGTTGGGAGGGGTCTGGGGGAGTCCTTTGTCTGTTTGCACACAAATAGGTTTCTAGAAGGCTGGAGGCCCAGTTGCCAGCTTTGGGGGGCCCTCTGACTTCTGATTCATGTTGAGAAAGTTGACAGGCATGGATGTGACAAGAGAAGGGAAGCTGGGACAGGAGAAGGGGAAAAGGCGTGAGAGTGTGAGCGAGGCTATGAGTGGGGCTGGGGCAGGAGGCCCGGCGCCACCTTACTCGCCCATTGGCGCCGGTTCAGAAGAGCCGCTGGGACCCCGAGGAACAGGAGACTGCGCCCACTCAAGGGCAGCAGGCAGACTCTTAACCCACCACAGGACCCCTTGGAGCTGCTAAACCCCATGAACAGGCTAGAAGGCCCATCCCAGAGGCCCCCGTTTTAGCCGCCGCAGCCATCATCTCTGCGCCTGCTCCAGGCAACATGCAGAAATTTGGTTTTTCCTCACAGAAATTATTCCCCGGAGGAAGCAGCTTGCCAGTGAGTGACAGCTTTTGTTTGCTCATGTTTTCCTCTCTTCTCGGAGTCAACTTCCAGAAGATACCAGGATGTTCCCTCTTACTTCTGAACTTTCTTTTCTTTTAATTTTTTCTTTGGAGGGAGGAGCTAGGGGCGGGGATGGTTTCTACAGAATATCACTCAGAGAAAAGAAGTAGTTCTTTGTCCAGTAGTAAAAGAGGGGGGAGAAAAAACCTTTTGATACTCTCTTTTTATGTTTTGTTTCGTGTTTTCATTTTGATTTTTTATGGGGAGATGTTACGTAACCACCCTTCACACCTGTCACTATGAGCCTCACCATTTACAGACCATTTTCATGTGCCTTGTCACTTTATTCCCACCACAACCCTTTGACAGACACGGGGCAGGTGTTGCCGAGTTAGAGGAGTGCACACAAGACTCATGCAGGCCACGTGCCTTGCCCAAGTCTTCTGGGCAGTGAGGGACCAAACCAAGGTGCAAACTAAGCTGAGCACTGTTCCCTGCTTCACCACACAATGTGTATGCTGTAGGTGGGCTCCCTGGTCCCCTTTCACAAGACGTTTCCCTATGCTGGGCAGAGCTCCCCAGTGTAAATCCCCGCAACAGAGTACACCGGGAGACCAGACTACAGGGTGAGCCTTCCAGGGTGCCTAAGCCACTCCTGATTTCTTCCATTACCAGTAGGGGAAAGGGCAAAAAAAGATCAGGGAAAAAGTACTTATGAAACACCCAGTCCACGCTAAGCACTGGGCTAGAATATTGTGGGAGTCGGTAGAAGGAAAAGATATTGTCCCTGCTTTGGAGGAGTAGACAGCCCAGACAAGAGGGTAAGACAGACAGGCATAAAATGCCAGTCTGTTATAACTGCAAAGGACCTTAGACATCATCTATCCCAACCCCTCCTTTACCAGTGAGGAGATGGAACAGTTCAGAGAAATGGTGAAATCGATGCAGGCAACAGGAAACGACATTTACTTACATGGTAATGAGGCAGTCGGGGACATGTTCTAGGGGAGAACACAACTTGATCTCCACCTTCGAGCATGTGTAGAGCGGGACGGATGAACAGGAATCACAAAAAAAAATGGAGAAGACAAGCCTGGTCTGGTGTGTTTCCAGAACCCCGAGGGGCCAGAGTTTAGAGATGAGGAGAAAGGGGAGGAGTCAAGGCTGAAAACTTGGCTGGGGTCAGATCACAGAGCGTCTTAAGCCCTCAGGGCACGCTCCTCAGTGAGACGTCATGTGGAGGTCAGGGTTGACCAGTGAAGCCCAAGTCCTGTTATTTCCTGGACTCCATACTCTCACCCAACAACCCATCGAAATTTGCCCTTTAGATGGCTGAAGGCAGACCAAGATCCCAACCAGGTCATATTTTGAGTCTGGAGAGGCTGATAACCGGTGTAGCATTCATCTGCTATTCAAGTCACTCTGCCTTCCCATCAACCCACCTGTCCCTGCCGTCACCGCCTCAGTGGTACCTGGGAGTTCTGCCACTCTCAGCCCCTTGTCCATGATTATCCAGTAGGTCTCAAGCAAGGACTGGTATGCATAGGCTGAAAAAGCAAAGAATAAAGAAGCAAGGGAGGGGGAGGCTGTCTCAGGGTAGTAAGGGGTCATATCTGAGGACAGGGAAGTAGTGAGAGAACCTCTCTCCCCAAGACATCGTGGAAACTCCAGGGAAATTGACATCAGGAGCAGAATTTCCTCCAGCCCTTGGGGAACCTAAGGGCATGAAAGCTGGAAAGGAAACTGCCTCTAAGTCCCTACCTTCCCCCTGCACCCCTGTGGCTTGAGCATCTCCGTCCACCTTTGCTCCTTTTCATATTCCAACTTCTGCCTCACTTTACGAATTTTAACTTAAAAAGCAAGGTTGCCTGCCCTCTTCCTTCTTTAGAGAAACTGAGATGAGGACAAGTCAGAAGGTAAAAACCCACAATGCTTCAGGGGAAGGGTGTGGCTGCTGTTGCAGCTAAAACTAATAATGGCCACAATAGTGTCATTGTTACTCTGCCTCCAAAAACAAAGCCTGTCTACCCTCATGAACAGCCCTTTGTTCTTCCAGCAGCTCCCTCTGAAGGGGACACGCGTCCTCCTGACAGTGCCATCAGCATCTTCCTCTCCTAAAGTAACGCCCCTCCTACTCCGAACGTCAGGGCCCAAAATCTCAAAGCTCCAAATCTTCCTCCTGTCTGACTTCCCTGAGAGAAGAGGCACCAGCCCGCCTACCCGCATTTCACACTCAAGGGCACCAGGCATGAAGCTCGCCCACCCTGCCCGGCAGCCTGCCTCGCCCATGGAGACCTTTCTCCACGCGCTCATCGGCTCTGGTCTGACCTAGGAAACTCAAACTCCATAATCCAGGCCTCGCCCTTGATCATGAACAATCAACTCTTTCAAGTTTTCTTCAGACCAGGCCATTTCCAACATGATCCCCAGCAGTCCCAAACCACATACGGCTCCCCGGGAAGGAGGCATTCCAGTAGGTATGTACCTGGCCGGGTCTGAGGCTGAGAGCCCAGGATCCTCGCCTCTCTCCACCTGTCCCACTCTGACCTGCTCTCCATGCACCTCAAGGTTGTCACCAACCTCCCAGAGCTGCTCCCTTCCCTCATCTTTTGCTGTTTTTCTTTGTTCCTTCCCCCAGCCCCCATCATCACTCCCCTCCTGTGCCGTTTGAGGTTAAGAAGAATCTACAGTATTCCATAAATTACTTGGCAGGAGTAGATGACAAAAACAAAATGTAATTCGGATTAAAGTCACCCTCCAGCTGAAACGATAGTTTATTAAATAAATGGCGAAGCTGCCAATCAACCTGGCTGGCAACTGGGTCCCTTATATTAATCTTTCTTGGGGTGATTTAGGACCCACCTGGGTGCTCTGCGAAGATTCTCCCATCATTTCCTCCCCATCTCTCTGGATCAGGCAGCTGGGCTTGGCGCAGTTGACAAATTCCCCAAGTAATCCCTCAAAAGATTGGAGAAATGCTCTGAATGCTCCATTAAATTTATTTTCCATGCTTTAAGAGACCCAAAACTATGTCCAATAAATAAGTGTTCCCTGTGATTTACTGAAATGCTCCTCTGATTTAAAGTTATAGGGGGGAAAATATGGAGCCCCTGGGAGCCCAGGACCAGCCTTGCAAGTGAGACCAGATGTGAGATTTCTGCCCAGGGAGGGGGGAGGAGGGGAAAAAACAGCCCAACTGGTGGAGGTTTGCAAGTGACAATGTCTGAACCCCGGTTCTCGGCTTTAACATAAAAGGTCCCCAGTTGAGCATTCTTTCTCACAAAATTTATTGTGGTTGTAGTTAGAAAGGGAACCATCAAAAGAGTAATTCTGGCCCTTGTTTTGCAGAGCTCTTTTGATAAATATGATACTTAGAAATATGCCTCCCACTAGACAGAAAAGCCATATAGTTAAAATGAAGTAATCTGTCAGTAAACTCGCTAGAATCAAAGCCAAAATGAAACCTGTAAAAGGAGAAGGGAAAAAATGCCACTTAGAAATGCTTGAGTCAAGAAGGGGAGAATGTGGAGATTAAGAATTGTTCTTTATTCAGATATTTTTATCTGCAGAGTTAAAAACGGAGATTTATTTTTAAAGGGGTCTATTTATGTTCCAATCTCCAACAGATGGGCCTGTGTTCCTGCCTCTTTCGTGCAGCCCCGGATGAGCAAAAACAGCTTCTCTTGTGAACTGAAACTTACCCAAACGAAGGAGGAATCAAAACTTTTGGAAGCAAATGTCACCTTTGGAGCCACTTGGTAAATATTGGATCTGTTTACTACAGAGGCCCAGATGTGCCAAGAAGCAAACAGGAAGGAGAGGAAACAGCCAATGTTAAGGCTAAACTGTGTATGAATATATGTTACGCAAAGTGTGTGCACATGCATGTGCATGTGTGTGCTGATTCCCAAAGAGCAGGAAAGTCTAGGCTAAGACATGTCCCAGTGGGCTTTCACACAGGGGGGGCTCACCTGAGAATGACAGCAGCACAAAGGGAAGTAAGAAAAGGTGAGAGGTCAAGAGAGACGATTGCTGCCGACATCACTGAGCCCCTGCTGGTTCTGATTAAGTCCAAGAACCACACACTACGTGCTTCTCAGACAGAGAGGGCACAGCCCCGACTCTGTGCGGGGAAAATGCAAAACAAGGGTACCCAGCACTCTTTCTGAAGCATTCAGTTTATTACAAGATTTGGAAGAACCGAGTACTTTAATAAAAACCATTCCCCCACCAAACCAACATGGAAGAAAAGAAGAGCAGGGGAGCGGGGAGGGGCCCCAGGGAAAACAGTCAAGTCTCTGGATTTTCATCCAGGTGGGGGCCAAGTGATTGGGCCTGCAGGAGGGCCGCCTCTCCTCTTGGCCGCCACATGGCTCCAGGATATTTCCCAAGCTCGCCAAGTGTTTTGGGTATGATGCTTCTGAAGACCACAAAGATGCCAGGTACCCTCCCGATGTGAGTCCTGTACAGAGAACACCACAGCAGCCTGCACTTCTCCATTGTCCGCTGGACTAAGTCCTGTCGCCCGTGTGCCACCTGGCCTGATTCCAGCCTCTGACCCTTTCATCTGACTATCCCGTGAGCTGGCAGCACCCCCACCATGGCTCACTTCTTTTCCGTATGTTTCCAGAGAGACAAAGCAGCCCCGCCTAGTCTTTCTCATGTTGCATCTTCTATCCTAAGTCCTTCCTTGTTTCACTGTCTCCAGCTTTGGTGGACGTACTCTCAAAATTTTTTTAAAAAATAAAGTTCAGCATCTTCGAGTTCAGCATGTAAAATGCAAGGAGCCCGGTTTGACCTCCCCAGAGTCTTTGGTTGTAGCCCTGCGTTGGTTGCCCACACTTCAAACTGGCTCTACCCTGTTCCATTTGCCATGCCACTTCTCAGATGGCCTAAAGCAGAGCTTTCTCAAAATAAAGTCCAAGAACTTCCTAGCCACCTGCTTCCGGACATGTCCAGTTCCCTCTGGGGTTCACTGCTGCTGCCACTGCTGTGGCTGGAGGTGGAGTCCCCAGGGCCACACTAGGGGGCTGGGCTAGGCTCAACTCCAAGCTGGCTGGGGGACTGGCAGGGTTTGGCCTTCTGCCCTGACTCCTGGTCTGCAGCCTGCAGGTCTGCCTGGATGAACCTGGAGAACTCTGGCTAAACCTCCTGAGTTGGGGGTGGGGATGGGGGCTACAGCCACTGGGATCAGGGGAATAGAAGGGCCTTACCACGGTGACGCAGCACTCCACTTTGGGTGTTTCTTGGTGTTTAGGGTGAGGTACACAGCCATCTCACTGCTGTACCTCTTGGTTCTTATTGACTCCTGGGTCTGATCCCACTGTCACCCAGGGAACCATGCTGTCCGAGGGCAGCTCACAGGCCCTACATCCCTCCTCTTTGCCCATATTTATCCATGGGTCCCCAAAATTTGTTTTAAACTTCCTCTGTCCCTGGGATTGAGGGTCATCAAATTTTTAAGGTCTTTTCCAATTCAAAAGATACAAAAAATGTCCCAGGGTATTTTCTGCTCAGGATCCACAGCCACATCTCCCTGAAGTTCTTTCCCCCGAAAGAAAAGTAGGAGGTTCCCAGTGACCATCATTTAGAGAATCACTCCCAGGCCCTGTGTCTCTGCAGCAAGGCCTTCATATTTCTGGCCAAGGAAGAGCTCTGGGGCACAATGAGAGGGTACCACAGAACACGCTGAACGTCTTACCAGTGGTAAGCTCACTGCTGAGTCCAAAGCTCACAATTTTGGTGTTCAAAGAGCACATTCTCTCTGCCTTCCAGTCCCTGGGGACTGGATGATGCCTCTCTGGTGACAGTACTGTAAAGAGACATGTCCTCTCTACTGAGGTGCTCCATTAATAGGGAATGATATTTCTTCGGGGTCAATCACCTTGAATAACGTGACTATATTCAGGTGATTCAAGGCCTTCATGCGGCGGACCTTCCTGCAGTGGAAGTCTCTGGAGGCCGGAGGAGCCCTGCTGATTAATGACTCTGACATTTACCTCTGTCAGAATGTGCTGGCCCAACCGCATGTTGGCAAAGCTGCCCCGGCCAATGGTGTTCAGAAGCTTGTGATGGCCAGGATGGGACTCCTGGTCAGCAGAGAAGGCTGCAGGGTCATGTGACATGGAGACGTGCTAGCTACACTGACTGACAGTACTATCAATGCTACCTGTGCTGACTGACTATACTAACCAACAACACTAACTATGCCACGCTTATAAACAACTACACTAACTATGCAAGCTAACTATACTAACTATAACAACAATACAAAATATATACTAATTGTACTAACAATGCTAACTAACAGCACTAAAAATTTAAAGAAGAAAACAAGAAAAACAAAGAAAATAATGAGAAAAAGAAAGAAAAAATAAGAAAACAAAAAATGAGAATATTAAAATAAAATGAGAGTAAAAGGAACAAAAGGAAAATAAGAAAAAGACAAAAGAATAAATAAATAAAAATGGGAAACCAAGCAAGGATAAATAAGAAAAGGGAAAATAACAACCAAAAAAGAAAATAAGAGTCAAGAAAAGAGAAAAAATAAAGGAGAAAATAAGCTAACAGGTCCAAGCTGAGCAGGTCATTCCAAGTCGACATTCTGAGCGATAAGGACAAAGACGTCAGCCCAGCCAGGGCCTTACGGAAGTTGTCTGTGGTTCCAACACAACGGTGCTCTCTGAGGGGAGAGTGAGAAACAAGCCAGTCACAGCTGGGGATAAACCACGGTGGTTTCCTCACTTTTAGGTCTCAAGACCCCTTTACTCTGAAAAAAATAAAAGGAAATAAAGAGCTTTTTGTGTATGTGAGCTATTAAAGATTGATATTTACTTTATTAGAAATTAATATCCATAGGATGCTTTTTCATTTATAATTTGAAAATCTGTAATAATTTTTGTCTTTTAAAAACCTGATAGTGTCTACCATTAAAACTTTCAATTTCTTTTTCTTAAACTCTGATTGGTCTTAAAATGATGCTACAACTTAACTGACACCTCAATACCATAAGAAAATGTTCTGGTGCATAGGACATGAGAAGGTACGCCATTAACATCTATAGAGCCATGAGGAAGATAACTTTTATTATTTTTGCCAAAAAGATTACGGGCAGGTTTCTCATCAGAAACCTTGGACAGCAGAGGGCAGAGGGTTGACATATTGAAAACACTGAAGGAGAAAAGCTGTCAACTAAGAATCTTACATCTGGCAAAACTGTCCTTCAAAAAACCAGGGAGAAATTATAACATTGCCAGATAAACCAAAGCTGAGAGAGTTGTTGACCAGCAGGCCTGCCCTGCCCGAAGGGAGTTCTCCAGGTTACAAGGAAAGGACACTGGACAGTAACTCAAAGCCTTCTGAAGAAATAGATATCTCTCTTAAAGGAACACATGGATGATTACAAGAGCTAGTACTATTGAGAAAAAAAAAAGAAAAAGAAAGAAATGTCCCAGTGGGGAAGTGACATCATCAACGGATTATCCCAAATAGTCCTATCTCTAGAATTCACTCTACCTGATAAATTACCTGTTGGAAAAAAAATGTCTTTTCCTTATTAATAATGAAAAATACTTGGGGTGATTACTTTGATGAAAGTACCCCCAAAGTGTGTCTTCCTCTCCTTTACTGTGTACCTACACACACACACACACACACCCCCCTCACTCCATGGCTCCATTGGCTTCTGCACAAGTCACTTTGAAAACACAGGGTCCTGAGCCTTCCAAAATGGCCAGGCCATGGCAGGAAAATGTCCTCCCCCTGAGCAGCAGGCGCTGAGCTGGGCAGCTTCCACAAGGTCTCAGCCAAGGAAAAGCCTCCTTTTGTGTGTCTGCCTCTCAAGGACACTCCCATTCCGGTTCCCAGAACAACGCCTGAAGCAGCCAGCCTAAACAGTAGGAATCCCCCACCTCTCCCACACCAGGATGGGAGGCAGGAGCACCTACCTGCTCTTTGTTCTGCTTTCCACATTTACTCCTGCCTGCCGTGGGACAAAAAATATAAGATCCATGACATATATATACAGCTTTGAACAGATTACACCATTCACATTTTCCCATTCCCTCCACTAGTGTCTGTACTGCGGTGAAATGTGCCTAAAAGGAACCTGGGAGAGGAGACAGGAGAGATTCATGGAAGGGATCTTAGACATCAGATGACCCCTGATCCCATCCTGGCTCTGCCATTTGGCATGTGTATGTGACCTGAGACCAGTGGCTTCACCTCCCAGACTTTGTTTCTTTTATCTCCGTGGTGAAGGGTTGAACCAAATGACCTCCTGCCCTCAGAATCCCAGAGGCAGCTCCCTTTTTCATGGTCCAGAAGCCTCCCTCTCTCCACCACCCATGCTGGTCTGGACAGAGCTGGAGGGTGTGGAGTCTGAGCAGCACCTGTGTTTACACTGTACAATCTGCAGTTTACTTTAATAAAATCATTTAATACAGTCATAATTTTTTGGCAAGGGGTTGTGTTTATGGTGAGCAAGACGGAGAGGGAATGATTGACTACAACTGAATAAAACGATAAATCCAAAACAAAGGCGGGAGGACGCGAAAAGCACAAAGCCACAGGCAAATCCAATTTAAGTCTCAAGTTCTGTGCCTTTGTGGGAACAATTCCGTGTGATGATGAGCCAGCCCTGGAGGTGGGGGCCCCGGACTGGGGGTGGGTGAGATGGAGGCACAGACTCCAGCAGCTCATCTCAACAGGGCTTATCCTCTTAGGGTAGAAAAATAAGGGAATGGCTTTACAAGAACTGCTTTTACCAGAACTAGTTTCCTGGGGCCTCCATTTTCAAAAAGGACTGGAGGGGGGACCTGGGAATAAAGGAGTGTGTGTGCACGTGCGTGCGTGCATATGCGTGCGTGTTTAGGTAGAATAATTTAGCGAGACTTTAGAAGGACTTCTCACAGACAGCGTCTGAAACTCCACCACTAGCAAGGATTACTTAAGATCCCAAACACTTCTGACCTTGCAAATATCGTCCTGCAACAGCTGAGTGCCTGCCCCACGCTAGGTACTGTGCCAGCACAGAAAGGTTGCAAAGGATGTTCATGCGACAAATGCTAACTGAGCACCACTCTGGTCCAAGCTCTGTCCTCGTAGGCCCCGGGGACAGAGCAGTGAAAAAGAACCCCAGACCCCATAAGCCTTCTATTCTTACAGCATTTACATCCTTCTGATTAAACACCATGTTGACCCCAAAGAAGAAGACACACAGGCAAGCGGTTCTTTGCATCGAGGTCTAATAAATTCTGTAGTCCAAGTATGTATACGGGCTCAGGAACACTAGAAGGTGACTTCTAAGCTGACTCTTCAGGAAGAAGAGCCATTGGCAGGGGTCCCTGCCTTGGCAAAAGGAGGGAGTTGGAGAAGGTGCTGTGGAGGTGGAAAGGGAGAGAATTTAACCTTCTAGAAAGGGCTGGTGTCAAGCCTATGGGCTGGTTCTCAGATCAGGACAGGTAGTCATTTAACCGCTGACTGAGAGAAAGTCTTCAAAGAGCAGTCAGAAGTCGGTACCTGGGAGCGCTCTTCATGATAATTGTGCCTACCCTGCCTCTGATGATGAAGTGACACCAGCTGGCCTCTCTCATTTGGGGACTCTGTCACCCTCATTTGCTGTAAGGGAGAGAAATTGTGTAACAGAATCTCCTACGGTCAGCCCTGGCCTACAGAGCACAGCCACCGCTGGGCTTCTCCACGACTCTGGTGATAATGATACAGCCCTTATCACGTTCATAAATGGAGGGTGGGTTGGGCATAGTCCTTTGGCCCTCATGGGGACTAGTCAATGGTGGGTTTTCTCTTTTTTTCCTTTATTTTTATTGTTTATGCTCTTATAGATGTCCCCATTTTCCCCCCTTTGCCCTCCTTCTCCCAGCCCCAGCCCCAGCTCCCCCTTCCCTCTGGTTATCAACACACTGTTACCTGTGTCCATGGGTTATTCATATACATTCTCTGGCTCATTCCTTCACCGTCTTTCATCCACTCGCCCATCGTCCCTCCCCTCTGACAGCTGTCAGTCTGTTCCATGTTTTCATGCCTCTGTTTTTATTTTGTTCTTCAGTTTATGTCGTTCATTAGATTTCACATATAAGTGAGATCCTATGGTATTTGTCTTTCTCTGACTGGCTTGTTTCACTTAGCGTGATATTCTCCAGGTCCATCCATGCTGTCACAAGAGGTAAGATTTCCTTTTCTTCTATGGACACACAATATTCCATTGCATAGATGCACCACAGCTCTTTATGCACTCATCTGATGGGCACTTGGACTGTTTCCAGATCTTGGTTACTGTAAGTAGTCCTGCCATGACATCGGGGTGCATATATTCTTTTGAAATGTTGTTTCAGAATTCACAGGGTTTCCAGCCTTACACAGGGGCTCTGCTCTAGCACACCCACTTTTTTAAGCCTCTTGATCCACTCTCCCACTGTCTACCATGGCAGTTCTGGAATATCTCCTTCTCTGAGTGTGGGCCTTCACCTTCTCCAAGCTTCCAAGAGTCGCCCCAGCAATATGTTGTCACTGTCTTCTAGGACCTTTGTCATGTGGTTAAATTCTGAATATGAGGAAAATGCTTCCATGGGGGAAAAAACACCAAGAAACCTCTCTTGCTCCCTTATGTTTTGCCGCTCTTGATCAAACACCTTCAGAATGAAGCTCTGGACCAACTCTCCCAGCTCCTGAAAGTCAAAGCTAAGTCTACATCTGGCTAAATCTACAGCTGCTTTGGGGAATAGACCCTTTATTTTCTTAGTAGGCCCAGCCCTTTTCTGACCAGATTATGCCATGACTTGTCCCTAGTTATTAAGCTGGTGGTCAGGGAAGGAAGAATGGCTGCATCCTGGGGGGATAGAGGGCAGGTGGGTGCATGTGGTTTTACAAGGCAGAGGCCTCTGCACTGTTGTCAAGGGGAGGGGTTGGTAGTGTTAGGCTTTAACAGGAAGGAGTGGGCTTCTTTTGTAGGCCCAGAGAGGTCAGGAAAATCTAGGAATTCAGTAGCACCTTCCTAGCACCTCTTCCCTTACCAAATACTCTAGGTCCATCCCCCAAGAAGCAGACTTTGAGATGGGAATTTGCCTGAAGGTGATGTATTGAGAAGTGTCCTTGAGATGGTGTGAAGGAGGCAGGATTGGACAGAAGCTGAAGTTCACTTGCAATGCCACTGCAACAGAGGCCTTGGCCAAAGCCACAGGGAGCTCTGGAGCTGGGATGGCCTTCAAAGATGTCCCACATGGGGACAAGGGGACCTGACATTTACACACCACATTTCCCAGTCATTGGACAGGGGCAGCCTCTGGAAAAGGGATACTTTAGGTGAGGCAGCTCCTTTCAGTTGAGGGCCATGTCCAGAGAGGGACAAAGTGAAGTGCTTTCAGCAACAACACTTCCTTCAGCTGGGGAAATGAGAGCCTTTGTCCACAAGGAGGGCCCAGGCAATTCACAATAACATCTCTCCACAATCTCCAAACTCGCAGAATTATGAATGTGTATAAAACCCCCATAAAAACCTTTCAGCCTGCACCCCCAAGCAACATGTGACACTGGAGAGGAGAGGTCTGTTTACAGACTCCCTCAACTTGTGTAGGCCAACGCCCTCATGGACTTGATAGTCACAGAAGGACATGATGGTGATAGGAGAGGACATGGTGGGCATGGGAGGGGACAGGTGGGTGTGTTTCATTTTCATCTTTCCATTCCAAGCACATCTGTCATGAAAATGATGCTCTATTACTGATTTTCAATTTCAAATCTTCACCTAAACCAGACTGGCCAAATACCAAAACTGTACAATGCATTCATAGACTACGCTCATTTGCCCAACTGCCTATCCAGACAAGGAGCAAGGCAGAAAATGAGAACTGCTGGAGAGAAGAGTTGTTGAGTGAGTAAGCCACACTATCAGACACACACACACACACACACTCCACCCTACACTCAAACTCAACAGCAGAAATAAGAGGAGGGCATCTCCTGCAATCATAAGAGAGAGGATTACATTTGTTGAGTATCTTTTATGTAACACCATACTGGACCCTTTAAATCTGTCATTTTAGTTAAACCACACAACTTTATAAGGAAGGTATTACCTTTTGGAGGCAGAGAAAACTAAGGCTCAGAGTAGTGAATGGCTTCTTTAAGGCAACACCACAAGTTAGTGGAAGAGCCTACATTTCAGTGCAGGTCTGTCTTACTCAGAAGCCCATGCTATGTGTTCAAGCAAAATTCCCCCAACCATGCACCCTCTGCAGAGGTAACTACCACTGTCTCCATCTTCTGCCCCCACCTGGGCTTCCAGAAGGCCACGCTGGGCCTCTGCGATGCACTGTCCACGGCAGCTAGGATGCCACTTGTAGTTTGTTGTTGTTTTGTTTTGTTTTGTTTTGTTTGGTTGCTTGAAAAACAAACTTTCTCCTTTGACCTCCAATTCTGCTTTCAGTAAGAAAAGGTTGAGGGCCCCAGACAAAAGCCTAAAAGAGGAACTGCATATTCACCACTCTCTCATGTTACAGACTGGAACACCCAAGTGCTTAAAACTGAAGAGTCCTCACTCTACAGTCTCGAATGGTTTTACAGATAACAGAGGAGTTCGTTTCTTTAAGAATCATAACTTCTCAGGATAACCACTTTATAAGTTATATAAACATCTAGTCACTATGTTGTACACCTGAAACTAATATAATATTGTATGTCAATTGTCAGTAAAAAAAAATTTAAAATTTTTAAAGAATCATAACTTTTTATTAAGCTTTCTACAATTTCCACACATACTTTCCTACATCCTTAAATAGGGGTGATAAATTTTAGAGTATTAATTAATGTTTATTTTACAATAATGACTCCCAGGGTTCCTGAGTTAAATGGTCCCAGGCTGCATGCTTTTGGAGTTCCTGTGTCTGGTTTTCATAGTTTTTTTTCTGTCGTCTCCTTTGAGGTTGGTCACTGTTCCCTGCTGTCATTGTGATCTGCCTACATCAGCCTTTCCTTTGCCATTTCTCAATAGAGTAGGCTTGAAAACAAAACCAGGCTCCCTGAAATTGTGTGTGGAACAATACTAACTAGACTCCAAGCGAAAGTCTGAGGAGCTCTTCCTTAAGAAGTCTGTGAAGCTTTAGTGCATCTATTCATTCCACAATAATTTGTCAGGCACCTAAAATGGGCCACTATGTGCTGGGGATACAGAAGGAAATGAAATGAACAAAATCCCTTCCTTGGTGGAGCTGACATCCTATGAGGACTGAGGACAATTGGCAGCATCTAGTCTATGCAAAGGGCACACACGTTCCCTGGCTAGTTCCTCGGCGTGTTGCACATGGGGATATTGATAGACAGGCGAGTTCCCCACACGTGAGGTCTCATCATTCGATCAGCATGAGTTTCATAACACTGTCGGTAGCACAAAACTAATAGAGAACTGTTAGTTCTATTATTCCAACATATTGTGGATGAAATGGGCTTTTGTTGGCTGGTCTGGGAACCTAGCCACCATCTATACCTCTGTTTCTATAAGAAAATATATTTCCAAGTTCCAGACAACTGACTTTCAGATGAACTTTTGGAACAGAACTCATTTGTAAGTTTAGGACTGCCTGTACTTCTCTATAAAGGCTCCAAATCACCAGGCCATATTTGACCTAAGGGTTAGAAATGAGAATAACTGGATACCACCCAGCACCCTCATTAACTAGCCTAGATGCCTCGAGCAAGTCACTGAATCTGAACTTCACTTTCAGACCCTTATATATTGGGTTTCATGAAGATTTTATTAAATAGACCGGGGTTCTGCTACTACAAAAATGTTTAAAAAGCACTATTTAAAAGAACTAATAAATATTTCTCCGAGGAATGAATAAATAAGTGAATGAAATGAGAGAGCGAGAAAACTTTACATACATTCCTAATCTACCTTGAATGGCATCCAAAAACAAAGAACATTTCATTAAGAATTGTTTTCTCTTTTCCCCCTTTCCACAGTGGCTTCTGACCCAAAGTCCAAACATTTGTGAAAGAAATAGAATGATTTTCCTCACTCCTGCGGATCTCAGCTGAGAATCTGGGCTCCTGCAGGACCTGAAAGAGAGAGCTGTTTATGCAAGTCAATCTGATGAATTATGAGGGCTGTGAATGGCTGGAAATCGCCAAGCAGTGAGCACTTGTTTGGTCAAGGAGGAATAAAATGTTGTACTTGAGGAGAAAGTCAAACCAAGAACTAGCTTCACAAATAACCACACACCTTGGCCCCGGGCTGGGGCCAGCATCATTCTAGACCTGCCTTCCCCTGACTGCCAGGGAGGACAGTGCTGAGCAGGGCAAGCCTCGTCGGGAGGTGGCTGACCTGTATCCCAGGCCAGGCTGCTGTGAAAGCCCCCACTTCTGGATCTCGAGGTCACATTCTGCCTGGGATGGTCTTTTTCCCACCTCTCTCCTTTTCAGGCACCCACCCTTCATCCCTAGCCACTTTCCTCTGAGAGACTATGGCTTCAGGGAAAAACGGGTATGCCAGGAGCTTTCTTCGTGTAGACAACATTAATGGGAAACTCAGAGAAGAAAGTCCAGGAGACCTGGGAAGCTGTCACCGCATGCACGAGGAGGGAAGATTTATGTCGAGGACCAGGATGTGAACATACCAGTGAATTATCCTTTTGTGCCAAAGTAAATTGGATGAGGGGAAGAAATGTGTGTCAAGGAGGCAGAGCCTGGGCTTGGCTAAAGTCCTCCCAGCACCTGGGGAAGAGGCTCTGCCTCACGTTCTCGTAACTGCAAAACTACCCAAAGCCAGTGGTTCTTTCCGACTGTCCTGCATTAGAGAAAACTAACGTGCTGAATGCTTCTGAAGTCCAGCGTCTTACTTGCATTAAGTCATTTACCCCTGAACCCCTATGAGCTCAGTACTATGACTCTCCTCACTTAAGAAGTGAGTAAACTGAGGTACGAAGAGGCTAAGTAAGTGGTCCAACATCACACAGCTAGGAAGCTAAGCAAAGAGGTGAGCCTGAACTCCAAAGCGAGCACTCTCTCTTGCCAAACCACACTCAGTGCAGCCACAGAAAACATATAGGAAACCTGGAAGTGAGGGACAGTGACACATCCCCTCTCTCCTAGAGGAAAACACTTCCAAGTCCCCCACCTGACATTTGCCAGGATTCAAGGAAAAGACGGCAGAAACATGCCCTGCGTGGTCACGCAAGAGAAACTTCATACCTTCAGTGGGTTCTCAGCAGCCCTTAAGAAAGGACCAGAAACAGAGGAACCCGTGTTCTGGATGCTTTTTGTTTTTAAACTTTTCAGAGGTAACTCTTTAAAAATTGCAGTGTATGTTGCTCCATCCTTTTCTATACATGCATAAATATGCCCACAGATCCATAGAGACATGTTTTTATATTCTGCTGATTAACCGAACATTATGTCACGACCATTTTTCCTTCTTCCTGGGAGGCAGTCAGGTGCCATGGTTAAGCCCACAAGCTGGACAGTCAAAAAGCTCCAGTTCAAATTTTGTTTCTAGCACTCTGAGGCCTACCCATTCTTTGGACCTTAGCACTTTGATTAATATAATGGCATAAAACCACTTTGAAAATTGATAAATAATGGGAGTAAATCAAATGTTTACACTATCTTTCCTGCATGAACTCTATGTTAATCTAACCAAATAGTTGATAAGAAAAAGCATTTTTTTAAAGGAACCAACAACATGGGAAAATATATTTACAAATGATACCTCAGACAACAGTTTCATCTCAAAAATATATAAAGAACTCACATGACTCCACTCCAGGAAGACAAACAACCCAACTGAAAAATGGGCAAAGGACCTGAACAGACACTTTTCCAAGGAGGATATAGGCCCAGAGACATATGAAAGGATGCTCAGCATCATTAGCCATCAGAGAGATGCAAATTAAAACCACAATAAGACACCACTTCATACCAATTAGAATGGCCATCATAACCAAATCAACAAACAACAAGTGTTGGAGAGGTTGTGGAGAAAAGGGAACCCTAGTGCACTGTTGGTGGGATTGCAGACTGGTACAACCACTATGGAAAACAGTATGGAATTTCTTCAGAAAACTGAAAATGGAACTGCCTTTTGACCCAGCAATTCCACTGCTGGGATTATATCCCAAGAACCCTGAAACACCAATCCAAAAGAACCTATGCACCCCAATCTTCATAGCAGCACAATTTACAATAGCCAAGTGCTGGAAGCAGCCTAGGTGCCCATCAGTAAATGAGTGGATCAAAAAACTACGGTGCATTTACACAACGGAATTCTAAACAGCAGAAAGAAAGAAGGAGCTCCTACCCTTCGCAACAGCATGGATGGAACTGGAGAGCATTATGCTAAGTGAAATAAGCCAGGCAGTGAAAGATATATACCATATGATCTCACCTATAAGTGGAACCTAATCAACAAAACAAATAAGTGAGCAATATCAGAGACGTTGAGATTAAGAACAAACTAACGATGACCAGAGAGGAGGGGAGGGGTGGGAATAACGGGGGGAAATGTCATCAAGGAGCATGTATGAAAGGACCCATGGACAAAGCCAAAGAAGGGTAGCATCTAGGGTGGGAGGTGGGATGGCTGGAGCGTGGGGGAGTGGGGAGGGGGGAATGGAAACAACTATGCTTGAACAACAATTAAAAAAAGAAAAAGCATTTTTTTCTAGAAGAGTGCCAGCTAATAAGGGAAGGAGGAATGATAAAATTCTCTCTCTCTCCATTATTTGTTTCAATTTGTACATTGCAGGCAGAGGGAAATACTGATAAGGAGAAAAAATGCATCTCTTCTTGTAAACTTCACCCATCTTCCCTACCCCAAGAGAGAAACTGACTGAAAAGCCATCCTTTACAATGCAAAGGCAAAGTTTATCAGATGCAAAGGCAAAGGAGCAGTTGCCACATCTCTGTTTAGGCCTTTCCCAGACAGACAGACAGACAGACGCTGCACCCAGAGAGGGGACGGGAAGAAGCTGGGGCCTGCTCTCTGCTGCCCCCCATTTACTTTCTCTCCGAAACCTCAGGTGTCCCCTCATAGAAAAGGCACCTAGGGTTCTTCCACACAGCTCCAGCAAGGCCTTTTGAGGAGCTATCTTCTTCAAAGACCTGTATGCTTTGCACAGCACAGAAAATTTTTGAGAAGAAAAAAACTTGAATATTTAAAACCAGATTCTACACTGGTTTTAGGATGGTGCAGAGAGTGTCTTAGGGGAAGAAGTGGTCATCAAGCAATCAGAATGCCACTGTGGGAAGGGAGCTAGAGGGTCAACTTCTCTGTTCCCAGAGGAGGTCCCTGCCCCCAGCCCCACTGCCCAGAAAAGTCCCCGTCACCTTTCATCACTGGCAGGCCTGGCTGTATGAAGACTGCCCAGGCAGCTATGAGCTTTGTAGCTCCATAGACAGAGTCTGAACCCCACACCACCTCTAACCCAGGGCTTCAGCGACGGGCCAGTTACTCAGACCGCTGTGTCTTCATTTGCTCAAGTGTTGATATGAGGACATTGTCCACCTCTCAAGATTGCTATATCTCTACGAAGGCTAACACTGTGCCTAATATTATAAGTTGTCATTTTTTTCCACTGGCTAGGAATAACTCTTCCTTTATACAGCATAGATCACCAACCCAGTCATGGCCCAGGGGTGCCCAGGGGTTCCCACGTCTGGGCCATGATGTTATGTTTCCTGTATTTTCATGATCACTTGGTACGAGGAGTGTGGATGCCACTGAGCTTCCCTGGGTCCACCTTGTTTTACATGTGGAACCTGACAAGGCAGAGTCACTGAGAACATGGTGAGCACCCTGCATGCCATGCACAGGCCAGACACGGGGTGTGTTCATCCAGGTTCATTTAAGAACATCAGCATCCAGACCTCAACAAGGGAAGCAATGGGGTGTTGAGGGGGTGGCAAGACCGTCCAAAGCAGCCTGGAAGGCGCTGGGGTGGGCAGAGCGAGGATTGAGAAGGACACAAGGAGAACTGGCAGGCGGGCAGGAAAGAGGTGGGAAGGGTGCTAGGCCTGAGGTGTGTTGTGTGTGAGACTTGGGGGAGGTAGGATTCGTGGTGACTTCCTGCCAGAAGCCTGGCTCCAGCACAGAAGTTTCCCAGGCGAGAAATGAAAGGGTTCTCAACAACAAAAGCACTTCCTGCTGAGGTTCGTTCGGTTCAGCCTCCTCTGCCAGGAAGGGAGGCTTAGAACTCAAGTGGTACAGAGGGGAGGAAAGGGACAGAGAGCGGGGTCTGTGTGAAGCCAGGTGGGGTTCACATCAGCTGCGGTCCCCTGGTGGCTGTGCCGCAGCCAGCAGCCCTGTGGAGAGGGCTCCAGTCCTCCAGCCCCTTCTGGCCTCCCCACGAACCAAGAACACCACGGTCACATGCTGGCGGGTTGCGGCTGCAGGAATCTGTGAAATGTTAGTCCCTCATAGGGTGGTATTTCCCTTTTTTTTTTCTTTTCCCATTCTTTTGCAGAAACAGGGCCTGTGCCTCCAGCCCCGCTTTACACATATTGGTTCTGACAGCTCAAATTAATATGTCAGATGCTGTGATCCTCGCTGGCGACAGGCCTTTTGACCCTATCAGCGCAATCTGCCTCCCTGATTGAAGATCTCTGCGCCTCAAATTGATTCAGAGTTTTATAAACATCCTGCAGCCATGATCCAAGGAAACCGCTGATGAAAAACTTGGGAGAGCTTAATTTGCCCTCCCCTGCCCTAGCCCCTCCAACCAGCAGGGCGGCAGGATAGGACAAGCAAAGGAGTGAGAGGGAAGGCCCTAGAGTAGGCAACCTGGTGGGTGGGGAGTCCCAGGGACCCCCAGCTGAACTGTGTACCCCACTGCCCTTCCTGCACCCTAAAATGAAGTTGGAATAGTTTGGTGAGAGAGAACCTGATTCCGTCTCGGAAGGCCTGGGTTGTCTGGCTGTGCCACTCCCTAGCTGTGTGACTTTGGAAATGTTTCTTAACCTCTCTGAGCCTTGGTATTCTCTTTATAAAATGAAGATAATTATACCCGCTTGCTTACCTCAACAGGTTGCCGTGAGGATGCAGTGAGATGGGCACTCCGAAGCGCTGATGGAACACGGGGAGCCGTGACTGGGTGCCGCGCTGTGCCGGGGAGAGGGACGGAACCAAACTGGGGAAGTGCTGAGGACTAGGTGCTGGGAGATGAGCACACGGGGACTCACTCTGCTCTTCCCTCTAATTTTGTATGTTTGAAATTTTCCACACTAAATTTTTTTTAAACAGTACACATGGAGCCATACAGTACCTAAGTTTGAGAAGTGTGTATGAGTGTGAGTGTATGCACGCGCATGTGCCTGCAAAGAGAAGTCACTTCCCAGAGAACTGCCTCCCCTTCTCACCGCTTAGAGGTCTCTAGGACTGCCCATCAGAAGGGTCTTCACTAAAACAGTGGTGACAGACCTGTAGCTGGATGAACACAGAAAGATGTTAGTGGTACATCATTGGTTTAAAGGGTAGGTCATAAAACATACAGAGAAGGGACAGTCCCTGACAAGGGACCCGCAGTGGGAAGGGCCAGAGCTCTTGGCACAGGACCCCTGTCTGCAAGGAGTTCCATGCACAGCCCAGCTGACCTCCCCCACAGGCCCGAGCACCCTCATGGGCCTGCAGCACAGCCTTGGGCACGCAAGACGGTAGCTAATCCGTTACCTGACACCTTCATAGCACCGGGAGCCCTCTGAGTGGAGGCACTGAGTGTGCGGTGGTGACCTCGGTCCCTGGTCCCCAGCACACAGCACATGGCACCTTGCTGATTAAATCAGTAAATCCGCTCCTCACAACCACTCAGCCACTCTGCTGGCCTCACGATGCTCAGGCCTTCTCCAGCTTCTAGCACCTTCCGTCCTGCTGCTGCTTTTTCTGCAGCACAGCCTCTCAGCTCGATTGCAGGAGACCAGCATCTCTCCTAAGGGTTTTCAGAGGGTGCAGGGAGGGTTTCAAGACATTGGGTTTTTGGCAGGCACGCCCAGGTGATTCTGATAGGCTTACCCCTTGAGCAGCCCTGCCTGACCACCATCAGTAGGAGTGGGCCTTTCCCTGACAGCCTGGCCAGCTTGGGCTCTGACAGCAGCAGGAACGGAACGCTCAGCTCCCTGACCATGGCTGTTCCATTCTCCTCTCCATGCTGATACTGTAACAGAAGAAATAGAATTTCCCAGGGGTCTTCCACCATCCCCCTCAGGGAGGTGACTCCGTTCCTTCCACCCATGCCCCCTATGGCTGCCCCACCTGGCTGTGCTTGGGAGGAAGAGAAGGCAGGCGGGAGAGAAGGAGGGATGACGAGGAAGGAGAAGAGAAAGGCTGTGATTCCTGGGTGAACCAAGGGATACCAACCCAAAGGTACACACACAGCCTAAACCACAAGGGAAGTTCACAGCAATCTCACTTCCTCCCAGTGGAGGCTGATGGTCTAGAATGCCATGACTCAGCAGCCTAGTGGGCAACTCCCTGTCCCTGGCCGCCTGCACGGGGACTCTGGAGAAATAATGAATACTGGCACCTCCCACTTCCCTTCCTTCCCAGGCTATCATAGACCAAACTGCCTTCCAGCCAGTCACCTTGAATGTGGGTGAAACTACTCACTCCCTGCCAGTTGTCTCCAAAGAGACAACAAACAGATACGACATTCATGCCTTCCAGTTTCATCTGTCTAGAGTGTTCTCTGCAGCCCTACCTACCTGGTCCCAGGTGCGTCTGGTCTTGGGAAACACGTGCCTTGGGCTCAGACCCTGGCTCTCTCACTCCCCAGCTCTGTGACCTGAGGCAAGTCACTTAATCTTTCTGTGCCTAAGTGTCCTCATCTATAACATGAGAATAGTAGTTGTATTTACCTCCTAGGGACGTTCAGAAGATGAGCTGAGTTAGTATGTAGAAAGTGCTTGGCGCAGTGTCCGACACATAATGAATGCTCTGCGTGTTTGCTGTCTTCATCGTCATCATCGGCGTCCTCACCATGACTGTCTGTTAGGAGCCCTCTGGCTCCCTAGACATTGATCTTTTTCTTCTCTCCATCCAAACTGCAATTCCTCACCTCGTCATTTACCAAGAAGTCTGTTCTCAGAGCCCAAGTCATTTCTCAAAACCCAAATATGATTTTTCTTTCACACACTGTCTTCCTTTTTACAGGCCAGACTCATTCCTTCTCGGTGTTTTATGGCCCTCAGGCCATTGGATTTTCTCCAGCAAAAGCAACAAAATATCCTTTGTTCATCTATGAGCTTGTATTAATAATCGCTGCCGGTTTACAAAGCTCTTTTGCTTACCCTATGCCATTAAGCGTTTATGGAGGCCCGGACTTAAGGGGTTCGCCCAGGGCCCTTTCCTTCCCCATCTGCAGCTTGTAAAATGGCAGAGGTGCAGCTGGACTCCTGACCCATCTGACCCCAAGGTCAGCGTTCTCTCCAAACCTCACCTGCCTCTGGCGAGACCCAGAAGGCCACACGCCTGAGAACAAACACTGTGCGGAGAGGAGAAGCAGTTACCCGGTGACGCAAGCCTTCCCTTGCCTCCTGTTCAGGGGTCTCTAGAACAGCCCATCAGAACAGAGTCCTAATCAAAACCATGGCGACGAAGATGAATGTGGGTCAACATGGAAAGACGTCTGTGATACAACGCTGATTTTTATTTCATTGTTGATTTTAAAAATAGGTTGTAAAGCATTATGTGCAACAGCATTTCATTCTTGTGAAAATACGCACGCCTACACACAAAGAAATAAGGCTGACAGTGGTAGAATAATACATTTTTTATTCTTTCATTGTATCTGTATTTCTCATTTTTTTTTCACAAAATACATTCTTGCATTTGTAACTTAGAAAATTTAAGCCCCAGGGGAGAGGCTTGCCTGTCGGCATGAGGGCTGCTGGCCCGGAGCGTCCTCCTTCCGGAGGAGCCTGGGGCTGCGGGAGCCTCACCTCTGTGCGGGCTCTCTGATGCTGACACCCCATGCCGCCCGGAAGACTTGGTTCCTTCTCACTGGCCCAGCAAGACCAGGCATGGGCACCAACCTTCCCTGTTGAAGAGAGGAAGAGCCACCTTCTTCATCACCATCGCTAACACTGACACTTTCTCATTTAGTCCACACCACAGCCTGTGAGGTGAATCAAGCAGGCAGTGTCCTCTCCAAGCCACAGATGGGGGACTGGAGACCCAGAGAAGTGAAGGAATTTGAACAAGAACCCACGAGGGGAAGGGCTGAGCCTCTGTAGAGCCCACGTTTCCTGGCACCGGGCTTGCCTCGCTCACACCAAGTTCTCATTCGAAGACCCAGGCTACTGTCCCAAGGATCTGAGAAGCCTCCCTAGCCCACCTGTCACCCGAAAACTCCCCCCCAGGGCCTGCCTGGGAGTTTCCCACCCCCTACCTGGTCTCAGAACCTAATGACTGGAGCCACTCTTAGTGAGGTGGGTGCAGAAGAGCCCAGGTGCATTAGTTTGCTAACACAGCCATAACAATGCGCCGTAGACTGGGTGCCTTATACAATAGAAATGTACTGTATCAGGAAGCCACAAGCCCAAGGCCAAGGTGTGGGAATGGTTGGTTTCTCCTGAGGCCTCTCTTCTGGGCTTGTAGATGGCTGTCTTCTCCCTGTGTCTTCACACGGTCTTCCCTCTGTGACTGCCTGTGTCCAAATGTCCTGCTCTTATAAGGACACCAGTTGTATTGGATCAGGGCCCATCCTAATGACCTCGTTTTAATGACCTCTTTAAAGACTGTCTCTCCGACTACGGTCACATTCTGAAGAACCAGGGGTTAGTACATCAACATGTGAATTGGGGGTGGGGCTATGACTCATCCCTTTACACCAGGTAAAGTCCCCCCTCCTGAAAGCAGTCGCCAAACCTCTCCTCTTGGTGCTTAGTCAGAGATGAATGATCACTTGTGCTAGAACCCCTTGATTCCTGAGGGGGTGAGATGCCAGCAGGCAAGAGGAGAGAAAACTGGCAGTGGCAGCCCCAGGATTTGGGGCAGGGGGTACAACACAGGGAGCTGGGGAGAGGGGTGCTGATGAAGGCAGGTGCCTCACCGGCTGGTGTGAAGTGAGGAGGTTAGACCCAAGCCTCTGATGGCCCTTGCGTCCATCCCGCTTGTGACCGAGGCAGGTGTATCATAAAATATTTGTGCTTATTAAGGGGAGATATTGCAGGATAATCACTTCCCTAGAAAAAGATAACAAGAAAGCTCGGGGACTTCGGGCAAGTCGTTTCCTTGTCAAAAAAGAGAAGGAAAGGAGACCACATGGTTTTTAACTTCCTTTGCAGCTCAAACGTTGTCAGATTCTAAGTCAGTGATTTCTCCTTCCCAGGTGAAATTTTGTCTGGCACTGGCCATAGGAAAGTAAGTACTCAGATAAACTCAACTTCCTTCCTCCATCTGCTGCCTTCCATTCCCATGGCTGTCACCAGTCCCAGTTCCTCTTCCTGGGTTAAATAACAGAAGAGAGAGGAAAAAGGTGGGGTTTCAGGGAAAGCCCCACGAGTTGATACCAGAAAAGGCACGGCTAAATGGAAAAGAGAAAAGTATTCACATGCACAGACCTGGCTGAGATGCGCGTGAACCTCCAGAGAAACTGGGCCAGGCTCCTTTGAAGGCAGCAGGGTTGCCACAAGTATAATGAGAAAGTAACTGTGTTCCCAGCCCTGGGGACCCAGCAAGCACTTCCTTCTGCTCCACCACCTCCAGGGGTGAAGGCTCTGGTCTTTATTATCAGACCCTGAAGAAGCGCTGTCACTCAGCTCATGGGGGCTGGCGCAGGGAGAGGCCGGGTAGGGTCAGAAGTTGCCCCAACCCCTCCTGCCACCATGCCTCTCCCACCAAGCCAGTCTGTGCAAGCCTGACCCCTCAAAACAGACCCAGGTTCTAGAGAAAAGAGCCTAGGTCATCCTCCTTTACATTCTCAATGCTTTTCCCTCCTCCCCATTACCCCTCGAAATAATAATAGCTTTCCTAGCCCTGGACAAGAATGGGCATTTGTTAAATACTTGCTGAATTAAATTAAATTAAATTAAACTTGTCAAAAATGTAGTCCCTTTCCAAGCCACAGTGTTTATCATCATCATCATCATCATCATCATCATCACAGGCCAATATTTCATGTTGTGTCTACATTGCTCTCTGTTCTGGAGAAGATCCATAGATACAGGAGGCATGGCAGGTCTAGAAAGAGCTTCTAGCCGATACTTCAGGGAAGGGAGGAAGGGCAGGAATGTACTGAGCCCTTCTGAAAATTTTTATGAAACTGGCTTTTCTCCCTTCTTCTCCCACACACACCCATGTACACTCACTTGAAATATTCTCGTTTCAGATAAGGTGTTTCGGCCATAAATCTATCGTGGTGGGGCAAGAGGTTTTATTTAGCAATTACAGAGTGCTATTGCGCAGCAATTATCGGCTCGAGGAGGAAAGGAGCCCAACCTGCCTATCTCCCTTATCTCCAGGCTCCGGCTGAGACACCTGTCAGAGCCAGAGCCAACAGAGCCAGCCAGCTGCCTTTCAGGTCTGACGTCTCTGAGGCCTTGCTACAGGAGCCGGCCCCGGGGCCAGACAGGCTACTTTCACACAGAACTGGGACCGGGCATCCATCTCAGATGGAGGGGAGCATGGTGTGGCTCTCAGCAGACCCACCCCTAAAGCAGGAGATTCTCCCCCCACCCCTGGGTGCTTGGGAACAGGGGCCCACCCTGTCCTGTAAACCAAGCACCTGGTCCTCGCAGGCCTTCCGATGCCTCCCAGCACGGGTCAGGAGCATTTGCCCCTAGAGCTTTCTCAGAGAAGGCAGCAGTCTTCCCAGGGTCCCAAATCTCAGGACAGGAGCCATCATCACAGGAACTGACCTGGGCGCATTACCATAAAGTTTACAAAATTCCTACCCCGCATCACCTATCGTCTTAGCCACTACTTCACAACAGTCCAACAGGGCCAGCGAGGCAAGTGCTAGAGCCCTATTTTTCAGGCGAGTCACAATGAGATGAAATGAATTATCCAGGATCACACAGTCAGTCAATGACATATGTTAGGTCAGAACCTCAGAAATTGCCGGTAAAGGTGGGAGACCACCGGTCTCCTTCCTCTGAACTCAGAGGGCAGCAGGAGGCCCTGACCTGGCAAAGCTTCGAGGGGGGTCGGGGCCAGTCTGTCCACATCAGGACCACGCACAGCCAGCGAAGCCAGGGTAGAGCCCCACCTCGGTCCTTTATCCTCCACTCCTCTCTGTGCAGCAGGACCCACAGAGTGACCAGCCAGCCTCAGCCAGGTCTCAGATGACCACCGAACAAGGAGCTGAGTGGAGAGGGCAATGTCACTCGCCACCCCAGCTCAGGTTATACTTGCCCAACTGGGACATTCAGTGTTGCAACTCGCCTTCTGTCTGAGGAGATAATATCTCTTCTCACGGCTTCGGGCACCACCTGTCTCCTCTAGGCTGAGGTTCAAATGGCCAACTCTGCCCTTGGCCCCAGGCTCCAGGACACTTCTTTAAGGCCGGCAGGACATTTGCATGGGGCTGCCTCGCCTCGATGCAATCTACATGTCTAAAATCAGAGTTACTCTACTCCCTTTTGCATCTGACTTTGTCTCCTCTCTCTCTCTCTTTCTCAGCTCAATACTTCAAATCATCGCCAAATCCTCTGCCCCCTTTGCCTGGCCAACAAATTTCCATCAATAATTTTATCAGTATTAAATCTCATTGCGCTCTACCGGAGGTTCAAGGTAACCTCCAGAGAGAGCACTGTGGTTCATTCACTTGACCAGCAAAAGCAGGGAGACCCAGCACGATTGCCAGAGAGTCTCTCCTCTCCTTTGCTTGTGGCCGTGTCTCTAGATTTGAGCTCGGAGAGGCTGAACGGTGTCTCTTTTCCTCACCACCCTGCACGTAAGACAGTGCCTGGCCCACAGTAAGGGCTCAGACATGCTGCTTGCACCAGGCTTTTTAAAAACTTACAGTCCACAACACTAGTCTGCCTTCTTGTGTTCTCCAACTTTGCGAGAGAAAGCAGAAAACAAACAGGCGCGAGGCATTCAGGGACCACCTTCACTCTGTCTGGCTTCTTTCCATTTTGAACTCCGTCTGCTGGTTCCATTTTAAACCTGTCTGACTCCATTCATCTACCTAACCTTACTCCCTGACAGGTCCTGACAAACACACTCCAAACTGTGAACACATAGATCTTGGTCCAGAACCGTGTAACTCTAGAAGCAGTGCCCAGCCCTTGCTGCCCTACGGAGTTGGCAGCTGGCAGGATTTCAGGGCATGAGAATCATGGGTCCCTACCCATTGCCTCTCTTCTCACCAGCGTTAGAAACTATTGAGTGGGAACAAAGCCCAGCTCTATATAACTGAGAACGAGGCTACACAAGCTAGTAAGTCTGACAGAACTGAATATTGACTTAAATTCACACTAGGGTGTAAGTGACTACTAGCACATCCTTTCCTGAGAGCTAATTAATGAGGATACCTGAAAGGGCAGGTGAAGTCTCTCCTTACAGCAGAAGAGAAGGAGGAACCGGAGTCCAGGGTGTTAAGGTGCTTTTCCCAGTGGAGAAAGCACCAGACTGGGCGCCAAGGACAAGAACGCTTGTCCCCACTCGGCCTCTATTTCACCCTAGGAATGTTGTTCTCCCTCTTTGAGCCACCATTTACAAATCCACAGAATGGGATAATTAAACTAGACAATCTCTAATGTCCTTTCAAGATCTGGCGAACTGAGATTCAGTTATCTCAGTTCTGCCTTCAGCCTATTCAGGCCTGCTTTCTTAACCCAGCTCTGTACATACAAAAACTCTTTGTTGTGAATGTGCCTGAAAATTCCCAGCGTTCAGACCATGAGTCAAACAACGCCTCCCAAGTACATTTAGAAACCAAGGTCATCACAACCTTGAGGAATACAGAGAAACAGAAGACTGAATCTCGACATACTTACAGCCCTTTGGAAAACCAGAGCTGAGGTTTAGTTAGACATGAAACCAGACTCTGCAATGGCATATATGAAATTGCAATAATCCCTCAGACTTGTAGAGTGATTTACCATTAACCATCCTCTCTCGTACCCAGTATCTAATTTGATCATCTCGTTTCTAAAACTGTGCGAAGTAGACAAGGCAAGAATTCTCACCCCTTTTTTTAGTCAGAGATCGAGTCTGTGGCTGAGGGACGGCAGCAAGGGGATTCAGACTCAGATCGAGCGATTCCTCTCCTTTCGTTCCCCCACCCCCACCCTACCAGCACCTCCCTTTTCTGTTCTCCACCTCTGCTCCCAAATCCAAAGGCCAGCTGCTATAAGGCAGAGGGAGCTAAGGTCTGGAAGGAAACCCCAATGCGGAGCAAAGGCAATGGAAGCTACAGTACCCGCCTTACTTAGCTCTGTCTCTTCTTTCCAACCTCACTGCCACTGGGGTTGGGAAGCAGAAACTAGCCCACCGCCCCTTGATTTTCACTGCTGCCTCCCTGCAGTGCCTGGACTGGGACAGTCCCTGGTCCCCATGACCTGGCTGGTGAGCTGCTGCAGGCAGCAGTGAGGTAGTTGACTCTCCTGTAGTCCACCTTCCCGCGAGCTCTGCCTAGCCAAGGCCAGGCTGGCTCTGGGATAATTGCAAAGCAGGAGACTCCTGCTTGTGACTAATGAAGCAAGGAGAACAGAGGTAAGAACAAACTCAGCCAGGGAAGGGAGTGGAGGGAAAGAGAGAGAAAGAAAAATAAAGACAGAGAAAGAAAGAAAGCCGCTTTAATAATAGGATAATTGCCCTGTTTAGGATTACAATCTGCCATCATTTCACTAAACTTTATGACACATGATGACAAGTTAATAAGCCAGATACCTCACTGTGTGCGTTAAACAGATGCCCCAGCCTCCTTGAGCAGGGAAGTAACCCCCACGCCAAAAAAAAAAAACCAGCAAGGTGTTGGGGGAGGAAGCCAGGAAGGTGGGGAAACTGGTTATTTCTGTTGTCAAAATGGCCCCAGCAATAAATCACCATTAATAATACTGTCATCTATCAAAGAAGCGTTGTGCTTGCCAAGGCCTTTGAAGTGGCAGCACCTATAATTTCCCACCTATAAAAGGTACCTTTGTGCATATGTCACGCTGGAAGCTGACAGGAGCAAGACGCCCAGGAGTTCATAACTTCTCCACGCCCATCCCAACAGTGAGCCCATGAAGCTCCCCACTCACTGCTGCGCCCAGCGTGGCCTGGGGGCCAGCCTGCCTCCACTCACTCAACCACAGGTCTGAAAGGCAGACAGGGGCTGCCAGCCTCCAGCCGCCGGCACAGGTGGGGGGGTGCAGGGAGCGGGCACGCGTCCAGGCAGATCTGGGAGCTTCCAGCACCACCTACAAGCTAGGCTCCTCGGTGACTGAGTGACACCTGCCAGCGCGTCAATACAGACACGCCAAAGAAGGTCTGGGTGCCTGAGGGCTAAGGCAGTGCCCCTGAAGGGGTGGACCCTGTCATCCAAGCCACCCTGGGCACCTCCCCAGACATTACCAGGTAAGACTCTCCACAGCAGGTGTGGTCATGAAGTCTGCATCTTTAACAGGCTCTCCTAGAAGAGATTTTCAAACACATGGAAGACTGAGTGGCCTGGTCACTGGTCCCTTCCCCTGGGACACACCAGGAGTCTGGGAGCCGTGGGAGGTCAGCCACGGCTGCTTGCCCAGGACTCAGGACCAAGGCGGAGTGGGACCTGAGCTAGCTCCCGTTGCCGGAACCAGGTCCCCCAGGCGGGGTGGCCTGATGACTGCAGCGTGTGTTCTCACAGTTCTGGGACCGAACCGCCAGCAAAGCAGTCTAGGGCCGAGACGCCAGCAAAGTCATTTCCTCTGAGCTCTCTCTCCTTGGCTTGTAGATGGCCGTCTCCCTGTGTCTTCACACGGTCTTCCGTGTGCATGTGCGTGTGTGCGTGTGTGTGCGCTCGTGTGCAAATCCCCTCTTCTTATCAGGACACCAGTCATATCAGATTGGGACCCACACTAATTATCCCATTTTAACTTAATTAGCTCTTTACAGATGCTAAATCCAACTACAGTCACATTCTGAGGCACTGGGGGGCAGCGGCGATTAGGACTTCAACATACGAATTTGGGGGGACACAATTCAGAAGCCCTAAAGCTCAGAACAGGGATGAACCCTGTCCCCTACAGATGGAACAAAGGCCCAAAAGCCACCCAATCCACTGGCAACATCGGAATTTGGGAGAGATCTTCCTCTGAAGTAATGAAACTCAGTCTCCTGAAGGAACCGTCCCTAGATTTCAACAGAGCCAGCATTCCCACATTTTATCCAAAACGAGAGGATTCTTCTTGGGTCTTCCGAGAATGAGGTTCTTTCCAGTGTGACTTAGACCAAGATCCCTAGGTGTCTCTAAAAGTGGGCTTTTATTGAGCACTTACTATGTCCCTAGCACTGCCCTAAGATAAGGTGTCACTTCATTGGGACAACTACCTATGAGGTAAGTACAAATGAGGAAATTGTGAGGCAATTTGCCAAGGTCAACAGCTAACAAGGGCCCGGCCTGGCACAGAACCCAAGGCTATGTGACTCCAGCTCTTGTGTCTTCATCCCCTCTGCTCCTCTGCCTCCTCATTACACGTGTAGCTGCTGAACTGTCACCATGTGAGCCGCCGCTGTGTCTTTGCGAGCCTGCTGAGCTGCTAGGAGGTAAGAATTAGACTTCTAACATTTTATAGAGGTTTTAAGGCTACTTTTATCTATGAGACATTTTTTTCTGAAATTGTGGCCATGTGTGTTCATGAGTTTTATATAAGCACACATGTAGTTTATGGATGGCAATTTGTTTTATGATTCAACTCAGGCCTGAGTTCCTAGGATCCCCACCCCAGGCCCAGGATCCCTCTCTGCCTGCGGTGGCAGGGGAGGTCTTTTCCGGTGCGAGCCCTTCCCTTCTCTGGGCCTCCATTTTCCTCCTGAGTGAATGAAAGGGTTAAGCTAAGGTACTTCTACAGCCCCTTCCTTCACTAGCACTTCGGGTTCTTCAGGAAAGAGAACGGTGAGAGTTTCCTAAACTGCCCTTCCATCCATTTCTGGAGGGCTACACTCTCAGCCCCAGAGCTCCCGTGTGTCCTGAGGCAAACAGAGACGCTCCAGGCCTCCGCTGTACCAACACGAGAAACCCCTGCCACCAGCCGTCGCCAGGACAAGGGAATCTGTCCAGGAAGACAACAGCTTCTCCCCACCCGTTTCTGAGACCTCCAGCTTCGTGCCACTTTCTCCACCAGGCTTGAATTCCTGATGGATGTCAGCCCCTGAGGTGTCTGTAAAAACCCACAGGTGCTGGCTCCGTGGACACTAGAGAACGGTGGGGAGGGGTTCCCTGAAGCAGTAGGGGCCCTGCCTCTGCGTTCCGAAGCCTGGCAGACGGTCCCTGCGGCCTGGATCCGCTGCTCTTGACTGGGACTTGGGAGAATGGCTGCGTGGTCTGGCCTCCCTAGTGAGCTCAAGTTGTGGGATGTGAGCACGTTCTTCATCCTCCTGAGGGGCTGGGTTCAAGGGCCCTTCAGAGAACTTGTAGCTCTGAGTTTCTGTCTCCTTCACCCCATGCATTCACCTGTGAGGACACCATAAAGCATTTCACAACCACACAGGTGAAGGCACACAACATCCCCACCACCCCCCACCTCTCTCTCTCTCTCTCTCTGTCTCTCTCTCTCTCTCTCTCTCTCTCTCACACACACACACACACACACACACACAGCGGCCACTGCTGCACCCCTCACTCACATCTCCTCTTACACAGGCTCTGCTGTCTCTCCCCACCCCACCCCCACAAACGAGCATGTCTCAGCCTCCAGAAGCAGCTCCCAGGAATGGAACGGCGGCCGCAGCTCCTGAGAGGACAGCTTCTTGGCAGACACGGGAGTGGGTGGAGTAGAGCAAATTTTTTCTCTGCGGCCCAAAGGGCTGTCAACCCTCTTCAGCTGCCCTGGGGCCTGCCAGCCACAGAGAGAGATTTACAACCTGGACAGCTTTGATCCAGCCTCTGATAAACATCAGGAACAGTTGACTCTGAGCCCTAGAGAGGGGAAGGTTTATGGATGGGAATGCAGCCTCCCCGAGAAAGGACAGGCTGGGCCTTAAAGTCCTCTCATCAAGCAGAGCCTCTGGACCAGCGCCTGCCCTTTGGGGACAGAGGTGTGGCAGGTGCAGGAACAGGGCCCCTGAAACCACAAGCAGTGCCACTCAGACAGAGGCAACGATCCCGTCAAAAGTTAAGCCGGGAAGGGGTGGAGGCCCTGGCTCCGGCCTCTGAAATTCCCTCACACTTGCTCACCTGTTCTTCCTAACCTGTTCCCATGTTTCTGTATACATAGATAAACCAGAGGGAAGTGACCAGATAAGATTTGCACCGAGAGGGGCACATTTCAACCCACAGGCCCTTGGGTTTTGTTGTCCCGGTTCTTGTTGTCGATACTGTTGTTCTTGGCGATGGTGGGGGTGGTAAAAGGCTGGATTATATTTCATCCCTGCCTCCTTTCAGAACGGACATGAGCGGGACTACCTCTCTGCAGTCACAGAACCATCCTGGCCATACCTTTTGCCCTCGGCCCAGCCCTCCCCCCTCCACCGGGAGGGCGGGAAAGCCAGGTGCCCTCGGGGAACCTCCCCAGCTTTGCCCACCGAGAAGATACCCCCACAACACGGCTGTAACCAAGGCAAAGGAGGAGCCAGATGGGTTCACCCAGACACGTCCTCAGATTGGTTGCCTCCAGTTTAAAGTGTCAGCCACCTCGATAAAACAGCGCCCATCCAAGAAGTAGCCTCTGTCGTGGAGGGCTGAAGCAAGGCCTCCACAAGCCGCCGAAAGGCGCCCCCTGTAACCTGCAGGGTAATATAGACAACAGGAGACAAACTGCCGACAAGACACCCCGAGAAACTTGCAGGTCTTCACCATGCCCAGCAAAGCAGCTACAGCCTGCGCATGCAGAAATAAATACATATTTGCTGAGCACCAAATTGGGTCTAATGACCCTGGCCTGTCTCACAGGGTCATCTTGAGAAATAGCTGATGTCAGACGTTGAGCGTGAGCAGCTGTTCTCCATTTGCACTCAACAAGAGGAAAGGGCCTTAAATTACAGCGGGCAGGATTAAAGTTAAACATTAAGAACAGCTTCCTGGCTGGGAGGGTTGTGAAACAGGGTAGTGTGTTACCCACGGACTGCTGTGGACATTCCTTTCTCAATGAGACTTTAAAGAAGGAGGAGGTTGGTGATCTGCCCGGGCACTTTTATTAGGAGCTTTATTAGGTCATCTGGTCCATCCTCCTGAAGGCCACGGCTTGGACCAAATAGCCACCTAGCAAGGACTTTTTGGACACAGGGTGACCTCTACGGTTCCTCACAGTCCAAATGTTGTGATTCTGAAAAAGCTGGTCCCACGCCCTAACGTGGGGAAAAGAGAATCCAGGGCCATCGGCGAGGCCACCCTTCAGGACCTGCTTCAGGGCCTTGGCTGGCAGAGGGCAATGTTAGCAATGAGAGGAGGAAATAGGGTGACTCCCAAACCCCCTGGAGACCAAGATAGCATCAACCAGCACCAAGGGAAAACACTGCCCCCTCAGGGACAGGGAAAGAAAAAGATTGTAACAGTTTATGGCCAGAAGGACAATCCACCCATTTTAAGATGGGGAGACTGAGGCCCAGATACGGACGCTACCCTCCCACAGTTACTTTGTATGATAGTCAGACCTGGAAAGCCCTGAGTAAGAGCCTGACTTGACCACTAACCACCTGTGTGACCCTCAAGCAAGTCATTCAACTCCTCTGGCCCTCGGTGGCCTCATCTACAAGATAGGAATACTGTAAATATTCACCCTGAAACATGGGGTGCCCCCATCAATTCTGGAGCACTCTCGATCTCACACTCCCGCTCATACTGTCATTATTCTCCATTTGTGATCCTTTCAGTTAGTCCAGCTGCCCTAAACATAGACCTCTAACTTGGAGGGGATTCTTCTAAGTTTTCAGATTAGGGGAAAATGGAAATGTTTGCTCTTTAAGAAGACTGGGCAGTTGTTGTGCCCTGGCTGGTGTGGCTCAGCGGTTGAGTGCCAGCCAGCCTGCGAGCCAAAGAGTGGCCTTAGACCCTTTCAGTCAGGGCACATGTGTGGGTTGCAGGCCAGGTCCCCAGTAGGGGGCGCACAAGAGGCAACAACATATTGATGTTTCTCCCCCTCTCTCCCTCCCTTCTCCTCTCTAAAAAATAAATAAATAAAATCTTTAAAAACAAAAAAAGACTGGGCAGTTATATGATTAACCTTAGTCATCCTCTTAACCAAATCTACTCATTTTGCAGATGGGGGGGTGGAGGGTACCTGCAGAAACTCGGAGAAAGACAGGAGAGAACATGCTAGAAGTGGTCGGCTTTGGGGAGGGAATGCCGAGGGCAAGCTTTGTTGACTGGGGCCAGCCTGCTGCTCCCTGGCCCTGGGCATGATTTTCGATGCATCAATTTGAAATCCCAGTTAGTTCCTCAGTGGCCTCCCTTCCACAGCCCCCAGTTACCTGATCTTGGGCTTAATCGGAAGGTCTTGCAAAGCCACTGACTATCTTGATGACCCCAGCTGGGGGATGGCTGACACCAGAGTGGACAGGCAGTTTGTCCAACGGCTTGACCCTCCTAGCCCTTTCCTCCATAGCCCATCTGCCCCTTACCTGCTCCAGCCCCTCATGCACACACTCACCCTCTGGCTCGGTCCCACTCTCGGCCTCTAGAATCAATCTCCTCCAAGACAAGAACCACTGAAAGGCACACAAGGACACTTGCAAGGCTCCACGCAAGCAACTGTTATTTGATTTGATTCACCCTCCAATCATCATGCAAGATAGTTATCATTACCCACCCTTTAAGAAAAGGAACCCAAGGGTCAGAGAGGTTAACCAAGCTGTCCCGGTCACATAAGGAGGAAAAGCAGCAGATCTGGGGATCAGACCCCGGTCTCCGAGGTCCGAAGTCGGTCCTTCTTTCCTGGGGCAGCCGATCCCAGCGCCGGGGCTCCGCATCAAGTCCTTCTTCCTGAGTGCTCTGACGTTGCTTACCACTTCTGATGCCACCATCTTCACCTTGTGCGCGGGCCTGAGTCCACTTCTCAGAAAATTCCACGTCCGTTCAGATTGGCAGAGTCGCCTCCTCACTCCCTAGGTCCTGAGTTCCATGGTGAGTAACAGACATCCCTGAGGTCCCTTGCCTACCTGGACTTCCAGTCTTCCAGATTCTGCATCACTGGCAGCCTCCTGCCATTCAGGAGGGTCCATCTCCTCACTCTGTCACCTGGGTTGTTGCCTTGTCGCCACATCCTTTGGGTTATTTGATATGCCTGCAGAACAGAACTCCTCAAAAGGCCTGCTCCTCCAGGGTACGTTGCTTGCCTGCTGTTGGACTTGACCAGATCCTCACCCCACCCCAGCCATTCCCAGACCAAGATACTGCAACCACCCTGGAAATGCCCTAGATAGGACGTCAGTGGCAGGGCAGTTAGGAGAACAGCCTGGAGTCAGGCGGACTGGCTGGAAGCTCTTGAGCAAGTTCCCTATCTATGCCTTAGGTTCCCCGTCTCTAAAATGGAAACAAGAGTACCTACCTCATAGGGTTAGTATTGAGAATTAAATGAGCTAATATGTGTAAGCAATTAGAACAGAGCCTGGCACATGGTTAGGACAGCCTACATGTTATAAAACAAAAGTACATGCCTAGACCCTCTAGTTTTAAAATCACAGGCCAGGAATGCAGTCCCGGGCTTGAGGAATCTCAGGGTTTCAAGGAGCCACCTCTTTCCCAGGACAAAAGCCTTTCCAACCACAGCACCAGAGGGTGAGTGTCAGCTTCTGGAATGCCTGTGAGGATGGGGCGTCCACTGCCTTCCAGCAGGCTGTCCCAGCATTAAACAATTTTTACTTATATTTTGTTTTGTTTTGTCTTGTTTTCACCCTGAGCTACAAGCAGCCTGCCTGGAGCTTCCACCTACTGTCCTGGGACCCGGGCTTGCTCTCTGCCACGTGACGGCCCAGCCGCACATTCCCTTCTCACCCCTGCTCCGGGCACCCTCAGCTGCGCACGGTGATTTACTGGTGGTGTCCATGCTGGCAGGTGATGCAAACCAGCCCAGCACATTCCTGCCTGCTCCCTGCACCTTTCGTTTCTGAAGCCCCGAGCCTGGCATACCAGCACGCACACCCAGTGTTGACAGCTCCGAGGGCAGCTCGGCCAGGCAGGGCATGGTCCGGAGCCAAGGGGACGGTGCCCGGGGACAAAGAAGAGAGTCTGGGCCCTGAGAAAAGCCTCCAAGCACAAGTCCAGAGACAGGGAAGGGAGAGGCTTTCCCAGAATCTGCCTTAACACGGGCAGAATAGACAGGTGGCGGGCATCTGGGAGGCACCAGGAGGTCTCCCGCCCTTTTTAAGGTCTGGTGCCTTGGGGTTCAGCCTTGCCCTCTTCCTCTGTCCATTAGCCAGTGCAAAAATGGACGGAAGGGATAAAACCTAAAGCCTGCGGTACCCTGGTGCAAATGAAACAGATGCTTTTTGGAGAGTAAGCGACAGGACAGGGTACTTGGAGAGAAAGAAGATTCTGGAAATTGGAGCAAAGGGCACACTCCCTCTCCCTCTCAGCTTGCCCGGAATGACCGAGATGGTGAAGATAATATTTCCATCAGAGACTACCATGTGCTAGACACTGTCCTTTACCATTGACCTAAATCAGCGATTCTCATGCCATGCGCTGTAAGAATTTTTAAAGCATACAACACCTGACTATAGAGTCAGGGGCACTGGCCTCCTTTCCCTTAGCTTGTCAAATAAAAAAATGACAACAGCCAACATGACAATAGCCATCTGGTGTAAATGAATGAAAATTATACCTTTTTTGTCAAATGGACAAAAATAAAATTTATTTTGTGCTGTGCCACAGACGTTTAGTAATTAGTTTAGGTGTGCCGTGGATGAAGAAGGTTGAAAATCACTGACCCACATAAGTACAGGTAATCTCTACAACAAGACTATGAGGCACACACACTTGTAGATGAGGAACTCAAGACCAAGAGGAATCAAGCAGCATGGCTCAAGTCACACAAACTCAGGTCTGGCTCGGTGCTGAGCCCTTTCTGTTTTGCACTGTGTGACCAGACCACACTGCCCCCTTGGTTCATGTGGTCCAAACACAGGCTGAACAAAGCTTCTCTCTTTCTCTCTCTCTCTCTCACACACACACACGTGCATGCACACACACGTACACACCCACATGCACACCCATGGGCTCACGGAGCCTACCCAGGACCCAGGGACCTGAAGCGGCCTTCAGCCCCTCTCAGAGAGCAGACTGCCTGGGTCAGTTCCCGGCTCAGCCCCCTCCCTAGCTTGCGGCCTGTCTGAGTTTCAGCTTCCCTGTCTGTAAAATGAGGATAACAACACCTAGTTCATAGGGTTTGGGGGATGATGAAATGACTCTTTGTACCATGCTTAGAACAGCGAGGAAGCATGTGTCACATAGGAACGCCACAGAGAGCCCGGATGGGCCACGAGAAGCCAGGCCGGTGCAGTTCCACAGCTTTTCCGAACCCAGCATCCTGGCCGCAGCCTTAAGTGCTTCTCTCTGGGGTAGAGGTGCCTTCTGAGTTGGGAAACTCAGGACGGCCTCACAGGCCAAAGGGTCGTTAGGGAACATGGAGACCTCTTCCCAGGGTTTTCAGAAAGGCTGAGCTGAAGGTCCTAAGTGTTCAGTGTCCAGGAAGCCATCCCCACAGTGGAGCAGGAGCCAGAGGGCCCAGCGGGGCCCAGCAGGACGCAGCCACCACGTGCCCTGAGGGGCCCTTGCAGCAGGAAGGCTGATGGCCCTGGGGTGTGCAGGAGAACAGGACACCCCCCGTGAAACCAGTAAGGGGACCCACCTGCTCCGGCTTCTCCTGCCGGTCACTGAGAGGCAGGAGACGGGAGAGGGAAAGGGAAAATGTTAGCTTCACACGGAGAATAGTGAGATGCTGGGAGCTCTGCCCACCACCCCACCCCCACAAAGGAATCAGCATTTGAAGAACCTGGGTTTCTCCATCCCCAGGGTCCGCCTGAGCCTCTGTTCATGCAGCTATTGCCATTGCTCCACTTAGGGAATAAGAAACCCAGCTTTTCCACTGGGATCTTCTCTTAGACTGGGGTGGGGTGGCGGGCAGAGAGTGTTGGATTTTCCCTCTCTTTAAGCATTTTAAGACCTACTGATTGATTACCAAACATCAGCATTTCTGGTTTCCATCCCACTGTGGCACGGGACCGTCAGCAACTCTTACGTTCAAGTCAGTCCAACCCAGCAAACGTTTGTGGGCACCTGCTGTGGACTGTGCAGCCCCCACCCCCAGGCAGCTCACAGGCCAGTTCAGGGGGCAGAGTAATGAGTAACTCCGATGTGAAGGAGACGTGGTCAGTGCTCGATGGAAGCATCAAACAGCGTGCTGCAGAACCCCCGGGAAGGGACGTGTGGCCAGGAGACTAAGGAGTACGTGTTTATTTTCCAGAAAGTGAGCTGGTGACATTCATCAACAGCTTTAAAAATGTTCATAATCTTTGACCTAGAAATTTCAGTTCTAAGGATTTATTTTAAGGACGTAACAGAGGCCTGCCTGAAGATTTATGTGCAGACATCCTTCTGTTATTTATAACAGAAAGCACGGGAACAAAGCGCATGGATAATCAGCACATTGCAAGTGAGCGGATGGGGAGGGGCGGGAGTCTCAAGCATAGCGAAGACAAGACGGCAGTGCCCTCATTGGCAATGTCGCTTTCTGCCGTTTTAGTTGCCCGTTGTCTAACTATGGTAGGAGATACTAAGTGGGAAATTCCAGAAACAAACAATTTAAATTTTCAATTGCATGCCATTCTTAGTAACATGATGCAATCTCACTCCACCACTCTCTGTCCCCTTTCTGCAGCCCCTCCACACTATGTACTCTCTGTGCCTGTTTGTCACCTAGTAGCCATCCCAGGGACCAGGCCCACTGTCACCGTATTGTGGTGCTTGTGTTCGAGTCCCTTTTCCTTTCCTTCGCAGGGGCCCGAGTGCTGCTGGCAACTCGGACATGCCCAAGGGAAGCTGTCCAGGGCTTCCTTAACTGAAAAGGTGAAAGTTCTCAAGTTGATAAGGAAAGAAAAGAAATAATTTGCTGAGACTGCTAAGCTCTATGGTAAGAACCAATCTTTCATTTGTGAAATTATGAAGAAGAAGAAAGAAACGTGTGCTAGTTTTGCTGTCGTGCTTCAAACCGCTAACGCACAACCACAGAGTGCGGTAAGTATTTAGTTCAGATAAAAGAGGCATTAAGTTTATGTGAAAGAGGTGAACAGAAAACGTGTTTCGGTTGACGGGGACATGAGATAGGGAAACTGGGACTGAGAAATCAAAGTGACCTGCCCAGGTTTGTGCAGCCAGTAAGAGGCAGAGGCCGGCAGCCCACACCAAAGAACTTGGTGACTGTGCTGGATTGAAGGGAGAGGAAGTTGTGACCAGTTAGGAGCCAAGGCCGTATCTCAAGTGAGACAGGGTGGGACTTAGAGAGCAGTGGACTAGGACACAATGAGAGAGGTGTAATTTGTACAACTCCGTGACAGGAGAGGGTGATAAGAGGTGGGGGCGGGGTGGGGCAGGGGGAGAAAACCGTCCAGAGTAGCTCCAAGGCCCCTGGTTTGCACTCCTCTGATTTGGGGAAAACAGAAGTATGTTCAATACATGTACATACGCATTATACACACACAGCCATGTGGGCCATATGTTCATATTAGTCAGAGAGAGGGACCGGGGAAAGAAATAATAAGTGAATCTCTTTCAGTAATAAGCTGATGGTCTACTTTTATTTCTTCTTTATACATACTTACAATAGTTATACATTATTTTACGATTAAGGAAAATTAGTTATACTGTACTTCCAAGTTATACACCAATATATACGCAGTGCTACTTTGGGCGTGTCGTGGATGTGCTATCAGGCCTGATCCGTAGGTAAGGAGGCACACTGACCAGTGTGGAGTGTGTGACCCTGCGGATGTCAACATCAGGTAGGAAGTGACCGTCAAACTTCTACAAGCTTCCTAGGCTCGTGGCTCACCCTGGGGTCCTCAGTGCCTGCCCTCATGCCTCTCTGAGACATCTTGGCCTTCTGCAGAGAAGCGTGTGACACAAGTCTAGCAGGACCCGGAACCAACCACACGGCGGCTGACAGAGGAATGAATCCTGCAGGGGCTTCTACGTATCCTGCCCCACCCCTGCTGCCTTCCTCTCCTGGTGGAGCTCCAGGCCTGGGGTCCGGCCACACGACAGGTAGCTTCCCTGTCATCTGGGAGCAGGCCAGAGGGTAAGTCCCAGAGAAGATGTCTTGAGAACAGGGTTGGGGTTCAGAGGACAGGGTCAACAAAAGAGACTCCAAACGGCCAGGAGACCTGGCTGAGCAGTCAGGAGCCTGGGTGGGCTCAGCCTCAGGTGCAAGCTGGGAGGTGCCCATAGCATCCGGGGAGAGCAAAGGGAGCTCCCTGGAAAACTGGCTGGTGGAAGTGCTAGGAGATAGTAGTTCGGGGCGACCCCAGGAAGAAGGTGTCTGCCTGGCAGGGGCTGCTCCAGGGCACCAGCTGCCTCTGCTACATTTCAAGAGGCCCCTCCTGCTTTCTGGAAGGAGCGGCAGCAGCTGCAGAGTCAGCACACCTCAGCTCAGCCCCAGCTCCAGGCTGTGCTGCAGGTTAAAATGGTTAGCACGGCAGCGGACGCCCAGGGTTCCCAGGCAGCCACAGGACAGTGAGCGGGAGCTGCTGTGCCTGGCATGCAGCGTCACACAGCAAAGGGTGGTCTCTCCTGGGGCCTGTCAATAGGTAATGGTTCCCCTGAGACCAGGGGACACACACGCACACACCATATGTGTAGATGTCAATTGTCACATTTATGGTTAAAGACAAAAACCTAATTATAACCGTTCAAATGCACACATAGCTGGACAGCCTGCTTACTCACAAACATTCACCTTTAATTAATAATCATAACGAAGGGCAAATTTCAACTGGGTGCTTTCTACTTGAACCTCATCTTATTTGAATATCAAAAATAACATCATCAAGTGGATATGCTAATTATTATTATTATTATTGTTATTATTATCAAGTTTCTACAGATGGTAAAACTGAGCTCAGAGTGCCTAAAATTCTCCCAAAAACAGTGTTAGACTTAAACCCAGTTCCAAACCGAATGCTTTTCCGCTCTGCCACGCACTCCCACAACATACAAACCCTCATATCTCCTCATTGGCAAAGTTTCTTAGCTGCTCCAAAGAACGCTTGGTACCCACCCCTGAGGGGAGCAGAGCTAAGGAACAAGCAGCTACAGTCAGGTAGAGAAGGGCCCCTCCACATCAAGCAGGCACACGCCACCCATTTTACCCTTTTTCATTCCCACACTTTATTTGGGATGTCCTTTCCACCCAGGCCACCACCCCCGGACTCTCTCCATTTGAAACAAAAGCCCAGCTCAAGTCACAGCCCTGCTAAGGACCTGCTGAGGAGCCGCCCTCCCCAACCCCCCGCCACACACACACACACACACACACACACACACACACACACACGTTTTTCCTTCCTCCGACATCCTGTCAGTCAGGTCGTCCGAGCCCGGCAGGCACGGGTCTGTGTCGGAGGTGTGAGCGCGAAGCTCTGCAGTCAGCCAGATGTGGGTGTGCGTCCCACCTCCGCTTTTCTAGCTACGTGGCCCTGCAAAAGTTGCTTTACCTCTCTGAGCTTTGCTCTTTGCTGTAAAAGGGGGATAATCACAGTACATGTGTCACAGTTATGAGAGTTAAATGTAAAACACGTGCCTGACACAGAGTAAAAGATCAAAGTTACCTATGAACAGAGTTTGATTTTTCCAGCAAATGGCAGCTCATAGAGTATTGGACATACTATCATTCTTCTGTGTTGAAAGGAGATTGGTCCTGTTATGCCCAGCAGATACCCAGATCTGAGGTTACTCGAATTCCTTATATAAAACTGGCATAAACCAACGCACACAGTGAGCCCTCCAAGTGCACGCATCCCCAACTGTGGAGCAGAGATACTGTTTGCCATCCATGGTTGGCTGATTCCACAGACGCAAAACCCATGGATACGCAGGGCCGACGGTATTCTTTTTGGAACCCCCTAAAGGGCCTAGTGCAATGCTGGGCACAACCCATCATCCGTCGGCTGGGTAAAGAAAGATGAGTCCCAGCTCCGCCCCAAGCTAGCTGTGGGCCTCAAGGGGAAATGCTTCACCTTTCTGGGCCTCAGTTCTCTGAACTGGTGGAGCTCGGCAGCCTTGGCCGACCCAAAGCACAGAGTGACTGACACACTCAACAGGAGCAGCAAAGGGGTGTGGCTAAGTGCACCAGCAGTACTTGGGACCTGGGTTTGAACCCGGGCTCCCCTGTGAGCAGGTCAGGCACACATCCTCTCTGGCGTTCCAGCTTCCGCGTCAATGAAGTGTGGGTGACAGCACCAACGTCATAGTACTGTTATAATAATTAAGTGGCAGAGTGTGTGCAAAATCCCTGGCGTGCAATGAACGTGTAATAAATGCTGCTGGTACTGGAAGTTGTTGTCACTCTGATTACTATTGTTACTATTAACCCCAAGAGGAAAAGACAAATTAGGTACAAGGAATCCAAGCCACAACTGCTGTGACAGAAATGACTTAGGGTAACTGCTTATGACACAATGGGTAGTAAAAACTTGAGAAATAATTAATTGAACTCCAGAATTTCCTTTCTCTCTAATACCAGTGTCAGTGGATTGTGCTGCATGCCCTTTCCAGACTTCCCCTGGTTTGCCCTTTGCCACCAGTTGACTCGAAGATCCACGGTGCTCTCTGGGCTTTGCCCCCGTTGTCTAGTCAAGGTCCCCGGGCTGGCAAGGCCCAAGCCCAGAGCGGCACCTATGAGACCTGGCCCCTATTGGTGCTGAAATCAAAGCCTCGCTGCCCCTGGGGACCTCCCTGCCTGGCCAAGGCCCACCTCCAAAGAGCAGAACTGCCAGACGGGAGTCCAGTGGCCTTCTGGAGTTCCTGGGCTGAGGCAGGCAGCAAGACTGTCCCGGGCTTGTCCAGGTGCTGTCCCCTAGCCAGGTCACCACTGTGACCATCTAGGGGAGGGCCGAGGTGGAGGAGAAGGGAGAGAAAGGAGTCTTCTGGGCACTAGGAAAGGCATAGGACATTAAACCCCTTTCCTGGCTCTGAGCACTCCCAAAGCCTTCCCTGTCCCCAACCCACCCGGCCCTCCACTGAGGTGACTCTACAGCCAACTTGAGCCTGGCCATATGCCAACCCCCAAGTGTCTACTTTAGATTGGGAAACTGAGCAGCTCCAAGGTGCCGACCTTCCTGCCAGGGCCAGAACAAACACCTGTCGCAGGCATGAGTGCTAATGACAGGCCCAAGTCAGTGGCATTAAGGTTAACACCTGCATTAGTGGCATGCCTTTCGAAGGTCAATGGTGCCCATTTAAGCAACTTGAGGGAAGGGTAGGAAGGAAGGCGGACTGGCCTCCCTTTGGTCCAAGCAGGTGGCTCTATTGCTTGTGCTGAAGCTCTCCCCGGTCATCCACATAATTGGAGTAAGTGGGAGGACTTTCCTCTCCCTCACTCTGGAGCAAGAGGAAGAGGGGAGAGGGGAAGACATGCATATCTTAAAAAGGCCCTGCTACCTCGCTGTTGGGAAGGTGGGCTCTCTCTGAGCCCGGGGGGCGGGCAGTGGTCAGCCATTGATGCTAGTGCTGTAGCTCCTGGAAATGTTCTCCTGCTTCCTACTACCGTGAACAAAGCCCGGACTCGTGTAGGAGGGCAAATCTCCTGTCCTCGTCGTTGGGCCCCCAGGGCCAGCTTGTCCCTGCCCCTTCCCTCAGGCACACCTTCTCCCCTTGGCCTCTTCCCATTCAGTTTCCGGGTCTTTAAATCTTCACTAGGGCATCCTTCCCTTGCCACCCACAGAAAGTGCACAAGTCTCCATTGGGGAACTTGGAGATAGCGCCTGTCTTGGTGAGAACAAGAGAGATTGGAAGCAAAGACTTTCCCAGGCAGAAATGATCACCCAAAGACAAACCAAAGATTTCAGAGTGGGAGAGAGGTGTGGGTAAGTCTGTGGATGCCAGGTCCCACACAGGCTCTTCAGGAGCAACAGTGCATGGTATCTTTCCTTCTAGTCATTTCACAGTCGAGAAAGATGCATCGAGTGTCTATTTCGTGCCACACACTGAGCTAGAGATCGGAGGAAAAAGACAGAGCCCCACCTAAAGTAACTAAAATTTAACTGTGTAGATAAGGATCCTTGCTACAAAAAGGTAAGTGATAGATGCCAAAACAGAGGTGCTGATAAAGAGTCCTGGGAGCAAAAGGAAGGGAGAGTCCATAACTCACGGGAGAATGAGGGAGGGCTTCTTGGAGGAGGTGGCATTTGAACTCTGAAGAATTAGAAGGTGTGATGTAAAGCAATGAGGACAGCACCATTTCCCAGCGAAAGATCAGCGAATGCAAGGCTCTGTAGAAAAGCAGTTGTGACAGACTATTCCTGATGACAACATGCTTCATGGCCCTGGGTGCGCCAGGCATTGACCTAAAATTTGGGAGGAATGTGTACAAAGATAGCTGCTCCGTTTCAAGAACTTGGAATGTGTGTCTTAGGGGGAAAAAAATCTGACACTGATTTTTTTGGGGTCTGCGTATGTGATACATGTGGGTGGTGTTATTATTATAAAAAGAAGTCAGGAATAAACCACAGGCTTCCCCAAAGACAGCACTGCCAGATGGGAGGACTGGCAGTCTCTCAGCCTCGCTTGCACCCTGTGTCCCAGGGTGCTCACGGAGTCTGCCCCGAAGAGCCTAGACAACAAGGACGCCCATCAGCAAAGCAGAGACAGGAGATGCAGTAACACCCCGACCTTCAACAGCACGCCTTGTCTCCCACAGGGCCGTTTTGTCACTTGCCCCACATATTGCATTTCCCATGGTCTCGCCGGCCTCCAACTCACCTCAGGAGGCCCTTGTCCAGTTGGTTCAAAGCGAGGCCCCAGTCACACAGCTCACCTCAAAGTAGAAACCGAGGGTGATGATGATGGCCACAGGTGGTATTTACTGCATCCTAGCCCAGTGCTAGACACATGCTAAGGCTATGAGCTCACGTAACCCTCGCCTTATTGTCACTGCCATGTTGTACATGAGAAAACTCAGAGAAATTCAGGCAATGGCCAAAAGTTATACAGCCAGTTAAGAGGTGGGACAATTCTCAAAGACTCTGTTTTGACCCAGGACCCAAGGGTAGTCGTTAACTGCCACAGCCAGGTGCCAATGGGCTTCAAGGCCAGGATCAGGACTGTGGCTGGGTGGGAGGGACGTGAGCAGCCCCCGCCCCCTTGAAGACTGCAGGAGTGGGTGGAGAGCCCAGTACACTTCAGAGATGATTTCTCTTCTTTGCGGGAGAGAGAACTTCCCAAGGGCTGGCAGGGAGGAACGCCCTGGGGTTCAACCCTGTATTGGTCTAAAGATGGATTCGGATTGGGGAGAGCAGTGAGAGGGGAAGGGAAATCAAAGCAATAAAACTTCCCCTGCCACCTAACGCAGGTAACCAGGGAGAAAACAAGGCCGGCAGCCGTGTATCCCTCGATCCATATTTCATAGGGGAGACGATAACAATTGGACATGTCACTCCCGAAAACCAGAAACTCGAAGCAATTTTAGATGAACTTTCAGAATGATGAAACAAATGGCCATGTTCATGTTATACACCAAATAAATCACCCCAAAATGATGGTTGTAATTCCCAAAAGTACACAGAGAATTGATTTTACTATGACATTTATCATGATGAACGGGTACACCCCTGGATGGGCCCATCTTAAGTAGCTGCCGCTTAACCCCTGCCTCCCAGGTCCAGCTCACTTCCTCGCAGGGTCCTGGCCCCGGCTGCTCTCTGAGCCCGGGCACGAGAAGCCTATCTCCAGGAGCCAGACCAACCCCTGGCCCCGCCCTGCGTGTCCCGCTTAGCTGGTTCACCTGGGGCACTGGGTGTCTGAAGTTGACCAAGCTAATAAGTGACGTGGAAAAGGGCCTTGCTGGCCGTGTCTGTGTCTCTGTCTGACACCTGGGGTTTCCACGGTTGTCCACTTTGCCTTCTAAGTCACCTGTATGTGGGGGGTCCTTATTTAGGCCTCTTTTCAAATGAATTCATTGAGGCTCCAAGAGGTCCCCTTGCCCAGAAATTTGAAGCAAGGCCTTAGTGACTCCAATTTGGATTCTCTTCACAACACATTCTTCTGGCAATTGTGCTAAGATTCTTCCCCCCACATTGGGCCAGAAGTTCATACACTCACTTGTTCATTCATTCAGGGGTCAGCAAGCGTTTATTGAGTGTCTGTTAGGTGCCAGGCACCAGGTTGAGAATACAATAGAGAATAAGACACTATTCCTGCCTCACAGAGCTCACCATCAAGCTCAGGGCTTGACACGAATGAATGAAAAATTGCAATAGCGATCAGTGTTCCAAGGGACATGTGTGGTGCTGTCCCCACATTAAGGGGGAGCTGCCTGGGTCAGGGAGGGCGGATGAGCTTCCCCTGAGGAAGTGACAACTGAACTGACAGCTCAAGGATGAGATGATGTCACCAGGCCAAAGGACAGCTGCAGAGTGGGGACCGGGGCCTAAAGGGAGCCAGTGGGGCTGGAGAGGAAGGGGCGGGGGGGAGGGCAGGGAAGCCGCTGTCAGAAGAAGCCAAAGGTGGGAGGCTCTGCATGTTGAGGAGCCCTTTTCCAGCATGAAGCTACTGCAAGGCTCAAGCAGGAGAAACATGATCAGATTTGTGTTTCAAAAGCTCACTCTGGTGCTGGTGCAGGGACCACGGCAAGCTTAAGAAGCTGAGCTTGTTTTCAGACTGGGGGCCCAGAAGGTATAAGGCCTTGTATCCTTACAAGAATATTTGCATTCTACCAACTGGAGGTCAAAATTAGATTGTTCACCATCAAAGGCTGCTGTAAGGCTAGAAAACAAAGAGTAGATACAATATGTCCTATAACATCAGCCATAAAAATCAACCCAGGACAAAATCAAAGAGTGTTGCTGAAAATAAAAACAGATGATGTTTCAGAGTTAATGCCATAAACAAAATCTTTAGCTCAACAGCGCTGGTGTTTTTACACTTCTCACTTCAGAGCTAGGAAAGCTTGAGCTGTTCTGTTTCATCGGGGGTTTTTCTGGTTTGCTTTGTTTCGTTTTGTTGGCTTTTGTTTCCTTAATGCAGCTAACACAGTCCTGATTCTGCCTCTTACTCTGTGATCTTGGGCAAAAGCCTTGACTTCTTTGAACTTCAGTCTTTCCTCTGGCTCTAGAATATTATGATCCTGTGACATACAGAGATTCTATGAGCAACATGCACATTTATGTCAGACAATGAATGCTTGTCAGATTCAGTCTCTGGGGATTTACTGGCAGTCCTACTCCAAAGAACAAGTAACAAGAAATGGCTTCAGGCCCCCAGGCCCCCAAGCACAGGCCCGCTGGGCTCAAAGAGTCTGACTGGGGAGAGAGGACAGACTTTCAAAGCCACAGCCGTGAAAACATGCCTCCGTTTCTGAGAAGATGAGGTATAATGGTACAAAACGGTCGTCCCCAAACTGTAATGGGACAAAGAAGCAGGACTCAAGTAATTACCTCCCAATAAGTTTCTTCTCTCTTGAACTCTCCAAGTAATAAGGCAAACACTTAATGAATCAAACTGGAAAGAAGAGAAATTTTAGTAGTGTTGTTCTCATGCCCAAATGCGAGGAGGACAATTAACAGTGACCATAGTATAACTCAGCAAACAACTAGACACACGCTCCTACCAGATGCCTTTAAACTACTAATTGTCAAGCTTAAGTGATAATGGATGAGAACACATTTAAAAGAAGAAACATCTCACCAATCCCTATGGGGTTGATGTAAGTTGTTTTAATACATAACAAACACTAACCTGGGTATAAATCTTTATGCTTCTAGCTCTTATGCAAATATAGAATAAGAACAAATTTGTAGGAGAAATGCAATTAAAACTACCAAACCGATACAATTCAAATGAACAACATTAATTTTCTGTGATGAACAATAACGCTTTGCAGAAGCTAAGTCTCCAATGTTGGGCTTATCAGCAAGAAACATATCATTGTTTCAGCTTTCACTTCATTGTCAGCTTGATTCTTCGGGCTTTAACATGATAGACCATCCTTTCATCCAGAGGTCAGCAAACATTTTCTGTAAAAGGCCAGATTGTAAATGTTGTCGGCTCAGTGGACCTTACGGGCTCTGTCACACACTACTCAACTCTATTGTTATACCATGAAATCAGCCATAGACAACGGTAATGGATGGGCCTGGCTGTGTTCCAATAAAACTTTATTTATGAAAACAGGTGCCAGGCAGAATTTGGCCCCAGGGCCATAGTGTGATGACTCCTGATTTCATCCATCATCTTTATTATGTCATCATTTGACCTCTTGCCTTTTAACAACAACTTTCACTCTCAACTATTGATTTATTATTTTTATGGACCAGTCAATCAATAATTCACTCTAAAACTCAACTCCAGAAAAAAATTAACAAAAGTTTTCTTGCTTATTTCCTGTCACTGCTAAAGAATGGATATTTTTTACAAAGGCAGGATCTGAGGTGGGGATGGGCACCTCAGGGTTCCGTGCGCTTCGCGTCCCCTGGACCATGTGGCAGCTCAGTTCTGTCGTTTACTTTCTCTATTTGAATTACCAGCTGGACATCGAAAAGTGACACCTCTTTACCTTCATTGGACACAAACATATTCTTTAAGATTGTCAGCCTCTGCTATTTTCTCCTTATTTTAGCATTTAGTCATTCAAGCAAAAAGACAATTACTGAGCAGTACGAATGTCAGGCACCATCTTGAGCACTTGAGATCTTAAGTAAAAAAAATAGACCCAAAGTCTTGCCTTCACAGATCTTATGTTCAGATTGGGGAGTTAGCAGTAGAGCGAGTCAATAAAAATTAAAATAGCACACTGATACATACAACATGTGGTTTTAATGAAATCGAGTGAAGGTCTATATTAAGTAACTTAAGAAACCAGCCTCTGCATCTTCGAAAATGACTTCCAACTGTGAAGTACCATCCCAAAGAGAAGGGGTATGGTTTTGCCCTGTGCAGGAATGCAAGGACCACAGACAGGGAACGTTTATATTGTTCTGCCACACTGACCGGTTGGCCTTGCAGGAGCTAGGGAGCCCATCGGGAACCCTGTGCTCTCCCATCTGGGGCCCCTTGGGTGCCGATGCAGCCAAAGCACCAAAGTTCCAGGGCCGAAATGGGCAGCAATCCTTGACCCTGGCAGACACCCTAGGCTATGCTAGTTCTGTGGTTTAGGTGGTCTCAGCCCCTTCACAGCCCCTTCTGGGATGGCTCAGAGAAGACCCGAGCTGGTCTTAGAAGGCCTTGGTTGGGTCCCAGCTTCACCACTGGCAATGGTGGATGAGTCGGCCTTCCCCATACTGAATTCCGGAATGATAGGAATGCCTTTCCCATCTCCCTCATAGAGCTCTGAAGAAATCCAAATGAGAAAAATTATGAAAGAATTTTGAAAATGAAACAGCTGAGAGCTGGTTTCTCCCCAGAAGAAAACTGGGGGGCCCCAGAGAAGGCAGATCTGCACTGATATGTAACATAGCCCCAGGCCCCTCCAGCCCACTGGGCCCTGGGCATTCGCACTGGGTTCTCACCTTTGCCCCATGTGCAGGCGATCAGTAAATGTGATTTATTGAATGTATTATTACTTTTTATTATTGTTACTATTATTATGATATCAGTGTGTTGGATGAACTGAAGCCCAAATTTCCAGGCTGCTCACATAGTCGAATCCTCTTCACAAGGGAGAGACCCCTTATCTCTGTACACATTCATCTTCGCTTCATGAACATAATTAGTTATCAGGCCTAAAGACTTTTCCTCTTTTATTTTTTCTGGTTTGCCCTTTATAGACTAACAATATATATTATTCTTATTATCTTTTGCTTTAATCAGTTTCAAAAAACTATCCCCCAAGCCCTATCTCTATTGCATTTCCCTTGGGGCTTTGGAGAAGAAAAAGGCAAAGCAAAACAAAACTCCAAGGCCCTGCGGACTCCATTTCTGCAAGGTCTCAGAGCTGAATATGAATGAGCAGGAGGACTTCTTCCCCGAAAGCTCTCAGACCAAACTCGACAGACACACCCTTGCCCTGTTCAATCCCTGCTGTGTGACAGCAGCAAACCAGGACGGACAGAGTATCATCCCTCAGTGAACCTTTGTTATATGGATTGCAATGTACTGCATGCCTCAGGGCCAACCAGGATGGTTTGCAGAACATCCACTGAGGGAAAATCACTCTACGATCCACACCCACAAAACACAAACGTGTTCGCTTCTCTCTCTCTCTCTCCCCCCGCCCCTGCTCCCCGCCAACTGTCTCTCTCTGTCCTGTATCTTCTGACCACAGTCGCTCTCATTCAGAGGCTGCCCGAATCGTATCTTATTGCACCTGGGGCGATAGCCTGAGGTTTACAAAACCTAATAATAATGTGGTCCCCAAGAGGAAGAAAAGATCACCCTCCACTTTCCCTACCTCCTAGCCACCAGGCACCCCACTCCCAGGAGAGAAACCCAAGCCAGACGGCCCCAAGAAAACAACTCCCCTAAGATGACAACATTTTCCATTTGCAGTCTAATTTTTTTCTTTCAATATGTGCATTGCGTGCTTTTCCCTTTGTCAAAAGAGCACAAGCCTTTCATTTTGCCTTTTATTTGTCTTGCTGCCGGTACAGTGAAAATGTATTGGCTTTTCAGTTAGTGATTACACATCATCACATACCCAATTTATAACACCATGCCCCAAAGAACAGATGTAATAAAGCAAGGGCAGGAAGTAGCAACCTTATAAAACCGAGCTGCCGACTCAAAGGTCTTTGCAAGTGTGCAGAAAAGAAAACAGGGCCGGCATGAGGCCCGGGAACTTGTATTTTGCCGACGATGGCAGATGTTATGGACACCGCTCCCGTGGGTGGGTGGGACAGAGGGGGGGAAAGGAGGAGATCCAGTTTCCTGGCCCAACGTGCTAGGTGTGCACACAGGTGAGAGGGGCTACGTGCTGCCCAGCATTAAAGGAGAGCATCGGAAAAGAGGAAGCAGGACAAGCATTCAGCACAAGTTCTGGTCCACAGTGAAGGCCCAATACATGGTTATTATCTGAGTATTATCACCAGGGGTCAAAAGAAAAATAAAGGAAGGATGGTTTTGAGTCCTGGACTGGCCACCACTTGTCTGTGAATTTCACTTTACAGGCAGTTTCTTGCCAGTTTCCTTGCTCTGTTTTGGGGTTGGTTAGTTTTCTCATTAGCAAAATGGAGGTCATAAAACCTGCCTCACTGGACCGTTGTGAAAGTTAAATGAAATATGAGCCGTGTGGCCCCTGGCACTTCTCACCTGTGTGCACACCTGGTACACAGGAGGCATTGGAGTCCAGGTAGTAATTGTCACGATCTGTACAGCGGTGGTGTCCACCTGGGTGGTTTCTGAAGTCCCCACTGGCTCTTACTGCCTCTGTCCCTGTTGTCCTCACCCTGCCCCATGTCCCACCTAAAGGTAAGCCAGCCCCTTCCAGGACAAAATCCTCAGACATGCCCTCCCTGGTCAGGGTTGCTGGAGACGAGCTTGCTCTCCAAGATCTCAAAGCACTTGTAGACTCTGTGGCCACTTGCTTCTCCCACACTTTTCATAAAGCAGATCCCAGCTTGGCTCTGTAGTCACGGAGCCGGGGTCTCACCCTCTTTCACAACCTGGAGAAATCCTCTGAGGACCAAGAATGGATGTTGGGGGAAGATTCCAGAACAGATGCATGTCACACTTTGAGAATATGAGTAAACCGCTTATTCGTTTGTATTTTTTAAAGATTTTATTTATTCATTTTTAGAGAGAGGGGAAGGGAGGGAGAAAGAGAAGGAGAGAAACATTGATGAGTGAGAGAAATATCCACGGTTACCACTCACACACCCCCAACTGGGGACCTGGCCTGCAACCCAGGCATGTGCCCTGACCGAGAATCAAACCAGAGACCTTTTTGTTAGCAGGCTGGCACTCAACTACTAAGCCACACCAGCCAGGCCTATTCATTTGGCTTTTAATTTTAAATGTTTTTGCTGATTACAAAAAATAATCCTAGAAAATACAGAAAGGCACAGATATATGTAACTTGTATATATGACATATATAGAGAGAGAGAACTATTGTTACCAGTTTCACATGTTTACTTTAACATAGTTGAGGTCAACCTGTGTAAAACATTTTACATCTGTTTTCCACTTAGTGTTAGAAGTTATTATATAATTAATTTTCCATATCATTAAAAACCTCTCTAATGACATCACCTTTAATGACTCCGTGAGTACTTCCTCATTTGAAGACCACTGATTTATTTAACCATTCCCCTACTCTTGGCCCTTGAGGTTGTAACCACTATTTAACCCAAGGACCGTGAAGCAGCATGAAGCATACCAGTCTAGACCAGAGGCGAGGATCTGCAGCCCACAGGCCACAGGTGCCTCTGTCCACCCCCACCCTCGCACCAAGGCCACGCTGTAATCACAGGACGAGGATCAGAAAGCCGCCTCCATGCTGCCTCCTGGCACACACGTCCAGCGTTAACGTTTTAACGACTAAGGAGAAGCACACTGTTATTCTCCCAGACACGATTTTAATCAATAAGGTAGGTGATCTACATTGCAGAGGAATCATTTTTTACTAGAATTCTATAAAGTTTATTGAGCGAAATACAAGTCATAAATCTTTCCTCTTTTTTTCCTTACCTTTGATCTAGACTATCTTAGTCCAAATTCTTTTGATTGCAAAGATCAGAAGCCCATTCAAATGAGCTCGAATAAAACGTATTATCACAAGGATACACAGGGGTCTCCAAGGAAATGAGGAAAGGTCGGAGCAGGCCTCAGGAAGGGCAGAAAACAGGGATTTGCTCTCCCGCTGTCTTTACGCACAATGATTTCTCTGCTCTTTCCCCAGGCCCTGCCCCACCCCTCGTCTTCCTGCCTGATTTCTCTGAGCCTGGGTCCCTTACACATTCAGCAAGGACGCAGTCCCCGAACGGCTCCCCTCGCCCAGAGTTTACACGGCTTTCCAGCACATGCGCCCAGCACCACCCAGAAATATCCTTCTGGTTCCTTGTTTGGGCTCCCCAAAAAGGGACTCCTTAGCTTAGGAGAAAATTCTGTCCCAGTCCACAGAAACCCTTGATGGTTCTCTGGCCAGCCCAAACTCAAGCCACTCCTGGCTACCATGACAACACCTGGTCCAATGGACTGTGACAGAAGCAGGGCCCAGGGCCGCTGGGCCTCGCCCACGCAGCCGGGCCACAGGAGAACAGAAGGGTCCCTGAACTGGAGTTTGGGCCAGCAAGGAGCCCTCTGTGTCTAATTCCTAGATGAAGGGTTGTAAACTGAGTCAGATATTTTATCTCCATGAAGGTTCTAGAAATACAGTGCTCAGGAAACTGTCAGCAAATGCCATCTCTTCCCCCAGTCAGGTGAACGAATAACATGGTTCCTGGAAACCGAAAGCCCTGTGTTCTCTTTATGAAGCCCCCGATTCCAGTCAAGAGCCTCGAGCCTCCAGCAGGTTCTTCCAACCAGCCAGGCCCTGGTGTCCCGGCGAGCATCATGGGAGTGGAGTGAGGGCGTCCTGACAGGCGTGCTGCTTCCAGGAGCTTCCATCCTGCTCATAACGATGCATCATGAAGACAGTGGGAAGGCAAACCACGGAGCAGGAGAAGATATGTACAATGCAGACATCCAAGAATGTTTTGCAATTAAAACATAGTGAGAATTCTTACAAATTAAAAAAAAAAGATATAATAGAAAAGTGACCAAAAGACTTAAGCACTTCACAAAAGAGGGTATTTAAATGGCTAATAAATACAAGGGGGGACCCCAGAAAAACCTGGAATCTATTTATAAAAGATAGTGTGTTTATCCCTACATGTTTATACAGTTATCTTCAAAGTGCTCTCCATTTGATGCAATACATGTACCCACTGCTCCAAACGGCTTTTGAACTCTTCGATTTTGATTCCTTTTAGTGTTTCTGCCGATTTTTGTTTCACCTCTTCCACATTAGCAAAATGTTTCCATTTGAGGATTTTTTCATCCAGGGAAACAAAAAAAAATCACTTAGGGCAAGATCAGGTGAGTAGGAGGCTGGGGCATGGGGGTCAATCCATATTTCGTCAAAAATTGCTGAATACTCAGCATGGTATGGGCAGGTGCACTCATAAATCACCCATCATGAGATGGGAAAACACATTGAGTCTTCAAAAAAAATTCCCTTGAGCCAAACACAGCCTCTCACAACAACGCCAGTCGGTACAATGGTATAGATGGGTTCCTAGAACACTCGCCTAGCAAGGAAAGTCTGTACTACAAGGGGCCCATCCTCCAAAAGATAATTCCAGGGCCTTGGGGTTCCCCTTTGTATATCAAAATGTGCTTACCCTCAGTAGCCATTGGAAAAATGCAAATGAAAAACAAAACAAGACACCACTTTACCTCATCAGAATGGCAAAATGAAAAAATTGCCAATGCCAAGTTTGGGGGGAATGGGGAGAAACAAACTCTCACACACTGCTGGGTGGGAGTAGAAATTGATACACCCATTCTGTAAATCTACTTGACAATCTATTAAATCCAAGCCATCTACATCTGCCATTCTCCTCTCAGGTATATGCCAAAAAGAAATGCAGGCAAACTGACATGATGTGGAAGTGCCCAAAACTAGAAAGACACAAATCTCCATCAACAGAGACTGGAGACGTTGGGCTGAACCATCCCATGGAATATTACACAGCAGTGCACACAAATCAGCCATGGCAACCTACAATGGCATAGGTGAATCTCACAAGCATATCAAGTCAAGCACAAAAAAGTACATATTGTATAATTTGATTTATATAAATGATTCAAAAACAGGCAAAACTAATCGATGGTGTTAGGAGGAGGAGGGTGGTCGTTAGGGAAAGGAGGCAGGGAGCGGCGGGAAGAGGGCAGGGAGGAGTTCCTGGGGTTCTGGTTACATCCTAGGTCTTCGTCTGAGTGGTGGTTACGGGACTGGGCTCCCTATGGGGTTGCTCACCTTTTGGCGTCTCTGGGCCACACTGGAAGAAGAAGAGTTGTCTTGGGCCACACATCAAATACACAAACACTAACAAAAACTGATGAGCAAAAAAAAAGGTTTTAAGTAAATTTAAGATTTCATGTTGGGCCACATCTATAGCCATCCTGAGCCGTGCATAGCCCACAGGCCTCAGGTTGGACACTCTTACAAGTGTCCTCTGTGACTTGGGCAGTTTTCTGAATGTATATTATACATTAATTTTTAAATATTTATTTTCTACAAAAGTAATTATCATACAGTGCGATACGTGTAAGTATCCCCCCAAACATTATTATATTTCATGTACATATATGCCTCCTGTGGACCAGAGAGGTTAAGTGATTTCCCCAAAGTCACACAGGTGGTAAGTGGTAAGCCAACTCTATCTAGGTTTCCAGATTCCAAGGCCAGTACTCTTTCTACTGTATTCTGTTGCTTCCATCTATGCATCAAAGCCTCATCCCTAACCCCCACTCCTGGCAAGACTGGTCAAATTCACCTCCAATTCACAGGAAGAAGAAACTATGGATATTCAAGACATTATTTTTTGAGCCATAAGCTAACCTTGATGTAATGACAGCTCTGCGGTGAGCATTAGCCAAACTCAACACTCAGTGCTTCTGCCTCGCATATATAAGTCATTCCTGCACAAACACCTCATCAAGAAGGCACCAAACCGGGGCAGCCCCCCTTCCACCAGCCTTCCTAGACAGCTGCTGAGCTGCTGACCTCATGTCTGATACTGCAGCTTTGGCAAGGACGCTGTCTTGCTCTTCCCAGACCCATTGTTGCCTTAAGGGTCTGTTTGAGTCAACTTAAAACAAAAATAAAGAAAAAAAGACAGAGAAAATGTAAAATTGAACTAAATTGAGAAAAGACAGCGTCAACTCACTGGGTTGCACCTGGATTTTATGCGTCTCTTGTGATCGTGGGTGTCTCGTGGGAAGGAAGAATAGAGTGCTTTGTCCTGGGAAAAGTTTAACATCGCAGAATTCATCACAGTTCAAAGAGACCTGAAAGTTCAGCGTCTCAGAGCAGAGAATAATAGACACAACGCTTGAAGAGCATTTTACGGGTGCCAAAGCCTTTTCCCATTTCTCAGCTGAGCCTCCCCAGCAGTCATGTCAGGTAAGATAGTGTCATTACCCCCTTTTAGTTAGGGACAAGGAGGTCAAAACTCGGGCCATTTGCAGAGTTACTAAGTGGCAGCCTCCCATTACTGGCATCAGGTTGGTTGAGTCCAAATTCCAAGCTCGTCCCACCTGCCACATTGTAAACCACACCCAGCTCTATGGGGACACCTGAAATGTGTCATGGCTACTTCTCAAGAAGCTTTGGAGCCAGAGGCCAGTAGGGTTCCTTGAAACCCAGCTAACGAATATGTGAGCCCAAGAGCCTGGCGGGTTCCCCGCTAAATGTCTGTGGATTTTTACAGAGATGCCTGTGTATCCATAACATGCTGCATTTGTATAGAGCAGGGGTGTCAAACTCATTTTCACCGGGGGCCACATCAGCCCACGGTTGCCTTCAAAGGGTCAAATGTAATTTCAACTCCTTAACTGTTAACGAGTGGTTACATTTATACAGTCCTAAAATTATTTCGGCCCTTTGAAGGCAACCGCGAAGCTGACGTGGCCCCCAGTGAAAATGAGTCTGACACCCCTGGTATACAGCATCCTGCAGTCAGCCGTCTACTGAGAGGCTTAACCTCTGCAGAAGGCTTAGCCAGTTTGGTTGCAGCCCCGGTCTGCATTAGCAGCGTTTCAAAGTTCATGAAGACAGACTGAAACCAGCACAGGGGCTGCAGCCCTCACCTCCTGTGTTATTTCCCGCCCTAGCTGAAATGCTGCCCTCATAGTGCCCAAACCTGCAGTTATCAAAGACCCACCGTGCTGCCGAGCTGACTCCTGCAAAGCCACAAAGCAAATCGATCGGAAAGCGTGTCCCGGAGGATGCGCAGGGAGCGCACACAGCCAGCAGGTCCGCGATGAAAGCCTGCCCAAGAAAGGGGTGGGAAGGTCCGGTGAATCGCCCGTGCCTCCCCAGAGTACCTCAGACCCCTGTCGCATGCTTCCCAAGGAGGAGCCCATTAAGAAGAGCCTCAGACGAGAAAAGTCTCTGCCCAGGTTTCTCCCAGCAGCAGAAGTAACATCACAGGAGACAATTAAAAGACCCCTCGCCTCCTGTTAGCATCGCCCTCCCAGGGCGGAAGCCTGCCATAGAGACGACGAGGGAGACCTACACGCTATTTATAATAAATGGCGTTATGGATCAATTTAAAAATCAATAGCTTTTTTTTTAACAGTGAGCTTTCTTGTTCACAGTCTAGCCCTCAACAACGAGGGTGAAAGAGACTGCTGTTCACACAAGTGAGGAAGGAGAACCCAGAAAGAACACAGTCCCTTGTGTTGCAAATCCAGCTGCCGTAAAGAACTTCCTGTCTGGGGAAGGACCGTTCTTTGCACACGTGTTCTGACTGCCCCGTGACAACCTCTCTTCCCTGGGCAAACTGGAGACGGGCAACGGTTTCAATATTGCAGCTCTGCCGTCACTTCTGTGAAAAGCATGTGAAAAGTGCCTACGCCACTTTGGTGGGCACAGCCGGCTGGCTGGCGAGGTTGCAGGCCCGGAGCCAAACCCCAAGTAGCCACTCACTGCCTTTTTCTCCCCAAGGCTCCTGAAGTTCTGCTGATTGTGCCCCAGAGGCCCCGGCTCTTCCTGAATGCAGCATGAGCTCACGCGGCAGCTCTGGGCACACACGGCCTTGGCAGAAGGAGCCCAGCAGAGTCAGAGGGCCTGCTCCCCTCCCGTGGCCAGGAGGAGTGGGCCAGGCTGGCTTTTAGAAGAGCCAACCCGCAGAGCTCGGGTCCCAGCCCTTTGAAAGCCCTTCCCTGTAGCAACATGACTGGGGGGCTGGTTTTCCCCCTTCCTGCTGCTGTCTCTGCCATCAAAAGGAAGAAAATTCTGGGCCTGGAAAAGTGGTTGCTGTGGGCTAGAGCCCAGCACAGCACGGCAGACACCCAGACATCTGTCAAGAGCAAGTATTGACATTTATTGACTGTCTGCAGACAGAGGCTGCATCAAGAGCTCCGGGGGTTACTGAGGATCAGCCTCAAGGGAAGGCCCAGAAATACCTCATTACCTGTGCAGAACCCTCTGCACACCCGAGCCCTGTGCTGGAGGGCTGGCCGAGATAGTACAGTCATACCAGGCACAACACAGATTCAACAGCTGAGATCAACATGTACCGTAATCAAGCAAGGGCCCATTGGCCCAGTGGTTCTCAACCAGGGCAGTAGTACCCCTCATGGGCCATTCAGAATCTCAGGATGTGGGTTTTGGGTGGTCATAGTATCTGGGAGATACTATTGGCCTTTAGAGGGTAAGCACTAGGGATGCAAAGTCTCTGGCAAGGCAGGAGACAGCCCTGCACTAAGAACTGTCCTGCCCAAAATGTCACAGTGTCCTTGTTGAGAAAACACAACACCCACTCTCCTTAACTCTCAGCCTGCTTTTGTTTCATCTTCCTTGAATTAATTTCGCAGTCTCCTGCAATGCCCTACACTTTGAGGAACTCATTAGCTCACATGAGCAGGCTGTTTGTTTGGCCATGGTACTCGCTGGCACGGGAAGCTGTGTGGCATAGTCTCAAAAGCATGGGCTCCCATGAGCCTTACAATGTTAAAGCCCACTTGTGCGACCATGGTCAGCTGCCTCTCTGTACACATGGAGAATAATTTGCTCCTCCCTCATAGAATTGTTATGAGGACTCAATGAGATCGAGTCTTTACAGGGCTGTGTTCAATAAACCTAGCATTTTTACCATTAGAGCACTTTTAGCCCAGGAATCTGGGTGTAAACGTTTTGGCTGCAGACACATGGGGTAAAGTGGAATGAAGATTGACAGGGATGCGGAAAACTGAGCTTCAGACCCCAGATCTGTGTTTTTACCCATGAGGCCTTAGACCAATCAACCTCCCAGAGCCCCGTCTTTCCACACTTGGAAACGTTAACAATAACAGTAAATCCTTCACAGGGTGATTGTGAGGATTAACTGAAATTAGGAAGTGAGAGTGATTTGACTGTGGCAAAGGGTAGAACAAATATCAAGTATCGGTCACACATTGCGTCCATGTAGAGTCATCCAAAGCTAGAATATCACACCCACATGTTGGCGTTTCCGCCTTCACTTAGGATGACATCATTTCCTCTGTGATTAAAAGTAATCAATGCAATAACATATAGGGAGATGTTCCCCCTCACTAATAATAAAAGATGCATATTAAAATATCAAGAGACCATTTTTCACATAACATGTTGGCAAAGATTCAAAAGGCAGATGATGCTCAGTGTCGGTGAGGGAAACAGGCTTCTTATATATAAACACTGTGGGTGGGAATATTAATTGGTACAATATTTCTAGAAGACAATATGGAAAGACATACCAAAAATTATATATATGCATAGATATATATAGAGGAAATAATTACTACTCACAAAAAATGTGCAAACATGTTTATTGCAGCATTTCTTACAATGGATAAAGATTGAAAATAGTTCTTTATATGTTCTTCAACTGATGATTGATTAGATAAATAATGCCACATCCACATATTGGAATATAAGCAGTCATTACAAAATAGTCTTGTGGAAAGATGTTTGTATTAAATTACTGAGTGATAAATAGGAAATTATTGGAAAGTACTATGGTACAATCCCATTGTTGCAAGAAAAAAACACAAATATTTTATAGCTACATTTCAAAAGTCTAAAAAAAATACAGTAGACTCAGTGGTTACATACAGAGAACAGAATGGGAGTTGAGAGAGAAATGGTTTTCAATTTACGAGGTCTGTCCAGAAAAAGTCCAACCACTGTTAATATAACAAAAACAGTTCGCATGACATCGATGTAACCTGGCAGCCCAGGAGAGTGGACTGGGATGCGCATATGTGAACAAGGATGACTTCACTGTACTAGTCAGTGGGGGTGGTAGATGCTGTTGAGTGAGCACATGTACTGTGTGGCCATCACATTCAAAATGACTGTGTGAGTAGGGTAACAAACCTGTATCAGGTTTTACATTAAGCTTGAACGAACATTCCTCTGTGGAAACTATTCGGATGATTCAGAAGTCTGCAGCTGTGGGCAATTGGTGATTGGCAGCTTCATCATGACCAGGTGACTACTAGTGCATCACGTCTCATACAGAGATTTTTGGCAACACGTCAAATCACCCAGGTGACTCATGCCCCCTATAGACTATATTTGGCACTCTGCAACTTCTGGCTTTTCCCAAAACTAAAATCACCTTTGAAAGGGAAGAGATTTCAGACCATTGATGAGATTTAAGAAAACATGACGGGGCAGCTGATGGTGATTGGGAGAACTGTGTGAGGTCCCAAGGTGCCTACTTTGAAGGGGACTGAGGCATCATTGTCCCATGTGAAATGTTTCTTGTATCTTTTATCTTCTTCAATAAATGTCTCTAGTCTTCATGCTACATGGCTTGATACTTTCTGGACAGACCTGGTGTAGCTAAAGGTACATTCTACCAGAAGGCCAAATGGTTAAGTGTTAAAATTCAGCCAGAGAGAAACCCAAAATGTGTGCATAATTTACATTACAACCTTATTATTGCAATTTTACATTAAAACTACATTGAAATTTGGGGGGCTAACAGAGAGCATAACACAATTTTTCTGGGTCGTCCACTTAAAGGGACGTTCCGTGGTCTCTCCACTGTGCATCTGTGTCACCGAAGAGAGGGTCACTTGCAGCCGAGGGAGGCGAGAAGCAACACATTTTGAGGAGAGTCTCATTTTTCTCCAACAGTGTCTTGCTTCTCCATTCCTTTCCTGTTCTCTGTTATGTCGAATCCGCCTCATTTATCACAGATGCTGTGTGCGATTTCGGAGCGTTCCCTCCTTTTGAAATGCTCAGGTAATCAAGTTGACACTCTGTCTTTATTCATCCTCACAAATGTGGAGGATTCTCAGATGCGGCTTTCCCTGGAAAGATCCACAGCCTAAATAGAATTAAACATTTAAAAATTAAAAACGGTTTTGAAAGGTTGTTTTGCTCAATGTCATGAATGTTATTACAACAAATAATTCTATAAAATGAGACTTAATGACATAATCTAATTGTCTTAGTCAACTAAGCCCGTAATAACAGATTGTCATGGATTTAAGCAGCAAACATTTATTTCTCAGTGTTCTGGTGGCTGGAAGTCCAAGAGCAAGGTGCCAGCAGATGCACTGTCTGGTTGAGGACCCTCTTCCTGCTTTGCAGACAGGGTCGTCTTGCCCTCAGACAGCAGAACAGGAGAGTGGGGTCTCTGGTCTTTCACCAGGGAACGACTAACCCCATCGTGGGACCCCACACTCAGGACCTCACCTGCCCTTATTGGTTCCCAAATTCCTGACCTCTAAATACCATCAGACCGAGGCTTAGGGTTTCAACATGAATTTGGGGGGAAATACAAACATTTAGTCGATAGCACTAATCTGTGTTTTTATCTTGTTATTTTTTAGATTTTTTATAATATTTTGGTTCCCAAAAAGGATGTGAAGACATAATATTTTTCCCAAAGTGTTCTACCTAGCATATGCTCTCCTACCATTCATAGTAAGGGTCAGTTATTCCCCTGTTTGATAGACTGTTTGAAAGTCCAGAACCCTTATATGTAAAATTAACAACCTTCACACTCATACCTACGGCAGAACTTAGCTCTTGCAATAACAAATGCACATTTCCCTTCATCTGATTGATAAGATTTCAACAGGTAAAGCACAAATGAGATTACCACTCCAAGTTACATCTGGAGGGCTTGCCCCTACTTCAAAATTAATGTTTAACTATTACCAAACCTGAATGCCATGCCTTGTTCTCATCCCCACCATTACTGTGATTAGACATGAAGCATTCACACGATCGCTGATCACACACAGGTTCCAGGATGCCAGAAGTGGCATTGTAGTTGGTTGGCATCAACCATCTGGCTTTCCAAAAGCCAAGCCCAAAGCTAAAGCCAAATACCAGACATGGGAAGAGCACCAAGGCCAAAGTGGACCTGCAGTGCATTTCTAACTTATTCTTGTCACACTGTTTGAGTTTTTTTATAAGAAGCATGTATTTCTTTAGTGATCGAATGGATATTTCTGTTAAAATCTTATACAAAAGTATTAGCACCTCCTCTCCCCACCCCCACACAAAAAAAACTTATGGGCAAGAACATTAGATCAGACCCATAAATAGTTCCCAACCTTTTTTGAATGGTGGTTGTTGAAGATTATATGGTCTCAGAGCTTGCGGTCCTCTCGGAGGTCAATGGCACCCACTGTGCCTCCCGCTCAGAAGCCCTGGCGGACTCAGCTCTTCCCCCAGCGTCGGCGTCCCTCTCTGCACACCGCACTTCCATGTGCCACAGAGGCTGCTGGCTCGGTCGCAGGTCAGACTGCATCCAGCCCCCGGGCCACGCTGTCTAGGACTTCTTTCTCAGACAGAGTAAAGCCTAACTCCTCAACGGCAACTTTTAGCATCTTCCAAAAGATGGCCTCACCTAAGCTTTCCCATGTCATCACATGCCACCCTCCTCCGGCAAACCACGCCCCTGGTACCCCAGATTCTGTTCCTCCTGCTCTATTCACCTCACTGCTCTTCCTGGTGAACTTGTACTCATCCTTCAAGATCCAGCATCACCCTCACCGGCTCCGTAAAGTCCTCTCCTGCCATGACCCAGCATTATTCTTCTGTCTTTGCTGCCAGTATAGACAGAAAGTTCCTCCTCACAAATAGGCAAATTACTGAAAACGGGAACCACATCATTATTATCTCTAATTCCCCTCCTTCTGCACAAAGGTAGCCAACACCTCCTTCCAGAATAGGATTTCTGCAAATGTTGAAACAAGGAATGAGCGAATGAGTATATATTAGTCCCAAATTTTCGTGTGAATTTTACACCTACCCCTTGATATTAGAGGAAATGTTCTGGATAAATTGCCAAGCCAGAGTCAGAAGTCACTGGGCCATCTGTTTTCAAACCTCATTCTCCAGGGACCCCAGGTTCACAGTAGAGGTGGAGGGCCCCTGTGGGACCCTCCCTACCCACCCACGTGGTCCAGAGCAGATCCTCTCTGCTCCTCACACCCAGGTTCCCAGGGATGGTGTGTTTGCAGGGAGGATGTGGGGGAAGTTGTTGCAGCTGTGAGGAAGAGGCTGAAACACAGCTGTCTTAGCCTGAGGGGCCACTGTTGGATGAGCAAGCCCAACCTGCGTTCACCTATAATGTGAGAATGTCATTGAAGTAAACGGTGTTGGCCTGAGAGTAGAGCTGCAGCTTCCTCTGAGACCGCCCATGCGCCCTGGGCGGGTGCCAGTCTCCCCACCCACCTATAAAGCAGTGCTACCAGTGCCCGCCTGGGGGTGGAGAGAGAGGAGTTGAGGCATAACAAACAAAGTCTGTAAAGTGGACTCATCTTAAGTTTGCAGAGCGATGGGTTTCAATTATGCGTACCCTGTGCAACCTCTACTCAACTCAGGATCCAGAACCATTCCTTTCCAGCACCTTCCAGGATGCCTTCGTGCCCCTTCTCACGTATGGAACCCACCCCCCAGAATGTTAACACTACTCTGACCTCTTTGCCCATAGTTCAGTATTGCCTGCTTTTAAACTCCATATAAGTTGCGTCCTAACTGTGTATTCTTTTGTCTCCTTGCATTCCACATAATATCTGGAGTTTCATCTAAGCTACCATATGTTTTCTTTAGTCATTGAAACAGCCAAATAAAATATCAGAGAAGGAAAGAATTTAGAAAGCACAAAACAAAAATATTAGCTGAGTCTTAAGTTGTCTGTAGATTATGAGCTTCTTGGGAGTCAAAAGGATGTCTTATTCACTTGTTATATTTCCATGGTTGGATTGAAAATTATTATGATTGCATAGACCACCTGGCCTTTTATATCCCATCTTCTCTTTACCTGCAGCCTAATCTCCCACCCCACCCCTGCCAGCTCCCAACACCAGCTGCCCCCACCCCTCTGTCTGTTGTCTTTCCTCTGTGGCCTGTGCACAGGGTCTCTCCCCTTTTGCAGCTCTGTTGCTTCCCTCTCCAGACGCCAGAATGACTCACCAGGTGGAGAGAAGGGAGCTGTGAGGGAGTAGGGCTGAGCGGCTCAGAGGCCTAGACAGAAAACGGAGAGGACTCCTGGCCAGCCCAGAAGAAGAGCGGGAAGCAGCACGCCTAGGCTCCGCGGTCAGACAGGAGCCAGAGGCCGGCCCAGCGGGGACGGGCCAGGCTCCAGATCTGGGAGCCGCAGCCCCGGTCTTCGCCGGGGGTACACAGCCTTCCCTCCTCGAGGTGCACCGTGGCCAAGGTTAGAGCTCACCCCAGCTGTCAAGGCGCACTGTCACTCCAGCTGTTCCTGAGCAATGGATTCCTGTTGCCAAGATATGGATTTGGTTTTAATAACAGTTAGTGCAAACACTGTAAATTTACTGCTGCGAGAGAGAGTTTTTGAAAACGTCCACTCTGGCTATAATTTTTCAGCCGCGCCAGCTGTTTGTGCTCGGCTCATACCTGACATGGTGCTTTGAAATAGCAATCACTGTATTTATAAGAAGGCAAGGACTCATAAATATGTCACAAGTGGAATATACAATGCCATATTTCACCATTTTCTATTTTAAAATTGTGAGTTATGGCTGCAGAAATGCACGCCCATTAAAGGTGATATGATGTATTTTCTGCCCTGTTCAGGAGTCCATCCATCATCGAGACAATAAAGAAAACCGCACTTACTTTTTTCCTGTCGTCTGTAATTTATGATCCCCAAAAAGCTGTAACCTTTTGGCAGGCTTTGCAGAAACCACTGCACTGTTAGCAACTAAATAACCTTTTATAAGGTTTTAAATGTGTTGCAACAGTCTCAATGCACTTGCTGTATTGATCTAGAAGATCTTGGGGGAAAAAAAAGGTAGGGAGAGGAATGGAAGATGATCTATAACAAGATCGATAACGGCATATAGATTGTTGAAAGATGCGTCTAATGATTTTTGCCAGCCATCATCTTTCAGCACGCCACGCCCTATCTCTTAGGCTTTGGTCTTGGCTGGAATTGATTGACCTTGCTTCCCTGCTGCTGCCTCCTCCCTCCCTTCCTCCTGCCGAGCAGCCAGATGGGGAGAAGCAGAATGCATTGGCCACCGCAGGTTATTTGCAGAAAAGCTCTGAGAATCACAGAGCTGGAAGGTGCTGTCAAGACGATCTCAGTGCACAGATGAGGAAACTGAGGCCCAGCAAGCATCCGCATCTTGCCCAAGGTCAAGCGGCAATCTAGGAGCAGAACTCAGATTCCGATTCCTGGTTTTCCGTCCCTCCTTTCCCAACTCTACCACTCCACATGTCACGTCTCATGTGTGCCCCAGAGGAAGAGGGTGTGCATGGAGCTGGGAAATGCATTGCGATGAGCTTTGCAGAGCCTGCTGGCAGTGGGGTGCAGCAGGAGGATCAGATAGAAGCAGGCTAAATCTGGCCCCGCCTCCCACTCCTCCGGGCAGTAACTAACCTACCTGGATCTCTGCTGCTCCACCTGTCAGATGGCAATGGTGATCTACCTTGTAAGGGGGTAGAGAAGACTAACTAGATCTGGTGTCCACGAGACACGGAGCTAAAAGCCTGGCATGTGGCAGGTGAACAGGAAAAGAAAGGGGCTTCTGTCCTGCCCCACTCACCTCCTTCAGCATTCTCTGGGTTCTCCCTCCTCGCCCTTCGCCCCACCCCCACCCTCCAGCACAGTGGTGATGAAATGTTCAGGGAAGAGCCAGCTATGGAAGAAAGTAGGAATCATCTTTCCAACCACAAGGTCTGTGGCACAGCAGTATTTCCTTGACTGTCCCAAATGAGAGCAGCTCAGGTGAACACAATTATTTCTCACTTTCTGAGCAGAAGCTGAGCCAAGCTCCCGGGGTGTAGAGACCAGGTCTGTGCAGTTAGTTCCCTGTGGAGGTGCCCAAGGACAAGAGGCCACGGGTAATGGAGATTTTAACCCTATACTCTTGGCAGGAAAAATTTGCAGGAAAATAATGTTCTTGTGAAGCCACCAGACTGTGGTGCAATGGATGTATCTCAGGGGACTCTTCTCCCAGACAGGCCTGTATTCTCAAAAGTCAGTGGCTGCAGCCCCCAGAGCATGCTACTTTGGAGCAGGTGTCAAAAAATGTTGTGCTGCAGGACAAATCTGGCCATGACCAGTGCGTGTGAATCAAGTTTCATTTTCACATTGCCATGCCCACTCGACTAGGTGTCATCAGGGACTGGTCGGAGCTGCCAGCACAGAGTGAGCCTGGGGAGACTGGGAGGCTCGCCCAGCCTCCAATCCTCACCGACCGAGCCCTCTCCAAAACCCCTTCTCTAGAGTGTCCCCAGCAATGCCACATGCCAGAGGCCGCATCCCAGTAGAAAGAAGGCAATCAATGATTATTATATGTATGGCAATTTCTAGTTTACAAGAGCGTTCACCAATCTGATGTGACTACACCGCCCAGCAGTCCTGTGCGATGGAGATCCCGGCGGTTTCTGTGTTACAGAAGAGCAAACGGAGGCCCAGAGCCATGCGGGGAGTCAGAGGCAGGGCTGGATCCCGAGCACGCATAGTGTGCTAAGAGGCCCAGGGGTACGTGCTAAGAGGCCCAGCTTCCCCACGCCCCCGTCCTGGAACGGAAAACCCCAGTCCCCACGGGTGCCCCTCCAGTGCTGCGGCTCACCTGCTGATCACCAGGAAGGTCACTTAGCCCGTCTACACCTTAGTGTCCTCATATCCAAAGTGAGGAGTCACTAAAACACTCATTCTGGAAGATGCCGAGGGACTCTCCAATCACACAGGCACCCTGTGAAACATTTCTGGAGCAAAAGCCCTGTTTCTCTCACCCAGTCTGGCACCCGCTTCCCCACAAAGGGGCCATCTGAGAAGCTAGTGAGGGGGGCCCCCCCGCAGACAGGAAAGAGGGGGAAGAAGGCCGCACTTCATGTACTGGCCTTGCTAAAGCCTGCTGAGTGCCCTGCACCCCACATCCACGTCAGAGCACACAGACAGTAATACCGCAGGACTCCTCCCCAGCTCCTGGTCTTGGGCCCCCAGAGGAAGAGCAGTCTGCAGGGTGCAGGGATTTTTTCAGACCAACCACCTGTCGGTGGGGCTGCCCCTCCCACCTGTGAGGGAGGGCAGGGCAGGGGCAGGTAATGACAGGGGCAAGAGCAGTCGTCCCTGCCACATGTCCTCCCATCTTTCTGTGTCGAAGTCACTGTCTTTCTCTCTCTCTCCCTGAGCTCACCCAGAGCACCCCCCCCATCATTATTAACATTATAAATAAAAACGAGAGGCAAGTTATTAAATGTAAAATATGCAGAGTACCTCCCAGAACTCGCAGGGCAGTTCATAAACGTGACGGCTTAATTTTGCTGCTGATCCAGCCAGCTGATGAAGTATCTCCGGCCCATGGGCTAATTGAAGTTGTTAACGAAGCAGAGGAGAGAGAGGATTGGGGGCAGCTTCTGTCCTGCCTGTGGGGATCAGTACAGCAGCCCTGGGCGGAGACGGAGTCCACACACTCCGCCAGGTCACTGCAGCCACCCACTCCGGGGACCTGAGAATTCCCGAAAAGGGAGCTCCTTCGCCACATCCACACCTCTGCCCATCAGCGGAGCTCCCGGAGCCCCACGCCTGGAGCCCACTTTAAGAGCCTTGTTCTTCCCTAGAGGAAAGTATTTCCAAACAAGGAATGGGGTAGGTTCTAGAGAGGATTGATTCGAGGACTGGAAACACTCTGGCCTTCAGGGGCGCTTGCCCTCAGGACCCAGGCTGAGTGGAAACAGCCCAAATGTCCATCAGCAGATGAACAGACGAACAAATGTGGCAAATCCACACAATGGAATATCATGCAGGCATAAAGTGGAAATAAGGACTGATATGCTACAACGTGGACAGTTCTTTTTTTTAACAGATTTTATTTCTTTAATTTTAGAGAGAGGGGAAGGGTGGGAGAAAGAGAAGAAGAGAAACATCAATGTGTAGTTGCCTCTCGTGTGCTCCCTACTGGGGTCCTGGCCTGCAACCTAGGTATGTGCCCTGACTGGGAATCGAACCAGCGACCCTTTGCTTCACAGTCTGGTGCTCAATCCACTGAGCCACACCAGCCAAGGCAATATGGACAATTCTTGAAAACATGATGCAAAGTGAGAGAAGGCAGGCACAAAGGTCACACAGTTTATGGTTCCATGTATATGAACTGTCCAGAATAATCAGGACAATTGTGATAGTATAAACAATAGTCTATAACTTTAAAAAATGCCCAGAGTAGGTAAATCCATACAGACAAAAAGTAGATTAGCGGTTGCCAGGGGCAGGGGCAGGGGAGAATGAGGAGTGACTGTTTAATATGTATAGGTTTTATTGGTGGGGTGATAAAAATGTTTTGGAGCTAGACAGAAGTGGTAGTTGCACAATATTGTAAATTACTAAATGCTTCAGCATTGTTCACTTTAAGAAGATTAATCTGGTGTTATATCAATTTTACCTTAATAAAAACAATGAAGAAAATAAAAATCCAGGTTAAGGTTGGTGTCACCCTCCACATCCATGAAACTGGCCTCTGATTTTTCAGTGGGAAACCCCGTCAAGACCTCGCTCATGATCCGGGCTCCCGGTACAAAAAGGGGCGGCCAGTTCGCCTCTGACTTCGCCTCTTGAACCCACCTAAGAGCCAGAAACAATGGCCAGCCTTTTGCCCTCCCTGGCAGTCATGGGGCAGAAGCTAGGGAGACGTGGGAGAGAGAGCAGAAAGAACCAAGAGTCTGAGGTCGAAAGGACCTCGCTGCACTCCTGTCCCTGCCATGGTCCAGCTGTGAGTTTTCGCATGAGTCCCTGAAATTCTCCTTTTCTCAGTTTCCTCATCTGTAAAGCAGGGACAGTAGTGTTGGCTTTGTCCTCTTCATGGGTTTGCTGTCAGCATCGAAGGAGATGTTTTGCATTGCCATTACTGGACGCTCTTTAAAAACCAGTGTATCAACCTACAAGTATTTATTAAATCCCTAATAGTGTGCTGAGTAATGTGCAGGAAGCAGAAAAGGGGAATTGGGAACAGATGGGAAGATAAAGAACAGGTTTCAGAGGCAATCCCTGGCCTCCATATAGGGAGGCAAAACCAGCACAAATGACACCATTGGCAAGCGAAGGACCTGACGAACGGTCAGCACTGAGGTGCGCTTGGCTGGCTGGAACCCTGCGGGCTCCGAACACGGAGGGCACAGTGTCCGGGGTTCTGGGCTCGCTCTGCGGCCGGTTCTGAGCCATCTGGGAGTCACCTAAATATTTCGGCTTTCGTTTCCTTGTTTTTAAGCTGAGACAGTTAGATTTAAAGTCCTCAAAGATCCTTTCTAGCTTTAAAAATCTGACACTAAGCAAAATTAAAAGGCAGACCAGGAAATATATTTTTAATAAATATGTCAGAGATGGATGTTCTTAATATGTAAAAGGGCTTTTAAAAGTCAATAGGAAAAAGATGAATGACCCAAAAGGAAAAAAAATAGGTAAATAATACAGAATTTTATACAAAGATTTTTCCCACTAATTATAGTAAAGAAAAATTGTAAACCATCTAAGTCCAAAGCAATAAGAATAGTTTCACTTTAATCATACAGTCATATTACATAGTCATTAATAATAATAATATTTTTCATAATACTAAAAATAAAGTGTTTATAATAAAAAAAGAAGGAATGAAATCTTTCAGTATTCCAGTTTTAGGTTTTGTTTCCCCCCAAAACAGAAAAGCAGACAGTTATGGGTAGATGATAAATAGGCTAAAAGGATATACATCAAAAAGTTAACAGCAGTTATCTCTGAATGTGGGTTAATGATTTTATTTCTCCTTTATACTTTTATATTTTTCTGAATTTCTGTAATAAACACATTATTTTCTGATTTAAAAAAATGTTTAATCTATGATGCAGCAGAACAGCAAATTCAGGGTTTTACACTCAGCTCCATTAACATTTCATTCTAGCACCAAAGTGATAAAACCTTCACTGAAATAAATCTTCAAAGGTTATTGAAAACGGCCTTTATTATTCTGCTGCTATTTCACTATAACAGCATCTGTCTCACTTAACTGTTGATTAACCTACCTATATTTTCAGCTATTCATAAAATTTCTTGAGGACAGGAATCTAGTCAAATTTACTCATCGTCGAATGCCATAATAGGCACTCAGTAAATGTTTGCTGAATGAAGGGTACGCATTGAGAGATCATCCATTGATCTAGAAGACATTGGGCAAGAGAGTGAGGGCTGGGCCTTGAAGGAGAGATCGCAGTGGCATATTCATAAATTCATTCATCTGTTCAGTGGACCTGCTGGGTCCCGAGCACTGTGCTGGAAAGAGAGGATACTGAGTTAGATAAGACATGGAGGTCCACTGCCTAGGGACAGAGGCGGAAGTGGAAAACAATGGTGGAAATAAAATAATAAAATTAGAATAGAGAGCACAAAGGAAGAGGCTGTTCATCCGCTGGTGCTGGAAGGTGGAGAAAGGACAAGGCCATAAGGACAATGACAGAGGGAAAGGGGGAAAAAGACAGGGATCAAAACAAAACCAAGGCTGGAGTGCTGGAAAGAGAGGCGGGCGTGGGAGACAGCACACTCAGACTACCAAAGAACTGCCTCTTCCTCCCCGTCACCCACCTCCACAGAGTTCAGGTGGGCAGCTACAGCACTAGAAACATGCACACCCATCAGGAGGGTTCATCACGCACCTGGTCCTGGGTTGGTGTCCCTGTCATGGAGTCCAAAGGACTCTCCCTGTGACCAGTGTCTTGGATCTGGATGCCCAACTCTGCAGGAGTCCCTTTCCCCACATGCTGGGCTGGGAATGTGCATCCAACTTTATGGGGGAAATTATATTAACCTTGAGAAGACTGGGGAGCCCATATGCAGGCCATCTGCAACAGAATTCCATCACCTCATAGTCCAAAAGGATGCTTGTTTCCAGTGGGGTTACCCTACCTGGTAAGCTGGTGGAACTTCTCCCAAGGCACCAGTGCCCCAGAAACACAGTCTTGTGCACACGAGGAAGGGGTTTCTTCATCCAGGAAATGCCAGCCTACCTCAGTGTCCTGGTTGCCGGCTCTGATCTGGAACACATTACTTGAACACAGGCAAATGTAAATTAATGTAATCTTCAGGTTGGGCTTCTCAGCAAGGTAACGAAATGTTGACATCAGCCTGAAAGTCAAATTAGGCTCTGTATTATGTGGTGTGACCTGAGGTGTTGACACCCTGGCCGTCTGCCTTCCGAGCTTCGGGAAAGCACGTGATTGGGAACAGAGCTCATGACTTCAACTGCTTCCCAGAACACCGCTGGACAGCAAAGAATCCTTGGTGAGCAAATCCACGAGGTTGCTTCAGCCTCTTCCAGGAAATGTGTGTGATGTGTTCATCATTCTTCACACCGTTACCAAATATCGACTACGTGTCTGGCACTCTGGTAGGTGCTGGAGGGCAGCAGGGGACTTCCAGAGGTAGAGCAGATACAGATCTAGCCTACAAAATCTTCCCAAGCCCATTGTGATCTCTGGTTACTACCCCATAGTTCTCCTCATTGTGCTGGCCAAGTTGCTGTTACCAGGTGCCTTTCCCTCCCCTCCTCCCAATCACCACTCAGTCCACTGCAGGTTGCCTCTGCCCCCTCCTCTCCCTGGAAGCTGCTCCCGCTGAGGACACCAGAAATCTCCTTGCTGTCAAACCCAGTGATGAGACTCATTCCTCTGGTTACCCAACCCCCTTTGAATGTTCACGCTGTTGATGCATCACTCTTTTGAGAAATCTTTTCTTCTCATCCTGTGTGTCACTACTCCCTTAGGTTTTCCACCAGACTTTCTGACATGATTTCCTTAAAGCCCTCAAAGTCCTCCCCATCTCCAAAAACTACAGATCCAAGCTTCTTAGCATAAAGCACCTCTTGTGACCCAACTGCTGCCCAGACTCATCTCCCCATCCCTTGCCCCTCTCCCCATACCTAATGCTACAGCCATGCAACCCATGTATGAAATCCCTCCAAACAACATGCCGCCTCCTGCTGCCTCCTGCATACAAGCTCCTCCCCTTGAACAGCTTTCTCCACCCCACCTGGTGAGCAGAAACTGTTCTTCAGAACCTAGTCAACTGCCATGTCCTTGGGGAGGTCTTCCCCTGCCAGCCCCCACTCTACTTACTCCAGAGTCGCCTACCCCTCCTCTGGGCTACCTCTACTCCCCAAACTCTTTTCCACGATACACTGTTCATGTTGCATTGCCATTGTTTCTGTGTCTGTCTTACCTAACAGGCTCTAAAATTCTTGAGGGTAGAGGTGATGACTCACCCTTCTCTGTATCTCTAGCTGCTTGCATGGTGCCTGGCACTTAGTTGAATTTTGATAAATACTTATTGAACAACCTTAAGGAGCTTTTCAGATAAGGGGGAAGTGGTACACAGAACAACACCCTCCCCCAAAGACGTCCCCATCCTAATGCCCAGAACCTGTGGATATGTTACTTTGCATGGCAAAAAGGGAATTAAGTTTGCAAATGCAATCAAAGTTAAGGACTTTAAGACAGGGAAATTACCCTGGGTTGTCCAGGTGGGCCCAATCTATCATGTGAACCCTCAAAAGTGAGGAGCAGAGATGTAACAATGGAAGCAGGGGCAAAGAAATGCCACACTCGGGCTTTGAAGAAGATAGGAGGAGGCCATAAACCAAGGGATGTGGGTGCCCTCTAGAAGCTGGGAAGAGCAAGGAAATGGATTCCCCCCTGGGATCTCCAGAGGGAATGCAGACCTGCTGACACTCCGATTTTTGCCCAGTGAAATCCATGTTGGGCTTCTGACCTGCAGAACTGTAAGATAGTAAATGTGTGTCCTTCTGAAAAAAAATTTTATTGTTGTTCAATTACAGTTGTCCCGATTTTCCCCCCAATATTCTCCCCTGCCCTACCCACCACACACCTCCCACATTCAATCCTCTTCCCGCGTTGTCTTTGTCCATGGGTCCTTTATACATGTTCCTTGACTTGAGCCTTCCCCTTCTTTCCCCTGTTATCCCCCTCCCCCCTCCCCTCTAGTCACTGTCAGTTTTGTTCTTTATTTCAATGTATCTGGTTCTATTTTGCTCGATTATTTGTTTTGTTGATTAGGCTCCACTTAGAGGTGAGATCATATGGTATTTGTCTTTCACAAATACCTGGCTTATTTCGCTTAGCATAATGCTCTCCAGCTCCATCCACGCTGTTGCAAAGGGTAGGAGCTCCTTCTTTCTTTCTGCTGCATAGAATTCCCTTGTGTAAATGTACCATAGTTTTTTTATCTACTCATTTACTTATGGGCATTTAGGCTGCTTCCAACACTTGGCTGTTATAAATCGTGCTGCTATGAACATTGGGGTGCATAGGTTCTTTTGATTTGGTGTTTCAGGGTTCTTAGCAGTGGAATTCCAGCACTGGAGTTGCCAGGTCAAGAGGCAGTTCCATTTTTAGTTTATTGTAAATGTGTGTCTTTTAAGCCACTAAGTTTGTGGTCATGTGTTACAGAAGCAATAAAAAAGTTACCACAAAAAAAAGAGAGAGAGTTCGTGAACAAATATTGTAACTAAGAAGAGAAAGAGACCAGCATCAGCAAAGAGATGTAAATATGTGCCAGTGGAGTTCATGAAGGGAAAGAGAACTTTTAGCTGAGGAATTGGGCTACACTTTCTGGAAAAGGTGACATCAGAGCTGATTTTTAAAGGATTTAGATCTTAGACACAAGGCAATGGGGGAGTCAAGTGCTGTCACTGGAGAGAGAGGCAAGGAGAAAAGTGCAGAAGCCAGAGGTCCTGAGGGCAGATGGAGGTTCAGGCTGCTCCCATTCTCCCCAGTGTGGACGGCCAAGGGGAGGCATAGGAAACCAGAGGGGAACATGTCCTGTGTCCCAGCTCCTCAGACCCTGCTGCGCTGAGGGCACAGCCCCCTCCTCAGGAAAGCTGGCATGTCCCTGGCCCTGACCGTCATCCCACAGTCTCTGATCTTCTCCCTGATTTATATAGGCACAGATTCACCAGGAGCCTCCCTCCCCAGTGCTGTGAGCCCCTGGCCGGGCTGGCATTTATAGCCTGGCTGGCCAGACAAGACTTACCCACAGAAAATCACTAGAGAACAAAAGAAGACAGAACACCATATAATAGCTAACGGCAATATCATTGAGTGCCAAGGGTATATTTTAAATGCAATGGGAGGCCCGTGAAGAAATGCATCATTGTTGGCCAGTTGTTTTTTCCAGGGAAACTTTTATGCAGGAGGTGGGGCCAGACCAGCACTCTGAAGGAGAAGAAAGCTTCGGAAATGGAAGAAAGTCAACCAGACAGGCAGTTCCCATGGACCAAGGCACAGAGGAGAAAGAGACCCAGTACCAGAGACCCTCTGGGTGTGGGGTGGATGCAGTGTGGTTTCCTCGGCCCAGCAGAAATTCCCTCCAACAGCTCCTCCTTGTTGATGAGGTGGCGCTGCCGCTTCTCCCTACAGGGAATGGTGTGGGTCTCTTGCTGAAAGTCACTTGGAGCTTCTGCAGTTGGCAGTTTCTAGACTCGGTGGGGGTGCCTGAAATAGGAATGAGATTCACTGTCCACAGTGCCCCTGGTGAAATCAAGGTTGTGAAAGAGCCTCGCTCTGAGCTGCCAGCAGCCACTTCTGCAGACATTATCCACTTGGAGCACACTCCCCCGTTTTAGTGTCAGAAGCACCACAGTCGGGAAAGACATCTTGATCCCTGGGCACTTAGGGGGGCTTCCTGTCTCTGCTTGGATGCTGAAATAGGAAAGAAACCAGAGGACCTCCCAAAGCATGTCTTAGGAGGGCTCAGGATTCCTCTGGCCCACAGTCCCAGCCTCCTTGAACAGAACAAAGGGGGACCCGAAGGTCCAGGATAAACACAGGGTTTCCCAGGAAGCCAATTAGTGAGTGAGCGAGAAGCCAAGCCCAGGCCCTGTAACATGTGAACAGGAATGGGGAACGGGGGTCACTCCTGTGTTGGACATGATGGTCACAGTTCTGCCCACAAGATGGAATGCCAAAAGTCATGTTGGTCGAGTTATACCGAAGGGATCATAGTTTTTCTTTACTTCTATTTTCTATCTTGATGAACATTTTTTCTGTTTTGCTTTACACTGCCAGAAGATAAACAGAACCATGGCCTATATTTCACAATTTACATAGTGATCTATTTCATGTGCATTTGAGAGTGGAGGGCTGTGCTCCACTGTTGTCATTGTTTTCCCATCTGGAAGGATGGAGGGGTTGCGTGCATTTGGTTACGTTATGTCATGCTCACTCCCCCCACCACCTCCCAGCCCACTAAAGGGTGATAAATCATAGATGCTAATCAGTCCCTGTCCATGCCTTCAGGGTGGGCACCATTAAGAACCAAAACCAGCTGTGCTCAAGGGCCCCCAAGGCACAGGAGGATGGACCCTCTCGCCTTGGCCACGCTAATACATCCTCTTCCAAACCTCCTTGAGAAGGCCAAACCCTGAGCTCTGAGAAGAGACCAGATGACTTGAGACAGGAAGTAGGGCTTTTGAAAAGTGTCACGGGAAGTGGGGGTGGGCGGAAGAGACATGTAGGAGCCCCGTGCATAATGTTATGTTCTAAACCACATGCCTTTTTCCAGACCCGGTTATTAAATTAATTCAGAACTTATGCTCACACTTAAAAGATTTCTGTCATATTTTGTGAACACGATGATCTCAGAGTAATTTGTACTGGAAATGTGTCATATTAAATCAGGGGCACTAATAAACTTTATTACTTAAACTCCACATGGATCAGACGTGGCAGATAAACCATCCTACAATACTTTTGCACTCACATGCATGCCGTTGAAATATGGCTCCTCCTACGGAAAGACAAATAAACTTGGTAACACTCCCTCTACCCCACCTTAAATGTACCCATCCAGGCTAGAGGACGGGTCCCCTGCGTGTCCTGCTCCCCTGCACAGACGCTAGTTGTGGGATTGAGACGAGCTGGCCCAGGCAGAGACAGCGCTTTGAGATGTTGGCTCCTGTGGCTTTACGACCTTCCATTTGCACTGGCATGGCCCTTGTGCTGCACTGTGTAATGGCTAAGAACCATTTTACAGGTACAAGTGTGGAACAAAAAGTACCGGATGGTGAGTTATGACACCTGAATTTTTCTGGTTCTTCTCCCAGCTGGCTCTGTGACCTGAGCACAAACGAGAAAGGTCAAAGTAATAGAAAGAACACAGGCACTGGGATCAGAGCTTTATTTTCATTTAACGGGAGTTTTTCAAAAGCCAATCATGATCCAGGCCCTACATAAGCCAATAGAGATGCAAGAATGATTAAGAGTTCAATTAGAATCCCAACAGGATTATTTGGGGAACTAAATTAAATTATTATTATTATAACACGTGTATGATACTATAGAAATGCTTTGTAATTTTTTTAAACATATAAAAATGTCTGAGAATAACTAAGAAAATTCGGAAGAGTGAGGAAGACCTCACCTCACCAGATACTAAATACAAAGCCGACATGTTCAAAACAGTGTGGTGTTGGCAAGCTTGTATACAAACTTTCAGCCAACAAAAGGGTGGATGTGAGATTTGGGGTGAAAAGAAGAGAAAAGATGGAAAAGTCTTTCTTCAGAGCACATGGACTTCCCAGGAGTCCGCACCAGCACAAGCAGCCAAGCATCTAGCTTCCCTGCCATTCAAGAAAGCTGGTAGTCTTTTCTCTGGGGAAAAAATAAATAAATAAACTAAAGAGGAACCAAATTCAGGAAGACAGATGGGTTCATCAAAGGACAGGAGCTAGAAAAAGAGTAAACATAAGGGGATTTGATGAAAGTCTACTCTTTACATGGGGAAGCATAAGGCCCTCCACCTTCCCCTGCTCCATTTCCAGAATGCAAGCAGCCTGGTGCACCCTGACAGCCATCAGCAGAATTCTGAAGCAGGAGACTGGGTGCTGCTTCCCTGGCAGGGACACAAGACATATCCTGACACTGGAGGGATGGAGGGAAGAGGGTCGCTGCACCCCGATCTGCACCCCTCCCAGTGAAGTCCCTCCCCTCCGCACGAACAGCCTCCACGAAGTACGGGCAGAGAGCCAAGGATCATCAGGCCCTTGAGGAAATCCTTCTCATAGAAGACACAATAGAAAACAAACATGAGGGGAAAAAAACTGTAAGGAAAATAGAGAAAGCAATAATATCCTCAAGAGATGACTTGAGTTTCAACCATAAGGCCAAAGCAAAATGCTATTCTAAAGGCTCAACTTGAAAATAACAAAAAGCTGTTAGAAATTAAAATTGATAACTAAAATAACATTATTCAAAAAATTAGAATTAACGAAATCTCCATAAATTAGAAAACAGAAGTGGAAAATATGTGAAAACTGGTGTGAACTCAAAGGGCCAAAATCCAAATAACAAGAATTTTATAAAGACAGAAGAGAAAAATTCATGAAAAGGAAATTATTAATGGGAAAATTAAATAAAATTTCCCAGAACTAAAGGACATGAAAATACTCCAAATGGCTAGGATAGTAAGCAAACAAAACAAAAATCCACATCAAGGAACATCAGAGTGAAAATTCCAGAACACCAAAGATAAAGAGATGATCCATAAACATTCCACAGGTCAAAGAGGAAGGTGGGAGGAGCTGGTGCATAGAGAGAAGTGGGACTCAGAAGGAGTCAAATGTCTCAGAAGACGTCCTAGATGTCAAATGATGGTGGATCAGTGTCTTAAAAGTTATGGGGGAAACCAAAAATCAGTTGCATTTCCATACATTAACAATCCAAAAAAGAAATTAAGAAATCAATTTCATTTATAATAACATAACAAGAATACAATATTTAGATATAAATTTAACAAACAAAACAAAAACCTTGTTCACTAAAAGCTACAAAACATTGCAAAAAGAAATTAAAGAAGACACAAAAATGGAAAAACATGCCCTGTTAATGGATTAGAAGACAACATTGGTAAGATGTCAATGCTACTCAAAAGGATCTACAGATTCAGTGCAATATCCATCAAAATGCTCACAGTGTTTCTGCAGAAATAGAAAAATCCATTCTAAAATCCACACAGATCTCCCTGGATGGTGTAGCGCAGTGGATTGAGCTCAGGCTGCGAACCAAAGCATCACAGGTTCAATTCCCAGTCAGGGCACATGCCTGGGTTGCAGGCCATGGTCCCCAGCAACCTCACATTGATGTTTCTCTCTCTCTCTCTCTTTCTCCCTCCCTTCCCTCTCTAAAATTAAATAAATAAAATCTTTAAAAATTTTTAACCATTCTAACATGGTTAACTGGTTTTTGACAAGAATGCCAAGACCATTCAACAGTCTTCAAAAAATTATGTTAGATATCCACATGCAAAAGAATGAGGATGGACCCTTGCCTTATACCATATATAAAAAATTAACTCGAAATGGATCAAAGATCTAAGCAAAAGAGCTAAAACTGTAAAACCCTTAGACAAAAACATAGGTGGAAAACGTATTAACATTTTATTTGGTAACGATTTCTTGGATATGACACCAAAAGCATGGGCAACAAAAGAAAAAAATAGATAAATAAGATTTTATCAAAATAAACTTGTGCATCAAAAGACACTATCACTGGAGTAAAAAAGGCAACACACAGAGTGGGAAAAAATATTTGCAAATCAAATAGCTGAAAAGGATTGATATCCAGAATATATGAAAAAAACTACAACTCAACAACAGCAAAAAACAAAGAATCCTATTTTAAAATGGACAAAAGACATAAATTGACATTTCTCAAAAAATATATACACATGGCCAATCAGCACATGAAAAATGCCAAACATCACTAATCACTAGGGAAATGCTAATCAAACCACAATGAGATACCACTTCACAACCATTAGGATAGGTGTTATAAAATAAAATAAAACAATTTAACCTAAAAATTGGGCAAGAAATTGGGACCTTGTTTATTCCTAGGTAGGAAAGTGAAATGGTGTGGCCTCTATAGAAAACAGTAGAGTGGGTCCTCAAAAAATTAAACATGGAATTACCATGGGATCCAGTATTCCACTTTTAGGTATGCGCATATACCCAGAAGACGAGAAAGCAGAGACTGGGATGGATATTTGTACACTCATAGCAGCATTATTCATTATAGCCAAAGGGTGGAAGAAATCTAACTGTCTGTCGACAAATGAGTAGATAGAATATATATGGTATAGCCATATAATGGAATACTATTTAGCAATAAAAAACAACTACTGGTATCTTCAATGAGTGATTCTTTTAAAAATCATGCTGAATTAAAGGAGCCAAGCACAAAAGAGTAAAAAATATGTGAGCTTATTTATAAGATATTTCTGAAGAGGGCAAATCTATAGAAACGGGAAGTGTATCAGTGATTGCCTGGGACTAGGGATAGGAGTCAAGATTGACATTAATGGGCACTAGGAGACTTTGGGGTGATGGGAACATTCTAAAACTGGGTTGTAGTAATGGTTGCACAACTGTATACATTTACTAAATTAGTCAAATTGTACACTTGGTGTACAATGGGTGTATATGGGTTTGACTGTCAAATCTTTGACTAATAAATTAGTCAAAATGGGTGAATTTTATTGTATGAAAGTTATACCTTAATAAATCATTTCACTTTCCTAAATTAGTCAAAATGGGTGAATTTTATTGTATGAAAGTTATACCTTAATAAATCTGTTGATTTAAAAAAGTAGTGGTGGTTATTATTCCCAACACTTACTGTATTACCCAAAGAGCTCTGTTCTGGAACCCTGATCATGAGTAGGGAGGGGCGGCATGAGTGAAGCAGACGAAATGAAAAAGATGAAATTGCCCACTGAAGTGCTCTATGACGCCCAGAAGAGAGGATTGCGGGCTTCGGGGGTTGCTCTGTCACAATCCAAGAAAAGGCAGTGCCAGGGTGGAGTCGGGCTTCCCCTTCTGGCAGCGAGAAAATCAGTGAAACTCCCGTGTGAAACTCCCGGGTGCCGTTTCTCAACCTCACCTTGGGACATCAGAACTCAGTGAAAAGTGAAGTCAGCCCTGGGGGGAGGGACAGTGTTTCTCCTCACTCTCCCGGTGCCAGTTTGCAACCTGAAGAAGAAAGGAGGGAGGTGTCGTTATCATCCAGTGGCTGGAAAGGAGGAGAGCTGAATGTGTGCCTGTGTGCATGTGTGTGTACGAGAGTGTGTGTGCGTGCACACAGTCAAACTCATATACAGAAAAGACCCCTTTGTATGTGTAACATGAAACATAAAGTTCCATCTCAATTCCATTACATATTTTTAATTACAGGGAAATGAGAAGAAGTCAATACACTCTAATGCTATTTTTGCTTGGGTGTTCATTTTTAACCAGGACATGTTACTGAAAAAAAAAAGAAACTTCTCTTTTTCCATGGGTTTCCTCACATGCAACTTGGCAGTCTGAATCTGTACAGAGAAACTCCCCTTATCTGTGAAGACAAATGCTTAATTTAAGTTTTGTATAATAAGATTAATTCTAATATAAATAAGGTTTTTAAAAGATAAAAACAGTCTACAATGTAAATTTCAAATGTTACACTATTATGGAAAGAACTGACATATTAGAAAATAAGGAAATAAATTAAAAGCACTTATATTGGGTTAAAACAAAAGCTTTGAGGAGCATCGTTAGTTTGGGAATCATTTTAATATGACCAGATTGGCACGTCTGTTGCCGTCTTTGTTGTTTGATATGCAAGGTGAGGAAGACCAAGAAGGCAGAAGTCAACTCTGAGCAGGGGAAGCAGCTAAATAACATAGGTCCCCAAAGACAATTCTTTTAGTTGTATTTCCAGAGCGGCCGGTTCCATAATCAGATTAGCCAAATATTTATAGAATTTCTCCTTTCCCATTGTGTGTTAAAGACATAACAACAGTGTGATTAGTTTGTATGGAAAAGTTCATGGAAGGCAAATGGAGGAACTACATTTGACACTGCCACTTACAGGCTGTCAGCCCGGGTGGGCGCCAGTGCACGCATGTTTAAGATATGGAGGATGATTCCCACCTCTCAGGATTGTCATGGTAAGTAAATGGTGTAATGTCTGATAAAGCACTTGTGGCAAAGAGGCCACCCAGAAAACGGTGGATCATTTTCCCTTCCAATCCACATCTCACCCACTGTCCACCCCCTGCCCAAACACTCACACACAGGCGCACGGTTCATAAGCCTTACTCTGAGGAGCTTTGCTGACAATTCCCATGAAAAAGTTAAAAGCAACCATTTTCAAGAAGAAGACCACTGCACATAAGATTAAGAATGTAAAGGGCAGTTCTGCTCCCAGGGAAGAAGAGCTGGTTACTAGAAGCGGCCAAGAGACACCTTATTCCCCTGCCCTTCCCCTGATCTGACAGGAATAGGATTAGAGGATGCCAGAGCACCCAAATGTGGCTAGGAATCTGCTGAGTGAAAGGCAAAGCCTGGTGAACTTGGCTGATTATGAGGTCAAGGTTGCATATTCAAGCCCCATAAGGAGATTTATCCTGGCAACAATCTCCCTCTTGGCCCTGACCCACCTATGGGTGTTTCTTATTGGATGGAGGAGCTATGTCTGGGGGTTAGGAGGAGTAAAGGCTAAATGCAATCTGTAATATCTTCTGGAAAAAATTCCAAAAACATTGGTCTTATTAACAGTGAAGATATACAGTAGGTCCTACTCAAATATCAGTACCTGAGGGGTGCTGCAAACAAGCAGAGCTCTGGAGTACAGAGAACTACATTACTTAGATGAAACATTCAGCTGCTACAATATAAGGCCACTAAGCCTGGGAGACATAGCAGCTCTACCCAATACATACAAACAAGCACAGGGAGGCTGCCAAAATGGGGGGCAAACAGGTCTCAAATGAAACAACAGAATAAAACTCCAGAAAAGGAGGTAAGCAAAATGGAGACAAGCGATGTACTAGATACAGAGTTCAATACACTGGTTATAAAGATGTTCAATGAACTTAGTGAGCACTCACAAAAAAGGACATGGAAACCTAAAAACAGAAATGAAGGACACACTAACTGAAATGAAAAATAATTTACAGGGAATCAAGAGTACAGTAGATGAAGCCAAGAATCAAATCAGTAATTTGGAATATAAGAAAACAAAAAATTTAAAAAAAAATAGAACAGCAAAAAATAAAAAGGAATCCAAAAATATGAGGATAGTGTAAGGAGCCTCTGGGACAACTTCAAGCATACTAACATTCTCCTCATAGGGGTGCCAGAAGAAGAAGAAAGAGAGCAAGACATTGAAAACCTACTTGAAAAAATAATGACCGTACTCTTCCCTAACCTGGTGAGGGAAATAGACATAAAAGTTCAGGAAGCACAGAGAGTCTCAAACAAGATGAGTCCAAAGAGGCCTGTACCAAGACACATCATAATGAAAATGTCGAAGGTTAAAGACAAAGAGAGATACATTAAAGCAGCAAGAGAAAAGAAATTAGTTACCTACAAGGGAACTCCCATGACTTTCAGCTGATTTCTCAATAGAAACTTTACAGGCCAGAAGGGATTGGGAAGAAATATTCAAAGTGATGGAAAGCAGGGACCTACGTCAAGATCACTCTGCCCAGCATAGCTATCATTTAGAATTGAAGGGCAGATAAAGAGCTTCCCAGACAAGAAAAGGCTAAATGAGTTCATCACCATCAAGTCAGTATTATAGGAAATGTTAGAGGGAGGAGAAGAAGAAAGAGGAGGAGGAGGAGGAGAAATATAAACAATAAAATAGCAATAAATACATATCTATCAACAACTGAATCTGAAAAAAAATAAATAAGCAAAGAAGCAGAACAGAAACTGATTCATAGATAGAATATGTTGACGGTTGCTGGATGGGAGGAGGGGGTTTGGGAGGATGAGTGAAGAAGGTGAAGGGATTAAGAGGTACAAATTTGTAGTTAAAGAATAGGTACAAGGATGTAAAGTACAGCATAGAGAATATAGTCAATAATATTCTAATAACTATGTGTGCTGTCAGAGAGTTATGAGATTTATCAGGATGATCACTTAGTAGGTTATATAATGTCTAATCACTGAGGTGTACAAATGAAACCAATATAACACTGTATGTGAGCTGTAATTGTAAAACAAATAATGATTTAAATTTTTTAAATGCCAAAAAACCTCAACATATTGATCCTTTTAACAGTGAGTATATAGGTCCTTTTCAAATATCAATACCTGAGGGGCGCTGCAAAGAAGCTGAGCTCTGGCATATAGAGAACTACATTGCTTACATAAAACATTCAGATGCTATAACAGAAGTCAAAATAATAGTGACTTCACTATAATAGTTTCTTTCTCTCATACGTAAGAATCGAAGTATAAATACTCCAGGGCGATAAGGCAGCTCCACACTATCAGGAACCCAGGTTCCTTCTAAATATGGCTCTGGCAGCCTCAGCATGTGGTTCCCACACTGGGATCCAAGACGGAGCCTGTAACTCCACCATTCTGTCCAATTCCAGCCAGAAGAGGGAGGAGAGCCAAGGGAAGGCATCCTTCGCTTTTGTTAAAAGGCACAACTAGAAAGTTGTTCACGTACTTGAGTTCACATCCCAATGACCAGAGCCTAGTAACAAGGCACTGAGATACCTAGTGGGGAGGGAAACTGGGCGATATAGTCCTATGCGGAGTGGCTGTGTGCCTAGAACAGCGGGAGGACGGGGATACTGATTTTCTAGGACTGCCATAACAAAGTACCACAAACATGGTGACTTAAAACAACACAGATTTATTTTCTCACGGCTCACGAAGCCGAAGTCCAAAATCAAGGTGTTGGCAGAGTTGGTTCCTTCTGGCGGCTGAGGGGCAAACTATTCTTGCCTCTGTCCTAGCTTCTGATGGTTGTTGGCAATCCTTGGGGCTTTGGGCTCGTGACTGCATCTCTCCAATCTCTGACACCATCATCATACGGCCTCTGTGTCCCTGTACCCAATTATTTTCTCTTATAAAAACATCAGTCATCTCAACTTGAGGTAGCACTGCCAAGACTCTATTTCCAACTCACAGGAATAAGGTTAAGAACTGAGCATATTTTTTTGGAGGACACAACTCAACCCACCACAGGAGGTTCAATTACTGCTAACGGAAGAAGAGGGGAATGGATATTGGTGCACTACGGCACCCCCCCAGGGCAGCGGGACATTACATCAGAGAGCATACACCGTTACGCTAGAATTCACACCCCTGCTCCAGTCTGCCGAGGAGTGAACCCAGACAACATTCCTCCCTGCAAACCCTCGTCTTCCAGGTGGGTCCCATTTGTTCTGCTGCCACAGACCCACGCCTGGGAAAGCCCCCCACGCTCCAAGCTCTAACAATTTCAGGGAGTGGCTCCTCCCAAAGGCTTGTCCCTCCACCCCAGCTCACAGTGGCTGACAGCTGCCACCTTGGGGAGCAGGACCACGTTATGACTTTTATGGAGCCTGAACACTTTGCCTTCATGGGCCTTTTACTCTATTAAAAGTTATTAAAGTTTTAATTTAACTGTTCATGTTAAAAACTATATTTTATGACTGCATTGGTATAAAGGAGAATGCATTAACATTACATAAAAAAACATTTTCTTCAACCTAAAAGATTTTTCTCTCATCATTTTAAAAAAATTAAAACATTTTCATGCATCCTTAAAAGTATCATAGACATTAGGCACCGTCCTCCATGCTTCATGGTAACTTGCCCCTCTGGAGAGGATGCTAAGAGGGGCAGAAGAGAGGGCACCCGGTCACCAGCTCTGACCACAGACTTCTGAGAGTAAGTCCCTCCACCATGTCTCCGCACCCTGTAATAGACTGCACTCTTTGCTGTCACTACAACTGGGGACATGCAACAAGGCACCAGACAACTCGTGGTTGGTCAGAAAGGGCAGCCTCCTTGCAGGGGTAAGAAACAAACTTCCTCACTCCGATCGTGTCCCCACCACTGTTGTCAAACACAACATGAATTGGAGGATGGGCAGCCACCCCATATAAAGTGCTGGACACAAACCCTTTATCAAAGGGTGAGAGAAACTGCCCACTCGTCCATGCCATGAACTGTTCAATCCTGCACCACACATCTGACTAATCCCTAATACATTTCATCCCACACCAGTCTTCCTTATTTTATAGCCCATGTAGATTTCAGATAGTCTTTCCTGACACATTTAGTTTCAACTCATAAACTGACCTGTGAGACATTTGCTAGGATGACCATCTCATCCTAGTTCGTCCAGAACTTGTGTGATTTGGGCACCGAAATGCATGCTTCCTGAAAACCGCCTTCTCAGGCAAACCAGGACAGTTAGTCAAACTCTAATGATATCTGAGCTTCATCACCCTCTGCTAACATTTCTGTGTTTAGAGCAACAAGATGCAAAGTACTAAAATAAATTTTAAGTAGCAGCTGTAGTTCTGGAAAGTTCCAGCAGGGTCCCATGCTACAGCTCAGCGAGATGTTCATGGGTATTTGAGTGGCCAACCCAGGTCTCCCGGGCTTTCATGGCCATTTCAGTGTAGCAAAGGATGGCTGTGCATCGGCTGCCTGCTTTCTGGGCTCCCTGGAACGGTCTCTTCCATAAACATTTTAGATGAATTGCCAAAGGAGAACAGGGGTTCAGGCAGTGGTTCCCAAACCACAGTGCACTTAAGAAAAACCTGAAGAACTTGTTTAAAAATATGCTGTTCTGAGTCCTATCCCCGGAGAGTGTAGCTTGGGAGAGTCTCAAAAAGCAGCCTGTTTAACAAGAACCCTGAGTGATCCTGATGCAGGGCATCATCGGTGGGCCACATTTTGCAAAACCTCCGGCACAGGGCAAAAGCTGTAAAGCTGTTTACTTACCTCTCATGGTAAGTAAAGCAGAACTGTGGAAGAACACTTAGTGTTAGGACTGCTGTTATCTAAAAAGCACTTTTTTGTAAATCTTGAGATTGTTGGACGCCCTAAAGCAAAGCATATCTGAATTCACTAAGATAACTAGGCTACACACACACACACCACACACATACACACGTACGTGCCGTGTAGCATTTGGATCTACAGAGCTATAATGTACACACAGATAACAGCATAACTGAGATAACAGCCATGTAAATGACAGCCTGTGATAGGCACTCAGTAGGTGTCTATTCATATATATGCCATTGGTGGTGTGTTAAATATATATATGTGTGTGTGTGTGCATGTATATATACACACATATATATACTAACAAATCATAGTCCTGTTTTAACCATATTAAATCTAAGATGGCCATAAAATAGCCAAATAAAGACGACAAACGGGCAGTTGGATAGAGGAGCCTGCAGCTCTGGGATTTGGTCAGGGGTCAGGTTAAGGCCAGAGGTACAGATTTAGGGAATTATCTACATAAAGCCTTCAGAACTTCAATAAAATACAAGCCCCACGGTCTGGGGTTTTAGTGCGAAGTCAAGGCCGGAGGCCCCATGGCCTCACAAGCATAAGCAGGCTCCCTACACAACACTAAGCACTGGAAGAGCTTAGACTATCCCTAAGCAGAAATCAGAATGTCTCTGCATCAGTGCAGGATACGGCTCAAGGGCCACGTGTAGAAGTCCTTTGCCTCTTGAGGTAAAAACCCTAATTCGGTACCTATCAGGACAGATATTCTCAAGCCCCAGGCAGAGGCAAACATGGAATTGTCCCATGAGCAGCCCCCCACAACCTAAGACACAGCAGTAAAACAATGTCCACAGACAGCATCCCCAAGGGAAGAAACACTCAGGCCAAAAATTGTAAGAAGCGCAAGAAAGGCAGAATGATAGCAGGCAATCTACAGACACCACACCACCAGGTCCCAACCCAGAAAGAAAAGAATTCACATCTGAAAAGCTAGAGATAATAAAAAAATTTTTTTTAAGATTTTATTTATTTATTTTTAGGGAGGGAGGGAGTGGGAGAGAGAGAGAGAAACATCAATGTGGGGTTGCTGGGGGTTATGGCCTGCAACCCAGGAATGTACCCTGGCTGGGAATCGAACCTGGGACACTTTGGTTCCCAGCCCGCGCTCAATCCATTGAGCTATGCCAGCCAGGGCTGAGATAATAAAAAATTTCAAAAGTGACTGTGATATTTGTTCAGTTGGAAATAGAAATTCATTTTAGGATTTTAAGGAAAAGCTGGGCAAAAACTGGTATTATAGAATAGAGTGGCAGTGACATGCAGAATTAAATGAAGGTTGAGATTGGAGGCCAAAGAACAGCTAAGAGGCATCACATTCATGCTCTGTACCTACAGGTCGTTCTCTCTCCCTCCTCTGAAGTCCCCTCAAATTTACCTGGCACATCTCTTATGACTTACAACCTCACCACTTCATTCCATGCTTTGTAGCTACTTTCATCCATATGAAGCATGTGAAAGAACTTGCTGACCTTGCCCTGGCTGGCATAGCTCAGTGGATTGAGCGCGGGTTGCGAACCAAAGCACTGCAGGTTCGATTCCCAGTCAGGACACATGCCTGGGTTGGAGGTCACGGTTCCCAGCAACTGCACATTGATGTTTCTCTCTCTTTCTCCCTCCCTTCCCCCTCTAGAAATAAATAAAATCTTATTAAAAAAAAAAAGAACTTGCTGATCTCCAGGCTCCTGGCAGCAGTACACGTATACATACGCTTCTTTCCGTCTCCCCACAGCATGCTGGGCACATGGGAGAGGCTCCACAAATGTCTCACAGATAACTAAACAATCAAACAAAGGAACAAGAGCCATGTAAGAAACTGATCAGAGCCTTGTTCTGTGGGCCTCTGACTTGAATGGGAGCACAACACCAAGCTGGCGGCCTATTGTTAGGGCATCTCCCTAGGACCTGATAGGTTCCCTAATCTGGTTCTCTTCTTCTTAGCCTACATGTACATCACCTGTCAGTGCATTTACAAGTCAGCTGAATTCAGTGACAATTTTGAGTCCTGTAGCACTGATGAAAATCTTTGCTCTGTGTGGATTTCCCTGGTGTAGACTGCTATGTACCCTGTCTTCCTCTTCAACCTGATTGTGAGCCCATAGACATTTGGCTGTATGTTAGAATAGGCCTAGTCTTAAATCTGACTAGCCCACTCTTCAATAGTTAGAACCCTTCCCTTCCTTCTTGGGGGGAAAAAACCCAAGTGTAACGACCAAGCCCTGAAAAACAGCAGTAACTTACGATCTTTCATAGGGGAACAAACTTGCCACACCACATAGAATAGAAGAAAGATTTTGGGACCTCTGGAGAGGCCCAGAGCCATGCTCCTCCCCATAGCTTTCCCACATGGTGATGGTAATGAGAACGATAACGACAATGATGACAATGACATAAAGATATCTGTTATTGAACATTGAATACTGCCAGGCATTATGCTAGGCATCTTTAATATAATCTGGCACAGAATTTGGTAAGAAAAGTCTTACCATACCTATTTTACAGGTGAGAAAATTGAAGATGAAAGAAACTATATAAGTCATCCCTGGAAAAAATCTAGTAGATGTCAAAGCCAGGATTCAAACCCAGGTCAGTCCGAAAGCCGTTTGTGTTACCTTCACTTCTCCACGGCACTCCCCCTGCATGTGTGTGTGCTCCCACAACAGCCAGGGGCACCCAGCCACTTTGAATTGTTGTCTCAAGGACTTCCAAGGATGTACATGGGTTTTAGAGCTGCAGTTGTTTCCCAGGAGACCAGAAGCATGCATGGGCACCAGCTTCCTGAGTTTTTATTCTAATCTCATTCATGGCTTCCTCAAGAGAATGCCTAAATAAATCATGCTGCCTCCATTTCACTCCACAGAGAATGAGCTGACCCAGTCCAGCTCCTGAGTTTCACGTCCCCAGTGGAAAGCCACCTACCCACACACATGGCCGAAGCAACTGCAAATAAATAGCTCTGAAATTCTAATAGTGTTCATAGCACATTATAGTTCTTACATCATTGAAATGGTCCTTTGTCAGTGTGGTCCAAACACATTGTACTGGCTTGCCCTCCAGGCTCAGAATAACTGCAGAATTAATTACTTTAAATGATTTTAAGAAGTTTAAAATAAGTGATTTTTCTTTCAAGATTTAACAAACCACCTGACCATCAACAAGACAATGGGAGAAATAAACTGTGATCCATTCACATTGTGAAATATTATAAATTAAGAAAATAGATGAATCACAGCAACTTGCAATAATGTAGATGAATCTTAGAAGTATAATTACCTGGCATGCCAAGAAAGAGGATCAAATGAGTCAAACATAAGAGGAAAAACCCACAACAGAGAAGAGTAGTGCGGATATTGGAGATAGCAAGCAGGGGCTTCCAAATAACTATTATTACTGTGTTCAAGAAAATAAAGAAAATGACAGAGGGTTTTATCCAAGAACTGGAATCTGTTAATAAAATAGTCAAATGAAAATCTTAGAACTAAAACATAAAATTACTGAAGTTAAGAATGAGCTAGATGGGTTAAAAAGCAGATTCATTGTAGCCAAAGAGAGGATAGTGAAGCACAAAAGAATGAAAAATGACAGGTAAAAGAGCACAGGAGATCCAGAGACATGGTGAAAACACCCAACATATCTGTAATGTGTGTCCCAGATAGAGAAAAGAGTGATAATCAGATAGAAGTAATTTTTAAATAAATATATTAGTTGAGAATTTTCCAAAAATTATGAAAGACATCGAGGCATGGAATAAAGAACTTCTACAAACCTCAAGCAAGATAAATACCAAAAAAAACACACCTAGTTAATCACAAAAAAAAAAAACCTGCTAAAAACCAAAGACAAAGAAAAAAATATTAAAAGCAGCCAGAGGGGAGAACCCACATTGTTTTCAAAAGAGCAACAGTAAAACTGACAGTTAAGTGACAGAAAAAATGGAAACCAGAAGACAGTTAAAGGTAACTTTTAGATGCTGAAAGAAAATAATTGTCAACCTAAAATTTTATACTCAGTGAAAATATCCTTAAAAATTGAAAATATAATAAAGGCATTGTCAGGCAAACAAAAACTGAGAGAATTTATCACTAGTGTATTTTCACTAAAAGAAACATTAAAAGGAATTTTTAAGGCAGAAAATAAATAATTTGAGATGGAAACACAGTAATGCAAAAGAAGAAACAATGCCACAAAAATAAAATGTATGGATAAATGTAAATTAATGTTTACTGTATGAAACAATGATACAGCCTTGTTCAGTGAAACAGTCAACCTTGGATCTCTAAGCCACTGTGTAAGAAATGTGACTGCCTTGGGGTTGCCATGCTGTGAGAAAGCCCGGGCTACCTGGAAAGGTCATGGGTGTGCACTCCAACCAACAGTCCTAGCTGAGCCCAGTCTCATTCTCATGGTCCAGGAACCAAGCATGTGAGTGAAAAAGTCTTCAGATGATTCCAGACCCCAACCATTCAAACATTTTCAGCCAAGACACCAAGCAGAGATAAGCCATCCCTTTTATGCTCTGTCCAAATTCCTGACCCACAAAACATAAGTGGGATAAAATGGTTGTTGGTTTATGCCACTAAGTTTTAGGATGGTTTGTTATAAGCAATAGATAACTAGAAAAGGTTGAAACTATGAGGATGGATGGAAGAAGACATACCAAGCAAACATCAACCAAAAGAAAGGTGGTGTATCTAAACAAGTATCAAACAAAGTAAACTTTAAAGTGAGCCATTTTACTGAATGGTATTTTCTAATGATAAAGGGGTAGATTCAACAGAAAAATATAACAACTCTAAATTTGTATGCACACAATAACATAGCTTCCAAATATATAAAGCAAAAACTGACAGAACTAAGGGAGAAAAACACAGATCTATAATTATAGTTGGAGATTTTTAACTTATCTCCCTGAGCATATTTTTAAAAACTGGCATCATTCAGAGTATATCCTCTGAAGACAGTGAAATCGAGCAAGAGAGAAATCCCTAAATAATCAGAAATTAAGAAATATACTTTTCTAAATAACCGATAAATCAAAGTAAAAAGAAAATTGCATAAAATATCAACCTGCTAGCTTTGGTTGGGTGGCTCCATTGGTTGGAGCCTCATCCTGTACCCCTAAAGTCTGCGGGTTCAATTCACTGTCAGGGCACATGCCAGGGATGCGTGTTCAATGGCCAGTTGGGGCCCATGCGGGAGGCAAGTGATCAATGTTTCTCTCTCACATGCATCTCTGTCTCTCTCTGTCTCTCTTTCTCTCCCTTTCTCTCGCTCTCCTTCTCTCTCTAAAATCAATAAATATATTCTCAGGTGAAGATTAAAAAATAAGTAAATATCAAGCTTCTAGCCAACAACAACACAAACCCCATTAATAAAGACAAAAACAAGTCACAGAATGGAAGAAGATATTTGCAATACATATGGAAATGTTTTGAATGGAATGGCAATGAAAATAACATGAAAAACTGTTGGATGCAACTAAAATAGAGACAAAAAGAAATAGCTAGGATGGCTAAAAAAAATGTAATTGACACTATTGTCGTGGACAAAGACAATGGGGAGGCGGATTGACTGCGGGAAGTGGAGGTGGGTAGGGAAGGGGAGACTAATGGGAGAAAATGGAGACACCTGTAATTTAACAACAATAAAAAAGAAGAAAACACACACACACACACATACACACACACACAATATCAGGTGCTGGTATGACTGTGGAGCAGCTAGAACTTCCACACACTACTGCTGGATCAGTAAGTCAGTACAGCCGCTTTGGAAAATTGTGTGGAAATGTCCACATAACATGTGCAAACCCTGTAACACAATTGCACTCCTGTTATACCCAACAGATAAGAGTGCATATGTGCACAAAAAGACATGTACAGGAAAGTTCACGCTCTACTTACAACAGCCAAATGTGGACACAACTAAATGTCCATTAACAGGAGAAAGAATGAATAAATGGTGTGCTTTATTCACACAATGGAATATCACTCAACCATGAAAAAAGGACTGCTAATGCACATGACGACATAGATGAACCTCGCAAATATAATGCTGAGTGAAAGAAGGCAGACACAAGAACACATACTTAATAATTCCCCAAGTGACCTATGGTGATCTGAGTCAGAACGGCGGTTACACCGCAGTGGGGGCAGGAGAGGAATGCACTGGACGGGGATCCGAGGGAAGCTTCTGGAGTACAAATAGTATTTCATATCTTGATTTAGGTGTGGGTGCATAAATGTATACTTTGCAAAAATCAATTAAGTTGCACACTTAAGATTTGTGCATTTTCTGGTTTTCATGTTATGCTTTAATTCACAAAAAAAGTTTTTTAAAAGCAAAAAAAGGAGCAAATACAAAATTCAGCCTAGTGGTCGCTCCTGGAGTGAAGGCCAGAAGAAGAGAAAGAAGCCCAGGTGTGCCCTAAATTTGATACATGATACATGGAGTGCATACACTCTTTTTTGCAGGTGTCAAATATTACATTATAACCATAAATGTTGATAGACAATACTTTAATGAAAACAAATTATTCAAATATTTAAAACCCATGTGTTGAACTTGGAAAGAATTTTTCAAGTAAAATTAATGTAAATGACTTTCAGTGATATTTAAATACAGGAAGACAACTGCACTAACCGAATGTGCCCTAGCATTCTGCTGATGGTGCCTTCAAGAGGCTGCTTCAGATGAGGCAGAACAATAATAATGGCAGACATTGCGGCAGATATACTGTCTTCTGGGCACTGTTGTGAATGCCGTACATGCATTTAATCGTCATACAACCCTGTGAGGCTGGTACCGCTATCACCCCAGTTGAACAGACAGGGACACACACACAGGGAGCCAAAGTGATTTGCCCATGGCCTCACAGCAGGCAAGCGGGAGAGGCAGCATTTGAGGCTGGTTTTGAATTACCGTCTGGTTTCAGAGCCTACTCACTTAACCTCTGCACCGCTCTGCCTCTTGTAAGAGACACATCTATGGTTTCTGGAAGTTCTCAACCATTCCAGACTCCTGACAAGGCCTGAAATGGAGCTCCAGCATTTTCTAATACCTGCCTCATAGAGAGGAGTGTTATGATGTGTCCGTAATTACAATGACAATGAATCTCATTGTCATTACTGCCAGTAACAATGACAAGAAACATTAAGCCTACACTGTGCTATACTACAGAGTAGATTAAAAAGTTGCCATGATTGAACAGTTAACACATTTCTTCATTCCAGACATTCACTAAGAAAGAAGCGACCTGGATGAATTACCTGTTCTCTCTAAACTCTCTCCAATCCTTTCCTGGTGGATGGCACTGACTGCTTTACTCAATGCATTCAATTTATCATGACACTTGCCTCCCCTCCCCTCTAGGAGTTTAGGCTTTGTTTCTGATCTTCCTTGCCTCCTTGCGGTACACATTACTTGAACATAGTAGGTACTTAGCAAATATCTGGGTGATGAGTGCATACAAGACACATAAACAAAGATGAGGCCAAACACCCCAGTTCTTTGTAAAAGCTTCCACACACCCCTTACCCTTGCCCATCACATTCACTGCTGTACCCCCAGGCCTTAAAAAAAGGCCTGTAAGTTGTAAACACTAAATACCTGTAAGTCGGTGCATCCTAAACACCAGGTTCGGTTGAATGAATGAAAGTATGAAGGACAGATAATTCTCCTACCCTGTAAAGTGTCCGTGTACTATTCATCCCTGTGCATGGCCTCACTGCGTGGGCTGAGTCAGCATGTCCGTCGTGTCCAGCAGAGGAATAAGGGATGTCTGCTGCACTCTGGCTCTCAAAGGTGGACTGAAGCAGCTGACAACAGAGCCAGGGGCCGCCCGCCAGAGAAAACACCCTGCAGTGGCCCCGCAGGTGGCGGTGGTGGTGTAGCCTATGTTCAGGTTGCAGCGAGCAGTTCTTATCTGTCGCGCAGTGGAGGAGGCCTCCAGTATGTTCAGAAATTTTCTTTTTAGTCCAGCTTTATTGAGATATCACTGACCCTGTGCAATATAAGGCATATGTGTTAATTTGATATATTTATGTATTGCAAAATGAGTATCACAATAGTGTTGGCCAACGCCTCTACTTCATCACATAATTGCCATTTTGTGTGTGTGTTTGTGGTGAGAAACTTTAAGATCTACTATCTTAGCAACTTTCAAGTAGGAGGGGGAGCCCAGAAAAACCTCGAATTTATTTATAAAAAAACAATGTGTTTATTCTTACATGGTGAAACATCAGTCACCTTCAAAGTACTCTCCATTTTTTCACTGCTCAAAACAGTTTTTGAACTTGTTGATTTTGATGTCTTTTAGTGCCTAGGCCATTTTTGTTTCACCTCTGCCGCAACAACAAAATGTTTTCCTTTGAGGACTTTCTTCATCCAAAGAAACAAAAAAAGCTGCTGGGGGGGGATCAGGTGAATAGAGAGGGTGGGGCACAAGGGTCATGCCATTTTTGGTCAAAATCTGCTGAACACTAAGTGTAGTGTGGGCAGGTGTGCTCATAAATCACCCATCATGAAATTGGCAAATGCCTTAAGTCTTCAAAAAAATTCACAGAAATCGAACACAGCCTCTCACAACAACACCAGCTGGTTCAGTGATACTGATGTGTTCCTAGAACATTTACCTAGTCAGGAAAGCATGTACTACAAAGGGCATGCCCTCCAGAAGATAATTCTGGGTTTTGGGGGGTCCCTACTCCTATATAATACAGTATTGTTACCTATAATCACCCTATTATACATTACAACCCTAGAACTTATTCATCTTATAACTAGAAGTTTATATTCTGACCAACGTCTCCTACTTTCCCCCTTCCCCTCAACTTCTGGTAACCACCACTCTGAGTTCGGCTTTTTTAGATTCCACATATAAGCGATAATATAAAATATTTGTCTTTCTCTGTGTGGCTCATTTCACTAAGTACAATGCCCTCAAGTTCCATTCATGTTCTCACAAAAGGCAGGATTCCCTTCCTCCTCATGGCTGGTAGGATGGATGGATAGCTAACTAGATAGATAGATAGATAGATAGATAGATAGATAGATAGATAGAAAGAAAGAACATCTTCTTGGGCATTCACCTGCTGGTGGACACTTAGGTTGTTTCCTCGTCTTGGCTGTTGTGAATAAGGCTGCAATCAACAACAGTGCAAAGATATCTCTCCAAGATCCTGTTTTCGTTTCCTTTGGATATATTCCCAACAGTGGAATTGCTGGATCATATGGTGGTTCTGTTTCTAATTGTTGAGAGACCATATTGTTTTCCACAGTGGCTGTACCAATTTACATTTCCACCAACAGTGTGCAAGGGTTCTGTCTTCTCCACATCCTTGATAGCACTTGTTAACTCTTGTCTTTTTTGTGATGACCATTATAATGAAGGGCATGAGGTAATAATATCTCACTGTGGTTTTGATTTGCATGTCCCTTACGATTTGGAACGTTGAGCCCTTTTCCTGCACCTGTTGGTCATTCGTATGTCTTCTTTGGGAAAATGTCTGTTCAGTTCTTCTGCCCATTGTTTAATCAGATCAATTTTTTTTGCTATTGAGTTTTATGAATTCTATACATATTTGGATATCAACCCCTTATCAAATATAAGATTTGCAAAAATTTTCTCCCATTCTACAGGTTGCCTTTTCATTTTTTTTTTGGTGGTTTTCTTTCTGTGCAGAAACTTTTAGTTTGATGTAGTCCCACTTGTTTATTTTTTCTTTTGGTGCCAAATCTAAAAAATCATTGCCAAGACTGATGTCAAGGAGTTATGCTTTTTTCCTAGAAGATTTACTGTTTCGAGTCACACATTCAAGCCTTTAATCCGTTTTCAGTTGATTTCTGTGTACGGTATAAGACAGAGATCCAGTTTCATTCTGTAGAATTTTCTCCCTTTGTTTAGTAAGAAGTTGCCACAAGCTTCCAGGCTGGGAGAGAGGGCAAGAAGTTTCCTTCCTCAGTTTCCCCTGCTCTACTTCTGTCTCTTGTTTTTCTTTTGGGAATTAGTCCCCTAGCGATGAGGGAGACATGTGATGGCCCTTTTTAAAGCTGAAACAGCATGAGTCAGAATGAGCTATGCCCTGGGGCACCTCTGGAACAGCCATGTGGGAAAAAGCTATTCTTTCTTGCCCTCAAAAAGCATGCCTTGTTCTTCCAGGCTGGATGCTCGACCTCCTTCCTGCCTCCTCCTTGCCCTTCACCTCCTACCCAAACCCTCATTTGAGCCTAGAATGCAGCTTTCTCCCTACCCTGCCTTTCTTTCTGGTCTGCAGTGGATGAAAGCCAGAGGTCGAGCTCGAGAGCAGAAAGAACCTACAAAGCAACCCACAGAGCTGGGAGAACCGACCCGGAACAAAGTGTTTCTTAGAGGTACACTCAGCAGAGTCTCAGAACCTGACACTCCGGTCCAGTTTGTCTGTTCATAATCTTTCACTGCAAAAAGATGAAGTGATGGCCTTCACGCATTTCGGTGCCCGATGCAGGGCTTCGCTCAGCAAAGTCCTGAGTTTCTATGCCCTCCCCACCGCCATTCCCTTGGCCCCCCACCGCCATTCCCTTGGCCGAGTGACACTGGGGGCTGCCATGGGGATGGGAGGAGAGCTGAGGAAACCGCCGCATAGCCCTGATCACTCTCTGACTCAGACTCAGAACCCAAGTCTGAGAAACGTCATCCAGACACCTGACCTCTTCTCGCAGCATCTACTCATTCTTAACACTCTGGCTGAGTTTTTGTGGCACCTGTCTTAGCCACTTTGGGGCTCCTCTTCCAGTCATTTCTATTTTGGTGCCTTTTCTCAGGCTCTCTCCACCTCTTTTTTCTCTTTTTTTCCTCTGTCTCTATCTCTTGTGTCTCTGCCCGGCCACAGACCTCTTCACATGGCCCTGTCTCTATGTGTCATTTGCTGTCTCTGTCCCAAGGGGCCTCCTCCTGCATCCTCCCGAGGACTTCGGGAAATGCCTAAGTGCAGCCCCTGCTCCCTGCGCCAGCACTTTCATCCCGATCCAGGTGGCTAGAATCCAGTTCAGGATTTACGGTGCCCTGACCCTGAGCCGTCAAGAAGGAACAGCCAGATTAATGGGGTGGGCGGGCTGGGATAATAATCGTTTGTTTGATGTGACAAGCCTGATAGGCGTTGATTTACTTACAGACTGATGGGCTTTTAATTGAGCACCTCCATCCCAGTCACTTCAAAGGCAGGGGAAGTTGACAAGGGGCCCCTTTCACGGAGGGTTCCCAGTGACTGACAGCCCCCCTCCACTGACGCTCTCCTTGGCCCAGGATTGGGCCAGGCGGCCTCTACCAGGCCCTCTGGCAAAGTAACACGTTTTCTGTGTAATTCAGAAATAGCCTTTTGTCTGCTGCCAAGGAAGGCAAGCCCCGCTCGCAAGGCCCGTCTCCCAGAGGGTGAGGAAGGGAGCGGAGAGGGAGATGCCGAGGGGGCACGGCGGGGCCGGGACTCCAGGCCTTCTGTGGGCGCAGGGCTACTTTGTCCGTGCCCTCTTTTGCGGGTGCAGCTCTCACCCAGCTCACTTCTCCTTCTCACTTCCTCTCTCACTTTATTTAAACCCTTCTCCTGGCTTTCCCCTTCCCAGCTCCCAGGCCCCTTCCTACTCCTCCTCTTTCCCCTCCTACTTCCTCCTTCCCTCTCAGGGAAGACCAGAAAAGGTGGAATCGGCTCCTGCTGTCCCCTGGAGTGGCCTATGAACACCAGTCTTCTCCTCCCCGACAGCTACCCTTCCCCGCTCAGGCTGCAAGCTGGGAGGCCTTCCGGATCAGGGCACCCTTGGACTTGGATGCCAGGCCTCCATGGGCCCCGCCCTCCTGTAGGCCACACCACAGTGAATGAGGCCTCTGTGAATGAGGCCCATGGGGCTTACATCCCTTTCTTGCTTGGTCTAGAAGAGGCGCTAACAATCCAAGTTTAGTCTGCTGGAAATTTTAGAAAACACTCGTTATCAGGGAAGTTGTGCCAGGATGGATTTGCTTTGGTTTTGTTTGGTTGTTTTGTTTTGTGAAGTCCTGACTTACTGGCTGCTAAACTTCCCTTATCCGTAGAAGAAGATACACCCACAGCTTTCTCGCGATGTCAGCTTACTTGCTGCTAGCTGGGCTGGGGTCAAAGGAGTGGGGGTGGTCAGCGATGAAGGCTCAGACCCCCGCCCCACCCATGGGGCAGAGTGCCCATGCTTCCTCACTAGGTCAGAGGTCAGTGAGACCCACAGCCGAAGGAGCTGTAGTGACTGCCCAACATGACAGGCAAGCCTTGTTCCCTATGTTTTTCCCCGCAGTAACTTGTCCAAACTCATAGAGCCAGGAAGGTAGTGAAAGATCAAGTACCCAGCTAAAAAGACAACAATAATAATTTATATTTGCATAGCATTGTTTAGTTTGGGAATTACTTTCACATATATTAGCTTAATTGATCTTTTAAGAACTGTGTGAGATAATAAGTGTGATGTCATTGTGCCCATTAGACAGATGATAAAGTTGAGACTCAAAAGATAACATGCTCCTAAGAGGCAAAATCAGGAATCAAACCAGTGACCTTTCGCTTTGCGGGACCACACCCAACCAACTGAGACACAGTGGCCAGGGCTGGTCCATCCCTTTTGAAGCCAAAAGGTGGTTCAATCCTGTTTTCTTGTTCCAAAAGGTGGTTCAATCTTGTTTTCCTTCCTCGTTTTCTTTTCAGGTACTCCCCTGGTTCTCCACCCTCCTGGTTTGGGTGTCCAGGGTCAGAGCCCTAGCCTTGGGAGACCAAGCCTCTCCCTTTGTCTCTGTTCCAAAAGACACATCCAAACCTTTCCTGAGAGCATTGCGCTCCCTTAAGATCTGCCGTCCCAGCCCTCCTCTCATGTCTGCACACGAAAGGGCTGTGAGTGAAGCACCTGTGCTTTGGGTTCTCTGCTGTTGGAATGCAGCCACCAAGGCTGTTCACTGGCCATCATCTGACGATCCGCCCAACAGACTCCTCTCGGAGCCAAGAAAACGGATGTCTCTCTTGACCTGCTAGAGGAGTAATTTCTAGCAGAGAGCGAAGCCCCAGGGCAGAGGCTTCGGACAAACTGGACAAACTAATCACGTCTGCCTTCTCTGCCTCTCTGCCTCGTCTGTATTAACACTGATGCACTTGATGCCGCGAAATGCGGTTTGTTTACATGTTGGTCCCCTCGTTGGAATCCAGTCTTTTCGGGCAAGTACACATCTTTCGCCTTCAAAGCCTCAGTGCTCAGCTCATCTGACACCCTCAATGCCCAACAGTGAAATATTTGTTGAAATGATTGTTGCTGAGGTATTTGTTGAAAGGCAGTTCAGTGGAGTGGTGGGGTCACATGACCATCTCCACTGCTTGCCATCTGAAGCCCTTGGACAAGTCATTTAAATTTTCTGTGACTCGGTTTCCTCATCTGTAAAACGGGACAAAAGTAGCAGCCACCTCATAAAGTGATTGTGACGACTGAATGAGTTAATAATATTTCATCTAATTTACAATGCACCATTATTTTAAGTCCAACAAAGGAAGAAATTATCTGTGACATGATGCTTCTTTAAAATCGATGTCAGAGATATTAAAAATGTGGAAACACACATCTTGAAATTGATGAAATGCATCTGCGTCGAACACTTAGCAGAGCAGTTGCACGCAGCACATGACCTTTAAGTGAAAGCCACTGCCGCTGTTGTTGAATTGCGTTCTCACAAAAAGCCTACGATGAACAAGTCCATCTTCGTTTTACAGATGAGGAAACAGGGATTCAGAGAGATGAAATAGCTTGACCAAGTTCACAGAGCCAGGGAGCCCGCAGGCAGGCATTGAAACCTGCCTTTGAGGTACAATAATCCTTAGTTATTACAAAAACTGGCAGCCGCCCACCAAGCTACCAGAGAGTTAGAAGCTGAGTTTTGTTCTCAATTACATTAACTTTCCTTAATCTAAGGGATTTTTGTCCCTCTTCTGGTATAATTAATCTGCTTCTTCCTCCCCCTCCTTCTTTGTTCTTGGCTCTGATCTTGTTACTTTTCTGTTAATGGCTTCAGGTTTTACTGTATCTGCATTTGGAGGTGTATAAATAGATGGCTTTTAAAGATGACAAGTGTAAAGAAGAGGGAGAGAGAATATGCTCACGATCATGTACAGGGATGCGTAGATTCTGTGTGGACGTTCCAAGGAACGACCCACAGCGCCCCCTCCAATCCTACCACGGCGAGACTCTGACGCTAGGTGTCCTGATTAAATGCAGAGAGCTCAGCTTGCCTCTCCAGCTGGGTTATCTGCCGCACCAGACTTTGCCCGTGACCTAGTGAGGCACTATAGGGTGGGTGGGGTAAAAGGGAGTTTGGGAGGGTAAGGTAGGGCTGTTAACTTTTCTAGGACCTCTTCTGGCTCTGTGTGGTACACCCCCTCAAAAAAGTTGAGAGTATAAGTTTCCAGCTCACTAATGCAATGAGCCTGCTGCAAGGGAGGGCATCCCATTGACTCCAAATGGAACCAATGTAAAGGTGGTCGCTGTTTTTAACCAACATCAGAAAGGGCACCTCCAGGCTGTATTTTATTTGGGGTTTGGCAGGAGTCTCCCCACAATCCCAGGGGCAGCCCAGGACCCACGGCTTTCAAGGTCATAGAAAGATGCCACTTACCACCTCTGCAACAGTTCCCAAGTGGGAAATCCCAACATTCTACCACTTCTGCCAAGTGTGCTATGCTCATGGTAAAAGACAATGAATATAGCCCAGTAGTTCAGTTGGTTAGAGCATCATCCCACTATGCCAAGGTTGTGGATTTGATCCCCAGTCAGGGGATAGATAAGATTCAATGAATGCATCAATAAATCTCAATCTCTCTCTCTCTCTCTCTCTCTCTCTCTCTCTCTCTCTCTCTCAAATCAATAAATTAACAATGAATACAGTAGGGCATAGTATTGTACTGGGTGTTTTCTTCCTAAGTAGGGAAGCCAAGGGACTGGCTAGAGGATTGTATTCAACGAATTTGCTTGGGTTTTTCAGGAGAGAATCACAGCGAGAGGACTTTTCCCAGGCTTCTCTCACCTCTCCCACCTGCCCTGAGACCCAGTGAGTAGAGAGGGGAGCTGCACGCTGGGTGAGGACGGGCGTCTCATGGTGCGACTGCACTGGGGAGGGGGGGCGGCAGCAGGGCGAGCACGCCATCTCTCCGTCCCGCTGAAGAGAGCTCACTGCTCCTCCTCCAGGACTGGATGAAATGGATGCTAGGCTCCCATGCACCAGACAAAGAAAGGTGTATCAGCGAACTAGAAGAAAGATGAAAATAGGTGTTCAGCTACTCATTCACATAGTGCACACAGCTCATCTCCAAGGCTTCCAAAAAAGTAGCCTCGCACTGAATCTCTTCCTACACTGTCTTATCTGAGCCTCCTGTGAGATAACCCTCTTGATGGAATATTTAAGAAATCAAATATAAATCACCAATCCTTTGTGTCACCTGCAGATTCATATTCCATAGGCCACATGGTGTATATGTCCATTCACGTATAGATGGTTGCAGGTGCCTTTTTGACCAGATGTTGCCATGTTTCAGTGTGTTTTTCAATATCTAAATCCATTTTTTTCCTGGAGATATGGGTGCAAAAACATAAATTTCAAGAGATCAGAGCCAAGAAAGTAGATGCATCTAGAGACACTTCAAAATTAAAAATGGGGAAAAATCTTTTCTGTCATTTGCAACCAACATAAAATGCCTATTGTTATGACGCGCTCATAAATAACTTGATTTTGGCATATGTTTTTGTACCAAACAGAAGATGAATAAATTAAATTTGATTTACAACCTTTTTCATTTTTATTAGCACGGCTCTGAACAGTTTATGTAAGGGACGTGCCAGAGCAGTTATGCCAAATGTCTTAAGGCGTTGGTATTGATATTATATAAATTAAGGTGTTTTAATTTGCATTCTTTAATTAACTAAATACTGGCAGAAAAATAAAACACAAGAGCAGTCCTGACTTATTGCCTCTATTAAACTGCTGACGTCGCTGCAAAGATGTTTTAAGTAATCCAGTTCATGCAGAGTGGGGGAAGGCGGGGATATTAACACTCTTGTTTGGCAAAATATATCGGGGTCTAAGAAACCGACACTGCTATGTTTTCAAGGTGGTTGAGGGGTGGGTGTGTTCTAACATCTGAATGTGTGTCCCCAAGGAAGAAATTAACCAAATGCTCTAACCCCTCATTCTGCCCAGGTCTGAGCTGAGGGGTCAGAAGGCACCCAGCCCTGCCACTGGGCCTGGGCAGGGCCCCAGGTGCTCTGCAGACCTAAGCAGTGTCCCCACCAATCTGGGAAGAGACAAGCTCACTGACTTAATCCAGTGGCTCTCAGGTCAACACGATCATGTCCAGAAACCAAGGAGAGAAATTGTCACAGATCCTTCAGTGAAATTAGCCCCTTCTGGTCCATCCTTCCCATCACACGTAAGCTCCAAAGCCCTAAAAAAAAAAAAATAAACCTTTCTAAAAAGATGTGCCAGGAATATTCCAATTCCTTTTCACACCCAGGTCCTCTCACCACCTTCAGAGACATTTTAAAAGTGGGAACTGTCCCTTCTTTCTCATCCAAGTTCATTCTTCCTCTTCCCTACTTTCCCTTCTTCGTTCTTGACTTTTGCTCTCTGTGTCTCCTCTCCTGAAGGGTCAGAGTAATTTTCCTTCCAGACTTGTAAGGAGGAACAGCTCTAAAGAGAAGATAACAGTTTCCTGTTGTTGGCCATAGGAGGAGAGATTTCTCCTCAAACCCAGGAGAGAACATTGGACTGCTCTTCCCTAAACCCTCAGGGACCTCAGTCTGTGCAACAGCCTCTACTCTCCTCTCGCCACCCACCACCCTGAGGTGACTAGAGACATCACACAAGGCAAGGGGGTCGGAGAGGAGTTCACCTTCCTCCTGGCCCCAGAAAACACCTTTCTTTGCACGTTCATAGGGCACTGTGTCTCCTGAGAGCCCAACAAGAAGCTCTGCAAAGGCCAACTGCCCAGACCCTACACCAGCTTTCTCCCTGGGAGCTGTCCTCTATTTGCTCCAGGAATCAAGGATGAATTCCATCTTTACTCAGGGAAATACTGGCCTCCCGTGCCAGCATCCTACCCCCCTTCCCGCCCGCCAGAAAATCGCACTTTCTTGTCGTTTCCCATCTTGCGGCTCTGTCAGTTGTTTTAAAACAACTGTTTTAAAACATGTCTCCTGTCATAAATAAGATTGTCATCGTGCATTTTGATTGCAGTGGTGAAAAATTCACCCACTGAGAGAGAGACAGGGACCTGTGAGAGCCCCTTCAGGCCTAAAGTAGCACAGGAATAAACCTAAGAGAAAGACACAGTTTGCTTAGGGTTTTTTAACTACCGTAGCTTTTCTGGTTCGGGTTATTTGGGGTCTTCTTTTTTACCATTTGTTTATCAATTTATGCAAGGAAACTAAGAACAAAAACAAAGATAGCCTGACAGAAAGGGGTTGTGTCAAACTTACCAGCAATAGGCGGGGAATCGTGGAAAGGGTGCCTCAGAATTCCTGAGGAAAGTTCTCTGAGACCTTGGAATTTCACTTTAGACTGGGATGTAAATGTATGCTGATTCCACAGGCCCTTCAGTACTCCGCCCAGTCTGGATGGCTCCTCCTAGTGCCACAGGGTCAAGGTCACTAACCACCAGTGAGCTTTGACTGGGTGGCCCCAGGAGCCCCAGGCCTAGTACTGAACATGAGGAGACAAAAGAGGAGATGAAAGCCGGCCTCCAAGAGGCTCAGGTACCAGAATACCTGGGGAGCGGGACAGTCCGCTGCCTTTTTCTTCCTCCACAAATGGTTGACAGAGCAGAAAACCCTGAACATCTCACATACACATGTCCTTTTGTACCTTTGAATTTTGCAGGTAGTTTCGATGCAAAAATTATCATATGAGCAAAATGAAAACTATGTACCTGCCTCCTGAGCAGTGTACTAACAATAATGCTGATTTAATGACTTCAGGTCTTCCAAGGCTTCACAGGCCTCACCCTGCAAACTCATGGGTAGGCCTGGGGAGGAACATCCCCCGATACTTACTGTCTTTGATGAGAGACTCGGCCTTTTCATGACCATGACCAAAAATGGTCTAGATAATCCAGAATTCTTGCTAGGATTCATTCACTGGAAACTTTGCTACATGAAGACAGGTATTTGTCAATATAGGGTGAGGCGAAAATAGGTTTACAGTTGTTCGTATGGAAAACAATACAATCATTAATAAATAACAACATAAGAATAAACTCTGTTTCGTGTACTCACAGCTGTAAACCTGAGTTGCTCCACCTTGTAGCTTGGATTCTTTCAGGCCAGACTTGAATATTCCTCTCCTCCTCCTCCTTCTCCTATTAAATGAGGGAGCAGGGGGAAGGGAGGAGAGGGTGAGAAGCATGCACATTTTCCTAAATCCAAACATGGACTGGGACCTCCCTTTCCAATTAGCCTTCCAAGTCCCCCAGATGATGTGACCAGAAGGCGCCTGGGTCCCCAGCTATCCTAGCAACTTGCGTATAGCTTCTGACCCAGCAGTTTTTCTCCTAAGAATTCATCCTGTAGTTCTATTAGTACACATAGAGAATGATGTGTATATTATACACACACACACATATGTATACAAACTTACACATGTATGGTTATTCACTGTAGGAGCAAAAGATTAGAAACCATCCAAATATCCACCTGGAGGGGTCTAGTCAAAATGAACCAGGCCTATCCAAGTAACAATGCCACAGAACTGAAGTAAATAAAATGCAAAAGCCTGGGATGCCATCTCCAAAATATAGCAATTTTTAAAAAAAACAAATGTGCAATTGTTTGTACAGTATGTTGCCATTTATGTGTAAGATGGGAGATAGATAGATATAGATATAGATATAGATATAGATATAAATATAGATATAGATGGCTAATATATATACCAAATACCTCTGGATGGATGGACAATAAACTCACAGTATTAATGCATGAACGTGTTGACCCATAGTAGTAATGCCTGACGGCTAGAGGGAGGTTTTTTCACTGTACATTCTGATAGCTTTGGAATTTGGCACCACAAGAATGCAGTTCATAATAAATAAATGCATTTTCCAATAAAATAAAAAAAATTAAATCGTCTGTAAAAGGGGCTCATCACGCAGCTCTGCAGTGTGAACGGACCACGCCGCGCCTCTCCTCTGGACACGGGGCTCAGCCGGGGCCCCAGCTCCGAGGGCTCCTTCTGTGACAGAGGCTGGCCAAGGGCCACCGGACCACACCCTGCTCCAGGCTGTCCTGGCGTCTTGAAATTCGGTTTTATCCCACACAGCCAGTGATGATGAAGCCACGGCCTGAGCAGCTCCCCCTTTTCTCTCACTGTGTTTGTTAAAACAAGTCTGGAGCTGTGCATTCCAGCTAGTTGGGAGCCCGGCCTAAGAGGGGACATGCTTTGGGTCTGTGTGGAGGTTTAGCCAGGAAAAGTGGGGATTGCAGAAACATCATCGCCACCACGACTGAAAGCCACAGAAGGGTCAAAAGCAGGTGTGATGCCAGCCCTGTGCAGCTGAGGCACTCACAGTCTGAGGTGCCCACTAGGATCTGTTGGGCCTGGGGTACCTGCTGGTTCCAGCTGGGGGAAGCTTAGCACATGGGGGTGGGTCAGCATGATCTCTGCTTCCCTTCCAGGGGCCTTTCGCTCTGCTCCAAAACTCCCCTCGTACCAAATAAGAGAAGGGGCATCAACACATCTAGAATGGCTCATTCTGACACCCAGAAGATGCTTGGTAAATGTAACAGAATCTGAAGTTACCTTGGAGCAAATGGGTCTAAGAACAGTGTGTAACTAAACTACAGGATACTGTGCAGGATTTAACTTAGGGCTTCCTGGCTTTTTTTTATATCTGCCAAAGAAACATGCAGACACCCAAAGTTCAAGCCTGCCCTGCCCTTCAGGACCTGGGAATGTGCATACCTGAGAGGAGAGAGGTCTGGACTGGCTGGCTTGCTCGCATCCCTACCTACCTGGGGATCCCCTAGGGCCCACGCCTTCCACATGGTCAATAAACAGTCACTGGATGAACTAATTCAATCCAGTTCAATTCATTGAATAAATGGTCCCCTCACTTCCTTCTCTGCCTCAGTTTCCTCTCTACCTTACTCTCATTCCTCGAGATGAAAGCAAAATCGTGATTGTGAAGAGCAGCCTTATGGCCGAAAACAATTCAAGTCCCTTGTTTTCTGACTCTTCTGCGGCTCTCTCCCTCAGCCCATTCCCACACACAGAAGACTGTCTCAGGAACTGTTAGTTCTGCCACTTTCCAGCTGTGTAATCTGGGCGAGTTACATAACCTCTCTGGGCTCCCGTGCCTCACCTGTGAAAAGCAGGCATGATCACAGTGCCCACCTCACTGGTCTGCTATGAGAAGTAAATGAGTTCTCGCACCTAAGGTGCTGGGAAGTAAGCACTCAATAAATGTTATTATTCCCCTGGGTGGAACACGTTGTCTGCTAATCACAATTGAGATGTTGGCAGATTGCTAAAGTATGATTCCTTCCAGCAGTATTCGAAACTTAAAAGAGGAATCTCTAAGAAACTCGAAAGCCCAAAGGAACAAAGTAGTCGAGGGTGAATGCCCAGGGCTGAAGCTGATGAGTGGGGAGGGGGGGCGGGGGCGGGGCGGGCAGATGAAGGCTGGAGAACTTCAAAAGCACACCTACTCGCATCCCCCTCACCCTGGCAGCCCTGCCTATCTCCTGGGGGCTGATAGGAGATAAATGAAATCACTTCTTCAAAGCACCCTACTCAAGGACCCGGATCAAACACCGGGGCTTGAAGATAAGCTTCAGTCTACATTTCCTTTCCTCCATTCCTTCCCACCACTAGAATTCTCCAAAGGAAATTCTAGAGGGAGGAAAAGTAGTTAATTCCTCCTCTTTTATCCAAAGGTGTTACCTCCCCATCCACAGGCAATGGCCGGTGATAGGGGAACCGGGGAACCAGGGAGGGAGTGGGGAGGCCCTGTCAGGGACCTCTGCCTACGCGGAGTTCACTGTGTGACTTTCAACTTCCCCATAAGCTCTCAGAGCCCGGGGCTTCATCTGTCAAAGGGGATAAAAGCACCTGCCCAAAATAACTCAGACAATTGTTATGACATGATGAACACAAACAGCTATTTGGGGAAAGATACCCAATGCTTATACAGTTAACATTGTGAAAACTACACAGTCATCCTTGAATCTTGGGGAATATGGTGACCTGAGACATACATGAATAGCCCTTTGTATGTGAAATTCTCACGCACTCACCAACATTCATTGGGCACATGTGGCATTCAGACGGCCTGGATTCACACCCTAGCCCCACCTCTTACCAGCTGGGACTTTGGGAAAGTTACCTAACCTCTCTGTGCCCTGACTTCCACCTCTGTGAAATGGGGGTCATGGCAGGACCTCCCTCACCGGGCTTCCGTAAGGATTCATCGAGATCATGTGAGCCAAGTGCTTGCGACAGTGCTTGGCTCTCCGTGTGGGCTATCCTGAGGATGAGAGCCACCCATGCAGCTAGGCAATAAGAACGCAGAGAGGATGAGGACAGTGCAGAGGCATTCACAGCCCGGTGGGGGAACGGACAAGTAACAAACCATGGCAGACGCCATGCAGTAAGTGTAGTAACAGAACATAAGAACTGTGAGAACGGAAGAGGGAGCTACTGGAGTGGGCTCCGTGCAAGGACAGGGGTTCTTGCCTTCACCCCACTGTCCCTCATGCCCGTCTGGCCCTCCCCTGCCCTGCTGTGTCTAAAGCCCCGGGGATGAGGCCTGCGGAGGAAGCCTCTCTCCAGGCCCCGGGCCGGCACAGTGCGCTACCCCGGGGCTCCCGGCCAAGGCTGTAATTGCCAGCCGCTGAAAGATATTAAATGCCAGGGAGGAAAACCAAGTTCTCTACGAGGACGACTTTTCAGAGTCCTTACAGCTTGTAAAAAAAAAAAAAAAAGTAAATAGTTACCCAGTGAGATATTATTTCATGTTGTTGCCATTAGGGCGTGAGTGTTATGCAGAGAGAGGTGATCGTTCAGGCGGTTCTGCCTCGGCTAGGCAGAAAACTCTGCATTAACCCGCACAGCACACCACTGCCTCTCTCTCACCCTGACGCAGGCGTTTTTTCCTGGGTGGTGAATGTTATGTAAATCGAAGGAGTGAAAAAAACCTATAAATATTCAGAATTTCCTAAAGGATGTTCTTAATGGCTTCTGGGGGAACATTTTTTTAAAAATACACTCTGACTGGAGACTAGAGGAAGGAAACTCTCGTGCTGGTGGCCTGTCTTCCGGTCGGTGGCCAGGGGTGAGATCCCCGGGACCCGTTGCTGCCCTGACTGTTCTCCGGAGCGACTGCACCGCAGACGCAGGAGCCCGTCACAGCCTTCGGTTACCTGGGACTTTCTTTGTGCCAAGCACTAAACGTGTGACATTCATCGTCTGCCTGGGGGCTCCCACCCCTGAGGTGGCCACTCTTACATTCTCACATGAGAAAAGCAAGGCTGAGGGAGGTGAACTTGCCCCGGGACCAGCACAGCAGCGTGATTCAGAGGCCTGGCTCCCAGAGACCTGACCCCAAGTGCCCACTCTGCCACTGCCTGGTGGTGCCACTTTGGGTAAGGGACCAACCTCTCCTCGCCCTGCTTTCTGCAGCTGTAAACAGGAATGAGGACAATGGCACCTGAGGCTGATCCAGTGCCTGGCACACGGAATTGCTGTCCTTCCCCACCACAGACTTGGGGCCTTCTCCAGCCGCCCTCACTCCTATCCTGGTTCCACAGTGCTGCTCACGCACAGGGCAAAGTAAGAAAGGGCTGGGGAGAGGGAGGCCCCTTAACCATACACCTGCCTCTTCTCTGCGATGGAGAACCAGGTGCCAGGTGCCCTGTCCCTGAACAACATTGTCTTGCATGGACTTTTCAACCACAACCCTGGCGCAATTCTCTGCCCTCGAGTGGCCCTCAATGAACTTGACCCTACGGAATCCTGAGTCTTATTCTCTCCCAGGTGACAAGCCGTTCCTTTGGAAACCGCCCTTGCTTTAAGCCACTAGGACCCCATTTAGGGCTCTGTGTGTGTTAGCCTTTCAGCTAAGTCAGTGTCAAACACTGATCGTAATAGTTGTTTAGTAGTGGTTTAATTTGGCCTCTGGTCTATCTTAACACAGTTGTCCAAAGATATGGTTCTCAAAACCACATCATAAGGTATGGTTCTCTCCAAAGGCGACTGGACGTATTCAGCCAAAGGAACACTGATGCCCTCACCAGCGCCCAAAAGGAAGGGTGTCCCCACTGCCTTGCTAGCACTTCCCAGGAAGGGGGATGAAAACAGGCCTGGTCTCCACCTCAACTCCGTCTGGCACCCACTGCTCCTGTCAGTGAGTTCTGCTGTGGGTAAGGTAGGGCGGCTTCTTTTTAAGTGCCGTATATTATCAGCTATGCAAACTGCTCGCCCTCCAGCCAAGCCTGGCCATCCTGCTCTCATTGCCCTTCTCCCTTCCTTTCCTTCACTCACTGCCTTTTCCTTCTCTTTTCCTCTCCAGACAGAGAGTATTTTATCCTCCTCCCTTCTTCTCCTCTGTCCCTCTGTCCTTTCTGCTGCCTCCTCTCTCTCTTTTCCCTCCAAATTCCTAAACGCCTTTTCTCTCTCTCCACTCCCCTTTGCTCCCAACGGATTCCCCATTAATCATTCCTAACACACATCTGCTTGGGTCCTAGAAGGATTTCTTGGCTGGCTCTCGCAGCTGGGTTGGTTACAATAATCAAGAAGGAGTCTTTCATCTTGTACTGCCTCCTAGGTCTCCCCTCTTCCCAGCTCATCCTCCTCCAAGGTGCCTACCCTCTTCCATTCTGTAAGGCTTTCTGCTGTCCTTTTTCTGCAGAGCAGCCTCCTAAAGACCAAGCGGCCCTGAAGGCTGAAGCAGCCCTGCAGAGAACCTTTCAATGGAGTGTTGGCAGCGATGTCAGAACGCACAGAGGCTGGTGTGAGAAGAGGCTGCACCAGGGGAGACAGAGACCACCACAATACAGTCAATGGGCTTGCCCCCCCCTTCTTGTACCCCTTTTGCTCCAATATGGGAGACATCTCTCAGTGGGAGCGTCCTTTAAAATTCCTTCTGACCGGATTTGACCAGGGTGAAATTGGGGTAGGGAAAACCAGTGGGATTTCTGAGAGGCCTATACACACTGCCCAAAACACAGCCCAGATCCAGGAGTACGTTTAACTGAGGGTTTGATTGAAATGGCCTGGAAATGGTGACTGCTGTCTTCTTCACTGAGCATGATAAAGCTTCGGGATTGCTATTTGTTATTTCTGTGATAGTTCTGTCTTTCTCTTTGAAGAACCCTTTTTTGAAATCCCCTATCTTGGGTTCTCATGCTGTCTCAAGATGCAGATCAACGCTGCAGAGTCAGGGACAGGTAGTCCTGGAGCAATATGCCCCGAGTGACAGGCCTGACAATCAGAGTGATGGATTGGAGCTGGGAAAGTGGTACTCGAAGTGAGGCAGTGACACCAGCGCGCCTCCCCTGGCCGCGCAGAGCACGGAGAAGCGGTCTCCCCAGAGGCCGACGCACAAAGGATCAGCTTCACCTTCTGATAATCCGCAGACGGGAACTTTCATGTCAGAGCTATGACTGTGTAAAATCTTTGCCAAGAGCGAAGCTGGCAATGCACACTCTATCCGAAAGACGCGAGGAAGGGGAGAAAGCAGAAGAGTGCGTAGTTATTTTTAATAAAGTTTTTATTCCGAACTTTTCCTGGGAAAAGTTACTGCGTTTTTCCCCGCGAGAAGAGAAGGATGGAGGGGGAGGGTCGTATCTCGAGCTTGCATCGACGTGCAGCATTTAGAGAGATCCCCAGCTCCTCTGGGACACTGGCCTCTCCAGTGGTCGCTGGTCTTCCCAAAATAGCACCTAGGTGTGGTGCGGTGAGGGAATTTTAAGCCTCTAAACAGGGCACGATAAGAAACCCGAAACACGCGAACACCGAACCTATAAATCAGCGGGCAGACACCGCGCAAAGCCTACGGTACACGCTTCCTCTGAACCATTTCCCCAGGAAGGGAGTCCTCAAACTTGCAGGCTTCGGACAGGATGGGCTCAAAGTTGCTGGAGCAGCTGACGCCGCGCCCCGAGAACCAAGGATGCCTCCGAGGCTCGGGCGCTTCCAAATGAGCCCACCCGGGAGAAGCTAATTAGGGGAAGAGAACTGGACCCGAGCAGAGCCCGAGCAGAGCCCGGGCAGAGCCCAAACAGGGCCGAAGCAGGGCTGGGGCTCTGGAGGCGCGGCCCGCCCCCAGGCGGCCTGCGGGAGAGGCTTAGACTCAGCAGAGCCGAAGCCGGCGCCGGGCGCTCCAGCCCCACACCCAGACACGCTCCGCCGCCGGCGGACTGCCCCCGCCAGCACCTCCGTCCCGGTGGTGTTAAGGAAAAGAGGAGAGCGACGGGAAAGCCAGCGGAGGATAGGGCGCAGGGCCCAGGCTCCGGGTGTGGGACCCCGGGCGAAGGCGGCGCAGTTGGGGGGTGGGGAGCAGTGCAGTGGGTGGTAGAGGCCGCAGCGGCGGCGGCGCCCGAGCGAGGCCCCTTTAAGGCTCTCCCCTCCCACCGGCGGAGCTGGCCTCCGCCTCCGCCCCCGCTCTCCCCGCCCCGGGGTCCCGGCGCGAGCTGCGATTGGGCGGGTGCGGCGATCCCTTTGAAGTGTGGCTGCCGATCGCGGCTATTTGACGTGCGGCTCGCGGAAGGCGAAGGTTTTTGTGTTGCTGTCCCCGGCTGGTGGTGGCGGCGGCGGCGGCGGCGTCGTGGAGGAGGGGTGGAGGCGCGGCGACTGCTGCACCGCGCTCCACGCTGCGGAGCGCGCCCACCCGCCCCGGGAGCTCGCCTCCCTGGTGCTGCCCCTCCCTCCCCACCCCCCCCAGCGGCGCTGCCCCCTCCAAATGAGCGATTCGCCCGCTGGATCTAACCCAAGGACACCCGAAAGCAGCGGCAGCGGCAGCGGCGGCGGCGGGAAGAGGCCAGTGGGGCCGGTAGCGGTGTCCCTCCTGCCACCGGCGGACCCCCAGCGCCAGGCGAACCGGCTCCCTATCAGGGTCCTGAAGATGCTGAGCGCTCACACCGGCCACCTCCTGCACCCGGAGTACCTGCAGCCGCTGTCTTCCACTCCCGTCAGCCCCATTGAGGTCAGTATCTTGGTCTCTGCCGCCCCGCGCCGTCCCCATTCCACCCACCGCTGCCGGGCCCACGGCCCTACCCCCTGCACCCCGGGGCTCGGCGCGACGCTCAGGTCCGGCCACACTGGAGGACGGGGTGAGGAGGGACCGGTAACGGGGGGATCATAACCCACTCCGTTCTACCCAGGTTTCTTCATGGAAGGCTTCCCTTCCACGATCGCCCTTCGGGTCTACGTGTTTTGCGTTGGGCTGGGTTTGCTGTTGGAGTCTCCACTGGGTCCTTTACTTTTCCTCGGCACCCAGTTTCTAGGCCAGAGACGGTCTCTCCTGAGTCTCCCCCGCCCCCCCACAACCTTGGTTGGTTTTCTTGGAACCACGGATCGCCCCCGTCCCACTCCGCCTCTGTCCCGTCCTGTTAGAGCGCACGACGCCCAGACACTCCCGATCCCAGGTCTTTCTTCCTCCCACTGGCCTGGGCGCCCTCCCGGGAGGGAGGGGCTACCAAGAGCGCCGGCAGCAGCCCAAGCTTTGGAACGCGCTTCTCCCCGCTTCTACCCGGGCGCCACCGCCGGAAACCCGTCCCAAGCGAAGTTCCCCAAACTGAAGGAATAAGTTTTCCTTTGGTCTTAGAGGAGGGGGAGATTAGAAGGAAGGGGGCAAGTCACAGCCCCGACTCCTGAGAAGTCACCTTCGCCCGCGGTGGCCTTTGGTGGGCTGCTTCCACTGCCCCACTACTCCCCGGGGCCTGCGGCGCACTCCGGGACCCGGGGCAGCGGGGGATCCCCCTGCTGGGCTGTGCGAGTGCGGTTCTGCCCAGCTGCGCCGCCCACTGGGCGCTCGCTCTCAAACCTCTCCCCGGGACCTTCCGTTTGGGCGCCGCCACCGGTGCTCTCCGCGCCCACCCCGCTCCCCGGGCGCGCCCACCCAGCTCCCCAGGCACCCCCACTTACACCCTTGCTTGCTCCGCGGGGTCTTGTAGTCTCACTCCCTGTCCCCTTGCCGCTGTCTCCCACAGCTGGACGCCAAGAAGAGTCCATTGGCGCTGCTGGCCCAGACCTGCTCGCAGATCGGCAAGCCGGACCCGCCGCCCTCGTCGAAACTCAACTCGGTGGCGGCGGCTGCCAACGGGCTGGGAGCGGAGAAGGACCCCGGCCGTTCCGCCTCCGGTGCCGCCTCCGCGTCTGCAGCGCTCAAGCAGCTGGGCGACTCCCCGGCCGAGGACAAGTCCAGCTTCAAGCCCTACTCCAAGGGCTCCGGCGGCGACTCCCGTAAAGACAGCGGCTCCTCCTCTGTGTCCTCCACCTCTTCCTCGTCCTCCTTGTCCCCGGGAGACAAGGCAGGCTTCAGGGTCCCCAGCGCCGCCTGCACGCCCTTTCCCCCGCATGGAGCGCCAGTCTCCACGTCGTCGTCTTCGTCCTCGCCCGGTGGTTCCCGGGGCGGCTCCCCGCACCACTCGGACTGCAAGAACGGCGGCGGTGGGGGCGGCAGCGGCGAGCTGGACAAGAAAGACCAGGAGCCCAAGCCCAGCCCGGAGGCTGTAGCCGTGAGCCGCGGCAGCAGCGGGGAGCCTGGCACTCACGGCGGCGGTGCGGAGGTCGGGGCCTCTGGGCGCAAGTCGGAGCCTCCCTCGGCGCTGGTGGGGGCTGGCCACGTGGCGCCGGTGTCACCCTACAAGCCGGGCCACTCGGTTTTCCCGCTGCCACCCTCCAGCATCGGCTACCACGGCTCCATCGTGGGCGCCTACGCCGGCTACCCCTCTCAGTTCGTGCCTGGCCTGGATCCTAGCAAGTCTGGCCTCGTGGGAGGCCAGCTGTCGGGGGGCCTGGGCCTGCCACCTGGCAAGCCCCCCAGCTCCAGCCCACTCACCGGCGCCTCCCCGCCCTCCTTCCTGCAGGGATTATGCCGCGACCCCTACTGCCTGGGAGGTTACCACAGCGCCTCGCACCTTGGTGGCTCCAGCTGCTCCACTTGCAGCGCGCACGACCCAGCCGGGCCCAGCCTGAAGGCCGGGGGCTACCCACTGGTGTACCCCGGGCACCCGCTGCAGCCCGCCGCACTCTCATCCAGTGCCGCGCAGGCCGCGCTCCCAGGCCACCCCCTCTACACCTACGGCTTCATGCTGCAGAACGAACCGCTGCCTCACAGCTGCAACTGGGTAGCGGCCAGCGGGCCCTGCGACAAGCGCTTTGCCACCTCAGAGGAGCTGCTCAGCCACCTACGGACTCACACGGCCCTTCCGGGCGCAGAGAAACTTCTGGCCACCTACCCCGGGGCCTCCGGCCTGGGCAGCGCCGCTGCTGCAGCGGCGGCGGCCGCCTCCTGCCATCTGCACCTCCCCCCACCCTCCGCCCCAGGCAGCCCCGGGGCGCTGTCCTTACGGAGTCCACACACTTTGGGGCTAAGCCGGTACCACCCCTATGGCAAGAGCCACTTATCCACAGCTGGGGGTCTGGCCATGCCGTCCCTCCCAACAGCCGGACCCTACTACTCGCCATATGCCCTGTATGGACAGAGACTAGCCTCAGCCTCCGCGCTCGGATACCAGTAACTACGGCTCTTCCTCCCGCCCCCTTCCCCAGCCCCCCTCCCCCAGCCTCCTGGCCTGGCCGCTGCAACCTCCACTACTGCTTGTCCCTGCCAGATTCCCCGCCCAGACCCTCCCCACTGGACTGTGTATTTATTTACTATAATGTTAGCTTACAAGCTGGGAGTATAAGTGCATTAATGGCCCACACGAGTCGATGGTATGCAAAAAGTCTGTGTTCCCCCAAATAATATTAATCACACAAGCAATTACATGTTCCCTGCCCCTCTTCCTTTAATTTTTTCTTAGGTGTAAGTTTTAATTTTTTTCCTTTTTTTTTTTTGATTGGTTTGGTTTTAGGGGAACAGGGAGAGTTGGGGTTCTGGGGATCTTCTCTTTGTTTTGTTCTCCCTTCCTGGGGAGTTTCTTGCATGCTTCTTAACCATTAAAACTACATTTCATTTTCCCTTTCCCCTTCATTCCCTCATTCCCTCCCATTTGAGGTTCTGTTTCTACCTTTGTACGAGTAACAGAGAGGAGATATTTTTTGTAATGCATTTGAGCGGTGCACGGAGGGGCCTCCGTTGACCCAGAACTCTGCTCCCTGTGACTTCCCCCCTGCAGCCCTCTCCTAGGGACCCTGGTCTTTGCCCTGGCCCCCAGAATTAGAGCCTCCCTCCCCTACTTTGCTCTGAGCACGGACTGAGAGAGGGGCCCTCGTGGCCTAGGAGAGAACCCTTCCACTTCCTGACTCTTCCGGCCCCAAACGCCCAGTAGTCACCCTGCCTGCTGGTGGGGGGGCCTGCAGGGCTCATGTTATTCAATCAAAAGTCCCAAAAGGGCTTGCTGGCATGAAACTTTGCTCTTTATATTTTGCGAAGTGCTTTTATAGTCATTGTTTTTCTCTCCATTATTGGGGTAGTGGTCCCTCTCCTGTCGGTGGGGGGTGGTGTCAGTGACCCTTGCTAGATTCCTCCAAAGCAGATCAGTGGCACTGTCAGCGGGCAGTACGACCTTCCATCTCCGCTGGGGCGAGGTTGGACAGCAAGGGAGCGCACGTGTCACAACAGCCCTCTTCACCCCTTTCCAGGCCAGACCCAACCAAGTCCCCAAAGCTGGGGGCTTCTTGGGTTCCCTCGTTGACTGGGATTGACGACTCAGGCCCTGGGTCTTCCTCCCCACACCGTTCTTCCTCCGGGCTTCTGCAGCGTCGCGGGGGCTGCGGGGCCTGTTTGGGATGAATAGAGCTCTCCCTTGGTAAGACTTATTTTGTTAATAAATGAAATACTTGGCTATATTCACACCGTGGTGTGTTTCTGTCTTGCCTTACCACCCCGCTTCCAGATACCTGAGCAAATGCCTTTCTTTTATTCTTGTTGAAAATACCTTATGGTTTTCTTCTCGGATTTCCGTTCAAAGTCGAGTTTAACGCCTTTCCTCGAGAAAGGGGGGAGAAAAAAACTGCCAACGCATGACGAATAACATAAAACCACCTTTATTTTTTTTTCCACTTGGTTATTTAGCTACCAGCCTTACTTCAAAGATCTTGACATTTCCTGGGAACAGGGTAGAGGGAGTGTGTGAATGTGGATTTTTCCTCCGGGCCTGGATTCGAGATAGAGGGGTTTGAGAAGGGAACCAGGTCCCGGGGCTCAGACTCCTGGCAGCACAGCCCCCGAGTCGTAAGGGTGAGCAAAGACGACGTGCCTCTGGCGCCACCTGGTGGCAGACAGCGACTGGCGCCATCCCCGACGGCACCTTAAGCGCTTCCCACTCTAAATGCGGAGGATTTCCTCTTTCCTGAAATTGCTTGTATTCAACCTGAAACCAAAGGGTAATCGCAGCTGCTTAAAGGGACGCTTCGCAAGGCTTGGAGGCTCCCCAAGGTCAGCGCCGGTTTGTCCACCCCAGTCATCTGAGCTCCCAGAGACTTATCAACGGGGCTTGGGTGTTGCTGAGAAGGCGCGGCGATTGGTCGGGGCCTCGAAGCCACTCTGGGTCCCCGTTTCCTTCGTCTCGCACGGGTGGCACTGACCTCTCATCCTCTGGCAGGAGAGGGTGGGGTACCGTTTATTAGGATGCCGGGACGAGAACTGGATACCCTCCCACCAGGAGGGGAGTCCCCGAGGCCGGGAGAGAGGACCGGAGCCTGCGGGCGGGGGCGGGGGCAGGGCGGGGCCCGAGCCGCGTGCTCTCGGGGGCCGGCCGACTCCCGGGGCGGCGCGCCCGCACCTGCCGAGGCCCGCCCCCGCCCGCGCAGGTTTTCGCCGCGGACCCCGGCGCCCCGCCCTTCCAAACGGCCTTCCCCGCCCCCTCCTGACCGAGCTCTTCTGCCTCGGCGCCGCGCGCGCGGGGTTGGGATCTGCTGTTGCTGTTCTCTTGTGTTGTTTGGCTTTGCTTTTCGTGAGGAATGGGACCTGTTGGGCAGTTCGTGCTCCGCAGTTTGTGTGCTTCCAGCATCTGAAGACCCGCGGTCAAGTGCAGAAGGGGTGGGAGGGGTGCTAGAGAATCGCAGCGTGGGCCTGAGCCTCTCTGGACGTCGTGCCCTCGGTACTTGACAGAACCTGGGCACACGATGTTTCTGCGGGGTTTGGGATTTAGGGGGGGTGCACCTATATCTTTGATTCTGGGCAGTGTTCCTTCATTAGTCAAGAAACGTCAAGCTTCTCCAACACCTGTGGGTGCTGGCCACCCTAAAACCCTGAGCGTGTCTCTGGCGAAGGGACCAGGGCTCCTTGCGTCACTGGGCACCAGGGAGACTGAGTCAGAGAAAGGCTGAGTAAGCCGCCCGGAGACCTGCCCAGGCTCTTCCTGAGGAACCATCACTGTCCGATTTCTCAGAGTTCAGATTGGCCGGGATCTTTAGCAGACCTGAAACGTAGTGACTTGCATTTTCCTTTTGCCATGGGTCATTTGTTTCCCATCTTCCCTTTCTCTCAAGTTCCCCTCTTTCCTTCAGTGCCTTTTAAATTCCTGCTGAAACTGCTGGAAATTGCTCCCTCTGCAGGGGGACTTGAACTTTTCTCAAATCTCACGGTCTTCAGACCTCCCTACCTAAGGACAACCAGGCTCCTCTTATTGGGACCAAAGAAAGGAAGACCATCTCCAATAGCAAACTCTCCCTGTAGCAACAGCGGCTTTTCTGTGGCTGCTTGGCTTACAGTGGGGTGTGAGAATGCAGGTTAGACACTCCTCAGACCAGAAGGTCTGCCCCCAGCTGCCACTGTGACGACAAAGGTGGGTACTGTAGTCTGGAGTGTCCCAGTTCTCACCCTGAAACGTCAGCCCTTCCCACCATAAATGGGTGACATTCCTAACAAATGTGGCTCTTTTAATTAGCTGGTGGGAAGTTTGTTACTTTCAGTAGCTAAATTCTCATTAAACAAAGTTGCTGTTTTAATCGAGATAATACTCCCCACCAACTGTTTAATTTGCATAATTAATTTATCCAGCAACTCTTTTCTTTGAAAATCACCTCCACCTTCTTTTTCTCCGCCTTCTCCTCATCCTAACCCTCCTCCCCTCCCTCCTCCTCATCTCTCCCAGGCGCCAGAAACGGGGCCTGTGTTCCTAAGGCACCAAGAAGGGTGGAAGCCACAGAGCTGGAACTCGAGACACTGGACGTTCCTGGCTCCAGGTCGTATTTTCACACCTCTTGCCTGGTTATTTTTGTGGCTTCGTGGGCAGCTGTGGGAGGAAGGGAGGGAGAGAGAGAGGGGAAAGACTCACCCTCGGATATAGGTTTGACACAAACAGAATTGTGTGGTGTTAATTTTGATTTCCTGATCGTCCCCCACAAACCCACCTCCTGAGAAATCTGTAGCCCAGAGTGCGGGCTGTGGGGGTCTTCCCCATCTTTAGGCAGACCTCACTGCCTCACCCTGCCCAGCATCCTGAGATATGTCTCTCAGTACATGAACTAACTCCTTCCTGATGTATGTCTGGTTTACCGTGGCATTTGTCTTAAAATAGTCCTTTGGCTCTGCGCTTTATTAATCATTCTGGAGGGGAAGCTGCACTCCACTTTTCTGTTTGATTTGATTTCATTCATCCTGTCTTTTTGTGAAATAGATGGTTGAGTGCATCCGATAATGTATGGTTTAATTTGGAGCACTATGGGTTTGAATTACCATTTTCATAATGTGCTGTGCATTAATGTGTTACATCATTTATAAAGAGGAATGTGCGGGGTTTCAAACTTTCTCCTGAAAGCCAAAGTCACCTAAAAGAAACAAAGCCAAAGCACATCGACCCATCTTCTTACCTCACCGCCAGAGGAACCCCTGCCTCCCCCGCCCCGCGAAATCTGCCAAGGCTCATAAAACCCAACATGAGGCTTTTGTGTTCACATAATGCAGGTGGGTGTCAAGGTTTGGGGGGAACTTGCACATGGCTGCCCGGGAGCCATCAATGGCAGTACAAAGCTTCCCCTCATTATTGCATAACAACAGCTTTGCAGCCAGCCCCGTTTCGCGGAGACCTCCAGTGGACGGCTCTCGACCCCAATCCCAGCACTCCCTCCCCAATGGCTGTAATAACACCAGCTGTCTGTTACTCAAACTCTGACTGAGGAGGAAAAAGCACTGATTATCCAAATACAGTCATTAAAGGGGAAATGTGTTTTTAGGACTGTCAGAGTGATTAATGAGGGCTAGCCGTCTTTGCAAATGCACTTGTTTAGTCTAACTGGCAGCTTCTATTTTCCTATTGATTTATTGCAGCCGTTGCCGGGCCTCGGTGTGTGCGAAGTCAGGGCACTTCACAACTGTGCCCTGTTTAAACAGGAAAAGCATGCACCATTCTGTCCGGGAGGGAGGGAGCAGCCCAAAGTCTCTCCCTTCAGTTCAATCTCCAGGGCCCCAGACCAACAAAGAAGACATTAAAAACCTGCAGCCCAGAGAGGGAAGGAAACTGCCTCCCCTGGGTTGTCCCCGGTCACTCAGTTCCAAGGTCAGTGGAGACGCACCACGGCGCCTGGACAAAGCCTGCCCTATTGTAACACTCAGCATGCCCACATTTTCTCCTCCAGTCCCCCCAAACCACCTGTCAGCCACTCAGTCCAAGTACAGGAAAGGCACCCAGCAGAGGGGGGGGGCCGGGGGAGGGGACTGATGGTGCAAGGCCGGGTGAAAACAGAACACCGGAGGAGCAACCCCGTGGTCCCAGGGTGGGAACAAGGTCAGGGGCTTTGCAGGAAAGTGTTTAAGCCCAGTGGGTGATTTCAACTTTTAAAAAGAGGTGGCGGGGGTGGGGGAGAGACCACAAGAGTGGTAGCTACTTCTTTCCACTTGTGCAGTTTCTGTTTTGACAAATGATGTATCTAATGGCCAAAACAGAAATGGCAGCTTGGAAATAGAGCCCCAGTATTTGGGATGCTACGTCCAGGCCGTCGATCATCACAGCAAATAGAATGTACAGAACTCCTGTTACATGCTCAGCACAGTGCTGGATGCCATGAGACAGAAGAAAACGCAGACCAAACTCCTGCCCATGTTTCTTGGGGGAGACAAGACATCATCCATGAGCCAGGAGCAGGAGAGCATTACATATAACTGCATATGTGCTGATCTAATAAAGCGCTAAATCCTTCTGTGCAGACAGTGGGGAACAGGACAGGGTGTTATAAGGTGCTAATTGTGTAGATCAGGCGTTCAAGCTGCAGGAGCTGGAGAGGGGGGGTTTGTTGGGGACCTTCCCCTGGGGGGTTCCAATCTGTTGGGAGGCTCCCCGGTTCCTCCTAGGCTGGAAAGATGGATAAGACCGTCATTGCAGAGTGGTGAGAGGGCTGGAGCCCCTGAGCCCGTAATTTCCATTTCCAAAGCGGATCAAGGAACAGGCTTTGCTAACGTTGTAAACAACACATCTGAATTTTCTTCCGCCTGCCTCCCCAGGCAGCCGCACCTTCCACAGAGCATTCCGGGCATGGAAGTGGTTTGTACTTCTTCCTCAGCGAAGTGCCTTTCCAAGTTCTCCCGGGGTGGTGGCGTATCACCAGCATCATTAACACTTCCTAAAACAGGAAACGCTGTCAGTGAATTTGGATCACAGATGAACCGGGGAAACTGTCTCTTAAGAAAAAAGAAGCTGAACCTGCTGGCTGAGAGAAAAATGAAGTGACCATATTTTATAAACAAACTTCAAAATGCAGCCGATGGTTGCACTTTAGGCTATCGTAGCAAGTTCAGAAAGTCTGGCCGTTGGACGCACAGTAGAAAGACATTGCAACGGGAACTGGGAAACCTGGGTTTTGTTCCGGTTCTGAAACTTAACTGCTTCGCGACCTTAGGCACGTCCCTAAACCTCTCTGAGTCTCTTTTCCCATTTCCAAGATGAAGTTGTTGGGCCCTTTCGTCTTTAATTCCTTTCTAACTGGGATGTTCTATGAGTTCATAAAATGTTTAAGTAGTGAAGCCTTGTGGCGGTAAGAGTTGGTCACAATTTCGGTCACTGGCCCCCGGCCTTACCCAGTTTTCTAAAGTTCCTGTCGGGATAGCCAGTGTGGGAGATCCAGAAAAAGAAACCTCAGGACTTCACCTGAGCCACGGAGAGCGGGCGGGGCACAGACAAGGAGAATATGTACTGTGGACTTTTCACCCAGAGAACTGGCCTCCACAAAATGAATTATTAAAATATTTTTAATTTGACGAAATGCTGTATATAGGGTGATTCCGGCATTTCAGAGACTGTGTGGGTGCTGAAATGGGTCACACGTTATTATTAAAAATAATGTTGAGATTTCTGTGAGGTTCCACCGAGGTCTTCAAAAAGAATCCCATTTTTCGTAGCCTAGAGCCAATTGCTTTTGGAAAACAGGGCTGGCGAGCAAAGAAATGAAACGCAGACAAAAACCGAGCCGCAGTGGGGGACCTTTGCTCTGAGTGGGCAGTGGGTATCTCCACCGTCCCTCGGAACATAAAATTATCCCTCTGGAGTTTAAATGAGAGCCAGATTTTAAAATGGAAACAGTAATTGGGGAAATGTCATTGCACGTTCCTGCGTGTCCTGTTTGCTCTCCTGGGTGTGCGTACCTGTGAGTGAGAGCGTCTGTGTGCATGGGTGTGAGTGTGTGTGCATCAGTTATATACAGTTTGTACACGGTCCATAAGGAAATAGTGTGACCGCTCTTCTTGCTTCGACAACTTCAAATCGTGTGCCACCAGTCAGTTGTACTGAAATGATAGGCCAGGTCCTGGGCGGGTGGCTCAGCTGATTGGAGCATCGTCCTGGACACCAAAAGGTTGCGGGTTCAATCCCTGGTCAGGGCACGTACTGGAGGCAACTGATCAATGTTTCTCTCACATTTATGTTTCCCTTCTTCTTCTCCTCCTCTGCTTCCTCCTCCTCCTTCTCTCTCTAAAAATAAATAAACATATCCTCAGGTGAGGATTAAAAATAATTTTTAAAAAATAAGAAATGATAGGAAAGCCCCCTCGAAGACAGCTCAAAAAGCATTATTTTGTGTGTGCCGTGGTGCAGGTGAACATGCTGGGCATTTTACACTAGAACAAATTTCCAGTTCCCTTTAGTGAGCAAAACGAAATCTGGAGAGGTTAAGTAAATCATCCAAGATCTCGCAGTTAAAGAGCTGTGGGTCCAGGCTTCTAACCCTGTTCTGGCTATAAAACTCTTTGCACTAAGCCATGTAGCTTCAGACTTTGCAGTTAGTTGGGTCTAGATGCTACAGAAAGAGAATTAGAATTTTCCCATCAAAACATTTTGATCAATGTGCCTACATGTGTTGGGACCATGCTAGCCATCATGCACTTCAAAAAACATTGACCTTGCCCTTCCCTTCCAGGAACTGAGGTGCTGCTCAGTGCAATGGGTTTGGCTCATTCAGTAAACTTTACAGAATGCCCACTGTATACTAGGTACTATGATCTACTCTGGGGATTAAAAAGATGAGAAAGACTGTTGTCCTTGCCTCAACAAGCTTATAGCCTAGTAGGAGGCAGATGTGTAAGCTAATTAAGGTGTCATGGACAAAGAGCTCAGGTAATGCTTTTGTAATAGTCAGTATAGGCCAGATTATGCTGTGTAACAAATTAACCCACAAATCTGAGGGGTTTAACACAACAAAGGCTTGTCTTCACTTATACTACACCTCCATTGTGTATTGATAGGGATACCTATATCAGTAAGGGTTTCACCAGGGAAGAAGAACCAGTAACAGAGTAAGGCACTTATCTCGAGGCATTGGCTTGTGTGGTTGTGGTAGCTAGCCAAGCAAGTGGAAGTCTGCAGGGTGGGCAGGCAGGAAGGGAATATCACAAGCAAACTGCACCTTCACTGGCGTGAGCCATTTGGAGTTCTTGACTCCAAGCCCTGTTTTAAGGACCTTTCCTGATTAACTCAGGCCCACCCCAGTTAATCTCCCTTTTGATCCACACATTGGCAAAGTTTCTTCACAGAAGCACCTACATCGGTATTTGATGCAGTAACTGAGGACTGTGCAGCTCAGTCCAACCAAGGCGATACATCAGAAAGCATCCGTGTTGCATGTAATTGATCAGGCCCACTGACTGACCAAAAATATCCTCAGTGGTCACAGCAGGGGGAGAGCTGGAGGGTCTTGCATGAATAATTACATGTTTCAGGTCAAAAATGGCATCTGTCACCTCTGCTCATCATCCTCTGCCCAGAACTGGTCACATGGCCCCTTCCTAACTACAAGGGTGGGGTGTTGACCCTCCCTCCTGCCCAGAAGGAGTGGGGAGCCAGAGGGTCTGCCGCGGGTGTTGTCGGGGTGCTCTGAGCAGCTCCCGTCATTCCCGCCCCGTGTTCGTTGCCCACAGAGGGAAACTGGCTTCGTGACGAGATGAAGGCACACAGTGACTGCCGAGGGCCACGCCGTGAGTCAAGGAGGACCCAGAGAAGAACTCACCTGTCCCCCACTCCAGCTCACCTCCACCCTGCTTCCTCAGGCCTTCCCAAACAGAAGCTCCTTCCAGTCCCTCCCAGCCCCCGAGCCCTGCTTACCTGGAGAAAGTTTACATTTGAAATCACAGGAACCAGGTGCCTCTGGGAACAGAATGCTCAGGGCGTCCAACCCCTTGGCGTCTCTGGGCCACACTGGAGGAAGAAGAGTTGTCTTGGGCCACACGTTAAATACACAAACACTAAAACTGATGAGCAAAAAAAGTTGTAAGTTTATAATTCTGTGTTGGGCTGCATTCATAGCCGTCCTGGGCTGCATGCAGTCCCAAGGCCACGGGTTGGACACCCCTGCAGCCAGACAAGTCTGGCCTCTGTATGGTTAGGACAGACCTCTCCGGGCTCCGGGTCCTGAAGCTCAAAGAGATCTGGGACTTCTGCACACCTTGTGCTCCTGAGCTCTTCACCAGGCAGCTGGCGAAGAACCACCTGTTCGAGCATGAGGGCAGCATATCAACAAGCCCTCCTCACAAGAGGGGCAGGGACTTTAGATGGATTGGGCTCTAGCAATACTTTCATCTGTGAAATTTACAAAAAGCTAAGCACTGATTCAAAGTGATAATGATCAGGGATCACTGCCAAACAAGTGCCGTTGACAGTACGCGGCATCAACTTAAATGAAAACGGTCCAGGCAACAGGGACCAGACATGGCCTTTTCCCTTCTCTCTGGCATTTACTGAGCACTTGCTGTATGCCAGGCACTGTGCAAAGCAGTAAGATTCATTTAACCCCGGCAGCAATTTTCCTCGATGAGTCTGTTATTAAACACATTTTTCCCAAGGTCACAAAGCCAGTAAGCAGTAAAGGCAAGATCCCTACCAAGTCTAGCTAATTCCAAAAACTCACAGTCCTGCCACCAGAGCCACCATGCAGTGTTGCACAGTGATGCCCCACATGGGGCATCTGGCCACGGGAAGAAGCGCGGGTGCCACAGCCACCTGAGCCCCTGGCCTGGGCTGAATCCACCTGGAAAGGGGCCTTACTCTCAACCTCCCAAAGGCTCCAGATAGGTGGGGGCAGGATAGGTGGAGCCTTGTTAACCTCTGACCCTTTCCTCCAAAGACCATTGGTCAGGAAGGGAGCTTCAGTCCTCCAACCCTAGTCTCATTTCCTGCTGGTCACAGCTGAGCCTTGAGCATACATGTACTTGTGGAAATATTGCTTGAGAACCTGCTCTGTGTGCTAAATGCTGTCAGAAGGTAGAAGATGCATCAGACATGACTTTCACATCAAACTGCATACAATCTCATGGGGAAAATAGTACAAACACATGCTAATAATGGGAAATAAAGGATGACATTAACAAAGGAAGGGGACCTATAAGAAGTGTTGAGAGCATCTGGGAGCTTGTTCACGTGTTCACTTTGCCCCAAGTGACGAAGAACAGGTCTTAGAGGCCAGTGGGGCAGCCAGAGTGAACCCCAAAGCAAGACGGTGCAAGGTGTGCTGGGGGACACCCCTCCAGCTCACGCCAACCAGCTGCCATCTGCAGGAAGCTCAGAGGCACCCGCAAGTATAACTTAAGGGAGCCAGTGCTTCGGGTCGCCCCGCAGAGGTGCAGCCACCCAGCAGCCTGGTCAAAGGAGGCCAACAGCCTCAGTACAGACCCAGCACAGGTGAGCACCACGAAGGGGCTGCAGCAACAGGAAGGAAGGCTCTTCACAAAATTCAGCTCAGGGTTTGGGACCGAAATATGTGTCCCACTTGCTGGTGCAGCTCATGGCCACCCGCCCCGGGCTTTCCTGCTCCCAGGGCCCACCTTCCTGGCTCCAGGTACAGCCCCGGGGCCCGGAGCACAGCCAGAGGCTCCGGAGCCTCCTGGTGCTGACACTGACGGGTGGGGCCTTCGCGCCCATCCCTTCTTCACGTCCACCTGCCTCCCCGACCTGCTCCCTTCTCTGGGAGTGTTGGGGGAGGAAAACGTTCTTAGAGAGCATCCTTCCTTGCACCCCTTGCTCCTAACCATCGCCCTCCCCTCCGGCCCTCCCCCGACGCCATTCCTCCCCCGACACTCACACACACATTCTCTCCCTCTCACCCTCACCTCCCTTCCCTCCCCCACCCCTTCCCCTCCATTTGTTTCAATGAACAGCCCTTTTATCTATTCTGTAGGTACAAATGAAGCTGTCAAATTTGATCAGACGCTTGATATGACAGGCTGTGGGAGTCAGGACCCCTTGAACAGAGTGGGCCTTGTCTGTCACAGCCTGCCTGACACTTCCCATAATGCCCAGACTGATGAGATTCTGAGTAGGGCCCAGCACATTTTCAACTCTATTTTGGGTGAAAACCCTTCTTGAAAGATCTTGAAAGGAGCTGGCAGTTCAGCTGCCCGGATGATTAATGAGGGTTGGCTCCGCTGGATGGATTTCTCCTGGTGCCAACAGCCGTCCTCCCAACAGGCTAGAACGTGTTGCCGTTGACTTCCCCCCAACACTTCCCCCTCGCAGCAACACCCCACAAAAAAAACCTTTCCCACCAGCCCTCGGACACCCCTCCCCGCCTCGCCACCCCTCACCTCTGCTCACAGCCACCTCTGTCCATGCGTCGCCCCCGCTCCTCTCCGGGTGCCTGAAGCAGGAGCAGCCCAGCATATGGAAACCGTTACCCGCCACAGCTGAGTGAGGCCTGGCTTCAGCGAGCAGAGCCTGCAGGTTTGAGGGGTGCAGAGGGCGGGCTGAGAGGAGGCTGACGAGGACAGGGACCCAAGCTCCCCTTGAGTGCCATGGCCCACACCCCAGTGGTGGGAGATGGGCCCCTCTGCCTTTTCTCCGTGGATCTCAGGGGCCTGGGGACAGAAACCATGGGGTGTCTACAGCCCCAAAGAGATAAAGCATCCAAGTCCTTGTTTTTCTCTTGCCTCCCAGTGTCTCTCAGAGGGGACGCTATTGCTGTTTGGAGCAAGACAGTTCTTTACTGGGCAGACCCTTCTGTGCAGGGTAAAAGGTTTAACATCCTTGGTCTCCAGACACTACTTGTTTGCAGTGTCCCCCCGCCTCGCTTTCAATATGGAGACAACCAAAAGTAACCCCTACAATCCCAAAAGCCCCTGGGGTGGTACTAGTGTGATAAAGAGGCTCCTCCCTCCCTCCCGCCTTGAGGACCTTGCCCATCTGTCTGCTCCCTACAGCACTCACGCCCGCCAGCCCCCTCGGCCGCGGGGAAGCCCCGGAACAGGGAGAAGGGAGGTGAGTGCGTTGCCCCATCCGCCCCAGCACCAACTTTTCTCTTCTGCTGCTTTCCTCACACCAACCTGCTCTGTGCCTGCTTCCCTCCCTCTTCTGCTTCCTCATTTTCTGCAGCCGATTACAGCTTATCCATGCTGCAGGGGAAAGAATGGCACCCAAAAATTCTTTGGGGCTCATGAACTCTGAATCTTTCACGAACCAGCCAGTGGAGGGCAGTTGGGGTCAGGAACACACTGTGTTTTTGTGGGGTTTTTTGGTTTGTTTGTTTTTTGAACAACCATAGATTTCTTTTTCAAGCCAGTGTCTGCAGACTGGAGACTCTGTCAGAGCAGAAGCTGGGTGGGTCCCTGTGACCAGCGCCATCACCCAGGGTCTCTGGCGGAGGAGCAAGGTAAGTACATTCCATGGGCCAGGCCGTGAGGACAGTCCCCAAGAATACCAAGCCATTTCCCATTTTCTTCTCCCCCTTTCCTCCTGAAACAGAGAGAGGAAAAATCCCATCGCTTATCTACCCCCAGGCCACTGGGTAAATGCCCAACCAGCTCTGAGATCATCCGGCCCCCAGATGGACCCAGCACCATCAGTGCATTCATTCAGCACCATCGACTGAGCATCCGCCACATGGCAGGCACAGGGCTAGACTCTGCGCACACAGTAGTGAGTGAAGAGGCACACAGTTCCTGCCTTCCTGGAGCTTACAGACTAACAAGGAAGAAAAAAACTAAACACGTCCATGTATAATTATAAATGTGATAATAGCAGTGAAGGAAAAGCAGAGTGCACACAGAAAACGTGCAACAAGGAACCCTCATCTAAAACTGAGGTCCGGGAGAGCCTCCTTGGGGAGATGACCTCGAAGCTGAGACCTGAAGGCTCAGCAGTTAGCCAGGTGAAGATGGAAGCGTGTCTCCGGCTGGGTAGATCCACGCCTGAACATCTGCCTTTATTCTCCTGTCGGGAAAGTGCTTTCCTTGTAGCTATGCTTCCAGGGAAGGACAAAAACTCAGTAACTCAGTGACTCAGTCTGGGAAGAGCCCAGAAGACCTCCGGGAGGAGAAGGGGAGCCGAGGGGCATGGAGTGGGAGCCCTGACCACCCAGCCATCCCTCAGCCCCGGGCTCCAACAACTGCCGTGGCACAGCAGCCCCAGGGACCAATGAGAGCCAGAGGACCAGCGAGATGCAGTCAGAACCCCCTCTCTCCAGGGGCTGCAGAGAGGCCCTGTGGCAGAGCCTTGAGGTTGTCCAGCTCCCAGAGCTCTTGCCTAGAGCTGCTGATAGAGACAGAAACCAAACTAATAATCATGCAAGTCAATATACAATTACAACTATGAAGCTTGAGAGAAACTCAACTTTCTCCCTTGCAGAAAGATAACTTTTGCATGAAAACTGGAAGAGTGTGTTTCTTACTCTTGGAAACCCATTGGTGCCCGTTGTCTAATGAAGACCAAACCTTCAACCTGGCATTCGAGCCGCCCACAAAAGTGGCCCCACACAGCTTTCCACCCGGCCCTACCAGAACCCTCCCAGGAACCAAGCACAACAGCTCTGCTTCCCAGACACCACGCTCTTGCATCGAGTTCTTCCTTCTTCCTAAAAAGCGTATCTCCGCACAGCTCACCAGTCTCATGTGCACCCCAACCAGTCATGGTTCCCCTGCTCCAAGTCCCTCGAGCCACATACTTTTGCCTCCTTTACAATCCTTCTCTGTGTGCGGACCCCTCGTTGTCCCCCTCCTACCACTGGACCATATGTTGCTTTAAAGCAAAAGGGTGTCTTATTAATCTGTGTGTCCCCCACGTGCCGAGGGCAGCTCCAGGCACGTGAGGGACAATGAATAAAATGCTTGCCAAATTCCATGTAACTGGAAAATAGGGAAAGGGCTTAAACACTTGTCAACACCTTTGAACTGAAGTCATTAGTTGGGTGAGAGAAGAGACCCCAGGGGTAAAACTCAAAGAAGGGACAAAGCCAGAGCCATCAGGAAAGAGACGATGTAAGCTTCCACCAATGGCCCAGTGACCAGAAGCCTTTCCTTCTCTTGCCAGTGTCCCCATGCGCAGAATGGGAAGGGTGGTCCCAAGGGCATGGGCAGCCACTCTGAGGAGGTCAGCTCGGCCAGCAAACCCTAGGGCAGTCAGAGGCCTGCTTCCTCTACTAGCCCGCTATGGCAGCTGAAATCCCCCCATTCAACTCATTCTTTGGAGTTCAACAATAAAGTCCTTCAAAAAAAAAAAAAACCCCTTAAAATGTGCCTGTCAAAGGGGTGGAGGGAGAGGACAACCCTCTTAATACATCAGTGTTCACCAAACATGTTTGGGAACAGCCAGCACGAGGTAGGGTCTGCAGGGAATGGGACATGAGCCCGTTGAGGGGTGGGAAGGAGCCGGGTCAGCCAAGCTCTGGAACATGAACGTTTTCCCAGGAAAGACAGCTCTGGGGTTAGTGTCCCCCGGGAGACGCTGGCAGCTGGGCAGCACACACACTAGTATGAAGACCCAGGGGACTTCCTTTCAAAGCAATCGGCCATGATGTAGACTCTCTGTCTAATCCTTACCACGCACCCACTGAGAGCCGCCACTGTGAGGCAGGGACCTTGACCTGTGCCATTGCTGTGTTCACAGTGTCCAGTCCATGCCTGGTGCACAATAGTCGCTCAAGAGACATTTCTGCATTAAACAAATGAATAAGGCTATAGAAAGGAGATGAGAATGGACCCCAAAGAGAAGTTCATTCTCCCTCTCCATTCTGCAAAGGGACCCCGAAGACCTGTGGAAATTCAAGCTCACGTTGCTGGAAGTCATCCCTGAAATTAGCCGAGTCCCCCTAGCTAGCAGACAGAGGTCCACACCTGAGCAGCTCGGGAAGAACACATTTTACAAACTTACTCCACCAGCTCTTGGAACAGAACTGAGCTCCCTGCTGTCTTTCACGATTTCTTCAGGGAGAAAAAGAATTTTCCTGGCCATTGGGCCAGAATATAAAAACAAGGCTACATAAAGCAGGCCTAAGTGGGAAAGAGTAGGCCAAAAACAATATGCTCCTCTCTCCCCTGTTTTTTTAGGACCTCAACGTCTTTTCCCAGTGAGGAGGAGGAGGAGAGGGGACCAAAGCCTAATGACCCCCTGCCCCCTCGCCAGGACAGAGGCCCTCCAGGCAGGGAGTCAAAGCAAACTTTTCCGAGACTGATTACCGAGAGGGTAACTAGGTCCACAGAGCACATGTGAACGGGCTCCTCGTTTCCAATTCAGGACTGTCAGATGGTGATTAATGACTAACAGCCACAGAGCAGCCTTGATTGCCAAGTGCCGTATTGTTAATGCTGACATTTAATGAGGCCGGACACAACTCCAGCACAATTCCACACCATCATCTGCAAATAGCGCTCGACGGACTTAATTGGTTAAGTATCTGTGTGTGTGTGTGCATGTCTGAGAGAGAGAGAGAGGCAGAAAAGGCCAGGGAAAGGGGTGAGAAGTCTGTGTGGAAATTTGCCGCATGTGGACATCCATATTTTAATATGCATGACTGTCTTATCACACGAGTCCGGTGGGGTAGGTCCGCATGACCACGTCTGCAGACCTGCCGTGTCACCTTGGTCCCCCCAAAGCAAAGTCTCTGGTAGGTGAAACCTCAAACGGCACCCTCCCCACTCCGACACTCCACCTGACCCCTGCTGTGGTCTCCCCACCACCACCACCACCACTGGCACCGTCACCTCCGTCTCTCAGGGTCAGCCGGGAACTGGCATGCCTGTGAAGTTAGAACACAGGCAGGAGAGTTGAAAGAAGAAGTTGTCCGCAAGTGGGCGTGGATCCAGGGCTCCTGCGAAGCCACTTTTTCACTGGCCTCAGATCAATGGGCCCTTGGCCTTCCTGACTGGGCAGGTTCCTCCTTTGCCAAGAGAGAACTCTTCCCCCTCCTCCATTCCGGAACTCAGCATTCTCTTAGGAGAGGAACGGAATTCATCGTATTATTCTAGAAATGGAGTCCCGGGCAATAGGGACAGAGAGGCTGGCCCAGCAAGGACTCTCTGGGCCGACTGTTCAAGGTGACAGAGGGCACCGGAAGAGAGACGTCAGCTCCAAAGGGACAAGCCAGTTCAAGGAGTTTGTATTCACAGAGTCCTGGCAGTCCGCGGGATGCTGTGGCTTTGCCTCGCTGGGACGGAGGAAGGCAGTGACCCGCAGGTAGCCCGGTCTAGTTGGAGAAACACCGAGTGGACAGAGAAGGGGAGCCCGGCCAGGGGATGCTGAGGGCCAAATGAGCAGCACAGGAGGTCAGCGTCACCATGCAGAGGAGGGGCCAGTTCAGAGGAAGGGCCAGAAATTTGCAGAAAGGGCAGGGAGTATGCAAAGTGGTCCGACTGAGGGGAGGCCTCAGGGAGAAAGAGCTGGGAAGGCCGTTATTCAGGTGAGGGTTTGGGGGAGTTCAAGTCCCGTTAATTCCTCGCTTTGAAACCTTGTTCCTCGAAGCATGGCCCTAAAACCAGCAGCGTCGATAAGGCCTGGGAGCCTGTTAGAAATGCAGATTCTCAGGCCCCGCCCCAGACCTCTGCATTCAACAAGACCCCTAGGTACTTGCGTGCACGTTCAAGTCTGAGAAGTGCCGCTCTGAACGCCCCGGGCAAGAAGCCACACACAGAGGCAGCCCTGACCCAGAGACCTGCTGCCTGGACAGCCCCTGGCCCTGGCCCTCTGTGCCTGGGCTCCCTCCATGCTCCTTGTCCTCCCTGTGGGTCCTGCTGCTTTTTCCGTCCGGAGCCGGGCATCGCAGGACGGCTGGACAGCCTTAGTTTTAGGGCACACTACCCCAGGAAGGTGCCCCCTGCAGACTGAAGGGCTCTGGTCACAGGCAGAGACTTTCTCCCATGGGTGCCCCACATCTGGGGTCTTTTCCCCAGCCCAGTGGTTGAAGCCTAAACGCCCCATGCCAAGGAACTCAGCTCATTACTGAGGTGTCCTGTACCTACCACGGCCGCTGGCCTTCGCTCTGCTAGGCATTCCTGACCCCCCTGAATGCCCTGCCCCAGCCACCCTGGCTGTGGGAGGGTCCGCCCCAGAAAATAAGGATTAAAAGCTAATGTTTCCTCTTGAGACTCTGGGCCTACGGGTGCCCCTTCTGTGACCCAACCTTCTAAACCCTTCCTGTGCGCCACCGCATCTTCCCTGCCTTGGCCCCTTTTTGAAACAACAGTTAAGGGCTCTCCCTGCTAGTTGCCTCTTCTTCCTCCCCCTGCCAAATTAAGACCCTCCCTCCCCAGCTTCACTAAATGCTCCTATGACCTTGACCCTATAGCCTTGCTCTGAAAATGTAAGAAACAGCTTGGACTAGAGCCCGGGTTCCAGTTCCCTCACTTCTGCTTCCCAGGTGACCCCGGGCAAAGCACTTCACCCCCCCCACCCCCCGATGTCCTCCTTACAGATGAGGGCATTGGGTAAAGTGGATGATCGTTATGGTCCTTTTCAGCTGTGACAGACTGTGATTTTATCTCGCAGAACTATTGTGAAGATCAAACAAAATGAAATAATGGTGATAGTACACGGAGAAATTTAAAATGATACACAAACGTATGGTAATGAGGAGTCCCCCTTCCCGGAACATAGCCCACCAGGCTGGAGTCTTTGTAAGGGTCCCACAGTTTTCACGGTTCACATTTTCCTCAACGGATTGGGGGCAACTCAAGGGCAAAGACAGCAGTTTCTATTTCTGTTGTACCCTCTCTCAGTGACCAATGCTCACAGAAGCCACTCAGCAGTGCTGCTTTCCTGGTGACAGACGGATGACCCGCCTGGCTGCCCATTCGCCTACACGAACCTATAAGACACTTAACAGGAAAGTGGGCACCTTGGCTTCCTAAGGGAGGAAGGTCAAGAACCTCTTTTCAATATGCATGTCTTACTTCTCTTGAGTAAAAAAAAAAAAAAAATAGTCCGCCCCCTTAAACTTAGTTGGATTTGGAAATGTAAATGGAATTTTTAACACTGCCTTGCAAATTAGCACACACCAGGCCAACTCCATCCCCCAAGAACTGGCGGGGTGTGCTGTACTCTGCTCAGTAGCTGGGGGATCCAGAAGAAATATAATAAATGGGATTTTTAAACAAACATGGTAGGACTTAGATGTCAAGATCAATATCGCCCCATTGAAGACGATGTACGCTACTCTACGGCCTTACCTTGCTCTGAACTCTTCGGAACTCATGGAAAACCATCTTCAAAGCCTGTCACGTTCTTTACTGACAATGACAAACTGTGTGTGTCACTTAGGTGAGAAATGTCTCTTGAAGACAAGCCTAGTGAGTAAGCTGGTTGGCCAGGCTCATTTAATCAGGTCAAAAATCTAAATAGTGTGCCCCTCGCAACAATGCTCTTCTTCGCAACCACGTAGGAGCAGCGTGCGGCCTTCTGCGGGCACACGGGAGAGGCCTTCTCTCGCAGACTTGCACAACGTGGGCTGTGTCTGTCAAACCAACCTCACCAGAGACCTCCTTGCTTCTGCTCTGGCCCTACACCCCACCCCCAACCCCCATGGACTATCCCCAACACCGCAGCCCAAGAGTGCTTTTTTAAAAATAAGTCAGATCCTGTCACTCATCTGTTGAAACCCTGCAAGGGCTCCTGTCCTACTGTGTAGAAGCCAAAGTCCACGGGGACTCCTGAGACCCTACATGATCCAGCTCCTGGGTCTTCTCCCTCCAGTCTCTTCCAGTCGCTCGGCTCCCACCCCACAGCCTCCTGGTCATCATTCCTCAGCCATGTGCTGCATGCTCGGTGTACTGCATGCTCGGTGTGCTGCATGCTCGGTGTGCTGCATGCTCGGTGTGCTGCGTGCTCCATGTGCTGCAACCTTCAGGCTTGGCTCTAGCTGTCCCTGCTGGCCGGGGAACTTTTCTCCCAGATAGCCGCTTGGGAAAATCTCTCCTTTTCTTCATGTCTTTGGTCGACCCTCACTTTCTCAATAACACCTAGTCTGACCTTCAACTTAACCGCCCTATGCATAATGCCTTCTATTTAATACCTTCCATTTAATAACACTACACACATACACACTCACCGACAAACACTCACTCCTGATCCCCCGTACCCTGTTCTTCTTTTTCTTTTTTCCATGGTACTTACCACCTTTCACTATACTATAAAACTCATCTCTATATTTTTATAGTGTGTGTGCTTGTCTGTATCCCCAACTAGAATCTAGGCAGGGGGGCCAGTCTCTTCGTACGCTTGGTTGAATCTCGAAAACCTAGAGCTGGCCCGGAGCTGGCACTCCATAAATATGTGTTGGATAGCATTGGACGGATTTAGATCGGTTTGGATTGGAGTGAGTGACAGGTCCCAACTTATATAAAGTATAGTCCCTGCCTTCCAGTTGCTCACAGATCTGATGGTGAGAACTAGTGACACGCCCATGAAGGTGACTGAACAGTACACACCAATGACCAAGTGGGATCCACGGTAATGCCATAGGAACCATGGCAATAAATAAATAAATAAACAAATGCAAGCTGAAGGAGGAGAAAGGGCCAGGCTGAGCCTTCTATGCAGTCAAGCCGATCTTCTCCTGGTCCCCAGCACGTGCCCTGCTCGCTCCAGCCTCATTTGCTCATGCCATCCCTCTGCCTGAAGTCCGCTACCCATCCCACCCCCTCACCCAAACCCACCCCACCCATCAGTGCTCAGCCCCAGGCCCCTCCCTCCACACAGCTTTCCCTACTGAATTCTATGTCCTCTGAGATGTAGAGCACCTACATTTTGCATTAGACCACTTAGTCTTTAAATAGAAATGTGTGTGTGTGTATTATTTCCCCAACTAAAAACCACATCCTTTGCTTCTCTCTCTGGAACAAGGCCAAGCACTGTGCAGTAGTGACCCCTGACACAGGTGGCACCACTGGGCTGGGGGAGGGGCAGAGAGAAGAGAGGAGGGCACGCCAGACACAGGAAACCCCAAAAGCAAAGATGCCATGTTGTGAGTTGCCCTTAGAAGTATCTCCATGTGGCGGCCCAGACCAACTTTATCAGAATACCAGGAATGTGGCCTAGGCATCACTACTTTTTAGAAGCTCCCCAGGTTATTCTAATGTGTGCCTGGAGGTAAGAACAACCATAGTATTGGGAGGGGAGGGGGCGGACAGAAGAAATAATAGGGAAAAGGGTACAAGGGAAATTGGAAAACAGGCCCCCAAAACTATAACTGTACCTGTGCTTTTTTTTCCATTCTGTTCCTATTAGTTTGTCGTGGGAATTTGCCTTTGTCAAAGTAGCTTGGGTGGATTGGCTGTGCACAGATGTTTCTATCCTCTGCCATGGAAAGAACAGGCAGCACCAACAAACGCGGGCCTGGCGAGGCCAGGGTCACTCTGTACCCACGGGATTTGGGAAAGTTTGGGCGACCTAGAGGACTATATTTGACCACTTGAAAACATAGGTGGCGATGCCTCCCCCCTCCCAGGTTGTTAGCATTCTGTTTACTCTCGCTGATGCCTGCCCATCATAAGAGCCAAGAAGTATGTAAGTTCTATTCAGGCTGCCGGTTCAGAGAACCCTGGCTAATTCTTCACGCCCCTCCTCCCTCCGCACTCTCTGGAACTGTGCAGAAGTCGCACTTCCTCGCTCCCGAAGGTAGCCTGGCTTGGGGGCGTTGAAGAGCATGCCAGGAACTTGAAGAGCTGGTGAGGCCTCCCCGTGTCTGGTCCGTGGATGTTCTCTAGCGTACCACCTTTCCTCCTCTGTCCCTCCCTTCTCCAGGTACGAAACTCACAGAGTCAGGCCAGGCAACCCAGCTGTGCTTCCTGTGAGCTGCCTTCGAGGGCCCCTGGGCGGACGGGGCCTCTCCTCCCAACCCATCCACCAACTGCGCCTCCACACATCGCAGATCACTACCACCCAGAGTTTCATCCGCCAACCAGCCAACCGCCGCTGCTGGGGACGAGGCTGACAGACAAGTGCCTCTGGGAAAGGACGCGGGCTTCCGTTTGGAGCAGGCCGTGAAGCACTGAGATGAAAGCTTTTCCTGAGCGCAAGATCTGCTTACTGGGGCTGGAAGGTCGGGCGGGAAGAGCAGGGAAAGGCACATAAAGGGAAGTGTGTTGGCACCTAGTGGCTGAAGGAGGGCGAGGAGGCCGCGCCAGGGAAGGAGGGGGAGGGCGCAGAAAGACGGGCTGAGCGCCGCCCACAGGCTTCCCCACGTCCACGACGAACTTGCCAAGACACAGCCCTCCATCCCGGGGGTCACAGTGAGGGCTGACCTCTCGGGCCACCTCCTTTCACCTTTTCACTCCCTGGTCTCTGTGCAGGAAATCGGGTCTGCCAGGTGCCGGCCAACCTGTGGCCTCTCCAGGCTGAAACCGGCCCCTTGGAAAGTCGAGGGGGAAGAGACCAGCCCCCAGCAGCGATCCCCATATATATGGAGAGGAAACTCGAAACCCCAGAGCTGGGCCAGGGGAGGAGGGGACGGGCAGAGGGGGATGAGGTTTTTCCACTTCCATTCGCAACTGTCAGGCGGGTGATTAATGACCAACAGGTTTGGAATCGCCTTTATTGCCAGATCAGTATTGTTGCCCGTGACAGCTAATGAGGTTGGACAGGCTTCTCCACACTGAGCTTTATGGGGCCGGCTCCCTCCCCTGCAGAGCTCACAAGCCCTGCCAGCTTTTATGCACAGGAATGTTCCAGCCCCACCCCCACCCCCTCCTTCATTCCCCGGGCGCACCTCTCCCCCAGTGTCCTGAACCACCATCTCACCCAGAACCCGTGCGCCGTGCACAAAAGGAGCTGAGGGGCAGAGGTGTCTGACCCCCAGTCTGCCCAGAGAGACCCATCTGTCACCCCCACGCCCAGGCCCCGCCCCCGCTGGAGCTGGAACGTTGCAGGCCGGGGTCGAGGACGCGGGGAAGAAGGCTCTGCGTGCTCGCTCTGGACAGTCTGACCAGCAGCCTTAACAAGCATTCCACAGCCAGCTGTAAAAGTCAAGGAGTATTTTACACACTTACCACTTCGAGCCAGAAAATGCGTTGAGGAGGTGAGGAAGGAGGAGTGAATGAATCTAGGACAGGAGGTCTAAGAAAGTCAATAATGATTTTTAACCAACCACCTCGAGCCCGGGTACCCATAAACCAGGTTGCAGCGCATGGAGCCAGTCGGTCCCAGGTCTCAGGGTAAGGAACCACTGGCTTTGTTTTCTGCTCTTACAAATAATCTCTTTTACCTTTGTGCTAGCTCACATCTTGATACGGTTAAGCACGTGTTTGCCTGGGGTTTAATATTTGAAGGAGTTGGAGCAATGTAATAAGCAAACAGCTTAAAAGGCCCAGAAAGACCCCCTCAGCTTAAAAATCTATTACTTTTCAATGTGATATAAATGTATTTTGCTTCTGCTCAGAGCAATTTCCTAGTTTACTCTTATTAAACCAGGAGACGGCTTAGCAGAGTTCTTGATTTATGAAACACATACTAGATTCATTAAAACCTTAAAAGATTTAATACATTTTATCAGGACATTAAATCTGTGCAGGCTTTTTAAATCAAATACCTGCCATATTTCATCCCCCACACCCTGTACACTTACTTAAGAACACTAAAATGCGGGCCGACAAACATTACGGGTGTTTCAGGCCTGATTTCTCGGTGGCGTTCAAGTCCTCCCCCCAGGATTTACAGCCTGGCCTCTCCCCAAGTCTGATCTTCTGAAGAACAAGTAATTTCCCTCTTTGGTATTCAGTTCAGTAGAATAAGCTGACATCCGCGTTCTAAATATATACACAAATGTTTCCACCTCTCCCACCCCACTTCACCCCCCTGTAGCCCCTGGCCGGTGGGTTTTGTCCCCACAGGGTCCCCAGGGCCCCGCCCAGGGATGCCAGCCCCTATCTTCCGCCCTCCTCCAGAACTCCTCCTGGGCCCCGTGTGGCCACACTCATGACCTCTCCCTCCGTTCTCTCCTCCCCCGACGCCCTCTGCCCAGACGGAACTGTGCTGATACAACATCTGTCATACCGTGGGATGCCTGGAAAGCTGGCTGTCCCGTTCTCAATCCCCACCCCCCCACCCCGTTTAAACTTTGCTGTACAACAGTGATTCTCAGCTGGGGGCAACTCTATGTGTGTGTGTATGTGTCTCTCACACACACACACACCAGGGGACACTCAGAAATGTCTGGAGACATACTTGGTTGTCACAACTGAGTGTGTGTGGGAGGACAGTGGTGGGGGGTGGGGGACGATGTTGCCACTGGCATCTAGGGACAGAGGACAGAGATGCTGCTAAACATCCTGCAATGCCCAGGACAGCCCTTCCCCTCAGCAACAGCAACAGCAACAGCAACAGAAGAAGTATCCAGTCTGAACTACTGCAGTGGAAAGGGGGGCACACCCTGCCGTGGAAACTTAACAGTCTCCCCCACTCTCCTTCCGTGCTCCCTCACTCAGGGTTGGGGCTCCAGGTAGTGGGTGTGTAATAAATGTCTGTTGAACAAAATCTCCATCCTAACACATTGACATCTTCCAAATTCACACATATAAGGGGGAAAATATATAGGGTTGACAAGCAGATGATCTATGACCTTGAGAAGTGACTTCACCCTCTAACTTTCATGATCGCATTTGTAAAACGAGATTAGAGTAAAACTATCCTCATGGATTATTATGAGGATAAAATGAGTTAATGTAACTGAAATCACTTTTTACATCCTAGAGGGTCATGTGATGTTTATTATTTTATTTAACACGCACTTATTGACTGCCAATTGTGTGCTAAGAGTTATGTTGGACCCTCCAGGATGGGGGTGGGAGACACAAGATAAATAACTAAGCCCATGCCCTCTGTGAGCTCACATTCCCGGGGGAGAAGCACTGACATCTAACCAGACTATTGCAGTAGATTCGAGTGAGTGCCATGCAAGGAAAATACACAACCTGCTGTGAACACGCAGAGAAGCATTTTTAAAGGATGTAAAGGATGAGTCTTAAAGGATATCTTAGAGGATGAGGAAGAGTTGGTCTAGTACAACATGAAAAACAACAGAAGAACATCAAAAAAGCTGTATCATATAAACATCTTATATGACAAGCTAAGAGATTTGAAGTTTGGGTTTGTTTTTTTTCTGTAGGGGACCGATGGTTGGATGTTAAAGCAGAAAAGGTGCACGAAGACCCAACGGAACACAATGCACAACAGAAGGTGCTCTGATGTAAGGGTGAGGCGCAAGCTGGAATAAGAGATCTCTGCCAGGAGACTCTTACAATAATCCAAGTAAGAGCTGGTAAGGCCCTGAACTAAAACCATGGGTAGCAAGGAGGGCACAGGATCAAATAAAAATTTAGAGCCAAAAAAACTAAATGATGAGGCAGATTAAGGTAGAGTCTGAGTGTCTGGCCTGGATGGTTGAGTGCACGGTGACCCCTTTACTGGGAGGAGTACATTTATTAGAAACTATGAGCTCTGCCCTGGCTGGTGTGGCACAGTGGACTGAGCGCCAGCCTTCGAACCAAAAGGTCTCCACTTCAATTCCCAGCCAGGGCACATGCCTGGGTTGTGGGCCAGGTCCCCAGTTAGGGGCATGTGAAAGGCAACCAACAGATATCTGTCTCCCTCTCCTTCTCCCTCCCTTACCCTCTCTCTAAAAGTAAATGAATTACGTTTTAAAAATACAAGAAACTATGAGTTCAAGTTGAGACATGACTGACTTCTCTCCCTCCAACATCCACAACATCCAAAGAGATGGTACTGTCTGTAGCTCATGGCTATTGACAGGCACTTGGGAGAGACATCCACGACCACATCATCAGAATATTGAGAGCACAGGGGAGCTTCCAGAAAGAGATGGTAGGGAGAGAAGAGCAGCTGGTCAAGGACAGAGTTCTGAGGAGCATGTGAGGATGAGCTCCTGCTGGAGACCACACAGGGAACACTTGGGCAAGTGGGAGGAAAACCAGGAGGGACAGGGTCACACATGGAGGCCAAGGGTGGGGAGGTTTAAGCATTAAGGGGTAGGTGTGCCCTATCAAGGGCATCAGAGGAAGGGGTGGGGACTGCAAACAAGGGGACGGATAGTAAGGAAGTAAAGACGGCAACCTTAAGGGACTTTTTAAAGAAGAGAAAGGGACCTTGCTTGAAGAGAAAGGAGGCAAACCAGATGAGAACTACAGGCTTACACGGGATCAATGGGGGGATTGGGAGTGGGGGTGGGGAAACTCGCACAAGACTGTAGGCTGCAGCTAAAGAACTGGGAAAGGGAGGAGGTAACTGAAGGCTCTAGGTCCCCGAGGAGAGAGGAAGAATGCGATTAGAATCCGGGCGGGAAAAGACTGCCCTGGAATGGAACAGGGTTTTCCTTATCCTCTGAGAGTCACACACCAAGGACGTAAGGTAGCTCTTTGTCGATGACAAAAAGGAGTCTACCAATGATGTAGAGAGATGTAAAGATGAATAAATACAGACACAATGCTACACAATCTCTTTTTTTTCAGTTCCTAATATTAGTATGGATTCAGAGATGTCAAAAGAACGGTCACCCCTGGTAAAACCGGCCAGGCCTCTTGGCACAGCTGCCCAGGGTGGCGGGCTGCCTCCCCGCCACTCCCCAAGGCCCTGTGCGCTCTGACCGAGTCCCTCTCGGAAGACTTGCTCCCTTTTGCCCTCTGTTTCTCCAAGGGTGAAATACATGGGTTAGATTAACATCAGAGGCCACAGTGTGTCTTTCCATTAGCAGATTTACAGGTAAACAAATGGCTGTGTAGTTGTACAATGGAATATTACATAGTAATAAAAAGAAATGAGTTTTTGATATGCTCATCAACATGGATGAATCTCCAAATAATTATGCTGAGTAAAAAAGAAAAAAGCCAGACTACCTCTCCCCCAAAACAAGTATATACTGTACAATTCCATTTATATAAAATTCTACAAAGTGAAAACTCATTTACAGTGACAAGCAGATCACTTGTTGGTTGGAAATGGGGGGCAGGGCATGGAGAAGGGAGGGAGAGATTGTCAAGAGGCAGGAGGAAATTTGAGGGCATGAAGTGTGTGTTCACTACCTTGATTGTGGTCATGGTTTCACAGGTGTGTGTGTCAAAACTTATCAAATTATACACATTAAATGGGTTTTATTGTGTGTCAATTATACCGCAATAAAGCTGTAAAAACATACAATCATAAAATGATCTCTAGGTGACTTCCAACTGCCTTCCAGCTCCATTTGCTTTTTCCTGTTTGAGCTCTTTATGGAACTTGCTCTAGGGAACACTCTGAGGCCCAAGCGAATATCCTTTTGTTGTTAGAAGACACTAACCCCGGTTTTTCCAGCTGAAGATAAGAGGGGAAAGTTCTAAGTGGCCCTCGTACTAAGGAACAATATAGTTCACTCCTCTCCCCTCAAGATCACCAAGATTTTGCTGTGGTTGAATGTCCTGAAAGACAAACTCTATTTTCTGTTTAGGGCATAAAGTCAAGAAGACAAAGCAAATCTTGTGACATAAGTGAGCTGGAGCCAAACATTTTTTTAAAGATTTTATTTATTTATTTTTTAGAGAGGGAAGGGAGGGAGAAAGAGAGAGAGAGAGAGAGAAGCATCAATGTGTGGTTGCTGGGGGTCATGGCCTGCAACCTAGGCACGTACCCTGACTGGGAGTCGAACCTGCGACACTTTGGTTCGCAGCCTGCGCTCAATCCACTGAGCTATGCCAGCCAGGCGGAGCCAAACATTTTAAGAGCTGCCTGGTTCCTCTGGGGTGAACCCAGTGATTCATAAAAAGGGCTCTGAGTGTGAAAAGCAGGGTCTCCTCTCTCTTTAGCGCGGCTCTCTCATCAGTTAGCTCCTTGGAGCGAGGAACAAGCAGCAGCAATCCAGAGACAGAGCGATGTGGGTGGCTGTGGTGGGGATTGTTTCTTTTTACCCTGCTGAGACCTACGACTGCAAAATGAACTCGCCCCACTTACAGTTTCGCACTTTCTGACCACTGGTCTATATTCCTAAATGGTTCCACGTAAAATAAATGTCATAAGTGTGTGTGTGTGTGTGTGTGTGTGTGTGTGTTAGGCTGACTCGTTATTTTCTAATTCATTGACTATAATGAAGAAATAGACTTGGGTCATATGAATTCTGCCTTTGCAATCTGCAAGCTTTGTGATCTTGGGCAATCCTTAACTTCTCTAAACTTCAACTTCCTCCTCTAAAATAGAGTCCAACTCCAATGGCTGACCTAAAAAGTGTATAAATAGAGAAAGGCAAGGGCCTGGTACGTAAACAGCATTCAATCATGCCTTATGAAATCTGTATTATAAGTACCTGTTCTATATTATAAATATCAGTACCACATAACTTTGAGTTTATCTTTCTCTCACCATCTGTCACATAAATAATCTGAATCCACCAACAGGTAAGAACACATTAAGGGAATGTGCTATTTAAAACAGCAACAGCTAATATAAGGAACCTTTAAAATATTCCAAACATGGCATGTGCTTTTGTCAATAAGTCATTTCATCCTAACAAGAGTCTTATAAGGTTCATACTATTACTATTACCCCCATTTTACATATGAAGAAAATGAGGCACAAACAGACTAAGTCATTTTCCCAAGCTCACATAGTTAATCGGAGGGGTCGGGGGCGGGGGACAGGGGATTTAAATTCAGGCAGACCAACTGTGGAATATCTGTGCTTAGCCACTATATTGCAAGTTTTTTTAAAAAAAAAATGGATTCTTAAGCACATTTGTGAAATAAATCATCACAGACTTACCTGCCTGATAACTTTGGATACCCAGCCATAACAATCACGGGTCTCTTAAGAAAGGGATTTTCAGAAAGGCTGGAGCATGATCTGCCACAGTCTGCCTCCTGCCTAGGGGCGGGGCCACAGCTCAACTGCTCAAGCCTGCTAAGAAGCCTCCTGAGAACAAAATCCCACTTCTGCTCATAGTTCATTACCAAGTTTAATAGTCAGGAAATTCTTAAATTACAACTAATTTAAATCCTTTATGCTTCAGGCTAAGCCCCATTCCTTGTTCCTGATAAACCCCAATATTTCCATTTCTCTTACTCATTCACTCAACTACAAAGTAAACAATTACCAAGCACATAGTCTGAGTTATATCACTAAACAAGTTCTGATAGGATCAGTCCGGAGCCTGGCCAGCTGGGGGGTAGGGAGGATTTGCAGGGACAAGGTGGGGAGAGGAGAGGCCCTCATTCGCACAGATGGGCACAGGGCTCCCCAGCAGCACCATGCAGCCCAGCTGGGTGGGTTTAACTATGTAATGCTGAAATTTCCCATTGGAGACTCATCCAGAGCAAACCCAGGGTGATCCCAAGCGAATCCCAAGCAGCCATGCCTGGTAACCCTACATTATCCTCTTTCCTGGATCCTAAATCTAACCCCATCAGCTTGCCACCCATCCTACGTAAAAGCTTTTCATTTACTGAAGGCTATGATTAAGCGGACCCTTTCTCTTCTGCAAACAGAATAACCTCAATGGTTGAATTAGAAATGCCCCAGTATGATCCTGCTGAACAGCGAAAGCTGTGCACAGCCTGAGGCCCTTAGAAGCAGCAGACACAAACCCTGGAGCCTAGTGCTGGTCCCACTGTTCAGTCTGTATCCACTGAGCACCTAAGTTCCCAGCATGCTCAAGGGAAGAAGCGGTCCCTGCCCTGAGCATTTACAGTCTAGCCAGGGAGACTAGGACGTTCACAGCACCTGTGATCTGTGGCAGGCGTTACAAAGGCCGTTAATTAGGCTCCTGATGTTAAAGAAGCGCCAGGAAGGCTTTCATCCACTGTTAGTTACCCTCGTACTGAAGTTAGATTTTGTCCACTAAAATGGAATAATTCCACCTTAATCTACTTTATGATGCCGTGGGGACCCCAAAGGCCAAAGATCCTACAAAAGCATACAGGACAATTTGAAGGTAAGGGACTGTTGATCAGCGACGTAATGGTGCTGATCTGCACATTTAAAAGATGTATTTCGTTGAGGGGTGCTACAGAACAGAGGCGAGCAGAGGGCTAAAAACTGTTGCAAATCGCTAGTGCCTGCTCCGAGAAAAAAAAAAGACAGTCATGACCTAACGTGGAGGGGAATCCGGAGCAATCTCCAAAGTCAAAACGTTGGAAAATAACAAGCTCAGCACCGCTCGTGTCCTCCCTGGGATCACTCCCCAGGCGATCCGCACCATCGCCACCCCTGAAATCCTAGACCCAAATCCCTGACCGCCCGACCCTTGTCGCTGGCGCTCCCTGGCGGCCACCCGCGGACACTAACCATTCGGAGCGCGGGGGCGGAGCTAACGAAGTAGGGCGGCAAGGGGGTGTGGTCTTCTCGCGTGAACTAACGCGTCATCGAAGCGACGGACCCGGAAGGAAGTGGCGAGCTGAGGGGTGTGGCCGTTTCTGCGGTTGCACTGTGGTTCGGACAGAGTACGGAGCGCCTGGAGGGACAGCCTGGTACGCGGCCCCCGCCCCTGAGTGCGTGCACTGGGCCTAGCTGCGGCTCCCGGCCGAGCTGATGAGCTATACTCCCCGGCCCCCCGCCAACGGCCTCTTCCTCATGAACGAGAGAGCCACCCCTCTCCCCCGAATCTCTTTCTGTCCCTAGCTCCCGAGCGGGACCGAGCAGAGGCTCCTGGAGCCCCAGCTCCTACCCAGGGCTCTTGGGATGCTCGACCTTCCCTCGGAAAGGGCGCGAGGTGGGGCGGGGGTTACCTCGAAAGGGAAGGACGGCAGCTGCAAATCCGTAGCTGGAGGCCACCTCGGTGAAATCAGCGCCTTTCAGATGTCTGCGCCCAACTTCTAGATCAAGGAGGCAGAATCCACGCCCTGCGCGGGTTGGCCCAGGCACGCCTTATTGTGAACTGTGGTGTCAGTTACCCTACTTTTTCCTGATCATTCAGTGTTCGGGAAATGAGTCTCTAGATCCCAACTCTTTCGCAACCTTGTGCCCGAACGCAGTTGGACACGAGTCCAGAATCTTCCCACCCTGGGGAACCCCAGTTCTCTAACCGTGGGCTTGGGAACCTGTCAGGTACAAAGTAACAGGAAAGTGGGAGGGAGTGTGGCTGCGGTCTTGTTCAGAGCCCTCTCTCGTTTATAGCCCAAGGTGTAACTGGGAAGGTGGACAGAAGGCCAGAGAGTCCCACATTGGAACTCTTCGCATGCTGCCTCTGTCGCTGCAGCCTCCGAAGGAGGTTTCCTTTGAAGTGGCAGGCAATTAGGACCGGGAGGCTCTGACCAGGATTACAAGCCACAACTGCCTGTCACTCGACTTCCTCTGTAATTTGGGCCAACACACCGCAGCTGCCTCTTTTTCCTTTTACTGGTGTGAGTGGCCCCAGGGACGGCACAGTCGTGTTCACAGGGAGAGAAGGCTGTGTTTTGAGCGCTGCCCAGTTGGCACCGGTTCTCCCTGGGCCACAGCTGTATCTGGAGCCACTGCCTCTTCCACGAGCTGGGGAACAGAATTCCACAGTTAAGGAATGGGAATGGTGACTGGGAGCAAGGACAGGAAGAGCTGTAGGTCTAGCCTCGTGTTCATACTACAGCAGGCTGGATAGGAGCCGCCTCCAGGGAGCTCCGCCTGGTGAGGTACTCTGGCTGTCCTAGCTTGGCTCCTGCACCGCAGACCAGACACGTTTTCCCGTATCTTTTTCCCCAGGTTAACGGTTCACGGATGGCTCAGTTGGGAGCAGTTGTGGCTGTGGCTGCCAGTTTCTTTTGTGCATCTCTCTTCTCAGCTGTGCACAAGATAGAAGAGGGACATATTGGGGTCTATTACAGGTAAGGCAGAGGCAGGGAGAAGCTTACAACTTCCTGTTAAATGACTCTTTCCTAGTCAGGGAGGAGCAGATTCTGCTGAATATCACGTTTATGTTTTATTGAACATGGACGCCTTTCAGGTTGAGCTTTTGTGTTGGCGGCCATGAGGAGGGGAACATGTGTTGTATGTGTATACGCTTACACATAAATGTAAATCTAAAATTTAGCATTCTAAGGTGATGGATGGTGATTGATAAGTGTATAGAGAGATTTAGAGACAATACCTGAAGGCAGCCATTGCTCCTTGCAGATTTTCTCTGAACATTGTTCTCTCCTGCATCCCTCTATGCATCTTGGTGCCTCAGGGTTGCCTCTGATGAGTACCAGTTCTTGAAGGCAACTGGAGAAGACAGCCTTGCTCTGCGAATTTTGCACCTACTCTTTCAAATTAACATTTCAGGAAAAATGAAAGAGCCTGTAGCTTGGTTTATGTTACTCAAGGAGCAATTAAAAGCCTTGGGTTACCTTCCTTTTAGTAACTTCCATAACCAAGTTTTTTGCTTTAAGTCTTTATGACCCTCTTCTGTCCTGGCTGGTGTGGCTCATTGAGTTGGGTGCTGGCCTGCAAACTGAGGGGTCACTGGTTCGACTCCCAGTCGGGGCACACACCTGGGTTGCGGGCCAGATCCCCAGTTGGGGGCGTGAGAGAAGCACCTGATCAATGTATCTCTCCCACATTGATGTTTCCCTCTATTTCTCCCTCCCTCTCCCTCTCTCTAAAAGTAAATAAATAAAACCTTTTTTAAGTCTTTATGACCTTATTATGTGCCTTATGATGCTTATTTCTGGGTTTCTCATACCCCTTTAATTATTTCTCCCTACCTTCTGTTTATATGTCCCCCAAAAAAGGCTTTTTATTATCATTTACATACAACTTGAATAGAAAGATGACTTTCTTTCTAGACTCTATCTTGACTTTGACTCTGCTGCCAAAAAATACATGAAAATTATTTGTAAAGTGTACTTAAAATTATTCTTTTGGTGTTGATGTCACTGGAATCCAACATCAGTGCAGTCGGTTGATAACTGAGTTACTGGGTTTAAGTGCCCCAATGGATTGCCACAAGTTCAACAGTTACTACAGAGTAAAACAGACTTCCTCTCACATGTAGCTGGGGATTCTGCTGTCTTTGTTCCACTTAGCCTATGTGCCTATTTTCCTCGCTGCAAGAGCATGAATTGTGGTTTTATGTTTAAGCATTGGGTTTCCTAGAATATTCGGTCTGCCTGGGAGGAAGAGAGGGGTCTGTGGGCATGGCTCTGGCACTTGTCACTCTCTATGAAACATTCGTACTTTTGGGAAAGCTGCCCAAAGAGTATCAGTGTGAAAGGTACCTCCTGCTAAATGGACTTCCCTCTCTCCTCTGCAGGGGCGGCGCCCTGCTGACTTCCACCAGCGGCCCTGGTTTCCACCTCATGCTCCCTTTCATCACCTCGTACAAGTCTGTGCAGGTATGCTTGGCTTGTGTGGCAGGGCCGGACAACTGCGGACTGGGGGTGTGACTAATGCATGGTTTGGAATTACTCAGCTGCTGGATGAGTATAATGCCTTTTCAAGGAATCATTTAAGAATAAGTTTTATATGTGAAGAATGAGGGTCCATGGGCCATTTACTCTGGAGCTTCACCTGATTGTTGAAAAAAGTTGATTGGGGTCCTTGCCTCCCGACTGGGAGTGTTTCTTCACTTCCAGACAAAGCCAGAGGAGAATCTGCTTTGGATGTGTAAAGGGGAAAGCAGGGTGTCTGTGTCTGTGTTTTAAATCACAGGCTACCAAGGTAGATAGAAATAAAATATGGTAATGTCGCTGGTTCTTATTTGAATGTCAGAGATGTGAACATCATTTTTGGGGAGGGCAAGGGAAGTTGAACTTAGTGAAGGGAAATGACATCTCAGATAGGAGTAGGATTACTTATGACAGACCTAAAGCCTAGCCAAATTAGACCCGTGGTCTTTGAAGTGTGTCCAGTATCCTGGGATACCTCCTCAGCATTTTCCTTGTGAGTTTCTTCTGCCATGTACTCCGCTTTATGGTTTTGGAGGTGCACACATGCCCATTGTCTCATTTGGACCTCACAGTAATCCTGAGGGTGGGCTGAGCAGGTCTTATAGGCGGAGACGGGTTAAAGTACAGAATCTGCTTCAAGACCAGTAAGTGGAAGAGGTAGAAATAAACACAGGGTTCCTAGTCCAGGGTCTTTCTCCCTAAACCATTACCACCCAGCTCGTTCGCATCGTGGTTCACTTGCAGTGGAGGCTGGCCGGCCCCTTCGTTGGGTCAGTCTCACACCCTGCAAGTCAGGAGGAGACGGAGGGGTGTTCATGTTTACCAAAGACGAAGTTCAACCCGGACAGGTGTGCAGGGACAAGGCCATTCAGAATTCCAGAACTAAGTTACTCTTTTTGTCACTGCCCGTCTTTCAGCATTGTGTGTCTCCTCTGTTTCCAGACCACGCTGCAGACGGACGAGGTGAAGAATGTGCCGTGCGGGACGAGGTAAAGTGCCCGGAAGGAAACCGTTGAGCCCAGATAAGAGGAAGGGCTGGCTGGTGGGGTGGTTGCAGTGAGAGATGGTGAACAGGGAGGTACCCTCTGGTTTTACCAAGTTTCCTGACCACTGGCTCCCTGTGTTCTGATTCTAGAGGGTGGAGGGGTGCAGTAGAGAGAATCACAGAAGTGAGGTTTGGGAGGGCCTCACATGTCGTGAGAAATTTGGACTTTTTCTGTTAGACGTAAGGATCCTCTAAAGGCTTTTAGCAGATAAATGAGTTCACAGAGGAAGATAACTTTAGTATAACGAACTATAGGGAATGGCTTAATGGGGATGGGCCCTTAGTGGCAGGAAGTCCAAAGATAGCATCAGTGTAGCGGTCCGCTGAAGAGGAAAGAAGGTCTAACCTGGGACAGAGGCACAAAGCAAACGCCACGGGAAACATTTGGGCAGACCCAGAACTGGGACACCACACAGGATAATGGGTCTGATCTTGGCACAGAGTTGTATTTGGAGGGGCGTTGGGGTGAAAAGGAAACTTAAAAGACAAACAAATGCAGTGGTGAGCCTTAATTGGAAACTGGTCCAAAAATAACGGCTGTGAAAGATTGATGAAATTGTATTGGTCCGTTCAGGCTGCCATAACTGGACGGCTTAAGCAACAGGAGTTTATTTTCTCCCGGTCACAGAAGCTCCGGGTCCAAGCCCGAGGCGCCTGCAGGGTTGGTTGCTGGGGAAGCCTGGCTTCCTGGCTTGCAGATGGCCACCTTGCTGTGTCCTCACGTGGCCTTTTGTCTGCACATTAGAGGAGAAAGCGACATCTGGTGTCCTTTTTCTTTTTTTTCTTTTTAACAAGTCTAATCGGTTAGGGCCTGACCCTTATGATCTCATTTAACCTTAATTACTTCCTTAAGGGCTCTATCTCCAAATATAGTCACATGGGGAGTTAGAGTTTCCACAGAGGGGTTTGGGAGGGACACAGTTCAGCCCATAATAGGAATCACTGGGGAGGTTGGAGTGACCGGGTGTTCAGTAATGTTAAGGAATTATTGCTGATGTCCTTCATTTTGGGAATGGTTTTGTGACTCTGGAGGAGAATGTCATTACACCTAGGTGATGTTGCCAAGTGTTACAGGGTAAAGTGTCATGAGTGTAACTTATTTTGAAGATTTCAGGGGAAAAAAAGTAGATTAATCAGTAAGGTAAAATATTAACTATTAAATTTCAGTGTTGGTAAATGGATTTTAGTTCAACTTTTCTGTATCTTTGAAATTTCTGCGTAATGACTCCTTGGAGGAAGGGGAGTGCTGGACTAGAGCGATGGTGCACACAGTGGGAGGAGACTGTCCGCGAACTCCACGGCGACCTCTCGTGATCTAGAACTCCTCCACCTGCTTTGGTCTTCTTCCTTCAACCATTTTTGTCAAAACAATTGCAGATTCAGAGATATGCACTACTCTTTTCTTACTGGTGTATCAAATGTTTTGCTTTTTCCTTTGTGGAATTACTTTTAGGAAGTGTGATTTCTCAGGAGATTGTATTCTTGCTGTAAGCTCAGAAGCTCCTACTTCTAGATCCACACACCTTCCGACCTCTCACGCATACTTCTCCTTTTGTGCCGAGTCGCATGTCAGGTTGCCTAGGAGACTGCACTCTGTTCCAGAGCTCCTTAGTGACTTCTCTGTCCATCCTTCCTCTCACAGTGGCGGTGTGATGATCTACTTTGACAGAATCGAAGTGGTGAACTTCCTGATCCCGAATGCAGGTGTGTTTTTCCACTTGACCCCCCACCACCAGCTTACCGTCCCCAGCATGCCACCCCAGTGCCTGTCACAGCACCTCGGGAAGGGAAGACTGCTCTGTCTGAGCAAGTTTTACGCGCTGCCTTCTCTCGTTCTGAAACCTCTCCCCACCCCCCAGTGTATGACATAGTGAAGAACTACACTGCTGACTACGACAAGGCCCTCATTTTCAACAAGATCCACCACGAGCTGAACCAGTTCTGCAGTGTACACACGCTTCAAGAGGTCTACATTGAGCTCTTTGGTAAGAAAGTCTCTTCTGATCAGAGCATGCCTTAGCAGCCCTGCTTCCCCCCACTGCCTACTTCTGAGCTGTGCACAGGGTCAGGTGGGTACTGCTGGACCGGAGCGGTTAAAAGACCCAGCGCTCAGGAAGTGGTCACGAAGGGCATTCCACAAAAATGCTGGTGACAGTGGAAGAACATGAGAGTGGTGGAGCTATGGGTGTGGGAGGAGCTATGGACCACAGGACTCACTCCTGGCCTGAATCAGAGGACTGGGATGGAACTCTGTTTCCACGGCCCCTAAAACCTCATTCTGAGACAAAAACAGGCTCAGTTCTAGAGGAACCTGAGAGATTATCCAGCCCTACATCCTTGTTTTAAAATAAGCATACCTACACGCAAAGAATGTCCTGCAGCTAGTTGACAGCAGCGGAAGCTAGACCCTCCCTCTCGCGGACCTCACTTTGTATGCTTTCCACCACGCCATACTGAAGGAAAGACCCCGCCAAGGCTGAGGGGAGTGGGACAAGGACCATAGCTACTTACAGTTCCGAGAACCTCTGTAGGGGGTTTTGGTTTGTTTGTTTGTTTACCCTATACCTATAAAGATGAATAGGGAAAAGCTTCAGACTAAAAGGATTCACACACATAAGTAAACATTTCTTGTCCGTTTACCTGGCCTAAGTAAACATAGCCTAACTTTAGCGACGAAGAAAGGAAACATTTCAGTAATTGTTATAGCTCTTTTATGGTAAAATGTTCTATTATAAACTTACTGCTAGAAGCTTTCTAGTACCAGTGCTGGAAGTAAATGGATTTTTCAGCCCATAGTACAATTATTCTTGATACTAGGACTGGACAGTGATTTTTCCCAAGAATCTCCGTAAAAAGGACCCTGAGTGGGAACGTTTTTTAGAGCAGACAGAAGGAGGAGTCACTGATGTTGCCAATGACCTTAATTAAGCAGGCAGCCTTTTGCGCTGTGTTTCAGATTTGGGAAACCATCAGAATCACTTTTAATTTTCAGCAGTAGAAAATGAATCTAAATTCACTCTATAGGGTTTAGATTATTTTATTGGGTTTGAATTCACTGTGCTTTTAGGAAAAATTTGGTAAATTTGCTACTTTTTAACATCAAACAACTTTATAAATATCATTTTTTTTCTCTCTAGCTATTGTTTACAAACTTGCACCACTAATTGAACATTTCAAAGCATTTGAAACAAAAAACAAAGGATCTCTAATTGCCATGAAGAGGAAATTAAACTGTGAAATTGTTTTGCATTAAAAAACTTTTTATTGTCTTAGAGATCAACATGGTAGCTTAATAAAGTATAGCTTCTTGTATTGTACAAAGGAGCTAGAAAATATATTTGCTTTGAAATTTTTTTCTTTTTAAAGTTCAGTCTTGTCAGCAGCACTGTTTTGCTAAGAATATATTTGCATCCATAAAGGAGAAACTAGAATCTCTAATCCTATTCTTTGACCATCAAGGCTTTTTTCTATTGTAATTCCCTCCTCTCAGCACTCCTAGCCCCGACTTTCAACACAACTGCATAATTCTCATCCCTGCTTACTCTGATGCATCTCCTTTGCCCATTTTATGAAAATATTATCCAGCCCTGGCCAGGTGGCTCACTTGGTTGGAGCATCATCCCATACACCAGAAGGTTGCAGGTTCAATTCCCAGTCAGGGCACACACCTAGGTTGTGGGTTCGAACCCTGGTCAGGCGTGTAAAGGAGGCAACCAGTCGATGTTTCTCCGCATTGATGTTTCTCTCTATCTCTCCTTCCCTCCCTTCCTCCCTCTCTGTCTTTCTCAAATCAGTGGAAGAGCCTGACCAGTGTGGCTCGGTTGGGCATCATTCCATACAGCGAAAGGTTGCCGGTTTGATTCCTGGTCAGGGCACATGCCTAGGTTGCAGGTTCAGTCCCCGTTCAGAGGGCATATGAGAAATAGCCAATTGATATTTCTCTCTCGTCTTGATGTTTCTCTGCCTCTCTTTCTCCCTCCCTTCACCTCTCTGTAGAAATAAACAAAATAGATTTTAAAATCAATGGAAGAAAAGCATATCCTCCAGTGAGGATTTAAATATGTGTGTATATATACACACACACATATACTATATATGTATGTAACCTAGTATTTGTTCAAAAGTTTACCTGAAGAACTTCTTGGTGTATACTTAATAATATACCTTAGCCAGCATTCATTAGCATAACTGTAACACAAGCAACTTGTTACCAGTGTTACTTTGGTAAACCACCTTTCAAAATATTCCTTTCAGATTTTCCTAGAAAGTTACTAGCCCACAGCCACAGGTTTCTACCTCGACTCAGATATAACTGTGTCTGATAAATGACTGTTATTACTAACTTATGGAGGGTACGGGCCATCTCACTTAAAGTTTGGTGGGCGTCCTATTCAGACTAAAAACTATGAAATGTAATACTCATCTCTAGCTGTCAGAGTGCTAGGCCACTGCCCCTTACAGGGTCCTACCTTGACGGGCACTTCTCCCGCAGAGCTGAGAGCCCTGTGAGAGCATCTCTAGTACATGGGGACATCCAAACCCCTTGCTCGCTGATATGATGGTTGAAAAGGTAGCATTTTAAGCCCTAAACATCAAAACATAGTTCATTACAAGACAAACATTACAAACATTACAAAACAAGTTCATTATCTTGCCTACTAACGGCTTGAGCACACCTCAACCTCTGCAGATCTCAGTCTGGGCACCTGTAAAAGGCAGGAGTTAGATCTTCTGTTTCTCAGAGGCCCCTGTTTGGGGATTCAGATGCCCCAGCCTGGTGTCGTGGACTCTTCTGTCCGTGCCCTTCCGGGATCTTGCTGAGGATCGCAGGCCAAAAAAGGCAGCCTGGTGCTGCGGTCCTGGGACCGCAGCTGGAAGGGGGATCAGTTATAGTTCTTCCTACACTTGTCTGTGAAATGACTCACATGTGAATTCCAGGCGGAGGAGTCGGGACCAAAGCAAACAACACATCAAAAGACTTGGGCTCATTTCCAAGACTGTAAATTTTTATTTTCCCCTCGTGTTATTTGATGGAGTTCCTAATGGAAACAGTCTTCCTTGGGGCTACCTTGACGTCAGAATCTGTTTTTCTTTTGAGAACATCTAAAATTGTTAGATTTAATGTGCTCGGCTCTTTTCAAAATACCTAACAGCCATTCCATCTCCTTTCTCCATGAAGACCGGGTGCCTGCCTTCTGTTTTGCTCCTGTTATCTGGAGAAAGGCTGCTGCCTAATACAAAAAAATGTGCTAGAATTGTTGTTTGTTTAAAAAAAAAAAAGCTGTTTCCTTTTGGGCAAGGTCGATATTCTCAACAGCCCAGGCGATCCTGTCTTGAGACCCCAGGAAAAGGAGTTTCCCATCTGGCCCAGGTAGAGGGCCTGCAGAGGCACGTTGCTCCGGAGTCTTGCTGGGGACTTTAGGTTTCTGAGCTATGATGAGCACTTCGCCTGGGGAGGGGCTTTTGCCTGCGAGACGCATTCTTGAACAGGTATTTTAGCTTTAACTCTCCATGCACACTTCCCTCCACCTGCCTAGAAAGCGTGACAGCCCCTTTTCCTGTCTTTCCGGGTTGCAGATCAGATTGATGAAAATCTCAAACTGGCTTTGCAACAGGACCTGACCTCCATGGCCCCTGGGCTCGTCATCCAGGTAAGCATTGCCACTGTGGAGTGTCCCCTGATGAAGGTGCACCCCCACCCCTTCAAGGGATGTCCTTTCAGTGCAGGAAGATCAAGGACCAAAGGAAGCTGCTTAGGTCCCTCGCCTCCCTGACTTCCCATCAGGTGCTGTTTTTCTCCTTCTGCAGGCTGTGCGGGTGACAAAGCCCAATATACCGGAGGCGATCCGCAGAAACTACGAGTTGATGTGAGTATCCTGTGCCTGAGCTGAAACCACCACCCTCTCCCAGCTCATCCCACCCCAGCGTTCACTTGTGCCAGGCTTTCATTCCCATCTTGAGTGTTTGTCACAGCCCATGGCACTGTGGGGTGGAGCAGGCACGCCAGGACGGTCACCTGGGCTCCGTATCTGTGCCTGAGTGGCATGGAGAAGCCCTCTGGAGCAAGGATGCTTTTAGAGGGACCGGGGGCCTTGTCTGTGCTTCAGGCTCATGCCAGAGAAGATAGGAGGCAAAGACGATTAAGTGGGCCAGCAGGTGCATTTTACTGAAGTAAATGATGCTCTGTTTCCCACAAATGAGTTATTTTGGAGGAGGAGGTGAGCCATGTCTGCAACAGATCTGCTTTCACCCGGGACGTTGAACCACCAGCCAGGAGAGAGTAAGAAATCAGGGTTTTCCCTGTCTCAGCAGAAGAGTTCAGCTTCTCCAGGGGACACTGAAGTTCCTCAGAAACTCTTCCATAGCGACCTCACAACTGCATACTTTTTTCCCCTTCAGGGAAAGCGAGAAGACAAAGCTTCTCATTGCAGCCCAGAAGCAGAAGGTGGTGGAAAAAGAAGCCGAGACAGAGCGGAAGAAGGCCCTCATTGGTCTGGATGTGGTTCTCTGATCCCCTTTCAGGCCAGAAGGACTGGGGGTGGTGGGAAGAGTCCAGGAAGCCTCCGGCACAGTTAGACCACATGGTTCTACAAACCCTTGCCACCCGTAGGAGTGGCTCTTAGATTCCCAGAAGCAAAGCTGACGTTGTCAGATTGGGGCCAGTGCAGTAAGTTCAAGTTTCCACGTACATCTTAAATGAAAGGAGCCCTTACTGTTCACTCACAGTGATGAAGGCTAACACTTACTGAGCACTTACTGCGAGCCATGTACTTTCCTAAGCACTTGCATTAAACCCTCTCACTCCTCACAGCTAGCACGTGAGGCAGACGCGTACTTGAACCCCGCTTTGCTGAGCTGGAACACAGAGCAGGAAGCACAGAGAGGGTGAATAATGTGCCCACAGCGATGTGGCAAGTGCAGTGGTGGGACTCCGCTCCAGAACCTGCGTCCTTAACTCTACACTACACTGTCGGCAACAAACCTGCCTGCTTCCTGAAGTGAAGTGGCAGGAATAAGCTGTTCAGAGAGTACCTCATTCCTTAAAATATTCCTTTAGGAGAAATACCCTCGTGATCTAAGAAAGAAGTTAGGATTTGTTCCTTGAATCAATCAGAGTGACAACTGCCGTCCCTTGAGCCCACAGCTCCCCAGTCACTGTCTTGCGCTGATGCCGTGGTTTGTGCTCACGGGTATCCTCCGTCTCGGCCCACGCACGCCTGTCTGCTCGTCCTCTGGGGCTGCATCTGAGCCGACCCACGCCCACGCACCAGGGCCTCTGCTCAGGGGGAAGGTGAAACTGAGTCAAACCCTTGAAATATCAGAGCTCTAAGCCTTTTCTCAACTGTGTTCATACAGAGGCAGAAAAAGTGGCTCAGGTTGCAGAAATCACCTATGGACAGAAGGTGATGGAGAAGGAGACCGAGAAGAAGATTTCAGAAATTGAAGGTAAGAAGTGAAATGAATACCTAGATTTTCCTCAGACCCCACTTCGTGTCAAGGGGCTGAAAACGTCATCTCCTTTGCCCTTTAACCTCTGTTCTAAGATCTCTCGATTTCTTTGCAGCATCACTTTTTCTCTGTGCTTTCGCTGTGGGGCAAATTTGGCATTAATTTTCCACATCAGGGAGCATTCATTCACTCAACAAATGTCAGCTCCTCACCACTGGGCACGCTTGCGTTAGGCAGTAGAAAAAGGGATATCACACAGTCCCTGCTGTCTTGGAGCTCACAGTCTGGCGTTGGAAGTAAACTAAAAAACAGGACAAAACAGCAGCCCTCTCCCCTACACCTTACCTACGCCCTCCTTGGAAGTCAGCGAACACCATAGCTTTGGCCTGTGAGTCTGCTCGCAGGGACCCTGTGCATGTTAAGCTGGGTGTGAAGAAGATACGTTTCAGTATAAGCAACACTGGAGCTGGAGAGGAGTGTTCCTTTGCTGACTTTTCTGAATATCATTCACCTTCAATTCCCTGTCCCTCAGCTCTTAGCTCATTCCCACCAGCCACCTTTTCCTTTGGGTGGTATGTAAGTATCAAGCACATTCTAGGACAAAAAGGGAACCCCAGGGCCCGGCTTCAGGCTCCAAAGTGCTGTATCCAGTTGTACGCATCATGGGACCTGCCAGGCTTTGCAGGGGCTTATTGAGGAGCCAATTAAGGTTTTACAAATCAGCAGCTCCTCATTAGGGAACTCAGCAAAACAACAAATACATTTTATTTCTTATAAATACGTGTCATCAGGTGCTGAGACCAGGTAAGTCTGCCTCACGCAGCCAGAACTCCAGCCAGATTGCGGGCTCTTTCCACCCAGGGTCGTGCTGAGGGTGCACAGTAAGAACCCGCCCGCAGACCGACCTTCCTTCCCAGGCCTTTGCTGCAGATACTACTCACGTGAGACCGGACTCGTTCCCGAGGCAAGGAAGTGGATATCAGAAATGCGCATCGACTTGGCAGAAAGCTAGTCTCAGCAGATTGAGAAAGTGTATTGCTTGCATAGTAGAAGTTTAAACAGGTCTCAGTTCAAACAGGTGTTAGTCCAGACCACAACTGGTAACTCTCTCAGAGTTGTGCCAGCTTACCCCCTGTTAATTAGAACCTTCTTGAAATGACTGATGGAAAGAAAAGGAGAATGGAGTTGGAGCGGAACTGGACTATTTTATGCTTGTGGTATTCGGTGTTAGGGTGGACCCGCCTCCGGCCACACTCAGAGCCTTCTCTAGGCCTCTCTTGCTTTTGCAGTGCAGCACACGAGGGGTGAGGTGGAAAGCTCAGACTGGAGGCTGAGGCAGGGTCCCTCCCCAGACGCCGAGCTACGAAAGGAATGAGAGCGCAGGAGCAGGATGTGTCTCTGGGCGGCCGTGCTTTTCTCCGTGGTGCTGTCCAAGGAGATGTGGGTGACCTAACGGAACCACTTCTCCATTTACAAGCATTGTGGGAGGCGGCTTAAATGCGTTTTAAAGTTACGTGCGAGTATAGATTAAACATGTCCGTAGAGGTGACAGTACTCCTAGTAGCATTCAGCCTGAATGTCAGTCCTTTCCCTCCGAAGACAGAGGGCATTCTGAGGGAAAATAACAGGACTTCATAGTCAGCAAAAACAAAGAAAGGAAACAGAAAAGCTGTCGGGCCGCCAACGGACTTCCTCAGACTAGTCCCCGCCCCAGGGAGATGCCGGCAAGGCCCTCGTTCCCCCATCCCACAGACGTGGAAACCAGGGCGAGGGGGACAGCAGTCTCCCCGAGGCCGGGGGCAGTCGGGGAAGGTGACGGGGACCAGACCCAGCGCCCTGGGATCCTCCGCACTGCGGCTCACTGCGTTCTCCCCGCAGATGCTGCGTTCCTGGCCCGGGAGAAGGCAAAGGCCGATGCTGAGTGCTACACCGCCATGAAAATTGCTGAAGCAAACAAGGTGAATGCCCAGGGCCGCCTGTTCAAGAGAACATGTATTTGGGTTTAGGCTGGTACCATCTGAGAGCCCCTCGTGTTGGGAGACCCCCCGCCACCCAAGGCCCCTCGTGGCCAGAAGTGGCTCCTGCGCTGCGCGGGGCAGGCACTTCCCTTGTCCTTGGCAGTGCCTTGGGGACGTGCAGTGTCTGGGCTAAACACAGAGACTCCTGAAACTCCTGCAGCTCTGACCTTGAAAACCTGCGATTACTTTCTCCTACAGAAGTGATTGCCCTGTTACTCATGTAACGGTGAGACCAGGAGAAGTAGAGGGAGCATATGTCTTTGACGGGGACCCTCTCCTTATGACCAGTGAAGGAGCGCCACCCACCGTTGGCCCATGCAGGGCTCCACCTAAGTCTTCTCCTCCTTCTTTTTTCACAGCTGAAGCTGACCCCTGAGTATCTACAGCTGATGAAGTACAAGGCCATTGCTTCCAACAGCAAGATTTACTTTGGCAAAGACATCCCTAACATGTTCGTGGACTCTGCAGGCAGTCTGGGCAAGCAGTTTGAGGGACTAGCTGACAAGCTGAGTTTTGGCTTAGAAGACGAACCCTTGGAGGCAGACACCGAGGAGAACTGAAACAGAATTTTTATACAACCTCAGGTGAACTCAGAGAAAGAGATCTTTATTTTTTAATGATGAGCCAGGAGGCTCCTCCCTCTCACACTAAGCTTCTTTGTCTTCCACGTATTGTGGTGGAAAAGAAGAAATGGACTTTAATCTATTCCACTGGGAAGGGAGGGCAGGGATTGATGATTTTGGGGTTTTATTCAGGGACATAGGATATATAACTTCTGTTAAGATTTGTAGACCATTGGTTTGACCTTTGACCTCCAGGCATTCATTTTAGTCCTTTAAAGCTGGCTTAATTAAGGATGCTATCATTAAGGAGTGGGAGAAAGAGAGGGTGTTGCCTGTCGATGGTTTCATTTCCCTTATTTGGGAAAACAAACGCTCTCCAGACCTCTCACCCCTGCCTTCGAGGTGGGAGATGCCTGTGGGTGAGGCTCACAACTGAGCAAACACGTTCTTGTCGGTTTGCCGGGAGAGCCATGCGGGCGCGGCTGCAGCACGTGTGGCCCTCCTGGCGTTTCCGGCTGTGCGGGCGTGAGTTATCCCAGAGGCGCCCTTCGTGAGCCCTCGTGAGGGAGAACGGTGCTAGATTTCGCCAGCTTTTCTATGCCTGCTGCCCTCGATGCCCTGGAGCCGAAAGTGGTGGCTTCTGTCTGCATTGTCAGAGCCAGGGCTTGGCCATCGCCACACCATTCTTTTCCAAACTCTTCCCCGTTCGTTCTGCAGTTTGGGGTTACTGAGCCCCTCTCAGTCTGCTCGTTGGTTCCAGTCAGCATCAAGAAGGCAGGAACAAACAACTCAAGTGTCTTAATAGCTGCTAAAGTAGGATTGTTATGTCTGTTAGTGGCTGAGGTGCCTGCCTGGCAAACTATACGTTCCTTGAGGTCAAGTGTCTTTTTATTGTTCTGGAGATTCTACAGTGAAGATTCTCTGGAAGAGAAGGGCGGGTCATCCAAAAGCATTCCTAATCTTAAGGTGTATGGCTTGTGCTGGGAGTTCGCCTGGTGCAGTAAGAGGTCTGTTTTCAAACCCAGGGCTCCAGGCAGCCACACAGGCATCAGACTGAACATTCAGTCTCCAGAGACAGCTGTGTGGGTGCAAGGCCGAGTTCATGCCCAAGTCCCTGGGTTGAAGCAGCTGCATCAAAATCCGTTCTGGTGTTTTCTTTCTCATTCATAATTAGGAAAAGTTTGGGTCACTCTGGGAGATTTGGGAAGGGGGAGAGCAAACATGAGAGAAAGGTTTTCTTATATCCTAGAACTGGAGTTGAGGCTGGGACAGCCTGTGTAGTCCCTGGGTTGTGTACCAGGTTGTTAAGCGGAAGACGGCTCTCTGGAGTTAACGTGCCAGCATGTTGGTAATCTCCATGACAAGCTCTGTCTTAGGATTTGGCCTTGTCATTAGCTTCTCTCCCTCCCCACAAAAACCCCACCCTGCACCCCCTGGCTCGGTGAAACTGTGAATGCTACTTTGCGGCACAGATCCCCGCCTCTTTTTTAGTCCAGTGACCAGACTTCCACTTTGTCAAATGGCCCCAGAACTCGGGCCAGCTTTCTCCAAAGTAGCAAGTTTGGGAAGCTTTCTTCCTGCCCAGGAAGAAACAAAACGTTAACTCTTCTTAATTCCAATGTCACCCTTCTCTTCTAACTTTTGGGTCTAGAATTCTCAAACCACTGGTCCTGATCACATTTTCTGCAGGCAGCCCAATGTTCCTGGGAGTGACGGACTTGAATGCCTTCTGAAGTCCTCACGGAAGGCAGTCGCTCTCCCCAGGCCAACATAGGGAATCCACTATTAACACGTTCTCACCCTCCGTCCACTCCAGTGCCACTAGTCACCTGTTAGGAACAACATGCCAGGTCCACCATCCCCAATTTACACATGTGTCTGCTCCCTCTACTCTGAGACTCGCTACCTAGACCTCAGAAAACACTACTTCACTACAACTGAATAAGTAGCAAGGATGTCTCAGTCCCTTGGAATAGCACGTTCGTTCAGGTTCTCATGTTGAAAGTCTCTTAACACTAACATCCTGTGATAGCTTGTCTCTTGTGTCAGATACTCTGTGAGCACAGGAGAGCCTCAGTACAGTCCTGCAGCCTCTGCCCCTCTCGGTGTTAATGTGGGTTCCTCTTTAAACAAAAAATGTAAATGTAGCACCCACTAGTTTAAATCCAGCAGTTGTCTGTACCTGCCTGAGTGGTGAGATCATGGAAGTCAGCTGTTTCCTTAGCACGGGACAACTAACCGGTCTACCTGTATGCCTTTCTTCAGCACACACTAGAAAATTGGAGCTTAACATTTGAATCCTAAACGTGAAATGTGACAGCCTGCAATTTTGTAGGCAGTAAGTCATGGCTGCTATTTATAAGTGGAACTTCTATCAAAATAAGTAACTGTTTATATAATTCAGTTTTTGTAGAATTTTCCAAGGAGAAGCCACCTTGGTTGAATGTTTCTCACTCATTAAACTTTGCAGAAGTGATTCATATTTGGTATTGTTTTTAATCACTTTTTTATATAAAGACAATGTTTGCAAGGAAACCAAAGTTTGTTAATAATTTTATATGACTAAAATAAAATAAATTTGGAGAGATCTACAATCATATTAAGTTGAGGGAGAAAAAAATCACTGAATTTTAGCAATACAGCAGGTCATCAAAAAACATCATTTCATTCAACATAGTTCTGTTATAACATTGATAAGATGCCATAGAAAGTCAACTCTTGTTTATGTCAATTAGCCTGTCATAAAGTTAGTTTCATTAGACGTCATTTGACTTAAAGTCGCAGATATCGACAATGGTGAGGACTTACTGTATATTGATCCAAAAAAAGATGTTTCGTAAATGCCCTGTTGCAAATTCTACAGGTCTATCTTTCAATGATAAGTTTATCATTTATAGAGAGTAAATAGTGAAAGTAAGATCGTATTTACTGACTTACCTATTTGGGTTTGAGGATAAAATGTACAGATGCTGCTCACCTTATGATGGAGTTTAATCCCAATAAGCCCATCCTAAGTTGAAAATCTCATTAAGTTGCCCTGGCCAGTGCAGGTCCCATGCAGGTCACATCACAGGTTTAATTTCCTGTCAGGGCACATACCTAGGTTGCAGGTTCGGACCCTAGTCGGGACACGTGCAGGAGGCATCTGATCAATGTTTCTCTCTCTCTCTCTCTCTCTCTCTCTCTCTCTCTCTCTGTCTCCTAAATCAATAAATGTATCCACAGGCAAGGATTTTTTTAAATTTTTAATTAAAAAATATTAAGTTGAAAATGTATCAAAACTTACTGATCATTATAGCTCAGTATAGCCTACCTTAAATGTGTTTAGAACACTTATATTAGCCTACAGTTGGGCCAAATCATCTAACACAACACCTACTTTTTAATAAAATTTGACATGATGACCATCATCAAGTCAAAAGTCGTTAGTGGGGGACAGTCTGTATCTTGGCCAGTGGCTACTCTGTGCGTAAGAACTTAACCAGCACTCCTTTTGTTCTGCTCAGTAGGGGTCTTGCCACTGTTTCTGATGTTTTTTTATAAAAGTGGTAATGGTCAGTCACTTCGTGTTTGTGTTTCCATTCCTTTTTATTTCTAGTTTTATGTGAGCAAGTGATCGATCAAACTAGCTCTAGTTTCAAAGAGCCCTGAGGGCTTCATGACCCCCTTTGTGACTGAAAGTGATTCTTGTTACATGACCACTCTGTAAATGAATGATATGCTGGATTAATTGCCTCGAGCTGATAGAGGAATTGTTCTGGACAACACCAAAGGTGTGAACTCATGTCTTAGTTTTATTTTCGGTCTTGCTAACTGAGTCTTTGTATTTACTTTTTTATCAAAGTGAAATTTAGCACTAGCTAATAGTAGAATAGGTGATATAAGAAATAAAATATCCCTGCCAAGTGAGTGAGTACAAGATCACCCTAAAAATATATTCAAATGAATATGCTGGGTCTGGCACAAATAACGCCCCTCGTTCTTACAAAATCTTTTATTTACAAAATCCTATGCATGTAATTCTGTAACATAAAAATATCACACTCAAGCACACTATGTGACATTTTAGGTGAGATGTTCAGATTGAAACTATAAATCACTGCACCCATATTATTACCCTAGCAACCACACTCCAGCAGGCCTGCCTTCTGCCGGACCCTGTGTGTTCCCTGCATCAGCGCAGAAACAGGGAAAACTGATTTGTAAACACGGCATAATTCCTGGTAGGTGCTGTAGAGATTTATAATGTTGAAGAATCCATACACCACTGCAATCCTGCTCCAAACAGTGGAAATTGACCCAAAATTCATCATGATATCAATTCAGTGAAAAAGTCCCAGTCTCTACCCTGAAAAGATGCCCAGCCTAGCTAGGGTTGCCAAATACAGAGTGCCCAGTTAAATGTGAATTTCATATAAACAAATAATTGTTATTTTTTTAAAGTTATGGGAGAGAAGAAAAGTCTTCTTTTAAGAAAAAAAAAAGACTTTATTTCTTTTCAGAGAGAAGAGAAGTGAGGGAGAAAGGAAAGGAGAGAAACATCACTGTGTGGTTGCCTCTCACACGCCCCCTACTGGGGGCCTGGCCCACAACCCAGACAGGTGCCCTGACTGGGAATAGAAATGACAACCCTCCAGTTTGCAGGCTGGCACTCAGTCCACTGCGCCACACCAGCCAGGGCACAACATAATTTTTAGCATTGAGTATCTCACAAATACTGTATGAGACACGCTTATACTAAAAAGTTATTCATTGTTTACGTAAAATTCACATTGAACTGAGTATACTGTCTTTTTATTTGTTGAATCTGGCAACCCTAGCCCAAGCTTTCTCAGGTTTGGAGGGAGCGGGGAGGGTTACAGTTTTTTATTATTGTTATTCTACTACAGTTGTCCCAGTTTTTCCCCCTTTGCCCTCCTCTGCCCATCCCAACCCCCACTCCCACAGTCAGTCCCCACACAGTTGTCCGTGTCCATGGGTCATTCACACATGTTTTTTGACTCATCCCTTCCCCTTCTTTCCACCATTATTCCTCTCCCTCGGGTTTTTTCATGGTATTCCCAAACTTTATTGATTTGAGAGCCTACTACACAAGTAATATGAACTTAGAATAGAATAGACAAGTAAGAATATATAGATACTGGAGTAAAACTACCAAGATTCAAATACTGACTCTACCATTTCCGAAGTATAAGGTCTTGAATAAATTCTTTAACCTGTTTGTGCCTCAGTCTCTTCATCTATAAAATGGGCTGAATCAATTAAATGAAATAATGCACACAAGGCTTTAGCACTGTGGCCAGCCTGTATAAGTGTTCAAAAATACTTATTTTCAATCATCTGGAAAAATAGGCTAGAAAGTACACAACTATTAAGTGGGTACCACTAAGTAGAAAATCAGATGCGATAACACAGAGTAAGATTACAAATAGGACAGCCCACGGAGGAAGAAGGGAGTGACACGGCAGGGCAGCAGACACGGTGCCGAGGACACACGCCTCTACAGAAATGTAACATGTGGAAAACAACCTGGTTTGGCCCTGCTGAGAATCAAAATTGCTGTGTTCCAGGCTCTACTGAGAAGAAAGACTTTAAAAGGCTAGAGAAAAAAGAAAACGTTAAAACCAAAAGGAAAATGTAAGGGAAAAACAAAGCTCATGGGTTGACCCCAAGAGAGGCAGAAGGGAAATTCACCAAAACTACATTTATAAAAGTTGCATAATTGTTGGCAGGGTATTTTCTGATTCTTCAGAGACCAAAGAGGAGGAAATTAGCTTGCAGAATACAGTAGTTTTAAAGATTTTACTTAAGACTGGCTAAAATTTGAAATGGGTAGAAGTAACTTTCTACAAATAGAAAGTAAATAAATCTAAGAATGAGCATGGATAATATTTTTTTCTCTGATGGTCTCCAGAAATTGGGGAGATTCTATGGTTTAAATGTCATCCTTTCTATATGAAAGATCAAACGCTCTCTAAAGGTCCTCTCCAAGTCTAGGGTTCTAGAATCTATATTGACATTTCAAAAGCCAGATGTGACAGCATGTTTGCTGAGGGATTTCTGTCGTGGCTACTCGGCCTGAATTCATTTAAACTGGGACATGGGCATTATTTCTCCATTTCTCTTCAGAGCCAAGTAACCAGGCAACAGTAATTTTCTATTATTTTATCTTTTTTTTATCCCCCAAAAGACTCACAGTAAGCTCAGAAGGAAACAATTTTAAAATCCATAAATATCTTTCTCATAATTTAAGGCATTAGACTACAGGGGTAATGTTTTAAAAGCTTCGTGGCATTTATGGTGAATAAGTATACTAGGTTTTAGATTATGAAATCTGTCCCTCTGGGTATTTGGCTTTTTAATTTTTCCCTTTTCTCCTTTGTCCTTGTAAACTATTAGAGAAATATAAAGACAGTTAACTAGCGATAAAGTGATTTTGAACTTGCATTTTTCAAGGATTAGGTAATGGAAAAGGATAAAAGGTTATAGATGTTTGAGCCCTGACTCGTGTGGCTCCATTGGGTATCATCCTACAAATGGAAAGGTTGCCAGTTCAATTTCTGGTCAGTGTACATGCCTGGGTTGCAGGTTTGATCTCTCCAGCATGGATGTTTCTCTCCTCTTTCTCCCTCCTTTCCTCTCGTAAGTAAGTAAGTAAGTAAATAAATAAATAAATAAATAAATAAATAAATAGCTAGCTCTGGCTGGCGTGGCTCAGTGGATTGAGTGCTGGCCTGTGAACCAAAAGGTTGCCAGTTTGATTCCCTGTCAGGGTACAAATGGGTTGCAGGCCAGGTCCCCAGTTGGGGACCTGTGAGAGGCAATCACACATTAATGTTTCTCTCCCTCCTTTCCCCATCTCTAAAAATAAATAAATAAAATCTTTGTTAAGTATTTTTAAAAATTAATAGATAAATAAGATGGTTGACATCCCAGGAAGAAGAGGAGAAGAACGTAAAAATGGAGAAAACAGTGGAATAAAGTTGATTGCAAAACACAGCTAAGAAGTAAAGAAATTGGAAAACGGGGAAAGATCATGGAACTGGGGTCACCGTGGTCTTTTTGTCCTGCCACTTTCATGTCACAGGATGCGGGAGATAAAAAGCACCTTAGAAATGAACCCACAGCGAAGCCTGCCTTCCTCACCTTGGCCTCCCCCAGGGCACCTCTACAGAGACGTACCTCGATAGATGTGCACTAAATGGATAAGCGGAGGGTGGGGTCTCACATTCACCGAACACTCGCATCTGTTTGGGGGAGCAGTCTTCTAAGTGTATTACATTATCTTGACTGCCCCTTAATGCAACTCTGAAGGAGATGTTGACTTTATGAATGAAAAACTGAGAAGTTCAGTAACTTATCCAAGATCACAGTTTAGTGATGAAACTAAGATTCAACTTGTGTCACTCCTATGCCACCTCCCCCCAATCATGCCATCACTGCCATTACTGGCTTGAAAGTTTAAATCACTCTTCTGATACCTCTTTGGGAGCTACACACATTTATGCCATGATGGTGGGGTTAGGGGCTTTGACCTTATAATTCAAAGGAGAGACCTGACCTGACCTATGGTTTTTTCAATGCTTTCCAAATGACATACCACTTTAAGTGTTGGTGCTCACCCAATTCTTGCTCTATATGTCCCTTCCCTGTGACCTCATCACTGTAATCCCCTTGTTCCTCCCACCACCAACTGCTGGCTAGCACCTTTGAACTCTGTATTTATAGCAAACATCTATTATATTCACACCATGAAGGGCTATTCCAGCCATTTTTTAATTATCCCTTTGGCAGGAGTAGAGATTAAGTCCAGAGATATTTGAATACAATTACTCATGTCTTTGACAACCCTAGTTGTGTGTACCTGGTGAATGGGGACTTCCCCGAAAGAAGTCCTTGGTGGCAAGAACATGTCAGAGTTCAACTCAGTCCCTGGGGTCTGGAAGATGATAAGAGAAGGAAGTAAGAATATTGCCCTTGTTTTCCAGTCACCTCAGCACAACCTGGAGAACAAACTTGAGCCCTTTCTCCGACAAAGTATTGTCCCACTTCATTAAGTTGAATTAATGTTTGAGAACCAACAGCACAAAAAGTGCTTTCCTTAACAAAACGGACCTCTTTCTACTTACCCACGACACCTACTATTTCATCACCTGACAACTTTGGTATTTTACCTTCTAGTCTACGTATTGTCCGCCTCCTCATCCCGTTTATGACTCTCAGGTTGCCCAGAGGTAGGCACATGAGACTCAAGAGCTGGACTGAAGGTGCGCTGAGCTCTCGCTAGCCCACCTGTGCAGGCCCACAAGGCAGCGCTAGCCACAGGTGACTTCTGGCCGCTTGAAGTATGGAGAGCTCGACCTGAGACAGGCTATGGGTCAAAACTACCCCTGATTTTGGAAACTGAGTACGATATAAAGAAAACATCTTGTTTGAAGTTTTTCCATGGGTTATATGTTGAAAGCTTACTCTGGATATATTGGGTTAAATAAAATGTATCATTACGTTTTTACTTTTTATGTGCCTATTCGAAATTGTTTAATTACATATGTGAATCACCTATTTCTATTGGACAGCACTAGTCTAAAGATTGACAAGATGAAACTATACACTGAGTCATGCCGTGTCTTTTATATCTCTTAGCGGTTCCTCACTAGACTGAGGTTCTAAAAGGGATGTCCTCCGCTCAGCAGCTTTTAATCCTGGTCCCTGCGCACAGAAATCTTGGCTCACAGCTCTTTGAACGCCGGGGACTAAAAATTTCGGAGGCATTTTGAAAGGAAATAGGACAGCAGGAGCAAGCCACGTTTTTTGCTTCAGGAAGGTCCCGCTGGGGCGGGGGCAGCAGCGAATCAGGTGACACAACCTTGAAGGCTCTCCGGTCGGCACAAGAATACCCCCTCCCCGCCCCGCCCCGCCCCGCCCCGCCCCGCCACCTCGCGCAGGTCGCCCGGCGGCCTGAGCGCCGCCAGCCAGTCCACCGCGACCTCCCCAAGATGGCCGTCGTCAAGGGGCGGGGCCTCCACTACACCGCCCCCGCCCCGCCCCCGCAATGCCAGGTTTCGATTGGGCGAGACGATTTGGTGGTGAGCGCTGATTGGAGTCCTACCGAGACGTAAGTTGGACGGGACCGGAAAGCCGTCTCAACCGCGGGGTACCCCGGTCTGGGTCTAGACGTTGATCCCTAGGGGATGTGGAGAGCTGGCGGCATGTCGGCGGAACTGGGAGTCGCATTTGCTCTGCGGACAGTGAACGAGCGCGTGCAGCAGGCGGTGGCGCGGCGGCCGCGGGTGAGAAAGGGGACCGCGTGGAGACAGTGGGCGGCCGCTGTGAGGAGGGGGACACCTGCGTGAGAATGGGTCGTCACGGTGACGCAGAGGGCTCTCCCGGAGGGGCGGGACCTGTCCGCCGCCTCGGCGTTGGCACGGGTCGCAGAGCCCCAAAAAGCTAGGGTAGGGCTTCCTCGGTGACCTCGAGATGAGTCTGTCAGGTTTCCTGGAGGTTGGCTAGGCTGGAACGGAAGGTATCCGCTACTCCGGAAAAATGACCAATCTCCGGGCGTAAATCGCAGCCTTTGCTCATCCCGCTTCGTGTAGGCGTCAACAGCCTTAGGGGACGGGAGAAGGGCCAGGCCTGTGCCCAGCAGCGGCAAGAGAAGACGTCTCCTACTAGAGCGTGGCAAAGGGGGCCAGATCCGCCTGATATCACGTGTGTGGCTGCGTCTGACACCTAGTAGATGCTCGGTAAATGTCAGTTCCACGTGTAGGCGAAGCAGATAGTATTGATCAGAGACACCGAGCTATACTTTCGCGTTTCCAGCACAGGGGAGCTGACATCTAATCCCCTTATGAGAAGACTCCCCCCCCAACCCACCCACCCCTTATTGCTGTCTCCTCCTGGAATTTCATTAGACCAAGGGCCAGTCAGTATCTGCTTCCCTTGGTGCAAGTTTAAGCTGGATGGTATGGAGTTAGACATACCTCAACAGAGAGGTCAAAGGTTTCTCATCTATACTTACGGTGTCAGACTCAGAATGCTGGCCTGGAACTCATAGACACAGAGAGGAGTGGTGGTTGCCAGAGGGGAGGGATGTTGGGGGAATGGGTGAAAGAAGTACAAATTGTCAGTTACAAAATAGTCACAGGCATGTAAAGTACAGCATAGGGAATAGTCAATACTATTTCACTAACTATGTAAGGTGCAGGGTAGGTACTGGAAGTGTCAGGGGAACACATTTAAAGCATGTGATTGTCTAATCACTGTGTTGTACAATTTAAACCAATGCAAAAAAATATTGAAAGTAAACTGTAATTGAAAAATAAAAATAAAACGTACACACACACACAAAGAATGTTGGCCTGCAGACAGAAACCTGTACTAGTATAGCCTTTCCTTGGCTACTAGTTAGATATTACATTGAACAAGTCACTTAACTACTTTGGCCCCGAATTTCCTTATCTGCATAGGAAAGGGAATGAACTCTGATTGCTCTGAGCTCACTCCTGGAGTTAATGTTCTATGATTCTCAGTGATTCTCCAAGATAAACTAGGGATTTCCCTAATAAACATCATGCTTGGAGATTGTCCCAGCAAATCTGCCTGTCCTACATTTCTGTCTGGATACCATTGATCCATCATCATAATCCCAGGAGTTATGACATGATGTTATAAAAGGCTATTAATATAGCCCTTGGAAAGACGAGGAAATTCTTTGTAATTGACCTGATTCTTCAGGCCCTTTGAGGATACTATGACTCTGTAAAAATTGCAAAAGGGTGATGGCGTACATGAAAACTGAACTCTGTAAGGAGAGGTGAATCTCTTCTCTTACTGCACCTGTGTGGATTTTGTTGCAGTAGAATTTGGGGAAGCCTTGCTCTTCATGTACTGGCCTTGAGAGGGGTTGGATAGATCTAATCCAGAGTCCAGAGGGTTTTTTGTGTCCCTCCGTCAGGTCTGCCACTGGTCCTTCATTAGATTGAACAATAGATTATATAATTAAGCAGGTTGCTTTTGAATGTGAATGGGGTCAATGCTAACAATTATACCAGGACCAGAATGAGCTTCTAAAACAGTTAACCTGGGGGTTTCAGAAGCCAGAACCAGCCTGCCTTCTGGTCAGAGAGTGGTGCCTTCCTGTAATGAAGTGATCCTTAAACCTCCTACCCTGGTGTGCAAGAGAATCACCTAGAGAGTTTATTTAAAAGGAGATTCTCAGAGTCCAGCCCCAGAGATTCAGATTTAGTAGGTCTGGAGTGAGACCCAGCTGATGCCAACACAGTTGGTCAAAGACTGCATTTTAAGGAAATATACTGCTTTTACTTACCTGCCCAGCTTTCCCAAGAACTATCTTTTGCTAGATATTAAAGTAGGTAACATATTACATTTAAATGCAATGCATTTGGGTATTTTTAAGATTTTATTTATTTAGAGAGGGGAAAGGGAGGGAGAAAGAGAGGGAGAGAAAGATCAATGTGTGGTTGCCTCTTGCACCCCCTACTGGGGACCTGGCCTTCAACCCAAGCATGTTCCCTGACTGGGAATCGAACCAGCAACCCTTTAGTTTGCAGGCCGGAGCTCAATCTACTGAGCCACACCAGCCTGGGCTAAATGCAGTACATTTGAAACACATACTTGTCAACATTATTTGGCACTGATATTCCTGCAGTACTGGAAAAATGGAGCTTACCAAATACCAAGTTAAGATCTATGCTGATCTTTTGTACAGGATCTATCTTACAGGGTTTATCAGGAAAATGTGCCCAAACATTTACTCATCTGGCTCTCTCTCGGCAGAATCTCCCAGACATCCAGCCCCGGCTGGTAGCCGTCAGCAAAACCAAGCCTGCGGACATGGTGGTTGAGGCCTACAGTCACGGCCAGCGCACTTTTGGGGAGAACTATGTAAGACCCCTTTCCCAAACCTCCTTTGGAAGAGTCATGTTGGCCAAACTGCTGACTTGTCTTTCTTTTAACCCTGTAGGTTCAAGAACTGCTAGAAAAAGCATCAAATCCTAAAGTAAGTAGATATCTCAATTCTTGAGTTTGTATTTAAATCTCAACATTTCATTTGAAAATTAGACCCATGTTGGTGGTTGAGTTTTACACCAGGAGGTTGGATTGGCAGCAGAAATGTCTACATTTACCTTGACCCCCAATATTTCTCAGTTAGGTTTTCTTTCTTTATTAAGATTATAGTTTTCTAGCCCTGGCTGGTGTAGCTCAGTGGATTGAGCACGGGCTGGGAACCAAAGTGTCCCAGGTTCGATTCCCAGCCAGGGTACATTCCTGGGTTGCAGGCCATAATCCCCAGCAACCGCACATTGATGTTTCTCTCTCTCTCTCTCTCACTCTCTCCCTCTCCCTCTCTCTCTCTCTCTCTCTCTCTCTCTCTCTCTCTCTCTCTCTCTCTCCCCCTCCCTCCCCTCTCTAAAAATAAATTAATAAAATCTTTAAAAAAAAAAAAGATTATAGTTTTCTCCTCTGCAGTTTTTTTGAAAATGGTGATTTTTAGGAGCTTGCTGTAATCTAGGATCCTTCTGAGATTTGAAAGCTTTAGTCAGCTGATTCTTAATGGGTGATATCTGAAAGATGGAGGGGATTGATGGGAACAAGGAAGAGAAACAGAACAGAAGCCTTAAATGTTTTTCTAAGTATCCTTAGGAGCCTGGCTGAAGATGGTGGTAGTGCTTCATTGTGTAGACATGAAAGGTCAGAAGAGAGAGTATGCAAAGTATCTGAGCCAGCTAGACCTCCATAAAAATCTAAGCCAAGCCCTGGCTGGCGTGGCTCTGTTGGTTGAATGTCGTCCCATACACCAAAAGGTTACTGGTGCAATTCCTGCTCGGGGCACATACCCAGGCTGTGGGTGCCATCCCCCGTTGAGGCACATATGAGAAGGCAACCAACTCATGTTTCTTTCCCTCTCTCCCGCCGCCCCCCTCGCTCTACAAGCAGTGGAAAAGTGTCCTTGGGTGAGAATAAAAGAAAAAAAATCTAAGTCAAACATAGTCACCTTTTTCTTTTCAGGTTCTGTCTTCGTGTCCTGAGATTAAATGGCACTTCATTGGCCACTTACAGAAACAAAATGTCAACAAACTGATGGGTAAGATAAAACTCTAAATATGATCATACCATTTTTCTTTTTTAGTTTATTAACATGTTGAATTACATTTATTGACTTTCAAATGTTAAATCAACCGTGCATTCCTGGGGATGAACTTCACTTGGTCATAAAGTACTATCTTTTTTTTTTTTTGCCTTGGCTGGCATAGCTCAGTGGATTGAGTGCAGACTGCGAACTAAAGTGTCGTAGGTTCGATTCCCAGCCAGGGCACATGCCTGGGTTGCAGGCCACGGCCCCCAGCAACCACACATTGATGTTTCTCTCTCTCTTTCTCCCTCCCTTCCTTCTCTAAAAATAAAAATAAATAAAATCCTTTAAAAAAAAAGTACTAACTTTTTAGTATAATGTTTCATTTGATTTGTCAGATGGTGTTTGGAATTTTTGCATCTATATTCCCAGGGGACATTGGTCTCTAGTTTCCTTTTCTTGAAGTATCTTTATTTGGGTTTCATGTCAAAGTAATGCAGACCTCATAGAGTGAATTGGGAAGTATTCCCTTCTTCAGTCTTCTGGAAGAGTTAGTGTGTGGAATTACTATTATCTCTTCCTTAACCATTTAGTAGAATTTACCACTGAAGAATGGAGGTTACTTGGTGAGAAGGTTTTTAAATATAATTTCAATTTTACTAATAGATAGGGCTGTTCACAAAATCTGTTTCTTCTTGGATTACCTTTGGTACTTTGTGTCTTTCAAGAAATCTGCCCATTTCATCTAAATTAATGAATTTAGGGGCATAAGGTTGTTTGTAATTCCTTTATTATCTTTTTTAATATCTGAAGAGTCTGTAGTAATGTCAACTCTCTCATTCCTGATATTAATAATTTCTGCCTTCTCTTTTTTCCTAGTCTCTCTGGCTAGAGGTTTATCAGTCTTCTCAAAGATTGATTTTATTTTTCTCTATTGTTTTATTATAATGTTATATAAGCAAAAATAATGATGTATCATGGGGTTTATAACATGTAAAAGCAACATACATTACAACAATAGCTTAAAGAATGGGAAGGAAAAAACAGAAGTACACTATTATAAGGTTCTTAGACTTTATGTGAAGTGGTATAACACCATTAAAGGTAGACTGTGATAAGTTTAACCTAAGGAAACCAATAAAATAACACAATAAACAGTTAGAGTAATAAGCCAGCCAAGGAGATAAAATGGGGTTTTAAAAAATGTCAAATGGTATCTCGTGGTTTTTGTGTGCATTTCTCTAGGTCCTAATGGGGTGAAGCACCGTTTTGTGTGCTCGTTGGCCATTCATATATCTTCTTTGGAGAAATGTCTACTCAAATCCTTTGCTCATTTTTTAACTGGGTTATTTATCTTTTTATTGAATAATAAAAGTTCTTTATGTATTCTGGATACCAGACCTATCATAAATGACTAGCAAATATTTTGTCCCACTCCATGGGTTGTCTTTTCACCATCTGGATGGCATCATTTCTAGTGCCCCCATCCTAGAAAGTTCAAGAACATGGTGATGTCATGCCAGAGAAGCCCTTCGGCTTCCACTGGTTATTCTTTCTGTATCGTCCTCTTGAACTGTTTCTCTCTGTTGGAAGTGGGGTTGAGCTCTGCGACTGTCAGCCCCTTGGACTGTGTGGATACAAATGCTGCGGGATTGTGCCGTGTCAGCATTTTCCTCTCCTTGTTCATGTTTGCCGATTAGACAGTGATGGTCTAGCATTTGAACTTACGTCTAATAAAACTTCCACATAAGTCTTCTTAGCAGAACTGAGACTTAACTGTCTTTTTCTCTTCTGGGAAATTATTTTTCTGTCCACCAAAAGCTGTTGCTTGCTGCAGTGAGATACATGAAGAATTTCCTTGCTTCTTTCTCATTTCAGCTGTCCCCAATCTCTTCATGCTGGAAACACTGGATTCTGTGAAGCTGGCAGACAAAGTAAACAGTTCGTGGCAGAAAAAAGGTTCTCCTGAAAGGTTAAAGGTTATGGTCCAGATTAACACCAGTGGAGAAGAGAGTAAGTGACCAGAGCTGTATTGTAGATTTTTCCTCCCCCTAGGGTGCTGGAAGCCCAGGAAGAATGGCTGGCCTACTCTACCTGATAGCTAAGGTTACAGAAAGAAATCACAGACTGTTAAGTAAGCCGTGTTATGTAGGATCTAGGTGGCACAACGACATTCACGCCAGCCCACGTGGGATTCTTTAATACGTCATGATTTGTTATTTCTTAATTTTGAGGAGGCAGACGGAGAAGCAAGAAGAGGATTGTGATTTTGATCTCCTGAAAATTCCCAGAAGTCACCATCACTCCTGAAAGAAGTTGCAAAATTACATGAGAAGTTACACTTCTTGGGCCCTAAAAAATAAATTGCTTAGTGTCCCACTGGGAGAAACTGGAAGGAAAAGCAGTGTGAGCATCAGGCAGTGGGTGTCATTACAGGGCTAATGGTGTAACACGGTGAGCAGAGCTCGGGCTTCGAAGTCAGACACGCCTCAGGCTTGAGCTCCACCACTTCCCAGCTCCGTAGTCTCGCATGAATCACCTGCTCCCCCTGTACCTCAGGCTCCTTGCCACACAGTGATGATGTGATATCACTGTTGTGAGGACTGACTGTGCTCACACAGGTGAAGCCACTGGCATAGAACCTCGCACGTCTTACTTGTTAGCAGTTTGTCCACAGATCAGTCACTTGCTTCCAGCCATCAGAGCACCAGCATTCACCAAATCTGAGCATGAAGGAGCTCAGTATAGGCATCTGTTTTCCAAATAGGCACTGGAGTCAGGCTACCTGGGTTCAAATCTAGGTCCACAGCTTCTATTTGTGTGACCTTGGAAATGGTACTGAGCTTCCCTGTGTTTCGTGTCTAGAATAGAGAGAGTAAGAATAGTGACTCAGCAGAGTTACTGTATTACAAGAAAAACACTTAGGATTCGCCACTTATGCCTGGCACATAAGTAAGTGCTCAGTAAGTTTTAACAATTATTGTAAATCTGAAACAGACTCCAGATCAAGTCTATTACATCATTTCTTGATAATTAGCTATAATCTTCCCTAATTAATTATTGAAATAAGTGTTCTTAGCATCTACATGTGATAAATGAGAGAAAGACAGTATCAATAATCCTTACAACTGCATAACAAACGATCAGTTGCTCAAGATTCCTCCTCTAGTGGTTAATTAGCAAGTTCAGTTTACCAAATACATAGTCAGAACTGTGTGATATATACTTTATTTTATAGTTTTACAGTTTTACTGTAAAACTATAAATTATTAAAACTATAGAAATACCAGGTTTGGGGGGAAAAGCTCTGAGGTCAATCTGGCATTTTGGCAACATGAATCTTCTTGGTATCCCAAGAAAAGCAATGTTTTCTTCTTTTCCTAGTACTCTAGCTGTTCTCAGCTCAGATATTGAGACAGAATCAAGAGAGTTCAATGTATAGCTCTTCTCTTGAGAAATTCAGAACCTGACCAGAAGGGGAACTACATGTAGACCTCAAACATACAGTTACTGCTTTGGACTTGAGAACAAGGGACCTTCTTGTCTGAGGATCACTCCTCTATTGCAAAGGAGGGGTGAAAATAGGCCCTATGTCTGGCTACTTAAAACATTTTGGTATAAGGGTCCTCAATTTTTTTTTTTAATTTTTGTTTTGTGTTTGTGTTGAAGGTAAACATGGCATTCCACCGTCAGAGACAGTAGCCGTGGTGGAACACATAAACGCCAAGTGCCCCAGCCTGGAATTTGTGGGGCTGATGACCATAGGGAGTTTTGGGCATGATCTTAGTCAAGGACCGAATCCGGACTTCCAGGTACGGGGGGGCGGGGGGGGGCAGGGGGTGGGGATTGCTGACGAGCTAAAGGAGCATCTTAGCACAGTGCTGCCACAGGGCTGGCTGCTAGCGTAGACTTCGAAGACTCCCAGAGGCGGTCTGTCAGGGGTTATAGCCCTCTTCTGAGCTCTTTCCATGGGGAAGAGAGAACAGGTCTCCAAAACCCTGCAGAGCTTTCTCAGCTCAGTTTGAACCTGACTCCAACACACTCTTTAGAGAAAACAAGCTCCTTCTTCTTCTCCAGGGACTGAGAGTCTTCTTTCTGAAAGTAGGCGAATTTGAAGAAAGAAAAAAAACTTTCAGTAACTACTGGCAATTTTGACAGACCTTGAAACCATTAGCGATAAATAACCTTTGTCAGAGGTGTTCAGATTCGCCACTCCCAGGCGTCTGTAGAGAGGCAGGTATAAAAAAGGCGTCACGCTTGTCTTTCTGTCAGATGTTATCGTCCCTCCGAGAGGAGCTGTGCAAGAAGCTGAACATTCCTACTGAGCGGGTTGAGCTGAGCATGGGCATGTCCATGGACTTCCAGCATGCAGTAAGTGTCCTTCTGGGTGCTGTGTGACGGCAGGGCCCCAAAGGCCACAGCAAACCAGGTTCTGGTTTGACAGAACCCTGACCTTTGAAATGCTTCATTGTAGCAATAGGGCATCCACTAGCAGTGGTTCTCAACTATTCTAATATCCCCCACCCCCTTCTTTATTTATTTATATGCGTGTGCGTGTGTGTGTGTGTGTGTGTGTGTAAGTATATGTTATCATCCCCTTCTTTTTGAAATGAAATGTATAGAACTTATAGCCTAACACACAATTTAATTTTTTAACATAATTCCCTAAGTGGAATCTAAAGGAAAATAAGAAGAAATTAAACTATAATTTTTAAAGACATTTTGCTATGTAAACGCTTGCACATAGATATTTGACAGTAAGTCGTGATGAAGTCTGAGGCTTAATCTTATGTGTAGATCCACTGTGAATGCAATGGCTATAACAACGGTTTTGGTACAGATGTGCTGTATTGTCAACTGAAATACATGATTTTCTGGAACAGTAACGAAGTTGCAGAAATCAAAGAATAAACTTCCCTCTGTGTAGACAGTAGTTGCATTGCTGGAAAATTGTGCAGATTAAAACAGTGCAAAAATACTTTGTGTTTTTAAGTAAAATAGAATTAGATTCTGTACAGAGACAATGATAAGGCTTTTTCATCTACCTGACCAGGGAACATGAGAGAGCGTGTGTGCTGCTGTGTGTGTGTGTGTCTCTCTCTCTCTCTCTCTCTCACACACACACACACAGATACGCATGCTGGGACATCTGGTATACCTGTGAAAGCCAAAGAAATCCTCACTTATTTCTAAAACACCCCTCCGAGGTCATATCGCCCCCAAGGAGAGCCCCTGCCCCGCCGTCGTCCTCAGCGGCATCACCGTCCGCCCCTAGAGGCCCCTCGAGAGCCAGAATGGGAGGCACAGCTTCAGCTCCGGCTGCCGTCCATTAGTCCACACTCAGCCCTCCGCACTCGCTCTTCTTTCCCACAGATCGAAGTTGGATCTACAAATGTCCGCATAGGAAGCACCATTTTCGGAGAGCGAGATTACTCAAAGAAACCTGCCCTGGACAAGTCCGCAGCAGACCTGAAAGCCGCCGTGGAGGTGACACAGGCGCACTGAGCCCAGGAACAGCCAGCAGCGGCTCACCGCCCACGGGCCCGGTCCAGGAAGACTGACTGTGCACTCACCTGGCTTTCACATTGATGTTCCCCAGGTTTTAGCACAACCATGCTCCTTGTGACCTGGTGAGAGCATGCGGAGGATTGTGTGTATCAATGGAAACCATCTGTATTCAGTGTCTGGCAAAGGAGGCTCGCTTTAAGTTGTGGCTTTGTATTGAATCTGAGAAATCCCAACATTTCTGCAGAACAAATACCAAATCCATAGCCAGGAATTGAGTTCAGTATTGACTCCTGTCCAGGAGCACCGACCAACCCATGAATGCCTTCCCCAGGTTAAAATTAGGTCACAGATGCCTGTAATCACCAAAGTCAGAGGAATTCCCATCTGTCATTCACTGTACAGAAAATTCCCTGTGATTACCAACTTCATGCAAAGTCCTGCTGAGTAGTCACATTTGCTGCTCTGGAACAAGGTGGTTTTGCTGCCCCCCCCACCCCCCCCCACTCAGTAAATATTTCTCTCTACTCTGGAATGTACAGGTAACTTCAGGAAATGGTTCCAGTTAATGCCCCAAACCCAAATGATGGTTAATGAGAATTTGTCATTGACCACCCTGTGTTGTTTGCCCTGAAAATTGTAGGGGTCATACACATGGGACTTGGGCCTTTCCAACATCCTCCCGAAGAGACAGGGCTTTGAGCTTTTCCCCCTGGGCCCTACAGTAATGAGGAGTTAATGATGTGGTTCTCTTACGGTGATTTCTTATCAAAGCCCAGTGAATCTCATAGCTCCCCAGACGTGAAAGGTCCCTTCAAAGCCAGTTCAGGTTCACAGCTTCAACCAGGCCTGACTCGGAGGTTCCTGTTCCCCGGGGGGCACTGTGCAGGCCTCCTGCGGCCCACCCCCACCCCACACACACACACACACATGTGTTTGTAAGCCAGAGCCGCGGCTCCTCTTGTTTGTTAATAGAGCAGCAGGATACCTTGGGCTGGGTGGTTTATAACCTAGATGGCTTTTTCTTATTTATTCAAGCCCCACTCTAATTTTATGAGATAACTTTCAGATAGGATGCTGCTGCTGAATGTAATTTTGTAAAATTTTAACCGGTATGATCCCTGTACTCTTTCAGTCAGAGCTAGAGTGTGATACTTCAGAATCTATTAAATAAAAATGTGAGTTTGGATTATGCCATCTGTGCCGATTACAAAGCAATTAAAAGATTTATTTTCTAAGATCTGGTGTAGTGAGTGAGTGTGACAGGAGCGGGGCCTTGGGACCGGCAGGATGCAGCTGTGCCTGTCGCTGGCCTCGCACCAGGCGGCTCTGTGGGGGGAGGGCTTCCCTTGGGTCACAGATGCCGCCAAAGCCACACTGCGGATGAGAGAGGGATTCTGAACTTGCAAGGGCAAGAAAATGAAATGTTGGCATTTCAGGAATTAACAAAAATAGAAGTTGCCTACCTCTTGCTGCAAGATACTTTTAAACTGCCTCTAGATGGCGACATTGGCTAGCCTGCGGAGCAAGCACAGGCTCCACCGTCAGCAAATTACCTTGCAAGGGACTCACCCTTCCTCTCCCCTCTTTACCGGGCAGACAAGGAGCTCAGAGAGGACAGGATTTTCCCAAGCAATAGGGCTGCCTCCTGCAGAGCCACTGGGTTCCTTCAGATACACTCCTTCGCTGGCTCAGCGGAGGGTCCCGATGGTGGCTGTGGAGCGCTTCGGAAGAGGTGAAATGGTCTGAGCAGTAACACTCTCTCCAGCTTGTGCCCAGACTTGGAGAACAGCAAAGGAGGTGAGCCACGGGAGGCTGGATCAAACCCCAGTAAGGACAGTCAACCAGACTATGTCTCTCCAGAGCACCCACTACAGGCCAGGGCTTGGGCAAAGAGAACACTGAGCAAAGTTGTGACAGGTTTTTTTATTCCACCTGATGAGCAGCAGGTCTGAAAACTTCTAGGTCTTCATCAAAGCAGTGGCGGCATCCTCAGCCGTTTCCTGAGTGACGACAGCATGCTGCCCTGGGTCAGACCCACCCAGACAGCCCAGCAGCCTCTGGCTTGAGAGAGCTGTCAGCAGCCTGGACCCTTGTGTGCCTGGTGGGGGCCTCAGGTTTGCACGCCCTGAGGCTCCCGACGATCCATCGAGGCCTTGTCCTCAGGAAATGCGTCATGGATTCTGACTGCTGCATCTCTTAACAAAGCAGCCTCTCAATACCCGAATTGTGCTCCCCGCTTCTTAAAACATTCATGGCACGTAAAGCACTGTCCCGTACATTCTCTCATTTCCCCCCATGGCATTCAGTAGGGGAATGCAGGCTATTTGCCAGTACCCCTTTGTGGATTGGGCACTTGTCTGAGGTCAGAGCTGGTTGGGGACAGGGCAAGAAATACATTCAAGACTCTTAATTCCTGGTCCAGAGCTTGGCCACCACACCACACTGGCATCTTCTGTTGCCTCAGGCTTTGCTTTAACAATTGGTAAGTGGCATATTCTTATTTTACAGGCTTAATTTACAAGAAACTTACTAACATAAAAGAAATGTATGTTTTTAGTCTATTGTAATGGTTGAAAACCGACACATCCTAATGCAGAACAAACTCCAAAACTACAAGCAGTGGGCATGAGAAAGAAGGAGAGAATCGAACCCAGCCTGGGTGGGGTCAGCCTTCCCCTCCTGTCACCCATTTCCCCTAACACCCACCTTCCTCCCCCATGTTCAAACTGTCCCACAGGCTGCAAGGCTCCGAGTGCATGCCCTTCATCCCCCAGAGGTAGACTGGCGGTAAGTTCTGTCCTCCGAGGCTAGACAAGGAGGAATGGCGTCCAACAGTACATACTTTTTTTAAAGATTTTATTTATTTATTTTTTAGGAGAGGGAGAGAAACATCAATGTGTGGCTGCCCGTCACAGGCTGCTTACTGGGGACCTGGCCTGCAACCCAGGCATGTGCCCTAGACTGGGAATCGAACCGGTGACCTTTCGATTCAAAGGCAGGAACTCAATCACTGAGCCACTCAACCAGCCAGGGCCAATGGGACATTCTTAAAATCCAAGACATCTTTGCCCTTCCAGAAAAAAAAAAATGTGGCCCGGTGCTTCCTACCAAGGCTCCGAAGGAGGAAGGACCCGCCCACCAGTTCCTGAAGGGCTGCGATAAGGGTGGATGTCGTTATGGCGCAATTGGAAATGATTCGCTCTGGAAACTGTGGCTGTCTTTAGCATGAAATCAGTTGACTGCTATTACATCAGCCTCGTACTAAAGGCAAAAGAATCCAAACCATCCACCAAGATGTTTCGCTAAGCTGCCCTCTCCCCTCAGGAAGCGCATAGGTAAAGAAAAGAGCTTTCTTTCCCATCCAGTTTGCATGGACGGCTATGTGTGGTTGAGAGGCTATTTACAAGGTAGAGGCCTTTAACCTTAAGAACCTCTCCCATAATCACTTCAAGGTCCCAAGGGACCTCAGAACGAACACTTTTTTCCTATAAAGTCCAGCACACATAAGCTGAAATGGCCCAATGTGGGGTCTGAGAGGACACTTTGGGCACCCTTCTTATATTGAAAATAAATTGTACAAGCTCAAGCTCTTGAGCTTTGAGATCACTAAGGAGTGAAAACCACCCTTGGGGTGCCGGAGTGCCTTCTAAATGGGCCTCCCCCACTGGCTGTGCCCCCCCCATGGCATGTGCTCCAGCGGAGGGAGCGAGCTGCGCTGCTCTCCAGCCTCAGAGCTAAGCTTGACCCAGCTGCCAATCTCCAAAATAAAATCAATGTGTGACCTTATTCACCAGCTGTACCGAAGAAACTAGCACAAACTTGGTCCAACTTTGAAGCCAAAAAGGGAAGATGAGATGTTGGGAGAGAGAAAGGGAGGGGGGAAATCTTGGCTGGACATGAAAGGTGTCTTGTCTGTCTGTTCCCCATTAGGCGCAATTCTCTTGCAATCTGCAGCCTCGATATAATTCTCTTGACCAGAAACTCTCCAGAGAGATAGTGTCAGAAGGAAAAACAAAGAGAATAGCATCTCTGACAGCAAAGTCACTTAAAAGCCTGTTTGGGAGGGAGGGGTTGCAGGGAGACATGACAGCATGCAGGGGAGGGCACCCCTCCACATGCGGAGACACGTTTGCCCCGGGAAGGGACAAGGACAGGCTGGGGAGGGGCGCCCCCGAGAGGGCTGCATGCAAGGCGAGGCCAGCCCCAGGAAGCCCAGCTCCCAGGCCTCTGCCCTTTCAGCCCCTCTGATGCCTCGAGGTCCACCTTGTGTGGCTTTCTCAGATGTACACTCAACACATAAATCCACGGGACTGGGCTTCTTATAGCCCCACGGTGCATTGAGGGGATCCAGAAGGCTTGCTAGAGTTAAAAAGTGGTCCCAGCTTATTCTACCTTCCCTTTCCCATTTCTGCCCGCCGCCAGCCGCCACAGAGCCCAGCTACCCCTGTCAGCAGGCAGCTGGCTCCCCAGGCAGCGGAGGCCCATTCTCCCCAAGCCCCTTTGACCTGCCTCTGAGCTCAGTCGTCTAGTGGGTGTTGGGAAGCCAGGCCCCACCCTCTCCTGCAGGCGCCCAGGGGGTGAGGACTCAGGAGTGGGGGGTGCAGGGAAGGAGAGGGCGCAGTTCTGTGCTCAAGTTTCTGGGGCAGGCATCCTGTTTTAAGAGAGAACTTTTTTAAAAGGAATAAAAACTAATCAGAAGAAAGAAGCAAGAGCTTTTCCCTGCCTTTCGGACTTGTTTATTACTAGGATATCTGATTTCAGCAGAGGAAGCCGGCACTGAAGCAAGGTTTTTATTGGCCGTGAGCAAGAGGAATTCAGGCTTTGCCTTTGATTTGGCTTCCCCAGAACACGAGGCATTGAAGAGTGCTCACTGCTTTGATGGAGCAGCTCGGGACTCGGGGGCCCCCAGAATTCTCTGCTTTCTGCAGCACGGACTAAAATTCCCTTTGGGGTATGAGGGTGGAGCTGGGGTCCCAGAGTGGAAAGTGGCCTCATAAACATGTCAGAGAGGAGAGCAAAATAGGGTACAAAGGTACAAAGTTCTGAAACTGGCTCCCGGGGAGCAGAAGTGAGGCCATGCTCGAGGCCCCCCTTCCCCCGAGTGGGGACCCGGAGGAGGGAAGGCCTGGTTTGGATGAAAGCACAGTGTCTCCAGCAGACAGAGCCGGGCAGGCTGCAGTCAGGACTGACCTGATGGTTTCAATGTGTGAGGAAGATAAAGCCAGAGATCTGCAGAGGCAGCCTCTGCCAACAGCCCTCTGAGGCTGGGGCCTGGCTGGCCCCTGCAGAGGGCGGATTACCAGCTGGGCCCCAGGTTTGCGGAGCTGCTGCTGATCCCCAGGGCTCCCCACAGACACCTCCACACACACGCACACGCACACAGCCGCTGTTTGGGGTCTGGAGCCCCAGCCGGCCTCATCTGCCTCCTGCTGGCTTCCAAAGGCGGGCATCTGCACCACTGGAGAAAGAGAATGTCCCTCCATTTGAGGCCTCTGCATGAGCCCAGCCATCTTCTTTTCTCCTTTTTGCTGTCGGAGCCGGTTCTCTAAGTACCCCACGCTTTGCCCAGCATCGAACAGTCAGGGAGGGAGTCAGCCGCTGTGAGTGCTGGGACTCGGGACCCGCACTGACTGTAGAGGGCAGCCCCTCCGTCAGAAGGTGGCTCTGCCTGGGTATGGCTGTCTCCCTTTTCCCAGTTTGTGACCAGGGACTTAGGTCCAGGTGGGAGTCACCTTCTCCATCTCTGCCAGTGTGGGCCTTCACAGGCGTTTCTGCGTGTGCCTCTGTGGCTGGTTACAGGACCTGTCTCCCAGACAGAGTGTGCGCCTCCACTGTGGGGCTGGCTGTCCCAAGCGCGGCCCTGCTCACCTGGGAGGCCCAGGCCCAATTTGGCAGCCACAGCACTGCTTGGCGCTCTGAGCTGAGGCCCAGAGCCTGGGGCGCAGGGTGGGGAATGGGGAACAGGGCTCTCACTGTGTCCACTTCAAGGAACCCAGGCATCAAAAGGACTTTATGCAGTAAGTTTGAGAACATACAAGGAGAAGAGCTACAGGAGTGAAAGTGGATCCCCACTGGGGGAGGGAAACATACCCCCACCACAATGCTGGCTCCGGGACTCTCGCACCGGTCTGCGTGGGCTTGAATTTCAGATCTGTTCTTTACCCGTCAGATTAACTTGGGCTAAAGAATGTGTGCCTTGGTGCCTCAGTTTGCTCATCTGTAAACAGGGATGATATTAAGAGCAACTGCCCCATGGTGTTGTTGTGAAGTTTAAATGTGATAAAGCATGTGAAGTGCTGTGCACAGAACTTGGTGCAAAGTGAAAGCTCAGTCAAGGTTAGGGACCGCACACTGGACCCAGCCCAGCTGGGCTTTACAGTCTGTTTGAGTCTCCTGCAGAAACAGGGCGGAGCACTGATGCCCAGAGCAGATAAGGACTGTTGGGAACACTCTTGCCTTCCTGCGCAAAGGAAAAGTGATCCTCTAAGGCCCAGGAGGAAGGGGTCCTTCCAAGAAGCAACTAAAGCCCTGGGTGCCCACAACAAGCTCCCACATGGGTGTCTCTCTGAGTGCAGCTGGCACACGGGGCTGGACACGGGGAGGTGGAAAGGCCCAGTTTCCTGTGAACAACTGCCCAAACATGGGCACCCAAACCTTCCCTTTCGCTCCCCACAGCTTTAAACTAAAGACCTAACTAGGAACTGAGGCGTAAACACAGCAAAATCAGCCCAGAGTGAAACCAAAACTGGATACTCTAAATCACACCCTCTGGGAGCCGAGACTCCAGTGACACGCAAGCTGCCTGAGTGTGTCCCCAGGACGGCAGGCCCAGAAAGAGGGCTCCTCTTATATTTCTCCCAGCCTCCCCTCCATGACCATGGCCTTCCCGGGCCCCAAGGCAGCCTGACAGGTCTTAGGTAATAGACCCAACCTTATGCACAGAAGTTTGACCTTGACCTTCCAGAGAAAGAGAAAGGGGAGGGTGCACCAAGAGGGCAAGAGAGAAGAGGAGAAAGAAAAACACAGAGGAAGGGAAAAGAGGAGAAGGAGATGACAAAAGGGGTAGATTCCAAAGGGCTGGCCCCAGAGATGCCCTGCAAGCCCACGATGCACCAAGACGACAGCTGCTGCAGGGAATTAGGGTTCCACACAAAGACAGACTTTTCCAGAGAATTAGAAATCCATCCTGCCAGGCTGCTGATGAGCCTCTGCTGTGTGTAAATGAGGGTGTCTCTCTGAGACCCTCCGTGACTAGAGGGGCTTCCCACTTTCCCTGAGCCTGGTAGCTGACCCATGGGGAAGGGGCCGTGGTGTGGGGAGAGGGCCACAGTGATTCAGAGAACCAGGCTTGGAAATCTGTGGAGCGCCACGGGGAGGGGAGGTCCTGAGGGCTGGGTGTGCAGACCCACCACCAGACAGGAAGCTCTCCCAGGTACTGAGCCTCCTTCAGGGAACTGAAAGCAGAACCAGCTAAAAGGACCTGTTCCCCGGGGAACAGGACTGGGAGGGACCACTGCTTTTCATTCTAGGCTCTTCTGCACTGTTTCATTTTTTTTAACACATGCACGCATTGCTTTGATAAAAATACTCTTTGTCAATAGTGTTGAGGCTGGAAGCAGGCATCTCTGTGGAGGAGGCTTTCAAGTTTGCTTCAACGTTGGCCCAGCCTTGAGCCTTGCAACAGGAGACCCCACTGCTCAGCCTGACCAGCCCTCCGGGGCCCAGTGCTCGGCGGGGGTGACGCCAAACACTCCAGTCTTGTCTCCACCTCTCCTCCAGCACAGAACAACACCTGCCACTTTCACCAAACAGCTTTTTGCTCCTCTTCCTTTATCTTCAGAGCTGCATTAGGTCTCTCCCAGAGTGTGTGAGCCTGGGCCAGGTGTGGGAGAGACCAGAGAGCCACACCCGCCCACACCCGCCCACCTCCGCGCACGGTGGCAGGTGGAGTGGGAGGGGCATCTCTCCCTCCTGCTCCCTGTGCTCCAACCACCTGCACGGGTCCCTAACTCTTCCTTGATTGAACACAGGAAGTGTGCTCCTCCTACCTTTTGGCCGCTTGCTGTTCCCTCTGCATGGAATGCCCTGTCCCCCCAAATCCATGGGGCCCGCTCGCTGCTTCCTTCAGAACTCTGCTCAGAGTTCGCCTTGTCAGAGAGCTCTTCCCCATCATCTGCATTCCCTTACCCTGCTTCATTGTGCTTCATTGATCTTCTACTGCCTGCTAGATTACACGTGTGCAGGGCATATTTGTTTACGCACGCATTACCTGGCTCCCTCTGCTATGTCAGCTCCATGAAACCACACACTTTCTTTGGGTCTATTGCTATATCTTCAGTGCCCAAAACAGTATCTGGCCTGTAGCACATACTCAATACATTTTGTTTAAATAAATGACTAAGGCCTCAGTAACACTTTGTTGAGCAAGTTAAATAAATGTCTCCTCTATTTGCTGGGCACTAACACAGGCTGAAGAATCAGAGAAACGCAGAAAAGAACTCCTTCTGCTGGAATGTTACATCCTAATGGAGGAGTCAACTACGCAAGCAGTGAACTATAACGCAGAGCAGAACTGTGTAGGTACGAATGAGAAAAACAGCAGCAAGCCCTAGGAGCTGCAGGTTAGCTCACAAGCTAACATTTCCTGAGGACGTGAGGACGTGCATGTGCCAGGCTGGGGTGTTCTCTGACACCAACCCACTCTCCAGTTCTCTGATATCTGCTGGGCGCCTACAACTGAGCTCAGTTCTGACACTGACAGCTCAGAGGGAGCGTGGCCCCTCCAGGTGAAGGGCTGGGTCCCACAGAACTGCCTCTACGTCAGACGCCAGGCGCAAGTCCCAGGTCACCTGGACATCTGACTGACTGGCTATAAATCGTCAGAGATTTCTACAACACCCTCTTTGGTTCTGATTTTTTTTTCTCTTCTCTCCTGTTTTTTTCCCTAGAACAGTTCATAGAACTCAGGGAAAACTTACATTTGCTGGTTTATAATAAAGGAAATAACTCAGGAACAGCCAACTAGAAGAGATGCTTAGGGCAAGACAGGGAGAGGGGCATGGAGCTGCCTTACTTGTCCCAGGTGTGCCGCCCTCCCAGCACCGTGAGGAGGTCACCAACCTGGAAGCTCTCTGAATGCCATGGCTCAAGTGGGCTCATAACACTCAGTCTCCAGCAGCCCCTCCCTTTCTTGGAGGCTGATGGGTGATGCTGAAAGTGCCAGCCCTCCAATCGCTTGCTCTTTCTGGTGACTAGCCCCCTCCTGAGGTTATCGAAAAGCAGCACCCTAAATTACCTCATTAGCACAAATGCAGGTATGCTCAAAAATGGTCCCGAGGAATAACAAAACATACTCCTATTACTCAGGAAATTCCAAGGGTTTTTAGAGGCTCTGGGTCAGGAACCAGAGACAGAGACCAAATATACTTTTGTACCATACCACCCACGCTTCATTTACATATGTCAACATAAGAGAAGTCCAGACCTGTAGAGAATTTTTATGAGTTTATTTGAGCCAAATGGACAACAATTGCCAGGAAGAAAAATCTCAACGAATTGAGAAAATGCTCTGGAGAACGGCAGTTTTGCAGCTTATTTTATGCACTAGAATAAAAGGAGAGACGTGAGGAAGTTACATGAAATCCACTGGTGGTGCTTTAGAGAGGCAGGGAATTTCTGAGACTGGATAAAAAGCAACATGGAGAGACACGTACTTCCTTTACACTGGTGGGTAGAAGAGAGTTAATGCCTAACATTTACGGCACAGCAGACACGGTATTCAGGGAACGAGATAATGAGGGGTTCTGTGCTCTACTGGACAAGATTACTCGGTCATTTCAAAGTTAACTTACACACAAACAGACAACAGACAGGCTCGTTTAAGGTAAAGATTGACTTTTGTCAAGGACGCTACAGGCCTAGAACCAAACTACCTGCCATGACTCACTTTTAATTAGGAAGTTTTCATTTCAGACCATCCTATGGGGTTACTTTCCGTCTCTGAGTCTGCGAGGCCGCCACATGGGCCTCCCCTGAGCTTGCCAGGCTCGGTATGTGGCCCCATTTTCATCCACACATGTACCTGAGGTCAACATCACGATCGTCTGAAGCCAATAATGGCTTTATCTCCCATTTCGCAGATGAGAAAACTGAGGCCCGGGTAAATTAAGTGACTTGTCCAAAGTCACACGATGAGTAAAATGGAGGGACAGGGTTTGACTTCAACTTCAGAGTTCGTGCTCTTAGCCCCTGTGCTCACAGTGAGGAAATATTCCATTATCTGAAAAATGTGAGTAGACCTTGCTCAGAGACGAGTCGTACCTTAGTGGAGACAAAGCTTATAACCCTGGGAATGTCTAAATTATATGTAGGGATCTGCTATGCGGTGAAACCGAGCACCAAAGGAAAGCCCCGGCAGCCCCCAAATATTCTAGATAGGAATGAATTCTCATCCATCCCTTCTGCTTGAGGCACAAACATCTGTCGCGAACGCTCGGTGTGAAAGTTCCAATAGGATAGGCAGCCCAGCGCAGCCCCCACAGGGAGTACAAGGCAGGGAAGAGGAGGACGGCGTGCTCAGAAGACGGCCCAGTAGAGCCAACCCGGGAGGGGGGTGCGAGAATGGGGTGGGGCTGTCATGGACTCAGTGCCTCCACTGTCTTTGCAAGCTAATGGAGCCCTAGAAAAATGTCCCATTTGCATTGTCAGTTCAACTGTGGGCTATGACCTTACCAACTGTTGTCCTCAGTCTGCGTTAGGGCAGACAGAGGACATTGCCTCTGAAAGGCAGCAAGGCACAGAAGGAGCTCAAAAACCTCAGAAATAATGGTGAACCCCCAGGGTGGGGCCTCCACAGCAGGGCCCGGAGCTGGGATACGTTCAGACTCTGTACATGTTTGCAGCATCCTGACAGTCCTTATTCACCCCTCACTTTCTCCTACGTGAACAGTGAAGCTCCTTTGAAAATTTCTGTCTTCCTTGACTCCGTTGGAAGAACAGGGGAGTGGATCCTGGTTCTACTAACAGCTCTGATTTGGGAGAGGACATCTCTAAAGGTCAGAGAGGGACCAGAAAATCAAAATCAGGAAACCTCAAGGAGAGTAAGACTCCTGGGGGAATTGTTGAGAGTCTCTTTTCTCCTAGAAATGATAGAGCACGTCAGTGAAAACTTGGGAGTCCAGAATACATACTCCAAATCCTGGTTCTATTGCTCACTATATGTCATTGGGCAAGTTACTCTTAAGGTACCTCTTCACCTTTCAGTTCCTTGTCTGCTAAAACAGTCATCTTCCCTGTGTCGTGAGGACTAACTGAGCTAATTCTTACAAAATGCAGTCAACAAGGGCCTGTCAGTGACGTTCCCCTCCTTATGCACAGGTCTGAGATAGCCCTGGTCTGCTCCAGTCTCGGAGGGAGGGGTCAGTGACCGGCCCCCCATTTCGGCTCTCAGCCTCTCCTAGTGAAGGGCCTGGGCTATCCTGGGGGAGAGCCCCCAGCCACTCCTTGGCAAGGGGGCATGGATCAGCATTGAAACTGGGAAAAGGGAGAGGTTGGCCCACAGCTAGCACCTGGCAAAGACAAGGTTTTCTTTGAGAGGGGCATCAGATGTGAGGCCCGGCCCTGAAGAGGGTAGTTATGGTCTAGAAGAGTCCTGTGGGTTACGCTGCTGCCCCAGATCAGACAAGAACTGGTGGTAAGCCCCGCTCCCTGGCTTCGCTCAGGGTCCCTTCAGCCTGGTAGCCACCGTCTGGGTACCTTATCACCACTCCATTCAAGTGCTTATCACACACTAGAGACTTTGAGCAAACTCCCCAGGCAGACTTCCTGTGTTTGGGAGCAAAGTTTGAGTCATCCTTCTATCTCAAACAAGCCTCAAGACAAAAAGATTTTCATGTAGGCCACTCATTCACTCCGCCCTGCACCTCTGAGGACAAATAGCCAGGAGCTCCTATCAGAAAAGCTTTGAGTGACTCAGAGAAAAGCGCGCTTAGAAAGGGATCAGAGGGTGAGCGCGCACCCCTGGCTCCTCATTGCTCAGTGAGGGATTCGGTTTCTTCATCCACACTTACGAAATGGGAAAGTAACCCCGGCCCACTCACCTCCCTCGGTGGGTAGCAGAGGCCAGAAACCATGGCCAACAGAAAGGGCAGCACCCCATTCCCAGCTGGGGGGGAGCATCACCTTATTAAATGTCATCTGGCCCCTACCCAGCCTCAGAGAACGTGTGTTACAGTGGAATTCCTTTCCAGACTTTGAGTTTCTTCATTCAGCAAAAAGAAAGGGCAGAAAAGCTGTGTGACCCAGGCCAGGGCCCTCCTCTCCTCCCCTCCCCTCCCCTCTCCTCTCCTCTCCGAGATTCCCTCTCCCCCGCGCAGGACCGTGGCATGGCAGACCCTGCCTCTGGGCAGCGGCTCTGCGACACACTCTGCTCTCCTGACCTTTCCTGAGGAATGCAGCCTCAGCCCGCCTGCCGCCTGTGGAGGGCTCCTGCTGGGGGAGTCCATTGCCCTTCTCTCTTCCTCCATTTGCAATCACTATTTATTTATATTTGGAAGTTGAAGGAACCAGAGCCTGCAACTGGGAGAGACTCGTGGAGCCAGAGAGGGAAAGTGAAGAGGCCAGCGTCTGGGCCTGTGTCTGCTGCTGACGGGTGAGGAGGAGGAGCTGCATCCATGCAAAGGAGGGTGGGAGACAGGCTGAAAGACCACCGTCCTGGAAAAGGTGCCACACACACCAGCAGGGCCAAGAACACGGAGAAAAGGTGCTGGTCACCGCAGCAACCACTTGGGTCGCACCGTGAAGGACAGAGAACGGGGTCCTGCTCAGGGACCCTTCATCCTGGGCTGCCGGCCCTTCAGCAGCAAGGCTCTGTTAAGTGGCAGACAGGCCAGGCTTTGTGGGGAAACTGAGGAAGCAGACATACTGGGCCACATTTCTCTTTTCTTCTGTCCCCAGCCCTGTCCGGGCTTGCATTACAGTCCATCAAAGACCCACAGGCAATTTACATCCCCATCCCCAGCTGTCAAGGTCAGATCCCTCCCAAAGCCACCAGCCCTCTGCCTCGGGTAACTGGGGGGTGCGCCCCTCGCCCACTCACTCATTCTCATGTCACAACTGGCATTCACAAAGGAGGGGGCAGGCAGGGCCCCATTTTGACTCCAGAGATTAACTGCTCCAGGATGTCAGCGGCCACATCCTAAGTCACACAGAGCTTTCTGACCCACTCACAGCACAGTGCTTTTTCCACACCATAGCACGGATCCCTGCTTTTCCCTTCTTGGGCTTCCTCATTGCCACTGCCCGCCCCACCTACACACACACACACACACACACACACACACACACACACACGATGGGATGTGGAAAAGGTAAGAAGCTAGATCTAGCCTTGGCCTTTGCCCCCTCCTTGGCTGAGAGACATGCACGCCCCGCTGGGCAAGGTCACACCAGCAGAGGAGGGTCTGGGCCTCCTTAGCCTTTGGCTGTGTCCTGCGCGGCTGGAGCAGGGCTGCGAGAGTCAGAGCCGGCATCCAGACTGACGCATCAGGTCAGGGGCCAAGGGAAGCCGAGTCTCCGCAACCCCAGAGCCGTGATCAAAGTTCAGTCCCAGACAGGGAGCAGCAGACCTCTCTGGTCAAGCCGGCAGGCCCATGAAAGCCCCAGAAGCATCAGGGTGTGGGCTGGATGAGCAAGAGGACAGGAGGGTTTCGAGGAAAGTGATGGCGCGGGGCTTGAAGGTCTGAGATGAGTCGTGGAGAGGGGCGGGAGAGACAAGGAACCTGGGTTCAGGGCGGGTGCAGGGAACACGCGAAGCCCCAAGCCCGCTAGCCCTCTGTCGCGCCGAGGAGGGCATTGGCCTGGCTCCGCATCGGGAGGCGCTAGGGCCTAGCGGACGAGCTGGCAAGGGGAGGGCGCACCCTCGGGAGGGCGGGCGGGGTCTGGCGGCGGCGGGAGCTGCGCCGCGCCGAGTAGCCTCCATCCATGGCACGGAGCGGCGGCGGCGGCGGCAGCAGGAGCCCGGCGCAATCCGTTAGGTCCCAGCCCAGCGCCGACAGAGCAAGCGACCCGGAGGGTCCCGGCCTCCACCAGCCCCGGGGCACCGCGCAGAGACTCGGGCAGCGCCGCGGAGGGCCGCCTGCTCTGCGCTGACAGCCGCGCCGGCGTCCTCCCCGCCGGGGCGCTCGCCGGACATGCCCCCGGGGTGCGGCGGCGGGGACCCCGGGGCTTGCCTCCGCCCAGGGCCCCCCGCCCCGCCCTCGGGCGCCCCGGGCCCCTGCTGAGCACGCCTCCCGCACGCCCGGGTCCCTCCGGCCCGTGCGCAGAGCGGCCCCAGCGCTGTCGGTCCCCGCGGGGCTATGGGCTGATGGGCGCCGGGGGACGCAGGATGCGAGGGGCGCCCGCGCGCCTGCTGCTGCCGCTGCTGCCGTGGCTCCTGCTCCTGGCGCGCGAGACCTGGGGCGCGCCCGGCTGCCCTGTCCCCATCCGCAGCTGCAAGTGCTCGGGGGAGCGGCCCAAGGGGCTAAGCGGCGGCGCCCCCAACCCGGCGCGCAGGAGGGTGGTGTGCGGCGGCGGGGAACTCCCGGAGCCTCCCGAGCCAGGCCTCCTGCCTAACGGCACCGTTACCCTGTGAGTACCCTACTCGGCCGGCCCGGCCGGAGCCTGGACCAGGGGACGAATGGAGACCAGACGGAAGGGGCGGGAAGAGAGGGACTGGGACGGCGCCGACACTTCAGAGACTTTGGGACGGGCCTGAGTCCAGGCGCCGGGGAAGGGAGAACTAGAGAAGAGATTAGGGCTCCAGAGGTGTGGAGGGAAGAAGGGGCCGCGGAGGGCGGGCGAGACCCAGAGGGAGGCACCGCGGGCACCCACTCACCTGCACAGGTGAAGGGGAATGCTCGCTGGCGGGACCCCCACGCCCCTTGAGTTTCCAGCCTGGGCTGGTGTTGCGAATTTCGGGGACGTGAGGTGGGTGGGATGGGAGAAAGTCTCAGGAAGGATCGACGCCCGCGGCCCACTGTGGGGCTGTGGTCGTTAGCACCGCGGACGCGTCCCCGGCCGGACTGGAGGAGTCTGCGGGGCTCACCCAGCGGGCCAGGCTCCTCCAGTGGGGGGCGCTCCGTTCGCTCACGGCTTACAGCCGGTCGGTGTACTTAGTGCGGGCAGGAGGGTGGGCTCGGAAAAGTCTGCCCTTGGGGTGCAGGCGCTTCTGGTCTGAGTGACACCCCGGCGTCCCGATTCCTCTTGGACCCCACTGCCGCCGCGCGCACCTGGGAAGTGAGTTATGCGCTAGGTCCTGCATCCCTCCCCTGGCTGTGACACCAGCTTCGGCTGTTACTGTATTGAATTTTGCTAAGAAAGAAACCTGGCGGAGTGGGAGGCGGCCGCCTCCCAGCCTCCTTCCGTCATCCCGTTTCCCTTTCCAGCCAGGGCCTTAGCCCTCACTTGTCAGGCAGCCCGACCCCACGCCTACTCGATAGGGGTCTGAAGGTCCCGAAACCGCAGGAGTTAGTGACCCCTCCCCACGGCAGCGATCTCCTGCGCTGAGCATGTGCTTGGAACTCCACGCACGCCACGCAGTGAAGTGGAAGTTTGGGCCCTCGCGGCGGCCCTTTCCTTTCCTGTCGTTCTGGATCCCGCCTGCAAGCGGCTTCCCTTCCCCGTCCTCCAGACCCCGGTGGCAGCCGTTTCCCCAGCGCCCCTCGCCCGAGCTGGAGCTGGCCCACACTCTGTCCGATTGTGTCCAGAACAATACAGGAACGCCTCTGGTTGGGTGAGTTCAGAGGCTGCCCGCTTCCTGACAGGACAAGACTGGTCAGCCTCTGACGCTGGCCGCCTGGCCCGCGTTTCCCCGGCTGGGCTGTGTGCGCGTGCCTGTGTGCATTAGGTGGGCGAAGGTAGCATGTCTCCCTTCTCCACCCCCAGCAGGTCGGGGATGTGGCCGCGGCTTGGGAAGGCGGCTGTGGCTGCTCATTCCAGTTCCTGCTGAGTGTCCCCTAGTGCCGAAGGGTCCAGACAGGCCCAGCATTCCCCAGCCCACTCAGTTCTGGAAGAGAAAAATGCTTGCAGTGTGAGAGGCTGGGCTGGCGACTGTGCTGGGCCTCCACAATTCAGTTCCCATAGGGGTGTGTGTGTGTGTGTGTGTGTGTGTGTGTGTGTACTGGATTTTGTGGCGGTGCTCACACACCTGGGAAGGTCGCTGTCTCTCTGTATGTCCGTTTGCTGGGATTCGGAAATCCTAACGTACTGAAGGCAGAAAGAAGGGGCAAACCATTAAAAGATGGTTTAGCAGTACATCTTAGAATGATTTGGCAACTAATCCTTTCCAGCCATGGCTAATTCCTATCGACGCCACTCCAAAGAGAGAGCGGGGCCAGTACTGGGTGAGAGCATATGATGACAGGGCAGCGGCATACCTGACTGCTAGCTCACCTTCCCATCCCGAAACCCTCCCCAGGGGAAGGACCCCCTCTCACCCTAGGGCACGGATCTAGCTGGTTTAAGATACCTTCAAACCAACAGGCCCCTGGGCCTGGCTGGACCTCCTCCGCACGGGACAGCAGACAGGCCAGGCCAGAGAGGAGCCTGCGAGCCCCTGAGCTCATCGACCTGGAGTGAGAGTGAACCCCAGCTGCAGACGTATTTTTCAGGTTCTCCCCTCATCCCAAATAAGCCTAATCCTGGGTTCTGCCCTCCCACCCCGCCCCCCACAGTGATGGCTGTGAGGGGAGAAAGAAGCCAAGTTCTTCTTCGAGTAGACCGGCCGGGGTTCTCTTCTCCGGGCCCAGTCCCTCCAGCACACCCATCGCCACCCCCCATGCGTCGCGAGGGAAGGAGGAAGAGAGGCCTGGAAAGGGGCTGCCGCCTCAGCCTGGCAGCAAAGCAAGAGGCTCAGAGCCTGAAAACCTCCCCCACACCCTCCCAAACTCCTCCTCCTTGCTCTTTTTCTTTTTCCACACACATTTCCCCTTTCACCTTTTTGCCTGTCACCTGGTACGAGCCACAGGACTCGAGCCAACAGTTTTTGCGGTGGCTCTCTCCTCCCTCCTCCTGCCCTGCTTTCCTCCCGAACGGGCCCCCAGACCCCAGTGCCCTTCACACACCACCCTGCGGAGAAGTCCCCAGGGCACCGGGGACTCCGCCTTGGGAAATCTGCGAGGCTCTGGGGGTTGGGACTGGTCAGGCACAGAAAGCGCTAGACTAGGTGCCTGTCTGCAAGGAGCCTCTCTGCTCAGGGAAGGCTTCCAGGCCGTGCAGAGGCATTTCTGTGAAGGGCCAGCCCCGCTCACCTCACCAAAACCCCTTCTACCTCCACCCTGTTATCGCAACTGGTGCCTTCTGTTTTTGTGGCCTGCATGCCCGCTCCCCACATGGATTTTTATTCGAGGTTTTCCAGGAAAGCAGAACTCTTGGCTTCCTTCCTGATCCATCTGTCCCGCCCCGCCCTGCCCCACCCCCAGTATCGGGGCCCAGTCCACAGGACAGCTGTGGGCACTTATGTTCCTGTCCTTTATGGGGAAGGTCTCATGGCCAAGGGGCTTACTACAGGGAGAACCTGGGTGTGAGAAGGAGATGCCCACCACTGTGCACCCCCCACCCACCCCCGGCAGCTGTGGATGGGCCTGCCTGCTGGTTCTCAGCTCTGGCAGTCAGAGTGAGAGGGAGGGGGCATTATGAGGAATTCCAAGGAAGGACTGATAATAGAGAACTCCAGAAGCAAATTTCCTAGGAGGACCTCCCAGGACATCTGAGCAGCCCCCAGAGGACACCAGCCAGTGTCGTCAATTCCTAGACTGTGTGCACGTGCCGAAAAGGGCCTTAGAGATCAGTGAGGCCCGCCCCTGCACCTACAGGTCACAGCTGAGCAAGCTGAGGCTGACAGGGGCGGTCCGGGCGCTTGCTAACAGTCACCCAGCTAGCTGACGCCAGCCTCAGGATTAACTGGTTAGGTTCGCTTAGTGTTCCTCTCAGGTCAGGGACTTGCTGTCCACCTGGCTGGACTTGGGACCCAATGGACACAAAAGTTGCTTTAAAAAAGCCCTGTTCCTTCTCAGCAGGATCCAGGCCCTTTTGACCTGGGAGCATTCCAAGGCTGGGTGGGGAGGGAGCCAGACATGGGACAGGTCACTCCAGATTGTCCCAGAGCCAACAAACCCTCATCCACTCAGCCCTCCCGCTGGGGGTGGAGGCTGCTGCCCACCACATAGGCTGTCCGCACAGGGGAGAGGGGCATTTGCCACACAGATGTACCTAGCCATGGCTGGTCCTTTTGCTGTGAGTGTGGTGGTCTTCAGAAGCACCATGGAGGGTGCTTGCCTCAGCCTCGGGGAAGTGGTTCTTGAGCACAGGTCTCCCTCTGGACCTCCAGCTCTGGACAGAGCCCTCCCGTCAGTGCCCTCACCCCAGCCACCAGGATCCAGTTAGGGGAATTTGGGGCAAAGTGTGCCAACCACGGAGCACACAGCCTGAGGGGAGTGGAGTGATGCTGGCTGGAGGGGCGGGCCCACGCCGGCTTCCCCACCCCCTTCTCTTCCAGCCTCTTTCCCCCATATGGTTCTCATAAGGTCTGGGCTCAGAGACAGCAGCCAGAGGAAGTGGCTGTGTACAGAGAGCTTTTGTGAGGGGAGGAGGGGGGAGGGGGAGAGAGTGAAGAGAAAGGAGGAGAGAAAAGAGGGAAGAAGCAGAGGTGGGAGGAGGCCAGGACAGTCCTACACGCTCCCTTACCCTCCAGTGGAGCAAGGTCTCAGCTGCGACACCCCGCTCGGGGTCCAGAACCCCGCCTGTCTGAAATGAGGGACCCAGAGGGAGTCCAGGTCCCTTCCTGACTCTTCCCACCTACCTGCCAGAGGAGGTGGAGACAGCCAGATGCTCTCCTGGAGGTCTCGGGGTCCCCTGCCCCTGTGGCCCCCCCTCTGGTGCAGAATGTCAGGGCCCACCCTCCCATCGGGGTGAGCACAGGGCAGAGAACAGAGCCTTCTGGGATTCGCTTGTCGGCTCCTCGTGGCACCGAGAGCCTGAGGAGGCGGTGGCACTGGGCTCCAAAGACAGCACCTATAATTCAGCCCCACCAGTGGGGTCCAGAACCCAGAATGCATTCTTTGACCCGAATTATTCAGAACCTGAGTATGAAGCCAGCCACTCCTGATCCCTAAGGTGGCCCCTTCCTGCTGACTACCAAGGATCATCCCTCCCGTGTTGGGGGGGCGGGCAGCAATCCCTAGTCCTGGGGGTGAGTCTGAGAACTCCCCCCAAAGGCACAGGCAAACCAACGTAATTTGAACCTAACCAGAAATTGACCCTTAAATTTGGGGTCATGTTTTTAAAGGGAGAGAGTGATTTTAAGTTTAAGCCACATGGGAGTCATTGGGATAAGAACCCTTTCCTGAGGGAGAAAGCGTTCTAGCCACCTCTGTGTTTGATCCCTGGCCTTCCGTTCAGTGGACTTTCCTCGCCAAAGCCCAGGCCCGACGCCACACAGCCCGGACCGGGCCCTGCACTCCCCCAGCTCCCCGAGATGGAGCTTGCCCCGTGCCGCCCTGGGAGCAGGCTGGGAGCAGGGGAAGAGAGAGGAGGGAAATGGCCCCGGGCTGGGGAACCAGAAGGAAAATCCGGTATCTGCGAGGAAGGGGCTGCTAGAGGGGCTGTTTATTTTCATTCCCCCAGCCCAGCCGCTCTGTTCTATTTAGAGCTCGGACACTGACAGGACAAGGCTGCCTCCTCCCCTTCCTCCCTCCTGGGGGAGGGGGCATCCTTCCCAAACTCCAGAACATTCCTTTGTTTTTAGGACTGGGTGGTGGGGGTGGGGGAGCAGAGACACTGGAGTTGGCTAGCCCTGGGCAGCCTCCCAGGACCCATCTTCCCCGGCCCCAGGAGTGAGGAGAGGCAGATGGGGGAGCAAAGGGTGTGCAAGATGGATGGGGCCAGGTGAGGGGCAGGGGAACCGATCCGTCACAGAGGAGCTGGGAATGGGGCAGAGGCAGCAGGCTGAGGAGGGAATTTCAGCCTGAACTTGAGGGGCCAGACATCTCCCAGCTGGGAAGGAAGGTCTGAGCGCCGCCCTACCCCCCACCCCCAAGGCGCTGTGCCTGCTGGGAGCTGTGTAGTGAGGCAGACACCCTAGACTGCAGGCTCCCAGAGACTGCATATCCGGGATGGGAAGAGCCATCAAATGCAGGGAGTGTGGGTCTTCTGTACAGACCCGTCTGTCACAGAGAAGAAAACCCCAGGGGAGGGACTGGCCCGCCTGAGGTCACACAGCTCCCAGCCAGACCCCAGAGCTCCTGCTCCCCGCCAGCTATTCCCACACTGACCAATCAGAGATGTCATCCCTGGGGACAGACTGGGAGATACGCTAATCTACTTCCTCTGCAAGGATTTGGAAGCCAGGGAAAAGGGCACCCATCCCCAGCGACGGCCTAACAAGTACACGTGTCCTTAGGGGGAAAACTGGGACCGTCCAGAGTATTTGAAATCAGACCCACCCAGGAAAGATAGGACCACGGTCTCTAAAGCCTTCTCCCAGTGTTCCCTGTCCCTCTCCCCCTCAGCTTCTGGGCTTTGCAACCCCTAGGCTGTCCCCAGAGAGCTGTGCTCAGAGCCAGGTTAGCTCAGGAGTGAACCCTACCAAGACTGTGGGGTGTACTGGGAATGGACGTAGCAGGAAACTGCCCCCTGACTTGGGACAAGCAGGGTTCAGCATGAACTCTGTCTACTGAGCACCCCCCACCTTCCCTGGAGCTCTGCCCCTCCACACACCCATCCATTCATGCAGCCAGTGCCCGTGTGCCCAGCCCCAGGCCAGGAGGTGAGAGGCCTGGCCTCTGCCCACGGCCACCCTACAGTCCTGTCGTGGGGACTGGATACAGACTCACAAAGGCAGGGCGGGATCAGGGCCTGGCATGGAAAGATTAGAGACAAATTATCCTTATGCATGCAAGACTGATAAAAGATTGATCCTTTCGAGTTTACTTGTATTCAAAGAGAAACTCAGTTTCTTCACCCAAAAGCTTGGCTCTCCAGTGGCAAGACTTTAGGCCCTGCGTGGAGGAAGTGTAACGGTGGATCGGGAATAACTTCCCAGCTTCCTCCAATCAGGTGGATACACACTCACAACCATCCCATCCTGCCTGACACCTCCCTCCACCTCCCACGCACAGAAGTGTGTAGACACCCCGTCTCGTTGAGGTTGGAGGTCCCAGCGTGTTGCATGGGGCTGAGCACACCATGGTGTCAGTGTGGGTTTGAAGAATGCGTGCATGAATGCCTAGGTGTGAACGATCAAAGCAGACTCAATTCCACGTGCCCAAGTTAGGGTGCTGGGGGCCCCCAAATCCCCACCAAAGCACACAGTCCATCTCCTGCAAACACCAGCTCACCACCAAGACAGGGTGCCTGGTAGGGCAGGTTAGAGAAAAGGAGACAAGAAAGCCCCATTCATAGCAGCCATTGCAAGGCTGTTTGTTCTCTTGACCTTGACCTCAGGCCCTGCCTGGACAGCCCAGCGTCAGGGCTGAGGTCAGCGGCTGTCTCAGGACACGACCCTGTAAAGCCTAGGGAAGGGAGGCCCTACCTGAGTCTCCTACTAACCAGCAAAGGTTCAGGGCTGACCGGACAGGCTTCCGGCCCAGGGCCAGGAGCACAGAAAGTACAGGAGTGTGGAATGTCCTCTCCAACAATCATGTCCCCTGCAATCAGGACATAAAGGGCAACCTGGAGAGGAAGGCAAGCCCTGGGAGGGTGGCCCTTAGCCTGCAGGTGTGTCAGAGTGGAGCCCCGGACCGGAGGCGGCCTCAGTCCTGGCGGCCCTGCTGTCGAGTCCCCGGTACTGCGATGCGCCCCCTCCTCCAGGAAACGTGCCAGTTACTACTCAGGGACATGGGATGATATTTAGTAGTCACGTAGTTAAGCTTTTATTAATTACAGTTTCGTAGCATTTATGTTTCAGAGGCAGTGATTTTTTTTTAGGTCTCAGACGTCTTTGTGAGCTCTGGAAATTGCTTGAAGGCCCTGGGCACTATACCTGTGGGAGAAGCTGGGACCCCAGTGTCACCTGGATGGTCAGGGCACATTATGGACCTGATGCCTTTTTGGTGCCAGCAGGCAGACCACCCCTCCCCTCACTGATGGTCTCCCTAAGACACCGCCCAGGTACCAGCAGCAGGTGCTGGAGGCGGGCCTTCCAGCCCAGGAGGCCTTGGCAATGGTCTGAATTTCAGGCCCGGACTCTCTAGAGAGCCGGATCCCTGGTGTGCAGACCTGTGGTCCGTGCATCCCTGTGCGCTGGGGTGGGGTATCGTACATGTACGACTCTTCCTGCACATGGGGGAACCATTTGGTTCAGGCATGTGCTGGCCCCTCGCCCCACAGAGCAGTGCCCACATGACCCCCACAGGGTCATCTCTGATGTCAGGCTGGGGTCTGGTGAGTTCCTGTGGCTTCCCAGAGCCCACAGGGCCTCTCCTTAGACGCCAGCCACTCACTCCCTTGGCCTCCAGACTCATTAGTGGTAACTTGCTTGCTTCTGCTCCCTAAAATAGGGCCCTCGCTGGGAGAGAGTTCTGAAATGGACTTGGTGTGCCCCCTCTCCTTGACCAGATTCAGATTCTGGGGTAGAACACAGGGGACTCCAGGGACTGGCTGCCTTCCTCTGCAAATCTGATGTTGGAGTGGCAGTGCTGGGGGTGGGGAGGGAAGGCAGGGAGACTGGAGATGCTGGGCTGAGCGAGTGGGCCAGAGGTCAGTGAGGCGGGTGGGGTGGGCTGGCCAGCGCGGTTGGGAAGGAAACCCACCTGGACGGCTCCCTGAGCTGGTGCAGGGCCAGAGGCTGGTGCAGGCCAAGGAAGTGTCTGTCTGGGAGTGTGGCAGGGGGGTGAGGAGGAGGTTGTTAAGATGGGACCAAGACTGGCACTGTGTCTGCAACGCTGCAAAGAGCCTTGGGGCCGAGGGTCCCGCCTTCCCTGCCTGATTATTGGGGGCGCCCTGCCTGTCTTCCTCCCACGAGACAGACTAGTGTGGCAGGAACACAGCACAAGGCTGTGTGCTTTCATCCACCCCACTGGCAGCCCTGTGACTGCCAGCTCCCTACCTGCCCAAGACACAACGCCCGACCCACAAGGGGCACCTCCGGGGAAGTAAACGGACAAGCACAAGTGAGGCCATTGTCCGGAGAGTCTGAGTCTCGAGTAAAACTTCCTGAGCCCTGCCTAGGTCGTTGAGGCCAGAAGACCCAATTCTGGGTATTTGGGGACTCGAGTCATACAGATGTCTGCCCAAAGTCTGTCCAAGAACCGGAAATGCGGCGAGAAGGGGGTCCGTTGGAGAAGGGTGAAATGCTGTTTGCCTGGTGTCCCGCTTTTGTGAGTGGCTGAGAGGGTGCGGGATCAGCGTTCTTCTGCAACAAGAAAAAAAAAATCTCATTTCAAGATTTTCAGGGCTGGACTTTGCACCAGGCTAGCCGAGCCGGAAGCCCAGGCTTCCGCAGACCCCCACCCCTTTCTGCCCTCCTCTCCCCAGCACGACAGAGGCTGCCCCAGAGGGAGTGAGGGGCTCTGGCCTGCAGGGGACCTGGGTTCCGGGTGCAGAGGGGTGGGGCATGGGAGGTGAGCTGTTCCGGGCCCGAGGCTGGTCCTCACCTGCCTTGGGCTGCCCCCTGCTCCTCTGCATTGCTCCTGCGCCACACGCACGCATGCAGACGCGCGCTCACCACTCAGCATCTCTCACGCTGCGCAGAGGTCCGTCCCCCGGGAGGCGCTGGCCGCGGGAGACCAGGCGAGGAGGGCTAGGGCCACCAGTCAGTCACACGGGGCCCCTGAGCACCTGTAATGCACTTGTCCTCTGAGACGTGGAGGAAGAGTGTACACACCCGATTCTGAAAACTTAGTACAAAAAATGAAAAGGAGAATACCTCAATAATTTTGTGTGTTAATTACATGTTGAAGTGATAACATTTTGGATATATGTGTGAAATGAAATGTTAAAATTAATTTAATTTTTCATCTTAAAAATGGCTACTTGAACATTTTGAATTACATACGCAGTTTGCATTATACTTCTGTTGTTGAGCTCTGGGTTGAAGAATTTGGAGTTCAAGGGTTAAAGGTTGAAAAGTCTGGTGAAGATGAGGTACTTTCCCCCCAACACCACCCTAGACCTGTCTGGACATGGTTCTCAAATTAGGATCTCAGGTTTTAATCTCAGTGATTTGGGAGTTGGAGAATTTTTAAATATTCTGTTCTCAATTCAGTGATCTTTTAAAAATCCTCTTGCAGATTAATTTTTTATTAGAAGGTACTTTCATAGTATAAGATTTTCATTTCTGAAGTCAAAGTTTCTTAAACTGGAATCTTCAGACATTTTCCCAGGAAATAAGATACCTTTTTCCATCCCTTTGACAGGTCCACACTCAACCCAGGTTTGAGAAATTACGTTGCCAGGCCTCCTGCTTCCTGGGTGGGGCCTCCTGGTTCCTGGGTGGGGCTGTGAAAATGCGGCAGCCCTGTTCCTCCCTCCCCTGCACCCTCCACCTCTCCCCACCCCTTGTGCCCCCGACCCGGCCCTACAAACCTGGGCAGGGGCAACACCTGGGGTGGGGACAGGCTGAAACGGATGCCTTTTTTTTCATTTTCTTTTTTTTTTTAAGGTTTTAATTTACTTTTTAGAGGGAGAGGAAGGGAAGGGGAAAGAGAGGGAGAGAAATAATCAGTGTGTGAGACAAACATTGATCAGTTGCCTCTCACACGCCCCCAACCAGGGACCTGGCCTGAAACCCAGGCAGCTGCCCTGACAGGGAGTCAAACCAGTGACCTTTTGGTTCGTAGGCCAGCGTGCAGTCGCTCAGCCACGTCAGCCAGGACTCACCCTCTTCCTGATACGTCAGGACCCCTCCTTGACATTCCTACGGATACTGGGGAGTGGGGGTCTTCTTGCCATCGACAACTTTTCATATAACCTCGGAAGCTCACACCCCGGGGTTGTACTGAGGGAGTGAGCTGGAGGTGAGGCGAGGCAGGCTTTTTTTTTTTTTAAACTGATTTTAGAGAAAGAGAGGAAGATGGAGGAGAGAGAGGGGGACACCGATCTGTTGTTCAACGCATGTATGCACTCACTGATTGATTCTCGGATGTGCCCTGACCAGGGACTGAACCGCAACCTTGGCGTATCAGAATGGTGCTCTGAGCAACTGAGCTCCCCTGCCAGGGCTGAGGCAGGCTTTGGTTTAAAAGTCATACCATCAAGAGCCAGTCACCGCCGAGGGGGCCAGCCCAGCTCCACCGGGGCCTGAATGAGACATTAGAGGCACTAGGAAGTGACAAGACTAGTTATGATTTACCACCACCACGTGTGATGCGAAATAAAACTATCCTAATCCATAAATGCGAATAAAGGAGTTCGTGAAAGTTCTGATTGCTCACGTAGTGACTTGTGCGGTGTGCTTTTGGAAACACCATGATAATGGTGTGCGTGTGTGTCTGTGTGTGTGTGTGTGCACGCGCAAAGCACTTTGGACACCCAGCATTCTCCCCCTCAACTCTTCCACACAGTCGCCCTTCGGGCCCTACTGGGAAATGCCATTGTTGGAGGGGCCGTAGGCAGGGACGGGAAGGGTTGGAAGGGTCTGTGTGGAGAGGGGAGGAGGGAGGAAGAGGAGGAGGTCTCCACCCCTTCCCATTGACCCGGATAGCCCCTTCTCCTCTTGCCTCCATCCTGGCCATTGTCTGTCCTCCGCGAGCCCTTGAACACGTAGTGCCTGGAATGTCCGATGTCTGGGGTCCCCTCGCACCTGTTGGTGTACTCACCCACACAGCTCCAGTGACCTCCGGGGCAGAACTCTTTGGCAGCTCCTCTCACACTTGTCCCCAGCCCCTGCCCTCTCCCGTACTGCCCAGCTCCGAGGCTGCCCACTCAAAGAAGTCCCCAGGCCTGTACCTCTGGCCCTCCCAGGTCCACCAGTAGGAGCAAAGGAGGGAAACCCTTTGCATCATCCCTGGGCAGGCAAGAGTTTGGGCAGAGAGGCTCATTAAAGTGTTTGAATAAGCAATTAACTCAAGGGATGAGCCCTTTGGCTGGTCTGGAACTGCCTCCTCCCAGCGGGGAGCCTGGCAGAGAAAGGCTGAGTGGGTGGGCAGGGGGTGGGGAGGGGTTCAGACAGCTGGCTCCGGGCCTCTCCCCTCCTCCCCCAAATACAAACTAATAAATAAACAGAGCTCCGAGCAGGCAGAAGGGATGAGGCCTGGGAGAAGCCCAGGGCCCTATCAGTTTTCTCTTAAGGCAGCAGACAGGTTCAGGGAGGCGAGGGCACTCGGGCCCCCTGAGTTGGCGCCCTCTCAGGGCTAGGAATGGCCCCTACCAGTGAGGGCTTCAGCTCACAGAGGAAGTGTCCGAGACCCCAAGGACAGGCAGCTCCTCCCATCTGCCGCCACACCTGCTAGGCTTACTGTTCCACCTGCCAGAACCCCGACCCAGTCCTCCCCACCACTGTCCTCGGGATGCTGGGCTGAGGACTTGCGCTAGGCAGAGCTGTGGAGGGCTGGAAGGGGGCGCTGTGGGCTAGACCCTGAGGTTCCATGGTGTCAAGGAGCATTGCAACTTTACACCTACACGACCCACCGGCATACAGAGCCCTAAGTCAGACCCAGGCCGTAGGGGCACCCAGGGCAGGTGAAATATCTGATTTGGGACTCAATGAGTCCGCCTGAACCATTTGCTGGCCCCTCCCTACAGTCTCCTGGAGCTGATGGTGGGCCTGCTGCCTTGCACGCCTTTAGGCAGCGCATTCATGCAGAATGCAGCATGGCTGCAGTGGTGAGGCTGGCTCCCCACGCCATCGACACCTGCCAGCTTGTAACTGCACATTCTCCTATCTGTGTTCTCCCTCTGCCCCCAGGCTCCTGAGCAACAACAAGATCACTGGGCTCCAGAACGGATCCTTCTTGGGATTGTCCCTGCTGGAGAAGTTGTAAGTGCAGGGGTGAGGTGGGGCGGAGGTGGGGGTGGAGGTCACGGGCAAGAGCTCAGTCCAGGGAGGATGAGGAACACTGGTTGCTAAGGGACCCCAAAATCCAGAACCGGCTGGCCAAGAGTCAGATCCACGGGGACCCCACCCAGAACGTGGCCATTGGGCGAGAGGCAGAGAGGGGTTCTTCTGAGAGACCAGCTCCTTCACCAGTGACAGCAGAGAGAAGGACGGAAATGTCCTCAGGTGATCGGCGATACTGGTCTAGGCAGGGATGGGACTAAGGGAAGTTCATTAACTCTCTGTAATGAGCAATTAGCTATGAGGGCTGAGCCCCTTAGTTGGCCAGAAGCCTCTGCCTCCTCCCAGCTGGGGGCCCAGCAGAAAGAAAGGGCTGAGAGAGGATTTAGTGTGGCTGAGACCTCCTTCCTCCTTCTCTAAAAGCAAATCAACAAACAGAGCCCCCAGGGGCCACAGCCCTGGGCTGAGGGTGGGGTTGCTGATCAAATGGAAATCCACCCCTGACCTCGCAGACAGTACTGCCGATATGGCGTCGCCCTGCAGACCCAGGCAGGCTGGCAGTGGACTCAGGAGGGCACTGCTAGCCCAGAAGAACTCACTTAACTTCTCAAATGGGGGGATTGAACCAGCCCCTCTCTCAAGTCCGTGTTGAGTTGGCATGCTCCAGGATCCACAGACTGTGTAAGAGCTTTGGATCCTGTCTCCCCCACAGAAGACGTGGGCTTCCTGCTCTTCCTGGAGACTGAACCCTTCAATCTGCGCTCCTCCTGCGCCCCCTCCCATCTCTGCTCCCAACCTGCTGGGCATTCCTAAATCCTCCAATGGGGTCTCTGCCCCCTCTAGTACCATTTTCCTAAAATGCTTGGGTCAGTGTGATGGAGGATACAGAGAATGAGGCGGAAGCCCTGCTCTCAAAGAGCCAAAGAGATTACCGTCTACTGGAGACCAGACAATGCCACATCTGTTAGAATTAGGTAGGATGGGCTCCACCTGAGGTCCAAAGGAAGGATCAGGGAAGGCTGGAAACTTCAAGGGGAAGAGAGAGGCAGTATCTACACGACAACGAGTTTAGACCTTGAACCACGACCACCGAATGAGGTCGTCTCTACTACACCCACTTCACAGGGGCAGGGAACGCGTCTCCTCCAAACTCCCCGGCCCACCTCACGCGGTGGGGAAAGCTCGGTGGCCTGCTTGGCTAGTGGGGTTGGGAAGGCAGAGCATGTTTTCCGATCTGGGGCATTCTGGGGGTCTGAGGGGGGCCTTGGGATGTTGACTCTGGTGTATGCAGAGCTCTGGGGCCCGGCCCCTCTGATCATCTGCTCAGCAGCTCACAGGCAGGGAGATCCAGGCAAGAAGGAGGAGCGGCCACCAAGCTGCTATTTAGACGTCTCCGTGGGAACCAGCTAACAGGGCAGGTTCTACCCTCCCAGAGCAGTTAGCGTTCCGAGAGCTCCAGTTCCTGTGCCTGGCCCAGCCCAGGCTCGGCCTCAGAGGGCTGAGTGGCAGGAAACCAGACTCTCCTTCTAGGATCTTTCGGAGGAAGACAAACCGCAGCTGCCTCACCAGCTCTTTGCTTTGCCCCACAAGGGCTGGTCACCGCCCAGAGATGCTCCCCCTTCTCCTTCGCAGGAGCAGGCGCTACTCTGAGCCCCTCGGCCTCATTGACATCTTCCCACCTCCGCCCTCCCGCTGCAGGCGTCAGAGCCGCCTGGCTCTGCCTGCTTCTCGTCCTTCAGTCTCATGAGGGCAGATCTTCTGATGAAGACGAAAAAGATGGCCCTTTTCTCCCCATCCATGCCAGCACCCTGACTCAGACCCCTCTCCCCAGCACTGCGACTCTGGCCGCCACAGCAGACGCATGCAAAGCGTGGGAGGCAATCAGAAAAGCGGGAGAATAGTCAAAGAACAGTGACTACACCCTGAATCTCGGGAGGCGGAAGGGGGGCTGGGCACGAGGAAGAGCACCCGAGTGGAACTCGAGGTCCTGAGTTTGAGCCCCTGCTCTCTGTGAGGGAGCATTCTAGCCATTCCCTTTAGAGAAGGTTTTCCAGCCCCCTTTATTGATTATATTTTGTTTTCACTTACCTATCATGAGTCTCCTTCATTTACGTGCCAAGCCCTGTTCTAGGCACCGGGAGTGAACACAATAGACAAGTGCCCTCGGCCGTGCAACTTCCCCTCTCCTGACGGGACCCAGAAAATAGCAGAAGAATGTATCCTATGTCAGGAGCTAGTAAGTGCTACAAAGAAAAGCCCAGCAGGGTAAGGGGGGAGAAAGCAATGAGGGGGTTGCTGTTTTATTTAGTGAAGCCAAGGAAGGCCTCGCTGACAAGGTGACAGCCTGAGACCTCAAGGAACGGACTCATTGGGAGGGGTCTGGAGGGTACAGCGAGCAGCCGTGGCGAGGCCCTGGGGTCCAGAGGGTGCCTGGCGAGTCTGTGGAGCAGAGGGCGATGTGACCAGGAAGCGGTCCGCGATGGGGTCAGACAGATGCAAGGATGGACGCCAGGCTGGGGCCTGTCTCCTCCTCTGTAAAAACGGCAGTGGAGACAGGGCGATTTGTACCGTGCACTATGGATTTAAAAGTCTGCGATCCTGTGTGTGTGTGCGCTCTCCACAGGTACTGCATGTGAAAGAAAAGATCAAAGGTCAAAGTGATGTGGCCGGTCATTGCAAAGGAGGGCAGGCACTGTGCTCAGCAGGTGCCCACACCGCCCAGGGACAGGAAGGCAGTGCAGGGGCTGGGGGCCCGAGGTCTGCAGCCTGGCTGAGCACTGCACCGCCAGCCAGTGTCCTCCAGAGAAACAGAGTCCGTCAGAGGGGCGTGTGTATGCGTGTGTGTGTGTGTGTGTGTGTGTGTGTGTGTGTCTGTATACCACATATGAAGAAATTATTTCCTTTCTTCCTTTTTTTTTAAAGGCTTTATTCACTTATTTTTAGAGAGGGGGAAGGGAGGGAGAAAGAGGGAAAGAAACATCAATGTGTGGTTGTCTCTCAGGTGGCCCCTTACTGGCCTCCACTGGGGACCTGGCCTGCAACCCAGGCATGTGCCCTGACTGGGAATTGAACCGGCGACCATTTGGTTTGCAGCCCATGTTCAATCCACTGAGCTGCACCAGCCAGAGCTTATTTCTTTATAAAGAAATGTATTTTAAGGCAGTGGCTCCCATGATGTGGGGGCTGGCAAATCCAAAATCTGTCGGGCAGACCCGCAGGCTGAAAAGTCAGGCAGCAGTCGACGCTGTGGTCTTGAGACAGAATTTCTTCTACGTGAAACCTCTGTTTTTGCTATGAAGGCCTTTGACCGATGGGATGAGGCCCACCCATGTTATCAAAGGTAATCTATACTTCCAGTCAACTGGTCGTAGATGTTAACCACATCTACAAAATGCAGACACAACACTAGCTCAGTGTTTGACTAAGTTGCCTGGTGGCAATAGCCTGGCCTAGGGGACACTCAAAACTAATCATCACGCTATCCCACTGTCCCAGAGGTGGGAGAGATCCCGGGCCCCGGCTCCTAGAGATGCTAATTCATCAGGTTGGAAGGGGCCTGGGAATTGTTTACTACAAGGTATGCAGGCGATTCTCATGCTCATCTGGGGTTGGGAACCAGTGGACCAGATGACCCCCAGACTGTGGGCCCATTCATGACAAATGAGACGCCGTGGCCTGGGCATGCAGTTGGTGCCAGGAAACACTGATCTCTCTGTGCTGTCGGGCCAAGACGTGCAGGCTTGGGCAGCTGCGCCATGGCGGCTCAGCGTCCCACAGTCCACAGCAGCAAGTCCCGTGGAAGGGTCGGGGCCTAGTCTAGTAACTGAAGGGGCAGGTCTGGCCTGCTCTAGAAAATGCTGGCATTGCCTCCCTGTGCTGAGCACCCCTCTGGCCTCTGAGAAGGGGTCCAGGGTAAGCGTGGGGGGAGGGGACAGAAAGAGCGAGGAGCCAGCATGTGCCTGAGTTGGTCCCATGGGAGTACCCATGCTCCAGAGAGGTTGGGGGTGAGGGTGGGGATGCAGGGGCACACCTCTATCGGCCGGGCAGTATGGACAAGAACACCTGAAACAGCGTCCAGCAGAGGCAGCTCGTGGCCAGCCCAAGGAGTGTGCAGAAGGGCCCAGAGGAAAGACTTCTGGAGTGGGCGTGGGCAGGCTATGCAGGGGCACAGAGCTTTACTCTGCTTTAAAAAGAGGCCTGGGATTGAATCCCGCCTCTGCCATTTACCTTTTGGGTGCCTGCCCAAGGGTCCGGTTTCTCACCTGGAAAACGAGGCAAGGTACGACCCCCGGCAGGTTGCCATGGGAATGGATGAGTTTGGCTAGGGAGAGAGCCCCAGACAGCGTGGGCTTTCAGTCGGTAAATGGCCGTTTCCTTCTCCTCGGAAGAATTCCAAGTTGCAAGATGTTCAACAGCCCCTCACTGCATAGGCTTTGTCCAGAGCCCCCCCAGCCTTGAGCAGGCAGGCAGGGAGACAGAATGGATGAGCTGGAAGCACCCAAGACTGGCTTATTCCTCTGGGGCTTCACGTCTCTGCCCCGATTCTCCCACCCACGCACATTCAACAAGGAGCAGGCCACCAGAAGACTTCCCAGGGTTCCAAGAGTGCCCCAGTCACAGTGAGAAGCCCCTGCCCGGGACCAAGTGGGCCGCAGGGCAGACAGTGCCCAGCAGAGGCCGCGGGAGCGGGACTGGCCTGGGAGGGAGCGAGTGGATGTGTGTGGACACCGCCCCCAGAGGCTGTGCGCCTGGAGGAAAGGGCCCCGGGCGGGGAGCCTGCTTAGCCCAGGATGATTTGTCATTGCCTAATGAGATTAATAAGCCTGGGGTGGGGTGGGGGGGCTGGTATGCAGGGGGATGGGACACTCATTAGAAGCAGATGGTCATGGGAATGGTGGCAAGTGGGGGCCTGGGGGGTGGAGTGCCGCTCACCCGCCAGGTGGTTTCTATTAATCTGTAGGCGGGGCCAAGGGACCTCAGTCCCTCCTCCCCTTTCCATCCCCCTTGACAGTGGGGAGGAATGCCTGCCCTAGGCTCTGGCGCAGCTGAAGGCGGGGAAGGGAGGCTCGTGGGTTTTACGACAGCTCCAACGCCTGGCACAGGGTACGTGCTCAATAAATACCTGCTGGATGATATCAGAGATGAGAGGGCCGAGGGCCAGGGGGTGAGAGGGAGGCCAGGACCGTCTTGGATCTCCTCCCAGCCACCAGAAGCTCTCCCCGTCCTCCCCGCAGACAACCTCTATACCTGCGGGGGTGTTTTGGCCCCCTTCTCAGCCAGCCCTTGCTTTCTAATGAACCCTGGAAGTCCTGGAAGAACCAGGGAAAGCTGCTCTGCGGCCTCCGAACCAATAATTTAGTTTCAAAACCCACAAGCAGGGAGGTCTGCAGGGGCCAGACGAGCCAACTTCGTGCCGCCCCACCCTGTCCTAACGTGGTACACACACACACACACACGCACACGCACACACGCACACTGTTCTACAAACTCACACACCCTTTTGACAGCTTTAATGAGATACAATTTGCATATCATAAAGTTTGCCCATTTAAAGCATACAATCCGATGGTTTTAGTGTATTTACACAGTTGTGCAATCATCATCATAATCTAATTTTAGAACATTTCCATCGTCCTCAAACCCTGAATCATTAGCAGGCACTCCCCGTTCCTCCACCCCCTACTTCCCAGCCCTAAGCAACCACTGATCTACTTTCTGTCTCCACGGTTTTCTCTGTAGATTTGGACGTTTCGTGTAAATGGGGTCATGTGGTCTTTTGTCAGTGGATTCTTTTACTCAGCATAATGTTTTCAAGGTTCATTCATATAATAGCATGTATCAGTGCTTCATTCCTTTTTATGGCTGAATAATATTCCTTGTATGGCTATAGCACATTTTGTTTATTCGTTTATCAGCTGATGGATATTTAGGGGTTTTCCACTTTGGGGCTTATTGTGAATAATGCTACTGTGAACATTCCTGTGCAGGTTTTTGTTGGATGTATGTTCACTTACCAGAGGTAGCTACCGAGGAGTGGAAATGCTGGGTCACATGTTAACTAACTGCCGTACTGATTTTCAAAGTGGCTGCACCGTTTTACACTCCTACCAATAATGTACAAGCGCTCCAGTCTCTCCACATCTTCATCGCCACTCGCTCTTGTCTGTCTTTTTTATTAGAAATGAAGTGATTGTAACCAAAACCTCAGGTCTGGCTGCCTGCTGCAATGAGAGCCAGACTCGTGAGTCTGGTTCTGGTGCAAAATGAAAGAGGTTTATTCAGGTGCTGTGACCTGGGAGAATGATGGACGTCCGTCTCAAGGACCATCTCTCCTTCCTGCTCAAGCTCTAGGCCCTTATAGGGATAGGGAGGGGACGGCTTTTTTCTATGCAGCTACCTTGCTAGCTTTCAGCACACTGAGGCCCTCTCCATTCGTCTTTCTAGCTTTTGGCACCACTCAGTGTAAGGACCTCTACCTCCCCCTGTGCTACCTCAGCCATGGGGGAGACTCCCCAGTGCTCTGAAGTGGCTGTCTATGGGTAACAGTTACCCCCTTCAAAATTCTGGACCCTTGTAATCTTACCAGGGTAAATGGATGGAGGTCTCATCTTTTACAGTTTCTTCCTGCTGTCAAGGGATGCAGTCTAACCTATCCCCAGAGGTCCTTGCTGTGTACTAAAGGAAGAGGGAGTGTCGAGAATGGAGGGAAGCCTTTATGTGAGGGAAAAGAATTGCTGTCTTCAGAAGGCAACATGTGCAGTGCCTAGAGGATGGCACTGCTGAACAAGAGAAGCTGGTAGACTGATTTATATTCTAAGAGGTGGTGTTGCAGGTGGCTTTTTAAAGTGAGACCCAGGGTTCCATCAACCCAAACAGCTCAGTCAACCTGCTCATAGATCTCAGGTGGGAAGAATTCACCTCTGGGCCCTTCGGGGCAAGTCAGGAGCACGTGGAGCTGCAGGGCATGTTCCAGCAGGACTCCTAAACACAGTTGCTGCTTCTCAGGGGAAAAGGTTATTTGTGCATGCAATTTACAAAGTAAATCTTGGCCCAACAATGGAATGGGGCAGTCTGGCATATTGGAAAATTATACATAAGTTTTTGATTACCAAGCTGGCATTCTACAGGCTGAAGGAATGACTGTCTTTGTAATTCTCTGGTGACTCCAGTAACCAACACCATAGCCGAACTTTCTTGGTTAGTTTTGTATTTAGCACTGAGTATGTAGCTGCCGTATCTACAAGGAAATCAACTAGCTTGTTCCCCACTGTCATTTGTACCCCAAACTTCTGTGGGGAAACAGTTTGGGGTTGGGAGTTGTCTAGGGGAGCCCCTGGGTCTCCTCATTTGTCATCAGATTTGTCATTCCTTTCTAACGTTTCTCAGTGAGGGTTTCTACAATTTTTTTTTAATCTCAGCCAGTCCTTTCTCCAATGGCCTTCCTCTTTGCAATAGGCACGTTGGTTGGCACCTAGTGGGTCTTTCCCTTTTCTTTTTGGGTCCCACCTCTCTTTCTGGTATTTTCACACTATTTCTAAGAAAACGTGGCTTGCTTTAATTTCCTTATCTCCCAGGCATAATAAACTTTAAAGATTATGTCCACCAACTGGGAGGGATTCATTCCCAAAGCCCTGTCTAAACACTGGAGCTTCCTATTGATATCCAAGGCACCTTGCCCAATAAAAGTCATATTTACCATCCAGACATTTTCTGGTGCCTGTGGGTCAGCATCGGTGTGCCTGCTCGCTCTTTCTTTTTTCTTTCTTTCTTTCTTTCTTTCGATTTTATTTATTTATTTTTAGAGAGGGAGGAAAGAAGGGAAAAAGAGAGGGAGAGAAATGTCGATGTGAGAAACATCAGTTGGCCACCTCCTGTACATGATCAGACTAGAGACCAAATCCACAACTCAGGTATGTGCCCTGAATAGGGGCTGAACTGATGACCTTTTGCTTTGCAGGACAATGCCCAACCACTGAGCCACACCAGCCAGGGCAGCATCAGTGTGCTTTCAATAGGCCTGATAGATCCATTCTAAAAATTCAGAAGGATCTTTGCTTGATTTTTGATGAATAGCCTGTAACATATTCAGGCTCTTTTACTCAGGCACCCCTTTCTTAAGCCCTTCCAATATACATCTTTTGTAACGTTCAAGGAAGGCTAGGTCCCCACTATTCAGGTCCTGGTTGGGATCTGTCAAGGGGATTGCTCTGGCTCGGTTGGGGGTCCCATTGGGATTTTCTTGACGGAGGTAATAAGCCTGTTCATTAGCCTTATTTATAACTAGCCACCTTTCATCTGCCATTAGCAAGATGTTAAGGGCAGCCTGTACATCTGCCCCATTTGAATGGTGAGTGGCAAAAATGGAGGTGATAAGATCTGCCATTTTCTGATGATCTATATGAAGGGTTGGAATTCTTCCAATTCAGTAAATCTGAAGTGGAAAATGGAGTATTGACCCACTAGTAGCCAGTGGGCTGATTTACTCCACCTATAGGGTATTGCCTTAAAGGGAGTTGTCCTGCTCGGCATAGGGTTGCTCCTTGGCCAAGTGTGTGCCCTGCTGGATCTTCAAGGGAGAGACTATTCCTTTATCATATAGAGGTGTGGTTGTTACCCCTCTGGGCCCTATTTCGGGGGTATCTAGCAGCAAGGGTAGTGGTGGAAGAAATCTTTCTGCCGCTAATCCCCCATCCCCTGGGTTCAGGGCATTAAAGAGACTCATCTTTTCGTTTTCGTTTTCTTCCTGGGTCCCACTGTCAGGTAGGAGATTTGAAGTCCGTTCCCTTCTGTGCAGGATCAGTCTGTTCCCTTTGCTGAATGCTTCTTGTGTAAAGACATAAATGTATGGACATAAGGGATTTTGTCCCAGTTCCCTGACTGTCGGCACAACAATTCCAACTGTATGATGGTGTAGTAATTTAGGGGACCATTTAGGGGCCATTTTTCCACATGGTATAAAGTATACGTAGGCCAAGCAGTTTTACAATAGAAAACCAATTCCTTCTTTGTCATTGGAGTATAGCTATACACGGACCAATCTGTTAAAATTTGGCCCAGTGGGCTCCCTTCAGGAGTCGAAACAGAACGTGGATGGCATGAAAGTACAAACCCAAAACCATAACCATAGAAAGACCCAGACAAAGCGGGAACATATGAACCAAACTTGGATCCGTAATTCCTTTTGTCCAAATGAGCACTCACAAGCAAGTCCTAGCATCTTATTTCCTGCCAACCAACACCGCAAGTAGTCCTGACCAGACCCAAATGGCATGAAGCCCAGGTGGCACGAAGCCCAGGTGGCACAGAGCCCAAGCGACAGGAGTAGTCTACCAGCCAGTCCCGCCAATGGCCCTGACCAGACCCAAGTGGCACAAAGCCCAAGCGGCAGGGATAGAGGACCTCCAGTGTGCATGCTGGTTCAACTTACCCAGTCTTGAATTCCATCTGCTCCCCCAAAACTCGTTTCCTTTCACCAGCCCAGTGTTTCAGACAGCTGGTGCCTTGAGGAGTGCAGGGACATTCCCTGAGAAAAGTTCTTCGCAGCTGCTGAGAAGTCCTCGCAGTCTGCTCCTGGGGGGGTCAGTCTGCCACTGGCAGCTGGGACCCCCACCTGGGGCCCCAGGGAGTCCCTGTTGGACTTCCTGAGGTCCACGCTGTACAACCTAGGTCACCCAAAACTGTAATTGAAAATGCAGGTTTGGCTGCCCACCACAGTGAAAGCCAAACTCTTAAGACAGGTGCTGGTAAAAAAGGAAAGAGATTTACTCAGGTGCTGTTACCTAGGGGAATGGTGGAGTTTATCTCAAAGACTATACCAAGCCTTTCCTGCTCAAGCCCATGGTTCTTATAGGGATAGGGAGGGGAGGGGAGAGCTTTTATTTTTCTATTCAAATATCTTACTAGCTTTGGGCTCAGGGGGGCCTATCCATTCACCTTTCCAGCTTTCAGTGTACTCAGGTCCTCTCCCCTCACCTTTCTAGCTTTTGGCATGCCTGGGCCCTATCCATTCATCTTTCTTTTGAGGCACTCAGTGTAAGAACCTCCCCTGTGCCATTTGGCCAATGGGGGCGACTCCTCAGCACTCTGAGTGACTGTCCGTGGTAACAGAATCTCATTGTGGTTTCGATTTGCATTTCCATAATGACCAATTGTGCTAAGCATCTTCTCATGCATTAATTGGTCATTTTTATGTTATATCCTCTGAAGAAATGTCTATGTAAATTCTTTGTCTATTTTTTCGGCTGGGTTATTTGGCTTTTTATAACTGACCTGTAAGAGTTCTTTGTAAATTCTGGATAAAAGTCCCTTATCAGGCATATGATTATGGAAATTTTTTTCTCATTCCATGGGTCATCTTTCTTAATGGTGTCCTTTAAAAATCAAAAGGTTTAACTTTTTTATTAAGTCCAACTTATCAATCTGCTGTTTTGGTACTTGTGTTCACACACACACTCTTACACACTCGGCTTCCTGAGCTGTTTTCTCAAGAAGGGAATAGGGTATGATTTGCTCCCAGAAGTCCCCCCTCCCCTGACTTCTGTCATGGGGGTTCCTCCTCCTCCACATCAGCCCAGACACAGGGAGAAGGGTGTGCTGAGTGAAGGGAGCCTGGTCCCAGCTGGGCAAGGGGTAGGTGGAGGGGGGGCTCCATCCGTGTGCACACCTTCTCCATGTTCCAAGATCACGCAGCTTTGTGGAAGGGGGGGCGGGGGATGGGGGGAGATCCCACATCACAGAAACATCTGTGCATCCTCATGACTTCACCTAAGAAACGAAGGGATCTAATTAGACAGTGCGGAACGGGGATTCAAACTTGGGTTCCACAAGCCCCTGAAGTCACATGCACAATGTTGGATGTATGCACTGGCGGGGTGGGTAGGGCAGCAGGAGTCCACAGCATAGCCATCATCAAATTTTCAAAAGGATGTGTGCTAAGCAAGAAAGGGGCAGAGAACCACCACCCTATAAGGGCCTCATAGTTTCTAAAAAAAGTTCTATCATAGCACACCCTCTTGCTGCTCAGGAGGGCACCACCCCAGAGCTGTTTAGGGACTGGAGACCAGGAGTCAGCTGCTGTGGGGGGTCCCAACCCCACTGGCCTGTCAGAGCTCAGCCCGGTGAGAAGCAGCCCCTGGCCTGTGCCCTTCAGGAAAGGACCCAGGACTGGCCGGTCCAGGAGAGCAAGCCAAATCCCAGGGGCAATTGAGGTGCTGCCCTGGTCACCCAGGAAGCCCCTCTGCGGGTGTGAGGCGAGGGGGAAGGGGTGCCAACACTTGGGGGAAGCTCCCCTTTCACTAGGCCCTGGCATGGCCAGGCTGCAGGAAACACGGGGCAGGAAGGCGCTGGGGCAGGCGCGTAGGCCGCCTTGCTCCCATCTGCATAGCATCAGTGGGGCAGGCGGGGTGGGGGCCCTCGAGGAGGGCCAGGGAGGAAATGGGAATAAACACAAGTGAACTAGAGGGAAGGGGCGGGGGGCTGCAGCCTCGGCCCCTTGGCAGCCCATGAAGGGAAGTGACACAATGAGGAATGTGTTTCCCTCTGCCTGTCCCCCCGCATGGGGGTGGGATCCAGAGTCCTGAGAATGGCCAGACCCCAACAGGGGCCAGGGGGCACATGCTGGAACAGCACCGCACAGGGGAGGGGGGCTGTGAAGGGGGTGTTTGGGCAGCAAAAGGGGGGTGACAGGCAGGAAGGGCAGCCCTGGCCAGGCGGGGCACTTCTCCAGTCCTCTGCAGTCTCCACTCTCCAGGAGCGTGCTGGGGTCTGCACGCTCACACATTCCTGGCCTGCGCCCAGCACTGGGGCACCGCCCAGCACGCCTGGGTAGGGAAGCCACCCCTCTAGGAGGCTGACCCCTTCTGGTGGCTTTCCCTTCTTCCCCAAGGGGCCTCGGGGTTATGGAGGCCGGCAGAGTCCTCAGTATGAGAAGGAGCTGAGGTATGAGGACCCCTGGCCATGGGCAGGGCTGAGCAGGGTGTTCCCCCCCCCCCGCCCCGCCCTGTGTGTGTGTGTGTGTGTGTGTGTGTGTGTGTGTGTGTGTGTTTACGTCCCCAACTGGGACAGTCAGTTCGAAAACAGGCCCCCTGGTGGGACAGCACCTCCCCATCCTGGACACCCATTTCCTCTCCTTTCAGCGGGGAGCTGGCTCCTTTAACCCCCTCCTGCCCACAATCCAGACATTCCCCTGAGGCTTTGGCAGGGAGAGCCATGAGCCCGCTTCTCAGTCTGGGCTGGGGGGGGTGGGGGTCACAGGGGACTTCACCACCTTCTGTCCTGTCTGTGGCCTGCTGGAGCTCAGCCCTGAGTGGCGCTTTCCTTGCCACCTTCTCTCGGTGCTGTGGGCTCCTAGGGGACCCTGGGGGGAGACAGGCACAGGACTGTGAGCAAACCTCTGTCCTGAGGGGCTGGCCTCCAGGTGACTTACAGCCCTGCCCTGGAGTCCGCACCCTGGGACCTGGTCAGCAGCACCATGCGGTCAGTAGCCGGCTGCCTGCCCTAGCTCCTCACTTGCCGAATGGAGAGATTCACAGGAGAGCCATAAAACTCCTCTTAACAGCCAGGCTGAAGAAGACTACCTTTGTAGAGCAATTTACAAAAGAGCATAACACCCATTTTGGAATGTTTCTCACACCTGCCCTGAGGGATCCTCGGGGCAGCTCAGAGGTGGCACCAAGGCCTCCCGCCCTCGAAGCCAGTGCTCACCTGAGGCCCTTTCTCCCCCTCTCTCGGCATCTGGCGCCCCTCATTTCGGGCAGAGAGGCTGGGGAGACCTGTCTGAAGGGCACGGTCCTTCACCCAACTTCCCAGCCAGTGCTAAAGGGAGCTGGGATTTCCAAAGGGAGAAGGAGACCGAGACTCAACACTTCTGGTGAGAGTGAGGCCACCAGGCCCCAGGGGGTGCAGCCCCCAGAGCGGGAGAGGTGCGAGGCCTCCCATTTCATCCACAGGGACCTGAGGAACAACGTCATCAGCACGGTGCAGGCTGGGGCCTTCCTGGGCCTGGGGGAGCTGAAGCGCTTGTGAGTGGCATGTCCTGCCCCCCAAACCTCCCAGCCCCACCCCTTGTCCCAGGAGAAGGTCCCATGGATTCCATGAGCAGCCACCCCTCCTACTCACCCCCACCCGGAGGTGCCCCCTCCCCATGCAGCATATTGTCTGGGGGCAGAAATGTCACACCCCAACCCCGCCTTCTTTCTCACTCCATTCCCACACAAGCCCCAGCCACGCTTGTGGGTCCCTCACAAGCTGATCCGTGTGCTACCACGTGGCCGACTCGCTGTGGTTGTGTGTGTGTGCCTTTCCAGAGATCTCTCCAACAACCGGATTGGCTGTCTCACCTCCGAGACCTTCCAAGGCCTCCCCAAGCTTCTCCGCCTGTGAGTGAAGGGAGGGGGAGAGGGAAGGCTCACCCCAAAGGAGGGTTTGGGAGGAGGAAGGCGGCCCCAGACCCCTCCAGGTCTCTGGATGCTCTTCACTCCCCCTACCCCCTCTGGTGCCAGGAGACCCTAAGATCCATCTTACTGTTGCCTGCCCCCTGCAGAAACATATCTGGAAACATCTTCTCCAGTCTGCAACCTGGGGTCTTTGATGAGCTGCCAGCCCTTAAGCTTGTGTGAGTATCTCTCCCCAGCCCAGGAACTAAGACCCCCGCTTTGCTCCTCTGCCCAGGAGGGAGACACCTAGACATCGTGACCGGTGGCCAGCCTCATGAGTAGGCAGGACAGCCAGTGGCTGAAACTCCACCATATATATTTGCCTTCCCTTGTTAAGCTGCTGCACGCAAACCCAAGTTTGCCCTCTCCAGCCTCAGTGCCTTCCTGGGGCTCCACCCCACTCCGTGAGCCCCCACGCCTCTGCTCCACACCATGGCCCTTCTTCCCGCCCTCTGCAGGGACTTCGGCACCGAGTTCCTGACTTGTGACTGCCACCTGCGCTGGCTGCCCTCCTGGGCCCGGAATCACTCGCTGCAGCTGTCCGAGCGCACGCTCTGTGCCTACCCCACTGCCCTACGCGCTCAGGCCCTGGGCGGCCTCCAGGAAGCCCAGCTGCGCTGCGGTGAGCACATCCTCACCCTGCACACCTGCCAGGGATCGTCCCTGGCCCTTGGGCCCCAGACTCCCTTCTGAAGGGCCTGGCTGGCTCAAGGTTCCCTCTGCCTGCGGTATTCCTGGGTGGTAGGCAGCTCTCCGGGTATCCTTTCCCTCAGATCCCACTGGGGGTCATCTTCCACCACCTTCTAAACTTTCTCTGGGGCCGCTGCTTTGTTTTCATCTGGGTCGATAAGTATGCCGTGGAAAGCACCACCTTTACTTATTTGTCCAAAATCTTCCTGCTCCTAGCGCTAGCGCGTTCTCCTGCCCCCTTTTCCTTCCTGAGGCCCCAGGCAGCAGAGGCCGGACCCTGCCCTCCGGGGCACTCCCACATTGGCGCAGGCGCACTCAGGCCGCGGCTCCTGTCTCCTCCCGCAGAGGGGGCCCTGGAGCTACACACGCACCACCTCATCCCATCCCTACGCCAAGTGGTGTTCCAGGGTGACCGCCTGCCCTTCCAGTGCTCCGCCAGCTATCTGGGCAACGACACCCGCATCCGCTGGTACCACAACCGGGCCCCGGTGGAGGGCGATGAGCAGGCAGGCATCCTCCTGGCGGAAAGCCTCATCCACGACTGCACCTTCATCACCAGGTACAGGCCCCGCTGCCGCTTCTCAGCCAGGGCAGAGGGTGGCCACGGCACCATGTCCCAGCCCCCAAGGGGGCTGTGCCCATTCACAGCCCCGGGAGTATGCCATCTGTGTAAGGGTGTGCACACGTGCGTGTCTATAAAAACCCAGGACTAAGTCAGTGGTCTAGCTAAGGGACAGAAATTAAATGCCTGATAGAAAAAAAAGATTATACTTGACATTTCTTTAGAGCTTTTCCAATGTATACTCACCTGAGTTATCAGACTTAATCTCTCCAATAGACTTGTAAGGGAGGTATTATCTCCATGATAAAGATGGGGAAATGGAAGCTCAGAAAAACATTACCTCAAGGCCAATCACCATGAAAGGAGTATGTACTTGTATCCCTCACTCAGTTAAAGAACAAAGAACCTAAGCTTATCCTGCACACCTGGGGCAGGGCGCCTGTGGGTGGCCAGGCCGGGGGCGCTGGGGGGGGTGGCACGGCGGAGCACCTCGCCAAGCCAGCCCTGCCCGCCCGCCTGCAGTGAGCTGACCCTGTCTCACATCGGTGTGGGGGCCTCAGGCGAGTGGGAGTGCTCCGTGTCCACGGTCCAGGGCAACGCCAGCAAGAAGGTGGAGATCGTGGTGCTCGAGACCTCCGCCTCCTACTGCCCCGCCGAGCGCGTCGCCAACAACCGTGGGGACTTCAGGTTCGGTGTGCCCTGCTGCCCTGGTGACCCCACCACCTTCCCAACCCCCCACCCCACCCCACTCCCAGCTCCTGCCTCTAAGCCCACAGGCAACCAGGGTCTCACCTCCACTCTAAAATGGAGAGAACACTTCCCTCTGTGTCAGCCCCAAGATTATGCCTTCTGAAATGTGAAGGGTTTTTATTTGATTCCTTACATTAACAGTTTACAAAGCTGTCCCACAGGAATACACACGCAATACCCTAATGGCCCTCTCAGTTAGGAAAGAGGTATGGTTCTCCCCACTGTACAACTGGGAACGCTGAGGCCCAGAAAGGATAAGTGACTAGAACTTGGAACTTGGAGTCTAGCCCCCATAGCACCAATGGCAGCGTTAGCAGTACAAACACAGTTAGGAAGAAGGTGGGGTTTGGGAACCCCTCGAAGGCCGGCCCCAAGCCCCTATTCTGGCTTATTCCCTCAAGGGCTCCAACATCCCAGTTTCAAGGGCAGGGGAGGGGCCCTTGCCTCGAGGGGCCTGGGTCATGGGCAACTCCTGCCTCTGTCCCCAGGTGGCCTCGAACTCTGGCTGGCATCACAGCCTACCAATCCTGCCTGCAGTATCCCTTCACCTCGGTGCCCCTGAGCGGGGGTGCCCCAGGCACCCGGGCCTCCCGCCGGTGTGACCGAGCTGGCCGCTGGGAGCCGGGGGACTACTCCCACTGTCTGTACACCAACGACATTACCCGGGTGCTCTACACCTTCGTGCTGGTGAGGCCAGGACAGGGGGTGGGGGTGCCCCGTCAGCTCCGGTGCCAGGGAATGGGACGGGGAGAGGACTCACAACTGCTCCTTGGGCACGCACCACGAGGAGCTCTCGCTCTTCTCCGGCTGCCCTCCTCCCAGGGGATGCAGACCCTGGAGGCCGCACTCGGGATGCTGGCCAGCCCAAGCATCTTGATCTCCTAACACAGTAAGGGCAGCCTTGAGGGGGAAACAAGGACACACGAGCCATCCCATGATCCCTGGGCCAGTGGTGCTAGGAGTGGGTTGCCTTGGGTTGTGATGAGCTCACTCCTTACAGGTGCCTCCTGTCTTTTTGTGGGGTTTTTTTTTTTATGATTTTACTTATTTTTAGAGAGAGGTAGGGAGAAAAGGAGGGAGGGAAACATTGATGCAAGAGAGAAGCATCAATCCGTTGCTTCTTGCATGTGCCCCAACCAGGGACCAAACCCACAACTCAGACGTGTGCCCTGACTGGGAATCAGACCGGCCAGCTTTAGCTTTGGGCAATGACACCCAACCAACCGAGCCACACTGCAGAGGGCTACGTGCCTCCTGTCTTGATCAAACGCAGCTGGTGGGCTGGACCCCTCTCCCCAGGCCCTGCGCCCAAAGCATCAGCACAGAGGAGGGGCCTCGAGGGGCGGTTCTGGGGGAGAAGGAGAAAGACTGAACCGTCCCCTATCTTCTCCCAACACTCCCAGATGCCCATCAATGCCTCCAACGCTCTGACCCTGGCCCACCAGCTGCGTGTGTACACCGCTGAGGCTGCCAGCTTCTCGGACATGATGGACGTAGTCTATGTGGCTCAGATGATCCAGAAATTTTTGGGTTATGTCGACCAGATCAAAGAGGTGAGATTCAGCCAGGACTCTGGGGCCCCTGGAAACCTCCTGCTCCCCATTTGCTCAAGCCTCTCACACCCCAGTCCCTGAGTCCCAAACCCCACACGTGCCTCAGTGACCCCCCTCCCCCGCAGCTGGTGGAGGTGATGGTGGACATGGCCAGCAACCTGATGCTGGTCGACGAACACCTGCTGTGGCTGGCCCAGCGTGAGGACAAGGCCTGCAGTGGCATTGTGGGTGCCCTGGAGCGCATTGGGGGTGCCGCCTTGAGCCCCCACGCCCAGCACATCTCTGTGGTAATGTGGGTCAGCTGGGAGGGAGCTCCTCAGGGGGCCTGGCACTGGGAGGGGACTTAGAGTCGTCCAGAAGGGAAGCACTTCGGTCTCAGGCAGCAGGTCCTCCAGCTGTGCACCTGCCACGACCCCCTGACTTGATGACTCCCAGTTGAGTGGAATCAAATCCTGAACAGTCAGGGGAAGTGCAAAGAGAGGGAGGCCAGTGACCCTAGAGAAGGGAGGCAGGCATTATGGTGGGGAACCAAACGGTAGGGGGTAACACTGTGATGATGGGAATGTGGGGGAATGCAGACTTCTGTTCCCCGTGGTGGGTCGTGAACCAATTAACAACACAACAGAGCACCTTCCACATGCAAGGTATTGTGCTGGTCCCTTCGGGTGTCACAGGAGGTTAGACTTGGACCCTGCTCTCCAGCTTAGCTGGGGAAGCAGAACTAGTCCGTGTTAAGAGGCAGCAAGCCAGACACAAGGTGGGTGTGCACAAGTGGGAGGAAGAACCTTAGGAGGAAGGAGGCGCCGTGGCCAGGAACTGGGGAGACTACTCTACAGCAGACGTAAGACTGGCCACGCCCGGACAAGACAGTGAGGAGTGAAGAAGGGTACAGGAGGCGCGGCCTGAGCAGATCTGCAGAGAGGGCCTGTGCAGTCTCAGGCGAGAAAGGGCCAGAAGGGAGCCACCGATCTCAAAGGGTCGGGTGACGAGCTCCCTATCCCTAGAACTCGAGGAATGTGGCATTGGAGGCCTACCTCATCAAGCCAAACAGCTACGTGGGCCTGACCTGCACAGCCTTCCAGAGGAGGGAGGCGAGCGGGCCCGGCGCCCGGCCCGCAGGCCTTGGCCAGAACCCCTCTCCCGAGCCGGAGCCCCTGGCTGACCAGCAGCTGCGCTTCCGCTGTACCACCGGGAGGCCCAACATCTCTCTGTCGTCCTTCCACATCAAGGTGGGCACCGGGGCAGGGAGGACACTAAGGGGGGAGATGCCAAGATGCAGGAGCCTGGTGGAGGCAGATGATACAAGTGGAGGCTGGACCCAGGAACGGAGGTGGGAGGAAGGGCTGGGGAACATCAGAGTCCCAGAGGATCCGGGTGTGTCTGAGGAATTCTCTGAGGACATCCTGTGTCCTCCCCCGCACCCCAGAACAGTGTGGCCCTGGCCTCCATCCAGCTGCCGCCCAGTCTGTTCTCGTCCCTTCCGGCCGCCCTGGCACCCCCGGCGCCCCCAGACTGCACCCTGCAACTGCTCGTCTTCCGAAACGGCCGCCTCTTCCGCAGCCACGGCAACACCTCCCGCCCCGGAGCTGTGGGGCCCAGCAAGAGGCGCGGCGTGGCCACCCCTGTCATCTTCGCAGGAACAAGTAAGGGGTTGAACTCCAGGTACCGCGTGGGGCCCCTCCTAAGTGCCCGCCCTGTGCCCCTTCATCCTGCTCTTCCCTCACCCCCAGCGCCCCCTAACACCCTGGTGGAGGTGGCAGAGGATGGTGGCCCTCACCTTTTCCAAGGAGGATAGGGGACACGGCCATCCCATAAAGAAAGGGCTCGTTGGAGAAAAGGTTCAGGAAGACACCAGGATTTATATGCAAGATTTGTCAGGTTTCAAAAGGGCTATAAGTACAAACCGTCAGCCCACCCAGACCGCCCTCTGTCCCACCGCTGCCTCCCAGGGACGCCCTCCTGAGTCCTCTCCTCACCTAGGCTTCTGCTCCCTCAGCGTGACCTTCCACCTTCTCATCCCTGACCCCAGCCCTGGAGTCCCCTCTTTCAGGGCATGTCACCACTGCTCTTTCAGCACTTAGAGTGGGCCGCCTCCCAGTGCTTTCACTCTGATTCACCCTGCTGTCCCCTCAGTTAGACTGAGGGTGTGGAGGGCAGGCTTGCGTTGGTATCCAACTCCATCCAGCAAGCCCAGGGCACACCCCACGCACGGGTCTTCCACACCTGCTCAGTTCCCCCCCACCCGCCAGCCTCCCATGGCTTTGCGCATGCCTGTGTGGACTCCTCTTCCCCCATAGGTGGCTGTGGCGTGGGAAATCTGACGGAGCCAGTGGCCATTTCGCTGCGCCACTGGGCTGAGGGGGCTGAACCCGTGGCAGCTTGGTGGAGCCAGGAGGGGCCGGGCGGGGCTGGGGGCTGGAGTGCCGAAGGCTGCCAGCTCCGCTCCAGCCACCCCAACGCCAGCTCTCTGCACTGCCAGCACCTGGGCAACGTGGCCGTGCTCATGGTGAGTAGAGTCGGGTTGGGTGATGAGAGGGACACGGCACAAGGCAGGTATGCCGGGGGCTGGGGGCAGGTTCTCTGGTCACCTGAGGACTCAGGGAAATGTCCCTCTGGTCTCTCCCACACTTCGCACCTTTCAGGAGACGGGGACATCCTGCTTCCTCTCCCGAAATGAGAGAGCAGGAGCCAGAACTACCCAGCCTGGTCTCTCGAGACCCAGCCTGTACTCCCTGAGATCCAGGTTATTAAAGTGGAAAAAAGTCTGTCAACCACTCTCCTTTCTGGCCACGCTCCTCACTCACCCCTGTCTAGCTCCCCCTCCCTGACCACGTCCACACCCCACTTTCCCAGATCTGGAGCAGGCATGCAGCGGTACTGTAGACAGAGACTCCCCCTCTGAAAAGCCCCCAGAAAGGTAGGCGGCAGATTATTAATGCTACATAGGCCGACCTTCTAAGAGTGGATGCCTGGCACGTCCATCTTTGCCTACCCAGATGGACTATGCTGAGGACCACAGCCGGCTGGGCTCGGGAAGAGGAAAACTGGCCCGGGGACTGGCCCTGGCAGGACTCCGTGGGACGGCCTCTACTCCTGGCTTCCTGGTACACACTTCCTCTCTCCTACTCTTTCCAGGAGCTGAGTGCCTTTCCCAGGGAGGTGGGGGGCTCGGGCGCAGGGCTGCATCCGGTCGTGTACCCCTGCACAGCCCTGCTGCTGCTCTGCCTCTTCTCCACCATCATCACCTACATCCTCAACCACAGGTGAGAGCTCCCTCGGGAAGCGGGTGTGGCGGGAAGGCTGGGGCAGGGATGGTCTCACCAAGTACTGGCAGGTGTTCCTCTCCCAGGTGGGGCCATGTCTCTCTCCCAGGCTCTTGCCCAGCATTTTATTTGAAGTTCTGGGGTTGGACAGCACATTTTGTGGGTTAAGGCCGACCTGTCCTGGGGCCTCTATCACATTCACATACATGCATGCACACAGATACCGGCACCTCTCTCTGGCCCTCCCAATGGCCTTGAGATCCCATGGGCCTGACCTTGGGCCGGGTGGCCCATTAATTACTATTTCTCGGGCAGCTCCATCCACGTGTCCCGGAAGGGCTGGCACATGCTGCTGAACCTGTGCTTCCACATGGCCATGACCTCCGCCGTCTTTGCAGGAGGCATCACCCTCACCAACTACCAGATGGTCTGCCAGGCGGTAAGAGGAGAGGGGGCTGGAGTGGTGGCTGGGGAAGCTCCAAGATTAGTGATGGCGGCCTAGGCAGCAGGGAGGTGCAGGGGAAGGGAACAGGGGCTCACGCCAGCAGGCCAGCTCCATCATTCTGTGTCCAGTTTACTCATGGGAGGGGAGGGCATGAGAGTAGAAGGGGATAGAAGCAGAGAAACTTGGAGGTGGGACTTCAAAGTGGGGGCCTGCCATGGAAGAGAGGCCGAGGACAAACCAGACAGCCATAACAAGGTCATGGAGAGTCACCAGAGTGGGGGAAACCTGGGGTGGAAGTAGAAGTTAACAGCAGGGACAGGACCTGGAGGAGGATCTGGGCGGAGCTGGGGCCTGGGACTGTGGGAGGAGGGGAGCACCCTGTGGGGCTGAGGCTCTGGGGCGGTAGCAGCCCAGTGCCCCTGACCCGGTAGCAGTCCCAGCCTCGGCGCCTTGATCCCGCAGGTGGGCATCACCCTGCACTACTCTTCACTGTCCACACTGCTCTGGATGGGTGTGAAGGCCCGCGTCCTCCACAAGGAGCTCACCTGGAGGGCGCCCCCTCCACAGGAAGGGGACTCTGCCCCATCTGCTCCCCGCCCCATGCTCCGGTACATGCTTCCAGATGTCAGCTTTGCAGTGGGAGAGGGCTCAGAGGGTGGTTAAGACACCAAATCAATTCTCTCCGGGTGGATGCAGGGTGGGTCCGAGGTCCCCACAAACCACGCTCCAAAGACAGGAGAGGCAAGGCACTAGGTTGCTGAAGGTCATGTAGTGGGTGCGTCCTTAGGGCGTCTGAGGCACGACAGGCCAGGGAAGGAAGTGACTGCAACAATAGCAGGGAAGGGCACTGGGCAGGGACCCCAGGAACCTGAGCGGCACCCTCTGACCTCTGCACTTAGCGGGAGAGAGAGCAATGTGGCCTCTGTCCCTGAGAATAGTCTTGGCCACATCCCCTAGGGATCTATCAAGCCTGTCCTGAAGGGGCCTTGCATCCCTGGGGGGAAAAAATGGACAGAATTTAAAGGGGAAAGGAGATGGGACAGAGACCCTGGGTCAAGGGTTCTGAGCACCTGGTTCCTCCCCCTTGTTCCCTCTCTCTCTGACCCCCCAACCCATTCCCCTCCAGGTTCTATCTGATCGCCGGAGGGATCCCACTCATTATCTGCGGCATCACAGCTGCCGTCAACATCCACAACTACCGGGACCACAGCCCCTAGTGAGCACGCTGCCTGCCTGCCTGCCTGCCTGCCTGCCCCAAACCCACCCACCCCAGCACCAGCTGCCTTCTATTCCACTGGCAGGGGCGCCTGCTGCGCCCACCCAGCCAGCGATCCCACCCAAGCGCGTGCATGTTGACTACACCAGTCTCTGCCTATCAACTCACTGTATCCTCTGCGTCCCCAACCACCCAGTCTATGGGCCCAGCCTCAGACTTGCGCCCCCTCCTCATCCGCTGCCTATGTCTCCCCTCAGCTGCTGGCTGGTGTGGCGTCCAAGCCTAGGAGCCTTCTACATCCCCGTGGCTTTGATTCTGCTGATCACCTGGATCTATTTCCTGTGTGCAGGGCTGCATCTGAGGGGTCCTCTGGCACAGAGCTCAAAGGGGGGCACGAGCAGGGTCTCCCTGGACCCAGGGGAGGAGCTGAGAGGTTCCACCAGACTCAGGAGCAGCGGCCCCCTTCTGAGTGACTCAGGTTCCCTTCTGGGTACCGGCAGCGCGGGGGTGGTGACGCCTGGACCCCCAGAGGATATTGATGGCCTCTATTCTCCGGGAGTCCAGCTGGGGGCGCTGGTGACCACGCATTTCCTGTACCTAGCCATGTGGGCCTGCGGGGCTCTGGCGGTGTCCCAGCGCTGGCTGCCCCGGGTGGTGTGCAGCTGTCTGTATGGGGTGGCGGCCTCGGCCCTAGGCCTCTTCGTCTTCACCCACCACTGTGCCAGGCGCAGGGACGTTAGGGCCTCCTGGCGGGCCTGCTGTCCCCCTGCCTCGGGCACGCGCGCCTCACCCCCAGCGGTGCCCGCCTCTATCCCAGAAGACGGTTCCCCGGTGTTCGGAGAGGGACCCGCCTCCCTTAAGTCATCCCCCAGCGGCAGCAGCGGTGGCCATGCGCCGGCCCTGGGTCCCTGCAAGCTCACCAACCTACAGTTGGCCCAGAGTCAGGTGTGCGAGGCAGGAGTGGTGGCCCGTGGAGAAGGGGAGCCAGAGCCCGTGGGCTCCCGAGGGAGCCTCGCCCCCCGCCACCCCAACAACCTGCCCCACGGGCGCCGAGCGCACAAGAGTCGGGCCAAGGGGCACCGCACGGGGGAGGCGGGAGGCAAGAACCGGCTCAAGGCACTGCGCGGGGGTGCAGCTGCCGGGGCGCCCGAGCTACTGTCCAGCGAGAGTGGCAGCCTGCACAACAGCCCATCCGACAGCTACCCGGGCAGCAGCCGCAATAGCCCTGGCGCCCGCCTCCAGCTGGAAGGCGAGCCTGCACTCACGCCGTCGGAGGGCAGCGACACGAGCGCCGCACCGCTCCCAGAGGCCGGCCGGCCGGGCCAGCGCCGCAGCGCCAGTCGGGACAACCTCAAGGGCGTGCTGGAGAAGGAAAGCAAGCGCCGCTCCTACCCGCTCAACACCGCCAGTCTGAATGGCGCCCCCAAAGGCGGCAAGTACGACGACATCACCATGGCCTCCGGTGCCGAGGCGGCAGGGGGCGGCTGCATGAAGACGGGCCTCTGGAAGAGCGAGACCACCGTCTAGGGTGGGTCAAGTGACACTTTAGGACATACTGGCCACATGGGTTTATTAGCCCCGCTTCTCTGGAGGCCTCAAAGACGTCGGTCGGTACGTCAACAGGTTTGAGGTAGAAGCGCCCAGGGCTGCACCCGGGCTCACCAGCTTTGGTTCTGGAGGTTGGGGTGAGGAATAGGCAGAGGCCTACCACCGCCAAGAGGGCCATGCCTCTAGCATAGCGACAGACAATCCCAGAGCCACAAGCAGGATAATCTCCGTCCCAGCCCAGGCTAGATTGGGCAGTTTTCAGTGCCGTCCAGGGTAGGGGGAGGTCCTGTCAGCCTGCAGTGATGAATCGCGGACCAGCACAGCACAGCCCAGCCCAGGCAGGCTCCTCCGAAGGTGCTCCCGCATCCTGTCCACCTGCCTCGCTGGTGGTCGCTGGCCTCACACGGAAAACACAGATGGGAGCACGAGAACAATGTTCTCTCACTGCACTCTTCTTAAGTCAGCCATCTGTGCCTAGATTCTAGGGTCTCTCCCTCACCCAGTTTTTGGCTAACTGGGGAGCCAGCCTTAGCAGATGAGCCAAGTGACCAGGACCAACTGGAGGTGATAAGGTGCTGCTTTTCAGATTAACTATGCTAGAGAAGGTGGAGCAGTGTGAAAGGCAGCTTGGGAGATCAAGTGGGGGGGGAGGGGTAGGTGCACAATTAGGGAGGGATACCGTTCCCACGTGAGTGGTACACAAACCATACAGCACGGCTCCAAGGTGGCACTTGAAGACAAAGCCAAGGGCCACCTAAGAGGCTGACGGTGCCTGGGGATAATCTGAAGGAAGTAGAGAGTAGTGCTTGGACTTGGGGCTGACATCAGTCCAGCCTCAAACCTAGCCCTATAAACAAGGCCCCGAAGGGGACCCCAGCACAGGACTGCAAGCCATGCTGGAGAAGCACTTTCTGTTCACGTACAAGACCCACGCCTCCAGTCTCAGCCTCCCAACACCAAGGGACTAAGGAGAAGTACTTCCCTGCCTCCATGAGGCTACATGAAGACCCATCCCAATCATTTGATCTCTAGCTCCCTGTTAGAGGGAAGCCTCCAAAACACCAGACCAGCTTCCCACCGCACGGAAGCCAAGGCCAAATCCTTCCAGGTGGCAGGCACAGTCCCGATAGCTCCCCTGGGGCCTGAGCCTCCACTTTTAAACACCAGCACTCCTATTTTTCCCCCAACCTACAAAGCAACCACCAGCCTTGTACTACAGGACCCAGTAAAAGTGGAGGGAGCCTGGGGCCTTGTAAACAGCATCATGAAAACAAGACTTGGTCCAGGTCCCCCCAGCCTGATCTGATCACCAAGGTGAACAAAGACACAGGGGAGGAAAGGAAACCCACACACCTTGGGATGGATCCTGTTATTTATGCTTGCTGCACAGACGATATTAGACAGGAAAAAAAAGAGCTTTGTATTATTCTTCCACATACGCTGGCTGCTGTTTACATACCCTGCCAATGCCTTAGCACTGGAGAGCTTTTTGCAATACGCTGGGGAGAGGGGAGGGAGGGGATGAGAAGTGCCAAAGAAAACATGTTTTTAAAAGCTCGGGTTTTATACAATAGAATGTTTTCTAGCAGATGCCTCTTGTTTTAATATATTAAAATTTTGCAAAGCCCTTTGAGCTTTAACTTTAGTCCACCCACGGTCCTTTTGTTATGAGGTAGAGGATCTCATGATACCATGCCCATTAACCCACCAACACCTAGAGAACGACACAGGGCCAAGAGCTGCCCAGTCCCTGCCCTCTGAGGGTGGGTAACGTTGGAAATGCCAACTGGTCGGGAGGCCCGTCGGCCCTGCAGCAGCAGCAGCAGCATATCCGATTCAAACCAGGAGCAGGACAGCCTGGTGTTCACCCAAGAGTCCGAGAGGAAAGCCATCCCACAGAATGTGAACACACGTGCCCTGCTCCCTGGCACGCAAGAACGGGAACAGCCCAGGTGTCCCTACATTCCTTCTGACTTCTGCTCCAGGACCTGGGCTCCAAGGAGCTGCAGAGCCCCTCCTGGTTCCTTTAAACAGGAAAGACAACACATAAGGACTTGTACACACTTATTTCTCTGCATATGACAGCCTTTTATCAAGTTGCTGTCAGAACGGGGCGAAGTGTTCCTCTCAACCCCCAAAGTGCATCAGGGAGGGTTAGGATTACTTGTGGCAGCCTGGGCTCTCTGGAAGTCCTGCATTTCCTGAGGGGTACGCAAGTACTGCTCTATTTCACTATCAGAAATGTTCTCGTCTCCAGTGACCGTGGAGGCAGGGCGGGCAGGGCAGACACGCTTTGGGGGCTTCAACATGCAGGGTGGGAGGAGAAGGGCAGGACTAGCTGGTCGCTTCCCCTCTGGCAAATCTACAGGACTACTGCCCACTTCCCCTTCTCCCTGTCCTTGCCCCTGTCCCTGTCCCTGTCCCTGCAGCTCCTTCTCCCGGGCCTCCACCTCTGCTGTTCCTTCACGAAAGGCTTTGCGGATCAAAGTGTGGCGGTGCTGGAGCAGGTCACCAATGTGCTTCACCACAGACCGTTTGTCAAGTTTCAGAACCTGCAACCAGGCCAGCTGCTCGGCCATCCGCATCAGCACAGCCAGCAGCTCCTGTAAGCGGGAGGCAGCAGGGTAGGGCAGGTCCACGTTTGCCAATTTGCAAAACCGGGCCAGAGAACATGTCAGACGAGCTGCAGGCTGCAGTGACTGCCAAGCCAAAAAGGCAGCAGCAGTGATGACAGGCAAGGGATGCCGCCCAGTCACCAGCCATGTCTCATCTGCCAGCTCCACCAACTGCCGTGTTCGGGACAGCATCTTCTCTTTGTCTTCCACGTATTTGGCGGGCACAGATGGGGAGGCTTGAAACAGTTTGAAGCTGAAATAACCAAAATGAGGGTCTGGTCTCAGTGCCTATGGAAGGCTGCCCTTCTGAAGTGCTCAGTGCCAGCAGGGAGGCTGCCCTTCCGCAGAGAGGAAGAACAGTCTGCTCAGGAGGGGCAAGCCCTTCTGGCCTCTTGGGAACACTCAGGCTTGCTGGGCAGCAAGCTTCACAAAGGCACCGAGAGAAGACTGGGTGAGTCCTGCTTGTGAGGTCAAGGGCAGGAAAGGTCAAGGGCAGGAGCATGCAGAAGGGAGCTAACATTTGCTGAGCAACCCCCATCAGCCTCTAAATGCTTTACAGATGTTCTTTTGCCTTCTCTGCACCTTGTTATGTGAATTTATAATTGAAAACTTGCCCATAGTCACCTGGCTAGGAAGAAACCAAGCTTCAAATCCAAGACTATTTTGATACCAACAGCCTTTCCTTTCTACTATATCTGTCAGAAAAAAATGAAAGAATACAACTACTAAAACAAAACAAAACAAAACAAAAACAGGATTAGCTTCTGACTGTAGCTCTGTCATCTACTAATATTACTTCATATTCTTTCAGCTCCATTCGCAGCTGATCCCGCTGAGGCAGGGGTGTTGCGTGAAGCCACGCGTGCCACACACGTGAGGGGTGCAACTCAGGAGCCCTGTGCCAAGCCAATCCCTACTCTCCTACATCATTAGGTTGCTGTGAGGACAAAGAATTTTGAAAATTATAACCTTCTAGAAATGTACAATGGATTAACCTTGGTAGTAGTAGACACAGGAGAGGGAGGACAGATTTTTCTCCAGCATCCTTTTAGATGGGCTTTAGTCAAAAAAAGACAGCCAAAGGTAAAAGGCTTCAGGACCCACCCCATCCCCACATCTCCCACAGGCAGGTACCTGCTACAGTAGGTCTTCACCAGGTCTGTCAAGCACAGAGACGGCACATCCAGCCCCAGGAGCTTCACTATCTGCATGTAGGTGCCAGAAAACATATCCAAATCTGCATACAGCAGGGTGCAGATGGTCCCCATGGTTAGGGGCCAGTTATGCTGCCGGCAGGTGATTAAGACACAGCACCCGACCAGCACCTCCTTCTTTTGCATCCTGGCAGCACGGATGCCAGAGTGCTGGTATGCCTGTTGGTAGTAAGCAACTGCTGTGTCCTCAAATGTGGACGGCAACTGCAGAACTCGACAGAGGTCCCTCACTCGGCGGAGACCTAAGAAAACCCACAGCAAGAGTAAGAGGGGTCAAAGGAGCTCTTGTGCAGCTCCTAGCAATTTCTGCTAAACTCGCCTCTAATATGAGATGCACACGTAATACAGTGCCTTCCTACGATAACAGGAACACCACCTAGCAGATCACTCTAAAGGCACAAAGAAATGCATGGGAAGAATGACGTTTCAGCCCACCATTTCCAAGAGGCTGGCTTGATTCAGGGTCAAGGCAAATTTTGATCTGGACTCCTTGAGTCTACCTCAAACACACCCCTGAGCAAACCCAAAACTTACACTGCCTCTCCTAAAACCATCCTCATCCTTTACGTCTAATCGCCACTCTCTTCTGCTCTACTTACGTGGTAACACTGAAATCAGGAAAAGCAAGCATGCAGGCAGAACCATCAGGCAAATGTGCTTGAAAGCCACTGTGTTATAAAAGGTTGATTCTTACCTTGTTGCTGACTGCGACTAACTTGTTCATTTTCCCCTGTGCTTCGGGAATATGTTACTTCTGAAAAAAAAAAAAGGGGGGGGGGTGGACAACACGTACCTTGTTCAGTCTTTATCCACCAGACCCCTGTGCTCCCACCACACAAAGCCAGGGAGCAGAATTCAGATCATTAGGTATGTGCTTGCCGTCTCACAGAAGGTGCCTATCTATGTACATTAAAGGTCCGTCTGATTGTCTGTGTCCACAAGCACTACCAAACATGCAGACGCTGAGGAAGATCAGGACTGTACTGCAGTTCTACCAGTTCCAAGTTTTCGTAAATGTCAGTTCAGATTTGCACCCTCTCATACATCCAATTCAGGCAACTTTCCTGGCTGCAGGTCTTGAGGGCTGCACTAATCAGGGACTGGGAAAGCAAGCTTGAAGGGAAAAAATATATATATATGCTTTGCCAATTAGTACTAAAAACTACTTCGGGGCAATAGCATGTGCTGTATTTGTAGAGCTGAGCCACAATATTTCCACCACGACCAGGCTGAGTAAATTGAGCAGAACTTTGTTTCTCTTTGTCCCATTTATTAAAATTTTTTATATTTACACTACGTGCCTGTTATTTTACTAGATGCTAGGAAAACAGGCGTGAACGGTAGTCCCTAACCACCTGCAGTTCACTTGTTCACTTTAGGTTCCCCCCGCCCCGTATTTAAGTGTGTACGTGACAAGGAATGGGCAGAAGAGAAATCTGATTTCAGTCCTTCCACTGCTCCAGGCTCTACCCTCACCCCTGGAAAGGACGGAACAGGTACCTCGGAGGTTGCCCTCGTCGCTGAAGGTTGTAGTGAGAACTCCCTCGGTAACCACGCAGCCGCAGTCAGAGCACACTAGCTGGCTCTGCGAATAGTGTGCGTCGTCCACTAGGTCCGCGGAGCCGCAGTCGGGGCAGCGGCCGCCGCCAGGCATCTCGCAGCCTGCCCAGCTCCCCGGAAGCTATCGCGTACCACCCCAACGTCTCCAACAGCAACTGTGCGGAAGCAGAAACTAAGAGGGGAACCTTTTAAGGGATGCACCATTTTCTTCCGGCCAACACGAATTCTCTCCGCTCTGCGACGGCACGCTACTTCCGGTCCGTGCCTTTGAAGACTCGGGTGAAAACGTAAGCTAGGAGAGAAGGTTCCTGGCCTGGACTGTGTCTTTGGGTTCCCAGTTGCCTTCAGGTGGTTTGAAGCGGGTCAGACTGGGGGTTGAATTTAGGTGAATGTTCTGCCTACATGGACCCACATAACAAACAAGAAATTGTTTCTGTCCCCAAACAATTCTTTTTTTTCTAAGACGCTAGGGGAATCCGAGATTCTCCATTTCTAATGGGTAACAAATGTTGATTTTGATCATAGAACAAAGTACAGTAAGCCCCTAAAGGGGAGAGTAGTGAGTGTAGTGAGAGTAGGAAATTGCGTTCTACTTTCCAGAGCGGCTTCCTCAAGCAATTTGTTGCCCCTCTTTGCAGTCTGTTTTTCTCAGCTGTAGAATGAGGAAATAGAATTAAAATCTAGAGTGGCAAACTCAAATGTTTTCAGAGTCTAGGCAAGCAATGTGTCAGTGAGTTGGAATGAAAGAACATAGAGTGGTGTAGCCTGTGGCAAAATGAAGGGTTCAAACAGATGTAGATGTTTTTTAAAGCTTGAGCTTTAAGATGCTCCAAGATTCTGGCTCCAAATTTCCTTGGTATAGCTTGGTATAGTATAAATCAGTGGTTTTCAACCTTTTTCATCTCATGGCACACATAAATTAATTATTAAAACTGCACAGCACACCAGGAAATATATTTTTTTGCCTACCTGGCAAAAAATAGGTATAATTTTGATTCATTCACACTGGATGGCTATTGTTGTGTTGGCTGTTGTCATTTTTTTATTTGACAGTCTAAGGGGTAAGAGGTCAGCGGCCCTAACTAAATAGTCAGGTATTGCATGTTTTAAAAATTCTTGTGACACACTGTTTGAAAATTGCTAGTATAGATCAAAGAATCTTAAGCAAACTTGACACTGTTACAGGAACCAAGCTTATTAATTAAAATGCCATATTTGAGTATAAATCAGAAGTCACCAAAAAGAGAGTAAATTTTCTTAGAAGTAAATCTATATTGCCCTCTAATAATAAATATGTTAATGCTTGGGAGTTTTAGAATCAGTTGTGGCTAAAAAATAAGGAAGTTGAGTTAAATGACAAGTACAGCCAGAGGCCTATCCTGATGACTCCAAGAAAGCAGATGGGAGTCATTATAGCAAGTGTGGAACATTTCTTTTTCTCAGGCTAACAATGGAGAATTTCAGGGAGGCCTCTGGCATTACTAGATTGTAGATGTTCTGGGAGAAATTTCAACTTTGCATTGGAAATTGGGGTTGCAGAATGAGTTCATCCCTTCCCATTGGGAACAGAAAACCATTGAACAGCACTTATGCAGAATGAATTGAAAAGTAAGGGTGTCTTGTTAGCCCCTTAACAAATAGGATTACACACTCCCTTGAGGAATGAGATACAGGTTACAGCTGCTTTCTTTAGAAGATCAGTAAATTATCATGCATCCTAGAGCTGAAAAAATTCTAAAGAAAAATGGTGTTTATTAGTCTGAAGTGTCAAGACCATGCATCCAGTTAATCCTCAAACAGGATTTGAGTCTTAAAATGAAAAGAATCTCATCAGACAGAGCTATAGGTTCTTTGAAAGAGCTATAATCAGTAGTCAGTCAGGTATAGACGGCTCCATCGGTGCCTAAAGAGACTGTGAATTCCCTAGACCACAATGAGGAACAAGGACATACATGACAAAAAAGATAGCATGTTGTCTATAATCCATGCGCCAACCTTGGGCATTTCAAATCCCCTCTCTTCTAGACTTCCCCACTAGTGTGATGTGTGTGATGAGAATTTATTTCTGGTTGTCTAGCAGATAATATTGAGACATACTTGCATGCTCGTGTGCCCACACACCTCAGGACTTCTGAGTCAGTTTTGTACAGTACAGTCGACGTTCTTACTGAGGAGGGAAACATGTCCCTAAAAACAACATAATCAGCCACGAGAGTAGCTCTTTACATCATCAGACAAGAGCAGCATAAGATTCCTCTCATCCTGATTTTGTACAGATCTTGAACATAGCATCTTTTTAAGGGTGGGATTTTATTAAAGTCATCTACACATGACAGAAGTCTTAAAATTCTGCTTTCTCCCACATGACTTTAGAGTAAAGTGGAAGAGTAATTTTATGATCCACCAACCAGCACCAGTCGGGGTGGAGGAGTGATTTTCCTTCCCAGTCACAAGTGCGTGATAGCATAAAAGGGCCTTGCCCTCGGACACTGACAGGCTGGGAGGTGGGCAGGGCCCAAGCCAGAAGGTGGCGCACTCTACCAAGACGTGTAAGTCTGGGATTATCCACTCTCCCAAGAAGAAATTGATTTAGAAAATTGATTGGCCTTCCTCTGGAAAACCAGGACAGATGTATCATCCCCAGTGCCCTTCCCATTGCTACAAACACTTCTAAGAGTTCCCATCATTCAAAGGTAGTGATGATCTGTTTAACAGATGCTCCTCCAGCCCTTCTCCCCTACCCCCATCTGTGAAACTGAAACCTCGTTTCTTATCTCCGTATCACCGGAGCTCACAGGGTACCTGATACACAGGCTTTTAGAATGCCGAGTGCCCAGAATGGGTTGGATTTGAGCAGAAAGCTACTGTGGAGGGGAGGCCTTGGAAAGTCCACTCCAGCCATGGTCAGATGGGAAATACTGACCATAAGGCCACAGTTCTTTCTAGAAAGGAGACCAAAGAGGAAGGCACTGATGGTGTGAGGCCTGAAGGAAGCTCTCCACCAGTCCTCCCGTGGCTAGATGTGTGTATTCTAGTTCGTTGTTTGCCGGAATGACTTGCCTTTTGATTGCGAGTCTCTGAGGAAATGATCTTGCTTTTTAATCCCTGGGTCCCAGGAACACCTCCCGCAGTGAGGGCTGTCGCCCAGCAAAGAGCTGTTCAACCCCTGGGAATGCCTGTCCTAGGCGGGCAAGTCAGAAGCAACACACAGACTTTCTCAGGGGCAGAATCATTCCAATCTAGAGCAAGTAACTAGGGAGAGTTGGGCTGCTCTGGGGTCCTTAATGTGGCCTTGCTCCTGGGCTCCACCCAGCTCAGTTGCCTGAAATGTCACTCTAAACCAGTTTCACTCTGAGCCCCGAGAACACTCTCTGCTCTGTCACACTAAGCCTGGCAGTCGGCTCGGGCCCTCAAGCTGTTCTGACAGGATTCCCTTCCCAGCGCCTCAGTGCTGCTCTGGACACTCATTCTTCACCAATGCTCACTGGGGACAGCCACGGTGCACAGCATGGCTAGGACTGCCTAAACCCTGCTGCCAAAGAACTTCCCTCACTCACACGCACTTTTCCCTCTTGCATTGTTCATTCTGTGACCCCAACACATTGGCCCTCTCCAGGGATGAGGATTTATGTGTTCACTTCCCTGAACTCCTAAGAACAAAGGCATCTGATAGCTCTAAGGAGGTGGTCATGGGCCCCCTTTCACTACATAGACTGAGAGCCTGAACACCAGTCACCTTATCTGGAACTTCCCTCCTCGGGGAGCCTGAGAGGCTCATCTGGCCTCCTCTGGAGGGAGGATTGAGCTGTGTGGTCTTCACTTTCCCTGCCTGCTCCAACTGTCCAGGACTCCAAGTGAATCAGAACATCATCTTCTTGACCCCCGAAGTGACCCTAGACTAGGGGTCAGCAAACTTTTTCTGTAAAGGGTCAAATAACAAATATTTAGGTTTGGCGTATGATAAAGTTTCTGTTGCAGCTACTCTAGTCTGCTCCTGTGGCGTAGAAAGGGTCATAAACAAGAGAATGAGCATGGCTGCATTCCAATGAAACTTTGTAGACACTGAAATTTGAATTTCATGTAATTTTCATGTGTCATAAAATAGTGTCATTTTGATTTAATCATTAAAAAATGTAAAAATCACCAGTATTCAGGGTTGTGTTGCTGACTATGGTTATCAGTGTGTGCGTTAGCTCTCTAGACTTATTTATCCTACATTTGAATGAAGAAGAAAAAAAGTAAAACTCATTCTTGGCTTGATGGCTGTACAAAAACAGGAAACAGGCCGTGTGTGCTGCCCCCGTTCCAGACCTCCAGGTCAGACAGGTGAGTTCAAGTCCTGCCTTAACTGCTCACTGTGTAACCCTACGCACACTAAAGTTCTGAGGCCTGAGACTCATCTGCATAATGGAGATCTTATCTACTTTGATGAGAATTAGAAGTCAGTGCTTAGTGAACAGTAGGAACTCCTTTTGCAGGCAAGTTTCAGCCTGAAGTGAGCATTTGATATGCAAGGACAGAAGCAGCTTTCTCTCCACTCTGCCAGAGCCTATCACTATCACCAGGGTGACAATTTCCAGGACTCAGGATACAGGTTTCTGTGTAAAATAGTTGAACATCAAAAGGTTAAGTGAGGACATTCTCCCTCAGGAGGTTCTGTGGCTCTGGAATATGCTGGCTCCACAGAGCGCAAGGAAGCCAGCCTTGAATGTGGAGTGACAGGTCCCGCCTTCCCTGCACAGGGAAGACCACAGATCACAAGAGGCTAACTAATGAGAAGCCTCAGGCATGGCTTCCATTTGCTTAGAGACTGGGTTGATGCTGCTGATACTTTGGCCAAGATCCAAGAGTGGTAACTACACCCTGTGACAGTTTTCCAAGGAGGTGGGAGACAGGGTCCCCCCCCCCCCCCCCAGCAAGTCCTCATTCTCGCCATCAGTGGCTGCGACGATAACCTGGGCTGGAAGTGACTTGGATTATCTTTGCAGCTGCCACACCTCTTCTGTGGTAGGGGGTGGTTCGCCCGGGCAGATTCTCCTTCCGAATCACTATTGGTTCTTGTTGCAGGTTATCTAAAGGCACGCAGAAATGTTCTGAACGCTCTACTGCGTGTTCTCGTTTTCACTTAAAAATGTATCTATTTGCATAAGGGGGAAATGCTAGGACAACAGATCAAAATAACAGTAGTTACCTCTTGGTAGTGAGGAATGTAGGATTTCTCTTCCTCCGCCCCCAAGCATATGTATAACATTAGAGAAATCTACAGACCAAGTGGGGGAACGGGGGATGGATGTGCTTCGTGAAAGGTGGGAACTCGATAAATGGGCCTTCCTCTTGCAGTTAAGGTTCAGCCTGAAAATGAATGTTTGGTATGCAAGGCCAGAAGCAGCTTTCACTTGGCTCTGGGAAAGCCCATGGTCGCTGCAGCAGGCCCAGATGAGGCGTGTGTCGTAGAGAAAGGCGTTCCATCCTCTGCAGGAGAAAGGGCACCGGGACCCCTGGGCACTGGGCAAGGCGTCAGCAGTAGGGATGCAGGTGAGAGATTCTCCAAGGGTGAGAAACTCACGGGCCGCCCACCCAGCACCACCAAGGGAAGCCATCCAGGAGGGCAGAGACATTTTTATTGCACCCATACTAAACCACAGACATAAATCTTTAAAAGGTAGTACCATTTTATTTAGTGTCATAGGAAATTTTCGGTTACTTCTTAAGAACAAAATCAGAGATATTCAAAATTCCCAAAGTAACAAAGCAGGAAAAAACTCTATAATCCAAAAACACTGGGCGATCCTTCGAGAGTCGGAGGGAGAGAGAAGTCAAGTTAGTAGCTCACATAACAGACACTGAGAAACCACAGAGTTGAGGTTGGTCTGGACACTGGGAGATTTCATTCTCCACCTAAGACAATTAATCTTTCAGCCCCGAGGGATTATTAGTAGTTCTAAAAAAGAGAGAAGAGTCAGCTGGGAGAAGGGACCCAGTAAGGAAAGATCCTGCATAACGTAACACTCAGTTGCCTCTGGCCCTTAGCACAGCATATGTCTGAGTGTCACAGACCTTCCTCCCTCGGTGCCCTTCTGGGGTCCCCCTGTCAGTGGAGCTGGGACCACACGCACGCACCCATTGGTACGTGCATGCAGGCACACACCTCTCGGGTCAACAGCTGCTCCACGTGGCCAAGGGCAGACTTTCTCCTTCGCCATTCTGCTGCCCTGATAAGGTTAACCCAGAGGAATAAAAGGGAAGGACAGGACACCTGTCAAAGTCCAAGGAATGAGATGACATGAAACAACCAAGCAAAGAGTTGACATTTTTTTCATGGAGCCGACCTCCAGTTGAAATTCACTGCCAAGTGTTTGGCGTTTAATCTGATGCTTCCCGAAAGTACTGACTGTTCCTTCTGGAGGCAGCTCGGCAAGGCCGAGAAGAGAGCCGCCCCTGCTTCTCCGGAGCACAGCCTCCGCCCAGGACCCATCCATTGGATTAGCATTCACAGCAGCTGGGACGTTAGCACTCGAGTCCCAGTTCTCCTACAGGTCGGGCACGGGTCTCCAGGCACAGGAGTCCCCGTGCTCCCGCTCAACAAGCCCTGCTAATGGCTCAGAGCAGGCTAAAGCTTTCCTTAGATAAATTCCTCCCCAAAGCAGAGTCCTCAGGGACGGTTATTAACTAATGACCTTCAGGCTAGCCACTTTGAGAGATACAGGAATACTGTAAGTTGAACTGTTTTCCCCCAGCAGTGGTAGAAACCAGACACCCTTGAAGTAAATTGTCCTTCATTCTCCAGAGTTCCCAAGTGGCGTTTCAGAGCACAGGAATTCGCTCCTCCGCCCAGACGTCCCTCTTACACAGCGCCCAAGGTACACACCCAAGGTCCTAGCAGCAACCTCCAAACCCAGCAGCCCCGCTGAACAGCGCGGATCTCCGCGCCAGCTCTTCAAGGGAGAAACCATTCAGAGCACGCCTGCCCCCCAGTGCACTTGGGTTATCACAGTCAAAATACATTTATGTCAAGTAAAAAACATGTTGCAGAACAAATATATACATGTACATTTTCAGAATTCAAGTGAATATACAATTCTCTTTGTAGGCATGTAAATAAGTTTCATAGCACTACAAAAATACAAGTCATCTGAGAAGTTTACAATGGTCCCCAGTACTGTAGGAATGAATTAAATAAAATAGTTATAGATAATTAAAAGCTAATTAGATAAATCAAGTTACAGTATCATCCTTCAGATTAAAGTGCTCCAATATCACTAAGGTTGAAGCAAACATGATTTTGAAAAGAAATTCTACTGCCAACAGTCTTGCCTCTTAACCTCAATATAACAAGAACACACAAAGAAGAGGCTCCCAGTTTAACACTTGCTAGTCCTGCCACCCTGGCCCACCCCAGCCCACCCCGGTCCACCCCGTGGGCTGGCGATAGTCCTCCCCCAGGGGGAGAGGTGGAGATCTGATGAGAGTCTGTCACAGCCAGGAGAAAAAAAAGGAGTAATACAGAACCCTTCTAATTCCAGTATTAGGTTACTAACAATGAAACTATCTGAGGAACCTGAGCTGGCACATTAAGAAGAGGACAAGTGTCCTAATTTTTAAAAATGTGTGTGTCAATCTAGTTTTTAAAATGCATCAATCCCAAAATAAGTATCATCTTCTTGCTCTTTACAATCTCATAACAAGGGAGAGAAATGCCAGGAAGAGGCGCCCAGGAAACCGGGGAGCTGAGGCACAGGGGCAGAGGTCACAGGAACCCCACTAAAATCGTTCCGTACCCGGTGCAGCCATTTCAGTAAGCACGTGGGGCGCCCAATCTCTCACCAAGGCACTGACCAGGCCATGCTAGCCAGCGGGGGCCCTGCTGTCATGCAAGGACTTGGACCAAAACCCCCCAAACTGAGTGCAAAGTGACTCTCATTCCCCTCGTTCTCTTACACTTCTCCAGGGCCTGAGGCCCTATACAGAGCACACTGTAAGGCTAGAAAGTAGTGGAAGCTGATGTTTAGAAAAGGCACCTTGTTCTAAATCTACAAGGCATGCTCAAAGGCTTTCCCTGCTCCAGTCCAATCAAGACCAAGTCTAAGAAGCCTGTGAGGTTGACGTGGTATCAAAATTTAGCATCTGCAGCCAAAAAGCCACACCTGAGCTACTCAACAGCCAAGAAAGGATGTGTAACACAGCACCTTCTCATTTCACCCCAAGCATTAGTGATGGGGGATACGTATTTTAGAATCTCAACATCAAAGAAAGGAAACCCCAATGTAGAAAATCTATTGATACCCCTGGCACCACGTGAATCTCTGGGCCAGGATCAGATCTTATGACCATGTCTTTGGTCCGGACATGAAGTATTTACAACATAAGGCACAGTGGCATTTAAAAATAACACCCTGGGAATGTACAGTAAGAGATTCATTGTAATAATTAACTGGGCTCCTGGCAGTAGGACTGACTCTTGCCAGATGACACACAAGGGAGATGGGGACTTGGAGCCTGTGTGCTAGTTATCAGGCACACAGAGTCCTTGACCTCGGGAGGAGGTGGAAACAAACGCACAGAAAAGTCTCAGTGTCGTTCGTTCGCCGGCCTTTCACATCTTTCCTGCCTTCTTGCCGACCTGAGCCGGAACTCGGAGGATGTTGGGGGTCTCTTCCATGACCCTGACTAGCAGGTTGTCGATGTAGTCCTCCAGCTCACGAACCTGGAACTCTTTCTTGCTTATTGTTTCCTTCTGTTTGAGGACCAACTGGATCAGCTCATCGTGGGTTAGCTGTGCATAAGCAAAAGCAGGGTCCGAGGGGGTGTATTTCTTTGGAGAAGAAAGAAGGGGGGAGAAAAAGAGATAAAGTCAGCAAAGAAGTCTAAATATCTAAGAGAAATACAAAAGAGGGGCTCAGTGACCGTAACCCGACGCTTGGGAGGTCAGAGTTCAGGGAGGTTCAATGTGCTCTCTGAGCTGGACGAACTAGAAACCACTGCCACACAGGTGATCAGACGAGCTTCGAAGACAGAGTGTCATCTGAACCAGGCCTTGGAGGTGAATTACAAGTAATTTCCTTCCCAGAAAACAGGAGTTTGTTTTTAATTATAAAGGGAACATTTGCTCATCATTGGAAATCTCAAATACGGAAGAAGGAAAAAAAATTATTACCTATAACTCCAACATATAACATTTGGGTCTCTTTCTTATTTTCCCTTGGTTTCTTTTTGGTATGTTTTACAACTTTAATATCACACAAAATATAGTTTCATAGCTTCTTTAACTTGCTATTTTGTGAGTCTTCTCCCATCAAATTTTAGCAAAAATTGCTGTTGTAATGGATGCTTAAAATTCCATTATATTTTAACCATCTCTCTCAATTGTATAATAATTGTACAATTGTATAATAACATTTTAATTAATATTTATTAACATAAATCTTGGTCATATCTTTAAACATTTCCTTAAGATAAATGCATAGGATTAAAAAGGCATACACTTAAGGTATTTCACACAAACTGTCAAACAGCTATTCAGTTTAGATTCTGTAATCCAAAGGGAAAAGTATGCAGGACTTTGAAATCATTAGATTCTAGGAATGTGATGACCTTAAAAACTATAAGACGATTTAGCATTATGGAAAGTGCGCAATGGCCATGAATGGGAAGAGATTCAAAGAAAATGCCCATTAGCTCAGAAACAACAGTGCCCAATATCACATATTCCCCCAGGATTTTTACATTGGGTTTTTCCCCACACAGTTGTAATAATAATGATGTACATTCAAATGGTGGCCAACTTTTTCCATGGGACAGATGATTTTCGGATGTAGCTGGCTGTATTATTTTTAAAGGGAAGTGTCAAAGCCACCTGAGTAAATAATATACCCCTAGTTATAAATCATCTATAACAGATGGAGGCCCTAAGAAAAATACCTCCCCCCAATCCAATATAGTAATGATTCAGCTAGCTTTTCATAGCTGTAACTATGCAATGTCTTTCTTTAACCTGTCTTACTTTGCAACATTCCAAAGAGTAATTCTTTTGATAAGTATTGTTTTTGCCTTAGTGCAAAGCATCTAACATATGGCCAGCCAAGAGCAGTCTCAAGGAAACTTTCGATATTTGCTCCAAGTATTTACTAGGTGTGGTCCAGGACCAAGAGCTTTGCTGCAGGCAGGTGGGGGGACAACAGCCAGGCTTCCAAAGCATGAGCAAACCAAGCAGCAGTTGCCTTTGTTTTAAGAGTTATTCTCTCATCAGGGCCAGGAGATAAGCCCCTGATCAAACAAGCTTTGAAGAGTAAATACATGGGGAGCCAAGGGTCTTTCTGGCCCGCTTCCTGAAAGTTAGGTGTTGTTTCTCTTTGGAGCCAAGCTGCATTCCACAGTAAAAGGAAGAGGACATGGGAGGTCACTAAATGACTTTAGTTTTCATCACCTTCATGCTGTTCTTTCGCCCAATTTCCTAGTAAATATTGTTAACTCCAGAAAGACAAATGCTGCCTCTTCTACCCAACCACAGAGGCCAGCCAAGCTGAGCTTCTGGAGTTCCAGCCCATGTTTAGGCCAGGGCTAAAACACAGTAGGTACATAGCTCTGGCTGCAGCTGGTAGTTGGGAGATAAGGCAAGATGGCTAGAAGAGGCTTACCTCTTTCCAGCCACAATTCATTATCACTACTCAATCTCTCTACCTGCAACTCAGATCTCCAGCTTCCAGTGAAACCTCAGCCCGGCCCCTGGTGGCGCAGGTACAGTGTGCTCAGAGGCATTAACCACCACCCGGCACTGTCAACATGCTTGCAGGGGGGAAGGAGACGTGAGCAGAAAGCTTTACTTTAAAAACACAAAAACTCTCTGACGTCCTAGAGTCCACGGGACTGTAAAATCTATGGCTGAATGAAGCTTCGAGATGCCATGAATAAAAATAAACTTTATTTCTTACAGACTACAGTCCCCAGGGGTCATTTAGGTAATTCCTCTCCACACATTTCAAACACAGTGCATCCTTGCCCACTAATGGTCACCAGTCACTCAGGAAGTCATTCTCCTCCAGAGCATGTGACAATGAGTCAAAGACCAGAGGTCTGCCACAGGGCAGGATTCTAAATCCTTCCGATCTCAGTACCAGGAAGGGCAGCATGCAGACACTCCAGGCAGAAATCATCTGGGAGGTTGATTTGTTTTTGTAGCCAGTTTTGTTTTGTTTTTTTAAATGTTAGCTCAAGGTTTTTAAAGAGAAGAGAGCCTCTAATTTAGCAATATTCTTCCAGGAAACTGAGCTTAAGGAAATAATCTAAAGGAAGGAAAAAAGTTCTATGCAAGAAATTGTTCACTGTGGTATTACTCATCTTGCAAAACAGAAAACATTTTGTAAAGTTGTAGAGCTGAAATTTATGTAATATTATTAACCAATGTTATCTCAATAAATTTAATTTTAAAACAGAAAACAACCTAAATTTCTAATAATTGGGAAATGGTCAAGTGAATATTGGCATAACCATTTCAAGAATAATTAAGTAGCAATGTGCAAAAAAGGTTAGGATGCACTATTGGGTGAAACATAACTGAAGAGTGTTTCCGTGCAGTGGATGGACCTGGAAATGGAAATATCACCACTTTGCAACCATCATATCCATCAACGGATGCTAAAGCCTGTGAATCAAAGGTTGACGAGGAACAGGATGTTTATACAGTCTGAAATTAATTCCCCACCCATTTCTTATTAATTGTAAAGGGAAAATTAGCAACTTCACACTTGAGAACCTGCGTGGACACCACCTAGACTAAGTCATTCCAGTTAGCACTGCCCTGGCAGGGTGGCTCGGCTGGTTAGTGTGTCGTGCCGGTTTGCCGAGGTTGTGGGTTCCATCTCCGTCACGCGCATCCAAGGATCAGCCAATGGAGGCATAAGTTAGTGGAACAAGACATCCATGTCTCTCTCTCTCTCTCAAATTAATAAGTAAAAATTTTAAAAAGAAATCAATTGTGGAGTTAACACTCCCATGGCTGCTACAAACTGATATAATGTGCCTGTTTATACAATACACTGAGAAGGACCCACTGTTTCTATAGTTAATTCCTGCCAAGAGTGTGTAACCTCAACCAAACCATGAGGAAGCACCAGGCAAATCCAAACTCAGGCAAATTCTACAAACAACTGATTTACACTCTTCAAAGATAGAAATGTCTTGAAAGACAAAGAAGGCCAAGGAACTATTCCAGAACAAAGAAGGCTAGAAAAAACTACACATAATGAGTGATCCTGGATTGGATCCTGGACTGGAGGGAAAAATTACCTTAAAAAGGACATTAGTGGGACAATTGGTGAAACTGGAATATAGACTATAAATGATAAAAGAGTATCACATTAATGTAAAATTTCTTGATTTTGATAAATATCCTGATCTTAGGACATTTATCCACACCGAAGTATTTAGGGGTAAGAGAGGCATGATATAAGCCACTTAGTCTCAAATGGTTCAGGAAAAAAAAAAACCTAAATATACAAAAAGAGAACAAAGCAGGGGTGGGGAGAATGAAAAAGCAAATCCAGTAAAATGTTACCAGTGGTGAATTGGGATGAAAGGTACATAGGACTTCTTTGTACTATTCTTGCAACTGTTTCAAAATTTGAAATTATTTCAGAATAAAGTTACAAAAGCTGCACATATCTGTGCAATGATTACAACTATAAAAATTTTATATCCTTGCCAAAAGATAAAAAAGGATATAGGACAATGAAAATATCTCATTTGAATGGGTCTGAGGGTGCATGACATCTTCTTGTTAAAGAGAAGTGCCGATGTTAATTGCATTGCTTGAGACACAACAAATTCAACAATAACCACATAACCATAAGGGAAAAGTATTACTCAGTGGCAGGTACAGGGACTTCCAAAGATTATCCAAAGACAGGAGATGCATGATTAAGTCACTCCTGGCGTTACCCACTGCCCGAGGAGCTGTATACAATGGTGATTCTAGATATAAGGGGGTTTTTTTAGATCCCTAATTAACACGTCCATTTCTTGGAGAAGACGTACCTTCATTATGGCTTCGTTGATCAAGTTCTCACTGATGATAGTGGCAGTTCCCAAGCTGGAGTTAGAAGTCTTGGTGGCTGTCGTGTTCATTGGCTTCACAGGATGAAGTCTAAAGAGAAGGGAGAAAGGATCCTTAGACCTTTCTGTAACCGCAAACTGAGACACTGCCCATTTCAAAGACGGCAGCCGGCCAGGAGGACAAGGGCGGAGAGTGGCGAGACGCTCTGTTCTCCTCTCCAGGCTAACACACGCCAACGTCCCTGAGGAAATGAAAGCAGTTGGCAGCGGGCAGCCATAGGCGAGCCAGCAAAGCACACCCCTGGCGCCAGGCGTGCTGACATTCCCACAAGCCCCTCGTCCTTGTCATCGATGTCGGGAGAACATTAAAGCCGATCTCTTATTTTGGGAGGCGACTGCAGCCTAGCACTCCACTGTGGGCGTCCTTGCAAAGCCTTCCGCTCCTCAGCAGTAAAGTAAAGAAGGAGTTCAGAACAAACATGCCAGCTTCACACTGGGCGGTGCAGAAAGGAGGCTTTAAAACACTGCTTGGTGCTACCACTCGACCTCAGTTGGCTTCTGACACTATTAAGACACTGGCTGTAGTACATCTATGCTATCTGAGGGATCCAAGTCTGACCGTGCAGAATCAGCCCTAAACTATTTTTGAAGGCTACCACTACATTCCTGCTACAAACACAGGAGTTTATAGCAAGATCGCTCTTGAGGTATTCCCAGCACAGGAGATAACCCTTTTAAAACAGGCCCGACCAGCAAAACAGGTGGGCGCCTGCCCCATTAGGGCATCCGTGCAGTTAGAAAGCCATAGTAACCTCCATAGCCTGCCATAATAACAGGCAAAAGGCAAAGCGGGGCACGGCTCACAGGTATGAAGACCATCTCCCCCGACTCTCACCTGTGCTTGGCTGACCCAGTTCCAGCTGAGACTGGATGTGTCTCCGAGGGTGAGACCCAGGCCTGAAGAAGCGGCTTCCTCTTGCCAGAATTTTCCACTTTACCAGGGAGGCCCTCTGCTGTTGCTTTTATTTGAGATTCTGCTGCACTGGTGTGGTGAGTGTCAGAGTGCGGATAGCTGGGGCAAGAGTGTGTGGCGGGAGAGGGCTCGGAAAAGGAGGGGCTGGAGACAGCAGAACCCAGGGCCGAGTCAGGAGGCTGCCTTAGCCTCCCGTTTCCCATCAGTTTTTCCTCCTCGCCATTGCCAGGGCCTGGCAGCTGTGTATCCGAGCCGGAGCTGCTGCCAAGATATGGTTTACGAATTCCTGAAGCTGCACTCTGCTCTGAAGAAGCCCTAACAGATGCTTCAGCTGCTTTCGACCTGAGGTCATGCAGGCTGCCCGTGGGCACCGCCAACCCGGCTGCCTCGCCACTCGGCACCTTCTCGGGATGGGCAGGCCAGGTGCTCGAAGACGAAACGCCCACTTCCAAAGTCACCACCTTCGCTGTCTCTCTGTCATCTTCCACCTCATCTACTCTCTCATCGTCTGACGTGACTTCAGGGATGGAAGGAAGGGTTAAGTCCAAATCAGCCGTGACTGGGGATTGAACATCTGAGGCAGACTGAAGGTCACTCATGGGATCAGATAACAGACCTTCATGGTCACTGGCTTTGCTCTGATTTTGAGCCATAAGAGTATAGTCTTCCTCAGTCCTAAAGAGTGGAATGTCTTTCCCTGGGCGTGGGTCACACACTGGGCCTTCTGAGACGCTCTTCTCATTAGAGAGGAAGGGGAGATGATCGGCCATGGCACCTGGCACACCGGAATCCAGCGGCCTGGGTTCAGGCACAAGTTCCCCCTCGGAGTCTTCTGCATGGCGCGGCTCAGCGGGCTCTCCGTCAGACACACTGCAGGGGGCGGCCCCTTCACACCTCAGCTCCTGGGTGCTACTTCCATCCTCCTCCACCCGTCCAGGGGACTTCTCCACCGCCTCTTCTGTAAAGAGCTGCTCGGAAAATGACACGTGCTTCTTGGGTTTTTTCCAGCCCTCATCCACACTCTGCCCCACCTCCTCATGTCCCCGACTCATGGAGTCGAGCGAGGAGGCCGACTCCCCCATTTGAAGAGGAGGCACTGCTGGTTTGACTGCGGAAGGCACTCCACCACCCCTAACTTTGTTCTCCTCGGAAGACCCAGGCGGACTCTCCAGGTCTGTGTTCAGCTGCATCGGAGGCTTCCTGGCTGGGCTTTGCATCCTGCCACTTCTCACTGAAAGGGCAGCTGTTACTTCCCAGGCCCCATCAGGTGAAGGGATATAGTCTTGCTGTTTTTGGGGGGGAAATCTCAGCAGTTCTTCTTGTTGCCCCATTTCAGGCTGCGTCAGGGGAGGCTTCTCTATACCATCACCACTCGTATTCTTCTCCACGTCTGTCTCCCTGGTCCTCCTCCCTGGAGACTCTTCTGACCCTTTACACACGGGAACAGGGGGCTGTTTGGGAAGTGATCCCAGGGCATGAGAAACAGTATTTGGAACTTGCGTTAAATTCTCCTTTCGCAACTCCGCTTTGAGGAGCAGAGGTGGTTCCTCAGAACCAGCCTGGCCCTGGTCGATGGAAGGCCAGCTTTTAATAGGAGTGGATGTGGAAACGGGAGCTGCTAGTGGAGGTGAGAAAGCGGAAAAGACAGAAGGAGATTCTGAGGACTGTGTCTCTGACTCAAGCCCCAGTTGGGAAGGGACAGGTATCTGACCAGAACGGGAAGGGAGAGCAGGAAAAAAGGGAAGCAAGTCAGGGGAAGAAGGAAGCCTGGCTGTGGGTTGAACCTCTGGAGACACTTCCAGTCTGCAAAAAGGACAAGATAAAATCTGCAGGTCAGTTGCAGATGCTGCAGGAGAGGCGGAAAACATGTAAAAAATACAGTCATTCAAAGGCGAGAACTTACTGTTATACTTGGGGCAGTACCTTAATAAGTTAAAAAAAGGAACACAACACCACTCAATATGCAAAAGGGACACTCGTTATCACCAAGCATATCTGCGACACAGTGGGCTCTCCAACAGAAGCAGAGAGACCCAGGTAGAGCGACAGCCTAGTTTCTTTTGGTGACACACAAAAAGCATCTAAAGGGTTCAAAGCAGTAAAAGATGCGCCACGAGCAACACGCAGATTTTGAAGAGCCACAGTCTCTGTGTGTCTGTGTGCATCTGTGTGTCCCTGTGAAATCAAAGCAAGCAGAATCTTAAAACCAAGCCTCTCCCACCCCAGACCACAGAGATGCTGGGAGGGAAGGTGAGTCATGCCGAAAAGCAGAACCGCCGGGGCTCACTCAGGCCCTCGCAACGAGATGCAGAGTAAACACAGAGAACTGTCACATGCACGCTCGAGAGTGAACCAAGCGTCTCTGATGACAGCAAACCAGTGCCACGGTGCAAGGGGGAAAGATAACATCAGCCTGGACAGGAGGTGTGTGAGAACTCAAACACAGGTCCTGCACACACAACCGAAACCTGGCATTTGCAACGTGCACCCCCCGGAATCTGCTGCACCCCGTGGCTTTCCCCTGGGTCTGATGATGGCGTGAGAAGGGCCAAGACTCACCGAGGTTTCACGGCTTTGGTCTGGGGAGCCCTGGCAGAGGTAACAAGCGGTGTCGGTTCGGGCTTGGGCCCTAGGTCAGCTTCCGGTTCTGTGAGCTGCACTTCTTCGAAGGGGTTCAGGGACTTTCCCCGCCCGGAGACGACGGCCGCTGCGTCCTCCTCTGGCCCCTTCACAAGGCCTTCCGCAGGCCCCGGCCCCTCCTCCCGAAGCACGCCTTCCTTCTCCCTCCCCGGGGGTGCAGTGGGGCCCTCGCCCTCGCTGCCCTTCGCCCCGTCCTTCTTTCCTGTCACCAGGGAAAGCAGGGAGGACTTCTTGTTCTCCTGCTTCTTGCTCTCTTTGGCTTCTTTCGCAGCCTCGGATCTCGCCGGGGCTGAGTTTTCCCGAACGTCCCCACCGACTGGAAGCCAGGAGGACGGCAGGGTCATGGATTTCGGAGAGGTCTTTGTGGAGGACTCCGAGAGCCGCTTGTCAGAAGACCCCGCGCCCGCTTCCCCGGGTTCCTTCCAAGCCCGGGGAGCCAGGTTCTCTGTGGACGAGAACAAATGCTTCTTCCTGAAGCCCTGCGGGGATGGGGAGGAAGAAGAGGCACTGTCCTTGGTCTCGGTCTTGCCTTCTGGCTGCTCCACGTAAACGTGGTTCCCATTGATACAGACGTTGGAGCGGGAAAGGGAGTCGTTCTTGGACCGCAGGCCGCCCAGAAAGGAGAGCCCTTCCTTCTTGGGCAGGCTGAAGTTGATCTGGTTCAGCTGCTTAGGATCTGCACTTACTGTTCTCTTGTGAGACATGACTGTGGGAAGAAAAACAAAGAAGAAAGGGAGTAAGTTAAACGAGTGGTTCAACACTTGGGGGAAGGGGTGGAATGTGTCCGTGTCTGAATACCTTTTTGGCTGTCACAACTATGTGGGGGTGTCCACTGGCAGCGAGCACACAGAGCCCAGCGATGCTCCCAAAGATCACACAATAGATGGGACAGCCCCCCCACAACGAAGAGTCATCTGGGCCAAACTGTGAGTAGTGCTGGAGCTGAGAAACCCTGCACTTAGCCAACAGAAAGGGCAGCACTCTTGGTAGAGTAGCAGGATCTGGACAACAGTAGGAATTTGATCATTGAAACTGCAGTTCAAGATACACAGTTAATTCAAAGTTCAGGGAACTGGATTCCTCAGCTTTTATGAGGGGCGTGTCCCATGACATTTAAGTCTAATAATAGGAGTTCAATAAATACCTGATGAATTAATGAAATATCAGTAATGTTCTATGGGTTCACCTTTAATTTAAAGGAAAAAAAAAAACAAAACCCTGGATACACTCATTCTGTGAGTTCCAGAAGTTTAAACTAATGTGCATCAGTTACAAAGTCAGGCGTTTTGGAAAAGGAATTTATACATTCCTAGAAGCCAGAGGGCTAAGGAACAGAGAAGGCTCCCTAACACAGACAATCCATCATCATGGCCACCACCGTCCCCCATCCCCATCCTAACCAATCACCATGTCATCCCGCCACTGTCGTTTTAGTAACTGAGAAGCTGAACTACAATCTTTCTCTTAAGATGTGTTTGTCTTTTCTCCCGCAAAGCAAAGGCAGCTAAGCCGAGGAAGAGAGGCCCAGCAAGGAGGAGGCGGCGGAGGCTCACCGTCCGAGGCAGAGGAGGACTCATCCTCGTCGTTGTCCTCCCAGCGGGACTGGAAGTCTCCAGGACGCAGCAGCACTTTGTCTGACTTTGACGTAGGCAGGACGGACATGGACTGGGAGAGCGGCGTTTTCTGCAAGTTAGACTTGGAAAACAAGGTCTTAAGCTTTGACTTCTTTTTCTTGTCTTTCAAAGGTGACTCATCATCACTGTCGACCGAAGGTGATGTGCTGGGGACGATGGCTGAGGCGGTGTCTGAGGCGCTGTCCTTGTTCTTCCCCTTCATCTTGTCCTTCAGTTTCCCAAACGGACTCCGGGACTTGTCTTTCATGGAAAGGTCGAACATGCTGGCGGTCATGTTGTTTCGCATAAACTGGATGTCAACCTCAATTTCTCCTCGCTCTTTCTCCTTCTTTCCTGGCTTGGATTTCAAGGTGTACCACCTACAAGGAGAAAGGCCGAGAGGTTACCTTAGGGCTGAAGAGACTAAAACAGTGTTCACAATCCCCACTAACTGGCCTTTCCTCTCTGCAGTCACCAGTCTCGCACACAAACACATTCTTGTGCTCTCTTCTTTGGGGAGACAAGACTGGGGTGGGGGATGAAGAAAGAACTTGTAGTAGTTTTATTTCTGAGGCACCATCCACTAGGCAAAGAGAAGATCTGATTCTGTACTCAGCGTATCATCACCTAATATCTTAAGTTAATAGTATTATGTCTAAAAATAAAATAAATAAACACTCCATCAAATCATGTCCTATGACTGGTGGCATTTTCCTTCAACGGGGCGAAAATGCAAAGATCGTACACAAATACACAAATAGTGAAGAAGACAGACTGCAAACTTACAAGTGAATCTCGGAGAAAAGCAAGAGCTTATAGAAAGGTCCCTGCCAGAGAGTCAGGGGAAATGTAAGACACAGTAAAGACATATAGAGATTCTATCTGCACGAGGCAACTCGAGCAGTCAGAGGCAAAGAGGCAGAAAGGGGAACGGCGGTCACAAGAGGTGGAGGGCGCAGTGAATGGGGAGTTAGTGTTTAGAGGGGATCTAGCTTCAGTCACGGCAAGTAAAACAGTTTTGGAGATGGGCGGCGGGGATGGTCGCACAACAACGTGGGTGTGTTCAACAGCACAAAACTGTGCACCTAAAAATGGTCAGAGTGGTACATTTTGTTATGTAATTTGTTTACCACAGTGTTTTTAAAGAGAAAGACTGAGAGGACGCATTCTTCCCTAGCTTAATAATCAGGGGGGAAAAAAGGGGGAGTACTTCAAACATTACTCAAGTATTTCTCTTGGTCATTTGCAAACCACTTCAAGATATGGCAAATGATATATCACTTCGACTCCACTGAAAGACCAACTTCAGAAAAAGGAGATCTGCCCACGTCATTTTCCAGCTGATGAAACTGCAAGAATGTGAACAGCATCCGTGACAGAACACACAGCTCCAAGTGCGTGACCTCCTGACAGCCAGCCCCAGGGCCACCTTCACAAACTGAGAACCCAGATCTGACTTTCTTTTCAGTGACCTATTTAAGAGCTGAGGGCCGTGGGCTTTAAGGAAATGATGGTTTTGCCCAAACAAGCACAATTTCCTCTTTCACGTTCAGCCTGCCGTGCTCACAGGGCAGAGCACTGCCCCCACTGGGGTAGCCGGCCCTACCCGTAAAGGAAGGGAGCAGAGGGAAGTAGAAATCGAACACTTAAGCACCACTGCAGCATACCTGGCATGCACACACGGAGAAACATCCTCGGGTAAGTCTCGCAAGAATGACATCTCTTTATCTCTAAAATGAGGTCTTCTACCCGTTTGACAGATAAAGAGATCGAGCCCGCAAGTGAGTACGTGGTGCTGCAAGTGCTAAGGGGCCCAGTGGGCTCCGAACCGGCTCCGCTCCGCAGAGCCCCCGTCTCTCTCGCGCACCGAGACTCCTGCCTGCACCCTCTCCTCACTCGTCTTCCGTGGGCCGCCTTCCGAAACACGCAGAGAGGAGGGCTCGAATCTAAACTCTTTTCAGGGAAAGTTTCCGCTTCTAATTTAAACGTCCTAAGATCAAAGTAGAAAGGGGAAAAACTCCCCATAGCTTGCCATTGATCCTAAACCATAAGCTTTCGTCAGGCCCAGTGTACAGAGCCATCAAGAGATCTTAACCTGCATTATCAACATCCAGCCAAGATCTGAGAAAATGACGTGAGCTCTGATTTTGGACCTTGAGGAGAAATCTTGAGTTTGTGGTTTTTGAAACCACAGTCCAAGGCTGGAGAGGGAGGTGGGGCACCGTCCTGATGGACAACGGGGCCTCTGCCGGGCCAGGGTCTGTCCAGAGCGTTCTCCAGGGCCTGGCCTGGAATCGTTTGCATATTTCTGACTCAGATGTTGAGAGGATTATTTGTACTTTTCTCTTCTGACAGTCATGTGCTAAATGGTAGCCTTGGTGATGGAGGGTGGCTAACTTTTGTAAATACCAGTTGTAGGCACCTTGAAAAGCGGAAGTTGATGAAGCTGAGTGTAAGGGGCTCAGATGACCACAGCAGCCACAGCAGAGAGTGTCACCTCCCACCCAGGGCATGTGGAGACAGGACAGACCTTCAAAGAGTACTTGACAGTTCTGGGGACCAGGCCCGCCTTTCCGAAAATATCAGTGCCTGAGGGCTGTTTACTTTGAGCAAATCTCCAGCCAACTCTAGAATCCTCCCTGAGGGCCTATTATCACCTGATGCACAGGTTCAATCCCCAGGCACTAAAGTGGGATTTGTTTTGGAAATTTCCAACACCATCAGGAGGTATGAACAGGCCCCTCACCAATGGGTCCTGTCTGCTCATTTTCACAAACAAACCAAACGCCAAGTAGCCAAGAACAGCCATCAGGCTATTTAAGAAGGTAAAGAGCAGACAGAATCAGAGGCAGGTAAGCATCCCATGCAAATGTGCAGAATTTTTAAATACCTGCGCTGGGTTTATTAGTATCTGCCATGAAGAAGTAACAAACAGCTTGAGCTAAAGCCGACCCTGTGCTGGGTTTATTAAAGCCAGAGAGGAAGATGGGAATTGTTTCTCCTATTATCAATATCATCCAAGGGATATTACATAAGTATAATTTGATAACAACAGTGGAAGTCATGATCCATAAATCACCTTATGGAATCCCCAACCAGAACATGTAACTGGGATTTAATATTTAAAACATCAATTCGATTTTAAGTGTTTCTGTTCATTTGCGTTTTAAAAAGATTTTATTAATTTAGTTTTAGAGATAAGGGGAAGGAGGGAGAAAGAGAGGGAGAGAAAGACTGATGTGAGAAACAGCTATTGGTTGCCTCTCCTACACGCCCTGACTGGGGATGAACCCACATCCCAGGCACGTGCCCTGACCAGGAATCAAACTGGCGACCTTTTGCTCTGCGGAACAATGCCCAACCCACTGAGCCACACAGGTCAGGGCTCGTTTGCTTTTAAGTTCACTTAATTCCAGCACCTTGCAGTGGTTCATAAATATTAAAGCATGGCCACAGAGCATGTGATGTCAGCGTGGGTGTGTTCAGCATTACCTTTCACGTAGGCCCAGAAACCTTGCATTATCTCAGAAATCAGGGCTGGGTTCCTAGTCCAAAGGGCAGAGAATAGAAAGAAAGCCATAATCCCAATGTAGCAAGTTTATTTTTAAACCCTGTCCTGGGAAAACCCTGAAACCTATCAAAAAATATCAAATGATCCCTTCCATAAGCAAATAATGATTTTTACCTATAATTGAAATTCAGTTCTTCAAAACTTAAAAGGATCTCTGAATACATAAGAAGTGACAGAAAACTCATATAAACTATATTTTTTAAGTAACAACAGGCATAGGCTAAAAGTTCAAATCATACAAAATGGTGTAGAAAACTGCATTTAAGTCTACACTTCTCAAAAGAAGCCTTATTAACAGCAGTAGGAAATGTGAAAAAGCATGAACTGGGCAGAGGAAGGAAAGGGGCAGGACGCAGGACCCCCCACCCCATTATTCCCAGTGGCCAGGTCGGGAGCTACTGCCCAGATGTGCACTGTCGAGTCTCCTGGGCTTTGCCATGGCCATTTCGAGAACAGATGAAACCATCCAGCCATGCCCAATTCTCAGGGTTGATCTGCCTCCGAACGTGGAGTTTCTCAAACACAAGCGGATCCCAGGGGCCTTCCCGCGGAATGCGGAATGTGAACGCGGCAGGGTGCGGGCAGTGCAGCTCCTGCTCTGGGGAAACAGGAGGCGCCGCGGACCAGGGACTGCACTTGTGAAGGACTGACTGGTATGTCTCCAAAACAATCTTTCTGCCGATGAGGCAAGCATGTTTTCCCCTCAAAACATTCCTGAGGGCAGACTCGGAGGCATGATGGTTTTACATGCTGGGCACTGGAAACACAAAACGAAGAGGCCAGGTTCTGCCCTAAAACACTTAACTGGGGGGGGCAGGGATGGGGTGGAGAGTGAGCTCACAAATGTCACAAAGTGTCTGTGGCACTGGCACAACTGCTGCCTTTTCTTTCTACCTCTGAGGCATGAAAAAATAATTACATATGAAAAGATCCTATCATTTTATCACAGATGAGAACTCACACGCAAATACAGTCGGTCAGCAGCTAGCTTAAACCCCTAGGGGCTACAAGAACCACCTACTTAGGGATCCAGCAGAATGAACTAATACTGTATCCTCGGACTGGGCACAGAAAAGGCAATGCAGAGGAAGATCCCAGCTCACCAGTTAGCGCAACATTTCAATGCGTTTGTTTAATTTCAAGGGAGCCGCGTCTATGGGTCCAGCTGGGACTCGAGGGCTAGTGGTGGGCTGCCTGTTTCCTTTCCCTCTGCAAAATCTCACCCGTGACTTGCAGCATGCGTCACCTCCACCATAACCAAGCAACGTGACTGTGCATCATGACCCAAGGGATTACGGCCCCAGGCCAGGGAAGACGCAGGAAGATCAAAACAGCACCTGACGTGGTGTTTTGAGACAGAGGACACATTCATCTTTCTCCAGTGAAGAAATTTTTAAAAAGCAGTTCCTTAACTGTCTTCCCCAGGAAATAAAACTAAGGCTGAAAATCATGTGAGGTTAGCAGCTGCGGACACCTATGAGGGTTCTGCAAAGGAGTGACGGGTAAAATGTCCAGACTCTGCTCTTGGGAGCCCAGGAGCAATGCACAGCAAACAGGGACAGAAATGTTTATGACCTATAAAACATGTGCGGTGTGTACCTTCCAGAAGCTAAGTAGTTTAACCAGTTTGTCATTGACCAAGGTGGCTGGTCATCATGACCTAACTCTGAATATGGAATTACCAACCAGCCAACTCCCCTGCCCAGGAGGGCCTTCCCCTCTGCCCACTGTCAGCTGCTGGGAAGAACTGGTAAAGCACAACAGCAGCAAATAGATCATTTTTTACCCTCATTTTAGCCGCTCTAGCAGTACCAAAAGGCTATCTGTAGCTTCCAAACTCAATTCTAAAAGTTGGCAAGTGACATGGTATAGAAAAAGCAGGTTGAAAATGATTTTTAGTCCTTTCTATATTACTTGCTCTACCGACATTCTGTTAGGAAGTAATCAAAACAGGTTATAGAAACATTTTAAATTTTTTAAAAAAACTGACTCACACTCATGCCAATCCAACCATTATTACCTTTTAAAGTATTATCTTGAAGTCTTTTTCCTGCACATTTTAACAGTCACCAGCTGAGAGAGTTCAGGCAAGTTACATGACCTCTCTGTGGCTCAGGTCCTCCTCTGAAACAGGGTAAAGCGCCTACCTCATGAGGGTGTGAAGAGTAAGTGGCTTCATACATGTAAAGGGCTTAGAACAGTGCCCGGTATTAATAAGCACTCAGTAAGTGCTAGCTGTAATTATTACTCAGTTGTAGCCAAAGTACACATGTGATTCTGTTTGCAGTGTGTTACAGACTTCATCATCTTGCAGTCTCCATACCCGTCATTTGTAATGACTGTGTGAGCTTCTGTGAAGTGCATACATTCCCCAGTTTCCCCATTCAGATGGCTCTCCAAAGGGAATTTAAGATATCTTCAGTTCTGACTGACTAGGCATCCAAGCATCCATTAAATAACAACAATTTGCATTTGAAGAGGGTAAGAAAAGACTCAATTACAAAATTAATTTGTATTACACGATTTCCAAAATTAGAAAGCATATAGGGATTTTAAAAATACCATGATCGGTGTGTATTTTCTATAACTTACCAAGAGGTTTAGTTAATAGTCCTCAGGGTTTCTACACAGGTAGGACAGACCTGAAACAGAGGGCTTCCAAACTATTTCAGAGATATGCCAAGATGGCATACTTCACTGAAGTATAAGGTTCAAGACATGTTTTCTGAGTTGAAAGCAATATTAGACTCCTTGTAGGTAAAGACTAAAGGGAATAGCAAGCAACAGCATTTCAACATTCTCTAAGAATTAGAAAAATTAATGCACTTTTAACCATGTAAGTCCACCCTTGCAATCATTTACTGACCAACTTTTTTACTTGATTGTATCTCAAAAAGCCACAAATGTTAATATTGTACCACCAGATCAGGTGTCTCACCTCCAGCTCACATGTAAATGCCACTGATGTATTCTATTTGGTCTGAACGGTGTCATGGCAACCACGGGGTCCTTTATCACTCATGCAAAGAGATTTTAAGGATGGAAAAAGAGAATGCAATGTTTTGGTTCACCATCTTTTGACCAGGACAAAGAGAAACAAACTCCAGCAAGACAAACATTAAAAACATTCAGCCTACTCTCTACCCCACAAACAGATTCACACACTCCTGTCTATGAGAGTTCCTGGCAAAGAGGCAGAGTATTTATGATTTATCTTGCAATCAAGGGAGCAATCCTGTTTTCACAACCAATGACTAGTGAAAATGAAAAGTGCCATCAATTCTGGCTGGTGTGCTTCAGCAGATTGAGCACAGGCCTGCGAACCAAAGGGCCACCAGTTTGATTCCCAGTCAGGGCACACGCCTGGGTTGTGGGCCAGGTCCCCAGTAAGGGGGCGCACGAGAGGCAGCCACACATTAATGTTTCTTTCCCTCTCTTTCTCCTTCCTTTCCCTTCCCCTCTCTCTAAAAATAAATAAATAAAATCTTTAAGAAGAAAAAAAGAAGAAAAGTTCCATGAGTGTAAAAGGAAAACCCGGCAGGACTGGTGCTGTGGCGGGCCACACCCTTGAGGAAATATCCCAGGACCCAGCCTACTGCTGGTCTCTGCACACAGGACACCATTCTTCCTGACCACAAGAGGCCTTTTCAGGCTAGACTTTCTGGAAGCCTTAATTGTTCTACCTAGGTTAGCCATGTCCATTTTAATTAAAGAGCACTTATTTTTAAAAGTGAAGTATGCAGAGCAGCCACACCTCTAGACACATTTTTCTAGGATTTCTTATAAATGCTTTCCCTCCTCTCCATTCAGAGGCCAACATTCAGGAAAAGACACTTAATTACCATTGCCTTTTCTCTCTCCACAAGCACATTCCTAAATGTGTCCCTGGGGGGCACCCTGGAGACTAGCACGTGATTTTTTTTTTTCTAACAGATTATCTACATACAGACTTCTCCCTGAAGGAAAGGAATTTCTTTTCTCATTAGTGACTAAAAGTGGTTCCTTTGCCAAAAGCATCATTAGCCAACAAGCTGCAGAAGGCAACCTGCTGCTTCAATGTTCAGAAAGAGCACAAACTGGGGAACTGAAAAAGCAGAGCTTTAGCCTCGCACTTCCGACACCTCTAGTCTTTAATTCCCCGGACTGAATGTAAGGTTTAACCATTCTCCATGTCCACGCAGGCAAACACGCCTGCCCGTGCCTAAGGAACTGCACAGGCACACGCACACACATGCGCTCACTCTCAGAGACCGTGAGCTCTGAGATGGGCCACACAGCAACAACGAGACCAAAGTTGCCCCTGACGAGGGAGAAGCAGATAAAAGCCAGGCGTGGTCTCCTCTGGGGCCAGCTGGGGCATCAGGTCTGACCCGGGCCACCTGAAGGGGAGCAGAAAAATCATCCTGGCAGCGGGCTTACTTTCTTCAGAGGCAATACAAGAGCCCGACTGTTGATTTTGTCGGAATTCCAAGGCCTGGGAATTCAGAGATCTACACCAGACCCAGAAAGAGAGGCCACCCAGGGAACTGCTCTGGGGTGAAGATAAGGCCTAAAACGACCTCCCATCACACTCTCCACTACGGTTAGGGTTTCCTAATCCTTCTGGAGCTAAACCAGAGCTAATGTCCCTCCAAAAGTACAGAGTGAGAACAGTTTTCTAGGACGAATGGCAATTAAAACGTAAGTATTTTAATAGATCTAAGATTATTGTTAAAGAGGAGGAAGAGTGATATCAGCAAATATGTTTGAGCTGATGGCATTTTAATCAGCACATGTATTGCTTTTAAGGTAATTACAACACTTTTGAGTTAATAACTACAATTAAAATGACAGATACTATTTATAAAAACCTTCCCACTGATGGCAGCTATAGACATACAATAGAAGTCTGTAACCAAAAGGAAGTTTAAGCAAAAGGGGGAAAGCACAGGTCTCTTGTACACTTACATACCCTAATGTGAAAAAACGTTTAAACGGTTAGCTTACTTGCCTCCAGAGTTTTATTTTCCATTTATGGGTTTACTTTTCCTAATGTTACATATTATTTTTCCCTTTTCTTAGTCCTACATTCCTCGAAGTAGTGACTTCATCAGCTGTGTTGGAACACACCAGTAGAACTATACCAGCAACACTATTACAAAACAAAGACCTGGCCTGTATTAAAACTGTAAATACTTGAAGACACACATATACACACCCTAGTTTTAATTGTGTTTCCCACTAATGCACTCCAGCAGCAGACTCAACTCAACTCACGGGTGTCACTGCCCAAAACTGTCTTGGTGATGGTGACCTCACCCTAGCGCAATGACTGTTGGGAAAAGAAAGCAGCCCTCACTTCCTGGTTCATTGTCAACAGCAAGCTCTCCTATTTCATTTGTTCATTCGCATCACTTCCTCTCACTCGCCCCCACCCACATCCAATCCATCACAAGCCATACCATCTGAGCCTCCAGAGTATCTCTGAAATCCACCCACTTCTGTCCATCTCCACAGCCATCAACCTAGTCCAAGCCACCAACATTGGTCCCCTGGATTACTGCAGTGGCCCCCTATTTTGTTTATTTGATTCCAAACTACGCCTGCTGCAAAGCCATTCTCCACCCAGCAGCCACAGAGATTTCTGAGCAGTGGATTACACCACCTCTATGCTTTTAATACTCACTGGCTCCCACTGTTCTTCAGTAAAGCCCTCAATCTACACAATCTCTCCAGCTACTGCAGGGCCTTTGCACAAACTGGTCCCCCCGCCCCCGCATCAGCCCTCCTTCCCCTACTCATCACTAGAAAAACTCCTTATTCTTCAGGTCTTTGCCTCAGAAAGGCTATCTGCGATCTTCTTTAAATCATGTCCTTCCCGCTCTTTTCTCTTATGAGAACCTGTTCTCTTCCCACACAGTACTTACCATTATACACGATTATTTATTTACGTGTTCATTTGTTTAATGCCTCTACCCTCCACCATCACCACCACCAGCCGCCCAAGGCTCCGAGCTTCCCGAAAGCAGGAATCGCATTGGTTTCGGTCACCATTGTTTACACTGTATACCCAGTACCTGGCACATAGTAGGTGTTAAACAATATTTATGAAAAGCATGGATAAACTTTAAGGACAAAGGGGGAAAGGCAGTTAGAACTTTCCCCATGCTAACTGAATGTTTTACAAATAAAATTATCATCACATCATACCATGAAAAGCACAAGGGAACATCTGTAATAGCTCCAGAAAAATGGCTCTGAGGGAACGTCCCCCTTCCTGGTCACTTCACTGCATTGCCACGAGCAGGTTGGGGTTCGTCCCAGAGCGGACAGACGGCGCTCTTGGACTCTGAGCTACCAGTTTCCTATGTGGAGTGGGAAGGGACTGGGACTTGGGCAAGAGGTAGGAGGGTTTCCAGTAAGGCCCAATGGTATCTTTAAGGGGAATCCCAAGAAAGGAAAGCCTTACCCATGTTGCTCAAATGTTCCATTCTATTACAAACAACTGAAGAGTATGCCTAGGAAACCTAAAGGTATAAGCACATATACCGACTGTTTATAGTTTGTGAATTATACATCTCTACGGTCTTCTAAGTCATTTCTCTGCATCCAACGCTCCCAGAAAAACAACTCTCTTTATTCCTCTTTAATGACCCAAATTTGCTTTGGCAACTTATTACAGCACCCTTCTACACTTAGTCCTTCAACGTAGTGAACCTTTATAAATGCCCGAATCCTTTCATATACAACAAAATTCCCTCTCAAAGCCTAAACGGATAGAGGAAAATGACTCTCCACCACTCACTCATTCTCTTCCTGTCTGGAAGACGATTCCAGGATTAAGTTTCAGGAGAGTTACACAATGGCCTTCCAGTCACCAGCCTGAATATTTATTTTAATCTATCTTCAACAGGTAATTCCCCCAAATTGTGTTGCTCTCAGTATCCTAAAAAAGTTTTTTTAATCAGTCTGGAACCCAAACCACACTCTCGTGGAGACTAGAGAACTGAGCAGAGACCCCTACCTGTTAGTCACCTGGTTCTGCCTCTCAGATGCATGTCTCTTTTATGACCGTTGTATGAACCTTGGAGGCTCAACGGAGTCCCAGCCGGGGCCCCAGGTCTTTAACAGATGCGTGTAAGTGTGAAACCAATTCATTCCTATTTCTTCTTCAGTAAAGGGGCCACATGTGCACTCTGCCCTACTGAATGTACCCTATCCTACAGGTCTGCCCCTGTTTGGTGTTTTTAAAATGTGTCATCACACTAAAGTCAAGGCCCGCAGAAGCTGAGTCATTATAAAAAGCATATTCTCTTGACTCCTCGAAGACAGGATAGATGAGGGCTTATCAAGATAACAAATGCACACATCAGCACAGTCAGCTCTAAATGCCTTGACCTGCAGCTTCTCGGCCCATGACGAAAGTCACACTCTATAGCAGCAATCTCCTCTGCTAGAGATGAACACACGCACATATACACAGACCTATAGACCAAGATAGGAGCTTTTGTTTTGCTTTATTTTTTAAAAGATTTTATTTATTTATTTTTAAAGAGAGGAGAAGGCTGAAAGAGAGGGAGAGAAACATCAATGTGTGGTTGCCTCTAGCACACCCCCAACTGGGGACCTGGCCCACAACTCAGGCTTGTGCCCTGACTGGGAATGTAACCAGCGTCCCTTTGGTTCATAGGCTGGTATTCAATCCACTCAGCCACATAAGCCAGGGCATGAGCTTTTGTTTTATTTCTGGTTTTCAGTGTCTGAGGTAGAGTCAAACCATTAATAACTAGCTCAAATTACTTCCTAGCCCAACCAGTTTGTTAAAATTCCACCTTTCATTCTCCAAATCTTAGTTCTCTTGAGGGCCCAGGCCTCAGACAATTTGTTTAACTGGGTTCCCCCAGCACCTTGGAAAGTCCCAGGAAGTGATAGATGGAAAGCTTGTAGTTTCACCTCCTACTAGAGAAGCAAAGAAGCCTTCGTTTGCAGTTATTAAAAAAAAGAAAAAGCCCATCCACTAAGCACCATTTTTCCTACAAGCTGATATTGTGACTCAGTGGTAATCAGCTCATATAATAGAGATAGAAGTGACCACCTCAGTTTAGGGTTACATTGGAGAGGATGAAAATGAAGATGCAAAGACTAAACCCTTCCTGAAACAGGGAGCTTAGGGGGGTTTTCTTGCCTCACAAAGCAGTACCAGAACTTTTAAAATCTATATTAATCCAGGAACCCAGAAACAGCTTACAAACATTAATTAAGTTGGGCAACGAGCTCCATTCATAAATAGGGAAACCTGGGTGTTGAGAAATCAAGCAGCCTGAAACCCAACAATGAGTCAGGACCAGTGCAGGTACCAGACAGGGGAACATGGAGTCCCCATCTCTGGCAGGGAGATGCACTTTGTCTTTCATGACAATAAAATGTTCCCATAAGAAACAGATGATAATATCCACACATCTTGGGTTGGGACCAAACAAAGAGCCGCTAATGGCGCCCAGTTGAAGTTGAAAAGGAAGCCAACCCAAGGCCCCTGATGTCATTTAATAAAATGAAAAATGAGCATGGCTTCAGCCCCTCCTTAGCAAAGACACTAATCACCTTATGGCTTGTAAGCTAATGCCAAGAAGATACCCCATCCATCCTCACCTCAAGGCTCTCTGTTTTTATCTGATTCGAGTTCAGAAATGCCTATTCATCTTTGGCCAGATAAGCAAATCAGGTATTATATTTGCAAGCATGCACGCTGAAATTGGACCCACCCTACAGAAAAAGGAGTCTGGTAACATCAAACCCTCTAGTTTTTCCCGTCTCCTTCACAAGGTAAAGTTAAAATACTGTCTACATTTAAAACACAAAATGTGAATCAGCGTGCTTCATAAACTGTAGGGGCTAGGTGGCAACAATCCTGGCTTGCATATGTAAGTTCCAGCAAGTAGTCAAGAAAGCTAAGTAAGATTAGCTTTTGGTATACTAGATGTATAATCAAATGTTCCATTCCAAACACCTAGGAAAGAGAACAAAAAACTGGGTAAAATCTTGGAGTGAACTGGGTTTTGCCCAGCTTTCCCTGCAGGAGTGAGATACCCTTGACTGGGAGCTACAGGTGAACAGCCATCTGGTGGGAGCAGGGCCAGGGACACAACTTGACAAACTCCAAAGAAAAACAACGCCTACCTCCCAGCTGAGCTTGGCCAAGGGCAGAGCCTGGCTCCAGACATCACTGGGAAATTCAAACTAATTTGGAGCCCAGGCAAACAGGGTTAATATTTTTTTTGGTCTGAAGGTTAAGACCAAACTGTTCTAGCATTCTTTGGGGAGGAGAGGGGGGAAGGGAGGGCCAAATTCTCTTCCGGAATCCCTTAGGCCAGGGTAAGGTGGGGGTGGGAGATAGCCATCACCAGGCAACCCGCACTCCCATTCCCCGCCCTCACCTCCACCCACCCCACACTGTAATACCCCTGTTCCGTCCCTGGATGAGCCTCTAGAGCCAGGGTGTCAGTGGGTTTCACTCCCCCAGTTAATCCTCTCTGTGCCCTGGTCGAGTACAGTAAAATACCTAGGAAGCTTTCCACATAATTAATGCGTATATCAAATGTACACAGTACTGGATTATGGGGAGGGGGAGGGGGAGGGTCATCAAGGAACATGTTTAATGGACACATGGACAAAGCTAAAGGGGGGCAGGATCGAGGGGGGATGTGGGGATGGGTGGGGTGGGGGGGAAGTGAGGGGGAAATAGAGACAACTGTACTTGGACAACATTTTAAAAATTAAAAAAATAAATATACACACTAACTACACTACAGGAATTCATGTATTTTCAGCCCACATGTATTTTCAATTCATCAAAAATTCATGAAGTGCTTACTAAGTTCCAGACGCTGAGCGAGGTCTTGCCGATTCAAAATCGCCCCAGGTACCCCTCCCAGCTTTCAGAGCCCACACACTAGGAGAGCTGGAGCGGGACAGCCGAAGAAGTTGAAGCTAGGTGAAAATGCTACTATTGCTCCAGGGAGGGATCCCTTTTGAACGGTCTCTCCCTGTCTGTCCTCTTGAGACAGCAGCGCCGAGACGGCCCGATCACTCTAAACGGATCTAAGCTCCCAGGCCACCCCGCACTCCCCGCGCCCCTGCTCCGGGTCCTCTCCCGCGGCCCGCACTCACTGCGTCTTCCGGCGACCCTGGTTTTGATGCAGGTCCCGCAGGTCCACCTCCGCGCGGCCCAGGAACTTGTCGAGGCCGAGCAGCGCGCGGTGCAGCACGGTCAGTTGCAGGGTGACGGCGGCAGCGGGAGCAGCCCCGGCGGACAGCAGCGGCGGCAGTTCGAAGGTGGCCTCCTCCCGCCACACCGGCGCACCCAGGCTGCGCTCCGACACCGAGGTGGCGTACTTCTCCTTGCCCACCTGGATCACGGCGTACGCATCGCTTGTGCCGCCAGGGCCCTTGGCCCTCAGACCCCGCGCCTGCAGCACCGTCACCTGCACGTGTGTTGGGGACCACACGGTTCCCGGGCCCCGGCCCGCCGAAGCCGCCAGGGACATGGTGACTGCGCTGTAGTATACACCAAAGCGAGAAGATCGCCGCGACTCGCGGCCTCTACAGCCCGCCCCACCGCCCGGGCCACTTTAAGGCTTCCGGCCACGCCCCCGCCTGGGCCCTCCTCCCTCAGACCGCCCCGCCCCACCCACGGTACCCGCCCCAAAAGCTGCGGCTCACGCCCCGCGGCGCCCGGAGCGCCGGGGGCGGGGCTGGCGAGGCGAGAGAGGGGCGGGGCTTGGAGGATTCTGGTCTGTGAGGTGGTAGGTGGGTGAGGGATGGAATCCACAACCGCCCAACCGAAACTGGACGGGGAACTGACTTGGGAATCGGACCTCCTTTCCAGTCTGGCATTGCCCACTGGCATGTGTGACTTTGCACAGATTAGAGAACATCTTTTGGTCTCAATCTCTCCATCTGTAAAATGAGTTAACAATCACCTCCTAGAATTGCTGTAAAAAAAAATGTAGCCTGGTTCGTGGTGAGTTCTTAGTAAACACTAGCTATGAGAGTAATAATGAACATGATAAAAAATTCACCGCTCTTTCTGCTTTGACCGCCCGGGTGGTTACTGTGGAGGACAGCGGGTTCTGGGATGGTGCCAGGTGGGTGGGGAAGGAGGAGGATCATGTCAAAGCCTGAAAAGGGGAAGGTAAAGTGGGGCGGGGTGGGGGGACGGTATGAGGTGGTGTGGGGTGTCCAATTTTGCCCTGCCCTCACCAAATATGGTGAGGCTAAAAGGCTAAGTTAGAGAAGGAGAAGAAAGGGGGAACTGAACCTGGATTGCCAAACCAGAAGTCAGGAGCGGAGGGTCCGCCCACCCCCGTTTCCCCATTTCTTCCTGGGGGACCCTCTTTGGTTTCTCCCTGCTCTTTATCTCTGTACTCCTCGTGAGTCGCTTCCTTGTTCCAAATGTCCATTAGATTGGCATATTCCCTTCATTCCCAATATCCTGCTTCTAAGGCTCAACTGTGGATCTTTGAAGGTTTTTAGGTTTTACAGTTAAGAAAAGGCCCAGAACTGAGAAGTGACTGGTTCAAGGCCCCACAACAGAGCCAGGACTAGAACCCAGGTGTCCTGACTCTCATCCAATGTTTTCACTGCTTTCCTTGCTTCTTCCAGATCCTCAGAACCCCAATCTTGCATTTCTATTAGTATTCCCCTGATTTCTGGGCTCTCTTCCCTCCAGTCCACACTGCATATTGTTGCCCTAACTAACCTGCTTGAAATCCTACGATGTTGCCTCACCTGTATTAACTTCAGACTTAGAGATTTAAGGGCCTTCCAGTTCTGACCCCACGCTGAGTCATTCTCCTCTAGCTCCTGAACAAATTGTAACCCAGGTAATCTTCCCACTTCCACGTCTTTAGCACTTCGCTGTCCTGTGGCTGCCCTACCAACCTCTGCCCAGCCAAGTCCTTCCCCCTGCAAGGCTTCACTCAGATTTGTCCACAGTTTGGCTTCTGATATCCCTCTTCAGGGTAGGGACCAGGCGGTGACTTATGTGACTTGTCTCTGCCACAGCTCCTCGCAGAAACCTGGGTACACAGTAGGTCCTTGGACAGTGCTGTGGAATTGAAGAGTTGCAGGTTATTCCAGTCAACCATGAGTACACAATGTTCTCTTTTACCATGTAGGAAATGACAAAACAGACATTATACCTCAGGTTTGACACTGAGGGCAGCTACAGTGTGGGAAAAGCCTATTTAGTACGTTGTAAACATTTAATGTGATCAGTAGGGAGAAGGAAAGGAGGCACCAGACACGTAAGAGGCAGGAAAGCTTAACAGAACTCTGTTGTTTTTGCGCTGTTTTCCCTTCCTGGCCATCTATTAACCTCATTCAACCTCATGGCTCCATTCATTACCGTAAAGATTTATTGAGAACTTACTTTGTGCTAGTTGCTACCTCCAAAGAGACTCAGTTCTGAGGAATGACCAATGCTATAAGAAGTCCTGTATTAATATAATGCTTTGGATGCTTTAAGGAGAAAGCGATTTCTCTAAGCAAGTGGATTTTGATGAAGGGAGTAGTATCGACCTGTGTCTTAAAGGGTATACTAGATTTGATGGGCAGAGAAGATGATGGTGGAAGAGCGTTTCAGGAGAGAACAGACCAGCCTTAGCAAGGGGTGGGGTCCGGTGAGTTCATGGCATGTTTAGGGGTTATGAGTCCCTTGGGGCTGGAGTGTGGGATATTTTAGGAAGGCACTGGGGACAGGTGGTGGAGATTAGACAGCCAAGGAAGGGGTGCCCAGATCATGTAAATCATGAACTCCAGGCTAAGGAGTGTTCATGTTTATACTACAGTATTAGACAAGGTGAGCCAGCTTTCAGAGGATCTTGGGCAGTGGCTGTGCTGTAGGTTATAAGGCAGGTATAAGGAGTAGGCCAGCAGCCAATAGCATGGCAGGTCACAGCTAGATACCTTCTTCATTTTCACCTGGGGACATCTGCCTACAGCCCCATTCTGTCCCAGCCCTTATCCACCCTTGGTGTCCATTTTGTACTGGTACTGCATTAAATAAGGAATATTCTTCCCTCTTGCTTGTCCTACCTGTCTACTGCTCCACTACATCCCAGCTGGACAAAGTCAGAGATCTGAAGTCAAAACTGATGCTGGGAGAAAAGTTTTTCAGCTCTGGCCTCCCCTCCCCACCTGCCGCACTCACACGATTAGCACAGCCCTCACAATAGAGTCGGGAATGAAACCTACCCGGACAGCACAGCCTCACGGGCTGAGTATGACACCAAGCATTCCTTCCAGTCATGGAAAGGATTAGAAGACAAAGTGGAGGAAGGGCTCCATAGAGAGGGGAGGAAAAATGATAGTACCTGTGACCTCATCTATTTGGGTTTCTGTCATACACAAATAGGTTCTGTGGTTAAAGCAGAGGTGGCGGGTTGGGGTCGCGCAGGGCTGCCTAGCCACCCCTGAGAAATCGAGATCAAGAACTTTCCCTGTGGACACTGGGCAGTGACAGGGGTAAACTCAGAGGAGTGGGGGTCACTAGAGGCAGGAATTAGACATTTGTCAGAGAAGAGAGACGCCAGGAGCTCCAGAAGGGGGCTTGTTTGGGAATTGGCTCCTGCTCCCTAGATTCCTGGATAGTCCTTTTCTCCCTCCTCCAATCAGAGCACATTGTCTGTACCTTAAGACTCACACACTGACTGCTCTGCAGTGAGAATCTGTCTTCTCCCCGCTTTACAGACCCACTGTCGTTGGCCCTGGGGCAGTGGACCCTGAAGGTTCGCTGAATGCCGGGAGTGTTTGCAAACACCTCCCACAGCCAGGGTGCGGCCAGATGACTGCTCCTTCCTCTCACCCCGCCCCGCCTCCAACTCTGACTGAAAGAGGAAAAGAGTTTCAGTCGGCCCAGAGCACTTGGACAAGGTGTCGGGCAGGTTAGACTGGACAAGTTAGCCACCTGTCCTCTCCCAAAGCAGCAGCACAGAGAGCACCAGGACTCCAGTCGGCAGGCCCGACCCTGGGCCTCTCCACAGGCAGCACTCACCTGTGTAGTCAGACTGTCACCTGTGTAGTCAGACTGTGAGCACATTGTCTCGTAGGCACAGTTGGGAAGAATTCCCCTCCAGGACATTGTGTGGAGCCATGCTAGGGGCTGTGAGACAGGGCATGCCCAGGGAGGGACTTTGACAGCCTTGCTACCTGCCAATCACTCCTGCCCACAGCCCCTCAGTACCCCCCAACTGCAGGAATGCTAACTCAAAAATCCCTTCTGAGGGCTCTGGAGGGGCGAATGTGCTATCCCAGAAAGGGGCTGGGAATGGCTGCTTGTCTTTCTCCTCTGCCTCAGACTCAGGTGTGGCGACAAAAGTCCACAGGCATGACTCATTCACTGCTGAGCTTGGTAAACAGCCCTCTGGCTTCTCCAGGCTCACTGGACTGACCAAGGAGACTACCTTCCAGGTGTTGCCTCTAGCAGCCAGGAGCGAGGGGTTCTCTGCAGGCAAATGGCTCCCCATTTCCCATACACTCTTGTGGACAGCATTTTTTGTTAACAAAACTTGCATCACTGATGACACAAAGGTATTATCTTTCCAATTTGTCCAGTCCCTTCGGAAAAAGGCACTTGAATCCCACAATTAAAATGCCGCAGGGAATGCGTACCCCATCCCTCCCCATTTTCTGCACAAAGCCTTCCCTCTGCCTCTCCCTTCAGAATTGTCTCTTCTTTCTTAGCTTTTCTTTCTTTCTTTCTTTCTTTCTTTCTTTCTTTTGCTTTTTTCACTTGTAAACATCTCAAGGGCAGTAAGCGTGGTCCTCACCATTTTTAGCTCTCCAAATTCCTTGCAATAAAAAGCAGTTCAAGTTAAGCAGAAGAGGTATAAATGACTTTTAAGCCATCAGCATTAACCCATTCATTGCTGCTACCACCACAGTTAGCACTACCCTGCATAACCACCTTTTAAAAATATAAGGTTTAGCCCTGGGTGCTGTGGCTCAGTGGATTGGGTGACAGCCTGCGAGGCAAGGGTAGGTGGATGGGTTCCTGGTCTGTTCCTGGTCAGGGCGCATGCCTGGGCTGCAGGTCAGGTCCCCAGTGTGGGGGTGCGTGAGAGGTGACCACACATTAGTGTTTCTCTCCCTCTCTTTCTCCCTCCCTTCCCCTTTAAAAATAAATAAATATTTTTTAAAGAACATAAGGTTTATTTTGTCTGGATATAAAAGAACTATATGTTCATTGTATGCAAGCTATACTCCACCTTTCCAGACTAAGTTTTACAGCATACAGAGAGAAAGCAGATATTTTGAGTACACATTCCTCCTTGAATTTTCCCATTAGAGTCTACCTCTCAGGCTCTTGTTCTCGGCCTCTCCCATACATGCCATGAGCTTCCACCTTTTCAACTGCTGGCACTTCTAGATACAGACCTCACTGCAGCAGAGCTGGCCAAGAGGTGGGTGTGAGTGGACCCACTCTCCCTTCACTCCTCTTCCCTTTTGGTGCTACAATACATAGCACAGGGCTTATGAGTCCATTGACTTTTTTAAAGTATAGTTGGCATATAATCTTACATTAGTTTCAGGTATACAACATAGTGATTCAACATTATATACCTTACGATGTGATCACCACAATAAGCCTAGTAACTATCACTATACAAAGTTATCACTATATTGTTGACTATTTTCTTTTGCTGTGCATTACATCTCCATGTCTTCCTTATTTTATAACTGGAAATTTATACCTCTTATTCCCCTTCACCTTTCTCATCCATCCCCTGCCCCTCCCTTCCCTCCTGGCAACCAGTTTGTTCTCTGTGTCTATGAGTCTATTTCTATTTTGCTTGGTTTGGTATGTGGACTTTTGACCCTAAGGAATTCCAAAGTAGGCCTACAAGCTTAAAGCTGAGATCAATATGACATTTCACCAAGTCCAAGGGGAAGAACCAGAAAAAAGCTCTTTACCTGGGGGTGCCCTGTAGGAGGTACCCCCAGGAAAGGAGAAGTGCCCCCTTCTTACCTGCCGCTGTAGTCCCTTCTATGACTCTGCCCGCCTTCAAGAAACCCTACCCTTACCCATCCTAGTAGGCATAACACCTTTCCTAAGTCTGAATCAGTCGCCCTGGAACATCATTGCCCAGTACCACCCCAACCACCACACTCCAAATCTCAGCAAGGAAGGTCGGGGACATTAAGTCTCATAGGGCAGTTCAGAAGCAAAGCACAGCTCAGCCTGTTCCATGCCACAGTTGGGTTCTCCAACTCCACTTTCCTTCAAAATCTGTTAGACTGAAAATATATACCCATGTCCCAAAATGAAACATTACTGATAGGTGGTATCACCTAAACCCATGAGAAAGAAAATGTAACCATTCATAATTTTTAATACATATATGTGTTGTAATCTAATATATTCAACAAATGAAAGAAAACTGTATAACAGGGACAGATTTTTTTAAACCAACTTTATTATGGCTTTACAGCATAGCTGTGATAAAGGCAAGAAGATGAAAAGAAAAATGTGCTATAACCATTATATGAAGAAAATGGCACAGAAGTGTTCAGCCCAGTGAATTTCCACCACTCAGATCAAGAAGTAGAACAGTATCAGCCCCAGCATAAATCTCTCTCGAGTCCCCCCCAGCCACTAGGTGCCCACTTTTCCAAAAGTAGCCACTGTCCTAACTTCTGTCTGCATAGATCAGTCTTGCTATTTTTGAGCATAGTATATAAATGAATCAGACATTTGGTATTTATTTGGGTCTGGCTCCTTTCACTCGGTATTATCATCTTTATGAGCAACACCAATGGTGTTCATATAGCAGTAATTTATTCCTCTTTATTGTTTTATAGTGCTCCGTGATATGAATATACCACAGTTTATCTTTCATTCTACAGTTGATAGACGTTTAGGTTGTTTCTAGTTTGCAGTTTGTAGTGGACTGAATATTGGTCCCACAAAAGATACGTGCACATCGTGGTCCCCGGCACCTGTGAATATTACTTTGTTTAGGAAAAAAAGGAATCTTTGCAAATGTAATTAAGAATCTTGACATGAGAAGATCATCCTGGATTACCCAAGCGGGCTCTAGATCCAATGACAAGAGTCCCTAAAAGAATGAGGCAGAAGGAGATGACAGAGACTGAAAGGGAAAAGGCCATGAGAAGGTGAGGGCAGAGATTGGAGTGACGTCACCAGAAACCAAAAAGTGCCAAAAGAGACAAGGAACAGACTCTCCCCTGGAGCTTCCGGAGGGAGCACAGCCCTGAGCACTGTGGATTTCAGACTTCTGGCCTCCAGGACTGACAGCGAGAAGCGAAATCACTGCTGTTTTCAGGCAGCCAAGTTTCTGGCAATTTGTTATGATTGCCATAGGGAACTAATGCAGGGCTACTAGGAACAGATGTGCTATGCATTTTGTTGTATATTATTGGTACAATACACACACCTAACAATAAACAAACACACACCTAAGAATGGAATTGCTGGATGATAGGGAGGCTATATGCTTAGCACTCAGACATTGCCAAACAGTTGTCCAGAGTACTTACCAATTTACACTCCCACCAGCAACATTTGACAGATCCAGTTTCTCCACATCTTTGTCAGCCTTGGAATTGTCGGTCTTTTCTATTTTGCCCCTCCGGTGGATGTGCAGGGCTTTTAATTTGTGTTTTCCCAGGGACTAATGGGGTGTGTGCTTGTTTCCTGGCCACCGGAATACGATCTTCTGTGATGTGCCTCCTCGCTCCTTTTGTCCATTTTCCCAGTTTTCTGTCTTATTGATTTGTTATATGTATAATATATGTGATACTTTTTTCATTATATATTTGTTTTATGTGTTTGTGTATGTGTATACACACACACACACACACACACACAGTACCTTTGTCCAAAAAATATAATGCAAATATCTTCTCCCACCCTATGACTTGCCTTTTTGTTCTCTTTGTGGAGTTTTGGGGTAAAAGGAATTTCTTACTTTCCTTTGATGAAATCTGAATTATCAATCTTTTCTTTTATAGTTAGTGCTTTTGCGTCCTGTTTTAAGAAATCTTTGCTGCTTGTAGAGATGAGCAAGTGTGGTGATTGAGGGGGATGGGGAGTGGAGGTGGGAGACAGTATGGGGATAAATGGAAATGAAAAGAAAAACAATAAAAATGTAAAAAATATTTTTAATACCAAAATCATTTTAAAAAATCTTTGCTGTTCCAAAGTCATGAACACATTGTTTATAATCTTCTAGAAGTATTATTTACTTTATCTTTCAAATTTAGATTAACAATCCAACTAGAACTAATTCTGTATATTGTTAAAAGATAACTTTCCAATGAAAAGATAAAATCATGACTCTCATACAGATATAAAAAGAAATGTTAGCATTTTGTTTAATGTATTAATAAGGAAAACTGGCAAGGTGTTTCCACCTGTTCAAAGGTGAATCCAAAGAACAGACACATTTATAGAACAGGAATATTGAAATGAATATGCAAATTGAGGCAAAACTGGTTTTTGCATGATTGGAATGAGGTTATCCCTCCACCAGATGGAATTTATTTTCATGAATTTGCATTGATACCAATTATGCATAAGTTATAGAGTTATAAAATAGCTGCCATAAAGTCAAAATCAGATAAGCCAGAGGGTATGCTACAGAAAGTGCAGTTTTCCATTGAAGCACAAAATTTTCCTGCCCTATGGTATCAGATAGGGGTCAGGGTTCTTCATATATTTTTTCAAATAGACCTTGTGTCATTTACTGAAAAACCCAGCCTTCCTCCACCAACTCTTCACTATTGCCATTTCACCACACGTGGGGATTCGTTTACGAACACTGTTCTGTTCCACTGGCCTGCAAGTCCATTCCTAAACTGATGCCATGATGTCTTAGTCATCACAGCTTCATAACACATCTTGATATCTAGTCACGTAAAACCTCCAGTTTTGTCCTTCCTCCACCTAGATTTCTTGGCTATCCTTAGCCCTTTGCATTTTCATATATATATTTTAGAATAAATTGTCAATTTCTAAAATAAAGAAACTGCTCGAATTTTGGTTAAGATTGCATTGAATTTATAGGACGATTGGGGAAATTTGATATATTTATAATATTGAATCTCACAAACAATGAACAAAGTATGTCCTTTTAAAATTTAATTTCTTTCAGTGTTTGTAATTTTCTAGATAGAGGTCTTATATGTCCTTTGTTAGATTTATTTCTAAGTATTTGATGTTTTTAACATTATTATAAATAGTATCCCTATATGTTTTCATTTTTTAATAGCATTTTATAATTTGTAAAACATCTCTGGTCCTAAGAGGAGCCAATCAGTCACAAAACACAGAGCGGTGTTTGCTCCTTCTCTCTCATTCTCCCTCTTCCTCTCTCCTTCTCCGACATACACACCCCTCAGCGAGGGAGGTCCTTCGGGCCAACCAGGAACAAAAAACGGGGCTCCCTTAAGAACACAAAGAAATTAGCATTTGAAAATGGGCTCTATTAAGTTCTTAATCCAGAGCCCTCGTTCCCCTCAGTTTCTCTCTCTTTTTTTTTTAAGATTTATTTATTTATTTTTAGAGAGGGAAGGGAGGGAGAAAGAGAGAGAGAGAGAAACATCCATGTGCGGTTGCTGGGAGTCGTGGCCTGCGACCCTGGCATGTGCCCTGGCTGGGAATCGAACCTGCGATACTTTGGTTCGTAGCCCACGCTGAATCCACTGAACTATGCCAGCCAGGCTAGTTTCTCTTTTTTTAAAAAAAAAAATCTCAAGCCTCTTTTTATTTATTTTATCGAGATATAATTTACACAACATAGAATTCACCATTTTAAAATGTGCAATTCAGTGGGTTTTAGTATCTTCACTATGTTGTGCAGTCATCACCGCTATATCATTCCAGAACTTCTCCATTACAAGGAAAAGAAACCCCATGCTTATTAGCAATCAGTCCCAGTTCCTCTTCCCCATCCCTCAGTTACTGCTAATCTGCTTTCTGTCTCCACAGCTTTGCCTGTTCAAAACATTTCCTGTGAGTGGAATATATGTGGCCTTTTGTGTCTGGTTTTTTTTTTACTTATCCTAAGGTTCTCAAAGTTCATCCAGGTTGTAGTATGGAATAGTACTTCATTTGTTTTTATGGCATTTCCTCAGTTTTAATCTAGGAAAGGAGAGAGAATTGGATCATAGGAAACCTGGAAAATAAGAAAAGTTAAAAAAAGCTTTTTAAAAATCACATATTCCACCTTGGAAAAATAACAACTGTTATTGTTTCAGTGTATATTTTCCAATACTTTTTCTATGTACACATTAAATGTAGTTGGCATTATACTGTGTGCAAAATATATACAATTGTAGGTACTGTTTCCCCACATTTCCTCATTTTATTAGACAATTGCATTTACTTAATTTCCAGTGGTTGCTTAATTTCATTATGAGAATGTAAACTAGTGTTTTTAATCATCTCCCTATCACTGAACATAATACTATAACACACGAAAATCTTTGTGCACAAAACACTGTCCACATTTAGCTCTGGCAGAGTAGTGCAGTTGGTTAAAGCACTGACCCGATACACCAAGGTTGCTAGTTTGATCCTGGTCAGGGCACATGCAGGAATCAACCAATGAATGCATAAATGGGTGGAATGATCTCTCTCTCTCTCTCTCTCTCTTTCTCCCCCCACCTTTCTCTCTCAAACTCAATTAAAAAAACACTGTACATATTTAGATGTATTTCCTTAACAGATTTCCTTAGGATATAGTCTGGAAAATGGGTTAAAAGCTGTGAACATTCTTAATGCTTATTATCCATCATGACAAATATCACTCCCCCAATAATGTACTGGAAAAGCTATTTCACCTAACCTTTGCCAATATCACACACTTTTTATATATGTTAATTTGATAGATTGAATGGTAATTTCTGTGTTTATGCAACTGCAAAACAGTGTAATTTGCATTTCTTTGGTGTCTAGCAAGGTTGGATATTTTCATGTGTGTCAATCAATTATTTTGTTTTATGTGTGAACTATTCATTTGTAGTCTTTTTCTAACTTCTCTGTTGTGGTCTTAGTGCTTTTTTACTAATTTATAAATACCCTTATGTAGATATTGACCCTTTTTATAGTTTCTGATAGTCTACTTTTTCCTCCCTTTTTGTCACTTACCTTTAATTCAGTCATTAATGTCTTATTTCTGTACAGACAGAAAAGTTCTTCATGGGAGGAAGAGGTGCTGTTTTCCACTGCTCTAAGCTTAGGTCTCCCCGCTTTGGATATCAGATAAATATTTGCTTTATCTGATCCTTTTTCACCTACCCTGTTTTGGCTGGAATTTTTACTATTTTATGCATTAATCTCTCTGAAATTTATATTGGTATATGATGTGGTATAATGATAAATTTTACTTTTTTCCACAAAGTTCTTTTTTTAAAGATTTTATTTATTCATTTTTAGAGAGAGGGAAAGGGAAGGAGAGTGAGAGAATTATCAATGTGTGGTTGCCACTTGTGCACCCCGTACTAGGGATCTGGCCCACAACCCAGGCACGTGCCCTAACTGGGAATCGAACTGGCGGCCCTTTGGTTCACAGCCCGTGATCAATCCACTGAGCTGCACCAGCCAGGGCTACAAAGTTCTCATTAAATATTAAAACACAATTTATTGAATAACCTCACCCTCCCCTTATTGGATTTATGATCATTTTTAATTGTATAATAAATTCCTATATATACAGACAGGGTCTGTTTGAGACATCTAGTCTTCCTGAGTGATTCCAACCATCTGATTACATAAGAATGGGTCAAACTATTTCTGTATATTTCAAGAAAAGAGAAGAATATATATATATCCTGGAAAAGCTCCTCTTTGCTCAGTTTTACTGAATCCTGACATCACAGGGTAAGAAGAAACTTCAAAGTGTCCACACCTGTCTCCAGGCTGAACTACACTGAAACCATCCCATGAGGCATTCACGAGCCAAGAAGGGCCTCACAGTCTACCACCACAGGGTGTTTTTATCAAACATTATGAAACATTCATATTGCACTAAGGAAGGGTCTTCATAAACTATGATCCAAAAACAGAATGGGATCTATATTTTGAGGATTTATATTCAATAGAAACAAAGAGAATACAGCTAAATATATTTCATGGCACTTTCCAAACATACATGAAGAAAGAAAGGCTGACATGTTTAAATGGTCCTTGACTAGATCCTTGACCTCCTATAGAAAGACAGGACAAAACCTCTAACAAGTGGTGAAAAGTTTTATGCAGAAAATTGTTATACAAACACATGTAAAAGTGAAGCCATGACAAGTGCTATTAAGGTGTCTCAGCGTTTTTCAACTTGTTTTGACTATGACATCTTCATCAAACGCACTGGACATCAGGACATCAAATGCATCTGAGCTTCTCTGAGAGTGGCACTGGAGGGTGGTAGAAGTTACGTGGGTGAAGAGGGGAAGAACCGTCCGAACAGAGGAAGCAGTGTGTGCAAAGGCCCTGTGGCAGGAGGGAGCACAAATAGGAGGCAGTGTCAAAAGGCTAACGACTAGATCCAAAGATAAGGCTAAGAGAATGGTAGGATGCAGACCATGCACAACTCTGGAAGCCACGGCAAGAACACTTGCCTTAGGAACGGATTTGTGTTTTGAAAAGATCACTGGCTGAAGAGTGGACACAGAACAGGGTGGACCATGGGTGAAGGGAGATGAATTAAATGGCTTCAGCTGAGTAGTAATGGTGGGAAGGAGGGAAAAGAATGCAATCTAGAGACTGCAGGCTGTGATTCCACAGGACTTATGAAATACCCACACTGTGCATGTGCTGTTGTAGATCTTGAAGCTGCAGCAGAAAACAAGACAAGATCATGCTCCTTCTCTAGGTTTCTGGCTTGAAGACTGCAGACAATGATGCCATTAACTAACACAGGGAACACTGGAAGAAAGATCAGGTTCCATTTTGGTCATGTTGAGCTTTGGGTACCTTTGAGACACCCAAGAGGATGGCAAACAGACTGTTGGGTTTATGGGTCTGGAGCTCAGAGCAGAGGTTTGTACTGGGAATATTATTTACTTCATCAGAACCAAACCAAGAGATAGGAGACATGCCATTAAAATATCTTTGTGTACTTAAAGCTGAGCTGGAAGTTGTACAAGAATTCATTCCAGCCCTGGTTGGGTGGCACAGTTGGTTGGAGAGTCATCCCATACACCAAAAGGTTGTGGGTTCAATCCCCCAGTGAAGGTACATACCTAGGTTGCAGGTTCAGTCCCCAATCCAGACACATAACGGAGGCAACCAATCGATGTTTTTCTCTTGAATGGATGTCTCTCTCTCTCTGTCTCTCTCCCACTTCCACTTTCTCTAAAATCAATAAATACATCCTCAGGTGAGGAGTAATGAAAAAATTTTTCATTCCAAATGCCACCATCTTTGTTTACTGGATACTTAAAATGCCATGAAAGTAGCATGTGTGAATGGGCAGCTGCTACATAGCTACACACATGTATTTACACACCCACTACATACCTGTACACATGTAATTTGCTTCTTCTTTGCTGGTCAGTTTCCTTGTTTGTATTACTTTTTTCACGTGTAGTGATCCAGCCCCCTTATTAAATCATGACAGGGTTGACCCAAGTCTGCTTTACCCTTCATGAACTTCTAAAGGATCAAACCGTGTCTAAAGTTCACTGCTTTCCCTAGAGCTCTGTACTCAAGGAATTGGATTTTCTTCTCCTCAGACTCATTTATTCACTCCATCTATTAAGAGTCCAGATTTGTTCCCAAGCATACCTTAAGACCCATCACAAACAGCTAAAGTTGTACATGAAACACAAATAATCATTCCTTTATGAATTTAAGTCCTAATTCTATAATCTTGAATATATTTATATTTATATTTATATGTGCTCCCTACTTCTGTGAACAAGTTCAGTCATGATGACACTTTCATTTAGATGTGACTCTTTAGTTCTGGGACCTTCAGCAGGTCATTCGACCACTTCCAGCCTTGGTACTCCACAAGAATAGCATTAAATGATCTCCGTGGCCTCTTACATCTCTAAAACCCTTTGAAGTCTAATTTGATAATAACAATGTCTTTTCAACACTTACATGGCTCTGATCACAGGCTTTTGGTTGAAACACCTGAGAGGAGGCAGGGAAATACCTCTAAGTATCTGGTATGGCTACATTCATCTTTTAAGTTAGGGGGTGGGGCGAATCGTGTGAGTTAACCTGAAAGCCAAGGTTGGCACTGGATGTTGGAAAACACATGTGGTTTGAAAGTGGCTTGAGGAAGGTGTGTTGGAAGGAGCACGCTGTTGAGGAAGGGGAACAGGAGCGTGTGCAGCTTGAGAGTTGCTTAGGTTTATAAGTGATGCGAGAAAATGACCACTGCCCTGATCCGGTTTTGTACAAAAGTTGAGGCCCCGGAGTGCTCTGTGATTCTGTTATGAACAAGGGAGTCATTGCAAGTTTCAATCACCTGGAAAAGAAGCAGGTCCTCAGGCAGGAAATAGACTGGGAGAGGGGCCTTGGGAACGTCGGTGGACAGGGATAGTTCCTATTTCTTTTTTTTATATATTTTATTTATTTATTTTTAGAGGGAAGGGAGGGAGAGAGAGAGAGAGAGAGAGAAACATCAATGTGCAGTTGCTGGGGGCTGTGGCCTGCAACCCAGGCATGTGCCCTGACTGAGAATCGAACCTGCGATGCTTTGGTTTGCAGCCTGTGCTCAATCCACTGAGCTACTCCAGCCAGGGCGATAGTTTCTATTTCTGTCCAGGCCCTGCTCTCCTAGCGCTGGACTTGGAAGGGGTATGCGGGCGAATCCTAAGACGGTAGCACTGTCTCAAGGCAGGCTAGAAGACTAGGGAAGAGCGGCTCCCCAAATGGAAAATAAAATTAAAAATCATAGGCTATCACTTGGATGACCTAGTTTCTGCTTATATTTTGTTTATCTCATGGTCTTTTTAGAAGTTACTTCAAATATTCCAACCTTATGAGTTTAGGGATTTAGAAGCTCTGAGGGGATTACTAGGTGAAAGGTCATGAGTCCACGATGGTCCAGCGGTTAAAGGGACACAGCCTCCTCAGCCCCCACCCCCCGGCGTCCTAAAGCTTGCTGAGGCATCAGGAATGCCAGGGGTCAAAAGTCAAGGCTATGTGGTTCTGTCACTTTTTTCCAGTAAAAGTATCCTCTTTCTACCATCAGTCTTGGAAGATTCTAGATGGTCACAAAGGAGGTGGTCATTTTCTTACGTTAGGACAAGGTTCAACCAATATCAACATATCTAACCTTTCAGAGTCATGTTTTTCTTTCTATTTATTTCTACCCTGCCCTGTTTCAAAAAGAACTTAATGTTGTTTACAAAACCACATAAATGAAGTTAAACAACATGAACTGGAGTACCACGAGAAAGGTGAGGCAGAGGAAAAACAAGGGCAGGGGCTGGGAACTGTGCTAGGAGTGAGACCAGCATGCTGCAAAGTCCCACAGGCACGTGGGGCCTCAGTGTGCTGGGCTTTCTAAAACTTGCCGAAGCTGTTAAACCAGTGCTGTGCTTTCATTCTCCAGAATTCTATCATTGTTGGGGACAAAGCCCAGTGGAACAATCAAATCCAGATTCACAGGCCAGAAGGAGACCTCTGACCTATTTCAGTGCCCGCACGCACCTGGCGAGCACCACAGCTCACCAGCTGGTCCTCATGTCTGCTTCCTGGAACCTGAACTCACCGGATACAAGCCTGCAATTGAAAAGTACCTGAAAGGAGATGTTTTTCCAAGTGTTTGGTCTGTTGGCTGTGGTGCTCGCCAGGGCAGTTTGAGCTTTCCAAGGAAAAGGGGCTCTTAGGAGCAGCAGGAGCAGGCAAAACCATTGCAACCCCCACACCCTCCACACGCCTGCGTACACACACACACACACACACACACAGCTGGGTGGACGGAGAGTCAGCCTGGCTGATGCTGGGGTGTGAAAGAATGCCTTTGAATTTCTTTACCCCTCCCAGACAAGTACTTGTGGCCACCACCCAGGACTTCACCTGAGCCACATTCCAAAGACACTTGGGATGCCGACGCACGTGGGAAATGCACACAAGAGCAGATCCCAGCCCTCCCTCCTCCTCTGCTCTGACCCAGGCAAAGGGAGGGAGTTACCAGGGCAGAGGTGCCCCGCTGCTCCACTCAAGCTCAGCTTTCTTCTTCCCGGCTCCCAAGTTTGCTAAACAGCACCACCTGCTGCCTCAAAATCAGGAGCCCCAAGAAAGCCCCAAGAAAGTCTATGTATGGGTCAGCCTTACAGGCTCTCAGTCCCACCGTGCCCGAGACTCAGAAAAGGCAGAGGGAGGGCAGGACGTCCTACCGACACCCGCTTTATGCCCTCCCCCGCCGGGTCCCCGCCCACTCCGCTCCAGCCCCACCCCTCCATGCAACCACCAGTTTCCCACAGCTTGAGGCTACCCCCACGACAGCATCAGCGATCCCCCCAAACCCAGCTTACCACGGATAAAAACAGGTCCTGAACCCAGACTCTGCCGTTGCACCTTGGCACACCCTGACAGGGAGGGGTCTGGTCTGCTCCGGGTCTGTAGGACAAACCCTTCAAAGTTCTTGTAGAAGACCCGCTGCTCGGTCAGCGTTTAAAATTGTGGTAAAACACACATAGCACAGAACTTACATTTTTAGTGTCCACTTCAGGACTGTTAAGTAATTTGCATTCTTGTGTGGCCAGTCTCCCATAAGTCTTTTCATCTGAAGTCCAGTCGCATTTTCAACACCACTCTCCCCCCAGTGCTGACCACGTCCCTTCTCCTGCCTCAAGTTCTTCTTGACTGCCATCCCTTGGCTCCCCTGATGCCGTGAACCCCTGTGGACCTCACAGAACATAGCCCACTAGCTCAGCCACTTCTCATTTCCCCACAGGCTGCCCATAAACACTGGTTTGTTTAGTTTCTGTCTCTACCCCTCCTTAAGGCAGTTTTTATTTCCCAGTTTTGGCACCTCCTGACAAAGAGAAGGCCGAAAAAAGGACAGCAGCTGAGGTTTGGTTGTTTTCCCACTGCTGCGGCTGAGAGGCACTGACTGGGAGGGGACTGCAGCACTGTCGTCTGAGCCGCCTGACTCTCGAGGACACGTAGGGGGGACTGGATGGGCTTCACTGAGTCCCGGAAGTGTGTGCAGATTTCACATGCGTGTGGGAACACAGATTTTCCTAGGGAGATTTTCTCTGCCTCTCTTCAGATTCTCAAGGGGCCCCTGACCCAGAAAAAGCCGAGACCACAGCAGGCGCCCTTGGTGAATAGCGTCTGGGGCTCTCATGGACGTACCCAGGTCCTTTCTTGGACAATCAAGGCCTGTGAACCACAGGATGTTCAACAGTCTCCCTGCCCGTGGGTGACCGCAGTTGCAGACCGAGTGAGCGAAGACAACACGGCGGCAAGGACATCACAGAAGGAGAACTGGAGCCACGCGCTAGGAAGAAAGACTGCAGTGGAATTGTGAGGGGAGGGTGATAAATCTGCAGACATTCTTGGGAAGCCAGAGACATGAGGAGGCTGCACAGAAAGTAACTCACATTCTTGTGCAACCAGGCTCTTAAAACCCTTTCCATCTGAACCCCAGTAACACTTTCAACACCTTCTCTCCCCAGTTCTGACCGTGTCCCTTCTCATATTTCAAGTTCTTCTTTATTGCCATACATTTTTCTTTTCACTGACACCATGAATCTTTGTGGAGCCTTTCATAACCCACTCTGGCCTTGGGCGACTCCTTGAGTTCTCTCCTGGGGACTTGAGTGACCACAGGACTTTCCAGAAGACTTCTAATAATAACACTCATTATGCTCTTTGCAGACATGATTTTACCACAACCCATAAAACTAGGTATTTCAATCCCCATTTTACAGAGGAAAAAACAGAGCCTTTGGGATAATAAGCAATTTTCCCAAAGTCAGATAAATGCAGAGCACAGATTCAAACTCAGTTCTGCCTCACCCCAAAGTGCATTCTCCTAACCATAAAATTATCCTTATTTTTAAAAATTGTGATAAATTGGAGAAAAGCTCACTTCCCTTAAGTACAGAATACACCTTCCCTCCTCCCCACGCCATCCAAGGAAATCCATTTCCTTTGGGGAAATACTGAATAAGCTGCTCAGGTGTGTGGAGGGGGGGCAACGCCCCCAGAGGGTGTGCTCCCATGCCGAGAGGTGCTCTCTACACTGCCTTCTAAGGCTGGACTGTGCTGAGTGCAGGGTACAAGCCTGGGCTCTGGACTGAATTGCTCAAGGTCATTAAGAAGTTGGAGAGGTTGCAAACAGGTAAGAGGAAGGGAAGGAAAATGAGGGAGCTGGTAGCCAGCTGGGGACTTTGGGGGGACAGCAGGGAGGCCTAGTGGGGATTTTACTGAGAGGGCATGTCGGATAATTTCACTTCCCCAGGTCCCCATGACAGCTTCGGCTTTGTGGTGTGAGATCGATGTCCATGTTGGAAGAATGCAGGGATATGCTGAGTTAGCCTCATCGGGAGACGAGGAGGAGTCGAGGCTGTGATCGGGAGGCTCACCTCCACTCAGCATCCCACAGTTACTGAGCCCCCGGGGGCCAGGCCCTGTGTGAGGGCCCAGGAACAGCGCCCTGCAGAGGCCGCTGCCTCTTAGGCCTCTGAGGGAGGATTCCGTGGATGAAGACTGTGCTTAGGTGCCAGCCTTACGCTGAGATGAACAGCAGATTCCTGCAAAGCTGAGTAGACTGCCCCATCCTGAGAGGCATTTTCTGGCTCTAATGCTGTACGGAGCAAGGAGTCAATTAATTAATAAAAGTACTATCACAAAAATTTGAGAACCTATTAAGTGAGAGTCACAGGCTTGAAACGGCAATATGTCCCCTGCCCTATTTTACATTAAATTGTCAAAATAAGAGAATAATATAGAATAAGTACAAAGTGTGACAGGAGGTATGAAGGAAACCAGAAAGACAGGGGATAAATGTTTGTGTGAGAGGGGAGAACTCACTTAGTAAGAGGGCTAGATAAAAGCCTCTCTGAGGGGACATATTTATGCTAAGAGCTGAGGCTCACACAATGAGACAAAGCCAACCTTACACACACACACACACACACACACACACACACACACACACCCAAAACAGGGAAAGTGTTATTGGCAGAAGAGACAGCACGTGCAAAGGCCCTGAGACAAGACGGCCTTTTTGTATTCGAGGAACTGGAAGAAGACCAGTGTGGCTGGAGTGTGGTGAGCAAGCAGAAAATGACACTTAAATCTTAAATCACAGGGTAGGGTGAGGGTGTCTGCTGCAAGTGCATGAGAGAAATGTGGGCAAGAACGCGAGATTTGGCTACTCAGGAAAGCCCCAGAGCCAGGAAAGGATGAAACCTGCCAGGAGAGGCAAAGGCCCACTGGGAGCGCTCAAGAGCAGCTCCAAGTCCCGCTCCACCCACTCCAACCAACCTCTACCTGCCGCTCCCCCCGCCCCGCCCCGCCCCGCCCCCGTAGGTGCCTAGGTATCGCCTTTCTCTCCTCCGGGCTCCCCCCTAGGGAGCAAGCTTGGCGTTGGCCCCACAACCCCAGCACCCGTGGTCGGAAGCGAGACCGTGGTTCTTGCCCCGGGTCTCCGCGGTCCCCTCGGTTCGAGGGGACACCTTTCTAGACTTTCCTCAGACGAAGCTGGGATGTCCTCTTGACCCTGGGCTCCCCCTCCACCGTCCCACACACACTCGGATTTGAGACCGACCCTGAAGCCATCTCTGCCCGCGGAGAGCAGAGAGCAGGCAGAAGCGCCCTGGCTTACCTGGGCAGCCACCTAACGACCAGGGCAGGCCTACCTAACCTCCCCACCCCCCCGTTTTCTTTTAATTTACTACCAGGTCTTGTGGGACCCACAACCGATGGAAAAGAGAAGGCAGCCCAAGAAACGCACCGCGAGGCACGCGCCCACACAGTGCTAGGCTCGGGCGCCCGCCCCCGCCAGTAGACGCTGGGACCCACGTCCCCGGGATCCTCTGGGACCCTCCGCAACCCTCTGGAATCCCCGCGTGGCCCCACGAGGAGAACCTCGGGGTTGCCAGCCACCTTCAGAGGCGGACGCGCTGGACCACCCGAGATCCCAGGGGGCAGGTCGCCGCGGGGGCGGGCCATCAGTTACAGCGTCTGGGAATTCTTGCTCCTCCGCAGGCGCCCTCCGCCGGAGACACTTAAAGAAGCCTGAGCCCGCGGAGTCCGCGTCGACCAGCCGTCAGCAACGACAAGGAGAAACCTGGCTGTCACAGCAGAAACGGAGACGCTGTGTCTTTGGCAGAAGCCGCCTGGAACCCCGGCCGGCCGGGACCCGGGCTATCTGCAGCCCAGCTGGCCAGCAAGTACTTTTGCGCAGCTGGTGGCGCTGCACGTCCTCTCACAGGACTTCCCCAGTCATCAGAAAAAGCTGTCGACCAGTTCCTTCGTCCTGCCAGTCCCTTCATCTCCTTGTGATTCCAGCCCCACAGTGGGCACGTGTTCCTCCCCGCGAAGAACAGTATCTGCTCCGCGGGGACACGGTTCCGCAGCTCCGCGTTCTCTGCAAGGCGCTGGCGGCGTAGTTGGGTCGCTGCGCGCCGGGACCCTGGAGACTCCTCTGGGCCTGCTCCGGGCGGGCGTGTGTTACCTCTCTAAGGTCTGGTTCACGAGCCCCTGGGGGAGAGAATGATGGGATGATGGGAGCAGTCTGGGTGGAGGAAGGCAGCACCGTAGCAGGAGCATAGCACCAAGCATGTCGACTTCTGCACTCTTTACCGTGGCTGTGAACTTGGTGGGTCTGATGGTCCCAAGATTGTAAAGTGAAGATAATAATATTAATAACCTACTTCTTTGTCCTGTTATGAGAAGAGCAGTCTGGGTGGAGGAAGGCAGCACCGTAGCAGGAGCATAGCACCAAGCATGTCGACTTCTGCACTCTTTACCGTGGCTGTGAACTTGGTGGGTCAGTTTACTGATGCTCCCAAGATTGTAAAGTGAAGATAATAATATTAATAACCTACTTCTTTGTCCTGTTATGAGAATTGAATGAGACGGTGGAGGTAAAGCTCTTAGAACAGTACAGCTCCGAGCAAGCACTCCACCGCCGATGGCTGTAATAGTGATGACAGTGCGACTCCTTGGAAGAGTCGGGTGCATTTGCTGACAACTTACTCAGCCTAAGCCCCCATGTCGCCAGTGTCCCAGGCTGGTCTGCAAAGGAGGACAGGCGCTCAACACATGTTATCTTACTGAAAAGAGCTGGAAATAATGGTCAATTGAGTCGCAAGGAGCACCTTAACAGCCCAGATTGTGGCGTATAAATACTTATGTCTGCAAAAAGTGACTAGAGCTCCCCTGAGAAATGACTGATTGTAGGTCTGGGGCGGAAAATATTCAAAATTTTCTTGGAACATTTTCTCCTGCCAGAAAGTAAAGAAGCTATCAAAGAGCACTAGGGTTGTGTGCAAAGATCTCACAAACTAAATTGGCCCCTACAGCTCCAAGTTCAGACATTTAAAAAAATGTTTAAATGTGCTCAAGCAAGGTAGCAGTCAGACATACTTTTGGTAATGTGATAGTCTCTGACTTACTATTCACTGTATTTTTTTTAAATTTTAGATAGAGTGCAAGGGAGGGAAAAAGCGAGGGACAGAAACATCGCACCCCAACGCACAGAGACCGAAACCCAGGCATGTGTCCTGACCAGGAATTGAACAGGCTATCCTTTGGTTTGTGGGATACCGCCATGCAGGCCAGGGCAAAGGCCAGACATTTTTTTTTATATTTTCTTTAAAGATTTTATTAATTTGTTTTTAGACAGAGGGGAAAGGGGGTGAAGAAAGGGAGAACAATATCCATGTGTGGTTGCCTCTCGAGTGCCCCCTACTGGGGGCCTGGCCTGCAACCCAGGCGTGTGCAGTGACTGGGAATCAAACCTGCCACCCTCTGGCTCACAAGCAGGCACTTAATCCAGTGAGCCACACCAGCCAGAGCTAATTTAGATTTTTATTTTTCAAAAATATGGAGAGGATGAGGAACATAGTAATGACACCATGGGGATGAAATTAGCAATATTTATTCTGTGAGAAAACTCACAGGATGAAAAATCCAGTTCTCCAATTTTAAATAATTGCAGGAATAAAAAGAGGGAGAAAGAAACTACAGATTAAAAGAAACACAAAAGACAAAAGAATTGTTCCAGCTATCTAAACTTGTGTAAAAAAATCATTCCCAAACTTAGTGTCTTAAAACAACAGCAACGTTACATTTTCTTGTGAGTCTGTAATTTGGGAAGGGCTCTTCAGGACAATTCACCTTTACTCCACGGCAATGACATCAAGGTTCGGGATCGGAATCTTCACTTCTATATCACCTGTTGCCATGTTTTATTACAGTCAGCCTTGAAACGTCACTTAGCTGTTTCATGTGACTAAGGCTGTCTCCCAATTAAGCTGCTAGAGAAAAAGGGCTGGACTATACATGATTTTTTTACATTCCACTTGATGCCCAGGCACAATGGTCTAAATGTGCTTCCCTCCAGTTTATACGCTGAAACCGAATCACCAGTGTGATGGTATTTGGGCATGGTCAGGTCATGAAGGAAGAACCCTCATGAATGCTCAATGCTCTTATAAAAGAAGCCCCAGAAAGATCGCTCACCCCTTCTGCCATGTGAGGTTACAGCTAGAAGATGCTGGTTATGAACCACGTGGTGGGCCTTCACCAGACTCTGCATCTGTTGGTGCCTTGCTCTTGGACTGCCCATCCTTCAGAAATGTGGCAAATAAATTTGTTGTTTACAAACCACCCAGTCTATAGTATTTTGTTACAGCAGCCCGAACGAACTAAGACACCAGGTCAGGGCTTTAATGCAGTAAGCGTTCAATAAATATGAGATGGTATGTTAAGGTAGATATTCCCTTCTTCTCTAAGCCTTTTCCCCCCTCCCTCTTTGCTGAGGCCAGACCAACACTTTATAAGTAGATGGAGAGACAGAGTGCTTTGCAGAGAAATGAACAGTTGCAGTGAATGATCGGCACAGGATTTTTGCAGAGGCTAAAGCTTTTATTCTAACTAGGAGTCATTTTCTTTCTGAAGATAGTTTCGAGTCCTTAGTGAAGAGGATGGCCTCATTGATGCTCTCAGTGATGTAATCTATGTTGCAAGCGTTGATGCAGGTGAAGTTAATCCGACTGTTCTTGGGGATGTAGACATGTTTCTTCTTGACCATGTATTCCACCTGTGGCACTGGTGATAATCATAGGGTCTCAGATCCTGGGGTGGCCACCTCTAAGTCCCCTCTAGCCAAGGCAGATTATGGGGGATATGGGAGAGTAAGCATTTGGGGGGGGGTGCATAGCCAGAGGGGTCTTCAAAGCAGCTTCACTTTCCTCAAGGAAGAATCAAAATCTGGTGTGAAGCTAGGGATTGGTCACCTAGTCAGCGACGTTTAATATTCAAATACAAGCCCAAGGTCAGAAAGGGGAGAGCTATCCCCTCCTAGATACTTACAGTTGAGTCCAAGGTAGCAATGGGTCCCACTCTGGTTGGTGATGTGATCCCAGGAGCCAGGGGTTCCTAGGAGCCGGAGCTTCTCCTTAACCTTTTCCTTAATCAGCATGATGTCCTCTACAATCTCTTTCAGACTCTGCTTCCTGCCAAAGGTAGGGCAGCAAAGAATTAGAGTGTGAGGTCTGCCCCTGCTCCCAACCTCCTCATTGCCTTTCCACTCCTCTTCCCTGCAGAAGCCCCCAGCCAGAGCGCTGCAGGGCACACTAGTGGAGCCAGTTATGAACCGGTTATGAATAGGAGAAAAGCTTCAGCCTGTATTAATTCAAGCAAGCTAATCAGACTCCTAGCAGACTTTGCCAGAGCAGCAAGCCCTTGAGGCTTCCTAATCTCCTGCAATCTGGAAGAGTTCAAATAATTTATCAGCCTGTGTCCCCAAAGAATGTCCTATTACCTACTTCCCTGTAGTAGGGCAAGCATTAGCATAGTCACTGTCATAGGAACACAGTGGGTCCTCAGTAATGTTGATGAATGAATGGAGTGAAGGGGCAACAGAGGCAGGAGAGAAGCACCCAGCAGAATCCTGACGATCAGGACGTCTGTAGGTATCCAGAGGCTCTGCCCATCCCTCCCTGCCCCCACCCTTCACCCTTACCAGGCTTCCTGCAGAGCAGAGTTACAGAGGATGGAGGTGATAATGCGGGCACCGCAAGTAGGAGGGTTTAGCCACAGGGCCAGAGCTAATTTCACCAGCTGGGAGAGGACGCACAGCAGGAGCTGGTTGTTGAGCGCCACCACGACTAGGAGCCCCACTCCTTCATCTGCAGCATTGGGAGAGACAGCCTCGTTCTCAGTGTCTTCCACCCCTACCAGGGCTTTCCCTGTCACTCTGCCTCCAGCCTCGAAGAAGAGCAGGGTACCCTACAGGGCCATCAGCTCAGCCCAGCCAAGTTGGTGCCCAGGACCCCAGAAGTCACCCAAGGCTCTTCTTCCAGAAAGGGTAGCCGTAAGAGTCTCAGAGGTGGGAGGGACTAGAAAGAGAACTAATCTTAACCCCTCATCTTATTGATGGGAAAAGGGGCCTAAGGGGAGAAACAGCGTAATGGGCACCAGTTTGACTAACTGAGCTAAGATGATACCAAGAACCCGAAGTCCACCTCTCCTCTTGGGTCTCCACGCTGCTCTCTCTCTCTCGGTCTCAGCTCTCTCCACGGGGTAAGGGATGTCAAACAGCACTCTCACCATGGGCGTGGCACCACCTCAGCACCAGACCTCCCTTCTCCCTCCACCCATACCATACCATAAATGCCAAAATTCTTGGACAGCGACTGGCTGCAGAAGAACTCCAAGCCTCCAGACACAAAGTATTGTAAGAATCTAGTATCTTCTTCCACGTCACCGGTGAATAAACCTTGACTGGGAATGTCAAAAAATGGGAATATCTGCTTCTTCTGTAGGAGAAAGGAGAATGAGAAGGATGAGCCCGAGGAAGGTGATGGTAGATGGAAAGAAAAGTCGGGCAAGACATCGGGCTCACCTTCATGGTGGCCATCAACTTCTCCCACTGACACTGCGTCAGCTTGCAGTTGCCCATGTTCCCGATCACAAAGACACAGCCATGCGGGGCCTGCTGCAGGTAGAGACTGTCTCGTCAGGCACTGCCCGTCCCGAGTGGTAGTGGCACCAAGGTGTGTGGAGGAGAAGTTACCCTCCACATTGGTTCCTACCACAGGGCTAGACAAATCCAAGCCTAGAAAAGGCCTTGGATTATCAGAGGGGTGGGGAGGAAAGGAAAATAAAACTGTAAATCAGGTCTGGGGGGAAGGTCCTGAGGGGGCCCCCTCTACCTTCACCACGTTGAGGAACATGTCGGGGTCCATGCACAGCTCCTTGGAGTTCCAGAAGCAGTGTTCATAAACTGTAAAGCCCAGGTCCTGGAAGATGAGTCCGTGCTGTTCTGTGGGAACACAGCCCCCCACCAGCTGGTCCGTGGGCAATGGAGAGATGGAGGCAGACACAACAGGGAGTGGGCCTGAGGGTCACTGGGTGAAAGTGGGGCTGTGGCAGGAAAGGACAAGCGTACCCCCGCTTATCCCCCATTTGTCATGACAGAGAGTGAGAAGGACAACAGTGAAGATTGTGAATGGGGTGGGAATTAGGAACAGGGGACAGGGATCTTCTGTCACCCTCATCTTGCATAGCACTCACCTCTTTGAGAAGAAATGATGTAAACTATTTGAGAATCCTGACGCCAAGTTTTGAGGAACTGGGCCCCAAGTTGGAAAGCGCCACTGTCACCAACTGTATGTATACCCCCTACCTGCCAGCAAAAAGTAAACAGAAATAACAGGTTAAAAGATTAATGGTGCCCCAGCTAGTGTGGCTCAGTGGACTGAGTGCCAGCCTGTGAACCACAGGGTCGCTGATTCAATTCCCAGTCAGGGCACATGCCTGGGTTGTGGGCCAGGTCCCCAGTGGGGTGTGCGTGAGAGGCAACCACACACTGGTCTTTCTCTCCCTCTCTTTTTCCCTCCCTTCTCACTAAAAAAAATATATATATATGTATATTTTATATATATATTAAAAAAAAGAGTAGTGGTGATACTAGTGCCACCTTAGATTCAGGGCCTTCTTTTCCAGCCAGAGCTTGCATATCAGCAGTGTGGGCTGGCTCCAGGAGCATGGGTTCTGGGTTCTGATGCTGGCTCTGCCCTTCAGGGACAAACTTTGGACTCTGTGAGCCTCAGGTGTCTCCCTTATCAGCGCCAGGGGGCCCTCCGCAGTCCCTTTCAGGTTTAAGACTGTGCAATCTCTGACCTCCACTCCATGTGTCTGGGTGAGCAAAGAACAGGCCCTTCTTCTCACCCTGTTCTCCATGATGACCCGGCTGTGCCTTCCAAAGAGGAGTTCCAAGCAGGCCTGGATGAACGCTTTCATGCCCTTCACCGGCATGTACTCATAGTTGAGGGAGGGATCCTGCGCAATCTGCAGGCGGGCCTTGTGCACCACGGGAGCAGTCCAGGGCTGGCCCTCGCTGGTCATGCAGACTGTGAGAAGAACCGCAGAGGGCGCTCTGGAGGCCGGGCCTGGGCGCTCGGCAGACTGCCCGCAAACGCTCCATCTGTCCTGGCTTTCTCAGGGCTTTGGAAAGTTGCCTAGGAAAAGACAACTTTCCTTTTTTTCCTCTCTTTTATAAAAATAATGCACTGTTAGTCGATGTGTATAATTTTTGTCTTTTTAAAGACAACGGAAACCTATGCCATTTTAAAGGGTAAAAATGATATACACAACCTGGGAATTACAGATACCCGAGATTAAACAAAGGTAACGTTGACTTTCACAGTGGCAAGGGCTGGCTGTGCATCTTAAGTGTCCATTTTGGGAACCGTTCTTGGCTGAGGAACGGAGCGGGAGTGGAGGAAGAGGCGGAAGAAAGTGTCGAGCCCATGCAGGCCCCACCCAGTGCTGGCGAAGTGGATATACTAGAGCTTATATCAAGTATCTGGAAGCCCCCAGAGAAAGGCAGAATGGCCAGGACATTCTCTGCTCTTTTCCCCACTGGGCAATTTGGTTAACAAGAACGGACCTATCTCCCGATTCCTCTGCGGCGATGGAATACTGCCCCCTAAAGGCAATTATGATGTACTAAGTCTTAGGCATCTACCTTTATAGGCCAAGAATATCTTGTTAGGGCTATCGTCTTGTTTGAAGGCCTTTAACAAGAGGCCTTCCACCTTCTGGGCTAGAGGCACATCCAAGAATACTGAAAGGGTGGACATCACTGGGATGAAGGTAGAACCAAGACTATGGCTCCACTCCTGTGTTCTCTCCTGCTTCTGGCCAAAGCCTTCCTCTAAGCCGGAGCCACACAGGCCTGCCTCTTCCCAGAACCGTGGCAGCTCCGATGCAGAGGCCCCAGACTACTGGTCACCAGAGCAACAGAACCCAACTCCCTGTCTCCCTGGTTGCGATCCTCAAGGACTATGGGAATGCTCTATGGCACCTGAGGAGAATCCCTTGAAAGGTGGATGCCTGGGCAAGGGAGTAGAGAGGACCCGGAATTCCCAGCACTCCTCCCTAAATCATTGCCTTCTCTTCTCTGGCTGCAAGTCACCCAATCCAAAATAGCAAGTCAGTTTAGAAGGTAGGGCGGTCCTGGCTGGTGTGGCTCAGTGGACTAAGTGCCGGATTGCGAGGCAAAGGGTCGCTGGTTCGATTTCTAGTCAGGGTACATCTGGCTTGGGTTGCGGGCCAGATCCCCAGTAAGGGGCGCACGAGGGGCAACTACATATTGATGTTTCTCTCCCTTTCTCCTCTCTCCCCTCCCCTCTCTCTAAAAATAAATACATAAAATCTTTTTAAAAGTAAAATATATTTTTAAAAAGTAAAGAAAAAAGATAGGGCAAGGCAGGCAGGGAATGAGCCAGGTGAGGGCCCCTCCAGCAAAAATGAAAATCTCAGATCTAGGGAATCAAGGGATTGATTGATTGACTGATTGATTGATTGTTCAACTATTCCACCTACCACTCTCCTCCACCCCACCCAGGAGGAATACATTTAAAAAGCTTCTACTTTCATTTTGCTATGGGCTCCTGATTTTAACAGGTTTTTTCCATAGTTGTTTTTTTTTAAGATTTTATTTATTTTTAGAGAGGGGGGAAGGGAGGGAGAAAGAGAGGGAGAGAAACATCAGTGTGAGGTTGCCTCTCACAGGCCCCCTATTGGGGACCTGGCCTGCAACCCAGGCACATACCCTGACTGGGCATCGAACCCAGATCCCTTTGTTTCCCAGGCCAGCACTCAATCCACTGAGCCACACCAGCCAGGGCTCCACAGTTATTTTAATAAAGAGTCCTAGGTTTAGGAACAGTATAACTTACAATGAAAGGAAGCCAGCCTATTTCTCTTAGTTATCTAGAGTTGAGACTTGTACACTGTTAACTGTTTCCATGGTGGTTAAGCAGCAGGTTAAAAGGCAAAGGTCAAGGGTGGAAAGAGTCAGCCCCTGGAGAATCAGTCTTGCATTTTGCTTTCTTCTTCTTTTATTTTTTAAAAATAACTTCATAACCCTGGCTAGTGTGGTTCAATGGATTGAGTGCCAGCCTGCGAACTGAAAGGTCACTGGTTTGATTCCCAGTCAGAGCACATGCCTGGACTGCAGGCCATGTCCCCAGTTGGGGGCGTGTGAGAGGCAACCACACATTGATGTTTCTCTCCCTCTCTTCCTCCCTCCCTTCTCTTCTCTCTAAGAGTAAATAAGTAAAATCTTTTACCAAAATGTAAAAATAAAATAAAAATAACTTCAAATGTAAAAATAAAAACAAAAGGTTGTTGGAGTCTCACCCAGATACCCTTTCCCAGCCCTGCTGGTGGGTTCGGCCTCATCTTCCAGATCTGTTTTCTCTGGAGTATTGCCTTTGGCTGACAGGAGGCAACTCACCTAAAAATTGCCTGGCAGATCACAGCCCCACCAAGACAGGTGTTCAGAAGGCCAGCCCTTTGTCTTGGGGTAACTCTGGGACTCAATTTGTGTTCCAGGGTCCACCCACATATCAGGTCGAAACTGGACTTGGGCCCCGGGCCCCCAGCCTTGCACGGCCTCGTCCCCTTCACGGGTCTGCCCCCTCACTGCCTGAGAGGCTCCTCCCGCAGGGGCCTGACTCCCTCTGCAGATCACGAGCCTGGAATCCCCTCCCCAGGCCGTGCTGTCCGGGAACCAGCCTTGAGACAGACGATTGTGAAAGTAATCTCCATTGTCGTAGAAAACTTTAAAACTTCGAAAAACTGTAGGGAAGAACACAGATTTCCTACAACTGACCCATAACCACAGTTAACATTTTGGTGACCCCCTTCCAATTTTTAAAAATAATGCTCATATTTTAAGATAGTTGACATCAAATTTACGTATCATTTTTATCACGCTTTCTTTGCATTTCACACGTGAGAATTCTAACATGTGTGCCAATGAGAACTTTTTATGCTACAAATAATTTAAAATGCCTGACTCAAACTGCCCGGAGCTAGAGGGAGAATTTATTGGCTCTATCGCTGGGCAGGCCCAGGGACATGTGACTTCATTCCCTGTCCAGTTCACTGTCACAGCATCATCTGGGTTCCAGCTTCATTCTCTGTGGTCCCCTTGGCTCTGCTCTTCTAGATGCTTCAGCTTTGGTCTCCGGCTGACTCTGGGCATGGAGCAAAAGCAAGTGTAGCATATGTGCAAAATGATATGTATTGGAGGAATTTGCATTGCAAGTGTGTGCAAATCAACTAAATGTCAATCACTGGAAGGATGTTTCCATTAACAATGGACTATCCCCAAAATGGAATTCCATGCTGCTGTTACAAACAGACCCATGTGTATAACTGTGGAAAATCTCCAAGAACATCAGTAAGTAAAAACAAGGGAGGCAGAGAGTAGAGAGCCCAGAGGGCAACATTTGGGGAGGAATAAAAGACACACTTGCGTGTGAGTGCTTGTATTTGCACAGAGACTCTCTGGAAAGACACACAGAAGCTCATGGCTGTGATTTCCTCTGGAAAGTGGAATGGGGTGGGGGTTGGACACGGACAGGGGAGAAGGCTGACTTGCTTTTCACTGTAGACTACTTCATGCCTCTGGAATGGTAAACCGCATGAATTTCCCATTCAAAAACAGTGTTTATGCTTTTTTAAAAATGGCTGCAGCCTTTCCAGACATCACATCCTTATTGTCCAGAGGAAGACAGAGCCTCTCTTCTCTTTACTCCCTGGGAGAGCAAGGACACTTCCTCTCCAGAAGCCCCAAGTCTTCCTCCTCCTTTCCTTTGGCTGCAGTGACGCACTGGCACACCTCTGACCTCACCATGGCAGAGCATGGGATCCTCGAGTGAGTGTAACCCCACTGACTAGAGCCGAGGGTGGTGTCTGTCCCTCCCAAATTGCACAGTCAGGAATGGAACTTTGATTCCTGAATCCTGAGCCACAGTGTTAGCTCTGAGAAGAGGAACGTGGTTCAAGTGCGGCCTACTGGAGTCCATCTGAAAAAGAGCCTTTCATTGCTCTCTAGTCATGCAGTTATAAGGAAATGATCCTAAATAAAGCTTCTAGAAGTCACTACCTCTGATATGGAGGCAATCCCCCCAAATTATGCCACCTGCTTGGAGAGAGAAGCTGGAAAGAACATTAGCTGAATCAAGCCTTTAATTCCTGCCAGTATCAGTTTGAGCTCCTGGTGAGGGTGCCACTTCTGAACAACAGACGACGCTGTGACCGGCTCCACCCTTACGTTCCTCTGCTGGCCCCAATGCCACTGCATGTCTGAAAGATAGGGCTTTGGTGTCACAGCTGCTGTGTCACACTGTGGTCCCTTCTAACTTCACCTGCCAAGCACACAGTAGAGGAAGTCTGTGTCTGATTGGCTGAACCTACTCATGTGACCTGCAGGCCACTCTGCACGCTCTCACTAAGGGCTGGCAGGACTGAGGGTCTAACTATTTCAGCTCCGATTGTGATGGGTGGGCTCTGTCTCCCATCAAGATTCAGAAAACAGAATTCTCCAAAGGCTAGAAAGAGATCCACAGGCAAGGCAGCCCCCCAAAAAGGACAAATATTCACAATCATATCACATCTTTCTCTTTCTCCACCCAGTGGGCTCATCTACTTCTGGTACTTCTTTCATGGAGACAAGACAAGGAATTGAAAGAGGCTTCCACATGGCCCCTTTGTAACTACCAATCTACCTACACAGGCACCCACCTACTCTGTCTCTCCTCTTGGTGCAATGTTTGAGCCCACCTCTCCTGTGCCCCTATCTCAACCCAACCTTCCCCTTTGTGCCCTGGGTCCCGGCTACCACACTCCTGAAGTTGTCCTTTCTCTTCTCTCTCATCAGTTCCTCCTCTTCCCTGGAGCATTCCCTCAAGCACACAAACAGGCGGCCAAACTCCCATCTTAAAAACAAAAAACACTCCTTTGGCCTCACATTCCCTCTGCAGCTATCACCCCACGTGTCAGCCCGTGTTCAGCCCAGGAAGCAGATCTGCTGGGGGTGCTGTGGGTATTACAGGAACTGGGCCTCACGCTATTGGAGGAGGACCTGGAGAAGTGAGGGTCCAGAGAAGGGAGCTGAAGAATCAGAGAAAAATCATTAATCGGGCCTCCTGAAACATTTGGGTGTGGACAAATCAGGGCTTGTAGGAACATTCAAGAAGCCAGATACACCCCGCTGCAGGAGTGGCACTGAGGAGGGGAAGTGCGTGAGAGGTCTACAGGGAAGATACAGCTTCAGGGCAGCTGCCACGCCTGTGGGTCTGCAGCCGCGTGGCTGGTGGTGGCCCCGGTGCTCCGAGGGGTGGCAGGGCCGACAGTCTGAAGCCGAGCTGGACGGAGGGCTGTCGAAGACAAGTCGGAACCTGCCTATCGCCTCTGCCTCCGTGTCTCACCCCGAGTCCTTCAGGTAGTAGTAGGGAGTCTGTTCACTTCTGCCTCTCCAATCTTGAGCAAGATCCTCTTTTAGAGAATCTCTGACCTGGAATCCAACAAGGATTCTGGGAAACGGGGCGCCCAGATTGACCAAAATAACAACAGGATCATTGACCACACCACGTTTCTCTGGTCCCCTTCAGAGCAATAGCCACTGAAAGAATGTCTTACACTCCCTGCCTCCACTTCTTCACCTCCCAAGCTGTGTGGAACCCACTCTGGTGGGCATTTCATCGCCTCCACACCATCAAGTTGCTCCTGTTAAGGTAACACATGGTAGACCTTTGTTCTGTCAGTACGAAGGTGCATCCTCAGGTCTCCTCCTACTGGATGTTTCAGCAGCACGTGTCAAAGCCCACCACTTCCCCCTGAAAGCACCTCCCTCCCACAGCACTCAGGCTGCTGCTTGCTTTTGATTCTCCTTTCACCTCGCTGCTACCACTTCCCGGTGGCATTCCTGGTTCCCTCTGTTACCGACTTCTCACTGTGACAATGCTCCAGGGCTCAGTCCTCTGAGTTCTTTTTTTAAATACCTCAAGTTATCTTGTTTTATTTTTTCCAGCTTTATTGAGGTATCATTGCCACACAACATTGTGTGAGTTTAAGGTGTACATCTTGTTGATCTGACACAGTCTGCATTCTCTGTCCGTGGTCACCACGCAGGTGGCTCAACCACCTCCACGAGCTTCAATGCCCTTCTGCCAAATTTGCGAATCCATCTCCAACTTCTCTTCTAACCTACTTGGAAGTCTAAGTGCCTACTTGATATTCTAAGACATAATTAATAGACTTTTCAAATTTACTATGTCCAAAACCTAACTCATAGTTTCCCGTCCCCCTCGCTTTCCCCCCATTTTACTAAGTGGCAAGTCCACTCTGCCAGGTGCCCGGGCCAGAAATCTTGGTCTCATCCCCGACTTCTCCCTTTGTCTCTTGTACACCACATCCATGCCCTGGACAAACCTTGCCATTTTTACCTGGCAACACATCTGGAGTCTGTGCTCTTGATAAACACTCACTGCTGGGATGGAGGAAGGGATGGGCGGGTAGCAGAGTGTGGACCTGTGTGTGGATGCCTGACAGAGGGCGTGGTCTGCGTGCAGGTGCCGAGACCACAAAGAGTAAAACGAGTTCTCCAGTGGAGTAAGCCTGGCTGGGATCAATCAAAAGTGGACAGGGGAGGAGGGGGGGGGGCGGGAACAGGTTAGGGAGGCAGGCACTGCCCGTCTTCTGCCTGGCCTCTATGCCAAGGAGTCTGAATCTTACCCCAAACGCTTTAGCGAGCCACTGAGTCAGTTTTAAAAGGAGAATGACATTGTCAGATTTATATTTTAGAGAAATCCCCCTGAGGGCCTGTGGAGGATGAATTAGAGCACAGGTGGCAAACACAAGGCCTGCAGGCCGAATCCGGTCCTCCACCTTGTTTTATCCGGCCCAGCACCTGGTTTCTACCCAGTGGCAGCATGGAGCTCTCACTTCACTGTTAAGGAATAGTTACATCTATACAGTCCTAAAGTTACATTCAGCCCTTTGAAGGCAACCGCGAGGTTGATGTGGCCCCCGGGGAAAATGAGTTTGACACCCCTGAATTAGAGAGAAGTCAGAACTAGGCAGGAAGGCCAAGAGGAGACTGTTATAGTTAATTCAGTTAAGAAGTGATGGAGACCTCAAGCTATGGCAGGGGCTACTGGGGAGACTTGCCAGACGTCCTCCGTGGAAACACCAGCCATCAGACCAGGTCTGGAGAGAGATGCTAGCCCGGCAGGGGTGGTTCTGAAAAATATCTGCTTACTTTAAACAGTATCCAATGTATCAATAATAGTTACCACTTATTTTTGCACCACCACTTGCATACCTCAGTTTTGTTTTTTCAAGAAACAGACATTCTTTCATTACAACTTGCAAAGAAAGCCAGGTCAGAAGCCCAATTCCAGACCACCCAGATCAATTTCAGTGAACCAGCAACCCTACCAAGAGGAGGGACATGAGAGTGGGTTAGAGGTATGAATGAGTTTGCTGTTTAGTCCTTCTCTCAGTCAATGAGGGGAAGCCACCACAAAGCTAGCCTGAGGCCCGCAGTGGCTGGAGTAGTGAAGTTCCCCATCAGCCTGTGTGTTTCTCTTTCCCCAGAAACGGTAGGAATTTCTCCACTGGAGAAGCAGCTGCCTATGCATCCCTCCTCCTCCCAGCCCCTCTCCCTGATGTTGTGGGAGAGTGTTCCAATGCCTATTAGACTCAGGCTTGGGCCCAAGGGGAGGTGTTAGAGGAAGGGCTCACTCACACGATCCAGAGACTGGAAGGGAAACTCGAAACACTGTGGGTGGTGCTGAGCTGGTGCAAAGCTCTCCTATTCCCACTTCTCTCTTCTCTGGGAAGAAGTGACCCATTTCTGCCCCCTTCTGGGAATACCAGCAGTGGAAGCAGTAATATTTCATCTTGTTTCTCGCTAAACAAATTTTGAGGACTATGTCTGTGTGCCTTTGCATTATAAAGTGCGGCACCTCACTAGCAATTTAGAAATGCAAACTGTAGTAAATGGGCTCTGAACCTTTAGCTCCTACTTTTCTTAAAATCTGTGCGGGCTGAGGTCAAGGTATCATGGGATGACTGGTCACTGTCTCCGAGGTAAAGGATGGAGATGGAGTGACCCCATCCCTGGGACACCCAATTGGAAGTCCCCAGGAAGCCTTTGGCAAGAATAGTAGGTCAGGGCAGATCACGGGATCTTCCTGAGCTCTTGGTCCCATTGTATTTTCGTTTCTGATGGGGAACCTTTTCAGACACCACAGAAGGACTATTAGAAAGAATAGCCTTAGGTAGAATTGTGCGGTGAGTCTATATTCATTTTCTAATGTTGTGTAACACGTTACCACAACCTTAGCAGCTTAGAACAACACACATTTATTATCTCACAATTTTCATGCGTCATGAGTCTGCACATGGGTTAGCTGGGTCTTCTGCTCAGGGTCTCACCAGGCTGCAGTGAAGATGCCAGCCAAGGCCACAGTCCCATCTGAGGTTCAGGGTTCTCTTCCCACTCACATGGTTGTTGACAGAATCTACTCCTTGCGGTTGCAGAACTCATGGTGGCTAGCTTCCTGAAGGCCAGCAGGCGTGTCCCTCTGACTTCTTTCATCTCTGATCTCTGACTTTCTTCTAAAGGGCTAGCCTCATTAGATCAGACCCACTCAGGATTATCTTCCTTTTTTATTAATGTAAGTCAACTGATAGGGACCTTAATGGCATCTTAGAAATCCCTTCACCCCTTTCATATAACATATCAAACAAGTAGCATCCCCTCACCGTTGCTGTATCCTGTTTGTGAGATTACAGGTTCCACCCACTTTCCAGGGGAGGGGATTATCTAAAGACATGGTTTATGGGGGTCATTTCAGAATTCTGCCTACTACATTGTCCAAGAGAATAGCCCTCCCCAGAGGGGTGCCTGGTGTGGATAATAATCTTATAAGACCAGAACTTTTAGTTAAAGGGTTCATAAATGTCTCTCACTGTAGTGGGTTGGATAGTGGCCCCTAAAAGATATGTCCACCTGGACCCTCAGAATGTGACCTTATTTGGAATGAGAGTACTTGCAGATACAATTGAAATGAAATCATTCTGGATTAGGACAGGTCCCAAATTCAATGATGCATGTCCTTATAAGAAAAGAAGACACACAGAGACACAGGGGGAAAATATAAGGAAGACAGAGATGAGAGGTGTATGGAAGTCAAGAAATGTCAAGAATCGCTGGAGCTGCCAGAAGGCAGGACAGAAGCATGGCCCAGATCCCCTCCCAGAGCCTGCAGAAGGAGCCAGCCTGCAGAAGTCTGACACCTCATCTCAGACTTCTGGCCTCCAGAATTATGAAAGGATAAATGTCTGTTGTTTGAAGCCACCAAGGTCGTGGTCATTTTTCATGGAAGCCTTGGAAAATCAGTACACTTACTGATCATTACCTCCGTATGAATCAATGTCAAGGAGATGGACCTGGTGGTCTCAGGTACAACACAAACCCAGACTACAGAGACGCCAGTTCCCAGAGATCAGAGATGCCCTAAGAGGTACCACAGCAAGGCAGCTCTGCAACCCAACCTCCGCCGATCACAGAATGTAGGCAGATGCCCATTCATACTCTCTTTGATCATCTCCTCACTGATGTATTTGTTTGATTCTGCTGCTGTTTTTAAAAAGGTTAACATAACTGTGGCTTAATTAAGATAAAAGTTTATTTCTCTCTTAAGAGCCTTAAAAATAAGCAGTCAGGGCCAAAATGCTGGCTCCACACCGTTGGACACCCAGGTTCCTCCCCCTACCTGGTTTTTCTCCCATCTGCAACACATGGTTGCCGTCTTATGGCTCAAGGTGACTGCATGAGTTCTTACCATCACACCTGCATTCCAGGCACCAGGAAGGGGAGAGGTAGATGTGGGGGATCTGCCTTTCCTCTTTCATGGCAGACCTGGAAGCTACCCACTGCAGCTGGCCAGAACTTAGTACGTAGTCACACCCAGCTGCAGGTAAGGCTGCAATAGGGCTACGGTGAGGCCATGTGCCCAGCTAAAACTTAAGGGATCTAACACTAAAGGACGGAGAGAAGAACGAGTAGCAACTTCAGCCCACAGGAGACAACAAACACAGGCTTGACTTCTCAGTGGCCTCTCCAGTCTGGGGCCTGGAGAGATGGGGGGAAAGGCCAAGAAATGGAAATCCAGGAATGGAAGCACTCCACCACACTGCTGAGTGAGTATAGGGTGAAACAGAGCCTTGGAACTGTGGGAAACAGCAGGAATAAGATGAGCATGAAAAGGCTAGGCATAACAGTGTTCCTTCTTCCCCATCATACGACCCCCTGTTGTGGGTTGAATTGTGTCCCCCAGGATATGTTGCAGTCCTAACCTCCAGAACTTGTGAATGTGATCGTATTTGGAATTAGGGTTTTTGTAGATGTAATCATGTTAAAATTAAGTCTTATTGCCCTGGCTGGTGTGGCTCAGTGGATTGAGCACCAGCCTTCGGACCAAAGGGTCACTGGTTTGATTCCCAGTCAGGACACATGCCTGGGTTGCAGGCCAGGTCTCCAGTAGTGGGCGTGTGAGAGGCAACCACACATGGATGTTTCTCTCCCTCTCTTTCTCCCATCCTTCCCCTCTCTCTAAAAATAAATAAATAAAATGTTTGGGAAAAAAAGAAGAAGCCACAAACCACTAATGTTTAAAAAAAAATAAGTCTTACTGAGTTAAGTTGGGCCCTGGTCCAATAACTGGTGGTTGGTTTGTTTGGGCTTTTTTTTTTTTTTGATCTTCACCCAAAGATATGTTTTCATTGATTTTTGAGAGAGAAACACAGATTTAATAGAGAAACATCAATCAGTTGCTTTCTGCATGTGCCCACACTGGGGACTGAACCCGCAACCTAGGTGTGTGCCCTGACCAGTGATCAAAACTGCAACCTTTTTTGGTGTACAGGACGATGTTCCAACCAGCTGAGCCACCCAGCCAGGGCCGATGCTCCTCTAAGAAGAGATAAAATTGGACACAGACACATAGATGAAAAAGGCCATGTGAAAAATGGGGGCAGAATTGGAGTAATGCAGCTACAAGCCAAGCAACCAAGGATGGCCCCAAACACCACAAACAACAAGAGGCAAAGAGATTCACCCCCTAGAGCCTTCAGACAGCATGATCCAGCCAACACCGTGACTGTGGACTTCTAGCTTCTAGAACTGCGAGAGAACACATTAATGTTTGGGGTCATTTGTTGTGGCATCCCTAGCAGACTAGTACACTATCTTTTTTCCCAGTTCCTTAGAACCCCCTTCTCACAAACCTGACTATGTCTCATAAAGCACTGACATCTGGAAGTGCTCTCTGTCCTAAACCTTCTGTCCATCCTTAAAATTTAGCTCATTATAAATGCTGCATTGGGCAATGATAGGGTGAACCGGACCGGAACCAAATGTCAGGCACAGGCTAGACCAGGGTCTGACCGTGAAAAGAGAGCCAGAGGGGAAGATGTGTACAATGAGGTGGGTATGGAGCCAGCAGAATTAGCGAGAGGTGCGGAGGAACCTACAGAGACCGAAGGCAAGTGGGTCCGGGATCCAGGCTGTCGACAGAAGCAGGGCCATACAAGAATCAAAACCAGGCGACCTGAAACTAGTCCCAGCTCCATACTCTAATGACACCACTTGCACTGGAGAAACCATTCCAAACTGTTTTTACATACAGTCCCTCCTTTGGTCCTCCAAAGCAGTCTGCGCGAGCTGAGTGGAGCAACAATAAAATCTCCATTTGATTCACTGGCAGGCAACGTGTCGGAGATGCATGGAACTTGCTCCGTGTCACGTGACGGATAATTAGCAGCGTGTGGAGAGAAAAGAAAACAAACTCCGGAGTCTGACAGACCCTATTTGATTTTTATGAGGCTCTGTTTTTCATTTGTGTCACGGCAACACAACATTTCTAGTGACACCAAATAAAGCAGTCGTATTTATTTGTGCTCAATGAATGATCGTTTCTTCCCTCCTCCCTTTCTTACTTGTTTTTCAGCTGTGAATTCTGTGCTCTTTCTACTACCAACCAGTGTTGCATTTCACTTACTAAAGTAATCTTGGCTTCTCACTATTCGCCTCTCCAGAAGTCAGTTTCTTCATCCATTTTGTCAAAGGATTGCACCAAATCATTTCAGTGGTCTCTCCCAATTGGCTTAGGTGGGGCGAGGGGGGAGGGGTGGGGTGGAACACTCCGATTTATGTTTTCCCCAGATCAACCTTGCCAAGTCCACACTTGTTGTACTTCACATCTCCATCAGGGGGCGCCTAGCATCACTTATGCTTTGGTTAGAGCAGATGCTAAAGGTGCTAAGTTCTGCCTAGGACTTTGCAGTACTTTAGGAGAGCCAGTCATCCCAGAAATGCTCATTCCCCTTCTGAAAGCAAGAGGGGAGAAAGTCTTAGTCCCCACTTACTTTATAGATGGAGAAAGCATTCTGATTTTCTTTAATCTCATAATAGGATGAGCTAGTGACAGATTAGATGGCCTTCTGGAGTATCTGCTAATCAAACTGAGCTATGCATTGTGCTTCAACCACTCGCTAATTAGCCTAAGGCCGATGATATTTAGGATTTTTTGCATGGGGTGGGGGAGAGCATTAGCAGTACTCTCCACACCGGGCACCCACTTCCCCTCTGGGCAGACCCACAAACACAAATGTAGTCTACCAGGAGGCCCGAGAGGAGCCTGGATCTTGGTTTTCAGGATGGGAAGGTAAAGGAACACTATTTCTGTGGCCTTCCCCTGTGCCCTCCGGACAAGAGGGAGAAGCTGCTTCTACTCTATCAAGTGTGCGGAATGGAGCTGGTGTGCAGTTATAGCCGAGGACCACAGCCTGCACTTACCACCATTCCCCGGAAGAATCTACCATGCAGAGACTCCGAAGAAAATGTGTTGTCAGCCTCCCCCTTGCCCTCATTCTGCCTGCTCCTTAGCAATTCCTCGGGAAAATGCAATCACTCCTCATTCCCTCTCCTCCAACTCAGCCCCCTTCTCCCTGTCATTTCTGCCCCACGCCAGCTCTCGCTAACAGACTCTGGCAGGGCCAGGGGTTCCACGGGCTCTTTCATTCTCACTGGTCTGTAAGTCTTCACAGGTCTGGGTTCAGAGGATGGTTGTTTGTCTTCCACAGTTCAAGTGCTCAGGCCTCACGCTAACACAAGCAGTCTGCTCCCCATCCTAGGGTGTAAACCTCCCTCAGCCTGACGCCTGGCCACAAGTTGCTGGAGATATGACCAGAGCAGCTGCTTCTCCATCTGTCAGATACACCGGTGACAATTCGCAGATGGAGCCCACAGCCCCAGTGCAAGTCTAAACACTCCAAAGGAGTCTGACAGCTGGCACACGGGTACATGTCAAACAAGACTCAAGCAGTGTGAGTTCCTGGATAATGTTCAAGGACATTTCCACAAACCAGAATCCAGCTCCACTCCACCCCCTGCCCCAAATCATCTTTCCCCCGTGCCTAGGACTGACTGGGCAACTTCCCTCAGTGATGCTGGGAAAATATTCAGAGACGGGGAGAGGAGGCTCTCTTATTCTCAGATGAAAGCAAGCCTTCCTTCTCCTCTAAGGGTTCAAAAGTTGAGCCCGTGCCCAGAAACCTTCTAACCTCAAACGGCAGAGATCTCACACTGCTCTGGGTCCAAAATGAGAAGTCAACTTTGGTATGCAAACATCCTAAGAAATAAAACCTGGGCCCCCGGAGAAAAGAGAGCAGCCCAGGTCAGGCCCACTTCACAGGGAACACCCTTATGTGGACATCCACCAGGCTTATCCTGAGGGCAGATCGCGGTTTATAGGCCTGGAGCCCCTGAACCAGGCCAATGCATTGTGTGCTGCTGTCGCACATCACATTAAACTCTTTATGATTTACAAGCTACCCTGTAAATCAGCCCAGACAATGGCCTTAGCTCATGGAGTTTAAAGAAGAACTCACAAAAAACGATCCTGTGATTTCCACAGAAATTTTCTTTCCATAGAAAACTGCCCGATAAGGTTCATAAAAATTGGAATAAGAAAAAAAAGATCAAGCTCGTTCTAACTTGTAACTCCAGTTTTTTTTACTTTCAGAGGATAAGATAGATTTCTGCAGCCCAGGAAAGGGAGTGGGAAGGTAGAGGTTATGACAGGAATGGGAGACGTCAGAGTATATTTATAACCCAAAGAATTTGCCCAACACAATGCTCTGTGCCTCCAGAAATGCACGTGTACAGTGCAGGACAAAGCTGGCCCCTGCTGGCAATGGGCTCCTATGAAGCCACCACCGACTTATAGCACCGGAGCTGACACACGCTCCGTGTGCCCTGACCCCGAGCCCAGCAAACCCAAAGCTAAGGACACTTTGCTCAAGTCCTGTGGGTAGCGTGGCTTTGCTACTCACTTGAACTGGATTCCAGGAGTCTGGGACAAGATGGGGAGGCAGGAGTGCCAAAGGTTCAAGCTTGGTCCCCTTTATCCAAGCCAATATTTCATTTTCGTGTCATGAGGATTAGGAAGAAAGGGACAAGGATTAGTCCTAATGTATTGCCTCTGTTAAAAGCCAGCTCTAAAAAGGGAGTGAGTGGATTATGAAAAGAAAACAAATGGAGAAAAAACAGGGCGTGGATGAACTGCATTCAGTAATATTTATTAAGTTGATTTTTAAAAGCAAAGAAGGGATCCATTCAAATGGCTCGCCTTCCTGTGAACCTCGGAGTCCCCCAGGCCCCGAAGAAGCCCTTCCGACACTGTCGTGAGGTAGATCAGAGCCGTTCCGTGTCTAAAGTGAGGCTGGTGCTTGGAGAACTGTGGTGAGGAAGCCAGGGACACAACTCCCAAACCTTGACTTGTTTTAGCTTCCTGCTCTCGGCCTGGGCTGCCGAGCCTAGAGAACACTGACTGGTCCATCAGGTCTGGGGGTTCGCGGGAAGGAACAGAATGAGGGGTGCTCTCCCTGCCCTAAGCACATGCACACCAGTGAGCAAGGTGCCGGCCAAAGCTAGCCCCGCTGCTCCGAGAGCGCAGCCGAGCGCAGGCAGCTGGACTCTCCAGCTGCTGAGGTATCGGTGAAGTTCAGGGAGGGGGTTTAGGAAACCTCTCCCAGAAAGAAAGGGAGGGGATGGTACAACCCTGCTTGGTAAGGGTTCCCCTCCCCCTCGATTCCCACCTCCCCTTCAGGTGGCCCAGTCATCAGGCTCTGGAGGGCAGAGTTTTCCAGCTGGGAAGCTCCGCGGGGCTCATTCTAAACAGAGAGAGGCCAGAGCTTTCCAAGGGTTCTGGATCAACGGAGCTGTGGTTGCTTGTCCTTCAAAGCCTAAGAAATCCCCCAGGAAGCCCTGGAAAAAATGAAGACAGCAGATCTTGGGGTGGGGACACACGGGGTGGGGACACACAGGGTGGGGACAGGGGAACTAGGGGGGAGGGGGGTCAGAGACCCTGGAAAACACATAACTGTACAAAAACATCCGGGGCCCACCCACACCCCCTGGGTCCTCGCTCCCCTCTGTTCTTCATACCCTAAGTGGATTCTCACCTTCAGAGCTATCAGACCTTTCAAAGAAACCAAAACTGAGGCCAAGGACTTGGGAGGGGCTCCAGTGGTCTCTGCGAGCCCAAAGTCAGCCCAAAGGGTGGCCAGGGGTCCGGGTGACCACAGAACTAAGGTAGAAACACGAAACTTGACTGACCAGGTGGGCCAGAGGCCGCGGGCGCAGCAGCACTCTCCGGGCGCGCACACGGGACGCTGCGGTGGAGAACAACCCGCTCGCCCTCCTCCGTTTCAGTCCTAGGGCCGAACGGGTCGGATTCGGGAAAAGAATGGACCGTGGTTTCTTCCATTTCTGTGCCCTAATCCATGTACCTCCTGCTTTAAATGCGGAGTCCCTCCCCAGCTCCACCTTCTCCCACCAAACCCCGTACTCAGAAGATTGACCAGAGGAGACACCGAATGCATCCTGATCCCGAGCTGTCCGCCCCTTTGCCGCGGTTACCTACCTGTCGAGCGGTGGGAACTGCCTGGACTCCGCGGAGCTGGTCAGGGCCGCAGGGGTGCGAGAAGCGGAGACAGCGGCGGGGTGCTCCTCTGGCCGGCAGCCGCACAGCAGGCGGCGGAAGGCGCGGCGAAAGTCGGGGCTGCGGCAGTAGATGAAAGGGTTGAAGGCGGAGTTGGCATAGCCTAGCCAGTTAAGGGCGAGGAAAGCCCGATTGGGAACCAGAGAGGGGCCCCCGAGGGCGCGCACCACGTTGGACACAAAGAAGGGCAACCAGCAAAGAGTGAAGGTACCCATGATAAGACCCAAGGTGCGCAGGGCCCGGTGTTCCCGGAGAGACAGGAGGCGCGCCGGCCTGCGATCCCCGGAGGACGCCGCTGCGGGCGAAGAGCAGGGCCCCGCGGGGGCTGGGGACGGAGATCGAGACGCAGCCGGCGGAGACTCCTCTGGCGGGAAGCGGCCCAGCTCCCGACGCAGCAAGCGCAGCTGGCGCGTAGCCACGACGAAAACTCGCGCGTAGACGAAGAGCATCACAAGCAGCGGAAGATAGAAGGAGACGGAGGAGGAAAGCAGCGCGTAGGGCATGTTGGAGGCGAAGGAGCAGCAGCGCGGGTTGGAGTGGCAGCGCTGCGCCTCGGCGTCGGCCCCTGCGCGCCACCATTTGCTCATGATGGGCGCAAATGACACGGCGGCGGACACGACCCACACGAAGACAACGGCTGCCCGGGCTCGGCGTTTCGTGACCAGCGCGCGGTAGCGCAGTGGGTTGGTCACCGCCAGGTATCGGTCTACAGCCAGGGCGCACAAGGTTTCGATGCTGGCGGTAACGCACAGCACGTCCACCGAAGTCCACAGCTCGCAACAAGTGGCGCCCAGGGGCCAGTGGCCAGTCAGCCCCAAGGTGGCCCCCGGCGGCACCACCAGGAGTCCTACCACCAGGTCCGCCGAGGCCAGAGAAGTTATGAACACGTTGGTCATGGTCTGGAGTCGCGGTGTCCGGGCGATGGCCACGATAACCAACAGGTTGCCTCCCACGGTGGCCAGCACAGCCAGAGTCAACAGCGCCCCTGCCAGTGCCACTGCCCACGGCACCCCTGAGAGCCCACTCGTGTTGGCAGTACTGGGTGCCAGGGTGGCGACATATGGCCACGAGGGCAGGGAGCTGTTCCCGTCTGGCCGCGGAGCCATTCCCACGTCGTGCACCGAGCGGGAGGGAAAGAGGGAAAGGAGCTCCCAGCTCCTGCGACTCAGGGGAGGGGACAGCGGGGCGTGGGAGCGATCTCCCCGGCCTGGGCCATCTTCCCTAGTTGACTGGGAGAGAAAACTTAGCCTACCCAGTCCCTCCCTACCCCCCCTCCCACTTGGTGCCACCACTGGGGCGGGGTGGGGGGTGCGGGGAGTGGCGGCCCTTAAAGGGGCAGCGGCCCATAGTATCAACCCTCGGCGTCGGGAGGGGAATTGAAGGGTAGGGAGGGAAGCGAGATGGATGCCCGACTTCTCCTTTAGCCAAATCTGGAGTAGGGAGGCCCTGACTTCTCTGCCAGGATGTGCTCACTCCTGCCAGGACCAGTTCCACGCACTCAGCACGGCATTGGTCGGCACTGGTTTCCTGGCCTCCTCACTTGCTGTGTCAGAGGAAAGGGTAACCCTTTGCATGCACAGGAGCCCCTCAGCTGCGTGGGAGCCCTCCCCTAAGATACGGTAAGTTAAGTGAGAGAGGGCGGTCAGTGTCCCCTCTTCTCCCCAGAGGTCATTTCAGTGAAATTTGTCCCCTTCCCCTCTACTTCACTTACCCTCCCTGCCCCTCTGTTATTCTGTTCCGGCTTCCCTCCCCCACCCCCACCCCCACCCCGATCCCAGCTACGCGGGGAATTCGTCGTTTTCTCCAGCCGGCTCGTCTGAATTTTGATCCGGCCTCCTGTAGCCTGGGATGCTGAGAGTTTCGAATCCTCCATCTCCCCCAGTTCACATCGCTCTTCCGCACACATTTCCATCTTGACACTTTCTAGATGGGCCCTTTCTCTGAAAAACCTTCTGTCGTGCCCTGACCGGTGTGGCTCCTTGTTTGGGCTCCCACCGCAAAAGGGAAAGGTCTGGGTTGGATTCCTTGTCGGGACACACGCGTGGGTTACAGGTTCCCCCGTCAGGGCCCACGCGAGAGGCCGCCATCGCACACTGATGTTTCTCTCCCTCTCTTTCTCCCTCCCTTTCCCTCTCTCTGGAAATAAATAAATAAACTTTTTCAAAAAAAATAAATAAGTAAAACCTTAAATTTTAAAAAAATCTTCCACTGTAAAGATATGTTAAAAACCAATGAATGGAGTTGAGGGTGAGGCTTGCCTACATGGCCCCCAACTCTCCACAAACATTCCATCACCACCGTCCCAGTGGGAACGCGTCCACTCGACTTTCTTGAAGATTTTATTCATGAACTTTGAAAAATTAAAAGACATTGAGCCGAGGAATTCACATGTGGTTCACATGTGGCATGTGCGAGTGTACGGAATGAAAGGCCTGGTATCTCAGTGCTCTGGAAGTCTCTCATGCAGTCTCATTAGAGGTCCCCTTGACCTGAAGAGGCCCAGAGCTGACTTCCCCTGACCCAGATTTACAGCTGACTCTCCCAGCAAAGCTATTCCAGTCTCTAAGCCAGTTCCTCTGAAACTGGGTGGGGGGAGGTGAGGCTGGAAAATAAGCCCCTGGGTTCAAGGTCAGGGCCAGGAAGATATAATACCTTTATTAAGTCCTATCAGAAGCTGACTTGAGCTGTCTTGCTTCCTCCCCTGAAACAATGAGACAAAAAGGGGAAAAATTATCATGGAAAATGCCTCCAGGGCCATGCCTTAGCGTGTCTCTTCTGAACAGCTCTATATTTCAAAAGAGCGCTGTATAGTCTCTGGCCTAAGTAATCCCTCTGGGAGGCTGAGCCAGGGGTTGGGAGTTTGAAAGCCTGGAGGGGAAGTGAGGACCTAAAATTATCCCTGAGGAAAAAGAACCAGTTTCATCTCCCAGGGACCCGGCAGCTCACCCATGAGCGGGGTTTGTCGCTGGCTCCCAAGACAATGACTTCTGCGCCCAGGCAGTACCCCAAGCTGACCTTGGGCGCCGAGGCAATGACTAGAGGCTGGAGGTGAAGAGGCTCAGCCCCAACCCCTGCGCCAGGTCTGAGGACTGGAGGCCCCCCTTGGACTGAATCTTGGCTCAGGCCTCCTGCTGATCACCAAGGCAGTCACTCTCAAGTTGTTTTTGCAACACCCCAGAGTGTTGCCAGTTGTCTCAAAGGGGTGTCATAAGATTCTTAAAGAGTAACCTCTAAAACAAATCCATGCCATTCAGCAATTCCCCGCCCCCCAGGAGGACATCAGGATTGGTGGGGGGAGGGAAAGCGGAGCCAGGAAGTCAAGCAACTTTAAAGGATGTCAGTGTTTTACAGGTTGACCTTGTTATTCTGAAGAAGTGCATAAAAATGTTTACATTAAAAAAAAATTCCTTCACCACGCGAGTGTTCCTGGGTTTGGGGAATGGTTATGCCGGTAACCATAGGAGGCTGTGAGGAGAGGAATTCCAGGCCTCTGGGAGCCGAGGCTCTTCTGAGCCAGCAGAGCCATGGAGGCACCTGGCGCACTTCCTCCTCTGCCTGGGGGGGGCGGGGGCGGTGGCCGTGGACCCTCCTCCCGGAGTTCTCCGTCTGGCCTTCCCCCGGCTCACGCTGATGGCAGGGTGAAAGGCTCTTCCTCTTGCCGCTTTGGCTTCTTTTTAAATTTAATCTCTCGAGTAGGTCACGCAGTCACCTTTTCAACCATCAAACTACACAAAATGCCTTCATCCCGGTTTGTCTGTCCTGAGCAGGTCACTGCCATTTCTCTCTTGTGTATCGTTCCAGTAATATTTTATGTAAAAATAAGTCAATACAAATACATATGCTTTTGTCCTTTTTTTCTACACTAATAGTAGTAAAATGTACCCAATTTTCTGCACCTTAATTATTTTATTTTATAAGATTTTATTTGCTTATTTTTAGAGAGAGGGGAAGGGAGGGAGAGAGAGGGAGAGAAACATCAATGTGTGGTTGCCTCTCATGTGTCCCCCACTGGGGACCTGGCCCCCAACCCAGGCATGTGCCCTGACTGGGAATCGAACTGCCGACCCTTTGGTTTGAAGTCCAGCACTCAATCCACAGCCACACCAGTGAGGGCTGCACCTTGATTATTTTAATTTAGCAATCTGTATCAGTAACTCCTTCATACCAATACACAAAAGCTTCCCATTCTTAGTATTCTGCTGTATGGATATACCACAACCTATGAATGAAACTGGTTAACTACTGATGGACGTCTAATTTTCTTCCAATCTTTACTAATAAATGATGTTGCAGTGAATAACTTGTTTGCATGTCACTTCACATATGTGCAGTATATTTGTAGAACAAATTCCTACAAATAGAATCACTAGATCATAAGGCATCTACTTTTGCAAATTTAAAAGGTATTACCAAACTACCCGCCCTGGGCAAAATACTGATTTACACTCATCAGTCATTTTCTGATGGCCAGCCGGGGTTCGGAGGCAAATAACCTGCTGCTTTGGGAAGTCGTCCTAATGGCTGGCCCTGGGGATATAGTGCGGCCTGGCCTGCAGAGGTCATACAACTCTGGACAGGAGCTCTCATTGCCCAGAGGGAGCTTCATCCTGGCCCTGGGCCCCCAGACGACCTTTGTGCTGTGCCCTGGGCAGCAGACAGTGAATGAGGGCCTCTGGATCTACTGAGTTGAGGCCTCCAGGCTGCGGTTTATTTGTTGGGAGCCCCAAAGATGTAAGCTCTCTTGTTGCATCAGGGACGGTTGTATGATGGGCTGTGACTCAGAAGACGTGGTCAGCAGAGTCGGAAGAGGCAGCAGCCTCCTGGCGGGCAGAAGTTCTGGGAGCACAGGGGTTGTAGCTTGTGGTTGGTGCTATGCTCCTCACGACTAACTTCATGTATGTGTGCATTTCCACCCTGTTACATGTTCATGTTCATGTTACATGTTCATGTAACAGGGTGGAAAGAAATGCAGGGGAGTTCAGGTGACTGCAGCCTGGCACCTCATCTAAGACGACATGTGTTAGAGGTATTATTGCCTAGAATTATAACATTCCCCTCTAGCTTTAAAGTTCTTGGAAGGGAGCAAAAACTAAGTGAAAGTCCTCCCCACACTCCACTCCCCAGATACTCTGTCTCCCTTCTTCACAACCTGCTATGGAATTGTTCTAGTTTCTTTGAATAGTCATCAAAATCCTTAACAATAGGAGAAGCTGCACCCCAAGGGCTGGGAAATGCTACCCATCCTACCAGCAGACCAGACAAGACTTTCTCGGGGTTCAGTAAGGGGCACCCTTCAGAGGGTGCCTCAGGGAGAGAGATCAAACCAGTGGGACAGGGAGAGAGCTGGAGAGGGTGCCCACAAACCTGCAGGTAAGCTTCTCTCATCACCTTCCGAGTCACCCCTGAGTGCTGCTGTGGCTGGTTTCTTTGTAAGGCCCTTTCTTTGACTGGGGGAAGGAGGCAGCTTGAAGCCCCACCATCCCCTGGGAGGGAGAGTTCATGCAAGCCTGGAGCCTATCTGGCTCAGAAAGAGGCTGGTCCTCATGCTGAACACGCTCCGGCCCCTTCTCTCCCATCAACCCACATCCTCCCCCCTGGAAAGCAGGTGCTCAGGAAAGGTGGCTGGCACTTGGAAGGAAAGAGTGCAAAACACAGGATAGTTTCTCCTCCAACAGGGAAACCAAGACCTTGAGTAAGGAACTTCTGTGGCTGGCAAGAGGAGGAAGTCAAGCCCCACAAACCCTTTTGGATAGACAAAAGCGCATCAGGAAAGGAGGGGGCAGTCAGGGCCCAGATGCCAGTGGAGAGGTTGTGGTAGGGGAAATGGAAGCTTCCTGTTTTTGAAGAAGTCACGATGGGGAAAATGCCACCTGGTTTTGTTTGTTTGTTTATTTGTTTGTTTGTTAATCTCAAGAGGAGATAACACATTTGCTTCTAGTTAGGAGAGGACTGTCTTCCCTTTTCATGACAAAGGCGAAACAGGAGGAGGAGGAGATAACCTCAGGCCTGCTGTTCAGCCTGTCACCACAGGAGGACCTTGATAGTGGGGTGCCAGCTATTCAGTCACCACCAGGCGCACTTTTCTCCGCTCCAGTCTCCATGTAAAACATGCTGATAGAGAGGCGACTAGGACCCAGCCCCTGCCCCCAGGAAGGAGACTCCCAACCCCGTAGAGGGAGTGGGCTTCACTTTGTTCTCCCGAAGCACTCCTGCCAGTGCTGTGGTGGGCAACTTTGTCTGATTTTGGAGACAGGAAAGGAACCAAGGAAGGGCACACCAAGGCGACGCCTTTGAGGAGAGCCTGCTGTACTTTTCACTCCGCTCCCCTAGCCGGACGGGCCCTTTCCCACTACTAGTAAGATAATCGCATTTAACCCTCTGTCTTCCCAATCCCGGGTCACTCATCCTGCCCTCTCTCATGCCTAAGCTTGTTCCCAGCAGCCCTGGGCTCCTGTGACAATGTCGCTCCACAGATGCTCCGCAAGATATTGGCAGCGGCAAGAGGCTGCGGCGATCCTGTCCTTTTTACAGACCATGCTATTAAGATTTAGTGAGGAGACTGTTCAGGGTCACAAAGAAAATGGGGTGAGGAAGCTGGGAAGAGAAGCCAGTTGTCCTTGGGTCTTCAGCCTGACAGTGTTCTCCTCTGGCCTTAACTGGCAGCTCATTCTTCCTTCTGGGCTGGAGAGGGGCTTGGCAGTGCAGGGTAGTGAGGGGGGAGACGCAGGGAGGGCTGGAGACAAAAAGCAAGAAGTTAACATTGACCTCCTCTGCTTCCTGGAGGAGGTGAAAGGGTTAATCCAGCAGTGAGGGAGGGTAGAAGAAGAATGGGTGAAGGAAGCTAGACTTCTGAGCTATGGCCCGCCAGGGCCTGGCTGGGCTCTCCCAGAGCCGGAAGGATGGCTTTGTTCCTAGGGACACAGTTTATCTGTAAGCCCAAAGGAAGGAGGTCCCGAAAAGGGTGGAGAGCAGGGAGGCTGGGAGGCAGAGAACGTAAACAGTGTTGGGAATGTCAGCCCTGTCCCGGGAGGTGGGGGAGTGGAAGGCAGCCCTGGGTTTCTAAAACTGTTCTCTCTTTAAATCATTAATTAATTAATATGAAAAATAAAAAGATGCCATTTCTTTTTGGTATCTAGATCCCATTGAAATATGCCAAAGGATGCCATGGACACTCAAGGCCCAGGGCTCCCGTGGCTCCCCGGCCCAATCAGGACCACAGAGTACCAAAAAGAAATGGCATTTTGAAGGCAAAGAGCTCTGGTGAGGGGCAGCATCGGCCTCCTCCATGCCTTCATCCTTATTGCAAGAGGGAGAAGGAGGCCAATGAGCCAACTGAAATCTGTTTCATGTGGTCAAAGTTAGGGTCTGGGGACAAGAAGGAACCAGCAGGAGAGACGCTTTGAAAGGCCACACATACACACGCAAAGGTGAGACACAGTGATGCACACACCCAGCAAGGCAGAAACTCAGATGGGAGCGCTGTCACATACAGTCACACACAAAGATGGGCACAAGTGTAACACCCACATGGCACACACATGTGCGGATATGAACTCCCCACCATCAGACAATCAGACACACAGACTCAGGGCTGCATCCACACAGCCGACAGAAACTCAGAGACTCAGATGCATGCCTCTCCCACTAAAAGAGTCATCACATTCATATGCACAGACATGTGCACCCAACCCAAGCCCTTACCCGCTCGGAGATGCAAGCCCATACCCTGCACCAAAGCCCAGTTAGTACCCCACTTGGGCACGCTCCATGGGTTGAGCTGGGAATGAAACACCAAACGGCCTTGCTGCAAAAAGCGCAAGCGGAACCAGGTCAGAGGTCGGCATGCTTGGCTGCATCTCTCACCACTCATCGCTCAGTAGTGGTGCTAATGACACCGAACTTCAGGTCCTGAGTCTGTCGTGGGAAAGTCTTTTCAAAGCAAGACAGACAGAGCAGCCTAAACCCAGCAGCAGTCTCCTTTGCTCAGGGGGAACAAGTCACTGGCTAGCCAGTCCTCCATGTTCACTGTCATTTGTCCCAGGGAAACGTCTCAAGCAAGTCCTTTTTTTGGAAGAGGATGGCCGAGAAAGAATGCCTGCCCTGTTGAATCGATTACTTATTCACCAGTCAGCACTCACTGCCCACAACCATGTGTGGGGCACCAGGCCGGGGGCTGGGAGATACCAAGAGGCAGCAGGCATGATTGTTACCTTCAAACAGATTCCGCTTTCGAAGGCAAAACTTACACACAGGAAAATCACTGCCAAATGACAAGGGCAGAAGGAGGGAAGTGCGCACCCGTGATAGCTGGGTCCCGAGAAAGAAGAAATCACTTCCAGATGAGGGTAATCAGAAAAAACTTCACGGATATGGGAATTGAAGCTGAGTGTTAACAAATGATTAGGACTTGGAAAAGCATAGGAAAGAAAAAAAAAAAAGCAGCCTCCCAGATGCTAGGACTATCATACACAAAAGTGTAGATATTTGCCAGATTGGTGTGGTTTCTTTAAGCTGCCGGGTCCACTTTGGTTAATATGCAGGCACCTCAGAAAAGGGGCCCATTGGCATTTACTCACCATTCTCAGCCTCAGTCCTGGGTACTTCACCTTCATTTATTCATTCCTAGTTACATTCAAACTTACAGGTTGATACTCATTATACTGGGTTCTCACCTCTCATTTTGAAGTTGACCAAAGTGATACCTTCCTGCTGAAAAGGTTTCTTATTCCTAAGACTAGCTGTTCCACCACAAACTTCCTGGAACACCCTCTTTCCCTAATCGACTTGCCCCTAGGGCCCTTGTCTACTACCACCTCCTCAAAGGGTACATTCTCACCTGGTTCACCAGCCTAACTGGACCATGATGAGCCCTCTCTGGAGGCATTTAAAGGCAGTCTTTCTCTCATACAGCTTCCAAGAGGTGTAGAACACCGGGAAGAACAATGGATTAAAAAATGTTGTTAGAGCCCTTACCAGTGTGGCTCAGTTGTTTGGGCATTTTACTACAAAGCGAAAGGTCGCTGGTTCAGTTCCCATTTCAGGGCACACAGCTGGGTTTCAGGTTTGGTCACTGACCATCGTGGCACGTGTGAGAGTCAACTGATCAATATTTCTCTCTCACAGAAATATTTCTCTCCCTCTGTTTCTTCCTCCCTTCCCCTCTCTCTGAAAACGAATTTTAAAGAAGTATTGTTAGAAAACAAACTCATAGACATTGATAACAGTGTGGTGGTTACAAGAGGGAAGGGGGGTTAGGAGAGGACGAAGAGGTTAAGAGGGTCAAATACGTATTGTCGGAAGGAGACTTCGGATGGTGAGCATACAATGGAATATACAGATTATATAAAATTGTATCAGAAACTTACACGATATTATCAACAAGTTACCCCAATAAATTTATTTTTTTTAATGTTGTCATCCCTGGCTAGTGTGGTTCAGTGGATTGAGTGCTGGACTTCAAACCAAAGAGTTGCCGGTTTGATTCCCAGTCTGGGCACATGCCTGGGTTGTGGGCCAGGTCCCCAGTAGAGGGCGTGCGAGAGGCAACCACACAATGATGTTTCTAATCCTCTCTTCCCTCTTTCTCCCTCCCTTCCCCTCTCTAAAAATAAATAAATAAAATCTGCTTTAAAAATTACCATCTTAACCATTTTAAAGAATAGACCTCTGGAGAATCAGAGCTGCGAGGTGCTTGGACAGGTCATCTTGTCCAGTATCCTCTACTTGTGCAGATTGTAGCTTAAAGAGCCAAGTAATTTATCTAAGATCTTACCCACGTGGCTGGTCTCCATGTTGTCGGCTCTTGGATGTGTTTCTTTTCTAACACACCAATCTTCAGAACCGGAAAGCTGGGTATGGAAAATACATCTTTCGTTCTACGTTGGCATGTGTGATGAGTTCATTGAAATACGTTCTTCAAAACTTCAGCATCCCCCTATGAAATAATAGATGTGGGCAAGATCATCAAAAGCTATGAAAACCATTAGATGAAAGCTGAAAGAGGGTTTTATAATGAATGGAGCAGGCTGACCATACCCAAACCCCACTGATCAATTTTAATATCACCAAAAGAGGCACAGCCAGATTTTACATGCTTCCCAATGTAATGTAGTAAAAGTACATGGCACCTTGACTAAGAAAAGCACAGAAGACTCAAATTACTAAAATGAGAAATAAAAGAAAAAACATTATGACCAAATTTACAGAAATAAAAATGATTGAAAAAGAATAATATTGACACCAACAGAATGGATAATTTAAATTAAATGGGCAGACTCTTAGAAACACAAATTTCTACCAAAACTGACTCAAAAAGAAATAGAAAATTTAAATAGATCTGTAACAAGTAAGAAAATTGAATGAGTAATCAAAACCTCCTAACAAAGGAAAAAAAACTGCATGGGTTCACTGGTGAATTCTACCAAACATTAAAGAAGAATCGATCCCAATTCTTCTCAAACTCTTCTAAAAAATTGAAGAGGAGGGAATACTTTCTAACTCATCCTGACACCACAGATAAAAACACTACAAAAAAACAACTATACACTAATGTCCCTTGTGAACATAGTTGCAAAAAATCCTCAACAAAATACCAGGAAACCAAATTCAGCAGCATATTAAAAGGATTATACACCAAGACCCAGTGAGGTTTATCCTAAGACTGCAACATATGAAGTCAATGTAATATGTGACATTAATAGGTCAGTTGAGAAAACATAATCATCTCAACTGACGCAGAGGGTTAGATGTGGGCTAATGTGAACACATTTTCATAGTAAAAACATTCCATAAAGTAGTAGTAGAAGGGAACTGCCTCAATATGATAAATGCTTTGTATGAAAAACATCACACTCAATGGTGTTTTTCCTCCCTAAGATCAGGAACAAGACAAGAATGCCCACTTTTGCCACTTCTTTTCAACATATAACTAGAAGTCCAAGCCAGAACAATGGGGGAGTGGGGAGAAGAAATAAAAGGTATCCAAAGTGGAAAAAGAAAACTATCTCTAACACACTAAAGAATCCACACAAAAAAATTATTAGTGCTAGTAAGCAAACTCAACAAAGGTGTAGGATACAAAATATGAAATCAGTTGTATTTCTATGCACTACCACTGAACAATCTAGACAGGAAATTGAAAAAATAATTCCATTTGCAATAGCATGGAAAAGAATAAAATATTTAGGAATGAATTTAACCAAGGAGGCCCAAGACATGTACACTGAAAACTACAAATTGCTGAGAGAAAATAAATGGAAAAACATCCCAGGTTTCTGGATTGGAAGACTTAATATTGTTAAGATGACAATACTACCCCAAGCAATATACAGACTCATTGCAATCTGTATCAAAATCCCAGTAGATTTTGTCACCATCAACCTTTTTCTGCACCAGTTAAGATGACCACGTTTCTTTCTCCTTCATTCTATTATTGTTACATATTACATTGATTTTATATGTTGCTTCTGTAGGCATTTTTTTGCAAAGATGGAAAGCCCTATCTTAAAATTTATATGAAATCTAAAGGCATAGCAAACAGCCAAAACAATCTTGAAAAAAAAGAAAACAAAGTTGGAGAACTCATACTTCTTGATTTCAAAACTTAGTACAAAGAAGCAATAATCAAAACTGTGTGACCCTGCCCAGGCAGCTTAGTTGATTAGAGTGTCATCCTGATATGCCAAATTCGTAGGTTCCATTTCGGATCAGGGCACATACAAGAAGCAATCAACGAATGCATAAATAAGTGGAACAACAAATCAATTTCTCTCTCTCTCTCTCTCTCTCTTTCTCTCTCCCTCCTCCTTCCTCTCTCTCTCTAAAATCAATAAATTAAAAACAGTGTGATCTGACATAAGGATTAGTATATAGACCAATAGAATAAAATCAAGAGCCCAGAAATAACCCCTCACAAGGTCAAATGATAGTCAAGAAGGGGGACAATCATTCAATAGGAAGAGAATAGTCTCAACAACTGGTGCTAGATAAACTGGATATTCACGTGGAAAAGCACAATGTTGGGCCTTTACATTACACCTGTTAAAATCAAACGCAAACGAAGACCAGATGTGAAAATTTCCTGAGCAGACAAAACTAGGTTAGTCACACAGCAAATTTTAATTTAGTTTATTTTGCAAGACAAGCAAGACTAACTTGACCTGTATCACTTTTTGCTCATGCCTCTGAAAACTGTAAGTGAAATTTAAACTGTTCCCTAAAATTTATATGAGGTAACCACTAACCAATTTGCTATCATTTAAGAAAATTCTGTAATTTTCTTTAAAATTATGGAATTATAATTGATTATATTCAATTACATAATTGAATATAGAATTATAACTGATCATAACCAATCACTGCAAAGAATAAACAGTCACTGTCTCCTCACTATATAAGCTGTTTTATAACAATATACTTCTGAGCCTCTTTCCATAGATAACAATGAACTAAAAATAGATAAGGATCTACGTTTAAGAAATAAAACTACAAAACTTTTACAAGAAAACAAAGAGGCAAGTCTTCACAACCTTAGATTTGGCAACCGTTTTTTAAATATTACACTTAAAAAGCACAGGCATCAAAGGAAAAAGAGATAAATTGGACTTCATTGAAATAAAAAAACTTTTGTGCATCAAAGAAAACTATCAAGAAAGTGAAATGACAATCCTCAGTAAGGAAGAAAATATTTGTAAATCATATGTTTAATAGAGGTTTAACATCCAGAATATATAAAGAACTCCTGCAACTCAACAACAGATAAACAACCCAATTTAAAAATAGGCAAAGGACTTGAGTAGATATTTCTCCAAAAAAGATGTAAATACCCAGTAAGAACATGAAAAGATGGTCACCATCAGGGAAATGCAAATTAAAACCACAATGAGCTACAACTTCACACCTACTAGGATGACTATACTTTTTTTAAAATAGAAAATAAGTGTTGGAGAAGATGTGGAAAAATTGGGACCCCTTCTGACACCGTGGTAAACAGTTTGTCCATTCCTCAAAAAGTTAAACATAAGATTATCACATGGCCCAGCACTCCCACTCCTGGGTATGTACCCCAAAGAATTGAAAACAGGGTTCCAACAGGTATTTGTTTCATAGATATTCACTGAGGCATTATTTACAATAATGAAAAGATGTGAACAACCATCAGCAGATGAATGGATAAACAAAATGTGATATATTCGTACAATGGAATATTATTCAGATTTACAGCAGAGTAAGTTCTGATACATGTGAAAATATGGATGAAACTTGAGCATGTGATGCTAAGTAAAATAAGCAGCATGCGTAATGACAAATGCAGTATGGTTCCAGCTATATGAAATATCTAGAATATGTAAATTCACATTACCAGGGCTGAGGTCAGGGGGAAGGGAGAGTTATTGCTTAACGGGTACAAAATTTCTGTTTCAGATGATGAAAAAATGTTTAGAAATAGATAGTGCTAATGATTGCACAACACTGTGAATATAATTAGTGCCACTGAGTTGTACATCTAAAAGTGGTTAGAATGGCAAATTTCATGTTATGTATATTTTACCACAATAAAAAATCTTATGAAATGGAGTAAAAATATGAGACAATCCAAGAGATTATAAGTGAAGCAAGACTGGCCGTGCATTGGCCATTCTGGCAGGTGGATTATGGGTACTTGGGAGGGGAAATATTGATACTACTCTCTTTACCTTTTTGTGTGTTTGAAAACGTCCACAACATAAAGTGGAAATAAGACCACTAACTTGAAAAGTTGTGTACACCTAATATTCACTGTAGCACTCTTTGTAATAGCCAAGGTATGGAGACAACCTGAGTGTCCACTGAAGAAATGAGTGAGAGAGGAAATGATGGTATATGTACACATTGAAGTATCATTCAGCCATAAAAATGAAGGCAATCTTTCCATTTGAGACAACATGACTAAACCTCAAAGGCATTATGCTAAGTGAAATGAGTCACACAGAGAAAGACAAATACCTATGATCCCTCTTATATATGGAATCTTAAAAAAAAAAAGTTTTTTAAACCAATCTTACAGACACAGAGAATAGATTGCTGGTTGCCAGCGGTGGGAGTGGGGGTGGAAGAAATGGGTAAAGGGGGCAAAATGTAAAAAAAAGCAAGCTGAGGAATACAGAATACCAAACACAGTATTGGTAACATCTATGTAAAAGTATTAATCAAAATAAGTGGAAGGAAACATAAAAAAACCAGAACAAAAGCCTCAGCTGCTATGTCGTTACAACTGAGCTAAAAGGAAAAGATCTTTATTTATAGCCCCAACAACTCTCTGTAGGAATGCCAAGATGCAGGTGGTGCGGGGGGACAGCCCCACCCTCCAGGCTGCTCAGACAGAGAGCAGGACCCCCGGAGAAACAGAGAGAGGGGAGGACCCTTCCGCGCAGGAGAAAAGGCCGGGTCCGTGCCAGCTTTAGGCTGCTGACAGAAAGCATGCCCCCTTAGCTCCTCTCCCTCGGCCCCACAGCCCAAGTCTGCTTGTCTTACACTTTTTCACTCCGAAAGCTGTCGTCTGTTTATTGTGCCCTGTTTACTTTCTGTATAAACTCATGAGGCCGGCTGACACAAGGAGGACAGCTCAGGGTAACGTTCAGCTGCGTTTCCAATGCCTTCTCTATGCCTGGTGCCTTGCTTTGTGCTTAGGAAAAATAAAGGACAGTTAACGTGTGCTTTCTGCCCCTTCGGGGACTTACAGTCCAGAACATCGAAATGTTTGTTAATGTTCATATCTCAGTAAAAAAAATAATAATGTTCCAAATGGATCCTTTTTCTATGTACACATATGCATGTATGCATATATGTAAAAACTAAAATTTCTGTATGTCCACTTGAAAGTGGCTAACACTGACTGCTTATGACATGCTATGCACTGTTTTCAGTGGTCTATATATATGAATGCTTTATTACAAGACAAGCACAAACATTGAGATCTTGGAATAATGAGAAGCTTGGAAAATATTCTTAAATAACTTATTTATCAATAATTCCAAAGTTATTTTTGTATTTGCTAACAAGTTATCACAACAAACTTGGTCTGGAAGCTGCAGTTTTAAATGTCATACTAATCATAGCAACCTCAAACTAGTCGTAACTAGTCTTTTAGTGCCCACTGTACACCTTTAGAGAAGTTGGTCATTAAGGCTAAGGATGTAAAACCGTATTTCCAGTGCTCTTCTTTAATCATTGTTGCTATTTTCGTCCAGCTTCAAAGTCAGATGTGATAACCTTGTAATGTAGCTGATGAAGGGCTTGGGATAGGCATCGAAGAAATGCAAAATCAGATATGCAGAGGAAACAGAGAGGAAGGACATTTAGCTCTGCTGAGAAGGGTGGGGTAAGGGAGGGCTTTCTTTGTGAAGTGATGCCATTAGCCAGCTGGAAGGAAGGAGAGCACTCTAGGCAGAGGGAACAGCCAGGAACAGCATGAGCCGAGATCCAGAGGCTTTAAGCAGTAGGTGGCTTCTGAGAATCATTTGTTCAGTGTTGCTGAGTGTAAAGATGGTAAAGACGGTCTTCAGAGGTTATTGTTTTTTTCTTTTTTAATTAAGTGGAGGGTAGCTATTGAGTTGTTCTGGGTTTGCCAAGAAAAACCTTAAGGAAACAAACTCAACCGAGACATGAGGCTCCTGCCTGCAAGAATACCTGTTCTTCCAGAAGGAAGAGCACCTGAGGGGGTTCATTGCTCAAGCCCCTGGCACTCCTGGGCCCAGTCCCACCCTGCTACCAGTGAGGGTTCTCTGCACAGGCGCATCGTTTAGGGAAATGATCGTTGTTCAAGCAGCTGGGTGGCGACCAGCCAACCATTTCTGAAGAGACTCCTAATAATATCCTCGATGTGGAGCTGAACCCAGCAATGCGAAATCTGCTCAAGGCACTGACCAGCTGAGTGCGTCTGTTCTGGGGACTCCAGTCCTCTGGCACCAGTGGGAGATGAGGAGCTATCAGACCATGGTGGAAAAGAGAAAGGGAGACTTCCATTCCAAATCTGCTTTTCTGAAAGCAACAGGTGGCCTTCTTGAAGAAAAAAGAAGAGGAATTGACGGGCCAAGCAGGGAACACACGCACCAGAAAGGAACCCAAGGCTCATGGCATGGTGTTGGAAATCACTAGCGCCTGCGTGGGGCAGAGGTGATGGGATTAAGCATACGAGAGGATTCCTCCAGCTCTGTAGCTTCCTGAAGCCCTGGCAGAGGTGTGAAGACCAAGATCCAGGGCCCACCCTCAGCACAGGACCTGTCTGCGTGCCTCAGTGAGCACCGTGACAGACGGAGGAACTTCATTCTGCAAAGTGAAGGGCCCCAGCTCTGTCCTTGACCTTGAACAGCTTCACGGCTATTGGTTCCAGTGTCTGTTGTTTGGGTGCTGCTCTGCGTGTGACAGAATTGTTGGTATACTTTCATCACTTTCTTATACAAAACAAGAGTGAAACTTCATCTATTCTTTCCACGTGAAACTGAAAAAACTGGGGTTTATCAACAGAGAAAGAACAGAAATAATTAGGAATTATTCTCTAGGTGCCCTTCACTAGGTTCACAAACACAGCTCTTACTGCCCTTGTTCCTTGGTAGCTGGTGCTGCAACAGAATCTAACAAACTGGCTGTCATTGACCAAGTTTTCTAGACCAGAGGCTGGCAAAGTACAGCCCAGGGGCCAATTCTGGCCCCCCTTCCGTATTTGTGTGACCTGAGAACTAAGAGCTTTTACATTTTTAAAGCATTAAAAACCAAGTAAAAGACCTGCAATTGACAATAATGTATTGTACACTTAAAATTTGTTAAGAGAATAAACTTCATGATGTGTTCTTACCACAATAAAAAAAATCAAAAGGAGAGTGGTTAGCCCTGGCCCATGTGGCTCAGTGGGTTGGGACGTCATCCGTAAACCGAAAGGCTGCGAGTCCAATTCCCAGTCATGGAACATTCCTGAGTTGCAAGTTCCATCCCAGTCTGGGTGCATATTATCCCTAGTTCAATCCCTCATCCGGGCACGTGTAGAGGAGGCAATTAATCAATGTTGCTCTCTCACTCTGATGTTCCTCTTTCCCTCTCTCTCTAAAAGCAATGAAAAAAAATATGTCCTTGGGTGTGGATTAAAAAATAAATTTAAACCCTGGCTGGCATAGCTCGGTGGATTGAGCTCGGGCTGCAAACCAAAGTGTCGTAGGTTCGATTCCCAGTCAGGGCACATGCCTGGGTTGCTGGCCATGGCCCCCAGCAACCACACATTGATGTTTCTTTCTCTCTTTCTTTCTCACTCCCTTCCCTCTCTAAAAAATAAATAAAACAAAATCTTAAATATATATATATATGTATATATATTAACTCCCTTAATTTAAAAAAGTAAATAAATTTTAAAAAGAAAGGTGGTTAGTATTTCATGATACATGAAAACCATATGAAACTCAAATTTAAGTGTTCCTTCATGAAGTTTGATTGGAACATAGACACACTGAGACTTATGGCTGCTTTCATGCCACAGCAGGTGAGGCAAAGGCAGGGCTCGCTCCCAAACATCCTGCTAAGGCTTGGAGCATCCCAAGACTGACCTGACCCCGTGAGACTAATCAGCTCCTTCACCCAGGGTTGTTACAGAATGCTAAACCTTTTACAACTGCATTGTGTTTGTATATATGCCAAACTCATTGTTGATCAGGAAGGGATCTGTCTGGGGTTGACCAGCCCTGCCAGGAAAATGCAGGTCACTCAGGAACCTCTTAAAGAGTCTGTGGGTTCTGTGTAATGAGTAGGTTCCTTAGTGCATTGCAGGTTCCTTAGGGCCACTGCAACGAAGACCCCCAAGGCCTCCCCAGAGGCCCAGGTCTGAACAGTCTGTCTGGGGTCTTTGAGGCGGTCCGTGATGCCCTGCCCCTTTCCTTTCATATTGGGAGCAGACTAGAATGAGTTCAACGTTAGGAATGCAGCAAGTCAAATGACAGTTGTTGTTTTCTGGCTTGCTTCCAATCCCCCCTTCCTGTCTGCACCCTTCCCCCTACTTTTCCCAGTGTCCTAAGTCCATTAAATAAAAAAAGGACGAGAAACAGAAACTTCGCTCCTGACAGCCCCACTGCCTGTCCCCACCAGTTCCCAAATTTCCAGTCATCAGACAACTGTGCCCAACCTTTGTCCCACTGGGAGGTCTTCTCCAGGGACTGTCCCTCCTCTCGATTCTCTCAGCTACTTACTCCAGGGCACAGGAGGAGGCTTGACAGGAGAAAGGAAGGGGTATATCAAGGTGTGAGCTGCACCTCCTCTTCAGCCCCTGCTTTCTGGAGCCCTGTGTGAAGGATGTGAGAGAGCTGAGAAGCAGAAGGGTGGAAGGGAAGCCACCTTCAATACCAGCAACTGCTCAGTCATGGTGGGGAGGGAGTCTTCTCTAGGCGCCTCTGGCTAAGCCGCCCCACCTGTGGGGGGTGTGAGTACTATGGAGACAAGGACCAGGGACCTTGCAGGACAGCGGGGGGTGGGGCAGTGAGAGCTGTGGAAAACAGGCAGGGGGAAGATCTGTGCGGAGCTGACCCACTCAGCCCTGTGCCGTCCTGGACCGTGGCAGCCGCCCTGTCCACCCTAGTCTTGCTTGAGCAATTAAGCATCATTTATGTTCATTTCTTCGTTGTGCTTCTTTGCTTGGTTTGACTTACCTTACTTTCCACTCACACACCTGGACTCACATCTACCCCCAGATTAGAAAGTAATTCCAATGTCATGATACCACTTAAGATCAAAGACAGTTCCAGTAGCCAGGAAGGCATTCCAGGATGGTGTGGTGGACGTAAGGAATTCCTAGCCTTGCAGGGAGCAGTGAGAGTACTCAGACATCATCTGGGATCACTGGGGAAATATAATAGAACCCATGGAATGGGGGGCAACCTCATATCCCACAGAAGGGGGGTTGTCTTTTTAGCCACTTCCGTCCTCGCCATAGGCTGCAGGAAGGAAATCCCTCCAATGTAATCCCAATATGCAAATGAAATGTTGCCTCTCTAGATATGCCTCCAGCCTGGAAACCAAAGAGTCACTGGTGCCTGCCTTTCATTCCAGTAGCTGTTCCCATTTCTCCTGGCCCCTCCCCATTGCCCTCCACCCCTCATGAGCCACTGAGTACCAGAGGAGGAAATGCCAGCAGGACTGGGGGCCTGGTCACCTCCCTGGCTCCAAAGCAGAGCTTGGCTGGGGGAAGGAGGGCTATCTTGATGTCATCGCTATTCAAGAGCCTGAGCTCTTCCTGCCTAGCTCTGGGTAATGGGCTCAGCACCTGGTACTGGGAAGAGAGGAAGCTGCTGAGTTCTCAAACTGGGATCCTGCTTTGCTGATGCCCTCTGGGGACAAAATGGCTGGAGGGAACCAGGAGGGCCTGAGACAAGTAGGACAAGGACGGAGGCTTGACTTGGGGTGGTGAACGCACAACACAGTGTACAGATGATGTGTTGTAATCTGGAGAGTTGTGTTAACCAGTGTCACCCCAGTCAATACAATAAAAGGGGGAAATAAAAGAATAGGACAAGAACATTCAGGTAATCTGCAAAATAACCAAATATTCCCTGGGTACAAAGCACCTTCCTGTGCCTAGTGAGATACACATAAAAATAGAAGGCACCATAATGCCCTCACCAAGTTCCTTGTTACTATAGATTATTGAGTACATGTCTAAAGCACAGGAATACCCACCAACTCTTATGTTAATGAAGGCAAAAGAATTTGATGTGATTAACGTAGAATAAATGCAGGGGTAAGGTAAGTACAGGAACTAATCCAGAAAGACTTTTGGGAGGACGTGAGCTTTGAGTTTTTAACTGTCTCCTGATGGGCAAATATGTGTATATATGAAGCTTATGATTAGAGATATAAGTCATACCCCTGCAGAGAAAAAAGATGTTACCTGGAAAAGGAAGAACACAAATGAAAACTTTTCAAACCAAAGATATCCCTACCCCTTTGCAACAAGAAATGTCAAGTATAAGGTGATGAAACTCTCACCAGAATTAATTGGCACATTGGTATAATACAATGTTCTAGTTAATCAAAAGCCAAAAACTCTTAATTATTCAAATAAGTACAAATTCAGGCTTATTAAGAGTCCTGGGATGATTTTTTAAAGAAAATTTTGGTGTGCTGAGTATTTTATTTTATTCTTTTTTAAACTTTTTTATTTTATTTATTTTTAGAGAGAGGGAAAGGGAAGGAAAAAGAGAGGAAGAGAAACATCATGTGTGGTTGTCTCTCACATGGCCCCCACCAGGGACCTGGCCCACAACCCAGGCATGTGCCCTGACCGGGAGTTGAACTGGCAGCCCTTTGGTTCAAAGCCCACGCTCAATCCACTGAGCTACACCAGCCAGGGCCTGGGATGATTTTATGTTTAGCCCAAGACATATTGTGGATATTCTGGAAGTTATTTTGTTAAACAAATTCCTCAGAGGACAGGAGGCCCCTACATCATGTAGGACTGGGCTAATGGGAACAGGTCTCCTGACCCTACAGACATATGAATGTGGGTAAACCACATCCTTCTCTCCAGACAGATAGATAGACACGATAGATAGATAAATGATTGATAGATAGATAGATTGATTGATAGATATGGATAGATATGGATATATATAACCAAGGTAAAAAACAAAAAGGAAGGGGAATCAACATGTTTCAGAATCAAAAGGGGAACTGGCGGCCAGAGAGAGCTGTCACATGAGCCTGATGTGGCAGTCAGGGAGGGGTGGGGACCAGGCCTGGGTTCAGGCTGGAACTGAGACCCTTGTGTAAAGCTGCCCAAAAGTGACTGGCAGAACTCTTCCCAGCAGTCCAGAGAAACAGAAAGCAAGACTGTTGTGTCTCAGAGCTTGAGACAGGGAGGTGGGGGACGGTGGGGCAGGGGGGTGGCAGTGGGAGGGGGAAGGGGAATTCTCCTATAAGAGACTACCAAACCAAGTTTATGCTGTGTGGGTCCAAATTTTTACTACCTGCCCTCTGATAATGAGAATTCCAGGCCAAGAAATTGACATAAAAGTTTGTCTCGGCTCTCTTCAACCCTGGGGCCCCAGCAGAAGCAAAGGCAAAACGCCTTTCCTTCTAGAGCACTCTCATAGAAAATGAAACAGTCTGAGCTGAAGACAAGGACATAATAAAAACTTAGAAAGCACAAGAAGAAATGAGCCACCTGCATAGACACAGGTAGTCAGAGAATTGGCATCCCAAGAATTAGAAATGATGGAGCAATCTGAAAGGCAATACAAAACAAGCAAGTTCAAAGTTACTAAAGGTAACAGAATAGAGCCTGTAACGAAAAAAATAGGAAATTTGTAGAAAAGGCCAGACAGATGTGGAAAAGAGCCTAACGGAATATCTAGAAACTAACCGTCACTGAAACTCCTGATTTCACCTTTGCTCTAGGTAGCCCCCATTTCAGTCCTGCCTCTTCACCTAAACTCGCAGCAGACTCTACATCTCTTCTTTCTCCTGTGACAATGAGAATTCCCAGAAGGCAAATGGGCAAACGTTATGTTCAGGATCAGGTCTGGCACACAACCATTAACCAGGAACTCGAAGATATCAGTCTGCCATTGAATTGTGGGCGCACCTGTGGAATGAATTAGAACATGTGACTTTTCCCGTGAGACACCCCAAGAAACCAGCAGCGTTTCAGATTCTCCCTCCCAAGCACCTCGTGGTTCCTCTCACTAAAGTCCCTGCCATTCATGAAGGAGTTCAAAGAGGATGGGGGATTTTCTCTGGGAAACAGGACTTCCTGTGTCCCCATGACTGTCACTGCTTCAGCTATCAGATGAAGAGAAGCCTCCTGAGGCTCCTTCTCTGCTCTCTCAGGAAAGGGCTGACCAGGGTTTGACCCCTCTTTTCTTTCATCCTGGTCTCCTGTTTTAGGAGGTGTTAATATGAGATGGAGAAATTCTTCCCAGTTTATTCTTTTTTTCCCTTCAAGATTGTTGTAATTATTCTAGACCCTGTGCTTTTCCATCTGAATCTTAGAATAAACTTGCCTATGTCTACAAAAATACCTTGCTGGGATTTTGATATAAGTTATATTAAACCTATAGATAAATTTAGGAAGAATTGAGATCTCAGTTATGTAGAATCTTCCAACCCATGCCCACAGTATATCTCCCATTTATTTAGGTCTTTTTTAAATTTGTTTCAGCAGTATTTTGTTATTTTCAGTATACAAATCTTCTGCATGTTTTTTTAAAAGATTTTATTCATTTACTTTAGAGAGGGGAAGAGAGGGAGAAAGAGAAGGAGAGAAACATCAATGTATGAGAGATACGTCGACTGGCTGCCTCTCACACACCCCTAACTGAGGACCTGGACCACAACCCAGACACGTGCCCTGACTGGGAGTCAAACTCACAGCTTTTAGGTTTGCAGGCAAGTGCTCAATCCACTGAGCCACATCAGCCAGGGCCAAATCTTGTGCGTGTTTTAAGTTTACACCTAAGTATCTTTTTAAAAAAATGTTTGACTTGTTTATTTTTAGAGAGAGGGGAAAGGTGGGAGAGGGGAAGAGAAACATCAATGTGTGGTTGCCTCTTGTGCACCCCCTACTGGGGACCTGGCCTGCAACCCAGACATGTGCCCTGACTAGGAATCGAACTAGCAACCCTTTGGTTTGCAGGCCAGTGCTCAGTCCACTGAGTCACACCAGCCAGGGCCAAATCTTGTGCATGTTTTAAGTTTTCACTTAAGTATTTCATTTTCATTGTAACAGTTATGAATGGTATAGCATTTTAAATTACAGTTCCTACCTGTTTGTTCTTAGCATATAAAAATGTAATTAATTGCCCTGGCTGGTGTAGCTCAGTGGATTGAGCGTGGGTTTCGAACCAAAGTGTCACAGGTTCGATTCCCAGTCAGGGCACATGCCTGGGTTGCAGGCCATGGCCCCCAGCAATGGCACATTGATGTTTCTCTCTCTCTTTCTCCCTCCCTCCCCTCTCTAAAATAAATAAATAAATAAATAAATAATCTTTAAAAAAAATAAAAGTTTTTGCCAGGAAGAGTGAACCAATTTAAAAAAAAAAGTAATTATTTTAGTATGTTGATTTTGTATCCTGTGACCTTACAGAACTCATATAGCAGTCATGGTTTTTATTAATTTTTTGTAGGTTCTTTCCATTCTGTATGCTTTTAATTTATTTTTCTTTCCTTATTGCAGTGGCTAGAACTTTCAGGACTTTGCTGAGTAAGAGTGGTGAGAGAAAGCATCCTAGCCTTGTCCCCAGTCTTAGGGAGGAAACATCAGTCTTTCAGCACCAACCATAGTGTTAGCTGTGGGGGTTTGTAGGTACTCTTTATTAAGTTGAGTTAGTTCCTCTCAATTTTTCTCGAAAATGTTCTTGCTGAATGTTTTCATCATAAATGGTGTTGGATTTCATCAAATGGTTTTTCTGTACCAATAGATGAGATTATGTGGTTTTTATCTGGTAGCCTGTTAATATGGTGGACTTTTTTTTTAATTTTATTTATTTATTTTTTAGAGAGGGAAGGGAGGGAGGGAGAGAGAGAGAGAAAGAGAGAGAGAAGCATCAATGTGCAGTTGCTGGGGGGTTATGGCCTGCAACCCAGGCATGTACCCTGGCTGGGAATCAAACCTGCAACACTTTGGTTCGAAGCCCACACTCAATCCACTGAGCTACGCCAGCCAGGGCTGATATGGTGGACTTTTTAAAAATATCTAAACTTTATTGACCACTTGATATGGTGCACTTTTAAATATTTAAACAGATGACATATCTGGAATAAATTCTACTTGGTCATGGTATGTAATTTTTTTATATTATATTTATTGTTTTATTATATCATATTTATTTATTACATTAATTGTTTTATAATGATGATGGATTCAATTTGCTAATATTTTATTGAAAATTGTGCATCTAAGTTCATGAGAGATGCTGGTTTATAGTTTTCTTTTTTTAGTACTGTCTTTGTCTGGTTTGGGTATCAAGACAATCTGGCCTCATAAAATGAGTTGGGAAGTGTTCCCTCCTCAGTTTTCTGGAGGAGGTTATATAAAATCAATGTTTATTCTTCTTTAGGTGTTTGAAAGAATTCTCCAGTGAAACCATCTGAGCCGAAGATTTATCTTTGGGGAGAGACTCTGTTTTGATCACAACCTCTTTGTCCACTGGAGTCACAAAAGCTTTAAAGACTTTGGCTAAGTTGTAGAATCTAGAACAGCAGATGACCTTGGAAATCCTCAAGTCCCACATCCCTCACCACATGTGAATAACACGAGGCCTAGGGGTGAGCGCAATGACTTGCCCAAAGTCACAGAGGCAGCGAGCAGCAGAAATGGGAAGAGCCTGTGGTTCAGTATGCTCAGGCCAGCTTTTTTTTTTTTCCTGCTGAAGCAAAGAAAATGGTAATGGCTCAAAAAAGTAAAGACTTTCAACTTCAGACCCCCTCACATTCATTGCCTACTTACTCTCCCATAGGAGGAAGTATATATTTATACACACTTCCCTGTGTATAAGTTATTGATAAGCAGACCATACCCTCAAGTCTCTTCTAGCCCAAAGTTAGAACTAGAAAGGGCAGAGGGCAAGAGTAGAGCCCACCAACCCAGGGCAAAGGGGGTAGAGAGGCAAAGCTTTGGCAATCAAAATCTCCCAAGGAAGAAGCAACCACAGTTCTCAGCGGCCTGGGAACCAGCTCCCTTTGTTGGTCTGATGCACGTTTGGATGATCAGCTGGGCCAAAGGGGAACAAAGAAGGTGGACGCCTCTCCCAATGGAGTCAGCAAACAGTCGGAAGTTAGGTCTTTCAGCTCACACACCCTCTGTTGTCCTCGTGGTGTCAGCTGGAGGCTACTTTCTAAACTGCAGGTTAGAGGGCAGAAGAAAGGAGTGAATGAATCACACCTTCACGCTAACATAATGCAACATCCCCAGAGCTGGATTCCCTATCACAACATTGTCGTTCATTAGAACCTTCTCTGATTCAATTATATGTCTGTACTGCCCACCAGGATAGCCACCAGTGACATGTGGGTATTGACCACTGGAGATGTTAGTAGTGCAACTAAAGAACTAAATTTTAAATCTTATTTAATTTTAATTAATTTAAACAGTCATATGTGACTATTGGCTACTGTATTGGACAGTGCAGAACTAAAGGAACCCTGCCCTGGCTGGGTAGCTCAGTTGATTAGAGCAGCGTCCTATTACCACAAGGTTGTGGGTTCTATCCCCAGTCAGGACACAAAACTGATGTTTTCTTCTCTCTTTCTCTCTCTCCCTCCCACTCTTTAAAATCAATAAGTTAATGAGAGAAAGAGAGAGAGAGAGGGAGAGGGAGAGGGAAAGAGACTTAAGGAAGTTGACATAAAATACATCACATATTATCTTTAAAAAAGAACTAGAGGAAACCCTGAAAGAGGTAAATACATTCATAGACAAACCTAAACATCATATGAAACTCAGAAGTATACTCTATAATAAAGGAAAGAAGTACTAAGATACAACAACAAGTCACATAAAATTGAGCAAAAAAAGGTGTATTCTTCAAATTTACAGCAATATTGCATGGTGCTCTGGTTTCATTTTATTTGGGTTCTATGCCTGCTAGTTTTTAAAAATTCACTTTTTGCAATACATGAAATGGAGCAAATTATATGCTTCAGGGGTTGCAAATGTAAGTTACTAAAGAGATACTGAATCAGTTTAAAGAAAGAACATTACAGGAATTTTCTATTTTTAAAAATATTTGTTTGTTTGTTTGTTTGTTTGTTTGTTTGTTTGTTTGTTTTAGAGAAAGAGTGACAGAGAAACACGGATCGGTTGCCTCTCCCAGATCCCCAACCAGGGACGTGGCCTGCAACCCAGGTATGCACCCTGACGGGAATCAAACTGGAGACCTTTAGGATTGCAGGACGATGCCCTGACCCACTGCGCCACACCAGTCAGGGATGCAGGAATGTTCAACACCGCTATATCCCCAGTGCTTAGAATATTCCCTGGCAAGAAATACTCTCAGTAAAACTTTGAGGGACAGACTGACAAAAGAACTGATCTTATTAAAAAGAAGGAAAATTTGCAAAGCAAATCCTACAGGGTCAGCGAGTGGATCGCTAGAGGGAGCTCCAGCCCAGTAGCTAACAGGCTGGAAAACAGCTTCGGGTAAATCACTCTCCCCCAACGGAAGAATCTTCGGTTCCCCTACCACTTCCCGTGTTGTGGGGTGGCTTTAGAAGAGTAAATCCTAGCCATTTCCTTCACATCACACCCCCATGTCTTGCTTTCCTTTTTCCTGTTTGTTTTCTCATGCGTCAGAGCCAACCCTCTGACCCACAGGTTAGGATTGCAGGCCATCTACGCGCAGTGTCAGGACCCCTGCGCGCCGCTACACTTAACACGTGTCCCATTTTGTGCCTCAGAAAAGGAGATACAGTGTCCCAGGCAGAAGCCCAGGCCTGGGAATCAGGGGGCAAGCTTCCAGACAGTTCTTTATACTCACTGGTCCCTAACATTGCATTTAAGTTTTACATAGGTAAATAGTGTTCCTCCATTTCACAGGTAACCAAATTGAAAGTCAGAGTGCCTGGTAAGGGCCACCTAGATCATCAGTAAGTTTCGAACCCAGGACATTTTGTCTACAGAACCCATGGAATTAACACTATACCATCAGCTTTTAGTTCAAATATGTCACTAGGAAGAGCATTCATGCTTTCTGTGAGATTCACTGAGGCTAGAAGACTGAATGTCGGGGTTCAACTGGAGTCAAGGGCAGAGAAAAAGGAGGCAGTTACATCGGAGACCTTCCTGGGATGTGGGGAGGGTGACATCACCACCTAGAAGAGGAGTGGATCCACCCTAGGCAAGGGTCTTCAAGGTTCCTATCTGCTCGGACCTAGTGTTGGTGTCTGACCCCAAATTCCCACGTGATGTTAACCCCACCAGGATGGTAGTTAGAAGTGGGGCCTCTGGGAGATAATTAGGTTTATATAAGGTCATGAGGGTGGGCTCCCATGATAGGATTGGTGTCCTTATAAGCAAAAGAAATCAGAGCCCTCTCTCTACCATGTGAGGGCACAGCAAGAAGGTGGTCCTCTGCAACCCAGGAAGAGGGTCCTCACCAGGAAACAAATCTGCCAGCACCTTGATCTTGGACTCCTTCCCCCTTCAGAACTGAGACATTAGTATCTGTTGCATAAGCTCCCCAGTCAGCAGGGCTTTGTTATAGCAGTCCACGCAGCCTAAGACAGCATCCTCGCCTCCACTGTACCCTCTTCTCTTCTTTGGGATGACTTTCCTCCTCTCCCCACATTACAACCTGCTCTCAGTTAAAGATCCCACCTTGTTCACAAGCTCCTGGGCCAACTTGAAGTACTCTGAAGTTTGGGAATCACTGGGGTAATGAAGTGCGTGGCCTTTGGACTAAGCAAGTTATAAAAATATTTAAGTTGGAGCTCTGAATATGGGCAGGCTAACCCCCACCCCCACACCTCATTTTCTTTGTGTGTGAAATGCAGATAGTAATACTTGCCTTAGAAGGCTGTGGTGCAATTTAAGTGATTCTGTCAGTCAAACCTCTTACACAGGGTGCAGGCACAGAGCAGGGACTCAGGAAGTGTTTGTTTCCTTTCTTCCTTCCTTGTTGGGTCATGAATGCCAAAGACAATGTAAAGTTAGCAGAGCCTTTTAGTTCAAAGAAAGAAGTTAAAATGGGATCAACCTGTGAGTGGTAGAGTGTTGAGGTTTGGGGGTGGGGAAGAACATTTGGGGACTGAGGACCTTGATGACTCCCATTATGTGTTAGGGGATTGTGGACACGGGTCCCAGCCCTAACCCCAAAGCAAGAAGAATGCCTCAGAACACTACCTGCGCATGTGTGGATTGGCTCAGGACTACAATTTGCTCTGGACACTCTCATACACCCCTCCTGATCTCTCCTATACTCCACTGTGCTGGAATCTTCTGTTGCCCACTTCGATTCACTCTCTACCCTTTTCTGCCCTGCTCTGTGCCCCGGGAAGTTGGTCTGTAGGGCTGCCTTGTGCTTTGTCCTCCAGCTGGATCAGACCACCAGGGAACAGGGCAGGAGAGCAGAGGGCAGGAGGCCAGCAAGGCACGAGTTCCCACTTCCTGCTCCCACCCTGTGCCAGCCAGGACTGAAGGTGGCAGCTCCATATGGTGCCTCTCCACACACTTCTCCTGTTCACACACTCTCACCCCCTCTCTCCTCCCCACTCCCACTCCAGTAATTATGCTTTCCCTTGCTGCTTCCCCAAGTACCAAGGTTTCCCTACCCCTATCTAGTTCATACCTTTATAAATCGTCCCTTTATGAAACCTCCTCAAATGTCCCAGTTTGAGTGACACTGACTAACCATCCATGAAGGCTGGTTAGGTCCAAGAAGCTGGCCTCCTGCTGGTTCCTGGTGACTACAGTGCTACTGTTGTTTGTTGCCACCGAAGGATCCCTTTGCTGTTTCACTCTCCTGGCCAGCACACAATACCATCTAAGACATCTCAGGTAGACACACCCAGGGCCGTCCGCAGAAGGGCAACTCCAGATGAACGTATCATGGGCTCTCCCTCTACTCTCCAGCGTCATTGTGTTATTCCTGCAATGTGAAGAAGATGATTCACAAGAAATTTGGCCTAAGAACCTGCTCTGGAGGTCCAGGGAAAGACTGCAGACCCAACTCTGAGTCATTAAAATGCTTTATAAACCCTTGAGCCCAGGAGCCATAGTAAAACGTTGAATCCGCCATTGGGAATCCTTCACACTCACTCATACACCCTGTTGTCACAGCTGCATGACCTTTAGAGGCTCCTGTGCTTTTTTTGTTTCCTCCTGTGCTTTTTTTTTGTACCATAAGAGCTTCCTATACTTTCTGCCTCAGACCAAGATTCAGTCATTTAAAAAAGGCATGTAAGGAAAACAAGCACATTCTCCACTGACTAGAGAATAACAAATTAGGGTTGAAAAGGAATAGCTCTTGCTGTGAGAAAATAGCCTTCCCCTTGAGTTCAGAGTAGGCAAAGCAGAGCTGAGAAGCATGGTGTCGCTGCTGGTGAGCACCAAGGGGCTGAATGTTGAGACGCCTGAAGGTACAGAGAGGAGATATTCTTCAGCCCACACCTCGGGTTTGCCAGCGGGGCTATCTAAGTAGACCGAATACCACAGGGAGAGCACGTGGAGACACACACATTAACCAGGATCAGGATGGACGAGGACCACCACGCCCAGCAGGCCCCTCCAGGCCTGCTCAGGGCAGTCTTCATTCCAATCATATCCATTAACCTCGCAAAGCATTTCCTACCAGAAAGACCAGGCTTGCGTGCCTGCGGGTGAAGCGATACTGCGAATCCATCTGGAATGGAAACCAGAGCTGCAGAGAAAGGCTGAATCTACATTTGGGGCAGGAGGCGTAGAAGAGCCCTTGTCGTATAAGAAAGTACAGGAGCCTCCAAGGGCCGGGGCGCTCGACAGCAGCAGTGCTAGCTCCGGTGAAGGACTCCCGGTGCTGCAGGGTTAGCACCCAATAACGTCAGGAAGGATTAAGACACACACACACACAAAAGGTCACTTCTCTCCCGCTGCCTCGCCACCCAGCCCCTCCCTAGCCGGAGGGGTTTCGGAAGTCAGCCTCCGCTGTAGTCTGACTCAGTGAAGCTGGAAGCACTTCTGCCTCCTGTGGTTCCTGCTCCTGCCTTCCCGGGCAGCCGCTCCCGGGGACCCTCTCCCGGCACTCCTTCCCCGCACCCGACCCTTCCAGCTCAGCTGAACACCAGGGAGGACCAGTGCCTGCTCACGGCTGCTCTCAGTTTCTGTTGGTTTTATATATATATATTTATGTATGTATGTATGTATTTTTACCTCACAAAGCGTTAGATGCCGGGACTGGGCCTGTATGCCTGGTGGCTACCCAGATAAACTCCACTTGAAATGATAAAAATCAGCCCCTTGTCCCAGCCTGTCTTGCTCCAGTAGAGCAAGATAGGATGGAAACTGTTCCCTCTGCGTCCCCCTCCTTATCTTTCTTCTAGAAAACATTCTGCTTTTGTTCTTTTGACCTCCAGCGAGAAGTGTTACAACGGTCAGAAGCTAATGGGTTTAAAAAGAGCCTGAAGGGAAGACAGAAATGAACAATTCTGGGTTTGGGCCACTGAGCACCCCAACGTGGTGTCGGTGGCCTCTGCAAGGCAAGTGCTGTCCCCAGTGAGCTTGAGTCAACACCTGCCGTTGGTGCCGCCACTCATCTTGCTAAAAGACAGCTCTCGTGGTGTCCCCGCCTGATAGGAACTGGTCCATGATTACATGACTTGATATGAATGAGTCCCTGCTCTATAAAGAGGTAGAAACCACTACAGGCAACCTGGCTGGGCAGGAAACAGAATTCAGAATGAGTTTGTCAAAGACATAAAGCGTCCCCATTTCAAGGCAACCAATAAAATGTTCAACTCTGAAAGAAAAATAAAATAAAATGTCATTGCCGAGGGTTCTCGGATACCTTCGAATCTGCCCTTCTCATCCCTCATCTGGCGGATGGTGACACTGAGGCCGGAAAGGGACTTGTCCGAGGGCAACAGCTATTTAGCAGCAGCGTTTCGGCTAGAACCCACACCCATCACCCCTGCCATTCCTACTGTCAGCTTTCAAAGCAGCCCTCTCCCTATAGTCTGCACTAACCAGATATGCACGTCCAAGGTGGCACCAGAGCAAACCCCCTTTCAGAACAGTTCCTCCCAGGAGAGGGGAATGGGCCGCTTTGCTTTCCAGTGTGGTGAGGAAAAGGACCGGCCTGGCCGGCCAGTGGCACTGGGTTCTAGTCCTGCACCAGCTTTTCACAGCTGGACATTCCTGGACACACCCCTGCTCCTCTTGGGCCTTGGGTTTTGGTTTTTGTTCATTGTTTAATAAAATGGAGGTGAATATTGTCCTGAATGAGCAATAAGGTACCTGGACAGAGCTAACCTTTGATGAGTCCATAGTTTTCTTGGAGAAAAGTTCTGAGAACCTTGGGCTTGCTTTCATATTGCCTCATTCTAGAGCAGCACTATCCAATAGAAATATATTATAAGCCCTATGTATATGTGTATATATAAAAAAATACTTATAGTCCCACTAAAAAGAGTAAAAAGAAACAGGTGAAATTAATTCAAACAATGGATTTCACTTAACCCAACATGTTCCAAATATTTATTTCAACATGTCATCGATATAAAAACATACTGAGGTCTTTTACACCATTTTTTACACTAGTTCTTTGAAGTGCAGTGTGCATTTTACATTGTGAGTGTGGACTACCCTAATACGTCAAGCGCTTCGCAAGCACACGTGCCCAGTGGCTACCTTACGAGACAGTGTAGGCCTAGAGTTGAACTCAGGAGTGACCTCCCTCAGGCCTCACCCTCCTGCGGTCCATTCTAACTCCAGAGCCACCAGTTATCTTTCTAAACAACATTAAATCACGTCATTCCCCAGCTGAGAAGGCCTCCGTTATCTCCTGCCCTTGTGGGACAAAGGCTGGACGCCTCAGCATAATTTGAAAGATCCTTCACGATCTGGGCCCAATTACCCTTTTACACTGTTCTCTCCTCTCTCTTTGCAAGTTGTGGCCACAATGACAGCAACTGTTCTCTCACCCAACAGGCTTTTCCGTTGTCCTTGCATTTTTCTCTCTCCACTTAGGGATCTCCTTGAAGATGCATGCCTCCATCCATTCAAGGACTGCCTACGAAATGTCAGGCATGTCAGGCAGCCTGCGGGGCCTTGGACCCAACTCAAAGGGCTACAAAGAAGCTTCTTTGATCAACTCTTACCCCTCCCCCTACCCCAACCTCCACCTCCCTCTAGGTTTAGCCTTATCACACAGCTGGGTAGTTCGTTTACACGCGCTTCTCCCACACCCTCTCCAAAGCCCTGGAGGGAGCATCTCAGCCATTTCTTCAAAGCCTGCCACATGGTGAATGCTCAGTAAACCAAGGAGGGGTGAATGCCTAGTGAATCCCCACTTTCTAATGCGAGGAACTAACGAACAGAACAGGACGGGCTGAGCTGCCTGATGTCATGCAGGCCTCCCAGAGTGACCCGGGTCGGCTAGGATCCCCGCAGAGCGGGGAGACACAACCCTGACCCAGGAATGCACTAACCTAGGCCAGCCTCCCGAACCCCCCACGCCCACCCCATCCCTGCTGGCGAAGTTGGGAGGGACCCAGGAGCGAAAGTGGAAGGAAAAAAGGGGTCGACGCAGCACCCGCGGGCAGGCGACGGTCGGTAGGGGGCCTCCCATCATGGGGTAAGGAGGAACCCAAGTGCAGGGAGCAGCTGGGCAGCTGGTGGGGCTGCGGGAGGGCTGGAACTACAAATCCCAGGGGACTTGAGTGAACCAGGCGGAAGGGACTGCCTTGGGCGGGGCTGGACCGAAGTAGGCGGGGCGAGGCTGGAGCCGTAGGAGGGCCACGCTCTGGCTGCTGGCACAGTGCGCGGGAGACCATGTCCGGGGGCAGCAGCTGCAGCCAGACCCCAAGCCGGGCCATCCCCGCCACTCATCGGGTGGTCCTCAGCGACGGTGTGCAGCTGCCCCCCGGGGACTACAGCACCACCCCCGGCGGCACGCTCTTCAGCACTACGCCGGGAGGTAGGCACGGGCTCGCGGGGTCCGGGTGCGGGCGGTGGAGAGGACGGAATGGGCAGAGCAGGCGGGATTGGGAACCGTCCCATGGACGGGGCGACCAGACCCAGGGTCGCGGTGACTGGGAAGAACCGGAAAGGGGCATCAGGGAGGCAGCGGAGGTGGCCACAGGGAACGAGCGAGTGGCCACGTCCCGTTGCCTGCCTTCTGGGTGCGTCCTCCAGAGCTGGGGTTGCAAACTGTCCCATTAGTTTCCTGCTTCTGGGAGCGACAGCCGAGTGTCCCCCACGCAAACAGAAAGGCACGCTTCCAGGACTGCCACTCGCCGAGGCGTGCTGCCCCTTGTGAGTGTTGGGGGCACTCATGAGGCGGAATACAGTGGGGGCAAGGTGCCCACCGATCAAGGAGAGGACTGGCCTGGGGTTTTGTTGGGATGGGACGGGCGTCCTCCGTTGGGATAAATGACTCTTGCGGAGCGCTTTTTTCCTTCCGGAGATACCCCCAGTTTTGCCTCCTGCAAGCACCCTCTGACGGAAGCTTTGGGCTGAGGGTGCTCGCCTGCTCCGGCAGCGCGTCGCCGGCACCTGTGGCAGATTGCCGTTTGACGGTGTGGAAACTCCGAGCAGGGACCTGGGGCTTCGGGAAGGGCCGTGCAGAAAAACACGCTCCTCTGTCCGGGAGGGAGGGGGCCCCCCGTGTGACCTCCCTAGGAGTGGATGAGGAAGAGGAAGCTGAGCTGGCACGGGCTGGGGCCAGACTTGGGCTGCCCTCGGGAGCCAGGCATTACCTCCCAGCCCCGGATCCCCCGCGCACGAGCGCTGATGAAACCTGCCCGCCTGTTTGCATAATGAAATCCTCCTCGTGGCTCACCACGGCCCTCCCATCCTCGCCCTGACCTCACCCCTTTTTGCCCTTCTTCCCTCCCCTACACCCTCCTCTACTGCTCCTGCTCAAACTACTCAAAAAACGGCCACGGATCCTGGCGCTGCGCTGAGACGAGGGTGCGGGCAGACGCGGGCGGGGCGGGCGCAGTGCAGCCTCATCTCTTGCCAACGTCCCGGGCCACATACTTGTTTTCTCAGGCAGCTGTCCCACCACCAGCGAGCACAGCCAGATCCGAGGTCTTGGGCTGTTTGATCCAAAACATACAACGTTGGACTTGCGAGGGGATCCTCGTCCAGCCGTGCTGCCTTCCCCTACGGAATATGGCTCTGAGGCCCCAAAGCTTAAACATTGGTGTCCGTCGTCTAATGTCTCGAGTGGGGCAAGAAGCAGCAACCAAGCATAGAGGGGGCAACTGTTGTCTCTCCTGTTAAAAATTACCAAGGAAAAGTTGCCAGGGAGGCTTCCTGCCGCTTTTGACTCCAATTCTCTTTCCTGGCCGACCTTTATGTCGTCCACGCTGCCCTGCTTTTTCTGTGTCCTGATGTGTCTTTGTGGATCTTTCTCAACAGTTGGGGGGAGTTTCTTCAAGCAAGGGAGTGAATCTGCTGGCCTCTTCAGGGAGGGCACTGGGGCAGTCCCGAAGGTTCCAGATGCCCTTTTTGTTGCTGGATGGGGACAGATCAGATTGGAAGCAACACCCAGCGGCACCGTTTATGTAGCGACCTCTCCACTTCTCACTCTGGACTGGGAAGTGGGTGTTTTCTGTCAGACCACAGCAAACCCTCTTTGAGGGCCTTTAGGTGGGAGAGAGGGGCTTCTGCATCCGAGTGCAACTTAGTTTCTGAGGCCAACTGGGAGAAAGCTAGCAGCGCCAGGAGCCTGAAGCCAGGTCTTTCTTGTCAGGGGTGTCCAGTGCGGCAGGCACAGCTCCTGGTCTATAACCAGGGAGCCCTGGCTTGCCTCTGCCTCAGTCAGCCAAGGTGTGAAATCTTCCTCCCAGACACACCTGATCCTGCCCCCTTGCCAGGGCAGAAAAGCTTGACCTAATGAGGAAAGGTCATGCTGGTGCCCATTTTCTCCGGTCCAAAGTGCTGTTTCTCAGTCTTCAGTGTGCCTGTGAACTACCTGGGGACCTCCTTTAAATGCAGATGCTGATTCTGTAGGCTCTGGGGTGGGGCCTGAGATTCTGCATTTCCAACTAGCTCCCAGTGATTGGTTTAAATATCACACTTGAACATGGTAGGTCCCTGCTTACCCATGGTTTCCCTTTCCTCCATTTCAGTTATCCATGGTCCAAAAAGATTTAGTGGAAAGTTCCAGAAATAAATAATTCATAAGTTTTCAATTGCACATTATTCTGACCATGGTGAAATCGTATGACATCCTTCTCTGTCCCACCTGGGGAGTGAGTCATCCCTTTGTCCAGCAGATGCACGCTGAATATGCTCTCCACCTGTTAGTCACGCAGGGTTCGGTACTGTCATGTTTCATTCTCCACTAGGGTCTTGGAATGTGTCCCCCGTGGATAAGGGGGCACTACTGTACTTTGAATTAGTAGAACGTGACTTCCTCACCTTTTTAGACCTTGGGATCTGGCAAAAAAAAAAGTGATGCTTCTATTCAGGCATACTTCTCTTGAGTTTGGGTTTGGTGTCCATCTTTAAATGGGGGTCTGGGGATAGAGGCAGCATGGGTGCCCGCACTCGTTCACTGGAGGTGTCAGGAGCTGCAGAAGTAGGTGTCCAGGGGTCACTCTTGCTGGACATGGCACTGCAATGCTCGCCCCTGGAGGAAAAGGATCGCAATCAATTTGAATCATCTCCACCCCGATGACTCCAGCTCACTTGCTGTGGTCATTTGCCTGCGCCACCACCGCCACCGGACACATGCGCGCGCACACATGGGCTGAGCCACGGATCTGAAGTTAAATGTCTGTGGACCACAAAAGGAATTTGCTGGAGTGAGTGTCGTTGATGAATATTTGAGCCCGTGGAGCCTTGGAAATCTGCAGTGGCTCCATAAACCAGCAGAATGTTTGTACGGGTCAGAAACTTTCCTTGGATCCATCCCACCCCCACCAGCCTCCAAGTTCCTGGTTCCGTGTTGCATGTTTGACCCCAGAGCCTACAAGGGTTCTTTGGGTTCTTCGGGTTCTCTTAAGGCATACTAAAGCCCTGTACCTGGATAAGGTTAATCAGAGGTAAGCAGGTAGAGCTGCAGGTGTTAGTGACACCTTGTTTTGTTAGACACACACAGTTTGTGCCCAGGAAGCTTACCTTGGAGCAGCTCCCAAGCGTTTGGCTGTGGAACAGACCATGCGGGAAAAGGTGGGGGGGCGGGGGGTGTTACTGGGTGCTGAAGCCAGAGCGCAGCCAGCTCCCGAGACGTAGGTCACAGAGAGTATTTCTCACTATTAAGGACAGGTTGAAAGCACTTGGACATTAAAGCAGCGAGGGAAATATGGACCTCTCTTCACGTTGACCTAAGCTTCCTTTTAAAGCATTTCACGGGGGTGTCCAACCTGTGGCCCGCGGGCCGCGTGCAGCCCAGGATGGCTATGAATGCGGCCCAACACAAAATTGTAAATTTACTTAAAACATGAGTTTTTTTGGTGATTTTTGTGTCACAATATAGTTAATGGATGGCACTAGGTAGCTCTTCTTCTTCCAGTGTGGCCCAGAGACACCAAAAAGTTGACTCCGCTACCCGAACCTTCCACACGCTGTCCCTCATAGAGACTCTGATGGGGACCGTGGTGTAGGGCACTCCAAACTCCCTGCGACGCCCACGAGCCTCCCTGCTTCTAGGGCATTCACCACATCCAGAACTGGAAGGCCGTTTGATCTCAGGGGCTTGGATTTCTGAAGTTGAGGAAAATGAACTACAAGCATCAACATTGTATCCGTAGCATGAAGCAATTACACAGACAGCCCCTAACCCCTGAACCAGTAGAACCAGTAGAACTTGTATGAAACTCAAGTGAGAATTGCCCACTCAGAGAAATCACCCTGGTAGGACTCACATTCTAACAATGCGGACAGAAGGGTTAGAATTTAATTGCATTCAAAGGCTTACAAATGTTTTTCAATATCCTCAAAGGCAGCGGGGCCTTTATTAATTGAAAGAGGGGTTTGATTTTTTTTTTTTCTTGAAAGAGCAAACAGGTCCTTACTACCAAGTTTGTTGGAAAGGCAGGCAGGGTGGTCCCATCTTTGTCTGTTGGGAGTGAGGCATTCTCTTGTATGGGCCTTTATTTGATGTCTTTCCAGAAGAGAAGTTAGGAAGGGGCAGCAGTGCTGAAAACAGGATGGCGTCCCAAGGTGAAAGTTTTTAGTGAAAATTACTCATTTGTACACACAGACTCTGTCATGTTTGAACAAATGGAAAACCTGTTACGTTCTGGTCTTACCTAATCCGTGCCAGGGTTCTTCCTCTGTTATGATTCATAACAAGCGGCTCACGTGTGTGTGTTTGGTGTGTGTGTTCACTCGCTTGGCTCAGAGTTCTTTCAGAGCAGCCTTACTCATCTTTGCATCTCCGCGGCTGAGGGCCAGGTCTGGTGTCTAGAATGGGAGAGGTTGAGAAGAATCCTGGAATGAAAGCATTTTCAGGGTAACCTACTTTCTTTCCTACCAGGCCCTGGTCTGAGCTGTCTTAGTGATAACATTTGCAGGGGCTCATTGTTTATCTTGGGATGGCCCGGGCAGAAACTTACTTTCTCTGAACTTTCCCACTCAGTCCAGTATTGCAGATAATAGTATTACTGATACTACTTTTCTCTATTGTTACTGAGCAGAAAGAAGTGGCTCTTTTCTACTGAACAAGTCAGTTTGGGGGCCAGGGTCTCAGACCAGGGACTGATGCTCCTTACATACATGCGTGTACCCAGTATCACCGACCAGGCAGGAGTAGATGACATCTGCCCATGGCATTTGGGCAGCAAGAACATGGGCAACAAAAGGGGCCTTGCAATCCAATGTCTGTACCCAGGAAAGTTCACTGGGAGGGCTCAGAGACCAGGCCCTGAGTGCCAGGGCTCACCAGCTGCCCAGGGGTGTTTGTGTTGATGACAGGGGTTGTGACAGTTGTTGCCGTCTAACATGCCCTCACAAAACTAGGAACTTCAGCAACACCAACAGGCTGTTGTTTCTGTCCATTCTTGGGGCTACCTGGGCAGCCCTTGGTGATCTGGCCTGTGATCGCTTATACTGGGCAGCTGGCTTGCCCTTGGCTAGAGAGGGTCCAAGACAGCCTCACCCATGAACCTGGCCATTGCTGGGGACACTAGGGAGGCTGGGAGCTCTCTGTCCTCTTGGTCTCACTCTATTCAGGAGTCTTAACCTGAGCTTCTTTAGTTGGCAGTTTGCAAGGCCTCTTACGGCCCAGGCTCAGGAGTCACATGACATCACTTAAACATTGTATTCTGTTAGTCAAAGCAAGACACAGGGCAGGGTTGGAAGGGCGGGGTTGGGGGGATAGTGGCCTTTGAAAGAGGGAAGCCACTTGTGTGAACAGGGACGGGAGGAGTTGTGGCACATTTTCAGACCATTTTCCACTGGGGCCAAGGCTCCAAAAGTGGTCCTTTGAGGGAGCTTGACCGGCTGGCAGAGCCAAGGCCAAGTGCGGAAGCACACCAGAACCACCAGCCTGTGCATCCACTCCGGGTTTGAGAGCAGAGGACACCTTCTGGGAAACACTGAGTCATAACATAGATCCCATGCCGCATTTCCAAGGGCTTCGGTCCAGCTCCACCAAGCAAACCGCACAGATGGCCATGGAGCCAGACCCCTGGGCAGTAAATACATTTCACTTTCTGTCATGCCTCTCCTTGCTTGCCGCCAACCGGCCTACCTTCTCTTCCCCTTCAAGGGGGCGGGCTCTGGGAACGCTCCGGAGGAGCCCACTCTTGCTCTGCCTAGCCATTGGCACATCCTTGATATTTCTGGAGTACTGACAATAGGCTGGAGTTGAGTTTTTGAGCCCAGCACCCAAAAGTGGGCAGAAGGGAGAATACCAGGAGGTTCAGAACAGGTTGAGAACTCGCTTTGGTTTCCTGGTGATGCATATAGCATGGAGGGCAACAATTAGGTCTCTTGCCTTAGAGAGGGTATGTGTGGGAAAACAGGTTTCCACCATCAGCGCTTTGGAATGAAAGGGTAAAGTGGCCCTAGATTACTTCGTAGGGCTGCTGTAGCAAAATACCACGGCCTGGGTGGTTTAAACAATAGAAACTTCTTTTCTCACGGTTTTGGAGGCTTGAAGTCCAAGATCGAAGTGCAGGCAAGGTTGGTTCCTCCTGAGGCCTCTGCACTTGGCTTGCAGACAGCTGTCTCGGACTGCCTCTTCACATGGCCACGGTCCGTTCCTCCGTCGTATCTCTCTGTCTTACAAGGACACCAGCATATTGGATTAAGGTCCCCCCATCAATGGCTTCATTTAAAAAAATTTTTTTTGAAGGATATGTTCAAAATTACCTGAGGATATGTTCATTAATTTCAGAGACAGAGGAAAGTGGGGGGGGTGAGAGGAAAGAATATCAAAGTGAGAGGGAAACATCAATCAGTTGCCTCCTATACACACCCTGACTGAGGGTCGAACCCACAACCTAGGTATATGCCCTGACCTGGAATTGAACCCACAACCTTTTGGTGTATGGGATGACGCACCAACCAACTCAGCCACCTGGCCAGGGCCCCAGTGGCTTCATTTTAACTTAATGGCCTCTTTAAAGACCTTATCTCCAAATATTGAATACATTGAGGTGTACTGGGGGTTGGGACTTCAACATGTGAATTTAGGGGGGCACAGTTTACACAAAACACAGTGCCCCTACCCTTTCCGAGGACAGCATGTATTTCTGTATAACAGGAGGCATTTCAGAAGGGCCCTCCCTATTGGTAGTGAACTCCAGGAGTCCCCCCCACCCTGGTCTGCACAGGTACATTTTGAAGTATTTGGGGGAATGAGAGAAGAGGAAGGAGGTTGGCCAGCCCTTAGAATAATTATTTTAGCCTTTTTGTTTTGCAAGTGTCTGTCAAAGCCTTGTTCCTCCTGTTTGTTTTGAATGCACTGGCCTTATTTCCTTCAAGGGAATTCCTTTGAAAAGAGGGACTAGCCAGAAAGGCCCTTGGCCATTTGCTGATCACCCCTAGTTGGTATTCGAGGAGCTTCATAAGATTCCTGGCATGAGACACGTAGGGATCTTGGCTCTCTTTGCAAAGGTGGTGGGGGCCGAGGTGAAGAAAAATCTCTGCTTCTCTCACCAAGACTTTCCCCGACAAGTCAGGCCTGCTTGCTAAACAGCTCAGCCAGAAACGCTGCCCAGACACTTGCGGTTGCTGCCTGGTGGTAGTGGTGGTGGGGAGATCCGTGCTGGACCCTGGCCCTCCCGTGCACGCGCCTCCGGGTTGACACAGAGCTGGTGAGAGCTGAATTTAAAATCGTCTGGATTATTTCGTCCCCAGGCTGCTGGCCTGCATCTGGTGAGTGTAGGCATTCAAGCCTCCCCCTGACCCTGTTGTGAAACGATCTCCCTTTCCCTGGAATGGGAACAGCAGTTCTAGGAATTCCATTCTTGTACTCTTGCTGGGCCTCCCATCCCGCTCCAGGGAAGAATGCTGCCAGGGGAGGCCCGGGGGGGAAGTGAGGGATGAGCTCAGCTCAACTTACAGGAGTCGCATCCAGCAGCGTTTGGAACCCGAGTGTGGGCACTGTGGGGAGATGGAGAAGCTAAGGCAGGCCTCTCGCCCAGGGAACGTCCTGTTCCAGCCAAACACTCAGAGGAAGTAAAAGTCTGAAGACCCCTGTAATTTTTCCAGCTGTCAGTGCTGGCTGAGGCTCAATAGCCCATCTGCCTGGCTAATTTTAAACAGAGGTTGGTGTTTAGGATTGGAGATAAGACACGCTAGGTCTGCCCCTGGATGTCCGCCTGGGTGGCTGTGGGGGGCAGCCTTTCTGAACCTCAGTTTTCCTGTCTGTGAGTTGAGGGTAATGTATCTCCCTCCCGGGGCGGGGGGGACAGCGAGACCCAGCATGTCAGGCTGTGAGTGCAGGGTCTGGCCCCCAGGCAGGCAGCGATGACAGATTGCTACAGTCACCTTACCTGAAAACCGTAGCGATCATTTATGCAGTAGGTGTTTTTGAGCACCTGTTTGGCACTGTACTGGCTGCAGAGGACATAAGTAAATGTTCTTCCGCCTCCTGCTTGTGTATGCTTTCCTGAGTGATTTTCTCGTAATAGCCATTGTGTGGATGTCATGGTTCTCAAAAAAGGAGTCGAGACACGAGTTATCTTACCCTCCGCCATGCTCCTGTGAGGCGTGGACTTTGGTAGTGTTGCCTCTTCGAGCTGACGAGCGAGCCTCGGAGTCGAGGGGCTGGTGCGTGGCGCGCCCAAGTCTGAGCCCAGAACTTCTGCCCCCGGCCCGTGCTGTTGGCACCACTTTAAGTGCCTGCCAACAAGGAGATCCTAAAAATAAATGTGAGTGTATCAGGGCTGGAACAGACCCTGGAGATTATCTACAAAGCCTGGTGCAGGGTTGATGCTTTAAAAATAGTTCCATGAGCCTAATCTACCACCCTTGTTTACAGGTGAGGAAACCAGACCCTGGGGGAACGTCTAAGCCACTTTATACCTTCAAGTAAACTGCCCTCACCACAGAGCATGCCTTGAGAAACACTCCCCTCCCGCCAGGGCTCTTTCCAGGGTTGTTTTTCTTTCCCCTGTTTTGTCCCAGCTTTGACCATATATTGGCCCCTGGCATGGATGGGGCCCAAGAAAGGGTAAAATATGTCACCGGAAGCCATACTGGTCATGGTAATAGCCAGAATTTGTTTGCAGAGGGCATACTTTGTGCCAGCCACTGTTTTGATCCACACAACCACCCCCTAGAGCTGGCACTGAAATCGTCATCCCCATGAGGCAGAAGAAGAAACGGAGGCACCAAGAGATGGAGTAATAATTTGTCCAGAGTGATTAGAACGGGGTTTCTAACCACCAGCTATAGGCAGAGCGGCAAGTAGTCCTCCTGAGGAGTGGTCCCTACCCCCCCTCCACAGGGCAGGGAACTCTTGTGGGCCGCTGAACCTACATCCCCCCCCACCCCACCCCGCCACGTGCTTGTAGCGTGGTTCATTTAAAAAGGCTTTCAGCCCTGGCCAGGTGGCTCGGTTGGTTGGAGTGTCATCCCACACTATAAAAGGCTGCAGGTTCGATCCCCAGTCGGAGCAGGTATGGGAGGCAACCAGTTGACATTTGACCCACTGATGCTCCTCTTTCTCTCCTTTCCTCTCTCTCTAAAATCAATAAACATATCCTCGGGTGAGGATATAAATAAATACATAAATAAATAAATAGGCTTTCAGTTAGAAAATAGCTTCAGTTCTTCTCTACCAGTAGTTCAAGACCAAACTTGGATTTCTACCTTCCCCACTACCCTTCCACCCCCAACAGGATCCCAGCTACACAGATGGTTTGAACCGTGGGGGAACCCACCTCTGTTCCACTCCTGCCCTGCTGGGGGACAAGGTTCTGGATTCCCCTCTAGGTCGTCCCCAATCCCCCTCCCCCACAGCCCCTCCCTTTTTGGGGTGATACGGATGTTTCTCTGGTCTGGGGTTTAGGATCAGGCTTCCCGGGAACTGGAAGAGAGGGCTGATGGGGGGCCTGGTATCTCTGTCCCCACTGGCACACACACAGGATAGATAACTCCCCTGTCCCTCTGTGGTCCCCACCTACACCTCTGTTTTGAGGCTTCACACAGTTGACTGTATTCAAATGTTTACAGATCCTTCTCCGCTGACTATGTAAATTATGGGTGTCTGAGGTCAGGAAGCTCTAGCTGTTGCTTGTGTCCCTAGCCCCTAGCGTGGTGCTGGTGCAAAGCACTCCGTGAGTAATTGACACCAGCACACCTGCTTTGGGGGCCTAGGATTGAACAAAGAGTGCTGCTGTGTAGGTGAGGGTTACCACCTGTCCCTGGGTTGCAGTAGTGCCCATCCTTGAATAATACAGTTTGTGGGAGTCAAGTCTAGCGTGGACAGAGCCTAGTACACCAGCCCGAGAGGTGCTAGAGGGGTGAGCTCACCAGGCTGCTTCTCCAGCCCAGCAGAGGGTGCCCTGGGCTTCGGGGGGTGGGGTGGGGGAGTCTACCCAGTTCAAGCCAAGGCAGTTTTTTAACTTGACTTACTAGAAAAGGATATTCTATTTCCTTAGAATGACCCTATATCTTTATTTGTTTGCTTATTGTCCATATAATCTTGTTAGAATTTTGTATTTAAAAAAATGCTCAGTGTAAAAGATGTTTGGTTGGGGTATTTTTTTTTTTTGCTTTAATCCCCAAACATATACAACATACAGTTCTGTGACTCATACAATATACTGTGAACAATGCACACTTTTCTTATTTCAAATAGTAGCTGCACAGCATCATAATGTAGGTCTAATCCATAATTTATTTAACCTGTTCCTTAGTTTTAAAAAAAGCGTGTGTGTGTGTGTGTGTGTGTACAATTATATTATTCTGTCTACTTTTGTATGTACTTGATTTTTTCACAATAAAAGTATTTAAAGGTACTACATGTAAAGAGTTTATATGTGTAAAAAGTTAAAACTCATAAGCACTACAAGGCTTCTAATAATACAGCAGCCTTTTGTCTCTCCCACCCCTGTTTCAATCTCATTCTTCCAAAGCAACTAATAACATTCTTAGCCTTTCTCCGGGGGGTTTCCCTCTGTTTCTAACTTTTTATTGATTTTATCTATTGACTTATTTTTGACAGATAATAATTTATTAGCATGTGTACATCCTTGTCCTCTCCTCCCATTCTCCCAGAATAATTATATCACAAATTTTTAAAAATATGTATTCATTACTTTTATTGCTATGACTAGATGAGCCAAATAGCTTACAATAATAGTGTTTACATTTTTAAACAGCTTTTTAAAACTTGCTTCATTTAAAATGTGCTTAGTTTTCATTCAAGTAAGTCTTGCCATACCCTCCAGCACCTCTTATTATGGCTTTGCACACGCAGTCAGCCTTGTGAAATTACTGGTTCCTTTCCCCCGCCTCTTTCCTGAACTAACGTGGTTTGGCTGCTCTGAACCTGCCACACAGCTGATGACCCAGGATTCCCGGAAGCCTGTCGTCTTTCTCTCCTTTTGGTAGAATACATCCTCCCGTAGCTTTCTGAAAAGATCTCTATTCTGCTTTTACTTGACTAGCTTCTGGCCGAGTATAAAACTCAAGACTGACACAGTCTTCAGCCTTCCAGCGTTGCCGTTAGGAAATTTTGTACCATTATCATTCCCAATCCTTGTGTGCACCTGTTGTTTTTCCCCCTTCTTTCCAGAAGATTGTACAATTTTCCCTTTATCCTTGGTATTGTGAAATATCACAATGAATGTTCAATTGGTGTTTTTAATTCCTTGCCGCTGGATACTCAAAGGGCATTTCAAGACTCATCCTTTACTTCAGGACAATTCTCTTTCTTTTTTCTATTTAAGTGAATTCCTTTTACCAGCTGCTTCTTTCTCTCTTTTTTTTCTAACCCCCACCAAAGGATATGTTTATTGATCTGAGAGAGAGAAAGAGAAACATCAGTTGCCTCCCTTACGCACCCCGACCAGGGATTGAACCCACAGCCTAGGTGTGTGCCCTGACTAGGGATCAAACCCGCAATGTTTTGCTGTACGGGATGATGTCCAACTAATTGAGCCACCCACCCAGGGCTCTTCTCTCTCTTTCTTGACTTCCTGTTATCCAGTATTGAATCTCTAATTTATCTTTTTGCTTATTCATCTTTTTGTCTTTCTGTTCTTTAAATATTCTGCTTCCTTTCTCCTGTTAATTTATTTCCTCCTGTTAATTTATTTTCAGAAACGTGTGGAAGCATTTGGCAGTTCATATTTAAGAGTGAGGTGCCCAAGAGCTGACTGGAGGCAGCTGTTCATTCTGGAGACTGTTAGGCTCGATCTGGCTGCCAGCTGGGTTTTTTCACTGGGGAACCCCCCTCTCCAAATCAGTTTCTATAGGTCTGTATTTTTACTCATTATCCTGAAGCAGGGCAGGGCAGGGGGTTTGAGGCTCACCATTCAGGAGGTCAACTCTTGCTCAATTTCCCATCCCTCCTGGGGTGAGGAACATAAGAGCCTCTCCATATTGTCAGCCCCCATCTCATTTCCCACAATTCCTCTAGTGCCTGAACTTGGGGTTCTCTGGGCCAGCCCTGCTTGCTTCCTATTATAACTTCCATAAGACCACAGCTGACCAGCACCCTCCAGCTGCTGCTGCCCAGCTCCTTGCTGGGATCTTGGCATCCCCTTCCGGTGTCATTTCCTGCCCCCAAACGCAGGTCAAGTCCCCAGCACCAGGAGACCACAGCAACAATTTCAGCCAAAGGTTCCTATCTTGGACTATATGGAACTGTGTGTGTTTTGTTAAGTTTTCCTCATCTGTGGGAAGTCTAGGGAATTTCCAGATCACTGTTAAACTGAAGCTGTGCAGTGGTGAATCCCATGAAGGCATAGAAGAAAAAAGTCTTGCCCTGGCTGGCGTAGCTCAGTGGATTGAGCGTGGGCTGCGAACCAAAGTGTCGCAGGTTCAATTCCCAGTCAGGGCACATGCCTGGGTTGCAGGCCATGACCCCCAGCAACCGCACATTGATGTTTCTCTCTATATATCTCATTGATGTTTCTCTCTCTCTCTCTCTCTATCTATCTCTATCTCCCCCCTTCCCTCTCTAAAAATAAAATAAATAAAAAATCTTTAAAAAAAAACTACTGAAAAATCAATTTAAAAAAGTCTTAACAGGCCAAAGGCTTTGTAGGGAGCATTTCCACCACACTGATCTGCAGCTTCCGTTCCTCACTGGCCCCAACTGAGTCAGAGTGGCTTTGTGGTCCCCGCACTCCCCGCCCCCCAGGCTTGGTGCCTCGTCAGCTGATTCCTGACCGCCGTCTACCCTCTGCAGCTGAAACACCCTCGAGGCGGCGCCACCTCTGCCATCACTTAGCAAATGGACTTTATTAGCACAGATGAGGATTTTAATCTTTAATTAAGTGCTCTAGCTATAAAACAAAAGGAAAGCAGAAGCTGTTTCTTTTTCTCTTTTAAGTGTAATTAAGGATTTAAAAATTACCAGGGCCCTTCTGGACATATAGCCCTAAGGATCGAAAGCCAGCTCAAAGAAAAGCTTGCACACCCATGTTCATGGCGGCATTGTTCACAACAGCCTAAAGGTGGAGCAGCCCAAGTGTCTGTGAACAAACACACTGCGGTATCTCCAAGCAATGGAATATTACTATATGATACGTAAAAAGGAAGGACACTCTGGCACATGCTGCAACAGCAAGGTGAACCTTGCCGACGTTACGCTCAGTGAAATAAGCCAGTCCCGAAGAGAAAAATGCTGTGTGATTCCACCTACATGAGGGACCTAGAGGAGACCAAGTCCTAGAGGCAGAAAGCGGGATGGCGGTGCCAGGGGCACCTGGGAGGGGAAATGAAGGGTTATTTCATGGTTTCAGAGTTTCAGTTTTGCAGGAAGAAGAGTTCTGGAGTTTGGTTGTGCAACAGTGTATATGCACTTAACACTGCTGAACTGTATGTACACTTAAACATGGTTAAGATGGTAAATTTTGTTATTTATATTTCACCACAATTTTTTTTTTTAAAGATCACTGGGTGCCCTGTCTGGGTTGCTTAGTTCACCAACCTTGTGGGTTCGATTCCCAGTCAGGGCACATGCAAGAATCAACCAATGATGCATAAATAAGTGGAACAATAAATTGATGTTTCTCTCTCTTTCATCCCCTTATGCTCCCTCTCTCTCTCTAAAAAAAATAAAAATTAAAAATAAATATTTTTTTAAAGTCACTGAGGGCTGGTGACTTTTAGAGGAACTTCCCAGAAACCGCTGGCCTCAAAGCTCTTTTTTTAAGACAACAGAATCCGCAGCTCTTAGGTTCCACTCTGATAGGGTCAGTTCCCTACTCTGTAGTGAACAAACCAACAAAAAGGCAAAGATGAGGGGAAGCAAGGAGATGAGGAGGTAAGGTGGTAAGCCTGGAGGATTAAGAAACAAAAAAGTGGTCCAATCTCTGAAGTCAGGACATCCCCCCTCAAAGAGAGAGGACCACTTTTCATTTATAATCTGCTCTGTTCATTGGCACATAGCCCTTGGTGTCACAGTTGAGGAAAATGGGGGAGGCCCAGACGGGGGAGGGGCAGGCACAGAGGGTTGGTTGCACAGCTGCCTGGTAGTAGAGCCCAAAGTGCAGCCCCCAGCTCTGTGTTTTAACTTACCCCCCTCCCCGCCCACCCCCCACTGCCCTCCAAGAAATGGGAACTGTGAACTTTAACCACCAGGCGATGAGAAGCAGGGCTGTCCGTTTCAGTATTATTGCCTCCCGGACAAGGAGAGCAAGATGAGGTGACAGCCTAGATGGCGCCTGAGTCAGCCTGGGACAACCCTGCAAGCAGGCAGAGCTTCCTGTCCTGTGTCTTCAGCATCCAGGATCCCCCTGAGCACCTGGAGCCCAACCTCGGGAACTCCTCCTTTGAGGTCAGAGATGCAGCTGGTTCCTCTCCCGGGGTTAACAGAGAGGCCTGTGCTTAACTTCCAGCAACAAATCCCACCTGTTGGAACGTCACTGCTCACAGCCCTCCTATGAGAGAGGAGATATCTCAGAGTTATTGACAGGCAGGGGCATTCTGGATGTCTTGATCATCTCCCAGCTGCGGTTTCATCATGCCTTGCCTTCTGCTTGTACATGTATTCAATATATTCTCATATCACCTTACCTTTTAATCTCATTTTTATTATACTTTATTGCATGCCTCATGTATTATATAACTTAGTATTATCCAGGGTGGGGAAAAAGTAGTTTTACAGTTGTGAGTGCACAAAGCAGAGTGTATTCTTGTAGTATTATTTATGCATTATTGTCCTATTTTCCATACAAATAACTGTAAACCTACTTTTGCCCTACCCTGTTAAATTATATCCTATTATGTATTAAAAGGAAACTTGATACCATGCCTATATATGGAAAACCAGATTCCCTTGCCATAAATAGAAGGCAACTATAAAAAGAAATATAATGACAACAAGACAGTTTTAAATTCTTGCTAGATTCCCCTGCCTGCTGAAGGCTTTGAACCTGAGGCCTGCCCTCTGTGGAAACGGGAACAGTCAGCAGATGTTCGTGAGGGATCACGTTACTGGGGCTTCAGAGACGATTCGGATTGAACAGCCTCTCACTGTTCCCTGGTGTTGGGTGGATCAGCTGGGTCTCCCCCCAGGACCCGGGGTCCTGTGCCTTAGAAAACACTCGGCTTTGAAGTATCACAGGATGGGTCTCGGGTATGGTTTGAGGATAATGAATAATTCCATAAAACACGGTCCTCACCCCATGGTGATGCTTGTGAAAGGAGGACAAAAAGAATATGAGTGGGTCTCGGACCGTGGACAAGCCCTGAAGAAGTGCGGTGACACCTCAGAGCGATGGGTGACCCGGGGCCGGGGCAGAGCGGGCTTGCACAGCGGAGGTGGGCTTGGCGGGGCCTCTGGGTCACTCCTCTCCCCAAGCCCAGGCAGGAAAGTTCTCATTTTTGCTGGTCGGAGAATCATTTACTTTTCTGTTTGCTCATTTGCAAAATGCAGTTTAAGATTCTAGATATCCCACAATGGCGCTGTAAGGATGGAACTGCAAAGTGAGTAAAAATGTAGCTTTTCCACTGTGGGGTGTGATTGGCACAAGTAACAGCACTGGGTACCGATTTGGCAAGTGAGCCGATGGGCTCGAAGGCGCGAGCACGGGGTATGCAAAGCTCCGAGGGAAAAGGGACACAGTCTGGTGGCCGGTGGGCCTCTTCTTGCATCAGAGTGGCTCTCGTAACAGGTCGTCAGGGCAGTTTGGTGGCGGCCGAGTCCTAGGCTGTCACCAGGTGCCTGAAGAAGTCTCACTCCTCCTTTTATAGGTCCTGCATTCACAGGAAAACCTGCTGCCTCTGCTGCAGCCACACCTCAAAGAAGCAGAAAAATGGGCCTGCAGGGAGTTCAAGGTGGCTTTACCAGTGTCCCTGTTCCTTTCCAGGTACCAGGATCATCTACGACCGGAAGTTCCTGATGGAGTGTCGGAATTCACCTGTGACCAAAACACCCCCACGGGACCTGCCCACCATTCCGGGGGTCACCAGCCCTGTAAGCGATGAGCCCCCCACGGAAGCCAGCCAGAACCACCTGCAAAACAGCCCCGAAGAAAAGCCAGCAGGCGGTGAGTGGCTGGACGTGGCCAGGCTCTTGGGACAGAAATGTGTGTGGCCTGAGATATGTGTCCACTAGGGGGTATTCCAGGGAGGAAATGATGGTGACTGCCACACCTGTGGAGCAGCTCAGGATCCAGAGGGTCGAGGTAGGGATTGTGGGGGATGGTGGGGAGAACTTCCATCAGTACTGACTTTCCCCATGAACAGGGCCCAGGAACCCCAGGAAAGATGATTGGGCCTCATTATGTGATCTAGTCAGAAGGGGAGCTAGACTGAGATGAGAGAGGTTCCCCATAGCAACTTCCTACGTGTGCCTACATAATTGTCCCTAGGCAGCACCTGGTGTCTGCAACACTTGAAACACACACACGGTGTTCATGTGTAGGAGACAACTTTTCGAAGACATGGTGTCCTTGTCCGCTAAGAAATGACATGTCTAACAGGCTCAGAAAGGCACCCAGGATGTCTTCTGTCAGGGTGCTGGTCCACTAACAGATTCTTGATGAAAACGGGTAGAAACAATGCAACCAGTTGTTTCTGCAGGTTTGCCATGCGGTCGCTAAAGCCTTCTGGTTCCCCCAAGTAACCAGAGCAGCACCCCCAGCATAGGTGTGTGGGAGTGTAGTTTCTGTGGCCCTGTGCCTGGCTTGTTGGAGCATCTGAGCTCGCCCCCTGCAGGAGGAGACAGTGTAAGCATGTGCAGCAAACCGCCAGCCTGGAACCCGCTGACCCTTCACCCTGAAGGCAGCGCACCAGACCAGGCAGGAAGCAGCTGGGACCTTGGGTTGGGCTGGCTTTGCTGACAGCAGCAGAATCTATCTACCCAGGGCCTGCAGGACATGCTTCATAATTACCTTGGGAACCCCACAGCCCAAGACAGGAAGCGGTTGCCTTGCCTTGCAGACTTGGAGAGCAATAAACGGCAAGGAAGTGACGCAGAGAGCAACGGGGCTGGCACCAGGCAGTGGGGTTCCCTGCTGTGTGTTAAAGGATGGAGAGAAGGAGGGACAGATATACATGGGGGCACGGTGCCTCCCACCCCCACTTTTTGCTTCAAAGCCTGGAAGTTGAGGATGGAGGTACAACTCCTAAGTCACCACTGCCTGAAGGCTGTCCCTCGCCCCCACTTGCCTACCTTCTTCCCTCCCAGTTTCTGGAGCTGCCCTGGCCTGTACCAGATGCAGGGCCAGCCCAGCAGTGCCCGGCAGCAGCCTTATCCACAGTGATCCCTAGTAGTTTCGCACCGTTGCGATGGGGTGTGGTGGTGAGGAAGTGACGTCATTCTTCATTTTGCTGAACTGGATGTAAGAGGCCAAGGCTCCTGGCCTTGGATCCACATGTTTGTGTAAACAAAACGGGAAGAAGAGCCCAGTTGTTTCTCGGTGGGACCAGAGCAGGCACCTTACTATGCAGAGCCTTGGGCCTTGCCCAGGAGATACTGCATGAGGCGGTGGCATTAAAAAGAAAAACAACCTGTTGCAGCATGAATGACTTGGAATTTTTAGTGGAAAGGGGGTGAGGGCAGTGAGTGGCTGACTTACCCAAATAACTACGATTCCAGGCTATTCCTCGGGCAGTCAGATGTATTCCTCCTGGGTTATGGTACCATTTTCTTAACCAAAAGCTGGGACACGTGCTCAAAAAAGGTATATGCTTAAGGAAGGTATATGCTTTTCTTTTCTCTCCTTTTTTTAAAAGATTTTACTTATTTATTGTTAGAGAGGGGGAAGGGAGAGAGGAAGGGAGAGAAACATCGATGTAAGAGAAACATCAATCAGTTGCCTCTTGGACACACCCTGACCGGGGATCAAACCCACAACTCAGGCACGTGCCCTGACTGGGAATCAAATCTGCACCCTTTCTTTGCTTTGCGGGCTGATGCCCAATGCACTGAGCCACACAGGTCAGGGCTTAAGGAATATTTTTCTATGAAATTATGTTTATGTCAATTCTCAAGTAACCATTCATTCTTATTAAGAATAGTGAAAATTATGCAGAATTCAGGACTGTCACCTCTCCTGTGAGAGACTGCTCTTCCTTTGGGATTGGGGAAGAGGGCACAGCTGGACAGGGCACCTTCGGGCCTACGTTCCTGAGAATACCTAGTGTAGTCCCACCTTCTCTCCATTCTCCTTAGCAACGTGGACCTGGCCTCTGCTCTTCCTGTAGGAACACCAAACTGCAAAGCTAATCCTTCTCCCTGGCCTCTAAAATGTCAGTCCTAACAATGGCTCGCTGCTCACCTGACCTTCTGTCCTTTCTCTCCCCAGGTGACGAATCACAGTTTGAGATGGACATTTAAGGGACCAGCCACCAGATCGAGCAATGCCTCTGGGCCCCTCTGGCTCTTCTCTCGAGAGAAGAGTCACACCAGCCAGTCATCATCCTGGGCAGGCATTGGGTATGGGGTCGACCGCCCCAGTCCTCTGCCCCCTCAGTCAGGGCACCTGCTCCCCCTTCCTCTTGGCAAACACCAGCAGATACCTCTATGTGCCTCCACTCATGCGGGAGCTGGCACCCCAAGGGGAGTGACTCTTGAGCACACACCCTGCAGCCTGGGGCCAGGAAGCGGACTTGGAAGAGCCATTCTGGATGATCACGGCTCTTCCTCTGAAGGCATACCCACCCCTTCCTTACATTACTGTGCCTGGGAAACTTCCCCTCCCCCTGCTTCCCCAAGAGAGGAAATAAAAGCCACCTTCGCCCCAGGGCCAAGAGTTGGCCCCTGTCTGAGGTCTTTTCAGCTCCACATGGATAACTAACACCAACTGCTATGTGCACAGCGCACGTAACGCACTTTCCTAGATAGCATCTCATTCAAGTCTCATGCCGATCCAGTGACCTAAGGAGGGCAAGTGTCATCCTCATTTTATAGCTCAGAAGTTACAGTCGCACACTAGAAATCAGAGATGGGGTGGGACTGACTAGGTGTGGACCGTGCCACTCTTCACCTCTAGTTTTCCAGTGGTGGGTGCCACCTCTTTTCTGGGCTTCACTTCCTCAAGCCTGGCAGGTGACCTCTGTGCTCCATTCCCCTCAGAAGTCAAAGGGAAGAGCCTGAGCCTTGGCCAACGTAGAGGCTCTTTGATCCATGTGCCCCTGATGTTTGTCAATGGGTCCCTCTGTGGGCTGTCATGAGGGACACAAATGTGGGACAAGCTCTCTTCCTTGACCATTTCATTGAAACACATGATTTACCCATAAGAAAAGTCACAGAAAAGAGATTACAGACGATTGGTCACCAGCAAGTAGTCTATACAAAAGGAGGTGACACTCCAGCCGGGGCCTGAGAATGAGTGGGCTGGGGAGAGGCAGAGGCCCAGTGTTGCCGGGGTCAGGTGGTCTTGCGCGTCAGGGTTTACAGGACAGGACATCAAGTTGCTTGTTTCAGCCAGAGCAAGCAATTTATGTGGTTGGAGACGGCTTTTATAAACAGGCAAAAAGGCCACATCTCAAAGGTCCTCGGATGCCAAGCAAACATGGAGGAGCCCTTCTGAACAATCATCTGGCTCTGTGAGCACTTTCCTATACATTATCTCATCCAGTTCTCATGCTGATGCTGTGACACAACTAGGGCAAGTGTTATCCTCATCTTCCACCCCAGAAGATCAGCTCAGAAGTCAAAATTGCACACCAGTAATGAGAGACGGGACTGGGTTTGAACTGGGTCTTGTTGAGAGACAAGGTATAGTTCTTATCACAGAATGTGCTCAGGATGGATGGCCTTTGGCAGTGGCTGATGTGAACTTCACAAGCTCTGGGCTCATAGCGCTTGTCAATCTGCTGTCTGGGGAGCAGTGGGCCTTAGCGGCCTTTTCTATAGCTAAGTTGGAGTCACCTCCCCTGTGGAGGCAGCTGGAATCCATGTGCCTGATGATGGCGTGGGGAAGGACCCGGCCACAGTAGCATGTTCACTAGGCACACAGCATACCCGTTTGGTGTAAAAAGAAAGAGTATGGAGGGGCCACCACCAGGGCAAAGACAATAACAACTAAAGTTCCAACTAGAGATGGGATCACCCTCCCCAGTCCCTTAGTTTTCCACTGAAAACATCTTACTCCTCCCCTGACATCCAACCTGAGGTTTTGCTCACAAGTCTATGTGGTCAGATCATTCCTCTTCTAGGATCTATATTTCAGGGTCCAAGAGATGGGGGAAATCAGCTTCTCTGACAAAATTGTTCACAAGTTGTGTACCTTTCCCACTGAACAAAAATATCCTCCAGAAAACCTAGGTATTTCTTGCACATCATTCTGGCTGGATGCTGTGGAATAGCAAAGATCTATGACACAGCCCTTGTCCTCAAGGAAGAGAAAACGATCTTGAGGGGAATAAGTCTCCTGTGGTCCAATTTAACTCCACTGTATGGAGTCCTAAAGCTTTTGTAGAGCAAACTCTAGGAAACCGTCACAGCTTGGCCTCCTCATGCCCTGGCATCCAACTCTGGTTTTCCCAACTGCAAAAAACAACTGTGGGACCAGCCCACATGCTGTGAACCAGGAAATTCAAAGGAGTGTTTTAAGCTGTGATATGCATTTCCAAGATGCTTACAACCTGATCTGGAAGAGAGAGGCTCTATGAATAGCAAAAGGACACCTGGAAATGTCATAAAACAATATGTGATTGTCTGAGGCTTGGAGGCTGCACTGATGCCATGAGTTAAGGGAATCAGAATTCTTCACAAAGGAAGAGGAACTTGACAGGACCGGAAGGATTTTAATTTGGGGAGTGCCTTCCTGGATCATGAATGGCCGGAGGTACAGAGAGTGGGAGAGCAGTTCAGCTGGAAGCATGTCGAAGCCGTTGGGTTTTCCACACATGAATGAGGAGGCTGAACCAGGTCGATGGAAATGGAAACAGGCTAGTTGGGAGGGAGGCCTGACTGTACTTGGTGAGACTGAAGGAGAGAAGTGTTACAGAGATTTCTGGTCTGGGTGACTCAGAAGACAGATCAGAAAGAAATGCCAGTTCAGGAGCTGCACAAAGTAAACAGTGAGAAGGCCACCAACAAACTTTGGGAACTGTTCCCAGTGAGCAGGAGTGGCATACAGGGGCCTGAAGTGCCAGTGATTTTCCAACCCCCACGCTGCTGTTGGCACAGCTGTGGGCATCTCTCCAGCTCTCAGGGAGTCACATGAGGTATGGATGGAGGCCATGTTCATACTGGCACCCTTTAGTGTGACATCCATCACTGCTGAAACAACTCAAGGAAAGCCCAAGAACGCATGGCCAACCAAGAAATCCCGAGGTCTGAAAACCAGTATTTCAGGAAGAGCTGGGTTCACTAAGAGACCCAGCAAGTGGTCTTTTTCAGCTAAATCCGACCTCATTCTGACTTGACAAGCCATTGCTAAGCCTCTTATCCATGCCCAGCATGATGCTAGATCTTGAGGCAATACAAGAGAATTTCAAGACAAACACCTGAGAAAAAAACTAATCCCAGGAAGTATGATTAATTGCAAATAAGAAGAGTGTGACTGGTCAGCAGGACAGGAGCAGCTGAAGAGTGCAGTGTGAAGGGAAAACTACCTGAACAAAGGTGTGGTGTCTGGAATGAATATAGCGTGTGTAGGGATACTAGGTGAGGCTGAAGTGTGTTGGGTAGCACAAGGTAAATTTAAGTAGCATAGGATTAGATTGCTGAGACAAATAAAAAACAAACAAACAAACACTGATTGAATGAATGCCTTCTGCATTCCAGAGCTTTACTGCACTCTTCTTTTTTTTTCAGATTTTTAAAATTTATTTTTAGAGTGGGGAAAGGAGAAAGAAAGAGATGGAGAGAAACATCAATGTGCAATTGCCTCTTGTGTGACCCCCACCGGGGACCTGGCCTGCAACCCAGGCATGTGCCCTGACTGGGGATCGAACTGGCGAACCTTTGGTTCACAGGCCAGCACTCAGTCCCCTGAGCCACACCAGCCAGGGTTTTACTGCTGTCTTATTTATGGTCTACATTGATGCAGACACCGGCCTGCAGTGTCCGACTCATTATGGATGAAACCAGATATTCACATGGACTACCGAGTCCGGTGGAGGAAAAAGGACGGCATGGCTTTTCTCTCAAGGGGAGCAAAAGCCTTGGCCCTTGCCATGACTGGCCTTTATTGGGTTTCTCAGCACATTGCATGATGGTCCTCATTTACTATGCATAGTTTCGCTTTAAGTGGTTACCTTTTACCAAAAACAAAGGAACCAATGCCACTAATCACATCACAGAAGAGGGATATTTGCAAATGAAAAGGCAAAGGTGGTCAAACCGGCTACACTCATCCTTGGAAAGTTTAGCATGGATTTTAGGAAGCTACAGTAAGTACTTGCTGTCTCAATTCAGGATGAGGGAGTTTTTAGCAAAAAGCAAGACTCAAAGCAGCCTAGGTACTTAGCAGACCTGATTCCCCACGGGAGAGGCTACCCGTGGGCTTGGGTCCTGTGCATCTCCGAGTAGAAGCTAGGCCCACGCCACGCAGAATGGTCTCCTACACTACATTGCTTAAAAGCAGGTGTTTGTATTCCCATTTTATACTTGTCCATGGCTAGCACATATCAGAATTAGGATTCCAGCTTTTATTTGTCCATCACCAAAATCCATGCTCTTTATACCCCATTGGTGGGAACCGAGGTCTGGGCTGTATAGATTCTGAGCTGTAGGCAAGTAGAATGTTGGTTGGAGGTAATAGAACAAGTCAGTAACAGACTGGGGTTAAGGTAAATCAGGTGAAAGGAACTAGAGTCATTCGGATGTTCAGTGGGTTGCTTAGACTTAAAGTGGGGGGACAAAGGAGTGAAATAAGATGGATAGCATTTTCTCATTTCTGAAGGACTATTTATTGAGTGCCTACTGTGTGCCTAGGTGCAGGCGCTGTTTTAAGCACTAGAGAGAGCAGTGGGCAAAGCTAAGCCTTCCAGAAGCTGATGTAACATACCTTTAAGGATTAAAGCCACGTGTGAGTCTTGTTTTGTACATGCAGCTTTCATTGGTGAAATCAGAAACCTGGCCTCCTCAAAATAAGGTTCAGAATTTAGCATGGCCAACCCTCCCTGCCCCTGCTGAGCAGAGGACACGTGCTCCTTGCTGTGGGGACAATTAATCCTGCATGGAAGAGCCAGCACCCCAGTGACAAGCAGCAGACACCTCAGTTTCTGTAAACAACTTGAGCAAAGCCTCCTCATCTGCAGCAGATTAAATAAGCATGAGAAGGAAAGGAAATGCAGGTTCACTAGGGAAAAGTGTAACCCATGAACATTAGGTTTTCTTGAATGAGAGTGACTTGAAAGTATCCTGCAGGGACAGTGGGAGAGGAAGCCCCATTGCCGAAGTGGAGGGGAATCTCTCCTTCCTGCAAGGGTTCAGAGGCCACAGCACAGGAAAGCAGATTTTGGCCTTCGTTTGTTCCTTACTCTTAAGTCCTCAAGAGGAATGAGGGTTGTTCAGCTTCCAGTTACAATACTCAACATAGTGCTGCCTCCTGCTGGAAGCGTTGGTTAAAAAAAAGAAGGAAGCTTACCCCTCAGAAGCAGTTGTTCCGTTCCATTCCTCTAGGCGAAGAAGCAAAGTGAAGGGTGCCACGTGCATTCGAGACCTGAGCACTCATCTCTGCATTGTCTCAAGATCATGCAGCTGGACCCTCATTCTCTGAGAACACTGAAGGAGTTTTCCAGATAGGGTGACCAGAGACGTATTGCTGGCAGAACCAGAGTAGAGGAGAACATGCCTGCACTGCCCCTGGTGTGGGACAAGCTAGTCAGAACCTTGCCCCCTCCCTCCCACCAAACAGCCATGCGTACTGCCCTCTGACCCTCAACCCACCACTCACAGCAGTAACCAAGTGGCTCTACCCACCAAGGAACTCCACCTAGCATCAAAGTTTACCTGTTTAGGGCTCTTCTCAACTCGAGCTTCTGCCATTAGGTTGCATTTAAACCTTTTCTGGTGATTCCACCCTATTATGGGAGAAGTAAGACTGCCTTCCAAAAGGACAATCAGAACTCTGAACTGTTAAAAACTCCTCCCTTAGCCTCTATCAGATAATTTCAGATCTGCATCAGTATCGTGGCAATTAATGTAGTCACTCGGGTAATCCCCCAACTCCTGGATAGTTTCAGCTTCTGCACCCTTCAAGAACCACCAAGAAGCCCATCCACAGCTGTGTTTCCTAGCTCCCGAGCTGAGCCTCTTAATTCAGACAAGGAGCATTTTACAGCGTACAAGAAACCACTGATGTCCAAATCAGAGGCCTGGACACCCAAATACTCTGTAAGCCTGATGAACTTTGCCATGCTCTTACCCAATTCCCTGGCAGAGCATGTCAGTGGCTCTGGTCTGATTTGGGGAAAAAGGAGCATGACTTCATCGTTTCTTTCCTCTGTGGATGGCATCTAAACCGGATCAGCCTCCGCCTATTCAGCCCTAGTTTGGGGAGACCTAGTTTGGGCAAACCACAGAGGAACAAGTTAGCACCACTATTCTTTGCTGTAGTCAAGAAGCAACAGGAAAGGCCACTCAATCTTGAGGCCCTCTGTGGACAGGATGGTCTGTTTAGCACCTCCAGCCAGAAACTCCAGCCACAGCCTCCGCTATCCCTCCCAGACACTTCAGTTCATTCTTACATCACACTTGGCAGTTTCCTTCATGTTCCTCCAGGGTTGATGATGGGCCATCACAGTCAGGACCTCATCAGCCAAGGGAGAGTAGTCAATCTTGGCCTGTCAGACAGCTGGCCTGCCGCGTGTAGCGCTCACACAGGTGCTACACTAAGCATATGTGACCAGATGGGTGTTTGGACCCAGGGTAGGGTGGGTAACAGAGGGCCTGGCTTGAGTCAACATTATGGAAACATAGATATCCGAATGAGTAACTACCATTAAGGTTTATGCTCATTGGGCTTTTACCAGTGGTAATCTCTGAAGGAAGGGAGGTGATTACAGAGATTGCCTATTTTTTCCATAATATAGTTCCGTAGTATTTTAGATTTTTCTATGGATTAGATTTATAATTAGAAAAAAAAGTGAGCACATTTATTATTTTTTAAAGATTTTATTTATTTTTTAGAGAGGGAGAGAAACATCAATGTGTGGTTGCCTCCCTCGTGCCTCCTACTGGGGACCTGGCCCACAACCCAGGCATGTGCCTTAGACCAGGAATCAAACTGGCAACCCTTTGCAGGCTAGTGTGGCTCAATCCACTGAGCCACACCAGCCAGGGCAATGCTGGCTTTTTGATACTCCTTTTTCATTCTCAAGTCCAGAAAAATCCATCAGTCAAAAGAAACACTTCTTCATAACTTCACCCAAAATAATTAAATCTTATGGGGTGAAACAACAGTCAGAATACTCTTTTGAAACTTGTTTTTTAACATTTGCCGTTCAAGCCAGAAAGAAAAGCACAAGCAAAGAAAAGGAGGCAAAAATGCACTGCTTTGATTAGGAAGCTGGTAGCTTTTGAACCTGTCAAAGAAGTATATTCCGAATAAGCATCAGGATTTGTTATAAGTGAAATGATTACCTGTATTTGTCTTCATATACATGAGCCAAATGGGATTATGGCCATCCGAATCCACCATAAGATGTTCTACTTTATTACTGAGGATTTTGCTCACACAAAGACAAGGTTTCTGGAGGAAGTAACTTTTATGTAGGACTTGATGTAATGGATGTGGACACAAGGAGCGAGGCACAATCCAGATGGGGAAAAGCAGGGGCGACCAGACCTAGAGAGCTGAGGATGGGGTGGAGTATATTGAGAATGGGGGATTCCAACAGGACAGGGAGGTCATTCGCTGGGCACTTTTGATCACAGACCTGAGACTGAGTTCTCTATGAAAGGTAGTGAGTAGCTTCCCAAGGAAAGATAAGATGATGAGGAGGGGCCAAAGGATGGGGCAGGTTGGATAGGGAGGGGGAAAGCCTGCAACACAAAGAGTCGGTGGTGGTGATGCTCGTGAGGAGACGAAACTGCAAAGAGTGGGCTGATGGGAGGCAGTAGAACCGAGAAGGGACAAGGGAGCATTTGACATCTTGCTCCCCAGCATATGTCATCAGCTGGGTGCAAGTAAAATCTTATAAAAATTCAAGAAATAAATTAAGAAGGGACAAAAAAAAGTGAGATGTGGTGGGGAAGAGTGAGGAAGAAGAAAAAGAACACTTTTAAAAAAGACTTTATTTACTTCTGATTTGAGCAACAGACAAACACTGTCGAACACTAGGAAAATAGAGAAGAAAAGAATAAGTGGTCTTTATAAACCCACCACTCAAAAATAACAACTGCGAGCATTTGAATACTACTATATTTGAGGATGAGAGGAGAATGGGCCCTGTATTTTCACCACAGTGAGGTGAATAACAGCCTTCAGCAGGCAGCTGTAGCCAGTCAGCTTTCTGGCAAGCCGCTGAGTTCTCTGCTGGGGACAGAGGGAGCTTCTAACAGTGTTTCTCCTGTTTGTCCACCCTGAATATCCCACCCAGTGCTCCATCAGTGATTTCCATTAACCTTATCTTGAGAAGGTGCCCCATTGGGTGAATGCCTTGCTCTCCCATCCCAGAAACTAGGTCTGATTTTACCTTAGCCTGGCCCACTTTTACCCACAGGTAAGTTGGCTGTGAGAAAGAGGAAGGGAATTCTCCTAAAACCTCGAAACTCAAATGTTCTCTTCTCTTACTGCAACCTCTCACCATCCCAGTTCCTGCCTCCTCATGTGGACTTCTGGACGCTGAATTCTCCAGTTTTTCCTGTCCCTTTGCTTTCTCATGCACCATGGTTAATCATCTGGACTACTTTCTCACCATCATAACTTTTAATTTTTTATTTACTGGTGAGAGAGAGAGAGAGAGAGAAACATCAACCCACCACCCCACCCATCCATGCATCCATTGGTTGACTCCTGCACGCACCCCGACCAGTGATGAGAGCTGCAACCCTGGCATGTTGGAACCATATTCCAGCTAACCAAGCCACCTGGCCAGGGCTTAGTTAGGAAGTTTTCGTTTCAGTTCATCCTGTGTGGTTACTCTAGAATCTAGTTTAGATCTTGAGTTTGTAAGGCCACCATGCAGGCCTCCCCTGAGCTTATGTTTAATATGTGGTCCCTTTTTCATCCACACTGGTCAAGTATTTTCTGGAATATCTCAGTTTGGATTTGGCTGATGTTTTTCTTTTGATTAGACTGGGTTATGAATTTTAGGGAAGAATTCAACAGAGATGAAGTAGCTTTCTTATTGCATCATATGAGGGTGCAAGTGACAATCAGCATGACTTGTAGCTTGTGATGTTAACCTTGACCACTTGGTTAAGGTGGTATCTGCACTTCTCCCCTGTAAAAATTACTGTTTTCCTTTCCCATATTCTGTTGTTTAGAAGTAAGTCACTAAATACAGCCCACATACTCGAGGGGAGGGAGGATTCAATCTCTGTCTCCTGGATGAAGGCTTATCAAAGATTTTGTTACCATGTTGCCCTGACCAGCACGGCTCAGTGGGTTGGGCATAAAACTGAAAGGTCACAGGTTTGATTCCTGGTCAGGGCACATGCCTGAGTTGAGGGCCAGGTCTCCATGTGGGGGTGTGCTACCAAGAAAAAAAATCTTTAAAAAAAAGGTTTTGTCATTGTTAAAACTCCCACTACAACAAATATTTTGGGGGTATGTACTTTGAATCTGTACAAGTGCCCTGTTTTTCTTCTGAAGTTTTACTCAATACTATTAGCACTTAACACCAACAATTTTACAAATAATCTATCACTTGGTAATTTAATTATATCCTCCTTTGGTTTTGTTGAGAACAAATAATTGAGAACCAATTGGGAAGTCAAAATATTACACATTACCAATTGTTCTTGTGCCTAGTATCCCAGAGGTTTGTACACCCTGGGGCAATACGTTATAGTAAGATTTAGAGGCAGGATTGCAGAAAAGTCGTTTTATTTTACTTTATTTTATTTTATTTTATTTTATTTGTAAAGTGAGACAAAGTCGGCAACTTTTTAGTAAGTAGGTTGTAACAGTTTTCAGGTTGATTTCCTGAAAACTACCTTGGCCCGAATACTTACAAGGGTTTGTATTCTCGTTTGAAGGCCATGGCTCTGAATGATTTCACTCCAATGATTTCACCGGCCAACACTGTCGCTGTTACCTGTAGTCCGTACCTGTTCCTTTCTCTAATGACCAAGCTTTTCTAAACTCTTAAGCCCCACAGCACCTGGCTCCCTAACTTGCGGGCTTCATTTTCCGCCTCTTCAAATATAAAGTGGCCTGCAGCTTCTAGAAGACACAACGCTTCTTGCCTCTCCCGCCTGGATACTCCATTCACATCCCCTTCCCGGTCCTCTCGTCGTAGCTGAGGCTCTAGATTCAGACTGTCTAGGCTCCCATTTCTAAAGGCCACTTGGAAACTTGTGCCAAACGGCCGATCATTAGGGCAGTGCAACGAATAAACTACTTCTGCGGCTGGGCAGTCAGACTGGCTAGCTTTTCCGGAAGACGTTTCCTGCATTTACAGTAAGGGACATTTGCAATGCACACGACCGCGTTCAAATCTGTAGGCAGCCAGTGCTCTCAGGGAGCGTCCGCCCCAGGAATGAAGTTACTACTAGAGGAAATCCCACTAAGAGTCAAGCCTCCATCGCCTTCCCTTTGCTTTGCCGGTGGCTAGCCAAGCCCCGACGCCCCGCCCACTTCTGCCTGCCCTCGGGACCTTAAAGTGGGCCAGGAGTGTGCATTACTCAGACAGGCAGTGGACCCACCATAAGCCTTTACTATTTGAAGATTTTAGAGACAGTCAGCAACTCGCGCGAGACGGAGGTAGTGTTATCGCGAGAAGTCTAGGAAGCGGCAGTGATGGCGGCGGCGGGAACTGGACCTGGACCTGGAGTGGGTGCAGGACCTGGCACAGCAGCGGCTGCGAATGCAACAGCAACCGAGGAAGGGGAGACGAAGCAGGTGGTAGCGGTAGCAGCAGCTCCAGCTGGAGAGGGGACATCTGCTGCTCCAGCAGCGGAGCCCAGTTCCGGAGAGGCCGAAAGCGGGTAAAGAGCCCTGCAGCCGCTGGCGGGCAGGGGAAGGAGGCCCGCCCCTCTTGGAATCCCGCGGCTCCCGGGAGCCCTCCTGCCCGCCCCTTCCGAACCTAGGCCCTGCACCCAACGGCTCGCCCTGCCCCGTCCGGGACCGTAGTCCCGCCCGCCGCTTGGCCCGTCCCTTCTGAACTGTATCTCAGACTACGCCCCTTTCCGCACCTTTTAAGGTCTGTGAGAGCCAACTTTTTTGTCCTGTCTCCGGTGCTTGCACCCCGTTGGGGGGCTGGTAGTGCAGTCTTCTAGCAGAAACCCCTCAACTATCCCAGAGAAGAAACCACTTTGCATTGCCAGGCTGGAAGAAGTGGCCGTCTCTCTGAAACAGTGGGAGAACTGTACGTCTGTGAACCTCCCCCAGGACCAATTCCATCCCTTGTAGATTTGTCTGTAAGGGCCGATTAGGCATCCTTGCATCCTTGTGTTCCATGGGCCTCCTTCTTTCTGAGCCACATTCTTCCTAACCCGGGGCATCAAGCCTGAGAAAGGGCTTAGCTGAAAAGTCTGAGTGTGAAATTTAACAGTACTTCGATCATTTTCTTTGGGAATAGGCGTTTTGAGGTTCGTTTCTCTTGAAAATTTTTCCTTGAGTGCCGTCATTATCTTGTAGGGATGCAAACTCTGTTGACGTGAGTGGTGGTTTGGAGACAGAATCCTCTAATGGAAAAGATACTCTAGTAAGTATTTCTCTTTAGATGTTTGCAAGGCAAAATAAGGTTGGTTTGTTTTTTTAGTTTTTGAGTGAGTCAGAAATACAGTCAGGTCAACTCACTTGATTCTCTAATTGCTCTCTGGACACAGGAAGGTGCTGGGGATACGTCCGAGGTGATGGATACTCAAGCGGGCTCCGTGGATGAAGAGAATGGCCGACAGCTGGGAGAAGTAGAGCTGCAGTGTGGGATATGTACAAAATGGTTCACAGCAGACACCTTTGGCATAGATACCTCGTGAGTACTTTCTGTTGTCTTCGTAAGAATCGCTTGCGAAATAGATCTCAACATGTTCAACAGTTTTTTTGTAGGCCAGTATAAATGTATAGTTTTTCCTGTGCCTCCTGACCTCTGTTCAGTGAGTAGTAGGACTTGAGTCGGTTGTTTTAATACCCTGAGCGTGTTTTCTGCCTACTGAGAGCACAGCCCTAATAGGTACAGTGGTGGGTACTATCCCTGCTTTTGAGCTTACAACCATTTTGAGACAAAATCATGCGCTTACAAAGTACTATATAAACAGATTTGAATCAGTATCATTTGAACCTTTTATTGGGTGTTGGTGGATTTTTGGGAAAGGGTTGTGTATAGGTGGACAAAGCCTGGAGTCAAAAATTTGAGATGACCCTTCAGGCCTGATCCATCCTTTTTCAGCTTTTGCTTCTAATTCATCCCTTTAGGTATCCTGAATTCTCTCCTCAGCAAAACCTATTTCCAATCTTTTACCTCTTCTAGTGAATTAAAATCACTTTAGGAGTGAGAATGAAAGTCTTCTTTCCTTATCAACAGCTAGCAAGTGACAATTACTGACTGTCTGTGGCAGTAATTGTACTGCTTGGCTCTCCTTGGTGTTTCTTGTGATCCATATAATACCAGTAAATTTAGACAGGACTATCTCAAAATAAGGGTGCATTATTAAGTTGATTTCCTTGGGTGCAATTGTGAAGAAATACCCTTGTTTGTAATTTGATGAATGCTTTCTAGAGAAAAGGTTAAAGTGTGTTTTAGAAATGCTAATGGTCCATTAACATGTGACTGGTGAGTTAGGATAAAATGTTTACAAAAGGAAGAAAAGTACTAAAGAATCTGGAAGAAAGAATTGATCTTGGTAGAAATATCTATAGGGAAAATAAACTAGCTGAGCAAATCTTGTTGCTTAGAAAAGACCTAAAACCTGGCCACTGTGGTTGTTTGGATAGACAGGATCTAGGAAAGGAAATTTACCAGAGATAACTTGGAGCAATCCAGGGAAGAATCAGTCCACAGTTCCGAGTTTTGATAAAGACCAGCTTGTACCTGTATTTGAGAAGTTAACAGCTGAAGCCCAAATAAGTGGGACAGCTTATCTTCTACAGCTGAGAGGAGGAAGTGAACTAGAAAGATAGGAAAAAAGGCTGCTCTAAACACCTGATTGTGTTTGGATTAAATAACTATATATCCATACCTGCCTCTGGCATGAGGCTTTGCCTTCTGTAAATGGGTATCACACAGGCTGTTTAATAGAATGGGTTCTAGAGAGAAGTAAAGGTAAGGGAGCTCAATCTTAACATTCATAAGAATGTTTCTTAATTCCATGAGTGGTAGCAGTGGGCACACACTTGGGAACCTCCTTTTTGAGAATACCTTAAGCTAGCTTCAGTCTAAGATAAACCTGCCTTTATTTTGATTTTTCTTCCAACTTACACTGATTTTTTATTTTTCTCTTACTCTCTTTTTTCTCAGACTGAGTTCTCCCTGTGCTTTTCTAGTCATCCAGTACAATCACCACCCCGCTTTTCTTCTCTAATGCGTCAATTTCTCAGTCTCTGTCATACTCAGTTTCTTTCCCTCTCCTGGGTTCCTCCTCTCTGTCTTCAAACAGACAAGTTTTCTCTTGCCCCTGAATTCCCATTTTCAGGAGATTTCCTCTTTATGGTACAAGCTGTCTTAAGTGGCTAGAACTCCTTTCATTTCCTGCCCACTCCCCTGTTTAGTCAGCCACCAAGCTTTACCAGTTTTTCTTCTACACTTGTCATTTCCATTTTTGTTAATATCACTCTAGATGAGACCTAGAATGTCTTATTAAATATTTGTGACAGAAAAATCCAGATATTTGTAAAAATACAAGCCCTGTTTTGATTTTGGTTACCTTTTGAAGTTTTAATCTTATATAAATATATGTATATTAATATAGTGGTATTACTTGCACTGTTTTACTTCTTACAAAGAAGTGTGTGTGCAGAAGTTTGCTGATTTGTACAATTTGGCTGTTCTGCAGATCCTGTCTACCTTTCATGACCAACTACAGCTTTCACTGCAATGTGTGCCACCATAGCGGGAATACCTATTTCCTCCGGAAGCAAGCAAGTAAGAACAGAGTACTGTGGGGTATTGCAACAGAATTGTCCTGTAGTTAGCTGGGATGGAAAAAGGGTGTGGGCTTAGCAGAATCAGGAATCCTTTGCCTGGTAGCTGGTAGAAGTTGCATTGGGGTTTAGCTCTGAATAATTGCTATTGTCTGTTTCAGGTCAAATGATGACTTTACTTTTTAGTACTATAGTTGTTCATTTGTAGACCATATTGTTGAATATTCTTTTGGTAATAAGAGTTGGTATTATAGGTAACTTTTTCTTCCTTTTTGTTTTTGATAGACTTGAAGGAGATGTGCCTTAGTGCTTTGGCCAACCTAACATGGCAGTCCCGAACACAAGATGAACATCCGAAAACCATGTTCTCCAAAGATAAGGTAGAGATGCAATTAATGTAATTGCAATTAGGCCAAAGAATCAGGTGGAATGTCTACATGTACTCTTTAACAATAAGTACTTCCCCCCAATTTGTATGACTATGTTACTTGATTCAGTGGTTATTTTATTCTTATTTTATGTGATTTAATAACTTCCTAATGTGTGTACATTATATCATTTGGCTTAGCTATTAGGATGAATCCTTAAGTAGTTTTGGTTGGCTTTATAGAAGCAAATAACTGTCTAGCTCGCAATTAATAGTCAGATCTTGGGGTGAACCTTTTCAGCCTAGTTGAGCTATTTTTATAGATGCCATCACAGATTTTTGTCATAGGGAAAGGTGGTCAGTTATACATGCCTTTTATTAAAAAGTTATTTTTTTATTATTAAGTTGGAAAACCACATGACTACTAGTTAGGATTCAAAGTTACTTGATTATTCCATCCATGAGTCCTTCCTGCTGTGATTCATGGTAAGAAATATGAAAATTGAGTAATTTAAAATGATGTTTACTTTGTGACCTAGTATACATTCATACCTACCCACTTTCATTTACAACTGAAACAAAACCTTCATCTAATGAGGCTTACCGTCTGATCTTTTCCTTCTGCACTCTGACATTTTCTATCCTGGTCTATAGAACAGTTTTCACCTATAATCTACTAATAGTTGGCAACCTGCAGTTTGAAAGACACTGCTATAAGATGTGCAATTAGATCAGTATAGCCAGGATCAGGCTTTGGCAAGGGCCTTTTCTACTAAAGAGAAACTAGAGCTTAATTATGGAAGCTGCAGGAGTAAGCAGAGGGTCCTTCCCCTGCCTCCTTTTTCCCTTTGTATTAAAAAGTGCTTTAAATAGAGGTGTGCTGTAATAGACTTGTTTTTTTCTCATAGTTTATCTTTTTCCTAAATTATTTTGAAATGTTCAATCATACAGAAAAAGTCAAGTAGTACGATGAACATCTATTTTTTCTTCACCTAGATTTGCCAGTTAATATTTTGCTACATTTGCTTTATCTCCTCCCATCTATATTTTCCCTCTGTGCTGTATGAGACTAAGTTACAGACATTACACTTTATCCAATATTATCTCATAACCACAATATGGTGATCATACTCAAAAAATTTAGTTGATACAATAAAGAATCTAATATATACAACTTGTAACCTTTTATATACAGTATACATACATATTTTTTAGTATTACTCAGTAGTTATTCAGTATTCAATATTGTCTTAATATTGTTCAAAGCTTTTTCCTCCATCCAGGATTTGATCAAGGATTACACATTACATTCAGTTGTAATGTCTCTTCTGTCTGTATTCTGGAATAGTTTCTTTACTTGTTTATTTATTTTTTGAGTTTGCTATGACATTTAAAATTTTAAAGAATAAGAAATTTTGGAAGAACCTAGATCATTTTAGCATGGTGTTCCTAATTTGCATTGTCAACCAGTGGTTGCTGGCCATTCAACACCAACAGGAGTCCTGGATTTGGGATGCAGTGAAGAAGGAAACTTGTCATTCATTTCAAAACAGCTCAATTGTGATAAGCAGGTCTCTGAAAACAGCCTGGCTATGAAGCAGCTGTGGAGCCACAGGCTCTCTGTTCTGGCAGGACATAGTTGCTGTTTCAGCTAAGCAAGGGAGACACAGCCTTCAGTGACATGGGGAAGTGCTCTCTGAGAACCCATCAGGAACTGGCTTATATGGACAGAAGTCCCCGCCCCAGGCCCTGATTGGTCTGTCCTCATGCAAATAAGGACTTCCAAATCCTCCTAGTTTGATTGGTCCAAAAGGCACTTCCCTGATTGGTCAGAATAGAGCCACTGTGGTTGGTCAGAGATTCATAGTTCTGATTGGATGGGGAATGCCTCAGTCCTATTGGTTGAAATACACACTGCAGGCAGGCAGTTCAATGCAGACCTCTCCCTGAAGTGCAGTTGGTGAGGCCCCTGTAGAAAATGTCTGCTAGATTCTTTTACTTTATTATGATTTTTAAAATTTAAGCCTAGTTAGCCGTGTGGAGCCTTTTTGAGTAGGTATCTTCTTTCTCAGGGTTCACAGCATTTATCTGATATTTTCCTCATGACTAGGTTCAAATGAAACATTTTTGGTAGGAATATTATTGATGTAGGTTTTCGTGGAAACAGCTCTAGAGGAAGATGTTGGTGGTGGACTCTTGACTCTGGTGGACTGTGGACTCCAGGATGGCCTGGAAAGGGGAGAGTCGATGCCAGAAGATCGAGCTCAGACATTACATTGTTTTAGTCATGCAGGCAAGAAGTGGCGAGGACCGCAGGCAAAGTGGTGGGGATGGAAAGGAGGCCTGACTGGTGAGAAATTTCTGAAAATTTAAAATTCATTTGGTGCCCTGGCCAGGTAACCTGCTCAGGTGGTTAGTGTCGTCTCGATACGCCAAGGTTGTGGGTCTGATCTCCAGTCAGGGCACGTGCAAGAAGCAGCCGATGAATGCATAAAACAGTAGAGAGCCGCAAAGTGAAGTCTCTCCCTTTCTCTCTTCCCACCCCCTCATTAATAAAGAAAGGAAATAAAATAAAATCCATTTGGTTACCGGTCAGTTGTGAAGGTTGTGCGAGAAGAATCCAGGATGCCTTTGTGGTGTCTCAGTTGGGCTTCTGGGTGATAGTTGGTGGTAGTGTTAACAGCAAGAATAAAAATCTGCACAGCAGCCCTGGCTGGCGTGGCTCAGTGGATTGGGCCCAGGCTGCAAACCAAAGGGTCGCCGGTTCGATTCCCAGTCAGGGCACACGCCTGGGTTGCAGGCCAGGTCCCCAGTGGGGGCCACGTGAGACGCAACTACACACGATGTTTCTCTTCCTCTCTTTCTCCTTCCCTTTGTCTCTCTCTAAGAATAAAATAAAAAAAAATATATGTATTAAAAAAAAAGTCTGTAGAGCAGATTTGTGAGGTAAGAAACAGAGTTCGGTTTTATTCACAAGAAGGTTGAGGTGCCTGTGGGATGTCCAGGTGGAGATGTCTCCGGCAGGTGGAGGTAGGAGCTCAGAAGGCAGATGAGCTTTGTAGCCATCTTTCAGCGGCAACCAAGATTACAGTCTGGTTCGACTGTAAGCTCTCTGCCGCTAAGGTTTGTATGTACTTGTTTGAATTCCCCACAATCTGTGCATTGTTTGCATGCAGTTACATGTTTGTTCAAGCATGAAGACTAAACATGGATTTGACTCTTGACAAAGTCTTTGAAAATGTTGCCGTTTTCTTTCCTTTTTGTGAGCATAGCTTTGAAACCAATTACAAAGGTCTTAATGTTTTGTTTTAAAAATTAGGATATCATACCATTTATTGATAAATACTGGGAGTGCATGACGACCAGACAGAGACCTGGGAAGATGACTTGGCCAAATAACATTGTGAAAACGATGGTAAGTAGGCAAAAATTGACTGGACATGACATTTAGGCAGTGTTCTTTATACGACTTAAATTCTCTTTAGTCTCACGGAAATAATGCTATGACTAAGAAAATGAGAACAACTTAGTATTAAGTCTTGGAGAGTATGGTATAACTACTTGTCAATTTTAATAGTTTCTGCACAAAATCAGTAAGTTGCATGTTATGTGTCATTGGTCCTGCATCACTTGTTACATGACGCTGAAACTTTTTTTCACTGCACTCTTGCAAGTATAATTTTATATTGAAATTGGAGACAGTTTTTTTCTTTGATTTAAAAACAAAAACGACGCTGTTCTAGACATTATTGTCCTTAGAAATAAAGAGCACTTGGGGAGAAATCAACAGCAAGCTGTTAACAGTGCTTCTGTCTGTGAGCTGGAGGGGTATGTGGGGATTATGAAGGCCTTTGGCTCTCGTTTTAAGTTGCACTGTTTGAATTTTTTGATAATCATGTATTAATTTTCTAATCAGAAAGAAAAATAATACATTTTTTTTTTTTTTGGAGATTGTACCTAGGAGTTAAAGTTGCTAGTTGATCATTCAGTACTACTTTTAAGAATAAAATCTTCAGTAATCTTCACCCTTCTAAAGGAAAACACTGTTTCCTTTTAGAGTAAAGAAAGAGATGTATTTTTGGTAAAGGAACATCCTGATCCTGGGAGTAAGGACCCAGAAGAAGATTATCCCAAATTTGGACTTTTGGATCAGGTACGTTCATATGCTTTATATTTTCCTCTTGGGGGACAGGGAATTATTGGGTGTTGTTTACATTTCTATATTTGCCACATATAACACACTGCCATGACATACCTGTAACATGGCGGGTTCCAAATAAATCATTATTGGCACATGTGGTGAGAAAGAATACTAACCTTTTACCAAGAGATTAGCGTTTTAGTTCTGGCTCTTCCCCAAAATGTTACCACTTTACACATATTATTCTTATATTTTTTAACTTTAGTTTCCTTACTTATAACATGAATATGCCATTCCAGTTATTTTTTTATTTCCTTTTTTTAAAATTTTTTTTCAAGTACAGTTTTCTCTCTTTCCCCCATGATTTTCTATCTCTAATTTCACTCTTAAAAACATGTTAGTGTGAAGAAAATTTCATGTGAAGAATTTCTGTTGCACCTAGTAGAACATGAGCAAAAAGTAAATTTCCACTCTTTGTTCAATAATAGACAATAATAGGCAACTCAGACATTAAGAGTTGGCATCTCAGGAGGTCAGATCTTTCTGCTGTACCTTAAAATGCTTTATTTGCTAGCCTTGAAAATTTAAGATTTCACATAGAAACTTGGATTTCAGTCTTGGAAAATGAAAAGATGCTACTGCGCTGGGCCTGAAACCCGCCAGGAAGCTGAGGGAATGGGCTTGGGCACGCCAGTTTGCCGTGGGCCATCGTCACCCCCACTCCCTGGTGCCTGTCACTCATCATCGCCCTTAAACCACTTTGCTTCTTGCACTTGGCCTGCTTTACTTGTTCACTTGCTGATCCCTGAAGCATCCAAGTTTGGGACCCCTGCAAGTTTCAGACTTTTTAGCATTGCCAGTTTCACTTCTCATTCTATTAGAATTTCTCCTGGGTGTTTTTTGTTTGTTTGGTTGGTTGGTTAGTTGGTTGGTTTTTGAGCCTTGCCAGATTGGTTGGATTATATAACTCCTTTCATAATTGAATATGTTTCTCTCTAGGATCTTAGTAACATTGGTCCTGCTTATGACAATCAAAAACAAAGCAGTGCTGTGTCCACCAGTGGGAATTTAAATGGTAAGTGTTTAAATGTCTCATTGATGAGAAATATCTGGAAGCTGTTGAACTCAGATGTGCCTAGAATTGAGTATTCTTTGGGTTGACTCTTAACTGGATATTTAAAGCCCCAAACTCAATTTTTAGGAGCTAGCCAAGGTTCTGACAGATGGTAGACGAGGAGAACTGTTTGCCACTTCATACCACAGTTTGCTCTTAAGTGAAACAGATGTAGCATAAAATACAGTACACTTTTAAGGCTGGATTTACTGTGTTTACATTAGACTGTAGCCTTATAACTAACAGTTTAGATTCAGTTGCTTTCCATTCTTTTTCCGAAACTTCAGTTGTTACTTTAAAAACTTCCTATTCCCATCTTCTAATTTCCTCACCCTGGAACTTCAGCTTATGCGCATGATAGCATTTTCTGTATTGATCACCCACTATAGCACGCTTTTGTCAGTAACCCATTTAATAGCAGGAATGCCCTTCATTGCCAATGTAATCAAATGAGAGTTGGGATTGCCGGGTGGTAGCTAGCTATTTATGTGACACATGGCATCATTAACTTTTTTTTTTTATTTTGAGTGGTGGCATCTTAAATATGTAATCATTTTCTCTGTTATTCTAAGATTGGAAATAGCTGAGTGTATTGTTTATCTTTTTACACCATTTCTTCCCCTCTTAATTGTTAAAAGTTGACAAATATATGGTGCCACTTCTGTTCTTACAGGTGGAGCCTCTTTGGGAGGTGAATTCCTCCTCTGTCTTCTTTCAGCCTCTCAGACTTAAGTATTTTGTGGTTTGGAAAAATGCTTTTTTGCTGAGTTGTGGTGGAAGCTAAAACTGAATTAAAATTTTAAAGCATTGTGAAAGCGGTGGCAGTAGCATTTAATATGAAACAGTAGTTCCAGTTTAATCTTAGTAATTAAAAGCTTGTACGTTGTCATATTCTGCCTAACACGGCCAGAATTATTTTGTTCAAGATAGATCTAAAACTCCCTTAAAGTAGTTAAAATGCAAATGACAATACAAACCTAACAGTTTTTTGATTAAGGTAACTCAAACCAGAGATGCTGATGTTGCAACAGTTATAATATTAAACCTTTTATGAGAACTAGGAATCACACCGGATATGTTCGTAAAAGGAAGTTCCGCATAAATCTGGTCCTGTGTATGCAGAATATGGCCTGCCCTCAACGTCTCGATTCTTTTCATTGCAGCAGAACTGCTGATAATATCTAAGCTTGCCTCAAATTAAGATACAGTACTACATGCAGTTGTTTACCTAAAGGTGTTTTCCTGCAGTTCAGGGACTTTTCCTGGAGGACCAACCAATTGAGGGGTATGACAGCATTGGACAAAAGCTTAAAGTGCCTATTTCAGAAATACACAAGGTAGTGCTCCTTGTGGCTTTAGTATGCAGCTAAATTTTTTTAATTAAATATGTAAATTATCTACTAATACTTGCTCTAATTCCACAAACCAGGTTCCAGTTTCAGTTAGTGCAAACTGAATTTTATGCATTGGCACAGCCCTAGTAATTGTCAAAATTGCCTGCTAAATCTAAAGCCTTCTTTCTTAAACTTGTGTCATGCGTAGCTACACTAGACACCACAGTAGCAGCACTGGAGAGAAACACCTTTCTAGCACTTCTGTTTTTGTTTTCCATGTCTGATGTCCTTTTGTCTTGTTGGGTAGTCAAGTTAAGTGCTTTTGCAGATACTGTGCCTTTATCGTGTTCATGGAATATATCATGTGTAGTTCAAGCAAGAAAACATCTCCTTGCAGTGAGGATGTTCTCTCTTTATGGATGTTTGTATTGACTTGGTTGGGAAGAAGAGCTTTGTTGTTATTGTAGTTGTTGTTAGCTGTGGGTGTTGGGAACCTGAGTGAGTGAAAATGCATTTGTGTCACATCCTCAGAACGTGTACTGGCAGTTGCAGTTCACTAAGAATGGAAGGTTGGAAATGTAACCCAGGTTCATTTGAGCGTACTGCCGGAACTCGGTGTTCTGGGCTGTGAGACACTCAGCGCATTCATTCAGAACCAGAGTGAAATCCAATATGCTCCTGGGAAGGAAATCCTCCTGTAGGTGTTGCACAAATGCACGTTGGGAGTGTTAGTCCCCATGGAACTTCAGTGTCCACATGGTTCTTCTATCATAGCTCATTGAAAGTGATCTTCCTTCTCTTCAAAGGGGGAATCGCAGCAGGAAGCAGTGGAAAAGGAAGAGGAGCTAAGCGCAAACAGCAGGACGGAGGGACCACAGGGACCACCAAGAAGGCTCGGAGGTTGGCAGAGAACTCTCACCCCCATTCACCACTGTTAGAGTATTGTTTGGTGCTGGTGAAGTCCATCAGAGGGAAAAGAGCCATATTTCCAATAGATCACGTGTCTGAGGTTCAAAAGCCTGTCCATTTTTCTCTAATCTTGAGCACTTTAAGGGGTAAAATAACCTCAGGCTAGATATCCTGACTTACAAACTTGGCACTGTACAAGCCAGCCCCAGGGCAGCACTCTGCTGACCCCCCTGGGGAGTAAGGTTCCAGTAATGCCTCTCGACAAAGGCAAGATGGGGGAGAGGGAGTGAAACCAATTATGAACGCTGTCTTCTTTATGCCTCTTCCTTTTACTTTGTTTAATACTGTGGTGAAATCCAGGTCATCTCTCATTTAGACAACAGATAGTAAGTGCTCATATTGCTCAGTTTCTGTCTATTAGTTTATAATAGTAAGTACATAAAGGAAATTACCTTCATTCCTCTTCTCTCTTCCTATGATGTACTTACTGAGTCAGTGTCGTAGATACAGGTAACCAGAACAGACTAAGGTGATTTAACCAAATCTGTTTTACCAAATAGAGACTCTTTTTCATTTCTCTATTTTGCCTGCAGGGGGCAGGACAATCTGTCCGAGTAATGAAACACATTTGTGAAGTTGCTTGTTTTCTAGCTGAAGTAAATCAGAGGCCTTTCTTACAGAATTGAAGGCAGTTGAGCTAGAGGGGTTTTAGTTTCTTGATTTTATTTTTTCCTTTCTGCAGTGACCCTTTGTTTTCTGCTCAGCGCCTTCCCCCTCATGGCTACCCCTTGGAACACCCGTTTAACAAAGATGGCTATCGGTATATTCTAGCTGAGCCTGATCCCCACGCCCCTGACCCTGAGAAGCTTGAACTTGACTGCTGGGCAGGAAAACCTATTCCTGGAGACCTCTACAGAGCCTGCTTGTATGAACGGGTTTTGTTAGCCCTGCATGATCGAGGTATGTAAGATATTAATGTTCGTGTTGGACCCGAGTTACCCTGAACTGCGGTCGTCAGCTTTGTCCAATCTAAGCTTGGATATGTGTCTGTCTATAACCACTCCTCCACACCCCATTTCTAGACTCAGCAGAACATCAAAGAAGTAACTTAATTTTTTGTCTATGTAGCCATGATACACACACACATAGACGTACGTGCATATACATGTATATGACTTATTAAAACTTTCTATTTTGAACTAATTTTAAACTTACAGTGAAGTTGCAGAAACAGTGGTTTCCATATACCCCTCCTGTGGTATATGTCTTATATAACCATAGTACAGTAATCAAAACCATGAAATTAACATTGGTAAATGCTAGTAATGAACTAAAGACTTTATTTAAATTCCACTAATGCTTCTTTTCTAGGCTGTCACATTACATTTAGTTATTACTACTTAGTCTCTAGCAGTCTTCAACAGGTCCTCAGTAGTTGCTGGTTTATCATGGCCCTAACACTTTTTAAGTGTATTTATCAGTTATTTCGCCCAATATTTCCCAGTGAGAGTTTGTCTTTTTCTCACAATTAAACTGAGATTATGCTTTTTGGGGGGGTGAGGGGGGAACACTGAAGAAATGGGTCCTCGTTGCATCATCTCATGGAGTTCATGATGTCGCTATGTCTGCTGTTGCTCCTGTTGCCTATGATCATTTGGTTAAGGTGGTTTGTGCTGGCTTTCTCTACTGTCTTTGCCTTTGTACTTAACAAATATCTTGGGGAAAGATACTTTGAGGCTATGCAAATAACTCGTTTCTTTGTAAAGCTTTAAGCACTAATTTTAGCATCCATCAGTGGATCTTATTTGCTACAATTATGAATGTTGTGTTTGCCTGATGATTTTTTCTCCATTTATTAATTTTTTATTCAAAAATTATTGTTACAGATTTTTTTTTTCACTCACCAATCTCCATTTCTATTAAATTGATTATAGCAGTGTGGACTCATAGATAGTCATTTTATTCTGTGGGGTTACTTTGGTATACTTTATTTTGTTGGTCAAATTATTCCAGCTATGGCCATTAGAAAATTCTTGAGGTTTGTTCCTGTGTTCTTTGATGTGTCATTTTTTTTAAGTACTTCCTTACTTTCTGGTATTACAAGATGTTCCTGGTTCGTCTGGTATTTTCCATGCCCCAGGCCAAGTGTCAGCTACTTCTCCAAGGAGCCATAGCTCCTTTGACTGGAGAATGGTATTTAGAAACCTTATTTTTTTAAGACTGTTCCTAGGTGTCACTTCTAGACGCTCAGGAGGCATGAGGAGGAAGTGTATGTATGTCCACTGACACATATACACATGGCTTTACAGAGTTTACATTGGTACCTTGGATTCCAAACACCACAGGGTTGTTCCACCCATCTGCCTTTCCTTTTTTGTAACTTCAGCAGTGAGAAACCTAACTCTAAATCTCTACAACATATTTACTTGTTTGTTCATTTCTAACATGCATATGAAGTAGTTTCAGAATTGCTGACCCCTGTGAGAAACGTTCATGAACTGGATTGTAGCATTTATGTGCAGCTCTTTTTCTCTTTGGCCTTGCAGTATCCCATCAAGACGCTGTTCACTTGGCTTCGTTCCTTTCTTCCCCACCTCCTTCAACAGGGTTCTCTTTTCTCTTTGTAACACAGTTAGGTTCATTTGTTAGCGTTTGTTTGGGTTCTAGCATGTCTTGGGTGTGTGTGAGGGGGGGCGAATATGAAACATTACTGTGGTTCTGAGAGTTCAGTTTGTACAGAAAGGTTTACTCAGGGTGTCACTACCTCCTCAACACCACCCTCTCCGCTCTCTTCTCTTTCCCTTTTTTCCACCCTTTTTCTCGCCCATCCCCTGTAGGTAACCATTCTCTTTAGTTTCCAGTTTGTCCTTCCTGTATTTCTTCTGCACAGATGAGCAGAGATACATGTATATTTCCTTTCATACATTAAGGGCAGCATACTATAGATACCCTTCTGTGTTTTGCTTCATACACTTACCTTAAAGAGATCATTCTTATTACTTTCCTTTTTAACTGTATGAAGCTCCATTATGTGGATGTACATAGTTTATTCAGCCACTCTACAGAGGGGCATTTAGAGTGTTTTCAGTATTTTGCAGTCACAGAGGCAGTGACTAATCAAGAGTGTATGCATTTTTGTGCTGTTGGTGGTATATTCTCAAGGTAGACTTCTGCAAGTGGAATTGCTGCACCAAAAAGTAAGTATATGTGTAGTTTGGTTAGAGATTGCCAATTTCCTTTCAGAAGGCTGTGCTAATTTGCATTTCCACCAGCAGTGTAGAGTGTTTGCTTTCCTATAGCCTCACAAACAGAATGTGTTGTCTTATGTTTTAATTTTGGCTGGTCTCATAGGTGAGAAATGGTATTTGTGCTGTTTCAATTTGTATTTCTTTGAGTTTGAACATTTTTTCCTGTATGAGAGTCTTTATCTCATGAAGTACCTGATTTTTCCCCCATTTTCTTATTGAGATCTTGGTCCTTTGTTCCTGTGTGTAATTGGGGATATTAGCCCTTTGTCCGTGGTACGGGTTGTAAACATTTTCTTCCAGTGTGTCGGTTGTCTGTGACTTTCTTTGTGACTTTTTTGTCTTGCAAAACTCTTTTTAATATATAGTAGTTCTTTTACTCACTTAACAAATACCATTCATTATCCTTTAGTAGAACATGAAAGTGATTTTAAATTAATTGCCCTTTTTTTAAGATTTCCCTTATTAATTTTTAGAGAGAGAGGAAGGGAGGCAGAAAGAGAGGGAGAGAAACATTGATGTGAGAGAGATACATCAATCTGCTGCCTCTCGCACACCCCCAACTGGGGACCTGGCCCACAACCCAGGCATGTGCCCTGACTGGGAATTGAACCACCGACCTTTCAGTCTGCAGGCCTGAACCACGCCAGCTAGGGCTAAATTAATTGCTTTTAGAGGAGTATACTTCATGAATTTTTATTGTTTTTGTAGACTATCAAAGCAAATTCCAGATAGCATATTATTTTACCCATAAATATCTTAGTATTTATTTCTAACAAAAATTTTTTGAAAAGATTTTATATGCTTATTTTTAGAGAGAAGGGAAGGGAGGGAGAAAGAGAAATTGATGTGTGAGAGAAACATCGATCATGGACACTTTCTTGCACACCCCACCCAGTGGCTTTAGGACCAAATTGTTCAGGAAAGGGTAAAGGAAGAAGTGTTTGTATTTGAGAAGGTAGAATTTGCCAAATACCTAAGAAAGTTCTGTTAAACAGTATGCATTTAATACAAGGAGGACACCACTTACCTGCCTGATACAAGAGCCATTGTGGTACAGAGGGAAGAGTGTGAGGCCAGGGTTGCCTTCAGGCTCTGCCACAGACAGGCGTGGTCTTGAGAGGCCAGAGTCGCCATCAGCACAGTGTCTCGGAATGGCCGCTGTGAGGCCAGTGAGTCCGTCTGTCTGTCTACCTACCTGCAGTGGACGTACTTGGTAAATTATAAAAACCTGATAAAAGCCTCTTAATCTCAATTTTGTGTTTCTTCTGATTGAATTCAGTCAACTTTTAGAGAGTTACAAGCACTGTTTCAAATGCTTTTTTCTCAGTTAAGTCTTAATTGTATTAGAGATGTTTCTATATTGATAAAATCAAGCCTCCCACCTGTCTATAATTTTTTCTTCATTTCTAAGTCACTATATCCCCTCCAATTGGTTTAGATTGGTCCCCTCCTTATCTTACATAATGGCCTCGTAGAAAAGTAAGGTTCAAACTGTATGCAAAGGTAGAGACCATGAGTACAGTGACCCTTCCCTGTACTCATGGTCTGGGAGAAGTACTTTTCACCAAATTTAATAGTTAAGATTTTGCCGTGTTTGCTTTATCTGTTCCTTTCTTTTTTCTTTTTTTTTTTTTTAAGATTTTATTTATTTATTTTTAGAGAAGGGGGAAGGGAGGGAGAAAGAGAAGGAGAAACATCAGTGTGTGGTTGCCTCTGGCGTGCCCCATACCGGGGACCTGGCCTGCAACCCAGGCATGTGCCCTCACTGGGAATTGAACCGGCAGCCCTTTGGTTCACAGACCGGCACTCAATCCACTGAGCCACACCAGCCAGGGCTGTTCCTTTATTTCTGTCTCTCTCTTTTTTCTGAATTATTAAGAAGTAAATCTCTGTACTCTAAAAAATAAGCATTTCTAAGAAGTATGGGTATTTTCTTTTATGACCATAATGATATTATCACACTTAACAAAATAAGTAATTCCTTGCTATTTTGTGACTTCAGATCATAATCAGATTTTCTCAAATACCTTGTTATCTCTCCACACAATACTTGTTAATTACAAAGGGACAATAGTAACCTTGTAGTGGGGAAACCTGGAAGCATCACCTTGTCCAGGCGATCAAAGTTTAACACCACTGTTCTGACATCACATGCTTTCTTATGTGATGGTCTGAGAGGCACAGCATTACCTCAGGGGTGTTCCTGACAAAAGGGTAGCCTGGACTCAAATAGGGAGAAACAGCCAACAGACCAAAGTGAGGGATGGCATACAAACTGAAACATCGCTGTCATGAAAGGCTTGAGAAACTGACCCAGATTTGAAAGACATTTAGAAGATATGACAACTAAATGAATTGTGGGATCTTGGATTAGATCCAGGATCAGAAAAAGGATATTACATTGATAATTGGCTTATTTTCAGGATCTATTGGTTAATTAGTAGTATTGTATTAATGTTTTCTGGTTTTAATAATTACATTATGGTCATAGATGGTCTTAACATTTGGGGAAGCTGAGTGAGGACTCTTGACTCTTTGAAAATCTGAAATAAGTTTCTAAGTAAAAAGTTACGTCTTAAAGGGTGGTTTATTCAAATCAGGATCCAAACATGTTATAATTGGTTTATTATATCTTAGAGAATAAACGGTATAACTAATTTTAACTTGTCATCTTAAATAAAATCACATACAACAAAACTGGTTTGCCTAACAGCTTTCTTCCTTTTTTTTCCCTCTGTCTGTCATCTTTACCTCATGTTGAGATTTTTAAACTCCTGAACTAATATTTCCAGTTCCTGACCTGCTGTTGCTGATCTCTCATTGTGTTTTACTGGAGTATAAGGGACCCTGGTTTTGTGGCAGTTGTCTCCAAGTGTCTCAGAGAAGTTGCAGATGTTCGTTTTTCTCTCCATCTCCGCAGCGCCCCAGCTCAAGATCTCTGATGACCGGCTGACTGTGGTTGGAGAGAAAGGCTACTCTATGGTGCGGGCTTCTCACGGGGTGCGGAAAGGTGCCTGGTACTTCGAAATCACGGTGGACGAGATGCCGCCAGACACTGCTGCTAGGCTGGGTTGGTCTCAGCCCTTAGGTGAGCTAGAGCTATAGTATGGACATTGAATCTGGTATAGAGGTGTAAGACTGTATGACTAGGTTTTACTACTTGGTGCCTATTGAATTGGAGGCATAAAACTCAGTTCCTGGGGGTTTAAGTAGTTTGAAATTCTTGGAATATTTTTGTAATTCTTTGTCAGAAGTAGTTTGTTAGACATTTTACAAAATCAACCATTCCCCTCCCCCTAAAAAAGAGAGTAAGAATTCTTTTCTTTAGCAAACCAGAGTTAGGTTGCAGTCTGCTGACTTCCTGCATATCTTTTTTATTGTGACAGGTAACCTTCAAGCGCCCTTAGGTTATGATAAATTTAGCTATTCTTGGCGGAGCAAAAAGGGAACCAAGTTCCATCAGTCCATTGGCAAACACTACTCTTCTGGCTATGGACAGGGAGATGTCCTGGGATTCTATATCAGTCTTCCTGAAGACACAGAGACAGCCAAGTCACTGCCCGATACCTATAAAGATAAAGTAAGTTTGTCCTCCTAAGGTATTCTTGGGTTTGATGAGCTGTGGCGGCCAGTGCCTGCAGCTGTGGCCTGTGGCCCCTTGTGATGCTGACCTACCCTTCACATTTTTTCCAGCATTTCATCATGAAAATTTCCAGGCATAACAAAGTTGAAAGAATTTAAAAATCAGTGTCTGAGTACCCGTCACCTAAATTCTATTACTATGTTATCCACTTATTCTCCCCTCACCCATCCATCTTGTTTTAAAGTCCTTCAGAGAATATTGCAGACATCAGTATACTCCCTAACCAAGTACTTTGGATGCACATCATTAGCTAGAGTTCAACCTTTGTTTAGTTTTTCCTTTTGATGTAAAACTTATGTAAAATGAAATGTACAAATTTTCATTCACTCAGTTTTAAATTTAACTCAAACCCCTCTTGAGACAGATTCTGTCCTCATGACAGGAAGTTCCCTGTCCCACCCCCATAGCGGCAGCTACATTTTAGAATTTTTTTCCCATCATAATTCTGTTCCGTAGGTTCTCCTTGTTCTTGATCTTATATGAATGGAACCATGCAGTATGTTGTCTTGTGTCTGGATTTCATCATTTGGCTTAATGCTGTTGAGGTTCATCCGTGTTGTTGTATGTTCCTCTAGTTTACTCTTTACTGCAGAGTACTGCTTCACCGTGTGAACATGCCGCAGTCTGCTCATCCATTTTCCTGGGTGTTTTTTTTTCCCAGCTTTGTTGAAAAATAACTAACATGTATAACATCCATTTTCCTGTTGATGGACACTTGAGCTCTTTCCAGTTTGGGGCTATGACCATTCTTGAACAAATCTCTTTGTAAACATGTTTTCATTTCTTTTGAGTCTGTACCTGGAAATGGAACTACTGGGTCATAGGGTAGTTACATACATATTTTATGAGAAATCACCAAACTCTTTACATTCCCACCAACCATATCTGAGAGTTTTAGTTGCTCTGATGTTGTAGTGAGAGTGTATATGTACTTATATGTATGTGTTTCCTCACAAATCTTATTAGTAAAGGCCTTTTAAAAAATGTTTAACACACATGTGCCATCTGGTGCTTTTTAAGAAGCACATAGTTCAAAATCTAGTAAAGCCAGCTCTGCAAAGATTTTAAATTCCTGTTGCAGAGCACATGACTCAGTGCTATTTGTGGATGTTCTGGATATCTCAATAAGCCTTTTTTCCCTTTCTTTTTTTGGTTTTCAAGGCTTTGATAAAGTTCAAGAGTTATTTGTATTTTGAGGAAAAAGACTTTGTGGATAAAGCAGAGAAGAGCCTAAAGCAGACTCCCAATAGTGAGGTGAGTCATGGTCCCAAAAATGTCAGAACTGGAAGACCTTGAAGATTGAGACCAACCCCCAATTATAAGTGAGGGAAGGTGTTTCTGCTCTTTCTGGGATGCCTTGCTACTGCTGTGAGAGGGGTGACCAGGGTTCTTTAGAAACACTGTAGAAAGGTGAAAACAATGATTTAAGAAGGAAATCTAAAAGTGATTGAGGAAGCAAGTCAGAGATGTGTATATTTTTTTTTTAACATTTAAAAAATTTATTTATTTATTCTTAGAGAGAGGGGGAGCGAGAGAAAGAGAGGGAGAGAAATATCAATGTGTGAGAGTTACATTGATTGGCTGCCTCTCTCATGTGCCCCAACTAGGAACCAGACCCGCAACCCAGGCATGTGCCCTGACTGTGAATCGAACCATCAACCTTTCGCTTTGCAGGATAGTGCCCAACCAACTGAGCCACACGGGTCAGGGTAGAGATGCATACTCTGTATCAGAGGAAGTGTCGAGTACAGAGGCAGGAACACGGCAACAGGGTAGGAGAGAACCTTGCTGTGTAACCTAGGAGCAGCCGGAGTTGTAATGGCTCATGCAGTGTCCTCCAATAGGGGTGTCCAGCCTTTTGGCGTCTCTGGGACACGCTGGAAGAAGAAGAGTTGTCTTGGGCCACACATTAAATATATAAACCCTAATGAAAACTGATGAGCAAAAAAAGGTTTTAAGTAAATTTATGATTTTGTGTCGGGCCACAAGCATAGCCATCCTGGGCCGTGGGTCAGACACCCCTGCTAGAACTTCCTCTACTTCCCTGTCCCAAAATTGTTGGAACATGTCTGCCGAAGGTCAGCACAGTCAAAGAAGGAACCAGCCACAGGACCAAAAACAGAAGGGGAAGGCAAAGAAGAAAGTTCTGAGCTGCAAATATTTTTCTATAAAAATGCTGTAAAACCACCTGAGTCAGTAGTAGAAACTACTGAGGAGTTTTTAAAAACTAAGGTTCCAGTTGAAAAATTGTAAAGGGAACCAGTTAATAGGTCTAAGGATGATATAGCCAGAAAATACAGCAAGTCCTCAAATAACATTGTTTTGTTATACCATTGGTAGGATACCACAGAAACTTAACTGGCTTCCAGTTGTGTTTCACGAACCTATTGTTCCGAGAACCTATTGATTATGTTAAATAACAAATTATTGTACAGCCAAGAAGAATGTCACTCTTGCTGGAAAGAAGAGAGGAAGTTAGTTACTTCAGAAAAAGGAAACTTTTCTGAAGTCCAAATAAATAATGATTAAGAGACCCTGGCTGGCGTAGCTCAGTGGATTGAGCACGGGCTGGGAACCAAAGTGTCCCAGGTTCGATTCCCAGCCAGGGTACATTCCTGGGTTGCAGGCCATAACCCCCAGCAACCGCACATTGATGTTTCTCTCTCTGTCTCTCTCTCTCTAAAAATAAATAAATAAAATCTTTAAAAAAAAATAATAATGATTAAGAGAGAATATTTAGAATAGTTTGGGGAGATAAAGGACAAAGAAAATGAGGATTCAGAGACTGACAGAATATCCTGAAAGATTTTCAAAGTAGAATGCAAGGGAAGGATAAGCTTACAAATAAATAAGCTTAAACAGGTATTGGTAGAAAAACAAATTTCTTTTTATATGCTTTTTAAAAAATTTATTGATTTGAGAGAGAAACGTTGATTTATTGTTTCCCTTATTTATGCATTCATTGATTGATTCTTATATGTGCCCTGACTGGGGGTCAAGCCCACAACCTTGGCGTATCAAGATGATGTTCCAACCAGCTGAGCTACCCAGCCAGGGCCCAGATTACTTTTTATAAATACAATATAATGAATAATAGAAAGTCTAACTGGTAGAAGTAGCATCGGAATATAGAAAGCAAATAAACCTGAAGACCACCTAGAATGGTGCGTGTAAGTAGGCTTGGAGAGCCCTGATCATGTGAGATGTTACTAATCACGCTGTATGCCGTTCTGAGAACACAGCATTACCGGTATGCTGGCAGCACTTCTCGAAGGCTCTCCAAGTCAGTTCTTCCTCAGTTTGTTTGTTCTGTTTTTAAATTCTAAAGGAAAACCATGGTTTTTGTTTCAGATAATATTTTATAAAAATGGTGTAAATCAAGGTGTGGCCTACAAAGATATTTTCGAGGGGGTTTACTTTCCAGCCATCTCGCTGTACAAGAGCTGCACGGTACGTATCCTCTGTGCATCCTGTGAACAGAACTTGAGAGGAATAGGTGAGGTTTGATGAAGGAGTCATTGATTCAGTTCTAGAAAGAAATACAAGTAGCCTAAGTGAGACAGGAATGGTATCCGACTGTTACTATTTGTTCCAAAATCAGTTGGGTGTTTCAGGAAGTGTTTGCTTGGATCGTGCAGTTAGTGTGCCCCATGCTTGTCCTTTGAATGCATGGTGTGGTCTTGCCCATGGTGAAGGCTATAAAATATTTATGTGCATATGTGAGTTTGGTGTTACATGTGTCATGATAACCTACTACTGTTAGCTTGTAACTGTTGGGTGTGTGTGTGTGTGTGTGTGTGTGTGTGTGTGTGAGATTTAGTGTAAAGGGGACTATCATTAGAGTCTGTTAGTGTTTGTTTGTTTTTTTTAATGATTTGAAAAGGTAATGCCTAGAAGTTTCCATGTATTTTTAGTCTGTTGGTAAGGCATCATGGAAGTAAAATAAGAAATTCTTTCAGTTATAAAAAGAAATCATTGTCTATTATTTATTTACCTACGGTGTTGACCACTTTCAGCAATATCAACATATGTGTCATTGATCCAGTTATACCCTGAATGTCACTGCTACCTTTAAAGAAAATACTTTCCCATGTCCCATTAAGTTTTTCACTGTATGCTTATCTTTTATGTCTGCTCGAATTGGATTCACCCCAGGTTTCCATTAACTTTGGACCATCCTTCAAGCATCCTCCAAAGGACCTCACTTACCGCCCTGTGAGTAACGTTAAAAATGTCCTTGTGCACCCCCAGCATCTTTGTTACTTCCTGCTGTGGGTATCCTACTCACCTCATTCCTGTTTCTCCCTGCCCCCGCAGATGAGTGACATGGGCTGGGGTGCTGTCGTAGAACACACTCTGGCTGATGTCTTGTATCACGTGGAAACAGAAGTGGACGGGAGGCGGAGTCCCCCGTGGGAACCCTGACCAGGTCCCCCTTTCTCTGCAGATGTGGACTTTCTAGGGAATAATGGTGGGGTTTTGTTGTTGTTGTTCAACTGTCGCAAATGTTATCCCAAAGATACTGCAGCACATAGCCTCTGCTGTTAGCGAGTGAGAAGGCTGGGTGGCTCCGGGAGAGGTTCCCTGCCCCTCAGCTCCTGCCCGCTCTGGTGACTGCTCTCTGTGTGCCATGTGCCAACGCCTGCTGACCCCGCGAGCTCCCCGCGAAACCGGTGCTGTGCCATGGACCCCGCCACTGGGGCTTGTTATCTTACTGTGTTTTCTAAGGAGTGGATAGTATTGCCCAAGTGGCTAACTTATTTAAGACTTTTTTTCCCTTGTGGGCATTGACTGCATCCCCCCCTGGTTTCCAAGGAAGGGGTAGGCCTGTTTCTGAGAATGGCTAAAGTCAATGGTTATACATTCCAGAGCCAATCTTAAGAGCTTTTCCTTTGGGCGTGGGTTCGTTTTTGTTATTAGTTTTTAAATATACTTTTGAACACTGGGGTCTCTGAAACTACCACATCTCTAGAACTGTATTGTGAAAGGAACTCGCTTGCAGCTTTAACAATTAGAAACTCTTCCCAAATAAAACTTGTGATCAAGCTTGTGTGGTACTTTGCTTCCCTTTGAACTTGGGATCCTCTTGGGGACAGTGTCAGACGGGTGGGCTGTCCGTGGAAGGGTGTTCTGCACGGCGGGCGGGGGCGGTGGGAGAGGCCTCTGACTTGTATCTCACCCCTCTCCTGTTGCTTCCCTTCTGTCCAGCCACCCCAGCCACCCCCTTTATTCTGGGAAAGTCAGGCTCTCAAGAGGTGAAGAAGAGTAAAGGGTTAGTGGTCTCCCTCCGGTGTTTCTCCTTGATCGTGTGTATTACTTGCTATGTACAGGTGGTTTTCCTGCTTTGCTTATAGTCTTTTGTGTGGCTGATGATTAAAACTGGTCCAGAAGAGTGAGCCTTTCCTTGGGGTCCCTTTGTGGCTTCTCTGCCTCCCTTTTTCACACCTCAGTGGCAATGCAGCCATCCCAGGATGGGCCCCAAAACTCCCCACATACAAATTTCTACCTGTATTTTAATAGGTAGAGTAGTTCACCATGAGGTAGGTAATATGTTGCCAAGAATAACCATATATTATGCCTGTTTAAGAAATTTCCAAAATTTCAAGTGACCACACAGTAACTTTGATTAATATATCTGTCTCCTTGGGGGACAAATATATTAGTTTTAGCCATTACACGTCTCAACTGTAAACCTAACACTGAATCAGCATCATCTTAGGTTGGAGTCTTAGCCTGTTGCCGCTGGACACCTATTCATTCGTGGCTGGAAAGGGCAGACATGGTTACAAAGCTTTTGGATCATCAGAGTTTAAAGAACGTTTAAGAAGATGAAGGTGGTGTTATTTAAAGGAAGCTGGAGGTAACTTCTTTATAATATAAATCACCACATATATTGGGAACCGCCCTGCCTGGTTTCAGAAGGTGTAACCCTCCATGGGTAAGGCTGAGTGAAGGACCTTGGGACCATAAGCCACTAAGGAGACAAAGATTATCTCCCGGGCAGGGGCGCTGCCTCTACCCCCTTTTACTTCACCCTGCTTGGCCCTGGGCAGATGACTGGTTAGCCAACGGCAGGTAAAATTCCTCAAGGGAGGGACAACCTAAGGCAGGCATGGTTGCGAAGGGGCCTTCAGGGAAGGACTCAGGGGCTATAGAAAAAAGGGGGCGATGGACCCTCACCCCTCCACTTTGACGTAGCCTGAGTGCTCATTCTGTCTGCAAGAAGTCTCCTTATCTCTTGGCTGCCTTACTTCCCCCACCTGACTTAAGCCTGAAACAATGCTGGAGGGCAGTGCAGCCCTGGGCAGGATTGCGCTGTTCCCCAGGGCACTCAGGCCTAAGAAAGAATGCATAAAACCTTGTGAAACCTGTTCTGCTAAGAATGTCCTCAGTTTTTTGGTAAGGGTCCAAGCAGGAAATGAGTTTGTTTCCCAAACTTTTATAGTCCTTTACCTTACTGACTCAGAGTAAGCCCTCTTAGTTCTTTGAATTGTTACAGAACAGAACAAGGGGGGCCTGAGACAATATACTATTATTGAAAGAAGGTCCCGAGTCCGTTATGTCCGCTGCCCTAGGAAAGACATCTCTCAATGCCAGAGATTCGTGAAAAGGAAAGGAAATGTTTATTTAATGCTATACAAACTTAAAGTAGTGACCTAATGTCTTTATCAAAAATCCCGAAGTCCCCCAAAACACCCACAAACAGACACAGTCCTTCCTTCCTTCCTCCTTTGCCCAGTCCAGAGTACCGTATTTCAGGAAAGGAAATAGAAGTCCATGGCTCAGACAGCCCTCTGGTTCTTAGTTAGTCCTCCATCTCGACTGGGAGACCTCCCTGGGTTCCCGGCACCCTCGGCTGAGTCGCCGGGATCTCTGCTAAAACCAGGTGGTGGTTCCCCTTCTAAAGCTGTGGAGGTCCCCACTCTGTCCAGGCCGCGTGGTTCTCCCTCTCAGGGCTACAGGAAGGGGAGAGTCCCCACTCTGCCAAAGCCGCGTGGTTCTCTCTCCTAAAGCAGCACGGTTCTCTCTGGGATGCAGGAGTCTCCACTCCGGCAAAGCCGCGTGGTTCTCTCTCCTATGGCTGTGGGAAGGGAGAGTCCTCACTCTGCCAAAGCCGCGTGGTTCTCTCTTAATGGCCGCCAAGTCTCGGTTTTTAAATCCCCGCGGCCAATCTTCCTCTGCAGCCTCATTTCCGACTCCTCCCACACTCGGCTTCACTTGCCAGAATTCATATCCTTCCAGCTTTACTGGGCTGCCATCATGAGTCTGGGCAGGTGTGGCCCCATGTGCTGGAGCCAGTCTTCTCCGAGCTCCCACGCAGGCGCTGTAGCTCCGGGGATCTGCCCCCAGTCACGTCTTGGTGGGGAAGTTACTTCCATTCCCCTGGCTCAGAGATGATCACAGTTATTTAACATATCTAAGCGACCAGCCAAAGGCTATAGATATGTGAAATGACCACGCCAGAGGGTAGCTGCAAGGCTGTTGCTATGCAAAACAGATCTCAATGGCCTTGCTCCATTTGTCCCTTCCCCCAACCCACACCCTGGGTGGGGGGATGGAGACATCTTAAAATCTCCTGGACACCTTAAGTTCTGGACCCCATTTCAAATGTCCATTTGGGGTCCCCCCTCTTGGCTGCACCCTGTAACAGAATGTTATCGTTTTATCCTTACTGCCTGACAGTGATTGATGAGCTTTACCTGTATTTCTGTGCAAATTGAACCCAATAAAAGCTCGTTGAGGAACAGGCTCCTGGTCCTCCTTTGAGAGATCAGCCACCTTTCCTCCCCAAGCAGATCATGTCTTGGTAGACTTACTGTCATCCATGGTGGATGGGGGATTCTGTGGGCAAAGCTCCCCCACAGTATGTAATTATATAAATTATAAAATATAAACATAATTACCACATATACAACTTTTTTTTTAAATGATGAAATTAGTTTCTTGTACATTTGGCTTTCATAAATCAGATAACAGAAGTAATGATTTTGTCTGTTATACTTCATATTCACAATGTGTGTGTGTGTGTGTGTGTGTGTGTGTGGATAAGGTTCATTTGAAGGGCTCAAAGAATACCCACTCTCTATATAGTCCTGTATAAAATGGTTTCTGGCACTGGCCAGTGTGCCTTACTTGGTTGGAGTGACCAAAAAGTTGTTGGTATAATTCCAGGTACGGGCACATACCTGGGTTGCAGGTTCAATCCCTAGTTCGGGAACCTACGAGAGGCAACCGATTGATGTTTCTCTCCCTCCCTCTCTCTCTAAAAGCAATGAAAAAATGTCCTCAGATGTGGTAAATAAACAAACAAACAAATAAAATTGTTTTTGTAAGCAGATCATCACAACTTATTTTATTCCAATATAAAGTTTAAAAAGTGGGAGAATACCTCCACAGTCATCTCAAAGATATGGTTGTGTAGTTTCAAGAATGCAAATTATAATCAAACTCAAAACTGTGTTGTGTGTTGAAAGCCCATTTCTTTATTATCATCCTGTTTTCTTTTGCAACTAGAGTGGATATTGCTCTACACATCTTTAAACACATAATCATTTTCTCCTAGCGGGGAGTAGATGATAATTCTGTTCTAGAAATACTTCTTCAATTATACCCTCACACTCTGAAGCTCCTGGACAGATAAGCCATAATTTCATCTATGCCACAAATAGATTACTCTAAGAAACAATCAGAATAAATAACAATAAATATCTCTACCTGTAAAATTTCAATACCTCAATAAATACCAGAATTTTTGCTACTGCTAATTTGTTAAATAAATAAAATAGAGCTCTATTTCTAAATGGTATGCATCAACAATCTATTAGCACTAGAATGGAAAAGCTTCAAGTGGTGTACATTTTAGCAAATGAATCCCATCCCAGTTTATATTTTTAAAGCATAAACTCTAAATCTTGGAAAGGGAATTTGCTGTCACCAAACTACCCCTTATTCCAGCCATCCCTCAAAATAATGGAATATTGATCTACTAAAGCAGAGAAACTGGCAGTCCTCAGCCAGACTGAGGGCGGATACAATAGACTTGAAGTAAAGGCTCAGTTGCCTTCTTAGATCTAAACAGTCACTAATGGGAAAATAAAATTTGTTTTTAACTTTATCTTAGTAATATTGTTCATTCATTGATATTTGGCACTATCCTTGTTATTGAATTTATTAAGGGGGCATTGGTTAATAAAATTTTATAGGTTTCAGGTATACAATTTTATAAAATCTGTATGATATTGTGTGTTCACCACCCCAAGTCGCACTATCCTTTCTTAGAAGTAAATAAACATCCTCAGTCATAATCTTCATCGTACAATATCCATTACTCAGCTACCAGTTATAGAATTCTTAAAGTTTAGGCTTGTGCCTACCATGGAAATTAAGTTTTGGGGGAAGTTTCTGATAACAAATTCTAAATAACTGAATGACATAAGTCCCCAGTAGTTTTTCCTTTTAATGAGCTGGGGGAATTTAAATTTAATTAAGATTTTTGTCTAGGACTCAAAGCTTTAGTATGAAGTTGCAGTTTAATGAAAGAGATTTCTTCAGAGTAGAACTTTAAAACAGGTACAGACTGAAATTTTTGTATTCGTCACGATTCTTTATTCTGACTGGTGCTCATGGAAGAAGTAGGGGGACCGCCCTAACAGTTCTGTATTCGTTCATCAGGAAAACTTGACCTAGGTCTCTGGAAGGCACCTGCTGGGGGAGTGGCCTGCACTTGGGTGCAGCTCTCTGCGTACTCGGTGGAGGGGCAGAGAGTTGCTGGAGCCCCTGCTGTAAGACCCTGCTGTGTCCACACCCACTGCCTGCAGGGAGTGGAGCTCTCAGCCCATAAAGCATGAGGTCCCAATCCTCATATTTAGCACCCTCGCTGCACCTTCTCTCAGCTCGTAGCATTTTGAGATGTTTTTTAGGTAGACATGTAAGGGCCCAGAGAAAAGTTTTACAGATATTTGGGAATCTTAACCTTCATTTCACAGCTAAGTGGTGAATGAAGTTAGAAGGCTCACCTTTGTATAAGAGCCCCATCCCTGTCTTCTTGGTGCTAAAATTTTACCAGTCTGAGTCCTACTATCATAATGTAAATGCATTGCCACCCCAACCCACTGTTCCCCAGTGAAGATCTCAAGCAGACTTGTAGGCTTCTGGGAGGGATTTTCCTGATGAGCATGCAAGCCAGTGCAACTAGAACAGCTGGAAGCAGCAGGCTGGTCTTCAACACCGGGCTTCAGGAGGAGGACTGGACTCCAGGTGCTTGCGCAGGTGGTTGGCAAAGTCCATCTGGGTCTGTGATAGGACTTGGTTGATGATAGTCTTTGGCAGCCATCCCTAGAGTAGAAGACAGAAGGATTTGGCCATCTTGTGGGTGGTATTCCACTCCAGGCACCTCTGGACCCTATCACAAACGTTACTGGTTGGTATGGTCCTGGTCTTCAAGTTCTGTGGATAGGTGTGGCCTTGTAGTCGGCCAGGGTCCAGGGCTGGAGGACTCCTTTGTGGTTCCGCCATTGTGAAAGTGCCAGAAGCACCGGATTTGCCCTCAGGACAAATTTCAGGCCTGTTTCTCCAGCTGTGTGACCCTGAGCTAGTTAGCACACCTTTCTGGGTGCAAGTTTCCTTTTTTCTAAAGTAACTACAAAGTTGAAATTTTACGTGGGGAGGTAAGAGGGACCCATTGCAGGCTGTTGAGATGGTGGAATATCAAGCCATTACTCAAATCTCTTCCCTCCTCAGCTGTCTGATTCTCTCAGAATGGAAGGATTTTTCCTATACTGTGTGGGATGGAGTGGGAGGGGCAGGAACCTATTGTCCTCTCACCAGCTGCCCAATGTGCCGCCTCCCGTGCTCCTCACCTTAAGGTCAATGCTGAGCAGCCAAGTGAGTTTGGTCTTTGAGGGACTCCCAGACAGGGGATGGAGCACCATGCAGGTGGGACCATGTTCAGCTCTGGCAATTGAAGAGAAATCAAGTCAGGAAGATAATTCCGAGTTCTCACATGCGGGCTAGTTATCTAACCACATTTCTCGAGTGCCTTGTCTTCCCAGGCATCAGAGAAGCATCCTTTGCCAAGGGTGATATTGAACAAGTGGCATGGTTGCCAGCTTATCAGAACAAAGGCCAATTAGAACTGGACCTGGGACCTGGAGGCTTCCTGTGGTGCCTTTTAGTTGCTGGGTAACAGAGAAATTGGGGAAGGGGTCTAGGGTGGTGGCCGGGGCCCCTGAGGAGCTCAGCAACTGTGTTCTAAGAGGTGTGACTTATGTTTTAATCACTGGTACAGCCTTACCTGACCATACCAGCTACACCTCAGCCCTACCTCTTGCTTTAGTGAACTGTTAAGGCCCTTGAACTTTCAGAGAGGGTCAGGACAAACTGGCTGTATAAGTAAGGCTAATCTTGTCTTTGTCCCCTGCTATGGAACACGAGAATCTTCCTTTGTAACAGGAAGCTGGGAGTAGGGACCAAGGATTGCTTTCTTGGAGCCAGCATTCATCACATGCATGGCCCCCAGGCCTGTGTTCAGAAACGGAGCTTTTGAGCCTGCTGCCAGTATTACCTGATGACACCTTTCTGCTCGGGCATCTCCCCGAAATGTGTGGCCATGCCAGCCAGCACACAGGTGGAGCCTCGGCGCTTGGCACAGCGCACACTCACGAAGTCACGGGGCCCCACGAGGTTTCCTGCTGACTCCGCAGCCAACTCATGAGTGATCACTGTGTCTTTCCCAATCTTCTGCAGGACCTGCCAAGCCACGGGGAACCGGAATCAACTTAGCCAGTGTTGGGGATAAGGCACTACCACCTACAGCTTTGGCCACCTTTCAGCCCGGGCTCCCACGGGCTCCTGCCACTCACCCCCGGGCTCCGCCTCACCTTGATCTCCTTGACATTTGGGTTCCACTCCCCCATTGCCTCCATGCGTTCCACAAGCTCTTCATAAAGCCTGTCCATGGGCTGGTCCACCACCACCTCCAGCCGGAATACCTTGCCCACATCTGGGACCACTTTACTCAGCACTTTGTCCCCATTGGCCTGTTAGGCAGAGAGAGGAGCCCCAGGATAAAATTAGAGAAAAATATTCCTGACCCGAGACAGACAGTATCAGGCAAGACAGGACGGGGACAGGGACGGGAACTAAGTATCGAGACATCTGGAACTATAATATTTCTGATTAAGAAGAGTAGGTGATCTTTCCTGCCATGAGCCTTGCACATGTGCTGGAGACCAGAAGGGACCTGTCTGCTCCCTGGGCCCATTTGTCTTGGTGGCAAATATTCATGGGCGTGGGCAGGCCCAGCTGCAAAGGACTTTACTTGACTTCAGAAATTTGAAGTCCGGGGGGAGACAGACTCAGAGTGTGAGAAGTCTGGTCTACAACCAACTCATTATGCACATAGGATGTTGGATGGGACCTTAAAGACTTTCTCAGTCCCCAGTACCTCATTTCACCCAAGAAAGATGTAGGGCCAGAGAAGGGCTGTGATTCGCCCAGGGAGCCTCAGCTAAGAGCAGTGCTGGGCTTCAATCTCAGGTTTCTTGACTCGCAGGGTAGTAGTCTGTTAGCTTGGAGAAGGAGAGGTTTTACTGGAACTTCAGGTAATGGGCAGCATGTAAACTTTTGGTGAAGATAAAATCAGTCTCAGTAGAGCCACTGGCCTTGAACATGTGCCTTGTGACTGGCTCCCAGGGAAGGTGTGGTGCTCAGGAGCAGAGAGCCGGAAGGCTTTGGGCCACTGTGTTTTGGTGCAGCCCTGTTTCGGGCAAGCCCAGGTCACCCCTGCGAGCTCGGCCATAAAGCAGGCTGAACAGCACAGACACTGCCTTGGCACTGGCACTGCCAGCCCGGGGTACTGAGGCCTCTCCTGCGTGCAGAACCCCATTGCATGGTCTCTGCTGCATGGGTGTGCAATGTATTTAGAGGGGAGGTAAAGATACAATGCTTCTCAAACGTGAGTCTCCAGGGTGTCTTTGGTAGGGGAAGGGGGTATCTGAGGATATATTCTTGGGAAAGGAGAATTCTCAAAACTACCTGTTGCCCAGCGACTACTGCACAAGGCAGGAATTGTGAGAAGAGCAGGAACCCCACCAACCCCGCCCCAGCTGGCCTTGAGGACGGCAGTGGGACGGTGAGGAACCCCGCATTCCTCCGCACTCTCCCTCACCTTCTGGTCCTCCTGCTTCCAGCCCTCCTGGCTGCTGAGGATGCCCAGGGCCTTTTGCATAGCCTCCTCTCCCTGGTGGATATAGGCCAGCTCCTGGTCGCTATAGAGAGTATCTTCCAGTCGAGAACCTGGATACACAGCCAATGAGAAACCAAGCTTCCTACCCGTCCCCTAGCTTCCCACCAGCTTATGTCCCCTTGATTTCTGGATCTGCTCTTTCAAGAGTCAAGACCAAAGCCATAGGATTCAGCCTGCAGGTCAAGTTAGACACAGCAGCTGCAGGTGATAGGGAGAGGGTCTGGCTGTGAGGAGCTCCATTCCCATTCTCTCCAAGAGAGTAAAAAAGGTTGTCATGGGGTCAAGGGGACCAGAGCCACAGGTACAGTGTCTGCACCCTGGGAGCCTGCTGCCACTGACTGGAGCCCAGAAGCCTCAGCACTCACCAAGCAGAGAGCTCCGACGCCGGACCTGGTTAATCCACGCACTCGGGGTCGGGCCTCCCAGTGCCCTCCGGTTCAGCTCCTGGCCAATGGCCCGCATAGCTTGTTGCCGCAGCCCTGCAGGAAGAGAAGGAAACCGTTGTCCAAGGGTGGGAAAGTCCCCTCCACCCCTTCATATTGTCACAGATGGGAAACTGGCTTGGAGAAGGAAGTGACTTGATTAGGAACATACAGAATTCCTAGCAGAGACCTGAACTAGAACCAGGTCAACTCCCAGTGCTCTTTATGCTGCACCAGGCTGCCCCTGGGCCCAGAAACCTGCCTTCCATCTGGGCTGGCCAGGCCTGGCCCTGCCTAGGGACAGCAGCTGAACCAGCATGGCCTTTAAAGGGAAAGAAGCTTTGTTCGAACCAGAAAAAACCTGCTACAGCAGGAGAATTAAAGACACCTGCCCCCTAGCCAGCAGCTAGGGTCCTCGCTACCCTGCTGTCTTACTCCCCTTTCCTTCTCTCCTCCCCCCACCTCCTTCTCTGAGCATGTCTCAGGCTTGCTAGTACTGCTCATTGCAGTCAAGGCTTGCTTCTACCTCTCCCACTGTAGCTAGGACTTCCCTGGTACCCTTGGGACCAATCCCAGAGGAAGACCAAGCCAGGAAGAGTTCGAGGAAGATTGTAGCCCTGGAAGGGAGACCAGAAATCACAGAATCTGGAAGGGACACAGGCATCTTCATATTCAGCCCAGAGGCTCCAGCAGGAAAGTTGAGGTCCACGAGGGACAAGAGCTTTGCAGACTTGCCCAGCAGAAGGCATGGCTGGGATCAGAGCCGAGTGGCTTGCCCCCAGTCCAGTACTTTTGCCACCGAACCACATGCCTGAGAGATTCTGGTCACCATCATGAACACCCTCTCCCCAAGGGAACTCACCCTTCATGTTGCGCACGTGTCGGTAGGAGCTCCCAGCACACAGCTTAAATGTTGCTAGGAGCATTCTTTCCTGGGGGCTGGTGCTGGTGGTAGTGCTGCTGTTGCTGCTGCTGCCGCTGCCTCTGCTCCTGCTCTCCAAGGTGGCTTCCGTCCTTCCTGAGTCTGTCAAGGCCTGTCTCAGGGTCCTGCAGCTGTGGCTGGGGGCCTGTGTTGTGCATCTTAAATGCTCCCAGCTGAAGGCTGTGCTTCATCACCAAGAGATAAGAAAACCATTAGTCACTGTGCAAAGGAAAGGGTCAAGGATAGAGGGATTGCCTCACACTGCTGCTTTGGCCACTTGTGGGGAGTGGAGGGGGTAGGACAGTGCACAGAAAGGAGTAGGGAGGTTGCTGCCAGACTCAGTGGGTGGAGGGGAGAGAAAAAGAAGCAGCTGAGGTGAAGGCGGTTTAGAAGAAAGTATACACCATCCAAGAATGGTTCTCAAATAGCACATGGGCTGCTCCTTGGAACGGGTTTCTAGCCCTCGTCATCAGAAACTCCAGATTTAATAGGTCTAGAAATGAGGCTTTGAAAGCTGTGTGAGTGTGTGTGTGTAAAATTCCCAGGTGATTGCCATGCAGGTGTTCTGTGAACTGCACACTAGGCTTTGGGCAATGCTGCCTAGGAGAGTGCCCAGGGTGTCTGCTAAAACTTAGTGGGTCAGAGCTGGTGGAGGCCATCCAGCCCCTGTATGAAGAGCCCAAAGTCCAGAGAGTGGAAATGACCTGTTCAAGGTCAAACATCTAGTCAGTGGGAGGGCTGGGAAAACCACACAGACCTTCTGGCCTTCAGCCCACACACTGTTCCTTTGGCAGCCCCCAGGTGCTTCGTGAGTTCAACTGTTGAATTACTTACTTGGCCATTTATATGAACAACTTTACCAAAACCTTGCTCAGAGTTTGTTTCCCCTGCTTAGGGGTTTGTGCTGGCACAATTATGACGCCTCAGGGCCGAGCCCTGTAAGGCCCCAAAGCAGAGGGGAGAACTGGCCAGAGGCGCAAAGGGCAGGGGACCCGAGCCCAGCTGCACCCTTCACCCTCACTCAGACGTTTTCTGAGTGCCCAGGTAGGGCAGGCTGTGCCACAGGGCTGGGCGTGGTCCAGGAGTGCTCACCCTGGTCTTTGCACTTTGGGGGCCTGTGCTCTACACAGACTCATAAGGCAGCTGAGTCTTCCCTGCTCTTCCCACACCTCATCCCAGAGGCCCAGTGAGGAAGATCCCTCCCAGCCTGCATGCTGGTCTCTGGTGAAATCTTTTCCCTTTAAGGTTGCCCTTGCAGTTGTTTTTAAGCCAGACTCATCTGGTAAGAATTTTGGAAGGTCAGAGAAGCACACTGATTTGCCCCTGGCTCAGAGCCTGCCTGCTGTGTGAGACTTCTGTGCCCTGTCACCACTGCCTGGAGGCAGAGGGGAGGCCTAGAAAGTGAGGTACCCCTGTCTCCCTCACTACAGAAAGGATGAAAGGGACACGGCCTGCTCAGAGCCAGGCCTGGTGCCGGGAGCCCACACACAACAGGGCGAGTCCCACACCTTCATTTCAATCCCTGGTGAAGCAGTGGGAAGGGTCCAGCAACTCAGAGAGGCCCTGTCTGTCCTCCTCCCATCTCTCACCAGGGGCTGGCCCAGTGCTCAAGGCCCCCTGCAGCCCCCCCTCCTCACAACCTTCTGGAACAGCTTATCCCTTTGGCTTACGCCCTTGTTGCCAGTACCTCTAGAAGGGCATATCTCCAGTCCTGATTTGTGCAATGGTTTGTGTGTGTTTGCTTGTCTCTTCTGTGGGATTATTTGTCCCTGAGGCTCCTTGTCCACATCCATCCCCACCCCCCAGCACTCAGCTTCAGGCAGGGCCCAGAGCAGGCTCTTGCTCCTTCTCTGTCGGGTGACCAGATGGGGAAGCAGCTGGGGCAGGGGGCCAAGTATGTCTTTTGAATTAGGAAACCTGCCTCTTGGCTTTGTTTCCAGCCCCCAAAGAGCCCCGAATAGAAAATAGGATCGAAGGGAGAAAAGGACTTGGTCTCTGTTGTTCATTGTGCGGAAGCGGGTGAGGATGGGGGTTTTGCTGTTTATAGACTTGGAAAGAAGGTACAGATGGTGTGCTGGGACGGCTGCTCCTCCCTTCTTGGTACACGTGCACCCTCATGCACATGTGTGTTCCAGCGGAGGTGGGGAGGGGTGGGGAGGGGGTTATTATGGGATAGGCCCTGCAGATAATAACGTTCAAGGCCCCGCTGTTGCTATCCTGTGGAGAATTATGGCCATTGTGAGAGGGGAGGGGGCCGTGCGGGGAGCCTGGAGGGCTGAGCTGCTGCTGATGTCAGAGGCTGCCATTGACTCAGAGGAGGAGGTGCTAGTGACCTCCCGCAGGGCCAAGGCTTCCTTCTCTTCTTCATCTTTTCCAGGCTGAATGACTAGTTAACTCTTACTGTCCCTCTGAGTAAGGGCGGAGAGCGGTCTGCAAATTTCCTCTGGTTTTGCATGTCATCTGTATCTGATTCACACATCGTATCTGCCTTTGCTTTTTAAAAAAAATTTTTTTATTGATTTTAAACAGCAGGGAGGGGGAACAGAGAAAGAAGCATTGATTTGTTGTTCTACTTATCAATACAGTAATTGGTTGATTATTGCATGTGCCATGATTGGGGATCGAACCCACAATCTTGGCACATCAGGATGACATTAACAACTGAGCTATCAGGCCAGGGCCTGGCTTTGCTTTTGGTCATGGCGGAACCTCCCAGGGAGATCAGATGGACACAACTGCTCAGGGAGGAAGATAGCAGAGCTCTGGCTCAGGCTGTGCAGAGTGCTGGAGAGGAAGGCCCCGGGGCCAGCGGATGGAGGCAGGTGAGCAAAGGAGAGGACTCCACTCATTCATTCAACAGTCTTTACTGGGTGGCCACCGTGTGGGTCTACAGTTATGAGAAAAATGAACCACAGGACCCATATGGAAAGTTGTAGAACAGCTGAGGGTTTTGGGAAGTACAAGGGGATGGAACACCTAATTACACAGGGAGAGGGAGGAGTGTTGTGGAACGCTTCTGCGAGGCAGTGACATTAGGGCTGAGTGTGGGAAGTGCAATAAGGAGTTAGCCAGGTTTGAGATGGAGGATGGGGTGTGAGTGTTCAGTTAAAAAAAATGGCCAACAGCATGGAGAAGGGGTCTGAGGGTTGAGAGCTGGCTGTCCTGGGAAACTTTGGTTATTCAGCCAAATGGAATATTTGTAGGGTGTGGTGGAAGATTCCTCTGCAGTTCCCTAGGAGGCAGAGGCTGGGGGTTGAGGACAGGGACCTTGAGCTTGTGTGGGTCCTGGCTCAGAGGAGGTGAGCACTGGGCAACACCACCCATCTTTGGGTTTGTTGGAATGGTAGTGGGGATCCTGGGAACCGAAGCGCAGAAAGCACAGGTTTTGTATTCGGAGACTTCTGGTCCTGGTTCCCCTGCTTTATGATCCCAGGCCCACTCACCTCTTCAGTCTCAACTTTCTTATCTGTGAAACAGGGACAGGTTTTCTTTTTCTTTTTGTAATCCTTGTAGGGTGGTTGTATGGCTTCAGGCGGGCAACAACACATCAAGAGCACATAAGGTGAAGTCTAGACTTCTCAGCCAGGGCACAGTTGATTTTCAGGGTGTGAGGTGAAGGATGGGCAATGGACAGATATTTTACTTCCTAACTGCAATAGCACATAATGATTTACTACAAACTAAGGCAATTTTTCAAATGTTTCTAACAGCTACCCACAGTAACAAATACATTTTTATACGTGTATACAATATTCATATATATATTCATGTAACAAGTTTCACATAGAACCTGTTTTTATTATGTAATGTACTCTATTTTCTAATTATTCCAATTTTAAACAATGCTGGTTATAGCCCTGGCTGGTGTGGCTCAGTGGATTGAGCACTGGCCTGCGGACCGAAAGCTTGTCAGTTTGATTCCCAGTCGGTCAGGGCACGTGCCTGGGTTGCGGGCCAGGTCCTCAGTTGGGGCGTGAGAGAGGCAACCGATCAATGTTTCTCTTGCTCATCCATGCTTCTCTCCCTCTCTTTCTTCCTCCTTTCCCCTTGCTTTAAAAATAAATAAATAAAATCTTTACAATGTCTGTGAACTAATTCATCGTAGTCTGCCTGTTAAAACAGTAATGTGTATCAGGATCTAAATTGTTCTAAATATAAGAAAAAAATTTTAAATAAAAAAATAAAAAATGGGACTTCCTTTGACCCAGTGACATCATTACTGGGATTATACCCTAAGAACCCTGAAACACCATTTCAAAAGAACTTATGCACCCCAATGTTCATAGCAGTACTATTTATAATAAATAGCCAAGTGCTGGAAACAGCCTAAGTGCCCATCAGTTAATGAGTGGATCAAAAAACTGTGGTACATTTACACAATGGAATGCTATACAGCAGAAAGATAGGAGAAACTTCTACCTTTTGTGACAGCATGGATGGACCTGGAGAGCACTATGCTAAGTGTAACAAGCCAGTCAGTGAAAGGCAAATACCATATGATCTCACTTATAAGAGGAATCAAATGAACAAAATAAACTAATGAGCAAACTAGAACCACAGACGTGGAAACATTGAGCAGACTGACAGAGGCCAAAGGGGTGGGGGAAGAGGGATAATGGTGGAAAGAAGAGGAAGGGACTAGTCAAAGAACATGTATGAATGACCCATGGACATGGACAATGGTGTGGGGATTGACTATGGGAGTGGGGCATGGGCTGGATGGAGGGAGGCAAAGAGGGAAAATTGGGACAACTGTAACAGAATAACAATAAATAAGTAAATAATAGCACAAACAACAAAAAAGAGCCAACATTAAAAAATGCTCATTATAATCCACTAAATTCATATTAGGACCTAGTAGGTTGAAACCCCAGGTTTAAACTAAGTTAATCATGTTTAGTCTCTTTTGCAAAAACTTCACCTCTCCCAGATTTAATGTGGTCCTACCAGGCTGAGTGTCGTTGTTATGAGTCCTTGCATTGGTACAGCACATGTGCATATCAGCTGCATCACTGACTGCATTCCTGCTCAGCTCACAAAGAACTCCAAGGTGATGGCTCAGACTAGAGTCTCTCCTGCTACTCTTTCCTTGATTATGAGCAGAGTTGTCAGCTCCCAGCTGGAAGGTTGGTTCAGCATTAGAGCATCAGCCTGCAACATCTACAACTGAAATGCCTTCTTCGTACCTCCCTGGGAATGACAGCTCCTCATGGGAAAGGTGGTTGGATGGAGCTCATTTTGTAGTATGACTTTTGAAAGGTAAGAAATGCTATACACACACACACACACAAACACACACTATACACATATAAGTACATACAAGGGGGGAACATAAAAAACCCTGGAATTATCTTCTGGAGGGCATGCCCCTTTGTAGTACAGGATTCCCCTACTAGATGAGTGTTCTAGCAACCCATCTGTATCAGTGTGCCAGCTGGCATGGTTGTGAGAGGCTGTGTTTGGCTTCAGGGAATAGATACATATCTTTTTAATACTCAGTGTGTTTGCCCATTTCATGATGGACGATTTACAGTGCACCTGCCCACATTGTGCTGAATGTTCAGCGGTTTTTGACCAAAAACGGCATGACCCCTGTGCTCCACCCTCCCTATTCACCCAATTTTGCCGAGCAATTTGTTTTGTTTCCCCAGATGAAAAAAGTCTTCAAAGGGAAACGTTTTGCCAGTGTGGAAGAGGTGAAACAAAAAATGGCAGAAGCACTAAAAGGCATCAAAATCGATGAGTGCAATAACTGTTTTGAGCAGTGGAAAAAATGCCTTGATAGGTGTATTGCATCAAATAGAGAGTACTTTGAAGGAGACTGAAGTTTAAACATGTAAGAATAGTTTTTTATAAATAAATTCCAGGTTTTGGGTCTTCCTTTGAATGTGTAATATGGGGGAGGGAATCAAGGGGTAGGGGACTGTTCTCTAACTGCCTCTCCTCTAGTATTTGCTTGCCAGGTTCAATTCCTGGACCCCATTTCTTGAGCTGTGCTGTGGGGCCATGAGACTGGAGGCTGGGACTGCCCACAGCGGTTGCCTGGTGCTGCCTGGTGCGTCTGCTCTGCCTGCTGGCCTACGCTGTCCGCTGTCTGCACTGCCCTCTGCCTGAGACTGCCAGCCAACACTCTTAAGAGAAAAAGACCATTTCCCAGCCTTCTTCACCTCTTTGTAATACCTCTGGGGTTCACGCTAACACGGCTTCCTTGAGAAACCTTCCACGATGGACAGTAGAAAGGCACCTGGCTATCATTAAGCATCCAGGGACTGTTGGGAGTGTTTTATCTGAGTTGGGGCGTGGAGCAGATACCGTGGTTTAAACTTAGAGAAGAGCATGCAATGTAAGATCAAGGGCCAAGGAAAGGGAGAGAAACCAGCTGGACGAGTAAGAGATACGCTGGGTACTCAACTGTATCAGAATGAAGATGGCCAAGAAAGGGGCTTTGGTAGATCTTCCTTGTGTGTCTCCTTTAAAAGCAGTCTCATGGGAACCCCTCTTGGAAGAAAGTATTAAAGGGAAAACAAAAGTATGGACAAGGTGAAAATATGATTTTAGTTATCTGCAAAAATCCTGGGCTGGGCAGAGCTAAGGGCCAGCCATTTTGCTGAGCAATCCTGGAGACCGGTAGGAAGTAAGTTAATAGTCTATAGTTTCATTTGTTAGTTGTAATTCTTAGTTGCCGTGTGTGTAACAAGGTTTGAAAAGATCAAAGCCTTGCTATGGTTGGGAAATTCTTGACTTGTCAAAACTCAGTCCCTTCTCCTTTAACATAAGAATAAACTGTAACTCATGATTGCATTTGGAGTTTTTAAGCAGTTGAAAAAACAAGATAACTAGTCAGTCCAAATTCCTTCAAGGTGTCAGATGTTCTGAAACTGCTGCTCAGAAAAACTAACACTGTAATCCTGCTGACTCCCAGAGATTGTCGTGTAGTTAGAAGTGTTTTTCAAAAAACACTTTTTTCAAAAGTTGGTTGTGTTTTTTTTCCCCTGCTTTGTGTCAGCAGTTAAAAACAAGCTCTGGTTATTAAATAGTAAGATAAAAGGCAAGACACATGTGAAAAATCATTAGGTACAACTGTTTTTTCACAAATTACCTATTTTAAAGATTTATTTATAGAGACAGGGGAAGGGAAGGAGAGAGGGAAACATCAGTGTGTGGTTGCCTCTCACCTGCTCACTTACTGGGGACCTGTCTTGCAACCCAGGCATGTACCCCGGCTGGCAATCAAACTGGGGACCCTTTGGTTCATAGGCCAGCACTCAGTTCACTGAGCTACACCAGCTAGGGCACAAATTATCTATTTTAAAATGAACTCAATGAGTAGCTCAGCTGTCAAATGGTTTATAGGCATGTGGAGCTAACACCTGAGGTCATAAAATGTTAAGTATATGTAATGCTATAAAATAATTCAGACAGGAATTGCATATAACTATTATGAAAAGGAAGTCTTTGCTCAACCGATTATGAAAAGGAGAAACACCTGGAATAATTCTTCAGTTTAAAAAAAAATATCTAGGAGAACTGACTAGGTGCGAGGAGAGAAACAAAGTAAAAATTTTAACCTGTGTCTCCTAAACCCCTAGTTCAGTATTGTCCCGTAACTACACTGCACTCTTCAATAGTCTGTTACACTCACCATGCAGTCAGCATCATACCAGAAAAGTGGCATCACCGTGGGTGTCAGCCTGAATAGCCTGGATGTATGTCACTGAAACACCATTTTATTGGCGTTTTTTATAACAGCATAGAAGGCTCAACTCAATCCTAAAGACTAGAGAAATGAACTAAATGGACAGATTAGGAGAAAGTCACCTTACTAAAATGTTGGATCTCACAGGAACCTAGTTGCAAAGCTGTTCATGAAACCAGAACAAGTTGAGTAAGTGGATGCTGTTTCTCAAACTCGAGGCTTTTGTTTTAACCAGTAACTGTGAAACTTCACTGAAAGACCTTCCTGAAGGTTGAAAATGTTTTTCTTACAGCGGGGAGAGAGGAGGACCCACAAGGTACTTAGTATGAAAATATTCCTTCGTAACTAGCAAGTTATAAAGTGACAGAACTGTGTATAGCTCTGAGACTGGAACTTAATTTTGTCTATTCACTGGCAGCAACTCAAACTTGGGAAATAACATGACAGCTTTGAGATTCATACTTTATTTACAAGCAAATGAAGAATGTCCCCTGTAAACGCTAATTATGGGATGGGAAGAGCAATAGGGAGAGTAGTTGCTGGCTTCACAGTGATGAGTGAAGAAGTCCATCCAGCTGTTTCTTTAAACAATGATTTTGTTATTAAAAAGGGGGGGAAAACCCTGTTACATGATTTTTTCATTTTGCATATGTGAAAGACTCAAAAGAAAAATGGCTTTTCAAAATTCTAGTCTCTAGTCAAATGTGTGAGGTGACCAGAATGTCACTTGCATTCAGTGGCAGCCCCTGCTCCCCAAGAGCAATGGCCTCTGAACGAGAGTTAATACTCATCGAGAGTATCTGCTCGAGGAATGGAGAGACCTCGGTCTTTCAGGGCCTGAACTTTCAGCTTCTCGGCTTCTAGCTTGGTCTGCTGTTCCACCCTTTGTTCTTCCAGGATTTCTTCAATAGATACTTGCTGAAGGGGAGTGTCACTTTCCTTTTCCAAGTCCTACAAAACAAGCAGTTTGGGAAAACTTCAACTGATGACCAAGAATGGAAAACCTTACAGATCTCAAGGCAAATGGACTCCTATGTCAGGTTTGGGTTATTTTTCATGATTGTGACATGGCTGAAATATCTTTCATCTAAGAACAGATAAGTTTTACAAAGAAATGGCTGGCCACACTACTACAGAATACTTATAAGAATGTGGTAATAGGGATCAGAACAGTGTGCATAACAAAGCTGTAGGTTGTCTGAAATCCTACATTAGTGAAGAACTAATTTTCTTAAAAAAAAAAAGGCTATTTCTCCAACCCCAGAGAATCCCAGAAAGAAGTTACCAAGGCCAAGATGGCTTTAGATAAACTTTGTATCTTTGCACTATCAGAGTCAGTTTAATTTCTGAGGGTTGTTCAGCAAGAAAGTAGAGAACATTGATTTAAAGAAGGACCCTCTTCCTTAAAGGCAATAAACTATCTCTCTGTTGCATTAATTAGGAGTCTTTAAATTATAACAAGACTCCTTTGCCCTTCATGGCAGCAAAGTCTTCTAGAGAAAACTTCAGTAGACCAGTTAGATTACTAAACCAGTTTGGCCTCAGTATTGTTCTCTGATTTTAACTAAAGAATTGTTTTGCTTACTAAAAAAAATAAATTTTCCCATTATTTTAAAAAAAAGACACATGCTCATTGTATGACATTTAAAAAACAGACTAGCAAACATTTTTTAAAAATCCTAATTCCACTATAGAGGGATAATATTTTGTTGAGTATCCTTTCTAACTTTCCCATATATATACTGACTTTTTAAAAAACCCACAATGCAAATACTATTTTTTCACTTAATATGGCATAATATGCTTAATAATTTTATTTTTGAAGAACTTATAAACATTAAAAAAATATTTTATTTTTGATTTTAAAGAGAGGGAAAGGGAGGGAGGGAGGGCGAGAAACATCAATTGGTTGGTTGTTCATTTCTGTACATGCCCCAGGGGGCAAAATTGCAACCCAGGTATGTACTCTGACCAGGAATCGAACTGGCGACCTTTTGGTTGCAGGACGATGCCCAACCAACTGAGCCACATCAACTAGGGTCAATACCTTGTAAAAGTTTGATAACCCATCTTGAAATGCACAATCTTACTATAAATCTATCTTACTATTATCCACAGGTTCAATTCATTCTTTTTAAAATGAACATACAGGTATCTTTCAGTTTTGTTTTGTTTTGTTTTTAAAGATTTCATTTATTTATTTTTCTTTTTTTCTTTTCTTTTTTTTTTAAAGATTCATTTATTTATTTTTCGACAGAGGGGAAGGGAGGGAGAAAGACGGAGAGAAGCATCAATGTGTGGCTGCCTCTCACACACCCCTCCACTGGGGACCTGGCCTGCAACCCAGGCGTGTGCCCTGACAGGGAATCAAACCAATGACCTTTTGGTTAACAGGCCAGTACTCAGTCCACTGAGCCACACCAGCCAGAGCTATTCTGTATTTGTAACTGGACAGTCTATACAGACAGGGTATTCTTTTTTTATTTTTGTAAAGATTTTATTTATCTTTAGATACAGGGAGAGAAGGAGAAAGAGAGAGGGAGAGAAACATCAATGTGAGAGAGAAACACTGATCGGTTGCCCCTTGTATGTGTCCGAGACCAAACTCACAACCCAGGCTTGTGCCCTGACCAGGAATCAAACCGGCCACCTTGCGCTTTGTGGAATGACGCCCAACCAACTGAGCCATACCCAGTCAGGGCATTCTTATTTCTTATCCTCTTCTCTGACTTTCAGTAATAAATGCTGGGAAGGCACTACACATATATAAACTATCTAGCCTATAAACTATCTGTGCCAGCCTATCACTGGGTACTAACCTGCAGATGCTGCCAAGGCTTCAGAACCCACGGGCTATTACGTATCAGATGGAGGAGTCTCGATAGAGAGGTTATGTGAAAGCCATACAAATTACACAGGCAAACCCTGCACTGGGTAAAATATTAACTGCACCCAGGAAAATATACGTTATCAAGTGTAACCTACCCTCACAACCCTTGAGTAGAAGCTGAAGAGAAGATCATGTTCTCAGAGTACTGCCTCTTGCACTTTTCAATATGTTACTCATTGAGCTATTTGTGTGGTTATGGTGATGCTGTTTCCCAGCAATCTGTCTTGTTACTTAAGACTTCATACATCATCATCCTTGAGGCAGATTTCAGGGACTTCTTAAGCAATGAAATGTTTACCGAATCTAGGTGGTTTCTGGGTATGTCTTTTCCTAGAGTTAGCAGTTAATCTCTTCAAACTGACTATAGAGTCCTATGATTATGTAAGCATTCCTGTTATTTTTTTTTAATGGTACCATTGTAAAAATTCTGCAGCGTCCAAACCGCAATATGTAAAAAGAGAGTGCTTTTCTCCATAAAAGGGCTACCAGAAAACAACGAATCTCCAAGAACAAACCCAAGTTCGCTTCCTCTCCTCATGTTCACATACACATGCACCTAACACAGGGGCAACTTGTGCCCAAGTAACTGGCATAGGAAGCATTTCTGTGACGTTCAATACTATAAAACTAAAGCAGAGTACGTGTGAATGTTTTAACTTAAATCTTTATCCCTGGCAGCAAAGTAGTATGTTTCCTCTTTAAAAATTAAACTCAGAAAAGTGTAAAAAAGGAAAAAATAATCACCTATGACCCTACTGTCCAGAGAGGGATCAGCCCCTTTTAATGCACTGGCAGACCACAGTCATTTCCTGCTCCTCCCTCACATCTCTGGGTAGTGTAGTGCTTTATTTCAACCTTTACATAATACAAGGAGATGACCATTTCTGCTGCACAAACATGCAAGAAATGATACACCGAACAAAAAATATCAACCACAGAAGATATTTTTTAGAAAAGGTATTTCATGTATTTTATAGCAGCATTTGGGCAGTACTCATTAGTCATTTCTAGCTATTTCAAAATAAGGTCTCTGAACCAACCTGACCCTGGTAGAATTATCTCCTTATTTTCTCAAATAGCTTATTGTTAAAAACAGCTATGGACAAAATCACTGCACTCAAAAGACTTCTGTAAACCTGATTTAAGTAGTGGCTAGGTATTGGGAAACTTTAGTGAAAACTTTAAAAACAATAGAAAAATATAAAATCAAGCAAATGTCAAAGTTTTTTATTTTGATTTTCCTGGCAAACCCAATAATCAGAAGCAGCAGGATCAAATAAAAGGTATTAAATAAGGTACTTTTCCAGTAATGTTTCATGAAAAACATGAAATGAGGTTAATCTTTAATATAATTTAAAAAAAACTTCACCTGAGGATATCTTTATTGATTTTTTGAGAGAGAGAGAGAGAGAGAGAGAGAGAGAGAGAAACATGATCAGCTGCCTTCTGTACGCACCAGAGAGAAACATGATCAGCTGCCTTCTGTACGCACCATGACTAGGGATGGAACCTGCAACCTTTTAGTCTATGGGATGATGCTCCAACCAACTGAGCCACCCAGCCAGGGTAATGAGGTTTATCTTTTTAAAATGTTGAATACTTTTAGCCCTGCCTGGTAGCTCAGCTGGTTGATTGTTGCCCCAATATATCGGGGTTGCAGGTTCAATCCATGGTCAGGGCACATACAGGAATCAACCAATGAATGCATGGATAAGTGGAACAACAAATCGATTATTTCTCTCTTTTCCTTCCTTTCCTTCTAAAAATCAATCAACAAATAAACATTTTTAAAATAAATGTTGAGTACTAATAGTTTTATATACAAGGCTGGGCAAAAGTATATTTATAGTTGTAATGCAAAAAGTTTATTGTTGTAATTTTATTTATTATTAATTATAGTGTTATCTCCCATACAAATTGTAAACATACTTTTGCCCTATCCTGAATATAAAATAATTTTCTAATAGTTTTGTATGTATATTTGCATATGTGTATGTACATGCACACACATACATCCCTACAGAAACACCACTTTAGAGAAGATTTAACTCTTCACCTGTCAACTAATCTTCCTCTTCACTGGTTGTGAGCTAAGGATTCAAATGAAGCTGAGCTCCTTTATCAGCATGGTTTACAGAAAGGCTTCTCCTACATCCATTACTTCCCTTCACCCCTTAAAAAACACAGACATCACATTGTATACGCAATGCTTCTTCCTCTCCAAACACAGCTAATTAACTTTGTCATGAAAAACTACTTGGGACCAACTGTTTAAATGACTGCAAAATATACAATGTACATAAATCTTACTTTATTGAATTATTAAAGTTTTTCATTTTCTATTTGAAATAGCAGAAACAATATATTAATGAACACATTTATAGGATGGTATTCGTTTTTTAAAATCCTCACCCATGGGACATTTTTTCCATTACTTTCTTAGAGAGAAACATCAGTGCAAGAGAGAGGCATCAACCAGTTGCCCACCTCCTCCCCTTATGTGCTTGAACTTGGGATCGAACCTGCAACCTAGGTATGTGCCCTGACTGGGAATCAAACCCACAACCTTTCCAGGACAATGCTCCAACCAACTGAGCCACACTGCCTGGACAGGATGGTATTTTTTAAAGATATCAGGTAAAATCAATGATGTTTTGCTTTAATGGGATCAAATCTTCAAAATGCCAAGAGGCACTGAAACAAAGTTAACTATTCTCTGTAACTTTACTTTTATAATTGTGGCTTTCCTAAACTAATGTAGTGGTTTCCTGTGAGAAGCTGGTGAAATATGAAAAACATATTTTTTCCCTCTTGAAAAGACAAAAAGAAACCTAACTAGTATGTTTATCAATACCCATAGCAGCTTAACAGTTTTCACTTACTATTTCTCCTAGTAGGACCACATTTTCTCCTCTGACCACAAAAATCCCTCGAGGAATATCACCGTATTTTTTGCCCACATGAATACGCTCCACAGTCTGATGTAGCACTAAATTAGCTATAAGTGTATAGGGAAGAAACAAAGATATTTAGTTCAAATTTTGGGTAAAGGTCCATAACTCAGTTAGTTTGAGTTGAAAAGATTTAGTTGAACATGATTTCAAAATTTTCTAATTCAGGGAAAAATCAAAATTTCAAGCAGTCTTCTATTTCATTACAACACACCATTTGAGACTTTTAACCAATTGCAAGCTGAGAGAGTATTTGGGATTATGTTGCAGTAATACCAAGTGATGGTGAGGGAAAAAGAAAATTAAATTAGTTTATCAGTTAATTGCTAATATCAACATGACTGTAAGAAAATGGAAATAAGTGGGGCACTTGAAAGACTTTAAACAACTATGGAGATGAAAAATGTTTTTTTTAAAAGGACATGGTTTTTCTGTTGTGTGGGTATGTGTATGTGGTAATTAACCAAAGATTTAACTTTTAGTAATTTAGCATTCATTTAACCCAATACAAGTGTCCATGACTTATGATACAGCAAAAAACTATTTTTTCACTTTGTCAGATAACCATACTGGTAATCTGAGAGTAAAGTCAGCATTACTTTTCCCTCAAAGTAGTCTGATGAATTTGACTTATGATTCAGAATCCTGACCTGTTAAGAATAATTTTCTTCTTTCAGTTGGTACCATTTGTCTTATTTTTTTCCTCATGCCCAAATCCACTGACCTAGCAGATGTCAAACAAATGTTGATAGGAACTAAGATGTTTTTTGAAACAGAAGCCAATATGATCTCTTTAGAAAAATGCGGGATGTAAAACAAAGACTGAGACTCTTGAGTCTGATGTATCCCTAAGTGTCATATCTTGAGCTTAATGCTGGGGTCCCTCACAAGCTTCAGAAAATGCCTTCTACCCAGTTTTCATTGGACGGGGAGGGATTACCTTCAGTGCAGGAACTGCTTTGAAGAGTAGTCACCCCCAAGCCAAAGTTCAAATGAGCAACTTTTTCAGTGGACTGAGTCTATTTCTGTCTTTTGGCTCCCTCTAATGGGGAAAAGAAAAAAAAAGCCCAAAACACTATAATCATATGTTCTAGTGAAAGCCAGTTTTAGAAATACAAGCTTGAAAATACAAGCTTTTGAACCATCTAATCATAATTTAGGACACAATGATGCAATGACTCAAAACTGTATTCCTGTATGCCAGACACATGAAAAAGTTGCAGATAAATTTATTACAATATGAAACAACAAAAATACAATGGGCAGCTCTTATTATCCAGAGTACAATAGAAGTCTGTAACTAATACATACCAAATTGATCAATGCTTCTCAAAAAGCCTATAAGTGTCCTCCCATCTCGAAGCAGAACCAAGTGCTTTTCTGGGGACAGGAAAAAAAAATCTTTAAAAGAAGAAAACTGTTAGCTTCAGTGAGTTTATGGGGTAACAACAAAAATAAAGTTGATAGTTTAAGCTCTACCACTTACTGTTTCAAGGTATTAAGGGGGAGTACACTGGGAAATTAGAGGGAGGACTAAGGTAGTCCGGGGTTTAGATCAGAGCAGCAATTTTCAACCAGTGGGCCGTAAGAATTTTCAATACCTGACTATTTAGTCAGGGGCCCTCACCTCTTTTCCCTCAGGTTGTCAATAAAACAAAACAAAACACAAAATGATAACAGCCAATACAACAGCCTCCTGGTGTAAATGAATCAAAATTATGTTTTTGGTCAGATCGGCAAAAAATAGATATTTTGGTATGTCGCAGAATTTTAGTGAATAGTTTATGTCTGCCATAAAATCAAAGAGGATGAAAACCACTGGATTACAAGGTTTACAAGGTTAGTGGTGTAAAGAGTCACAGTAGTGTGGCGGACTGGATGAATAGCCAGGAAGCCTGACTGGCTCTGGACCCTAATGTTTGATGCTAAACTCCTCTGCCCCCACCACTGTCATGCCAGTTTCTGTAGCTGCAAATTGAGAAATTTACTTCTAGGAATGTTTCCCACCCCCGACCTTAGAAGAAGAGCGTCTGTTTCACACTTTGGATTCACGGAAGTTTTTAAGTAAGAACAATGCCCCGGACATGTAAAAGGAAGATGCTGATAATAAGCTAGAGCAAAAATTCAATAATATTTATTGAGAGCTACGTGCTACTCTGGGGCCTAGATATACAATACAGAATAAGACTCAGAAAATCACTGACCTTACGACTTTATATTCCTGGTGAAAGAAGGCAAACAAAACCACCTATTTTGATTAGTGCAATGTAATAATAAGTAAGACAGTATGATAAAGAGGGAAAGTAGCTACAGAAGAGTGGGTGGCCAGGGAAAACCTCTCTGAAGAGGTGACTGAACTGATTCTGAAGAATGACAATAAGCCAGTCACTAGAATAGCTAGTAAAGTTCATTCATTCTTTTCTTTAATGCCATGAATAAAACACTTTATTGATGCAGAAGAGAGGAACAACACAGTGCTTCTTTCCTGAAGGAATTTGTAGTTGGGCTGTAATTAAGTTGCCACAAGAAAGGACATTTTAATTATATGAGACTGAGAGAAACTGTAGCTGGAGGATGTATCTGAGTTGTTCCTTGAAAGCCAGATAATTTCTGGCCATGGGAAGAGTGACAGGGAAGGGGAGGGAAATCTGTAATTAGGCAGGAGGAAAAAACGAGCTGTGTTTGGTGAAAAGTTGAGGGTGTGAAGGGAAATGACAGGAAATGAAGTCAGAAAATAACCTGAAGCAGGTTGAGTTTGGATGTGACTTCACAGGGAACAAGAAAACATTGAAGATTGAACTTGCAAATAAGGGAGAGTGGCTGAGGCTATTTCCAGAGTCTGAAGCATAAGGAGACCTGAACCAAGGGAGAGATAAGAAGGGAGATGAAGACAGGACTAAGACCGTGCAATTGTAAGTAACAGGATTGACAACTAATTGAGTTTGTATATGTGGGTAGGTGTGAGAGAGCAGGGTGCTAAAGAAATGAGTTAGAGAACATGTAGGAACTTTGAGTTATTGTGCCAGGGAGGACCATTTACCAAAAGTTGAAAGTAAAAAAAGCTCAGGGTGGATGGTTATTAGCTGGTTGCAATTCTGAAGTGCTATCAGGATACTTACACAGAAATGTCAAAAGATGTTGGAAATGTAAGAGTGGAATGCAAAAGAAGTCAGAATTAGAGAAAGCAATTTTGGGCAAGGGCACAAAGAGGTGATATAATTATTGGAATCCAGGAGATCTTTTAGACTTAAAGAGAGAAGCAGGTAAATAATGGAACCTAAGAGACAGTCTGTTTTAAGGAACAGTAAGAGTTGGAGAGGTAGGAAAATCAAGTGTTGAAGAAATCAAGAGCACAGATTAAGAATCCAGCATCACCATGCAATATCACAATGCTGCAGGGAGGAGGGGAAAACTTCAAAGAGTGAATTAGACTGATGCCTTTTAATAATGGACTGGAAGCAGTGTGTTGACAACAAAAATCAAATTGCAGGAGTAACAGATGTAGTTTATTGTAGGTGGTCAGAGAGACGACTTAAGATGTTTGGGGGTAAGGATATGAAAAACCGATGGACGTTTGCAGAGGGTTACAACTGAAAAAAAAAGTTGAACTGGACAGACAAGAACATACATGAAGAAATGGATCTGGGGGAGAGAGAAAGACAGTATGAGAGAAAAATGATATTAATGGAAGGAGGTTCCAGAAGCAGTGGGGAAAAACAGTAATAAAAGACACAAACTGAAAGGAAGGAGTACTTCTTACTCAAATGAGAGGATGGAAAATACCAGAAAGACAAGGGAGGGAGGAGGAAAGTGGGGGGCAGTGGCAGCATTAAAGGGTACATATGAAATGGTTTTGAACTTCTTGGGAAAGGAGGAGGCTTGGAATCTACAAAAAACGGTTAGAAGGCTGGAGAACAAAAATTATTTTAAAATTATTTAAAATGACAGAATGTGTTAGGACCTCCAATAATTCGGCTACGTGACAAAAGAGGTGAGAGCAAAAGGGCATTCTCAGACAACTAAAACTTGTTTCATTGCATTACAGATGGGTTTGTACAGCAGTTGTTTACATGATCCAGACTACACTACGTTTCCTTTCATTTGTCAAATCCCTAATTTGGATTTAAAAAATGATTCAGAAGATAAAAAGAGAGTATAATTATACACTCACTCTTTAATTTGTATACACAGTAACTTTAGAGACTGGTAACTTGTGTATAAACCATTTTGCAGCAATTGCAAGTTAATGAGACATCACACGATTAAAAGATTAAAACGATTACAAAAACAATGTTATTTGAGGAATGATTCACAGATGAGAGTTTAGCAAAAGGAAAGATGGGACAATTGTAAGTGGCTCCTCTTTAGTACAGGGCTGAGTTTCTCTTCAGGACAATGACTAGGAATAAGGAAGGTCTTCTTAGTAAAAACAAAAGAAAATTGTCTAGCAGAAGAAAAAAAGAAGTCTGAGTTGACTCAGCCTTCCCAGAAAGTCAATACCTTGTCTGGCAATGGTCTCTACTACAATAACCTGAAAGTGGTGAAGACCCTCACGGTAAAATACTACTGTAAATGGCTACATAGCATAAAGCCTATGTCTACTGCCAATTAAGTCCAAATGCTGTCGTCTTAATATTTTCACTTCTTGATTAATCCTTTCTCTAAGTATTCTCGTCCATCCACCTGTAACAACCTGGAACTCCGAAATATCGCAGAGGAAGACAGTAGACTGGGCGAGGGGCAAATTCCGTGTTTACGGGCCTCAGCAGCTGCGTCCCTCGCAAGCAGGACTGAATTCTACAGCTTGTGGCTGACCAGTCCGGGAACTGGTGGACACTGCAGGACAGAAGTGATAGCGGCAGTAGTAGGGCTGGGAGGTGGCAAACGGTGTGTCCCCGTGGCTCCTCCCTCCCGTGAAGGATGTCAACGCCAAACATCCAGCAAAGTGCTAAAACCACGTAGTGTTTGTTTTACGAGCTCCCTCAAAACAAGAAGCCGTCCGGGAGGAGGGTCTCTCCCTAGACCTCACCCGAAGGAGACGAGCAACTCACTGTCGATATCCTCGATGAGGCTGGCGGTACCGGGCATGTAGTTCATTTTGAGCTGAGATAAGGCTGCAGTGTGTAGCGGCGAAAGGCCGGCGTGTCCAACACCTCTTTCCTCCTACCGTAGCCACCGCCTCGGCGGAACGGGGACTGGAACGCGGACCCAGACCAGCACTTCTGCCCCGGCTTTCAGCCGCCGGGGCACGCCGGAAACTCCTCCATATTATCCCCACCCACTTCCTGTATCACGTGCTCCGTCCTCACGAAGAGGCGGGGCCGTCGTACAGTCCTGGGACACACTTTCTCCGTCTCTGAAGAAAGGGGAAGAGGACTCTAGATTGTGTATGTGGTGGGAAAGTGTATTCTCCCTTCTAAGGAACACAGTGGTACCCCTCACTTTACTGCTCCCTCGACCCCAGAGTCGCGTACATCAGCCCCCCAACTCTCGAACTCAGCAGCCGAAGGGGCGGGAATTGGCCTGGGATTGGCTGTTGTCGGGCGACCCCCTTCAATGTTGTCCATTCCCTCTCGCTGGCTGGCGCCTGCGCATTGAGCAGGCCGTGGGGGGGGCGGGAAGCGCTTCGGAGCAGTGGAGCGGATGTCGGCCTTAAGGCGCTCAGGCTACGGCCCCAGTGACGGTCCGTCTTACGGCCGCTACTACGGGTCTGGGGGTGGAGATGTGCCCGTGCACCCACCTCCACCCTTATACCCTCCTCGCCCTGAACCTCCCCCGCCTCCCGTTTCCTGGCGGATGCGCGGGGGTGGCCCCGCCGAGACCACCTGGCCGGGAGAAGGCGGGGGAGGTGATGGCTACTACCCTTCTGGAGGCACCTGGACGGAGCCGGGTCGAGCTGCAGGAAGCCACCAGGTAAACTTTGCGCCATCTGTCCCGGGGGGATCCGGCAGAGGATTGTTTGGGGATGAGGGCCATTGAGATTGCTATATCTCCAGAGCTTGCAGTGGATCGGACTTCATTTTGTTTACCTTTGGAAGGGATTGTAGATGTAAAAGACTAGGATCATGGGTGGGGGCGTGTATACCTGTGTTTCTTTGCCTCTCGTTTTCTGCTTCGACAATAATAAACGTTTATTACCATTAAAAAAGGAAAAAAAAAGATCTTGCGCTGACTTGCTAAGCTAAAGAGAGGATGCAGCATCCCTCGTCTGGGAACGACGTTGGGCTGAAGTGACCCGGCTCTGCTTTTTAAGCTCTTACAATTTATCCTGCGTGGCTCGTCAGGCCGGCCTCCCGGGGAAGGGAGGTGGCAGCAGCCCCCGCCTTCACTCAGTAACCCTTCCCGCACGGGGAAGGAACGTGAAGGAAGTGTGGGAGGGATCTGAGCTTTTAGCCCTTTGCCCCTAATGCTTTGCTCAGGGTCAAATCACGAATTATCAGTGTTGGAAAAGCACTTTTGTATTGCTTGTTTTATTTTCATGGCGATTGCAACATAAATGTCATATACAGCGTCCCTATTTTATGATTAAAGGACCATTGGCTCTGAAAGCTTAACTCATTTGCTCAATATACTCGGACTTATAACATTGTATTTCTTATAGTCCTGCCAGAAATCTTATATTCCTGCCATTCTGTTAATGCGGTATTCTTCATATAGTTATTATAATAGGGTGTGGGGCACATCTCTCTTTTCCTTAAGGAATTATAACATCCTTATTGTTTGAAAATTTAATAGCGAAATTCCCATACATTACTGGTGGGGATGCAGAATGGTTCAGTACTTTGGAAAATAGTTTGGCAGTTACTCAAAACATTAATCGTAGAGTTATTGTATTACTCAGCAAGTCTGCTTCTTGATATATACCCGAGAACACTGAAAACGTATGTCCACATAAAACTTGTACACACATATTCATAGCAGCATTGTTCAGATAGCCAAAAAGTGGAAAATATTCCAGATGTTCATCAGCTGATGAATAGATAATATGTGGTATAATCATACAATGGAATTATTTAGCTATAGAAAGGACAGAACTGATACATATTGGCTGTATCAAAATATGTTGGCCAAAGGGTTTGTTTGATTTTTTTCCCATAAGATGGCTCTAGTAGTGCTTAGTTGTCTTTAACTTCATTTGAAACAATTTTGTTAGATTGTATTGTGACAGCTGTCATATTAGCCTACATTTTTAAAGAAAATATCAAATTTGGTGATGTTCTGTGTAGCCATTTTAATATTGAAGATAGAAGAAAATAGCAACATTTCTGGCATATTATGCTTTATTATTTCAAGGAAGGTAAAAACAACTGGAACACAAAGATTTGTGGCGTGTGTGGAGAACATGCTGTGACTGACAATGTGTCAAAAGTGGTTTGCGAAGTTTCGTGCTGGAGATTTCTTGCTGGACGATGATGCTGCATAGTCCAGCAAGAAAGACTGGTTGAAGTTGATAGCAATCAGATCGAGATTAATTGAGAACAATCAACGTCATAACATGGGAGATGGCCAACATACTCCAAATAACGAGATCAGTAAAGTTATTGGTGAAAATGAAAAGTGCATCTTTTATTTAAATGGACTTTTTGGCCAATCCAATACATTCTGCAACATGGATGAACCTTGAAAACCATGCTACATGAGCAAAACCAGTCAGAAAGACCACATATTGTATGATTTAATTTATGTGAAATGTCCAATATAGGCAAATCTGTGGAGACAGAAAGATTAGTGATTGCCAGGGGCTGGGGGGACTGGGGATATTGGGGTGACAGATGAAGTGTATGTGATTTGTTTTGAGGATAGTGAAAATATTCTGGAATTAGATGGTGATGATGATCGCACAACTTTGAATATACGAAAAACAATTAAATTGTATGTGTACTTCCAAAGGGTGGGTTTTATGGTGTCTTCATTATAGCTTTAAAAAATCGTGTGAGAAAAAACATGTAGTAGTGAGGGTTTAATTGTGAAGAAGGGTCTATATTTTCTCTGTCTAAATCTGGACTAAGCAGCCTGTGAGACTTGAATCCAGTGGTAGAGTGATGAAATAAATGCTTGACCTATAAATAGGCAAACCAGATTGAAGATCAATTGAAGGGAGACAGGAGAGGACCATTAAACTAATGACTTCTATTTGGGCTTGCTGTATTACGAACAGTGTGTTAGGTTCTTAATAAATATTTGTCAGTTGAATGCATTTTTTTAAAGTGTGTTTTCAGAGTAAGGTTAGAGATGTTAACATTTTAGTACCGTGTATGCAGTTGTAAGGTATGGTTGGGGTATAGGCATGCACATAGGGTGGGTGGCGGTGTAGTTGGAGGTGAAGCTGGAATGTGTAATGGGCATTTGGGAACCATTTCAGGAGTTTATGTTTCTGGTTGATGTTTCTGAGAGTTGAAAAGTATAGGATTGTAATTTTTTGCAACAATAGAAAATGAATGCAAAAGATATATGAGTATATGTTGCCATGGATGTTGCAAATGTTTTTTTTTTCCTTCTTTTTTTTCTTTTAATTGTTGTTCAAATACAGTTTTCTGTCTTTTATTCCCAGCCTAGCCCACCCCCCCGCAAATGTTTTTTTCTAACTTCATTATTCATCTTTTAACTTTATTGTAGATTTGATGTATAAGTCTTACATTTATCTGTAATTAAATATTTTAAACAAACAAAAAAGTATAGGAGCCTTTTAATACCTTACTATTCAAAAAGTGTGGTCCTTGGACCAGAGGCTTCAGTGTTGCTTAGAGGTTGCTGGAAATGCAGAATCTCCTGCTCTAGACTTACTGCTGCAGTTTAATAGGATACCTGGGTGGTTTGTATGCACATTCATGTTTAAGAAGCAGTGTTCTGTAGAATGGAATATAGTGAGATGGTGTTGCACCAAACCACTACGAAGACTTGACTCTTATCTTTACATGTTTAAATATGGCAGGGAAAAAATAGAAATCTACCTCTCCCAGCTTTCTTTTTTTTCTTACCTTGTTCCCTAGCATACTTGCAGCATTGTAGTTTGCTCCCTGAACTAGCAGCATCTGCATTAACTAGGAGCTGATTGGAAATACTGTATCTCAGGCCCTGCCACAGAGCCACTCAATCAGAATGTGCATTTTACAGAGACCCCTAGATAATTTACATGTTCTCCTAGAATAAGTCATGTAGAGAGTACATGCTGAGATGGAAGCAGCAAGGCACAGATGAGATTATAATCCACTCTCAGGAGCGGTATACCATTGTACTGGTCATAGAGACCAACCATGGTATAAGGTGGGAGGCAAGTTCACAAGGATGTGAATATCAGGAGGCAGGGGTTATTGGGGAGCTATCTTGGAGGAGAATTACAATGGCAAGGAATGGGGGGGACAGAGAGCTCAGTTAGGCTCCTAAAGTAGTTCATAAGAGAGGTAAAAGGACATATATTTGAACAATGTCAGAATATGATAAGGTTTTCCCCCAATATTTTATTGTAATAATTTTCAAACATACAGAAAAGTTGAAAGAATTATACAGTGAATATATCTACCACTTAGATTTTGTATAATTATCACTTACTATATTTGTTTTATCGCATCTTATTCTTTGATGCATTTCAAAATAAATTGTGTAGATTTTTAAAGATATTATCAAAGGTATATATCTTTGGAAGCTAGGAATATAGGAGAAATAGAAGGTGATTCTGAGGTTTTAATATTTCATAGGAATAAAGGTTTCATAGGAATAAAAATGAAGAGGAACAGTTTTTTTTTTTTTTTTAATGGGATGATATGGCTTAGCTTTGTGCCAAAAGAGCTAGCGATTGGTTAATAGAGGAGCTTAAAAAATGTGAAATACAAAGACTTGGGAAGGGTTTACATTTTGCCTTTATTTCACTTTTGCTGGAAGCCGGTTAGTCATGGTGGTTAGACATTTGCCAAGCTCTGGATGCAATGTATGGAATTGATTAGAGAAGTTTGTGATTTCCTGTTCATGTTTTGGTTTTTTGATGTCAAATTTTAGAGTTCTTGTGGCATCCAGCTTTTGTCGTCTGCAGGAACAAAACACTAGATGTGACACTTTGGAGGGAGATGAGTCTGGAGAGAGTGATTTGAGAGAGTCATCAAATACAAACATAACTGAACTACCAAACTGGGTAACTTGCCAGGGACAGTCTTTGAGAGTCTAGAATAGGTGGCAGCAAATGAGGATCCAAAAGCAGTCATTGAGAGAGAGCACTCAGAAAGGTGGTAGGGACGTTAGGGGAGTCCTGCAGTGCAGCCCAAGCAGGGACACACCTATTTATGTCAGTAAGTGTTATACGAATTGAAAAGAAATGGTTGGATTTGGCAGTAAGAAGATATTGTTGATTTTCACAGTGGGAGTTTAAAAATAGTATTAAAGTAATACATGAAGGTTTGGATCAGAAGGTGGTATAGATTGTAATTCCAGACACTTGTTAGTAAATGGTGGTCACTTGACTGGGAAGCAGAATTGAAGGAAGAATTTTTAGGATTAGGGGGTTGCGTGTGTTTGGAAGCAGAGGAGAGTAACCTAGTAGATTAGGGAAAAAGATGCTAAAGGATGGAGTAGGGTTTGGGGAGAGGGAAATGAAGAAGTGAGGAAGAGCCCTGGCTAGGTGGCACAGTTGGTTGGAGCATCGTCCCATACACCAAACAGTGGTGTTTTTGATCCCCGGTGGGGGCACGGGGCAGTATGGGTGGCAACACGTTGATGCTTCTCTTTCTCTCTCTCTCAAATCAATAAGTGTATCTTTGGGTGAGGATTAAGAAAATAAATTAATTTTTATAAAAGAAAAAAATGAAGTAAGGAAGAGTTGAGACACCTCTTCCTGAGGTAGAGGAGAGAGAGAGTAAATGTGGCGTTGGAAGGATATTAAGGAATTTATAGCTCTTGGCTCCTTTCTTGCTGAAGTAGGAGGCTAGGTCATCTGGTAGTAAAGGAAGTGGGATAGGGTGAGCTGGTAAATGTTTGTATCTGGTTCTAAGAGATAGGGGAACATTGTAGAGAAGCATGGAAGACATCTGAATGAGACTGAAAGTAAATAGTTGTGATGATAGTCAATACAAAAGCACAAAGTGCTTTTAAGTAATTTTTGGAATATGTAGCTATAAAAATAATTCATAATGTACTTTTCTAATAATTTTTGTCTTATTTTAGTGAAAAATATAAGCAAATTTATAAATGGAATGTGGGCAGGAGCAGCACTACTTAAATTCCTCTGCTATTAGATTTCTTAGGGCGGGGGTTATTTTTTGGAGGCATGTTAGTAAGTCACTTTGTAAATTTAACCATAAGGTGTGGATACCTATCACCAAGCTGGGCCGCCTGGTCAAGGACATGAAGATCAAGTCCCTGGAGGAGATTTCTCTCTTCTCTCTGCCCATCAAGGAATCTGAGATCATTGACTTTTTCTTGGGAGCATCCCGCAAGGACAAAGTTTTGAAGATTACACCTGTGCAAAAGCAGACATGTGCTGTCCAGAAGACCTGGTTTGAGGCATTTGTTGCCATTGGGTACTACAATGGACATCTTGGTCTGGGTGCTAAGTGCTCGTAGGAAGTAGCCACTGCCATCCATGGGGCCATCATCCTGGGCAAGCTCTCAATTGTCCCTGTGTGGTGAGGCTACTGGGGGAACAAGATAGGCAAGCCCCACACTGTTCCTTGCAAGGTGACTGGGCGCTGTGGCTCTCTGCTGGTGTGCCTCATCCCCACCCCCAGTGGCACTGGCGTTGTTGCAGCCTTTGTGGCCCAAGAAACTGTTGCTGATGGCTGGTACTGACAACTGCTGCACCTCGGCCAGGGGGTGCACTGCCACCTTGGACAACTTTGCCAAGGCCACTTTTGATGCCATCTCTAAGAGCTACAGCTATCTCACCCCTGGTCTGAGGAAAGAGACTGTTCACCAGGTCTCCCTATCAGGAATTCACTGACCATCTTGTAAAGACCCACATCAGAGCTTCTGTGTGGAGGATCCAGGCTACAGCTGTGGCTACCACGTTATTTTTTACAAGAAAAATGAAGTGATTTAAGCCTGGAAGGTCGGGGAGGGGGAACCCAACTATATGCAAATCCCAACTAGGGATATGCAGATCCATAACCATATAAACCATAATGAGATATCAGTTCACACTCAATAGGATGGTTATAAAAAAAAACACACAGAAAAAAACAAGTATTGGTAAGGATGTGGAGAAATTGGAACCCTTATATGTTGCTGATGGGAATGTTAAGTGGTGAAGCTGCTTTGGAAAAGTTTTACAGTTCCTCAAGTTGTTAAACAGTTACCACGTGACTCTGCAATTCCATGTCTAGGTATATATCCGAGAGAACTGAAAGCATATGTCCACATAAAAAATTATTAATGACTGTTTATAGCAGTATTATCCAAAAAGTGGCAACAGTCCAAATGTCCAACAACCGATGAATGGATAAGCAAAATGTGGTGTTTGTATACAGTGGAATATTATTTGGCCACAAAAAGAATGAAGTACTGATACATGATACAACATAGTTGAACCTCAAAAACATTGTTAAGTGAAAGAAGCCAGTCACAAGATATCACATATTCTATGATTCTATTTATATGAAATATGCAGAATAGGTAAATCTAGAGAGGCAGAAAGTAAGTAGTGGTGTAGGGCTGGGGCAATGGGGAGATATGAGGGTATAGCTAAAGGGTACAATATATTCTTTTTTAAAAGATTTTATTTATTTATTTTTTTAGAGAGGGAAAGGGAGGGAGAAAGAGAGGAGAGAAACAACGTGAAAGAGAAACATCGACAGGTTGTGTCTCGAACACGCCCTGAGACCAAATCTGCAACCGAGGCATGTGCCTGAAGAGGAATAAGATCTTCGACCTTTCGCCTTGCAGAACAGTGCCCAGCCCACTGAGCCTTACCAGTCAGGGCTGTACTAACTCTTAAATCCTTTGTTTGGAACCAGCACACTGTCACTTTTACCTACCTTTTACATAAAAGTTTACATTACATTTTTAAAGCATACTAGTTTATACTTAGACTTCAAATGCACCGTACATGGTACTTCCTCATCTTTCTCCATATATTATCTTCCCTTTTCCGTGTGAAAATACTAGTTTCCAATAACTGCTCTATTTATTTATTTCTTCGGTTCTACAATGCACACAAAACAGTTTAAAAATTAAAGTGCTAATATTATTACTAATAATGTTCTCTGTAAAGTTTAATATTCTTTGCATGCTTTTTGCCTTTAGGATATATATCACTAGGTATATCCATTCAGAAAACTATTTTAAGACTTACTTGGATTATTTGGAAATTGGATTATTTATGTGTGTGTGTGTGTGTGTGTGTTTATCAACTTGTTAGTCTTAAAAAATAGAGTTTGAAATCCTACTGATGAAATATTTAGTTCAAATTAAGGATTAAAAATGTAAAATGTCATTCTTATATCTCTTATCTCTCACTATGAAAATACTGATTACCAGCCACACAGCGTAATCATTAAGTATGTATATCCCTGTTAGGGATGTCAATCAAATTCTGGTGTTTTATATTCACTTGAAATAGTTTCTTTTAATATTTTTGTTTTGCTTTTAGGGATTTAAAATCATTTCATTGTCTTTTATAATTATGTAGAATATTTACAATTGTTATAAAGTCAAATGTATAAAAATGGTATATTTAAGGGAAGTCTACTTTCAATCTCTGCCCTACAGTTTGGCTTTTTAACTTTTTATTATAGATACTTTCAAACAGACATAAAGAGACTAATATAATAAAAATTCCAGACACCTATCACTCATCTTCAGCAATTATCAAGTATTGTTAATCTTGTTCATTTATACACCCAATCACTCGTCACACTCTTAGTTATGGTAATTTAAAAATATGTTACAGTATTTGTTTAGGACAGTCTTGAGGGCAGGTTTGTGTCCTAATGGAGATGATCTGCACTACTAGGAGAAATAGATGATTCATGAAAGAGTAGAGACACCTGCAAGAGTAAAGAGTTAGGAAGTAAGAGGTGTTCCAGAGCTGTGTGGACGAATTGGCCTTTAGTAGGGCCAAAGACACTTTATTCATGTTCCTGGGAAGAGTGATAGATATAGTACATTGGTAGGAGTTTCTGTCTGATTGCTGCTGCGCACATGCTCTCTCTCTCACATAAAGGTCGTCAGTTGAGAAAGGAAGGGTGGGATAAGAGAACAGTTGGAGAACAGTTGGGAGAAGAGAATAGTTGTTTTGGAGAGTGTGGTGAACTTAGTGAGTAGCTGTAGGGAGTGCTGAGTGTCTACCTGAGATTTATGGTTGTGATTTGACAGTGAAACCAGACAACTTGTTGGGATTTTCTCCCCCAGATACTTAGATGAAGTACAGATGTGAAGTTAGTGGATAATTGTGTTTAAACTGGGTTAGGTGTTTGTAGGGTGAGTGTATCTGAGGGAAAGGGTGGCAAGGCATTAGGTTGTGGGAAACTGGGTAAGGTAGGGAGGATGTGGGCAGGGTGAGGGATGGAAGGGTGGAGAGGTAGTAAAAATGAGGGGTACCTCGGAGAAACAGTGGGAAAGAACAGAAACCAGGGTGGTCCTGGGGAATAAGGTATTAGTTTGCCAACACTGGGTTGAGTAAGCTTCAACTCTTTGTCTTTTCATCTCTTTGCTCAAGCTTCAAATTCTTGGTGAAGAGAAATCAGTTTATTAGTCAAATTATTACACCTTAACTAGGAGGAGAAAGGGAGTGCATGAATCAGGGGGATTTACCTGCTTGAGAAATTTGGTAGTTAGGATTGGAAGTTTGCCTGTAACATTTTTAAAAAATCTTGCTGGTTCCTACTTTTTGTGGATACATTATGTAAAGGAGACGTAATTTGTCCAGTTCGTATACTGTCATATGGAATAACTACATGCTTTGGAAACAGTTTTATAACATCAATAAGTAGTGAGGTTACGCTAAGATGATGCAACTCAGTGATTACAACTGCCAGTTGATTTCTTTGTGAAACCAAAGTTTTGGGAAAAAATTCAAAGATCCAGTTTAAGCTTAAAACTGTATTTAAACTACAAAGTTCAAAGCACAGTAGTAATTCAGCTTATAGGATAACAAATGTATATATTAAGCCAGACTCTGAAGAGTTTTGAGTTGATCTAGTCTCTTATAGTTTATTGGCTTGTTGCAAATAATTGCATTAACTTTTTGAGTTGGAGTAAAAAGCCGTAGAAATTAATGTCATAGCTACATTTTCTCCTTGGAGAAAATTACCGAATTATTCTATATCAATTCTTGATAGGGAGTTAGCTGTAGGCTGCCAGCAGAAAGCTTAACCATAACAGAGGAGAGGAATATGAAAAATCTAGAGCGACTGGACAAAGAAGCTGAGTATTGAAGTTTTATGTAATTTGAAGTAAAAGTTTAGAAAATTTGAAGTAAAGTTTAGTAGTAATATTTTCAAGCTCCAAAGTTGTTGAGGTAAGTAAATACTGCCTTCTTAACAATAGCAAAGGACTGTGATTGTGTTATGTGAATTAAATTTAGTAATGACTGGGTTAGTGATTGGGGAGAGATAAAGGAATCCAATGTCTCTGGCTTTTCTAATCATCTTGACATAGTAAAATTCCTTTATATATTGTTTGATCTGGTGGCATTAGTATAATGCATAAGAACAGGCTTTTACTAGACAGTCAGTATTGCTTTGTTCTAGGGCACAGGTGGCAAACACAAGACCCACCGGCCAAATCTGACCCTCCACCTTGTTTTATCCAGCCTGGCACCTTGTCTTCTACCTGGCGGCGGTGCTGAGCTCTCGCTTAACGGTTAAGGAGTAGTTGTACATTTATACAGTCCTGAAATTACATTCGACCCTTTGAAGGCTGATGTGGCCCCCAGTGAAAATGAGTTTGGCACCCGTGTTCTAGTGCATGTGATTTATTATATACCTGCATCAGTTTAATAACAAGTGATTTTACAGTGAGATTCCATTGCCCTTTTTTTTTTTTTTGAAACTTATACGTGTCTCTATCCAATTTTCAGAGTGATGCCAGAATATTAGTAAGCCCTGGCCAGGTGGCTTAGTTGGTTGGAGTGTCGTCCTAATCCCTAGGCGCGTTTGGGAGGCAGCTGTGTTTCTCACGTCGATGTTTCTCTCTCTCTCTAAAATAAATACACATATCCTTGGGTGAGTGTTTAAGAAAAAAGAGAATGTTCGTAATAAGTGAATTCATTTTCTTTTCCTTTTTTATTTTTAGGAGCAGCCACCATATCCTAGCTACAATTCTAACTACTGGAATTCTCCTGCTCGACCTAGGACTCCTTACCCAAGTACATATCATGTAAGGCCGGAAATGCAAGGCCAGGTATGGTCTATAGTTGACAGACTTTCTGACTTTTTTCTTTCTTTTTTAAAAATTATATAATTATATATATATATTTTTTAAAGATTTTATTTATGTATTTATTTATTATTATTTTTAAGATTTTGTTTATTTTTAGAGGGGAAGGGAGGGAGATAGACAGAGAGAGAGAGAGAAACGTCAATGTGCGGTTGCTGGGGGTTATGGCCTGCAACCCAAGCATGTACCCTGGCTGGGAATCGAACCTGGGACAGTTTGGTTCCCAGTCCGCACTCAATCCACTGAGCTACGCCAGCCTGGGCCTATTTATTTATATTTAGAGAGGGAAGGGAGGGAGATAGAGAGAGAGAAAGAGAAACATCAATGTGCAGTTGCTGGGGGTCATGGCCTGCAACCCAGGCATGTGCCCTGACTGGGAATCGAACCTGCGACACTGATTCTCAGCCCGCGCTCAGTCCACTGAGCTACGCCAGCCAGGGCCTTTAAAATTATATTTTATTGATTGTGCTATTATAGTTGTCCTGATTTTTTCCCCTTTGCCCCCCTCCACTTAGCGCCCCCTATTCCCTCAGGCATTCCTCCACCATTGTTCATGTCCATGGGTCATGCATATAAGTTCTTTGGCTGCTCTGTTTCCTGTACTGTGCTTTATATACCCATGGCTATTCTGTAATTATTCTGTAACTACCTATTTGTACTTCTTTCTTTTTTAAAGATTTATTTATTTATTTTTAGACAGAAGGGAGGGGAGGGAGAAAGATAGGGAGAGAAACATCAATATAAGGTTGCCTCTCAGGTGCCCCTACTGGGGACCCGTAGCCCAGGCACGTGCCCTGACTGGGAATCAAACCAACGACACTTTGCAATCTGTTCTCTGTATTTTTGAGTTGGGTTGTTTGTTTTTTGTTTAGATATAGTATTTGTCTACATGTATTTGTCTTTCTTTGTCTGGCTTATTTCACTTAACATAATACTGTTAAGGTCCACCCATGTTGTTCCAATTGGCAAGATTTCCTTCTATTTTTATGACTGAATGATATTCCATTGTATACATATACCACATTGTCTTTATCTGTTGATCCATATATGGCCATTTAGGTTGTTTCCATTCTTGGTAAATAATGCTTCAGTGAACATAGGGGTGCAGATACCTTTTTGAGTTAATGTTTTTGTATCCTATGGATGTATGCTTACATGTGGGATTGCAGGGGTCATATGGTAGTTCTATTTTTAATGTTTTGAGGAACCACCATACTGTTTTTTGTAGTTGCTGAACCAATTTATATTCCCACCATCAGTGCAGAAGGGTTCCCTTTTATCTATATCCATACCAACACTTATTATTTCTTGTCTTTTTTGATAATAGTCATTCTAGTAGATGTAGAGTGATACCCTATTGCGGTTTAAAAAATTATTTTTGTTTAGACCTTGACATTTAATTCATTTTGTACAGGGTAAGATGTGCTTATAGCTTCTGTCACCACACTGGGCAGGATTCCAAGAGCAACCTGTGCCCCAACCCAAGCAGCTGCTGTCAGGCTCACCTGACCTTCTGGTCAGTCTAGTGAGGGAGGATTTAAAGGGGTCCAAGGCAGGCTGTAGGGTGCTGCCCCTCTGCCAGCACTACAGAGCCTGGCCTTCCACCCTGAGGGCCTGATTCCATTTCTTTGTGGTTTTTGATACACTTCACTGATAATTAGTGATGTTATGACCCTTTCATGCACCTGCTGGCTGTCTGTATGTCTTCTTTGAAAAATATCTATTCAGATCTTCTGCCATTTTAAAATCGGATTTTTTTTACTATTGAGTTATATGAGTTCTTTAAATATTTTGGAAATTAACCCCTTATCAGAAATAGAATTTGCAAACATTTTATCTGATTCAGTAGGTTGTGTTTTCATGTTGTCGATGGTTTCCTTTGCTCTGCGTATGCTTTTTAGTTTGATATCTTTTGCTATTGGTATAAGAAAATTTGACTTTAATTTTTTTAAAGATTTTATTTATTTATTTATTTATTTTTAGGTAGAGGGGAAGGGAGGGAGAAAGAGAGGGAAAGACACATCTAGAGAAACATCAATCACCTGCCTCTTGCACATGCCCAGACCTGGGATTCAGCCTGCCACCCAGGCATGTGCCCTGACTGGGAACCCAACCAGCCACCTTTAGCTTTTCGGGATGGTGCCCAACCAACTGAACCACACTTGTCAGGGCAGAAAATTTGACTTCTTATGTCAAATATGTATTTTATTATTTATTTTATTTATTTTTGTGGGGTTTTTTCACTTTAAGTTTTTAATGAAAGTTGTATGTAAGATTGCTTTATTCCTGTATCTTTTTGTTTGTTTCTTCCTTGTGTTTGCCCTTTTCCTTTTTTACTTGGTGAGATTTGGCTTTATGTTCAAGGATCTTTTTGCAGTCTTTGTCCACCTTGGTAGAAAGAATTTACCAAACGTTTGCTCTTTCTCATGTACATATGAATTACCTACTTTCCCTTTGAAACACTGGACTCATTTTTCCCTCTTCTTAGTCCAGAATGGCATATAAGCCTGAACTGCCCAGTGTGACCTTGGATTGCATATTCTTATGGAACCCTTGAATGTTCATATGTAATAAAATTGGTCATTTTTTTTCTGTTGCTCAGTCTCATGTTAGATCGATTATTAGTCCAGCCAAAAAAACTTAAAAGTGTAGGAGAAAAATTATTTTCCTTACACTAATATATCCATTTTTTAAAAATCCTCACCTGAGGATATTTTTTATTACTGATTTTAGAGAGAGAAGAAGGGAAAGAAAGGGAAACCATTGATGGGAGAGAACCATCGATTGGTTGCCTCCTGTACTCAATCCCACCAGGGACTGACTGTGGGGGAACTCCGTCCAGCAGAGCTCTTCTGGCCACCATGGTTGAGAATACTTCTACCAAGGCATGATCTGCTTGGGTAGAAAGGCTGGCCAATCTCTCAGAGGAGCAGGGCCTCCAGCACCTCTTTCCCTGGGCTTTTATTGGGTTTAGTTTGCATGGATAATTTTCAAAGAAGTATAAGGGCTTATTCTGAGTCAGGGCCAGATAGATAGAGTGACAGACACCCAAGGGCCATAAAACTTTGGGAAACAAACTAATTTTGTGCTTGGACCCTTAACATTTAAATTGAGGGCTTTCTTAGCAAAGCAGGTTTCACAGGATTTTATGCATTGTCTCTCAGATCTGATAGTCCCCTGCCCCTCCCACCACTGGGAACCACCCATTCCTGCACAGGCTGCACCCGCCTTCAGCATTGTTTCAGGCCTGAATCAGGCAGGGAATGCGGGCAGCCAAGAAATGATTTGATATTTGTAGGAGACTTTACAGATCAAATGAGGACTCAGGCTATGACAAAGCTGAGGGGTGAGGTCTTTTGTCACTCCTCCATAATCCCCTAAATCCTTCTCTGATGGCCCCTTGGGGACTGTGTCTGTTAGGTGGTTCCTCCTTTGAGGAATCTTTCCTGTCATTGGCTAAGCAGTCATCCGCCCAGGCCAAGCAGGGGGATATGAGAGAGGGGATAAGTTTTTGTCTCCTTAGCGGCTTATGTCCCTAAGGCCTTTTTACTCAGCCTTGGCCATGGGGGGTTACAGCTTCTGAAACCAGGCAGGGTGGTTCCCAACAATTGAACCCACAACCTAGGTGTGTGCCCTGACTGGGAATTGTACCCACAACTTTTCTTGGTGTATAGGATGATGTTCCGACCAACTACATCACCTGGCCAGGGCAAATATATCTATATTTTGGTAGACTTATTTTCAGACTTTTCCCTATCATCTTTACGTAGCTTTAAACTTACTGTTCATACACTTTTTTTTATGTGACTTACATCTACTTTCAGTGTTAATCTCCCATGTACCCATCTCTCAGCTTCAACAAGTATCAGTAGGTGGCCATCTTCTTTCATCTATATCCTTGGAGTATTTTGAAGAAAATTCTAGACATCCTAGTATTTCACTTGTAAATGCATATATGTCTTTAAACTGTAAGGAAGTTTTAAAAAAAATTACCACAATGCCATTATTAAAACTTGAAGAAAAAGACTAAAAGTAATTTTTTAACAAAATTAAATAATCTGGTCAGTTCTGACAGTGAATTTTTAAAGCAGAATAAAATTCCCTCAATGAATAGGCCATTGTCTACTTAATTGTTCCATTGTTACAGGATATTTAAATTGTTTGCAATTTTGATTTTAAATAATGCTGTGATGAACAAATTTATGCCTATAACTTTTTCTCCAGTTGAATCATTTCCTTAGGAAAGATTTCTAGAAGTTAAATAACAGTACAGAAAGTCACATGATGTTTTATTTAGTCTCCAACTGTGTATGTTGTATTAAGGGGTTCTTTGTTTCAGCACAGCAACCCATGGGAAGAAGACCTTAACAGTCTCCCTGTTGGCTTTAACAGAGGGCGGTTCGTTGTCCTATGCAGGGAATGATTGCTGGGATCTTCGTTTGAACCACTCTAGGGAGGGCCATGTGGTGGTGATAGCTTGTCTTTTATCTTTTGTCCTCTTTCCATAAAAGTGTGACTAAGAATTTAAGATTTTCCACAGTATTGTGACGTCTGTCCCACATTAATTTATGGTACTATTTTATGTTAGATTAGGAATCAGATGTGGATTTCATTTTCTACAGTTATTAATAGCAGTTTAAGATATCAAAATTCTTGCCCTGATTGGTGTGGCTCAGGGGCTTGGGTGTCACCCCACAAACTGAGGGGTTGCTGGCCCGTTCCTGGTCAGGGCAGAGGCCTGGGTTGCAGCCAGATTCCTGGCTGGGGGCATTTGAGCAGCAACCAATTGATACTTTTCCAGCACTTTGATGTTTTCTCTCCCTTTCCCCCTCCCTTCCCCTCTCTCTATAAGTAAATCAATGACATCTTAAAAAAAATGTCAGAATTACTTTATTATTGAGGAATAACTAAAATTTGAGCTGTAAACATAATAACAATTTGATATTTGTGTACATTGTTAAATGATCACCATGGTAAGTCTAGATAATATCACAGGATTCTTATTTTATTTAAATTGGGAAAGATTATATAGTCTTACTGAGAACGATGGAAAACTTGATTCTATGTTTTAACCAATTTAAAAAGGTAAAGTGGAAATTAATAGAAAACATTAAGGTAATAATTTAAATTTAGAGTTTAGATTTAATCTTGTTTGGATCACTAAACTCAGGATTCTGGGTGTCAGTAATAGTCTGGATAGGTGATTTAAAACACACACAAAAAAGAGTTGTTTGTCTCTGATCTGCTGCTATTATCAGGAAGCACAGTGGAATAGTACAAAGAACATGAATTCTGGAGTCAAATCTGGGTTCATTTCTTGACCTTGCCATAATGATACCAACAGCAATGATATTATAATTACTATTTATTGACCATACTACATGCCAGATACTATGTTAAGCATTTTGTATATGTCATCTCATTTAATTTTAACAATAACCCTTCAAGATAAGTTTATGAACTTATATATACAGAGCCTCTGGGAGAGCTAGGTATGTCTCTGTAGTCTTTTTTTCTTTCTGTTGTATCATGATTATTTTCTGCTTTCCATAGCCATTCTCCCACATTTCCCAGAATCCTCTCACCAGTTTATGAATTTAAGTTCTCTACTGTTAGGTCTAATTGTTAGGTATACTTATGGAAGTGTTTGGAACAGAAGCACTGCTCTGAGGCATCTCATCACAATTACTCTCCCATTGTTAGGACACAGACTCTACAGCGATCATCTGAGTTTAATATGTGGTATGTGATTATATGAAAGAAAGAATGCTTCCAAGATTGCTTAGTAGTTCATATTTTCATTACTTACTGATCTTTTCCCAAAGTTTTCAAAGTTGGGCATTAAATCAGAGCATTTCAATTCTTTCACGTGTCTCTTTTTTTTTTTTTTTCTCTCAACTCTGGTTTTTATAGAGTTTGAATTCTTACACTAATGGAGCATATGGCCCACCATACCCCACTGGCCCAGGGGCAAATACTGCCTCATACTCTGGGGCTTATTACACACCTGGATACTCTCAGACCAGTTACTCCACAGAGGTTCCAAGCACCTACCGCTCACCTGGCAACAGCCCAACCCCAGTCTCTCGTTGGATGTATCCCCAGCAGGACTGCCAGGCTGAAGCACCTCCTCTTAGGGGGCAGGTTCCAGGGTACCCTGCTTCACAGGTGAGCATTTTTCTGTTGGGTTTATATTTTTTAATGTTTTATGAACGATGCCATGTTCATTTCTCTGTTCAAGAGTTCTAATATGTTGACATAAGAAACATTCAAATCTATGCAGAATTTTTTAGTTTATTTGAGCCAAACTAACAACTATTGTCAAGAAGCACAACCTCAGCAGATTGTGAAAATGCTTCAGAGAAAGGCAGTTTTACACCTTAAATTATACATTACAACCAAAGGAGGAGACATAAGGAAGTTACATGAAATCCATTAGTGGTACATTAGGGGACAGGAGAAAGCAAAGTTTGGACATCTCTGAGACTGGATAAAAAGTAAAACGGATAGATACTTCTTTGACATTGGTGGGTATAGGATAGTTAACAAAATTTACAGCAGATAGAGATGGTATGCGGGAGAACAAGATAACAACGAGAGGTTCTGTGGTCTTGTCCTCTGGTGGGAGGTTGTGCCCTGATGGGTGTGACAAAGGGAATTACTCTGACATTCCAAAGGTATGTTATTATAGATGCAAAAAAGACAATAGATAGGCTTAGTTACTGGCCTAGGACAGGACTACCCACCATAACTCGCTTTTAGTTAGAGAGTTTTAATTTCAGGTCATCCTGTGTGCTTTCTTTAGGTCTCTGAGTTTGTAAGGTCCACCGTGCAAGCTTCCCCTTAGCTTGTCAGGTTTAATTAGTATGTGACCCCTTTTTCCACAAATATGTCTTTGTTTCTGCTTACTTATATGAGTCTACTACTTATTTATAGTATGTATGGGGTGGACTTACGTTGTGCTTCAGCCATTGAATTTTAGACCCTATTTTTCCTGAGTTTGATTATCAGCAAATCTGCCTCTGGTATTTTTGGAACCAAGCTTTTTAAGGCTTGGAGCAATTACTATAGCTGATCCAAGATGCTAAAATTTAGCCCAGTAGTGGTCAAAATATGTTTTGTTAAGGAGAGATAGAGCATCTCAGAATCTGTTAATACTAGAATATTTCCATTACTTTAATGTTGTTGTTTTTTTAAAGCAATGACCAGCATCTGTCCTTCTTTCAATATAGAACCCTGGAATGGCCCTGCCCCATTATCCTTATGGGGATGGTAATCGTAGTGTGCCACAAGCAGGACCATCTGTAAGACCACAAGAGGACTCATGGGCTTCTCATGGTGCTTACGGAATGGGAACCCGTTACCCCTGGCCTTCAGCTGCGCCCTCAGCACCACCTGGGAATCTCTATATGAGTGAAAGTACTTCAGCATGGCCTAGCACTGGCTCTCCTCAGCCACCCACTTCACCACCACCCCAGCAGCCAAAGGTAGGAGACCTAAATGTTGTTCTTTTGATGTTTGGGTAGTTAAGAAAGCACAACATGAAACTTTTATGCAGTGGTCTGTGTTAAGTCGGGACTAACTGCAAAAAGTTGGTTATTCCTACCTATAGCTTTACCTAGCCCAGTTTCCTTAAAAAAAAAAAAAAGACTATGTTTTAGAGCAGTTTAAGGTTCATATCCTCCTTCCAAAAGAGCCCCCCTCCCAAAATGCTTATTTACTGTTGTTGTAATACTAACTGAATGTTAAACAGAATCAAAGGTTGCATTTTATTAGCTCAGTCTGTAGACAGAAGACAAAACCAGTATGAAATTGTGTGGTTTTATTAAACCAAAGACTGGAACATCATTTGCTTGTGACTAGGTTCCTTTCTAAGATCTGTCTTAAGATTTTAACTCTTTATGGGGAAAACTATCTAATTTCTATTTATTAAGTCACTTAGAGGATTGTGAGGTAGTAAGGGTAGATTATGAGGTGTTCATAGTGATGTCCTGCCTTTTGGATGGATGGCAGATTCCAGCCATTATGCTCAGGAAATCTTTGCCTTTTACTGACAGGGCACTCCCTTTTTCTTTTTGAGGCTGTGTTTTTCTCAAAGCATTAATGAAGGAGGTGCAGTTTTATTGGTGGGGAATCTTTTCATGTATGAAGGTGAAAGATGTGGTCTAACAAATCTGATGTTGATGGATTACCATTGAAACAGTTTTTTCCCTTTTTGCTTTCCCACCCCAAGGATTCCTCATACCCCTATAGCCAATCAGATCAAAGCATGAACCAGCACAACTTTCCTTGCAATGTCCATCAGTACGAGTCCCCGGGAACAATGAACAGTGATAATTCAGATCTTTTGGATTCCCAAGTCCAATATAGTGCTGAGCCTCAGCTGTATGGTAATGCTACCAACGAACATGCCAGCAATCAAGAGCAAAGTAATAATCTTCCTGAAGAGTGTTTACCTTCAGATGAAGGTACTCCCCCAAGTATTAAAAAAATCATACACGTGCTGGAGAAGGTCCAGTATCTTGAGCAAGAAGTAGAAGAGTTCGTAGGAAAAAAGACAGACAAAGCATACTGGCTTCTGGAAGAGATGCTAACCAAGGAACTTTTGGAACTGGATTCAGTTGAAACTGGGGGCCAGGACTCTGTCCGACAGGCCAGGAAAGAGGCTGTTTGTAAAATCCAGGCCATACTGGAAAAATTGGAAAAAAAAGGATTATGAAAGGATTTAGAAAAAAGGGGAAACCTGTTACTAACTTGACCAAAACTCTTGATTTTGGTTAATTACCCTTTTTTTGAAATGCCTGTTGATGACAAGAAGCAATGCATTCCAGCTTTCCTTTGATTTGAAACTTGAAAAACTGGTAAAGGATTTGGGAAAACATTTTTGTTATGAGTTGTTTTCAGTTTTTAGACCAATGAATGTAATAGGAAACAGTGGAGTTACCAATATTGCCAAGTAGACTTACTCTTTAAGAAATGTATGGATATCTACAAGTTGCTTCTTATCAGCGGGAGGGAAATACACTTTATGTAAAAGGCTTATCAGAAATCTACCAGATGAGACTGGATATAATCTGAGACAAACAGGCTCTGTTTTTTAAAACATATGGATTATTTGTCACATTTTTGTACATTTTGACTGCTTTCAACATACACGTCGTGTAATTACAGCTTGGACTTGAGCTTTGTTGGACCTCTGTTTTGTTTTGTTATTTGCAGTTTACAAATATAGTATTATTCTCTACTTCTTGGTACATTTTGTAGTAATATGTTTAATGTAATTATTCAAGAGACTATATTGACAGCCAGATAGTATGGCATTTCTGAATGAATTTCTATCTTTTCACCACTTGAATATATTGCAATGCATAATGAGTTCCTGAGGTAAATTGTCTCCTTTTTTGTATAGATCATTAGGTTGGAGTTTCACCACTTCTACTTTTCATGTTAATAGCAGAAGGCAATTTGAAAATAACATGGGCATAGGAATGCAAATGCTTGTGGCCATTTTTCTTTTTTGCTTTTTTATCGTATTTGGATAAAGATTTACTTTAAAATTTGCCTCCCCCCCCTTTAATTATCTTTTCACTAGTGCTGCTTTCATATGGAGCATATGGAGCATAGGTAACAGATGAAAAATTAAATGCCACAGTGGGTAGAAATAATTAACTGTAAAAGTAATAAATACAACTATTTGGAAATGTTGTTCTTCATCTAAAATACTGGTTTCACCATCAAGAGCCCTGCAAACAGATTTCAGCTTAGTTTATAGTAAAAAACAAGGAGGGTAAAATAGAATTCATGCTCAGGGAATGAATCAGCCATAGCTAGAGTAGGAAATTATTTTTTCTTTTAAAAGTGGATTTGATGTTTATCTTTATTTCCCTAGAATAAATTGCATGGGAAATATTGCCTGTTTTATTAAAAGATATTTATTACCATTAGTAACAATCATTTTAGAGCCAGATTTAAGGAAGGGATATTGAAAGGGTCTTAGCTGGGCTTGCTTGGGTACCTCTGTGCTATCTCTATGCTAACGTATAGAAGAGACTTAGGTAAATAATTTAGTTTTTACATCTAAAGTGGTGCCTAGTATACAGTGTCTGTTATTAGAAAAACAGCTGTTTCTTAATAAGATAGCAAATGATAATGTTTCTTTTCTAGACTGCCAGGCCTATTAGTGATAATAAATCTATCAGCCATCTCCTCTCCTTATTAAAAAAATACAAAACCAATACCAACATAATTGGTTATGAGAAGAAATGGAGTAAAAATAACGGCTGGGTCTTATGGTTGGGGTGAGTGATTTTATGAGATAATGTGATAATTTTATTCTAGGATTTTTATTTTTGGCCTAATATGGGAATGTTAAAAAAGGTTTTTTCTATGAAAATTCAAAGAATACTTGAAACAAAATTTAGAAGGGGGAGAACCTTAAATAGCAAAGTTAACATAAAACAGTGAGACAATGATGAATTCAGGAGAGAAAACGACTATTTGAGTGCCCAAGATACCAATTTTCATTGTCTTGATGTATATATATTATGCACATATATACATATTATGTGTGTATGTTTTTTAAAGTTATTTAAATTTTTTTTCAGATAATTTTGGGACTTTTGAAGAGTTGTAAAAATAGTTTCTGTATGCTCTTCACTCAACTTGCCCTTCTGTTAACATCTTATATAACTGTAGACCATTTGTCAAAGTATGAAATTAGCCTTGATACAATACTATTACCTAACTAAAGTAGAGAGCTGACAAAATAGAGATTTTCTTAGTCTTTTCACTAATGTCTGTTTTTACTTACTGTGACAGGATCCAATCCAGGATCCCACCTTGTATTTAGTTGTCATGTCTGTAATGTCTGTCCTCCAATCTGTGACAGTATGTTATGACACCTGATGTTGTAATGTATTTCTGGTGTTGTTAACCTTAATCACTACCTAGTAGTGTCTGCTAGGATTCTCTACTGAAAATTATTGTTTCCTTTGTGATGACTAAATATTAGCTGGAGATACTTGGAGACTATGCAAATGTCCTGTTTCTGCTTAAACCTTTGCCCACTTATTTTCATAATCCATTGGCAAATCTTACTTGTGTTGTGTCAGTTACTACTGTGGTGTTCTAATGGTGATGTTCTGTTTCTCTCATTCTACATTTATTAATTGGAATTCTTCTGTAAGGAAGGGTTATTGCTTCTGGATTTATATTTTTAATTATAGTAAGATATTCAGGATAAATACAAACTTTAGAACTTAAAGATGTAAACTATATTCAACTAATTCCAAATATCGATATTAAAGAAAGGAAAACTAAATTAGTAACCTGTTTCAGAAAATACACTGAACATATGAAGAAAAGTATTTATGATTTGTGGATTTGGTTTAGTTTTTGACTTACTATTGACTCCAGACTGCATTCAAAATTTTCTCGAAATTTCACATGGACTTTAAGTGTCTAAATTTATATTACTTTGGGGATAATTTTTGTCAGAATCTTGAATAAAGTTACCCATACCTGGCATGTAAAACACAACTATGTTTTTTTTTATAATAAGCCACTATTGTTTCAAATATAAACACCAATATGAATATTTAGACAAATAAGTCCTAATGAAATATCTGGGGGATGGGTTATGGTTGTCTACATTTTTGGTGTGGAATTCTTTGAAATGCTTTTTAAAATAGGGTTTCACAAATAGTTCTTTAGTTGATAGATGTAATACTGTTAAAGGTGTGCAGATTTTTTTTTAAGTTTATAGATTAAATTATCATTTTTATAAAAGGTTTTTTGAGATGGATAGTTGATGACTGGAATTTTTCTTTTTCATCTTTTTAAAAAGTTATGTGTTTAAAGAATCAAATCTATGGAAGTTATGATTTTAAAGAGTTAATTCTATGAAAAAGAGTATTTTCCTGCTTCCACTCCCATTTTTTAAAATTGATTTTAGTGAGAGAGGAAGGGGGAGAGAAATATCAATCAGTTGCCTCCTTTACATGCACCCAAACTGGGGATCAAACCCACAGCCTAACTATGTGCCCTGACCAGGGATCGGACCCACAATCTTTTAGTGTATGGGATGACATTCCAACCAACTGAGCCACCCAGCCAGGGCACCACTCCCATTTTTACTTCTTCAAAAGCAACCACTTTCCATTGAATTAAAAAAAATTATCTCCATATTTTTCTTTATTTTGTGAACTTCTTTTTATAAATTTTATTTTTATTTTTTAGAGAGAGGGGAAGGAAGGGAGAAAGAGAGGAAGAGAAACATTGATGTGTGGTTGCCTCTTGCATAACCCCTACCAGGAACCTGGCCTTCAACCCAGGCATATGGCCTGAGTGAGAATTGAACCAGCGACTCTTTGGTTCACAGGCTTGTGCTCAACCCATTGAGCCACACCAGCCAGGGCTATTTCCATATTTTTCAACAGCTTCTTCTTGATTTGTCAATTTTAGGTCATTTCTACTGATTGTCTATTATAGAGAATGAAAGCTTAGGTTTATTTCTCTGCCTCCTAACATACACCCATCCCTTTAACTTCTCAATCTAGGTATATGGTAATTTTGTTGAGTATGTAAATGCTAATCAGAGCTCAGTCATGTAGTAAATTGATTAACTTTCCTGAACAAATTGTTTTTGCTGGAATTAATCATTTGTTTTATTTATTTTGTTTGCTTATGTGCTTATGATTAATTTGACCTCAAACCAGCCATCATTTGTCTAAATCTCTTAAGATGCTCAGATAGCCCTGGCTGGTGTGGCTCGTGGATTGAGTGTCGGCCTGCAAACCAAAGGGTCACTGGTTCTATCTCAGTCAGAGCACATGCCTGGGTTGCAGGCCAGGTCCCCAGTTGGGGGCGTTTGAGAGGCAACGACACAGTGATGTTTCTTTCCCTCCCTTCCCCACTCTTTAAAAATAAATAAATAAATAAATAGAATATTTAAAAAAAAAGATGATCAGACATATATTTTCTCAATTTCAAAAGGAAAAAGTCTATTCTAGAGCCTTCTGGCTGAAGAACTGGTACTGTTCCTGGTACATACTTTTATTCTGGGGTCTTCTACTCACCATGTTGCTTTCTTGTTTTCTATAGCCTGTCTTTCCCTTTCTGGGTTTGATTCCTCATTTTAGTAGAGTTTTTTCTTCAGTAGTTTCTAGGAAAGGGTGCATGGGACATAATTCATTTACATCTTGCATATTTGAAAATGTATTTTCATGGTCCTTTGTAAGAACCCCGATTTTTCTCTCTGGAAGCTTATAGGATATTTTTGCCTCTTCTGTTCTGAAATTTCCTAAGGTATAGCTTTGGTGCAGGTCTGTTTTTCTCTGTATGCTGGGGACATTTCATTCTGGAAACTCATGCCCTTAACTCCTATGAAGTACTTGTGATTTTTTTTGTTTGTTAATTTCCCCCTCTATCACCCTTATCTCTGTTAACTCTTCATAGAATTCCTGTGGTTTCTGTTATAGACCTCTTAGAATGGTTCTTTGGTTCACTTAGGTTTTCTGTTTTTCATTTTTTGCCTTCTTGTACTTTTCCTCACCTTTATATTGCAACTCTAGAATTTTACATTTCTTCTATCATATTTTTAATTTCTAAGAATTTTCTTTTGTTCTACAGGATTCTGCTTTTGTTTGTGGTTGTAGCATCTTACATCCTTGAGGATATTGATAATTTTATGTTCTTATTGAATAATGGATTTCCTCCAAAATTTTTTTGCTTTGTCTCAGTCTTTATCATGTTAGAGAGATTTCTCAGCTGTCTGGTAGTTCTTAGTTGTATTTTTTTTACAGTGTATTATACTAGAAACCCAAAATTGTTCCTAGAAAATGCTTCCTGACTCTTCTGGTTTTATTATCATCATCATCATCATCATCTTTCTTGGAGTGGGATAGCTATTTTAAACCTGAAATTGGGAAGGGTATTTTTATCTTGATAATTTTCACCCCTGTGTTTAAAACAGGAGGGTTTTATATTCTGTGTGGCTTTCCTCCGAAAGTAATGAGCATTAACACATCTGCTGTAGTGAAATGTGAGGCAGAGGAGGTGCCAGCTGCTGAGAGTGAGGATTTAGGGGTTCCTGGGATCAGGGCACATTTTTCTCTCAGCCACCCCTTAAATGTTCTTTCATGTTGCAACACGTACTTTATCTTGTAAGCTAGTGCCAAAAGTAGTATTGGCAGATGAAACATAGGACTCCCAGTTACATTTCAGTTTCAGGTCAACAAATCATCTTTTAGTGTAAGTGTGTTCTAAATATTGCATGGGACCTACTGGTACTAAAAATTATTGTTTTTCTGAAACTCACATTTAACTGGAAGTACAATAGTTCCCCCTTATGTGGGGGGAGATACGTTCCAAGACCCTCAGTGGACCTTCAGTGGATGCCTGAAACTGCGAATAGTACCAAACCCTATATGTACTGTGTACATATACATATGTATGTATAGGAAAGTTATATGTATGATAAAGTTTAATCTATAAATTAGGCACAGTAAGAAAATAACCACAATAACTAATAAAATAAAACAACTACAACAATGTGTTGTAATAAAACTTTCATGAATGTGGTCTCTACCTCTCAACACTTGATCTTAGCCAAAAGGCTGAGAGGCGATTCACTCAAAATATCTGAGTGTAGTGCACGTACAGTGTGGACATGCAGAACAAAGGGGTGATTCACGTCCCAGAACGGAAAGAGCGGGACAGTGTAAGATTTCATCAAGCTACTCAGAAGTGTGTACAATCGAAAACTTACTGTTTATTTCTGGAATTTTCCACTTAATATTTTCAGATTGTAGTTGACCACAGGTAACTGAAACCATGGAATGTGAAATTGTGGATATGGAGGGACTACTGTACTGTATTTTTTTAATTTAAGTTTTTATTTTGAGATAATTGTAAATTCACGTGCAGTTTTAAGAAGTAATGCAGGGCTTTCCTGTGCCCTTTACTCAATTTCCCTCAATGGTAATATCTTGCAAACTGCCCTGCAGTGTCACAACCAGGATATTGGCATTAATGTAGTCAAGATATAGAACAATTCCATCATCACAGTTTTTAATCCTGTTGATCTTTTATAGCCATACCTGCTTCTCCTCTGCTACCATACTAAACCCATTAATCTATTCTCCATTTCTAAATTTTGTCATATCAAGAATGTTCTATAAGTAGAATTGTACATTACATAACCATTAGAGAGATTGGCTTCTTTTCACTCAGCATAATTCTCTTGAGATTCAACCAAGTTACTTCCTGATCAGCAGGTTTGTTTTTTATTTGCCAAGTAGTAGTCTATGATATCAATGTACTACAGTTTTAACTATTCCATACCTGTTGAAGGACATCTGGGTTGTTTCCAGTTTGAACTTCTTATAAATAAAGCTGCTATGTACATTCATGTACAGGTTTTTGTGTGGACATAGTTTTTATTTGGGGGGACAAATGCCCAGGACTGCGATTCTGGGTCATACTGTAGTTGCATGTTTAATTTTTTAGGAAACTACCAAACTTTTCTAAAATGGCGGCTGTACCATTTTACATTCCCACCAGCAATGTATGAGTTTCTCTGCATCTTTGCCAGTATTTGGTGTCACAATTTTTAAAAAATATGTTTTATTGATTATTATAGTTGTCCCACTTTTTTCTCCCCTTTATTCCCCTCTGCCCTGCACTCCTGCTTCCACCAGGATTCCCCCACCTGAGTTCGTGTCCATGGGTTGTACGTATAAGTTCTTTGGCTTCTCCATTTCCTATACTATTCTCAACCTTCCCGTCTATTTTGTACCTACCATTTATGCTTCCTATTCCCTGTACCTTTTCCTCCATTTCCGCCTCCCCCTTCCCACTGATAACCCTCCATGTGATCTCCATTTCTGTGATTGAGTTCCTGTTTTAGTTGTTTGCTTAGTTTGTTTTTGTTTTTAGGTTCAGTTAATAGTTGTGAGTTTGTTGTCATTTTACTGTTCATATTTTTTATCGTCATCTTTTTCTTATGTAAGTCCCTTTAACATTTCATATAATAAGGGCTTGGTGATGCACTCCTTTAACTTGACCTTATCTGGGAAGCACTTTATCTGCCCTTCCATTCTAAATGGTGGCTTTGCTGGATAGAGTAATCTTGGATATAGGTCCTTGCCTTTAAACGTGGAATACTTCTACTTCTTTCCAGCCCCTTCTTGCCTGCGAGGTTTCTTTTGAGAAATCAACTGATAGTCCTATGGCTACTCCTTTGTAGGTAACTGTCTCCTTTTCTCTCACTGCTTTTAAGATTCTGTCCTTATCTTTAATCTTGGATAATGTACTTACGATGTGCCTTGGTGTGTGCTTCCTTGGGTTCAACTCCTTTGGGACTCTGATCTTCCTGGACTTTGTGGAAGTCTGTTTCCTTTACCAAATTGGAGAAATTCTCCTTCATCATTTTTTCAAGTAAGTTTTCAATTTCTTGGCCTTCCTTTTCTCCTTCTGGCACCCCTATGATTTGGATGTTGAAATGTTTAAAGTTGTCCCAGAGGTTCCTAAGCCTCCTCATTTTTTTGAATTCTTGTTTCTTCATTCTGTTCTGATTGACTGTTTATTTTTTTCCCTTGTGGTCCAAACCATTGAGTCCCAGTTTCCTTCCTATCACTATCGGTTCCCTGTACATTGTCCTGTATTTCACTTTTCATAGCCTTCACTTTTTCCTCTGTTTTGCAACCATACTCAACCATTTCTGTGAGCATCCTGATTACCAGTGTTTTGAACTATGCATCTGATAGGTTGGCTATCTCTTTATTGCTTAATTGTATTTTTTTTCTGGAGCTTTGATTTGTTCTTTCATTTGGGCCATATTTTTTTTGTCTCTGCCTGACTTTTATGTAGTGATGAGAAGAGCCTTAGGTATTTGCCAGGGTGGGGAACCCACATCGCTGCGTTGTGGCGCTGTCTGTGGGGAAGGGGTCTGAGAGGGAACAGTGCCGCTTGCTCAGCTCTCTGCTGCCTTTTACTCCCCCTGCTACCCACAAGCAAATTGGGCCCTTCTGGTGCTGATTCCTGTGTGAGTGGGTCTGTGTATGTTCTAGGACTGTGGGTCTCCAAGGAACTCTCCTGTGAGGCTGGGAGTTTCTCCTGCTGCCTCAGCCCTCACAGGTGTTTTCAGTCAAAGGTTTTGAGGCTTTATTTCCAACCCTCCCGCCCCCCCCCCCGCACTGGAACCCTGGGTTGCATGGTCTGTCTTGTTCCCCAGTTGTTCCTCCCAGCTTAATCTGCATGCAAATGTGGGACTGCCCACTCCACCTCTACCAGCTGCTGCCCTTCCCACCCCGGGCCTCCAGCCGTGAGTCCTCTCCGACCAGCAGCCTGTCTGTGCCCCTTCTACCGGTCTGGATGAATGTTTCTTATTTAACTCCTTGGTTGTCAGACTTCCATAGAGTTTGATTTTCTGTCAGTTCTGCTTGTTTTTTGTTTTTAAATTTGTTCTTTTGGTTGTGTGAGGAGGAACAGTGTATCTATCTATGCCTCCATCTTGGTTGGAAGTCTCTGTTATTAGCACTTTAAGTTAGTTTAAGTCCATATACTATATTCAGATTTTCTTAGTTTTTACCTAACATCTTTTTCCTCTTTCAGGATTCTGTATCTCCTTAGGAGTCCCTTGCCTGTGACAGTTTCTCAGACTTTTCTTATTTTTGATGATTCTGACAGTCCTAAAGAGTACTGGTTAGATTGTTTGTAGAATGCCCCTCAACTGGGATTTGTCTGTTTTTCTCATGATTATACTGGGGCTGTGGGTGTTTATACCACAGAGGTAAGTGCCTTTCTCATCATATAACAAATGTGTATACTATCAGTGTAACTGATACTATTGATGCTAACCTCAGTTACCTGGCTGAGGTAGTGTTTGTCAGGTTTCTCTACTATAAAGTTGCTTTTCTTCCCCCTTTTCAATACTGTGCTCTTTGGAAGATAGTCACAGTACTCAATTCTGCACGTAAGGAGAGGAATAATTATCCTCCACCTCCTTGAGAGCGTTTATCTACATAAATTATTTGAAGTTTTCCTGAAAGGGAGATTTGTCTATTCTCTCCCATTTGTTGTATTTATTTGTGTTTTTTAAAATATTATCTATTTATTTTTAGAGGGAGAGAAACGTCTATGCGTGAGAGAATCATCGATCAGCTGCTGACTGCCTCTTGGATGTGCCCCAACTAGGGATGGCCAGCAACCCAGACGTGCCCTGACCTTTCACTTTGCAGACTGATGCCCAACCAACTTAGCCACAGTGGTTGGGACTATTTGTTTAATCAATCATACCAATATGGATTCATTTATTTTATACTTTGTGTTATGATCTGATACTACCTCATTTTATCACTCAAATTGTCTTTCTTTGGCCATTGGGAGCTCTTTGAGTTGTGTCCTTTTGACATACCTCTTCATTGTGTGGCTTTTTTTTTCTTCTCCGTGAGTCCTTTTTTTATGGCACGACGAGATTCTTCAGGCTCATCTTGTATATTTCCTGTTCTTGTCCTAGAATCAGTTATTTCTTCAAGAAGCCTTGGTTCCTCTTATTGAAGGGTATTGGAACCAAATTTGGGGTCTATTGTTTGTTTTAATTGCTGAATTTTAAGAATTCTTTGTTTTCTAGATACTAGTCATTTGCTGGATATGTGGTTTATAAATATTTTATCCCAGTTTATAGTTTGTCTTTTCATCTTAAAATTTTTTTTCTATTGATTTTGTTAGAGAAGAAACATCGATTCGTTGTTCCACTCATGCATGCATCCATTGGTTGATTTTTGTATGTGCCCTGAGCAGGGATCAAATCCACTACCTTGGCTTATTGGGAAGATGCTCTAATCAACTGAGTTACCTGTGCGGGGCTTGTTTTTTCATCATCTTAACAGGTTGTTTCACAGAGCAAATGTTTTCATTGATGAAATCCTATTTATCAATTTTCCTGTTTTAAGGATTGGACTTTGGTGTCAGGTCTTTAAAAACTCCTTGCTTACACCCAGTTCCTCAAGATTTGTTCCTGTTTTTTTCCCTAACAGTGTTACATTTTACATTTGCATTGCTACATTAACATTTGCTTAGTCTGACCACCGTAGCCAAGAGGACTTGGCTTGATGGAAACCTCTGTGAGCTAGAGAGCCACCTTGCTGCACAGCTTAAACTGAAGATATCAGGTTGTCAGCTTTCAAAACAAAAAGCCCTCAGTGAAGTAAGACAGGGAAATCATAAGGCAAGTATAAATCTCTTTCCTTAAAAACAAACAAACTAAGATTATTCAAGTTGAAGAAGGCAGGAACTATTCAGTTGTGGCTGTAAGTTAGTAAAATATATTCTCATGAAAGGCTGTGGACTTATAAAGACCACCAACTTTGTGCTGGAAGAGAATATCACCCTGGAGGTCTCTAAGTTTCCTTCTAGTTCCAACAGCTGAAATTGCTGTATAGCTGAGGTCTTCTGTGTTCCTGACTTAAGCACCTTGCCTCACAGTAGCAGCTGTATATTCTTTTTAAATATATTTTTTAGATTTTTATTTATTTATTTTTAGAGAGAGAGGAAGGGAAGGGAGGGAGGAAGAGAGGGAGAGAAACATCAATGCGTGGTTGCTTCTCACATGCCCTGTACTGGTGACCTGGTCCGCAACCCAGGCATGTGCCCTGACTGGGAATTGAACCAGCAACCCTTTAGTTCACAGGCCCGTGCTCAATCCACTGAGCTACACCAGCCAGGGCCAGCAGCTATATATATTCTTGATCAAAATGTAGATTCATGGCCTCTCTCATTAACTATAAAGAATCTTTGTTGGATCTGAAAATCTACATTTTAAGGAATCTGCTTAGCATACTGTAGCATTCATTAGGGTTTAAGGATCACTGTCACAGTCCAAGGCCCTGGTCTCACTATTTTATAGTCAGAGCATCAGAGAAAGGTTTTTTCAACTCTAGATGCCAAGGCATCCACCAGGGATTGAGGACTTTAACATCCAAAAACTGTATTCTTGTACCACCTTAATGTCTTGATAGATACTCAACACATACTTTATGAATATTGAAATATGGTTTATTCTGGAGAGAAATGAGAATTCAATATTGATGCCTAAAATTATTCCAACTTTGGGTACAACATCCATTTGACCCTCAGACTCTTGCTTTTGCTCTTTAGGGAACTTACTGGCCATTAGCATGAACTTTTGCACTGGAACATGGAGTCAGCAAACTGCCACCAAAGACTAAATTTAACCCGCTGCCTGTTTTTGTAAGTAAAGTTTTAATGGGACACGGCCATGCTCATTGATTTACATATTGTCTCTGGCTGCTTTTGGCTACAATAGGGGAACTGATTAGTTATGATGGAAACCTTATGGCCCACAGAGGCTTAAATACTTATTTGGCCCTTTATAATAAAAACATTTCCTGGCTCCTGCACTAGGGAATTGAAAGAGAAAAGGTAGAGTTTATTTCAGATTTTCCCTTTTAAGTCTTTGCTGGTATATTTGATATACAGTGGCAAACAATAGCCAGTGAAACTAAGTGGTGTTTTTTGAGAGCGACCATGAGACATTTTCTCTGACACTACCTACTGGGCCTTCTTGGGAACCTGAAATTTATACTGCGTAAGGCAGTTTCTCAAATTGTAGATCTCATACTATCTGCATCTAAATCATCTGGAGTGCTTGTTCAAATGCAGATTCCTGAATCCCACCACAGACCTACTGAAAGAATTTCTGGAGGTATGGCTGGACTTTTGATTCCTCTTTTGTAACTAACTGTTAATGCCTCTGGTCCCTGTCTGTTATATCATACAATGAAATTTACTTGTTTACCTGCTTGTCTCTCCTGTGACATCCTTCAGGGTAAGGATGGTATTATTCATTACTTTTGTATTCCAAGCCCCAGAGTGGACACAATTAATTGCTATAGTTCTCAATGGTTCTTCTGTGGTCTTTGGGGTGGAGGAGGGCTTGTCTTAGAAATCTTTTCAGAGATCACAAACATAAAACTATTTCCTTAATAATGCCAAGACATGATTTGCCCTTTTTGCTGTGTTGACTGTTGATGCAAAAGCAATGGTTGGTAAAACTGCTGGCACCTTAGCAAGAATTAAGGCAGGGGAAACAAATTGTGCTATCTCAGTCCTTGTCCTCTACCATGCATTCATAATAAAAAAAAATAGTGCCAGTTTCACTTCAGAGTATTCTTCATGAAGCAGCAAAATTTAATTTTATAACTCTTAACCCCTGAGTTCACACTTTCTCATACTCTATGTGACAAAACAGTGTGCATAAAACAATTCCACATACTGAAGTATGCTGGTCTCTTGAGGAAAAAGCACTTGACTGGTTATTTGAATTGATTACTGAACCAGCTACTCTTTTTTTTTTTCCCATGGAACATACTCACTTGAAAGTACAATAACAACTCATGGCAATTCAGAGTTAGCTATTTGGCAGAACTTTTCTTGAATATATGGGAAAGGGGAAAAATTCCCTTTTCCTTCCTCTGGTTCTTCTGGCTAGCCTAATTGTATCAAATGAGAGACTGATTGACCAGAGAAAAATCAAATTTAATTTTGTATTACAGGAACCCCACATACGTGAGAGATTTAGATAGAAAGGGAAAATGGGTATATAAAACATTCTGATCTAGGTAGGGATGAGGTTAAGGCTCATTGAGGCGTCAAAAGATCGTTGCGGGGAGAGCACACATTCAATATACTAAGCCATATACTAAGTAGGTCCAAAAAGGTTATCTCTGGTAATCTCTTATTATGGGTGAGGCTCCTTATTCAAATTCTTCAAGACAGTTAAGGCAGGTGGGGGAAGAAGTTTCTCTTGAGCCCACAGGACCTCAGTTGCCTTTAGTTCAAAATAACACACAAAGCACTGAGGCACATCTTGAGGTGACTCTTCTGAACCCCACAAAAACAAAGTTAGTTGTCGCTTCAAGGAAAACAATTGAGTATTTGTTGCCAATGGTAAAATTTGACCTTTTCAAGAAAAAAATAGAATTTTGGAAAATTTTGCTGTGCTGTGAGCTTCACAGCTTTCCCATACTTAGCGACTTTAATGAAGCCCTGGCTGGTGTAGCTTCAGTGGCTTGAGCGCAGGCTGCGAACCAGGCATTGCAGGTTCGATTCCCATTCGGCACATGCCTAGGTTGCAGGCCATGGCCCCCAGCAACTGCACATTGATGTTTCTTTCTCTCTCTCTCTCTCCCCTTCCCTTCCCTCTCTAAAAATAAATAAAATCTTTAAAAAAAAGACTTCAATGAGATCCATGGTAATTTTTTAAAAATGTATAATAAGTGTGTGGCTTAGTGGATTGAGCGGTGGCCTGGGAATTGAAAGCTCTCAGGAAATAATTCGGTCAGGGCCTGTGCTTGGGTTGTAGGCCAGGTCAGTTGGGGGCCTGTAAGAGGCTTCCAGTCCCTGTACCGTATTTTGCCAAGTATCATGCGCACTTTTTTTATCCAAAGTTTTGAGGAAAAAAGGATTTGCTAATGCAATACTAAAACATGGGTGTGCATTATACACAGCAAAATATGGGGTATCTATCTCTCACACATCAATGTTTCCCTCTCTAAAAGTAAGTAAAGAAAATCTTTAAAAAATAAAATAAAAATGTATAATTAAATGTATTAACATTTGGAAGACTGCATAGCTCAAGTGAACTGAAATTTTCTGAAAGACCAACACTAAGGTGATGTCATAAATCATTTATAAGTAAAAGATCCATTCAGAGTGCCAGATAGACCAATGGATTTTAATGTATCAGAGTACAAAAAGTTTATTGATGTATTTTCAGATTCCATATTGCACCTAAATTTTAAGAAGCTACAATTTAATTTTATTTTAAAAAATTTTTAATTACTTTATTGTTGGTTAGTTACAGATGTCTGCATTTTCTCCCCACCACTCCCCTCCACCCCAGCCAAACCCAACTTCCCTCCCTTGCTTCCACCCTCCCCCTTGGTTTTGTCCCTGTGTCCTTTATAGCAGTTCCTGAAAACCCTTCTCCCCACTGTCCCCTCCCCCTTCCCTTCTGGCTATTGTTAGATTGTTCTTCATTTCAATGTCTCTGGGTATATTTTGTTTGCTTTTTCTTTTGTTGATTATGTTCCAGTTAAAGGTGAGATCATATGGTATTTATCCCTCACCACCTGGCTTACTTCACTTAGCAGAATGCTGTCCAGGTCCATCCTTGCTGTTGCAAAGGGTAGGAGCTCCTTCTTTCTCTCTACTGTGTAGAATTCCATTGTGTAAATGTACCATAGTTTTTTGATCCACTCATTTACTGATAGGCACTCAGGTTGCTTCCAGCACTTGGCTATTGTAAACTGTGCTGCTATGAACATCGGGGTGCATAGGTTCTTTTGGATTGGTGTTTCAGTAGCCTTAGGGTATAATCCCAGCAGTAGAATTGTTGGGTCGGAGGGCAGTTCCATTTTTAGTTTTCTGAGGAAATGCCATACTGTTTTCCACAGTGGCTGTACCAGTCTGCATTCCCACCAACAGTGCACTAGGGTTCCCTTTTTTCTGCATCCTTTCCAACATTTGTTTTTTGACATTTGTTTTTGATGGCCATTCTGACCAGTGTGAGGTGGTATGTTACTGTGGTTTTAATTTACATCTTTCTGATGGCTAGTGATGCTGAGCATCTTTTCATATGTCACTGGGCCCTCTGTATATCCTCCTTGGAGATGTGTCTGTTCAAGTCTTTTGCCTATTTTTTAATTGTGTTTTTTGTCTTCCTGGAGTGGAGTCCTACAATTTAATTTTAGTTTATTAAAAAGAATATCCACAATTACCTGAAAAGGCTATGAAAATACTGTAAGGTTTTCCTAGACCCCGCCAAGGAAATAAACAGCCAATTAGCCATGGAAACAGGCAGATGAGCTTTATTTTGGAAGTTTGTGCTCCCGGGCGACGTTTTCCCCGCCCGGAGAAGGGGCTAAGAAAAGACCTCGCGGGAGAAGGGAAAGGCTGGGAGTTTTATATGGCTGGACTTTGCACAGGAGCCAAGGATGGGTTCTTGGTGAACAAAGAAGCAACTTAGCATTGGTGGCTCCTGGTCTGATGTCAGTCACCTCTTCTGGGTCAGAGTTCAGTTGCCATATTACTTACAGTCCAAACGGTGGCCATATTTGTAGTCCAAAATGCTAATTGTAACTAGATTCCCATTTGTCCTACCCTGCCCATCCTGACAAAAACTCCTTCCTTCTCCAATTGCATAGTTGGGTGAGGCTGTCTTCATATACTTCACAACTAAAACTGCAACAGATTAAATGCAGAAGCAAATTTGAGAATCCCATGGTTTTCTATTAAGCCAGACATTAAAGAAATTTACAAAAATGAGAAATAATGTCATTATTTTCTCTGATTTTTATAGTTACTTTTACTTTAAATTTTTTTATTTATTCACTTATTCTTAGAAGGGACAGGAGGGAGAAATGGAGGAATAGAAACATCCATGTGTGAAACATCGACCAATTACTGCTCACACCAATGCACATGTGCTGACTGGGGACTGCCCCAAATCCAGGCGTGTGCTCTGACGGGAATCAAACCTATGACCTTTCGGTTTGCAGGATGACAACCAACCAACTGAGCTACACTGGTTAGGGCTGGAAAAGTTACTTTTTATAAAGATATTTACACAAAATGGGTGTTTACTGTTACTTTAAAGTGAATTAATACATTTTAAATTTCTCAGTTTTAATTTCTAGTACAGTAAATAGTGATAGATACTAGCCATACAAACATTACTCTTTAGGGCCCTGAGACAAAAATAATTGAGAACAGTCAGTATGGAAGATACAGTGGAATTTAGGGACAGAGGACCTAAATTGAAATTACAGTTCTGCCACCTAGAGATAGAGAACTAAAATTCAAGTTCTAGTTGTTACTTAGCTGACTCTGGTTTTAGTTGTTTAGGTGTAGGCTGTGAAGACAGACTATAATTTTTGCTCCCTTTGCTGGTAGTATGACTTTGGGTGAGTCATTTTACCTCTGCAAATAGGGATCAATATAGTACCTGCTTCATCAGGTTGCAGTGAGGACTAAATGGGATTATACTTGCATATAATCCCATATGCAGGTTACAGTGAGGACTAAATGGGATTATGCTTACTTTACACCTGTACCTACAGACATAGTACAAGCTAAGTGATAGTTACTATTATTACTTGATAATATTAGCTAATCATCTGACAAGATCCAAGAGAATGGGGCACAGTCCTGGCTTTCTTCAACCTCTCAGCAGAGAATGTAAGTTATTTAGGTGTTATAAACTTGAGAAGGTATAAATAAATTTGTCAGTATTTATGTGTGGCTGTTAACCTGTAGGAGAATTAATGTTATAAAAGTTCCCTCTTTCGGTTTCCCTTTTTCTCGGTTCCCTTTTTCTGAAGAAATAACGAAACTGAAAAACATTCCCCAAACCCTTGCCCTATAGTCTAGTTAGAAAATAGGCAGGTATTTTACCGTCCCCCAAAGGAATTGAGGTCTTCCAGAAACGCAAATACTCGGGAGAGCTGGGCAAGGTTACTACTCAGTTTAAGGTCTTGATAGGGACAGCTGCGACGAGCACCCTATCGTCCCATTTTTCACCTGGGGCGTGGCTTTCCGCACCATTCCTGGCCCTTTAGTAGAGTTAGGGTTAGCCGGGGTACTAACGGGTCAAGCGGCCCGTTTTCCCATGTATTGAGGAGGTTGAGCTCTCCTTCTTCATTTCAGTGAAATACTACATACTGTCTGACAGCCAGGCGGTCGTCCTCCACATCGCAGCCTTTCAACTACCTCCGCTTCAAACCGCGCGCCGGCTCAGAGCGGAGGGCGCGGTGCACTTACGACCCGCACGCCGCCCAGCCCTCCGGCTCCCTGCCCGCAGGGAGAAGGCACATCTCGCGCGAGTCCCTCCACCTCTCGCGACACTTTCTGGCGGTACCTCTGCAGCCGTCCTGGTATCTCCGGTGGTTTCCGCGCAGCAGTCACGGGCGAGGAGGCTTTGCACTCCGCAGTCTGGCCCGCTGCTCGCCCGCAGGGAGCGTGGTGGAGCCCTGTGCTGGGCACTAGTCTGGCGGGGCGCAGGCTCCGCCCTGCTTCGCTCCGCCCCATCTGGGCTCGGGATAAAGGCCTCCACTGGGACATGTCGTGTCCCCCTCAGCGAGGGCAGGAGACGGTGAAAAGCGGCGGCGCTGCCAGGTGAGTCCTCAACGGAGAGTTGGGTCTGCAGATGGACCAGGGGAACACTGCGGGATGGAGATGCCAGGGGCAGAGGAGGACGTGATACCTGAGGCAGGGGATGGGGATACTGGGAGGACCGACCCGCTGAGGTTCCAGGGAAGTGGCCTTTTGTATCGACTGTGCCCCAAATTACTTCGTTTCCATTGCTGGCCCCGCGCCTGCCAACCTACGGGCCGGAGGCGGGAGGAGAGTCTCCGAGCTGTAAGGTCCCAGGTCGGGGCTTCAGGAGTCCCGGGGCCACGGGGGAAAGAGGCCACGGTGGCGGAGGTAAATTTGTGTGAGGGCGGAGAGAGTGGCCAAAAGCCCGGAGGGCGTCCGCCCAGCGGCAGGCCAGGTGTTCGCGTCCCGCTGCGCCCGAGGCGGCGGCGGTGGGAGTACCCTTTCGCTGTCTGTGTGGTGAGGCTGGCCGAGCGGTCCGAGCGCCGAAGGGGTACAAACGCAGAGGTCACGTTTTGAAGGGAAGGAGGCTTTTGATGTCACCTGTTACTTTTTACCTGAGCCGTGGACAGTGTTAGTGGGGTGCGCGCTTGCGCGCAGGGGCCCGAAGGAAGGGCTCGAGTTTTCAGGATTTGTACCACAGTCCCTAATTAAGCACATTTGAAGATCAAGAAAAAGCGACTGGTTCTTAAATGAATAGTTTTATTTTCAGTATTTTAAGATTCCAGAAATCATGTAAATGTGTGATAACAGGGGCCTGGAGTCTGAAACCTGTTATTAATACGGAGTGAATGTTTTGCCTTTGGCACTGGACTCAGATTGGAAATTGGGTTAAAGTATTTTGTTGCAATCAAGTTTTTGGCCATGTGTTTCTTGTGTTTCTGGGTTTGTTTTGTAACTTGTGTAAAATCATGCAGTTTTCTGAAAATTGGGAAATCAGTACCAAGTGGTTGGTCTGACTACAAGACCCGTTTTGTTTAAAGCCCTCCCCTCCCCCACCCCCAAATCTAGCTATTAATTTATAAGTTATTTCTATTTTAAATTGTGTAGCTTCCTTTGATTGTTGGGGGGTTTTGTTTGTTTTGCAGAAATGACTCCTAAAATGACCAGTTTGTGTGTGTACGAACAATTATACTGTTAATAGAAGGAAAATAACTTTTCTGATAGTTTTCTTGTATCTTGGTTTTTAGAGAGGGAAATGTCATCAGTGGAAACACAGCAAGAGCAGTTGCCTCAGTCAGATCCATCTCCATCACCAAACTCATGTAGCTCCTTTGAACTAATAGACATGGACGCTGGCGGCTTGTATGAACCAGTTTCTCCTCATTGGTTTTATTGTAAGATAATAGATTCTAAAGAGACATGGATTCCTTTCAACTCTGTGGATTCACAGCAACTGGAAGAGGCATATGGCTCTGGTAGGAGAAAAAGGATGACTTACAATAGACAAAGACTTACTGCCATCTCTCTCAAACTATGATATTAGTCCTTATAGTGAATGCTATTAAAAATATATTTTAGATCGTTTTCTAGTTATCCCTCTCTAGCATTTGTATATAGAAGCTGCATTACTACCCAATTTATAATATTTAAGAATTTGGTGTGTATTTCAGTACCTATTATAATTTCTGCATAGTTATCCAATAATATTTCTTATGTTCTAGCTTGTATTTCAGTTTTTGTTTATAAAGAGTGTCTATGGGGAAGTGTCACATTCATATTGCAAAAGAATGAATTCTTTATTTGTTGCCTTTTTTCTTCTTTTGTGAAACATGATTCTAGTTACTACTTTATCATCATAATGGTCATGGTCATTAATTCTCTAGCAAAAAGTTCAGAAAAACCATTTTATATATATATATAAAGGGACACTACTATCTCCTCCAAAAAAGAACAAAACAGTGTTTGGGTATTATTTTGTGTGTATGTGTATATGTTTCATTAAAACCAAAAATGTTTTTGATGGTTTGTAAAGTTGTTAGTGAAAAATAACAAATTCCATTTTGTTTAATGTTTATCCAAGTAGAAACTGTCATGTGTTTTTATAACATTATTTAAAATATAACTCAGAACTGTATTTTGGACACTTATTTTGATATATGTACTTTTTTCCCCCTTTCCAATTCTTCATAGGAAAAGATTGTAATGGGAGAGTTGTCCCCACTGATGGGGGCAGGTATGATGTTCACTTGGGGGAGAGGATGCGATATGCTGTATATTGGGATGAGCTGGCATCGGAAGTGAGACGATGTACCTGGTTTTACAAGGGAGACAAAGATAATAAGTATATTCCATACTCCGAGAGCTTCAGCCAAGTATTAGAGGTATTCCTTTGACCCTTTTTAACTCATTTTCTTTATTTTTTTCTTATTTAATAATTTTTTCTTCCTCTGTGTCTTACATTTTTTGAAAATTTCAGGAAGAGCTTGGTTCTATCTGCACACAGTTTATTGCCTTTCTTTTGTAAGTTAGTTTCAAGATAAAGTAGTTTTTTCAGATTTTAAAATACACTATTGAAATTGTTATACCTTTAAATGAAAAAGTGTTTTCCTTAATGGTAATTATTGTTAATATTTAAACTATGATTACAGGATTGTCTTTTTGCCTTTTAGTTTTCTTGCTCTGAAAAGAGTCTGAAATTTGTTTAAATTGCAATAGGACATTAATATTATTGAAATAAATTTATCAAAATGTGAACAATGATTATTTCTAGTCTAGGTGATGGAATTAAGATTGATTTTTTTGTCCTGCACTATTAATATTACATTTAAAAGAATTTTAAAATAAAATTCTCTTATTAAATAGGTAAGCATAGACCTATTTGATAAGAGAAAGAACTACATATGTAATATATTCCTAGTTTTATGGAAAATATATATGCATTAATATTATTGAAAGAAATATATCAAAATGTGAAAAATATTTATCTCCAGTGTAGATAACACAAGTAGGAGTGAAGAGTGATTTTTGTTTTCTTTGTCTCATATTATTTGTTATAATTTTAAAATAAATTCAGTTAATTAGAGTAGGATATTCTTACTGCAATTGTTTATTTAGCAGTATTCTTGTGAAAAGTTTAATTTTAATAGAAAAGCTATAAGAGAAATCTAATGAAATGTATTTTCTCTTAAGGAAACTTACAGACTTGCTGTAACTCTTGATGAATGGAAAAAGAAACTGGAGTCTCCCAACAGAGAAATTATTATATTACACAATCCAAAGGTAAAGCAAATTAAAGCCTTTGTCTAATGTTGGGATTAAAGGTTAATTGCATTACTAAAGAGAACTTCATTGGTTTCTTTTTCCTAGGGATTCTACTGAGGATAAGCTTTGGGAATTTTTATATTATATCAACAATTACGAAACAAAACTTGTAGCCACTACTATTATTTCCCTTGTTTAGTTTACACAAAAGAATTTTCTTAGGGAAAATTATGCCACTATAGAGTAAGAGCATCACTGATAGATTATGTGGGCATATTTTCCATGTGAAGGGTATCATCTGTTAGCCTGGTATATGCTTTCTTTTCTTTTCTTTTTTTTTTTTAGTTTTATTGAGGTAATATTGACAAGTAAAATTGTAAGATATTTAAATAGTACATCATTAGCCAAATGTATTTTCACAGTTCTCATTTTAAGCTGTAGGAGTTGCATATCAAAACTCTAGTTGAGATTTGACTGCGCATTATGTTTTGAGGGACATATTCCTGCCTCCCAGAGTTTATACGTAGAGATGTCTTTAATGTAGAAGATCTTTATATCTATTCATTGTGAATGTTTTATTTTATGTATTAAACTACTCTGGGACCAGAAAAAAATGAATGTTATGTGCTTAATATTGCTTACGGGATTAAACAATTTTTGACCTTGTTTTTTTCTATTTAAGCTTATGGTGCATTACCAACCAGTTGCGGGGTCTGATGAATGGGGTTCAACACCCACTGAGCAGGGTCGACCAAGAACAGTAAAAAGAGGGGTTGAGAACATCTCTGTTGACATTCATTGTGGTAATGTTAATCATTAATTTTTTTCCTTATCTTTTGATATACTTGTTTATGGCTTAAATTGTGACTTCTTTCCATGGATTTAGATTACCTCAAGGCTTAAAAATGATCTTTAATCAATCATATGAGCTTACTTGTAGTTAACATTAGCATCACTTCATCTACTAAGACTCTTAGTAGGTATACCAATCTCTCTTAAAGTTGCTAAGTATGTATGGTGGGATGGGTAAAACTTGGCAGTTCTAATCAGGAATTCACTAACTACAGATGAACTGATTTAATTTTAATTCTAAGAAGTGTGATTCCACCTGTTTGATTAGAAGTTTAGTCCTGATACCGCCTGTTGTTGATTTCCAACTAAGGAAAACTATTTTTCAGTATGACCTTGATGGTTATCCATTGGTATCTGGGGTCACTTATGATTACTTTTATAATGTAATTAACTGGACTATAAAATTCCTTTTATCTTGCAGAGGAGATAGCTTGTCTCTTGGCCAAAGTCTTAGACTTACTATAATTAAAAGATGGGTTTAAAATTTCAGGCTTCAAATACATACCAGATATTATTGATACAATTGATAAAAATAGAATATTATATAAAGTTACTTTAATGTTAAATGGCCTGAATTCAATAACTGCCTTGTGGTTATATAAGACAATATTCTTAGGAAAAACACATTAAAATATTAAAGGGTTAAAGAGAGAGGTATGATGTATGCATTCTGATGTGTGCAACTTGTTCCCAGCTGGTTCAGAAAAATAAATGTATGTGTGTACACATATATATAAAAAGAGGGAATAATAAAGTGAATGTGGTAAGTGTTAAAGTGTTGAATCTGTGTAAAAAGTACATGGGCATTTCTTTACTATTCTTTCAAGTTTTCTGTAAGATTGCAGTTATTTCAAACTAAAAAGTTCTAAAAACCTGAAAAAGTTTTTCACAGACTTATTAAGATAAATTAGAAACAAAGTAAATAAAGTAAACACTGTAGTTTAACTAAGTACATAGTTATATCCGGGATTATTTTGTGTCCTTTAAATTATCTGCTTATTAACAACCACACCTAAAACAAAAACAAACTAAGCAAACAACTAGAACAGAAACAGAACCACAGAAATGGAGATCACGTGGAGTGTTATCAGCAGGGGAGTGGGAGGGGGAGAGAGGGAGAAAAGGTACAGAGAATAAGTAGCATAAATGATAGACAGGGGGAGGTTAAGAATAGTATAGGAAATGTAGAAGCCAAAGAACTTATATGTATGACCCATGGACGTGAACTAAAGTGGGGGTGGGAGTGAGGGGATGTGGGTGGGAGGGGCTGTTCAGGGCAGAGGGGAATAAAGGGGGGAAATGGGACAACTGTGAGAGCATAATCAATACGATATATCATTAAAAAAATAAAAAATAAATTATCTGCTTATATTTTAACTTGCCCATCTGTATAACCTATTTATTGTGAATGTTTGAGTTTAGAATATGTGACTAGTCATATAGAATAATTTTTCTTTTTAATTTCATTTATAGGAGAACCTTTACAAATAGACCACTTGGTTTTTGTAGTCCATGGGATTGGACCAGCTTGTGATCTCCGCTTTCGAAGCATTGTACAGTGTGGTAGGTTTGCAAAGCATGTAAGATTAGATCATTTAAGGGGAATATTAGTCAGTGCTCCTGTGAGCTGAAATAAAGTGTTATCTTTAGTCTGTTGTCTTAGCTGCATAATAGGATTTGGAGAGCTAAAGACTGGTGGCAAGGTAGTAAAGCTTCCCAGCTTAGACCTAAAGTACTAGTAAATTCCTTAGGCTAATTGTTTATGCTCTTAACTAATAATTCTTGAATGAACAAGCCCTTAATTCTTATAAAATTTTGTTATGATGTGATGGTCCTATGTCTAACCATTCCAAATGTAAAGGGACTGTAAAGATGATACAGTTTAAATGTGTAGTAGAAGCTATTGTAATTCAGACTCTGATAAACCTATTGATATTCTAATTTTAATATTTAGGTCATTAGCATAACTTGATTTTGAACGTAGTATCCTCTAAAACACGGGTGTCAGATTCATTTTCACTGGGGGCCACATCAGCCTCCTGGTTGCCTTCAAATATAGAGCTTCTTGCCCCTGGTTCAGGAGTAGTTACATTTATACAGTCCTAAAATTATATTCAGCCCTTTGAAGGCAACTACGAGGCTGATGTGGCCCCTGGTAAAAATGAGTTTTGACACCTCTCTCTAAAACTTGATAGTATTCAAAGTCTAATTGTCCCAATGTAGGAGTCTTATCCTACTGGCTAATGCTTCTAAGCATAAACCTTAGAAGGTTAAGACTGATGTAATATGAATTTCAAACAGCAGTGTATTTTTTTTTTAAATCTTAAGTATTGGGTAGTGGTTGTTTGTAAGAACAACCAATTTACATAGTCATGTGATAGTTTTCTTTCTTTTTTTTTAAATTGAAACATTTCCCATAACACATTAGAAGTTTTGAAGTTAGCTCTTTCTTTGATGAAATGTACTGTATTGTAAAATTTTTCTGAATACCACTTTGCTATTTTTTTATCTGCACCTGAAGACATTTGTCACTGCTTCTAGAAAGAGAAGAGGGGGGCGGGGGGGAACATTGATTGATTGCCTTCTCATACATGCCCTAACTGGAGATCAAACCTGCAACCTGGTTACGAGCTCTGACCTGGAATGAAACCTGCGGCCTTCTGGTCCACAGGATGATGCTCCAGCCAAATGAGCCTCACCGGCCAGGGCCCACTCTGTTGTTTTGGCTCAAGTAAAAACGTGTTCTAAGCAAATACAGATAAAGAATATAATTATGAGATCTGTTGAATCTTAATTCTACAAACTCATTGCTTTACTGTTGCATAAGTTAATTTTCTTTTCCAGTTAATGATTTTCGCAATGTTTCCTTGAACCTGCTACAAACGCATTTTAAGAAAGCCCAAGAAAATCAGCAGATTGGGAGGGTAGAGTTTCTTCCAGTCAACTGGCACAGTCCTTTGCATTCTACCGGTGTGGATGTGTGAGTAATACTGTACACCTTTTTTTAATAGTTCATTTTTATTGTATTTTTTCCTCTTTTCTGTTGCCATTTATTCCCCATACTCTCTTCCACTTCCACCCACCCTCTAACTTCCCCCACCCACACAGTCACCACACTGTTGTCCCCGTCCACGAGTGACCTTCGAGTTGCTAACTGTGACTGTGATATGCTCTCTGATCATTGATATGCTTACGGATATTACTGCTATAATTGATTGCATATTTAAAATTTTTTCAACAAAAGTTTTTTTGTATTTCTATGCCTTTTTTTAGAGATACATAATTAAATACTAACTAATCCCATGGTTTAACTAGTCCAGATTAGGAGTGAAGAGCTATATGTATTTTCTTATAGTATGTTTTACTGGCTCATTAATATTTACTATTACAGCTTTTTTTATTTAGCATTAACGCCAAACATTCTTTTCTTCCTATAGCATATAAGCATTTCCATCTTCAGATGTCAAAAGCCAACCTACCTTGAGATGTACATAGTATTTTCTTGTTTCTTTTGTGACCAAATTTAGGTAATATTTGTCTAAATTTGGGAAAAAAGGAAATCCCCAAGCATTAAATTATTAGTATTTATAACTTGGTACAACTGTTGGGTTGGCCAGAAAGTCTGTTTAGTTTTTTTTTCTGTAAAATAAAAGACACATTTTTCATTTTCACTAAAAACTTCATTGATTTGGATATTTTGAGTATGTCAGTTATCTCCCATTATTGGCTTATAGTGGGTAGAGGCTGGGGTGCTGCTAAACACCTTCCAATGCATAAAACAACCCCACAGCAAAGAATTATTTGACCAAAACGCCTACAGTACCAGGAAGTTTCACAAACCACTTTTGACACATTCAATCAGTCACAGCACCTTCTCCATACACTGCACAAATCTTTTTCTGCATTTCAGTTGCATTTTTAACTTTCTTGAAATAATAAAGTATAGTTCGCCAGAAATGTTGTATATCTTCTTCCATCTTTAGTATTAAAATGGCTGCACAAAAATTCACCAATTTTGATAAGTTTTTTTAAATGAATGCTGATATGACAGCTGTCAGAATGCAGTCTAACAAAATTGTTTCGAATGAAGTTAAAGACAACTAAGCCCTACTAGAGCCTTCGTATAGAAAAAACTAAATGAACTTTTTTTGGCCAACCCAATAAGTAATGGCTTTAAGTTATAACCCCAATATTTGTGTTTGTAAATTTTATGGTAATGTTAGAGAAGTTTGCCTTATATTAAGGATATTCGTGCCTTGATTGGTGTGGTTTAATTGGTTGCATGTCATCCTGCAAAGTGAAACGTTGCTGCTTCAATTCCTGGTCAGGGCCCATTGCCTAGGTTGTGGGTTTGGTCGCCTGTGGGGGTGAGTACAAGAGGCAACTGATTGATGTTTCTCTCCCTCTCTTTCTCCCTTCTTTCCTCCCTCTCTTTCCCTCTCTCTAAAAATAAATAAATATTTATTTTTTAGGAAGGATATTCAGCTATGGGCTCTCCAGAAAGTAGGATGTGCATCATATAGTTCTATGTTAGAACTAGGAGATACTGCTGTGGGAGATGAAGGAAGTAATCAGCATTATTTCCGCACTGATTCTGTGTCTCTCAGTTCTTAACCCTATGATTTGAGCATATTGCATGTGGCAAATACTCCATTGTGGTGTTGATTTTACTAGGTATGGAGTTCACATCGTATTTAAGCTGATTCTCAGAGGTGACTAAGGTCACATAGCCTTCTCTAAACTATAGAAACTGTTGAATTTTTGAGGAATTTCTCTGGGAATTTTGAGACAATTTTAACTGGAAGTTGATTTAGACAATGTCAGTATGGTTTTCCTTTGCAAGACATGAATTCTGTTTGCCTTTGGTTTCTTTCAGCTTTAAGGAATTCTGCATTGAGAGCTGATCCCATTTATCATTTTGCTTGTGTCCAGCTTTAACGTTGAATTGTAGGAAAACCCTCTTGTATCTTTTGTCTTTTTAAAAAAAGGCTTGTATTACATAGAATTATTTATATAAAAGTAGCACATATATTTAATGTTCATGCACTGTTTATGATTACCCAGGCCCAGCAAGCTTCAACACGTGGCCAGTTCTGCCCCCTCCCTATCATCACACCCCTGTGTGCTGCCTGTCTCTCCACCATATTATTTTGGAGTCAAATTATAGACATCATATCATTTCATCTATAAATGTTTGGGTTTGTAAATCTTAAAGGACTTTTAATAAAATATAACACCATTATTACACCTAAAAAATTCTTAATGTCAGCAAATATACAGTGTTCAAATTTCCAACTGTACATATAAATTCATGATTTATATATACACAAATATATATACATACATTCACAAACACAAATGCACACATATATACATACATACATATGTAGTTTAAACTGGAATCCGAATAAGGTCCATAAATTGCGATTAGTTGATATGTCTTAAGTCTCTCTCAATTTCTTGATTACCTTTCCAACTGTTGTTTTATTGCAACTTTTGTATTGAAGAGGCTGAGTTGTCTTGTAGAGCTTATACTCTGAATTTTGTTGATCACATCCCTTTGACTTCATTAAACATTTTTCTCTGTCCTCTGTATATCCTATAAGTTGATAGTTGCTTCTTGTATATTTAAATATCTAGGTCTAGGCTTGGAGGCTAAGCTACTTAACTTAGAGGAAGCTATGGCATGTATTTTGGTTTTCTGCTTAAAATACCTTTCCTTTTTTTCAGAGATCTGCAGCGAATAACCCTGCCCAGCATTAACCGCCTACGGCACTTCACCAACGATACAATTCTGGATGTCTTCTTCTACAATAGCCCCACTTACTGTCAGACTATTGTGGACACAGTTGCTTCTGAAATGAACCGAATATATACACTTTTTCTGCAGAGGAACCCTGATTTCAAAGGGGGTGTATCCATTGCTGGCCATAGCTTAGGTAACAAATGTATTTTCTGTAACCAGAGAGGATGATCACATTTTTAGGACACCTGTTTTTGAAGAACAGTGTCTCTTATCAGTATCAGATTCAGAGATCTAGAACTGAGCTTTGATGAAGACTTTGGAAAGGGTTGGAAGGATGGTGGTGGAGTGGAAAGAAAGACTATCTGCTTTGTAGATTTTGCTATATGGGTAATTAATTGGGTTACTTTTTTGTATAAAAGACAACTATTTAGTGTTAATGTTTAGAAATTGTTCCTTCTTCTGTTTTACTTACAGGTTCACTTATATTGTTTGACATCCTAACAAATCAGAAAGATTCTTTGGGGAGTATTGACAGTGAAAAGGTAATTTAAATGTTCAGATAGGTTCTCTTGTAGCTTTTCTTAGTAAGAATTTTTAGATTTTAGACTTATTTTTTGTTTTTTGCTTAGTCTCATACCATAAGATTAAATTTACATTTATTTAAACAGACTTATAATTAATTCTGTCTTGCTTCTTGGATGATAAGAAGCAAGGTACCAGTATGCTTCTACAAATATTTGCCACATTCTAAAATGACTATTAGTGTGTTATTTTCCATTATAAATATGCACCAGTGATCTATTATTAGAATTATAAAATTGTTGAGCTGAAATGGAGTTTGCATATGATGAAATGAATAGTGAATTAGATGCATATTGATATGATTTATAGAAATTGTTTGAAAGCACTGGACTCAATGGTTAAATGTCTTTTAGTAAAAGAGTTCGGTGAACACTTATCTGTAGTGCTGAGTTAGTACTTAGTATATACTGTCTTGTATTTTTTCTCTTTTTATGTAAGTGTCCTATTTCTCCTGTTGGACTGGGAGTTCCTTCAGGGCGGGGCTTTGCCTTAGATTGTTTTATGTCTTAAACACTGTTTCTGTAATAAGAGCTCAGTAAATGTTTTTTGTTAATGATAATGAACAATACTTTGATAATTATTCATTCACTCATTTATTTTAAAACATTAAGTTTCAAATGAAGTTGCAAAAAGTTAGAGATCAGCACCTCTTAATTTGTACTTTTTATAAATCACAATTTATTTAAAGCTAAAATATATCTATATGTGAAAATCTTATGTAGTGTATTTCTTTACTGCAAAATGGTGTTAATAAAAGGAAAATCTAAGTGAATGTAGATATTATGAGCTTTACAATTTAATTTTTAGGATTCACCAAATAGGGATCAAGGAGACACGCCAACGCTAGAGGAAGATCTGAAGAAACTTCAACTTTCTGAATTCCTTGGTATATTTGAGAAGGAGAAAGTAGATAAGGAAGCTCTGGTAAAAAGATCTTTTAAAACTTTGTCATACCATTTTTAGTATTTTTATTGCTTATCTTCATCATACTGCTTAGTAAGAACCTGCTCTTTAGAAGCATTTTAGTCATAAATACTTTCTTATCATTAGTAATGTTCTTTAGCATTATTTATGTGTTTTTTAATCATATCAAGTGATCTTTGCTTCGTGTTTAAAGTTCAAGAGGAATCAATGATAGAAATAGTGCAGAGACTAAAAAACAGCACAGCTCAGAAAACAGAACAGGAAAAAATGACCAGTAACTATTCCAACTCTCATTTTCTGTTACACTTTCAAGAACTCTACTATTGATATTTGCTTGTTTATTTGTTTTTGTTTTTTTGTGTTTTTATTTTGGTTTGCAATACATTCATTCAGCAGGTATTCAGCATAGTGAATGCTTACTATGACCATACCAAGTACCGTAGATAGAGTGGTACATGAGACAGATATGGTCCCTAACCTCATGGTGTTTATAGTTTACTGCTAAAAACACATGTAAATAATAAAAAACATAAATGACAGTAGCGATAAGTTCTAAGGAACAGTACACAGTGGCATAAGAACGTGTAAGATGAACTAATCTAGTTTGAAGGAAGACTTCCCTAGTCAGGTAAGTAGCACTTCAGCTCAGATCTTGATTGTTAGTCTGTTTCATGCTCTGTGTTTGCTCTGTGTTCTTACTGCTTGTGTCCGTGAGTGGGAACATGATCTTTCTCAGGAATGTGACATCCGAGTGAGCATGGAAATCAAGGAGGGTTTTTCTGTCATTAAATTAGATACCTACTTCCGTTGATTTTTTTCCAGTAATACAATGTTAGCTGTATTACTATAGCATTAATACTGTAATACTGATACTTTTTATTCTTCTTTAGGCTTTTTTTGTGTGAATAAAATACTATTTCCTTTTCGAAGTTATTAATGATGTACCACTAGGAAGCCCTAATAATATAAATAAAGCAAAGAATAACAGAGTACTAAGTTCTTATTCTTTTCAGAGAATAGGACATTTAATTGATTTTATTTTGCTGAGAAATAAGAATGGCATTTGATTTTCTATGCCTAGGCTTTATGTACAGACAAAGATCTTCAGGAAATGGGAATTCCCTTAGGACCAAGAAAGAAGATATTAAATTACTTTAGGACCAGAGAAAGTTCAATGGTATGTGCTTAATATAGCTTATAGTATTAAACAAGTTTGAGATCCTTGTATCCTTTTGCTTTGTAAAGTGTATAGCCTAGGGAGCTGAGTAATTTTGTTAATTAATTTTGGCTCTATTTTTAGAAATTAAACAAGTTTATTGATACCATAACAATATTACTAACTTCAGAAGTCTTATCTCCTCTAGACTCCTAATATAATTTCATTTTTATTTTTGTTTATAACTGTTTTATGGAAATGTAATTTATATCACATACCATAAAATTCTTCTTTAAAAGTATACAATTCAGTGATTTTCAATATATTCAGAGTTGTGTCACCATTACCACTAATCCCCTCAGTCCCCCCACACCCCCCAAAAAATTATACTCCTTAGCAGTCACTCCCCATTCCTCCCTCCTGTGACCCACTAATCTACTTTCTGTCTTTATGGTTTTCTTATTCTGGGCATTTCATATAAATGGATTCATACAATATGTGCCCTATTATAACTGGCTTCTTTCCTTTAGCATAACATACTCAAGGTTTATCCCTGTTGGCCAGTGTCACCTCAGTAAAATCAATAAAAGGGGGAAAAATTGAAAAAAGAAAGGTTTGTCCATGTAGTAACACTACTAATACATTCAGTTTGGCCACTGAATTCTTTTCCATATTTTAGTAGTTAGTTATTTTTCAACTTTTTTAGCAGGTTGCTCAGTTCTTATTTAGGGCCCAGTATTTGCATCATTTTTATACTCATAGAGACATTCTTTTTGCTTTAATTTGAAAGGCATAGCAGTTTATTGAACTTCTTAGCAATCCTCAGTGTTCTTTTCCACAGTGCTCTGCTATTGTTTTCTTTCATGATGGTTGCCTAACTTTCCAGCTATGCCCAAATGACTGTACAGCTTCATTTTAGAGCATGTGGGGATGTTGATTCATAAATTAAGGCAATTTTGTTTTTATAAACCATATTTTGTTTTCATCAGCTTTATCTTGTTTTCTGAGAGACTTCCTGGAATTATTGGCTGTCATTCCAGAACTTTCCCATGCAGGTTTTCAAACCAGTAGAAAACTGTATAAAATCCTTTGGATATTTTTACTACACAGAAGCTCCACAAACTATTTTTTTTATTCATTAGGGTATTACTAGACCATCTCTGCAATCAGCTTCAGGGACAAATATGTCTAATATTCCCAAAGATTCGGAGTTCTGCAGTAGTGCCAATGGTACTGGGAATGACTATCTGGATGTTGGCATTGGGCAGGTAACAATACTAATTCTCTTTGTTCATTTTATGGCCTGCCATTCCTATGGTAAGAAAAGATATCATTCTTGTCATTGAGAGATGCTTTTTATTTTTCTCCTTCCAGGTGTCTGTAAAATACCCCCGGCTCATCTATAAACCAGAAATATTCTTTGCCTTTGGATCTCCCATTGGAATGTTCCTTACTGTTCGAGGACTAAAAAGAATTGATCCCAACTACAGATTTCCAACATGCAAAGGTTTCTTCAATATTTATCACCCTGTAAGCATTGGATAGTTCTCGTGGTTTTACCTGAATATTAGAGTTTATTGGTAAAGGGGATATGATTTTCTGTTGTGTTGATTTATGTTTTATATACTATTTTGTAGTAATGAGGTAACCTATAAACAGTATGAATCTGGAGTGATGTGGCGGAATAACTGTACATTTTTTTAAAATGAGCTCATAATCATTCTTGCCTGATACACATTAACACTTCCTCAGACTGTCTTTGTTTAGCAGAGGTATAGGTAGCTATTGTTTTTCCTATGTAGTTTGATCCTGTGGCTTATAGAATTGAACCAATGGTGGTCCCAGGAGTGGAATTTGAGCCAATGCTGATCCCACATCATAAAGGCAGGAAACGGATGCACTTAGGTAAGACTGAGTACAGAACGTGATAATTGCAGACCTCAATCATCTTGTTTAGTTGTGTTGGACCCTAAACCCATTGTAAACCATGTAATATTCTTTATTCATATGTGTTTCAGAACTGAGAGAGGGCTTGACCAGGATGAGCATGGACCTTAAGAACAACTTGCTAGGTTCACTGCGGACGGCCTGGAAATCTTTTACCAGAGCTCCATACCCTGCCTTACAAGCTTCAGAAACTGTGGAAGAAACTGAAACAGAACCTGAGTCAAGTTCAGAGAAGCCTAGTGGTTGGTGATACTGTACACACTGATTTCCTACATCGGGCCAGATAAGAGGGACTTCATGATGTGTAGTTCCTGTTCTCTGAGGGACTTCTTACTTTGCCCTTTATATTGTAAGGGCCCCATACTATGGAGTCCTAAATGGCCTTCAGCTCTGCTAGCCTTTCCTGTCATCTAATAGGTACAAATTATGGAAGAACATTATTTGTGAGGAAAAATGTCAAGAGAACCTGGGCACTTGCTAATGAGACTTTAAAACATCTTCCACTTGGTAACTATGGGGGTGGTGTTAAGAGCCTACTCTCTGAGGCACCTTGCTTTTACCGAGGAGTGTCTGTGTCTTCATGGATCAGTTTTATTTTCCTGGCTGGGGACTAGCAGGATACTGTCCTCTTCATTTCAGTTAACATTGCATTCTAGTTTTCAATGATCTAGCAAGGGTGTCCAACCCGTGACCCAGGATGGCTATGAATGTGCCCAACACAAAATCATAAATTTACTTAAAACCTTTTTTTTGCTCATCATTTTTTGTTAGTGTTTGTGTATTTAATGTATAGCCCAAGACAACTCTTCTTCCAGTGTGGTCCAGAGATGTCAAAAGGTTGGACACCCCTGGGAGTTACAGTAAACTTGGAGTCTGTGGGGAGCTCATAATCATTGACAATCTTGATCATAACCACAACCTTGGAGGACTTGGCAGCTTTTAGATTCTTTGTATGGTTCTTCTATCCAGATGATAACGCAGAAGAGACCTCTGCAGCAGTTAAAGAAGAAGCACCCCCCATCAGTGTGGGAATGCTTAATGGAGGTCAGCGCATTGACTACGTGCTACAGGAGAAGCCCATTGAGAGTTTCAATGAGTATTTATTTGCTTTACAGAGCCATCTATGCTACTGGTGAGTGATTTTTTTTGTTCCTCTTGTTTTTGGTTTTTTGGTCTAATTGTTTCACAGTGTCCAGGGAACCACTGATCTGCCTCTGTCACTACAGATCAGTTTGCACATGACTAGTATATACTGTATTTTGGGGGCTATATAGATCCAATTTGGGAGGAATAATGGTTGTTAATGCTGCTGTTGAGTTCTGTTTACATTTACATTGGTGAAATATTATTTACATTATTAAATATTTTACCACATTTTTTGCTTCAAAAATTTTTATCCTATTTTCCTCTAAGACCTAAGTGCATCTTATGGACTGAAAAATATGGTAAATTGAGTCATACTACAATGTACTCTTTTTTTTAGTATGGCTTCTTTCATTCATCCATTTCATGTATATCAGTAGGTTTCTCCTTTTTATTGCTGAGTAGTTAGTAGTCCACTGTATGAATGGACCACAATTTGTTTAGCCAGTCACCTCTTGATGGACATTTAGGTGGTTTCCAGTTTTAGGTTATTACAAAACTGCTGTGTATAAGACTTTGTATGAACATACACTGTAATTTTTCTACGGTAAATATCTAGGTGTAGAATTGATGGGTAAGATGATTTTTTAAAAGAAATTGCCAAACTGTTTTTCTGCCAGCATTTTCCATTCCCATCAGCAGTATTTCAGAGTTCTAACTGCTCAGTATTCGTGACAACACATGGCTCCTCATTATGGCTTTAATTTGCATTTCCCTAATGAATAACAGTACTGAGCATATTTTCACGTGTTTGCCATCCATGTATCTTTGGCGAATTATCTATTCAAATCTTTTCCCCATTAAAAAAATTAAATTATTTTAGTAAGTTGCAAGAATTTTCTATATTCTAGTTACAGGTAAGTTTTTCCTCAGGATGTAGTTTTTCATTTTGTTTTGAAGAGCAGAAGTTTTTGATTTTTTTTTAAGATTTTTTAAATTTATTTTTAGAGAGGGAAGGGAGGGAGATAGAGAGAGAGAGAGAAACATCAATGTACGGTTGCTGGGGGTCATGGCCTGCAATCCAGGCATGTACCCTGACTGGGAGTCGAACCTGTGACACTAGAAGTTTTTGATTTTTAAAAAAATGATTTTATTTATTTTTAGAGAGAGAAGGGAGGGTGAAAGAGAGGAAAACATCAATGTGGGGTTGCCTCTTGTATTCCCCCTAGCCCACAAACCAGGCATGTGCCCTAACCAGGAATCAAAACCTGTGACCCTTTGGTTTGCATGCCAGCACTCAGTCCATTGAGCCACACCAGCCAGAGCAGGTTTTTTATTTTGATGAAATCTAATTTTTGATGTTTGTGCTTTTTTGACATATTTAAGAAATCATGGCCAAATCTAGTCATTAAGATTTCTCCTGTGTTCTATAAGTTATATTGTTTTAGCTTGTATAGTTAGATCTACAATCCACTTTGATTGAGTTAATTTTTAATAAATTTTAATAGGAAATAAGGATTAAATTTCATTGTTTTACATATGACCGTCCAATTATTTCAGCAACATTTGTTGAAAAGTTTTTTGGGATGGAGAAACCAGTGAGGTGCCTTGGCTCTCTTTTGTTCCATTGATCTGTCTGGGTGTTTGTTTTTTTTTTTAGATTTTAAAATTTACTTTTTTTTTTTTTTTCCCCCAGATAGAGGGGAAGGGAGGGAGAAAGGGAGAGAATCATCAATATGTGGTTGCCTCTCATGCACCCTCCACTTAGGGCTTGGCCTGCAACCCAGGCATGTGTCCTGACTGGGAGTCGAACTGGCAACCCTTTGATTCATAGGCTAGCGCTCAATCCACTGAGCCACACCAGCCAGACTATTTGTCTACCTTTATGCCAATAAAACGCTGTCTTGATTACTATAGATTTCTAAGTCTTAAAATCAGGTATCAGTTGAGTCCTTCAACTTTATTATTCGAAGTTAGTTTTAGCTGTTGTAGGTCTTTTGCATTTCCATAGAAGTATGTTTTAGAATGAGCTTATTTTAATTACAAAGCTTTCTGGGACTTTGTGATTATATTTTACCTATACATCAATTTGGGGAAAATTGACATCTTAATAATACTGAGTCTTTTGATGAAAAAACATGATATGTCTCAGTGTAACTTTGTTCTTTACTTTCTCTCAGCAATGTTTTGTAGTTTTCAGTCTATGTTTTGTGTATGCTCTAGTTTTAAATTTCATTTCTTCTATGTTCCTGTTTCTCTTTAGATTGAATAAATCTAAAAAAAATTACATTCTTCCTCTTATGAGTAAGGTTGAAACACTTTAATGTATACTTAAGGACCATTTTTATTTCCTTCTCTGGGAGCTATCTATACCTTTTATTTTGTTTTATATTGAAATGTTGGATTTTTAATTGATTAGTCTGCAATACGAGTTTCAGATTTTTTAAAAAAGATTTTATTTTTAATTTTAGAGAGAGGGGAAGGAAGAAAGAAGGAGAGAAACATCAGTGTGTGCCTCTCACATGTCCCCACACTAGGGACCCAGTGCACAACCCAGGCATGTGCCCTGGTTGGGAACTGAACCAGCAACCCTTTGGTTCTTAGGCCAGCACCCAATCCTCTGAGCCACACCAGCCAGGGCCACAACATGAGTCACATACCTTTTCCCCAGTTTGTCTTTGACATTGCATACACTGGGTTTTGCTATTCAGAAATTTTTCATTTTGATGTAGTCAATTTGTTTTTTCCTTTTTGGCTCCTGGAGTTTGTGTTATACTTAGAGCTTCCTTACTTTCAAAGAATTCCTTACCATAGTTTATCCTGATATTTTATGGTTTAATTTTTACATACAAATCTTTAATTCAGTTAAAATTTATCCTAATAAGGTATGGGTTGATCCAAGTCATTTTCCAGATGGGTATCCAGTTGTTACAACAGTTAATAGATTTGAGATTCTTCTAACTTGATTACATTAAATTTGTCAATGTTTTTAGGACTATCTCTGAGCTTTCTATTCTTTTTTGTTGATACCTTTTTTTTTTACGCATCAGGATCACACCATTTTAATATCACATCATTTAAAGTGCCTCTTGCTGGCATGAGTTTCTTAAGTTCTGTGTATGGAGTTTGTGGGGGATAGAAAAAGTCTGTGAATCCAATGAAATTTGTTTATAATGTTGAGTTTTATATGTGTATGTTGAGTTTTATATGTATATGTGGTCTTTTCTGGGGAGAAATCCATAGATTTCATTGGATTCTCAAGTAGGTTCATTACTGAAAAAAAGTTGAACCACAGATCTAGAGCAGTTTTCAAGCCTTTTCATCTCACATATAGTAATTACTAAAATTCTGCAGCATACACACAAATATATTTTTCCCTGTTTGAGAAAAAAAGTATAATTTTGATCGATTCACACAAAAAAAGAGTTTCTAAAAAATCAGGTCTCTATACTTGTATATAAGGATTTCTGGTACCAAGAATTAACCAGTCATACGCAATCTTATTATGGAGAGTGACCAGTAAGATCACCTTTATTATGTGATGTACATATTTATGGTTCAAGACAGGACATTGGGCCATGACCAAGTAGGTCAGTCGGTCACAGCGTCATCCTGACACGTCAAGGCTGCAGGTTTAATTTCGGCCTGGGCACATATAGGAATCAGCCAATAAATACATAAATACATGGAATGACAAACTGATGTTTCTCTCCCTCTCCCCCCTCTCCCACCCACTCCCATCCTCTCTCCCTCACTATCTTAAAAAAAACCCCCAATATATAAATACTTTTTAAAAAAAAGGGCACTCACACCCTATAGCTATTGTTTTGTGGGCTGTTGTCATTTTTTAATTTGACAATCTAAGGGGAAAGAGGTTAATGTCCCTGAGTAAACAGTCAGGTATTATCTGTTTTAAAAGTTCTTCTAGCACACCAGTTGAAAATCGATCATCTAGAAAAGTGTTAGCCACAGCGTTTGCCACATATCCTGAAGGCAAATCAGTCTTCATGAGTGTTACTTTTTATAATCAAATTTCTCTATGAACTGGATATAAGTAACTGCTTGTATATATACACACAGAATATCTAGAAGATGCATGAGAAATTGAGAGCATTGCTTGTCAGAAGTTGGGAACTAGAAGTTAAGAAACCGAGGTGGTGGACTTCTGACCAAGATGGAAGCATAGGTAGATACACTTTGCCTCTTCGTACAACCAAAAGGAGAACAACAAATTTAAAAACAAAAAATAACCAGAACTGTCAGAAAATTGAACTGTGTGGAAGTCCGACAACCAAGGAGTTAAAGAAGAAACATTCATGTAGACCGGGAAGAGAAGCGGAGACAGGCAACTGGGGTGGAGAGGACTTGCAGGAAGGTGGCAGCTGGTAGACTGGGTGAGTGAGGCAGCGGCTGGCGGATTGGGCTGTCTCACATTTGCATGTGGATAACCAGGAGGAACAACTGGGGAGTGAGACAGACCCTGCAACCCAGGGTTCCAGCATGGGGAAATAAAGCCTCAAACCCTCTGAAAAAAACTTGTGGGGGTTGAGGCGGCAGGAGAAACTCCCAGCCTCATAGGGGAGGTCGTTGGAGAGACCCACAGGGTCCTAGGACATACATACCCACCCATGTGGGAATCAGCACCAGGAGGGCCCAAGTTGCTTGTGGGTTGCAGAGGGAGTGAGTGAAAGCTGGCCAAGAGCTGAGCAAGTGGCATTGTTCCCTCTCGGACCCCTCCCCCACATACAGTGCCACAACACAGAGATGTGGGTTGCCCTGCCCTAGCAAATACCTAAGGCTCTGCCTTTACTAGGTAAAAGGTGTACCAAGACAAGACAAATATGGCCCACAAAAAATACAGCTAAGTGATGAAGAGATAACCAACCTATCAGATGCATAGTTCAAAACACTGGTAATCAGGATGCTCACAGAAATGGTTGAGTATGGTCACAAAATAGAGGAAGAAGTGAAGGCTATGAAAATGAGGAAATTTTTCCTATAAAGGAAAATGTACAGGGAACCAACCAACAGTGAAGGGAAGGAAACCGGGACTCAACAATTTGGAGCAAAAGGAAAAAATAAACATTCAATCAGAACAGAATGAAGAAACGAATTCAATAAAATGAGGAGAGGCTTAGGAACCTCTGGGACAACTTGTTCCAGAGGGACAAATGTTCCAACATCTGAATCATAGGGGTGCCAGAAGGAGAAGAGGAAGACCAAGAAATTGAAAACTTATTTGAAAACATAATGAAGAACTTTCCTAATCTGGCAAAGGAAATAGACTTCCATGAAGTCGGGGAAGCTGAGAGAGTTCCAAAGAAGTTGGACCCAAGTAAGCACACACCAAGGCACATCATAATTACATTATCCAAGATTAATGATAAAGAGAGAATCTTAAAAGCAGCAATAGAAAAGCAGAGAGTTACCTACAAAGGAGTTCCCATAAGACTATCAGCTGATTTCTCAATAGAAACCTTGCAGGCAAGAAGGGGCTGGAAAGAAGTATTCAAAGTCATGAAAGTCAAGGACCTACATCCAATATCACTCTATCCAGCAAAGCTATCATTTAGAGTAGAAGGGCAGATAAAGTGCTTCCTAGATAAGGTCAAGTTAAAGGACTTCATCATCACCAAGTCCTTCTATAAAAGAAGATAAAAAATATGAACAGTCAAATGATAACAAATTCACAACTACCAACAACTGAACCTAAAAATCAACAAAAACTAAGCAAACAACTAGAACAGGAATAGAATCACAGAAATGGAGATCACATGGAGGGTTATCAACAGGGAGGGAGAGGGGGCAAAAGAAAAAAAGAAAAAGAAGATAAAAAATATGAACAGTCAAATGATAACAAATTCACAACTACCAACAACTGAACCTAAAAATCAACAAAAACTAAGCAAACAACTAGAACAGGAATAGAATCACAGAAATGGAGATCACATGGAGGGTTATCAACAGGGAGGGAGAGGGGGCAAATGAGGGAAAAGGTATGGGGAATAAGAAGCTTAAATGGTAGGTACAAAATAGACAGGGGAAGGTTAAGAATAGTATGGGAAATGGAAAAGCCAAAGAACTTACATGTATGACCCATGGACATGAACTAAATGTGGGGGAATGCTGGTGGGAGGGGGTGTGCAGGGCAGAGGGGAATAAAGGGGAGTAAAGAATGGGACAATTGTAATAGTGTAATCAATACAATATATTTTAAAAAATGGGGGGAGGTTTCATTATTATACCCTATATATCTTGAATTTTGAACCATGTGATTGTATTATTTTTTCGAGAAAGGAACATTTAAAAAATTAAGGTGAGCAACTATGTGGCTCTTTCATATTGTCCCAAAAATGTGTTCTATGGAAAGGGAACAGTTCTTGTTATTTACTGCTAGCTTTTTTATATTACTGGATATAATGCTACACTTCCAAACAGCTGCCAATTATATCACCTTTGAGTATTTTTTGTAATGGTAAAAAAATTAATTTGTGCCCTGGCTGATGTGGCTCAGTGGATTGAGAATCATCCTATGAACCAAAAAGTTGCTGGTTCAATTCCCAGTCAGGGCACACACCTGGGTTGCGGGCCTGGTCCCCAGCTTGGGGCACATGAGAGGCAACCGACTGATCTCTCTCTCAGGCATTGATGTTTCTCTTCCTCCCTTCCCCTCCCTTTAAAAGTAAATAAATAAAATCTTTTTTTAAAAAAGTTAATTTGCAAGGTGGTTGTGTAGATTAAATGAGTTAATATATGTAAAGCATCTCATACAAATGTTAGTTTCTTCTTTTTACAATATAATTTTTTCTCTTTATAGGGAGTCTGAAGATACAGTGTTGCTGGTCCTCAAAGAAATCTACCAAACCCAGGGTGTCTTCCTTGATCAGCCTTTACAGTAGAACTGAATCTTCTATGGTTGTTTATTGTAAGTTTTTAAATGCCATGTACATAACACGTTATAAAGAACTATGGAGTCTTGGGCTCTTCATAAATATACTTTTCTGTTGCCTGTCACCCAAATCTAGGTTGTTGTCCATTTTTAGAGGGACGCTGGTTAAAATTCATGGGGGAAAGGTGCTATGGCGTTTTGATTAGTGGGAGGAGTGTGCGTGTGTGTGTGTGCGCATGTACTTATCTAGTGATTTGGTCCAATAATATTTGTCATTTTTAGGATCCAAATGCAGAATCTTAATAGTTCTGATCATCTAAGAGTTATCATAGCAACAGTTACAATTTTAATTCCAAGCAGCCCATCCTGAGATTTAAATTACTCAGCCTTTTAAGATACGTAACAGAAAGGCTGTATATTAGATTCTGGCATTCTCCCTGTGTGCCTTCCAGCTGTGACTACACGGTGACCTCTTCTCCCCTCTTTCCCCTAGATGGACCTTGTGGGATCCTTTCCCAGAAAACCCACCTGTGTGTTCCTGCAGTTTTTCTCTCCTCAGCTGCATCATTGCTTGCATGTTGCCTGCCACTCACTCACCATTCGGGGCTTTGTAAGATAATCTTCCACTTTGGAAGTGAGAGGATAAACAAAGGGAAAACACATTACTTTGTAACCACTGGCTTCATATATATGCTTGCCATTCTTTCTTCATAGCTGGGGGTGGTTTGCATACTTAATTCTTTGATGATAGTATATAGGTGCCACACTTTATTGCTTATGTCAGATGGTATTGCCTGTTCTGAGTTTGATTTGGGTTGGTAGAAATTTTTCTAGGAAATAATTCTAGTTTGGAAGCAGACTATTGGAAGCAGGCACTTGGGACACGCATCTCTCATTAGTGTTCTCTGCACTTGAAAACTAAGTCTAAGCGGACATGGAAAAGGCTGTTGAGCAGTCATTCCTTTGAGCCATCTTTTTTTACAAATCCTGTATGAAGAAAGACTAAAATGTAGCTTTAAAAAGTATTGTTTACTCTCTCTCCAGCTGACTGACAGGTTTATTGCTAAGAATCACTGATACTTTGCTGTTCATTGTTTTTACAGTTGTTTGAACTCATCTGAGAGTATAAATGGACTAATTAGTTCACATTAGGTGCGTCTTTATAAGGCATGTTATATATCTAGAAGAAGTCTGACTTACTTATTTGATAGTAGCTAATGTTCTTGAGGGTAAAGCTTTTATAAAAGCTGACAAATGCAGCCTTGAATTAATAAAATCTCTTAGTGGTGCATTTATGGTGGAATAGAATTGTGGAAGTCACCCACCATATCGACTTGGGTGAAGGTAGTATTGTGTGTCCTCTTTAAAAACACTTTGTAAACATCATTACCTTCTTAGATACCCATAAATCAGAATGCTTATTTAAAATGCTCATGGCTCAGGAGTGTTGGTTGAGCAGGTAGGTTTGGCTAGGGGAAAAAGTTTCTTATTCTAAAAGAAAAACATGCCTATATGGGCCAATGAACAGCTACTGCAGAGTCAGCATCAGCACATACAAAGTGAGGTGTGCCTTGAAGAAAACGAGTGAATATAGACTAATTTTTTTCCAAGGCATCTACTCACCACTGTTCCATATTTTCTTTCTCAAGTTGGTCCAAGTTTGTCATTGTCTTTGCAGTTTTCTTTGTGATATACTTCCCTCAGATTTCCACAGGCCATGGAATAGGCAGGCAAGCTGTGTTTTTCTTTCTTTCTTTCCTTTTTAATGTACCGTGGTATCAAAAGCACTGGCATTAACATTCACTTAAGCCATCCCTTCAACAGCATTGGACTTTCTCTCTTTCTGGAGAGAAAAGGTAGGGGGTAAATTAGTGTCACCCTAGAGATGGTAGAGGTAAGGTTGGGGTACAGGTTAGAGGCTGGCCTTTCTTTTCCCATCTATTTATAGACTAATGTTGACTAAGTCACTAAGTAGTTTCAGATAAACTGAATACTTTATTTTCTTTATACAGAAATTCTGAATTTGAAGTAAGGGTTATTGAGAATTAAGTAGCATTCAATATATATTATAGGGAAAGCTTTATGCTCTAACAGAATTGGTACTATTTAAGAGTAAACCAAAGCACAAGCAAAAGTGAGTTCTTATAACCAAAGATGAACAACATACCTCTGGATAGCTAGATAAAGCAATTCTTGTACTAAGAAATGTTTTTTTCTTGATGGTGAGGGACAGTAATTGTAAAAGAGCTTTATATCTTGTCTATCCACTTGTGGTATTTTGGTTGTATATTACACAGGGTAATAAGCTGGATTATTTTTTCCTCTGGAAACTGAAATATTTATGAATTGTACAGCTTTATAAAGAAAAGTAACAAAGGCAAATGACTTAGAGCCAGAAAGTCTTAAGTACCCTAGGATGTACCAATTTCAACACTTGCTGAGTAAGGCAAGCTGAAGTGGGGGGCAAAATTGTCTCTTAGTTTCCCTTTGCTTCCTTAGTAGCTAAATTGATATGCATTCTAATGTACAAAGTTATGTTGAGTCAGTAAATGTTAATTGTTTCAAAGGACTACATATCTTGAAAGCAGTCATTTCTGTCCTGGTTGTAATTAAGGGAAGTCACCATATTTACATTTTTAATTTACTTGCATCTTAGGGGACATATTTCATTAAAAATAAAAAGCAACTCTTTATTCTAAAAGTTAAGAAACATCTAGAAGAAAATACAAATAAGCATTCTAATCATGATACAATGTAATAAGGCAATGGATGCCTTTCTGGCAGGGAATAACAACAGAACATTTAAAAATGATAGCCAAATGGATATCAAATGTCAGCTAATGTAGCAAGTTTCACTCGATTTGGAGAATTTCTGGGGTGGTGAACAGGTGGAGGTACAGGGAGAGGGGAGAAGTGAGGGGCCAGAAACTCCATACTCCTTTCCCATACCTTGTCTTGTGCATCTGTCCCACTTGGCTGGCTGTTCCTGCATTCAGCTGTTGACATAAAAACATCCAAACCTACCTCTCTCATTCCTTGCACATCCACTCCCTTAATCATTAAGCTCCATGGATATTTAGGTTCTAAGGTCTAGCATTAAACAAAGCCTCGGGTCTCAATAACATGACCATTTTTCCTTTTTATATTTATTTGCAACTTCCACAAATCTCCAGAAAGATCGTATTTGCTTATTTCTTGTTCAACTAACAGCTAGATGAAGACATTTCATAGGGTGGTATTTTGGATTTTGGGGGCCCTTGTATGCTGGCACATAAGAGGATTCTGATTCCTGAACCTGGAAGCTCCAATAAGCTTGATTTAAATCCTTTATTTAGTTGTATATATTTTTAAATCATTTTTATTTTTCAATTACAGTTGAAAGCAGTATTACATTAGTTTCAGGTATACAACCCAGTGATTAGACACTGTATAACTAAATAATCATCCCAATAAACCTCATATCCCTCTAACACCATACAGTTATTAGAATAGTATTGACTATTCCCTGTGCTGTACTTTACATCCATCCCCATGACTATTCTGTAGCAACCAATTTGTACTTCTTAATCCCCTCAACCTTTGTCACCCAGCTCCTATAACCTCCTTCCTATCTGGCAACCATCAAAGTAATCTCTGTATTTATGAGTCTGTGTCTGTTTTGCATGTTCATTTATTTTTTAGATTCAATTGATGATAGATATGTATTGCCATTTTATTGTTCATATTTTTGATCTTAAAGAAGACCCTTTAACACTTCATATAATACTAGTTTGGTAATGATGAACTCCTTTAGCTTTTTCTTGTCTGGGAAGCTCTTTGTCTGTCTGTATATTCTAAGTGAGTGCTCTGCTGGGTGGATTAATATTGGATGTAGGTCCTTGCTTTTTATAATTTTGAGTATTTCTTGCCAATCCCTTCCAGCCTGAAGTTTCTTTTGAGAAATCAGCTAATAGTCTTATGGGGGCTCCCCTGTAGTTAACTCCTTTTCTCTTGCTGGGTTTAAAACTCTTTGTCTTTAATCTTTTGCATTTTGATTATGATGTGCCTTGGTGTGGGCCTCTCTGGGTTCTTGTTTGGGACTCTGTGCTTCCTGGACTTGTAGTTTATTTCTCCTTCACCAGGTTAGGGCAGTTTTCATCATTTTTTCAAATAGATTTTCAATTCTTGCCCTCTTCTCCGTCTGGCGCCCTCATGATATGAATATTGGTATGCCTGAAGTTGTCCCAGAGGCTCCATACACTATCTTCATTTTTTAAAATTCTTTTTGCTGTTTTGATTGGGTGTTTTTTGCTTCCTTATATTCTATATTGCTGATTTGGTTTTCAGCTTCATCTACTCTCCTGTTGATTCCCTGTAAACTTTTCTTTAGTGTATCTTTCATTTCTGACTAGTTCTTTATGGCATCTACCGTATTTTTCAGACTCTAAGACACACCCCCGTACTCGGGAGGAAAGGGGGTGAGTCTAATAGTCCGAATATTGCGAACCTGGCTTGCTGTGCAGGGGTGGGGGGTGGGGTGGCTGTGGTGGAGTGGGGTCACAGGAGGCTGCCACTGCATTTTCCTCCCAAATGGGGAGGGGAGTGTGTCTTACAGTTTGAAAGACAGGTTATGTCCTTTTTTTATGCTGTTGAAGTTCTCATTAAGTTCATCTACTCTTCCCTAAGTTCATTGAACATCCTTATAACCAGTGTTTTGAATTCTGCATTCAGGTGCTTCTTTTTGGAGTTGTGTTCTGTACTTTCATTGGGACATATTTCTTTGTCTCTTCATTTTGGTAGCTTCCTTGTGTTTGTTTCTATGTATTAGGTAGAGCTACTGTCTCCCGGGCTTGCTGGAGTGGCTTATTGCAGTAGGTGTCCTGTAGGGCCCCGGAGCACAGCCTCCCTCCTGGCTCACCTGAGCTGAGCACTCCAGGTGTTCCCCCTCCCCCGTGTGGGCTGTGCTAAACCTCTTGTAGTTGAGCTTTGATTTCTGTTGGCACATCAATGGGGGGGATTTTAGTTGTATATTATTTGCACTATTTCAGTCACATTGTGTGTTGCTCATCTCTTGACCAAGCCTATTTTTAAACTCTGGTAGAGTGTCATTTTATACATATTCCAAACTCCAGAACTGGTATTGCCTATCTTAGCAAAAGAGATTGTTTGCATGGAAAGATTAATAGCACTGAATTGCTTTCTGATATTTTGCACTTTTTGAAATGTCTGTTTTTTACATGATTATATTTAAAACTCTAGTAAATACTGAAATAAAACCATATTGACCCTCTGCCTACTGTTACTTGGTTCATCCATCATAAAGAGTATCAGTACAATAACCATTTTCTCTTCCCTTATTGATTATTAAACAAATTTAAAAAATAAAAGTTGCGGGCAAAGAACTAACATTTAAGTCCCTTTACTGGTGTTTTCATTGTCATAGGCAGATGTAGTTCAGAATTAAAAAAAAAAAAAAACAATTTAAAGCATGGCAGCTATAAGGTAAATCTGTGGCTGCCGCTACTGTAGTTGAGTCACTTATGTCAGATGAGGAAACCAGTTGTTTTACTGTGAAAATGTTCCAGCTCTCAAATGGTACTTACATATTAAAGAAAGCACATTCACCATTTTATTTGAATATCACATTTACTGGAGAAAAGAGATATACTGAAAATGTTATAGGAAGAAATACATAAGACAAGGTCATATTTAACATATAATCTCAATAAAAAGAAAGGTAGTTGCAGACACTGTAGCATCAATTCTGATGGTATCCTGTAATTGTTCCTTACAGCTCATTGTGAAGAAGGGACAGAAAAGGATTTATTTGTCTTCCACATAATGATACTTGTAATTTTTCTTTCGTGCCTTAGCCAGTTGGCAAAGTTGATGCATTTGGGCAGATCTTTACTCATGAAGGGAGGGAAGGAAACTCCTGAGCTCAGTTAAGGACAAATGAGGTAGTAACAGTCATCAGTTGTTAGCACTGAAATCATACTCCTAACCATTTCCTTTTTTATTTAGTAATTTGACAGATTATTTATGCCCACAGTATTATCTGCGGGGACTTGGATAAGATATGCATGACAATGGTAAATAAGCCACAGACAGACACTTTTCTCTTTAAGGCTTTATGGAATTGTCACCAGAAAAAGTAAACTAAACCAAAATAACTTAGTCATGCCCCTAAATTTTAAGGTTTTGAGGTATCGAAAATGAAGTTTTGATAATTAACTTAGCTCCTAAGATAAAGTGGGGCTATGCAAAGGCTTCTTTGTGACAACATCCTTCCAAGAACGGCATTTAAATTAAATGTAAAAACACTGTAGATCTTGGGATACCAGTCTGATGGACCAGATTCATAAGCTGTTGGAGGACTATTGAAAGATCTCTTTATCAGAATGTGTGGCATATCACAGTAAAAAAAGATCTTTGACTCCTCATGCTAAATTCACGTGACCAGAGACAAAACTGCATAATCATTTGGAAGCAAAAGTGAAGTGCTGACGTCCTCACTGTACCTCTTAAGAGGTCAAAGGTAAGACATTCCTATCTTAACCGCGGTCCAGATAGGACGGGCTGATTCACCTACAATTCTCCATAGAGGTAGCTCCAATTTCTAAACATCAAAATGATAAGGATCACTAGACATCTTTTGTGCGTTGGGAAGTACAACTCTGTTGTGAAATGGTTTATGGCATTCCGCATCAGTCAGAGGAGGATAATACTGCCTGTAGCAGACATAGGCAAAAGTCAGGCCAATCATGGATCCAACTAGTACATCTAGAAGAGAGAGGAGATAAAGTCTTCTCTTAATCATATTAGACTCTTAAATCGCGTTAGCTCAGCGTATAGAGAACTTGGCCCTCCAGGTTGTTCTGACTGGCCTGCAAAAACCCAAGTTTGGGGCTTTTTCAGTTTGATCATATAGTTTACACTGGATTATCTGTATTAGAGTGTTCTCTAAACACTAAATCAAAACACATCTTTAGTTAAGTAAATATAAGAAGACTTTTTCCAAGTATACTAGATTATAATTTTTTTAATTCAGAAAAATAATAGGTTCATTTCATGCTATTAACAATTTTCATGGTTTTTCACCATTTAGAGTTTTATAGGAAGGAGTAAGCTTTTCAAGGGTTGCCTCTCTTTACGAAAAAATGTTTATTCTTTAAAATAGGTCGCCTAATGCTCTCTGGGCAAAATTATCAGGTTTGTTTTGAAGATACTCTGTAATTTGGATATTTTACTGTATCATTTAACTTAAATTTTTTTGATTTACTTATCATTACAATTTAATTACAATTTTATATTTTCTTGAATTTTAATTTCATTTCTGAACAAACTCTCATGCAATGAACCTGACTTTTATTTTAAGACAGTAAGTAAATGGAGCTTTCAGGTTTGTTGTCAAAACTTTCTTGTAGTTTATTCTGAATTATGATGCTTCAAAATAATGGGAAAATCTAGGACAATTCCTCCTTGGAAATCTCTTTAAAAGGTAACAATGCACTTTCTCATCTTCCATATACTTATCAATGCATACCCTTAGTACAGAACCCAGACAATCCCATACTCATTTCTTTCTTTTTCAACAGATACTTAGTGAGCATGTCCTTTGTGCCAAGTCCTAGAGATAAGGTGATGAGTGATACATGGAAGCTTCCCTGGCATGAATACCTCACTTACCTTGCCAGTGATGCTTGTAGTCACAGGTCCGGGACAGTGCAATCACAGTTGCAAAAAACAGAGGTGACAGAAAGGCACAGAACCTCCAAGATTTCCCACGACCTCGTGGTGTGAAGCAATGTAACTTCCCCGCCAGGTAGAAGGAAGCAAAGGCCAGACCAGCAAATGCAACTAGAAGAGGAAAAACCTGTAAGTGTATGTGTTTTAAAGGAAGCTACCCCACTAATCTGCTAATAGGCAGCCAGGGGACATGAACATGTTTTATCCCTTTTTTTGTTTATTTCTGGAGTAGATCATTGATTATAAAGAAGATGAACCAAAAGGAAAAGTAAAGGACTTTTTGTGTCATGAAGCTAATATTTATCCTAAGAATAGTGTCCATGTCACTGGGCTAGTACAGTGTCAGATAAGGTAAGAATTTAAATGCTTTCTAAAACACCTGACATACAGTATCAATAAAGGTTATTTAATATTTTTATGATTAGTACAAGATGGTAGGATCTAGCAAATAATACAGTAATAAAATATTCAAATCTCATGAAGGTAAGCTACCTCCCCTCTTCTTAAAAATATATACCCTAATATTCGAGGCTCACGCTTGTGAAATCTTGGGGCCCTTAAAAAAAGAGCGTGGGGTTTGTCCAATTTCTAGATACAAGAACAAGAGTAGTGAGGCGTTCCTACATTAAATTCAGTGACCCCCAAACAGCAGAGTAGAGCCCACATGGTATGCATACAGGAAGAATGTCCACTAGGAAAGCTCTTACGGCCCTCATTCACCACGTCCTCATCTCCTGTGCACGTCAAGTCGGAACGGGCTTGCCCATCAGGGAAGCAACGGTAGAAGAAGTCTGGGCGTGGCCTGGAAGAAATGAGCATGGTCTGAACAGTGGTTGTTTACAACTCCAGAAACTATTTTTTGGTGTATCAGACATCAATAATCCTGTTAAGTATCGGTCAAGTCGTGTCTCAGGCAAAATAATGAGACTGGATTAGGATAGTCACCACCAAGAGAAATGCCTTATTTCCAGGGTCAGTATTTTATTCATGGGGGAAAAAGCCACTCCGGCATGTGATTATTTTTTAGGGCAAAGAGCACATCACAGTGCAGCTTCAAGGGGTACTCTTGAGGACAGTGGCTGCCGTGTCTGTCAGTGGGAAATGCTGTTCGGGCAGGAAAGAACCCAAGTGTCACCTGCAGGACTAGGGGGTAAGGAGGGGAGAAAGGACGGGCTGAGATAAAGAAAGGATAAAGACGTGTGCTGGAGTGCTGATAACCATCTCTCCGACCAAGGTAATGGCTGAGACAGACCCTGGTGTGGCAAACTCTTGTCACTTACCTCCCCACTATCAGTTTTATTGTGTTGGTAAAGATACCATTCAGAACCAGGGCAAGGCTGGCAGCTGGAAAGCAAAGAAACTTACTGTTAGTGGCATCTGCCTAGGAGGAACAGCATGGTCACTCTCGTTAAGACCACAGTCCTGACCTTCCCAAGACAGAGGAATGGTCAGGCTCCAACCACAGTGCAGTATAAAAATAATTCAGGCCCCCAATGACTGACTGCTCCAGTGTAGTACAGGGAGAACTTCCGCACGAGGCTGAAGACATTTCCGAGGCACATGTAATCTGGGGCATTTAGGCACGCCTGTGAGGTTAGCCAAGCTCACTGTGCTATTCTTCTGTCTCACAGGTAACAAAAGGGGTGCAGGAGGCAGGCACTTACTTCAGGAACACAGGCCTCAGTGTGTGGAGGCCACTGAGGTCACAACCCCTGCCCTCTTAGTCCTTAGTGTCTTAGGCACTAAGACACCAGGTAGAAAGGGTTAGCTCTTACCCAGGCAAGCTTGTTTGCTGTCTGTCGAGTCTGCCTTCTTGAGACATTTGGCCAGGAGGATCAAAGTCAGCGGAGAGAGAAATGCAATGGCCTGAACCAGAACATGGAAACGTGAAAAACCAAACCAAACCAAACCACAAAACTAGTTGTCAAAGGAGCTCCTACAGGGAAGAGGGATGGCAGTGACATACATGCACCAGACCCCACAGTTCCCGGGACAGATAGAGTTTGCATCTCGGTGTCTGTGGGTTAAGTGGGCACTGGGCAGCTCTTCCAGCAAACACAGCACCATTCTAAATGAGCAGCTACTCCAGGCCATCCCAAGGAACAGCTCACAGAACATGGCTCTTGAGCCAAAACAGAAGGCCAGCTGCTCTCTAAATCTGGATCTTAAAACATTAGGATGCAAAATCTTGAGCACATCAGGAAGCAACATCTTAGGACACCAACAAAGAGAGCAATAAGTTCCCTGCAAAGACAAATGAGCCAAGATGCTCCCTGCATTAAAGCACAACAATGAGTGCCAAGGAGCGGAAGAGGGGCTCGTTTTGTACGCACAAACATCGGCTTGGTGGGGAAATACTCAGGTTCCACATATGGATTCCGGTAAAGCCACATCTCCTCAGGTTGGATAACCCTCTGGAAGGGGGGCAGGAGGTCTGTTACCCTAAAGGGAAACAAACAAACGTGCGGAGCACGTTGGTTAGCTTTCTCTGGGCTTCCCAGGGAAGGACCCGGACCTCGGGGTGGAGAGGTGCGGGCGTGGCTCAGAGCATGAGAGCGGGAGGCCGCGGGGGGCCTTCTTGCCCTGTGCCTGCAAGAGGGTGTGGGGACCTGGCGGTCTGACCCGCAAACCACTTACCGGAAGACCGTGAACAGCACGATCCGCACTCCCAGTTCGGCCCCGAAGCCCGCCACTGCCTTCCTCATCTGCTCCATCGCGCCGCACTGACTGGCGGCCCGACGCACTGACGTGGCTGCCGCTGCACGGGATTCGAGCCGCACCGCGCATTGCCGCGCAGCCCCGCCCCGCCCCCCGCCTTGCCCCACCGGAGGCCGGATCTTGGTGCCCGCGATCGCCCTCTGGTAGGCAGTCGGGGAACTGCAGGGAGGCGGTCAGCCACCTCCGCACTGCCAGGCCAGCACTTTCAGGGAGAAGTGGCTTTGCGGGGTTCTCAGAGCATCACCTAGCAAAAGGAATGAAAGGCAAGCGATGCTGTTCTCCCACTGTCCTGTCCAGCAGCAGTTACCTTTCCATCTGACAAACCAGTGGGCTGAAAATGATGGCGATCTCCCAGTCACGTCCTTGGCCAACTAGCCAAGGCCTGGATAGTCTCATAACACACCAAAGGAGGTAGCAACGTTCTCTAAGGACCTTTCTTCCACGAACACAAATCACAAAACAAACCTCTGCATTTTCGGGTCCAAGTTTACTAGCAGCATAGCATTTTGAAGAAATACGTACTTGGCACTCAGGACTTGGGGTGCTACAGGCATCACCGCCCTAGGATGTATGTGCTGGGTCACGCGGCCCCGCAGTTAGGTCCACTCCCTCCCATGAAGGCCTCTAGCCCAGTGAGTTACAGCAAGAAAGTACAGGCAATGAGCAAATCCACATATTTAATTTGGAACATACAGGACAATTTATTGAAGTCAATCTCAAGCAAAATCTGAAATCAGTGGAATGTCATTAAGAACCTTTCCAAATTAATCCTCACAGAAGCAAAAAAACAATAAAACAAAAAACAAAAACCCCCCAAAACATTTCAATTCCAAAGTATTTGTAAAATAAAAAAGGCAACATCTCAGTAAATATAATATACGAAAATTATATGTTCCTACCAGCACACACAGCAGTAAGCAGCTTAAATAGTACAGGCAATCCTAAATACACAATAACTAGTCAACAATAAGCTATCTATATACAGGTTAACCAAGCTTTGCACATTTCACACTATGCAATAAAACATAGGTCAATCAACAAAATCCCCAAAATATCATATATCTTGAAGTCTGTGTGGCAACATCAAGTCAATATACAGTAATGCCCTAGTGGAACACCCCCAGGGAAAATTAACACTAATCCCTTAGTGTCAAGCTTCTAGCCAAGTCACAGAAACTCAAAAAGAGATTGACTTTAGTGAATATCGATGCTTTGTTATTAAAGACTCAAGTCTCAAGTGATTTAGGCAAAATAACATTTCACAGGATCTACAAAGTTTATTATAGATAAACAAAGTACAGAAATAACCAATCTACAAAGGTTGTTATCATAGATAAAGATCACAAGGAAATGAAAACAGAATCTGTAGGTATCTGTGTTTGTTGTGCAATTATCACAAGTGGGTACAAATGAATTTCTCATATCAATACCAATTATGCACACACCCTTGTATATAAAAAGAATCTTATTATTAGCCAGGTGTAATCATCATTTAACATCTTGGTTGTTGGTGGCAATAACGATTTTCTTTTTTAACATAGGGTATGTGACAGCACAAATGGAATAAGGAGCGATATAAATGACAACCAAGTAAAAGTAAATTTTACCCAGTCTACTTCCAAATGGACAAGAACACCTAATAAATACCTAATCTAGGTAATGTGAGGGATAATGAGAGCCATTCATACCTATCAGAAGTCTGTGGCCGGCAGAAAGGGGAGTACTGGAACCTGAGGCTGCTTTCTTGTCAATATGCAGACACAGTAATGTCACATAAGGAAACAAGGACCCAGTAAATGACTTTGGCAACAATTCACCTTTTCCCTTTTATTTGCACATTAACGACTCTCAGAGGCTACCAAAGGACAGGTAATTCTCTTCTCCTTCCCTTTCACACGTATGTGCCACAAGCACCTGAACTTGCCACCTAAGCAATGGACCGATGAAAGAAGAATGGAAATGGTTTTTGAAACACACAGGTTACACCCAGCATTTTAGGAGTGTAACATAAGTGCAAACTTCTGTGTTTTCCCTACACAGGCATATATTAAAAGGAAAGAAGAGGTGCTTGGGTTGACAAAATGACAAAATGACAAAATGAAGAACATATATAGAAAATATTCATAAAAATGCTGCTGGTATCCCATGCAGGAGTCTCTCCCTCAAATGTGTACATTAAATCTGAGATTCTACTGTGAACATGCTCTCCCATTTGCAGAACTTTACCTTTAACCCAAGTGAAAGAGGATAAGAGACTAGGCTATTTATTTTCAAAACAGTATACAAAACAATGCTTCTACTTCATAAATTTTAAAATAACTGTTAAAATAAGGAGAATCTGAAGAATTTCAAGTACTTAAAAAACCTGAATTCAATGAGGCAGAGGTCTCAATGTTAAAGTGACTACTTCGTACCTGTGGTAAACATTATCATTCCCCGCCCTCACCCTAATATAACCCTCTTTCCCCCTGTGCCCCACCCCAGAAAAAAGTTGGTCGATTTCAGTATATACAAATTTCCAACTTTTCAATATTTGTTAATACATGACAAAGCTGTCTAATTATATTTTCTCCCTAGCTTATCTGAAAATGGAAGCAAGTTCTCCTCTTTGTTTACACATAACCAGAGACCAATTCTACGTGGCCTTAGGTGGAAGGAAATTATTCCAGATGATCACTTCATGCCTGCTGCAACTTGGACAACTTGGGATGGCTAGACGCATCAGCCTTGTAAGAATCAACGCAAAAACTAATTTGCTCTGCCCATTAAGCAACTTCCCAGTGTCGGCGTACCTCATGTACATCACACGTAAGCTTCCCAAGCTGCAAGGACTCCAAGGTACCTTGTTTTCTTATCCTGTTGGGACGTGGCAAGTAGCAGCACCTTGACTTGAAGGTGAAAGCTAGAGGAAGAGCTTTTATTTTAAAATGAAATGAAAGACAAGCAACAAATGCTGGGTAGTCCAGAGATTACATTCTGTGTAACTGGCCTAGCTGCCTGTTTCCCAACTGCAGATCTGGGTTTGACCCTGACTGGAGCATACACCATGCAACAAGCTACTCGAAAAGGAAACTCCACTTCATGAATCAGGAGAGAAAGTTGTCCAAGAGCCTGCCCTGCCTAGGGGTCCTTTACATGATTATCTCAGAATTTCACGACATTATTTACAGGCATGTTTCCAAATGCTTGGAAATGACAGAAGGGAACTGGGAGCAGCCTTACTTGCCCCTATTACTATTACCATTCCTATCATTTAGTTGAGATATGTTCCTGACATGAACACCCAGAAATATCCAAATTTCAATGGTTCTAAAAATCAGCCTATTCCATAACTTAGGCCAGAGTATTTTTGAGAATTAAGACAGTGTGGGAACTTGTTAAAACAAAAATGAAAACAAATCCCACCTCACTCCTAATTCTAGCCCTGATTAAATATTTGAAAAGTGAATCGCGTCCCCCGGCTGCTTCAGCCTTCCAGGAACAAGGGCTGCGCCCCCCCCCCCGAGGCCGGGCCCAGCCCCTCCCTGCACTCCGAGGCCGGATTCTTTCCCTGGATTCTACCCTCAGTTGTTGCCGATCCAATTTTTGACACTTTTGCTGGTTATCTAAAATCTTATATTCACTTCTTCCTCTAGACAATTAATATGAGGCAAAAAAAAAAAATACCACCATTATCTCATGCTGTTTTAAAGTCATTTCATTTTTGGACAAGAATAAAAACCAACAATTTATGCTCTGACCACATACAGATTTAAAAGGTAACAAGACTATACTTTCAGGGATCATTTCTACAGTTCGTTAAAAGTCAGCAAACACCAACCTCTGACTGAGTGTGCAATATGTCTTTTGGAATATTTCATTGGTGAAGCACGGGCGAGCACAGTGCGTGGATACTATGCACACTTAAAAGCACAACTTGCTTTTTTTGCTTCTAGGACCTGCAACTTTACAATATAATAAATAGGCCGACAGTGACCCAGTGGAGGTGTGAGAAGAGCCCCTTGGCACTGGCACGGCTGACACTGCTGTGCGGACGGCTAAAGGACACTCGTGGGCAAAGACGCCAGAGCTGGGGGTAGCTATTTCATTCTCTACCCTGGTTGCTGAAATGGCAGAACAGTCCTGTGAGTCATCACACCCTCCTGCCCCCCAAGATTAAGAAGTCTCAGCAGAGCTCTTTTACAGATATACAAACAAAATGTGACACAATGAAGAAACTGCATAAAAATACTTAAACCTAAGGTATTTGTAGTATATAGGATATACCCTGGCTTACCATATAAAAGTCTCAGATATTAAACAGCACTAAGGAGATAAGATTTCATGTTGGATACTGTTTCAACAAGAGTTGCATTTCGAATATTAAAGGAAATCCTTCATGTTAGTAAGTTTTAAAAAGCAAACATTTATCATATACATATATAAAATAAAGTTTTAGTATGATAAAACCTAGATTTTCTTAAATTATTTTTTAAAAGGACATCAAACTATATAATTGTTCAAGAGCAAAGTTTAGTGTTTTGGTGAGATATAATTCATGTTACCTGTAGCAATTATAGTTGGTAACATGCATAGCATTTTCCATTTTGCTCTTTCTTTTGGGACCATATCTAATCAATAGAATTATTGGAGGCCCAACAAGTTACCTCAGAATTAATTGCCAGAATCAGGCAAATGGCAGTTTAGGAGCTTAAGTAAAGGAAATGTAGTGTTTTTTGTTTTGTTTCGTTTTTTTTACAAGACAAAATCCAGTACAATTGCACATTTACATACAAAAAAAAGAGAGGCACAAAACAGCTTTTCTTCTTGTTTACCAGAGAAGAGCTCTAGATTGACAGGAGAAGGGAACACACGGAGCGCGACCGAAGGATGCGGCAGAGCACCCACCCTCCGCACCTCCTAGGTCACTAGGTACTTCTTGAGGGAAAAGAAATGCTACCAGCGACTGCAGGCCATCAAAATTCACAGAGCAAGTTAACGTTCATTCAAGCTAATTCTAGACTTCTACTTAGTACAGTGTTACAACAATGTCTGACATTACTAATTAGTTCATTCAAGGAACACTGGAACACACATATTCCTAAGCATTAAACGCAAGTGAGTTTTGTGGGCAGACATCTCGGTAGACTCGCATTACGAGATCCAAGCAACACAGCCAACCGTCTTCGCTAACACTGCTTTCTTGGGAGCTTTCCCTAAGTGCCTCCAAAGATGGAGTGTGTTTGTGTGGCTCTTACATACCCTGTACAAGAAGTGCTTCCCCTCCCTCCTTCGACGGGGGCAATTTCACGTACTGGATAGCACTAAACAGAAATTGTTGACATACAACTTTGAGATGCTCCGCCCCCGCCCCCATTAGGAACTAAACCAAAAAGAGTTAGTCAAATACAATTCAAATTCATTTGTGAGTTTCACCAGGAAACAAGACTGAGGGGTCAACTGACAAAGGGAATGTTTGATTAGGAGAAGGAAGGGACAGAAAGTAAAATGTCCTCAATTCTTTCCAAGTCAGACCAGGGTGTGACAGAAAATGGTGCTTATATGATCCAACTTTTTTGGTCTGTGCCATTCCTCTTCCTTTAGCTGCCATTATCAATGTGTCAAGAAACAGGAATGACCATTCTAACACTATGCATTCCTGTCCACATAAACACACTTCATCAAAAATACCCACTGTTAATGGAAAGCATTCCAAACTCAGTAAGTACCTCCACTTCTCTTTTTTCCTCCAAAACAAAACCAAAAACCACATTATATACCTTTCTATGTAAACTTATCATATCACAAAGCCCACCTGATTTAAAGACCACAGAGGTAAGATCCACTGAGGCATTGTGTTTGCAAGAGGCCAGATTCGATACTTCCATGGAACGCTTCTCTAAGACTACGAGACACATTTGGAAGGGAAAGAGAAGTCAGCCTACCCACTAGTCAGTACAGAGGTATATAACGATCATCATATCCTTTGCTAGAGGGCTTTCTCCAATTCCTACTACACACACACACACACACACACACACACCAGACTATCTGAACGACACTTCTCAAAATTTTTTAAATGAAAATAAATAAAGGAATGATGGTGACTTTTGCTTTTAACACCCAAGGAACACATCATAGACTATATTTATCTCATTAACAAACTTTCTTTTCTCCTCGCTCTTATTTTAAAAGCAAAGACATTTCCTTTTCTGGCTGCAAGACATTGAAGCACAACAAAAGGCAGGAAAGGACGAAGGGAATCAACCCCGCCCCACAACAGAATCCTCACACCAACGGAACAAACAGGAAAACCAGACACCCCAACTGCCCCCTCTGCGGCGCAGGCTCCATTCTCACCGAGTAAGGCAGTACTGATGGCGAAGGCTGCGTGCACTGCCGTGGTCTCTCCTCTTGCGAACGCATCGTCCACTTATTTTTTGCTTTTTTCCCCCCATTTAAATGAAAAGAAAAAAAAGGAAATCACCACCCATTTATTCCTTTACTTCTTCTCCATGATCTTGTGATTCCAATTTACATTTGATCTTGCTCCAGTATTCTGGTGACACAGGAGACTCGGGGTCATGTTCAGAGCAGCAGAGAAGGCCTTCCAGTGCGGAGGGAACCAGAGCTCCCTTTCCGTGATCTTTACAGAAGGAATGTGGACAGAACTCGCAGAAGAAAACCGCTGCGCTGCTGCACTCATTGCACTGATGCCATGGGCATTCCCACTTTCCTAGTTGGGGTTGGGGTGGGGGAGAAACGAGCCCAAGTTAGTGCCTGTCTCGATTACCCATGAAAAACCCAAGTCCCCACCTTCTCTGATCTGAGACTGAATTCAACCGAACACAACTCCAGATTTCAGCCAGACGCTGGTCTGGCTGGGTGCATCATTAGGCATAGACGTGAGATTCTGTCCAAAGCACTCACCCATGGCAATAATAAAAAGGAAGCCAATCCTTCCTTGCTGGCTCACGGGTATCCCAAATTTGCAAAGAGACAGATTTTCACTAGCATAACTTTTGTTTGCTATGGTTGGTTGTCCTATGCAATGATTCCCATTCCACAGCTCCACCAAGGAGAGGGGAGCATATTCTGAGTTACACACAGCTGGCAAGAACGCAAGTCGGAGAAAGGGGCTGCAAGGTCCAGCTTACCATATGGTGGCTGAGTCAGGTTAAGGCATAGGAGGTGGTATGCTTTGGGACAGTCCTTTTTGTCACACATGACCAGCTCTCCACCATCTCCACACTGAAAACAGTAATCTTCATGCATCTGCTTTGGTTCTGTTTTGATTTTCCGTCTCTTCTGCTTCAGCTTAGCATTTTTTGCCCTTTCTTCGGGTGTTGACACACACGCCGACTGGCCGGAGAAAAGGATCACAGTGTTAACGGTCACAGAGCATGAAGCTTTTAAGGGGAGGGAAAATCCTACAACACATTCATTTAAATTCATCTGTTGCTCAACAAACTGAAAACACCAGGAGAACTTATCCCATTACAGTGCTGTTATAAAAATGAGGCTTCAGCCCTGGCTGGCGTAGCTCAGTGGATTGAGCGCGGGCTGCGAACCAAAGCATCACAGGTTCGATTCCCAGTGAGGGTACATGCCTGGGTTGCAGGCCACGGCCCCCAGCAGCCGCACATTGATGTTTCTCTCTCTCTCTCTCCCTCCCTTCCCTCTCTATAAATAAATAAATAAATAAATAAATAAATAAATAAATATCTTAAAAAAAAATGAGGCTTCAGCCCTGGCTGATGTAGCTCAGTGGACTGAACGTGGGCTGTGACCCAAAGGGTCCCTGGTTCAATTCCCAGTCAGGGCTCAAGCCTGGGTTGCAGGCCAGGTCCCCAGTGGGGGTGTGCGAGAGGACACCACACACTGATGTTTCTCTCTCCTTCTACCCCCCTTCCCCTCTTTCTAAAAAGTAAATAAATAAAATCTTTAAAAAAAAACAAGGACTTCATTTTTATTGATTTCTGAATAGGTGCTTTTTTTTCATTGCAAAGACACTGACATACAATTCATATACCATTAAAGTCACCATTTTAAAGTGTATAATTCAATGGTTTTTAGTATATTGTGAATTTTAAAAAATTTTCAAAAAGGATTTTGCTAACTTCAAATTCTATCAGAAATACAAATGCCTTTTCAGAACCTAACAGATCTCACTAAGATATGCTTCACTAGAAAAAGTCTGAAGTCTGGGTAAACACAGGTGAAGGTCCACATATCAAACCAGGCTCCCATCGGCCAGCTGTTCCTGAGACGGCCATAAACAAGCCTGGTCCACAGCCCCAGGCCTACTGCTGGTACCCGCACAACTGACCTTTGGCCGCACTCCAAGAAAACCGCTGCAGTTCTCTGCGCCACAGTGGCACTCCGTTCTGCCATTGCCCAGACAATCCAGGTTGTAATTAAAAGTTAACTCCATCCCTAAGGACATGAGGAAATAAATACTCACACTCAAGGGGAAGAGAAATGCCGTCACAGACACATTCTCATAATGAGAAAGAGATGATTCTGCCATGAACTTTCCCCTCCCCCATGTTCTACACTGAAGACAGTGATGGAAAAAAAGAAAAAAGGGGGGGAAATAACTACAGGAAAACACCCCCTCTACCAATGCTTGCGGCAAAAATAAATATGCTACAAAAGTCATCACATCCTTTTCACTGAAGTGGTCAAAAACTATGTGATAGAGACCAAGACTCTGAAATCTCTGCTTGAGAAAAGTGGGTTCTAGTTTAGTTAGCTCTTTTCTAAAGCTAATTTATACTCCTTTCTAAATGCACAGTATGACCGTGGAATTATGACAACCATATTGTTTCCAGTAATTAATGCCTTATGGCCAGGGAGTTCCAAGTGCAGTTTTACTGCATTACAACAAAGATCCAGTGGTTCAGACGAGGAGGCCCCGGCTTTCTCTTAGCTGGGCTTGAACAGTCCACAGTGAGTCTAGAAATACAATTTAAATCTTTTGGCTACAATGTTTCTCTTCTTAAGCCATTTTTCTACAAAGGTAACAGAGGGGAAACTAAGTTTTGCTGCTAAGATGCTGGACGGGTAAGGAAAAATGAAAGCAGTAACTATGGCTTCAGGAGCTTTTATGTCTAATTTGAAACACACTGATCTTTCAAACTAAAACAACACCCCCACCCCCAACAAACCAAGAAACCAGTTCATGGTTTCTTGACACAGGCTTTCAATACTTAAAAAAAGAAAACAAAAGCTTAACCCTCTGGTTACGTTGTATAGAGAGCAATAACATGGAGAATTCATTCAGAAGAATCACAGATACACCAAATTCTGTAATAGCCTCTCTTACAGAAAGGCTCTTGCTAAGCTCCCTTTTGCAGGATAGAGATTTTTACTTCTTATTGACAGTTATTTGAATAAACATCTGAGCATCACACCTTGAAGAATGTCTCGCTTTCAAACGATACACCTGGTCCCTGGGGAGGGAGGCACGGTGGGTGGGGGGGGACACAAGTTACTGCTTTTACCTGCAGGAATATCACACAGAGCAAACAGTCCAACTCGAACATCTCCATTTACTGTCCATTTCTGTGTTTCACAGTTTGGGTTGCAACTGTGATTCATAAAGCGAGAGTAATTTCCTTTTGGGCCAGCGTCAATTATACGGTCCTTCGGAAAGAAAAGAAATGAAAGATGCCTCTGACATAAAACTAAACATAAGCTATCGTAGAAACACCCAACTCAGTCAAGAGCCACAAGACAGCAGCATTTTGCTACCAGCTGATGTCAGACAACTGACAGATACGAACACGTGACACGCTCTGAGCAGTTTACTGAGTTCTGTGCTTTATCTGATGACATTCAAGCCAGAGTAATCAAGATAAAGTGGAATTTAGTTTCTTCTGAAGTTTGTTTCTAGAAACAAACAGATCATAGAGTAATGCTGCTTAGAAGATTTTGCTGGCCACAGGCTTAGGAAAAGTCTCTCTTTTTTTCAAAGCATTTCTGATTAGAGAGCTCTGAGTTCACATAGCTACTTGTGATGGGAACTATGGTGTTTCACGGTTGGCCTTCCTTTTCTGCTCTGAGCAAGAAGCAAAAGAAACTAGAATAGGAGTAGTTGGCTGAGAGTTTAGGCCATAAAAAGCAAGTAGGGAAAATGAGAAATCTGGCTTCTGAATGAAGACTTGCAGATTTGACTGATGGGAGGGATGTACTCTCTAGTAGTTTTTTTCTTTTCTTTCTTTTCCATCAGTAGTAAGGGTGCCTCAGATAAAGCTCGTTGGTTATGATACTGCCACTGCACAAAGCTGGCAGTTTTCGGTTTGTTCTATTTTTACTTAAAGTCCAAAGTACAGTACAAACCTCAGCATCCCACCCCTCAATTTAAGTCTGATCTTCCGGACAGCTCCAGAGGACGGAGCCTCCCAAGTATGGTAAAGACGGCTGGAGGGGTCACTGGCAGGGGGACAGGATTCCAGGAGCCAATCAACACTCATAAATAAGTGGCATTTTATGTTTATAAAATATACATTCATAAAAGTTGTAAAACTTTCAAACAATGACATATCAGTTAAAATAATACTTCTTTCACATGACCTCTAGTTCTTACTTTTAATGATATCCTGACACGGTCTTCAAGATGGCCTGAGACACAGGAAGCATGGGTACTAACCCCAGCTCTTCCTTAAACTATAACAAGGTGTTCAGCACGTCATTTGTCATGGCTGTACCTCAGTCTCTTGTCCTCTGTAAACCAGAGGACTACTGAAGAAATTAAATGAGATAATGGACATCGAATAGGACTTATCTGATGCATGTATTAAACCAGCAGTTTTACCGTCATTTCTCTTATGACAGCACCCATTTCTCCCAACTTATTAAGAAAAAGTTTAAATGTGCAGAACAATTTTCAGAGTAGAACTGTTGCTAAATCAGAACTTCAGTGGTGGTTTATAACTTAGAATTACAGAGCTCATTCTCTCTTTCAGCGATAAACTGACAGCCAAGTCTTCCAGTGGCTGAGAAGAGCTGGGACTAGAACGCAGCTACGTTAACCGCCCCCACTCCTGGTTCACTTTCACGCACACGGCTGTCTCACGTGACACGTGCGAGGCTTCAATAAGCATTCACTTTGTACTCTGGGGTAACGAGCACATTGCAGGGGGGAGCACACTGGCTACTACTAATCAATATACTCGGCCTGAAGAAAATCAAATTAGAGGAAACTGAGTTCAACCTAAGACCATGAAAACGAAAACAGAAAGCCTTCTTTTCTTAAAAAACAAAACAAAACGCAATTTTACCTTGGTAACAGTTAACATATAAAAGTTAGTCACACTATTCTCATGGGCTCGCTTGATTCGCAATCTGCATTCTTCTTCATCAATTAATTCGCCAACATATTCATTTACAAATTCACCCTGCAGAGAAGCATGCGATGTATAAATGTGAAGCCAATGTACTGTATTAGGAAGCATTCCTTACACAACGCGTAGAATCCAAGAGAATTAACCAAAAAGAATCACAGAAATATAACTTCGACCCTAGAAACAAATCACTGCTGTCATTCATGAGCATTCAGGTGGCACTGTTTTTCTTGTGCCTGTGTCTCAAAAGTAATAATATGCCTGTCTTTTGTTTTGCTGACAGTAGTATTTCCATAGCCCAAGGGACCACTGTGGTACGTCATCGGGATCTGGGAATAATGCTGCCTTGGAGCCTTGAAGCTGCACTGCACAGGCTTCTACTAGTTTATGGCCTTGGGGGAGGATGGCAAAGATCTGACCCATAAAGAAATGAGCCTTTTTGTTGGATAACTTTTCATTTTTAAAAATTTTTGTTTTGCCATTCTGAGTTTTTTTTATTTTTTAATATATTTTATTGATTATGCTATTACAGTTGTCCCATTTCCCCCCTTCATTCCTCTCCACCGTGAAAACCCTCCCCCACCCACATTACCCACCTCTAGTTCATGTCTATGTGTCATAAGTTCTTTAGCTTCTACATTTCCCATACTATTCCTGCCCCACCCCGTCCACTTTCTACCTACCATCTATGCTTATTCTCCGTACCTTTGCCCCCTCTCTCTTCCTCCCACTCCCCCGTTGCTAACCCTCCATGTGATCTCCATTTCTGTGGTTCTCTTCCTGTTCTACTTGTTTGCTTAGTTTATTTTTTGTTTTCATTTTAGGAGTGGTTGTTAATAATTGTGAATTTGCTGTCCTTTTACTACACGTATTTTTTATCTTCTTTTTCTTAGATAAGTCCCTTTAACATTTCATGTAATAAGGGCTTGGTGATGCTGAACTCCTTTAATTTGACCTTATCTGAGAAGCACTTTATCTGCCCTTCCATTCTAAATGACAGCTTTGCTGGATAGAGCAATATGGGATGTAGGTCCTTGCCCTTCATGACTTGGAATACTTCTTTCCAGCCCCTTCTTGCCTGGAAGGTCTCTTTTGAGAAATCAGCTGACAGTCTGATGGGAACTCCTTTGTAGGTAACTGTCCCCTTATCTCTTGCTGCTTCTAGGATTCTCTCCTTCATTTTTATGTTGGCTAGTGTAATTATGATGTGCCTTGGTGTGTTCCTTCTTGGGTCCAACTTCTTTGGGACTCTTTGAGCTTCCTGGACTTCTTGGAAGTCTATTTCCCTTGCCAGAATGGGGAAGTTCTCCTTTATTATTTGTTCAAGTAAGTTTTCAATTTGTTGCTCTTCCTCTTCTCCTTCTGGCACCCCTATAATTCGGATGTTGGAACATTTAAAGATGTCCTGGAGGTTCCTAAGTCTTTCCTCATTTTTTCGAATTCTTATTTCTTCATTCTTTTCTGACTGTATGCTTCTTTCTTCCTTCTGGTCCACTCCATTGACGTGAGACCCAGCTTTCATTCCATCACTATTGGTTCCCTGTGCATTTTTCTTCATTTCACTTATTGTAGCCTTCATTTTTTCATCTAATTTGCGACTAAAGCCAACCAATTCTGTAAGCATCCCGATCACCAGTGCTTTGAAGTGTGCATCTGATAGGTTGGCTATCTCTTAGTCACTTAAAAGTACTGGTTCTGGGGCTTTCATTTGTTCTTCTGTTTGAGCCATCTTTTTTTTTTCCTTTGGTCTGGTCGCACCTGTTACATAGGAGGGGCGGAGCCTTAGGTGTTCACCAGGGTGGGGCACCCCAGTCACTGGGTTGTGATGCTATATGTGGGGGTGGGGTCCAAGAGGGAACAATGGCACCTGCTCCACTCTCCTTCTGACCTCAGTCCCTTCCGCCACTTCCCCTGAGCAAACTGGACCCCTCTGGTGCCAGTTCCCTTTTGGGTGGGCTTGTGCACCCCGTGGGACTTTCCAACGACCTCTCCTGTGAGGCTGGGATTCTCTCCCTGCACGTCAATCCCCACAGGTGTTTTCAATCAGTGTCCCGAGGCTCTGTTTCCCTGTGCTGTGATCCTGGGTTGCGTGCAGTGCTTTGCTTCACAATCCCTGCCATGCCGGGTCTCCTGGTTGTCACCCCTCAGCTGGGTCCACTTGCTGCGGTCTTGCATGCCCCACATGCCTTACATGCTGATCCCAATGCTCTCTGCTCTCTGAGCCACGCCCCGCTGCCCGACTCTGCCTCTCCTACCTAGGGACTGGCTGAACGTGTCTATTTTAACTTCTTGGTTGTCCGACTTCCATACAGTTCAATTTTCTGTCAGTTCTGGTTATTCTGTTTCTAAATTGTTGTCCCTATCTTGGTTGTGCAAGGAGGCACAGTGTGTCTATTTATGCCTTCATCTTGGCCAGAAGTCCCCTACTTTTTATTTTTGAACTAATTATAGATATTCACAGAAAGTAGCAAAAATAGTGCAGAGGATCTGTGTACCCTTCACTCAATTTTCTCCAATGGTAACATCTCATGTAACTACTTAACACAAGAAAACAACTCTGGCTGGTGTAGCTCAGTGGATTGAGCACGGGCGGTGAACCAAAGTGTCGCAGGTTCGATTCCCAGACAGGGTACATGCCTGGGTTGCAGGCCATGACCCCCAGCAACCGCACATTGATGTTCCTCTTTCTTTCTCTTTCTCCCTCCCTTCCCTCCTAAAAATAAATAAAATCTTAAAAAAAAAAAAAGAAATTACATTTAAAAAAAAAGGAAACAGATGGTGGTGCAGTGTGGAAACTTTATTCAGATTTTACCAACCTGAATTAAGTTTTGAGGGCCACTGTTTGAGTAGTAGGATATACTGGTGATTTTCACTTTTTTTCTTTGAGTTATGCATTTAAAATTTTTCTGCAATGAACACGCATCCCTTGTGTTAAACAAAGAGACTGCTTTGAAAAATTGCCTCAAGGACTCAACTTTTTCCAGTTGCTTTTGCATATATAATCTCATTTGAGACTAGCAACAACCTTTAAATGTGTAGGGCAGGGATCACTCTGTCTATTGTAGAGATGAGGAAACCGGGGCTTAGGGAGAATGACTGACTAGACTAATGAAGTATGAGGTTGGAACAAAGTCCTAGGTTTGTTGGTTTCTATACTAGTACATTTTTCATTGTACTATTGCTTTTCCTAATTCTTTTTAAAAACTTTTTTAATTTTAATTTTTTAAGTATTTTTATTAATTATGCTATTATAGTTTTCCCAATTTTTTCTCCCTTTATCCCCCCCGCCCTGCCCCCACAACCCTCCAGCATTCCTCCACCTTAGTTCATGTCCATGGGTTGTACATATGAGTTGAGTCCTCTGTTTCCTATACCATTTTTTATCTCTCCCCATCTATTTTATGCCTACTAATTATGCTGCTTCTTCCCCGCACATTTCCCCACCTATTCCTCCCTTCCCCCTCCCCACTGAAATCCTTCCACGAGATATCCATTTCTCTGATTCTGTTCCCGTTCTAGTTGTTTGCTTAGTTTTTGTTTTCATTGGTTTTCTTCTTTCTTTTAGGTTCACTTGTTGATAGTTGTGAGTTTGTTGTCATTTAACTATCATATTTTTTATCTTCTTCTTAGATAAGTGCCTTCAACATTTCATATAATAATGGCTTAGTGATGATGAATTCCTTTAAGTTGACCTTATCTGAGAAGCACTTTATCTGCCCTTCCATTCCAAATCATAGCTTTGCTGGATAGAGTAATCTTGGATGTAGGTCCTTGCCTTTCATGACTTGGAATACTGCTTTCCAGCCCCTTCTTGCATGCAAGGTTTCTTTTGAGAAATCAGCTGACAGTCTGATGGGCACTCATTCATAGGTAACTTTCTCCTTTCCCCTTGTTTCTTTTAGGATTTTCTCTTTGTCTCTAATCTTGGGTAACTTAATGATGATGTGCCTTGGTGTGTGCTTCCTTGGGTCCAACTTCCTTGGGACTCTGGGTTTCCTGGACTTCCCAGAAGTCTATTTCCTTCAACAGATTGGGGAAGTTTCCCTTCATTATTTGTTCAAATAAGTTTTCAGTTTTTTGCTGTTGTTGTTCTTCTGGCACCCCTATTACTCAGATACTGGAACATTTCAGGTTGTCTCAGAGGTTTGTAAGATTCTCTTCTCTGAATTCTTGTTTCTTCATTCTGTTCTGGTTACATGTTTATTTTTTCTTTTGTTCCACATTGCTGCTTTGAGTCCTAGTTTCCTTCCCATCACTGTTGGTTCCCCGAATATTTTGCTTTATTTCATTTTGGGCATCTTTCATTTGTTTTTTCATTTTTCAACCAAGCTCAATCAGATCAGTGAGCATTTTGATTAAAAGGGCTTTAAATTATCCATCAGATAGGTTGGCCATCTCCTCATCACTTAGCTCTCTGAGGTTTTGCTTTGCTCTTTAATTTTGGCCCTATTTCTTTGTCTTGGTGCAGCTGGTAAGTTGTAAGGGGGTGGGGCCTTAGATATTCACCTGGGCAGGGTGACCCTCCTCGCTGTGCTGCCTGTGGGGGAGGGGCCAGAAAGGGAGCAATGCAGCTAGACTGCTCGTCTCTGGCGCACGTTGCGACAGACTCTTGTGTGAGACTGGGAGCTTCTCCCACAGTAGCAACTGCTCTATCAACTCTGAGTCTCAGTTTCCCCTTAGCCCGGCCCGCCTGGTCCGCCGCCTCACCGTGGTTTTTCTCCACAGGCCAGCCTGCACGGTCTGCCGCCTTACTGGTCTGGTTGTTCTGGTTGATTTTTTCTTTAATTCCTTGGTGGCTGGAGTTCCATGCAGTTTGATTTTCTGGATTTGTGGTGGTTTTGTGATTTTAGATTGGTTGTCATCCTCTTTTTGGCTGTGCGAGGAAGCAAAGGGTTTCTACCTACACCTCCATCTTGGCCAGAACCCTCTTTTACTAGTCTTTTAAATATATTTTACTTAACAAGTAAAAAATACTTCAAACAGAAAATGACCAATGTCCCTTTTCCTTTTTATAACTACTCATAAGACGAAGTTTATGTGCATTTTATTACTATCACTTCCTACAGCATCTTCTTTGCTTCAGAAGCACCGAACTCTCAACTTGGGAAGTTTCAAGATGCTGCCACAAGTCCCTACACCTTTTGTCCCCGCTGAAGCATCTGTGAGAGGCACAGGTGCTGTCTACTCCACTCCTCAGGCCCCTCCCATGCTACCTTCTTAATGCTCCGTTTGGTCCTGAGGCCCCAGCCTCTCCGCTCTGTTTTGATGATTTCCGCATCAGGGTAGAGCCTCTTTGTAAAGCACTGGTTCTGGCAGCGGTCCCCGGCCGGGCACACCTGCGGGTGACACTCGTACTGCAACATGCGGTTCAGGCACTCGGAGTCCAAGCCGCAGGGGTTCTCGTCAGCTGGCTTGCAGTTGCAGCGGGGGATCTCCGACAGGTCTGCGACCTGGATCTGCACCTTCCCGATCACTTTGTTGGCCTGGAACACAAAACCACAAATAAGAGGGGAGATTTTAAACAGGAACATCAGAAACATCCATGCTGCTCTTGGCTGTGCTACTGCCTTGCAGTGTGACTCTGAAAAAGGCTCTTTTTCTTAATCATAATGTCCCCCATGCATAAGCTAAGAATAACTGCTTCTCCTCAGTGGACAAATATATCAAAAACTGATGTGAATTCCCACTTACCCGTTCTGAATATTTCTCCTTCTATTTGTTGATGCAAATTTCACAACTGAAAACAATTGTGAGCTGACTGGACAAAAGGGGCAACTATCTTTGTTTGCATTTGGTTGCAGGATAAGCTGGTGGAGCAGGGACGGGCTGTCCCCTCACACACGTGGCTCCTAGGTGCCAGAGGACCTCACCAAAGACCTCGTCCTCACAGCACACAGCTGCTGTGCCCGCTCCCGGCTCCCGGCTCCCATCTCCCCTGGATGCTTCCAGCAGAAGCTGTTTTACAGAAGACTGGGTGATAATTAGCAAGTTCTCACCTGTCACAAAGGGCCTTCTAACTCTAAGAGAGCACCACAGCTCATCCTGCCTGTCACACACCAATGTTTTCGTGGGTAAAGACTCACTTTGATGTGTTTGTAAGGAGGAGGTTTTCTTGAGTTTTTTTCAACCTCTATTGCTTCTTTACTTTCTCTTTGTGCTTTCAATTCCTGGAAACGCTTTGCAGCTTCTTCCAGAGCTGCCAATAAAACCAGACAAAGTATGTAAATGCCAAACAAACAAAACCATTAGCAGAGTAGTTTTACACTGCCTTCCCAATGCACTGGATCTGGCCAGAGGTTTTCTTTTTAAAATCATGTTCGGGAAATAACCACTTACCACCAGAGTAGAGTAACACTGAAATAGGACATGACTCACTTCTGGCCGAACCCTGCTCTGTGCACACGGCTGCCTCAGAGATGAGGTCCTACTTCAATGATCAGAGGCTTCCCACTGAACCCGAGAGAAGCTTTTTACCTCGCACGAGACTGAAATTCATTTTACTCTTACCCAGAAGGCCAAACTGCCTGCTAACTTGTTGCAAGAACAGTTGTAAGGCTCTTCACGGGAAGTTCTACTACTCTCGTTGCTAAGGAGCTTCACTGATCAGGAAAACCAGTTTCACAAAAATCTCTATGCCTGCGGAAAGATAACTGAAGAAACTCCTTTCACATACGTGGCAGAGCCTTCTATACTGGAAATGCACTTTTCTAATTGATTAGATTCTGATATGGGTCTAGTGGGATTAGACACTTGCGGGTGCTAGATTGCAAAGCCTGGTGGAAATTCTCCACTACCAGAAACATGTCACATGCAACTTGGAAGGTCTTGAGGGATCTACACCAGAGTCTTAGTTTTGAGCCACTGTAAACATCATCCAACTTACCTTTTTTGAAGGTCTTGTTGATGCTAGTCTGCCCGTCGGCAAAGCTTCTGTCTCCTTCGACGTAAGGGAACACTCTGCCCTGGTGCACCCAGTAGTAGTCGTGAGAACCAAAGAAGAACACAGGGAAGTCCCCCAAGTCATGCTTCAGGCCCTGGATGTTCAGGGGCACAGACCTGGGGTTGCAGATCTCTGCTGGCCACCACCTAAGAACAAAAACAATTTTATTTTATTTATTTTTAAAAGATTTTATTTACTTTTAGAGAGAGTGGGAGGGAGGGAGAAAGAGAGGGAGAGAAACATCAATGTACAAGAGATACACGGATTGACTGCCTCTCACAACTCCTGCAACTGGGGACCTGGCCCCCAACCCAGGCATGGGCCCTGACTGGGAATCGAACCAGTGACCTCTCGGTTCACAGGCCAGTGATCAATCCACTGAGCCATACCAGCCAGGGCAACAAAAACAATTTTAGATCAAGAAAATGAAAATCACACTATTCTTTACATGGCTGGCAGGAGGGAAAAAAAGTTTTATACTTTGTAGATTCTAAGGACACAAAATACCTTGTTTTCGTTTTTTTACCTTACCTTTTTACAATGTATTTTATTGAATATGGGGCACCTATTACAGTTGCCCCATTTCCCCCGTTTAATCCCCTCCCACCCACATTACCCCCTTCAGTTCATGTCCATGGGTCATATATGTAAGTTCTTTGGCTTCTACCTTTCTATACTATTCTTAATCTCCCCCTGTCTATTTTCTCCCTATCATTTATGCTACTTATTTTCTGTACCTTTTCCCCCTCCCCTGTTGATAACCCTCTAGGTGATCTCCATTTCTGTGGTTCTGTTCCTGATCTAGTTGTTTGCTTTTTTAAAAAAATATATTTCATTGATTATGCTATTACAGTTGTCCCATTTCCCCCTTCACTCCCCTCCAACCTGTACACCCTCCCTCTCCCACCCATATCCCTTTAGTTCATGTCCATGTGTCACACTTATAAGTTCTTTAGCTTCTACATTTCCCGTACTATTCTTACCCTCCCCGTCTATTTACAACCTACATTCTATGCTACTTATTCTCTGTACCTTTCCCCCGCTCTCCTCCTCCCACTCCTCTGTTGCTAACCCTCCACGTGATCTCCATTTCTGTGGTTCTGTTCCTGTTCTACTTGTTTGCTTAGTTTCTTTTGGTTTTGCTTTAGGTGTGGTTAATTTTGAGCTTCCTGTCATTTTACATGTTTTTTTTTAATCTTCATTTCTTAGGTAAGTCCCTTTAACATTTCATAAAATAAGGGCTTGGTGATGATGAACTCCTTTAACTTGACTTTATCTGAGAAGAACTTTATCTGCCCTTCTATTCTAAATGAAAGCTTTGCTGGACAGAACAATCTGGGATGTAGGTCCTTGCCTTTCATGACTTGGAATACTTCTTTCCAGCCCCTTCTTGCCTGTAAAGTCACTTTTGAGAAATCAGCTGACAGTCTGATGGGAACTCCTTTGTAGGTAACTGTCTCCTTTTCTCTTGCTGCTTCTAAGATTCTCTCATTTTTAATCTTGGGTAATGTAATTATGATGTGCCTTGGTGTGTTTCTCTTTGGGTCCAACTTCTTTGGGACTCTCTGAGCTTCCTGGATGTCCTGGAAGTCTATTTCCTTTGCCAGATTGGGGAAGTTCTCCTTCATTATTTGTTCAAATAAGTGTTCAATTTGTTGCTCTTTCTCTTCTCCTGCTGGTACACTATAATTAGGATGTTGGAACATTTAAAAATGTCCTGGAGGTTTCTAAGGCTCTCCTCGTTTTTTTGAATTCTTGTTTCTTCATTCTTTCCTGGTTGAATGTTTCTTTCTTCCTTCTGGTCCACACCATTGATTTGAGTCCCAGTTTCCTTCCCATCACTATTGGTTCCCTGTACATTTTCCTTTATTTCCCTTAGCATAGCCTTCATTTTTTTCATCTAATTTGTGACCAAATTCAACCAATTCTGTGAGCATCCTGATTGCCAGTGCTTTGAACTGTGGATCTGATAGGTTGGCTATCTCTTCATCACTTAGTTGTATTTTTTCTGTAGCTTTGATCTGTCTTCTCATTTGGGCTTTTTTTTTTTTTGTCTCAGCGCACCTGTTACATAGTGAGGGGCGTAGCCTTACGTGTTCACCTGGGTGGGGCAACACTGTCGCTGGGTTGTGATGCTGTCTGTGGGGGAGAGGTCCAAGAGGAAACAATGGTGCTTGATCCACTCTTTGCCAGTTTTCAGTCACTTCCCCCGATACCCACAAGCAAATTGGGTCCTTCTGATGCTGATTCCCATGTGGATGAGTTTGTATACATTCTAGGACCCTGTGGGTCTCTCCAACAAACTCTCCTGTGAGGCTGGGAGTTTCTTCTGCTGCCTCAATCCCCACAGGTGTTTTCAATTGGTGGTTTCAGGCTTTATTTTCCCACACTGGGACCCTGGGTTACTCGGTTGGTCTGGCTCCCCAGTTGTTCCTCCTGGTTTATCTGCATGCAAATGTGAGACCACCCACTCCACTGCCCGCTCTCCTGCTCGTCTGCCAGCCGCCGCTCTGCCACCAGTCCTCTCAGCCCGGCTGCCCGTCTCCACCCCTCCTATCGGTCTGGATGAATGTTTCTTCTTTAACTTCTTGGTTGTCAGACTTCCATACAGTTCAATTTTCTGACAGTTCTGGTTATTTTTTGTTTTTGAACTGTTGTCCTTCTTTTGGTTGTAAGAGGAGGAACAGTGTGTCTACCTAACGCCTCCATCTTGGCCGAAAGTCCTTCTTCTACCTTTAATCCTGCTTGAATCCTGCTCGAAGAACTCCCGCAACTGGGGACCTGGCCCACAACCCAGGCATGTGTCCTGACTGGGAATCAAACTGGCGACCTTTCAGTTCACAGGCCAGCACTCAATCCACTGAGCCATGCCAGCCAGAGCTATTTTAGATATTTCTTATCCAGGAATGTCTTATCTATTAATTGTTAAATCCACACCCCTCTCCACCCCAAAAGATAGAGATGTTTAATTATAAAAGCGGTGTTTCTTTTAAAAATAAAACAATGAACAAATGCGTAAGAGAAAAATTGAAAATGCCTCTCCTTGTAATCTCATGCCTCAGACTATTAACATTAGATAAATTTCTTTTCAGGCATTAAAAACATATTATACCTAGACCTATAGTTTTAAAAAACTATATAAATACATGGAAAGATAATGTGTATACTAATATGTTTTCTAAATTCAACTCTATATCATGATATCTTCCTATGTTACTTTCCAGACCTGCATTATTCTTTTATTGGCTTCAAGATACTCTACAATATGAATATACTATCATTTCTTTGACAAATCCCCTATGGATGGAGCATTTGGGTTATTTCAAATAATACCACAACGAACACCCCCCAAAATATATTTCTTGCATGCCTGTCCAATATTTTTGCCTTAGATAAACTTCTTGAAAGGGAGGTGCTGGGTCACGGAATATGTTCAGTTAAAATTTTAATGTGCGACGCCAGCCCGCCTCCCTGGGGGCACTCGCTGCCCCAAACCTTCCCCAGCCGCTAGGTTCTCTCTCTCCCATTTCTCTTTTACACCTTGGCCAATCTGTTAACCGGGGGCGGAGGGAGCTCTTTGTTATTAATGAAGATTTATTTATTTGTTTTAGTGAAGCTGGGTGTTGTTTACATGTTTATTTTCTATTTGCTATGCTTTTGCAAGCTGGCTCTTTCTCTTCTTTGTCCCTTCTTTCCTACTCAAGCTGTTTGTCTTTTCTCACTGAAAGGAGAAAAGCAAACACATTCCCCTGGTTTGACATTTGCTTTTTATTTATTTTCTTTTTTCCTTTTTCAATTTTATGTATTTTTTTTTAGAGGGAGGGAAAGGGAGGGGGAAGGGAGTGTAACATTGATGTGCAAGAGATTTATCACCGGTTGCCCCTCGAATGCCCCCAGCTGGGGACCTGGCCCCCAGCCCAGGCATGTGCCCTGACTGGGAATCAAACTGTCAACCTTCCAGTTTGCAGGCCAGCACTCGATCCACTGAGCCATGCCAGTCAGGGCTGACATTTGCTTTTTAAAAATTTATAATATGGTTTGCCACACAAAATTGTTTATGTATTTAAATTGCCTTTTTTTTTTTTTTAGGATTTGGAGATTTCCTGTCATAGGTTGAAAAAAAATTGGGTGGGGTACCCTCTCAACCTCAATGCCACTTACGTCAACTAAAAACAAAGTTTTGACTTCTGGTCCTTGACATAGAAGGAGGCATAGGTAAACACACCTCGCCCCCTTACACAACTACAGCAAAATTACAACTAGGCTACGAAACAAGTATCACCCAGAAATGTCAGAAAATTGAGCTCTATAGAAGTCTGACAATGAAGGATTTAAAGAAGCCACATTCACCCAGCTGGGCCATGCCACTAAGACACGGAGTCAAAGCAGCTCTATGTAATACACAAAAACAAACACAGGGAGGCTGCCAACATGAGGAGACAAAGAATACGGCCCAAATGAAAGGACACAAGAAAACTCCAGGAAAATAATGAAATGAAATGGAGATTAACAACCTGTCAGATGCAGAGTTCAAAACACTGGTGATCAGGATGCTTAAAGAACTCACTGGGTACTTCAACAGCATAAAAAAGACCCAGGCAGAAATGAAGGTTACATTAAGTAAAATAAAGGAAAATCTACAGGGAACCAACAGTGGAGGGGATGAAACTGAGAATCAAATCGAGAATTTGGAACATAAGAAAGAAACATTCATTCAAAACAGCAAGAAGAAAAAATAATTTAAAAAAAAATGAGGTGAGGCTGAGAAGCCTGTGGGACGTCTTCAAATGTACTAATAAAATCATAAGGGTGCCAGGAGGAGAAAAGGAAGAGCAAGAAACGGAAAATTTATTTTAAAAAATAATGAAAGAACACTTCCCTAACTTGGTGAAGGAAATAAACATTGAGGTTCAGGAAGCACAGAGACTCCCTACCCAGACTGACCCAGAGGATCTTAGCAAGACACACAACATAATTAAAATGCCAAAGGTTAAAGATAAAGAATCTTAAAAACTGTAAGAGAAAAGCAGACAGGTACCTACAAAGGAGTTTCCATGAGACTGTCAGCTGATTTTTTTTTAAAAGAAACTTTGCAGGCAAGAGGGACTGGCAAGAAGTATTTAAAATGATGAAAAGCAAGGACCTATACCCAAGATTGCTCTACCCAGCAAAGTTACCATTTAGAATTGAAGGGTGGATAAAGTGCTTCCCAGACAAAGTAAAACTAAAGGAGTTTGTCATCACCAAGCTAGTATTACATGAATGTTAAAGGGAATTATATAAAAAAGATCATAATTATGAACATTAAAATGGCAATATATTCATAACTACTAACAACTGAATCCAAAAAACAAACTAAGCAAACAACTAGAACAGGAACAGATTCACAGACATGGGGATCACATGGAGGGTTACCAGCAGGCAGGGGGAGAGGAGGGAATGAGGGAAAAGGTGCAGAGACTAAAAACCATATGTGTAGGTACAGAACAGACAGGGGGATGCTAAGAACAGTATAAGAAATGGAGAAGCCAAAGAACTTACATGCACGGCCCATGGACATGAACTAAGGAGGGGAGCAATGCTGGAGGGAATGAAGGCACCGGGCAGAGGGGGGCAAAAGGAAAAATACTGGGACACGTGTGTAATAGCATAATCAATGAAATATATTTAAAAAGAGAAAAACCGTTTTTAAAAGGTAGAAGATTTATACAATCTGAAGAGAAACCAGAGTATGAGAAAAACAGTTTTTAAAGTTAAACAGGTGAGCAGCATATTTAAAACAGAGAAAACAGCACAGCCCTTGCAAAAATACACATAAATTACAGTATGTTTGAAATTCTATAGGAATATATTTTATGTAGGATTCTAATTGAAAAGTAGAATTCCATCATGTTCTCTTTAGTATTTATTTTCTTAGTAACATGATAAACATATGCCTCAGAATGCAGAATGTACATTTTTTAAAATATATCACTATTCCTGTTTACGAAAGCTTGTTAAAAAACAGGCTTCCTAAAAGGAGAAAGTTTTATTCAAATAATAGTAACCACACATACTTCTTATTCACTCCCATAAAAACTAAAGGCTCTTAGTCCTGGCTGGTGTAGCTCAGTGGATTGAATGCTGGCCTGTGAACCAAAAGGTCACTGGTTCAATTCCTAGTCAGGCACATGCCTGGGTTGTAGGCCAGGTCCCCAGTTGGGGGCATGCGAGAGGTAACTGATTGATGTTTCTCTCCCTCTTTTACCCTCTCTTCCCCTCTGTCTAAAAACAAACAAACAAAAACAAAGGCTCTTAATGAAACTCTCTCTTTAAATTCTAAAAAACTCTCTTTGCACACAATTTAGAGCTTCTAGCCTGACCTAAAATGGACCAGATTTAGGGGCAAAGAGAATCATTTTGGCTAGGAAAAAACTTTTGGTTTTATTAGAAATCACAAATCAACATAAATCTAATTAGGACAAAAAGAAAACATCTTCCCTCTTAACCACATAAGACTTTTTATTCCAAAATCTAGTAGTACATAGTTCAATGGTATAAAATAACTTTCAGAACTCAAAAGCAAAGTCAACCAAAATATGTATGTGTTCTCTCTCTCTCTCATGTACACACAACTCGCTCACTGTCTTCCCCCCCCTCCCCGGCCCCCGGAAATAGCTCTGCTGTTCTACCTTTTCCTAGCCTGTTTGTATATAGATTATGAACCTAGGTCTGAACAATGATTGAATACTTCCTCTTTGTCCTTGGGAAAACTTGCCTGTAATTTCCCAATTTGACCCAAACAATCTGCTTGTAATGTAGTTTCTTGCCAGCTTTACAGTCATTACAATTCCAGCAGCCTTCTGGCATGTCTATGCTCAGGCATTCCGGGTGGAAGGAAGCTGGGCACGATTCACAGCAGAGCAATCTTCCACCTTGAAACAAATAAACAGTCTTAATAACTGAGAAAAGAGGAAAGAGAAGAAGAAAGAAAAAGGAGAAAGTTATCTTTTAAGTGCATTACGTTTGATTCAAATTGGGGGAAAATAACAAAGGGATGGAATCATATCTATGGCGATGGATTAAAATAGAAAGCCAATAAACAGACTTAGCTTCATCCCTTTTCAAGTTTCAGGAGGCAGAAGCTCAGGTTTTGAATAGGAAAAGAAACATTACTATACTCCTTACCCCTGTAAAATGTGGCTGTTGAGATATCAGTTTAGTAGGAAGCTAAAACCCTTAATACATGACAAAATGGTTGCATGAAATCTTTAGACAGAGTGGATTTGAGAGCAGATTTTCAAAGAAATAATGTAGCAGCTTACTTTCTTGTCTCCTTGAGAGCTAAGAAAGAACGCAATGGTCATCTTTGTATTTTAATCCAGCGCCACAGTCGACTATATCCCTTCATAATACAATTAGCAAGAATGAAAACAGGCAGTAGGCTGATCAGTCCTTTTTCTTCCCGCAAAAGAACACGAAAAAGCAAAAGGGTTGCACTGGCTCAAGCTGGTGAGGACGCAGGTCATCACCTTCTCAGGGAAGATACACACCAAACAGGCTATAGAGCAGTGGTTTGCAACTTTCTCATCACTGAGGGTCCCTTTCCCTTTCCCTTTCCTCACGGACCTGTATGTTTTCAAATATTTTATCAACCCAAATGAAACCCAAATCCATGCATTTTAAAAGTAATATTTTTCCTGTTTTTATTAACCAAAAAAATATTTAACTACCAATCCAAGCTTCTGAACCCCATTAACAAAACTAGCATTATCACACTGAATTGTTTAAATCACAGCCAAATATAAAGAAACTCATGCAGCTTTAGTTTGCATAAATGTGTGATTCTGTTAGATTTTCTGAAATATTAGACATAGTTCAAAAACTTTGTTTACATAAGCCTTTTCTAACTTCATATTGAAAACCACTGCTTTATAGCATACAATTCAGTAAATTATAGCAGTGTAGAATGAAGTACCATACGTGAGGAGATCCCTCCAATTTCCCTAGCAAAATCCTCTCCTTATAAATACACAAAATGATCTCTGGATTAAGACCAAAACCGGTGTGGCAAACAAAACAAAATATTACTAAACGCAAAGAAATGAAAAAGATTTGGTGGGGCGGGGGATAGGTATTTGTAACAGGTATTTCAACAAGTGACAAAGAAGGATGTTAACCACTGAAGATGAAACATGATAAAGACATCTACTGCAAAAAAAAAATTCATCTTCCCATCGGAAAATCAGGTCTATAACCCACAAGTTCACTAAGATTTAAAGCCTCATAAGCTAAAGGTTAGGAGTCCTCTATACAATTTTATCAAATCACATGCTCCAACCTTTTGAGGGTTTGCTATCAATTTTCCAGAAAATCTTGTATTACTGCAGACTTTCAAACTTCTAACTGATTAACATAAAAACAAAAAGAAAATCCATATGCAATCAGTGATGAATTAAATTACTATATTTCCTCTGCTTAAAAGCTTTTACTTCAATCATTGGGATTTTTCCCTTTGTCTGCAAATCTCAATAGGGACTAATGGCTCCAATTCTCCAACCTACAAACTAGCTGTCTGATGCTCTTAGACTAGCTAAGGAATTCTTCTGTCAGTTTAAACTAAAATGAGATCATCTATTTTTTTTCCAACAGAAAGAAATGCACAATAGGGGGAACAGCCTTTGCAAATGGCTTTTAGAGGACATGCGACTATTCGAGCTGATGTGGCAGAGTCAGACCGGCCATTTTTAACATAATATAGTCCTGAGTGCTAAGTCTTACTTCAGAGGAAATACAGACTGAGAATCATCAGTGAAAATCATCACGATTTTTTGACAAAAAATAATACACAAGGGAAATAGAAAAGTAAATATATGAACAATCCACCTTGGTGCTATGCAAGGAAACTGCTTTAGGGTGCAAAAAGAAATGGTTCAACCTAAGCAAAAGCAGGGCTCAAAATAATTTCACTTTATTCAAAGTCAATACTGAGTACTGAAAACAAAGTAAGCAACAATTGAATTAATCTAATTTTAAAGGCAACAGCAGGAAAATAAGGCATTTCCTAAGATGCTTCAAGTAGTCGAATTTTATTGTGTTCTGGAGGTAGACTGATGCCCTTTGTTTTGGAAGTAGGTGTCAGCAGTAAGGTGACATACTGTGACTTCAATGGAAATCAAACAAACAAAAAACTTAATACCTCTCCAAACTACTTTTCCAGACTGTAATCAGCTTCTTAGTTATACTTTCTTTTAAGTTATAGGTTGCCACTTAAGAATTCTGATAGAGCAAAGATACATCAAGCAGGCAACTCGAAGGAAAACAAAACAAAACAAAATGCCCACCTCCAATCCAGTGTATTAGGTATGAACTAACTTTTCTCTAAAGGATCTGAAACTGGCTCCAAGATCCTAATGGGAATGTGTATAGGAAAAGGCTTTCACCTTGCAGGTTATTTGTTTTACCTGCTGAGATAGTAACTTCCCAAATAATACATGATTGTTAAACCACTTTTTATTTTTATTACATATATGCTATGTAAAACTAAATACAAGATAAGACTTTCTTCCACAGACTATGGGAGAATATAAATATACATTTAGCTTCTGACTCTCCGTGGATCAATTATCCATTAGCAGTTTTTCAGCTCACCTGGCTTCCTTTTAGCTCACCTGCCTGCAGTGTTTGGGGTACCTCCCCAGCTGCCCACTAATGTATCCTAGGAGAAGGGCAACTCTTTTCATAGTATCTTAACAAAAACAGTTAAGAAACAAAATGATAGAATGTACTCTAAAAGCACATATTTAAGTAACAGTATCTTGGTTTCCCTCTGTTTAATAATGTTGCTATTTAGTTGAAAGTTAGTAACAAATTACATTGTATCGATTGTATTCTAATATGAAAGGTAGTTCTACATCAGGCAAAAGAGAAAGAGCCTTTTGAATATTCTTCTGTATTAAGCAAAATCCTAGTCTTTCAACTTTAACAACCTGTATATATACGAAATGTGTGAAAATTTGTTCAAGGAGAAGAGTGAGTGAAAATTTGTAATGGAATTATTTTAAGCCCTTTTTAATAGTTTTGCAGCTGTATGAAGATAGTCACAACCACCAAGGCAGAATTGACTGAAAGCAACAGATGGTGCTTGACAGGCATACATTCCCCCCTTCATTTAGAAAGAAAAAAATAGGAAATGCAAAAATAAAAGCAAGAGATAAACTATTTTGATTTTTACCTTTCTCACATTTCTTTTTGGAAGCTGACGAAGAAGGAATCATAGGTAATTTCATCAACTCTGCACGATTTGATTCATTCAGTAGGTAGTGGGACTTATAGGCATAGGAACTGAACATGGGGTCTGAATGGTCCTGAACTATCAGCCCTATACGAAACAAACAGAAAGAGATGAGCTGCAATGAAACTACCCATGATTCCATGAGGAGAAAAAATAAACCAATACCTATAATGTAGCTGGGCTTAAAGTTGGGAAGCATAAAGAAAGTATGAAGAAAAAGAAAGATCTGACAGAAAAATCTTTCTATAGTTATTAAAAGGAGTTTAAGTGACTCAATGCCCTATCCCTATACAGAAACCTATATACCTAGAAGCAAACTCCAAATTAATCTGAAGGTATAAACTACATTTGATATCATACAGAAAACTCCCTAAGAAAAATAAAGCTACATTCCTTAATATTTAGAAGTACTAAGATGACAATCCAGAGGACAAAATAATGTATCACTTAACCGTTAGAAATAAGAATTATTTACAAAACACAGTAGAGCCTGATCTACCTTCCATGTATTAAGTAGCACTTACAGGAAGAACTGTTTCTCCTTTCTGTTCAGATCTTCAGATATTTTAAAATAGATTCTAGCTTTCTCTGCCAGATAATGAAGCTTTTCTCTATCAATACGGTATCAATTTTAAATTGGCCATAATTTGTTGAACTTTGAGGAGGTAATATAAACCATTTAAATTTTTTTCCTTGCCATGACATAAAGTGATTATCAACTTAACAGTTTATAAAAAACAGTACTTTTGATCTACTAATACAGCTGTCCTATTTGGAGGGAAACATAAAATCTGCTCTAACCCATTTGTGGCATCGACTTCTCTTCACCCTCCCCACCCCCTTCCCCTAGCCAAGCTCACCACACAGCGACAGGCCGTTGCTAAACCTGGGAGCTCTAAGCCCTAAGGGAAAATCTCTATTTGGTTACTGGTCAGTTTATAATGATCTAGGACTTGATAATACAAACCACAACAGCAGTTCACAGAGATCATTTTGAGAAGAGGAAAGAGTTTTGTTTTTAAAGGGGATACCGTTTATTTTTTTCTGTGAATGTTATCTTCATTTGGCGCTACCCTGCACTGGGACAGATTTGAGAAATAGCTCTGATCCAGATGACAGAACAGAATTGAAATTGCTAATTGGTAATAATATAAGAATCTTTGAATAAAAGTTACATAATGTCAAATGAATTTCATTCATTTAATAGCGAGAAGTGGTGCAGTATTAAAAACATGGGTTTTGAAGTAAAAATCAAGTACACATGCTGGCCCCTCTACGTAACAACTTGTGTTACCTCCAAGTAAATGATTTCATCTGGGCTTCAGTGTTCTCATCCACATAAAATGCAGAAACAACTCCTTAGGGCAACTGTGGCAATACATTCAAATAGTATCTAGTAAAGTTTGATTTACAGATGCAAAATAAATTGCTATTATTATTAAAGATAAAAGGAAACCCTAATCTAGCTTCTCCACTCAAAGTGACTGTGACAGCCCTGGCTGGTGTGGCTCACTCAGCCGGCCACGTGCTGCTCTGCAAAGCGAAAGGTAAGAGAGTTGCTGGTCAGGGCATGTGCCTGGGGTGCGGCTTGGTCCCCAGTCAGGGCACGTAAGAGAGGTAATGAGAGGCGTAAGAGGCAACCAGTCAATGCTTCTCTCCCACTCTTTCTCCCTCCCTTCACCCTCTCTAAAAATAAATAAATAAAAATCTTCAAAATTACCATTACAAAGAAAGGCACAGAAATTAGCTCACTATTATTGTACACTACCCTCCCAATGAAAGGTGCTAAATATACAGGGGTGGGTAAAAGCAGGTTTACATAATACAACAAATAATACAATAATTAATAAGTAATAAGTAATAATACAAGAATACACTGTTTCGCACACTCACAGGTGTAAACTTACTTTTTCACACCCCTGCACACTACACTGAAATAGGACTGAACATTTCCCATGGCACCACGGGCAGGGCAAAGAAGGAGCAGTGTTCCTCTAAACCTTGAAACATTTCTAGATAATTATATCTTTAAGAATTAGCTTAATGGTTTTAAACAGCAATAACCAAGAAGTAAGAAAAACTAATGGAGGCAAAAAACAAAACCAAAACAACCTAAGTTTTCTAATACCAAACACACCGTATTCTGCCATGTGTAATGAGCTCCCGTGTATAAAGTGCACCCACATTTCTGCACACATTGTACATGAGATTATTATGCCCATGTATAATGTGCTTCCTTATTTTTCCCTCAAAAATCTGTCCAAAAGAGTGCACACTACACACAGCAAAATATGGCAAATGATTAAAGTATTCCTTTTAATGAGTGGATTTATTATAATTAGGTCCCTTTTATTAGGTCTCCTTAAAAAGGAGACCTCCATAAATAATTAATAAAGATCACATTTCTGAGAAACTTTTAAGCTTTCTTAAATTCCAGTATTTGCTCTATATAGATTAAGTTTCTGTAAAATTCTGGAAAGGAAAATGAGTTTCTGTTTACTGGACAAAGTTTCAGTTAAAATATTTGGTAATTAAATAATCTTGCTTAAATAGGCATTTAAATACAGTAAGTCTTTAGAACTTCCAAACTGGTAAGATGAAAATATAGATCCTTTTATTAAAACATGGGTTTTTCCTTCATTTACATTATCCCAGACTTTTAATCAAGGCATGTAAGTTAAACTTAACAAAATGGCTAAATTTTCTACAAAACTAGGTCCCTTGACAATGGGCTATTTTCTGACAGTGTTAAATTGAAAATACCTTTTAAAAGTTTCCCAATTATTGAATGAAATAGAGCCAAAGAAAAATATTGGTTAATATGCTGATGGTACTTGATTCAGAATGTACTCCAGAGTAAGTCAACATGAGAGTTAAAACTTGATATTTAAATTGCTGACCTAGTTATGCACGCACACGTGCCACACAGAAGCACACATGCCACATAGAAACACACACACACACACACACACACCTCTAGTAAAACAGAGTAACAATACATGCCTAGATTGGTAGAATAAAATACTAACAAAGTGACAGAAACTTTAAGCTCTCATTGGCACTCATCTATTTAGAGGTCTCTAAAGCCAGCCACTCAATTGGTGAAGTCAGTATTTCCATCCTATCATTACTTTCTTAGGGAGGGGGAGATGGAAGAGGCACTAGTGCTAACTTTATTTCTTTTGACTATGTGAACGTTTCAGTCACCTGTTACAATGCAGCATGAAACATTTCAGACCTCCGCCACGCCACGCCAGTACCAGCCAGGCTTCAGAGCAGGATACAATTATACAATCGTTCTAGTAAAGAAGGACACAGTGCTTCCCCTCTAATGGCAACAACCCCTAGTGCTTACAAAACCTAGACATACTGAAAACAGTGTATACAATGGACTCAAATGGCTGCTACAAAAAGGACTACCATTTATTTAACCTTTTACTGCCCATATCCTCTAGTTATTATTTTTAAAATGAGAGCTACCAAAGCAAAGTAACTCAAGATCTATCATACTGCCCACATTCTATTAAAAAAATACTATTAAAAAAGTACTTTCAGCAAATTAAAAGAATTGTCTCCTATAGCAAAAAAAAAAAAACAAAAAACAAAACTAAAACAAAAACCAAAACCTCATCTTCAGTACAGTCTAAAGAAGTTCTATTTTATATTTATCATGAACTCAAGTTCACTGACCCCTCAAGGACACGATATTGTTTTTAGTTGATCAACCTCTTGGCACACCTAAACATCAACAGCCTGCATTGCTGGCTCTGAACTAACCCCACCACACATGCTGCCTTGGCTGCATCCCATCAGGCCTTCCTCAACGCCCGACCGAAACATGATAAAACACAACATAAACGATTAAGAAATAAATGTGCTTGGTTTGCTTGCCAAATGGAATCTCAATCAGCTGCAAGCTCTGAATTAAAAAATATGACATGGAAAGATCTACTTTGAATGGAAGAAGTTTGCAGAAGGAAATAGACTGATCTTTTGATGCTCCAAGCAGAAATGCTAAGAACTTATGTGTGATTCTAAGTTACTTAAAAATGCAAACTTTAGCCTAGTTTATAGAATTAATATTCGAACAATTTGAATGCCTGATGTGACATTAGAGACTAGTTACTGAAAGTGTTCATCTCTCTCAGGGATATTACTGAAACTCTATTTTTATGGGGAAATAGGCCCATGAACTCAGGAAGAGATAAAGAGAAAGGATGGACACTTACCTCTTGCACAAACGAAACAAAAGCCTACATTTACAGCAGAGGATGAATTACTGCTGCGTTTGGAATGATTACTACAGATGAGAATGTAGGAGGACACAAATATGCTTCCGGCAGCAATGCAAGCATCTCCCGAGTGATAGGCTACTGGACATCTCAAACATCGCATCATGCGACCTGTTTAAAGACAAGTCAGAAAGGATCTACGTAATAAGGCATTAGCTGGGTACATACGTTGAGGTTTTTGGAGTTGGGTTCTTCTGGGTTCCCATGTGATGTTGATTAGAGTAAGATAAAACTATTTTTCTTCCCCAGTTGGACTGTCACTCCTACGCTGTATGGTCCCTAAACACAGTACCCACCTGGAGACCAAAGAAAAATTCGTCTGCGCCAATGCTGGAAGAGATGGTGGTCTCCAATGGCAACTGTTTAAGGAATTTTCAAGGGTAACTTTGAACATATGGGATATTCTTCTCATGGTCTGAATTAGAACCCAATCCCTACTTATAACACTATCTATTGCAGCTGAGCTAGGGTATCTGTAGATGGACAGAGAGAATGCCTGATGTTCTTTAATCACGTGTTTATTATTTGCTACTGAACTTAAAAGAAAAAACCCTCTGTTCCCTGCCGTAGCTCTGTCTTACCTTTACTTGCTTTGTGGATGTCTTTCTCCATTGAGCAGGCAGAGCAGCAGTGCTGGGGACAGCGGAATCCTTTTGGCTCAAAGATGGCAGTGGGGAATTTGCGGACACAGGCCTCATGATAAAATTTCCCACAAGCACCAACAGAGCAACGCTTCACCTCTGTACCAGACACCTTACATGAGAAACACGGGTGTTGCCCTGGAACACGGATGAGGGACAGAGATCAAATAAAAGCTGGTTAAAGCATATTCCTTAAAATAGATGCAGCTACTGACATCAAAACTGAAAATAGCTAAATTAAAATACCACTTAATAAATTTTGTTAGAATGGTTGATTTACTATGATAACTGATTGGAAGATGTAGCATTAAAAATAATTTAGATCTCCACTTTTCATTCTACACTAAAATTATTTCCACAGGAAACCCAGAACACAATTTTTCAGTATCCAAGAGCTGAGAGTGGCAAGGTTTTCCCAAAACAGAAGAAATGAAAGAAACTACAAAGACAGATTCCATTAGATACTGGCAATCACTTAAAATGTCCCAAGGGTAAGATGAAAATTCATAATCTCAATTAAAAAAACACAGAAAATTATAGTTAGACATTATTCAAACTATACAAAATCAAGGACAAAAAGAAAATATTAAAATTAGCCACAGAAAAGACAATTACCTTCAAAGAAGCTAAGAGCTTACTGAAAGAGAAAAATGGAAACCAGAAAATAATGGGATGTTATCTTCAAAGGGCTGAAAGAAAATTGTTAACAGGCCAGAATTCTATACGCCATGAAGATACTCTTCAAAAATGAAATGACATTAATATATATTGGGAAGGATTAAGAAGAACAAAAGCTGTTCCTTTGAAAAGGATTAATAAAACTGATATTTTTGGTAACAGTGACTAAATAAAAAAAGAAAAGCAGTAATACATGTTAACAATACCAAAAATTTAAAAATGATACATCTCTATAAATCTGTCAAAGATAAAAAGATAGTAAATGGAAATCACTACATTTCTGCCAATAAATTGGAAAATTTAGATGAACAGATTACTAGAAAAACAGAACTTACTAACACTAACAGAAAAATGAATAGAAAATATGATTAGTTATATAAACTATTAAAGAAATGAAACCACAATTAAAAACCTTCCAACAGAGAAAACTTTAAGCCCAGATGACTCCACTGGTCAATCTGCCAAATATTTAAAGGAAGAAATAATGCCAATTAGAATAGAAACAAAGAAGAAAGAAGAAAAAGACAAACAGATGTGGAAAAACATATTCAACAAAGATGACAAAGGATTGTTTTGTTATAGAGAGCTCAAATATAGTGAGAAATATACGCAACATATATAAGCAAAGATAGCTAAACAAGACTTATAAAGAACTATCAACCAAAACAGGAACACAACAGCCTAATAAAAGTGGGCAAAAGGAATGAAGGGACAATTTACAGAAAGCAGAAAGAAAGCCAGTAAACATGAAAAAATGCTCAACTTCACTTGTAAAACCACAAGTAACATATTAAAACTTCATCAACAGGAAAAAACTTCAAAAGTCTGATAATGCCAATTGCTGATCAGGGTGTAGGGAAAAAGAAACTCTTATATACTACTGGTAGAAGTTTAAGTTGGAAGGAACTAGCTTGGAAGAAAACAAAGTAGTATCCTTTTTTTTAAAGTACATATGTTCACTTTCTGTGGCCTAGAATTTCTACCTCCTGCTCCCTACATTAGGATAGACTTGTACATGTGAAGGAATGCTGACTGAGCACGTTTGTAACTGCAAACAACTGAAAGCAACCCAAACGTCCTTCAATAGAGGAATAATTTTAAAAAACTATAAAAAAATCAATCTGCAGAACAATGGCATGATACATTTTTATTACAACACGCATAAAAATGGTACGCACATACAAACATGCATGCACACACAGAAGATGTGCAGTGCTGCCCACCGACTGGTAACAGTGGTGACCTCTGGTGCTGCCTAGAGTTAAGCAGGAGCCTAAACTAGGAGTGACGATCTAGCGGTACCTTCAGCATGTGCTACGACAATGATGTTTTCACATCATATTTATGTGTTACTTGTGTAATTAGATATAAATTTAAAACACTAATAACTTTAACACTGCAATATACAAATAGAAAAGACACATGAATAAGATCATTCACAAGAGTCAATGAAAATACAAAAAAAAAGTTTAGCTGTAATCAAAGATCTGTAAATTATAACAACATTTTAATTATTTATTTGTTTTGTCGTTCTGTGAAGATAATTGTCTTTTTGTGGGTAATTTTAATGTTTTCTCTTTGTCCTTGACTTCCTACACTTTAAGTGACACATCTAGCTATAATTTTTTGCCTTTTTATTAGGATTATATGTTTTCATTTTGTACCTGTTTTACATATGAAAATTATAAGTGATTATTTATTGGTCATTTGGGTATCATCGTTGGGGAGTGTTCAAGCCTTTTGCCTATTTTTCTTAAACAGTTTTTTTGTTTTGATTTTTCACAGAAAGTGAGATTTTGTTTCAGAAGCATTAAACTTTGTAAGTTGGATAAATTATAAAAATTCTTCAAAAATCAGTGCCTATAATTGTGATGTTCACTTTTTTTTATTACTGGCTTTGTTAGAGAAATAAAGTTCAGCAGGAAATTTTGTTGTCCTGTTGCAGAGATATAATTTCAAATTATATTTTATAATGTATACAGATATAAAAGCAATAGTATTATTTGAAAAATAACTTTCAGAATTGAAGAAAAAAAGATTAGGCCCTGGTCAGGTTGCTCAGTTGGTTAGAGCATCATCCCAACATGCCAAGGTTGCGAGTTTGATCCCTAGTTAGGGCACATACAAGAATCAATTAATGAATGAGTGAATACAACTAAGTGGAATAACAAATTGATATTTCTCTCTTTCCTCCTTCCCCTCTCTCTCTAAAATCAATTTATTTATTTATTTATTAAAACATTTATTTATTTATATTTATTTTTAGAGAGGAAAGGGAGGGAGAAAGAAAAAGAGAAACATCAATACATGGTTGCTGGGGGCCGTGACCTGCAACCCAGGCATGTGCCCTGGCTGGGAATCGAACCTGCGATACTTTGGTTCGCAGCCCACACTTAATCCACTGAGCTACACCAGCCAGGGCTTCTAAAATCAATTTTAAAAAACTTATTTTAAAGATTAAGAGGTCTGACTTTACACTTTGCCTAATGCAAAAACTGCTCTATGTAAAAATCAGTCTTTTACTTGCAAATTGATCAGAGTAAGTCTAACAGAAATGAAAACTGTTGTAACTAGAAATACTGTTGTATTAATAGAGAGATGAACTATCAAACTCCTTTAATACTTATGTTTCGAGCTCTAGCGTGTGAATGCTACCAATAGCCTCCCTTCTCACTAGGTCATCGTCTTTATCTATCTAGAATAAGTAAATAGTAAGATTGGCGGTTACACATTTTATTCAAAAGGGAAAATGAAAATACTTTCTCTTCAGAAATCACGTTTGTCTTAAATGATAGAAAGCGGTAGTATAAGAACTTATTAGGCATGTAGTATCTTGTAGTATATTTTACATGTAAAGTGTTTATCTTTTGATAAAGAGAAAGAAAACTTCCTAGATGATCTTAAACAATGGTTTAAAGAATCTGAGTGTTCACTCTTTATGTTAGAAGTGTACCAGATTAGTATCAAACTAACTTTAACATGATAATAAATAAGTCAAAGGCAATTTAGTAAGTAAATAAAGCACACAGGGGTTAAGGGCACCGGCACCCCTCCCCAGCTGAAAATCTGCATATAACTCTCCACTCCCCCCAAACTTACCTTCTCATAGCCTACTGCTGACCAGAAGCCTTACCGATAACATAAAGTTGGTTAATATGTATTATATACTGTATTCTTACAATAAAGCTAGAAAATGTTAATGAGAAAATCATAAGGAAAACACATTTATAGTACTATACTGTATTTACTGATATTGTATGTTTACATCACCTGTGCACAAGAATCAGCTGTCAGTACCTACATCAATATTACCTTACATGATACGAAACCCTGTATGTTATATACATTACTAACATTAGACATCAAAAGTGAAAGATAATGTGAAAAAGAAATTCATACTTATTTACAGATGTAATAATCAATGCACTGATAACAAAAAAGCAGCAATACAATTGCTTCATTCTAGCCTAGTATAACCGACGTGACTGCTTCGTGGCAGTCAGGACACCTGCCCCCACACTTCTAATGGACAGCATTTACTGGAAACACTACCTGCATGTTAAGTGGACTCATAGGTGAATCCTGTGTTGTTCAAGGATCAACTGTAATGATTTTTTAAATTGTGGTTAAAATATATAACATAAAATTTACCATTTTAACTATTTTTATGTGTGACATTAAGTACATTCACAGTATTTTGCAACCATCACCACTACCCAACTCCAGAATTTTTCATCACCCCAAACTGAGACTCTAACCATTAAATGTTAACTCTCCACTCCTCTCCCCACTAACTGCTGGTAACAACTGTTCCACTTTCGGTCTCTATGAATTTGGTTGCTCTAGGTAACTCACGTAAGTGGAATCACACAATATTTGTCCTTATGACTGGCTTTATTTCACCCAACATAGTATCTTCAAGGTTCATCCACGTTGTAGTATGTATCAGTTTTATTTCTTTTTTAAGCTGATATATTCTGTTGTTTATTATTCCACATCTTATTCATCCATTCATTCATCCACTGATGGACATTTGAGTTGTTTCCACCTGTTGACCACTGTGAACAGTGCTGTAATAAACATGGGTGTACCAATGCCTGTTTGAGTCCCTCCTTTCAACTCTTTTGGGTATACCCAGGAGTGAAATTGCTGCATCACACAGTAATTCTAGATTTGATGTTTTGCAGAACTGTCATACTGTTTTCCACAGTATTTATACCATTTCACATTCCCACCAACAGTGCACAACTGTTTCAAGTTCTCTGTAACCTGTTCTTGTGATAATAGCCACCCTAATAGGTGTGCAGTGGCATCTCATTGTAGTTTTGATTTCTATTTGCCTGAATACTAATGAATGATGCTGAACATCTTTTCAGGTGCTTATTGGGCATTTGTAGGTCTTTGGAGAAATGTCTATTCAAATTCTTTGCTTAATTTTCAATTGGGTTATGTGTTTTTTGTTGACTTGCAGGAGTTCTTTATGTATTTAGGATATTAATTCCTTGTCAGTATGTTATTTGCAAATATTTTCTCCCATTTTTAAGAGACTTTATTTATTCATTTTTAGAGAGAGAGGAAGGATGGGAGAAAGAGGGGGAGAGAAACATCAATGTGTGGTTGCCTCTCATGTGCCCCTACTGGAGACCTGGCCTGCAACCCAGGGATGTGCCCTGACTGGGAATGAACCAAGGACTCTGGTTTGCACGCTGGCGCTCAGTCTGCTGAGTCACATCAGCCAGGGCTATTTTCTCCCATTTTGCAGGCTGCTTTTACACTCAGTTGACAGTGTCATTTGGTGTCCACAGTTTTTAATTTTGATAAAGTCCAACTTCTTTATTTTTTTTCTTTTGTTGCCTATACTTTTGATATCATAGCAGGAAATCACTGCCTAATCCAATGTCACAAAACTTTTCCTTTATGTTTTCTCCTAAGAGTTTTCAAGTTTTAGCTCTTATGTTTGATCTCTGATCCATTTTGAATTGTATTTTGCATATGGTTGTTAGTTAAGGGTCCAATCTCTTTCTTTGACATGCGGATATCCAGTTTTCCCGGCACATTTGCCGAAAAGTCTGTCCTTTCCCTATTGAATGGCCTTTGTATCCTTGTCAAGAAATCATTCAACTGTATATACGAGGGTTTATCTCTGGACTCCTTGTTCTATTCTAATGTGTTATATGTCCGTCTTTATGCCAGTATCGCACTGTTTTAATTACTGTAGTTTTGTAAGTAAATTTTGAAATCAGGAAGTATGAATCCCCTTTGTTCTATGTGATTGTTTTTAAAACAAATTTCTCTCTTACAGCTCTTAGTAAATAGATGGATATCAAATTAAATTATATCCAACCTTTGTTGGCAGAATTCAGCTGAATTCTAGAGTTCGGACAGAAGCCTCAAAAGAATGTTTTAATAGTGAGCTACACAGTCCTTCCTAACAGTCGTCTGAATCAGAGATTGTAAACGTAAGTGCTTAGCAGGGCCGGACAGGTTACATAAGTGACTGGAATGACAGGGCTTTAGGAAGAAGGGATGGCAGGGACTGTGAAGAACCAGGAGTACGTGCCTGATCCACGTTCACACATTCAAAACCCACTGTGAGGGCCAACTAAAACAATGTGCAGATGATCTGACCCTGAGGCTGCCCGGTGGCAAACTGTTCAAAAGTCTTATTGCAGAATCTAAGTGTGATGAAGTAATATTTTATATAGGGAAAGTGCTATATGTTTAAAAGTTTTTATGGCCTAATTTTTGCACATGTATGTTTGTAAGAATTCAGACTACATATGTTTAAGAATATATGATACATGTTCTCCATTCTACTTAGCCAAGGTGGTAGAAGGCAATGGTAAACAGCAGGGATTCTCAGGGCAAACTGCCTCCTCAGTTTACATGCCAGTTTCATCACATAATGTTTTTGTGACTTTGGGCAAGGTACTAAACTTTCTAACCTCGGTGTCACCCTCGGTAAAATGAAAATAATAATAGTACTGACCTCACTTATGTTATGAGGATAAAATGAGACACTAAGATAAACTGCTTAGCACTAACATCACCTGGCCTGTATTAAGTGTTTAGAAAAAAAATGACCATTCTAATGGAATTTAACATATGTAAATGATTTTAGGAGGCATGCAATCAAATAAAAATGATAAAATATCTATGAGAATCCAAATAAAAAAGAGTAGAAAAATGAAGTGCCATGGGTAAGATCAGCATATCATAAACACTTGATATCCAGGTCCCCCTAGCAAAAAACAAAACAGAAAACCTTACGAATGTGCTTCCTGGACACACAACCGTGACATCACTAGTGGATTTCCCACTCGCCGTGCTACAGATTAAACAACTCCCTGCTTTCCATGACTTTTACTAGAATCTTGGCTACACAGATAAGAAATATAAACTTGCATATTTCTTTCTCTATAAATTATTTTGATAGGTGGTAGTCTGTATTTGGTGGGGGAGGGGATAATTAGAAATAAATGGTGAATCCAGAACTCGCATGTTTTAAAAACCATTTCTCGTAGCTCTACCTTTCCACTAAAAATACTATCACCATAGTTACATTTTGCAATTGATACTTATTCCAGTCTATTAAAGTCAAGGCACTTTAAACCAATGTATTAAGCATAAAAATCTCAAGCCCATTTGAAAAATAATTCACTCTACATACTTTGTATAGCTGTTTAGATCAGATACAAATACATCTCAATGATTTGATAGATTTTATGATTAAGGCACTGGCAGGGGGAAATTTGACAATATTGCTAACTACTCTTTGATTTTAAGAAGCTTAAACACTACATGGTCTTAATTTGTTGAAATACCTTTGGGAGAAAAGAGCTACATAATAGTGGTAAGAAAATTAGATGTCATGAGAGATGCTGGCATTGTGCATTCCTCCCCATCTGCCTTTTCAAATCTACTGAAGTCAAGTCAGCTTACCGGTTTTACATTCCATGCAGACGAATTTCCCATCAGGGAGCGATGGCGATCCCAGGCACTCCAGGTGGAAGTATTTGTAGCACTCTCCCTCACAAGGAATCAGAGAGTCACCAGAGCTTTCACAGATCTGTAATACAGCAAATGGCAGTGCATCTCAGAGGTTAGCAGGCGTCAGAATCACCTGGAGAATCAGCTGTCTCTGACAGTTTCTGACACAGTAGGTGGCGGCCGGGGGCGGGGGTAGGGAGGGAGGGACGAGGACAAGAATCTGCATTTACAGCAAGTATCTGGACAACGCTGATGCTACTGGTCCTGGGCCCTCACTGTGAGAGCCACTAAACTAGGTAACTATTTCCACATCAGCATGGTATAAAGTCTAAAAGTCATACTTAATCTTGTATGATTTCTTCTTTGGAATCTAGGTACTTCCACTTTTCTTCACACGGCAAAGCAGTATTATTCAGAAAGGGAAAATATACATTAAAAACTTAATACCAACTTAATTATAGGAAAATGTTGCTGAAGCAGTCACCTGCCATGCACTTCCATTTCATGACAGTGAAGACTGGCACCTGCACGCGCGTGTAAGCGCTCCAAACTCAGATGGGGAAAAGAGCCCGGGATGGCTTTTAGATCTGTGGCTCTAAAGGAATATCATAACTTAGAAAGACATTGACCTCTCCAACGGGAGGCAAGTGTACTGTTGGCAGAATGTGACAGCAATTCTTTCAAGCTATAGGATATGTCGCTTGCCCACCTGACACACAGTGTCCTTCTTACTCGTCCCAAAGCCTCTTCTCGACAAACTGGAGTCCATGGACTGCACATCAGAAGCGTCTACATCTGCAGCCGCTGAAGGGCTATCTACTTGCTTTCCAAAGCCTACCTACATGGAAAACACAGCACAGTTTTAAGAAAAAAAACAAAAATTTCCTCAAAGACATGCCCTTGCCAGGTAGCTCAGTTAGTTAGAGCATCATGCCGATACACCAAGGTGGCAGCGGTTCAATCCCTGGTCAGGGCACATACAAGAATGAACCAATGAATGCATAAATAAGTGGAACAGCAAATCAATGTTTCTGTCTCTCTCAACTCAATAAATAAAAAAACATTTTTTAAAGGACTTAAAAAAACATTTCCTTAAAGTTAGGTGCTATGAAAATCCTAGTAGGAGTTGCTCAAATGAATCTCGATACTACATCTTCTTCCTTCCTTCCTAAAATACCTGGATACCATGTCTGGTGTTCTGAGAGAAACTCGAGTAAAAATTAAAAAACAAAACAAAAACAAATTGTACTTTTGTTATGTAAGAGATCAGCAAAATTAAGACACTTATTACAACATAACCAAAATGATTTCTTTACTACGAACATTTAAAAATCCCCCATCTTCCCCAAATAAGTTGGGTAAAGCAGTAGGTATATTAATCGGTTTTGCAAAGCAAAAAGAGAGCGCTGTGCTCAGACCCTCGAACATATTTACCTGCACGTCACTCAGGCCTCTAGAATCGGAGTCGGATGTATCTCTGTATGCTGAACTAGTCATTTCTACATCCGTGGAGGCGCGACTCCTTTTCTTTAGAGGTTTACAGGAATCTGAAATCTCGCTGGCACCTTAATACAATACACCGAAATTAATCCTAAAATAGTACTCAGTTTGTTTTCTTAATTTTTTTTGTGGGGGAATATTTTCTTTCCCCAAACTCATCTGTAGTGTGAAAAAGCACAGCTCTCATTGTAACACTGAAGTCACAAGTCAAAACTTCATGAGCTTCTGACTTTTTTGACGGTGATTTAATTTATAACCGCTCTATTACAACATTTAATTCAGTGCTTCTGCTCTACAGCTCTTTTCAGTCAACAGAGCCCGAGTTCCAACCTAAAAACCAATTCTAGCAAAACTGCAGGACAGCTGACTGTTTGGAGCAATCCAAAGAACCACTCAATTTGGAGGGGGAAGACATAAAACCCAACACACTGTGCAGCTTACATATATGGTCGCAGAGACATCTCCATCTTGTTTTTATTAGGGATGTGACAAATCTTTGATTTGTATTCGATTCGTACACGGATAGTGCCATTTTCCCCCGAATTTTGCAATTTAGTTGAGTATTGCCCCCCCCAATAAATTTTGGATGTTCATGATTGTTCCTCTGAGACTTCCTTGGTGCAGTGTCATTTATTGTGACCATTAACAAGTGCTGTGGCACATCTACACATGTCATGCCACCTAGGAGGCACATTGCTGAGGGTTGTAAACAGACAATCAGTGTTCAGGTGCAGCCCAATCACGAAGAGCTGGATGAGAGGCCTCTATGTGGAATTTGTGCGGGAAGAAATAAATATGAAAAACAAAAAAAAGGCAGAGAATAGTGTGGAATTTTTTTTTAAAACTGTGTGTAATACAAATCCAGCCAAAACAATAGTGCAAAAAGTTACAAAGCAACAATCTCTTGGGCTAACGCAGTATAGGCTATACAGAAACAGCCACGATGAAATGTGCAGATCAGGCACGGTGAATACCAAGGAACCAAGGAGACGGTTAATATTTCAACCCACAGTTTGTGTTTTGGATTTTTCCCCCAAAATTTCCATACAACAAACAGACATCTAGATCAGCCCAGCAAGCTAAGGTGGAAGTGTACAGTCCAGAAGAGACCACGGAGAAACAAGTCTCCTGGGGCCATGAAGATCCGCAACAGGCTGAGAGCAGCACTTGGTATACAGCCATGTTCTGTGGTGGAGGATGTGGGTCTCTTTAGACTGCTCAGATTACTGGAACCTCGTTATCACATCCCAGTCTACAAGTTTTGCACTGAATGTTTCCTGACATCTATAAATGAGGGTGCCTGCCCATGTTAATGCTGATAAAAACACAAGTACACAAATCTATCTCCTTCATTGCTGGTGTATGAACCCAGAACACCACCACAAAGTATTTCCTTGGCCTAAAAGATCACTGGATTAACAAGGAGTTTTAACAGAGGAACAGGAGTGCTGTACTGAGAGGCTTTCGAAGGGAAACACAGGTACCGCCATTTCCGATGAGTTTCTGAAAATGCTAGAAAAACAACAGACTGCCCAAGACAGCTGCCATGCTGTTCTCCATGATAACGGCACTAACGAAAAAAATAATAATAATAAGAGCTTTTAATGATTGTAACGTATACAGTTTGGGCTGTTTGGCAAAACCCTGCCGATGTACATTAGTGATGATGCTTTATTTAAAAACAAGAAACAAAAACAGTCCATGTTGAAATTGATCAGTGTAAGTTAAACTGTGGTTTTTAGGCTGGACCCATGATTTAAGCTGTACCTATCCAGCTCAGACCAAAAAAAAAAAATCATTTGAATGTTAAAGCAATTGTTCAGTCTTGAAGAAGAAAACAGGCAGGAAAATGCCAATAATGGTGATTGGCAAAATCAAAATTGGGAACAAAGAAACTGTTTATCGAGCCGCCGACAAAGAAATCTTGCATGGAGACTACAAGTCTGGAGTTTCTGGGATGAAATTGTACAGGAATCTCAGTCCACAGTTTCCTCAATCGCTGCGGAGACGGAGCTGTCACTGAATCTGACAGAGCCCTGCACTCCCCGGTCCGCCGACCCTGTGGAATGGTGGAAACACAACGCAATCAGGCCTCCTAATCTCGCAGCGATCGCGATGTCTTTTCTTGGAGCTCCGCCAAGCAGTGTTCCCTCCGAGAGGCTGTTCAGTTCTGCTGAGGATCTCCACGGAGACCATCGCTGCAGACTTCTCCCCGAGAATGCAGAGAGGCTGGTGTTTTTTTATTTTATTTTATTTTTTTAATAATGCAATTTGCCCAAAGTAAACTACAGGTATAAATACAGTCTGAATGATCTCACCAAAAACGCACGAATCATGCTATGGAGTTTGTACTGTAGTCAAATTGCACACAGAAAATACAGATATAAGTTTAAGATTTCTTAAACTTTGTGCATATCTCAAATAGATTTGCATAAGGTCATCTAATAATGGCCATAAATATGCTATGAATCATTTTAATTTACAAAAAGATTTTACAGCACTGTAAAAATAAGCGTGGCAAGATTTTTTTTTCAATCAGGTTGTCTTGTCAGATTTGTCATAGTCCATGTTTGACAAACATTTAGTAGCTACTATTCGGTATTCAGTCGAATACCAAAAAAAGTGGATTCGTCACATCCCTAGTTTATAAACCAGTGAAACCCCAGAACCGTATGGAGAAAAGTTGGAAACAGTATCAAGTCTACGTGGTGTTCTCCAATTTACATAAAACAAATAAGACTTTTCACATGGAGGTACAGAATATTATCAACTCTGAAAGTCACACACATGTACACACACACACACATACACACACACACCAGGGAATACTTCAGTTTCACACAAATCATTGACTGAAGAGCAACAACAATGATTTACAGAGACAAACAAAAAAACATGAAGTACAAATAATTCTTTAAAATTGGTTTTAATCAAAGAAATGCAAAGCAACATTATAATAACTCACCTTTCTGTAATCCAGTCTTCACTGTAGCCTGAGGAACTGCTTCAACCTGTTTAGACAGAGAAATACAGCATTAAAGAGAACATTCTTTCACTTTTAATTAAGGAAAAAAAATATTTCCATCAATCTAAGTAATGATGAGTGATTAATGTATCTGAAATCTGAACTCAGTCCCACCTGGTGGGTAAAATTTTCTGTCTCAAGGTCAGGGAGGGCTGAAATCTTAGCTGCCTGTGCCGAATCCAGTGACAACACACAGCCACATGCTCTCTAGCAAAGACTCTTCCCCCATTCCCTTGGCAGAAGAAGAGAACGAGAACACTTTCCTCAGTGTCTGGGAGGCAGGAGAGGGGTTGTTTCTGCAACCAGCCCGATGCTGCTATAAACCCCTCCCGCCCCAAAGACGTTAGGATAAATTTTTACTTACTATGATACTCAGGTTAATGTAACTCACGCCACTTTAAGACCCTTCCGCGCCTGCACTCACAGCTAAGTTGCTGGGAATCAGGACCCTCTCTGTAGAGAGTGCCACAGGGCTCCATACAGCTGGAAGCTCAATACTTTTGCTGCTAGTACAAACTTAGTAAGTTTGTGATATTGCAAAAGCACTGTCTTGAGTGTCTTATGAACAGTGTCTTGATCCTACATTAGGAGAGCGAGATCAGAAGTTATTCTGCCAATGTATATGTAAAACACGTGGTAATTTAAGGACTGAACCATTGGGATTGAAGAAAGGACGGTTTGGAGGAGTTCCTGTTTAAGCTATGAAGTGAATTTTATGTTTCTTTAAGATGTGGTGAAATATGCATGCTGAGACACATTTTGTAAATATTTAAGGATTGTTCTAAGCTTTTAGAAAATTTTTTTTATTTTTTTACAACAGGTTAAAAAAACATACAACAGAAGCACTTTTATAAGATACAATTAGTAATACAAATATAAAATCTTCTACACAATCACTGGTATTGTTCTACTACTAACTATAACAGAGTGGCATTAACAATTAGTCCCATCTTGTACTCATTCTGCTTATTAATTTTAAACTGGTCACATAATTGAATTTGGGAACCGGCTGGCAAAATCACAACTTCATTTCGGTAATGAACACTGTAGGTTTGCAGCAAGAGCTTAGAAAGATTTTTTGGAATTTCCTAAGTATTATACTTAATTATAATAAATGAATGACAAATTACTATATTACTGAAATTTTAGTTAAGTATTTCTGGGAAAACTGTTTTACATGCTTGATGATACCACAGAGCACCCACAAAGTCACCTTTTAAGTTTGGAAGTTTAAAATTTGAAGGAAATAAATAGAAAAGTTCACACTCTTCCATATTAAGTGGTTTTAAAACAATAAAGCTTATTGGAACTAATAACATTCAGGATTCCTTTTGTTTAATAGTGGCTGTCTGGGCTGTTAAAATGGGTATTCTCTCAGTTTAAAAAATAAAAAAAATTCTCACTGTGAGTTTAATTAAAGGCAGTATGGTTTCCAAAAGGTAATTTAATATGAATATCACTACATTGATTACACTGATTTAAAACCCTTCCGTCAAAACGCCCCTCCTTCTGTTTCCCCCCTTGAACAGAGATTATCTGACAACCCACTGGGAAAATAATGTTCCAAAAAATCTGTGATACCAGCAGAAAACCCAGATCATCTATGACCATCTGCTTCTTAAATATAATTCTTGTAGTTAATTTGATTTTGTTTAAAAAAATAAAAATACATACTAGCAGCTTAAATAAAAAAATTAAAAAGTTTTTTTTTAAAAAGGGAACTCACTCATGGGTCCAAATAAAAATCACGAAAACATGAAGTCATTTTGCTTATACCAGAAATTTCAAAATAAATGTGAGGACTTCTTTAAGAGACCTGCGCCACTGGCTTCCCATCTCCTGAAGCCTGACTGTTTTCTGTGAAAGTGCTTGAAGCAGAATCACAGGGACGGCTGCGTTAGTTTAGGGCAGTGAATCCACCAGGACAGAAGCACAGGACAGTCCAGAAGGGAAACTCGATGTGGGGAAAGTTTTTCTTTCTTTTAAGATACCAGTCCAAGCCACAACATTTACAAATACAATGTTTTAACTCTCTACATGTAGGAAGCCAACCTGCTCCTTTTTGATCTTCTTCTTTGGCACAACTTCAGTGGATTTCTCTGATTCAGAACGAGTTCTAATTGATCTTCTCTGTTGCTTCTTTTCTGCTGAACCTAAGAGATGATTTAAACAAACAAGTAAATAAAAATTCATTTAAGGATGGCTTGACACTTATGCAATTAAACTTTGACCAAATCCCCTGTTTTTCTGATCCATTATGTTTGGTCTTTTAATTATAAATTATGAAAAAGCTATTAAATACTTGGGAGCACACAAAAATTTTTATAAGATCAAACAGTGGAGGCTGATAGGCTGAGATTGGGATTAATAAAAGACCCTAAATTATACAAATGAAGAGGGATTGGACTTTTTAAAATTATAAAGTTACAGAGAAATAGTTTAGTCTTCTTGAAAGCAAATAAACATATTTACATAACTATAATTGAAGGAATGAAGGTATTGAGGGGGTGGATGAAAATGACTTTATTCTCAGATGACATTAGGAATTATTGGCTCAAAATTCAATCAGTACTACAATATTTTGCATTATAACACATGAATTAAATTACCATATTGTGCCATGTAAAATGTGCACCATGGTTTTGGCCCAAACTTTCAGGAAAAAAAAACATCTTTTGCTTTAATTTTTTAATTCAATTTTTTAAATTTATGTTTAAATACTTGTTTTTTTGTATTATAAAGGAATTTTAGCATTTATTTTTTAACATATTATGGCATAAAAAATTTTAGGTAACAAAAAACACAAGAACAGATACAAGGTATTTTAGGTATTACCTCTGTATAACGCGCACCTTTATTTTCCCCTCAAAAATTTGGGCAAAAAAGTGCACATTATACATGGCAAAATATGGTAATTCTACATGTAAAATGAGTGCTTGGTACACTTACACAACTTCTCCTACTGTTTTATTTATTAACGACAAAAGCAGAAAAAGCAGGAAATGCACAAAAAGGCTGACCCAAAAGAAATCATTAATGTGACTACTGAGGGACTTGTTAAAACATAGAAATAACTGGTCATGCCCTGACCAGGTGGCCTGGCTGGTTAGAGCATCATCCCGGTATTCCAAGGTTGCAAGTTTGATCTCCAATCAAAGCACATACAAGAATCAACCATTGAGTGCAAAAATAAGTGGAACAAATCTCTCTTTCTATCTTAAAGTCAATTAAAAAGAAAGAAAGAATTAGTCATGAAAAACTAGTTGAAACCAATTATTAAGTGCTTTCACATTAAATAGTAAAACAAGAAACTATTAAGATTTTTTAAAAGTAAAATTCTTTGAAAGTTAACAGAAGAAAACTCACATTTTGGAAAGGATAAAACTTAGACTGAAGACCACAACTTGAAAGAACACTAAGTCAGGAATGATTTCGTTCTGTGACCCTGAGAAGGAACGTGTACACCTTCAGTGCAGCTGTACTGTATCCTTTCAGTGCCTGGACCACCCAGTCGGTCCTTCCTGGATAATCACCATGTTTCACTTACCACAGGAGAAAGCTGCTAAGACCTCCTATAAAATCAGGCCGAAGCTATTTTAGTAAAGCCCTCAGATCACCTGTATGTTTATTATTTGGTGTCACTGTTCCTGCCTATGTGTAAATGGATTCCCTCACCTTAGTTCAAGGTCAAAACAAAGAAGGATTCTGCTATTTTTATTCTGAGGGAGCAGGTAGTTTGATAATAATATATTGTTTCTAGCAGAGAAATCACAAATGGAGGTGCTAGCTCCTTTCTTTTCTCTCACTCTCCTCCTCACGCTGATGAGAATGCTTACCAAAATGACAGATATTCTACCCCCATAGACAGACACCTGTGTATCCCACAAATCCATGCTTTAGTATAATCATCAACACTCAAGTACCTACCGGGGAAGAAGAAAATGAAAACAGAAACGCTTAAAACAAACAAAAACTCTTTACTTGTTTTAAGAATGAAAACATAATTGTTTCATCAAGTACAGATATCTGATGTACATACTGTCCTATAGAAGATAAGGCAACAGGACTTCTTAAAATTATCCTGAAAGCTACCCCACAAAACACATAAAACCACCAAAAAGTATTATGTTTGTCTTCTAAGAGAGTGGAGGTAAGCAGCTGTGGATTTGGAAAAGTATTTAGAAATCTAGTATAAATGCAAATACAATTCTGCAAACCACAGAAATGTGGCAGCACCTCACACTTTATGTGTACCCTAATTTACTAGGAAAAGGCTCAAGAATTCTCCCTATGCAGTTTCCACCACCAGCTGAGATGATGATGTAATTAATTTCTGAAGAAAGATCAAATCTCTTTTCTGACTTTCAACTACAGGCATACCTTGGAGGTATTGCGGGTTCAGTTCCAGAGCACCGCAATAAAGTGAGTTGTAATCTTTTTGCTGGTGGAGGGTCTTGCCTTCAATTTGAAAAAAACACATATGTGAAGCACAATCAAGTGAAACGCAATAAAATGAGGTATGCCTGTACTGAAGTTATTTTCCCAAGAAACAAAATGGTCATTTAAAACAGCAAAATATGATTATCAACCATAGCTGGTAACCAAATTTAAACCAAGGTCAAAGCTTTAGAACACTCATCCTTATATTAAGGTCCCAACCTTAATTTACAATCTAATTATATGCGCTTGCGTAAGGAAGGAACTGGGCTTTTTCCAGATATAAAGATTTATAACATTCCACTTTATCTTTTACTTAAAAAAAAGTAAAGGGAAAAAGTCCATAGCAGAACTTAAATCTTACAATGAAAAGACTACATGAAAATAAAATGTTCAGTAGCTGAGAAGGAAAAAAACCACCCCAGCTCCATTAAAAATAGGAGTATACCCTAGTAGGTATAGCTCAGTGGATTGAGTGCAGGCCTGCAAACAAAAGGGTTGCAGGTTCGATTCCCAGTCAGGGCACATGCCTGGGTTGCAGGCCAAGGCCCCTAGCAACCACACACTGATGTTTCTCTCTCTCTCTCTCTTTCTCCCTCCCTTCACTCTCTAAAAATAAATAAAATCTTTTAAAAAATTAAAAAAATAAAAGTATAATATTTAATATCAGTCTAATATTGTATGGAGAATTTCCTTTCTCCCTAGTTAGGAGAATACAGATATTTAAATAAAGACCCCTCCTAGTCTAGGTATCACATTTAAATTCAGATAAATTACCAATAGTTTAGTGTAGTATAAAGAAAGATAACAAAACTGATTATGGAGAGCTAAGGCCAAAAGATTCTTTTCTTTTCTCTCCAAAAAAGATTCTTTAAAATTCAAAGAAATAAACAAACATTTTCAATTAATGCAAAATCTAAGTCCATACATCCATTCCTTCAACACTACAATTTGATATTTTTAGTACAGTACTTTGAAATGATACGTGATAGGCATGAGAAGAGCAAGGATGATAGGCCAGGTCTGGAAAGCCCTGGGTGCCTAGCAACGAGCAAAACTGGGGGAAAAAAGTATTGCGGGTCGGACCTCACCCCCACGGTGACCTTTCTTCCTCTAGCATATCGCTGGTCATGTGGTTTAGACCCCCTGACCTTTCTTCATATTGCTGCTCATGTGGTTCAGATCCTCCACTGACCTTTCCTCCCCTAGCATGTCCCAAGTCATGAGGTAGACTTCCTAAGAAAAGTAACAAGGGGGCTGGAGAATGACCTCATAAGACTCCCATGCAAGCCCTGGCACGACCACTCCCTTGAGCATCAAGCCCTCAGGACACTGAGGTTCTGGCCCGCATCAAAGGATCTTGGCGGCGGAGCTCTGGGTCTGCTGACCAGAGTCAGAGCTTTGGTCAAACTAGAGATACGCCCTCAGTTGTGTTTCAGCTCCAGGCCCAGAAAAGCAGCAAAACCAGAGAGAGAGGGATGCTGTGGCTGCATCAGGACCAGATATGACGATTAATGACGCCCTGTCCTGGCACAGACCATCAGTGAAGAACACAACTCTGAAAGGACACACCTGGAAAGCCGAAGAATATTCTATTGAGATCCTCCTCGGGGGCCTCCCCAGAGATCCCTGCCTTCAGAGTGGGTAAAAACCCTCAGGACGGAGGACCTGGCTCAGGCTCTTTCTCTCTGGAGCACACCCTGGCTCCCCCCTCCTCGCTTTCCCCCAGGGCACGGGCTCACTCACCCAGGACACGCAGCACTCACCCAGGCTCGCTTTGCTTGCACTCTCTTGAGCTCTCTTTTTCTCTTCTCCGGAGCAGGTCCATACCTTCCCCTCTCACCTTCCCCCAGGTGAGTTCCTTCCACCTTTCCCCACGTAAACTCCAAGGGCTCTTCTTTTGCCTCTCAAACTCATTTCCTGAGTTCCATGCAGCCCAGTGGCTCACCTTTTCTGTCTCTGTGACTTTTTTTTTTACAATTTCATTTATTTATTTTTAGGGAGGGGAAGGGAGGGAGAATGAGAAGGAGAAAAACAGCAATGTGTGGCTGCCTCCTGCGTACCCCTACTGGGGACTGCAACTAAGGTATGTGCCCTAGACTGGGAACTGAACTGGCAACCCTTTAGTTCACAGGCCAGCACTCAATCCACTGAGCCACACCAGCCAGGGGTCTCTCTGTGACTTTGAAAATAAACTTTCTCTTATAATTTGAGTTCCTTGACTCTGAATTCTGTCTTTACCAAACTCAAGTAGCAAGGCTGCTGAACCTGAGGTCTGGTAACATTCTGGTATCATTTTGCTGCTAGATACAAGCTACAAACCCGGTTCGGACTTTGTTACTCCCTCCTCACTTTAATGTGGCTTTCTTTCCTGACTCCGTTTTGGGTAAAGGAATGTTGTTTAACATGCTCAGTCCAACACATGCCCAACTCCTCCACCACTACCTCTGTCTGATAGCCCCCATCCCAATTTTTTTGTTTGTTTTAAAGGCAGCTAGCCTAAGGCCTTTCTTGAGCAACAATTGTTTTTATTTAGGTTTTATAATAAGAGTCTTACTAAAAATTTCCTTTACAAAATATATTTACCCCTTAGTGCCATTAAATCACAGGATTGCCTGAGTTACTAATGTTTGAGATTACTACCTCAGGTCTTAAGACTGTAACCCTTCTAGAAAACTATTTGGTCACTTCTTAGATTCCAAAAAAGGTTTTAAAGAACAAAGTAAAACAAACTTCTTTCTCCTAACGTAAGATTCCAAATGGCCACCCTAGTTTGATACCTCAGTCTTTACTTGGTGGCTGTATGAAGCAGCGATACTGTCATATAAGGCAAAGCCACCAGACACTGAGTTAAACTACAATCCTCAGTAAGTCAGTCTCCCAATACAAATTACTTTGACTATTCCAACAAAAGCACAATCTTACTGAATATAGGCTTTTCCTCTGTAAACAAAAATCATATAGCTTGATTTTCACTTCATGGTATCTGCTCATCAGAGAACAGATTATTATAGGAGGGCTAGGCCTTAGGCCCTCAGCTACTAACATCTACAACATCTAAGAAAAATAAAAAGAACACGGGCATCTGCCAATTTGTTTCCAACAGGGGATAAAGGAAGATGTGGGAAGGATGTGTTATCAGTGCTGGAGAAGTGAAACTTATTATCATGCAAAGAGAGATAATCCAACGGTGCATTTACTCAGACAGGTATAGATTTTGTAACTATATTCTTTTAATTATGAAACCCTCCTATTATTTATATTCCTGTAGGAAAAATAAATGGTACTATAAGCTGTCTAGCCCCTAAACCATTCTTTTTTATTGAAATGACTGTTTTAACAGTTTCCTTTTGAAAACATAATTACATTTTGATAACTAAAAGCTTCTCAGAGACATAGCTACCACATTATAGCAGAGCAGTTCTATGACCTCAAAATGGATCAATACTCTTCATTTATACTGACCTGCAGAGCCAGATGTTGCTTCAGGAGATGATACATTCTGAGTTGCCTTTTCATTTCTCTGGTTTGGTGTAGAAATTATAAGTCTGTCTTGTCCCCTGACACTTATTTCCGTTTTGTTACCAATTCCCTTCAAAATAAGGCAAATAAAAAACAGGTATTATTGGTTTATAAAGATAACTTAAGATTAATTTCATATGACCTTGATTGTAGCTAGTTATCTTAGTCAATATCAGAACAATTTTATTAAGTCATCAAGATGTACTCCAAAATGTACAATGAGACTATGTGGAAAAAAATTTATTTGTCTAAGTCCAGATGATGGATGTCACTAAGAAATTGCACATGTATCACATAATTTTATGTCCAAACAAACTATTTTCTGGTTTGCGTAGTCTCCCCTTACTCACATCACAGTGAGAGAAGTCTAGTCGCTTTCATTTGCTGAAGTACCTACTACACAGATAAAAATGTCCACACACCGTGAAAGACAAGAACATATCCATAGATACAGAAACATGCCATCCATAGTGACCCGAATGTGCACCCAATAAGCGATCTGGAACAGACGTTAGGTATTTTTAACACAATGAATATAGAAGTGATTCATAAATGTTTATGTATTTTTTAAGATTTCATTTATAAAAGGTCAGTTTTATCTCCAATTTCATATATATAGCACTCTTTGGAGGGGGTTGAAAAGTTTGATTTGTGCATCTAAGGCAGATAAAAGCTAACTCCAAGGATGGAGCCCATCTACCCTCAAAAAAGATGCAGAGTACTCGTTTGCCATTCAGAGCTATCAGCAGAACCAAGTGGGAGCTGTAACTTCAGTTTTTCCACATAGCTTAGCCCTAATGAAATCAATTGAACCAATAGGCAGAAACAGGTTAACAGAGGACCCTTATACTTCTCTCTAGGAAAATTTATCACTAATAGAGCATGCCTATATTTAATTATTTTAATGTACCCATGACAATGCTAGCAAATACAGAATTCTTTAAAAGTACACATCTGCACGGTGCCACTAACTTGAGTTCACAGGCCCACTACTGTGGCGCAGGCAGGGTGCGGTGAAGAGGTCTATGGAGTAAGCATTACAAATCTTATGAAAGAGTTTTAAAATTTTTAAACTGAAGTATTTTTAAGTGCCCTTAAATGGAGGTTCAGGGCTGGCTGATGGAGACATTCCATCCGAAGAAGCTCTTTTCACCCCAAACCTAAGCTATCACCACAGTTAACTGTTAAAGAACTAACCTAGGTCTGGTATTTCTCTAAAATACATCAGCTATCCCAAGCCAATGTGAACTTAACAAAATTACTAGTGCAACCAAACAGATCAGTAGGTACAATGATTACAATGGCTAATTCAGATAACTGACAAAAAGGATTTAATAAGAAGCACAGTTTTCAACTAAGAAAACGTAACTATACAAACTAGAAACAGGCAAAGTGCCCAGTTTTTTTCCACAAGTTTAGGGCGTTAGGCTCAATTTTGGCTGCACAGCTCAAGATTAATCAAGTACAGATGGGGATATTACAAAAGAGGGGGAAAAAAGAAGAAGAAAAACATAACCTTTTTGCCTATGTCTTTTTTTGCCCCATCTTAAACAGAGTAAACTGGCTGTACATTTCAAATGCAGTGGATTAAAAAGGGATTTAAATTATGATCTTGTGTTGTGTTTTTTTAAGTGCTGAGGTTAACTACTTATTAAATATTATTCCCTTCCAAAAACTATTTAAGAAAAAGAGGTACCTTCGTTGAATAAACAAATTGATCGATAAATTTCCCATCTCCTGTAGCATTCTGAAGAGCAAACACTTGTTCTATTTTCACCACTGGAGACATGTTACACTTCTGCAAATCCAAGCTCCCTTTGTGCATTGTAATAGAAGCTGGTAAAGACTTCCTTGCTGCTGCTGTTTTCCAGGCTATTTTAACAGGAGGTGGTTCTTCCTCTTCCACACTCGTGTGCCGCCTCTGGCTCTGTCTCCGAATCTCAGTACTTGAAAGTGAGGAGGCCACCTCACTCGCATTGGTCTGTTCTGGCTGAGTATTCAGCACTGATCTTGGTCTCCGGGTTTTTTTAACTTCAGCTTTGGAGGCAACGTTCTTTTTTGCTTGCGACAAAGCCTCCTCAGGCTGTTTATCAATATAGATAAAAGTATACTGTTCTATTCTTTCCTCTCGGGTCATTTTCAACGCTTTCTCTGCATGGGCAATGCCAATATCCCACTGAGCGCGTTCTCTCTGTGGTCGGGGTTTCCGAATCTTTTAAAAGAGATGTAGGCATTATCAGAACATTTTAATCTAACAAATACATTTAAACCAAAAGGTATTTCCCGCATAAGCCTGTCATCTTTCTAGATACACATAAATATCTTCAAGTTCTTCAGTCAAATCAATGAAATGTTCTAACTCCATTACCTGGAGAAACTGGTATTACTTTCAGATAGCTTGTAAGTTTATTCTTTATTATACCCTCCTTCATTGACTACTCTGCTGAGAGGGACTTGTCCTTCTACCATCATATTCTAAAAAGTGAGCAGTAATGACAAAGAGGAGAAAGGTTACAGAAATGATTAATGTCAGTGGCCACTAAAACACTGACATTAAGGATGTTAGCCCTAGCCCTGGCTGGGTGGCTCAGTTGATTGGAGCATCGTTCCATACACCAAAAGGCTGTAGGTTCGATCCTCAGTCAGGGTACATTCCTAGGATGCAGGTTTCATCTCTGGTCGGGGCATGTACCAGAGGCACCTGATCAATGTTTCTGTCTTTCCCTCTTACTCTCTCTCTCAAATCAATAAATATATCCCCAGGTGAGGATTAAAGGAGGAAAAAAAGAATGATACCCTAAAGCTCCAGGTGCTACAGAGATCACAACAAAGCTAACTGGCATTTGAAGAGCTAGCATTTGAAGCTGCACTGCCAGTCTCCACCATGATGCAAAGGGGCAGGAAGAAGAGAAAGGAGGGGGCCCCGAGGAATGAACGTAAGCTGACAGGAGGAGCAGAGCAGACGTGTATGAGAGCAGAAATTAACCCGAATCACAGTTTCCACAGATAGTCCAGGGTTGATCAGAAGACTGTGGACTGGCAACACAAGTAAGAAAGCTTGAAACAGAGCTATGTGAGATGAGCAAAGCAATTAGGAATGATCCAGGGTTTAGACTGAGGTAGCCAGAAATCAGCTAATGAAAGTATGAGATGGTACAGTAGATGTCAAACACTGATGTGTAAATCTGTAAAATGTTAACTGTGATAAAATTAATAAAAATCCTCTGTGATCAAATTTAGCTTTTAAAGTGTAAAAACATGACACATTTCTGAATCACAAGAGACCCACACTAAAATTAGTTGAGTTTAAAAATCTCAACCAGACAGAGAGTATCACAAGTTCATGTCAAACTTCTAAAATATCTACCACCACATCAAACGTATTTCTTGGTTCCATCACCTGTGTGACTTGAGTTGAACCAGTTACTTAGGCTTTCTGGGCCTCAATTTCTTCATCTGTAGAAATAGGAATAACAGTATCTACCTCATATAAGTTGTTATAAAGATTAAAGGAATATATAATATGCTTAAAACAGTGCCTTTCTCACACTAGGTACTCACTAAATATTTTTTTTAATTTACTTAAAAAAATTTTGCTAAGCCCTGGCTGGCGTAGCTCAGTGGACTGAGCACGGGCTGTGAACCAAAGTGTTGCAGGTTCGATCCCCAGTCAGGGCACATGCCTGGGTTGCAGGCCATGGCCCCCAGCAACCACACATTGATGTTTCTCTCTCTCTCTCTTTCTCCCTCCCTTCCCTCTCTAAAAATAAATAAAAATAAAATCTTTTAAAAAAAAGATGCAAACCATTTAATTTAAAAAAAATTTTGCTAAATAAGAATAAAGGAAAATTACAGAAAGATGTTGAAATAGGAAAAAGAATAAAAATTGCTGGCAAAATCCACATTTCACTAGCATCTATGAGACTTATACATATTAATCAGTTCAAAATAGAAGTCAGCACTGTATTAAGCAGACAGTTTAAGTTTTTAATGGTACTGTAAGATTGTTTCTATGACTTATAAAACTTACTATCAAAATAAATTATTAAAGTTCCATGGAATAAACAGAGCTAAAATTAAGTCATTGTAACAAATGCCTGAATTCAGCCCTGAGTGGTGTAACTCAGTGGACTGAGTGATGACCTGTGAACCAGAAGGTTGCTGGTTTGAGTCCCAGTCAGGGCATATACCCAGGTTGTGGGCCAAGTCCCCAGTGTGGGGCGCACTAGAGGCAACCACACATTGATGTTTCTTGCCCTTTCTTTCTCCTTCCCTTCTCTTCTCTCTAAAAATAAGTAAATAAAATCTTTAAAAAACCCCACAAATGTCTGAATTCAAGTATAAAAAGTTTTACTAAATTATGAAGTCCTTTAAAAACACATTCGATTGATAATGTTAACATGCTTTCAGTTACCTTTTGTTTCTCAGAGTGATTGCTGGCTTGTTTGGTTGCCTCAGCCAGTAATTCTTCATACTGTTTATGACCTTTATACTCTCGTACCCGTTTTTCATGAACCCATGCCCTCTCTGGTTGGTTGCTAAAAAATTGGACGTGATATTCCCGGGCACCTGAAAGTAAGAATCCATATTAACCATTTCAGAACATAAGCAACGCACATATACTTTGCAGAAAACATGAACCTAAGCTGGTTCCCGAGTATTACTTCAATTTAAACTTGCGTGTTTTGGATTGCACAAAGATACAATCCAGTATTTACCAATTACACAACTAAGAGTTATTATAAAAATCACCCCAAATGATTAAAATTAGTACAGCAAATTTTAAGAGAAAGAAAATCATAAAATCTGCTAATTCTCAAATTTGTTACCTTGCTTGAACAATCTATTTTTACCTGTCTCAATACTTTTTACAAACAAGTCTGGGTTAAATAAATAATTTTTCCTTCAAAAATGTAACATATTTTCTTGTACTTTTAAAAGTCAAGTGCTGCCCTGGCTGGCGTAGCTCAGTGGATTGAGCATGGGCCTGCAAACCAAAAGGTCACTGGTTCGATTCCCAGTCAGGACACACTCCTGGCTTGCAGGCCAGGTCCCCAGTTCCCTGGTCCCGCACAAGATACAACCACACATTGGTGTTTCTTTACTTTCTCCTTCCCTTCTCCTCTCTAAAAATAAGTAAATAAAATCTTTTAAAAAAAAAGCCAACTACTGATCAAATTGCTTTTCTAGCTATATGTGAGTCTGGTATACAGGCCTGGGGTTAAAATAGGAGAGGCCACTGAAACTCTTTCAGGGATTCTGTGAGGTTAAACTATCGTCACACTAATACTAAGAGGTTCTTTGTCTTTTTCACTATGTTGACATTTCCACCTGATATTGCCAGAGCAATGGCAGGAAAGAGTGCTGGCATTGTAGCATGAATAGAGGGAATGAGTGACCAAACTAGTGTATACTCTTCACAGCCATAAAATGGCAATTAGAAAAAAGCCAGTTTTATGACATACACTTCATAAAACAGTAAAAATGATTAATTTTACTAAATCTCAGCCCTTGAGCACCTATCTTAATTTTTAAATTTTTTAAAATTTAAATTATATTTTATTGTTTATATTACAGTTGTCCCAATTTTTCCCCTTTTCCCCCTCCATCCAGACCCCCCCACTCCCTCAGGCAATTCCCATACCATCATCCATGTCTGTCCTATATTCTCTATGTTGTATTTTACAGCCATCTCCAGAACTGTTCTGTAACAAGCAGTTTGTATTTCTTAATCCCTTCACCCTTTTCACCCACTCCCTCTACCCCTCCTCCCATCTGGCAACCATCAAAATGTTCTCTGTATCTATGATTCTGTTTCTGTTCTGCTTGTTCATTTGGTTTTTTAGATTCAATTGTTGATAGATATGTATTTATTGCCATTTTATTGTTCATAGTTTTGCTCTTCTTTTTAATGAAGACCCTTTAACATTGCATATAATATTGATTTGGTGGTAACGAACTCCTTTAGCTTTTTCTTGTCTGGGAAGCTCTTTATCTGTCCTTCAAGTCTAAGTGATAGCTATGCTGGGTAGAATAATCTTGGTTGTAGGTCCTTGCTTTTTTTATCACTTTCATTATTTCTTGCCACTCCTTTCTAGCCTGCAAAGTTTATTTTGAGAGATCAGCTGATATTCTTACAGGAGCTCCCTTGTAGGTAACTAACTGCTTTTCTCTTGCTGTTTTTAAGATGGCCTCTTTGTCTTTAACCTTTTGCATTTTAATTAATTGTGTGTCTGGGTGTAGGCCTCTTTGGGTTCACCTTGTTTAGGCCTCTGCGCTTCCTGGAGTGGTATGTACATTTCCTTCAACAAGTTAGGAAGTTTTCTGACATTATTTTTTCAAACAGGTTTTAATTTCTTGCTCTCTTTCTTCTGCTCCCAGCACCTCATGACATGAATGTCACTACACTTGTAGTTGTCCCAGAGGCCACTTATCCGAGTACCTATCTTTTTAATACTATGTGTGACAAAATGGGAAGTACCCATAAAGCACTTCTGCGGACGAAGTATGACAGTTATCTTGAGGAACAGTGCTTGTGTGATTGAGTTGCTGCAAAAAGGGATGCACTGCCCACTTTTTCAGAGAACACACTTTTTATGTGAAAGAAAAACTGTGGTTATTTGAACTTGAGCATCTGGCAGATATTTCCTCAAAAATGAACACAGCAAGTTTATCACTTGAAGGAAAACAACTGACAATGTTTATGCCAATAATAAAATTTGATCTCTCAATTAAAAAACAGAATTTCAGAAAATTAGTACCTGCCCATATTAGTCTTACAAATTCCCAATAACCAAATAATTTTATGATGAAGTGGTGATATTAACTAATGTGATTTTTAAAATTATCTGTGAAGAAATGTATCAACATTTGGAAGGTGCATATGACTCAGTAAGCAATATTTTTTAAATGGCCAATGTATGTATGATGTCTCAAAATTATGAACAGTAAAAGATCAATTCAAAGCACAAGACAGAACCAATGGATTTTAATGTAACAAAGTAGAAAAAGTTTACTGATATGTTTTCAGATTCCACATTGCAACTAACCCACCACTAGTTGAGTTTTGGTATAAAAACAAATAAATATATACACAATTATCTGAAAAGGCTATTAAAGTATTTTTCCCATTTACATATACATATCTGTGTGATGCCAGATTAGCTTTATATACTTCAACCAAAACAATGGATACTAACAGACTGAATATAGAAACAAATATGAAAATCTAGTGTCTTCACTTAAGTCAGGCATTAAAGAGGTTTATAAAAATGTAAAAGAATACCATTCTTCTCATTAGCTTTTTTGTTTGAAAAAAAACCGTTACTTTTCATCATACTCTGAGAGTGTGGTTCCCAAAATGAGCCATCCTGTGACAAATAAGCAGTTAAGATGAGCACCTAGCCCTGGCTGGTGTGGCTCAGTGGACCGAGTGCTGGCCTGTAAACAAAAGGGTCCCTGGTTGGATTCTCAGTCAGGGCACATGCCTGGGCTGTGGGGCAGGTCCCTGGTTAGGGGTGTGTGGGAGGCAATTGATTGATGTTTCACCCGTACATCAATGTTTCTCTCCCTCTTTCTCTCTCCCTTCCCCTCTCTCTAAAAATAAATAAAAGTCATAAAGAAAAAAAAAAAAAGAGTGAGCATCTAGCAGCCCTGGCTGGTGGCCCAGTTAGTTGGAGCATCATTCCATAAACCAAAAGCTTGCGAGACCCAGGTTACAGGTTTGGTCCTTGGCTGGGGCATTATACAGAAGGCAACCATTCAGTGTTCCAGGCTCACATCTCTGTTCCTCTCTCTTTCTTGCTCTCCCCCGCTTCTTCTCTCTCTAAAATCAACAAACATATCCTTGGGTAAGGATTTTTAAAAAAGGAACACACAGAGGGCTTCTATGACTTAAAAAAAAAAGAGTATCTAGAACCTATGATAATTTGGACATCTAGACACATAATCAAGGATCTTATACTCTGTATCTTTCTCTAATAGTTAATTTTATTTTATTTGACAGAAGTATTGGTTCATGTGGACTGGAAAAAGTCACAGGTCCATAAAGAAACATAGGAACTGGTCTTCATGGGGAATCCAAGATAATTTGGGTAGGGAGAGAAAGGCAAAAAGCAGATCCTGAATAGAAAAACTGTGGATATTATGCCTGAATTAAATATGAGACTATGTAAGAAATTTTGAAATCAGATTAAAATTTCTGATTTCATGTGAAAACCAGCATATAAGAGAGAACACACACCACACAACTCAGATTTCCATATCCTCTAATCTGAGAAGGATGAGCAAAGCACAGATTCCATTATAATTAATCAAAGAAAGTTTATCAAAAGTCCAATGGTTTTGAGGGACAAAAACAGAAATATAAACCTAAACTAACAGGTGAGTTGGGAGGATAGAATGGTAGGTAACAGGGTTGAAACAACAAAGGACACAACCTGTCTCCAAAAGTCAGAATTACTTACTCAGAAGCAAACAGATAATCACAAAGACCTTGACAGTTAAAAGATAGAGAGTAAAACTAATAAACAATACACTCTCATTTTAATCTTTTATTTTCAATTTTTTTCATCTATTGAACCGCTTACTACAGACAGAACAAATCAAATAATTCCCCTCTCTGTTAGCACTTTGTTCCTGCTGGCTGGAAATCTGTAAGGTGAGAGTGCAAACCCAAAGCTCTGAGAGACTGAGAAACAGCCACATCTGTCTCTGAATAATGGACTGACTTTCTAAAAAGATGTTTAGGAAATATTTTTATATAAGAAAATTAATATAATGGTAAAATCCCCCAGTTTTAAACTTAGACGATATATTAGGATTAAAAGTTACAATAGGTGTGATGTGATATCATTTAAAGCTTTCAGTAAAAATTTTTTTTTTATAGCTATTAATTACCCTTATACAATGCATAAAGAAAAAGAATTACTCTCAAATTTTTATAGTACTTACAATCTCGAAGATGAAACTATGGGCACTTGTCACTTCTGACCATATATGTTTTTGTATTAAGCAGAAAAAGCATTTTATTTGTAACTTTTAAACTAAAAATGAGGCCTAAATAATGAAATAGAACTTAAAATAGATATTTGATCCAAACATCTTTCAAAATGTTCTTTCAAAAAATTTTATGTATAAAATTTTATATGTGAAAATTATTTTTTCCAATGTTAGGAATCTAATAACAGTATGGAAACCAATAATTACTACATGTAATCAAGATAAGTTTTAAAGTAGTTTAGCTAATAAGCAACACAAATGCTTCACAGGCAGCATGTGTGGTACATAATCAACAAAATCAAGCTTATGCTGTGTTTTTGATTTTCGGAAAACCTGTTAGAAAACTACTTCATTTAAAACTGCACTGCAGACTTCCCGCCAAGATGGAGGTGTAGGTAGATACACTTTGCCTCCTCACACAACCAAAAGAAGGATAACAACCAATTTAAAAACAAAAAATTACCAGAACTGCCAGAAAATCTAACTGTATGGGAGTTCGACAAACAAGGAGTTAAAGAAGAAACATTCATCCAGACTGGCAGGAGGGATGAAGATGGGAAGCTGGGCGGAAAGGACTCACGGCAAGGCAGTGGCTGGAGGACCAGGCAGGCAAGGCAGTGGCTGGCAGACTGGGTGGTCCAACATTTGGTGCAGATAAACTAGGAGGAACAACTGGGGAGTGGGAGAGACCGGGAAATAAAGCCTCAAAACCTTTGGCTGGGGATAGAGGAGGCAAAACTCCCCAACTCACAGGAGAGTCCCCTGGACAGACTCATAGGGTCCTAGAACGTACACAAACCTACCCACTTGGGAATCAGCACCAGAAGGGCCCAATTTGCTTGTGGGTAGTGGGGGAAGTGACAGAAAGCTGTCCAGGAGCCAAGCAAGCAGCACTGTTCCCTTTCTGAACTCTCCCCTACATACAGCACCACAACGCAGCAACTGGGTTGTCCTGCTCTGGCAAACACCTAAGGCTCCGCCCCTTACGATGTAACACATGCGCCAAGACAAAGAATTATGACCCAAATGAAAGAACAGATCAAGGCTCCAAAAATAGAACTATGCAATGAAGAGATAGCCAATCTCCCAGATGAAGAGTTCAACTGGTAATCAGGATGCTCATAGAAGTGGTTGAGTATGGTTGCAAAATAGAGGAAAGAGTAAATGCTGTGCAAAGTGAAATAAAGAAAAATATACAGGGAACCAACAGTGGAGGGAAGGAAACTGAGACTCAAATCAACAATTTGGAGCAAAAGGAAGAAATAAACATTCAACAACAACAGAATGAAGAAACAAGAATTCAAAAAAATGAAGAGAGGCTTAGGAACCTCTGGGACTACTTTAAATGTTCCAACATCCAAATCATAGGGGTGCCAGAAAGAGAAGAGGAAGAGCGAGAAATTGAAAACTTATTTGAAAATATAATGAAGGAGAACTTCCTCAATCTGGTAAAAGTAACAGACTTCCAGGAAGCTCAGAGAGTCCCAAAGAAACTAGACCCAAGGAGGAACACAACAAGGCACATCATAATTAAATGACCCAAGATGAAAGATAAGGAAAGAATCTTAAAAGCTGCAAGAGAAAAGGAGAGAGTTACCTACAAAGGAGTTCCCATAAGACTATCAGCTGATTTCTCAATAGAAACCTTGCAGGCAAGAAGGGGCTGGAAAGAAGTATTCCAAGTCATGAAAGGCAAGCTCCTACATCCAAGATCACTCTATCCATCAAAGCTATCATTCAGAATGGAAGGGTAGATAAAGTGCTTCCCACATAAGGTCAAGTTAAAGGAGTTCATCATCACCAAGCCCTTATTATATGAAATGTTTAAGGGACTTATCTAAGAAAAAGAAGATCAAAACTATGAACAGTAAAATCTATGAACAGTAAAAGCTATCAACAACTGAACTTAAAAATACAAAAACAAAAGCAAACTAAGCAAATAACGGGGACAGAATCACAGAAACAGCGATCACATGGATGGTTGTCAGTGGGGAGGGGGAAGAATAAAGGGAAAGGTACAGGGAATAAGAAGCATAAATGGTAGGTACAAAATAGACAGGGGGAGGTCAAGAATAGTATAGGAAATGGAGAAGCCAAAGAACTTGTATGTACAACCCATGGACATGAACTAAGGTGGGGGAATGCTGGTGGAAGGGGGAGTGCAGGGCGGAAGGGAATAAAGGGGAGAAAATCATGGGACAACTGTTACAGCATAATCAATAAAATGTATTTTTAAAAAACTGAACTGCAATAAAAAGAAATGAAGTGGGTGAAAGAACCCAGACACAAAAGGCCACATAGTATATGATTCCATTTACCTAAAATGTCCAAAAAAGGGCCAGTCTATAAAGACAGAAAGTGCTTAGGGCTGCAGGACAAGGGGAGGAGGGGAAGTGACGAGATACGAGTTGACGAAAATGTTCTAAAATTAGACTGTGGCGATGGCCACACAACTCTGTTAATGTGCTCAAATCACTGAACTGTACACTTTAAAATAGTGGTTTACAGTATGTAAATCATATCTCAAGAAAGCTGTTATTTTAAAAACTACTGCAGAAAAAGAGAAATTTTGAAATAGAATACACATTTTTCTTTTAGATCTAAAGTCTCAGGTTTATGGTTGCCTCAATAATACAAACAAAATCAGTTTTTCCTACACTTGGATATTGCCTAGGGGGTACCAGATTAGATTAATTCATAAAACTAAATTTAAAGATTTCCTTTGAAATACAGAAGAGACATAAATTGTACTTTCATGGGTTCCCATTAAAAGAAAAGGTGAAATTAGGTTTTAATAAAGTAATTAAATGTGAAGGTCTTTATATAACCTCAAAAGGAGGCTTTTCTAAGAGAACTGGAGAGTCACAAACCTCACATGATGTAAGAACTGAGCATGCTCTGGAGACATAGACATAGAACTGTTTTATTTAAGAAGATTTGGCCCTCTTGGGAAATCCTTGTCCCTTTTTTCTCCCATTCATAGAGTCACAGACTGTAAACCTTCAGAGATTGCTAGTCCAACACCCTTATTACATAAATGAAGGAACTAGGACTTGCCTCCAAATCTCTGCAAATAATGACTAGGTAAACTCAATTTCTTCTCCTTTGATATACAGCAGTGCTTAAGAGTGGAGGTTATGCAATAAGATTTGAGATTCTATTTACTTATCTGAAACATAAGAATAACAATAGTACCTACTTCATAATGTTGCTAAGAGGGCTGCATAAGAAAATATATGAGTAGTCTGGCTGGTGTGGCTCAGGGGACTGAGCACCAGCATATGGCCCGAAAGGTCACTGGCTCAGTTTCTGGTCAGGGCTCATGCTTGGGTTGCGGGTTAGGTCCCTGGTTGGGGGCACACAAGAGGCAACCATTTGATGTTTCTCTCTCACAGTGATGTTTCCCTCCCTTTCTTTCTCCCTCCTTCCCTCTCTCTCTAAAAATAAATAAAATCCTTACAAATTTTAAGAAAATATGTAAGAGAAGTGTTTAACACAGTGTGCCTTGTAGAGAAGTAGACATTTAACTTTTCTTGGTGGGGGGCGAGGGCAAGTATACCAATTTTGGCCCAGGCTGGAGAGCAGTGGCTGTTCACAAGTGTGATCCCACTACTGATCAACACGGGAGTTTGGACCTCGCCCATTTCTGACCTGAGCTGGGTCGCCCCTCCTTAGGTAACCTGGCGTTACATCACTCCCAGGTCACCACATCGGTACTGAACTTGGTGTGGGCACTGGGTCTGTCTGCACAGTGCACTGCAGCCCAGAACTCCTGGGTTCAAGTGATCCACCTGCATCAGGCTCTTGGGTAGCTGGGACTATGAGCACCTCTCACCTCGTCGGCTACCCCACCCTTTAATTAGCACGTTATGATGACAAGATGATCACCTCCTGTACCAGGGCACTTTCCTGGCTGTTTAGCACCAAGGTTACAGATATGGCTGATCCTGTCACTTATGCAGACACTTCTTCTTCTTCTCAGAACAGTGAACAAGGACCAAGATACAAAGTTTAGAGAGAGAGAGAGAGAAAAAAAGTGCAAAGTTGTCACAGATAATAAGGAACTCAAACATGTAACAAGAATGAGTTTTCAAAGCAAATACCCAGAAGTAAGTTCCAAACTCAAACCTTCTGCTGGCTACTAAGCAAGTCCATTCTAAATGCCAGAATCTCAGGAATCTAATCTACATGTTTTGATCAAATCCAGGAAAAGGAGTGGAGGAAAAAAAAATCCCGCAAAATTTATCAGTATGAAAAGCTAAAAGGTACTTGTCTGGCTAAAAAATACTCACAGGAGTCAGTGAAGAAATTATTAATGTTCAAAATAACTTGGCCCGAATGCTTATTAAGCACATCCATCTTATTACTTATCCATCCGCTTTCTTTTGGAATTCATATGAGAGGTCAGATTAAGGTCTTTTTACAAAAGGAGTGTGAAAGAAATTACAAAACAAATGCAGGGTGTTTAAGGAAAAATAAAGACTACATCAGTTGTAGTGGATCTCTGCTAGTTAAGCTGTTCAAATAATTTCACTGGTTATTACAACTAATATAAATATGCATATTTTGTCAGATTATATGAGGGGGAACCCCCCCAAAACAGAATTATTTTCTTGAGGGCGGGCCACTTGCAGTACAGGCTTCCCTCACGAGGTGTGTGTTCTAGGAACCCCTCCATACCAGTGTTCGTTGGAGCCGTTGTGAGAGGCTGCGTTCGGCTTCAGTGAATTTCTTCTGAAGACTCAACGCATTTACCCACTCACGATGGGTGATTTACAAGCACACTAGCCCACACCTCACTGAATCTTCAGCAGTTTTTGACCAAAAACAGCAAGATCTCCATGCCCCAGCCTCCCTATTCATCCGATCTTGCCCCAGAGCTACGTTTTTTGTTTCCCCAGATGCAGTAAGTTTTGCTGATGTGGAAGAGGTGAAACAAAAAACAGCAGAAGCACTAAAAGCCATCAAAATCTATGAGAGCAAAAACTGTTCTGAACAGTGGAAAAGTCTCGATAAGTGTATTACATCAAATGATGAGTACTTTGAAGGTGACTGAAGTTTAAACATGTAAGAATTTGTGTTTAAATACACAACTTTTAACAAATTCCTCTTTTTGGGTCCCCCCTCATATGTCATGTATATTCTTATATTCATATACAATATTTCAGATTCATTTTTTTCTTCCCATCTTTTACTTAATGTTTATTTATACCTTTTCTTACCTCTTGTGTTAATTTTGGTATGAACCTCGAGCTGTGGATCACTTGAAACCATACAAGGCCACCAAGGATAGGTTCCCACCTTAGACCAAACAAGATCGCCAACCTGGAACTTAACACCAGCAGACACTTCCGTGGTTGGAACAGAAGGTAATATCGGCTGAACCTGCAAGGAAAAGGTCATGAAACTTCATCAGCAGAGAAATTTTGAAGAAACTATGTACAAAGTACATTTAACATTCTATCCATGTAAACTTTATCTTTAATCACACTTTTCTCTGATAACTACTATGCATAACTAGAAAAAGGGAAGAGAGGAGAAAAATAAGAAGCCCAACTCCAAATATTAAGAATAGAATTGATGGGTTCTATTGAGAAATTATTGATAAGGTATCTTGAAAATTCACAAAATCTATTTAAAAAATTTTTTAAGACAGCGGGGGAAGAGAGGAAGAAAGAGAGGGAGAGAAACACAGATGTGAGAGGGAAACACGGACCGGCTGCTTCTCGCACACGCCCCAACAGCAGACCCAGGCCCAACCACGCCCTAACGTGGGGCAGAACTGACGAGCTTCTGTTTTGCATGCCCAACCAACTGAGCCACACTGGTCAGGGCTCACATGATCTATTAAAAGGTGGTTCTAGTTTTAAAAAGGAGAAGGACTCGCTGAAAATATCTTCCTTTTAAACCAGTTCTAAGATTTCTTTCAGTATAACTTCTGAAATAAAGATGTAGGAAACTGTAATGTGTGTTAAATGTGTTCACATCAACATTCTGTTTTCACCTTCTTATGCCATATTTGATCAGAGAGCATTCAACAACGCAACTCACCAGGGTTTCCTCTTTTAGTACTGGATCTTCTCTTGGCTTTTCGGAAACAGGGTCAACCCTCTCATTTGGTCTCTAGATGAAAAGGTATAGGTAACAAGGATATAAAATGGCAAACCAAAGAACAGTGACATACACCGAAAGAATCAAAGAAAACTAAATAGCGAAAAGAATAAAGGACACTTACTGTTAACTGGATAATATAAGGAGTAAGAATACAGCGTATGCAGTACTTAATGCTGGGTCTCAACAGCCCTCTACACCATACCTCTATCTCCCATTTCTTATTTCATTACTTTTAAAACTTAATTTCTTAATTTGTTGAGTTTGGTTTCACTAAAACCTATCAGAGTGCAGAAAAATGGGCACGTTGAGACTGTTAGTAGGATGTAACTTGGAGTCCTTCTGGAGAGCAATTTGGCAAAATGTATGAAAAGTCTTAAATATTCAGACCCTGACCCAGCAAATTCAGTTCTAAAAACGTGTACTGAAAAAGCATTGAGAGGTATATATGTACAAAGATATGCACACCAGTGCTAACTGTAAGAGCAAGTATTAAAAAGAGTCTAGATGTTCAAAATGTAGAATTTATTAAATTATAGTATAACTAGACAGTAAAAATACAAAAAATTTAATGACATGAGAAAATAATATATTGTTACTTAAAAAGAGCAAATTGCAAAGCCGGGTGTATAGTATGAGTCCAATCTTGGGAAAATAGTTTTTTTTTTATGTGCACAGAAAAAAAGACTACCAGAATACTACCATGTGATGCACTGAGGTTTTTGTTTTTGTTTTTAGAGCTCTCACTCGCTTTTAGAGAGAGGGGAAGGGAGGGAGAAAGACAGGGAGAAAAACATCGATGTGAGAGAGAAACACTGATCAGTTGCTTGTACACACCCAGACTGAGAACTGAACCCATGGCCTAGGCATGTGCCCTGACCAGAGATCAACCGGTGACCCACTGCTTTGAGGGATGATGCCCAACCAACTGAGCCACGCAGGTCAGGGTGGAATAAGTTATTTTTTGGTGTGCTTTTCTGTATTTGTCAAGTAATTTATAATAAACATTATGTTACTTTTCTAATCATAAACCCTGCAAATCTGTTATTTAAAAGTTAATTTCTACAACCCTTTGGGCAAGCCATTTGGAAGTATCTATCAAAATTCAAAATATGTACAATCTTCAATCTATTATTTAATTTTAAAAACCTATCCTACAGAAATACAAAAAATAAAATCTAAGCAGAGGGATGGAAACTACAGCAGTGTATCATGTCAGTAATCTACGTCTTTCAACATCTTCGTACTTTTTACCTGATACATTGTATACCAAATTGGTAACAGTAGTTATCTTTGGGAAACAAGATTAGGAAAACAATGAAGGAAGATCTATACTTTTATATCATTTGCATGTTCTATAAAAAGTAAATTACTTTTGTAACCTAAAAGATTTAAAATTTTTTTCTCGCTTGTCAAAGAACAAAATTTAATTTAGATGGCTTAGAAAGAGGATATATCCATCAAATTAGGTCTCAACTCCACTAAAAAAAAATGGTTAATTTTAGAAGCTACTTAAAACTCTCATTCACTTAATTAAAGACATTTAAAACATTATTGTAAAAACAAAATTTTATTAAATACAAGAAATTGTAGCCGTGGCTGGTGTCGCTCAGTGGATTGAGAATAAGCCTGTAAAGCAAAAGGTCGCTGGTTCAATTCCCAGTCAGGGTACATGCCTGGGACTTGGGCCAGGTCCCCAGTTGGGGGATGTGTGAGAGGCAACTGATGGATGTCACTTGCACATTGATGTTTCTTTCCCTCTCTTTCTCCCTCCCTTCCCCTCTCTCTAAAAATAAATACATAAAATCGGGAGAGCAGGGACAGAGCGGGGAAGGGGAGAGCCATGGGGGAAAATGGGGACAAGTGTAATTGAACAACAATAAAAAAGATTACAAAGTAAATAAATATATAAATAAAATCTTTTTTTAAAAAGGAAAATTGTAAAAAGGTTTCTAACTGTTAGGAAATGATAAGCCAGACTAATATTATATCCCAAACCCCAAGTATCAATCATTCATTCAATAGTGCCTGCAGCCTTCTAGGCTCTGTTCTAGAAGTTAGGTATACAACAGTGAAACAAACAGATGTGATCCTTGACCTCAAAGAACTGTACAGTTGGGTAGGATAGGCAGACATTAAAGACACACAAACACATACTAATAAATGTATATGTATAAAGAAAAAGTAATGTGTGGGTGTAGGGGGCATTACTGGGGAGTTGGTGTGGGTGTTATATCTTTAGATACAGAGCTCAGGAAAGGCCTCTCTGAGAAAGTAAATTATAATCTGAAAATCAAAGGAAGAGGAGTCAGTCTAGAAGAAAGCGGGCAGAAGAACATTTCAAAAAGAAGCAGCATGTGTGAGATCCCGGAAGTTAAAAAAAAAAAAAAGGTAGAGATTTCAAGAAGGCTAATACAACCAACTTATCATCCCCAAAGAGGAGAGAGGTCACGAGACAACAGTGGAGAGGCAGGTTATCTCATGAGGGCCTTGAAAGCCAAGTTCAAGCGTTTTCTCTCAAGAGCTGTGAAAAACCACTGAAGAGGATCACGTAGAGAAGTAACATGAACATGACCATTTTTTTTTAGAATATCATGTTAGCAATTATGTGGAGAATATTTTGGAAGGCAACATGAGAGAAAGCAGAATGTTTAATAGGAGGTTAATGAAAATATTGGAAATGGCCCAGGTGAAAGAAGGTACTAGCAACTTACTGATGGGCACAAAATTAGCTGTCAGATGCATCTGTTGGTGGTACCATAAACATCTAATCTAATAGGACACACTCGCTGAGGAAAAAAATATCTATGCTCAGAAGAAAAAAAATCCCCCCCCCATCATTAGTGTAATAAAGCAGTTTAGAATACTATTCACATTTGCATAGACCCATTAGGGAGCTTCACTTCAGTCTACGAATACTGCTTAGGCCTTCACCTCAGCTTCACTCTTAAGCCTTCACTCTTAGGCCTTCATTCTTAAGCTACATCAGGAAGACAGGGCCACTTGAGGAGGCAAATATGTAGCCAATAAACTGAGTCATCTTCTGCACATTCAATCCTCAGGTCTGGGTGTAAGGAATCTCTGTAACTCTTTTTAAAGAGGACAGACAAATAAGGAGTAACTAATCTTTGCCAAATAACAGAATCCTACTATTGTAAGAACTGGTCTGAACCCCATTAACTTTTTTCCCTTCCTAAAATAAAGACAAAATTTTCTTTAAAACTTTTTAATTAGTCAAACGTCTTATCACTTTTTGAATTTTTGTTTTGTTCCAAATTGCTTGCATTTTCTTCAGGCTGGCTTGAAACACTGTTAAAATCACTTTCCTAGAACTGAATTTTTTTTACAATCATTTTAAAAGGAAACAAATGTCAAGAGTGAGAAAGAGATCCAAGATTTATTCTGGCTTTTAAGACTACATAACTAACAGAAGAAAAAAGAAGTTAAATAAGGATGCTGCAAGAAAAGAAAGGAAATATACACTGTAAAATGTGCTGATGTATGGGCAAAAATAAAATTATCTAGGAGGCATTTAGAGATCTCTGAAGAGCTCCAAAGAAACATTAAGAGGATAAACCAAGAAATAGCATAGTATCACAAACACCCATTAAAAAGGAAAGAGGCTTCCGGCCCAGATGGAGGCGTAGGTAGATACGCTTCACTTCCTCCCACAACCAAAACAAGGACAACCACCAATTTAAAGACGAAAAACAATCAAAACTGCCAGAAAAGCAAACTGTACAAAAGTCCGACAACCAAGGAGTTAAAGATGAAATATTCACCCAGACCAGTAGGAGGGGTGAAGAGGATGCCCAGCAAAGCAGCAGCTGGAGGACCCAGCGGTCCCACATTTGCACGTGGAGAGCTGGGAGGAACAACTGGGGAGCGAGACTGATTGCACAAGCCAGGGAGGGTTCCAGCAGGGGGGACAGAGCCTCAAAACCTCTCACTGAAAAAACATGTGGGGGTTGCAGCAGTGAGAGAAACTGCCAATCTCTCAGGAGAGTTAGTTGGAGGGGTCCATGGAGTCCTAGAGTGTACACAAGCCCATGCACCTGGGAATCAGTACTAGAAAGGCCCAATTTGCTGTGGGCAGCAGTGAAAGTGCTGAAAGAGGGGCAGAGCCAAACAAGGGGCACTGTTCCCCTTCAGACCACTCCCCCATATATACAGCCCCACAGCAAAGTGACGTGGGTTACCCTGCCCTGGCAAATACCTAAGGCTCCGCCCCTCATGATGTAACAGGTGCGCTGAGACAAAGAATTATGGTCCAAATGAAAGAACAGATCAAAGCTCCAGAAAAACAACTAAGCAACGAAGAGATGGCCAACCTATCAGATACAGGGTTCAAAACACTGGTAATCAGGATGCTCACAGAAATGACTGAATATCGATGCAAAATAAAGGAAGAAGTGAAGGCTATACAAAGTAAAATAAAGAAAAATATACAGGGAACCAATAGTGAAGGGAAGGAAACAGACTCAAGTCAATGATTTGGAAGAAGGAAGAAATAAACATTCAACCACAACAGAATGAAGAAACAAGAATTCAAAAAAAATGAGGAGAGGAGCTTAGGAACCTCCAGCAAAACTTTAAATGTTCCAACATCTGAATTATAGGGGAGCCAGAAGGAGAAGAGGAAGAGCAAGAAATTGAAAACTTATTTGAAAACATAATGAAGGAGAACTCCCCCAATCTGGCAAAGGTAACAGACTTCCAGGAAGTCCAGGAAGCTCAGAGAGTCCCAAAGAACTTGGATCCAAGAAGGAATACACCAAGACACGTCATAATTAAATTACCCAAGATGAAAGATAAGGAGAGAATTTTAAAAGTTGCAAAAGAAAAGGCGACAGTTACCTATAAAGGAGTTCCCATAAGACTATCAGCTGATTTCTCAAAAGAAACCTTACAGGCAAGAAGGGACTGGAAAGAAGTATTCCAAATCATGAAAGGCAAGGACCTACATCCAAGGACCTCTATCCAGCAAAGCTATCATTTAGAATGGAAGGGCAGATAAAGTGCTTCCCAGATAAGGTCAAGTTAAAGGAGTTCATCATCACCAAGCCCTTATTATAGGAAATGTTAAAGGAACTTATCTAAGAAAAAGGAGATCAAAACTATGAACAGCAAATGACAACAAACTCACAACTATTAGCAACTAAACCTAAAAATATAAAAACACAAACAAACTAAGCAAACAACTAGAACAGGAACAGAATCACAGAAATGGAGATCACATGGAGGATTATCAGTGGGGCGGGGGAGAATGGAGGAAAAGGTACAGGAAATAAGAAGCATAATTGGTAGGCACAAAATAGACAGGGAGGTTAAGTATAAGAAATGGAGAAGCCAAAGAACTTATATGCCTAAGCCATGGACATGAACTAATGCGGGGGGAATGGCAGAATGAGGAGGGTGCAGGACAAAGGGGGATAAAGGGGGGAATAAAAATGGGACAACTGTAATAGCATAATCAATAAAATATACCAAAAAAGTGAAAAAAGAAGAAGTTTTTAAGGCAAAATGGTCGACAGAAATCAAATGTTCAGGACTCAAGAAAAATAAGGAGTCAGAAAATGCGAACAGGTTAAATATTTCTGTGTACAAAATCCATTTTCCTTTAGTTGTTCAAAGGATAAACTTAAAAGAGATTAAAATCAAGTGAGGACATAAAAGAAAATAACTTTTGGGGTACTAATAGTGTTGCTTTAGGAGGAGAAAACATCAGAGAAAACCATCTCAATGAGTTAGTTTTCCTTAATGTTTAAGTCATCTTAATTTTAAATTTATAACTTTATATTTATATAGTACTTTTTAACATTTTAGTTGATTCCACATGGAAAGACCTATCTTCCAGGAAAGGATCACAGGAAGTTTCTTTCAAAAAAAAAATCTGCACAGAGGGTATATTTATTGATTTTAGAAAGAGGAAGGGAGGAGAGGGAGAGAGGTAAGAGAGAGGGCAACATCACTGTGACAGAGAAACACTGGTCAGTTGCCTCCCACACTCGCCCCCACTGGGCATCCAACTTGAAACCTAGGTGCATGTACCCTAACCAGGAATCCAAACCTCAACCTTCTGGCGTACAGGGACAAGGCTGACTGAGCCTGAGCAACTGACTGAGCAACCCAGCCAGGGCAAAAATCACAGGAAGTTTCTTAAATAGGGGGAAAAAATGTTAAGAGACCAGCTGAAATAAAATTACATTACCCTAAATACTCCTCTATAAAAAATTTAGTCTAGTACTTTTACTTAAACTCAAGCGATTTATTGGTATGAATAACATGCAGTAAATCTGGCAGAATTCCAAACCCTTAATAATTTTCAAAACATTAAGCAAAATCATATTTTCTAAAAGAACCAAAAACTTATGTCAACATTTAATGTGAAAAGAAAAATTTAAGGGCAAAATAAATTCTCCATTTTTTTCACTTTGAGTAACTGCTTAAGTTTATAATCTTAAAAACTAAAACATGTGTACAAAAGAACATTTTGCATGTGAACAGGTTCTAGCTAGAGAACCAAATATAACCTCTAACTTAGTGCTATTGGGGATGAACCAGCTATATAGCTTTTTATAAGTGAAAATGGCAAGCTAAGAGTTAACGAGGCCAGCCTTAGTGGATAAGCCCAGAGGTGCTGGTGGAAGACCAATGTTTGAACAGGGCCTTCAATCACATGCCTGAGGCATTACACCTGCCAAGGAGGAGGAAATGCAGAAACACTTCCACATGTTTCTAATTTGGGGGGAAGAAACACGGCTAAAGCAACTTTAAAAAATATATAATTTCAGTAGTGACCTCAGGTCTCCTGCTGCCTAGGTGTTCAGACACATTTTCATTGTTGACAAGATACACTTAGGCTGTTCCAAAGAACAGCCACTTTTTAGGAGGCCAAACAGCTCAACATTGGGAGCAAATGCTTGTAAAACAAATACTAAGAAAAAGTGAAATCTTTAAGTGACATTTTGTTTGCTCCAAAAGAACCTATGAACATACATATAAATCAGCTTAAGGACAAACATTCCAAACTTTCTCTCCAGGCACACAGTTCTCATTTCACCTCCCTAAGGTACTGGGGTGGAGAACTGTCCAGTGTTGTCAGCACTCTTTAGTCGGGCTTCATGTCCACTTCTGAGTCCTTTGTAATGCTAACCACACCAAGGGCTTGGACCCCTAGTGACAACCAGAAAGCACAAAGGTGTCAAAAAACCTAAACATTAAAAAAACACACACACAACTGTCCTGAAGGAAGCAAAACAGATACTGTTCTAGTTAAGGAAATGCCATTAAAAAAAATCTAAGCTTACAAAACATTGATTTGTGCACATCACTAGCCATCTGTACAGCTCTGCAAAAAGCATGGCACTAAAACATGCAAAAGCCTTGGGAGCTCTAGCTTTAAAGTTCTGTTTTCAGAATAAAGTACAACTTTTTAGGAAGGGGAGACTTCTGGCCAAGATGGAGGTGTAGGTAGACACACTGTGCCTCCTTGCACAACCAAGATAGTGACAACAACAATTTAGAAACAGAGTAACAACCAGAACTGACAGAAAATTGAACTGTATTGAAGTCAGACAACCAAAGAGTTAAAATAGACATGTTCATCCAGACCGGTAGGAGGGGCGGAGTCGGGCAGCCGGGCGGAGAGGGGTCTCGCTGCACAAAGTGCATTGGGACCGGGCACGTAAGACCTCAGCAGGCAGATCCTGGGCGAGCAAGCAGTGGCTGGCAAATCCTGGCTGAGGGGTGGCAACCGGTAGACCCAGTGAGGCGGCAATAGTGAGGCAAAACACTGCGCACAACCCAGGATCCCAGCGCAGGTAAATAGAGCCTTGGGGCACTGATTGAAAACACCTGTGGGGGTTGAGGTGCAGGGAGAGACTCCCAGCCTCACAGGAGAGGTCGTTGGAAAGACCCACGGGGTATACAAGCCCACTCACATAGGAATTGGCACCAGAAGGGCCCAGTTTGCTTGGGGGAAACTGCAGAAGGGACTGAAATCAGCAGAGAATGGAGCAAGCGCCATTGTTCTCTCTTGGACCCCGTCCCCGTCCCCACATACAGCGTCACAACCCAGAGACTGGGTTGCCCTGCCCTGGTGAACACCCAAGGCTCCGCCCCTCATACATAACAGGCTCGACCAGAGGGGGGGGGGGCGATGGCTCAAACAGAAGAACAAATGAAAGCCCCAGAACCAGTACTTTTAAGTGACTAAGAGATATCCAATCTATCAGAAGCACAGTTCAAAACACTGGTGATCAGGATGCTCACAGAATTGGTTGATTTTGGTCGCAAATTAGATGAAAAATGAAGGCTACAATAAGTGAAATGAAGAAAAATGCACAGGGAACCAATAGTAATGGAATGAAAGCTGGGTCTCACGTCAATGGAGTGGACCAGAAGGAAGAGAGAAGCATACAGTCAGAAAAGAATGAAGAAATAAGAATTAAAAAAAAATGAGGAAAGGCTTAGGAACCTCCAGGACATCTTTAAATGTTCCAACATCCAAATTATAGAGGTACCAGAAGGAGAAGAGGAAGAGCAACAAGTGGAAAACTTATCTTAACAAATAATAAGGGAGAACTTCCCCATTCTGGCAAAGGAAACAGACTTCCAAGAAGTCCAGGGAGCTCAGAGAGTCCCAAAGAAGTTGGACCCAAGGAAGAACACACCAAGGCACATCACAATTACATTAGCCAAGGTAAAAATGAAGGAGAGAATCCTAGAAGCAGCAAGAGATAAGGGGACAGTTACCTACAAAGGAGTTCCCATCAGACTGTCAGCTGATTTCTCAAAAGAGACCTTGCAGGCAAGGGGCTGGAAGGAAGTATTCCAAGTCATGAAAGGCAAGGACCTACAACCCAGATTGCTCTATCCAGCAAAGCTTTCATTTAGAATGGAAGGGCAGATAAAGTGCTTCTCAGATAAGGTCAAGTTAAAGGAGTTCATCATTACCAAGCTCTTATTATATAAAATGTTAAAGGGACTTAGCTAAGAAAAAGATAAAAAACATGTATAGTACAATGACAGAAAAATCACAATTATTAACAACCACACCTAAAGCAAAAGCAAACTAAGCAAATAACTAGAACAGAGCCCTGGCTGGCGTAGCTCAGTGGATTGAGCGCGGGCTGGGAACCAAAGTGTCCCAGGTTCGATTCCCAGCCAGGGTACATTCCTGGGTTGCAGGCCATAACCCCCAGCAACCGCACATTGATGTTTCTCTCTCTATCTCTAAAAATAAATAAATAAAATATTTAAAAAAAAAAAAACTAGAACAGGAACAGAACCACAGAAATGGAGAACACATGGAGGGTTAGCAATAGGGGAGTGGGAGGAGGAGAGAGGGGGAAAAGGTATGGAGAATAAGTAGCATAAACAGTAGGTAGAAAATAGACAGAGGGAGGGCAAGATTAGTATGGGAAATGTAGAAGCTAAGGAACTTATGACACATGGACATGAACTACAGGGGGGAAATGTGGGGCGGGTGTGCAGGGTGGAGGGGGATGATGGGGAATAAGGGGACAGCTGTAATAACATAATCAATAAAATATAACAAAAAAGATCTGATGAAGGAAAAAAGATCTGATGAAGGTTTTGACTTAAGTAATGATGTAGTGATGACAAAAAATGAAATGTAGCTAAAGCTAAAAAGAAAGAATAAAGTACAACTTTTATGGCACCCACTTCTTAAGCTTTCAACTGCCCCCCATGTGATAAAACTTTGATTAATTAAAATTCAACTAACAAGAACTTAGCTCTTCATGTCTTTGAAAGAAAAGGGAGGAAGGAAGGGAGAGAGAAAAAGGGAGAGAAGGATGAGAGAAGGGAGAAAAGGATGGCAGAGGGAGAAGGAGGGAGAGAGAGTGAAGAGAGGGAAAGAAACAAGAAAAAACTCTGAATTTTCCCTCCAAATTGAACTTTCAGACAATGGGCTTGATAGTATGTACTTGGCACAATCAATGCCACTCTCTACATCTATACTTACAAATTGACATTCCTTTACCTCAAGACACTGTGAGATCCTGAATAATTAAATACTAAATTATGCTTTCTATGATGTACTAAAAACGAAAATGAACTACAATTCCTTTATTATATCTAACCATGCTAATACCTGGATACAACAGCTGGCTGACAGTTTCAGTGATATAAAGCACAGCAGATACCCAACAAAGACAGAACTGGCTTTAAAATCTCATTGCAAAGTGACTACTAGAAATATCATTCTTGAATTCCAATAAGGCAAAAAATAGGTATGAAAAATAGCCTGTCTTATCCTGCCTCCAATTGCTTCCAGCCCTATTTCTCTTTTGAGATATATTTTTAACTCATTTATCAATAAAAGCAAAAAGTCTACCCTATTAAATAAAACTGGATACTCTCCTACTTGCCAGAGTCTCTAGAGCAAAAGTGAGATGGTCAGCAAGACAGCTCTCGGGAACAAAGCTAAAACCAAATTCAGGTTTTGTGCATTTTTGTGATCTCCAAGGGTCACAGCACATCACATACCGTTTTATTTTAGATGTAGGAACGATACGCTACAGTGGATGTCCCTGCAGTGCAAAAAGTGAACTTCTTTCCTTTTATGTATTCATTTAATTAATAAACAGTCAACATAAGATACTATGTGAGCTAAGTTTGGTGGGGGGCATTTAATAAATGACATAAGAAATTAAAACACATTTCAAAAATCATTTAGTTCCCAAACCTTCATTTTTACAGATTCGTTTTATAGTTCTTACAGAACTTTAGCTATTACAGTTCTGAAGAGCCATACGGTGTCTCTAATCACTCTTGATCTCACTACCCAGTTTTATTTTCTTCCTAATACTTAACACTATCTGAACATATATGCATACATAGTAGAATAGAAGCTCACCAAGTGCTGGCGTCTTTACTTTTCAATCACTACCCTGTTTTCAGTTCTGAGAAAAGTGTCTAGCACACAGTAGGTACTCAATTGATATCTATTAAATTAGTAAATAAGAAAATTATAGAAATATTTAAAAAGACATTGAAATATCACACTGGAACTTGTGAGAGTGTAAAACCAATGGGACCTTGACTCCACAGAAAGATCACATTTGAGCTGTATAAAGTACTGGAACCTGGCTACCATGGAAGTAAACCGTTCTTTGAACATAAGATAAAATTAACTTATTAAGGCATACCAACTGTAAAAGCAGACAACTGTCGATAAATAAATATTTATTTATTCCCAAATCGATGTCTGGAAAACACCTTCAATTCATACCACGTATTAGAATACTAACTAAAAACTCTTCCTTCAAGCTGTAATTGATTTGTTATACGCCTATTATTAAGAAAATTCATACTGAAAACTCAAGAGATATTAAAAACTCCTAGAAGAAAACCTAGAGAGTTACCTCTTTGACATCATTCTTACCAGTATTATTTTTAATATAAATCCTTGATCAAGGGAGACAAAAAAAATAAACACATGGGATTACATCAAACTAAAAAGGTTTTGCATAATGAAGGAAACCATCAACAAAATGAAAAAGACAACTTATTGAATGGGAGAAATATTCACAAATGATACATCCAATGAGGGGTTAATATCCAAAATATATGAAGAGCTGATAAAACTTAACACCAAACAAATCAATCCAATTAAAAAATGGGCAGAGGATCTGAAGAGATATTTTTCTAAAAAGGACATACAGATGGCCAACAATCATATAAAAAGATGTTCAACATCATTAATCATCAGGGAAATGCAAATTAAAGCCACAACGAGATATCAACTCGCACCTGTCAGAATGGCCATGACCGATAAACAACAAACAAGTGCCGGAGAGGAGGAGGCGAAAAGGGAACTCCTGTGTCCTATGGTGGGACTGCACATTAGTGTAGCTGTAAGGAAAACAGTGTGGAGATTCCTCAAAAAATTAAAAATAGAGCTGCCATACAATCCAGCAATTCTACTCCTGGGCATTTATTTCAAGAAAACAAAAGCACTAATTTGAATAGATACATGCACCCTTATATTCACTGCATCATTACTAGTAATAGCCAAGATATGAAAGCAACCTAGATGTCCATCAATAGATGAATGAAGATGCGGTACATATATATAATGGAGTATTATTCAGCAATGAAAAAGAATGAAATCTTGCCATTTGTGACAACATGGATGGGCCCAGAGGGCATTATGCTTAGTGAAATAACGCACACAGAGAAAGACATACCATATAATCTCATATATACATGGACTTTTAAAAGAAAATGTACAAACAAAATAAAACAGAAGTAGACCCATAAATATAGAGGACAAGCTGATAGTTGCCAAATAGGAGAGAGTGGAAGAACAGAAATTTAAAAAATGTTAAAAAAAAAATCATGCCTGAAGGTACCCAAGCTACATAAGGGATTCGATCACAAGATCAGGTGCTCCATAGTTCTTTCCACTGGTGTATGACACCGATTACTATAACAAAGAGTTTGTATAAACAGGAACCAAAAACTTAAATGAGAGCAAGTCTCTAGACGTAACTATCCGTTTACAGGAAATATTGGGGACAGAACTTGTTAAATGACATCACTATGATGTGATCAACAAACTGCAGAAGATGGACAAATACATTGTAAGAAAAAAGCAGTAAGGGTAAACTGTAGATTTAAGAAGTCCTAAGGAAGGAACGTATCTACCAGATACAACATGTGGTCTCTGTCTAAATCCTGATTTAAACCAATCAAATGAAAAGCAAGATTTAAAAAAAAAATTCCAGCAGCATGCATCTTAAGTTACGTAAGAAAAATGGCTTTTATAAAAACTCCACTTGAAGTATTAATCAATACATATGAAAACAAACTTCAATTTTAATGAAGAGTTCCTCTATTACTTCAGGTTATTTTGTAGCAAACACGTTAGTAATGAGTGCTAAATCCAGAATCTACTGGCAAAGGTGGGTCTAAATTAATAAAAAATATAATAATTAGTCTTGGCTGTGGTGGCTCAGTGGACTGAGTGCCAGCCTGCAAACCAAAGGGTCTCTGGTTCAATTCCCAGTCAGGGCACAAGCCTGGGTTGCAGGCCAGATCCCAGTAGGGGGTGCACAAGAGGCAACCATACACTGATGTTTTTCTCCCTCTCTTTCTTCTTCCCTTCCCCTCTCTCAAAAAATAAATAAAATCATTAAAAACATATTAACCATTTTCTCTTTGCCTTTTCTATTCAACTCTAGAAACAAGTTTATTAGAAGCAAATAAAAATAAAGTTGAGGGATTAGACAAAGAAACATAAGAAGCAAGTTCTTAGTCCCACATTTTAAAAATACTGCTTCAGTTTAATGAAGTAACAAATATTTTCTCAGCACCTATTTATAATATCCAAAGCTCCTTGCTAGGAATTAGAAGAAGTTATCAGAAATATTTAAAGAGATGAAAACTGAAAAATATCTCTATGACTTCCAGTAAATGTGAAATATTACAAAATTTCTCAAAAAGTGTTTCAACTTACACTTTGTTCCTCTGGTTCTAATTTGGGGATTTTGTGTGACTTGCGCTCTTCAGATCTAGATGAGTCATGCTTGTTGCTTTTTTTCCTCTTTTCTTTTCTGCTTTCATGCTTTGACTTTGTGTGCTCACTTGCCTGTACTTCATTTAAAAGGTCTCCACAAAGAGAAGACTCAAACAATTCCCTGCCATTCTGGATAGTTTTGGTTATTTTTAGTTTAATTTCAGGTGAGCCAGTCTTCTTTGGAATCACAGTCTGTGGTACCGAAGGAGGAGGTGGTAGCTGTGGAGGAGAAGGTTTTTCCAGAATTTCATGTGGTCTTGTGTTTGAAATTTCTGAATGGTAATAGTCAGGGGGGCTAAAGTTTCTAACTGCACCATAACCATTGGCCGATCCATTGGGATACTGATTATAAGACGGGTATTTGGTTTGAGTTTCATACATGCTGATTGATGGTGGATAGCCATTTGTGAGTGGAGGAAGATCTTCTGTTGTAGGTGCGTACTGAAAGCCTTGCTGCAAGGTAGCTTCATATGGTGTATGGCCACCATCTTCAACAATGTCACTGTTGTTATCAAAGGCATCCTCCTGGCGGATGTTGGCGGAGTCAATGAGTTGAGGTGGTTGCTGAATTGTGTTTCCCATGATCCCTTGCATGAAAGAGAAAGAGAAATCCATTGTTCTGCTCCAGCATCCTTAACTTTCCCTTTCTCTCATCGGGCCTAAAGTTTTAAAAGAGAAAATTAAAAGGTGTTAATATCCTCACAAGTGAAAAGCTAATTAATTGAAAAAGGATTAAACTAAAATATTCTGAACCAGCCCTGTCTGGTGTGGCTCAGTGCACTGAGTGCTGATCTGAAAACCAAAGGGTCACTGGTTTGATCCCCAGTCAGGGGACATGTCTGGGATGCAGGCCACACCCCAGTTGGGGGCTTGGAGAGGCAACCACACACTAATGTTTCTCTCCCTCTCTTTCTCCCTCCCTTTCCCTAAAAGTAAAAAAAATTAAATCTTCAAAATATTCTGAACCCAATTTTCGTATCCAGATATGCAGAGACACTAAATGTTTTTAAAACAGGTAGCCAATATAATTGTGTCACAGGACAAACACTTTTTTAATCTTAAATGCTTATATGCTTAAAACTCAATTACCTTCACAATAACTCTAGTAACAAATTTCATCCTCTTTGCAAACATGCAAAATAGTTTTCTGCTTCCCAAGTCAGAGATTATCATTCTTATGTTAAACCTGCTATTTGCAATATACCATATTTTTCGGACCATAAGATGCACCTAGGTTTTAGAGGAGGAAAATAGAAGAAAAATTTTTGAAGCAAAAAATGTGGTAAAATATTTAATAACATAATATTTCACCAATGTAAATGTAAACAGAACTCAACAGCTGCATTAACAACCATTATTCCTCCCAAATTGGCGGGTGGGCGTGGGTAGTGCATCTTATAGTCAGAAAAATACAGGTAAGCACAATGGACATACATAAATTAGGTCCCACAAAGCTTCCTTTAAATCATTCATGTTCTATCCAGTGGTTCTTTTTGTTATTACAAACATAATAAAAGTTATCGCAAGTACTTTAAATGCAAAAGTATAAATGCCTATTGCTCTCCCCCTTCATCATCCCTATTCTTCTGTTACGAATAAGTATTGTAAACATCTTGCCAGGTATTCTTCCAAATCTTTCTTCATATACTTACATGTAAAATTCTAAAAATTAGGGTTATTCTGTGACATCCTTATTCAACTTAAGATATCCTAGATATCGTTCTACATCTACATGCATAATTTTCATATATACATCATTCTTTAAATGGTTGCACTGGAAACAACTATGGTATCTACCAGAATGTATTTAACTATTTGTGTTCTAAAATTCATTTAGTTGTTCACAATTGTTTGATATCATGAACAGGTCTACAAGAGATTTTTTGAAATTGCATCTTTGTACATACACGTATTCCTGTGGGACAGATCTGAAATCTTGGTAGATACTGAAAACTGTTCTGTAGGCTGTACTACAGCACTTTTCACTCACACCAATAGTGTGTGAAGATGTCTGGTTCTCTATAGTCTTGCAGAATCATCTGGGATACTTCTATAAAATGTGTATGTCAAGGTCTATCTACCGATCCATCTGATTCAAGAAATCTGGGGTGAGGGCTAGAGCATGAGTATTTTAAGACCACATTCTAGGTAGAATTCTGATACAAACCCTAGTTTGAGTCACTGCATTATAGTATTTGAATTGTAGTCATCGCATTATACTCTTACAATTACTGCATCCTCCTCTAGGAGATGCCTAGAGATGCTCACGTCACGTAAGAATGTTATAATACAGATAAGCATCTGTTAGGAAATGCTTTAAGACCACTCTGATTTGTCTCCACATCGCAAGACAGAGGATTAATGGACAGTCCAGATATTATTTTGATAATCCCAAAAACGTTTCTTCTAGAAAGCTCTAAGGCAGAGGGGATTTCACTACTGTATGAAGTCTTATGAACTCATTGTACCTATCTGGAACACTATGAAGAAGGATTCTGAGACTACAGCTCAGTTCAATTCTGTAACTGATTAATAATGTCTACTATCTTGCCCTGACTGGTATGGCTTGGTTGGGTGTTGTCCCACAAAGGGAAAGGTCACCAATTCAATTCTCGGTCAGGGCACATGATGGGGTTGCTCGTCTGGTCCCTGGTCCGGGCATGTAAAAGACACAACCAATCGATGTGTCTCACTCACATAGATGTCTCTCTCCTTGTCGTTCTCACTCCCTTCCCCTCTCTCTAAAATAAATCAATAAAATATTTTTTTAAAATTACAGGTTTAAAAAACAATAATGTCTACCATCTTGGTTCTAGTAAGATTTACCATAATAAGACTAATAACCCAAAATAGCAAAGGGAAGAGGAGGGGGAAAAAAGGAGATAATATACTTTTAAAGGTGTACCCAATTAAACAACTGTGGTTTATTCTGTGGTTAGCAAATGGAAAGAATTTTAGAAATTCTAACATTTCAAACAAATGCATACAAGAAATCAAAATGCTCATACTGCTCTTCAGTGGGACAGGGGGTGGAAGGTCTCAGAGAGCACTCTCATTTTTTATCACCTACTCTGGGCTAAGCACCTTATACATTTCCTCATTGAATTCTCATAACGACTCTGTAAAATATGCATTGTGACTCCTGGTTCATAGGTAAAAGAAACTGAGTTTCAGAGGGATTAAGTGACTTACTTAAACCATAAAGATTTAGGAGGCAAAATTAGGATTTGAATCTAAGCATGTTTGACTCTAAAGCCTATGATTTTTACCACTATACAACTTCCGCTTCCCTCAGCTACAAGTTGTAAGAGGCTTCAGCTATTCTATACTAATAACCTCCAACACTTAAATCATGCTTACCATATGCCAGAAACCATTCTAAATGCTTTACGTACAATACTACATTTAATCCTCCCAACAACCTTCAGGTAGATATTAATATTAGTTCCCATTACAGAAGGGGAAACAGAGAACAGAGAGGTTAAGTGACTTGCTTAAATGCAAAAGGCTAGTCCTTATATGACAGAGCTGGGCTATAATCAAAGCAGTCTGGTTTTGGCATCTGTGATGCTAACCAACATACAATACTGATAACATTGATGTTAGAAATCATTTCTTCATATGTAGTTTTAAGAACTGAAATATTACCCTGTGTTAACCCTTGGAAAAAATGTATAGCTCACAGACACAAGAAGAGTATACCCTAAAAGTCTGTAAATACACACGGGACAACTATACAGGTGGAACTCAAAAGTTCTTTAAACTTCCAAATTGAACACAAGTTAAATATTGACATTTGACATGCAACCTGTATGTTTGGTTCTTATTCCTGTCATAAACAAGATCAGCTTCCAGCTAAATCCCCCAAATTGTACAGAACTGAACTGAATCTCAGAATGAGAAAACAATCAGACCAATCCAAAACGTAAAACATTCTCTCAGACAACTAGCCTGAGCTCTTCAAGTAGCAAAGGTGGAAAGACTACTTAGTTTTTAAAAGACAAGATTTAGACAACCTAATTCAATGCACTAACTTTGATTAAATCCTAAATTTAAACACACACCCATAGGTAAAAATACATATAGTTTGGAGAAAACCGAAAAATTTAAATATGAGCTGGCTACTGCATGATGGAGCCACTGATTTCAGGGGCGCGTTCACAGTGTTGTAAGAGAATGCCCACGCTGCCACTGTCAAGTGCGACTGGAGCCACAACTTGCAATGGTTTAGGGCTTTAAAGTACACGCACCTAGAGCAAAACAAAGGAGGCACGATGTTCGAAACTAGCCAATCCAAGTGTGGACTGTAATGTTCTTTAAACTTTCTTAAAGTTTTGAAAATGTGAAAAATAAAAAATTGGGGAACTAAATAATTTGATTAGGGGAAAGTGGTAAAGCCTGCATTAAATCCTGACACCATACTTAGACCAACTAAGCTGAATGGCCCACACTGTTCAAATTACTATAAAGGGAATAGAGCCTCACTTTTTCATATCATCCCTCCAAATAATAAAATAATGCAATCAAGATAGCAGTTTTGGTCATTTTTTTAAAAAAAGCTCTGTTAGGACTATAACTAAATTCCTTTGTAGTGATTCTGATAATCACTGGAGTCTGGGAGCCAGCCTCCCACAGCAGACAGGCTGCCTGACATCACAGTTAACACTTTCCAGCACTAGGGGGCTCTCTAGTGAGCAGAGGCTCAGAATCAAATTGCCGGATCCAAAACCCACATCCAAGGTTTACACTTGAGGCAACTTTCAATCTCCCTAAATCTGTTTCCTTCTCAAGAAACTGTAGATACATACTTGGAACTTTCTGTTTACCTTGGGTTGTTGCCAGAATTAAAATTAATCTGTGAGCAGTACTTCAGACAGTGCCTAGGTATAGTTAGAGCTCAATACCTATTGGCTATTATCATCGAGTGCAATGCTGGGCAACAGATTTTGTGAAAAACTTGAACTCTGACCTAAAGGCATTTACAATAGTATAATAGACTAGAGAAGATTTTATGGGCAGGACTTATAAAATAGTAATGAACACTGTGGAACAGGAGGTGACTAAGAATTAAACAGGGGACTTCCAGTCAAGATGGTGGTATAGGTAAACACAGCTCGCCTCCTCACACAACCACATCAAAATTACGACTAAATTATAGAACCACCATCACTCAGAACCATCAGAAACTGAGTTGAATGGAGTCTGACAACTACGGAATTAAAGAAACCACATCCATCCAGACCAGTAGGAAGGTTGGAAACATGGACTAGGCTGGTCCCACATCCACATGTGGTGGATAAAAATTCGGGAGGAATGTCTTGGGAGCAAGGAGTCCCAGTCCCACACCAGGCCCCCCAGCCCAGGGTTCCAGTGCTGAAAAGGTATGTCCTCAAAACTCCTGGCTGTAAAAACCAGCAGGGACTGAGTAGGTGGAAGAAACTTCTGGAGTCCCAAGCAGTTCCTCCTAAAAAACTCACAAACTTACTCAGACTCAATCCCTCTGAGCTCCTGCACCAGGGTAGCAGCTTGAAAGATACCCGTGGCATTCAGGGAGGAACTGAAGTATCTAGCATCAAGGTGATAGCTTAAGGACAGCTTTCTCCAAGACTGAACGGTGGGCAGCGGCCATTGTCCCTTTTCTGAACACTTCCTCACAGAGCTGGCAGGCAGGTGCCATATCTGAGACTCCATCAGCTTGGCTAACACTGTTTGTCCCACCCTGGGGATCCCCTGAGACTCTGTCCCACCCAACTTACTAGCCCACCCAAGCTGTTAACAGGGCCTTTTTCATATGAATGGCTGGTCTTGACTCATGCTTCAAAACTTCCTAACTCCTATCAAACAAGCAACAGCCAACCTCAGTGAACCCCCAGGGCCCGTACCTCTTGCTAAGTGGCCCCAAGCTTAGCAATAGCAGCAGCCAGTCTAGATTCACAGCTTGTCTTTGCCTGGGAATCTCCAAGCCAAGCACAAGTAACAGCCATCTCAGATTGCTTTATAGCCCAGTCAGGGTGGCCCCAAGCAAAACACAGGTGTGGGCTGACCTTGGCCTGCACCACCTGGAAAACTCCAGAGCCTATGCACTCAGTGGACAGCTACAGACCACAGTGGAGCACCACCACCCTGACCTTGCACCACAGAAGACAGACGTTGGTGATCAGTGGTCACAGCCAGTCCTTGCAGCTGACTGGCCTGGGTAAATCCTTCCTGTTGACCTGCCAACAAAAATCAAGGCTCAACTACAAGAAAAGGGTGTACTCAGTCCACGTGAAGGATGTATTTCAAGTACCCAGCTTGGGTGATAGGGGAGACTGTGCCACTGGACCCTATAGGACACCTACTACATTAGGCCATGCAACCAAGACATGGACTCAAAGCAGCTCTACTCAGTACACAGAAACAAACACAGGGAGGCTGCCAAAGTGAGGAAACAAAGAAACATGGCCCAAATGAAAGAACAAAACAAAGCTCCAGAAAAAGAACTAAACAAAGTGGAGATAAGCAATCTATGAGATGCAGAGTTCAAAACACTGGTTATAAGTATGCTCAACTAAACCACATAAAAAAGATCCAGTCCTCAATGATGTATTCACTAATTGAAATAAAGAACAATTTACAGGGAAACAATAGAGTGGATGAAGCCAAGAATCAAATCAATGATTTGGAACATAAGGAAGCAAAGAATGACCCATCAGAACAACAAGAAGAAAAAAGAATCCAAAAAAATAAGGATAGTCTAAGCAACCTCTGGGAGGTTTCAAGAGGTCCAACATTCACACCGTAAGGGTGCCAAAAGAAGAGAAAGAGCAAGAAATAGGAAATCTATTTGAAAAAATAATGAAAGACTTTCCTAATCTGATGAAGGAAATAGACATGCAAGTCCAGGAAACACACAGAGTCCCAAACAAGATGGATGCAAAGTGGCCCACTCCAAGACATACCATAATTAAAATGCCAAAGGTTAAAGAAAGAGGATCTTAAAAGCAGCAAGAGAAAAGTAGATAATTACCCACAGGGGTGTTCCCATAAGACTGTCAGCTGATTTCTCAAAAGAAACTTTGCAGGCTAGAAGGGACTGGCAAGAAGTATTCAAAGTGATGAAAGACAACGACCTACAACCTAGATTACTCTATCTAGCAAAGCTATGATTTAGAATGAAAGGGCAGATAAAGTGCTACCCAGACAAAATAAAGCTAAAGGAGTTCATCATCACTAAACTATTATTATGTAAAATGTTGAAGGGACTAATTTAAGAAAAAGAGGAAGGTAAAAAATATGATTGTTAAAATGGCAAATATATAAATATCAACAATTGAATCTAAAAACAAACTAAGCAAACAAGCAGAACAGAAACAGAATCATAAATATGGAGAACACTGGGATGGTAGTCAGTGGGACGAGGGCTAGGGAAAGGGGGGAAAAGGTGAAGGGATTAAGAAGTATAAATTGGCAGTTATAGAACAGGCAGAGGGATGTTAAGAGCAAGTATAGGAAATGGAGAAGCCAAAGAACTTACATGCGTGATCCAGGACATGAACAAAGGAGGGGAGATTACCAGAGGGAGTGGGGGTGCTGGGTGGAGGGGCGCAAAGGGGAGAAAATTGGGACAACTGTAATAGCACAATCAATAAAAAATAAAGTAAAATAAAATAAAAAATAACAACAAAAAAGAATTAAACAGTGTTACCGTTATAACAGACATTTGAGAAGAACAATGTTCAATAAGAAAGCACTTAGACCATGCAAGACAGGCAGGATGTGGATTTAGGTGTTTTTAACCCATTAATTTTAAAACCACTTAGCACAAGGCACCAAATACTCTCCTACCTTTGTCTTTAATAAGTCCCTGATAAAGATGGCATAGAGTGGTACCTCGGTACTCATTGTTAATTCATTCCAGAACTCATGACAAGAGCTGAAAGTGACAAGGACCAATCTATGAAGCATCTTCTCCTGCAGGGTGGTGTCGTGACTCATACAAGTTCTAACGACTGTGACAAGTCCTGAGCAAGCGCCCAGTATGGAAACATTTTTTTCTCATCAAAATGCAATGACCACAGGGTCTGACAAGTTCTGAAGCTGATGAGTACCAAAGTATGACTTTATATTATTTTTTTTGTATAACTAAAGTAATAATAATGACTAACACCTAGGACTTACTATGTATCAATACTATCCTAAATACTTCACATTTGTTTTATTATTTTATTCCTCATAATACCCCTTTGAGGGAATACTATTACTACCCTTATTTTACAAACGAAAAGTGAAGGCCAGCAGGATTAAGTAACTTGCCCATAGTCAGACATCTTGTTAATGGAGGAGTCAAACACAGGTACTCTATTGCAAAGCACTGGCTTGTTAAAGTAAGTTCATTTCTTATAATCCCTAAGTATGTAAAGTGAATAGCAATGAAAGCAAAATATCTGCACTTTATACCTCACACTTCCTCAGAGCCACTCCTCTGAGCTAACGATTTGGTGGGAGACCACATAATCATCATAACAGTCTTCCACCCAGTCTAACATGTACGTCCAAGCAAATAAACCCCCCAAAGGCAAGTAACTTACAACGAATTCTTCCTCTGACCACTGTTTCTAGATTTTTAAAAGATAAATCAATCAATACATACTTTTTCTTAATTTTCTTGAAGCTGTCTATAAACAGTTTTAAAGAAAATTGAAAATTGTCAACTGAAGATTTAAAGCCATTATTTTCCAACTTATTCATGAGGCAAATGATCATAGAAAAGTTTACAGAATCCTTAAGTGAAATCTTAGAAATTAAATTTAAAGGAAAAAAGGCATTTCACATGGGTCAGATGAACAGCGTGAGGCTATATGTACCAATTAAGTATTCATATCTTAAATGCCTAGTTTAAGTCTAGTTTAACAAATTCTCAAAATGAACAATTCTATTTGGTAGACCATATATATTGCTGGATTCTGTTTTATAGAATTACATGCTCTACTATATATACTTACTTTTCTATGTTTAACGTCAGTCTCTTCTCCATAAGAAAAAACTTTATATTTTTTATACAACAAAATTCCTCCTGTTATCATTATTCAAGCTTTTGAAATCAGAAATGGTTCTAAGTTGTCATATAAACTGCCTATTTCTGTTTCCAGACCCATCTACCCCTTATATACATTCTTAGGCTACTTAATTTATAAATCTAACCAAAACACTTTCCTTATTAAAATTCTTCGATCATTCCTAGAGAAAGTATGGAAGGCCCTCCAAGCAAGGTCTCTACCTCTGTCTCCACCTCAAGTCAGTTCTGTACACTAGTAATGTTCAATTACTGGGAACTGCTGTACACACTGTGATTTTATACCACTGTGTCTTTCTACTAGTGCTATCTCTGGTGCCCAATATGCCCTTTGATGTATATACATGTATATTTTTTGGCTTGACCTTTAACCATCTTTTGAGCTCAAAAAGTCATCTCCAAGAAGTAGTAACTTAAGCTGTAGGCTAGTCTGAGTAACCTTCCTGTGTTATTAAGATACATTACACAGGACTCTTAGAATTAATTATGAAACAACCTGTTTATGTGGTTTTCTTAAGAGCAGGAAGTAATTTTTTTCATCCATGTTCTCCAGAAACACAAAGCCAACGCTCAGAGGAGAGGTTTAAGGAATCTTTTAAACTGAACAATATAAACTTAAGGGAGTTACTACATATAGATGAAACACTTTAAAGAGCTGTTGAGGATCTTTCCACGGAGAAGGAAACAGAATATACATGCAGTTCAAGTCTCCTCAGGTAATACCCTCCGCAAACTCTGACTGATGACTGCTTACCTGACTACTGAGATTCTCCTTAGTCCTGGGCTAACCACGAAGGCTTAAAGCACCAAGGAACTGGCATGCAGTCAAATGAATTTCCAGGGAGAGTCTATTAACCCAACGAAAGACCAAAAGATATAAAAAACTCCGTATAAGCATATATTGTAAATCTGAAATTCAGAACGTGAAAGCATCCAACATAACATTTTCTGTCATAGTTAACTGAATTGTCAAGAATATCAATCTTTATTTTCCAAACCTCTTCTATTACAATCAATCATACTAAAATATATAATCAATAATACTAAAATGCCAAGCATACTTGATATATCAACATTAGACTTTTTACAGCTAAACAGTGAGTAGAATATAATATGGTTTCCACAATAGAGAAGAAGAGGGCAATCTTCCTTCACCCCAGGATAAACAAGGGATCCAGATGTTTCTTTTTGTGAACTGTTCCAAGAAACATTTCTCATGATTTATGATAAATCCACAGTCTGCATGTGTTTCTATAGCAACAGGAATAGAAGGCATGCACACAGTCTGCAGTAATGAATCAGCTATGCTGGTTCTTGAAAACCTGGCATTTTTACTGTTTGAAGATTTCTGTGGTAAAACGTTTAAAAAGAAAAATGTAAGACATACTGTTGAAAAATTAGAGGGTCATTTTGTTTTAAAGCAAAAAATCTAAATTCAGTATATAATGGCAAGCTTAAGCATACATTCTTTGAGGTGTAACAAGATAAAACTATCAAATATATTAATGCACTCATTTCTAACTGAATGATCACTTAATGTTTGAAAATCAGATCCTGTATCAAAACAAATTTAGTGCCTACACACACATCCCCCCGAAAAACTTCTTCAGCCATGGCTCATCTTTAATGATTGAATACGAAGATGTTGTGATGACAGATTCGAGGGAGATTTTCATTTTATTATTTTCCCCTCAAATCTACACAAAGAAAATAATGGGAGGGAGGAGTTAACTTTTTAAAAAATATGGTCCATTATTTTCAGTACATAGGTTATCAAGAGTGAAAGCAGAGCCTCTTTAAAAAAAAAAACAAACTTGAAAACGATGCTTGAACTGTAGGAAAAATGCTAAAATCCCCTAATCCAGAGTTTTAAAAGAGACTCCTTTCTTTTTGATTCTGTGTTCTATTCACATTTTAACTTAATTATCTGATCAGAGTGATCTGTATTGCCCATTTGGCTTTCATAATTTAAAAATTAGTTAATTGATAATAGTGCAGTAACAACAGTGTATTGTTGAAAAAGATTAGAGCTATGTTATTCTACTCTATCATACCTATTTAAAAGTGTTAGCCATTCATCCTTTATGGAAGTAAGGAGCTAAGAAATCAGGAAAAGGCTGAGAGGCAGCAATGGAGGAAAGGTCACCAAGAGCAATGATGTGTCATTAGAGACGGAGGCTAAGTTTATTCATACCTTCATATTCCCAATTACAAGGTACAAATGTGAAAGGTGGACAGGGAAGAAGGCTGATAGGAAAAAAAGTGATTTATCTGAAATATGGTGTTAGAGGAGAACTCTACAGATACCCTGCACCCCCAGAAAGACAACCAGTTGCATCCTACAGTGAACTAAGCTCGAAACATGACTGGAGGCAAAAATGACAAAACAGAAGGCATCCTACTTTGCGCACATCGTGAGAAGGCAGGGTTCCTTGGAAAAGACAATACTGCTGGGAGAAACAGGAGGCAGCCGGAGAAGAGGAAGACCAAGTTTGAGATGGACTGGCTCCGTCAAAGAAGCCACAGGCATGAGTCCACTGGAGCTGAGCAGGGCCGTTCGGGACAGGACGGGGCATTGTGGACACCACTCATTCCCTCAGAGAGTCGCCAGGAGTCAGAGCTGACTCAATGGCAGGGAAACACACGCACAAGAGATGAATAATTTTAAAGAGCCCAAACACACACATTTAAAAATCAGCAAACAAAAATTGCTATTAAGGATGAACAGGATGCAAATTAAGGATGCAAATTACACTAAAAAAAATTCTTCCATCACAAGCCTTTTTACAGTTTAACAACAACAGTAAAAAAATTGGGTGCAAAGGTGAGGGTTATGGAAAAAGAAAATCAACCACTTGGTTCTAAGAACTTGACCACACCTCTATACTACCAAAAAGGAAATCAACGACAACGTTTGCCTTTTATTCACTAAAAGCAGCTAAAATCGATAGCATCTAACCTAGCTCTGCTCCACAGAAAGAGCAATAACTGAATTCAGTACCGTGACTACACAACTCTATGTCAATCTTTCAAACAAAATGCATCCTACTTGGAAGTTTTTGTCGAGAAAATATAAACAACTTCACAAATGGAAGTGGCTGTTCCATTTGTCTTTAGTTTATCCTGCGAGGGAACAAAAACTGTATTCGATTACAAGCTCTACTATTTTATCCACAAACAAAAGCAAGTGCTTTTCACACCATCCAAGTGTTATTATACAGTCGGTAGTTACAGCTATCCATAAAAGTTTTAATAACCACAGTGGTATAAAAGCTAATTATTTGACTAAAATTTGAGCATTTCCCCCCCAAATTTGTTAAATTCCCATAGTAATGCAAATGATTGGACCTCTGACTTTGAGGCCGTTAAATAATGATACTAACTCTAGAGGTACTTAACAAATTTTTAGTTTCCTTATGACTTTTTAAATAAAAATTGAGGATGTCAAGTTTGTAAGGTTTGAAACTTTTGAATCATTTAAAGAGGTGTACTACATTTTGGTTGAGGCTAACCCTTTGAAAGACCAATGCTATGGTTTAGAGGAAAATATTTTCTTTTCTGAACTATTTTTCAGCAATTATATTAATAAAATATAAATTCTCCAAGTGACACAAAGGGCTTAAGAGTACGTTAGATAAGTGTTTTAAATTAGTAAACCTTATCTGGGTATCTTGACTTAAAGGTACTTTCCAAGGTAGCCTTTTAAAAAGAACTCTAGGCTGCTGACTAATTTCTGCATTGAAATCTACTTGCTTTAAAAGATAATTCAGATGAGAATATATTCCTCTTATATTTTCACATGGTTTTACTCACTTATCCACCCATAATAAAGTAAATCATGTCACTTTTATACAATTACTGACAACACGCATCCAAGTCAGTGTTCTCACTGCCTATGTAAAAAAAACCCAAAATGTGTCAACAGAAGATACCCTTCTACAACAGGATTTGCTACATGACGCTTGCTCACTAAGGAACTAAGCAAAAGCATAAAACTGGCCACTCTCTTCAATAAGTGAAAGAGAAGTAAAATGTGAATGACATGCTTAAGCAACGAAAGCAAAGCAGAAGTGAGTCTTGTTGGTACGAGCTCTTCTTTTCCCCTACTAAGGCACTGTATTTCAGTGATACTTTCTAAAAGACACAGTAACATTCTTACAGCATGCCCTGCTACTCTATCAATTTTACTCAATTTAAATAAGAATGCTCTCACAAAAGGCTACCTATTGTATATTTCCACTTATACAAAAGGTCCAGAACAGAAAAATCGGTAGAGACAGAAAGACCCCAGCCTGCCAGGGGCTGGAGGAGGGAGGGGAGGAGGATGACTGCTACTGAACCCGGGATCTCTTCTGGGGGCAATGAAGCCACGAAAAGTACACTTTAGAGGGGTGAATTGTATGCATATGGATTACACCTATTTAAAAAAAATGCTCCAAAAGAAATCAAGTAAGCAGTTACATATGTTTCTCAACAATAAACTGTACAATATCTGTTCAAAAATTAATGGTTTAAACACACACTGAATGTGCTCACAATAGCCCCGGCTGGGGGCTCAGTTGGTTGGAGCATTGTCCTGCACACCAAAGGGCTGCGGGTTCCATCCCTGGTCAGGGCACACACCTAGGCTGCAGGTTTGTAAAAAGCTTTATATTTACAAAGCCACAGTAATTAAAATATGAGGTACTGGTAAACGGGCAGACAGTACAGCAGAGTAAGACCCCAGACACAGACCAAGCCTATATAACTTTAGCATATTAACAGGAGAAGCACTACAGACTGCTGAGGAAAAAACAGATTTAAAGAATGGTACTTGGGAAAATAAATGGCTTATCTATATAGAAAAAAGAAAATGAGATCCTCACCATGTAATATACCCAACTCCAGTGGCTTAAAGACCACATGTGAAAAATAAAACTTAAATGCTTCTAAGAAAAAACAAAAACATAAAACAGTAGATCATGTAAAACAGTAGAACTCAAGGTTGGGAAGGATTTCTTAAACAATACATAAAGAGTACAACACAAAGGAAGGAAGTAATAAATTCAGCAATATTAATTTTAAAAACCATGTACCAAAATACAACACAAACAAGTGAAAAGACAAGCCCGCAAACCGGGAGAAGATAAACACAATGCATAAAACAAAGCTGAGTTCTAACTCCCCAACTTTCTTGCAAATGTTCCCCGTTTGTACTATGTTCAATGATTCTGCTTTGTCATTTCTCATCTGGGTAAGAGCAACAGCTTCCAAACTGTTCTTCCTGTTTCCAAAGTCATCCACCTCCAATCTGCTCTGTAGAGTATTGGCAGTACTTAAAAGAAAAACTGAAAACCCCCGCGTACTTAGTAATCTCCCATGGCTCTTCATGCCTCAGGACGAAATCCCAGAGCAGAAGACCTTTCCTGACTTGGCCCCACCTACTTGCTCAGCCTCCTCTCCTGCTGCTTCAGCTTTCCCACCTCGTCCACCACCAGTCCAGCACTGTCTCTCCTCAACCACTCATCTTTCAAGATGCTATTCAGATGAGTTAAAATACTTCAAGAAACTATTCCAGACTGCCCCTCACACATCACACGCCCCAAGAAGCCGGCTCAAGTACCCTCTTCTGCTGGCATAGCGTTCTATGTATAGTGTACCATAGCATTTAATACATGGTAAAGGGCCGTCTTGACCTAAAGGAAGGGTGTGCATGAGTGTGTAAGTGAACATGATCTTAAAACATTTGTGTAAGAAAGGACAGTGAAATTCTTTATTGTATCAATTCCGGATACCAGCTGCTGCCTGTTAATTGCCCTCTGTAGGCTGAAACAGAGTTGGGGCGAGGTTCACACTAGCTCCTCCTTCCTTCCCATTCTGCCGCTGCTACAATGGGAAGGAGACCAAAAGTTACAGCCAGGTTGTCCCCACCCCAGCCTACACGGGCTTCTCTAATAAAACAAATATTTACTGAACACTTACTATTTACCAGACTAAGGGCTAAGCACTAAAGTTACAGGGAAAAAAATTTCAGCATGGTCCCTACAATCATAAAGTCACATAATTACTGGAGACAGAAAGGTAAAACGAAAAGTACAGGAAATGAGGCTCAGACACTGTTCCGGGTAAGATTCATTTATTCATTTCATATTGAGTGCCTGTATTTTGTTTGGTCCTGAGAACTAGAGATAAGTGGTGAGCAAGACAGAGGCCCTGCTGACAGAAAGGGACAAGTGTTCTAGACGACAAAGGAAAGCATCTGAGTCGAGAAGCTAGGGGATGTGAGAACAGAGAGAGGATGCAGGGGAACTCAGACATTTTCAGGCTTAGGAAACAAAGAGCCCAACCTGTGCAAAGGGCGAGGAGCTCCTTCCCTACATTACCGAGAAGGATTTTCAGTTCTGTTACAAACTTTCGAGGCTTAGTATCACAGCTTCCAACTGATCTACATTACTAGAAAGGCTTTTCTTGATATGTTACAATCCCAAATTACAAGTATTTAATGAGAGCACACTACTTAATCCAGAGAAATATAAACAATTTAGATGCCAGAGAATATAGAAAGACTGAAGTTTACTTTGAGGACATGGGGCTTACTCCATCTCTGAATCCCCAGGTCAACTGCAGCGCCTGGCACACTATCAATAAACAAGTCAACTGTAAACAAAAGGGAGTAATATAGTTAAGGGGCCACAGGGTTGGATTAACAATGGAAATATTTTAATATGGACAAGTAATTGTTAAGTAACTAGCATTGTTGAAATTTCACAGGCTGTTTGTTAACACAATGCATTTACAAGTAACTGTATAGATTTGCTTTTTCTTTCCTAAGAAGGTCATGAATAAAACTAGAAAGTGTCTGCACAATGGTTATTTCTATGTCCAACACAAAACCAAACTAACAGCAGAAGGAAGATCAGGTGTCTGAGAAGGAGGCAAACTTCCTAGGAGCTCAGGAACAGGCTGCTGAGAGCTAATAAACCAACCACAACTTTCTATGATGATTGTTTTCACATAAAGACAATAATAAACTTATTGGCCAAGTCAAAAGGTTATGGGTTGTTTTACTACTAAAATATTTAGTGTATTTAAGAATTTTAATTTCTAACAACCAAAATTTCTGGGTCATATGGATTTGTGGGTGATTTTCACAAAAATATGGGGGTGGGATTTGCAGTGGTGACAACAGCACTAAAATAAGAATCATTTGTCAACATCTGTTCATTTAAATATATATTAGCCACAGTTAGAAAAGTCTTATCACTTCTTGACTTTTGGCTAAGATCAAGTATAGTATTTGTTCTTATTAGTTTAATATCTGAACATGTCCTCTCTCTGAGGATGATATATTACATGCATTTTTGAAGCAGGGAGATGGAATAGGAGCTTGCTCTGTCCACTCTGTGCATCAACCTGGTTTGGCAGTGCTTCTAGGAGTGGTGCAGCAACCACCCCCCCGCCCCAAAACCTCTAAGTGGAAATTTATGTTATAAAGGTAAATAATGTGTAAGTTCCCTAAATAAAAAGACTTTCATTTATATCTTAAAACATTGTTAACTATTTAAAAATACGTCTAACAATAGGTAAGTAAAAATAAAATCCTTTCTACACTTACCAAGTTGGCATTTCAAAATCAGAATTAAATCACAAATTTACTGCAAGAAATATTTACTATAAGAATATATTTTGTCTCCAACTACTCTCAGATAGCTGAAACCAGTATCAGCCAAACACTGCTTACGTCAGTTAAAGTGACTACATCTGCTACACAGGGACGTTCACCCGTGGATCGCAAGTCAAAACAACACAGAGGGAAACGAGGTCTTGGCAGTTCTCCTCGCCATTCCAACCAATCACATACGGATGACTCTGAGGGAATTTCTTCATCTCTGCCTAAAAGGTTAGGAAATGAAGCTAAATACCGAAAAACTGACCGTGGATATATTTTCTCACATTTTTGTCCATTTTGTCAACTCTACGGCATTTTAGGTGGATGGGATTTAGTTGGTACACACGTGTATGTGTGGACAAAAGTTTGCTTTTAAAGTAAGAGTTCCCATAGAGACATTTCTATATGAAATCATAACTAGTCACCTTAAATCACCCACACCGACACTGCCAAGTAAATAATTCTCCAAATAAATAATCAAAAGCTGAGCCTCACCTCGCCTATTTCCAGACTCCAAGTGGCATGTTACTCCAGATATCTTACTCCTCACAGAGTCCTTTGCTTTTTGTTTTGTTTTCTTTGTGACACAGTTCACTACTGAACACAAACTATGTACCGGACCTTGTTCTAGGTCCTGGGAAATCAAAGGAAAGAGATTCCCGTCTCATAAATAAGAAAATTTCAGATACTGTTAAGCTAATAAAACAGGGTAATATGACACAGTGACTAGGGACTAGACTGTTATAAAAAGGATTAATGGATCAAAACCAGGAATTCATCATATAGAAAGACTGGAGAAAAAGAAGCAAAGGGACCTGACCAGAGTGGCTCAGTTGGTAGGAGCACCATCCCATAACCAAAAGGTTGCAGGTTCGATTCCCAGTCAGGACACATACCTAGGTTGTGGGTTCGATCCCCAATCCTCTGTCTGGGTTCAGGCTCTAGGATCACTAGGATCCCAGGTCCGGGTACACAAGGAAGGCAACCAATTGATGCTCTTCTCTCACATCAATGTTTCTCTCCCTTCCCCTCTCCCTTCATCTCTCTTTAAAAGCAATGGGAAAAAAAATGTTCTTGGGTGAGGATAAGAACAAAGAAAAAAAAATGAGGAGATAATCATCAGGCACAGCTTTTATTTCCTATGAGTTCTCTTTGTTTCAGAGGCTTCTGAGGTATGACTATCATAAAAAGATTTAAACAAGAGTTCAGTCAAGTATTCCACATAATATAAAAAGCTTAAACTTTAAATATTATTTAACCTTGAACAACAATTAAAATAAAATAAAATTTTAAAAAATATCATTTAACCATAACTACTCCAAACTACTACTGAAGTGAAATCATTTTGTTGGTCAGCAAACTAGTCTGTTAATAACTACATAAATTAGAAGAATTTAAAATAATACTTCAGCTTTCAAAAAGCTATTACTAAGTTGTTTCCTGTGAATGGATTTATTCACTAAGATAGTAAAATTTTAAAAACTCTAACCCACATAAACACACAAATACAGTAATCATAAGAACGATGGATGTGAAAATGTCTACTTTTACTTACTTCTTTCCCTTCACTAAGAATATCTAAATCTGTCCTAGCCACGTGTGGCTATTTAATTTTAAACAACCTAGAATGACGTCAAATGAAAACCGGAGTTCTCAGGTGCACCGGCCACATTCAAATGTCCATGTCCACACACAGCTCGTGACTGCCCTCAGGCAGCCCGGACACGGAGCATCTCCATCATCACAGAAAACCCTACTGGACAATGCTGATGTAAACTGTTTTTCATATTTGGCCTAAACAAAAACATCCTAAAAAAGCTTATAAAAATACGGTTAATCATAAACTCTTTTTAAAAAATTGGTGAATAGGACTGTGAAGCTAGAAAGAAGTCACCTAAGAGGAAGTTTAGCAATCGGATCTCCATGCTAGAGAGTAAGACAGACTCAGATAAACCTGGGAACGAGCAAAAGAGTACTAAGTGTACTCTGACAGTGGGCTTCGATCATGATGCTTGAGTTTTCGTTCTGATTCCACCTCTAACCTAGCTACCTAAGAATTCTGAAGCGACACGACATCCTTAGCCTTTTTGTTATAGCCCATAATGTGGGTTAAATAAGGTGATCCAGGTAACTGGAAATAACCCAAAACAATGGGAAAATGGGCTGTGATTCCTCCTAGTTATTAATACATAAAAGTATCTGGATTTGCATTCTGACAAAAATATATGTGGTTTAAAAAATTAACTTTAATATCTTGCTTATCATAATAACATTATTAAAGATGTTCATTATTTGTAATAGCAAACAATTATATGAAATTCACAACCAACACCTCCTTACATAAATAAGTTTTTAAGGGGTAGAATCAGCACGACCACAGTATTTCTTTCTATAAAATTCTCTTAAGTAAATAATCAAGGTGTGTCAGAGACATTGCACATTGTCTTCTCATTTTTATTTTAAACTCTTTAGAGCAACACTATTTTTAAAGGCATAACTATACTATTCCAGAATCTCCTTAACTGTAGTGTTGTCACCCCAAATATTCTCTGAAACTTTCACTTAAAATTTTTCTACTAAAAATGTGTTAAGAGAAGGATAATGGTCAAAGACATTAAAATACCCTATATTAGGAAGTAACCTGCGTGAAAGAAACACAATTATGAAATCCAAAAAATCCATACCTTATTTCATTTAACCAGAAACCCGGTCACTAAATACAGTTGCACAATTTTCACTTAACTATGATTCCATTAAGTTATACAACATTTTACGTTCCTTTGCCATTATTTTTCCCTGACTAAACCACATTAGTATTGAACAGCCTTGTATCAATATGAAACTTACTAGTAAAACACCCTGTTCTCCTTATCAATTTGGTTTAACCTCAACTGTCTTCCCTTTATTCTTGACCACGCCCATCAACAACAGACATGGTGTTACCACTTGAAGAAAATATAGATTATTTTTCCAATCCCTTATATCAAGGGTACTGGCTCACCCTGAAAATTACTTGATATCTAGTAAACTGACAAGTTCATCCACCTACCTCTTTCCTATCTCTTTTTTCCCCCACCTATTTCTCCAACAAACTTCAATTATAATCAAATGGTTTCTCAGATAGGTTCTTAAAATTTTGCAAATGTTCATATTTTACTTTCTTTTCCTTTGTGTTCTTCATTCCCCAGAGCAAGACATAAAGAGAATGCATTACGGAAATGATATATAGTTTTTAAAGTACTAGGCAATTTATCATAATATCTAAATTACACTAAGTTTATCTTTTCTACAGAAATCCAGGACTTTTTGATTCATCAGGTTTAGCACTTCAGTATTTTAGGTTCAATTATATTCAACATTTTGTTTTCAAAATAAACAATAAAAGTTAGAATCAAAGTAACTTCATAGCATAAATTCAAAATTTACATTATCATCTATTTCCTTGATCAGAACACCAACTGTTGGTGAAGCTACAGCCATCGTGCTGTTGTTATGACAACAGCACAAGTAAGTTTACAATGGAAAGTCACCTTCATGTTCATACTTGTACCAGCATGAATCCTCTTACCAAGTAAGAAACGCCCACACAACCCATGCAGACATTCTGACCAAGCTTTAGTTAACTTTCAACTTCTTTGAAAGTTAATTTAGGCCAACCGAGTTGATTTCTCCATCCAGTAAACATGCAACTAAAGATTAGTTTGTTTTGCATGTATTATTTTTCTTATACTAAAAAAAGTCACTCATTATCAGCTATATCCTGGTACAGTTAAAAGCACACTCGAGCGCTGCTAATTTGGATCCCTCCCTATAACTCCAGAACGTCGTCATTTTCACCTCTACTTCAGAAATAAGATCATTGAGCTTCAGTGGTAAGAGGTACAGTGTGGATAGGAACTCAGATCTCCTTGGTTCTTGCCTTAAACTCCACTGACTACAGTTAAAAAAAGAAAAGAAAAAGATGTTTTGTTAAATGGCTTAAAGCAAACAGAACTGTCAGGGTGAAAGTCAGATAGAGCACAGCAAACCTCTTAGAAAAAAGAAAACCAGGCCCTGGCCGGGCAGCTCAGTTGGTTAGGGCACTGTGCCCATGAGCCAAGGCTGCAGGTCTGATCCCCAGGCAGGGCGCACCGACCAAGTGCATAAATAAGTGCAACAACTTGATGTTTCTCTCTCTCCCTTCCTCTCTCCCTCTCTAAAAGCAGTAAGCCTAAAAATTAAAAAAACAAACAAACACAAAAAACAACTTTCCAAATGTGGACAAGTTTGCAACAATTATATAAGCATAACAGAATTTCTATAAACATTTTCTAAAATTAGTTATTTCTAGGTAACATTTGATTGAAACATCTTTTAAACCACATACAACACTCCGTTGTTGCACTGTACACTTTAAATGGATGAATTATATGGTATGTGACTTCTCAATAAAACTGTTATTAAAAAAACTTTCTGGAGAACAATTTGAAAATATGTGTTAAAAGCTCCTGAAATGTTTATATTTTTTAAGTAATTCTACTTCCAGGAATTTACTGTAATAAAGTAATCACAGTAATACTTTTTTTTATATCATCAAATTATAATATCCCCAAATTGCAAACTACCATCAACTGAAGAGTGGAAAACATTTTTTACCATGACATTTATGTCAATTTGGTAAATCACATTCTCAAAAAAAATTACTTCACAATAAAGCATGTTACAAAATAGTATAAATGTACAATTCTAATTTGTGTAGGACTTCAGTTGACTTTAATCTTTGTATCTTACTGGTTTCCAATTTCCTTACAATGAACCATCCTTTCATAACTTAAACATAGTAAATGTTATTTTAAAACTACTGGCCACTTAGGAAAGTATAAACTTTCCATTAAAAGATAAAAACTACTAGTGCCATCAGTATTTCTAAAGGGGTAGTGTGTATGTGCGCACAATACCTTAATTAATAGCTTAACCTCCATACTTCACTCACCCAGTAAAATATATTCTAATGATCAAGGCATCATTGTGCAGGTGATAACAACACAGAAACCATGAATTGACCAAAAGCATATTAACTATACTTCACATGCAAAGCCAAACCACCTAATTTAGATTTTTTAAATAATTATATCACCCTGACTGGAGTAGCACAATGGGTGGGGTAGGTCCTGCAAACCCAGAGGTCACCTGTTATGCCTGGGCTGGCGGCCAGGTCCCCAGCCTGGGGCGCTGATGTTTCGTTTATAGCACATAGGTGTTTTTCTCTCTTTCTCCCTCCCTCCCCCCTCTCTAAAAATAAATAAATTAAAATAAAAAAAAATTATATCAAGTCATCTTTACTTCCACTTAGGAAAACTCAACATCCTTTGCTGGGTGGGGGGTTGGGGCTGGCAGGGTTGCTCAGTTGGCTGGAGTACTGTCCTGTACACCAAAGGGTTACAGGTTCCATCCCCAGTCAGGGCACATATGGGAGGCAACTGGTCAATGTTTCTCTTTCACACACCCCCTCCAGCCCTCTCACTTTGTCTCTCTAAAATCAATAAACATATCCTTTGGTGAGGTTAAAAAAATCCTTTGGGTGGAGGACATTAGCAAGGAGCATCTTTAACTTTCAGTCAGAATGAAAAAAAGAAAATGCCATTCTATTGTTACAGAAAGGAATTCAAGGATACAGTAAAGCACAGCAAGAAGTTTCTTACCACAATCAACCACAAAATACTATATTCTAATGTATCTGAATCCTGTAGAAATCATACACATGAAGACAGATTAAAGTGACAAAATTATAGTAACCAAACAAAGGATTTAATTTATGTATGTAGAGGTGCTATAAAAATGTCTTTCTCGAAGTTCACACTGCAGAGTTTTATGTAAATAGACTGTATTGGGCAGGTGTGTGTGTGTGGGGGGGGAACATCCAGCTTTTTCTGCCATCAAAATCCTCGAAAGCCAACATTTAACCTTTCCAAACATATGATTAAAATAGTCTAGAAAGCCCAGGGAAGTACAATCAAGTAAGTGTCTTCAGTTTCAAAAGAACTTTGGTTCACCTAGTTGCAATACAGAAAAGGTAAGACTCAAGCAGAGGCACCAAGGATGAAGAGTCAAACCTAGAATGTCACTACTGATTACTTCTCAGGTTAATAACTTTTGAACGGTTTATATTAGTGTGAAAGCAAGAGTCTCAAACTAGTTTTTGTAAGAAAAGACACGTTAGGACATTATTAGCATAGGCAAATTTGACACATTCTAAGCAAAAGTCTAAAAGATTAGTGTTTGCACATTAATCTAAAACCAAGTCATTAAATCCCATCAAAAAGTGCAAAAATCGTGAACTCTGAATAAACAATGCTTTGTATAAAATGGCATAATTCTTGTAGGATTCAGTATTATTTTTGTTTCACATTTGTTAACAAAGTCCCAACATTTCAAATCACTAAAAGACGATACTATACTAAATGTTAGAAAGTTGTCTAGATAACCCTTTCGATAATAACAAATAAAAACTCATCATTCAGTTTTCACATTTGCTGACCCCTCAGGGTACATTTAGGTTTTATGGTCATTTCTTTATGTCATGTTTCACAACTTTAAAGTTTTTTTAAATGCTTACTTTTAAAATTTCTGGGTTTTTTTTAATAGCTTTCTTAAGACTCCACAGGTGAGAGACGCAAGAAACACAAGATTCAACAGAGGCAATATTGTCTTGGCTAGGGCCAAATGCCAATGGGAAAGTCTCCATATGACACTTCTTAATTTTCTTCTTCAACTCAAATCAATTTGATAAACTATATTTTGTTTTGCCCACAAAATCCCTGGAAGCCACACATTCCTTAAATTTAAAATACTTACTTATATATGTCAGGAAGCTTGCATGGAAGTTACCCCAAAATAAGAAAAATCATGTCCTTATGGCAGAAAAATACTCTATCCTTTACATTAAAAATTAATGTTTAATTGTCTATCAAAGTAAATAATGCAGGTTATGAGGAAAGAGTCAAGACACACCCATACAGGCATGGGCCAAAGTAGGTTTACAGTTGTGAGTACATGAAAAAGTTTATCCTTGTATTATTTATGAATTGTTGTATTAATTTCCACATGAACAACTATATGCTTACTTTTTCCCATCCCTGTATTTTTTTAAGCTTCTATAAAGTAATCAGCCTATTAGGCCTGAGAATTTCCTGAAATCTCAATCTTCCATCTTTACTTTTTTTTTCTTTTATTGATTCTAGAGAGAGGGGAAAGGAGGGAGAAACAGATGGAGAGAAACATCAATGTAAGAGAGAAATGTCAATCAATGCCTCCTGCACAGACCCTGACTAGGGACAGAACCCGGGCATGTGACCTGACCGGAAATCAAACCTGTGACCTTTTGGTTTGCCAACAACCAACCAAGACACATTGGTCAGGGCTCAATTTTCAATCTTTTTTTTTTAAGATTTTATTTATTTTTAGAGAGATGGGAAGGGAGGGAGAACAAGAGGGACAGAAACATCAGTGTGTGGTTGCATCTCATACACCCTCTACTGGGGACCTGGCCAGCAACCCAGGCATGTGCCTTGACTGGGAATCCAACCAGTGACCCTCTGGTTAGCAGACTAGCACTCAGTCCACTGAGCCACACCAGCCAGGGCAAACAATCTTTAAATTAAGTTAAATACTTCTTATCTTTCTAACTTCACATTTAAAAGGAATAAACTTAAGTTATTGTGAGGGAACCTTATCCAATATTTCAAAAGGTGTAATAAAAATTCGAGGTATTACTAGGTAATAATATATTTCTATGCTTAAAGTAGAAACTGTATGAATATAAAAAATTTCATTTTCCTATTCACTTTCTCTTCAATACAGTCCTAAATCTAGATGAAAAAGGGAACCTAGTAAGAAAAAAAAGAGTTACTGAAGATGAGTCAACGATGACACAGATCTACATTTGTCTCAAAATACGCCAAGAACCCCACCATTTTCAAAGAGCTTTCCAAATTCAAAATACTGTCAATAAACAGATGTACTTTAGGAATAACAACACACATCCATCTAGTAAAAAAACAAACAATCTCTACATTCACAAAACCTAAGGTATACCTTCAACCTTTTTTTTTTCATGCCACACTATAAAGGCACAATATGAAACAGAAGTGTTTAAAAGTACTTATTAAGTGTTTAGGTCAACAATCAAAACCCCAAACAAAACCCTGTAAGCTTTAAAAAAATGTGTTAGTCATAGTATAATCAATTTCTTAAATTTACCATTACTAATTACTAATATTTATAAAATGATTAGCTTGCAGAAATAAAGCTCATATTGAAAACTCAACACTGGACATGTTTACTAACAAAGGAATAAATCATCTTCATTGCACTTTCAAATATAATTGGTTCTTTTTAAAGTAAAGCTAAAAACACCATTGCATCAAGAAGCAAATTTTATAGATATAAATTCTAAAATCTTTTAAAGCTTTAATAATTTTAATTTTTAAGTGTCTAAAACAGACTATCTTTTTGTTTTAAGATAAATAAATATCCATGGTAACTTATTTTCTTCTTGAAAGACAAAAATAATAATACTAATAAAATAATCAATAGTGCCTGCTAAGATTTTTTAAAACTTGTTTTCAATGAGGTATTTCTTAAGTTCATTAAAAAAAATTTACCAGTGTCTCAACTGTCTTACCAAGATGTCTTCTAGGAGCAGGATGGACCTTTATTTTTGCATTTCATTGCTATCTTATTTCACTGATGATTGTATTGAAATAGGAAAAATTTTACCCCAAATCACTTCCTTACACAAAACACAGACTTCAAGATATGTGGACACGATTCATCTATGCATTCAAAAATACTGTGACACACTACATGTAACACGCAGTGAGCACGACAGGAAGGAACAGAAGCACGACCCGCTGCCTCACTGCAATTCAATCCTCTCGCCTTGGTTACACTAAATGTGCCGAACCTTGAGAATTCCCCTCACCTTGAGCTTTCACGGAAAGCTCAAACACTTCCATAATAATGAAATAATGTAATGTAGTATAAAGATCCAGGTAACAGGTCATCACCAAAGCCTCAGTTTTCTCTCTCCTAAAATAAAGTAGTTGGACTATATCTCTTTTCTATTTAAATAGGCTGTTAGGGACTTAATTCAGGACCTGCTCTACTATGCATAATAGCAAAACCCTGTTAACAACCTAACGTGAACCAATATTCCAAACAATGGAATACTGCATGACCCTTAAAAAGAGCTGTAGATCCCTAAAAGCTCATTTAAAAGGATGTTTCAGGTAGCCTGTTAAGACAAAAATGCAAAATATAGATACTATGGCCCAATTTATTTGTGTCTTAAGACGGAGATATACATATAGGTACAGAAGTGTTCTAGGACACACAAGAAACTTCGAATGATCCTTGGTGGGAAATAGGATGCTAACTTTTTTTTAAACCTCTTAGCCTTTCACAATATTTGAAAAAAAATTTATATCATGAGCACCCATTATTTTAATGAATTAAAAAAACTAAAAGTCTGCTGATTTGGGTTCTATAATTAGAAAAGACCTGGGTTCAAATGCTGGCTTGGCTATTTACCATGTGTGATGTTAAGCTACTTACTCTCAATTTTCCCATCTCTAAAAAAAAGTTAATAGTATTAATCTCACACAACTGTCAGGACAATAAAAGAAAATCATTCAAGGACCTGGCTGGTGTGGCTCAGTGGACTGGGTGCCGGCCTGAGAACCAAAAAGTTGCTGGTTGATTCCTGGTCAAGGCCCTGTGCCTGGGTTGCCAGCCAGGCCCCCAGCTGGGGGCATGTGAGAGGCAACTGATGAATGGATCTCTAACACACTGCTATTTCTCTCCCTTTCTCCTTCCCTTCTCCTCTTTCTAAAAGTAAATAAATAAAATCTTTTAAAAAATTCATGCATGTGAGACACTCAACACAGCACATTGTAAGAGCAGCTACAATTATGATTATTATGAATGTTATTATAAGCCCCACAAACTGAGAGAATTTAGAATCTGACTTGCCAATTCAGCCAAGATGACCAGTCTCAAAGACGACCAATTTCCTTTGCCCAAAGCTCATTCAATCAAATTGTGTAAAAGCATATTTATGAACTTTGGTCAAAAAACCAAAAAAACCCTCTCACAGATAGCAGGTGGGCTGATGGTTATGGTAATCAGAGCAAAGTCTGAGTTTTAATTCAGCATCTAACCAGAACAGTCTTTCTCATCATATGGATACCTATAGAAAGGGCCACAATACTCATGACAATGGGCAAGGGACCCTGATCTTTACAAAATGCTGAATACATAGAAATACATGTTTATTTTTAGTAATTCAAGCTGCCAACATGAGTTTTTAAGATAAACAATTTCTCATTTTCCTAAAAATTTATGGCACTAACAGTTTATGCACATAATTTATGCATTAATTACAAATAACATGTCAACCCTGGCTCGTGTGGCTCAGTGGACTGGGCGCTGCTGCCCTGTGAACCAAAAGGTCACCAGGTTGATTCCCACCTGGTCAGGGCACATGCCTGGGTTGTAGGCCAGGTCCTTAGTCAGGGGCTGTGAGATGTTTCTCTCTCACAACCATGTTTCTCTCCCTCTCTTTCTCTCTCCTTTTCCCTCTCTCTGAAAATAAATAAATAAAATCTATTTATTTATTTTCAGAGAGAGGGGGAAGGGAGGGAGAAAGAGAGAGAGAAACATCAATGTGCGGTTGCTAGGGGCTGTGGCCTGCAACCCAGGCATGTGCCCGGACTGACTGGGAATTGAACCTGCGATGCTTTGGTTCGCAGCCCGAGCTCAATCCACTGAGCTACGCCAGCCAGGGCAATAAATAAAATCTAAAAAAAAAAAAACATGTCAAACAACTGGTGATATAAAAATGCATCTCCATAAAAATAAATTACAAAAGAAGCTTACTAAATGGCTTTTTGAGTGGAACTCTTCTTCACAAAATTTTCAAAAATTCAGCCTGAATATTATCAAATCAAAATACTACAAGTTGTAAATCTGGCCTTTATACCAAAAGCATTCTCACAAAGTACCACTCTAACAATATTCAATTTAATTTGTCCAATGACCAAGAACACATCCTAAAGTATATAACAACTGAAAAATGTTGTATTATGGTAGATTAAATCAATATGCAGTACAACTGGTATTAGTCCATCATGTTACAATTTTAACAAGCCTTCCCAGTAATTAGAGAACAGTTTCAATATCAATATGATGTATTAAAATTTAGATCACCCCAATTACAATTACAAAACAAAGTAAGAGGTGACATGTACATCTAATCCTTTTGCAAAATGAAAATAAAAGAGGCTCCAATTCATTTGTCTACTGTAAATTTGTTAGGATTTAAACTTTCAGAATAGTAACTTTCATATCACACAAATAGTTGTATTTGAATACACTGAACAGTTACTGTAGCTTTCCTGAGAGTGACCTGAAGTTCCCACCAAAAATACTGGCGCCTCAATGAGACTCTGAGAACTGCAAGCCAACTTCATAGATTATTGCAGTATGCTAAACTGGCATTTGAAGATTGTATTGAGCTAGCTACACGAGAGCAAAGATAAGGGAACAGAGTTTATATAAAAAAAAAGAAAGAAAACACTTCTTAACCTATGAGCAAGAGCTATTCAGAAACACCATTTTAAAATACTACACACATTTCTAATCTTCTAACACTCAAAATACAGCAGATAGATAATCTACAACAAGCAGATCTTCCCACCCCTTCTCAGCGCCACACAATGCTTTGCCAAGAGCACAAACCCACGTAAGATAACTAATGCAATTTCCTTGTTTACTTCAAGAATTGCAGAAAACACGTTGACTGCTTCCGAGGCCTCTGAGTCAAACGACTATTTAAAAGACTTTTCACGATCACGTTTGAAATAAGGGAGTAGTAATGATTCCTTCAGCTAGTAAAAATATAGTCTTAACTTTATTAAAAGGGTTAAATTTTACACTGCAGTTCATTAGTATGCCTTGTTTGCAACCAGAAGGAAGAGGGAGGGGGGGCAGCAAAACACAAGATGGAAAACATCACTACCTCCTTCGGTGGTTATGAATAATTTTAAATGACCTCAAGATGGAAGGGAAGAGTACATGAATAGAAAGAAAGGGGGTTGACCATCTGAAACGGCCCCTTCCAGAGTCATACTGATGTCGGAGAGAAGGAATTTATTTACACTGCAGTGCCTGGCAGCAAACATGGCTGCCCCTGCCCCCTTTAAATCTGAAGTCTTTACTCCCTCACCAAAACCATCAAATTACGGCCCAGTCTCGCTCTGTCTTGCTACGATAACACTAACAGTTCTCCTCCAAAACTGTAAGACCCACACCTCCTCATTTCACAGCAATCTCAGCAGCATAACCACTTGCTTCTCTATTCTCCAGCATTGAAAGAAAAGGCACAGAATACACACAAATACAGGAACAAAAGGCTTTCCCTTCCTAACATTAAAAAAAAAACACCCTTCCCCTTCTTTTCCTCCCACTCTGTGATGTCGCCAGTTCCTATCATTTTCAACACTCAGTTAATTTCCTTCCCTATGCCAATACGAGGTCTTCCAGTTTCCTGAGTCTATTTCCTATCTTCCTTTCGCATCCTGTCTCAATCATTTCTCCTCCCTCTTCCTTAGCCGCCTTTTCCTCCACTTCCACTCCCTCGTTTCTCCCTCTCTGCCCACTTCTCCATCAAAGTCGATCTCCTTCCCCACACTCTTCTAGCTCCCACCCTCCAATCCCAAACCTCTCTATTTCTCAATCCGCCCAGGTCTCCAAACCTAACTCCGCTCTTCTTTCCCTGCCCCTCCCCCGTTCCATGTTTATCCCCGCCCCCATCCCACCTCTACTCCCAATTCCCAGCTCAGTGCCACTCCATCACTTAACCCAATCCCACCTCCCCTGCCCCACCTCCCAATCCCCTTCACACCCTACACCTTGCTCTCTTCTCCACCTCTTAAGCTGCCCTCGAACCTTCGCAGGCCACTCGCTTGTCCTCCCATCCCGGCAAGGCGCTCTCTCCCTACCCTGGTCCCATCCCCAGGTCGCCCCCTCCTCGTCGTTCCCCCCTCGGCCCTTGCAACACACATACATGCGCGCGTGCACACACACGTACTTTACCTTCAGTTTGTTCCATTCTAACCCCCCGGCCGTGTCAGTACGATCACAGGAGAGACACGGAGGCCCGGAGCGGGGCTGGGGTGCAGGCAGCCGCCGGGGCTGCGGGGGCAGAAGACGGAACCAAGCTAGGCCGCATGAAATCCCCGGGCTAGATTTCCCTCGCGCCGGCTGCCTCTGCCATGGCGGCGTGCACGGAGGAGGGCCACGGTAGGGCCGGGCCGGGTGCGGAGCGGAGAGGAAGAAGGCTGCAGGAGGTGGGGAAGGCAGGGGAGGCGGAGGGATAGGGGGGTGCCGCGCAGCCGCTGCTACCGGACAGGAGCCTGTGGCCGGCGGTCGGACTGGGGCGGCAAGGTCCTCCGGGTCGAGACGGCCTTCGCACGCGTCTCCGCCTTGATCCTGGCCGTCGCGCCGCCCGCTCCCGCCGCCGCCACCGACGCCGCGCACAAAGCCCCCCCACCCCGACTCTTGGGGCGCCGCCGCCGCCGCCAAATCTTCAGCCGCTCACTGGCTGCCGGGCCGCGGCGCCTACCGGGAAATGCAGTCCCGGGTTCGGGGTGCGGGGGGAGAAAGGAGGAAGAGGCTCGTCCGCGGGCGGGGAGGAGGGGCCAGAGGGAGAACCAGAACTGAGAGCCGTCCGCGGGAGTCCGGACGAGAAGTGAGACCTCTGGCCCGCGAGGCAGACGGAACGGAAGGAAAGGGGCGAAGCGGGGTCAGGACGAAACAAAACTGGAAGACGGGGAACACAGGTTAAAGGTTACGAGCACCGTAACAGGGTGCTCGTGCGTGTTCCGTGTTAAATAAAAGCAGGATTTGGAAACACCAGTGGCACTGCGAGACAGCCCCTACATGTTAGACACAACCGACTAACGAGCGCCTGGTTAGGACGCCCCGAGAGAGCACATCATCTTAGGTGCCTCCGCGGCTGCCTTCTGCCCGACAGCTGTCAGAGAGCAGCTGCCTGTTCCGCCTGGGTCTGCGTCTGGACACCAGGGCAGCAATTTCAGACCCGATCCTCCGGGCGGTCTCTCGCTCAGTCCTGCACGTTTCAGCCGGATGCTGCCCGCCCCCCAAGGGCAAGCATTAGAGGGCTTTGGCGGCGGCGTCTCAACCTCTGGGGGAGCTCCGACCTCCCCAGCAGGTACACGGCCGCGCGCCTCCTTCCTGCTCGCGCTGCGGGCCCGGGGGCTTGTGGGTAGCGAGGAGCACAGAAGCGCCCAAACGCACCCCAGACCCGAGGGCCCAGAGGGCCCGGTGCCCGTCACGTGCGTGGGCTTTCTGCCGCTCGGTGCCAGACCTACTTTCCCAGGGGTATGAGGGCATTTGTCCCAGACGAAGTTCTGGCAAGAATGAGAGGAAGAAGAGGGAGTCCAAATTCTCTAACCCTCTAGCCCTCCCCATCGTAGCAAATTTACGTTAAACAATGGAAGGTCCTGTTGGGGCGGAGGGGGTGACACAACAAACTGTTCTTCCAGGAGTGTGCAGATTTGGTGATATTTCCTGGGGACTGTCCGATAATGACTAGAACGTTGCAGCACAGAGAATATACAAAGAAAACAGGTAGCTATTAGATGAGGAAACCAAAACTCTGAGCTCTGTTCTGAGAATAATAAAGCTGTATCACCACTAGATGTTATCTCTCCATAGATGTTACGGTGCTGGATCTATTTAGTACCCTTACAAGAAATTCCTGATATCTTTAAATGCCACTTAAATAAGAAACTCAAAGTTTCCTACAGACCAATTATTTTAATGATTACTAATTATGTATTAGCTTGTTTAAACATGGTTGTTTAAACCCTGTTAATAATACCAAGGATGATATTCAGAATCATGTGTTCTCTTTACTATCAAGCATTAAATATTTCTAAAACTACGCTAATGTAGTAGCTACATTTTGTGTATAACAAAAGTTAAAGGAATCAATAAAATCACATTTTTGTTTGTTTTAAATGCCTAAATGCCTTTTTGGAACACAGATCTCTAAGGGGACCACCTGAGCTTATTTTAGTTTGATTCTGTCTTCTGGAAAGTAAGGTTAAATTGGTCTTTTTTTCTGCCCTGACCAGTGCGGCTCAGTTGTTTGGGCGATGAACTGCAAAGTGAAAGGTCACAATCACCAGTCTGAACACAACAACCCCAGTCAGGGTGCACACATTGAAGTTTCTGTCCCTCTTTCTCTTCCTCTCTCTAAAAATAAGAAAGAAAATCTTTTTAAAAAATTGTTCTATTGCGGTTGTCCCAATTTTCCCGTTGCTCTCCTCTGCTCCACCTACCACCCCACAAATAAATAAAATCTTTCAAAAATTTGGTCTTTCTTTCTTTCTTTCTTCTATGATCCTTTCCACTTCCACCCTTTTTTCCCACCTTCCCATCTTTACATTGTTTTGTTGATAAATTGTTGCACTGGACAACTGAATTTTCCCCTTGAGGAAAACCTGGTTGTCCCTAGGAATTTTATTTTTATTTTCTTCTAAAACTATGTTGACAAGAGTTTAAAATTAAAGGTATGTTGTTGGCAGCAGTGAGAACAGCACCAGGTGTTAGACCAGTGAGGTCTGGCTGAACCCTGATTCAAGCAACTGTGGTACTTGAGCTCAGGCTAAGAAAAAATTCAGACCCAAGCCTCAAACTATAAGAAAAAGTTTATTCAGAAAGTCAGAGGTAGAAAAAATGAGTGGTGGAAGAAATGGGGCCAGGAAGCAAGTTACAGAGGCCAAAGGCCCTTGGAGTTTAGGAGGGAGAAGAGTAAAGGAAACAAGTCTGTGGTAGAAGGTGAGGGGGAGGGAGAAAGAGCTGGGTTTTTAAGGGAAGGGGATTTTTAGGGGTAGTTCCAGAGGAGGATCTCAACAGAATAATCATCAGCTTTCCAGGTGTGTCCTTTCAGGGTCGTGGTCTCCACTGATTGGTCCTCGCAGGGGCAGGGGTCATTAGTCATTGTGGCTAGTCCTAAAGTCTGCCTTGGCCTTGCTTGTCTGGTTTTGCTGCTTTTCTGGGCTTGGAGCTGAAACACAGCTGAGGCTAGTTGTATTTGATGCAGGTCAGAACCTCATTGTTCTGGGGACTTAATGCTTCAGGCTATTCTCATTCATTTCCTCTCTAAGGGGGCCTAATCTATATGACTTGTAATAAGCCAGGGAAGGACAGGTCTAGGTTGGGTCTGAACCAAATGACCATTGATATGAAAGGTCAGGGGGTCTAAACCGCATGACAAGTGAGTGATATGCTAGGGGAGAAAAGGTTACACTGGGTGAGGTCCTTGTTTTCCCAGTTTTACCTGTTTCTAGACACCCTGGGCCTTCCACCCTGGTGACCTATACCTGGCCCATCATCCTTGCTCTTCTCATGTCTGTCTAACTGTCTACCACAATGTACGGTGGATGCCTTACATTACATAGTCTCTTTTTGCAAAACATTAGAAAATACATTGTTAATAATATTTGATCTGGAGCCATATTTAGGGAAATAGCCATTAAAAAGAACTACATTTTAGCATCTAACATCTGAGATTCAGGATATGCTTCCTCTTCTCCAAAGAAAATGGGCAAATAGGTCATTAAGACAGCATCTAACAATCAGGGCCAGAGTAAGGAAGGAAAACATTTTTTTTTGTTTCTTTTCTGAAGATCATAGATAAAGACTCCTTACATTGTAAATCACTGATCCTGAAAGTCAAAAAGTTGCCAGTTTTAGTAACATAAGGCAACATTGCTTTGAACAAATGAATTTCAATGTGAAAGATTCTTAACCCTTCCCTTTTCAGAATAGGGTTGCTAACATATGGCCACAATAGAGAAATATAGCTCATCTTTCAAATAGTGGTCTTGGAATCACTTATCTGGTTTATGAACACTTAATAACATTCCCTGTGCCTGGTTGTACATGAATACAATGCATGAATAAGAATATTTCTCAGTATAAAATGTCTCCCAGGGATATAAGAAGAGTATTTTTGCATCCTTATGATCTGTTCCAGAAAAGTATGGGTATATGGTAGTGTTTAATTTATGAAATTAATGTGAAAATTATGCCATGCCTTTTTACAGCTCAAAATTTACCATGAAGAATTTTCAAGAAAAGAAAAAAAAGCTAAAAATACCAAAGCTTTGTAGAATTTGTTAATTCTAGTAAACAGAATGTGAAGTGAAACCTTTATGTGGAAAGTTGGGCATCAGACGTGCACAAAGAGCCCTCTACTGGCCAAACTGAAAAGTTATTGGCTTATTAACATAGTTGATCCATTTAGTTACTAGCTGAAAAATGCTTTGTGGATTAAAAAAAAACACCCTGGAAATTTAATACCCGCCATCTTTCATTCTTACAAATGTGCAGCCCAGATGAGTAAAGTGTGTGGTCAGCGAACATGTTAAGAGAAATGTTTTCCGTGAGAAAGCTCTTCCTTGTTGTCTGGCGTTAGTCAACGGGGAGCCACTAACATTTTTTTTCTTTCTTCTAGAGCTAGGTGAAATGGATGGGTAGAGAAAACTAGGTGGCAAAAACATTTCTAGATCTTTCACTTTCCCAAGATGGCTCAGTTGGCCATCCTAAGAACTGAAGTGCCCCCCAAACCTGCATAGCTACCGTAATATACAGTTTAAATATTGAGATTTTTACAGAAAGTACGGATCAGAAGTAATACCTGTTAAGAGAACATCTGTAAAACAAGTTCAGATTACACAGCATCACAGTCTCCGACCCGCGGGATGCTTTCGTTATCACTCCCTCTTTCCAATGCCCTCCCCGCCTCAGTCGCGCAGTCGAAGGGGGTAGGGGAAGCAAGGAAATACATAAGTGATGTAATTCGTGACTCAAAGGTGGTTACCATGGCGACTATCAGGCATATTGCGCCATCCGGAGGTAAAAGCCTCCTTTAGTCCAGCTTTCAATGAAGCGCTTTCAGGAGGGGATAACCCACAACCCACAGACTGTGCACAAGAAGGAAAATGTCCGGCTACCTCCCCGCCGCCGCCCCCGCCCCCGCCCAGGCTCCTCAAACTACCCTAGCCGGGCAGCGAGGCTTGTTTGCTCGTGGGAACGAGACTCCTGCCTCCAGGGATGCTGCCGCGAAGGACGCCCCGACACCGAGAGCCCATTGGCGGGCGGTGTCGTCACTCAGAGTGACGTCAGCGGCGGGGAACGCGCGCAGCCATGGAAACGGCCCGAGGCCGTTCGAGCTCCGGGGCCCGGGACCTGGGGGAGCGGGAAGGGGCTGGAGGACCGAGGCGGCCGTTCCGGGAGGTGGCCCGAGGAGGTAGGGGTGGGCGGACCCAGCCCGCGGGCGGCAACCTGCGGGTCGTTCCTGCCGGTTTCCCCGCGGAGCCCGCTCCCGTGGCGCCCTGCTCCGCCCCGCACCGCCGGTTTCCCTGGCAGCCTCCTGCAGTCCGGCGCGCCGTCCTCAGCCCAGGACCTTGGCCTCCTGTCCTCCCCACAACTCGGGGCTCAGTCCCCACTCCCCCCCCTTTCGTGCTGCGCTGCCTTCGGTCTCTCCGCAGCCCGCGCCCGGCTTGTCCTCCACCTTCCGTAAACTCGGGTCGCCGGCAAGGCTCGTCCCCGTGTCTGCACCGCTCCCGCACCCGAGTGCAGGGAAGCACCCTAGAGCCCGCCGCAGTGAACACACTCGGTCTGCACCACGCGCGCAAACGCCGCCGGCTGCGGAAAGCGAGGGCGCGTCTCGCCCCCTGCGGCCAAGTGCGGACAGCGAAGGCCTCACAGGGCCAGGGTCGGGCGTGCGGGCGCGGGCGGGACTCTGCCCCTCCCGACCGGGAGGTGTGCGCCCGCCGCGGGGGCGGGGTGGCCCGGCCTCTGCGCCTACTCGCCGCCGGGTGGGGTCAGGGCTCCCTCCAGCAGGAGAACGCCCTTTAGTCTGGTTCAGATGCGAAAAGTATTATTTAAACTCTTGATCAGAATGTCAGTTCCGTGGTCGAGGTTTCTGTCCCTGAGAGACCCTAGTACTCTTTTCCCAGGTGCAGAGCAGCTGAGTTGACACTAGACTACAAGATGTTACGGCTCCTTGCCACTCTTGGCAGAAAAGCGCTGCAGGATGGAAGGTTTCTGTAAAGCTTATCTAAAGGTATAAAGCTCTGTGGAGAATCACTAACACAAGAAACCGGTTTGCCTTCATGTGACCTCTTAGTAGGTACCATGTGTATCTTCACTGCTACTTGAATGAGTACTTTCCATTTTTTTAAAAGTTTGGGGCAGTTTGGCCAAGTATGGAAAACACTAATTTAAAACAAATCCAAGACATTTACTTTATACCTGTATTTTTAGGCTACCAATAAGTGTGCCTTGCTCAGCTTCTTGAATACTTGGCAACCATTTAAGTAGATTGTTAGGTGCTATCGACCAGATATCAAAGTGTCTTTGAAGACCATACCACCGTGAGCTGCGTTTCTGTTTGTTGAGATCACAAAGTGCCATTCTCAAATCCAGGGCTAAGAAAACAATATTCAAGTTGTTGGACGTGAACTCAAAAGAGATTTTATACTTTGAATAAGATATGCAAATACTTTACCCTTGAAATAGTTAAAAACACTAGGATCCTGGGATCTTTATAATTGATGTGTTTTTCAAATACTAAATTGTTTCTTAATTCCTTCTGCCTAGGTCCCTATGTTGACTAGTTGAGACAAATATGAATAGGGCCTTCTACAGTTACAACACAGTCCTAGCTATTGCCCGGGCAAGGTAAGCCTTGTAATTTCTCTACTGCTCCCAATATTTATATGAATTTTATTCTTCTAGATGAAAAAGATATATGTAAAAAGATAGGCTTAGTAGACAAAGCTTTGTTGGTTTTAAGGAAGCTGACGTTTTAATGTACTTAAACTTATCCCAAATTTTGTATATGCTTTAGAACTCAGGCTGAGTAATTTTGTAGATGTGTAGTACAAGTAAGATACAAGATGTAATGGTTTTAGAATGACACTTCTGTCATTGATGAATGCTACATGAGGCCCTTAGGAAGAAAAAGGCATAAACATACTGGCCAACAAGTCAGTCCCAGGGCCAGTATCTGCCCCAGCAAGGTCTGTTAACACTTATTTATTACAAAGACTTCACTGAGAACTTACTATGTGCCAGATGCACTGTATGTCTTCCCTTTTAGCCATTCAAAAAGTATTTTTATCTTGGCATGCTTCAAAACCAAAGAATGGAAAAAGCCATCACTTTGCCAAAAGAAGTCTCTTTGCCAGGAACTTTCTTTGCCTAGATAATCTTATATATTTTTTTTCAAACAGTCATGTGCTAGTTCAAGTGAAGATTGTGAACTATTGCAAAGTAGACTGTAGAAATCCCTGGCTGGGGTGCCCAATTCTAGTTCTTATTTCTAAAGGTTTGTTTGCTTTTTTTTTCTTAAGGAATCTTAGGTGAAGGACATTTCAGCCGTAAATCCCTCTCATTGGAGGGGTTCCATGGGCACTGCATAGACAAGACCATGTTATGTGATTGATTAACCCCCAAGGGGACCTTGAAGTTATTCATTCAAACAATATTATCAATAGAGTAGCTGAAGACAAAAGTCTTCTACATGTTTTCTGGTAGTAGATTAGAGGCAGAATTTTCAAACATAACCCCTGGTGAAAAAATATTTGCTTTTAGATTTTTAAATGAATAGTCTCCGAGTTTCTAACTTCTAATATAGCGATTATTCTTAGGAATGACCTTATTAGTATTTCTCATAGAGTATTTAATTCAGCCATAAAGCTTACTGTTCTTCAGCTGGGATAACAAGTTATATTTCATTCACTAACAAATGGCATCTGCTGTAAAATAGAGGCTTTAAAACTATTGCTTCATTTTGACCAGATATAGTATCTATTTCTTTAACTTTTAAGTTTTTAATAGGTTGTGTCAACTCAGAGGATGTTGCTCTTTATTCCAGATTCCCTAGCCATTTTGTCCATCCTACCTGCTCTTCTCATTTCCCATCACTTGCATTTCTTCACTTGCCAGAGTCCCATTTAAATCAAACATGTGTGAAGAACTATGGGAGCAAGACGTACCCCTGTGTCAGTCAGCCAGGCGCTAAAGCACTGTCCTTACGCACCAGAACAGCACAGAAGCTGCACACGTCCGCCCGCTGGCTCCAGGAGGCCCCGGGGAAACCTCAGCTGCAGCAGGCCCCCCAAAGGCCACAGGAGACATGCCCTCAGCCCGCAAAAGAGATTGGTACGAGGACTAAGGAAGAAAAGCGATCTTACAGACAAAAAATTATGGATGAACTTAAATATTATTACAATGGATTCTCTTTGCTTTGGATTGACACCAAAGTTGCTGTGAGAATGATTTGGAGGCTGCTGCACGGGCAGGTGCTGACCAGGCGAGAGCGACGAAGGGTAGGCAAGAACCACACTGAAGACGGAAAATGAAAAGTTAAAATGAACTATTTAGGAACCAAGTTTTAAATTCAACTTAACATTCATTTAAAAAAAACCCAAAGTAGTAATAGTAACTGATGGTGTGAAGGAAAATTTCCTACTGAGTTTCTTATCTGCAACTGAACTGCTGTACAATTTTAGGCAAAATTCTTTAAATTTGTATATATATATATTTGCCTATAGAATGGTTATAATTGTGCTTTCCAATCTCTTCAAGGAATTGAGGGGCTGCAGTTCTGATCTATGCATCTCAAATACAAACTGTAGTTAATATATCAAGTATATGCATTAAAAATTTTTTAACATACTATGTTATTATGAAGTCCAGACCCTTAAGTTAGATGAAAGCTAGAAGATGCCAATAATATGTTGTGATTGTCATAGGTTTCCTTGAGGATAACCCATTAATATTACTTAAGGGCTATAGTAAAGAGAATTCCCCCTTCCCATTTTACAAACAGCTGCAGAAAATGCATTGTGTTTTTTAACACTTGAAGAGCCAAAGCAGGCTTTTTAGTTTTAGTTCTTTTGCTGCATCCTAAAGTAATAAATATTGCATATGCATTTAATTCTCTAGCTGTTGCGGACCTGTGTTGATATCTTCCGCTTGGTCCCGTTTCTGGTGTTCATAATTGTACCCTTCATGGAGTTCTTATTACCAGTGTTTCTGAAACTCTTCCCAGAAATGTTGCCATCAACCTTTGAAAGTGAATCCAAAAAGGTATGTAGGAATTATTAACTTTTTTAAAAAAATGGACAGGCTTCAGTTTTAAGGTTTACAGAAAAACTGAACAGAAAGTACAGAGAATCCCCAGGTACCTCATCTCCCCTTTCTGCCATTATTAACATCTTGCATTAATGCAGTACCTTGTTAGAGTTGAAAAACCAGTATCTACACATTATTATTAATTAAAGTGTATACTCTACATTAGGGTTTACTCTTTGTGTCGTACAGTTTTATGGATTTTGACAAATGCACATCGTCATATATCCACCATCACAGTGTCCTACTGCCGTAAAAGCCCCCTGTGATTCACCTGTTTGTCCCTTCTTTCTCTATCCCTTGACCGGTGGCAACCACTGGTCTTTTTACTGTCTCCAGATTGTAAAAAGTTTTGCGTTTTCTAGAATGACATATTGTTGGAATCATACAGTGTGTGTTTTTTCAGACTGACTCCTTTTACTTAGCAATATGGTTCCTTCAAGTCTTTTCATGCCTCATTTCTTTCAATTATGGCATAATATTTCTTTGCATGGATGTACCACAATGTAATCATTCACCTATTGAAGGACATCTTGATAGCTTCCAATTTTTGGCAGTTATGAATAAAGCCACTAAAAATATCCATGTGCAGGTTTTTGTGTGGATGTAAGCTTTCAACTCATTTGGGTAAATACCTAAGAGGGCAGTTGCTGGATTGTATGGTAAGACTGTTTAGTTTTATAAGAAATCGATGAACTGTCTTCTGAAGTAGCTGTGCTATTTGCATTCCCAGCGGCAATGAGTGAGCGTTTCTGTTGCTCTGCATTTTCGTCAGCCGTTTGGTGGTGTCAGTGCTTTGAGTGTGAGCTGTTCTAATAAGTGTGCAGCTGCATCTCACTGTTATGTTAATTTGCAGTTCTTTAATGACATCTGAGGTAGAGCATCTTTTCATATACTTATTTGCCATCTAGATCTCATTTTGGAGGAGGTACCTGTTCGAATCTTTTGTCCACTTATTAATGGGGTGACTCATTTTCTTACTGTTGAGATTTAAAAAGAGCTCTTTGTATGTTTTTGGATGCAAATTCTTTATTAGACATGTGTTCTGCAAATATTTTCTCCCAGACTTTGGCTTGTCCTTTCATTCTCTTAACTGTGTCTTTTGCAGAGCAAATGTTTTAAATTTTAGTGAAGTACAACTTAATTTTTTCTTTCTTGGATCGTGCTTTTGGGGTTGTATCTAAAAACTCTTGTCAAAATCCAGGGTCACCTAGATTTTCTCCTAGGTGTTTCACAGTTTTGAGTATTACATTTGAGTTACATATGATCCATTTTGAGTTATTTTTTTTCTTAAGAAAAGCCTGCTCACACCTTTATTTGGGAGGTGGGGAGGGTGGCCAGAGCTGTTGGTGGGATGGGCCGCTTCCTCTTCCCCATCATGGGCTTCTTCTGGCTGCACGTGATGGCGCTGCCCTAAGAGCTGGGACCCTGCACAGACCCAGTTGGTCCTTGTTCTTGCGGATCCCATGCCCGGTGCTGCTCAGGGTGGCCCCAGCATCCTTGTTGATGGTGGTCTGCCGGTAGGTGGCCGGCTCTCGCTGGCCAGATCTCTGCTTCGGGACAACCACCACACCTTTGCCATCAGTGCCCGGCCCCACACCCACAGGCCTGATTGGATCAGCCCATGGCAGCGTTGTAGCCGAAGGAGTTGTGGGCCTTCAGACTGTTGGGCTGGGCGCTGTGCGTCTGCTTGTTCCTCTTGATCAGGAATCTGAGTAGTTCCCTGCACCGTCCATTGCAGGTGGGCAGACACGGGGGCTGCTCCCCTTGCTGGGGTGCTGGGAGGCAGAAAGAATGTGCGAGTATCTTTTTAAGAAAGGTGTAGCATCAGTGTTGGAGTCATTTTTTTACTTGTGGATATCCAGTTTTTCCAGCCCCTTTTGTTGAAAACACTACCCTCCTCACTGAACTTGAACTTGTTTCACACTGTTGAGAGAGAAAGCAAACCTGAATCAACTGTTACTGCGGTGGCCAGTTGTGTAGCAGGCACGCTGTATTCGAACAGGCCCGTTGGTGCTCACGAGTGGTCCTGGAAAAGAAGGTGTTATCGGTTGATGGTTGCTGTCAGGGCCAAGAGCTAGAGCCCCAGGACAGCACCTTCATTCTCTTTATTCTGTGCGCGTTACCGGACAGTGGTGTGAAGATATGAACATTATGAGATGACAAGGAGGGGGCAGCTTTTACATCATTCTGGGAAATGTCTCCCAGAAGAGGTCCAGGTGGAACCCAGACTCAGAGTGGCAGAATTTAACCACAGTGTTTGAAAGGCATTCGGGGTAGAAAGAATAGCACTTGCAACAGCTGAACCGTGTGAAAGGGTATGTCAGAGCCAGGGACCTCTGACTGGTTCTTCGTGATGGGAACACAAGGGGACCAGCGATGGCAGATGAGACAAGAGTGAGATGTCGGGTCAGGTTGGAAAGCATCTACCACCCTATGGCATTCACACTTGACTTTAGACAGTGGTAAATGGTGGAAAGTACGTTTCAGCAGCAGGTGGGTACCACCATTAGGTCTGTGTTATAGCAAAATAACTTTGTTGGCAGGAAGGGTTGAAGGCAGCAGAGCTGAGGGAGGGAAATCAGCTGCAACGCTACGGTAACAGTAAGAAAGAGGACTAAGCTTAAATTATAGACATGGCATTAGAAATAAAAACTGAAGATAGATGTGATGTACTTCTAAAAGATAGAATCAAATTGCAATATATAACTGCCTGGCAGTGGCTTAATTTACTTACAGTGAAAGTAATTGGGATCTGGAATTAACACCATGGGGTTCTAAGGACAGTGTTAGTAAATGCAGGAAGGTGAGGGGATAGAGGAAGTGATTGATCCAAATATTCCTTTTTCTTCAATACCATTCGTCCCTGAATGCACATATACACATCATGGGCACAGTCCTAGAAAATACTTGCTTGTTTGCGTGGTTTTGTTTGTTTGTTTGTTTGTTTTTCATGAAAAGAGGCACAGCAAGCGAAGGAGAGTTCTAGCTTTCTCTTGACATCAGGTCACCTACTTCTCAGTTACACTTTTCATCCATTTGTGGAAGTACTGTGTTATCTTTAGTCACTAGATCCGTCTCTCCTGTTAGACTAGAAGTTCCAAGAGGGCAGGAGAAATATCTGTTTTTGCTCATTTTTTTCTCTAGCACGTAGCACATGGCAGGTGCTCAGTTGGTGGACAGGCGGGCTGATGGGTGGGGATGGATGGGGATATAGATGAATGACACGGATTACTAAATGGGTTCTAGTCACAGCATTGCCATTGTGTGAGTTTGCAGGCTGCATCTTTTAAGATCTTTCTAAAAACCAGTGATTGCTATGATTGGGTGACCATTAGAATCTCTTGGTCATCTTAAAAAATATATGTACATAACATGTATATTCCTGTTTCTCCTTCCCCCTGAGTCCTGACCGTGGTTATTTTGAAAATGCCACCAGACTGCATTTCTGATGATGAACAAGGGTTTAGAAATAATGATTGACATAGTGTCTTAAACAGGTATACACTTAAGTCTGTGTAGTGCTTTGTTCATATCTGTTAAAGCAGTTAACTCATTGTATTGTAATAAAGTGTGTCTGTTTTATATTTCTTGAACTAGAAGCTACTTCGGTATAGAGTGAATTTCCTAGTTTTCTTGGTTCATGACCCGAGCAAAATCCAGGGCCGCTCAGACCAGGCATTTTCTCAACTAGCAGCTTAGATGGTTTGTACCAGGTTAAGAATTAGTATCTCGTTGATAAAGAACTCAGACAACCCAAGTGCCTGTCAACAGACAAGTGGATAAAGAAGCTCTGGTACATATATACAGTGGAATATTATTTAGCCATAAAAAGAATGTAATCTTACTATTTGTGACAGAATAGATGGACCTAAAGGGTATTATGCTAACTGGAATATGTCAGTCACAGAAAGACAAATACCATATGATTTCACTTATATGTGAAATCTAAAAAAAAAATAAATGATCAAACAATGGAAACAGACTCATAGATACAGAGGGGAAAGGGGCTGGGGGCTGAGTGAAAAAGGTGGGTATCATTGTGCAAAGTATGATTGTCTAACCACTATGCTGTATGCCTGAAACTGGTACAAAATAGTGTTGAATATGAACTGTAATTGAAAAATAAAATTTAAAAAGGAAATAGCGTCTCATTCTAAATTGTGACAAAGCCTACCATTGAGGAGACATTTTGGAGCTATCAAATATTTATGATCATTGTATCAGTGATAAATAAAAGGTAAGATTAAGGAGATAAGTAGCAAATAGAGGCTACTTTTTATGTGCTCTGGTTCTCACAGAACACACTCAATTAGGCCTGAAAATAATATCACTACCTTAAATAGGGATGAACAAGAACAAGGGAACAGTTACTTTTCTTGCATCTTTATGTATCAAGTTGTAAACATGAAGGACTGACGAACTTCTCCTCTTCTGTTATTAAGGAAGAAAAACAGAAAAAGAAAATGGCTGCCAAGTTGGAACTCGCAAAATTTCTTCAAGAAACGGTTACGGAAATGGCAAGGAGGAACAAGGCCGAGCTGGGAGACGCCTCCACACAGTTCTCGTCCTATGTCAGACAGGTGTCTGACGTCTCTGATGTATAATAATACCGAACGCCTTCTAGGCTGGGGATCTTATGAAAGATGCATGTCATCATGGATCTTCCAAACTGTTTACGATCTGTGAATTTGCAAATCTAAGTTGTATGGATAGGATATTGCAAACATTTATAGTAGTTTGCAGAAATGTCTGTCTTAAAGCAGTCAATGTGCTGAAGACATCGATAACTTCTTGGAAAGAGCAGTAGAATTAGTCAAACTTTTGAATACTGATTTTTCAGTGACTTAGGCCAACTTCAGATTTTTTTACTCCTCTTTGTACCACAGGTACATTTCCAGACTTAAGGTAGAATCTATAAATGCTTTGACGTGTCTTTCAAATAGTCTCCTGGGAAGGTTAAATTAAGTAGGAAACTCATTTTAATTTTTTAATTGGGCCCTTTTGTCCCACTGCCTAGGTCCAGACAGGCCACAAGCCCAACACGAAGGAGATAGTTCGCTTTTCCAAACTGTTTGAGGATCGGCTAACCCTAGAGCACTTGGACCGACCTCAGCTGGTTGCCCTTTGCAAACTGCTAGAACTGCAGCCTTTTGGAACCAACAACTTGCTCCGCTTTCAGCTCCTGATGAAACTGAAGTCTATAAAAGCAGATGATGAAGTAAGAACTTAACTATATCTGTAGGGAATTAGCAAGGCATTAGGAGATATTTTAGGGGGTCTTTGTGAAAAAGTGCAGTATCTTCTGTGAGGTCTGTTCATAGACTGGTTCTGGCAAAATAAGTGGTTTGGATAATCATTACCATAACATCTGAACCTTGATTACTAATTTTAGGAGTTACTATACTGACCCATTTTCTTGAGAAGGCCATATAAGCAGCTAATAATTTGGACATCTTAGCTCAAGCTAATCTAAAGCAGTTAGGACCCACTCGGAAGGAACAGCAGCTCAGTGGATTCCTGACTTCTATTGCCGAGGACAGGGCTCTACCCCCATACCGCTGCTCCCTGCTGTGGAGCTGGTGCCAAAGTAAATATTCTGCTGGGAGAGCTGCCTGGTAAGGAGGGCAAAACGTAATGCAGGGAGGGAGAATGGCACTTGGGCATCTGTGGAGGAAAGGCACTGTTTGGGCTATAACTACTGATTAGATTCCATTAAAAAATGGAAAGACTCTGCCCTGGCTGGTGTGGCTCAGTGGCTTGAGTGCCGGCTTGCGAACCAAGGGGTCACTGGTTCAATTCCCAGTCAGGCCACATGCCTGGGTTGTGGGCCAGGTCCCCGATTGGGGGTGTGTGAGAGGTAACCACACATTGATGTTTCTCTGCCTCTCTTTCCCCTTCCCTTCCTCTCTCTCTAAAAATAAATATATAAAGTCTTTTTATTTTAATGGAAAGCATCTTTCTTGAATCTGAATCAGCTGCTTTAAAGCATTCTGCCTGAGGGAGCAGGATTCTCAGAACTGAGACACATGATCCCATTGGCCCCATTCAGATTTTAGTTCTTGTTTTCAGAACTTTGGAATAAACAATCCTGGTCCCAGAAGTATCATAGTTTTGGGTCACACCAAGCAGAAATTGTGTTATTTATTGAGGGAGTTTTGTGAACCAGAGAGTTAGGGCCACCCCTGGGGTGTTGGTGGGGGATTGTGGGGAAAGAACACCACTGGGACACGCAACAGATGGTACATAGAAAGCTTTTCAAGTGAAATGTTTTTTAAATGAATCCTAAAGCTGCCATGAAAGGGGAAGAGTAAAGATGTCCCAGGCAGGCAAAGGCAAACCAAGGTAATTACTTTGGCAACAGTGTTGGGAAGAAGTTATGTAAATATCTCCAACAGCATTAATACCTCCTGGCAGGATTCCCTTCCTCTCAACGACTGCACTTTCCTGAGTCGTCCTGATTTGCAGGCATGTGGCCTCTGTGCAGTCAGTGCTGGGGACAGAGTGTGGAAGCATCAGACCCCGTGTTTCCTTGATCAGCTGGAGTTTAGGGATTAGGTAAAACAGGAGCCAAAAGATCCAATACCATTCCTTACATTTCTTTCAGATGATCGCCAAAGAAGGGGTGAGTGGCTTGACTGTGTCGGAACTTCAAGCTGCCTGTAGGGCCCGAGGGATGAGGTCGCTGGGTCTCACTGAGGAACAACTGAGACAGCAGCTCAGAGAGGCAAGTGGCAGCATTCCGGGGCCTGTTTCGCTCAGCTGTCTCCCCTACGCTTTGCAGACCTCACTTTGTGATTTCTACTTTATCACAAGTAGACCACCTTATTTAATTCGCCTTATTTAATTGAGCAGTGGGATACCAAAGCAGCTAGATTGTTTGACTGAGACAAGGTATTGTATTCATTTTCTATTGCTGTGTAACAAATGATCACAAATTTAGTGGCTTAAAAGAACACCCACTGCCCTGGCTGGTGTAGTTCGGTAGACTGGGTGCAGGCCTGCAAACCAAAGGATGGCCAGTTCAATTCCCAGTCAGGGCACATGCCTGGGTTGCAGGCCAAGTCCCTAGTACAGGGTGTGTGAGGGGTGGGCACACATTGATGTTTTTCTCCCTCTCTTTCTCCTTCTCTTCTCCCACTCTGTAAAAATAAATTTAAAAATTTTTTTTAAAAGAATGCCAATTTATTAGCTTGTGACCCTGTAGGTCAGAGGTGCCAGCTGTGTTCCTTTCTGGAGGCTGGGGGGAAGACTGTACTTCCAAGCTCATTCACTTTGTTGGCTGAGTTCAGTTCCTTGCAGCTGCAGGACTGAGGTCCTTGTTTCCTCACTGGCCATCAGCCCTGGGCTACTCTCAGTCCTGGAGGCCACTAGCATTCCTTACCTCTAGGTCACCTCCATCTGCAAAGAACTTCTCACATGCTAACCCTCCACATGCTTTAAATCTCAGACTTCCTTTGCAGCCCCCCCCCCCCGCCACTTTTATTTTAATCTTTGACTCCAGATTTAAAGGTCTCATGTGATTAGATGAGACCTACCCTGATACCCTTCCTATCTTAAGGTCAACTGACTTGGAACCTTAACTGTATCTGCAAAATCCCTTCCTAGCATCACCTAGAGTTGTGTTTGGTTGAATAATAGCAGGAGGTGTGGGTGCACGAGGGACTGGAAATCTCAGGGCCGCTTTAGAATTTTGCCTACTCCGGGCATTGCAAGGGCCAGGCAAGATCCCTAATACAAGGCCTGTCATCCGTGTGAGCCCATCTGCAGGTGTGGCCTTGGCTGCAGCTCACCTGGGCCTTTCTCCCTAGTAGTGCCCTAAACCAGTGTGAAGTGTTAGCTTTGGAAACATGTTTAGCATTTCCCCTCAGATAACATATTTTAACTGAATGTAATGCTTTAAAAGAAAGGAGTATATCCTATTGAAATTCTCATTCCTGTAACTGTGAAAAGTTCTGTAAAGTGTGCACATATTATTTGGGGATAGGAGCCACTGCTGTGATTGTGAGACTGTGTCGGGTAGCTTTTTCCTCTTGTATCAGGGGTGTCAAACTCATTTTCACCGAGGGCCACATCAGCCTCACAGTTGCCTTCAAAGGGCCCAATGTAATTTCAACTCCTTAACAGTTAGGGAGTAGTTACATTTACACAGTCCTAAAATTACATTCGGCCCTTTGAAGGCAACCATGAGGCTGGTGTGGTCCCCGGTGAAAATGAGTTTGACACCCCTGTCTTACATGTTGGGCCTGCTCTGGTTTGCAGATGGACATATTGCAGAGAGGTACCAAGATAATTCATTTCTTAAACAGAGAGTGTTAAGTGGGTTCAACTGTCAAGTTGCTTTCTTGAAAGCGTGTGCCCTTTCACAGCCCCGCTACAAGGGAGTGAGGCTGCAAACCTGGCCCGGGACACGCAGCACTCTGGACTGTTATTCAAAAACCCTGTGCTGGGATACGGGCAGCCGTCGAAAGAGAGGAGGATAACAATGGTCAACATGAAACGTCTTCACTTCATAATGAGACAGAACTATGAGACACCGCATTTACCTATTATGTGGACAGAGATCAGATTTTGATAGTGTGCCATGTTGGTGAGGGTGTGGCAGGGGGAGGGGCACTCATGCATTGCTAGTAAAAATTTCCATAGAGGTCTGGCTGTATCTTTCAAAAATTTAAAATGCACTTAGTTCAACCTGGCAATTTCACCTCTAGGAATTTACCCTATGTTCTTGTACATGTACAAATGACATATCTACAAGATGACCCGCTGCAGCACTGTTTGTAACAACAGAAGGTTAGAAACTGCCTAACATCCATTAATAGGAATGTAATCAAATGAATCATGGCATTTCCATACAGTGGAACCCCTTATGGATGTTTAAAAAGGAGGCAGGTCTTTGTCTACTGATATGAATCATTTCTGGGATGAAGTATTTCCGTGAAAAAAAGCAAGGACAAAAGTGTATATCTCACTCACCCTTAGGGTAAAGATAAAAAAGATACAGATGTTGCTTGTTGCTATGTGCATGGGGTAGCTCTGGAAGATTGAAGAAGGGACTGGTACCAGCACTTGCTTCCGGGGAGGGACACAGGGTAGCAAGAAAAGTGGGTAGGAGACCAGCTTCTTTTTATTGATTTCATTTGACCTTTGAATTTTAGGCCTATATTATTGACCTAAAAATATTTTTAAAGCCTGGCCAATTTGGTACTACTTGAAAACTGACATCGCATTCTCATTTTAACGTGTCTTTGGTTATGAGTGCGGCTGGTTTATTCTTTAACATCTACTTTGTGTCTCAGCAAAGATACTTAGCCTGTTCAATCCAGAGCTGGTTTGAGAGTTGAACTAAACATTCCTTCTCTGACCCTGAGAGGTTCCCGCTGGAGGGAGGGGGTTGCAGCACGACCACTGGTGCAGAAGCCGGCGGCTACCGTGCCAGTCCTTGTCCTGACCCTAGTTGCCAGCAGACGCCGGGGAAGCTGTAAAGCTGGAGCAGCGGTGGGTGATCGTGGGTCACGTCTGGTCCTAACGTTTTGTGATTCTGTCCTGTTTTATTTCCCCCCCCATTCTCCAGTGGCAGGACCTCCACCTGAAGGAGAATGTCCCCCCTTCTCTTTTGCTCCTGTCACGGACCTTCTACCTCATAGATGTGAAGCCAAAGCCGGTCGAGATCCCGCTCAGTGGGGAGGTGAGTGCCCGGGCTCCCAGAGTCTGGGTTTCCAGAACTGGGGCCTCTCCACAAACCTCTCACTTCCTGTTGCAGTCAGAGTCGGCATTTCTTTTGTAATTTGGCCCAATTGGCCTTAAAACATTAAAATCACTGAAGCTACCTGTAGCTGTGGGGCTGTTACTGCCTTTAACCCTAGCTTGATGATCTAGGGGGCTTACTAATAGGAGCTAGTTTGCTCTTTAACTGTGACTCACTAACCTCGTGGTCTTCAGACTGTTCTCACCACTGACTCCTTGGAGACCGAGTGGCTCCTGTTCCGTCACGTCTGTTTCATTTGTCCGATTCCTCTTAATTTTTAGGCAGTGAATGGCCAATCTGGAATGTGAACTTTTTGTCTTCCTGCAACTCATTTCTTAATCATTGTTCATTGCCTATTGAGTCAGCAGCTTTATTTGTCCTGGTATTTTACTGGAGGGCCCAGAACAGGCCCAATCACTAGAGCGTCTTGCCCTGGGTCCTTCAGAAAGGGCCGCTCAGCTGTCTGCTCTGTGGCTTTAAGTCTAACTCAGAGCCTGCATGGGTGAGAAAGGGAAGGGCCAGTCCAGAACAGGCCGCATATGTGGTTTAGCAGATTAAACTAAATACTCTGGAGTGAGGACCGACCATCTTTTAATCTCAGTTATGCTGCTGACTCCTGGGACACGCCAAGGAAAATTACAGGAAGTCCAGCACGTAGCATGCACGCCAGGAGACACCACCTGGCCTTCCCTGTGCATCTGGACTCGGGTTTTGTCCAGGATGGATTCTAGGGAGACTAGGTAGGAGCAGTTTTGGAGCACAGACCATGTTCTAAAACGCAGGCTACTGGATTCTCACCCTCTTTGGTCTTCAAGACACACGGTTATCTGTCATTCTCAAGCTGCTGTCAGGAGCAAGGAGATCTGGGAACAGCACACTGTCTCAGAGCTAAATTTGGGTTCTCAGAATTCTTGTAGATGGCCAGAAACTCTTTATCCAGATGTTGTTTTCTGGGATGGTTGAGAAAGACCTAGGAATTAAGGACAAAATGACAAACTCCTAGGCATTTTATTGGTTACTTTTTTAAAAATCCACATTTTAAAATTTCTATTCTCCACATATACAAAATGAGAACAAGTAGCATGCTAGGCTCTGTAAAACTGTAGAGACATCAAATAGAATATTCTATAATTTTGGATAAATGTAGCCCTTTCCCCTCCAAAGTACACAGAGACATTACTTATTTTCAAAAGAGCAGTGATATGTATGTTTTCACATATAATTAATATGGCTCTTAAAGACAGGTTAGCTAGCTATTTAAAATACCACCCTCTCCCTCCCTTTCCCCCTGCATTGCAGGGGCTTCTGTTAAACAGCACCTACCATTTAAATAACTTTTATCATTTATTATTAGAAACCAGCAATGGTAAAGATGTCAATTTTGGCCAAGTTATATCCATGCCATTAGAAATAGATGAGTAATTGAGAAATGGCAACTTTTGCTTCTTGAGAGTAGAATATGACCAGAATTGGCAAAAACTGTTAGCTTGTTAATGACCAAGGATTTTAAATCCTAGAATCTAATTCAAGTGTAACTTTTGCATATATAGTGTGCTCAAGAGTTGATACTAAGATAAATGATTCTAAGTTGTTATTTCAGGGACATACTTCAAATGTTACTCATAAAGCATCTAGTTGGAGGAAGTTAGGGATTTACTGGAAAGCAAACTGCGCTAGAAAGCAGTGACTACTTACTATAGAAGTGCTTCTGAGTTTCAGGAAGAGCAGAAAGCTTATGCTTACATAAAATATTTCTCTCCTTAGGCTCCAAAGATGGATATTCCTGTGGAATCACCTACTTCTGAATCTAAAGAGAACTTGGTGGACTTAGCACCCCAACTGAAGGGAACTAAGGTTACACCCTTACTTTTTATTTAACTAATTAGGTTAAAAGGAAAAAGAAGTTGATTTCTTTATTTTAACTCCTTTAATGAAACTGAACTCCAAGGGTGTTCTTTAATAAGGAATAATCATTGTATTGTTTGGTCTGTTTTTGAGAAAGTTTAACACTTGGTTGTGTATCATTAGGTTCCAGATTTTGCCTCCTGCATCCGGTGCCGGAATGTATAGTAGTTGTTACACGTTCCTGTGACTGCAGATCTCATGCCATTGTTTCAAAACCAGTGACCTAACTCTCAGTTCTGATGTTTAAGGATGAAAACTACCTGCAGCTGCCCCCGGTTATGTCTTCGCCCCTGACACCCTCAGCGTCGATTCCGCTGCCGCAAGGGCCCATCACTTCCGCTGAAGAAGTTGTAAGTGTGGTCTAGAAAAAGAAAACCTCCTTCCCGCCCGTTGTTCTTAAGGGCAGTGAGAATCGAGAATTATCACCGTTGTGAAACACTGCACAGCTCTTCCTCTTATCCAAACAGGAAGTTGTAGGCCGAATTTTAGTCATCTCACAACCACGACATTTTTAAAATTCTATTATCCAAAAGCGAAAAAAAAAAATAACCAGTGTAATCGTGGATCAGACCTCAACATGTTAAGCCTAGAAGCTGATTACAATATAGACAGGTTCTTACTTTCCTTTGTGCCAAATGGAAATAGCTCCCGTGTGTTGGGTGTTTCACACAGGACTCCACGTCAGGAAACACTACCAGGAGAGCAATTTGAATCTTAGGAAAAATGCTTGCAAATAAGAAATCCCTTATCTCTTTCCCATTTGGAGAACAAAGTTTGGGGCAGGAGCAAAGAGCATGACGCAAGCAAACAGAAGGGCGTGGGGGCGTCGAGCTGTGTAGCGAGTGGCTCTGCGGGCTCCTGCGGACCAGGGCGCGCACCCGTGCACGCGTGCCTGGGCACACTGATGTCCAGAGGCCTGGTTTGCAGGTCTTTGTTTTGATTAAGAAAACCGAACAGGGACTCCTGATGAATTTCCACATCTAACTGGGACCAAGGCCTAATGTCCTTATGTTTTGTACCTAGGTGCTCCAGGCCAAATCACAGAAGGCAGTCCAGGACAGCAAGGCCAGTTCCAAAGCAGCCTAAGGACGACTGGAGGACGCAGCCCGCCCTCTCCGGCTCCCTGCCCTCGGCAGTGGGTTCATGAGGGACCTCCCAGCCGAGACTGTCTAGTGTGGGGAGAGGACCTGCCACTTAGTCCTTGGGCAGTCCTTTGAGACCTCGTAAACATTCCAGATGATGTCAGCAGTGAGACCAAGTTCAGGCCATTTAGAAAAATATAATTGCAAAGCCCATTTCCTCTGTGCCATTATGTCATCCCACTAAACTTTGTGTAAAGCCCCCCTGCCCCACACTGTTTTTAACAACTCCGTATCTGTGCCCACGTCCTTTAAGGGAGGAACTGTGTAATGGAACCAGCTTAGCAACTTAGACGATTCTGCCTCCTGTGGCTTGGTAACCTGCCTAAGAACTTGAAAACTCCGAAAACCAGTGTAAGAGCACCTGACCGACTTTTTCAGAGTGATCCATCAGTAGGAACAGCACTTGATGAGATGGAACGGATATTCCCCAGTGAGGCCTTTCTGGATGTAACGAAAAAACTTCTTGGAGAATAAAATGGGGAGTTAGACTGGCAATCCAAAAAGTTTGGCTGCTGCTGGGCTGTTCTGCGACTTCCCCCTCCGGGCCTGCAGGGGTCTGGGAGGCTGCCACGACTCTAGCACATATGGCTTTCATCAGCCACCATTTTGCTAGGAAACATAATTAAGGGTTTAAGGCTTAACCATTTGTTTGTGCTGGGTGTGTGTTTTTCTGGCCCGTCTTTCACAAACAAGACTATTTGTTAGTCATAGAGGCTGTTAAAGTCTGATAGAACTCCTATGCTACCCAGTAACAAACATTTCGTCCAGGTATTTGTCTGGTGTTTTCTGGATTGTTGATACTGAAAAAGCAACGTCACCGACTGCTGTGAAGCTAACCAGCAGTCTTTTCCCTTGGGGAGCGCTTAGGAGGGAAGAGGTATTTCGGCCTCTGGATGATGAAATTATATTTCTTTACTTGCTGTGAAATTGAAAGCAGTTTGCTGGGAATCAGTTAGACTAAGTGAAACAACTGTCTCTGTCTGGGATCACCTAGACGAGGGCTGTTGTCAGCACTTCACAGCAAGGATGTGCTTTTATAAGCTTCCTGACCCTCCTCTTGGCCGGAGGACAAGCCCCACCATGTCCCACGGGTGAACTTCAGTTCCTTGAGAACAACGAACCCCTACTATACAGCATTCCATGGATCTTGCCATTGCCTGGCAAAGTGATTCATATTAACTTCCCCACTTTTAAATAATGGGTGTTTACTTTAATTAGTTCACATTTCAAGTGTTGACTGTGGGAAAGGGATTAGCTACCTGTTGAATCCTGTTTAAGCTGAATGATTCATCTGTATTGTTGGGCTGCGGTCTTTCTGCTGTGTCCTACTCACGGAGTGGGGATGGGGAGGTCAAGGGGCCCCTGGTCACTCCTGGCCTCAGCTGGCCCTCACCCATTTCTGCTTCATAACCAGGCACCCACGCTGTGGCACACCTGTCCCTTCTTACGACAGCAGCTCGGAGAAGTCAAGGTCGTCTCTTTGCCCTCATCACTTAGGCTTGGCGGTTGGCTCCCATGACTGTCAGCTCCAGCCCGTGCTGCACCTGAGTTACAGGTGTGCTGGGAAATGACTGACAACGACCTCGGGTGGGGGGCCCCAATCTGCAGCCTGCACACATTCCAGTGATGTAGACTCCCACACGGCCGACTTCAGGCCACCAGCAGGCCACCCAACAGCAGTTGGAAAAGATGTACACCCAGTCCCAGTACACGACCGACTCCAGCGCCCACCAAAGCAGTGAGAGACACTGAAACCTCACTTGTCACGTTCATTAAACCTCACTTCTGCGCACCAGCAGTATATGTGATTCTACACGTCACGTGGCCACCTAGAGAGAACCTGCCCCAGACCGAGTCTTCCTGAACACCTGGGTTCCTGCAGACCTCCCCTCCCTGAACACCTGGGTTCCTGCAGACCTCCCCTCTCCCTGGCTGTCACCTGGCTGGGGTGAGAGGCTGGGCCAGGGCACCAGAAAGCTTTCTCCTTTCTCTGCTCTCTACCGTTCCCTGCAGGTGCATGTACCTTAGTGTACCAGCTGCTAATACTCTTGAGTATAGTTTTGGTGCTTTTCTGAACCCACACTGAGTGATTGTAATGTTAGACATGGCCTGTGTCTTTGCCATTAATTCTGCTACAATGGGTGCTGGAAGCCCTTGACATTCATGGACCTACACTTGTGCTGTGTTGAATTCTGTACTTCACTCATTACATTTTGGTGGTATCAAATACTCTGCAATGCTGAAACCTAGGCTAACAAGGTCTCCCAGTCACCAATACACACCTAATGGAACTTCAAAGCAGACTGGCACACTTTATCTAATGTTGACTGAGCTTGAGCTTTTGGCCTGCTGGCGCCCCCCAGTGGCCACTGATAAACACAGCGACTTCACTGTCATTGAGATAGATTTCTTGCTTCATCTGAGGTTCTTACTTACCTGAGATCAATACATTACATTAGCAGCACCAAGGGACTGATGACCCCCAGCCTACGGCAATTAGGAAAGGCAGAAAGGCAGTATTGATTAATACTGCGGTAATCCCAGGCTCTAATCTTTTAACCCTCAGGAAACCAGCCAAATTCAGTGTCTCAACAGTACGCTGGTTGTCTTCATTAGAGAAACCGGACTCTTTCTCTCAGGAGACCCAGTCTGGTCATCTAAGTGAAATGGTCGTTTCATTTTCTCTGAGGTCAATTTCACTATCTTTTTTATTAGACAGCCAGCTCAGTCTCTGGGGAAATTCGTGGGTGGTTTGAGCAGTAACAGCGAGGACATCGCTGTTACGACAGTGCCTTGTGTTTCTCTAGCACGTCTCCCGCGGGCAAATAAAGCCCTTCACAGATCCTCCACCCGTTTCCACAGCATTACTTCAAGGGCCAAGGCAGAGGTTACCACCACTCTTTCACAAGGAAAGACACCACTAGGTCTGAAAACAAATGTTTTTAAGAGCTGAAATTCATTTCCTGGCTCTGTTCACCAAATTGTGCCTTCATCAAACACAAACACAAACTGTAGTATGTTGACAGTTGCATATTTACAGAGACACAAGGAAAGAGAACTAATTTACAGTAGTAGCCAATACTGTAGCTGACAAAAAAAATAGCAAGCTCAGAAGGGAAACAGAGGAGCAATCTCATTTTCCTTGCAGAAATGAGAGCATACTGAACTTTCCTTTGTACTCAGCAGCAATCCAGCAAAAAACCCGAGTGCTTTCGGTATAGAGGTTGCATAGTAGCAGGTTGAGTGCTAAGGTCTAAGGAGCCAGGACACACTGATAACCAGCAGGTGGCAGAGAAAGGAAATTTCCGAGCAGCCAAAAAACAAACATTTAGAGAATGTTTTCCCTTTCCTAAGGGATGGGGTGGAGCTTGTATGGGAAGAGCTATAGGGAGCCAAGCTCTGCGACAGTCCCGACATGTGCAGTTTGGTCCCGCGGATACAGAAGACCGGTGTTGGGGAGGACCGTGAACACAGGGCAGGCTTGGACATGAGAAGCAAGGAGCCTTGATGTGAAACCAGTCTTGGGTGACAGTTTTCCCTTTCACAGCAGCACAGGCAAAACCACACACAGAGGGGTAGACAGGTGTCTGGGTCTGAGGTTCTGCATACCCTTGTGGGAACAGTCCGGAGGTTTCCTCTGCCTCTTTGGTGCTGACCCTTGGACCCAGCTCCCTCTCTGACCTCTGACCTCCCCAACCCCACCGGTTTCCCCCGTTGGCAGTTGAGGGCTGTGGGGTCTTGGCCGTCCACCCAGCACCTCTGGTGCCCTGACAGGAGGTTCCTGCCCATTATGCAGATGTCTTTTTTTCCTGCCTTTCCGAAAGTATCCGAGAGGCCCGAGGCTCGTCCGGAGGCCTCGGTACAAGACCTAAAAAGGAAGAGGTTAGGAGGACACTGCGGGGAGCCTGCGTGCCCCAGGACAGACGCAGAGACCCAGGCCCAGGGCTCTCGCTCCAGTTCCGTGGACATTCTCCCCTCTGTCACACAGCCCATATAAAAATGAAGCAGCAGCAATTTTTATTTGAGGGACCTAAACTGAAAATAGGTTTAGAACATAATTTAAAAAAATAAAACAGCAAAAGTAGCAAAAAATATATGACCTTTTTAAAAACATTTTCCTTTTTTTTTCTTTTTTCTTTGTTTTTAATATATAGCAACTGATGCCTCCCAGCCACCAGGAGCATCTTACCCAATGGGTAAATCTCTGGTAACGACCCTTTTAAAAAGACATGTAAATATATACTCAGATTTATACACTTTGTGTTTTCTTCATAGCTATGTACAAAGCCCCCAGTTCGGGGCTGGGCCCCAGGGCCGAGACACTGCCCCCAGCCTTTGCCTCCCCGCCTTCTGGTACCAGGCATTTGGTCAGCAAAGCAAATTAGTATCAGAATTAACAAGCCACTGGCACCACCGTATCTCTGGAGCAGAGGTCGCCGTCCACTGAGGCCCGAAGCACTGACTTGCCCTCCCTACTACTGTGGCCACGAGGACGAGGCACCTGCCGTCAGACCTCAAGGGCTTACGGGGAGCAGTGGGGCAGGCAAAGCCCACCCGAGAAAGCTCAGTCAGCTCTCGCGTGCGCGCCTGCTCAGTGCCGTGGGCGTGCCTCGCCTCCCACTCTCTAACCCTGCAGGCAGGGCCAGGCGGGGGGAGCGGTCTTGGTCCCACGTCTGGGAGGGAGCGGAGTGGCCACCAACAAGTACCTGCCTCTCCGCTCCTCTCTCTCCTAAGCAGGCTGAGAGGAGGAGGAGGGGTGAGCTCAGTGGGGGGAAGGCCTCAGGTAGGCAGCTGGCTCCTACCAGCAGGAAGGGGCAACGGGAAGGCAGTGAGTCCAGCAGGGGGCAGTGGGTGAGGGATGCAGCGGAGGATGAAGTTCGGGGAGGGGCAGTGCTGGGGTGCTAGTCAGCGTCGTTTGAGTCCGCCATTGGCAAGCTGGGCTGGGTGTCGGGGCAGACAGGGCTCCTCAGGCAGCGGCTCGTGAGAGAAGACAGAATCCTCCCCTGAGGAGCAGGTAGAGCTTCGGGTGTCAGGAAAACTGGGGGAGTACTGGTCCAGGGGCATCGACAGGTCCAGGTACTCCTGTGCCAGGGAAACCAGAGAACAATGCGTCCCGCACTCTCCTCCCTGTGGCAGCTTCCTTCACCGGGATCTACCCGACTGACGACGCCCGGAGGTCTAGGATGGGCCAGCCTCACCTGGTTGGAGGTCAAGGCCACGATGCGGTCCAGGTCTTCTACTAACTGCTTGAAGGTAGGTCTCTGAGAGGGCACCGCGTGCCAACAGTCCCGCATCATCATGTACCTGCGGCAGGAGTATAAGGTCCGGGGAGGAAACACTGTAAGCAGAGAAACTTAGAAGCGCACGGAGGAGGGGCGGTGGGAGGAATGACCAGGAAGGGCTGCTTCATGGAGACAAACAGCCCTTCCTTCCCCCTCCCGTCCAGCCCACCACCCTGCCCCTAGGGCCTAGACCATGGGCATCTCCTCATGCTTACAGCTCGTTGGTGCAGTTGCTGGGCTTGTCCATGCGATGGCCCTCCTTCAGCAGCTTAAAAAGCTCCTCCACAGGCACGCCAGGATATGGGGAGCCTCCCAGAGTGAAGATTTCCCACAGGAGCACCCCAAAAGACCACCTGTGGAGGCGCACAGAGCCCATGGGAGCTGTGGGCACAGGCTGGGCCAACCTGGAGTCCTTTCCGTATTTCTTTCGTTAGCCTGTCAGATACTCATCCTGAGCCCCCCACCCCCAACACCAGCCCTTAATTCCAAGGGGAACGCCAGGGGACAGGACGGGAACAGACTGGCCTCGCAGCCCCCAGGGACAAAGTGAACGGCTACAAACAATGTTTTGTTCTCTCTCCGAGGTGGCGGAGACCCTCCTCCGCCTGCAGGGGAGGGCAGGACCCTGTCGTGCCGGACTTCAACCCAAGCACCCCTGGCAACTGCCGGTCGGGAACTCACACGTCACTCTGGTGGGTGTAGATCCGGTCGAACAGGGCCTCGGGTGCCATCCACTTCACCGGCAGTCGGCCCTGCGAGCAGCATGGGGACGTTGGGGGCGGCCCGGGGCGGGGCAACCAGGGGGTACGCAGGGTACGTGAGGGGCTGGGCTTGCGGAAGGGTACACGTGTGCAGCTCATCCTGCCACGCTGCGTCTCAGGCAAAGCCCCCGCCCCGGCTCGCAGCAGGATGTCCCTTGGGGGGAGGAGAGCCCAGCACGGCCGAGTCCCGAGCAGAGGACACGCGTCCCGTGGCCTCGCCAGCACTTACGTTGGTCGTCTTTTTATAGTAGTCGATGTGGTGGATGTCCCGGGCCAGGCCGAAGTCTGCGATCTTCATCACGTTGTCCTCCGTCACCAGGACGTTCCTGGCGGCCAGGTCCCGGTGTATACACTGTGGGGACAGAGGGGGGGGCCGGGGGAGGCAGAGACGGGGGAGAGGAGGGTGGGGTGCAGATGAGGGGGTGTGAGGCTCGGGGTGCACAGCTGTGGACGTGTGTCGGCGGCCAGCTGTCTGAGTCGCCCCGCACGCCCGCACTCACCCTGCAGCTGGCAGGTAAGCCCAGGCACCTCCCAGGCCCTCCCACCGCACCTCTCGCCTCCTGCACGGTCCAGTCCCCTGCTGCTAGAAGGCCCTCCCCTCCGCTCCAAACCCAGCCAGCCAAACCCCTCCAGCTCCAGGCCTCTTGACAGCAAACCCTTCGTATTTGCCTCCTTTCCTCGTCCTTCCAACTTTCAGCTTTGGATTTGCCCCAGAAAAGCTGAACCTCTATGCTTCTGTGCTGTCTGTGTGGGTGTGAGCCCACAAGCCCTGCCTGCCCAGGCCGGGCACAGCCGCAGTGGGCTGGGGCCAAAGCCAGCACTCACTGAGCACCAAAAGCTGTACCAAACACGCTCACACTTCATTTTACTCCCGTAACTCCCAACGGAAGTAATATTCCTTCTTATTTTATATTTGAAGAAACAGAAAGTGGCAGAGCACAGAGTTGACCCCAACCCAATCTGACCCCAGGGCCACATGTGGCGACACTGGCCCTCCTGACCCTGATGTCCCCGAGACAGCACACGCGCTCAGTATGTCCACTGTTCCACCCAAGGACAGAGTCGTACGCTGGCGTGTGAGGAGGGCTCTGTCCCCACCCCGACCTTACCGGGCGGAGGGGGGGGGGCCGTCGGGGGTCTCACCTTCTTGGAGGCGAGATACTCCATGCCCCGGGCCACCTGATAGGCGCACGACACCAGGTCCTTGGAGGAGAGCTGCTCCTCCGGGTTGTGGCTGGGGTTGTAGCAGTACTCCAGCCCAGGAGGCCTCCGGGCCTGCAGGTACTCTCGTAGGTTGCCCTTGGAGGCGTACTCCACGATGACGTACAGAGGGCCTGGGGGGTGTGGGTGAGCGGCCGTCAGGGCCGGCCGGCCAGCACACGGGTCCCGCTTCGGCCCGAGGAAACCCCGCTCCCAGTGGCACCCTCTACCCTAACCTCCCCTTCAGGGGGCCGGGGGTGGGGCGGACTCGTTCCACTGCTGAGAGAGGGTCGGGGAAACAGTCCTTCCCAGCACAGTCTAGAGTGTTTCCGAACCGAGCCCCGATCCAGACCACAGGTACTGCTCCCCTGTTCCTGCCCACACCCCGAGTCTGAAGCTAGATGCCCGTCTTCTCAGGGGAACACCAATGGGCCTCGGTCCGGACTGGCTTCCAACTACTAATACCCCTGCCTCTCTCCTGGCCCCGCTTCCCTCGCGTGGGTGGCCGACGCTCGGTCACCAATACCTCAGCTCCGTGTCTTCTCCCTGGCAGACGCTGTCATCAGAGTCCCCCCACCTCCCCCCAAAGGGACGGGAGAGCCGGCCCAGCTGAGCACCTACCGTCCTGGGTGCAGGCCCCCAGCAGGTTGATGATGTTCTTGTGCTTCCCGATCATCTTCATCATCTCCATTTCTGAGATCAGGTCCGACAGGTCTTTCTCTGTCGCATCCGCTGTGCACACAAAGGAGAGAACGGGTTGACACCCACGTACTCTGGAGGGGAGGGCGACAGGAGAAAGGCTGCAGGACAGGGGATGAGGTGAGGTGTACGTCCGAGGAGTCCCCTTTGCCCTGGACTGGCTTCCGTCCTCCCCTGCCTCTCCCTTGCCCAGACTGCTGCTGTTGGAGTACGCGGTGAAGCCTGGGGCGGAGGGTCTGGTGAGAACACCAGCCGTGGAGCTGAGGATAAGCGCCTCGCCACACCCTGGGCTGATCCCGAGGCACAGAGCGAGGTTATGGCTGTGTCAGGGTACAGAGTGTCCCCTCCCCTCCCAGGCAACCCTGGGCAGACCGTGTGGCAGGCGTGGGCGAGGAGAGAGCACCAGAGAGGTGGCCCGCTTGGCCTGAGGCCCACAGCTCGCTCGGCGAGGGAAGGGGTCATTCCTACCAGAACGGAAACGTCACTTACACTTCAGCATCTTCACAGCCACTTTGGTCACACGGTTGGGTTTGTCCTTGTCCAGGCCAATGGCCTCCGCCAGCACGACCTGCCCAAAGCAGCCCTCTCCCAGGGGTTTGCCTAAAACCAGTCTTTTGGGGAGACAAAGGGTGGCGTTAGACGGGGCCAGTCAAGTTCAAACCGTGAGAGGACACCCCGTCTCCACCTCTCCCTATTTCCCCCAACTGTGAGCAGAAAGGGGAAACGATCATTTCCGGACACATCCGGTGCACCTTCCCTCCCTCGAAGCTCTCGGCACGCACAACTCCCGCCGCCAGAATAACGAGCAGGGGGCTTCCTCTCAAGCAGAGCGTGTCACCTGTCTCGGGGCAGCTCCCAGCGCGGGTCTTCGGGAAGCTCATATTCCGAGACCCCAGCCAGCATGGGGGTCCCGCTGGAGGAGAGACGTGAGGGGCGAACGAGCAGAACCCCCGAGTTCATGGACGCGCTGGAGTCCGCCGACACCTACAGAGAAGTGTGAGGTCACCCTTCTCGCAAGGAGTGGGCCAGTGGCGCAGAGTCCCCCAGTTCCTCGCCAGGGCATCTGGCCCATGGCAGAGGTACACGTGTTATCTGACGTCCCTTCCCCGGCACAGAGTGGCGGAACCACCAGAACAGGTCAGAAGACCCAAGTTCTAAAACGGACTCCTTTTTGCCACCGACTAGCCTTACTCCAGGGGCTCAGTTTACTCACTGTTCCCACGAACAGACCATGTGCACCTCTTCCAAACGGACAGAAACGACCACAGCAACAACAGCTCTATCGTGTCCTCACTCTCTGTGAAAACCCTGCCTCTGACTGTGAATTCCTAACTCCCGAAGTATCTCCCAGCATTGGCACCATTCCGTGTGAGTGTTCCCCTCTCTCACAGCCTTCACCTCCTGCCCATTTCCTTGGAGGAGGGGAGGGTGGGCTCACAGGAGAGAGGGCATCGTGGGACCCCATTCAGGTCCTCCTCACTATTCTTTGTGTATTTGCACCTCTAACTGGCCACTGGGGAGAGTTCGAAAGTGCAATAGTCAATGCACACGCCCCTGCTAGGACCTTCTCTCGGTGCAGGTACCAGGCGAGCAGGGGACTGCAGTTAGGGTACCGTGTGCACATGAAGTTTGTGGGGCAGAGAACCTGGCGCTGGAGCACGTGGGTCAGGACGTCCCACCACCCCTGGCCCAGGCGCCAGAAAGCAAAGCAACACAGGTTGGGGACAGTGGAGAGGCAGGGAGCTAGGGGTTCCTGGGGGAGCCCCGGGGGCACGGGAAAGAAGGGATGCGGAGCGTGCAAATCCCCTATCTACTTTCTGTTACCTGTCTGCGCAGAGGGATGCTCTTGGCCAGCTTGTGCACGGCCATCTGGCTGTGGAAGTCGCTCTTCTTGGTGCCACTCTTCATCTTGTAGATAATGACGGACCCCACCATGCAGGAGATGAGGAAGGCCCCTGTGCAGTAGATGATGATCTCCAGGTACAGCGGGGAGGTCATCACTGCGGGTCTCTCTTCCAGGGCTGGGTCAGTGTGAACAGGGTGTCAGCAAGCTCGGGGGCCCAGCCCACGGGGGTCCCTAGCTGCTAGCTCCATAAGAAAAACAACACCCATCTCCTTTCCTCTGGGAATTTTGAGGGCAGAGGAGAATCCTAGCTAAGGCTGGGGTTCTGGCACGGAGCAGACCAGGGTGATCTTTGAGGCTCGCTGATCCTGACCCAAACTCTCCATGAGGGATGGGCTAGAACTTGCTACATGCGGCCCATCCTCATAAACTCAGGAGCCCTCCTTGCTCAGCTAGACTGTGGGACCAGACAGGTACCAGGCACCCTGCAAGGGGGACAGCTGAGAAGTCCCTTCTCCTGTGTGCCTCTCTCAGCCTCCTCAGGGCAACGTGTGGCCCTTCTCCACCGTGCCTCAGCCCGGCGTGCACACGCCAATCACCCAGGGCGGGGCAGATCGACTGTCTGATGGTCTGAGGGCGGGCAGGGCGGCTTGTTTACTTCTGGAGGCCACAGCGCCTGGCACACGGTGGCACTTGCTGAAGGAGGGCCGATGAGGGCGTGAGGCCAGGGTGTGTCTGTGTCCCGACTTCCTGTCTCACCTTTCACCCAGGTCGTCTGTCTCAGGTCAGACGTGTAAACATTTACACCTGCCAAACCACAGGCACAACGGGCTAAACTCCCAAACATGCCCGTCTGCGCTGCTCTGGATGAAACACGTAAACTTTGCTGCAGTTCTTAACACTATTTCCCACAGGCCCTAACTCCTGAAACTGAAGAAGGAAACGGGGGTGGGTGGGGAATGGATGTTTTACTCTGTTCTCCCATCTCCCACTAGAATCCACCCCGTTCCCACAGAAGCCCACCCCTTCAGTCCAGGGCTCCCATCCCCACGGGAGAACGAGAGGGTTCACGCCCTGCACCCCCAGCGAACACTCATCCCCACCAGTGCGAACGTCCCTCTTCCTTCCACAGCCCTCCTCCCAACCCTCCCCCCCTTCACCCCCCGCCCCAGCCAGCCACAGAGGCAAGCACCCTGGGACCTCCCCCAGGGGGCACCAGGGATGACCCCGATGGAGCCCCAAGAGAACTTGGGGGTTTGACAAGAGACTGCAGAGCTGAGGACAAAGAGAAGTGCTTCTGTTGTTCTCTTCCCCCAGTGCCGAGAACCGGAGACAACGAGGGGGAGCACACATGGACAGAGACGGGGACAACGACAAAAACAACGCTTCTCTGCCTCCGGCAGGGGCACGGTCAGACCCTGTTAGGCAAGCAGGGCAGATGAGGACAGAGAAGAGAGGGCAGTCTCAGCAGCACCAAGACCAGCACAGCGCCCAGACCCACGTGCAGGACCCTCACAGAGGCAGCGACAACCAGCTCCAGCCCTGCAGTCACCAGCCCGCCACCCTGAACAGGCTGCGGGCTCCTTCCTTCCCAGCCCAGCCACAGACCCCCCCCCTTCTTGGGAGAGGAGATACGTCAGCAGCCAAAGAGGATAAATGGGCACCAGCCCCCTGCGGCTGCTAGGCTTTGGTTATGAAGCTCAAGTCCAGTGTCTGAGCAGAACCTCTCCTGAGGTCAGAGGATGGCCGTACAGGAGGGTGGGTTAGCACTGCTAGCAAGTAGCAAGCCCCTCTTTACAGAGTGCTCACATTCAATTAGAGAAGGAGTGGGCCCTTTCTGAGACTCTGGGGGCTGTGAACAAAAGGACCCGATATGTCAGGCGCAGCTGCTGGACCCGAGGACGGAAGGAGCCTGCCCTGGAGGAGAGCCCAGCTACAGGTTAAATCCAGATCTCATGCATGCATTACACTGGCCCAGGGGAGAGCCAGATGCAGGCGTGCAGGCGGGAGGCCTCCGCGTTCCTGCAAACGAGGAAAGCGCCTGTGTGAACCTTGAGGAATTGACCCTTGAGGTTGGACAAGCTGCTGAAGCTGTCCACCGGCCCATGGAGCCCATTCCTTGACTTCTCCTGGCTCTGTGTCTCCCCCAGCCCCGCAATGCATGCTCCCCCCGTGCCCGTGGCGAGGGCAGGACACCGAGAGGAGAAATGCAGTGTATACCTTCCAGAACGGTCAACCATGCAGAGTGATGGGAGAGTCCGATAGAGTTACCCGCCAAGCACGTATACTCCCCCGCGTCCTCAAAGGAGACATTCCTTAAGTGAAGCACTTCCATCTCTTTGTCGGTGGTATTAACTCCGGCCGTCTAGAAGAGACAATGGAAGCAAAATGGACAAGCACAGGACATGAGACCTCTCAGAGACACACAGGAAGGGAGGAAGAAAGAGGGGGAGGGGATGACCAGAGGAAGAGATGCTCCCCAGCGTCTCCTTTGCCACAACGAACAGACAGAACCACCAGGCAGCGAGACCTGTTAGAGGAAGAGAGTGAGACCCTGAGGGAGGCACTCCGGCAGACCTGAGACGACGAGGGCTGGTTACGACCCTTCACCAGACGCTGGCAGCCCCCGGCCCATCCAAGCATGCGGCGGTGGGCGGCATGGAGAAATGGGGCCCGGCAGGTGGGGGGGCTGTTTGGTTTCAGGTCAAGAAAGTCAGAGGGCACACACAGGAGGGAGGGAAGGGTGCTGCAGTCTCTCTCTCTCTCACACACACACATGCACAGCCTGAGGACGGCGGTTTGCAAGGGATGCCTGGTCCCTTCTCATGCCCACCACTCAGACCTGCAGTGTGCACCATTATGCTGCAGTAAGACTGTCTCCGTGAAGGCGCACACAGCCCAGGAACACACAGAAGGCACAGAGGGAGCAGACACCAACACAGTACCAAACCAAACCAGCCTCCCCGGCCGGGTATTTTTCCATGGCTCTGGGCACTAGAAACGCAGCAGGGTAACAGGGGGAGTCGGGTGCTGGCTTCCCCGCCTGCCCCAGCAGCTTGGGGCCGAAATCTAACTCCCAGCACAGGGCCCCATCCATCTCCCCGTTACCTTTTGCCTCAGGTCTGGTGACAGTGAGCCACGCAGACTGGTTAGCTTCACCAATATAATTGGAAACCTTACACACATACTCCCCGCTCTGGGCCTCTGTCACATTGAACAGGGTCAGCACTTCCGCATCCGAGCTATTAATCCCCGAATGCTGGAACAAACCAACGACATGCCAGTCAGTTGGGCAAACACTGAGAGGTGGCCACACTGTGCTCCCGTGTAACGTGAAGGCAAGGAGCTAAGCCAATGGAGACGTTAAGTGAGACTGATCATCCTTCCCTTTTTAGGGGGGTAAAATAATCCATCTTCAAAAGTCCAAAGTATTTGACTGCAAAATAAACTAAAAAAAAAAAATCACTGCCCCCAATCAAATGCTGTTCATATTGAACCCACTCCTGTGGGACTAGGGCAGGGATTGGCCGGAGACAGTGTCCAAGGCCACGGCCCTGCTTCCCACACCGCAGTGTCAGCACCAGTAGTGAAGGGAAGGGGTGGCCAGTAAATCTCTGGGACAGCCAAGCGAGGGGAGGATGAGGTCTAACTCTGGGACCAGGAGGTAAACCACTTTCCCAGCTTCTGGTTACTTCCTGTTGCTAGATCCACTGGAGAATTAGGCAATTACCTTCCCTGGGTTAATGGAGCATTCAGGGACAAGCAAATGTCTGGGAGTGAGAGGAAAAAGGAAGAAAATGCCATTACTCGTAGTACTGCTTAGAATTTACCTGTGACATTTGCTTTTCCAACTCCGCCTAAGCCAAGCCCTTATCATTCATTCATTCACCCCACTTGCCAGAAAAGTGTGACTTGGGACGCAGGGCCGAGACTGGGAAGCATTTGCTGGAAAGGCTTGGGTCCTGAGCAACGGGAAAGCAGGAGTCCAAACGCCTTCCCTGGGTAGCTGGCCCAAAGGTCTGAGCAAAGTCACTCTCAAAGCTCTTTAGAAACCGGCAATGCCCACCCACCTCCCATCACACCTCCATTCTGTGACCTGTCACTAGTCCTGGGGAACGTGGCTTAGGTTCCCTGTTTAAGATGGAGCACGGGTGCCTGAAGGGTAGAGGATGAGTCCCAAGCGTGGGTGCTGAGCCCGACCACGGCTACTTGGGTCCCAGGAAATACTGGTCTCCTTCCCAGCACCCAGCCCACAGAGACTGGGCTCAAGATTACCTTCAGGATCTGGACATACGGCAGGTTGTCCGGACCAATCTTACTCCCATTCACCTCGATGTGCTTCAGCCACTGGATGTGGGGCTGCGGGTCACTGTACACCTTGCACATGAACTCCACATTGCTGCCCAGGGCCACTGTCTTGTTGGCAGGCAACCCTGCCTGCAGGATGGGCCGGTGAGGGGACCGTTCTGTGGAGGGAGGCGAGAGGTCTGTCAGGCCCTGCCACAGCCCACTCCTGGCTGGAACGATGACAGAAAACGTCCCAAACACCATGAAGAGAAGTGTACCCCCCTCGGCTTCCCCCATGCTGGCAGTGCACTGCTCAGCACCCCTGCTGAGTGCCTGAAGCCTGAGTGAGGAGAAGGGCCACCCTCTTGTCAGGCCCTTCTTATGGGCAGAAGAAGTCTCTCTCGCCTGAAGGAAGAACCCTATAATTTGTCACACCCTCAGACCTCAGCACAGCCTACTTTTCCTGAACTAGCGTTGGAGTCACTTAGACTCATGTTGTTCCAAGTGTGGTCCAAGAGAAGCAGCCCAGCATCACCTAGGAACTTGTGAGAAAATCAAAATTGCAGACCCGACCCCACACCTCCTGGAGCAAAAGCTTCTTTTTAGACTTCTCAAAACCAGGACAGAATGCTGACTGTGACACTCTCTCCCTAAGATCCCTAGAGTGAGATTCAGAATGTCGAGAGGGAACAGGCTGTAGACACAGCACCCGGAGTCCCGGGGCATCACACGAGACCCAAGATCAGCACGGGCCAGGAGTTGTGCATTCACTACGGGCCTGCCCCCCTGAGCCCGGTTTGATCTTCTGTATAGTGGGAATAATGGTGCCTGCCTCGCAGGGGTGCCAGGAGAACTGCAGGTGATGGGTTTCAAGTGCTCAGCACACTGTTGACATTCATGAAGCAAGAGCTATTATGCTGAATTTAACATCACTATTCCAGTCACCTCTGCAGGAGAGACTATCAACAGCACCTTTCACTTTCCAGTGAGTCACTGCACTATCTGATCCTCTCAAGTCTATTTACAGTTAAGTGAGGCACAAAAGCAGAAAGTGACCTGCTTAAAGCAACAGAGCTAGAAAGTGCCTCCAGCTTCCTGACTGCATCCCTAATTCTACCTGGGCCCAGGGCTATTCTCTCAACACCCCCTCCCCTCCTTCCTCTGAACCCCCATTCCGATTGCCATTTGCACTCTTACCCACGACATCCAGCTGGTAGGTGTGGTTAATGCTGCCGTACTCGTTTTCCACAATGCAGGTGTAGTTGCCCTTATCAGAAGGCACCACAGAGTCCATTATGATGCTCCAGGTGGCATAGCGGACCTGAGGGAAACAAGCCGCAGGGCTCCATCGAGGGTTTGGAGGCAAATGCAGGCAGAAGTCACACGGCAGCACTGGCGCCCTACGGCCCCTACCCGCCAATCTGAGCACGGTGCACACGCCCCATGTAGCTCCTCGAAGCAGGACCAGGCGTGGTTTGCCCACCCCCAGCCCATTCACACCCTGAAAGAACACAGCAGGCAAACTGGGTGTGAGGAACTCTGGGCGTCTGCCCACAACAGCCAAGGTCATCGTGATCTGGACCACTGTGCCTTCTGGACTCTCCCGGTTACACAGGGAATCTCCCCAACTCCGAGCCCTCTGTGAGCCGCTCCTGGGCTGGACGAGCTCCCTGCCACCGCTCTGGCGCTGTCTCCCACGAAAAACCACCTCCACCAGCCCATGCAGCGGTCAGAACTGCTCTAGCTGCCCCTCTGAACCTAGAACGAAGCGCTGATCACAGCCTGCTTCTTAGGGCAGTGCTCATGGACATCTGCCCTCCCGTGAGCCTGAAGCTCTTCACAGCAGGAGTGCTGCTCGTGCCTCTCACAGCGCAGTGCCTCCCACAGTGTCGAAGGAGTTACTTTAAAGTGCTCCCCTATGTTTTCTGATTGCCTCTGCTTTTCTTAACAAGATTAGTAAGAAAGGAGCAGCTGAGGGAGATGGGACAGAACCAGGGACTATAAGGATGATGAGCAAGTCTAAAAAAGAGATTCTAATGAAGTTCTTTCTACACTGTAAATGGGTAAAGGACACGAACAATTTACAGACCAGGAAATGGAAATTGTTTATTAACGTAAGAAAATGCTAAGTCTGTAAATAAGCAAAATAACACACAAGAGATCAATGAGATATTTTCACGTATCAAATTTGTTGTATCAAAAGGTATAGTAAACTTATTCTCATACTTTGCTTTGGCAGAGTGAATTTTCTTTTTAATAAAGTAATTGTTGAGTATCGCAGGTTAGATTCCCAGTCAGGGCACATGTCTGGGTTGCGGGCCATGGCCCCCAGCAACCGCACATTGATGTTTCTCTCTCTCTCTCTCTCTCTCTCTCTCTCTCTCTCTCTCTCTCTCTCTCTCTCTCTCTCTCCCTCTCTCCCTCTCCCTCCCTCCCTCCCTCCCTCCCTCTCTCTCTCTCTCTCTCTCTCCCCTCTCCCTTCCCTCTCTAAAAATAAATAAATAAAATCTTTAAAAAAAAAGTAATTGTTGGTTGGGGGTGCTTGGGGGAAAAGGTGAATGGATTAAGCAAAACAAACAAACAAAACAACTCGCAGACACAGACAACAGTGGGGTCGTTTCCAGAGGGAAAGGGGAGGATGGGGGAGGCAGGAGAGGGTGAAGGGGGGGAAATGGTGAGGAGGGAGACTTGACTTGGGGTGATGGACACCCAATACAATATAGAGAGGGTGTGTTATAGAATTGTACACCTAAAACCTATGTAATTTTATTAACCAATGTCACCCCAATAAATAAAAAACTAATTAAAAAGAAAGTAATTGTTACCACAAGAAAATAAAATTTAAAAATAAAATAAAACTACCCCCAACTCATTACCTGTATCGTCTTCCATTAAAGCAAGTATCACAGTAAAATGTCATGTCTTCCCACTGTCCTTTAACTCTCTCTTGCCTGCTATACTTTCTGGAAAGATGTGTTCAAGAAATGTTCACAAATGAGTAAGTGAATGAATAAATAAAATTTACCTAACTACCAGAAAAAAGGTAACCAGATAATATGCATCAAGGGCTTCAAAATGCTCATATGTTGGTCTAGTAACTTCACTTCCAGCCATCTGTCCTCAGAAAGAACATTTAAATCTTGACAAAGATTTAAGTACAAAGACACTCACTGTGATATTAATTATAACATTGAGAAACCAGAAAACAACTAATAGCACAAAGTAGTTCATCAAATTATGGGACATTTTAATAATGGAATATTACCTGGCTGTGAAAAACCATCTTTCAAACATGTGGCAAAAGACTCATGCTGTAACGTTAACATGTGACAAGAGAGTACATACACAGTATAATGAACTATCTAAAAACCATATACATAGGAAAAAGACCAAAAACACTCAATTTTATTTGCCCTCTTTTATTTTGAGGTTTTCTGAAATGTATTACTTCTGTAGTTAGAAAGCATCCCTTAAACAGGTAAATGCCTATCACAAGGATTTCCCAAGGCTGCCTCCCCTGCCCCTCTACTCTAACTTTCCCACACACACACACACACATACCTTGTAGCCTCCAATCCTGTGGTCGGGCTTGAACTCTTTGCCGTTTTTCAACCAGCGCAGCGTGGGGTTAGGAGTTCCACTGGAGGGGCACTTGAACTTCACTGTCTTGGCAGCAGGCACTGCGTGCAGTTTCTTCTCCATCTTTTCTGGGGACGTCCAGTATGGAGCCACGGCTGCCCAGGAAAAGCCGAGAAAGACAGGCAGGAGGCTGGTCAGGCTCAGGAGCAAGGGCCTGGGCCAGGACCTGGAGGCACCCCGCCCACCTGCGCAGCACCTGTGAACAGCGCCTGCGCCACCCGGGATGCCCAAGGGATCCCACCGCCAAGCATCACCGCCCCTGTGCCCGCTCCGCCAACCGTACTCCAGTCACCCGAGCCCCCACTCCCCCCCAAACCCACCAGCCAGACCCAGAGGGTAGTAAGGTAGGAAACAGTGTCTCACGCATACGGTTTGGTTTGGTGTTATCTGTCTCTTTCTCCTCTGAAGAGGAGTCATCATCGTCATCGTCGTCCTCCGAGGAGGGGAGAGCATCTATGGGAAGGAGAAGGGGCGCTGAGGTCCCTCCAAGGGAGGAGAGGCCCCTAGATTTCTGCCCATATCGACAGCCCCTACACACAAAGGCCAGTCCCGTTGTAGATGACCACAGACACCTTCCCCAGACTGAATCCCAGGCCCACTCTTCCCTTAGTGACTGTCTCGCAGTGGGACAGAAACGGGTCATTAAGAACTGCACACTCTACGCCTGTCCCCTTCCTTCCCCAACCTGATGCACTGCCCACCCCTCTGTGCCCAGAGCTCTTACACTTCGCCAGGGCAGCACACCTTCTTTCATTTACTCCCACCCTGAGTTCAGAGCCTTGCCCCACTGATGGCACCACCACATGTGCTGGGTCTCAGAACTAGCACCAGGGAACCTGTATCCTCCTTTGGCCTGCCAGCCATTGGGAAATCCAGACAGATCTTGACATGCTGAGGCCAGAAGCTATTTCCAAAGCCATGAGCTGAACAACCTGGAGTCAGAATTTCTCTAGCATGCATCTGCTAAGGTTTGGAAGCTGCCCTTTGAGCCACAGCAGACAGGGAGCCTGCTACGCAGCCCACAGCTGCCAACACCTCTCCCCAACACATATCCACCCCTTTTAAGAGGCTAGACGCACATGTGGTCCCCAGTCAGGGCTTATGCCAGATCTTTCTCCAGTCCTTCCTAGTGCTTTTGGTGGTCTGGAGGGAGATAGGGGAGGCAAGTCCCTGTTAGGGGCAGGTTCTAAAAAGGATGCTTGCGCAGGGGACGTGCCAAACATGCACCCTGAGATTCACAAATGGTGTAAAGCAAATTTCAGCCCGACTTCGTTTCATTCTGCTTTTGTGAAAGTCACATTGTAAAAGTGGCAGATTCCCAAAGGCACAGAGCTCTAGGGTTCCCTGGCTGCCCTAACACAGCTCCAGAAGCTGAGGACAGATGTCTTCCATAAACCCTGTCGATACAGCAGTGCACCTGGATCCTTCCCCATCACAGCAGGGACCGGCCTCACAGCGTATTCTGGGCTCTAATCACTAAACCAAGTATCAAGTCCAAATGGCAAGGGAATGACGGGATGGAAGCTGGCTGAACCCTATGCAGCACCCTGGGGATCTGGGCAAGCTGTGGTGGAAAAACCAGTGTTCTACTGCCCCAAGAGCGTCAGCAATCACCTCCGAGGGACACCTGGGACACCTGGGAAGCCTGGGGCCCACAGCACCTGGTCACCCCTCTGAGAGCTAAGCCACGCGGCTGGCAGGGAGCAATGTTAGTGGGCAGCAGTTTTGGAAGCAGAATGGGGGCGGATCATGGAAGGGGAGGAGGTTCACCTCCCCCTGACACTAGCAGAGAGGACTGGAGGGGTGGATCCAGGGGGAGGCGGAGGGCAGGACTTTGCTACCAACCTGAGACATTGACGGAGAAGTAGGTGGTGTCGCTGCCCGAGGGGCTGCTGGTCACGCAAGCGTAGAGGCCGGAGTCCGCGGGCACAGAATCCCGCACCTCCACCTCCTCCCCTGTGATGCGGGTACGGTTGCTTTCCACCAGCTGCACCCCGTCCCGCAGCCAGTTGATGCTCTGGACATCGTCCCGCAGCCGACAGCGAAGCTGCAGCAGGTCACCAGGGTGGACCAGGAAGGACTCCACTTCCACAGGGGCTCCCCAGGGCTGGGCTGCTGCCACCCACAGGGGCCAGGAAGAGGAACCAAGGGACCGGAGAGGAAGAGAAGGAAAGGGAAGGAGGGGAGAGACAAAGGGAATTATGCTAGAGGCACTGAGCTGCCACATCCCAGGGGCCACAGAGCTGGGGAGGTGGGGTCAGTGGGGAAAGGGCTGGCTACCCGGGGACCCCCATCTCTTCTCGTCTACCCCCTCCTCCAAAGGGCAAAGGAAGAAAGAGGCGAAGTTAGGAAGCAGCTGCAGCAGCATTAAGCGGTCCACATCTCATTTCCCTCCATCCTAGGGGGACAAGGCCGGCCCTCCCCAGACTTCTGTGCCCAGAGTGTCCCCTCCCCACATCCTAAGTTCGTTGCCAAGAATGGCCATTTTCCAGAGGAACACCCCACTTCCTTTTAGCCGGGTCGGCTTCACCCCTTTCCTGAGTACCAGGTTGAACAAACCCCACCCCTCAAAAATCCAGCCTCCCCCACCCATATTGAGAGAAGGCAATCAGTCAACCAGGCGGCTCTCAAGTCAAGTGATCATGAGGGAGGGTCCTGGCCCCCAGTGAGCCAAATGCGTAAGATGCATATGGGGGAGAGGCAGCCTCAGCAGAGGTCAGCTCAGGGGAGCCTGCAGCTAACAGGTGTCAGGCCCCAGGATTCGGAGCTTTTGCCTATATTAGGAACGGGGGCCTGCAGCTGCCACCAAGCCCACACTTGTGCTGGCAGCCTCAGCCGGTGCACACAAAGCGCTTTTCTCCTCCTGCCACTACAGGGCTCTCCATCTCAGGCCCCCACCTCCCTTCCCTCCCTCCCCCAGCACACATGTCCAGTCCCCCTCACCTCTCTCTGCCCGAAGGCTGGGTGGGCCACAGCTCACAAGATCTGATGAGACCCCATCCACGCCAACACGCATCACGACCGACAGCTCCGCACTCGCACTTACAAGACAGCCCGAGGCTGTTACCCCTCTCCCGAGGGTCCCCCTCTTCACCAGCCGGGGGGGGGGGGGGGGTCGGAATGCAGGTTCTACCTCCCTTCAGGAGGTTCCAGCATGCTCCCGGCACCTTCTGCCAAGTGTCCACCGCCACCAAAAGAAAGTGCTGCTGCAGCTCGAACCCTCCACCAGGCTCAGCCTCCATGGCTCTGGGCAGCCTGGGTGCTCACCCCCGTGCACCCTCAACGGCTCACCTGGGACTCCGCGCACACCCCCCGGCCTGTGGCCCTCTCTCCACTCCCACCTCCAGGTCTCAGACCAGCTGGGACCTCTGCCTCGAAGCCCCTTTCACTGACTCCCAGTCGGGGTTGGGGCCCTCCCACCACACCTGCCCACTGAAGGAAAGCCCCTTTCAACTGAGTTGCGAGGGCGGGGACGTGCCGTATTTACCCTTACATCTCCAGCACTTAGTGTGGTGCCGGGCACACGAGAGCTGCCCACGAATGCTGGCTGGATAATGCAGTAATGACACACGCACAGTCCCATGGTCTCCTCCTTGTCTTCCTTTCTAAATCCCCTTTCCTTCTGCACCACCTTCATTTTCTTTAAACATACTTTTTAAAAAAAAGATTTTATTTATCTTTACACAGAAGGGAAGGGAGGGAGGAAGAGAGGGAGAGAAACAGCAATGTGTGGTCCCCTCTCCCATCCCCCCTACCGGGGGCCTGGCCTGCAACCCAGGCATGTGTCCTGACTGGGAATCGAACCAGTGACCCTTCGATTCACAGGCCGGCGCTCAATTCACTGAGTGACAGCAGCCAGGACACCATCTTCATTGTAAAGAACTCATCTGAAGTGCTACCCAGGTGTCTGCTGGAAACTCTGTGAATGAGGAAATGGGTGCCCTGAGAGCCAGGCGGCACCAGGGCGCAGTTTTCTCGGGGGGGGCCTCGAATGAGTCTTGGACCCGAGACTGCAACCCAACTGGCTCTATCTTAAATATTGGGTAAATATTGAGTCACCCAAAGGCGGGTGCCCCTTTAAAAGAGTCTGAAAACCACTAGGTGAGCACTCAATTTATTTTTGTGAATCGGGTCAAGAAGAATACCAACCACAAAGGTGAGTAGACCACACAACTGATTAAAAATAAGCTTTTGTGGGTCGTAAGAAAAAAGTTCTTTCCATTTTTAATGGTCTGTGGTTTTGCCAAAAGAAAGAAGAAAGGCAGTTAAGGTCTGACCCTTAAAAAGGCAGCAGACACTCCTATTGACCCAATCTCGCTTCCCTTCAGTGCCCTCACAGATCAAACATTTTGCAGCTCGTGGGGATCTGTACCAGCTGCTGGCGGAACGGTAAACTCAGTGAACTCAAATTCTTAGCCTCTGCCATCACTGCCTGTTTCAACAGGCCCCAGAGGCAAAGCGGGAGCAAGGAGGACATGGGTGTTTCCTCAGGAGAAAGCCGCAAAGGGACCCTGGCCCTGCCGAGGCCGGCGCTGGCAGACTCCAGCTTGGATCCCTCCCTTCCCACTCAGCTCAACAGGACGTGCAAACGAAACTCTTCTACACAATCTACGAAAAGCCCCGAAACCTGCTTTCTGCCTTCTTTTTCTGCCCCTGCCTTGGTGAGCTGTGTGCGTGATTCCCCTGAGCGAGGTCCTACACTGTGTATTGGAGAAAACCTCAAGCCCTGCTTAGTACATCCGAGGCTCCTCGCAAGCTGTCCCCACCTCCCCATGCCACCCGACTCTCCTTCCCTTCCACTCCAGGTCTGGCTGCTCTCTGCACCGACTGCACTCTCTCCCCACACCAGAGCCGACTTCTGCTCAAGCCGTCGGCCATCTCTCCGGAGCCCTCCTACCCCACCCTCCTCACAGCGCACCACCAGGGGCATCCAGGAAGCCTTCTGTTGGCGCCAGAGTCTCTCCCCCCATTTTCTGTAAAACAGTTATTGTCTGAGCCACACGAACAGCGCACTCAATTACACATCGCCTTGTGTGGTTTCTTCTGTAAACAACTTCATTGAGATATAATTCACATACCATAAAACCCACCCACTTCAAGTATACAGGAGCGGGCCAAAGCAGGTCTACAGTTCTTATGGAAAAATAATACAGTAATTAATAAGTAATACAAGAATAAACGCTGTGTTTCATGTGTTCACAATGGTATTCCTACTTTGGCCCACTGCTGTATAATTCATTGTTTTTTTTTAGTACATTCTCAGTTATGCAACCACCACATTTAACTTCAGAACATGTTTTATCACCCCAAAAAGAAAGCCTGTACCATTCGCACCATCCCCTCCCTCAGTCTGGGCAACCACTAGTCTGCTTTCTCTCTGTGCAGATTTGCCTACACCCGCTAGTCCGTGTCAGGGACATCATTCAGTGGATGGTCTTTCGTGACCAGCTCCTGTCATGTAGCGCATTTTCAGGGTTCTTCTATGCTGCAGCATGTCTCAGTACCCCATCCCTTTTAGCGGCTCCATAATATTCCATCACATGGAGACGCTGCCTTTTATGTGTCTGTTTGTTGACTGATGGGCAGTTGGTTATACTGTCAAAATGGTTCCTGTCAAAAGCGTCCATGTCTCGCCTCTCCTAAGAAACAACCAGCAACTCAGGACAGACCTGATTATTATTATTTCCCCACCACAGCGCCTAACAACGTCAGAAATGCAGAAAACACTCAGTGGGTCTGGAACTGAATGTAGCATGTGGCCAAGGCCAGTTTGCAGAGGAAACAAACAGCTGGCCTACAGCCATTGGGTTACAGTGGATGTTTTCACAGCTAGTAGTGCTCCCGGACATCCAAGTCTCCCTTTACAAAGCAGGGATAATGCCACTTTCTTCTAGGAGGTGATGGAAAGGTCACCGACCGTGTACTGGTTTACCAGGCCCTGCCCACCTGTGACACCGCCCTGAACTCCAGGCCTGACCCGAGGGAGCCCCTGCGTGTGGTGTGGTGGCGAGGTGAGGCCATCACTGCTCACTGGCGGCCCGCGGCAATCAAGTCCCTACTCTCCCTTCTCTTTTGGTCGTCACCCTGCCCCCCTGTCGGCCCCCACTGGCAAGGCCCTGGCATCTGTGGCTCCGTGGCCTCCGAGCTGGCCTTTCTCTGGTCAAGACCAATGGTCCCAGGCTACGCCTGTCACGTATTAGCTAGCAGGAACGGAGTAAACTGACACCTTTCCTGGGCTGGCCCTAGAACAGGAAGGAAAGAAGGCCAGCTGATGGCTCGGCCACGTGAAGACAACCATTCCAACCCGGAGAGAGCCTGGCTCGTGGGAGCTGCGGGGGCACGGCCGTGGGAGGGGAGCAGCAGACCAGAGCACTCGCTCCAGGCGGCTCGTTTCCCGAAAGAGGAGGCGGGGTGGGAGCAGGAGGGCGCCGGGCATCTGGGTTCCCTGGCGACTGACCTCCTTCGTTCCCAGGCCGAAGATGTTCGGTGGGAGTCAAGTGACAGCGACCATTCACTCTCACAGACTCGAGGTGCCCTGCGTTCACGGTGCAGCGTGGAAGAAAAGGCGCATTGTGCTTTGACGCCCACGGCACCGAGTCGCTGTTCCTTCCCGGGGAGCGGGGAGTCGAGGGTTGGGGCTAGGGCTGGACTGGCCGGTCCTCAGAGGACGAGGGCGGGCAGTGCCTCAGGGGACCCTCGGGAAAAGGGAGAACCGAGACTCCTGCTCGGTAGCCTGAGTGGGAGCCCGAGTGTGAGCCCGAGTGTGAGACTGAGGAGGCCTCTGCTGCTGAGGCCGTCTCTTGGGGCAGTGCGGACGGCAGGGGGACTGTGGGAGGCTGTGCGGGCAGACGGGTGCCCCTTCATGGAGACCCCCCCGACGTCCCTTTCCCTTCCTACTCCCTCTCAGACACCATGGCTTTGTCACCCCAACAAGCCAACAAGATGCAGCGTCTTGCTTACGGCGGGACCAGCCAGAAACCCGCCACAGTCGCCTGGCAGGCAGTTCTGCCCTGGGCACATCGGAGCAGATCCAAGTTCTTTTCTTTTTTTGTTTTTAAGATTTTATTTTTTTATTTTAGAGAGGGGGAAAGGAAGGGAGAGAGGGAGAGAAATGTCAATGTGTGGTTGCCTCTCATATGTGCCTAACTGGGGACCTGCCCTGCAACCCAGCCCTGACTGGGAATTGAACCAGCAACCTTTCGGTTCTCAAGCCAGCACGCAATCCATAGAGGCACACCAGCCAGGGTCAAGTTCTTGATTCTCTATCTCTGTGTCTTCTGCCAGCCATGGGCATCATGTGGGGTTGGGGAATGAAGCCCTGAGCGGGCCCAAACCCATACAAATCTTCTGTTCTTGTGAGACGATGAGACCCCAGCTCCCCCAAATCCAAGAAGATGGGGCACTTTCCTCAACAGAGCTGTCAAAGGAACAGCAGGCCTATGCCCGGCCCTGCCCAGGGTGACTGGATTTACATCACACCTTGATCTGTATAAAGCACGCTGTACTGCAACCTGAGACAACTGAAGAGTGTGAGAGCCCGGTATGGGACCTGAGGTCACAGAACTGAGGTGTCGGTGTTCAGAGCAGATGGCAGTGTTCCCGGCAGAGGCTGGACGTAGTGGTAAGGAGAGGGGCAAGTGAGTAAGAATTTAGGTTGGGAGCGAGAGGAGCAGAAAAGATAAGGGGCTTATGAGCCGGGTGGAGAGTGGACCTTGGGATGAGGCCGAGGAGGACAAGACGTCAGACTCTCTGGCCTGTGTGGGATGGAAGGTTCACAGTGGGAAATAGTTTAAAACAAACAACAACAAACCCCACTAAAGAAGAAGTCCCAGGGAACACATTTCTCTGCAGAGACTATGAATGCAGGCCATTCATGCCACATGGACAAATATACCTGGACGTGTATTTCGAAATGCCACTTCGTCAGCCCTGGTCCCGTAACAGCCAGTTGGCCGTGGCAGGCATTCACCCCCCCCCAGCCCTCCACTTAACGGTGAACCCAGTGACAAATAACAATATATCTGCATAGCACTTTGCAATTCAGCATGTGCCTTCCCATATATTGTCTGGGGATGCTTAAACAACTCTTTACAATGGTAATACTCGTATTGGCCAATAATGTACGGCACGCTTACTAGCTCCCATACACGGCGATGGCTTGTCACACAGATAGACGATCGCTGAATCCACACAGGGACCCTGTGGCAGCGGCGCTCCCCGTGCGGAGCCCAGTTCTCACCCAGTCCTCACAGCCCCGTGAGGCAGACTCTGTTACTATCCTCATTCACACAGCGGACACTGAGGCTCCAAGAGGTCTGGTGGGTGTCCAAGACAGGTCACCTAGCTGGGCCACCAGCTAGTGGCCAAGCTGAGATTCACACCCAGGCGGCCTGGCTCTCCAGAACCCACACAAATCCGGATCCCAGGTCTACCGCCTGTACTTCCACGGCGTCTTTTGCCATCCTCGACTGCAGTCAAGTGACCGTATCCCCTTCTGTCTAATGGCACCAGTGTCCCCCACCTTCACACATGGGTTTCTCAAGTCGGTTGTGTTGGCTTTCTCCCCGCCTTCTCATCTCCTCAATGTCCTCAGCCCCACGACTACGACCTGAGCGCTCAGCGCTTTTAACTGTAAGGGCACGTTCCCACCCCTGCTCATCTACCCTTTAAAGCTGAGCAGACGTGACTGCACACCTGGCAGGTAAGAAGTTGAGGGGAGAGGAAGGGCGTTTTGACAGTGGCAGGCTCGGGACTTAATAACACTGGCCTATTTCGGTGTGGCACTTGGTACTCTACAAGGCCTGTTCATTCATGCTTGTGTTACTCCTGTTCATTCCCATCCGAACCTGAGAAAATGGGGGGTGAGGGACCTCTCTGGAAGTCACCGAACAGGGGTTGGCATTGGCTCTAGATGCAGGTCCTGGGCCCCTCCACGGCATCTAAATCCTCACGCAGCGCACGGGACAGCCGGGCGACCCACTCAGGTTCTTACAGCTCTGCCTGGGCCACAGGTAGACGGCACAACCTCTCCCTCCCCATGTCCCTGGCTCAATTGTGGATCAGTCACCTGACACCCTGCCAGGTCCCAAGCCCCTCACCCTTGATTACAGTTTACAGCTGAGTTGATGACCTCTGATGACCCCTGCCTGACTCCATTGAGAAGATTAAGAACATTAAGCAAAGGGGCTCATCAACCGTCCCCTGGGGCCAGCTCTCCTGATCACACATCCTCAGGCTGTCCGCTCTCAAGCCCCGCCTCCCTCACCCCCCCACCCCCCGCCCCACCATAGGCACTGCATCCCATCCCCTCACACTCCCGAGAGCCTGTTCCCTCCCCGTCCAGAATTTGGAGCTTCTCAGCCTCAGCTGTCCAGTCTCCGTTTCCCACCTCTTCAGCCAAGCCAGTACCCTCACTGCCCCCTCTCTTCTGCTTTCTCCCACCCGAAGGACTCCGCTTCTATGACAATGTCTTTCTCCTCCTATCGCTGCATCATGTTCCCAAGGCTCCCCCAACTACATTCTTCATCTATTTGTAATGTGACATACACACTCTCACGGCTTTATCTCACACTTACTCATGCTGCGTGGCCGTGGGCTGCTCCTAGGGCAGCGTACGCCTTATCAGTGTACCCTCTGGGGCAGGAGCGTGTCACCTATGTGTCACAGTCCACCCGGGCAGGACGTGTCATCTGTGTGTCCCAGTCCACCCATGCAGGACTTGAGCAACCAGCTCTCAGCAAAATCTAGGCCTGATGTCTCAGGGTCAAAATTTCTGCTGTCTCTATGAAATCCTGTTGACTTTGGATTTCTGCGTTAAGAAAATTAGCGGGGAACGCCACGCTCTTCAGTGACATGGGGGAACTGGTGGTCTAGGAATGTTTACAGTCTTGGCACAAACTCCCCAGAGATAAATGAGGGGGCAATTGTGGGTGGGGGAGGAACTCGGGGTGGCTTTGAAAGCAAACTTAAAAGGAACACAGAACAGCCCAGCGGGGCTCTGGGAGCCCGCTGCAAAGGTTTTTTATTACGTTATTTTGGCTTTGAAATGGAACTGAAAACTTACTTGAGTATGACAGGCCAAGCCAGAGGAGGGAGCTTACCGAATCCTGGGGAACAACTATCATCTCAAAAGGTTTGGGGTACAGAGAGGAAGCCCCAAAGATGTGTGACACCCCGAGCTCTCGATGTCCCCCATCCGGGGAAAGCTGCGGACACGGGGAATCCAGGCGTGTGCGGGAGGGATACAGGAACCCCAATCAATTAGCAGCATCGGACACCCTGGTCCTGCAGCATTCGCCAGTCCTTAGACCCAGGGGATTTGAAGTGTAGGGCTTTTTTTTTTTTAATAGAAAAAGGGAAAAAAAATTAGAAGGACCATTTTGCATGCAAATGGCCACAGCCAGAAGAGCCCATTAAAATGTAAAAACTCCACATTGAGCCCAACAAAACTGTGCAAACTGCTGTGTTTGCCAGAGAGGCAGCAATGCAGCTCCCCACAAAGGAGCCGAGGAACAATGGCGGGCTGAATGGCCTCCGCCAGCAGGTCCCCTCGCGCGTTGCCATGGGGACCCCACCAGGGCTTACTAAAGGTATTTCCTGAGGAGAAAGGCAGTGCACACAGGCCCAGGCAGCCCGGCTAATCCTGACAGGAAGCCATCGCCATTCAGCAGCCCAAGGGCTTGGGGCCGGAGTTTTATTTTGTTTTTATTAAAAAAAAAAAAAAGATTTCAGTCTTTTGTGTGTCCCACCTCATCACTGTAATTTAGTGCAGAACCACCTGCGCGGGCCAAAGCTGTGGCCCGGGCCCTGCACCCACCCCATGACCCCCAAATACAGCTCCCCAGCCGTCGGGCAGGAGGAGGCCCAGGCGTGCAGAACCCCGCACCAAGAAGACCCAGACCGAAAGGACCCGGGGCCCCGAGAGTTTCACGGGAGCCTTCGCACAGACGTTGTGTGGGGCCACTGGTCGAAGTCCCTGTGCTGGGCTCTACCTGACGCCTCCTTCATACCTTCATACCCTACCTCTCCCCACCTCCCACTGCGGGAGCGCTCACGCAGGGGACCAGGCCTGTAATTAAGTGATTAACAAAGGAATGTGCCCAGGAGTTGTTTTAAAAGACATTTCCCTTCTTCCTTTCTCCCGGGCAAAAGCTCTCACCCTAACTGCTCCCTGACATGCTGCGGATGGAGCCAGAAAAAAACACAACCCCCCACTCCCCCAAACCCCTCTTGCACATCCATTTCCCAGAAGGGTTTCCAGTACGTGATGTTTCCCTTCTTCCCAGGAAGGCGTCGCTCTGGGAAGAGGCAAGTTCACCGGAGACGTGCAGGAGGCGGTCAGCCCGCTGGCCCAGGAACAGCAAAGGTGGATGCCCTGCGGCTAGGGGAAGGGGGCCTGAGCTCACAGTTCCTAGAAGTTTGTGTCACCGTTTCACATTTGGCACCAGGGGAATCCGGCCTTGGCGGATTCAGGGAACAGAGCCAACAAAACAGCTGGTGGTGGAGACAGCAACTCCTGCGTGACAACTGCCCCCCCTAGGACACAGTTTAGGGTGAATTAACATTTCCTGAGCAAACTTCTATGTGGAAGGAGCAGTCCCCAAGCAAAACAAAAACAAAAACGAAGGGGGGGCTACTCGCTCACTGTGATTTGAACCCAGGTCTGCGTGTTTGCATCTAGCCCTCCCTCCAGAACATGTACTGACCCTGGCATTTACATGGAATCACAGGGAGGAAAGCTGGTGGCTCTGGAGGCATTGAAACTGGACACCTGCAAGCTTCTAGGGCCACACTGGAGGGTCCAGGTTTGGGAAAAGAAGCTAGAGTGCCCCTGTTCAACAGTGGGAAACTCCCCCCAAAGAACCCCAAACCCAGTAAGGACCACTTGAATAGGCTGAAATTTAGGGGATCTAAATTTCAGGATGTGCAGGATGGGAGTCTTCTCCTGCCTTTACTAAAAATCACATCCTCAATTCAAATCAAAAACTGGCCACCAACTGTCACAACACACAGAAGTAAAAACATGTTCCACTAAGTTGTAAGGGAAAAGCTGGACAACTAGCTGAGAGAGAGAGAGAGAGAGAGAGAGAGAGAGAGAGAGAGAGTGTGTGTGTGTGTGTGTGTAGGGGTCCCGCTGCTAGAAGGGGAGTGCAGACCCGCCCACCACTGGCCGGGCGCCCAGGCCTCCCAGCCATGTGTCTGCAGCTGCGACCTGTCATGCACTTCCTGGTCTGGGTTCTGTAATGGAAAGATCATTAAGCGTGGGGGAGGGAGCAGAGTGAGATGAATCGATGAAAAGGTAACCCTGCAGCTCGCAGTCCGCTGTGCTCTAACCTTAAAGTCTGGTCAGGTTCCTTAAGGAAAAGGAATGCACTGCCCTCCCCCTACTTCACCCCCTACTAGGGCCTCGCCCAGCAGAGCTGGTTTGGGGAAGGAAACACCCCTAGCAGCTGGGCAGGAAGAAGTTGCTGCTCCCTAAACTTGCTGATGAATTATTAGAGGACTCAGCTGCTTCAGAATTTGCCTTTTGACCACTGCCCCCAGCCCCCACAAACCAAAATGGGTGCTTGGGCGCACAATTCACGAGGGCTCTCAGCACCCCAAGGTGCCTGCCATCTCCCCCTCCTGGCGAGTCCCATCAGTGCCATGGGGGTCTAGTCACGGAACTCTGTGTAAGGAGGGTCACTGTCCACTGCAGCCAAAGGAATAGGCTCTGCATAATTTTTTCTTTCCAGTGTTAAAGAGATGCTCCTTATTTTTTATACCCTGAGAATAAAGGCAGTAAACATCCTTTTAAAACACCCGGTAGGGGTGTGGAATGGCAGTTGCCAGGGGCTGGGGAAGGGGACAATGGGCAATTAGTGGACAGAGAGAGCTTTGGTTGGGAAGGTGAGCAAGTGATGAAGGTGGACAACAGCGACAGCCGCACAACGTGATGTGCTCACGCCACAGAACCGCACACTTAAAATCGGTGAAAATGGTCGCCCTGGCTGGTGAGGCTCAGTTGGTGGGAATGTCGTCCCATAACCAAAGGGCTGTGGGTTTGATTCCTGGTCAGGGCACATGCCTTACATGCAGGTCCGGTCCCCTCTGGGCATGTACAGTAGGCAACTTATTGATGCTTCTCTCTCACAGCAGTGTTCTTCTCTCTCCCCCTTCATCTCTACCTTCCTTTCTCTCTAAAGGCAATGAAAAAATGTCCTCAGATGAACATTAAAAAAATTTCTTTAATGGTGGAAATGGCCCTGGCTGGCGTGGCTTAGTGGATCGAGTGCCGGCCTGTGAACCAAAGGGTCACCAGTTCCATTCCCAGTCAAGGCACATGCCTGGGTTGCCAGTAGAGTGTGTATGAGAAGCAACCACACATAGATGTTTCCCTCCCTCTCTTCCCCTCTCTCTAAAAATAAATAAATAAAATCTTAAAAAATATTCCTAGGTATTTTTTAAAAATTGTGAAAATGGTCAATTTTATGCTATATACGTTTTATCGCAATAAAAATGGTATGGTAGCAGGCAGTGTTGGTTTTTTAAAGAGGTTCTTACTGGGTAAAATAAACTGTCAACCCTAGGTAGGTTCCCAAATATCGACTGGCCCATGAAATCTAACACTCTGGGGTCACTGGTCTGCTCCACAGATGTGCAGGATGGCAAGGATCTAGCGGATCCATCACCGTGCTACGCATTCACTCCCCTTCACTCTCTCCTTCACACCATGAAGGTGGAACATTTAGTACTCTTGTGTTTTAAGAAATTAAAAGAACATGGTTTAGGGATCTTTCTACCCGAGATGGCATGGCTGTGTGGTAGACAGCAGGTAGAAGCAGCAGGACCAAAGGCTTGCGGGGGAGTCAGGGCCAATGTCTCCACTGGGGGCTCCTTTGCTCAGACAACCTGGGCAATCTTGCATAATTAGGATCTTGGGGGAGAGACACCTACTCCGAGCAATGCCAACATTCCAGATGTCCGAAGGGATGCGAATGAGAGCCTAGTTTGAACTTCGTGTAGAAATCACTTAGTCCCAGACTCTGCTTGAGCCACAGGTGGTTCTAACCGGCTGGGTGCAGCAGAAAGGGCATCTGAGGAGGAATCCCTCAGCTGACTGGCCCTACCACTAACCATGTGACCCTGGGCAAGTCACCTCCCCACTCAGGCCTCAGTCTCCTCAGCTGTGAAATGGGAGGGCTGACTGACTTGGCCACCTCCAGCTCTAACCAATATTCCAAGTTTCAGCTGGGCCTTTGCAGTTGCACGTGACTCACTGTTATCCCCTTCTGACCCCAAGTAGCTAGCGCCAAGCTCCCTCTGGGGTGAAGGGAGCCAAGAGGGGTCTCCGTTTTGGTCACAGAGATCCAGACATCAGCGACCTTCAGTCACCGCTTCTCCTTGTTTCTTCTCTCTGGCCCGTTCTCACCAGGAGAAGCCTCAGACCGGAGGACGCAGAGTAGTCAACAGGCTGTAACTGGTGAACAGTGGAGCCCAGTTATTCGAGAAAGATTTATTTCACTGAGAACTGGCACGGTCAATAAATTTAAAAACGGATTGGGAGTCTGAGGGTAGGGAAGGGCAGACACAAAAGGAAGGCCGCTTCCAAACGCAGTCTTCAGGCAGTAATACAATCTTGATTGCCCAAGTAACGTCGATAACGACTTTGAATGCCGAAGGGAGAACTTCATTCAGTAGTTAGTCCAGGAACCTGACTCTTCTAAGGCTCAAAAGATAATTCCTAAAACCTAAGGAAAATAAACCTTAATTCCAAACGTAAACTCTGAAGTTTGACAATAAAAGAGCAGGGATTTCTGAATGCAATCAGACTCTTTCTAATTGGCTAGAGAGTTGATCAGCGTTCCACAGGCAGTGATAATTGACTTAAAGCCCCAGCAAGGCAGACGGAAGCGGTCCAGAAGAGGGTCTCCTACCTACCAAGGAAAGCTTTAGACCACCTTCCCACTCCCGGTCCTTCCTCCCTCCTCAACACCCCCAGGCACCCTTCCCATCTCCCTCCCTATTTTTGTCTTTCTCTTCCTAGACTCTCAGACAGGACCCCTTCCTCTCCTCTGAACTCTCCCAGCGCGGGAGCTCAGAGCTCAAAGTATTGGTATCAGACAGACCTGAGTCTGCACTCTAGCTTCATCATTTATTTGCTGTTTAACCTTGGCAGGCTTTTGTTTGAGCGACCTCTCTGGGTTAGTTTCCTAAACTGTTAAATGGAAATAATACCTACCTTATAGACTATTATTTTTTTTTGGTGGTGGTGGGGCATTCATTGATATGGGAGACTCTAAGTGCGGTTCCTGGGTGGGCAGCACATGCATCCGCTGGGAACTTGTAAGAACCACCGAACCACCAAGCCCAGGACCTGGAGCTCTGGGAGGGAATGCGGCGGTGGGTTTTAACAAGCCCGTCCGCTGACCTCCATGCAGTGAGGACTCAAGAGCCGCTGCATTCACCGGCATGGGCTCTATGTGCGGTGGCAGTAACTAGTTATCACCTATTTTCCTTACCTTCCTACGGAAAAGGATTCCATTAAAACTAGAAAGTTTACATGCCTTTGGAAAAAGAAAACGAATGCCCTCGTGGCTGTGTGCTCGCTGCGTGCATTCCCTTAGGGAAGAAGCGTCAAACCTCTGCCTTCACAGCTTGTGTCGCACATGCGCACACACACGCACACCACCAAAGCCCACAAACGGTGGCCCGTTTGTCCTTTCACTTGAGGGAAGAGGCCCTCTCTTCTGTCTTCACATGTTCTCATAACCTGGCTGCAAGTCCTTATTTGATGGAGTCTTTGGATGACACCACTTAAATGAGTCACTTATTGTATCTGCGCCGGTCTTGTAAGAGTCACGCTGGCCGGGGCTGGGCCTGAACCATGGTGAGGCTGGGGGAGGGATGGCATTTGTTCTGGGCCTCCCCTGCAGGAGGGGTCTTCAAGACTCTTGGTGCCCCCCCCCCCAAAAGGTCACACAGACAGTTACAGAAAAGAACTGGAAGAGATATTTACCAAACAACTTTCAATAAATGTATGTTTTATTCCTGGGACAAACTTCAGACAGTATACCCCAAATTATTATGTATTTCTTAAATCCTGCAATTATCCGTGACTAGCCCAACTACCTTGTAATATAATTTTTTAAAACACTAATTTTGTTAACTGTAAGCAAGAAGAAAAAGAGAATTTCAGGATCCTGCCACCACCCCTCTTAACATTTCTTTCTGTTTTCAAAATATAGATACTGGTAGCCTCAAAACAGTGCTAAGGGTACTGCCTCTCTGAACCTCCATCCATCAGACACTGTGGGACCACAGCCATTGTAGAGGTAGCTCTGGCTGGTGTGGCTCAGTGGATTGCCTGCTGGTTCGATTCCCAGTCAGGGCTCAGGCCTGGGTTGCAGGCCAGGTCCCCAGTGGGGGACACAAGAGAGGCAACCACACATTGATGTTTCTCTCCCTCGCTCTCTTTCTCCCTTCCTTCCCCTCTGTCTAAAAGTAAACAAATAAATAATCTTAAAAAAAAAAGCAATCTAAGTGGCCTCTGTGTCCTGGCAATCCTACCACATTCTAGAATAAGTGCGACCTGCCAGGAAAACACAGGTGTACCATCTGACGCTTTGAGAACCTCTGACCCTAGACCTTCTCCATGTAAGAGGTCTTGGCTACAGTGGAAAAGGTGGCCTCAATGGGGTTTTTGTTCAGTTGCTTATTCGAGGCTAGGAAACTCCTCTCCTTAGAACAGCTCACAGACCTATGGCGGATGCATCGCTTCGAAGTGAAGAGCAGCATGTCACACAAGAAAGGGCACAAGGCAAGCAGCAGCAGCAGCCCTTACCCCGGTCACACAGATGTACTTACCACCCTGGAAAGGGAAGTGAGATAAAGGGCACTGACTTAGCAATGTTTGAGCTGAAACGTCGGTTGGTCCAGTTGTGCGGAACCCAGTCTATGTGGGGACATGGTACGATGAACGAGAAAGAGCTCCATTGAAACCAGATCCAGCTGAGTCTGAATCTCAGTTCCACCTTCGCACCAACTGTATCACCCTCAACAAGTTACCTAACTTCTTGAACTTCAGTTGCGTCCTTCGATTATGGGGATAAACCGATGGCCATGGGATTGGTGTAAAGATACAAAAAAGTAAGGCAGGCAGAGTGTGAAGATATCATACAGAGTATTTATTAATAATTACTGTAAAAGACCTTTACTGGTATGACCTTTCTGGGGCAATCTGGCACTACTATGTAACCAACAGTTTCAGAATATAAGTGTCCTCGGATACATGGACAAGTTTTAGCTGTAAAAGTCTGTTCGCTCAAGTTCAAACTATTGAAAAGAACCTGAACACCCAGCAGTGGAGGACTGGCTAAGTAAATAGAGTCTACACACCTACACAATGGAATACTACATAGTTATTAAACACGATGAAAAAATTTTCTCTGCAATAAATACATGCTTAGGTTACAAATAAGTATATACCATACACATCCCAATTTTGTTATTTTTTAAAAAACTTTATTTATTTATTTTTAGAGACGGAAGGGAGGGAGACAGAGAGGTAGAGATAGAGAAACATCAATGTGTGGTTGCTGGGGGTCATGGCCTGCAACCCAGGCATGTACCCTGACTGGGAATTGAGCCTGCGACACTTTGGTTCGCAGCCCATGCTCAATCCACTGAGCTATGTCAGCCAGGGCCTATTTTTTAAAAGTTACATTTGTATAAATACAAGAATAAGAGTCTAAAGCAATATTCATAGCAGTGATCATTTTGGAATGATGGGAATATGAGGTTTTCTTTCCTTTCTTTACAAATCTGTATTTTCTAAATTTTCTCTGATGGACCTAGATTACATGTCAAAATGTCCATGTTTTAAAAGAGCAATAAAAAATCTTTTTTCTGATTGCACAGAACTTGGCTCTAGCGAGGGAAACAGCCAAGTGTTAAAAACTATATGTAAAGCACGGCAGGGTATAAAAAAGTGCTAGACTGAAAACTTAAACAGAACCAGGCGGGGAAAGGGAACAATTAGTGTGGAGACAAAGGAAGGCTTCACTGAGGGAGACAGCCCTAAGCTATGCCTTAAACTGACCCAAGCTAAACCTGAAGCTAAGAGTAGGAATTACCAAAAAAAGTGAAAGGATAGAAAAGGATAGAAGGGTAGGGATGGTCATTTCCAACTAAGGGACCAGGATGAACAATGGTTAGATAGGAATGTATATGTTGTATTCAAAAAAGGAGAAAGGAGGAGTTTGGTTTGGCCAGATTGGGGAGGAGTGAGATGGGCGGGGTTGGGCAGGGAGAGTGAGTGCAGCAACCAAACTCTGGGGGAGAAAACATCGTGAATGAATGGTAAAAGGAGCATTAGCCAGGGGCTAGGTTTGGATCCTGGAGAAAACCAAGGAAAGGCTAAACTCTAAATTCAAGTTCCTTTGTTGATTAAGTATTGAGGCTTCAGTGTTTGCTGGTTTTTTAACCTCTTTTCTTATCCAGGCTCATCTCCACTGAAGTCCACTCTGCCAAACTCCTTGACCCTCTCACCCACTTGAGGCTCAATGAGCCCACACATCCAGGGCCTGGGAAACACGGCCGCAGGCACCCAAACGGCAAGACCTGCTGCCCCAGCGTTCACCACCTCTCACACAATGCCCCCAGGAGGCTGGGCCGTGCCCCAAAGTGTGGGATGAGGAGGGAGCACTGAGTCTCCAGCTCCGTCGGAGCCAATCTTTCTCCGTGCCTGGATCTCAGTGGACAGAGACCCCTCACCCCAGCATTCCCCAGTCCACAGGGCACAACCCTTTAAATGAGGGCAGCGGGCACCTCATTCCTCCAGTGAAAAGGTAAGAGTCGTCATGAACCAAGACACAGGACAGGGGGACTCTGCAGGCAGGAGCACAATGTCTTGGTACCACCTGGTGGTCCCACGAAAAGACAGTAAACCTACTCTGAGGGGCTTCAGGCAAGTGTCGCCCTACTTGGCGTCATCAGCTGTAAGTCAGAGCAACACTACCCTCCATCCGCCCCAAGTTCAGGAGTAGCCTAAGGCTTCTCCTAAGAAGACCATTTGGGATTTACTCCAGGCCCTCAGGAGCCCAGGTAGAGCAGTTAGCTTTCGGCTCAGTCACGTGGGGCCTGGTGTGTGAGGTAAGGAGGCAGAGAGAAGACAGTGTTTACAGTTGAGTCTCCAGAATGAATAGAGAGGCCTGGGCAGCTGGACTGGGGAGACCAGGAGCGCCAGAGCAGCTGGACTTTCCCCAGTCAGCAGGGAAACAGTTGTCTCATTTCCAGGCTTTGGGGAAGGAAGGAAGAGGCAAAGGTGGTGTCTACAGGGTGAGCTGGAGCCCCCAGTGGCCCCAGAGGAATGAGACACTGTAAAAACAGGGCGCAGCTGCTGGTCAGGCTCTCTGACCCTGGACCTCACCCTCCCGGGATAATGACTCCCTGGGACTCATTTCTCCCAAGGCCATCCATCAGCGCCCCAGACACAAGCCATCACTCACTGCTTCTGCCGGACCAGGAGCAAGTACCCCGGCTGAGCCCTGCTGACCCACCTCCGTGCTGGGGCCACACCAGAAGAATGACACTCTTGCTCCGGTTCCTGCCACCCCAGACTCCAGGTAGTCACAGAAACCGGGTGACAGAATCCTGGCCCGATTCTTTGTTTGGGCTCCCTCCCCTCCCCCACCTATGGCAAGGGCTCTGGACAGCCATTTGTTCTTCCCTGAGAAATTCCTCCTCCCTGACTTCGGGGAGCTGGCTGGCAAAGCCAGAGTGGAAAATCAGTGGAGCTAATGGTGTAGCAATGCAGAAGCCAGAGCCAAGAACACAGCGCTGGAGTGGCTTTGCTGCACTTGCCCGGCCTGGTCAAGCACTCCTCCCTCACATTCTCTCACAAGCTGATCGCTGGCCTCCCTCCCCCCACCCTGCTGGGCTCAGCAAAACACTTGCAAACACGCCCGTTCAAAGGCACTCTAGTCACCCCTCTCTGGGGAGGAGGATATGGGACACAGCGGATCCTCGGATCCTCGGGGAAAGCGGGTGGCTCAGCACCAGGCAGATTTCTACAGTCCCGAACCCACAATCCTTGCTCTCCTGTGGGCCATCCGACATCACCTTTCGCTCCATGTAATTCCACTCGTCTTCTGGCAGAGGGTGAAGAAACTCCTCTTCAACATCCAGTGTGAACCAGAAGTAAACAGGTTCTTTCCACAAGAAGGAACTCTGCTGGGGCGGGGTGGGGAGGAGGACGCCCCTGCACGTGTCCCAGGGCAGCACTGGACACTGGTCCTCGGGCCACACCCATGGGCTGCAGCCAGCGGGGGTCACTGCCTGTCCAGGGCTGGCAGTGGAATACCTTCGAGCACCTATTTGAGGTGCATACCCTTTGGACCAAAGGCAGCTGTGGGACCCCCGGGGAGGGGCTTGCCTGGGGTGGCCAGGGCCCTATAACTTGAGGCCGGGGCGATGCCTCTGGCAGCACCGGCAGCCTCTCCCCCACGAGCGCAGGTTTCTGTGGACACAAAGACAAAGCCTGGCTTTGTGGCGCACGGCATCCAGGGATCCAGGGGGCTTGCAGCCAGAAATGGAAACTGCGGCTTTTCCATTAAGTGTAACCTCTCCCCCTTCAACGGGCCACCAGGCTCCTTCAAATCTGGAGAGGTGGGAGGAGCTGTAAAACCCCTGCCCATTAAATTGCTTATTAGTTGCAGATTTCCAAGCATGCTGGCAAGTGTTTTGAGACTGCAAGTCTCATACTGTCCCCTCAACCACAGGGTCTGGGGTGTTTAACCACATTATGCTAAAAAGGGGGCAGGACCCCCATTCCCAGTTGTGAGAAGTGGCCTTGTAAAGGGTTTACTTGCCTTTCCCCAGGACTTACTCTTAAAAAGAGAAAAATACACGGACACAACCCTCCTCAAGCTCAAAATGCCCTTTAAGTTGCTGCTTATCTGTTAAAGGGGCATTCCACCCGTGACCCGGCTTCGGTCTGACCACGATGCCTCCTCCCTCAAAGCCTCGTCTGAAACAAGCTGAGCCTCTCTAAGTTCCTGAACTAGAGAAGGGAAAGGAGAGGGAGGGAGGGAGGCTGGTTTTCCTGGAACCCTTATTAAAGCAACTTTCCAAAGACAGCCAGAAACTCCAGGCCCTCCCCACTCCCTCAGGAGCATTTGCAGACTGGGGGAGGGGTCCCCAACACACTTGCGCACGCACACATATACACACTCACTCACACCCACAGCAAAGCCTTCCTAAAGGGGAAAAGCTCTCAGTGTGAGCAAGGTTTTGGGTAGTTTGCTTTAAACTTTTGAACAAACTTTTTATGCACAGACTACAGTCTTTTCTGAGGACAACAGCAGCATTATTATTTAACAGTCAGCAGGGCCAGAGCTGCAGAACCGTACATCACGTTTATCTGTGAGATGCCGTCACTCACAAAGCAAGGAGATAGACTGTCTCTCGTGACTTTGCAGCAGTTCTCTGAAGACCACGGGGCACACGTTCTGCTACCACAAAGCTCAGGGGGGACGAGTTATGTGAAAGGGCCACACTAAGAGACGGACTTACACGCAGTCCCAGGGTCAAGCAGGGAACTGCTCCCCAGGTCCGCCCAAGAAACAAGCTCCTCACCACGTGCCGTCTCCTGTGGGCAATCAGGAAGCGGCGCCCACAACAACCACTTACTGCTCACTGACCATGTACCAGGCACTGTTCTAGGCGCTTTGCATACAGTCTCGTCTGATATTCACTATGATGTCAGCAACAGATGTTCATTATCAACATGCTACAGAGGCGCACAGGGGAACTTTCCCAAGAGCCAACAGTCAGGAAGAAGAAAACTTCCAGAGAAAACTTCTGCCCCCATGAAGTCTCGTACGCACATGTTCACAGGAGTTTTAGTGGGGACAGCCAACCTTGCTGACCACCTGACAGGCCCCCCACAGGTGTGCACACAGCTCCACCCCAAGCAAGCCCAGCACTGGCACCGGCACGGCGATCTGCAGTGACAGAACGTGGGCCGGTGCTGCCCGGAGTCAGCGCTGCACGGGGGCTCGAGGGGAGTCTGGGGGCTGGGGGCCATGAAAACGCTCCATGTCTCGATGCGGCTGGCAGTTAACATTTGTCAAAACACACTGAACTACTACCCAGTTAAAATTGGTCTATTTTACAGAATCTAAATTATACCTCAATTAAGTTGATGTTTAAGAAATGGCCGACTGACTCCAGTCTGCGCTGCTGCCCAGCCTCCAGAGGCCCCTCCACCTCCCCTCTTCCCTCCTTCCTGGTCCTGAGGCCTGTGCTTTGTTCTCATCAGGACCCTCAGCACCCTGGCTGCACCCTCCATCACGGCCGGCTTCCTTGCCCTGCCTGGACCCCACAGCCCGCAGCTTCAATACCCCCTCCACCCTCTCTCTCTACCACCACCTCTCCCCCTAAAATTCCAGGGCCTGCACCCTCGTACATCTCTTTCCTGCTTACAAGTGCCCATGCTATTCAATTTTTCCACCCTCCACTTTTGGGCTGCAAAAGAGTTTCTTAGAGAAAGGTCTTTTGTTTTGGGATTCTGGGGTTTTTTGGGTTTTTGTTTTTTTTTTTTTTGCTTTTTAGTACTTTAGGTTCCATATAAATTCATATTCTTCAACCTCACCCAAGCCCTCCTTGCTTTGGGGCTCTCTTTGGGGCTCGCCATCAGCACTGAGGCTGATCCAAATCTTCTCCTCTCCTCCCAAACCTCCCACCCTAACTCACTCCCTTCCTCTCACCTCACCTTGTGTGTGGGACTCTAGCCACCTGTGGCTGACACCCCGCCTGCTTAAGCCAACCCATAGATTCTATTTCTATAGCGTCTCTACTACTTTTTCCTTCCTTTACAATTTCAGGGCTCCTGCCCTAGTTTATACCCTCGTTTCCTTTAGCTAGACATGAAAAACAAACATCTCTCTTTCTGGAGATAGTAGTGGTAGCAGCTACTAACATTTTATATATAAGTGCTTTGTCTGGATTAGTTTACTTAATCCTTTATTGTTTTTCCCATTTTAAAGATATGCAAACTAGCCCTGGCAGGTGGGGCTCAGTTGGTTAGGCATCATCCCTGCAAAACAAAAGGTCGCTGGTTCAAGTCCTAGTCAGGGCACTTGCCTGGGTTACAGGCCTGGTTCCTGGTTGGGGGCATGTGAAAGGCAACCAATGTAACTCTCACACATTGTTGTTTCTCTCCCTCTCTTTCTCCCTCCATTCCCGTCTCTCTAAAAATAAATAAATAAAAACTTTTTAAGAAAAGATGAACAAACAAAGGCTTAGAGTCTCTGAGTGATTTACCAAAGCAAGTAATACAACTATTAAGTGGTGGAGCAAAATTCACACAGGCCCGTCTTCTTCCTCCCATCCAGCCAAACTGGGCTAACAGTTTTCTGAAAGCTGTATCACACTGCCACCTGCTCAAAACTTTTCAAGACTCCCTGTATCTACCCATTTAAGTATTTCCTTAGTAGGGAATTAAGGCCTTCGATGTGCTCATAACTCAGTCCAAGTTTTCTGAGCATTACTTTCCACAACTGCCTATCCAGTCACCAGATAAATCGTTCTCTGTACACCTTACACATCCTACCTACCTTGGTACTTTCGCTCATGCTATTCCACCTGGAACGTCCTTCGGCTCCCCCTTCCAAGCCCCGCCCATCCCTCTGGACCCATCTCAGACGCTCCCTGCTCCCCTTGTCCTCTGCATGCCTGCAGCATTTTGTTGTAACTGCACTGTGTGGTTTGAACATGGTCGACCTTGTATTTAGATGCCTCTGAACTCACCCCCTACCCCCACCAGACGGCGAACTCTCTGTGGGCAGAGACGGACGGTCCCATCCTGCTTTGGGTCCCTGGCACATCTAGCTCAGGTCTTGCCTTTAGTTCTGTTACTGAATGCAACATCAATCTGCCGGCTGCCGTCAGTGCACGTTCTTGAATGTTTCACACCCCCTTCCCCATCACTACACACGTGGACGAACATTCTCATTCATCACGTATCATTCGAATAGGTCCTGACAGCTGAGAATGACAGTCCTTCAAATGCAGCCACCAAGTCACGTGCACATAGGAGCCTCTCACCCACTGCCTGCCAACCTTCTCTATTTGTGTGACCAGCCGCTGAATCGCAAGCCACATACCCTTTGGCAGCAGAAAAGCCCAAACATTAGTTCTTAAAGACCCTTCCTTGAAAGCCACTAGGTATGCTGCACCTGTAACCTCCAGGAGGTAATTTTCCAGTTCCAGCAGATCCCACGCGCAGCAGGGCAAGTCCTTCCAGCAGCAGGGCAAGTCCTTCCCGTTACTAATGTAACAAGCTCTCTGCATTTCCAACAAGCTGTAGATCTCTCTCAGCTCCCGTGACCCATTACACTCCCTGGCACTCGATCTCTTCCAAATCTGTCCAGCAGCACGTACCGAAAGCAAACAGCTCAGCAAACCTCTAGGGCCTGTGAGATGTGGTCAACGAAGACAGAATGGCAAGCACGCAGCCGTGACTGCCGACCCCCACGGAAGATGTGTCTTTGGGACAATTCTGAAAGCCAGAAGTCTTTATCAAGCTCCCACATCCCTCAACACACTCTGTAGCCTGACATAAGTCCTAAACCCAGATTCATAGGTCAACCCTCACGCTGCCCACGGCATCATCCACCCCATTTCATTACTCATCTAGGTTAAGGAGCCGGCTCTTGGGTCCTAATCAAAAGTTCTTTTTTTAGAAGAGAAAAGCATAAAACCTCCCATAGCACGTCTCCTCTGGCAAATGGATGTCACCAGCCTTCATGACCCAACCTCTCATGAAGCTGGTTGTGTTTCTAACGAGGCCCTACCCGCCCGGGTATCTTGGGACTCTTTCCTACCAGAAAACAGACCTTTGCCCCTCCTGAGGTGGGGCTCGCCCAGTCGACCACGTCACCTCCAAGCACATGGCCTCCCTCCCGGCCCACCCTGTTTCTGAGGGCCAGAAATCCGGGCTGACTCTCAGCCCGGGACTTACCTTGTTCAGGCGAGGTCGGGGCCGGCCTGGCCGTGCAGAGTGTGGCTGTGACCAGCACAGCCCAGAAGAGGAGGCACTTCCAGCTCCACATCCCAGTTCTGCAGTTAGAGGTTGGCGATAAGGCTCCACACCTCCATGGAGACTCTGCCTTGAGCCTGATTCTCCTTCTCAAGCTGACTCTGTGGAAATGAAACAAACGCCTATGAGGATCTGCATGGGGGGTGGGGGCGGGGGGCGGCAGGAGCAAAGAGGAAAAGAAGGTAAAGCAGTCACGCAGCCACTCTGCTTAGAAGGGGGCTTGAAGCTGTAACTTACTCCTTAAAGCACAGCCAAGAGACCCGTGGTCCTGCCGCAATGCTAAATTCAAGGTTATAGGCCTCCCTTAGACAAAGGAGTGCTTTAATTCAGTTCTACGTGTATTTATTGAGTGAGGCTATGCACGAGCCTTGCTGGGATAATCATGAACTTCTGGGGCATAAGCGCCGAGATCCTTTGTGCTGGGAAAGCCAACAGCTTTAGGAAGGGCCCAGGTGGTTCTGCCACGTCCTGGGCAACGACTGCACAGAGTATGGCGGGACTGCAGGAGCCTTCACTCTCGTCCTGGCTGGGTGTCTTAGTTGGTTCGAGCGTTGTCCTGAGACACCAAGCTTGTGGGTTCGATCCCTGATGCCCGCCAGGGCACATACGAGAAGCTACCAATGAATACATAAATAAGTGGGACAACAAATTGGTATTTCCTTCTTTCCCCTTCTCTCTGTCTCTAAAATCAATCAATAAAATTTTTTTTTTAAATAAAAAGACTTCACTCCCTCCAGTGCAAAACCAACAGTTTGTTGCGGGGCAAAGAGAGAGGAAGAATCTCGGACTAAGCCAAGGACTAGGAATGAGATGCTGACTGTCTCTGGACCTACGCAGCGAGGAAGCTGAAAAGAGTGATCCCCAGGGTCCTCTCTTTTTATCTCGAAAACTATGCATCGCAGGGATCTCTGGTTCCATCAGCTTCCCTCAGGGAGAGAACACAACTCTCACCAGCTCCTTAAAAAGAGCCTCAGAGTGCGGAGCCATGAGGTGGGTCCAGTCCTCTCCTCCGCGCTGAAAGGTGACAGCTGATGTCCGTCCGACAGAAATAAATCGGTAAGTCAGAGTGGGCAAGGGGGGTGGGGTGGGGCAGTGGGGTGCTGAAGAGCCAACGGACTCTTGCTAGGCCTGATTCAAAGATGGCTCATATCAGCCCAAGTTAAAAGCACAGGCCCTTTACCCTCCTCAGGTCTGGAGGGCTAAAATTAAAGACAATACCTGGGGTCTTAAGGAACAAGGGATTGTTGCTGCTAAACATTTACCAAGTGATAAGACTTTCTGGGCACTGTTTGGGCAACATGGGGGTGACCACCCCCATCTTCCCGGTGGCTTTTGCCCTAAATACTCCAGGGCACTATCCAAGCTATTCAGAGAATCTGCTTCCCCGGAACATGCCCTAAAGTGGCGCCCCAGCCCTGCCTCCTCCGAGCCAGACAGGGCCCTGTGAGTGAGTCAGTCTCCGCTGGCAGAAACCCCCCAGAGTCCTGGCTTCATTCACACGCGCCTGCCAGTGGGAGTACGAATGCGCTACTACTAGCTCCCTCCCCAGGCTTTCCTAAAAATGCTTAATGATTTCAAATCAAAGGAGAAGTAATATTTCTCTTTTATTTTTCTAAATTTAGGAAAGGGACTAGAAGAGGGAGAGAGCGGAACAAATATTTACTGGATACCCACTACATGCCAAGCATGTACTAGGTAAAATCTGTAAGTATGAGACTTCATTTCTTCCTCGCCATAAACTTACAAGGGGTGGGGTGGAAACCATTTCCCCTTTTTGCCACGGGGACACTGAGACTCAAAGAGGGTAAGCACTTTGCCCAAGGACACGCAGCTGGTAAGCAACGAAACTCTTCGTCACCCAGGTTTTCAGAGGCTGCCGAATGGGGTGGGGGGAAGGAAATCAGGGGCTGCTCAAACCTGCCTCTATCTGATGCAAACTTATTTTCCCCAAAGGGCACCCCCTGTGCCACAGAGAAACCAAGTAGACAAGGACAGATCTGAGGTAATTCTGGGAATGCGAGCGCCTCGGTTCCCAATCCCATTGGTTGAAAGACCCTTGGAAGCAGCTCACAAATGTGTCATCTAGGACGTGGAATGGGGCATGACCCCTGGCCTGGGACAGAAGTGATGCTTGCCAGAGGACATCCCTAAACCACATTCCACATCTCAGTAATCCCAAAGATATGCCAAACCGATGCAGGCCTATCACCCAAAAAGGCACACTCAGCTAAGAACATAAGTCCCACAGGAGCCACTAGAGTAATGAATGACTTTTTAGTATCCAGCAGGAAAGGGTGGTGCCACCTTGAGAAGTTTAGCTTGTTTTCAAATGTAGCAGACAGGCAGCTTCCATCACCACCTGACCAGTCTGTCCCCAGAAAAGCCTGTCCACCTCCTCACAGACGTGGGTTGGCTGCAGACTGTTCAAGTTCAATGCACTTTGAATTAATCTTGTAGTTTCCCAGCAAAAGTCTCTTCTTCTGCTTCTCTGGGCCTCAAGTCCCACATCTGTAAACCAAAGGATATTAAGAAGACCCAGCCTCTGTCTGCCACCAACTCCTGGAATGAGAAGGTAAGTGGGCATACACCTCATTGCAGAAAACGCAGTGATGCAAACCACTAGTCCACACACTGCCTGGGAACCAGGGACTGCCACCTTCTCCTTTACCTCACCTTCTTCTCATTCAACTAATTCATGAATTCTTAAAATCCCCCCGAAACTGTCTCCTTCCTTCACTGCTGCACAGATGTGACCTGTCACCTCATAGGTGTACACAGCAGCTTCCTCAGAGACCCTGCAGTCAGCGCCACCATCAGTTTCTCCCAAATGTCAGGTCCCCTGGGACTGGCAACCCACTCTGTCTGGGTGCAGAGGTCCCCACTAGGGAATGGGGTGGGGGACACAGACACACACACCTCCGCTTTACCACTTGATGAAGGGGCTGAAGTACTTGCCTTGCATCCATCAAAGGTGGTTCTCAGGACCAATGGGCAGCACAAGTGAAAGTACCTGTTCTCTCCTCTCTCAGGACTAATTCAATGCAAGATGGGATGGTGGCTGGTGAGAAAGCAGGGGCTAGAATATACGAGCTGGCATTTCTATTGAATTCTAAGAGTAACGGTTTTATGACCATCAGATCTCCCTGTCCAAAAATGATGTAAGGAAAACTAGCTTACAAGTTCAGGGCCAAGTCTTTTTCTTTTGGTTTTCTGGAAAAAGTTAAGAAATTAATTCTTGCCCTTCCATTTATGACCCTACCACCCTGGGAGAGTCACTGAACCTTTCTGAGCCTCGGTTTCCCACTTGTTGGAGGGTGCTACAATTTTTGACTTGTCTACGGCACAGGTTACGAGGGTCAAAGGGGCACTTGCTTTCTTCTCTCTAAAGTCTTAACCAAATGTAAGGAATTATAAACACCGTACTTCAGGCCACTCCTTGGGAGCACTCTCAGGATGTTTTGGTAATTGGCAGCAGGAGGACACAAACTTTCTACCCTTGCAAAGGTATTTCTCACTTTCCACCTTCAAGCCCCACACTGTAGACACAGTGTCCTATACGGTGGCCGCGAGCCACTTGTGGCTACTGAGCACCTGAGACGTGGCTAGCGCGAACTGGGGTGTACTAGAAATGAAAAGAACAGATTCTGGAACCATGGTAATAAGAAAAAGTAAAGTACCTCAATAATTTTTATATTGATTACATGTTCAAATGATAATATTTTGAATGTATTGGGCTAAATTAAATATATTGTCAGAGTCAAAACAAACAAATGAGTTAATAAAAATTAATTCTGCCCTGACAGACGTGGCTCAGCTGGTGGGGTGTTGTCCCACAAAGAGGACAGTGGCCGGTTCAGTGTCCAGTCCAGGTCGCATATGAAAGGCAACCAATCCATGTTTCTCTCTCACATGGATGTTTCTCTCCCTCTCTTTCTCCCTCCCTGCTCCTCTCTCTAAAATAAATAAATATTAAATAAGTAAGTAAGTAAATCTCTCTGCTGGTTTCTTTTTACTTAATTCCTGGTGTGGTTACAAGTGGTTTGTGCTGTATTTCTACGGGCAGCACCACACTAGGCAACCTCTACACTCTGCACAAGTGCTTCTTTGCCTTCCCCTCCACCTTCCACGGGCCAAGCTTTCACATCCTCTGAGCCCCACCTCAAAAAGCCACAAGCCTTTCTTGGCCTTCTAGCTGAGGATCTCATCCGTCTGAATTTACAAAACACCATGGGACAGCAAGCTCCTTAACAGCAGGGTCTGTACCTGATTAGGCTTTGTTAGCAAAGCACCTAATATGTACACAGCAGATGCTGACACATTTGTTAACTGGATGAATAAATGAATGAAAGAAAGAAAGGCTGAAGGAAAAGACACTGACATAGATACTCACGTACAAAAGAGGTTGAGAACGCCAGAGAAAAGCCATAGTCAAGTAGTCCTTGTAGCCAGACAAGATCTATTTCAAAACTTAACAACTAGGACATTTTCTAAACTTTTCAATGCCTCAGAATTGAGGAAATAATACCGCAATATTACAGAACAAGACTGCTTAACAGAAACGGTCGCTTTTCCCAAAAGCGAGCATCCTCTGCTCCCTGTTGAGAGTGGCAGAGCAAGTACTCACTAAGCACCCGGATGAAGTTGTGCAGCTCAGCCTGCACAGTTTTAGTGGGGGCAAGGAAAACACTAACTTTAAAATGCTGAGTCCCTGTAAGAAGTACCCAAATGTCCTCGGGAGCGAGGTATATATAAAAAGTTAAGTGAAAAGATAATTAGCGAAACACTAACTGCTCCACTATATTCTAGGAAACTTTGCTACCGAAGACAGGATGGACGAGTGGATCTCCACCGTGTTCTTGGAGCTGCTTTCCTAGGTGAGGGCTGTTTACTTGGGGACCAAACATAGCTCCTTTAATTACAAGGGGCAATGGGGGTAAGGAGAGGATTTCTGTTTAAGGTAAATGCAACCTTAGAGGGAAAAGCAAATATCTTAGCTTGAGTCTGGTATTTAATCCTCTCTGGAAGCACCACAATCTTCTCTGAAGCTCTACATCTGGACCCCCACCAGTCCCTGGTGCATTCAGACCTTTTACAAAGCTCTTGGGAAAACAGACGCAAGACAAATTTCCCAAGAGGAAATTAAACTCAAGTGATGTGAGGCCTCTTCAGAACAAGATGTATGAATCAATTCTCTCCAGCGCCTTTTCCTCCAGCAGCAACAGGCTCCAACTTTCCTAGGAAGCTCTTAACTAACAGCCATTTTGATGAAAGAGATTAAAAAATGGAGGCAAGAAGAAAGCTTTCAGAGGAGCCCGCTGCTAAAACCCCAGGCTCACAGGAGCAAATCGCCTATTTTAGGAGTCTTGTTTCAGGTCAACACCCAAAACAAACAAAAAGCATACAACTCAAAGCAAAAACCCATGGATTTGCCTTGGTCCCCATGGCTGGAGTCAGCCTACTCGACGCTCAACTCCATCTTCCTGCCCTCTGGAGTCCAGAGAAGAAAGCTGGAAAGCCAGCCCAGGCTCACTGTGCAGGGAGGTGCCAACTCTCCCCCTCTCCCCCAGGAGGGGTGGGAGAACAGCATCTGCGAGGCTCCTTCTCTCTTTCTTCCTGAGCTTTTTGCTTTCCTTACTATTCTAGGGTGCCTGACGGAACTTTCTAGCATCCTCCATGGCCTGAGGCCAAGATAAAGAAGCACCCAAGACTGTCTACTTGGGAACCAAAGGAAGGAGTGCCCACTCTGGCCCAAATCCCATTTGTGAAAATGCCTCCAAGATAGGCATTTCTACCAGCATGATAAAGGCAGGCAGTGAAAGCACCCTCGTTCGAGTGGCTATCCGTGGGATGGCCCTCATTAAAAAGCTGACATTCGGCTATGACTAACAGTAAATGCAACAGATATGTCCCAGAGCTGGTCACTGGTGCAGTATACAACCATCCCAGCTGGAGCCAGGCTCCAGCAGCCTCCCTGTCCCCAAACACCTGCTGCTCCTCTGGGGTCAGCAGCAGCCCTGGAGCTTCTCCCAACCAAGTGGGGGGAAATATGTAAACAAGTCATTAAGTAAGCAGGCCACCAGGACAGAGGTCGACAGCGGCTCTCCCCCTCGCCCTCAGTCCCTGAAAGGAAGGGGGATGACCCAGGCTTGGGGGTTATTAGCCAGGCGGAGGCAGGTCCCACGGGGCCCTGCTGCATAGCTTTTCAGTGAGCCTCATAGAGAAAACCAGGAGACTCGGCCAACGGGGGAAAATGGCCATTTTCTGCTAAACAGTCTTAAGGCTGAAGTTCTACAATTTAGATGGTATTCCAAAAAAAGCGCTGGTCCGGAGGTGCAAAGGGCAGGGCACATCTGCGGAGGAAACAGTCACTTTAATTACCATGTCTAGAGAAAGTGCGATTTCATTACAGCCTCCAAAACTACCGCCCAAAGGAGAAACCAGAGAAGTGTTTTCAATTTGAAAGAGACTGGAAAGGAGAGGGTGAGAGAGAGAGACCAGCTCTCCCACAACTTTGGACCACAACGTGCTCTCCTACCTCGAAGGAAGTGCCAAAAAACCCTAACAATCTCCGCTTTCAAAATTGTAGCCATTATTTAAATGGAAAAAATGTCCCATTTTAGTTTCCGGGGTCTGAAGGCCAAATAACTGTTTAAAAACACAGGGAGCGCCTGTGGCTGCAACAATCCCCTCACCCAACCCCCTCCACGCCCCCGGCCGCTGCGCTCCTGGCTTGTTCCCAAGAGGATGGAAAAGGCGTGACGCCACCGACGGCACCGGAGACCGGACAGCGAGCTCCAGACAGGGTCAGATGCTCCCGTTGCCCCAGAGGTAACCGGAGGGACAAGAAGCAGTACTTTAGTACCAGCAACTTCCGTTGTCGGGGCCAATTCAGGGTCAGACCGATGACCAAAGAATCCACCTCCAGCAGCTGAGCCCTTCACAGGTGCCACCCCTAAAACCTTGACCCCCATCTTCTGCGATGCCTCTTTTCCGCACAATCTAGGAAGTAACACCACCATCAGATCCTAAATAACTTGGGATCCAGGGTAATTTTTTTCCTCCTCCTTAAATTCCAACGCCTCACCTCAAGTCTTAAGAAATTTTAAAGAGGGAGGTGGAAAGGACAAGTTGAAGAAGTCCAGTTTTAATTTGGGGGTTGGGAGAAGGGAGGAAAAGGGATGTTAATATGTGGTTGCGGGTGTGACCGTGTGTGGGGGTGAAGCCAAACCAGATGCGGCTGCTGCATCTGGAGAATGGGGGGAAATGCACTGGAGGAGAAAGATGCCGCAGAAATTTTTAAATGGGCTAACAGCTTCTGGGCCCAGAAAGGAGAAGCAGGCTTCACCCCTTCTCCCAAAGGTGTCTGGCTGCCTTCGCACGCTATGTGTTAAACGAATTCAATCTACGACGTCAATAAATTCCTCCACAAATGACAAATGAAGGTTCTGCTAGCCCCTCTTCTCCCGACCCCAAACCTTACCGGAGGAGAGCGGAAAGCAGAGGAGTCTGGCTGGGCCTGAGAAGCAACATGCATCACTGCCGAGTGAACTGCACCGGACAAAACCCTCGTCCCTTCCCCCACCTCCTAGAACCAGATTGGAACAGAACGTTCCCCTCCCCCAGACCCCAGCGAAGAGCTTAACCACCCGCTGGGCGCCCTCCCAGTCCCCAAACTTCTGACCCTTTCGGAGATGGACTAAGTGGAAGATAAGCCCCTCTGGAAAAGGGAATTCCTTTCTCGCTCCGCTAAAGCAGATTCAGCCATTTGGTGACGACATAGGAGTTAAAACCTATTCGGAGAGAAGCTCACTTACCCCCCACATCATTCCCTCTTCAGGCCCCCACCCACCCCCAACATCTACCCCAGAGTTTTCCGAGGTGATAGAGGATTTAGAAACACCCCAGATTTTTAGCCTTCCACCCAAAGCTACCTGCTGAATCGGGGTGAGTTCCCACGAGTGGACTAAAAAGAGACGGAGTGGAATGCAGCACACACACACCCCACCTCGCTGCTCACTCCCGCCCCCTCCCCAGTCCGAAGACATCGAGGGCCGCCGCTGCCTTCGCCCGACCGTCCCTCCCCGGACTCACCGCGGGGCCGCTGCGGGGGCCGCTGCGGCGGCCGCCGCCGGGCCAGCTCCCCGGTGCGAGTTGGCGGAAAAGTTGGGCGGCAGGAAGAGCGGCGGGACGAGCGCGGGCGGGGGGCGCAGAGGGCGACGCAAGCGGAGGGAACCCGGAGGAGACAAAAGGGGGGCGCAGAGCGCTGGGGAGGGAGCCGGGAGGTGGAGGGGGTGGGTAACTGGCGGACGGAGGCGCCCGACCGGACTCAGCCACGGCGGGGGAAGCGCGCAGCCAGGAGGCTCCAGCGCCGGGGGCCGCTCGGGATACCGAGTCCGCCCCGGATCTGGGGGCGCAGTGTCTCTTACCTCACTCGGCGCTGCGGTTCCGCCTCTGGAGAGTCCGCCGTGGCTTGTGCGGGCAGGCGGGCACCCCCGTCCCCTGCTCCGGCCCGCCGCCCCCGGGCTCCTGGCGGGGCCGCGAGAGCCCCGCGGCCGGCGCTGGACTCCCGGTGGCGCTCGGCGCCCGGCGCCTCCAGTCCGGGCGGGAACAATGGAGCCGAAGCTGGTGCCCCGGAGGCGGGGCAGGGGGAGGGCTCCGTCCGCCGCCTGGGGTCTCCAGACCCTGTGGCCCCCCTCTCCAGACCCGCGGCTGCTCACGCTTCTTGCAGCCCGGGCTCCATCTCTTTGGGGTGGGCCTGGCGCCGCGGCGTGCCCGACTGCAGTACTGGTACTGTGCGCCCTGTGGGGCGCCCCTCGGACCAGAGAAAAGTCTTCAGTCTCCGCTGCTTTCCAGCTGTGGCGCGGGCTCACCACAGGGGAAGGCGAGGTCGCCGCAATGCGCTAAGCAGAGTCTGGGTCCAGTCCGGACGTTGCCGCCCTGCTCCCCGCACAGCCCGGGCTCCTCCGCGCGCTGCGGCTGCACCGCAGTTCGAGCTCCCACTGGCCACCGCCGGCTGCCGAGGCCGCTGTACGAATGCCCGCAGGAGCGCTCCGAGCGCTGTGCGCCGGCAAGGCGCGAGGCTCGCTCTCTCACTCCCACCCCGCTCTGGTCCCACCCCCTCCTCCCCCTGCAGCTGCCTGCTGGGCTTTGTAGTTCTGGAGGCTCGGCCCTGGAAAAGGGGGGAGCGGGCAGAGCTGCCCGGCACTCTCCTGCTCCTTTCCAGCAGTCTGGACTGCATCTGAGTGGAGCGCCTGCCCCTCCATCTGAGCATCGCCTAGCAGGGTGCCCCAATTTCAGGCAGTGGACAGATTAGCAGTTTAGGCGTGAGGTGAGAAAATGCTGTTGCCCTGAGGTCGTGCATGGCAGCACGGACTTTAAAGTATGACTGACTGTGTCCTTGAGGGATATAATTTTCTTGCGCTACATCTCAGTTTTCTCATCTGTACAAGGGGGATAATAGTACTTTTCATGTAGAGTTGAGGATTAAATGAGGGCTTGGCATTTTGAGTTAATCAATCAATAAAAGCAAACTTTTTATTCATGAGAAGGCGACCCCCTCTTCAGACCCTTCCCCCATCTCATTTTCTCCCAGTCACGTGGGTTAGGTTTTAAGGTCCATGGGAAGCTGGGTTCTGTGAATTCTGCAGTGCCATTCTTGGTCTCCAGAAGTCTCCAGCCTACGGTTACTGTTTCGGAAGCAAAGAGTGAGTGGGGTGGAATTGAGGGGTGGTGTTGGTTTGGAAATTAGTAAGAGCCCACCCAGAACACATTCCAATACTCTATGGAACCCGAGGGAAAGTGGCTAGACCATCCTTTGCCCTGGATCCTTCCACAGAGTGGTGTAATCTTCTGGCTCCCTAATCCAAATGGACATGAGTGCTCTTGGGAACTTATGAAAAATGCAAATTCTTGGACCTGCCCAGACCTGAGGAAGCAGGCTGTCCCAGCAAGGAGCAAGGAGCAAAGAGCCTGTTTTTTTTTTGTTGTTGTTGTTTTTTACAACTCCCCTGGTTCCAGGTGGGGGAAACCCTGGTAGGGTGAGAAGCATGTCACATTAAGTATGAAAGATAACTCCATTCTGGTCTCCTACTTATGAACGCCTTGATTTTGTTCAAATCATGCATCTGAAAAACATCAAGACCTGTTTACATATTACCCCCAGTTGGTTGGGACTCCCTCACAAGGTTGTCACAAGTATCGAATTAAGTAAGACAACAGCTGTCACTGCACTAAAAACGTCCTGCAAACAGAAGTCACCATGTAGGTTATGGCAGGGCCTGCTCCCTCATCCTCACCCTGCCTAAACTCATGAGGTTGTGGAATCTCGAATACTGAACCGGAGAGCTCCCTTCTCCCTGAACTTAAGGGAAAAGTCTCTAAGCTATTTTTCTATTTGACCAGCAGGTGAAAGAATAGGGGCCCACAGTGTCGTTCACACAGTGGGAGCTCAATAAATGTTTATTGACTGATGAAAGAGGAAATATTCATTAAATATTTATTGAATGAGTGAATAAATTTAAAACGAAATAAAAAGCAGGAACTCACATGTTTGTGGAATACATGAACTTCAGCCATTGTTTCAAGGGTTATTCCCCCTATAAGCCTCTCTTTTCACCCTTCCACCTTCGGCTCCTGATCAGGCCCTGTGTAGATCCTCCTGTCTAAGCTGCCCACACATTAGGGCTGTTTCATTGCACAGAATGCTCGCTGCAGGCCAGAGAGAAGGCCAAACGCATGCCCCTCGCCCTGGGAGAGGTGTTCCCTGCCAGTCCCAAAAGAGGAGGCCCAAGAATGTATCTTTGATTTAAAAGGAAAGAGAATAATCTAAATGCTTGTCTGTTTGGTGTTAAGGGCCCTAGACCTAGCGTTGAACAAATTTCTCTATAGATTTAGCAAGAAACTGAAATGAAAGCAAGTGGCCAACTTGAACGTTCTCTCCCCCTCCCCTCCACCCAGTTTTCTAGGGGAGCAGCCAAAGGCAGGGGAATGGAGAAGGTGAGAAACCCACAGAAGGCCTGGGCCATCCACAGAACACACACGAGGATCCTAAATAATTGAGAGCTGCCTGCTTTTATCCTTCCAGCCTCACCCCTCTTCTGGACTGCTCCTCCCCCTCCTCTGTCTGAAATGCGGACCCTCCATTTGGGGCTCACCGGGTCGGTGGAGGGAGAGTATCCCCAAGGCAGTCCGGACCAGCCCCAGGCAGAAGGGGTCAGACAATCGCTCTGCCTGCCTCTGTCCTGCTCTGAGGCCTCCTGGCACCTTGCCTCCCCACACAGAAATGTAATCTTCCCTCTGAGATAACAAAGAGCTGGGAGGGTCAGGGAGGATTTGTAGGCCCCTTGCCCTGCCAGCTAGATGTCTGAGGGGGAGACAAAAGCCCTCACGCTGCAGGACCTGATAACCAGTTGGGGGCCTGTTGCCTCCTGGATCTGTGGGAGGAGGGGACCAGTGGTGAATGAAATAGAGCTCTCCCCAAAGCCCAATCAGTTCGCTTTGTTTGGGAACACTGCAGAAAGCCCCTTCCCTCTTCCTCCAGACTCCTGTGTCCTCAGAGTTCGTCCTCTCTGCTAGTGCTCCCTGCTCCATCTCAGTCAAGCTATTCCACTGCCCAGCTGTTCCCACACCGGGACACCGGGTTGGTCCTGCAGAGTTAACACTCTCCGTCACAGAAGAATTAGGGGGAGGCAAGCGATACCTATACTGGGGAGAGGCCAGGCCACAGAGCGGCTCCACACAGCTTTGGGAGTCCCTCATACTGGTAGGAACCAGCAGCAGAGGCTCAGCTGCTCTGAGAGCTGGTTGCAGAGAGGGATTCAGGAGGAGGGCGCTGTCTGGGTTTTGCCCTACAAAGTGGTTGTTCACAGATCCCTGGGAGCAGGTGGGCGGCCAAGCCTTTTGCCCCAGGCCCCTGGAGTTAGGGAGCAGCAGTCAGTTACCATCTGGCTGCCATTTGGTGACCCCTGGCTGTTCTCAGCACAGCTTCAGCATATAAGGGAAGGGAGGGCCTTGTTTGGCTTGGTGTTTTTGTAAATAACATTTCACTCTCTCCTACCAACTGGGAGTGGGAAAGGGAGCTCCGGGTGGCAGCTCTGCTTGTCTGGCCCTAATGCAACATTTATTCACTGAGCAGTGGGCGGTAGGGGGGAGAGGGGGCACTTCTTATGTGTCAGGCACTGGGCTAGGCGCAGCAAATCCAAAGATGAAGAAAGCAAGGCTCCAGTTTTGAAGAGCTCACAGTCTGGTGGGGGAGACCAAGCATTGCGAATCATGCCTCAACCAGGGGCACCTGCAGGGCACTTGGGGAAGAGAGATCAGGAAAGGAGACGACAAGCTCATCTGGGATCATCGAGGAAGGCAAGACTAGAGAGTACACGTGCAGTGTTGAAGCTCCCATATTCTCTCACTCTGAAGGGGTGACCTCAGTGCCTGGCACATAGTAAGTACTCAATAAATGGTAGCCATTGCTGCTGCATTTTAGCTCAGGAACTTTCCTTGGCTCGGGACACCTCTTTTGGAACCCACTTTCCAGGTATCTTTGCAGTGTTACTACCCATTCACTGCCCACAGTCCTGGATTCTCTAAGGCCCGCTACAGAAAACGATATTTTTCCCACTCATCTCCCCCTTCCTTGCTGACACCCCAAGAAAAGCAGCCACTTTTGTGAAAACCTCTGTCTAGGTTTTACTTAGAAACGGGGAAAAAATACCTATGGAGATACTAACAAGGCTCATAAAACCCCAGCATTTCTTGCAGCCATAGCTCCTGGTCCAGGTTTCAGACCCCCTTCAGAATGCTCACTGCACTCCAGCTGGCCTTTCATCCTCTGCTTCTCTTCAGAGCTCTCTAAGCTCTTCCCTCTTTCTGACCCCAACTTACAAACCCTTTCCCAGTACAAGCCTCTCATCCAAAACGTCGTGCTGGGGACTGGAGAGGTGACGGAGGTGGCAGTAGCAGGACAGTGGACAATTTGCATTTCTGAGGACTCCCCAGGAATAGGGGACCCAGTTCCTTAGGCTTCTGCCCTGCCTAGGGATGAAGATCAAAGTTTCGGGTTAGACTGACATACTTGAAGATTCAACTTTGAAGTGGATTCCATCCAAGGATATGCTAACAGAGTTGCAGATGACACCCCCTGGGTTGTTAAGAACTTTTGGTGATTCGGGAATGGGTGGAGTTAGAGAGGAAGAAATTTAAAAATAGACGGTGTGCTCCCAGATAAGTTAAAAAAGGCAGATATGCATTTTAAAAGACTGAAAGATAAAAGCGTCACGAGAGTGTAGGAAAACAAGCACTCAAAACTGTGGCTGGTGGAAGTGCTGATTGGATAGCCTCTTTGATAATGTTTATCAGCATTTCACAGGTACATACTTTACAGACTCTCTGACCCAAACGTCCTGGCAGACGTTTAGGAACACTGTATATGATATGTTTACAACAATAATCATTACAGCCTTGTTTGTGGCTGCAAAACACAGAAAACAGTATACATACCCACCATCTGATTGGTCCACAGGGCACTTGGTGAAATAAATTCATCTGTAAATGCAAAATTACCCGTCTGTTACAAGGAATAGGAAGGACCTATATGTACTAACACGGAAGGGGAAGAGCAAGAAGTGTTGTGCTCTGTATGTGAGATCACATTTGTGTAAAACAGGGGGCACACACTCACACATGCAGATACCTGTTGGCATATATGTTTATCTGTATGCAGAGCACTTTGGAGGGACCTCACACACACCCAGCTGGTGAATTGAATGACCAGGGGTTCAGCGGCAGAAAGGGGACTTTCACCACACTTCTGCCACCGTTTAGCAATTTCACCATGTACCTGCCTATATTTCTCCCTCCTGATTGAATTAACTTCATTATTCTGTTTTAAACAAAACAAAGGTCTATTAACCAAACTGTTCATCATGGTTTTCTTTTCATTCCTTGGTACTGTTTGCACATTTTGCAAGGAGTGTGTTTACAGGGTCCTCTGGATGGTTGAGCAGACTGTATAAGTGTGTCAGGGGCTGAAATCCCGTGCACGGCTGCAGTGTTGCATCTGCCCAGAGGAAGGGGCACCTTCTTCCAGCTGGCTCAAAGTCACCCTGGCGCCTACGTTCATGATCGGCAGAATAATAATAATGGCACATTTACAAAAAACAAGCATGCCCTGAGTGATAGGATTTTATCTTTCAGCGAGAAGGGGCATCATGAAGAATTGCCTTGTCAGATACAAATCCATTTGGGCAACATCTGAGTGGCCCCTCTCACGCCTTCACAAGGCACTCCAGAGTCCTCACTCACAGCGACCACAGCCCCGACCAACCCCTGCAAAACGGCTCTTCCTCTGGAGAGGAGAGAGAGAGAGAGAGCGCACAGGAGGGAGGGAGAACATGGAAACTGATCTGGAATTTCAGTTGACAGAACAATGCTTCGGGTTCAGCAAGGACTGGACACCCCCCCACCCACGTCCCCTCCGTGAAGTCTGCCTGAGTCAGAGGCCTGCCCCTCCCACAGTGCCCTGCAGTCCAGACGTGACTCGGGTCAGCAGCTGAAGGGGTGGGCTCTCTCCAGGCGTTTCTTCTGCTGAGTCAGCCAGGGTGGATTTCTGAGGCCTATCTAGAAAGCAATCTGGATGGGTGTTGGGTCCTCTTAGGTCTTCCAGGAAGTTTCTTACTCAGCCTAGATAGAGGCTAAGAATTCGCTGCAGTGTTCCTGAAGCTATTTATCTGCCTCTGATAGGTTTCCAAGCATCTGCGCTTATTTTTCTAAGAAGTGTCTAGAAAACACAAACAGCAGTGTTAGGTTCGATCTTCCTGCTTGAGCCCTTTTTAAAACATGTGTTGTTTTGAGGCCATAATAGCTAACGTTCAATGAATGCTCACTATGATCCGGCACTTTGCTGGACACTGTTCCACAGGTCGTCTCATTCACAACTCACAACAACGAGACTGACACAGGCAGGCCTTAGAGATGTGGCAGGTTCCGTTCCAGACCACTGCGACGGAGTGAGTGGTCTGGAACGGACCACTAAAGCGCACACAAGCTTTTTGCTGGTTCCATTGGTAAAAGATGCAATGCCTGTGAAGCACAACAAAGGGAAGCGCGATAAGACGTGCCGGTACTGTTTCAGCTCCTGTTTCACAGGCGAGAAAACCAAGGCTGAGAGAGGCTCACCAGACCCACAGGTGGTTAGGTAGGGATGCCACCTATATGCATCCAGACAGTCTGACCCTAGAACCCGAGTGCCGGCCACTTCACCTTGGGAAAGGAGGCTGCTCTTGATTTAACAGAGTCTGCAGACAGGAACTTAAAACCATTCCTTCTTTATAAATTCAATGATTTCTTTTTTAAGGTTAAACCACACCAAACAGAATTGTAACAGTTTGAGTGTGTGTTTTAAGGAGAACTTGTTACTTATCTGCCTGAATCAACACCAGTGCCATAGTTCTGCCTTGTAGGATCTTGTGACTCTGTGTGTGTGTGTGTGTGTGTGTGTGTGTGTGTGTGTGTTGGGGGGGCGGGGAGTAGAGAGGGGGTTTGTAGGGAAAAAGAGCTGAAATCTGACACCTGTGGGCCCAAGTCTCAATGTCACTTAAGGGGTGTCAGTAGGTTTTAAAATCACCCTGCTCAAGTTCAACTGGTCTTGTTGGAGGTGTCGTTCAGGAATTATGAGTCACTGCTGAAGCCGGGGCTAGTGAAAATATGGAAGGCATTTTTAAGGAGACTGAACCAGCCTGTGCAGAAACTGTATTTTAAGTAACCATATCTCTGTTATGAATAGGCCCACAGAGAATTGAAATGGAAAGAATCTTTTAAATCAAATGCGAGTTCTGCTAGGTATGTTTCAAGTTTATTTTTCATTTTAATCTTTTTCCATACCCCCTACCCCTGCCTGCTTATAATTCCATCTCCTTCTGTTTTTCAAAGTTTCAAGGAGAGAAGCAAGAGGTAGAATTCTTCTTAGACACGTGGTTTGGTTTTTACTGCACTGCCAGCTTAGTTTCACCAGAAACTCTTGTTTGGCTGTTATGGAGTCTATGCTTACCTCCATAAATGTAGGGTTACCTTTCCAAGAGCATATTTCGACTCACTAGTTGCCCAGATCAGAGCCGTGCTTGCTACTGACTCCAAACCAAGGCTTTAAAAGCAGTAAACATGATCAACACAATCAGAAAGCTTGTAATGGCAAACAGTTGGATATGGGGGTGAAGGAAGACAATCCAGGAAGAAAGTACCCAACTCGTACTTTGTGTCCTGGTCTGTCAGGAAGCCTGCCCCTCCAGTGGCAGGGCCGCCCTCCACAGCAGCCCCCGGGGCCATCAGCCCCGAAGCTGCAGAGTCCTCTCCTAATGACTAAGTGGAGACTCAGGGAAGACTGGCTGATGCGAGCTCAGCTCCAAGGCTTCCTCCTTCCTGCACTTTTATTGAAGCTCTGGGAAGGGAGCCAGGACATTTGATGATGTTTGTTTCTACAGATATTCCACTCCCTTTTTTACCTCCCAGATCAGATTATCATGTGTTGGTGGCTTCAAAACGCAGAATATGGACGACAGGCCGGGAATGGCTGGGGACACGTCGGGACAATGAAAGCACACCCGACTGTATCCAGCCCCTGGGTTGTGCTGCCCTGGCCCTGGCTGAAGTTGCTTTGTCCTGGGGCTGGTGAGCAGTCATGCCCCCTTCCTGCCCTCCTTTTCCTGTTTCTGCTTCAGGTGGCCTATTATTTAAACTCCAAAGCCAGTTGGGGGAACTCAATGAGACTTTCTGTAGCCTTGATCAAAAATGCAGAATAACCAGAGCCCTCCTTAGCCTTCCGCTTCATCGCCTTTCCAATAGGCCCCCAACACTAGGTAAGCCCTGGTCTGTCCAGCACAGGAGTTTTTTCTTTTGTCACCTTGGCCAGTTTAGCAGCCTCTCTAGGTCTCCGTTTCCTCCACTGTAAAGTGAACACAGTGTAAAAAAACACATCCATCTAAAGCCCTGTGCCTGACATCTGACACACAGTAGGGGGTCACACAGTAGGTGCCCCTTAAACGTGGACTGACTTTCCCTGAGCAGCTGCTGCACACTGTGTGAGAAGTCAGCGCTGGGCCAGAAGCCCTGCACGATGCTCTAGCTTAAAATTCAGACGTTGGGAGGGTGGGTGGGTTTTGGGCCTGCCAATCTACTGGGCAATTTTAAAGCTATCACCCAGATTTATCCCAATTTGGGTCTAGAGGGGCAGGAGTCTTCTTGCTCCTTTTACCTTCCTAGCTCTTGTTTACCACCATCAGTGGGCTTCGTCTGCCCCATCCCCACTCAGTGTTTCAACCTGAAATGAATCCACAGCACCCGGGGTTCATAAAGACAGATATCAAAGAAAAGTAATTGAGGCAGGGCAAAAAAACCCCAAACACACTGAGCAATCAAAAGAATGAAGCAGATTGGCGATTTTCACATTTCTTTTTCTCAATAACTCCTTGGCAATCTCTCTCACTTTCTGGCCTCAGATTCGCCTTCTCGTCTTGCCTCATAGCCGGCTGTAAAAGAATGAGGTAAAGCTAAAGGCCTACGGAGTGTCCGCAGGGTTCCTGGCCCTGCCCTCTGCCCTCTGCTTCAGTTCTCTCCTCCAGGGTAGAACCCACCGCTCTTCTTCCCGTTCAATCTATCCCTCCTCAATTGCATAATCCTTCTCCGGGAAATCCACTAGTGAACTAGGGAGGACCCTTAGTACTTCCTGACCATGTTCTGTGAAACACAGAGTCCTGTAATCTGCATTCCTCAAGGCCAAGTTTGTCACAGCTCTGGTCCCTGAGAGGTGCTGTGGGTGTGGGGAGTGAGGGCTGAGAGGTGACTGGTGGAGAAAAGCCTGAGTGGCAGAGGCTGAACCTCCTCAGCAGTGGGGCTTCTTGCAGACAGACCAACAGCCCCAAGCCAACCAGCCGAGCTGTAGGGACGGCACCCAGCAGATGTCTTAAGTGGGACCTGGTGGCCATGTTTGGGTCAGCCATGGCTACACATGGCTCTTTTCTCTGCAAATCAAGGACATGAGGTAAACGTACCTCACTGTGCACCTCTTGGATCAGACCTTCGGGATTCTTCTTAACGGCAGAAAACAGAAGCCACCTGGCTTGTGCCTGGGGGAACTCTTAAACTAACTTGGGGGAATGGCAGCACTTGGTATTAACTGACATTACAAGTGCTTTTTATTTTCAATCACTACACCTTGCTAACTTCCCACACTTGCAGCCGAAGGGAAAGCATAATTTAAAGGCAGCCTCCATGGAGTGGAAGTAGCAGGGTAGGGAGAGATGGTATGTGTGTGAAGGAATAGCCAATCAGCTAGAAAATCCAGGAGTAGGGCAGCCACATGGCATAAGGAAGGGCGATCTTGTGTCTAAGAGGGCACGACAAACAGAAATAGGGGGTGTGGAGGGGAAGAGAGGGGTCAAAGGGGAACAGGGGAATTCAAGTAGCTAAAAGACAAAGAGGGCAAGAAAGAAAGGAAAAGAAGGGAGAGCAACGCAGGGGAATGTGAGAGCAGCGGCCACTCAGAGCAGTTACTGCAGAGAAGAGAGACCTCTTCACAGGGAGTGTCTGCAGAGGGGGTCAGTAGTGCCCATCACACAGGCTGCGTTGTCTCCAGACAACAGTTCCTCCAGAGAATCCCACCTCAGTTCAGTTGGCCCAGCCAGGGCAGCTGTCCCTCGCCCTGCCTGAGGCTCCTGTAGCTTTGTGGGGAGCTGCTCCCTGAGTGCTTTCTGTGACCAAAATGACAGAGAGAGGGTAGGCTGCCTCCATCTCCCCTGGCTGATCTGGTGCTAAATTCTGGAGCCTGGAGCCTCCCTGGGGTGGGGGTCTATTCAAACTGTGCACATACAGCCACTTCCATTTGTGTAGACCCTAGCATCTCCGGATCTCAGAGTACGGGAATTAAATCCAGTATCTAGTAATGGGAAGGCTTTACCTACAAGGGCTGCAACGGTGTCCAAGATGAATGAGATCCAGCTCGCCTCCTGAGTGACTTACTGCCTCCAGGGGAAGAGGCATTTCTCAGCTCCATGCCTGCAACATCCTACCAGTCACCAGTCACAGCGACAGAACCTCCAGAGGAAGCTTCCTTTATACCCCAGGAGGCAGAGAAAAATTATGTCCGAAGACGGGGAATGATAACTTGCATTCCAGGTATCAAAAGCCACCACCGCAGAGCAAAGCAGCCTCCATGCATTGGGCGGCACTATGCTTCAGGCTTTGGAAAGCACCAAGGGAGGCTGGGTAACTTGCCCAGGTGGACTTCTAGTCACGGCATTTTCGGAGTCAGGAAGCTCCTCTGGGGTCATCTATTAGTTCCCAAATTCTTGAGTTGGTTTTCCTCTGTGATGAAGCATTCAGTAGTCTGCAGTGAAGTGAGATAAGTAAGATTATACTCACATGTAGTGGATTGTCCCATGTCTTTTACAGGGCTCTCCTTGCCAGTCTAAGATTATGTCTCTTCTCCTTTTTCAATACTGAACTGTGTTTTCCTTAAAAAACTGGTAGTGAAGAGTGGATGGCGATATTTAAAAAATATTCTTGTTTGGCAATATGAAAAGTTTTAGTAAACTTTTAGTAAATTGGACTGGTCCAAAATTTAGGAATCATTGATCAAATCTGACCCCTTCCCAACGCAGGTGAGAACACAGGCCCAACAAGCTCAAGGGATTTGAGGTCCAAGGTCATGGAGCAGGTCGGCAGCCTCTGCCGGGCTGTTCTGTCTTCATCAGTGTTCCCCCGCATTCAGGGGACTGCGAGCAATGGGCCTGTGGAGTGATCCCTGAAAGTGCCGTGACTTCCCTCTGTTAGATGTCCCCCTCTCTCTTTGGGTCTGGTTTTAGAGCCTCGGTCCCTGTCTTCTAACTAGCTGCTCCAGCTGTCTCTGTATTTGCCCCTTTGCATGGTGCACCTCATCTCCCCTTAGGAAGCAGACAGCACCCCGAGGCCCGCATCATGGCAGCTCGGAGCTGGCCCCGCCCCCGCACAAAGTCATCCCTCAAAGGTGGGAATAAAACTCAGACTGCGCAGTGCTCCCTGGCAGACCTGCAGTAGACGAGCTTTGTGCCTCACGCTGGCTCATAAATTCTGTATTTCACTGGCTTAGCTTTGTGCTCACCTAATCTAAATTAAACTTCCTGAGGGAAAAAAACGCTTCTTCCCTTTGTTCTGTTACTCTCCACCCCTTCGGGCCTATTATCTATAACAATGCGACACACTCTGTTCTGAGCTCCATAAGGTCAGATGGGTTGAATAATACAGCAGATTGGAGCTAGGAGGTGGGAGGGAAGGATTCTGGGAGCAAAACTCAAGATGAGAGGAAAGCCTAGTCCTAGCAAACCCCAGAGCTTCAAGAGGCCCACTCCTTACTTTTTATTCCCAGGACAAGGTTGTATTGGGAAGGACTGAGATTCTAACACTTCTGGACGTGGAGGAGGGAGTCCAGAGGCCCCAAAAGTCAGAGAAAGGCTGGTAGACAGCGGGGAAGGCTCTTTCCTGTTGTGGAACCTTCCCAGCTTCTGCTCTCTGGCAGGCTACTGAGTCGGGGAGTGGATTCATCCAGCCCTGCAGCTCCTAAGCAGAAAAACAACTACCTAGTCCAGTTCCTCCCACTCCGTATTGTTCACGTCTGAGGGAACCATGGCAGCAGTGTCCTAACCAAGGAGGGTGGGGCTCAGACTAAAACTGAGTTCTACATTTTGCCTTGGGTCAAAAAAAAAAAGTGAAAAGAAGAGCACAGAGCACTCCTCTTTCTGCTTAAATTGCTTAAAGGGCCCTCGGGCCCAGTTTGCAGATCAATGAGGACTGAAAAGATCATTCAGGCTTCTGTGCTGTGGCTGGTAGTAGACCCTTGTCTGCTGAGAGATTATGCTCGAAACGGGGCCTTACTCTCTTCTGGAATAAAAGCATTCAGCGAGCGAGGAGGAGAGAACCCTCTCTGCAGAAGGAAGCATGAGTTATAGTAGGAGAAATTTTCATTATGGAGGAGTTAAGGGCAGCAATCTGGGCAGAAGCCAGGGCTTGAAGCATCATACTTTACCTGTGGCTGAGAAAGTGTCATTTTTCTGAGTCAGAGAATATGAAGGGAGTGCCCCTGCCCCCCAGGCCCTCCTGGTATTTAAATCCTTTTCACTGCACCTTGTTTATGTTGGGTTTAGTACTAAAGGATAGTAGTCTGGATTTACAGAAATAAAAATCCAAAGTTTTTGCATTCCGATACCCATTAGGTAACAAGATGTGGATTTTGGAATCAGGCAGGCTTTGGCTCAAATATTGAGGTTAGGGAATGTGGTCAAGGTCACTGTTGTGATTCAGCTTCCCGAGCTTGAACAGTTTCCTAGTCTCTTTGAGACTCAGCTTCCACATCTGTGAAGTGGCGGTAAAGCATAATAGTACAGCTGGAGTGAATGCAGAAATTAAATAATGATAAAGCACACAAAAAACCTGATGCTTAGTAAGTTCTCAGTTGCTTGTTGCTTTGTGTTTCTTGCTACTTACCTGGCTATGATCAGACTCCTGAAAAGGATAAAGTAAATAATTAATTCTCTCATTTCAAAAGCTATAAATTCCCTGTCACTGTGCTCTGTCCCCAGGCAGCTGGGTGAATGCTATCATCATTAGAACTCATTGTCCTGCCACTAATCTGTTTAGAGGCAGTTGGCCTGGTGGAAAGACTAGAGAATCAGAATCCAGGAGACAGCCTCTGTTCCTGGCCCACCACCTACCAGTCACCTGGTCTCAGAGACATCACTGATTCTCTGGAGAGAGAGGGACCCTCGATATCATGTCCTCCAACCACACATCTGAAGCTCAACCCTCCCTCCCTCCCCCCACATGTACTGTCCGTCATAAAGTGGCTGTCCAGCTTCCGTAGGGACAACTCGAATACTCAAAACATATCGCTGCACCTTCAGACAATCCCGACTCTGACAATGGTTTTTTTTTTTCTGTTCACGTGAAATTGGTCTTCCTGATGTTTCTTCCTATTCATCATAGTTCTATTACTTTGGGCCATAAAGAAAAATGGACTCCCTCTCCCACATGACAGAGTCTTACACCATTTAAAATGACGATTGTGTCTGCCTGAGTTTTCTCTTCTCTGGCCCTTCGCATGCTGCCCTCAGTTCCTTCACCATCCCAGGGGTCCCCATTTGAATTCCCCCAAACACAGTGAGCCTCTGATCCCTCATTTTAAAAATAGGGATATTTATTCCTGACTTAAACGATGGCAGTGGGGATTTAACAATGAAATGTGCCCTTAGACCCAGGATGTGCTCGATTAGTATTTGATGATGAGCGAGTAGATGAAACAGTGTGTGGAAGTGCTGTGTAAACAGTGATGCGCTCGACGCTGGGGTCTGCTCCAGCTGCCGTGAAAACGACACAGGCTGGATGGCTTGCATAACACACATCCACTTTCTCACAGTTCTGGAGGCTGGAAGTCCAAGATCAAAATATTGGCAAGTTTGGTTTCCTCTGAGGCCTCTCTCCTTGGCTTGCACATGGTCGCCTCCTCCCTGTGTCCTCACTTGGTTGTCCCTTGGTCTGTGTTGTTTGTGTCCTAAGCGCCTCTTCTTGCAAGAACATCAGTTGTATCGAATTAGTGCCTACCTCATAGACTTCACTTTAACTTAATGACCTCTTCAAAGACCTTACATTCTGAGGTATTGGGAGTTAGAGCTTCAACATATGGATTTTGTGGGGGGGGGCAGGGGGACACAATTTAGCCCATAACACTCATCAATGTATTGTTAACAATTTTATTCATTGTGACACTATTCAGAGTAGCATTTGTGTGCTTTGGGGAAGAGTGGTGGGGCCCTTTGTATGGGAAATAAGATAGTGCAGGCCCTTTTTTATAAATATATATTTTTGAATAGCTAATATATTCACGTTCAACATTCAAAAAGTCATAGAAGAGAAAACACGAAGGACAATAAACATAAGAGAAGCCTCTTAATGTCACTAGTAACCAGTGCAATGTAAATTAAGCTCATAATATCACTCCATTTCACACATATTAGATTGGTAAAACTATTAAAGTCTGTTACTAAGTATTGGTGGGAATGCAGAGGAGCAAAACCCCTTCAGGCTGCTGGTGGGAATGCAAATTAGTGCAGCTGTGTTGGAAACCCTTTGGCTTGTGGTCACTGAGCAGCAGGCCCAGCACTGGCCCAGCGGTACCACTGCCAGGAGCCAGCCCTTGAGGACTCTTGCACGTGAGCGCCCAGAGACAGGCATGAGGAAGTTCACAGCAGCACAAATGGGAAATAGCCCAATGTCTAACACCAGGAAAAGAGATAAATAAAGAGGGTATATTCACTCAATAGAACGTGAAGTTGCAATGAAAATACATGAATTAAAGTTGCACGCGTCAGCACAGATGAATCTTAGAACTATGGTGAGAGAAATTTGCTCATTGCAGAAAAATACACACAGCATGATGCCATTTTTACAAAATTCAAATCAAGTCAGATGAGCTAATGATGTAATCCTTAGGGATACGTAGGTTTGTGAGAAAACTCTAGAGGCAGGCAAAATTGAGGATAAGAGGGCAGCGGTTACCTCTGCAGAATCAGGGAGGAGATGCAAGAAGTTTCAACACTATTGGTAATGTGCCATTTCTTATGATGGATGGTGGATCCTCAGGGAAGAATTAATTATTATTCTATTTCAAGATATACATTCATTTCAGAAATTCTTTGTATACATGAAATAATTTGTTGAAAAGTTTTAAAAGTTCAAAAGGTAGACAAAGGTGTCTAATGAAAACCTTTCTCTGAAGACAGCTGATATTTCCAGATTTTGGTGCATCATCCAGAAATAAGTCATCGTTGACAGCAACACATACATGCGCACATGCGTGTGTTCTATCTCTCCCTCACCTCCCTCCACGCAATGGTAGCATTCCTGCAGGCTCCTTTTAAACAGCAGTACCATTAGGTAATAAATGGTCAGGGTAAGTAGAAAGTCTGAGGAAGAAAAAGATAGAGTTGTCTGCCTGTTCAGTAGTTTGGCTAAAAAGAAAAAGAGGGAATTGCCACTTATCAGTAAGGAGGCTGTCTGGATAAGAGGAATTTGGCCTTGTAGCCAAGGCTGATGAGACATGGAATTTGGACCTGTTTAAAGCAGAGGGGATGGAGTCCTGATTGAATCAACAAAAGGGCAGAGGCAAGCAATTCTCTCTCGATAATGAGACCCCCTGAGTTATGGTGTCTCAGACAAACAACACAGATATGAGGAAATAAGGGGAGGGCAGGCCTGTGAGCAGTTAAAAGCAGGAGGCGAATGCATCAAGAGACAATAAAATATCAAAATCAAATATATGTCAAGCGTGTGACTGGAATTAGGGCAGACTGGCAGGCAGGAGAGACCGGAAATTGTTCTTGCACAGAAGCCAGGAGAAGAGGCAAAAGCTTGGCTTAGCCATTGGGAGTGGAGGACAAGTCCAAGTGCCCGCTGAGGTGGAAGGTGGGTGAGGAACACCCAAGGAAGTGCTAGGTTCAGACAGGGCCAGCCCCCAGTAGCTGCCAGTAGCTTAGTTGATGTGGGAAGACTTCCCAGAGGAGAGGCTTTCAGGAGCAGCTTGAATGAGGAGAGAAACAGGCTGGCGAACAGATTGAGGGTGGGAGTTTGGGGCGTACTGCCGATCCGTGCTGGCAAAGCTCCAAAGGAAACCTTGCTTATCATCCCTCTGTTGTGTCTTTCACTCTTGTGTATTTCCTTAAAGTCCCAGAATCTGGCAACCGGTGTTTGGTGATATGATAAGCTGTGGAGAGTGGGTGTGCACTAAAATGCAAATGAAGGCTGTTGGGCTGGGTTCTTGGGGCTGGAGGTGAGATGTAGAGATTTAGCGCTGAAAGAATCGACCCTGGCAGAGACAGGACAATGGGGAATGATGCGAGAGCCCCCTGTGTGAATCAGGAGCCCTGGGCTGACTCAGATATGAACTTGTTCTGAGACATTGAGAGATCACAGAATCACATGCTGTGGGGCTAAATAACCTGTAAGACTCTTTTCAATCTAGGCAACTCAGTGATTGACAGCCAGAGGAAGCGAAGTCTCCCAGATCAATGAAACTGAGTATCTTAAGCCTAGAAACTTACAATATAAGCATCATTTGTAACTAGCCTGTTGAACTCTTTATAGAGGTCCTTTCCCATATATCAGTTCATCCGCACCTGAGAATCACCAGGAAGCAGGTGAGGCAGAGACAGAGCTAGCCTCATCTACAAGGAGGGAAATTGAGAGACACGCTATAGGACCACAGTGCTAAACACTGGGGTCCTGGCTGAGCTGAGCTGGACCCCTACGGCGTGCCGCCCCCTCTCCAACCCCCATTTGGATGTTGAGTGGTGCCCAGTACTGGCTCTGGGACAAGAGCCTAAAGTCTTGATGCCAGGTCCACTCTCCCAGCCTCAACTTCAAGGTCATGCTGGGTCACTTCCACCTGCGTTCCACCCACTGGCAGTACATCTGCTCCACTTGGCCCTTCCCTGCTGCACTTGGGCTGGGGCAGACACGTCCTTTACTTCCATAAGTGTGTGCCCTTAGCTGGCACTCAGACCCCAGGGGACTGCTCCTCTGGGCTCCTGAGGCAGTGACAGCAGCCTGCCTGGCAGCCTCTGGGCTCTGATGTGAGGGGAGTGTCCTTGCTTTTCTGTCAGCCTGGCTTCCTGTCTAGACATCTCGAATGGTCCACTGGATTTAGCACGAGTTTGCCTGCCAGCTAAGTGAAACCCACACAGTTCAGTAGCCAGTGGCTGCCTCCCCCTCACCAGGACCGAGTCCCCGAGGATCGAAGCTAAGAAATTGTATAATGAAGGGGCCCAGGGGAGGATAAAGATGACAACACCGTTTACGGCCGCTCTACACTCTAGAATCCTTTTTCAGAACTCACACAGGCACTCTCCTCCTCTCCCACACACCTGGAAGGATGGGAAGAAGTTGTCAAGGCAACTTCTCATAAGTCCCAGTACCCACAGTCTCACAGGTCCCCATGGACTCACTGAACCCGGCTGTGGAGAAGCCTGCCCCTTGGACTGGCTCTGGAAAGATGCAGAGACAAATCCTCTGAAACATGCAGTCCTAAGCTAACACCCTGCCCCTCTCGGACCTGTCCTGGCTCCACACTAAGCCTCCCGAATATGGCGAAGCCTCAGGCCCAGCGCTGCTAGGGCGAGGATGCCAGAGCTGGTTTCTGAGCAGCCCACATGCTCTCCTGAAGCATGGGTTTACTCAGCTGCCCTGGCTCCTAGTGCCCTGGACACAGAGTCCTCACAGTGAAGGGAAGTGGAGGTGCCTCCCCCTCTGACTTGCCCAGGGGAAAGAAGGGAAAAACATCCGATAAACCCGGAATGAGGGACATTGGACAAAACGCCTGATTGGTACTCCTCAGAACTGGCAAGGTCGTTAAAAACAAGGACAGTCTGAGAAACCATCACAACCCATTGGAGCTTAGGGTCATTACCATGTCCAGCGAGAACGTGGTGGGACGGGCTGAACCCTGACTGGACTGAGACTCTCGTGAACTGAGATGGGCCCAGTGCTCTTCCTGGTTCAAATCTCAATTTTAAAAATTAAAGTTAGCTTTTAGAACACTTTTAGATTTACAGAAGAAAAGCAAAGATCGTATAGAGAGTCCTTATATATCCCCTCTAAGTTTCCTTATTTTTAACATTTTATATCAGTACAAGTATACCCACTTGTGACAATGAATGAACCAGTGTTGCTACATTACTTTTTTTTTATCGCTTAGAAAAAAATTCTTTTTAAAATATTTTTTTCTATTTTTTTTTCAATTTTAATCATTGTTCAAGTATAGTTGTCTCCCTTTTACTCCCATTCCAGCCCACACACCCACTACATTATTATTAACTAAAGTCTAAACTTTATTCAGATTTCCTTAAAGTTTTTTTTCTCTTTCAAGATTTCACATTACTTTTAGTCATCCTGTTTCCTTAGCCTTCTCTTTGCTGTGACAGATTTCCTCAGACTTTCCTTGGTTTTGATGACCTTGGCAGTTTGAGAAATACTGATCAGGTATTTTGTAGAATGTCTCCCTGTTGGGATTTGTCTGCTGTTTTTCTCATGGTCGGACTGGAGCTCTGTTTGGGGAGAAAGAACACAGGAGCAAAGTGACATTTCCAGCACATTGCAGCAAGAGTGGGTACCAGCAGTGTGAAGTCACTGTGGGTGTTGATCCTGGTCATCTGGTTGAGGTGGTATTTATTAAGCTTACCCACAGTAAAGTTATTCCAAAGCTGACTTTTAATGTATGATTTCCTCTGATTTCACTTCATCCCCTTTGGGACTGCGCATAGCCATTTACGATCCCTGGGCTTTGGCTATAAAAGGGAGACACAGAACATCTCTGAAGTCCTAGTTCTAAGATTCTAAATTACACTCCATGATGACACTCTGACCTACAGAGGTGGTGGCCACCGGACTGCCCAAGGTAACAGAAATGCCAACCTTCCTTAGAAATGCCAACCTCACCTAGCCGGGAACAGGCTGGATGTGGGCTCTCACTTTTCTGAGAGTGAAAAGAACTCTAGTAGCTCTACCAGGGAGTGAGCCAGCAAGTAGAGATTGAATGAATGGACAAGATAATAAGTTTACTGAGAACTTACTCATGCTAGTTCTGTGCTAGGTGTTACAGCGGAGGAAGAGGTACGAGATGCAAATGCAGTTTCGTGTGGGAGAGAAGACGTAAGCTGATGAACAGTGAAATAACACACTCATCCTGTCCTTGAACACCATCTGCTCTGTGAAGCCTTTTCTGATTCTTATCCAAATATTTTCTTTTCCTTCTCTGAACTTTGTAACTCTGTGTTAAGAAATGGCACTAAGATGGCTAGTGTAGCTCTGAATTTACACGACCTGCCCTGGTAGACAGGAATTCTGCTCTTTACATCAGGGCGTTCTCATGGCAACTCACTGTGCTGAATTGATCTAAACCTGAGACACAGGAAATTAGTCATAGAGGCAACAAATGTACTAGGCTCCGAGGAGGAGGAGATCTTGGGTGCCTTCCTGGAGGAGGTTGAGTCTGGAAGCATGGCTGAAGGACAAGCAGAGGCCTTTCTGCTTCTGCAGGTGAAGCAAAGGTGAGTTTAAAACCAGGCTCCTAACCTTAGCACAACCCAGGGACTGGGCCCTTAACCCCTAATTCTTGGACACCTTCCACTGTCCTGCCTTCAAGTTTTAGCTTACACAGATCTCTCTACCTCTCAGGTTCTCTCCTCCTCCTCTGATCGCTCCAGCCCATCCATGGTGACTCTGTCCCTCTCTGACTGCCCAGATTAGCACACACAGCTTGAAAACCTTCGTTGGGTGTACTGCCTTTGACTGTGGGTTATCTTTTGTGAATTGGCCAGCTGTCTTCTCCTGGCAAACTGATGCTGGGTCTCATAGGCCTCTGAGCTCAGTCCTGATACATAGTAGATGCTCAGTCAACAGTGGCTGTTGAGTTTATGGTCTCACAGTCTTCAGGGGCTGACATTTCTTGTTCTCACCTGTAGTTTATCAGGTCTCCAATGCCTCTGTTGGGTTTCTCGTGCCTCACTGCCGATCTGCGCTTGCAGTGGTGGGAGGACACTGCAGAAGGAAACGTGACTCCCACTTGCCCCCGATCAGTCCTCCCAAGGAGCTGGGGAACCTGTCTGCCATTGCGCCACTAACCCCCACAGAGTCTGTATCCTAGCGACTGTGGAGAGTTGCATCCCAGCCTTTCATGGATGGAGAAAAGCTCTCTTCGGTGGTCTCAGAGGTAATGCTGGATGTAAGTGTGTGTGTGTGCAAGTGCTCACATGTATGACTGTGTACGTGAGCATGTGTGGGGGTGTGGGGGTACATTGCATGTGTACATGAGGGGAATGGGATATGGAGTTGTATGTTGTATAATGTGATAGTGGGTATGTATGTAAGTGTAAGTGTGTGTATATAAGCTTATGTGTGCTGTGTGAATGTAAGTGTATGAGGATATGAGTGTTTGTGTTGCAAAGTCGCATGTGTCTATGTGGGTAGGAATGTGTGGAAACATGGATGTGAGTGCATACATGTATAAGCATGCTATGCTGTGTGTGCGAGAATGCATATGTACATTGTATGCATGCAAATGAAAATGTGAGCTTGTGTGTGAGTCTGAGTGTGTTGCATGTGTGTGTTGTCTGTATGTGTGTGTGTAAGGGTGTGGATAGGCTGTATGCATGCAAGTGTGGTGGTTGTGTGTGTATGGTGCAGGGATGGGGGTTGTATGTGTACATGTGGGTGTGAGTGTGTACATGTATGTGAGTGTGTGTGTGTGTAAGGGAGGGCAAGCCTCCAGACTGATCCTGTCAGAAGACTTTATTTAGCCACATGGGCAGGACCCTGGCTTCTGGGCACTCAGACAGTCTTCATCCCTCTGTGCCTCCCAGCCCAAACTTCATAGTCATTGGCTCCCCTGGAGCCGGTCCCAGCTGTGCAGGTCAGTCCCCTCCTTCCCATCAGGGCCCTGCCTCTTCTAGCCAGGGCAGGGCAACCACAGAAGGTGCCAGGAAGTGGTTTCCCACTCCACCCAGGCCACGTTCCAAGCCTTTGGAGTCCCCCAGTCCCCCAGCCAGGGAGATGAATTTGGCATCAGGCGTGAGATGAAAAGAAACTGCTGACACAGGCCCGAGGTTGTGCAGGCCCTGCCGGGGTGATGGATGATGAGTTTCCAAGTGAAATCTAATAGAAAGTCCATGCATAATATATCTTTATGGGAGCAAATTCCAATTTGCATCCCATTAGGCCGCTGAAGTCTCAGAGGCCCTGTAGTGCCTCTCACGCCTTCCCTCAGAAGAAACCCAGAGCAGGGATGCCTGTGCCGGCAGGGGCCAGGCCCCTCCAGGGGCAGTGCGGACAATGGAGCCTGACGTCACAGGAGGGGCCGCAGGAGGTGGCTCTCCCGCGCTGTCCCTTGGTGCTGTCTGGGGCCTGGCTCTGGGCAGCGTTTCTCATGTTCTGTGCCTGCACATGCTCCTCACAAGCAAGATCAAAGGAGAATCGGCTTCCTGGCACTGCTATAATTTATACTCAGTGCGCCGGTTTCCAAAGAGGTAAAGGAGGCTCGGAGAAGGGCAGGGTCCCTCCTGGCAAGGGCAGGTGCCGTAGGGACAGCAAGAGGAGCATGGAGAGGTTGGAGGATGTCTTGGAGAGCTCTGAGCTGGCGCCCCGTGTGCTGGGCTCAATTCCTGCTCTGCCACTCATCACTCTAACCACCCTTCTGCCCTATGGGCCTAACTCCTCTGAGCCTCAGTTTCCTTATCTGTGGAAGAGGTAATACTACCTGCCCTGCAGGGCTTTTGTGAGTGTGGGAAGGTGCATTTGAGACTCTGCAGTGCTGCAGAACTGGGGGTGCTTTCCAGACCCTGTGTGCTAGGGGGTGGGTAGGGCACGGGGAGATGGAATATAGTTCCCGGTCCTGGTCCAGAAACCTGTGTCTTCTGGTCCCTCCAGCCTCCATCAGCCCTCTGACTTCCTCGGCAGGCTGGGGCAGGTCAGAAGCACTGTAGTGGGGGTCTAAGAGGCCGGGGCTCAATGAGATTGCAGTTTGGTTTCTCTTTCAGGGGCAGAAGAGGAGCCTGAGGTATGGGGGTCAGTGCAGTTAAACTGGAGCTTTTGGTCTTTTAGGAGAGAAAAGAACTCTGGAAACACTGGGAGAGGAGCCGGGCTCCGCCATGGGTAGTCTGGTCCAGCAGAGGAAGGCCCCAGCTCTGTGGCTGGACAGCAGAGTGGGTAATTCCCTCTGGCAGTAACTGGGGACTCCTCGAACCCCCTCCAAGTGCATCAGGGACTCAGGACACAGGACACAGCTCTCACCCTCCAAAGGGGTCTTCGCCTGGTTCTTACCTGCTTGTGGGCAGGGCCTCTGTGCTGCCAGACAGAGCCCTCCCTCGAGCACCACCCAGCTCCTGTCTGGCTGCCTGTCTGGCTGACCACACTGGTCTTTCCCCCTCTGCTGTGCAGCCCCTGCTGCCTTGACCTGAGGCCTCAGCAGTTCCGTGGGGCGCTGCCTCCCAGTGGCTGCGTTGACTGGCACTCCACAGGCCCAAACTCCTAAGTCGTTCCCTGTAGTTCACGGACAGGCACAGAGCTGGGATTAGGTGAGTCAAGGCCTAGGGCAACGTTGTTGTGGAGGGACGTGCCTGCCACTGGTGATGTGGCCTGGGAGAGGGCGGGACAGGAGGAAGCGTCCATTCTACCAGCTCTCAGAACTGTACTGATCTCTTGGTTCACGTGGCACTAAGTGGGGTGGAAGTTTGGCAATTGTCTGGCAACGTAGGGCCCCAAACACTTCTGACATTTCCTCTCCTTGTTGGGCGACACAGGGGGAAGCATGTGAAGTGTTGGAGGGTGTCGTTTGGATAGCGACCTATTCCCAAAGGGGCCACTGTCCCCAGTGTAGCTACAGCGTTGACACAGGCCTCAAAGACAAGTCTGGGCTCTCTGTCCAGGAAATCGCTACTTCGACTAGTCCCACAGCTTTCTTGAGCAGTAAAATGGGAGAAATGAAACAGAAACAAAAGTATAAATTCTACCAAAGGCCTGACAGTGCTCTGACAATGTTATATGTACTGTGAAATGTTAAGGTAGAACATTACTGTGTTTCTGTAACTTCTTTCAACAGTCCTTACTGTACTGGCGAGAACGTGAGAATAAGCCGTTGTCGGGACAGCAGTGTCACCCCGATACGGTCATCATCCAGATGTACTGCTTTTTGAATTGGTGCCAAAGCGTGTTAGGTCCTGGTACTTGAAAAGGGGCATTGAGTGCCCGGGTACCTCTGTGGTTTCCAAAGGGATGGCAGATTTCACTCTGGGAGCTTCTCAGGTTTCGCTGTTGCTCTGGGACAGTTCTCAGGGACACGCCTTGTTTTACTTTTCTAAATAGGTTTTGTGATGTTTCTACCAAGACCTTTGTGGTTCTGTCAATAACTCCCACAATAATTATTCATTCTCTTCACAGACAACCATCTGCTCCATTGGACAGGATCTGCCGATGGGCTGTTACTGCTCTGTTCCAGGACGAGCCGTGGTGGCTGTTTCCCGAAGCGCTCGTCAGTGCGTGCTACCGTGTGGCGCAACCACGGACCAGCCCATGTGTGAGGGCTGGCTGTTGTGGCATAATTGTCCTATACCTGCTGCGTGGCCTGTGGCAGATGGGGTGCATGCCCTCCAACGACACCTGCGGTCACTTCCTCAGCTGGTGCTATTGAGCAAGTTTCTGTTTCTTACGTGCCTATCGTGTTGTTTAATAGTGAATGTATGATTCTGGATCAACTAAACAAGTGGTCAGCCCAGGCCAAACACCTCCCTTTACTTCCGTGACAGCTCAGACGTCGCTTTATCCGGTGATTTTGTCTAAGTGACTCCAATAGGTACCTGAAGGTTCTTTTAGTTGCCCTGTGTACACCCCATGTTTTACTGTGTTCAAATACATATAACATAAAATGTACCAGCTTAACTGTTTTTAAGTGTACAGTTTGCTGTGTTAAATGCATTTATAATATTGTACAACCATCACCACCATCCATCTCCATAACTCTTCACCTCATAAAATGGAAACTCTACACCCATTAAGCAGTAGCTCCCCACTCCTCTCTACCCCTAGCCCTGGCAACTACCATTCTGCTTCCTGTCTCTATTATTTCGACAACTCCAAGTGTCTCGTGTAAGTGGACTCATACAGCCTCCGTCTTTTGTGGCTGACTTAAGTCACGGAGCATACCGTCCTCCAGGCTCATCCACGTTCGTAGCATGTGTCAGAGTTTCCTTCCTCCTCTGTCTTTTTCCAAAATAATTTCCTCACAGATTTGCCTGTTCAGTTTTCAGGTTTTAATGCAAAACTGCCGTAATTTTCACAGAACAACGAGGTTGCTATGATACTCACTGAAGATTTGCCTAATTTTGCAATCACTGAGCGATATTTATTGTCAGTGTGAATTACTTCCTTTCCACCTGAGCAAGAGGGGGGCTTTCAATAGGAGCATTTCCACAGATAGTTGTTACTCATTAACACTCCGGCGTTTTGCACAAGGGCTGCGTCAGACCATTTTATAGCACGGTGAGTATGTTCAAATAGACACAGCAAATGGCAAGTGTTGCCAAAACCTCATTGCTTGAGTTGAGGCAAGTTCCTAATTTTTTGGCAAGTTATTCATTTTTTTTTCATGGGAACTAGGTGCTTTCATCAGCTTTTTCTTCTTCTTTTATTTATCTAGATGGTATCTACTGTGCATGAGGTGGGGTGCCATGTGCTAGGGATATCAGGTAAATGAAGACCCAGTCACTCTCTGCACATCTGCCAGGACAGATGGACAATCAGGTGCTATACACATCTGTAAGCACTTTATCTTACACAACTTTGGAGGCCGAACTGCCCTCGAAAGGGAGCCCAAGAGGTAACAAGTCCTTCTGGGCAGGGACTAAATAATCATCACCTTTTCCCCCAATAATCAACCTTCCACTTGTTTATGATTGGTGTAAGGTTCTCTCCTTGTACTGAATACTCAATCATCTAAATGAGATTCTCTTTGGAGTTAGGGAGTGGGGGGCCAGGATGGCAAATTGGTAGGGTGTTGTATAATTTGAAAAAGTTTTTCTATAACATTCTATAGCTTCCTATTTATAAAATTTAAAAAGAACTTATTACTTTCAGAGTACCAACAGAGCAAGCCCACCTTCTGGGAGGGCAGAGAGATGTAGATTCAGTATCAGTTGTTCTTTGGGGGGGAGGGAGGAGCGCATGGCTTTATCGTGAGTTGTTCTTTCACAATTCGGTTCAGTTTACGTTTCTTCTTGGCAGAGAGCACATGTGCCTGGGAGCGTGGGGACCTGGCCGACCTGTCAGGTATACCTGCTGGATTTGGAAAGGAACCATCGTCTGGCAGACCTGGGAGCCCAGTGCCAGTCCTCAATCCATGCTGCTTTGCAAAATAGAGCCATTTCTAGAACCCTGTCTTTAAAGATGGGAGAAGCCTCATGAAGGATGGATGTTTAGTCTCTGCTCTGGAAGGCAGAGGCAATTTGATTTAGGGAATAGGAAATAGCCAGGAGAAAAAAAAATGCGACCTGAATACAGAAAGGATTCCTTTGGAGGGGCGGGGCGGGTGGGAAATTGCAACCTTATCCCCTGGGACTCGGGCTCAGGAGCTGAGCTGCGAGGTTCAGTGAACCCGTTAGTAACATGAACTTGGTTGCTGTGTTTCCCAGCCTGAGCTCATGCATTATTTACCTGGCGTAAGTAAACCTGCTTCTCCCACTGTTGCTGGGGAAACCACTTTGATTTAGCAAGTTCTGTCTTACTCTCTAACTAAAACACTGCAGCCTGGGAGGGAGGGAGAGGAGCGATGCATGGGCTCAGAGGCTCAGGGTGTGGATGTGTAAAGGGGCATCCCTGCTTCTCCCCGGGGAGAGCCCAAGCAGGAAAGAATGGTGAGTTCAGTCAGTGTAGGGAGCCTCACGCCTGCCCTGTCCTGCTTCTCTGAGGGCCCTTCTATCTTTTGCTGGCCTCCAGGAATGAGGGAGTCCCAAGGAGCAAGGTGTACCCCTTCTGAGGCCTGAGTGAAGGCCCCTAGCCGGTCTCACACCAACTGCTTTAGAGAGATAGACATCAATTTGTGCAGCGCAGGGAGAGAAGCAGGGAGTCAAATTTCCCCAGAGGCTGTTTCCCAGGTGAATGGGCCTTGGGGAGCCAGCTCCGTAAACACGGGTAAAGTGGTCCTCTCTCCTTCTAAACTCGCTGTGGCTCCTATTCCATGTGTGTCCTCATGGGCCAGACAGATGTGCTGGCTGAGGAAGAGCTTGATCTGAGGGGTGGGGTGGGACTCTGGGTTCAAATCTCGATGCTTTTATTTACGTTGGGAATTAGAGCAAGTTATGTCATCTTTCTGACTCTTGGTTCCCCCAAGTGCAGAAGATGGACACTAGTGTCTGCCGTGGACAGGTTGTGTGCAAACTGGCCAGGAAGTGATCTGGGGACACTGTCCGTGCCCAGGCCCCATGATGTGGAGTGAAGGGCCATCGACCTAGCCTGCTGCCTGTTTCCCTTTCTTGCCAGCAGTTCAGACATCACTCTTGGCATCACTCCTGGCTCTCTTCCTCCTCTTACTGCAGATTGATTTTTCCTTTCCTCCTTCTGTTCTATTTGTGGCTTCTCTGGCCTCTCACAATTGCATTATTCCTTCAGAAGTGTACCGGATAAGGAGGTCTGTTTGCGTGCACCAGCGGCCTCGGCCCTTCACCGTGCCCGTGGCCTGGGCTGTTCTCCCTGTCCATGACCTTGTTGCATTCTTGTCGCTAAAGTGGAATCTTGTGGACCTTTCTTTCTTCCAGGTTCTGTCTCTGCCTGTACAGGGAGAACAACGCTGTTCGTCAGGTGAGTGTGGGTGTGTCTGCCTGGGCAATGCATACCAGAGATATGTCAAGAATATACTTATCTGTTTATTGAGATATTTAGGCAAAAGCCATAAATTAGTGAACTTTGATTTTTTTTTGTTAACTACAATGAGACAATATGTTAAAAGGAAAAAACCACTTCCTAGGTATCTCTAACATAATTGTTTTTAGTAATATATTTCTAGATTTTCTTTCCTTTAAATTATATTTTATTGATTATGCTATTACAGTTATCTCGGGTTTTTTCCCTTTGCTTCCTTCTACCCAGCAACCCCTACTCCCTCAGGCAATCTCCACACCATGGTTCATGTACATGGGTCATGTGTATAAGTTCTTTGGCTACTCCATTTCCTATACTGCACTTTACATCCCCATGACTATTCTGTAACTACCTATTTGTACTTCTTAATCCCCTCAACTTTTTTACTCATTCCCCCACACCCTCTTCCCACCTGGCAACCATCGAAACACTCTCCGAATCCATGATTCTGTCTCTGTTCTTCTTGTTTGCTTAGTTTGTTTTTCAGATCCAATTGTTGATAGATAATGTATCTATTTATTGCCATTTTAGTGTTCATAGTTTTGATCTTCTTTTTCTTTAATAATTTCCTTTAACATTTCATATAATAATGATTTGGTAATGATGAACTCCTTTAGCTTTTTTCCTGTCTGGAAGCTCTTTATCTGTCCTTTGATACTAAATGATAGCTTTGCTGGGTAGAGCAATCTTGGCTGTAGGCCCCTGCTTTTCATGTCTTTGAATATTTCTTGTCAATCCCTTCTAGCCTGCAAAGTTTCTTTTGAGAAATTAGTTGACAGTTTTATGGGAACTCCCTTGTAGATAACAAAGTTCTTTTCTCTTGCTGCTTTTAAGATTCTCTTTTTATCTTAAACCTTTGGCATTTTCATTATGATGTGTCCTGGATTGGGCCTTTTTGTATCCATCTTTTTTGGGACTCTGTGATTCCTGGATTTGCATGTCTATTTCCTTCACCAAATTAGGGAAGTTTTCTTTCATTATTTTTTTTCCAATAGATTTCCAATTTCTTTCTCTTTCTCTTCCCCTTCTGGCACTTCTATGACACAAATGTTGGACTTCTTGAAGTTGTCCCAGAGGCTGCTTACACTATCCTCACTTTTTTTCTTCTTGTTGTTCTGATTGGTTGTTTTTTGCTTCCTTAAGTTCCAAATCATTGATTTGATTATTGGCTTAATCCACTTTACTGTTGTTTCCCTATAAATGGTTCTTTATTTCAATTAGTGAGTGTATCCTTTGTTTCTGACTGGATCTTTTTTTATGCTGTTGAGGTCCTCACTAAGGTCCTTGAGCATCCTTATAACCAGTGTTTTGAACTCTGCATTGGATAGATTGCTCATCTCCATTTCGTTTAGCTCTTTTTCTGGAGTTTTGATCTGTTCTTTCATTTGTCTCCTCCATGTTTCTTTGTCTCTTCATTTTGGCAGCCTCCCTGTATGTTGTTTCTGTGTATTAGGTAGAGCTGCTATGACTCCCTGTCTTGGTAATGTGGCCTAATATAGTAGGTGTCCTGTAGGGTCCAGTGGCACAGCCTCTGCTATCACCCAAGCTGGGTACTTGAAGTATGCCCTTCGTGCAGGCTGAGTATACCCTCCTCTTGTAGGTGAGCCTTGATCTCTGTTGACAGGTCAATAGGAGGGATTTACCCAGGTCAGTCATCTGCAAGGACCGGCTGTGACCACTAACCACCAACCTCTGCCCTCTGTGGAGGATCAGTGGTGCAGGTACAGGGTGTGCTCTGACATGGCCTGTAGCTGTCCACTGGGTGCATAGACTCTGTGGTATCCCAGGAGGTACAGGACAAGGTCAGCCCCCATCTGTGTTTTGCCTAGGGCCACTCTGCATGAGCTATAAAGCAATCTGAGATGGCCACTACTTGTGTTGGGCTTGGAGATTCCCAGGCAAAACCAAGCTGTGAATCTAGGCTGGCTGCTGTTAGTGCTGGGCCTGGGGCCACTTAGCAAGTGTTATGGGGGCTGAGGGCTTACTGAGGCCTGTTGTGCTTGTTTGATAGGATTTACAAAGTTTTGCAGCATGAGCCAAGACCAGCCATTCATATGAAAATTCCTGGTTAACAGTTTGGGTGGGCCTGTAAGCAGGGGATCTCCAGGGCGAGGCAAACAGTGTTAGCCAGGTTGACTGAATTTCAGATATGGTACCCCCCGGGCTGGCTCTGTGGGGGTAGGGCTCAGATAAGGGACAATGGCCTCTGCCTGCCTTTCTGTCAGGGAGAAAGCTGCCCCTCAGTTCCCGCCTTGATGCCAGATACTTCAGTTCCTCCCTGTATGTCACTGGTGCCTTTCAAGTTGCTATCCCAGTGCTGGAGCTCAGAGGGAGTGAGTCTGAGTAAGTCTAGATATGTGTTCTTTAAGGGGAACTGCTTGGAATTCCAGAAATTTCTTCTACTGACTCAATCCCTGCTGGTTTTTGCAGATGGCAGTTATGGGGACTTATCTTCCTGGTGCTTGAACCCTGGGCTGGGGGGTCTGGTGTCAGGCTGGGACTCCTTGCTTTCAAGACATCCTTCCTGAATTTTTATCCTCCACACATGGATGTGGGACCAGTTTTTTCCATGTTTCTGCCCCTCCTGCTAGTGTGGATGGATGTGGTTTTTTAAATTCCATAGTTGTCAGACTTCCATTCACCCTGAATTCTGACAGTTCTGAGTGATGGTTGTTCTATATTTTATTTGTAATTTTGATGTGGTTGTGTGAGGAGGCGAGCCATATTTACTTATACCCCCATCTTGGCTGGCAGTCTCTAGATTTTCTTTTGTCCTCCCAGGGCTATTTTGTTATTTTGAAGCTTATATTTAAGTCTGTACTTAGCTACTATACTGAGATTAGAATATAGGTGTAGCCCTGGCTGGTGTAGCTCAGTGGATTGAGCGAGGGCTGCGAACCAAAGTGTCACAGGTTCGATTCTCAGCCAGGGTACATGCCTGGGTTGCAGGCCATAACCCCCAGCAACCTCACATTGATGTTTCTCTCTCTCTACCTCCCTCCCTTCCCTCTCTAAAAATAAATAAATAAAATCTTAAAAAAAAGAATATAGGTACTAATGACCTCCTTAACATTTCTGCTTTTACATCAGGTGCTAAATATCCCTAAGTGACTTAGTTTCTCTCTATAGTAAGCCAGTTCACTTGCTGCAGGCCCCTGTGCTTTTGATTCTCTCTTTCTGAAATGGCCATGTGGAAATCTACATATACCACTGTGCCTGCCCCCAGGTCTGACCTCGTCCATCCAGAACTGTTCCCATGGGGTTCCAAACTGGCTCCTTAAAAGGACTTCTAGTTTCCAAACTAAATGGTGCATCGGCAAGGAAAACACAGGCCACTTCCCAAACCTGTTGGTGGCAGGCAATCTTCTGAGAGGCATAAGAGGCACTTCCGCCCCAGGAAGGAGCCAGCCAGACGAAGAGCAGAGGGAAGAGTCTCTGGGCCAGTGGTTCGTTGACGTTGAGTGTGCATCGGCATGCACAGATTGCTGGACCTGGCCCCAGAGGGTCCGATTCAGGAGCGCTGGGGTAGGGCTAGGGAACTGCCATTTCCAACAAACTCCCAGGAGACGCTGTTGCTCCCACTCTAGGAATCATTTTTCAAAGAAGAAGGGATAGACAGCAAAAGCCACAAAGCAGGAAAGAGCTTGGTGGTTTCAAGGGTCAGAAAGGAATCTGGTATATCTGGAGGGTAAAGAACAAGGAACTGGATTGGTAGGCAGGGCTCTATCATATAGTGAGGACACATGCACACAAGCAGACACGAGAGTGAGGTATGTATGGGGAGGGTCAACAACAGGATTTGCTTTTGCATTTATTTTATTTGATTCTCTTCACGATTACTGCACTCTGAACTCTGTGTCTTTGATAGAACACCAGCACCTTCCCCGGAGGAGCTACTGGAGCTATAGTGCCAGAGAGCATGCTAAGCTCTATATAAGTATTAACTCATTTAATCCTCCAAATGACCCTTTGAAGTAGGAACTATCTAATCCCATTTTACAGATGAGGAACATGGAGGCATCAGAGAGGCTATGTAACTTGCCCAGGTTTGCATAACTAGGAGATAACAGACTGGTATGTGAACCCAGTCAGCTTAATGCGGGAGCTGAGCCCTTGGCCTTTACCCCATACTGCCTCTTGCACCTCATGTTGCCATCCTCAGAAATGAGCAAACAACCTTGAGAGACAGCTCAGTCAGACATGCTTCTCATCACCATTTTAAAGATGAAGAAAATGAGGCTCAGACAAGTGGTCATAGGTGGAAGCAGAGTGTCAAACTAGATCTCCTGATTCCAGATCTCAAGTTCTGGTCACAAAACCGAGCCGCTAATAAACCACAAGTCCTTATTGAAAGTCTCGCATGTGCCCAGTGCTGAACTGAGCAGACAAAGAAGTTGACCGAGAAAGAGAAGGCCCGCCTGGCAGGTGTGAGGGCGAGGCTGGTACCCTGCAGAGATGGGACTGATAGCCTTGTTCTCCTGCTGGGAGGCCTGTCAGCAGCCTCCTTGCCTGGGCTGGGCTAGGGCAGCAGCTGGGCTCCTGGGCCTGGAGGTGCCAACGGAGCCACTCATTCAAAAAGCTACAGTTGGGTTTTGCAGCCATAGAGAAAGATACAGCCTTTCTCTCCAGGGAGTGAAAGTTGATATTGTAAACACTTTGGGCTTTATCTTTGATCTGGTGGGTCATCAGAGCTGCTTTTCTCCCCAGGTAGAGTTACCAGAAGAGGCTGACCTAAGGCTTTGGAAAGCTTTGCCCTGCTGAACAGATGGCGCACGTGGGGGTGGGGGGAGGATATAGACACACACGCAGGCAGGCCTGCAAAGGGAGCCCAATGATTACCCCCAAATCTGGAACCCAGACACCAAATTCCAGGCCTCGGGGAAATTCTTAGGTTTAAAATAAATTCCTGGGTGTAGCTTTTGGTCTTTGGCTTCAGAAACACTTCCTTTCTAGATAATGGAAAATAACAACATGCATAATTTAAAAAGCTCCAAACATAAAAGTATGTAAAGCTCAGTGCCAGGCCCTGAAGAGCCCTGAGTGTGAGATGATTGATGGAGTGGCCGGCTCCAGAGCACTTTTCTTTCCCCTAATCAACCGCTTCTGATTTGAGATCTTTTCCCCGACAGTTGCAATAGACCATAGTTCTGTCCAAAAAGGTGGTTATATTCAAGTGGCTTCTCTTGTTTCCTCTGCTGGTAACACTCTTGTTGACTTTTAGCTCTGTGAACTCCTATTCATCCTTCAGGACCCTATACAACTGGCATCTCCTCCCCACTTACAACCCGAGAAGACCATTAAACCCGCCAAGTCACCCTTTCACTACCCCCCCGTTCTAGAGTGCCTTGTTCAGCCCCAGCTGGGTGGCTAAGTTGGTTGAAGTGTTGACCCATACACCAAAAGGCTGCGGGTTCAATCCTCAGTCAGAGCACATACCTAGTTTGCAGGTTTGATCCCTGGTCAGGGCACATGCAGGAGGCAACAGATTGATGTTTGTCTTTCTCTCTGTCTCTCTCCTTCCCTCTCTCTCTCAAAACCAATAAACATATCCTCAGCTGAGGATTAAGAAAAAGAGTGCCTCATGTACAACTCCATATAACATGTGAGAGATTGCAGTCAAGGATATTTTACTGGCAAATGGACCATGGAACTTGAGAAGAAGAGATTATTTCTTACATGTCATTGTTTCCCCAATACCCAGCGCAATGGCTAGCATTTAACAAATGACCTGAGATTTATACTGTTCAACAAATATTCTTATTTTTTCCTGTATCAGGAGTGAAGGGAAAGAAATATGTATAGGTATGATAAGACATATATTGTCTAAACATCATTTACATGTTATTTAATTTTACCTCTATTAGATGTGTTTTTGTTTGAATCTTAACACAGTGACCAAAAAGAGCCTAAAACCAAAAACCCAAACCGAACACGTGATTGTGAGAGATACAAAGGAGAACTATGTCTTTCCTCTAGGAGTTTCAAATCTTACTGAGGATGGACACACATACATAACACATGTGTGCACACTCACATACACACACTCACATGCACACCATAGACCACATCCTTTCAAAGAAAAGAGTATCAACATTGTAAGGCACATTGATTCCTATATACCTGCCCTGGCGGGTGTGGTTCAGTGGGTTGAACATGGGCTGCGAACCAAAGGGTCACTGGTTTGATTCCCAGTTGGGGCACATGCCTGGGTTGCAGGCCAGGTCCCCAGTACAGGGTGCACAAGAGGCAACCACACATTGATGTTTCTCTCCCTATCTTTTTCCCTCCCTTCCCCTCTCTCTAAAACCTTAAAAATTTATATATATATATATGATACAGCTCTAGGTGTGATAGAAACGGGTAGATGTGAGGTCGCTGTGGGCATGGAGTCCAAGGGAATTACAGACATCAGTCTTTCCCAGAGGCCTGGGTTCTCCATGCCTACAGACTGGGAACAGACTAGGTAAGCCCTGGCACTGTGTTGGCTGGAGAACTGGAGATTGTTTAGGATACCTTATATTTATGACTTTTCAAAAAGTGCTGTCACAGCCATGATCATATTTTTATCCTCCAAGTCACAGAGCTGACAAAGAGTGGGGCCTGGGACTGTATTCCGTCTCTGTCACTTCCCAGGGCTTCTGCTCGCCCGTATGGCATCTCTGTGCAGGCTAGAGAAAGGTGCCCCTTCCTGAAATTCAGTGCATCACTGCATAGGCTGAGCAGTGGACAAGGCAACCCTATCCTGGCTGTGCCCAGCACAGAGCCTTCTTGAGCCCCAGCATGCAGCAGTCTTGACAGAGAATACACGTGCCCCACACCTTCATATGCTCATATTCCCTGCCTGGCCCTTCCCTGCCGCCAGGACACAGGCCCCTGGCAGCCTGTCTCTACCCGCCCTCGTCCTCCCTCAGGCGTGCCACCAGATTCAGAGTAAGGCAGAGTGAGGAATTGGGTCCCCTAGAGTGGAGGGCAAGAGATGTAATCTTAGGGGACACCTGGAGTGTGGCTAGGACAGTGCACATAGGACAGTGTGCCACCAATGTATACCCATGCTCTTCTTTAAAAAAAGATTGATTTTAGAGAGACAGAGGAAGGGAGAGAGTGGGTGGGGAGAGAGAGAGAGAACAGTAATTTGTCACCCAGTTATTTATTCATCCATTGGTTGCTCTTTGTCTGTACCTTGTCTGGGAATCGAACACACAACCTTGGGGTATCAGGCCAACGCTCTAACCACCTGAGCTACTTGGCCAGGGATGCACATGATCTTCTGCGTTTGTGTGTGCTCCAGGGTACTGGTATGGATTTTAAGTAGGAGAGGATTCTTCTGCAACTTCAGGACCTGGGGGCTGGGACCTGCACCCTTCCTTTCACTCTCTCATGCCTCCAGTGTGAGTGCATCCTCTCTAACAGGCCCTGGTACTGTGCTTGGTCTGTGCAAGGGGTACTATAGACAAATGTCTATAGTACCCCTTGAACTTAAAGGAGTGCCTTAATTCTTTTTTTATTTGAAAAGTTACAGAAGTTACATGCTCTTTTATAACAAATGAAACTGAATAAATGGGTATACAAACCAATGGAATAATCACCCTCTCTGTCCTTTGCTTCTTTTGCTTCTATTGAGTAGTGTTTTTCTTTCTTCTTTTATTATTGTTTAAATACAGTTGTCCCCATTTTCCTGCCACCACTGTCCCCCGCCCCACCCACGCCCACCTCCCCCCCCCAATCCTGTCTCCCTTTGGCTTTGTCCGTGGGTCCTTTATACATGTTCCTTGACGACCGTTCTCCTTCTTTCCCCCATAATCCCCCTCCCCTCTGAGTAGTGTTGTTTGCTTGCATGTTTCCACTATTTTATGAATGCTAAGGGAAATATAACCTATATGGGTACATATATAGTTTTTTTCTCTTAAATAAGTGTTTTAGCAAAATGGAATCATAATATAGATGCACTTTTTACAGTTAAGAATATATCATGGAGGGGCCCTGATACTTAATTTCCTCTTTGATGAATTGCCTTTATATGCTTTCTCCTTTTCTTTTGTATGTTTCTAGTTGATTTATAGGCAATTTTTGTATACTAGGGTTATTCATTTTATGTTATATGTGTTGTAAATATTCTTTTACAGTGTTTCATCTTCTAATTTTATGGAAGTTATCTTTTACGACATTTTACATTTTATATAATCAAATCCATCTTTTCCTTATATCTTCTAATACGGAGTCTGCACAGGTCTCCAATGTCCCGAGGTTATACAAACATTCTACATTTCTTCACTCAAAAATACATTTGAATTGTATTTTGCCACTTGGATTTTATTTATTTTTTAAAAATCCTATGAGATAACTTTTTTCACAAAAAATTCTTTCTATTACAGTTGACATTTAACATTATATTAATTTCAGATATACAGCATGCAAGTGATTAGACGTTTACATACTCGCTTGGATTTTATTTTTAAAAATGGTGTGAGGTACGGAGAAGTTTTTAAACCTCTCTGGGCTGTGGCTTCCCCAGCTGCAACGTGGGCTTCGTTGGAACAGCCCTAAGTGACGCCTCCAGCCAGGCGGCTGCGTGAGCACGCACGCAGCCCCATCCTGGCCCGGCTTCGCCCGGCAGCCGCTAGGGTCTCCGTCTCCCTTCTCCTGGCTCAGGATCTGATCCGGGATCACACGTGGCATGTAACTGCCACGGTCTCTTCAGGACAATCCTGAGCCTTTCTCTGTGTCTCATGGCCTTACTTGTTTTTAATGAAAGACATTCAGATCAGACTTTGTCCACTTAAAATAGTACAAGTCAATCACTGAGCAAAGCTTCTCTCAGTTCTGTCTGTCTGACGTTTCCTTGTGATGAGATTCAGGGGTGCATTTTGGGCAGAAGGACACGGAGAGGGTGCTGTGGCCTGCACGGTGCACCGTGCAGTAGACTCGGGGGGCTGGCTCGTTCCATCCGTTGCCATTGGTCAAGGGAGTGGCCTCCAGGGTTCATCACTAGAAAAGTTACTATTGTTTCCCTGTGTAATAAATAAGTAATCTATGGGGAGATATGTTGAACCTTTGTAAACATCCTGTTTTTCATTAAATGTTCACGCCCTAGGTTTAGCATCCATTGGTGTTCCAACTTCATTGTTCCTTCTAGTTGACATTTTGCCCTAAAGAAGAACTTTTCCATTTCCTTCTCATGTATGTATGTATGTATGTATGTATGTATATTGGCATGAAAACATGGATTCTCATTTTATTCATGGGTCATATTCCATTACTGTCGTCATTTATTTTGTTGTTCAAATTCCACAGATTTGACCAATGGGTGTGGTATGGCTTCCCAGCCCACTATTATCTCTATTATGTCACTTATTTACTCCCAGAGAAACCCATAAACTTGTCAACTTACAACTTGGTCTGACTTAGAATCAAGACGTTAAAGCTGTAGAATCTTTAGATATCATGCTTGGCCCTGGCCACTTTGTTTTTCATCTCAGGACTCTGACGCCAGAGGACTTAAGGCCCTTGATCCAGAGCACATGACTGCTGAGAGGGAGAACTTGGGCTGGAACCCAGGCACCTGGCTCTTAGTCCAGAGTTCTTCCCAGGACATTTCCAGCCTCCGTGTCATCAGGAACCTTTTGTCGTCACAGTTCTTTAGGCACCTGGCATTCCCCATAGCCTGGAACTGATGGTTCCAGTGTTTACCAGCAAGAGTTCTCAGGTAGTTCTTGGGCCTTTCCCCATGTTCTTAACCGTGGCAATGGAAGATGATGGTCCTTAGAGTCTTCAGAACTTTTATCATAGTGTAGAATAATTTCCAAAGGCCTTACGGTTGCCAAGGGATGGCAGGTACAAACAACCAGCACTTACCATTTTCTCACAGTTTACAACCTGCTGGTAGGTTTCACTGTGACGTTGTGGTGTGTATCAGTGGTCTGCTTTCCCAGCTTTTCTCTCTTCTTCTTTGGGTGCTACCTTTCCAATTTTGGATGGAGATCAGTCCCCATTCCAATCCATGTGATCCGGGAAGGGCTGGCTTAGCCTAGTCAATCATGTCACCATGGAATTAATTCAGAAATGGACACATGACTCCAGCTGGGCCCATGAGTGTCATCCCTGGCACTTTTGCTGAAGCTGTTGAGAAACAAGTGCTTTACTTTCCTTGGGGAAGATAATTGCAAGGGACCAAGAAACATGGAATTTCTGGGACCCTCTTTGCCTGAAAAATGAAGCTAACACAGGAAAACAGAACTGAGAAGTACAGAGACAGAATAAGTCCTGATTGACATAAGTGAAATCCTGATCCCACTGAGCTATCTACTCACGGGCACTTTTAGTTATGACAGCTAAATGATTTAATGTATTGCCTAACCTGGTTTGAGTTTGGTTTCAATCACCTGGAATGAAGAGTCCTGACTACAGCTTCCTTTCATGCTTAGGCCTCCTGCCCCGAAGCTTCAGACCCTCAAGGGAGATAAAGTACAGCCAGGCAGTGCCAAGCCAAACAGTCTCCTGGCCAGGGTGTCCAAAGGACCCCAGAATGACTACTGCCCTGGACTAACGTGTGGTCTGCCCTGTGCCCACCATAAGGCCATAGGGGTACTGCTTCCCTGAGTCTCAGGTTCATCCTCTGTTGGTCTTCTCTTCTGGCCTTGTTCTGTAGTTTCTAGTGCATGCATGAGTGTGTGTGTGTGTGTGCGTGCATATGCATCTCCTTTCCTGCTACCTGGCTGGATTATTATTATAAGGATCAAACTGGCTGAGGTAGGCACAGCACCCAGCCCAGTGCCTGGCACATGCAGCAAACTCTCTTTCCCTTCCCCTTCCCTCCTCTTGGTCAGGATGTGATTTGAGAGTCTGTGCTGTGTTCCAATTTTCAGTGCCCTGGATAACTACCGGGGAGCTGGAGCACAGTTGCCAGAAACTTGCACTAGTTTTAATTAATTTTATCTGTTTAGAGTGAGATATCTCAAAGTCATCGAATACATTTATGTCACATGTGTTTATGCAAATCGGCATTTCTCTTTTGAGCTGACAGCTGAAGTCCTTGTTTTGCTCCATGATGCTACAGCGGAGGCCAAATGTGCCATGTTTTCTCCAGTGACGGCTGCCAGCTCTCCAAATGTCATTGTAGCTGCAGCGCTTCACACGGGGCGAGCTCCGGCGGCGGGTGCGGCCGGTGCGCATCCTCAGGCCCGTCATTATTCCCTTTATTTTTAATACCACATTTTATTCTTCTTTACTAAAGTTGTCAAACTAATCCATGCTTACAATTCAAACAAAACATAGTTTACAAAAAATTTTCTTACCCATTCCAACCCCAGCCTCTGAGGTAACTAAGGTAAGTGGATTCCTGTGTGTGCTTCTATATTTTCTCCATGTGCACAGTTTCCCATGCTTTCGCACACCGACATACTTCCCCCACATTTTTATATATGCAGATGTATGCAAATAGATATCTACTTACAGGCTACCCCTTTTAATTTTTTAAATACAAAATAAGGTCATATCCTGTAACTCGCTTTTTTTAAAACCTCAGATTGCTTTTCAAGTCAATGTATGTAGATCCAACTTACTTTTTCACAGCTTCATCATTTTTCATTGTATGGATGTACTATAATTTATTTAGCTAACGTATTAAAAGTTTTTTCAGGTTTTTTATAGTTTTAAAACATTTTTATGGATTGATTTGAGAGAGAGAGAGAACACATTGATTGGTTGTCCCACTTACTTATGTATTCATTGGTTGATTCTTATACGTGAACTGACTGGGGACCAAACCCACAACCTTGGTGTATCGGGACGATGCTCTACCCACCTGAGCCATGTGGCCAAGGCCTGTTCATAGCCTTTTGCTATTACATATAATGCTGAAGTAAATACCTTTGTAAATATATTTATTTGTATTCAAGGACACAGTTGGTTATTCTCTTTTGGCCCATGTGCTACGTGGGAGGGACACTTCCCATATTGATATTTACGTGGCTTGTCAGTCTGTCTGTCACATAAGACATCCGAACTCTCTTTCCCCAGGCAGGTGCTCGCTCGGCAGAGCCCTGTTTGAGAAGCATCGTTCTGCAGATGCAGAGCCTGGCCTCAGATGTCAGGTCAGCCTTTCTTCAGACCTGACCAGATTTCTCTGCCCCTTCTATCTGCCCTGCCCTGTTGAGCCCTCTGCATTGTCGCAGCCTCCACACTCAGGGACAAGACGATTGGAGTTTAAGGGCTTTGAAGTCTGAACAAATGAGATAATCAGTCTCTGTTTGTGCCCACTGAATAGCCTCAGCATTGCTGTGTATCTAGTAAGTAGTTAATTAATACAAAATAAGAACAATAAATCCAGGGGCTGGAGTGATCCCTTTAAAGTCCAGGTCAACTCTGAGGCATCTGAGAAGAATGAGTGGAATGTTTGGTTGACTCATGGATAATCCCAAGCCTCATCTTTGTAGTTACAGATTCAGCTCTTTACCTCTTCAGTTCTTCCTTGGAACTACTAGCATAAATCCCCTACGATTATTTATTTTTTTATTTTTGTGGGCCAAGTGAAAATTAGCAGTGAAACAGCCACCAGGACAGTGGAAGAGAGAGAATCAGGAGTCCCGAGTGAGACACTCATAGATGTCTCATAAGCAGCTTGTGAATCACAGTGGCTAGTCTGCCAGAGGGCCTGGTCAGTTACGGGCACAGAGACCTAAGGACTGGTCTCCTTGGGGGCTCCTCCTGGTCTGGGTGGGGTGAGAGTGAGGCCCTAGGAGAAGGGAGATGACTCTAGGTCCACGGCCATCTGGCCAGAGATGCCCCATCTTTGCCTAGGAGGTTACTCACGGACTCTAGCCTTTAGAGCGTGACATCAGTGTTTCATTCCACGGGAGGGTGTGAGTGCATTTCAGTAAAAAGAAGTGATTTCATCACATGCCTGAAGAAAAATAAAACCGGACCCACTCTGTTCAGGTGGGGTGGGGTCTGAGTGGTGGGGGGTGGGGTGGGGGGTGGTCAGGACAGCTGGGTCCCTACCTGGTTTCCACCACCAGCTAGCTCTGTGAGTCTGGGCCCTTGGTGTTGGCTTTCTCTGCCACAGTTTTTCTCTCCTTAAAACAAAGGGCTTGAAACGTAGGATTCTAAGATTGTGGTTATCTGTGATTCTGTAAACAACCCCTCGAGCCTGAAGAATTTAACACTGCTGCTCCATAGTGGGGCTTCAGCAGGAAGGGGGCACAGATGGCTTTCTCTGGGCTGGGTCCAGAAATGTGGTGTGTGATGTATGGTGTGAATAAAGCGTGGTGCCCTTTAAGTACAGCTTCGCCCTGGGAGCGCTCTGCCCTCCGCTGCGCTGTCTGGCTTTCATTCACATTCCAGCGTCACTGTGGGCATGAGCAGCCCTAGCCGGCCATGCACTGGAACACACACACACACACACACACACACACACACACACACACACATATACACAGCCCAGCTCTGACACACAATCCGTGACTCACAGTGACAGGATCATTACACACACGGCATGACTCGTGGGGACGTTTACACACACAGGCTCACACTCACCGTGACCGGGGGATGTGCCTGAGCCCACAGCGACAGGCACTCCCACAGGAGCCTCGAAGGTTGAGCATCACACGGGCGTCTGCAAATGATTTGCGTTCTTGGCTCTTTGGAACTGCCTGTTCTTTGTCTTTCTGCTCACTGTTCAACCCTTTCCTTCCCCTCCGTCTCTGACTGGGCTGGTTTTGGTCTCTCACTCCCATGCTCCTCAGCCAGTTTCCTAGACGGAACCCTGCAATCTCCAAGGTCCTTCCACATCCGAGGCTCTTTGTTCCTAATAAACTGTAGCAGTAAGGAGGCCTTCCCCCTGGGGTCTCATCCCCTCCCTGACCTGGGCCTTTCTCCCTGGCTTCCTCAGAGGCTCTTGGTAAGAGGGTCTCCAGTTTCTGTGCCTTCACAGATGAGGGGAACTGAGGTTTGATCACATGACAGGATATGCCAGGAGCCTCTGGAGTGTGTTCTTCAACATCTCTGAGAACACACCTCACCCTGGCTGCTGTGACTCAGTGGACTGAGCATCAGCCTGTGAACCAAAGGGTGGCTGGTTCGATTCCCAGTCAGGGCACATGCCTGGGTTGCAGGCCAGGTTCTCCGGGGCATGTGAGAGGCAACCACACATTGAAGTTTCTGTCTGTCTGTCTGTCTCTCTCCCTCCCCTCCCCTCTGTCTAACAAGACATAAAATCTTTAAAACAAAAACCATATCTTCTCTACCCAGTAGCCCAGGGGGATGGAAGTGTTGGGGCATCTGGAGAACCCACCTCTGGGACCAGCTGTTTTTTGAAGGTGCAGAGAAGAAAAGGTGCACCTGCCGGCTTTGGCTCTTTCGAGGCACCTACCCCAGAATGCGAACAAGTCGGGGTTGCAGGGAGACTGCAGAGGAAGGAGAGGGGCTCCCTGAGCACCAGGGTCTGTGTGTGGATGTCACTGACCTGCGTTCCCCTGCATGTTGCCGCTGGCCATGGTTCTAATGGGGAGATAGGAGCAGAGCACTGACCCCTCCAAGATGAGAGGGAATGTAATAGATTCTGATGAAGAGCCCAGGCCCGCAGCAGGATGCCCAGGCGTTTGTCTCAGTCATTCATAGCTGTGTGGCCCTGGGGTGTCACTGGTCACTGTGAGGGCCTATTTCCTCGGCTGCCAGATGTGGTTGTGGGGCTCTGGTGAAATGGTAGGTGTGACTGTACTTTGACAAACTCCTCTGTCCAGGAGCGAGGATGGTAGTACCTTCTGCATGAGTCGCCCCTCTGTGCCCTGAGAGGTTCACACCTGTGTAGGTGCTGCCTCAGTGGTGATGAGAGCCAGGGACCTTCTGTACCCAGAAACATGGAAAGCTCTTGGCTAGCTGCGTTTAGCTGAGGGATGAAATGCCCCATTTCAACTCTGCAATTTTAAAAGTATAGTAAATTTTGAGAGCATTTTATCCTGCTACCTGGTGAGAACCTTATCTCTGACTGTATTCTCTTCATCTGAAGTACTAGATTCTGGGTGGGGGGCACTGTCTTGCTTTACCAGACTGAGTCTTTGCCTCAAGCCTGTGCTCCTGGAGTATCCTCTGCTCCCTTCCTTACTTCAGCACTGGAAAAGGCTTCTTAGCAAATTTGGAGAGATTTCCTATTCACTCCTTCCGCCTAACTGACTTGCCGATCTGGGGTTTAAGGTTACTTTGCCCAGAAGAGCTAAGATTATCTTGGAAATACTGTGGCAGGCCCGGCAGGCCCCAGCCTGCCTGCTTCTACCCAGATTCCCGGTCCCCAAGGGGAGCAGCCGGAAGAGGAAAGTGACAGGATGCTCTGAACACACCATGCTGGGCTTTCAGAAGTAGGTGGAAGTTTCTTTACAAATCCGTATTGTGTGCATATAATCTTCCAGAGGGTGTGTTGCAGAGACTAGAAAGACCACACTGTGCTTGCGTATGCACCGGTACGGGGGAGGACCAACCAAGCGCGCATGGCAATCCACCGCAACACACGGGAAACCGTCCACACGACGGCCGCAGGTGTCGCGTGCACCTCTGCCGGGGGGAGATTTGGTATTCGGAAACCGAACACAATGTTTATTTCGCTCTCAGTTAAACAGTCACCTAGCATAGCACTTACTAAGTGCCAGACACAGCTCTAAGCATTTCTTCACAATATTAACTGGTTTATTTTCACAAAGCCCTTATGAGGTAGGTAGCTTTATCATCATTCCACTGATGAGGACCCCAGGAAAGAGCTTAAATGGTGTGCATGGTTCACGGGTGGCGGAGCCCCACGCGCCTGCCTGGGAATATCAGCCCGTGACTCCAGCTCTCGGCCTGAGGTCTGGTCGTCAGTTGCCCCCACAGCCTCAGAATTCTCGCCGCGGGAGTGTCTGACGCTGGCAGTGGGGAGAAACAAGCACAGCCTAGGTGGAGCTCTGTCCCACACCTCTGTTCAGACGCAGGTCCAGGATCCGGGGAGTCGCCTTTGTCTTAGCAGAGACCTCTCCCTTCCCTGGCTCAGGGGCAGCAGCGTCCAGAGAGAGCACAGCCCAGGGCTGCTCTCCCCCGAACCGCCTCCAGCCCGCTCCAGGGGAGGCCGGCCCGGCCATTGTTCCCCGGCCCCAGCTCCCGGCCTCTTTTGGCAGGAACCGTGGGGCTTCTCTTATTTACCCATTAACAATTAAGCTCTAGGTATTTAACATATAAACACAGAAAACATCAGCATAATTACAGCAAAGATTTCAAAAGCTTTTTGGCAAGGAAGAGCCTAGATATTTACTTAACAAAAGAATTCCTTACTTTAGTCTTTAGTAAAGAATTCACAATAAGCTCTGACTAGCCAGCTTCTCCAGTGAATTAAAAAAAAAATCTTTTAGTTGAAAAGAATACGGTTTGTGTTTCTAAAAAATGTGACTCACACACAACTTTTCAAGAGAACATTCGCAACTTTCTTCTGAGGACTCTCATTATCTTCCAATGTTTCTTACTTGTGGATACAGCCCCTCCCTGAGCAGAAAGAGATAGTGCGTGTGTGCATGTGTGTGCGTGTGCGTGTGTGTGTGTGTGTGTGGGGGCACCTTAGGAGTCTGAAATTCTACCACTAGAGACCTTTCCCTCTGTTTTAAGCTTGTTTTCTACACATGTGTTTCTTTTTCAACCCAAGAAGATGGTATGTTCAGAGGAATGAGTCCTTGTTAAGTATGTCTTCTATGATTAGAGGGTCTTAAGCCAGCCTAGTGAGTCTAGGGCCCTTGGGAAGAGGAGATAGGAGGAGAAAACACTAGTGGGTTTATTGGGGGCAGGAGGGATATTCACCTGTCCATTCATTTATTTGTTGTTTTAGTCATTTAGAACGATTGGTATACTTCTACCATTGCCAGACACTGGAGATACAAAGATAAATTTAAAAAATAGTGTGGTCAGAGAGACAGATAAATAGTTAAGCTACACAGGTATGTAAGGTGGAAACTCAGGCTGGAGTGCTCAGCTCTGCTTGGCCTGGGATTGACAGATGAATTAGACATGGGGACAGTGTTGGGGAAAGTTTCACAGAGATAACAGCTGAGTTTCAAAAGATGAGGAATAATAATAATAATAATAATAATAATTTAGAGCAACTTTAACACATATTATTGTATTTGCTATATGCTCAGCATTACACTCAGCATTTTACCTTATAATTCATGTAACCCTCACAAAAATGCTATAAGGGAAGTGGTATCATTATCTGTATTTTATAGATAAGGAGACAGAGGCTCAGAATTCCAGTTCCGGGCAATTCCGGTTCCAACGCAGAGCTCACGGTCGAGGGCTCTAACCACTAGTACGTATCACTGTGTGCAGTGTAATTAGTATTTGACTGCAAAATACTTCAAATATTTAGGAAAAAAAACAAAGAATAACATGATGAGCTTCCATGAATCCATCATCCATTTCCACTGAATTCTTATTTTGCCTTGCTTGCTTTGTTTTTCTTAAAAAAAAAAAAAGGTGAAAAGAAATGACAGTTTCTCATGTATTGTACCCTGAACACGTTCCCCTCTTTTCCGTGAGACAGTTACGACCCTGCATTTGAATTTATTTTTCCTAGGTGTGCTTTGATACTATTAAAGTGTTTATATATATCCATCAACAACACATAACATTGTCCTTCATGTAGCAAACTTTATATAGTGTCATTTTACAGCTTGCTTTTGCATTCCCCATTCTATATTTGAGATTTTATCTAAGTTGATTTCACATAGTTCTAACTTCATTTATTTAAAATAGCATATCATGAAATATCATTTAACATATTGTATAGTATTTCATTATGAATCATATACCATGTATTAATTCTCCAGTTTTAAAGAAATGTCTTGCTACTGTACACAATGCTGCAATGGACCTCCCTGGGTGTGCCCTTCTTTGGGCTCCTGTGAGAATTTCAGGAGAGGCATTGCTGGAGTGCAGGGGGGAGGCAGGCCCATTTTTAGCTTCCTCTTGGGACATTCCACTCCAGAAGATGAGGCAGCTGTACTCCTACCTGCGGTAAGAGAGACTCCTGTTGATCTGCATCTTCCCAGAATTTGCTTTGATCACACTTTGGGTATCAAATGACTTTTTACTATTATTTTAATTGCATCCTCTGATGACTAGGGAAGTTGAACATCTTTCCATTTTTTTTTTTCCTGTGTATCTTCTATTTACTTTTGTCCATTTACATATTCATTCATTTGGCTTTTTCTGAATTGATTTAAAAAATTTTAAGAATTAATGGAGTGAAATTGACTTTTTGAGGAGGGGCTTTAGTAATTCTGACTTTTAAGACACGTGTAGATTCATGGAACCTCCACAGCAGTTGGAATAGAGAACAATTTCATTACCCCAAGAAACTATTGAACACTTTGTGAATCAATGTCTTAATAGATATGGGTTGGGTTATCTATCTCTTCTTAGATAAGTTTTGCTTTTTTGTGGCTTTAAAGGAATTAGTTCATTTTATCTAAATTGTCCAATATATTTGGGTAGAGTTATTTGTCATATTCTCTTATTATTCTTCAGCTATTGGTAATTTGTGTCCTCTGTCCCACCACCCTTCCTTGTTTTTTATTTGTCTGGCTAGAGATTTATCACATTTATTGACTCTTTCAAAAAAATCAGCTTTTAGGTTCACCATTATTTAAATTTCATTGGTTTCTTTTCTGTCTTTATTCTTTCCTTTCTTTTGATTGTTTTGAGTTTACTTTGCCTTTCTTTTCTAGTTTCTTAAGGTTAGAGTTTAGACTTGAAATCTTTACTTCAAATATGAGAATTTAATAGGTATGTATGTCCCTGTAAGCACTGCCTTAGCTACATCCCACAAATTCTGATGTTTCATATTTTCATTTACATCAAAGTATTTTTTAATTTCCTCTAGAGATTCCTCTTGACTTATGGATTATTATATTATTTATTTTCCAAGTGTTTGGAGATTTTCCAGTTATCTTTCTGTTATCAATTGCTAGTTTAATTTCATTATGATCAGGGGAACATACTTTGTATGATTTCAAGTCTATTAAATTTATTAAGGTTTGTTTTTATCACTCTGGGTATAACCTATTATAGTGAAAGTTCAATATTCTTTTGAGAAGAATGTATATTATGTTCTTGTTAGGTAGAATGTTCTGTAAATGTCAATTTTATCCAGTTGGTAGGTGGAATAGTTCAATTCTGCTGTATACTTGTGATTTGCTGTTGGCTTGTTCTATCAATTACTGAGAGAGGAGTCTTGAAGGCCCCAACTATAATTATGGATTTGTCTAATTCTCCTTTCAATTCTTTCAGCATTTATTCATGTATTTCGAAGCCCTTTCATTTGGTACACACACATTTAAAATGATGTCTTCTTGATACATTTACACTTTTATATTATGTATTAACCCTCTTTGTTCCTGAAAATTATCCTTGCTATGCAGTCTTTTTACTTTTTAATCTCATGTTAAAGCCACTCCAGCTCTTCTTTGATTACATGCTATATCATTTCTATTCTTTCACTTTTAACCTGCCAGTGTTAGAGAATTGTAGACAGCAAATACCCGGGTCTTATTTGTTTGTTTGCTTGTTTTTAAATCTGACAACCCTTGTCTTTTAGGCCACTTTAATTTCATATAAATACTTACATGTTTGAAATCAGATCTACATTCTTAGTATTTTGAATCTCATTTAACTTATTTGTTGAGTTTTTAACTACATCTCTTTATTTAAAAATTTTTCATTGGTTGCTTGGGGATTATTATATATATTTAATATTTCACAGTCTACTTAAAATTAATATTTTACCACTTCATGTAGACTGTAGAAACCTTACCATAAATGAAGTCCCTTTATTCTCTACCCTTCATCTTGTATGAATTACGTCTATATACACCAAAATTCACTGACCCATGTTTTAATTTTTGCTTTTAGCTGTCATACATATTCATAAAAACTCAAGAGGAGAAGAATAGTCAATTATACCTAACCAGATTTTCACCATTTTTGTTTCTTTTTCTTCATTCCTGATATTTGACATTTTTTTTAGGTAATTATTCTCTTTCTAGCTGAAGGAATTTCTTTAGCATTTATTTTAGAACGAGTCTGCTGATGACAAATTCTGTTTGTTTTTCATTGTTTGAGAATGTCTTTATTTCACTCTAATTCTTGAAGAATATTTTCACTGGATAGAGAATTCCTTTTTTTTTTTAAACTGAGGTGGACTTCACATAATATATAATTCACCATTTTAACCATTTTAAAGTGTCCGATTCAGTGGATTTTAGTACATTTATAATGTTGTGCAACTGTCACCACTAACTCCAGAACATCCTCATTACCCCAAAAGGAAACTCTGTACTCATTAAGCAGTTACTCCCCATTACCTTCCCCCAAGCCCCTGGAAACCACTAATCTGCTCTCCATCTCTATACAGTAGAATTTGAGACATTGATATAAATGCAATCATACAATACGTGACATTTTATGTTTGGCTTCTTTCACTTAACATGATGTTTTCAAGGTTTATTCACATCATAGAATGTGTCACTATTTCATTCTTTTCTGTGATTGAAAAATATTCTGTTGTATGGATTGATCACATTTTGTTTATCCATTCATCCGTGGGTGGACATTTAGGTTTCTCCTCACTTTTTGGCTATCCTGAATAAGGATGCTATGAACATTCGTATACACGTTTTTTTTGTTTGAACACCTGTTTTCAATTCTCTTGGGTATGCATGTAGGAATGGAATTGCTAGGTCATGTAATACTTCTGAGTTTAACTGTGTGAGGGACTGCCAAACTGGCTTTCCACAGTGGCTGTGCCATTTTCTGTTCCCATCAGCAATGTGTGAGGTTTTCAGTTTTTCCACATCCTTACAACACTGGTTATTTTCTGTTAATTTTATTTTATTTTAGCCATGGGTGTGAAGTGGTATCTCATTGTTGTTTTTAACTTGTATTTCCTACTGCTAATCATGTTGACCATTTTTTAGGTGTTTATTGGTTATTTGTATAACTTCTTTGGAAAAATGTCTATTCAAATAATTTGCCAATTTTTGAATGGGGTCCTATGTCTTTTTGTTGTTGAGTTCTAAGAGTTTGTTATATGTCTTAGATAGTAGATATATGGTATATAAATATTTTCTCTCATTCTGTAGGTTGCCTTCGCTTTCTTGATAGTGTCTTTTAATGTACAAAATTTTTAATTTTGATAAAGTCCAATCTATGTATTTTTAATTTTGTTGCTTGAGCCTTTGTGTCATATCTAAGACTCTATTTCCAAATCTAGGGTCACCGAGACTTATCCTTATATTTTATTCTGAGAGATTTATTGTTTTAGCTCTTATATTTAGGTCTTTGACACATTTTGAGATAATTTTTGCATTGTTGTGAGGTAAAGGCCCAAATTCTTTTCTTTTTTTTTTTTGCATCTGGTTATATAGTTATTATGGTATCATTTGTTAAAGACCATTCTTTTCCCATTGTCTTGCCAATGTTGTCCAAAATCAATTGAATGTAGATACATGGGTTTATTTTTGGACTGTCAGTTCTATTTCTTTGACTTATATGTTTATCTTATGCCACTCCTCCACTGTTTTGATTCCTGTAGCTTTGTAGTAAGTTTTGAAATTGGGAAGTATGAATCCCCCATCTTTGTTCCTCTTTTTTAAAGCTGATTAGGATTTTAGGGGTCCCTTGTAACTCTATACGAATTCCAGGATCAGTTTGTCCATTGCTGCCAAAATACACAGTTGGTATTTTGATAGAGATTGCATTGAATCAGATATAGATATGCATTGAATTCTTGGTTCTCATGTTTTTCCTTTTAGTACCTTAAAGGTGTTGTTCTTTCTCCTTCTGGCCTTCCTGCTTTCTGATGAGAAATCTGCAGTCATTCATGCCAGAAAGTAACACACAAAGGGTCTTTGGCCCACACTCGGGAGACCACAGCTCCTCTGTGTCCCTCCGAGTTTTGGCACCAGCCAATATCATGCCTCCACTTCATTGTTGCATGGGGGCTGGAGTGGGAGATTGCGGGGGAGGGAGAGGGAGAAGAAGAGCAAAATAAAACACAATATAGTCAACTTTTTCTAACTCAGTTGGTCTCTTTCCTCTTCTTCAGGACAGAAATAATAGGTTTCTCTTGGAACTCTTTCTATTCTCATCTTTTATGTACTTCTGGATTTTGGGCTCTCTTCAGGCCAGATAACACTGAAGGGGAAAAAATGGTAACCTTACCACTGGTTGGTAAGAACTTTGAATTCTGGTATCTTTCTCTAGTCTGTTGAGTGCCATTCACTTTTCAGTGTCCTCGGACTGCTAGCTGCTGTCCGAAGTCTGTGTGAGTTTGATCATCGCATTTAATGGGAGAGACAAGGTGGGCTATGTTTGCTTCATCTTGCTGGAACTGGAATCTCTTAAACTGATATTTAAGAAGTCCTTATAATATATGGATACTAATCTTCCCTGGCCCTTGTCTTTAAATTTTCAGAAGTTACATCTTAAACTGAAGTTTTACATATTATTATAGTCAAATATATCAATCTTTTCCTTTATGGATTAGATGTTTGTGTTTTATTTAAGTAATACTGAGTTCATAAAGATATCCTCATATATATTTTCTTCCTCTTATGGCTTCTTCTAAAAGTTTTAAAATTTTCATTTTTATATTTATGTCTTTTGAACACCTGGAATTTATGTTTTCTAGATGGTGTGAAGTAGACATCTGATTTTTTTCCCCAAGTGAATATCCTAGTACCATTTACAACATAATTCACTCTTTTCCTACTGATGTTTAGGGCCATTTCCTCTGTCATATGTCAAATTGTCAAAAATATGCAGTTTTCTGGGCTCTTTGTTCTATTTTATTGTCTGTTGTATATTCCTTCTCAGTTATCTTGTTGGATTAACTATTGAAGATTTAGAAGAAGCTTTGACATCTGGTAGGGCAAGTTATCGCCCTATCTTTCTCAAGATTGTCTTAGCTTTTCTTGACATTTAATCTGTAATGTGAATTTTAGGATAAACTTATGAAGTTAAAAAAAAAAGCTGGTGGGGATTTTCATTGGAATTGCATTAAATTAATACACTAATTTTGGAATAATTGATATTTTTACAAGCTTGAAACTTCCTGTCTGTAAACATGATATAACTACCCATTTATTGAAGTCTTCTTCTAGGTTCTTTAATAATAATGTTTGGTAATTTTCTTCAGAGAGCACATCCTTCATTAGATTTATTCCTGGATACAGGATTATTTTTGTTTTGACTGTAAATATCATGTATTTTTTTTTCCTATTAGATTTCCTTGCTGAGCTTTACTATTAGTTTTTATTTTTTTTATTTTAAAGATATTATTTATTTATTTTGGAGAAGGGAAGGGAGGAAGAAAGGGAGGGAAACATTAATGTGTGGTTGTCTCTTGCATGCCCCTTACCGGGGACCTGGCCCGAAACTCAGGCATGTGCCCTAGACCTTCGACCCTTTGATTTGCAGGCCAGCGCTCAATCAACTGAGCTGCACCAGCCAGAGCTAGTTTTAATAGTTTGTCAGTTAACTTTTTCCTATATACTATCATATTATCTGCAAATAAAGGTAGTTTTTCCTTTACCCCCACCCCTGAATTCTTATATATCTTCTTCCTTTTCCTTCTTTTATTGTATTGGCTAGGACCGGTAGTAGTTGAGTAGAAGCAGTGATAATAGGCATCTTCATCTACTTCTTGACTTAATGGCAATGTTTTTAAGTTTCACTACAAAAATGATTTTAACTCTAAGTTTGGTACACAACTTCGGTCAAGTTAAGGACATTGACTTCTGTTTCTATATTTTTTAAGTCGTCAGTCTGACTTTTCTTAATTCTTTCTTATGGGAAAATTAAAACACACACAAAAGTAGGCAGCCTAATATAATAACCCCCTGTCTATATAATAAACCCCTGTAATAGGTAGACCCATTCCACAGCCTCAATGACTGTTGGCTTATGGTCAGTCTAGTTTTATCTGTATCTCTGCTAAATTCTTCCCCTTCTGTGTTACCTGAAACAAATACCAGACATTGTTACCTCATGCTATCTATACATATTTCTGTGTGTATCCCTAAAAGATAAGAATTCTTTTTTAAAGAGGAAAACAACCATAATATCATTATCAAACTAATTTAACAATAATTCCTTCACCTTATTAATTGTACATCCATGTTCACATATCCAATTTTATGAGTATTGAATTTAACAAATATTTTTCTGAATCCATTGTGTTGCTTAAGTGGGTTTGTCTTCTTTGATCTGTTTAAGTAGTGTACTTTAATTGAGTTTCTAATGTCGAACCATTCCATCCTTGAATTACTGAGATCAACACAACGAGGTTATGCTTTATTTGATATATTCATGTCCCTGAATTTAATTTGCTAGTGTTTTATTTAGAAGCTCTGTATCTATGATAATAAATGACATTGCTCATAATTTCTTTTTGTGCTCATTGGGTTTTGGTATCAATGTTAAGAATCTTACAAAGTGAGTTGGGTAGCTGAATTTGTCAAGGTAAAAACTAAGCTCCTATAACAAAAACCTACCTAAATATAGTTGATTAAATAAAATAAAAATGTACTTCTCATCCATGGTCTGGAAATGAATGGTCTAGGCCGGTGGTACGTATCTCCTTCACATAGTCATTTGGAGACTCAGACTTTTTTCATTTTGTGTCTCTGCCAGCTCCTAAATCTTCCTATATATGGCCAAAGGTGGCTCAGCTCTGTGACTGCGTTCCAGCCCACGGGGAGGGAAAACAGAGAAAGTGGAGAACAAGCAATTACCTTTTTTAAAAAATATTTAATTTATTTATTTTTAGACAGAGGAGAAGGAGGGAGAAAGAGAGAGAGAGAAACATCAATGTCTGGTTGCCTCTCGCACGCCCCACATGGGGGAGCCTGGCCCGCAACCCAGGCATGTGCCCCAGCTCGGAATTGAGCCAGTGACCCTTTGGTTCACAGGTCAGTGCTCAATCCACTGAGCCACACCAGCCTGGGCACAAGCAATTATCTTTTAAGTAAGTATTGTGTTTCCTAAAATTCATATGTTGAAGTGTTAACTCCATTAGTTTAGGATGTGATCATATTTGGAAATAGTGTTATTGTAGATAAAGTTAGTTAAGATGAGGCGATACTGGAATAAGGTGGGCCCCTAATCCAGTGTGACTGGTGCCCTCATAAAAAGGGGAAATTTAGACATAGACACCCCACAGACAGAATGCCATAGCATGAAGACAGAGGCCAGCCAAGGAATACCACAGCTGGCCAGCAACCATCAGGAGCTAGGAGAGAGGGATGGCAGAGGTTTTCCCTCATAACCCCCAGAAGGAACCAACCCTGATGACATCTTGCTATCAGACTCCTAGCCTCCAGAACTGTGGGCGAATAAATTTCTGTTGCTTAAGTCACCCTGTTTGTGGCACATTTCCTGCAGCCCTGGGGAACTAATACAAATGCTGGAGAAATAGCACATCATTTCAGCTCATAATTAAAGATGAGAATTTAATCATATGACCACACCTAGGGAGGTTGGGAAATGTAGCCTGTGGGTCAGCAACCCTGTGTCCTGCAAAACATCTCATTAGAAGGAGGATTTGGGAGGACGACTGCCACAGGAACTGAAAACATTTGTTTAAGAGAGTTTATTTGTGCCTTAAAGATTCAAGAAAATGAGTTTCTAAAATCATTTGAGCCAGATTATCTTTTAGGATGATAAACCTTTGATTATTAACTCTCTGTTCTGTTTTCAGTTCACAGCAACATTAGTCTTGTTTTTGAGTCCAGCTATGTGTATTGGGTTATCTTTTAAAATGTTTCTTATTCATCATGGCTTTGTGGTTGGAATAGAGAACTCAACACTCTTTTTTTTTTTAATTGAGATATAATTGACATATAACATTATATTAGTTTCAGGTATACAACGCAATGATTTGATAGTTGTATATATTGCAAAATAATCACTACAATAAGTTTAGTTGACATCCGTCATCATGCATAGTTACAATTTTTTTCCTTTTGATGAGAATTTTTGAGATTTACTCTCTTAGCAACTTTCAAATATACAATACAGTGTTGTTAACTACAGTCACCAGGAAGTATGTTACATTTCCAGGACTTATTTATCTTTTAACTGGAAATTTGTACCTTTTGAGCCCCTTTACTCATTGCTTCCCGCCTCTGGCAACTACTAATCTATTCTCCGAATCTATGAGTTCAGCTTTTCTAGATTCCACATATAAATGAGATCATACAGTATTTGTTTTTCTGTCTGGCTTATTTCACTGAGCATAATGTCCTCAGGGGTCATCCATGTTGTCACAAATGGCAGCATTTCCCCCTTTTTATAGCTGAGTAATATTCCATTGAATATATACAGCACAACTTTTATATCAATTTGTCCATTGATGGACACTTAGGTTACTTCCACATCTTGGCTATTGTGAATAATGTTGCAATGAACATGCGGGTGCAGCTATTTTTTCGAGATAGCGATTTTGTTCCCTTAAAATACCCAGAAGTGGAATTACTGAATCATACAGTAGTTCTATTTTTAATGTTTCAAGGAATGTCCACACTGTTTTCTACAGTGGCTGCACCACGTACACTGCTCCATCTTGACCAGAAGTGCAGCAGGATCTGCCTGCTTGGGAGACTGTCACCAGTTCTGGCTGGACACCAGGGAAATGGTAGCAGACAGGCTAGGTGGAGCTAGTGGAGAGATTTACACACGCACAAACTCAGACTTCGTCCTCTAGGTAATGGATGGATGATGAACAATTGCATGCAGGCAAGTAAAATGATTTTGCACGTATGCACTTGAGACATACTTCTCTGGCTAAACTGGAGAAATCAGAATGAAGAAGAGCCATATGAAGCCAGAATTACCAACTGGGAAGAAATACCAATAATCTGGGTGAGACTTGCCAAGGGCCCACAAGGGCAAGTGATAGTGGGGCTGGTGAGACTGAGGACATCAACTTGGGAGATAAATAGGAAGTGTCAGATTGGATGGATGTCAAGGATGATGTTTAGTTCCTGGAAAACTGGTGGAAGGTGGTGCAACCTTCTGAGGTTGCACAGGAATGCAAGGGAAGGAGCAGGTTTGTGGGAATTCATATTATTTCACAATTGTGCCAGTGGCTGGTTCTGCATGTTCTCTCCCAAAATTGTGGTCCCATGACTCACCTGACAGAGGTGTGTTCTTGAGTCCCTGTGTATGAGGCCTCGAACCTGGGGAGACAAGGATGGGCAGGGCAGCAACTGGGACAGGGGCCACTCTCAGGTGGTGGCTCTTTGGAGTGGGCATTCATCAGTGTGGGAAATGCTAGTCCTCAGGGTGTGTGGGTACCCAGATTCTACCAGCTTGGGTCTCTGAGAAAACTAGGGGGTGGGGAGCAGAGAGGGTCAAGCACAAGAGACATAAATAGATACATGATAGAGAACAATAAACAGACTTATGACAAGGAATTCCAGTCTTTCTTTTCTTCTGGTCAGTCAGATTTCAGTCCTTTACTCCCTGGCTAGCAACTTTTGCTTCTAAATGACTTCTATTACCTGGGATCAGCCTCCTATTGTAGATCTCCACCTCCCGGCCCCCCTCCCCCAGCAAGGAGCAGATCATTAGAGAATTCAATGGCTGAATACAAAGGAGTCTTGGGGTCAGGAGCATACACTCTGCTTCTCAGAGATTGCACACAAGATGATCAGGACGTCAGCCTTGTCTCTTGCTTCTGCTCCTTCTCCTCCACCCACTCTCCATCTCTCCCTGAACTTCGAGTCTCCTCAGCTCCCAGTTAGAGGGACTGGTGTTGCAGCCCTCCCCCTGCCCAGGCTCTTATCCGACTTGGTAGCAGCCTGAGCAGGTGGCAGAAGCCCCTCACCAGAGTCCGGGGTTCCTAGAGGAGTCAGCGCAGACCCTAGAAGTTTACTTGTGAACAGCCGCGCAGGAAGCTGCCAGCGGGGAACAAGCTGAAACATCACTCTCTCTCTACACCTCACCCTAAGCTCTTAAGGAAACAGATGTGTCCCACTGTCACAGTCTTGCTCACACTTTTTCTTATTGTGTATCTTAGGCAGAAACAGAATAATCGGATGTTAGGACCTGTGAAATAATAATCCAACCCCTGCCTTTCATACATGAGGCCCAGGGAGGTTAAATCACTTACTCAAGGTCAAACCAGGAACATTTCACTAGGCTCCCCCTCCCTGTCCCACCCCTGGCCCCCAAAGGGCTGTTGGTACTGCTGTGAGGAGAGATACTGACGACCTGTGCGGGCGGGCCGAGTGCCCCCTGGGCCCTGCGCACAGGCAGCGCAGGCTCTGAGCTTGGGGTCCACACGTCTCTGTGTAGCCGTGAACACGGGACAGGCTGCTCGCCTTCAGCGGGCCTCAGCCCTGCAGGCCCCTGCACCTGGGATTGAAAGAATGAATAGGGACCTTGTTTGGTAGGAATTTCTTTCCTCTGCTGTTTGCTTTGGGTTTTTTCCCTCTCCATTCCTGGCTGCTAACCCAATATTTGGTTTTCTGTGAGCACTAAATATAATTCTTCATTTAACCCCCAGAATCATGGTTTCCTACCTGCTTCCCACGACCGGATCCGCAACGCGGTATGAAAACAGAACCCAGAGGGCATCAGGGCTGAGGGGGCAGCGGTTCCGGAGAGGGGAGGAGCAGGGGCGGGTGGCTGGGGGGAGGGGGAGAGGGAGCACTCACCCACGCTGGCTATCTCTTAAGACAGTTCGAGAAAGGGAGGGAATCAGGGAGGGAGCGACTCATTGACTCCTGACCCGGCTTCCTCGCATCCAGGGCCTGGATCCTCTCCTCCCAGCCGCGAAGGAGGCCTGGCCCACAGCACCTCTGCACACGCCAGCATTCCAGGGTCAGGGAATAGTAAGGTCAAACTGGGGCACAGTGAAAACAAACAAAGCCTACTCCCTAAGCTGGCCAGCCCTGGGTCCCCGCCACTCCTCCTGCGGCACCCCCCCCACCCCGCCCCCCAGCCCCGGCCTGTAGGCCAGCTGCAGCCCTTTTGGACTGAGGGCCTCGGTGCGGCCCGCACCTTCCGGCTCTCCTCGCCCAGAGCAGTCTCGGCAGCAGCAGGCAGGGAGAGCTAACGCGAACCGAGCAGTGGAAAATTCCCCTCCCAGGCCTCCCGGGAGGCGCGGTTCCAGCAGCTGCTATTGAACACCAGGGCTTGTTAGGCACCTGGCTTTCAGGTCCCCCACCGGCTAAGCTCCCCAGCCAGGGACGAGGTGGCCGGGCGGGGGAAGGAGAGCCAGGAGCCCTGCTCTCCAGCACGGGTCCCTGCTAGCGCCTGGGAAAACTTCCTCTTACACCAGACGCGGTTTCCAGATTTGGGAGCCCGTGGCAGTACATTCCGTCTCCCTCTGGTTGAGCAGGAAAACCGGAGACGGCGCTTCCTACCACCTGATTTACAGCCTTGGCGTATTTTTGACACACAAATCACTCTGGAGAGGGAGCTCAATTATGGCTGTGCAGAGGCGACGCAGGCAGGAGCGCTTCCTGCCAGGCGGGCAGGGCGCGCTCATGTTGCGCCTCCGGCTAAGGACAGGTCGGACCTGGAGGTGGTGGAGCCCCCTTCCTGGCTGAACCGCTGTCCAGTCCTTCCCGCCCCCACCTCCTGCAACGCGGCTGGCGCCCCAGTGGGCCGTGTCCGAGCCTGGGGTCCGCGATGGATGGCAGGGCAGAGGCGAAAGGTTACAAAGGCCATGCTAATTTTCCTCTGTCCCTTTGTCCCCTTCCGGGGCTGCCCTCGCCTTATTTCTTCACACGTGTCTGTGAAGCACTGGCCAGGCGCTGGGCACTGTGGTAGGAGACGGGACCGCAGAAGCCTGAAACAAGGGCAGAATGTAATTAGTGCCATCAAACTGTTACAGGTAAGGAGGGTACCTAGGATTTAAGATACCTCTTGGCAGCGGGCAGAGGAGGCTTCAGGCTGGTAATAGTAACGATTGTGCCCCGGGCAGGAGACAGACTCTCTAGAGAGAAGACTCAGTCCCTGATGTGGGTCCCTGATGTGGGTCCCTGAGGTAGGTCTATGGGGGTTTCCCAAAGGACCTCAGATCTAGAACTTCCCTCTCAGCTTCCTCTCCATATCCCTCCCCCAAGGAGAGCCTTCCTAGAGCACTCTTATTTTTTTAAAGATTTTATTTATTTACTCTTAGAGGAGGGGAAGGGAAGGAGAAAGAGAGGAAGAGAAACATTGATGTGTGAGAGAAACATCCATTGGTTGCTTCTCTCACGCCCCCCAGCCATGGACTTGGCCCCACAACCCAGGCATGTGCCCTGACCGGGAATTGAGCCGGTGAACTTTTGCTTTTCAGGCCAGCACTCAATGCACTCAATCCACTGAGCCACACCAGCCAGCGGTGGGCTCATTCTTGGTTCAGGTGGTCTGCTGCCTGATACCTGGTTTCCCTGCGCCCCACCCCACCCCAGCCCCTACCCCATCCAGACCAGGGGGAGGTCTCCCCTCTGCCCTCCATGGGACACGGTATGGGTTCTGCTTCATTCCAGTCTCACATCAATAGAGGGCTGATTACGTCCCAGCTGATGACCTGGGTGCCGGGAACACAAAGATGAAGGAGAAAGAAGATCTCTACCCTTGAGGTTGTCACAGCCCATTAACATTTGGATAGCGCTTTCCAGGTTACAAAGCACTCAGACTTGCTGCACTTGGCTTTCCTCTCACAGGTCTGGGAGAGGGGTGGGTGGGTATTGATCGAAATGACTCCCCGTAGAGACAGGTGACACAAAGCTGAGGCTCTCCTCACATTCCTGCCATCAGCTAGCGGGACCTGCTTTCAAGTCCCCTCTTGTCACAGCGATTCCCGCATGAAAGACCATCCTCACTGGGTTGTTGTAAAGATCAAATGTGTGACACGGCACACATCTGGCACGTAGAAGGCCCACGTTCAGGTTAGTTTTTCTTTTTTTCTTTTTGGGTGTAGGAACCTGTTGTATGTGTATGTGAATCTCGCTGAACACTGATTCCAATGGAAATTCCTGCTTCTATCCTTCTGCCCTGGCCTTGGTTCTTTCTGAAGGTGAGGGAGGCTGGGATCAGGGGGAGGAGGTGGAAGGTGCCGCCCACAAGGTGGGAGAGACATCTGGGGCTTTATTCACACAGGAACCGCATCCTCTGCATCCTCTGCTCATCCCAGTGGGCAGAGGCCGGGGCAAGTTGGTATCCTGTCCCGCCTGCTGGCGGAGGCAGCTTGTGGATTTGGTGACAGATGCCTCTGAGGAGATGAATGAAGCAATTGTGCACTGGGTGTAGAAGAGATCCCAGATAGAAGAGATGTTTTCAATGCCAATAACCCTGAGACGGAGGATTTCACCGAGTCAACAAACAGAGTTACAGGCGCCGGCTTCCCTTTGATGGTCCTGTGAGCACTTGTACGCCTCCAAAGCGGTTCTTGACACAGATGGACCATGTTCAAAAGCTTTTATTCTCTCCTTCATTTTAATCACCCCTCCTACCACCTGGAAGGATTCCTGACTCAGATTCTTGGACGACTCAGGCAGCTAACGGAATCTTGGTGGGTGAGGTCCCAAACCAGAAAAATAGTTTTGACATAGCTCCATAGATGCCCCTCTTGGCTCAGCACTGGTTTTCAGAAACATCTGACGAGCGGATTAAAAGAAGTCTTTGAGAAGTTTGAGGGCTTTGTGGGGAGAAGAGCCCTCCTCACTGGCTGATCAGAGGTGAAGAGGATAGCTAAGGGCTGGCTGAGTGTAGAGATAGATTTGCAAAATGTTTGCTTGGTGAATATTGCATTTTTCAACATTTTTCTCTGGAAGCTTGAGGTAAGGGTGGGTGGGTCAGAGTGATGGAGGAGCCCGAGAGGTGTGGCCCTGGCTTGTCGTCAGTGAAGGGCAAGACAAGCAGTACGAGGCCCTCCTTGATGCTGTTGAGAACTGTGTGTGAAAAGCATTTAGCATGAAGCAGTCCTGGCGGACAGTAGAAAAGCAGCCAGAATGGCTGGGAGTTGGCAGGGCTGGGGGCGTAGAAGGTGCGATTTAGAAACTGGTGGGGGAGGCAATGCTGGCCAGGAGACATCTGGGGCAAACACTGCCTTCTCTTCCAAGGATTTAGAAGCCTATTCCATTCTGCTTTAAGAAGGTATTCTGAGACCAAGTGTTCTGGTAGCCCCAGAGATTGCTCCGGGATTGCTGGGAGAATGGGTGAACTTGGCAGTGGAGAGGGTGCTCTAGCCCTAAGGTTCTCTGGGTGGCACCTTGGTTCTCAAGCCAGCACCTTTCATTGACACCACAGCCAGGCAGGCACTATGATGGCTCTGAGGGGAGAGAGAGAGCAAGGTCAGAAACAGAAACTGTAATTAAATCTTTTTTTACCCACCCTAACTCCCAGCAGGAATTTATTCTTGGTGCTCAGTGAGGGGGAAGAGAGAGTAGAATATATGAGCAAAAAGGCTGCTTTTGACCTTGTGGCCTTCCTGGTGATTGGGTGGAGAGGTTTTTATATTGAAGAAGAGATTTCTTTGAGCATCTTCTGAAAATAGTGACAAGGATGTCTAGTTTGACCCTTTCCAGATTCTACTGCCATTTCGGGGCAGAGAGAAGGCCAAAGCATTGAGCGTTGGCATTCTCCAGCTAATTCCAGTTGCTGGATCTTCTTTCTTTGGATCTCAGGTTGAGTGTGGACAATATCCTGCCAGGCTAACTGGAGTCACCCCACTCGTGTGGGCGGGGGCAGGTGTGGCCACGGTCAGCCAGGGACTTCTGTTTTCCCGATTGGTGGCCTGTGCTTTGGCTGAGGAGGTCTTGGAAACGTGCTCCATCAGCAGCTCCTCCTCTTCCCCCAGAGTCAGACCAGAGTGGGAACTCCAGGTGTGAGGATGCTGAGTGAGAAAGCAGAGGCAGAAGATTAGCTGCTTTGCCAGCACTCCCTCTCCGGTCCTTCCTTCCAGGGGCTGCCGGGAAAAGCGGCCTATTCCTCCTGCCGCATCCCCCTGTGTGTTCTCCACTCCATCAGCCCCGAGGCCATCTCCTCTTTCCCCCACATCGGAGCTGGGGCCAAGGAAGCGTGGCCAAGTGTGCAACTTGGTCTGGTCTCCTGCGGAAAGGATTCCAGCATCTCCCACTTGACAAAAGCCAAAGGCTACAAGAAATAGAACATGGGGTTCGACTTCTTGGAGCTGGGACTGAAAACACTTCACCTTCAAGAAGAAAAATTACCAGCCACTCAGGGAGCAGCCTCCAAAATGAAGACTTAGGATCCTGTTCTCTTGCTCCGGCTGCTCCTTGGGGCAAAATTCTCTTCCACTTGCATTCTTATAAAAAAGAAGTCTCCATTTCATTGGGGGCGTCTCCCCCATTCCGTTCCTTCCTCCTGGAACTCACCCCTTCCCTCTCCTCCGCGGCACCTGTGGAGCCAGCTGGAGCCTGAAGCGTTTCCCACATGTGTATATGCAATTTCCTTTCCACAATTAATAGTTAGTCATCCTGACCGTGGCAACACGTGTGACTTCGCTGGCATCTCAGCTGGGGACGAATGGGCTGCGGAGAGGAGGAGAGTTTGGGCAGAGCCCTACCCCTTGATGCTGGCCAGCCCTGCCCTCACATCGAGGGTGCCTCCACTCCTCACCCTCCGCCTCCAACCACCCCTCAGTCCTGTTGTCTTGTTCTGTTTAATACATCTTTGTCTATCCTCTCCTCTCCGTCCCTGCCACTGTCACCTTGGCGGAGGCTGCCCAGATTCTTGCAGTAGCCTCTGCCCAACCCCCTTGCTCCTTCGTGACATCCCCATGCTGAGACCAGAGTGATTCAGCTGAGACCTGGGACCCAGCAAGCCCTTTTCTAAACTTCAGTGTGGCTGCGCCATCCCCTACTTGGAGTCCCCACAGTCTTGACAATGACATCCAAGGGTTCAGTGTGACCCTTCTGAGCACTGTGAGGACTTGGCCCTGGCTCAGAGATCCTCATCTCTTGCCATTTGCAGTGGATTCCTGCTTTTTCAGAGTGTGCTCTCGGTCTCGTCTCCGGATCGCAGGAACACTGCTCCTTCCTAGTGTGTGTGGCTCACACACTCATTGGCACATGCACTATCTGATGCCCATGCATTGTTCAACTCCTTTCAGGGACTGCGATATTTAGGAAGGCTTTCCAGTTGTCCCCCACCCCAGCCACTCCCATGCCACCTCCTACAAAACACACTCACTCGATTTAGGTGTCCTTTGATCTCATCTGTGTTACTTTCCATTGTCATTGCCTCCCTAGCACCCATTCTTTCTATGTTTAGGGTAACAACAGGGTAATAGGGCAATCACCCTGTTTTTATCTAAGGAATCTACTTCTCTGTCTATGTGCTTTGTGGAAAATCAACTTCAGCTTATGCTCTAAGTCTGGGGAAAATGGTTTCAGCACAAGCTGATGAGAACCACAGAAACTGGGTCAGGAGAGCAGATGTGACCAAATCAAGCCAATGAGCTTGGGGAGAATTTTGTCAGTAGTTTCCAGGTAAGAAGTTTCCTTGGTCTCTTCCCTGGACTTGAAGGGGGCAGTATGAACCCCTGGAGTTTTGAGAGTTGGCATAAGAAGAAAGCTAATCCTGCAGAAGGCAGAGCCAAAAAACAGAAAGGAAGAAACTGGATGCCTAATGTTATCATTGAGCAGCTGAATCAAACTGAACCTGAAGCCAGTCTTGGCCCTGGATTTCCAAAATTACAGGCACCTTTATTATTTCAGCCAGTTTCAATTGCCCTTTTTGATTAATTAATGCACTTACTCTCTTTCTCCCTTCATTTTTCTTCTATCTTTCTGGTCACTCCTTTAACTATCTCCAGGTTCCTCTCCCCTTCCCTTGCTATTATATGATGCTGTATGGTGCTGTTCCTTAGGGGTTTATCCTTGTAGTCACTTATAAACCGGATGACCTCAGTTACTTGTATGACTTGTTTGTCGTTGTCCTCCAAGTCTATAACACCTTAGGTTCGGACAGGTCTGCCTCACAGATTTCCAGCACCTCTTACCCATTCCACAAATACCTCAAACCAACAAGCTCAACATTTAACTTTTTATCACTCCCCACAATCCTGTTCCTTGTCTGTATCCCCTGCCTTTGTTAATAACACAACTATTTTCCCCGCTGATCAAGCTGGAAGCTGGATGGTATCTTCCTTCTTGCACACCTGCCACCCATCCAGTCAGTCACCGCATCTGGTCCACGCTCCCTCCTTAAACCCATCGGACCTTCCCTTTCTGTTGTATCCTGACTCACCCCATTGCTTTAGTTCAGTTGTCCGTCATCTCTCACCAGACCAAGCCTGTGTCCTTCAGGACAGCGCCCTCCAACTCTGTCCAGTCACTTTCTAAAGTGTAAATCTGAACATGCTGGACTCTGCCTACAGCAGATGGGTTCTACTTTCCCATCTAAGCTCCAGCACCCAGAATCATTGTTATTCTAGGCCTTTTTATTATTATTTAAGATTTTATTTATTTTTTAGACAGGGGAAGGGAGGAAGAGAAGGAGAGAAACATCAGTGTGTGGTTGCCTCTCACGTACCCACTACTGGGGACCTGGCCTGCAACCCAGACATGTACCCTGACTGGGAATTGAACTGGCAACCCTTTGATTTGCAGGCCAGCACTCAGTCCACTGAGCCACACCAGCAAGGGCTATTCTAGGCTTTCTTCTTCCAGGCCCTTGCTTATGCCCCTTCCCCTATCTTTAGCACTTACCCTCCCTACACCTGATTGTTTTTTAGGTTTTATTTATTTATTTACTTTAGAGGGTTGGGAAGGAAGGGAGAAAGAGAAGATGAGAAACATTGATGTGCAAGAGATGATCGGTTGTGTCTTGCATGCCTCCATTTGGGGACCTGGCCCACAACCTAGGCATGTGCTCTAACCAGGAATCAAACCTTCAGCCTTTAGGTTCTCAGGCTGGTGCTCATCCTACTGAGCCACACCAGCCAGGGCTCCCCACACCTCTTTAATCAAATTCTTCTTGTTCTTCAGGCTTAGATCCCCAATCCCGCCTCTTAGCCGCTCACTTCTGTGTCCGGTAGCCTTCCATGCTGACCCCTCTCCCAACTTGATCACACTGTGTCAACCTTGAGACTGTAAGCTCCTTGAGGGCAAGGACAGGGAACTCCTAGCTCCTCTCACGGTGCCTCACACACCATGGAGGGCCCAATCCCAAAGTCTGCTCCTTATCCCCTGTCTCGGGCTGTGAGTTCAGTGAGGAGAAAGGAGTCTGGTATCCTTTGTCCCTGGCAAGCCCTTGACCTTTAGTAAGTGCTCAGTAGATGTCCAGCCAAGCCAAGGAACGAACAAATGAATGAGTGAACCGGAAGCTTAGCCCCAGGAGTGGACTACTTGCAGCCCCACCCAGCCCTAGGAAGAGCTTCTCCTGTTGGGGAGAACGTCCTGACATATCCAAGGGGGCTGAATGGCCCCCATGGTCCCCTGATGGGAGGCAGCAGCGGGTGTGAAGAGGAACTGAGATGTCTGATCCTCAGCCCCAGGTCTATGGGGCCCTTAAGACCACTTGGATCTCTAGAATTCGCAAGAAACTACCTTTTGGGGCTTAGGGGAGCCGATACAGACAAACTTCCAAGCTGACAGGGAGTGGGAAGATGCTCTGGCTGCTTTCGCTGCTCTTCCTAGTGTGTCCTTGCACCCTGACCCCTGTCCCTGCTCCCACTCTTCTAGGCCCAGCTCTACCTCATCTTCATATTCCAGGTTCATATGCTAGGACCACCAGCACCCGGTCCCTCCCTTCTGGGGGAGCGGAGGCTGCATTTCATTTTCAGGCAGGTCTCGAGGCCTGAGCACCTGATGCATCCACGTGCTTGTGGGAATGTGGGTGTGGGGGAGACTGATGCTGATCAGCTGATCCCGGGGCAGCTGCAGCTCTGGATGGGGAGTTCTGAATTATGATGAAAACTACTGATAATAACAAGCACATGATGGGAACTCACCATGATGCCTAATCCTCTTTCCAGCAGGCCCTGTTAATGAGGTCACATGCTGGGGAGCAGGATGGGATTTCCAGGCCCTTGTCTCCCCCTCCTGCCCCCTCCCGCAATAGGCTATATCAGGGACAGGTTTCAGAAGGGCTCAGCAGGGTGCTGAGTGGGCCCTGCTGGGCTGACACCAACGCAGGCCCCGTGCTGGAAGGCAGGGCTCTGACGCTGTGGCAGGTACCGCTCTTCATCCGTGTTCCCACCCAGTGAGTAACTCTGGCACACCCCCTCCTGGAAGCCAGGCCCTGCTTTCTGACGGCAGGGGATGCAAGGGGCCTCCAGGGCCCAGGAGAGCAGGGAGCTGGGCAGGAAGGAGCTCAGGATAAGCAGCACTCAGCAAGGGGTGGCTCGGAGGCCACTTGGAGCAGTGTCAGTCTGCTCTGCAGTCACCAGTGACTCTGTCAGGACTCTCCCTGCTGCAGCCGGCCGTGGGTGTCTTCTGCCCAGGCCCAGGCCGGTCCTCTGCAGCATTGTGCAGCAAAACCGTGTTGTTTATTGCTGCCTTCTCCCCTCCCGCTGCCTTCCTCCTCCCTGTCTTCCTTCTGCTTTCACCAGCCTCCAAGCACCACCCATTTTTTTTTCCCCTGGAAGAAAGCTCACAGAATTACCGTTTCTAGGGATATTTGAATTTTATTAGGGCTTCTCAAGGCCAAAAGTCTTTAAGAAATGCACAAATATTGGTGGAATCTGACAGGCTGTTTTGGAGGAGATTAAGGACCTCCCTCCCTTCCCTGCCCTTTCATCCTTCCCTCCTTCCTTCTGGGGCATGCTTTGGTTAGGCCCTGCACTTGACCCTTTGATGCAAAGGGGTCTAAGACCTGGCTCTTGCCTTAAGGAACCCATCACTCTCACTCCACGCCCAGCTCCCTGCATTAAAAAAGTGCTGGTCTTCCCAGGGGAACGAGGTTGGGAGTGAGGTCTCTTTCCTCTCCAGCTGGGCTCTGGATCACACAGAACCTTAAATGGGCTCCCTCTGGGGCGGCTCAGGCCTGGTGAACCGGGCGGCTCCCAGGCCCAGTTTGCTGGGAGTAGCAACTTCCTCAGACTGGACCTTGTTATGGCTCCAGTGACAGTAAGAAGCTTTGCAGCCCGAGGCCTAGCCCAGGGCCTGTGAGTGGTCAGGAATGGCTACGTGTGGGGACAGGCCACCACCGCACGCCCTGTGTACACCCAGACCTGGGAGGAGGGACTCAGAAGCTTTCAGCTCAGTGCTCTCCTGACCTTGGTGACTTGGAAAAGGAAGGTGGGGGCGGGGCAGGATACAGCGTTTGGCCCTGCTCAGGCAGGTTCCCGGAGCTGCTGTGGGCTGTGGCATCTCCTGTTCCGTGGCCTGAGTGGGACCGTCCTGCCAGCCCTCCCCCATCAAGAACCTGCCCCATCCCGCATCCTGTTCCTGAACAACCTCGCTGGCCACTGATCCACAGGAGTGGCGATGTAACTTGCAGGGGCCAGCCAGCACACAAGGAAAACGCAGAGCTTCTCATTTAAAAAGTTATTTAGAATCTTGAGATGGCAACAGCAGAGCCTCAAGTCAGGGCAGGGCCCGTCCAAGTGCCATGGAACCAGCCTCGGTGGCTCCATATTGGCTTCTCGAAGGGGAATTTTGGGGACATCTCAGAAACCAACTGGGAATGAGAACTTTCAGGCCCTGGCGACAGTGTTGTGTGACACTCTTGAGCTGAGGAGCGGATCAGTGGCTGCCTGTTCCCTCATGAAAGGTGGTTACCTCTCACCTGTGTTTGCCTTTGAATTTTCATACCTGGGGGTAGGGAAGGAGGGGGGGTGTGGATGTGTGCACAGGGCGGGGGGCGGTGTTAGAGGCAGAGGAGCAATCTAAAGAAGGAATGGCGGTATACAGTCAGCGTTCGGTTTCCTGTTGACCTTAGCCCCAACCCTGTCCCTCGGAAGGGGGGACGCAGCACTGGGTGTCGTCCCTGCTGTTCAGGTGGCTCAGGACTACAGGGAGTCTTTTTCCTGCTTTCCTCCTGCTCTTCCCCTCAGCAGCCAGGTAGGGAAGACAAATACTGCCCAGCGCCTGGAAGCTCAAGCCAAGAGCAGAGACGGAAGTTTAATGGGCTTGTTATCAGGCAGGTACCTGCTGGGCTGCACGTCCCTCTCCCAAGAAGGCAGGATGTGGTGAATAAATTATCTGACCAGAGCTGCCTTCCTGGTGGGAAGAGAAAGGTCTCAGCGCAGGAAGGGGTGGATTTACAGAACAGGAGGGTCACAGGGTACAGGCAGGCTCCACGGCACTGGTGTGGGGCAGAAAAGCTGCCCTCCTCTGTGTGACTGTCAATCACCCAAGCTGCCAATGAATCCAGAAATATTTGCTGCGGGCCCTCTGGGTTGCCGGTGCTGTGGGGGCTGCAGAGGGGTATCCATCCTACCTGCCTCCTATCAGTTCACAACCCAGTTGGGATTCCGCCCTGGCCCCACCTCTGCTGGGGCTGGGGCTGGGGCTGTGGGCTGGGCAGGCCCTGGCACACGGAATGTGCTGGAGGAAGGCTGGCTGACTGAATTACACTGACACTGGTGGCAAACTGTAGCCAGGACAGTAAGCTCTTGGCAGAGTTCAAACAATGAGAATTCAGAATGATGAAAGATAACTTCCATTTGCTTGAGGTGGGGATTTGAGCTGAATCTTTTTTTTTTTTTAATTTATACTTCCTTCTCCTGAGCTGCATCTTGAAGGATTTAGACTGTGGGGAGCTGGAGAGAGCGGGGCAGAGATTGAGAACAGAAGTGTTGGAATTAGGGGGACGTGGCTTCCAGTGCCGGCTCAGTTTTGGACAGCTGTGTGGCTTTGGGTAGGTTACTGAACTCTTCTGAACTTCATTTTTCCATATGGACATGGGGAGAAATAGAACCTGCCTCGTAGAACTGCTGTGAGGACTACCTAAAGTATCTCCCTAAAAGCACTGAACAGGGCGCCTGGAATATAATAGACACTGAAGAAATGGTGGCAGCTTTTCATTAACGACAGTCGCAAAGCAGAAAGGCCCATGTGCGAGTGAGAGGCAATGGCTTCTGTTTCCCTGGGGGAAAGCGGGGTTTACTTAGGGGATATAAAGCTTTACATTTTGTGATGGGACTAGACTGTCCAGGGTCTTGAATGCCAGGTTCAGAAAATAAATTTTTCTGAGGATAAACATTAAGTGACCTTTGGGGTCTTGGAGAGTTATTCCTTTGCTCTGGCTGGTGTGGTTCAGTCACTCTGGTGTCAGAAGTAACACACTGTGTGCTCTGTGTATATACTGTATTCTCTCTCCCAACTAGTTTCAGACATAATAAAGTTCGTCTAACTTGGAAACAACCATGACATCTTTAGACTGTGTGGGCAAAGAGGTTATGAGAAAGTGGAAGGGAAAACCCTTGGAATCTCAGAATTATAAAAAAGTCATAATTCGAAGATTTGCCTGTTTGCCACCCGTGGTGAGGCACAAGCGGTCCTGAAAAGATGTGACCCCCCCCCACCTCTGCCTCCAGGTGGGAAGTGACAGATGGACAAACAGAGCCTGTCACCATGTTCCTGGCTCTTGATACTCAGAAGGGAAAGAACTTCTCTAGGTAAGAGCGTCATGTTTAGCCTCCTTTCTGGGATGTTATCTAGGACTGTACATCAAAATATAAAATTTGCAGCCCTGGCTGGCATAGCTCAGTGGATTGAGCGTGGGCTGCGAACCAAAGTGTTGCAGGTTCGATTCCCAGGCAGGGTACATGCCTGGGTTGCAGGCCACAGCCCCCAGCAACTGCACATTGATGTTTCTCTCTCTCTCTCTTTCTCCCTCCCTTCCCTCTCTAAAAATAAATAAATAAAATCTTTTTAAAAAATTAAAAAAATAAAGTAAAATAAAATTTGCATCTCCTTTGGGCCAGCCTTTCCATTCCTGGGAATTCATCTCAAGGAATGTTCACTGCAGTATTGTTGGGAATAGCAAAAGCAAGAAAACAGCTTCATGTCCATTAACATGGCATTGACTAGTAAAATTGAGGGTTTACCTATTCAATAGAATGTTGAGCGGTTTTTCAAAATTACGGTATACATCTATATGTGAGGTCATATTGAAAGCTGTTTATGACAGAATGTCAAAGGAGAAAGCAAGTTTCAGAACAGTATATTTGGATGATGAAGTTCATGCAAATTACATTTATATCTATATATGCATAAAAATTAGGAGGGCTGTACACCAGCCTGTTATAGTGTCCATCTTTGGGGAAGGTGTTATGAGATGTTCAATATTTACTATACTATTTCTGTACTATATGAATTTTAACACTATATCACATTCCTCATAAGGAAAAATACATTTCTAATTTGAAGGAAAAAAATCCTTGTGCTTTTTTTGTGGGTTTGAAAGGGAAAAGATTAGTGAACACCTCAAACAGTAGCTGATTGGAGAGTAAACAATGTGAGAAAGAGAGGATACTTAATGGTTGGCATAATTAAAATTAGTATCAATTGTAAGAAAAAAATATAATTCACTGTAAATTACTTTTGAAGATTGTGTCTATCAAACAGACAAGTTGTGATTAAAGCTAAGCACTTAGAATTTGCAGGAATGTTCTGAGGATGGTATATACTGCCCCTCCCTCACCTACTGCACCTCCCAGGATCCCCTGAGATCACGTCAGATTTGGACAAGATGTGGGACTCAGGTGGTGTTCGTGGCCCTGTCTGTCAGTGACACATTTCAAGAGGTGAGGATCCCACTCTGAACAAAGGGGGGTCCTGAGAAATGTGGAGGGTCCCTCTCCTTTAGCAGACTTTGTCTCGGCCATGTGTCAACAGGTAAGTGTTAGTACATGCCCAGTGAGCTGAGGAGATAGATCTGAAGGGAAAAAAAAGTTCTTGCTCTCAAGGAGCCTGCATTCACCCTCTTCTAAGGAGTTGTCAGTAGCTAGTGGTATCAAAGCAGCAACTCACCTAGCAGGCTGTTGACCATCACATACATTAAGTAATCAAGGGGCATGGGTGAGTGGGAGGGAATGGCCAAGTGGGCAAGAATATCTGTCCTGGAGATGATTACTATTGGGAGGCATAAACTCCATGCTGGAGATGCAGTAGCTATAGTTTCAGTGGTGAGCATGAGAATTAGAACGTCGGGTATGAAGTGTGGGGCAGCATCATGTGGTGACTAAGAGCAGACCCACCTGGGTTTGACTCCTGGCTCTGCTGCTGACCAGCTGAGTGACTCTGGGCAAGTTATTTAATCTCTGTAAGCTTTAGTTTCTTCACTTGTTGAGAAGAGAGAAAAAAAGAAAGAAAGAAAGAAAGAAAGAAAGAAAGAAAGAAAGAAAGAAAGAAAGAGAAAGAAAGAAAGAGAAAGAAAGAAAAGAGGGAGGGAGGGAGGGAGGGAGGGAGGAAGGAAGGACACCAGTGTTAGATCATGTAAGTAAAGCACTATGCATAAAGTTAGGTGTTTCAACAACTTTTTCTGTTGAGTGTTATACCCATTTTATAGAAAATGAAACTAAGTTTAAGCTCTTGTTTCCAAAACAGCCTCCCTCCCACTGTCTCATTACACCCACCCTGACTCTTCTAGCTCTCCTGAACTCTTCTCCAATCCTGCCCCTCTGTCCTCTGGACATGGTCTTGTCTCATCCGCATTTCTTTCATGTTTTGCATGAAAGACATGATTGAACTTTCAAGTCCTTGAATGGGGCATAATATGAGGCTAGAGAGAAGAGTTGGGAGGAGTCAGAGAACAAGAGCTAGAATGGAGAGATGAGTCAGGAGTGATAACATCTAAAAAGCAGAGGAACAATAGCATCTCTGGGACTGAAGGCTCAGGAGAAATGGGGCTAAAGGCAATGTTTCTCAATGGGGCAGGAGCCTAGAGAACCAGTCTGAAGAACTTTCTGTTACCTTGGCTTGGGAGAGAATGCGTGGGCTGGAAGCAGCAAAGGGAAATCAGGGGCCTTGTAGATCCATGTGGAGAGGGCATCATACACTGAGGGGCGTAGTCAACAGAGGCATTGAAGTAAGGGGACATGGCCAGAGTCTAATGACACCATGTCCCTATCACTGGAGGACCCCAGACTCTAGGGTTACATGGGGATATTTGCATGCAGAATAAGGGGTTATGAATTTATCATTTTCTCTTTTTAAATTTGTAAGATGTTAATTTCCAAACCTGATTCTTTTATTTCTCCTGTGTCTTCTGTCGCATGTTTATTTTTTCTGATGCCACGCACCCGAGGGCCTTTCCAGGAAACCAATACACAAATGTGCTGCCCGTTCATAGATCCACACACCATTTAAAAAAAAATTTATGTATTTATTTTTAGAGAGAGGAGAAGTGGGGGAGAAAGAGAGGGAAGAGAAACATTGATTGGTTGTCCCTCATATGTGCCCCAACTGGGGACTGATCCCGCAACCCAGGCATGTGTCCCAACTGGGAATCGAACCAGTGACCCCTCATTTTGTGGGACAACACCCAACCAAGTGAGCCACACCAGTCAGGACCACACATCATTTTCACTGAAGGGTGATTATGTGAGAAGTGTGCAAACACCCGCTCTGAAGCTGTCCTGCATGTGCTGGGGTGAAAACTCCACTGGAGCAATTATGTGAAAGGGAAGAATCACAGTGTGGCAAAGAGGCCCCTCCGACCCAGCAGCCGAGGGGGTGGTCGAAGAACGTAGCTTCAGCCCTTGAATTGGCTGGAGGAGAGTGGCCATCTCCAGGAAGGTGAAGGGAGGGTTGTGTGTGTGCCCAGGCAGGTGTGGGCATGGGGTTGATGTCAGCTTAGTGTAGAACTTGATCTTCACCACTTCCAACCTTGGGACTGTGAGCCTCCATTTCCTCTTTGAATGTAATAGCAGCCGACCCATTGTGGTCTGACTGAGTGGATACTCAATAAGCATTCTCTCTCCTCTTTTGAGAGTTCTTTGAGGCCCATGTATTCACGTGTCAAAACTCTCTTGCCTCCTGATACGCTTGGAAACCAGTGGATAGTTATTCAAACTGCAAAGCTGTTGGAATAACTATCCGTTGCCAACTCCTGCTTTCTGACAAGGCCCACCTGGCCAACTTCTGTCTGGCAGGTGAGATGGCAGGCACCAGATGGGCAAGTTATTTTTAGCATCCCACATAGGATGACGTAAGTGACTTTTAAGGCCATATGCTTGTGCTGGTGCTTACCAGACATCTGCACGCCGATGCGGCGTGCAGTGAAGAAGAAGTTTCAGCAGGACAGTGCCAGGAAAGGGACTTCCTGCTGCACTGGGCAGGGCACGGGCGTTCTGTGGTTTGCTGCAGCTGGGCATGCAGGCTGAGGTCCCAGGCTGTGGAATTTTATTCTTGAAGGAGTCACCTTTTCACACTGCTCTGTAAGTTTGCTCGCAGCACCATCCCTCCCTATGCTTGGTGTTCTCAGTCTGGTGAATTCCTACCGATCTTCTTACACACCTGTTCCTGACACCTTGGGCCGCGTTGGGCACCCCGTGGGGGCTGCTGTAGTACCTCTGTTACAGCCCTTCACACACACTATTGTATACACACTGTTGTTAACATGCACTATTGTTAATGTACACCATGACTAAATCATCCACTTCTTTTTTTTAAATAGCTTCTTTTTTTTTTAAAGATTTTTATTTATTTATTTTTAGAGAAGGAAGGGAGGGAGAAAGAGGGAGAGAGAGAAGCATCAATGTGCGGCTACTGGGGGCTGTGGCCTGCAACCCAGGCATGTGCCCTGACTGGGAATCAAACCTGCGATGCTTTGGTTCGCAGCCCACACTCAATCCACTGAGCTATGCCAGCCAGGGCTAAATCATCCACTTCTAAAAGCAATCCAGAGACCGGGTGGAGGCCAGAACCTTGCCTGATGCTTGTTTGCAGCTCCTGGACATCATACAGTACTTGGCACGTGGTGGCTGTTTGTTGAATGAATAAATGATATGAATTTGTCAATTTTGTGACATCTTTCCTTGCTCTTGGCTCCCACGAAGTACTCTTTGATTTTGCCTTCTTTTTTTTTTAATGAAAATGAATTCAAATTGCTTTCGTTTTAAGAATTTCACAGCTGCTCACTGTAGCCATCGGAGATCTAGGGAATCCAAAATCAAAAACGAGAATCCCTGTCTGTTATCCTTCAGTTAGGAAGTCAGGCCCGACCTGGGGTCTTCCCTCAGAGCTGAGGTTTCCATCTGGCATTCGGGCCTCCTTCACCCTGGACTTGATCGCACTGATGGATTCGACTGTCCAAAAAGCTGAGGCTGGGATATACCCTTCTTTCTCCCAAATTCTGAAACCGGCATGTATCATGGGGAAGGCCTATCACTATATCCGAGGGGTTGGGCAGAATGGAGGGGTTGGAAAGGTCCTGCTATGCCTGGAGGCCTCAACTCCGGACGTGTTGACACTTCTGCTCTGGTTGCTGAACAGAGGGCCACTGTACGGACTCACAGATAAACTGACTCGGTCTCCAGTGCCTCTGAGGGGTCAGCATTCACTGGTGTTAGATTTTCAAAATCCTCCAGGGAAGATGCTTGGAGAAACAATGGGCATTTTAAGGGTAATTTGTGCAGATTACAAGTATGGCAGAGAGAGAGAGAGAGAGAGTCCTAACTTGGACTCTGAAGGACTCCCTTGGAAAACAACCTCGGAGCCTGATTTTGAAGGGTCTGGTAATCACTAGGGCACCAGCAGCTGAGGGGCGAGAGCCCGCCTCAAATCCTGGCTCTGGATTTTCCTCATTGCATCAACAAAATGAGATGCCAGCAGCTCTGAGAATATGCTACTTCAGAGGTTGAAATTATAGACTCATAGCAGCCAAAACGGCTATTTGTGGTAATAACTATTCTAGTGCAGGTTGGAGAAGCCTAGTAAATGTTGCCCTTGTTTGAAATCTTCTCCTGATTCCCACCCTATCACCTCCCAGTGCTGAACAGGTTGGGAGGCAGAGTGACTATTTTCTGTTTGTTTGTGTTTCAAAGCCAAGCTGTCTGGAACTACTGTCTGGGAGAAGGCTCTTCCCCATCCCAGCCAGTATACCCAGCAATCAGGAGCCATCGCCCGGCCCAGGGCTGCCTGGATAAACATCTATAAGATCCGGAGGGATCATTAGCCCAGGGCAGAGAATGTCTTTGTTTGAACCTCCGACAGTCACCTTGAGTCTAAATCTGAACTCACTCATTGTCCCTGAGCTTATAGGAATTCAAATGATGCACTGGGAAGTAGAGAGAGCAACTCAAATCAGACGTCCTCAACCTTGTCTACACCTTAGAATCGCCAAGGAACTTTAACAGTCCAGATGTCCAGGCTGCAGTCCAGAGGGTTAAATCGGAAACTCTGGGGGAGGGGGGCCAAGCATCTGCATTTTTAAAGCTCCCCAGGTGATTCTGACATGCAGTCCAGGTTGAGAACCTCTGACTTAAATGGCTCTTGGGGTGCCTGCCAGCCAGGGAGGACTCTTATTCTCATGGGGGGTGGAGGGGCTGGTTCCCTGTGTTTTTCCTATGATGAGTATGCCTCCACGTGGGGTGTGGCTCTGGAGTTTAAAGATCAGGTACAACAAAGCCCTCAAATGTCATTTATTTCAATCAGAGGATGTGGACTTAATGGGTCATCTAAGGGATTTTTCAAGTAAAATGTTGACCAAATAGGTTTTACTTACATCCGGACTTTTGAACCTAAGCCCCACATGACTCCCCTGCATTCTGTTTCTCAGGGGATAGTTGACAGTTCACCAGGGGCCCTGCCGGAAATTCAGGCACTGTCTTTACCTCCTCGCATTCCTCCTGCAGCTCCTGCGTGGTCCCCAGGCCTCACAGATGCTACTTCCCAATCTTCCTCCGTGCTCTCTGGCCCTGCTTGGGGTCAGCCTTTGTCACCCATGTATTAACATCACCTTCCAACCGGCCTCCCCGTCTCTAGTCTCATTCCCTCTGCTCCATCATCTCCCTGCTCTCAGAGCCAACAATCCAGATACAAACTGCCCACAGTTTGTGTCTGGATTAAAACCTAGCAGTAGCTCCTTGTTGCTTTCACATAAGGCTTCGATGGCTTGGTGTCGCCTTCAATGTCTTGTTGCCAGCACGTTCCCAGCCTCAGTTCCCGTCACGCCACCTCAAGGACCCTACACTTTCATCACATAGAGCTTTGCTTTTTCATGAGCCTTTGCTTAGGCTGTTCCCTCTGCCAGTGTTCCTTTCCCTCCCCTGCCAAGCTCCTTCTTACTTGTGTCTGAACAGTCAGCCCACAGTCCTGTCCTCACCCGTCCCCAGGCTGCCGCAGGTGCCCATTCTCGGTGCCCCTCCCCTGTGTGCCTCACTCAGGTGAAGCACTTTCACACTGTATTGTGAACACTACATCCTTGTGTTTCTCCCCATAGACCGTGAGCTCCCTGGGGGCAGAAGCCGGGTCTTTCTTTTCTTTGCATCCTTGGTGCCTACATGGTCCCTGGACTAAAGGAGGCCTTTGTGTTCAAAGCCTGAACTTGCTTCGGCATCCCGCCTTCTTCCCCTCGGGTGGATTTGAGTCCTGGCTCGCATTCCCTTGGCCTCTGCAACACTCCGAGACAGGGAGAGTGTGGCTTGGGCCCTCTTCCATCTTCCTACTCTGCAGTTGTTTCTCTTTTCTTTGAGGGTTCTCTTAACTGTTCCCAGCTCCCTCATCACAAATTCTTTCTCTCCCTATCAAAGTATGCCCTCGGAATATGTACATTGCTCTGAAACACAAATAACTGTGATTATGTTTCCCCTGTGTATTACTATGCTGACAGAAAAAAAGGCAAAGGAATTAATTTCTAACTGTGGAATTATCTGACCATAGCAGAAGCCAGAGGAAAAAACTGAGGGCAAGAATAGTCTTCTACGGAAACTTTCTTCAAAGACTGTCCTGCATTCTCTTTTCCCAGAGTACAGATCGGAAAAGGGTGAAGTTTACCCACCTTCTGTGGCAGAAAGAAGAAACAAACAAGGAGCTATTCTTCAAGCTTGGTTTTCCTTTTTAGCTCACACCTCCCCGTGGGGGCTCTGCACAGGGACAGTGAATCCTAGGGCTTGCAGAAGGTGTGGGTCATAACAGTTATATCTGTCCATGGAAGTAACACAGAAAAAGGCAGGAAATAACAAAGAATGGAACCAAAACCTGAGATCAGGAAGGCACCAATCAGGCCCCAGCTGAAGGGTGTTGGAGGCAGAGCAGAAGTGAGACAGTTGTCATCAGGGAGCAGAGTAAAGAGGGGAGCAAAGAGGAGGCAGGCTGCTCGTGACCTAGACCGCCAACCCAGGGCAGCCTGGGATGTGCCTTTCACGCAGGTGGGCCCTGGCAAGAGGGAGCCGGATGGCTGGGTGGGACCGTGTTCTGGGCAGGGTCTGGGCTCACGATCTACAGATGAGCCACGGCGGGCTTCTGCTTCCACAGTCTCCGGCTGAGGTGTGATCTGTGCCCTCAGAATCTGTGACTCCGTGCCTCTGTGACATGGGGACCATCTGCAGTGAGTAGCTTGGTGCCACTGTGGACCAAGTACTGCCTGCCGTACCAGCCGCTGTGCAGGTTCCTGGCAGGTAGGGCTCATTCTTTCCCTGGTGCAGAAGTGCAAACACGCACTGAATTCACCTTCAGATTTGCAGCCAGTGCCCAAATCTGGTCTTTGGGTGAAGTCACCGAGGTGCTTATTCTTGCCACACGGCCTGGACTTCAGAAGCGCGTGTGGTCACTGGGCAGTGTCCAGCGCTGGCCACTCATACTTACTTGATGCCCACTTGCAGCTGCAGGTTCCTCTGCCAGAGGCGGGAGACTTTGTGCGGCAAACAGGCAGAGCAGACGGCGACCACTCAGCCTCAAGGACTCCACAGGGACCCTTCATTCTCCTTCCTCCCATTTTATCGTACACTTCGCTTACACCCCTACTTCCTTATCAGCATTTTACCCCTCAGTTTCAAGGCACTATCTCTTGTGAGGATGCAAAAAGCCTAAATTTGTCTTTAGTCACTGAGCTCCCATTTCCGCGTGCCAGCCCGTGACTGGGGTGTTTTCATCAAAGGGGAGGGCGAGGGAGTGTGAGGTGGGCTGGGCGGTGGGCTGGGCGGTGGGCAGCACTGTACAAGGGGGGAGCAGTGGTGACAAGAAGACCAAATGCACCTACGTTGTAGTCAGCCTCTAGCTGCAATGATCACAGTTTCCAGAACCCAGCTGGTGCATTGGGGTCAATGAAAGATTCTTGTACCAATTCCATATGTGAGGGGGCAGTTTTGAAGCTATCGTCTGGACACTGAAATGTCATAATTTCCAGGCCATTTGGAGGATTCACAGGGTCATTTGACCCTGGAACTGTCCTAGAAAATCTAAGCTGCCTGGTGGCCATCCTGGTGGCAGTGAGGGACAGTGGTCCCACTGGTGACGGCCACGTGCCGACCTCTGTCTAATCCCTTATTCCATAAGCACAAAAGACAGGAAACATCCCCCCTACTCTGAGGTCCTGTCTGTCCTCTGTGCACAAGCTCTGGCTCAGCCCTAGTAAGAACCATTGTTGCCCCAAGAGTTCAGTGACATGGGAGAGAATCCAGAAGCTTCCCTGTTCTCCTTGTCTTGAGGTCTAATCACAGCTTTTTCTTCTGTGGAAAGGAAAAGGAGAAAAGAGGCAGAGGAGAAATAAAGGACTGGGTGGGGCGAGAAACCACGAAAACACAAAGAGAATGGGAACACGCTAACCAAAATTCCTCTGAACTTCCTGGAGGAGACCACAAGGGTCTGGTCTTCAGCAAGCAGCTGGGAGGCCAGCATTAAGTCTGCTCTGAATTTCACGGGGGAAGGACCAGGGTGCTCTAGTCCTCGGATGGGGAAAGGAGTCTGGTGGAATACAGGGTGTTCTGCAGCATTGTGAAAAGCTCCAGGCTTCTATCGAAATCCCTTTTCCCGTTGTAGGCCCGGGGGAAGGTCTACTACATACTCCCTCACTCCCTCAGTGACAGGTCCCATCTCTTCACAAAGAAAATTGTCTCGTGAGTCAGTCTCATGCTTGTTGGCGGCAAGACCTGGGTCCTGTCCACCTTTATTCTCTCCCCTGGTGCCTAACGGTGCTGTGTGTGTAGCAGGTGCCCAGTAAACTCAGCCAGAGCCTCGCTGGCTTGTCTTCAGCTACAGGCTGTGCGTGGGAAGCTCTGAGGGACCACCGCAGTATGACCCGCGCTTCCCTTCAGAACACAGAGGCTGCGGGATCGCAATCAGGTGGGAGCAGTGCTGTCAGGTCCACCTGTGCTTCTGTGTGACCTTCTGTGTGAGCCAGCTCGTCTCTTGGCCTTGCCCCTTCCTTGCCCCCACGGCATCCTGTGCTTACACGGGCTCTCCCATCTGTGCACAAAATGCTCCAGATTCTGGGATGGAGCACAGCCTGTCCAGGTGCAAGCGATTGCTACTTCACTACTTCAGACGTCCTCCCTTTTTCCTTTTAAGTAGTCTTTGAAATTAAACTAACAAAGAATATTTGCACAGAGATTTCCCCCAAGGCCATTTTTTAATACACCTGGTAATCAGCACTGGCTTTCAAAAGTATGGCTATTATTGCCTAAAATTATTACATCATTTGTCTGAAATGCTTTTGTGAATGTTTCGATAGATTTTTTTTTAATTAAAAATATTTTCTAATGACGCTATTGTCCTCCCATTTTATCCGAAGGACAGACGTACCTCACTGTCCCAAGTTATTAAGTGGCAGAGGACTTCCTTAACCATCTCCCACCCTTTTTTTCCCCCCTCCCCGAGGTCTAAAGATGTTTTCTGTATCCAGAAACTTGTTTGGCATCGAGGATGAAATTGAGGCACTGAGGATGCAGGTTGCCGTGCAGGTCTCTGCCCCAGAGCATGCAGGGATCTGGCCGGAGCGGGGAGAAGGAACTGTGTCTCTCAAACCTCCCTTTACTTTTTACAAAGGTGCCTTTGGAAAAGTTATAATGGAAGAGTGATTTACCTTTATCTGACCTTCTCTGTTCTCAAAATTTTCTCTTCACCCACTCTAAACCATCCTTTTAAAGGATGTTTGATAATTGGTAGGCCTTGTTAATGTTTGACTGAGTATTTTTCATTCTATCCTTTTTTTTTCTTTTTGCCTTTGGGAGAATTAACTCTCCTCCACAGGATCCATTGTGATGGTTAATCCAGTGCTTGCCTTCCCCCGGCCAAGGGGCAGGCACAGCAGCTCTGCTAGGCCAGCTAGATGCTGGTGCTTGTGTTTCTTGCTACTATTTTAACATCTTCATAGAACTCTTATTTAACTGGATTATTTGATATATTCTTAGTGTTGCCAAATTTAGCAAATAAAAATATAACGCACTTAATTAAATTTGAATTTTACATAAATGACCAATATTTTTAAAGTCTAAGTATATTCTTAATATTGCATGGGATATATTCATACTACAGAAGTATTTGTTGTTTCTCTGAAATTGAAATTTCTTTGGGCATCCTATGTTTTATCTGCCAATCCTATCAGTACACCAAGATACACCCACTCCTGGGAAAAATTGAGTTGTTTTCCTTCAGTTGAATGGAGCCAGAGCAAACAAATGTTGTTACCATAGTTTTCCTGTAGGCAGATGTTCGGTGGGAACAGGGTCTATGTGGAGATGCAGCCTCTCTGAAAGCCTAGACAGGCAAATCCAAATCAAAACAGTGCCCTTTCTGTTCATAAAGAGGAGAAAGGTAAAAAAACTCTTTGTTGGATCAAGCTTCACAGCCAGAAGTGGAAATAATATAGATGTTTAGAGATATGTTCCTGGATATGAGGCAAGGGATCTTTAAAAGCAGAAGACCATTAGGTGCTAATTGAAATACTGGTCATTGGGCCAGAACATCATGAATTTTCAGTTTTAAGGCAGTGGTGCATGGAGCTGGGGGAAAGGCAGCAGAGACTTGAGAAGGGAGAAGCTCTGGAGAGGACCGGGGGGCAGACAGAAGGTGCTAGGGCAGGCTGGCCGGACTCTGGGAGAAGCCGGAGATGAAGCCCTTTGCAGCCTTCGGCTGCGGGGGTCTCAGCCAGCATCTTCAGGGAGCTGGGAGCCTCCTGCAAGGCCTGTCACAGACAGGTGGGAGGGGTGGCATTGGGTCCGGAGGCAGGGCTCCAGCATTGTGTGGTGGATGCTCTCTGCAGATGGGATTCGACAGACTGGCATGAAGCTATCCAACAGACATGGGCGTGGGCCCCTCAGAGGGCAGGCCATTCACTACCCCACCACAGGGCCAGAGCACACTGAGTCCACAGGAGTGTCAGTAAGTCCTGTAACCAATCGTCCTGTGAATTCCACAATTACAGTGCACTATGTGTTTATTTGGGAGGTTGAATGTTCTTGTTTGCTTAATGTAAACCTTCATAACAAGCCCCTCTTTTGGAGATATCTTTAAAACCTCAAAGAAGCCCAGGCCTACCTTGACTTCCAGGAAGGCCTACCATCTAGGGTGGCAATTTTCAACTGGTGTGCTGCAAGAATTTTTAAAACATGCAATACCTGACTAGTCAGTCAGGGCCACTGACCTCTTTTCCCTTAGATTGTCAAAAGAAAAATGACAACAGCCAGCACAACAACAGCTGTCCAGTGTGAATGAATCAAAATTATATCTTTCTTTTATTGGATCAACAAAAAATATATTTTTGGTGTGCTACAGAATTTTAGTAGTTGACGTGTGCCATGCAGTGGAAAAGGTTGGCAATCGCTGGACTAGAAGACTGGTAGAGAAAAGAATCAGAGTCGCGTGACAGAGTGGAGAAAGGCCTGGGTGAGTAGCCCCAGTCCAGAGCAGCGGTTCTCAAAGTGGAGTCCCTGGACCAGTAGCATCAGTGTCACCTGGGAACTTGTTAGAAATGCAAATTCTTGGGCTTGTCCCAGACCCTGTTAATTAGAAACTCTGGGAATGGAGCCCAGAAATCCATGTTTTAACAAGTCCTCTTGGTGATTCTGACCCTAAAGTTTGAAACCTCTCTGGTCTGTGGGAAAGTAAAGCCAAGGTTCAAATAACTGAGGTGAAGTCAGAGCCAAGAGATTGGAGGAGGGTCAGGTGGAACCTGAGCCAAATCAGAGAATGGAGGTTCTGGGAAATTGCTTGGAACACCCATGGCTATTTTCGGCTAGCCTTTATCTTCTGCAGGTGCAGCCCATGGATGAGTCGAGCTAGCTTAAAGGGCCAGAAGCAGAGTGGGTAGGTAGAGAAGTTTTTTGCAGGTATTTTTGCTGTTCATTTTGACTCTTTTGGAATGACGACTTGTGGTCTGTCATCTTTTCTGCATTCAAAAGGGATAAGTCTTGTTAGTACTTTTATGAACTATTTTGCCTGGTTTGAACGTTGTGTTATAGAACCAGAATTTTGCCATCTGATGAGGCCTTATAGGTTGGAGTCTACTCCCCTTCTCCAAAAGTAGAAGTCAACTCTGTAGTATTATGGATAAGAGGTCAGCGATTGCTTTCCAACACTACAGCTAGATGGATATCTTTCCATTTGTTGGGAAGTCCTTCCTTCAGATGGGCCAAAGCACCTATCACCTTGCATGTAGTGAGTGCTCATACACATTTAAGTGAAACACTGATGCCTTATACTGAACAGACGTGTGATCCTCTAGTTCTACACTACTGCGCAGAGCAGCACAGGACATGTGCGCTTCCGCTTTTATTTGGAGAGGCTCACTGCTTCCCACAGTCTCTTCTCCAGGAGAAATATTTCCTTAGCTTCTTCCAAAGTTCCTAGTACGAATTAGCTTTAGAGACCCAAAGACTACAGGAAAAGTGAGTGAAGAGCAGAGCTATGAAAGAAGGGTCCAGGAGGCCAGATTTTGCACAAAACCAGAAGGGTTAGGTGGGGATACAGAAGAGAGCGGGTAGAGGTCAGAGTAAGTGAGGGGCTGCTGATGCCCATGGGTGCTGGGAACCACTGAGGAGTTCTTTTTCTGCAGACCTTGTGTGTCTCTCCAAAGCCAGGAGGATTTGGGTGGGAGTTGAACAGGACTAGCCAGGATCAGGTTGAAATTACGGTCACTAAAACCCTGGGTCTTTTGTCCATAAGTTGCTGCCAAGCCAGGGCATAGCAATCCTGAGCTTCACAATTGGTATTTTGGACCTAACTCCAGGGCTTTACCTAATCCTTATTAAATTTAATCTTGTTTATTTTAATCAGTTGAAACCATTTGAAACTCGCCTCTGGAATGTGTTTTCTGTCTCTTTCAACTTTGTGTCATACATCAAATTTATAGAAGGACTTTGATCTCAGTGTCTACATTGTTGACAAAAATGTTCACCCATTAGAGACTGCCTTTCAGACTGAACCTATATTAACCATCACAGTTGGCTATGGACTGTTTCCGCTAGCTGTTTGCCTGTTTATTCATTTGCTCATGGGTAAAATGCCTTTCTGGCGATGATGGTCTTTTGTTCTGATGGTGCTGGGAGAGGAAGGGCTGCCTTAGAAACGTCTGTGGGCAGTGCTGCATGTATCCACAGTCCTTTCTAAGGAACTTTTCTTGCCTGAGACAGCAGTAGGCTATAGTGTTTTATACCATGAGACCTCATTCCTCCTCTAGCTACTTTTGATTGGACTGGACTCAAAAGCAGCCAATTCGTGGGCTGCCTATGGCTCAGGAGGCTGGTCCAATCAAATATCAACCCCTCCCCCAGTAAAAAAATCCAAGGGACTTGAGTTAAGAAAGGTGGAGAGGCCAGGTATTCAATGAGAGGAGCTGAGGCTGGAGTATTGTCCAGAGAGGCAACAATATTATTTTTTAAATTATTTTTTAAGGATTTTACTTATTTATTTTTAGAGAGGGGGAAGGGAGGGAAAAAGAGAGGAAAACATCGATGTGAGAGAGAAACATTGATCAGTTGCCTCTCATATATGCTCTGACCTTGGACCGAGGCATGTGCCCTGACCAGGACTTGAACTGGTGACCTTTGGCTTTGCAGAATGATGCCCAACCAACGGAGCACACTGATGAGGGCGGTGACCACATTGTTAATATGGGATTTGTAAAGTACCTGAATAAGCAAACTAGGAGGAAGCAACTATGACAAGAGTCAGACTTTAATTTGTCAATAGGATGAACTAATATAATTTAGGAACTCTTTTGATACAGAATACCTACAAATCTTGGATATGATATCACAAATACCCTTTAAACACATAGCTTAGGTTATAAAAAGGTAAAAGAAATCCCCAGCATCAAAAATGAAGAGCAAACTGAATACAAGACTGGTAAGTATGTGACCAAAGACTGTGGCCACTCTGGGAGGAAGGCGGCCTGTTATCACAGCTGGTCATCACAGCTGGTCATCACAGCTGGTCATCACAGCTGGCTGGGGATTGGGTCTGAACCTCCTTTGAGGCAAAACTGTGGACCTGCCTCAGGCAAGGGGTTTAGAACTGGAATTCTCGCCCAAAGCTAGGATCATTTACAGGTTACATGCTCAGTAAAATAAGAGACTAAAAAGCTATCCATTCATGAGCAGTAGGAGCCAGAAAGGACACCTTGTCTGCTCTGGCTTGGGTTTGGGTGGGAAAAAGCATCCTTTGAGAATTTGTAGTCACAGCCTGTGCCTTGCCCGAGTTTGGTTCTAACTTACGCTGCCCGGTGGTCCAGGAATCCTCAAGCTAAACATTCACATTCAAGTGACCCACGGCTGATGATACCTCTGGGGAGACTGGCCAAGTAAACAAAATCCCACTGGAAGGACACACCCTGATCCCAGGCTTTGCGGGACTCCCGCAGTGGAGTTCTGCCAAATATGGACTCAAAGTTAAAAATTCATGAGGAAGCAATCTATCACAAGTGTGGGTCCATGCACATGACTAAGAATTTTGGAGTATAACTTAGATAGGAATTATTAAAAATATGTGCTTAAAATGATTAAAGACAAATGAAGTAACAAAGATGCAAGAAAAGGTGTGATGAAAATATAGTAAGCATGTGAAATGAAAGATATAAGCACTGAAATTAAAACATAATAATTATAGGAAACAGCAAATTTATAAAAAAAAAAGAGAATAAATAAACTGGCAGCTAGAGCTGAGGAAATTGCCCAGAAATCATCACAGAGTGTTAAAGAGATATAAAATATTAAATAAACAATAAGAGATATGGGAGATAAAGTAAAAAGTTTTCATATATATCTAACAGAAGTTTCAGAAAGAAAAAAGAATGAGAGTCAAAATTTAAAGGGGAAGTGCCTAATAATTTTCCAGAGTTGATGAGAGATGAATCATAAATTCTCAAATCATACGGATTTCAGGCAGAATAAATGAAACTAAATCCACACCTAGACAAAATGTGGTAAAAATATAGAACATCAGAGACTAACAGCAAGTCTTAAAACCAGCAGAGCCATCCACACATATACACAGAACTTTCCCAGCAATTAGACTATTACAAGATTTCTCAACAGTAATAATAGGAGTCTGAAAATCACATAGTAAAATTTCAGAATGCTGGTAAGCATTTTATACCTGGCTAAACTATCATTCAAAAAATAGGGCAAAATAAAAACTTTCAAAACAAAGACTTAAAGATGCTAACATACACTCACTAGAACAATTAGAAGATACACTTAAGAAAGAGTACAATAAAAAATATAAGGAATAATGAAGGTGCAAGAAGAAATTATGAACAAAGAAATTAGTAAACATGTGTAAAGTTAAGAAACCTTGATTACATAAAACAATAATGATAATGAATTTGGAGGATGTAACAAGAGGTAGGTACTAAACACCCCGATAAAAGATGGGCAGAGATGATAGGAGTTAGAATGTTAAAACCCGAGTACTATTTAGGAAGAGGATAGACATATTGATGAAGGCAAATACGCATGCAGAGAACACACTAACCCGTCCTTCAGGAAAGGACCAGCCCTGGCTGCTGTGGCTCAGTGCACTGAGCACTGGCCTGAGAATTGAAAAAAAGGACTTGGTGCTTATTGGGAGGATTGAGACTATTTCTCACCTGTGAGAGTGGCAAAAGCCCAAAAGTTTGATTTTTGGTTTTGGAAAAGGAGTGGTGTGAGGAAATAGGCACTCTGATGTATTGTTTATGAGTCTGTAAATTGCTATGAGCTCTACATAAAATGATTGGCAATACCTATCAAAATAGCACAGCCTGGAGTTCCAGTCAAGACGTAAACACGGCTTGCCTCCTCACACAGCCATAGCAAAAAATACAAGTAAAATACAAAACAACTGTCCCCAGAATCATCAGGGGAGTGGATGATGCTGAGAATCAAGAAAATTATTTGGAACATAAGGAAGGAAAAAACATCCAATTAGAACAGCAAGAAGAAAAAAGAATTAAAAAAATGAGGTTAGGCTAAGGAGCCTCTGGGACAACTTCAAATGTACTAATATCTGAATCATAGGAATGACAGGAGGAGAGAAACAGCAAGCAAGAAATTGAAAACTTTTTTTGAAAATAATAAAAGAAAACTTCCCTAATTTGGTGAAGAAAATACACACACAAAGCCAGGAAGCACAGAGAATCCCAAACAAGATGGATGCAAAGAGGACCACACCAACACACACCATAATCAAAGTGCCAAAGGTTAAAGATAAAGAGAAACTCTTAAAAGCAGCAAGAGAAAAGCAGAGAGCTATCTACAAAGGAGTTCCCATAAGACTGTCAGCTGATTTCTCAAAAGTCGCTTTGCAGATAAGAAGGGACTGGTGAGAAGTATTCAAATTGATGAAAAGCAAGGACCTACAACCTAGATTACTCTATCTAACAAAGCTATCCTTTAGACTTGAAGGGCAGATAAAGTTCTTCCCAGAAAGGCAAAGTTAAAGGAGTTCATCATCACCACACCATTATTGTGAAATGTTAAATGGGCTTATTTAAAAAAAAAGAAGAAGATCAAAACTATGAACATTAAAATTATAATAAATTCACAACTATCAACAATTGAATCTAAAAAACAAACTAAGCAAACCACCAGAACAGAAACAGAATAATAAATATGGAGGTCATTTGGAGGGTTATCAGTTGAGAGGGGGAAGATGGAGAATGGGAGGAAATGTTCAAGGATTAAGAAGTGCAAATTGGTAGGCTCAGAATAGACAGGGATGTTGAAAACAGTATAGAAAATGGAGAAGCCAACATGCATGACCCACGGACATGAACTAAGGTGGGGGGATTGCTGAGGGAATGGGTGGTACGAGGTGGGGGGAGGCAAAGGGGGAAAGACTGGGACAACTGTGATAGAATAATCAATAAAATATATATTTTAAAAAAGAAAAATAGTATATCCCCTTTGATCCAGCAATATTTCTTCTTGGGACTTATCCTATAGAGATACTAACTTACACATGTAAAAATATATATGCTGCATGTATCAAAGACATGTTAATTGCAGCATTGCTTATAATGACAGAAAATAGGAAACAACAAATGTATCAATTCCTTAGTTCTGTGTAACAAACTATTCCAAACTCAATGGCATTAATAACCATGCATTTTTATTTTTTAAATTCTCACTCAAGGATATGTTTATTGAGGATGTGTGTGTGTGTGTGTGTGTGTGTGTGTGTGTGTGTGTGTGAGAGAGAGAGAGAAGCGTTAATGAGAGAAATGTCGATTGGTTGGCTCCTAAATGTGCCCAGACTCGGGGCTGAACCACCACTTAGGTATGTGTCCTGACAGGAATTGAACCTGCAACCTTGTGGTGTATGGGACAAGGCTCCAACCAGCTGAGCACCCAGCCAGGGCACTTTAATAACCATTTATTGTTGCTCTCCAGTGTGCAGATCAGCTGAGTGGCTCTTTTGTGTCCCCTGGGCTCCCTTGAACAACCACGGTCACCTGCAGGTTGGTGAGGAGCCTCCACTGCCGGGACACGGCTGGCTGTTGGCTGGGCTGACAGGATGACTGGGCACGTATCTTTCCTACCCAGCAAGCTAGCCTGGGCTTGTTCACATGGTGATAGCAGGGTCCCCAAAACCAAGTTCAAATGTACATAGCCTCTTGTGTCCTGGTTTTGGAACCAGCTTTGTGTCATTTCTGCTGCATTAAATTGGCTAATGCAAGCCACCAGGCCAGCCAGTCTGAGGAGTTCAAATCATGTTGCCAAGCGGCATAAACACAGGGAGGAACAAAGGATTGTGGCCATTTTGGGGTCTGGAACAAACACAAACATCCATCAAATAGAGTCTAGTTAAAACAAACAAAAAATAAACCAAAGCAAACGAGAAAATAGCAGTACAGCGTAATTGTATACAGTCATTTAAAAGGCTAAGACAAATATGAGTGTACTGAGATGAAAAGTTCTTCAAGAGTTATTGTTAAATGAAAAATGAAAGCTGCAGCACTGTCTTTGTCGTATTCTACTTTTTGTAAATATTTTAAAAGGGACACAAACTTTTTTTGTAATATGCATAAATCTGTGAACGGATGCAAAAGGGGCCTTGGGAGAGGGAAAAGTTAGAGACTGGGTCATGAATGGGAAGAAGCTACATTTCACTATATATTACTTTGTATTAATTTTTTCTTTAATTTTTTAAATTATCATACAATAAACTTTACTTATTTTTTCCTTTTGATGTATGGTACTATGCATTTTGGCACGTGCAAAATTTACATAACTACTACCATAATTAAGATACAGAGTAGTTTGATCACCTTCCAAAATCTCCCTTGTGCTATTCCTTTATATTTCATTCCTTCTCCCACTCCTAACCCCTGGCCACCACTGATCTGTTCTGTGTCACTATAGTTTTTTTTTTTTTAAGATTTTATGTATTTATTTTTAGAGAGAGGGGGAGGGAAGGAGAAAGAGAGGGAGAGAAACATCAATGTGTGGTTGCCTCTCATGCGCCCTCCTCCTGGGGACCTGGCCTGCAACCCATGCAGGTGCCCTGACTGGGAATTAAACTTGTGACCCTTTGGTTCTCAGGCCGGCACTCAGTCCACTGAGCCACACCAGCCAGGGCAATGTCACTGTGGTTTTGTCTTTTTCACTTTGATCTTTGTTCTTTCAGAATCTAAAAGAAGACTTTATTTTTTAAAGAGCTGTTTTAGGTTCACAGCAAAATGGAAGGAAAGGCAGGGAGATTCTCCGTACAGACTCTGCTTTCACTCACCAACGTCCCCCAACAGAGCAGAGCATTTGTCACGATGGATAAACCTGCAGTGACGCATCGTCCTCATGCAAAGCCCATAGTCTGCATTAAGGTTCCGTTTTGGTGTTGCACATTCTGTGTGGTTGGACAAACGCATAATGGTATGTATCCGTCTTTACAGTATCAAACAGAGCACTTTAATACCCCTAAAAATCCTCTGCTCTGCCTATTCACCCCTTCACTCCCAGGCCCTGGCAAGCACTGATTTTTATTATCTCTGTAGGTTGCCTTTCTCAGCATGCTGGAATATTCCATGTAGTTGGAATCATACAGTATGTAGCCTTTACAGATTAGCTTCTTTTACTTAACAATATGCATGTAACCTTCCTCTTTGTCTTTTCATTGCTTGATAGTTCATTTCTTTTCAGTGACCAATATGACTCCATTGTCTGGATGTACCACAGTTTATTTATTCACCTACTGAAGGACATCTTGGTTGCTTCCAAGTTTGGGTAATTATGAATAAAGATGCTTTAAACATCTGTGTGCAGTTTTGTGTGTGTGTGTGTGTGTGTGTTTGTACATGTAAGTTTTCATCTCCTTTGGGTAAATACCAAGTTGTGCTATTACTGGGTTGTATGGTAAAAGTATGTTTAGTTTTATAAGAAACTGCCGAACTTTTTTCCAAGGGGCTGTGCCCTTTTGCATTCCCTCCAAGAATGAATGATAGAGTTCCCATTGCTTCACATCTTTGTCAGCGTTTGGTGTTGTCAGTGTTCTGGATTTTGGCCATTCTCGTAGGTGTGTAGTGGTGTCTCATTGTTGTTTTCAAGTGCATTTCCCCGATGACAGACGATGTGGGGCATCTTTTCAGATGCTTGTTTGCCATCTCTGTATCTTCTTTGGTAAAATGTCTGTAAAGGTCTTTGACCCATTTCTTAATGGGGTTTGCTTTTTTCTTATTGTTGAGTTTTAAAGAGTCTTTGGTGTTAGGTCAACAAGTTATCTCCACAGTCGAGATCATCTAGATTTTCTCCTATATCGTTTTATAGTTTTGTGTTTTATGTTTAGATCTGCAATCCATTTTGAGTTAATTTTGTGAATGGTGTAAGCCTGTGTCTAAATTCACTTTTTTTTTTGCACATGGATGTCCAGTTACTCCAGCACCATTTGTTGAAAAGACAATTGTATTGCCTTTGCTCCTTTGTCAAACATCAGTTGACTATATTTATGTGGGTCTATTTTGAGCTTCTCTTTTATTGATCTGTTTATCTATTCATTCACCAGCACCATACTGTCTCAATTCCTGTGGCTTTGGAGTCAGCCTTGAAGTCGGATAGTGTAAATCTTCCAACTTCATTCTTCTTCAAAATTGTGTTGGCTATTCTGGGTCTTCTGCCTCTCCACGTCAACTGTAGAGTCCGTTGTCAGTAACCATAAAGTGAGGCTTGCTGGGACTTTGATTCGGATTGTGTTGAGTCTGTAAGTCAAGTTGGGAACAACTGAAATCTTGATGGTATTCAGTCTTCCTACCGACAAATGTGGAATACCTATCTCTTCATTTATTTAGCTCTCCTTTGATTTTTGTCTCTTAGAGTTTTGTAGTTTTCCTCATATAGACCTTGTACGTGTTTTGTTAGATTGACACCTAAGTGTTCCATTTTCGAGGTGACTACATAAATGGTATTCTGTTTTTTATTTCAAATTCCACTTGTTCATTGCTGGTATTTAGGAAAACAACTGACTTTTGAATATTAACCTTGTATCCTGCAAACTTGTTATACTGACCTAAAGTTCCCGGAGCTTTTTTGCTGATTTTTTTTCTGATTTTCTACATAAACAATCATGTACTTTGTGAACAAAGGCCGTTTTATTTCTTCGTTCACATCTTCCTTGCCCTTTATTTCCTTTCCTTGTCTTTTTGCACAAGCTGGAAATGCCAGTGTAATGTTGAAAGGGAGTGGAGAGAGGGGACATATTGCCTTTTGTGTGATTTTAGAAAGTTTTGAGTTTCTCACCATTAAGTATTATTCTTTTGGAATTAAAAAAAATTGTGTACCTATATCATCAACTAAAAAACAAATTTTGGCCCTGACCAGTGTGCCTCCATTGGTTAGAATGTTGTTGCATAAACTGAAAGGTCGCAGGTTCAATTATTGGTCAGGGTCTATGCCTAAGTTGTAGGTTAAGTCTCCGGTCAGGGCGTGTGTGGGAGGCAACCAGCCAATCAATGTTTCTCTCTCACATCAATGTCTCTCTCCCTCCCTTCCCCTCTCTAAAATCAATAAGCATGTCCTCAGTGAGGATAAAAAAAACCCTTGTTATTCATTGTCCAAATAGTACCTCCTTCTGATTCTTCCAACCAGATTTCTCTTCCCCTTGAAAATCCTATGCCATTAATTTTGATCTCTTATGGCATATATTATACTGTCTTGTTTTAAAGTTACTTGTGTACTTTTTCTAGGTCCTTCCTCCTGAATTTCCAGCTTAAGAGCAGGGACCCTGCCCTCCTCATCTTTGTATTCCCAAGTGTTCCTAACACTATGTATTACACCATTAGGTCCCTCATAAAAAGTTGATGAATTCGTTCCACTTGAATCATTTGACCACATACTCCTGCAATTTTTATTTTTGCTGTTGTTGAATCCTAGCAGTGTGCAATGTCTTCCTGATTGTTCTTCTGACACGTTTCCATAGTACAGTATCTATCAGAATGCTTTGTTTATACCTCGTTCTTAAGGAGTTACAAGCTCAAGAAGGAGTTGTTTGCCCACAGCGTTTTTCAATCTCGTCTGTATCACTGAAAAATCTTGGTTCTGTGAAATACACGCTGGAGCTGGCACCTTAGCCCGACAGCCCTTACTTCACGACGCCTCCTTGGAGAAAGTGCCTTGATTTCTGACCCTTGCAATCTGAGCGGGGGAGAATTGAGATCACTTGAGGATGGATGCTGACAAAAACCTCTCGGTGCTGCTGCCAGTGTCGTTTGGTGTCTGGCTCTGGAGTGACGAGGGCTGGGACCTGCCTCACCCAGGCACATCTCAGTTGCAGGCGGACAGCTGTCTAAGCTCAGGCTCTGAGTGCACGATGAAGGGCACAGCCTCTCTGGTGGGGGCAGCAGCCTGCACGCGCTGTTTTTACAGATCGAGTTCAGGAAGACTCTGTGGCTGATAGATGGAGAAATCTCAATTTGTTGGAGAGTGATTTTAAAAAAGCATATCCTGCCTCCCACCCAATGATGCTCTTATTTATGCAGTGTAGCCCCTCTGTCCCACTGGCCAGTGCGTTCTTTGATGACCCCTTGACTGGGTGCAGACTTTCCTGTCACTGTGAGTCATTTGCATAGTCTCATTCCAGCATTTAAGACTCAACACTGCTCACTTTTCAAAACTTCAATTTTAAGCATAATGCAATGTTTGTCTTCTTCCTCTTCCTGGCCTGGCAAGAACGCTGGCACCCAGCTGTTTAGAGAGCAGGGGCGGGAGGGTGTAGTCTGTGTCTGGGACCCTTCTTCCTTTTCTCCGAGAAGGGACTGCAGGGGCAGGAAGGAGGGGTAGGGGGGCAGAGAACTCCTTACCTCACCAGCCCTGACTCAATGAGGGGATGCACCCCAGGCCTCGCTTTCCTGGGGCAACGTTAAGCTTCACCCTGTCCAACTTTGAGGTGGGGAACACCCCTCAGGGGGTGGCAGAGTCTCCCTGTGGGCTCATCCGTGGAGCACGCCCTGCTTCTGGTTTGGATGTCCTGTTCTCCAGCTCTGTGGCTTCCCTGGAGCCCCCGGTTCCTGTCCTCGGCTAACCGCAGGCTCCCCCAGGCGCAACCACAGGAATCCCCGGATCCTCTTTATACCCTGCAGAGCCGTGTAGAACTGGAGTAGACGGGACCTAGCCGCCTTCCTTTCAGGCAGTCTGTGCCACAGTTTCTTCAAGCCCTGCTCACGCTGGCCGACTCAGTGAGCCTCCCGCCTTCAGAAACCCCTGGTCTAGAAACAGTCCAAAGCAGCATCTCTTGTGATTGAACTGGGTTCCCCAAAAGATAGGTTGAATCCTAATCTCATCACTGCAGATACAATTTGTTAAAATGAGATTATATGAGAATGAACCCCTAATCTGACATCACTGATGTCCTTATAAAAAGGTGACATGTGTAGGCAGACACACAGGGAGAATGCCGTATGATGACAGAGGCAGAGATGGGAACGCTGCAGCTCTAAGCCAAGGGACACCAAGGGCTGCTGGCCAACCACCAGGAGCTGGAGAGAGGTGAGGAAGGACTCTTCCCTACAGGTTTCAGAGGGGGCACGGCCCTGCCGACACCTTGATTTCAGACTTCTCATCTCCCGAGCTGTGAGACAGTGCGTGTCTGTCCCTTTAAGCTGCCCTGTGTGGTTCTTTGTTATGGCAGCCCTAGGAAATGCACGCGGGGTCTGCTCACCAGTGTTTCCCGGTGTGAAGAGACGCATGCCAAGCACCCCCTTTTTGGTCTCCATGGGTGATATAGGGGGACCAGGATGCCCTTGCCCCATGCTGCTAGGCTCCCAGAATGTACTCTGAAGGATTTCCCATCACCCTGCTCTCCGAAGCATTCTGCAGCTCAGTCACTTTCTGGTAGGGGGATGACATGCTGTCTTTCCATCTTTCAGGCACCTCTTCCTTTGCTAGTGGTTCTACTGGAGACACCCTCACTCCTCTTAGGGCACAGCCAGCACCCTTTAGGTCCCCGTAGTATTCTTAAGACCAGTGACCCTGCTTTTTGTCCTTGGACCCTCCTTAAGTGGGCTGGGTTGGTGGTAGGCAGGCTGGTTCTGGCTCCTCTTAGCCTGTCCTGTGTGACCTGGGTGTAACTCTGACCGTGGAATGTGAGGTTCTAACTGTAGTCTGCCTTTCTTGCCCTCCCCTTGGGTCCTGGCCATCATCTTGGGTAACCAGAAGAGCCCATTCAACAGCTTGTTTCCTCATTGAGATCAGACCCTGTGCTTCCCCAAAGGAGCCCGAATGGGCTGTAATGTGAGGCAGGCTTTTTCTGGTTCTCTGAGGTGAGAGAGCAGATGCTAGGGTGGCAGGCACAGCCAGCTCCCTCTTCTACGTCGTGCTAGAGTAGCACAGATCCCTAATGTAATGCGACTGATACCCTTCTACGAGGAGACCGTGTGAAGACAGAGAGATGCTCTCCAGGCAGATGCCTCCCCCCCGGGTTCCTTGCTGTGGGGCTGCCTGTTTTTCACTGAGTCGGGATCATGCTTGGCTGAACCCCACTTGTCCAGTCACTCCGAAGCCCATGGGGACAGATTCTGACTTCCTGTGGGGGCTGTGGCAGGACACGGCTGCTCTGAGGTGATGGGATGTGGGTGGTCTTGCCCGCACGTCCACACCCCATTTCATATCTGGAGGCCCTGTCTGGGAAGCCATCAAGGAAGCTGAGGTTTGGCTTTGCTTGGCTCTGTTGTTTGCAAGGAGCAGACACTCTCTGGGCCACCTGGAGGCCAAGGGCCTTATGCTGCCTCAGAATGAGACCCAGAGACTTGCTGGTTGCCAAGGGGGACCTGGCTCCCCACAGAGATCCCTTGGCACACATGGCCTCCCTGTCAGGGGACCCTGGCTTCTCGCGGTGTGTCTGTCTCATTTCTGACTAGCTTCCCAATCTTCTCTTTCCCTCTGTGTCACACATGGAGGAAGGTAGTCAGATGGGATGAGTTTTGCACTTCCTGTCACCTCAAGCGTTAGCAGCTGGCCTGTGGGCGAGATGCCCATCTCTGGTCCCCTCATGGGCCAGCCCTGGGCAAAGAGCAGCTCAGCACCCCAGGCTCTGGGGGCCGGGGCAGAAGGAGCTAACAGGCCAAGGGAGTCTGAGTGGCTCTGTGACGGGCCTGTCAGGCTTCAGGGTTTGCTTCACAGTGATGTATCTGGCCCTGCCTAACTTCTCCTTCCTTTGCCAAATCAGCTTTCTAGACAGGCTAAGACCGTAATTTTCTTCAGTATAAACTCCTATGGGACAAGAGGGACAATAGGAGGGTGATGGGTGCTGGTGTGAGATGGAGGGCGCTGAGTGTTGGGAGAAAAGATCTACAGGAAGGGTGGTGAGGCTGTCGTGGTGACCAACCCTCTGCTTTTTTCCCCACCCAGAGGTGTGAGACCTTAGACACTTTCAAAGTGACAGAGTCCCAGGAATCCCCCTTCCATCCATGCTCCACAGGCAACTTAAGGCTGTGTGGGAACCAGAGGAGGCCTGCACTCTGACCTCCCTCTGCTCCTGCCCCTCTGCAGAAGGGCACCGGGCAGAAAAAATCCAGCGACGCCCAGTGTGACGTGGAGCCTGGAGGCCCAGGACATCGCAGTGCAGGTTGGGGAAGGGGGTCAAGGAGGGCTTCCTGGAAGAAGTCAATGAACGGGCGATTCTTACCAGGGACTAGGCAGGGGTAGGATTACTGTCAGAAATGCCTGGACTTTTAAAACACGACAATGGGTTCCGTCTCTTCTCCTGAGATTCTGAGGGCCGCTGGCAAGGGGACAGGCAAATGTATTTTGAAAAGATTCTCTCTAGGGCTTCCTAATTGTCTGACCCACGTCCCACAGATCACTTGGACAGCCTGCTCTGTACCTTCTTTTGATCGGGTACCCCATGAGTAAAGCTTTTTAAGTATGTACCCTGGATATTTGGATATCTATTTATTTAAAATAATACCCATATACTTCTGTATTCACATGTTACAGTCATCATGAAAGAAACACAAAAATAGACATTGACAGAGGACAAGCTAATAAAAAAATAGAAATAGCCCTGGCTGGTATGGCTCAGTGGATTGAGTGCCAGCCTGCAAACCAAAGGGTCACCGGTTTGGTTCTGGTTGGGGCACATGCCTGGGTTTCGGGCCAGGTCCCCAGTGGGGGGTATATGAGAGGCAACCACACATTGATGTTTCTCTTCCTTTCTCCCTCCCTTTCCCCCTGTCTAGAAACAAAATAAAAATTACAAAAAAAAAAAGAAAAAAAAGAAATAGATCTCCCAATAATTTCTTACTGACTCCTAACTTGCCTGGTGTCCCCCCGCCTTTTGGAGACCACTGCCCTGGGTTCATATTTGCACCCCATGCCTCGTTCAGGCCCGGCCTGCAGCAGGCATTCAATTAATAATTTTGTGGGATCGTTGCATAACAAGTGAATGAGTTAGATCTTGAAGAATATGAATGTTCTGAAAATATGTAAGTGGAGAGGGGGAACAAACTGAGAGCCTTCCTCTCGGATTAACATTATGATTTATTGACCGTTCTTAATAGGAACATTCAGATTAGATCCTACCGGAGAGGATACCACGTTTGAGTAATGACTGGTTGTTTAGTTAATTAAATTCAATGTCTTTATTTATTCCTCATCTCCATTAGCATCATGGCCTCCTATTCCCACATTCTAATTGCCTGACCACCTCCTGGGCAGGCCCATCTACCCTGTGACACAGCTCTATCAGCAGGACGACCCAGGGGAAGCGCCGGGGGAGGGGACTCAGCAAGGAAGCCCCAAATCTCAGCTATTAGTTAATTAGGTGCCGTGTAAAACAGGCTGGAAGGGAGTAATACAGACCCCTAATGGGTGGGAATTGATTTATTAGTGCGGCACCACATCTGTGTGCAAGACAGAAAGTTGGTGCTGGCCCAGCGTGGGGCTCTGTGGGCAGAGGGACAGAAGGTTCAGGGCCCCTGGAGTAGCCTCTCCAGCGATTTCTTTGAACTTTTGCCTGCCCCACCCCCACGCCAGGGGCCTTTGTTTGGGAACAAAAAGGCACCCACTTTCTAAGCCGGAGACCATCCTCAAAGACTGCCTTCAGGAATGCCCCCCACCCTGTCATCAGAAGTCTCCCTCCTTCGTTTTGTAGATACTAATAGCAACACTCACATGGTGTTGCTTTTACCATACGTGCCAGACTCTGTCTCAAAATGCTTTATATGTACAGTGACTGTTTAACCCTTATAGAAACATTGGAGGATGGGAGTAAGAGTCTTTTGCAGCTGGGGAAACTGAGGCACACCATGGTTAGGTAACTTATCCAAGCTAGTGAGTGGCTAGTTAGTGGAAACTCTAGGATTTGAACCTCAGTAATCTGGCCTCAATAACTTGCCCACAACCACTGTGTCATCGATGAAGGCACAGAACTTATCCTGACTGTAATGACTTTGTTCCTGCCTCAGTTCGTACTTCCTTTCCCCTCAGAGTCCTGGTACCCTCGGCTCCGACCTCCTAACTTTCTCAATTAAGCTGGTCTCAGATCTTTCATTCACAATAAAGTGTAAATGACTGGGGATGTGTTAAAGCACTATCCATCCCTGGAAAAAACATATGAACAGGATTTGGAATGTTAAACTGACAGGACGAAGCTTTAAAGGTAGAATGTGCCCTGGCTAAGTAGCTCAGTTGGTTAGAGCATTATCCTGACATGCCAAGGTTATGGGTTCGATCCCTGGTCAGGGCACATATAAGAATCAACCAATGAATGCATAAATAAGTAAAACAACAAATTGATGTTCCTCTCTTTCTCTACCCCTTCCTCTCCCTCTAAAAAAATCAATAATGAAAAAATAAATTCCAAGCCCTGGCTGGCGTAGCTCAGTGGATTGAGCGCGGGCTGGGAACTAAAATGTCCCAGGTTCGATTCCCAGCCAGGGTACATTCCTGGGTTGCAGGCCAGAATCCCCAGCAACCACACATTGATGTCTCTCTCTCTCTCTCTCTCTCTCTCTCTCTCTCTCTCTCTCTCTCTCTCCCTCTCCCTATCCCTCTCCCTCTCCCTCCCTTCCTTCTCTAAAAATAAATAAATAAAATCTTAAAAAAAAAAAAAGAAAAAATAAATTCCAATCATCTTAAAAAGTAAAGGTGGAATGTGAAGCAGCTTCTGGAGTGTGCTGGGGATGGGGACTGAGACGCGTCAGGGGCACTCGCAGCAGACTGATGGGTGACGGGCAGGCAAGTGCTTTTTGACCTGGGAGCGTGACCCCTGAGAGGCTGGAGCTGCACAGAGCCTCGGTGTTGCCCCGCTGTGGCTGGAGGCACGCATTCCCCCAGCCAGCATCGGAGCGCATCACAGCTGCCAGCCACCAACAACTCCATCATTAGAAAAACCTGGTATGAAGTTCACAGCACATTTCACAGTTTAAAAGTGTGTATTTGATGTAAATCTTCTCAAACTGCTACTTGCCCTCACGGGGGCAGGCTGGCTTAGTCCTTGTGACAACCCTGCAGCCACCCGGGACACAGGGGACTTTGAAGGGCAGTCCCTGCAGCTGGGATCAAAGGCAGAGGTGGGAGCATGCTGGTGACGAGAATGACCTCTTGGAAGGTGTGGGGAGAGAATAGAGACCCCACTGCGTGGCCAGTGGAGGTCCAGGTTCCCATCAGGTGCCATTACACATGTTGCCTGAAGAAAAGGGGCCTTTTGATGGGGTCCTGGGGGGGAAAGAGTTGTAGGCGGAGATCACAGAGGCAGCTGAGGTTCCCCCACCAAAGCAAGCAGGCCCCGTCTTGGCTCTATGGCTTGTGTGTGGCCTTTATGGGCCGTGACCAATGACTCAAGGCCTGGGCTGGCAGCCGCGAGCCTTCATCCTGGGCAGGAATTCTAATTAAACTGGGGCTCCTGGGTCTCACAAAGAGCTCAGCACCAGACTCTGCCTTTCAGGCCCCGTCCAGCTGATCATACTCTTGAATGCCACCTGCAGAAATGCCCAGCTCACGGGGTCCCTGCTTACCTCCTCAGTGGGCTACAGAGGGCCGGAGCCCAAGGCTGATCCTAGGGGTGGGCCCTGAGCTATGATTCGAACAGATCTTCAGAGGAAACATTGAGGGCCTCTAGATCTTTCTGGTGCTTTTCTTGCCAGATACTCTTCTTGCTATTTGTGCCAGTCTCTTGTATTTGTTGCATTCATCCATTTTTTTTTACAATGAATTGGGTTGGTTTAGGTATCCAGGGGTCCGGGGAAATTCAGAGTGGTAGGGGTCAGCAGGTGGGGTTTTATTTAGCGGTACTGACGAACCGTCAATTGTGGACATCAAGGTCCTAGGCTTGTGAGAGATGGATGAGGAATGCAGGGCTTTCCAGGCAGACTGGAACTGGAGCTGAACCCTGAGGGGTTGGTGGCAGTTATGTAGGCAGAGAGGAAGCCCAAGGAGCAGGGAAATAGCTGCTTTGCATGTTTTAAATGGAGGTTTATCTGCACATTAAAAATCCTAATTCCCAAATTCACTTCGTTAACTCCTAAAGCAAAGAGTTGGAGCAACCAAACTCCCCTTCCACATTTGACATTCAGATCATCCTGATGCTACTTATTTTTCTCCTTAAATGTTGCCCATTTAGTCTGATTTCAACAGGATGAAATGAGAGTGTGTGTGGCTGATGATGGCCGTAGTGGGGGTGGGGAGAAAGTATACCCCAGGGCTCTGCCTGAAGTTGTGTCAGCAAATGCATGACCTTGGTCGCTCTGCCCACCCCTCTCTCCCCACCAGGGCCTCCTGTCCTCTTCACAACCCCCATCCCCCCAACACAGCCTGGGCCTGGGCCCCCATTTCCATGCGTTCCCCTGTTCATTGGTGAACAAAGTGCTCAGTGAAGAAAGGGTGGGATCTGGTGTATAAAAGAGATCCCAAGGGTACCAGGGGATGTCTATGGGGAACAGTAGCTCCCCCAGCCTCTGTGGGTCTGCGCAAGCTACGGCCTGGGCTGCCGGCTGACTTTCCTGCTAGTCCAGAAGACACCCACACACCCAAACCACCCGGAATGCGGGCTTGCTGACCTTGGCAGGAAGGAGGGCTGAGTCGGCCTTTTGCATAACAGAAATACTCAGCACAGCTGCCTCTGACCTGCCCACTTCTTGTCAAGTCCAAGAAAGAAGGGACCTACTGGCCAAACATTTTACCCCACTGCACCTCAGACCCCAAGGAACTTGGACTCTGCTCAAGTTAGTAAGTTGAAGCTCCCCACCCCTCAAAACGGGTGGCTGGTGGAGGAAAAACTTTGGTAGGAAGGGCAGGAAGCAAACCCTCAGAGCTGCCTGTTTTAAGAAAAATAAATAAATAAAAGGTCTGATGTTGATAAATTTTGGGGGAAGCTCCCTACAAACTCTCTCAGGGAAGCTCTGGGCTTTTCTGCCTTGGCTAGTCTGGAGTGAGAGGGAAAGAGAAAAGAACAACAGTATCCCATTTGGCAGAAGAGTTTGTCTTTCCAGTGTTTTCTCACCCATCCTCAGCATGAGTGCTGGACCCAACCCCATTCCTGGGGTTGAGCCTGATTCAATCCTTTGTTCCTACCATACTGTCATCACCCCAGTCTTGCCACTGTTAGCAACGCCCTCCTCTCTCCCCTCGGCTTGTCTGGGTCCCACACATCCTTCTAGACCCGTCTGGAGTCCCGCAGGTTCTGCGGAGCTTTCTCCCACTCACTCAGATTTCTCTCTTCTAGGATCTCTTGTTATCCTGGAGTCAATCCCACAGATGTTGTTAGCACTTCATTTTTTCTACTAGTTCCTCAAGAATTAGCTGTCTCACCAGTTTGTTGTCATCACTTTTAGAGAGCACAGCCCTCTTGCATACTGGGATGAGTTCAGTGAGTAAAGGTCAATGAATGAGTTCCTAGAAAGACAGCAAGTTCTTCAAACAGGAGGACTGGCCGACCAGACCACAGGGTAAATTGGAAGGAAGGTCTTTCCTTGGTCCTGAAATGAGGAGGTCAGGCTCCTGCAGGAAGGGGAGCTCAACTGCTAGACGTGTGCTTTTTTGCATGGAACCCACATCTATCCCAAGGCACCACCGGTAGCCCTTGTGTGAGGGCTTATCAGGAGGTGAGGAGGCAAGACACTGCCTCAGCATTTCAGGGCCAGTTTCCTTATTGTAGAAATGGTTTGAGCAGTTTACTTCCAATGTCCTATTGCTATGGCTGGATTGTGTCCATCCAGAAATTTGTATGTTGAATCCCTAGCCCCAGCTGTGACTATGTTTGGAGGCAGGGCTTTGGGGAGGTAATCAAGGTTAACTGAGGTCATGAAGGTGGGGTACTAAAGTAATAGGAATGGTGGCCTTTTAAGGAGAGAGAAAGACAGAGAGAGAGAGAGAGAGAGAAACCTCTTCACACTGCAAGAAGGCAGCATCGGTAGGAAAAGTGCCTTCATCAGAAGTTGAACCCTGCTAGACCTTGATCTTGGACTTCCTGGTTTCCAGAATTGTGAGAGATAAATTTCTGTTGTTTAAGCTACCTGCTCTGCGGTATTTGTTATGACACCCCAAGCTGACCAATACACCTACATTTTATTTACTTATTGATATCACCAATATTTATGAATGCTTACTCTGTGCTAGGAACTATTATCTCTATGGGGCAGTAGTAATGAGCCAACAGACAAAAACGGCTCTCCTCATGGAGCTTAAGTTCTAACGGGGCGAGACATAAATAAATTTATACTAATTTGTCAAATGGCATTAAGTGCTATCAAGAAAAATAGAGCAGAGGAGTGGCTCAGGAACACCAGAGAAGTGTGTTTAGGCAAAGGCCTGAGCTTCTGGGCGGCTGTCCAGAGGCCCTCACCAAGAAGGTAACATTTAAGCAAAGACCTAAAGGAGGTGAGCAAAAAATCCACAAAAATGCTGGAGATTTTTAAAAATTAGGTCGAAAATATCCATTGTACAATAAAAGGAAGGGAACCCTTAGTCTAACAATTCACAATTTAGAGGTTTAGTTGACTGCAAGTTCACCGAGAGTCCTGAGTGCCATATGACTGCTCAAAAAGTAAATGTTGCATTAATACAGACATAGCAGCCAGGTAATGGCGGTGCTCTGACAACTGCGCTGTGTCTAGACTATTGCATTCAGTTCTTAGCACCTCATATTAGAGCATCCGAGACAACCACAGCGAAGGTGTTCAGAGATTTGGAAACTATGTCCTTGGGGGACAGTTGGGGAACTGGTAATGTTTAGCCTATAGAAGAAAAGATTTACATGGCTGTGAGAAGAATTTGTTCAGGTATGTGGAGAGATGCTAGCTGGGAGAAGAGCTTATTGCATGGAGATACTGAGTGCAGAAAAAGGGCCAATGGTTGTTATCCCAAAACCAAGTCAGTGGCAACAATGCAACAGAAATCAGACAGCTGTATTTGATAACTAGGCTTTACAGTTTCTCCTTGGGTTGGTGGAGGATGGTGAGAGCCAACACAGGAGTTGAAGGGAAAGTGATAAGCATGGTCACATATTAAACATGCTGGAGAAGAGGCACCTGCAAGGGGAGGAAACTTGGTTCAGTCATTTCTAAGAGTCAACCAGAATGAACATGAAACTCTGGAATAATGGGAAGCTACAGAACTGTAAGAGGGGATCTTCCTCTCTGCCCATTAAACTCTCTGGGTCTCAGTTTTCTGCTGTGAAAAATGTGGATAACACCACCTGCCCTGCTCAAAGGGTTTGAGGGTCCTTCCAGCCCAAAGATCCATTAATGTAAGTTATAAGAAGGGAGGCTGGAGCCCATCATGGAGAAGAACAATTCTAAACCGAAGTGCCAATATACAATGGGAGGTAATGGATGTATGTCAGCAGGAGCTGGCAGGAGTGGAGATGTACTGGAGGGTAGATGACCTACAATGTCCCTTCTGGTACTAAGGGTCTCCTGTGAGGCTGTATCCCATGGGTCTTTATGCTCCTTGCCCTGTCTTCAGGCACCATTAGCCACTTATAGTCAAATGTGACCCCGTATTATACTCTATTATGAAAACAACAACACCGCAGAGAGCCAGCAGTAAGGTTCTCCAGCTTCCCATCTAGATGGTTATTACCATTTGCCTTTTGAGTGGGAGGTGGTTTGTGTCTTAGGACCTGTGATTTCCAGCCATGGAAGCTTAAACAAGGTAAGAGAAATCCTGGCAAAAAAACACTTAGTGAGATGGTAACTTTGGGGGTGACACTGTGTGATGGAATGGAGCAAGGAAGTACTGAATCAGGGGATGCTTCCCAAGAGTGACCAGGGGCTCACTGTCCCTCTTGGGTTCTGCAGAACTGCCCAGTTCTCTCTCATTTCTCCATTAACCGCCCACCTGTGTTCCTCCAGAGCCTTGCCTGTGTTCTAGTCTAGAAGGCATCTTTATGAATCTACAGAAGTCTAATATTTCCTATCTGGAAGAAGCCTTTGCGAATATATCATTATTTCCCCAAGTGCCAGTCTTTCACACAGTGCTTTCACAGTTTTTGTTATATGCATATGTCAACTGTTCTATTATTTACTCGTAGCTTTATTTAAATTGAGACATTTCAAAAACCCGCATATTTTTATATTACCAACACAAATGGAAAATCACCCTTACTTGCCATGCATGTAAAATAACCATGATCCATATTAACCATTTCAATTAAAAAATGTTTGCCCATGCATCCATGTAAAATTATCCCAAGTACCTTATCATGGGATACCCATACCACGCTTTTGGAAACATGAATCTACTGCAACCCTCTTTTTGGACAGATACGGAAACTGACTCAAATTCCACAGATGGTGAGTGGCCTGGACTCTTGACTTCCAATCAAAGAATCGTGGTTCATTCTATCTCATGCTTCTTTAAATGAAGCTGATGAAGGTTAAAGATATTTACCATCTGTTTTAGTTTCCTAGGGCTGTGGTAGCAATATACCACAAACTGAGTGGCATAAAAACAATGGAGTTTTTTTATCTCACAGTTCTTGAGGCTAGAAGTCTAAAATCAAGGTGTTGACAGGCTCATGCTCTCTCCAAAGCCTCCAGAGTGAGGATCCTTCCTTGACTCTTCTAGCTCTTGGTAGTCCCAGATGTTCACTGGCTTGTGGCACCATAACCCCAATGTCCATCTTTACATGATGTTCTCCCTGTGGATTTCTGTGTCTTTACATGGCCTTCTTCTTAGAAGAGCACCAGTTATATTGGACTAAGGGTCCCACCTCCAGTGTGACCTCATCTTAAGTAATTACATCTGCAATGACCCAGTGACCCTGTTTCTAAATAAGGTCACATTTTGAGGTACTGGGGGTTAGAAGCTCAATGTGTCTTTCTTAGGGAATACAATTTAACTTATTACGCCATCCCAAAGGGACTTGGATTTTATAGGGGATGTTGAAAGACCCCCAGCTACATCATAAATAAAATTCAAATGATGGAAAGACATACACTGATGATATAAAACTTGCATCGTACACAGTGGTTTGGAAGTGCCATCTCATTTGATCCTCACCACAGCTTTCCCGAGTAAACAGGACTGGTAGGTTGTTACAGTAATGGTCCCCAGTGAATCATTCCTTCTGAATCTCTGTCTCAGTGTGGCCAGCTTTGACAATGACTCTGAGCTTGGCTTTGCAACTTGCTTTGGCCAAGAGAATATCAGTAAATGTGATGCATGTTTAGGCTTGAAAAATTCTTTTATATTGAGGTTTTGTCTTCTTCCCTTGTTGCTGAGAATTTTCCTGCTGCCATGTGAAGAAGCCTGGACTAGTGTGCAGGGGTGAGACTTCGTGCAGCAGAGAGAGGCAGTCCCCGAAGCCACGCAGACTCCCGCCAGTCTACCAGCTGACGACAGCTGCGTGAGTAACCCCAGGCAAGAGCAGCAGAAGAACCACCAGCTGAACCCAACCCAGTGGCTGATTCCCAGCAAATAAAATGGTTGTGTTAAGCCACTAAGTTTTGGGGCAGTTTGTTACTCAGCAATACATAACTGGCACAGCAGATATTTCTGCTAGTTTATAGATGAAGAGAGGACTCTCTGAGGCTTTTATTAACTTGCTCTTCAGGACAAGGACTGAAAGAAAGGGAAAGCCCAGTCCTTCTCTGATGCAAGAACCTGGTAGTTCAACACAGAGCTATGGGCATTTCTGATCTTGACTGATCAATAATACACACAGAGTCTGAGAAATTCTAGAAGAGATGAGTAAAATATTCTAGGGCTGACATTTTGGCCAAGGATAAAGAGATTACAGAGATGATGCCGATAAGGTCCATATTCAGAAATTAACCTTATTTATATTTGCTAGTGATGAACACTTAGAAAATACTTTTCTATAACATATCCATTTGTAACTGCATTAAAAATAAGTAGAAATAAATTTAACAAAAATATGCAAGAACTGAAAACTAGAAAACATTGCAAAGGAAGAATTAATTAAATGGGTTCCATGTTAATGGATCTGCTGTTAACGGAGTGGAAAATCCAGTATGATTAAGAGGGCAATTCACTCCAAACTGACCTATAGATTCAATGCAATCCTGACAAAAATCCCAGTAGGCATTTTTGAAGAAACTGACAAGTTGATGCTAAAATTTATATGAAAACCCAAAATACATAGAATAGTCAAAATAATTTTGAAAAAGAAAAGCAAAGTTCAATCATTTACATTACCTGATTTTATTTATTTATTACTTAAAATTTGTTTATTTACTGAGCTATTTGTTATTTAATTGGCAGCATACAATACAATTGCTACTTAAACTGAGAGTCCTTATGAGTTTGATTAAATTTAATTTTAGATCCTAGCTCTAGAAATCATCTCTCTCTCTTGTTATATATATCGTATATAGATAGATAGATAGATCCCTCAGAGACCTAGCCTTTCCCCTGGATGATCAGCAACTCCTGAGGCGGTAGAAGATAGCAGCACAGACCTGACTAATAGTCACCACGTCCGGACTTCTGGCAAGCTAAAGATAACATCTTGACCTGAGTTATGTTTCAGTTCCTGAGAACTGAGGTGGAACCACCTTCTGGCTACTTTAAAAACCTCAGAGTTGTCCTCGAGACCTGAAGAAATGATTCATTAGCCTTACCTCACTTCTGACCCATCAGCTTCCACATGACCCAAAACCTTAACCCACAGTGTCCGATTTGCCCTGTATAGCTTGTAGCCTACATGCCGGCAGGGAGTCCGAACCTCTGAGCATTAGTTTCCCATTCTCCTGGATTGCTTCACTCATAGTAAAATAGTGAATATTCCTTCACTGCTATCCTCAGTGTCTAGTGTTTGGCTCTGCTAACGCTGGGTGGACAAATTCTTTTGGTTTTGTAGCACTACTTTTGTGTGCTATGTACAATTATAAATAAATGTGAAGATGTGTTGGTTTTCAGAAATAATGAAATAAGAATCGAATACACATCACATTTGTTTTCTTTTAGGAACCCTAATCTCTTATTGAAGTGTTCAATGACATTTAGCAAGGATGTTCTAAAGCCTAGATATATGCTCAGTACGGTTTTTTATTTGTTTGTTTTTACATGCCCCAATTTTAAAATTTACTGTAAGTTACAGTGACCAAGACAGCATGGTATTGACATAAATGGAGACAGATAAGTCAGTGGGCCAGACCAGATAGTCAGAAATAGACCCACACTTACACAGTCAATTGATTTTTTAAAAATGGACTTTATATTTTCCTTCTTTCTTCCTCCTCACCTGAGGACATTTATTCATTGCTTTTAGAGAGGGGGGAGGGAGAGAAGGAGGGAGAGAGAGAAACATTAATGTGAGAGAGAAGCATCAATCAGTTGCCTCCCGTACACGCCTGAGCCAGGGATCTAACCTGCAACCTAGTCATGTGCCCTGACTGGGAATCAAACCCACAACGTTTTGGTTACAGAATGATGCTCCCACCAACTGAGCCACACTAGTCAGGACTCTTTTGTTTCTTCTTTTTCTTTAATAGAATGTTTTTACAGCAGTTTTAGGTTTATAGCAAAATTGAGTAAAAAGTATAGGGAGTTCCCATACACTTTCTACTCCTACTCAGAGACAGGCTAACCTACCCCCAACCAGAGGAATACATTTGTTACAAATGACGAACCTACACTGACTCACCATCATCACGGAAAGTGCACAGTTCACATTAGGTTTCACCCTTGGTGTCGCACCTTCTATGGACTTTGACAGATGTGTAACAGACCCCTAAAATTATGGTGTCATACAGAATAGTGTCATTGTCCTAAGAAGCATCAGTTGATGTTGGACAAAGATGCCAAGGAAATTACTTGGAAAAAGAATAACACTTGGTGCTGGGACCACTGACTAGCTGTCTGAAAACAACAACAGCAGCAAAACTCAACTTTGTCCCTTATTTTAAGCCATCCAGAAAAGTTAACTCAAAGTGAAGCATAGACCTAAATATGAGACTGAAAACTAGAATATAGTTAACATTAGGTTAAGCAAATATTTCATAAGATACAGGGTACAAATCAGTTGAAAAATTAACTCCATAAAAATAAAAGACTTTCGCTTTTCAACACACACAGTAAAGCAAACAAAAGCAGGCCACTGAGTGAGAACAAAAATTTGCAAAGCATACTTATAACATAGGATTTGTATTCAGAATATACAGAGAACTCTTAAAATTCAGCAAGAAGACAGGTTGCCAGTAAAAAAAAGAATGGGCTAACAATTTGAATAGATACTTTTCAAAAGAAGATAAAAGAATGGCCAGTATACAGATGGAGAGATGCCAACCTCACTAGTTATGAGGTAAATGCATATTAAACCCCCAGGGAGATGTCACTACACATCCATTGAAACGGGTGACATTAAGAAGACTCACGAAACCAAGTGTTGGTGAGGAGGTGGACCAGCGAGGACTCTTCCACGTCGCCAGAGGCAACTCAAGATTCCGCCGCCATTTTGGGAAACAGCTCAGCAGTGTCTTACAAAACTGAACACACACCCAGCCTGTGACTCAGCAACCCCACTCCTAGATATTTACTCAGGAGAAATGCAAACACAAAGGCTTGCACATGAATGTTCAAAGAACCTTATTCAAAATTGCTAAGAAAGAGAAAGGACTCAAATGTTGGCTGCTGCATGGATAAACGGGTTATGGTGAGATAACTGTAAGTCACTCAGCAATCGAAAGAAATGCAATATTAACACATGCAACATGAATGAATCTCAAAAACATCATATTACGTAAAAGAGGTTAAGACTGCATGCCGGATTCTGATCATGGGGGATTATAGAAAAGGCAAAATGACAGTGATGGAAAACAGCCGCGGTTGCTGAGGCAGGCGAGGGCTTGGGGAGGGCATCGACAACAACAACGACCGCCTGAGAAAAGTTGTTATGGTGGTGGGAACCTCTGTGTCTTGAGTGTTGTCATCTTTACTGGACGATATGCAGTTGCTCAAGTTTCATCGTTTTACACTTAAAATTGGTGAATTTTATTGTGTCAAATTGTACCTGGCCGCAGTGTGCTGAACAGATTGGAAGGAAGCAGGAGTGGATACGTGGGAGGCCAGCTGGAGACTCAGGTCTCTCCTCATCCCCCACCTTTCGTACAGCACACCCTTTCTGACTGCTTTGAGCTGGGGAGCCTGACAGAGTAGCAGGGGTGGGGGGGCGGCGGAGTGGGGGGACCGGTTCTCTTCCAAGTCACTGTTATCCAAAGGATCGACTCAGCACCCCTGCTCCGCTCACTATCTTGTCCCTGGCTGGTTCCCAAACATGTGATTGGGCTAACAGAGATAGTGTCTGCGAAGCAGTCCCACTCCCATGGAGACCAATACCCACTAAGCCCAAGGAGGTTAAGTGGCTCATCCATTGCAACTCGATTTCTCTGCGCCTCTCTTTTATTCTCTGCAAAGGGAAACACTAAACTACGTGGCCTCTAAGAGCCCTTTGAACTCTAACAGCTTGTGCTTTTAAGTACAATGCAGATTTGATTGGAGTTTTTATTTATAGTCTTCATATGTATGCTCCTCAGCAGGAATGCCCTCTCTGCCTCAGCACCTGATTGCCTTTTACTCACCCTTCAAGGGCCACCTGAAGTCCCCTTCGTACTCCATGAAGCCCCTGTTCACTATTCAAACTCCCGCTAGTCTGGCCTCCCTACGCAGCTCTAAGCTGTACTGAATAAATAATTCAGCACTTACAGTGTAATGCAAACCACTCTGGGCTGCTATTTTACATATGATATTGATCTTTTCTCTTCAACCAGTTTGCAAACACCTTGAGGGGCTTGTATTTTTCACGTTCTGCCCTTCCCCAACCTCCTTGGCCCCCACTCCACACACACACTCACACACTGCATGTACTCATGCACGCGCGCACACACACAGGGCTGTGAGTTTCGAGCCTGAGGTACATACTCAGTACAGTCTCGTGAGATTACTGTTGCTCTTACTCCACAACTTGCTTTTTTAAAGTTCTGCTTAACTCTCTGCCTAGTCACCCTGACACTGGCTACTCTTGTGCAGAGATCAAGCAGGTGATAGGCAGCTAGTGCTCAGAAATCAGTAGGAAGCAGAAATTTTATCTCAAACGCCACCCACTGTCCTATTGACAGTATGTATACTCAGAAATCTTCCCACCGAACACGTGCTTGGCTGAAGAGGGGAGAAGAGGAGATCTGAATGAGAGGACTTTCCCCCCTGTGTTTTCTCAGAGGTGACCACTGGCCCAGTAACCAAACTTCTTCTGCACAGGCTACTTTCTACTTGGCCCCAAGCACATGGATCACAGACACTTGTAGATCAAGGCTTATCTCCAAGGTATTACAGAAATAAAACCAAATCGCCATATGTTGAAATGTGTGGTCCTGGACGTTAGGACAAGGGCTGGGTAGGCCATCTACTAGCTGTGTGACCTCGATCTAATTACAGAACTTCTCTGTGCCCCAGTTTCTATGTGTTTAAGAATAAGGTCTGTGAGAGAAACAGAAAATGACACATGTACGGTGCTTGGCGCAGAGGATGGCATGTAATTAATTATCCAACCAACGGTACTCATTACGCTCTTCCTGTCATGCCCAGAATGCAGGGTGCAAAACAACTGTCCCCCTTTTCCAAAGGGGAGGCCCAAGCAGGGCGGGCTCTGGAGGGGTGGCCAGTGGGACACACACTGGGATCCCCACCCTGAGTTGCTCTCCAGGCTCTGCCGGGAAGTGCTGCCTGCGGCTGCCGGCTGTGGTATTCTGGGCGGGTCCCTTGCAGGCTTCAAAGGCTCAGCCCTTCCTTTTGAAGGGGAGTATTTGCAGCTCATTAGCTCTGTGGCAGAGACCACCAACCAAATTAAATAAGGGCTCTGGTTCAGCCTCCGCAAGATCCCCAACGATCTCTGCAGCTTTTTTTTTGGAGAATATAAATCCGCTTCCCCTCCACTTCTAGACTCACACAGTGAGGAGAGGACAGGCAAAGAACGCCGCATGAGTATCTAATGAGCAACAACTCTCGATGCTGAAGAGAAAGCTTCAGACACTGCAGAATGACCCAGCTGAACCGGCCTGTCATGCTGTCAGCATACCTGGGCACTTGGAAAGAAACGCCAGTTGATGATGCTGTTAGTGGCATAACCTCGCTCCCCAAAGACTCTCGTGAGATGCACGGCCCAGCCTAAGACCCATGTCTTCCTGGTGTGCTTTGCTTATTTGATGTGAGCCCCAGACTGAAGGGGTGGGGCTTCTTCCTGCTGTTGTTTCCAGCACAGGTAGAAACCGTGGGCTGGGGCTGCAGAGAACCCCGCAATCACGGGATCCCCAGAACCTCCAGGCCCGGATTCTGTGTCCAGGTGGGAATAGCCTAGGTTATCCCCCTGCAATGAGTACACTGAGTTCTGTCTCTCCAGACCCTTCGTGTGTACTGGGGGTGCTGGGAGTGACATTATACAAGTGCCCTTGCTCCCCACTGGTAGCACAGCCCTTTCTCTGCCCAAGAAGTGAGGACAGGAGGCCTCTTGGTTCATGGGACTGGGCTCTGGCCTGGCCTCAGAGGGAACCAAGAACCTCAGCTGCCTCTACAGTCTCCATCAGGAACTTGGAAAGAGCACTTTCCCTAGGCGGGAGCTGCCTGCAGTGATTTTAAAGCCTTTAACTCCACAATTAGGGGCTACTTAAAGACAAATACCTCTAGGTGGACCTAACACAGGGTTTTAAATTCACACATAAGTGTAAGTGATTGAGCTCAAAGACTTTTCCTAAGGGCATGTTTTGCTAGGCAGGCCAGAGATGGCTAGGATAAGAGGTTTTCCAAACCCCATGGGGGTGGGAGTGGAACCTGGTATCCACTAAATGGTTCTGCCCAAAGCCTTTACTTAGGGTCGTGGATGAAAGGCCCGTGTGGACCGGCCTTTGTTTATTGGAAGTCAATAGGCAGATTGACGGTCCGAGGCTGGATGGTGCCGTGTGGTGGGCATTTAGTACAGACCCCTGAGGTCCCCTTGCTGACTGGAGGACTATGCTAATGACTTCAGACAGACCTTTTGTCTTCTCTGTTCATTTAAGTTGCCCTCAGCCCCCCACACACACCAACATGTACCTCATGTGGACACAGGAGAGGTCCAGGGAAGGAGGGAGGAGGTGGCACTGAGAGAGAGACGCTATCTGGAGGAAACAAAGGGTCAGATTCATTCAGGCACTTGCCAGCGAAAGACAAGTGGGGTGGGGGGTGGAATTGGAGCCTGGCAGGGGATGGGGTGAAGAAGAAGGAAGCAGGAGGAAAAGGAAGCATGAGAATGCTTTTATTTATCTCTTTACATTTCACGTGGAGACGCACGAAAGCAAGGGCAATGCAAAGCAGGGACCCTTCAGGCACTCGGAGATGGAGCTTTTATCCCCTCTACTCTCCCTGCAGCCGGGAATCAAGGTATCTTTCAGGAGCACACTTCCTGGTGCAGCTGTGCAGGGCAGATCCCACATGTTACTCCCACATCCTGGCCCTTCTTCTGAGACTGAGAATCTTTTATCAGTCTTTTTTCTTCCTTCTGAGGCTTCCCAGCTAGCCAGAAAATAGCTAAGTCGCTCTCATTTCTCCTCTCCTCTCCTGTCCTCTTCTTTCCTCGTTCCTTCCCCTCCTTTCCCCTCCCCTTCCCTCCTCTACCCTTCACCACTCCCAGCTCCCTCTCCTTTTCCTCCTCCACCCTGCTGACTTCCCTCTCCTCTCCTGGGCAAGCCTGGCCTCCTGCATGAAAGGGCAGACAGGATTGTGCGGAGCAGCGCACAGCACTGGCAGGAGTGCTGGAGACTGCTCAGCCAAATGGCCCAGCTAATGAATTCAAGACATGCTGGGCTGGTCCAGAGAAAGAGCTGGGCTTTGGCCTTGCAGGAAAAAGCAGAAAACTGCCCTCTTGTTGGGAAGATTTACACCCGGAGGCCCAGGGGCCCCTATTACGTCAGGCAAACAATTACTTGGAAACTACATTTTGGTGAAACAAAGAACACTCCAAAAAGATCATTTAATTCCTTGTTGCTGTCTCCCCCACTGCAGGTCTGCGGTCTGGAGTCGCTAACATTCTTCCTTACTGTGTTTGGCTCACTCCAGAGAACTGGGAGGGGCTGCTTTGCAATCAAATGAGCATCCTGAAACCTGTGTCAGGAGGAGGAGGAGGGACTGCCCCTCTAGGAAGGGGTGCCTGGAGGGAGCAGAAAACCTGCAGCCCAGAGCTTGACTCTTGCTCAAACCCTCTACCCCTCCAGTAAAAGCGGATTGGAATTTCCTCCTGCTGGGGAGGGGTGGCAGGGGCGCCCTCTCTGAGAGGGAGTGTGCGGCTCTGCAGCCTTGCTACGTGATCAGGACTGACCCAGTCTGTGCGGCTCCCAAATCCCAACCAGGCAGGGGCAGCCACAAAACACAGCCCTCTGCCTCCACCCCAAAGTGGCCACAGGTCTATGGAGAGCTTTCTGTGGGACCTGATTACTGTTTTCAAACACTTAAAAGGCCAACATCTACTTCATTTAATCACAGAAAACTTCAAGGGGAAGGAGAGAGGTTTATTTGGTGTGGAGCCAGAGGAGAAAAATAAGACCAAGGGTAGAAGTTATAAGAAAACAGAATGAGAGCTCAGTAAAAAAGAAGAAAAGTTGTCCTGCTGGTGCCTGCGGGCAGCGTGATGCATGTCCTTGGGAGGTGGTGAGTTCCCCGACACTGGCGGTATTCAAACAGAGAATTTAGGGGCTTCTCGATATTCGCTGTCTCTTCCATGTGCTTCTGGAAGACAGCTATTCTACTTTTGAATGCTTATACAGTGCCTGGCATGTAGACAGTCGGTAGGTACTCAAGGTTTGTTAAATGAATTAATGATTGAAAACCACAGCGCTGAAAGTCTTTTCCGACAGCAACTCTCTGGAAAGCTCTGAATGTTTTCTCACTTTTCAGACGCCAGGCACAGAACAGAGTTTTGAATGGAGACAACTAGGTCCACACATTGGTGGCTGTGCTCAGAATAGAATGCAGCTGCAGGGCTCCTTCCTGTGGCCCAGAAAAACCGGGCTGGTTTCTAGCAGGACCCAGTATGCACACAAGGGCTGGAGCAGTGCGTTCTTTCCCTCTTACCTTTGAACGGGACTTCTCACAGTGCTCTGAAAGTTGCCTGGAGGTCTGTGAGCCTCCACAAACACCGCCAAATGGGAGGAACGGGGCTGGTGGTGGGGTGTAGATGGAGAAAGGCTCTAGGTCCCTACTCCTTACTCCCAGCAGAGCTGCTTTGCTTTTATCTGTCTTATATGTTGGAATCCCTTACAATATGTTTCTTAAAAAGGTCTACACGCTGAAAAGCTGAAAATCACTGGTGTACAGGATTCATTCATTTATGAAGCATCTGCTATGTTTAGACTTTGTTCTGAGTACTAGGGATATAGCAGTAAAACAAATAGACAGAAATCCCAAAATCATTTTGGCTGTTGCCTGAAGAATAGACGTAGAAAAGGGGGCAAGTATGGGAGTAGGGAGGCTGTTAGCGGCTTCTGCAATGATCTAGGCGAGATAGGATGGTGGCTTGGACTGTACATATAGCAGTAGAGGTGCTGGGGAGTGGTCAGCATCAGAATTTATTTTGTGGTACAGCCAAAAGGATTCCCTCTCGTATTGAAGATGAGAAATGAGAGAAAGAGGGAGTCAGCGATGATTTCAAGGTTTTTAATGGAGCAGATGGAAGGATGCGTTGCCATTAAATGAGATGGAGGTGTCTGGGGAAGATCAGGTTTGGGGAGATATCAAGCTCTGGATGCCCATTGGGTATCCAAGATGAGACCTCAGTAGACTGTCAGACATACATACAGGTCAAGAGTTCAGGAGAGAAGTCTGAGCAGGAGACACAAACTGGGAAGTGGTCAGAAAATATATTGCAAACCATGAGACTGGATGAGCCCACAATGTGAAGAGGTCTGCCCTGTTCCAGCAGTTCTCTTCCCAGGTAAATGCCCCAAATAATTGAAAGCAGGGTCTGAATGAGATATTTGCACATCCGTGTTCGTGGTAGCATCATTCAAACAGCCCAGAGGCAGAAGCAACCCGAGCGTCCACCAGTGTGGTGTGGACACACCGTGGGGTATTGTGAAGCCTTGAAGAAGGTGGAGATCGTGTCACACGCTACAACACTGGTGAACCTAGAGGACATCGTATGAAGTGAAATAAGCCAGACACGAAAAGGTAAATACCGTATGATTCCACTCGTAGGAGCTACTTAGAGGAGTCCACACTATTCTTCGGGAGAGAAAGGAGAGCGGCGGTTGCCAGGGGCTGGAGGGAGGGGCGTGGGAGTGGTCGTTTGATGGGCCTGGAGGTTCAGCTTCGCAAGGCGAGAAGAGTTTTGAAGATCACTTGCACCACAATGTGACTGTGCTCTACACTATCGAACTATATAGACACTTAAAAACGGTTAAGATGGTACATTTTATGTGGTATATGTTTTACTACAGCTAAACTTATTTTTAAGTTAAAATAAACAAACACTGGCTTCCCAAAAACCGAAGAGGTCCAAGTGAGGGCCCTGGGGAACTCCAGTGGAAGCAGGTCAGAGAGCTGGGGAGGAAGTAGAAGAGGTGGATGACAAGGAGCGTTTATTGAGGGAGTAGGAAAACCAGGCGAGTGTGGGTCTGGAAGCCAAGGGAAGAAAGGACCTAAAGGTGGGGGGATTGACTATGTCAAATGCTCTTGAGGATCAAGAAAGAGAAGCATGGGGGCAGGGACCACTGATGGCTTCAGCAAGAATAGTCTTGGATGGTTGGGCAGAGGTGCTTGAACCGATGGGGTGAGACAGACTCAGAGGAGAAGAACTGGGGACAGTGAGTGTAGCTGAGTTCTTAGGAGCTTTGCTTGAACAGGGGGCAGCGAAGTGGGGTCTAGGAGGTTTACTTGTTCTGTTCTGTTTTGTTTTAAGACGGGGGAATGATGGTGTGTTTGTTTGTATGGTGATGGGAACGATGCAGCAAATTAATGCATCGGGAAAGGAAGGGGAATGGTACCCTTGAGTAGGCAGGAGGGGGAGCGACCTGGCGCACGATGATCCTAGAGCTCCTAGCAATCCCACCCGGCCTTCCCACACTCTCCCTCGCTGCCCTTCTTCCTGTCCCTCACGTCTCAGGGACACTCTCTCCTCTTCCTGCAGCGAGCCACCAGCCTGCTTCTGGCCGTTTGCTTCTGGTGTCCCCTGCACCGGAGCACCCGCCCCTCACTGTGGCACGTCTCACTCCTGCCCTCGGAAGTCCTGCCACGTGCTGCCTTCCTCACGAAGGCTTCCCTCGTCGCTCCGAGCGGAGGGAGGTCTTCATCACGCCCTCCCGACTTCCCTTTCCACCCCGAGTTGCTGCCTCACCTCCCTCCCTAGACGGAAAGCTCCCCGAGGGGTGGATCCCCACCTGCCGCTTCCTCCTCGCCGTCACTGTGGCTGACGTGTCCTGAGCGCAGCAGGGTGCTAAGCGCGCTGCCTCATTTAATGAGACTGAACGTAATGCTACCAAGAAGGAAACAGAGGCTTGGAATAGCTTGTCTGAGTCACAGAGCGGAGAGTGATTCAGAGGGCGATCCGTGGGACCGCGGCTGGAAGCGGCCTCGGCGCTCATCACTCATTTCCGCTGCTCCGACCCCACCCCGCGCGGCGCTCCTCACCCTCGCTCCGCCCCGCCCCCGCGCGCCGCCGAGAGACCCGGGGGAAGAAAGGCTGCCCCGGCAGGAATGGCTCCCCGCCTGCAGCTCATTCCACCTGTTGTCTGAAGCCTTTCTTTACAGCAGGGAAAGAACAAGACACCAGAGCCGGGCCTGCTGTGGAACCGGGGCCCCTGCTGTGTGCGCGGTGTGCGCGGCGCAGAACCCGGAGGAGAGAGGCAGGGACTGTCCCTCCGAGGGACACCGCCGGGCTCCGCTGCAAGAGTTCTCGGTGCAGAAGGAAGCTGGTCTCTACGGGGCAGGAGGGAAGGGGCCAGAGAAGGACGGCTGAGGGAAGGAAGAGAATGGGGTGGGGGGTGGAGAGGAGAAAAAGAAGAAGAAGGGTCCTGATGATGTGGCTCAGTGGATTGAGCACCGGCCTGCGAACCAAAAGGTGGCGGGTTGGATTCCCAGTCCGGACACAAGCCTGGGTTGTGGGCCAGGTTCTGCGGGGTGGGAGGGGTGGGTGGGATTGGTGGGTGCGCAGGAGGCAACCGCACATTGATGTTCTCCTCCCTCTCTTTCTCCCTCCTTTTCCCTCTTTCTAAAAATAAAGAAACAAAATTTTAAAAAATTGGGAAGGAGACTAGGAAACAAGGGAAAGTGGGATGTGAACTGGGTACGGAGAAGGCAAAGTGGGGGAAAGAGGAAAAAACGATGTCTTGGGCCCTCAGAATGTGTGCTTCGGGTGGGATGTCCCTGTATTTACCGGCGATGGCGAGGGAAGCGAGCTCCTCGCTGGGGCCTAGCCTGGGACAAACTTTCCTCTGCCTCGCACAGCCTGCTTTCCCGTGGCCTCATCCAGTAGGTGCTCAGCGCAGTCCCAACAGCCATCATGTCTAGGAAGCTACCTTTAAAAATCGTGAAATGGGGCCATTTTGGAGATTGTGCTCGTATGGAAGAGTTGTTCCTCTCTGGCAGCCTGCTCCAACCAGGGTCTCTTTCGATTGAAGTGTTTTAGTACATGGGCTTCTCGGGCTGTCCCTGGAGAGTACCTTGGGGAAAGAGCCACTTGGACTCCAAATTGTGGCACGTGGGAGACACGTGCAGAATGTGAAGCTAGAAGGAGTGGGAGTTGTGTCATAAGCTGCAGCCCAGCTCCAGAACGCACCATCTCAAAAGCCTCCCTGGCCCTCTGGACAGCTCGGGCTGACCTACTCACAGGCCCCCGGTCAACATACTCAGTACTCAGGTTAGAGGCTGGGGCCCTGGTTCTGGTCCAGAAATACTCTGGGGCTTCCTGCAATGGAGCAAGCCTCCTGAGCCAATCCTTAGGGTTCTAGTCTCTGCGGCGTGGGGAGATGAGGTGGCCAAGGCTTGTCTAAGTTAGGTCCCAGGGGAAAACAACCTGGTTCCACTCTACCGTTGGGTTGGGCTCGTAGTCTGAGGCACTGAATGGTGTGGGAGTGTCCTAGGGCAGAGCCACTGTCTTCCCCACAGAGGATTTGATTTCACGTCTGAGCCATTAAGGGAATGCCATAGTGAAAAAAGAGAGTTTGGCAGGTTTTTAAAGAGCTAAAATAATTGGCCATCCACGCCAACAGCTCATTAGCTCAAGCCAGATAGTTCAGTGCAGACAGGCAGCCTCATACTCTGGGCAGAAGGTACCCTATTTTCTGCTGCCAGCTAGGAAGGGGTACCAACAGAGAGGGGCTTGCCTTGGCTCCCCATCCACCCCAGGAGATGAAGCAGACAGCCATTCATTAGGACGATGGGCACCTTGACACTGAAATGCCTCCAGTTTTCACACTGCTAGCTTCCAACTACCAGTGGAAAAGCAGGAGAAATGGAAAGGGGAAGAGCCCTGGCTGAAGGTTAAAATCCTGTCCCTGTAGACAATAATAAGAGCCTTAGAAAGTGACTTTATTCATAATTGAAGAAGGTCTTGATGGGGACCTGGGAAGTCCTGCCATTTGCAAACATACCTGCCAGGTTTATCTTCCTGTCATCTCACCTTCCCACAGTAAAGACTTGGCACTTAGAATCAGAAGTCCCGTCCGCCTATTTGCTAGAAATGTGACCTTGGGATGAATCACAGCCCCTCGTTTCTATACTGAACTTGTTGTGATTTTATGAGACCATGTGAGTAAAAGTACCTTATGAATAAGGAAGCAATCAATAAGGAATTTAAAAATTGTGGATAGAGTTCAAAATAATGAGTGTCTGGTTAATCAGGTCTGGCCACTAGGACTATTGTATAAGTCAGAAATGGAGAAGACATCTGCTAAAGACTCGTCATAATATACAAAGAATTCCTACAATTTAATAAGATAAAGACAATCCACTAAAAAAATAGAATATGGCAAATGACCAGTATAGATACTTCACAAGAGAGGATTTCTAAGGAGCCAACAAGCATATGAAAAGATGCTTACAGATGAGGCCACAGTGTGTCACTCAGATCTTTTAGGACTAAAGCGCTCATTCCCTTGGCTTCTGGGAAGCTCAGCTGTGTCCCTCTCTTGATATTTCCTTTGGCCAAAAAGAGCTTTTTACCAAAAATCGTACCTCTCCCCAGGGACAGCCAACATCCAGTGATTGGTCAGTATGGATGTGAAGGTCTGCCTGACCCCTTCCCTCTAGGCAGGTCAACTCTTCAGGGTTATGCCGGTCCCAGAGCTGTCCAAGGGATGAGCAGAAGCCTATGAATGGGCTGTCAGTTCTGCTGCCTTTGCGCTCCCATGGGGCATTCTCTAATAAACTTCTTGCATATAAATCTCCATCTCAGTCTGCTTATCAAGGAACCTGACCTGAGATAGTGCTAAACTTCATTGATCAGGGAAATGCAAATTCAAACAATGTGGCTAAAATGGATAAAATTAAAATATTGACAATACAAAGGGTTGGTGAGAATGAGAAACTGTGGGAGGTGTAAATAATACAAGTTCTTTGTTAAACTGGCATTATCTACTAGAGTTAAAAATACAGATACCTGTAGCTCAGAAATTCTACTCTTGGGTATATACCCGAATGAAATGTGAACATATGTTTACTAAAAGACCTGTATAAGAATATTCATAGCAGCAATATTTGCAATAGCCCCAAACTGAAAATAGCACAGATGTTCATCAATAGTAGACTGGATGATGAATTGTGGTATGTAACGAGGTCTGTCCAGAAAAAGTCCAACCATAGTTAATATAATGAGAATGGTTTGCGTGATATCAATGTAAGCTGGCAGCCAAGGAGAGTGGACTGGAATGGGCATGCACAATGATGACTTCACTGTACTAGTCAGTGGGGGCAGGAGATGCTGCAGAGTGAGCATGTGGACTGTGTGATCATCACATTCAAAACGACTGAGCAAGTAGAGCAACAAATCTCATCAAATTTTGTGCTAAGCTTCAACATTCCTCTCTGGAAACTGTTCAGGTGATTCAGTAGGCCACAACTATGGGCAACTGGTGATTGGCAGTTTTGTCATGATAACACACCTCCTCATGCATCACTTTTCATGCAAAAGTTTTGTTGCAAAACATCAAATCACCCAGCTAACTCTGCCATACAATCCAGATAACTACAATCCAGATTTGGTTCCTGCCACTTCTGCCTTTCCCCAGAAATAAAATCATCTTTGAAAAGAAGGATATTTTAGGCTGTCGATGAGATTCAGGAAAATACAGTGGGGCAGCTGATGGCAATTGGGAAAACTATATGAAGCCTCAAGGTGTCTACTTTGAAAGGGACTGAGGTGTTATTGGCCTATGTACAATATTTCTTGTATCTTTTATCTTCTTCAATAAATGTCTCTATTTTTCACATTACACAGCTGGACACCTTCTGGACAGACCTTGTATTTATACAATGCAATAAAAAAGAACAAATTACTATGAAATTAGATGAACCTAAATATCAAAGACAAGGAGCCAGACACAAAAGAGTATGTACTGTATGATTACATTTATATGAACTTCAAAGATTGGCTAAATTAACTGATAATGCCAGAAGTTATAATAGTGGTAACTTTTAGGGAGGGTGGTAATAACTAGAAGGGGGTAATAGAGGAACTGGGGTTCTGAGGTGCTGGTAATTTTTATAATTTATTTGGGGACTTACTTGGTAAAAATTCATTCATCTTTATTGTATATATGTTATGCTACAACAAAAATTTAGAGAGATTCTGACTTCTGGCCAAGATGGAGGCATAGGTAGATACACTTTGTCTACTTGCACAACCAAAATAAAGACAACATCAGATTTAAAAACAAAAAACAACCAGAATTACCAGAAAATCAAATTCTATGAAAGTCTGACAACCAAGGAGTTAAAGAAGAAACATTCATCCAGACTGGTAGGAGGGGCAGAGACAGGCAGCAGGGATGGAGAGAACATGCAGCAAAGCAGCAGACTGGGCTGGGCAAGGTGGCCGCAGGTGGACTGGGCAGTCCCACATTTGCATGTAGGTAAGCAGGGAGGAACAACCGGGAAGTGAGACAGACAACACAACCCAGGGTTCCAGCACAGAAAACTAAAGCCTCAAAACCTCTGGCTGTAAAAACCTGTGGGTGGGGGTTGTAGTGGTGGAAGAAACTCCCAGTCTCACAGGAGAGTTTTTTGGAGAGAACCATGGGGTCCCAGAATGTACAAAACCCCACCCACCTGAGAATCAGCACCAGAAGGGCCCAGTTTGCTTGTTGGTAGTGGGGGAAGTGACTGAAAACCAACCCAGGGCTGAGCAAGTGGCATTGTTCCCTCTCAGACTCCTCCCCCACATATGGTGCCACAATGCTGTGAGGTGGGTTGTCCTGCCCTGGCAAATACCTAAGGCTCCACCCGTTACAACATAACAGGTACTCCAAGACAAAGAAATACTGCCCAAATACTGAAAGAACAGATGAAAACTCCAAAAAAAGAACTAAGCAATGAAGAGATAACTAACTTATCAGATGCAGAGTTCAAAACACTGGTAATCAGGATGCTCACAGAAATGATTGAGTATGGTCACAAAATAGAGGAAAATGTGAAGGCTATGCAAAGTGAAATAAAAGAAAATATACAGGGCACCAACAGTGAAGGGAAGGAAACTGGGACTCAGGTCAATGATTTGGAGCAGAAGGAAGAAGTAAGTATTCACCAGAAGAGAATGAAGAAACAAGAATTCAAAAAAGTGAGGAGAGGCTTAGGAAACTCAAGGACAACTTTAAACATTCCAACACCCAAATCATAGGGTTGCCAGAAGGAGAAGAGAAAGAGCAAGAAATTGAGAACTTATTTAAAAAACTAATGGAGAACTTCCCCAATCTGGCAAAAGAAATAGACTTCCAGGAAGTCCAAGAAGCTCAGAGAGCCCCAAAGAAATTGGACTCAAGGAGGAACACACCAAGACACATCATAATTAAATTACCCAAGATTAAAGATAAGGAGAGACTTAAAAGCAGAAAGAGAAAACCAGAGAGTTACCTACAAAGGAGTTCCCAGAAGACTTTCAACTGATTCCTCAACAGAAACCTTTTAGGCCAGAAGGGGCTAGAAAGAAGCATTCCAAGTCACAAAAGGCAAGTACCTACATCCAAGATTACTCTATCCAGCAAAGCTATCATTTAGAATGGAAGGGCAGATAAAGTGCTTCCCAGATAAGGTGAAGTTAAAGGAGTTCATCATCACCATGCCCTTATTACATGAAATTTTAAAGGGTCTTATGTAAGAAAAAGAAAAAGATCAAAACTATGAATAGTAAAATGACAACAAACTCATAACTATCAACAACTGAACCTAAAAATAAAAAATAACCCCACAAAACTAAGCAAACAGCTAAAACAGGAGTACAATCACAGAAGTGGAGATCACATGGAGGGTTATCAGTGGGGAGGAGGCGGGGCAAATGGGGAAAAGGTACAGGGAATAAGAAGCATAAATGGAAGGTACAAAATAGACACATGTGAGTTAAGAATAGTATAGGAAATGAAGAAACCAAAGAACTTAATATGTATGACCCATGGACATGAACTAAGATCAGGGGGAATGCTGGTGGGAGGGGTGGCATGCTGGGTGGAGAGGAATAAAGGGGAGAAAAAATGGGACAACTTTAATAGCATAATCAATAAATTTTTAAAAACTAGACAGATTCAATGATAAAGAAAAATTAGCTATCAAGACACAAAAAGAACCTTAACTACAAATCACAAAATGAAAGAAAACCAATCTGCCAAGGCTACACACTGCAGGATTCCAATTACCTATCACTCTGGAAAAGACAAAACTACAGAGACAGTAAAAAAATCATTGGTGGCCGGGGGTTAGGGTGGGGAAATGGTTGAATAGGTGGAACACAGGGGATTTTTAGGGCAGTGAAACTACTCTGTACGCTACTGCAAGATGGATACATCATGCATTTGTCAGAACCCATAAAATGTGCGGCACCGAGAGTGAAGGTATCAATAACAGGGACACTGCGGGTGGTGGATGAGAGGGTGCAACGGAGCTCTGTACATTCTGCTCAGTTTTTCTATAAATCTAAAACTGCTTTTTTAAAAAAAAATTTTTTATTAATTTAACAACAAAACAAAACAACAAAAACAGAAAGAAAGGCCCAGAGAAGTGAAGTAGCATGTGCCAATTTCTACAGAAAGGAAATGGTAGAATTAGGTGCATCCGGTCTGTCTGTGTGTTCTTGATACCAGTGGCTGTTCTGGGCGCTCACCCAGGTCTGCCTTCCCTAGGGAAGGTACCTGTATTCTGAACCTTCTCTTTCAATATTATGATTCTGCACCCGGTTCCAGTGTTGAAAAGTAATAGCAGTTGGGAGTCACCCTCTTTAGTGTGTTTTCCTTCAAGCCCAAAGAAACGAAGCAGGAGGAATGGACATACTCATGGGAAAGGGAGGGAGCCTTCTCCTTATCCACAGTCCTCTCACTACCCTAGATATCTTAGATATTTATGTATGTATGTATATATTTAATCCATACCTGAGAACATGCTTATTGATTTTAGAGAGAAAGAGAAAGGGAGGGGGCGAGAGGTGGGGAGAAACATCAATCAGTTGCCTCTCCTGCACATGCCCAGACCTGGGGCCAAGCCTCAACCCAGGCATGTGCCCTGACTGGGAATCCATGGCCTTGCGGCTTATAGGATTACACTCCAACCAACCAAATGTGGCGCACCAAACAGGGCCACATTTTAGATATTTAAATGCTCTCTAAATACCAGCCTCCATTCTTCCCTCACCTTCATAGCAAAAGCCCCTGCAGAGGTAAGGGAGGAAAGGAAGGAGGCAACCAGGTAAGGTGTGCAAAGCTATTTTTTAGCCTCAGAATCACAAGCTCTTCTGGGAGTAGTTACTTGGGATTGATCCTGGTCGTAGGCAAATGATTATGTTCATTTCTGAAGTTTGAAACACACTCAACTGATAATAAGCCAGGACGTCAAAGTACCTGACTGACACTGTACCTGGTGCACAACGAACCCTCAATAAACACTAAATTTCCTTTTCTCACTAGGGTGCAGCACTGTTTGAGGATCCTCTGAGGGAATATGGAGAAATAGAAGGCACCGTCCCAGGCTTTGAAGAGTTCAGTGACTAAACCACATTTAGCTGTGAGTCCAACCCATGAAGAAAAAAGCACCCAAATCCCTTCGCTCTGAGCCACAGCCTCCTTGGAAATGGACGTCAGAGGCATCCATCTCAGCCTGTTAAGCCCCCTGTCCCTCTCTTCCCACCCCACAAGTTTAATCTGTTTAATTATTTCTTCATGTGTGCTCTAGAGAGCGTATTATTTTTATGGGTCCATGTCCATTAATTTTTCTTCCTCAACTTTCCCTCTTTCAGCACCACCGGAGCAATGCAGACAGAGGGCTGGAGTCAGGCTCCAGTGAACAGAGATTACATAGATATACAGAGATGAGAGGAAGCAAGCTAGAAAATGTGGTTACCTCTGAGGCTGCAAAGAAGCTGTTAAGTGCTGGAGATTTAAAGCTTCATTCGCCTCTGTGCTAACTTCAAGCTGTTCTAAGCCCAGTCTCCCAGACAGCAAAACTCAGACCAGCTGCAAGAGAAAGGATATTACTCCCTCTGGAGCCTTGGGCCTGATTTAGAGGGTGCTTAGATGAGGCAAGAGGGAAGGGAGAAGTAGAACAATCAGAGTTTTATTTCTGAGGAAACTTTCTCTGCTGAAGAGAAGGCTAAGGACAGGAGGAAAACACTCATCAGTCATGTGTTGCAGATGCAATGGACGAGATGAGAATTGGGGCCTCAATTAGGGCAGGAAAAAGTCAGGCTTAATCTAAGGAAGCACTCCTCACCTACAAGAGTGATTACCTAGTTGCAGGACAAATAATTGTCTCAGTAAGATTTGGATATTCACCTGTCCAGGAACAAGAGGCTGGACCCAATGACCTCATAAGGTCATTTCCTACTCTGTTTTGTTGTTTTAAGAGCCTGTGCGTGGGGCCCCCTGGAGCAAGGCAAAGTAGGTCTCCAGATAGGACTGAAGTAGTTAGTGGAGGTGGCAGTAAGGATGCCAGCTACAGGGCTGGGGGACGTACCTACCTAGCTCCCCCACTGGAGTAAGCACAAATAACTTTGAGGATCTTGTAGAAAAGGCATGGATTTGGAAAAGGAGCAGTAGAGAAAATGCTTTTTAAAGTCGAAGTCGGGCAGGAGTGTGGAAGCTCAGGAGGAGTAAGAATAAAAAGAACTTCCCCGTGCAGTGGGAAACCCAGAGAACTGCAGAGATCAAACCGAGTAATCTTTCATGTGAGGGCAATTGGGGCTGAACTTGGGGCTTGTAATGGATTCCCAGGGCAGGCTGTGGGAATCTGAGGGGCAACAGCCAACAGCTGGTGGGGAGGTGGCAGAAGCTTTATGTAATGAGGAGTTCTCTGGGACATCTCAGTGGCTGGTGAGTGCTCAGGTGTAAGGATCTACAGGTAGGGAATTGCTTCCCTTCTCCCCTCCGCCCACCGAAAGGTGTGTGATTGGGTAAAAGACAAAACCACTACATTTTCTTCAGAGAAATGTCCGACCTACAGATCAAAAGGAAGCTTCCCTTCTGAAATGAAGCTGTTCTGGGGAGCAGCTGGTCCTGTGCCCAGTGGCCTGTGGAGTCATGGGCGGATGCATGCTGGTGGCCTGCGTGCATCATGGGAATTTCTCAGAAGGACCCAGCTTTGACAACAGGACTGAAACCAGGGAGTTTGAAGTTCGTTTTAGGGTTCTCCCTTTACCAAAAATCTTTCTAGTCATCTAACCTGTTCTCCTTTTTTCTGGGTCTTCTTTCTCAGTGCTTTGCCCTCCCAACTAAGGTGGTTGGGAGTTAACGAAAAAAAAAACCAAAAAAACAAAAAACGAAAAACAAAACTATTGAACCTACTATTAATCCAGCAAGTAAGAACAGTCCATCATGTGACCCCTGTGCCTTGGCTGCCAGAAAAACTTAGGCCACATCTGTTGCTAAAATATCAGAAACAGAACGTTCTCAGTGCTGAAAACCATCAATTCCTTTTGATCCTTTCAGATGGACTCCATTTTAGCTGATCCTGAACTATATTCTTATTTAAAGGCATCTTGAGTCATACAGAAAGTAAGTTAAACACAAGATTAAGTCAATTACACATTAGATTTCATGCTCTTGACAATGCCAGGTAAGTGGTTGGGGCCCATTAAAGAACGTGGTCAGTGCATCATTCCGTCAATACACACAAGTAGGGAGACAGGATGCACACAAAGATAAGAGCTGGATCTCAAGGAGGTTTGGTCCTAAGTAGGCAGAGCTGGAATCAAATGAAAGGTGGTTAGAACTTTGCTTTTATGCTGTCTTTTCAGTCAGGCCTTGTTCTTGGAGACACGGTTTTTGCCTTGGCCAGCTTTTCCTACTGTGAGTTAGGGTTTCTCTTCGCCATTCTAACAAGGAGGACAGCTGTGATTCAGAAAAGAAAGGTGATCTGCTCAAGGTCACAGAGCAAGTAAGTCACTGATGAAAGTGCCAGAGAAACCACACAGAATACTAGGAGAGAGTCCTTTGCACAGGATAAGAGGGTATGGCACCCACAACCCCATGCTGGGGGTCTTTCAAGGTCTCCAAGGAATCTAGTAGTGGATTTGAGAAAAGCATTTTTTTTCAGAAGGGAAGGCCTCCCCATAACCACTCAAATTGCTTCATGATGTAAGAGGGGTCTGAACACTTAGCCAGCAGTACAAGCGCTTTGTTTCCATGGGACTGGAGGCTTCTCTGGCTTCCCTCAATAGGAGAGCACAGTCCATGGAGGGGGAGTGAATTTGGAAGGTGGCATTGCATAGGGAAAGCAATAGGTCCACTTGAGACAGAACAATAGTTCAGGGAGGGAAGAACGGGGCATGGAGCTTGAATAGCCATCTCAACAAGCAGGAGCAAAGAGACACGAACTTCCCTCCTGATGTCTCTGGGGGTATAGAGGAAAGTCTTCCTGGAGATCTTAGTTCCTCTGAGCTAAGACAATGATTGCCTAACCTCTCATTTTCAGCCAACTAATGGGCTGCATTAATAGCCTTTTTTTATTAGCTTTTTATGAGAAGATGATATAGTCCTGGCTCTTTAGTAGTTAGTCAAATTGTCAAGTTGCCCATAAGCCAAAACAAATTAGAAATGACCATCCTCTCTCCTGAAGGAGTCAGACATGCCTAGTGATGATTTTTTTTTTTTGAGACTGTTCGGACAGGAAGGAGGGTGGTTGTAGATACAGCAGAGGTGAGCAGATTGCTCCCTAGAGCTCATGTGCTTTCAATTCAACAGCTCCAGGGGTGGAAGAATTATTCAATCCTGGACTCAGTAGCAAGAGGCCAAAAGCAGAAGCCAGGAGTTATGATTTAATGGAGCTTAATTAAGTATCATTTCCATTTGAGGAAGATTTTCTAGGTCATTAATCTGCAATCTTCCTATTGCAAATGATTCCTCTCTGGGAGAAAGTTTCTTTTTCCACTTGAAGGAACGGAGCAGAGGAATTTTAGGAATTTAATGCCCCAAATGCTCTTCTATGAGGGTGTCTTAGAACCCCACAAGTTGCGGACAAACTAGAGCTGAAATTTGGGGTTTAGTCAGAAATGATAAGCTGATTTAGTCTCAAAGCTGGTTTCTAAATGAATATATAATGTAAGAGCTAATAGACATTGCAGAGAAATTCATCTAAGTGCTTCATTCCACAGATGAGTGTGAGAGAGGCAAACACACTCGCCTGCCCACAGAGCAGACCAGCAGAACCCTACTGGAACCCTGGGTCTGCTGACTCCCATTCCCTTCTTATCTTGTGACATGGCTTTCCTCCGACAGAAGTTAAAGACCCTCTTCGGCTGGGTGGTCCCACCAAGGAGGCACACCTTCTTTCTCCTTTGGTCGTTCTCTCCTTCAATCTATTTCCTCCCCTTTATTTCTAGATACTAATTATCCTCCTACGTCCCTATCCATCCCATATGGCAAGGCCAGAGCAGGGTGCTTTGCATCCTCATCAGTGCACAAAGAAGGACAAAACCCAAGAGACTCCATCTATGGCTGGGATGACTAGTCTCTCCTAACACTTGCTGCAGTGGCTTTTTTTTTTTTAAATTTTGAAAATGCTGGACATTCACAAGGGCAAAATCCTGCTCCTGATCATGCTTGGATCTTTTTCTTACTTTGCTCTTCCTCCACGTCATTTATGTATCCATGTTTCTCCATGCTGGGCAGGTGAACCACTGAAGGATGGAGACTACCACCTTCAAACTCCAGGGCGGATCTGCAAGTGGTAAAGAAAACCAGTTGTGACAGGAATCTACCTCTTCTCAGGAGAGTGACCCCAGCTCTGCCTATTACCAGGGAGAGGCCATCGGCTACAACTCACCTTTTTTGCAGAGGAAGATTGGAGGCATACAGAAGGTAAGTCTGAGGTCACTAAGCAAGTTAGGGGCACTCTTGGGAATGGTATTAGATCCCCTGATTTATAATCTTGTTTTCACTTCATTGCCCTTTACATTTTAAAATCAAGTTTCAATGCACTACAGTAGGCAGAATTCCAAATTAATAGATGCTTCAATTGATAGAATTCTTCAGGTGTTCCTCATTACTAGATTTTTACAGCTATCTTCCCAAAAATTCACAACACATTCGACATAGACATTGAGTATTGTCGTGAAAGGAAAAGTAGAAGGCAAGGAAATTATGTAGAAAGAACAGGTGGTAAGAAAAAAAAATGAGCCCTAGCTGGTGTGGCTCAGTGGATTGAGCATCAGCCTGAGAACCAAAGGGCCACCAGTTCGATTCCCAGGCAGGGTACATGCATGGGTTGCAGGCCAGGTCCATAGTAGGTGCACATGAGAGGCAACAACACATTGATGTTTCTCTCCCTCTCTCTAAAAATAAATAAATAGAATCTTTTCTTAAATAGAAAGAAAAAATGATTCGTGCTTTTATCTGACAAGTGTTTATAGGCAGCCTGCTCTACTCCAGCACACAGTGCTGGCTGCTGAAGGAGATACAAGAAAAACGTACACCCGTATTTCCTCTCCATGGGCTTATACTTAATTAAAATACGCTGAAGTAAAGATCAGTGGACTCTTGAGTAGTCGTGAAAGGCTTATAGTCGTGAAATAAACGAAGTGGACCTTGAAGGGTGGAACAGATTTGGATTGGCATGAAGAGAACAGGGAAAGAAAGGGGATTCTAGGAAAAGGCATAATTTATTTCAGCCTTGGAGAGAGAACGGAGATAAAATTAAATAGGTAGGGTAGGGCTAGCGCAGAGCACTGAATGCCGTGAGAAAGACGGGGGTTATGAGCCGAAGTGAGGGAAGAGACTAAGCAATGTTTAATGTAAAACTTCCAGCAAACCGAGATCAAAAGGAAAAAGAGCGATCCTTTTTAGCTCAGCCTACCCATGACCAACAAAAGATTCAGGCACACAGTGACCAACGCGACCTTGCAGCCAGAGTCTTTCTACAGAGAAAACCCAGGCGCTTGGGGTGGTAAAGGGCCCTCGGTTCTTAGTGGTTCTTAGTGCCCGCTGGCACCACGGAGGGAGGGATGGAGGGCGCCCTAACTTGGTTGCCATTTTCCTGCATGTGTTTGAAATCTGGACTGACAAGACGAGCTGGATAATTTTGCTCAGTTACGTATTGAATTCTCTTCTCTGTGGTACAGGATCCCCTTGAAGCGTGACAGCTGCAATGACTTCCAGATGTTCGCCTCCTCTCTTCTAGCAGACGAGGGTGGATGTGGTAAACTCCGCGATGGAAACCAAAACCCCAGCCAGATGTACCATGTCAATGTCAGCAACACACACATCTGGCTTCAATACCGGCAGCGATAACCAGAACAAATGGCTGTTATTCCCGCTGTATTCAACTTGTCAGCATTCCCCGTTAAAAGGCGGTGGGGGCGGGGAAGCTCGGGGCTTGGGGAGCGACGTGGCAAGGCCGGGCCTGGGGAGGGGGTGCGGGCCCCAGCCCCAGCCGCGCTCCGCGGCCTTGGGCGGCCAGGATAAATATTTGCTTTGCCGGCCCGGGACGGGGAACCCCGGCCTGCGCCGGAAGGCGGCCATGGCGGCACAACCTTCGCTCCCCTCGAGCCGGGGCCCAGGGCGGGCTGCCTCCGGGAGACTGGGCTGCGCGGTCCAGCCCTCCGGGCGCGGGGCCTGCCCCACCGAGGCTGCGGCCGCGGCCCGGCCTCCGGGCCTCCCGGGCTTCCTGGCCGGGACCGCGCGGGGCGCACGGCGCAGGCGTCCCGGCTCCCTCCGCGCGCGCGGACGCTGTGGGCTGGGGCGGGCGGCCAGACAGGGCCCTGGAGGGAGGTCTTTGGAAAGACTCCGCGCGAGTTTGAAGACTTCCAGAGCGACCCGAATAGGCCCGGTTCGCCGCCAGGCCCGCCGCCTCCCGGGCAGCCCCAGCCTCGGCGTGGCGCTCGGTGGGCGCCCGGCGGGGCGGCGGAAGGGCAGGGCGGCTCCGGGACCGTGGACGTGACCGTGGACGTGACCATGGAGCCCACGGGAGGAAGCTCTGCTCCAAGCTTGGTCCCCTCACAGCCTCCCTGTCTTCCTCCCCCGCCCTCACCCGGGTGATGGCGCTTGTGGAAAGCTCAGCTGTTAGTATTTCTACGACCGTACTTTCTAAATTAAAAAATTAGTCAAATGGATGTCCTGAAAACAGGGCAGAGTTTGAACGCCGGCCTTGCCGGGAAGGATGGGAACCGGCCCCACTGGCTGCCCACACGCAGTCAGAGGAGGAGGAGCCGGCCCTGAAGACTGAACCGCTCTGCCCTCCGCCCACTCGTCTCGTTTTCGCACAACAGACACTGTGTGTGTGCAAAAGCCCTTAACTGAGCACCAGAAGACCTGGGTTTGGGTCCCGGTTCTGATCTCAAGCACCCAACTCATGTGGACTCTGTACCTTGGTTTCCTTTTACTTCATGGAGTTTCTTTGATTCTTAATTGAGACAATGTTTACAAAGAAAAACGAAATAAGTGTGGGACTAGAATTTGTGTTCCACCATTAACTAACTGTAATTTTATGCTACTCCCTCCATTTCCCTGAGGCTCAATTTTATTACCTGAAGAACTGGCTCAGGGAAATGGAAAATGAAAAGGGTCTCTGAGAGGTACACTGTACTACACATGTGTATGATTTGTTATATATCAACTTTTTTGCAACAGAGAAAAAACTGAGGCTCAGAGAAATGAAGTGACTTGCCCCAAGGCCACATAGTAGATAGACAAGTGAAGTTTTGTTCCTTACTTTGGTTCGGCTTAGAGGCTGAGGTACAATTAGGTTTTGATCAGTCACCTCAGTATGGTTTTGCAGTTCATCATTCCTTCTACGTTCAGTTTTAAGACCAGAGACCCCAGATCAAAACCACTCTGCACACAGCCCCTAGAGTGATAACAGCGCAGCTGCCCTGGCCGCCAATCACAGGGTTTCTCTGAAGTTTGCTCCCTTTCTCTGTCTACAGCCCAGGATGGCGACGTCTCTGCTCTGTCCCATTCAATCTCTACCCTTAGTCCCTCTGGCTCTCTTACTCTCTGCTCACCATTTCCCTGTGGGAACTTCTCTCTTTTCCTGCAATTTTACCAGTTGCTTCCTTGCACAATTTACCCATTGGGGTCTTTGTGATCTTTTCTGGGCTCCTCTTTCTCCATTCTCTGCATTAGCTTCGCCAGGCACGTGCCTTCCCTTGTCTTTCTTCTTTAAAAATGTATTTTGATCAGAGTGATGTTTAAAAGTCACACATTTTACTGGGTATATAACAACAATAAGAAGAAAAACAGCCATCACTTGACCACTCCCAGGTACCCCTGCCCAGAAGCAATCACTTTAAACTCTTGTCTGTTCTTCTTGGTTTTTCTGTCTTTATTTATAGATAACACACTTATCCTGTATTTCCCAGTTTGTTGATTTTAGGTATTGTCTTTTGATCTCCTACCAGAGAAAGTGCGACTATGTAGCATAGCAACTGAGAATATGGACTCCGGAGAGATGTGACCAGGGCTTAGATCCCTGGCCTAATACTTACTGATTGTGTGAATTGTGTGACCTATGCAAGTTGTTTAACTGCTGTGTGCCTACATGTAAGATGGATGATCATAGAGTGATTATGGAGATTAAAATTTGAATATATAATAAGCTTAGAATAATTTCTGGCACACAGTACAATGTACACAGCCATATAAATGTTGTTTATCATTATTAAACTGACGTGCACACCATTTCCCTCTGCTCATTCTCTCCATATAGTTATATCCTCATTTTTGGTTAAATCAATATTAAGTATTTACATTATGACTGTGTCAATATTATCCCCAGCTAAGCCACATAGAATCCTATAATTATGTTTCCTTTCTCATTCAACCTTTTGTTTTCCCTGGAATTAATGCGTTTTGGGTTTTTTTTTTTGGTATTCTGTTTAGTTTTCTATGTACCTATTATTAATTCATCCTTAAAAATCTACTGTCAACACATTCAAATATAGATATTCTGTTGGTTTCATTATTTTCTGTGGCAGCCCTCCTGGAGCTTTTGTAGCACTTCTGTTCCCGTCTGGACTGGTCGCTCTGTGGCCTGACTCACAGCTCTAGTCTGTGAGCGGGCCTTCTTGGATGTCCCCTTAACAGCATCCTGGGATTCATCTTCACTGCTCTCCTGTATTAGGGTTCCCGTTGCCTGGATTATACTCGTGGTAGAAACTACTGATTATCCTCTCAAATCCGTTCTTCCCTCCTTTCATAGCAATAAAATTATATTTATATGTGGTGGCCCAGCTGAAGACTAGATTTCCCAACTAATCTTTGAAGCTAGGGGTGACCACATGACTGGGTTTTGCCAAGTGAATGTGAGTGGAAGCAATGTAAGCCACATCCTGGCCTTACCAAAGAAACCTCCACACTTTTTCCATCTGCTGAGCTGCAACCAAAAGGGCCTGCAACCAAACTTTGATCACACAGAAAAGGACAATGCCTTCAAATACTCATCCTCAAACTTGAGCACATATCAGAATTAACTGGAAGGCTTGTTAAAACACAGATTTCTGGGCTTGACCCCTAGAACTTCAGGTTCATTGGCTCTGATGTTGAGACCTGACAACTGGCAGCTCTAACAAATTTTCAAGGGATGCTGATGCTACTGTGCTGAAGGCCGTACTTTGAGAACCTTTGCTGTCAGGAAGGCAGAGAAGCAAGACAGAAGGAATCTGGTTTCCCCAATGACTAGATGGAGCAGAGTTGTCCTGCTGACCTGGAATACTTACCTTACACTGTTATATGGGGAAAAAAAACCCCAATAAACTCATGTCTTCATTAGCCACTAAATTATTTTTGAGTCTCCAAATTACAGCAGTGAGCTTTTCCATCACCATTTCTTCTTCTTTTCTTACTCCCTTGTCTGACCAAAGCATGTCCACCATTAGTTTCCTGGGAAAAGAAGATACGTTTGTTGAGACTTTGGATGTCTGAAACTGTGTTTTTATTTAAGTACATTTGATTTATAGTTTGGCTGGGTATAGAATTCTGGTTTATAATCATTTCCCTCAGAACCTCTCCATTGTCTTCTATTGCTATTAGGTTTCTCAGTCTTTTTCAGTGGCGTTTTAAAAGCGTTTCTTTTTAGAAACTTTTATGTTCTTTTTATTCCTGTAATAGAAATTTCAGAATGATGTGTCTTGGTGATGCCTCTTCTCATTCACTGCACTGTGCATCGCTGTCCTTCAGTTCAGACCCAGTTCTAATTCCTGCATGATTTCCCCCCATCCATGTTCTTGATTCTCTCTTTCTCAAAGCCTCTGTCTCAAACGTTGCGGTTGTTGACACCTTCTGTAACGTTTTCTTTTTGTTCCACTTTCTTGGAGATTCCCTTAACTTTATCTTTCAAAAGAAAAGTTGATATAATTTCTCATATTTTTAACTACCCACAGTATTTTCTTGTTGTTGTTGTTGTTGTTGTTGTTGTTTCCCTTCATTTTTATAGCCTTTTGTTCTTATTTCATGGATGCAATATTTTTTATTTTTACAGTTCCCCCACCCCCGTGTCCTTCCTTGTTTTTCTGAGTTCCTCCTTTTGGTTAGTTCAGGGTTTTTTGGTGTGTTTCGTGTTAGGAGCGTTCTCAAATGCCTAGTGATTATTTTCTGCATGAAGGGGGAGTATTGAACTTCAGTGTAGCTTATGCAGAGAACTGACAGTTCCTTGGGGGAACCTCCATAGCCTTTTTTCTTGGACCTATCTATAAGTTACTCATGGAAGAGTTCTCCAGACTGCTGTCTTGAGGTGTGGGGTGGGGTGGGGTGGGGAGGGAAGAGGGTCTGTGAGCCTGGCTGCTAGCATTCTGGGAGCTGAGCTGGGGAAGGGAGCTGAGAATCTTACCTTTCAGTAGGCCTGTCGACTTTCGCTTAAATACTCTCCTTTCCCTGAGATGCCTCATCCCACCCTCGGCAGCGCTTCATCCAGACCCTGTCTGGTTCAGCCTCTCTAGAGAGTAAATCTTCTGTCTTCTTTCAGGATCAAGGAGGGGCTCTGGAGGGCCTAGCCGCTCCCTTTAAAGCCAGTCATGGATTCTCAGTCATGACGTGATTTTTCGTTTCCTTTGACCCACAAGGTCAGCTTTCACTCATCTGGGGTGCTTTACACTTCTCAAAATTTTGATCACGTCTTTTGACTCTTGTTATGTCTTCCATTGTCTTTTTATTGTGGGTTTGTGCTTTTTTTTTTTTAGTATTTATTGTAATTTTAGTGAATTTCAGAAGGGAGCAGAAATAATAAACATCTGCTCATTTTTCACTTGAAACTTCTGTTCTTCTAAGTAAAAACTGAAAACATCAGACTATCTTAATCACCCTAATGATATTAGTAATTGTATTAGTGTGGTGCAATCACAATTTTCCCTTATTTTCTGTAATGTGTTTATATTCTTTTAAGAATATTTTAATTGCATTTCTTTTGATTCAGTGCTTCTCTAGTTCTGGGAATTTATTCTAAGGCAAAAAACAAAAATGTGTGCAAGAAACCTCTACAAGCCAATTCCTCACAGGGTATTTATAATACCAAATATTGGAAACAAGCTAATTGTCCAACCATAGGCTAGTCAAATACTTTAGGGCACATTTATGTGATGATACATTGCACCCACTGCACGTGATGTTGTGGGAGACTAATGATGTGTAAAATTGTTCATAATACATTGTAAGTTTTAAAAAGGTAACCTAAACAGTATGTAAAGTGTGGTCCCTTTTTTTAAAAAAAGATGTGTGTCAATGTATGTATACATACATAATACGGCAGTGATATATGTATATATAGTAATTGCACTATTGAATGCTTAGTACTTGCCTGGTAATGTTCTGAGCGCCTTGAGTTGGTTGTCTTAGTTCATTCTTATAACAGTTACATAAGGTTAATGCTATTATTATTTCTATTTTACAGATAGGGAAGCTGAGGCCAAAAGAGAGAATATAATTGAGTGGTAACACATGGAGCCATGATTGCACCTAGGTCTGCTGATCTCAGAAGCCATCTGCTTAATCATAATCGTTACATACCAAAGTATGAAAAAGTTGATGGCATTTCAAGCAACCTTTATTTTCTTTGTGCATTCGGGGAGTGAGGAAGAAAGCAAAAAAATAAGGGATTTTAAAATGTCGACCTTTGTTGCAGTTGATCAGTGGAAAGCTGCCGGTCTCCTCACTTGTTAGATTTCATTAAGCAAGTAGGGGATTTAAGCAGTGTGCATCTAATATACATTTAGAAATGGTACTTTTTTGTGCTTATCACACATCATTAGATGCTAAGTCATTTGATGACACAAGTCATCTACTTTAAGCCAGATTCAGTTAGAAACCAAACCCTGAACTGCAATCCCAGATCGCAATGTGGTATCACCTCTCACCTGTTAGAATGGCTATCACTAAAAAGACAATAGATGCATGCTGGTGAGGATGTGGAGAAAAGGGACCCTTGTGTGCTGTTGGTGGGGATGTAAATTGGTGCAGGTACTATGGAAAGCAGTATGTAAAATTAAAAAGTGGAGCTACCACATGGTCAAGCAATCCCACTTCTGGGTATAGTCCAAAGGATTTCATATCCAAAGGAAATAAAATCTCTGTTTTGAAGAGATATTTGTATCTCCCCCTGTTTATTGCGGAATTATTCACAATAGCCAAGACACAGAAACAACCTAGGTGTCCATCGGCAGACGAATGGGTAGAGAATATGTGATCGATTCATGCACACCCACACACACCGGAATAGTATTCAACTGTAATAAGAAGGAAATGATGACATTTGCAGCAACATAGGTGACTTTGAGGGCATTACACTAAATGAACAGAGTCAGACAGAGACAAAGACTGTATGGTCTCGCTTCCATGTGGAGTCTAAAAGAGCCAAACTTGTAGAAGCAGAGACTAGAATGGTGCTTACCAGGGACTGAGGGAAGTGGGGAGATTTTGGTCAAGAGCACAAACTTCCAGTAATAAGAGGCGTGAGTTCCGGGCATCTTATGTACATCCTGGTGACTACAGTTAACGGTACTGTATTGTGTACTTGAAAGCTACTGAGAGCAGGTTTTAAATGTTCTCGCCACTACAGAAACAACAAAATGATAATAATGTCAGGTGAAGGATGCTAGCTAACCTCATTGCAGTAAACATTTTGCAGTATGCATGTGTTTCAAATCATCACATTGTCCACCTTAAACATCTACAATGTTTTATGTCAATTATATCTCAATAGAGGAGGTAAGAGAAAAAGAAACCAAACCCCGCAACAAGAAATCTGAGCAAGCGCCACTTATTTGGAGCAATATTCTGTTGACCAAAGTTCCAGAATTTAGCTTGTTACAGTAGAATTTAGCCTTTTTTTGGCTTGGGTTTCCCCATCATACCTAGTGCAGAGTGGTTTAGTGGCTCTCCATGAAGGCTGCTGGCTTGCTGACGAGTTGTTCTGAGCAATAATCTGAGAAGCCAATGCTCTGTTACTACTTCCCCTCCCGAAGGTTTGCACGTGGAACCTAGGACTCAAGGAGCAAGGTTCATCACCTCTGTTGTAGACAGTCAAGGACAGGGGCTCTCAGGGATATCTGTGAGATGCTTGTACCTGTCATCCGCTCAGCAAACCCTGCAGATCCCAGCTGAATCTGATGAAAAGTTCCTCCCGATTTATGGAGCCCACACTCCACCACCCCATTCTCACCCTGCGCTGCTTGAACTAGATCACGAAGGTGCAGCAGGTGTTCAATATTGTTTTGCTATAAAACTAAATAGGCCTAAATTGTTCAGAGATAATGTGTTCCTGTATCAGAGTGTTTACAAAAGAGGAGAGATCTTCTGGTTTGGTCCATTCCCACTGCTCTTCTCCAGGCTCCACACAATAAAGACCGTGTATTTTTATTTCCTTCCTTTTTTTAAAAAAAATGATCCTTCTGCAATGGTTGCCTTTGATTAATATCCTTCTGCTCGCTGAGCCCCTGAAAGTGGTTTAGTTTTGCTAGGACACTTTAACAATAACGTGATTTATGGAACAATTCATTGGAACTAGGGGCCAATGTAATGTAACAAAGCATTTTTCACAGGCTTTCTCCCGTATTTACCACAGATGCAAAATCACTGAAAGGAAAAGCTGAGGTGCAAACAACACAGGAAGGTAAATTCACTGAGAGAACAAAAGGCACAGGTTTCCAAAGGCCATGTTGAAAAATCAACATTTTAGTAGGGACCCATTAACCTCAGGTAACCCCAAGCCAAGTGAATGGCAGATTGTGGGAGGGGAGGGGTTCTCTTCGCTGGGATTCCAATCTCAGGTATTGATGTTGCCACTTGGATATATGTCAACTGCGGAGTACAGCTGGTTGGTACTGCTGACTGTATTTCGCCAGCATCGGGCTGAACACAGCTTCCTTCTCAAATCACCGACTGTTGTATGAATAGGATCCGGCTCTAAGGAGCAGACTGGAGTCAGATCCACAGGACTCACTGGTATGTGCTGATGACAGTGTGCAGGGCAAGTGACCCTTCTCCTGCTCTGCAGAACGGACATGCTTCTCGTTTCAGAGCATGTCACAAATCGTGCGGACATTTAAAGCAAGTTCTGCTTGTTAGCAACCATTTCCTCTTGAAGCATTAGTGTTTGCCTGTAGACTGTGTACGGCCAGCCCAGGTTGTACAGAAACGATGCTTCCAACATCCTCCTGAGCTATCGGGCAGCTCAGTGTGAGAGAGGCTTGGTCATTAGCCCCAGCTAAACGCAGCAGGTGGCCTCTGGGCCTCAGACCAGAAGCCAGTCTTCCTCCTCCAGCTGGGACGAGCAGCTGTCCGTGGAGTTTTGTTCTGGACTTGACGGATGACTCATCTGACTAAGTTTCTTCCTCGCCGACTCTTCAACTTCCCAGAGGTCCTCTAAATCAATCAGCCAGTGAATAACTCTTGATTAAACAACTACCATGTATCCAGCATAGGGCTTGCTGCTATGGCCCCTTATAAATAAAAAGACATATGGTCCCTTCTCATCAGGAGCATACAGTCTAGTTGAGGAAACCATGTAAGTCCACATGAAACAGCAAGAAAATGATAAAGTGCTAAATTGTAGATTCAACACTGAGTCCAAGGGCAGTTGAAGTTTAAAGGGCTGGGGCTGTACTTTAAGGGCTCACTGGTGACAATGGGATGGAAATGCTGGAGGTCAGTGTGCGGCCAGCATACATTTCCCAAAGTTTCCTGAGAGTGGAAAAACAAATAAAGAGGAAGCATCGTGGGTCAACTTGTCTTCCTGTCTGTCTGTAGAACAGGTTCATTGTAGGCTGGAGTATTCAGCAGAGCTTTCAGTGTTACAGCTATCCTCCCAGATGGCCCCAGGGTCCCAGCCTCCTGGTATTCAACTCCCGTGTGGTCTCTCTCACATTGTGTCAGGGTTGGTCTGTGTGGCCAATAGAATATGGCAGAAGTAATGATATGTCACTTCTGAGATTAGATTTTGAGAGATATTCTGGCGTCTCTCGCTCTCTCTCTCTCTCTCAGGTACACGGGCAAAGCCAGCTTCCAGATCATGAACACCCCTACAAAGAGGCCCGCAGGGCAGGAAATTAAGGCTTTCTGTAAAGAGCCATGGGAACGAGCTTGGAAGTGGATCCTCCAGCCCCATTCAAGTCTGCAGACGACAGCTTGACTGTAACCTCATGAGAGACGTTGAACTGGAACCACCCAGCTAAGCTGCTCTTGGATTCCTGACCCACAGGAACTATGTGAAAAAACATGTTGTTTTAAGCTGCTATCATGGAGCACTATCCCTTCTGGGGTCAGCTCCGACTCTGTACTCCAGTCTTCGGCTCAGGCTGTGCTTTATTCCAGCTCAGTAGAACCGGGACAACTGATTGCAATGCTCTTCTCCCTGGGACCAAATTTGCTCCAGCTCTTTCAAATTTAAAGTTATGAAACCCCCTCTCAGTAACTTAATTGGCCTCTGCCACTCCTTTGGGTTTTCAGGAGCAGCCAGAGAGACCCCTGGGTGTGGGCACACCAAACAGTACCACTCCATAGAATACAGTACGCACTTGGGTCTTTGGTCTGCAGATCGGATGTGACTTGCAATCTTCTATGTGGTCGTGAAAGCCACAGTTGAAAAAAAATCTGCCAAGGAACGGCATCTCTCCACTCGTCCAGAGGTGCTCATCCGGAGCAATGTTGGTGGCTTTTGCGGTCGAGAGAATGGTCTGAATCAGGAATCATGAAGCTGCCCACAGACATGGTGAAATCCTGCCATTGACAAAGCACAGATGAACCCACTATTTTTATGTGGCCAACACTGAGAGCCGATGATGTTCTCAAAGTGTCTGGACTGCGTCCGGGCTTGTCGTACACTGGGAGGATAGTGAAGACCCAGGTCGGAAAACCCCAGCCACCATGGCAGAGAGGGGAGAGCAATGGGTTCAGTACCACAGACACTTTGGCGCCGTGGTACCACAGTTGTCTTCTCCTGTTCTCTGCCTTGCTGAGTGGCAGGACCGTCCACTCCGTTTTCTAAAGTGACAAGAGAGAATTGTACTGGAGCAACCGCATACCTCCATTCCCTAAGCCAGTCACCACATCCCACTTCAATGGCCTTAGTGTGGGTCTTTGTGACTTCTTGCCTGGTTTATTACAGTTACCTTATACCTGTGACCAGAGCTTTCTGTCTAATGCGTGCTACAACATGGAAGAACCCTGAAGACGTTGTGGTAATGAAATAAGCTGGTCACAAAAGGACAAATACTGTATGATTTCACTTACATGAGGCAAATTCGTGGACAGAAGGTAGAACGCTGGTTGCCAGAGTTGAGGGGAGAGTGGGGATGAGGAGCTGTATTGCCTACGGGGAGCAGGGTTTCAGTTTTGCAAAATAAAGAGAGTTCCGGGGATCGGTGGTGGTGGTGGTGGTCCTTAATACCACTGCACTGCCGTGCACTTAAAAATAGTTAATGCAGTAAAGCTTGTGTTATATGTATTTTATCACAACTTTGAAAGTATTTTAAAAATTAACATTAAAAAGTCACAGAACTGGGACCCAACCCCTGTATATACAGTATAGGATAATAAAGCATCCTTTGATGATTTCTTTCAAGGAAAATCAAAACTTAAGTAAAGACTATTACTTTTTTTAAAAACTTCAACCGTCATCACCTCCATGCACCCTTTCTAGCTACCCCTAGGACAAAGGTTCTCAAATAGGACAATGGTTCTCAAAATTTAGGGTGACTGAGAATCATCTGAGAGACTCATTGAACTACATCTTCCTGGGTCTCCCTCCTTGAGGTTATGACTTGGAAGTTCTAGAGTGAGTCCTGAGGATGAGGCCTATATCACCAACAAAGCTGATCTGATTCACATGGCCTGTGCCCAGCCAGAATGCTCCTTCTATGGCGCACCCACAGCTCCTTGGACATACCTACTAGAACCTTCACCTTGTCCTGTTGCTTCTGTTCCTGCCTCTGGCTTCTTCCCTGGAGGGGGTGTCTTACCTCAGGGGCTTGGAATCCTCTGCAACCAGCACAGCGCCTGAGACATAACAGACATTTGATACATACGCTTATTGAATGCATCACTCTCTCTTGAGCTACATTTGCAGTGGCCAGTAAATAAAAGAGACTCATGCAGCCCAGAAAGTCTACTCTAGAGGCACTGACCTTGTCTTTGGGAAAAGCCATAGATACAGTAGCTCCACTCCTCGCCTGGATGGCTTTGTGGGTGCTGGAGACAATTTCAGACCCTGCGCAGGGTCGGGGAAGGTGGTAATTTGGAAAGTTCTAGAGAAGAAGATGAAGTTCGTTGGTAGAAATAACTACAGTACTGATGTGTCAAAGGAGAGAAAAGGGGAGGCAGAGTTTGACCACTGAATGCCAGAAAGTCCCCAGAAAGGTCCCTGGCTTTTCTGAATGCTTCCAACTAGCTACTCCCTGGCAGAGAGAGAGGCAGGAAGACAAGCTCAGGCAGTGCCTCCAGGTTGGGGGTCTGCCAACACCTGGGGCCGGCCTCTCAACCAAGCACAGGGGCTTTTTTGTGAAGAAACAGGAACCGGGAATAATCCTGGCTGGCAGGGCACTCCCTGAGGAAGTCGGAGGCTTGCCTGTTAGTCGCCCTCACTTCCCAGATGCCGGTGTGTTTGTTGGCATCGCGTGCCTGTTAATTAAAGGAAGTGTGTGTGCCTTCGGCACTGGTACCCTGGCCCCAAACGTCATTCTTTCCAGGGGTCTCCACCACACTGCCGCCACCAGTAGAATCAATTAGGCTCTCTCCCAAAAGTCAGGCTGCGTTTATTTCCAAGCCCGGAGGTGAAACAAACCCCCCACTGCTGCATCTGGGGGCTCACATGTCAGCCCCTGTTTCTCCCTGTTACCGTGGCTTGGCAGCTCCAGGGGCCTGCTTTGGGGGAAAAAAATCTGCTGAAATGAATAGAAAAATAACTTTTGGGAGCAGTCCACCACCAGCCTATAGACCCGGGGCTAAAGGGAGTCTTGTGTAATGGGCTGGGGCCTTTCATAGCCCATTCCCAACCACCCCATTGGACTATTTTAACTTTATTTGAGCTTGGCCTTATAAACAAATTTTTATGAAGCCAGAGTAAAGGTGCCCCAAGCAGAGGTGAGCAGGCTTCCCTAGGAGTTAGTAAAAGTTACACCTGAGGTCTAACAGTCTTCATTAAAAAGCCACTAGGGTGCTTCCATCTGCCCAGCCCACTCTCCAAGCCTTCCAGCCACAGGCCAAGGCAGAGGGCAGACCTGCACTCCCAGGGGGAGGCAGCCTGGGGCGGGGAGGCAGGCTGTGTGTGACAGGCTCTGGGGTGTGTTGGAGTGGACACCTAACACTCAGCCCTTTTTCCTTTTTAAAAATATTTTCAAAAAGATTTCATTCATTTCTTTTTAGACAGAAGGGAAGGGAGGGAGAAAGAGAGGGAGAGAAACACTAATGTGTGGTTGCTTCTCACAGGGCCCCCGCTGGGGGCCTAGCCCACACCCCAGGCATATACCCTGACTGGGAATCAAACCGGTGACCCTTTGGTTCTCAGCCTGCGCTCCACTGAGCCACACCAGCCAGGGCCACGCAGCCCTTTTTCAATTTCCAAGCAGCATCGCGAGACAGGCTGGCCCCGCACCAAGCTGCCTGGTGCTGTCAGAGGCGTCACTGGGGCTCTGCACCGCCTCAGCCTGTGGCAGCCTGAAGCCCCATCCTCCTTCCTCCTTCCTGGCCTGTGGTCCCTGCTCTCAGGATGTGCACACATTTGTAAAATCATTACAGGATATGTTCATGGACACACATACACTCACACACACCACTTTATAACGACACAGGGATGGTTATCACCGGTTCGCAGATGAGGGCATTAAGTCAGAGAAAGAAAGAGCCAGGATTCAATCTCTGGTTTTTGGACTCCAAGCCCAGTGCTCTTTCTGCTAAACCATATTATTTTGTGAGGCTTCCTGCTCTAATGAACTAATTTACATCAAGTTGTTTGGAACGTGGTGTGGTTTAATGTCCAAGAGTATATGCATTTTATGAGTGTATTCCAAATTCCTCTCTTTCCCTCCCCCAGCAATCTTAACGCAGATGGGATGGCTAATAACTGTTAGTAATGGAATAGCAGATGCCACTGGGGGATATTATTGAGCAGAGGTCACCCCTAAATTTATGCTACTTAAGCTACTTTGAGTAACTCCACCTCTAAATGGAAAGGGAAAAAATGTAGAAAACCAGCCCTGAGGTGGTTTTGGCTCCTGTAATGCTTGTTAAGTGGCAAGATTGGACTCTTTCATTTGATTGGTCTTTGCAGCCCAGCTCAAAGTCAGCTAAAAAATTAATTAAGTACGAATGAAAGTATAAGAGAAGATGTCATCGAAGGGGCACCTACATCCATTACCAATTGTAAAGGAAATGTAGAAACTGTGGGCCCCAGAGTCGCAGACTAGAAATATTTTCCAGTGGTATGATTTTACATCTTGGAACCGGTCTGTGGGTAAATAAGTGACGAGGCTCTCTGCCTCGGGCTGGGTAGGGTTCCTGGAAGTGAGGTACACCGCAGGACGGCTGAAACAACGGGGTGGGCTGGGACCATGCGCTCTGGGCCAGCACAACTTGAGAACGATTGAAGGAAAATAGTGTGCAGCCCGTCCTGGCGAATACCTTCCTCTCCTGGAGCCCGGTGGGGCTGGGCTCTGGTTAGCAGGAGAGTATGAACCACCAACACGCTGCTGTGAGGTTTGCCACTGTATAATGAGGTTGGGTGGAGGAGCGCTTGCTGCAGCCTAAGGAAACACAGCTAGGAAACTGGAGTCCTGTTCGCCAGCCCTGCCTCCCACGTAGCCTTGGTGCCGAGGACCAGATTAAGGCCGTGTTCGTGCTAGCGTCAAGGACTGCAAGGTTTCTCTGACAGAGCCACGCCCTATGTCCCCATGGCTTGGCTGCATTTCCTTCGACTGCCGAGGAAGAAGCGGAAGAAAAATGCAGAGTATCCAGCGGGTTTTTAGCGTCTGACCCAACCCTTGGACCTGGAAACAGAATCCGTTAAAAAAGATCCTCTTGTAACAAGTTGTTCCAAGTTCAGGAAAAGCTCCCAGCATCAAGTGTCTCTTCGAGGAGTTTGCTGTACATGATTCAGAGCCGCATAGATTAAATTTCCCTTAAAATATACATAAATTTGAAAATTAAAGGGGAAAGTGCCTGAGACAAGACATGTTTGGATTTCTGTCAGACTCAGAGCCTTTGGAAAGCAGTGTGGCAGCCAGGATGTGGCTTTTCAGGACTTCCCCTGGTCTCCGCCACTTCCATTTAAGTCTGTGCCACACTCAGGCCCTTCTCCGCTCTAGTCGTTGCAGTGCTGCTTCTGCTGCTTATTGTCGGGGCTTTAGTGCCCAATGCCAGTTGTGGCCTTTTTTCAGAAGTGGACTGAGCTCATCTTTCAAAGTTTCAGAAGTCTCCGTACGCTAACTCAGGAGCCCTGGCCTCGCCCCTCTGTCTCCTTATGCAACATCGTAAAATGTCAGAGCTAGGAGGGACATGCAAGATCATTAAATTCAACCCCACAGGCAAGGAAATTCAGTCCCAGAAAGCAACTCAGTTCCTTCAAAACCTCTGGGAGGGGAACCTTGTGTTTTTCTCACCAAAAGTCTAGCTTGTTTTCTAAAGCTTGTTAGCTCTCTATTCCCATCTCTCTTCCATAACTCTGTAAGTGGTACCTTGGTCTCCCCCACGGTCTGTGATTTCACCTACAGCATAAGCCCTTGAACTCCTCTGGCAGCCTTCCCTCTCCAGCAGCCCTGTCCCGCCCTCCCTCCCTCCTTCCCTTATTCTTTCTTCCCTTTTTAGATTTTATTCATTTATTTTTAGAGAGCAGAGAAGGGAGGGAGAAAGAGAGGGAGAGAAACATCAGTAGTTGCTTGTCCCTTGCAAGTCCCCTACTGGGGACAAAGCCTGTAACCCAGGCACGTGCCCTGACCAGGGAACTTAACTGGTGACCTTTTGCTTTGTGCAACGACGCCCAACTCACTGAGCCACACCTGTCAGGGCCCACGGACCCATTTCCACCCAATTCATCTCTGCCTTCCCGACTCTTCTCCTGGCCCCCTACCCCTACCCCAAGAAGATTCTTTTGTTTTTTTTTTTTTCACTTCTGTTTTTCACAAAAGATGGCTTCCTCCTGGAATCGATTTCCTTGTTGAAGTACACCCTTTAGTAGTTCTTTCACTAAGGGTTTGTGACTGGTAAAAAAAAAAATCTCAGTTCTACCTTGAAAAGTATTTTGATTTCATCCTCAGTAGTAAATGGCAACTTATTTGGGTGTTGAATTTTAGGCTGACAGTTGTTTTTTCCCTCAGCACATTTGTCTTTCTCCTCTGATCTCTGTAGTTGCCACTGAAGATGTGGAAAGTCTGTCTTTTCTTTCTGATTGCTTTAAGTTTTTTCTCTCTGTCTTTTATATTCTGCAGTTTAGTATGTGTCTAGGTATGGATTTGTTTTTATTTATTTTCTGTGTGATTCTTTAAACAGGAGTTTGAATCTGTTACCAATATGGGATAATTCCCATTAATAACAGTAATAAGCACATGCATTATACATTTCATTGGTGCTGTGCGTTACATTTATTATCTCATTTAATTCTCACAACAGCATTCTAGAACCATTTTACAGTCCAGGAAACTGGGTCACAGAGAGATTAAATTATTTGCCCCAGGTTAAAAGGTGATTGGCAAGGACATTTTTTGAGCCCAGATATTAAATCTTGAATATTATTTCTTCTTTTTATTGTCTTTTTCTGGTACTCCTTTGAGACGTATGTTTGCTCTTTTCATTCATTCTCATCATTTAGCCTGCCATTTACATATTTAATCTCTTTGACTCTCTATGGAGCATGTGGGAAGATTTCCTTAGATTTCTCTTCCATTTCATGAATTCTTTTGTGTGTCTAACCTGCTGCTTACTGCATCTCTTGCACTTTTAATTTCTGCAGCCATATTTTTAATTTCTAAAGCTCCCTCCTGCTCATTTTAGATCTTTCTATTCTTTGAAAAATAATGTCTTGTACTAGTCTTAGGTATTTCCTTCTTTGATTTTTAAAATCATTTATATATATTTTTAAAGATTTTATTTATTTATTTTTAGAGAGGGAAGGGAGGGAGGGAGAGAGAGAGAGAGAGAGAGAAACATCAATGTGAGGTTGCTGGGAGTCATGACCTGCAACCCAGGCATGTGCCCTGGCTGGGAATCAAACCTGCGATGCACTGGTTCGCAGCCCGCACTCAATCCACTGAGCTGTGCCAGCCAGGGCATCATTTATATTTTTAAAATATTTTATTTATTTATTTTTATTCACGCCCAAGTGAAACGAGGGGCTGGAACACAGTCCTCTCCACAGAGCCCAAATGTTCTAAGGAAAGCCAAACACCAACCCACCAGGACACCAAGGAAGCTCATCTCTACCCTGATTCTAAATGAGGAAAAACAGTCCCCTGTGGAAATCGAAACCCCATACATGTGCCCCAGAGGGGAAGGGAGGAAGAAAAAGAGGGAGAGAAACATCAGTGTGTGATTGCCTTTCACATGCCCCCTCCTGGGGACCTGGCCCACAACCCAGGCATGCGCCCTGACTGGGGAATTGAACGGATGACTTTGGTTCGCAGCCTGCACTCAGTCCACTGAGCCACACCAGCCAGGGATTGATTTTTAAAATCATTTAAAGTACTATTTTTATCATTTCTACTATCAGCTTATACATTATAACAGTTTATCTGCTATCTAAGTTTTGAGAAATTTAATCCTGCTGTTTATTTTGACTGGTGACTCCTGCACATGGTAGATAATTTCTCTGTTTTTATAATTTTTTATTGTAAGCAGGCCTTTATTTTTCCTGTGGGAATTCTCTGTGGCCTGGAGTGTTGAAGTTTAATTTCCGAGTGGTTTTATTTTAGTTTCTGCCTGGTATCCTAGAGGTATCACTGGCGTAAGACCAATTTTATGTTAATTTTTTGGCTTGGGGTTCCCTTCTGATGCAGGTAGTAGATATTTGGACTCTAAACTTGTGCCAGGCACATGTCTGGGGTTTCGATTTCCACAGGGGACTGTTTTTCCTCATTTAGAATCAGGGTAGAGATGAGCTTCCTTGGTGTCCTGGTGGGTTGGTGTTTGGCTTTCCTTAGAACATCTGGGCTCTATGGAGAGGACTGTGTTCCAGCCCCTCGTTCCACTCGGGCGTAAGCCCTCTTCTCCCATCCCTGCATGGGTGTCGAAGTCCAAGCCCTGAGCCATTACTGCATCACGTCATCTCCCTGGGACCAGGGCAGTGTAAGTCCCAGGGTCTGATGTTTGAGCTGTCGGCTTCCTCTCTGCTTTAGCACCTACAGATTTCCTTTTCTCCCTTTCAAGCTCATCCATGCTTTATTTATTTAACTTTATTTTATTTTAAAAATTGTGGCAGAATGCAAATGACATAAAATTTGCCATCTTAACCAGTTTTAAGAGTACTACAGGTCAGTGTTAAGGACAGTCACGTTGTCGTGTGACTGTCAGCGCCATCGAGCCGCAGAACTCTTTTTGTCTCAGAAAAACAGAGCTCCATGCCCTTTGGACAGCAGAGCCCCTCCTTCCCCCACCCCCTCCACTCCTGGCTGCTACCACTCTGCTCTCTGTCTCGATGAATTTGCCTCATCTAAGTGAAGTCATGCAATACTTGTCCTTTTGTGACTGGCTAATTTCACTTATCATAACGTCTTCAAGTTTCATCCCTGTTGTAGCACGTGTTAGAATTTTCATCCTTTTTAAGGCTGAATACTATTCTGTTGTAAGCATACACTGTACTTTGCTTACTCATCCATCCATTAACGGACACTTGGGTTGCCTCCATGTTTTGACTATTGTGAATAATATTGCTATGAAAATGGGCGTGCAGACACATGGTATCTCCTAAGATTCGGCCTTCAATTTTTTTGGATATGCAACTTTTAAGGGTTTAAGACCCTTTTTACATCTTTCCCTTTCTTGGCCCACCCCAACTAAGCTTAAGTACTTATGACCATTTCTCTGGCCAAAAGATGACTCTGGTAAAGAGTTAGGCTCAGGCATGTACTCCACCCACTTGGTTTGGAAGTGAGAAACAGTTGCCTTTGAAGCCTGAAGACACCACCTTGGTGACAGCTCAGCACCCTGTGCTAATGAGGTACAACCCTGCTACAAGCCTCAGTTCCTTTCTTCGGCCTTTCCATTGACCCAATCATATCCCTTCTCCTCCCCCACTAGCTTTCCTGTTCCTTTCATCTTGTAAGCTGGAACAGAAGCCAGCTCTAGCATCCGGTGCCGAGGAAGGGAAAGAACCAGAGAGAGGGTAACCAGGCAAACCTGAGCACGCGCTGGCCCTGCCATCCCTGGACCCAAGGCAGGCATTCTAAGCCAATAGGTGGGCTTCTAGCCCCTGAGTCGGAACCAATAATGAAAAAAGGACCTGTCATATTTGTCACCCTTGCAGCCCACACCCTGCACTCTGCCGTTATTTGTTTATACTTTGCCTTCCATTCTATTTCTCACTCCCTGACTTCCTGGCCCCTGGACTTACTTCCTTTATGGTTTCATATCCACTGCTTGGCTCACATGATTAATGCTATCCTCTAGTACTAACACTAGTCACTCCCTCTACTGTTTTCTGCTGTGCCAGGCAAACATTTCAGCCGGTCGAGCTGAACCTACCTGGGCCAGGTAGGGGAGTCACTAGGATTGAAGAACGGGACACTGCCAACCTCACAAACCAGTGCTTCCTGGATAGCTTCCCCGTGATGTCTTCCAGGCATTATCCTCTCCCTCAAGTCTGCTGCTTGTCCTATGTTCTGTCCCTTCATTAATAACACCACTAGTCATTCAATTATTCAAGCCAGAATTCAAAGAGTAATCCTAGACTGCGTTTTTTCTTTATCCTCATTTCTAGTTAATTTTCTTATTAATGCTAACTTCCTAAAGTCTATCGAATCTATCCCTCCCTTTCTATCTTCACTCTTCTGCCTTAGTTCAGACTCATTATTTTCACCTAGACTTTCTTACTGGTCTCTTACTTCAGTCTTGTCTCACCCATCCTTAATGAACCTTCCACACACCAATGAATGGTGTATAAAATGCAGGCTTGACTCTATCTACTTCCCAACTTAAAACACTTCAGTGGGCCCCCAGTTCCTGAGGAAGCATCCAAAGCCCTCAGCACGGTAGACAAAATCCCTTCTGTTCTGACAGATAGATGCTTTGCTCTCTTGCGTTATTTCTTGCCATTCCTCCCACAAGTTACTACAGCTTGTGTCCCAAACTTGCCATGCCCTTTTCCCTTCCCCATTTTGTGTATTTCCATTGCCTTGAATTCTCTGTTACTTTTCATGTCAGGAAAACCTCCACTAGTCCTTGAAAACATAACATCAAATGTATCTCCTAATAAACATAAAAGTAGCATTGCTCATCTCTCGGTGGGAAGGGAGTTGTAGTGATGTTTTCACTTTCTACATATCATACTTTATTTGAATTTTCTTGAGACAATATATTACTGTTGTACTTTTAAGAAATAAAGATAGTTTTCCACTGTCTATTTGAAAACCTCACTGTCTTTCCTCTCCAGATGGAATTAATTATGCCTTCTATGGTCTTTCAGGGCATATGTTCATATATAATATTATTTTCATATCTGATTACAGAAAACTGCTATATTTTGGAGGGGGGTTTATATTTATCTTCTCAACAAAATTGTAAGCAGTTTAAAGACAAGAACTGTGCCTTATCCAATTTGGTATCTCAAGCACATAGCACACTATCTGGTCCATAAAAAATGTTAGTGAATTGGAACTGAGTTGCCCAGTTCCCTTAACTTAGTGGCAGAATATAGCCCCAAACCCAGGCCTCTCAATTCCCACTCCAGTGTGTTTTCCCCGTTTCACTATATTGATCTACATGGCGAATTGTGATTGCACAGCTACAGCTTGTCTCAGCAAGCCAGCATGTGTGGGGGGAGAGCACCTTCTTCATGAGAGAATTATCCTGTTGGCTATGCAGTCTTTATGAGCACCAAATGGGACAATGTTTGTGCACGCCCTTGGCAAAATGAGAAGTCGCGTATAGAGGAAAGAGATTATTATTGACCTTTATTTCACTACACAGTTTTCATCTTTAACAAATGGATTGTAAGTTAGAACAAGTGTTTCTGTATTATCCTAAAGCCATCCAAAGAGGACCTGTTATACTCTGATCCTCAGTGTCAGCCAGTAATTCAGGAGAGGCTTCCCGCATAGTAAGAAAGAGACAGTGTCTTTCTGGGTTTGTGTACTACTTTTTGCCCATATGTTAAGCTGGGAAAATCTCTCCTCTGTCTCTTGGAGGTGGCCCTCTATTCACTGCATGCAGGTGTGTAGCAGTGTGAGCCCCAGAGATGGGTGTACCTGTAGGCAGCTGAGCCGCTGCACACTGCCCTCCCCACTGTGAGATTTCCAAAGTCCTCCAGGGGCTCTTATCTTATCCTTTACACAAGGGATGTTCTGAAAACAGACCTTAGAAATTTAAACTAAGATAGAAGAGCTGAAAAATATAATAGAAGAGCTGGAAGGTAGAGATGAAGAAATCCTCCTGAAAGTAAAACAAAAAGAAAACGAATTAAAAATAGGATGTACAGCATGGCGACTATAATAAAAATTTTTTGAGAATAAAGTGAATGGAAAGAAGAAATGTTAATAAAATCATTCCATTTCTCACTCGAGGGCTTGCATTCCTTGACTGAAAGGACCCACTAAGAATCTGGTGGAGTGGATGAAACTAGAGCTTCCCCAAGTTCATCATCATGGCATTTCAGGACATTGGAATCAAGGAGAAGGTCCAACCAGCTTGCAGAGGAAGAGAAGAAAACATTTTATGCAAATTACCGAGATATCAAAATGACTTTGGGTTTCTCTACAGCAACTCAGAAAGATAGAAGATCGTAAAGTAATGTCTTAAAACTTCTGAGGGAGCCCTGGCTGGTGTAGCTCAGTGGATTGAGTGCGGGCTGCAAACCAAAGTGCCGCAGGTTCGATTCCTAGCCAGGGTACATGCCTGGGTTGCAGGCCATAACCCCCAGCAACCGCACATTGATGTTTCTCTTTCTATCTCCCTCCCTTCCCTCTCTAAAAATAAATAAATAAAATATTTAAAATAAATAAATAAAAAAAAACTTCTGAGGGAAAATCATTTCTATGCTAAAATTCTTTCTCCAGGCAAACTCCAGGAGGGACATGAATTTTCAAACAGTTTAAGTTTCAAATACTTTGCTCCTACATGCTGTTTTCCCAGAAGCCCCTGGAGAATGGACTCCATGAAAACAAGGAAGAAAACCAAAAAAGAAGACAAGGGAACCGACACAGTACAAGACGGGAGTTTTCAGGCTGAGGTGAGGGGGTGCACCCCGCAGCAGCCTGCAAAGGGCCTGTCCAGAGTGGAGCCCCCAAGGCGGAGAGTTGAACAAAGTGTGAGGAGGACAATTTGGAAAGAGTTTTGGCTGCATCAGTGATGAGTACAGAGAAAACTAGAGCAAACAGAGAAGATGGTCAAATCCGGACATCAGCACACCAAATTAGAACAGCGTTGTGATGGTGGGGGCCTGGGTGGTGTGAATTTTGAGGTGTGGGTGGTGGTGGCATAGAAGAGTTAAATCTCATTTTTCATGATGGAAGTCCATAAATGGATAAAGCCGAAAACAATCAAGAAGGGACAATGTAATCACATAATTTAGAAATAGGAGGGTAATCCTGTAGGAGTCATCTCAGGTATAGTTGAATTTACTGTTCCTGGAAAGTGAAAAATAAGAGGGGCAAGGCTTAGATACAAGGGAGGGACCCCCCCAAACACTGGGATTATCTTCTGGAGGGTGATTCACTAGGAACCCATCTGTATCAGTGCAGCAGCTGGCATTGTTGTGAGAGGCTGCGTTTGGCTTAACGGGATGTTTTTTAAAGATTCGACGCATTTGCCCATTTCATGATCGGTGATTTATGAGTATACCTGCCCACACCACGCTGAATATTCAGCAGTTTTTGACCGAAAACAGCATGACCCCTGTGCCCCACCCTCCCTATTCACCTGATCTCACCCCAAGCAACTTTTATTTTGTTTCGACAGATGAAAAAAGTCCTCAAAAGATGTTTTGCTGATGTGGAAGAGGTGAAACAAAAAAATGCAGAAGCACTAAAAGGCATCAAAATCAAGTTCAAACAAAATTAAGTTTAAAAACTGTTTTGAGCAGTGGGAAAAATCTTGATAGGTGCATTGCATCAAAATGAGAGCACTTTGAAGGTGACTGAGGTTTAAACATGTAGGAACAAATACACATTTTTAAAATAAATAAATTCCATTTTGGGGGGTCCCCCCTCATATTGCTATTTGGTTTGGCCTGGTCTGGTTTTAAGTATGCCTTGTAGAATTGTCTCACTCACATCATTGGCTCACATTCCTGCTGCATCACCTGGGGCTCCCCAGGACCTGGGCCACACCTCCAGCAGGTTTTTACTTAGCAGGGCTGGAGGGAAGTATAGGCTTCAGAATTTTAAAACATTTCCCCAGATGAGTCTAAATTTCAGCCACATTTGAAAACCGCTGGGAAGAAAATGGTGCATGTATAACTTTGATAGAAATTAAAACTAACTTTAAAGAGGTTAATATATAAATAGAGCACATGGGATAGTTCTGGGTACTCTATCCTTAAACGTTAATACTCCCAGTGGGAGTCAGGCAAAGTTCCAGAAAAGGGTGGTCTGAGAGGCTTGAGGCAGGCCTCACTCCAAAGTTTCTGAATTTGATTCTTACCAGCCCCCCAAAAGACACCTCACCACCAACCTGAAATTCCTTTAACAGAGGAGAGCCTTTCATTTGGGGTTACAGCGAAAACAGAATACCTGGGAGCTGGCAGAGGATTAACTTTACATGGAGGTGTGAATGGCATGCATCTGATCCTTCCTTGGAAGGGTCAAAGGGCAGAGGTCATGAGAGTAATAAGAGCCTGAGATGGAGATAAAGGGGAGGAGAGGCCTGGAAGTGGGGGAGGATAAAAAAGGGGCTGCTAAAACAAAGAGGTCAAACTTCAACTACTTTTTATCTAATTCCAGGCAAATAGCCTCTTGCTCTGCTCTCTTAAGAAACCCTTTACCGAGCCAATTTGAGTCCGCACGTTAATTAACGGCCCCAGCTGGTGGCTTTCAGAAGGGAGAGTCTCCGTCCCCCATTCTCTTTCCTGGTCCCTGGGTCAAGGCAAGCTGTGTTCCACCCCTGAAGGAGGGTGACTGCCTGCCGCTTTGGGTCACCTTGGGAGAATGGCGTTATTATCCCCGCGGCCACCACTATCTTCTCTGACACATCTACAGGTGCGCCCTTTCTTACTGAGCCTCTCGCGGGTTTCTTTTCCCCTCTGCTGCTGGCCTCCTGCGGATACAGGAGCCTGCCTGTTATTCACCATGCGGTGTATTGTTACCCCCTTTGATTTGCTGCTGTTTGAACCAGATGCTGTCTGTCTTGCAGCATTTAATCCCCTGAAAGGTTGAGAGATGCAATTTATGTGAATGATGGCTCTTTTTAAGAAGGCAAAGTCATATCGTACTTCATGCTTATCGTGAGCAGATTTCCCTGTCTCCACTCCCACCCTAACTAAGAGATTAATGAGTGGAGAAGTCCATTTTGGTGGCTTCAAACTGACCATCTCCTGGGAAATGCCAGCACATTGCAGTGATCACTAGGAGTCGGCAGGGTTCAGTGGCTGGTCTCTCCTTTCTGCACTGAGACACCTCAACCCTATCCTGCGTCATAAATCGAGGGGCGCACGACACTTCTGTCTAGAGCAGCGTCGCGCGTCCGGTGGCACTTTCAGCATCTGGAAAAGAACAGCCCAGAGAGGTTCCTTTTCAAATAACTTCTGTGTACGAAATCTTCTGTATATTTTAAATCATTTCCTCCCTCCATAGACTTTTATTTAAATTTTTAGATCTATTGGTATGGACCTAATAAATACAAGAAGAAAAAAACCCCGCTTAGGTGACTGAATCCGAAGTGCCCAGCGTAGAGCTCGCCAGCCCTAGAAAGGGAACCCTCAGGTCAGCGGGAACAATTGCCTTCACGGACTTGCACAGATCCGCCATGAGAAGGTAGACTGCATTCTCTGGGACCTAAGACATCACACTGTCCAGACAGGAGGTCCCTCTAAGTAGCCACCATTAGGGAAAAACATATTGTAGCTTGTACAAATAAACCTAATAGGGAAAAAATTACAATAGCCCACAACCATGCTAGAAAAGTGGCCACAGCCTTTTGTCCAGGAAAGTTGGATTATGACTCCACCCTCGGTTCCCACCCCATGCAGTTTCCTCAGCTACGTGACTCCTAGTTTGGTTAGGGAGAGAAGACACAGCCTGGGAAAAAGGAACGGTCCATTGTGAGAGGTTTAGGTGTTTCCTGAAGGATGGGCCTTTAATCCGAGTCCTGAAAAGTGAGGAAGTGTTCCCCGGATGAGCCTGAGGAAAGGACCTTTACAGGCAAAGGGCGGTGTGAAAATAGCCAGAAAAGAGTGGCGGGAGGGAAGGGTGTGTTGCAGGGAAGTAGGACAAAGGATGAGACTGGAAGATGAGCAGTAGGTGCTGCAGGGTCTTAGGCGCAACTTTAAGGAGTTTGGACTTGACTCAGTGGAGCTGTGGCAGGGATCTCAGCAGAGGTTGTGTTTGCACACGAATCTGGTGTGTGTGGATTACGCTAAACCATCACAGACATTAAGGCTATCTAGAGATTAATGGACAATTCAGGAAAGGACTAGAGATTAGATGAACAGGTTGGATAATAGAATCTTAATCAAAGGAAACCAATCGTCTAGAGACTAGGTGAATAGCAAAGATAAAAGAGGGAGAAGTTAAGGAAGGGAAATTCTTCCAGGAAGAGAGGGATCAGGTATGATAAGGGTGGAAGCTATTGAGTGTTGTTTCCTCAGTACAGCAGATAGGGAGAGCCCCTCCTATACAACTTTTATCAAAGGGCAGTGGTCCCACAGGTTGCCTGGGGTGGGTGGGGAGATGGGGAGAGCAGGCCTGGTAAAATGCAGACTCCAGGGCCCTGGCCCAGGTCTGACAACTCACTCTGTAGATGATTCTCAGCATGTATTTGCATTTGGTGGGCAAAGGGGAAAAGACAGGGCATGAGGAGAGAACGCACATCCAAAGCTTGCTAGGCAGGGGTGACCTGTAGGTCAGAAGTAGCCTGGAGCCAAGAGCCTGGGCATTGTCGGACCTGGATAAAGGCGGGCTCCAGGTGTCTGCCTCCAGATCAGTCCTCACTCCGGTAGGACACAGTGTGGTGCTCCCCTGAAAGCTCGGGAGCCAGGAGCAAACCTGGGGGAGCTGGCTCTGGCCACAGCGCCATTGCTTGCTGGCTGTGTGGCCGGGAGCAAATTGCTTGACCTCTCAGAGCTTCAAGTTAATGACTTTTTCAAAGAAGGAAACCGGAGTCTGCCCAAGCTCCCCCATCTGGCTGTGGAGGGAGTGACCGAGGGGAGGAAAAGACTGCAGCCAGAGCTGGTGGAGAGCCAGAGTGTCAGCCAGGGCAAGGAGCTCCAGCGAGGAGAGAGCTCAGTGACTCTGTAAGACATTCAAATGATGGCTTTAAGAGTTCAGTAACAGGGTGGGCAGAAGGAGATTTTGTGGGGTCTTCGAAAAGGTCTTGATTCTTGATTTGGGAGGTTAAATGAGAAATATTTTCAGATATTTATTTGTCAAAATGCATTGAGCTCTATGATTAGAATTTGCGTGTTTTACTATGTGTAAATTATACACCTCAGTTTAAGAAAACCAAGAAGATAGACACATCTGAGTAGAGAGTGGTGGTCTCTGCTTTCACCTGGGGCACGGCAGCAGGTGAGGCCGCAGGGAAAGCCACAGGGGAGGCCAGGCCTGAGGCCTGCGGAAGCTCGGGGCCAGGGCCCTTCTCAAGTCGCTCAGCAAGAGGCAGCCGTGCTCTTTCTAGTGGCTCAGAGCCTGTTGTCTCAATGCATTTTGGGAAAGTTCTGGCCTTTAGAGACAAACAGGATGACCTGAGCTGAAGGGGAAGGGAGGGGAGGGGAGGGGAGATGGACTCAGCTACAGCTGAAGGTATGATGAAGGACACAGCCATACATGAACGAGTGGAAGAACGAATGCCCTGGAACACTCTGGCAGAGATGCCTGAAAAGCTGTCCTTCGTGAGACGTGTATCAGTCCACTGGCTTGTGTCTTCCTAAAGAAGATGTTTCTGTAGTCAGGCTTCTGAAGACAGATGTGTGTCGCAAGCCCAGTTCCCAGGGCTGTTTGAAGCACATTTATTTGCCCTTGACAACGAACGTCATTTTCCCTGGGCTCCCTGAACAGTGCTCTCTGTTCGGAGAGGGGGGTCTGTTGGTGCGGCTGCCTAGCCTTAACTAGCCACAGAAAAAACACATCTTTTCTCTCTAAGCCACATGACCTCCTCTGGTGGAACAGAACAGTTACTTAAGAGTTTACAGGACAAACATTGCAAATCACCTCCCTGAGGGGGTGTTAGAGTCGTCACTGGTCCAGGCAGGAAGCTTGGAATCTGAGCAGCCACCCTTCCTGCAAAGAACCCTGGGGGCAGAGGCTCCAGGCCCACGCTCATCTCCGGAGGCCAGGACACTGCTGAGGGGAAAGCATGAAGGGGGCAGGAGGGGTGGGGGTGGAGATTCCAGCTCTCTCCAGAAGACAGGAACACGGGAAAATAATCCTGCTGTTATTTCTCCTGGGAGCCGCTGTAGAGAGGAATTTCAAGTTCTCCTTCATGGCAGCTACAATGAAGACAGTAACTCAGAAGTTTTAGAAAGGCAGCCCACGTGAAAAGTCAAGGACCTTAGCCATTCAACTGTTCGCAGTACCTTCCCCAGGTTCTGAAAAAGGGAACTTTGCAAATAAAGCAACAGGAGAGACACTGGATGTGAATGAGGAGTGGGGGGTGTGGGGGCGGAGCCTGAATTCGATAGCAGCAGAAAGCCAGCTAGAGGCCCCGTCAGGAGCATCACATTCAGCTTGCCAACCTTCTCTTCTCTGAGCCTTCTGTCAAACACGGCAATCACTCTCCTTTAAATTAGCTCAAGAACATTGATGCCCCGGCTCAGGGACCTCTCAGAGTCTAGGGGCTTCTTCTGGGTTACGAGGGGCTCCCTCTTCTCTTTGACCAGTTGAAGGGCACAGCTCTTCTTTTATTACAGGAATGTGAATCCCGTGATCACTTTGCTCCTGCTCTTGAGTTGGTTGACCCCCAAGAAATGGTCGCTTTCATCACAGAAATACCATGAGCTGCAGTGGTATTCAAAAGGATGCCAAAGGAAGGGGTAAACGCTTTTTGGAGACAGTTTACTGATACCAAACCGACAGGGCCTCCTGGGAACAATGGACAAGTTCCTTGTTTCCCACCCAGAGAGCAGCCAGTAGCACCTGCTGCAGGCGCGTCCCAGTACAATTCCTGTGACTTGCTCCGCTTCCTCCCCTTACAGCCTCAACCGGTTTCGATTCTGGACTTCAACCAGTACTTTCAGCTGTTTCACACAGAAGAGGGCACAGACGCACTGTGCACACCGCAGACTCGCACACCTTCCACCCCTGGTCTCGATCTGGGGTTGCACTGAACATCATTCGGTGTCAACAAATGGATTTTACAAAGATTTACCCCCCATGACAGTTGGATGCCTACTAAGTGTTCCTACAAAATGTCAGTTCACCTGATTGCAACGATCACAGACGAATGTCTCCTGCTTTCTTTTCCAACTTTGTAACACAGGCTGAGGAGGGCTGGTTTTCAATCCTCCGGGATAGGGCTGATGCCCAAGCGCCCAGTTTTCCCATTGGTCCACAGAGCTGGCTGCCTGCAAAACATGTCTAAAATTATCCCTAATTCTAAGTCCATTCTGCACAATCAACCTCTCCAATATAGTAATTCCAAAATCTTTCTTGATTCCTGCTTTTAATAAAGTACATTTACAGAGGATATGAATTCCAGATTTGATTTCAAACTCTGGGGATGCATATTCCTCTTCTGGAACTTGTATATCCGGTCCTGGAATTAAAAGAGAAAGAAAAAAAAGAAGAAGAAGAAAAGAAAGAAAAAGAGAGCGGGAAAGAGTCCATGGCATAACTAACATTCCTTGTGTTTCTTCTGTCTTCTCCACGCTGAGCCTGGAGGAGAGAGGCAGGCTGACACGCAGTATCTGGTTAAAGTCAGGTAAGTAACACTCTAGGGGAAAAGCCTGAAGTTAGTTGCCAACCTCTTTTTCTGTGTTTTTGCAGATGGATAAGACCTACAGCCAACAAAAGTTTCAATTGTAGGTGATACTTGGGAGAAAAGAAACACTTTGGTTCAATTACTGTTCTATCAGCTTCGCGCCACTTCATGCATTGGGCATAATGAAAGGCCCATAAATCACATGACCCCCACTCCTCCTGCAGGTTTACGTAGGTCAAAGGAACATCCTCAGCCATAAGATTCTTCTGAAGGAAGACTCGAAGACATGATGGGGGCCTGAGCACAGGACACTGAAGGTGTACCTCAGAGTGTAATCACCTTTCACCATTGGTGCCCTGCCCAAGTGCTGGGGCATCTTCTGCAGGCTCCCTGAGGAGGCTCTTGGACCTGTGGGAGGAGCATGGGGCTGGGACCAGGAGGCCTAACCCCTGTTGTGGTTTTGCCACCTGGTCGACCATGGATGAGATATTTTATCGCTGGACCTTGGTTTTTGTGTATGTGAAATGGAGATAGTAATGTCTGCCTCATCTGGTCCCATGGTACACATGGGCCTTTCCTGCACAGGAAGGAGAAGGTTAGGCTAGGAAGCGGGATCACCAAAGCACTCACCTTGCTCTCAGAGTAGAGTACAGAGGACTTGGAGAGACACTTTGGTTTTTTTTTCAGTGAGTCCCCATCCCCCTGGGATGTGGGAAACTGAATTTGCTTCAACCCTCTCATCTCAGTCCAATCCTGTGCTCTGGAACAGCGTTCTTCTGATAACTCAGTTTTTCTTTTTTCCTTTTGGAGAAATGCTCAGAGTTCCAACTGTCTCTCTTCTTCCCTCTCTCACTGAGACGGTGTCTGGGTGCAGGAGGGAAGCTCACTGTGTTCTCACGGGCAGAGGGAACAGACCTGAGTCCATGTGGCATGTTTCAGATCCTCACTGTGTCTGCTGTGGGCTGGCCGGTCTGGGCTGCTCCCTGTACTGATGACCACTGATGTGCAGCTTGTCCCGCTGCTCGGCATTCAGCCGGTGTTTGCTGCTGAAGACTATGGGTTGGGTAGCTTGTGGTTCATTTTCTCTCTTCGCTGAATCAGAGCCCAGCTTTCTTATTTCCTAGTTTACCCCCTCTCAGCTCTCCATTGGTGCTCTGGGCCCTGGGTCTGGCTGTAAGGTCGGGGCCCAGGCACTTCATTTGCAGCCTTGGCCACAGTGCCATCTCACCCACAGTGGCCATCCCTCTCTGGTATATCCTCCAGCCGGAGTCCAGCTAGCATCTGTGCCCCACCCCCTCCAGGGACACACAGGATACGTTGTGTTCGTTCCCCACCACACAGGAACTGAGGGTAGCTTGGGAAAGCTCAGCTCCAGCCCTTCCACTGCCAAACCACGCTGTGCTGCCGAGTTCACTCTGATGTGGCCACTCCCAGATCAGTGTGGGGAGCCTGTTTCCAAGCAGTCTTAACTGAGGGAAAGGCCTTGTGTTGATTTTAACGGGTGTAACTAACCTCCCCCTCTGGGCAGCGTAGCAACAGAAAGTCAAGACCATCATGTGTTTCCAGCATCCGTCTCCCTTCTCCTTCTCGTGGTCCTTGAGGACCAGAAATGGGCAGGCTTCTTGCCTCTGCAATTCATCATTCTCATCTAACCCTAGAGCACTTAGCCTCGTGTCCTGGTCATCATAAATAGAACCAGTCCTTGCATGCGTAGGAAGAGTCCTATAATCTGAGTTCTACCTATGGACTTGGTTCTTGTTACACTAAATGGGAGCTAAAGAAGTTTAGAAAATCTTATTTCTCTCTCAACAATGCCCAGTTCTGCAGCTGTTATTCCTACAATATGTCTCTGACAATGGGAAGGTAGAGGGATGGGCCAATCAATGAAACACAAAAGAGAAAAGTGTATTAACAGTATGCAAAGAACGTTGTTCCTATTTCAACCAGATAACCTTCGGAACTTTTTAAAAGCATTTAATTCCTAAGATGGTACTTGAGACTGCAGTTTGGAAAGTATGACATGCTTTTCAAATGTGTACCTGTATACTAACTTTATTATTATCAATATTCTGGTTCCAAAGCACTAGCCTCAGAAATCCGCCTGGGGCAACTTTAACCTTGATGAATGGCCACTTAACATACTGATTCCGAACAACGCTTAGCAGCCGTGTAAAAACTGTTTCATGAATTATTCTGAAACATCTGCCTGGAGCTAATTTCCACTCTCTAATGTATTACTTTAGAGATTATAAATCAGGCTCTGCTGGCCATGGTCTTTCACTGGAATAACTCACTTTACCTTCACCCCCACCACTCCGTTGCCGTGCCTTTTAGAGAACAGTCTCTGTGACCTGGCAAAGAACTCAGAGACGATGGGCTCCTCGGCTGCTCAGGAAGGTGGGGGAACAGACAGCTCTACTACAGAAGGTGAGTTGGCCTTCTTGTAATTTCCTGACCTTCAAATGAATTGATGTTGGTATCGAGTAATAGAGAAGCAGCCTTCCTAGAGCAAGGCCACCGGGGTGTTCGTGAGAGCTGCTAAATCAACCTGCGCTAGTCTGCCTTCTGGGCGGATGCCAATTACCGCCATCAAGTGAAATCAGTCAACCAAACGGGTTCTGTCTCTGAGTTCAGTACACTCCTATGCCCACTGAGGATCATGAAGAGGATCTGAGCAGGCTCTCGGCCTGGGAAACTTACAGTCTCAAGGAGGGCATAAAATGAATCGTGAGACAATTAGAAAACAAGATGGAACTCTAAATTCTGTGGCACCTTCTGTAGGAAAAATGAGAAGAAGGCAAGACTAGTCTGAGCAGATTTCACAGAAGGCTGGAGGGATGTCTGGATTGGGATAAGCGTGAGAGAAGAGAAATAACAGAAGAGGGAAAATAAAGAAGGCGCAGATGTGGAGATGAACATGTGTTGGGCACTCGAGGATGACTACTTAACAAGGTGGGAAGGGAGAGGGAGCGGATTGGTAGAGAAAGTAGGACAGACAGTAGAGCATCTAAAAAACAGGGCTCCTGATAGACAAGAGGGTGCCATTTGTAGGTTCATAGCATAAAATGTGATGAGGACAGCTGTGCTTTTAGGAGGACAGAGGACGAGAGTGACTATATTACAGGAAGTATCTGAAGCTAGAGGGGCAGTTTCCTCGTCCTTCCACCAGGGCTGTGGTAGCGGCAGTAGGAGAAAAGAGGGAAAAGCAGGTTCTAGAGACATACACAATGAAGAACTAAGAATTCCTGATCATTGACTGAATACGGGAAACGAGGGGGAAGGAAGTTAATGGTTTTTAGAATCAGAAACAGAAGTAACAGTGATGCCATTGTGAAGAAGGGAAAGCTAGCTGGTAGAAAAGGAAGGCTATCCCGAGGGCAGAATAGCAGGGGAAGAACCGCATCTGAAAGCAAAGTGGTTGGTTTCTAGTGGTTATTTGGTTTATTTCTATTGGTTACGGTTATTTCTATTGGTTCCAGCTTAGCCTTCCAGCTGAACAATCAACACGAAGCCCAAAGATGCCAAACACCTTGGCAACGTGGACAGTTCTGCCTCTAAAACCTGGACCTGGGGTGCTTCAGTTGTCAGTTAGAGAAGTCGCAAGCCTGCCTACCTCACCAGATGGATGCGAGGACAGGAGGCTTAGGAGCACTGCAGCTAAGGCTCTGGAGTTGTGCTGACTGTTTTCAGACCCCGGCTCCACTACTTACTACTAGCTGATGGTTCTGGCAAATTACAAACACCTCTCTGTGCTGAACTTCTTCATCTATAGCAACGGAGATAATACCAACTCATAAACCAGAACGTTTGTGTTAAACACCTAACACTCGATACAGTTACTCAATTCAGTAATGACAATAAATGTTAGCTATTTTTCATTTCCATCAAATAAAATAACAAGTACTAAAACAATTTATAAATTTCAAAGCTCTCAAGAAAGAAAAGCTGTGGGGTTGTTTGCTTGCTTGTTTGTTTTTGATAGAGGCAGTGGGGTAGATTATAAAAAGTATTGGACTTGAAGACTCCCGTTACCCTGCATCCAACACCAATTGGTTCTGTTACTCAAGGCAAGTTGCCTGACCTCTAAGAAGCCTGTTTCCTTATTCACAGATTGTAAATGATAATGCACGCCCTACCTATCATGGGGTTCTGAAAATAAAAGAGATGACTCGTGGGAAGACAGTCTGTAAACTGTAGGTTGTAGAAGGTATTATCATTAGGATACTAAAGAGCCACCCTGCATTTGCATGTGATGATCAGAATGAATACTCAGTTCATTCCATTAAGATCTCATTTGCCCAGGCTCTGTTACTCCGTTGCCTCAGAGGATGTTCAGTAGCCCTCCGAAGAGACACCCTGGGTGACTTTAGGTTGGCCTGGGCTCTGGACGTGGTGGCAATAACTCTGAACAGAATCACTACTGAGCTTTACACATTCACTACTTCTTTTGCAGGGTTACGCTCCAGTGGGGGCAGAGGTGGAGTAGCTGGGTCAATGGTTAAACTGAATTTCCATCTCTAAAAAAATCCTTTTAGGAAAAGCCTCCATCCTTTTATTTTTAAAGAATGTCCATCTTGGTCTGCTCCTATGGTGCCCTCCGCAGTCCTCCCTAGTCCAGCAATGCTGAGTCATTAGTATGGATGGCTCATATGAAAACAAGGCTTTGAAAGGCAGGACAGGAACAAATTCTGATTTGACCTCCAGGTGCCCGAGGAGCCCGAGGTTTCTGTTCCCGCTCTGCACGCCAGTCTCAGCTCCCAGGGCCGGCGGGAAGGGAGCAGAGTTCACGGTGCCTTTCAATCAGGTGTGTTGCTTTAGGCAGCAAGGATGAGTCATCTGTTGTGTGAGCTCATTAAGTGTCTGTTTCTTTAGTCTCCTTGTCTTCCTTTGTAGAACTTAGTTCTATAAAGGGCTTGGGTCTGAATAAAGCAAGAATTTTAGTCAACGTCACCTTCACCTGTCATATTAGAAAGACATCCCTCGCACGCCAACCCCCTCTCTCTTTTCCTTCTGTTGTTTATTTGCACAGTTTTAATATTTTGGAGATTACAGTCATTTATTCATAAACTCAACTTAAGTATTGGAAATCTGAAGTGTTGCTTGCCAAAAGAGCATGAGCCTCCTAACTTTTGCTGCAAATATCCACTCGGTACAGCCACTGTCCTCTGCTTCGGTTACAGAGCCAGTCTGAAGTAAGAAGCATGTTTTCCACCCACAGGTTGCTATTTACAGTTCTGTAAACTCAGATCTGTCCTTGGCCTATTCCTCCTGACCTGTGGCAATCACAGCAGATGGAACTGGCCCCAGTTCTGGCTTAGACCTTGGGGCTCTAAGCAAGGGGCTTTATCTGCTACCTTGGTTCCCAAGAACCCTTACATCAGCAACCTTTGGGAATAAAGGACCCCAGGAGCACTTGAAAAACAAAATGCACCCTAGCTGGTGTGGCTCAGTGGATTGAGCTCAGGCCTGTGAACCAAAGTGTCTTGGGTTTGATTCCCAGCCAGGTCCTCAGTGGGGGGCATGTGAGAGGCAACCACAAAGTGATATTTCTTTCTATCTCTTTCTCTCTCCCTTCCCCTCTCTCTAAAAATAAATAAATATATTTTTAAAATGAAATGTAACTATGGTACATTTCAGAAGGTGGGGCTTTTTCTTTCATTTCACAGGGTATCAAGGTATGATTTGGAAATTATAATCAAAATACACTTATAGTGCTGTCGATATGAATTTAAAAGGTAGGGAACCACTAGAGAGATTCTTGTTACTATTTTTCCTTTTTAAAGATTTTATTTATTCATCTTCTGAGAGAGGGGAAGGGAGAGAGTAAGAGAAGGAGAGAAACACATGTGAGAGAGAAACATTGATCAGGCCGCCTCTTGCACGCCCCCAACAGGGGACATGGCCCACAACCCAGGCATGTGCCCTGACCAGGGATCGAACCAGTGACCTCTAGTCTTGCAGGTGGACACCTAACCCACTGAGCCATACCAGTCAGGGCTCTCACTACTATTTTTCAACTGAGAGGATTCACCCCTTCCAAATCCTTTATTTAGCCAGGGTGGGGCATCATAAATCTGTCTTCTATTCTAAATGCACAGGCATTCTCCTTTCAAGTGCATCACATTCAAAACAAAACTATATTTGCATTTGGAATTTATCTCTGTTTAAATGGATTCCCCAAGTTAACATCTGATGTAATTACTTTCCGGCATTGTACCTGGGAACCAAGCTGTGGCTCTCCATCTGCCAGCTAGCCTGCGCGGTGGGGTGGATACAGGCAGAGGAAGTGAGTGACTTAAGTAATTTGTAACAAGATCCCATTTCTCTTGCAGCAGGAGGTTTTCAGTAAGAGAAACAGCACCTTTTTGACTTCAAAAATAATTACCTTGTAAAAATTAAAAACCCCAAGAGACTTGAGCATAAAAGTTCTGCTAAGTAGCAAAGTAGCAAAAACCCATTTGGTCCTAGTGAAGCTTTCATCTTAATATTGCCAGGTCCCTGGCTCTGCATTGGGACTAATTCAGAGAAGTAAATTTCTGCGAAGACAATTATACACAGAAGTACAAACTCTTCAGCAATCCCAGCCCAGGGAGTCATGAGCAAGTCAACCCATCACCCTTTCTTCTTTCTTCCAGTTCTAACAAGACAGAAGTCGGGTGCCATGATGCCTGTGGTCACGTGCATCATCCGTGGCCATCACCTGAATGCCACCATATTCCAGGCTGGTCAAGCAGAAGATAGGTGTCATGCTGACTCAGTCACTACGAGCCATGTCATGAGTGAGGACAAGAGGAAAAGGTTCTCCTCCTTCCCTTTCCAGGTTCTTCTCCGTCCAGTTTACTGAGACTCACGAGGGCAGCTGGGTCACTTCAGGTTAGAGATGGAAAGAGCAGCACCCACTCCTCCAGCCCCGGGGCTGTGAGTTTATCACTTAGGGTGCTCTCCAAAGAGCTTCAGATGGGGGCTGTGCGAGCACGTCTCAACTCACCTTTGGACAATCGACACTCAGGCTCTATGCAAAGAAAACCAGCCGGGGCAGTTAATAAATTTGCATCCTGGTCTAACACCCTTTGCATCTCAAGGGACCTCCCAAGCATTGTTCACTTTCTGGGGAACTTGGACATATGACCAGCCTCCAGGCTGTGACCCAAAGAGGTCATGTGGACAGTCTCCTGGAACGCTTTCCCTCCCGGAAGGCTGGGCTGCTGTGCTTGGCTGACCTGGCTCTGGAGTGCAGTGTGGAGTGCAGTGTGTCTGGGATGAACCCCTCCAAAGACAGTATCCCCTGGAAGTTCTGCCCAGCCAGCTATCCCAGAGTAGACGGCAGTATTCCAGGCCCCTTGAAATTGGTAATTTGGACTCCTGCTCCTCCCCAAAAGCATTCCTTTTGTCTTCTCTCTTCCACTGCAGACAGCCTTGGCCTAACCCTAGTGTCGGGCCTTACAGGTGACCTGCAGACCAGTCTATTACTAATATTTTTGAGGTAATTTTATTAGTTAGAACTAGTTATGTTAGGTTATATACTCTGCTAACAAATTAACCCCAAGATTCCCAAGGTGAATACCAAAAAGATTTATTTCTTGCATGTGCTAAATGCAAGAAATAAACAAGTCAAGGGCTGGGGCGGGGGCGGGGGGCAGTGTCAGAGGAAATTCTGCTCCGTCAGTCACTCAGGGATCCAGGCTGATGGAGGCTCCACCATCTGTAGCTGCAACATTTAGAACACGGGACTCCTCTGGTCTCAACAGGAAACAGAGACACTGGACGCCTCACCTGCTCTTCAGTGCTTGGACGCTTTGGCTGATCAGTGATCAGTGTCGCTTCTGCTCGCACCCCATAGGCCTACAGCAGTCACGTGGTCCCACCCCACCACAGAGGGCTGGGCAATCTAGCCTGCTATGTGTCTGCAAAGATAGGAGAACCAGATACTGGCGGGCACTAGCAATACTTACCACAATGCTCATGCGTTTGTTTTAGGCACGGATTATTCATTATTCATTACCTAATGTAATGAATAAACACTAGAAACGACAGAGAAGATCTCACTCCAAGCATTGAGAGGTTTCATGAATCTCAGCTAATGTGCTCCTGTGGCCTCAAGCAGGAATGTGTGGGATTCAGAGTTTCCTTTTTTCTTTTCTTTTTTCTCCCACTGAAGAGGTCAAACACTGAAAACGTGTCAAGGAGCCCTGTTGCAGATAGCCAAGCTACAGGCAGCAGCAGTGGGGCCATGCCACAATGAAAACAGCCTCTGGCTAACGCACCCCAGGGCTGCCTGTGGTCCCGTCTGCCCACAGGCCTGCAGATTCAGCCCGAGTCTGTGCTTTGAATCCATCTTCAGCGTGGCAGGCCTCGCCAGCTCGGAGATGCCAGAGTTTAACTTACTGGAACAGAAACCACATCAAAAAGCCAGTCACATGACAGCGCCGAGGAACTCAACCCCACATCAGAACGCTTGGGCTCGAGTGGAAGTCCTGAAAAGTAGTGTGTGTTCTTCCTGGGAATTAAGAACATGTGGGCCAGGCCTAAGTATAGCCTATCCTGACCATGTTTTGGATGAGGAATTGAGACGCTTGGGCTCTCGGGGCCAGGACTGACCTGGCCACGAGATGGAGGCCACAGTCACTGCATCTAACTTCTAGAGAATATAAATGACCTGCCCACAGCAGACACTCACAAAGGTTTTCCTTCATGATGATGATTTTAGCGCGACTTCTGGGGGTAGGGATAAACCTCGGTTCATGACACTCTGTTGTTTTTTTAGAGGATATAGACACAGAGCCAGGTGCTGCCTTAACTTCTTGGCAGTGAGTAGGAGAAGTTGGTAATTTGCAGGACCTGAGAACCACCAGCAAGCTCCAGTCATCGACAGCAATAATAGCTTGTACCACTTACTGTACGCATACTCAGCTCTAAGTATGCACTCTGTTTGAAGATCTGTGCACATATTATTTTATTTAATCCTCACAACTACCTATGAGGAAGCTACTATTATTATCTTTTTTTATGCAAATGAGAAAACTGAGGCTGAAAAAGTTTAAGGACCCTGTCCATAATCACAAATTTAAGAATTAAGGGAGGTGCGTTCCAACATAGGTCTGTTTGATTGCAAAGCTCACGTATGTTTCAAAAATAATTTCTTTTTAATAACACAACTAATAGGAAGATTTTTAAAAAAAATACAGAAAAGAAGAGAGAATAAAATAAGTATCATTGGTAATCCACTGTCTGGAGATATTCACTGCCACAACCTGGTTTATGTATATTTTGAATTTTTTCTACTCAGATATCACTCACAAGTGACTTGAACTTCCTTAGGCTGCCCTTGTTCTTGGCCTTGGTCAACCTTCGGTGACATCAGCATTCAGAATTATCCCCCAAAGAACATAATGCAACACCAAAAACAGCTGCTGAATAATGCAGAGTTTACCAAAAGGTTTGGGGCAACCCGGAGCCCTTTAAACAGTTCATCTTCTCTCCTCTGCATCCTCTAGACATCTTCCTTTCCTCGTGAAAACCAATTTTTCGTTATCTTTTTTCCCCTCTAATGTGTACCCTCATCCACCATGCGGCTCAGAAAAACAACAGGTTCTTCTCAGGACCCTCTCTTCATAATGGCAGAGGGCAGGATTGTAAATCATGAAAAATGTCTTCTTGTCTTTTTCCCACACATTTTCTTACCAAAAGGAGTTTATACTGTTCAGTAACCCACTTTATTTTTCTCAAGAGTATATTATGTTATAGAAAAGAAATATCTGAGCTCTGTTTGTCATTATTTTCCTTGATTGATGAGAATGGAAAAGCAGGTGCCGGCCTGCACCCTGGGAAGTTTCTGGAAAGAACACTGTTAAGATTATATCCTTTTGAGTTCTAAGAGTCATTCTGACTACATTTAGGTTAATATTCAACATGTTTTGGTTTAAAGTATGTTATGTAAAAGAAATGTTTTTACAGGTCACCAAGACCTGACCAGATACATGCTTTATATCTACTCTTAACAAAACTCGGTTTTATTAAACAAGAAAAAGCAGTGGCAGTAATAAGAGTTAGGCTCAATCTTTCCCCACGTTATCCCGCATATTCTTCTGATTATGACTTTGGAGTGAAAAAAAAGCCATTAAGAGAAAAACCTGAGTTCATTTCTGATGAAACAGCTTTGAGGAGGTGCACCAGTGGAGCAGACCAGCTTCTGATGCTGAAGAGACTGTCACGTGAGCGAGCGGAGCCCTCGTCTGGGGGCTGAGCTGCTGGCACACTCTGTTTATCTGAATTAGCGGCCTTCAGACATTTCTGAACACGTACCGTGTAGCGGATTCAAGGTGGCCAGAGAGATGGGCTCTGTGCTTTCACTTCTCGGAACTTGGGTGGACTCTTAGATAGTTTTGACCAACAGAATATGATGGAAGAGACACTATTTTCTTGCTCTAGGCTTGAACCCTCTGATAACTTCTACTTCCTCTCTTGGAACATTTTCTCTTAGAGCCAGGACTCCTCACTTCATGAGGAAGCCCAAGCAGCCCAATGAAGAAGCCACAGAGAAAAGAACCCAGACTTCCCTCTCCCCCAGCTGCCAGCAGCCCTGGGGAGCTCCCAACCGAGTCAGCACAAACTTACAACCATGTGAGGAAGCCATCTGGGAAGTGAATCTTCTAGATACAGTTGATTGCTCCAACTGATACTAACTGAGGCAAAAGTAAACTGCACAGGTGAGTCCTTCATAAATTTCTGATCTACAGGACTGTGAACAAAATAAAATGGTGTTTGAAGCCACTGAGTTTTGGGGTTGTGTGTTACACAGCAACAGATAACCAGAACATATCTTTATCGTCAAAAACATTTTAGCAACCTTAGTATATTTATTTGTTGTATACTATTCAGTGACATTATATACATTATTTTTTAAAAAGAAAGTACAAAAAGGTTACCATAACTAGAAGTTCTAAAATTTTCTTCTTGTAACCCACAGGTTTGTTTTGAGTATGCAACATGTTTTGGCCACCGTTGATCTAGAATAGATCATACTTGAGTCCCATCCCACTGCCAGTAAACAGTCTCCCAACATAAGGCAAGTGTTTGGAAAGCGGAGAGTGTATGGACCGCACACGGTCCAAGAAGGGATAACTACGACACGTTTATGGAGAGCCAAGTTTGACCCAAACAAGAATACGCAGACTATAAGACCAGAAGGGCAATTTTTGCCACTTCCATATTTTTCCACTTTTAATTACCACAATCGATACATTTAAAACTTTTTCATTTGTTTTGTTTTTCAAGAGTGAACCATTTAATTGAATCATGCTGTGGCCTAGGGAGAGTTTGGAGGTGCTAGTTCAAAGCCATGCTACAATATGCGAATACTATTCCAGGTCAGGAAGTAAAATTTCACATCATTATTTTAATAAACACATTAGTGTATTTATTAAATTAGAGGAGTGATATTCTAATGAGTGGACATATCGTTTTCTGACCCTTAAGTGATCATTGGATATTCAAACTGTTTTCCAGTTTTTTGGTAATTATAACAGTCATTCTTTTTTTTTTCAAGATTTTATTTAGTTATTTTTAGAGAGGGGAAGAGAGGGAGAAAGAGAGGACGAGAAACACCAATGTGTGGTTGCCTCTCACATTGCCCCTCCCCAACTGGGGACCTGACCTGCAACCCAGGCAAGTGCCCTCACTGGGAATTGAACCGGTGACCCTTCAGTTCACAGACCAGTGCTCAATCCACTGAGCCATACCAGCCAAGGCTGTAATAGTCATTCTTATAGACAAATCTTTGACTACTTCCTTTTTTATTTAATTATTTCTTTTGGATGCATTCTGAAAAGTAAAATTGTTGGTGATGGACAAGCACACGATATAAAGAAGCATTGTCAGCTTTCAATCCAGAAAGTTTGAGACAATGTATACTTCCTCCCAAAGTGTCCATTTTCTAAGTACCCTCAATGATACTTGGAATTAAAATTTAAAAAAGAAAAATTTCAATTTAATATAAAGACTGTACTCCACATATGATATGTATTTTATGTATTAAACTTACCCTTTCATTAAATTTTGCCTTTTTGCCTATTTTTCCTATTTATTTTTATAAGCTGCTTCAGAATTTTTTTTTGGTGGGTAGGAATAAAGCATCCTACAAATAAACAGTTTTAAAGAGGTAATTTCTTAATTCTGGGGAGATAGAGATGGCAGTTTTATTACTCAATAACTCTTTTCATTTGCAAGTGTCATAAACAGAACACCAATTGGCTGAAACAAAAAAGGAATGTTTTGGCTCACTGAAGAGTTTCAGGCACAGCTGGACTCAATGGTTCAAATAACATCATCAAGACTCTCTCCATCTTTCAGCTCTAGTTGCCTCTGCTTACTTTCATTCCTAATCTGACTCTTCTTTCACATCAGCAGGGACTCAGAGAAAGAGTGCATCTTTCCCAAGAGCCTTAACAAAAGGTCCAGAGAAGAATGATTGGCCAGCTTAGGTCACGTGACTGTACCTGAGCCCATCATTGTGGCCAGGGTAATAGGAAACTCTGATTGGCCAGGACTTAGTTTCATATCTTTAGTTAGGGACATGGTGAGTTCTGCCATAGCCAAAAAAATGAATACTACAGAATTGGGGGCTAGGTAATTCCAATAGGGGGGATCCTGGGCAGAAAAATGTACATGTGCACGTGAACAGATGTGATGGGGTTTGACCAACCACAGCTCCCTCTGGGTCTTAATAAAAGGTGATTTGATAAATAGAAATAGGGTCTAGGAGCCAGGAAACCTGGGATTAGTCCTACCTTTTCACCATCACCTGTGGGAGCTGTCTGCGCTTTAGATATCTCATTCATCAAAAGGAAAGATGAGTCCCCACCTTACCTACCTCAGATCACTCTGGTAAGGCTCGAATGAAATTATGAATGAGAAAGTGCTGGCCAAAAAAAATAAAAGTATCATGCAAATATATGCTGCATACAAATAAAACTAAACCCAGGGAATTCTGTGTATTCCTAGTTGCAGTTTCTGCATGAGCACCCCTTTGAGAAATCAAATTTAAAAATCAGTGCACTGTGACTCTCAGGCCTACACACCCCTTAACATTCACTCTGTCTAAAGCTGTTTGTTTTCATTGTGCTGGAAGTCATGTTGAACTGTTGTCCTCAGGAAGCAGGAAAGGGTAGTGGCCATAATCACCACTAAAATTTGGAAATAGTATTGCTGTTACACCATGCTAGTGTCTTTCTAGGAAAATTCATATCCTGTCTGTCTTTGCTTTCCGTTTAGTTAACAAGCCTGTGACCTTCCCTTGCATGGAATGACCCACAGTCCAGCGCGAAGCAGCAGGAAGCACCCAAGTGCATCTGGGCGGCCCTGCAGTTGTGGAGCTGCTGAATCCCTCTCAGTATGGGGCCAGAGAGAGGAGCCAGGCAAGGGGGCTCTCTGAGAGGCTGAGGTCTCCCGCTTGGGAAATTTGTTTACAAATGGCCACACGCAGGCAAGGAATGATACACAAGGCTTGTTTTTTGCCCCGTTACCTGGGGAAACCTGCACTAACTGTTCTCAGCCAACAACATAGAATAGATTATGCTCTGGGCTGCACAGGAGAGCAAGACTTCCACAGGTATCCCTGCTCACAGCTGCCAGCATGTGGAAAGAGATGAGAGGCCCCCTGGAAGGATGTTACAACCAGTCTCAAATGAGGGAATGCTCTTGTGTGGGCAGCCACTCTCTGCAAAAGGGTGATTTAGAGACTGAAACTCCCCAAAAGCACCCTCTCCTTCTCCTCCAGCCCACCACGTTGCTGCCTAAAATTCCTACAATCGTGTCATTGTTTCAGAGGTATTATCTCCCAAAAGCCCCATTAAAATGCACATATGAAGAGAGGGTAGGGTAGTTGAGGAAAAACACTAACAAACACATTAAGTCATTATCCTCCAAGAACTGTAATCTGTGGGGGGCAGAGAGAGCAATTAAGGAGAGGCCAGAATGAGGACACTAGATATTTACGGGGAATGAAGTCTTGAAGATAACTTCTGCTTGCCTGTGAGGCCAGTCTCTGTATGTTAAGAATTACTTAAAATGCATCTCCACAGACCATCACATCGCCAGGCACTTGGTCACGTCTGACCTCATCTCTTGATTTAAATAGAGAGGAGAAGACAACAGCCTTGTCTGTCATCTTGACTGCGGATTTTGCTAAACGGTTGTTTATATCTCAGTGCCCTGTTGGAAACTTCTGAGATTTGAGGTTCTCTGGCTGGAACTGGTTCTCAGTACAAATCTGTAAAAACAAAATCTGAGTTTTCTTGATTTCCAGATGGTATCTGTTAACGTGAACAGCGCCGCTTCAGGAACACTTTCAAGTTTATTTTCTTCTGCTGAACAGAACGAGGGTCTGGGCCGGAGAGCAGCTTCCCTCCATTTTGCGGAGCTTTGACTCTTGGTTGCTGATTTTTTTCTCTTCTTGGCCATTCTTCTCTTGCTTTTTCTTACCAATTCCTTCCTCTGTTGCCTCTGATTAGTGACTAGAACTGTATTTGCTGACTGTCGGGTCGCAGGTTTTATCGGCTGTGGCGCCCCATTCAGGGAATCTGTATTACCTCATGACATATGGCACAGCACACACTTTGAAAGCCGGGAACTGGAAAGTTTCTCTTTTGGCAAGTTTTCCCCAGTCACCCGGGCAATTTCCACATGCAACACTTTCCATCCTCATTGAGCACAGAGTTTAGAGGGTTTGAAATAAAAAGACCTCTCAGGTTTTCAGGCCTGGCCAAAAAAAAAAAAAAAGCCATCTCCACCAGATGCCCAGACAACTAACTAGTCAATTCAAACAGTTTGGTCTGAAGCATCAGTCAGTGCAGAGCATTCTGGGGGCTTAGGTCTCATTGTATGGATAGCCTTAATAGTAGATTTTTTTCCCTCCAGGCTGACATTTAACCCAGTTGTAAAATCAAGCAATGAGATGGTCAGCTTTGGTAACAGCGGGGCTTCTGTTCCTGAAAAGAAATGCAACAAGTGAGGAAGGCAAGGACTATCATTGGGAAGGGTGGCTCGGTAGCCAGGGCTACAGAATGGAATCCAGGCAGTGGGACCTCATGATGGTCACAGGTGGCTCTGAGGGGCATGCAGCAGCCGGAGAGCTAAGCCAACTTAGGAGCTCTGGTCAAGCCAAGGGAGACCAGATCACGTACTAAACAGCCTCCCTCCATCCCCCCTCACCTGAGAAGACCATCAGGGCAAGTAGCAACCAGGAAGACATGAGAAAGCTCACCCGACCTCCCAGGATGCGGAGGACACGCCTGAGGCCTTCCCTCCTGTAAGCCGCACACAGCTCTTCCTCTGTATCCCAGACACTATCTGAGGGTGCGATGAAGGAGAAGAAGCATTTTTATCACGAGTGACCATACTCTACCCAAAGGGACTGTTTAAGTCATTGAAACTTTTAAGTAGGTTGGACAGCTAGTTACTTTTTTGCCTCCTAACCAGTGGATGAAGGTGGCTCAGGGGACAGGCCAGCAAAGTCGTAGACACCGTAAACTACTTGCACCTTCTGTATATGGCCTCAGTGCAGTGTGCATTAATTCTGTCCTCTTGCTACAGGAAGAGTCGGACCTACCCCCTCTGCTCCCCAGCCCACACTGTTGACCGGCACACAGAACCCTCTGGGCTTTTGCTATTGCTCAGATCCCCCCTGCTGATGAGCGGCTGTGATTCACTCAGTCTCTTTCCGAACACGTGGGCCCTCGGGCTCCTCCGTCACTCGATTTCATTTGCTGCAAGTGGCTCACATGTTTGGCATTTGCTTAGCTCCTCTCTGCACATTCTCTTCCCAAATCCTGTCCCTCGAGGAGTTTTCCTCTGTTCTCTTCCACAGTTCCAAGGGGCAGGACCAGACCTTAGCCTCAGGCTGACCCCAAAGCCATGAAGGAAAATGCAGGAAGGAAATCCTTGAGGAGAGTCTCAAAGCTACATGCCAACTGACAAAATGTAGGCTCCTTGGGACAGCTTATGTAGAAACAGTATACCTAGAATTAAGTCAATAATAGATCTAGAACTAAGGCCAAGAAAAAAAAATATGGTCTATTATGCTAAGGACAGAACACCTTCCTTCACCTCATCCCTATTCTCACTCTCCCTCTCGTATATTATTCTTCCTGTTTGTTTGCATAGTGAGTTCCTAAAGACTCTTAATAAAAATAATATCAATAATAACACTTACCAAGCACTTACTGAGCACTTACTACGTGTCTGGCTCTGTGTTAAGTGCCTGTCATGTGAAGCCACATCACATCCCTGAGGTCAGAAAACCCTTGGGGCCTAACACTGAGTAGAGGAAACTGTGGTAGGGATGTGGGAAGCAGGACGGAAGCTGCTGGGTTGGAATCTGAACAAGACACGTACGCAAAACAGTGCTGGACTCTCCTCCTTTCTAGCTGATTTCCAGACTTTTCTCTTCCCTTCGCTGCCAAAATTCTCCATGCTGTGGCCAGCGCTCTGTGCCTCCATCTCCTATTTCCCTAACCGCTGACTTCCACCCCCACAGTTTTATTGAAATTTCTCTCGTTGAGGTTGCCATGACTTTCTTAGGCCAAACACAATGGTTTGGTTTGTTTGTTTTTTTTTTTCCTTAGTCCTCATCCTTTCTGGCCTGCTGGCAATATTTGACATTATTAACTACCTGCTTCATGGACACCCTTTCCTACCTTCCTCTCTCCTGCTTGTTTATTTGCTGGGTCCTCCAAGCATGCCCAGGAGTGTGGGTATTCTGCCAGGGCTCCTCTCACGGAGGCACCCCCTCTCTCCTGGTCTGAACCAGCAGGTCTCTGGGGGGCTCCCAGATCAACCTCTCTAGCCCAGACTCTGCTTCTATGCTCCTGGATGCTCTATGGTTATCCCGCACCTTCCATGTCTAAAAATAAACGTATCTTCTTCCCTCAAGTTAGTTTCTTTTTCACATAGGCTCATTTCCAATGTGCGTCTAAGGCAAATGCAAGCCCAAAGCTTCGGGGCCATCTCCTCCACCCCCCCACCCCCCCACCCCCGTGCACTCTACACACCCAGACTCGCAGACGGCTGCTGCTGCTGACGCTTCTCACTTCTGACCCTCCTCTCTACCCCGCCGCTACCCCCGGGGGCAGGCCCTTCCCACCTCTCCCCTCTTTAGTACACTGGCCTTCTAGGCAATCTCAGAGCCTCTACCTCCTCACACCTCAGTATTTTCTGAAAACATTTCATTTGAAAACAGTTTTTGTTGATCAAACACCTTTAAAATATCTTTGATCGACAGAGTCTACTTATGGAAAACTATCCCAAGGGAGTAATCAGAGATATATAAGAACAAAGAGTCATGTACAAGAATATTAAGTGAGCCCTGACTGGTGTGGCTTAGTTGGTTGGGCATGGTACTGCAAGGCCAAAGGTCGCTGGTTCCACTCCAGGTCAGGGCACATGCTTGGGTGGTAGGCCCTTCCCTGGTCAGGATGCATATGGTAAGCAGCTGATCAATGTTTCTCTCTCACATCAAATTTTCTCTTCCGCTTTTTCTCCCTCCCTCTAAAAATAAACAAATAAAATCTAAAAAAAAAATACTTAGTGAGAACAATTTAAATGGACAAGAGTGGGGGGTGGTTTGTAAATACGTTATGATGAGTCCACTACAAGGCAACACAGTACAGCCATTAAAAATTCACGCCTTGAAAGGATATTCGATGGTGTGGAGAAATGTTCATCTTATATTGTTAAATGAAAAAATCAGATACAAACAGGAAGGACCCACACGACCCCTATCCCAACCCACTCTCCCCCTTGCTCATTACACCCCAGCAACGTCCCTCTCCTTCTGGCTCTGTGAAGCTCTTTCCCTTCCCGGGGCATTTACACATGTCAGGGAAAACCGTGAGTGACTCTGAAATACGGAGAAAAAAATTTGGGGCGTGTGCTGATGAGCTTACTCATCCTGGTTATTTCCATTTTTCATTTTCTCTGAGCCACGTTACAACTCTATAAGCTGTAGATAACTGAGGAAATGCAAATGATAATTTTCCATATGCTGGTGAATTCTGTTCTGGGGAGGGACAGACGATGTTCCTCCCAGCTTGGCATCAGTTGATATTTCATTGCAGCCTTCTTGACTGATAAGGCTGGTACTCTGAATTCTCCTTTGAACGAGTTGCAACATCTCACTGGCTCCTTCATTAATTATTGAGTTAAATACAATGTTTGGCACATGTTTGCTTTATATTTGCCTGAGAATCATGATTTACCTTCTTTAAAAAGTCCATTCTGTAACACACACCTGCCTGTTCAGCCTTTTCTCTCTCTCTTCACCTGCGTAACCTCTGCTCGCCCTTCAGGTCTCAGCTTAAGTGCCACCCCCTCAGAGAGGCCCCCGTTGTTTATTCTCTAACTTAATCTGTTCCCTCATAACACTTGTTACCATTCACAGTTGTATATTCTGTGTTTACGAATGTCTGGGGGGTCAAATTACCTGTGATTTAAATTTTCTTCTTTACATTTTTCTTTATTTTACAGATTTTCTATAATGAATATGTGTACTTTTGTAATATTTAAATGTTATCTCTAATCACTGCTTTCAAAAGGAAAAAATGAAGAACCGCAGTTGTTTACCGTCCATTGCCTCTCGCATCGCCACCACGTCTCCTTCCTACCGCTCCCCCTGCCCGCCCAGCTTGCTGCCCGACGCAAACTCTTACTGCAATTATCTTCTGTTCCACACAATTAACTTACTGGAGCATTCAGGAACAGCACAGTTAACGAGCACCTAACTGTGTGTGCAGCACTGTGCAGGAAGCCGTCTGTGTGTGTGTGTGTGTGTGTGTGAGAGAGAGAGAGAGAGAAAGAGACAGAGAGAGAGAGAGAGAGAGATGAGACTCTACAAAGGGTAAGCCGTGCCTCCTACTCTGCAGGAGTTATAACCTAATGGATGACCAAGGACATAGAAGACAAATTAAATAGCAGTGTGAGGTATTATTGAACAAAGTGCCAGAACGCTACCTAAATGTTCGGGCTCAAGCTCGCTGAGGGCCAGTATGGTCATTTGGCCTCGTGGTATGAGCTCAGCCTTACATGTTTGTTAGTCTTGTGAGTTGAGCAAGGCTGCAACCACACAGAAGCCAGAATAGAGCCATGTCTGGGCTTCTGTAATGTGATGCATAGTGCTGAACACAGCCCAGACGTGTGGCACAGGCTCCCTGATTTACTTATTGTCCAGGATGCCCGGCTAAGTCAAGTCTTAGCACTTAGCTTACCTAGAAAATGGAAGCTATGCAGAGAGACCGTTCCCATTCAGCAGATGTGTATCTGTGCTTACCACAGAAGTGTCCGGGTCGTTGTCCAAGTTACCCATGTGTGATTGCTTGCTTCCTGCTGGGACTGGTTGCTGAGGAGATGGGGAATCATGCAGAGGTTGACAAAACTGAGAAGTCCAAGCCTGGGCTGGAGGTCTCGTGGCCCCTCCTGGGGCCCTCTCCTTATGCAGTGAGTGGGGAGGGCAGCCAGGGCTGCTTCCTGCAAGTGGTTCTGCTATAGCGGCCCCGGGGCCAGACAGCAAGAGTGTTTCCAGGAAGGTACGCCTTGGCTGAAACAGAAGCTGGACACCAGCCACTTTCACACACCTGGCCAGGATCTCCGCTCTTTGCTGAGTCTTGTCACAAGGGTGTCAAGTGTTGGAAAACAACTTGCTTAAGATTCTCGTTCAGAAGCATCGAGGTCAGAGCTCCACTATCGTCCTGTTGTTTTACATCATGAGTAATGTGAGTCTTCTTGGGGGCCTCCCTCCAAACGTCCCCACCGTCCGTAGTTGCACCTCTAGTGTGGAGACCTCTGGTCTCCAGCCACTTCCATGTGTGGATTTGAAGTATCATCTGTGACAAAATAAGTAGACCAGAGGAATTTTGATTGGAGAGGGAGTTGTGTTTCAATCATAGTGTTCTATAAGTTACATACCCTGCCTATTCCAGGTAGGCTTGGAAACTTGCTTAAAAATGTGTTTCTTACCCTTCTGGCCCCAAACTAGTTTGTCAGCCCCTACATCTTTAAAAAAGGAAAGAAAAGGAAAGGAAAGGAGAAGAGAAGAGAAGAGAAGAGAAGAGAAGAGAAGAGAAGAGAAAAAAGAAAAGAAAAGAAAAGAAAAGAAAACTTTCTGCCTGTACAATATGACCTTCCTTGCAAAGCAAGACACCAAGAACCTGGCGCCTCTCCTTTTCTCTCTCAGCTTTGGGAGGCCTCCCTTTCAGATGATACCAAAGAACTCAACGGTATTATTCCCTGAATTCTCTTTGACACAGGGAAGACGCAGCAGGACGGACCAGGGCTTAAAGACTGGACCTTGCAGTGGTCCCTGTTGTTGGAGGGGTGCTGCTGGGTTGGAGGCCCGGACACGGCAGCCATGGACACTGGGTGGTGGCCGGAAGGGTGGCCAGGGTTCCAAGAAGTAGACTCTGAGGCACAGTGCCTGGCTCATCTCAAGAACATAGCGGGATCCTGGCTGACCAGCTTGGTTGGTTGGAGTGTCATCCCTATACACCAGGGTTGTGGGTTCAATCCCCAGTCAGGGCACATAGAAGAAGCAACCAATGAATGCATAAATGAGTGGAACAACAAAGTGATGTTTCTCTCTCTCTCTTTCTCTCTCTCTCTTCCTTCCCAATGCTAAAATCAATAACTTTAAAACAAAGGAAAAATAAAGAACACAGTGGGTTGCTCTCTGTGGATGTGAAAATCTAGGATGTACAATAAGATCAGCCAGATGGGAATGCGACGGCAATTGTATTCGCTGCTCACAGTGCAGCCTTTCATCCTAGTCCAAGAAAGTAGAAAAAATTGTCGTGTACGTTCTGCGACTTGGGCGTGATGGTTTTCATGCACGCATGTGGGCCACATCGTGCTGCCTCTCGTGGAAGATCTCTGGCCTGCAGAGGGGTTTGGCACTCACTCCCCTCGCGGGCTCCCTGCAGCTCTGCTCCGGGCCTGGGTGCCCAGGCCCGATTAATGTAGCCCAGCTTTCCTCAGAGATGCCTAGGGGGCATTGAACAGTTTAATTGACTGATCATTTTTATTTCTCCTTTGCAGTTGACTTCCTGTTTACTTCTCTTTCCAGCTTCTATGAAGCCATTTGCAGCCACATGATGTGTTCAGATTCTCTTCATTCAGGGAGAGCCAAGCAGTCTGCCTGAGAAAACAAAAGAAGCGATGGCTCCAGTAGGCTCTGTGGATGTCTGATTCCTCCTGTGCGGAGGTGGCTGCCGACAGCTTTGCCCTGCAATGTGATGACTGCCAGTTATTAAGCCTGTCTGGTGGAGGAAGAGGCCAAGAGAGGAACGAGAACAATAAAAGGCAGATAAATGACTCCCAGGGTCTAAGAACTGTGCGCACGCGCGCGCGCGCACGCACACACACACACACACACACACACACACACACACACAAATTCCCTGCACGCCTTTTAGAGTTCATAGCCAGGAGGATAAACACCATTTAATTTGCAAATGATTGCCATTTGGAGATGGTAAAACATTAAATGTCGCTGGAAGAAAAGTTTACGGGGAAATCGTGAGATCTGTGCAGAGAACATCGTGAATTCCTCCGCAGCAGCGTCCTGAAGCCGCTAGACTCCGTGACGTCTATTCCACGGGCCCTTTGCTTTTTGTTATTTACAGCAATGAGACCGTGGTTCTAAAGCCAGGGTGAGAGGGCGATTTCACCCCTTCTTTCCCGGGGACATTTGGCCTCGTTTGTAGACATTTTTGGTTGTTACAATTAGTGTCTTGGTGGGGGAGAGTGGGTAGTGAGTATTCTCGGCCGCTGGTGGGCGGAGGTCAGGGGTGCAGTTAGACATCCTACAGCACGCTCCGCCACACACCATTTCCCAACCCTGGATGTCGGTAGTGTGAAGATTGAGAGACACTGGTAATAAGGTAACCCAAAGCAGAAAGGAGAGGGATGTATTGGCTTTAAATTCTAACTTTCTACTTGGAAAACCAGGGGCAAAGGCAGGTGGGGGCAAGGGGGTTCGTACCAGGAAGTTCTGACTCTCTGGAAACACGGAGAGGTAACAAGATCTATCGCACTGGTAGGACAGTACTGGTGTAATCGGACTGTCGCGAGGGTCTTCCAGAAGCTGGGTGAAGATGTGGGCACCCGTCACTACCTTCCAGGGCAGCCCATCAGTCAGGTGTCCATGCGTGTGCAGCCACTGCCCTCTAGGGGAAGAAATGCACATAGCGCGCACCAGGGGTGTACGTTTCAAGGCAGAGTGATAAACCTTGAAGGCCCCTTCTTCACGGCAGCAGTGCGGAAAACCTAATTTTATGGTTAGGAGGCTGGATTCAAGCCCCTGCTCTACCACATGCTCACACTGACAGACCTCCAAACCTTTCCTAGCCCAGGTCGAGCCGTTTGTACTTCCCAGGTTGTGGGCATGAGTGAGCAGAAACTATGTAAGGGTGAACCAGCCTCATGGGAGTAAGTAAATGTACATTGCTATAGTGCTTCTAGAATTATGAGACTGGAGATGTTAAATTATTAATAAGTAGTTAGTTATTGAGGCCTATCATGTTCCACACTCTCTTGTAAGGGCCGAGTATATGAATTAGACATGACAAAAACTGTGGTGGAGGGCACAATATGAGGTCCGCCCAGAAGGGATCCAGCCATGTCACATGAAAAATAGAGACATCTATTGAAGAAGACACAAGATACAGGAAACATTGTACATAGGACAATGACCCCTCAGTCCTCTTCAAAGTAGGCGCTTTAGGACCTCACACAGTTCTCTCAATTGCCATCAGCTGCCCTGTTGCATTTTACTGAATCTCATCCACAGTCTGAAATCCCTTCCCTTTCAAAGGTGATTTTAGTTTTGGGAGAGCCAGAAGTTACAGCGCACCAAATCTGGACTGTACGGGAGCTGAGTCACCTGGGTGATTTGATGTTTTGAAAAAAAAAACTCAGCATGTGACGTGATGCATGCGTGGTGCATGGTCATGATGAAGCTGCCAATCACCAATTGCCCATAGCCGCGGCCTTCTGAATCATTGGAATAATTTTCATGGAGGAATGGTCAAGCTTCATGCAAAATTTGATGCAGATTCATTGCTCTACTCACTCAGTCATTTCGAATGTGACAGCCACACAGTACACAAGCTCACTCAATGGCGTCTACCACCCCCACTGACCAGTACAGTGAAGTTGTCATTGTTCTCGCATGTGCATGCCAGTCCACTCTCCTTGGCTGCCAGGTTACATTGATGTCATGCAAACTGTTCTCGTTATATTAACAATGGCTGGATTTTTTCCAGACAGGCCTCATAAACAGTCAACAAGTAAGAGATACCATAATTCCAGAGAGTGGTCGTTGCTATGACGAAGAGCAACTAGGACAATGGGTAGAGAATGACTGGGGTGAGGGGGTGGGCATCTCTTCAGTTAGTCATTGTGGTCAGGGAAGGCCTTTTTCTATGTCTGTGAGGCCAGGAGGGAAGGGGCCTTCTGCACAGAACTGCCCTTGGACCAAGGCAATAGGGGCCGCTGGGCCCTGTGGGAGAAGACTCTGAGCATCCTCAGTATTTAATGTTGCGTGGGCTCCAGAGAAGTGCTCTTCCACCTCCGCACCCACACAAAGATCAGTGTGGAGAGGGTGAGTGTGGCAGAGCGCGTAGGTAGGAGAAGAGACCGATGAGTTTGGCGTGCTCTTCTCCTCGGGCGGCACCAATGCAGCAGACGACGGCACAGGGAGTCGTTTCCCCGAGTTCTGAGCACCCGCCTTTGCCGTTGCTGTTGTGGCTCTTCTTTGTTTTTGGAGACGCTCATGAACGAGAATGGCATTGATTGCAACATTTGCACATGGCATGTGAGGGGCATGCATACCGTTCGATGTCTCCTGTTTCCCTTAAATTTGTAGGCGTGCTGGTCTAGATATAAGATGCCTACAGCAAATGGATTCTTTACTTCGACAACCATGTGAGCATTGAATACTAATATTGAGATTCATTTTGTTGATAAGAATGTTTAATATAATTAGATACATTTTCCAAAAATCATCTTCACTCTTATTTAAATAACACTAAGTTAAAATATTTGTATTCACGAATTATATATGCACTTATTTAATTTTAAATCACTTTAATTGTTTGAGAAAAATAACTTTGTTGAAAGCACATGTGAAAACATTTTAGCTTTTTATTTTTTATATTTACTTTCAGTTATGTTTTTAAAGATAGTATATTTAAATTTTGTACACTTGAAAACAACAACATTTAAAAAATCTCTTATATCATTCATCTCAATAGAACACAATTATTTGAAAATGATTTTTTTCCTGATTCTACTTAAGTGAAAACCAAAAATAAATTTTGTGAAATAAGTATATAAGTTATGAATAATGTCTGTCTACCACTCATTTAAATATTACCAACAGAACACTCAAATATGCACAACAATAATTAAATTCAATTGTCCTTTATACTTCATAAACCTATAGAAACCATACATGCACACAGACTTTTCAATTTTGTCATCGTGAAGGCATTTGGTAAGAGGACAGAGAGTGTCTCCTGTAACAGTTGCTAGAGGTGTGTGGGCCCCCACGTGCCTGCGCCCCTAACATTAGGGGTGGGCCTGTGTGGTGTGTGACGATCTGGAGGAAGAAGCAACAACGCCGTCAAGGGTCCTGAAACAGTGAAACCCTTGGCGTGTGGAAGGGACAGAAAGGTGGGTGCAGTGCAGCCCAGAATGAGAGGTTGGAGAGGGGGTGTGGCCTTGTGACGTGGTCAGCCGGTTTGATCTTCCTATAAACCATGGGAAGCCATGGAAGCCTTTAAACGAATTTCGATTGGGGTTTCAGTGGTGAAGTCGGTGGGAAGTTGTCAGATTGGGAATATGTTTGGAGGAAGAGATGACAGGATCGAGTGTTCGAGGCAGGGAAGAGAGAGAATGATTGCAGGTCTCTGGTCTGAGCGACTGGTGTGTGGTGGCAGGCGGCCTAGAGAGCAGAATGGGGACGTGGAGAATACCTTGAATTTGGAACAGAAGTTCTGCTTTTGTAGAAGTGTCTGCATTGCTGACAACGGCTACAGGAGAAACTAAAAGGTAGGAGACATTTCTTATTTACTTACCTTCTTCGTTTCCTATCGGCAGCTTGCAAGAGTCACTGGGCCTTCCCACCCGGGTGCCTGTCAGAGCCTGTCCCATGCAGTTGTTCATCAACTACCCCAGCAAGGATTTTTTAAAAAAGATTTTTAAAAATTTTTTAAAGATTTTATTTATTTATTTTTAGACAGAGGGGAAGGGAGGGAGAAGAAGAGGGAGAGAAACATCATTGTGTACTTACCTCTCATGCACCCCACTAGGGACCTGGCCTGCAACCCAGGCATGTGCCCTGACTGAGAATCAAACCAACTACCTTTTGGTTCAAAGGCTGGTGCTCAATCCACTGAGCCACACCAGCCAGGGGCCCTGCAAAGTTGACAAGATAACTGAGCTGTTATCTACTAAACTCCTTTCTAGGCTTAAAATTCTATGATTTTAAGGTAAAAGGGTGGGACCCAGAAGTATTTGGATGTTAGAAGGATACTGCCTGAAGACAGAGGAGGATGCAGACTGTAAAGGTAAAATGTTTGAGTGGCAGCCTTCCAACTGGCCACCGAGCACACTGCTGGCACCCTTGCCCACACTCCAGTCTCTGTACACACTTGGGCGCACACCACTTTTAGAGCTAGCATGTTAAGTTAGACGCCATCCTGTGTTCAGTGAACCCACAGCTCTAGCACTCAAATAAAGCCACAGGAGATTAGAACTTTAGTAGGGAGCAGCTGCCCTGGCTCTTCGTTACCCCGAGGAGGAGGCTAAGCTGCTATGTGACAGTCAATGACGTGATCACACAATTGGCTAGTGACAGATGTGGGTCCTGAGCCCCAGCTTTGGGACTTCCAGCCCAGTGTGCTTCCCACAAGCAAGGTCTCTGTCCTAAGGATGAGGCAGTGGGTCGTGCAGGGTGAGGGCCTGACGTTAAAAGAGATCTCCGATTCCTTCTTGCTATGAGTGCAGATTTATGTCATTTTCTGATGTGTCCCAAGAGCTCAAAGCTCTTTCATAAATATGGTAACATCGATCTTCACTGCCATTCATTCAATCCACCACAGTCCTCTGAGCAGCCAGCCCAGTGGTTTACGGACACAGAGAGGAATAGGGTGCACCCTCGCAGCGCCGCCAGTGCATGTGCAGAGTGGGTGGGGTGAGGGTCGGGGAGGCACTGACCTTGATGACTCCGATGCAGTGTGTTCAGTGCTGTGATGGCCATGTGCGCAGGGTCACTCGGGATGACTCAGGCCTTCCAGGAAAGGAAGGGCAGGTAAGGTATCTCAAGCAATTGAGCCATGGACTGTGCTGAGGAACTACCAGGAATTAAACTGGAGAGAAGGGAGGCGTGGCAAAGGCAGTTCCAGGCAAAGGGAACAGCATGTGCAAAGGCAAAGAGGGAAGGCCGAATGTGGTGTGTTTGGAGAACTGCAGGCCCCTGACATTACTGGAGCACAGACAAGCAGGGAGGGAGAAGCCGGAGACGAGAAGACAGTGATGTGGGCAGAGCCAGGTATTGCCTTCATTGCGCCACTGGCAAGTCTACAACAGACTTTAATCTGCATCAGAGTGAGATTCCAGGACTTCCTGCCATGCCCTGCCTGGAGGTGAGCTGCATTTGAAGTCCGTCTTTGGATCTCTGAGTCCATCATTCACCCCTCCTCCAGGGTAGAAGATTAACCAGGTAAACTCTTCAGAGTGAAAATCAAAGATGGTATGAAAAGTTTAGAAATGGGTGGAAAAGGCAGCCACAGTGTGGACTGAGTCCTAGAAACAGGACCTTTCTCTCCTCTTTCTGTAGTATCTGGCACAGCCACCTCCGTCAGCATCTTACTTTTGCCCCACCCAGTGACCCTCTGGCCTGAGTAATGCATGGAACCCAATCAAGACAATCTCTGAGCTTACCCTTAAGGAGGGCACAAGTGTAACAGAGGACTATAAGCCTAGTATTAATCACAAAGTATCTGGCACGTAGTAGGTGCTTAATAAATCTTAGTCGTATGAATTAATGACATGAAGACATCAAGAGGAATTCTTTGCCTTTTCTTTCCCCTGGGCTTTCTCTGATTTTGCAGCCCCTAAATCTGATGGCTCAGGTGGGAGAGAGAAGGGCCCCTGAGAGGCAAAGGTGTGCCAGGTGCTTTACACAAGACACCTCCTTCCATCCTTACCACGCCCTTGTAGTCAGCATTGCAGGCCCTGATTTCTTGGCCTAAAAGCCAGGTGTGCCTCAGGATTCTGGTCTTTTTCAGAGGTTGGAAAGATAATACTGCATAATATATGTTTTATTAGCTCAAACTCCCAGTGGGCCAAGAAGCCCCTTGCAAGGAAGCACACAAATCCTCTTAGCAATGAAATGTAAGAATATTCACAACAAGTAGGAAGATATGTAACCACAGATCAGTTTAGGCCAGGTCTTGCTGCCGAGTGAGGTATGAAATGCTTCTGGTTTTCAGAATGTGGGACTTTGGAAATGGTGGGTATGAGACTGGGCCTGTGAAATCCTCACTTTTTGGATGAGGCACCTGAGGTTCAGAGAACTGAAGTAGCATGGCCAAGATCACTCCACTAAGGCAGAGTCTGGATGAAGACACAGCTTCAGCCAACCCCGAAGTCCACGCTTTCTACTGCGCACTTTTGGGCTCCTGTCTCATAAGCAGCGGTTTCTGGTGGTGCTCAGCGGCCTTGAGCAATAAGGAAGACAGTTTGGTAAGAGAGCAATGCTTCCATCTACTGGACATATGCAGGAATGACATCTGACCACATGGAGAAACGAAGTTTGTCGCAACAATGGATTCTTAAGAAGAGCGGCTGAATGGTCTTCTCCTTCGGTAACTGTCCAATCTCATTTAGGAAGCGAGGAAGCTGTTTGTAAATTACCCGTACACAATCCACACTTCAAAATAACAACAAGGATAATGAAACTTCTACTCACCAGGAATTCTAGGGTGAAAGTGCCAGTTTCACCATTCTCAGCACTTCTTGGTCACCACCAGCTGTGCTCCACCCAATGCACTTCTTGCTCTCTCTGGGCCCGAGCCGTACTCGCATCTTCTATTACAGCGCCTGGCGCTGCCTACTTTGCTTGCCTCCTCTGCACACTCCTAGCTCCTGCACCTTTCAGGGTACCTGGAATACAAAGGGGAGTTGGTCATTTCTGAGAGACAAAAAATTAGTAAATGTACTTCATTACCTTAACACACTCAAACACTTGGCCATTAATTAAATGCGTATAATCACTGCCAGGCTTCTAAATCTCAGTGTAATTACACTTTTAAAATCTATTGAATATGAATTTTGGTGGAAGACAGGATGGAGAGAGCTTGGGGATATTCATTTCCCTAAAGAAGGAAGATTGTCAAAGAATCACAATATGCAGAATAATTTGTTCCTATAAAAAATGATACTTTCCTTGAGTTTCCCACATCATCTTTTCTCTCCTCAGTGTCTTGAATTTCTCAGAATAAAACCTCAAAACAAATTATTCAAGGAAATAAAAAATTGTATATGGAATATGGTACTTTAGAAGTTAGGGTGGGTTACAAAATAAACAACTATAAATTTTTCAGGTTTGCTTTGTTTTCTAATAGCTTTATGTAGATAAAGTTTACATTCCTTTGCTCTGGCTGGTGTGGCTCAGTAGGTAGAGTGCTGCCCTGTGAACCAAAGGGTTGCGGGTTCGATTCCCAGTCAGGGCATATGCCTGGGTTGTGGGCCAGGTCCCCAGTAGGGGGCGCATGAAGGCAACTACACATTAATATTTCTCTCCCTCTCTTTCTCTCTCCCTTCCCCTCTGTCTAAAAATAAATAAATAAAATCTTTTCAAATATTTACATTCCTTTTAGAGTATACAATTTAGTGGGTTTTAATGTATTCCCAAAGTTGTGCACCTATTGCCACAATCAATTCTAGAACTTTTCATCATCTCCCAAAGAAACCCCACACCCTTTAACTATCAACTCTCAAATTCCTGCTACTGACACACCACCACCCCAGTCCCTGGCAACAACTAATCTACTTTCTGTCTCTATGGATTTGCCTGTGATAGACATTTCATATAACTGAAATTATATAATATGTGGTGTTTTGTGACTGGCTTCTTTCACTTAGTATAACGTATTCAAGTCTCATCCACGCTGTAGCATGTATTTGTCCCTCTCTATGACTATATTCTGGAGTATGGCAATATCACACTTGGTCTATCCTTTCATCAGTTGGTGGGTATTTGGGTTGTTTCCACAGCAGCTATTATGTATAAGGCTACTGTGAACACTCTTCACGCGTGTGCAGGTTTTTGTGTGGGCGTGTGTTTTCAGTTCTCTTGGGTGTACATCTAGGAGTGGAGTTGCTGCATGAAATAACACGAGTGTGTCTATGTCCTCCCCCTCCTAGATTAAAAACATCCCAGGACAGAGCTTGGGGCACTCGCCTCCCGTCCCAGTATGAGACATGCAGTTCCCCGCCTACTGACTGGAACACATGAATAGATGACGTTTGCAATTCCACTGTGACACATGGCGGGGGGTTGGGAGACTAGACAGGCAGCATGAATACAATGACTCTTTCTTAAAAACTAAAATCATGAACTATTTTAACACTGACAGGTAAAATTGCAAATATACTTCCCAGCACCCTAGCTCCGTGTCTGTGTGACGGCGGCAACAATACCTTACAGAGCTGTCGTGTTAAAATTGTTTTCATCTGGGGAGGAGGCAGAGCGACCTGGCACGCGCAGTAGGCATTCAATCAGCGTTTTGTGGGCAGTTAAATGGATTATGCTCCTGCGTCCACCAGCCAATCGAAGCTTTGCTCTCCTGTGAAACACTGTCCAGCTTTAACCTTGACAAGGCTGGGTTTTCACCTCACCTTCAGCTCTGTCTTTTGCTGCCCAATATGAGGCCATTATGCTTGTGCCTCCATTCATGACATCGAAGCAGCTGGTTTAACGAGTGAAAAGAGCTGACTGATCTCGTGAATCTCGCTCTCAAGATGAGAGTTAGAACCGCCACCTCACCAGTTCTGCCTGGCAACGTCCCCGCACCCCTGTGGTGAGCTGTGCCCACCGAGCTGCACACTTCAAGTCTGTGATTCCTGCCCTCAGCTGGGGGCACGATCGATCTTTTAAAAACGTGTGCTGTCTACTTTTAGATATAAGATAGACTCAATCTGCCTACCTCTTTTCAGAGTGTGGTTCTTGACACCACTGGCAGGCAAACACCAAGCGAGGGAGTTCTGTTTTATTTTACCGTTATGTTTAAATACGTTTAAAAATAGTCATCTCGTTAAATACTTTTAATGGTGGGTTACTTTTTATTAGGATTCTAAATCCGAATAAAAAAATAAATCCACACTAAAATGACTTTAAAATGATAGAATCTCTAAATTTTAGAACATGAACACATTTCAATTACTTTTAAGTTCAGGTACAAAACTCAAGCTAGAACAGAAAAAGATCACCTCAGTCAGTCTTGCTGTACTGACTCAATAAAAAATAATATGTGTTCAGTACATCAAATCAACAGTCTAAAAATGACTAGTCTCAGTGTAATTTTTGAAATTAAGGATATTTCTAAAACATTTGAAACTTTCTAATTTGACGAATGGGCAATTTTTTTTCTTATAATCTTGTTTACACTATTAATTTCTTTGTTACCCACCATTTAAAATAAATAGAACAGAGGAGGCATTGTCATTTCCTGTTGTGAGCACATCTCTAATTAGCACCGTGAGAACGACCCAGTTTTATGGCAGGGGTCAACAAGTACCCTAACGGTCCCAATTTGTGGTGGCATTTGACGACTCACAGACATGCCACCCTCCAGGCAATAACCAACAACTGCATTTTCAATGGCCTCCCCCCCCCAATCTCCCCCCCATACCCTCCCCCCAGCACCTTCACGAATCAAATTATAAATGTCTCAGCCTCACGTGGGGCAGGGTAGGGGGGCATGTGGAGACCGAGTTTGTAACTGGGAACTGGACCCTGTTCAGGAAAGGCAGTCAGTTCCTGTGTTACCATCAGAGAAAGACCTGGGACTAAGAGAGGGCCTTGAAGAGAATCGTCACCCCTCCCCTCACACAGCACGCACCGCACTGTGGGCCCAGACAGGCACGTGCAGAAGTCTGACCCGGACAGCACCCTCTGAGCCCATAGTTTACGGACATTTTCACTGCAACCTTTCACTAGTTAGCATTATTATTGTTATTTTTCTAATTAGAAGGCAGGGAACAGTCAAGAGGGATGTGGGTGTGTATATTTCTTACAATTCAGAGGTTCATGAGGGAGGGACCATCCATAAAAAATGTCCCTAGCACAAAAGTTGGCCAAACAAATAGCTCTGTTAGGGAAAAAAAAAAAAAAGCTGAACTGTGTAACAGGAGAAATTCTCTCACAAGGAGGGGGTGTTTCTGAGCCAAGTTTAGGCAGAGGAAAATTTTTCCAGCATGTCAGGAATGAAACTGACATTCCATTAAGGGAAAAAAAAAAGGGCCAGAGGAAAGAGTGAGGGGGGGAAGCCACCAGAATTCAGACAGAGCTTTAAATTCCAGACGGGCCACAGGAGAAAGAGCTCTCGAAGATCCCCCTCTGCAGGCGGGCTGCAGTCGGTTTCTCTCTCGAGCTCCCAGCCCCAGTGGACATTTCCTGTCCTGCTTCTGGAAATTAAAGCCCAAAATTGCAAAACATCCTTTTCCCTGTAACCAAGTGCTTGATTCAGAGTCCGTCCCCTCCCCACGTCGCTGATCTCAGTCCTGCCCTCCCCTTCCTTCCTCGGAACCCCTCCCTGACCAGCGGCTCGGCTTCCCAAGGAGAGATGATGGATCTGTAGCAGGTGGTGCCAGAGCCAGAGAGAAACGACCCTGGGACCACGGCCGAAGAGGTAGGAACTGAGGGACTGGACATTCTTGCGATCGTTTGACATGTATTGAGCAAAACGAGATGCTTGTCCTCTAAGCCTCGGGCTGAGGGCATATTCACGGATGGTGTGTGTTGTGGGTGGATGGACTCAGGGGATAAGGTCAGGCACTTCTTTTCCCACCATCTTTCCAAATTTAACTTTAATTCCTGGGTCGCTGGAAGCACATGTTTTGTTTGCGTTCTGATGTGAAAAGTGTTATGGCTGAATTCTGGGAATTTCCTGATTTTCTTTCTTGCTTCCTTTCTTCCTTCCTTCTTTCCTTCCTTCATCTTGCTCTCTCCCCCTCCCTCCATCCTTGTCTTCCTTCCTTCCTTTCCTCTTTTCTTTTATTTCCCTCCTTTCTTTCTTTCGTTCTTTTCTTTCTTTTTCTCCCTTCCCTTTCCTTCCCTTCCCTTCCCTTTCTTTCTTTTCTCTTTTTCCCTGGAATGTCAAGGAGCATTTATGAATACTTTCAGCTCTGAATACCTTCAGAGACAAGTGACCAAAAGTAAAGTCTAGGAAAAGGCACTTTTGCTGTGGTGAACTGGGGTTGAGCTGTTTCCCAGGACCTGGACCGTGTGTTCTTCCGGCTCTCCCGATGCTCTCTCCTTCCCTCTCCCACCCACCGTCATGGATGGGGACACACACCTTGAGTTGCCTGCCCTCTAGGCAAGGAAATGTGGCACCTTGAGCACCAGAGCTATGCATTATGGGCAGAGCCCAGGTGCTGTGTGAGACTTAGCTGTCTGTGACAGAGCTAACTGGTTTACCCAGAAAGCTGCATGTGCCCTTGGCTTCCTTAGGGACATGCTCCTAGCTGTCATCACTGAAAGGCTACCTTTGGCAACACGTGTGCTGACATTGGAGTGACTCAGAGGGCTTAGCATGGTTTCTGCACAAGGAGTTCTCCAAAATTTATGAAGCGATCACAAAGCCTTTCAAATGCCCTTTCTCTGCACTTCTGCAGCATTGGATTCTCTGAACCACACATTTTTGTCTTTAGCCACATGCTGCTGTGCACTGTTCTCTAACAAGCTAAATAACTGGGGGGAATGAACTGAACAAAACTAGTCATAACTTACTAGTTGGTGATCACAAGGCAGCCACGAACTCTTGCTGTGCACTTGCTGTGCACTTGCTGTATGCCAGGCACCATTCTAAGGGTGGTAAGTATCAGCAGCATCACCCGCATCTCACAGATGAGGAGACCGAGGCAGGGGACACAACTAGTAAGTGGCAGAGGAGGGATCTGAACTGAAGTAGCCCCAGTCTGGAGTGCAGTTCCCGCCTTGTCTAGCTGGGTGACTGTGGACAGGTTCAGTGTTCTCAGCCTCAGTTTCCTTATCAGGGAAATGGGATAGTAATAAATCCACCTCAGGGAGGTGTTGTGAAAAGTAAATTCATTGTAAAGGAGTATTTTTCGGAAGCAGGTGAACAATGCAAGCATGTTCTCCCCAATCCTGGGAGTGTGTCTTATGGATGGAGGGATCATTTACCACCGAAAAGCCTCAGGTTCTGCAGGGGAGCCACAGTGCCTTGTTAGGATTGTACCCTCCACCAGGCACATCGGGGCTCAGGTGCCAGCCAGTGCAAGACTGCAGCTGCCAGCTCACTAGACTCTAAGCTCCCTAGGACAGGGTTCATGTTTTAGGCACATTGTGTCTCTTAGAACATGTTTCTTCAGCTGCAGTGTAAGAACATCATTGCTCTTCGGAAGGGGCACAGGATCCCCTTTGGGGAGGAGTTCAACCAGGAGCCTGTGGGACCCACCTTTCCTCATTCCCAAGAAAGCAGCTACCTAACTAATATGGTGGGGTGCCCGGCTGAAAGTTATGAAAAACTTTCAACTGCTGACTTGGAACAAGGAATGCTCTGTCTAGACTGAAATGATGGCTTATGGAACAAAGCTCATTTACAGACGGATTTCTAGCCTGGCCCTCCTCCTCTGCCCCCTACTTAATGACCATCTCCTGCCCTGGGGAGGCCCGTGCTGCCAGGCTCAGGAGGTGAGTGCTCCCGTCTCAGGCAGCCCTCCCTCGCATGTAGCGGCAGACGAGCAGCAGGCCCCCAGAGAGCTAATTACAACCTGGCCTCTCTCGGGGTCTCTTCTGAATGTGCCCTTCTCACTTCTCACAGTTATGGGCTGTGTGATCAATAATCATCATAGTTATTATAGATCTTCCTTAAAGATAACAGCTTCCTTATTGAGACCTTGTGCAGAGCGCATGACACACAGTTCATGCACCCCCACAAAAGCCCTGTAGGGCAGCCTTGGGCGTGATGCCCACGCTGCTGCTGAGGAATCTAAAGGTAGAGACATTAAGCGACTTGCTCAAGGCCACCCAGCCAGTTAGTGGTGGTAAAGGTGGGATCGAAGCTGTATCCTCTGAGTCCGAGCAAACTGCCTTGAGTATTTCCGTAGCCCGTGTGGCAGAGGTGAGAGGAGTATTGTGAGTCAGGCTTTTTCATATTTTTGGCAAAGGACGCCCCCGAGAATAGGCTGGGAGGAACACTGACAGGGCCGGGACAGAATGTTCCCTGGAAGGAAGGGCACCTCTGTGATAACGCGGACTCAGGGTTCTTGTCCAAGCTGCAACTCCGATAAACGTGACCTCTCTTCTGAGAGGTCGTAGGGTTTTGTGGCGAAGAGCCAGCTCTGGAGCCAGACTGCCCCGGTTCAACTCCCAGCTCTGCCACGTGTTAGCTAGGTTATCTTACGAATATTATTTTAAAAAAACGACATTCTAGGTAGAGGGATGAAAATAGCAGTACCTATTTCACAGAGATATTATGATCTCTTAGCCCACATAAAGCATTTGGAACTGTGACTGGCACATAGTGAGCAGTTGGTAAATATGTTATTGTGGGTAAAAGAGGTGGTCAGGTTACTTTTAGGTAAGGTAGTTGGGTGACGGTCTGGAAACAGGACGTAACTAGTGTCTGAGACAGTAAAACGGGCACCCGTGGTTTGAACGGTGAGCTGTGGCTGTGAGGGTGGTGCCCACCCAGGCCAGGAGTGACACAGCATCCCCAGCAGATGGCTTAGGATCCACGAGAAAGAGCTCAGCAGTTCTGCCAGGGATTAAAGAGGGTGAACCGAAGCAACATGTCTTTAGGGTTGGATTTGCCAAACTAGATCTTTTGATGAAATGAAGTATAGTTTATTGATCTTTGTAGTTATGGAAATTAGTGCCAACCATTAGACGTACTGTTATTTTTTTAGTGCTTGTTTTTGTCAGTGATTCAATGACTTTGGCCGAACCACTTGTGTTTTTGGAAGGACGATTTTAGGATTTCAAGCTGAGATATAAAATTTAAGAGCTAAATAAAGCTGATTAAAAACACAGTAAGGAGATCATGATTTACAAATGAATTCTGTGGCTTTTTCAAAGAACCAACTTGTGAGCACAGCTCAAGTCCTGATGAAATTTGCAGTGATTTCAAAAGTAGTTACAACCCTTTCCTGGGAGTAAAAGTGGGCAAGAAACAAATTAGTAACTGACATTCATTGAGCACTTACTAGGAGCCATGCTTTGTGCTAAGTGCTTGATAGGCATTATCTCATTTGTTCAGTCCTCATGACCACCTATCAGATGAGAGCTATTGCTATCCCCAGTTTACAAATGATGATAGGAAGGGTTATAGAAGGAAATAACATGCCCCAAATCTCACAGCTGGTAAGTGCTGGGGCTGGGATTCTAACTCAGGACTGTCTGGTTTGGGTGTGGGTGTTTAAACCTGACACTATGGTTCTAGTAAATCAATTCCCCTCCACGCACCGAGATAAGTCGTTTCTTCTTGTTTGAAGAGTTCCCCCCTGTATTTAGAAGTGAATGGAGGGCCCTGGCTAGTGTAGCTCAGTGGATTGAGTGTGGGCTTTGAACCAAAGGGTCTCCTCGCCAGTTCGATTCCCAGTCAGGGCATATGCCTGGGTTGCCGGCCAGGTCCCCAATGGGGGCCACTTGAGAGGCAACCATTCTCTCCGCTTTCTCCCTTTTTCCCCCCTCTTTCTAAAAATAAATAAATAAAATCTTTTTAAAAAGGGATGGAGGAGCGGTAACTCCCAGCACAGGGTCTGAGCACAACACCCGCAGGCACTCTGGGAAGCAGGCCTCCTGTGAAGAGCGGCAACTGCACCTGTGCAAGCAAAAGGTGTGGGTAAACCTGTGAAGCAGGTTGTCTTCTCAACCTTTACCTTTCCTGGTGCAGTCGCAGAGGCCCCCCTGTCTCCAGGACTCCTCTCTCGTCTTCTGAAGGGGTCTCAGTCACTCTCTGACAACACAGAGAAGGGCCCTCTCACTGAGCCCCGCTCTGGCCCTAACCCCAGCATCCCATACCTAAAATCAGTCCTGTCAGTTGTTCATCCAAGCCTCCTCTGACCCGCACTTGACTTTCAGCAGGCCATTGGACAGTGATTGTGAGAGAATTGATACGCAGGTGCAGCTCCAGTGGGAGACTTAGATTTCACTGTCACAGTGAAGAGGAAAAGCATTTTGGAGAAGGGAGACTTCCTAGGTACCCCTAGCCACACACCACAGGGATAAACTTGTTAACCTCTCCAAAGTTGGGAAGACAAACCCCTTTCTGAGGATCTAAAGTCCAGACTGAAAGCTTGTCCTGTGTTACTTGATAGAGGAGACGCTTTTCTGAGATTTTAAAACATTTAGAGCACCCACTCAACCAGGTCAGCTCTAGGCAGCAGTTGACGTGTGTGATGTTCTTTCGAGGTGCTCAGAGCCCTGTCTTCGTCCTTTGCTTTTCCCTGGAGGCCCCTTTCCCTCCCGCCTTCTCTGCCTCTCACTTCTAGACTCCCCTTCCGTCCTCATCTGTCGGAAGGCCTTCAGGCCCTTAACCCACCGAACAACCTTAAAGCACTCATCTCCCAAGGCTGCGTGTGCTTACGACAAGAGTCAATTTTTCTTTTCTCTTCATTTCTTCTTATTTACTTATTTATTTATTTGGGGCTGGAAACAACAATAGAATTTAGAAACCAGCAGTTTGGGGAGGGTTTTTAATATGTAAGGTTTATTTATCAATTATTGTTTATATTCAATACTAATTTGTATATGTTTCAGTGGTACAGCATAGTGGTTAGACAGCCACATACTTCACAAAATGTTCCCCCTGGTATTTCCAGCACCCAGCTGGCACCATACATAGGTATTACAATATTGTTGACTATATATCCTATGCTGTAACTTACATCCACGTGACTGTTCTGTAACTACCAAACTGTGCTTCTTAACCCCTTCACTGTTCTCACCCAGCCTCTCAAACCCCCTCTGCTTTGGCAACCATCAGTCTGTTCTTTGTATCTGTGAGTCTGTTTCTGTTTTTGTTTATTTTGTTCTTTAGATTTTACATATAATTGAAATCATATGGTATTTGTCTTTCTCTGACTGATTTATTTCACTTAGTGTAACACCCTCTAGGTCTGTCCACACTGTCACAAAAGGTAAGATTTTGTTGTTTTTCATGGTTGAGTAGTATTCCATTGAGTGTGTGTACCACAGCTTTTTTATCCGCTCATCCACTGATGAGCACTTGGGCTGCTTCCACATATTGGCTGTTGTAAACAGTGCTGCAACGAACATAGGGGTGCATATATTCTTTCAAATTAGTGTTTTGGGTTTCTTTAGATAAATACACAAAAGTGGAATCACTGGGTCATAAGGCAGTTTCATTTTTAATTTTTTGAAGTAACTTCATACTGTTTTCCATAGCGGCTGCACCGGTCTGGATTCCCACCAACGGTGCACTAGGGTTCCCCTTTCAATGCATCCTCGCCAGCACTTGTTGTTTGTTGATTTATTGATGATGGCCATTCTCACCAGTGTGAAGTGGTATTATCTCATTGTGGTTTTAATTTTCATTTCTCTGATGCTGAGTGATATGGAGCATCTTTTCATATGTCTATTGACCATCGGTATGTCCTCTTTGGAAAAGTGTCTATTTAGGTCCTCTGCTCATTTTTAAGTTAAGTGGTTTGGTTCTTGGCAGTTGAGTTGTATGAGTTCTTTATAAATTTTGGATAGTGACCCCTTACGGAATGTGTAGTTGGCAGATATCCCCTCCCATTCGGTGGGTTGTCCTTCATTTCGTTGCTGGTTTCCCTTGCTGTGCAAGGTCTTTTTAGTTGGATGTAGTCCCATTCATTTATTATTTTGTTGTTTTCCTTGCCCAAGGAGATATGTCGGGAAAAATATCGCTAAGAGAAATACCAAAGGTTGTACTATGTATGTTTTTTTCCTAGAAGTTTTATGGTTTTGAGTATTACATTTCAGCCTTTAGTCCATTTTGAGTTTATTCTTGCATATGGTATAATAAGATGGTCTAGTTTCATTTTTTTTGGCATGTATCCGTCCAAGGTTTTGGGAGAGTTTTAAAGGATTTTGGAACATAGGTGTTTCTTAGACACCTTAATCACACTTTAAACCAGTAGTCATGTGGGACCCATCGGTAGGTATGGAGGGTCCTGGCTTAATAACTGTGGTGGGGTTAGGAAAAGGGAGGGAATCTGTTGTGTATCCCGGGTCACCCAAGATATATGGGGTTAGGGGTGGAGGGCTTACACCTTCTGCACTTTCAGCCCTGGAAAGGTAATAGGGGTATTCCCTTCCTTAGCCTCACCCTTATTTTCAAAGTGTGTTTTGAAGAGGCTGGAGCAGGCCGTAGCTGAAAAAGCAGACACAATACAGAACAAAATGTCCCAAGGCAGCAGGGGAGGGCCTGTGTGTTCATTGTTCAGTGAGAGGCTGTCTTGGACCCTTGGAACTTTCCATAGTTTGACTTTCTGGCTAATTATTACCATCTGCGTGGTTGCTGGCGGCTGAGACGTTGCTGGGTCTGCCAGTCGAGTTGCTGGGCCAACCTGGGGGCTGCATCAGCCGCTGCCAGCTGCGGAGGCCCCCTCCAGTTTCCTTCAGGAGCAAGCAGGCATGCCCACTGCCTGCTGACCCTGACGTTGGTGAGTGGCTTGCCCTTCAGCCTACCCCCTCGCCTGTTGCAGTTGTTTGTCTAGAGCCCAGTCTGGATTCCCAGACTCAGGTTTCCTCTACCAGCAGGCCTGTGATGTGTCTGCACACAGCAGTGAGCAAAGCCTGCTCCTTTCCTTGGAGCGGCTCACTAACCAACAAGCACTGCACAGCCTGGCACAGATGTAGAGACACGTCATGGAAAAAAGAGGTCTGCATACACTTCAGTAAATAAACAGCTGTCAGGGCTCTAGGCACGTATCAGCCGCAGCCTGGTAAGGCATTTCATTGCTTCTAGAATCATGTGCAGCAGGACATCTCAGACTTCCTAGTGCAAACCCTTCGTTTTACAGATGAGGAGGATGAGACTTAGAGAAGTACTAACTTCCTCAACACCACAGAACGGAGGCCCAGGGGCTCTTCTGTCTCTCAAAACCAATCTGTTATGAGGTTAGTCTTGAAAGGGGATTAAAGTGATGTGGGTGCTGGTATTTCCATTTAGCCTTTTAAATCCACTGTCCATCCTTCTCCACTCTCCTCTGTGTCCAGGAGGCTGATCTAAATGGCTGTCTTGCATTGAGTTCCGGTTAGGTTTAGCCAATGGAGGCCACAGCCGAAAATCAGGGAGGAAGGGGGTGAGGGACGCAAAGATATTTGTTCTTCTTGTGCTGTTCCTGCTGGATTGTCACGGGCTGGTTGTGTCCTCTGACTAAAGACCCCAACTCCTAACAGGCAGCCTTCTGCACATGGCTGCATCCTTCACTATGTAGCTCTGGAAAACTGCTGTCTCTTGAGGTCTCTCAGACAATACTCACACCTACCTTTGTAAACAGTCCCTTTATCACATTCTCAAATTGGAGAGTGTTTCCTGCCAGGCTCCTAACTGACACATGTGTCTTTGTTTATTAGAGAAAGAAAAATCTATAGACATGACTCTTTATGTCACTCTTGGCTTGACAGTTTCTCAGACTTTCCTCCCTCTCTCCCTTCCTCCTTCCCTCCCTCCCTCTCTTCCTTCCTTCCTTCCCTCCTTCCTTTCCTTCTTTTTCTCTTTCTTTTTTTGATGACCTTGAAGGTTTGAGGACTGTCAATCTGTTCATCCAGTATTTGTAGGATGTTTCTCAGGTGGGGTTTGTCTTATGCTTTTCTCACGAGCACACTGGGATTGTGCGTTCTTGGGAATGTCACAGAAGTCAAGTGCCATTTCATGGCATTATATCAAGGGTGCATACTATCCGCATGACTTCTCCCTGTTGGCGTTAACCTCGATCTCCTGACTGAAGCGGTGTTCGTAAGGCTTCTCCACTGCAAAGTCACTCCTTTTCCCCTTGCTGTGCGGTACGCTTTGGAAGGAAGTTACTATGCACACACAGCTCATGCTAAGGGAGTGGGGAGTTAAGCATTTGCCTCCTTGAGGGTTGACTATCTGTATAAATTATCTGGAATTCTTCTTCATGGAATACGTCTCTTCTCTTGATTTATTTATTTGTTAAATTATTTATTTATATAGTAGAGACTCATGCATTTTGTTTTACACTTAAGGTTATATTCCAATACTAATTTATTAATTTTATTGTTCAATTTGTCCCAGCTTTGGCCATTGGGAACTCTTTCAATTGATTTCTGTGTCCCTTTGTCATACTACCATCAATGTGGGTTTTGGTGTGGCTTTTTTACTTTTTTATTTTTTGTGTGCACTTGTTTTGTGTTACATTCTGGCAATGTAAAATGCTCAAGGCTCATTTTGTGTATTTCCCGCCCCAGTGCTAGAATCAGCCATTTCTCTAAGTAGCCTTGGCTCCTTTCATTAGAGAATAGTATTGAACACCAAGATCTGGGTGCCGGGTATGCTTGTTGCCACTGAGGATTTGTTGCTTTTAGTCCCTTTCAGTTAATAGAGCAAGAAGATATATGTGTGTATACCAACCTGGGTATATACACACATTCATAACTATTTTTACATGTGATCGTCTGACTCTATATTAAGCAAAACATGAACTGACGCTGATGTTTCCAACTCTAATTCATTACACATGGATCTTTCTAGACCTCCCTTTCCTTATCTATAAGTTCCCCAGCAATGAGAAATCCGGCTCCCGCCATCTGTTATCCATTTACATCGATTTCAGTATATACGTATAGTGGCATTGGAATTGTTAACCCGCACTCCCATGGGAACCAACTTTATCAGCTAGATTTAATGCTTATGCACAATTTCCTTTGCCCTTAGTGCTGCAGACGCCACTCATCTCCAAAGCTGGCTAGGTCAGCCGCTTCAGTGATGCTGTTTCAAACATTTGCAGTGCAGTTGGATTGCTTTGTCATAGCGTGCATTCCATCCTGGGATCCTCTGATCTCTTAAAGGATTTTTCTCTAATTTGCAGACAGTAGGTTCACTCTTTGTGCTGTAAAGTTCAATGGGTTTTGAAAAATCGGTAGTGTTCTGCTCCCACCATTATGGTATCATATAGAATAGTTTCACACCCTAAAAATAACCCCTGCGCTCTACATATCAAGGTTTGTGGAGGAATAACACCTGGGAAAGAAAAAGGGGCGAAAGCAAGTTTGGGCAGGAAAGCCTTCACGTGTGATGTGGGTGCAAATTAGTCTCTGCCTGACCAATGCGGAGCTCCAAAGCAAAGACTGCCCATTAGAGGGGTCCCATGTTAGACAGAAATGGTCAGGCCTTTCATACGACTGCCTTGCTCAGCCATTGGCTGGGGACTGCCCAGAAGACTGATCTCAGCTCAAAGCAGAAGCAGACCCTGAAGGCACCAGCAGCTGGAGATGCTCAGCTAACCACATTCCTTGGGGCTGGGTTGCTAAGTCCCTTCTTGGAGAGGGATCTGAGTGCTGCAGCTCTGTGTCCGCCAGAAATATCTTTGAAAATTCCAAACACAGGTTGGCCAACCATTGGTCAGGAATCCTGAGTAAAGGATTCCTGCATCAGGTGGGATTTGGGAATGGATGACCCCATTGGCCCCTCCCTTTCAGCTCTTGGGCCCCATGGCTGTCGCTTGGCCAGGTTTGATCCAGGCAGCCCACGTATTCCGTTTCTTATGTTCATTCCATCTCACTTAGGCCTCTGCTTTCCTTCTCGCACTGACCATTTCACGTCCTGCTCTGACCTGCCGTAGGATCAGATCTCCTCCTTTCTTCAGGGAGTTTTCATTGTGGCACATGGACCAGAAGCTTGTGAGTTGAGGGCTGAAAAACCAAATCCTGATTGGATTTGCCCCCACCCTGGAACATGGAAAAAACGAAACAACAATACTCGCTACTGACCTTTGCATGTATCACACCTAGCAAGGTATGATAGTTCCATTTCCTTCCGTCCCAACTCCCACACCCATGGGCGCCCTGGGATTTTCACCTGCAGGTGCAGAATCATTCCAGTTCAATTCCAGTCTCTGTCTGCAGGAAGGTGGAAACCGTTCAGACTTTCTGAAGAGAGAGTGGCTTTGACGTTCTCCTCTGCCTGTGCTCACTCTTCCTCTTGTTTTACTTGCTTAAGGTCAAAGGCCTGTTTTATTCTTGAAACTTGACAGCTCCGTCTGGCTCCCAGTGTCCTAAGATACATCATTAGAGTCTTCACATGGCCTCTTAGGACAGTCTTTACTTCTAAACCTAAGGAAATTTTTGTGTTTGCTTTGTCTCTCTTTAGAGACTTCCTTTGAACATTCATTTCTTTCTTTGTAGCGCATTCTGACTCCACAGACCCTATGTGTTCTGCCCAGCGAGAGAGCAGTAGCATTTTTTATATTCATGGTATTTTTAGACAGTGGATCATGCACACTGATTTTAATATCAAAGTTTTCCAAATTAAAACCCCACCTTGAACCCAGGCCCTCAGGACTCTTGCCAGCCTTCTGGTTTTCCTGTCTGCGTCATCATTTCTCAGTGGGGTGGCTAAAGCCAGACCCTACAGGGCCAGAGAATGCAAATAAAGTATTGGTGGGTGAACTCTCCTTACCTTCCACCCCCAAGACCAGACAGTGGGATTGGAGTCCATGCTGAAATGCCCAAAGGTCGCTCTGGATCACTACTCCAAAGCTGCACGAGACATGAGACCCCAAAAGTGCTAAGAGTTAATATTCCAAGATGACACTTGGGGTTACTGAGTCCAGGATATTTGAATTATAGGTTGTTTCTGTCTCTGAAAACACCAGGGCAGAAAAAATAGCCTGCTTTTAAAAAAATCAATAAAAAGCACACAAAGGGTCTACTGTCCCTGAACCACTATGTAGGAATAGAAATGACAAGTAAATGAAATGAAAAAGAAGTTTTTTTTTAAGTGCTTGCATTCCACTCCCCAAGAATACAGATTGAAATCGTGAACTTGGAGCTGTTCCCACAGTGGAAGAACAGGGTCACAGGTCAGAAGCACAAGCTCTCTTCTGGAAACTGCCAACTTATTAGAGTTGACAGTTGCATCACCTTGAAACAGGGAACAAAGACTTTCTTTTCTGGCAGAATTCAGTTTTGCTGGCACAAAGTGTTAGGAAACAGTCACACACAGTGTCGCTGGTGGAATTACAGAGGAATTTCTGAGAATCAGCCTTTAGGCAAAAGGCATTTGGCTGGAAACTTGCACTGAAAACCTGCCTTGTAACTTAGCATGTGACTTTCACCTGACTTAATTTTCTCCGGTCCCAAGGGTTTCAAGGCCAGAGAAAGAAAAGGTTCTGACCAGCGTTGTTGACGTGTTTGCTCTTCTGTGCAAATTGAGGATAAATTCAAAGACAAATCACCAAAGGGAATTTCTCTCTCTGACACCAAGTATAACTGGGATGGTTTTTAAAATAATGGACAAAAATTTCCTAATCGCGTATACGTAATCTTCGTATCTGGGTTAAGTGTGAATGAAGGAAATGGGGACCGAGGGAAGAACAAAGGACTGGGCAGCAGTGGGGAAATCTGAGCCCTGGCTCCAGCTTTGGTGCGGTCTCCAAAACCTCGGGCACGTCTCCAGCGTCACGGCCTTGGTTCACTTATATAAATATAAGAAGGTGGAACTAGATGGCCTCTAGGAGCCTTTCCAGCTTTGTTCTAGGAACCAGCCTCTCAGCTGTGATTTTTTCCGTATGTTTAGGCAGTGCCAAAACAATGATGTGAGGCAGAATTGGGGTATAGATTTGCAAGAGGGTCATCTTGAGGCTGGTAGCAGGCCTCAGGCAGCCCTCACTTCACCCAACAGTTTTGTGATGATGAATTCAAGTGGACAGTCATATGGGCAGGCATTTATAAATGCACTTATTGAGTGAATGAATGAATGAATGAATGAATGAAGCACTCAGGAGAGCATTAAGCGATAAAAGAATGAAAACGTTTAGTTGGAGGAAGTTTATTTGGAATAGGGCATGCATGATTTTGCTCAGCAATGATGGCTGAGGGGAGGTTTTATGGACAGATTCAGCCAGAGCTAAACTTCAGGAAGTACAGGCATAGCTTGGACATAATGTGGGCTCCGTTCCAGACCACCATAATAAAGCAAATATCACGATAAAGCAAGCCACAATCTTTTTGGTTTCCCAATGCATATAAAGGTTATGCATACACTAAACTATAGTCTATTTAAAAAAAGATTTTATTGATTTTTAGAGATAGAGGAAGGGAAGGAGAAAGAGAGTGAGAGAAACATCAATGTGCAGTTGCCTATTGCACACCCCCTATGGTGACCTGGCCTGCAACCCAGGCATGTGCTCTGACTGGGAATCAAACTGCCAACTTTTTGGTTTGCAGGCTGGCACTCAGTCCACTGAGCCACATCAACCACAGCTAAACTATAGTCTATTAATTGTGCAATCACATTATCTCTAAAAAACAATGTATGTGCCTTGATTTAAAAATACTTGACTGCTACATAATGCTAACCATAACCAAACACTTGCTGAGCTTTCCGCAAGTCATAACCATTTTGCTCGTGGGAAGGGTCTTGCCTTGATGTTAGCAGCTGCTGGCTGACCAGAGTGGTGGTTGCTGAAGGCTGGGGTGGCTGTGGCGATTTCTTCAAATAAAAAGAACAATGAAGTTTGCTGCATGAAGTGACTCTTCCTTTCATGGCCTATTTCCCTGAGCATGTGATGCTGCTTGGTAGCATTTTCTGCACAGCAGAATGTCCTTCAAAATGGGAGTCAGCACCCTCAAACCCTGCTGCTGCTTTACCAACAGGTGTATATGATATCCTCAATCCTCTGTTGTCATGTCAACAACCTCCACAGCATCTTTACCAGGAGTAGTTTCCATCTCAAGAAACCACATTTTTTTTAACTCATTCATAAGAAGAAACTCCTCATCCATTAACACAGGGGTCCCTGACCCCAAGGCCAGGGACATACAGGTCTGTGGCCTGTTAGGAACCAGTCTGCACAGCAGGAGGTGAGCAGAGGGTGAGCCAGCGAAGCTTCTCGTTACTGCCTGAGCTCATCGTCTTCCACGAAATTGGTCCCCGGTGCCAAAAATGTTGGGGGACTGCTGTGTTCAAGTTTTATCACAGGATCGCAGCAATTCATTCACCTCTTCAGGCTCCACTTCTAATTCTAGTTCTCTCGCTATTGAAACCACCTCTGCAGTTGCTTCCTCCACTGAACCCCTGAAGTCCTCAACCCCTCAGAGTAATCCATGAGGGTTGGAGTCAACTTCTTTCAAACTCCTGCTAACATTGCTATTTTGATCTCTTTCCATGAATCACAAATGTCCTTAATGGCACCTAGAATGGCGAATCCTTTCCAGAAGGATTAACTTTGTCAACATCCATCAAAGGAATCACTCTACATGTGGCAGGCATAGCCTTACAAAATGTATTTCTTAAATAATAATACTTGAAAGTCAGAATTGCTCCTTGGGCTGCAGAATGAATGTTGTGTTTGCAGGCAGGAAAACAACATCAGTCTTGTTGTGCCTCTCTATCAGAGCTCCTGGGTGACCAAGTATATTGTCAATAAGTAGTAATATTTGGAAAGGAATCTTTTTTTCTCAGCAGTAAATCTCAACAGTGGGCTGAAAAGATTCAGTAAACCGCATTGTAAACAGATGTCATCCAGGCCTTGTTGTTTCACTTACAGAGCACAGGCAGAGTGGATTTAGCCTCATTTTTAAGGGCCCTAGCATCGGCTTCAAGTTGCTAAAAAGAACGTTAGCCTGCCCTTTGAAGCTTTGAAGCCAGGCATTGACTTCTCTCTGGCTGTGAAAGTCCTAGGTGACATCTTCTTCCAACACAGGACAGTTGCGTCTACATCGAACACCTGCCGTGTGGGGTAGCCGCCTTCACGAACTGTCTCAGCTGGATCTTCTGGGTGGCTTGCTGCAGCCTCAGTATCAGCACTTGCTGCTTCACCCTGCACGTTTATGTTATGAAAATGGCTTCTTTCCTTAAACCTCACAGAACAGCCTCTGCTAGCTTCACATTTTTCTTTTGCAGCTTCCTCACCTCTCTCAGCCTTCATAGCATTGAACAGAGTTAGGGTCTCGTTCTGGATTAGGCTTTGGCTTAAGGGAGTGTGGTGGCTGGTTGATCTAACCAGACCACCTAAACTTTCTTCACATCAGCAGTAAGGCTGTTTCACTTGCTTATCATTCATGTGTTTGCTGGAGAAGCACTTTTAATTTTCTCCAAGAACTTTTCCTTTGCATGCACAGCTTGGCTCACTGTTTGGGATAAGAGGCCTAGCTATTGGTCTGTCACAGCTTTTGACATGTTTTCCTCACTAAATATAATCGTTTCTAGCTTTTGTTTTAAAGTGAGAAACATGACTCATCCTTTCACTTGAACACTTAGAGGCCATTGTAGGGTTACTGATTGGCCTGATTTCAATATTATTGTGTCTCAGGGAACAGGGAGGCCTGAAGAGAGGGAGAGAGGGGGAGGGACGACCAGCCAGCGGGGCAGTCAGGACACAGACAATATTTATTGATCACATTTGCCATTGCATGTGGGCATGGTTCATGGTGCCCCAAAACAACTACAGTCAGTGATCACAGATCACCGTAACAGGTATAATAATTATGAAAAACTCTGAAACATTGTGATAGTCGCCAAAGAGCCATAACGTGAGAAAATACTGTTGGGAAAATGGTGCCGGTTGACTTGTGCAACTCGGGGTGGCCACAAGTCTTCAGTTTGCAGAAAATGCAGTGTCTGCGAAGTGCAATAAAACACAATGCAATAAAATGAGGTGTGCCAGTATTAGGGTTAGGGCGTACTTACATAGCACTCTCTCTATAGAGTAAGATGGAGTGACTGCTGGCAGGGCAGTAATGCAGTTCTTCCAGGTACAGGTAATGGGACTCTCTCCCCAATTTAGTGAGCAAAATTTTGACTAGGATTTGCATTGTCCGAGTCTCACAGAAGCCCAAATTGTTAGTGGCTAACCAATGTATTATTCATTTTTTTCTCACATAAATGAAATCTGTAGGTAGACAATCCAGGGCAGGCTCCGAGGCTCCCGGGTGTAATGGACTCAGGCTCCTTCAACCTCAGGATCAAGCGCGGCTGCGTGAATCCAGCCTAGCCCATCAGCATTCCATCCAGCAGGGTAAACAAAGAGCTCACCTCCTGTCTTAGTCCATTTGGGCTTCTATGACAACATACTACAAACTGGGTAGCTTTAAAAAACACACACTGAAATTTAGCCCTGGCTGGTGTAGCTCAGTTGGTTGGAGCACTGTCTTGTGCACCCCCAAAGCTTGGGGGTTGGATTCCTGGTCAGGGCACAGGCCTGGGGTGTGGGTTCATGCCAGTCAGGGAGCATACCAGAGCCTGGTAGATGTTTCTTTCTTACATTGATGTCTCTCTCTCTCTCTCCCCCTCTCTCTAAAATCAATACACATATTTTTAAAAGCCCAGAAATTTGTTTCTCTCAGTTTTGAAGCCTAGAATTCCAACAGTGCACTAGCATGGTGGCACTCGGATGAAGTCATTTTCCTGGCTCATAGCCAGTGCCTTCTCTGTCCTCACATGGAAGAAGGGAAGGGATCTCATCTCTCTGGAGTGTCTTCTGTAAGGGCACTCATCCCGTTAATGAGTGTTCCACCCTCGTGAATTAGGCATCTCCCGAAGGCCCTGTGCAAGTTAGGATTTTAACACACGAAATTTGGAGGGGCGCCAACATTCAGACTGTGGTACCTCCTCACTCCCCATTAATGATACTTCCTGGGAGTTGAACTTGATACATCTATTTGTATCCCATTGACCAAAACTTACAAAAATAGTCCCCGTGGACCCCTCCCCTAAAGGAAATTACCAAATTTGTTTTAAATGTTATAGGGAAAGACAAAGGACCTAGAATAGCCAAAATGACTTTGAAAAAGGAGGACAACATTGGAGCACTTACATTACCCGATTTCAAGAACAATATGTGGCTCTTCGGTAGTAAATCCAATTATATCGTAAATTTGTCATTTAAACAATTTCCAAAACAGGAAAGAAGGGGCAGCTCTGAGATAAGTATGTAGCTTCCCAAGGCAGCTGCTTTGAAGGGTAACACTCATTTGCCATGATTGCTGGGGGGAAAAATCCACGCCGAACATCAACTTTGTAATCCAGACAGAACTGGTTTGAATACTGCAGACACCACCTATCTCAGTGTAAAAACTAAAGAAGTACAGCCAGAGCCCTGGCTGGCGTAGCTCAGTGGATTGAGCGTGGGCTGCGAACCAAAGCGTCGCAGGTTCGATTCCCAGTCAGGGCACATGCCTGGGTTGCAGGCCACGGCCCCCAGCAACCGCACATTGATGTTTCTCTCTCTCTCTCTTTCTCCCTCCCTTCCCTCTCTAAAAATAAATAAATAAAATCTTTTAAAAATATTAAAAAAATAAAGGAAGCACAGCCGGGAGGCTAAGCGCCACGTGAGAGCTCTGCAGGTAGCCTGCCTGACTCCGAATCCTGGCTCTGCCGTTTCCTAGCTGCGTGGCCGTGGGCACCTTTAACTTTTCCAGGCCTCACTGTACTCATTTGTAAATTAAGGATACTTACTAAACATGCCTACCCAAAACATTGTGACGGACACTGAATGTGTTAATAAATCCAAAGCACTTAGAACAGAGTCTGGCACATAAAAAGTGTTCAGCAGCTCCTAACTACTGTTATCATCACTTCCCACTGAACTTGGCATCCCATACCTGTTAGCTCCTGTCCTTCTACAAAGCATGAGTAGCATTCTGGGGTGGGGAGAGTTTTGACACCGAAGGGTGTATTTTGCAATCTCGGGGGTGGGGGGGCAGCAATCCTGAATTTCAGTTTCTTAAATTTTCTTTCTTTACTATTTTTTCAATGTTTAAAAATGATTTACTGGCAGAATTATAATGCCCAAATGAAAACCTTAATACTAGATATCACATAGTACCCCTCCTAGACTCCATCGCTGGCCATGTGTCTCCTTCCACCCTGGCTGGCCATCCTGTGCAGCAGCCCACAGACCCAGGGACTGAGAAGGGTGGGCTGCCTCCCTCCTCTCTCCTTCTCTTTCTTCTTTTTGGTCACGTTAGGCAGAAAGTATAGCATACCATATAATAGTCAGGTTTTCTTTTCCCTCTACTCCTTATCAAAGGCAACACCGAGTGATCTCCAGCTGTTATCCTCTGCTTAAAAGAGAACTCTGCACCTGTGTGATTGGTTCTGACCTCCAGAACTGGCATTACGTGCCCATTCAGCAGGTCAGGTGACAGCAGGGTCGCCCACACTTTCAGCTGGCCTCTGACTGCACCAGTGCAGAACCACAGGAGGCACAGAGGACGTGTTACCGTAGGTTCAATAATTTTCCTCACAGACAGCTCGTGATTGCATGGTAACAGGTCTGTATCTTCATTAGGAATGCGAAGGCTTTGACTTTGTTTTGTAATTGAAACATAAAAAGCAAGGAGAGTTTTCAACCAAGAGACATGAAGAAGAGGATTCTCAGATATCGCGTGGTCTGCCCCTTCATTGGCGGTCTGTGAGCAGTCTCTGGGACGGAGAAACAGAACTCAGCTCTGCTTCCATGAAAAGGGCAAATCGTGACGCATGTGGGGCTCTCAGGTCTATCCTGGGCATTTTCTCTGGAAAGCTCTCTTAAGTTTACTTCCCAAAGACAAGACTTCTCCTTCAGTGTCTTCACACCCCTGGGTCGGAAGCCCCAGCAGCTCATGTCTGGACCACATAGGGCAGCCAGGCAGTGCACACAAGCATTTCTGCAGAGACGCATTCGGCTCCCTTATGGGCCACCTTTCACATTATTTTAGAGACTCTTTCTCCCCCTCTTTATCTCAGTTTCTCTGCACTACAGCAGGGTGTGGGTTTCATTTTTCCTTTTATTTTAAACCATTTTAGTGGCATACGTTGGTCCTCTCTGCACTTACAATAATAAAACTCTTCCCAACAGCCCATCTTGTCCACCCAGGAGGAAGATAACTTTTTCTTCCTTATCCTCGCCTCCTGTCGCCCCCTCCCATTTTCCCTTGGAATGACCCACTGGGAATACAGAGCTTTCTCACTGGGAGGGGCTGAGTGGTCCTCTGGAGAGGACCACAGCTCGGACAGGGTCGTGTGATCCGTGTTCGTTGGCTCTTCAATCACGTTGCCAAAGTATTCCCCATAGAATGTGTGAAGAACTTGAACTTTAAAAAGTTATCTACCAAGAGTCAGCTTTTCCTTAGCTATTTGAGATTCTTCCCATAAGACCTCAATTCAGTCTCACTACAGTTTTACAGATTAATGTTTATTTTCCCAGCCCCCAAATACTCTGATGTACATGTTGACAATGTGGCCGCATCCCGAACTCGAGGAACTTTCTGGCCATGACAGAGTGAAGATAATGTATAATGTATAAATAGGAAGTCAAAATTTGACATTAAAAAAGAGGGACCGGTTGTTTCTATTTGTATGTATTTATAAATATATATTATACATGTCTTTATTATGAGTTTTCTGGAAACATTAAAATGTAGCCACAGGCATTCTCCTAGAGCTTCCCATCAAGAAGGATAGCTAATGCTGAACACCGTTCTGTGCGCCGCCTACCCACAGGGCTCAGCACATACCGCACGCAGGCCGGCGTACAGGCCCTGCGCCAGGCACTGAGCTTGGATGCAGAGATAAGACAGCGTTCGTTCGTGCTATTAAAGGACTCAGATTCTAGTGGAAAGATGAACAAGTGCCGAGATAACGACAGAATAAGATTGGTAAAAGCTACCTTATCGAATCTAACGAGTGCTGCGGGGACACCGGGAAGAAAGGTTGATCACGCGCCTGTACGATAAATGCCTTTATCAACAGTTGAGCGCCAAGCAGGGACAGGAAACAAAAATAAATTTTCTGTCTTCACCGAGCTTCCATTCCAGTGCAGGAGACAGACAATAACCAACAGGATGTGACGTCAGGATTCAGGATAATGCTACAGAACAGAGCTTTGTGTTGGGTTTGGAAGGGTAGATAGGTGTTAGTTTGTTTTTGTTTTTTTAAGGCACGCCAATCTATGTACCCCCTCCTGCAAAAAAAACCCAAAACGCTGAGGGTGGAGGGAGATGGCTAGAGAGGAGGGAAGTGGAGGCAGGAATGGGCGAGAAAGAGCATGAAATATTCCGAAAAGGGAGTTATTCGGTGCAATGGGAAGGATAGGGTGTGGAAGAACATTCATTCATTGGTTGTCAAAATCGGAAAGGATGCTAAGAGGTAAAAATAAATATACTCTTTTGTTTTATTCATCAAGAAATGATTCGGAGAGGGTGAAGTGACTTGTTCCAATTCGCCCAGCTAGCCAAGGGCAGAACCAGGATTAACTCCGTTTTCTGTAGAACTCAGCCCAGGCCTTCCTCCCGCCCGCGTGCGGGAGAAGCTGCTGGCTTGGAAGGACCGTCTAAGTCTCCGGTTCGGTTCGGGCGCACACCGCCCGCTACCGATGCCTCTCCGCAGAGCTGCCTCTTCCCCCCTCCCCATCCCCACCCCCGCCGCTCCTCTTTCAGGCTCGCGCGGCGTTTCCCCAGGCGCCTGCCGGCTGCCCCAGGGCCACCCGACCACCCCGGGCTGGCAGGGGCAGAGAGGGCGACGTTTCCCTGGTCCGCTGGGCCCCCGGGGCGCGCCCAGGCCGCAGTCCACTCCATCTGCGGCCCTCCGCCGCCGGGGGGCGCCCTGGCCGGGAGATGTGGCGCCCGCTGCCCGGGTGCGGGTGTGACCTGGGCATCGGCACTGCTCTGTGGTGTCCCCTGGCGGGTGACCCGGGCGGCGGCGCAGGCTGAACCCTGCAATTGGCGGACAACGGCCGCGGCTCCAGCACGGTCCTCTCGGCGGCTCTCCCCGCCCGGGACCCTGAAGGAGGGCTCCCCGCCACCCCCGCCCACCCCTCGGCCCCACCCATCCTCCCGCCCCTGCGCCTCCTCCCTGCCTAGGGTCCGGGTCCGGCCAGCGCGCCGCGGAGCACAGGCGGGCGCAAGCCAGGGCGCGAGCTCCGAGCCATGGGAGGCTCCCACTCTCAGACCCCGAGGGGCCGGGAGCCGGCCGGGGAGAGGCCCCCGAGACCCAGGGAAACCGCGTGAGTCCCAGAGGCCTCCCCAGGGCCGCCGTTTGGGGGTTTGCGTGCTAGCCGGAGTGGAACGTCCGGCCCCTGTCCCACAAGGTCTTGGAAGTTGGGGTTCCCGCTCACGCCGGCGGGGGCGCAGGGGCTCCGGGGTCGGCCTGGTGGGACTTGCGGCCCCGAGCCTCGCACTGTGGGGCCCTGGGGGCTCCCGCCCTGCCACGACCCCACCGTGACAAAATCGCGCCCAAGCAGGGCTGCTGCCCTCCCGTTCTTGCTGCCCGGGTGGGAGAAGGGGACGTCGAGTTTTCCAGACTCGTTCAAAAAGAAAAACACATGTGTGCTAAAGGGCTCTGAAACATTGAGGAGACAGAATTCCTTGCAGAGAGGGGAGACAGTGGCATGGGACTCGAGTCTCAAAGATAACTCAGCTCGTGTTGGCCTTCAGCGTCCAGGGACTTTGATGCAATGCTCACAAGAACTCCCTCTCCTGTTTGTTCCGAGGTCTTCATGGTGATCTCGGAGAAAGGGCTGTATTGTCCTAGTAGCAATTAGGCTTTTGTTCGGGGACAGCAACAATTGGGGACACCAAGTACTGAAATGCAAGCATTTTTAGAGAAAGTGATTCGAGCAAGTCGTACAATTTAAAAGGTGGCCATACTTCTTGCCAGAGAGGACGCGTTGACAGATATTTATTTGAGAACCCAAACGATCTTTTAAGTGTTTAATTTAAAAAGCTTTTAGATTGTATGAGCCTTGGAGGTGAGGCAATGTCAAGGAGTCCACAGTCTATTTTAAATCAGCCAATGCCAAAGCTATTTAGTTTGAGAGACACATTTAGCCACCACATACAGGCAGCCGCGGCCATGGAAGGGATTTTTGATCATCTTTTCAAGGCAAAGTAGCTTCCTGAGTAACTAAATGATAGATGTTTTAGTTGCACCTTCTGCTGTTTGTATATGATCACTAATCTAAACTTAGTTCAGGTAGCTCGTTCATCATAAGAATAGCTGAGAACGATTGATTGAACACATAAAGTGTGGGAGACCCTGTTTCTAAATATTGTATTATTTAATCCGCAAGAACACTGAGTTTCTATTATTGCCTCATTTTACTGGTGAGGAAACTGAAGTGCAGTGACCTGTCCAAGGTCACACAGCTAGATGTGGTGAAACCAGGTTGCCTAACTTCAGAGCTTGTGCTGCTGCTGCCTCCTACAGGAGAGCTGGGACTATCCTAGGAAAAAAACTTAAAAAAAAATTGATTGATTTGAAAGAGAGTGAGGAAGAGGGAGAGAGGAGTAGCGGGAGAGAGGGGTAGACAGAGAGGAGAGAGAGACACACATTGTTTTGATGTTTCATCCGTTTATGCATTGCTGGTTGCTTCTTGTATGTGCCCTGACCAGGGACCAAACCCATGACCTTGGTATATGAGGAAGATGCTCTAACCAACTAAGCTACCGGGCCAGGGCAGAAACAAACGTTTATCTCTGCTGGCAGAACACACCCCATTTATTTCTTCAGTTCTTCCCGAATAAGGGAGAAATCTGAATTAGCAGTGCTTAAGACCAAACATGAGGAAAGTGCCAAAGTTGACTTAACTTTTTAAGAAACAAGCATAAGAGGCAGTGGAACACTGAGATGGAGCTAAACATTCTGGAGGCAGATGGCTGTGGGTTTAATTGTAAGCTCCGCTCCTTAACAGCTGGAGAGCTTTTATCTGTTCCTTAACCTCTCTGTGTCTGTTTCCTTTTTGGTAAAAGGCGAGTGAAAACAATGTCCACTTCATGGGCTGTTCTGAGGATGACATAAGATCATGTGTATATGAATAACAAGGTATAGTTTTATCTCTGAGCAATATATCATTTTAGCCCAGGATAAAAATTAACTATTTAATCTTTGTGAACATGTGGCAATTTTTGTGTGTATATTGTATCTTGAAAGTAAATATTGGAACCATTCACTGATAGCATGCTGAAGAAGTGAACTCAGTGCTTTCTCTGCAGGATTCCATCATTAGGGTGAGGAATTTGGATTCTGAATTGTTAAATTACCCAGTGGTTTGGCAATAGGTAAAGGATCTCTCTCGCCAATGAGGTTCTGCATGGGCCTTATATATTTAGCAAATCTTACCTAACAAAGATCAACACAAAAGCTCATCCTTGGTCGTCACCTGGGAATACAGCCCAGGGATCCCTACCCTCCTCAAGAGAATACATTAAGAAGCACATAAACGGATGTAGGCAGTGTTGGGGTTATTAATTAGCCTCATCAGGGTGCGAACGCTATGCTTGACTCAACCCTACAAACCAGTCGGCATGTAGCTGGTGAAAGTCTCTTTAGAAATACGATTCCATGCCTGTAATAGACATGAAAAGCAAAATGTATGCTGTCACCCAAGTCCTGCCTTGTTCAGATGTGTGAGCCACAAGTCTCTCCAGGGCCCAAGAAAGTGGGGGATTCATTGTTAATGTCACCCGGCTACAGATTTCCTGCCGGACATGTGGCCGTCGGGGATAACGCTGACCTCAAGGAAGTTCTCCTACTCAGGCGGTTGCATTTTCAAAATCTATTGTTCCTTTTTATAAATAAATACATGAAACTCTCACAACTAGAGCATTACTGCGGGCATTTGTCTTTTGAGGGAGAAATTATGTTTCAGAATGTTCCCAATTTACATTTCAGAGTAATTTAATCAAGTACTAAATGTATCCAGATAAACCTCCAAGCAGAGCTCTATTGCGAAATATAAACAAGTATGGAGGTACATGAAAAAAAAAAGTCTGATTTTAAGATAAAACTCATTATTTTTTAATATTGTGGTTGTCTTCCTTCCCCAAATCCAAGGAAACAAAGGAGCTGGCTTTGGTGAAAGCTGGAGGAAATTTCACTTCATTTATTCCGGGAGGCGGCACAATGCAGTGATTAAATGCAGAAGCCGGAGAATGAGGCCTGGGTTGAAACTCCAGCTAGACTGCACGCCAACTTAGTCCAAGAAGCTTTGGAAAATAACTTAACTCTTCAGTCGGGAAAATTTCTGCATCTGTAAAGTGTCAATAATAGTGATACCTACTTTTTGAGGTGGTGTGTATTCTTAGTTCAGGGCCTGGTACTGAGTGAGTGATCAGCACCTGAGTTATTTCTAATACGTGTTCTCTGGGATATATATACATTGGCCTTTTAATTGTTTTTATTACTCAAAAAAGCCTCATTTGTGTGTGTGTGTGTGTGTGTGTGTGTGTGTGTGTAGCTTTCTGATTTGTGCGAGTGCTTTCAACCCCTTCACAGCAGTTTGTGTCGACCGTCAGTGAGGAGAGAACTCCCAACCCTGTCTCAGGCACATTCAGCATGCGTGGACCCACCACAGGCCCCGCTGGCAGGTTTTTTGTTTCAGACGACCTCGTTAGAACTTTAGGTCTCACCAAAGGTGCTCCGCATAGTTGACCTGGGCACGTGTAGATTTTGGTGCTTCCCCCACCTTCTTGGTGTGAAGGCAAACAACCCTATTACCAGGGGTTCAGCACAGCCGAGAGGTATAGAGGCTGTGCTGTAGGGCAGCCTCCGACCACACGTCAAATACTGGACCGTTCTGAACGCCTGGGGAAACTGTCCCCAGGGAATGCACGTTTTTGAGTAGGGCAGGCAGGGTCCCTTCTGAAGAGGTGAACCTGTGTACTAATTCAGCATCTTTTTAAAAAAGATGTTATTAATTTGTTTAGAGAAAGAGGAAGGGAGGGAGAAAGAGAGGGAGAGAAACATCAATGTGTGGCTGCCTCTCACACAGTCCCTACTGGGGACCTGGCCCACAGCCCAGGCATGTGTCCTGACTGGAAATTGAACCTGCAACCCTTTGGCTTGCAGGTGGCCACTGGCCCTGGCTCAATCCACTGAGCCACACCAGCCCAGGCTCAGCAAGGCATCTTAAAGAGGCAAGGCAATAACTTTTTCAAGTCTATTTTCTCCTCAGTTAATTTTCATTTTCTAGAAAGATCAAGAGGATGGACATGTGTTTGGGGAGATGGTAGTTTGGTGAAATGTTTGAAATCACTGATTCCTTAGTTGATTATTTTCAGCAATGAGTCCAGGTGGGTTTCCTAAGAGCAGTAAATAACCTGCGGAGAGAATTGGAGGATGACTTAAAGCAGAAACCATTATTCATTAAGGAATATGGCATATAACGAATTCATCTAGTATTCGTTGAGCTTGTGTGCCTGGAATGCAAAATGTGCACCTGCTGTCAATTCTTATTGAGTTTCTGGTCCAATCTTTGTTTGCTTTTGGAAGATAGCGTAATGGAGTAGGTCAGTGGCAAAGCCAGGAAGAGTTTCCGAGGTCTGGAGTGTTTTTGCTGTGAACCTTTCTGATCATGTGAATTAAGTGCAGGTTCTACAATGTTCTGGTGAACTTCAAAGTCAGCAACAACTAAGCCGAAGTGCCTCTTCACAGGCAAGTCACTGTGGGACAGATGTCTTTGACATGAAGAGGGCGGCGCTGGCTTTGAAGTTTCAAACACAGGAAAACATGACTCAAAAGAAGTAAACTTAGGGAACAGCATTTCTGACAACCATTGCTTTCAAGTTCATGGCACTGTTCACCACCTTCTCACCACACAGTTTTGGTTGTCATTAACAATGCTTAAGTTCCCAATTGCTGTAGAAAATTTTAAGTGTCCATGTAAAATGGTTTAGTGTACAATTAAGAGAGAGATTTTGAGAAAGTTTGTGGAAAAGACCCAGAAAAACCATCCATATGAAGAAAAGTGCAAAGAATTATAATGTTTAACTTGAAGGAAGGGCTTGAGAGATGTGGAATACAAATATTTATATAAATAAATATATATATTTATTTTAGGGGATGTTAGCTAGCTCCACCTCCAGTGAAGCCAGTCCAAAAGGAAATGGCTTGAATGACATGACAAGGGAATTATTTGTGTGTGTGTGCTGAGTGTAGGTATCATAACCTCTAGACGGTGAGGGTAGTTGAAACAGTAAAGAGAGTTAATAAGAGTCCCACTCTGAAAATCATTACAAGGTTAAGATAGATACTCTGTCAAGGACTGAAACTCTAAGGGGGTTCAAGTATAGCTTAGTTCCACAATTTCTGCCCTGTTTTTAGCTTCAGTGGTCATTGTGCCCCACCCCCACCTCCACTCCGAAGCTTCCCCCAGCTGGTACATGTTTCAGTGTTAAAAATCAAGAAGACAAAACTGGGGAAAAAAGGGGCACAGCTGCTGGTGTACCGAGCTAGCAAAGTAGAGTATCTAATGTCTGAGTTGGTTAGCAGCCAGAGCGGGCTGCAGGGTCTGTGAATTTGTTAACCCAAGGTCAGGAAATGAACTTGTAGTGTCTTGAATGGTCATGAAACATGGAGGTGTTCTACCTTCTGAGGCAGCTCACTATGGCTGTTATTGGGTGCTATTCTCTGCATTTTTTATTGTGGTAAAATATATTAACATAAAATTCACCATTTTAATTATTTTTAAGTGTACAATTTGGTGGCATTAAATATACTCACAGTATTGTAAACCCATGACAACTATCCAGTTCCAGAACTTTTGCATCATACCCGCCAGAAACTTGGCACCCATTAAACATCAGCTCTGCATTCTCACCTCTGCTCGCTGGCCTCTGGTAGCCTTTGTTCTGCTTTCTGTCTCTATCTGCCTATAGGCCTCTCCTGTAAGTGGAATTATAGAATATTTATCCTTCTGTGTTGGCTTACTTAACTTAGCATAATGCCCTCAATGGTTCATCCACATTGTAGCATGTATCAGAATTTCATTCCTTTTTATGGTTGAATAATACGGTTGAATAATATGGTGTGTGTGTGGTGTATATACACACACATACACCTCTCTCTCTCTCTCTATATATATATATATGTATCTCTCACACATGGATGTTTCTCTCCCTCTCTCCCTCCTTTTCCCTCTCTCTAACAATAAATAAATAAAATCTTTAAACAATATTTTAAAAAAAGAAATCGTTGCCAGGCCCAATGTCATAAACAAACTGTGATATGTATATATATACATACATATGTATACATACATACGTACATATGTATGTATACATACATACATATGTATGTATACATACATACATATGTATATATATACATATCACAGTTTGTTTATGCATTCACCTGTTAATGGACACTAGGGTTGCTCCACCGTTTGGCTACTGTGAGTAATTCTGCTATGAACATGGGTGCGCAAGTATCTGAACCTCTGCTTTCCACTTTTTTGGATATGTGCCTAGGAATGAATATGGATCACATGGTAACCCTGTGTTTAACTTTTTGAGGCACCACCGAACGGTTTTCCACAGGACTTCACCATTTTACATTCTCACCAGCAATGTGTGATGGTTCCAGTTTATCAACATTCTTTCTAACACTTGCTATTTTCTGAGACAGTTTTAATTTTTTTTTTTAAATTAATAGCTATCCTAAAGGGTGTGAAGTGGAATCTCATTTTGCTTTGATTACATTTCACTAATAATTAGTGATGTTGATCATCTTTTTGTGTGTGCTTTGGCCATTTCTGTATCTTCTTTGGAGAGCTGTTCATTCTCCAAATGCCCCCAAACTTCACCCAGTTTTGAAATAGGTTGTTTGTTTTGTTGTTGTTGAGTCATATGACTTCTTTATGTATTCCAGATATTCATTCCCTATCAGATATGTGACTTGCAAGTATTTTCTCCCATCCTGTGGGTTGCCTTCTTACTGCACTGAGGGGCTTGGTTGTTTGGAGCATCCTCCTATACACCAAGGGGGTGCACGTTCAATCCCAGGTACAGGACATATACCTAGGTTGCAGGTTTGATACCAGGTCAGGGTTTGGACAGGGGGTGGCCAATTGATGTTTCTCTCTCACATCTATGTCTCTCTCTCTCTCCCCACCGCCCAAACCCCTGCTCTCTCTAAGTCAGTGAATATGTCCTCAGGTGAGAATAAAAAAAAAAAACTTTGCCAGCCCTGGCTGGGTAGCTCAGTTGGTTAGAGCATCATCCTCATATGCCATGATTGTTGTTTTGATCCCTGATCAGGAGATATACAAGAAGCAACCAATTGCCCTGGCCAGCGTGGCTCAGCTGGTAGGAGCATCTACCCATAAACCAGAAGGTTGCGAGTTTGATTCCCAGTCAGGGCACATGCCCGGTTTGCAAGGTCAATCCCCCGTAGGGTTGCTGTGCGAGAGGCCACCGATCCATGTTTCTCTCTCACATCGATGTTTCTCTCCTTCTCTCTCTCCCTCCCTTCCCCTCTTTCTAAAATTAATAAGCATGTCCGCAGGTGAAGATTTTTTTTAAAAAGCACCCAATGAATGCATAAATAAGTGGAACAACGAATTGATGTTCTCTCTCTCCCTTCATCTCTGTCTCTCTAAAATCAATTTAAAAAATATATTAGCCCTGGCTGGTGTGGCTCAGTGGATTGAGTGCTGGCCCATAAACTGAAAGGATCACTGGTTCAGTTCCCAGTCAGGGCACATGCCTGGGTTGCCCGCCAGGTCCCCAGTTGGGGGTGTGTGAGAAGCAACCAATCGATGTATCTCTCACACATGGATGTTTCTCTCCCTCTCTCTAAAAATTAATAAATACAATCTTTAAATAATATTTTAAAAAAGAAATCATTGCCAGGCCCAATGTCATAAAGATTTTCCATTATGTCTTATCCAAAGAGTTTTATCATTTTAGATCTTTTATTCATTGGTAGTTACGTTTGCAGGTGGTGTATGGCAAGGGTTTCTTTGTTCTTCTGCATGTGGATCCCGTGTTCCCAGAACCATTAGTTGAATAGATTATCCTTTCCCCATTGAATGGTTTTGCCACCCTTATGGAAAGTCAATAGACCATGTATGTGAGGGTGTGTTTGAGGGTTTTCAGTTCTATTCCATCGATCTATCAGTCTGTCCTAATGCCAGCACCACACTGTCTGTGTGAAGCAGGAGCCCACCAGAGCTGAGGACTGGTGAGCTTCTGGGGGCAGGACGGGCATGGGACGGGCTGGGGGAGCACTGGGAAGCCATGAGGCTGGAGAGGTGGGTATGGGCTGGGTGCTGAGGTCTTTGTGGTCATGTGGGAGTTCAGACTGAACTCCAGGAGCCGCAGATGGAAGTTTTCAGCCAAGGGGTTGGCTGAGCCACCATGGCACCCCTGGGCTGAACTGGGGAGAGGTGTTCTCACAGGGGGCTCAGCCGAGTGGTGGGGGTACCCAAAACCGCAGCTCCTTGTAATTCTCCCCAGCACCGCACTGCCTATCCCAGGCAGCCCACTGAGGGGGCAGGTTTTCCTTTATGAACATCTTACCTCGTCTTTTTATTTTTGTATGTTAGCAGTTCAGTAGCATGTAGAAACCTTCTCATTTTTCTGATATCCCAAATGTTCTATAACAAACATGTATTTCTTTGATGATCATAAGATATTGTACATTTTTAAAAATTTGAAAATTTAGAAAATGCAGAAAACTAAAGAAAATCAACTACTCATAATCTCATCACCCAGAGAGGACCATTAATGTGGTGTGTGAGTGGTACATTTTATTACAATTTCTTTTTTTTTTCAGTAAGTGTATTTTTCATTTTTTTCACTTAACATTATAAATATTCCTCTGCATCGTTTGCTGAATTCAAAAATATCATTTGATTGCTTGCTCAATGGTACATCATCTGCCTGTACCATAATTTATTTATTTATTTCCTAAATGGTTGACATTTCCGTTGGTCACAGTTTTTGCTCATATAAATAACACAGTTAATAAATATCTTTATAATTCTTTTTGCATCTCTGATGAATAGCAGGAATAACATTCCTAGAGGTTTAATTACAGGGTCAAAGGACATGAACATTCTAAATGTTATATTTTGTTATGTATTACTCCATATTGTCCAATTATTCCCCTCAAAGTAGAACCAAATTATACTCCTCTACCCGCAGCAGTAGGACCTCCTATCCAGAGCTGGGCACTGTCACTTTAAATCTTTGCCAGTTTGGTAAGAGCAAAAATATTATTTTGTTCCAACTTTTTAATTCATTACCAACGAGAGTGAACTTTTTCCTGTATGTTTATTAGCCATTTGTAAGAATTAGCCTTAGTTCCTTATTTATTTCCTTTTGCCAATTTTGTACCGAGATGCTAAAATTTTAAAATATTTATTTGTGAGAGTTCTTCCCGATGAAGCCAGCTAATATTTACCGAGCATTTACCATATGCTGGAAAAGTGAGACTTGCACACACATTAACTTTTATGTGATTCTCACAATGACCCTATAAGGTTACAGGGTTATAATTAAACTCCTAGGAATGTATCCTCCTATAAATCAGATATGCAAAAAGGCACAGTGTTACATTCCTGATCTATACGTGAGGAAACAGGCCCAGAGAGATTCAGTAGCCTGCCGAGGTCTCACAGCTAGAATGACAAAATTGAGATTTAAACCCAGTGGCCTGAATCCAGAGACCTACTTGCCTATAGCTGTTTTGTTATGTAAATCTATTAACCCTTGACTGCCATTTTTTTTTGGTTTGGTTTGGTTTTGAGAGGGAGTTTTTTTTAGTGAACTTTTTATTTTAGACCAGTTTTAGATGTACGGAAAATGTAAGCAGAGACACTGAGAGTTCCCAGAGACTCCACAAGCAGTTTCCCCTATTATTAACATGTTTTATTAGAGTGGTACTTTTGTTTCAATTAATGAAACCATCGTTGGTATATTATTATCAACTGAAGTCCATACTTTGTTCAGCGTTCCTTCGTTTTTACCTGATATCCCCTTTCTGTCCCAGAATACCACATTGCACTTACTTTTTAGTATAAATAAACCTATCCTGTTTTCCTTTGGGGTTTCTTGCTCCGCCCTTGGGTATAGTAAGCTCCTCATATCTGAAGATGGGAAAACTTTTTCTCCCAGTTGTGTTATGACTTCCTTCTCTTTATAACAAACATTCACTCAACCTGAAATTCTTAGACTCACTAGTGTAAGGTAAGGCTCTAACATTTTTGTTTTCAAAATAGCTAACCAGTTACTCCAGTACTAGTATGGGGTATGGAGTATTAAACAATCCTTTCTCTTCCCACAAATTTGTAATACCATTTTTAAAATTCAATATGATAATCTCTCTTTCCTTCTGTTTTTATCCTTGATGGTTTTTCTCTTTCCTTCCTCATTCACTCAATAAATATTGATTGACTACATTCTTATGTTCAGGCACTGTGAATGTTATTTAATATTTATGTGGAAATTAACATGAGCAGAGGAAAGCCTCTTGAAATGTATAAAATCTAAAAATTTTTAATAATATTGGGGCACTGGACATTTGCCAGTCAGAGAAATGGAGGTGACCTTGCGAATGGAGTTTGGAAAAAAAGGACATTCATGACTGAGCTTTGCTCATAGATTTTACATTGACCTACAGCAGGCTGCAGGCCATTTGAGAGTTTTATTTTAAACAGTTTAGCTTCCTATATGGGAATGGGGGTGCCTTGAAATACTCTCAGGTCATCTGTGAGCTTTCTCGGGCTCACATTTTTCATGTATAGTCTCGATTTTTATTTTTTGTAGTAACACGATATGAAGTTCTAGCAGATTCATATAAGGAATGGCAAGTGACAAGACACTGTTCGCTTCTCCTGTATCTCCCACTCCCTCTCGCTGTGGCAGCTTGGTGACCTTGGAGAGTGAGAGGACCCCTCCCTTTCACAGTTCTTGGCTCTCAGAATTCTCACTTTTAGGGATATTTTGGATATAATTTTTTGCCTGTACATAGCACAGTTTCTTATGGCCAACCTTATGGTATGTCTGCTGCAAATATTATTAATTAACAATCATTATATTATATATAAATGTATTATATGTTATATTGTAATATTATATTATAGAAATTATATTTGGCTTGGTGAAATTTAAGGGTATTCCACAAAAGCTGTAGAGTCATATCGATTTTCTGAGCAGGGAAGTCCTGTTTCTAATAGGACCCATACGTCTGTCCACACTGCCTGTCCCCGTAGAAGTCTGACAGCATGTTCTGTCGCTGATGAGAGTTCCTAGAAATCTTGCAAAGAGGCTTTGTTTAGAGCAATAGCTCTTAACACTTGGACCATAGGTCCCTTGATAATGTGATAAAAATCTTATAGAGGTTTCCACATACACACATACACAATATATAAGAGTTAGGAGAGTCAGAGATGCTGAGGCCTACCATCATCTCACTTAATTCTTTCACGGACCCTGTGAAGTATGTGCTTACCCATTTGAGAGAGGAATAAACTGGGACCTAGAAAGGCTGAGAAATGAAGGCCACGGGGCTGCTAAATGGCAGAGCTGGGATTCAAATCTAGGGAACTGGCTGCAGCAGTGGAAACAACATTCCCAGTCCCTTCCAGAGTGGGCCTGCCACAGAGGCAACTTGTAAACCAGCAGAGGTTTCTGTTTATCTGCTAGCAGTAAGTTTTTATGGCTCTTTCCCTACTGATAACACTTTCAGGAAAGTACATGTTTGAGAAAATAGTGTCCAACCCATGCTGTAGGTAAATACCTATATACTTTATTGCATTTACACAGAGCAGATAGGATGCCTCTCCTGGGTGTCCTTGCTGAATTATTTGTGCCTGAATCTTGCTTTCCTAACAACTGCAAGATGTTAGGTTTCTATGGCTACATGAAAACTGTTCCTAAATAGGGGTTTGGGAAAAGGAAACTAGGAAAGGCTTAGACAAGATATCATGGTGGGAAGCTGCCAGGCATTTTACCAGCCAGACATAGTCTTCCAAGCGTTTCTCTGAGTCCAGTAGTGTCTGCCGGTGCCTGTCCCTTCCCCTGTACCTTCCTTTGCCGTTTAAACCTGTGTATGCACTGGTTTCACCATGTGTGAAGCTGTGGCGCTTCATAAGTGTCCAGTGACCCATAATGAGGACATTTGGGAACACAGGTCAGGCTCCGGATAACATGGGCCACCTTTTCCGTTGGTCCCCCACGTGTAGGTTGGGAGGTTCCCTTGAGGACGAGGTTAGAACTGAGATGTGTGTTCAAGTTTCAGAAGTAGCTGACAATAGCGAGGATGGAGAGAGACAGAGCTCGTAGGGATAGCCTGGAGTGGCCTCTCTCACCTGTTGTCTACCTCCTTCCTGCTTCGTGTCGGGTAACAGGCGCTGTTCTCCAGTCCTCCCGTCAGGGGGCGCCAGCCACCATCTGCTTCGTTTCTGGCTGAGGCTGGCCTGAAGTGAGCAAGACTATTCAGCCAAACCCTCTGCGGGGAGGGATAGAGAAAGTCACTGATACTGTTGTAGAACATGTAGGAGAAAAGGACGGGTCAGGAAGCGAGGGAGGACGAAACTGAATTTTTTGATACTTGTTTCCTTCTGCGGCCTGGGATCCGGCCTGTTATGGGTGTGTTGTTTCTCTTCACTCCTGCAGATTGCCCAGTTCAGAGCATACTTTTTTGTGGCTTCTGATTAGTTGGAAGCCCTCGTCCTCCTTCCCGTTGTTCGTTGGTGTTCACTGGCTGAAGTGTACCATAAACACCTTGTGTTGGATGCAGAGCAGGCTCACTGTGGCTTTTGTATTTACGTAAATACAAATCTTGAAGAAATTCTCCTAAAAAATTGTTGATTGGATTTGTGACAGGACTTTCTGGTGCCCTCTGGTGGCTGCTGTAGCTGCCGGCTGGCGCACGTGTGCCTACAGCGGAAGTTCCATTCAGGGAGAAGGGGGAGACCAGCGCTTCCCCACCCAGCAGGGTGCAGATCTTCCCTAAGGAGAGGGGGTTGTCACGGCCCCTGGGGCACCGTCTCCAGAGACCTAAACCCAGGCCACTCCAATCCTTCCTTGACTGGCTCTTCCAACATCTCTTTTTTTCAGTCTTTGTTGCCCGTGGCCTACACTTTTAAATTTCTCCTCGCGTTTGGCAGTCCTTTCCAGTTTATGATCTTGTTCTTCTAAGTAAAAGTTGTTTTTGTACCCCTGCTAACTGTCTTGTTTGATCGATTCCATATCTCTGTATAAATGGTCAGCGGGCCTGGGGAGCGTCTGGTGTTGGAATTGGAGAGCTGGAGGGGTGTGTGTGACTGTGTTTGCATGTGTGTGGTGTGTGTGACTGTGTATATGCATCTCTGTGTGACTGTGTGCATGTGTGTGGTATGTGACATGTATATGTGTCTATGTGTATTTGCACAAGTATGTATGGGGAGGTGTGCGTGCGTGCACGGGGTGTGTGGGGAGGTGTGTGTATGTGTACAAGTGTGTGTGGGAGGTGTGTTTATGTGCATAAGTGTGTGAGTGTGTGTATATACCCATGTGTGGGGGGGAGGTGTATGTGCACAGGTGTGTGTGGGAGTGGTGTATATGTACCCAGGTATGTGTGGGAGGGGTGTGTGTGCACAAGCATGCGCCTCTGCTGCCAGCCCACACTTTCCCACAAATCCTTCTTCACAAAGCATGGACAGTTTCACACATAGAGGTGTCAGAAGACTATGGTTTCCCTGCCGAGCCAGAGAGCTCTATTCAGGGCTGTATTGTGTCTTGTACAGGGTATGACTGCTCTAGCTGGCAGCCTTGAATCCCAGATTTCTCACATTCTTTGCAAAGCAGGGAGGCTGTTTTGAAGCAGCATTGTTCATCAGCATGAGACTGTCTCCTGGGAGCAGCAGGTTCTTGTGCATCTCTCTTTTGCAGCCAGTGGCATCACCACCCTCAGGTCCCCCTCCCTCCCTCCTTTCTCCCTCTCCTGCTATCGTGTTGTTTCCTTTTTTGGTCATACTTGAGCTTTCCTCCAGTTCATCACTCCAGGGAGGCTGAGAATATGTAAAGCACATCAGCCCCTGGCTTTATGCTGTCTGCAATGTGCCCTTTCGTATGTCGGGTTCAGAGGGACCAATCGGTCTGTGGCTCGCCTTGTCCGCACTGAGAGCCACTCAATAGGCGTTTTTTTCAATGAGAGGATTTAACTGAAGTGTGGATGCTGAAGATAACACAATATATCTGAATATATTACTTGAGAAAAAAAAGTCAGCATCCAAAGGGAGAAAAGAAAGATTCCAGCACAATAGTTTACACTTCTAAAAACACTTAAATATCTGAGAGTTAAGTAATTTCTTTAAACTCAGCCGTTGTGAGGGAGAGTGATTCTGGGAGCATCCGAGGCAGCTGTGTAGCATGCAAATGTACCAGGAGCTGTGGAATGAGGCTGGAGAACGTTGCCACAAGGTCTCCGTGTGTCCACTCCCCACACCAGCAGCCCGGGAAACGTGTCTACCAGCTGCCATTACTGGAGGCCCACCGAGCACTTAAAGGGGTTCTTGAACCAAGAGGCCAGGGACTAATGCAAGTGCCCACCATGTTGGCCTTTCCCAGTGCAGAGTCTCAGTTTTGCAGAGGCTGTCCGCTGATTCACGGAACGGACTCCGCCCAACCCTGGGATGCCTGCTGGATGCGCCGCAGCTCCCGCGGAAGAGGCCATTTCTCCCGCAGGTGGCTCCTGTGGGCAGCTGTCCGTCCTTTCACCTGTCTCTGCCCCCGAGGATGCTGGATTTTCTTTAGAATCCTGCCCAAGGGCCACAGATTTGATACAGAAAATGCGGAGGGGTTAGTGGTGAAAAAGTTTATCGAGGATATCAGGAGACATACATCGGATGGGCTTGGGCCACGTGCCCTGTGCTGTGCTGAACCCGGGGTGGTCGGGTAGGAGGGAAGGGGCGGGGGCAGTGCTGGTGGAATGGACCAACTGTTCAATTAGGTCGGAGTCACTGCTTCCCCCGCCCCTCGGCATCAGGAGCCACGCCATCCAAACCACAGACCCCGAGAGTGGGAGGGGCTGGCTCCTCAAGGAAAAGATGAATCTTCGCTCAGAGAAGGGGGAATGATGTCAGACAGACAAGAATGAGGAAAGACCTCTTACGGCTACAGTTTGGCTGTTGTGAGTTAAGGTCCCCAGTGATGCTGAGGACTCGTGCGTTTTGTTGGGGTAACCCAGAATATTTTGGATGAAAGGAACTAGCAAATGATATTCAGTCTGTGCGTACCATTTGGAGGAGGACATGTTGAACTTGCTCTTCACCAAAAAAGCGTTTTGTCTCTAGTTTGGATATTGGAGACACGGTTCTCATACAGAGAATGAGGGCCTATAGCGTCGTTAGCGTGGGCAGTGTCCCTGAAATCACTTCACAGGGACCTACTTCCTCTGGCAACAGTGTACTGGAGAAAACAATGATTCAGGCTTTTGAGCGCGCTTCCTGCGTTGGCCTCACCTGGGAGGCGCACAGACGGCCGGCCGGGCCACCCCCAGAGCTCCTGCGTCAATCGGCCTGGGGTGGGACTCCAGGAGTTGCATTTCTAATTTGCAGGTGATGCTGCCACTGCTGGCCCAGGGACCACACATCTAGTACTAGGGGTTTAAGCAAAGGCCTTAAAAACTCCGCTTACAAGAAAGCAGGAAAGAAAGAAGGAAAGGAAGGGAGGGAGGGAGGGAAGGGAGGAAGGAAGGAAGTCAGCCCGAGGTTCAGTAAATACATTATAAGATGTTCAGACTTTACTGTTGATTAAATGTGCTCGAATAAAACCGACAGTGGCATATATTATTTCCACCTGTTTGCCAGTTTTAGAAGACTGGCTCTACTCAGTGTTGATTAAAGTTTAGGGAAAAACTGTCTCATACACTGTTGTTTAAAAATGTGCATTTGGACAGCCTTTCTGCAGGGCAGTTTGGCTCTATGTATCCAAATGTGAAAGAAGGTTTTTAGCACTGCAATCCCACTGCTAGAGTTTTAACTCTAACAAAGAATCTTGCATGTGTGAGAAAATACATGCATAGTGCCATTCCTTACAGTTTTCTTATACTAAGGAACAATGAACCTCCTAAATATCCCTCCATGGGGAGCAATTGATGGGAATTATGCAAATACACAAAGGCTCGGTAAGCAGCTAAGAGAAGGCAGTCAAACACTCAGCTCTGTCAGCTCAGAAATGGTCTTGGCTGCACATCTGGGTTCCCTACGTGCCCCCCTGTGGGAGGACCCCCAAAGGGAGCAGAGTGTATAGTGAAAACAGAAGTAGGGAATAGTAGGTCCTCACCTGTATCAGAGGACAGCGTATATATTTAAATCCTGTTTGTTTAAAAGTACCTATTTATCTTCTCTCTCTCTCTACCCACCCAAGCCAGTAAGAGGAGGATTTGGGGGTTTGTCTGTTCATTTAGTCACCAAATAGGAGGTAGACAGGGTTCAGAGAGAACATTTCTAGTCGGGAAAGACAGACAATAAGTAGAAAAATATAAATAACTTTATTCCAGATGTAAAAGGTGCTTTGAAAAAGATAAAGGCAGGGAGGTATTGCTCACCAACATTTTAACAGTAGCTATTTATCAAAAGCTTGCTATCGGTAAGGAGGGATCATTTGGCTGGTTGTCATCCCACAAACCGAAAGGTCACTGGTTAGATTCCCAGTCGGGGCACATACCTAGTTCCTTTCGTCTTTGTACTTTTCTGTGTCAAAGTAAATTCACTTTGACAAATACCATCATCCTTAATGTGGCCCCCTGCGTCTTCCTTTCCCACTTCAGCAACCTGAGCCTGAGGGTCCTTCCCCTCCCCCACGTTAGCCACCTTTGTTCCAGAACAGAGGCTCCGGGGGTTCCCTCTGTGGGACCCTCTGCTGTGACCCTCCACACGTCCCTGGCTCAGCCCTCAGCATGTCACTTCCTTAGAGCGGCCCCGCCCCCACTCCCGCTTTATCTCCAATAATCCCCTCATCACCGCACCTTCCTTGGCCTTCCTCAGAGCCCCCTGCACTTTTCTTGTATATCCTGAATGACCGTTTGTAAGTGGCATATATATTTCTTTGCCCACTCAGTTCACCAATATGCATGTTCCACAAGGGCAGGAACTGGGTCTGCTTTGTCATTTGTAACATTTGTGGAATCATTGAATGAAAGAATGAACGTATGTATTATTTTGCCTTAAAAAAGGTCTTTAAAACATTTTAAAATACAAACCACCATTTTTTATATACAAAAGAATTCTTTGCTTTATAAAATAGTTCCTGTTGCCTTTTAAAATGCGATGACTTGGGTGGGGGGAGTTGTGTCTCTGTTACACATACCAAGTGTGCATCTCCCGTAGGGCAGGCGGGGGTGGGGGGTGTGGAGAGAGAGTCTGGAACTCATGCTTCCTGCCGGAGGGTCGTGAGTCCTAGTGCGAACTCTGGTGGGTGCCTGAACTCTCCTCTGGCAGTCCTGGATGACTGGGACGGGCGGGGGAGGGGGGTGCGGGGGGCATGCTCATTTGCTCATCTGAAAGCCAAGATATCGGCCGGTGATCTTTGGCAGAGGTCCATGCCAACTAAAAATTCCTGTGGTTTGTGAGATATAGGGTGGATGCTTAAGTCTGGAGTCAGCGACTTATCATTTAAATTGTTCAGAAAACAATTTCAAACAAACACCTGCTACCCTGACCAGTGTGGATCATTTGGCTGGTTGTCATCCCACAAACTGAAAGGTCACTGGTTAGATTCCCAGTTGGGGCACATACCTAGGTTTTGGGTTCAGTCCCCGCTTTGGGGCGGGTACAAGAGGCAACTGGTAGATGTTTCTCCCTCACATTGACATCTTTTTCTCTTTCTCCCTCCCTTCCCCTCTCTCTAAAAATAAATAAATAAAAATAACAAAATAAGACAAATACATTTTACTCAGCAGCTGTCTATGCCTTGGCCAAAGGAAATAGAAAAAATATATGCTATTACTCCATTGTGGGGGCTAAAAAAATACTTTTCCTCCTGCCTTCTGAGTTTTTCTAGCTGGGCTAATAATCAAGTTGAGAGACCGATTAACAGGAGAGAATCAAATTTTAATATGTGTTCATAGGGAATTCACATAAGCCATCCCAAAGACAGTGAGGCAAAATTGGGCACTTACTGGGGATGGGATGTTAGAATTCAAAAGTGAAAACGGGCAACTCACAGGTAATTGAGACAGAGTGGGACACACGTGGTGGGCAGTCTTCCTTCAGTGGGTCACAGGAGATGGTCTAGCTACCGGCCCCTTCCCGGAGCCCTCCCACCCACCACAGTCTGCTCAAATTAGGCTGAGGCGAACATCTGAAGATTTCCTTCCTGGAGCAGGCCTTTCGTCTGAATCTCTTGGGCAGGAAAGGAGGGTCAAACACTGTTTCTGCATCTTTTATTTCCTACTAACCAGTTTAAAATCAACACCCCAAAGAACAGCTTTAGGGTAGCAAATTACCTTGCCCTTGGTAGCTCTGTAATACAGCAAAGTAACTTGAAGAATTGTGAGTCAATAAGAAAACAATTTCTAAAAAAAATATTCTGTGGGTAAGTGCTGGAAATCACTAACACCAGTTGACATTAAAGCCAAAGAACAATAACAATTAATTCATTTATGGAATGTGGGTCAGTTTTTACTTTAGCCTCTGAATTGGGAAAAGAGTCATTTAGCATACAGTGTTTCTGCACTTATAAAATCATATTGTTTTCTTCCCAGAGAAGATAATGTCCTTTGTACAATACTCACATCCATTCTACCCGGAAGACTTGGCCTTTGTGGGAAGCTACGTGTTGGCTCCCCGCTTCCTCCAGCTTTTTTGTCTACACTTCTCATCTTTAAAGACACAACTGCCTCATTTCTGCCTTCCAGAAAGGCAATATTACAATGGAAGACATTTCAGGAGGGGGAAATGTGGGTCATCCTGTTTTCAGGATTGCTGGGCCACCTCATCCACATGAGCAGTCTTGAGTCTCATGGTTGGGGGATTTTTTGGCTTTATGAAAAGGACACCTTTGAGATAGAAGAGGAGTTTTTAAAAAATATTTTATTTATTTATTTTTAGAGAGGGAAGGGAGGGAGAAAGAGAGAGAGACAAACACACACACATCAATGTGCGGTTGCTGGGGGTCATGGCCTGCAACCCAAGCATGTGCCCTGACTGGGAATCAAACCTGCGACACTTTGGTTCGCAGCCCTCGCTCAATCCAGTGAGCTACGCCAGCCAGGAGAAAATGAATTTTTGAAGGAATGTAAACATAATCCTCACAATGATGTGGGATGAAATTAAGGCAGATTCTTCCTGTATCACTATCAGAGGGAGTATAGATGCTGAAATGCCCCCAAAGAGGTCATGTTGTTAGTGGGGAGGTGAGGCTGCTATGACAAAGAGACCCGATGGTACAGTAGTGCCAAGAAGATGGACTTTTATCTCTCTCTCACTTAACAGTCGAGGGCAGCAGGCGGTTCTGCTCCACGAGGTCAGCCTTGCCTGGCCCCATCTGCATTATTGCTTCAGCGTCTCCCAAGTGTGGGCCTTGGAGGGGAGGAAAAATTTTCCCTTCTTCCTTTCTAGATTCTTTGGCTGGTGTAATAATTAACATACCACAGATCAACAGGAGAAAATAAATTTAATTTTGTATACGTGGATATGCATAAAAATAAGAGACCCACAGGCAGTCAGGCAGTTGAGATTTATGTGCCACCCTGGACTGAGGAATGCACTACAGTCCTGGGACATCAAAGGGAGGGAGGTAACTCAGGGGAACATAGAAGAGCAGGTGTTTGGTAATGAGAAGTTTGCCCTGCCACACAGTTACTCTCCTAACAGCTTGCTTTTTGAGCCAGCCACCCCATAGGTAGTTAAATAACGAGTAAACGTTTTCCTTGAGTCTACTGGGTCTTGAGTGACATTAGTTCAAAGTAATCCACATGCCAAAGGGCACGTTTTGGGGTGTGATTTTCTGTTCCCCTTCACCCTCATGTATACAGCTGAAGCAGGCTCACCCCCAGCCTAGGGGATGAGAGAAGGAGGGTACAAGACAGTTTTCATTTTAAAGACATTGCCCCCAAATTGCATCTGCCATGGGCTCACATCCCACAGGTCAGAACTGAGCCACGAGGCCCCACCTGGCTGCCGAGGAGGGCTCCAGCTGGGAAATGTGGCGTCTAGCTGGGTGGCCAGGTGCCTGGCAAAAACTCGGGGGTTCATTCACCAGAAGAAATAGGAAAATAATGAATGCAGGGGGCAGTTAGACTCTTCCATGGTGGTCTTGTAGAAATTCAAAGGATGAGGGTGCAGAAGGCATACAATGCTAGAGAAGCATTATAGTTTTTCTTTTTTATCTCAGTTAAAGTCTGTGTGTGTGTGTGTGTGTGTGTGTGTGTGTGTGTGTGTGTGTGTGTTCACTGGTATAAAAGGAGTAAGCCTGTGAGTTATGTTTCACAATTCATGTAGGATTTCTCTTTTGACAATTTTAGCAAGTTTCCAATGGTTAAAGTGTTTCATTTCCTCTAGGAAGACAGAAAAGGTCAGTGTGCCTCCTTCCCTCTGAATATTGAAGCCAGCTGCACCCCTCCCGAGACAGGGGGCTCTCTCTTGCCCTCTGGGCCAGGCTGAATTTACCCTGAAGCTAATGACGCTTAAATTTCAGGACCCTTCACTCGTAGCCTTCTTCCCAGGTCTCCAGAGGGGCCCTGGCACTGTTCGTGAGGTCCTTCTGCATTTCTCTGAAAGAGAGCTCCCATTTTCATGGCTCTCCAGGCAAATGCCTCTGAGTGCTATAGGTGTCACACTCTGGTCACCAGCAGGTCACCTAGATTAGATTCCCAGGCTACCCCCTGGGCATTTCTTTCCTTTCCACCCACTGAGCGACATCCAAGCTTGTTGCTGCTTGTATGAATTTCTGGCAGGTCTGGGTTCTCCGAGTAGAGTCCTTTTGGTTAGAACGTCCTTGTAACTGTTGGAAAAAGAGCATCTTCTGGTTCTACTTACAGTTTAGATCTTTAATGTTTTGTCAGCCTAAAGCATTATTCCTGGAGTGGAGTTTGACTGTATGTGGGGAAGAAGGGGTGAGAGGATGCAAATATGCGCACACATAATTTGCATACAATTTCAAGAAGATTATGATCTTCTGATATCCTTCTTTGCTAAACCCAGATGAGGAGCCCCTGCTCCGGAAGTTGAAAATGTAACCAGCCTGACCAGTTTGAAATGATATCTTCCTCCTAAGACTATGGGGCAAGAGGGTGGGGATTAAATGTAAGGCACATAGCACAGTGTCTGAAGCACAGTGAGCGGTTACAATCATTCACTTCTCCATTGGGGTTTGGATGATCTTACTAGTTTTCATGAGTTCCTCAGGGCAGTGGTTTTCAACTGCTGCGCTGCAACAATTTTTAAAACATGCAATACCCGACTATTTAGTCAGGGGCACTGACCTCTTTTCCCTTGGACTGTCAAAAAAATGACAACAGCCAATACCATAATAGCCGTCGGGTGTGAATGATCAAAATTATACCTATTTTTTTTGTCAGATAGGCAAAAAAACCCCCACCCATTTTTTGATGTGTCACAGAATTTTAGTGATTAGTTTATGTGTGCCATGAGATGAAAAAGGTTGAAAATTCCTGCCTTAGGATATGATCCAGTCTCAGCTCTTGGTTGCTACTATTTTTCACAGCCTGTCGATTTGCTCTTTAATTTGAAGGCAAACATTTAGAAACGTTATTCTTCTTGTGTAGCCAAGTCTGCAATCTTTATTTTGTGTGAAATCTTGATTTCATTAATTACCTCGAAGTTTGGACAGTTATCCTTCCAACAGAGCTTTGACAGATTCTGTTGCTTCTAGATTATTTTCTTCCTGTGATTTGATTTTTATTATTTATCCATCTAATCCATCTGGAATTTATCTTGGTATATGCTCTGAGGTGAGGGTTTATTTTAACTTGATCTTTTTTTTTTCTGATTGCCAACTGTCAATGACAAGAGAACATCCAAATCTATAGAAAATGTTTATAAGACTTTATTTGAGCCAAAATTTTGAGGACACACCCAAAAGCAAAATCTCAGCGGATTGAGAAAATGCTCCAGAAATTGGCGATACTACAGTTCTTTTCTTGCAGACTACAAGAAATCCACTGGGGGTAGGCTAGGGGGCTGGGAGAAAGCAAAGGGAAATCTCCAGAATTGGCTCAAATGCGGCATGGAGAAACATATGTATTTGTTTTTTTACATTGGCGGGTACAGAGACAGTTAACAATAACAGTCAGTTGAGGGAGGAGGCATGCAGGCGACAAGATGAGAAGTTTCAGCCCTGGCTGGTGTGGCTCAGTGGATTGAGCGTGGGCTGCGAACCAAAGTATCGCAGGTTTGATTCCCAGCCAGGGCACATGCCAGGATTGCAGGCCACGGCCCCCAGGACCGCACATTCATGTTCCTCTCTCTCTCTTTCTCCCTCCCTTCCCTCTCTAAAAATACATAAATAGATCTTTAAAAAAAAAGATGAGAAGTTTCGTGGTCTCCTGCTCTGTGGTCCTGAGCCCTGGTGCCGGCAGCTGTGCCTGGAAAAGAAAATTATTCTTTCAAAAGTTATGGTATCCTAGATGCACAGGAACAGTGGACAGGGTTTGCTCATGGTACAGACTGACCTTTGCTAAGGAAGCTGTAGGCTTGGGGCATGACCACCCACCGTGACCTGCCAGTTAGGGATTCAAGAGCATCCAGCTGGTGTGGTTACGTTCTATCACTGGGTTTGCCAGGCCTGTCATGGGGCCCCTGAGCTTATCAGGGTCATGACATAGCCCTTTTCTCATTCACACCACCAATTGCTCTCTAACTGTTTATTAATAATCTTTCCTTCCCCACTTACCATAACATTTTCTTACTCATATAATAAATTCCTATATCTCATAAGGTCTTTTTCTGGGTTTTCCGTTCTGTTTTACAGAACAAAGATATGCCTATTTTTGCATAAATATGTCAACATCTTGTAGATCCAATCTCTTTCTTGACCCTGTCTTATTTTTTCAATATTGACAAATCCCAATAAAAATTGCCTAAGAATTTTGAATGAAAATTGCATCAGACCTATACACTAATGGTGCAATGTTTCCACCTTTACGATATTTCGTTTTACCAACCTGGAACATTATCCTTCCATTTATTCAGCTAGTTGTTTAGCTTCTATTCATGAGTGAATAAAATGGCATTTTAATATTTGGAGTTTTAAAACTAATATGAAGAAAACAGGTTTCCCCTCTCCCCACTTTGTACTATAACAGAGGAAGAAAAGGACATATTTTCCTTCAATTTTTACACACAAGTAGTTTCAGAACAGAAAAAATGGCAGTTAACCTGTTCCCCTAAAGAGATAAAGCTGGAAGCGACAGAAGGCCTCACTCATATCATGCCCTGGAGTTTGCTTCCTAGTTTCCCACCTTCTTATCTCTTAGAAACACTGGGAGAATAAATATCGGTCACAAACGCACGAGTTACTGTAATGAAATGCCCCAGGTCCCCAGAGTGAGGATGTAGGCGGAGTGGGTGTGCCGATTATTTTGCAATTCTTTTTGTGCTTTTATTCTTTCTTCTGGTGCACACTTCTCCTCACACCCTCCTACCAAGGAGTCTCCGCTGCCCTCTCCTGTGCCTTCCCAGTCTGTTACCTTCTAACTTCTTAGTGACAATGTTTCACGAACTGAAAATGGGACATGTAGTTACCAGGAGAGTGGATAGGAAACTGGATATCAGGATGACCTCAGAAAATCTGGGCCCTGTCTCTGATGTTCTTCTAGTCTTTCAGATACATTGTTCGGGAGGTTTATTTTATTGTGGAGGTAGGGTAGAGAGGAGGGAATAAAATGGCTGGGGGAGAAGGCATATTATTCTATTTCAGATTCCTAACTTCCATCAGCCTTTTTAACTCAAGCCTTAGATTCTACCTCCCCACAGCCCAAGTAAATGAAGTAAAGTAGATTTCTCCAAATTGGAGTAATGTTTGGTGTTAGAAACTGAAATTCATAAGCAAGAAAGGGTTCTTGTGTGAGGCTTTACATATAAAGGAATGCTCACTTTCTTATTGCCTAATCTGCTAAAAAGGAATGTAAGTTCAACAGAAAACAACAAAATGTGCTAAATCAGTAACAGTTGTTTTACAAGATGACATACCTGTTGAACAGGCTCTGTAACTGCAGTGTTGTTTAGCAGGAAAAACCAAACATATCTATTGGAATAGAAGATATTTTTAAATTTAAAGATAGGTTACTGCTTTAGGTGGGTATTTTGTTTATTTCTGGTTTGCTTGTTTTCAACTTTGGATTTGTGGTAGTTGGTGGGAAGAATGAGGAATAACATTGGGGTTATTTTCCCCACGTAGAATGGACAGACTGACCTGATTCTGTTTGTATCTTTAGTAGTCCACAACTGTTTCTCTCAAATACTCTCACACTCCAGGGTAGAGAACTAACATGGGCTTTCTTATAAAGTCAATAAACATATCATCTTGCTATTCCATGGGGATAGAGAGAACCTCATAAAGTGGCTCTAAAACAACACCAGTGTAGTGGACACATCATAAAACATATGGGGTGCCCCCTGCCCCGGCTTCTTTGAAAGCTGACACAGGATGACTGCCATGTGGCCGTTCTGTCACAGGTCTCACTGTGGCCGAGGTTGGACGGCATACTTTCTGGGGAAGTCAAACTTCACTTTCTGATACAAAACAAAATGGATCAGAGGGGGTCTGACAAGAGTTGTTCCTGGAGCAAAACCTGTACAAGGGCCTTTCGGCAGCCCCCGTGGCGAGCTCGGCCAAGTCTCTAATGGATGCGGTCTGGTCCCTTCTGCTCTTCCTGGAGCTCTGAAAGAGTATTGATTAGTTACGGACACAAATCCGGCTTTTCTCTTTTAAAAATTAGAAAGGAGGTTCTCTTTATGATTTTGAGTGTAAATGTGTGGCACAAATTCCCTGATTTGGGTGGGTTTAGGTAGTGGAGGGGAGGTTCTATAGGTGGCTATGGCCTACAGGTAAAGGATAACTCAGATCTTGAAAGGTGAAGACTGTAACATTAAAATAGTTGAATGTTGTCAGATACCGTTATTGGCAACATTGTCTTGGACAGACATAGCAGGTTCTTGAGGTTAGACTAAGTCAGAACAGCAGGCCTCCTATTGACAGTGGCTGCTTCTAACGGAGGGAGGGAGGCATTCCTAGTTGTGATTTTGCAGTTGGTCGCAGAGAAGCCGGAAGCAGCAGCAATTTGCAAGGAATGTCTCACTGATAGAATCACTAGCTGGGGGGTGGGGTGGGGGGGGTGGGGGGGCGGTAGCTGTGAGGGCATTCTGCTTTCTTAAGGTCTGATACTGTGTGCAGGGGTCCTGAAAGCCTGGAGGCAAGGGTTCTAGATCCAGTGTGGTGTTCGTTAGCTGTGTGACTTCTGGCAAGGGGTTGCCCTTTCTGGTTCAGTTACTTTACCACAAAATGAGAATGAGAAAGCCTGCCCCGCTGCATGAGAGAATGGTTATAAGGATCAGATGAAAAATTATCGATATAAGGCACAGTACTGTTATCATTACATCTGAGAGACCTTCATTTAAATATTCAAGAGAAAAAAAGCTCAGAGTTGAGACTGTTCAGCTGGGTGAGTGGGGAGAAGGCATTCGGTGGTCAGTTTGATGGAGTAACCACAGGCAGGGAGTTCCCCACCAGGTTTTGGAAACTTCACCCCATGAACAGATAGATGTCTCTGAAAAAGCGGAGCTGGGGCAAATGGAAGACGGTCCATTGAGGTTCCACTGAAGCACCCCAACCTAGCTGCTGTTGGCAGTTTCAATGTCCTTGGGCCAGTACTTTCCCTAGGTCCTTCAAGGCTGCCCACCCACTCTCATTACATCATCAATCTGGCATTTAATCTTAGGTGAAGTAGACTTAACTTTTGCTCATCAAATTCTTAAGCTGTTAGAAAGCACAGATGAGCTGACAGGTTCGTCTACCTGCCTGATCTTTCTGGTTTCTCGCTGGTGATTTTGTCTCTGTGGCTCCTTAGTGCCATCCCGTCCGCCCTCTCCCTCCCTGCCGCCTCCGCTCCCTCAGCACCATTTCACAGATGCCTCCTCATTTCACTAGCTGTCAGGAGCTCCATTTTCCTAGCAGTAGGTTTTCTTCTCCCTTTAGTTTCAAGTGTTCCCACTGTGCTTGGCTTGCTTACAGCACCGCTACTCAGTGAACGAGTGGAGTGAAAGATAAGGACTCTTGTTCCAGTTCTGCTTCTTTTACCCTCTGGGCAGAAGCTGTGCCCTTCTCTAGGCAGTTTGGAGCTGGGAAAATAGCAGTTTTACAGCCCCGGGTTGTTGCCAGAGTGAACTTTCTATTTTATTTTATTTTATTTCTGAAATTTTTATTCATTGATTTTAGAGAGAGAGTGTGTGAGAAACATCGATCTGTCATTCTACTCATAGATGCATTCTTTGGTTGAGTCTCATATGTGCCCGGACTAGGGACTGAACCCACAGTCCTGGAGTCTCCAGACGATGTTCTAACCAACTGAGCTACCTGGCCAGGGCAGAGTGATCTTTCTAAATGGCAATGTTACTTACTTTCTCAAAGCCAGAAGCCTTGAAGCCTTGAAAGCCTTGAAGTCTTTCTCAAAGACTTCACTCTGTCCATCCAGGCTCCATGGGCCACTCTAGCACACAGGTTTGTCCTGCTAGTTACAATTTTTTATTTTCATGGTGTATTGGTCGAGCTTCTGTGAAGGGCAAGAAGCAGAGGCAGGAAGAGAACGGATGGGGCCCTTTCAGTGTTTATGCTCATTTCCAAAGCAAATGCGTTTCATCTGGTTATTTGGTCATGTATTTGCAGACATTTTGCTCCATGAAGTTGAGGACGTAGCAGCAAAATGATTATTTACCGTGGTTAGGATATCTGTTGTTAAACATTGCCCGTTCTTTCCCAGAATCACAGGAAAATTCACATATCCATTAGCCTCATCACTTGTACTTCCAGACGATAAAATCAATTCAAGCTATTGAGTAGTTACTTACTTTATTGCTGTTCTCATTAAGTCTGGGAACTTAGAGGAGTGACTTTTCAGACACCGAGCATTTGCTCCTCCAGTTTCAAGAAATTGCTGTGTAGGTCAGACTTTATCTTACTCATCCCAAGTTCCGGTCTGTGCTGGTTCAAAATCTGGATTTTTGGGGGATGAGTCAGGCTTTAGGAATTTATGTCACCCTAGCCAAACTTATAGGGTCTATTTGTAAACTAGAATATTCCTTTTCTGAGTATTTACTAAACATCTACTGAATGTGTGGCCCTGTCCTAAGCTCTGGGGAAACAGAAATGAATCATAAAGATGATGTGGTTCTTGCCATTTAAAGCTTATGGTCCAGAAGTGGGACAGGTAAGTAAACAAATACATTATATATAGTATGCTAAGTGCAGGGTGCCCTTACCTCCTGGGATGTCCTGGTTTATGCCTGTTGTCCTGGTATAACTATTAATAATACCCCCTTTCAAAACTAAGGGCCACAGTAAATCTTTTCTGGATGTTTGGTGTATAGAGATGGTAGAAAGGAAGGAAAAATTAGCCTGCTTTCCCTGTGCTGGGTGATGAAGGAAGTTCAGACTATCAAGGTCAGAGAGCTTAAGGTGGGGGCCGGGGGAGGACTGGACGCAAAACTGCAGGCAAAAGGAAGATTGTTCAGGAGGAAGCAAGTAGTTGTTTCAAGCTAGTCATTGTTTCCCAAATTTATCCTGTGAAAAAAAATTCCCCAGGACACTTGGTAAAAATACAGATTTCAGATCCTATTGGAAGTTTGAATTTGTGTTTTTAAAGATGCCCCCCCACCACCACCACTATGATTCTTGGACATATTAAAAGTTCAGCACCAATTCTCTACTGATTACGGCTAAGAACACAAAAGGCTGGGAATTTGGGGGACAGGAACAGCAAGACTAGAGTACCTGTCACAGATAAGCCAGGCAGGGTGACCCCAGGTGAGAAAAACCTGAGGCAGAACCAGCTGGGAGGCATTTACAGTAGAAGTGGGGAGGGGTGCAGAGAAATGCAAAGATTTAAGAACTATTCAGGAGGAAGAATAGTTCTCACAGTAGCTAGTACATGCCAGTTACTGATTTGCACAGAGTGATATTATTTCCAGGCAACAAAACACTTTTGTTAAATACAGGACCCTGGGGGACCTTATAATCGAAGGGTTATGTGGTGAGCCATAAACCTAAAAATACAGTTGGATAGAGTTGTGGCATGTTCTTGTGAACCTAAATAAAAATAAGTCCCACTTACTTCACATCTTCGTCGTCTCCAGAGCACTCACGACAGCTGTGTTTACCAATAGCAAGGAGCTGGATGGATTCTATAACCATCCCGACACCGCCAGCCCTTTCACCTAGACTTCCCGCAAACCCCGCCCTTCTGTTATGGCGAGGAAATTATCCACCTATTACCTTGCATTATTTTTGCTTTTGTTTTTGTTACCAAATATGTAAAACAGCCAGGATTCATCACCAACATACGTGCCAATGACTTGTTCCTACATTCTGGACTTGCTCTCTCTGTGGGGACCTGTAACCATAGCCCTGGGAAATTATAACAGTACAAGAAACGCCTTATGCAGCCACGCAAGGGGATCATTAAGCCTGACGTTTGAGGCAGCATTGGTGATTCCAAGAGGATCAATCCCTGAATGGAAAACGAAGAAATCCTCGGAGAGCTTTGCCTTCAAGCATAAAGAGGGTTTTTATTTTGAAGGCTGCCATCACCAGGCCTGTTGGCATACTTCAGAAGCAGCAAACGAAGTCAGAAATCAAAGACTTGGACGTTATGAAAAGAGAGTCTCAAAAAGGAAGATGGGAAACGGATCAGGCTATAATTTCACAGGGTAATTTAGCACCCTTTGCCCGAGACCTGGCCACAAAGCGTCCACGAGTGCGGTTTGGGAGGGACAAAGCATCTAAGTTTCCAGCACTTGGCTCCAGTAGGAGCGTGGCTGATGGATTATCCAAATCCTGGGGGTAATAGGGTTGAAGGTGATCAGGCTGAAATCTTCCATGCTGTTAACACCAGGGCGGAGATAAAGACCAAAGTTTTAAATATATACTTATATGGGCTTAACTGCTGTACGATCCAACATCACCAACGCCATTAAATCACTGTGGCAAGATGAAAATATAAAAAATAAATAGGCCAGCAGATTCAGTGAAATTGTGTCAGTGGACCCCCAGGAATAGACAAAGGGAAGTAAAAATAAAGAAATGAATAAACAAATAAATAAACAAATAAATAAAAAGGAAAAGCGGGAAAGTCCAGCAAGCAGGGACGCAGAAAAATGGATCTTCCCTGCTCGAGGATCAAAGACTGCTAAAGGCGCTCGGATCCTCCGCGCTCAGCCCGAGTCGCAGCCGGGAAGCCCCCTTCAGGCAGTCCAGGCGCTACCAGCGTGGCGCGGCTGCGGGGGGATCCGGCGGGAGCTCTGCAGACATCAAAGTCCCGCTGCCGCGGCCGCCCCCGCCCGCGCGCGCGGGTAGTACGGTCCGAGGGGGCGGCTCCTGGGGCGCGGCTCCCGCCGCAGCTGATGCGCGCCGCGCCGCCGGGGAAGGGGGATCTGGGATCCCGAACCCCAGAGTCTCCGAGCTGTCGGGCGCCGCGGGCCGGGGCCCTGAGGAGGCCCCAGGAGAAGCATCTTCCCGGCGGGAGTCGCCGGGCGCGGAGGGGCGCCTTGGCCGCCCCATTCGGGAAGGAGGAATAGGAGGAAGCGGCACTGCCTGCCGGGCGAGAGGAAGCGCTTTCACCCCGGCCCCCGACGGCGCTCGTTTAACCACATCCGCGCCTCCGCTGGAAACGCTAACAGGCGCCTGTCACCGGTTCCCTCCATTTTGAAAGGGAAAAAAGGCTTTCCCCCTTCCCCTACTCTTAGGAGCTGGAGCCGGAAGATCCGCGCTCATGGCGTTCAGCCCTTGGCAGATCCTGTCCCCCGTGCAGTGGGCGAAATGGACGTGGTCCGCGGTGCGCGGCGGGGGCGCCGGAGAGGACGAGGCCGGAGGGCCGGAGGGCGACCCCGAGGAGGAGGACTCGCAAGCCGAGACCAAATCCTTGAGTTTCAGGCAAGTACACGCATCCCCGCCGAGATGCGAACGTGCTGCCATCCATCCATCCACCCATCCGCGGCTCTTTCTGTGTGCGTGTGTGTGGTCGCCCACCGCGTAACCATGCTCATGGCGATGCTACGTCCCTGCCTGTAACCAGGTCCCCGCTGTGCATTCGAAAGTTCAGGATTATCTGTCCTCCCGTGTATTTCCTTTTCTCCCGTTTAAGTAGGAGCTTTCTGAACCTAACCGAGAATCCGCAGTTTGTCCGCATCCCGGTCTTGCCTAAGCTTCGATCTACCCCCCCGCCCCGGTACCTCAGTGTCATTGATCTCACTCGGTGGAACTTGGGGCCTTCCCTGTGGGGAAGAAGTGTCCCAAAAATGCAGTGTTGGTAGAGGAGGTCGCGTGATGACAGGCCCCTGGCAGCTGGTGAGAAATGGTGGTCTCTGCTGAGCTGTCACCCATGTGATTGCGGAAGGCAGGTGACAGCATTCTCAGCCTAGGGCCCAGTGAGTTATAGCAGGTAGAGAGGCCTGCCAGAGAAAAAGCATCATGGTGAGAATTGCCTTAATTTTTTTAGGGGGAGGGGGCAGTCTTAATTTTGAAGGCTCTGGGAAAGGGCTCTTGTGAGAAAAGGAGTCGCTTGAAAAGAGCTTTCTTCTGGGTGCCAGAGGGAAGCATGACATCAAGAGAAACGGTTCTGGAGGAAAGCCCCGGAGGATGGTGATGTCAGGGAGACAGGACACCAGACGGAAGCCCGTGGAGGGCCCGCTAGAAAACCTGCAGCATCACCCACAGGCCAATCCGGGCTGAGGACCAGTGGGTTGTAAAGTTAGGCAAAAATTCTGGACTTTAGCCGTTTTGGATATATGGATTATAAAGGGTGTCGGAAATACCGTTGAAAGTGGTAATTCCTCATTTTTCCCCCTTGGCAGCTCGGATTCTGAAGGTAATTTTGAGACCCCTGAAGTTGAAACACCCATCAGATCACCTCTCAAGGAATCCTGTGAGTCGTCACTAGGATTAGCAGGACCTGGGGCCGAAACCCAAGGTAAGGAAACTTCCATTTTCTTCCTCTTCTGTTTTAAAGTTTTGGAAATGTAAATGAAGGAAGGAAAAGTGCTAACCTAGAGCCATTTAAAAAGGGTTAGATTGTCTCCTTATTGAGAAAAGGCTGTTTTAAAGTTCCTGGTTTATTTGAAATGTTTGTCTTTGAGGATTGTGGTAGTCAGAGGTTTCTTCCCCAGGTAGTCAGTACACTTACAGTATGAGATTATCATTATCAGACCTTCCTGCTGGACCCTCCTCTTCCACCCCGAAGAAACAAAAATGTGTGTAGGAATGCAGTGGTGGAGGTGTGTTCAGGTTTGGCTTCACAAATTTCTCAGACTAAATAGCCTTCTACAGGGGTGTGGCTGGAGATAAAAATTGTAGGTAAGAGTTGATGTTTTTTAGATGCAGAATCTTAGGAAGCTGATTCAAAATTGCTCTTCTGTACAGGAATGGTGGTGAGTCCTCAGCCTACCTATGAAAATCTGGTACAGAGGTTCTCTGCTAGCCCCTTGGCGCCCAGCCTTGGGCCTGCCCTTCATCTATACAAGCTTCTGCTGTTCCACTTAATTAGTAGAAATCTTTTTTGTCACACAGCCAGTTTTGAGTAGAATTTCACCTGTCCTGATAGAATTTATTTATCTATTCGATAGGGTGCACTGTGATTCAGCAGTGGAAAAGTCCTGCTCTAACCCATCTAACATCATAGGGGGTGATGGACCTTTTACTTACTTATTTTATTTTTTTAAGATTCTGTTTATTTTTAGAGAGGGGGAAAGGGAGGGAGACAGAGGGACAGAAAGATCAGTGTAAGAGAGAAACATCGATTGGTTGCCTCTCCTATGTGCCCTGACTGGAAATCGAACCAGTGACCAACCAACTGAGCCACACCAATCAGGGTGTGATGGACCTTTTAAAGATTAAGTGAAATATACACGCGCCCTAGCTGGCGTAGCTCAGTGGATTGAGCGCGGGCTGGGAACCAAAGTGTCCCAGGTTCGATTCCCAGCCAGGGTATATGCCTCGGTTGCAGGCCATAACCCCCAGCCACCGCACATTGATGTTTCTCTCTCTCTCTCTTTCTCTCATCTCCCTCCCCTCCCTCTCTAAAAATAAATAAATAAAATCTTAAAAAAAAAAAAGAAAAGAAACTTCTATTAAAAAAAAAAAGAAATATACACGCCAGCTTGTCTTAAGTATTATGGAGAAAAACGAAGCAGGGGAAGGAGGAATAGGTGTATGGGGTAGGCATAGGAAATACTGAAGGGTATGTAGGGGAAGGCTTAATGGTAAGGAGACCTGAGTAGAGCCCTGAAGAAAGAAAGAAGGAACAGTCCTGCAGATGCTCGGGGACAGAACCCTTCCAGCAGAGGGAATGGCATCTGCAAAGGTCTGACACAGGACCAGCCTGTGACTGAGTGAGCCCTGTGGTGGTGGGTAGAAGGGTGGCAGCATGTTTGAACACCCAGGAACGGGCCAGTGCGGCTGGAGTGGAGGGACTAGGCAGGGAGCAGTAGCTGCTGACGTCAGCCAGGTAAGGGGCAGCCTGGATCCTATTGTAATGATGCCCTGATTTTCTTGCTGAGTGAGATAGGAGCCCACTGGAGGATATGTTAACTTCCAGGGCTGCCTTGATAAAGGACCACAAACTGGGTGGCTTACAACAACAGAAATGTGTTCTCTCAAAATTCTGAAGGCTAGGAATCTGAAATCAGAGTGCTCACAGGGCCATACACTCCAGGGTTTCCAGGGAAGAATTCTTCCTTGTCTCTTCTAGCTTCTGGTGGTTGCTGAAAACTCTTGGTGTTCCTTGGCTTGTGACAACATAACTCCAGTCTCTGCCTCCTGCGTTATGCGGCCACCTTCTTCCCCCCTGCTTGTCTGCCTTCACTCTGCATTCTTACAAGGACACCGCGCATTGGGCTTAGGGATCATACTAACCCAGCGTGACCTCCTCTTAGTTGGTTACATCTGAAAAGATGCAATTAGCGAATACTGGGAGTTAGGGTTTCAGCACAGCTTTTTGAGGGAACCCAGTTCAACTCACAACCTAGGGCTTGAAGCACAGGGGGATTGTGCATTGACTTCCTTTTGAGAAGGTTTGCTGGCTGCTGTCCGGAGAAGGGACTCTGGGATGGATGTCCTTTCTACCATCTTTCTCTATCCCGTTGTTTTCCACTGTCACCCTGCAGTGGCAGACAGAGCCAGCCTTCAGTTAGCTGGTTACCTAATTTTTAGTTTTTTTTTTAAATCTCTCAATGGTTATTGTATTTCATTGCATAGTAACTTCCTCACAGGTTGCCTAGGGAAGTCTAGTTCTCTGTGGCAGACATCACAGAGGGGTGGAGCTGGGTTATCAGTGAAATACCAGCTTTTTGTGATTTGGTTTTGCTTTAAATCCTGAGTTCCATGCTGTGCCTCCCCTGCTGAGAACTGAGAGTACCCTCTTCCAGTCCCAGCTGCTTTCACCATTGTTCAGGGCAGAGACCCGCCTGGGAACAGCAAGTTTGTGCGTTGGAGAACTTCTGTGCACTCTTTGCTCTTTATTTGCAGCACTCAGTGCCTGGAGACACCGCCACCTGTTCTTCATAGCTTCCCTTTTCTTCTCTCAAGATTGGCAGGTCAGAAGGGAGATTTAAAAGCCTGAAAGAACTATTTTGTCGCCTTCCCATCGAATTTAAATAAAGCTCACAAGACTTGTTAAGTTGGTATTTGGAAGCCTCTTTGACTTGTGCTCAGCTTGGGCGGCCCCTTCCCCTTCCCCGCCATTCTATCAGCTGGCAGTCTGATTCATCCTGACACATTCTTTGCTAAATGAACAGTGGCCTGAATGGCCCAAGCCTGGCCCCCAGAGCCATAGAGACCCAATTGTTAGGTCCTTCCTGTGTGACTCATTATTATAAGTTTTGGTAACTTACACTCTCTTTTATACTCTGTGCAAGTTTTCCTTCATGGACCGGGAAAACTCTGTGGAGTAGTAGTTTGTGATTGCAGACCATGTGTGTGGTGCTGGCCGGGTGGGTTGTAGAGTCTGGGAAACAACCACTACATATTATAAGATCCGTCAGTCTAGGGTCTTTATAGAGGATGATGGCTCTTTGGCCTGCTAGCAGCCTGCCTTCTAGGGCTCCTCCTACCCAACATGTAGAGTTGGGCCAGAGTCCTGTTGATGGCTTTGTCACACATACCCAGTAAATGTAGAATACAGCCAAAGCACGGGTCTGACCAGGGAAGATACGTGGACAAAAATTCCCAGAGAGTCATTTCTAACTGAAGTCTAATTTCTGGGTCTGAATGCTTCTCTTTCTTCCCAGATTATTGATTATTCAGCTCCTGACCAAGTTAGTCTTTCATAGTTTTGTGGTTCCAGGACATGGTGGGAGGACATCAGGTGTCCTGCCTCTGTAAGTGTATAAGCCTGTATCTTTTGGAGGGATGATTTATGAATTAGCCAGTCAGGAGCTGGTGCTAATGTGGAAAAGATCCTGGCTTCCTGGTATGTAATGGCCCTCAGATGTGTGGGCTCTAACCCATGCACCACACCCATGGCCTCCACCCCGTGAACTCAGAGAAACATCTACATCTGTTTTGAAGTGAATTTTCTCTTTACTGGAAGTTTTTTAGGGACTTACAGTATTTGAACTCTATACTAACTTAAAAAAAAGATTTTATTTTTTTATTTTTTTAGAGAAGAAAAGGGAGGGAGAAAGAGAGGGAGAGAAATATTGATATGTGATAGAAACTTGACTGGCTGCCTCTTGCACACCCCCAACCCAGGACCTGGCCTGCAACCCAGGCCTGTGCCCCCACTGGGAATTGAACTGGCAACCCTTCGGTTCGCAGGCCAGGGCTCAATCCACTGAGTCACACCAGCCAGGGCTATAGTAACTCTTCTTAAGACAGAGTTGTATGCCATTCTAGAAATTAACATTGGATGAGGCTGTGGGTTTTTTTCTGTTTTTTTTTTTAATTGATTTGAGAGAGAAACATCGATTTTGGTTCCGCTTATTTATGCAACCTTGGCATATTGGGACGATACTCTAACCAACTGAGCTACCCAGCCAGGGCTGCTTTGTTGTTGTTTTAGCCACAAAGAGAAGACTGTTTCAACTAACTGGCAAAATAAAACTGTAGCCAAATAGGTTTCTTGAAAATACCTGAGTGATGGCTGTAATGTTTGCGCTGGCAGTTCTGTATTTGCTGTTTGTCTGCATTCCCCCACACAAGGGGTTTAAGCTGCGGCTGTTACTGTACTTTTCCTGCTGGGAGGTGTGTCAGTGAGGAGGCATCACCTAGGAAAGGACTTTTGAAAGAGGTACAGTGTGATGTTCCTCCCTTTTGAGAGATGCTTATGGACTAATTTTTGTCCGGTGTTTTCTTCAGACTATGAAAGCTCCATTGGCTGTCTCTGCTCCCTGAGACACAGCCCTACTACACACCCACCTATATTTACAGATTGTTACTCTTCTTTGAGAAAGAGACTCTTAATCCGTGCTGAAGCTCTGATATGCCCTGGAAACAGCTAGTTAAACCTACCCTGTTTGACGTGTTAATTAAGTGCCTAGGTATTTCAAAGACATATCTAGGCTGTGGCCTTCCAGAATAGAAGGAAAGAGATGAACAGGCTCAGTCCACAGGTAACTCAGTCCTGGGGGCCGTGTGGAGAGTGCAGAGCTGCTTGCTGTCCCTTAGAACCAGCGAACTGTGGCTCAAAGACCAAATCTGGCCCGCCACCTGCTCTCGCCTGTTATTTTTCTGCCCAAGAGCTAGGAATTGTTTTTACATTTAAAAAACATTTTCAAAAAAATATTTTGTGATATGTGAAAATTATGAAATTCTGTACCTGACTAGTTAACAAGTGAACTGTGGGCACAGGGTGCCAGTCATGTGGGCCTCTGAGTCAGGTCAGGCTTCAGAGAGAGACTGCCCTGGGCTGGCTGTTTGTCTGTTGTGTAAACAGAAATTATGTAATTGGTCTGTCAATGTGCTTGATTCTCAACTGACTAAAGATCTGAGAATTACCACAAAAGGAAACTAGGGAAAAAATGGAGAGCATTTTGGAATCATTTAGTTACTCTAAGTACAAACATAAACTTTTCACTTGTGCCCATTAAGTGTTTTTAATGTAACTTTGGATGTTTGATATGGTATATGGTCGATACGGTGTATTGTTGGAATTTATTGTGTGGTTGGTATGGCATATTTATTGGCATGTTTTAGACTACATATGTAAGACATAGAAGATCTTGTTAAAATCTAAGCCTCAGAGTTTCGATTCTAACACTTTGGGTTGAATGTATAATTAAATGCTATGCAAACATTTCTCATTAGGTATATATTGAAGTGTTCTAGTGGTTCTCTTAGCAACTTAGTTTAACATCCCCTCCCTGCCCCTACCACTGGGATTGCTTTATTAGAATTTCCTAGAAATAAGGGGACTAGTAAGGACTTTTCACATGTACCTAGTTAAACAGTTCAACCCATGTGGCTCTTTCTACAACATCCAGGCTAATGCTTTTATTTTTTATTTTTGTATATTACTGACTCTTTCACAGGTTAAATTTTTATATTTGTTGTGTTATATTATTGTAAGATGTTTAAGGCTTGAAAACTTCAGCAGCATGATACAATTTCATTCCCCCCATGTAAAATTTTTAGCGCTCAGCTTGGTGATTCCCACCGGTTGGTCTCAGAGCCGTGTTTCTTTGCCGTCCTATTTACCCCAGTGTAAATGAGCCGTAGGGACCACCTCTGCTTCTGCACGGTGCTGCACCTAGAGAGAATGTCTCGGGGAAACAGTATCGTGTTTTTTGCAAAGACCTCAGAGAGGGCAGAATACCAGTGCTGAAGTAAAAAAAACCTGGGGGCAAGGGCAGAGTCCATCTGCTGAAAGTAAAGATTTTAGTAACTGTCAAAGCAGTGTTTTTCTTTTAAGATGATAGTAAATTTAACAAACTATTTTTATGAACTATTACAATGATTAAACTCATGTCAGACTCGCACCCCCCAGTTTTGGGCTTACGTGAGCCTCAAATGAAGCAATAGAGCTTACTTTAACAGTTTCTAGTGCTGGAGGCATTTTCCGTGTGTGTCTGTCTGGCGGTGGGGAGGGGCAGCCCTTCTAAAATTGTGCTGTTACCATTCAATACTGTACTGGAAAAAAAAGACATGGTCTAAAGCCATCTAAACATTTCAGTTAAAGAATAGTCATAGTGTCTGTTCCAAGTGACCAGTAATACTGTTTATAGGAAGCCCCGAAGTAATCATTTGTCATAGCCTCCTACACTTAGATTAGTGATGGGAAGATCATGGTTTACCCATCCAGAACAGCGGGGATTTGATAATTGAGGGTTGCTGAATTGTCCAATAATTGTTAAAGTTAAGCCTAGAAAGGGATTGCATGTATCTGAACCTAATTTGAGTTCACACAAACATGATTGAATCTCGAGAGGTTAGTCTGATGATGGCCAAATTCCAGGGAATAGTAACCTAATGGAGTATTTCATTAATTCACAAATAAAAAATGTAAGTTGACAGTTCTCTTTGGCAGATACAAATACTCTCCAGGTACTCTCTTTCCTGTGTCATTGCTGGAAATGTAACAACAAATTATTGATCTCCATATTTCCCACTATAAGAACTTCTACCTGGAAGACCACTAACCTTCTGTTTCGGCTGTATTTATTGGCTGTATTGGAAATAAGTAGGTTTTTTTATAGCATCTAATTTTATTTTTATAACAATGGTGCTCTAAGACAGGACACGTGATTTTGATTCCACAGATAGCGAGAGGCCAGAGCCTTTACTGCTGGTAGTAGAGTGGGGTCTTGAATTCAGCTTTTAAGATCATGGATCCAGCACTCTTATTATCTTGTTTCTCTCTCCAGGGTAGTGTGAATCTCTCTCTTCACTGTCTGAACAGAAGACTTATAACAGGAAATAAAGATACTTTTTTAAAAAAGGTTTTATTTATTTCTTTTTAGAGAGAGGGGAAGGGAGGGAGAAAGAGAGGGAGAGAAACATCAATGTGTGGTTGCCTCTCATGCATCCGCTATTGGGGATCTGGTCCACAACCCAGGCATGCCCCCTACCTGGGAATCGAACCAGTGACCCTTTGGTTTGCAGACCAGCACTCAATCCACTGAGACACACAAGCCAGGGCAAGATACTTACAGCGTTGCCAGGACAGTGTGATGGGGGAAAGCATTCTCTGAATTATCCTTTTTAAGTGATAGTTAAAAAAAATTCATACATTTTCCACATGTGTTAACTTGGTATATATAATATATGAAGTCTAAAATGTATTTTAGGAATTTTGACATGATGAGACCTTTGGAAGTTGACAGCACAATTTAGATAGAGTTAGAAGCAAAAAAAAGCATCACTGGGTAAGCAGTGCTGTGGATTGAAAACATTTTGCCCCCTTAATGCTTAGCTTCAGCTCATCAGTGAGAAACAAAGAGGAAAGGGGCACACTGAGTAACAGGCTTTGCTTCCCTGTCCTCCTGTGAGTCATGTGCGGGTAAGGAGAGACAAGTGCAGAAAATGTGTACAGACTCCTCCTGGGACTCTGGACTCTGCACGTATATTGGGGTAGGAAGAGGTATTTCTAAGAGGCCTGAATTAGTTCTCCGTTGCTGCATAACAGGTTATTCCAAAACTTATTAGTAACTTAAAACAGGAACCAGTTATTATCTCACATAGCTTTCATAGGTCTGGAATTTAGAAGCAGCTCAGCTGGGTGGCCTGGCCTAAGGTTACTTGTAAGCACACAGCCACGATGCTGGCCGGGACTGTCGTCATCTGAAGGCTTGACTGGGGCTAGAGGATCCTCTCCTCAGGTGGCTTACTGCACCTGGCAGGTTAGGGCTAGCTGTTGCTGTGAGCTTTCACTGCCTCCCCATGTGGATGCACCTAACCCTCTCTCTCTCTCTCTCTCTCTCTCTCTCTCTCTCTCTCTCTCTCTCTCTCTCTCTCCGGGATTGCTGCAGTATGCTTCCAGTCTGGCAGCTAACTGCCCACAGAGTGGCTAGCCTAAGAGCAAGAAGGAAGTTGCAATGTCTTTTATGACTTAGTCTCAGAAGTCACACTCTGTTATTTCCACAATATCCTTTTGGTTACTGGGTCAATCCAAGGGTATGAATGCCAGGAGGTGGGACTTAATTGGGGGACATCTTGGAGACTGGCTACCTCAGGGCCCTTTCCTACTTAAAAATATACTAAAGAGTGTAATTTCAAAGACTGCAAAGTTTTTTTCATTACTCGCTTCCTTTGGGGCCTCTTCACTGCTTCCCCCACCCCTTTCTGCTGCCCCTTTTCTTAGAGTGCAGGAGCGGAAGAGGCAGGAACATGATCCTGGCCTTAGCCAGCGTCCCTACCCTATTGTGCTAGATATCTGCTGTGCCCCATGTACTGGCCGCTACTGCTTTCTGGAGGCTCCTGTCTTGCCGACTCTTTATCCTGCATCAGCTTCCCAGCTCTGTGTGGGTGGTTGCTACTTATTGAGAGAGGCAGTTGGTATTTTGAATTCTCCAGTAATTATTTCTGAAGAGATGCACATTATGGTTGTTTGGCAGCCACAGAGTAAAGTTACGCAATTTCAGATCTCTGCAAAGGAGTCCCATCTGGCAGCACGTGCTCTTTCTCCCCTTGCTCTTCCTGTTGCAGTCGCTTGGGGGCGTACAAGTCCTGCAGGGAGGGCACTCTGTGATTTCTGTCTGTGGTAGGGGGTTTCTACTCTGTATGCAATGTAACCTCAAACAGATCCTTCTCTGGAGAAGGCTTTGGCTTCCTGATAGACAGATACTTCATGGAGAGTGGGCTCTGCTTTCTTACCTTATAACCTTGTCCTTCAGAGGATAGAATTTGGCTCTCTTTTTAAATAAAACAGTATATGGTGCTAGTTTGGAAATTTGAAGTACTTCTTAATCCTTAGTGCCAGACTTTTCAGTTTGTGAAATGGCTTTCCAGATGATTCTTTACCTGTGGAGCCTTATATTTCAGAGTGAGCCTCTCTCTGGAGTTAGATGGTATCTCTTACCTTAGGAGAACAACAGGGCACCTGGCGCGCTGTCTCTCACAAAAAGCAGCCACCCTCCCCTATCTGCTACCTTCAAACCTTAGTTCCTGGGTAATGTTTTTGTTTAATTTTGTTAGAGGAGGTTTGGATAGCTATTTTATTTTATTTTATTTTAAAAAATATTTTAGAGGAAAAGAGGGAGAAAGAGACAGAGAGAAACAACATCAGTTGGTTGCCTCTTGCATGTCCCACACCAGGGATCTGGCTTGCAACCCAGGCATGTGCCCTGACTGGGGATTGAACTGATGACCTTTAAGTTTGTGGGAGGACACCCAATGCACTCAGCCACACCAGTCAGGGCTGGACAGTTAATTTACTATCTGGGTTGGGTCAGGGGTGTGTATGTATGTTGGTGTTGATTTTATGCTTTAAGTATTAACATCTTAAAATTCTGGCTTACCTAAGAGGATGCTCTGCCTTTTCCTGCCTTGACTCACCCACTTGGAACCCTGACCTGAAGCCCAGTGGTTGTCAGGTGAATGGGAGCCCTGCAGCCCACACCCTTAGGTTCTATCCAGCCTTCCTGGAAAAAGCCTTCTGGTCCTGTGGTCCTGTCGCTGGACAATAAATACTTAGTGTTCACTTCCACTCCATTTTTAAATTGATTGATTTTAGGGGGAGAGAGATAGAGAGAGATCAGTTTGTTGTTCCACTTATTTATGCATTCACTGATTGATTCTTATATGTGCTCTAACCTGGGAATGAGCCTGCTACCTTAGTGTGTGAGGATGATGCTCTAGCCAACTGAGCTTCTTGGCCAGGGCCACTTCAACTCCATTTTAGGGCTGATGCCCTTGACTAAGTGTCTGAGAACATACATGTATACAACATATTTCAATTTTGGGGGAATCAGTGGGGCTGGGAACTCCGAGGCATAAAGGGGAAAAAACCCTCAAACCTGCCCACATGCTAATGTGTACCCTATTAACAGTCTCCTCAGGGCAGACCACTAGCAGAAAGGATGGCACGGTGTCAGAAGCACAGTTGTTTCCCTCCTGAAGCCCTTGATTCAAACCTGGGAGGTCAGAGGGTGGGAGGGTAAGACCAAGCATCTGTTTAAAGAAGAAGCAATCTTCAGAGGGAAGGGGTCAGAGGAAGACAAAAGCTGATCCTTTACAACTGTTGTGTAGAGCTGAATGGCTTTATCATAACTTATACATACTTTTTTCTGTATAAAAAATAATCATGTGAGAAGGGCTTCATTTCTGTATCAAGCATTCCCTGGGCAGTGGGCACGGACTGAGTTTCAACACTATCTTGGGTGCTTGGTTTTTGCTCTGCGGCAAGAAGGAGGCAGAGCATGAGGCCCCCGCAGAGCTCAGAGTCTGGAGGGAGCTAGCACCTTCTATTTCCCAGACTTCTTGGTTTCCCCAGATGCGTTAGCAGCAGATAGCTAATTTTCACAGCAGTTTAGCAAGGGAATATGTGAGAGAGTTCTTGGAAAAAGAAAGATGTTAAAAATTAGAATTAAAAAAAACCCTACCTCCCCAAACAACAACAAAAACGCAAAAGCCTGACTTCTGGTCAAGATGGAGGTGTAGGTGAACACGCTTCGCCTCCTTGTGCAGTCACAAAGAATTACAACTAGAGCGTAAAACAAATAACTCCTAGACCTGTCAGAGAATTATATGGAAGTCTGACAAACAAGGGTTTAAAGAAACCACATTTATCCAGACTCGTAGGAGGGATGGGGATGTGGGGGTGGGCAGAGGGGCGTGGAGATGTGACGGCTGCAGAATGGCGGTCCTGTATTCACATGCCATAGATAGATAAAGATCGGGGGGGACACCTTGGGAGTGAGCGATCCCATCCCCAGGCCAGACCGCACAGCCCAGGGTTCCAGCACCCAGAAGGTAAATCCCTATAACTTCTGGCTATAAAAACCAGTGGGGGTTGAGGTGGCAGAAGAAACTGCCAGATTTTCAGGAGACTACGCTTAACGGGTCTGTGTGGTCTTAGAACATATGCACATCCCTCTGGGATTTGGCATCAGGGCAACAACTGGAAGGGTGCCAGTCACACAGGGTGAGTGCTGGGCAAACCTACAGAAGCCAGGCAGTGGCATTGTCCCCTCTCTGAGCCTTCCCCACATGCAGAGCCACAAAGCAGTGAAGCAGGTTGCCCCACCCTGGTGATTACCTAAGGCTCTGCCCCACACAATTTACAGGTGCCTTTTCTACAATAGGTCACACTACTAAGACAGGGAGTCAGAGCAGCTCTACCAAATACACAGAAGCAAACACAGAGAGGCTGCCTAATTGAGGAGACAAAGAAATATGGCCCAAATGAAAGGACAGAGCAAAACCTCAGCAAAAGAACTAAACGAAATGAAGATAACCAACCTATCATATGCAGAGTTTAAAATACTGGTGATCAGGTTGCTCAAAGAACTCATTGAGTACGACAACAAAATAAAAAAGAACCAGGAAGAAATGAAGGTTACGCTACGTGAAATAAAGAAAAATCTACAGGAAACCGTCACTGATGAAGACGAGAATCAAATCAACAATAAGGAATATTGTCGATTTGGAACATAAGGAAGAAAAAGAAGATCAAAACTATGAACATTAAAATGGCAACAAATTCGCAACTGTCAACAACTGAACCTAAAAATACAAAACCAAAAACAAACCAAGCAAACAACTAAAACAGGAATAAAATCATAGGTAAGGGGATAATTTAGGTGTTATCAGTGGGGAGGGGAAGTGGGCAGAATGGGGGAAAAGGTGCAGGGATTAAGAAGTGTAAATGGTAGGTACAAAATAGATAGTGGGGTGTTAAGAAAAGTATAGGAAATGGAGAAGCCAAAGAACTTATAGGCACAACCCATGGACATGAACTAAGGTAGGGGATTGCCGGAGGGAATGGGGGTACTGGGCAGAAGGGAGCAAAGGGAGAAAATTGGGACAACCGTAACAGCATAATCAATAAAATATGAAAAAACATGAAAGCCTTTTGAGCTTGACAATGGTCATGTCTCTTAAGATGATTCCTATAGTGGGCTGTATCTGCTACAGGAGAGGGGAGTGATGTCATTTTTTCCACCTCCTTCTCTTTGTAAATAGAATTAATCTAGCATGTTGTAGGCTTCCTCATGAGAAATTTAAAATCCCAAACCGATGTGTTAGTGGGACCTACCACCTCTTTCGAGTATATGTCTCTACAAGGACACACATAAGAGACTATTTAAAGCATTTTCTGAAATGTAAGTGTGTGGTGTGGTAGGACATTTTATTAGGTATTTCAGGGCACTGCTCCTGTTCTGTTACCCTCTGGGCTTCTGTGTTTTGTTTTGTTTTAAAACAGTTTTATTGAGGTATAACTCACATGCCATACAGTTCACCCATTTAAAGGAAGTACAGTTCAGTGGTTTTTATTTATTTGTTTTTTAAATTTACTTTATTTCCATAGCCTTGATTCTTTTAAAAAAAATTTATTTACTTCTTTATTTTTAGATAGGGGGAGGAAAGAGAGGTAGAGAAACATCAGTGTGTGGTTGCTCCTCATGTGTCACACACTGGGGACCTGGCCTGCAACCCAGGCATGTGCCCTGACTGGGAATTGAACCCATGACCCTTTGGTTTGCAGACCAGTGCTCAACCACTGAGCCACACCAGCCAGGGCTGAATGGTTTTTAGTATATGAACGGAATTGTGCAACTCTGGCCTCAATCTAATGTTTAGAATCTAATTTTTATCTAATTTTATCACCCCTCAAAGAAACTCTTACGCATTATCAGTCACCTCCCTCCACCCCCATTCTACCCTCTAGTACTCGGCTACTGATAATCTACTTTGTGTCTCAGTAGATTTGCTTGTTCTGGACATTTCATATAAATATGTAGTCCTTTTTGACTGGCTGTGTTCACTTACCAGTGTATTCAATGCTTATTTTGTTGTGGTATGTATTATTACTTCATTCCTTTTTGTTAACGATTAATACTCCACTATACAGATATACCACATTTTGTTTACCCAGTCATCAGTTTGTGAGCATTTGGGTTATTTCCACTTTGGGGCTATTATGAATAATACTGCTGTGAATGTTTGTGTTCAAGTTTTTATGTAGATGTATGTTTTTATTTCTCTTGGGTATATACCTAGTAGTGGAATTGCAGGGTTATAAGGTAACTATTTCTGACACTTTGAGGAATTGTCAAACTTTTACAAAGTTGTTACACCATTTATATTCCTACCAACAGCATGTAAGGGTTTCAGTTTCTCCGTGTCTTTGATGATCCGTGTTGTCATCTATCTGATTGTGGCCATCTCAGTAGGTGTGGAGTGGTATCTTGTGGTTTTGATTTGATTTGGTTTTGATTTGGAATTTCCCTAATGGCTAACAGTGTAGAGCGTCGTTTCGTGTACTTGTTGGCTGTTCATACAGCTTTGTTAGCAAAATGTTTATTCAGATTCTTTGCTTACTTTTTAATTGGGTTGTTTATCTTTTTGTGTTGAGTTGTAAGAGTACTTTATGTATTCTAGATACAAGTCCTTTATTAGATACGATTGCCAATGTTTTCTGTTCTGTGGCTTGTATGGTTTTTTAAAGGTATCATTTGAAGTGTAAGAATGTTTTAATTTTGATAAAGGTCATATTAGCTATTGGTGTCATACCTGAGAAGACTTTGCTGAGTCTACGGTCTTGGGAGAAATAGAGGTGGAGCACGTCGGGGTTGGAAATGAAAACCCTGTGGTGGAACGGAGACAAGAGAAATAGGTGGAATGGGATGAGGTTTTGAGTGAGAAGAGATTTTTGTCTTTACTAAGAAGGATGCTGGGCTTCTGAATATAGTTTTATGTCTTTATGTGTTTAAATCAAATAAGAACGCACACCCTGCGCACTGTTCTTTGCTTTTCCCCTATAGTGTGTCTTTGAGATCCTCCTGTATTAGCTCATGTAGGTCTGCTTCATTGTTAATGCCCTACAGTATTCCAGTGTGATGTTGTACCTTAAATTTTCTATCGGTCCTCCACGATGCTTCATAATAGCACAAGAAAGGGTAGGAACCCACACTTGTGAACGAACATCCTCATCCTTGCACGTGTGTGTTTTTGGCCCTCTTTGTGGCATAATTAAAATAAATTCCTGGCAGTGGAATTGATGAGTTAAAGAATCAATTCATGCAAATTTTGGTAGGTGTTGCTAAATACTTCCTGAAAGATTCCCACGATCCACGTTCCCATGAAACGCATGAGTGTGCCTGCTGGGCCCCTTGGCTGGCAGCTGTTCCTGTCATCCATCTTTTCATTTTTACAGATCTGATGAGTTAAAAACTGTATTCTGTTTATTAATTGTGTATGAACTAAAAGTGAGCATATGTTTCAAATATGTTTTGGTATTTTAAAAAGAATTGCTTGCTGTATACCCTTTATCATACAGGATTTATTAATTTTAGTTCAACGAAAGGCACCAGGGACAGGGTTGTTTTACGCGGGAAATGGGGAGGAGGCGATATGGTCTGCTTGCTCCCTCTCTCCAATTTGTGCAGGCCTGAAGACACAAAAACCTCTCTGTGTGTTGTCTTTAACTCGTCTTTTGATTTTATGAGGTTCGTTGTGAAATGCCCAGTCATCGTGCCTGACAACAGTAGTCAGTACTTGACTTCCTCCCTTTTCTTCCTCCACGTTGTTTTTTCACCTTACACCAGAGTTTTGGGAGGCGCCTCATCTGGTGTCTGGTGAAGATGACTCTGGCGTTTCCTGCACATCTGGTGTCTGAGCCTGCCTACCCGGTAGGGCCCCACACTACCCGACCTCTGGATGGGACCCACCCAAGGCCACGGCCCCTGGGAAGGCTAGCAATTTGATTTGAAGGCTTTCCCCTTCAAATCAATGTATTTTAAATGTCCAGTGTGTTTGTTACTAGAGGAGAAGAGCTTTGCATAAGTAAAAAAGTGGAAAATGGTCTGCAGACTTAGGCCAAATTTTGGCTGTCTCCTGACCTTATGACTTTACCACAAACCTGAACCACCCTCCAGAGAAGGAAGTTACCATATTTTCTAAAGTTTGTCCCTAGGGGTTTGATTCTCTGCCCAGGTAGTCTGCCCGAGGCCCTTCCTCCCACACCCAGGGAACTGATGCGACCTTATCCCCCTCCAGCTTCCACTTGATACTAAGTGTCCCTTTAGTTCACCCGCAGTCTAGTCTCAGTGTCAACATGCATGAAGTAAGGTGACCGAATTTTGTTCAACAGACTTATTTGAATTTGTGTTTTAGTGAGTGTTCCCTCTCAAGGATTTAGTCCCCACTTAAAATTGCCTAAAACAGCACTTGCAACACATTCCTTTAGAACGTTCTCAGAGGTGACAAGTTTTATTCTTTGATGTTGAGATTTTTTTTCTCCCAGTAGTTTAAGGGTTTTTAAGCCCCAGTGTAGTGATTGGGGATGGGTACTGAAGTCATAACTAGAGAGTAATGAGAGGAGCCCCTTTGAGGACCCTGACCACAGCCAGTCTTCCTGGAGCAGCGGCTCCTGCCTGGGCCCCTGTGGATTTCTGCACCGTGGAGTGCTCTCGTGAGATTTTTCACTGAGTTTCAGGTCTTCGTGGGTCCTCTGAAAATTTATCTACAAACCCTTCCTGAATTACTATAAAAGACATTCAGTTTCATGTATTGGTTCTGAGATTTCATTTTAAGGGTTCTGCCTTGGAGTCAGACCTTGTGTCTTCGACTTGGAGGCCAGATACTATTTGTGGATTTTGAGGTTAGAACAAAATCTGAGGTTAGAACAAAAGACTATATGCCTGTGCCAGACAGGAAGCCTGTTGAAATTTTGGCAACTTTCTCACTTTACCCCCAAAGTACTTAGAACCCTCTAAAAGGGACCATCTGTAGCTAAAGGACAGAAAGGATAGATCTAAAAAGAGCTCACAGACAGTGTTACATCAAAAAGTTAAAATCTGAGGGGGAAAAGTTGAGCATACTCGAGAATAATGCTGAATCTGAAGCCATATACATTGTTTTCCCAGTGGTTGCTGGTTTCTCTCTCCTGAAACGAGATGACACGTGTGAAAGCAGCTAGCCAGTGGTTCCTAGCAGACGCTAGTTGAATACATTTCTGAGTTTCCAATATGTTTTGTGATAATGGCATTTCCCCTCTTCTGAGGCTTTCAAGGTTTTGTATAAACTTGTATTTTAACCCAGTATATTTTCTCTATACTGGAGTACAAACTGCAATGTCAAGTTGCTGTCTCAGTCTTTACATTTTTGGCGTTTCATGCCTTTTCTCACAAAGGAGGAGGGAATCTTCCTTTTTGCAGGAGGAGACTTTGCTTCCTGAACAAGCATAAAAGACATCTGCTGTCTTGAAGCATCCATGGGCGAGTCACACAACCTTTTAGGCTTGTGGGAGGCTGACAATGGAAAGGAAGGGTTTTGTTCACAGCAGCAAGTGTGAGAAGTGGAAATGTTGGTCTATTTTTGGATTTCCTCTGTGTTTGCTTTGAATTCATCCACTGATCTAATCTCCATGTTCACCCAGCCACCAGGCACTGCTGTGCTTGTCAAACTCATCAGACTCATTCCAGGGGGAGAGTCCGTCAGTACCCTGGAGGAAGGTTTTGAAGGAATACAGGATTTTTGTAAAAATGGAAGGATGAATGGAAGTAGGTTAGTTACACAACAGGGTTTTCAGATTAAAAACGGGGGCAGACAACTGTGGCTAGAACCCTGATGGAGGCTTGGGAACTGGAGCCTGCTGATAATGGGAGTTTTACTTCTTACTGAAAGTTACCTGTGGTGCAGTACTTGAAGTTTAGTTCTGCTTTAGGGCAGCAGGTAGCTAGTTGGGACTAGGACATTTGCTGACTTAGAGTGTAAATGAAAAAAAAATCTGACTCAAACATACCTCCTTGAGTTGTGTGATTAATTTCTTTTCATATTCAACATTCTCACAACTCCCAAAACAGGTTTAAGTCAATGAGCAGTCTCTGCCCACTACTCCCTCCCGCCCCATCAGTCCTTTCTGCTGGTGACCAGAGATATAGACTGAGGTTGGGTCTGCAGTGGTAGAGGTGTAGGGCTGGCAAGTGTGCTCACCTAGCACCTGGATTGAACAAGCCAAGAAATGCCTGGGTTGGGTATCTTCTTGGTGGAGCTCCTTTACTATCTGCTCAGGGTGGGGGGACTGAATTCAGATGAGGGGTGTTTGTTTTCCTTCCCCATGCCACCATTTTAGGTGGCATGCTTTCTGATACAGTGGGTAAACTCCTTTTATTCCTCAGAGCTATAGGTGCAAGCACTGACCAATGCCAGTCATAAAGGAGTCATGTAAAAAGCTGTGTGAGGATTTTCCAAAACTATTCCAGTGATGCTCAGGTTTTTGATCCTGGATTAGAATTAGTAAATAGGGTTACAGGGTCATCTCTGAATTTCCTTTAAAATAATAATAACCAGTTTATTCGTCTTTTGCTGCTATGCTGTTGCTATTTCAGATATCTAAGGAACGCACTGTCTTAGTTTGTGCTTTGAAGAAATACCCTCATTATACCTTCCTAATTGAAACTTTCCTAATAAGACCCCAATTAAAAAGGATCTTCATTTTTTACAAGTGATTTGAGAGAATTCCCAGCCCAACTTAGAGAAAGCTTCTAAAGAAAAAAATAACCTTATTGTTTTATGATTTCTGCCTTAGTAAAATAAGGGCTATTTGTTTTTAAAGCCATTTCTGTATCTGCTTTTTGAAATTGTTTTTCTTTAATTTGGTTCTTTTAGTTTTTAAGTCTACAGAGAAGTTACTCCAAGCTGCCCATGGTGGGGTCTCGATCCACTTTTGAAACAGATTGATTATTAATATTCAGTTCTGGGAAAGAGGGAGTACTTATTTTTAACATCCAAAAAATTAAAATCTGCTTGCTGTGTGAAATTCGGACCCTGAAACTGCCAGGCAGTGCCTGGGAGCTGTGCCAGTGCCAGGGCGGGTCCCTGTACCTTGGCGGTCAGCGTCTAAGCTTCCTTCCAACCAGTCCTTTCAATGTACAGGAGTTTCACATTGTATTCGTGTGCTCTGCAGTACAGCCACAATCTGTTTAGCCTCTTCCTAAGTAGTTCTGTTTGTTATAGTTATTATTTGTATGACTTGGATAAGTTATACACATACACAGTTTGGAATGGGGAAATTAATTTTCGGGTGTAGTACCTGCTCTTCCTTTTGAGGCTGCACTGTCATACTTGCTTACCCTTAAAGATGCTTAAGAAAAGCAGAGGGAGGAGCCTACTGTTTGTCTATTTGGGGTCAACAAGTAGAGCATATTTACCAATGCCAAAAAGATAATTCTTTAATAGATGGTTTTTGTGTTTTGTTTTAGACTCACAAGAAGTTGATGAACAGCTGATAGCAGAAGTGGTTGAAAAACGTTCTCCTGAGACTTGTTCTAGACCTTTAGAAAATGAGGTGTCACAGCAAGCTATTGATTCTTACTCAGTCAAGGCTTTCAAAGAAGAACCTGAACATGATATGAGCAAAGTTTCAGTAGTGAGGCCATTTTCCGTAGAAATCAAGAATTCCACAAACATCTCGGCGGCTCTAGGAACAGAAGCAGCGTATGGCTGTGTGACTGCCGTCTCAGGCCAGGCCCTTCCCTCCAGCCTGCCAGAAGCCAGCCAGGACGACGCGATGACAGAAAGCACCATGGGGGTCATGCTGGAGGCTTCCCCAGAAGCTGACCTACAGAGCGGGAACCCCTGTCTGGAGCCAGTGCGCAGCAGAAGCAAGCTGAGAAAGCCCAAGCCCGTCTCTTTGAGGAGGAAAACAGCTGGCGAGTCCTCAGAAACAGAAACTTCTGTGGAGGGCATGCCTCTCCCTCTGGCATCTGACACTGATGAAATGGATGGGAACACAAATCCTTTGCTAGGGGACGCCAGGATCCCAAAACCTGCCCCCGACGCCCAGGAAACATCAAGCAGCACGCCCAGTAGTGACACCAATGACTCGGGGGTCGAGCTGCTGGAGGAGTCGAGGAGCTCCCCTCTGAAGCTCGAGTTTGATTTCACAGAAGATGTGGAGTCCAGGAAAGGTCTTCCACGAAAAGTTGGCAGGAAACTGAGTAACAAACTGACCCCCAAGGCACAGAAAGAGGGTGTCAGTAAGCCAGTGGGCCCCAGAAGTGCAGAACCGCCTCCAGACCCAGCTGCGGACGATGCTCCTCTCTCCCAAGCATCTTCTAAGCTTGAACCCAGTCAGTGCGATCGCCCCAGCGCCAGCCCCTTTGGGGGCCAGTCCACACTGCAGAGCTCCCCTCCCCTCTCCTCTAAGGGCTCCTACCACTTTGATGAATCCATGGATCCCTTTAAACCAACTACAGCTTTAACAAACGGTGACTTTTGTTCTCCTGCTGGTAATCATGTTAATGAAATCTTAGAATCACCCAAGAAGGCAAAGTCGCGTTTAATAACGTGAGTGACGACGGGTGTGGGTGTTGTGTTCTGTGTACACGCTGAGCATTTGGCAGCCGCCGCTTTGGGTTTTGGTGAATTGAAGTGATCTTTGAGGTGCAGCTGGGCAGACACAAAGCTTACAACCTTATATTGCATTCTCCCCTATTTTGAAGCAAACTCTTAGGTGGAATCAGAAATATCAGAGGTTTCCTTTTTAGGTGTCTGCCTGGTTTCTGAATCCTCAGCCTATTCAGCCGAGCACTTTCCCCACCTTAGGCCCCCTCAACATCTACCTTGGGTACTTTTTTCCTGTTTTTTAAGAAATGGCACAAGATAGGCAGGTAGAGATTTGATGGTTTTTAGAAATCCTGTCTGGGCTGTCAGGAATCGCTTTATATAGAATTCACGTATTATGTTAGCCATCATCTTCAGGTTCTCTGTGGACAAAACAAAAATTCCAAACCTACAGATCACCTGCCTAGTAGCAAGGACTCATAGAAAATGGTCCAGAGGGACTCATAGAAGTTTTTCACTTAAAACAGAAGACCGCTGAAAGTTGGTGAGAATTCTTACATCTTTATGCTTTAGCTTCTGGTTACATCAGCAAGGAGGTGAATTTCCGATGAGGATAAAGAATATTTTAAACGATGACATAAATCTGACTAAATTAGTCCTTTGTTGTGTGTTGTGACACCTCCACCCACCCCACCCCTGGTCCCAGGAATCTGGAGCCACTCTCACAAGGTTCTTGGAGTTCTCAGAGTGATGACCTCGGGCCATAGTCCCCGTGAAGTTTCAGCTTAAATTTGTTGCAGGGTTACCTTATCCCAACACTTGAGTGATGGCAATATACCCCTTTGTGACCCTGTGACAGTTTGCTAAAAATTAAACATAAAGAAAGAACGATGGTGCAGAAGGTGAAATATGAAAAGCGGGATGAAAAGAAATACCACAGTTTTAGTTGTCGCCATAGATCAGTACGGAAATAATTTTTAGCATTACTGTGACTTCAAGAAAAATGCCAGGTGGCTTGGTGAATTATACTACAGGGAAAGGTATGAAGAGTAGAAAGCACCGATCAGGACCAAGACGCTTGAGCAATGTAAGCCTCAGCCTGCAGCAACTTCAAAATGTCTAGGGGAATAAAATGGCATTGGCAGTTGTTGATCTGTTCTTTGGTTATGTGTGAGCAGTTACATGGTTGCTGAAAGATATCGATCAGGTGTCCTCAAAGTACTCTTCGGTGGTGAAGGCTGGTTGCTGGTGTCTGAGACAGTGTGTTGTCAGGGCATTGCTTGGTGCTTCCTGCTATGGAGTGGCCGATATGTAGGGCGCTTCCTCCTAGCAAGGTTGATAAGCCACTTGGGGGCCTTCCTCTCATTTACGTGTTGAAGGCCAGTAGCCAGTACATTTATGTTAGATAAGATTAAATCTGGGCTGAAGGGGGGGATTTATACCACATCTTATTTCAGTAGAAAGAAGCACCCTCTCTTGAGCCCTACCACCCTCACCTGGTAGCATGTTCCTCCTATTCTGTTTTTGGTCAATGGACTTCTTGATCCTTACAGATTTTTTGAAAACTCAATGCAGTCAAAACTCTTGTCTCTGAGAGGGGTGATTGACCTCTGTGTAACTCTGAGATTTTGTTTAGCAAATCCCTTCATTGGTACGAAAGACTGAAAATGGAAGTATGTTGGTAGAATATAGTGGGGGGTTAGACATTCTGTTAGCCAGCTACTTGTGTGACTTTTTAAAAGATGTGTAATTGGTGTCTCAGTTTCTTCCTTTGTAAAATGGAGACATCATACTATGATTGGGATTTTTGTGGGCCAGATAAGTTATGTGAAATCATTTTAGGTGTTTCAGTGACACACACCCACAGTCGATGTAAGCAGACATTTCCAACTATATTTTCATTTACGCATCGCCATAGTCCGGACCACTATAAATGTTTAAGAGTAAATGTGTTCAGCAGTGAAATGTTGTTTACTTTTTCATCTATAAGTGCGAATATATGGCATTTCTGAGTGTTTCTATTGCCCTTACTCTTAGAGTTGAGGTTCCTGAGAATCATTCACTCACCAGTGATACATTCATGAATATGACATTTTTAATTTGTATCTCACCTCATAGAAAGAACTTCGCAGCCTTTACATCTACCAGACTAGACATAAATATTCCAGGCTTTACATGATTTTTTTCTCCATCTGTCTGTCTCTTCCCTGTCTCTGATTTTGTTGGTGCATCAGGACTACTGAACAAGTGAAATTTCTCTGTTTTCTGTTGTAAGTACTCCTGCTGTTTCTGTTTGTTCCCTGGACTGTTGCAGTTCCTCTCCCACCCTCTCCAGACCACCCCTCCATAGCATGTTGGCTTCCGTTTCTGAGTTGGACCTTTGGGTTATTTTTTGCATTTCATTTGCCACTTCATGAGTCAGCTTAGCCTTGCAATTGTCTGTACCTAAAGGAGTGGAGGTGGGCCTTCCCACCTCGGGTGCGAGAGCTTGCGCTCCCTGCCTTGGCACGCCTCGCGTGGCGCTTTGATGCCCAGTGCTGGCTTGGCTCCCTTCCAGCAGTGGTTTCAGGGACTGCTCTGCTAGTCAATGCGGGAGACAACTGGCTTCTCTGATAGGGTTTTGCTGGGTTGGAGTAGGGGGTAAAAGGGAGATGTCATATTATGATTGGGGTCTTTGTGGACCAACTTGAGTTCAGTGGTGGGATGGCACTCAAGCTTTAGGAAAGAAAAATCACTAAACAGTTAGTGATTGTGTACATTTTGGTAACATATATACTTGCCCTTTTTTGTCCCACACAAGAATAAAAAGTTGCAAATTATTATTATTAATTATTATTATTATTATTTTGTCAGTAACATTACTGAAAATTTTAAGTTCATTCAAACAAAATTTGAACTAGTCTTTGGATCACAAATTATGCACTAGATTAAAAATAACACGTGGTTTGAGTTTTCTCAAGTTCCAGCCATGACATTCCTTTCTGTCTCACTACCTAATAGGAATGGTAGCAGTTTACACAGATATTTTTCTTTTTATACTTTCTGTTGGCCACAGTTCAACTCTGTTAGCACACAGGTCTGGAGCTGTCTTTCCCGACTTTTATGACTTTTAGCGCAATAAAGAATTTTTAAAGAATCTGGTTGAGCGTGGTAATTTTTCTAATGAACGTCAAGGACTGAGTGGACGAGGATCAGATGAACCGAGTGTCTCTAGGGGCCGAGGCTGCTCCCTGGAAGGCTTGTGATGGTGTGCGTGCAATTAGAAACTGTGGTGGTCACAGAACTGGTGTTGACCCTCCCACAGAGGCTCGTGAGGAAGTGTTTTCAGAAAATGAACTGTAGTTCTTTGCTTGCTCTGTCTCTTCAGAGAAGATGCAGAGACATACAAGGCGTCCCCATCTCTAGTGTGTAGATGTTTGACTCGTGTGGCGCTGTATGCCTTGGCTTCTAGCTGCTCACACTGCTGCCTCTGCTCCATCTCGTAGCTTGGAAGTGGTCAGTGAGATTCCAAACCAGCCTCGGTTTTGTTTTCCTTCCAGGAGTGGCTGTAAGGTGAAGAAATATGAAACACAGTCTCTTGCTTTGGATGGATGTTCGCAGGTAAGTCTGTTAATCACCAGAACGCCTCTTAAACCAGTGGTCTCCAAACCGGCAATTGCATTCCCACCCCAGGGTGATGGGTGGTGGTTAATGAAGACTTCCCACTGGATATTGGAGTCTCGGCTTTGAGAAAACCAATTTCTGCCCTGGCTGGTGTGGCTCAGTGGATTTTGAGTGCCGGCCTGCCAACCGGAAGGTCACTAGTTCGATTCTCAGGTAGGGCACATGCCTGGGTTGTGGGCCAGGTCCCCAGTTGGGGGCCTGAGAGAAGCAGATGATCAGTTTCACTCCCTCTCCTTCTCCCTTCTCCTCTATCTAAAAATAAATAAATAAAATCTTAAAGAAAAGAAAACCAACTTCCTAAACTGATCTGAAAAGGCCCCTCAGGACAAGGGAACCTTTTCACAATGACCATTCTTACCCTTTTTTTTGTCCCCAAAGTTCCCTCTCACCTATTCCAAATCCGCCTAAGGTGCATTACCACTGGATGTGAAATCTCTGGGGCACCAAACCAAGGGGAGATTTGAACTACTGGTGTAGGTTTTAAGGAGACGTTTGGCTCCAGTGACTGGATAATGTTTTTTATAAAGTCAGGTGGTTTTCCACTTGTTGCTTTCAACAAAATGGGAGCCCCTGAGTTGATGGAAGTAGACTGAAAATACCAACTCAGAGAGGAAAAGGGCCGGTGCAAATTTCTGATTGTTAAAGAGGTGGTTCATGTCCAATTTTAAATATATTGTAGGGTATCAAATCACTAGAATAACTACATTGAATTAAACAAGGTCAGTATTTACATGATACCAGATATTACATCCTTTGCAATTATTTGAACTTATGCTGTAAAGTTTTTAGATGTCACCTGAAAATACAATGGGGTATATAGCTTTTTTTAAAAAATTAGGAAGTATATTTGAAAAACACTGCCTTGGACCACTTAAACTTCTTGCTTATAAATTTAGACTAGAAAGAGTAATTTGTCAAGCTTCAGATTTGAATCACAAAAACTAGATTCTAGAAAATCCAGCATTTTGTGATTGAGAAACCCCAGCTTCTTCCTTGATTTGTGCTCACATCTGTGGTTAACTCTTACCAAGTATCTGTATGGAATAGTGTCTGCTGTGAGGTGTCTGTCCCCTTGCCCCTGGTTCACCCCCCTAAATGGTGGCCTCTTCTCTGTTGTGTTTCGCAGGATGAAGGAGCAGTAATCTCCCAGATTTCAGACATTTCTAGTAGGGATGGCCACGCTACCGATGAGGAGAAACTGGCATCCACTTCTTCTGGTCAGAAATCAGCCGGGGCCGAGGTGAAAGGTGAGCCAGAGGAAGACCTGGAGTACTTTGAATGTTCCAATGTTCCCGTGTCTACCATAAATCATGCGTTTTCATCCTCAGAAGCAGGTATGGAAGCATATCTTCATCTTTCTAATGTACGTAAGTGTAGAAATGCCTGAGAGCCTAGAGATGGAGACGCCTTAGAGAGATTAGAGAATTGGATCGCCTGAAGGACGGATTTAGGATGCTGATCTATACTTTGCTTCTTTACCTAGAAAAGAGATGCAAAGGGGTATCTTGTGAAACACCAGGGACATATGGATAAGTGTGGAGGGTGTATAAGAGACACTAATGTGTGGAACTACTTGACATTTTTTATTATTTATTTTAATGCAGCCACATCTCAATATGTAGTGGCCTGTAACCATGTTGTGATTATTGTGCTCCTTATTCAACTTAACCAAAATAATAATAACTAGCACGTATAACTCCTTGCCATGGGCAAGCATTGTTCTGAGTTCTTTACATATGTCGACTCATCACTCCTTGTAAGGCATTATTTTCCCCCATTTTTCAGAGAAGGAAAGTGAGACACAGATAACTCGGCCAAGGTTACTTGTAAATGGCTAGGAAATGGTAGAGCTGGGATTCCGACCTCAGCAGTCGGTTCCATGATCCTTTAGCCACCGTGCTACAGTGTAAAGAGGTGGTTTTTGTCACACTAGACTATTGTGAATTTTCCTGCTCAGAGATGTGATCAACTGAAATTGACCAATGGCCTATAAAGTCCTTCCTAATGCTCAAATAAGAGCAAACCTTGGTCGACCGACCTGTGCTGAACCTGCTCTTGCTGTTGGACTATTAGAACATTCTAGGGCTGAGGCTTACTAGGTCCCAGGTTATATCTATGGCCTTAAACTTGACTTGTGAAATATTTAGAACCACCGTGCTGACTACATTAAACATTATTAAAAACAGATCTTCTACAATGTAATTTAATTTGGGGCTTTTATACTTAGAATTAAGGAAATCATGATCTCTCATCAAATCAGGGAAGCAGGTGAAAATCGGGACTTTGTGAGAGTTACTCCCCCCGTATCCCTGTGCCCCCAGGTCTCGGGGTTTTATCTGTAAAATCAACATGCCAGACACTGTTCAGATTTCTTTCCAGGCCTCGTTCTGCTCCGACTTCTTTCCCAGGATCTCATTTGCCATTTCCCTTTATACCCTTTTGTCCGGGTGTGTAGGCTATACTTACTTCTTTTACTTGAAACACCTTTCCTTGCCATCTCCTGTAAAAATTCTGCCCATCTTCTTGGGTCTAATTCAGAAATGTCACTGGGCTCCTACCGTGCTTCGTGCTCCCAGCGCATTTCTCCTTTCCGTTCCTGTTTTGTGTTATGAACTACAGAAGGGTGTCTCTGATAAACTTCTCAAGGTTAAGGACTATGAGTGATTCGTCTTTGAGTTTCCTTGGGTGCAGGTGCACTGTAGATGTTCGTTGAATTATATTCTTCCTCACTCAGAGGAAATCCCTTCAGCAGAAATGTAGGGAGCTGAGGTTCTGGTAGCTAATGTGTCACTGTGTGTACCTGCTCAGCCATATCAAGGGAGCGAGCAGAGGCTGTGGTCGTGCAGGTGAGGGGTGGAGGTGGATGAGCGTACTGGCACTGTGAGGGGAATCAGAGAATGTTTCCTGGGGAAGGTCACCTTTGAGCTAGGTCTTGATAGGTACACAGGCATAGATGTGTACCAGAAAACAAGAATCTCTCTCAGGGATGGGAAGGACCTGCCGTGGGGGTAAAAAATCGCCAGTAGCTCTCGGTGAGCACAGGGTATGCAGGAAAATGGAGTACTGAGGAACTGGGCTTGATTTTACGGGTGTGGGGGAGCCTGAAAGTTTTTTTGTTTTTTTTTTAAGATATTATTTATTTATTTTTTAGAGAGAGGGGAAGGGAAGGAGAAAGAGAGGGAGAGAAACATCAGTGTGTGGTTGCCTCTCATGTGCCCCCTACTGGTGACCTGGCTTGAAACCCAGGCATGTGCCCTGACTGGGAATCGAACCAGTGACCCTTTGGTTCGCAGATCCATGCTCAGTCCACTGAGCCACACCAGCCAGGGCCACTGAAGGGTTTTTAAGCAGAGTAGTGATAGTCACATTTGTGTTTTAAAAATAATTCATTGTTGACAGATCATATGCTAAAATAGTAATTCATAATGGCTTTGTGGGAGATTGTAGTCTAAAATTTTATGTGCTTTTGCATATTTTAAAATTGTCTTCAGTGAGAGCATATTCCTTTAATTAGCAAAAGTGTAGTGTTGGATTTTTTAAATGTTGCCTCTGGTGGGAGAGTGGGAGGTAGAGAATGAATTTAGTTTTGTGGGCATTGCATTTGGAACTTATTGTCTTATCTGCTATTGCTACACCGATTAGACTGTACCCTTTTGAGCTGGAGTTCAGAGTCACTGAACCTTGGTAATAACAGCATTTGGTGTTCAGGTTCCTTTCTGACATAATCCCGTTGTTAGTACATGGACACAAGGGGGCAGCCTTGCTGTTCTTTCTGCCTGAAGACTGTGCATTCCTTTGTGGCTAACTCTGCACTCGCCTTTCTTCTGAATATTTTGGACTCTTCACACGGACCACACAGTGGTCCACAGAGTGCCAGTGCTCCTTCGAAAACCTTGAAATGCGGTGCATGTGTTCATAGATGTCACTCTGGGCTGCCGGGGGTTTCCAAGTGTCTTTCACTAGGAGGGAAAGGAAGTGACTCCTTGGGATAACTACAGAAATGACTCTCTGTGTTCTAGGCGTAGAAAAGGAGCCGTGCCAGAAGATGGAAAAAGATGGGTCTGCTGTGCCTGTAAGTTCCTACACGTGGGAGGGGTGGGTGTGAGGAGTGCAGTTTTTTTCAGCATTTGTTTTGAAGCCCATGTTAAATCTTTAAATAAATTCTAATCAGTGTTTGGTGATGGGGACGAAACATAAATAAAACACAGCTTCTTCACTTGAGAGGCTCATAGTCTGTCTCAAGATTTCCAGCCAGGACCCCCCTAGCTGCCTCTGCTACTTAGCACTTGACTGTAGCTAGTTGGAACTGAGATGTTGTATAAGTGTAAAACACAACCCGTTTTTGACAACGTAGTGCAAAAAGAAGGGAAATTAAATGTCTTTAACTTTATATTGACTATATGTTGAGATGATATTTTGGATGTATTGGGTTAACTGAACTGTATTATTAACCTCACCTGTTTGTTTTTACTTTTTAAATGTGGCTCGAGAATTTTTAAGCTGCATATGGCTTTATTGTATTTCTTTGAATAGCACTGGCAGTAAGCACAAAATGGCCCCAGCGTACCTGTGCTGGGTGTCACAGTAAAACAGAGTGTGCCTAGGGCCGTGGCAGCCGGGGCTATCAGCAGGTGTCAGGAAGGCTGAATCTGAGCCAAAGAAAAACAAATTTTTTTTTAAGTTTTAGACTTACAAAAATAGTACAAAGAATAACTGTATAATCTTTCATCCATACTCAAATGTTTACAATTTATATACTCAGCACAAATATCAAAATCAGCCAACACTGATACAGTGTCATCTAATCCATAAACTGTCTGTACGTTTTATCAGTTGTCCCAGGAATATCTCTCTGTGGTGTGGGATCCTCTGTTGCCTTTAATTCTCACGTCCTTAGTCTCCTTTAGCCTGTCACAACTATAGTCTTTCTTTGTTTTTCCTGACCTTGACACTTTTGAAGAGTACTGGTCAGTTTTGTAGGATGTTTTCAAGACTCACTGTTGTGCAGCGACCCTGGTTATTCTCTAGAGGAGGTAGAGCATGCAAATGTGAAGGTGGACATGTGGAAGAGGAGCCTGCAGGGGTAGAGAGAGCAGACCTGAGGGTGGATGGAGGAGGAGCCTGGGGGGGGGGGTGAGCAGACCTGAGGGTGGATGGAAGAGGAGCCTGTGGGGGTAGAGAGAGCAGACCTGAGGGTGGATGGAGAAGGAGCCTGGGGGGGTGGGGTGAGCAGACCTGAGGGTGTATGGAGAAGGAGCCTGCAGGGATAGATGAGCAGACCTGAGGGTGGATGGAGAAGGAGCCTGCAGGGGTAGATGAGCAGACCTGAGGGTGGATGGAGGAGGAGCCTGCAGGGGTAGAGTGAGCAGACCTGAGGGTGGATGGAGAAGGAGCCTGCAGGGGTAGATGAGCAGACCTGAGGGTAGATGGAGAAGGAGCCTGCAGGGGTAGATGAGCAGACCTGAGGGTGGATGGAGGAGGAGCCTGCAGGGGTAGATGAGCAGACCTGAGGGTGGATGGAGGAGGAGCCTGCAGGGGTAGATGAGCAGACCTGAGGGTGGATGGAGGAGGAGCCTGCAGGGGTAGATGAGCAGACCTGAGGGTGGATGGAGGAGGAGCCTGCAGGGGTAGAGTGAGCAGACCTGAGGGTGGACATGCGGAGGAGGAGCCTGGGGGAGCAGGAGCTGAAGGAAGATGTGCTCATAGCACACAGGGACTTGGGAGCATTGTCCCCTAATGAGGGCCTCACACATTAGTGACATTTGTTTCTGGACAAAATCACTTTTGCTTGGAAACTCATTTTATCCTCAGCATTTTGGAGCTAGGCCATCTGGTCCTAGTGCAGCCACGCACGGGCTCACACCCGGGTTTCCTTGTCTGTCAGAGAGAGGGATGCCTCCCTTCCCCAGGATGAGGGGGTGGGACTCCACACTGCACCACCAGAGCACCCTGGTTAAGCACTTGGGAAAACTAGTTCCTTTTTAGGTTTTCCAAGTGCTATGGGAATGCTTTGGAATATTTTCAGTGTAAAAAGTAGCAAAAGGATGATTGAACAAGGATGCATTGAGTGGACCAAGCATTGGTGTGTGTGGCTGCAGATTCAGGCGCTTAATCCCATTCTTGAAATAAACTGGGTTAAACTTTTGGGTTCCCAGCTTATTCATCCATATTACAGTATTAGCAGCACCTATATGCCTCGTTAGAGTGGTGTGAGGGTGAAATGAAATGACAGCATGAAAGATTGAAGTGGTCAAGTGCGAGGCCAGTGTAAGGTGGTGTGATGTTGATAGAAAAAGGGTGGGAGAATGAAGAAGAAAAATGGAGAACACTTGCCTCTAGAGCCAGGTGGCGAGGAACATGCTGCATGTTGTGATCTTTTCAAAGTAACCCCAGTTGAACTTCCTGAAATAAATTAATCTGTTTCCTCAGAATGTTGAGTAAGTGTTGCATAAGGAAATTGCAATATTCAAAACATTGAATAAAGAAATCTGCTTCACCTAGCATTTAGTTTTTAAAGCCTCTTGGAGATCCAAGATGGCGGAAGAGTAAGTGGAAGCTACACTAACCCCCTCCCAGGACCAGTCTGGAGTTGAAGCCTCTCTGGGTTGCTCTGAAGCACATTCATTTTGCAATCTCATGCCCAACATGGGTGGTGGCCAGGGCAGGTGAATGGTGGGCGTTAAGTCTCCCATCTTGCTTCTCAGCTGTTCTTCTGCAGTGTCTTTTACTTAGGAGTCTATTTTTAAATGAAGCCTTAAACTTGTTAAAAGTTGAGTTTATCTGGCTTTTCCAAGCCTGCCTCTGTTAGAGAAGTGGCAGGGGTGGCCCTGCTCCAGTGGGTCAGGGACAGGTGCTGGGGTGAGCACACTTAGTGATGCCGATTGCTGCAAGGACGTGAGTGAAAATTACTTTGTGGCATCTGTGCTCACTGTAACTTGCCACCAGGACTCCATGGATTTCCACTGTCGATAGTGAGGTTCGTGCTTTGTGGGACCAGGAAGAGTGTTAGGGGACCTATGGAAGGACATGATTGATTAACAATTTAGATTTTACTTACTTTTAGAGAGAGGAGAAGGGAGGGAGAAAGGAAATATCAATGTGTGGTTGCCTCTCGTGCACACCTTTCTGGGGACTCAGCCTGCACCCAGGCATGTGCCCTGACCGGGAATCAAACTGATGACCCCTCGGCCTGTAGACCAGCACTCAATCCAAAGAGCCACACCAGCCAGAGCTGAGTTAGCATCTTTGTTAAACCCATATAAAATTACCTAGCCCAGGAGGAGATTGTCAGGCCAGTGCTTTGTGAAGGTACATTCTGTAGGCTTTTACACTTTTGATAAACAATGTAAAGGACTGAGGAATGTAAAAAGTTAAATCCTAGGGGATTGGAAGAGGTGGCTGAAATAGGCCATGGCATTAATTCCTGCCCTTATCTCATAAGAACTCTTGCATTTTGAGCCATGGGGTTCCTGGCACGTGGCTGGGTGGCGGGGGATGACCCAGGGGAGAACTGTAGGCTGCAGAGCCCGCTCATCTGGAAATGTTTGCCACCCTCTGAGGTCTGATCTGGTACCTCCAAGTCTGAATGCTGCCTCCCCCAGACACCACACTTGTAACCTTGCAAACAAGCAGTCAGACCCTCAACACGCTAGTGAGATGCTGAACTGCAGAGCAGATGCGGACGTGGTCCTCACTGTGAAAACTTTTGGCTTATTTACCAGGTTTCTGTTAACGTGAGGGTCATAGGAGGCACAGGGAGCTGGTTCCCAGAGTTCAGTGGAGTTGGGGGTTCTAGCTTAGAATAATAAACGCTCACAAAAGAAAGGCTTCAAAATGTATTCATTTAGAATCAGAAATGTAACAGCAAAATGAAACAAACTGTTAGCTCAATTTAGTGCATTATCTTCCTGTACACGTTACATGGGAAGCAAGATTATGAGAAAGCCTCTTGATGATAAACGTGGCACAGGAAGTTAATGAAATAATCGGATGTCCAGTAGTGTATCAGTTATCCACAGCACAATTAATTATGCCATCATTTCTGAATTGGGAGTCCTGGACGGCTCTACAGGGTGCTTGCGACTCAGGGTCTCTCATAGGCTACAGTCAAGGTGCTGACTGGGGCTGCGGTCACCTCCAGACTCGTTCATGTGGCTTTCGGTACAACTCAGGTCCTCACTAGCTGTTGACAGAGCCATCAGTTCCTTGCCACATGGACCTTTCTGTGGAGACTCTAACCACGTGGAAGCCTGAGTTTCTTTTAAACTTATCTTAGAAGTGACAATCCCTGACTTTCACCATATTCTGTCCTTTTGAGTGAGTCCTCGGGGGCGGCCTGCACGCAAGGGGAAGAGATTGCACAGAGGATTAGTACCAGGAGGCGGGGGTCACTGGGGCCATGAGAGGCTTCCCACCACACGCGGCCTCTGGCTGTAGTGATAGAGCTGCCCCAAGACAGAGCGTGTTTCTGAGTGGACCTCGGACTTGTTGGCACAGGGGCTGCCCTCCCCCATGTGCTGCTGGAAGTGGGCCCTGCCAGCTGTGGCTCTGCGTTTCCCTCTTCTGTGGCCGAGCCCAGAGTTTCCGTGTTGGGTGAGGTCTGTGAAGCCGTGTGCACAGTTGTGTTCACAGTTGTGTGTGCTTGAGTACTTTCTAGAGAGGGGGTGAATCTATAAAGACCCTGAAAAGTTTAAAAACCACTGGTCTCAGTGAACCTTGGCTTTTATGTTCAGTCTAGGTTCAAAGCAGATACTGGAGAACTGATTGGTTATGATCAGTAATGAGGTGACCAGTTATACTGACATTTAAGATTATTCTTAGGTCGTTTTGGCTGGCTTTTTTGGGTGCTATTGGGTGAGCTTTTTTCCTCCTTTATACAAAAAGTTTACTTGTATAGGTAAGGGGGAAATGGCCCCAAAAATGCCTTCTAGGAAGGAAAATAGTAGTATACCATCTATATTCTTGTGAAAAGTAAAATACTAGCCAAATGTGGCTTCCCAGAATCCGCGTTTGTGATCAAAGCAAGCTGGCGCATCACAAAGTGAGGTGCTGTCAGAGGGAACTGAACACTGAACAGCAAGGAGGAACCAAAGCTGGGAGTGCGAGCCCAGACCTCGACTTCCGCCTGGCCTCTTTGTCAGGAGCAAAGTGCTCCTGACAGCGTCGCTGAACTACCACACGGTCACTGCAGAGCGCTGGCAGGTCCCACGGTCCTGGGTGGGGGGCTGGGCCTGACACAGTCAACATTTCCGCTTTCTTAGGCCTGAAAGTTAGTAATATATTTTAGAAACATTTCCATCCAAAGTGACTACATAGACACAAGAAACATCAATATGTAAAAAAAAAAGTTTGCCTTGTTTTGAAAATTTATTTATATGAAACACGTCATCCCCTGAAACTCCATGAAATATGAGCCATAAACCATGTATAGTTTTCTCTTTTTTGTATGTAATTCTTCAGTGACTGACTACTGTGATAATGATACTCTCTTTTTTTGGATAAGAAGAAAACTTCTCTAGGCTGTCTGTTAAACAAGCTGGGACACCATCAATAATCATTAGAACAGGTTTTTCCTTCAAATAGCACTGTAGCAAGATTCTGTTTTACTTTTTTAATCCTGCTGGTTTTTTTTTTTTTTTTTACTTTTAACATGTTTTTTTGTGCTCACTTCGGCAGCACATACACTTTTAACATGTTTTTAAAGATTGTGATCAATGTAGTAATGAGGGAATTACTGAAATACACTGGGATCAAGAAGCTGAAGATTAAATGCATTAAATGTCACCTCTTCCCCCCTCAGGGACTGTTGGAGTGTCCGACGGAGAAGGCCCCTGTGTCCGTGGCCTGTGGAGGCGAGAGCCCCCTGGATGGCATCTGCCTCAGTGAGTCAGACAAGACGGCCGTGCTCACCCTGATAAGGGAAGAGGTAAGGCTTTCTTGTTCCATCCACTTATCACTCCGTTTCTGTGTACAGCCCATGTGCCAGTGGGCAGATTCCATCTCTGTTGGCCGAGTTACCCCTGGCTGGAAGTTCACGTTTCCTGCAGCCTGTTTAGCTCAGATAAAGGGTTCCCTGCAAAATGCACGTTGGTGCTGGGGTCCTGACATTGTGGTGTCCGGGGGAAAAACTAGAATTTTGTACTCTTCTGTATGTAGCCTTGAAATTTTAAGTGCCAAATTTTGCCCACTTTATCCACATATGTATCTAAATCAGTGCCTTCATTTTATAGAGGAAACATGCTTATACATAAAAATTCCTTAAATTCTAGACTTGCAGTAATATAAAATTGTTTCTCACCTTCATCTGTTCATTAATTCAACTCTCAGATGCCTTTATCATGTTTCCTGATAACCTTTGTTCAGAATAAATCACCGCTAGGCCTCTGCTTGGTGACCTGAAAAACGTGAGAGACACTGTTGTGCACTAGCGATCAGTCACCGCCCTCCTTGGTTATGTTTCTGTGCTGTATTTTATGTGTTTGGTTTGTGTATTACTTGATGATTCCATCTTTTTTTAAAGAAGGTGGAGCAATTTTATTTTTATAATATGATGAGAGTAGTTAAGTACTTGTGATACAAGTCTTTAAACAATAGCATTAGGTTGGTGAACCTAAAAAACAAAAGCAAAAATGAACTAAGCAAACAACTAGAACAGGAATGGAATCACAGAAATGGAGATCACATGGAGGGTTATCAGGGGGGAGGGGAAAGGGGGAGAATGGGGGAAAGGTACAGGACATAGGAAGCATAAATGGTTGGTAAAAAAATAGACAAGAGGAGGTTAAGAATAGTATGGGAAAGGGAGAAGCCAAAGAACTTGTATGTATGACCCATGGACATGAACTAAGGTGGGGGAATGATGGTGGGAGGGAGGTACAGTGCAGAGGTGAATAAAGGGGAAAATAATGGGATAACTGTAATAGCATAATCAATAAAATATATTGAAAAATAAAAAGTAGCATTAGTTTGGTAATGAGGGGTGTCAGCTAATGCTATTGTCAAAACTTGGGAGCAGTGGTGAAAAGGCCCCCCAAAATCTCATAAATGAGAAGAATGACTTCATCTTCCTCTTGAGAGTTAAATGATGAGATGGTCTCCTAATGGATCAAAGCACAGATGTGTTTAGTCACCAAAGCAGACAAGCTGGGTTCTGGGATCCTGAGATCCTAATTAAAGGCACCAAAGCAAAAACATACCAATGAGAAAGAGAGAAGCACAGAAAAGTAAAGTAAAACAGGAGAACAGCAGGTGCCCATCGGAGCGCTGTGCAGGGCGAACGGAGTATCAGGCAGTGAATTTAGGGAATTTCTTTCCCTTTAGCATGAGCATTCCAAATAGGACTGCGGGCTCTGCAGTGGCTAACAGAGAGCCTGCCTGCAGCTAGCTGGAGACATTGAACTTCTGACCCCCTCTTCTGACTCCATTCTTACCAAGCAATTAGAAATCTCTATAGAAAGGGAATATGTTGGTCATGCCATCTTCTAATGCCCCGATTTTGTGGCAGTTTCATTTCTCTCCCTAACTAAAATTGGTGCACTGGGACCTCCTTTGGTTCTGGCGGGTCTCTGTCGACCAAGTGGCTCTGCTCTTGGTGTTCTGTCCCAATCCGTTTTCTAGGCCTACAGAGCTGAGAGACCCGGGGCCGAGGTAACGTTGACAGAGATTTTAATCACCTCTCAGAATTTTCCCAGGAGATGTTCCACCCACTTTTACCCTAGTGGCTACATTCCCAGCATCCTGTGTGGCTAAGAGTTATTTTTCCAAATGCTTATGAACATTATATAGATGTTGAGGTTTTGTGTTCCCAATGTGGATTGAATGTCCTGGGTAGACCTGGCTATGTGTTGTTTCAGTCTCAGTCTTAAATTCAAACTGCGATGGACTGAGTAGGCAAGACCAGCTTTCTCTGTTATAACCTAGATAATCACGAAAGAGATCGAAGCAAATGAATGGAAGAAAAAGTATGAAGAAACCCGACAAGAAGTCTTGGAGATGAAGTGAGTTTGGAGGTTTGGGCTAAGGGCTGGACACCTTTATGCATTATTAAATTTAATACCAATGAAGTGATGAAAGTATTTGCTTACCACAGAACCAGCTGTTGAGAACTTGGGGCTCTGCTGTTTACACCTTAATTTGTGATTGATAATATCATTTCATGAGCACTGCTGAGCAGTTATTATATCCAAATGCTGTCATTTATTTTGGAGTGTTCAGAACATTACAAGTGGGCAGAACTCACATAATTCTTATCTTTTGTTAGGACAGATTTGTGCAAAAATACTCATTTGAAATACAGAGTAATGAGATTTACTGACATTCAATTATGGAGGCATTACAATTCATAATACTTTTTAAAACTAATTATACATGGGAGCTTCAAATCTCATAACCACTAAATAGGTTTTAGAAAGCATGTAACAGGAAACAGAATTGATTGACATTTTTAAATTGAAATCTTTTTATTTTTGCTGCTCTCTCCCTAGAAAGCAGACTTGGGAGTTGTATAATAACTAAGATAGCATCAAAGAAGAGGGAAAAAGCATCAATAATTTATACACTGTACAGTCAGCATTTGACTGATTAAGAAATATTTTCAATACGTTCACACTGATTTGTGTCTCTTACATTATTTATTTCTTTGAGCATTTGCTGGGTATGAGGCCCCATGCTGGGACGGCGAGAGGAAGGGACCGCTCCTGCCCTTGGAGAGCTTGCAGGACCCGCTGTTAGAGGCCTGGGTGCAGGGTTGACATGCCGGGCGCTCTCAGGGAGGACTGTTCCTCCCTGAGCGGTCAGGGGAAGAGTGCCCGTCACTGGACAGGGTCAGGGCGACATTATCGCACTTCACTTAAAGAAAGGTTACCACAACAGGGTGGTCTTTCAAGTCTTTAAATACTTTTCAGTTCTTGAAATGCTTTTGGGATTATGACAGTAAAAGAAAACTTGTAAGTGAGTAGGAGGGAACAGATGCCTGAAAGGGGAGATTGGGGCCAGGACAGCCTGAACTCCGATCAGATCTCTTAGGAAGAGCCCCCAGAATGTCAGTACGGTGTCCCCCCTTACACACTGCCAGTGTGCTGCAAGGCCCCCCCCAGATGCCTGAAACTGCAGATGGTGCGGACACCGATGTATACTTTTTCCTATCCATACATACCTGTGATAAAGTTTAATTTATATATTAGACACAATAAGCGATTAACCCATAACCTTATAATAAAATAGAACAGTTATAACAATACATTGTAATAAAAGTTATGTGAATGTAGTCTCTCAAAATATTATACTGTACTGTACGCACCTTTTCACTGGAAGGAAGCACTCGATGGCTTCTCTCTGGCATATCTGAATTGTCAGCATCACTACTCTTGTGCTTTGGGGCCATTATTAAGGAAAATAAGGGTGACTTGAACAGTAGCTGTGCGATACTGTGACAGTCGATCTGGTCACCCAGATGGCTACTAGGTGACAAATGGGCTGGTAGTTGTACAGTGTGGACACGGCGGACGAAGATGACTCACATACCAGGCAGGACTGAGTGGGACAGTGTGTGATTTCATTACACTACCTGGAATGGTGCGAAATATAAAACCTACAGATTGTTTACTTCTGGAATTTTCTATTTAATATTTTCAGACTGTGGTTGACTGGGGCTAACCAAAACTGAAAAGCAAAACCACAGATAATGGGGACTACTGTAACTTATTTTGTAAAAGGTTGATGTGTTTAAGCAAACCCAATCTACTGCCTTGAAGGCATTCACATAGGGCAAAGAAAAAGTGAAGGCAGTTGTTTCCACAGATAAAATGAAAGCTTGTTAAACATAACATCGTAAGAAAAGTCTTTTTGAACATTAACAAATCTTGCATTAAGGTAGAAGAAAAGAGGGAGAGAGCCCAAAGCAGAGAAGTGGGTTATGTAAATCTGTCAGTGCACGGTGGGGGAGGGGGGCAAAAGGCGCTTGAAGTTGTGAGTATGTGAGTTTATTCATATATTATTATTTTGTATTATTTTCCGTGCGAACAACCGTAAGTCTACTGTGGCCCACCTGAATGTCAGTGTGTTTGATCAGGGAAGCATGTCTCCAACTTCCGACATGTAAAAACTCTTCTGATAATACATTTGTTTATTTTTAAGGAAAATTGTGGCTGAATATGAAAAGACCATTGCTCAAATGATTGGTAAGAAATTTTTTTTTTTAGCACATGAATCACAGGGTCTCTAGCTGATTTTAAAATCAGGATACAAACTTCAATTTGTCCATCACTTAAGAACAGTTGATTCTCATTATTCTCAGTCACGCTGTGTAAAGTTACTGCGAACATGGAACTGTTGCTTCTGAGGAAATGCAGGTTAGGTTTTACACAAGCCGGTGGCCACCACCTTTTTTGTGAATACATAATCTTCTCTTATGTGTGTTTCTGTTTAAGGGCATTTCATTTGAGGTATATTGCTGATCCATTAGTATTGAATGGATGGCCAACAGCGCTATGGCTCATGTGTGAACAAGGCTTATTGAATACATTTCCCTGTGAGGCACGTCACAGCCTTGCTGCAGTTAGGAACACTGGACAGCACTTCAGCACTACACTTGGGGCTGTTTTAAATAGCAAAATCACCAACAGAAAGCACAAAAATGCAAAAAGTGGGGCAGTAAGTAGACTGAAAAGGACACTTGTTTATGGTATGAGGCGAGAATGCACCACCTTGTTCACACTCGGCTGGGATGTCAACATCTGTATAGGCTGCCTGTCAGGTGGCTTGAATATTTTGCTGTTCTGCGCATGTCTGAATGACCAGGGGTGCACCAGAAGTACCGATTCGGGGTTACAAGTAACTTTTAGTAAGTAGGCAGGTTCGCAAGTATGGACTCGGAGCACTGGGGATCAGCTGTAGTGGATTGATGTCAGAGCCTGGCAGGCACTTGGCTTCTGTGAAAGCCCTCTGCCCAGTACCCAGAGCGCTGGTGGCCTAGGTACATAGTTTGTACCCCCGGGAGGTGCAGTGTCCTTATCCACTGCCAGTTGTACCTTCCCTGTATCAGAACCATGGGTGCCTTTTCAAACGACAGTGGCAGGTCCTCCTGCACTGAATTTAGAGCCACTTCTCGCCAGTGTTATAAGGACTGACTCCCTAAATCCAAGTCAGGTCTTTCTGCACTTAAGCACCAAGGTGCTGTTTTCTATGGTCCAGATCACATAACACCTTCTCAGCACGTGGCCTTTGCCACAGCTCTTCTTCTCCTCTGTGTGGGATATTCTTCTCCCAGGGAGCTCCTGCCCTCCGTTCTTTGGGGTTTCAGTTCAGATCTCTCCTGAGTGAGGCCGCCCTGTGTAAAAAAGGAATCCCCCCCTCGGCCTGCTTTGTTTTCCCCATCGCTTGCCACCACATACCTCCCCCACTAGGATGTAAGTCCTTGGGAGTGGGAACTCAGTTACGTTCACTGCTGGGCCCCACCACTGAGAACGCCACTTAGTAGTAGCTCACGGAAGGCAGCTGCCAGCCATGTGTTGATTGACGATGCCATTGCTTTCAATTGTGCTCCACAGAAGATGAACAAAGGACAAGCATGACCTCTCAGAAAAGCTTCCAGCAACTGACCATGGAGAAGGAGCAGGCCCTGGCTGACCTTAATTCTGTGGAAAGGTCCCTTTCTGATCTCTTCAGGAGATACGAAAACCTGAAAGGTGTTCTGGAAGGGTTCAAGAAGGTAGCATGTCCTTTCCTTCTGGAATCTCCTCACTAGTGTATTTTCTTGGCAATGTAGCTTCAGATGTATGTGCCAGAGGTGTGTGGGTAGTCTTCTAAATAGGGATTCGGGGCCCCTGTTGGTCTGGAGAATCCCCCTTTTTCTTTCTGTGGTTGTTCAGACACCTGGCCCAGTGGGTGGCTTGTCTTAGTCATTCCTCTCTTGAGTCAGGCCCGTAAGCCCCGTCACGGCTGGAGTGCGGCCTGGGGTGTAAGAACTGCGGGGCCCTTGGACTTCAGGAGAAGTCTAGAAATGTTCGTTTTGACAGTTCACCACTTTAGTATTAGTAAAAGTAAAAGGGATTCTAGACACAGCACTGAAAAATGCAGGCTGCACATTCTGAAGAAAAGTAATGTTTCAAATTTAGATGTAAGTGGGCATATTGATTTAATTTCGTTGCACACCATCAGTGAGACACATTTATAGCAGTGACCATTCTTTTCTTCCATATTAAAATAAACATGAGACTGGCCCATTTATCTATGGCAATCAGAGTGCCATTCAGATTTGAATAACTGCCTTCCTAAAGTAGGTGTACCAACGTAACTAAACCTTGCTGTATGATTTGAAAATTAATACCCGAAGAAATAATTTTTTAAAGGCTTTTTTAAAAAAGATTTATTTATTTATTTTATTTTTTTTTCAAATTTTTAAAAAGATTTTATTTATTTATTTTTAGAGAGGGAAGAGAGGGAGAAAGAGAGAGAGAGAGAAACATCAATGTGCGGTTGCTGGGGGTCATGGCCTGCAACCTAGGCATGTACCCTGACTGGGAATTGAACCTGCGACCCTTTGGTTTGCAGCCCATGCTCAATTCACTGAGCTCCGCCAGCCAGGGCTAGATTTATTTATTTTATAGAGATAGGAAAGGACGGAGAGAGGGAGAGAAACATTGATATGCAAAAGCTACATTGATTGGTTGCCTCTCACACGCCCCAAACTGGGGACCTGGCCTGCAACCCAGTATGTGCCCTGACTGGGAATTGAACCAGTGACCTTCTGGTTCACAGGCCGGCGCTCAATCCACTGATCCACACCAGCCAGGGCTGAAGAAATTATTTAGAAGTTCTTTGGTAGATTTATATAAAAGCATCTGAATTAATTGAGTTTTCTCAGTTTTGAAAAAAATGACATACACCAGTAGAAGAAAAACAAAATGACCTGTTTCTTATTTTAAATTGTCATTTTGGAACAGAATGAAGAAGCCTTGAAAAAATGTGCTCAGGATTACTTGGCCAGAGTTAAACAAGAGGAACAGCGCTATCAGGCTCTGAAAATCCACGCAGAAGAAAAACTAGACAAGTAAGACCTTGCACATAAGAACTTCAGTTTTCATGACATTGTGAGATTGATGGAGACAAGAAAAAAATCACTGTTTTGCAACTCCAGATGGCATTTGTATGTGTGTCATTTGCTTTTTTGAATAAGTAGAATCTTCCCAAGGTTCTAACATTAAAAAGATTAAAAAGATACATAGTATCTCCCTCTACCCCAACCCCCTTTCATTGGGTTCCCACCTCTTTTCTCTCCTGGGCTAATCACTGTTTTATCCTCCCAGATAAATTTTTATCTCCTTTTTTCTACCCCCCGCCCAGCTTTATTGAGACATAATTGACACATAACACTGTATAAGTTGAAGATACAGAGTGTCGATTTGGTATATTTATATATTGTACCACGGCAGTGTTAGCCAACACCTCTGTCTCTTCACGTAATTACCATGTTTTTATGTGGTGAGAATCTCCTTTTTTATACAGATGATACACACCTCGCTGTTTTCATTCAGCAGTATATTTTGGAAACCTTTTTATATCAATCAATCAAGAACTTCCTTATTGTTTTTAAGAGTCACACGGCATTCTGGTGTTGGGATGCACCATTCCGTTGTTGGGATGTCCCCTCCTGTTGGACATGCGGGGTATTTAAAATCTCCCACTATAAATGGTGCTTCACCAAGTAACCTTTCATGATGATCGTTAGGCGTGCATATGAGTTGTGTGTATGATAGAAAAGGAATTTCTGGGCCAAAGAGTATACAAATAATTATGGTGAATATTGTCAATTTGCCCTCTTCAGACTTTTATTAATTTATATTCCTATACAGTCCATGAGAGTGTCTTTTTTTTCCCCTACAGCTTTGCCAACATCATATTTTTGGTTTTCTTGCAAGTCTAATAGATGAAAGTGGTATTTCAATTTAGTTGGTTCAGTTTTCTGTTACTGTGTTGTGTTTTTTTGGCAAGCAACAGAGCATTTGTTTTATTCATTGTAGTTTTGGTTTATGTTTACCTTATCAGTGAAATTGAACATATTTTAGTTCTGTTCATATACTTCCTTTACTATGAATGACTCTCTTGTTTACCTGGTTTTCTCTTGTCAGTTTATTTACGTATTTAAGGATGACATTGCTTTGTGATATGAGTTGTGAATAATTTTTTCACCTTATCATTTATCTTTTGACTTTGCCTATAGTGTTTTTTGATATGCAGAAATTTATTTTGAAGTATTAAAATTTATCAGATACTTGTTTTTACAACTTCTAGATTTCCTGTCATAGTAAAAAAGATCTTCCCTGTGCTGAACATAAAATATTCTCCTGTGTTCCTTCTAGTACTTTTATGGTTTAATTTTTTTAATCCTTAAATCCAGCACTTGGAATTTATCCCAGGAATGGTGTGAAGGATGCACCCCACTTTATTTTTTCACTACAAAGTAATACTAGTGCATTTTGCTGTCTTTCTATTTGTAAAACCTCTTAAGTTCCCCCTTTCCCATCCTCACTCCCAGAGGCACTACTGTTGGAGTTTACCGTGTGCCCTCCTAGTCTTTGTGCCTTGATAGATACTGCTCATAACGGCTTCATTCTTTTAAAAAATTATAATGGAGTCATATTACACAAGTTTCCTTTTTCATTTAATAAGTACATCATGGCCATTTTTTCATGTCACAATACATAACATAATCTAATTGTTTTTATTAGGTTGTGGGCCTAGTCCATTCCTTATTTACACGGGTATTTACACAGTTGCACACTTCTGTGTTGCAAACAGTGCAACAGGGAACCTCCATGTGCACTCACCGCTGTGCCGGGTGGGACAGTGGGACGGTTGCTGTGGCTGGATCGCTGAGAGAGAGGGAACTGCTGGCTCGGAGGGTGTGCACACGTCAGCTGTGGTGGCTGCTGCCACGTTGCCCTCCGCAAAATCAGCACCAGTCTTCAGCCCCCCACTCCGCACGTGAGCCTGTTTCCTTGCACCCCAGCCACCAAGGACAAGATTGTCCTTGTTCATTTTTCCCAGCCTGACAAATTTTAGAAGTTTATCACTTTAATTTGCATGTCCCTCATTACTAGTGAGTTTTTAGTATCCTTTAATCAGTTAATTGGCTATTTACCAACTGACATTTATGGGGGGTTTTTTATTTCTTTTTGCATCTCACGAGTGAAGTCACTTTCAGGACTGTGTGTCGTAGATGTCAGCGGTTACCATCCTGCCTCTTTAGCTGTGGTGGTCCCAAAGATGGTCCTGTCTGCTATTGTACTGGGTTAAAAAACAACACAAAACACTTTTTTGATTGTTGTAGGGACTGTCATGTGATTCCATTTTCCAGTGACATACGAATTTTGAAGGACATTATAGCCTTTGAGATGAATTCTGCCATTGGTTTACACCATGGACATTTCCTTAGCAGTCGTGTGTAAATTGAGTTTTTATCAATTAAAATTACGTTATTTAGGTCACCGATTCCTTTTTCCCCTCTTGTCACAGAGTCAGTTCTTTTAGGTCTGTGTTTCACAGACGTCAGTGGTTACTCTCCTGACTCCTCAGCCAGACTGATGACTAACATATGCTCTTTGTCCCTTTACTCTACAAACAAAACCCCATCAACAGAGCCAATGAAGAGATTGCTCAGGTTCGAACAAAAGCAAAGGCTGAGAGTGCGGCTCTCCATGCAGGACTCCGGAAAGAGCAGATGAAGGTGGAGTCCCTGGAAAGGGCCCTTCAGCAGAAGGTACAAAGAGGGTGTGGTGTGGCCAGAGACACTTGGTTTCCGTGTGGCTAGCTTGCAGGGCATCTGCATGAAAGAGGCCTTGCCTTTTTGCGAGGACAAATCCAGCTCCTTTGTGAACTGATCCAGGGGAAGACAAGGCAAACCACGAAACTCCCAGACATGCCGGTGGGCCCTGTCCACAGGCAGGGTGCAGAGAGGAGGCTGCGTTAACTGAAGTTCTGGGACCAAACACGGCTTAGTCAGGCTCTGAGGCTCCCTTTTTGAAATTCTTTTTGTTTTTTAAGTAATATATGAAGCCATTGTCCCCCTTCATTGTAATTTTACCTGCAGGGCCATCTAGAGGTATATTTGGTTGTCACAAGTAGGAGATGCTACTGGCACCTAGTGCGTGGAGGCCAGAAATGCTCCAAACGTCCCACAATGCACAGGACAGCCCCACAGCAAACACTGACCCCATCCCAAATGCCACTGGTATGTGGGGGTGTGACTGCTGTAGATAAAGAAAGGTCAGTGGTAACAGTGGTCCCTGTTTCTTGCTGCTCAGCGATTCTCAGACTTGAATTTTTATATGCCTCTAGTGTTTTTCTTCCTATGTCTCCAATTGGTTAGAACAGGGTTCTTACCTTGGGGTCAGATGACCCCTAAGTGTTCCAGGATACAAGGACGCAAGAATCCCAGGTCTCTTGAGATGCTAATGGATTGAATGAGGCCCAGATACTTGTGTTTTTAACAGGCACCCCAGGTAATTCCTATGGTACCAAGAAAATTCAAGAACTAAGAGGTTCAAGGTCAAGCTGCAGAGGGCTAGTGACTGCCTTTACACCCAGCTCAACTGAAGCCTGACTGAACACATGAGCATTTTCCAGGGGAGCAGGTGCAGAGCTCTCCGTACTTCAAAGGGTCTCTGGTGAAGAAAAGTTCAGAGCCGCTGAGTTAGAGGATAGCCAGTGTTGGGACTATTAGTTATAGCTGCCTTTATCTCAGGACACAGATGACCCACACTGTCACATCATTTGTCTTTCAGAACCAAGAAATCGAAGAACTGACGAAAATCTGTGATGAGCTGATTGCAAAGCTGGGAAAGACTGACTGAGTCTCCCCTGTTAGCTCGGCAGATCTGCATTTGGCTGCTTCTCTCGTGACCACAGTTATCTTGCCTTACCCAGGAATTATTGCCCCTTTGCAGAGGAAAAACTCTGAAAAAGCACATGCCTACTGCTGCCTGGCCCGCTTAGCTGCCCACGCCAACAGCCCTGGAAGAAAGCCCAGAGTATCGCACAGTCACCAAAGGAGCGGCATCTGGCGGTCCCGCGTCTGTCGCAGCTCGCCATGGATAGGCCCAGTTAGGCTGCTGGGTGTGGGTGTGTGAGTTCTCTCTCTTTAATTCGTTTTAAAGCCATCTTTACTTTCCCAAGTGCGTGAAATTTGTGGTTTTATGGCTACTGTTTGGGATCATCTCCTGTTCACCACCTGTTTGATAATGTTTTGTGACCTCTTTGTTTCATCTTTTAAACTTAATTTCCCGTATTAGCGGTTTTATTTGAACAGGAATTTGGCTTTTGTTACTTTCAATATATACACAGGAAGGGACTCTGAGCGCCCACAAGCACACACGTGCCCACACGTGTTTACATGTGCTGCGGCTTCTTCCCTGAAGCAGAGTCAAAGAAGAACTTCTGTGCAGAAGAGCCTATTCCCATAAATGTAAAAGCCTGTTTTGAAAGAGTCTTGGCTCAGAATGCCGATGTCAGAATTTTGGGAGAGTGAAGATGCGAAAAGCCCAGACTCGTGTCTGTCGTGACTCATGGCCCCAGGCTCAGGTTTCCCATGTAGGGGAGATTCGCCAGAATGTTCCATCGCTCTGGCATGTGGGCGCTGCTCCACCGTGACGAGCAGGAGTGTGGCCCCTTTGGGGTTAGTCCTCAGCCTCCAAGTGTCTGTGTTCTGTGTGAACAGCGGTGGGCGCCCTCAGAGCCATTTCTTCTGCTCTGCTTCGTTTGTTGCTGCACAGCCAATGTTTCCTCTTTATTATTTGAAATATGCCAAGAAGGTCTACTTGTAATAGGTTTAGATGATCTCACATAATGAAAAGGGGACAGTAACCCTACCGGCAATATAAGGCGGAGAAACAGGTGGCTTTTCACAGCTTTGATGTTTTGTTCTTCAGACCTTTCACGGCAAAAAAAGGTCCTTTTGACAGAATTTTTAACAAAACGGGCAGTAAAAGTCTTGTGAGCCACTCTGAAAATCAGTGCATTTAGGATATTTTTAACCCAAGGTCATTGGCCTGGCGGAGGAAGGGGCTGCAGGGAGCAGGTGCACCCTCACACATCGGATTCCTCAGGCCCTTTCTGGCCCTGGTTCAGAGCATGGGGCCAGTGCCCCCCAAAGGGAAAACTTCCATGCAGCCAGTGAATCCCCTAGCATCTGATAGGCAAAACCAAATCCCTGCAAGTGTTTTAGAGCACTCTTTTGTCTTAATCTTAACACCTTGAAGGTCTTCATGGTGATATGCACTATATTCAGTCCATGTAAGTTTTCGTACTTTTCCTGTAGAAGTATTGCATGATCCAGCCTCAGCCATGCGTTGTGCCTAGTGGAGAACCTTTAGATCTTTCAACGTGAATTTTTTTAGAAGTCTACTATTCACATGGGTGCAATCTTTAGCCCCAGGGAGGTCAATAATGTCTTTTAAAGCCAGAAGTCACGTTTTACCAATATGCATTTATCATAATTGGTGCTTAGGCTGTATTTTAAAGCCTATTATCTTACCATTTTTTACAAAAGAAAAGAAGAAGAACAGAATTGATGTGGTTGGAGAAGTGACTTGACAATCATTTGGACTTTGCAAACAGTCACTGTGGGTCAGCGTGAGTGCCTGACCGCAGTCTGAGGGCGGTGAGCACAGGCGTCTCCAGTGGGGCCACTGATTTCTTCGTTTAGTTCTCTCCTACTAGGAAAATTAACTTGCATTTTGCAGAAAGAAACATTTGCTAAACCTTTTTGCTGCTGTATTTTGGTGACATGTTTTCTATTGATCTACTTTAAGCGTGGAAGGCATATGGTGGCCTCCATTATAACTCCTAGTTTTCTTTTTAGGCTTCTTCTACACATTAAACAAGGGTTCTGTGTGTCAGACAGGTGAGGACAATCCTTCCCTAGCACACCGCTAAAAGAAACCCCTCAAACACTAGATCCTAGAATGAAGTTGCTGCACAAAGAACATGAAAGGGCCCTCACTAAGTTGTCGTTGCCACTGGCCTCTCAGCCATGGCCATCACGAGAATATGTTCTTCCTTCTAATTCAGTAGGTGGATCTTCTCCAACAAGAATAAAAATGTGGCTTGTGCAGCTGGCAAATTGAGAGAATATACTGGGCAGAATAAAGTATGTTTGTTTATTTTTCTTAAAAAATAAGCAGCCCCCCTCAAACTTTCAGAACTCTAGAGAGTAAGAATTTGGCCCCCAGCTGGCCCCAGATCACGTGTTAGTGAGGCAGTGATAGAGCCTTTTGCAAACGTGGAAGCAGATGAGGGGGAGTTGCTGGCCTAGATCGTGGTTTTGAAGTATTAGGTGATCTTGTTGAGACTCTGGACCCAGAGCCATTTCCTAGGTTTTTGACTTTGCCAAAGTGTAGAAAGGCACTCTCTCTCTTAAGGCATTTTAATTGGAGACTGAACAACTTGTCACTTGGTTGGCTGGTCAGTGACAGTCAGACCTCCTGATATTTACTATATTAGGAGAAGCTCCTAAAGGCCTGCCCAAGGCTCTGGTTCTGTAAAACTGTTCTGGAAATATTGAGACGCCTGGTTTTCTCGTGTGGTTTCTAGCTTCTTCAGACCCAGCCCAAATTAGGAAGTGCAGAAACACGTGATAGTGCAAAACTCTGAGGGTCTGGCCGCCTTCCAGAACGCTATGGAATCTAAGGGAAGATTTATGTTTGGTTTTGGGGAATCACTCAAGTTGAATTTCCTTTCCAGCCAGTTACCCTCTGCACCGCCCCACGCCCTGTGAAGCTCTCACCCCAGCGCCCCGGTGCTCAGGTCTGCACTGGGCAGCCCTGAGGCAGGCGGTTTGGGAGCAGGACGAGTCAGCTGCCCCCACGTTCCTTTGGGGCCGTCTAAAGGCAGCCAGAGGGGAGCACCCACTTTTAACTTGAGGGCTTGCTGGTGGCTCTAAAGCTCAAGGTGGAGTTTTTAAACAGCAGGCATCAGTAATCTTGTGTACGCCGGTTAGAAACAATTCAGCACAACCTTTTCTAGTGGTGTAAAACTCTAAAGCTCCTTCTGTTTCCTTTTGGTTTTTCACTACAGTTAGTAAGCCGTCTCACAGAACTGCACACGACTTGTCCTTTCGCTGTGACACTGCGAGCTTGCTCCCGGAGTTGGGTGTCTTACTCTGCCCTCTTGTTGGAAAGAGAAACTAGGTGTTGAAAGACTAAATGATTCAGGCAAAGGATTTTAAAGATGTAAATATTATGAAGAATTTTAAAGATAGCAGATCATTATTTGCTTATTAAAAAACAAATATAGTCTGGGAATCCCAGAATGTCAGGCCAAAGGTCTAAGAAGTCATCTTCTTCAAAGATTTTAATACAAATATTTTGAGGAGACTTCTGTCCAAAAAGGTTTGACTGGCCTCCAGATCCCAGTGATTTTTAAAGAGCAACTTATCACTCAAACCTTGAAAGTCTCCCGTATAGTGAAGGTGAAGAAATCGGACACTTCTCAGGGTCTCCTCTGGAGGGTACGGCGAACGGCAGCATTTCCAGGAGAGACCCTCCCGAGTGCCCGGAGCCAGCATCCTGGAGACTAAAGATTGCACTTCCGTAGTTCTCCGTCCAAATGCGGTCCCATTTCTGTGCCTCTTAGCATGCAGTTAGATTTGGACAACCAAGATTCCTAAGGAATGACTTGACTAACTATAATATGGTTACAGCTATTACATATATATATATATATATTCTGGTTATAGTCCTAATATAGAGATGTTGTGTGTGATGCTGACAGTCTTAACGCATTTGGAGGCGGCCAGGCGTGGGGCTGAGGTGTGGCTTGAACCTTCCCTGTATCGATTCTTTAGAACTATAAAGATGCCACTTTCTCGCTGCCTCTATGCCTTTCAGTGGTATCTGAAATATACTCCAAACAGTATTTCCTAGTCACGTTGTTAACCTATACTCTCTATGAATAATTTCCAAGTGGACCTGCACAAATTTGAACTCGGGAACCACCCCCAGTCCAGATACAGGGCAGTCTGTCACCACACCCGTAGCCTCAGCCGCGGCCCCTCTCACCCACTGGGGCAGGACCCAGGCCCTGCTTTTCCATCTCAGAGGTAGCAGTAAACGTTTCAGTGTTGCTGTTAGCAAGTGTGTGTTTGCCAGTAGATAGCGTTTGTACTCATGTGCCAACCAGTAAATGTTAATTGCACTTCTGCTTCCACTGTGTCCCCACGGGTGCCATGAAGTGTGTGAGGAGCCTCCCGCCGGGGGGGCCGGACGCTGCATTGACTACTGCTGACAGGACTGTGTCGCGTGGAGTCGTCATCTACATAAGTTTTATATGCACAGTGACTTCCCTTTTATATGTCAGGTAAATATTTGTAAAAGTTATACTCACACAAATGAAATTATTATAATGATTACTAATATATTTTTTCCATGTTTCATTGCCTGAATAAAAACTGTTTACCACTGTTAAATGTGGGTGTGTGTGTGCATTTTTTTTCCCTGGGTATAGTGGTTTTGTTCCCAAGTGAAAATTTATGACAGCTTTGCTTTTATGGGCTCCATATTTCAGTTTAAAAATAGAAAAGATGACATTTTTCGCTGCACTCATTTTGTGGGATTTTATGCATTTGGTTGAGTGTGTAATTAAAAACAAAACAAACAAACTGGGGAATTCAGACCCCACCACATAAATTTCCATGCTTTTGCATCTGTGCAAACAAAGTAATTGGGTGCCTGTTGGTTTTGCTTAGAGACTGCTTGTCTGCCCTGGCATTTTTCAAGTCGTAAGAGCCTAAGTCACCCAAGAAGCCAGGGCTGTGTAAACATTGCAGCATGGCCCACAGAAAATAGCTGACGTTGTGTGTCTCTTCTAGGTTCATACCAGGAAGAGCTTGTTCAGTACCAGCCAGGCCAGCTCTCTGCTTAAAGGGCTGGGGGACTGGGCAGGACAGTTTGTAAGTTTTATTACAAGAAAAGATAAGTGACTCTGTTTTACAACCTCAGTGGGGGTCGCTAAGAAAAACCAGCACTGTCACTTTCCTACTACTGGCTGCATCCTAAGACTGTTACAGCGTGTCAGGTTCCTACAAATGTTTTTCACTGCTGTGCTCCTGAACTGCTAGGAGAGGAGTCCAGTAAAACAGCTGGAGGAGGTGGTGCCGCCGTTGGCCGAATGCTGGAGACGGTGGAAATCCCATCATTTTCTAAGAATTTTTGGGAAGAATAAGATGGAAATTACCTTTCTACTCTTACAGAATCTTGTTATTAGATAATGAGACACACTTAGTGTTTTTCACACTTTTACAAATAGGGGATCGTAGGATCATTTTGGTGAGTGGCAATCAGTATTTTAGTAAGAGAAAATAGGAGAAATATCAAACACATTGCACAAGTTAAGGATAAGTTATTGCTGCATGAAATTTATTCCAGATATAAATGTATATGTACTAGGTCATGATGAAAATTAATTTCTTGTTACGGTTCGTGGTCAAAGTATGAAGAAACCTGATGGAGTGTTCACCATTCTTCAGTTGAAGAGAGAGGTCCAGAGAGAAAAGCACTGTGGCCAAGATCCCTTAGTTTGTGTATTAGTGAACATTATCACCCTCACTCAAAATGAGCAACAGAGTTCATTGCCACCTAGTCCTTTCCAAGCTCTTTAACCCCAATTTCTCCCTGATTGGGATAGCCATATCATTTTCTAAGTGTGTAGGCATTGAAGGACCAATCACCAACTTCATGCATCTGCAGAGTTTAAAAGTGGAGCGTGCTGTTTCTGAGACTAGTTAGCTGAAGAGAAATTGTTTTCAAGTTTGAAGCTTTATTGAAATACGAATGCTGTGCCAACTCAAATTTTTAATCCCAGAAGAATGCCGTCCCTCTTCTAGGTTTCTTTCTCCCAGTTGTGACTTGTAGGTTTTTACCTATGTCACGTGCTTGAGGATGGGGGCACAGCGGTGCTTACAAGTTAATTATGAGATTAACCTCCAAACAGGACAAGGTGGCTTGGAATTATGGAGTCGCGTGAAAGACAAGTGCGGAAGGAGTCCAGGAGGAGGGACGGGATGGCAGGGAAGGACAAGCAGACCAGGGCGAGCACCAGGCCGCTCAGGATGCACGCTCTGGGCTCTGCTTGGCTTCAGGTTCCCGCCTCGGTTATGTCACCTGCCTGGGCTTCGGTGTTCTGGCTCTGGTGACGACAGTTCTCACCTCCCGGGGCGGTTGTGAGCACTCGGTGATGAGCATCGTGCCTGCCTCCTAGGTCCTTAATAAACGATAGTGATCATCATCACCTAAAACCTCGAGTTGATGAAATTTTCAGATTTTCTAAGAACCAAATGATACTTACTTTTATTAGACATCTCAATATAACAAAGCTTTGGAAATTTAGGACTTACCTAACTATATTCTTTTACCTGAGATTGGTAGAAGGCAGAGGATTGGAGGATTAGCTGCAGACAGATCCCTGTGTTGGGGTAATTGAGCTGTTAAGTGGGGAATGGAAGTCCCTGTGTGCCCCAGAGCAGTCCAAGACTCCGCAGACCTGTACCAGCCAAGAAAGTTTTCTATGATCTCTATTTTTCCGTTGCCAAAAAGTGTACATCCTTCGAAGTTTGGTTCCCATGGGAATGCATATGCAAGAACAGATTGAAGATATAACTCCTTTAACAGAAATTCTTTTCTTCTGCCAATTTAAAGGAAAGCGTAATTGACATTTGAGTTTCTTATGTGCCAGGTGCCTTTACAAATATGTCACACAAACAATTCCATGTAGGTGGAACTGGGTTTTTTTTGTTTCTTTACCAGTGGGGGAAAATGAGGCTGAAGAACACACAGCGGCTTGAGTGAACTACACAGGGGGAGCTGGCGTGTGAACCCAGGTCTCTGGTCTCCAGTCCCATTCTCCTCAAGGCCACCCCGTGTTGGGGCTACTTTGGAATACACAAGTGTTCTTCCACAGGGCAAAGGAAGACCTCGTATTCACTAAATGAGTTTTCTTGCTCCTTTCTTATCTCAAGCGGGAATATTTCGATGCAATTAGGGAGAACTCTGCAGAATCATGTCACCGGAGTTCAACCCTAAGACCATGAAACCTAGCAAAGATCCCTAATTTGTTATTGTATTGGAAAGCCACTGCTAAGGGAAAACAAAACTCATGTTCTGTTTCCTTTCGGGCCTCCTTGTCTTGCAGAAAGAGCTTTGGTGTGGAAGGCTGTGATGGGCTCTAGTCCTAGTTCTTGTCAGTCCCTTAATGCCCTTATTTGGACTGAGAATAATACGTCCCTTCCTGTGATTTGTGATTTTTATGTTCTCCTAAAGTGCTGTCTATAAGGTAGAAGGTCCCCCAGCACACCTGTCTTGAGATGCACCTACAAGAGTGGACTTGCCACAAGATGATGAGTCCACAGGACTTTGCCTTGTCCACCGTGGCTACAGCATTCAGCAAGATGAGAGTCGGCCCACATCGCACAGGGAGGGGAAAGGCCTGGGCTCTCCTCCCAGACCAATGTCCAAGCCCGTGCCCTCATTTTCTCGGGCCTGCAGCCCCAGTGTGGACCTCACTCGTGTCCACGTGAGTGGGAGGGCCACCACAACCACTGTAATGACCAACACCCCTGTCACTCAAGCTGACACACAGTAATGTGCTTGCAGACTCAGTAGTTCAGTCGCATGCCCAGCAAGGATGGCCAGCATGTTTTGTCTGAATTTCTGAAAATAAATTAAATTGAAAAAAAAATGTGTTGAGTGCTTAAGATTACACAAAATCATAATCACAGATATTCAGCTGTGTAGGCTCAGAAAGAAATTTTTGTCTCGGACATCCAAAATGACAGCACAGGTAGCTAATTTGGTGCCTTCAGACATAATTACAATATTATACTAAACTCTTACAGACCAGTGCAGACCTCAGGGTGATGTGTAATAATAAATGTGCCTTCTGTTTCTCCAAAGCTGGCACTTCATGTGACTTGTCTTTTCTAAAGTCCTGATTTTTCTTGACACGTTTGTTTTCTTTCTCCCTTTCAGTTGATCTGTGTACACCACCGATTTGTGACAAAAATAAGACATCTAAAACGTGATTTTATGTCCTGCATCCGTTTCCAGTGCGAACGTGCCGGAACAGTCACTGGGGCCCCCGTCCCAAGGCCTTGCGGTCTGCAGGGTCCTGTTTTTCAAACTGCAGATCAAGGCCCACATTGGGGGATGTGAATCAGGAGAGAATAGGAAAGGAGCATGCTTGTCAGAAGAAGTGGTGAGGAGAAATACCGTTTTGAGAAATTTTATTTTGCCTACATGTTTATATGTGTACTGGGTTGCAATTTGAAATATCTTATGTTGGAGGCCTGAAAAACTTTTTCGAGAAAAGCTTTGAAAGTTTGAAAGCCACTCACTTTAGTGGTGGGAGAGGAGGGCTGTTAAATCAGTCAAAGGTTTTATGGGAGTCAAAAATAATTTATGATCGCAATCCCCATCTTTTGCTGGTTAATCTGCAGAGTTAGAACACTTAGTAACCAACAACCGCAGTTCGTAGTAACTTGAAAATCACAACTTTAGAACAGGAACATGAAGGTGCATTCAGAAAACAGGACGTAAGCATTCCTTTCTAATGCTCATTTGAGAGAGAAGGAAGAGGACATTAGGAGGAGAGCACATAAAGAATAAAAGCCTGTGGAGCTAAAACTGCTAGGGAAAAAAAGTAGCCTATAAAAAGACGAAGAAAAGCAAAATTCTTCTTGCCTTCCCCCAAACCCTTTCTCCTCCCCGAGGCAGCAGAGGGCAGGCTACTTAGGTTCCATGCCTGAGTTCTGCTTGGCCAGCACTGCTACAGACAAAGTACCTGACTCACGTTTGCAAAAACGAAACCTCCTCTGCCAGAAGCAAGAATTCTCCTTGATGACAAGTCCTCATACTTCTCTTGCGCAGTTCCATTCTAAATGACACATGTTTGTATACGCAGTAAATGGATTTCCTGTTTAAATCTTTGCAGCATTTGGGTGATTTTTTGTTACCGTTACCCCGAGCAATTAATATATTATACGAGTGTTGAACAAGTACATGACTAAGTCACGAGGTGTCCACATATTGTCAGAAGTGTGATAATGTTGGAAGTTGGATCTGAGAGTTTGGGTAAAGGAAAGAAACCTAAGGAGCAAACGGGAAGGCTCACCTCCACATCACATGGGCAGAAACCAGAGGGTTCCAAAGGGCTGGTGCAATAATTGGTCAACTGGAATATTTGTAGAAATAACCACTCGCTTCTCTAGACCTTTGAAAGTTATTTTGGGGCCATTTTACATTTATAGGAAAGTTGCAAGGATTCTCTTGAACTTTCCTCCTTTTGTGGTTAGCTCTCTACTTCTGCCCTTTCCTGTTTCTTACTCCACGGTCACCGTGTCCCAAGCGGCTTTGAGGGTTTATTGAGCATTTACCATGTGCCGAGTCCCAGGTAGGTGGCAATGGGAGAAAGCTCTTTGCCATTTCTTTGCCCCTCAATCTCCCTATTGTTTCCAGCATTACTGCACTTATGTGGTCTGTTGCACAAAGGGGCGGGGGAGACTTTGAGCACTGCACCGCTACCCTAGAAACAGTACTACTGTGGTTATAGCTAAGTGGTGCCATGTACAATGACTTTTTCAATGAGGTATTGCCTTAATATTTTTAAAGCTGCAAACTGCTATGTAATAATTCACCTTAGTGAAAGAAAAGCCCCTTCTTCTTTTCCTCACTGCATCTTCTATGCAAAGCGCCCGAGTCAGGGTCAGAAGAGAACTCTGTGTTCAAGACCTCACCTATGCATGGGGCTCTGGACATTCACTGTGTTACCAGGGACCTCTTTTCTCAACTACAAAACACCAGGAGTTTGGCCCCGCTCTACGACTCTGTGTTCTTTCTAAAACTACATGTGTCTAGGCATGCTAACATGTTAACATTTAAAACCTGAGCTCTTTTTCCATTTCTGTTCGAGTTTTCATCTTATTCTAGATATGTGCCTCCTGACAGCTGTTCTCCTAATTCATTCAGTCATAGTCCTGCAGTGAGAAATGGCCACTTGTTAGGAATTCCTGTCTGAAGGTCCTTCATGCAAATGAACATTTACCTGAGTTCTAAATGAAATCAGATCATAGGCAGAAAGAGAGATACACAGAGAGACAGAGAAAGAAAAGAAAAAAGAAGAGAAAAGGAATTATGGACCCCTGAGTGAAAATAGAGCTGTACCTGTGTGTGTGTAACTTTGTAGCTCAGTGTGCCTGGGAACACATGACCTTTTGGGGAGGAGAGGGTTTGCTTAGCTGGAGGCAAGTGCCTTTGTTCTGTCTGGGAGACAATTGGAGTGAGGGGGAGGGAGGTGGGCACACCAGGAGGCAAAGCGGGCGGCATCTGTAGATTCCAGCTGGGCCCGACTCAGTTCTGTAGGTGGATGGATCAAATTCCGGGCCTGTCTGTGCTTTTGGACACTGATCTGCCATTTTCCTAATTCTGCAGCATTCCCAGTTCTGGTCTGTGAGGTGGACCAATGCCAGTACAATGCAGTCTGCCAGTTTTTCCATGTTCTCTGGAGAAGGTAACTTGTAATGTGATCTGGTCACATGTTTTTGGTCAGCAGTTATTTAGATTTATATACAATTCCATTTGTTCTAAAAAGAATTTAAGGCAATTATAGGCAGGGTGTAAAGCCATCGGTGTCACTTAAGATTTCAGTTAGGAGTGATTATGACGAAGGACTTGGTTGATGTCGCTGCGCCCGGTCGCTGCCACCTGCCCCACACGACAGGCAGGGCCAAGCCGGTGGCCATGCTGTCGCCAGCACACACTGAATCTTTCTGAAGCAGTTTAGCAAATTACTATCCTTAAATTCCTCCCTTTTGCCTTTACCCACTTGTCACTTAGTTTGACACACGTTATTTGAACATCTATGACACAAGAAGTGCTAGCTTCAAGGTTGCCTGAACAAGGCCCAGTTCTTGTCCTCGAGGTGCCATTATCCAGTTCAGAGGTCAGCAGACCACGGGCTGGCGCCACTCGGGCCAGCCACCTGTTTTCTTATGGCCCTCAAGGTGAAAACGGATTTTACGTTTTTAAATGGTCGGAAAAGTCAAAAGAATAATGTTTTGTGTCATGTGAAAATTATATTAAACTCAAATTTCAGTTATCAGAGATAACATTTCATTGTAAAGCTGCACTCTTTCACTTACCTGATGATGGTGCCTTCACACCATGACAGCAGAACTGAGTGGTTGCAACAGAGGCTTTTTTTTTATTGGATTTCTCGGGGTGACGTTGGTTTGCAAAACCATACAGCCAGTCAGTAAAACAGCATCCGCACACAGCATCGCACGCCCACCGCCCCGAGCAAAGGCTCTTTTGTGACAGAGACCTTTTGACCCCCAGAGGCTATAGTATGAATTATCTGGTCCTCTACAAAAAAATATTTTTAATTAAAGCATTTTAAAAAATACCAGCCTTCACTTGGTTCTACTGTTCTCTGTGCTGGAGTCACCAAGTTCCTACCCGAAGGGACCTTACGCTAGAGGGAGAGGGAGTCAGTGACGGGGAGAGCCCTTGATCACACCACGGGGCGTGGAGGGCTGCAGTATCGGTGATGGCGACGGCGGTCACTGACATGAGTGCTTTCTGTGCCACGCACTACTCTGAGGGCTGCATGTTCCGCTAACCGGCTTCGTCTTCACGATAACCCTCTGAGATGTTACAAGAATTTTTAAAAGAGGGTATGACCATGACTTTTGTACAGATATATAAAATGAACACATGCCAATGCTTCTATTAAATTAATAAGAATATTTTCATATATCTGTTTTCTAGTTTACAGAAGTGAAAAGGAGCTCAAAAATGAAAGTAGGAGGTAACAGATGAGTGACATAAACTGACACTCACTGAGCTTTTTTTGACAATTTCAAAGCCGTTTACAAATTTTTTTGACAGAAGTCAGTACGACATTGTGTTCATAAATTACACTTTTTTTTATAGACTGAAGATATCCTTGAGGACATTATGTGCATTTACTTATCATTCCAGACTTTATGGATGCCTCATATTGTTATCCCTATTTTATAGGTGAGGAATCCAGACCAAGTGAACTTGATCAAGGACCCAGGCTGGCGTGTGGCTGAGTCAGAGTTAGAATTCAGACAGGCTGGCTCTGTGTCCGCACCCTACACATGTCGTGAAGGATGCTCATCTGCAGCACACACTCCCCTGGGCAGAACTCCCAGGACATGCACAGTTCCCATAGGGCAGTCCCTTCTCTTCTGTTAAAGGAAGCATCGGATATGGGCGGCTTAGCTATTACCCAGGGCTCCCCGGACACTTGATGCTATGGGTACGATTGACATGAACCACTGCTCCGTGGCTGATGGGAAGAGCAGTGCTCTCCCCCAGATCACCAAGAATTCCACAGAGCTCTCCCTCCTTACAGTGAGCTTTGGACCTAGCTTCCTTCCGCCAGTGAATTTGTCTTCTTCACTTTGAATCTAATGTCTATTTTTACATCTCTATAGTTGCATTGATGCAAGTATATACCTTAGCATCTTCATTTTAATCTTCACCAAAGTAATAATAATAAAGAAGTCCTGCAGATGTAGAACTATTGCAGAACAAGCTATCTCAGGCGTGCAGTAACTTCAATTTGAATATTAGACATGTCTGGTAATATTTAGTACTTAATGAGTGCTTATGTGATAAGTACTATCTGTGTATTTGTATACACAGTAAACCTGTCTATAAGACATATATGGGGTCCAAAATTTTCATTCCCCCAAAATGCAGGATTGCGTATGGTGAGGTGAATGAGGTGACTGGGGTAAGCTTGTGCACCTTGCTGGCTGGTGTCCAGAGGCCCAGCTATGCTATCCAATTCCAGTCTACGGTTTGGCACCATCTACTCTGGCTTCGATGGTGTTCGGGTCAGCCTGCCGTCCTGTGGTTAGCTGGCTTCCAGGAAGGTGGCAGCAGTCACAGGAACATCCTCAGTAGACGGTGCCTGGGAGATGGGCTGGGGGAACCCTGGGGATGCCTGTGTCACCTTTCCCTCCACATCCTCTTCTCCCAGAGAAAATAACCTCAGCCCAGCATGACAACGCCCATGTACTTAATGCTGCTGAGCTGTACACTTAAAATGGTTAAAATAGCAAATTTTCTGGTATGTATGTTTTGCCATATTTTTTTTTTAAAGAAGCTTAGTCCAATCCTGGTTGAGAATGGGAGTTGGACAGGGGGTGGAAGCTAGGCCCTGTTTCGCTAACATCCACATCGCTTCACTGCACGGGGCATCATGGGGGGTTTCACAGATCACCGGTCACCTGGGTGACCGGACTCTGGGGTCCCATTTCAGTCACATCGCTCAGGCCACCCTGCCATTCCTTTCTTGGTCTGCCTTTTTCCAACAAAAACAACCACCAACAAAAAATTGCATTCCATCCTCTTTATTATGCAGAGCAATTCAACAATTCCTCCACTGGATCTGTCTTTTCAGGCTCTGTCCCATCTTTTAAAACCTAAATATGTCTTCAAGTTATTTCCTTAAACAAAAAACAATTCCATCCTGCAGAAAGATGCCAGCAGAGGACTTAAAAATCTCGATAGTGAAAGATGATCTTAAATTCACTCTAATTTGTGTTTTCAAAACAGTTACTTTTCAATGTTAGTCCCCTATGTTTCAATGGTAATAAATTACTTGCAATATACTCCAGAGAGATTGAGAAGCACACCTCTCATTTTCTGATTTGGCTCATGTGTTAGATTACAAATCAATTTCAAGGTCCAGGAGTAGTGTTTCCACACCTGTGTCTTCACAACCAGAGCTCCTGACAAAGGCTTGTTGGACGTAGCCAACTGAAAAGAGACTTCTCCCCGCAACATTCTCCCTGGGTCGTGATATCACAGGACTTCTCTGGATTGGTCAAGTGAGTGTTTCTCCACTGCCCTCCGCAGCACTGGTGATGGCCTCTGCCAGAAGATGTCGGCCAAGTGGTGATTTGATAGGGAACAAAACCCAGGAGGAGCCATGATTCAGCCCCCACAGCTGAAAACTTAGAATGGAACGCTTTGTTTCCTGAGCTTCCCAAGTTATCTGGTCAACCTTCTTGCCTCTTTTTTTTTAAATTGTTTCTTTGCAAAAGTGAGACCCCGAAGGGCCACAGCTGCTATATGACCTCAAGTGACCACCTCAGTTTATTCCTCAAATGAGTGCCTCTGTGTTTAATGGTGGAGAAAAGATTCAAGCTCAGAAAATCAAGGAAGGGAAATGGCGTAAGTCCACATTCACTGGACTTCAAAATCCACAGTGTAGCCCTGAGCTAAAGTCAGAATCAGGCTGAGCAACTCAAAATGTGTGAGTGGTGATGTAAGAAAATGACTCATCAGAAACTTCCCACCATACAGCTTATTGATCAAAGAAATATCACTTTCTGCTGATTACAAAATATAATTGCCAGAGATGATGTAGTCCCCACTGCCTGATTTTAGCAAAGTGACCTGTCCAAGGCCACATGGTAATTTTATGACAGTAGTAGAACCTCCTTACATATTCTTTCCCCTCAACCATTTTACCTTTCTTAACCTACGAAAGCAAAACAAAAGATGGCTCCAAGTTTTAAAGAAAAGTGGCTTGTTATTTTGCTAACTATATTGTAGACTACGTGAATGGTGATCCCTAGAATTGTGACTAGCCCACGTGGCTATTCATGGTAGCCTGGTAAAGGACCGTGCTTTGACACTGAGAGATTGAGAATGCATATAAGGAAAATTGCCCCAGATTAGACACAGCTTACAATGTCAATGTGAGAAGAAAAGACACAAGGAGAGGTTATTCTGGTGGGCCGATTGCGAACAGCTATTGAGTTCCAGGCTGGAGAAGACATAATTCGCCTGCTTTTCTGTTTGTGACTGCCAGGCTCCTGTGAGTCTCGTCGTTAGAAAGCTGCTCCCCACTCCGGCTGGCCCTGGTGCTGGCCCCGTGCCTCACGCTCAGCCTGTCTTGCTGGTCCTCCGTCCCCTCCTCAGGGCAGCTCTGGCCTCCTGCTGACCTGCTCCTACCTGTGTGCAACAAGGATGACTCACCCTTCGTGACCTGCGCTGGCTTCATTTGTCTGAGGGAGCCAACCTTTGGCTGCAGCCTGGGAGAGATAACCTCTAAAAATGGAAATTCCAGAAAGTTGGGGAAATATTTTAACCAACAGTAGAATCAGTTCGGATCTGAGTTGTTGAGAAAGGGGGAAGTTGGTGAGCGAGAGTCGAGGTGGGGGCAGTGGAGGGAACACAGTAGGAATCAGTCTGACTGGACGCTTAGAAGCAGTTTCCTTAAAATGTGAAAATAATTTGCAGAGGAATGTTTACACAAAAGCTAATCTAAAGAAAAAACAACTTACAGACAGGAATCTAAATGTCACTTGGCTCCCAGGGGGAATGAGCTCACAAGTGAAAAGGAGAGGGATCCTCTCCAACTATTAAATATACTTTTTAAAGGCTCCTTTGGGTTTAAATTGGTTCCAGGAAGAGCATAGGCTCTGTTCCCAGGAGAGGTATCTGTGCGGATGCTAATAGGAGGGCCCAGAAGCTCCGTGTTCAGAATGGGGGCGGCGGGTGCGGAGGGCACAGAGGTCAGCCAGAAATAGTCTGTCAATGGTGCTTTGGGCCGATAAATTCAGCCAGATTTGAGATCAAACATTCGGAACTTGAGAAACTCCCTCTGGGGTTGCTTTTGTTTATCATACTTTCCTGGCCGTTGGAGTTCACAGAGAGTCGTATCACTGAGGGGACTTGGGAAACGGGTCCAAGTTTTCTAAGTCACAATCTTAGGAATGGAAAACAGCTATGCGGTCAGTTTGAAAGGGTCATAAATAAATCTTAGTGGGCCGTCTTGGTAAGCATTGCCTGAGCAAGGAAGGAAGTCGAAAATACAACTGCCTGCCTGCAAGCAAGTAGCTGGTCTCGGGAGGAGAGAAAGGAACCAGGTTTCCCAATTCCCAGTCTAGTTCTTGTATTATAAACATTCCCACAGAGTGTAAGTCAACCTTGTGAGTCTATAAATAGCTTCAAAGACAATTTCTATAGTAAGTGCAGAACAAGAAGCCTCGTGTCCCCAGGTGCCACGCAGAATCCTAGACCTCGAAGCAACTTGTCACCATCTAAGGCCATCGGATCAGAAAGGAACAAGAAAGGTGCAGCTAGCCAGGCGGGGAGAAGGGGAGCTCGGGGAGCTCGGGGAGGCGTGAGCCAAGGGCCCGGCGGGGAGGTGCTGTAATATCAGGAGCCTCCTACTTCCTCTTCTGCAAAGCCTTTGACTTCCTGCCCCGGGTATGGCCAGTACCTAAAGCTCTCTCTCTAAAGCTTCATTTGTTTCCTTCTGAACACACCTTTGTCACTGTGCAAAGGCCAGAGGAATTAATTTTACCGCGGGTGACTTAAAGGGGATACTGGCAACGCCACCCATCCCTCTTTTCATTCCTTCCCTTCATCTTTCCCTGCAAATCCTAAGCCCCTCCTTGCTTTGTTGTGGTTTTTTTTCTTCATTATTTTGTATCAAAAAGTCTCCAAACTAATTACTGACCCTGTGTAGTCTTCAGCAATTTCCATTCATTCAATGAACCTTCCCGAAGCTCCTTCTGCAATCCAGGTGGTATGCCAAGTAGTAGGGATGCAAAAGGCCTGTCCTGGTCCCTCCATAGCCTGGTGGGTGAATCAGAGAGTAAATACTAAGGACAGCAACTCTGGTAATGGGGGCTGTGTCCAGAGGCGGGAGAGGGGAGCATGGCAGGCTTTGCTTTGAGTCTAGCAGGGCATACTTCTGTGGGGAGAGTGCAGTTGAGAGGGGACCAGAAAAGATACGCTAAGCTGAGGGGAAAGCTGGTGCAGAGGAATGCGACCAGAGAGATCATCTGTGGGAACCATGGTGGCCGGGGAACGGAAGGGCACCAACCTGAAGGGATAGGCAGGGGTCAACTCAAGAAGTTTGCCATCTAGGCACAGGCACCCCAGAGTCGGCTTCCTGTGGGAGGAAATGAGGAGCCATTGAAAGCTTTAGAGCAGGAGACTGCGATGGTTGGATTTCGGATTTAGAAAAGTCATCTGGGCTGGGGTGAGGGGAATAGATTGGAAGAGAGGTGAGGCAGGAGGCAAACCAGATTTCTCAGCAACCTTTGCCCCACTTCAGCATTCTGGAGGGCGTGGGCCCTTGGCGGAGATGGAGGCAATGATCTGAGAAGAATCCTAAGAGGGCCTCCTCCAGTTCTCTCTACAGAGAATTGTGACCCCCTGTTTTTAAAAAAATATTTATTTACTTTTAGAGAAAGGGGAAGGGAGAGAAAAAGAGAGGGAGAGAAACACCCATGTGAGAGGGAAACCTCAGTCAGTTGCCTCTCACCCGCACCCTGGCCAGGGGCTGCAAACCACAACTCAGGCCTCGGCCTTGCCCGGGAATGGAACTGGTGACCTTTCACTTTGTGGGACGACACCCAACCACCCGAGCCACCCTGGGCAGGGCGTGAGCCCGTTTTCTAAGACTTGTCTTAGATCCTCAAGTGCAGTGTCCAAGTAAAGGAACCTGAGACGGTGCTAAAACACACCATCATGGCAGCGCCTCTCAAAGCGTTGAGGTCCCCGCAGCAGCAGCAGCAGCAGCAGCAGCAGCAGCAGCAGCAGCAGCAGCAGCAGCAGCAACAGCAGCAGCAGCAGCAGCAGCAGCATCCCATGAGAACATTAGATGTGTGCTGGCTGTTTTTTTATTTTTTGTACAAGAATATTTTTAGGAGTTTTGGTCAAAATAGCCAACCTGGAAGCAGTCCAGATGTCATCAGTAGGATAATAAATGAACAAACTGCAATATATTCATTCAATGGAACATTACTCAGTAAGCAAAAGGAATGAACTACGGAGACACATAACAATGTGACTGAGTCAATCTCAAAAAGAAGGCCACTGGCTGGCATAGCTCAGTGGATTGAGCGCGGGCTGGGAACCAAAGTGTCCCAGGTTCGATTCCCAGCCAGGGTACATTCCTGGGTTGCAGGCCATAACCCCCAGCAACCGCACATTGATGTGTGTGTGTGTCTCTCTCTCTCCCTCTCTCTCCCTCCCTCCCTCCCTCCCTTCCCTCTCTAAAAATAAATAAATAAAATCTTTAAAAAAAAAAAAAAAAAAGAAGACCAAAACAGTAGATTGAACAAAAGAAGGCAGACATATAGCCCTGGCTGGTGTGGCTTCGTTGGCTGTTCCATAAACCGAAGGGTCACAGGTTTGACTCCTGTCAGGGCGCATGCCTAGGCTGTGGGCTTGGTCCCTGGTCAGGGTGTGTACGAGAGGCCACCGATCAATGTTTCTCTCCCTCTTCTCCCTTCTTCTCTCTCTCTAAAAATAATAAGCATGTTCTCAGGGGGAAGATTTAAAAAAAGAAGAAACCAGACACAATATCATACTTATTGCACAACTACATTTCTACAAAGACCAAGAATTGGTAGAACTGATCAATAGTTAGAAATCAAGACAGTGGTTCCTAGGACCAGGGCGTTGGGATGTGTGATTGGACAATGGTAGGAGGAAACTTTCAGGCATGTTGGAAATGTTCTACATTTGATTCAGGTGTTGCTTAGGCAGGTGTATCCAGTTATTGAAACATAGCGAACCAAACACTTAAAATCTATTCATTTTATCATATGTACATTTAAGAAAAAAAAAAAACTCCTGTCTTTGCTACCTTACAGAGATATTGGAAGATGAAATGAGATTTTAAGCAAATGTAAAATGCTACATAAATTTGAATTGTTACCATTTGACAGATAAAACCAAACACAGACTAGGCGGTGGGCAGGCATATGGACACGCGAGTCTGGACACCGAGGAGGAGCCCAGCCTGTGAACCCAGCCCCAGGCTAGGAGAACGGCACTAGGAGCCCTCCCCTTTGTGCCGGAGGGCCACGGCTACTGCTAGCCTCGGGGGTGTGCTTCTGAGAATCAGAAAACAAACCCCTCCCTTTCTTCTCACCAGGTACAAGGCATAGGGAGCAGAGACAGGCTGGATTTCAGCACCTCTTCCCCTTGGGCCAGGCGTGTTTGTGCCAGGAGTAATCTGCACAGCTCTGTATGAGGGCCTCCCTCAAGGCCTTTGTACATGCTGTTCCTTCTGCCTAAAACGTGTGTCCCTGTTCACACAGTACTGGCTCTCTTTCATCCTTCAGATCTTCGCCGAAATGCCATTTCCTCAGAGGGGAAAAATGTTTTCCCTCATCCCCATTGGTCTCTGTCTCAACACCCTCCTGTTTTCCTAAAAACACAGGTCATACTTTACAATTAGTATTTCGTTATCTGGTCTTTATCAGTCTCTGTCTATTAGATTTGTGCATTCCTTAGAAGCAGGGGATCCATCTTCTGTCACCATAGAACCCCAAGGTATTACAGTGCCCAGCACGTGGTAGGTGCTCTGCAATGTTCAGTGAATGACAGACAGACAGAAGTGTGAGGAGGTGTGAGTCCGAAAGCTGGTGATGTTCCCAGTGGGTGATGGGGTAGCAGAGGCAGCTCAGCTGGAGAGCAGCAGGGGAGAGGGGTGCAGGCAGCACTGTGGGGGGCAGACACTGGCAGTTCGGGATCCGCAGCGAGACACAGAGCGCATAACAACGTCAACTTGCAAAATATACAGTTCTTCAGTGCCAAATTTTTCTATCGTATGATAAGTGAAAGCACTTTATTAATGGGATCTTGATTGGCCATGTGATTTTTTTCTGACTTACTTTTGTAGAAATTTTGTTTTGGGCCATCAAAATTTATACTTTTAGTAACTTTACTTTTAGTGGATAAAATTGAAAGCAACATCAGTTTTTCAGTCTTTCTTGGCAAATGCTAAGACCTCAAGTACTTTTTGCTCATTTTTAATTTCGAGAGGATTTTCCTGATGATGCAATTATTACTGGACTTAAGGGTATTTTATAGGCTATAATTACATTTGGACACATTTTTATTAATAACTTTGAAATATACATTTTAGTATACCTACAGCTCAGGATTCTTGCAGAACAAACTTTCCAAAAAGATTTAACTCTATACAAATTTATTTTGTGTAAGTCTGAATTAAATTTTAAATGTAAATGTATATATCTTTTTCCTTTTTCTTTTAGCTTTTAGAAAAAATTTTAAAAAGTTTTTTAGTTACAGTTTACATTCACTATTATTTGTATTAGTTTTGGGTGTGCAGCCCAGTGGTTAGATAGTCATATATTTTACAAAGCTTGTATCTCCAGTACCCACCTGCTGCCAGAGAGAGCTACTCCAACACTACTGACTGTCAGAAATGCACATTCTTGAGTCCCACCCAGCCACGGTGTTCCCACAAGTCTCCAAGTGGCTCTGGGGCAGGGCTGAGTTGGAGAACCACCACCCTCCACTATTACAGTCCGAGGGCCCATCTGGGAGAACAGAACGTCGGGCTCAGGAGAACCTCCTTTTGTTTTTTGAGAGAGAAGCTTCAAGCCTAGTCAAAGCCACCACTAAACAAGTTAAAATGTCCATGTGGCAGACATGGAACTTTTAAGTCATTTATTTAATAAAAATATAGCAATTGACTTTGAAAGCCTACCATGCACATTGTACCCTCTGGGCTCAGGGTTCCTGCCTGGAGTAGGATTCTGCCGTCATCGTCATCACCGTCATTAAAAGTTTCTTGATACTAACGATAGTCACTTGTAGGTATCACGCGTGAGAACTCACAGGGCTTACTGAGCATTAATTTTGCAGCTAGCTCTGTGCCCTAAGGTTCCTGCCATCAAATGATTTTCAGTCTAGTTGAGACAAAAATTGAGCACAAGAAGCAATCAGTCACCCAATGTCGACACAATCGTGTGCTGAATTGTGAGGAGGCTAAGCAGGACTTGCCAGTTCAAGAGCCCTGCTCTAGCTCTGGTCAGAGAGCCTTGCTCCCACTCCTTCCCCAAAGTCTGGGTTTTTTCTCTCTCTATTTCCTCAGTCCAGAGAGTGGCAATTCCATTCTACCCGACAAAGTCAGGTCCCCTTTCATCTCTGTTCCCTTTTACTCGAACAGCACTTTCCCGGCATGCTTTTCAAAGACTCCCAAAAGATGGTCAGTCCTACCAGACCCCAAATACAGCAAGAATGAGGTAGGAGTTTTCCAGAAATTTGACTCATTTTCCCCCTCCCCGCCCGCTCCCCCCCACCCCACCCCCATCACTGCCCCGAGGTGTCCCCAGGCAAAAGCAGCTGGCTGTAACTCTGGGACTCGGAGGAAGTCACTATGTTCAGTGGTCAGCCATCCCTGGGAAGCCAGACCTCCTGGGATTTGTCCCCTGAAGGTGGGGGAAGCAGGCCCTTGGCACCCTCACTCCAAGGACTCGAGCCTGTACCTCTGGAGCCCTGGGCCTCTGTCATCTCTCTCTCAGAGGCAGTGTTTGAGGGTATGGCCACCGCTGCGTTAACAGACTACTCTAGGAAGGAGAGGAAAGGGCCTGTCCTATAAATAAACACTCCTCTCCTGGATGATGCGCTGTCTGCCTTCCCGCTCCCACCCCCGTCACCCTTGTGACTGTCAGAGCGGAGCAGCCTCAAGCCAAGGGATTAGTGCAATCACAAGGTCACAATAGATACGCTGGTCCATAAATACTCCTGGAGAGCTTTAGTCATTGAACAGCAGCCAGGAGGGGAAAGAAAGAAGGAGGAGGGAGAGAGGGCTGGGAGCCTGCTACGGTGAGCTTGAAGATCTACAGTTAAAACAAAACAAAAAATAGACTGGTTTTCTTCCAGAATGTGAAAATCTACAGAGGAGTGGAGAAGAGGGGGGGGAAGGATAATCCCCACACGAGTCCTGTTGTTTTTAGGTGGGTTAGTCTGCACGGCTTGCCACACAAATCTGCCCCCTAAATGTTGCAAAAAGAAATCTAGGAGCTGGTACCACCAGAAGCTTCAGAATTTCTGTTAATATAGTCAGCATCAGAATTACTGAAGTTGAAAGAAAATATTTCCAGCACCTTTGCGGTGGAGAATGGCAGAGAAGCAGGAGGCGGGAGCAGGGCTCTGGCACTGCTGAAGCTGGGAAGTAGGTTAGTGTCTAGTCTCCTGGGATTTGCAGACCATGGAGCAAGGCCATCACCTGTTGGAGGGGCCGTCCTGTGGACTCTGAGGACCCGGGCATCTTTGTGTCCTCACCCTCTTGTAGGGTGCTCACACTGCGAGTGGTGCAGGCAGAGGGGAGTGACGGGGAAATGTGATCAGGAGATGAGAAGCTCCGTGTGGGAGCTAGCTGCTGAAGAGCACTGCACCTAAACAAAGAAGGCCACGGCGCTCCGGGGACAGTGCCGCCGAACTGATAGTCCGCATTTTCACCAGACAGAGCGGCCGGCAGAGGGTGGATCGGCTTCACTGTCACCGGCAGAGACAACTTCCAGAGCAGCTTGGATGAGTCATCTGGCACACACACACACACACACACTTGAAAATTTTAAATATGGAAGATGGGGGTGGGGAGATGACAACCCACAAAAGCTGAATTTGGGGTACATGGTTTTTGGACCTGGTGTGGTTAATTCTGTCTTTAATTATTGAGTCTTTTGGTCCCTTTTAAGTGAAACTTTGACCGACTTACCTAAAGGCTACTACTAAGCTGATGTTAGAAGGCAAAGACCTAAGTTGCTTCGGGTCCTGTGGCCAATGTGAGCAGCTAATCAACAAACAAATTAGCTAATTGGGACGTGGTCACACCTGTTATTAACATCAAATGCTATTAACATTTCTGTTTTACTTTCAAAACCACAGCGTAGGGTCTTAGCTGCAGACTGAGTTTGTGCTCACAGCTGATGTCCTGAGCAAGCCTTTGGAACACCCCCTGCCTGCCCCTCGCACACCTCACCTGGAACCCGTGTTGGAGCCGGGACATTGCCTTGAGCACTCAATAGATGTGACAGAGTGTGCCAGCCCTTATCCAAGGAGAGGAGCTATAGAGTTAAACTCCTCCTTAGCCCTTGAGGACACAGGTTCAACCTCTGCAGAAAATATGATTAAAGAAGATTGTGAACTAGTGAATGGAACTCTGAGAAATTCTCTTGTCTTAAGAGGTTTAGAAGTCAAAAGCTAGTTAAAAATAGCTGTAAAGGACTTTTCATGTGCAATTGGACTCCATATTGGGTGATATTTAATCAATATGGAATGTCTTGCTGTGCCCTAAAAAGCTAAATTTCAGTATGTCCATCAAGCACCGGGTATTTATTTAGTACAAGTTTATTATGTGCAGTGAATTGCATGGGTCCCTGCTCCAAACACATGTCTTATGTATCAAATTAGATTGGTGAGCCAAGGAATAAATGTGCAGACAGCTAAGAAAAAAAGAGAGAGTCAACTGGAATTTTGTACCATTAAGTGAGGCGATGCACTGACCTAAACTTCACTGAGAAGCCCCATATTGCTGGCTGCTTAAGACCGAATGAAATCACCACACTTAGGGTTTATGGAAGGGAGCGCCATCATAATTTATGGTTTGATTTAAAGCTCTCATATCTTTCTTCAGACGCTGGTAATGATGACATCGCGTCCACACTCCTGCCAGCTGCCCTCTCCTCAGCCCTGCTCGTGGCAATCCGGCCCAGCGACGACGCCTTCCTGGCAGAGCTGCTGGGTGAGCTCTGCAGCGGCAGCTGGGGGCCCCGCGAGAGCGTTGGTCTTCTTCAGGAGGCGCTCGTGTGCCCTGAAAGGCCCACTGCGGTTTTCCAAGGAAAACTCATAAAAAGGTAATCAGTGACAACAGTTCTCTTGACTCCGGACAGCACCACATGCAGACAGTGCTCGTCCCGTGTACATTTTCCAGGGCTCAGCGTACTTTGCCACCTTTTTGCTAGCCCAGGTCGATGTTGTCTGATCTTCTGAGACGCAGCTGCTGAAAAGGCAGGATGGGCGTAGGTTCCATGTGCGTTTCTCAGTCAACGACAAGCACTTTGAATAAGCAGCAGAGAAACTACTGTGAGCGTTTGGCAGAGTCGTTGCCTGTTCCTCTTCCAGTCCAGCCCCACTCGTGGCCCACCCCATGTAAGCAGACGCAAGCCGGTAGAAGCCACGTGGTGACCTTCAACACCAAGGTGACAAGACTAAAAGAGTCGACAGCACTTCCCGCCCGTAACACCCTAGCCAACACTTGATTATATAGTCCCAGGTCACTTTCTAATTATGCCTTGCATATCAGTGTGCCAATTGACAAACATCAATTAGTGTCTTCTGTGGATATAGCCATGATCTCCCTTCCTCCAATCTGGAGAACGAGTTATTTACTTCCTTGTTCTTCCCAGCCCACACGCCACAGTGCTGAGCACTTAGCAGGAAATTATAAAGTGACGAGTTCTGTCTCCCGCAGCCCTGCATCCACCAGCTGTGTGTCTCCTTGTACCATCTGTTACTGGTGAGCGCTCACTGCAGAGACGTTGGGTAATGGGGACACTGCAGATACTGAGGGGTGCTTGACTAGTCAATAGGTTTCAAATCAGTCCACCCCTCCTCCCCACAGATATTTTTACCTGCTCAGATTCCCAATCCCATCTTTACCAATGGGGAGCAACACAATGATGCAGCTACTGGTGGAGACACTATTAGCTCAAAGACAGGCAGAGCTGCTGTAAGTCTCATCTGACATTTTTATTAAAATCCGTACTGAGTTTCAAGCACCCGGGCTCCGACCCCTGTGGCAGAACGATCATGTGTAATCCAGATATGCAAAATGGAGGGAAACTCTTTCTCTTCACACAATAAAGTATTCCAAGCTCAATTCTAAGTGATAGGGAGTAAATGTGAGTCACAAAGGGTCACGAGTGACCAGGGAAAGATCCACATAAACTGAGAAGTGCCGTAAAATGGTGAAGGGCTTATGCTGGACATTCATCCAGTGCACACTGAGGACGCGAAGCAGAGAATGGTCCCTTCTTCTTAGGGCAGTGATCAGGACAGGTGACACAGATGAGGTGATGTTTAATCTTTGTCTTAAAAGATGAGTCAATTTTTGTTTGATGATGCGGTGGGGAACACTGTGCTCAGAAGAAACAAATCACAAGTGAAGGCATAGCAGTGAAATAGCAGAATCTACCAGGGGATCTGGAAGTCGCTTTGCTCGGCCCAAGCAAAGAGGATACGGAAGTACAGGGAGAAATAAAAATGGACAGAAACGTGGGGCAAGATCATGAAGGGCCATGTAGACCAGGCTAAGAAGTTTGGGTGTTGTTCTGTAGGCAAATGGGAGCCCTGGACAAGTTTTTAAAATAACAGAAACACATAATCAGGTTTTTGTTATAGAAAGATCAGCCTGGAAGCCATATTGAGTGAGGGTTGGAGGGGTAGGCCCAGGAAGACACCTCATTCATCTGCTTAAAAATCTTCCAAGAGATTAGCCCTGGCTGGTGCGGCTCAGTGCATTGAGTGTCAGCCTGTGAACCAAAGGGTGGCTGGTTCGATTCCTGGTTGGGGCACGTGCCTGGGTTGCGGGCCAGGTCCTTCCCACCACCGATGGGGGACATGTGAAAGGCAACCACACATTGATGTTTCTCCCCCTCTCTCTCTCTCCCTTCGCCTCTCTCTAGGGGTGAATAAATAAAATCTTTATATAAAATATAATAAAAATCTTCCAGAGATTAAAATGAAATCCGGGCTTCTCGTCATTGTCCAGAAGGGCCCCTCCCACTTCTCCATGCCACTACAGACCTCTGCCTTCTCAAAGGAACACTCAAAAAGCCACAGGGCTTCTCAAACATGGCAAGGTTGTTGTTTTTTTTTTTTAACCTCACGGTCCTTGCATTTATTTTCTGTTTCTCTTGCCTAGAGTGCTTGTCCTTGGCTGTCCCTGTGACTCTTCCTTGTCAACCAGGAGGTCTCAGTTTTACTCTCACCTCCTTCAAGAGGACACTATGTCCCTCCTATCTCTTTAATATATTATAAACACATGATTCTTTTGTTTGCATAATTATTGGCTTTTGCCCCTCAAATATCCTTCGTGAGGGAAGGGGTTATCCTTGTCTTTTTTACCAACATGTCCCTACACACTGAATGAATGAATGAATGAATGATAGATACATCAAGCAAGAGATGAAAAGGGCCTGAACTAAGACTGTGATGGGGAGGAGGGAGTGGAATAGAGAGACATGAAGCAGCAAGAATCAATCTGGTTTGATGATTAAATGAATGTGGGTGGTAAGAGAAAGAGTGACATTTAAGATTCTGGCTTGGGCAACTGAGTGGACGGTTATCCTTTATGGAGACAGGGAAAGTGGGAGAGAGATTTATGAGGCATCACCAATGAGGTCAGTTGCAGGTATATAAGGTTTGAGACCTTCAGAGATAGGGGACCAGGAAGCAATTAGCTGCAGGAATCTAGAGTTAAGGAGAAAGATGCAAGCCACAGGCACATATTTAGGAGTTGTCAACACGTATGGTAGCTGAAGTCACAGGAAAGGCCTCAGTTAAATTCGGGGAGGGAAGAGTATGGGTGCAAATGAGAGAAACAAAAGATAAGCATCAGTTCCTCCTAAGGACATATCTCCGCGTGGATGAAAGAGATGTCAGGCAGTCACTACTCTGCAGGCTTTCTTGAGACTTCCTGGGATGGGTGCCCCCACTGCTGGCTGCACAGGGGCCCATGATGCCAGAACTCAAGAAAGAGTGTCCAGAGGGCCACATGAGAGACCCCCTCCCTCGCTTGGCCTCTCGGAGAGAAGAACAAAACGTTTCAGTCACCCGGGAGGCCAACTAAGGAATGAATTACAGCATGACATTTAGCCTGCTGCTCTGACCACTTACTTGGGCAGGAATTTATCAGTGTGGTAAGTGCACTTGAGACCAACAACCAAATCCTCAGTCTCAATGCTGCTCAGTGTGAGTACATCCCACCAGAGTGCCTAGGCCCATTTCTGTAAGTCCCTTTTACCTGTTTATTTGAATAAGGCACATTCAAATAGCAATAGTTTAAACTCATTAGCAAACCAAGGAGACTACAAATAGTCATTGTCTAAAAGTAATACTACAGTTGGCTTTTCTTCCTTCTGGGTGATTTTTCTCCACAGGCTTGTCTGTGTTTTCCTGTCTGTGGGCTTCTTTCTCTAGGAGTGACTTTCTCTACCAGCCATGGGCTGTCTCACATCCAGCTTCAGTACACGCCAGAGGATCTGGATTGATTTTCCCAGCTCTGATGTGAGATGCCCTCCAAATAAATTGACGAATTTGCTAGATGTGGGTCACAGATTCATCCCGGGACCAATCAGCTGAGTCAGGTGGGTGGGACACCATGATGGGTTCAAATTAGAGCAGCTGTGCATTGGCGAATTAGCGGCCCTACCAGGAAAGTGGAGTTACAAAGAACACGGCAACTTCCTTCTGGAGCTGGGGAGGGAGAAGGAGCATTTCTCAGGAGGGTGGTCGGGGTAGGGGTCCTCTTCCAAAGACAAAGCGTGCACACACAGGGCAGGCTAGATGCCACAACCATTCTCCATAACTGGTGATTACGCAACAGCTTTCCAGATGTCCCTGCCTCCCACCTCCAGCCCTCCCAGCCCTCCCAGCCCTCCCACCAAATGCTCACTGGCTCTTCCCCAAATAGTTACACCAGTGATCTCTTCAAAATCAGTGACTCTGATGGAAATAATATCGTTGCTGTTTTCTGCAATTATTAAGCTTTGCGCAAACTGCACAGGCAACCAGCACCTCCTTACCAAAGTCACCTGAAGTGAAATGGGCAGAGGTGCTCTTTTCCTCATGAATTATTCCACCTGCAGCTTACTCCTGCATTATTTTACTTCCCTTTTCACATCTGTTGCCGGCTTGACCCTGTACCACCTGCTGTTTTCTATTATTCTCCTTTCCTGATGCCTGACAACCCCATTACTGTAGAGGCCATTCCCTTTCTGCAGGGGGCAGCGAGGGGCCCCCAGCAGCCCTGCCAGTGGGTGTGTCCATGTGTTGTAAACAGTCCTGACTCCTCCAACCTGAGCTCTAGCAGGGTCTCCAGCGATCAGCTGGTTTAATTCTTTCTTCCTATGGGGGAGAAAATAAGGCTAAATGCTCCTGCCTGGTTTTTCAAGGTCCCCCAGAACATTAGTGGCGGAGTATAGCTAAAATCTCTGTGTTTTTTGATTCCCAACCCAGTGACGTCTCCAGGAATTGGACAAAGCAACCAACAAAAAATAGAAACAGAGGTGGTACAGAGAACTAGACAAGCAGTTCCTTGGGCCCTTTGATAAAAATACCCTGCTGTGATCCTGTTCTTTTTATTCTTTTAAAATAAATATGTCCCATTTAGGGCCACGTGCACTGCAGGACTTCTCCTGCAGGGCAAGACAGGCCGCCCCCTGCTTACTCCGCCAATAGCTCTCAGGCCACTACTACTCTCCGTGGGGAATGCAAAGACAAAACAAAACAAAGCCAACCAACCAAACAACAAAAAACACATTAGTTATGATCTCAACCATCAGAAAGTTTTCAATGATTTGGGGAGAGAGGCCAAAAGTACTTGAGAAATCAGGTTTATGATGTGAGGGCTGTCAGAGAGCAGAGCGTGTGAAGTTAGAGCACAAATGTGATGGAGACCAGGCTTCCCGATACTTCCCTTGCCCTTGGCATCTTACCATCATCTTACATGAAAGAAAATGTAATAAAATCTGCCCTCGATCTCCATAAACATGCCCCCAAGTCATCGAATACTGTTATCATTCTTGTGGGGAGGGGAGAGACATTGAGTGCCAGAAGTTCAGAGAATGAGATTCCACCTACTGGGCTCTGATTGGCGCCCCACCTCGGAAAAGGGGGAGCTGGCATCATCGGTTTATCAGTTTATCCTTTGACGTGCAGTGACCGCAGATCCTTTGAATGAGTGGGAGGAAACTAGGACTAGAACTCAGAATGCCTGTGTTGTCAACTTTCAAATGACCGTTATCCAAGCAATGAATGCACACAATTTTAAAAAGCAATTAGTACTAGAAGGCTTGTAACAAAAAATAGCTGCTTGCTTTCATTGCTGCCCTCACCCGAGAGGCACTCACTTTAAACTCAGTTTTTATCTTCTTGGTTTCCTATATCATACTTAGCCTGCTAGCTTTTGATTTTTCTTTCTATGCACATTTATTATGGAGTGAGATTTTACCTCTCTTTCTACTCTCCCTTCCAGTTGCATAACACTTTCTATCAAATCAATGTCTAATGTTTACATTAGCATGTATGTAAGCCTGGTTCAGAGAAGCACCACGTAGCACATTGTGACCACTTTTCTTTCCTATGTAGCTTTCTGTTATCCTGGAATAACTGTGGTTTTCTATGCATCTATCTTAACTCATTCTCCCAATGTCATAACTTATGGTAATTTAAGAAGTATACAATTTTTAATTTTATAATTAAGAGTGTAACTTTATTAATAAGAATTGAGAGTGATAAGGTCTGTCAACATTCACACACATCAGGTGATCTCCCAGTTTGTTTGTTGCTTTGGACAGCTCCAAGGTCCAGCCATCCTGAGGTTCTCTGGCTTCCAGCGCTGAGGGAGAGCCTTTTCCTCCTTTGGGTGTACTATTATTTTGAAATGTCATCTTCATCTTGGGAACCCCCTACCCTCCTCTACTTTCCAGGGACCTTCTTGGTTTGTCCCCTCCCTTGTTTTAGAGGAACACATCTTCTGGTAGCTTCTTGAGACTGGGTAAATAGGAAATAATTCCTTTTTTTTTGAGACAGTGTGTGCCCAAAGAGTACCTTTAGTTTTCCTTCATGATTGATCCGCACTTTGGTTGGGTATAGAGGGGTAGGTTCTAGAACATTTTTCAAGGTTGTTTGAAGGCCCTGATCTCTTTGTCCTTCACAGCCCAGTCTTGCTGGTCAGAAGTACGATGTCATTACACTTCCTTGACATCTGGGAATATACCCTGTTTCTCTTTCTCTGGCAGAGAAGAAAAAGTTCTCTCCAGGACCCCTTCTTTGTCTCTGAAATTCTGAAATTTTAAAGCGATGTGTTTTGATGTGGGTCTGTTTCTCATGCACTGTGCTGGGCACTGAATGGCCCTTTTCGCTTGGAAACCGAGGTAGCTCAGTTCTAGGATCCTACCTTGAATTAGTTTCCCTGTTTTCTCTTCATGCAACTTTTATTTAGCAGACATTGAGCTTCCTGGATTTGTATCTAATTTTTTGTTTAGCCACTTTATTTTTTGGTAGATTCCCTTGACTTTGTATTTCACCCCTCCTGTTGAAATTTGTCTCCAACAGATTTGTACTCTCCACGAGTTCTTTCCCCTTTTTTTAATGCTTTCTCTTCCTTTACAAAGCATCCTGGCTGTGTTGTTTTGGTTTGTTTGTCTTAATGATCATTATTTTAAAAATGAACACAGTATCTTCTCTTACCTCAGTATGATAGTAATTTTCTCTTTTCCTGGATTGTCTGTTTTTCCCAAGTTCCCCCCATTTGTGTGTCTTGACCTTTCTTTTATGTTGGAGGATTCCTTGAAGTAGTTGATGGTCCCCGATGGATGGTTCCAGAACCTTGACCCAGAACACATATTTAGAGAGGGCAAAGACTGCACTCTTGACCAGCAAGGGAAATGCGACCAGGTTGAGGGTGGGGCCAGGTATTAATTAATTCACAAATTAATTAAAATACATGTATTGAGAGTTCACTGCATTCCAGGCACTGAGGTATGGTAGGTAAGGAGGAAATAAAAGGGAGCAAGATGTTCAGAGTCCAGCAGACAAACAGGTGAACAAACACAACGTAATGTGATAAGCATACATCAGGCTCAATAAACATTAACTTAATGTCTACTATATGCCAGGCACTATACGAGGCACTTCGATTTTACTTATTCCTTACAGTAACATTGTGTTAGCATTATTAAACCCATTTTAACATAAGGAAACTGCCCCAAATGGAGGCGTATACAAGCACTGTTCAAACTGAGAGGCCAGATCCCTCCTTGGTGCCTCTGCAGCCAGGCACCCGCCTTTCTGGCTCAGGGGTCCACAGTCTGCAGCGCTGAAGGCACAGGCTCTGGCTGGCACAGCAGGTCCTGCCTGAAACTGGCTGCTCTTCTTCCCCGGGCGCCCCCACTCGCCCTCCTGCCCCGCTCCTTAGGTGTCCGCCGTGGGCTGGAGCGCTGCCTTCCGCGTGGGAAGGAAGGACGAGGGGAAACAAGCCATGAGAACCTTGAACTAAAACGGTCTCAAACCACAGGAAACTCTTAGATGTGTGGTCCTTTCTCTTTCTTGTTTTTATTTGCTTTTCCTTTTTCTTGTCAATAACAAAAATTTACCAGAGTATTGAGTCAGGAGCTAAGACATGGTGATGAAGGCAGAAGAACTGGGGTGGGGAGCAGGGGGCTAAATCTAGAGGGGTTTTTCATTAAGGTGGATCAGTGCCCCCCCCACCCAGAGAGATCAAGGGGACCCTGTGGGTGAACTGGGGAAAAGGAAACACACCCCCACACCCCCCCCTCCCTGAATCAGTTTTTAAAGCTCTGTCTCTGAAACAGGAACTCGCCTTGGGTCTCCTGAACTGAAGAGCACAGACCTTGCTTCCTCCTTCTCAAGTCACCTTGTCCTTTGAAGCAGAGAGCTCTGTTCTTCCACAGCCGGGCGGGGTAAGTGGGGGCTGCAGGCCCCCAGGGGCTCCCCAGGGGGCCCCTTTCACTTCTGTCATCCGGAGATCAGGCAGAGAAGGTTTTTTGGGGGGTGGGAACCCGAACTCCCCGTGTATTAAGAAAAGGAGATGGGGGCGGGGTACAGGCAGAGATTTTGCCAAATTACAGATGGAGCCGACTAGATCCAGAACAATTCCCAAAGGAGGCCCTCCCACACCCACAGGAAGGCCAAAAAAAGGCTTGAAATTCAAATTATTTTTGGTGCTTGGGAGATGAGAGGGGAGTGAGAGAGGGCAGGAACTGAAGGGGGAAGGAAAAACGAAAGGCCTCCATCCGTGCCTTTCCTAAGGAACCACTCAGGGAGCACCAAGTGGTGTGAGGACTGTGGCTGGATGGGCATAACGTTTTCGTTCTGCGTCCACGGGCCGGACTGTACAAGGGAGTATTCACACACTGTATGTAAATTTGGCTTCTGACCTGAAAGAAGTGGTGGCAGCTCCTGTCCTTCCACGAGCCTCTGCTTGCGAGGCGAGGGGCTGAGCTGGTCGCCACCCACCCTGTCGCCACACACCCTCTCCGCGCCTCCCTCGCGACCCGTTTCCTCGCAAGCTGCCCCTCTTTCATGAATGTTGTCCGCCCATATTTTGGTTGTTGTTTCTGCTCGTGCTTTTGCTTTTTGGGGAAGGGGAATGGGAAAATGTCGGGGAAGAGGTAAGGACGGGTGGCGTGGGATGAGGTGAGGAAGCAGTACTTCCACCTGAGAATTAGGTAGAGGGGGAAATAAAAGGCTCTGCTCCCTGTTGCGGGACTTTAGTCTTTCCGGGCCTCGTTTTTCCATCTCGTTCTCTCTTGTCTCTTCAAAAGAGTGATTTGATACTGGGCACCCCATCAAAGTTGAGCTTCAGATAAGCAGCAAATACATTTTTTAAAAAAACTGACATCACGATTCTGTGCATTGGAGGCAGTTTTTAAATCACTGCACTCCAGGGATGTCTGGGCGATAGATACCCACAGGGGGTGGAGTCGGAGGGAGAGCCGGGCCCACACCAGGTCTTGTCTGCTCCCACCTGCCCTTCACACGGTCCTTTCTCGCTTCTGGAAAAGGAAAGAAAGGCGTTGCCCAAGGCTGTAAAAGCATCCAGGGCCAACCAGAGGCAATCAGACGTATTTGTGTTTGTGTGGAGAAAGCAAAAGGCCTTTTAAAAGATACATATCCTTTTCACAAGTTAGGTAGTTTCAAATTTAAGGTGTTTCATAAAACTTGGAGAAAAATTTGACTGAGATGACCACTGATGGATCAGTACAATGAGTTTTTAAAAACAGGCTTTACGTTTTAGGCCAGTTTCAGGCTCACAGCAGAGCCGAGCGGAAAGGACCAGGTCCCCATGCGCCCCCTGCCCCTCGGGCGCACAGCCTCCCCCGGAACAAGTTTTGAAGGAAGATCTCTAAGTGACATCTGACCTGGGACTCAGGAGTGCAAAGAATTGAACGGCATTGACAGATTCAGCCCTGCTGAAAAACCAATGTCCAGTTTCCTGGCAAAGGCGGGCTGGCTGGAAGTCTTCAAGTAGGGGGTTGTGTTCATGGGCCGTTAAGTCGTTCCAGACCCCTCTCTGAAGCCACGGGCCCAGAAACCTGTCCCGGTTTTCCCTCCTTCTCATCAGCCCTGGTCACTGTCAGAACAAAACCCCTCAGCCCCGCCTACTTGCTTGTTCATGCGAGCAAGGCTCCTTCCTCATGAGAAATAGGGATGGCATTCAGAGGTAACACGCTCATTCTTGCAAAAAGGAATATTAATTGATAGACAGTTGAACATATCTATGGGTAGATGGGTAAATACATATATGGGTAAATATATATATATTATATTTAAAAATCCATCCTCATTCATCTCATTAAGAGAATAATGTCTAATATTTTACTGGTTTATGTTTAATGATCAATAACATATATATTTATTTTGTTACTAATAATTGTATTGATTCAAAGACTGTTTTAACACTGGAAGGCTTATAGTCCCAAGATATTTTTTTACATTGTAAAATCAATTTACATATGCATTTTGTTTCAGAATATATGATAGGGTAATCAATAAAAGATGATGAAATAATAAATGATGTCATAAAAATACGTGACATTTGGATACAATTCTTGAGGAGACGTGGAATGTACATACCGCGATCAGGGAAAAGGGGAGGATTTAACATTCTGACTGTCAAGTAATTGCTTGTTCAGTTTGAAAGAGGCGTATGCCTGGCTGGCATAGCTCAGTGGATTGAGCTCGGGCTGTGAACCAAGTGTCGCAGGTTGGATTCCCAGTCAGGGTACATGCCTGGGTTGCAGGCCATGGCCCCCAGCAACCACACATTGATGTTTCTCTCTCTCTCTCTCTTTCTCCCTCCCTTCCCTCTCTAAAAATCAATAAATAAACAAATCTTAAAAAAATTGCATCTCTTTAAAAAAAATTAAAAAAGAAAGAAAGAGGCATGATGGTGTCACATGACTATGGTAGTTAGATTCTGTTGGATACATTGAGAAAGACTGATGTAACAGTTTTATTTCAAAACTCCACTTGTGACCAACCTGCAGAATGCATCCTTTGCAACCACTCACACTTAGGATTAAAAGTTATAAATGCCAACTTAGAAATGTGCAAAGGGTTACCTTGTTTCCAGCATTTTGTAGGGGAGGTAGTGAAGGAAAATCTGAAGACCACTGTTTTATATCATCCTCTTACCGACATTCCTGCTCATAACATAGTACTTATATTTCTAGAGCTTTTGCAACTTAGAACAGTTAAATTGCAGGCATCGCCCTACCTACAGTTTCAGAGGTTTGCTTTTCCAGAGTCCTTTGTCCCTCACCATGCTGCTCATCTACTCTAAGCTGGGTGGTAGCTACAGGGTCATGATACCAGGGCTTAAATTGGAGAAACCAGAAATAAGTCAGCCCCTAGACCTCACAGCTGAACTATTTCAAGAATATGCAGTTACATTTCAGTGGCCGTGATTTGACTCATGGTGTGCCCAGTAACATATAATTACGAGCCGCATTCTAACGGACTCCTACTGCAATGTTTGCTTGCCGCCTTCTGAATACAGGGGAGCCACAGCAGAGTTTTATGGTGACTAATTGAAATGATCCAACCAACCCTGATGTACACCCTGTCCTAGGAAACCGACTTTCTTGCATACCAGCTGAGATGCTGGTGGAGTTCCTCCAAGCATTAAAAATTTTCTTTTCGAGGAAGTCAGAAAGATGGGTAGAAGCAACCATGTGCCCAAATGGCAAAGGAAATAGCCATGGGGGGAGCTATGCAATGGGGAGGGGAGCAGGTGAGGCTGGAGAGAAATAAAGTGCTGGCTGCTCTTCATATCAGAACTAAAAACTGAAGGGTAGTTCACCACAATTCAAGTGCAGCCACAGTGTGTGAAACTGCTTAACCGGTGTGTGGAGTTTGTGAGCGGTAATGCTTTAGTTAATCTAGGGTCAAGAGGGTTATGTCTCACCACAAGGGCTTTTTAAAACTAGATACTATCTATTTAAGCACAAAGCTCTGTCAATCTTTTTTAGCTTTAAAATTTGCCTTTCTTTAATTAAAACTTTTATTTTGAGATAGTTGTAGATTCATGTGTAGTTGTAAGAAATAATTCAGAGAGATTCTATGTACTCTTTACCCAATTTCCCCCAATGGTGGCATCTTATAAGCCTAGTACAATATCACAACCAGGATACTGAGGCTTTTGCAGCCAAGACACAGAACATTTCCGTCAGCAAGAGGATCCCTGTGTTGCCATTGTATAGCTACACTCACGTCCCCCTTATCCCATGCCCTTCTTAACCCTTGGCTATCACTCACCTGTTCTCAATTTCTATAAGTTTGTCATTTCAAGAACATTATATAAACCTGGCTGGTAAGGCTCAGTGGATTGAGTGCCAGCCTGCAAACCAAAAGATCACTGGTTCAATTCCTAGTCAGGGCACACACCTGGGTTGCGAGCCAGGTCCCCAGCTACAGGTGTGTGAGAGGCAGCCAATCAATGTATTTCTCATTGATGTTTCTCTCCCTTTCTCCCTCCTTTCCCCTCTTTCTAAAAGTAAATAAATAAATAATATCTTTAAAAAAAGAATGTTATATAAATGGAACCAATCAGACAGTATGTAACCTTTTGGGGCTGTCTTTTTAAAATTTAGCATAACTCTCTAAAGATTCATTCTGGCTGTTCTGTGTATGGATAGTTGGCTCCTTTTCATTGCTGAGTAGCATTCCGTGGTTTGGGTCTACCACAGTTTGTTTAACTGTTCACCCACTGAAGGACTTCTGGGTTTCAGCCAGTGTTGGCTGTTATCAATAAAACTGCTACAAACATTAATGCACAGGTGTTTGTGTGAATTTAAGTCTTTATTTCTCTGGGATAAATGCTCGGATGTGTAATTGTTGGGTCTCATGACAGCTGCATGTTTAGTTTTTTGAAGACACTGCCAAGCCGTTTTCCAGAGAGGCTGTACGCCCTTACACTCCCACCGGCAAGGACCTGCGGTCCATTTCTTTTCATCCCCCCCTGCGTATGACATTGTTTCTGTTTTTTATTCTAGCCATTCTGATAGGTACGTAGTGCTGTCTCATTGTGGTGCAATATTTTTGGGGTTATCTTTTGAATTTTTCGATTTTTATTGTTATATAACTGACATAACATTGTGTTAGTTTAAGGGGTAATAACACAGTGATTTGATATATGTATGTATCGCAAAATGATCACAACCATAAGTTTAGTTAACATCCATCACCTGACATAGTTACACATATTTGTTCTGTAGTGGGAACTTTTAATATGTACTCTCTTGGCGACTTTCAAATACACAAAATAGTATTGTAACTGTGGTCACTATACTATACATTACATTCCCAGAACTTATTTATATTATATTTGTATCTTTTGACCCCCTTCACTCATCCCTTCACTCATTTACCCACCCCCATCTCCTGTCCCTGGTAACCACTAATCTGTCCTCTGTTGCTATGGGTTGAGTTTTTTAAGATTCCACATAGAAGTGAGATCATACGGTATTTGTCTTTCCCTGTCTGACTTACTTCACTCAGCATAATGCTCTCAAGTGCTATCCATGTTGTCACAAATGGTAGGATTATATTCCTTTTCATGGCTGAATAATATTATATATTTAATACTATCTATCATGTTACATGGATAGATATGTTTTCTGATCTACCCATTCATCAGTGGGCATCTAGGTTGTTCCCAGGCCTCGGCTACTGTGAGTGACCCTGCAGCGAGCACGGGGGTGCAGATATTCTCTTGGAGACCGTGCTTGGTTTCCTTCGACTACACCCAGAAGTGGGGTTGCTGGGTCACGTGGCAGTTCTGTTTTTAATCTTCTGAGGACCCCCACACTGTTTTCCATAGCAGTTGCATCATCCATTTACATTCCCTGTTCTCAACATCTGTGCCAACACTTGCCTCTCATCTTTTCGATAATAGCCTTCGTAACAAGCATGAGGTGATATCTCACTGTGGTTTTGGTCTGTATTTCCTTGATGGTTACGAAGTTGAGCATTGTTTCATTTTCCTGTTGGCCATTCGTATGTCTTCTTTGGAAAAGTGTCTATTCAGTTCCTCTGCCCATTTTTTAATCAGAATGGTTTTCGTTATTGAGTTATATGAATGCCATGTACATTTTGGGGATTAACTGCTTATCAAATGCAAGATTTGCAAGTATTTACTCCCATTCTGTAGGTTACCTTTTCACTGTGCCGGCCGTTTCCTTTTCTGTGCAGAAGCTTTTTAGTTTGCTGTGGTCCCACGTATTTATTTTTGCTTTTGTTGCCTTTGCTGTCAGTGTCAAATCCAAAAATATCGTTGCCAAGCCAATGCCAAGGAGCTTACCCACTATGTTTTCTTCGAGGAGTTTAATGATTTCAGGCCTTTAATATTTTTTATTTTTTTTATTTTTAAAGGGATTTTTAAAAAGATTTTATTTATTTATTTTTAGAGAAGGAAGGGAGGGAGAAAGAGAGAGAGAGAAACATCAATGTGTGGTTGCTGGGGGCCATGGCCTGCAACCCAGGCATGTACCCTGACAGGGAATCGAACCTGCGACACTTTGGTTCGCAGCCCGTGCTCAATCCACTGAGCTACGCCAGCCAGGGCTCAGGTCTTTAATATTTTTAACTTACACAATTTTCTTTTCACAGACTTTATTTGTAAAGTTGTTTTAAAATAATTTTTAAAAATTTAAAGCATACATCATGCATACATCATATTTTAAAAATGTAAGAGTGTGAGCGAATCCAAAGTCTCCTCTTAGCACCTCAGGGGTGACCACCTCCTCAAAGGTCACCACTCCTACCAGCAAAGCCACATGGACACTTCCACCTAAAATGAAGGCCCCAATCACTTCGAGCACGTTTTCCTACCCCAGCGTCATCCTGGGAATGATGAAGGTCTTCTTGAGCACATACAACCTCTGGGAATGCTGTCCACTTTCCTTTCCTTTCCTTTGATGTCGTCAGCTAACCCATTTAGAGACATGGGAATAAACTGAAGAAAGTCATTCCCTCCTCTACCCCCTCCCTCCCTCCATCTCCAATAGCTTCTCCATTCTGATGCTGTTTCTAATCTGCTGAGAGGAAACCACATAAGCGGACCTTTGGAAATTAGACAGTCAATCAGAACCCATAAACAAGCCTAAGAAAGGCTCTTCTTAATGCAGGGACTTTGGCTACTCGGAGGTCCTTCCCCTCTCACCTTCTGAATTCAGAGTTCTCTCCCAGAGATTGAAGTTGCCAGAGGGGCAACCTCTAGGTCAAGGTCGTGTTGCTGCGTATGTCTTTTCAGCAGGCCAGGACTGTGACATCTTCTGCCCTCAGACACTGGAGGGTGCATTTGGCTACTTATCCAATTTAGAACATTCACAGTATCATTAAGTATTAGGTGTAAAGATAAAGTTAGCTTGTTATTGTGCAATTACTCAATGAAGGAGGTAATCTGGAGTGGGCTTAATTCTCCAGCCTTGCGCTACACTTAATTTCAGTATAGTTTGATAGACATGTGGAGTCACCATACAATTTTGATGGAATCTGAAAGAAGATTCCTGAGCAAATTTCCTGTCTCCAGTGACTCGTACTGAGTTTCACCAGGTCTCAGGGTTCAAGCTGTGAATCAGGTTTTGTAGATCTTTTCCAGTGGCAGGAGTTTTCATGTGAAGGGTTCAAAACTGGCTAAAATTTTTTGAAACATGTGTTCACAGACTGACAATTGTTTTTTAAGTTGAGGATCAAGTTAGTTCTATGGTAGTTCTTCTTTTTTTTTTTTTTAAATCACACGGCAGCCCTGAGATCTCTGAGGTACTTTAAAATTAAAAACTACTTACTTGTAGAACTAACATTTTTTCCCTCTGATCATAAAATAATACCTGCTTATTGGCAAATACTTGGAAAATTCAGAAATAAATCTAGCACTCAGATAATTACATTTTAAGTTATCTCCTTGCAAACTGAATATTTTTTTTTATCATTAAATACGCACCAGTGGATCACCTCTGGGGAAGAAAACAGTCCGGTGGACGTGAGTGGAAGAAGTATTTGGTCGTTCTCACTATTTGTACCTTTTGACCTCTGCACAGGGTACACGTTTTTCCTGTTAATCAAATAATGGAAAGAGGTATTGAGAAATACTGATGTAAAATTCAGCCCACCATAGGAATGCCGTGGAAAACTGGGTGGTGTTTGTTCTAGCGATCAACCTGGACTATATTCATCCATCAGTATTTACTAATAAGAGCCCGCATGGAGGCTCAGTGCTGAGGAAATGAATTACGTAACTAGCCTAAGCAAAAAGTAAAGTTAAATACACTGCTAAAACACGGTCATGGATTCAGAACCTTCTCTCTCTCTGCTTCCACAGGCCCAGTTCTTCCCACGCAGTCACAGGGCCTGGCTGGGGTGCAGGCGTCCTCGCAGGGCACTGCACTTACTCAAAATGACGGAAAAGCAATGCCCTCCGCAGGAATCGATATAGGAGCGGAGCCTTCCGCAGGCAGACTGCTATTTCTAGGGACAGGATGCACGCTCAGTTTTGAGGTTTATATTAGTGTCAGACTTAGCAATGTCTTCTAAACTTTGTTACTAGGAAATAATTTTGGCATGTGTATATAATATATGTATATATGCATGTGTGTATGTGTATAAAAATACTGCAGAGCGTGTGGCTTAACAGAGATTTGTTTTTTCACAGTTCTGGAGGCTGGGAGTCCCAGATCTGGTGGCCAGCAGGGTTGGGTTCTGGGTAGAGGGCTCTTCTGGGCTTGCAGATGGCCACTTCCTTGCGGTGTGTTCACGTGGCCTTCCCTTGGTGTCTGTGGAGACAGGGAGAGACCTTTTCTTCTCCTTATAAGGCTACCAATGCACACTCTTACCACCTCATTTAACCTTAATTACCTTCTAACAGCCCTTTCTTCAAATGCTGTCTCACTCTGAGTCAGGTCTTTAACATATGATTTTGGAAATGAGGGACATATTTCAGCGTGTGTGTGTGTGTGTGTGTGTGTGTGTGTGTTTTATATACACATTTCCAGATGTTCCACCCCATTTTTATCTTTTCTGATTTTACTTTATTACTGCTGTTTCCCTTATCCTATTAACAGAAATCGGCAGAGTTTCTTCCACGCCTCATTCTTCCCATTCTTAAGGCTCTGAGAATTTGTGCTCAGAGGCAGCCCTGAGTGCTGAATGGAGAATGCTGAAACAGGATTCAGGACTCATGGAGGCAATTCGTAACTGGTTATGTCGTTCTGAGACTGCATCTCTCCCAAAAATGTAAATTGTCCCCTTTGTAAAATGAGATTAATAATGGACAAGCCTGTGAAAGAACGAATAGTTAATAATTTATCACATGTTAGCGCTCCGTAATAAAAGTTTCAAAATGAAATGCAGATATTCATCCAAAAGTATACTGACTTAAAAATTTAACAGAATTCTCAGTATTTACTATGTGCCCCAAACCATTTACTCACTCTCAGCAACAATAGTGTGAGATAGGTTGTCCACTATCACCACCTTCCCCATGTTATAGAAACCAGAGAAAGAAGTGAAGGTACAGGACCACGGCTAGACAGCTCATTAGTGACAGTCAGGCGTCCAGTCCTGGCGGCTTGGTGCTAGAGTCCAGGTACTATGCAATCACTAAATTGCTTATTCACTTCTGATTGGGTCACTTCCTTGCTCAAAAGCTTCAGTGGCTCTTGATGCCTAAAGTAACACGCACCACTCACCAGCTTAGCAGTCAAGACCCTCCATCTACCTTTCTTCCCCGTTTTGTTCCCTATGAAAATCCTTCATCTGTCCTTCCGGGCTCCAGCTGCATTGGACCATTCACACCTCCCTGAATGGATCCCGTGCGTCCCCGCCTCTCCGCTTTGCCTTAGACAATCTCTGTATCTGGAGCTCACCCGTTCTCACCGCACTGCCCCTCCCCCAACCTTCCACGTCCTACCTTTCCCTTCAACGCTCTTCTCAAGTGTCCTCCATACATCTTCTCCTGCACCCGTCCACCCCAGCTGCTTGTGATTTCCCACAGAACTTTATCTCTTCTCCCCTCTCTGGACGGCTCAGTTCCTGGCTTTTGTGGCGGTTGTTTCTGCATGTGCTGTCGTCCCTCCCTGGTAAAGGACGTGCTCCTTGAGTGAGGGCTGCACTGCGCTTTCTCATAGAGCTCTTCCATTTTTTATTACAAATTTAAATCATTACTTAAATCCTTTTTCTCATAACCAAATGTATGCATACTTATTGCCCCAAATGCAACATTACAGAAATACATCTCTTAAAAAGTGAGATCCACGGTTACAGCCCCTCTTTCTTTGCCCTGAGAAAACTGTGATTAGCAGGTTGGAGTGTAGCCTTCTAGACTTCTTTTGTGGAGTAAGCATGTATAGTTTTTATGTACAGAAATGGGTTTATACTATAGACAGCTTTGTACCCTTTTTCCACTTAAAATATTATATATATTTACTGTTTGTAATTAAATCACATGATTTAAAAATATTATTTGATTTTGCACCTTTATTATATTTTTTCCTATACCATTTATTCCCCCTATACCACCCTCTTCCACCGCCACCCACTCCCCTTCCCCACAATAATTTTTTAAAAGCATAGTATAAGATTGTATGAGTGTACCAATATTTACCTGTTAAATCCCTTAATGATCATGAGTTTCAACTCACCACTATAAACAATGCTCCTGGGAATACCTGTGTATATAGCCCATATACATACATACACACACTCCATATATACACATATACTCCATATGTACTCCATATGTACTGCATATATCGCCAGGTGATTTTCTGTAGCACATAGCTTTGGACGTGAAATTGCTAGGTGAAGTGGAATGGATATTGTAAATGATAATGATCATAAAAAATGTGGAGGGGAAAGAGTTTTGATTTATATCTTTCTGTATCATTCACAAACTCAGCGGCTAAGAGAGTAGACTCTGGCACCAGGATGCATAGGTCTGGATCTAGGTTTGGTCTCTGTGTCTCAGTTGCCTCATCTATAAAATGGGGCAATAGGAATAACTTGCTCCCAGTGTTGTAAGAGTTAGATGAATAATATGCGTAAAGAAATTAGCATTTAGTAAGTATTTGGCAAATAAATAAATGCAAGATATATGGGAGAAAACATGGTAACAAGTTCAGATAATAGGTTGTTGAATAAATAGGACTGAATAGAACAATAGTAGTTTGAGTAATCTTTCTGGAAATGGATGCTGCTTTGCTATTGAAACCAGTAGTGACTGGTTTCAATAAAATGACCAGCTAGCATCAGAGGTGCAGTATGTGGCCTTGGAGAAATTTATCTTTGTGTAAAGTTAATTAGCCTGAACCAGGATCGACCAATGACCTTGGTGTCTTCAGTCCCACACTTTCCCCAACAGAACTGGCAGCCTGGTACCTTATATAATGGGTCTCTCTGAGGACAGAGAACAATGCAGTTCCCTGAAGGGAACCCTGGCTTACCATTGAAGGTTATTAGATGAGTTACCGGGCCATTAATGTGAAGTAATAAAAGTGCATGAATGGCTAGAGTACAGTAAAAGGCTTTCTGGTTAGATTCTTAGGTTCTGGGCCAGAAGTCTCATCTTCACGGAAAAGTTTCTATACCAATACTGGAAGATTCTGAGGGTAGTCAATGCTGGCTTCTAGAACCAGCTTTGCCAATAACTAGCTGCAAAACCTTGAGGACACTTGAACCTCCTCTTGCGTTGATACAATGAGGGGACTTAAATAGCTTATGTGAAAGGCCCTTTTTAGGACATTCCTTTCCCCACAGGCAGAGTCACATTTTCAGGCATCAGGGCTGTTTATTGTACTGAAAAAAAAATGCATAAAATCAGGCAATGGAAATACTTTCAAAGTGTGTCAGTCATGAGATGGAAACGCTCTGCAGGAGGGCACAGAAGCAATTCACAGGCCCTCCGTGGTGCCCACTGCAGGAAGAGGTGGGGAGGGGTGGTCCTCGGAGGAAGAAGCACCGGGAAATCCAGGGGTAGGCTAGCTGGGGCCAGGTCCTAGCCAGGGTCTCAGGTGAAAGAAAATGGGGCTCCCCGTGAAGTGTGAGCATTGCTCCACGTGCGCTGAGGACCCTCCCCGCAGCCTAACATGTTCTTGCTCCCCAACACCGGAGTCAAACTGAACCCATCTTCTTCAGCTGTTTCAAAGCCCATCTCCTTGAGAACCCAACTCGGCGCCACACAGAGACATCTTTCTCCTCTAAAGGCTGACAGTAACCACTCTCTGTGCCATCTATTTCCTGGGCACTTCCAGGAGGAACACAAGGCTGCGGAGACCTCCTGGGAACAGTCATACCCTCTCAGCGAGACCCAGGCCGCTGGCTCCTCTCGGCCTCCTAGGCGTCCAAGACAGTAGTGCCCAGGAAATATTTGTGGCTCTGTGATGGAGTGACTCAGGCCAGCTCCGCGGGGAGTAGAATTTTATGGGTTTTAATGTGAACCATACCATGAAATCTGAGATTTCACCTCACTGCTTGCACTGGAAACCACCAGTTCCCTTCAGATTTGCGTGGAGCTGGGTGGAATTTGGTTCCTTTTCACCCTGAAAACCATAATCTAATTTTTAAATTCAAAAAACCATTTCCATAGCATCCACTTCATTTTTGACAGCAATCTAAGCACTACAAATGTTAACTCACTTCCTCTCCTTGAGAACTCAGATGCAGAAACCGAGGCACCCAAAGACAAGTCACTCACCCAGGGATCAAAGTGGCAGAGCTGGGATTCAAACCCAGGCCACCTGGTTCTAGAGAACACGCTCTTCAGCATGCTGTGCTGCCTGAAATTTATGAGTGGCAAAAACCTTCATGAACAGAAAAAAAAATTGACGTTGATGTATTTATTTCAAAGGAAATGTTTTTTTTCTCTCTTTCTTGTGTCCCCCTTTCCTTCCTCCTTCAAAGCAAAATGTTCTAGAGCAAACAGCCCTTTTCACACCTGAGAGAGCCAGGGCTCATTTTTGCTTTGGCAATCAAAATGGAAGAGGAAACGTGTGTGGTTTCACCACCGGTGCTTTCGGGGTGTGTGCTGCCGGCGCGGGCTCCCTGTCCCCAGACGTTGCTGCCTCAGGTCCCGGAGACTTTTCAACTGTCTGCCTTCGCCCTGCGCTACCGGAATGCGGGGCAGCCTTTCCGCCCCTCTCGCATATCCAGTCCCTGTCCTAGAGCCCCAGGGACCTTCTTTTGCCCTCCGCGCTCTCCCTCCAAGTCCGGTCGCACTCGGACCTTATTCACTGCATTTGCAGCCGGATCCCTGGAAACCGCGTCTCCCGACCTTCCCTTCCAGGCTGCATCCAATTCACTTCTGCGTCGGATGTTGACAGCCCGACTGGATGCACGTTTGCATGTCTATCGCCTCCCGTGGGAGGCCCGCGTCAGAACCCGACCGACCTGCCATTGATTAGCTGTGGGACCCAGGGCACATGACTCCAGTCCCCAGTCTCGGTTTCCTCATCGTGGACGGGACGGATACGCACAGGGCTGCAGTGGATGTTGCACGAGATAACGCGGGCGCTGGGCCGGCTCTCAGTAGTTCTCTTAGGTTCCCCTTGGCAATATTTACTTCGTGCACGCTCTTCTGTTTCCCATTTTCCCAGGGCACCCTCCCGCTCCGAGGGCAGGAAGGGCGTCTTTGCGCCACACTCTGAAAACGTCCCTAGATCCCGCGTTAGGACGTCTGGCCCCCACGGGGCTCTGGGGGCAATTCCAAGGGAGAGTCTGCTCTGCTTCTTCCGACCCTAACCCTAAGCCTGCAGTCCCAGGAAGGCAAGGGCTCAGGATGCGAGGGAGGCCCGCCCGAAGTCGCTGGGTGGGGCTTTGGGAAGAGGGAGTAGGGATCAGGGGAAGCCCGTGCTCCGACTCGCCTCCCTCCTTCGAGGATGCCCTCGGCCTCGGGCCCCTTCCCCACCCCGGACACCTGCTGCCGGGGCGGGCGTCCGGGGCAGGGCCTCCCTCCGCGGCCCGGGTCCCACCTGCGCCGCGGCAGGCGCCGGCCAGGGGGTCGGGGCCGCCTTCCGGGCGCCCGCCCCGCCCCCTCCGCGCAACCCGCCGCGCCCGGCCGTGCCCCCTCCCACCCCGCGGCGCCCCGGCACCCCTCTCCTCCCCCAGCGGGCTCGGCGGAGCATTGTACTCACATCCGGGGCTGGGTTTTGCTTTAAGGCGAAACGTAATTAACCCGGAAAAAAGAGCCGAGAGACAAGAGAAAAGGAGGGGGCGGGGTGGGGGGAGAGGAGCGAGAGGAGCGAGAGGCACCGAGAGTTTGGCAGCGAGATAAAGAAATCCCCCGAGAGCGCCGGCCCCGCGGGCCGGAGGGGCGCGTCCTACCCCGATGTGACACACGCACCCTGCCCGAGCCCCGGCCCCTGCGCGGCGGGGTAAGTTGGGTGCCCTCGCGAGTCCAGGAGTGGAGAGGCGCGGAGCGGTGCGCGGGGGCAGGCGCGGACTGGGGGGCTGGGGGCGCGCCTGCCCTGGTGGCCCAGGGCCAAGGGGGCGGTCGCAGCAGCCCCTGGCCTCCTCTCCTAGCCCTGGGAAAGCCTGGTGGGCAGCCCCTCCTCCAACCCTCTGGAGCGTCCGGGGTGGCCAAGGTCGCCACCGTCAGGGGTCGGGCCGTGGGGGTGGGGCCGCGGGGAGGGTTGGGGCGGGTGTTCTGCTGAGCTGCATTTTCTCACGTTTGCAGCGGCGAAACTTCTTTGCGGGTTCTGGCGCTGGGGCAGCAGCCCCGCAACAACTGCCCGAGCTGCGGGTTGGGCAGGAGAACAGAGACCGTCCAGGCAAGTCCCTGGGGCATGCATTGGGCCGTGGAGACGCCTCTCTCTCTTTCCCTATTACGTTATTACAGAGCAGGCCTGGTATGCTTTCGTAGGGAGATCCCTTTCTTTTCTCTGGGTCCAGCCCGGGCCCTTGGGCTTCTGGGACTCCAGGCTATGGGCCTTACTTGAAGGAAAACTGTCCTAAAATGCATATTCGGTGCCAGGTTGGGAAAGCACCTCGAGGCGAGCTGTCTGTCTGTCTCTCTCACCAACTTCTTTCTCACTTTACTTGCTTCCCTTTTCTGCTCCAGCTCTCCAATTCTGAAGACTGTTATTTCACCAGATTAAAAAAAAAAAAAGAGGAAAGGGAAAAAAGAGGCCTTGTAGGAAGGAAAAGTGTCCAGGCATGTCCTCCACTTTAAGTCTTACATATCTCCTCCCCCAGGCCAGCCCTGCCCCCCAGCCTTTCAGCTTAAGGTTTCCTTCCTTCTTGACGAGTGTGGGTTCAAGCTGTGTCTTCCCCTTCTAATTCCTCCCGTCCCTCCTCCTTTCTTTCTTTCTTTAGGACTCCAAATGGGGCTTTTCAGAGGAGAGTACACAGAGCAGAGCAGAGGGGCGGGGGAAACTTCTGCCAGGATACCAGCTGTGGCTCTTGGAGGCACCTCGGCCCACTTGTACTTGGGCTGAAGTCCCAAAATTGTACTCAGTGTTGTTTTTAACATATCTAAGTCAGTCCCCCTTTTCCTCTTTTCTGAAGCTTTATTATTTTTCTTTGTCCAGTGGCAAAGCCTTCAGAAATAGTAAAGCCAAAGATCTTGAAAGAATAGAAATGTTTGTTTCCGATCTTATTTATATTCAATTGACATATATTGGATAATAAGGACAAGAAGGACAGTGATAAATAAAATGCAGCCTCTGTCTTTAGGGAGCTTCCAGTCTAGGAAGCTAAACAGCTTCCTAGAACACAAAGCTATTTGCTTAAATAGAGACCCAGCATGCTTTGAGAAACCAGAGGAGGCTTTTTAAAAGCGTTATGATCGTTTCAGGTATTAGCCGCCTCCATTGTGTGCCACTTGAAGGCAGGTGAATTTTGTCATAGTGAAAGTCTAGCTTGTAGTCTAGACTCTGTGGCCAGCCCAATGTATGACATCTACTAAGTGGTGAGTAAATGTTTGTTGAATGAATGAATGAGAGATTGCAAGCATGTGAATTGTTTGCATCTGTCCAATGGAAGGGCAAAGAGCAGTGTGGCAGTGCCTCCAGCCTGTAGAAATTCAGTCCATCCAGCTGGCTCATGAGGGTTCACTCTGGGTGTTGCCTTTACACTTAAGTGATTTTCTGCCCTATTTGTAAGCCCCACTTTTTGCAAAGTGTGGCGCTTCTCGTGGAGCTCTAGCTACTGATGATGGGAGCCTCGCTTGCTTCAGAGATGGGTAATCACCTAGGCATTGACTTGGAAACCACCTGCCCTTTGGTGGAGAGTTTGTAAAACCTTCTTTTCCTTTGTTGGTGCTTTCTTCTCTCTTCTGTATAAGGAAGTAGGGCCTGCAAATCCCTTGTTATCAGAGTGAGCTGAACCGTATTTAGCACAGATTTTACCAAGGTTAAAATAAATCCTGAAGACACGTAGGTTTTGGTTTGTGTCTACTTACGGATTTTGCAAAAGTGGGAAGGGAGATGCATCAACCCTGTTAGCCAGGTCCTCCCCAACAGCCCCTGCCGGCTTGCATGGTGTTGCTGAAGTGCTGGAACACTAGGAGGACCCAAGCAGCAGTTGCTCGGTCTTCATTGTGCACATCCAGCTGGCACTTCATTGATTTCCTGGCTTCTTCATGGGGTGGGTAAACAGGTGAGTGAGGCCCCTGTTAAGAGGCTGGAATGCCTCCCTCATATTAGCTCTTGCTGTGGGCCATGGTGCAGTAAATATCTTTTGGTTCCCTGAACCTACTAGACACTATTCATTCTGACTGATGTAATCCTAGAGCATGGAAAAGAGGATGTGGGTGCTGGGACTTTGGGCTGCTCTGTTGCCCCACTGTGAGCAGGTTTGGTTGCCTTTCAGTTTTCCATCTGTCTTAGTGAGCTGGGGAGGACTCCGGCAATCTAATCTGTTTGGCTTTGGAAGGGAAGGAAGCAGAGCAAATATTATGGTTTGACAGCCTATGGGAAGAGAAGAATCCTAGCCCTGCCCAATATAAGCCCATCATTGAGCCTGGGAATTGGGCAGGGTGGGCAGATAGGGTGGCTGAGAGGTAGGAGGGATGGGGTCCCTTCCTTCCCCTTCTGAGGAGCCTGCGCTTGGTGCAGTGGGACTGTAACTGACCTTTATTCAAGTCTTGGGTTACTCTGTTCTTCTCTCCTCTGGCCTGGTCAATCTTTTGGGCTTTACAATTTATCTTCTTTCCGAAAGCCTCTTGTCTGCTCTGACCCCTGTTGACTGAACGTACCTGCGGAGGATTACAGGGTGGGTTGGGCTCTCTCACCTTGGAGGTCTCAGCCCTGCTGGTGCAGAAGCTCCTGACACTACTGCCTGAAGTGGGCAGAAGGCTTTCGGCTTAGGGCCTGTGGTGTGCTTTTCTGCCCACAGAGGTCGGCCAGCAGAGATAAAGGGGTGGGAAGCTAGATCTGCTTGTCCTTACACTCCTGGGAAACACTACAGTTCAAGTGCAAAGGCTAGTACTCGCTGTCCCATCAGCTAGGACTCAGATGTGGCCACCCACTTGCAAAGTGGCTCTCGGCTATTGTGCTTCTCCTTGGGGCGGAGCAGGAGGCAGCCCCAGCACCCCTTCCCTGGAACCAATAGGCTTGGCTGGCTTCTGTTAACTGTCAGGGGAGTCTGGCCAAGATGGAGCCTGTGGAGCTCTTGGATTTTTTTTTAACCTCTTGGAGAATTTTAGAGATGTAAAATATGATGGGTCTTGGAGTAGAGGCCAGAGTAAGGCACATTTATATCTTTCTTTGTGGGGGAGGCCAGTGTCATGGCCTTTTCACTGATACTGTTGATATTTGAGGGTAGAGATGGCCGCCGCCGCTCCTGCCCTGAACAGCTCTGGGGTGTCGTGGTAATCACATACTTACTTGTTAGTCACCCCCCCCCCCCCACTACACACACACACAAACATCCTAACAGCAGCATTTGCCTGGTGCTTACTCCTCATCAGACATCCTGGTAAGCACTTTTTACCTATTATTTATTTCACTTAATCCCCACGAGCAGCCTTTGAAGTAGGTACAGTGATTCTCTCGGTTTTGCAAACGAGGAAACAGGCCCCGAGGAGTTCAGTTCGGTTCAGCAGAGTCTGACTAAAACCCAGCCTCTTTCACTTCACTCTACCACATCAAGGGGTAACTGAAAATCAGCACGCCCTTTTTCATGGTCATCTGCTTGCAGGAGTTTCATCAAACGCACTCATACTGATCGCCACACCCAGCCTCTCCGCCTTCCCTGAGCTCGGGGCTGCGGGCACAGGCCTGCAGACAGACGCACTTCCACTGTTCTCGGGCACCTTCCAAAGGGCTAGTAGAGAGGAGAGACGGCGATGTCTGCTTTTCATCTTCCTTCTGCCCACATTTTAGTGGCTGACACTGTCAAGTTTTAAAGGAAGATTTTAACTCTGGGACTCCTGGGTGGTGACTGCTAGGGAGCCCCACCGAGAAACTGAATTCGTTGAGTCTTCTTAGTGGGGGGAATTGGACGATTCTGCAGGCTGGAGATCTCAGTCTTTACAGGCTGTTTAGAAAACCAACATGGCAGCTCACCGGCCCTGGTGGTCCTGCCGATGGAGGTGGCTTGTTAAGGAGCCTTGGGCCACGCAGGCCTTTGTTTCCTACTGGTTCCAGCAAACACATTTTCTCCGAACAGAGATGAGGCTGCTGTGTTAAGGCAGGTCATGAGTGTTTAAAATGTTTTGTTGTTCTTAGCATTTTTATCGCAGTGGTATTAATGTTCCATTACTTCTGCCATTTCCTCCCCATTTTTTCCCCCTTAAAAATTCTTTGAGTGTCTCTTGCCCTCCATTCAAAGTTCTTGGGTCCAGTGGGGATTGGGCTGTCCGAGTCAAGAAGGCTCCTTTTCTGAACTTCCCCATTCCTGTAGATGTTTGCATTCCTCGGCCTGAACTTCCGTTGGGAACATGTTCTCAGTACATTCTCTTCTCTCTCACATTGCTCTCCTGCCTGCAACTATTTGGAGTGCGCTCTGATGACATTTTCAAAATGCAGTGATGTTATAACAGGAGAAAATAGATGCTCCCACACTTCCTAAGTTATCATCTTTGGCCCATTCTCAGGGATGTGTTCTGAAATAGCTGAGCTGGTGTTTGGTTGTTGTTCTTGTGATTTTCGTGGGGCCCTTGGCATTGCTGAGGCTCCACAAGACACATCTCTGTGTGCTGCAGTTTAACGTAGGTGAGTGTTCCGTCACGAGGCCCGTGCACATTCTAGCAAGAGATGAGTGTCTATTCTTAACCTCCACACCCCAGTCTGTCTCTGCCATGTTCTAGTCCCCGCCGAGACCGCTGAGGTCATTTCCTGATAAACTTTCTCCTGTAGAAATTCAGCAGTTTCCTGTTGGTATCCCTGTCACTCACCGCCAGTGCTGGATGCCGCTGTCCCCAGCCCTCGCTCTCTTTCTCCCACCATCAGAGGGAGACGAGACAGGAGATGTACTTACTACGTGCCCCACCACATGTCAAAAAATGCCTTCCTGACCGTTTTCTGGGCTAAATCACCGAAATCCCCTGCCCTGCCAACACAGGGTAACCTGAAAGAAAAATCTCCAAATTTGAAAAACAAATTAATGAAGAATATTTTTGACCTTTCTTTGAACTGGAGGTTAGATTGCATCATAATGGGGCCAGTGCCATTTAGGACTTGATCTCTGTTATCCCTTCCTCGTATTTTTGTATTCCTCGGCAGTATCAGAATGGTCAGGCAGCTCAGTCTCCCTTATTTTACTCTCCTCTTCCCCTTATCGCCAAACTACATTAGTGGTCTTAAAAATCAAAATGTCTAATTCAGCAAACCATAGCTTTCATGACTTAATAGCTCTGTAGCTTTTTTTAAAAAAAGATTTTATTTATTTATTTTTAGAGAGGGGAAGGGAGGGAGAGAGAGAAACATCAATGTGTGGTTGCCTCTCATGTGGCCCCCACTGGGGACCTGGCCCGCAACCCAGGCATGTGCCCTGACTGGGAATTGAACCTGCGATCCTTTGGTTCGCAGCCTGCACTCAATCCACTGAGCTATGTCAGCCAGGGCTTTGTTTTCTTAAAAAAAAAAAAGTCTCTTTATCCATCTCTTTGTCTTTCCCACTATTTTTTTAAAACATGTCAACTCTCCCAAGTTTCAAGAAGGAAGATTCTATGGGGAGTCCTCGTCAGGTCCCCCTTCCTTTCCCTGCAGTGCTGGGCTCCGTGTGGCTCAGATGCTGTGGTAACAGAGGAAGAGAGGCATCAGCTTGGGCATGAATATTGTCGGCTTCAAGGACAGGGGCTCCTCTGAGGAAGCCCAGAGGGTGAGGAACCAAGAAAGGAACCCCCTGCAGGGGAAAGAATGAGCCTCTTTCTAAGAGGATATTGAAATAGGAGGTAAGATACCGAACTAGAATGGAGGGTGCCCAAGCTCTCTGAGTAGGTACCCAGTTCTTGGGCAATTGTGATGGGTGGGGTATTGCTTTATTAGATTTAAGGCATTGACACACCAAGAAAGTCGTAAGAGAACTATGATGCAGGCAAGGTTTTTCTTGTTTGTGGACTCTGGAGAACTAAGGAGTTGTCCTTAGCTTCGAAACTTCTATGCTGGGGATGAGGGTTTGTGTGGAGTTAAGTAGCTTTCCCTCCTACTAAACAAAGTAACATTCATTCCCGATAAGAAGTTGGGAAATACAGAAAATATGCAGAAGTAAGTAAAATTAACTTACAACCCATAGATATGAACTGCTAATATTTTGGTGTCTGTATGCCAGTTTTTTTTTCTAAATATAGATACAGAAAAATAATATTTAGAGGGTTGAGATCATATTATAAATCATATTATATCTTAAAAAATCTTATCAGGATACAGTTTCTCCCTATTTCATTAAAAAATGTCTCGAAAACATAGTTTTTAAATGATTGTGTAACATTTCCTTATGCAAATGCCTTATCATTTTTTAAATCATTCCCCGATCATTGGGACATTCAGAGCACTTCCAACTTTTTGTTATTACAAATTCTAGTGCCGTTGCCGTCTTTTTATTTTAATCTTTATTTGCATCTTTGTTCATTTACTTGGATGGAATCCTGGAAGTAGAATTACTGGGTCAGAGGGTATGAACATTTTTAGCTCTCTTGTTACGTATTGCCAAGCTGCTTCCCAGAAAGGTTCCTGCTCCTGCCCTCCTGGGCGCGTAACCATCTTAGGGACATTTTTCAAGCAGGTAACATGCGTTTCAAGCATCAGTCTTCTCGGTACTTTTTCACCCTTCTGCTGCCTCTCTCTTCCTTTGGCACGTGTTCTGTTTCTTAGGGTCATGGTCCCAGGCATCTCTTGCATGTTATGAGCCTGATAAAGATGTCAATTGCCTCAGTTCCTAGGGGACGATTTTATTCTGGGCTTGAATCTCCAGTGATGGAACGTGAGGCACTGACATGGGCAACGGGGGAGATATTTTGGACAGAGACCTCCCCCAGTGCCCCTGATCCCTTTGTAAGGTAGGCAGCTACTGACTCCCTTTTCCTTCATGAGCTTCCTCTGGTCAGCTGGCAGATGTTGGCCAGCAATCTTGGTTTAAGTGACATTTAACTCATTTTCTGCTGTTGCTCAACAGGTCACTTCATGCAAGTTCACTTTTTTTTCCTTCTAAGTTTCATTGTTACTATGAATGAAATATTTAGTATATTTTTATTTGCAGTACATACTTAGGAACTTAGGCACTGAAGAAATCTGGATCATGTAGAACTTTCCTCTTTTCTCTTTTAGTTTTCTTTAACACACACTATTTAGGTATCTGACTTGGGTGAGGCCAGGGTTTGGTTTGGTTTGGTTTGGTTTGGGGCATATGAGTAAGAGCAAGATTGATTGATAATTGATTGTGTGCACACATCATTTCGATCGCATTGCATGAAGTCCAGGAAGGAAGATGAAGCAGGAAATAGGTCTCGAGAATCGTAAAAAATCATAAGCTATGATCTGGTCTTATTATTACTTGGAATTTACATCGTTTCCCTGTAAAAGAAGAAAGCATGAAAATATGAGTTTCAGCATTACTTATAATAGTGAAAAATTAGGTGTAATTTATCTGTCTAATCATGGAGAAATGGTAATTTATAGTAAATACAGTCCAGTAATGTTATGCAACCATTAAAAACAATGATTACAAAGACTATGTAGCAACATGGAACATGTTTATGATATAATTTAAAATTTTAAAAAGGCCGATTATGCAGACAGGGGCATGAGAAAGCATGCAAAAGTGAAAATGGTTGGCTAGAGTGATCTTTTAAAAATGCCAACATTGTTACACTGTGATTTTTACACTACACACGGAGAACACCAGGGAGGTTTGGCCTGCTTTGGAAAGATAGGGAGGGTTGAGTAGGGGGGACCAAGGTCCCTTCCTGCATCAATGCCTGCTCTCTTTGTTTTCCATGTGTTGTGAAGGCTGAGAAGCTTGGCGGTTGCATTGTGCATTGCATTGCGGTGCTAGAGCAGAGGAGAAGAGGCTAGTAGTCTGAGAGGGGGCTGCTTGCTGCTTCACCCCTGGGGACACTTTGCATATTGTCTCAGGAGAGAGTCATTCTCAGAGTGCTGGGCTCAGGACACGCCCGGGGGCAACTCCTGGGTCAAACCACCGGATGTCACCCTCTACTCCATATTTGTATCCTGGGGAATTGAAGTTAAAAGGAAACTTAAGATGACAAGTGATTTTAGAGCGTCAGAAATTAGGCTAAAACTATATAACCGGAGGAAGGTGGTGAGTGTTGGGACATTTCAAAGCCTTGTCCTGCTCTTGGTAGGGGAATTTGGGGGTGATGGTATGTGTATGTGCATCAAGGTGGGTTTCCCCCCCTTCAGTGCAATTGCTAGCACTTCCCTTCCCTTACTGCCGAGTTGTCTGGGCTGAGCCTGGGGTGGCAGAGTCAGTTGTACTGGAGAGCCCCTGTGGGAAAAGGAAGAGGAACCGGCAGAGACTTGGAAGACGAAGGTGACAGGCCTAAGAGGGAGGGAGAGGCGATTTTGGGGGGCTGGGGACAGCAGGCTGTCCATCCCTAGTCTTAGCAGCTGTTGTGACAGGGGCTGCACAGATGGGGTCTCGATGACCTGTCAGAGGACTGGAGCTCAGGGCCTCGGGTTTGCGTTCTGTGCACTGCCTTGAGGCTGCCCCTTCTGCGTGGGGCGGCTGGTTACCACCACGTGTCCCTCATGCCGGTTCTCCTGCAGCTGATCCTTCCCCCACCTCCCACATTCTTGATGAGCTCTGTGACTCAGCGGCTTCTCGGGACATCTGAGCAGCCTCTGGGGGGCTAGAACCGCAGTCGGGAGATGTTGTAACCAGAACTCTTCCTTTTATTATCTTTCCTTCTGGGACATGAAGGTCTTCTCTCTCCCGTAGACGAGTGCAAATAAGAAGCCCCCTCCTCACAAGTGGGCAGTTGGAGGGCTGTGGAAAGAGTGCCTTCTCCAGCTTCTGCCTTGAAAAAAGACGGGCTCTAATTAATCCTGTTGGCTACAGAGGGCACGTTTGAAAGCCGGCCTGAAGCTGGGTGCGGTGCTTACCGACTGGGCCCTGAGACAGGAGGCTCTGTTATCCCGCTGCATTTCCTATGCTTTCTCCTGGAAATGTCCCAGGAGTGGCAGTAGTCCTGAAGCCCCTGGGAGTCCTGTCTCTCTGGCTGCTCCAAGGGGATTTGCTGAGTTTTCTTGGGGAATGGGTGCGTCTCCTCATCCTGACCCACAGCTGTGCACTCTCAGCGGGAGGTTGACCCAGCCTTTCTGCAGGGGACTCCTGGTTCTCCCTGTTCCCAGGGCTCACGCTGCATCCTTTCTCAGAGATACGCTCCACCAGCAACCAACGCCAGGCCTCTCACCTTTCCATCTTTGTTTGACCCAGTGTCTGCAAGAAGACTTCAAGTTCCTCCTGTGGCGTTTGTTCCTAATGCTTGGCTTGTCTCCCTCTCTTTCCCTTCCCTGTACTCACATTTGCTCCGTTGCGGAACTGGAGCTGGGGCGGAAGCTTTCTGTGCTGGGGCAGGCACGAGCAGCAGGGCCTCTGGCTGCAGGTACCCGTGACAGACCTGATGCTCCATTGAGCAGGGCTGTTTCTCCCGCCACCCCGGCCCTGCCGTGGTCCCCCACTTCCGCTACACTTCTTCCTTCTCCACTGCCATCTTTTTTAACCTCCTATTGCCACTTTTTATCTTTTTCTCACCTCCTCTTTTAGTTCTCTTTTTACGTCCTTTGCCCTGTCTCCCTGCCTGCTTTATTTGTCCCCATTGTTACTCAGCGAGCGGTCATGAGACCCCTGACCCCTCTCCCTTCTGATTGAGTTGTCTGTCCCAGTTGGTATTCTGGCCTTGACCTTATCAAGGGATTCACTGTTCACTGGTATCCTTATGTATGTGGGGCATTTTTCTCCTTGGGTCAGCCTTTCAACGCTGCCAGGCCCTTTGTGGGGGTGGGAGAGAACAGACCGCATCGCCAGTTGCCACCCTGAGAATTAGCCTGATGGTGGACCTGCCCCTGTGAGTCTGGAAGACGGCAGGTGTGGTGTCTCAGTAGCTTCCTTGCCGACCAGTGTCGCAGTGCAGGGAGTGGCCTGAGGTTGGCCGTCTCACGACTTTGCTTAGTTGTAGACTGAGAACCACGGTGGGCTTGGGCCTTAGTGGATTTTGCTTGTTGGAGCCCAGCAGGGCCAGGGGTGGGTGGTGTCTGTCCTTGAAAGTCTAAATGGTGTTTTCTAATTCCTGTGGGACTTTGTCCCCCTTCTGTAGTGTGTCGTGCACCAGGTTGGGTGTAACTGCTTGTGGGAAGTTGCTCATATTCCTTTGGGAGGAGAAGAGCGCTCCAGCCCTTCCTTGGGCTCTTCAGAGAGACGGAAGGAAGTCACAAGGATGGGGAGGCTGGCTTGAGGGTGAGGCGTGTCTCCTGACACCGAGATCCTCTTCTGGAGCCAGTGAAAGTGTTCAGGGGTTGGGGTTTTCTTCCGATCCCCCATCCTTTCGATTACAAGGGGCCTCTGGGTAACAGCAAAGTGAAGCAAATGAAGCATGTGGCCCTCCCACAAGGTCCCAGGAGCCCTCGGGGCAATTCTTGGGCACCTCCGTGGATCCGGAGGGGCTGCCATTGATGACTGAATTCCTGGCAAAGTTTTATCTAGGAATTTGAACTGGAGCTTTAATCCTTCCTGAGATAGTTTTTTAATGTATTAAACTAGGTTATGACCTATTTTCTAAGGCTTTTGTGACAAGCAATAATAATGCCTGGTGTTTATGCAGTGCTTAATAAGCCCAAGCACTTCATTTTCATTCACCAAAACCTTATGAGGTGCAGGTACTGTTATTATCCCCATTTTATAGATGCAGAAACTGAGGTGCACAGGATGAAATAGTTTGTGCTCACACAGCGAGTGGCCAGAACTGGAATTGGAACTCTGGCCCTTGACCCAAAGTCGAGGCTTATACCCTCTGTGTGTGCCAGGCTGCCTAATGCTCTGCTCGGCACATAAAAGAGCCTCAGGAAAGTTAGGCGATGCACGTTAATGGACTTTGATGACTGCTTACGGAATGGAATCCACAGAGGTTTCCAGGCTCCGGTTGGGGTGGAACATTTGGTGCCCTGGGGGAGGGAGCTGATGCGAGAGAGCGCCGCCAGCACGGCTTCTGACAGAGGTGAGTCAGGCCAGAGCGAGGTTCCTACAGGTCCGGAGGCAGGGCCCGCTTCACCCTCCCACCCTCCTCACCAGTGCCCCCTCCCTCCCGCCATGCAGGGTGATGCGAGCAGAGCCCAGGAATGCCTTATGTGGATCGGCAGAACCGAATCTGTGGGTTCCTGGACATCGAGGAGAATGAGAACAGTGGCAAGTTTCTGCGGAGGTACTTTATTCTGGACACCCAGGCCAACTACCTTCTCTGGTACATGGACAACCCCCAGGTGAGAGGCTGCCGGGGAGGGCGGCGGGGGGCTGGCTGTCCATCGCTGCCTGGGAGGAATGCACGTGCGATTAGCCTGAAGGGCTTCATCTGTCCCGGGCAGCACCGACCTGCGGGTCAGTAAGGAGGGGCAAGCGCCACCACACACTCAGGCACACCCACAAGCACGCTTGCACGCGTGCACCCTTGTGCACAGGAAATCATCCCAAATTTTAGTTTGAGAAAAAGCTCCTCTCCTGACCCAGAGGATCTGCTGTCTTTTCTCACAGTCCAGGAGAGGCCGGCCGGGCTGGATCCGAGGCATGACTTGCTTCCGCTCACCTCTCTTGTTAGGGCTGTGGCCTTGTGGCCACTCCTGCTCTTCCACTCTGGGGCCCTCCCCAGCAGAGTATGTGACCTGGTTCCCTGAGCTGGACAAACGGTAGACTTCCCTGGTCTCCTGCATTGAGCCAGGAGTCCCAGCACTGGGTTGCAGGTGACCCTGGAAGTCACGTACTTTTGCTTTCTTGCACTATAGATGAAAACAGCTGAGGCTCAGACCTAGGAATCGACAGGGGCCCCCTAAGTTTTATTGCGTTACCTGGGAGTCCCCGGAATCGTCCCTGGTCTGGGAAGGCATTGCTCTGCCCCTGGCGTGGGATCTCCGGTCTTTTTCTGGTGCTGTGAATGCCGTAGGCCCTTTCCTTCCCACCGCCCTAGAGCAGTTTGGTGGAATGAGGCCCCAAAGACTGGCGTGGCCCTCGAATGGCAAGATCATGGGTCGTGGCCACGTTGGGGCGGGGCGGGGTGTGGGCCCGAGATTTGGCTCTGGCTCAGAGACTCTGGAAGAGGACAGTCTGAGTGTCGGGGGATGGGTTTGGGCTTTAAGATGTGAAGCGGAAAAAGAAGCCTGTGAGTCTCTAGGTCATTATCCGGGACTGACCCTCCAGAGACCTCTGGCGTTTGTCATCTGGATTTAATGGCTGAGAGAAAATGCTATAGATACAGAAAACACACCCGCAGATGAGCTGCCGAGAATCGCCGTCTCTGGGAAAGACTCAACCCCAAACAACCGTGCCCCCTGTTTTACCCCACATTCCTGATAAACCCTCTGGTGATTCCTTTTATTGAAAGTGCTGAGCATGCAGAGCAAAGCCTACATACAGACGCTTACATCCTTGGCATAGTCTGGAGCGCTGGCCTCTCCTGCTGTTTGTTTGGGGGTTTGCCTTCGGGCCCTGCTCTATCATTTTCCCCGCGGAGGTGCCCACAGCTGAGTCAGCAGATCTGCAGTGGAAGGAAGTATCATTTTAGGTGCTACTTCCCCACTGTTGGAGGAACTTGAAATCAAGTCCTGCGGCCAGCAGACTTGGCTTCTGGCATGCCAGGGATGAGCCCGGTGACTGATGGTCTGTGAGGCTCATCATTCCTTTTCCCTTTTCCGTCCTTTGTGTACCTCTTCCCACTTACCTGCCATGTTATCCCAGGTAACTCCAATGTATTTTTGTCCTGTTTCAGCTGCTCAGTGCTATGCTTCTCACTAGGCCTGTTCTTAACCCAAAGTCACTTGCTCAGGGAAGCCTGCCTAGCTGCTGCCGGCAACCGCCCCTGAGAGTTGGACCCTCCTTCACACTCGGCCACAGGTTGAGAATCTTGCTGTCAGTGACATGTCACCTGGGACCACCGTGTCACCATGTCCAGTCTCGAATGTTGCCAGTTGTCAGGATTTCTCTTGCTCTTCCCAGCTTTCTGATTTGACTTGGGTTCCAGGACCTGTGCTAACCGTGGATGCCAGGCCTTGGGCTGCCTTCCTGGGGTGTCTGGGTGCAGCCTCTGCAGCGGGTCCCCCCCTGCCCAGGGAAGCCTCCTGTGCGTCCCTGTCCGCTGAGCTCTCTTTGTGCCACAGCCTTCTTTGAGTTTGAGTTACCGAATGAAACGCGTGGCCCCTGCTGCAGATTCTTTACGTTTTCCCTGGAGGCAGAAATTTCAGCTGGCTTGGCACATGCCTAAAAAAGGAGAGTCTGGCTGTGACACAGCAATATTTTACTTCTTTACTTCTAGAAGCAACGTTTTACTTCTTCAGTTGTTGGCTTAGCTCTTTGTTGTACTGAAGGCCAAACCGCCATTCTAGACTTGGGAGTGGGTATTTTTGTTAAGTTGTGAAATAGTGTTAGTGAACATTTATTAGTATGCGCTAGGCACTGTCCTGAAGACTTCCCTGGGTTTTCACTTCATTCTGACAGCAGTCTCACTGGTAGGTGTTAATGCCCTCGTTCTGAAGCCGAGGCGGGTGAGGCAGCGAGGGGCAGGCACTTACCCACCCGTGGTTACATCATAAGAAAGGGGCAGAGCCAGGGTTCTAACCCTGGCAGTCTGAGTCCAGTTTCCCTGCTATTATTGCTGATAATGAGACAGTCATTTTAATGTTGCTGGGGAGGAAGGAACACTTTCAAAGGTAGTTTCTGATTAAGAAATAGAAGCCAGAGGACTCTCAGGGCTGGGAGCTCCCAGGGGGCTCATCTGGGTTAGCTTTTGACCCACAGTGCCCAGCATTTGGTAAACGTGTATTTGTTGAATGAATGAATGAACTAAAGAGGGCCAGGTAGAGAGATGGTCAGAGGGTGGGCTTTAGGAAATGCAGAGCACCTGACCCTGTGCTCCTGGGGTGGGGGCGTGGCCTGAACCAAATGGAAGTTCTGGAGCATGCGCAGCATCAGGAGAAGACGGACTGGAGGTGACCCCAAGAACAGACTAGAGGGTTTTGGTCTGTCCCCGTGAAGGGAGACATTGGGAACTCCATTCAGTCACTGAACCTCTTACTTGTATAAGGAAAAGGAGATGCCTGATGTATAGTATCATGGTTATTTGATAGATATGAATAAGCAGGGGATTTTCTGAACCCAGGTGTCTGATCCCTGTCTGTTTAAGCCACTCAGTGTTTATGGAGCCTGTTTTTACCACCACTGTTGCTGCTGTTATTACTAACTGCAGGTTATACTTACTGAGTCTCACTGAGTGATTTCCCTCTACCAGCCATTGTGCAAAACGCATTACATGTCGCCTCATTAATTCCTCTCAAGAGTCCTGGGGCTCGGGGGCTATGGTCAGTCGCACAGTGTTATTCTGCAGGGTGCAGAGAAGTCCAGTGACTTCGCTCAAGGTTGCACAGGTGGTCAGTGCAGGGCTGGGGCTGGGTCTGGGTCTGTCTGACTCGAGTGTCTGCACTCTTCACCCTTGTCTTCCTTCCTCCTGCTGGTGTTTGCACTCAGCCTTGGGCACGGCCCTGGAGACCCTATGGAAGGTGAGCTCAGGGAGGTCTTTACCACTAGGGAGCATCAGGTTCGGCTGGGGAGATGCAAACAATACACATAAGACTATAGTGCTAAAAATCCGAGTCCATCTTTATAACAAGATAGCGCATCATTAAGTTGAACCGCCAGATGCCAGTATTTTGGTTGGAGGAGAGGGGGCTGCAGGGCCCCCTGCTGCTGCCCGTCTCGGGAAGAGTGGGGCCTGGAGGTGGAGTCTTAGAGGGAGGTTCTCAGGCCGGGGAGACAGAAGACCAAGAATTGGATCCTGGCTCTGCCACTAAGTTGTTTTGTGTGTGAGCAAGCCATGTATCCTCCCCGGGCCAGAGGCATTCCCGGTGATCCCTAACCTGGCTTTCGGCCCTTTATTCCCCGAAAGGCTGAGAGTAGGGTAGGATCCTGGAGCTCAGCAACACTGTAGGACCCAGAGTAGTTGAATATGCCTGTATGCTGGACACCAGTCACATGCTGAGGCTTCAGCAGTGAGCAAGACAAAGCCTTCGTCTTCAAGGAGCTTGCAGGTAGCAGGGGAGGTAGAAGATCAGATAAAAATGTGGCAGGACGAGCTGCAGGGCACCCCTCTGAGGAGGGGGTAGCAATAAACCCAAACCTGGAAGTGAATACTAAAATGATTCACATCTGTAGAGCACTTTGCTGGTTTTGGAGTGTTTTCACTTACAATACCTCATTTGATTGTCATGTGTCCTGGAGGAAGCGGGAGAGGAGGGTGTTTTCAGTGAGGGCAGCAGCAGGCTTTATGGGGCGGGGCAGCACCGAGGGGGAAGGTGAGCTAGTCCGCCCAGAGGGTGTTGACGGTGGGGTTCCCCAGGGGCCCCAAGACAAGGATTTGTGGCAAGTTCTTTATTAAGGAAATGCTCCCCTGAGACTGTCAGGTGTGCTGGGAAGCAGGACAGGCAAGGTGAGGAAGCCGGACCAGGGTGTGAGAAGTCTTCAGAGTGTAGGTAGGCCTTAGCCCGCTGCTGTGGGGTGGAGGGAGGGGACAGTAAGGGAGGCCTAAGAGCTGTCCCCGTGGAACTGGGCTTTTGTGTGCCTCACCGGACAGATGTGGGCCAGACTGCTCCAGCAGCCCGACGGCAACCCTCTGAAGTAGAGCTGCCGGTGCTGGCCATGGTGAGCACAGCAGGACATCGGAGACGGGAGGCCAGTGACAGTGTCCGCTCCCGGGGCAGATCGCAGGTCATGCGAGGGGTCAGCCTACGTGCTGGTGCGTGCCTTGAATACTTGCCAATGTGTAGTTTCCTTGTGGTAGAGTAAGGAGTCAAGGTTTTTCAATGTAGGCCCTGGTGACACCAAACTGATCTAGGGGGAAATCTGTTAGCTAAAAAAGACCCCTATAAATGCAGAGTTTCAATATTATTGATTATGATCACTGACTTGGCTAATGCATTTAAAAACCAATATGCTGACAATGTCAAGCACATAAATAATTCTTGAATAGAAACAAACCTTGGCTGGATTTTCCTTAAAGCTCTTCTGTGATGTGATGGCCCCAGCACTTGTATTTTAATTTAGCATTGGTCCCTATCGTGAGAGAGGGCATGAAGTTCCTTAATAAGGCTTCTCCCTTCTATTACATTGACCTACAGAGTAACTAACCATGTGTTTCAGTTGCACAGCAACGCTTATGTTCCACCTGCCTGGTGCTCGCTTGGCTAAGTAATTGCAAGACTAAATTATATAGCCCTGAATAAAGGATACATAGAAGCACGAAACACTATTGCACTAGATTGTTGTTCTTGTCGAATTTACTCTGCAAAATGTATTTTCTCTTATTGGTCAAAAAATATCTCCAAAGGCCACGATGTGAATTTTGGAACAAAATACCCATAATATAATATCAAAAAAGATTACATCTCTCCATTTCTCCTGGTATCTGTGGGGCCTAAATAAAAACCTTTTGCTTTCCTTCTTTTAAGAATAAGCTTTAAGCAATTTCTTTCCACTGAAAGGGGCAAAGAGCTTTGCTGTGTTGACAAAATGATGAATATTTGGCTGCATTTTAGTAGAAAGCATACGGAGAAGTGGTAGGAAATTATATTAATACATAACATATAATGGATAATAGTTTTGTCTTAAAGGCTAGGAGAACATGGTGTGTTTTATGAAATTGCATTTTCTGTATCAGAAACCTTCTTGAGAAAAATGTGGCTGAAATCCAATAATGTTTAAAAGATTTTTGTATAATATGCTTCACCTTGTCAAAACGCCAAGAACCAGTAAGATAACGTCCTTTACAAACTGGCCAATAACTGCAGCTGGTGCAAAATTTGAAATGTGGGAAAGCTGATACAGTGACAGGTTTCTTCCTCCCACTCCTGTTCCCCGGCTACACATTTCCCTGGCCAGAGGCAACCAGTATGACCAGTTTCTGTGTCTGCCCAGGGACTCTCTCTGTATATACAGGCGTGATGACTCTCAGATCTTCAACAACTGTTTGGGCAAAGTGTTCTTAATTCATGGATTTGGTGTAAGCAGCACATTAGTGATCTATGTGACACGTGATTTCAAGGGTTAAGGAGCATTTCCGGCATGCTCTTGTCTATCATTGTGTTAGAGTAAGGATGCAGAATTCCTTTGGGGGGGAAAAATCCCCAAAGAAGATTTCAAGTGACAGATCTGTACTTTGGCTAAAACGCATATTGAATAAATGCAGCAAATAAATGCAAATTGAATAAATAAATGCAAATTCTGCTAAGGCTTAATGATCATTAAATTATGCTTTAAGAATTAAAATTATGTGTGGACTTGTGAGAGTTACCATAAAATACTGCAAGTGCAGTTTTGTTTTCTATAGTAGTCTTATTTTTTAAAAAACAATTCTTGTCTTTATGACAAGGTGGACTTGGTCTAAATTGAAAAGTGGAAACTAAGAAGCTCTTTGGGGCCGTCGTGGTCACACTCAGCACTGCCTGGGGTTGAAGCTGAAGAGAGGGAAGCTGCGGAACCTAGCAGGGGCCCTGCTAATCCTCGGTGACGGCTGTTCTACGTTTTCTTAAAATTTGTCTCTGTTTATATTGCCATGTTTTCCTTTAGACTTTAACCTCCAGCGTTCATCTGCTGTATCTATTTATATATCTAGTTCTAACTATTTTACATCTCTAGTATAGACAAGAATGCCATGTTATTGGTAAAATAGCGTTGGGGAGGAAGAGCGGGCACATGCACGCCTGGGAGCAGGGCTGCGCATCAGACTGTGCTCCGGAGCCCACTGTGATGGTTGCACCAGCCGAGCGCAGGGTACCCGGTGGACACGTCAGTTAGCGGAGCGTCCGCGGTTCGCTGAGCCTCAGGTCCTCATCTGTAAAATACGTGTAATAACACGAGTTACCTCGCTCTCTGACACAGTTGCTGTGAAGATGGAATCAAGTAATGTACATGAAAGTACCTTGATAAACTCCAGAGTTCGTCACATTAGATGTTGGTAGAAATGTTACTTGTTTAGGAACTTTTGTTCTGGCGGTGACCTGAGATGGACAGGGAGGTGGGGAGAGCCTGGAGCTGGAGGGGCCGGTGAGGAACCTGTCCCACAGCTGCCTTAGGTGAAAATGGTGGTGGTGTGGAGGGAATGAGAGGAAGGGACAGATTTAAGGGCCCTGGGAAGGAAGACATGGACGTGCTGGGGACCGCCTGAAGGGTGAGGCAGAGCGGTCAGAGGCTTAGTGCCTGCTTGGCTGGGCGGAGAAGGCGGAGCCGCGGGCAGAGAGGGAGAAGTTGGGAAGGGAAGCAGCCAGAGGGTGGAGGGGGAGTGGGGACTGAGTTTGAGATGCATGTGGAGGAGGCCACGTTGAGGGAAGGGGAAAGCATGGGCCGACTGAGTTTCAGGTTTCAGAAACGTTTAGGTGGCCAGTCGGCGGAGTCTTGGATCCTGCACCTGTCCTGGGGACTATCTAGGGCCCAGGCCTGTGACCCTGTCGGTAGGTCACTGTCACCAGGATTGAAAGAGGAAGTGAAAGAGCTGGGAATGTGGCCGTCGAGAGACGTCCACGTCATGAAGTCCGTCGTGGCTAACGCCGGTGCTGGTGCAGGCCAACGAAGGGAAAGACTAAATAGATCTCTTTGAACTGGAGACTGGGGAGAGCAGCCACGGGCATTTCACCTTTCTTCAGGTGGTGTCAGGAAGTGGAGCTGCAGGGTGGAGGGGACACGTGTTTGAGACCAGAGCAGCAATGAAGCCACTGCTGGGGTCACATACTGTCTGAAAACAGCCTGGTCACTGTCCTTGGATTACCCTCTCATGCCACGGTGGGGCTGCGGAATATGGGGCAGAGGGAGCTACACTCTCCCCTCCGTTCCCGTTGCACTGCTCTTCTCAGGCAAGTCCTTTGCTGAGGGTCTGTGTCTGGCTCAGGCTTTTGGTGGTTTGCGCTGTGGTTTCAGCCTGTGGGCAGCCATGGTGGCTCCTGCCTTAGCTGTGGGATTTCCACATACATTCTTTTCCTACTTCTCCCCAGAGTTGACCAGCAGGCCAGTTTTTGCTGCCTGCCGCATCCCTTGCTGTCTGCCAGGAGCCCTGGAGGGAAGGGAAGGGAAGAGGGCACCAGCATCTCTCCTTCCCCCTTTGTCCTGTGAATCCCTGGTCTTTCGGAGTTGGGCAGCCAAGAGCCAGTTTGACTAGTTCCTGCCCTGCCCAGCTTGGGCAACTCTGCAGGGCCTCTTCTGGTGTAACCCTGCTGGTCCAGCTCTTGTATTTACCTTTCATTGATAATCAACTCTTAGATAATAAGCAGGTCTTTGTACATTTGAAGGATTGTCTCATGGGAGGTGGCCTGATAGAAAGGAAAGTGCATGGGATTTGAGAATCAGGAAGGGTTAGTTAGGTTCCACCCCTGGCCCGACTGCTCAGTGCCTGTCTCACCTTGGGCAAGTTGCTTCACCTGCTCAACCTTTAGTTTCTTCATCTGTAAAATGGGATTGTTAGAATTAGGTGACAATGTGCAAAGGTGCCTGTCAGCAGGCCTGATATATAATAGACTCTAAAGATAGGTGCATTTCTTCCTTTCTCAAGCTGTGCTTCATCAGGGCGGCCGATCGGTGTTGGGAGTAATGAGCTCTGTCTTCTCTCTGCCCCTTGAGGAAGTCATTTCCCCAAGCTGAGCTGTGGACGGCTCATGTGGTGAATGATGAGGCATCAGCAGAACCTTTTAGTGCTGACATTCTGCGAATTTGTGAATCTATAGTTAGGTCTTCTGGTCGTTTCTATGCTTCTTGTTACTCTCACTAGAAGATGGGAAATTTTCCTATTTCAACAAGATGTAATGTTGCTTCCAGAAGAAAGGCTTACCATGGGAGATACCTCAAAGGGCTTACCTCAGCTCTTTGCTTGCTGATGGAAAAGAAACGACCCTATACCTCCCATTCATGGGGAGTGGGAGCCCCTTTGAGGTCCTTGGTGGCAGAAGAACATTTGAGCAGAAAGCAAGGCGCTGTCTTCATAAAGCCATCATTTAACAGGAGCCTGCCTTGTGCCCTACATTGTTCCAGAGAATGTAGAAGTCCCAGAAGTGTACAAGTTGTTCCTGACTTACAAACATTTTCACGCACAGTTGCTGCCAGCCGTGCGTGCAATTGGAATCCCTTGTCTCTCCCTGGCTCTTCTCTTCCTTGTCCCTACTTACTGCTGGTGCAGCAGCCAGGGCCACTCTGTGGGCTGTGGCTGGGTGCGGCCCTTTCTCTCACCAACTGCTGTGTCTCCAGTGCAGAGCCAGCAGGGTCAGCTGGTGCCTGCAGCTGTGGTCCTCAAACCTGGTGGCACACAGGAATCTCCAGGGACATTTAAAAGTGTACAGGTGCCTGGGCCTTCCCCCAGATCAGTTAAAACCTTGGGGATGAAACCCAAGATTAGTTTGTTTAAAACTCTCCCCCATCCACCTCTGTCTCCGCTCCCCGTGGGTCAGCTGCTCCCACCTCGGAGGCTTCCGGCCCCTCTTCCTAGTCCACTCCTGAACTCCCTCTGCCCACCCTTGACCCCTTTTCAGCTGGGACTCAGTCCTTTCATGATCTCTCCACCCCATTCCTGTCCCACAGGAAACCTGCTCCAGGTCATGGGACCTGCAGAGTCAAGCGACACCCAAGTCACAGACGTGAACAAGTCTCCCCAAGGAGACCCCGTGTGCCGAGGCCGTGCTGTGTGCCTGTCCTCCGTGAGGGTGGGGGGCGTTTGGGGGCTGGTTTTGGAACCTAACCGCCATACCAGTAGTGCTTTCCTTTAAAAATCGAGTAAGACTTTCCTTAGAGCCTCCATGTGCTTGAAATCTAGTAAGAACAGACTTAAATTCACAGAAAAATACACCCCAGCACAGAATCCAGGGCTAGATTTTGCCATGTAGGCTGGTTGTTCTCAAACTTGGGCCTGTTAAGGGATCCCTTGGGAATATTAAAAAAATGTATGTGTTCTGCCCACATTCCACTTGATCTGAATTCCGTGTTTTTCGGGTGAGGCTTGAGCCTGGGCCTTTTCAAACAAGCTGCCCAGGAGAGTGTGAGGTGCAGCAAAGTTGGAGGAGGGTTGGTGTGCGTGAAACCGGTGAGAGCAGGGGTCAGGTCAGGCTGCAGCCAGTGGAGGTGGGGTCTCATCCCTTCCCCGGAGGAGACAGGCGGTGGCCAGGAGAGGCAGCTTGCTAGTCTGCGACGCCCTGCCCCTCCCCAGGTGCTGTTTCCTGGTGTCCCCACCCTGACGTCTGGCTGCCGCGGCCGCACCACTCAGGCGTGCTGGCACGCTCTTCCTGGAGCAAGACGTGCTTGGGGCTGCCACCTGGCAGCGAGCTGTCACCATTAATCTCCCAGGTCCAGTAACCAGAGTAGACACAGAGCTGTCACTCCAGATCAGGCCTCCGTGATTCTGGGGCTGTTTTCTCCTGTCATTTGTTTCCCTCTGGGTGGTGAGGATGGTGGGGGGAAACTGCTTTTTCAGACGTTCGTCACATTTTCCTGGCTTCTCATGCTGGAGAGGAGGTACACGTGAGCTTAGGAGTGGGCCGTGGGTGGGCTGTGGGTGAAGCGGTGAGGACACCCCGCCCCCGGGGTAACTGGGCCTGGAGAAATGCTGTCTCCTTCTCTCTGAAGCAAGGCTCCGAGGGTGGAGCGGCCGTGGAGGGTGGAGGGGATGAAGTAGTTGAAATCTGATCGGCTCCTATCTGTCATTATGTTTGGGTTAGTGTCCCAGTGGTTCCCCAAATCCCACTTCATCACTCATCATTCGGGATAGGGCCCTGGAGGCCTTTGGGTTGTGGTTTGGGGTCAGGAGAGTGAGTTGTGCAAGACCAGCCCTGAGACTTGGCATCTGCATCTTGTAATTAGCGTGCGGGTCGGAGATAGGAGCCACCTCGGCTCGGCGCTCTGTGTGTGTGTTCACGTCACTCTCCCAACACATGCTGAAACGGGGCTTATTACCGCCCACAGTCCTACAGCAGTAATGTCCTAAAGCTAGAATTCCAACAGCTCGTGCTTCTTAAAATGACACTGTGTTGCTTGCAAGGCATCAGGGCAGAAGTCAGGAGACCTGAGCTGTATGTGTAGTTCAGGCTCTGCCACCAATTATTACCTTGGACAAATCCCTTCACTCACCGGTCAGTTTCTGCAAGAGCGAGATGGGGGCCTGGGGGGTGGATCAGGTGCTCCGGGTCCAGCAGAGGCCTGTGGCTCTCTCTGCGTGTTTCTGGAGGCCATGCACACCTGGGCCTGCTCTTGGCCGTCTCACTCCATGAGGAGCTGGGCATTTGCCCAGAGAGATTGACACCCTCCTCTCCTCTGGGGCAGTCAGCTGCTCATGGGCCTCCTCGGGTGTGGTGGCTCCTTTTTGGACCCTGATTTAGGGGCTACACCCAATAGAGGGTTCTTAAAAAAACAAAACAAAACAAAATGCAGTCACTGTATCACTGAAAAAAAATGTGTAAATCAAATCATCCATAGCTGAAATGCTGATCGGGCCACTTAAAGGCAGATTTTTAGACTTACGGCCTCATTTGCAAAAGGGAGGAGATATTCTTTCTAGATCTCTTACTGTAAGATTCTAAGGCTCTGAGAAGCCTTTTAGTATGGTATTATTTCTGTCCATTTTCTTGCGAATGGGACATTTCACACATTCCATTTGCTTCAAGGAGTATGTATTAATGTAGACAGTTGGGCCTGGAAGGAGTCTTCCCTCTTATCTAAGATTATTTCTTAAGGGCAGTCTCCCCAGAATGACAGGCCATTTCACTGTTAACCCTTTAGGAAATTTATTAAATTCCCATTATCTAAGATCCACCTCTGTTGCTTTGCCATGACCTGGGTAATGGTGCTTCTTGGTTATTCTTTAAGGTTTATGGAAACCTTAAAAAGAGAGACCAGCAGGAGTAACGGACAGGCTCTCAGGTTCACGGGGAGTGAGTTTTCCAGGTTACAGATTAGAAACTCCACGAGTGTGACTTACTGGCCGTTTCTTTGGTCCTCTCCCATCCCTGTGTCATGGCTTCGTTTCTGACAGCGGAGAACTTAGAAAGCCAGAGTGATTGTGCCAAGGTAGATATTGCCACACAGGGTACCTGTGAGTTTCTTCCTATTTTAATGAAACTTGTACTTTGTGTTTTATAGTGTACGGACATCATAACAGTCCTGTGAAACAGACTGAACAGCTATATTTTTTATTTCCGTACTGTGTGAATCTGTACCCTATTTGTTACGAAAAGAAGTTGAAGTGGCATAAAATAGGACCAAGCCAACAAGGAGATCAGACTAGTCAGGACGGAAAAACATAGTAGCTGACACTTGTTCAGTGTCATCTGTGTGCCAGGTGCTCTTAAATGGACTCACTCGTTCTTACAGCGGCCTAATGAGGTAGGTACAAGTTACCAGAATGGAAAACTGAAGATGAATGGCTATGGAACTTACAGCCAGATGGTGGAGCCCACACTTTTACCCACTGTACCAGAATGCCTCTCTCTAACCCATAAGGCCATCAGTGACACTCATGCACACGTGTAGTGGCAAGAATCACCACTGTTTTACAAGGGAGGAGTGAGCTAAAGAATGGGTAAGTGACTTGCTCAGGGCTGCAGAGCCAGTAAGTGGCATAAGCAGAAGTAGAAGCCTGGTCTCCTGTCCCTCAGTGCTGTTTCCATGGCCTCACATAGCATCCTTCTTAAAATGAAAAACATTTTTTTTTTCCAGAACCTGGCAATTGGGGCAGGAGCCGTTGGATCTTTGCAGCTGACCTACATCTCGAAGGTAATGTTGGTCTGGCGCGCTGGGAATTCATATTCTGTAAGTAGGTTTAGTATCTAAACAAGAGGAAGTGTCAAATCCTCTGGGTGTTGGCATTTGGGGGTGTTGCTTGGGCAGCTCCCCCTTCCTCACCACTGCCTATGGAGGCTCAGCTGCTGGCCAGGAGTGGGTGGAGCTCTTGTCAGCAAGTTCTTGGGGGTGGGAGCGCCGCAGCCTCCTTCTCCAGGGACACATCAGCCAGTGATGCTCTCAGCTCCAGCAAGGGAGGTATTGGTGGTGGGGGTAGGTGTGAGACGTGACCTTTTCTGGTACTTGGGACAAGGAAGAACACCAAACAACAACCCCTAGTGACTGTAAAGGGTTCTCCCAAAGGGTATGATTAAACAGGAGCATCTCAGAAAGAGCTGGGGCTGCACTGGAATCGTATCAATTACTTGGACAGGGTAACTGTGGAGGGAAGGCTAAGAACGCCTTGAGAAGGTGCTCAGATGTACCAGGAAGCCATTCAGCAGCCAGGTAACTGCTGTAGAGTCTGGCAGGCAGGCTGACAGCCACCCCCTGGCCTAGTTTGTGCATACAGCGTGAGAGTGCCCCTCTTTGGTGCTGAGACCTGGGGTTGGGAGGGGGGAGGGGGGATGGGGCTGGTGGATGGCACCCACATGTAGCTGCTGAATTCAGCTTCTTTTAGTGGCCCCTCCCTGGAGCAGGCCCCAGGGCTGACCCGTGAGGCAGCAGTGATAAAAAAGGTCAGAGGATTTAGAGCCTCACCAGAAAGAGGAACTCTTTGTCCAGCGAGGAGAGCCAGGTGGCGCCCAGCCAGCACTGAGGTTCTGGAAGTCCTGCTCTGCCCACTTACCCCTCACTTCAGGCCTCTTGGGGACCTCTGCTTCCTTGATCAGGTTCTCTCGCCCTCAGTGGGTTGAGACAGGGTGGAGGGGACCATAATTGGAACAGCTCCCGATTCTTTTTCATAACAAGCTTTGGGAGTCTTGGGTTCAGCCCTCCATCTCTGCCAGTCAGGGGGTGAGTGGCAGCTGCAGGAGAGTCTGGCAGCCTCTGAGCTGCTAGAAGAGGAGATAATGACCTGGAGGCAGAGGGAGGGCCTTTGAAAGCTCAGATTTGAGATTTGTGCATGCCTTGTGGTGAGAAACGTGGCTGCCTCCCCTGTCCTGTCCAGACTTGCTGTGAGCTCATTAGGTCATTTCTCTAGGAGATTCAGAGAAAGAGGATTCAGAGAGAACCTCAGTATTAATGAAACCCCCAAATCTGCCTGATTAAGAGGGTTAGGGAAGGGTTTTTTTTTTTTTTTGGATGGGGAAGAGTGGCTATAGTCTTTTGCTGAATTGTGATTTATAAATGCAGCTCAGATGAGGGTTTTTAGAATTCTCAGCTTTGGAGATGGCCTCATTTAGAAAGGATGGACCTGCCTTTTAGCCCGTCACTAGGGAGAGGCAGGCCTGGATTGGCCTTTTGCAGAACCCACAGCTGCCAAGAGTCAGGTTACACAGGGCTGAGGGCCTTTAACTCCTGCCAGAATGCAGGGATTTCCCCAGGAAAACGTTAAGCAGTGGTACCATCATCACATTCCAGGGTGTTCCATGCTAACCCCTAGTATTCCCTCCCGCAGTGTCAGCCTGCCTTCTGGTGTAGGGGTGGTCTCTCTTCAGGGTGCTGTGCTGTTCTGTGTCTCTTCCGTGAGGGCTCGTGTTGGGAAAATGGGTCCCTCAGAGGGGCCAACAGAGGTGAAAGTTCTTGACTTGACGTCATCCCAGGCATCAGTGGCAGCAGAACCAGTTCTTGGGCGAACTAGGGAATAATTGGTGCTGGCCTTCGGTGCCGTCTCCTCACTTTGCCCAGTGGCCTTCAGCACTGCCCCAGACGCACCTTGTGTCCTGTTTTGTCAGGGCCTTGCCTTCAGTGACTGTAAGGAATCCCTTCGTAGAGGGAGCAGTGGTTCCTGTCCACAAAAACTCCCGAAAAGGGTATTAGAAAATGGAGAGACTTTGTTCAGGTGAATGGTGTGCAACCTGGGGAGATGTAGCCTTTGGCACTCTGAGAGTGTGCCATCTTATGGAGAAAGTCACCCCCCAGGTTTCCCAGTTAGGTCCATTTTGTATAAATGAGGTATCCAAATTTGTATGGTTCTTTTTTTTTAAAGTATGTTTTATTGATTTTGCTACTACAGTTGTCCCAATTTTCCCCCCTCTGCCCAGTACCCCTCTTCCCTCCAGCAATCCTCCCCCCGTACTTCATGTCCATGGGTCGTGCATGTAAGTTCTTTGGCTTCTCCATTTCCTATACTGTTCTTAACATCCCCCTGTCTGTTCTGTACCTACCAATTTATGCTTAATCCCTGTACCTTTTCCCCCATTCTCCCCACCCCCCTGCTGATAACCCTACAAATGATCTCTATATCTATGATTTTGTTCCTGTTCTAGTTTGCTTAGCTTTTCTTTTTTTAATTTTTTTTAAGATTTTTTATTTATTTATTCTTAGACAGTGGGGAAGGAGGAGAGAGGGGGAGAGAAACATCAGTGTGTGGTTGCCTCTCACATGCCCCCCCACTGGGGACCTGGCCTGCAACCCAGGCATGTGCCCTGACTTTTAATTGAACCAGCAACCCTTTGCTTCACAGGCCAGAGTTCAATCCACTGAGCCACACCAGCCAGGGCCTAGTTTGCTTAGCTTTTCTTTGTTTTTGTATTCAGTTGTTGATGGTTGTGTTTGTTGTCATTTTAATGTTCATAGTTTTGATCATCTTTTTCTTAAATAATTCCCTTTAACATTTCATATAATGAGGGCTTGGTGATGATGAATTCCTTTAGCTTTACCTTGTCTGGGAAGCACTGTACCTGCCCTTCCATTCTAAATGATAGCTTTGCTGGACAAAGCAATCTTGGTTGTAGGGACTTGCTTTTCATTGCTTTGAATACTTCTTGCCAGTCCCTTCTTGCCTGCAAAGTTTCTTTTGAGAAATCAGCTGACAGTCTTATGGGAACTCCTTTGTAGGTAAAACTCTGCTTTTCTCTTCCTGCTTTTAAGATTCTCTTTATCTTTAAGCTTTGTCATTTTAATTATGATGTGTCTTGGTGTGGTCCTCTTTGGGTCCAACTTGTTTGGGACTCTCTGTGCTTCCTGGACTTGTATGTATTTCCTTTGCCAAATTAAGGAAGTTTTCTTTTTATTTTTCAAATAAGTTTTCAATTTCTTGCTCTTTCTCTTCTCCTTCTGGTACCCCTGTGATTTGGATGTGGGCACTTTTGAAGATGTCCCAGAGTCTTCGTGTTCTCTCCTCATTTTTTTGAATTCTTATTTCTTCATTTTGTTCTGGTTGACTGTTTATTTCTTCCTTATGTTCCAAGTCATTGATTTGACTCTTTTTCTTCACTGTTGGTTCCCTGTGGATTTTTCTTTATTTCACTTAGTGTAGCCTTCATTTCTTCCCTTATGCTTTTACCATACTCAGTGAGTTCTCTGAGCATCCTTATCACCAGTGTTTGAACTTTGCATCTGATGGGTTGGCTATGTCTTTGTTGCTTAGTTCTTTTTCTGGGGTTTTATTCTGTTCTTTCATTTGGGCCATATTTCTTTGTCTCCTCAATTTGGCAGGCTCCCTGTGTTTGTTTCTGTGTATTAGGCAGAGTGCTTTGACTCCATGTCTTGGCACACCTTTTGTGTTGTATGAAGTGGAGCCGTAGGTAATCACCAGGGTGGGCTAACCCGCTTCACTGCTTTGTGGCTCTGTATGTGGGGGAGGAGTTGGAGAGGGAACAATGCCTCTGCCTGGCTGCTGGAGGAGTTGAAAAGGGGACAGTGCCACTGCCTGGCTTCTGGGGGCTTGCTAGGTACTTGCCCCATTTCCAGTCACTTCACCCACTTTCTGTATGCGACTAGCGCCCCTCTAGGTGTTGCCCTGGTGGTGGTTCCCAGAGTGGGTGGGTTCATATACGGTCTCAGTCAGTGTGGGCCCTTTAAATGGACTCTCCTTAGAGATTGGGAGTTGCTTCCACTGCCCTAACCCCCACTATTTCACAGACAGAAGTTACGAAGCTTTATTTTCCCTTCACTGGAACCCTGGGCTGTGCAGTCTGACCTGGGGCTGGGATGGGTTGCTCCCTAGGTGTCACTCCCAGATTTTATCCACCACAGGTAAATGCGGGACCGTTTGTTCTGCTGGTCGCTGTCGCCATGGCTACCTTGTCTGCCCCAGCCCTCTCTCTCTTCTCCCTTAACTGTCTGGATGAATATATCTTCTTTAAATCCTTGGTTGTTAGATTTTCATACAGCTCAATTTTTTGGCAGTTCTGGGTGTTTTTTGTTTTGAGGTTAGTTGTGATCTTATGGTTGTGCAAGAAGGCAAAGCATGTGTACCTACGCCTCCATCTTGATTGGACTGTATGTATGGTTCTAATTGATACAAATCGTGTAGTCCCAATTCCTCAGCATTGTGTATCCTGATTGGTTGTTACAGAACAATTCTGGATGGTTGGTCTGGCAAATGAGGATATAATTGTGTAGTTCTGATTGGATGAGGAAAGTCTCAGTCCATTGGTCCAAAGACAAAACCAGGAACTCTCTTACAGTAGTTGACTCAGACGCATAAAATGACCAGGGCACAGTGCAGGGAGCCAGGGACTCCGTCTGGGTTCCTCCTGTCAGTAGATGGTTGCTAGACTCTTATTATTTATAAAATTTGGGCTCTTTGTTGACCATTGGGGAGCTTATCTCAGCAGATAAATTTCTTCTTGGAGTTCACATCAAATTAATCTTTTTTCACAGGGTCCACATTCCTTACTTTTGGGGTGGGTCATGGATCCTTTGGAGAGTCTGATGAAAAGTGTGGACTCGTTTTCCAGGCAAAGTATGTGTGTGTGTGCACACCAGGATTTTGTCTATGATTTCAGGGCTCATTGAAGCCCTGACTGGTTCAGAGACCTCAACCCAGAGCCCCTGCAGTCATCCTGTGTAGGTGGCTGCTGCTTCTCTTCCTCTGCTCTTGCCGCCACCACATAGGGCAGTGTTTCCCAGGGCCCCGGGGCAGAGCAGCACCAGGGCCCCTAGACCTCACTCTGCTGCTGCTGCTGTGCCAGAGGGGCCCCAGCTCTACTTCCGGCCAGGGACAGGCAGGGTGGGGCTGGCTAGCAGAGCCGTGCCACCGATGAGCTGGCTGCTCCTGTGGTCTGCATTTGATCTGATAAGAACAAGTTCCCGAGAGTCTGTGTCACTGTGGGGCAGCCTCATCTGCGTCACTTTCTGGGTGACCTGTGCTCATTTCCCCCTCACATCCCAACCTCCTCTCCCTGCTTGCATAACCCAGGATCTACCAGTCAACCACGATTGTGCAGGCACGCAGTTGAGGCCACCTTGTGGCGTGCAGATGGTTGCACTTGACTGCCTTTACCTAGTCCGTCTGTTAGCCACACGTGTTAGGGTTGTTGGCTCTTTCACCGTGTCTGAGGGCGGCTGCACAGCCTGGCTTGATCACCAAGATGTGGTGGGGGTGTGGGGAGAGGCAGTGTACTTCCCAGGGGCCAAGGATTCTGCTTCCACAGTCACCAGAATGTCAGGAGAGGACCAGGGCTAACTGTTCACAGTGAGAACCCCACCTTGGCCCCGCTCTCTGAGGGGCACAGCGCAGGTAGATATAGTTTCATTTTCTTCTTTTTGCCCTTCTTTGACCATGAGAATTTTACTCTGGCTTTGCTAATCAGGAAGATGATCAGAGCCATTGAGGGTCTTAACACTGGCTTAACAGCTCATCAGGGCAGAGCTAGCACCGATATGTAGTTAATTCAGCAAGGAACTGCTTTGCCAAATAATCCTTCTGTGGTAAGCCATGAGGCAAATTGTGGATGTGCGTGCATATAATCACACATCCTCCTGACTGAAAACTGGAGAACAAATGAAAACCAGGCGATCCCTTTGAAAGGGTCAGTTCCCACAGCGAGCACGTGGGTAGCATTCTTGCAGTACCGGTTGGTGATAAGTTGTGGTCAAAGCAGGCCATTTGTCATTCAAGCAGGGCAAAAAGTGTCGCACAATGATGGTCTTTCTGGTCTATGATAAATTTCAGTTCCTGGGAGCAAGAGTCTCCTAACAAGCTGGAGAGGGTCTTGAAGTGCCCAGCTTTTCATTGCCCTTCCAAAGCTGAAGGTAGAAGGGATGCCACAAGACAGGTGGGTTCCTAGGGTTGGGATGCCCAAGGCCATTCTCTGATGGTCAGGGTTATATAGGCGCCAAGGGCAGGACACGCGGGCGTTCATGCGCACGAGGACCCACAGGCACACAGGTGCTGCAAGAAAATGAGTCACTGATGGAGCAGAACATCAGACACAAACAGGATAAAGGCACACGCTGTGGTTCCGAGTGAATTCTGGGGTCTAACGCTCAGGAAGACGAGGTAGCCCAGGGGCCGGGACGGTGGTGCCATGGAGCTCCAGTGCGCGGGCCCTGGGAGTGGCGAAGACATGCCTGAATTTGAGTAGTGGGTGTCTGAACTCAGGATGTGTGGCTTCACCTTTGCTTGACTCTTCATGTATTTCGGGACTGTTTGAAGACTGTCTTAGGCCCTTTGGCCTCCCCCTCTCATCATGGTAGACATATCAAAACGTACCTACACTTCTCATTAAATGTAATTCTTTGCCTGTAAAATATTTGAAAGGGTTTTAATTGTTTTATTTTTGGAATGATTTGGCTATGAGTAACTCATTTAATTTTTGATTGGCTCTAATTTCTTGGCAGTCATCTTGCACACCCAAGTATTTCATGAACTAAGAAAATCAAAGCTACGAAGTTTTTTGAATGTAATGAAATTTTTATGAATGTGTAAGTAGAACATTAATGAAGTTGACTTAATGTGGCATGTTGTATGCAGTTTATTAAATACTTGTCCTTGAGGTTGAGATGGTGTTATACACACATTTAATCAAATATCTATGTTGAGTATGCCATATTCCTTTTGTATGTTGGAGGCCAGGCATTTTTTTCTGGTTTTGCACTTTTTTTAGGCCCTGAAAAGCTCACAAGGCTCTCAGCATTTTGCTCGTAGTGCCACGCGTGGCACTGTGTGTGCTAAATAGTGTGGAATGAGGTTTTAAAGGGCATGACGTATCAAAAGCAATAGTCTCTCCTTTGCTGAGCATCTTCTATAGGACAGGATAGGTAGGTGCCTCACCTGCAGTGTCACGTGTAGTCCTCACAATAGCCCCATGAGAACATGATATCATTATACCTATTTGACGGAACAGGAAATGGGGGTCACACAGCTGGGAGACCTCAGATTTGAGCCCTGGTCCTCTGGCACCAGAGCTCAGGCTGTACTGCCTGTCCTTCCTTTGGTCGGCTGCTACCTCAGTTCCTGTGTTGAGTATTCAGGGCAGGCTTGGTTTTGGTCGAGAAGGAATCTGGGCAGGTCTGTTGAAATAACTTGGGGCCAAGAGTGGGGATCCAGACAGACTGGTGGGCGAGTCACGATCAGACCCTTGGTAACTGTGAGCCAAGAGGAGACCTTAATTTTGACTGAAGATTTTTCCTTAGCTTCTGGCTTCATGTCTTCTGTTAAAGCAAGAACCACTCCTGGGGCCCCTCTGCGAGAACAAGAAAGAGAATGTCCTTGGCTGGAAAGGGGCTGGAGGAATGGTGAAGGAGGATTATGACAATGTCGGAATAGCTCCTGGGGGAAGGTGGCTGGCCCCTTAGGAAACCCAGGTCCCGTGGTGGAGGTCTGCTCCAGGGAGGTCCAGCCTCCATCAAGGGTAGCCACCTAATCTCTGTGGGCATTTGATGGAATATGAGTTGCTTTCCTTCATTCATTCATTGTATTTGAACCTCAGAGAGGTGGGCTTGCAAGCATGTGCTCAGGAATGTATGTGCCGGGGGTAGGATTGAAAAAGCAAGATGCAATCAAGCAACAGAAAATATAGAAATATTTCTACTTTCTTATGCCCCTTCCTTCAGTATGTAGTTACGCCCTGTGATTCCATTGGCTCCTCTTGGAGCGTGTGAAAAGTATGTGTTTTCATGGTTAAGCAGTCAGGGTAGATGTGTAGGAAATCTGTCAGTGTGTCCAAATGCAGTGACTGCCATGCTGCTTCATCTTTCCGGGAGCTGCAGTTGAAATCTGTGTATTTGTAGCAGTACCGCCTTCCATGTGGAGAACAGTTTAGGGAGGGGGCTTGGTGGTTGACAGAGGAGTAGAATCTGGCTGGTGTGAGTGGGGCCAGTACAGGTGTTGTGGTCCAGAGAGCATTTTGTCAAGACTCAGTGGCTTTTGAAAGTGTTTTTGCAAAGATAAAGACTGACACAGACATCAAGATAGAAGTTATCTCTGCGGGGTGGGGGTGGGCCCCTGTCAGGGAGGGGCACAGAGGGGACTTCTGAGAAACATGGCTGATAATGTCCTATTTCATCACCTGGATGGTGAGTACAGGGTTTCCTCTTAGTTGTTATTAGTTTTAAAGTGTTCATGTATTTGTATACGCTTCTTTTTGTGAGAAATATTGCACATACAAAAATAGGAAAAATGCTTTTTAACAGTGTTAGAAACATGGTTATGCTTCTTTTTATTTATTTATTTATTTTTTATTTGATTTAGGTGAGCATAGCTACCCCAAAGCAGAAGCCAAAGACTCCGTTTTGCTTTGGTAAGTACTGAGCTAGAGGATGGGTTTTCTGAACACTCCTACAGCAACTTCCTCTTTGGCCTGGAGATGGTCTGCTGATCACACGTGACTTCAGCCCTGTGTGTATGAGTGACTCCAGTCACGGCCGTGTTCCTGGCTCTCAAGTGGTACTACTTTCCTTGGTCTTACCACAAAGGCTATTAATAACCCAAGACAGAGGTCCAATGGTGTTGCAAGTCTTCCTGACTCCGGTGGGTAGGGCACAAAGTATCTACTAGAAGTTTCTAGGAACCCTGAATTCAGGGCTCATTAGTGGCATGCTCAGGTAAGGCGGAGACTTGGGAAAGTTGGGGGAATAATAGAAAAGAAGGGATATTCTGTTTAGCATCTCAGTATTGCCAAAGGAGTGGCAGTGTAGAGGGTGACCCAGGAAGCAGAGCCACTCTGTGGATGCCTCAAGCCATTGACTCATCAGTGTATATTTAGCTTCCACTGTGTTGTCAGTACTGTATTAAGCGCTACAAGCAAATGATAATAGTTTCTGTTTTATATCTAGGGTGATTCTGAATGTAAGCTCATGAAGGCAAGGGTGTACCTGTATCCTTAGCATGTAGCGTGGTTCTGGCACATAATAGGTGCTCAATAAATGCTTGTTCACTGAATGAATGAGGTGATGAACTCCATGTCCCATGATTCTCACCTCTTAAATAGTTCAGGCTTTTTTATGCTAGGAGAATCAAATGGACCCTTAAGTCATCCTCTCTCCCAGCTGCAGGTTGGGTCAAGCTTCTTTGGTGCTCTTGTTCTTCCCTCATTTTTTAATTTTTTTAGATTTTATTTTATCTTTAGAGCAAAGGGAAGGGAGGGAGAAAGAGAGGGAGGAAAACATTGATATGCAAGAGATACACTGATTGGTTGTCTCTTGTATACCCCCAACTGGCTGGGGACCTGGCCCACATCCCAGGCACGTGCCCTGACAGGGAATCGAGCTGGTGACCTTTTGGTTTGCAGGCTGGCACTCAGTCCACTGAGCCACACCAGCCAGGGCTCCATTATTTTTTTAAATGTCACCGCTGAGCTCAAAAATGATGCTGCCAGGTTTTGTGGTCAGCAGATCTATTTTAAAAAAAGTTATGAACCCAGAAGTAAATTATTGACCTATTGGAGTGCTCAGGGGAAAGACCAGGTTGAAGATGAGGTCAAGGTCACAGATTTGATCATTTGATTCATAAAAGCTTTGTTCCATTTTCTAACCACAGACAATACTCCTAACCAAGACCAGTTGTGCCAGTGGAAACAAGGAACTCTGGGGCCAAAAATTATTCATAATGATACATGTATCATTATGAGTGTAAATTTGTCAGCACCTCTGAAAAGCAGTTCAAGTGCCTGTCTTCTTGGTGGCAGACTAGCGGCCTCATTACTCACTGCACAACAGCGCGTTAAGGTTGTTGTTAACGTCAGGTGTCATCTTGTGGCCAGTAGAATAAACCACATTTTTAAAGAGAGAGCATTGTATCCTGCTGCTTACCCAATATTCATGCAGGTGACTTTGCACGGCGGGAAGAGTCTTCCTCTGCTTTGTGGGGGTCCCGCACCGTGCTACTTCGAGCACTTTAGTTCTGTGAAGTCTCTGTGCTGCATGTGTTCTGACCTGGGTTTTTCTCCCTCCTTCTCCATGACGGCTGCAGTCATCAATGCCCTCTCTCAGCGGTATTTTCTTCAAGCCAATGACCAGAAAGATCTGAAGGACTGGGTTGAAGCCTTGAATCAAGCCAGCAAAATCACTGTACGTATGATTTCTTCTGGGGGGGCCCGCGCCTCTTCCCGGCTCGTGGCCTGTTGGGGTGGGGAAGGATTCCCAGTGGTGGCAGGGGCTTTTCCAGAAGCTTGTTCCAGATCCAGTTCCTCTGCCTCTTCTTACACCATGGCAGACTACAAGGTGAACAGAGAGTTTGAATCAAGTTCAATGGGAAGTTTGTGGAGCGCCTGCTTTGTGCTTCCTGGGAGAGCTCCTGGTCAGTTGTGTTTTGGGCAATGCTGAATCAGAAGGCGGTAGGATTGGAAAATGCATTGCTGACAGTGGGAAGTAAAGGAAAAGCACGTGAGGAGGGAAGTCAGAACTTTGTCCTGGCTTGAGGGACAAAGTGGCCTGGGGGGTCAGTCCGGGCCGTCCACCAACCTGTCCTGCAAAGATGTTTTATTTAAAAGCGTCACTGATCCCTGGCCAGTGTGGCTTAGTTGGTTGGACATTGTCCTGCATACGGGAAGGTCGCCAGTTTGACTTCCTGGTCAGGGCACATGCCTGGGTCATGGGTTTAAGTCTCCAGCTGGGGTGTGTATGGGGCAACCAGTCAATGTTTCTCTTTTACATTGATGTTTCTCTCCCTCTCTTTAAATAAAACACAAATGTTTTATTTGAAAGCATCATGGAACTAGTTCACTGACTGTTCATGAGGACTCTCATTCTTCTTGACTTAATTGATGAAGCACATCTTTTTTCTTTCTTAGAAATACAGAGAAAAGAAAGGGAGAAACACTCTAGTGTTTTGGGAAACACTAGACCTTTAACTGATAATCTAGACAGACTTGTGGCATCATAAACATGGTTTGTATGCTGAGAAGTTTGATTTTCTGTATCATACAGTCAGAAATTTTTGCATTCTAGTGACTCCCAATAATAACCATTATGTGCTGAGACAGATCATTCTCCAGATGCGTCAGGATTTCTATGAAAAAAGTAATAGAAGAAATTTATACCTATCCAGCACCAGTGATGCTGGACCCACGCAGGGTACAATCCAGTCACCGAAGTAGTTTTGCTCGTTAGCTTGTTTTTCTGACAAACTTTGCCAAACCCGTGAGGAGAGAGCAAAAAGCAGGAGGTTGCTGCTAACCCACGTGCCTGCTCACCCATAGGCTGGTGGACTTGGCACTGGAGTGCTGACTTTAGTACAGGCTTTCTCTACTCATATTGAGGACTTCACGCTTTTCGGCTCTCACAATTTGGGCGGTTTCTTTCAGTGTCTCACACTTTATCCTCATTCAGCATTTCCTCCTGGATTTCCTCCTTTCTTCCTGCCCGACGAACTGGGCTACACAGCGTGTGAAGCAGCGGAGAACCTCTTCCCTTTCTTTCATGCCTGGAGCCTAGAGTTGCTGTAATCAGCTCGTTCTGCTCGTTTCTGGCCCCGTGGAGGGGAAATTACAGGCCACGGGAGCGGGAGGAACGTGCAGGTGTCCAGAGGCTGGAAGTCTAAAGGCGTGGTGGGATGTCACAGCCTTCTTCAGGGTCTCCACAACGTCCAGGACCCCCCTCACTCTTTTCGTTCCATTAATACATTGCTTCAGACCTCTTGCCAAAGATCTTACAGAATAAAAGGAGGAGGAGGGGCACTCTCCATCCTCCTAATCTTTTTGTGTCCTTGAAGGGCTTACTCCTTTCTTTACTTCTGCATCATCTTACATTGTCTGTCCTTCCTTAGGGAGGGGGGACAAGGAGTAGATGTGGGGCTGGGGCCCCAGCTGGATAACATCCATATTAATTTTAAGGCACCTCACGTGCAGAGGGAAGCATCAGGTACTTAGCGGGGTATAGAGATGAAAGAGGGGGCAGATAGCATATTCAGCTAAACCCTCACACGTGCCATCCGCTTACCCCACACATCACTGTGCGAGACAGGTGGTTTTATTGTCATTTTTTCGAGGAGGAGAAGGGAAGTCCAAGTTTTGCCCAAAGCCTAGAGGTTCGTAAGTGGTAAAGCTGGGATTCAAACCCCAGGGCCCTCAGGCTCCCAAAACCTAGGAGTTTATACAAATACTAAAAACGAGGGCAACAACCAGTTTTACATACATGCTTTCCTTTTTGCCTTGTAAAAACCTTAAGTAGAAAGGGCAAGTGCAAGTATCCCCGTTTATGAACCAGGAGATGCAAATGCCAGGAGACCAGAGTGGCCTGCCCACGGCTGTGGAGCCAGGACGGGTCCAGTGTTCCTGCCCACAGGTCTTTGCTCAGGTTGTGCTGAGGTCATGGAGTCCTTATGCCTGGAGAAAACCATCAACATGTGGTATTTAAAGAATCAGGCTCTCGCAGAATGTCAGTATTTCTGTATTTTTTTTCCGGGGCTACCATTGCAAACTGGGTAGCTTAAAACAGCAGACATTGGTTCTCTCACAGTTCTGGAGGCTGGAAGTCTGGAAACAGGGCGTCGGCAGCGCCGTGTTCCCTCTGGAGGCTCTAGGGGAGCGTGCTGGCCTCGCCCGCTGCGGGTGGCTCCCGGCAGCCCTCGGTGTATAGCTGCAGCATTCCGTCTCTGCCTCCATCCTCGGACGGCCTGTGTGCCCGTGTGACCTCTCCTGCTCTCACAGTCGGAGAACTTCGGGCCCACCCTTGACCAGTGTGACCCCATCTCAGTTCAATTCCATGTGCCAAGACCATGTTTCCAAACTAGGTCACATTCTGAGGTTATAGGGTAACACTATTCAGCTCACTACATTTCTCCAAAGGGTTGAAAACGGAGCTGTGTGGGTGGAGCACAGCCCCCCACCCCCATGCCCCATGTTGGATTCTCCATTGCAGGAGTCTGGCTGGGCCCGGTGCAGAGAAAGTCCTTGCAAGTTGCATTTCACATTGCAAATGAGACCCACGTGGGTCTCCAGCATAGGAGAACACGCCACAGGTGGATGGAAGAGGGCCCACCTTTGATTAGGCCTCTGGGATAATAAGGACAAACCAAGGGGATGACCTGGTTTTCAACCTTGGAGCATAGATTTTGTTGAGTTGGTCCTTCACAGGCTGATTCAAACTCTTCGGCAGCGCAGCAGTTTTGGAAAGGCTCTGGGAGGCTGGTCAGAAGCAGCCCACGCTGCAGGGCTGTGAGCGGTGACCAGCGGCCGCTCTCTGGGTGGAGGACAAGATTCTGAGAGGAGGTGACATGACGGCCCAGCTTCTGGGAGGTTCTGTTCTGGCCACTGTGGACTCAGAGCTGTGTCTCTGCTTCTTTGCTAGCTTTCAGGAATCCACTTGGGTCATTTGAGGAGAATTTCTGCTGTTCCATGGTGATGATATCGCTGAACACCCCAGCAATAGTCAGCATTCCTGAAGAATTTTATCTCATAATAGCAAAACGCAGAGAAAGTTAGAATGGGTGGTAGGTAGGTAGGCAGGTGTATTTAGCACCGGTGAGTCAGGCAGTCCTCAGGCACATTACTTCATTTTAATGAGGTTTTGTTTACCTCATGTGTAAAATGGAGAAAATAATACCTACATGATAAGATCCCTTGAGATTAGGGATAATGTAGTGAAGAGTTTAGCTCATTGCTTGGCATTGAACGCAGGCCCAAAGCCATGGGAACTGCTGTTCTCTCTCCCCACAGCCAGAAGGAAAAGACAGGGCGGGTGCCTGGCCCAGTCTTGGGACATGGTGGGCAGAGGTCACCCTCGCCTGTGTGCACTGAGTTTGCAGGCCAGAAAGAGGGGTCTCATCTTTCTGGGGCCCCAGCATACTTGTGTGGTCTTGCCCCTTTGAGTGTCCTTGGTCCCCCTGAGCTGTGAGCTCTTGCAGGGTCTACGTCTGTGGGTCCCTCTGACCCCCTGGGCTGTGGGAGAAGTGGAAGAGGACGCTAGGCTTCCTCACGTGGTCCGCAGGGAGTTCTTGTGCACGGGGGGGCTGTGTGATCCTCCGCATGGAGTTCTTGTGCAGGGGGGACTGTGTGATGCTGTGGGTACCACCCCGGCCGGGAGTCGGGGTCTAGTCTCTGTTGAGTTGCTAGTGGAGGCTGTAGCCAAGTGACTTGAGTGTTGCGGGCCTCTCTCTCTCTCTCTCTCTCTCTCTCTCTCTCTCTCTCTCTCTCTCTTTTTTTTTTCACAAAATGAAAGATTTTCGCAGAGTTTGCAGACTCTGTTATAAATGAGTGACATGGACAAGGAGGAAGAAAAACAGCGTGAATGAGGACCAGTGCCACCTGAAGCGTGGCCTCGGTGTGGGGGGGGGGGATGGGAGGGATGGGGGCAAATGGAAGAATGCATTCCCCATCCAAAGAGTGAGCTGCTGCTTGGCTGGACATCTGGGTTTTTATGTGAAACGCCCCAAATGTTAACTGTAGATCGAAACACATACGGCCTAGGACAAGCAGAACACGGTTTGGGCGAAGTCTGCCTTGGGGCCACCAGCGTGCAGCCTGTGGCCCGTGGTCTGCCGCCGACCATGAAGGTTCTGTGACTGTGCGTGTGGTTGGCCATGGAGAGGAGCAGAGACAGCTCCCGCCTCAGAAGGGGCTCGTCTGTCCGTGCTAGCACCCTTTGTGAAATTTTAACTCAAGTTGTTTGTAATGCTTTTGGATTTTTGTCTTCCTAAAGTTTTTAAATGAACACACACTGTCACGAGACGACTACACCGACTCTACGAGATAAAGGTCATTTCACTTTCCATTTTACACGGGAGCGGTGGAGGCCCAGAGACATTCAGCGAATTGCCGGCAGGTCCCGTGGTTAGTTAGTGACAGGCCAGGGCCTGTACCCAGGCCCTCGGGCTCCAAAGCTCACGTTTCCTGATTCTGCGCCGTGTACCACCCGTGTGTCACCTGTCCCCCTGAGCAATAACGCGCTTTCTTCTGTCTTCGCGCTTCTGGCTTCTTTCCACCCTGGAGGTCTGCCTGCCCGTCTGCTCCTCTGGAGACCCGCGCTAACCGCTCCGCCTCAAGCAGTTCCCCTGCTGCTGGCGAGCTCAGCCCGTGTCTGTTAGTCATGGCTCCTGCCGCGATTTGTACCGACTCGGATTGTTTTGCTCTGTAGTTTTGGTTGGTCTCCCCCACGAGCATGTATGTGCCGTGAGGGCGAGACACGGGTCTAAATTCGCTGTTTTATCTTTAGTCTTTCGCCAGGGAAGGGCTGGCTCACAGTAGGCGCTCAGCACATTTGTTAAGTGTATTCACGTGTACCTGTGTGTGTGTGCACACGTGTGGTGGAGTTGTTGGCAGAGTTCTTCATGTTCATAAGCTATGGATCACTTGAACGCCAGGGGGAGGAGAGGGACGTCTTACTGTAATTTGGTGCGTTAGCTTTTCTCATCCCTCCCGCCCTGCTTTTGACTCCCTGCTTTCCCTAAGTTTCTGTTTCCTGTTGACCACAACGCCATCACTCTTCCCAGGTACCCAAACAGGGGAACATGCCCCTGGCGACGGAAGTTCTCAAAAACCTAACAGTTCCCCCGGCCCTCGAGAAGAAGCCACAGGTGGCCTACAAGACAGAGATCATCGGAGGGGTAGTGGTGCACACACCCATCAACCAGGTGCTGGGGCCTGGGGCTGCCAGGGGGTCATGGGGGCGTGTAGTGGCCATGGTGTGGCAGTGACGTGCTGAGGACTGTGCTGCACAGAGGACTGTGCTGAGGGAAGCGGGGGTGGGGGGGTGGAGCCAGGGCAGATGGGGTGGGCAAGAAATGACAGGGCCAGGGTGGAGGCAGGTAATGGCCGCGTGGACATTGGGGCCACTGTGTCATGAAGCCGTGTGGCCGGCATGCTTTGAGATGGGCACATATGAACCCTACGAGGGGTGGGGCTACAGAAGGCACATGAGGTTTCCTTGCTCTCCTGGTTTGCCTTCTCCGTCCTCCCCTGTCTCCCGGGTCTGCCTGAACTCCCTGAGCCTTATTCCACCAAAGCCCCCGGTGCAAAGCCTGATGGGAGCAAAGGAAATGTGTATTTTCTTGTTTCGTTCTTTGACTGTCATTGTGGGCAGAGAGGCAAAGAGGTGACTTGGCCAGAGGGAGCTGGGTGGGGCGAGGGGGAGGCCGCCTGAGGATCGAGGGGGAGGTGCTAACCCTGACACTGTTTCCTTGTAGAATGGTGGGGATGGGCAGGAAGGGAGTGAGCCGGCGTCCCACGCCATCCTTCGAAGGTCTCAGAGTTACATCCCCACGACAGGCTGCCGGGTCCCCACCGGCCCTCCCCTCATTAAGAGTGGCTACTGTGTGAAGCAAGGGAACGTGGTGAGTGTCAGCGCCGGGGCTGGAGCTGGTGGGTGCGGGTGCAGCGGCAGGAGAGCAGTCTGCGAGGAGGGGCTGAGGTCCTCCGTGCCCCTGCCCGAACCCTGAGAGGCCGGGGACCAAACATTTGCCCCCACAAGTCAGAGGCATTGCCCCAGGTAGGAAGGAGAGTCGGTGCCCCCACTGAACGTGGGAGCCCCGCTCCATGGGGCCGTGTCCCTGGCAGCTTAGGACTGGAACAGTCTCCGGAGTGCTGGGACCTCTGCCTAAAGTCCTGCTCTGTGCTTGCTTGATATTTCAGCGGAAGAGCTGGAAACGTCGCTTCTTTGCGCTCGACGACTTTGCGATCTCCTACTTCAAGTGTGAGCAGGTTTGTGTTGCCCTGGGCCCTCCCCGAGGACCTGGAGGGAAGGGGGGCACCAGTAACCCCGGGGAGGGGTGCAGAGGGGTGTGGCACACACACAGACTTCGGAGGGGCCCCTCTCTGTCTTCTCTCCGTCCATCCTGTGTGCTCACCATCCCAGCAATGTCATTGCAGCGGCCCAAACTTCCTCCCTCCTTCCGTGCAGTGAGCTGTTCTGTGGTCAGAGCCACTGAGCATCTTCTTAGATTTTTTTTTTAATCTCTTGATGAATTTGAGGCCTTGCCTCATTTGCAGCCTGGTTTTCAGCCAGCCGTCCTGTGAGGTGGCGAGTCGGGGCCGTGGCATTCCGTGGACAGCCTCGTTTACCTCTTTCCTTCCCTCCCCCCAGGACCGAGAACCGCTGCGCACTATCTTTCTCAAGGATGTTCTCAAGACCCATGAGTGTCTGGTCAAATCTGGGTAATTGTCTCTGTTTATTTTTTTCTGATCAAAACCCCCACTTGTCCCCTGATGTCTTCATTTACCACACTTCTGAGTCTCTGTTCGGGTCTTCTTCCCAGCACAGGGGCCCGGGCCTGAGGTCTTGTGGCTGCGTCACCACATCCTAGCTGGTGTGGATGTGAGGTTACCCCGGGCTGACTTACCCTCCGCCCGTCACTTGGCTCTCGCCCCCGAGAGGAGGAGCCTGGGTAATGCTTCTCTTATGGAGAAGAAGAAAGAGTGCAGGAGCGGCGTGGCGCTGCGATGTGTCGCCGTGGCAGCATTGGGTGCTCGCTGCACAGGAGGCCTGGGGCTCGGGGCGGGGCGCATGCCCTTAGTCACCCACTTTTCAGCACCTCTGGTCGGATCACTGCTTGGGCCCATGCCTCCTCCCCTCACGCCTTTTCTGCCCCTCTTGACAAGTCCCTGGTATCCCCCTCGCGCAGGGCGATTCACAGCAACCGTGTCACTCCCACTGGGCAGAAGGAGGAGGTAGTCTCAATGTGCTCCTCTTTCCACTGGGAAATGGCTACCTTCCAAGTATCACGGGGTGTAGGTGATTGGGGGCCCGTAGGTAAGGGCTCTCCCATGTCCACACCAAACACAGATGTGCTAGAACTAAGCTTTAGAAACCTCAGGGCACCTGGACATCTCTGGACATCTAGAAACCCGCCCTTCGGCCCTGAGGCTGCAGGCCTGAGGGACTGTGCGATGGTCTCTCGTCGCATGGGCTGGGCCTGCAGGGTTAGGGTCAGGGTTAGGGTCAGCCAGCATCCTCCGGGGAGTGACTAGCAGCAGGCAGACTGGGCTGCAGCCATGGCAGGCCCTCGCGTGAACACGAAGTGCCGTGTGACCCAGCAGAGCTGAAGCACTGCCCCGAGTCCTGCAAATGGCAGTTGCAGAGCACAGTGACCGTGCATAGGCCGTGAGAGCAGCTAGGGATGGGAGTTCCCGCAGTGCAGCGAAGGAGAGATTGATTGTGACCAGGTCCTCGGAGGTGGCTCCTGACCCGCGAGAGCCTGTGCTGATCAGACATACGACCTTGTGGGCACGTTGGAGCAGTCTCCTCAGAGAACCCAGAGAAGGCTCAACCCTGAGAGTGTTCCATATTTCGCCAAAATACCTGTCAGTGTCAGACTGAACTGTGTGTATAAGAGTTAAGGGGGTTGAAAGAGCATCAGGGAAGGGGGCCCCCAAACCTCTTCTGCAGGCCCCAGGCCTGTGAGACCGTGTGTCCTCTCAACCCAGTCACGGGGCTCTCGGGCTCCTGGGCCGTCCATCAGCATCTGTAGACTTGAATGGAAGGGCAACACGCAGCCTGAGAAGTAGACCTGGAAAGGGGTGGGGGTTCCTCCCTGCTTTTCTTTGATCTCCTCAGTGTTCCATTCCACAGTTACATTCTGTGTGCACGAATAGTTTAAACGGTTAAAACATTTCAGCGGGAGAGCAGAGCTGTCCCTTCTCAGAAACCGAGAAGGTGATGATGACAGTGAATTGTGTCTCAGCCGACCACTGGGTGACATGCCTGGTGCCAGATGCCTTCTGTTCCTTAAAACTGACCTGGTGGTGACTGGCCAGAAGAAGGGGTTCTTCTCATCCCTCTTTTCCAGTTGGGGTACCAAGGCCCAGAACGTTTTTCCTAGATGTTCCTGAAACACCTTTTCTCAAAGTGGAGTCGGAATCTGAGCCGGGTCTGTCTGACCACTGCCTCGCTGTCCCCTCCTGTGGGGGCTGTTAGTCTCACGCTCCCGTCCCTGGCACCGTGTCCCCGGCCAGGCGCCTGCCCCTCCTTCCCACGTCTTCCTGCAGGAAGCCGACTGCGCCTGAGATCAGTCCTTTCCTGGGCCTAGTCTGACTCTGGGCCTGCAGCACACTGTCCAACACCACATTATGTAGTGTAGCTTTTTACATTTTTTTCATTGAGAATGAATTAGATTTTTCACTCCTTAGAGGTCCCCCACTGGGACACACTTAATACCGTAAGTTGTTTCAGCTGATCTGAGGTTTGCCACCGAGGATCAGCCGCTTCTCACCTTCTTTGCGGAAGTCAGGATCCTTCTTCCCAAACTCGCACACCATTCGAAGCCCCTTGGAGTCATCCACTCTTTCCTCCCTCTTCTCCTCTGGAGGGTCCCGTCCCCTCAGGCCAGTGTAACAAGACGCAGAGCAGGAACTTGATGGAGCTGACGGGTTGCTGCTCGGGTGGAGGGAGGGTTTGGGTATGAGAGATTTGGCTCCCTTAGGAGAGGCAGACAGTGGTGGAGTGACTGAAGCATAGATTCTGGAAGCAGACTTGGGTTCAAGTCCCGACTCTGCCATTTACTAACTCCGGTACTGTGGACAGGTCACGTAACCTCTCTGAACCTGGGTTTCCTTGAAGAACAGACTGGCGGTCCCTAGAGGTGGGGAGTGGGGGTGGGTGAAGTGGGTAAAGGTGGCCAAAAGGTGCAAACACCCAGTTATGAAATGGATACATCCTGGGGATGTAATGCACAGTGTGGAGAATGTCGCATGGTATGTTTGGAAGTTGCTAAGAAAGTAGATCTTAAAAGTTTGCATCACAGGAAAAATTTGTAGCTGTGCGTGGTGATGGATGTTAACTAGACTTACTGTGGTGGTCATTTTGCTATATATGCAAATATCAAATCATTACATTGTACATTTGTCTTTATGTATCTGCAGATAGATATATCTATACATAAGCCTGTCTATAGATGTATGTAATAAAATTTTCATCTACTTGATTCTAAAAAAAGCACTTAAATCAGTACTTTGCACAGAGCACTTCGTACATTCTTAGCCGTGAAAACCCCCACAAAAACAAGTAAACCACACGACTGTAGGTGGTGTGGGTGTGGTGGGTGCGAGCAGAAGGCTTGCAGGGGTGTCCGGCCTCGTGGCGTCTCAGGGCCTCACTGGAAGAGCAGGAGTTTTCTTGGGCCCCGCGTTAACTACATTGTGACACATAATCACAAAAATAAATCTCATAATGTTTTAAGTCAGTTGACGATGTGTTGGGCCACACGCACAGCCGTCCTGGGCCGCAGGTTGGACACCCCTGTCAGACGGAATGAGCTTTAGATCCGTGAGAGCTGGTGGGGGCGGCAGTGTGCGTGTGAGGACTTCCATGGGGATGTGGGAACCGCCCGAGGCCCTCTAAGAAGCAAAGCTAGAGGAGAGCCCCGTGATGTTTCTGAGGCAGGGGCTGAGGGAGCCCTGGCCCGGGAGCGCCTCTTATGGTGGAGGGTACTGGTGCCTCGAATTAGGACAGACAGAGGCCCCAGTGCGTGCACCAGCCTGCCTGCTGACTTTCTTTTTCTCTGTCTAGTGATCTCCTGATGAGGGACAACCTGTTTGAAATCATCACAAGCTCCAGGACCTTCTACATACAGGTAACGAGCTCACTCCAAGGAGGCTCTGATGTTCCCTTTCTGTGAATGGGGTCCTCACAGGCCTTGCCCTTTCCTGTGCTTTCTCTTTTATTTTGTTTGAAGTTTCTAGTTGGTAAATTTAGCCCCTGAAAGTCAGTCTGAGTCCCATTTTATTCTAAACAGGATGTTTGCCAAAAGCTTCCCAACCATAAAATAATAAGAGCAGGTCGAGCCCCTGTGCCGGGGAACGCGCCCGTGGACCAGCTGCTCTCAGCCGCTGGGCGCCAACTAAGCAGAGAAAAGGAGAACTGGTCAGTGGTTTCACTTCTCCTTCGGAGGGTATTTATAAGCTCCGCCCGAGTGTGGTCATCGCTGCGTGCGGAAGGACAAAAGCGCGGAGGCCCCCGTGCAGGCACCAGGTGCAGAGCCCAGCTGCACAGAGAAAGCCATTGTTTGGGCTCTGACCGCTCAGCTATCAGAAGCTTCTCCCCTCCACCCACAGCCTTGGAGTTCTCCCAACTCCTTCTAAAATCATAGGCGCTAGGAAGGCACATTTCCAAGCAGGGCCCAGACTTTCAGGGCCAAGTCCCCACCCAGCCCGCCTAGCAGTCCGCAGAGTGTGCCTTGGTCCGTGCGGCATCGTGATAATGCTGCATTTCTAGCAGAACACTGTCATGTCGTGTGTTGGTTTAAATGGGGGACTCCTCAACCAGCTCTTCAGGGTTTCCCGTGCCCTTTCCTCTTTGTTTTAGCTGTGTTCTCCCTTCCACAGGGGTCACCCCACCCCTGTTGATTGGGTAGCAGCTCTGTTCAGCCCCTCTCTGAGCTGGCCCCCCTGCCAGAGCCCAGCCTTTGCCATCTGTGGGATCCACTCATTCAGACAAGCACTTGTCATCCCGGAGAGACGACGCAGGGAGCCACAGAGAGCGTTGCTGGGGGTGTGAGAGCGTCTCCATGGCTCTTCAGGGGTAGAGTTTGAATTGTAGGAGCAACAACAGCATTTCCAGGTCTGGCATTAGCTGATAAGTGTAGAGCATCTTTAGAATGCCAGGCATTTTGCCTCATGCTGGGGACACTGCATCACACAGAACAGATCCTGAGCCAGAGAGAGATAAAGTCAAGTACACAGGCAATTAAAACAGTGTGATGGGGGGGCGGAGGGGGTGCTGGATGGGTGAACACGGGAGTTTTTAGGGCAGTGAAACTATTCCGTGTGATAGTGTAATAGTAGATGCATGGAATAGAACTTCACAGCACCAAGTGTAAACCTTAATATAAGCAAATTTTAAAAAGCATTTAGGAGGTCAGGTGATCCCAGCACAGCATGCAGAATATGACAAAAGAAGCTAAATGTATCACTGGCGTGAAACTGCCACCCTGGTGGGGATAGGGGAATAAACAAGGACAGAAACAGTGTGGCGAGTGCTACCATTAGACTGAGTAGTAGTTGCCATGGGAACTCATAAGCAGGGCACCACCCCCAGTGCCAGGGAGTCAGGGGAGGTTTCCCGAGGGGAGACACGTCAAAGCCGAGTCAGCTGGGGGGAGAGTGGCCCAGGCAGAGGGAGGAATAGCATGTGTAATAAAAGCCTGGAGGTAAACGGAGCACGGGGCATCCTGGAGGCTGGAAAGCTCACACACAGGGCCCCAGCCTTGGCTGTCGTTAAAGAGCCTCTCTGTTATGCTGAGCGGTAGGGCCCCTCGAGGTTGAACTGCGGGGGTGACCCAATCAGACATACCTTCTAAAAATATCACTTGGGCAAGGGATGTAACTTGCAGAGCCTTGTTTTCCTCATCTGTAGAGTAGAGACGATAGCCTTCAACCCTGGCCCCAGTCACGGTGTGCTGGCTGTGAACTGCCTGGCCGAGTACATTGTGGAGGACAGGTGAGAAAAGGGGGAAGGCAGGAGTGAGGCGTAGTGTAGGTGAGGAATAAAAGGAAACCCACACTAGGGTGGAGGGACAAAAGTGGAAAATGTAAAAGCTATGAAGGAGTCCTCTCTAGGACTTGGGTGTTGGTTGGATGTGGGGTGCAGGGAGAAAGGAGAGGCGAGGGTGGCTGATGGCAGCGATCACCATGCCAGGAGGCTGGGAGGAGGGGCTGGGAAACACGGAAGCCCAGCAGAGACGGTTCTCAGTTTGCCCTGCCTCTGGGACCTCGAGGGCACGTGCTGCGAAGGTCCCTCGACAGACAGGGCCTGACACACTGGTGGTCGGAAGTAAGTGCTGGTCAGGTGACCGATTACGCTGGGTAGCAGTTAGGACAGAGCTTAGGGAAACATGAACCCCAGCAGTGACAGAAACGTTCAGAGGTTTTGCTTCATTTGCCTGAGCGTGAGCACGTTTACCAGGAGCTTCTCCTCACTGTAGCCTCCTTTGCCTTCTGCTCCCGCATTTCTGGGGTAAAAGGACACTGGCATCACCCTGAATACATGCAGGAGCCGACGGACGACTCTGTTTATCCCACCTAACTCAGAGAGGAATAGGAGGTTAGAGAAGAGATTAAAAGTCATTAAAACATGTATTCATTTGTTTTAAAATAGTAACCATAAACTCATTTGTGTTAAGACAAGTAACATTTTATGAAAAAGAACTATATTTCTAAAACAAAAAAGCAACAAGAGTAACATTATTTTTTGTGTTTTTTTTTGCAAATCTCTTTAATTTTAATGGCTGGCTTAGTAGAAGACAGCAGGATTCTCGTATGTGCCTCTGCATTCTATCTGGGGCCATATGTTGTTTTGATGGAAGACTATGAAGAAAATCTGGCCCCACATGGAGATATGTATTTGGGGGGAGGAAGGAATATTTTAATAGCATTTTCAGATAATTGTGGTTATTCTTCTTTGATTCTATACCAAAACTTGGCAAATGGTAGTTTTTTCCTATTTAGATGCAATGTGAAATTATAAGCCAATAATAATAAAGTTTCATACTCTTCCATTAAAATCCATTGGTCAGTTTGGCTCTTCGAATGAATCCTTTTACAAATGCATGATTTCTTAACTGTGTGCTTAAGTCATTTGGAAAATCATGAGATATGCAGATTTTCCAAATGTTGACCTATTTTATTACATAATATTTTAAAAAGTCACATTTGTTAATATCACCACCAGTATCACCAAGAAAATCTTCAAGTATAGAACACTGTCACGCTCATGGAGGGGAATATACATTACCTGAAATTCTGATTTTTGCTTTGAAATCTCAGATTTTATGATTTGCAAGAAAGTACTTTCACGATCTTCCTGCCAAACAGACTCATTAAGTTTTGGGAAAGAGTTTTTGCCTTGTACCTAAACCTGAAGAAGTTTGACGGGCAGTTTGTCAGCCGTTTGCTCCAAGCACAAAGCACGCGTCATGTAGGAAGTGAGAGAATATAATGGCTGCTCGTTCAGTGCGGCGCCAGCGGTTTTACCCCCATGCCAGAGTGGCGTTCTGATCTGCTTGCTAAGGTTTTATGCTCAGTGACTCTGCTTCAGAGAACCGTTCATGCTCAGTATCTAGGTAAGCTAGACTGTAGAGCTGGGGAGCTATGCAGAGAAGAGAAGCTCCATGGGCAGAAGAGAGAGACTTGGGCAACAGAATGGGGCTGGATTCTGGCTACGTAGGTGTTGTTACCTTCTCTGTCACATTGACCTTATAGGTCACATGTATGTATAATTTGTACCCTCTGGTCTCTCACACTGTAGCATTTCCTTTGTGTTAATTAAAGCTACCATTTATGGCCACTTTGCTATCCTAGACACAATGGTAATCAATTTGCGGGCAGCACGTGACTTAGTTCTTGGCAGTTTCTGAGGTCATCTGCGCTTTACAGATGAGGAAATGGAGTGTCGGAAGGTAAATTGTTTGAGATCATAAATCTGGTGAGCTGTGGGAGGGGTTCGAGGCACCAGATGCTGGGACAAGGCCTACTCATTCGTGCTGTTGACAAGCAACCTGGTGGAGAACCAGAGATGTAGAGGGTAGTCCGACTTGGTGTCGGGAAGACCAGCTTGGGGGAACCAGGAGTCCTGGCAGATGGGCCATGGCAACAGAGATGCAGGACCTGGCAGTAGTTGGCCACCTAAGCTTTTGATGTCAGCCAGCTCCTCGGCAGGTGCAGTTCTCACTTCTGAGCAAGGGTTCACAATGAGACTTTCGTCTTTGGAATACAAGGCAAGTGAGGCTCACCATTTCAGGTCAAGGATATTAGGCCGCTTATCAAGAGGAGGATTAGTTACTAGAAATAAGAAGTGTAGTGCAGGCTGGTTTTGGTGACTTGGCTTGAGCCCAGATGTCAACGCTGGAGGGCTGTGTCAGGACAGGAGTGACACTAAGAAGGCTCACACGTGGAGAGCCAAGTGCCGAGCTAGAACTTTTGGATACTTACTGTTTCAACTTAGACTACGAGGTGCATAACACCCCTCAGAACGAGGTTGTGTATGTAACCTCAGCAGTCAGGTGGCAGAGCTGTGTCTAAAGAAGGTCTGGTGCTTGGGGAGAGAGCAGGGATGGGAATGGAATGAAGAAGTAGATACTGGAAACCTTTTACTGATGGCCTCTAGAGTTCCTTGCTTCGAACCATTGCATCTGTTACCATGCTGGGCTCACAGTAGATATTCATGAAGAGCTCACTGGACTGCAATAAAAAACAAAACAAAACAGACTGCAGTGACTCATTTTAATGCCCTTTGTTCCCCTCACCTCAAAAACTGCCCTGTTGCTTTTGGACCAGGCACCAGAAATGAATGCACACGTTTCAGCGCCAGGGAAAGATGAAGGCGTGAGCGTGGCACGCCTTTTCGGTTCTCTGCTGGGAGCCTTTTACAGTCGCAGTGATTCACCGTGGGGTGGGTGGATTTCAGCTCGGTTTCTTGCCGGTGGTTCATGAAGCTACCTTTGGGATATGGCTTTAAGGTGTTTCTCAGTTCTTGATAAAGGCTAAGCCCAGGCTTTTCATGAAAGACAGATAGATAGACACATATATCACAGTTTTTTGCATACCATCTTTGAGGTTTCACTGAATTTTTGTTGCCAGTGGATCTCATTCTTAAAATCACTGGTAGAGATTGTAATTGTGACCGCGATGAAGTAACAATCTGTTTCTTCTCACGTGGGATCCGTTACAGTACCCACTTTTCTGTTTGAGTAACATTAAATAGCTTTTATTAAACATTAAAATAATGTTTCCTGATGTTTATTATTGCCACCATTAACATGGTTGGGTTAACTACCTAGATTATCTGACAGAAAAAGGTCCTTAAACGGAACTAGAAAATATAATCAGCAAACAATTTCCATTTCTATTAATTACTAAGTGTTTTTAAAAAAAGGAGATTTGATTCTTTTGCCTATCAATTAGCAAAGATTTTTAAAAATTGTAGTATGTAGTTCTAGCAAGGGTGCATGTAAAAAATATATTGTTGGTAAATGAGATTTTCATGTATCGTTGGCCAGAAACATTTCTGGCCAAATGTAAGATCCAGAGAGGAATGCATACTCTCGAATCTGGTGGTCTCCCTGGGGGTTGAAACTCTTAAGTATGAAAACCGTTTATGCACAAAGGTGTGAACAATAGCATTGTTTACGATTGGAAGAGAGTTGGAAACGATCTAAACATGCTTTAGAGGATTTTTGTGCTTGCGTCCCCAGATGTTAAATCAGGGGATTCCTAGATTTCTGTGACTCAGTGATTCCTTGCTAAGTGGAGGCTGGGGTATGTTGAGAGTTTGTTGGTCAGGTCTCAAAGGACAATTAGGTGGTGGCCTTTGGCTTCTGGTTGTAACATTCGACTTGGGGGCAGTGTTTTGCTAGGGTGATGGAAGGAGTGGATGTAGCTTAACAGCGCTGGAAACTAATTATTGGGTTGTCATCGTGGGGGTCCCTTAGGTGATGTGGGAGACCTCTGTCTCTCCCTCGGCTCCCCTCTCTGTTTTTCCCTCTATCTTGTAACATTTTCCCTGTCAAATCGCATCTGCTTCCCTAGAAGGAAAATCTCTAAGAAATGCTTTCCCATTACCTCCATCTCATTCCAATTCAAAATAACCCTTCTCCCCCCCATATGTTATTTTATTTGATCCTGATAAGGTGACCATTTACATAGGAATTATCTACAGATTGAAGGGAAAAAGTCTCAGGGAGAGGGCAGTGCACATACTTATAATGTTGGCATTTAAGGCTTCATCTAGATCCTTCATATGTAGTCATAATAATGATATGACTAATACTTATAAAGCCCTTTCTATGTATCACACACTGTTCAAACTGCTTTACCTGCAAAAGTTTACTTAATTCTCCCAATAGTTCTACTTGTAGACAGGCTAGCTCTGATACTAGTAAAATACATTCTAGAAGAACCTTGGAGATCTTGCCCTGGTTATTTTTTTGGACTAGGGGTGGATTTGTCTTCTTCTTGGGGAACCACCGGGTTGTCAGATAACTGGAAAAAGTCCGGAAGGGACAGGGTGCGGGCACATTTGCAGCTCTAGCGTGTGAGAGAGGTGTCCCCTTGGGCACGTGTTGCCACACGCTTTTGACCCAGTGTGCAGGGCGTGAAACTGTTTCCCTTGCAAGTTTCTCCTGCACACATCTCACCAAGGGAGATTTGTTTGGGGTGACAGAAAGGGACAGGGATGCCTGATCATGTATGATCTTGATAAAATGCAAAGAGAAAGAATCATGTGGGGGATGGGGAAAGTGAGGGGCACCTGTGCAGAATTTTGCAGTTTGCGTGTACCTGTGCACGGGCATGCAGATGCATGCTTGGGAACTGGGGTGGAACTGTTTGGGGAGGGCGCAGGGGGACAGAGAGAGGTTAATACATATGAATTTCTGGAGGTCAAGGATTCAGCCTTGGTCCCATCTCTGTGCCCAGCACCTCAGTAAATGTATGCTGGTTCACCTGAACTCAGCCTCTCTAAGGCTGGAAAGCATTGGTAACTCCCAGGACTCCCCCTGGTGGCTTTTCTTCCTTTCTTCTCAGAGCCGCTGCTGCCCCCTTCTGGGCTTGGTAGGTATTTCTGGGGGAAATACTTTTTAACAGTGGGCAGGGTCCTACATGTTGATGAGCTTAGTGCACCAAGCCTCACAACTCTGAGGCCTGGATGGAGAGTCCAGACAGACCCAGCTAGCTCGCTTTGAGACAAGACCTGCTGGGAGATAATACACACCTGGGAGACTTTGTAGAGGATTTGGCTTTAATGGGACTGGAGTTGAAAATAGGAGTATTCTGTTCAGATACCTGTAGTAGAAAGATGACAGCATTGGGACATAGGAGAACTGGTATGTAGACCAGCCATAGGGCCTCATTTTCATTTTCTACAAAACCGGACCAGGCCAGCTGTGTTCCAGAGCGGGCGAGAGACTTCAGCAGGGGCTGGGCCTCCCAGCTCTGCTCTCCCTCCTGACGTCCCTCAGGACACGTTGCAGAGCAGGCTCTACTTTGGGCCGTTTTATTTGTGAAGTATCAAATATTATTTTTACAGGGGAAAAAATGTTCTCAAAAGTCTGAAGCCACTGGACTAGATGATCTCTGAGATTCTTCCAGCTCTAATGATGTGATTTGATGAATTTAGAATTGAGTCAGAGACTTGAAAGCTGAAATCATAGTGCCCAAAACGTCTGTGTTAAGTGCCGTGGGTGTTTTGCAGGCGGACAGTCCAGAAGACATGCACAGCTGGATTAAGGAGATCAGGGCAGCTGTCCAGGCCCTCAAGTGCCACCCCAGAGTAAGTCACTTCCTTTCGGTTGCACGGTCACTGTCAGCTTAGCGATGACTGCCCCGAAGCCTGCAGGCTTTATTTGGGGATGCAGGCAGGCAGCCTGGTCCCAGCCGAAGCCCAGGCGGTCTTGTGTTTCTCTTTCGACGGACTTGGGCACACATTTTTATTTTTTATTCTTTATTGTCAGAGGAGGTGAGGCAGGGCTGGGCCGAGAAACAGTTTCCCGTGTGTTGTGCACGTACACCTCCCTGCCAGGCAGAACTTGACGAGTCTGGCGTGAATCCCATTGGACCTATTAGGTTTCCGAAGACAAGTGTCTCCGGACCTGTGAGGTGGTGAACCTGGGTGCTTTTCCAGGGGCCTTGGGATGTTGATAAACAATGATAAACATTGTCAGGAAAGTCCTTACTTTCCTTTATTTTTCTTCCTTTTTATTTTTGCAGGACCTATCCTTTTCTCGATCCATTTCTTTGACCCGCCCTGGAAGCTCCAGCCTCTCCGGCGGGCCCAACTCTGTCTTCGGCAGGGGGCGGCCGCCTGTGGAAGAGAAGAAGGCCCTCTGCAAAGCCCCCTCTATGGCCTCCTCCTGGCAACCCTGGACGCCCGTCCCCCAGGCCAGAGAGAAGCTCCAGGTGGCTGAAGAGACTCCTGAGGACTCTTTGTTCACGTCTCGACTTGGGGAGAGCAATACGTCTGGGGTATTGCCCAGCTCCCGGATAAGGCACCGATCAGAACCCCAACACCCCAAGGAGAAACCATTTATGTTCAACCTCGATGATGAGAACATACGGACTTCTGATGTGTGATGAGGCGCAGTGCGCTGGGAGGGTGGGGTGGGAAGGACTCAAGAGGAGGAGGCCGTGACTCAGTTTCCCTGTCTGTTGGAGGATAGTCAGAAGTCTTTATACCACTCATATTCCTGTGGATGCTATGTGGGAGGGGCCCATCCAGCTGGCTTTTATACAAAAAATCAGTGCAGGGTATTTAATTTGGGAAAATCACTAGGTTAGACCTGTAGGCATGCTCAGTGGAGAGCAGGCGGACTCTTGTTCGACTGTTGCAAGGTCACCCTAGTGAGAGGAGGTTGGAATTCCAATCTCGTCCCCAACTAAGTTTTATTTGCTTGTCCTTGTTTTAGCTCCTTCCCTTTGTTGTCAGGACAGGCACAGAATCTTAGGCCAGTGATCTGGTTTTATCCTATTCCTGTTTTTTGGCCAAAGTTTGACTGTGAAGTAGAAGGGTGGCAACTAACCCACCTGAAAGGAGGGAGGAGTGGGGGATGAGCCAGGCTCCACTTGACCGGGGTTCATTTTGAGGGGAGGTGTGACAATCTGGGGGCTGGCCGATGACCCTCAGAATGTCTGCCAGGGCAGATCCCCTGGGAACCCCGCAGGGGGAGACATAGAGACCTCTTGTAAGGCAAGGGGAATGATTCACTTAGTGCAGCAGTTTTGAGAATTACTCCGTTCTTGTTTAGATGTGCTTTGACCCCAAATACTGTCAGTGTGAGGGACAGACCAGCCCAACCTGGTTTCTGTGTCCGGCCCCCAGGGATGGGCTTATCAGTGTTAAATGTTATGACGACTGAGAACAGAGCAGACATTTCTCTTGATGTGGTGTTATGTTGGGATGTGTGGAAGGTTGATATGTATGTGATAATTCACTTGTGTGATAGATCAGATCTCTGTTTTAGAGTTTTAGATTTGCTTTGAAATAGGTGCCGGGAAGAGATGGATTAGAGTTCACCAAGCTAAGTTTTTTGGATCCATGTTTTCCAGACATAAGGAAAGGTCTGTTTTAGCAGAGACAGGTTGTCTTGAATCCTTGCCTCACAGCTCTTTTTTGATGGGCCAATATTAGTCTAAATTTCAGTGCTGTAATAGTGTATACCCTGGCAGGTTGCTTTCTTTTTATTCTTTGTGTTGCCCTTTGAGTGAAACCTTGTGTATTTGCATGATCCGACCTTGTAATCTGATGCAGTTCCATGTAGTTAAGAGCAGAGAGATGCAAAGATAATCTTGATAGATATTTATATTTTTAATAAAATAGAAACTGCATAGAAACATTGATTTAGAGGCTATGTATCACCAACTAGAGATTTCCTAGGTAGAAGAGCATAGATGGCATTTTCCACCCAAATTTTAGGGTGTGCCTTCTCTCATTTGACAAAAGGGTACTATTTCTGGGGTTCCTGGGAGGATTCGTCTGTCCAATTTACATGGTGAATTGCTACTGGGAACTTATCAGGGTCCCCTAAAGGGAGAGAAAACATAACTCATTTTTGTCTATAACTTTTATCAGCTAGATCAACTAATTATATCTTTAAATTAAAAAATTAATGACTAGCAGAAGAGGCTAAGAGAAGCTTTTTTCACCTAAGTAAATCCCTTTCCCTCCTTATGTCCAAATCGAATGCAGAGGCAAAAAGATGTGACCAGAGAATCCTTAGTGACTTGAGGGAAATCTTAGGTTTTTTCCCCAGAACTGCAGCTTCCTGGAAGTCAGTGTCAGGCTGAAAATGATTCTTGACCGCACTGTGTCGAAGCTGTCCTTCGCTGGCACCATGTGGCCCCCCGGTCCTGGTATCAAAAAGGACATCTGCTACTGTATCCATCTCTCTCTCCCCTGCCCCCTCTCTCCTTTCTGCAGACTCTTGTGTACTTTTGTCCTCAGAAATCCTCGTTTTGGGAATTATTTATTTGTGAGTAGTCAGGGTTACCACATACTTCAAGTAGCCTGCTTTCAAGACGTCATTCCAAATTCTCAAAGCTCCTTGTCTCAGGTTTCGTATTCCAGTTTTCCTCCAGAAAATTGTTTGGCTAGATCAAAGAAAGTGCACAGTAAGTGATACTGAATTAATGAAAATAAACTGGGGACTCTTGAGATCTCTAAACATTCCCTATCTCATGAAGAGTTTCAGTTATAAAAGTCTTTTGGTGTTTAAATTATAAAAATCTACCCATCTCTCTTTTAAAAATTAAACTCTCTGTTAGATTATTACTGCTAAAAGAATTGGCCATCAAGTAAGCTAATAATGTTTCTTATTCAGTAAGGTCTATTTTGAGAATGTGTTAAATTAAACATGCTTATAAATCCAGATTGTATTGTCATGATAGAGGGAAAAACAAGGACTCTAGCTGGCAACTACTTGGGAGTTTCAAGTCAGAACATTGTTAATGTGGTTCCAACACTAGAGAAACAGAATTATCTTCAGATGAAGCTTGAATGCGCTCTCATTCCCAAACCTTATTTCAGAACTCCTTTTGTGTCCGTATTTCTTACCTTCTGGCCAGTTTCACATCACAGCCTTCTGATGCCGTTATACATGTGAGCCAAAGATGTATGTATGACTGAAGTGTTTGGTTTTAAATGTATAAAATGGAACCAAATGGAAAAAATAGGGTGAGGATGCACTATAGGTTAGTAGTTAAGTTCATAGGCTCTGGAATAAATCCGAGTTTTAAAAAAAGGAACTGAGAAAGGTACTGCATTTTCTCTGTGGAATAAACAAACCTCTGAGTTGTGCTGTTTTTCATAAGCTTTTGGCGGGGTCGTGACTCACTGTATGTAGCAGCATTCCAAGTGGTCTTCCCAATAGCTGAACTACTCACCGTCCACTGTTATGCAAAGCTTAAGGGTTTGCTGTCTCAAGTCAGCTGATGGTTGCTAAACACAATTGGGCCCTTTGCGCACTGTGAGACATCATAAACATACATTGACTAGAGTGACCTCAGGTCAAAATGTTGGAATTACACATCTGTTTCTGGGCAGGATGCTGGAAGACGCCCATGAGAAACAGCAAATGTAAGGTCCAGCTTCGGAGTTCACTTGAAGCAAAAGTTTTTTTCCTCTTCCTGAGCATAACCGCTCTGACGTAGGCTAAAAGGACCCAATAAAAAACTAGCAGGTTCAGTAGTTGAGCAGTGGGATTTGAGGTTTGTTTTCACTGTGAACCAAGTAAACAGGCATATGTATGTGAAAATGTTTTGGAAATGGAGTTTCCCAAGTCAGCTGTGTTTAAAAATGTTGAACATGCCAGAAATGGACAGGTTTACTAAACCTTTTTATCAAGGTCACTTTTCGCCTTATTCCCGTGGAGCTGTTTGACCCTTCCCCTGCTGCTTGGGACGGTGCGGCATGATTCCGTGTTTGAACCCGTGTGTGTCCGCTGTGAAATGCGCTCGCGCCGTAAGCCCTGAGCTGAGTGCATGGAAACTGTTTTGCTTCTCATTTTATGTGATCTCTGAATTGGTATGTAGCAAAAAATAATTTTCTAAAACTGTTTTGTTGCTTGTTTTGTAATAAAACCATGTGAAATACTGAAATGCGGTGTGTTTTCCTAACGCTGACCTTGGATGGGTGATCGCTCTTGTCAGCCTGCCCCCATTGGTGTCGCGGACTTCACGAAGTAGGTCCCTGCCCAGGGTAGGGCTGGGCCCCCCGGCCAGGGGGCGGGGTGGGGGTGGGGGTGGCCCTGGGGAGAGACGGGTGGTGGGAAGATGTGTGGGTGTGGGTGCCGACAGGCCTGCCAGGCTCTGCCCCGTAAGCCGGAGACGGTGGAGGCGGCACCCCAGCCGGGGCAGAGTGCTGGTCATTTAAGAGAGGTTGAGGTTCCAGAGTAAAGCGAGTGGAAGAGTGGGAGGGAGAAGGGAGCAGGATGACCAGACCATTGCTTCGACGAGCTGGGCTCGGACAGTTCCTGCTGCTGTGGCTGCTGCTGCCGCCGGTGCCCATTCCCAGGGTGGAGGCTCGGAGGACGTGGCGCTCTCCGTTCTGCCCCGCGGTCTGCGAGCCGATGCGCTGTCCCCCGCTGCCCACCTGCTCCGCGGGGCCGGTGATGGACGGCTGCGGCTGCTGCCGCGTGTGCGCTGCGGCCGAGGGTGAGGTCTGCGGTGGGGCGCTCGGCCGGCCTTGTGCCCCGGGGCTGCAGTGCGGCGCGCCGTTCAGCCTCCAGCGCCTGGGTGGCACCCGGGTGGGCACCTGCGGCTGCCCCGCGACTGGGGCGGCTGTGTGCGGCAGCGACGGGCGCACCTACCCCAGCCTGTGCGCGCTCCGTGCTGAGAACCGCGTCGCACGCCGCCGTGGGGTACTCCCGGCCCTGCCGGTGCAGAAGGGAGACTGTCAGGATCCAGGTAGGTGTCGGGGCCCCGGGCTCTGAGGGCACTTTTGGAACTTTCTAAGGGAATGTATTTCAATCACGCAGCTCGCCAGGGATTCTACTCTTCTCCATTGGCCTTAGGGATTCCACTCGTTCCTGATTTTATTCCCCTTTTAGGTTTAGGCGTCTCTCTACCAATTCCTTTGTATTTTCCCCCCAGTTTTCCTCCCCACACCTGTTAAAGGCCATCTTCCGTTTTCCTCCCTCCCTCCCTTCCTTTTTTCCTCTTTTCTTTTTCTCTCTTCCCTTTCTCCCTTCCTTTTTTCCTCTTTTCTTTTTCTCTCTCTCTTTCCTCCCTCCCTCTCTCCCTTCCCCTCCTTCCCTCCTTCCCTTCCTTACCGGCATGAGGGGTCTGGTTCCCTCAAGCCCTGTGTCCTTATGGGATCGCAGGGAAAAACACTGATGGGGGAGGCTGAAGAGCAGAAGCCGAGGGAAGGTGGAGGGAGACGCAGGGGAGAGATGGAGAGATTTGAGATGGTACCCCTGAGAGGGTCAAGAGGCGAGGGTCCCATTGTCCCCAAGAATGGAGCATTTTTTCACAGGGACCAGAAGTGCAGGCTGGCTCAGGAGCAAGTACAACTTCATCGCAGAGGTGGTTGAGAAGGTGGCGCCATCTGTGGTTCATTTGCTGCTGTTTCGCAGGTAAAGGAGGTAGGAGGAGGTCATCCGCTAGCTACCCGCTGATTTTCCGCTCCCGGCCCCGCATAAAGCATCAGGTAGTGGTAAAAATCGTGAGACTCAAACAGGTGCAATTACCTGGTCAAGGTCATTGAAGGGATAGGGATTCTGACTTCCAAATCTGAGAGCTCCTACACACTTTAGATGGCTGGGAGTTTTCTCTCCCCCACCTCCCACAGACCAAATTAAAAGTCAGGAGCAAGAGCTAGAGAGCAGCTGGACAGTCTTGCTCAGCCCCCTCACTGCCGTGGAAGGAAATCCCCTGCCACAAGGCCGGTTGGTAGTGGAACTGAAACAGGAAACAGATTTCCTGGACTCCGTCCCTGCCTGGGTCCTCCCGATTTGGCACTAGGTCTACTTTTGCCCACAGTATTGTGGTTAGGGGGTTAGGTGAGGTTAGGCCTCTTTGAAGGTTGCTGCTCTGAGCCACCCTGAAGAAGGGTGAGTCCCTGGAAAAGGAGAGCTGGAGTCGGTCCTCCGTGGCCACTGAACCTGCAGAGTCCAGCTATACATGGAGAACATGAAAACACAGGCAGGGCAAAGTAAAATGTATGAGAAAACTGTGCTGCAGGTGTGCTCGATAAACGTGAGGTTCCCAGACTGCGGTGGGTGCCCTCGCTGCCCTGCCCTCTGCTTATGCTGCTGTCTTGCTGAGACAGGTCCCCTCTCGGCGGGGAGGAGATTCCTGCATCCAGTGGCTCTGGGTTCATCGTGTCTGAGGATGGGCTCATTGTTACCAATGCCCATGTCCTCACCAACCGGCAGCGAATCCAGGCAGAGCTTCAGAGTGGGGCCCAGTATAAAGCCACTGTCAAGGACGTTGACCATAAATTGGATCTCGCGCTGATTAAGATTGAGCCAAATGTGAGTATGCGAGGGCTAAATCAGAGCCTGTGTATTGGGGGGATTTTCATCAATTTGCTCATATTTTCTCCCCCACCTCCATTTTCACCCACACCACATCTTTTCACCCAGTGTATGCTGTTTTCTAATTTCCTCATTTTCTGTCTTTTTTACTCTCTCTTTTGTTTATTTTCTTCCATGCCAGTCAGTACACCCATAACAATTTCTATTAACTATAAAGCAGTCTTTTTTCTTCTTCTTCTTCACCATTTTCTTCAATAGATGCTGCTTCTAGGAAATTTATTTACCTTAGAGTACTCTCTTGGAGTACCATGAATGATCGCAATGATTTCAGAGCGGCTAAGGGATACTTTGAGGTCCTGTTCTATCAAGGGTGGTCTGCACAGTAGTGGCATTGACATTATCCAAGCAATCTTTAGAAACGCAGAATCTCAGATCCCAGCCAGCTCTACTGAGTTAGAATCTGAGTTTTCTTAAGCTCCCTAGGTGACTCGTTTGAGAGGAGCTGCTCTGGGTGATCTTATTTATTTATTTATTTATTTATTTATTTATTTAGTGGCCAATTAACTCTGTAAAGTTTTGAGCTGGACCGGTGCTAAGCAAATTGCTAATGTCAGTTCATGTTCATCAGTTACTTCACTTGTGGTTTATTTATAGTAATTTCTACAAAGCAATATTTTTAGACTTTAGAGATGATCCCAATCATCTTGAGAAGTGAGAGTTGGGGGACATTCTTGGATTATAAATGCCCAAAGACACAGACTGTGTCGTACATGTGTTGTTGCACACAAACACTGCTTGATTCTCTTCTTGGTTTGTCCTCCCCATCCCTCCTTGCCCTTGTGCAGACTGACCTTCCTGTACTGCTGCTGGGAAGGTCATCTGACCTGCGGGCTGGAGAGTTCGTGGTGGCCCTGGGCAGCCCATTTTCTCTGCAGAACACAGTAACTGCAGGGATTGTCAGCACTACACAGCGAGAGGGAAGAGAACTAGGGCTGAAGGATTCAGACATGGACTATATCCAGACCGATGCCATAATTAACGTAAGTCACTTGGGAGGGCCACTGTGAGCCCATAAGATACTGGAAGTGCGATGGGGAGAACAGTGCAGAGTGCCTTCTTTTCCTTTTGGCCTTTTGGCGATGTCCGGAGTTCAGTTAGATCCTTATGAGAGGGATGGAATGCCTTGAAGTTAAGAGTTCAGCCTGTTTGATATGATAACTGGCGTCCATGATGTTGGGTGGTCTGTTAGGGTCTGTCAGAGGGCTCACCGGGCTGCAGGCAGTGGGGGTCCTTCTGCTGTCGTTCTTTACCTGCAGTGACTTCAGTATTGATGATGATGGGGGCAGTGGGGGACAACTCTGCCTGCCTTGGGGGTACAGGGGCTCACTAGAGCAGGCTGCTTCCAGTAAACCTGTTTAGGAACCATGAGTAGTTGACAAGGAGAAAAGTACTGATGGCTTTTTCAAATTCTGTCTTCAGCACGGGAACTCTGGGGGCCCTCTGGTGAACTTGGTAAGTGGCTGCTTTCCTTGCTGCCTCATGTCTCTTCCTTTTAAAGACTTCATAAAGTCCATGGTGCAGACTGATCCAAGTGTAGAAATCCGTGGTATGATGCTTTGCTATGACCGCATCTTACGCCAACGGTTAAGGAGAATCTCAGATCTGCAGTGGATTTGTCATCCTGGCATGTGGTCTCACCCAACGGAGAGCATCAGGGTTTACTAATACTTTATTTACATCTCTTCAGCATGCTTTCTGTGTTCGTTGGGTAGTTAACAAAGTCCTGGGTACTAGCTCAGACCCATGTCAAACGGCCAACTGTACTGTGTAATGTACTTCCTTGAAGACCCCCTGCTACCTCCTGTGAAGGACTGTCTCTCATCCCAAAATGCTGATTTAATGACGTGGCCTGTCCGGGTTTCTAGTCTTGATCCTCTTAGATGACAGAAATGCCACAGCGCAAATCCACTGCTCTGTCACATATTTAACTCTTACATTTTATTCAGTCTCCGTAGCGGAAATGCCGGCGCTCCTTGTTGCTCAGACGCAGGTGGAAACACGAGAGGGCAATGCTGTTTGGCACAGCCTGTGATCATGTGATCATGCTCTCTGGGTTTCTGAGCCGATCGGTTCTGGTTCATCTTTACATATTACACTTGCTTGTAGGAGGATGAACTGTACATGAAGTTGTTGAGAGCTTTTACTCGTAACATTGCACGCAATTTTTTGTGCCTTCTTTCTCCAGTACACAATGAGTTCCCTAGACCAGGGGTCACATGCAGAATTTCCGGCCACCCTCCAGACCTACTGAATTACAATCTGTATTCTTACAGGATTAAACATTTCATCAAATAATATAACTTTTTAAATCCTTCCTGTTACCTAATAAAGGCTACAGGATGATGAAGTGCACGAAGAGGAAAGTACTTCTCACTTCATAGCTTTGGTTTAGTAGAGCTTTGTTCCCAAAGTCAATGTACCAATTCTTCTGAATAATTTCACTGAAGTGTTGCTAAAAACCTAGCAGCCTTTTGACTTTGCCATGTTTATTTTTAGCTTCATTTAAAGAATGAAAAGGCAAATACCTTATTTTTTTGAACTATAAGACGCATCCCCTCCTCCCCCCAATTTGGAAGGAATCATGGTTGTTAATGCTGCTGTTGAGTTGTGTTTACATTTACATTGGTGAAATATTATGTTATTTATGTTATTAAATATTTTACATTAAATGTTTTTTGCTTCAAAATTTTTTTTCCCATTTTCCTCCTCTAAAACCTAGGTGTGTCTTATGGCCCGAAAAAATATGGTACTCCTTGTCCTCTTGTTTGGGTAAAATAACAAACTGTGGCTCATATTCAAAATCAGTATCATTTGGCGAAGGATAAGTGAGCCCAAGATTAAAAAAGAAATTCCTCAGCAGGAATTTGCACATGTAGGTCCCCTCTGCTCTCCTACCACTGTCTTCGCCCTCTAAGGTAACGTCCACTGACCTCGACTGAAGAAGCACACGTTTCCTAGCGCTTCTGTGCTCTGACCGAAGCCACTCGCTTCACTCCTCGCTGTTTGTTCAGTTTGCACAACTCGGTGACTGCATGGTATGTCCTCCCTTGCCAGGATGGTGATGTGATTGGCATAAATACACTGAAGGTGACAGCAGGGATCTCCTTTGCAATTCCCTCAGATCGAATTCGACAGTTCTTGGCAGATTTCCATGAGCGCCAGTTGAAAGGTAAGGGGAGTGAGGACAACTTCTTCCTCTTGTGTGTGTGTGTGTGTGTGTTTTTCAGGAGCCCTCAATCTACTGCGGAGACAGTTCTGTGGCATACCAAGTCAGTGGTGCCCGCTTCCCATCATGGTGGTTTGGGCGGGAATGTGGGCTTCAGGCACAAAACCGGGCATGAACTGTACCCAGGAATATGTTGACTGAACTCTGGTGGACAGGAAACCTGAGGGGTAGAAGGGGGGAGGTGGGTGGGGACGAGTGTCTGTATTAATGACAAAGGTTCTCTGAGGCACATATTTACAGCTGACAGCCTGAGAAGGCAGCTATGACGGTATAAACCTGTGACTCCAGTGTCTTTTAAGACCTGCTGACAGAGGAGAAGTTTTGTTGATGCTAACACAGTACACTTCTCCTTTCCAGGAAAGACTCTTTCACAGAAGAAATATCTGGGTCTGCGAATGCTGCCCCTCACTTTGAAGTAAGCATGGGTTTGAATATGCCTGGGTTTTCTTTTTCTTTCTCAGAAGCAAAAGCCATAGCTGGAAAGTCTTGACAGGGAAACGAAGTGTCTGGATTACGGCTGGGTGCCCTTGGGGGACCCTGTTTATCACGGGGCACCCACAGACCCTGTTTATCACAGGGCACCCACAGGCCCTGTTTATCACAGGGCACCCACAGGCCCTGTTTATCACGGGGCACGGGTCTGTCTCGGTCTACGCCAGCGTTCTCTATCCTTTCAGTCGTTTCTTGCACTGTGCCTGTATCTTATAACGTCCACTGGTTCCAGGCTTTTGGTAGAGAATCAGAGCACCCCCAGGGAAGAGTAAGTGTGACTCACTTGGTGGAAGCCTCTCTGGCTCCTCCGAGCCTTGGGAGAACAAGCAGAATATTTACTGAGCTTCAAAGGCTTTGCCCAGGCCTCATGTCAATCCACTGTGCTTCTTATTCTTATGGAAAAACTCTTACTGTTCGCAGCCTTCTTCAGGAAATGAAAAGGCAAGATCCGAACTTCCCTGCTGTGAGCTCTGGGGTCTTTGTGTATGAGGTGATTCAAGGAACAGCAGCGGAAAGGTAAGAGCAGCTCAGTCCTCGCCAGCTGTGTGCCGTGGGACAGGTGTGCAGGGCCCAGACGTGCAGGGCCCAGACGTGGGCCGTCCAGCTCGGGGGTCCCTGACCACGCATGGTCGTTGAACACTTGAGATGTGGCTGGTGTGACTGATGGACTGAATTTTAAATTTTATTTAATTTTACTTTATTTAAATAAAGAAGCCAGAAGCATGTGAAGTATTTTTCCATTGAACGCACTTGGCTTTTTGGTGGCAGGGCAGGGAAGGTGGGACACGGACACGGGGAGGACTGCCGTTCACTGTAATCATTGCATGGTATGAGACGCTGCCATTCTGTGCTGTTTCTAGTGGATTTCAAACACTTAGAACAGAGTGTAAAATACATACCAAGGGTTAGTAAAATATGACATGTTAAAATTACATTTTAGATCTGTTAAGTAAGTTATAATTTTAAAAATTAGTTTCATCTGTTTAACATTTTTTGAAAAAAAATATGGTTCCCAGAAAATTAAAAATTACGTATAACATATGTGGATTCCCTTACATTTCTACTGGATAGTAATGCTGATTTAGACTCATGTACTGTAAGGGCTTTTGTTTTTGGAAGTGGTTCTCTGTAGACTGGGAAAGTGTGATACGAGTTAACAGCCTAAGTTTAAATTAATTTTGCTAGGATCCCCAAGTCTACCCTTTCAATACCTTGGCTATTAAGAATCAGAAGAATCTAAAGGGTTAAAAGTTTAAGAACATGTTTTAGGTACCTTAAAATACTTTTTCTTTGAACTCTGGAGGACAGTATTAGAGGGCAGCATTAATTAAACAAACAAAAAAAGGAATACATAAAGGGAATAACGCAGAGGTTAGAGTAGATATTGCTCTCCAAAGAAGATCTTCCAGCTGACTTTACTGTTGTTTTGAACATTTATACTAACTACTGAGGGAAGAGGTGGCTTGTTCAACCATTATTCTCCTGGCTTTCTCAAACTTCTTCAGTATCTCTCTGTCACTGTATCTCTCGGTCAGTTTTTCAAGAGCTCAATAATCTGTTTGGATTACAGCAACTCTTTCAGTAGGGGGCAAGAAACTCTAGGGTACTACCTGTCCAGAATAGCTAAGTGTTAGGCCTCATGTTACTAAATTTGGCTTGTCACAGGCTTTTCTAGACTTTCTTGGTCTCCTCCCTCTCCCTTATTTTTAACTTCTGGTTCAAGGCCAGGGCTATCTCAGCTCTCCAGGTCCTTGCTACTCAGGACGTGGTCTGTAGACCAGCTGCCTTAGCATCAGTTGCAGCATTTTAGAAATGCAGAATGACAGACTCGCCACTGAGTCAGAAACTGCATTCTGAACAAGATCTCCGTAATGCGATGTACAATAAATGTGGGAATTACTGCTTGCTTGATGTTACTGCTAACCCAGAAATCTGTTCCAGCTCCATCCACTTGTATCTAAGACTAGTGACAATAATTATAGTAATAACAGCTGGCATTTATTATCCACTTACTTTGTGTCAGGTACCATTTCAAGTGTTCTATATGCTGGGTTTGAGCCCACGGTAGTCTTGTGATATAGCCATTATGTTACAGAGGAAGCAGCTGTGGTATAGAGAGGTTAAACGTGAGAGTTACTCAGACAGCGAGGAGGTGGAACCTGATTTTACCCCTGTGCTATCCTGCTTTTGTGGCTGCTCTTCTTGCTTGTGAAAGGCAGATGTTGAGTGGCAAGGAAGTGGGTTTTTAAGTCTGAGACCAGGGATCATATCCTACTTCAGCCTCTTACAAGCTGTGGGACATTTATCCTGTCTGAGCCCCACTCCCTCATACTTGGTGCATAGTTTGCACTCGGTAACAGTTTGCAGGTTTCTTTGTTCTCCACCCCGAGAACTACCATAAATAAGCTCCTTCTTCGTGCCGTGTCCCAGTCCTCTCCCTGAACTAACCTTATTCTAAAGGCTTTCCATGCTTTTAGATCTATCTACCTTTAAACTGTTCTTCACATCCCGTTGCTTTAAATTTCTCCTGTTTTTAAATAAACTCTACGTATCTTGGTATTCCTTTCTATTATTCTTCCTTGGGTTTCCTGTTTCTCTTAAAGGATATCTCCCAGTCATTTAATTTTATGTCCTTTGTCCAGCCTATTTTTGACTTTCAGACAAATCGAAAGCATGGCTGTAATTTATTCCAGTGTTGGAGGTGGTTTTTCTTTCTAGAATATACATTCTTTTTTTTTAAAGATTTTATTTATTCACTTTTGGAGAGGGGAGGGAGAAAGAGAAAGAGAAATATCAATGTATGGTTGCTGGGGGTCGTGGCCTGCAACCCAGGCACGTACCCTGACTGGGAATCGAACCTGTGATGCTTTGGTTCGCAGCCCGTGCTCAATTCACTGAACTACGCCAGCCAGGGCTAGAATATACATTCTAAGTGAAGCAAATTTGTAGGAGACTCAATAAATTATCTCAACTCTGGTCCAGAACTAGAGTCTTAAATATTTAGACTCGGAAGGGTGACTGGTTTTTTACTTACTGGGAGCAGAGGTTTTCATAGTGTAGCTCAACATACTCTTGTTCCGTAAACTCTGGGTGAAGATGGGGCACGTGGGCTGATCAGAGTAGCTGTCTGGGGAAAATTATATTGTTTGGACTTCTTATGTTTGCTCCTAAGACTGGGCGTATGCTTGAGGTTAATAGGGGTCAGAGATTAATAGAAAGTAAAAGCTAAACTCCTTACTCCAAACCAAATCCAATATATAGGAGGAGTAAACTTCTTACACGTGATTCTGGTAGAATATTAATTTTATAAAGTTAAATACATTGTGTCCTCCAGGTGATTTCACAGCAGAGTTTAGAACAATCCTCATATTTGAAAGGATGGAGGCTATTTCTGGTTTCTTGGTTGGTATGTTTACTGCCAGCAAAATAGCAGTGCCCTAGGAGACACACATTACATTCTGGCTGGGGACAAGTAACACTCTCAGACTTTCACGATCCTTTCTCCCTTCTCCCAGCTCTGGGTTGAGAGACCACGATGTGATTGTCAGCATAAACGGGCATCCTGTTACCACCACGGCCGATGTCGTCGAAGCTGTTAAGGACAATGATTCCCTTTCTGTCACGGTTCGTCGGGGAAGACGTGCTTTGGTCCTGACAGTCACACCTGAAATAATTGATTAAGTATCTTGCTACAAAGAGAAATTATCTAACAAAACCAAGGCTATATTACCTGGTTTGTATTGAAGATGTGCCAAAGATGGCAAGCGGTTTTAGGATCTCACTCTTACACAGGAAAATGAATGCTTACACACACACACACACGTTCAGGGACCATTAGGCTGGGGCTGGTACTGCTGCTAAGAGGCCTTACTGAGCCAGTGGAAGGACGTAGTGCCAGGAAGTCTGGGAAGCTGATAACATTTTATTTAAAGATAGGAACAACGGAAAAACAGCCAGTTTCTAATTTAACCTTGACAGAAGGACACTTAGTATTTGGAAACTTCTCTATAGCCACAAACTGGATATAATACACACCCACCCACACACACACACACACACACAGTGGTGGTCCCACAATGTATCCAGACCTGCCTCCTAGGTCTGACAGTTTGGGCTGAAGTCTGGGTATCCCCTGCAGCGCCCAGCCCTCCCTGGGCCGGGCAGGGGGGTGCCTCCCCTTCTAAAAGCAGTGCAGCACAGACCGCAGGAGCCACAGTGCCCTGTCCTCCTGTCTACTACTCATCAGTCTGCAAGAAGCTGAGTCCTAACTGCAGGAACCAGCTGGGAAGCTGGAGACCTAATTTTCCAAAAAAGAGGAGTTTCCAGAACTCTGCAGAGGGACCCGAGGTCCTCCCCTGATATACCTTGGCCACGGAGATCCGTGCTCCATCACTCTGGCCTTGTCCCATGCTATCACACTCGTCTTCAAAGCAGCTGGCCACTGTTGAAATGAGTGACGGTGGCACGGACAGTGGGAGCCAGGTGCTCCTTCTCTTTGTCCTGCTGGGCCCAGAGGGAGCCCAGGCAGTGGTGGGGCACCACCTTTCTGTAATGCTCCTGGGAAGCAGGGGAGTGTCACCCGGCCCTGTCATACCCAGGAGCTTAGCATCCACAGTCACCCCCTTCCCCAGTCCCAGGGAGGGTCCCCAGTCAGAGGTGGAGTCAGGAAGCTGAAGAACACACACACACACACACACACACACACACACACACACAGATTTTTTTCTACCAACTACTAAGAAACAACCTGAATCCAGAGTGCAAAGGAAATAACCATTTTTATTAATATTCCCTTATGCAATCAGTTTCTCAGGTTGTATCCTATTTGGACAGGGTTTATGGATACAGAGGATAAATATCATGTATAAGTCAGACTGAAACTGACAACTGTGGATTGTCACAGAGTATTAAAGATTCTCAAGTTATTACTCTAGCAGTGGAAACTTTGATCTCCAACAGCTTTATTGACTGCAAGAAGGGCTTCTGTAAAAGATACTTCAATAAATTATAGACCTGAGTTTTTACCCAAGCTCTTCCTCCTGGCGACATAAATGATTGGAGCCTGAAAGCTGCCCAAGTGTTTTTTTTTTTTTAAAAAGAAAGAAAATAGCTTTTGATAGGGTTTGTGATGCTCTTTAAGGAAATTTAAGAAAAATAAGTTGTGAGGTGGGTGGAATTTGTGGCTTATGGTGGTATATTATTTTGGGTAAGATTTTAATTTTAGTTTGTTTTCCAGACCTCCCTTAGAAGTGAGTTTTTTAATATGACATCTATGCAAAATTTTATGTGTTTGTGTACTTTTCAGGGGAGAGGATCCAGTTTCTTATTGACCTACAATTTAAAAAGCACTGCCTTAGAGTATAGAGATTATGAATAAAAATCTACCAACTATTAGTGTTGTGAAGAAGGTTAAGGTCAGTGTGGTATAGAACTTTCAAGACAGAACAAAATAAGCTGTTTCAATTTTTACACAATTGCCACCATTTAATAATATAAGAACAGTGAATGTATTGACCAGGGATAATAAAGCTGAAACTTTTAGGAAAGCCATTTTGTAATGGCGGAGAATAGCCAGAGTTATTTTAACTGTGATTCTTGATCTTTAAGCCAATTCTTATGAAACTAAACTTTGCACAGTTCTACCCTGATTGTTTCTAGAATTTGTAAGTTATTCCAAATAGCAGGATCTTAGTTGACTTATCTATACAGTTCTTTAACTTTGTATTTAACAGTTATTTTCAACTTGGATTGCAAAGGATAGAACTAAGTTTATAAAACCACTTACTGGTCAAAACATTTCCTTCATCCACAGTGACCTGGGAATGGGAGAGTCTAGTTGTGTCTCTTTCTCTGTGACTGACTGCTGTAGCCACAGTGAGAGCGTCTGTTAGCAAGCTTATTTTTACAGAAAGCACTCCGTTTCTCCTTCTCCCCACAAATCACACCCTAAATCTACCCATCACTCAGTAATAATATCCTTTCAGTAAGAGTCTGTTGTTCCTTCCAAGAGCAAGATGCTCTTCACCTTATCTTACCTAATCATGAAGAACAGTTTTATAATCATTTGTATGAAATCTTTTTTTACCAGCTTACAACATGAGCTCCCTAATCTGGTAAATGCTACTTTTTAGACAAGGAAAATTCTGCCAAGAGGATAGCCTAACCCAGACAGGTCTGATATTGCTGGCTCTCAAACCACAATGGAATGAAAAAATTATTTCCGTGTGTATATATATATTTCCGTGTATACAATCCCTCTTAAGCATAATAATGGCGAAACTAGAGGGTTCATTAACAGGGTAGTTCACTTCAATTGCCTAGCTTTTAGCAAAACAAATATAATTTTGAGTTTCACTCTACATCCTGAGAATACCCAAACAGCATTCCAGATTGGCAAAATTTGTAGTACAGTTTAAATTCAGAAAGTTGGAATTTCCGTGTGTGTTAAACTGCATGGCCATTTCTACTTCCACTGAAGATTTTCATTGGTTCGCCTTCAGTTCTCCTCTGCATGAGCCTCAGGATCACGAAAGGCATCGATTGCAAGGCTAAAAATACTCACTTTGCTCATCCCATTGGGTCCACTTGCTCCAGAGGACCGAAAGTGTAGCCATGTACAGAAATAAAGAGTGTAGAAACCGTTCCGTAGCTTGTAAGTTAGTTGTTAGCCTTTACATTTTGTACACAAGGAGAGGTTTAAACTTGGTTCCCACAAGAGTGTTTGCTTGTCACTTCTAGTTTGCAAGGTTGAATCTGGGTTGAAAATCCACAGTCCAAGGAAGCCTTCCTAACCAAGGCCATTCCCTCCAAAGAGGGTGAGTGATGGTCAGGCCTGGCATCAAGGAAGAGTTCTGAGCCCGCAGAGATGAATTCAGAAGACTGGCCTCCCTGGGCCATAGGAGCAGCTCTTTTCAGTACACAGTGCACCAGTTGCTGCCATCGCTTGGCATCAGCCCTCCAGTTATCAGTAATATAAGGTCAACGAACCACCAAATCCCGAGTCCTCCCAGTGTCAACAGCTTCCCTACTGCTGTGCCAGTGTGTCCCAGACAGAAACGGTCCACTCCGAAGCATCCCAGGAAGAAGGAGTAGAGTAGAGTGGTTATGAAGTAGTGTCCAGTATACCTAGACAAAAGGAATGAAAAGGAGGATGTTTACCACATGAAAATTAAAACAATCAGTGAATTTAAAGGAAGTGAAAAGATGGTGCAGCCAGTCCCTCTGTGGCCTCTCACTCTCTTACCACCTACCCCCCTTCAGAAGATCTCTTGTTGGTCTAGGATCTCAAAAGCATACCTGCTAAGATGTGGAGGACCTGTAAGACAAATACTGAGTAGGACGGGACCGGACAAGTGATCAAGCACATTAGCACAAAGGCCTCCTGGAAGGAGCAGAGTCTGGGCATCCGCTGTGCCCTGCACAGGCTCCTGAGGCTGTGGCTCTGAATGCAATTCTCTAAGGAAGTGCCCACTTTCCTTAAATGAATGCTGATCTCCATATACCTGTTTTGCTGTCTTGTGACAACTAAAAATGGGGACATCTTCATAGAGACGTGTGTCTTACATACTGCACTGATACTCAATTGCCGTTACTTTAATATCATCACTAAACAAAGTCACAGGCTCTTCATTAGCAAATGGCCTAAGTAAATTCTGTGCCTTCAAACAGTTTGCAGATATAACACTAGTTCTTTGAAGATACACTTAATTTCAGAGAAAGGCTTATACTTTTCATAATAAAACCTTTCTTCCTGAAATACTAAGGCTATTTTCACAGAATTTATGCCTATAGTGGTAATTTTAGAGATAGATCATCTGGTCCAACTGCTTCATCTTGTAGATGAGGGGACAGAGACTAGGAGCACCCGAAGGTACTTAGCTAGTTGGTGAAAGAGACATTTAGAATTAACGGCCTCTGGTCTTCAGTCCAGTGTCGTCTCTGTTAGAACTACGTCGCCTCCCTTCATGGATTATGCACAGTAGTAATCCTTTAACACTTAAGGTGAAAGAAAAATTTACATCAAGAGATGACAAGGAAAACAGCTCTACCTTCATCCAAGTACCAACCACCCCACTCAAAGTGACACTTACTTTATGCAAGGTTTATTCTCTCGCAGGAAGGTCCTAGGACTGGCGCACTCAATTCCGTCCAGGGCGCGGCACTGGACGGCTGTGTGTTCCACATCACTGTAGGCCTGACCACCGAACTGTGGAATGACAACCAAAGCAAAAGAAACTAAAACAGAACAAAGAAAGCCTCGCCAAAGCAAGTAACACAAAATATATCTTAGTGAATAAAAACAGACTCAGGACAATAATTATTGTAATGAAGGCGAGGGAAAGCTGTGCTAAAGAACAAGGAATTTAGTGACATACTTCAAGTGATTGTAAATTCGTTCATTCTAAATGTACATTGTTTTAAATAAACTCCTCTCTCTTTTCTTTTTTTATGACTGGTTTCTTTGATAATATAGCTAATAATCAATTTTGTTAAATGCCACTTACAGTAGCTGGACACAATGCTTTAATTATCCTTCATTTACCAGAAAAAGGGCACAGTACCAAGCATTTGGGAATGGGTATTTAAAAACTTGATGTGTATTAGAGTTCTGTTTTATGTATATTATAAATGAACATAATTAGGAAAGAGTTCAGAATATCAACTGACTCATAACTTTATTTAGGCCATGAATGTGTAATTAACAGATATTTGCAGTACATCTACAGCATGTTTAAATTTCAGCAACAAACTTCAGAACAGGCCCTCTGACCCTTTGTAAGACTGAATTCTGGGAGAGAACGCACAGCTCTACATTCTCCACTGGCACCTTGTGAAGTGCTTCACTGCTAGTTTTGCCGGAGCATTTCTCAAAGGGAAGGGAGTAGGAAATAACGATGCTGTCTCCTTGTACCTCTCCCAGGGACTCAGGTGCCCGAGGACTCCCGGTCCTCTAGTACTTCCAGGGGAAGTAACAGTTTGAGTGCCTTGACAGGATCAACTCAGTTTTTAATTTAAATGGGCCAAACTAAGTGACCTCTATACAATGCTAACTCAGACTTTTATCAATAACTATCAAGAGAACAAAAATCTCACTGTATTAAGAATATTTATTTACACATGATTGCAGTGTGAGTTGCCTTTTTAGTTTTATTACTTTCAGGTTTATTCCTGTGTCTGATTTAGTACAAAGAATGTTTTCCCATAATTCTGTTACACCTGTGTCTTGACTTGCATTATGCAGCACGATATAACACAATGGTGAGTCCACAGTGCAGACAAAGTACATGAATTTCACTGGTTTTGGGGAGTCTGAGTAGGCAAGGTTCACCTAGCTTTAGGGATATTATTAATGGAAATGGATAGTTTCTCTCCATTCCAAGAGGCTATTGGTTTTAAAGGCTTCTCCTTGATTGCTATGACCCCCTGCAAAGACATATACTAATAGATCACATTTGTTTCCACATGGTAGAAACTGCTTGCCTGGTATAAAGAAAGTTAATTGGCAAGAGGAGATTTGCTCCAAATGCACGTGTAACGGACATGCTGCTCAATTCACCATCAGTTTTAGAAAGTGCATAAGCCTTTCTTTTACTCTCCCAGGAAAGAGCATGCCTTGAAGGACAGTTAGGGGTAATATCTCAGCTTCAAATCCGTCTACATCAATGGCCAAAGGAACCAAAGACAGCTTGGTCTTTGTACCGGGTAGTTTTGACACAGAGATTGCTGCTTCCTGAGGAAACTAAATGTCTTGTTCAGTCACTGACCCTGGCCATGCCAGAAATTTCCAACCACAGTCATCCTAAATGAATTCTACAAATAGGTAACTTCATACTCCTTATACGGTCTGTACTTTTCTGTAACTTTTTCATACATTTATGGAAGAGTTTGTTTATAAAACAAAATAAAAACCCACCTTGAGACAACCATAGCCAAGTTCCTGGGATGCGGTTGCATTTCCAACATGATCCACTGGGTCTTCACATTCTATGAATTCATCAGGTCTATAAATCAGTAGAATCATGATCATCACATGGTTTTTGCAAATGGCTGTTTCTATATATATATAGTCAAACCAGTCAAGAAACATTTCTTCCACTTTTACTTTCATCCTGACTCTTCCCCAAGACAAGAGATGGTGTCAATTAGACTGAAGCATGGAGGGCCAAACAGCCATCCAAACGACCCTACATGGATTCTAGTTCTGCCGTGACTTCATCTCTTCCCTAGGTAAACAGCTGCAAGGCTATCAGAGCAAAACTGAGACCCAAGAAGTCCCAGTTCTCTTTGCATTTCCCAAACGCCTTTTCTTATTTGACTAAAAAGAGATATTAAAAAATGGATTGGTTTTGCAATGGTAGTGGTCTTACTTTTTTTCTAGGAGTACCTTGTAGGCAGGGACAAGTAATTTACTTCATTTGTGTCTCACGCAGTACCAGCCCCTATGGTGGAGTTTCTTTCAGATAAAAGGGAACAGGATGGAGCAGGTACAATCTCGTACCCTTCTTCCGGAGGCTATTCGACGTCATTCCTCCTAGTTCTCCTTTTTTTTGGATCCCAAAGAATCTGCCACCCACACACAAGGTTTTCCCCTGCATGGGTGAGAGGAGTGACAAACCTGTCATGATATTTACCTCCCGTTTGTTGACTATCAGGTCCTCCGCTGGAGAGTCCGGAAACAAAAAATAAAGCAGCTCCCCTCTCCTTCTCCCCCTAGCACGACACCCATACACCCCTTGCCCTATCGCCATCTCCACCTGCCTCAACGACTGGGTAGCTTACAGGTAAGAGCAAAGGATGACTGGAGAGTTGGGGTCGCCATATTCCCAGGTCGAAGCACCCGCAGAGAACTCCGGGTTGGTGGCGCCAGCGGATGTGAGCTCCGGCTCCGCGGTAGCGTTGTACGAGTGGCTCCGAGAGACACAATGCAGCAGAAGCAGATTTCCCAGCAGCAAAGCTGCCTGGCCGCAAAGAAGTAAGTAACTCACTGGGCAACCACCCAGCACCATCTTCCAGGGCCCAGTGGCAGAGACCAGGCCTCCTCAACCACAAACCCGGCGCACACCGGGGACCCCAGCTTTCCGCCTGGTCTGGTCTCTTTCCAGAGCCCGGCTCCTGGCTGCCAAAGAGCCAATGGACGCGCAGCCCGGCGCTCCGCCCAAACCAGACAACCAATCAGAAAGGGCTGCGCAGGGGGCGGGGCTGTGCTTGGCCTTTTCCTCTCAATTCCTCTTCTGCGTCACACGCTCCTCCTTTTGCTCTGAGTGCTTCCTCCAATCGGTTCCCTCGACCCCCAGAGTAGGCGGGCCTGGGAGTGGAAACAGGCTCGGACAGTGAGTGGGCGGGGCAGCCTAGTGCGGGTATTAGCCGGCAGATAGCAATCCCATTCTCTCGCCCGGGACTGGATTTTTCCCTACGTCAGCGGTAGCGAGCCGAAGTCGGGAGCGAGCTCGGATAAGAGCGCAGTTGCGTCAGTGGCGAGCGCGTGTTCGTTCTCGGGCGCGCGCATCCCTGCTAACTCTGGGGCCCGGGCAGGGTTGGGAAATGATGGAGCAGACGGACGCAGGAGCGATCGGATGTTGAGTAGAACCTGCGGGATCGGCCGAGATGGGATCCCGCGCGGGATCGCCCTTGGGGACCCTCCGCTTCCAGTGGTTGCTGTTGTTTGGCTTGGTAGGCCCAGTCCTTGGTGGGGCTCGGCCAGGTGGGTGTCCGCCCCCAGGGACCTTTGGGATTGGTGTTTCCTTGGGCTGGGACCTCGGAGTTATCCCGAGGTGCCTGGGAGTGGAGGGGCCTGGCCTGGCTCCTGGACTCGGGGTCAGGAGGCGGAGCCGCTCCAGCTGTGTGTGGACAGTGCTCAGACCCTAGGTCCAGTGTCTGGCGCCCCAAACCTGTCTGGGTGGGCACTGGTCTTCTGTCTGGTTCTTCTTCATCAGTCCCCTGCTTGACAGTCTTTTGCGGTTCTCCCCACCTCCATCTCGCGCCAAGCTGGGTACTCCAGACTCTGTCCAGACTACTCTGGATCCGACTCCGACCCCGGAGAGTCTGCTGGGTGCGCGCCGAGGGTGTGTTCACGTTGAAACTGTTTTGAGAACTGGAGCTTGGTCTTGCTTGTGAAGTTCATGTCACTTGGAAAGAGGCAGGGAGATGGAACTTTTGGTCCAGGTTATCATAACTGGAAATTTTGACGTTCCTTTTATCAGCGGAGCCACCAGTGGGTCCACCCATTGGTGGACTAATTTTAGTGATGGAATAAAGGTGTGTGCGTGCCCGTTTTTCTTGGGCCATTTTGTTGTAGGGCCAATACTTCTTTTTGGAAGTGCTGTATTTCTTTGGTCAGTCTTTTACCTGCATTTTTCCTGGGATTCTAAGTCCGGACAAATAATTTCTGCTCTGCTAAAGTTACATGATTTATGTGAAATCGCTTTTGAATTGTAAAACTTCCTTTGAATATGTAAAGTATCAATACTGGAGATGTCCAAACCTAGTGGGAGCAAATTGTTAACACTCTAGCTTCTTTCGGGACACAACTTTATTCTGGCTCATGTATTGAATTGTTTGCATGGCTGTATTTTCTTGATCAGTTATAGAGTATGATGGAGAATGGATTTTTTTTTACTGAATCATTGCCTTAAGAATTGTTCAAAGGTGATGACAGGAAATTTCAGTGCCGGGCTGCTGACCTTCAGGAGGCTAATTACATTTTTTCTTATCTTTGGTTTATTCTTTTTCCAATTAAGTGAATTTGCCCCATTGCAGGAATTTTAAAGCTCCAGATAATGAGACTTTATTGACTGGGGAGCTACTGAGTTTTTTTTCTGGTTAAGAGTGTTTTTCTGTGGCATTCTGGATGGTTAACTTTTACCAGTATTTAATGTGAAGTAGTTTATACATCCGAATTTTTAGTAATCTATGATTCAGTGTGTTTTCAAACATAACTAACACTACATTTTTAATGTTAATATATGTTGATTATTATATACTTGTATATAGATGTATGGACTATCCTTGTGGTTTTTAACTCTGGCTTTAACAGTTTATGGCCAGTCCCTCATTTAAGCATGTGTATGCTTTCAAACTATAGTCAGTGTTTATTGAATTTCTATGAACAGCCATGCTCAGTTCTTTTGGAGGGGCAAAGGGTGACTAGACTACATTTGCTAATTATCTGAGGGATGTTGGGGAAGGTTCCATAGAGAAAGCGATATTTGAACTGATTTATATTGGATAATGTTCAAGTAAAGGGATAGGAATCCATTCTAAGCAGAAGAGTTTTTCCAAGAGTATGGAGGGGTGCAAGAACCTGACTTGTTAGGAATGATGAGAATATCCCCAGGCAGTCTCTATGAAAGGGGGGCAAGGGGAAACTAAGGTAGGTTGGTACCAGCTGGGAAGAGTCTACTATGTTCTGCTAAGGGGTTTGGACTTTGCCCTATAGGTAAAGTTCTTTGGGTAAGAAGGTTTTTAAGTAGGGTCTATTACATAACGGGATTTGCCATGAAGGTAACTGGCAACACAATGGATGACAATGCAGGAGGGACAGCTGGAAGCTGAGAGAACCGTTAAGAGGCTTTTGTAATAGTGTGTAATGAGTCAACTCATGTTTCCCTACTAGAATGTTCTTCCAAAATCAGATGACTAAACTTTTGCAATACAGGAAGGATGTTTAAAAAATGCACTGAAACCTTTTTCTTCTAATCGGAGAGAAATCTGAAGATTTAGTAAGCACTGTCTACATATCAGTGAAATGGGTTTTGCAAGAATTTTTACTGCCATTGTGTCAATGAGGAAGTGCAGCATAAATTCCAGACAGCTGACACTCACAGTAAAACTTTTTTTTAAAACTGGGATTAACAAGAGTAACTATGTATGGTTGTGAAAAATCACAAAGGGAACCAAGTATGAAACCTCTCCTGATTTTCTCTTTGAAGGTAGTAATTATGATGAGTAGGCCTAGAATTAAAAAAATGAACATTTAAAAAGACTAGCATTCTAAAGAAAGTGAGTTTTAAAGTGTAATTACTCATGGTGAATCACTGTAAAAGGAACTATGTAATAAGAACTGAGGTCCACACTAATTTTGTTTTTTGGTGCCAGCAAATGATTTGAATTTGATGTTTGTGTTTGTACTGTATAGGAGACTGTAGTCTTTTAAATTTAAAGATAGCTTGGTTTTCACTTAAAGCCCTATGCATGTTTTTCTGAAGAAAACTGGGCAGGATTGGAAGTGCTCAAATACTCTGTGAAAGAAATAAATGCTGGTCTCCACAACATAGCAAAAAATTGGGGGCAAGCTTCTGAACAAATAGTTTCTTAGAAAATTCTCTATCCTTGGCCATTTATAAGTAAACAGGTCTTTATCTCAAAGTTTATATCAAAATGAGAGAAAGTTCTGCAACTAATTCATCTTTTAATAAACTAAGACCCTACTGAGTTGAAAATATTCCTCTAGTGCATTATATGAGCTAAAATTTTAGAGTTTGGTAGTGAGAGAGTTTGGTAGAACTGAATACTTCTACTTGTCATTTTGGATAGCACATGGTCAGCTTCTCCAAGAAGTCTTTCATTACCTCTCATTCTAATTGTTGTTCAAGTACTAAAGATACTGCAAGTAAAATAGTTTGCCTTCCTGTCTTCCATTACCTTGGGAAGCCTGGGATGTCAAAATTATATTGTAACCATCATGTATTCCCACTGCATGGAAATGTGCCTAGTGCAGAGAAATTGTTCGAAATTTGATAAATGAAAATATGTGATAATATTCTATAAATATTCTTTTGGGGTCAGCATGGTTCCTCTTATGTTTCTTGACCTAATAATCCCTGGACATTTGTTTGATATGTTTCTGTAAGAAAAGACAATAAGGAGCCAATCATATGCCCAAGAGGAGTCTAAAGTTTTTAAACTAGTATGGGGGGGTGGGGAATGGTGTTCTTGAGCTACAGCCTTCCCTAGAGAATAAGCATAAAAGTCTCCCTTCAACAAACCATAGCTTCATTAGTTTATTTTTTTTTCCTCTCATGCTCTCTGATATTACCAGTTTACATGCAAGTGAACTGCAGTAGGTAAAATATATAATGAAATATTTATACTGAGCAGGATGATGGATTGGATATGGTTGTTTCATTGATTTTGACTTAGTGGTCAGGTTGGGTATTAGTAGACCAATTTTAAGTATGAGTAATAGCTTCTTTTTGTTTTTAATTTAACATATTCCCATATTTGCCTGCCCCTGTGAGATACTACTTGGTTCCTTTAACATCAGGCTGGTCCCAGCAGGATGTACCATCGAAGCAGAAGAATGCAGACCGTGCATTCTGGCTGATTATCTTAGCTTTCTTTGTTGATAAGTGGCTTTCCTGAGTGGTTGAGAGTATTATAACCCATGGCGATGGGGTGTCATTTGTTTTATGTAAACCGAAGATGCATACTGCATTTCTTTTTTTATTTTTTTAAATTTTATTTTAATTGTTGTTGCAGTACAATTTTCTATCTTTTACTCCCATTCCAACCCACCCACCCAGCTTTCCCCTCCTCCTTCCCATTTCTACCCGCCCCTAGTTTTTATCCATGTGTCCTTTATACTTGTTCCTGTAAACCCTTCCCCTTTTCCCCTGAAATTCCCTCCCCTCTCCCCTCTGGTCACTGTCAGCCTGTTCTCTATTTCAGTGTCTTTGGTTATATTTTGCTTGTTTTGTTGTTCTGTTGTTTAGGTTCCTGTTAAAGGTGAGATCATATGGTATTTGTCTTTCACCGCTTGGCTTATTTCACTTAGCATAATGTTCTCCAGTTCCATCCATGCTGTCACAAAGGGTAGGAGCTCCTTCTTTCTTTCTGCTGCATAGAATTCCGTTGTGTAAATACTATTTCTAAATACTATTAATATATATCGATAAAAAGAAACTGTAAATGTGTTATTATCAGCTGGTAATTAAAATATAGTTTCAAATGGAATAAAAAGTATAGTTTGGTTTTCAACTTTTTAAAAAGTAAAACATTTATAATTAAAATATATACAGAATAAGTTGCTGGGTTCCAGCACAGTGTTCAAAAAATGCTTTAAATTTAACCTTACCAAAGTATAAGGTACCTTTATATTTTTTTATTTTGATAAAAATCTTGAATTTTTATGAATCTCCCCCTCCCTCCCCCAAAGATGCAAGCTCCCAGTAACTGTAGGCTTTTTCTTGGAATAGCCACAAGCCCAAATGTAAGATAAACAGCACTCCCCTCCCCTTGGATATCTGGTCTATAGCAGAGTCTTGGAGTTAGGCCATCCTGTGAGTCAGTGCTATGTGACTGACTGCCTCAAAAGTAAATCTCGTCTTCCTGGTGTCTCAGTAACTAACCCTCCACTACCTTTGAAAGTTGGAGTGCTCTTTGAATTGTATACTTTTGTTTTTATATTGAGAAATTATTTTTATTTTGTGTCAGTGTTATTTTAGTCAAATAATTTTTCCAACATGGTCAGATATGATACTTTTTTTTTTTTTTTAGTACTGGGGAGAAAAAGGATACTTCTTGAATCACATCTTTTAAGAGTAAGTTAGGGAACCTGAGAAGTTTATTTAACTTGGTCTGCTTTAAAATATACAGTTGTTTGTGTATTCATTTATGTTTATCTTAACATAAGACTTAGAGTATTTCAGCTTATAATAAGTCAAATGATGCCACTGCCAAACATCTGTCATACTGTGTGATGAAACCCATTCCCATAGGTGGGAAATGCCTTTTCCCCTTTGACACACTTTTCTTTCAATGAGACATTGCATGCTTTAACTCATATTAAGAGGACCCCCCACTTTAGTTTCCCCTGAGAACCCTCAGGCAGTAGATCTCTGGAGATTAGCTTTATGGACACATTGGAATCCTGCTGTGAGTAGACACTCTGATCCCAGCTGCTGGAGAGGAGTGGTTAAGCAGTCTATGGCATAGAAATATGATGGAATAGCATTGTGGTTAACGTGCCAGATGTGTGGGCCACATGGAGCTGTGGAAAATGGGTATAAAAGATGTCAATATAAAGCTTACATGTCATGAACATGTACATGTTCATGACAATTATGAGTTGTATGTATAGCAGTAAGGGTAAGAAGAGGTTGTTTACTCAACATACACTTATTTAATATTTCCTGTACTGTACAGAAAGCACATAGCGAGTAAGATACTGTCCTTTGTCTCAAGAAACTTAAATTCCTCCCTAGAGGAACTTAAATTCTTTAGGGCATTAAATCCTATACATGGTTGGCATTTTTCCAAAAGGGACACTTACAAACAACAGCAAATGCCCTGTTTCTTTCTAAATGTGGAAATGTGTAATTGTAAACAAAAAAACACGGTAACACTCAAGAAATGTAAACATACAGGACATAGCTGTGACAGATTATAATTATGTTTGAAGATAGTTATTGATAATGTATGGTATATGTTTATTAGGGATTAACCATGTGAATGGAATGGAAATATATGGCTTGGAGTAACAACAGTTTTATGGATCTAATTACAACAATTTCTTTTCAAGAATGAACTTGGACAACAGAATTATCTTTTCATCTTTTATGGGGAACCCAGGTTTATTTTCTACAGTGAAAGTACTTCAGGGTGGCTATTTGTTTACATTATAGGTGGGGAGGAAAGGAGAAAAGCAGAAAAGCCCATGACTCAGGGTTCACATTTGTTTGCTTTGCAATTAGGTGGAATTCTTTTTACTTGTTTCCTCTACTATGGTTACTGTTATGAAACGTACACTTGGACTCCCTCCAAAACAGTACATAAAAATATCTACGGAGTTGGATTTTCAACCGGTGTGCCACAAAGATTTTTAGCACATGTAGTTCATGACTGGTTAGTCAGGGGCACTGACCTCTTTTCCTGTAGATTGTCAAAAAAAAAAAAAAAAAGACAACAGTCAACACAGCAATAACTGTCCAGTGTGAATGAATAAAAATTATACATATTTTTTGTCAGATCAGCCAAAAATAGGTATTTTTGGTGTGCCACAGAATTTCAGCAATTATTTCATGTGTGCTGTGAGTTGAAAAGGGTTGAGAATCTCTGAGTTAGAGGAAGAAGTGAAACTAACACCTTTCTCTGGATTTAAGACACTTTAATTTTCATGTTTTAACTCTTATTTTAATCTCCAGTGTGTTTTCTGGTGGCTTGATTTTTGACACTATGTTTAGTCTGTCAGATTCTATTAGAACAGCATATATTCTCTATGGAGTTGATTGGATTAAGATTTTTATTTCTCTGTGAACTACATTCCCCAGCAGGTACCTGGGAGATATATTTAGTTGTCGCACTGGTGGTGCTTCTGGCATTTAGTGGGTAGAGGCCAAGGATACTACTTAACTTCCTACTCTGCCCAGGAAACCGCCCACCCCAAGAATTTTCTGATCTAAAATGTTAATATTGTTGAGGTTGAAGCTTTATATAAAGAATGTTAATGCACTTCCCTTATAGTAACATGTGAAATAATGTCATTTTTGTTCCCAGGTGAAAGTGCTGCTATTTGGTATTTTAAAAAAGGGGGAACTGAAAAATCTGTGCAAAGTATGAAGAGAGAGAGAGAGAGAGAGAGAGAAAAACAGAACTAGAAATAAGAAAGAAACTTTGAAAAAATATAGGAAGGAGTATTTCTATACAACTAGTATATATTATTCTTGAATGATACAACCTTAGTATGTACATTTCTTATGTTTTAGATTCCTTACACCACTCAGAAAGTGCATCATTGGATTTTAAAACCAAGAAGTTGATATCCTAATCATAGCTATTACATACATAAGTTATTTTTGGGTGCTATAGTTTTGAAAGCCTTTTAAAAGAAATGAGTAATTGGGTTTCTCCCTCCCCCAAAACAAGAATTGTGCTTTTATTCCTATATTGGACTTTTTTCCTTTGCTAGCAATCTATATAAAAGAGCTAGTTTTGGTAAATAGTTTCACTGCCCAAAACCAGCTGTGTGACTTATTAAGTCACCCTGTTTCAAAGTGAGAGCTGATTACATATCTGGCTGCTCATTTTAGTTCCTTTTGCCGAGAATTTCTTTTTCTCTGTGGTCTTTGCTCCTGAGTTATGATGAAGAAATTTAAGTTTAGTTCCATACTGTTGAGCTTCTAGTGTAACAGTTGTCCGAGTCTATTAGCATACATATCCTTGTCTGTAATGATTCAGTTCATGAATCACATCCTTGCCTTGAGTCATACAAACCTTGTCTGTAATGATGTACAGGATGATGTACGTTTTCTCACACAAAACTTCTAACCTGTTGCCTACAGAAGGCACTTTATTTCTGTCACCTATTCCTGCCAGCATCTCTGGAGTGACTGCCCTGGTAGTTGGGTGGATCACTGTGATCCAGAATGAAATGACTAAGGATAATGTTGGAATTTGTGTTTTTAGAAATTCGAGAAACTGCAGGCCATTGAAGGATTTATTCTGGGTGAAGAAATGGTCCTGTGGCTCAGTTAATTAAGGATTACAAGATATTTCTACCCAGGGATTTGAAGCCTGCATCTATTCAGGTCATGGGTTTCTTTTGACATGGTTCCCAATTGACAACTCCGGACAGCTGAATATTTTATCGTAGTATGTCATAAATATGCCTTGGAGTAGCCCGTGATTGCTTTTGTGAGCATTTTATTTTAGTCCATTTCTGGTGTTTTTATGTAATGACTTGCAGCCACATATACATAGTATAATATGCCATATTATAAAGCCATAAGGGATTGGTGGGTAAAGAGTTTGAAAACTGTTAGTATGACGTGACTGTGTTGCATATGATACAATTCATGTTTTCCTGTTTACACTGTATCTTTTAAAATCTTAAGCTAGGCAAGGTTGTAGACAGTTTTTTAAAAGATTTTTATTTATTTATTTTTAGAGAGGGAAGGGAGGGAGATAGAGAGAGAGAGAGAGAGAAACATCAATGTGCGGTTGCTGGGGGTCATGGCCTGCAACCCAGGCATGTACCCTGACTGGGAATCGAACCTGCGACACCTGGTTTGCAGCCTGCGCTCAATCCACTGAGCTACGCCAGCCGGGGGTTGTAGACATTTTTATACATGTACAGTGTTATCTTGGGGAAAGTTTGATGTAAATACTTCATTTTAATCTCTGGTTTCAGAAATCTGAGGGGCATAAGGCAATTATTGGGTGAATGAACATGTGGATTGGACCCGAAGGAGGAGAGGGTGGGAGAAGGGAGCCCAGGGAAGAAGGTGTCATAGCAGCCTTGACATGGGGTTAAGGCTGATGGAAAGGAAGGAGCTGTTGAGAGATGCTATGTAATCAGTGATTTTAAATAGTTTATGCTTTTTGTTCAAGAAACACTCTTTTTAATCCAACTTTAATTTTAAAAGTAATACAGGGGTTAGGAAATAGGTGCTCATTGTAAAAACAAATTCAAACACTGCAGACATATCAGAGTGCAGGAAATAAAGTCCAAGTCCCTACCTCATTACTTTCTGGTTTTATTCCATCATAGTAACTACTTCAAACAAGTTTGGTACATTTACCTATGGTATTTACATGTTTATTTATGACACATTCTATAGTCTCATATATATAATATGTGATACAACATTTCACAAAGACTATAATACAGAGTTTTATAGAGTGAAAAATAAAAGTCTCTCATCCCACTCCCTATGGATAGCTACTTAAAAATGATTATTTTGTTGTAGAAAATATGAAACATAAAAAGAGTAGAGAGAAGAGTAATGAACTCCTGTGGACTCATTACCCAGTTTTAATATAATTTTATATGCATCTTCTCCCTCAAACACACACTTAATTATTTTGATGCAAATCCTAGATCAGGGGTGTCCAACCTTTGGTGTCTCAGGGCTACAGTGGAAGAAGGAGAGCTGTCTTGGGCCACACATTAAGTACAGTGCTACACGTAATCACACAAAAAAACTCATGTTTTTTTTAAAGATTTTATTTATTTTATTTTTTATTTATTTTTAGAGAGGGAAGGGAGGGAGATAGAGGTAGAGACAGACAGAGAGAGAGAGAGAGAGAGAGAGAGAGGGAAACATTAATGTGCGGTTGCTGGGGGTCATGGTCTGCAACCCAGGCATGTACCCTGACTGGGAAAATCTCATAATGTTTTAGGTAAATTTATGATTTTGTGTTGGACTGCATTCATAGCCATCCTGAGCTCCATTTGGCCCATGGGCTGCAGGTTGGACATCCTGTTAGACATTAATTTTGCTCTCGAATATTAGGAATGAGTCTTTAAGACATAAGAACTTTTAAAGGAAAACCTTACCCATAACATGCTTATTACACTTAAAAAAACTAGCACTAATTCCTGAAGATCATTAAATATCTGTGCAGTGCTAAAATTTCCCTGATTATCTCAGGTTTTGTTTTTTTCTATTGATTTATTTGAATTAGGATCTACATAGGTCCATATATTTATAAGCCTCTTTTAATTTATCAAATTCCACTTAATGAATTTATTTCCTACACTGATCTGTTGAGTGGAATGTGTGTCTCCGGTCTCCCCTTAGTCTTTCTGTTTGTGTATGCTAGACTTAAGCCTCCTTATACTGAATGTGGTTTTGATATGTGGAGATATATAGAGTTTTCATCCCTGGACCTTAGACTGTGACCATCTACTTCATCAGGTTCACTGAAAACATTGATATGTCATCTCAGTGATGCTGGAAGAATAGATCTGCTGGACGTATCGGCAGACTGTGTCTCAGACCCTAATGTGGGGTCTCTTCCTGAGGAACTTGCGTGGCTAATTTCGATCATACTTGTTGCGCGTGGGTCACCGGCCAGCAGTGACCACAGAACGCTGTGGATGGCTCCACGATAAACACGCGAGAAAAAACGACATGCACAGAGACAGACTAGTTTCTGTGGGGAAGTAGGGACGAAATGGCCACCCCCCCTAGTGGGGAGCGCGCCAATTTACAGTCCATACCTGCTTTTATTGGGCTCATTCTGCATAATAATTCAGGTAAAGTACAGTACTCATTAGGGGGAAGTAAGGAACCATAGAAAACAAAGAACTCTGCCGGTCTATTGAGTTGGGGGTCAAAGAGCTGTAAGACTGAGGAACAAAATAACTTCCTCCTAAGACCCTTCTCATTCAACTGGGAGCATTCTAAACAAAGCAGGTTTCACAGTAATTTACATGTTCTTTCTTAGGCCTGATCACCCCGGGGAATCCGCACTTCTCAGTACCGAGCTGCACCACCCTGTCATTGTTTCAGGCTTAGGTGGAGCAAGGGAACTAAGGCAACTGGGAGACAAGGAGGGTTTTTTTTCCCAGATGCTGAGAACTCAGGCTATGTCAAAGCTGAGGAGCGAGGGTCCATCACCCCCCTTTTGCTGCAGCCCCCCCAAGTCCTTCTTTTTGGGGGGCCTCCCAAAGTGATCGTGCCTGTCTTAGGCCGTTCCCCCTGTGGGGAATCTTACCCGTCTTTGGCTAACCCGACCAAGCTTTTTGGGGTTCAGTCATGAATAAAGCAGCAGAAGCAGCATTCCTGCCAGGAAGATAAGCTTTTGTCTCCTTGCTGGCTTACAGTTCCAAGGGCGTTCCCTTAGCCTTAGCCTAAGCGGGGGTTTCAGCTTCTGATACCAGTCAGGGCGGTTCCCAACACATACTCACTTTTAGCTCAAGTGATGACTCTAGAACCCAAGCCCTGCTTAGATACGATTCCACTTTGTGGTAAACTGAGAAGGATTGAAATTGGGAGTAAATCTTCATGAGTGTTTTTTCTTTACTGTTAATAAATTTTATCTGAAGTTTATTTTTTTAGGATAGATCAAATGGCATTAATTTCACTCGCTATAATTGCTACATTGTTGTGTTTAAATATTAGAGTTAACCCACAGGCATTAAAAGTAACTTTTCCCTTACTGCTCTTGTCCATTCATAAATACTCCAGTACCATCTCACGGGATGTCATCCGTGTTGGGTGAGGGTGGAAAGTGGGAGGCGGGCAGATGCTGCTAGGCCCCAGATGCCTCTCTCACATCCATTTCCCCACCAGAATAGTTCGTGTGTGTGTGTGTGTGTTTACATCTTAAGATTTTGTTTAAGAGAAAGCATTAGGGTTTATAGTTAAAAATTGTTTGAAAATGATTGTTGTGCATCAACTACTTGGGTAAAGACTGACATTCTTTTTTGGAAATTCATTTTCCCCTTATATTTATGTAACATATTGCTATTTGCATGTATAACTATATATATATATGTTTTAATATGGAAATGTCAAATGAAATTAAAAAAATATTGTTATTCTACCATAGTTGTCCCAAATTTTCCCCCTTTGCCCTTCTCTGCCCAGCCCACCCCACCCTCCACTCCCATAGTCAATCCCCACACTGTTGTCCGTGTCCATGGGTCATTCATACGTGTTCTTTGGCTAGCCCCTTCTTCCTGTTTCCACCATTATCTCCCTTCCCCTGCACCTCTGGTTGCTGTCAGTCTGCTCCATGTTTCCGGGCCCATGGTTCTATTTTTCTCGTTAGTTTATTTTGTTCATTAGGTTCCTCTTATAGGTGAAATCATACAGTATTTGTCTTTCACTGCTGGGCTTATTTCACTTAGTATAATATTCTCCAGTTGCATCCATGCTGTTGGGAAAGGTAGGGGTTCCTTCTTTCTTTCTGTTGCATAGTATTCCATTGGGTAAATGTACCACAGTTTTTTGATCCACTCATTTACTGAGGGGCACTTAGGCTGTTTCCACACTTGGCTATTGTAAATAGCACTGCTATGTACATGGGGGTGCATAAGTTTGTTTGGATTGGTGATTTGGGTTAGGGTATATTCCCAGCAGTGGAATCACTTGGTCAAAAGGCAGTTCTATTTTTAGTTCTTTGAGGAAATTCCAAAGTGTTTTCCACAAGGCTGCACCAGTCTGCATTCCCACCAACCGTGCACTAGGGTTCCCTTTTCTCCACATCCTCGCCAGCACTTGTTGTTTGTTCATTTATTAATGATGGCCATTCTGACCAGTGTGAGGTGGTATCTCATTGTGGTTTTAATTTGCATCTCTCTAATGGCTAGTGATGTTGAGCATCTCTTTATATGTCTATGGCTATCTGTATGTTCTCCTTGAAAAAGTGTCTGTTCATGTCTTTTGTCTATTTTTTAATTGGATTGTTATTTCCTGGTGTTGAGTCATATAAGTTCTTTATATATTTTGGAGGTCAAACCTTTGTCTGATGTATCATTGGCAAACATGTTCTCCCATACAGTTGGTTCCCTTTTCATTTAATGATGTTTTTTTAGCTATGCAGAAGCCTTTTAATTTGATGTAGTCTCATTTATTTATTTTTTTCTTTTATTTCTCTTGCCCTAGGAGATATATCAGCACAAATATTGCTATATGAGATATCTGAAATTTTCCTGCCTATGTTTTCCTCTAGGACTTTTATGGTGTCATGACATATTTAAGTCTTTTATCCATTTTGAGTTTATTCTGGTGTATGGTATAAGCTGGTGGTCTAATTTCACTTTTTTGCATGTACCAGTCCAGTTCTGCCAACACTATTTGTTGAAAAGGCTATTTTTACTCCACTGTATGGTTCTGCCCCCTTGGTTGAATATTAATTGACCATAGAGACATGGGTTTACTTCTGGGCTCTCTGTTCCATTCCACTGATTTAACATATATTTAGGACTATAAGACACTTCCCCCCTCCAATTTGGGAGGAATAATGGTTGTTAATGCCACTGTTGAGTTCTGTTTACATTTACATTGGTGAAATATTGTTATTTATGTTATTAAATGTTTTACCATGTTTTTGCTTCAAAATTTTTTTCCTATTTTTCTCTAAAACCTAGGTGCGTCTTATGGTCTGAAAAATACGGTATGTGTCTGTTCTTACACCAGTACCTGACTGTTTTGATTACAGTAGCATTGTAGTGTAATTTGCTATCTGGTTTGTGATCTCTCCTACTATGTTGTTCTTTCTCAATTACGGAGGCTGTTCAGGGTCTATTTGGTTCTATATAAATTTTTGAAATTTTTTTTTAGATCTGTGAAATATGCCATTGGTATTTTAATAGGAATTGTGTTGAGTCTATAGATTGCTTTGGGTAGTAAACATTTTGATGATGTTAATTCTTCCAATCCATGAACACGGTATGTGCTTCCATTTATTTGTATCTTTTTAAATTTCTTTCTTAAGTGTTTGATAGTTTTCTGGGTACAAGTCTTTTATTTCCTTGGTTAAGTTTCTTCCTAGTACTTTATTTTTTCTTGCTGCTATAGTAAGTGGAATTTTTGTCCTAGTTTGTCTTTCTGACATTTCATTGTTAGCATACAAAAATACCCTCAGTGGCTGGATATTGACTTTGTATCCTGCTATTTTGCCAAATTCACTTATTAGGTTGAGAAGTTTTTTGGTGGAGACTAGGGTTTTCTATGTACAGTATTATGTCATCTACAAACAATGACAGCTGTACTTCCTCATTTCCAATTGGGATGCCTTTTATTTCTTTTTCTTGTCTGATTGCTGTGGCTAGAACGTCCAGTACTATGTTGAACCAGATGAATTTTCTGATTTGAGCATTTAGCTTTTGAATTCTATTATATTTTGGTACCATGTAGTTTTTTTTAGTTTACTTTTTATATTTTTCATCTTCTTTTCTGTAGGTTTTCAACAGACCTCACATCTCTCATCTTATGAAATTATAACTCCTTGGAGATTAACTAGGGAACGAAGAGAAGCCCGTAGGCCCTATTCAAAACAGGTAAGTTATCTCTTGGGAAATATTTATGTGTTTAAGTGTTTTCAAGGACAAAGGTGTTATTTAAAGTAATGATTGGTTCAGTGAGTAAATATAGGCCAAAAGCTAGTATAGAATCATACATATGGCACTGGTATTTATTGGATGTTACTCTAGTAAAAGTGGCATATTGATCCTTGGTATCTTTTTTTAAAGACAAAATGATCAACTTGAAACATAACAGAATGAAATGGTTAAATAAAACTCTAGGACCAGGGTAGGAGGCTGATTACATAGAAATTTAACCCTTAACTGACAGCTAATGCTTACAATGATCTTGCAATAATAATAAGTAACCTCTCTCTTAGTTTGTGATTGGTAGAATATTTCATATTGTATTTTCCCAGACACTGGAGAATAGTAGTGTATTCCATGCATACATTTCATACTGGCAATGTTTACTCAAAAGTAAGTTTTATTTCCATATTTGAAGAAACATACTCTGATGTTAAGGGGGTAACCAATGCACAGAAATAATTTTTTATACTATTTTGTCTTACTCTAAAGTTCAGAAACAATCTATTTGGGCTAAAACTGATTTTTCAAACTCTTTAACTTTGTAGAATTATAATTTAACTTTGTTACAATTTAACAGTAACAGATAATGAAGGATAGAGTTTATTCCTGCTGAATTGGTGATATATTTATAAGTATAAGACAGCTTGCACTTGTTTGGGGACTGGGCATAGTAAACAGAACACTGGAGTTTAGATTCAGGAGCTTTTAGTTTCAGCCTTTCATTTTCTCCTGTATAAGTAAGGAATGCACGAGTCTAAGATCTTCTTCCAGTGGAACAATTTGTAATATTTGCTTGTTTTTGTTTTGAACTGGGCATTCTACCACTTGATTTGTTGTTGCCTTAGAATAGAATTATTACGTGCTTGCTGCATTATTTTTCTCTTTTTCTTAACTAGCATAGGGAATACATTTTCTTTTTTATTGTATCTCTGATCGTGTCTTCATCAGTACTGCACACAGAGATACTTGTGATCATAATGAACTTCATTCATGTGCCCCCATAAGTATTTGAAGAAGGGGAAGCACTGTTTAGGCATGGGGGAAGTGGCAGGGAACGAGACAGACAGAAATCCATGCCACAAAGGCTTCTCAGGCTCCCACTCAGGATATGGAAGTGGAATGCCGGGATCTGGGAAACATCTGAAACCAATGTCTGACATCAGATGTTGATGTGCCCCTGGAGAGGAAATCATGGTATTTCTTGGCAAGATATTAACTTAGAGTCCAGACACAGTAGGGGAAATCAGAGGACATTTCAGATGGCATTATGTGTTGAGTTTTTCCATGATGCTCTCTTTTGTTAAAGAGTTAAGACAAAGTTGGATCTCCGGGTTCTGGCGATCACATTAAACATTTCTGGCCAATGAACTGGTGAGTTGCCGGGGAAGCTGTTTCAGAGTTGTTTGAGGCAGAGAAGAGGGTCGCTTGAGCTTGAGGATGTGTAAGTGCAAGTTACTGTGTGTCACTTCACTGACTCTGAGATGAAGTTTATGGTAAAGCCTGCTATCATTCAAAGTACCCCTGATGAAGAAGGAAGCAGAGTGCTGCCAGTCAGACCCCTGTGCTTTTGTAGGATGCATCCTGAATTCAGAGATGTGCATGTGTGGGGGAAAATGTGTTTCAGAATTGATGCGGTGTGGTAAGTCATGTGAAGATACAAAATTGTAAGAGTGTATGTAGTTCTTTTCAACTTTTAGATAACTAGAACTAGAGACAATTTCATGAAACTAAGTTTATTTCATTGAAAGAAAAGGAAGAACTACTTTATAGTGTAGGTAATACATGGATGGACTATACAGAAATAATTCCTGAAGTTACAGCCCCATTCTATAAAGAATTTAAGAAGAGTTTAGATAAATATGCAGGCAATTTTCCATGATGGGCTATTAAAGGAAAGCAGGGATGGTCAGAATATTTTCTATTCTTTAAGAGCAGATGTAAGTTTCTCCTATAAGACAATTTCAGTCAGTACCACATTATTTTAATGGAAGCTGGAGTTTTCCATGTCTTATAAATACTTGTTGTTAGAAAGTAATTTATAAGGTGGTGTTTTATTGTTCTTTTCTCCTTTTTTTGTACATTTAGGTATCTTATGTCATTCAAGCTGAAGGAAAAGAACATATTATTCACCTGGAAAAGAATAAGTAAGAAATTTATTTGCTTTGGCTTATCAGTAATTTTTTTCAATAATGTATAGGTTTATTTTCTAGTTAGATGTTGTTTAGTAGATTGATAAAAACTGAGAATAATAACAGTACAAGTTGGGAAAAAGCCATATTATTTTATATTTCCATTGACAAGAGAGCAAGGGAAAATAAAGTAAGAGAAAGTTGCATTTAAGAAGAAAACTTTTTAATTGTTATCAACCCAAGGAACAACTGAGCAGGCGTAAAGAAGTCTTTAGTAGTTTTATCAGTCTGTTAGAGTTGCCATAACAAAGTACCACAGACTTAACAACAGAAATGTATTTATTTATCAGAGCTCTGGAGGTTGGAAGTCCAAGTCCAAGGTGCCAGCAGGGTTGCTGTCTGGTGAGGGCTCTCCATGTGGGTTGCACACGGACACCTCTGTGTGTGCCACCATGCCCTCTCCCTGAGAGTGTGCGTGTGGAGTTGGGGGTGGGGGAGCGGCAAGTTCTCTGGTGTCTCTTCTGATAAAGGCGCTAATTCTGTCGGTTTAGGGCTTCACGCTTAGGGCCTCATTCAGCTATAATTATCTCCTTAGTGGCTTCATCTGCAAACACAGCCACACCGGGAGTTAAGGTTTCAAGGTATCAATTTTGGGAAGTGCAGGCACAAAGATTCCTTCCATAGCAGTAGTCTCTCACCTCCCTATTTTAATCTTTTCTCCTTCTTTTGGCGTATTTTCACCTGTTCCCACTTTGGTAATCTGTCCTGTTCAGCTGCCCTTCTGAAATGCTAGGTTTCTCACTATGCTGAGCCGTCTACTTTTCCGTAGCCTGTTTTGACCCCTCTCTCCCTTTTCTCATGGAGCAGAATTTCCAATATCTTTAGTGAGAGATCTTAGAAGAAAAACCATCTAAGAAACTCATTTATACTAAGGTGTGAATGGTGGGATGTAAAGTGCTTCTGTCTAAGGAAGTACTGAATTTTTCAGACAGTAAGACGCACCGGACCATAAGATGCACCTAGGTTTTAGAGGAGGAAAATAGGAAAAAAATTTTGAAGCAAAAAACGTGGTAAAATATTTAATAATGTAAATAGCATAGGCCGCTGCCCCCCCACCCCAGTAAGCCAGGCAAGCTACATTTGGACTATAAGATGCACCCCCCTTTCCTCCCAAATTTGGGGGGAATGTGTCTTATAGTCCAAAAAATACAGTATTTTTCAAAGTGCTGTCTTGGAAGCAGCAGCTGCACCTGGGAGTTTGTTAGAAATGCAAACCCTCAGGTCCAGCGCAGGAATGAATCAGCATTTGGGGAGGTGTCACAGCAGCAGTCTGTGTTTTAACGAGTTTTCCAGCTGATTTGTGTGCACCCTCACGTTTGCGTAACCCTTTTCACCTCAGAAGAAGAGGCTGAGTCAAAGGGCCTGAGGCTCCCTGACAGAATTTTAGGCAGTGTGACAAATACATTCAGACAAAGAGGCTTCTGGAAGCCACTGTATTTGTTAACATTTATTAAGCATTTTCTATATCGAAGGCACTGTACCAGGTACTTTTAAGTGTATTATTTATTTAAGTCTCACCAAACTCCTGAGAGATCCTACTTGATCCCTGTGTAATGATGTCAGTATATACAGAATTCTTATAGGTCTAAATATTTTCTCCCACTCTTCCTTTGTACAAGGACATGTAAATTAATAATTTTTTTTGATAAAGTTATATTTCCTTATGTTTGCAAAGTTTTCAGCTTATAAAGCATTTTCATAACTTTTATTTCATTTGTTATATTGTTGTAACAACTTCATTATAGAGTAGTGTCTGTTGTCCTCATTTTATGCATAAGAATACTGATATTCAGGAAGGTTAGGTGACTTGCTCAGTATCACTTAGTTTGTAAACGTTCAAGCTGGGGTGCCAGTCCAAGTCGTTTGACCTAAAGTCTAATGAAGTCTAATATAATGATTATATATGCTTTGTATAGTCTGCATTGCTAATACTTCTTGAATTGGTGGGGAAACTGGTGGTCATTAAATCTAGTGATCACTAATGAAAAGAAGTTAGGTTAGTCAAATAAAATGACTCAGATACACTTTCTCTAGTAATGGGGAAATTATGAAGTTCAGTGAAAGAGTGACTGTATTTGAGCAAATGCTTATTTTTCTTCTCCTTACCTCTAGAATAATGGTCTTAAGTTTTTTGAGGTCACAAATCCCTTGAGAATTTGGTTAAAGCTGTGAACCCTCTTTGCAGAGGAGTGTGCATAATCAGAGGCTGGGGTTGTAGAAAAGAATACAGCACACCTTTTCTCTGCTTGTGCGGAACAAGTATAAAAATAAAATAGAAGGGTAAGTTAAACAGGAGGTTAAAACATCCCTTTCATTACTGATACTGGCTGGTTTGGGATTTAGCTTAGAATAAGAACCTGATGGACCTAGGAATCCTGAATCCAGTATTATTAGGCAGATTTAGTCATTCATGGTCAGTGTTGCATGCTGGTGAGCCTTCTGGAGAAGGTGTCACTGGGTGGGCAGTGATTTCCAAAGAGGAAGAAGGGCAGAACAAAGCCAGGTATCTCCAGTGTATTCTTTTCAAATTCTCTGCAAGAGGGAACAAAGGGTGTGTATGTGTGGGGGAGGGCGAGAGAGGGGGAGATGGTGCAATGACTGCACAGGGTTGGATAATTGAAAGGACTCAAGACTCCACAGGCTACTCCCAAGCTCACCCCAGTAGACTTTAATAAATGTGAAAGAGAAGTGCATCAGGAGAAAGAAAGGGCAACTAATCATCAAGAGGTTCAGAGACTTCAGGCAGAGGCCCCCCACCCTCCACAGTTCTTTCTCAGTTGCCTGGTGTAGCGCAGGAGCCCCAGGCTGGGGAGCTGCTGAAGTGTTTGTGATATTTTGAAGAAACCACCCTGAGGACTAGCAGATGTGGACGTGCCGTTTATTACTCATATTACAGGGGAGTGCACCAACGGTGTGCGAGAGAGACCGCACCTCCTCCTGTCTGAGGCTCATTATTAGGGGTCCCAGCCAGACAAAGGCAGTGCAGGTCCAGGTTGCACAACTCTACATGTGGCCTGGAGCTACATTACTTCATTGTGTACGTGCAGAAGGAGACAGTTAAGAAGCAGTCACAGGACCAGAAGCCACTCCAAAAAGAAGATAAGGAGGGAGTTACTTACAATCTGTTCCCAAAACAACACACAGTCTTTCTGGCCAGGGGCCGCCCTTGTCATGGGTGGTGGAAGAGCCATGTACGGACCCCACTCAGAGAAGTGTCTTGTCTTCAGATTGCAAAACACTGAGACGCGTGTGAAGTGTCACGTTTACAGGCACAAGTGTTAAGAGGGTCTTTTATGCTACATCGGTCACATAGCTAAAGTCAGGCTTTTTGGCTGGTTATATTGCATGCAAACTATCAATCCATCCAGCTTTAAACAATATAGATAAACTGGTCCTGGATGCCTTCTGGGGAGTTTAGAAAGTTGGAACCATTAACGGTGCAGTATAAATCACTAGCTAGCTCACGGCATCCCTAACTTGTCCTTAAGCCCTGGAGATAAGGAAAAGCTGATAATGGAGCTCCTCCAGTTCTGCTGCAAAACTTCAGTCAGGCTCCTGAACCTTCTCCGAGGCACGCTGGTGCACTTCCTTGTGGAATCCAGTTTTAGCAAGAATGCCCTCCCCCCACCACGCCCCCCACCTTGTTACCTGATCACTCTGGATGTCTGAACAGGTTCCTCATCTCCACCACCCTCAGGTCTGTTAGGCCGGTTTAGCCAGAGCCTTTCCCACCCCATGATGTTTCCTCTTAGTAATTTTCTTTCAATTGACCCCCACCCAGCTCCTTATCCATAAATTCCTACGGGCCCATGCTGCATTTGGAGTTGAGCCAGATGTCTCTCCCCCACTGTGACGTTCTACTGCAGTGGTCCCTATACCTGAATACAAGTCTGCCTTGTCGTCTTTAACAAGTGTCTGTGAATATTTTTCCTTTAACAGAGAGAACCCTATCTTTACACACATGGGTTACACTACTGAGTGCCCTTAACATGCAGGGAAGCTTCAGGCATCAGCAATACTTGTTTCCTTCAACAACTGACATATTTTGCTTCTGTACTTAGGAGGTGAAGGCAGCAAGTGCTTCTTGTTTATACAGGACTTTTAGAAAAGACTTTTAGCACTATTTTCCTTCTAGAAATATAATGTACTGTATAACCCAATCTATGCTTTTCCTGTGAGATGTTTCAGAGAAATTTAAGGGCATTGTTTGTGTTAATATCATTAGTTTTTGTAACCAGCTTTTTAGGACCATTAGCACAAACATGCAGCTTAACGTTTTGATGAGGGAGTGATGCAGTGCTTTCAGATGCATGTCTAGTTGTGTTTAGTTTTATGGTAGCTCCATCTTTAAACAATAATATATCAGGTGAAAGTTTTTATTCTGCTCATTTCTTCTAGGAGTAAATGCCCTTTGTGTTGTACCCTTGGTTGTATATAAATAAAATAATTTTAAGTGGTGTGTTTTATTCCTCTTCCAGAGACCTTTTGCCCAAAGATTTTGTAGTTTATACCTACAACAAGGAAGGGGCCCTGATCTCTGACTATCCTGATATACAGGTAATATATTTTATTCCTGATCCTACAGCAGAATTTAAAATAATTATAATTCTAAAGTGTCTTCTGTTTAAGTACTCAGCACTATTGTATCTCACAACTTCAAGGGTCACCTTTGACCTTGTAATTCACGGACTTGTCCTGGGGGTGGTGGGGTGGTAGGTGCATTCACACAAACTAAACTGTCCCTTACAGCTCTCCAGGTACTCAGGAGAGTCAAGTGTTGTTTTTTTTTAAAGGCCAGGAGAATAATCCTCTATTTAATGATAATCCTTATTAGTTATGAAAGGGGAAAATTTGATATATTTTTAAAGATTTGGTTTTTTGACTGAAATTTACTATCTCTAAAATCTTACTTCCATGTTAAACCATTGATTTGCCATTAGTACTGAGTAGTAAAGAACAAACACTGGTTTGCTGTTATATATTCCAATTTTTTGCTGAAAACTATTCTTTCCTAGAGAGGTGTGGTACTCTTTGCATCAGAGAACAATATTCCTGAGGACAGAGCTGGCCAAATATACCTGAAAAAAACTGGCAGATACGCATTTGGCTTTACGTGTTATTTAATCAGAGCATAAACATTTCTAGTTTTATTCAGGGAGAGTGTTTTACAATGTTTTTGGCAATTAGGTATTATATATTTTTTTCTTTTGCAATAGTTTTCACAAGAAGTCTTTGTTCCCATTAAACATGTAATTTTTCCCCTGAGCTTTGTAATGTTTTGCTAGCTTGAGTTGTTTTTGCTAGTTTTTCACTTTTGCAGCACTCCTCAGATCAATAGAAGGCAAAGCCTTTATTTTAGAGTAATTAACCTTTAATTAATTAAATAAAAAATTAATTAGTGCTTTAAAAATAAGGAAATGCTGACTTAACCCTATCCTTTTCTGATTCTTTTATCTTAATGTTCTGTTTGTTGATTGTTTAATAGCAAATTAATAGAGGAGCCTAAATTTACATGATAGCATAAACCAGATTACAAATCACTCATCCTTCCATTCATGCATATGATGATCCATCCAGAGATTACTCTGGCATGAGGCCAAAGGCCATATAATTAATGCCACTCAACAAAAGCAGTGATCTCCGGAAGGCTTTTGATGCTGTTGTTGTTCTGGAGCTACACAGTGTTTGGACTTGAAACTTGGCTCTGTCATTTATTTGCTGATCAAATCACTTTAACCTGGTTATGCCTTAGTGTCCTCACCTTAAAGTGGGAATAATTAATTGCAACTTCATGGAATTATTGGGAGGCTTAACTGAGTTAATATTTTTGGAATTCTTAGAATAGTCATTTTAACAATTTTTAATTCACTAAGTATCATTACTTGTTATTATTGAAAATATATATGCTTAAAACTCCTGAAGGTAGATTTCAGTTAGAAACTTATGGAACTGTTATCTTAAAGTATTATGGAATTATGCTTCCCTGGGTGTTTGAAAAATCCAAACTAAGGTAGATGGAGTCTTTCACTTATTTCTTGGTTATTGAATATCGTTCAGATAGATGGAAGTGTGACTACAGATTTCAGATATCAATTAAAACTTTGGTACTTTTTTTTTGCATATGACTAGATTATCAGGTATCATAATGACATATACTTTTGTCCATAAAATGCAGTTAATTTACACTGAGAAAATTTGAATGCTTTTCCTTATGATTGTGTTGTTCAAGATTAAAGTAATTTGTAAAGCTGTTATGTGGCTTTCGTTATCAGTGTCTTCCACAAGGCCATTTTTCACAAAGAAACAAAGTTTTAATGACCACTTTATATGAATTGCTGTGTGAAATAAAACTCCAAATTGCTGTATTTTAGAACTTTGGGGTGCCTTGCAAATGCATTAGGAAAGTCTTCCAATTAATTCCCCCAGTAACTGATGCACTTTGTTTCCTCTGAAAGGGTATTGACTGCCCAAGGCTCCCTGGATTCTTGTGGGCTAATGCGCTGTTCTCTACTTCTGCTCCCACTAGCTGAGTTTTTTGAATCGAGTTTGTGTGTTTCCAAAACTGTTTATGCCATTTGTTCTTTACCATCATCATGCAATTTCGTTAGATATTTTATAAACTTACAAAATATGATGTTGTTTTTTTAAAAAGTAACTTGGGTGCTTTCAAAAGATTTAATAAAAAGTAATTAAAAAATACCATCGAGTTGGTAGCTTTACTGGCCACGATTTCAGAGCTTTTATTGCTTTTATTATTATAGTTGAAACTGGAAATATTTAATTTTCGAGTGCTTCACTTTCTCATGTTACTTCATCTGTAATAGTAGAAGGTATTTTCTTCCTCTAGCGACAAGAAGGCAATATCAAAGCTATAAGTACAGAACACTAGGAAGAAAAACATTAGTGGTTGTAAGCTGCCTCACACAAGAACAAGCTGTACAATGTTGAAATTCAACCTGTGTTGCTTAGTATATAACTCTTTAGTTATAGACATACAGGAAAATTTGCTTGACTAATATAAAGCATGCATTGTGTACTTTCATGTAGATCTTGAAATGTTAACATGTTACTATATTTGTTTTATCACTTCTTTCCTTTTTTCCCCCTGAACCTTTTAAGATATGTTGCAGACATGGTATTTCTTTACCCTTAAATACTTCAGTGTAACTTTCCTAAAAACAAGGAATTTTTTTATAACTGTAGTACAATTCTCAAAATTAGGAAGTTAACGTTGAAGCAATATTATTATCTAATTGACAGAGCTATTGACTTTTTTTGGTCTATCATCCCAATAATATCCTTTATAGCAGTCTGATGGTGGAGTGAAGGTGTAGCGGCCACCAAAACAGAAAGGTATCTTGAGACTGAAAAATGAAACGTGCAACTCCAGAGACTAATGTAACAGAATTTATTGCAGGGCAAGTTACTTACAGGGATAGGGTCAGGGTGGAAGGCAGGTGCACAGTGTGTGCAGCTAATTTCCCCTACCCGACAGTCGTTAACAGTAAATGTTTTAAGTGGTTTAGCTAAAGTACTGATGACTGACAAGACAAAGGGACCAGTGCCGGATGTGCCAGAAACCATACCTCCTGATGGTGCCTAATGGATGGTTGCATAGAGTTGATGCCAGCACCTAGTTTGGTATTTATCTTGGTTACCATGCCATTCTGGTTCGTTACTGACAAGAATTTCTATGGTTATTTTGTAAAATTTTAAAGACCACAGATAATCATTAATTATAGGCTTCAGTATGCTGGCTGAAACTCACATTTCAAGTGAGGTTAGTCAGAGTTCACAGCATGAAAAGCTCCAACAAGAAACCAAGGCCACAGAGATGGAGTCAGTCTCATTCATATCAACAGCCATACAATGAAGAAAGAAAATCCAACTTCGTGTGCTGCATTTAGTAGTCATGTGTCTTTAGTCTCCTTTAATCTGGAAATACTTACGTTCCCTTGTCTTTCACAACATTTGTAGTCCCCCCTTTTGTAGAATGACCTGCCTTTGAGTTTGAAGTTTACCCATGATCAGATTCAGGTTCTGGACTTGGGCAGGAATGCTGCTGCAGGGGTACGAGTGGTTGTCAGTGTCAGGTCAGTGGGTGTGCGCTGCAGCCAGCCCTGCCGTTGACAGGGTTCTCTTCTGTCAGTTACTGTTCTTACTTTTTCATAGTATGGTTAGATACTTTGAGACTATGCGGATATCCTGTTATGTCTCAAATATTTACCCACTAGCATTAGTGTTTAGTGTTTGCTTGAATTGTTATTACAATAGTTGTTAAAATTGTGATTTCTTAATTTCATCAGTATTTTCATATTTTCGTCAGTGCTTTCTACTGTAAGGAAGAGTTTTTCCTTATTTATATCAGTACAGGCTCATGAGTTCTTACTTTATCACTAGTGAGTTGAAAATATTTTCATATATGCAATGGCATTTTTTATATTCTCCTTTTCAGATGGTCTGTTCATGTCTTTGACGTTTTTTATTGGTTTTTTAATAATTTCCCTTCATTGTTTAAGAGTACTTTATAATAAGTTAAGGATATAAGCCTTTATCTTTTATATATTTTCTCGCAGTCTGTGAATTATCTTTTGACCTTGTTTCTGTGTGTATGTATTTATTTTGATGTAGAAGATTGAAAAAAAATTTGTTTTATATAGTAAAAATTGTCAGTCTTTTATTGCATATAGCTTTTGAGTGATAGTTAGAAACCCTTTTTCTACACACAGGTTAAAGAGGAATTCACCCATGTTTTCTTTTAGTTCTTGTATGGTTTTATTTTTTATGTTTAAATTCTTTTTTTTAAAGATTTTATTTATTTATTTTTAGAGAGAGAAGGGAGGGAGAGAGAGAGAGAAACATCAATGTGCAGTTGCTGGGGGTCATGGCCTGCAACCCAGGCATGTACCCTGACTGGTAATCGAACCTGTAACACTTTGGTTCGCAGCCCGTGCTCAATCCACTGAGCTACGCCAGCCAGGGCTATGTTTAAATTCTTGATCCATTTGGAGTTTATTCTTATGTGTGGTGTGAAGTATGGCTTTAATTTTATTCTTTTCTAAATGTCTAACCAATGAACTGAGTGCCATTTATTAAAAGCACATCTTTGCAACAGTGATTTGAGGCGCCACTTTTATCATAAAGTTCTATATGTACCTTGGACTATTTTGAGACTTTGTGTTCTGTTGCACTGGTTGGTCTCTCAGTCAACACACCGCACCGCCAGAACCGTGCTGTTTGCATTATAAAGGCCATGTGATATGTCTCAGCCTACGGTAGGGCTAGTTCCCCCTCACCACACACCCTTGGCTGTTTTTGTTTTTTAGTGCTTTGTAATTGTTTTGAAGATGAGAAGATCTTATTGTGTACTACAAAAGTCTAAATATCATGAATGATATTATGTTTGTATTTCCACTGGTCAGTTTCTTGCTCAAAATTAAGTATACAAACTTTTTAGTTTTTAAAGATGGCTGAATATGTAACTAATAAAAATAATATAATGAATATATCTACAGGAAGAAAAGAAAAATAACCTGACCAAAATCCCTTCTTTTTGCTACATACTAAGTCTTTTTCTGCCCTTGTTGTCATTAGCCTGTCACAAGGTCCACTTCTGTATTAAATGTCACTTGGCTGCTATTGCTTCTTGGATTGACTGCAATACAAAATGTTAAAGATGATATAATGTCTTTTTCTGCTTCTAGACTTAAAAGTTATTGGAATAGAGCTATTTGTACTTAGTATTCTTTAGAATTCCACCTAAACATTTGTGTACTTAGAGGGTGATGGCAGGTAATCTGAAATCGTCTCAAGAATGCCATGTGATATTATGAGGTGGCAATAACATAAATAACATTTTTAGTTTACTGACCTTAAATAATTTTGTTAGCTCTGTAATTTCTGGGATGATTTTCTGCAGTGCAGCAGCATCTGGAGATAATACAGTTTTTATCCTCTAGGATCACTGTCACTATCGGGGCTACGTGGAGGGAGTTTATAAGTCATCCATTGCTCTTACTGACTGCTTTGGACTCAGGTAAGGATTTTCCTTATTCATTCCTCCCCCCTCTAGTCCGTACTCTTTCCCTTTCTCTGGTTCCGAATCAGGTCATTTGGGGGGACTTAACAAAATTAGATTTCACTTGGATTCTGCTGGAGGCCTTCAGAGCTATATTTCAGATATCATTCTCGGCATGTTTATTTGGGTAAATATTACAGTGGATGAATTTTAATATTTAAGGAGAGAACTCATTTTCGAGACTGCTAAGAAATTTTTGCTATTTAAAATATACTTAAACGTTGTGTAACACTTTATATGTGTACAGTTTTCACTTATATTCTTTTACATCTGATAATGACTATGAAAAGGGGCTCATTATCTCCACATTTAGGTGAGCAAACTGAGGTTTGGGGAAATGGTGTCACATATCAAGTGAAATGATAATAACATTAAAATTCCGTTTCCCGAGGGCCGGGCAGTATGACACTGCTGGTTGCTTGGTTGCATGATTGACTGAATGAATAAATATTACTTTTATTTCTCAAACCAACTGTATAAGATGGCTACGATGGTCACCATCTAAGTAATAACACTTTTTACAGAGCAGTTATTATATGCCAGGCGGTGTTCTAAGTATTTTGCACTTCTTAAATAATTTAGTTTTCAGAATAACTCTGTATAGAATAATGTAAAGTAAGGCAGAGGTTAAACAACTTGCTGAGAGTGCACAGCTAGGAGGAAACACTTGGGATTTGAACTCTGGTTCTCTGGCTGCAGACTCCGTACTTCTAGCCACTGTCCTTTATTGCCTTCCATGACACAGTAATTACTCAGAGAGGTTAAGTAACTCTTGGGGAGTGATGGTAGTAAGTGGCAGTCCTGAATTTTGAATTTAGGTCAGCCTGACTATAAAGCCTTATATTTTTCTCTATACCATCCTACTCTTTCTTACACATGTTAAGAACCAGGACTTGAATTCAGGTTTTCTGATTCCTTTTCCTGTGTATTTTTTCCTCATTCTTAAAAATTGTGTATGCGTAATGCAACACGTAGAGGATTGCTGCATATGGAGAACGTGAGTTACGGGATCGAACCCCTGCAAAACAGCTCTCGTTTTGAGCACGTCCTTTATCGAATGGATGATGTCCACAAAGAGCCTCTGAAATGCGGGGTTTCCAACGAGGACATAGAGAAAGAAACCACACCGGATGAAGAGGAAGAGCCTCCTAGCATCACTCAGCTACTTCGAGTAAGGAAATAATCCTTGGAAGGTTTAGTATGGTTTTTAGGAAGCTGCTTTGCAGTAAATGTCCTCAATTCAGGGTGAGGGAGTTTTAGCAAAAAGCAAGACGCATAGCGACCTAGGTACATTGCAGGCCTGATTCCCCACGGGAAAACCTATCCTTGGGCGTGGGTCCTGTGCATCTCCCAGTGGGAGCTGAGCCCACACCATGCAGAGCAGCCTCCCACACTCTACGTACAAAATGATGCCACTGTGTTGGAACAGGCATGTGCCTCTTCTGGTGTGTTTTCATTAACATCAGCTCATACTAGCCTATGGCATTATTTTCATTGCCTTGTCTGCCATCCACTCTTGACCACTACACTGTTCTTTTCAACTTTAATCATTGGAATATGTTAAATTTTAGCTTATTCTATCCTTTACATGCACTTATACAAATTCACAAGTCTTTATTTTATTTTATTTTTTTAAGTGGCAACCTTTAAAAGGTTGCTCACTTCTGCTTTGGGTTGTTAGTGGATATTCTTTCTTCCGCTCAACATAGTAATGGGGTTTCTCATTAAAGAGTGTGTGTGTGTGTAGTTTTGATATTAGAAAACCAATAATTCTGCTTTATAAACTTTAGCTCATATTATCTTTAAGTAGAATTTTTCTTAGATCAGTAAAGATAGCAGATATCACTTAAAAAACATGTTATTTGCTTTTCTCATCTAGGATGTGTTATGTAAAATAATTTTATGATGTCCTTAGAAGACATGAAATAAGAGGCCAGAGATGAGGGCAAGATCATTGCCTGTGGAAACCATAAGCTTTGTAACGTACGTTTTTTGCCTTTGTGGTGTGTTCGGACAGAGACGAAGAGCCGTGCTGCCGCAGACCCGCTACGTGGAGCTGTTCATCGTCGTGGACAAGGAACGGGTAGGACTGGTGACAATTTATCTTCTTTTGCAGGAAAAGCAGGCGAGAAGTGAGCATCCCATGAAAGAAATATAGAGTATAATATGTTTGCATTGATTTTTCTGAAAGGTAATTTAAAAACAGAAATGGCTTTTTCCCCTTAAGCATACTGAATATTCATAATACCACCAGAAGCTGTAGATAGCAAGTAGGACTACCTCTATTTTTTACTAGTGATTTTTTTCCTATTTTTTTTTTCCGGGTGATTGGCTCATGCTGAATTTCTTAAGTAAAATTGTACTGCCTCTCAGAGTCTTGAGACCTTTTCAGATGACTTTACAGGACTGTAATTAGTTAATCAGATATTGCTTTGCTGCCTAATAGAATTGCTTTGCTGTCTATAATTTCTGCTGACCTAAACTTCATTTTAAGAGATAGAAACCTCCAGGTCCTGGAATGTGTTAGAAGGGAATAGAGGAGGGTGGTTCATCTTAGCTTTTATCAATACTATTAACTTCACTGCCCATGATAATATTAGGGGTTTTCCTTATTCATACTGAGAATTGCACTTAACTAAGAAAAGTAAAGGATCTATTTTAGCATTTATAGGCTTTTCAGGCTTAGATGTAGCTGTCATATAATTTAACATAGATTTTTTGAAATGTTTTGTCTGGCTTTTACTGACATCTTTGTTATTTGTGTGAAGAAGTTGTTTGTAGAAAGTTTATCACTGAAATTATCACTGAAATGTATCTTTTAGATTTATAAATTGAAATACTGATGAATGTCTAAATGCCTCAGGTTTTGGTTCAGAGGAAATACTTGAATTTTAATGTTCACTGTAAAAAAGATTAAAGAAATTTTTTTTCCTGAAATTACTTTGGTGGTAAAGGTTTTCTTCTCTTGCTTTGTAGTATGACATGATGGGGAGAAACCAGACTGCAGTGAGAGAAGAGATGATTCGTCTAGCAAACTATTTGGACAGTGTAAGTCACGTTTTCTATTAGAATTATTTTATCGTGTCCTTTCACAGTCCCAGAACAGAATTTAAAAATTGTCTCATTTTGAGCTCTCATTATCCTAGGACCTAAATGACTCAATTTTCCAGGGGTCTTCTTTTTTTTAAAGTTCATTTTGTAACTATTTTTAAGTTTGAAAGGAAAGGGCAATTGTGGTAAGACTTTGAGACAAGCAAGAGATTTCATATTAGTGTCTACTTTATCTTTAGAGTATGTAGGCTAAGGTACTTTGCATTATGAAAAGATCTTTGAATTTTTACTGAGAGAACCTTATTTTGATTAAGGCTGCCTCCTACACTGAAAACATGATATGACAAAATTTGTGTGTGTGTATGTGTGTGTGTGAGAGAGAGGGAGAGAGACAGAGAGAAATGTGGTTTGAGATTTTGAGGTTCAGTCATCCACTGAGAAGTGTTGAAACTTAGATGTTCTTATAAGATTTTTTCATCTATAAGGTGTTTCCCTGATGAATACCAAGCATAGTAATAATGATGATGATAATAGCATTCTGTTGAACATTTATAATGTTCTTGAAACTAACCGAGTGCTTTACATTTAAGAACTTATTTATTCTTCACAGTATTTCTGTGAAACAGATATGAGTTCTAGATTCCTTTATCTGAAACTTTGGGTGTACATGTAATTAGAATTTTAGATAAGAGTTTAGAAAGGTGCCAACCAATGGTTGTTGCTGCCAATTCAACACTGACAGGAATCTCCAGTTTGAGGTGGAGCGAAGAAGGAAACTTTACTCAGTGCAAATAGCTCAATTGTGACATGGCACAGCAGTGAGACCAGCACAGCTGTGGAATTGTTACAGCTCAGTTATGAAGCAGCGCGGCTGTGAAACAGGGTGGCTAGGAGGAAGATCCGGAGCGAGGTCCCTCTGCAGATAGACAGTTCTGCTCTGCTTTGCCCCACTTTGTGCAGGTCTGCTCAGCAAGAGGGGAGCTGACTTGTATAAACAGAAGCACCTATCCCTGGTCTCTGATTGGTCCACCCTTATGCAAGTGAGGACTCCAAATCTGTGCAGTTTGGTCCAAAAAACACTGTCCTGATTTGTCAGAATGGAGCTGCTCTGATTGGTCTGTGAAGATGCTGGTGGGAATACAGTTGCACAGCTCTGACTGGTGGGGAAAGCCTCAGTCCTGCGGGTTGAACTACAATGCAGGACCTCCTTTATAAGGGCTGGCCCAGATGGCAGGAGCACAGTGCAGGCAGGCAGTTCAGTGCAGGCTTCTCCATGGCATGAGCTTTGTGGGAGAGGCCCCTGTTTAGAAACAGCTACTAGGCCCTACTTTTATTTATTTTTATTTATATATTAATTTATTTATTTTTTTGTAAACAAAAGATGTTTTTTGGTATGGTTCCCTACTTGATTCAGGGTGTTTTTAGTGCTGCTTCCTTCTGAAGGAGCATCCTTCTAGAAGCCTTGCTTTTCTTCCTGTAGGCTGACAGGGGAGGAGCAGCCCGCACACTAAACGACCATTTGTGCAGGGCTGCAGACAGTGGTGATTTTATGGCATCCCGGGCACTTCACATCCATGAAGCAGGAACTGGGGCTCTGCACCAGACACTTCTTCTTGTGTCTCTGCTTCTCTCCTGGAGAGGGATGAAGGAGGTCCTTAGTGAGAGGCGTGTTGTTGTGGGGAGGTCGTCACGGCCAGAAAGCCAGGCTCTGCTTTTAAATTCGAGCCCAGTCAGCCACTAGGAACCCTTCTTAGTAGGACTTATCTTGCTTAGGGCCCACAAAGGTAAGGTAATATGGTTCACTAGGTATTATAAACACCTCCCACAGGATCTTGGGGTAGAATAATGTAATCAAACCCATTGGTATTTCTATAGTGAAATGTGTGAATATTTCCATTAATTGAGATATTGTGGACCATAAATAGACTTGCATTAGTTTAGGGTAAGTTTTGGAATTAATTCACCAAAAATGTTAAATTTCCAGTTTGTCAAATTTTGGAGTGGAAGATTGAAAGGATTTTGAACTTATGTTACTTTTATTTTATGGATGAAGAAACCCCTTGAGAGGTTAGGGTCTCATATTGAAGGAAATATTTTTTGGAGGGGAGGAGTCCTGTTTTTAATTTAAGTAGTTATGTTACTTCATTGTAAGCTAAAAGATATATACTTTGATATATTTTTATACTTTTGTTTTCTTCTTAGATGTATATTATGTTAAATATTCGAATTGTGCTAGTTGGACTGGAGATTTGGACAAACGGAAACCTGATCAGCATAATCGGAGGGGCTGGCGATGTGCTGGGGAACTTTGTGCAATGGCGGGAAAAGTTTCTTATAACTCGTCGGAGACACGACAGTGCCCAGCTAGTTCTGTAAGTGATTTTTCAAAGAGTACTGTTGATGAGGTGGTCAGAATAATGATTTTTGCTTGTTTGCTTTTATTATTTTTGTAACGTTTTTGAGCATTCATTTAAATAAATGAGGAAAACAGTTTCATACAGTAGGACAAATGGAAGTGTGATAGTGAGACCTCTCTGGTGTGCTGGATTCCTTGTGACCTCTGTCCCACGTCCTCCTTCCTGCTTCTTGGGTTTGGTTTGCTCTCACTTTGGCATTTTTTCTAGTTCCGTCTTCTGAAAGGATATATGGAGAGAAAAATTGAGACCCCTTGCTTGTCAGAAAATGTATTTCACAGTCTCAGAACAAATTTTAAAATGGCCTCATTTTGACTTTTGATTATCCTGGTGTCTAAGTAACTGTCTTTCACAGGTGTGCTTTCTAGTTTGTTTTGTAACTATTTGATTGTTTGGATGGGTATAAAATCCTGGGCATGAAATCTTTCCTTTGGAGTTTTGAAAGCATGAATGTGTTTGTTATTTTTTCACTTCTTGTATTACTGTTGAGAAGCCTTAAATCATTCTGATTCCTGATCCTAAATGTGTGGCCTTTTACTTTTTTTCTGGAAACATAGAGAATCTTCTCTTAGTTCCCAGGTGTCCTTAAGTTTCTTGATGTTTAGGTCTCTTGGTGTAGGTCTCTAATCAGTGATATACTGTCTACTTAGTGGGTAATTCAGTCTTGAAACTAATGTCCTGTAGTCTTAGGAATTTTTCTCAAATTGTTTTGAAGATGATTTCATCTTCTTTATTTTTATTCTTCATTTCTTCTGGGAGTCCTTTTCCCTGGCAATCGAATATTGTGTTTATCCTCTAATTTTATTATTTTTGACTCCTCTCTTCTCTTTGTCTTTTTGTCCACTTTTTGGGATATTTTCTTAAAATTATGTTCTAAGCTTTATACTGAGTTTTTAATTTCTGGCTATATTATTTTTAATGTTTAATAGGGTTTTTTTGTTCCCTTGAAAATTTTTTATATAATCAAGTTTTGATTTCATGGATGTAATAGTTTTCCTACTTTCTTTGAAATATTACTGATATGTTTAAAATTTTTCTGTCCTTATATAGCAGTTTCATGGTACCATAATAAAACTTAAACTTATATAAACACTTAATATAAGTACATTCCAAAAAGTAACAGCAAAATGTTCACTTAAAATATTTAAAGCAGCGCTGACTGGTGTGGCTCAGTGGATTGGGTGCCAGTCTGCAAACTGAAAGGTTGCCAGTTTGATTCCCAGTCAGAGCACATGCCTGGTTGCGGGCCAGTGCAAGAGGCAGCCAGTTGATGTGTCTCTTACACATCAATGTTTCTCTCCCTCACAATCTCCCTTCTTTCCCTTCTCTCTGAAAATAAATAAGTAAAACCTAAAAAAAAAAAGAAGTCACTATTTAAAAAAATATTTAAAGCATTTTATGCTTCTTAAAAGGTTTCTGGCTTGAGAGGCTGGCTTTTTGCCGAAAACATGTTCTACTTTATATACTACTTTTTTGCTTCCTTCAATGAGGTACCTAAAATACAAATTTTTGCAGAGGAGAAATTTCCGTTGATTTTATTTTGTTTTCTTTTGTTATATGAGTTAGTTCAAAGCAAGGCACTGAAAATGCCAAAATGGATTTTTATGGCCCTGTAATTAAAAAGGCTTGATCATGACCTTAAAAAAAAAACAAGATTTTATTTATTTTTAGAGAGAAGGGAAGGGAATGAGAAAGAGAGGGAGAGAAACATCAGTGTGTGTTTGCCTCTCATGTGCCCGCTACTGGGGACCTGGCCCGCAATTCAGGCATGTGTCCTGACTGGGAATCAAACTGTAACCCTTTGGTTTGCAGGCCACTGAACCACACCAGCCAGGGCTGGTCATGATCTTTTTATTAATTTTTAGTAAAATTGCACCTGCACGTATCCTCAGACAGCGAGCATGCAATCTAGTTCACATAAGCCTGAAAGGAACAGGCATCAAGCATACCCCCCATGCCTTGCCCAAATGTACCTACCAAGCTGTTTTCCTTTTGGTCTCCATCTGTTGTGTTAGAGGGATTTCCCAAATGTCAGATGATGTCTGGTTTCTGTTTGTGGTTAACATGGGGTACTGAAAAGCTGTTTGGAAGCATTGAGTGCATGAGTGGGGCTTGGGGACTTTTGGATTCCCTGTGTGGTGATCTGGCTGAAGTGTTTTGTTGGAAATCCCCATATGTCAATATCTGGAGTCTTTTTCTCCTGGTTGTTCAGATGCCCCAGAAAAGGATTTATTCATTCATTTAAAATATATGTATTAGGGGTATAAAAGATTATACCCGTAGACACTGGGGAATGGCAGTGAACAAAGCAGATAAAACTTCTTGCTCTCATGGAGTCCATATTCTGGTGGAGGTGACTGGTCATGAATGAGATAAATAAGCATATATAGTATGTTAAATAAAGGTAAGTTGTAAGGAGGAAAAGTAAAAGGGTTGGAGGAGTAAAGTGGAAATTTTAGGTAACATGGCAAAAGGTCTCAATGAGAAGATGACTTTTGAGTAAAGGCCTGAAAGAGGTGAGGGAACGAGTTAGGGGTCTGTGCTGGGGAGGACAGTGCCGGGCAGAGGGAGGAGGTCCTGAGATACAAGTGAGGAACGGTGTGGAGGCCACTGTGTTCCCTGCCCGGCAGCCTCCTGTGTGCATGTGCAGTCATTGAGTTCGTTACCTGTCTTTCATTGGAGTTTTTGAAGATATAAATATAATGCATCTCAGGGATGTGTTTCATTACAAGGTAGGAAATATTTTGTGTTTTCTAAAATGCGTCTTCATTTGAAAAAGTGAATTTGTAATATTAATCTTATTTTCTGATAATAAAAGAGAGAAGGCTTTATTGTATTCTGACTTTAAAATGTTATTTGATTTTGCCGTCTTCTCCCAGGTTTTGTAGGTTCTATCAATCCAGCTTAAGATTACCCACAGATATAGGAGCAGGTGTTCCTTTTTCCTCCCAGCACTACTTATAACTTTTACCTTTTCTTTTCACTTAGGAAGAAAGGCTTTGGTGGGACTGCGGGAATGGCCTTCGTGGGAACAGTGTGTTCTAGGAGCCACGCAGGCGGGATTAACGTGGTACGTTTTTGATCTTGATGTTCACCTTCGGGTCTCTGCGTGAGAACAGTGTCAGGCATTCATTGGCTCTACACTTCCTCCCCTAGTCCTTAAAACTATATTTTGGGTATATTTAGGGACAATGTAGAAGTGGCAGATGGGTTGTTTCTCTAGAGACTGGATTAAGTATTCTAATATTTATTATGTGTTTATTAGCTCCTTACTTTTTATAGATGAGGAAATAGAGACTCCATTTCAGGAAATTAAATTATAACCATGAATATGTTTTCCCATAAACCACCATGAGTAATCTAAAGTACAGTGTTTGATTTATTGCTTAGAGGGTCTATCTTTATCGTCTGTGTGTTGAGTCACACCAGTTTCTTACTAGACTGAGAGGTATAAGGACTGATGTTGTGAAAAAATAATCTCAGAAACAAAACATATCCTTTTTGCTCAGAAACCTAATTAATACCTTCTTATATTTGGACAGTTTGGGCAAATCACGGTAGAGACATTTGCATCCATTGTTGCTCACGAGCTGGGTCATAACCTTGGAATGAATCATGATGACGGGAGAGACTGTGTTTGTGGAGCACAGAACTGCATCATGAATTCAGGAGCATCGTGAGTAATCGAATTCTTTCTTCTTAGTCTTTTTAATATGGTATTGTAGATCGATGTTCCTTAAACTCTGGGATATACACATATCTGTGTTGAAAAACAGAAAAATTTATTCCTGGCTCCACAGAAATCATCTGCATGATACACTAATGAGAAGTCTGTGTTTTAATTAAATAAATAATTCTACAGGGCTTTCAGCAAGAAACATTTATGTAGGCACAGGTGTGTAGTTACACTCTTCTTTTTTTTTTTTTAAAGATTTTATTTATTTACTTTTAGAGAGGGAAGGGAGGGAGAAAAAGAGAGAGAGAGAGAGAGAGAGAGAGAGAGAGAGAGAGAGAGAGAGAAAGAGAAACATTAATGTGCGGTTGCTGGGGGTCATGGCCTGCAACCCAGGCGTGTACCCTGACTGGGAATCAAACCTGTGACACTTTGGTCCACAGCCCGAGCTCAATCCACTGAGCTACGCCAGCCAGGGCTTATATTCTTCTTTAAAGCAGTTGACAGACCAAAAGATATGAGAACGTGGGAAAGTTTACATCTGAATTAGAAATTAGGGAAGGGTTTCTGCTCAATTTAGTGCAGGTTGGAATATAGATTGAAGGACCATATGAAGCATTTACTTACAAACCCCTTGAGAAAGCTCCGCAGTGTCACTGTAAATAGAAGAAATCTTAACACAGTCCTACTGACATCTCCAATTTTATAGATAAAGGGGGAAGGTAAGACAAAGAGGAGGAGAGAGAAGAGTTAATGTTTACTGAACTCATTTTTTTGTATCAGGTATTGTTCTGACTACTTAAAAGGTATTAATGATTTAATGCTCAACAGCCTGCTGAGACGTAGGTATGTTTTTATCTCTGCAGGTGAGGAAAACTGAGGCCACACATCTAGGGAACTGGTAAAGCTAGGATTTGAAATCAGGAAGTCTGGTTCCTGTGATCCAGAACCTGTGATCTTAGAACCCCTTCTTTTGCCAGGGTTCAAAAATAATTTAATTGAGGATCTAATGGTGAACAGGAACCATTGAGTATTTGGGCTTCTTTTTGATGCAAAGTTGTCATAAGGCGGCAAGGTTCCATCCTAATTTAGTCGGCGGTCTTACTAAGCGGAGAGCTGGATATAGCCACAATGCGTGCGTGTCGTAGAAATTGAGCCAGAGAAAAAAAATTGTGTATGAAAGATGTTCATCTTTAATCAACGCAGATGAAGATTTCATATGGGGGAATATCCACGGCCCCAAGGAGTCACTCCCTGTCCTCCTTCCCTCAAGCTTCCTGGGGCAATGAAAGATAATAAAAACTTCTGTCGGTCAGCACTTTATCTTTAGATCTGAGAGAATAATTGTAATTACATCCTGGTATAAAGGGGAAGCACTCGAGCAACATTTATTGCAGAACTGATATGTTTTTGAGCAAATACTAGGCTGAAAAAATTGATAATGGAAGAATTAGAGTAGTGCTTATGAAAAAGCTATACTTAATAAAAATGCAGTTATATTCACAAGAAATACCATGTTTGTAAAAGATTTTCCATAGGAGATTCCGGGAAGTAAATTTAGTGTTGGCTTTGGCTGGCAGTGAAGTTGAAGAATACATAAATTCAGGAATAAGAAATAAATAATCAAAAGTGAGATAAAATAAGAACCTGAGATGAAAAAAGGAGTGTTCAGAGGAAGGATGTCATGAAACGGTGCTAGAGAGGAACCCGAAATGGCGCGGGGCGGTGAAGAGCAGACCCGTACTTCATCCACTGTTCACTGAGCATGTGTGCCAGGCCTTGTTTCAGGCACTGCGAGTATCTCAGGGAATTGGATGAAGACTTGACCTTTATAGAGTTTACATTTTAATGAGGGGAAGACAAAATGTTAGCATAATAAATACATCAGCAATAGGTCAGAAGGTACTATAATTATATCGAGGAAACATACCTGCGGCAAAGAGACTTAAAATAAGTCAAAGATGATTACTTTTCATTTATGAGATATATAATCATTAGTGAACATTTGTTATAGTTGTTTATTTTATATTATTAAAATATTTAATGTGAAAAGCACCTCAAAGGAAAATGGTCACTTAGAGAAGCTTCAAAAATGTCTTTCTTAATCATTGACAGATTACAATATATAAACAAAATATATATAAAAATGTAAACAAAAGTCTGGAGGAAGCTTTTGGAAAATTAAAAGAGAGTTTATTCAGATAATGATTTGCAAACCAGGAAACATAGCCCATGGTATGAATGAAAGATATTTTTCGAAATGGATGGGATAAGGTAACTTTTATAAAGGCAAAAATTATAAGGAGCTGACTGTCAAAGAGATGGGTTGCTGGGGAAAACAAGACCATAAGCTCACGTTATTTCTTTTCTGACTGGTGGGGCAACTGTACTTTCAGTGGTTGGCTGACTCAGAGGTCAAGCAAGTGGGGTTTGCGATGAGAACAATAGATAATACATGATTAAGCATTTGTTAACATCCTTGTTTCAGCCCAGGCCTGTAGAACAAAAAAGCTGCTTTCTGATCACACAATTATAGCACAGGGAGTATTATTTGACAGTGATGCAAAAAGTATGATTTAGCAAAGAGTACAATTAGCACCAGGGGTGCCGCTTGCTCTGCAGGTGGTTTTGGAGCCCAGAAGGGCTAAGTTATGAATTGTAAGCAGTGTCGGAGCTCATGCTGCAAAAATCCATATATTGGGCCAGGAATTATGGTATTAAAGTTCTGATAAGTCTTCATGATTATAGAAGTTCAAGTAAATAATTAGTAAGGTTGATGTAGTAGATAAAACTTCAGCTCTGTGCAGAACAGAGCATAAATCTTCATTGCAGATGTCCAGTTGACCGTTTTGCCAAAAGAAGACTTACATAATTTCCCAAAAGCAGAAACAGGGCAGGTCTCATTCTTTGACCACTAAGTGGTAAGACTGGATATTGATAACAAATCCCCTAAAGGAGCTGATAATTTTAAAGCAGTCTCCTAAGTAAATATTGTGCCAAAGAAGAGACCTGAAGTCCAAAGTAGTTATAAAATATTTTGAAGGTAATGGTCTTGTGACTGTTACATTTAAAGGTTGCTACATATTGAAACAAAACATGAATATAAGATGATACTAAATTTCAGATTGTCTATTTCACCATGAGAAGAGATACAAAGAAGGTTTTTTTTATATTATAAGAATATAACTTTGTAGGGATGTAGAAGATGTAAAGGGAAGAATGTAACTAGATCTCGGAGAGAAAAGCTGTAGCTCTGGGAGACACTGACCCTGTGGGAGTTAAAATGGAGGGAAACTGCCAACGAGAGGTGACCTGGTGAAGAGGGATCCGTGGGAATTAATCAACCGTATTCTCCTGCCGACTTCTTGTCTCTGCCAGTGCCTCTTATCGGCTGTGCTTAATTGGATGCACAGTGCATGTAGGTCAGTCTCCACTAAGCACAGAGCACAGTGGATAAGGGTGGGGATAAGATTTGTCAGTCCTATTGCTTATCTTGTTTTGGAAGTTCCAGCTAATGCATTGAGTTAGGAAAAGATTTAGGAATAAATGTTTGAAAAGGGGAGCAGCTCAGATGATATGATTGTCTGGTTTTGAACAGTAAGAGAACCAATTAAATAGTATTAGAATACAATTATAAAATAAATAGATTCCCAATAAACCAGCTATAACCATTTTGAAAAGCATGAAGGAATAAAATGGTTTTTATTTGTCCAAAGGTCAAGGTAGCTTGGAATCAACTTAATAGGAAATATGTAGGACTTTTTTAAAGGAGACAACAGATGTTTATTGACAGTTAGAATATATAATTTAGTAAAGGCAGTGTTTTTTTATGAGATGACTAAATATTGGAAATATATGTCTTCATCAGGTTAATTCTTAAATTTAATGCAAATCCTGTCAAGTTCCAGGTATTTATATATTTCTTTAATTCTGGAACTTGACAAAAATAAATTTAAAGTCAATTTGAAAGAATAATTTTGTGATAGTAGTGAAGAAAATATAAGAAGGCTTTTCATACTAAGGGTATTTGGGGATTATATAATATTAAATGCATAATAAACATATTGATAGCCTCATAGTAGAAAACTAAGAATTACCAGAAGTGACATTTTTAAAGACAAGACTGATTATTCAATAAATGGGATTGGTATAATTTTTAAAGATTTGGAAAAAAAATGGATCCTTACCACATATCATACATTAAGATAAAATTCAGTTACATAAGGAGATAGAGGAAAAACACGTTTAATAAAAAACAATCATGGATAGAGAAAGATTTTTCTTAGCAAAGACCTTCCCCTCTGCCCCCCGACCCCCCAAAAAAAAGTCCTGTAAAGAAGAAAACAACCTATGGATTTGAAGAGTTAGGTATGTCACAGACAATTCAAAGAGTGAAGGGCAAACAGCAAAAAAATATAACCCCCCAGGCTGCATTATGATTTTCATGCGTCCTAATGACTTTTGCCTTTATTTGCCCCTTTCTCTACTTACAGATATTAAAAATTATAGTTTATGACTGTGTTGGTGTAAAGATGAGTATAACCCAGTCTGGATTTATTATTAAATATTTGTATTGTGACTTCCCTTTTTTCTTCTGATTTTAAAACATTTCTGATGGCTGCGGAAGCTATGGTGGGTCTGAGGCCGTGAGCTGGCCCAGCCCCTGAGGGCACCTCCTTAGAAGTCCTGGGGCGCCGCACAGGATGGTTTGTGAAGCGCTGGTCGTTACTAATGTGCCCGTTTAACATGTATTTATTCATGTGAAAACGGGAGTATATGAAATATCCTTGTGTGAGTCATTTCTATCTTAAAAAAATATAAACACGTGGAAAAAGATTGGAAAGCTGTATGCCAAAATGTTGAACTGATTGTGTCTTTTGGTGGTAACCTTTCAAGTCCTTTTTCATTTTTCTTCTGGCTTTTCTGTGTTTTTTAGGTCATTTTGCTCTGAGAAAATGTTTATTTTTGGTTGGGAACTAAAAGAAAACAACTTATTAGAAGTGTTATAGAAAAAATGTAGGTGCTGTTCTGTTACAACCTTTAACAGCGTCGAACCTTGAGGTGATTACTATCGCCGGTGTTCCCCGGGCTGTGTTCTTGAGGACCGATAGCGTACGCTGGAAATACTGTTGTTCATTTTGTTGTGGAGTTTTTAAAAAGTTTTCAGGGGGTGATTATATTTCAAATAGATCTGAGTGGATTGTTTTGATATTATTTTCCCATTGCTATTGGTACCATAGTAGTTTCAGATTTTTCTGTAGCAATCTAATAAGGATTTCAGTGTGGATATAGTTATTTGTCGATTGTTGCCTTTGCCTTTTGGGGAGGTTCTTTGGTTGTGTAGCAAGTCAGTATGTAAGTTTCTACAAGTTTTACTGGTCTTATAATAATTTTATATGTTAGTATAGTAAGTTGAAATTAATGAGGGCAAAAAGAAGAATGTCCCACATCTAGGAATACCAAGTTTTGAAGAATAAAAGGTTTTCCACCTTGCAAAAAAAGAGTGTAAGTGAGACCTTCATTACTGAATGGAGGGGGAACCTGCTTCTCTTAAGGAAAACGGAAGCCATTCCAGAGGACACCGCACTAACGTCCACTTGGAACAGAGAAGTATTCTGGACAGCAGACAGAATGGGCATAACACAGATCGCGTCGGACTGACACTTCAGATTTGGTGGGCCTCATTGGACGACGGCTCTGGCCTGTTCCTGGGTGAAATGGACTTAACTTGCTCTACCAGTTGACAATAAATTTCTTAGATTTGTTAACGGTGGTGTTTTCGGTCGCATCATCTCATGTTTCTCTCTCTCTCTTTTAAATCAGAGAAAGCCTGCTCTGCATCCCAGGTTTGCCTCTCACTCTGTGACCTTTATCTTTGATTCTGTTTTCTTGTTGATGATTGCTTCCTACAGAAGGCATCTCTCATGTCAGCTTTCTGATCTCCAACAACCTCCATCAGGTTGAGCAAATGCATCCTTTTTTTTCCCCCTAAAGCATTTCTCAGTCCTGATTAGATATAGCCTTCTAGTTTACTAGATTCCACTGAGCATAGCTGCAGGAAGGGAAGCACCAAGGCTACTCCTGCTGGGTCTTCTTACTCTGGTACAACTTGTGATATATTAAAACATCTTTATTGTGAAAAATAAACCATACAGAAAATGTAGCCAAGCAAATGTATAGCTGAACCCATTTTTATAAAGGGAACACTGTGTAACCGCCCGAGGCCTGTCGCTTGCTACCAGTCCTCAGAAATCCCTTTTGTGGTTTTTCCCATCATACCTTTTTTCCCTCAAGTTCACTGTTACCCTTGCTTTTCTTTACAGTTTTGCCACCTAAACATGTATGCTTAACTACTTCAGTTTTTGCCTATTTTGAGCTCTGATTATAGAGCAGACTAAGGAGGGTTAGTCAGCCGAATTACGGTAGTCCCCCTTATCTGCGGTTTCGCTTTCTCTGGTTTTGTTTTCTGCACTTTCAGTCGCCCTCAGTCAACCACAGTCTGAGAACATTAAAGAGAAAACTGTAGAAATAAACAATTCGTAAGATTTATCTAGAACTAAACAATTCATGAGTTTGAGCAATGTGACGAAGTCTCACACAGTCCTGCTCCGTCCTGCCTGGGACGTGACTCATCCCTCTGTCTGGCCTACCCACCCCCCTTCACCTCGTCCTGCAGACGTTGCATCACCGCCCATCACCACGTGAAAGGGGCGAGCTCAGTGCAGGAGGAGATTTTGAGAGGAAGAGAGACAGCATTCACATCGCTTTTATTACAGCATATTGTTACAATTGTCCTATTTTAGTATTAGTTCTTGTCGTTAATCTCTTACTGTGTCCAGTTTATAAATTAAACTTCATCACAGATACATGCATATAGGAAAAAATTGAGTGTGTATAGGGTTCGGTACTCTTCACAGTTCCAGACCCCTGCTGGGGGACTCGAAATGTATCTCCGGAGTGTAAGGGGCTCTGCTGTGTGCAGTGCGTTTCTGTTGCTGCGGCTGTTTTTAGTCGGCCTTGTGTTCCTGACGTTTGTCCATTCTGATGTGGGTGGCTGTAGTATGTTTTCGCTTTTGTCACTTCCATCTTTCTTTGGTTTGATGGTTGCCCCCTGGGATTTAACTCCTCTGTACATCTGAGTTGCACCTGAGGAGAAAAGCTTAGAGGTGGGAGTTGTGGGGAACTGTCCACCATAACAACTGCCAAAATCAAAGGCGGGGGGAAGAGATGCGCTGTGAGATGCGGTGAGTGCCCACTGTCTACCTCATCCATGATGGATGTTACCACTCTAAACTTCCATAACAAGTTGAGTATATAGTGGTATTTTATTGTGCTTTTGCTTTGCATTTCCCTACTAATGAGGTGAGATTAGGTCACTTACTCATATTTATAAGCCAATGGAATTTTTTTTTATGTGTGTGTGAAGATACTGTTCAGTTTTTCCCCAGTTTTTAAAAACTGGGTCGCCTATCTTTATTCATTTGTAGAGTGGTTTTATAATTTTTTTTTGGTGACTTTTAGTGAAAAGTTGTTAATTTATCAATCTATTCCTTTATGTCTATTCCTTTCTGTGTCTCACTTAATAAATTGTCCCCTAACTTTACTGTCCCAGGGGTACTCGTATACTGTTCTCTTTCCCACTTTTCATCTATTTTTGACTTTGATGGTCCCTAATCCACCTCACATTTCCATTTGTGCATTTTGTAAGGTAGAGGTGATGTTTCTTCCAATATGAATACTTGGTTGAATTGGCACCATTTATTAAAAAGACTTTCTTTTCATTGTTACTTTTAATTGTCAGTTTGTTCATGAAGCAAGTGTCCATAAATATATGTGTCTGTTTCTGGGCTCTTCGATTTCATTTGTTTGTCTATATTTGCTTCAAAAAATGCACTTTCCTCAATCCCACAGCTTTATAATAGGTTGTATAAAGCAAGTTCTCCTACTTTGATCCACTTGTTTAAATAGTATGGTGGTTACCAGAGGGAATAGGGTAGGGAATAGTAAAGGGGAAGAGGGTGAAATGTAAGGTGATGAAAGGTGATTTGACTTCGGGTGGTGGGCACGCAATGCAGTGTGCATCATGTATCAGAGACATGTACACTCGAAACCTATGTAATTTTATGAACCCCTGTCACCCTAATAAGTCTAATAAAAAGAAAAAAATAAAGTAAAATTGGAAAAAAAGACTGTTTTGGCTGTTTGTGACTTTCTATGTAACTTTAGAATTACCATATCAAGTTCCACAAAAAAAGTGTTATTGGGGAGTTATTTGATATTGTATTAAATCTCTAGATTAGTTTGGTGAAGAATTAACACATTTTTATATTTATACCAGGTAGCTTGCCCGGTCGGGAATAAATTTAATTTAAAAAAAGAGAACACATTTTTAGTAAGGATTCTTCAAGTCCATGATCTGCTTTAATTCCTTTTATTAAAAAATATTTATTTTCCCTATAGAGATACCATTTCTTTTGACAGTGTTATTCCTATACTGTATATTTTTAGATGGTATTGTAAATATCTTTTAAAAATTCACTTTCTCATTATATAAAAATAAAAATTGGCTTTGTATATTTATTTTGTATCTAGAAGTCTTACTATACTCTTTTTAGAAGTGGTGGATTTGTGTTGATTAAAATTAGGGACTCAAGTGTAGGAATATATATTTGACTTCAAAATTCCTGTAGCTATTGTCTGATTAATATATTCTTATAGAAAATATTATTGAATATGTACTATGTGGCAGGTACTGTACTAAGCACATAAAAGTCAGCAACAGGAGGTAAAAGACAATTACAAACCTCTGTTTAATTGAAGTATTCTTTGTTTATCAAATAATTATTACTCTAGTTTAACATTTCCACTTGATGTCTGTTAGATTCAAATTCTAATTCTGTTTGTCCCTCCGAAAACCTGCTCTACCCACAGTCTTCCCCAGGTCAGTTAGTGATAACTTCCTTCTAGCACAAAAACTCAGAGTCATCCTTGACTTCTCTATTTTGTCACATTCTTCTTCTTAATGGCTGTTCCTTTAAAACATAAATAATCCAAACAGTTCTTTCTGCTTCCCCTGCTGTCGTGTTGATCTGTCATCATCTTCCAGTGGATTTCTGCAGGAGCTTCCAGCGTGGTTAGCAGAGTAACCATGGTGATCCTACTCGGATCCAGTGGCTCCTGCTCAGCACTTTCCATGGTGCCATCCCCTCTCTCCTCCCTCTCCCCAGTCTCCTTCTTTCCCTCACAGTAGACAGCCGGTGTCTTACAATGGCCTGTTCTGATCTTTGCCGATGGTATCGCATGTTACTCACTCCTTCATTGGCTCATTCCACTCTAACCCTGCTTGCTGCTTTATTCTTCTTTGAGCATGCCGGTTGGGCCTCACTCTTAGGGTTCTTGTTCTTGCAATTCTTTCTCCCTGTAATGTTTCCCCACCCCAGATAGGCAGTTGTGATTCAATTGTGATAATGTTTGAAATGCCTGCCCTGAATGCTCTTTTACAAATTGCGATCACTCCCTGGCTAGGCAGCTCACTGGTGAGAGCGTTGTCCCTGATATGCCAGGGTTGCGGGTCCCATCACTGGTCAGGGCACACTGAAGAATCAACCAATGAAAGCATCAATAAGTGGAGCAACAAATCAATGTCTCTCTCCTTCCCCCGTCTAAAATCAATGAATAAAATAAGTAAATAAAATTGCAGTTGCTTCTCCCCCTATATAGGTCATCCCCTTTCACCTCTTCACCTTTCCCCGCAATGGCACTTGCCTTCTAATATGCTACCAAATTTACTTACTAAGTTTATAGTCTCACTAGAATGTCACCTTCACGGGGTTGGGGATTTTTGTCTGCTTTATTTACTGTTTTATCCCTTAAAAGAGAAGAGTGCCTGTACATAAGAGATGTTTAACAAATATTTGTTGAATGAATTATGTTGTACAGAAGGACTCCTCACAATATTTCTAAACAGAGTAGCAAGAAAAAGAAGAATGTGGAAAACAAGTGTTTTTGTTATTGTCAAAAACCTAGTGCCATGCCTTTATTTTCTGTGTGAGTCAAAATACTGTCTTTGCTCATTCTTTTCTCATAGATGATTGTACAGGTTTCTTCTCTGTCAGTCAATCTGTTAAAATCCTTCAACATCCCACACTGAAAGGCCTTTTTGTCAAAAGTAGTTAACAATACCAAAATGTTCTAGGCAGACTGCTTTTTCAAGAGTCTAGAGCCAGGACTGTACTTCCCTGGAGATTCTGGGCCAGTTAGCAAAGAAGAGTAAACTGTGTGCCCAGGGAGCACAGTTTCCCAGAAGGGATCTGTTTCTAGATTTCTGGTGCGTACAAAGGCTCAACAAAGATGGGAATGCTTCCTCAAAAACTGTAATGCAACAGTGTTTATTCCCACTGCTACTTCTGGCATCATTGTTCAAAGTGATGAAAAAGAGATTCTTTCAGGGCACCAAATTCCCCTGATAAAATTTTTGCAAAAGATTTTATTTATTTCTAGAGGGGGAAGGGAGGGGGAAGGAGAAGGAGAGAAACATTGATTGGTTGCCTCTGGTACATGTCCTGATTGGGAACTGAACCCGCAACCCAGGCGTGTGCCCTGAGTGGGAACCAGTGACCCTTCCCTTCTCTGTGGAACCACACGCAGCCACCTGAGCCCCACCGGTCAGGGCTCCCTGCTAAAATTTTAATGTGACTTGGATTCCTCACAGATTCTCGTTGTATGTATGGGTGTGTTTCCAACTAGTCTTCAAAAGTAAAAAGAGCCAGTGGGATTATTTGAAAATATTTGATAGTTATTGAGTAAACAAATAATTAAACAACCTTGAACATGTAAAACAGGTCAGAGTTGCATTTGTTTAAATCTCACATGGACAGCCCAAGTTGGACAGTTTCTAGATGCCCATCTAGCTTTCAGAGTATTAGCCATTGTTCTCAGGATTTATCCTAAAAGGCCTTTGAACCTGAAACTGTAGCTGAACTTCTGCACTGTGCATTCTGCTTCTTGATGGCTATAGTGCATGCTAGTAAGTGATAGTGAGGGAAACATGTGAAGGTTATCCTGTGGAGTGAGAAAAAGATTGAGGAAACGTATAGTTATCTTCAAATGTTTGAAGATCTTTTACTATGGAAGATAATGAAAACTTAATTTTGACTAGGACTAGGTAACTTTTAAGCTCTCTTTTCTGATGATGAGATTTATGATTTTGTATTTCAAGGTAAGTGATTGTTTGGAAGATACTTTCATGGAGGTATATTATAGTGTAACCCAAATAGTAATTACTTATAGTAACTGAAGTAATGTTCTATATTTATAGAAACAGAATTCTCATTTGTCTCTTTTGGTTAGCTTATTTTCTGCTTGTTAAACTGTTCAATTCTTAATACAATAAAGATTACATAAAAATAAACTATGCATTTCTTGCTGGTTAAAGGTATGACTTCAAATTTTCAAAATGAGTCATTGCCGTAACACAAGCTCTTTTCCTTGGCGTTTGTCACAGAGGTTCCAGGAACTTCAGCAGTTGCAGCGCAGAGGACTTTGAGAAGCTGACTTTAAATAAAGGAGGAAACTGCCTCCTCAACATTCCAAAGCCCGACGAAGCCTATAGTGCTCCCTTCTGTGGAAATAAATTGGTGGACCCTGGGGAGGAGTGTGACTGTGGTACTCCAAAGGTCGGTTTAATTTTTGATTTTTGCCTTGTTAAAAAACCCCAGGGTTTGCAAAAGTAAAACAGCTTGCTTTGGGCAGGTCTGGCACAGGAACTAAAGTAACATTTACTGAGGTTTTGTTTGTGGAAATATCTTCCTGGGATTGGTCACGTCTTCCTTGCCAGGACACAACTAATGGCGTCATCTGTTTTGATGTCAAGGAAAACGCCATGTTTATCCTTGTATTTTTGCTACCTTCTACCATTTCTGTTATGGTTATTGGGTCATCTATTTACTTTAAAGAACGGATCTGGTTTTCACTTGGCTCTGTACTTATAAGCTGTCACGTTTTGGCACTGCCTTGCAGAAGTATTTATTCAGTTGAACTCATTTTAATAATAAATGGAATTCTCCAGAGTCCTTCATTGACAAAGTTCTTGGTACTGAAATTAACATGCTCCCTTTACTAACCTCTAGTTTACCTACTGATCTGTGGCTTTATCACACCTGTTACCCACACTTATTGCCACAAGCCCGTGCTCACCTTCATTATTATTGTTCTAGATCTTAGCCATTCTCTCAGAATGGCCTACTCAGGCTCTTTCCTCCTAGGCCTGGTCTTAAATTTTAAAGAAATTTGTTCATTTATGGGTAAACTTTATGACATTCTCAATCTTTTCCACAAGTTCTTCTTCTTCTTCCTTGCCTGACCACACCTGGCTTTTGCCAGAAGACTTCACGTTCCAGAAGGACAGTATGTGTTTTATGGTGAAGTTGTGTCAGGCCTTCATTGCATCGCTGCTGCGTGTCAGGGGCTCCTGCTCAGTGCTTTATATGGTGTTATCCTCACAGCAGGCCACACAAATTGACGTGTTTATATTCTCATTTTCAAATGAGGGCAGTAAGGCCTCATAAGGTTTGTTTACTTTCTAAATTAACTTATGTAGTTAGGGTAACTAAACCCCTTTCCTTTCCAGGCATTGTCAGTTCTTTATTCTTAGATATTTTGTTTTGCTTTCTCCTGACTTTTAGTTCACTACCAAACATGTTGAAATAGTCTCAGTTTACTTCTTGAGTTTTCACAAAATTACTCTTAAAAAATATAGTCCCTCCCTCTCAAATATCACAGCTTTTTTTTTCCTGGTATAAAAGTTTCAAATAGAACAAGCAAAATTCTCCTTCCATAGCTTTATTTCCCCCATACATTTTCTAACATTTCTTCAGTGGTAATCACTCTTATAAGCAGTGTGTGTTTTTTTTTTCAGACTTTATTCCATACATGTATATTCATACAATATGTGCATTTATAAAGAGTTGTGTTTGTTTTAGTATTTTATTTTTTTACATAAATGAAATCAGACTTAATGTATTATGTGCAGGGTTGTTTTTCTATTAATTTATCTTGGAGATTTTTCATGTATTATGCAGATAATCTTTTAATCTGCTAATTAGTATTCTAATATAAGGATGTGCTATGATTTACCTGTACTCTCATTAATGGACACTTACTGCCTGTAATTAGTATTTTTCTGTTGCAAACAGTACACCCTCGTACGTCCTCATATACATACAAGTATTTCTCTAAGATGATTACATAAAGGTAGAATTACTGAATTGAAAAATACTGCATTTTTAATTTTATTAGAGACTACCAAATTTTATACAAAAAGGCTGTGTCAATTTGCACTCCTGCCAACAGTGTATCATGGCACTCAGTGCCCACGATAGTTGCTAGCACGGGATAATGAATGTTTTCTTAATTTCCAGGGGTGAAAATAAGAAAATACTGTTTTATTTGGTATCTTTTTATTAACTGAAAAATAATATCAAACAGGTGTTTCATCACCAAGAAGGATTTATTTTGGGAAAAAGAAGGGGTTGTAACCCAGTCTGTGCAGACACGGCCAGCCACATGCACACTCTGGCCTGCCTGCCGAGATGAAGGGAAAAGGAGGTTAGAACCATAGAGCTTTCTTACAAACATGGAGTTCTTCCGGTTGGGTTCTCAGGATTACGCAGAGTGTGAGAATTTCCATAAGCCCTGGCTCCTCTCATATACTGTCCTGTCTGAGAGTATATTTAAAGTATTTAAAGTTTCATTTAGTCTTTTTTAAAAAAGTATTTTATTTATTTTATTTTTAGAGAAAGGGGAAGAGAAGGAGAGAGGGCGAGAAACACACAGATGTGTGGTTGCCTCTTGCACGCCCACTACTAGGGACCTGGCACGCAATCCAGGCATGTGCCCTGACTGGGAATTGAACCGGTGACCCTTTACTTTGCAGGCCCCGCTCAATCCACTGAGCTATATCGGCCAGGGCTCATTTAGTCTTTATTACTTTTCATATGCTTATAGACCACGTGCATAATTTTCTTCTATGAATGATTGTTTTTATATCCCTCATCAGTTTTTATGTTGGGTTCTTGATTCTTTTTTTTTTTTTTAGAGAAGATATAGCAATTTTTTTCCAGATTTTATTTATTCTTAGAGTGAGGGGAAGGGAGGGAGAAAGAGAGGGAGAGAAACATCGGTGTGTGAGAGAAACATCCATCTGTTGCCTTTCACACACACCCCAGCGGGGGACCTGGCCCACCACACAGGCAGGTGCTCTATCTGGGAATTGAGCTAGAGACCTTTTGCTTTGTGGGATGATGCCCAAACGACTGAGCCACACTGACCTGGGCTGTGTTAAATCTCAACATAGATTTAAAATTCTTTTCAATCTATTTTTAGCAACTTATGTATTAGGTGCAAAGTCCTTTGTTGAATATGTTCTAATGTTGAATCTGTTCATATGTTGAATATGTTTCCTCTCTGCCTGTAGCTTACCATTTAGCTTTAAAAAATTAATCAACTTTATCTCTCAGAGCAGTTTCAGGGTCAAAGCAAATGTGAATGGAAAGTCCCGCGAGTTCCTGCGTGCTGCCCGTGCCCCCGCCTGCACAGTGTCCCCATTGTTTGCACCCTGCGGTGCGGCGCTGCCTTTGTTGCAGTGGGCGGCTCCACGTGGACACATTGTCATCACCCAGGGCCTGTGGTTTATCTTGGGGTTTACTCCTGCCATTCAGCTTTTCACCTGATGTGTTTTTATTAAACTGAAATTTAAAATTTAAATGAAGGCCATTTATCAATTATATTTCTTAAGACTTCTTGAGTTTTGTATTTTGATCAGATTTGTAGTATGCCTCTTTCAAGATTATCATCATAGCCTCTATAATTTCTGGTATTTTTTTCATTAAATTTTGAATATTAGCTCTTTAATTGAGGGGATCATGTAGACTGAGCTAGAAAATTAACTTCTTTCCACCAATAGTCAGTTGTTACAAAACCATTTAAAGTGGTACTTTTATCATAATCAGAATTCCTGTGTACACAGTCTATTTTGTAATTCTCTATTTTTTTATGAAGTCACCTGTCTGTTTTACAGTGTTTTTGAAAAAAATTTAACAGCTTAAGTATAATTAGATACAATGTCAAAAGACTGAATTAGGATTTAGATAAGGAAAGGTCTTATTCAGAAGAAAAACGATTGTAACAGGAGACCACTCTGATCTCAGAAATCTGGAAGTGTCTCAGAATCAAAGAGGAAAAGTGTTTTCTTTAGTAGGGTGAAGGTAGGGGTGAGCAGAGATAGGCAGAAAGTTGGAAGGGGGGGCCAAGAAGCAAGAGGAAATAACCAGTGAGTAGTACCAAGAGGAAAGCATTTGGCTGTGGTCAGCTGATTTCCAGGAGAAGCTGACAAGGGAGACACTTTCCACTTTTTGTGTGTGGGGTGGGGAGCAAGCAGAATTCAGGGACCTAAATGAAAGAAAGAAGACTTATTGAAATTTGGTCAGGACAAAGCAAAGAGTAAGAAATTGGCAGTTGAGGTCTTGGTCAACATTAAACTGCACATGTTTAAAGTACCTAAATTGATAACCTTTAGCACATTATACACATGTGAAACTATCACCACTATCAAGACAGTGAACGTATCATCCCAGGAAGTTCTTTGGACCCTCGCTAGTCCCTTCTTCCCACCCCTTGCTTTCCCCCATTCTCCTCAGACAATCACTGGTCTGTTTTCTGTCATTACACGTTAGTGTGCACTTCCTAGAATTTCATGTAAGTGGAATAACTTTTGTCTAGCTTCATATACTAAGCATAATTATTTTGAGATTCATTCATGTTGCTACTGTGTCAATAGTTCATTCATTTTTATTGCTGTTTATCATTGAGTCATATGGGTACACCTCAGTTTGTTAATCGTCTCTTGATGTGTATTTGGGCTGTTTCCATTTTTTTGCTCTTACATATAAAGCTGTTTGAACATTCACCTACAAGTCTTTATATGAGCTCATGTTTTCATTTCTCTTGGGTAAATGCCTCAAGTGAAACGACTGTATCGTGTGGGACTTTCAAACTGTTTTCCAGAGTGGTTGCCTTTTGCATCCCCACTGTCTGTGTATGAGAGCTCCGGTTCTCTCATGTCCTTGCCACGGCGACTTCATGTGGTCGGTCTTCTCGGTGGTAGCTGTGCTGTTAGGTGTGAAGTGGTGCCTCAGTGTGGTTTTACTTCGCATTTCTCTAATGACTAGTGATTTTGAGCATGTTTTCATGTGCTTATTTGTCAGCTGTTTTGTCTTTTCTGATGACATGCCAGTTAAACTCTTTGCCATTTGAAAAATTGGGTGGTTTTCTTATAAGTGAATTTGGACAGTACTTACATTCTGGGTACAAGTCCTTTCTCAGATATATGATTTGTAAATATATTTTCCCAGTCTATAGCTTGTCTTTTAATTACCTTAACAGTATCTTTTGAGAAGTTTTATGTTTTGATGAAGCCCATATTATCAATTTGTGCTTTATTGGTGTCATATTTAAGAAATCTTTGCCTAATCCAAGGTTGCAGATGTTTTCTCCTAGAAGCTTTATAGTTTTAACTTTTATATTTAGGTCTATGATCCATTTGGTTTAGTATTTTTATATAGTGCAAAGTATAGGTTATAGTTCATTTATTTTTAAACTTTTATTATGAAGTAATTATAAATCCAGTTTCCTCCAAAGGTAACATCTTATTTTAATAAGAAATAAGAAAGCTATTTTTCCTTCCTTTCCTTTTCTTTTTGTCTTTTCCCTTATCTTCTCTCCTTTTCCCATTTTTCTTTCCTTTCCCAACCAGTTCAGACTCGAGGACATTAGTTGGAACATAGGAGAGTAGGTGTGTGTGGGGTAGGAGGTTGTGGGGGTGGGGTGCTATGGTGGCCCAAAGTGGGGCAGGAGAAGCCAAGAAAGGTTTACAATATCCACTAAAGGCCAAGATCCACTGAACAGAGAAGTCAGACCCTAAGCACGAAGAGAAATGCATTCATAGATGCTTAATTTCCAATGATCGTTACATATACTGTTATGGATGGAAAGGGGATTCCAGGGAGGTAATTAAGGTTAAATGAAGTCTTAGGGGCAGGGCCCTGCCTGATGTGATAGGACTGCTGTCCTCGTAAGAAGAGGTTCCAGAAAGCTCACTTGTTCTCCCTCTCTCTGAACACACACACTGAAGAAAGGCCTTTTAGGAGCGCAGAAAGAAGGCAGCTGTCTGTAAGTCAGGCCAAGTGTCCTCACCAGAAACTGAATTGGAACTTTGATCCTAGATTTCTAGCCTCCAGAACTGTGACACCGTGAATTTCTTCTGCTCAAGCTATCGTCTCTGGTATCTCGTTCTGGCAGTACCAGGAGGCAAAGACACATACTCTCTGTGATTTCAGTCCTCTGAAATGTGCTGCGACCTAAATAGTTGTAGCCAAAGAGTCGCTGACAAATCCAGAAGGATAGTGACTGTTTCCAGAGATTATTAGCTGTGATAGCCAGGTTAGAAGGAAGTAGATTTTGGGTCTAAGATAAGAATTTTATTAATGAATATTGATGACAATGCATCCTTTCTTTGTTGACAGTCATTTTCTCTTCACAGGAATGTGAATTGGACCCTTGTTGTGAAGGAAGTACTTGTAAGCTTAAATCATCTGCGGACTGTGCATATGGTGACTGTTGCAAAGACTGTCGGGTAAGAAACTCCTCCATATTTTGAACAAAAATAGAGAAAGGAAAAACGTGTATATATCAGAATTAGTTTTCTCTGATCTCTAAGAGAGCACTATTTTTGTTACATGATTACTTACATGAGAAGTTTTATACCAATTGTTTGCAGTTTTGTATCACATTCTTTTATGACAAATAGTCTAATGAGATTTCCTAAGTAGAAACATTTTTTTATTTAAGAATAATCTATGTTTTTGAAAAATTCAACAGTACCAAAGTATAGAAAGCAGATAGTGAAAGACTATCATTTTAACCCTCTTTAGGTAGTCATTGTTGATAAAATACTATTAATTTAGTTACTTTTTCCTGTATAAATGTGGTCATGAGAGTCTGTGTGTGTGGAGGGGGTAAATGGGTAAATACAGATACGAATTTTTCCTATTTGTATTTTTAATAAGATACAATGGATGTTCTTCCATTTATGTAATTCTACATGATTGTATAGTTGGTACTTTGTATGGCTGTACTGTGATTTCTTAGTTAATTAATGATGGGCATTTAGATTGCTTCCAGTTTTTGTTTATAACTAGAATCGTTGGGGCAGAGCATGCATGTTAATAATTTTTGACACACATTTTACATATTTTCCACAGATGTGCTATTACACCCACGAATGTAATACTATGCTTATTTCCTTATGTTAACATAGTTGCTAGCAAGTGTTATGATCCTGGCTAGTTTGATAGATTAGTTTAATGTGCTTTTATATATTTGTTTAATTTGTATTTCTTTTGATTGCCAATAAGGCGAGCAAAATGAATGTTTTTCATTTTCTGTATTTCGTGACTTTTATGAATCGCCTATTATTGGCCTCTGTTCATTGTTCTGTTGGGATATTTAATCTTTTGTTGTTGTTAGAAATTTTATAGATATAAATACTGTGGTTTCTAATCTGATTAATTTGTGGGAATTGTCCTGATATCCCTATTCATTTGAATCTTGTTACCCTAGTTTCTTCCTGGAGGTACTTTATGTCGAGGAAAGTCCAATGAATGTGATGTTCCAGAATATTGCAATGGGTCTTCTCAGTTCTGCCAGCCAGATGTGTTTATTCAGAACGGACATCCTTGCCAGCATAACAAAGCCTATTGTTACAACGGCATGTGCCAGTATTATGATGCTCAGTGTCAAGTCATCTTTGGCTCAAGTAAGATATTTTATTCATAATTGATTGTTTTGGTTTTATTTATTTTTTCTTTTTGTTAAAAGTGGCAATAAGAAATTGTTGCTAAATTGAAGTATTTTTGTTTCCTCTCTCCTATTGTACTTCCTTCCTTCTTTATAGGCGATCATGGTCATGAATTTGATGCGCCCAAATTCAGATGGCGATTTTTGTTGTTACTCTCTCCTTATCACCCCTCTATTCTGTGCATATAAACAGTATATGCATGTGCATATATGTATATTTTCATTTTGTTTTTTAATAAAGATTTTTATTTATTTATTTTTAGAGAGGGAAGGGAGGGAGATAGAGAGAGAGAGGGAAACATCAATGTGCAGTTGCTGGGGGCCATGGCCTGCAACCCAGGCATTTACCCTGACTGGGAATCGAACCTGTGACACTTTGGTTCGCAGCCAGCGCTCAATCCACTGAGCTATGCCACTTAGGGCTTATTTTAGTTTTAATAAATCCATTTTATTGATACATTTAGATCATTGTGCATTAAAATATTCTATTATATAAATATCTGTCTCTTACTGATAGGTATTTAGGATGTTTTAAATTTTTTCTAATTCTCTTCTTAAAGTTTTCATTTTTATTAAAGTTATATTTACGCATAAAGATCCATATTATTTACAAGGCTTTATGAAAAAAATAAAGTGGACTTGTATGTAATATCTCTATCCCTTAAGGCAACCACTTTACCATATCTAGCTGATTATATTTTTTACTTGCTCCATGCAGGTCTTTAGTGATCTCTTGATAATGCTACTTTTTTATTTTTTTCTATGCTAGGCCTTAAATATTAATTTCTCATCATGGAAGATAACTCAGTTTCTTCTGTTCTTTTAACTCTTGCCAACTCTTATCACACTGATGCTCATTTTTCATTCTTCATTCTTTTAATATGGGTTAATTATAACTTTAGTTATGGCAGTGATGATTGTCATGGTATTTTGATTTATAATAAAAATATATGTTTAGTCTTCATGTATTTTCTGGCAGGGGGCTTCTAAAACTCTTGGGATTTTCTGATATGGTGGGAGCCATAAAAGTGACTTTTGTTTATGGGATGAGGTCACTTGTAGAAGGTACTATCTCACCAAAGGGGGTTGGTTGCCTGGGGAACCAACCATGTGATTAGAGGGTTGGAAAGGGAGAGGGACTGGAGATTGAGTTAATCACAGATGGCCAGTGATTTAATGTGTGTCCTGAAGCCTCCATAAAATCCCCAAATGATCGGGTTTGGAGAGCTCCTGGCTTGGTGAACACGTGGATGTGCAGGTTGAGCGTCGCATTTGTGGAGGGCATGGGAGCTCTGTGCCCTTTCCCCCTGCCTTGCCCTACTTGTCTCTTCTGTCTGGCTGTTCCCGAGTTACGTCCTTTCATAACAGTCTACTAATTTAGGAAGTGAAAAGATTATCTGAGTTCCATGAGCCATTCTAACAAATGAAACCGAGGAAGGGATTGTGGAAACCTCCAATCTAGAGCTTGCTGGTCCGAGACACAGGTAACAGTCTGGGCTTGCATTTGGTGCCTGAAGTGGGGGCCGAGCAGTGTGGAGGACAGTCTGGAGGTGTGACTGAGCCTTTTAATCTGTAGTATCAGAATTGAGTAGAATGGTCAGAGAATCGCTTGGTTCTGTGAAAAAAATATACACACAGTACACCTGAGTACTTTGTAGTAATCATATAAATGCTATTCCCAGCTGAACTATGTAGTAAGCTGCAATTGCTTGCCTGTCTTTTATTTTCTTTGGAGTTAATAATTTATTTTTTCTCTGTCTCTGGGTTTGGTTAGCTTTTTGTCTTCTTACTGGTAACTGAACTGCAGATTGTTCACCAGTGGCCTTACCTTACCTTGAGGTGATTGGAAGCATTGGTATTCTGCTAATTTCACCTTGTCTAAAGACGTCTGACTTGGAGGCCCCTGTTTCTCCTTCGTCTTGATTGGTTGTTCTCTGTCTTCAGAGAAACAGAACCAATGGGAGGACACACACACACACACACACACACACGGTTTGTTGTAAGGAATTGGCTCACACAATCATGGAGACTGGTAGATCCCAGGTCTGCAGGGTAAGTCAGCAAGCTGTAGAGCCAGAAGAGCCAGTGGGATTGTTCTAGCACAAAGGCGGGCAGGCCTGGAACCCAGGAAGACCGGATGTGTCAGTTCAGGGCTGAAGGTGGGGAAGAAGCCGATGTCCCAGGCTAAAGGTCCTCAGGAAGAATTCCTTTGTACTCAGGGAAAGTTAGCTTTTTTGCTCCATGTAGGCTTTCAGCTGATTGGATGAGGTTCACACACACGGGGGAGGATGATCTGCTTTATTTGATATACCAACTTAAGTATTAATCTCATCCACAAACACTGTTACAGAATAATGTACAATAATGTTTGACCAAATACCTGGGCATGCTGTGGCCTAGTCAAGTTGGCACGTAAAATTAATGGCCATGAGTCCACCCCTTGTCAACCCGGCATGCTTATGTATCTCCTACCATATGTCATCTCCAAAAGGAGAAAATAGCAAGGTCATACTTCTACTTAAGATGATACAACTGTCCTGTGTATAACTGGGAATGCACTATACCTTTTCTTAGAGGAAGAAGTAAAGTCCTTGAGTGATGTTTATTCTTCTCCTTGCTAACCCCTAACTTAAATGCTAGAATGTAAAATTAACAATACTTACACCATCATATAAAGTCAATACATCTTATGTTACATGAGAAGGGAGTAAGAGAGGAAGGGAAACAAAGATATTTTGTATATATTAACAAATATATTTATTATAACAAAAAAGAATATGCATGACAATTAATGTCTTCATATCTGTAACTGGTCATGTAATCATAGCTGGCATTTTTACCAGCTTTCTTCATTACCAGCCCATATGTCCCAGCTGGTCATGTTCTTTACCTGGTGGGGTGACTCATACCTCCATTCCCGAAGGCTGTAAGTACTACATGGATAGTGCTGTTGTAGTTTTCCATGGACCTTAGTGATAGAGCCTGGCAGTACTAAAAAACACCCCAAAGGATCTCCTGTGTCTGTTGTACTCTTGCTTTTCCCCATTGTGGAGTAGTAGTCCAGTTTCTCCTTGGTGGTCAGGATCAGTCACCCTGGCCAGGGACTCTCTTCTTTGCCTGTTCATTTAGAGGCATGGGGATTCTGAAGTGGCTGGATAGCAGACTTAACTTCCAGTTCAGTGCAGTCATTGCTGTGGCTCCTGTTGGAAGCATTCTTCCCTTTGGAACTAAGACTTCCTGGCTAGCACAGCATAAGGTCCTGGGAACTGGAAGCAAAAATTTTGCCAGTGGGTCAATAGGAGAAATTGTAAGTGGTTCCACTCTCACTTCCACCCATTGATCCCTGGACCCATGAATCCTGGCTGTGGGAGAAACAACCATGAACTAATGCTGATTCAGAGCATATACAGCCTTTTGGAGAACATTGCCCCTTCCTGCAACCTGTTGCCACCCAGCTGGCCCTGTAACTGAGTCTTCCAAAGGCTGTGCCACCATCCCATCAAACCAGCCACATCAAGATGGTGCAGAATGTGGTAAGACCAGTGAATTCCACGAACAAGGGCTCATTGTCATACTTAATTTGCTGTGAAGTGAGTTCTTCAATGAGAAGCAAATCTGTGTGCAATACCATGAAGGTGGATAAGGCATTTTATCAATCATGAAGTGTGGTTTTGGCAAAAACGCTGCATGCATGGAGAGTACTTCTTGTCCAGAGTGAGTTTTTATTCCAGTGAGAACAAAGTCTCCTGCCATGACAGAAAGGGTCCAATTTAATAACGCTTCCACTGGGTAGCTGGCTGATCTCCAGAGGAATGACGCATATGGAGGACTCGGTGCTGGTCTCTGCTGCTGGCAGATTGGATGTTCAGCAGTGGCCATAGCCAGGATGGCTTTGATGCGTGCAAGTCCACGCTGTTGAGCCTGTGCATCGTCTCCATCAGTGTTACCGTGACCCATTGCTCATGACCCCATTGGGCAATGACAAGGATGACTGTGGAAGGAGGTTGAGTGGTATCCATAGAACGGGTAGGATAATTACCCTATCCACTCGATTACTAAAATTCTCCCCTGCTGAGGTCACTTCATGGTGAGCGTTCACATGGGGTACAAACATCTTGTGTTTTGCCTGGAAAGAGATATTTGTGAAATCTTGTAGAAGGGAAAGGTGATTAAAATCCCTGCAAATTAAATGATAATACGGGGCTGGAGAGTTGCTATCCTCCTGAGAGAAGAGAGTGATACGCCTAGTGAAGGTGTATCACTATTGGCCTTCTTCTAGCTGGAAACAGACTGCTTCTGGTGGTCCTCATTGACCGGCATGGAGAAAAAAGCATATGTTGACTAAATAGCTGCATACCACATACCAGAAGATATGTTAACTTGCTCCAACAATGAAACCAACATTGGCACAAGAGGAGTCATTACAGTCACCACTGGCAAAGCTTATGATAATCCAGTGTCATTTTGCAAGGTCCACTTGCCTTTTGCTCAGGCCCAGTAAGTGAACTGAATTGGAATGCACTGGGAATTGCCACCCCTGAATCTTTCTTGCCCTTGATGGTGGTAATCATCTTTGCAGTCTTCCCAGGATCGCGATATTCTCTCTGATTTACTGTTTTCCTCTGTAGAGACAGTTCCAGTGGCTTCTGCGTGGCCTTTCCCATCATAATAGCTCTCACTCTATAGGTCAGGGAACCAATGTAGGGATTCTGTCAGCTGCTATTATGTCTATTCCAGTGATCCATTCTAGAACTCGGGAAATGACCACGGGATGGGTTTGGAGACACACGGGGCCGGGGTGAGGCAGACCTGAGCTAGAACTCCATTGGTCATCTCCTTCCATCAGTCCCTGCTCTGACAGGTAGACCGCAGTGCTGCGTGAGTCTCCTGGAATTAGTGTCCGTTCAGAGCCATTGTCTAGTTGTACATGAACGGTCTGGTTATTTCCTCTTCCACAGTGGACAGTTATGCTGGGAAAAGGCCCTAAATCCTGTTAGGGTAGAACGGGAGGAAGATTGACAGTATAAATTTTTGGCAGCATACTAGGGTCCTTTTTCAATTGAGGGGTTTGGGATGTGTAATGTGACTCAAATCTGGGAATTGATGAGGACTCCTGACTCAGTTCTTTTGATTCAGGTTGGACTTCTCACTTGACCTAGAACTTTTCTGGTTCTACAGATCAAGTAAGAATTTACTAGTAGGCTTCCAGTATTTTCACTTCTTGGAACATCATGATTAACCAGTGCCAGAGGTCTGTGCAAGTCAGACTTTGACTTTGTTCTCTATTATGGTCAACACGTCCACCGTGCCTTTGCACTTGAGTGCCTTTGAACTGGGCCCTGCCGCTGGGGGTCCAGGTACTTCCATTGCATTTAGGTTTCCCAGGTCAGTGCCTCTAGGTCCCAGTGTAAAGTGGCCTGCAGAGAAGAGTGATCAGGTGTGCTATTCAGGTGTGCTGGGGCTTCCCTCACAATTTATTTCTCATCATGGGGAAAGGTGTGTCTTTTGGACCCTCTCAGAGTGAGTAGGTTCTGAATGGAAAATCCACCATAGCATTACAAGTTCTGTTAAGTTCATGGATCTGTTTTCTATATTAAGCCAAGGCAAGTCCAGCATTTCCAACTCACTCGCTGTGGGCCGCCTTTTGGTTCATGTTTCAGCCAACAACCTCACAAACTGTTACAGCCCTAGCTCCCCTTGCTGCAACATTAAATGTGGAATCTCTGCTCATGTCAGTAAATTTGACTTGATTATACTTTGTTTTTTTTAACCATTATCCCATACCTTTAATATTCATTCTCCCACATGTTCTCCATATTTCTATGTGTATAAATTTGAAAACTCAAATAATTTGATTGGTGTGTAACATACCTTTTTATGGGTCACATTTATTATGTCACTTTAGGGGGCTGCTGAGACTTGAGTCTAATTAGAGGTCTAGAAGCAAAGGGCGGGGGTTGGGGTGAGTCCTGAGGCCCCTCACCATTGTCTTGCATGGTGACTTCCTCGGGGATGCCCCCATCATTTCCTCATGCAGTACACACTTAATCCCCTTAGATGAGGGTGGAGAAGTTGCTTCCCTGACAAAGTCGACTCTTCAGAATTTAGGGGCTCAGCGTTCCCAGCTTCATCAGGACCTCCCCTCGCATTTCCATTCAATTTGCAGGGTCTCATTCTTTTGCAACCACTGCCTTCGACTTAACGACAGGTGCCCCATGAGGCTGGGAGATCATCTTGGGCTGTAATTCAGCCAGTTGGAGAACGAGATTCTGGGTTTGATTTTTAGCCACCTCGGCTCTGTCACTACAGGAGATAAGGGCCTTTTTCAGGTCACACAGAGCTTTCAGGGTATTTATACAGTGATTAAGCTGGGAATTTGAATACCTGAGCTTATCCTTTTCCCCCTACCTTGTCTGGTGATACCAGGGGCAGTCAGCCAATCTCATACAGTCATGGGGTGTTTGCCAAAAATGTTGGGTTTGTGCCCAGGCCAGGTGGCTCGGCTGGTTGGAGTGGGGTTGATTTCTGGTCAGGGCTCATACCTAAGTTATGGGTTTGATCCCAGGTTGGGGTGTCGGGGTGTGAATGAGAGGTAACTGATCAATGTTTCTCTCTCCCCCCTTCTTCTCTCTCTAAAATCAATAAAACATGTCCTCAGGCAAAGATTTAAAAAAATGCTGGATTGATTTCTTTGAAGCTAGAGTTGTGGATTTTGACCAGACTTCTGCTCTCTTTAGTTTCTGTGGGACTCCCTACCTCCTGGTAGGTAAGATAAGCAGGAGGACAGAGGACTGTTGGAGAATTAAATGGGACTTTTTTATATAAGTCAAGCTGTGGGATGAGAGTAGCAGAGATCTGTCGACTTCTGATACACGTATTTTGTGGAAATAGGCAGGTTCTTCCAGACTAGAAAAAGTAATTTTAGATAGGCTTCTTAATGGAGTAAATACTGTTACTTAGCAAAGATCTTACAGACGCCTGCAAAAAAAATGTCTAGCACTAAAAGAACTGTAGTGATTTTTTCTTTGGAGATTATCTGAAGTTTTTATAGCTGTTTCCATTCTGTAGAAGAGCTTTGCTGGCGATATTGCCATACGACCTCTCTCCCATGCAAGCGTTCTGCATTCAGTGTTCATATTACTTGATCCTCTGCATCATTTTTGCTTCAAGTCCTTTCCCTCATATCCATTTTCTTTTAAACTAAATCACATAGCATTAGATGTATAAGATAAACAAGTGCATTTTGTATGTTAAATAGAAAGTACTGGCATTTTGGCTTAAAATATTTATAAGTTAAATATTTTTAGAAATGTGTAATTAAGTGGAAAAAACAGAACATTGGTGATACATACATCAAATAGAAGGAGGCAGGAATGGTTTGATACTTTATCAGCTGCCATGGCTGTTTGTCATTACTAGGAATACCTGAATTAAGCCTCCATATAGGGTAAAGAAAAAAAAACAAATAGTGATAGCTGGCAATATTTCCATGAACCCTTCCCCACCTGATTTATCCAGACTGCAGTAGATGTGTGGTTGAGAACAGTGAGAATGACTGTGCTGAAAATGCTGCCCATACTGTGTATGGGTTTTAATTTTTTTATCATTTCATCTTAATTAATGGCACCTTGTGTAGGCTAACTTTTAAGTGTAATCTAAACTTTATTTTTACAGTTGGTTGTTAAGTATAAAATGTGGAACAAACAATGTTTTATCTGCCCTGGCTGGTGTGGTTCAGTGGACTGAACACCGGCCTGCGAACCAAAGGGTCACAGGTTCTATGCCCAGATAAGGGCGCATGCCTGGGTTGCAGGCCAGCTTCCCAGTAGGGGGCGCACAAGAGGCAACCACACATTGGTGTTTTCCTTTCTTTTTCTCACTCCCTTCCCCTCTGTCTAAAAATAAATAGAATCTTTAAAAAAATGTTTTCTCTGTAAGGCCTGAAACGTTTGCAAAGACGTTGAGGCAGTTCACCCAGGTGTGTGGACTCTCATCGGTAAGACTTTTATTTCTGAGTTAAACTGCCATAACATTATTTAAAAAAAATTTTTTTTAATGTTACAGAAGCCAAGGCTGCCCCCAAAGATTGCTTCATTGATGTGAATTCTAAAGGTGACAGATTTGGCAATTGTGGCTTCTCTGGCAATGAATACAAGAAGTGTGCCACTGGGTAAGTGCTGGCAAGATTCTAAAGTAATTCGAGAGATTGCACAACCAGTCATCTTTTATAACTCCTTGTGACTGCCAGTCTCTCCCCCTTGAATACCTCACTTTTCAGGCTTACAATATTGCAACATCAGGTTTCCGAGAGACTCTGGACAGAACCAGTAAAATAAGTCATCCCTCTTGACATTACCTATCTAAAGCCAAGGATTTTTAGAACTTTACTTTGTTTATCTGTGTTCTATTGTAAGAACCCCAAATAAACACTCTTCTTCCTCTTTCTTTTTTTCATTAAAAGGTTATGCTGCTAAATCCATTAAGGTACAGAATTTTGTATTTTATTATTTTCTTCTAGCTCTATAATTTAAAAATGACAAATTAAAACCCTTTTTCTTTTTAAAAAATTTTTAATTGTTGTTCAGTTACAGTTGTCCTGCCTTTTTCCCCATTGTTCAACCCTATAAAACCCCTTTTCTATAACATTTGCTTGTATAAAAATTAATAATCTTAAAAATTATAAATGAGAAAAAAATCATCCATAATCTCAAGGTATATTATTCATGAATTTCAGTGTATATCTTTCCTTTTTTGTTTCTGTACACTATACACACACACACTATCATATAGTTGCAATGATTTTGTAATGCAGTGAATCTCTTCTCACTCCACCCCCAACTCTGCCAGTCAAGCTAAGCCCCAGTAGTAAAGTATTGCTTACTAAGAAAAAAATAACAATAGTGACCTTTGTACCACTAAATCCAACCAGACATTTTTAGGTCTACTTGACCTTTCTATGGCATTCAACTATATTGACCATTTTCAACTCGAAGAATCTTTTTTCCTTGGCTTTTGTGTAGAATGGTCTTCTAGTATTTTTTATGTGTTTCTGGATGCTCCTTTAATGTGTTCATTTGTAGGATCACCTTTCTCTACCCATGCATTAAATGTTATGCAGTGTTTCGGCTGTACTGGCCTGCCTTCTACCACAGGGCCTGGCCATGTGCTGTTCCTTCTGCCTGGCCTGCTAGTTCTGCCCTGTATGGCCTCCCTAAGGAACACTTTCTCAGACATCCCTCTTATAGGTGTTCTTAATACCTTTCTTGAAACTGTAAAACAGTAGATTGAGGGCAGTTAAAAAACAAGAAAGAATTTCAAAAGGGGTTGAAATATAATATAAATATAATCATTTTGAATATATTTTGTGTATAGTCTCAAAAGTAGTTGTAGATATAAATTCTCCTGCATTTATACAGCACTGTTTTTCTGGGGGAAGTCAAACTATTATTCTTAATACATGTATAGTATATTTACTATGGGAATATTTTATATTCAAAGTAGCTAATGAGTGGGGAATTAGTTTGAATGAACTGAGCTAAAACCTTGGGATAAGTGGATTAACTCAGGCTTAAGAGGTTGCTGGACATTCATTATCCTTATCTTTAGTCTGGTTATGTTTCCATCTTTTTATGAATATCCTGATGAAAATATAGAAATTACACATATGAAACTTATAAAGTGCTGGGTAGCTGATTTGAAAAACATTTTATAATAGTTTAATAAGGATATATAATAAGCATAATAGAGTCGTTAGGAATACTCATCTGAAATTAGACTGTTTGCGTTTGAATTCTGCTTTAACCACTGAAGATCTCCGAGACTTTGAACAAGTTGTTTTAATTGCTTACCTCATTTTTCATTTCTGTGAAGTGGGAATAATAATGATACCTATTTCTCAGTGTCATTTTGAAGACCGAATGAGTTGATGGGAGTTAGCATTAAGAAGAGTTTGTTGTCGGACTCATTGTCATCATCATTATCTCTACAATCATCATAGAAAATGCATCATAGAAAATGTATAAAATCTAGAATAGTGTAAAGAAAGTGATCATATGTGGTCCTATTTTTCAGAGATACTTTGTTAAATTTTAGTTGAATGTCTTTCTCCTGTGTATATACATTTATAAACATACATGTTCATCATACATATACACACATGTGTGTACTCAGACCCACATATACACATATAAACAAAATTTACATTATTATTAATACTGATTTATAAATTGATGCATTCACTTTCCAATTTATAGTATGCACCCAGCTTCTTTTAACCATTTCCTTATGTTAGAAGTTTATGTTTTTTCCAGTAATTTGCTATTTTAAATAAGGCCATTTTAAATACAGTTTAGGTATTTGTTTATTTCTTTGAATGTTTCCAGAGATTTTTCTTCGTCAAAGAATAAGGAGTATAATTTTAAGGGTCTTTATAGACACTTCTAAATTGACCTTTGACATGTTTAACTGACTTGTATTTGCACTGCCCTCTCACCAATGCCGGAGTATTATCTTAAAAAATACTTTTCCAATTTGTTATATCAAATAGGTATTTCATCTTTGTTTCAAATGAATTTGTAAATCATTACTTATTTTTATTGTTGGTTATTCAGAAAATGTTTCAAGGGGTATAGAGAAAATGTGGCTTCCACTCCTGTACTCTTTTCCCCTGTTCTTACTCTCCCTCCCTGTACCTTCTGCTTTTAGCTTCATGAGTGTCTTTGCCGAGTTTCTTTATGCACAAACGTAATCTGGTCCCCACCCCACTTCCGCCCTCTGCTGGGTGCACTGAGACACTGCGGTGCACGTCTTGTCCTGTTTCCCTGAGAGCTGTCTTCTCCTTCAGCACATAGGGTGTCATCCTGTTAAACTTCTTAAACGACAATTTTCAAATATACAGAGGAGTAGGAAGAATAGTATGATGAAAATCCATATATCCTAGGTTAAAATGTTGTTAATATTTTATCATATTTACTTTGTGTAGACTTTGCTGAACCATTTGCAAGTGAATTATAGACATTAGGATATTTCACTCCTAAATTCCTCAGTTTTTTTCTCTAACACAAAGGCCATTGGACAGTACCATTATTGTACCTAAGAACATTAACAGTTTTCTAGAATTGTGTACTACCTGGTCAATATTAACATTTTTCCAATTGTCCTCAAATTGCCTTTCATAGCTATTTTTTTCCGTATTAGGACTTAGTTAAGGATCACACGTTGCAGTTATTTGTCATGTCACTCAAGTCACTTTTAATCTAAAATATTATTCTTCACTGAGCAGATGACTGGGCTAGCCATTCTGGTTCCCTTTGATAGTTTCTTCTCAATGTTGCTTAACTTGTGTCTCTACCCCCTGAATTTTTTATAACTCTGAAGTTAAATCTAAGTTCTTAATTAGATTTAGGTGAAACATTTGGGGGAAGGCTACTTTAAGTAGTGCTTTATATCAAGAAGACAAATAATTCTGGTCTGTTTTATTAACAAAGTTACTAGGTGGCAATGACCAGAGCTTGTAGTTGTTTTCCCCATTGCAACTCTGAGGTAATACGTGGAGTGACGATGTTGTCCCTTACGAATACCCAGCTCCCCACCACCCAGTGTTTTACTTGATGGTTTTACCTGCACTGATGATCTTTGCCTGAACTAATTATTCTACTGAGACTTGTAATGGAATATCTTTTATGAATATAACAGTGAACGACTCTTAGCTTTGGCTGTTTATATTCCTATTTTGTGAATTGCCTATTTTCATGCATTTTTGCTAATGTCTCTGTTGAAGTGGCTATAGTTTTCTTATTGATTTGTAACAGCTTTATATGTATTAAGAGTTAAATTGATCCTTGAACAACATGGGGATTTGGGGTGCTGACCCCTCACGTAGTCAGAACTTTGTGACTTCCCTCAAACTTAACTACTAGTAGCTTACTGTTGACTGGAAACCTTACTGATAACATAAGCAGTTGATTAACACATATTTTGTATTTAATATGCATTATATATGTGTGTTCTTACAATAAAGAAGCTAGCTAGAGAAAAGAATATATCACTAAGAAAATCATAAGGAAAGGAAAATACATTTATAGTATGCATTGAAAAAAATCTGTGTATAACTGGACCTGTGTAGTTCAAACCCATGCTGTTCAAGGATCAGCTGTATTTTCTTTCTTTTAAGTACATTTTACTCATTATGCTGTTACAGTTGTCCCATTCTTTTTTCTCCCCTTTATACCCCTCTGTCCAGTAACCCCATTCCCTCCAGCATTCTCCCTATCCCTTAGTTCATGTCCATGGGTCATACATACAAGTTCTTTCACTTCTTTATTTCCTGTACTATTCTCAAGCTTCCCCTGTCTATTTTGTGCCTACCAATTATGCTTCTTCTTCCCTGTACCTTTTTCCCCATTCTCCTCCCTCCCCCTCCCCGCTGATAACCCTCCATGTGATCTCCACTTCTGTGATTCTGTTCCTGTTCTAGTTGTTTGCTTAGTTTGCTTTTTGTTTTTGTTTTTTTTTTTAGGTTCAGTTGTTGATAGTTGTATCTTTGTTGTCAATTAACTGTTCATAGTTTTGATCTTCTTTTTCTTAGATAGGTCCTTTTAACATTTCACATAATAATGGTTTGGTGATGATGAACTCCTGTAACTTGACCTTATCTGGGAAGCACTTTATCTGTCCTTCCATTCTAAATGATAGCTTTGCTGGATAGAGCAATCTTGGATGTGGGTCCTTGCCTTTCATGACTTTGAATACTTGTTCCCAGCCCCTTCTTGCCTGCAGATTCTTTTGAGAAATCAGCTCATAGCTTTTTAAACTTCAGTATGCCACCGAGACTACAGATGAAGCACCGTGTCATAGCAGCATGAACTTTGGAGGGCTCCAACAGGGGCTAACTGAGGTCTGCTTTATGCTGTGCTTTGCTTTAGAGGTTTTTCATGTCAAACTTCAAATACCCATGTGAGATAGGCATTTATCTCTTGTTTTTCAGATGAAGAGTCTGAAGCTTAGAAAGTTTAAGCACTTTACTCAAGTTACCCAATGAGTAGCTGGTGACATAAGGATAAATGAAAGTTGGGACAAAATGACTAACTTTTGAGCACAGGACAGAAGGAAGAGGAGACCTAATAGCAGCCCTTGCAGAGGTTTAACTAGTGATAAGTTCAAGGGCATTAAGAATGTAATATTACATATTGATGTAGTTACCACAATAGCTCCTATAATCTTGTACTTAATAGAAGTATGGTATGTAGAATAAAGGAAATGAGAGAGAACCATCTTGTTCTTCGTTTGTCAGGCTGTAACTGAAATTTCATGCTCCACTCTGAGCTCTGTGTTTCAGAGGCAGCGAAACAAACTGGAACATATTTAGAAAAGACCTTTCTTGTTGCGTGAGAAATGGTTGTAGACTATTGCACTGGTGAAGTAAGTAATTAGGAGCTTCATTGTAAGTGTCCTAAAATAGCTGCCATGTGGAAGAAGGAACAGACATTATCTCTGTGGTCTCATGTGAAGATCTGGGGCCAATGAGGGAAAGTTACAGGGAGATAGAATTTAACTCAAGAAGTGAAGGAAAGTTATGCAAGCTAGAAAGGGAATTTTTAGGAGGTGGTGAGTTAGAGAAATTGGAAAACAAAACCCTATAATGACTATAATGGCAGTGATATAGAGGAGATTCAGGTATAGGGTGGGTGCTTGAATCAGAAGATAATTAAGTAGGAAATTTTAATACAGCATCATAAAAGTTGATGTTAGGTGTACTTACTGTGTTATTAAAGGTTTTAGGAAGGGCATTTAACTCACACAGCCTTGGTGTATTGATGAATTATGATTGAGTCTTTAATTAAGCAATAACCAAGCCAAGAATGCCGGAGTCCTTTCTTAGTTATTTCACACTACAGAATCTAGTTTTCTCCTTACCATAACTCTTTAAGAGGACACCACTGAATTTTGATGTAGTTCTATTACTTTCTGGGTATAGTATTTATAAAGTTATATCATATTTCTAAGAAGTTATTAGTTAGACTTTTTGAACGCTAGTAGATAGCGAAGGGGGATTAGGTGTGAAGAAAGGAGCCTCGGCACCACCTGGGACCCTACTAATTTGCATCCTAGTATCCACTTCTCTTTGTTCTTCTCTGCCCTATGTAGAGAATTACGTTGATCTCCGTTGCTCTCATACACTTTTTCTGTTGAGATTACCTTCCTCTAAATAGCAGAACGCTTTCTGTCTACACACATAGAAATATAATTTTTCTTTTGCGTCTATAGCAGATGCATTTTATGTTTGCATTCTTTTTCAATCTTTATAGGAATGCTTTGTGTGGGAAGCTTCAGTGTGAGAATGTACAAGACATGCCTGTGTTTGGAATTGTGCCTGCTATTATTCAGACTCCCAGTGGAGGCACCAAATGCTGGGGCGTGGACTTTCAGCTAGGATCAGATGTTCCAGATCCCGGGATGGTGAATGAAGGCACAAAATGTGGTGCTGGAAAGGTAACTAAAATGTTTCCTGTTTACAAAGTAAAATTTACAAAATCATTATGCAAAGTAAGTGATTGATCTTTTTTGATTATAAAAGAAATCTATATTTATTATAGAAATTTGGGGAACTAGGAAGCCACCAAGAGCAAAATTAAGAATAATTATACTTCTACTATCCAGGTTTCTTTCATGTATCATAACTGATGGTTTCTGTGTTGCCACATGCTGTGCATATTCCCCCTCCCCATCAATGTGCTGTAATTTATTAGCCAGTCTGCCATTATCGGGACACTTGGGTGATTTCCAGGGGCGTGTGGATGTGTGTGTGTGTGAGCATCCATGTGTGTCTCTGTACCAGAAACCTCACGGTGTTCGTCCTGCCCATGCTCCCTGCTGTCCCGACCACAGTGTTTGGACCAGATAGGAGCCAGGAGTTAGCCATCTCCTGACGTAATGCCAGTAGTTCCATTTGGGAAGATGAACTAGGCCAAATTCCTCTTTTGTTTGGAATATATAATTTTAAAAAGGTAATTAAGGATAGGGCAGAAACTGTAAGAATTCTTTGTGGGATGCCATCAAGTAGGAGCAGGACTGGAGAAGGCTTATGGCAAGGAGGGAGACAGCAGTCCCAGACTGAAAACATGCAGGCAGCTGAAATTCCCTGTTCTTGAGGGGAGGGTTAGCCGTTTTGTTTTATTGCAGCTGCGTCAGCTGATTGGATAAGGCTCGTCCATGTTAGGGGAGCAGTTTGCTTAATTGTCTATTGATTTAAAGGCTCACCTCACCAAAAAACACCCTCATAGAAGCACTCAGAAAAATGTTTGATCACCTATCTGGCACTGTATATCCCATACATGTGGACCATAAAAGTAATTATCACAGTCAATTATTATAGATTAATTAACTACAGAGTTAAATATGAATTGGAAAAAACACCTATACAAGATGTTGGATTGTAATATTCATTTATCCAAATCCTCTCAGAATATAAATGAAAAAATAGGGAATAGATCTCAAAGCAAGATATATATGAGACTTCATTGGTAAACAAAGCTTTCCATAAGTTTTGGAAACCCAAAAGAAGACGGAAATCAGCTTGACAGAGTAGTAGAACCTACAACTTACAGCGCAAACTGATAGGATGTGAACAAGAAGACTTTCTGAGCCTTGCAGAACCCTAAATGAATTGGTGATTTGGAAATAATGGTTATAGCTGAGAATGAGGTGAACCATGACACTGAAATGGAATCACTTTTAGTCTACTAAGCGGGGGACTAGTCCCTTCTCTCATCTGTCTGCTTTTGTTATCCTGGCCACAAGTATCAGCAGCCATTTGCCTAGGCCTCCAGGTTGGAGATGAGAAGCCAAAATTTTTGATATTATGTTTGGTCACCCTCTTAAGAAGTGCCTATGCCCCTATCCTAACCCCAGTGCGCTGTTCCCTTCATGCAACATAAGTGAACTGAGATGGATTGTTAGATAAAGTTAAATCTCTGAGGAAGCCGAACAAACATACTGAGACAAATTATGAGAGAAAAGATAAAAGCCTGCAAGGATCAAATACAGATTTTTAAATTCAACTAATTAAAATGTCAAATTTAGAGAAAGAAAACCAGAAGAGTGGCAATTATGAAATCTTAGAGTATTTGTGAAGAAAAATCCTAGTAGCTTCTAGAGAACAAACAAACAAACACACAAACACCTCCCCAAATGGGCCGCATATAAAAGAATGAGGTTGCAAACCAACTTCTGGAAGACAAAGGAGCAATACTTTCATGTTTCTGCAAGATTCTCAACCCAGAATTCTGTATACAGCCACAGTATCCACAAGTGAGAGGACACACTAAAACCATTTCAGAGATTTAAAGGATCAGAAAATTTATCTTTTATTTATCCTTTCTTAGGAAATCATCTAACATAATGTTCCAGCAAATGAGGAAGTAAAGCAAAAAGAGAAAGAAATGTAATCTAGGATATAGAAGTGTGTCAAACAGAAATTTCAAGATAACAGCTGTGTAACAGGCCAGGAAAATGAATGTTGATTGGGACAAGGGGACTCCATAGAAGGTTCTTTGAAAGAGAGGGAACTTGAAAGAGGAAATGACACAAAAGGCCAATTGTGTAAGAAGAAATGCAAGTGTTATCTGCAGTAGGAACAAAAGCTCTTTAAAAGAAAATATAGTCTTGGTACTTAGCTTTCAGATCAACAGCATTTTGTCTTAATTATTCCCAAGGGAGACTTATTCCCCATTTCACTGTTTTCTTGTGGAGGAACTTCCATTAAAATAACACTTCTGGGTTTTGGGGTGACATCAGCAACATGGACAAATAGGAGGTCACTCATTTGTATGCCCCCCGAAATAACAATTTGGCATCCATCCATGGACAGAAGTGCCTTTATAGGAGCTGTGGGATCCAGCACCACACACCAGGAGACCAAGGGGCCTTGCCTACCTTGTGTCAGGTAATAGGCAGAGACTGCAGTCCTGGATGTGGACTCTGTAGTGGCTTTTGCCTGGCTCCAGCCCTTCCAGGCCACAGTCTGGAAGCCCCTGGAAAACAACATCTTAGTCAGTCACTCCCAGATAAGACAGCCCTTGCAGAAGTCTTGCCAGCAGGGACGTTCCAGCACAATGTTGGAGCAAAACAAATGCGAGTTGGACACATTGGAGAGGGTAAAAGAAATGGTTTGACTCTACCTAAATCCCTCCTTACCCAAGGTAACACAGCTTAGGACAGGAGAGAGCTTTTCAGCTCATGATTTCTCCAACGGGGGAAATGAGAGCTGGGGAGTGAGCATCCAGCTTTCCCAGCTGTTCAGGGCCCCTTCTGTCTCCTCCACCAATGGTACTAGCTTGTGACTGTATGATTGAAGAATGATAAGAGTCTGGGAGAGGGGGTTAAGACCCTTGGAGGACATTAAAAGAATGCAGATCCTACTAAATGTTTAGCGTACTCCACTAGAAGCCCACCCACAATTGACTGCAGATGCCTTGCCTGTGGGTCTTTCCAAGTGGCCTGTGGGCACCCCATACACTCTCCTAACAATGGTAGCAGGAGTGAGCTTTTGCAGATGCCTAGTGAACAAAAAGGAGGTTGTCGGCTCGGGGCTTGGTGTGTCTCAAGATCAATGGAAGGCAATAAGCCTAGGAATTCTGCAACCAGTGGAAGCAAGGAGTGTGGAGCAGGTGTATCCATAAAAGGCTGAGAAAGCTTCAGAATCCCTAGCTGGACTGAGGGAAGGTGTGTGTCTCATGGAGGCAGTTAGTAAAGACTGGAGGAGTTGACTGCTGCTTCAAACGTGAGGACAGCAATCCAAACGTTCAGAACAATTAAGGAAACATGACACCACCAAAGGATCAGTTTTTCAGTGACAGGTCCTAAAGACATGATGATAAGTGATTTATTTACCAATGAAGAACTCAAATAGCTTTTTAAAAATAAAATATTTTATTTATTTATTTTTAGAGAGGGTGGAAGGGGAGGAAAAAGGGAAACATCAATGCTTCTCACTCGCCCTCTACTGGAGACTTACCTGGCCTGCAACCCAGGCATGTGCCTTGTCTGGGAATTGAACCTGTGCCCCTTTGGTTCTCAGGCCAGCACTCAATCCACTGAGCCACACCAGCCGGGGCTCAAATAGCTGTTTTAAAGGAAGTTCAGTGAGCTACAGTAAGAAAATGTAGACAATTTAACATGATCAGGAAAACAATACATGAAAAGATGAGAAGTTTAACAAAGAGATAAAAATGATAAAAAAGAACCAAACAGAAATTTTGGAGCTGGAGAACACAATGAATGAAATGAAAAATAAAATACGGAGTATAGAGAAGATACAAATAAATAAAATCAGAAATGAAAAAGAGACATTGCAGCTGACGCCACAGGAGTGCAAAAATTCAGGAGACTGCTGTGAAAGATTATATGCTAATAAATTGGATTACATAGAATAAATGGAAACATTTCTAGAAACATACAACCTATCAAGACTAAATCATGATGGAATAGAAAATCTGAACAGACCAACCACAAGAGATGGACTCAGTAATCCCAAGAAAAGCCTAATACTAAGTGGTTTAACTGGTGAATTCTACCAAAGATTTAAAGAAAATTGAAAGCCAATAAAAACTCTCCAAAAAAATCAGAGAGGAGGGAACATTCTCAAACTTGTATTTCAAATCCAGCATTTCCCTGATGCCAAAGCCAGACAAGGACATTCAAGAAAAGAAAATTACCATTCAAGATCCTTGATGAATATACATGCATACACTGTCAACAAAATACTAGGAAACCTCATTGAGCAGCACATTAAAAAGATAATACAACAGGATCAATTTGTACTTATCTCTGGAATGTAAGGATGGTTCAGTATGTAAAAATGATGCATCATAGTAATAGAATGAAAGATAAAAATCATAAGGTTCTCTCAATTGGTACAGGAAAAGCATTGACAAAATGTGACACCCATTCATGTTAAAAATCCCCCTACAAATAAAGTCCATATTTGACAAGCTTGCATCTTACATCATGCTCAGTGGTGCAAGGCTGAAAGCTATCCCTGGAAAGTCAGGAACAAGAGAAGGGTGCAGTCTTGCCAGTCTTATTTATTTAGCACAGTATTGGAATTTGTAGCTAGAACATGCATGTTGGAGAAAAGAAATGAAAGCCCTCCAAACTATAATCTAAAAGTGGCATTGTCTTTGTTTGCAAATAATAGGATCTTTTACACAGAAAATTCTGTAGACTCCACCAAAAAACTTTACCAAAAATCAATGAATATGGTAAAGCTGGAAGATAGAAGATCAACATACAGAAATCAGTTGCAGGCATATACGTTAACAATGAACTGTCTGAATAATAAATGCATGCCATTCACAACAGCATCAAAAAAATGAAATACTTATAAATAAATTTGACCAAGGAGGTGAAAGATTTGTCCACTGAATACTATAAGACTTTGGTGAGAAGAGTTTAAGAAGACACAAACACAGGCATACCTCCTTTTATTGTGCGTCACTTTATTGCACTCTGCAGATACTGATCTGTTTTCGTTTTCAACAGTGAAAGGTTTATGGCAACCCTGCCCTGCCCTGAACCAGTCTCGTGGCCCCCTTTTCCCAACAGGCTTAGATGATGGTTAACATTTTTAGCAATGAAGCATTTTTAAATTAAGGTCTGTGTATTTATTAGATACAATGCTATTCACACTGAACAGACTACAGGATAATGTAAATATATCTTTTATATGCACTGACTAGCCCAAAATTCATGTTACTTGTTTTATTGTGATATTTACTTTATCGTAGTGGTTTGTAACTGAACCAGCATCTCTTTGAAGTATGCCTGTAAATGGAAAGATATCTAATGTTCATGGACTGAAAGAATTAATATTGTTAAAATTTTCATATTACCCAAACCATCTGTAAATACTATGCGGTCAAGGTGACATTGCCTTTTTAACAGAAATAGAACAAATAATCCTAAAAATTTGTGTAGGACCACAAGAACTGTGAATAGCCAAAGCAGTCTTGAGAGAGAAGACCAAAACTGGAGGCATCACAATTTCTGATTTTAAATTGCTTTACAAAGCTGTAGTAATCAAATGGTATGGCATTGGCATAAAAACAGACACCTAGACCAACAGAACAGCATAGAGAGAGCCCGAAACAACCCCCCACGTGTACGGCCAGCTAATATTTGACAAGAGAGCCAAGAATACTCGATGGAGAAAGGATCATGTCTTCAATAAGTAGTATTGAGAAAACTGGATAGTCACATGCTGTTAAATATTTTAATGCTATTGGATCCCTATCTTTTACCACTTACCAAATTTAACTCAAAATGAACTAATGACTTAAACATAACACCTGAAATGGTATGTCCCCTAGAAAAAAAACATTGGGAGAAAGTTCGTTGACTTTGGGCTTGGAATGGTGTTTTTGATACGACATCAAAAGCACAACCATCAAAAGCAAAAATAATTAAGTGGGACTATATCCAATGAAAAAGCCTCTGCACAGTAAAAGAAATAATGAACAAAATGAAAATGCACCTTATGGAATGGGAGAAAATATTTGTAAATCATATATTTGATTAGAGTTGTTACAAAATACGTAAAGCACTTACTCAACTCAGTAGCGATGGGCACAGGATCAGAATGGATTTTTCCAAAGTAGACAACAGATGGCCAGCAGGCACCTGAAAACATGCCCGACATCACTAATCATCAAGGAAGTGCAGATGAAAACCACAGTAAGACATCTGTCACCTCATCCCTATTAAATAAGCTCTCATTAAAAAGACAAGAGATAAGTATTAGTGAGGACATAGAGAAAATGAAACTTTTGTGCCTTATTGGTGAGAATGTAAATTGGTATAGCCACTGTGGAAAATAGTATGGAATTTCTCCGAAAAATTCACAATAGAAATACTGTTTGATCCAGCAATTTTACTTCTAGTTATATAACCAAAAGAAATGAAAACAGGATCTTGAGTAGTTATCTGCACTCCTGTGCACATTGTAGCATTATTTACAGTAGCCAAGATACTGAAATAATCTATATAGTGGAATATTATTCATTCACGAGAGAGAAGGAAACCCTGCCATTTGAGATAACATTGATGGACCTTAAGGGCATTATGCTAAATGAACTAAGTCAGAGGAAGGCAAATAATGTCTGACCTTACCTATATGTGGAATTTAAAAAGCCAAACTCGTAAAAACAGAATAGAATGGTGGTTCCTAGGCACTGAAGGGTGGGGTGGTAGAACAGGAGATACTGGTCAAAGGGTTCAAACTTCCAGATCTAAGATGATTAAGTTCTCAGGATCTAGTATTCAGCATGGTGATTATGGTTAATCATATTACACACTTGAAAGAACAAACAAAGTAGATCTTAAGTGTTCTCACTACAAAAAAGAAGTGGTAATTATGGGGAATATGGAGGTGTTAGATAAGCCTGATGTAGTAATCATTTCACGAAGTAGAAGTTTATCAAATCAACATGTTGTATACCTTAAACTTACACTATGTTATACATCAGTTATATCTCAATAAAGATGGAGAAAAAGAAATAACACTGCCAGCCTCAGTGTGTTTCTCCTTCATTTCACCCGAAGGGATGCAAAGTGACTGATGCAGCTGAAGAGTTTGGGAGAAGACACTGGGCATGGGTAGCTCAGTCCCTTCTGTCTTCTCTTTTCAGATCTCCCTGCCTGCAGAGAGGGTGCATTCTGGTCTGCTCTCTCAACCATGCAGTAAATTTAGCAGGGCAGGCTCTGCTTCTGTGGGGGGAGGCCTGTGGTTGTCCAGAGCAGCCTGTGACTAGGCAGGTAAGTTTGCTTTTGGGGTGCAGAATTAGGAAGCCCAGTTCATTGTTTACTTGAGTCCTGTTAACTGCTTTATCGGTAGTAAAGATAATGCTTTGGTTTCCAATTGTCAGCCTCCCCTGTCTTCCGTCACCTAGTTATGAACTTGCTCAGGTAATAGTGGCATGTAACGTACCAAGTGGCTAATATCCCAGTGTTTATGGTATAAATATTAAGCAATATTTAGTTTGAGAAGGTGGGGAATGGGCATTTGGGTTTGTGTTAGAAGGTGAAGTTCTTATCTATCATATGGACATTAATTGATGATGTCTAAAATAAGTAAATTAAGAAATAGAATAGAATGGCAGACTGGATAGGAATGGGTCATAGAATTATTCTTTCATAAGCACTTTTATCACTATTTGATTTTTAACCATGTGCATGTATTATTGTTTAAAAAAAATTACAAGATAAAAATGAGGGTCAACTGGTACCCTGTTCTTTAGAAGTGATTTTGGAAGTGATCTGTCAGCCTGACTGAGAAGAGTACAACGTTGGCATCCAGAGACTTTTGTTGACACCACAGGCCGAGTGAATCGGTAGTGGGCAGAATTCATGGCAGCGGTGATAAGGTTAACTGGAATGCTTGATTACTTAAAAATGTACATGACCACAGGTGTGAGATTATTCTCTGAAACTCTTGGGATAACAGAAAAAAAAAGTGCTGATGGGCAGGTTTGAAAATCATAACCAACAGAATACGCTTTTGTCTTTCTTTTTCTAAAATTAAATTTATTGGGGTGACATTGGTTAATAAGATTATATAGGTTTCAATGTACTTACGCATTTCTCTGATGCATGATCTGTATGTTGCACTGTGTGTCCACCCCCCAGAGTCAAACCATCTCCTGTCACCACATAGTCGGTCGGCGCTCTTACCCCTTACTGTCCCACCCTTTCTTCTGGAAACCACCATACTGTTGTCTGTGTCTGAGAGTTTTTGTTTGTATGTTTTCCTTATTTATTTGTTGCTTGCAGTTTTATATCCCATGTATGAGTGAAATCATATGGTTCTTAACTTTTTCTGGCTGACTTATTTGACTTAGCATGATGTTCTCAAGGTCCATCCATGTTGTTGCAAATGGCAGTATTACCTCTTTTCTTAAGGCTGAGTAGTATTCCATTGTATGTATCTGCCACATCTTCTTACGCCTTTTTCTTTTCCCGAAATGTGACATAAGAGAAGGCAAAAAGATTTACTATGAACATGAGTCTTTGCTTTGGAAATTGGGCATGCTTCAGATTTGGTGTTGGGTTTAATATCTCTGCTCATTTCTAGGAATAAAACATCCATATTTAATGAGTTGACTCCGTATGTTCATTTTTGACAAATGTGCATTTGCAGGTAGTGTTCTCACTTAGAACATGTAGTGTTTGATAATTACATATTCAAATCTTTCACATTCTTATTTATCATTTAGTTTATTTATTTTTTAGTAGCACTGAATACTGTTCTACATTTAATCTCACCTACTTTTGTGAGTACTTCTGTAGGATAGATTTCTAGTCGATTTTTTTAAATTAAGAGGCATATACATTTAAAATCTGATAGACACTGCCCATTTACCTCTCAGTAAGGCGGTAAGAATTTCCGTTACACTAATTGTGTATGGGGCTGTCTTATTTTCTCCCACACTCTTGCTAACATTGTTTTGTCTTAGTTTCATGTCATGTTTAGAAAAGCTTTTTGTGTCCCAATGTAATATAAATATCCTCTGTTTTCATTTTGTATTTTTATAATTTGGTTGGGCTTTGGTGTTTACTGGCACAGTTTAATTTATGAACGTTTCATTCTATTTCTATGATCTCATTTAATGCTGTTGTTAGGTGTTTTTAAAAAATATTTTCTACTTTACTCTCTTCCTAGATTGCACAGATTGTATGTTTGTGGTGTGTGTGTGTATGTGTGAGTTCAGTTTGACAGTTATCTATCTTTTTTCATTATACTATTTGTTCTTTTGATAGCAAGAAAAACACATTAACATACTTTCCCCACCAACATCAAGAATAAAAATAGTATCTACTAGTTTCCCCCAGTAAAATGTATCACTGTTACTTTCAAACCCCCACACGCTTTTTTTTTGGTTGGAAAATGTTTGCTTTAAACTCCAGGTTACTACGTTTTCATACTATGTCAACAACATTTATGTACAAGAAGGATAGGGCATGCCTGGTAGGTGTACCTGTCCTGACACACTAATGGGACCAAACACCAAACCTTTGGTATAGCCGTGAAATAGGATAGGTTGGGTCCTTTCCTTTCTGGATTTTGCTAAAGTCCGGACTCTGCACTTTGAGCAGGCTTTTGGTTTGGTACTACTTTATTTTTACTTGGGGGAGGAGCTGAACATTAAGAGTAAAGAAAAATGGAAAAGGAGAATCCTCTTCTTTTTTGTTGTCCTGGGTAGTTCATCTTTGGTTCCAAATTTATGTCCTGAAATACAAAATGAGAAATACTGTAGTTTTCTTCATTCAAATATTTTACTTAGGATTTTCACCCCTATGTTTATGTGGAAGGACAGATTACAGTTTTATGTTTGTTTTTGGCCTTTGTATTATCTTTCCCCTTTTGATCAGCTATGTGTCAGTTAATTAATTTTACTTACTTTGCTGCATTTGCAAATATATAACGTGGGGATAACCATTCCTTAAAAGTTTGAAAGAGTTCCTAACCAATGAAATAATCTATGCCCAGGTCTTTTTTTTTTTTCTGACTGGTTTTATTAATGTGTTCAAGTTTTCTCTACTCATTACTTCCTTTGTTTCAGATCTGTAGAAACTTCCAATGTGTAAATGCTTCTGTTCTGAATTATGACTGTGATATTCAGAAGAAGTGTCACGGACATGGGGTAAGTCGCCTGCTCTTTTGGTTTGCTCGTGGAGGTATGCTGATTGATGAGGCATCCTGTGAGACTTCCTAAGAGTTTTAGATATTTTTAGACCTTGGGAAATTGAGATACCTGATGAAATTTTATCCTTAAAGAGTGTCTATGGATTTGCATGAATTTAGTACTTTCTCTTGGTTCCCATTCTAGAGTTCATGATTGAAAGCAACATTCATAATTAATAAAAGTGGTGTTTTGGTTGTTTTGAAGGTATGTAATAGCAATAAGAACTGTCACTGTGAAAATGGCTGGGCTCCCCCGAACTGTGAGACGGAAGGATACGGAGGAAGTGTGGACAGTGGACCTACGTACAATAGTAAGTAATGTAGAAGGCAATGAGTGTGATGTCCCAGGAGCCCGTGTCAGAAATTGAGCATCCTTGTGCCTCTCCCGCACTTCTCACATCAGCCGTACATTAGATTATGTTGGTTCTGCCGCCTGAATTTTTCACAAATGTTTCCATTTTTTCCATCCCTACGAATTACCTTCAGTTTCTTGCCTGGACTTACATAGTAGCCTCATAATTAGGCTCTCTCTTTCCCATCTTGCTTCCCAATCCACATTCCACACCACATTACAGAATTGTAGTGTTTTTCTTTCAGGAACTCAGTTTTGATCATGCCAGTATCTTGTTTTAAATTCAGTGCTTCTGCATTGTTATTAGAGCACAGTCCAAAAATCCTGGATGCGGCTTAGATGCCCTGCATGATTTGCCCCAAACTTAACTTTCCCAACTCTTTTCACTATGCTTAAGACATTGTAACTTCTTTTACTTCTTCTAATAGGCTACCCTCTATTACCTCTGGGCTTTAGAGCATATTATATTTACATTGTTGGAACTTGGCTAATTGCTACCCAGATTTCAATTTATACCTTATTTCCCCTAGGGCGGTTTCCCTGACTGCCTAAATCTGAATTAATATGCCTTTTCTATTCTCCTGTTACTGTAAGCCCTATCACATACTATAGTAATTACTTATATGCCACTTATTCCTATTTCCTGCGTGTCTGTGAATAAGCTCCTTGGCACCAGTGTCTTCCTATGGAGAAGGTACACTTTCCTTCTCTAGGGTCGGTAGTAGGTGGGATGGCTGGCTCATAGAGTAGCTTTATATTTAGCATTTTAAGAAACTGCCAAACTGTTTCCCAAAGAGGCAGCACCAATTTACATTCTCCCCGGCTGTATACAAGGGTTCCAATTTCTCCATCCTCTTCAGTACTCCCTATGGTCAGTCTTTTTAATTTTAGCCATTCTAATAGGTATGTAGTGGCATTCCACTGTGACTTTAATTTGTATTTCTCTGATTACTGCTGATATTGAGCATCTTCTCATGTGCTCATTTGTCATCCACATATCTTCTTTGGTGATGGGTCTGTTCAAGTTGTCCAGATTTTAGATAGGTGGTTTGTCTTCTGGAGTTTTGAGAGATCTTTATTCTGCATACAAGTCCTCTATGAAAAATGCTTTGTAAATATTTTCTCCCAGTCTGTTTACTTCAGCTTTCATCGGTTCTTTCTGTAGTTTCTTAGGATAGAAGGCTAATAAGGTCATTGATTTGAGACATTTTTTTCTTTTCTTAATACAGACATTGTAATGCTATCAGTTTTCCTGCGAAAACTGCTGTTTCTTCACCCCACACATTTTGATATGTTGTGCTTTCATTTTCATTCAGCTCAGAATGACTTCTAATATATTTATTATTTCTATGACCCATGAGTTATTTTGAAGTGTGTTACTTTGTTTTGTAGTATCTGGAAGATTTTTTAGCAATTTCACTGTTACTGATTTTTCATTTATTCCACTGTATTTAGAGAACATTGTATGATTTGAATTCTTTTGTCTTTTTGACACTTGTTTTATGCCCCAGATGACTTATCTTAGTACTAAGTTTTGTGTATACTTGAAAAGAATTTGTATCCTGCTATAATTGTGTGGAATGTTTTATAAATAGCATATTATTGACAGATGTTTAAGACTTCTCTATCCTTACTGATTTCTGTATACTTGTTCTGTCAATTATTGAGGGAGGAATATTGAAATCCTTGGCTATAACTGCTAATCTGCCCGTTTTTTCTCTGGCAGTTTTATTAGTTTTTGCTTTATGTATTGTGGAACTCTGTTATTAGATGCATAAGCATTTAGGATTGTTCTGTCATTTTGACATACTGACCCTTGTAATTATGAAATAGCTCTCCTTATACCGCATAATACTCTGTTCTGCAATTAGACATTAATGTAGTGACTCCAGATTTCTTTTGATTAGTCAGCATGGGAAGTTCTTTCTCATCCTTCTACTTTTAATCTATTTGTGTCTTTATATCTTACTTCTCTTTTTTAACCCTCACCCAAGGATATGTTTATTGATTTTAGAGAGGGAGGGAGAGAGAGAGGGAAGAGGAGAAAGAGAGACAGAAAGAGAGTCAGAAAGAGAGGAACGTTAGTGTGAGAGAGAGACACACTGATTGGGAACCTGCAACCTAGGTGTGTGCCCTGATCAGGGATCAAGCCTGCATCCTTTGGTGCACAGGACGATGTTCCAACCACCTGAGCCATCTGGCCAGGGCTTGTGTGTTTATATTTAAAGCAAGTTTCTCATAGGCAGCATATAGTTGAATCTTGCTTTTTTACCTGGTCTGCCAATCTCTGCCGTTTGATTGAGTTGATCTGTATATTTAATTTGATTATGATATGTTTGGGTTTAAATCTAGCAAGTTGATGTTTTTCTCTCTTCAGTTTGTATTACTTCATTGTGCTTCTACTTATCTCTCCCTGCCTTTAGTGCTATTGATGACATACTTCTACGTAAGTTATGAGCCCTACACACGCACTGTTACTATTTTGGCTTTAAACAGTTGATTATCTTTCAAAGATTTAAATAATCGAAAAAGTCTTTACCCACATAGATACCATTTCTAGTGCTCTTTGTTTTTTTTTAAGTCAGGTTTTTATTAGGTATCATTTAATTTCTGCATGTAGTACTTCTTTTCACATTTCTTATAATGCAGGTCTACCAGTGACAAATTCTTTTAGCTCTTGTATATTTAAATTTTTTTTGCCTTGAATTTTTTTACTGGGTAAAAAATTCTAGGGTGAAGTTTTTGCCCCATTTTACTTCTTCAAAGATGTTCCTACAGTGTCTTCTGGCTTATGTTGTCTTTCCTGAGAAATCTGCCATCATCCTTTTTTTGGTCTTCTGTTTGTAAGGTGTGTTTTTACCCTCTAGTCACTTGTAAGATTTTCTCTTCATCTCTGATTTTTAATATTTGACAGTTATGTACTTTGGCATACTTGGGATTTGTGAAACTTTTTCAATTTGTGCTTTTATAGTTTCTTCAAATTTGGAAAAGTTTTGCCCATTTTGTTTTTAAAAATTTGTTTTTCTTGTTTTATAATGTTTTATGTATTTAAAACACAATGAAAAGAAACTAATAAAACTAATAAAATTAATTACTTTATTGAATTATGCCGGGGGGAAAGGCAGAAAACTGTATTCAAACAATAAAATTCAAAAGTAAAAAAAATAAAATAAATTAGAAACATGAAAAAAAAAGAATTATGTGCACACATACGTCACCTATAGCACATCCAGACATTAATTGACTTCAGTAAGGAAATTTTTCTGGACTGACCTTTCTAAATCCTAGAATCTTTTTTTTTTTCAGTTACAGTTTATATTCAATGTTATTCTGTATTAGTTTCAGTTGTACAGCATAGTGGTTACAAAATCATGTATTTTACAGAGTGGTTCCCTAGTTTCAAGTACCCACCTGGCCCCATACACAGTTATTATGATATTATTGACTGTATTCCCTATTCTGTAATGTACATCCCTGTGACTGTTCTGTAGCTACCAATTTTTACTTCTTAATCCCTTCGCCTTTTTCACCCAGCTTCCCACCCCCTCCCCTCTGACAACTGTCAGTTTATACTCTGTATCTATGAGTCTGTTTTTATTTTGTTCTTCAAATTCCATATATAAATGAAATCATGTTATTTTTCTTTCTCTGACTGACTTATTTCACTTAGCATAATACCCTGTAGGTCCATCCCTGTTGTCACAGAAGGTAAGATTTCCTTCTTTTTTATGGCCAGGTAGTAATCTGTTGTGTATATGTAAAATAGCTTTTTTGTCCAGTCATTTATTGGTGGGCACCTGGGTTGCTTCCATGTCTTGGCTATTGTAAATAACGTTGCAGTGAACATGTGGTGCATATGTTCTTTTGGAATAGTGTTTCAGGTTTCTTCAGGTGCATTTGCAGCAGTGCGATCACTGGGTTGTAAGGCAGTTCCATTTTTATTTTTTTGAGGATCCTCCACATGGTTTTCCATAGTGGTCGCAGCAGTCTGCCTTCCCACCAACAGTGTGCAGGGGTCCCCATTTCTCCACATCCTCGCCGACACTTGTTGTCTGTTGATTAATTGATGATAGCCATTCTGGCAGGTGTGATGTGGTATCTCATTGTGGTATTGATTTGCATTTCTTTGGTGATTAGTGATATTGAACAACTTTTTTTCTGTTTTCCTCTTTTTTCTCCTTCAGGGGCTCCCAGTACATGTTGGTTTGATAACTTGGAGTTCTTTCACATCTCATTTATTTGCCTTGATTATTTTGTTGTTTATTCTCTGGGTTTAATTATGAATAGTTTGTATCATTATTTTTTGAGTTCAATCTTCTTCTGTGTATCTACTCTTTCATTAATTCCATCTACTGTAACCTTCATCTTAGACATTGTATGTTTTATCTAAGTTCTATTTGTTTCTCTTTTGTTGGTATCATTTATGTCTCTATGTTGCATGTTCAGTCTTTACTCTAGCATCTTGAACATGAACTACAGTCATAATAACTTCTAATATCCTTGTCTACTACTTCTGTCATCTGTGTCTTCTCAATTTTGATTGATTTTCCTTTTCATTTTGGATCATATTTTCCTACCTTTTGCATGCCTTGTAATTTTTTTACTGGATGCCAGAGATTGTGAATTTTGCCTTGTTGGATACTAGATATTTTTGAATTTACATTGATGAACTTTGTTCTAGTGTGCTTATGTTACTTGAACATAGTTTATAGTTTGATGCTTTTGAGTGTTACTTTTAAGCTCTGTGGGAGAGGACCAGAGTATCATTTAGCCTAGGGCTAATTTGCCCTATTACTGGGGCAAAACCCCTTCTGTTTATTCTACTCAGTGCTGTGGTAATTATGGAGTTTTCCACGGGCAGTGGTAGGAACAGGCACTTTTTCCAGTCCTGTGTGAGTTGTGGGGTTCGTTCTAATTCCTACAGGTAATTCTTTCTGTGGCTTCAAGTGGTTTCCTTACATGCATATGTAAATCAGGACTCACTTTAATATGTGAGAGGAGCCCTCTGCACAGCTCTCAAGTTTGGTCTGTGTAGCTCCCTCCTTCCGGTTCTCTGTCCAGTGAACTCTAGCTGCCTTGAGGACTACTACCTCCATCTCCTCAATTCGGACTTCACTGAGCTTTGGTTGGGTTTTCTCACTCCTCTTCGTGATCTGTTAACTTTCATTGGGCAGCAAACTGGGACAATTGTAAAGCTCACCTTATTTTTTTTTTTGTCTCAGGTATCACTGTACTTTATTGCCTGATGTCCAACATTTTGAAAAGTGTTGCTTTATATATTTTACTGGGTTTGCTGGTTGTTGTAGCTGGCAGGACAAACCTGGTCCCTGTTATTCCACCTTGGCTAGAAATTGCTGTGTATCGTTCCATCGAGTAGATGTGCCATAACTTGGCTTAGCTGTTTTGTAATTAGTTGACATTTAGGTTATTTCTAATTTTTGGTATGCACTGATAACATTGTAATATATATCTTAATACTTAGCACATTTTTCCAGTTGGAGGACAGATTGGTAGAAATGAGATTACTAGGTTGAAGGGTATAATTCTTTCTATGGTTCTTCATAAAAATTCTATGACAAACCCACTGTCAGTATTAAAGTCAATGGACAGTAAATACAGGCATTCCTCTTAAGATCTGGAACAAGATAGAATGTCTACTTTCACCTCTCTTATTCAGTATAGTCCTGGAATGCTTAGCCATAGCAACTGGACAAGAAGAAGAAATAAAAGGCATCCAATTTGGAAAGAAAGAAAAAAATTAGAAGTGGAACTTCATTTTAACCCTATGGTTTCAGTTCTGGGAATATATTTGAAGAAACCCAAAACACTAATTCAAAAGAACACAAGCACCTGTGTGCTCTTTGCAGTGTGATTAACAATTGCCAGGAAGTGGAAGAAGCCCAAGGGTCCAGCAGTAGATGAGTAGCTAAAACAACTATGGGGCATTTATACAATGGAGTACTACTAGGCTGTAAAAAAGAATAAAACTTTATCCTTTGTGACGGCATGGATGGACCTGGTGAACATTATGCTAAGTGAAATAAGCCAGTATGAAAAAGGCAAATGCCGTATGATTTCACTCATATGTGGAATCTAGTGAACAAACTGAACTAACAAGCAAAATAGAGAGAGACTCATAGGTAGAGGGCAAGCTGACAGCTCCGGGGGAGGTTAGAGGGTGAATGGATTAAGCAAAAAGAAAAAGGACTCATGGACATGGATAGTAGCGTGGTGATTGCAAGGGGGAGGGTGGAAGAGGGTAAGCGATAATGAAAAAATACAATGAAAACAACTTAAGTAGAAGAAATTCTAAATGAATTTGTGTAATGCTACTGACTGTACGAAGGTACTGATTTTTTTCAATATAACCTACCAATGTTGTGTGCTTTAATCAAAATATCATGTACTCATTAGTAGGTATAAAATGATATATCAAGCTTATTTATTTTATTTTTGCTTTCTTTAATTTTTTAATATTTTTAATTGGGTTGATTGTTGTTTCATGTAGTGCCATACAACTTTTAATAGAAATTTCTGGTTCTTACTGTAAAGGACACGTGGATAAAACCAAGGGGGAGGGTGGAAGCAAGGGAGAGAGGTGGGTTTGGAGGGGGTGGGGGAGGGGCAGGGAGAAAATATGGACAGCTGTAATTGAACAACAATAAAATAATTTAAATTTAAAAAATTTATGGTTCTATTACAGGGTTATTCATTGTAGCACTTTTATAGCATTTTTAAATAACAAAAATTTACAAGAATGAAAGTATCAGTTGGTACTGTTTAGGTAAACTGTAGGACGTCCTTGCAGTACTGTTTTGTGTGACTGTACAGAGAATGAGGTGGTCCTTTATGATTTGGAAAGATAAATAGATAAGTGATGCGCTGAGCAGTGTTTATGGTATGCTACCTTTCATGTAAGATAGGGTTGACAACCAAAAATACTCTGTTCTTATATTTATTTGTATGAAGAAATACTGTAAGGTAATATAAGACATTAATAAAAGTGGTTATTTTGGGGAAGGCAAAAAAAGTGGGTAGCAATGTGGTATAAACAGACTTTTCAGTGTATTCAATTTTTATCAGTTTGAGTTTTAAACGATATGAAAATTAGTGTAAAACAGTTATAATCACCATCTGTGTACTAGTTAATATGAGTAAAGTTCTGACTTTCTGATCATTCCTATAAATTTTTTCTTTCTAGAAAATACTGCATTGAGGGATGGACTTCTGGTATTCTTCTTCTTAGTTGTTCCTCTTCTTGTATTTGCCGCCTTTGTCTTCGTCAAGAGAAACCAGCTACGGCAGCGCTGCTTCAGAAAGAAGAGATCACAAACATACGAGTACTTACATTTTTTCCTTGTAATTCATATAACATAATTTAAGTAATTATAGTGTTGATAGTCATATCATAGAGGCTGGTTTAAAAATAGGTCCTAAAGTCATCTATTTTTTGACATGATTAGCCTGGGTAAAAAAATAGTGGTGACTCAGCCACCTCTTAAAATGGGGTGGGGGAAAGGATTATGGTAACCAGTCTGTGTGCTGCTGAAAATGGCCCTTAGAGTTGGTTTTGCTTGACACTGATTTTTGGGGTCAGTAGGAATTTGGGCTACAGCTTTTTATTTGTACTGCTTAATCAGAGGTTAAAATATGGGGTAACAATTAAAAAATGTAAATGCTAAAAATTTTTCTTTCATGTTTATTTCAAAGATCACTTCTCACAGAGGATGAGCTTTTCTTTCCTTTTTTTAAAGATTTTATTTATTCATTTTCAGAGAGAGGGGAAGAGAAGGAGAAAGAGAGGGAGAGAAATATCAATGCATGGTTGCCTCTTGCGCACCCCATACTGGGGACCTGGCCCGCAATGCAGGCATGTGCCCTGACTGGGAATTGACCCAGCGACCCTTTGGTTTGCATCCTGTGCTCAGTCCACTGAGCTATACTAGTCAGGGCAGAGCTTTTCAAATCATAGTTTTGGAAACAGATTTTGTGAATTATATTATTATAATAATATCCACAGATTTAATATTAACAAAATTCACAGATTTTGTGAATTATCAACTTTTATGAAATAAGTTTTGGTGGAAGAAAGCATCGTCATAATTCAGACATATCTAATCTATGTGTTGGACTCTTGTATGACTGTCTCAACTATTACTTATATGTTTGTATTAGAATGTAGCATAGATTAGCATAGACCTTGTAAGTTCTAGTTTGTTATTTATTAGAATTATGAACTCAAACTCTTTGAGCCTTGATTTACTTCTACCAACATAAGAATAATAACACTGCCTAGCTCTTAAAGCTGATGGGAGGATTAAAGGAAAAAATTTTTTTTCAAATAAAAATAAATAAAAAACAAAACCCTTGGCACATTGGCTGGCACAGTATAATTACTTAATAATTAATTTTTGTTATGTTAGTGATTTTAAAATGTTAGGTTGGCCAAAAAGTCCGTTTAGTTATTGCCTATAAAATAAAAGTCATGGTTTTCATTTTTACCAAAAACTTTATTGATTTGGATATTTTTAGGAATGTTGGCTATCTCCCATATGGTAGAACATTGATTTTTCTCAGTTAATGTCTTGATTTGATCACTATCAACTTCCACTGACCTACCTGACTGTGGAGCATCCTCCAGCGAGAGATCTCCGGCATGAAACTTCGCAAACCACTTTTGACATGTTCGTTCCATGAGTCACAGCACCCTCTTCATATACTGCACAAATGTTTTTCTGCGTTTCAATCGCATTTTTACCTTTCTTGAAATAATAAAGCATAATATGCTGAAAATGTGGCATATTTTCTTCCATCTTCAGTATTACAATGGCTACCCAAAACTTCACCAGTTTTGATTTTATTTTTAAATGCATGCTGATATGACAGCTGTCATAATACAGTCTAACACAATTGTTTAGAATAAAATTAAAGATAGCTAAGCACATTGAAGATAGCTGTATGTGCTTAAAATTGTATGGAAAGTAGTATTGTATGGAAAGAAACCAAGTGAACTTTTTGGCCAACCCAATATCCATATCTCTGTGATGGCTTACCTTTACTTTATTGCCCAAATTTTCTCACTCCCTGCAGAGTATTTTTCTAGAGTATCCTGGTGTTAGCTTTAAGTTTTAACATATTCTAAAACACATTTATCTTGCTGTCCTTGCTTTCTCTTACTTTGTTACACACTCCAGACTGACCAAACCATGTAATTCCCCAATCTGCATCTCCAAAATTTTAGTTCCATAACTCTAGCTCTCTCCTATACATCTCTTCCTAGCTGGCTCGCCCTTGCCTCAGCGTGTCTGAACTTAACTGATACCTTTCCAGAGCTCATTTGCTCCCCCTGCACTTCCAAGTTTTTAGAGTGACTGCCTCAAGTTTTGCATATGCTGCTTAAGAGTATGCCTCATTGTTATAACCAAATGTTATAATTTCTTAGAATTTCAGTTTATTTCATTGTGTAATGGGGTTAATAAAATTTTCTAATACTCTAGGGGTTAGAAATGTGTGAAAGCTGTTAAAAATGCTGAGAAAAACTTAGGTAGCATCATGGTCATCAAATTATCACCACTGCCAACATCATTATTCTGTTTTTGGGAAAATGCAAGGTGTGTGTAATACGTCACATAGGAGTGTTTTCATCTCAGTGCAGCTCAAAAGTCGTTTTGTCTTTCAGATCAGATAGCAAAAATCAAGGGAAGGTCTCTAGACCCCCACCGAACGTCCCTCGGCACGTTTCTCCGGTGACTCCTCCCAGAGAAGCTGTAAGTTTAAAGTGAACATTCTATTTCTTTACTATTATTATGGTTTTATTTTTAAAGATTAAAAAAATAGTTGTCACATAGGTACAGACAGTTGTTCAGAATTTAGGAATGTGGTCTCTAGGTGGCCTCTGGGTTAAAGGAATACCAGCAGGGTCCCTGGCTCAGAGGAGAGGGAAGACATCCAGTAATAAGAACGCCTTGCCTCGGACCCAAGACTGGGAAATGACGGGGGATTCAAGCCATCCCTGGTTTTTCCTTGTCGGCTCTCTTTCTGTTTTCAGTGCCTGGCTTCCCTAGGGCACGTCACCAAAGGCCTGGTGCTGAGCTCCGGAATACACTTAACTACCGCAGCAGTGGGAGAGTGATCACTGCTCCTCTGCGTGTCTTAGGAGGTTTTGGGATGATGACATACATTTTCTCAGCTGCATATATTCCTAAGAAATATGTAATGTTACTTTATAATTTCTGAAACATTTTAAAAATTATTTTATTTTTAAATTAAATGATTAAGGGTGACATTAGTTAATAAAAGTATATAGGTTTCAGGTGTACAGCTCTGATACATCGTCTGTGTGTTGCACTGTGTGCCCACCACTCAAAGCCACATCCTCCTCCATCACCATGCATTTGACCTCCTTTACCCATGACTGCCCTCTGCGCCACCTCCCTCTGGTGACAACCATTTTGTTTGCTTTGTTCGCTCATTTGTTGCTTTCAGTTTTGTCGTCTTTGTCAGTACTTTTCAGACTTTTAAAGTATTTCCACTTTATGTGGAGTGAAATGATTAGATATCCTTCCTCATGTTTTATATATATTCCATTCCTTTTCCCTAGTAAAAAAGAAACAAAAAATTATTATGCACTTCTTCCTTAATTATATATTTTCAAGATTTTCCATATCACTACATATATAGGATAATCATACAGTCCTTACGTGTAGAAGTTAGAAATTACATATATGCTCTTCACCCTTGACATATTTTTTATTATGATAAAATATATGTCATAAAATTTGCCATTTTAATAAATTTTAAGTGTACAATTTAGTGACCTCACACTTACAATGTTATGCAATCATCACCACTATCTTTTTAAAAATCTTTTTCATTACCCTGAACAAGAATTTTGTACCATGAACCAGTAACTCCTATCTCTCCTCTTCTTATAAATTCGAGAATCTACTTTTCCATTTATACAGAAAGGCTACTGGAACTTGATAGGGATTATGTTGAGTCTGTAGATCACTTTGGGGTGAGAGAGTTTGACAATACTGAGTCTTTGAAACCACGAACACTAGTTGTCTTTCCGTTAATATAGGTCTCATTTAAAATTTTCAGTAATGGGTTGTAATTTTCAGTGTTTAAGCTTTTTACCTTCTTGATTAAATTTATTTCTAGGTATTTTACCCTTTTGGCTGCTATTGTAAATGGAATTGCTTTCCTAATTTCCTTTTCAGATTGTTCCTTGCTGGTGTATAGAAACAAAATTGATTTAGGCATGTTCATTATATATTTTGCATTACTGTTGAATTCATTTATTAACTCTAGTAGCTTTCTGTGGAATTTTCTATTTATACATAGAATCATATTATCTGCAAATAGAAATAATTATACTTCCTTCTTTTCCAATTTCAATACCACTTATTTACTTAGGTATTTATTCCAACTATCCTGGCTAGACCTTCTAGTACTATGTTCCATAGCAGTGGTAAAATCGGCATCCTTGTATCATTTCTGATTTTAGGGGGAATGCTTTCAGTTTCTTTGGCATATTTAAAAATTTCTCCATGTTCTTTTAGTGAATCTTTGTTGTTGATGTTTAGAAGTCCTTAAGGCAGTCCTGGAGAGCTGTTTTTGCATTTTTAGCTGTTGGTAGAGTCCTTTCGTATAATAAGAGATTGGGAAAGACAATCTCATCTCAAATCTATTTTAAAAATTTATTGATATGGCAGTATCAGCTTTTTTGGGGTTTAATATTGATTTTTGTCCTTTTGTGTCTCAGCTCTAGGTTTTTGTTTTTTGTGTACAGTGAGGTTTGTATAAAACGTCTCGTAGGTAAATAGTCCTTTTCTTCTGATAGCTTCTTATCTTCATTTGCATGTACAACTTGGGCCCTTTTTCTCCTCCTCTTTTATGTTATTGTTGTTGCAAATTGCCCTTTTTACAAATGTGTTTGTATCAAATGGAATTAGCTGTAGTTTTTTAAGTGCTTCCCCTTTTAACTTTTGTGTTACTATAATTGTTTGTTTTTAAAATTTATTTTTTAAAATTATTTTATTGTTGTTCAATTACAGTTGTCTGCATTTTCCCCCCACACTCCCCCCACCCTAGCCCAACCCACCTCCCTCCCATGTAATTAAGTGTTTAACACCCTGTTTCGAAATAGAATTGCCACTGATTCTGGTTGTCATCTTGAAGTTTGTATGCTCCTTTCAACATCACTTGCAATGCAGTTCTTGTGGTGGGGAACTCCCGCAGCTTTTGTGTGTCTGGGAAAGCCTTCGATTCTCCTGCATGGCTGAGTGATAACTGTTGGATGATAGAGTACTCTTGGCTGGTAGTTTTTGTATTTCGTATTTTGAATATGTCATTCCCTTTCTCCTGGTCTGTAGAATTTCTGCCGAGAAATCTGATGATAGCCTGATGGGGGTTTCTTTTAGGTTACTGTCTTTTTCCCTTCTGGCTGTCTTTAGCACTTTTTGTTTATCATTGACAGTCTTAATATAATGTGTCTCAGAAAGTTTATTTTTGTATGGAGATAATTGTGTTATGTTAGTTTCTTACATTTTTATGTTGAGTTCAATCCCCAGCCTTTGGAAGTTCTCATCTATTATTTCTTTAAACACGCTCTCTCTTCTTAGGTACCCATTATGCTTATGTTGCCCTTCTTAATGGAGATAAAAAATTCTGTTTTTTTTTTTCATTTAAAAAATATTAGTTTTCTTTCCTTTTCCACCTGAATTATTATTTCTAATGTGTTCCTCATCTCATTAATTGAGTGCTTCAGCTCTAGATTTCTGTTTGGTTCTCTTCTAGAGCTTAAATCTCTTTGGTAAAGTACTTCTTTTGTTCATTAATTTTATTTCTGAGCTCATTGAACTGCCTTTCTGAATTTTTTTTGGTATCTCATTGAGTTGCTTCATAACAGATATTTTGAATTCGCTGTCATTTAGATCACAATCCTTTGTCACTTTGAGTTTGGTTTCTGGAAAATCGTTAATCTTTTTGTGATAACCATGTTACTGTGGTTGTTCATGGGTTGTATGTACCATTGTTTGTGAGCAATGACTACGACCCCATTCTCGTTAATAGCTCTGTACCATTCCATCTTATGGATTTACCATAGATTCAAAAACAGGTTGTTTCAAATCTTGTTCCCACCACAAATGAAGCATCAGGTGTTCTTGTACATAGGTTTTTGCAGATGTGTAAAAGTATATGTAAATTCCAAGAAGTGGACTTTATCCCTTTAAAGTGCTGCACCTATGGCTTGTTGGAAGGGGATGGAGACATTTTTTTTTTTTTTTGCATCATTCCTCTATTTTCACAGTATAAGCAAATCACTTCATGGGGCAAAAGAACTAAAAACATCCCCAAAACAAAACATCATCTGTTCCATAACAGGACCCAGAGAATGTTCAAGCTCTTCTTCAACACAGTGCATATTGAGCGTTTTCTGCCACTCACAGAGCTTTGGTTGATAGTGGAGAATACCTTAGTCAAGAACACTTCATCAGTGATTTAGTAATTTCATCTGATCCTTCCCGACTTTTCCTAATGTAATGTGATTTGTGAAAATTTTTCTTGCTTTTACTTTCTTATTTAAGGCTGTGTTATAGAGTCTCACTTTGTTTCAAAACTTTCAACACCTTGTCAAGGAAGAATATAAGGAATCACAAAATCAAGGGTTGTAGATTAGTGGTATCTGTAGCACCACTTAGATACTGTATACATTTGGCAATACAGTTTTGGGAGAGTTTATTTAAAGTATATTGACATAGGCAACAAACAACAAGCATCAGAGAAGTTGTGGAGAAAAGGGAACCCTAGTGCACTGTTGGTGGGAATGCAGACTGGTACAACCACTGTGGAAAACAGTATGGAATTTTCTCAGAAAACTAAAAGTGGATCTACATCTTGACCCAGCAATTCCACTGCCGGGAGTATATCCTAAGAATCCTGAAACACCAATCCAAAAGAACCTATACACCCCAGGGTTCATAGCAGCACAATTTACAATAGCCAAGTGTTAGAAGCAACCTAGATGCCCATCAGTAAATGAATGGATCAAAAAACTATGGTGTGTTTACACAATGGAATTCTATGCAACAGAAAGAAGGAGCTGCTACTCTTTGCGACAGCATGGATGGAACTGGAGAGCATTATGCTTAGCGAAATAAGCCAGGTGGTGAAAGACAAATACCACATGATCTCACCTTTAACAGAAACCTAAACAACAAGACAAACAAACAAGCAAAATATAACCAAAGACACTGGAATAAAGAATAGGCTGACAGTGACTAGAGGGGAGAGGAGAGGGAATTTCAGGGGAAAGGGGAAGTGTTTGCGGGAACAAATATAAAGGACACATGGACAAAAACTAGGGGGGGTGGAACCTGGAGGGAGGTGGAGAGGGCTTGAGGTTGGGCTGGGCTGGGAGTAAAAGGCAGAAAACTGTACTTGAACAACAACTAAAATAAAAAAAATAAAATAAATAAAATATGTTGACATAGAAAATATGTCACCTTTTAACTAAAGTAGTTGGTTATAACTAAGATTATCATACTTTAGTAATATTGACTTTTAAAAAACACATAGCCTTAAAAAAAATAAATTAAGTATTCCCTATTCAGTGGTAAAGATGTTGAATAAGCAAACATTTTTTAATGTTAGCTTTATAATTAAGTTATCTAGTCATTGATTTTAAACATATTGGTTACTTTATATGAAAAACAACAAACTGTGTAGAAAATATATTTATGAGTACATTGTGGTAATGACTCTTTTTCTTTTTTAGCCTGTATATACAAACAGATATCCTGTACCAACTTACGCAGCCAAGCAACCTCAGCAGTTCCCATCAAGGTCTGAAGCCAATTTGCTTAGATTATTTGACTAGAATAAAATTGAGAGCTAATATCTAATGTTTTTTCCTTCTATTTTAATTTGATTTAGGACATGTATTTATTACCAACAGATTAGATCAGGGGTGTGAAACTCCTGGTCTGGGCCAAAATAATTTTAGGACTGTATAAATGTGAGTACTCCTTAACTGTTAGGGAGTTGAAATTACATTCGGCCCTTTGAAGGCAACCGCGAGGCTGATGTGGCCCCTGGTGAAAATGAGTTTGACATCCTTGGATTAGATCACAATTTTGTGTAAGTTTTTTCATATTAGTGTAGTGTCAAATGAAATTTTAAAGAAGCCTCAGCAAGACAGTAAACTGCTGCAGCCACTGGTGTACATGAGGTTCAGAAAGGAGGGCCAGTAACGTGCCCAGCAGTGGGAAACCGGGTGGGTGGGACTAGGCGCCAGAGAACTAGCAGGGAGATGAGGGATTGCGGGGCTAAGTTCCAGGAGAGGCAGGCAGCCTGGTGATGACCCCAGCCTGGGGGGCCTTTTCCTGTCGCAGACGTGCTTATCTGTTCAGAAAGGGAGCACTGAGAGATTAGGAAGCTGAAGAGAGCTTTCAACGAACTCACAGGGCTGAAGGGACAGAGATTGGAGCCCTGCCAAGGAGAAGATACCCTGACAAACATCCCAGGTTTTGCATTGCAACCCAGGGTTAAGGGTGAACTAGTGCTCAACTTATTGCTGCAGTTTTTTTTTTTTAAATATTTGGCCCCCAACTGAAAAAAAAAAACAGACATGGAAGAAAAAGAAAATGTGGCTAAAACTAGGAAAAGCAATTGACCATAGAAACAGACTCGGAGGTCATCCAGTCAGTAGAGTTATCAGATAAAGACTTTAAAATAACTGTGGTGATTATTGTATAGAACTGATAGTCAAGATTGAGAATTTCGGCACAGAACTAGAAACTTTTTAAAAAAGGAACCAAATTAAAGACTTAGTAGATGGGCTTAAAATCAGTAAGAAAGAAGAACATTTTACTGTATTTTGCATCACATAAAATGCATCCCACCCCTTCCATCCCGAGAAGTCTTTTCAAATTACAACTGAATTGCAACTCTGAGATGGGTTCTCCTGTATAATCTTTATTATACAATAAGAGTGTGTTCAAATCCAACAGAACATCAAAAGAAGACTATGTAAATTGTGAGACAGGTACTCACTAGGTAATGCAGTATGTAATTGGATTAGTGGTATACTAGAATCGATTGAAGTGGTTAAGGAAAGGACTTCTGGAGGTTGAAGCATCAGGATTGAGAAGGACAGGTATAGAAGTCATAGTCAGTTTAACTCTGAGAGTGGATATTATGTGTGAGAGACCTGGAATTTTACCTCTGTGTATATTTGTAAGGTTTGTACTTACAGTAATTCACTGCCCTTAATGCACATAGTGTCCAGAGCCTTCACACAACATTGCAGATTATGGAATAGCATTAATGTAGTGCCGGCACTCCACTTTAGACTCTCTTTAACCACTGCACATCAGGGTAGTAATAATCTCAGAATATAACGTATGCTTAAGAATGGTGAGCGATGTTCAGGACGGTGGGTTTGCAGTGAATGTAGCATTGTTCCATTCAGCTGAAACACATGATTAACTGTGTTTTTCCTTCTCACAGGCCCCCTCCACCACAACCGAAAGTATCATCTCAGGGAAATTTAATTCCTGCTCGTCCTGCTCCTGCACCTCCTTTATATAATTCCCTCACTTGATTGTTTTCCCTTTCCTCCTGCAGACATCTTCAGGGAACTAAGATAATACTTTTTTTTTCTTGATATTTTCTTGAAAATCCTTTCTTCCTGCTGCAACTATGAATGGAAGCAAAACACCGCAAAACAAACTTTACTAACACAGAAAAACAGAAAATGGAAAGTGGGAATTGAGAAATATAAGAAATTCAATGAAATCAGGGAATTTAGAATAATTTTCATTTCCATCACTGAATAAGTCTTATTCAGTCATCTGTGAAGTTAATGCACCTAACATGGATTGTTATTTTGAACATGTTACTGTAATGATTCTCAAATTAACTGTATTGGTTTAAGATTTGTTATTGTGTGCTTAAATGTAACTATGAATTTTGACCTTAGTTATCCTTAATGTAGTTTCAGGTTGAACATGTGATAATCTAATACCTGTGAAAACTGACTCATTAACTGCCAATAATATCTAATATTTTTCGTCTTGCACAGACTAATAATCATCATATGCTAGGATCTTGAATAGACGTTTGTTCTGTCTTCAGAAGAATGCACAAAACCCACATTTAAGATGTTATATTACTTTTTAAGTACAAAATACACTACAAGTGTATATGTGTGTATTCACACACAGTTATTATCTTTTATTTTTATGATGGTTCTATGGATAAATGATTCTATGGATTCTATGGATAATAGATTCTATGGATCTATCTATGGATAATGAATATTAGAAAGGTTAATTTAATAATAGAATTCTATTGTGAATCATGTTAAAACATGACATCCTTTTACAATAGCATTATTTTAATAAAATATAAACTTTAAGGTACGACATATTTAATAGAACTAATCAGATATGCTGTTGATTCATGGCTGTAACAAAGCAGGAGCAATTGTATTTTCAATCAGTGGAGCTGTTATAAAACCACTTGAGAATTTCATGAGCACTTTAACTAAGTTTAAAATCTGAAACTTCAAAGCTTGCTATTAATATAATTTAGAATGTTTACATTTACTAAGGTGTGCTGGAACATGTCTTCTATTGACACTTTTTCAAAGAAATTAGGTTGGAGAGAGGAAGGACGCAAAGATTTTCTTAGATAAGTGCAAAAAAGTTATGTGGTGTCTGTGAGGTATCATCGCAACTGTGTTAAAAAAGAATTTTACTATGGAAGCAATGGTATCAATAGTAAAATTTTAAGCACTTAAATATTTTACATAACCTTTCATAATAAAGTTTAATAATAGGTTTATTAACTGAATTTGATTAGTTTTTCCAAAAATTTTGGTTTGTGTATATATACATATGCAAATATAACATTTACAATAAATAAAATACTTGAAATTCTGTTTTGCATTGCCTAGTACTTCCTACTTAGTTATTTATAACTGTATTAATTAAAACATTATGCTCTGGCTGGTGTGGCTCAGTGGATTGAGTGCTCCCCTGTGAACCAAAGGGTTGCTGGTTCGATTCCCAGTCAGGGCACATGCCTGGATTGTGGGCCAGGTCTCAGTTGGTAGCAGGAGAGAGGCAACCACACATTGATGTTTCTCTCCCTCTCTTTCTTACCCCCTTCCCCTCTCTCTAAAAATAAATAAAATCTTACAAAAAAACCATTATATTGGACAAAACTACTATACCAGTCAAACTTTTACAGATATTTCACTAATTTTTTTACTCTTCTGTCAAACTGTGCACAATGGCTTTTTGTTATTAAAGGAAAACATTAGTTTTGAAAAAGATATTTCAGTTCTCTGAAGATGGTACATTGTTTTAACAACCAGATATACATTAAACGTTATAAATAATTCCAAATGAAGAATCTTCATTTCAATTTAAATCCCTGAATGAATTCATATAAAACTAAAATATTTGTCTTTCATTCATTTGACTACAATTGTAATTCATATCACTGGAATTTTACAGTTGGTAATAAGTATGTAATTTAAAACTTTTCTTGGAATGAATTCCTTGAATCTTTAAATATTTAGAAAGTTTTTCTAAATGACTATTTAATCAGTTGAAATTCTTTTACTTTCATATATATTCACAAATTTATATGCTTTTGACTTTGGTTTGTCTTTGAATTGCTAGTAAAAGTTGTTAAATTTTATGGTCATAGAGCCCACTTCTAACTTTGAAAATATTAAAGGGCTTCCTTGCCATCTGCTGAAGATATCTTAATAATTGAGGATAAATTACACCTAACTTGGGTATAACTGACTGTATGTTCACAAACTTACCTTGTTAGGGTATTGCATTTTCCCTTCCTATCAAGCAAATGTCTAGGTCTCTAACAATAGAGTAAAGCACAATGCAGGTTTTCCAAGCACAAATCAGATTTTATTAAGTTTCAGAAATATTTATTGAAATTCTGCCATCTTGCAGGTTCTATATTAGGCAGTGTGATATGTAAGTTCTGGATGGAATTGCCTCCTGTAATGGAGAGAGCCATATACACTAAGATTAATATAAAATCTGCTCTATTAAAGATTTATTGAAGGTTGAGGAGAGGGGAAAAACCAAAGAAATAACTAGAAATATACTCAAAATTGGCAAGTCAAAGCATTTACTAGAATTCTAATGCTAGGAAATGAGACCAGATTTTTGCCTCAGCAGCTCTAAAAACTGTTAGTGTAGCATTGGCTGTTCCTGTTGAGATACAAACTAGATGTGTGTTTTTGTTGCCTTACTTTAGCTCATGCTCTTCTTTTTGGGTTTAGATTGCTCTGTTTAAACCCTATGCATCCATAAAATTGCATCTGAAATGTCAGAGTACTTGTGGTGATTCCCTAAGTGAGCTTTTTTCGTAACCCCGCTCCCTTCACCCTGCCTTTTATTTTGTGTGTCTACTTTTCCATTAAGTAGTATGAGAATTCCTTCTTTGGGATTTGAAAAGAATTAAAAGATAGTGCATATAGGTGGAGACTGGGGTGAGGCTGAGAGGGAGGAGGCATTGCAGTCTAAGGGAATAATTAGGCTTTGTTCATTCAGGAAAGACCAGAGGTCAAGGTGGCCGAAGCACTGCGGGTGGGAGAAAAGAGGTGGCAGCCTGGGTTGGAATGTAGAAAATGTTGAACACTGTTTTAAGTAGAATTTTCTACTGGGACCTACTGTAACTGGACAAGAATCTTGTCCATCTCATTCACTGCACGAATGAATGTTCATTGTACTGAGAAGTTACTGAACAAGAGAATCACCAGTGTGAATTTTAGCCAAGGCCCTGTGGAGAACCAGATTGATTAGAGGAAATGGTAGGTAGAGTCTGGGTAGAAAGTGTGTTTGGATAGGGAGGGAAAAACAAACCAACCACAGCAGGCTCTCTTCAAAGATATCGAAATCTACTCACTGTCTCCATTCTTGGAATCTAGTTAAGAAACCATCCAGCTAGTTTTTGTTCTTTTAGAAACCTAGCTTTACCTGGTTGGCATAGCTCAGTGGATTGAGGGTGGGCTGTGAACCAGGCATCGCAGGTTCGATTCCCAGTCAGGGCACATGCCTGGGTTGCAGGCCATGGCCCCCAGCAACCGCACATTGATGTCTTTCTCTCTCCCCCCACTTCCCTTCCCTCTCTAAAAATAAAATAAATAAAATGTTTTAAAAAAGAAAGAAACCTAGCTTTAGTAAATCTATGTATATTTGTGTGTGTGTTCACATATTTTTATTTCCATTTAATTAAAAAAAATTAAATTTATTGGAGTGACAATGGTTAATACGATTATATAGGTTTTGACTGTATTCAATTATGCATCATCTATATTGCATTGGGTGCCCACCACCTGAAGTCAAATCTTCCATTATCATACATTGACCCCCTTATCCCTTACTATCCTTCCGCTCTCTTCCCTCTGATAACCGTCATACTGTTGTCTGTGTCTAGGAGTTTTTGTTTTTCTTGTTTGTTCATTTGTTGCTTTCAGTTTTATATCTCACATAGTGAAGTCGTATGGTTAACTTTTTCTGATATTTCGCTTACTATGATATTCTCAAGATCCATCCATGTCACAAATGGCAATACTCGATTTTTCTTATGGCTGAGTAGTCATTGTATGTGTGCCATATCTTTATCCAATCTGTTTTGTGTATAGTTTTGATTTCAGAAAGTATTAACGTCCGTCTTTTCAAGCACCTGGGTGTGTCTGATACAAAACGCATAATGAACGTGTTAGCTCTTCCAGGCCCGTGAATCGACAGCAAGAGACAGATTTGCAGGAGGACAGTTGGGAGGGAGTGGCTGGGATGGGTAACTTTAGAGGAGTGACAGGCTACCCGGTAGAGCGGCCCTCGGGGAAGGGAGCGAGATTGACCCTGGGCGTGGGCTGATTATAGGACGGCACACCTGCGGGGTGCAAACCTCCAACTGCCACGGCCCGGCGAGAACGTGGCTCCGGAGGGTGCGGGAGGAGGCCTTGGGGATCCGCCCCGCCCCCACCCCGCGGTCGGGTGCGGCGCTTTCCGAGCCAACTAACGGCTGCACGCTCAGTATTCGCCTGGAGCCGAGGACACCAGCATGTTCCGCCTAATGATGCTCTTTGCTGGTCTCTGTGGATCGCTCGCGTCCAGACTCGGTAAGCCAACGGAGACCCTGTTATTCTGGTCTGGGGCGGAGGAAGGGTTTTCTCTCAACGCACACCAGCTTCCGTCCAAGTCAGACTGGGGGCCTACCCCTATTAAAAACCGGCGGGGGTTCCTTACCTGCTTTTTGGTTTTGTTTGCCCCGTCACCCTGGAAGCTAGGCTGTGTTTGGACGTCTGGCCTTAGAAGTGACGCGGGAGAGAAGATATCAGTAAGCTCAAGGACAATTCCCTTCCTCTCTGAATTTGGGTTTGGCCTTTCTTGCAGGCCTGTCATGCACGTCATCAAACTGCCTCAAAGTTTCTGGCACTCCAAAGCACCCAAGAAACTTCTCGAACTCCACTCAAACTCCAAAAAACTGACTTTTCTGAGCTCTTTCCTCATTGGTTTCAACACTTGTCTTGCATACAGTGTTAATTTGTCCTGCAATACAAGATAATATTTGAAGCAACAAATGAGTTTGATTATTGTGAGTCAGATTTTGGTTCAAAAGTGGGGAACTTCCAGGAAAAAGGCAGGTAGCATTTAGTTTCCACCATTCCCAACGTTGTTTCATTCAGGGGAGGCACATCTTCCCAATGTCCAGTTCCATTACAGATCTCGTTGCCCTTCCGTAGGGACCTGTTATGAGAGGTTACATTGTAGTCATGCAGACTGGAACACTGCATGAACTTTTTAAAAAAGTATATTTTATTGATTATGCTATTACAGTTGTCCCAATTGTTTTCTCCCCTTTCTCTCCTCCTCCCTGCACCCCCCTCTCCAGTATTTCTCCCCAGCCCCACCTTAGTTCATGTCCATGGGTTGTACATTTAAGCTCTTTGGCTTCTCCATTTCCTATACTATTCTTGACCTCCTCCTGTCTATTTTGTACCTATCAATTATGCTTCTTATTTTCTGTACCTCATTCCCATTCTCCTCCCCCTCACCATCCCTGTTGTTAACGGTCCATGTGATCTCCATTTCTGTGATTTTGTTCCTGTTCTAGCTGTTGGCTTAGCTTTAGTTTTTTAGTTTCAGTGGTTGATAGTTGTGAGTTTGTTGTCATTTTACTATTTATAATTTTTGATCTTCTATTTCTTAGATAAGTCCCTTTAACATTTCATATAATAATGGCCTGGTGATGATGAACTCCTTTAACTTGACCTTGTCTGGGAAACACTTTATCTGCCCTTCCATTCTAAATGATAGTTTTGCTGGAATAGAGTAATCTTGGATGTACGTCCTTGCCTGTCATGACTTGGAGTACCCTGCCTGTAAGGTTTCTTTTGAGAAATCAGCTAATAACCTTATGGGAACTCCTTTGTAGGTAACTCTCTCCTTTCCTCTTGCTGCTTTTAAGATTGTCTCCTTATTTTTAATCTTGGGTAACTTAATGATGATGTGCCTTGGTGTGTTCCTCATTGGGTCCAATTTCTTTGGGACTCTCTGGGCTTCCTGGACTTCCTGAAAGTCTATTTCCTTCACCAGATTGGGGGAAGTTTTCCTTCATTATTTTTTCAAATAAGTTTTCAATATCTTACTCTTACTCTTCTCCTTCTGGCACCCCTATGATTCAAATGTTGGTACATTTAAACTTGTCCCAGAGGTTTCTAACCCTCTCCTCATTTTTTTGCATTCTTGTTTCTTCATTCTGTGCATGAACTCACTTTTGAATCATATAAGAGCATATAGTTATAGGCATCCAATGGAAGTTAACTTCATGTTTTTACACACCAGGACCATTCATATTTTCAAAACATAAGGAAAGGTAACTAGTCAATGTCTAAATCTGAGTGAGGGTTATATACCTTTATGAGCAAGGAGGTCCCAATGGAAGGTAGTTATTTCTGGGGCATGTCTTCCAGAGGGAAGGCAATATGTGTTTCATAGAAGCAAAAACAGAACCCTACCAGTCCAGTTTTTTCATCACTTTAGGGATAGAGATCAGGTCACCAGCTCAGGAACCTCAAGAGCATGCTTTGCTGTAGCACAGATCCAAACGCCTGTGAGATTTTCAGATTCAGAAAGCTTCTGTAGGGTAGGAACAAAAGGGTGTAATAAAGTGTAATTCTTAGCATGTAGGTTACAAAAAAGAGGCCAAATCAAGAGCTTAAACTATTAACAGTAGCCATTGTAAGAACTCAAGAAAGGTGGCTGGTATATTAGCTAACACATGAGTTCTAAGTGAAATAAAAGTTGATGAGCTGGAGGTTATAAGAATAGCATGTAAGAATATAAGAATAGTTTTTCTGAATTACAAGGTCTTACCACTATGAGTTACATATTGTCAGGCACTTTCAGCACATAGAAAAGTGGATAAAAGAGTTCTTCTGACAAATTGTGCAGAGGAAAAAGCATGAGGTTGTATCGGCCTGGTTCAGAGGCTTAGGAAAGCTGTCTGTTCAGATGGTGTCTGCTGCTTCTGCTCCTTGGAAATGTTGAGCTTTAGGTCTCCAACAGGGGCAGATTGCCATGTAGGTGTTGGAGCTTTCTTCAAATGAGAAACGTGAGTCCAGGAATCTATGCCTCTAAATTCAGCTGGTAAGGCCCCTCCCCCTGGGTTGTAGAGCATCCTTATGGAGATGTCTGTTCCAATGGACAAAATCTCCGGGATGTCAGTTGTGGAGCAGGTCTTCATCTCCTGGGAGTGTGCTCTGAAGACACTGCTGGACTAGTTGGCTGCTTTCCTTTAAAGCCTCAATTAATCCCTGGCACTAAGACAATATACGAGGTCTGTCCAGAAGGTATCCAGCCATGTAATATGAAAAATAGAAACACTTATTGAAGAAGATACAAGATACAGGAAACATTATACACAGGACAATGATACCACAGTCCCTTTCAAAGTAGGCACGCTGGGACCTCACACAGTTCTCCCAGTGGTTATCAGCTGTTCTATTGCATTTTCCCTGAATCTCAGCAATGGTCTGAAATCTCTTCCCTTTCAAAGGTGATTTTAGTTTTGGGAAAAGCCAGAAGTTACAGGCTACCAAATCTGGGCTGTAGGGGGGCTGAGTCACTTGGGTAATTTGATGTTTCACTAAAAACTCTGCATGAGATGTGATGCATGAGTGGGCTTGTTGTGATGAAGCTGCCAATCACCATTTTCCCATAGCTGTGGCCTTCTGAATCATCCAAATAGTTTCCACAGAGCTTAATTCAAAATTTGATGCAGATTCATTGGTCTACTTACTCAGTTATTTTTCTCTCAGTTATTTTGAATGTGACGGCCATACAGTACACATGCTCACTCAATGGCGTCCACTGCTCCCTTTGACTAGTACAGTGAAGTCGTTATTGGTCATGCATGCTCATTTCAGTCCACTCTCCTTGGCTGCCAGGTTATATCAGTGTTGTGCAAACTGTTCTCATTATGTTAAATCAACGAGAAAGTTCACAGGTTTGATTTCTGGTCAGGGCATATGCCTAGGTTTCGGGTTCCATCCCAGCTGGGGCAATTACAAGAGGCAAGTGATTGATACTTCTCTCTCCTATCATGTTTCTCTTTCTCTTTTTCTCCTTCTCTTCCCCTCTCTCTCTAAAAAAAAATCAATAAGCGTTTCTTTGGGTGAGGGTTAAAAATAAAAGGAGCCAGAGTGGGATACTGACACCTAGGAAGATGTACCATATTGGGGGTTAGTGGACATGCCAGCTCCTTGTTGTCTGGTGAAGACAAGGCTGTGAAAACAGATGTCAGAAGGCACCGCCACGCGCAATTCTGGACTTGTGCTCACAAAGGCAGATGCAGTGAATTGTGTTTTTTTTTTCCTTTTAGCCTTCCTTAAACATTTTTTTTGATGCTTTGCTCTATTATTATAGACCTGTTCTTCTTAACCCAACTTTTTCCTCTTTAAGTTATGGGTTTCTATTATTATATTAACAACTGATGACCCCATCATAGTACCAAAATATTCCCCAAAGTGGAGTTAAAAATTTTATCCAAACACAAAACAGGGTGTGTGACCCTGTATAATGTAAAGGATAGATAGAAGGAAGTCACCCTAAATCCCTATCTGTTTAGGCCTTTCCTGTGAGAAAGGGAACAGGGAAGAGGAGAAATCTATGCGTATCACTGAGCTTGAGAACTCTGTTTGGGGCTCCCAGGGTGATTTCTGTCTCCTGGCTTTCCTCTACCTCCCAGACTCCTCATAGACCTTGGGCAGTCACCCAATTCTGCCGCGTAACATGTGCCAGCCACCAGCGACCCAAGCTCCTACTTTTTGCGGAATGATAACGCTTTGAATTTTCCATGGTGGTCTCCAGATTTGTTGCTGAGAATGAGTTCTTCACACTTCACCAGCCTGTCCTACTCATAAACCATCCAGACATAGAGGTGAAGGCATGTGACCTTGGGAGGCCCAGAGCCCATGTAATCAGACTACCAGAAAATGGTGCCATTTTCTATATTTGGGGTCCTGCTGGGAGCATCTGTGTCTGTCAAGACCAAGGTGTAAGGGTTTACCTGGATCAAGGCCATTCCATGCAATACTAGTGGGCTGGTTTTTAATCTGGGTAGGTATCAGCACTTTGCCTGACTCATCAACCTCTGCCCAAGCATATTTGACCTGCAGCAGGTGCTATGGTCTCTTGTTTACTTCCTGCAGCCTCAAGGGCCTGGACCACTGAGGTCCATGGGCATTCCAGAGCCCAGCAGGTGGACAGCTGGGATAGCTGCAGGAGGCCAGGTGCAGCTCAGCAGTACCAACTTGGAACAGTATTCACTAATCTATTTTGAGTTAATTTTTGTATATGGTGTAAGGTAGAGTTTCAACTTTTTAAAATTCACTTTGATTTCTTTTTATTAACTGTGGCCTGCCATTATTTATTCCTACTAATACTTTCAGCTGTTAAATTCTATCTGTGCTAATGTTAACATTACTACATCAACTCCTCTTTGATTAACATTTGTTGTAAACATACTTCCCCATTTTATGTGACAAAGCCCTTAGTGCTCACTTAGTCTCTATGTTTTTGCCTACATTACTTGGCCTTTTTCCACTAAGTTGGGTCAATTAGCACTTGCTTATGGGGTTGAGAAGAAGAGATGCATCAATTTTGGATCAAGGCAATTAAGTGTACGTGTCCCTCTTCCGTCTTTTCTGATGCACAGTGACCTTAGAAGCCAGTAGTGCCTGATTATGTCAATCTTTGAGTTCAGTTTGCAAGATCCCGTAGCATCACACAGTCTGAATTTTGCCTCTGTCACAGCCCAGCTGTGAGCTAGAAACTTGCATAAAATAAATATAGCTATAAAATTATATTAATATTTTGTCGCTGCCATGAAAAAGTATACCACTAACTATAGACATTATTCCTGTGCAGTTCTGGAGGCCAGCAATACAGAATCAAGATACTGATTTCTTTTGAAAACTAGGACAAATAATCTCTTATTCCTCTTTCCTAGATTCTGAGGACTGCCAGAAATTCTCAGTATTTCTTGAAGACATACCAGTCTAGTATGTGCGTCTGTCTGCATATGGCAGTCTCCTCTGTTCTTCTCCCCTTCTCTTACTTAGAGGACGCATGTCATTGGATTTAGGGTCCACCCTAATCTGGAATGGTCTCACCTCAAATCCTTAGCTAGTAACACCTTTCAAAGATTCTTTTTTTAAAAAAGATTTTACTTTATTTATTTTTTTAGAGAAGGAAGGGAGGGAGAAAGAGAGAGAGAGAGAAACATCAATATGGGGTTCCTGGGGGTCATGGCCTGCAACCCAGGCATGTACCCTGACTGGGAATTGAACCTGCGACACTTTGGTTCGCAGCCCGCACTCAATCCACTGAGCTACACCAGCCAGGGCTCAGATTCTTTTTTCCAAACAAGGTTGCGTCCACGGGTTCTGAGTGGATATATCTTTTGCTGGGGTGCGGGGAATCATGATTCAAACCACTGTATATGCCAATGAGGACATGTCTTTGCTTCAGAACCTCAGGGGCCTTTACTGACATTCTCCTAGTGGGGCTTAACTTACATCTGCCACAGATCCCTAGTGCACTGTGGTTTCTCCTGGCCTTAAATGAGAAACGTGAGAGCTGCTTGCACAGAAGCCTCGGTTAGCTGAGGAGTTTTCTTTTACTTGGGCATCTCACAAAGCTGGCAGCCTATGATTTTTCAGTAAAATGGTCAAAGCAACACAGCCATATGTTATGTATGTTGCCTCCAAAATCCAAATGCCTCTTGCTATTTACTATAGAGGTTATTTTCTAGTGTCTCTAGTCTACTAGGCTATTACAGGTGGATTTTTCTTGTGCATGGAGTATTTAATCAAGACTTTGGCACTCCTGCTTCTTGCCAAGGCATCTCATACACTTGTTAGTTCAGGTCTTGCAGGCATGATATTATGAATGTAGATTCCAGAATGACTTCCTCTTAGATGTTATATTAATTTCCTGTTGTTGCTATAACAAATTTATTATCTTACAGTTCTATAAAAATGGGTCTCATTGGGCTAAAATCAAGGGGTTGGCCTTGCTCTCTTCCTTCCAGAGGCTGTGGTAGACAATCTGTTTCTTTGCTCTTTCCAAATTCTAATGGCTGTTTGCATTCCTTGGCTTGTGTTCCCTTCCTCCATCTTTAAAGCCAAGAGCATTGGGCTGAGTTCTTTTCACACTGCCATCTCTCTGGTTCTCTCTTCTGTTTCTCCTCTCCCACTTTTTAAAAAAATTTTATTTTAATTGATGTTGAAGTACAATTTTCTGTCTTTTACTCCCATCCCAGCCCACTCACCTATCCCTCCCCTCCTCCCTCCCATTTCCACCTGCCCCTAGTTTTCTATCCATGTGTCCTTTATACTTGTTCCTGTAAACCCTCTTCCACTTTTAAGGTTCCTTGTGATTAAATCATGACCACAACTAATCCAGGATAGTCTCTGTATTTTAAGTTCAGCTGATAAGCAACATTAATTCTCAATTACAATTTGCCAAGTACTGTAACATATTCATGGGTTCTTGGGATTAGGACAAGGACATCTTTGGGAGGGTTATTCTGTCCACCGCAGAGTGTGATATGTGTAGAGTCTCAGTAGGAACAGAACTAGAGATGGTAAACACCTGAGGCAATATGGATAGCAAAGGTGTAATGCCGTCACTGCCAACCAAGTGATAATGCAAACTTGTGGCGGCAATTCTCTGCTTATTGGGATAGAGTAAACCACCTTTTCCTACCCGTGGGGTTGCATACAGGTGCCAATGCCACAGTCGATTTGCTTCCCTAAGGAGACCATATTTTGAACAATATTAGTTATTTCAATCATCACCTGATTAAACTTAAAACAACTATTCTCTATTATCTCATTTGCTCAGAGCAAACAAATAAAATGGGAATATAATAGGGATTTTAGTTCTTTTATTCATTAGATTCCATAGTGGGAGTACTTTTCTGGATTCAGAAAGACTTTTGGTTTAATTTTTTGGTGAGGGTGAAAATGATATTCAGAGTTTTCTCTCTGGCCCTTCCTACCATAATAATTCTCACCCTGTGGGTTAGGTAGGCTAGATGGGGGTTGAACAAGTCACTGATTATTTCTAGTTCCACAGATGGCTCCGTAACTGGGCAAATTGTGTTAGGGTTAACTTGTAGGCCTGTGAGAACACTCGTAGATTTGAGCTTTAATCATCTGACTCTTTCTGGTAAGCATGCATTTTTTAGGTCCTCAAAAATTACTATTAGCTTAGATCCAGTATTCATTATTCCACAGAAGGCTTAGTAATTGGGTTTTCATTTTGTGGTTCCAATCTGAGGACTTTTCTTCTAATTGATCAGTTCATCCTACTTACATTTATTGATAAGACAGATTTTTAATCTCTGTGCTTCTTATTTATGTCATACTTTATTGATCCCATGCTCCTGTTTTGGTAAAACATCTTTTGCCATAAAAATCTGTGACAACTTATTTTTTGGGTGCCTTGTGTATGCTCTTGTCCCTTAATTTGGAATATTTATAATCTATTTTATATAATAGATTTAATCCTTTATTTAGGTAGTAGTAACTAGTGATTTCCTCACTGTGATTAGGAAATTTAGTATTTTACTACTTTCTCCTACCTCCTGCTCTCTCCTTTATTACAGGACTGTGGTTTTAATTCTTCTGTGCCTTTATATCATTAAACAATAGGTTTCTACTTCTCCCACTCCATTTTCAGCTTTAAGTCAGATTTTTTTGCCCACAGTGCAATAAATTTGAGGAAATCAGTATGCACATATGGTATCTCTCTTCTTCTGCTATACTTTGTGACATTATTTTATATATTATTCTGCCTATGTAATCATAATTTATAACATTTGCATTTAATTGAATAACTACAATTTCCATAGTTGCTTTAACCTTTATTCTATATTTAAGTTTATTTAATGCTCACTACTAGTAGGCCTTTTTCCTCACCTGTGTTTTTGTCTTTATTGGGAGAAGTTCATCTACCTTTCACGACAGCACGTGTGAGCTGTATTACTTAAGTTTTTGCTTGTAGACCCTTGTCTTTTGTCTCCATGTTTCAATAACAGTTTTTCTGGGGAAAATATTCCTGGTTCCATACTTTTTTCATGAAGATTTTAAAAAGGCATTGTTATTCCGCTTTTTAAGATTGAATAATGTTTTAAAAAATTCACAAGCCAGCCTGCTTTTCTCCCTGTCCCCAGTATGATTTTCTTTTTCTTTTTCCTTTTTGCTAACATGCCCATAGGATTATTTCTTTGTTTTAGATAGCCAATAATTTAAGTAGAATAATCTCAGTTTTAATGAATTGTTATTGGATTTTACTACAATACAGTGTACTCCCCAGCCTATTATTTCAAATTTTTTAATTCAGGAAAATTTTCTTGAGGTTTATTTCTGACTATTTTTGGTCTATTCTGTCTTGTTAAGGAACAACAAATTTTGTGTAAGTTGATACTTCCCCCTGTGTTTTTTATGGTGTATTATAACTATTGTGTCTGTTTTTAAATTGTTTCAAAGATTTTTATAGGAGTATACAGTGATAATTCATATTTGCATAAGTGAATCTTATGAAAGACCCTGAACAAATATTTTGTCAGGTTTAAGACACAATTATTAACTGTATTTTATTTTCTCAGGTTCTCAAAATTCATCTGTCCAGATTATATTTCCAGAGAAAATCCAAACAAATACAAGTGATAATTCAGAACTAGAAAATGTAAGATATATTTTTACAATCAATATTATTATATGAAATTTCTTATCATATAGCAATGAAATATATCAATCCTATTATAGTATGAACATAAATTCCCACTATTACTTCTAATAAGGAATTTAAAGTTTTGATGGCAAAAGCAAATATGTACCTTAGAATGTTCTATTTTGTTTGATGTTTGTCATTTCCTCATGGTGAAACTATTAAAAGTTCAAATACAGAAAATAATGTAGAAGAATTAGGGTCTTATCTGAGTGATATCTAGATGGTTCATACAAAGAGAATAATTTTCTCCAAAAATATTAAGGAGAATCTTTTTTTAAATAAAGCCTCTTTCCTTGCTCTTTATCTGAGCATCTACCAATTCTCAGAGAGAAGCCCTTTATTCTATTATTTTTGTTGGAAAGGGAGAGACGTTATCTTATTCATCAATTTATTTAACAAATATTTCTCTCGGCTTGTGTGCACAGCTATATGCTAAGTGTCTTAGGATATAAAAAATGTACATAGTGTCTTAGGAGATAAAAAAATAAATCAAGCCTTACTTATAAGTGGTCAGTATTTTGATAACACTTTATTTTTAACACTTTTATTAAGGTATAGTTTGCTCACCACAGAATTCACCATTGTGAATGTGTACAATTCAATGATTCTTTGTACACAAAGAATTAGGTAAATATTACCACAATCCCGTTTTAGAACATTTCTGTTGTCTTAAGAAGTTCCTTCGTGCCTCCCCGCAGTGTTGCTCTGCTTCCATTCTCAGCCCTTGGCACTGCTGGTTTGTTTTTTGTTTGTACGATTTTGGCTTTTCTGGACATTTCACATGAACGGAGACATATGTATATATTGGGCTTCCTTCACTTAGGTTTTTCCACTTTGTAGCACTTATCAATAGTTCATTAATTTTTATCTCTTAGCAGACATTGATAGACATTGGATTGTTTTCAGATTTTGGCTATTATGAATAATTCTGTTATGAACATTTGTGTGTGGATGTATATTTTTCTTTTCCTTGGGTAGATTCTTGGGAGTGAAAGTGCTATATCATATGTTAAGTTTATACTTGACATTTCAAGAAACTGCCAAACTGTTTTTCATAGCGGCTGAGCGATTTACATTTCCCATCAACCTCATGTGAGGGTTCGGTTGTGCTTTGTTTTGTTTTTACTTGTCAGCACTTGACGATGTCTCTGTCATTTCTGGTTAAAGTTATTCTAGTTGGTACGTCATGTATTTCCTTGTGGCTCCAGTCGGACTCACCCTAATGAAAAATGGTGTTGTGCATCTTTCATGAGCCTCTTAGCCTTTTATATATCTTCTTGGGTAAAATGTTCATTCAATTTTTTCCCCACTTTTAAATTGAGTTGTTTTCCTCTTTATTTCTGAATTCTAAGAATTGCTTATATATTCTAGATACAAATTCTTTATCTGATATATTATTTTCAGTTATTTACTGTCTTGCCAATTTGTGTCTTGCTTTGTTTTATCATTGGTATTGTTTGAAGCACAAACATTTTTAATTTTTTGATGTACAGTTGATGAAATTTTCTTTTTATGACTCTTGTTTTTGCTGATTGTATCTGAGAGCTCTGTTTTGGATTGGAGTGTGTTCCCTGCCCCCTGAATTCATATTTGAAGCCCTTATCCTCAATGTGACTGTATTTTGAGACAAAGCTTTTAAGGAGGTAAGGTTAAATGAGTTCATAAGACTGGTTCCCTAATCTGATTGGACTTGTGCCTTATAAGAAGAGGAAGAGATACTTGATGTGGACTTTGACCAGTGGGATCTGTGTGTTGTCACTGCAATGAACACATTCACACAGACTGCAGAAGTCCTGTGGAGAAAAAGGGACAGCATGGTCACTCTCTGAGTGAGCCTTGACCCTTGCCTGGATGGGCTTTTATTGCTTTTCTGGATACATTACATTGAGGATGGTCCTCATTTACTATGCACAGGTTCGCTTTAGGTGATTACCTTTTACAGATAACAAAGGAGAGGATGTTGCTAATTAGTACAAAGGAAAGGATGTTTGAAAATGCAAGGGGAAAGGGGTTGAACTGGTTACACTCCATCCTTGGGAGGTTTGGCACAGACCTTAGGAAGTTACTTTAAAGATATGCAGTAAACATTTGCTGCCTCAGTTCAGAGTGGGGGAGTTTTAGCAAAAAGCAAGCCTCAGAGCAGCCTATGTACAATGCAGGACTGATTCCCCAGGGGAAAACCGATCTGTGGGCCTGGTTCCTGTGTGCTGACTCGCTCCTGCCGGTTTTCTGAATCAGTGGCTGGGCTACGTTCACCACTGCCATGCGGATCGGTTCCCTGTAGATACCAACCCCCCCTCCCCGCTCCTTTCTCTCCACCTGAGCACAGGAAAAAGACCACGAGAGGACATAGAGAGAAGGTAGCTATCTGAAAGCCACGTACAGAGGTCTCACCAGAAACCCACCCTGATGGCACCTTAATCTTAGACTTGCAGCTTCCAGAACTGTGAGAAAACAACTTTATTTTGTTTAAGTCTTTCCATCTGTGGTATTTTGTTAAGGCAGTCCAAGTGAATAAATGCAGATCTGTGAGGAAGGGTGCTGTTATAAGAGATGCCTACAAATGGAGAAGTGGCTTTGAAACTGGGTGGTAAGTAGAGGCTGGGATAATTATGAGCACATGCTAGAAAGAGCCTAGCTAGCCCAGAAATGACTGTTGGTACAAACATGAATGCAAGAGGCAGTTCTGGTGAGAACTCATACAAAAGAGAGAAGAGCTGTGGAAGAAGCTTCTATCATTTTAGAAAAAAAAATATATTATCTATCATGAAGAGAATGTTGTTTGAAATATGTGCATTACAAGTGTTTCTGTTGAGATCTCAGATGGGAATGAGGAACAGGTTATTGGAAACTGGAGAAAAGGTGATTGTTTTGATAAAGTGGCAAAGAACTTGACTAAACAGTGTTCCAGCGTTTTGTGGAAGGTAGAACTTGAACATTCATTTTCCTTCAATAAAAGGGAAGAATGATGCGAAGGCTATTCAGGATTAACTCTCATCACAAGCCTAGGAAACAAACGTTTTTCCTCTTCAATTTCGGAGAGTTGACGACCTTCTCAATTTCACAGAGCCAGGGTGCCTCCATTCTCTGTCTCGGGCAAGGCTGCTATCCAGAGCCATGGGGGTGGGGAGGGGACAGGGCCACTGCTATTGTAGGGCTTTGGGGATAATACTGCTGCCCCAGTGTGCGCCGAGGGTAGAGCACCAATTCCATAAATTATGGTATCGTGTGTTTTTCATTCAGCTCAAAATATTTTTAAATGTTCTTTGTGATTTTTCTTTGATCCATGAGTTATTTAGAAGTTTGTTGTTTAATTTTCATATATTTGATAATTTCCTAGATGTTTTCTGTTGCAGTAGCAAACACACTTTTATGACTTTAATTCTTTTCAATTTCTTGGCCCCAAATACGGTCTGTCATGGAGAACATTTCCTATGCACCTGAAAAGAGTGTGGGTCTCGCAGTTGCTGGGTGGAGCATTCTCTGTGTTGGTTAGGGTGTGCTGGTTGGTGGTTTTGTTGGAATACCCTTCATGCTTGTTGTTTTTCCGTCGAGTTGTTCTATCTGCTATTGTGACTGGAATATTGACATTGCTGACTATGATTATTAAATTGTCTATTTCTATTTTCAATTCTGTTAGTTTTTCCTTTGTGTACTTTGAGGATCTGCTAAGAGTTGTGCGTACATTAAAAGCTTTTATATCTTTAAATGTATTGACAAATTTATCTTTACAAAATGTTTACTTTCTAGTAATTTGATTGTCTTTAAGCTTATATTACCTGATATTGATATGGCCCTTTCTTATGTTTACTATTGGTATGATATATATCTTTTTCCATTCATTTATTTTGAATCTGTTTGTATATTTGAATCTAAGATGTGTCTCTTATAAACAGCATGTAGTTGGATATTATTGTACGTGCTGTTCCAATCCATCTTGGTCTTTCTATTGAGGTGTTTAGATTGCTCACATTAAGGTCAATTATTTGTATGATTGGATTTACATTCATTTTGTTATTTAAAAGTTTATTTTCTTTGTAGTTTCTGTGGTATCTCAACATGCATTTTAAGTTTTCAAAATTTATATTAATATGCACAATTTCAATAAAATATAGAAGCTTTGCTCCTATATAGTGGAATTCTCTGTCCTTTGTGCTGTTCTTGTCATACAGTACCTCTATATTTGTATAAACCCACCTATACATTATTGTAATTACTACTTTTTCCATTAATTAAAAAATCAAAAGGAAAAATAAGAAAATATATTCATAATTTAACAAATTAATACAATGTTTTATATTAATTCATATATTTAACCAGTGGTTCCTAAGTTAACATCTTTGTTATTTCCTTTCAGCCTAAAGGAATTCCTTTAGTATTTCCTGTAGGGCAGGTCTTGTTTCACCTTCCTTTTTGAAGGATAGATTTGCTGGATATAGAATTCTTGGTTGCCAGGATTTTTTTCTTTCAACATTAAAAAAAATAACTTTTTTACTGCCTTCTGGCCTCATTATTTCAGATGAGCAGTCTGCCATTAGTTATACTGATGCTTCCATGTATGTAATGAGTTGTTTTTCTGTTCATGTTTGGCTTTCAACAGATTGAACATGATGTAGCCTGATGTGTATCTTCCTGTATTTTTTTTCTACTAGGGATTTGCCAAGGATTTGGATGTGCCAATTAATGTTTTTCATCAAATTTGGAGTGTTTTGGACATTTTTTCAAATATTGTTTTCTGAATACCTCTCTTTTTTCCCTTTCTGGGACTCCCATTACACATCTGTAGTGTCAAAGAGTTTTCTGTGATGTATATGCCAGTATCGCATGGGCAGCGTGGGGAGCTCTACTCGTTCCACACTCTGGTCAACACTAGTAGTGTGTGTGTGTTTTCTCACTCTAACATTCTGCTGTTGGTGTGCATCAGTGCACATAAAATATGTCTAGATATAAATTAAGCAATATATAATGTATGTAGTATATTTTATTTAAGCATTATGTATAAATTTACTAATGTATAATATGCATTTCATGTATTTATACATTATATTTTTCTTTACATGTAAAATACATATTTTGCTTATTTATATACAAATAATTTTGTGTAATATGTATAACATTTATGTTATATATTTTATATTTATATACATTTCAGTTCACATATATGTCAGTGTCACTTCAAGTCTTCTGTTATTTCAGGAATGTTTTCTTGATTAATAATTTTATTTTTATTTTTTTAGAATTTATTTTTTATTGTATTCTTTTCCATTACCCTTTAGTCCCTTCATACTCTCTTAACCCCTGCAATCACCACAATGTTGTCCATGTCCATGAGTCCTTTTCCTTTTTTGCTCAGTCCCTCCACCCTCTAACCTCCCCTCCCAGCTTAGCTGCTATCCTGCTCTGCATCTATGAGTCTGTCTCTATTTTGCTGGTTAGCTCAGTTTGTTCATTAGATTCCACATATGAGTGAAATCATATGGTGTTTTTCTTTCTCTGACTGACTTATTTCACTTAGCATAATGTTGTCTAGGTCCATCCATACTGACACAAAGGGTAAAATTTTCTTCTTTTTTATGGCCAAGTGGTATTCCATTGTGTAAATCGTTTTATCCACTGATATACTGATGGACACTTGGGTGGCTTCCATATCTTGGTGATTGTGAATAATGCTGCAATGAACATAGGGGTGCTTATGCTCTTTCCAATGAGTGTGTTGGGTTCCTTCGGATATATTCTCAGAAGTGGAATTGCTGGGTCAAAAGGCAGTTCCAGTTTTAATTTTTTGAGGTATCTCCATACTACTTTTGACAGTAGTCTCACCAATCTTCTCACAACAGTGCAAAGTAGTTACCCTTTCTCCACAACCTCTCCAGCACTTGCTGTTTGATTGATGATAGCCATTCTGACAGGTATCAGATGATATCTCATTGTGGTTTTAATTTTCATTTGTTTGATTATTAGTGATGTTAAGCATCTTTTCATATGTCTATCAACCATTTTTATGTCTTCTTGATTCCTCCAACTTTGTTCTTCTTTCTCAGAACCTCTGTTGCTATATGGGGCCTTTTGTGGTTCCATATAAATTTTTGAAATATTTTTTCTAGTTCTGTGAAATGCATCACTGGTATCTGGACAGGAATTGTGTTGAATCTATAGATTGCTTTGGGTAGCATGGACCTTTTAATAGTGTTAATTCTTCCTATCCATGAACACGGTGGGTGCTTAAACTTATTTGTATCTTCTTCAATTTCTTTCTTCAGTGTCTTATAATTTTCTAAGTACAATTCTTTTACATCCTTGGTTAGATTTATTCCCAGGTATCTTATCCTTTTTGAAATAATTATAAATGGAATTTCTTTTCTTAATTTCCCTTTCTGATAATTCATTGGCATGTAAAGTACAACTGATTTCTGGATATTAATTTTGTATCCTGCCACTTTACTGAAGTCGTTATCAGTTCTAGTAATTTCTTGCTAGAATTTTTGTGGTTCTCTGTGTACTGTATCATGTCATCTGCAAATAAAGACAGTTTTACTTCTTCCTTCCCAATTTGGATGTCCTTTATTTCTTCTTCTTTGTTTTCTATGGCTAGGACTTCCAGTACTATGTTGAATAAGAGAAGTGAAAGTGGACATCCCTGATGTGTTCCTGATCTTAAGGGGAAACACTTGTAGTTTCTGCCCATTGAGTATGATGCTGGGAGTGGGTTTGTCATATATGGCCTTTATTGTGTTTAGTTATGTTCCTTCTAGTCCCAATTTGCTGAGAGTTTTTATCATAAATGGGTACTGGATTTTGCTAAATGCTTTTTTTTTTTTTTGCATCTATTGATATGGAAATCACACCACCTAATATTAAACTATGCTATAAGGCCATAGTAACCAAAACAGCACGGTTCTGGCATAAAAACAGACACATAGATAAATGGAACAGAATAGAGAGCCCAGAAATAAACCCATACCTTTATAGTCAGTTACTATTTGATAGAGGAAGCAAGCGCATAAAATGGGCTAAAGATAATTTATTCAAGAAATGGTGTTGGGAAAATTGGACAGATACATACAGAAAAATGAAACTAGACCACCTTCTTATACCATACACAAGAATAAATTCAAAATGGATTAAGGACTTAAATGTTAGACCCAAAACCATAAAAATTTTAGGAGAGAACATAGACAGCAAAATGTTAGACATTGCTCATGTCAATATTTTATCAGATGTATTCCCTCCCCAGGCAAGATAAACAAAAGAAAAACTAAACAAATGGGACCACATAAAACTATAAAGATTTTACACAGCAAAGGAAAACATCAATACAATAAAAAGACAATCCACAGAATGGGAAAACATATTTGCCCATACATCTGATAAGAGGTTAATATCTAAAATTTATTAAGAACTTACAAAACTCAACACCAAAAAAACAAACAACTCAATTAAAATATGGTCAAAGAACTTGAATATACACTTCTCCAATGATTAATAATATTAAATATTTGTTCATAACATCAGTACAAAAATATTAAATCATTATTACTTATTTTTATACTTATTTTCTAATTTTTAATTTATTTTTTCCTATTTTATTTTTTAAAATAATTATTCTCCCTATCCTCTATTTTTCTTATAATACTTTCTGTGATATATGGGATATTGTATCTATTTTTAATTTCTGAAATATTTTTAATTTCAATTTTTATTCTGAATTCTGTTATTTCTCTTTTCTCACATTCCCCTGTGTTTAACCATATCTATCTATTTATTTTTTTTGCTTTTCTTTTGTATCTTCTATAGTTGTTTTATTTTAGATTACTTTGTCATATTAGGTGATGGTTTTATCTGATTGGTTGTTATATTTTTGTGGTGTGCCTTTTTTTAGATGTTTATAGACTATTTTCATTATTTTTTTTGCAGTATCTTTGTATGGGGTACAATTGTCTTTTTTTGTTTCTTTTTAAATGATATGGATTTTTCACACATTATGATGAGATTTCAGTTTCAGTGCTGGGGGTAGGCCAGAATATCTTTTCCACCTTTATAGCTTAAGAGTTCCATTCTTGTGTTTTAGATTAATGTATGATTAACACAGGCTCCCTGTGTCACCACCTCTATAGAGCTGAATTTCTAGAACTCTTTCCCCCAGTATCTCAACACTTTCTTTTGCCTACAGTGTTTCTAGTGTTCTACTATAAGCAAGGCCTCTATCCTCCTGAAAGAAAGATTGTGTTGGATATTTGCAGGACTCTCGAAGACTCAGGATACCTGCACCTAATCCTCCTATAGAGACTTATGGGGTCCCTGTTTATTGTATCTTTTTGCATTTGCCTGAAAATTGGGACATGTTTAGCCATGTCAGAGTTTTACAGGTAGCCATGACTACTGAAGCTTTTCATCAAGTGTGGACTTCACTCTTTTTGAGTGTATTGATGATTTTTGTGTCTTAGTATTCTTAGAAATTTTAGAACTCCCCTTTATTTTCTCTCTACCAATAGCTAATGATATATTCTAAGTCTCCTGTAGGTTCTCCTGTCGCCTCAATTTGCATCCCTCTACTCCCTCCTCCTGTATCATAATCTTTGGTTTATGAGAATACCTTGATGAAGAGTCTCAGTATGATTTTTAAAGAATATTCTAGTTGCTCTATCTCCTTTTAGAAGGGATTTGGTGATTTAAAATTTACCCTATCATCATGATCTTGTCTTGCCTATAAGTCTTTCAATTATAAAGGGTATTTATTTATCTCTTAAATTATTTTTCTACAACAGACAGTGATGGTGCTTTACCCTGTTCCTAAAATACCCCTTTACTGGTTTGCTTCATTCCCTCCATTATCTAGCTATTGTGAGTGCAGCTGCTAATGGCCCACTATAGATTTCCCCAGAAGATTGCCTTGGGGTGTTGGAGCTACTTCATCCAGAGTTCCAGGGTCCCATGACTGGAAAGTGAGAGGGCTCAGAAACTCGTTTTCATGTTTCAAGACAAGATAGACTCTATAGAACAATTCCTCTCCAGACCTCCCTGTAGGATGAGGCTGAACTTAGACTTCACTTGAAACTCTCTCTATCCATGTTTAATTTTTACTCCTTGCCAATTTTGCTTCCCTCATGCTCCCACAGGTTTCTCCTGATAGCACTTCTTCCCTAAACCACTTGCAAAAGTGATTCTAATTTCAGACTTAGCTCACTGTGAATTCAGCTAAGACAGTTGGTACCACAAATGGGGTGGTTCTAGGAAGCCAACTCTAAAAACAGGATCTGGAGATACTTTACCCACAATTTAGCTGGTAATGAGGACCCTGTGACTAGTGGCAGATGGAATATTGGTAATTTCTAAAATGTGTAGCAGTGAAATTAGCAAGACTTTTCAATGTAGTGACTGGTGATGGTAAGTAACTGGAATAGATATACTGGCTAGTGCAGTAGTTCATGTGTTTGACAGTTATAGGGGAAACGGTAATTACGAGCATGGTGGAATTGATCAGTATCAATAATTCAATGAAAAGAGAAAAACCACAGGCTCATGCTACTTAATCACTAGTTTAAAGTGAAGTTTGAATGTCAGAGGAACTGAGCCTTGTCTTTTGTAGCTAGAGGACTTATGCTGGATGCTCAGGATGTAGTCGTAAGAATTTCAGGACTCAAAGGTTAAGTGCTGTTGGCCTGGCTGATGAGTTTTCAACATCTCAGGAAGAATATCAGGAGACGTTCACATTTACCTGAGTTGGACAAGTCTTTAAATTCATGATTTCACCATGTCTTCTGTTCTCTGTCATAACATAGTAAAAGGAATCTGGGTCATCTGGACAGTCCAAAGATCATCATGTTGGTTCACTAGACCAGTTACATACAGTTAATTAGACCTCACAAAAAATGACAAGTACTCCTGCTATCCTGGTAAAATACATGCCCCCAGAGGGAGAGAGGTGCACTCTATGAAGATTCAGTCTCTCAATGCATCAGTGATATGTAGAGGGGTCTAGAGGGTGGTGGCATGCTGTGGCAGTCCCTCCAAAATAAAGACTAGATAGTTGTATCTTGTGCCTTCTGTCACTAAGAAAGAGCCACGACACCTGATAGGCCTTTTTTTTTTGGTTTTAGTGACAGCAAATTTTTACTCGGAAATGCTACCCTGACTCATTCACTGAATGGTGTAAAAGACTTCCAGTTTCAAGGGCAGTCCAAAGTAAGAAAGCTCCACATCAGATCCGGGTAGCAGTATTAGCATCCCTGTGGCCTGAGCTGTATGAACCAGCAGACCCCATGGCCCTAGAAGTATTTATGGTATAAATAGATACTATGCAGAGTCTCAGACAAGCCCCAATAGGAGAGTAGTGGTGCAGAATTTTGGGCTTATGGGGCAAGGCTATATTGTCTTCATCAAAGAAATATTTATCAATCAAAAAGCAGCTCCTAGTATTCTGCTTCTTTTTGAAAAATACTGTGGAATATGACCACGAGATAGTAATGACTGTGCAACCTGAACTACCCATCCTAGACACATGTTATTAGATTCACTAGGTCACGAAACTGACTGGGCCCAAGGGCAGTACATCTGAGGCTGGGATTGAGTAGGCCTGGAGGGCACCAGTAAGTTGCATGACTAGGTAGATCTTCATGTCATCCACTGTTGTGGCATAAATACCTCTCTTAGCTCATACCTGAGGACTTATGAGGGGTCCCTGTAAGTATGTAATGAAAGAAGAAAATATAAACTGAACTTTGTTCATTGATGAAGCAGCTGGTATATTGGTATGAACAAAAACTGGGTTCTTGTGTCTCTACCCCTATAGTCAGTGTTGGCCCTCACAGGCAGTGAAAGGGGAAATCTTCTCAGTGGGAGAGCCTCAGGTGGTACACCTGATAATCCACTTTGTGGTGAGAAGGAAGTAGGCCACTGAAGGGCCGTGGTGAATGGTTTGCCTGTTTTGTAAGGCCCTAGAGAGAACAAGATTGGAAGATTAGATTGAGGAATCTGGGGGAGAAGCATGTGACTGGACTTATGACAGTTGGTAAAAATTGTAGAGATCTTGTGTTTTGTGTGAATATATACCAGAGAGCACCTACTATGGAAGAGTCATGAAACAAGCAAGTGGATGGATGGTACATCCATTAGAGGAAAGTCAGCCTCTGTCCTCGGTTGCCCCAGTGCTTGCACAGATGGACGAATGAAATAGCTGCGGGGGTAGAGAAGAAGGCTACGCACGGGCTTAACAGCTTAGGTTCTCCTTCACCAGAGCAGCAATTACTGCCACTTCTGAATGTCTGATCTATTAGCAATAGAGATTGATGCTCAGCCCCTGATAATGGCACCGTCTGTTTGTTAGCATGTTCATTACATTAGACTCTTTCCATTCTGGAAGGAGCCAGGCTTTGTGCTTGCTGTTCCTGATACGTATTTGTAGGCATGGGCTACATTTCCTGTCCACGGTGACTTGGCCAGCATCACTTTCTGAAGTGTACTGGCCAGTACTGTTACTCACCATTTCACTGTATGTCTGATCTCTTGACCTGGGATAAGATGAAGGGCTCTGCTTCATAGCAAATAAAGTGTGGTAGTGAGTACATGACCATGGGACCCACTGACCCCTGTTACATAAGTCATCATCCAAGAGGAGCCAGCCTTATAGTAGACTGTTCTACATGGCGTGGGTCCAGCTCCCACTTGGAGATGCACAGGCCCCACGCCCATGGATAGGTTCTCCTGTGGGGAATCAGGCAATGTACCTAGGCCACTATGAGTCTTGCTTTTTGCTAAAACTCCCTCACCCTGAATTGAGGACATTTACTGCAAAGCAACTTCCTAAAAACCATGCTAAACCTTCCAAGGATGAGTGAGACCAGTTCAACCACTTTTGCCTTTTCATTTGCAAATATCCCTCTTCTGTGATGTGATTAGCAGCATTGGCTCCTTTGTTTTCTGTATAAGGTAACCACCTAAAGAGAGCCTGTGCATAGTTAATGAGGATCTTCTTGTAATGTGCCCAGTAAGACAATAAAAGCTCATTGGAGCAAGGACTGAGGCTTTTGCTCCCCTTGAGAGAAAAGCCATGTTGTCTATTTTCCTCTATTGAATTCAGTAATCCATGTGAATGTCTCATTTTCATCCGTAATGATGTGGACCCCATGAGCCGGGATCCGCATCACAGCCTGATAAAGTAGTGGACTGGCCTCTTAAATGCAGTTAAACTCCAGCTTGGAAGTAGCAGTTGCAAGGAATGACATACTAGAGTATAGTTTATACATTAGAAAAATGGATGTTATTCAAGGACCGTGAAGTGGTAGAAGTGCTCCTGTTTACTGTCACTTTCAGCGAACAACTAGACTATATTTGAGCCATTTCTTCCAACCGTATGCGCCAAGAGTATAAGGGTTCTGGATCTTAGATGCTTCTACCAGGGAACATAGTAAATCTCCCTCTAAGCTTAAAGCTACAGCTGCCTTATGGTTATTTTGGCTCTGTGTCTCAGAACAGCAAGAAAAAGAAAAGGAATGAAATTGCCATATTGGCAGGATGATTATGGTGACATCATGAGGACTTGAGGTGTTACTGAGTTAGGGAAGGCACAGAGGCAAGTGTTTGGCATTCAGGTGATCTGCTGGGGCTTTTCTTACAACCCCCAGGTGAGTTGTAACTGTAAATGAGAATGTATAGCAAGTATGGCCTGGTAAGTAACTGGCGGCCTAGCATGCCAAGAGATGAAGATCTAGTCACCCGATCAGGCCCGCTCTCTATCTGCCACAGACACACTTTACTTAAGTCTTTCTTCAATTCATTTCTGGTTTTGATTTTAAAAAATAACAAGAATTTTTGGATTAATTATAGATTTACAGAAAAATTTCAAAGATGCTACAGAGAGTTCCCATATAGGTTCACTCACTTTCTGCTAAAGTTACCATCTTTTATAGCTGTGTCGATACATTGGTCAAAACTAAGAAATTAACATTAATGCAGTACTATTGTTACAGAACAAACAAGGGGGGGCCTGGGGCAATATACTATTATTGAAAAAAAAGCCCCCAGGTCCGTCATGTCCGCCACCAGAGGAAAGATGTCTCTCAATGCCAGAGATTCATGAAAAGGAAAGGAAATGTTTATTTAATGCTATACAAACGTAAAGTAGTGACCTAATGTCTACCAAAATCCCAATGTCCCTTAAAACACCCACAAACAGACACAGTCCTTCCTTCCTTCCCCCTTTGCCCAGTCCAGAATACCGTATCTTAGGAAAGGAAATAGAAGTCCACGGCTCAGGCAGTCCTCTGGTTATTCCCAGTTAGTCCTCCATCTCGACTGGGAGACCTCCCTGGGTTCCTGGCACCCTCAGCTGTGTCGCCGGGATCTCTGCTAAAGCCGGGTGGTGTTTCCCCCTTCTAAAGCTGCGGGGGTCCCCACTCTGGCAAAACCGCATGCTTCTCCCCCTGCACAATGGCTGCAAGGCGGGGGGCACTACTCTGCCAAAGCCGAGTGGCAGTTCTCTGCTAAAGTGGCATGGTGATTCTCTCTTGCAAGGCTGCAGGAGTCTTCACTCTGCTAAAGCTGCGTGGTTCTCTCTCCCAATGGTGGCTGCATCTGGGTTTAAATCCCCGCGCCAGTCTTCCTCTGCAGCCCCATTTCCGACTCCTCCCACACTCAGCTTCACATGCCATAACTCATATCCTTCCAGCTTTACTGGACTGCCATCATGAGTCTGGGCAGGTGTGGCCCCATGTCATGGAGCCAATCTTCTCCAAGCTCCCACGCAGGTGCTGTAACTCGGGGGACCTGCCCCCCAGTCCCATCTTGGGGGGAGGTCCCTTTCCATCCCCCTGGCCTAGAGCATGGCCATAGCTATTTAGCATATCTAAGTGACCAGCCAAAGGCTATAGGTATGTTAAATGACCATGTCATGGATTAGCTGCAAAGCTGCCCTGCATGTTCTTGCTGTGTGTGCCCTTTCCCCCAACTCACACCTCTGGGGGAAGGGGTGGAGACATCTTAAAATCTCCTGGGCACCTTGAGTTCTGGGCCCCATTTCAAGTGCCTATTTGGGGTCCCCCCCTCTTGGCTGCACCCTGTAACACTATTAGCTTTATTTTTATTTCACCAGGTTTTCCACTAATGTACTTTTTCTGTTCCAGGATTCCATTCAGGGCATTACAGTTCAGTTAATCATTATGTACCCCCAGTCTCCTTTGCCTTTTTTCTCGGTTTTTCTTATTTTTCTTGATCTTGAAAGTTATTTTGTAGAACGTCCCTCAGTTTGGATTTCTCTGCTATTTCTCATGATCAGGCTGGGGTTATGAGTTCTAGAGAAGATTACAATAGAGACAAAGTGCCCTTCTCATTCCAGCAGGCATAGCAGGGGATGCCTGACATCAACTTGACTTACCACTGGTGGTATTAACCTTCCTGCTTCATTTCTGACCATTTATTAGACGCTTTAACAATCTGCCTTATTGTATCATATTTTTTTATTTGTATAGTCTTTTGCGTTTTATTGTCACCATTCCTGGAAGGCTTATCTTTTTCTGTGTTCTGGTATTTGTGTCTCTTGGTTTTTATATTCTTCAGCCAAGTTTTTTTTTTTTCTATGATACTTCAACTCTTGTTTTTCACATGTTACCTTTTGTTGGAGAAAAATCTCATCGCTCAGATTCACTGACCTACTGACATTAGAACTTATTGCCATCCATGTTTTAACTTGAGAATAGTGGTGATAGAGTCAAAAAGAATACCAAGTTTTGTTCAAGAATTTTCTGTTGAAGAATATAGGCAATACCTTTTAGGAAATGGTTAAAACAATTTTTGTGCCTCCTGTGCTCCACTGACGTAGATACGTCCATTCATCCCAGTGAGGCCACCTGAGTGGACGTCACCACACAGCACGTGGGCTCTTCTTTCTGAAGAGCTGGAAATTCAGTTGCGTGTAGACTTCTAATACTGTATAAATCCCTTACTGGGCTTACTTTTGTGGAAATAGAATATATTAAGTAACAGATACACGCTGAGATTTTCTTAACATTAAAACAATGGAATTTTATTTGATGAAAAACTTGAGTTTACAATCATTTAGTAAATAAAGAGCAAACACTTCATTTTCCTATCCCATGTCTCTTAAAAAAATCATTAGTAAATAGTCATCTGGAAGCAGATTAAGGGTAAGGCAACTTGGATAATAAACCGCCCCTGATGTTCACACTCCCTGTGTGTGACTCGCTCTAAAAGGGTGAAAACGGCACTGGAGGTAATGACCTGTTGAACTGTTAAGATGTGGGCATTGAATCGTGTTCTAATTATTCAAGTAAGTCCAATGATAAATACTCATTTTTTGCTCATCATGGGCAGTAAACAATTCAAATTTTACTGAAGGATTATTTGATAGAAGCTCTTATTTAAGTTACGTTGTACATCAGAACTATAAAAATGACTTGAATGGTTCCATTTGACTACCACTTACAAAGTACAACTATAAAATATTCTCCATTTTATCTGGGGTGTGACAAATATCAACCTAGGCTTAAAGTACCTGAAACTGCCAATTTCCAACACTTCTGAGAAGATCTAGGTATGTGACAAAGGGCTTTCCCCCATACAAAGAACCAGTCTCACAAACCTACTGGTAAACAAATACATCTATGTAACCGAAACCTCAGGATGCTAGACTTGTACTCATTTAAAAGAAACATTCAGCTGCCTTTGGTCTTTGAAATTTGTGATATGTTGCAAATTTTAAATCACACAGAATGAGATGTTTTAATCAAGACATTTTAAGCACTGCTTGGAGGGAGTAATATAAAATTGTTGTTTAGCTTATTCAATTACATTTGTGTTCACTCCCAGTTTTTCTGGATTTTCTAAAAACAGATATCCTATATTATTCCAATTGATGAGAAACCATACATTGTGCACCTGAGGCAAAGGTAATTTTTTTCTTTAGTTTTGGATTTTATTTAATTTATATAAATTTGTTTACTTATAATTAAAATGGACTACTAAAATAATAAATGTAGTTGTTAGTAAACTTTTAGTTGTCACGGATAAACAGATGCACTACTGTGAATTAATTAAATTTTTGGTTCTAATGCCTCAAGTGGTCTTTTGTGAATAGGGGGGTTAGGAGTAGAAAAAAAACAGGGACTCACCACCTGAACATTAATCTCTGTGATGTTAACGTGGGGGGACCAGCAGGACCTATACAGGGTGGGGGCAAAGGTGGGCTTACAGTATAGCATAGAAATCTATGAACAACTGCGAACCTACTTTTGCCTCACTCTGTATAATCAAGTGAGGACATCAAAATAAGAACTAAGTCTGTAACTGATCGTATTGGTTAAAATTCAATTGGGGAGGCAGGCCCACAACCAGGGATATTTAATAAGGGCTTTCACACAGAAATTAGATCATACACTGAGTGGGAGCTAGTGATAATTTATGGAAAACAGTATCAGAATAATTTATGGAAAACTAGCTATGTATCATCTTTCAGAGAATTAAGAAAATAATTAAAATTACCTTTTGTAAGACTTAACTCTCTAATGGAAACCCAGTTGTGAAAAGCTGTCTGGAAGTAATTTGTGACTTTCAAGAGGACAGTTTCAGTTAAATTTTGGGTGTAAAGCTAGACTACATGGAATTAAGGAGAGGCTAATTGTGAGAAACCAAAAATAGTAAGTGTAAGTAATTTACCAAAAAACATTGGGCAGAGAAAGAAGAAAGGTCAACAGAATGCTCTCAAAGAAAGCATTGAGTAAAAGAAGAGTCGAATTAAAGAAGAGTTAACCTATTCCTGTGGACAGAAGGGAAGAAGAATGTGGTGAACAAAAACACAAATAACTTTTCAAGTGTTTAAGAGGGAAAGTGAGAGGGACTGAAGCATGGGGTGTGGATAGAGCATGTAGATGAAATGCTATAAATTTGGGAAATTATCTGCATAATGACTATGACAGCGTAATACCAATTATGTTATTGCAAATAACTTGTGTGAGAAATAAGGAGAAGCAGAACTATGATTGTGTAGAGGTAGTGATTTTTTTTTTTTTGAGAAATACGGAAGTGGCAGGAGAAAGATTAGCTAGCAGATTGGATACAGTGAGTGGCCTCAGAGATTTAGTGGGACAGTGAAGGAGAAGGGGGACAGATCTGAGTCAAGGAGAATGTGGGCTCATTTTTGGAGAGGTTGCATACAAAGTGCTAGTGGGATACTCCAGGAGTAATGTCTAGTTGGCAAGTAGATTTAGTTGAGAACATGGAAGAGAGGTGTGGGTTTTAAAGCCATCTTTTTATGTAGGTATAAATGAAGCACCAAAAATGGACACAATAAATCTACAGAGGTGAGGGTAAATATTAAAAGTGAAAAGGAAAAACAACCCACAAATGAATGCCATGGAAACATTTAAGGGAAGAAGCAAGGATCCAATGAAGGGATTTACAGAAGTAGAAAGATAAGAGGAAAACCAGGAGGAAATGGTACGACTGAAGTTGAAGATCAGATGACTTAAAGAAGGAGAATGTGATCAACAATATGAAGTGCATTAGAGCAGTTTTACTCCACTTCAAACTGCCTTTTGGGTTTGACAGCTACAGGGCCATTAGGGTAACTAACCCACATGAGATCAGTTTCAGTGGGAGGATTCCCAACAGAAAATAGTCTGGGTGGTCTAGCTTTGTTACATTGGATTGAGGAGTGGGCATGGGGTGAGGAAGCCTAACTAAAATAGAATGGTACCAGAGAAAGTTGAACTTAGACTAGTTTTAGTACCTATGTTCAGATTAATATGACTTTTACACAATACTCTTTTACTTCATTACAAAGGAAATATGTATGCATGGTAATAAAATTTAGAAGTGAAAGAATAGACAGCTCTCATAATCCTACATCTTGCAGTCTCTTTTCTTTATTTTCTTTAAAGGAGTCCATTAAGATAGGGAAATTATTTTGAATAAATGTGTATTTCTTTGAATAAAAATTACATATATATCAAAAGAAAATACCTTTACCAGAGGTTGACAAACTTTTTTTCTACAAGTCCAGATAATAAATATTTTTGGCTTTGGGGGCCATAAGTCTCTGTCAAAGTGATTCAATTCTGCTGTTGTAGCAGGAAAGCAGCCATTGACCATACATGTCAATGGTTGTGGCTATGATCCCATAAAACTTTATTTACAAAAACACAGAGTAGGTCAGATTTGGCCTGAGGCTGTTAGCTTGTTGGCCACTGATTTATATGTTTCAAAAAAAATAACTTTTTAAATTCTCTCTTTTTTTTACATTCAGACTTTTTTTAGCTGATAATTTTATGGTTTATTTGTATAATCAAGGATCTGTGAATTCTCATTCTTCAAATATTCAGGTAAGATTTGAGTTCTATATTTTAGAACATTTCTAAAACTTTTTTTTTACATTGAATAAATGCTTTCTTTACAGAAGACAGTCTTCACAGGGGATATATTTAAGGGATCCATTTTTTTAAGCCTAGTTTCTCCCATTATTAGGCTTCCCTGAAGTCTTGGTAAACTAAAGACAAATTGGATTGACTTAGCACCTCTTATTCTGCTTAGAATATAGGTACCATTTTGTTAATTAATTAATTTATTTTTTTGTTGAAGTAATGAGCATAAATTAAAGCATAATAAAAACAAACACAAATATTACTGGACATAAAATCATAGACTGAAAACTTTCCTCCCCCCACCTCCCCATACCAGTGATTTTCAATTGGTATGCTGCAAGAATTTTTACAACATGCAGCACCTGGTTGTTTAGGCGTGGGCACTAACCTTTTTCCTTAGATTGTCAAATAAAAAAATGACAATGGCCAACACAATGGTAGCCATCTGGTGTGAATCAAATTATACCTATTTTTGGTCAGATTAGCAAATATATATATGTTTTTGGTGTGCTGCAGAATTTTAGTAATTAGTTTGTGTGCCATGAGATGAAAAAGGCTGAGAATTGCTGCCCTATCTTATCCATGAAGAAATTGTATTGAATCGACCCTTTAAATTAAGGCATTGTATATCCACAAGCCACCCTCTCCTCTGTCTCCATCCACTGATAACTCTCTTTTCCAAGTAAACATCGTATTTAATTGGATTATTGCCAGAGCTTCTTGAATACTCTTTCTGCTTCCACACCCGGTCCATCTTCTCAGGCAATTCTCAACACAGCAACCAGATCGATCCTACTAAAATCTAGTCAGACCATGCCACTTCTCTGCTCAGAACCCTTCATGGGATGACCACCTGTTGCTCACACAGTGAAGACCAAAATTATTTCAGTATCCTACAGCCTTTACACAGTCTGGTCTGCTTTACCTGTCTGACCTCATGTCCTGTTATTTTCCACCTTACTCACCTGTTCCAATCACATTTGTCTCCTTGCTGTTCTTCAGACATACCAGATATGTTTTCCTTTCAAGGATTTTGTACTTTCTATTGCTTCTGATCCAGATGTTTGTTCTTTCCCAAAATACTACATGTTTTTCTCCTTCATTTTCTTCAGGTCTTTGCTCAAAATCACCCCATTAGTCCTTGACTAATCCCTGTTTTAAGTTCCATTCTTACACTTAGTACTCTCTTATCTGTTTTTTCCCATAATGGTTACAAATATAATTTCTGCCATTTATTTTATCCACTTACTCTATTTTTTGATTTCTCCAGTGCAATATGGTCCTCATCAGGCAGGGTTTTTGATCCATTCTATTTGCTGATGTATTCCCAATGCATGGAAAAATGCCTGGCTCATAATTAGCATATAATACAAATTTGTTGAAATATTAAATTGGGCATCATGTTACTTCATTTATATTGGTTAGGACCATCGGTTTCTTTTTCTCACTTCTTTTTTTCTCCCCTAATTCCAATATAGAGCAGTGTGTTAACAAATCTTACGCTGATTTCTATCAAAAGTTATAGCACTACTGAATCTTGGAGATTATATATCTAGCATAATTGTACTGTGGTCAGAGACCAAGCTTTGTATGATTTCAATAATTTAAAATTTATTCTTGTGCTTCATGGCCAGAATATGGTTTTATTTTTGTAAATGTTCCATGTTCTTTAAAAAGAAAGCACATTCTATAGTTTTAAAGTATAGAGTTCTATGTATATTAGGTTATTAACATACTGTTCAAATCTTGTATAAATTCTGAATGCTTGATTTGTCAGTTTCTGACAGAAGTGTATGTTTATTTATTTTTAAAATCATTTTTTACTGTTATTCTATTACAGTTGTCCCAGTTTTTCCCCCTTTGCTCTCCTCTGCCCATCCCAACCCCCACTCCCACAGTCAATCTCCACACAGTTGTCCGTGTCTGTGGGTCATTCATACATGTTCTTTATCTGGTCCCTTCCTCTTGTTTCCACCATTACCCCTCCCACTCCCCTCTGGTCACTTTCAGTCTGTTCCATGTTTCCATGTCTGTGGTTTTATTTTGTTTGTTAGTTTATTTTGTTCATTATGGATCAAAAAACTGTGGTACATTTACACAATGGAATAGAATACTGCCCAGCAGAAATAAAGAAGGAACTCCTCCCTTTTATGACAGCATGGATAGAACTGGAGACTATCATGCTAAGTGAAACAGTCTTTGTCTTTTAATTGATGACCTACATTTATACAAGGGAAAATAATTTTATAAAAAATATGGGATTGACTTCCAGCCAAGATGGAGCTGTAGGTAGACACACTGTGCCTCCTCACACAACCAAAAGAAGGACAACAATAAATTTAAAAACAAAAAACAACCAGAACTGACAAATTGAGCTGTATGGAAGTCTGACAACCAAGGAGTTAAAGAAGAAACATTCATCCAGACCAGTAGGAGGGGTGGAGACAGGTGGCTGTGTGGAGAGGACATGCAGCAAGGTGGCAGCTGGCAGACCAGGTGGCCCCACCTTTGCACATACATAAACCAGGAAGAACAACTGGGGAGTGGGACAGACTGCACAACCTAGGGTTCCAGTTCAGGGAAACAAAGCCTCAAAACCTCTGATTGAAAACATCTGTTGGTGTTATGGCGGCAGCAGGAGAAGCTCCCAGCCTCACAGGAGAGTTCCTTGGAGAGATGCACAGGGTCCCAGAACATACACAAACCCACCCACTTGGGGAATCAGCACCAGAAGAGACCTATTTGGTTATGGGAAATGGGGGAAGTGACTGAAATCTGGCAGAGAACAGAGCAAGAGCCATTGTTTCCTCTCAGACCCCTTCCCTACATAGAGTGCCACAACACAGCAACATGGGTTGCCCTACCCTGGTGACCTAAGACTCTGCCCCTCACTACATAACAGGTGCACCCAGACAAAAAAATATGGCCCCAATGAAAGAATAGATCAAAGCTCCAGAATAAATACAACTAAGCAATGAAGAGATAGCCAACCTATCTGATGCACAGTTCAAATGATTACATATCCTGGTAATCAGGATGCTCACAGAATTGGTTGAGTATGGTAGCAAATTAGATGAAAAATGAAGGCTATGCTAAGTGAAATAAAGGAAAATGTACAGGGAACCAACAGTGACAGGAAGGAAACTGGGACTCAAATTAATGGTGTGGACCAGAAGGAAGAAATAAACGTTTACCCAGAACAGAATGAAAAAAACAAGAATTCAAAATATGAGGAGAGGCTTAAGAACCTCCAGGACTTCTTTAGACGTTCTAACATCTGAATTATAGGGGTATGAGAAGAAGAGGACAAGCAACAAGTGGAAAAGTTATTTGAACAAATAATAAAGGAGAACTTCCCCAATCTTGCAAAGGAAATAGACTTCCAGGAAGTCCTGGAAGCTCAGAGAGTCCCAAAGAAGTTAGATCCAAGGAGGAACATGCCAAGGCACATAATTACATTAGCCAAGATGAAAGATAAGGAGAGAAGCTTAAAAGCAGCAAGAGAAAAAGAGACAGTTACCTACAAAGGAGTGCCCATCAGATTGTCAGCTGATTTCTCAAAAGAAACCTTGCAGGCAAGAAGGGGCTGGAAAGAAGTATTCCAAGTCATGAAAGGCAAGGACCTACATCCAAGACTGCTCTATTAAGCAAAGCTTTTATTTAGAATGGAAGGGCAGATAAAGTGCTTTCCAGATAAGGTGAAATTAAAGGAGTTCATCATCACCAAGCCCTTATTATATGAAATGTTAAAGGGATTTTTCTAAGAAAAAGAAGATAAAAAATATGAACAGTAAAATGACAACAAACTTATAATCATTAACAATCAAACCTAAAACAAAAACAAAAACAAACTAAGCAAACAACTAGAACAGGAACAGAATCACAGAAATGGAGATCACATGGAGGGTTATCAGCAGGGGAGTGGGTGGAGAGAAAGGGGGAAAAGGTACAGAGAATAAATAGCATAAATGGTACATAGAAGATAGACAGGGGTAGGTTAAGAATGGTACAGGAAATGTAGAAGCCAAAGAATTTATGTATATGACCCATGGACATGAACTAACAGGGAGGGGATGGAGTGTGGGTGGGAGGGGTTGCGCAGGGTGGAGGGGCAATAAAGGGCAGGAAATGGGACAAATGTAATAGCATAATTAATAAAATATATTTAAAATTATGGGATTGACTTTGGAAGCAGGTTTAAAAGAATAATCCCAAATATTAATCTGATAAGAGTATTTAATATAGTGAAAGTGGCAAATGTGGGGAGACTGTTTTCTTAATGTTGCTTTATTCATGCTGATATGAACTGTGTAATCCAGAATAAGATTTAGAAAAATTTATCAAATAAGAAATTATTAGAAAGTTTTGGCAATTTCTAAGTAACCAGATTACATTTTTTCTTTTCTAGACTCGCTGCTACTACCAAGGATCTGTCGAAGGATATCCAAATTCTATTGTCACACTAAGCACGTGCTTGGGGCTGAGGTTATATAGTTTTTACTGTTGATATGTGAACATCATGGTTATGATATTTGGCTGCATTCATTGAGCTTCTTATATTGATATTAAGTGTGAAATTGGAAGAAAATTCCCATGTGGAGATTGTTCAGTTATACTCTCAGCCATTTCTTTTACTTCTCCTCACTTTCTCACCGACCAGAGAATTTCTTTCCATAAAGGTTTAGATTTTCTGGTGTCCTTGCTCTATATCTTGTTTTTTCTTAACTATAGAAATGGCAATTGAACATTTTGACTACAGCAAGTTTGAGGAGGTAAATTTAAGCTAGCTTATTTTTCCAGCACATAGAATGTTTTTGATACTGACCATGTTCCAGCTTCTAGCCTAGTGTTCAGAGATATAAGGTAAAATAAAGATAAACCAGGCAAGCGTTTTCTCAAGGAAAATCATCTTTAGAGAGAGGAAATCAATTCTACATAAACAAATAATTACTAATATGGTACTCATTTTTCTAATAATTCCAGTATCTGAAAATCTCTACTATAGGGTTTCCTCCTTAGTACTAAAAGAGTTTTCTATTATGTCAGGAAATTTTTTACTCCCATTTTGTAGCATTGATCCTTGTTTCACACACACAAAAAATGTTCCTCAGTGCTTTTACATGGACATCTGAAATTTGTTTTTTAGGGAGTAGTTACTTGAACAGTTATTACCTGATTCAGGGAAGAATAGTTAAAAAAGTTATTTTACTCTTTAAGATCATGTTTTAAATTTCTTATTCAGACTATGTGCATAAACAATTTATGTCTTTTCATAATAATTGCTAAATATTATTTTTATAAATAAATTTGCTCACTATGTAACCTTTTATTATCTTTTCCTAAAGCAGTGCAAATCCAATCTCTATACTGCTTTCATTAAGTCACTGATTTGGAGGACCAGATAGAATGACTTGATCACTGTGAATGCTATTCACTGCACTAGCACTGATCACATCATTTCTGCTGCTTTTATAACTACAGAAATGAAATGGGAAGTTAATTTTGTGGATTGGTGGAGATCTTTGATCTCTTCAGAATCATCTTCAAAATATAAAGAATTTGGGTCAAAATATTGAGCTCAAGCATGTTCTGTGTTTTCTCCTTTTTTTCCTTTTAGATTCTGTAAGAATTGTTAAAAATGGACTTAAAAGCACTTAATATTTTTATCCTTAACTTTACAGAGGAATACTGCAATTTGAAAATGTTTCTTATGGAATTGAGCCTCTGGAAACTGAAGTTGAATTTCAGCATATTCTTTATAAATTAAAGAATGAAAACATTAAATTTGCAGTTCATACTGAAAATAACCGTGACATAGGACAAAACCCAATGGACTATAACATTTTCATAAGTGAAAAAGTTAGTTACATATGCTTTTTTACTACTTTCAAGACAGTTTCTTCTTCTTCTTTTTTTTTTAAAGATTTTATTTATTTATTTTTATAGGGAGGGAAGGAAAGGAGGGAGGGGGAGAGAGAGAGAGAGAGAGAGAGAGAGAGAGAGAAACATCAATGTGGGGTTGCTGGGGGTTATGGCCTGCAACCCAGGAATGTACCCTGGCTGGGAATCGAACCTGGGACACTTCTTCTTTTATTTATTTTAAAAAGAAATTTATTAACTATCGTATAGCTGTGGCTCATATTTTCTTTTTCCCCCTTTTTGTTGAGTTTGTTGGGATAACAGTGGTTAACAAGATTATCCAGGTTTCAGGCGCACAGTTCTACAGCACACCTTCTGTACACTGTCTTGTGTGCGATTTGTCTCCCCACACCCCCCTCCACCTCTCCCCACCACCCCGCACTTGATAATCACCATGTTGTTGTCCGTGTCCATGAGTCCTTTTCTCTCTCTTTTTCTTTTGCTCAATTTCCTTAAGAACATCCTCACCTTTTTTTAACCTTATGATGTCCTTTGGCCATACATCCTTTTCCCGTTTGCAACAATCTTTTACTTTTAATTCTTATTTTGCTTGCTATTTATAACTTCCTAAAAATTAACTAGTGTATATTCAATACAAACTTTAAAAATTCAGTTCCTGTTTTTGTCTCTATAGTCTCAAAATGTATTCATTAAAGCCAATATTTATGAAAGTTGCACTCATAACCAAGAAGTTAGCATTAATTAAATTATAGATGTTATTAAAGTGTCATAAGCAGGATTGTCACATGTGGCCAGGGAAATTGTTCAGTGTATACACTGTATAACTGCATGTTTTGGTCCTCATGAAAGTAATTGAGTGCGATAGTAATTTTGTGCCAAGTAAAAGTTGCATAACTATGCATAGTTTATTTAAGAGATATATGGCATTGTTAGTTGTTTACAGTATACATTCTTCTCATTTTAAATAACAAACCCCTAAGAGTTTCTCTGGACATGTAAAAAAAGACTACATTTCTTAACTTCCCTTGCATTTAAGTAGGGACATGTGATAAAGTTAGGGCTAAGGCCATGCAAGCAGGTGTAATACATATTATGCCAGGATTGAATTATAAAGGAAGGGGGTTTGTAGTCTATTTCTGGTTTTCCCTTTCCTTCTGACTGCATTGTGGATATGTTGATACATCATAGTCCACAAGGATAATAATGATACTGTATGTGGCAGAGCAACAAGGTAGAATGAGCCTTGCTCCTGAATAATTTACAAGACTAAACCACCATTTTCAGACTTTTTAAAATTGTTATTCAAGTATAATTGTCTCCATTTCCCCCTCACCACTCTCCCCTGCCCCACTCACCCCCACCTGCCCATCAATAAATAAGTGGATCAAAGAACTGTAGCACATTTACATAATAGAATACTACTCATCAGACTTTTTTGAGAAATAAAATATTCCAATATTATTTAACCCAATATTATTTTAACCCGTGTCTCTGTTATAGCATCTGATCCTATGTCCAAAATAATACAGGAATCAAATGTATGGTGAAATGAGGGTGCAGCACCAAAGAATTCAATGCTGTCACATATGTGTATATAATTAAAAATGAAATTTTGTTAACTAAATACTAAAATTTCTCTTTCCTGTCTGAGAATTTAGGAGGGTAATTTACAATGACTTAGATTACCCGAACCATAGTGGACAGTGTTAGTGCTCTGCCCAGGTTCCCTCGGACCTTTCTTTATGGTACTTTTGTGGATATAGGGAAGGAGGGTGGGATACTCTGTCTTTGTGCTTTTGCTTTCAATGTCTAGAATCTGGGACTCTTAAAATGTATTTACACTTAAAACTGTTTTACTTCAGTTGTATTGACATGCAGTTGACACACAAGTGTGTTAGTTAAACCATACAACATAGTGATTTGACATATGCATATATTATGAAATGATCACTGCAGTAAGTCTAGTTACCCCCCATCACCACATACAGCTCAGAATCACTTATCAGAGAGATGTAAATCTCTCACACACAATGAGATATCACCTCTCAGCTGTTAGAATGGCTATTATAAAGAAAGACAAGAAATAACAAGTGTTGTTGTGAATGTGGAGAAAAGGAACCCTTCTTTGCTGGGAATGTAAGTTGGTACAGGTACTATGGAAAACAGGATGGGGGTTCCTTGGAAAATTAAAAATAGTTCTATTATATGGTTTACCAATTCTACTTCTGGGTATATATCCTAGGAAGCAAGTGGGTATCCTGAAGAGATATCTGCCCTCCTGTGTTCATTGCCAACTTTATTCAGAAAAGCCATGATATGGAAATAACTTAAATATCCATTGATGGATGAAGGATAAAGAACATGTGGCACACACACACACTTGAATATTACTCAGTGTTAAAAATGAAGGAAGTCCTGTCTTTTGTGACAATGTGAATGAATGTTAGAAATGTTATGCTAAGTAAAATAAGCCAGGAATGGAAAGATAAATACTTCATGATCTCATATGTGGAATCTAAAACAGTCAAACTCATAGATGTGGAGAGTAGAATGTTATTTGCCAGGAGGTGGGGGGACAAAGAAAAGTGAGGAAATGTTGGTCAAAGGGTATAAAGTTTCTGTTATGCAGAAAAACTAATTTCTGGAGACTTAATGTACAGTAATCTGACTATAGCTAACAATACTATATTGTAAACTTGATACTTGCCAAGAGGGTTGATCTTACATGTTCTCACCACACACACAAAGAAAGACAATGGTAACTATATGAGGTAGATATGATAATAAGCTTTATTTTGCCAATTATTTCACAACTTACACAAATCAAGTCTTATCTTATACCTTAAATATGTATATTATTTAAATATACCTTAAATACACATATACATATTTATATACATATACATATTTAAGGTATGCTTAAATAAATATATGTATGTATAAGGTATATTTGTCAACCATACCCCCTAAAAATGGAAAAAAGGTTTTAAAAGTTCAGAATAAATAACATGAAAGATTTTATATTTTTAAATACTGTTTTTCTTCTTTTTAGGTAGAAACATCTGTTTCAGACTTAATTCCTCTTTATCTAGAAATGCATATTGTGGTGGACAAAGTTTTGGTATGCATTTTTCTTTACTTTTACATATTTGGTATTAATATATGATTAACCCTAGCTAGATAGGAACTTAAAGATTCTAATCTTCTTATTTGTATGTCATAGACTCAACACTGGAAACATTTGCAGACTGACAAAACATATTCAAAATTATACTAGTTGTATCAGAAGTGTTTTATTTGAAGTCTTTTTTTTTAAAGATTTTATTTATTTATTTTTTAGAGAGGGAAGGGAGGGAGATAGAGAGAGAGAGAGAAACATCAATGTGCGGTTGCTGGGGGTTATGGCCTGCAACCCAGGCATGTACCCTGGCTGGGAATCGAACCTGGGACACTTTGGTTCGCAGCCCGCGCTCAATCCACTGAGCTACACCAGCCAGGGCTTATTTGAAATCTTTAAAAAAATTATTTTTAACTGTTCTAATCCCAAAGCAGCCTCAAATCTCTGAGAATAGATGGATAGTAAATCTCAGACATATTATATTACATATTTGTATTTAAATTTAAAATTCTCTTTTTCAGTATGATTTCTTGGGCTCTGATAGCATGGTAGTGACAAATAAAGTCATTGGAATTATTGGCCTTGTAAATTCAGTAAGTATTTTCCTTTCATACTAGTTAGAAAAGTTAATACAAGTTTTGAAATTATAATTTCTCTCATCTTGGTGTGGCATTTCTTTTTTCTTTGGAGAAATACATGTATTATTTATGCTTATACCTACTAATAAAGTTCTTTTTTATTGTTGTTCAGTTACAGTTGTCCTGCCTTTTCCCTGTTTCTCTCCTTTGCCCCGCCCCCTCTCACTTCCACAGTCAGTCCCTCCCCCATTGTCCCTACTCATGAGTTGTCTATTCAGGCATTTCTGAATAATTAAGTCATACACACAAACTAAGCATGCATTTGTCAAAACACTGAATTCATTTCTTGGCTATGTAAAATAACACAAAGGTCATTTTTTCATGTATTATCTCTTTTGTTTTTAGGCATTTGCCCAACTTAAAGTCACTATTGTGCTGTCATCACTGGAGTTGTGGTCAGATAAAAATAAGATTTCTACAGTTGGCGAGGAAGATGAATTATTGCGTAGATTTTTAGAATGGAAAAAATCGTATCTTACCCTAAGACCTCATGATATTGCATATCTATTCATGTAAGAAGTATGTTTCAGTATTCTTAGAAAACAAAAATCTGAGATAATTATGTAGCTTTATTTAGGGAATTTTTATTCATTTCTCACTATTCCAAAGGGAAGGCAGTAGGAGGTTAGGAAAAAAAAGTTTTCGAGAAAGCAAAAGTTAAGGGAGATTATCACCAGTTGACTGGCCTTAGAAGAATGTTCAAGGGAAATCTTTAGTTGAAATGAAAGGGTGCTAATTAATAATAGGAAAACATATGAAAGGAGAAATCTCACTGATTTCTAAAGTATATATATATATATAGTTGGATATACATATATATCTCCAGACTAATCTAATATTGTAAAGATGGAGTGTGGAGGTTTAATCACTTACAGAGCTACTTATGAAGGTTAAAAAACCAAAGTAGTAAAGATAATTATAGCTACAATAATCTGTTAAGGGATACACAAGATAAGAAGATATTAACTGTAACACCAAAAACATAAAACATGCAGATGGAAAATAAATGCAGAGTCTTATAATATGATCAAACTTAATTTGTTTTCATCTTAAAATAGACTATTACAAATATAAGTTATTTTATGTAAGCTTCATGGTAACCATAAAGCTAAAACCTATAGTATATACACAAAGGATAAGATAAAAGGAATCCAAGCATACCATTACAAAAAATCATCAAATCTCAAAGGAAGAGCATAAGAGAAGAAGAAATAAGTAGAAGAATTATAAAACAGCAGAAAGCAATGAATAAAATGGCAATAAGTATATAGCTCTCAATAATTACTTTAAATATAAATGGAATAAAACCTCTAATCAAGAGATTGAGTAGCTAAATGGATAAAAATCAAGACCCACCTATATGCTACCTACAAGAGACTAACTTCAGAAATAAATAAGGATGCACACTGACTGAGTGTGAAGGTATGGAATAAGATATTCCTTCCATGCAAATGGAAACCAAAAGAAATCTAGGGTAACTATACTTGTATCAGACAAAATTTACTTTAAGATAGACTGTAATACGAGACAAAGAAGTTTGTTATATCATAATAAAGGGGTTATTTAAAATAAATATATGTTTTTTATTTCTTTTTCTTGCCTAATTGCTCTGGCTAGGGCTTCTAATACTATGTTGAATAACATTGGCAAAAGTGGCATCCTAGTCTTTAATACTATGTTGAATAATGTTGGTGAGAGTGGGCATCCTAGTCTTCTTCCTGATTTCAAAGAAAGACTTTTACTTTTTCACTTTTAAGTATGATATCAGCTGTTGGCCTGTCATATAAGGCTTATACTATGTTGAAGTATGTTCCCTCTCTACCCTCTTGAGAGTTATCTTACTAAGTGTTGAATTTTCTCTAATGCTTTTACTGCATACATTAAGATGATTATATGATATTTATCCTTAGTTTTGTGGATGTGGATTATCACTTTCTTGTTTTCATATATTGAACCATCCTTGCATCCTTGGAATAATCCCACTTGATCCTGGTGTACGATCCTTTTGATGTACTATTTAATTCAGTCAGCTAATATTTTGTTGAGGATTTTTGCAGTTATGATAATCAGGGATACTGTCCTATAATATTTTTTTCATAGCATCTTTGTCTAGTTTTGGTATCAGGGTAACTCAGGCCTCATAAAGTAAGTTTGGAAGTGTTCCCTCCATTTCTTTTTTTCAAATAGTTTGAGAATGGTTGTTATTAATTCTTCTTTAAATGTTTAGTAGAAGGCACTTGTGATGCTTCTGATCCTGGGCTTTGTGCTTTTGGGAAGGTTTTTTTGTTTCTGCTTCAATTTAATTGCTAGCAATTGGTCTGTTCAGAAAATCTGTTTCTTCTTAGTTGAGTTTTTGAAGGTTATACATTTCTAGAAATTTACCAATTTTTTCTAGGTTGTCCAGTTTGTTGGCGTGTAATTGTTCATAGTGTTCTTTAATGATCCTTTATATTTTTGTGGTGTGAGTTGAAATATCTTCTTTTTTATTTCTGATTTTATTTATTGAGCTCACTATCTTTTTGATGATCTTAGCTAGAGGTTTGTAAATTTTATTTATCCTTTTAGAGAACCAGCTCCTAGTTTCATTGATTTCCCTCCCTAGTTTTAGTCTCTATTTCATTTATTTCCACTCTGATCTTTATTATTTCTTTCATTCTACTCACTTTGGTTTTTGTTTGTTCTTCTTTTTCTACTTTCATTAGTTGTAAAGTTAGATTATTTGGATTTTTTTTGAGGTAGGCCTATATACCTATGAATGCCCCTCTTACAAGTGCTTTTGCTGCATTTCTTGTGTTTTGGAAAGTTGTGTTCTGATTTCCATTTGTCTCAAGATAGTTTTTTTAAAATTTTCTGTTTGATTTCTTCTTTGTTCCATTGGTTGTTTAGTAGGATTTTGTTTATTCTCCCTGTTTTTGTGTTTTTTCTAATTTTCTTTCTGTAGTGTATTTCTAATTTTATGTCATTGTGGTAAAAAATGCTTTATATAAGTTTAATCTTGAATTTATTGAGGCTTGTTTTGTGGCCTAATATATGGTCTATCCAGGAGAATGTTCCATATGCACTTGAGAAAAATGTGTATTCTGCAGTTTTGGGTGAAATGGTATACAAATGTCTATTAAATCAATCTGGTCTACTGTGATATTTAAGGCCATTATTTCCTTATTAATTTTTTGTCTGGATGATCTCTCCATTGAGGTGTGGTATTAAAGTCCTCTACTATTATTGTATTACTATTAATTTCTCCTTTTATATACATTAATATGTACTTTATATACTTTGGGAGTCCTCTGTTGTGTGCATAGATATTTACAATTATTATATTCTGTTTTTGATTGACCCATTATCATTATGTACTATCCTTACGTACAAAACATGTCTTGTTTTACATTGTTTGTTTTAAAGTCTATTTTGTCTGATGTGAATATTAGTAGCCCAGCTTTCTTTTCATTTCTATTTGCATGGAATACTTTTTTACATTTGTTCACTTTCAGTCTGCATGTATCTTTCTATTTAAAGTAATTCTTTTTCTAGGCAGCCTATAGATGGGTCTTTTTTATTTTATCAGTTCAATTGCCCTATATCTTTTGATTGGAATATTTACTCCATTTGATATTTAAAGTAATTATTGGTAGGTATGTGCTTATTGCCATTTTTTAAATTGTTTTTGGTTGTTTTTGTAGTATTTTTCTGTTCCTTTGTTTTTTTTTTGTTTATTGGGTTTCTTTAGTATTTTGTTTGGGTTCCTTTCTCTTTATTTTTTGTACATTTTTGGGTTCTGGTTACCATGAGATTCATATATTTCCATCTATATTTATAGCAGTCTATTTTAGGCTGATAGGCATTTGGGTTCAAACACTTCCTAAAAGCACTGCATTTTGACTACACCATGCTTTATGTTTTTGACATATTTTATATCTTTTGGTTTTGTATATTCCTTGATTATTTGTTGTAGGTATAGTTAATTTTGATACTTTGTCTTTTAACCTTCATATTTGCTCTTTAAGTGGTTAATTCACTGTGTTTATTATATATTTGCTTTTACTCATAAGATTTTTTTTCTGTAGTGCTTGATGTTGTCCCAGAGGTCCATTATAGTATCTTAATTTAAGTTTTTTTTTTTTTCATTTTGCTTTTCTGATTGGGTGATTTCCACTGTTCTGTCTTTCAGGTTGTTATTCTGTTCTTTTATATTAACCACTTTGCTGTTGATTCCTTCTAAAGTACTTTTCATTTCTGATGTTATATTCTTCATCCTTGATTGGTTATTATATTTTTAACTCTTTGTTGATGCTTTTTTCTGACTTTTTCTCTTCTAAAGTTTGTTGAGCATCCTTTTGACTATTTCTTTGATTTTTTAAAAATCTGGCCAGCTACTTCTTTGTTTTACTCTTGCATTTTTTTTATTTCTTCAGCGGGGTGTATTCTTCTGTTTCTCCAGTTTGTTTGACTTTTGTGTGTTTGCACTTTTGAGTTAGATGAAACAGATATCTCTCCAATCTCAAAAAGTGGCCTTGTGTCAAAGTGGCTTATGCAGACTATGTGCTGGTGGTTTTGGCAGACTGGTTGGAATTGGAGCAGCTGGGTTTGGTGCCTGGTATGCTGCCTGGCCAGAAAGAGTGGGTTCTGGGTAGGGCAGCCTGGCATACACATGTGTGCAGTATCTCCTGTTGTTCTGGCTCTCCATGGAATTGTGTGGGGCAGCCTGATGTGTGCATGCTTCCCTGCTCTTCTAATTCAGATGGAGTGGCACTGTATGCACATGGCACACCCTGCTGCTATTATTGTCTATTGTCCAAGCAGTGTTTGGGTGGAACTGCTCTGTGTATATAGGACACAGTGTCCTACTAGTTCTGCACTTTATCTGGGTAGGGAAGCCCTGTGTACAAGCACTGCCACACCTTGCAAGCTCCATACTTTCACTGAACATGAAAGCCTTACGTGCAATTGCGCTTACAGTCCAGTTGGTGTGCGTATCAGCACCCTAATATTCCAGCTGAATCAATTTCTGGGTGGAGGGATCCTGTGTGTGCATGTTATGACTCCTGCTTGTTTATTTGGGAGGTAGGTCTGTGGGGGGTGGCTGGGTATGTGCTGCAGTGGCTCTGCAGGTTGGCCAGAGCACCTGGATAGGGGTCCTGCCCACTGTTCAAGTGCAGGGGAATGATGAACAATGGAACTCACTGGTTTCTTCAGTCCTGGAGAGCATACTCAGCTCCCAGAGTGCTCTTTCGGTTCCCCAGCCTTCTTAATGTGGTCTCCTCTTTTTTGTTGTGTACAAGCTTTTTCAGTTGGCCTTCAGTTGGCTCTCAGACATCTCTCAGGAGGAATTGCTCTAAATACAGGTACATTTGATGTATTTTGGGAGAGGGTGAGCTCAGTGATCTCCTATACCACCACCTTGGACCCACCTTACATCACATTTTGATTATCCAGTCATCTGTCAATGAACACTAAGAAGTAGGCTCTTGAGCAGCATGCTGCATGGCTAGGGGGTATTCACTATACTCTCACTTTCCCCTGGGGGAGAAGTCATGGTTGAGGGCATCTCTCCTAGCATTGAGCTGTGCTGCTTTTGGGGATTTATGACACAGGTAAATTGAAGCTATGCTTACTTTCTTCAGTGCATCTATTCTTGGATTTTTTTCCTCTAGTGCAGCACTATGACTCCTCCTCCAGATTCTTACACTCTCAAAAAGTATTCTCATCTGTGGGTGATTGTCACAATCATTGTTTCTGTGGGGAGATGGGGCCTGAAAACGCCTGTTCTGCCATCTTATGTCACTCCATGAGATTTATGCTAGTATATTATCTCTACTTGCTTGTAGTTTATAGGAGAAAAAAAGAATTGAGTTGGGACTGATTCAAAGTAATATATAAAAAAGGTCAAATTAAGAAACTGGTAATTAAATTAGAAGTGGAATGCAGAATTAGGAACACTTAAATTTAGATAAAGGAGGTTGAAAGCTTTCTGGGTCATGGAATCAATGAGACTAAATAATTTTTAGTTATTTTCAAAAGTATGGACCTATAAATATACTCATAGTTGAGGCTGTAGCTGAACATTTGAAGGAGGATAAGGATATAAGAAACACTGAAAAATTAAAACAGTAGATCTTGAGAAGTGACTTGATGATGAGACTGGGTGGTGGGCAGTAGTAAGTAAAAATGAACTATTCTTGAGTCCAGCTCAGTAAGGGTATGAATAGAATTTTGGGGGAAGTCTCATCTATTGGGAGAACTATCTTATATGAAGAAAGAGTGTAAACAATATTCAGACAGTGGAATGTAAAGCCAGAATTGGTGTTAGGAGTGAATACTTGAAAAAAAACAAAGAAACAAAAACTTGTAAAATCAACATTTGACTTCCAGGGAATGGAAACACCAATGACATCACTAGCTGGGAGTGTGCTGTTTTGTCCACTGTGCTATACAGTCTCCATCTTTATAGAGTTTATAAAGACAAATCATTGTACCTCTTATCCTATTAAAGACACACACTTAAATGAAGAAAAAGAAAACAAGTGCAGGAGGGGTTAGGTAAAAACAATATCAGAAAAACAGAATAAGGCAGCAGTGAGAACTCATGCAATTGTGAATTAAAGTGCAGTCGACACCAAAGGGGCACTTCTAATTGAGAATTAGGTAACAAGGTTTTTTACATGCATCCTGGAATGTTTGTTTTGCTGGGGGCTCTAAAGATGACATACTTTATGTTTGGAGTGTATATATACCATTTTGTTTGAGAGTATAGCTCTGGATTCAGATTGTTGAAGTTTAAATTGCTTAGAAGCACCTATCACTTGTGTTATCTTGAGAATGTTATCATACCTACCATCTGATGTTTGATTTTTTCCATTGGGGGTATAATAAAAAGTATTTTACTGGCTTATTTGAGTATTAAATGGAATATTTATGTAGATCTCTGAAAATAGTGCTATTATTATACAATTTATATGGGCTCTTACTCAAAGGAGAAATAATACTAAATTGTAGAACAAAGTCATTTCTATGAGCAACTGGTGAGCTTTTCTATACAAGTGTGAATATTTTTAGTCCATACAGTAAAACTATTTTTTATTGTCACTCAGCAAAATGCTTATGATCAAAATGTTTGATCAAAGGCTTTGGTAGCCTTAACCAATGTGATGAGAACAGTAAAGGAAATGAACAAAAACTTGGATTTATTGACTATCTTTTACAAATCTGGACTGCTTAATTTCTTTCTTTTTATTCTTTCTTTCCTTCCTCCTCCCCTCCCTCCCTTCCTTCCTTCCTTCCTTCCTTCCTTCCTTCCTTCCTTCCTTCCTTCCTTCCTTCCCTCCTTCCTTCCTTTCTTTCTTTCTCTTTCTCCCTCTCTCTCCCTCTCCCTCTCTTTCTCTCTCTCTCAACAAATTAACAAACAAGTGCTGGCAAGGTTGTGGAGAAAAGGGAACCCTAGTGCACTGTTGGTGGGAATGCAGACTGGTGCAGCCACTGTGGAGAAAACAGTATGGAATTTCCTGAAAAAACTAAAAATGGAACTGTCTTTTGATCTGGCAATTCTGGATCAAAATTCCACCACTGGGATCATACCCTAAGAATCCTGAAACACCAATGCAAAAGAACCTATACACTCTAATGTTCATAGCAGCACAATTTTCAATAGAAAGGTGCTTAATTTCACTTAATTAAGAATACTTTCCTAATTTTAAACAATTAAGAAAATATGGAAATTTTACACCTTGGTTTGGTTCAGACTTGGATTTTATGAATTACAGACAAATTATTAGCAGGAATTCTCACATTTGAATTATTCATCAAAATGAATTATAAATGTATACTTATTTTTTTTAGGTATAGAGATTATCCAGATTATGTGGGAGCAACATTTCCTGGAAAGATGTGTGTTTCTAATTATTCTGCAGGGATTGCTTTGGTATGTAATTATTTATGTATTGATAGGATTGAGGGTGGGAGGTAGGGGTGGGTGGGGCAAGGGAAAGTAGTAAGGGCAAAGTGGAGACAACTCTACTTGAACAATAATAAAAATTATATATTGAAAAATTAATCAACATTTTATAGTATACATATGCTTTTATTTTCAATTCCTGTTAAAAACTGAAGTGTATGGAAGGAAGAGTCTTGTAGAAGAAGTGTCTTGTTACCATTACTTGGAAGTTAAAGTGAAATAAAAGTATATACACATATACTCTTTATAATATAGCATAACTAATCATGAAAAATTATCTGCAAAGAAATTTGTGAAACCTAAATAGATTTGTTTGTAGACATAAAATTGGAGAAATAGTCTTACAGATAAGATAGTTTCAAAATCAAAACAAATGATCAAAAGTATAATGAAAGTTTTTAAAAATAGGACTTCTGGCCAAGATGGAGGCATACGTAGACACACTGTGTTTCCTCGCACAACCAAGATAGAGACAACAACAATTTAGAAACAGAATAACAACCAGAACTGACAGAAAATTGATCTGAATGAAAGTCGGACAACCAAGAAGTTAAAATAGACACGTTCATCCAGAGTGGTAGGAGGGGCGGAATCTGGCAGCCAGGCATGGGTCGAGGCACTGAGAGCAGAGAGCATTGGGACCAGGCATGTAAGGCATCCAGGGGCTCGCAAGACAGCAGCGGGTGGACCCTGAGCATGCAAGCGGCAGCTGGCAGACCCCAGCCTAGGGGTGGTGACTGGCAGACCCAGCAAGGTGGCAATTGTGAAGCAAGGCACTGTGCTCAACCCAGGGTCCCAGCGCTGGGGAATAGAGTCTTGGGGCACTGATTCAAAACACCTGGGGGTTGAGGTGCAGGGAGAGACTCCTAGCCTCACAGGAGAGGTTGTTGGAAAGTCCCACAGGGTGCACAAGCCCACCCACACGGGAACTGGCACCAGAGGGGCCCAGTTTGCTTGGGGGAAGCAGTGGAAAGGACTGAGGTCTCATGGAGAGCGAAGCAAGCACTATTGTTCCCTCTTGGACCCTGCCCCCACATACAACATCACAACCCAGCAACTGGGGTGCCCCGCCCTGGTGAACACCTAAGGCTCCGTCCCTCATAGGCGCAACCAGACCACAGAGGAAAAAAAAAAAGATGGCTGAAAGAGAATTGAAATCACCGCAATCAGTACTTTTAAGGGACCAAGCGATAGCCAACCTCTCAGATGCACACTTCAAAGCACTGGTGAATAGGATGCTCACAGAATTGGTTGATTTTGGTCACAAATTAGATGAAAAAAATGAAGGCTACAATAAGTGAAATGAAGAAAAATGCACAGGGAACCAATAGTGATGGAATGAAAGCTGGGTCTCACATCAATGGAGTGGACCAGAAGGAAGAAAAAAAATATACAACCAGAAAAGAATGAAGAAATAAGAATTCAAAAAAATGAGGAGAGGCTTAGGAACCTCCAGGACATCTTTAAATGATCCAACATCCGAATTATAGGGGTACCAGAAGGAGAAGAAGAAGAGCAACAAGTAGAAACGTTATTTGAACAAATAATAAAGAACTTCCCCATTCTGGCAAAGGAAATAGACTTCCAGGAAGTCCAGGAAGCTCAGAGAGTCCCAAAGAAGTTGGACCCAAGAAGGAACACACCAAGGCACATCATAATTACATTAGCCAAGGTAAAAATGAAGGAGAGAATTCTAGAAGCAGCAAGAGATAAGGGAACAGTAACCTACAAAGGAGTTCCCATCAGACTGTCAGCTATCATCTCAAAAGAGACCTTACAGGCAAGAAGGAGCTGGAAAGAAGTATTCCAAGTCATGAGAGGCAAGGACCTATATCCCAGATTGCTCTATCCAGCAAAGCTTTCATTTAGCATGGAAGGGCAGATAAACTGCTTCTCAGATAAGGTCAACTTAAAGGAGTTCATCATCACCAAGACCTTATTTTATGAAATGTTAAAGGGACTTATGTAAGAAAAAGAAGATAAAGAAAACATGTATAGTAAAAGGACAGCAAACTCACAATTATTAACAACCACACCTAACATGAAAACAAACTAAGCAAACAACCAGAACAGGAACAGAACCACAGAAATGGAGATCACATGGAAGGTTAACAACAGGGGAGTGGGAGGAGGAGAGAGGGGAAAAAATACAGAGAACAAGTAGCATAGATGGTAGGTAGAAAATAGACAGGGGAAGGGCAAGAATAGTATGGGAAATGTAGAAGCTAAAGAACTTATGACACATAGACATGAACAAAAGTGGGGGAATGTGGGTGGGAGAGAGTGTGCAGGGTGGAGGGGAATGAAGGGGGGTAAATGGGACAACTGTAATAGCATAATCAATAAAATATATTTAAAAAGTTTTAAAAAATACTTCAAACAGTATTAAGAAGAAACTTTTATGTATATTTTAAATGTTTGCAGTATTTAGCCCTGGCTGATGTGGCTCAATGGATTGAGCACTGGCCTGCGAACCAGAGGGTTGCCAGTTTGATTCCTTGTCAGGCCACATGCCTGGGTTGTAGGCCAGGTCCCCAGTAGGGGCCATATAAGAGTTCACCACACACTGATGCTTCTCTCTATCTCTTTCCCCCTTCCTTCCCCTCTCTCTAAAAATAAAGAAAATCTTAAAAAAATAAACTTAAAAATAAATATTGTACTTAAATATTTTATATATAAATAAATTATTGGTGCAGTTAGATACAGCACTGAAAGGTAAAGTAATTTGAGCTACTTACACCCAATTCATTCTTTTAAAAAGCCAGCTTATATGATATATATTTTAAATTAATTGATTAATTATTATTGTCCCCATTTAATTATTAATTAATTAGAGTTGTCCCCATTTCCCTCCCATTGCTCTCCCCTGCCTCATCCATTCCCTGCTCCCAAATACAATTCCTCCCCATTGTCCGTGTCCACTAGTCCTTTGCTCATGGGTTCTTTCCCCCATATCTCCCTCCCACCTCCCCTCTGGTCTCTGTAAATTTTTTCTTTATTTCCATGTCTCTGGTTCTTTTTGATTGTTTGTTTGCTTGTAAGTACTATATATTTTTAAATTAGAAAATAACTTTTATTCATGTCCATTTTTTAATGTGCCTAAGGGAACATATAAGGAAGTTTATATAATCTAGTATCTTTACATTCAGGAAGCAATCAGTAAACATATTTAACCCTCCATTATATGTATTCTTATTATTTTAATATTTATAATAATATTTATATTATTGAAATATAATATAATATTACATGTTATATTGTATGCACATTATATATGCTACATTTTAATATTTATACTTTTATTATTTGTAATAATTATTTAAGTAGTAACTATTTACCTTAGGCGCTATCCATTCATTATGTGCTATGAAAAACAAAAGGTGTAAAATAGCTGTATAATTCTCGTATGCATTTTCTTGGTTTATAAAATTTACAATTTATTCTATAGAACTTTTGTACTTTGCAAGTTGATTTAATAATTAAACTAGTAGTCAGAATTTCACAGTATTTTGAACATATAAATAATATTAACTATTGAATAAAGTAATATATTGCTGTGCTAGTAAAGCTTTGAGAGGAGAATCTTTTAGGCATCAGGGTCTAACAGAGCTTCTTAATTCTTTCTAACTTCTGTGGGTGAAACCAACTGCCAAAGGAAATGAAATTTCCTCTTCCTCCTTTTGGAATTCTTTGCTATTTTTCTGGAATAACTTTTGAGTTGCTTTTATTTTTATTTATTTTATTTTAATAATTGTTCAAGTAGTTTTCTGCCTTTTACCCCCATTCCAGCCCACCCTCAGCCCTCCCCACCTCCCTTCCCATTTCAACCCCCACCACCCCTTGTTATTGTCCATGTGTCCTTTATACTTGTTCCTGCAAACCCTTCCCCTTTTCCCTTGAAATTCCCTCCCCTCTGGTCACTGTCAGCCTGTTCTCAATTTCAGTGTCTTTGGATATATTTTGCTTGCTTCTTTGTTTTGTTGATTAAGTTCCACTTAAAGGTGACATCATATAGTGTTTGTCTTTCGCTGCCTGGATTATTTCATTTAGCATATTCTCCAGATCCATCCATGCTGTTGCAAAGGGTAGGAGCTCCTTCTTTCTTTTTGCTGCATAGTATTCCATTGTGTAAATGTACCATAGTTTCTTGATCCATTCATTTACTGATGGGCACCTAGGTTGCTTTGAGCACTTGGCTATTGTAAATTGTACTGCCATGGACACTGGGGTGCATAGATTCTTTTGGATTGGTGTTTCAGGGTTCTTAGGATATAATCCTAACAGTGGAATTGCTGGGTCAAAAGGCAGATCCATTTTTAGTTTTCTGAGAAAAAAGTTCCATACTGTTTTCCATAGTGGTTGCACCAGTTTGCAATCCCACCAACAGTGCACCAGGATTCCCTTTTCTCCACAACCTCTCCAACACTTGTTTGTTGCTTTGTTTATGATGGCCATGCTGGCCAGTGTGAAGTGGTATCACATTGTGGTTTTAATTTGCATCTCTGCTAGCCAGCGATACTGAGCATTTTTTTCATGTGTCTCTGGACACTCTGTATGTCTGAAAATAGTGTGTATAAATGGCAAACATTTAGTTATTTTATTAATGAAGATACTTTTGCATTCCTACCACCTTTGATTGATAACTTGGCTAGGTATAAAATCCTAGTTCTCACATCTTTCTATCTTAGCATTTTGAAAATCAATGTATTGTGTTTTTCACAAGTCATTTTGAAGTGAAGGGACAACAAGGTGACTTTGGGGTGCTTATAAGGAAGGAGAGAAGTCAGTACAGTGTTTGGAGCAGTGAAGATTTAGGAATGAACCCTGGTTTGCATGTGCTGGAGGGCACACGATTGTGGAGTTAAAGTGCTAGAGGATTGATTCAGAAAGGAATTACGTGGTTAGGATGTAGTATGAACTTTATAGAGATGATGGATTGGTCATAGGTATTGATAAAGATCTGTTGGCAAGAATTAGGATGTGAACCATTGGAATGAGTGGCTGAAGCAGGGTAGAATAATTGGGGGAGATGGATTCATGGAATTATTTCACTCTTGAAGAGCTTTTATACTTACATTTTTTACAAAACTTTTCTCATTTAAAAGCTCTTATGCTTTTACCACAATTTAATATTTCTCTAAACAAGAATTGTTTTTATGTTTTAAACACAATTTAAATTATATCATAATGTGCCATTTGAATTTTTGGTTTCCACTTATAATTTTGAGATTTATTTATTTATTTAACGTGTGGAATCTAGTTAATTTTAAAAGACTTTATTTATTTTGATTCCACAGATAATTTTATTCCAAGTGCTATTAGGCCTAATGAACATACAAGGATGAATGTGCAATGTGATTGAATAAATGTAAATCAATGAAGCCTAGTAAAGCACATGGTAAGAGCATAATAAATGTTAGCTCTTGTTATCAACATTGTCATCCTTATCATTCTTATCATTATCTCTGTCATTAGTTAAGGACCCCTACACCTAGCAGGGGTTCAATGGCATGGATAAGTGGCATGCACATTTTTGTAATAGAAGGTGGAAAGTATACAGATTATATTGTTACAGATAAAAGTCTGTAGGAATCCAAGGAAAGAAGGAAAGGAAAATTTCAGACTGGAGATAAGCATTTAAGACATATAAATAATAGGGAAGCCCAATACCTCATATCCTCAGTATTGTGTAAGGCTTTATTTTTTAATAGAAATTTTAGCTTCACAGCAAAATTGAGAGGAAAGTACAGAGATTTTTCTATATCCTCCCTCACAATTCACATTCCACACAATAGTGGTATATTTGTCATAACTGATGAACCCATTGACACATTGCAATCACCCAAAGTCTATAGTTTACATTATGTTCATTCTTGGTGTTGTACATTCTATGAGTTTTGGCAAATGTATACTGACATACACTATAATTACAGCATCACTCAGAGTAGTCTCACTGTACTCAGAATACTTTGTGTATAATTTTTGATTCATGTGTGATATTTCTTTATAGAAATATACCTCACTGTATCCTTTATGCTTTTCATGAGCATTTGGTTGTTTCTGTTTTTGCCATTATGAACAGTATTTAATAAATATCTCTATACATACCTCTTCCAATCTCCATTTGATTTTTTTTTTAAAGTCCCCAAAACCAGAACCTCAGTTTTCAGATAGGCAATACTCCTGTTCATATAGAAGCCTTCATTTTTTTCACTGTTTTTATAGCTATTTTTTTCTAAGTTTCCTTTATTGTGATGAAAGCAAAAATGACATTTGGAACTTCTAGGAAGCTTCTTTAAAGGCATGTTACCCATTCTATGGTGGCCTTTCTCCAATTTGCTGTTTAAATGCCATATGAAGACAAGGTCATTACCTAGTCGGGATGGAGTAGGAAGGTGGATGGAGCTCAGATTCCCCAAAACCAAGAAGTTGCTTTTATGTGTGTGAAAAACTTCTTTCTACTCTGTCATTAATATTTTGAATTTTCTTTCTACATCAAATCCTAGCAATTCAGGACTATTTCTTGTAAACAGTATGGAACCAGATCAATTTTCTCTGTCCAATATAAAAGTATATGTATTTTAATTATTTCACTTTCAATCATGAACATTCTTACACTTACTGATATTTCTAGAATTGATGCTATCACCTTATTTTACATTTTTCTGTTTGTTTCTTTGCCTCCACTGCTTTGCCAACAGTCCAATATGACTAAAGGAAATTATAAATAATATACTTTATGAAAAAGGAAAGTGATCCCAAATGGGAGCTCTGAGAGTTAGAGGGAATGAAGAGTAATGTTTGAACATGGCCTACATGAATCAATAATAGTGTGTGTGGTAAGATTAAAATAGATACAAAAGTAAATAAAAACAAATGACAATAATGTGTCGTAGGTGGTTTTCTGCTAACATACTGCACATCTGTGCCTGGAAAGCATGTACCAATTCACAAGCCACATTTCTCAGACCTCCTTATATCTCAATGGAATATGAACAGGGGTAATGTTTGGCATTTCTCAGTTCGAGCAGCTAAAACTTGTGTGAGCCTTTCCACTGGTGAGCTTAATGGAAAAGACATAAATAAGGACAGGAGTACAATATGCAATTATGTCAGCATGAACATATGTTAAGGCTACCCACAACCAGGAACATCTTCACTGGGCTTTATGTGAATACATTAAAGCACAAAGAATTTAGAATCTTGTTTGTAGCCACATCCAACATAAAATCATAAAACAATGGAAAAGACAACCCACTGAATGGGGCACATATTTGCTGGTACATTGAATAAGGAGTTAATATCCAAAATTTATAAAAAACCTATAACACCTAACAACAACAACAAAAAAAAGACCAAACAGTCCAATTAAAAAATGGGCAAAGGAACTAAATAGATACTTCTTCAAAGAGGACATACAGGTGGCCAATAGACATGTGAATAGATGCTCAATGTAACTAATTATCAGAGAAATGCAAATTGAAACCACAAACCACAATGAAATATCATTTCACACCTGTCAGAATGGCTCTTATCAATAACCAACAAACAACAAGTGCTGGTGAGGATGTGGAGAAAAGGGGAATCCTTGTGTACTGTTGGGAATGCACATTGGTGTAGCCACTGTGGAAAGCAGTGTGGAGTTATCTCAAAAAATTAGAAATGCAACAGCCTCATGACCCAGCGATTCTACTTTTGGAAATTTATTTAAAGAGCCTTAAAATGCTAATTTGAAAGAATATACGCACCCCTATGTTCATTGCAGTGTTATTTAAAATCACCAAGATTTGGAAGCAGCCCATGTTCATCAGTAGAAGAGTGAATAAAGCAGCTATGGTACATTTATACAATGGAATACTACCTGGCTGTAAAAAAGAAGAAAACTTTACTCTTTGTGTCAGCAAAGGTAAATGGGTGGACTTGGAGAATGTTATGCCAAGTGAAATAAGCCAGTCAGAGAAAGACAGACACCATTGGATTTCACTCATATGTGGTATCTAATGAACAAATCTAACTAACAAGGAAAATAGAGATTGAGTCATAGGTAGAGAGCTGGCTGACAGCTCTGATGGGGGGAAGGTGGGTGGAGGGATTGAGCAAAAAGGAAAAGAAAACGAAGAAGAACTCATGGACATGGACAACAGTGTGGTGATTGCTGTGGGTGGGGTGGGTGTACATGGGAGAGGGAATAGGGGGGATAAATGTGATGAAAAAATAAAAAAAGCAAAAATAATATATGGGTTGGAGGAGTGTAAATGGAGGTGTTTTGTAACAACAACAAAAAATAAATGTATTTCTCTATACTGGCAACAAACAGAAATTGAAACTTTAAAAGTAGCATAAAAATCAAGAAATTTAGGAATAAAAAACTACCAAAAGATGTATACGACCTCTACAGGAAAAATAAAGCATTATTAGAGACAGTGCCTAAGGTCCTGGACTGGCAGACAATGCTACAACAATACTGATACCCCTAGTTGATTTACAAGGTAAATGCAGTCCCCAGTAAAAATCCTAGCAGCTCTGTGTGTGTGTAAAATTGACAGGCAAAATCTACAATTTTTATGGTAATGCAAAGAGTTAAGAATAAGGTCATCTTGATGAGTAACATAGCAGAGGGTCATACTGTAGCTGATAGTAAGATATATTTATCATAAAGTGTCAGTGATTAAGACAAGGTGACAAAGGGACCAGTGGAACAGAATAGAGAGTTTCAAAATACTAAAATGATAGGCATGTACTTAAGTTTTTACAAAGATGATTGTAGTGTACTTGCTAGTGGATGATCTTTTTATTGAGCTAAAATTGGTATAAAACATTATGTAAGTTTTTAAATGTACAACATAGTTTCACATCAGTATACACTGCAAAGTGATCAACACCAAAAATCTGATTATAGTGGATGGTTTTTTTGATAAATGTAACTTCACTGTTGTTCATAAGATACAATCTGTAGATTGTAGATCTGTATGTAAAATTAAACAACAAAGCCCTGGAAGGTAAAAAGGGAACATACCATAGCTTCATGACTATGGGTATAGGGAGATATAAGGTGGACACAAAAAACACTAATTACAAAGGGAATGGATGAATTGGGCCACATCAAATTAGAGAAATTTAGTTCATGAAATGACACTGAGAGATTGGAAAGACAAGACACAGAGCAGGGAAAGTATTTGCAATGCATGACTAACAAGGATTCATATATAGAATATATAAAATGCTTCCACAAGTCAATAAAAAGGCTGATGCAATAGGAAATGGACTAGATACTTGAATAGATACTTCATTAAAAAGAATAGCTAAATTGTCAAAAAATATATGAAATGCATATCACCTTATACCCACCAGAAGTAATAATATAAAAAAGACAGCTCTAAGTGTTCCATTCTCCTTTGCAAGGTCGTTATCTGTACACTTGCTGTATATTTGAGAAGCCTAATCCAGGAATGTGGTTTCTCTTGATACCACTTACTGTGCCATTGAGAAATACTAGCAGGAAGCAGATAGCACACTTAAACTCAGTGTTTTGTTGTGGGGTCACTTTGTGAGGTGGGAGGCGGAATATCATGGAGACTACTCTCAGTGTATATGAGAGCTGTTGTAAGAGCTTAGGTAGACTGAAGATCATGGTTCATATAGCCAAAATGTTAATGTAAAACCTAATGTAAAAGCAGTCCTTTTATATATTTATGGTAGCTTCATACTATGTTAGTTATTCAAACATTAAATCGCAGCAAAGCTTGGCATAGAATCAATATGCTTATGTCTCAATAAAATTTCATAGAAGAACTTTAGCTTGTCACCTGTCCAAGGAGCTGTATTTACCTATTCTTAAGTATTTGATAGAACAATAAGAATGTTCAGAATTACAAAAATATTATTTTAACACCCTTCAGTTAATTGTTTCATTTGAATTTTCTTTGTTGTTAATGTAGTATTCCGGGGAGATAACTTTGGAGGCATTTTCTGTGATTGTCACCCAGATGCTGGGACTCAGTCTGGGGATATCATATGATAACCCAAAGAAATGTCCATGTTCAGGAGCCATCTGTATAATGAATCCAGAAGCTATGTAAGTTTTTAAATAATAAGATTTATTTATTACATTTATTTTGGTTTAATATTTGAAGGCCAAATACAGTATTTACTTATAGGACAAATTAGCTAAAAATGGACCAAGTACTATAAAATATAAGCATGAAATTTGCAGTGTAAGAAGAGTCCAGGATAACAAACCCAATCTGTAAGATAATTAGCAAAGGAATTCTCTGCAGGCTGTGTGTTTCATGAAAACACTTAATAAGGATCTTAAAAATATGTCAGCAGGCTAAACAAGTGGATTTTATTTTTAGACAAAATTTTTGGCTTTGCTTTTAGAGTAGTTTAATGTTGTGGAAAAACTTAGAATAAGTCCTAGTTGGAAGTTCATATGAAATATATGATATTTGTGTGACTTTGGACAAATTACCTTGTTTAGAGTTATTTTCCTCACCTTTAAAATGGAAATGATTATGCCTATTCTCTTAATTCACAGAATGATGCAAGAATAAAACAAGAAAAATAAATGTGAAAGTGTTTTCTAAATTATAAAATCCTATAAGTAAGGATGGATTCATTAGAGTGATTCTAAATTTGCCAGTGTTCCCCAAATAGTTTATCAAAGACTAGAGTGGGTCACTAGCATTGCACAGTTTTTTATTTTTAATTTGTGAAAGGGCCTATGCTAAGTAGGACGAACTCATAACTGAAGAACAATCAAAAGTCAAATGTGAAAATAAGGCATTAGTTTTTGAAAACATGCTCTTTTCATAATTCCTTCTAAGCATCACTTGAAGGTTAATTCTTGTATTCTAAAAATAGCTCAGACTCAAACATATTTATTTATATATACACACATTTTATATCACAAATAAGTTCTAATTGGATTAATATGTAAAAAACTTTATACATATTCTATAATTGAAATCATATGAAATTTTTCTTTCTCTGACTGACTTACTTCATTAGCATAATACCCTATAGGTCTATCTATGCTCTTGCAAATTGTAAGATTTCATTCTTTTTTATAACCAAGTAATATTCCATTCCATATGTATATACCTCTACTTTTTATCCACTTTTCTATTGATGGGTACTTTCATATCTTGGCTATTGTAAATGGTGCTGCAGTGAACATAGGGCTGCATATGTTCTTTCAAATTAGTGTTTTAGATTACTTTAGAAATATACCCATAAGTGGAATCACTGGGTCATGGCAATTCCACTTTTAATTTTTTGAGGACCACCCATAATGTTTTTCATAGTGGCTACACCAATCTGCATTTCTGCATGTAGTGCACGAGGGTTCCTTTTTTGCCACAACCTTGCCAGCACTTGTTTGTTGGTTTATTGATGGCAGCCATTCTGACAGGTGTGAGATGATATCTCATTGTGGTTATAATGTGCATTTCCCTGACTATTAGTGATGTTGAGCATCTTTTCATATGTCTATTGACCATCTGTATGTCCTGTTTGAAGAAATGTCTCTTCAGGTCCTCTGTCTAATTTTAATTGAAATATTATTTTTTGTTTTGGTGTTGAGTAGTATGAGTTCTTTAAAAATTTTAGATATTAACTTTTTATCAGATATATCATTGGTGAATATGTTCTTCCATTCAGTAGGTTGTATTTTCATTATGTTGATGTTTTCCTTTGTTCAAAAACTTTTTAGTTTGATTAGTCCCATATGTTTTTCTTTTATTTTCCTTGCTCAAGGTAAATATCAGAAAAAAATATTGCTAAGAGAAATCTTAGGGATATTACTGCCTATGTTTTTCTCTAGAACTTTTATGGTTTTGAGCCTTACATTTAAGTCTTTAGTCCATTTGAGTTTATTCTTGTATATAGTGTAAGAAGGTGACCTAATTATGTTTTTCTCAGATATCTGTCTAATTTTCGCAACACCATTTATTGAAGATACTGATTGTACCCTTTTGTCAAATATTAATTGACCTTATAGGTGCCAGTTTATTTCTGGACTCTCTATTCTGTTCCATTGATCTATATGTTTATTTTTATGTTAGTACCATGCTGTTTTGATTACTATAGCCTTATAGTGTAGTTATCAGGTAGCATAATATATCCAACTTCGTAATTCTTTCTCAAGATTGCTCAGTCTATTCCATGTCATTTTAAGTTTTATATTAATTTTTGGATTATTTGTTTTAGTTTTGTGAAAAATACCATTGGTATTTTTATTGGAATAGTATTGAATTTATACATTGCTTTTGGTAGTATGGATATTTTAATGATGTTAATAAATTCTATCCATGAACATGGTATATGCTTCCATTTATTTATATTTTCTTCACCTTTTTTGTCAGTATTTCATAATTTTCTGAGTACAAGTCTTTTACTTCCTTGCTTAAATTTATTCCTAAGTATTTTATTTTTAATGCAATTATAAATGGGATTTTTTTAGCTTCCCTTTCTGATAGTTCATTATTGGTGTAGAAAAATGCAACCAAATTCTGAATATTTATTTTGTATTCTGCCACTTTACTGAATTCATTTATCACTTCTAGTAGAATAATATTTTGGTGGCATATCTAGGGTTCTCCAAATGTAGTATCATGCCATCTGTAGTTTTACTTCATTCTTTCCAATTTAGATGCCTTTTATTTTTTCTTGTCTGATCTCTGTAGCTAGAACTTCCAGTATTATGTTGAATAAGAGTGGTGAAAATGCATATCCCTGTCTTGTTCCTGATCTTAGGGAAACAATTTTAGTTTTTTCCTGTTGAGTATGATGTTGGCTGTGGGTTTGATATATTGAGATATATGGCCTTTATCATGTTGAGATATGTTCTTTTTATTTCCCCTTTGCCGAGAGTCATTTTTAGTCATAAATGGGTGCTAGATATTGTCAAATGCTTTCCCCACATCTATTCATATTATCATATGATTTTTATCCTTTATTTTGTTTATCTAATAGTGTGTCACATTAATTGATTTGTGGATATTGTACCAACCTTGCATCACCAAAATAAATCCCACTGGTCATGGTGTGTGATCTTTTTATACTATTGCTGAAGTCAGTTTGCTAGTATTTGGTTGTAGATTTTTGCACTTATGTTCATCAGCAATATTGGCCTTTAATTTTCTTTTTTGTAGTGTCTTTATCTGGTTTTGTTATAACAACCCATATGATCCATAAATCCCTCTTCTGCGTATATAGTCTGAGTATATATAGTATATATCCTCTACTATGACTGTATTATTGTCAACCTCTCACTTTATGTCCATCAGTTTTCTTTATATATTTAGGTGCTCCTATGTTTGGTGTATAAATGTTTGTAAGGGTTATATCCTCTTATCATTATGTCCTTCTTAGTCTCTTACTATAGCCTTTGTTTTAAAGACTTATTATATATATATATCCCAGTTTTTTCATGTCCATTGCATGAAATCTCTTTTTTCATCCTTTCAGTCTGTGTGTACCTTTTGTTCTGAGGTGGGTCTCTTGTAGACAGCATGTATATAGGTCTTGTTTTCTTATCTATTAAGCCATTCTATGTCTTCTGCATTTTTTATTGAAATATTTTATTGGGGTGACACTGGTTAATAAAATTATATAGGTTTCAGGTATACAATTCTATAACACATCATCTGTATAGTGTATTGTGTGTTTACCACCCCAAGTCCAGTTTCCTTCCATCACCATTTATCCTATTTTTTTTGATTGGAGCATTTAATTCACTTTCATTTATTATTATTATTAATAGTTCATTTTATTGTATTTTTCTGTTATCATTTACCCCCATACCCTCCTCTCCCTCCACCTACCCCCTTCCCCCTGCAATCACCACACTGTTGTCCATGCCCATGGGTCCTTTTCCTTTTTGCTTGACCCCTGCACTCCTCAACCCCACCCCCTGGAGCTGTCAGCCTGCTCTCTATCTATGAGTCTGTCTCTGTTTTGCCTGTTGGTTCAGTTTGTTCATTAGATTCTACATATGAATGAAGTCATATGGTACCCATCTTTCTATAACTGGCTTATTTCACTTAGTTCATTTACATTTAAAATGATTATTGATAGGTATCTATTTATTGCCATTTTATTCTTTTTTTGGTGAATTTTTTATTTTTATTTTAATTGTTTTTCAAGTACAGTTTTCTGCCCTTTATCCCCATCCCAACTCACCCCCCCAGCCCTCCCCTCCTCTCTCCCATCTCCACCCCCCCTTGTTATTGTCCATGTGCCATTTTATTCTTTAACTCCTCCTTTCTTTTTCTTAAAGAAGTTCCTTTAACATTTCTTGTAATACTGGTTTGGTGGTAATAAACTTCTTTAGCTTTTTCTTGTCTGGAAAGCTTCTTCTCCAATTTTAAATGATAGCCTTGCTGAGTAGAGTAGTCTTGGTTGTAGGTGCTTCCTTTTTATTCCTTGGACTATTTCACACCATTTCTCTGGCCTGAATGTTTCTGATGAGAAATAAGCCAACAATATTATGGGAGCTCCCGTGTAGGTAGCTAGCTGTCTTTCTTTTCACTGATTTTAGGATTCTCTATTTGTCTTTAATTTTTGCTGTTTTATTTATGGTGTATCTCGGAGTGGGCCTCTGGTTTCATCTTGTTTGGGACTCTCTTTGCTTCCTGGACTTGTGTATCTTTTTTCACTACAAGGTTAGAGAAGTTTTCAGTCATTATTTTTTCAAATATGTTCTCAATTCTTGCTCTCTTTTTCTTCTGGTTTGAGGGGATACCATTTTGGTATATGGAATACATTGAGGAGAACATGGGCTTTGGAGTTTTTCACTTGTTTGTTAGTCTTTTCTAAACCTTAGTTTATTCATCTGAAAAATAAGCACCATGATAGCTATATTGCACAGTTGTAAAGATGCAAGTAATCAAGATATGTAAGTTATTTACCATTGTGCTCATATCTCTTATTATTTGAGGAATAGGGAAGACCTCAGAAAGTATTCAAATGGTTGTATAGGAATACAGCAGAACAGTGAGAACATGGAATTTGGGGGTAGATGGTGTGTAGAAGAAAGACTCTGAAAGGAAAATCAAAGAGTATAAAAGATAAACTTTTCTTTATTTCAAAATACTGTTAAGTGCTAAGTCCAGCCTCAGAAAATGATAGAACTACTCTTTTCTATTATTTTCTTTTGCCAATTAATTTCTGTGTTTTTTGACCTCAGAATTTAGGCTAGTTATATGACAGTTTCAATAAATATTTATAAAATAATTTGGGAAAAATCTAACATGGTATTAGAATTCAGAATGCAAAATTTCAACCAAATAAATGAAAAAGAAAGCCTCCAGATAACTGATTACAGATAAGCTTTGGGAATATATGTTCTTAAGAACTGCTATATGTGCTTAGAACTGCTAAGAACTGCTATATGTGCTTAGAACTGCTAAGAACTGCATTTTGCTGCTATTGTGGGCAGCAAAATGGTGAATAATTATGGATTATATATATATATGTGTATACGCTTATAAATTATATATAGTTGACTATAAATAGTTCCCAGAGTGAAAATATCATATTGACTTTTATTTATTAATTTTTCTAAAAAGATTTTATATATTTATTTCTAGACAGAAGGGGAAGGAGGGAGAAAGAGAGGGATAGAAACATCAATGTGTGGTTGCCTCTCTTGTGCCCCCTACTGGGGATGTGGCCCACAACCCAGGCATGTGCCCTGACTGGGAATTGAACCTATGACCCTTTGGTTACCTGGCCAGTGCTCAGTCCACTGAGCCAGATTAGCCAGGGCCATATAGATTTTTAATTATAAATTTTCTTCACCTTTTGATGTTAGTGGTCAGATCATCAAAATATATGCTTTAGAGTAAAATATCTATTAATATTTAATAACAAATATTTTATTGAATTATGTAATATTCAAAGATGAATTTTTGGGTAAAAAGTACCTGAATTTAAAGTCTTTAACTGTGTGTGTTTGACCCTATTAATTTATAAACTGTCTGAGTTTGCTGAGGATTTTAGCTTCTCTGTACACTGGTTTAATTTCTATAAAATGTTCTAAGGATAGTATAGTTTGCTTAACAAGTGTTTGTTAATAGATAATTCTGTGTTCGCCAAGAACTGTGCAGATAGTGTGATGTTAACAATACAGATGGCAAAATTATTACCTTTGTCATCTGCAGTTAAGTTTAATGAATTACCATAGCTATCATTATATATGTAGTACAAACCTATGAATAAACATTGGAAAACATTGGAATACTGAACGCATTCAGACTTTCAAAGAGCTTGATTCTTAATTTTGTGGTGATCAGGGCAAAGATGAAGGAAGTAGAAGAAAATTTGGAGAGTTGATGATACTCATATGGGAATTTACATAAAAGGATATAGAATTTTCCCCACTCCATTATTTCAGTTTTATTTCACCTCAGCAGAGGTATCATGCACATATATGCCCACTTTCTCTCTGTGGAAGAATTGGCATAAATCCCACCCCAAAACTCAGAAAAACTTAAAGGTAGATTTAGTTTGTAATGCTCATAAAAACAAAATTGATCTCTTCTAATTTTTTTCTTTGTAGGAGTCCTCTTAACAAATTTTTAAAATAAACAAAACAGTATTGTTAACTATGGGCATTATATTGTACAGAAGACCTCTTGAGTTTATTCATCTTGTGTAACAAACTTTACTCCTGTCGAACAATTCCTTATGCTTTCCTTCTCCTAGCCCTGGGCGATCACCACTCTACTCTCGGCATCTATGAGTTTAACTGTTTGAGATACTTCATATCAGTGAGATTGTGCAGTAGTTATGCTTCTGTTCTGGTTTATTTTATTTAGCATAATGTCCTCAGGCTTCATCCATGTTGTTGCATATGTCAGATTTCGTTTTTTTTTCAGACTGAATATATCCCATTGCATGGGATGTTACATGCTGTAACTGTATATGCCACAGTTTCTTTATCCATTCATCTGTCAGTTGGTATTTAGGTTGCTTCCATATATTTGCCTATCGTGGATAAGGCTGCAATGAATATGGGACTGCAGATATCTCTTTGAGATCCTGATTTCAAATAAAAACCACAGTGAGATATTGCCTCAGACCTGTTAGAATGTGTTAGAATCTGGGGTGGCAATATCAGTATCAGACACAAAATGGATTTTGAAAAGGCTATAACAAGAGACAAAGAAGGACATAATGATAAGGGGGTCAATCCAGCAAGAGGATATATAACCTTTGTAAACATACATGCATCCAACACAGGAGCACCTAAGTTTATAAACAAAATTGATGGATGTAAAGTGAGAGGTTGACAGTAATACAATCATAGTAGGGGATTTTAATGTATATACCCAGTCTATGTACTCAGAAGTGAGATTTCTAGATTATATGTGTTGTTATATTTTCAATTTTTTGGAAAACCTCTCTATTGTCTTCCATAGCAGCTGTACCAACTTACATTCCCATCAACAGTATACCAGGCTTTCAATTTCTTCACATCCTTGCCAGAACTTAGCTTTCTTTAAAAAAAATTAGCCATTCTCACAGGTGTGAGGTTATATCTCATTGTAGTTTTGATTCCGTTTCCCTGATGTTTAGTGATTTTGTGCGCATTTTCATACACTGGTTAGCCATTTATATGTTGTCTCTGAAAAATGTCTATTCAAGACCTTTATGCTCTTTCTAATTGGTTGTTTGTTTTTGCTATTGAGTTGTGCTTAATTTTGTTTCAATAAGGACATGTATTCCAGTGAATAAATCACATGACCTCCCCAAGAATGATTTTAGCTTCTAAGCTTTCATTGTGAGCATTTATTATTTTTTATTAGATTTAACATTTTGAAATTAATTAATATAATATAGAGTTGTGCTTTCAAGAATGTAGTGCCAACAACATTATACGGACTCACCTTTAGGCAATCCAGTGGTGTGAAGACCTTTAGCAGTTGCAGTTTGAGTGACTTTAAACATTTCATTTCAAATATGGGTACCAAGTGTCTTCAGAATAAACCACAAATGCAAGTGGGTCCAGCATCAATCTGTGGCAACGGCAGAGTGGAGGCCCCTGAGGCCTGCGACTGTGGGACTGAGGAGGTAAGTCTGGTAACTGGGAACACTGGCTAATAAAGTGACTGTTTTAGTTAACCTCCTTGTCATCAATGTTATGTATCTCAAATATGACTGACAGCATATAGAATATGGCAATAAGTGAAATCAAGGTGGAAGTATAGACAAGAATATACTGTGTAAATTTTATAGGTTGAGGAGTTTTGAACAAATGCACTCCAAAAAATTATTGCTGATGGGAAAAATGGGGGCCTAGAATGAGGTTTTGGGTTCCAGACAAACTACATAAGATCTTTTCGAACCTGTGATTAACCGTTGGGCATTTTATAAATATCTTATTGAAGCTTAATGTGACAGTGGACTATCAGATACCCTTTAGGATCTTAGTTCATGATGGAACTTGTAATATGGTGATGGAGGACTGTGTTATTATTACAATCTGAACATTAGGTTATGTTTATGGGGAAGTTCTGAAAATGTGAATGCTAAATGTCCAGGATATAATGATTCTAGACAATGAAGTATTTGCAGCAATCCAACTGATACCATAAATTTCTGTGATTACAAAATGAATAGATGGAAATGATATTAAGGTTTGATACATGTATGGGTTTGAATGTACTTGTGCCTACATTATGTCATTTTAATTATTATGCTTTTCTCTGTATTATGTTTTACCATTTGGTAGAATAAGCCTTCCCTCTTCACTCTTCTGTATTTTAAAATCACTGTTACTGGGGCATAATCCAAATACAATAACACAGACTCTTTTTAAATACAAAGATTGATGAGTTTTGACTAATGTTTATGAGCGTTGGTACAACTAAAATACAGGTTGTTTTCTTTGTACCCAAAAGCTTACTGATGCCCTCCTTGCAGTCGTTTACTCCTCGTCTCCAGGTACCTCCTGAGCATGTCGGTGTTGCCTCATCAAGAAGGTCACGTGAAAGAAATGTTATAACACACATTCTTTGTATCTGGCTTCTTCCTTTCAATACAGTGTTTTGAGATTCACCCACATTGTTTTATGTTGTAATAGTTTCTTCTTTTTTTGAGTAATATTTTATTGTTTTGATGTAATGCAATCTGTTTTTCCGTCCACCCGGTAATGTACATTTGAGTTGTTAACAGTATTGGGCTATTATTCTGAATTCCTAAAAGAGTGGCTGAGTCATATGATAAGTGTATGTTTATGAGAAACTGTCTTTCAAACTATCTTCCAAAGTGGTTGCATCGTTTTACATGCCTGTCAACAATGTGTGGAACTTTGATTGCCTCCAAATGCTCACCGGAAACTGTACTGCAGCCTTTCCGTTTTAGCCGCTCCAGTGGCTTTGATTTGTGTTTCCTTGATGACCCTAATGGTGTTGAGGGTCAAGTTCTCATGTCATTATTAGCCATTCCTTGTTTGAATAATCTGCTCAAATATCTTGCCAGTTTTAAAAATTAAGTTGTTTATTTTTACTATTGACTTATAGGCTAGATACCATTTCTTTGTCAGACATGTATGGTACACATATTTCTTTCCAGTCTTTGGGTTACTCTTTTAGTTTCTTAAAGTCTCTGTATAGCAGGCATTCTTTGTTTTCATAAGGTCCAATTAATCATTTTTCTGGTATTGTCACAGTTTTTCTGTCCTGATAAATCTTTACTTACCCAAGGTGATGAATATTTTCTTCTATGTTTTCTGCCAGAAGTTATACAATTAAAACTTTTAAATTTAGTCTGTCTTCCATTTGAGTTTGTTTTGTGTTTGTTGAGAGATTTGGCTTGACATTCATTATCCTCCCTAAGAATATGACTTTTTTCTAGCAGTATTTATTAAAATGACTATCTTTTCACCATTATTTTACCTTAACATCCTTATGAAAATAAATTACCACACTTGTATGTCTATCCCTGGATATTTTTCTTTTGATTTATGTCTGTTCTTATGCCAATTCTGTGCTTTATTAATTAATATACTTTTATAGTAAGCCTTGAAACGAGTTATTTTTTTGTGTTTTCCAAGATGGTTTTACTCTTCTAGGACCCTTGGATTTCCATATAAATTAGAGAATCTGCACATGAATGTAGCGACTTTGATTGAAATTGTATTGTGTCCATACCAATATTGAGTCTGCCAGTCTGTACACATGGTACTAAATTTAGGTCTTCTTCTTTTTTTAAACTTATTATTGGAGTACATGGATCAACAAAATTATATGTTTCAAATGTACAGTTCTATAATATGTCATCTGTATATTGTATTGTTTTCAGCACCCAGAGCCTAGTCACCTTCCATCCCCATTTACCCACCTTTTGCCCTCCGCCACCTTCCCCCACTCCCCTTTCCCTCTGGTAATCGCCATACTGTTTTCTGTGCCTGTGTTTTTTGTTTGTTTGTTTGTTTTTCTTAATCCTTTTGCCTTTTTCACCCATCTCCCTGCCCCTCTGAGAGCTGTCAGTCTGTCCTCTGTGTCTGAGTCTGGTCACCCTCCATCCATAATGATCTCTTTGTCTGTCCTTTTGGAATACCATCCATTCATTATTTCAGTTTATAGGAAGTTTTGAAATTGGGTATTGTCACTCCCTCCGTTTTCCTCTTCCTCTTCCTTTTTCTCCTTTTTCTTCATGTGTGTTATATTGACTATTGCAGGTCTTTTGCCTTTTTAGATGAACTTGAGAGTCAGTTTGTCAGCTTGCTGGAGTTTTTATTGGAATTACATCAGTTCTCTAGATCAGGTTGGGAAGAACTGACAACCTAATAATACTGAGTTTTTCTGTCCAGGAACATGGAATAGCTCTCTATTTATTTATACCTTCTTTTATTTCTTTCATGAGAGTGATGTAGTTTTTCTCATATAGATCTTGCAAAATTTTGTTAGAATTATTCCCCCAAATTTCATTGTTTTTGGTAGTAATGCAAGTGGAATTGTTTTTTTTATGTTGAATTCCCACTTTTTCTATTGTTGCTATATAGGAAAATAGTTGAATTTTGCATACTAACTTGGTATCTAGAAATCTTGATATAATTACTTACTAGCTACAGGAATTTTTTTGTTGTTGCTGTAATTGTTTGACTAATTATTTGTAAGTTTCTTTACATAGACAACCATGTAATCTATGGACAAAACAGTTTTACTTCTATCTAACATGTATTTTTTAAAGTTTTATTTTCTTGTATAATTGCATTAAGATTTTGACAGCGGTGGTGAGAGGGAGCATCTTTGTCTTGTTCCCTATCGCAAGGGGAAAGTGTATCTCCCTGTAAGTGTGATGTCAGCTGTAGACTTTGTTTTAGTTGGTTGTTATCAGATTGAGAAAGATTCCCTTTATTCCCATGTTGCCAACATTTTGCATTAGTGAGACTTGGATTTTGTTAGATTCTTATTCTATTCAATATAGCAGTTGTTATGATCATATGATTTTTTTCTTCAGCCTGTCAATATGATGGATTATACTAATTTATCTTCGATTGATGAACCAGTCTTGCATACTTGTGATAAATCCCACTTGGTTGCAGTGAATATTTTTTATACATTGTTTGATTTGATTTTCTAAATTTTTATTGAATATTTTTGCATCCATGTTTATGAGAAATATTGTTATGTTCTTTTCTTTTGTAATGTCTTGACTAGGTTTGGTATTAGGATAATACTGACCTCAAACTACACTTCAGTGCTTGGAATGCAGTGTGTCTGTGATTCTATGGGATGAAGGTAGTAGGAGCTTTAAGTTTAGTGCTTCTCTGGGTTTTGTCCTAAGTGCTTTTCCTCTTGGCTGATTTTAATTTGTATCCTTTTCATGCAATAGACCACAACTGTTGCGTATACCAGCTTTTAGTGGGAGCTGTGAGTTCTTCTGGTAAATTATCAAACTCCACTGAACTGATCATTGGTGTAAAAGTGAGGGAAACTTTAGGGACTGTTGTCTTTAACTTTGCAGTGGGCTTAAACTTTACATACCCCCTCCTCCCAGATTTATTGCGGTATACTGGACAAACAGCAATGGTATATATGTTTAAGATGTACAGGGTGGTGTTTTGCTATATGCATTCATTGTGAAATGATTGCTACAATCTAACATGTTCATCACTTCACAGTTATTTCTTTTTGTGTATAGTGAGAATACTTCTTCTGTCCTCTTATGAAATTTCAAGTATGTAATCCATTATAGTTAACTGGAGGCATCATGCTGTACATTAGTTTCTCAGAAATCATTCATTTTATAAGTGAAAGTTTGTATTTTTAAAATCAATTTCTTCCCTTTTCTCCCATCCTTCAGGCACTGGTAACCAACAGTCTCTCTGTTACAGTTATCCAGTTTCTGGAAAAAGTTGTTGCATGTGTTTTGCCCAGTATTCTAGTTGATTAGAGTTAGTGGGGTTCCAGTTACTCTGTTTTGACCTGAAGTACCTTAGTATTTTGATTGTTTAGAGAAGCAAAAATCTATAAATGCTGAAAGCATTCATATTCTTTCCCCAAACTCAAAAGCACAGTAAATATAGCTCTTACCAAAGTTTTTATTATGTTCTAACATATCTTTATTTGCATTCCACTCATGCGTAGCAATGCGGACCCGCCAGCTGTTGCGATCCCCAGACCTGTGTGCTGAAACAAGGATCAGAATGTGATAGAGGGTCCTGCTGCCAAAACTGTAAAGTAAGACTTGAATTTATTACCACCACCCAAGTACATACCGGATCATGTCTGAGATTCTCCACAGCACTTAGACCTATAGCTGCAAGTCAAACAAGTGACCTTTCAAATAAAAAAAAGACACTAGATTCCAAATCAGGTTTCTAATTTTGTGAACTTCAGTCGGATGTTGAGGCCTTCTTCTAATGCCATTATTCTCCCTGACCCAATGCTGTTGTTTTCAAGCCTTGATTGAGAGCTATTACAGAATTCTCCAATGTAGAAAATCTCCGTTAAAAGGGATTATTTTCATTCACTTTTTCCAACATTTACAGTTTACAAATAAAAATGTTCCTGGTGGTGATAGGTGTTTGCAGGTTTATTGGAAGACAGAGCAGTTTCCCATAAATGTATAAATGATGAAACTAACTAGAACTAACAGTTCCAAATGTTATATAGCACACAATTTAAACTATAAACTTAGTATTCAAAGGTAATTTGTCTTAAAGGTCAAATTTTAGATTATATGAAAAAGCTGTTGACTCCTGTCCCCTGTTTTCCTTTTCAGTTTTTTAAATATGTTTGTAACAAATTCATTGTATGAGAATCTCTCTGTTGAACTACCTCCCACGGGTTCTCTGTCCTTGACTGTCCTTCACTAACACAGTTTTATGTTCTTTTTCTCTAGAATCTTACCATGTGGTTACATCCTTATCGCTGATCTTCTTAGTGTCGTCTGGAAACCATCGATTAAGGAATATGAGATAGATGCTTGTTTAAGATTCTTTATATAAGTTTTTAGAATTCTATATGTGGAAGTGTTAACTAACTATGGGGTAATTCAGGGGAAAGATTGTAATTACAGATATTTCATATTTACAGGCTGTGATTTGAATAATTATATTTTATTTGGAAATTGTGTAAATTACACCATTCTCACCCGAAAGGAGTAACTATCACAAGCTAAAAGTGATTTTCCTTCCTTGCACCAGAACACAGACAAAACCTTGGCTCTTGTCACACCATGTTTGTGTTACACTTTTCCTCGTGTGGGTGTTTTGTCTCCTGTTTCAGTTAAGGACACTCATGTTTTCCAATATGATTAGCATTGTATTTTATATAGAAGATATTAAGAGACATTAATGGATACATTATCAACCTCTGAATAAAATTAACACAATTTTGAAATAAATATTGATAAACAGAGCAGTCTTATATATAGTGCTTTATTTTTTATATTTTAATTTCTACTAGATTGCTAAAGCAGGTTTGGTGTGTAGGCCGGCTGTGCATCCCGACTGTGATCTTCCTGAATCTTGCAATGGAAGCTCAGGAGATTGTGTTCCTGATGTGACTATACTCAATGGGCGTTCATGTAAGACAAAGTACATTTGTTATGCGGGAGATTGCCATGACCTTGATGCACGCTGTCAGTCCATCTTTGGAAGAGGTACTGCTGCTTTGTAGCATCTGAGTTGTTGGTCTTCAATATTTTATTAACATTATCAAGACAATGATCAATTATATATGATTTGTATTCCACATATTTATGTTGTATATAAATATATAAATTTAAATTTTTTATTTTGTTTACCTTATATATTTTTATTTTTTAAACTTGATTGAGATATAATTGACAGCTAAAATGCATATATTTATGGCATATGACTTGATGTTTTGATGTCATATACATTGTGAAATAGTTGCCACAATGAGACTACTTAACAGATCTATTATATATATATCCCTTATATATAAGCACTTGCACATATAATTATATTATATATAATATATAAAATATTACATATGTTATACAAAGATGTAATATATTATACAAACACATATTTTATATATTTATATTATGCTTTTTATAGAAATATATTTTCTATTTATAATTTATAAATATATATTATATATTTATATATAAAAATATTGGCATATATATGCCAGTGTATACTATATATATATCCATTTTATATATATATCCATATATATATATCCATTGTATATAAAATACTGGTCTCATAGAATGTAATACTGGTCTTATAATGTAATCCTGGCCTCATAGAATGAATATATACATGATTGCGGGGTTATAAGGTAGTTTATTTTTAATTTGTGAGGAGTCTGTTTGCTGCTATCCATAACAGCTATACCAGTTTTACTCCCGTCAACAGTGTACAGAAGTTCCCTTTTCTCCACATTCTTGCTAACACTTACCGTTTGTCTTTTCAATAATAGTTATCCTAAAAGATAGGAGCTGTGGTTTTGATTTGCATTTCCCTGATTAGTGATGTTGAGCACATCTTTTCATATGTCTGATGATCACTTTAATGTCTTCCTTTGAGAAATGTCTCTAAGTCTTTGCTATTGTAAAATCCCATTATTTGTATTTGTTATTGAATTGTAACATATACTTTGGAGATTAACCCCTATCAGATATTAATTGGCAAATATTTTCTCTTGTTCTGTTTCCTTTTCACTGTGTTGATTGTTTCCTTTCCTGAGCAGTTTCTTAGTTTAATGCAGCCCCCACTTGTCTATTTTAGCTTTTGCTGCCTGGGTGTTTGTGTCATGTGCAAACAAATTATTGCCTGGGCCAATGTCCAAAAGCTTTTTTCTTATGTTTTATCCTAGGAGTTTTATAGTTTCTGGTCTCACATTTAAGTCTTCCCTATCCCCAGCTTATACAATGTATAAGTTTAAGGTGTACAGCATGTTGATTTGATACTAATATGTTGCAAAGTGATTAGCACCGTAACATGAGCTAATACTTGAATCATGTCACATAATTACCACTTCTTTTTTTGGGTGGTGAGAACATTCAAAATTTACTCTCCTAGTAACCTTTAAGTATGTAATATGCTTTCAGGTATATAATTTCAAGTACATAGGAGGTGTCATGCTGTACATTAGACTCGCAGAACTTATTTATCTTATAACTGGAAGTGTGTGCCCTTTGACTGACATCTCCCTTTTTCTCCCACCTCCCATCCCACGGGAACTATCACTCTCCATTTCTATGAATTTGGCTCATTCATTCACTCATTCATTCCCTTTATCCCTCACCCAAGGATATGTTTATTGATTTTTTTTTCTTTTGAGAGGTGAGGAGGGGAGAGAGAGAGAGAAACATCGATGTGAGAGAGAAACATTGATAAGTTGCCTCCTGTATACACCCCAACCAGGGTTTGAACCCACAACTCAACTATGTGCCCTGACAGGGGTAACACCTACAATCTTTTGGTTTATGGGACAGTGCTCCAACCAACTGAGCCACCGGGCCAGGGCTAATTTTTTTATTAATATTTTTAGATATAATTCATATATCATAAAAGTTGCCCCTTTACAGAGTTATGTGACCATAAATACTTTTGTCTTTTTAAATCAAATTTATTAGAGTGACATTGGTTAATAAAATTATGTAGGTTTCAAGCATACAATTCTGTAGTACATCATCTGTATATTGCATTGTGAGCCCACCACCCAAAGTCAAATATTTTTCTGTCACCATGTTTGACCCTCTTTACCCTTTACTGTGCCCCCCGATCTCCCCTCTGATAACCTCCATACTGTCGTCTGTGTCTGTGAATTTTTGTTCCTTTCCATTTTACAACCCACATAGGGGTGAAATCATATGGTTCTTGACACGTCTGGTCTGAGCGAATGCACGTAGCACGGTGTTAGAGCACAGTGCCCTGCCAGACGGGCCAGGCACAGTGCCAGCTGGGTTTCCCCGCAGGGGTAGAGCAGCACTTGCCCTCACTGGGACGCACCCTCTTCCAGCAGTGTTTTGCAGTTCATAGTGAGCATGGTTTTCACATCTTTTTTTTTTTTTTGCATTATCTTCAACAAGGTTTTGGGTTTGGTGCTATTACAAAAACTATTGTTTTTTGAAACATAGTTTTCCAACTGTTGTTTGTGTGTGGAAATACAATTAATTTTTGTATATTGACTTGTTTTTCATGACTTCCAGGAACTGTGACATTACACAGGGGTATTGTAAGTTGCCAAGATTTTAGTATTTTTTGCAAAGTGGTAATAAAAGTAACAAAGTAATGAAGGAAAACAGTTAAATATATAGGTTGGCAATTTTGGTCCTTTTATTTTAGGCTTCTTGATGAAACAATGTTTCTTCAATGAAATTTCATTATAGACCTGGACTTTTTTATGAGGTCCCACTCAGAACCTAGGAGAACAAGTGTAATTTTCTTGTGTTATCTTTCTATGGCCTACTCTCACAGAACCCTCTCTCATGGTCTAGACTTCTGTGACTTCTCTCACCTCATAGCTTTTGTCATGGAAATAACAGAAAATGAAGCAAAAGGAGGCATAACCACAATCACTGCCTTTCACTTTAATTCTTTCTCTTCTTCTACAACCTCATTAGGAAAATTTTTTGAATTAGATAATAATAGAGAAAAAGGAAAAGGAAATGAAGGAGATGAAAAAGAAAGGGAGTTTTAATCCAAATATATTTTAAACTTTGACAGGTTCATCAAATGCTCCATTTGCCTGCTATGAAGAAATACAATCTCAAATTGATAGGTTTGGGAACTGTGGTAAGCAGAGAGGCCAGTATCTTTTCTGCCAATGGAGGTAGGCTATGCAAATATTAAGGGTACTTTTCTTGTGCACCCATTTGGTTGCTTGCCCAAGCTGAAGACCACCTAGTGTATAAAATTAAGTTGGTTTTTCCTAGCATCTGAAGGGCCAGCTCTTTGATATATTGGTCATGAATTCATTTTAATCTTTATTAAGAACTTAGTATGTGCTGGACACTGGGCTCAATACTAGTTAGCAACTCATCTAGGGCCCTTGTACTTGTGGAATTTGTAGACAGGTAAACATAACATGTATTTGGTGCTTCCTTGATTTGCTCATGCTGTTACTTTTGTTTAGAAATGACTTATTCTGACTGTTGAAATCCTACTATTTGTAAGTTTTGACTCAGATGGTGTGTTCTGTTTCAAGTTTTCCCTGCCTGCTAAATTAGAAAGTGTCCTCATCTTAAAAATCTGTAAGAATTTGTTTATTTCATTTGTAGCACTTTTTAAAACAATTACACTTTTTAAGTTGAATTTATTGGGTGGCATTGGCTCACAAAACCATACAGCTTTCATGTGTACAACTCAATAACACATCACATTCAGTGTGAAACTATAAGGGTCTTCAAGGTAGAGATCACAGTTTGCTTATTTTTATATCATATAACATGCTTGAGGGAATGGATTATTTGATAACAAGTACATAAATCTTCACAGTGAATAAAAGACAATTAGTAGCATTGAAAGATAATCTCATATCAATGGTTTTATACTTTTTTACTTTTTACTTTAAATGTTACAGTGTTACATTTCCCCAGATACATTGCCATAAATGATGAACCATTTTTAATTTTTTTTTTGTCAAAGAAAACAAATCTGAAGCATTTCTAATAAATGCCTAATGTATGACAATCATAACTTTATTATGTTGGCAGGAATCTCATATGTGGAAGGTTAATTTGTACCTACCCTACTCGAACTCCTTTCTATCAAGACAATGTCGCTGTGCTCTACGCTTATGTACGCAACGTCATATGCATAACCTTGGACTACAGTCTGCACGGCTTGCTTACAGACCCAATGGTGATCAAGGATGGCTCTCAATGTGATAATGAGAGGGTAAGTAAATGAACATTCATTTCTAGATCTAATTTTATTCATTTCTTTAGTACACATTTTTATTTCAGTGTCAAATTTAAATTCATTTGCAGTGCTCTATAACCATACATATTTCGATAAAGAGGACACAAATAAGCTAAAACTAAACTCCAGATATTTGGAGGGAGACGTGACTGTTTGACCCTTTTCAAAATTTCAATGTTGTGAGCAAGGAAGCACTACCGTGTTCTGGGACTGGAGCAAGGAGGGGAGAGAGCTCAGTAACAGACTGCAGATAGTGTACAGCGTGAAAATTTACTTTTCTTCTTGGGGGGCTGGAGAAGAAATCCCACTGGTTAATACGTGTCTCTTTGTGGCCCAGTTGATAGGAACACAAGTCAGGTCAGGCTGCATAAAATCAAATTTTCACCTGCTGTGTTTTTACAGTTTGCTAGTTACCTAACCAGTCTGAGAACCCATGCCTATAGGTAAAGTGGGGGCAATAATAGCATTTACTCTGGGGGTTATTGAGAAGATTAAATGATATAACAGTATACAGTGGTTAGCCCAATGTCTAGCATGTAGTAAAAGTTAAGTACAGGTTGGCTATTATTATTCACTGTTATTACAATTCATGGTTTCTGAGGCTGACATAAATCTGGAGAAAATAAATTTACTTCAAAGTCTCATTTCATCCCTGACCAGGTCTTTGCCTGGCTTCCTCTTCCTGCCTCGGAGTCACAAAGGCCTCTGGGAGGGAAGGGTGTGCCTGGGAGCTCAGGAGATAGATTTAGGCCATGGAGCCCAAACAATTAAAAAGTAAAACAAGTCAACAGATGATTTGATATTATTCAATTGGTAATTTAGTAAGAATAGAGTCTTTTCTATAACGTGGATAGCTCTTCTCAGTGATAATGTATGGAAACAAATTTTACCAGGTAATCTTTAATAATATTGTAAGTCCTGTGTGATAAAACACTCTCGGTAGTGTTGTTACAGTTGACGGGCATACAGTGACATACCATTAGCACCCACGGCTTGTAGTTTACAGCAGACATACCTGAAAAATCTCAAGAACACATCCTGAATAACACATGTACCCCACAAACTGAAAAATATTTTTCATTAAATGAAAATACAACTTAAAAATTTGTGGGCTACAGAAAGAGCAGTACTTAAATGGACATTTATTGCATTGAATGGTTATGGTTTTATGTTACAAAACTACAGATTGTAATGTTAAGGTAGCTGAATTTCTCTGACTAGGAATTTTTTTCCATTAGGTTTGTGTCAATCGTGAATGTGTAGAATCGAGGATACTTAAGAGTGCGTTCCATAATTGTTCAGCAAAGTGCAGTGGACATGGAGTAAGTAAGCACGTAATTGGTGTTTCCCCAAATCACATTTATCTGGGACATTTTTCAGCTTTTAGGATCCCTCATTAATTTATTCAGCATTTATTTGGTTTCTACTGCATGCTAGTGGTGGGTTGCAGCCTCTTCCGGAGCTTTCTGAGTATAACCTGAAACTGGTTTCCACGTGTGGAAGGCAGGGCCATGCGAAGAAGAGAGCGGACCACTGCAGACGGGTAGGCAGCAGGTCTACCCAACAGCTTACGGGCTTGTCCTGGGCAGCTGCGGGACAAGAAGTTTCTACACCAGTCCACGAGATTTCTAGAAGTGAATAGAGAGGCCCTAAGTGGGTTCAGTCACATATACAGGGGTCTGATCTGGGTTTAGTCACATACCTGGTTCAGGTAGTCTCTTCACCACATCTCTGTCTCAAGATTGTATCCTGGAGTAGCTTCTAGCCCAAAAAGCAAGCGGAGCACCTGTTGCAAGCTCCATGGAGAGTTAGAGTCTCAAATTCCCCGGGTACATACAGCCGTGGGTCAGACCAACCGTCATGTCTTTTTGATGACTTTTCCCAACAGCTAGGCCCTGCTGCATCTGGTTTCCATATGGAGCTTCATTGGGCTACTAAGTTTGTAGCCGGAGGTAGATAGACCATTTTATAGAACTAAATTGGCCAGGATTTCTGTTGTGTAGGGCTGGGAACTACACTCAGCAGTGGACGGGGCTATTACTCAGCTTCCCTGTTCGTGTGAGGGAACACCAGGCTCCAGAGGAGGCAAGGCTCGCTGTCTGAGGTCCCAAACCAGGCAGACCTGTACCCTGTCAGGTGCCCTGGTCCTACTGCACCACGGTCTTGGCTCTGCAGATGAACAAAGCCGCTGGTTGGGACTACTACCCCGGGCGCTGTAGGTAGGAACGTGGACAAGATCTTGGTTGTTGCAACCCCCTCCTGCCCCCTCCCTCAAATCAGAGCCCCAGTGGGCAAGCCTCACCAATTCTCGCATGATCTCTGTGAGCAGAGTCAGAGTAGACACTCCCAAGAAGCGACTCGCAATGCTGGAAGGTCTGGATGTTCACGCGGAGCAATCTTTTCCTGTTGGAGGAATGGTAGGCTCGGGGAAGACTTCTCTGGTGGCGTGCGGGCCTGGGGGAGGGGCAACACGGTCTGTCTCCGTCCTCGTGGTGCGGGGGTCAGTGTTAATCTCACCCCCATGTTCTGGGATTCTCCCAGCAGCGTCTTGTCCGTGAGTAGCTGTTAGTTTTTCTTCTCAGAGGGAGTGACTTTGGGAACAATCTACGTTGTCATCTTGGTGATATTACTTTTTATTTTTTTCTTAGTCTACCTGAAGATTTATCAATTTATTTATCTTTACAAAAAACTTTCTCTTAGTCATTGATCTTTGTGGTTTTTTTTGGTCCTTATTTATTTCACTATGATCTTTGTGATTGCCTTTCTTTACCTAACTTTGGGCTTATTTTTCTTTTTCTAGTTCCATTAGGTGTAGAGTTAGATGGCTTATTTGAAATGATCTGTTTTCTTTACAAGTGCATTTATCGGTGTAAATCACCTCTAAGAGCTGCTTCTGCAGCATCCCAGTATTTTTGCCTGTGCTGTTTTCTTTGTCACGTGTTTTAGATGTTTTTTATTTTCCATATAATTTCTTCTTTGACCCATTGGTAGTTCAGAGTGTGTTGTTTGATATCTACATGTTTGTGAATTTTTTAGCTTTCCTCTAGTTGATTTGTCATTTCATATCATTTGGGCCAAATAGATACTCAATATGTTTTTAATCTCCTTAAGTTTGCTAACATTACTTTTGTGGCCTATGATATGACCTATCATTGGTAATGTTCCATATGAACTTGAGATGTACTTTCCACTAATGTTTGATGACATGTTCTATATAGATCTACTATGTCCAATGGACTTAAAGTGTGGTTCATATCCAGCATTTCCTCATCATTTTCTGTCTGGATTGTCCACCCATTATTGAAAGTGGTGAACTGATGTGTCCCACTTTTATTGTGTTGCTGTCAACTTCTTCAGTTCTGTTACTATTTGCTTAATACATCAGGTGCTCCAGAACTGGGTGTGTATATTATGATTGTTGTATCTTCTTGAGGAGTTGACCCCTTTATCATTATATAATAATTTTCTTTTTGTCTTATTATTATTTTTGGTTTAAAGGCTATTTTATCTCATATCAGAATAGCTACCCTGTCTTTCTTTTGGTTTCTACTTTCATGGAATATTTTATAATCTCAATTTTGAGCCTGTGTGTGTTTTTAAAACTGAAGCCAGTCTCTTGCAGGAAGAACTAAGTTGGGTTCTGCTTTTTTATCCATCCCTTCTGTGTTTTGATTGGTTCATTAATATCATTAGCATTTACAGTAGTTGTTGATATGTAAGAACTTATTAATGCCATATCTTTAATTGCTTTCTGGCTGTTTTTTAGTCCCCTGTTCTTTGCCCTGTTTTTTTCTCCCTGCCTTTGTGAGTTGGTAATTCTCTGTGGTGGTAGACTTTGATTCCTCTTTGTTTAGCTTTTGTGAATCTACTATAGCTTTTTGTTTTGCAGTTATCATGAGTTTACATAAAACATTTTATAGATAAAATAGTCCATGCTAAGCTAATTGCAACTGAACTTCAATTTCACACAAAAGCTCTAACCATTTAATACCCCTTTTATGCCACAGTTTACCTCTTTTTGTACATTCCTTAGCAAATTATAGTAGCTATAATTAGTTTTTAATAATCTTTTTCCTTAGCCTGTCTACTAATGCTAAGTGGTTGATTCACAATTGCGTCACAGATTTAGAGTTTTAAAAATCTGTGTATATAGTTTTACCAGTGTGTCACATATTTTTGTAGGTTTTCATGCTACTGATTATTGTCTTTTCATTTCAGACAGAAGGACTCCTTTCAGCAGAAGAATTCCTTGTAAGGCAGGTCTAGTGGGGATGTTCTCCCTCTTTTAGTTTGTCTGGGAAAGTTGTTTTTTCTCCTTCACTTCTGAAGGATAAGTTTGTTGGATAAAGTATTCTTGACTGACTTTTTTCTTTTCAATTTTATTTCAATTGTTGTAGAAATATAATTTTCTATCTTTTACTCCCATCCCAGCCCACCCACCCAGCCCTCCCCTCCTCCCTCCCACTTCCACCTGCCCCTAGTTTTTTTTTACTCATGTGTCTTTTATACTTGTTCCTGTAAACCCTTCCCCTTTTGACTTTTTTCATTCAATAGTTTGAATATGTTTTTCCACTCTTTCCTGGCCTTTATAGGGATTGCTTTGTAGATTAAAATGGACTTTTCTCTTGCTCTTTTTGGATTTTCTCTTTATCTTTATTTTCTGTGAGTGTCATAATATCTTTGAGGAGGTCATTTTGCATGGAGAAATGGGACGATCTATTAATTTTGTGAGTTTGGATGTCTAAGTCTCATCCCAGGCTTGGGAGGTTCTTAGCTATGGTTTCTTTAAATAGACATCCTGGCCCTTTCTTCTCTGTTTGCCTTCTGGAGCTCCAGTGATTCTAATATCTCTGTATTCGATGGTTTCTTGTGGGTCATGGATGCTTTCATTGCTCTTGTTCCTTTTTCTTGTTCTACTCTGTTCCTAGCATCTAGATCACCAATTTTGTCTTCCATTTGGTTTATTCTGCTGTAGATGTTCTTTATGACATTTTAAAAAATCACTAATTAAAATTTTCACCTCTAGATTTCTTTATGGTTCTTATTTATGATTTCTATCTCTTTGATAACATTTAATTTTGTCCACAAGATTTACCTATTGGGTTGAATGGTATTTCTGTTTTTTTTTGTAGCTCACCAAGTTCTTCAAAAGAGCCATTTTGAACTTTTTTTATTAGCTAAATTACTAAATTCTGCATCTTTGAGTTTCGTTGCTGAAGTATTGTTGTCTTCTGATGATGACTTGTTTCCTTAATTCATCATGTTTCTTGGAATTTTGCATTGCTGTTTTCACATTTGAAGTAGTAGTCACCTTAAAACTTTACTGGTTGTCTTTCCGTGGGAGGTATGTTTTATTGGTCTTGTTTATGTTTGGGTCGTTCACACTTCCAGCTCCCTCTAGTAGCAGAATACTTAAACTAGTATGTCTTCTCTGGTTCTTAGAAGATGGCTGCTGGAAACCTCTCTTTTGTTTTCCAGAAGGTGGCTAGAACTCAAATTTGTGTCTTCTTCCTTGCCTAACTACCCTGATTCGATTCTCTGAGGGGTATATCTGTCTGCTGGAGCTTGCTTTTGCTGATTAGCTCAGGTGTACAAGGAGCAGGCCACAAAGTGGGGATACTTATGGGTTTAGCACTTGGGGCACTGGGGGTACTCACAGGTCAGGCTGGAGGGCATCCATGATTTTAGTTTTTGCAGCAGCTCATGAACAGGCTTCCTGCTGGAGTAATAAAAACATTCAGCAGAAATTGTGTCTCTTTAATGCCCTTTCATATTTCTTATCTGACTCTTTTCTGATCATACTTCCCCAGTCACAGAGGTCTTGCCATAATACTCTGGGTGCTGCAGGAGAAAAACAGGTTTGTCCAGCTGTGTGATGCACAGCTGGTTAGCCGAGGACTCATTCATTCCTTTCCCTTCCCCCACAGGAGAGGTCTCCACTGGCTAGTTCAGCCTCATGCTTGGGGAGAGGTCACCCTGGCAAAGTCACTTTACCCTCTCCCATGTATTCCAAACAGTTACCTTACTCCAAAAGAATGCAGGAACCTATTCTTCAAAAGGTTGGACTTCTGCAAGGCTTTTGTGTACTTGGTTTTCTGTTGCCCAAATCAGAACTCTCTGGGTTTTCCCTGAATGCAGCCAAGAGGGGTGGAACTGTTCTCTATTTCATTTAATTATGCTCTAATTTCTCTATTTCCTTTCTTCTGCTGCTCTTGTTCTTTTTCCATTTCTTTTAGATGTAATATTAGCTTGTTTACTTCGGATTTTTCTTGTTTCTTGAACTAGGCCTATAAACTTCCCTCTTATTACTGCTTTCTCTGCATCCCAAAAGTTTTGATATGTCATACTGTCATTCTCATTCGTCTCTGTATGTCTTTTGTCCTCACCTTTTATTTCTTCTTTGTCCCCATAATTTTTAATAGCATGTTACTTAATCTCCACAAATATGTATCTTTTTTTGCTCACTTTTTGCAATTGATTTATAATTTAAAGCATTGTTCTTGGAGAATATGCTTGGTATGACTTTAGTCTCCTTGAATTTGTTGAGGCCAGTTTTGTGTCCCAGCATATGACCTATCTTTGAGAATGTTTTATGTGCTGTAGAGAAGAGTATAATCTGGTGTTCTGGAATGAAAGGCTCTGTAAATATCAATTACGTCCATTTAGGCTAATGTGCCATTTAAGGCTGATATTTTTTAATTGATTTTCTGTTTGGATATCTATCTATTGCTGTCAATAGCATGTTTAGGTCCCCTACTTTGATTGTGTTTTTGTCAGTTCCTCCCTTTATTTCTGTTAGTAGTTGCCTTATGTATTTCAGTGCTCCCCTATTGGGTGCACACATACTGAGAAGTGTTATGTCTTCTTGATGTAGTGTCCCGTTTGTCAGTATAAAATGTCCATCTTCGGCTCTTGCTAACTTTTTTAAACCTGACATCTATTTTGTCAGATGTAAGTATGGCTACACTTGTACTTTTGCGGATGCCATCTGCTTGGAGAGTTATTTTCCACCCTTTCGCTTTGAATCTGTCTTTGTCTTTGCAACTGAGATGTGTTTCCTGAATGCATTGTATAGAGAATTTTGTTTTTTGATTCATACCTTTTAATAAGTGAGTTCATTCCATTTGTATTTAGGGTGATTATTGATAGAAGAAGACTTCCTATAGTAAATTTATTTTTTGTTTTCTGGTGGCTCTGTGTTTCTATTGTTTCTTTTCAAGTGTGTTTCTGTCTGTTATTTTCATCTGGTTATTTTCTGCATTCCCCCCCCACCTTCATTTCCTTTTTTTTTGGCTGTCTTTGTTCAGTTCCAGATGTTGTTGTGTTTACCATTAGGTTTATGCAAAAGCAACTTGAATATACGAAGTAGTCCTTTTTTTTAACAGTTGCATCTTATCACCATTCAGCTGTGCAATTCAGTTTTTTATCCCCTTCCTTTCTATGTTTTTGTTGTCACAAATCACTTTTTTTAATGCTGTGAGTTTATTTCTAGGTTTCGATAGCTACTTTCTTTTTAAAAAATGGTTTTACCCTCTTTAACTTTTATATTTATTTAAGGTTTTGATAGCCTATTCTGAGTGAGGGTTTCAATTTCGGGTTCTGCCTGTCTTGTTAGTAATCTTGCTCATAGCTTTGCATCTTTTTGTCTGTTTGTTTCAGATAGAAGAATACCCCTCAGTATTGCCTGTAATGCAGTTGTTGTGGTGGAAAATTCCCTCAGCTTTTGGGTGTCTGGAAAAGTCCAGCTCTGCTGGATATATTGTTCTTGGCTGGTGATTTCTCTCTTTCAATACTTTGAAAATTTAATCTCTCTCTTTGCTTGCTCATAGGGTTTCTGCTAAAAAATCTGACAATAATCTAATGAGATATCATTTATTGATTATTGTCTCCTTTTCCCTGGATGCCTTGAGAATTCTTTTTGTTGTTGTTAATTTTTTATAGTTTTAATAATAATGTGTCTTGGAGAAGTCCCTTTTGGATTGAGATAATTAGGTATTCTGTTAGGTTCTTATATATGAGAATCCAGTATTTTCCAAAGGTTTGGGAAGTTTTTTTGTCAATTATTTGTTTGTGTAGGCTCTCTGTTCCCTTACCCTGCTTTTCAACTCTTAGTATATATACCCACTATTCTAATATTGCTGTTTCTAATGGAGTCAGATAGTTCTCATAGAGAGCTCTATTTCTTTTTTACTCTTGATTCTCTTCTTCCACAACAGTCATTTCTAGACTTATATTTTCTCTGTCACTAATTCTTCCCTCCATCTTGTCTTTTCTGTTTCCTAAGCTTGCTAATTCATTGTCTCTTTTATTGAGCTCTTTGGCTCTGTAATTTTTCTTTTCTTTTCTCTTTATTAATCTTCACTTGAGGACATGCTTATTGATTTTAGAGAGAGGAGAAGGGAGGGAGAAAGGGAGAGAAACATCAGTGTGAGAGAGAAACATTGATGGGTTGCCTCTAGTATGTACCCCAACCAGGGATTGAACCTGTAACCTAGACATATGCCCTGACTGGGAGTCAAACCCGTGACTTTTTGGTTTATGGGATGATGTTCCAATACCTGAGCCACACCAGCCAGGGCCTGTTTGGTTTCTTTATACATACAATTTTAATCTCTTTGGTGAAGTATTCCTTTTGTTCAATTTTATTTCTGAGTTTGTTGAGTTGCCTTTTTGAGTTTTCTTGGATATTGTTGTTTGTCAGAACAACAATCTTGAATTCTGTCATTTAAGCCACATATTTACATGTATTTATGTTTATTTTCTGAAAATTTTTTACTTTCTGAATTCCCTTGATATCTTGGTTATTCCTTGTACATGATGGATTATTTCTCTGCCTTGACATTTGTGGAGATGAAAGCTGCCTTTTTAATGCGAGAAGCATCTTTTAAATTAAATTTATCTGAAAGCTCCTTTAAAAAAAGAACTTTGGAAATGGTAAATGGTAATGGAGAAAAATATAGTAAAGATTAAATTAAAAAAATAAAAAGAACTTTGATAGGTAGAGGGCTTTCTTTTATTTTCCTGTAGGTGGCGCAGAAGTGCAAGTTTTTATTTTCTCTCACTGGCTCTCCTGGGGCTTCTGATATCTGTGTGTGACAGTTTCTTGTCTGTAGTGGAAAGTGCTCAGTATTCCCCAGGAGGTGGGCATCCTCTCCATGATCTGGTTGCCTCAGTCTTAGGACAGCACTCCATGGACTGAAAGGGATGGACTATGATTAGGACAAACTGCCAAGTACCTCCTAAGAAGGACCACGTCACTTCTGTGAAATATTTCAGAGTAAAAGTATACATGTACATACACAGCATTATGAAGGTGGTATGACAGAAGCTTGAGCATTGAATACTCTGAACAGAGTATTTTCCCTGTCCATTTAAGCCATGGAACAGAGAAATTAGATTCTTGTTCTTAAATTGAGATCTTAGAAACTGAGCAATGTTTTACATTATTTCGAGAAGTGGCATAGCACGGTGCTCAAGGAGCAGAGTTTCTGAAACCCAGTTGCTTGGGTTTAAATCCTGGCTCTGTCACTTACAAACCATGTGCCTTTTGGCAGGTTAAATATGTGTACCTTAGTTTCTTCATCTGTATAGCAGGAATAATAATTGTCTTGACCTCAAAGGGCTGCTGTGAAGATTTAATGAGTAAACCTGTATAAAGTGCTCAGAATGGAGGCTTACATAGTAAGCACCACAAGGTGGTTGTTATTATTTAATAATGAATTTATTAATAATAGAAACCATCAGTTCCTGATGTTATGCTTTATTTAAGTATCTGATGCCCTCTGGTGATACAAAAACTCTTTGCTTAAAAATCAAACAAACAAAAGCAAACAGAATAAAACTTAATAACGATCAAGGGCAGTGTTATGCTCATAAATGTTTAACCACTACTCCTGAGGGAGGGTAGACCCTCATTTGTAAGTGCAAATACTTCAAGTTACTCCGTGGTGACACTGAACTCGGAGCTCGGAAGAGACGTGCACGGTCAGTTCTGGGAACCGGCGGAAGCTGGCCGGAACCGGCGGAAGCTGGCCTCCAGCACACACTGGAAGCGTCTCATTTTCATTCGAGTTAAGTATGTGTTTTTGAAATTGCACACTGAAAATTCAGGAGAACATTTGAAGATATTACATTTTCTTGATGCAAATCTTGTGAGCCTTACTTCATATTTAGCTGTCTTGTGAGTATGTGTTTGTCTGTGTGTACACACTTTAGGCCAAGAAATCAAGCATTTGATATATAGGCTGATCTCTCTAAATAAATCAAATCAAATTATACCAGATAAAAAAATAAAAAAGATTGATAATCCAGCTGATAATTTCACTTTCTATAGGAAGGATATTTTTGAATGATCATTTAAACGTTTTAAAATGATCCTAGGTGTGCACTTCCGAGAAGCACTGCCTGTGTGATAAGGGCTGGACCAGCTCCACCTGCAACCAGAAGTCCAGAGAGGCCGACACCCTCACTGCAGGCAAGTGTCTCTCTGTCTTCCAGCGTCCTGTCAGTGAAGTTCTCAGACTGCTCATCTTGACAAAAACAAAGTTACATTCTCTCCACTTAGGAAGAAACAAGTATTTGTAATTGAAAGGCAAATAGGCTTCTCTCAAGAAATGGAAACAAAATATGCCTTCTTAATCTTGCTCTTTTTTTCCCTAACTTTCAAATATCATGATTGAAGCTGAGAGTATCTTTTAAAATTTGCACTTACTGATATCATTGATTTTCCTCTTTTAAGACTATCTTTCAACATTCCCTCCTTCATAATTGATCCTGTGATCTCAGCTATACACAATTACTCTGTGTGACCATGTGTTTGTTAATAGAGGAAATGAAGGAAATTGAAGATAAATTTTACTCTGAAGAAGTTTACAAATTAAATGAGAAAAACTCACCAGTTGCTGTTAAAGAGATCCTGGAGGGATGAGAGTACAGTATTGTATCTGTTCACCATGTCATTCATTCACTGATTTGGCAAATATATATGGAACTCCTAAATATGCTAGGTGGTGGTCATGTGGCACGAGAGATACACGGTAAGCTAAATAAGGGCCCTCTTCTTGTGGAGTTAAAGAATATGTTCAGGGCACCATACCCTGTGCTAACTAGTCACAGAATAAGGGTTAGGAATTAAGTCTCCTGATTTTTATGCCAGTGCCATTTTAGTAGTGCTGTAATGGCTCAATATATAAAAATAGACCCCTAATGTAAAAAAGTCAACAGTCTACTAAAGAAAAATAGAATATGCACAAATATAGTGAGATTCTGTAATGATGCAACCTGTAACAATGCAAATTCATTGGATAATTTTGCAATCACACCATACCACATTATACTCATATATCACTGAAATTTATAAGTGTTGATAAATTACACTTGCACCCACTTATAGTGTTATAAAGAGAGTTTTTGCTGTAGCTGTCATGTAACAGAATATGTTGCAACTTTCTGGAACTTGGTTTTCATCCTTTTAGAATAAGAGGTAGTAGGAGATAGTCCAAGGTATTATGATTCTGTTATGTTTTTGTGTTACTTGAATGACCACAAAAATTACGGACACTGTCATTAGTTTGTTGGTTTCAAAGTAAAAGTATACAGCTTAATTTTTTACTCTAATCTGTAATGGTTTTTGTTTTTAGGTTTAATCATGAAAAGACCTTTTTGGAAATCTGAAAAGAGCCGGTGGCTTCTAGGTTTCTACGTCGCTTTTACTGTTCTTGTCGTAGCAACCGTAATAGCTGTTTCACGGAATCAACTGAAAAAGTGGTTCACCAAGGAAGAGGAATCCCTAAGTAGCGAGTAAATTTGTGTTCTGAAGTTAAACTTTAGTACCGTTTGAATCTAGTCCCTTGTAAGGCATTATCATGAGCCACAACAATATACTTTATAAGAATTTTGAGTATTACATTAATATGTCATTTAGTTATGTATGACAATTTTGAATAGTCTCATTTTAGAGATACAAAGATTCAGGAGTATAAATTTAAGTAACTATCCAAAGTCATTGCTTTGGTAATAGAGAGGAAATAGCCCTAGTGGTTCTCAGTGATCCATGCATGTCACTTTACAAGAGAAACAAAGTGTTAACATGCAGATTTCTGGGCCTTATCACACATGAAATATTGCAGTTTGCATTACTGCCTCATGTAAGAAGTCCTTTTAAAAAGATCTTTGGGATAAAGTTTTCAGAAGGTAAATTTATAATTCATTCTACAAGATATTTTTCTTTTTCTTTTTTTCTTTTTTAAAGATTGTGTTTATTTATTTTTAGAGAGAAGTGAAGGGAGGGAAAAAGACAGGGAGAGAAACATCAATGTGTGGTTGCCTCTCAGGCATCCCCTACTGGGGACCTGGCCCGCAACCCAGGCGTGTGCCCTGACTGGGAATTGAACCAGTGACCCTTTGGTTCACAGGCCCATGCTCAATCCACTGAGCTACACCAGCCAGGGCTGTTTAAAAAAAATAATAATTCAAACACAAAGACACAGAAAAAGGTGATGCCCATTTGCACACCATTAGAAATGAATGTGAATGGTAAGGTTTTTCTTATTTCTCTTATGAAATTACTATTGCATCTCTTCAGTGGCAGCCCCTCCAGTGTTGCCTTCCTGCCTGCAGAGCACGCGCTGTGCCCTGGAAGTGGGTGCGAGCCACGTCATTGCACTGCATGTGGCCGCACCCGTGTGCCATAGCTAGAATTATATACTGTGTTGGATTTTTATATTTCTTATAGATACGTTTTCTCTTTTAATTCTAACTTTGTTTATATAGTTTTTTTTCCTTCTTTCATGAGTGGTTTTGGTTTTGTTGAGATCTCTATATTTTCTTTGTGTTTATCACCCTTAAGTTATGCTCTTTTCCCCCTCTCTGCTTTAGTTACCTTTGCTCTGTTTAATTCTAGCTCCCTTGAATCTAATGCTTTGATTATTAATTTTCAATTATTCTTGTTTTCTAATGTATGCTTCAAAAGTTGAAACTTTCTCCTTTGTATATCATTTTACCTGCACTTTCCAGTTTTTAAGATATAGTTGACATTTCATTCAAAAAATTCAAAATTTCCAGTACAATTTCTTTTTTAAGTCATGACTAAATTGTGTTTTCTAGTTTCTGGTTATGTCATTTATTTTTGTTGCCCTAAAAATAATTTTTAATTTTATTACTAATTGAGAGAGACTTGTCTCTAGTATTTAGATTCTTAAGTGTTGGAACCAGAAAGGAAGTCAATTTTTGTAAAAAAGAAAATGTGTCCTTGAAATGTAGTCTTGAATGACTGTGACATGGTATGTTGGTTTCTTTGTTTCCAGGATACACTTTTTGTTGTGCTGTTTCCCGTCTTTATACTGACTGAGTTTTTTCCCGTCTACTTTGTGATCTATTTTCTGTGAGAAGCAAACTGAAGTGTTTCCATATGCCATGGATTTCCTTCTGACTGTGGAGACTTCCGTTTTGTATATTCAGAGGCAGTGACAAAATGCATAACATTCAGTGTAGTTATATTTTTAGCCGTAGTTTTATTATTAATAATTTTGTCTTTTAAAAAATATTTTATTTATTTATTTTTAGAGAGGGAAGGGAGGGAGAAAGAGACAGAGAGAAACATCAATGTGTGGTTGCTGGGGGTCATGGCCTGCAACCCAGGCATGTGCCCTGACTGGGAATCGAACCTGCGACACTTTGGTTCGCAGCCCGCGCTCAATCCACTGAGCTACGCCAGCCAGGGCTAATAATTTTGTCTTAATTTCTATCCTTACTGTTTTAAATTGTTACATTAACTTGCTGTTTGCAAGTGAGATTAACCTAGTACATCTTTTTTCATCCCATATTCTTAACCTTCCTACGTTTTTAGTTGGTTGTCTTATAAACAGCCTTTATATGGAATGTAATAGTGGAGTTTGTTATGCTTAATATATGGTGGTATGTATTTAGACAGAGGTTTGCCATGTTCTTTTTTTCTATTTACCATCCTTCCTAATTTTTCTTTTCCTATAATTCATTTTATTGATTTTTGCTGTTCATTTTTCTTCTACTATGTTGCACAGTTTTGCATTTTTTATTTTAATACCTTTCTTTAAACCTTGGTAGTTACGGTTACTGCTGTATAATGTCTAGATTTAACATTATATGTAGCCTTCTCCCTCACGGCAGAGGCATCTTAGCCCTTCAGCACTGAGCTCTCTTCTTCAGTCTGTCATTCAGTTTTCAGTTTCCCTCGTGTAAGTTATTGTTAGGTTGCTCTTATCATAATTATATTTAGTCGATACTTACTAGAATTTCCTGCTATATTTCCCAACATCTTTGCTTACTATTTTTATTTTAAATGTTTTGTTTGGAAATTATTTAAGAAATGTAAAAAGTTGCAAAAATTAACACACTTGTACTCTTCACTTAGGTTTTCCCAATGGTAATGTCTTACATTAATATAGTACATTGCACAGCCAGGGACTTGGTGTGACACATTATTGTTAAACTGTAGATCTTACTCATATTCATCAGTGTTTAAATGCACTCATATTTGAGTGTGTGTGTGTATAGTTTCATGAAATTTCATCACATGGTTTTGTGTACCAACACTGCCATCGTTGCCATTCTTTTTGGAACCCTACTTTTTCATTCTAGGTTTAGTTTTCTTCCTGGGAAGTACATATTTCAGGAGTTATTATAGAATCTATGTATAATAGTTTGTTTGACTTATGAGTCTGAAAATGACTTTATTTCATTTTCACTCTTAAATGACTGTATATAGGTATGGAATTTTAGGTGAATGGTCATTTCTGTCGTCCCTTTTATGTTATGCCATGGAATTCTGGCATTTACTGGTTTGTGAGATGTCTGCTGTCAGTTTAATTCACTCACTTCTACTTTTATACTTAAATTACATTTTTTCTCTAAGTTAGCTTCTTAAGTTTTCTTTTGTCTGAGCTATGATGTTACTGAATTATTACTTGGTCTGATATGAGTTTGCTTTTATTTACCAAGTTCTGAACTCAGTATAATCTTTAAAAATATTTTTAAATTAAATTTATTGGGGTGACATTGGTTAATAAAAATATATAGGCTTAGTGTACATTTTATGATACTTGATCTGTGTATTACATTGTGTGCCCACCATCCAAAGTCATCTCCTTTGTCATCATATATTTGACCCCTTTAACCCTTTGCCACCTTCACTTCACCCCCTTCACTCTGGTAAGCGCCATACTGTTGTCTGTGTCTATGAGTTTTTGTTTGTTTTGCTTATTTGTTCATTTGTTGCTTTTAGTTTTATGTCCCACATATGACTGAAATCATATGGTTGTCAGCTTTTTCTGTCTGACTTTTTTAACTTAACATGATATTCTCAAGGTCCATCCAAACTGTCTCAAATGGCAGAATTACATCTTTTCTTATGGCTGAGTGGTGGTCCATTGTATGTGTGGACCACATTTTCTTTATCCAGTCATCTACTGAGGGACACTGTTGTTTCTATGTCTTGGCCACTGTGAATAATGTTGCAGTGAACATTGGGGTACATACATCTTTGTGAATATTTTTTTTTGAAAATTTTCAGGTAGATACCCAGAAGAGGGGTTACTGGGTCATATAGTAACTCTATTGTTAATTTTTTGACAGACCTCCAAACTGTTTTCCATAGTGGCTGTAGCAGTTTATGTTCCCACCAGCAGTAAATGAGGGTGTCTTTTTCTCCACAACCTCTCCAACACTTGTTATTACTTGTTTTGTTGATAAAAGTCATTCTAACAGGTGTGGTATCTCATTGTAGTTTTGATTTGCCTTTCCCTAGTAGCTAGTCAAGTCAAATGCCTATTCATATATCCATTGGCCATTCGTATGTCTTCTTGGGAGAAGTGTGTCTTCAGGTCCTCTGCCCATTTTTAAAATTAGATTGTCTGTTTGTCTGGCATTGAGTTGTATGAGTTCTTTATATATTTTGGATATTAACCAATGTTGAAACTGTTTGCAAATATCTTCTCCCATTCAGTTGTTTGCTATTATTTTATTGGTTTCTTTTGCTATGCAAAAGCTTTTCAATTTGATATAGTCCCATTTTTTATTTTTGCCTTTACTTCCTTTGCCTTTGGGGTAAAATTGATAAAGTCTTTTTTAAAAACAAGGTCCACAAGTTTAGTACCTATGTTTATTTCTATATAAAGTATTGTTTCAGGTCTTATGCTTAGGTCTTTGAATCAGGTCTTTGACTCATTTTGAATTAATTTTTGTGCATGGCAACAAACTAATCTAGCTTTCTAATCATTCTTTCTAATCATTCTTTTGCACGTGGCTTTCCATTTTCCCAGAACCATTGATTGAAGAAAGTTTCTTTTCTTCATTGTATGTTTTTGGCTCCTTTGTCAGAAATTATTTTCTCATATACATGTGGGTTTATTTCTGGGCTGTCAGTTCTGTTTCATTGGTCTGTGTGTCTGTTTTTCTGCCAATACCATGCTGTTTTGATTGTCCTCGCTCTGTCATATAATTTGAAGTCAGGTAGTGTCAGGCTTTGTCACTTTTCTCAAAATTGCTTTGGCTATTTGAGGTCTTTTGTGGTTCCATACAAATATGATGATTTCTGTTTTTTAAATGTCATTGGGGTTTTGATGGGATTGCATTAAATCTGTATATTGCTTTGGGTAATATGAATATTTTAACTATGTTAATTCTTCCCATCCATGAAGATGGAATATCTTTCTATGTTATGGTATATTTATCAATCTCTTTTAATAATGCTTTGTAATTTTCCAGTACATAGGTCTTTCACATCCTTTATTAAGTTTATTTCTAAGTATTTCATTCTTTATGTTGTGATTATAAAAGAAATTGTTTTATTTTTCATTTTCAATTTTTTCATAGGTGTGCAGTGGGGTTTTGTACATTGATTTTATCCTTGTAACTTTGCTGTATTTGTTTATTTTTTCTAATAGCTTTTTTTGTGGAGTCTTTAGGGTTTTCTATATAAAGAATCATGTCATCTACAAAAAGTGGCACTTCTTCATTCCCAGTTTGGATGTCTTTTATTTCTTTCTCTTGTCTTATTGCTCTGGCTAGGATTTCCAGTGCTTGTTCAGTGCCAAGAGTGGTTAGAGTGGACATATTTGTCTTGTTCCTGATTTTGGAGGAAAAGCTTTCTGCTTTTTACTATTGAGTATGATATTAACTGAGGGTTTATCATATATGGCCTTTATTATGTTGAGGTACTTTTCTTGTGTACCTGTTTTATTGAGTGTTCTAATCATAAACTGATGTGGCATTTTATCAAGAGGTTTTTCTGCATCTATTGATAAGATTATATAATTTCAGCCTTTATTTTAAAGGTGTATCACATTGATTGATTTGCATATGTTGAACCATCCTTGTGCCCCTGGAATGAACCCCATTTGATCGTGATTTCTTATTTTTAATGTATTATCATATTCAATTTGCTAGTATTTTGTTTAGTATTTTTACACCTGTATTCATCAGAGATATTGATCTGTAGTTATCTTTTTCTTTTTGTTATCCTCACCAGGTTTTTGTATCAAGGTTATGCTGGTCTCATAAAATATATTAGAAAGTATTGCTTTAAAATTTTTTAAAATTTCATTTTATTTTATTTTCTAACACAAATATGCTTTGTTTACTATATTCCCTATGCTGTACTTTACATCTCTGGGACTATTTTGTAACTACCACTTTGCACTTAATTCCTTCATCTTTTTCTCCCAGTCCCCTAACCCTCTCCCCTCTGGCAACCATCAGTCTGTTCTTTGTATCTATGACTCTGTTTCAATTTTGTTATTTCATTTATTTTGTTCTTTGTATTGCACATATACATGAAATCATGTTATTTTTCTTTCTCTGACTGACTTATTTCACTTAGCATAATACCTTCTCATCCATACTGTCACAAATGGTGATATTTCATTCTTTTTTTATGGCCAAATGTTCCATTGCATATACATACCACAACTTTTTTATTTACTTGTTTATTAACGGGCACCTGGGTGGTTTACATTTATTGGCTATTGTAAATAAAGCTGCAATTATGTCTTTCTTCAATTATGGAAAATTCTAAGTCATCATCTCATCAATGATTGACACTTTCCTATTCTATCTCTTCATGCTTCTGAAATTCCTATATACAAAGGCCTTTCATTTTAGCCTCTACATTGGTGGTAATGGTGATGGTTGCTCTTTTTGCTTCTCCTTTTCATTCAACCCTAGAATAAAGCTTTTAAACACTATATAATAATATTAATCATTTTAGTATGTGTAATTCTGTGAATTTAACTAATATATACACATACTATGACCACAGAAAAAAATACAGAACTATTCCATCACTGTAAAAATTCCCTCTCATTGCATCTCCGGCTTCTGGCCCTGCCAAGTCTGTTTTCTTTGCCTATACCTTCACCTATTTCAGAACTTTGTATAAATGGAATCATACAGTACGCAGTCTTTTGAGCCTGCCTGCTTTCCCTTAGCATAGTGCATTTGAGATTCACACATGTTGTTATGTGTATCAGTAGCTTGTTCTGTTTAAACATATAGTTTTAATGTGGTATAATTGACATACAATAGATTGGATATATTTTACATGAAACCATTCCCATAGTCAAGATTATAAGGGTGTCTGTCGTGCCCAAGAGTTTCCTTGTGCCTTTGTGTAGTGCTCACCCACCTTTGCCTCTCCCACCTCCCTCGTTCCCAGACTCCTGCTGATCAGCGTTCTGTCACTATAGTCTAGTTTGCATTTTCTACAAGTTTATATAAATGGAATTTTACAGTGTGTACTTTTTATTTTTATCTGGTTTATTTAATTTACCATTATTATTTTGCAATCCATTCATGTTCTTTTGTGTATTAAAAGTTTTTCCTTTTTATTGCTGATACCTTTTTGGTTGTATGAATGTGCTGTGATTTGTTTATCTGTTTATCTGTTGATGGATTTCGGGGTTGTTTTTGGTATTTAACTGTTATAAGTAAAGCCATGTTTATTTTGACAAGTTAATGGAAGATGGTAGCTATAGCTGAAAGGCCTCATTTTTTAATTGGGTTGTCTTTGTTTCAGTGAGTCATTCACATCTTTTAATTATTTTTAAAATGGGCTGTTTGTCTTCCTACTATTACATTTGAGTGTTCTTCATATATTCTGGATACAAGTACTTTATCATATGTATGATTTGCAAATATGTTCTCTTACTCTGAGACTTGTCTTTTCATTCTTTCAAATAGCAGAAGTTTCAAATTTTGATGAAATCCACTGTATCAATTTCTTCTTTTATAAATCATGATTTTGGTATTGTATCTAGGAAATATTTGCCTAAGCAAAGTTCATGTAGATATTCTCCTATGTTTTATTATAAAAATTTTGTAGTTTTAGGTTTTGCACTTAGGCTCATGTTCAGTTTGAATTAAGTTTTATACAGTTCAAGAGGTATGGTTAAAATCAGCTCTCCTTTTCCATAAGAATATCCAATTGTTCTAATGCCATTGCTGTTTAAGCTTCATTAAGCAGGATTAGAATAGTCAGCACTGCTAAGGCAATACCCTTGTGAGTAACTCTGCCCGGCTCACCATGAATTATGAGGTTTTTCACCTGAGGTGACGGGTACACAAACCATCCCTGTCCCTTTGTGTGCACAGCAGATTGCTCCCTTTCTTCATTTCAGAGAATTTTTTTTTCCCTCTGACTCAGGTAGTCTCCTTACTTGCACTTCTGCTTAAGACTCAACGGGGACCCTCCACGGATCTCAGGACGTCTCTGTGTGCAGCCCTTTCCCTTTCTGCTATTTTTCCCTGTGAATTCTAGCTGCCTTGCCCGTCCTAGACTCCCTATTCCATTTCCCCAACTCAGGGAACCTTCTGGCTTTGCCTGTGCTCCTTCCTGTGCTATAGCCTGGAAGTTCTCATCAGGCAATAAGGAGGGTCAAATATAGGTCTCTTCTTTTTTATTCCCTTCTCTCAGAGATCACTGTCCTGCATTGACATATTCCATGTCTCAGAACCACTGTTTCATACATTTTGTCAGGATTTTCAGTTGTTTCAGGCAGGAGGGTAAACCTAACCTGTACTTCATCTTGGCCAGAATGGAAGGATGTCTATGGTTTATAACTGCATACCCCATGTTCTGTTTTATTTCCTCAGTTCAGACTTCCACCAACTCTTCTTCCATCTTTGTCCTGTAATAGTCCTATGGAATCTATTCTTGCAAAGATTTACATGCAAGCATGTAATTCTTATGTTAAAGTTATAAAAACAATTCATGTTGTATTTCTTGGTGTGTGAATTTGCTGGTTTGCAGTGACTGTTGACGCTCACGCTTTTCGTGGTTTGTAATCATACACTCTTTTATCCTCAGTGTCTGTGATTTTCCTGTGAGAATTATGTTGAAAGAATTATGTTTTCCTTGTTGAAAACACACACATGTGGGTTGTTTGATTTTTGCTTCTTTTAAAGCAAAAATACTTAAAGCAATTGCAATGTATGGCATTCAGGAACTTGTAGTGTGTGAGCTGGGATCCCGGAAGTATACTTTTTAAAGGCTTGGGAGTCCTACTTCTCTGTCCTACTTCTCTCATTGATATACTTTCCCCATCTGCATAGCATCATTTTCCTGCTGTATTCCAAAGGCTACTAACTGGTCAGAGGTGATATTTTTTTTTAATCTTGAGACAAAATTTCTATTTTTCCTCTCCTATGTGCACTTTAAAAAATAAATTTATTAGAGTGGCATTGGTTAATAAGATTGTATAGGTTTCAAGTGTCCATTCTGTGGTCAGAGTCTTTATTATCCCTGTTTTATGGGTGGAGTGGCTCTCCCTGGCTCCCAGGTGTAGTGAAGGAGCTCACTTACAGTTTCACACGTGCAAAGGCCTCAGACCTGATTTCCTTTTAAGGAAGGGCTGCTCAATCTCCAGTCCTAAAGGAGTATCACAGTCTCAGATACCACTGCAGTCATTCAGTTTCAGCTCCTGTTTATCCTTTGAACTCCACTGCTTTATTTCCTCTAGCACCACAAGTCTTTTTTTGTTTTTAATCTCAGTTATGTATTAAATTTTTATTAGGTTTTTTCAGCACTCCTCTATGTGAGGATTGGAAGGGGGAAATATCTTGTCTGTCTACTCTACAAGGTTGTCTAGAAGTCAATAGGGATTTTAACTTACAAAATGTAGCATTTCTCATCCTTGCCAGTGTGGCTCAGTTGGTTGGAGTGCCATATAGTAACGAAAAGGCTACAGGTTCAAGTCCTGGTCAAGGCACGTACCTAGGTTGCAGGTTCGATTCCCAGTCTAGGCCTGTATGAGCCTGGTCCGGGTGCTTATGGGAGGCAACCAATTGATACTTCACTCTTGCACTGGTGCTTTTCTCTTCCTTGCTCTCTAAAAGCAGTGAAAAAAAAATGCCCTTGCATGAGGATAGAAAATATGTAGCATTTCTTTATCAATGAACAAAAAGTTAAATGTTGAAGTATAAAGGTAAGAATCAGGTATTCAGAGTCAAACCTATATTTTGTATTTAGAAGTGACAAGCAGAAACCAAAGCATATCTGTGTCTTCTTAATACTCTCCTCACCAAAATATTTGGCTTTTGTACTCTTTGTGGATATGGTATATGGGTAAGTAAGTTATTTAAAGGTATCTTTTTTCCGGTGACCTGGACGTTATCTTCTTTATTGATAACCAGTCTTGTAAAAGAGACAACACTGCTTATAAACTGTCCTTTTATTTATGCAGTAGGTGAACTTTCCCAGGACTAACTTGAGACATTATTTTCTACTTTTTAAATATCCAGATCAGAAAGCAGCATTCACACATATACCACCACCAAGTAAGTAAATTAGAATGTTTTTAAGACACATGTTGAAAATTAAAAATGAATTAATGATTCACAATTAATTTCTAGGTATTGTTTGAGCTCCTGCAATTGGTAAAGTAATGCACTGAAACTAGGGCACTAATATGTAAAAATTTACTTTCGAGTAAATTAGTTTTTTACTTATTTGGAAGTCTGCTTTGAAGAAACAAGGAAAAAAATAGCTGACTCTAGTAAGAAATAGATTGTGTATAATTAGTAAAGAAAAAGGATGTGTAGCCCAACCTGCAAGAAATATTGCAGGTTTGGTTTCAACTGCTGTGATTAAGTGAATGTTGTAATAATGTGAGTTATGTGAATTTTTTGGTTTCCTAGTGCATATAAAATTATGCATGTATTATATTATACCATATATTATAGTCTATTAACTACTAGATATTATAGTCTATTAAGCATGCTACAGCACTATGCTTTTAAAAAACAACATACATACTTTAACTTAAAAATACTTCCGTATTAACATTGCTAGCCATCATCTGAGCCTTCGATGAGTCGTGGTCTTTTTGCTGTGGATGGTCCTGCTTCAGTGTTGTTGGTTGCTGACTGGTCAGGCTGGCGGTTGCTGAAGCTTGGGGTGGCTGTGGCAGTTTCTTGAAAGGAGAGGGCAATGAAGTTTGCTGCATCAGCTGACACTTTTTTTTCCCCACAGATGATTTCTCTGTAGCATGTGTTGCTGTTTGATAGTATTTTACCCACAGTAGAATTTCCTAAATTGGAATCAGTTCCTTCAAACCCTACCACTGCTTCATCAATTAAGTCTATGTTATACCCTAAATCTTCTGTTGTCATTTCAACAATCTTCATATCTCCATCAGGAGTAGATTCTGTCTCGAGAAACCATTTTCTCCGCTCATCCATAAGAAGCAAGCTCTCAACGGCTCAAGTGTTGTTACTGGATTGCCACAGTTCAGTCTCACCTTCAGGCTCCACTTCTAACTCCCGTTCTCTCACTGCGCCCTCTGAGCCCGCAGTTGTTCCCTCCCCAAAGTGCTGAGCCCTCAGTCAGCTGGCTCCCCGCTCCTGTTAGTGTTGCTGTTTTGGCCTCTTTCCATGAATCCCTAATGTTCTTCATGGCATTTAGAATGGTGTTTCCTTTCCAGAAAGTTTTCAGCTTACTTTGCACAGATCCATTCTGTTTCTTAGATTTATTGACATAACTTTTTCACAAGCTGGGCTCTGAAAAACACCCTGCCAGAGGGATTAAAAATCAGTAATCTCAAGAGTTTTTCAGTAGTCGGATTTAATATGTTCATGTACTTATAACATATTTGCCAATATATTTAGACTACAGTCTATGATTTTATTTTTTTCTATTGATTATACTTTTCAATATTTCTTCTGTTTCCTTACATGTCATTATATCAATAGTGCTGTTATTGTTTTTTCTTTCCATCTATTAATTTGGTCATTATATGTTCTAATTTTATTCTTTTAGTTGTATTTTTTAGTTATATTATTTATTAAATGTAGTTGATTTTGCAAATATATATACACATATACACACAGTTATATTCTTCTAATAACATATAGATCTTAACCCATTTAACTCTATGAGGCCTGTTCAGAAAGTATCCATCCATGTAATATGAAAAATTGAGACATTTATTTTTCTATAAATGTATGTACATAGGACACATTTAAAGATAAAAGATAAACATTGTACATAGGACAATGATGCCTCAGTCCCTGTCAAAGTAGGCACCTTGGGGCCTCATATAGTTCTCTCAGTGTCTCTTCCACTGTTCAATATGCTCTGCAAAATTTTTTGTTGGAATCGCCATCAGCTGCCCCATTGTATTTTCCTGAATCTCATTAACAGTCTGAAATCTCTTCCTTTTCAAAAGTGATACTAGTTTTGGAAAAAGCCAGAAGTCACAGGGTTCCAAATTTTGGCTGTAGGAGGGTGAATCACCTGGGTGATTTGATGTTTCGCCAAAACTATGCATGAGACATGATGCAGGAGCAGGCATGTTGTCACCAACCATCAGCTGCCCATAGCTGCATTCTTCTGGATCATCCAAATAGTTTCTGTGGAGGAATGTTCAAGCTTACCGTAAAATTTAATGCAGATTCATTGCTCTACTTGCTCAGCCATTTTGAATGCTACAGCCACAGGGTACACATGCTCACTCAACAGCATCTACTGCCCACACTGACTAGTACAGTGAAGCCATCATTATTCACACATGTGCATTCCAGTCCACTCGCCTTGGCTGCCATATACATTGATGTCATGCAAACCATTCTTGTTATATTAAGAATGGCTGGACTTTTTCTGGACAGATCCTATACATTTTCCTTCACTTACTCTTACATATTTTTATCATTTGGGGTTTATTTACTCCTGAATTTTAACCTACTTCAAATCTTTTAGTGTTCAGTATCCCTTTTGATGAAGTACCATATTTTTGTCATGCATAATATACACTTCTTTGCCATAATTTTTGAGGGAAAAATAAGGATGTACATTATACATGAGGATTAATAATAAGATATGGGTGTGCACTATACGTGGTGAAATATGGTACATCTCTTAGAAACTCTATTAGTGAGTCTGTGTGTAGTGAGCTGTTTATCTTATTTGTCTAGAACTGTCTTTATTTTATTTTCATTCTTGAATGTGAATTTATGTAGTATGGAAGTCTTGGTTGAGAGTTATTTTGCATCAGCTATTTGATAATATATCAGTGACACCTGGCATTTACTGATGATGATGATAAATCTTTTGTTAGTATGTTAGTTCATTTATTGCTTTACATACATAGTGACTTCAAGCAACATTTATTTATTATCTTGAAGTTATGTAGGTCAGAAATCCAGGTGGATTTGTCTGGGTTGTCACAAGGCTGACCCGAAGGCTGGAAGGCCAGGCTGAACTCTCAGGTCATTCCGGGTTGTAAGCAGAACCTAATTTCCTGCAGTTGTAGGTCTGAGGTATTTATTTCCTTGCTGTCTGCCTGCTAGAGGCCCCTCCTGATCCTCCCACTCACATGACTTTGCATGTACCTCCCTTCATCTTCAAAGAAACAAGGGCATGCCAGGTCTTCCTCAGGCTTTGGCTCTCTCTTAGCTCCCCTCTGCCACTAGCAGGAGAAAACTCTCTTTTTAAAGAGTTCACCTGATGGTGTCATGCCCACCAAAAACTCTGGATTTTATAATCAGCTGATCTGGAGCTTTAATTACATTTGCAAATTCTCTTCAGAGCAGTACTTAAAAACTGTTTAAATATCTAAAGAATGGGAATCTCAGGGGGCCATCTTTAGAATTTGGCCTGATACTGCCCCGAAAGTGTTTCTTTGTCCATCCATAAAGATCTTGTTTCATTATGATGTATTCTGGTAATTTTTTAAAAATCACGAACTGGAACTCAATATTTTCTTTCAATGTGAAGCCTTCCTTTGGAAACGTTCTAGACTTCTTCTCTTCAAATATTGAGTCTCCCTATTCTAAATCTTGTATTAAAGTTTTCCAAGTTTTTTAGCTGGTCTTTTTTTTATATTCAGAGATGGGCTAAAGTAGGTTAAATTACCAGCCATCATTGCCTGAAAGGTAAGTTATAAGCACGGATACCAAATAATAAACATAAACATAATAATAATACAAATAATACAAATAAATAAAATAATTAATAAATAATAATACAAGAATAAACTGTGTTTCAAATACAACTGTAAGCCTACTTTTACCCATCTGTGTATTAGGCTTACAGTTGTGAGTTTGTGAAACTCAGAATTTATTGTTGTATTATTACTTATTGGTTATTGTATTATTTTTCATTTGAATGACTGTAAACCCACATTTGCCCCACCCTGTATTTCTGTTTACCTGGTGTTCTGGCTGATTTCCCTAAACAATTTAAAAATCAGCAATTTTTTTCTAGTTTTGTCATTTCTTGTTTAATGGACTCTGTTCCTTTATTGGTCCCTATGGAATCCTAAGCATTTTTTTTTGAAGTTTTTCTGTTACCTGTACTTCTCAGTGTATGAATTCTTTAGTTTGCTCTGGCTGTGGACCTTAGCTTTTACTGGCTTTGTCTTTGATTGTAAGGCTATTTTAAGCAGCAATGCTTGTCTCATGAGAATTCTACATATCCTGCTTTGTAGAATCCTCCTGTGGAGAGCATTTCATGTTTTATCCTCCTAAGTCGCCCATTTTCATGCACTTGTTAGACCTGGAGAGCTAGGATTCTGAGGAAGCACGAGCTTGTATCCTGAACCTGTACTTGTTAAAGACTTAAGGTTCCTGCTTCTCTATGTGGTATCTGTGTTATCCATCTTTACCGCATTTTAAGCACTTAGGGTTCTTGTGTCTCCAGGTGGTGCTTTCTCATCTACACTTTTAAGGAAATGTCCCCACCCTATCCTAAAGACCAGTGGTAGGAGCGTTTGCTGTCCCTGTTTCACGGATGGTAAGGCCCTTCATGGCTGCCAGGTGTAGAGAAGATTAGTTCCCGCTTTCTAGAAGGTCTCAGCTCCTTATGAGCTGATGTATACAACTGATTCACATAGCTCTGGAGTCGTTCAGCTTTGGCTCCTATTTACCTTTTGTGCTTTCGATTTTCCCTGCTTTAAAAAAAACTATAGTAGGAAGCCTGGCTGGCATAGCTCAGTGGATTGAGTGAGGGCTGCGAACCAAAGTGTCCCAGGTTCGATTCCCAGTCAGGGTACATGCCTGGGTTGCAGGCCATGACCCCCAGCAACTGCACATTGGTGTTTCTCTCTCTTTTTCTCCCTCCCTTCCCTCTCTAAAATAAATAAATAAAATCTTTAAAAACCAAACAAACAAACAAAAACTATAGTAGAAATGTCCCTTTCTTTTAAATTTTGGTTGGTTGTGTGTGTGTGTGTGTGTGTGTGTGTGTGTGTGTTATCATATCTCTATGTGTGGGGTAGGAGGGGGAAAAAACACTGTCAGCCCAGTCTGCCTGATTGTCTAGAAGCCAGTGAGGGGTTTGAATCAGGACCTGTTGTTTATCAGTGAATACAGCATTAGGTTGGAACCTGAAGGCTAGAATCAGGCATTCAAGATCAAGCATATATTCTGTGCCAAGTAGTGATAAGGAGGAAAACAAATGTGTTACTTGCTCCTCTCCCTAGTTGGGGTTTTGAAATTTATATTCTTTATGGACATGGGATATGTGTAGATGAGAATGCTGTTTAGCTGCATACCCTAATGTAATAATCATTTGAGGTTATTCCTTAGTGATGATTAGTGCTATAAAAGAGTTAATTCAGGTTATAAAATTGTCTAAGATTCATTATTTACAAAGGCACATTTTTTAAAGAATTAACTCGGCAGCATTATTTTTATTCTCATTTAGATCCAGATCAGAAAGCAGTAGCCAAACGGATATTGTCAGGTAAGTAAATTTGGAGTCATTTCTTAAAATACGTATGTTAAAAAGATGAAAAAATTAATAATCAGTAATTAATTGGCGAGTACTAATTGAGCAGCAAAAACTGGTACAGTACTACACCAAAACAAAATAGAACAAAACCTATTAGTATTTCCCAATCTAGTAACTAGTACTTACCTGGGTAAATACATGTCTTCATCCCTCCAGTCTGTTAGTGTCTACTGTGAGTTTACTTTTGGATGATCAGTTATGTTTATGGAGCTAACTCATAAATGGGGAAGTTTACTTTTTTGTTTGGAGATTCAACTAGAAACTCAATATGTATGCCTGTGAATAGCAGAGTGAATGACTGCTTATCATGGTCACTTAAGAAAAATTTGTGGAAGGAAAACATCAGAAGGGAACAATTTCTGTATCCTCCATAGCCTCTCAGCATTACAAAATAGTTTTAATTAAATTCCCCTCCCTTACCCGAAAGATGGCTATCTCTGTATAATACAACAAATGTTTACTTTCTCACATCTAACAGTTTTGGGTTTGGGGTCCTTCTGCAGATATAAAACATTTGGGAGTTTTCGCTCCTCCCTCTCTCACTTAAAAACTCTTTACCTGTATAGGGGCTGGCATTTTAAATCTTCTAGATGAACATAATTCATCTCTCCTCTGGTCCTTAGTCCCCTACACTGAGTGAGAGTTGATAGCATTACCCATAGGAAAGTGTTTATTTCCATTGGAATGCACTTTGGAATGCTAGTTCATTAGCCTAGCCTTCTGGCTTGGTGTGCACGAGGGCAACAGTTTTTGGGATAATTATATATTTAAATTCTAATAATGTAACTTGACACTGTTGTTGCCTTTACTGACATAACATCTAGTATAGTTTTCAGGTCATTTATTTATTGTTTATTTGGAAGTTGTTTAACACAGCAGAAATTCATTTTCTCACAGTGTAGGAGGCCAAAAGTCCAAAACAAAGCTATCAGCAAGATTGGCTCCTTCTGGAGGCTCTGAGGAAGAACCCCTTCCATGCCTCCTCCTAGCTTCTCATGGCTGCCGGCAAGCCTGGGTGTTCCTGGCTTGCTGCAGCAGTACTCCAGCAAATGTGGTACTTCCCACGTGGCCGTCTTTCCTAAGGGCCTGTGTATCTCTGCGTCTCTAAATCTGTTTCCTTGTAAAATGACCCTAATCATTAGATTTAGGGCCCACCCTAATCTAGTGTAACTTTATCTTAAACTGATTACATCTGTAAATACCTTATTTTCAAATGAATTCACATTCACAAATACCTGGTGTTAGGGCTTCAACCTCTTTTTTGAAGGGGACATAATTTAATCCACAACAGTGAAATAAATATCCTGGTTGTCATTAGAAATATAACCCTGTAAGTTCACAAAATATATAAAAGCCCACTCTATAAACAAATATATAAGAGAAAGAAGAAATTCCAATTAATATGCAAACTAAGCCATTTTTCATTTTTTGTCCGTCACTCTTCCCTTGCCAACCACAAGGCATGAATTCCTTTCAACTCAAATGTTTTTTGCAAATTTCTCCATGAAAACTCCTAAGCCATCTCCCAACTACCTTCCCATTTATAGTCCATACATTATTATTTATTGCTGTCAAATTTTAATTCTTTATCTTTTAATAATAGAACCTTCTCTTTTCTAAATGATCAAAGCAAGTTTCGAATAGTGTCTATCTTGACCAAAGTCATCAAGCTTGTTAAAGAATCAGAAGTAGCATCTAGGTTTTTATTTTATTTTACTAAATTCATTGGGGTGACAGTGGTTAATAAAATTATATAGGCTATCATCAATAAATCAACAAAAGCACATGTTGGCAAGGATGTGGAGAAAAAGGAACCCTTATACACTGTTGGTGGGAATGCAGACTGGTGCTGCCACTGTGGAAAGCAGTGTGGAGTTACCTCAAAAAATTAAAAATGGAACTGCGTTGTGGCAAGCAATTCCACTTCTGGGAATATATCCAAAAACACCCGAAACACTAATTTGAAAGAATATATGTGCCTCTATGTTCATTGCAGCATTGTTTACAATAGTCAAGATTTGGAAGCAGCCCAAATGCCTGTTAGTAGATGAATGGATAAAAAAGCTGTGCTACCTTTATTCAATGGAATACTACTTGGCTGTAAAAAAGAAGGATATCTTAACCTTTCTGACAGCTTGGATGGACCTAGAGAACATTATGCTAAATGAAATAAGCCATTCAGAGAAAGACAAGTACTATATGATTTCACTTATGTGGAATCTAATGAACAAAATAAACCAACAGACAATAGAAACAGACTCATAGATATAGAACAGATTGAGAGCTCTAAGAGAGGAAGGTGGTTGGAGGGTTTTTTTGGCCACCCCCTCACAGACACAGACAACCATATGGCGATTCCCAGAGGGAATGGGGAGTGGTAGGAGAGAGAAGAGGGTAAAGGGGGGGAAATGGTTATAGAAGGAAATGAGGTGGTGAACACACAATACAATATATAGATGATGTATTATAGAATTATATACATGAAACCTGTATAATTTCATTAACCAGTATCACTCCAAAACATGTAATAAACAAAACCATAAAATTACATAGGTTTCAAATGTATTATTCTATGACACATGATCCGTATATTGAGTGCCCACCAAAGTCGAATCTTCTGTCACCGTATATTTGACCCTCTTTACCTTTTACTCCCCTGCACCCCTCTTCCCTCCAGTAACCATCATACTATTGTCTGTGTCTGTGACTTCTTCTTTGTTTTTCTGGCTTGTTCATTTTTTTCTTTCAGTTTTATATCCTACCTAGGAGGAAAATCATATGATTCATAACCTTTTCTGTCTGACATTTTACTTAGCATGATATTCTCAAGATCCATCCATGTCACAAATGGCAACATTTCATGTATATGTACCACATCTTCTTTATTCCATCATTTATCAAAGGACACTTCCATTGTTTTTATGTGTTGGACACCATGAGTAATGTTGCTGTGGCCATAGGGGTGCATATGTCTTTGCAAATAAATATTTTCAAAATTTTTTGGGTAGGTGCCCAGAAGTGGAGTTGCTGCATCCTATGGAAGCTCTATTCTTAACTTTTCGAGGAGCCTCCATACTGTTTTCCATAGTGACTGTACCAGTTTACATTTCCAGCAGCAGCGAATGAGGGTTCCTTTTTCTTCACAACTTCTTCAACACTTGTTATTATTTGTCTGGTTGAGAGCAGCCATTCTAATAGGTCTGAGGTGGTAGTTTTGATTTGCATTTCCCTAAAAGCTAGTGAAGTTGAGCATCTTTTTATATATCCATTGGCCATTTGTATGTCTCCTTGGGAGTAGAGTCTGTTCAGATCCTCTGCCCATTTTTTAATTGGATTGTTTGTTTGGTGTTGGGTTGTATGAGTTCTTCATATATTTTAGGTATTAACCTGTGTGGAAGCTGTTTGCAAATGTCTCCTGTCATTTGGTTCATTGCCTTTTTGTTTTGTTAGTTTCTTTTGCTGTATGCAGAAGTTTTTTAGTTTGATACAGTCCCCTTCATTTATTTTTGCTTTTACTTTCCTTGCCTTTGGGGCCCAATTCATAAAATAATCTCTTAGACCAAAGTCCATAGGTTTAGTATGTATGTTTTCTTCTATGTAATATATTGTTTTAGGTCTTATATTTAGGTTTTGGTCCATTTTGAATTAATATTTATATGTGGGAACAAACTGTAATCTAGTTTTCTTTTTATATGTGGCTTTCCAATTTTCCCAGCAGCTTTCACTGAAAAGACTCTCTTTTTTCTATTGTATATTTTTGGCTCCTTTGTCAAAAATTATTTTCTCAGATACACATGGGTTTATTTCTGGGCTCTCAGTTCTGTTCCATTGGTGTCTGTGTATGTTTTTCTGCCAATACCATGCTGTTTTGATTATCATTGCTTTGTAGTATAATCAGAAGTCAGGGAGTGTGCTAACTTTGGCTTCATTTTTTTCCCCCTCAGGATTGTATTTTTTGCAGTTGACATGATTCTTTACATAGAAAACCCTAAAGATTCCACCAAAAACTATTAGAAACAGTAAAAAAAATACAGTACAGAGGCTGTATACAAAATAAATTACAAAAATCCATTGCATTCTTATGTCCTAACAATGAAATTTCAGAAAAAGAAATGAAAAAAATCCCTTTTAATTACAACATGAACAATAAAATACTCAGGAATAAGTATAACAAAGTATGTAAAGGATCTATGCTGAAAATTACAAACAATTATTAAAACAGATTGAAAAACACAAAGAAGTGGAAAGATATTCCATGTTCATGGATTGGAAGGATCAACAGTTAAAATGACCATATTACCCAAAGCAATATGCAGACTTAATGCAATCCCCATAAAAATCCCAATGTCATTTTTTAAAAGAAATAGAACAAAAAATCATCTGATTTACATTTATTTTTGAAATAATCTGTAACTGGTGGAAAGTCAGTGGGGAAATCTGTTGAAGTCAAAGAATGTGGAGAGGTGGAGTTAATTCTAGTGTGGGTTCCATTAATACCATAGTGGTGTAATGAACTGTTAAATACCTAAATTCAATGAATATTTCCAGTATTTGCCTAAACAACAAGAGGATCTGAGATCATTTAACAACAAACTTCAGTCATTAATCTCTCACCGATTGTCATTTGACTCAGCTTCTGGGCGTTTTCCCTCCGTGGCCTCCCCTACATCAGTCATGTTGTCACTGCTGCCACTGGCATCACATTTTGCATCATATGAATACTTACCAGGGTTTAGCAGCATATTTACTAATTTCTTTGATCACTATTCACTCTTGAATTTATTTTTTCATTTTTATTTTAATTTCTCTTTCCTGAAGTACACCCTTTTTAGCTTCAGCTAGTGGTTGTAAGCATTTTGTGTTAAATGTCTGAACATGTCTTTTTTTCACATTCCTCTTTGAAAGATAGCTTAGATGGTTACAGACTTTTAGCTGAGGGTCACTTTCCACAGTCTTAGCGTATTTTGTTGTTGTAATGTGACATCTACTGTCATTATTGAGACCTCACTTGTTAGTCTGATTAATTTAATTATTCCTTTCCACTCAATATGTATTTTCTTTGAGTGCTTCTAAGGTTTCCTGTTCATAGTGAATGTTTCAATATTTTATTGTGATATGTTCTGATATAATTTGTTTTTATTTATCCAACTCTGGATTCAATACAGTCTTGAAATATCTGCATTAAGGTCATTAATTCTGGAAAAAAATTAGTCATTATCTCCTCAATTATTTACTCTTCCTCATTTTTTTTCTTCTCTCAACTGAAATGCCTGTCCATGGGAGGATCATCTCATTTTAGCCTCCATGTTTCTTAATGTGGCTGTCCATATATTATGCTTTTCTACCTCTCTCTCTGACATTGATATCCACATGGGTTTCCAAGTCACCCATTCTCACCCATATTTTTAACAGCTATCCTTTTCTTGCTTTATTTCTGACTTCATCTCTGTGGAGATCCTAAACATTTCTATTAAAGGTTTTCGTATTACCTGTTGATCCTGTGGGAATTTTTTTGCTGTGCTGTGGTTGTAGGAGTTTACTGGGCAGTCATTTGCAGTTTAGACTTGTTCTCCTGGGAGTCCCGCGTGCCCCAAGTTGTAGAAGCATGCGTAAGGAAGAGTAGGACATTTCAGGTTTGCCTATCTTGGGGCCTGAATGTTTCAATATTTTCAGTGTTCGCTGGTTTTAATGTATGGATATGGGAATAGGCAAATGGAGGTCCTGCTGCTATACATGGTACAGGCCTGGGACTCTGCATTTCTTGGTGATCCTTTCCTATTTACATGGCTGAGACGATTTGTCTGTTGAACTCCTAGTGACATAGTTTGTATTATCTGCATTCAAGACTACCAGGCTTGGGCTTCCTTCTAGCTTTCTAATATCTAAGTATCTGTGCCTTTAACTCCTTCCAAGCTGAGGTTATTAAAAGCACATCCTTTAGGGTGTTAAGTAATTCAGATTTCCTTGTGGTCATTCAGCTTTAGTCCGTTTTCCCTCTGAACTTCTATCATATTTTATTGACAGAAGGAAAAGTCTTTTCTGGCTCTTAATCTCAATTGAGTATTAACATTTTTGTGCTATCTTCATCAGCTTTCCTGTGGAAGACAAAGGGGAAGTTTTCCTTATAGAACAGAAGGGGGAAGTTTCTCTGTCAGTTCAGTCTGCTAGATTGCCCAGAAGTAAATGGGAGTTTTAACTTGTAAAATATGGCAATTTACATATCGATGAATAAAAAGAGCCTGGAGCCTGAAGGCCACATTTAGGCATTCAGAGTCAAACTTGTATTATGTGCTTAGCAGTGATAAAGAAAAAACCAGTCTTTAATATCTTGGTACTTTTCCTCATTGGACGATGTAAATTTTCCCCAGCATATTGTACTTGATGTTGGGTAAATAAGAATGCTATTTATTTGCATGCCGCAAGTATTAATACAAGTTAATTTTAGCATAAAATGCCCTAATCTTCATTATTAAAATAGATATGTTTTAAAATATAACTTTTAGACATTAGTTTTACTTCTGTTTTTATTTAGATCCAGCTCAGAAAGGAGTTCCCAAATGTATACCAGCAGGTAAGCAATTTAGGAAGTGTTTCTTATAAATAAGTATATGACAAAAATAAGAATGAACAAATAATTGCTTAGTATTTTTTTAGCAGCCACAGTTGATAAAGTACTGCATTAAAATATGCATATTTCTCTTTCTTGGAACAAGTATTACCCCAATCTTTTTTCTTCAGTTGACTAAATTTATATTGATTGTTTCCTCTTTTGATACATAGGAAAAAACTAGTTAAATCTAATAACAGACAATGTATTTATAACTACTCTGTGAACCTAACTCTGAAGCAGGGCATTTTTTGTATCATTTGTGATGGGATACACAAAGGGAAATATTACTTTTTTGTTCAGGTCATGTTTATACCCATAAACTCAATTTGAACAACTGAGTGAATGATTAGTTCACCTAGGAGGAGTTTATCTAAGAGACAGTACCATAAACACATTAGAATTCCACGCTTCCCACTGCCCTCAACAGCCCACAATTGTGTTAACAAGGGTTCTCTGAAGTTTAGTTTCCCCTGCTCCACAGTTGTGGCCTTGTGACCCTTCTGAAGTCATCAAATATTTATAAGGACCAAGTATTAGTTCAAATAAATACTTTCTTTCTCCCTTCTATAGTTTTAGTTTTCTTGTACTGTCTGGCATTTTTCTTTCAAGTATCTTTTTCTAGTTACAACCAATCCACTGGTTTTTCAGAATATCTCATCTGCATATCCTCAGGTTAAGTTTTCAGGCTACTCCACACCATTATATGGTTTCTGTCCTTCTGTCCTTCTGATGAAGTCGGTCCCTCCATTAGGGAAGCTATAGCAATTCCATATCCTTTATTCTCTCTGTTGTTTTTGGATGTCTCCTAATGTAATCACCTCTTTATAGACCTTAGTTACTTTCTCCAAACTAAGAATGAAGGAAAAAACACTGATTTTCTTTATTGTCTCTGTTCCCTGTCACCATTAGCAAGAAATTTGTGGTAATGGTGCCAAACACTTGGATTCCTCCAACCTTTTGCTCACTTAGCAGCATTACTTTCCCTATGTATTATGAAACGCCTTGAGGGTAAGGGCTACACATATTTTGCTAACCAATTTATAGTTAGCACCAAACAGAGTAAATGTGCAATAAATACTTGTTTAATGAATAAGTGATTAGTCTTGAACTTCACATATACACATAATTAATATTATAACTACTCCAATTTTCCTCTCACATTATCTCATTATAGAATGTGTCATTCACATGTCATCGTTTCCTAGAAGTGGCATTCAAGTAGACAGGGGCAGTTGAGAGAGCATCATCTATAGAACACTGTATATTGCATCTGAAGAATGTAACTTGGAATGAATGTTAACTCATTAGTTTGTGTTTAGTGTACCCAAGAAAAGCATTCTTGTATTATTTTTTTTACTTAAATTTAATAAGCTAAGCAGACAGAGTTGTACTTTACTGTTTCTTTTTTTCCCCTATTTTCAAATTTTTTTTTCAGTATCTTTTTAAATTGGAAAGAACATGGGAGGGGTTGTTAGAACCAACTCCTTGAGTAAATACTACCAGAACAATTTTTTTTTTAGAAGCTGGAAACCCAATGGGTTGTAATGTCAGTAGTTTCACAATAGTCTCACAAATCTGGATATACAAATCCCTTTATTGGTTTGGTGGAGAATTAACTATATTAAATATATTAGGGGTATTTGGAGGTCAGAAAAGTAGGAAAAATCTGTAAGTTTTGAAGCTATAAAAAATAGACAGGGAAAGGATGCAAAGGGTAAACTATATCATGACTGAAGTCTCTTGCTAATTTATCTATATTATCTTCTCTATCAATTAGCCTCACGTAATTTGCCTTCAATTTATTCTTTTTTTTTCTTATTCTTTTTGTTTGGGGCTCTGACATAAGAGATCTGTGGATATAAACATAGAAAAGATGCCCAATAATTTTATTTTGATGTTTAATAATATAAAAATTTAAAATTGGCAATTATTTCTTTTTTACCAAAATTTTGAAAGGAAAGAGGAAGAAACTGTCATGAAAATTATGTTTGTCAGATTGTATTTTATCAGACTAAAGGCATTATTTCCTTATTTATTTAGATCCGAATGACAGGAAACTACCCAAATGTAAAACACTAGGTAAGTACATTAAGAGTTGTCTCTTAAAATAAATTGTTTGAAATTAAAATGAAATTCATAGTCCACAATTAATTCCTAAGTTATTTATTGGGTAGATGAATTGGTAAAGTAGTGTACCAAAAATAATTTATTAATCTTTTCTAGTCTTGTTATTAATAGGTTTTTAAATCACTTAGTCTTTTTCTTCAGTTTCAAAAAGTTACCTAAAGTTTGTTGGGAACTTGTTCCTGAGGACAGAGTGGGATTAAACTGTTGAATCTAATATGAGATGAGGTATGTAAATTAGTCTACAGAGTGAGTTCATGATCAGGGCCATTTCATCCGTTAGACACTGGAGTCACAGTGCTTAATTAAGGTCTATGAGCTTCCAGGTACCACAAACAATGATTATAACATGAAAACCAAAAATGATTGACGGAAGATAATGAACAAAGAAAAGTTAACATGCATTTAAATTTCTAAAAAAATGAAAATTAACTTGTTATATTCATGAACAACTCATTGTATGTGGAAAAATGATAGTTTTTCTCATTTGCAATACTTTTAATTAAATATGACTCCACAAAAATCACAGAAAATGATAGAATAAGTTATAACCAAATAACATCACAAGCAAAATGGTAAACATTCTTTCCAGAATTTCTTCCTGCTATATGAATTTTTTTGCCTGGCAGCAGTCCAGCCATTTTCATGTTTTACCGTGGAAGGGACTTTGTTTGCCATTGGAACTTTAAGCATGTGTATCTTTGTTCTCTTTCACAGTAACTGGTAATTTCTTCAGAAGGCGATGGATAATCCTGAGTGTCTCACTGAGAAATGAACTTTCTGCCTTCCCTCTCCTTGTCATAGCTGAAGGAAACAATAAACTGAATGTGGGCCAATTTGCATGCGTGTCTGTTTTTCTCTGCAGTTCTGTCATTTCAGGGCCCTGAGCTAAAGGTAATCATCTCAACCAGGCCATTTCCATCCCCACCCGGCTCCCAGAGCTCTTCTCCACAGCTCTCGAATCACCATGTGAGGTCCCAGATGCTGGGGGGATTGGCACCAACTGCCCTTATTGAGGAAGGGCTCTGGGTGGTGGGCCCTGTTCCTCCTCTGGGTTTTCTCACAGACGTCACTGGCCACATGCAAATTTTACTGAACCCACCTCACCTTCCCTACAACTCCAAGCCAGGCTTCTGGGAGATGCTGTGTTTGCTTTGGAGGTTGTATTTCAACCTCCAAGCCTTTTGCTTTGCCCAACACCTTTCTCTTGCCCCTTTCCTGGGTGATCAATAGGGTAAATCTCTTGTTGAACTAATGGGGTTCATTTGCCTGTGTTCATCAACACAGGTTTGCAGCAACAAAGGTTTGTTTAAGAAAACAACGCTAAGCCCAGAGACAGGTGTAAGACCTGGCTCCCCAGTGGCCCCTAGAGGATAGATTATATAGGGGAAAATCATTAGTCTTGGTGACCAAGGGAGTTGGGGCGGTGAGCTCTACTGATTGGCTGGGACCAGGGCAGGAGTAGTTGATCATTGTATCAGGTCCTGATGTCAGCCATGGCATCATTCTGTCAGGTTTCTTGAGGGTGTAGTTCGGAGGCTCATTCAGCTTTCATGGGCCTGGGGCTGAAATAAAACTGAAGTTAAGACATTATCTTTAGTTTGTCCAAAACTCTGTTCCCTTGAGCAGCAGACCTGAGGCTCTATTCTTAAGATAGTTTGAGTTGACTAGAACCTGATGTTCTACGGGCTTAATGGTTAAGGGAGTGGACATGCAGTTTGTGTGAATATGGAAGGGTCTGGTTGAAAGGAGGTGTGTGAGTCATGGTGCTATTAGAAGGGCCAAAGCTAGCTTGAGTTAATTAAAAAGTCATATTAGAGAAATGAAGTTCCTATGTCATTACAGTTCCCAGAGAGCTTGGCCTTGGGTCTTGGGTCTTGGGCAAGGATTAACCTTTTATCAGAGCTTGGTCTCAGTATTGATAAATTGAGTTAGGAAAAGTTTCTCTCCTTTTCTTTTTTTCTTTTATTGATTTCAGAGACAGGGAAAGAGAGGGGAAAGAGAGGGAGAAAAACATTGATGTGAGAGAGAAACATCAGTCAATTGCCTCCTGCATGTGCCCTGACTGAGGACCAAACCTGTAACCCAGGCATGTGCCCCGACCGGAAATGAAACCCAAGATCTTTCAGTTTGCGGGATGATGCCCAACCACCTGAGCCACACCGGCCAGGGCAGTTCTTTCATTTCCTGTGTTCTGAAAGAGTTTGTATAAAGTTATTTAGTTTTTCAATTAAGTATTTGGCAAAATTCACCAACGTAGCTGGGGTTTTATGTGTGGGAAAATTTTAACTTATGGATTCAATTTCTTTAACAGAGAGAGGACTATTCACATTTTCCATTTATCTTGTGATAATTTAAGATATTATAATATTAAAAGGAGTTTATCTATTTCACTTCATGATGAATCTTTTGGCATAAAGTTGTTCATAACATCTTTTTTTAATGTCTACAGGACCTATAGTTATGGTCCCCTTTTCATTTCCGATCATACTGATACTATTCTGTGACCAATCTTGAAAAGAGTTTTTCCATATAATTAATCTAGTACCTTCAGGCCTCCTCTTGGTTTTGCTGTTTTCTCTGTTGCATCTCTGTTTTCGGCTTCATTGATTTCTGCCTTTTATGATTGTTACTATTTAATTTTTATTGTATTTTTCCATTACTATTTATCCCCCTTATAACTCCCTCTCTCCCTGCAATCACCACACTGTTGTCTATGTGCATGAGTCCTTTTTACTTTTGGCTCTATCCCTCTACCCTCTAACCCCTCCTCCTCACCTTGGGGCTGTCAGCCTTCTCTCTATGAGTTTGTCTCTATTTTGCTTGTTTGTTCATTAGATTTCATATATGAATGAAATCATATGGTGTCTGTCTTTTTCTAGTTATTTCACTCAGCATAATGTTCTCCAGGTCTATCCATGTTGTTGCAAAGGGTAACATTTCTTCTTTTTTATGGCCAAGCAATATTCCATTGTATAAATGTCCCATAGTTGTTTTGTCTATTCATCTAATGATGGGGGCTTGAGCTGTTTCCATATCCTGCCAGTTGTAAATAACGCTGCAATGAAGATAGGGGTGTTTATATTCTTTTGAATTAGTGCTTCAGGTTTCTTTGTATAAATTCCCACTTTGTATAAAGTGGATTACAGGGTCATAAGGCAGTTCTATTTTTAATTTTTTGAAGTATCTCCATACTGCTTTCCATAGTGGCTATACATCTGCATTCCCACCAATGCAAAATTCCCCTTTCTCTCCATCCTTGCCAGCACTTGTTTGTTGATTTATTGATGATAGATATTCTGACAGGTGTGAGGTAGTCTCTCATTGTGATTTTAATTTGCATTTCTCTGATGGCTAATGATGCTTAGCATCCTTTCATATGTCTCTGGATCCTCTGTATGTCCGTTTAAGTGTCTGTTTAAGTCCTTTGCCCATTTTTAAATTGGATTGTTTGTATCTTTGGCGTTGAGTTTTAAAAGTTCTTTACAAATTTTGGACATTAACCCCTTTTCAGATATATCAGTGAATATGTTCTCCCATTTAGTGGATTGTCTTTTTATTTTGTTGATGGTTTCCTTTTTAGTTTTATGCAGTAAAGGCTATATATGACAGACCCATTGCCAGTATCATACTCAATGGGCAAAAACTATAAGTGTTTCCCTTAAGATCGGAAACAAGACAGGGATGCCTGCTTTCACCTCTTTTATTCAACACAGTACTGGAAGTCCTAGCCATAGCAATCAGATAAGAAGAAATAAAAGGCATCCAAATTGTGAAGAAAGAAGTAAAACTATCTTTTTTGCAGATGACATGATACTATACATAGAGAACCCTGAAGAGGCCATCAAGAAACTACTGGAACTGATAAATGAATTCAATAAAGTAGCAGGATACAAACTTAATACCCAGAAATCAGTTGCATTTTTATACACCAATAATGAATTGTCAGAAAGGGAACTTAAGAAAACAATCTCATTCACAATTGCTTCAAAAAGAATAAAATGCCTAGGAATAAATCTAACCAAGGATGTAAAAGACCTGTACTCAGAAAATTATAAGATACTGGAGAAAAAAATTGAAAAAGATACAAATAAGTGGAAGCATATACTGGATAGAATTAATATTATTAAAATGTCCATACTACTCAGAGCAATCTATAGATTCAATGCAATTCCTATGCAGATATGTTTCACAGAACTAGACCAAATATTTCAAAAATTTATATAGAACTACAAAAGGTCCCATATAGCAAGAGTGATCTTGAGAAAGAAAAACAAAATTGGAGGAATCCTGCTACCTAACATCAAACTATACTATAAGGCCATAGTAATCAAACCAGCATGGTAATGGCATAAAAGCAGACACATAGATCAATGGAACAGAATAGGGAGCCCAGAAATAAACTCACACTTTTATAGTCAATATTTGGAAGCAAGCACATAATACAATGGACTAAAGATAGTTTATTCAATAAATAATGTTGGGAAAATTGGACAGAAATGTGCAGAAAAATGAAACTAGATCACCTTCTTATGCCACAAACAAGAATAAATTCAAAATAGATCAAAGGCTTAAATGTTAGGCTCAAAAGCATAAATATCCTAGAAGAAAACATAGCTGGTAAAATCTCAGACACTGCTTGCAGACTATTTTTTTCTGATATATCTCCTCAGGCAAGGGAGACAAGAGGAAAAATAAACAACTAGGACTATATTATTTTTACATTGAAATTGTTTAAAAATTTTTCAGTTGCAGTTGATGTACAATACTATATTAGTTTGAGATGTACACCCCAGTGACTAGACATTATAAATTTATAAGTGATCATCCCAATAAATCTAGTACCCATCTGACACCATACATGCTTACTAGAATATTATTGATTATATTCCCTGTAATACTTTATATCCCTATGACTACTTGTAACAACTAATATGTATTTAATTCCTTCATCTTTTCCTCAATCTCCCCAACGCCCCCCTCCCATTTGGCAACTGTCAAAATGTTCTCTGAATCTGAGTCTGTTGCTGTTGGGCCTGTTTTGTTATGTTTTAAGATTCAATTGTTGATAGACATGTATTTATTGTCATTTTATTGTTCATATTTTTTTCTTATCTTTAAAAGAGACCCTTTAACATTTCATGCAATACTTATTCAGTGGTGATGGACTCCTTTAACTTCTTCTTGTCTGGGAAGCTCTTTACATGTTCTTCAATACTAAATGATAGCTTTGCTGTGTAGAATAAACTTGGGTGTAGGTCCTTGCTTTTCATCACTTTGAATATTCCTTGCCAATCTCCTCTGGCCTGCAAATATTTTATCAGTCCTACCCTCTTTCTTCCCTTCTGGGGCTCTGATGACATGGTAGAACTTTTATTATAGTCCCCAAGTCTTTAAAGCTCTGTTTTTGTTGTTGTTTGTTACAGTCTGTTTTCTCTGTACTGTTCAGAGGGAGTAATTTCTGCTTCTCTATCTTAAGTTCATCAGTTCTTATCTCTGTATTCTCTATTCTACTGGGTGAAGTTACCCAGTGAGTTTTTTAGGGGGTATTGCATTTTTCAGTTCTAAAATTTCTATTTGGTTCTACTCTGTATTTTCTGTTTCTTTGCTGCGACTTTGTATTTTTTCATTGGTTTCAAGTATGTTGTTAATTTCGCACTGAAGCTTTTTATGATGGCTTCCTTAAAATCGTCATCAGATAATTCCAACATCTCTCTATGTTATCTTTTGGCTATTTGTTATCTTTTCTCATTCAGTTTGAGATTCTTGGTTTGACATTTTGGTTATTATCTCATGAGACTCCTTAAAATCTCCAGCAGCAACTTAGGTGGCATTGTGGGTAGGTATAAAATTTCCATCTACCCACTTGGTCATTTCTGAGACCACCCTGGTGCTTAGGGGAGAGTGGCATCTTGTCAGAGCCAGCAGGGCAGGAGTCTAGGCTCCCTACTCTGCCTTTGCTGATGGAGTTGGAATGGAGCTGTGGTTCTTTCCTGCGGTATTTAGCAAGTAGGTAAGTTGTTAAAGTTTTTTTGTCTTGCTATATTGCCCCTTTTTTGGTCCTTTGGCTAGGGAGAGGAGGGTTTTTATATTTATTTTTTTCTTTTGTCTGCTCTTGGTGTTTCCGTCATTGGCTTCTGTAGCACCCAGCCTGGGATATATGAGGCAAAAAGAAAACTCAAGGAGCTCACTGTCATTTTGTTACATAAAGAAGTAAAAACTAGGTCCCACATTATTATACAGTGTGGCAATAATAATGCGATATTAGAGAAGTTTTGTCTTTTTTAAAGACTTCATTTATTTATTTTTAGAGTAAAGGAGGGAGAAATAGGAGAGGAACTTCAATGTGTGGTTACCTCTCACGTGCTCCCCACTGAGGAATTGGCCCACAACCCAGGCATATACCCGGACTGGGAATTGAACCAGCAACCCTTTGGTTCTCGGGGCAGCACTCAGTCCAGTGAGCCACACAGCCAGGGTTAGAGAAGTTTTGTGTTTTTTTTTAAAGCATCTATATTTGAACAGGGATTTTATGGGGGTTTTCCGCATAAAATAGGTGTCTGGTAATGGAGTAGTCAACAATTAAATTTAAAAAAGTAACTGTGTTTGCAACAGTTTTTGCAAATAATGCATTTTTCCTGTTTGGGCGGTGTAATATAATTGGCAGAAATTTGTTTGATGAGTAACTTGAGCATTTTTATCTTCGTTCCTCCTCTTCTTTATCCTAAATAAATGATACCAGCAAAAGCCTCATTAAACACCACCCTAATCTGAGGACTGAAAATTACACAGTCTTTCCTTCCTTAACAATAAATTGAAAGTGTGTGGACGTTGTCAAGTCTTCATCAAGCCCTAACCTGCCCACCTGCTTTATGCCAACTCACCTCCAGAGGCAGCAGAGAGCCCTGCGTTTTCTGGCACAGGCTCTGCCCCTCTGGTCGCCTGCTCTCCCACTCCGTTTGGCGCATCTCCTGGCTCTGCGACCCTGCGCGAGCTGCACCTTTACTGGCCTCAACGTCTCAACTGCTGTTATTCGGCCAGCGGGGTTCCAAGACAACGGAGCCATGTTCTTTCTTCTGGTCCTTCTCACGGGACTTGGTGGTCTGCAGGCAGGCCCCCGTAAGTACAGATCATTGTTCCTCCTCCCAGCACAGGCTTCTAAAGGGGCTTTGATTAGGGGGCTGTACTTTTTTGCTTCAGGATTGATGCCCCGTCCCTTAACCAGGCCCCTCGCTTGCCCCACCCACTTTATCCTTGCCCTTTCCTTCACGGTCTGATCTTTTCACTTCTCTGGAATGGTTTCTTTGTCTGTAAAACAGATAAAAATGAAACTTGGTCCCTCACACATTCAAAATTCTGCTGTTGTAAAAGTAATTGCATTGCCGTAAAGAAGCTATTTATCTTTGGCTTTCCTGATTGGCTGACTGCTGTCCTCAGCCTGCTCCACTGGAAGTTGCAGGTCATCTTTGTGTTCAATATTCTGTCTTTTCTCTGAAAATGATCCCTTTTTCTTAATGTACCTGTGTTGTTCCCATCTCCACACTTCGTTGGCATACAGTAACCCTGTATTTGTTACTCAGTGTTACATAGTCCAATTGTCGAACTGCCTAATCAGTGTGTGAGTGTGTGTGTGTGTGTATAGAGGTAGATAAAGAGAAAATAAAATCATGAGATCTTGGCAAGGGTTAAGAAATATGTAGTAAGAATGACGAAAAGACAGTGGAAAGGAAGAGTAGATACATAGATTATACAATTTTTTTTGGTAATATAGAGAAACAAATGCAGGATTGAATTTAGAAATGGATAATGTGAGATAACAGGTACCAAAATAATTTTGCTTATTTTTATTTTAGATCCTCATAAAATATTTCTGCAGACCACAGTTCCTGAAAAGATTTCATCTTCTGACACCAAAAAAGATCCAGAAACCAATGTAATGGGAAATAATATTTGTATATCTTAAATGTGTTGTCTTTACTGTGAAGACCAGCATTGCTGAATGTAGGCAGGAACTCAGTCTTTGGAGGCAGAGCGGGCAGTTCAGACCAGAATCACAACATGGAGCATTTTTATGTGTATGAATATGTGTGACTCTGTGTGTGTGTGTTTCTGTTTAGGATGAAGGGTTTTAAGGATAGGAGCCACCACTGCCAGGATTAGGAAGAGGCAAGCAAAGAGCTTGACTCAGGTGCAAAATTTAAGAGGGTGGCAAAAAGCTGGGGTTCCCCCAGGACCAAGATGCGGGTGAGGCAAGTGAGGTGAGTCAGGGTCAGTTACTGTCTTCCTTTAAAATTTCAGTATTTTTGTTTGTCATAAAATTTTGCATTAATTTTGGTTATTTAAAATAGTGCATTCAAAGTGTTTATCTTTATCACTGAGTTTCCTGGTCGCCTAGTCCTGGCCTGGATGATTTCCCAAGCTACAGCAGTTCCTCCCCATCCACGATTTTGCTTTCTGCATTTTCAATTATTCATGATCAACTGTGGAACAATATTAAATGGAAAATTCCAAAAATAAAAAATTACAAGTTTCTTTTCTTTTTTTCACATTTTTTATTGTTGTTCAAGTACAGTTTTCTGCCTTTTTCCCCTACCCGCCCCCACCACCCCACCCCTCCCTACCTCTCTCCCCTGTTTCCAGGCCCCCTTGTTATTGTCCATGTGTCCTTTATAATAGTTCCTGCAAACCCTTCACCCTTTCCCCCTGTAATCCCCTCCCCTCTCCCTTCTGGTCACTGTAAGTCTGTTCTCAATTTAAGTGTCTTTGGTTATATTTTGCTTGCTTGTTTGTTTTGTTGGTTAGGTTCCTGTTAAAGGTGAGATCACATGGTACTTGTCTTTCACCACCTGGCTTGTTTCACTTAATGCTCTCCAGTTCCATCCATACTGTTGCAAAGGATAGGAGCTCCTTCTTTCTTTCTGCTGCATAGAATTCCACTGTGTAAATGTACCATAGTTTTTTGATTCATTCATTTACTGATGGGCACTTAGGGTGCTTTCAGCACTTGGCTATTGTAAATTGTTATGCTATGAACATTGGGGTGCATAGGTTCTTTTGGATTGGTGTTTCAGGGTTCTTAGGATACAATCCTAGCAGTGGAATTGCTGGGTCAAAAGGCAGTTCCATTTTTAGTTTTTTGAGAAAATTCTGTACTGTTTTCCACAGTAACTGTACCAGTCTGCATTCCCACCAACAGTGCACTACGGTTCCCTCTTCTCCACAACTTCTCTAACATTTGTTGTTTGTTGCTTTGTTTATGATGGCCATCCTGACCTGTGTGCAGTGTTATCTCATTGTGGTTTTAATTTGCATCTCTGATGGCTAGTGATACAGAGTATCTTTTTATACGTCTCTGGGCCCTCTGTATGTCCTCCTTGGAGAAGTGTCCATTCAAGTCCTTTGCTCATTTTTTTTTAAAGATTTTATTTATTTAGTTTCAGAGAGGGAAGGGAGGGAGAAAGAGAGAGAGAGAGGAACATCAGTGTGCGGTTGCTGGGAGTCATGGCCTGCAACCCAGGCATGTGCCCTGACTGGGAATCGAACCTGCTACACTTTGGTTCCCAGCCTGCACTCAATCCACTGGGCTATGCCAGCCAGGGCCTTTGTTCATTTTTTAATTGGGTTGCTTGTCTTCTTAGAGTGGAGTCGTGTAAGTTCTTTATATATTTTGGACATCAAACCCATGTATGAGGTATCATTGGCAAATATGTTTTCCCATACAGTTGGTTCTCTTTTCATTTTAATGCTGTTTTCCTTAGCCACTCAGAAGCTTTTTATTTTGATGAGATCCCATATGTTTATTTTTCCTTTGTGCCTTCTGATCTAGGGGATATATCAGTGAAAATACTGCTGCATGGAATATCTGAGATTTTCCTTCCTATGTTCTCCTCTAGGACTTTAATGGTGTCACAACTTATATTTAAATGTTTTATCCACCTTGAATTTATTTTTGTGTATGGTGTAAGTTGATGCTCAAGTTTCATTTTTTTTTGCATGTAGCTATCCAGGTCTCCCAAAACCAGTTGTTGAAGAGGCTATTTTTACTGCATTTTATGCTGCTGACTGCTTTGTTGAATATTAATTGACAGTAGAGACTTGGGCTTATTTCTGGGCTTTCTGTTTTGTTCCATTGGTCTATGTGTCTGTTCTTATGCCAGTACCAGGCTGTTTTGATTACATTGGCCTTGTAATACAGTTTGATATCAGGTATTATGATCTCTCCCACTTTGCTCTTCTTTCTCAAAATATCTGGCTGCAGCTACCTGGGGTCATTTATGGTTCCATATACATTTTTGAAGTATTTGTTCTATATCTGTGAAATATGCCATTGGTACTTTAATAGGTATTGTGTTGAATCTATAAATTACTTTGGGTAGTATGGACATTTTGATGACATTAATTCTTCTAATCCATGAACATGGTATGTTTCCATTTGCTTATGTCTTCCTTAATTTCTTCCTTCAGTGTTCTGTAGTTTTCTGAGTATAGCTCTTTTACATCTTTGATTAGGTTTTATTCCTAGGTATTTTATTTTTTTTGTTGCTATATCAAATGGGATTTTTTTTTCCTGATTACTGTTTCTGATATTTCATTGTTGGTATACAGAAATGCCTTTGATTTCTGAATAGTAACTTTGTATCCCATTGTTTTGTCAAATTCACCTATTAGGTCAAGCAGTTTTTTGGTGGAGTCTATAGGATTTTCTATGTAGACTATCATGTCATCTTCAAACAATGACAGTTTTGTTTCCTTTTCTGATTTGGATGCCTTTTATTTCTTTTTTTTTTTTGTCTGATTGCTGTGGCTAGGGCTTCCAATACTATGTTGAATAGCTGTGGTGAAAGTGGACAACCTTGTCTTGTTCCTGATGTTAGTGGGAAATATTTTAGTTTTTCCCATTGAGTCTGATGTTGGCTGTAGGTCTCTCATCTATGGCCTTTATTATGTTGAGGAATGCTCCCTCTATTCCCAGTTTTCTGACTGTTTTTGTTATAAATGGGTGCTGTACCTTATTAAATGCTTTTTCTGCATCTATTGATATGATCATATGATTTTTGTCTTTTCTTTTGTGTGATGTATTACTTTTATTGATTTGCAAATATTGTACCATCCTTGCATCCCTGGAGTGAATCCCACTTGGTCATGGTGTATGATCTTTTAATTGTATTTCTGGATGTGGTTTGCCAGTATTTTGTTGAGGATTTTAGTGTCTATGTTCATCAGTGATATTGGGCTGAAGTTTTCTTTCTTTGTTGTATCTTTATATTGTTTTGGGATTAGGATGATGCTGGCTTCGTAAAAAGTGTTTGGGAGTCTTCCAACTTCTTGGATTTTTTGGAATACTCTGTGCAGGAGAGGGCTTAGCTCTTCCTTAAGTGCTTTGTAGAATTCTCCTGTGAAACCATCTGGTCCAGGGCTTTTGTGGGTGTCAGGAGGTTTTTTTTTTTCTTATTACTGCTTCAATTTTGTCTGTTGTTATTGGTCTGTTCAGGCTTTTTGCTTCTTCTTACTTGAGTTTTGGAAGATTATATTTTTCTAGAAATTTGTCCATTTCACCTAGGTTTTCAAATTTCTTGGCTTTACTGTAGTTCTTCATAGTAATTTCTTATAGTCCTTTGTGTTTCTGTGGTATTAAGTTGTAATCTCTCCCTTTCATTTCTGATTGCCTTGATTTGGGTCCTCTCTTTTTTTCTTGATGTGTCTGCTTAAAGGCTTGTCAATTTTGTTAATCTTTTCAAAGAAACAGCTCCTGGATTTATTGATCCTTAAAATTGTGCTTTTAATCTCTATGTTGTTTAATTCTGCTGTGATCTTGATTATTTCCTTCCTTCTACTTGCTCTGGGTTGTCTTTGTTGTTGTTCTCTGAGTTCTTGTAGGTGTAGGGTTAGGTTGTATATTTAAAATGTTTTTATTTTTAAGTAGGCCTGTATCACTATGAACTTCCCTCTCAGGACTGCCTTCATTGTGTCACATATGGTTTGGGTTGTTGTGAGTTCATTTTCATTTGTTACCAGGAACTTTTTGATTTCTTCCTTGATCTCATTCTTGACCCATTCATTGTTTAATAGCATGCTCATGCTATTCAATCTCCATGAATTTTAGTGTTTTTGAGTTTTTTCCTTGAGGTTGGTTTGTAATTTCAGTTCCTTGTGGTCAGAGAAAATGCTTGATATGATTTCAATTTTCTTGAATTTGTTGAGGCTTGTGTTGTATCCTATCATGTGGTCTATCTTTAAAAATGTTACATGTGCATTTGAAAAGAATGTGTATTTAGCTTCTTTGGGATGGAGGGCTCTATATATATCAGTGAAATCTATTTCATCTAGGGCATTGTTCAATGCTGCAATATTTTTGTTGATGTTTTGTTTTGAAGATCTGTCCATTTTTGACAGTGTTAAATCCCCTACTCTAGTTGTGTTGCTGTCAATATCTTTCTTGCAGTCCTCCAAGATTTTCTTTACATATTTGGGTGCTCCTATGTTGCATGCATATATATTTACAATGTTTATGTCTTCTTGATGGATTGTTCCCTTGAGTATTATGAAGTGACCTCCTGGGCCTCTTCTTATTGTCCTTTTTTTGAAGTCTATTTTGTCTGATATGAGTATAGGTACCCTGGCTTTCCCCGCCTTTTCCATCTGCTTGGACTATTTGTTTCCATCCCTTCACTTTCAGTCTGTGTGGGTCTTTTGTTCTGAGTTGGGTCTCTTGTAGGCAGCATATGTGTGGGTCATGCTTTCTTATCCATTCAGCTATTCTGAGGCTTTTGATTGGAGCATTTAATCCATTTATATTTCAGGTTATTATTTATAGGTACTTATTCATTGCCATTTTCATACCTGTGTTCCTCTCTCTCTCTCTCTCTTCCTTCTCTTTCTTAAAGCATTCCCTTTAGCATCTCTTTCAGAGCTGGTTTGGTGGAAGTGTATTCTTTTAGGCTTCTTTTGTCTGAGAAGCTCCTTATTTGGCCTTCCATTTTAATAGAGAGCCTTGCTAGATAAAGTAGTCTTAGTTGCAGGCCTCTGGTTCTCATTACTTGGAATATTTGCTGCCATTCCTTTCTGGCTTGGTGCATTTCCAATGAGAAGTCACCTGTTAGTCTTATCGAGGCTTTCTTGTATGTTACATCCTGTTTTTCCCTTGCTACCTTTAAGATTCTCTCTTTATCTTGGAATTTTGCCATTTTAATTATGATGTGTCTTGAAGTGGGCCTTTCTGGGTTCCTCTTGATTGGGACTCTCTGAGTTTCCTGGATTTGTGTGACTTTGTCTTTCATCAAATTAGGAAAGTTTTATATCATTACTTTTTCAAACAGGTTTTCTATCCCTTGCTCTTCTTCTTCTCCTCTGGTATCCCTATTATACGGATATTATTACATTTCATGTTGTCCTGCATTTCCCTTAACCTCTGTTCATTCTTTCTGAGCCTCTTTTTTTTTCTTGCTCTTTCTGGTGTTTTTTTCTATCTTGTCCTCCAGCTCGCTGATCTGATCATCTGCTTCATTGAGACTGCTTTTGATTCCTTCAACTGTGTTCTTTCATTCAGAAATTGCATTCTTCATTTCCTCTTGGTCCTTATTGATAGTTTCTATTTCCTTTTTCATGTTGATATAGTTTTCAGTGAGTTCATTGTAGTTTTCTTGTAGTTTCTGGTAATTCTCTGTGAGTTCATTGATCTTCCTGATAATCATTGCTTTCAACTCAATATCTGATAGTTGACTTGCTTCTCTTTCATTTAGCATTCTTTCTGAGGCGTCCTCCTTTCCTTTCATTTGGGGATTGTTTCTCTGCCTTCTCATTGTTTGTGAGACTCTTCTTGTTAGCCTCTACCTCTTAAATTGATCTGTTCTGCCTCCATGGGTTTCTGGTGTGAACTTCTATGGTAGAAGAACTGTGAGATTCAGTGGTGTAGACTCCTGGATCTCCTGAGCTTGTTGGTCTTGGGCTGTCATTTATGTTGGCTCTCTGTATGTCTTTGGGTTTTGATTGTTGTTGGGTCTTTCTTATGGAGTGTCCTTCTCTCCAGCTGGTTAACTGAGGGTCACTCTATCCACCACCTCTTGTATTCTGTTGTGCAGGTGTGGGCAGGTTGCGTTGAAGCTGGTTCTTCTGTGTGTGCAAGGTTTTGAGGATTCTCTCTTGCTCTTGTTCAGTTAGTTGTTTTTAGTAATTTCTCCACCACTTAATTGTATTTCCAGATAGGTCCTGGGTGAGTTAGTGTGTCTTCCATTCCCTCCTTCACTTTCTTCTGTTGTTATCTGTTGGTGGTTCCTTTGTTGGTTGGTTTCCTCTTCCAGCAGGTATCCTGGTGTTCACAGCTCCCACCTACTCTGGGTTGTAGGTTTGACTACCAGTCTGAGCATGAACAATCCCAGGTCCAGGCACATATGGGAGGCAGCCAGTTCATGCTTGTCTCTCTCCCTTCTTTTCTCCCTTTTTCTTTTGGGCCCCAGCAAAGGCAGGGTGGTGTGGACTGGTTTCAAGTGAGGAGAGGATGGAGTGGGAGGCACTGAAGAGAGACTTGAGGGAGCAGCTGTGGAGTTTTCAGGCTGGAATATACCTGGGACTCACAGTAGCCATTGTTCTTGAACAATTACAATTTTTTAACAAATTTATTTATTTATTTTTAGAGAGAGGGGAAGGGAGGAAGACAGAGAGGGAGAGAAACATCAATGTGTGGTTGCCTCTCATATGGCCCCCATTGGGGACCTGGCCTGCAACCCAGGCATTTGTCCTGACTAGGAATTGAATCAGCAACACTTTGGTTCACAGCCCACACTCAATTCAATTATAAGTTTTAAATGGTGAAAAATCACACTGTCCAGCTCTGCCCCACCAGGGACTTGAATCATTTCTTTGTCCAGTGTGCCCACCTCACTTTATCTCATCACATAGACATTGTATCACCTCATGTTATTACAATAAGGGTGAGTAGAGTTACAACGCGATATTTTGAGAGAAAGAGAGAGACCCAAGTCACATAATTTTTATCACAGGGTATTGCTATCATTGTTTTATTTTTATTATTAGTTACTTGTTAATCGCTTATAAATTACTATGCCTAATTTATAAATTAAACTTTATCATAGGTATGTACAAATAGGAAAAAGGATGGTGTAATAGTATATATATGGTTCATTGTTATCTATGCTTTCATGCATCTACTGGCAGTTTTAGAACATACCCCCCATGGATAAGGGTTGACTATTGTACTTGCCTCGCCTTTCAATGAGTCAGTGTGGTGAGCTGGTAATTAGCACATATACTTCATAGTGGGAACCTAGTTATTAGTGCACATTCCTCTCTAATTCCCCAAGAAAATCTGCTTTTCACATGGTTCCTTCTAATATAAGATAGCCTAATGCTAGCCATAATTGTGGCCTTAAAATTAATTTTTTCCATAGTGGTTAATTAAAAAAAAAAACCTTTCGTGTTTCACAGAAGGATTGTACCAGGTTTTCCCCTCCCCCTCCTTTCCTAGTTCTCTGAAGGTAACATTATGTCTCCATATACTCTTCTCTACCTTCTCTTTTTTATTTTTAATTATTTTTCTTCTTTTATTTTTTATTTTTATTGTTGACACTATTATGTATGTCCCCCATTTTACCCCCTCTGTGCCCCTCTCCACCCAGCCCCTGCTGCCCCTCAGCCTTCACCACATTGTTGTCTGTGTCCATGGGCAATGCATATATGTGTACATGTTCTTTGACTAGTCTCTTCCAGTCTCCCCTGCCCCCTGAGATCTGTCAGTCTGTTCCATGTATCCATGCCTCTGGCTTTATTTTATTCATCAGTTTATTTTGTTCATTAGCTTCCACATATGACTGAGATTATATGGTAGTTATCTATCTTTGACTGGCTTATTTTGCTTAGCACAGTATTCTCCAGGTCCAAAGGGTAAGAGTTTTTACAGCTGTAGTACTCCAGATCTTGGCTGTTGTAAAACGCTGCTATGAACATAGGGGTGCATATATACTTTTGAATTGGTGTTTCAGGATTACTAGGATATATTCTCAGAAGTGAGATCACTGGGTCCAAAGGCAGTTCCACTTTTAATTTTTTGAGGAAACTCCTGTTTTCCACAGGGGCCGCACCAGTCTGCACTTGATAATTTTGCAGTTGTGTTAGTGAGTGTGTTACAAGTTCAAACTCTAAATTAGTTTTCAATGAATTAAATGATGAGAGAGTTGTGAACTTATGAACAAACAGTTAGTTGAACTTGATATGTGATTAAAAAACAAAACAAAACAGTGACCTTCCAGTTTACCTGTCTAGGCCAGCTGTAAACATGGTGTTCCCCAAACAAAAGCAAGCCAGTCTGAGATCAGGTTTTGGAAAGCCTGGTGTTCAGAGACTGGTGGGCTTTCAGAAGGGAGGGTTTTATGAATTCACGGGCTTTTAGCTGTGTTAGTGGGATCAGTGGAGTGAGACTCCTTGGTGGCTGTCTCACTGTCAGAATTCTCATCAGGGGAAGGAGGTGATTACTCTCTCTCAGTTAGAAGCTGGGGCTGTCACCTCTTGACTGACTTTCAGACATGGGGCTGTCAGTGATGTGCTGACTTTCAGAAACTAGGTATTGGAGTACGGCTGTTGTGGATTGGCTGACTTTCTGATTTGCCACACTACTAGAAGTTATCTATAATAGTAATTACTTACTCCTGACCTAAGACTTTGGCCAAAGAATAGTCTTTCCCTTCACTGAATATTAAAAATAGGTATTTAAAATTCTCAGTCCCCCTTTTTGGACTTCCCTCAGATAAGCCTGTAAGGAGAGAGAAGGCACTGCGCAGGTCTGTTTGTGGAGGGGTGACTCTCAGCCAGTTCTGCCATGTAAGTGATCTAAGCACCAGTTACTGTGGTGGGAGATAGCTCTGGCTGCAAATTTTTGTAACTTATTGGAAAAAAGCTGAGTACAGGACATTTAGGGTGTTCTGACAAAGTCATGACAGAACACAGGACAAGAATCATTAAACTCAGGCAGGACATGTCCCTGTACACAAGGTGCCTGGGAACACTACCTACATAGCAAGATCTATTTACAGATGAAAAAAATGATTTGCATACTTTTGAGTTTCCCCAAATGACTTTTTCAACTAAGAGATAGGAATTTAAGGCAGCCTAGGCCTGTCCTTCCAAAGCATTGATTGCATAGAATTTGATCAAATAGAATACTCTTATTACCATCCATTAAAACAAATACAAAGAGGCCCAATTATTTGATTTAGTGGAAAAAGAAAGAAGTAATGCTGCCCTTGCTGGGGTGGCTCAGTGGATTGAGCACCAGCCTGTGAACCAAAGGTTGCCAGTTCCATTCCCAATCAGAGCACATGCCTGGGTTGTGGGTCATGTCCTCAGTAGGTGGTGTGTGAAAGGCAATCACACATTGATGTTTACCTCTTTTTAAAAAATAAGAAAAAAACAAAACAAAACAAAAACCAAAAACAAACTAACAAACAAAAAAGAAGTAATGCTAACTGCTTTTCTTTTTGTTCTCTTTCTTGGTTCCTGGACAGAAAAGTATCATGTATAATTAACAAAAATAGTGCACACATTTTTGCCCTAGCCACATACATCAGTAACAAAGTTTGGTCTGCTAACGACTCCTTCTGCAGCATGAAGGGACTGAACCAAAGTTGCTCAAGGGGAATCTGGATGAGTAAGGTCACATCTCAGGGTGTTAACACACCAAATGAGTGCCAGTTGCTACTGCTGTTTATAACCCCTTGGCATTTGATTTTTATTAATACTTTTGATATTTTTGTCCCAGTATTTTTATAGGTGCAGCGTAGTGTTTCCATGTTGTTTGTTTTATTTAAATAATTTTTGGATACTTTTTTAGCCATAACCACCACAGCCCTAGTTCTATTCTAAATGAATTTTGTGAATGATGGTGATACATGTGATTTATTCCTCGAGATCAACCAAAGTGAACACTATGAAAACTTGATGTCATCCTGCCTGGAGCTAAAAGTTTTGCTAATAGAACAAATTAGAGAAGACTTCTCAGGTATAAGATAATATGAGCCAGAATATCCTTGAGTTTCCTCACACCCCACCAATCCACCAATTAAATCACCCTGCCCCATACAAAACATTGGAGGTGGGTAATTCTTTAATTTCTGGTTTGTTAGGAAGGATTATTAGTGAGCCTCGGAATGTCTTCCAGTTCATTCCAGCATGATGCAATATGTTGCTAAGAGGGATTTATAGGTTGATTTCTGTGATTAATTTGATTTAAATTTAGTGTTTTTGGAGGTATTCCATAGAGAATTTTTTTGGACTTCAGGAGCAGATATAAACTCAAATGCTTTTCATAGCATACTATAATTAATGATTCTATTAAACCTCTTATTGTAATTTTTCCTTTCCCTAATCCCCATACCCAATTCCTTCTTTCTTCCCATGACAATCATACAAATGTACTTGATATATTTCTTTACACATGTTCATACGCTTGTATCATATTGTGGTAGACAGAATTCTAAGGTGGCCCTCTAGGGTACTTACTCCCTGGTGAGTGTGCTCTGCTTAATTTCCTCCCATTGAGGGTCAGTGGTCAGGGCCAGTAAATATGACAGGGTAGTCACTCTGTTGTTTAGTTTATGTTATACAAGACTCCATCCCAGCTTTGTGGCACATTTGTCCTGGTGGCCTCAAAGGAGACACAAACTGCCATGTTGGGAGCTGCCCTGCGGGGACCTTGTGGCAAGGAACTACAGGCAGCCTTTATGACTAAAAGCAACCTTGGCTGACAGCTAGCAAGAAACAGTGACTTCAGTCCCACAATTCCAAGGAGATCAATTCTGCCATCAATCTCTTCAATAAATTCTGCTCAAGCTCAAGATGTGATCACGGTGACGGCCCACACCTCAATGAGTATGACTTAAAGTTGTCATTTCTGCTATTCTGATGGACTATTATCTAATTGTTGTTTTAATTTGCATTTCTTAAATCATCACTAAGATATTTTTATTGAGGTATAAATTTACATACAGTGAAAAGCAGAGATTTTAAGTGTACAGTTCCTTGAGTTTTTACAAATGTACATATTCTTGTAATCAGTACCCAAATCAAGATAAAGATCATCCCAGGAAATTTCCATGTGTCTACCCCTTGAGAGGCACTCTTTTGCTTTCTATCATCATAAATCAGTTTCGCCTACTGTGAACATTTTGTACACACTGTAACCACCTGTTTAACCACCATGCATTTCTGGATCTAGAATTGCTAGCATTTCAGATTTAGCCCTCCTGTGGTTTCCCAGGCACTCCCCCGCAAATGTTACCACTATCCTTATTCCTATCAGCATAGATTGTCTGTTTTTGATACATATATGATTCCACAGAAATATATATACATACATTAAAAATATATACATTATATATACATGAATGTATGTGTGATTATGCAATCATATACTATGCAGTCTTTTTGTCCAGCCTTTGTTTAATCTTGTGTCTTTTAGATTCATCCATGCTTTTGCATGTAGTTCAGTTTATTCTGTTACATTGCTAAATAGGATTCCATTGTATGACTATATCATAATTTCATGTTCTTTTTACTGTTGCTGAACATATGGATTGTTTCCAGTTTGGGATTATCATGAATGAGCTGCTCTGGTTAGTTTTGAATGTCTGTGTTACATATTTAGTCATTTCAGTTGGGTATATGCCCAGAAATGAAATTCCAGTGTCACAGGCTCTATCTAGCTCTACCTAGTTAATATCTATTATGGACAAAGCCAAATATACACACACACACATATATATATGTGTGTGTGTGTATATCTATATCTATATCTATATATCTATGTATCTATATCTATATCTATATCTATATCTAGATATACATGCACACATGTATGTGTTTATTTTAGCCTTGAAAGATACTGCCAATGTTCAAAAGTAATTACCAATTAACATTCCCACTAGTAATGTAAAGGTTTTTGAGGTGCCTACATTCTTGCTAAGATTGATATATTATCATTTTTGTTTATTTCAGTTCTTCTGGTTGTGTAGTAGTATCTCATTTTGGTTTTAATTTACATTTTTTCACTAGTAATTATATATATTTTTATTTATTTTATTTTATTTTATTTTTTTAATATATTTTATTGATTATGCTATTACAGTTGTCCCATTTCCCCCTTCACTCCCCTCCACCCTGTACACCCTCTCCCACCCACATTCCCCCCCTTTATTTCATTTCCATGTGTCATACTTATAAGTTCTTTAGCTTCTACATTTCCCATACTATTCTTACCCTCTCCCTATCTATTTTCAACCTACATTCTATGCTACTTATTCTCTGTACTTTTTCCCCCTCTTTCCTCCTCCCACCTCCCTGTTGCTAACCCTCCATGTGACCTCCATTTCTGTGGTTCTGTTCCTGTTCTAGTTGTTTGCTTAGTTTATTTTGGTTTTGCTTTAGGTGTGGTTGTTAATAATTGTGAGTTTGCTGTCCTTTTACTATACATGTTTTTTTCTTTATCTTCTTTTCTTAGATAAGTCCCTTTAACATTTCATAAAATAAGGGCTTGGTGATGATGAACTCCTTTAACTTGACCTTATCTGAGAAGCACTTTATCTGCCCTTCCATTCTAAATGAGAACTTTGCTGGATAGAGCAATCTGGGATGTAGGTCCTTGTCTTTCATGACTTGGAATATTTCTTTCCAGCCCCTTCTTTCCTGTAAGGTCTCTTTTGAGAAGTCAGCTGACAGTCTGATGGGAACTCCTTTGTAGGTTACTGTCCCCTTATCTCTTGCTGCTTCTAGGATTCTCTCCTTCATTTTTACCTTGGCTAATGTAATTATGGTGTGCCTTGGTGTGTTTCTTCTTGGGTTCAACTTCTTTGGGGCTCTCTGAGCTTCCTGGATTTCTTGGAAGACTATTTCCTTTGCCAGAATGGGGAAGTTCTCCTTTATTATTTGTTCAAATGCGTGCTCAATCTGTTGCTTTTCCCCTTCCCCTTCTGGTACCCCTATAATTCGGATGTTGGAACGTTTAAAGATGTCCTGGAGGCTCCTAAGCTTCTCCTCATTTTTTTGCATTCTTATTTCTTCATGCTTTCCTGCTTGGTTGTTTCTTCCTTCCTTCTGGTCCACTGTATTGTTTTGAGACCCAGTTCCCTTCCCTTCACTATTGGCTCTCTTCCGTGTATCTTCCTTCATCACTTTTATGGTAACCTGCATTTTTTCATCTAATTTGCGCCCAAAATCAACTAATTCCATGAGCTTTCTGATCACCAGTGTTTTGAACTGTGCATCTGATAGATTGGCTATTTTTTGGTCGCTCAAAAGGATGAGTCCTGGGGGACTGATCTGTTCTTCTGTTGGAGACATGTCTCTCCCCGTCTCTCCTTTTTTTTTTTTCCTGTCTGGTCACTCCTGTTATGGTGAGGGGCGGAGCCTTAGGTGTTCACTGGGGCTGGGCACCCGAGTCGCTAGACTGTGATGTTATATGTGGGGGCGGGGGCGGGAGCGGGGGCAGGAGGGAACAATGGCAGTAGTTCCATTCTCCTGGGATCTCAGTCCCTTCTCTGGGATCCTGGGTTGTGAGCTCTGCCCTGGTCCACAATCGCCGCCTCACTGAGTCTGCCAGCCGCTGCTTGTGTACTCAGGGTCCACCTGCTGCGTTCTTGCGTGCCCCAGATGGCTTACGTGCCGAGTTCACGCCAAGTTCTTCCCGCCCTCCGCGCGCCCCCGACCTGCACCTGCCCGGCTCCTCCTCTACGCCCCTCTTACCAGTCTGGATGAAGGGGTCTACTTCAACTTCTTGGCTGTCCGACTTCCATTCAGATAAATTCTCTGTCAGTTCTGGGCATTATTCTGGCTCTAAATTGTTGTTGTTCTAATCTTGGTTGCATGTGGAGGTACGGTGCATCCACCTATGCCTCCATCTTGCCGGAAGTCCTCACTAGTAATTATATTATACACCTTTTCATATGACTATTGACCACAATTATTTTCTCATTTGTAAAATGCTTCCTTAATTTTATGCCCTTGTTTTCTTTTCTTTTCATGTTTATTTGTAGGAATACTTTATGTACTTGGACCATGACTTGTCAGACATGCATTCAGATATCTCTCAATCCAGCTTTATACTTTTGTAATAGTTTCTTTTGATGGTCAGAATTTAACTTTTCATAAAAAAATAGATGTATTCTTTAAAGCAGCATTAGGTTCACAGTTAAACTCAGTTAAAACAAGAAATTCCCATATGCTCCCTGCCCCTACACATGCACAACCTCCCTCACCATCCATAACCCACACCACAATGGGACATTTGTTACAACTGATGAGTCTACATTGACCTGTTTTTACCACACAAAGTCCATAGTTTACATTAGAGTTTCCTCTTGGTGCTGCACCTTCTAATGGGTTTTGACAAATGTATAATGACATATGTCATTATAGAATCGTACAGAATAGTTTCACTACCCTAAAAATCCTCTGTGCCCCTATTCATCCTTCTCTCCCCTCTGACCCCTGACAACCACTGATCTTTTTACTGTTTCCATAGTTTTGTCTTGTCCAGAGTATCATAGAGCATTGGGTTGGCCAAAAAGTTCATTTAGTTTTTTCCATGTGATGACTCTAGTAGTGCTTAGTTGTCTCTAACTTTATTTGAAACGATTTTCTTAGATTGTATTGTAACAGCTGTCATATAGCGTGTTTAAAAAAAGTTATCATCAGGGAGATGCAAATTAAAACCACAATGAGATACCACCTCACAACAATCTGAATGGCCAGCATCAACAAGTCAGCAAACAACACACAAAGTGCTGGTGGGAATGCAGAGAAAAGGGAACCCTAGTGAACTGTTGGTGGGAATGCAGACTGGTGCAGCCTTGTGGCAAACAGTATGGAATTTCCTCAGAAAACTAAAAATGGAACTGCCTTTTGACTAAGAGATTCTACTCCTGGGATTGTACCCTAAGAATCCCGAAACACCAGTTCAAAAGAACCTACACACCCCAATGTTCATAGCAGTTTTATTTGCAATAACCAAGTGCTGGAAACAGCCAAAGTGCCCATCAGTAAATGAGTGGATCAAAAAACTGTAGTACATTTACACAATGGAATTCTATGCAGCAGAAAGAGAGAAGGAGCTGCTACCCTTCACAACAGCTTGGATGGAACTAGAGAGCATTATTCCAAGTGAAATAAGCCAGGTGGTGACAGACAAACAGCATATGATCTGACCTATAATTGGAACCTAGTGAACAAAACAAACAAATGAGCAAAATAGAACCAGATGCATGGAAACAAGGAACAAAGTGACAGACACCAGAGGAACAGGGAGAGGGAAATAAGGAAGGAAAGAAGAGGAAGAGTCTGGTTAAAGAACAAGTATAAATGACCCATGGACATGGACAACAGGGTGGTGACTGACTGTAGGAGTAGGTGGGCGGGGCAGGGGAGAGCAATGGGGGAAATTTGGGACAACTGTAATAGAACTACAACAATAAAAAAAGAGAAAAGCTTGTTTGGAACAGAGAGTCATAGATTCAGAGAACAAACTGAGGGTTGTCAGATGGGAGGGGGATCCAGGGGATGGGTGAAAAAGGTGATGAGATTAAGAAGTACAAATTGGTAATTACCAAATAGTCATGGGGTTGTAAAGTATAGCATAAGGAATATAGTCAACAATACTGTAATAACTATATATGGTACCAGATGGGTACTAGAATTATTGGGGGAGTCACTTTGTAAATTATATAATTGACCTGTGTGCAGGTACACATAAAACTAATATAAACTAATATTGAATGTCAACTATAATTGAAAAAGAAAATCTTGTTTTGTTTTTTAATTAACTTTTAGTATTAGTACATCAAATACGTTTTTATTTGGGGGGAAAACATCAAAATTGATGCATTTTTGTACAATCATTTTAATATTGAAGATGAAAGATATACAACATTTTTTGGCATATTATGCTTTATTATTTCAAGAAAGGTGAAAATGCAACTGAAATGCAAATAAAAAGATTTGTGCAGTGTATGGAGAAGGTTCTGTGACCGATCGAAAATGTCAAAAGTGGTTTGCCAAGTTTCTTGCTATTACTGACATTTTGGCCAAATAATTCTTTGCTGTGGGCCTGTCTTATGCATTGAAAGATGTTTAGCAGCACCCCTGGCCTCTACCCACTAGAAGCCAACATCTTCAAAATATCCAAATCAATCAAGTTATTAGTGAAAATGAAAAAATGTGTCTTTTATTTTACAGAAAAAACTAAATGGACTTTTTGGCCAACCCAATAGTTGGAATCATACATTAAATTGCCTTTTCAGATTGGCCTCCTTAGTAATATGCATTTAAGGTTCCTTCCTGTCTCTTCATGGCTTGGTAATTTACTTCCTTTTAACAAGGAATGTTATTTCATTGTCTGGATGTACCACAGTTTCATTCACCTACTGAAGGACATCTTGGTTGCTTGAAAATGTTTTTTTTTTTTAAGATTTTATTTATTTATTTTTAGAGAGGGAAGGGAGGGAGAGAGAGAGAGAGAGAGAGAGAGAGAGAGAGAGAGAGAGAGAGAGAGAGAAACATCAATGTGCAGTTGCTGGGGGTTATGGCCTGCAACCCAGGCATGTACCCTGGCTGGGAATCAAACCTGGGACACTTTGGTTCCCAGCTGCGCTCAATCCACGGAGCTATACCAGCCAGGGCTGAAAATTTTTTGTAATTATGAATAAGGCTGCTGTAAACATCTGTGTGCAGGTTTTTGTGTGGGCATAAATTTTCAACTTTTTGTGATTGCTGGATCATATGGTAAGAGTATGTTTAATTTTATAAAAAAGCATTTTGCTTTCCCACCAGCAATAAGTGAAAATTCCTGTTGCTCCACACCCTCACTAGCATTTGGTGTTGTCAGTGTTCTGGATTTTGGCCATCCTAATAGGTGTGTAGTGGTATGTTGTTGTTTTAACTTGTACTTTACTAATGGAGCATCTTTAATATGTTTATTTGCTATCTCTGTATCTTCTTTGATAAGGTGTATGTTCAGATGTTTTGCCTATTTTTATGGGGTTGTTTATTTAATGTTTTTGTTGAATTATAAGACTTCTTTGAATATTTTGAATAATAGTCCTTCATCAGATGTGTCTTTTGTATATTTTCTGCCAGCCTGCGGCTTATCTTCTCATTCTCTTAGAACATAACTTTTAACTAATTTCAATTTGTTGATTTTTTATTTCTTGTTTACTGCTATTTGCATTTTACTTAAGCAATTTTTGCCTTCTTCAGGGATATAAAATTTATTTGTCTTTCTGTTTAGAAGCTTTGTTTTCCTTTTAACATTTAGTCTGTGATCTATCTGGGATTGATTTTGTATTACATAATAGAGGGGGCAAGTTTTTTATTTTTTCCTTGTGGACAATCAAGTCACCAAGGATGTACAGAAGGCCATTTTCCCTCACTGTCTTGCAGTGACATTATTGAAGATTGGATGAATGTGTGTTTGTGGCTCTTTCTGAGATCTCTACTTTTTGCCATTAGGTTAGTTTTCAGTACTTTGATTCATAGTCCACTGGCCTAATTACTATAGGCCAGAAGCCTTTGTGAGAAGTCTTACTTTGTGAGAAGTAAGCTTTGTGAGAAGTCTTAATATAGGTTTGTGTAGTTATTCCTACTTTTTAAATATTGTTTAAGGTTATCTTGACATTTCTAAGTTCAATTAACTTGTTTATATCAACAAATGATCTCCTAGGATTTTACTGAGTTTGTATTCAATCTATAGATCAGTTTAGTGAAAATTGAATAACAGAGTCTTCCAATTCATGTACATCATATATCTTACTATATATTTTAAATTTTCTTTCAGTAAGGCTTGGTAGTTTTTATGTAGATGTTTTGCAAATCTTTTTTTAAATTTAGTCTCTGTTTTTTTGACAAATTTTAACGCTATAATAAATGGTATTTTTTTCCTTAAGCTCATTTTCTGATTGTTTGTTGTCTATAAATATAATGTTAATTTATAAAATTTGATGGGAGTTGCTTTATCACCCAACATATGGTCTTTTTTTGCTAATGTTCCATATGTACTTGAAAGGAATATTTACTTTTCAGCAATTGGGTATAGAAGTGGTGCTACATTTCTACTGAAATTCTCCATCATTATCTCATTTTAATCATGACTGTTACACATATTACCTGTGGCTTTGTTATTTCAATTTTTTATTTTTTGGATAATTTGATCCTGTTCTTTAGCATTTCTTTAAATTTTTATTGAAATTTGTTATGTTAGTTTTGTAGGGCTGCTATAACAAAGTAACACAAATGATGTGGCTTAAACAACAGAAATTTATTGTCTCACAGTTCTGGAGTCTAGAAGTCCAAGATCAAAGTGCTAGTGGGGGTGGTCCTTTCTGGGGACTCTGAGGGAAGGATCTGCTGTAGGCCCCTATCCTCAGTTTACAGATGAATGTGTACTTCTTATGAATCTTCACATGACATTCTGCCTTTGAGTATGTCTGTGTCCACATTTACTCTTGACAATTATCCCAGTCATATTGGATTAGGGCCCACACTAATGATACCTGATTTTAACTTCATTATCTGTATAACTTTATTATCTGAGTACGGTCACATTCTGAGATCCTGGGGTTTGAAATTCACATATAAATTTAGAGGGATACAGTTCAGCTCACACAGTTGGATGTTGTGCATGTGAAGTTGTAGAAACTCTGGACATCAATTTTGTCCATTTCTTGTTAATTGCATAGTAGTTTTTTTTCTTGGTAAGATATGTAGATTTAAAATTTTATTGCTGCTATCATGTGGCCCTTTATATTTCATGTTTCTTGAATAACAAGGGATTTTTAGAGGGCACAGTTTGCAAGGTCCCCTGCAGACTCCACTTCTTTCCAGTGTGCCACCCGATGGCCCTTCTTAGACCATTTATCTGTTGCAAAGAATCTGCTTCTGCCATAGTACAAAGTTAAGGAACTGAAAATGTTCAAATGGCTATTTCTCTGGCTAAAATTATCTTTAAATATTAAATAAATAACTTAATGACTCATATTTTCCATATGTTCTAGAGAGTTCTCCTTACATGTCTCTGCTGTGTCTCTGTTCTCCTATGTTTTATTCCAAAGGAGTTTCATTTTTTAGTTGGATAAGCAAACAATGGTAGTTGCTGTGTTATGTTGATAGAGGTGTAGTGCATTACTGTAGTTCTTTCTTTTGGGAGTGTCTCTTCCAATGAGCAGGGAAATTTACTTTCCAGGATGGGTTGGATTAGTAAGCAAGCAGAAGGTTGTCTCAAGTGAGGTAGACACCTTTGGTGTTTACCTTCACCATGGTGGATTGGTGGCATGTGTCTAAGCCAAAATATAGCAACCATCAGGTAAGCTTCTCTCTCAGAAATATGAGTAATGGTGCCTAGCAGGCATGTGGGGGCTCTACCACCTTGTTCTTACTTCAGAATCCTGAAGCTTCAAATATCCATGTGGGAAGGGAAGCATATGTAATGATTATGTATTGTTATTAATTTTGATAACATTGTAAAGGCATAACTGACAGGAAACATCATTTAACATATTATTTACAAGTATTATTGAAAGTCCTTTGAATTCTCATGTTACAGGTTGCTTATATGATTACGATAAATGAAAAACCATATTTTGTCTATCTCACAAAGCAGTAAGTAATTATTTTTATCCTTTCAAGTTTTAATTCTGTGGTTTCTTGATTTATAAAAATAGCTATGAATAGGAGCATTTCAATTCAGGTGTATATTTGATATCTATATGCCCTTGATATCTATTGTGTACTGGTTATTGGGTAAAGTTTTAGGCATACTAAAGACAATAAAATATGGTCCACATTTAAATAACTTATACTGCAGAAAGATATATTCAAACACATTAATAGAAAAATGAAAAGTTTTATTATAACATGGTATTATGGTACATGTGTAGACAGCCATCTGAAAATCAAGGAAGGCTTCTCAGAAAGAGATAAGAGATGGCTGTGTCTTGAGGGAAGATACCTTTAGCTCTGAAAAGAAGTAGGGTAGTGTAGGGGGGGCATTCTGTTGAGAGAAAATCATGTGTAAAACATAGAGATGTGAAACCAAGTAGATTCTGTGGTGTGAAAAAAGTCAGTGTGAATAGAACACCAAAGAACATGTTTTCTGGAGGATAGGAGTAAAATATTTTGGAAGGGTAGTAGGTAGAACCAGTTTGTAGGGGATCTGTCATGCCACGGTAAGGATGTTGGAAACTAAAATGTTTGTAAGAATATACTTATGTAGGCTCATTGAGTCTTGCAGGCTGATTTTGAGGGGGAGGGAAGTAGAGGTAGGATATAGAATTGTTTAGGTGAGTGATGATTGGTGGCTTGAATGTATGCTATAGGTTGTAGCACAGGAAATAAAACATTCAGTAGACCTTGAAGACAGATTTGGCAGCGTGACTGGGAAACAGTGAGGAATCTTGGATGAATTAGTTGTTGCTTAAAAAGATGGGTTGGTTCTAGTGTAATTAACTGAGGAGTATGAACAAGGCAGATCTTTATGTGAGGAAAGGGTTCAGTTTAGTTGGCAGTGCCTATATGATATCCAAGTGGGTTTTCCATTAGGTATATGCATATAGGAATGTGAATCTCTGAGCAGAGATTGGTGATTGGGATATAGATTTTGCAATAATCAATAGTTTGGCTGTATTTTTAAATGAGAATTTATAGAGTGCTAATAAATACATTGGTGGCTGAAGACCAAATCCTAGCAAAGACCAATATTTTGGGACAGGTAGAACAAAGAGGAACACGGAAGACTATGCCCTCTTAGGCCAGGGGTTGACAAAGTTCTTTTGTAAAGAGCCACTCAGCAAATATTATTAGCTAATATGCTGTATACTCTGTTGAAACTAAGCAATTTTGTACTGTAATGCAAAAGCAGCCATAAACAAGATGTGAACCAATAAGCTTGGCTGTGTTTCAATAAGACTTTATTTATAAAACAAGCAGCCAGCTAAGTTAGGCCCATGGATTATTGTTGGCTGACCGCTGGAAGAGAAGCAGAAGAGTGATGTGTGATTAGAGTGAGTGGGCACAGATTCCAAAAAAGATGCTAGAAGTCCAGTACAGTGATTATTTAAAAATTGCCTTTTGGATTTGACATTCTGATGGCTATGAATCTTTTCAGAGCAGTTTCATGGTGAGTAAATATTGAGAAACTGGGTATAGATTATTTATTTGATAAAAATAAGTTGCAGGCTGACAGCTTTGGGGGTGGTGGTGAGGGGAGGAGGGATGGATGCAAAAAAGAAAAAAGAGGGCTGGCTGGTGTGGCTGAGTGGATTGAGCATCGCCCTGTCAACTGAAAGGTTGCTGGTTTGATTCCTGGTCAGGGCACATGCCTGGGTTGCAGCCCAGCCCAGATCCCTGGTTGGGGATGTGAGAGAGGCAACCAGTTGGTGTTTCTCTCACACACTGATGTTTTCTTCCTTTTTTTTTTAAAAAAAAAAGAAAAGGTTGGACATGGACAGCACTGTGGTGATTGTGGTGTGGGGGAAAGGGCTGGGTGGAGGTGGAAGACGGTATAGGGGACATAAATGGTAATAGAAAAATACAATAAAAACGAACCATTAAAAATAGGTTGCAAGTTGGAAATACGTAGGGAATAGTTATAGTAGGACACAGGATCAAGGGAGAGTTATTTAGGATAGTAATAACTTGATAATACAGTTTGTAAATAGTGTTAGGATAAAAGATGGTGAGAAAAAGTTTAAAATGATGGGACTGAAAAAATATGCATCTTCAACATATGGCACAGAATGGGATTCACAGCACAAGTATAGTATTTGCTTTGAACCACAGTAGTCATTTTCTGGAGGTAAAGGTAAGAGGTGAGGATGGGGAGAAGTTATCTGAAAGTGAGGTGACATGGAGATGGTGTGGGATGATTGACAGGGGTGGTGCCAAGTTTCTGAGTAGATACTGAGGAGAATGAAAGAAAATTCTGACCAAGTTTATTGAGAAGAACTTGGGACTTTACTAAGCTTAGTGAATGAGTTTGTAGCAATGTCAAGGAAATCTTTCTAGATTATACTCTAACCCTACATTTTAATTTTGAGATTCAGGTTTAAAATCTGGAGTCAGGGAGAAACAAAGATAAAGATTTGAAAGTTCTGTGCTGGAAATTGGGACCTATGTTGTTTTGCTGTTTGGTATTTCCAGGAATTTGGGTGGTCCATTAGTATGAATTTTGGTAGTATATGTCACTATAGTTAAAATGCCTCCCTCAGTGTCTAATTTATTGTAAATGATAGAGAAGTATTTGGAAAGTAGGATATACCAGGATAATTGATGCTACTTTAAATTCTCCAGTAAAATGAAAAATCTATTATGAAGAATATTTTTTCCATGTTTTCTGTTTTACAACTTGAGCATGTTTTTTTTTTTTTTTGCTTTCTGCCTAGATCATTTTTATCATCAGTTTCTGTTGTTTATTCTTATGACCAAAATGACACCCAGAAGGCTAGCCCTTTGTTAGATCAGGTAAGACTTAAGTTATTTTTTTTTTGCACAGATGTCTTACTCTGAATTTCCTTTAAAAATATGAACACTTTGAAATTACTAGAATATAATCTGGACTAGTTCTTATTTCTACCTGGCACAGCTTCATTAGGTAGTTGCCATTCATATTAATGTACTAAGATAGCTAATGTGATAATACATGAAAATGACATATATGCGGTATCCGTTTTTAAAATACATTATTCATTTGTTTTTCATCATGTATTCTTTTCAGATGGATTGCAGTTACTATGGATATATTGCAGGCTTTCCAAATTCTGTTGTGTCACTCAACACTTGTTCAGGACTCAGGTTGTAACTAATGGGAATAAATCTTATTTGTCAGTATTAGATCCTGCTAGTGTATGAGTTGATCCTCCACATATCTTTTCTGGTTCTACAGTCACCTTTGTTACTTTAATTCCCTAAGGAGGGAGCAGGAACTCCTGATAAAATAGATGGTCACACTGACAGCTTCTGTTCCTGATGCGAGGCTACTTGTTGATTCTGATAGGATCTGTTGCTTGAGGCTTTGAGCAATCTTGAGTGTAGGGGGTGTTGCTGGATCTCTCTGTATTTTAGTTTTCCCCAATATTTTATGTTCTTGTAATTTCCTAGGATGTTTGACAGTTGTAGAAAGCTTCAATCTGATAGATACTTTGGCTCAGCTCTAATCATTTTTAGCCAGGTAGTGTCTTCAGTTCAGCCCACACAAATTATTTAGGACATCAAGTGTCAGGAAGAAGTAGGTGTCTCAAAAAGAGGGAGAGGACTTAAAGGTGCCTATAGGTCCTGCAGACTGGCTTAGGAAGTCTGTACCCTAGGGAGGGGTCTTAACCTGTTTCAGCACGTGGCTCCACGCCACCATCATGATTTCTTTAAAATATTTTTCTTGGAACATTTATAATATAAAACAATACATATCCTGTGGTATCACTCATCCAGTTCTGGGAAATACATCAAAAATAAAGAGATAAAGTAGAAAAAATAAGGTGACTTTTAATGGGAAAAAAGCCCTGACCAACATTTCTCATTAGAATATTAAATTATAGTGTTGGTAGAATCATTTTAGATGTTTTGATTATTTCAACATTCAGGGGAACGTTGCAGTTCAAAAACGTCTCATATGGAATAGAACCTGTGGCTACTGAATCGGAATTTGTGCACATGATCTATGAAGACAAAGGTTATAACATTAACCTTCCTCTTTTAAGAGAAAATGATTTTTACAGTTATAATAATTCAGAGTTTCACTATGGAAAAAAATCAGAAGTAAGTGTTGATTTTTTAATTTTAATCTATTTAGTATAATTTTGTGAAATAAAATTAATTTCAGAGCAAAATTTGGTGACTTGCAAATATTAGATTTTACTTTTTCAAGAGGTACCTGCACGAATTTTAAAATAAATAGAAAATGAAATTAAGTTCTTTGTTATGCTTGTCATCAGATGAAAGTTTGGCAAAAACATATTAATTGACAATTGGAAACAGATATGTGAATATAGGATTAAAGAAACCAAAAAATTAATTTTGACATGTGGGCATTTGGATAATTAATGTAAGTTACTCCTTTTCCTCAATTGTCTGATAATTTACATGGTATAAATATTATGCAATCTGACTTTGTGAGTTAAGGCTGTGTTTCCCGAAGGTTCAGAAATGAATAACATCCATTGGCTTATATAAAGTACATGTAAAGCAAGGTGGTTAGTTCTCTTCCACAAACACCTACCAAGTGCCATAAATAACATTCCTAGCCCTAGTGAACACCTTTGATCTTGCTTTAGTAATATTTTTAAAACCTTATTGTTTGCCAAAAGTAGTTTCCCAATAAATTAATAAATCTGCCTCTATGGATGGTTACTATAAAAATTATCACAAGGCTAAGGAAAGAATGGCTATATGCTATAAAGGTAGTATTTCCAATTTCAGCTATTGCTGAAATCAAAAGAACCTGGGTTCTTATATAGCTTGTGATCTCAGTAAAAATTCTTTTTAACCCAGGTACATTTGTACTGGAATTTTCCTAATAGCACCTAAATTTTATATTTGAAAATAACCTTGTTATATAATTGGTAGCAACATATCTCTCAATCTATCTTTGAATATAATTTCAATAAAAGATACATTTTTAGAAATTTCTAAGTGTTCATGTTGTGTGCTTTTCAGAGAGTTGAATTTTTCAAGTTATTCCCACAATCCCTCGAAATATATATTGTTGTGGATAAAAATCTGGTAGGTCTTTGTTTATACATTATTACTTTAAAATTATTTAACATTTGTCTCTAACTTGATTTCAATGATGTATTACCAATTTTAAACAATTTTTAATGTTTATTTTGCTTTTTGAGCAGTTAATAAGCTCTTAAAATTGTGAATGAGCCAAGTTTTTGATATTTATTTTGTATGTATAATCTCCAGTTGCTTTTGTCAAATGAAGCACCATTTCTAAAAAATAATTTTGTTTTTTTAAAGATTTTATTTATTTATTTTTAGAGAGGGAAGGGAGGGAGAAAGAGAGAGAGAAACATCAATGTGCAGTTGCTGGGGGCCATGGCCTACAACCCAGGCATGTGCCCTGACTGGGAATCGAACCTGCAATGCTTTGGTTTGCAGCCCAAGCTCAATCCACTGAGCTATGCCAGCCAGGGCGAAGCATCTTTTCATTTTCTAAACCTTGTCTGTTATTTTTCCTTTTTTCCCAAAAGGACTACATTCTCAATGAAAGTATAGATTAGAATTTCCCCAAACCCTCAGCCCCACATGCAATAATATTTAGCTGCCTCAGCTGAATTGGTAGGGTCATCTACTAAACACACCTGCCACCCCTTTCAAGCAAAGGAAGAAAACAACATATCTGTTTTGTTCTCAGTTCTAAGTAAATGAAATGACAGAAAAACAAATGAACAAAATTTTCATACTGAGAATTCATGACTATTCTTCAGATCTTGTGTTTAAATTTCGAATTCATGCAACATAGGTGGTTAGGGGATTCTTTCTTTTTTTATTGTTGTTCAACTCCAGTTGTCCCCATTCCTCCCCTCCCCCCACCATTGCTCTAAGAGATGAGGCTATCTTTGTCCTAGGTTGGTAAGATCTGAGGGAAACAAATGGTGTTTCTCCCTGGAGGAATGCTACTTCAAACAGGATTCCCACAGATTAATATGAGCCATGTATAAATTCAAGATCCATAAGAAAATTAGCCACAGTGAACAAGGTTAGCAAAACAAAAAAATAACAGGTTTAGGTCCACAAAAAATTCAGCTATTAATATTTTAATACATAGGTTATAAACAAAAATATTTTTCTCAAAAGGAGGTCAGTTGATTCTCAAAGAAGTAAAAATGAGGCAGGGACGTGTGGACTTAACTGTTGTCAGGGATAAAAAAATGAAGCTCCTGGCTCATGAGAGAGTTGGAGAGTTTTTTGTTATAGCTAAGTTGACCCTGTACAAAACCAATACATGCTCTAAAATCATATTTCTATAAAATTACAAAGCACTTAGAAGTTGGTAATCAGAATTTTAAGCATAATAAACAAGAAGAAGGCAATAAAGGGGAAGAAAAACATTACACATTAAACATTTGTTTCATAAATATGGAACAAACTTAAAAGCTAAGCTTAAGATAAAAGATTTCAAGCCCTGGCTGGCGTAACTCAGTGGATTGAGCGCGGGCTGCGAACCAAAGCATCGCAGATTCAATTCCCAGTCAGGGCACATGCTTGGGTTGCAGGCCACGGCCCCCAGCAACCTCACATTAATGTTTCTCTGTCTCTCTCTCTTTCTCCCTCCCTTCCCTCTCTAAAAATAAATAAATAAAATCTTAAAAAAAGATGAAAGATTTCTACTCAAATATAAAAGTAATTTTAGTGGATATAGAGGGAATAAATGCTGCAATTAGAAAACAAAGGAAGTGCTGGCGGGGTTGTGGAGAAAGGGGAGCCCTTTTGCACTGTTGGTGGGAATGCAGACTGGTGCCGCCACTGTGGAAAGCAGTATGGACATACCTCAAAAACGATCCCACTTCTGGGAACATATCTGAAGGAACTCAAAACACTAATTTGAAAGAACATAAGCACCCCTAAGTTCATTGCAATGTTATTTACAATAGCTAAGATATGTAAGCAGTCAAAGTGCCCTTCAGTAGATGAGTGGATAACACAACTATGAGACATGTACACAATGGAACACTACTCAGCCATAAAAAAGAAGAAAATTTTACCCTCTGTGGATGGATGGGCCTGGAGAATATTCTGTCTAGTGAAATAAGCCAGTCAGAGAAAGACAAATACCAAATGATTTCACTCATATGTGGAACCTAATGAACAAACAGAACTAATAAGCGAAATAGAGACAGACTCAGAGAGCAGGATGATGGTTGTGGGAGGGGTTGGGGGGTAGAAGGGATGGAGCAAAAAGGAAAAAAGACTCATGCAAATGCCTAACAGTGTGGTGATTGCAGGGGGAAGGGGGTTATAACGGAGATAAATGGTAATGGAAAAACATAGCAACTAAGTAAGTAAATAAAACCAAAGATAAAGATTAAAAGCAAGACAAATGACAGTATTTTATCTTTGGTTATGGCTGGGTATAGATGTACCACATCTTTATCCAATCATCTATTGAAGACACTTCAGTTGTTTTCATGTCTTGGGCACCCTGAATAGTGCAGCAATGAATATAGAGGTATATATATCTTTATAAATGTGTTTACAGTTTTCAGGTAGGTACCCAGAAGAGGGGTTACTGGGTCATATGGTAATTCTGTTCTTTTTTCTTTTTATTAAATTTATGGGGGTGATGTAGATCAATAAAATTACATAGGCTTCAAGTGCACTTGTCTATGATACTTGGTCTGTGTATCACACTGTTTGCCCCCACCCAAAGTCAAATCATCTTCCATCTCCATGTATTTGACCCTGTTTACCCTTTATTACCCTCCACACCTTCCTTCCCTCTGGGAAGCACCATACTTTTGTCCATGTCTCTGAGTTTTTGTTTGTTCATTTGTTGCTTTCCGTTTTATATCCCACATATTCTTAAATTTTTGAGGAACCTCCACAGTGGCTGTACCAGTTTACATTCTCACCAGCAGTGAATGAGGGTTCCTCTTTCTCTCCAACCTCTCCAACACTAATTCCTACTTGTCTTATTAATGACAGCCATTCTAACAGGTATGAGGTAGTATCTTGTAGTTTCGATTTTCAGTTCCCCGATAGCTAGTGAAGTTGAGAATCTTTTCATTTATTTTAAAATAATTTTTATTGTTATTCTACTATAGTTCTCCCATTCCCCCACTCCACCTTTGCCTTCCTTGCCCAGTCCATCCCTGTGCCCACAGCCAATCCCCACACCATTGTCCATGTCCATGGGTCATTCATACATGTTCTTTGACTAGTCCCTTCCTTGTCTTTCCACCACATGGTGGACAGAATCTTTTCATTTATCTGTTGGCCATTTGAATGTTTTCTTGGGAGAGGTGTCTGCTCAGGTTTTCTGCCCATATTTAATTGGATTGTCTTTGTGTTTGGCATTGAGTTGCATGTGTTCGTTGTATATTTTGGATATTAACTCCTTGTCAGAACTGTTGTTTGCAACTACCTTCTCCCATTCAGCTGGTATTTTTTTGTTTTGTTGGTGGTTTTTTTTCTGTGTGGAAGCTTTTTAGTTTGATATAGTCTCACTTATTTATAAAATACCCCATTTTAAAAAGTTATGATTCAGTTTTCATAAATAATAATTAGTGACACAAGTTAAGTGCATTAAACATTGCTTAAAGTCACATATTTAGGAGACTCGTGCTCTACTGACTGAGCTAGCCAGGCGCTTCATAGAATTGTATACTTGAAGCATATGTAATTTTATTAACCCATGTTACCCCAATACATTTAGTAAAAATATATAATTTTAGAACTATCATTAAAGTTTTCAAAAAATAACAGTAACACCAAAGAAGACAAAAAGCAAAATCATGTTATTAAATGTTTTTATTATATACATTATAGTAAAATGAAATGATTTATTTTTAGAAATCATTATTTATATATCATTATTCATTTCTTGGATTACAATTGGAATGTAGTTCTATCACTAATTTAGAATATAGTCTATTGTATACATAAAGGGTATGTGATATATTAATGGCATTCACTAGTTTTTAAAAATAATTGATCTTTTTCAGTTTGATTACATGGGCTCTGATGTAAAGGCTGTAACACAGAAGGTTATCCAGATAATTGGATTTGTTAACACTGTAAGTGTTTCAATCCCTTTTTGTTTGTATACTTTGTAAAAGTATATGTAATATGTTTCAATGTATATAGTATTTGGTTGTGCTGTTGAAGAGGTTCCATGATTAAACTACCAAATTAAATGTCTTTTTTAAAGTATATTTTATTGACTACACTATTACAGTTTTTTTTCATTTTCCTGCTCTATCCCCTCTCCATCCTGCACCCGCCCCTTTAGTTCATGTCCATGGGTTATACATATAAGTTCTATGAGGTCTCTGTTTCCTATACCATTTTTGACCTCTCCCGTCTATTTAATGCCTACCAATTATGCTTCTTCTTCCCTGTACCTTTCTTCCCATTCCTCCCTTCCCCCAGCCTACTGAAATCCCTTCATGTGATGCCCATTTCTCTGATTCTGTTCCTGTTCTAGTTATTTGCTTAGTTTTTGTTGTCATTGTTTTTCTTTTCTTTTAGGTTCAATTGTTGATAGTTGTGAGTTTATTGTCATTTTACTGTTCATATTTCTTATCTTCTTTTTCTTAGATAAGTCCCTTTAACATTTCATATAATAATGGCTTGGTGATGATAAACTCCTTCAACTTGACCTCATCTGGGAAGCACTTTATCTGCTCTTCCATTCTTAATGATGTGCCTTGGTGTATTCCTCTTTGGGTCCAACTTCTTTGGGACTCTCGGGGCTCCCCGGACTTCCTGGAGGTCTGTTTTCTTCACTGGAGTGGGGAAGTTTTCCTTCATTATTTGCTCAAATAAGTTTTCAATTTCTTGCTGTTGTTCTTCTCCCCCTGGCACCCCTATAATTCAGATACTGGAAAGTTTCAAGTTGCCCCAGAGGTTCCTAAGCCTCTCTTCATTTTTTTTTGAATTCTTGTTTCTTCATTTTGTTTTGGATGGATATTTATTTCTTCCTTTTGTTCCAGATTTATTGATTTGAGTCCTGGTTTCCTTCCTGTCACTGTTGGTTTCCTGAATATTTTGCTTTATTTCATTTTGGGTATCTTTCATTTGTTCTTTCACTTTTCAGCCAGGTTCAATTAGTTCTGTGAGCATTTTGATTACTAGGGCTTTAAATTCTCCATCAGATAGGTTGGCTATTTCCTCATCACTTAGCTCTCTCTCTCTGAAGTTTTGCTCTGTTCTTTCATTTTGGCCCTATTTCTTTGTTCAGGGCACCTGTGAAGTTGTAAGGGGTGGGGCCTTAGGTATTCACGAGGCAGGGCAACTAAATGTCTTAAATGTATTTTTATAAAGGTTTATATAATCAAATGTATTAAAAATTTTCATTTACCTTCTCTTTTTAGATGCTTACTCAGTTAAAACTGACTGTTACAATATCTGCCATAGAAATCTGGTCAAATAAAAACAAAATTTCTACTGTTGGAAATGCTAATCATATATTATTCAGATTTTTAGACTGGAAATCCAAAAATGTCTTTCAGACTCATCATGCTGCATACTTACTTGCGTGAGTATAGTATTCTATATTTGTATAGAATAAAAGAAAATGATGGAAAATGATTTCACATGTTAATTATGAAAAAAAAGAACTTATTTAATACATACTGTATTCCATAGATTCAGTAGACATGATTGGAATGGGGAAAAATGTAAGTTATAGTTCTTGTCCTCAATGACCTAATGTGAAGTGAGACTTAAAAACTTCTATCAACTGAGAAAAAATAACCTGATAAAAGTGAAGTTACATAAAAGCATTGAAATAACAAAAGGAGATTAACTATGTGTGATACAATTTCTTTGATTTTGCTTGGCTTATAAACTTTACTACCTGTTATAGTATCTCTACATCTTGTTTTTCATCTCATTAAGTTTTGTTTTTACTTTCCAATAAAAATATATTGAATTGTTTCATCATCTGGAATCTTATACATAGAAAAATCTATCCATTTTTAGTGAATAAATGAATAAGAAGGTTGCAGAAAATTTAATTTTCAGGGATGTAAATGTAGAGGGAACCAGAATAAAAACTATAACTCTTAGTACAGATGCATTTGACATACCTGTTAGGCTTCATCCTTATTATACTTCTGAGTGTTTACTAAATAAGAAAGTTACAAGTATGTATTGAAATATTCTTAACATTGTAGGTATGAGAAAAATATGTTTAAATTAGCTTAATTCAGAGTAGCATGGTGCTTAGGACATAGTAATTGTTCACTAATGTTTGTGCTATGAAAATTTATCAGTAATACCACCCTTAAATGCAATCATGAGGAAATTCTTATTTTTTAGCTTCAAGAAACAATTGAGTTTTATAGGAGCTATATGTCCTGAAAAAATATGTAATAAGGACTATGTCGCAGGAGTTGCTCTGGTATGTAATTATTATCCAGTTTGCTCTCATTGTTTCCACGTTTCAAAATTTCCTAAATATTTTAAAGAATAAATATATTACATAGTCTACTCATTCTTTAATAGTATTATAAATTACTAATAAATAAATATATTACTTAGTTTACTCATTCTTTAATAGAATTTTAAATTACTAATTTTGAAGCATAAAATTAAACTATATAACTGCTTTTAAAAAGTAGAACATTTAGCCCTGGCTGGTGTAGTTTAGTGGGATTGAGTGCTGGCCTGCAAACTGAGAGGTCTCCAGTTCGATTCCCAGTCAGGACACATGCCTGGGGTGTGGGCTGTGTCCCCAGCTAGGGGTGTGGGAGAGGCAACAGATCAACACATCTCTCACATATGGATGTTTCTCTCCCTTTCTTTCTCCCTCCCCTCCCTTCTGTCTAAAAGTAAATAAATAAAATCTTAAAAAAATAGAACATTTAAAAATTGAACTGATCATAATGTAATATTGTTTTTTAAAATACATTTGACCTTTGTAAGTCAAAATTTGTTTTGAACAGTGGTATGCTTTCATCAATATTTATTTTCTACTTTATTTTATTTTATTATTGCACTTAAGTATTTATGTTTGGGAGAACACTTGTAGGAAAAAAACAGCTATCAAATATTCATAATCTACTGACTTCTGAGGAAAGTGAGAATGAGCTCTTACGATAGAGTTATATTCTATTTACAACAAGTTATATAAAAAGTAGGAAAGAGAACTAACTTGAGAGTGCTTCAGAAAAAGATGAGTGTACTGTGATTTTCATACCAACCAATTTGTGCAGTTGGTTGACTTTTAGTAGTAGCTAAAATGAAACAAATTGCCATTGACAGATTAAAAAGATTAAACTCGCTTCTGGTATATACTTGTTGTAACATTATGTGACTTTAAGGTCTACAGTGTAATGATTTGATATATGTGTATATTGCAAAATGATTGCTGCAATAAGGCTAACGCATCCATCGTCTCACATTGGTAGTATTTCTGTATGTGTGTATGGTGAGAACCTTTAAGTCTGTTCTGTTAGAAACTTTCAGATATACAATAGAGTATCATTAATTCTAGTCGCTATGCTGTGTATTGCTTCTCCAGAAACTAGAAGTTTGTACCCTTTGACTCATTGCCACACCACAGTGCCCGCCCTTGGCAACCATCAAGCTGTTCTTTGCTTCCATGAGTTTGGTTGATCCCATATATAAATGAGATTATACAGCATTTGTCTTTCTCTGTCTGACTTATTGCACTTAGCATAATGCCCTCAAGATTCATCCATGTCATTTGTGTATATATACATATACATAAATACACATTATGGTATCATTATGGTATCATACAGAACATTTTCCCTGTGCCCCCCCCCCCAAAATCCTCTGGGTTCTGCTTATTAATTTTCCCCCTCCTTACCAGCAACCATTATGGACTGTTTTATTGTGTCCATAATTTTGTGTCTTTCAGAATTTCATATAGCTGAAATTATATAGTATATAGCCTTTTCAGATTGGGTTCTTTCACTTAGTAATATGCATTTAAGGTTCTTCCATTTCTTTTTATTACTTTATGCTTCATTTCTTTTTAGTGCTGAATAATATTCCATTGTCTTAAATGTGCCACAGTTTATGTCTCCATTCACCTAGTGTTTGGATACATATCATAGCTGCCTTCAAGTTTGGGCAATTACGAATAAAGCTGCTATAAGCATCTGTGGGAAGAAACTGGGAATGACACGAAGGAGAACAACAGTACCTAACGAGGGTGTAGAGTTGTCTGTTGCTATCTAATTGATTATAGCAAAGCTTAGCAGATGTAAAAATGCAGTTCTATGGGTTAAAATTCTAGGAGCAGCTTAGTGGGCAAAATCAAGGTGTCAGCTAGAGCTGTAGTTATGTCAGGGTTCAACCCAGAGCGAGTTTGCTTTCAAGCTTAGTCATGTGGCTATTGGAAGACCTCATGTGGACCCCTCCATAGGCCTACTTCATGACATAGTGGCTGGCTGGCTTCCCCCAGAGTGAGGACAGCGACTCACAGAATCCAAGAAGTCAGTCTTTTTCTAACCTGTCTTGGAAAAGATGACCTATTACTTCTACTGTATTCAGTTAACTAGAAATATGTGCATAAATGCAGCTTACACCCAAGGACACAAATAGCAGAAGGCAGAAATCATTGAAACCCATTTAGAGGCTGCTTTCTACAAAGAAAACGTAGAACTGGTTATTAAAAGATGAGAGGTATTTTGTTCAGAATAATTCAAAGAAGTAACATAATGTGGTGTTTAATGCTCTAAGATAGCTGCTGTTGTCATTAAGGAATAGTATTTTGAAATGAGACTTTTGTATTTGTCCATGTTTAATAAACCTATCACCCAGATGCTTACATAACTACTCCAATTGTATTAACAAGGTACCTTGGCTGTATTAATATATATTTTTTTACTTTTTTAAAAAAATTTATTTTAATTGTTGTTGCAGTACAATTTTCTACCATTTACTCCCATCCCAGCCCACCCCGCCAGCTCTCCTCTCCTCCCTCCCATTTCCACCTGCCCCCAGTTTTTTATCCATGTGTCCTTTATACTTGTTCCTGTAAACCCTTCCCCTTTTCCCCTGAAATTCCCTCCTCTCTCCCCTCTGAACACTGTCAGACTGTTCTCTATTTCAGTGTCTTTGGTTGTATTTTGCTTGTTTCTTTGTTTTGTTGCTTAGGTTCCTGTTAAAGGTGAGATTGTATGGTATTTGTCTTTCACTGCCTGGTTTATTTTAAAAATGAATTTCATATACTAATTTTTTTATTATAATTAAGTATTGCTTTAAAAAAATAACTGGATAGGATTCTTAGCCAAATCTTTTTCCTTTATTTTTCTTATATTTAGTATCCAGAAGGTTCATCTTTGGAGTTCTATACTGTCAGCATCGTGCAGATGCTCAGCCTTAATATGGGACTTAGTTTTGACAACACTGACACCTGCTACTGTTCAGGAGATGTTTGCACAATGTCACCAGAAGCAATGTAAGATAACTTTCTTCATGAAATACCCGTAATTCCTTTGAAGAAATTTTTTGGTTAGGAACTTTTGCATTTCTGTTACCCTTACTAAAGTAATTGACAATTATGGAACACTATATCTAACAACTACAGAATACACATTCTTTTCAAGTGTAGATGGAAACACACACCAAAATAGGCCCAGCACTTCCCTAGCACTCCATGTCTGGGGAAACTCTCTTCCTCCTTTCTACTTCCAGAGTCTGGCTTGTATCTTTTTCCTCACCTGCTTGAAAGCTTCCTTTAGGGACAAGCCAGATGAATTGTGTAATTTCAGTGATTGTGCATGAAGTTAAAGGCTCTGATATTTGCAATAAACTGGCATTGTTCAGTATAAGGATGAACAGTACAATTCATGTTAGTCAAAATTTTTATTTACAAAGACATTAAATGGTGAATAAAGAACACCATGACCCACTGAGAGAGATAGACTGTTGAAGAAAGGAAAAAGTTTTTAATTTTAGTATCATTTATAAACTAGGGGCCCTACATTTCCATTTTTGTAGCCATTCCAGGTTGTTTGACATCATCAGCAAGACTTGATATGTTCAGTATGTTTAATTTGAATCATTTTACTGCGTATGTAGTATGATCTCTTATTGGTTTTAATCTGCACTTCCCTAGGAGCTAGTGATGTTGAACATATTTTCATGCTTACTAGCTTTGTATATCATCTTTGGTGGTGAACCTATTCAAATCTACTTTTTTAATTTTTAAAAACAAAAAAGATTTTCATGTTTTTATTGAGTTGTAAGAATTGTTTATTTATTCTCACTATCAGATACATGATTTCCTCCTTATAATGAAATTTTTAAGAAAATGTTTTTAATTTTGACAAGGTACACTTTATCATTTTTTTTCTTTTCTGCATCATGGTTTTATAGCTCTTACATTCATGTTTATAATATGCTTTGAGTTAATTATGGTACATGTGTTTAAGTTTATTTTTATTTTTGCCATATGGATTTCCCATTATTCCATTTCTACTTGTTAAAATGACTATCCTTTTCCTCACTTAATTGCCTTGGCAATTTTTTTCAAAAATGAATTGGCTACATATGTGTGGATTTTTTATTGCAATCTTTATTTTATATTTTTTGTTGTTTTTTTGTTTTAAATAACTTATTTTATTTTTTTTATTGTTGTTCAAGTGAGGTTGTCTGCCTTTTCCCCTCACCACTGCCCCCCACCCCAGCCATCCCTTCCTCCCTCCCCTGATTGCACTACCCCTTGGTTTTGTCCATGTGTCCTTTATAGATGTTCCTGTAAACCCTTCACCCTTTTCCCTCCATTATCCCCTCCCACCTCCCCTCTGGTTACTGTCAGTTTGTTCTTCATTTCAATGTCTCTGGTTATATTTTATTTGCTTGTTTGTTTTGTTTATTAGGTTCCATTTTTAACCTGTATGTCTACCCTTATGGAAAAACATACTGCCTTTATTACTGTAGCTTTATATTGAATTTTGAAATCAGGTAGTGTAGGCACCCAAGTTTTTTCACCTATTCTAGGTCCTTTGCAATTTTATAGATATTTTATCAACTTCCTAATTTTTACAAAAACTTCTGAGATTTTGAAAAGTATTGCATAGTTCAATTTTGGGAAACTTGTCATTTTAATAATATTAAGTATTTTGATCCTTGGATATGGTTTATATCTTCTTCATTTATGTAGATCAGCTTTAATTTTTCTTAGCAATGTAATTGTGTTTTATAGTTTAAATTTATATTTAAGTGTTTATCTTTAAGTATTGTTAAATTTATCTTTTAACTATTATTTTTGCTATCATGAATGGAATTGCTTATTTTATATCATTTTTAAAGTTTGTATTTACTTAGTTTTTGAGACAGGGGAAAGGAGGAAGAGAGGGAGAAGAACATGGATATGTGAGAGAAACACATTGATTAGTTGCCTCTCACACTCCCCCAACTGGGGACCTGGTCCACAACCCAGACATGTGTCCTGACCAGGAACTGAACCAGAGACCTTTTGGTTTGCAGGACAATGTCCAGTCCACTGAGCCACACCAGTCAGGGCTTAATATCATCTTCAAATTAGTCATTGCTAGTACATAGAAATATAATTGATTTTTGTACATTGACTTTGGGTGCTGTAAACTTGTTGAACACTTTAGAAGTTCCAGGAGGTTTTTATTTATTGATTTTGTAACATTTTCTATAATTAAGATCCTGTCATTCATGAATAAAAACTGTTTTATTTTTCCTTTTCATCTCCTTGTGTTTAATTTTTTTTCTTGCTTAATTACAATCAAAATAACTTCAGCTCAATGTGAACTGATGTGGTGAGAGTGGCTATTATTGCCTTTTCAATCTAAAGGGAAAGCATCCACTTTGTCACCATAAGTATGATATTAGCTACAGATGAAAAAAATAAATATCCTCTCTTCTAAAATATGATCTTTTATTCCCTTGTACAATATATTGCTTTAGTTTCGTTCTTCATCATTCCAATAATTATTTGACTAATTTTACATATTTCTTTCCTGGTATTTTTACTTTTTGCTCCTAGCAGGCACCTGGTCTACTTTTTACTAAATAATGTTGCCTAGAAGAGAAGTCAGTAAATCTGTTGCAAATAATGATCTAATCAGCTCAGGATATTTTCTTATTATTTAATGTTATACTTTGATTCTGAATCCATCTTATTTATTTATTTACTTATTTGTAAATTTTATTTGTTTTTTAAGATTTTATTTATTTATTTTTAGAGAGGGAAGGGAGGGAGAAAGAGAGAGAGAAACATCAATGTGTGGTTGCTGGGGGCCGTGGCCTGCAACCCAGGCATGTGCCCTGATTGGGAATCGAACCTGCAATGCTTTGGTCACAGCCCGTGCTCAATCCTCTGAGCTACGCCAGCCAGGGATTTATTTATTTTTTAAAAAAAAAACAAAAAGTAGATAAATTTATTTCTTCTTCTTTATGACAGTTTCTCAGAAAAATATTCTCCGCATATTTTTGAGTGTTTATACTTTCTAAACAACCAACTTTATTGATGTATAACTTGTCCATAATAAAATTGACACACTTTAAGTGGATAAGTTTATGACTTTTGACAAATATATATAAATCTTGGAACCACAGTGTCATCAGGTTATGCAGTGTTTGTCTCCACAGAAAGGTCCTTTGTGACCCTTGACATTCCTTCTACCTACCACCCTTACCCCAGGCATCAAATAATCTGATTTCTATGACTACAGTCAGTTTAGGTTGCTCTACAGTTTTATGTAAATTGAATATGTACCATACTTTGAGTGTTTACTTATAAGATTGTAATTTCTCTGAATTAACTAAACAGCTTTCTTTAATTATTTGAATATATAATATCAGTTTCTTTTAAGTATTTGCATGCCATATCTAATACTTGGGCTATCTCAGTGTTGATTTCTATTGATTGCTTTTATATTGGCTATGGATTACATTTTCTTATTTATTTATGTCTATCATCATCATCATCATCATCACATTCGATATTGTTTTACAATAGAAAACTTGGATTCTCTTACCTTCCTCTGAAACACATTGATTCTTTTTTTTTTCACCAGGCAATTCAATTACTGGCTAATCATTTTGAATTTTATTTGCTTGCTTTTATGCTTTGTTAATATGGATATAGGAAAACTCAAGGTTTTTCCAACTTGGTCTCTTCTGGGGATCCTGTCAGAACTTGAATTAGACTGTGAGAATTGATATAGAGTAGATTGTAGTATAGGGCAGCAGACAGCCAGCAATAATCCAGGGACCAAATATGGCTGGCTGCATGATTTCTAAATAAAATCTTACTGAAGTACTTCCAGGCTTATTGGTTTATATATTGTTTATGGCTTCTTTAGTACTACTGTACTGTGCTGATTTCTTAGTTCTAACAGTGTATATAGTACATAAGCTGATGCTATTTACTACTTGGCCCTTTACAGAAAAAAGATCCTCAACCCTTGGTCTAGGGCATAATCTTTTGTCTCTTAAATCATCTTATTTCTAGTGTTTTAGTTGGATGCCAAGGTGTTACAAAAGTGCTAACAGCTTTTATTTTGTCAGGACAGGTCTTCCTACTGCCCCTCCCAAAGAGCTTAAACAACCAATTTTTATTTGAGAAATGTTTAATTATGAGAAGCAGAAAAGCTCTAAAATATGCTATTAAAGTTACTATTAAAATAGTAATAATAAATGCTGTTAATAAATATACCATTAAGTGTGTTCATTCTGGCATTTACAGAAAATATAAAAATAATGTTAAATAGATTAAGGGTACATTAAATACTGAAGCCAAAATTTTTTAATTTAGTTGTTGACACTAGGAAAGTAAGAAAGAATAACACAGTTCCTGTTTTTTTAATTTCCATTAGTTTTCTGCTGAAATTTAAAAAGTGTGTTAAACATATTAGCAATGCAATGACTGTTTTTTAAATGTGCCTTCTGTTTTCTGTGAAGAATAATTCTCTTTAAATCTTTCCTAAAAATGCCAAACATTAGGGTAAATGTGGAGATAATATAGCAATAATTTTTATCATGCCCATGTTTTTAATAATTTAGGCACTTTCGGGGTGTAAAGGATTTTAGCACCTGTAGCTTGGATGAGTTTAAATACTTCGCTTCAAATTCTGGCTTTGATTGTCTTCATAACATCCGTCCTGTTCCTCCAGTTTACAAACAATCAAAGAGTGTGTGTGGCAATGGGAAGCTGGAAACGGGTGAAGAATGTGATTGTGGCACACCACATGTGAGTAGAAAATTGTCAGAAAGTTTTTATTTTCCATATATGTGTATAATATGTGGGGGAAAAGAGAAAGACCTTGTTGTTTAGAAAAATAAATTTAACAAAGACCTATTTTGTAGAAGATGGCAGCCTTTAAGTCTTGTAATTTTTGGCTATTTTTGGAAATGGAGAGCAAAGGTTCTGAAGATAATACTTATCTTCAGATATTGTCTTTTGGCATTTTTTAGGGTATGCATCAGCTTCAAACTTAGAATTAGTGACCACAAAGAATATTGAAGGAGTTGAAGAAATATATTTAACAATAAGCAGTAACAAAAACAGATAAGGACATCTGAAGTATATGGACTATTGGCAATGGAATAGACCTTGTTTGACAATATAATGAGAAAAAGATTTGTATTGACAGGTTATGCCCACTGAAGCATTTTAAAATGAAATTTGTTACTTGTAGAAAATATAAAAATGTGTAATAAAGATTAAACTAATATAAAGATGAAAGATGATAGAGGAGGTATTAACAACAAAGTGAAGCAGACATGTTGAAATACCAGCCATCATAAACAAGTTAACAAACAGTAAGTGCTGGTGGGGTTGTGGAGGAAAGGGAACCCTAGTGCACTGTTCCTGGGAATGCAGACTGGTGCAGCTACCATGGAAAACAGTTTAGAATTTCCTCAAAAAATTAAAAATGGAACTGCCATTTGACCTGGCAATTCCATTGCTGGGATTATTCCCTAAGAATCTTGAAAAACCAATTCAAAAGAACCTATGCACTCCAATGTTCATAGCAGCACAATTTACAATAGCCAAGTGCTGGAAGCAACCTAAGTGCCCATGAGTAAATGACTGGATCAAAAAACTGTGGTACAGGCCAAGACAAAGAAATATGGCCCAAATGAGAGAACATAGTGAAGCCTCAGAAAGAGAACTAAGGAAGGAGGAGATCGCCAACCTATCTGATGGAGAATTTAAAGCCCTGGTAATCAAAATGCTCATGGATCTGATTGAGCTTGGTCAAAAAATGAAAAAAACAAATGAAGGATACCCAAAGTGAAATAAAGTAGAATGTTCAGGGAACCAGCAGTTACAAGAAGGAAACCAGGACTCAAAGCAGCGATTTAGAACAAAAGGAAACAATAAACATCCATTCAGAACAAAATGAAGAAACAAGAATTTGAAAAAGTGAAGAGACTCTTACAAACTTCTGGGACAACCTTAAATGTTCCAATATCCTAATTATAGGGGTGCCAGAAGAAGAAGAGGAAGACCAAGAAATTAAAAACTTATTTGAGCAAATAATGAAGGAAAACTTCCCCACTCTAGTGAAGAAAACAGAGTACCAGGAAGTCCGGGGAGCCCCGAGAGTCCCAAAGAAGTTGGACCCAAAGAGGAATACACCAAGGCACATCATCATTAAGTTACCCAAGATTAAAGACAAAGAGAGAATCTTAAAAGCAGCAAGAGGGAAGGAAAGAGTTACCTACAAAGGGGTGCCCATAAGGCTATCAGCTGATTTCTCAAAAGAGACCTAACAGGCAAGAAGGGGCTATAAAGAGGTATTCCAAGTCATGAAAGGCAAGGACCTACATCCAAGATTACTCTATCCAGCAAAGCTATCATTTAGAATGGAAGAGCAGATAAAGTGCTTCCCAGATAAGGTCAAGTTGAAGGAGTTCATCATCACCAAGCCATTATTATATGAAATGTTAAAGGGACTTATCTAAGAAAAAGAAGATAAGAAATATGAACAGTAAAATGACAATAAACTCACAACTATCAACAATTGAACCTAAAAGAAAAGAAAAACAATGACAACAAAAACTAAGCAAATAACTAGAACAGGAACAGAATCAGAGAAATGGGCATTACATGGAGGGATTTCAGTGGGGAGAGGGAAGGAAGGAATGGGGGGAAGGTACAGGGAAGAAGAAGCATGGTTAGTAGGCATAAGGTAGATGGGGAGAGATAAAAAATAGTATGGGAAACAGAGGACTCAAAGAACTTGTATGTATAACTCATGGATATGAAGTAAGGGGGGTGGAATGCTGGAGGGTTGGGGAGCAGGACTGAGGGTAGATAGAAGGATAAAATTGGGAAAATGGTAATAGTATAATCAATAAAAGTATTAAAAACAAACTGTGGTACATTTACAATGGAATACCATGCATCAGAAAGAAAGAAGGAACTCCTACCATTTGTGATAGCATGGATGGAACTGGAGAGCATTATGTTAAGTGAAATAATCCAGGCAGTGAAAGACAAATACCATATGATCACCTTTAAGTGGAACCTAATCAACAAAACAATCAACCAAAATATAACCGGAGACATTGAAATAACGAACACCCTGACAGTAAACAGAGTGGAGTGAGGAAGGGGATAATGAGAGAAAGGAGAAGGGTCATCAAGGAATCTGTGTAAAGGACTCGTGGACAAAGCCAAAAGAGAACTGGAATGAAGAGGGGGTGGGTGGGGGAGGCATTTTGCAACTCATTTCATAAAATGAGTCTTGGCCTGAAGTCAAAACCAGATGAAAAATGAAAAGAAATGAAAATCCCATTAATATCCCCCATGAACAGTATATAAATAGTTTAATGTCTTGATTAAGTGGGGCTTATCCCAGGAATACAGGGTTGTTTTAAGATATGAAACTTCTCAAGAATTGTGAATAAACACATTTTTACATTTATAAAAAGAAACTGATTGTTATTCAACATAACAGAATATATGAAAAAAATTTAAGAAAATTTAGCACCAATTCATTTATATCAGTACTTTAAGAATAGAAGGGAACCTCCTAACTCTAATAAAGTACACCTCTGAAAAATCTACAACTGTCATCATAATTACTGGTGAAAGACTCAAAAATTTTCCTCCTATACCTGGAGCAAGGAAAGATGTTACTCTCATCTCTTCCATTTAACATTGCAGTAGATGCTACAGCCATTGTAAGGCAATATGAAGAAGCACATGATGATTGGAAAAGAAGATATAAAACTATCTTTAATCAAATTCAACTCAGCCACAAGACTAGAGAATCCTAAGCAATCTCCCCTGAAAAAGGTACTAAAACTAATTAGTGAATTGGAGTCACTAGATACACAGGCAGTATACAAAAATCAATTGGATTTCTAATGTAAGCAATAAAAAATGGAAAATAAAATAAAAAGTACAATTCCATAAACATTGTTTCAAAAATGTGAAATATATTTATACACTTAGCAAATATGTGCAAGACCATAAAAACTGACATAGCTCAGCAACTGAAAGAAGATTGTAATGAGTGAAGAAATACTTTCATGGAGTGAAAGACACAATATTAGTAAGATGTCAGCTCTGTATAAATTCTATATTTATTCAACACAATCCCAACCCAAACTCACCCATCTTTTTGTAGAAGTTGATAATCTATACTCCAATTTATATGGAAATGCAAAAGACAAAGCCTTTTTTTAAAAAAAGGCTGGAACACATATTAATTTTCTTTACATTTGAAAAATTTTTATAAAGTTACAATAATCAAAATGATGTGGTATTGGCCAGAGCATGAATCTATTCCTTACTGGGACGGCGTAGAGGATCCATATATAAAATAATGTGTATACAGTCAACTGATTTTTTGCCAATCTGTCAAGGCAATTCAATGGGTGAAGAAAATCTTTTGACAAAGTTGTTGTATGAACTGGATTGGATATCCATGTAAATAAAATAAACCTTAACTCTCTACATACACAAAAATTAACTTGAAGTGGATCAAAGACCTAAATATAACAGTTAAAATTCTAAAGCTTTTAGAATAATATGTAGGAGACAATCTTTTTGGCCCTGTATTAGGCAAAAATTTCTTAGACATGGCAAATAAAAATGAGGTTTAAAAAATGATAAATTGTACTTCATCAAATTTAGAAATCTTTTCTCTTAGACTGTGTTAAGAAAAATAAAATAGCAAGGCTTCAGAATGGGAGACAATATTTACAATTCATGTATATTCAGATATATATAAGTATATAAAAATATTACAAAACCAATTAAAAAATACAAAAGGATACTTAAGTATTGTGGTTTCTGGTCTGACATGTGAGTAGTTAAGAAGTCACCATGAAGTCTTTACAACAAAAGCTTAACAAATTGAGAAAGCAACAACACTTCATAGATCCATCAAAGAAATGAGGTATTAGAGCAAATCATGGCCCCCTCCCTTAGGCAAGGACTGATAGGCAAATACCAGAGAATCACAGCTTACTGGAGTAGCAGCCCACAAGCTGAAACCTTTTGGGAATAAGTGCCTGAATAGGAAAACCTGAACTGTAATTGATGAATTGCTGGAGGCTCAATGAGGACAACTCTGATAGTTAACAATTCTAGGGGGATTCATTCATAGGAAGGCTCCCCCACACTTCCGTGAGTTTTATTTCTAGGAGCTCAAACTGGTTCTCATGAGAATACTGGGAAAAGTACTCTCATGTTTCTGGAAGAAGGTAGGGTAAAAGGAACAATTTTGAAATAGAAAGTTCTATTTTTCTTTTTTTTCCACTTTAAAAAAAATTTTAATCATTGTTCAAGTACAGTTTTCTTCCTTTTACTCCCATTCCAGCCCACCTACCCAACCCTCCCCACTTCCCTCCCATTACCACCCTCTCCTTAGTTTTTGTTCATGTGTCCTTTAAATTTGTTCCTGTAAACCCTTCCCATTATCCCCTGAAATTCCCTCCCCTCTCTCCCTTCTGGTTACTGTCAGTCTGTCCTCTATTTCAGTGTCTTTGGTTATATTTTGCTTGTTTCTTTGTTTTGTTGATTAGGTTCCTGTTAAAGGTGAGATCATATGGTATTTGTCTTTCACTGCCTGGCTTATTTCGCTTAGCATAATGCTTTCCAGCTCCATTCAAGCTGTTGCAAAGGGTAGGAACTCCTTTCTTTCTGCTGCATAGAATTCCATTGTGTAAATGTACCATAGTTTTTTGATCCATTCATTTACTGATGGGCATCTAGGTTGCTTCCAGCACTTAGCTATTGTAAATTGTGCTGCTATGAACATTGGGGTGCAAAGGTTCTTTTTGTATTGGTGTTTTAGTGTTTTTAGGATAGAGTCCCAGCAGTGGAATTGCTGGGTCAAAAGGCAGATCCATTTTTAGTTTTCTGAGGAAGTTCCATACTGCTTTCCATAGTGGTTGTACCAGTCTGCAGTCCCACCAGCAGTGCACTAGGGTCCCCTTTTCTCTACAACCTCTCCAACACTTGTTTGTTGCTTTTTCTCTGATGGCCATTCTGACCAGTGTGAAGTGGTATCTCATTGTGGTTTTAATTTGCATCTCTCTGATAACTAGCAATATTGAACATCATTTCATGTGTCTTTGGATCCTCTGTATGTCCTCCTTGGAGAAGTGTCTGTTCAAGTCCTTTGACCATTTTTTAATTGGGTTGCTTGTCTTCTTAGAGTGGAGTCATGTAAGTTCTTTATATATTTTGGAGATCAAACCCTTGTCTGAGGTATCATTAGCAAATATGTTTTCCCATACAGTTGGTTCTCTTTTTATTTTTATACTGTTTTCTTTAGCTGTGCAGAAGCTTTTTATTTTGATGAGGTCCCATTTGTTTACTCTTTCCGTTATGTCCCTTGCTCTAGGAGACATGCCAGGAAAAAAGTTTCTGTGTGAAATATCTGAGATTTTCCTACCTACGTTCTCCTCTAGGACTTTAATGGTGTCACGGCTTATATTTTAGTCCTTTATCCACCTTGAATTTATTTTTGTGTAAGGTGTAAGTTGGTGCTCTAATTTCATTTTTTTTGCATGTAACTGTCCAGTTCTCCCAACACCATTTGTTGAAGAGGCTATTTTTACTCCATTTTATGTTGCTGCTTCCTTTGTCAAATATTAGTTGACCATAGAGACTTGGGTTTATTTCTGGGTTCTCTGTTCTGTTCCATTGGTCCATGTGCCTGTTTTTATGCCAGTACCAGGCTGTTCTGATTACAGTGGCCTTGTACTATAGTTTAGTGTCAGGTATTGTGATCCCTCCTACTTAACTCTTCTTTCTCAAAATTGCAGCAGCTATTTGGGGTCATTTATGGTTCCATATAAATTTTTGAAGTGGTTGTTCTATGTCTGTGAAATAAGCCATTGGTACTTTAATGGGTATTGCATTGAATGTGTAAACTGCTTTGGGTAGTATGGACATTTTGATGATATTAATTCTTCCAATCCATGAACACGTTATATATTTTCATTTGTTTGTGTCTTCCTTGATTTCTTTCCTCAGTGTTATGTAGTTTTCTGAATACAGGTCTTTTACCTCTTTGGTTAGGTTTATTCCTAGGTATTTTATTTTTCTTTTTGCTATTTCAAATGGGATTTTTTCCTTGATCTGTGCTTTTGCTGTTTCATTGTTGGTGTACAGAAATGTCTTTGATTTCTGGATATTGACTTTGTATCTGCTGTTTTGCCAAATTCATTTATTAGGTCAAACAGTTTTTTGGTGGAGTCTATAGGATTTTCTGTGTACACTATCATGTCATCTGCAAACAGTGACAGTTTTGTTTCCTTCTTTCCGATTTGGATGCCTTTTATTTCTTTTTCTTATGTGATTGCTGTGGCTAAAACTTCCAGTACTATATTGAATAGAAGTGAAAGTGGACATTCTTGTCTTGTTCCTGATCTTAGGGGAAAGGTTTTAATTTTTGCCCATTGAGTCTGATGTTGGCTGTAGGTCTCTCATATATGGCCTTTATTATGTTGAGGATTGTTTCCTCTATTCCCACTTTGCCGAGTGTTTTTATCATAAATGGGTTCTGTACCTTATCAAGTGCTTTTTCTGCATCTATTAATATGATCATATGGTTTTTGTCTTTGCTTTTGTTTATGTGATGTATTACATTTACTGATTTGCGAATGTTGTACCATCCTTGCATCCCTGGAATGAATCCCACTTGGTCATGGTGTATGATCTTTTTAATGTATTGTTGGATGTGGTTTGCCAGTATTTTGTTGAGGATTTTAGTGTCAATGTTCATCTGCAATATTAGCCTGAAGTTTTCTTTCTTTGTCGTGTAATATTAGCCTGAAGTTTTCTTTCTTTGTCGTGTCATTTTCTGGTTTTGGAATTAGGATGATGTTGGCCTCATAAAAAGAGTTTGGGAGTCTTCCATCTTTTTGGATTTTTTGGAATAGTCTGTGAAGGATAGGGGTTAGCTCTTCTTTAAACGCTTGGTAGAATTCTCCTGTGAAACCATCTGGTCCAGGGCTTTTGTGTGTTGGGAGTTTTTTGATTACTGCTTCAATTTCTTTTGCTGTTATTGGTTTGTTCAGCCTTTGTGCTTCTTCTTCCTTGACTTTTGGAAGATTATATTTTTTTCTAGAAATTTGTCCATTTCACCTGGGTTTTCAAATTTCTTGGCATACAGTTCTTCATAGTAATTTCTTACAATCCTTTGTATCTCGGTGGTATCTGTTATAATCTCTCCTCTTTCATTTCTGATTGTGTTTATTTGGGTCTTCTGTCTTTCTTTCTTGATGAGTCTGCTTAAAGGCTTGTCGATTTCATTTATCTTTTCAAAGAACCAGCTCTTGGATTCATTGATCCTTAGAATTGTGCTTTTGGTCTCTATGTCATTTAATTCTGCTCTGATCTTGGTTATTTCCTTCCTTCTGCTTGCTCTGAGCTGTCTTTGTTGTTTTTCCTGAGTTCTTGTAGACGTAGGGTTGGGTTGTTTGTTTGAAAAATTTCTATCTTTTTTAGGTATGCCTGTATATCTTTGAACTTCCCTCTCAGGACTGCCTTCGGTGTGTGCCATAAGTTTTGGGTTGTTGTGAGTTCATTTTCATTTGTTTCCAGAAACCTTTTGATGTCTTTCCTAATTTCATTCTGGACCCATTCATTGTTTAATAGCATGCTGTTTAATCTCCATGATTTTGAGTGTTTTTGTTTTTTTCCCTTTGGGTTGGTTTCTAGCTTCAGTCCCTTGTGATCCAAGAAAATGCTTGGTATGATTTCAAATTTTTTGAAATTGTTGAGACTTGTTTTGTGTCCCATCATGTGGTCTATCTTTGAAAATGTTCCGTGTACATTTGAAAAGAATGTGTATTTAGCTTCTTTGGGATGAAGGGCTCTCTATATATCAGTTAAGTCCATTTCATCTAGGGCATTGTTCAATGCACATTCAATGGCACAATATCTTTGTTGATATTTTGTTAGGAAGATCTGTCCATTTTTGATAGTGGGGTGTTAAAATCCCCCACTATAATTGTGTTGCTGTCAATTGTGTTACTTTCTTGAAGTCCTCTAAGATTTTCTTTATGTATTTGGATGCTCCTATTTTGGGTGCATATATATTTACAATATTTATGTCTTCTTGGTGGATTCTTCCCTTGAGTATTATGAAGTGACCTTCTGGGTCTCTCTTTATGGCCCTTTTTTGGAAGTCCATTTTGTCTGATATGATTATTGGTACCCTGCCTTTTTCCCCCTCTCTATTTGCTTGGAAAATTTGTTTCCAGCCCTTTACTTTCAGCCTGTGCAGGTCTTTCATCCTGAGGTGGGTCTCTTGTAGGCAGCATATGTGTGGGTCATGCTTTCTTATCCATTTAGGTATTCTCTGTCTTTTGATTGGAGCATTTAATCCATTTACATTTAAGGTTATTATTGATAGGTACTTATTCATTGCCATTTATGTACATGTGTTCCTCTCTGTCTCTCTCTTTTCTTTCCTTTCCTTAAAGCAGTCCCTTTAGCATCTCTTGCAGAGCTGGTTTGGCGGAAGTATATTCTTTTGGACTTCTTTTGTCTGGGAAGTTTCTTATTTGACCTTCTATCTTGATTGAGAGCTTTGCTGGGTAAGTAGCCTTGGTTGCAGACCTCTGGTTCTCATTTCTTGGAATATTTCTGGCCATTCTCTTCTGGCTTGGAGTGTTTCCATTGAGAAGTCAGCTCTTAGCCTTACTGTGGCTCCCTTGTATGTTATTTCCTGTTTTTCCCTTGCTGCCTTTAAGATTCTCTCTTTGTCTTGAAATTTTGCCACTTTAATTATGATGTGTCCTGAGGTGGGCCTCTTTGGGTTCCACTTGATTGGGACTCTCTGTGTTTCCTGGATTTGTGTGACCTTTTCTCTCAACAAGTTAGGGAAGTTTTCTATCATTACTTTTTCAAATAGGGTTTCTATCCCTTGCTCCTCTTCTTCTCCTTCTGGTATCCCTATTATACGGATATTATTATGTTTCATATTGTCTTGCATTTCTCTTAATCCCTCTTCATTCTTTCTGAGCCTCTTTTCCTTTTCTTGCTCTTTCTGAGTGTCTTTTACTACTTTGTCCTCCAATTCGCTAATCCAGTCTTCTGCTTTATTGATCCTGCTTTTCATTCCTTCTATTGTGATCTTCAGTTCAGAAATTGTATTCTTCATTTCCTCTTGGCCCTTGTTGATAGTTTCTAGTTCCTTTTTTATGCTGATATAGTTTGCAGTGAGTTCACTGTAGCTTCCCTGTAGTTTCTGGTAGCTCATTGTGAGTTAATTGAGCTTCCTGATAATCATTGTTTTGAACTCAATATCTGATAGTTGAGTTGACTCTGTTTCATTTAGCATTCTTTCTGAGGCTTTTTCCTTTCCCTTCATTTGGGGATTGTTTCTTTGTCTTTTCATTGTTTGTGAGATTCTTCTTGTTAGCCTCTGTTTCTTAAATTGATCTGTTCTGTTTCCCTGTGATCATGGTGTGAACTTCTGTGGTAGAATATCTGTGAGATCAGTGGTGCAGTCTCCTTTGTGTATCCTTGTGTTCACAGCTTCCCCCTACTCATTTCTGTGATCAGTTGGAGGAGTAAGGCAAAATGGTTTAAGATAGCACAACAGGATTCAATGATATTTACAGTGGCAGCCAGTAGAGAAGAGATGGGATATCCTTTGGCTATGTAGTGTTAACCGTGATCTTCCACCCCAGTAGACACGTTTTAGAAAGGATGTAAAGAAGATCAGACTCTTATTGGGGGATGAAAGGATTGTTAGTTGGATCTAGAAAGCTGTGAGGCTGTGGGAAGTCAGATTCTGACGTAGGGTGGGAATAAAGATTAGTAAATAGGAGTAGTGTGTAAAAGAATAGAGACAATCCCCACAATAATATAGTTCAGGAAATTTCAAAGTGAGCTGAGATCAGGGAGGGGTGTTGAGTAGTATTTACAATTGAATGAACTAGGTCTTATTTACAGTAATATTAAAGCAACAATCTTGTGGCAGAATCTATGAGATCTAGATAACAAGAATAAGGAGTATAGAACCTTGAGAGGTGTACTAATGGAACACAAATGAAGGACAGTAAATTATCAACACACTGTGACTGAGATTACAGGGGGAGCCTATCAAATGACAGTATAACCAGCCAAGCAAAGAAGATTATACAGAAAGAAAAAGAGTACCAAAATACTATTAAAATAAAAAATGTCAGAAAAGTGAGAAAAGGATAATACAAATTAGCAGTAACTTGCAGGCTGAAAAAAAAGGGGGGAAAATGAAGATGGAATGTAGGAGAGATAAATTTGGAGTGGAAGGAATAATACTAGGATGAAAGGAAGAGAAACATAAGGAATCGAGAGATATAAAAATAATAAGAATTAAAAATAAAAAGTCACTTAAAAAACAAGATAAAAATCAATCAAACAACAACAGCCAAAAAAAAAAAACCCCAAAAAAACCCCCAAACCAAAATAAAACAAAACAAAACCCAAAACAAAACAAAAAGAACAACAACAAAAAAACACATCTCTTGTTGGTTTCTAACTGGCCAAACTAGTTTTTCTGGTCTTGCTGGCTTCAGCAGGCTGAGGGGCGTTTGGAATGCTTTTCACTCTTCCCAGTCAGAACTCAGTCAGTCTGTTGGGCACTGTCCCCAGGGCCAGCAGCTCGCTCTCCCCAGAGCCCATCTGATGTCCCCATGCAGGCCCCTGGATGTGGGTATGGGCGCTCCCAAGCACGCTCTCTGGAGATCACTGCAGCGGTCTCCCCGGCTCCGGCTCCGGGGCCCTGCAGAGCTCCTGTGTCTTTTGCGGGTTCACAGTGCAAGCTCTAGGGATCTCCAAGGGGCACGCACTTCCACCAATTTCCCCATTTCGGGCTCCAGGAACACCTGAAGCACCGCGACCCTTCCGGGTTCACAGCAAGAGAGTCAGAAATCCCAAAGGGGCACGTGCTCCCCCGAGTTCACCACCGCAGGCTCCAGAAACCTGCGAACACCCATGCCCTTTCCTTGTTCAGGGCTGCGAGGTCTGGGTCTTCCACAGAACCACACTCCCACCAGGCTGGGGACTCCGGCACACATCCAGGGCACCCCTGGTCGAGCAGGCTGGGGGCACTCACCCCTCCCAGGGCTATGTGTGGGTGCTTGCAGCCCCTGCTGGACTGTCTCCCAGTCCAACTCCCCTCTATGGGCCTTCAAGCAACAAGGCCTCCTATGGTGTTGCCCAATCCCTGTTGTCAGGGAGGGAGCAGTGACTCCGCTCTCTGGGGTGCCCTGAAGCAGACCTGGGAGCACGGGGCCTGGGGGCTGCAACCTCCCTGGTCCCCGAGCTGATTCCTGGTTCCCTATTATCCTGAAGCAGTCTCCTTACTGTCTGGTTTTTCAATGTCTGCTATAATTTTTGATGTCCTGTTTTCATAAATGTTGCAATAACCTATGCCCCTTGTTCTGTTCCTCCGCCCATCGGCGAGTTTCTCTCCCCTGCATAGACGAAGGGGATTATGTTCCCTCCAACAAAGCCGCCATCTTCATATCAAAAATTTCCAATGGACAAAGAAAGGGAGCACCAGTCCCCAGCATACAGAGGAGGGTATCAGAGATAGTAGGGCAAGGGAGATCAGGCTCTAGTTTTCTTAAGAAGGTTTGCCCTCACAAAGTGTTTTGTAAAAAAAAAATCAAAGAATAACCATATATCTGATTAAAAGGCATATTATTTAAAAAGCTAACAAAAGAATATTTAAAGTTTGAAATATGAATCAATATATAAAATTTTTTTTAGTTACCACTATTTCTTTTTCTGCTCTCCATGGCTCAGTTTTATTTACTTTTTTCTAATTGTATTTTTCCATTACCATTTATCCCCTTTATATCTCCCTGATACTTTATTGAATTCATTTATCACTTCTAGTAGTTTCTTGGTGGAATCTTTGGGGTTCTCTATGTACAGTATTATGCCATCTGCAAATAAAGATAGTTTTACTTCTTCCTTTCCAATTTGGATGCCTTTTATTTCTTCTTCTTGTCTGACTGCTGTGGCTAGGACTTCCAGTACTATTTTGAATAAAAGAGGTGAGAGCAGACATCCCTGTCTTGTTCTGATCTGAAGGGGAACACTTGTAGTTTTTGTCTGTTGAGTATGATGTGATTGTCATATATGGCCTTTATTACATGTAGGTATGTTCCCTCTAATCCCACTTTGCTGACAGTTTTTATCATAAATTGCTGCTAGATTTTATCAAATGCTTTTTCTGCATCTAGTGATATGATCACGTAGTTTTTATCCTTCATTTTGTTTATGTGGTGAATCACATTTATTGATTTGCAAAAGTTGTACCAACCTTGCATTCCTGGAATAAATCCCACCTGATCATGGCTTATGATCTTTTTATGTATTGCTGAATTTTGTTTGTTATTATTTTGTTGAGGATTTTAGCATCTATGGTCATCAGGGATATTGGCCCATAATTTTCTGTTTTTGTGATGTTTTTATCTCATTTTGGAATTAGGATAATTCAGGCCTCATAAAATGAGCTTAGGAGCCTTCCCTCTTCTTGCATTTTTTGAAATAGCTTGAGAAGGAGAGGTGTTATTTCTCCTGGAATGCTTGGTAAAATTCACCTGTGAAGCCAGCTGGTCCAGGGCTTTTATTTGTTGGGAATTTTTTGATTACTGTTTCAATTTCACTAGGTATAATTGTCTATTCAGATTCTCAGATTCCTTCTGATTTAGTTTTGGCAGATTGTGTGTTTCTAGGAATTTATCAATTTCTTCCAGGTTGTCCAGTTTGTTGGCATATAGTTGTTCATAGTATTTTCCTACAATTCTTTGTATTTCTTTGGTGTCAGTTGTTATTTCTTTTCTTTCATTTCTGATTTTATTTATTTGAGTCCCCTCTCTTTTTTTCTTGATGAGTCTGGTTAAAGGTTGTGAATCTTGTTTATCTTTGCAAAGAACCAGCTCCTGGATTCATTTATCTTTTGTTATCATTTTTAAGACTCTATTTTGTTTATTTTCTCTCTGATCCTTATTATTTCTTCTTTCTGCTCACTTTGGGCTTTATTGTTCTTTTTCATGTTCCTTTAAGTGTAAAGTTAGATTGTTTATTTGAGCTTTTTAAAATTTTTTGAGATATGTTGTGATACTATGAATTTCTCTCTTAGGGTTACTTTCTCTGTGCCCCACAGATTTTGGATTGTTGTATTCTTATTTTCATTTGTCTCAGGGTGTCTTTTGATTTCTTCCTTGATCTCATGGTTGACCCATTCATTGTTTAATAACATATTATCAGCCTCTACGTCTTTGTGTATTTTTCAGTGTTCTTGTGATTGATTTCTAGTTCCATAGCATTGTGGTCAGAGAAAATGCTTTATATGATTTCAGTGTTCTTACATTTATTGAGACTGGTTTTGTGTCTTAACATGTGGTCTCTCCTAGGAAACATTTCACATGCACTTGAAAAGTATGTATATTCTGCTGTTTCGGGGTGAGATGCTCTGACGATATCAATTAAACCCATTTGCTCTAGGGTGTCATTTAAAGCTGATGTTTCCTTGTTGATTTTCTGTTTGGAAGACCTATCTGTTGAAGTCAATGGAGTGTGACTTCCCCCGCTTTGACTATATTCTGTTGATCTCTCAGTTTATGTCCCTTAAGATTTGCTTCACCAGTATAGGTGCTGCTATGTAAATGTTTACTAGGGCTATATCCTGTTGTTGGATTGTTCCCTTTATCATTATGTAGTGTCCTTCTTTGTCTCTTACTATTGCATTGGTTTTAAAGTGTACTTTTTTGGGTATAAATGTTGCTATACCCCAGCTTTTTCTTCCTTTCCATTTGGATGAAATACCTTTTTCCACTTCTTTACTTTTAGTCTTTGTGTCTTTTGATCTGAGGCAAGTCTTTTGGAGACTGCATATATGTGGGTCTTGTTTTCTTAGCTATTTAGCAACCTTGTATCTTTGGTTGAAGCATTTAAACCATTTACACTTAAAGAGATTATTGATAGATACCTATTTATTGCCGTCTTATTTTTAAACCATTTTCCTCTTTTCTTTTCCTTTTTCTTCTTCTTAAAGCAAGCCCTTTAACACTTGTTGCAGTACTGGTTTGGTGTTAACAAACTCCTCTAGCTTTTTCTTGTCTGGGAAACTCTTTGTTTCTCCTTCAGTTTTAAATGATAGCCTTGCTGGGTAAAATAGCCTTGGTTGCAGGGCCTTGCTTTTCATCGCTTGCAATATTTCATGCCAATCCCTTCTGGCTTGAAATGTTTTGTTGGGAAATCAGATGACAGTCTAATTAGAGCTCCCTTGTAAGTAACAACCTGCTTTTCTCTTGTAGCTTTTAGGGTTCTTCCCTTGTTTTTAGCCTTGTCATTTGAATTAGGATGTGTCTTGGTACAGGCCTCTTGGGGTCCATCTTGTTTGGGACTCTTTGCACTTCCTGGACTTGTGTGTCATTTTTTTCACCAGACTAGAAAACTTTGCAGTCATTATTCCTTAAAATAGGTTCTTGATCCCTTTTTCACTTTCTTCCTCTTCTGGTATTCATTCCAATGATACAGATGCTGTTATGCTTCATGTTGTCCCAAAAGTTTCTTAAGCTCTCCTCATTCTTTTTAATTGTTTTTCCTTTTTGCTGCTCTTCTTGGGTGCTTTTTTCCTACCTTATCTTCCAAATCACTGATTTGATCCTCTGCTTCATCTAACCTACTGTTCATTCCTTCCAGTGCATTATTTATTTCAGAGAATGCATTCTTTATTTATGACTGGTCCTTTTTTACAATTTGTTTTTGTATATTTTTTCATGTTGTTGAGTATTCTTATAATCATTATTCTAAACTCTATATTTGATAAATTATTTGCCTCCCTTTCACCTAGTTCTTCTTTTGGAGTATTCTCTTATTCTTTCATTTGGACCCTGTTTCTTTGTCTTCCCATTTTGGTCACCTCTTTGTGTTTGTTTCTGTGTATTAGATACATCTGCAAAGTGGCTGGTTCAGACCTATGTCAGACACTGCCTGTGACTGGCCCTGGGCAACCTGTTTGGAGTTATCAGCAATCCACAACTTGTGGCTCCCTCTGCTGGGCCTGTTTGTCTGCTGAAGGAGCTAGACTGTGCACCATGTCTGGCTTCTACCGGCACCCAGACACTGGGGCAGATCAACTGAAGTCTTAGAGCTCCCAGAGCTCTAAGCTTAATTGTTAAATTTAATCATATAGATAACCTCCAGATGTACTTCTCAGTGACCTGGCTTAAGCTCTACAGGGTGGAGCAGAGTAATTCCAGTGGGCTTTTGCTTCCCCTCAGGCTGATACCACTTGGAGAGGGAGAGTGTTGTGCCTGGGAAAGATGGCCTGTGCCATATGTGAAGTGACTCAGCAAATGATCTCAGCAAAGAGACTGTTCTTTCAGTTTTCTCTCCAGAGCCACCAACACCAGACTTTTCTTATGCATCTCTAGTCCACTCTGCCCTCCCTCTGCTGGAGCCCAGTGTAAGTGGCTGCAAACAAAATTTTGTGCATTGTCCATTTAAGAGGCTTCTACATATCCAACTGTATCTTCCTGGTGGACAGAAACCCTGCTGCTTTTCACAGCTGGGTGTTATTGTTTTTTTTCCTGGCTCTGGTGCTGTAGGCTGGATAGCCCAGCTTGGGGTTTAAATTTCACACTTCTTGGGGGAACTCCCAGCCACTAAAATATCCCTCCAGAACTTAAGCTGCTGCCCATGGGAGCCCAGCAAGCCCTCTCATGCCTTCACAGTCCCTACCAGTCTCGTTTTGGTGGTGTGTTTTTTTCTGTCTGTCCTTGGCTATAAAGCTTCTCTCTAGCTAGAGTTCAGTTGGGTATTCAGGATGATTTCTCTTCAATTTAGTTGTAATTCCAGTTTGGTCCAGGGAGGAGGTCAGTGTAGCTTCCATTTATTCCTCTGCCATCTTAGGTCTCATAAATAACTTTTTAAAAGTATAGTACCACAGCTTATGGTCAAGCTGTTCATTGAAAAGAGTAATAAGAATTATAAGTAATAAAAAAGACATCACCCAGAAGAAAACATCTGATACTGATAGACTACATAATATAGAATAAACTTGCCACTGAAAAGTAGAAATGATGGACTGGAAGCACTGAATCTTATAAAATACAAGTATCTATGACTTCTGGGACCACCTTTTTTAGGGTGATTTTGGGGATTTTGCCATTTCAGAGAGAGAAGAATGTTGCTTTTGATAACTTCACATCAAAGAAGTTCTACATGTGAACAAATTTGGCTTATACAATTAATTATAAAAGCAAGAATATAAGAAAAAATTTGAAGAGAATGGTAGTTAGTAAGGTATCTAGTGAGTATTTCCTCTAAGGTTTTGGTTTCACAGTAGTATGTTAATATTACTCAGATTATATGGAATGTAGTGAAACAACACCCTTTTACAAACTAGTTAATAAGATGTTGATTTCTGTAAAATCATATAAAGAATGGGATTACTAAAACTTGGAATTTAAGAAAAGCTTCAGACTTTGTAAAGAAATCCTGAGTGACAGTTTTATTTGATGGTAGCTAATCATATGTGATTGAGTAACAACATTTATTTACAGAATTGCACACATAAAACCTGCTGTGAGGCTACATCATGCAGATTGAAACATGAGAAACAGTGTGGTTCTGGGGAATGCTGCACAAAAGATTGCAAGGTAAGAGGCCATCTGTATTTTATAATAGCTCAGAATTAATTTCTTGACATTATTGTTTATAGAAGATGGAAAACATATTTTGCCCTTCTCATTATATTATATCCAGGTAATATTGGACCCACTTTCCCACTTCAGTCCACTGGGCAAGCTATCATTTATAGAACTCTCATGGACATAATACCTGATGCTTCTCTCCTGGCTTCACCTCATCACAAATCTTTCTGATACCCACTGAGACTTCTCAATGACTGACATACATCTGGAGCAACCCCCTTATGGTCCTATTTTCTAACCCCCTACCTTACCCATATAAGGTTAGAAAGTTAGGTTAGTTTCATTTGTTGCCTAAATTGTCTTCACTGTCTTCTAATAAAGTCCTCCATTCCTTTGTAATTTATTCAATTATTGTTGCAATCATTCAGTTCCTGTTTTTTTATTGCTTTATTGTTGTTCAACTACAGTTATCTGCATTTTCCCCCCACCACTCACCCCCCACCCCCACCAAACCCACTTCCCTCCCTTGCTTCCACCCTCTGCCTTGGTTTTGTCCATGTGTCCTTTATAGTACAGAATTCCTCAGTAATTGTTCCACATCCAGTACAATTCACTGGAATCCTAAGAAGGAAAGAAGGAAGGAAGGAAGGAAGGAAGGAAGGAAGGAAGGAAGGAAGGAAGGAAGGAAGGAGGAAGGAAGGAAAAGAATGAAAGGAAAGGAAAGGAAAATAGGAAGAAAGGAGGGACTTCTGAACAAGGTTAAAGGCAAACATCTGTAGATTGGAGAAACAGTATGCTTTTATCTTTTTAAAAAAATTTCCCCCAGCTTTTTTGAGATATAGTTGACTTATAACACTATATAAATTTAATGTTTTGGTATAAGTATATGTTGCAAAGTAATTACCACATAAAGTTGGTTAACACATCCACCACTTCATATAGTGAGGACATTTAAGATTTACTGTCTTAGCAACCTTCAAATATATAATACATTATTATTAACTATAGTCACCACGCTGTACATTAGACCCCCAGAATTATTCATTTATAGTTGAAAATTTGTACCTTTGACCAACATCTTGCCATTTTCCCCATCTTGCTGCATCTGGGAACTACCATTCTACTTTTTGTTTTGGTGAGTTTGGGTGTCTTTTTTTAAAAAATGTATTCCACACACAAGATCATAAAGTATTTGTCTTTCTCTTGTCCGGCTTATTTCATTTAGAATAATACCCTCAAGTTTTATCTGTGTTGTCATAAATGACAGGATTTCCTTCTTTTTCATGACCAAATATTATCCCATTGTGTATATATACTGCATTTTACAAATACATGCATCCATTGATGAATACTTAAGTTGTTTCCATGTCTTGTTTGTTGTGCATTATGCTGCGTGAACATGGAGGTACACATAACCCATGAAAATTTTATGTCCTTCAGATACATACTTATAAATGGGATTCCCCAATCAATAGTAGTTCTATTTTTAATTTTTGTGAGGTACCTTTGGTAGTATGGATATTACAATGATGTTAATTGTTCCTATCCATGAACACAGAATATCTTTTCATTTACTTGTATCTCTTTCAATTTTTTCATCAATGTCTTATAAGTTTTTCATGGGCATGTCTTTCACCTTCTTGGTTAAATCTATTCCCTAAGTATTTCATTCTTTCTGATACTATCATAAGTGGACTTAAAAAAAATCTCTTCTTGAGCTGATCTCTGAGGAACAGAGCCAACAGCCAACAGTATCCCAGCATATATGAAGACTGGAGACCAAAAATTGTAGAAGACATTGAAAAATAAGATGGTAAGGAGAGTGCTTCAGGACAATAAGGTCCCTGGGTCCAGCAAAGGGACCAGGGCAGCTGCAGCCCCAGGTCTGGTGTTTGCCTGGTCTGCCCAGGGTTCTTGGGAGAGAGCCAGGTCAACGGCTCCCTCCCCTGCCAAACAGGATTTGAGCAGCACTAGGACAGATGTCATTGCTTGAAGTTGCAGGGAGGGGAATAAGGACAAAGTGGCAAACACATGGGGACTGTGTGCACTCACAGACTGTGGATACTGGCTGCAGCAGCTGCCTGGCCTCCTGCATCCCTACCCCTGCGCTCACACCTGAAGCCCCAGGGAGAGTGTGCACCCGAACCTGTGGGACTGGTGGCTGCCTGTCCCACCACATCTGCAGGCCCCAGATGGAGCACGCCTGACCCTGCAGCCCAGAGGCACCACACAACCAATGCCTGTGCCCCCGGAGAAGCAGAAGAGGAGGCGCACACCAGAATCTGCAAGGGCAGCCACAGCAGCACCCCTGCCCTGCAGGGCTGACTGGTTCTCTAAGAGGAGGGTAGAGATGCCCCTGAAGAGGAGAACTGCAGGGCTCAGGGAGCCAGAAATCTACAGAAAGACTTACCTCAGTGCGGGGGGGCGGGTGCTGAACTAGTCTAAAGAGGTGCTGCGAGTCCCTTGCATCTAGGACAGCAAAGAGCAAGAAGGTGGTGTGTGAGTTGCCCCTAACTGGTGCACCTCAAGGACAGTGCAACTGGTGGATTGAAGGCCTAGGCTGGGCACAGAAGGGAACTGGGGGCCCAGCAGTGAACTGAGAAACGGGGCTGGAGGCTGGGCCAGTGCAGCTCAGGAAGGGAGAAAAGCAAAACTAATTCCCCTTCAGCTTGCTGCAGCCAGGAAAACCAGCAGAACTGGCTTGGCCAGTTTGAAGCCAGCAAGAGGCTTTTTTTTTTTCCTTTTAATCCCTTCTTCCTTACTTTCCTTCTCTCTTTTTTATTTCTTCTTTCCTTCTTTCTTAATTTCCCTTGATATCTCTCCTTCCTTCCCTCTCCTCCTCCCCCTCCTCCTTCTTTTTTTGCTTTTTAAATTCCAACAACTGAGACGAATAAAACCTGGAACTGTGAAATGACCAGAGTTGCACCCAAAGAGGGGTCATCCCAACAACTGAGACAGTGAGACAAATTTCACTTTGCTACTCCAGAGAACTTGCAAGTTATTTTATATTTGTATTATTATTTTTTCATTATTCTTACATCTTTCATTTTATTAGTATTTTTGTATTTCTCTTCTTTGTGTTTAGTCTTCTTCACTTGGCTGGTTAAATTGCATTATTTGACTGGTTTCCATTGTTCTCTCTTTCATAGCGTATTTTTAATTTACTGTCTTTTACTTCACTTGTGTTCCCTTAGCACACTACTCTATGACCTATACTTCCTATTCTGGTTATCCAGATTCTGTCGTATGATTGTTGCTCCATTATTATTGTAAATAATTGCTATTCCATAGAATTGTGAATACTAAACAGCACCCCTCCCAGATGTTAGCCCACTTCACTGTTTCCTGAATTTTATTACTGCTGTGGTTAACTCTGTTCTCTCACACACTATACCTATTTACTATCCATACTCTCATTTTACCTTATTATCTGACCTCCCACAGCTCACTGCTTTCTAGATCCAAATCACAATCCTCTTTCCCTCAACAAGAGTCTTATCTTCTTTACACCCTTTCTAAAAAGTGGCTAGCTGGGTGAAATATCACGGCTAACACTATAAATAGACAAAGGATCTACTATCTCTTCTCTATGCATTGGTACTTCAAATATCATAGAATACACTCCTGCTGTCTTAAACCATTTTGCCTTGCCCCTCAAACTCAAACTCATCACAAAAAAGAGTAGGTGGAAGCTGTGAACACCAGGATACCTGCTGGAAGAGGAAACCCACCAACAAAGGAACCACCAACAGATAACAACAAAGAAGGTGAAGGAGGGAATGGAAGACACACTAACTCACCCAGGACCTATTTGGAAATACAAGTAAATGGTGGAGAAATAACTAAAAACAACCAACTGAACAAGAGCAAGAGAGAATCCTCAAAACCTTGTACACACAGAAGAACCAGCTTCAGTGCAACCTGCCCACACCTGCACAACAGAATACAAGAGGTGGTGGGTGGAGTGACCCTCAGGTAACCAGCTGGAGGGAAGGATACTCCAAAAGAAAGACCCAACAACAATCAAAACCCAAAGACATACAGAGAGCCAACATAAATGACAGCCCAAGACCAGCAAGCTCAGGAGATCCAGGAGTCTACACCACTGAATCTCACAGGTCTTTTACCATAGAAGTTCACACCAGAAACTCATGGAGGCAGAACAGATCAATTTAAGAAGTAGAGGCTAAAAAGAAGAGTCTCACAAACAATGAGAAGGCAGAGAAACAATCCCCAAATGAAAGGAAAGGAGGAAGCTCCAGAAAGAATGCTAACTGAAAGAGAGGCAAATCAACTATCAGATACTGAGTTCAAAGCAATGATTATCAGGAAGATCAATGAACTCACAGAGAATTACCAGAAACTACAGGGAAACTACAATGAACTCACTGCAAACCATATCAACATGAAAAGGGAAATAGAAACTATCAACAATGGCTAAGAGGAAATGAAGAATGCAATTTCTGAATGAAAGAACACAGTAGGAGGAATCAAAAGCAGTCTCTATGAAGCAGAGGATTGGATCAGGGAGCTCAAGGACAAGGTAGAATAAAACAACCAGAATGAGCATAAAAAGGAAAAGAGGATCAGAAAGAATGAGGAGGGGTTAAGGGAAATGCAAGACAACATGAAACATAATAATATCCATATAATAGGGATACCAGAAGGAGAAGAAGAAGAGCAAGGTATAGAAAACTTGTTTAAAAAAGTAATGATGATAAACTTCCTTAATTTGATGAGAGAAAAAGTCACACAAATCTAGGAAACAAAGACAGTCCCAATCAAGAGGAACCCAGAGAGGCCCTCTTCAAAGACATAATAATTAAAATGGCAAAATTCCAAGATAAAGAGAGAATCTTAAAGGCAGCAAGAAAAAACAGAAAGTAACATACAAGGGAGCCCCGATAAGACTAGCAGCTCACTTCTCAATGGAAATGCTCCAAGCCAGAAGAAAATGGCAAGAAATTTTCCAAGTAATGAGAACCAGAGGCCTGTAACCAAGACTACATTATCCAGCAAGGCTCTCTATTAAAATGGAAGGCCAAATAAGAAGCTTCTCAGACAAAAGAAGCCTCTAAGATTATACCTCCTCCAAACCAGACCTGCAAGAGATGCTAAAGGATTTGCTTTAAGAACAGGGAGAAAAACAGTGAAAGAGAGAGCAACACAGGTACAAAAAAATGGCAATGAATAAGTACCTACCAATAATAACCTTAAATGTAAACTGATTAAATGCACCAATCAAAAGAGAGAGAATAGCTGAATGGATAAGAAAGCATGACCCACACATATGCTGCCTACAAGAGACCCAACTCAGAACAAAAGACCTACACAGACTGAAAGTGAAGGGCTGGAAACAAATATTCCAAGCAAATGGACAGGGAAAAAAAGCCAGGGTACCAATACTCGTATCAGACAAAATAGACTTCAAAAAAGGACCATAAAAAAGACCCAGAAGTTCACTTCATAATACTCAAGGGAACAATCCATCAAGAAGACATAAACATTGTAAATATATATGCATGCAACATAGGAGCACCCAAATATGTAAAGAAAATCTTGGAGGACTGCAAGAAAGATATTGACAGCAACACAATTAGAGTAGGGGATTTAACACTGTCAAAAATGGACAGATCTTCAAAATGAAATATCAACAAAAATATTGCTGCATTGAACAATGCCCTAGATGAAATAGACTTCACTGATATATATAGAGCCCTCCATCCCAAAGAAGCTAAATACACATTCTTTTCAAATGCACATGGAACATTTTCAAAGATAGACCACATGATAGGACACAACACAAGTCTCAACAAATTCAAGAAAACTGAAATTACATCAAGCATTTCCTCTGATCACAAGGGACTAAACTGACCAACCTCAAGGAAAAAACCTCAAAAACACTCAAATTCATGTAGACTGAAGCATGCTATTAAACAATGAATGGGTCAAGAATGAGATCAAGGAAGAAATAAAAAAAATTCCTAGTAACAAATGAATATGAACTCACAACAATCCAAAACTTATGGGACACAGCGAAGGTAGCCCTGAGAGGGAAGTTCATAGTGATACAATCCTACCTAAAAAAGTTAGAAACATTTCAAATAAACAACCTATCCCTACACCTACAAGAGCTGGAGGAACAACAACAAAGACAGCCCAGAGCAAGCAGAAGGAAGGAAATAATCAAGATCAGAGCAGAATTAAACAACATAGAGACTAAAAGCACAATTCTAAGGATCAATAAATCCAGGAGCTGGTTCTTTGAAAAAAAGATAAACAAAATTAACAAGACTTTAAGGAGACACATCAAAAAAAAAAAGAGAGAGGACCCAAATCAAGACAGAAATGAAAGAGAAGAGATTACAACTGATACAACAGAAATACAAAGGACTGTAAGAAATTACTATGAAGAACTATAGTAATGCCAAGAAATTTGAAAACCTAGGTGAAATGGACAAATTTCTAGAAAAATATAATCTTCCAAAAGTCAAGGAAGAAGAAGCAGAAAGCCTGAACAGACCAATAACAGCAGACAAAATTGAAGCAGTAATAAAAAAAAATCACATCTCCTGACACCCACAAAAGCCTTGGACCAGATGGTTTCACAGGAGAATTTTACAAAGCATTTGAGGCACAGCTAACCCGTACCCTCCACAAATTATTTAAGAAATTCACGAAGATGGAAGACTCCCAAACTCTTTTTATGAAGCCACCACCATTCTAATCTCAAAACCAGATAAAGACACAACAAAGAAAGAAAATTTCAGGTCAATATCACTGGTGAGTGTAGATGCTAATGTCCTCAACAAAATATTGGCAAACTGCATCTAGCAATACATTAAAAAGATCATACACCATGATCAAGTGGGATTCATCCCAGGGATGCAAGGATGATACAATATTTGCATATCAATAAATGTAATACATCACATAAACAAAAGGAAAGACAAAAATCACATGATCATATCAATAGATGCAGAAAAAGGATTTGATAAGGTACAGAACCCATTTATGATATAAACACTCAGCCAAGTGGGAATAGAGGGAGCATTCCTCAACATAATAAAGGCCATATATGAGAGACCTACAGCCAACATCAGACTCAATGGGCAAAAACTAAAAGCTTTCCCACTAACATCAGGAACAAGACAAAGATGTCTGCTTTCACCACTCCTATTCAACATAGTACTGGAAGTCCTAGCCACAGCAATCAGACAAAAAAAAAGACATAAAAGGCATCCAAATTGGAAAAGAGGAAACAAAACTGTCATTGTTTGCAGATGACATGATTGTGTACATAGAAAATCCTATAGACACCACCAAAAAACTGCTTGACCTAATAGGTGAATTTGGCAAAACAGTGGGATACAAAGTCAATATTCAGAAATCAAAGGCATTTTTGCACACCAACAATGAAATATCAGAGATAGAAACCAGAAAAAAAATCCCATTTGATATAGCGGCAAGAAAAATAAAGTACCTCAGAATAAACCTAACTCAGGAGGTAAAATACCTGTACTCAGAAAACTACAGGACACTGAAGAAAGAAATTAAGGAAGACACAAACAAAGTGAAGCATGTGCCATGTTCATGGATTGGAAGAATTAACGTCATCAAAATGTCCAAACTTCCCAAAGCAATTTATAGATTCAATGCAATCTCTATTGAAGTACCAATGACATATTTTGCAGATGTAGAACAAGCATTTCAGGAATTTATATGGAGTCATAAATGACCCTGAATAGCTGCAGCAATTTTAAGAAAGAAGAACAAAGTAGAAGTGATCACAATACCTAATATCAAACTTTAGTACAAAGCCACTGTAATCAGAACAGCCTGGTACTGGCATAAAACAGGCACATAGATCAACAGAACAGAACAGAAAGACCAGAAATAAACCCAAGTATCTATGGTCAATTAATATTGGACAAAGGGGGCAGAAGCATAAAATGGAGTGAAAATAACCTCTTCAACAAATGATGTTGGGAGATCTGGACAGCTACATGCAAATAAATGAAACTCAAGCACCAACTTACACCACTCACAAAAATAAATTCAAGTTGGGTAAAAGGCTTAAATATAAGTCATGACACCATATGAGTTATAGAGGAAAACACAGGCAGGAAAATCTCAAATATTCCATGCAGCAGTATTTTCACCGATATGTCCCCTAGAGCAAGGGACATAAAGGAAAAAATAAACAAATGGGACCTCATCAAAATAAAAAGCTTCTGCACAGCTAAAGAAAACAGCATTAAAATGAAAAGAGAACCACCTATATGGGAAGACATATTTGCCAATGATATCTTGGAAAAGTCTTTGATCTCCAAAATATATAAAGAACTCACACAACTCCACTCCAGGAAGGCAAAAAACCCAAGTAAAAAACAGGTAAAAGACTTGAACAGACACTTCTCCAAGGAGGACATACAGAGGGTCCAGAGACATATGAAAAGATGCTCAGCATCACTAGCAATCAGAGAGACACAAATTAAGGGCACAATGACATACCACTTCACACCACTCAGAATGGCCATCATAAACAAAGCAACAAACAAGTGTTGGAGAGGATGTGGGGAAAAGGGAACGCTAGTGCACTGTTGGTGGGATTGCAGACTGGTGCAGCCATTGTGGAAAACAGTATGGAATTTCCTCAGAAAACTGAAAATGGAACTGCCTCTTGACCTGGCAATTCCACTGTGGGGATTTTCACCAAAGAGCCCTGAAACATCAATCCAAGAGAACCTATGCACTCCAATGTTCCTAGCAGCACAATTTATAATAGTCAAGTGCTGGAAGCAACCTAAATGCCTATGAGTAAATGAGTGGATCAAAAATCTATGGTACATTGACACAGTGGAATTCTACACAGCAGAAAGAAAGGAGCTCCTACCCTTTGCAATAGCATGGATGGATCTAGAGAGCACTGTGCTAAGTGAAATAAGTCAGGTGGTAAGGGACAAATACCATAAGATCTCACTTTTATCCGGAACCTAATCAACAAAAGAAAAATGCAAACAAAATATAACCAGAGACATTGAAATTAAGAACAATCTAACAATAGCCAGAGGGAGGGGATAGTGGGGAGAAAGGTTTTCAGGAACAAGTATAAAGGACACATGGACGAAACCAAGGCGGAGTGTGGAAGCAAGGGAGGGAGGTGGGTTTGGCTGGGGTGGGGGGCGAGTGGTGGGGAGATAAATGCAGACAACTGTAATTGAACAATAACAAAGTAATTTTTAAAAAAGGAAAAAATCTCTTCTCCGTACATTTTGTTGTATATGTATAGAAATGCAGATATTTTTATAGTTTGATTTTATATCCTGTGACTTTACTGGATTTTTTCTCAGTTCTGATTTTTGGTGGCTTCTTTAGGATATTCTGCATATAAGATTATGTCATTTGCACACATGAATTTCTTCTTCACATCACCTGAGGCTCTGTTGATTGTTTAGGTCACTTGTTGGAAGATCAGCCAAAAATATGTGCTGGGGGCATGAGCAAGTGGGCTCAGCTTCCACCTACTTGGCTGCCACCTTCCAGTCTCCTTGGGTTTTCTATATCTACAGTACTGTCACCTTCTACAGAGATGTGTTGAATTCTTACTTTCTAATTTGGGTGCCTTTTTTCTTTTCTTGCCTAGTTGCTCTGACTAGGACTTTAGTACTAAGTTCAATTGAAGTGGTAAGAGAGGGCACCCTTGTGATTTTAGCTATGGATTTGTCATATGTAACCTTTATTATGTTGAGATGCATTCCTTCTGTGTAAAAATGGTTGATATATTATCATGAAAATATGCTGAATTTTGTCAAATGCTTTTTCTTCATCTATTAAGATGATCATATTTTTATCCTTCAGTCTATTAAAGTGCTATATGATATTTATTGATTTGTGTGTGTTCAAACATCCTTGCATCCTAAGGATAAAATCCCCCTTTATCATGGTGTATGATCCTATTACTGTGCAGTTGAATTTGACTTGCTAGTATTTTGTTGAGAATTTTTGTACCTATCTATGTTCATCAGGCTTGTTCATCAGGTCAAGCTACTGCATTGGTGTATAGTTTTATTTTCTTGTAATGTTCTGTCTGACTTTGGTATCAGGGTCAATCTGACCTTCTAAAATGAATTTCTAAGTGATTCTTTTTCTTCTGTTTTTTTTTTAAGAAATTGAGAAGAATTGGCATTTTTTTTAAATGTTTGTTAGAATTTACCTGATAATCTAATTACCTGATTTATCTCATCTTGGGCTTTTCTTTGTTGCCAGGTTTTTGATAACTCATTCAGTCTCCTTAATCATTACTGGTTTATTCTGATTTTCTATTTTTTATGATTTAATCTTGTTAGTTTGTTTCTAGGAATTGATGTGTCTCTTCTAGGTTATGCAGTTTGTTTGAATATGATTGTAGCCTCTAATGACATTTTATATTTCTGTGATATCTGTTGTAACATCACCTCCTTTATTTATAACTTAATTTGGTTTCTCCTTTTTCTAGCCCAGCTAAAGATTTGTCGGTTTTATCTTTTCAAAATAATAGCTCTTACTTTCAATGGTGTTTTCTATTGTTTTTATCATCTCTATTTATTACTGTTGTAGTTTTTGGTGACTATTTCTTCAATTATTACTATATTTGCTTTGTATATTAGTTATTCTGATATTGAGTGCATAATATATTTATAATTATTATATCCCCCTGATGAATTAACCTCTTTCATTATGTAATAACCTTCTTTACTCATGTGACAGTTTTTGAACTAAAGTCTATTTTATCTGACATAAAGGTAGCCCTCCCTGCTCTTTCTGATTGCCAATTGCATTTTTCCATATCTTCATTCTTCTATCCCTTCATTTTTAGTCTCTGCATTTCCTGAATGCTTACTTGAGTTTCTTGCAGATAGCATATGGTTGGATCCTACTTTTAAAGTAATTATTGACAAGGAAAGTGTGCTTTTGCCATATTGTTCATTTTTTTAGTTCTTCTATCTCATTTTTCTCTCTTATTGTCTAATGTTGTTGTTTGCTGATATTTTTATAGTGATATGCTTTGAGTCATTTATCTTTATCTTTGTGTATCAACCACCTGTATTTTCTTTATGATTACTACAAAGATTACACTGAACACTTTAAGGTTATAATAGTCTGTTTTAAGCTGATAACTTAGCTTTGATCTCATACAAAAACTCTATACCTTTACTTCTCCCCCTTTTTTATACTATTGATATTGTATCTTAATATGTTTTCATATTTTGTATCCATGAACAAGTAGTTGCAGCTACAGTTATTTTTAATACTTTTGTCTTATAAATTTCACATTAGAGTTAAGGTGATTTCCATGCCAACATATTACAGTGTTGGAGTACTCTGAATTTCACTATACTTAACATTACCAATGATTTTTATTTTTATTTTATTTATTTACTGTTTTTGTAAATCTTAGCTATTTTTATTACAAGTAGTCTAAAGAAGCTTTTTTTTTAAAAAATTGGGTCACCAGAAAACAAGAAACTTTTAAGTTATTGGTGTATTTTATAATGTGCCAGTTAGTAATGGTAATAGCATTATTGCCATTGTCTGTTGTTGCTGAAGAACATGAATAAATGGTGGCCCTCTACGGCCACAATCTCTGGGTCCAAGGTATGCTCCTGCAGAGTTAGCTCTTCAAATGGACATTCTACCCTGAAAGCTTCAGCTTGTGAGCAGGCAAGTGAAATCAATGCAGAGCAAACTGTTGCAGTTGTTGTGGCTTTCTGCCATTAGTGGTGGCACTGGTGGTGGTGTTTTACTCTTTTATAAAAATTCTTCTTTTTTATCTACTCATCTATTGATGGGCACTTGGGTTAGTTCCAATCTTAGCTATTGTAAAGAATGTTGCAATGAACATAGGGGTGCATACATATTTTTAAAATAGTGTTTTGGGTTTTTTCCAGATATATACCAAGAAGTGGAATCACTGAGTCAAAAGACAGTTCCATTTTTAATTTTTTGAGGAACCTTCATACTGTTTTCCACAGTGGCTGCACCATTCCTCACCAATGATTTTTATACTTTCATATTGATAATCAGCATCTTTTTACTTTGATTTGAAGAACTCTCATTAGCATTTTTTAAAGGCAGGTCTAGTGGCAATGAGCTCCTTCAGCTTTTGTTTTTCTGTGAAAGTCTTATCTTTTCTTCATTTCTGAAGGACATCTTTACTAGGTATAGTATTACTAGTTGGAAAGTGATTTTCCTTTTGGCACTTAGAAAATGTCATCTCACTCTCTCTTGACCAGCAAAGATTTTCTGAGTGATCTACTTATACTCTTATGTGGGTTCCCATTCATACAATAATTACTTTTATTGCTTTCAAAATGTTCTCTTTGTGGTTGACTTTTGACAGTTTATTTGTAATGTGTCTTTTGAATACCTCCCTATGTTTAATCTATTTAGAGTTCTTTTGGCTTTGTGTACATTTCCTTTCCCAGATTTGGAAAATTTTTCTGCCATTATTTCTTTAAATAAGCTTCTGCTCCTTTTTCTTTCTTTGCTCCTTCTGGGACTCCCATAATGTGTATAGTGTTTCTTTTGATGGTATCTCACAAGTACTGTAGATTTTCCTTTTTTAATTTTTCTGGTTCTCTGAATGGATAATTTCAAATGATTGTTTCTAAGTTCATTGTTTCTTCTACTTGATCAACTGTACTTTTGAAGGTTTTTATATGGAATTTTTCAGTTTAGTCAGTAATTTTATTATTTAGACACAGAATTTCTGTTTGGTTCTTTAGAAACACCATTTCTCTATTAAACTTCTCATTTTATTCATGTATTGTTTTCCTGATTTTTATTTATTTGTTTATCTGTTCCCTCTTATATCCCACTGAGCTTAAAATGATTAAGAAGATTAAGATGATTAAGAAGCCAGTCATCAAGTCAGCCCAGAAGGTTTTGGGAGGTCTCTCAGATCTTTTCTATGTGTATGTTTACTCCATTTACCTTATTCCATCATTGTGGAGAAATTAGGATTGAATGCCTTCTCTCAATCCCCCCAAACTAGTCCAGAGGCAGAGAGGCTCCCATTTGCTTCCACTAAGGCAGTGCCCTGAAGTGTTCAAGGTTGTCTAACTTTTCCTTATTCAGGAGAGTCAAGCCAGCTGCTGATATCCATGTGTTGAGTGCAGGATTGTGTATACTGTTGGTGGCCTACGTGTACCACTGGCTGGGGAGAGTGGGTGCCAGCTCTAGGGTATGTGGAGTGCTGGGGGTGTTTGTTGGCTACTTGTGGGTATCCTCACTCGAGGGGATCCTATTGGTTCATGACTAGGGCTCTTGGTGGCATCCTGAGCACATTAACAGGATATGTGGTTGACCATTGCAATCTACGCACTGGTTGCTGTGAGACCCCATTTCTTTTCCCCATTCCTAGGTGTCCCCAGAGTGTCCAACTGTGCCAATTTCCTGAGTGTTCTGGGTGGGGCAGTACAATAATGTACCTCTTGGACAATGTCTCAAAGGCTGGGGAAACCAGCCTCTCGTATTACTTCCACTATCCCTGTTGGAGAAATCACAAGTCCAAGAGGGTCTCCATTGGGCTTCTGCTGTGGCACCTTGCAGGAGAGGTGATGTGGGTAAAGCAAAACTGTTATTCTTACTCTCTACAATGCACCAATATGGGTTCATCATTTGTAACAAATATACCACTCTAGTTGGAGAGGGTGATAATGGCACAAGCTTTGCATGTGTGGGGCAGGGGTTATAAGGGAAATCTTCATACCTTCCCCTCATATTTTCTGTGATACATAAACTGATGTAAAAAATTAAGTTTTAATAGCAAATTAAATTAAAATAACTTTAAAATTGCCACATATGCAGGTTTACAAAAGGAAACATATTCTCAAGAAACATGTGTTAACACTTTTTCATTGTATTTATATATATTTTTCCTCTACCCACAATTCTGATCACTGGTTTTGATTTGATTGTTCAACCCATTATGTGTTGTGTTTTGTCTTTTTATCCATCACTTGGAAATTTGTACAGGTAGCAAGTACATGTTGAAAACATGAGAAAGAGTATACAGAAAACTTGTTCTGGGGGAGTAGATATGTGTGAGTTTTATATAAACTGGGCCTCTAGGACCTTGGAGATCTTCAACAAATTTGATTTAGTTTGCATAGGATAATGATGATAGCCATGGGAAATTGGGGTTTGAACTGAAGAAACGATTTTCTGTAGGGAAAGCTCTATGTTTCTTGACCAAAGCAGGCATACAGAAAGGGAACTCTGGAAGCTATCAGCTAAAGAGTAAGCACTGAAGAAGTTACTTTAATTCGAGAAGTTACTTTATTTACAGTTGTTTGCAATGTGATATATGAAATGAACTTCCTGTTCCTTAAATTTTCTTTTATAAAAACCTACAAACTTTTTTCTAAATGATTATGGTATACATTTTTTTTTGGTTTATAAATGGTTGCTGATATCTGCTTTAAGAATGGCATATGGAGAAACCAAAGGCTGTATATCTGAGCATAGCCATGATGGGTTATAAGTAATTTTTATATTAATTCCTTAGCTCTACCTTCTTTCTTTCTTTTTCATAATTATGGAGGTCTGACTATCTTTGAGTTTATTATATCTCTTGGAAGCATTACCCACTCATTTTTGCACAGTAAAGTCAATGCAGTGCTTAGGTAGTTAAGAAGAATTTCTTCATTGATCTTGGCAGCTTAGAAAAAATTGGATGGAAATTCAAAGCCTGAAGGGAAAGAAAACTTGAGTATCATTGACATGTAATCTTATGTTTCTTTTCCCTTCTAGTTAAAACCAGGTGGCACACTTTGCAGGAAAGCAATTGATTCAGAATGTGACTTTACTGACTATTGCAATGGGTATGCCCCACACTGTGTGCCTGACACTTTTGCACGCAATGGACAAAGTTGTCATTCAGGTGAAGCCCACTGTTTTGAAGGAAGATGTCGGACATTTGATAAACAGTGTAAAACTTTAATTGGAAGAGGTAATGGCCATATTTTCTTTTTAGTTTCTAAATTATTCTAGGTCTGTTCTTCGATTCTACAAAAATGTAAGTGAAATTTCTTAATGAGGTAAGTCTTGCCTAACATATATTATTATTAAAGGAAATAAAACTTTCTTGATTATGTAAAACAAACAGAAAAACTCCTGTGAATTTATATGGAATTCTTATTTGCAAGTGGAAGAACCCTCCAGTAGAAATGTAGCTTCTCAAAATGTTATATAGAATTTGAAGTGATGGAGTGTGGTTTAGACTTAAGTGAAAAAAAAGTTTTTACTAGAACAAAGCAGGGCTAGTCACTGATTGTGTGCACTTCAGGACGGGATCTGTATAAGGAGGCTTGCTGAAGAGTGAGGGCTTTCACTAGTCTAGTCCAGCTTGATAGCTTCCTATATATGTGTGGGCCATTAGTTTTATTGAAACACTATACATTTTCCTGCACATATGCAGTTTATTTCCTTTGAGAGAGACATTTTTTATTCTTAGTCCTTTCTTTATGCCTTCCTTAGGTCAGAAGAGAAAATTCTAGGTATTGTCTAGATCAATGTGAATGCCAGGAATTTAAGAAGGAGATGAGATAGAGGTTTTGGTAATTATAATTTTGTTCTTGTTTCTATAGAATCATAGTTGTGCTATCTGTCAAGATACTAGTTGCATTAGGATAGTATTTAAAACATAATTGAGGTATCAATAAATTACAAGTAAAATCAGGAAAAACAGAAAAGTATGTTCCAGATTCAACCTTTCCCCATGTAAAACCAGGAAAATAAATCTCTGTGCTGGACAGATATTTTTAATGTTAGATAGTGAGATGTTAGTTATCTAGGTGGATATTTTACCTAGGTAATTTTTCTTATTTAATGTTTCTTTAGTATTAGCAGTTTCTTTAGTATTAGTATTTTAAAGCCCTCTGTGAGAAGCTATAGGTGACTAAGTACAATAATTGTCTCTTAAAATAGTACAACTTTCTTTTTGGAGGAAAGCATAGCATCTAAAGTATCTTGATTTTGAATGTATGTCTATCCATCCAAGTGATCACTTGTGGTACTGCATCTAGGACAAGATAAGTCTGGGCCTGGTTGTCAGGCAACTGTTGTACTTATTTTTGAAACACAGTCCCATTTTTTTGAAGCTTCCGGCAGAGCTTAGAGGCCATAGGCAGCTGCTGAAAATTTGTCCTCATAAAAGAAGTCTCAAAGAATACACCTCCTCCACCAGCTCTGCAAGAGACTAAGTGGACTGCTTTAAGAAAAGGAAAGAAAAGAGTGAGAGAGGGAGGAAAACAGGTATGAAGGAAGTAAAATGCCAATGAATAAGTACCTATCAATAATAACCTGAAATATAAATAGATTAAATGCTCCAATCAAAAGAGAGAGAATAGCTGAATGGATAAGAAAGCATGACCCACACATATGCTGCCTACAAGAGACCCAACTCAGAACAAAAGACCTACACAGGCTGAAAGTGAAGGGCTGGAAACAAATATTCCAAGCAAATGGACAGGGAAAAAAAGCCAGGGTACCAATACTCATATCAGACAAAGTAGACTTCAAAAAAAGGACCATAAAAAAGACCCAGAAGTTCACTTCATAATACTCAAGGGAACAATCCATCAAGAAGACATAAACATTGTAAATATATATGCACGCAACATAGGAGCACCCAAATATGTAAAGAAAATCTTGGAGGACTGCAAGAAAGATATTGACAGCAACACAATTAGAGTAGGGGATTTCAACACCTCACTGTCAAAAATGGATAGGTCTTTCAAACAAAATATCAACAGAGATATTGTAGCATCCAACAATGTCCTAGATCAAATGAACTTAACTGCTATATATATATATATATATATATATATATATATATATATATATATGCAGTTAAGTTCATTTATATATATAAATATATATGTGTATATATTCATATATATACATATATATATATATATGCTTTCATCCTAAAGAAGCTAAATACACATTCTTTTCAAATGCACATGGAACATTTTTAAAGATAGACCATATGATAGGACACAAAACAAATCTCAATAAATTCAAGAAAACTGAAATCATAGAAGCATTTCCTCTGATCACAAGGGACTAAACTGACCAACCTCAAGGAAAAAACTCAAAAACACTCAAATTCATGGAGACTGAAGCATGCTATTAAACAATGAATGGGTCAAGAATGAGATCAAGGAAGAAATAAAAAATTCCTAGTAACAAATGAATATGAACTCACAACAATCCAAAACTTATGGGACACAGCGAAGGTAGTCCTGAGAGGGAAGTTCATAGTGATACAGGCCTACCTAAAAGAGTTAGAAACATTTCAAATAAACATCCTATCCCTACATCTACAAGAACTGGAGGAACAAGAACAAAGACAGCCCAGAGCAAGCAGAAGGAAGGAAATAATCAAGATCAGAGCAGAATTAAACAACATAGAGACTAAAAGCACAATTCTAAGGATCAATAAATCCAGGAGCTGGTTCTTTGAAAAGATAAACAAAATTGAGAAGCCTTTAAGCAGACACATCAAGAAAAAAAGAGAGAGGACCCAAATCAAGACAGTCAGAAATGAAAGAGGAGAGATTACAACTGATACAACAGAAATACAAAGGACTGTAAGAAATTACTATGAAGAACTATAGTAATGCCAAGAAATTTGAAAACCTAGGTGAAATGGACAAATTTCTAGAAAAATATAATCTTCCAAAAGTCAAGGAAGAAGAAGCAGAAAGCCTGAACAAACCAATAACAGCAGACAAAATTGAAGCAGTAACAAAAAAAAAAAACAAAAACACCTCCTGACACCCACAAAAGCCTTGGACCAGATGGTTTCACAGGAAAATTTTACAAAGCATTTGAGGCAGAGCTAACCCCTACTCTCCACAGATTATTTTAAAAAATTCACGAAGATGGAAGACTCCCATACTCTTTTTATGAAGCCAGCATCATCCTAATCTCAAAACCAGATAAAGACACAACAAAGAAAGAAAATTACAGGCCAACATTGCTGATGAACACAGATGCTCATTAAAAGCTCTTAACAAAATATTGAAAAACAACATCCAGCAATACATTAAAAAGATCTTACACAATGATCAAGTAGAATTCATCATTGATCCAGGGATGCAAGTATGATACAATATTTGCATATCAATAAATGTAATACATCACATAAACAAAAGGAAAGACAAAAATCACATGATCATATCAATAGATGCAGAAAAAGGATTTGATAAGGTACAGAACCCATTTATGATATAAACACTCAGCCAAGTGGGAATAGAGGGAGCATTCCTCAACATAATAAAGGCCATATATGAGAGACCTACAGCCAACATCAGACTCAATGGGCAAAAACTAAAAGCTTTCCCACTAACATCAGGAACAAGACAAAGATGTCTGCTTTCACCACTCCTATTCAACATAGTACTGGAAGTCCTAGCCACAGCAATCAGACAAAAAAAAAAAAGACATAAAAGGCATCCAAATTGGAAAAGAGGAAACAAAACTGTCATTGTTTGCAGATGACATGATTGTGTACATAGAAAATCCTATAGACACCACCAAAAAACTGCTTGACCTAATAGGTGAATTTGGCAAAACAGTGGGATACAAAGTCAATATTCAGAAATCAAAGGCATTTTTGCACACCAACAATGAAACATCAGAGATAGAAACCAGAAAAAAAATCCCATTTGATATAGCGGCAAGAAAAATAAAGTACCTCAGAATAAACCTAACTCAGGAGGTAAAATACCTGTACTCAGAAAACTACAGGACACTGAAGAAAGAAATTAAGGAAGACACAAACAAAGTGAAGCATGTGCCATGTTCATGGATTGGAAGAATTAACGTCATCAAAATGTCCAAACTTCCCAAAGCAATTTATAGATTCAATGCAATCTCTATTGAAGTACCAATGACATATTTTGCAGATGTAGAACAAGCATTTCAGGAATTTATATGGAGTCATAAATGACCCTGAATAGCTGCAGCAATTTTAAGAAAGAAGAACAAAGTAGAAGTGATCACAATACCTAATATCAAACTTTAGTACAAAGCCACTGTAATCAGAACAGCCTGGTACTGGCATAAAACAGGCACATAGATCAACAGAACAGAACAGAGAACCCAGAAATAAACCCAAGTCTCTATGGTCAATTAATATTGGACAAAGGGGGGCAGAAGCATAAAATGGAGTAAAAATATCCTCTTCAACAAATGGTGTTGGGAGATCTGGACAGCTATATGCAAATAAATGAAACTCAAGCACCAACTTACACCACTCACAAAAAATAAATTCAAGTTGGGTAAAAGGCTTAAATATAAGTCATGACACCATATGAGTTATAGAGGAAAACACAGGCAGGAAAATCTCAAATATTCCATGCAGCAGTATTTTCACCAATATGTCCCCTAGAGCAAGGGACATAAAGGAAAGAGTAAACAAATGGGACCTCATCAAAATAAAAGCCTTCTGTGTGGCTAAAGAAAACAGCATTAAAATGAAAAGAGAACTGACTGTATGGGAAGACATATTTGCCAATGATACCTTGGAAAAGGGTTTGATCTCCACAATATAAAGAACTCACATGAGCCCACTCCAGGAAGGCAAAAAACCCAATTAAAAAATGGGCAAAAGACTTGAACAGACACTTCTTCAAGGGGGACATACAGAGGGCCCAGAGACATATGAAAAGGTGCTCAGTATCACTAGACATCAGAGAGATGCAAACTAAACCTGCAGTGAGATACCTCTTCACACCTGTGAGAATGGCCAGCATAAACAGATCAACAAATGGGAAATGTTGGGGAGGATGTGAGTAAATGGGAACCTTACTACACAGTGGGAATGCAAACTGGTGTAGCCATTGTGGAAAACAGTATGGAATTTCATCAGAAAACTAAAAATGGAACTGTCTTTTGACCTGGCAATTCCACTGCTGGGATTATACCCTAAGACCCCTGAAACACCAATCCATAAGAACCTATGCACCCCCATGTTCCTAGCAGCACAATTTACAATAGCCAAGTGCTGGAAGTAGCCTAAGTACCCATCAGTAAATGAGTGGATCAGAAAACTATGGTACATTTACACAATGGAATACTATGCTGCAGAAAGAAAGAAGGAGTCCCTTCCCTTTGTGATAGCATGGATGGATCTGGAGAATATTATGCTAAATGAAATAATCCAGGCAGTGAAAGACAAACACTATATGATGTCATCTTTAAATGGAACTTAATCAACAAAACAAAGAAGCAAGCAAAATATATCCAAAGACACTGAAATTGAGAACAGGCTAACAGTAACCCAAAGGGAAGTAAGAGAGGATAATGTGTGGAAAGGGATGGAATTTTTTCATGAACAACTATAAAGGATACATAGACAAAACCAAGGGTGGGGGGTGGAATCTAAGTAGGGAGGTGGGGATGACTGGGGTGGAGGGGAGTGCTGGGGGGTAATTGCAGATAACTGTACTTGAACATCAATGAAATAATTTTAACAAAAAGTACATTTGCTTCCAATCATCACAGAATTTCAATCTAAATTACCTATAATTCTTTGACTATGTCATTTATGGAGGCCATAGACACAAGGTACTAGAAATGTCTTGAGGAAGATTTTATGTAATTCTAGGGTAGGCATTAACTTTCCAATGTAGAAACCACATATTATGATTTATAGGCAACAACCAAGGAAAATCTTATCCCACAGACTTAATACAAATCATTATTCCACCAAATTATTGGTTTCTGGACAAAATATGCTTGTGGCATAATGTTGAAAGACAGCTTCTGCATGAAGCAATATCATCCAAAGTAGAGAAATATATGGCAAAGTACCTTAAATTTAAGCATTATGTCTTTTTAAAAATTAGATCAGTAATATACCTGAAGTGGAAATGTACCACCTTTTTCTAAGTTCTTTACCAAATTTTGTTTCTGTAAAAGCCTGGCAGCTACAGCATGTTCTTCAGTGTTATTTCTCAACTTAAAGAAACTCCCTCTTCTAGGAATAAAATAAATGTTAAAGTTTTTGTGTCATTAATTTGGTGGTGATGATTGTCCTCTAGAAAGTCAAAATCTAATTAAAGTGACAGACGTTAATAAGGAGATCTGTCACCAAACTGAGCTGTGTGGCTCCTGAAGGTATGTGAGTACTCATTCAGCAGTTATATCAAGGTTTCTCAACCTCAGAATTATTGATAATTTAGGCCCAGTCATTCCTTTGTTGTGGGAGGTTGGGGTGAGAGGGATTGTCCTGTGCATTGTGGAATACTTGAAGCATCCTTGGCCTTTGCTAACTAGATACAATGCTAGAAGACATTTTTGATTTTCACAACTTGAAATTGACATTGGTCTCTAGTGGATAAAATCAAGGATGGTGTTAAACGTCCCACAATGTAAAGAACATTCCCTGCAACAAAAATTATCTGGCCCCAAATGTACAGGCTTACTAATGTCATTTTATTGTTTTCTGGCTGTTTTGTAATTCCATTGGGAGGAAATATTTGCATAGCATATATCTGACGAGAAATTCATATTCAGAATATATAGAAAACTCCTAAAACTCAACAACAAAAAGCAAATAGCTCAATTAAAAAATGAGCAAAGACTTGAATAGACATTTCTTTAAAGAAAATATAGAAATTGCCAATAAGCACATGAAAAGAAGTTCAACATTACTAATAAGTAAGAAACGAAAATCAAAACTACAATAACATACTACCTCACACCCATTACGATAGCTACTATTTAAAAAAACAAACCAAAAATGACGTGTTGGTGAGGATGTCAAGGTATGGGAACCCATGTACCTTGGTGGTGGGAATATGAAATGGTACATCCACTGTTGAAAATACTGTGGAGGCTTCTTAGAGAATTAAAAATAGAATTAGCATATGACCCAGTAATTCTTTTTCTGGTATGTACCCTGCAAACTGAAAGTAACGTCTGTATAAGATATTTGTATACGTGTGTCGAGAGCATTATTCACAAGAGCAAAAACTTGGAAGCAACCCAAAGGTGCATTGACAGATAAATGGATAAAGCAAAATGTGACATATACATGTAAACAAAAAAATATATCAAACTATTACTCAGCCTTCAGAAGGTGGAAATTTTGCTTATGCTACATCATGGATGAACCTTGAGGACATTATATTAAATGAAATAAGCTAGTCACAAAAAGGGAAACACTGTGTGATGTCACTGATATGAGGTACTTAGCATAGTCAAAATCATAGTCACAGCAAGTAGAATGGCAGTTGCAAGTGGCTTGGGGAAGGGGGTAGGAGGAGTCATTGTTAAGTAGGTATGGAGTTTCAGTTTTAAAAGATGCAAAGAGTAATGGAATAGATAGTAGTGATGGCTCCACAGCATTGTGAATGTATTTAACACCACTGAGCTGTACACTTAAAATGCTTTAGATGGTAAACTTCGTACTATGTATATTTTAACACAGTAAGAAATCTGGAAAACGAAAGAAAATACCTAATTCATTTGATATTTAGAAACTATCTCTAAGATTCTTTAAAATAACCCAGCTAAAAATGTTAAAAGCTTCATTGCCTTATGTACTTATTCTGAAGCCCATCAGCTAGTAATGTTTTACTCTTTTAACATTGTGTTTTCTGTATTTACATCTAAATCTTTAATTTCTTGAAGCTAGGAAACTATTTTCCTATCTTCTGTTCTTTTTTGAACATATAAAATAGACCAAATACATAATAAATACATGTGGATGTTTTGAAAGGAGGGCTGTCTATGCCACCACAAGGCTGATGTCACTCACTTCAGTGTTTTGTGTAAGGAGGTCTATTGGTTATGAACTCCTTCAGCTTTTGATTGTATGTCTCCTTAATTTTTGAAGGGTAGGTTTGCCCAGGATAGTATTCTTTGTTGGCAGTTTTTTTTCCTTTTTAGCACTTTGAATACCAGGAATTCATTCTTTTCACAGCTGAATTCTATTCTGTTGTGTCTTTTACATGAAGCTGTTGGTGGACACTTAACGTTGTTTACATACCTGGCATATTGTGAATCAGGCTGCAATGAACATGGGGGTGCAGCTGTTTCTTTGAGATTCTGATTTCAATTCTTTTGAATATATACCCAGAAGTGGAATTTCTGGATCTATTTATTCCTATTTTTAAGTTTTTGAGGAAACTCAAAAACTCCATACTGTTTTCCATAATAGCTGCCCCAGTTTACATTCCCATCAACAGTGCTACTGAGTTGCATAGCTTCAGCCTGGGCACCCAAGTGTAGGCCTCCATTTGGCTGCAGCTACTATTTTACACTGGGAGATGTATTTGTCAGACCCTCTGCCCATCAGCCAGAGCCTGTTTTATTATATTTTGCCATTCCCAAGCTCATTAGACATAACAGTGATACGTGGCACTTGGCGTATTTATACATGGGAGCATTTTATGGAATTAGACCTTTTCTCTCCCTGTCTCATATATATAATCACAGGGAACTAAGATGCTATATTTTCATTATATTTTATACTTCAGCTGCTGGTCAGACTTAGGAATAGCTGCTTGTAATATTCTTGAGCATTGACGTCAATGTCACAAAGTGCAGGGCACTGGGTTCCCTTACCCATAAACAGAAACACAAATACCTGCCTACCTTTACTGCAGCCCTGCTTCTGGTAATAAAATGTGGTGGGAAAGACTGTGAATTACAAAATATGAGGGATTAACAATGAAGGTGAACACGTATATGAAAGTACACAAAATTAATGCCTTACTTCTAGAGAGTCTTCTTGCCACGTAGGAAACAAACCAAACAGCAGCACCCCCTGCAAAACAAATGAAACCCCTCAGTTATTGACCTTTACTTGGCCCTATCAGGTAAAAAAATGCATTCTCTTGACCTCACTACCTTCTCAGAATCTCCTTCAAGACCATCCCCACCCACAGCAGGTCATTGCCACTGCTGATGTGACCAGATGTTGGCATAGTCTGTCAAGGAACTTCCACCCTCAGGGTTCAGGGAACCCCGTTGACTTAAGTGCTGCTGTAAGAGTATTAAATTTCTTTCTTAAAGTGTGCCAAACTTCTGATCTTTGTCTTTCTTTGTTCACTTGGGTTTTGTGGTGACCCCATTTTGAAGCCTGCCAAATGTAGGCAAGAACAGGAAAGTTGATACCTATATGCTTAAATTTCTCAGGCCCCAGGAAAATGGGTGATATAACTACAGCAGGCATAATTTTGGTAGGAGAAGTAAATTCTGGCCAGGAGTAAGTCTGCCAGGGCAGTGGACCTTGGGTGTCAAGAAAACAATGAAGAAATACCTACCATCCTGAGCCTCAAAAGTTGAGCTGAAAAGGCCACTGTTGAGGATGTTGGGTTGCTCAGAGTGGTGGCTTTCTGACATGCTTCCTCTCACACTGGAGGAAACTGTGGGTGGATTGGAAAGGTTGTTAAAATGGCACTGTAGAGCATGGTTTCATACAGCAACAACCTGTCCCTACCTAAAATTTAGTGTTTTGTTCATTGTGGATTTTCCTGGCAATCAAGTTTGATGTTTTTAATGCATTGAGATGTTACTGGATTATTATGTTTTTGTTCCTCTACCCCCTTATGCTTTCTACCATCCCAATCTTGGCCCCATATAGAATTTGGGAGAATTGTCAAGTTTAAATTAGATTTAATCAAAACAGTATTTTGATTGGGGTAAAGCAAACAGAAGCTAATCATCAGGTGAGTTCAAGAGCAGGTCTTTTCAAAAGAGAAAAGGCTGATTATGGTGGATTCTGCTCACACAGCTATTTTGACTGTTTTGTACCACCCTGAATATGTATGGATTATATGTTTCAGGAGAGATAGTAAAAGTCTTAGGTAATGTTCTCCAACTATGAAAATATGTGAAATTGCTAAAGGGAGATCCCTTGTCAATTAATAGTGGGGACAACAGAAGATTGTTCTTATCACATGTGATTGACATGATCAACCCAATGTGCCTCTGAATCACCAAGTCTGAGGAATGAAGCAGCTATCATATACATTTGAATTATTCATGATTTTAAAATTAGACATAACTAAATATATAAAAGGGCCTAAGTAGATAAACATTGATGTTTTCCTAATTTTAAAATTCAACAGTTCTTATTTAGTGATTGTTAGGATGTTTGGGAACAGAGATGAGGAATGTAGTGTGGAAGAAGAAGAGTTAAGTGATCTTTGGGCTTCTTATCAGTATTTCATTAAAGATATTACTTCATTTCTGTTTTGTTTGGTGCAGAAGAAAGTGTAGCAGGCTTAAAATGAGGAGATCTTAATTTAATCCTAGATCTACCCCAAGCCACTATTTAGTGCTAGGTAATTATAAATCTCCCTAGGGATCACGTTATAATTTCCAAAGTGAGTCTATTATTTCTTTCATGAGAATTGGAATTATGTATTATAATCTACTTATTTTTTCTCTTAGATTCTAGAGGTGCCCCCTTTGATTGTTTTGAAGAAATAAATTCAGAAGGAGATAGATTTGGAAACTGTGGCCCTCATTATTGTTCATTTTCGTATGTATTTAGACAATTCTAATTTGTTTGTAATGTAGGTTATATGTTTTTAGGATCCTAGAATATATTATTTCATGCTCACTAAAATGGTATTTTATAGCAGGTTTTCTTTGTTCCATGATCTGAGAACAGCATATTATCCATCGCCTACAAATAACACGAGCCTATAATGTTACAATGATCATAAAAATTGCCCGTTCACTGTTGTAATGAGCTAGATGTTGTGTTAAGTAGTTTATATGCAGTGTATATTATAAATATGTTGAATACATCAAACATATGTAGTAAGAGTTATTCCATTTTTCACTAATAAAAATTTGAAGACCAGCAACCATTTACTTAAATATCAGAAGGTAATATAGGAGAGGTAAGGCCTGTTACATTGCAAAAATCATTAATTTTTTCCTTGCCACATTGCCTCATTAAACAAAAGAGCCACCTCATATGTAAGTTGGTGTGTTCAGAAAACTTTACTGAGAGAACATTCTTGAAACATAGATTTAAGTTGGTAAAATATGTTTTTAACTTAGATGTATCAGCAATCTATGCTAATAATAAGAAAATTTTTTATGCCTTATGCTTCTAGTGATACACTGTGTGGAAAATTAGTTTGTTCCTGGTCACATAAAGTATTAGTATCACATGCAAATTTATCTGTGATTTACGCACATGTACGAGACGAAATTTGTGTGTCTACATATCTAGACACGGGCAAAATACCTCTAAATACGAAGTCGACATATAACACACCTGAAGACAGAGATCAAACATTTGTAGAAGATGGCTCTACATGTGGTCCTGAGATGGTAATTAAATCTATAGAATTACAAGTGCTTTAAAGACTTTTTTATGGTTATACTCATTTTGACAATTTACCAACCAATGCATTTAACAACAACCTGATTGATGTATCATTTTTCCATAAAATTCACCTATGGTGTAAGTGTACAATTCATTGCTTTTGATTAACTTACAGAGTTGCACAACCATCCAATGTTATACCATACCATCACCGCTTCCCTCTTGCCCACTTGCCCACTTGCCCATCCCTACCCTTAGGCAACACACCCAGTTTCCTCTATTATTAACATCTAACACTAATATGATCATATATTTTTTATAATAGTGGAGGCCTTACAGAGTTACCCTTTTATGGCAGAGTGCCACCTACTAATTTTTTAAGTTTAAAAAGAGTTTTTTGGACTTTTTAGCAGTTTAGATCATGTCATCAGCAATCTCTCTCATGGCATTAGTGAGGACCAAATGCTATAAGTAAAAGTGTTGGGTGGAGTGTTAGTTATCTATCCTAAAAGGGTTACTTTGGCTCCCTGTCAAGTCTCTGCTGCCATGACAGAATGCAGTAACAAGGCTGAGATGAAATCCATCAACACAACTTGTGAAAGCCTTTTTTATTGTCAAAAATGAGACTTTGCCTCTGACAAATATTATCAGTAAAACCTGATAATATTTATTTTTTATTTAATCTCTATTGCATTTTTTTCTATTACCATTTAGTCCTCTTATACTCCCCCCCCACCCAGCAATCACCACACTGTTGTCCATGTCCATGAGTCCTTAGATACATTTGTCATAATCAATGAAGCAATGTTGATACATTATTATTAGCTAAATCTAGTACTTCATTCAGGTTTCCTTGGCTTTTACTTAATGTCCTTTACTAGGACTGCACCCAGCATACCACTTTGCATTTACTGGTGGTGTGTACTTAGGCTCCTCTCGACAGTGACAGTAGCTGCTCCTTGTGCTGGGCTTGGAGGTGCCCAGGAGAAGCCAAGCTGCAAGCCAAGGTTGGCTGCTGCTAGTGTAAGGCTTTGGGCCACTTAGCAAGAGGTACTAGAGGCCGAATGCTGCTTGTTTGAGAGATTTTAGGGAAATCTGCAGCATGAGGCAAGGGAGGCCATTTGTATGGAAAAGTCCCTGGAAACGGCTTGGGTGGGCCTGCACGTTGGGTGGGGCAGGGTCTCAGGGAATCTCCAGGGCAGGGTAAGCAGTGTGAGCCATGTTCATGGAGACTCAGATATGGAGCCCACCTGCCGGCCCTTTGGGAGGGGCCAGTCTCAGAAAAGGAACAATGGCCTCTGCTAGCACTTAAGTGTGGTAGTAAGCTGCCCCCTGCCCTAGCTCTCACCATGATGGTTGACAATTTGGTTTCTCCCTGTATGTCCCTGTCTTTCTTCACGTTGCTACCCCAGTACTGGAGCTCAGGGGGAGTAAATCTGAGTAAGTCCATGTGTGGGCTCTTTAACTTGGCAGAGGTTGTGTCTGAGAGATACACACAAACTCTTTTTTTAAAATATTGTTACTTGTTACATATATTGGGTGTATTTGTATGTGACTAATGTTAAGCTGTAATGTTTAAGCTAGTCATGACCTGGAACCTATGCACCTGGTATATGTAACGGTATTTTTTTTCAGATCCTTTTCTCTTTTCTAAATTTTTTTTTTAGATTTTATTTATTTATTTTTAGAGAGGGAAGGGAGGGAGATAGAGAGGGAGAGAAACATCAATGTGCAGTTGCTGGGGGTCATGGCCTGCAACCCAGGCATGTACCCTGACTGGGAATCGAACCTGGAACACTTTGGTTCCCAGCCTGCGCTCAATCCACTGAGCTACACCAGCCAGGGTATGTAACGGTATTTAAGAAAAGATTTTGTTTGTATCTCTCATATCAGCTGCAACCTCCTCCAGGTTAAGGGAAACTGCCTGGGACTTCAGAAGCTCTCTGTCTTACTCAGCCACAATTGCGGCTTGTTTTCACAGCTAGAAGTTATGGGGACTTCTCCTGGCACTGGAACCCTAGACTGGGGGGCCTGGTGTGGGGCTGGGGCCCCTTGCTCCTGAGGTGGGACCTCCATGGTTGAGATATGACTCCCTGTATTTATCTACCACACATGGGTGTGGGACCAGCCTGTTCCATGTCTCCCCTTCTCCTACCAGTCTCAGTGTGGCTTCTTCTTTACATCCCGAGTGGTAGGACTTCCATTCAGGCAGATTTCAGACACTTCTGATTTTGGTGTGGTTAAGGGAGTATCCTCACACCAACAATTGTAAGACTTCAACTCCCCATTCAGACAGTACTCAATACTGACTGCTCAAAAGAATTGCCTGGACTCTGTTCCCTAGTGGTTTTAATATAATGGTCTCAGGTGGAGCCCAGCCTGGACATTTAAAAAAATGTTCCTCAAGGACCTAATCAAATTATTTTTCCAGAAATTTATCTTTCTAAGAGGACTTTTGGTACTAGACAATAAGAAAATAAAAATTCCAACCTCTTATATATGCTTATATCTTTATAATCTGAAGATAAATAACCTATTTTACATTTATTTCAGTGTACTCACTATTACTTTATTATTTAGATTTTTATGCCAGTCTTTGGTAAAATGAATTCTGGAATTTTCTTCATTTTTTCTTATGCATTACTAATACACACGATCTGATCATTTGGCTGACTTTATATTTCACTTCCTTTTGCTTTGTTGTAGATATGTGTCAGATTTCGTTGCCTAGAGATTAAACACATGTTCAGTGAAAATTCATGCAACAGTGCTACACATTGTCAGAGCCATGGAGTAAGTGATTTCAATCAATTTTCATTTTAAGCAACATGCTTTGAAAATTCAATAAACAGTTTGAAGATTTACAAAATTATTTGAATAATTTTTTATCATTTTCATACTACTTAGTGTTACTTAACAGTCTAAAATTTATTGTTTTAATATTATTTTGCAAAGAAACCTTGCTAAACTATTTATTAGAGAAGATAAAGTAGAAACATGTAAGATGATTCTAGATGTATAAAAAGTTAAATATGTGAGGTGGATGTACTATAAACACCACTTGTTACCATATCACCAAAATCATCATATTTTCACAGAGCGAAGGCAGAAAGTGGTAAATAAAGATTATTAGATTTTCTTCGTAGTTTTACTTGTTAATTTAGAGTCTGGGATGTTCTGTGAAGCTTCCAAGCACATGACAATTAATGGTGTGTTACTGGTAACTACTGATTCTTGGGTTTGGCTGTGGGGAGAGTTGAAAGAATTTTAAAAAATGATTTGGCAACAGAAGCTACATGCAGTTTTTATTTATTTATTTATTTTAGAGTTGTATTATTTTTTTGTTAATTTAATTCTTATTTTTTATGCCACCATAGTTCCTGCTTTTTCTCCCTTTCCCCACTGCCTCCTAACACCTCCCCTTCCCAAGCCAATCCCCTTATTATTGTTTTCTGTGTCCATGGGTTGTGCATAAATGTTCTTGGTTAAATCCTTCACCATCTTTCATCCCCCCCCCCAACTTTTTTGGGCATCAATCTGTTTTTTTTTAAAGATTTTATTTATTTTTAGAGGGTAGGAGGGAAGGAGAAAGAGAGGGAGAGAAACGTCAATGTGTGGTTGCTTCTTAACGCACACCCTACTGGGGACCTGGCTGGCAAACCAGACCTGTGCCCTACCTAGACTGGGAATTCAATCAGCAACCCTTTGGTTCGCAGGCTGACACTCAGTCCACTGGGCCACAACAGCCAGGAGGCATCAATCTGTTTTATGTGTCTAAGCTTCTATTACTATTTTGTTCATTGGTTTATTGTGTTCATTAGATTACATTCCACATATAAGTGATATCATGTAGTATTTTTCTTTCACTGACTGGCTTAATTCACTTAATATAATTTTCTTCTGGGCCATCCATGCTGTTGAAAAATGTAAGAGGTTTTTCTTTTTCTACTGCTGTGTAGTATTTCACTGTATAAATGTATCACAAGTTTTTTTTTATCCACTCATCTACTGATGGGCATGCTTAGGCTGTTTCCAAATCTTGGCTATTGTGAATAGTGCTGCCATAAACATAGGGGTGCATATATTTTTTGTATTGGTATTTTGGGATCCTTGGGGTATATTCCCAAAAGTGGAATCACTGGGTGAAAAGGGAGTTCCACTTTTAGTTTTCTGAGGAAATTCCATACTATTTTCCACAGTGGCTGCACCAGTCTGCATTCCCACCAATAGTATACTAGGGTTCCCTTTTTTCCACATCCATGCCAACACTTGTTTTTGTTGTTTTACTGATGGCAGCCATTCAGACAGATGTAAGATGATATCTCATCGAGGTCGTAATTTGCATTTCTCTGATGATTAGCAATGTTGAGCATTTTTTCACATGTCTATAGGAACTCTGCATGTCCTCTTTGGAGAAGTTTCTATTCAGGTCTTTTGCCTATTTCTTAATTGGGTTGTTTGTCTTCCTGGCATTGAGTTGTATTAGTTCTTTGTGTATTTTGGAGAGTAAATCTTTTTCAGAGTTATCATTGGCAAACATGTTCTCCCATACGGTGGGTTCCCTGTTTGTCTTGCAGGTGGTTTATGTAGCTGTGCAAGAGCTTTTTAATTTGATCTAGTCACATTTGTTTATTTTCTGCCTTCTTTGCTGTGACTTAGGAGATATATTTGCAAAAATACTTCTACATTGAATATCAGAGATTTAACTATCTATGTTTCTTCTAAGATTTTTATGGTTTCGTGACTTACATTTAAGTCTTTTACCCATTTTTTAAATTTTTGTGTATGGTGTAAGTTCATGCTCTGGTTTAATTATTTTGTGTATGTAAGTCCAGTTTCCCCCAAATCATTTATTGAAAAGACTGTCTTTGCTCCATTGTATGCTTTCAACACATTTTTAAAGATCAGGAACAAGACAGGGATGTCTGTTTTCACTACTCTTATTCAACATAGTCCTGGAAGTCCTAGCCACAGCAATCAGGCAACAAGAAAAAATAAAAGACACCCAAATTGTAAGGGATGAAGTAAAACTGTCATTGTTCATAGATGATATATGATACATAGAAAATTCTAAAGATTCCAACAAAAAACTACTAGGCCTAATTAATGAATTCAGCAAAATAGCAAGATACAAAATTAATGCACAGAAATTGACAACATTTATATATGCCAATAATGAGCTATGAGAAAGAGAAACTAAGAAAACAATTTCATTTACTATTATGACAAAAAAAGATACCTAGGGATAATTGTAGCCAAGGAGGTAAAAGACCTGTTCTTTAGGCCACTGAAGAAAGAAATCGAGGAAGATACAAATAAGTGGAAGCATATACCATGTTCATGGGTTGGAAGAATTAACACCATTAAAATAGCCATTCTGCCCAAAGCAATCTATATTAAAATACCAATGGCATACTTCATGGAACTAGAATAAATATTCCAAAAATTCATACAGAAACATAAAAGGTTCAGAATAGCCTCAACAACGTTGTGAAAGAAGACCAAAGCTGGAGGTATCACAACTCCTGATATCAAACTCTATGATAAACCCATTATAATCAAAACAGCCTGGTACTGGCACAAGAACAAATAGATCAATTGAACAGAACAGAGAGCCCAGGAATAAACCCACACCTGTTGATCGATTGATATGTGACAAAGGTCGCTAGATGTACATTTTAAAGTATAGATAATTTCAAGAGAAAATTGATGAAAATTTGTTGAATTGTCTGTTTAAGGTAAATCCTCTAGAATGACTGATTTCTCTGGAATAAGTTATCTGTCGCATAAGTATAGGATATTCATTGGTCTCAATTGAGAACCATCTATGTACATGAAATTTATTCTATATTTTGACTATTTCAGATTTGCAACAATTTTGATCATTGTCATTGTGACAAAGGGTTTGCTCCTCCTAACTGCACAGAATTGAAAGGAGAGTTTGGAAGTGTTGATGATGGGCACCAAGGCACTGGAAGTAGGTGTCTTTCAAATTTCATTAATGAAAGATAATATGAAAGAGAATAAAAGTATAGGTTACAAACTAGATGGCCAAACAAGTAAAGCCAAAAAAACACAGCTTATTTTATTTTATTTTATTTTATTTTATTTTATTTTATTATTTTATTTTCTGGGGTTTTTGCAGAATGTGTTTATTAGGCTACATATCTATTTGATATGAAAGGCTAAAAAAATCTTGGACTCTATGTTTGTACTCTCCTTTCTATGTCAACACTGACATTGTTTACCAATATAAAGTATAGTCAGTATTATGCACTTTGAAATGCCAGTGCATAAATGGCATTAGGAATGCCAGTGCATATCATTTGACTAAGTTAATTTAGATTGTTCACTCTGGATTGTCTCATGTATTCCTGGTGTATAACTCATTGTTTAGTAATGCCACTGGAATCTTTCAGACTGTCTTCTAATTCCTTCTTCTCAATTATAAGGCTTCCCATTTAATTTTTTTTGAAATTTTTATGATTAGAATCCCCCCTCCCCAACCCTGGGGTTTCTGAGAATTATTCTGAGATTAAGGAAGTCTGGATAAGAGTGGGAACAACTGAGGGATACCCCCTGTTCCAGAGTGTATGGGAGCCCACCTAAAATAATCTGGGAGCAGAAGAGGGCTATCTACCCTTACTTCCTTTCCTTTGGGGCAAAGTAATAATGAAACACCTGGACAGACTTAGCTGTAGCTTGATACCAGGCAGTGGTCATACCTGGGATGACCAACTTTTTAGAGAACTAACACAAAGCTATATCAGACTGCGTATAAGACCAAAATAAAAGCATAATAATTTAACATGTACCATATAATTTTACACATACAGTATTTTCTCATAAATATGTAAAAAATAGATACTTATTTGAAATTATATATTTTTATAATTTTACATTTATAGTAAATCTAGGGTTTTCTAAAATGTGCCTCAAAATTTCTCCAGCCTCTATCTATCATTACCCAGTTCCAAAGCCATTTTCACATTTGTAGGTAATTGTTCCAGCAGCAGCCTAATTCTCAGCACCAAAATGTGTACTAGGGTTCTCCAGAAAAACTGGAGCAATAGGATCTTTGTGTGTGTGTGTGAGTATGTATGTGTTTATATATGTGGGGAGAGAGAGAGGAGATAAGAGAGATATCATAAGAAATTGGCTCATGTGATTATGGAGGCCGAAAGGTCCCAGGATCTGCAGGGCAAGTTGTCATGCTTGGAGCGTTAGGAGAGTTGATGGTATATTTACCAACCCAAAGGCTGGCAGGTTTTAGATGCAGGAAAAGCCAATGTCTCCACTAAGGTTCCTCAGGCAGAAAGAATCCTCTCTTATTCTCGAGAAGATCAGCGTTTTTGCTTATTAAGACCTATAGCTGATGGGATGAGGCCTACTCCTATTAGAGGAGGCAATCTGCTTTACTCAGTCTACCAGTGTATTATACATGTTAATGTCGTTCCAAAACACCCTCACAGAAATGCCCAGAATAATATTTGACTGAATATCTGGACACACATGGCCAAGTCAAGATGACACATAAGTTAACCACCACACACATATTAGTAGTATTTGTTGGCAGTAGAAACTAAGAGTCCCTCTCTATAAAATATTGTTGGCAGGATGTACTTATCTGTATACACAGGTTATTTTAAAACCTGGAATGTATTGATTCATGATGGAATAGTTGGAGAAGCTAGGTAGTCATGTAAGCTGTGATTTTAAGAGTGCAAAACCGAGGAAGCTTCCTTTATGAGCAATATCATTTCTACTTCACTCAAAGCATTCATCTGTTTTTTTTTTTTTTTTTCCTGAAGCCAGTTTGAGTGCTGAGAGCAGGGAACAAGGGAAACCTTTGGGAGGAGCCGCGGATGGATTCAGGCTCTTCCTAGGAGAGGCTCTTTTTTCTTTATCTGATGTTTGACTATAATGCTTGGTGTGGGTAAGATTTGTTTCGGGGAGTTTGATTTGACGATTAAAACCTGGAGTAATAAAGGCTAAAACACTTCAGTGTAATAAAAGAGAGACGGTGAAAGACCATGAAGAGTTAAATACCGAGATGATTCAGCAAAGCATCTACGGAGTGAAGTAGAGGAAGCTTTGAGGCGGATTACTGCGGACTGGTTTTAATCAATGGAAAATGGAAACTCAGAGTAATTAATTAAATGAAGAAGACCAAACTGAAAGGCGCGTAAGAAAACAATCCTTCTTAGCTGTTATTAGTAGTGCTTGTTAAAACTAGACGGTAGTATAAAGGAAAGAAGTGAGACCCATTTTTCTGGTTTTTGGATATCCTACTCGTGCTTCTGAGGCCACCTGGGAATATATTATGTTCTTTGCAAATAACCCATGTAGTATCACTGATGACCCCAAAGACTATACAAGTAGCTGAGAATCCGTAGTATGTAGCCAGAGAGGCCGATCTCTCCATCTGATTCAGTGGCTTTTTGATTACAAATATAATGTAATCCTCACCCTAATAATACCGGGAACCCCAACCACATGTAGAAAGCAGACAAACAGAAAGTGTTGAACTTTGTACCTTGAACTCCCTTTAAAATTTTTAGGGGAATATAAGTGCTCTGGGGGCAGTTATCATGGGATTTTACTGAGACTCAACGATCGTCAGGAAGTGTAGCTAGAGAGTGGCTCCTCTGCCTGTCAGCTCCTCCATTGTTCCAGCTGGCAGAGACATGAGGGAACAGAGCTCCTCGTATCCAGTAAAAGCAGGCAGGCCAGCAAACCGTGGAGAAAGTGAACTTGACACAGTATTGCTCCAGAAAGGTGACTGGTATATACAAAGAGGAGCCATATTCTCAATTGAGAATGAATAAGAACTGGGGAGAAAAATGTAGATATTAGCACTAGTGAGTCAAAAATAGGTTAATGCCAGGCTTAGTGATGCATTCTATACTAGAGCCATTTTAATTTCGTATTGCTACATATTTGGTTAAACAACTTAATTATTTAACTTAGTGACTACTAATTTTTAATTTTTAGGAAAATGTATAGTAATGTGTGAGAAATCAAATGCCACATTTCCCAGGTATAATCCCAATAATCTCTGTGATATGGATGTTTGAGCTTTGGAGAAACTGTGTCAGAAAAGAACCGAGGACATGTTCGCAAGTATTGAGCATGTGCTTCATGAAAGAACATTACCTTCAGCCAAAGAAATCACCATATGGTGGAAGGTAGAACATGCAAAATCATCAGTAAAGCACTAGGACCAGCTCATTTTGTACATTAGTTTCTGGGACTTTATTATACTCATAATATACGTGAATGAAATGTTTAGTGTTTGGGAATAGTGTTGGCAATGATAGCCTCTCCACCTTTTCATTTGGTTATGACATAATTTGAAATGGATATTTTCTATTGTAGGAAGTTTATTGGACCAGAGATCTACCACTCCCCCAAAACGCCAATATCAACTCATTTTCTACATTTCTTTACCTGTGCTCATCATCGCTGCTGCTGTTTTAATAAAGCAGGATAAAATAAGAGAGCTATGCCACAGGGGTGAAACTGAAAGTGAGAGGTATATATAAATATATAAAATTCTTACTAAGGAAGGCAAGAAAAAAATGTATTTATTTAGGTTCCATCAAGAATAACTTAAGACTATAGGTAGGACGATATGAGGCGAGGTCCAAGGATACATTTCAAACTGGTTTGGTGCCCTCTGTGTTTTTCTAGGTTGACTCATTTTACCACTGGAATCATTTTACGGGGACATATGGGTACCTTGAATATTGTGGTTTATCCCCTAAGAGGGGCAGTCTCTTAGTCTGCTGCCCCTGCCTAAACAGTTATGTAGTTGGAGGTTTCATGAGAATTGGTGGCACCACACTTCAAGGGAACCTTCAAAAAATAGAAGTTTTAGATATAGAGTCTCAGATGAGTGGTAAACAATTTTATTGCCTTTTTCAACTAGAGATAATATCTGCAAACTTGCCTCCATAATATTTATCTTCCTAAACATTGATATTGGTAATTTGGAAAATCATTCCTAAAGTAGAAAGTACATAGTTCACAATGTCAGGTTAGGGGACAGGAAGTAGCATTATGAAATGGGAACAGAATTACATTTAGCCTCAGAAAACCTAATTGTAACTCCTAAATATGGCATGTAAAAACGATGCTTTCTTGAATAAGTGATTTAATCTTTATGTTCTTAAAATTATTCTCCATAACTCTATAAAATGGGAGATAATAATAGCTTTCCAATGTGTCATAAACTTTTCAGGTACACCAAATCAGTAAGTGAAATATCCCCTGTTGTCTGTAATCAGTTACATGGATATTTATGGGCCCATCACACTCCCGCTGTGCAGCTCTGCCACCAGAGTCACACAAGCATTGAAACATCACTGTTGAGACCCTTATTAATAATTCACATTATTTTCCCACAGAAATATTTACCTCTAGTTTTACCTTCCAAAAATCAATAGGAAGAGCATACATAAATATGTGTTATGAGAGGAAGAAATATGTATACATATATAGAAAACTTAACTGAAATTTTTGATGACTGCTTAATGGTTTTGGCTTAATTTGGCTTGAAGAGTTAGGGATAAGATAGAATCAGGGGCCTGTCTGGACAAATGTGAGCTTGCAACGTAAACACTTGGATAAATGTAAAATGAGGATGAGAAGTGTTAACAAAGCAAGGTGGCCGATGGCATTTGTTCCAATGTTGAGACAGCATCTATTTTGTTTTTATTTTATTTTGTTGGGAGAAGATGTTTAATGTAGTAAGTCACTCTGTTTCTTTGAAAACCTTCTTTATTCAAATAGTCATTTAAGATTTTAAAACTTCCCCACTTGAAAAGAAGTTTTATCAATTTTCTAGATCTACGTCAGAAGAAAGCAGCAATGACGATTTGTCCCCCAGTGAGAGGTGAGTTGGAGCAGTGTCATTAATCATTCTCCATTGCATGTTTTGGTCATGATGTTTGTGAGCACTTAAGAGCTGTTCCTTTGCAAACAGAGCATTTGTTCATAACATTCTTTATGGTTCTCATTGTGAGCTACTTTATAACCTTTAACAATAAAATTTGGTTCCATGACATCTCACCCTCTCTTCCTTGACCTGTACTAAGGGAGTGACTTTTGAGTACCCTTGCAAATATCTATGAGCACATACATTACGGGATTTTTTTGAGTATTAGTAAGAAGCACTTATATCTAAGTGACATTTTACTGCCACATAAAAAGAGGACTGATATTATAAGGTATGCCACACATGCTTATAATTATACTATTACCTCAGAAAAAATTACTGTTAATAAGATAGAGCCTTGGATTATTCTTTGATTTTACTGCATTAACTCATCAGGGAAGGTAAATTTAGAGATCAGACTATGAAATAATCACATTGTTTTATAAAATTAGACATTTCCCTTTTATAATCAGTATATAAAAACTTCCCTTAGTGAAGGATGGATTGTATATAAAAAGAGAGAATAATTCGACAGCATCCAAGATTATTTTTCAAGTTCTCTCTTCATTCTTGCAGTACTGACTGATATTCGTGTAACAAATGTTGAGATACATGCCTGACTGAGGGAAATCCTAATTTTAAGACCACTATTAAGTATGAACCATACCATCTTAATCCTATGATCAAGGCAGACTGTTTTAGGCTCTACAAAGATTAGACATATCTCTACTTTTTAACAAGAGTATACTTTTATCTTTTTAATCACAATGAAATGCATATTACAGGACAGAGAACAATCAAATGTATTTTTTTCCATTATAATCTGTATCAAAGATATAGAAGAGATCATTGCCTTCAAAGGCAGTGGGTGGAAATAAATAAGGAAAGAGCAGAAATAAATGAAAGGGAAAGTAAACAGAAAAATAACAAAAATAATCAAAGAAAAATAAAGGAATTAGTGATATATCACTAATAATGTTAAGTGATAAAAATTAATCAAAATAAAAAGGGAAAGGATATAAATGATCAATATCAGGTATTAAAATTACATATTTTTGATATTTTGGACATTAGAAGAAAAGAGGGTACTAGTAACAACTTAAAATCAATAAATTAAACTTTAGATGAAATACATCTATGCAGTTATGGTACTGGTATAAAAACAATAAAGACCAATGGAACAGAATAGAGACCCAGAACTCAGTCCACACACATATGATCAAAAGGGTGCCCAAGAGTACACAATGGGGGAAGGATAGTCTCTTGAACAACTGGTGTTGGGAAAATGGAATATACCCATACAAAAGAATGAAATTAGACCCTTAGCTTAAACCATACACAAAACTCAACTCAAAATACATTAAAGACTTATATGTCAGCCCTAGCACAGTAGAAGTCATAGAAGAAAATACAGGGAAAAACTTTATGACCTTGGCCTTGGGAATGATTTTTTTTTGGACTGATACCAAAAATAGAGGCAAGAAAAGCAAAAAATAGACAAGTGGGACTGTATCAAACTAAAAAGTTTCTGTACAGCAAGGGAAACATTCAACAAAGTGGAAGATGACCTAAAGAATCAGAGAAAATATTTGTAAACCATATATCAAATAAAGGGTTAATTGTGAAAATATATAAGGAACTTCTAGCATCAATACCAACCCCCCCGCCCCCGATAACCTGATTTATAAATGGGCTGCAGGGTTGTCAAACTCACTTTCACCAGGGGGCCAACATTAGCCTCGTGGTTGCATTCAAAGGGCTGAATGTAATTTTAGGACTGTATAAATGTCCTAACAAGGGGCAAGGAGCTTGGCATTGCCACCATGTAGAAACAAGGTGCTGGGCAGATATAACAAGGTGGAGGGCTGGATTCAGCCTGTGGACCTTGTGTTTGCCACCTGTGAGCTAGAGACTTGACCAGACACTTCTTCCCAAATGCCATAATGATGGCCAACAGGCATGTGAAAGTATGACTAGTGTCATTAATCTTCAGTGAAATGCAAGTCAAAAGCATAATGACTACCTGTTAGAATGCCTATCATCAGAAAAACAAAAACAAAGGCATGTTGGTGGGAATGCAAATTATTATTGCATTCACTAAGCAAAACTATTGAAAACTCTTTTAAAAATTATAAAATAGAACTACTACATGAACCAGTAAGTCCACTATTGGATATTTTTCTAACAATTGAAGTCAGGATCTCCAAGTGATATTAGCAGTCCCATGTTCACTGCAGCACTATTTATGATAGCTAAGATGTATATACAGACTAAATGTCCATCAGTGGATGGGTGGATAAAGAAAATGGGGTATACACATACAGTGGAATGTTGTTCAGCCATAGAAAAGAAGGAAATCCTGCACATGTGACAACATAGAGGAACCTTGAGAACATTATACTAAGTGAAATAAGCCAGATGCAGAAGGACAAATAACTGCATCATTCCACTTATATGAGGCATCTAAAATAGTGTAATTCATAGAAGCAGACAGTAGAATAGTGGTTATCTCAGAATGGGGGCAGGGGAAGAAGTCATGTTGCTAGTCAATGCAAATAAAGCCTCAGTTTTACAAGATGAATTAGCTCTAGTGATCTGCTGTACAATGTTGTCCCTATGTTTAACAATACTGTATTATACACTTAAAAAATTCATTAAGAAAGGTGATCTAAGTGTTCTTACCACAACACAATAAAATTATTAAAAATTTAAGAACTTTTGCTTCCCAAAAGCCTTTCTTATAAAAGGGAAAAGGGAAGTCACAATGTGGGGGAAGATTTTTGTAATGAATATTTCCAATGAAGGACTTATACTTAGAAATATATATATATATATGCACACATACCCTACAACTTAATAACAGAAGGTGAGGGAACATAGTAGTCAGATTATTTGAAGAGACTTCACAAAAGATGATATTGAAGGGACTCAAGATGTGAAAAATCGCTCAACATCATTATTCATCAGAAAAAGACAAAAATAAAAGACATTAAAATAAAAATGCAGGTAGGACATATATTGGTACAGTATAGTTTTTAAATATATTTTATTGATTATGCTATTACAGTTGTCCCATTTCCCCCCTTCACTCCCCTCCACCCTGTACACCCTCTCCCACCCACATTCCCCCCCTTTATTTCATTTCCATGTGTCATACTTATAAGTTCTTTAGCTTCTACATTTCCCATAGTATTCTTGCCCTTCTCCTATTTTCTACCTACCATCTATGCTACTTATTCTCCATACCTTTTCCCCTTCTCTCCTCCTCCTACTCTCCTGTTGCTAACCCTCCATGTGCTCTCCATTTCTGTGGTTCTCTTCCTGTTCTAGTTGTTTACTTAGTTTCTTTTTGTTTTTGTTTTGGTGTGGCTGTTAGTAGTTGTGAGTTTGCTGTCATTTTACTATACATTTTTTTTTATCTTTTTCTTAGATAGGTCCCTTTAACATTTCATAAAATAAGGGCTTGGTGATGATGAACTCCTTTAACTCGACTTTACCTGAGAAGCAGTTTATCTGCCCTTCCATTCTAAATGAAAGCTTTGCTGGATGGAGCAATATGGGATGTAGGTCCTTGCCTTTCATGACTTGAAATACTTCTTTCCAGCCCCTTCTTGCCTGCAATGTCTCTTTTGAGAAGTCAGCTGACAGTCTGATGGGAACTCCTTTGTAGGTGACTGTCTCCTTGTCTCTTGCTGCTTCTAGGATTCTCTCCTTCATTTTTACCTTGGCTAGTGTAATTATAATGTGCCTTGGTGTGTTCCTTCTTGGGTCCAACTTCTTTGGGACTCTCTGAGCTTCCTGGACTTCCTGGAAGTCTATTTCCTTTGCCAGAATGGGGAAATTCTCCTTTATTATTTGTTCAAATAACTTTTCCATGGGTTGCTCTTCCTCTTCTCCTTCTGGTATCCCTATAATTTGGATGTTGGATCATTTAAAGTTGTCCTGGAGGTTCCTAAGCCTCTCATTTTTAAAAATTCTTATTTCTTCATTCTTTTCTGATTGTATGCTTTTTCTTCCTTCTGGTCTACTCCATTGATGTGAGACCCAGCTTTCATTCCATCACTATTGGTTCCCTGTGCAGTTTTCTTCATTTCACTTACTGTAGCTTTCATTTTTTCATCTAATTTGCAACCAAAATCAACCAATTCTGTGAGCATCCTGATCACCAGTGCTTTGAACTGTGCATCTGATAGGTTGGCTATCACTCGGTTGCTTAAAAGTAGTGATTCTGGGGCTTTCTATTCTGTTTGAGCCATCTTTTTTTTTTCCCTTTCGTCTGGTCGTGCCTGTTACGTATGAGGGGTGGAGCCGTAGGTGTTCACCAGGACAGGGCACCCCAGTCACTGGGTTGTGAAGTTGTATATAGGGGCAGGGTCCGAGAGGGAACAATGGCTCTTGCTCCGCTCTCCGTGGGACCTCAGTCCCTTCTGCTGCTTCCCCCAAGCAAACTGGGCCCCTCTGGTGCCAGTTCCCATGTGGGTGGGCTTCTGCACGTGGTGGGACTTTCCAGCAATCTCTCCTGTGAGGCTGGGAGTCTCTCTGTGCCTCAACTCCCACAGGTGTTTTCAATTAGTGCCCAAGGCTCTATTTCCCGGTGCTGTGATCCTGGGTTGTGTGCAGTGCCTTGCTTCACAATCACCGCCTCGCTGAGTCTGCTGGTTGCCAACCCTCGGCCGGGTTCTGCCAGCTGCCGCTTGCATGCTCAGGGTCTACCCGCTGCGGTCTAGTGTGCCCCGGATGCCTTATGCGCCCAGCCCAATGCTCTCTGCTCTCTGCTGCCGCAGACCTTGCCCAGCTGCCCTACTCTGCCCCTCCTACTGGTCTGGATGAATTTGTCTATTTTAACTTCTTGGTTGTCTGACTTCCATACAGTTCAATTTTCTGTCAGTTCTGGTTGTTATTCTGTTTCTAAATTGTTGTCTCTATCTTGGTTGTGTGAGGAGGCACGGTGTGTCTACCTATGCCTCCATCTTGGCCGTAAGTCTGGTGCAGTATAATTTTTATTATAGTTCAGCAACTTAACATCTTCCAAAATTATTAGGTTTCAATCAAATTTGTAGCTTATATTTTTATTTTTAAAACTATCATACCTATCATATTTAAATTTTATATTTATTTTATAATTAATTCAACATTTATTTTTGAGACAGAACAAAGGTAATTTTTTTTTTGATTTTTGAGTCTGATTATCTAAAATATATTTCTTTTCCACTTAACTTGAAATGGACTGTCTTCTCCCTTTTATATTTTTTAACTTTAAAGCTTATTTTCTTCTTTTCCAACATTAATAAACTATGTATGTATATGTATATTTCTGCATATATATATATTTTTAATTGTTTGTCAAGTACAGTTTTCTGCCTTTTTGAATAAACTCACTCAAATTATTTTTTGGACATATGAGTACCAAACTTGAGAAAAAGATTTTGAAATTTATATGAAAGGAAAACAGGGATATACAGGTAAACTTTGGTATTAGAACTAAACTAACAATGAATTAAAATATAGATCATTTTATTTTCAAACTACATCTTTTTTTGTTAATGTATTATCAAATATTTATTAAAATATCTAAGTTACCTTGGTTGATATATGAATTAAGGGTGAATTTTCAAAATCAATACACAAAGATGATTTCCATTAATAATATAGCAGCACAATTTACAATAGCCAAGTGCTGGAAGCAACCTAAGTGCCCATCAGCAAATGAGTGAATCAAAAAACTACAGTACATTTACACAATGGAATTCTACACAGCAGAGAGAAAGAACGAGCTTCTACCCTTTGCAACAGCATGCATGGAACTGGAAAGCATTATGCTAAGTGAAATAACCCAGGCGGTGAGGGACAAATACCATATGATCTCACCTTTAACTGGAACCTCATCAACAACAAAAAAAGCAAACAAAATGTAACCAGAGACATTGAAATTAAGAACAATGTGAGAGTAACCAGATGGGAGGTGGGAGGGAATATTGGGGGAAGGGGAGAAGGGTTTTCAGGAGCTACTATAAAGGACACATGGACAAAACCAAGGGGGAGGGTGAAAGTAAGGGAGAGGGAGGTGGGTTTGGCTGGGGTGGGAGAGGAGTGGTGGGGAGAAAATGCAGACAACTGTAATTGAACAACAATAAAGTAATTTATTTAAAAATATATAGATGTAAATATTCTTAAATGCTTTTCTAAGTAAATATAAAAATAATTTTTTTAAACTTACAAACCCTTATGGACAACTTTGCATATCTTAAAATTAGCCTATATCATTCTTTTGTGATATATACTATTCAATTTTAAAACAAAAAAATTATTTAAAAAATTTCACTATTATGAATATTTAGACTACTTCTAATTTTTTTAAACAAGTTTTTTCTTTTTTAAAGATTTTATTTACTTATTTTCAGAAGGGGAAGGGAAGAAGAAAGAGAGAGGAGAGAAGCATCAATGTGTGGTTGCCTCTCATGTGCCCCCTAATGGGGACCTGGCCCCCAACCCAGGCATGTGCCCTCATTGGGAATAGAACAGGTGACCCTTTGGTTCATAGGCCAGTGCTCAATCCACTGAGCTACACCAGCCAGGGCCACTCCCAGTTTTTCATTTTTACAAACTCCCTGTAAATAATATCCTTAAATGTATACACATTTTGAAATAATTATTCAATTATAGCCTCAGGATAAATCCCTAGAAGAGAGTGATCAAAGCATAAATATAGTATATGCACTCATTATTTTTTGGTATCTATTGCCAAATTACTTACTTGTAATGATCATCACCAATCTGTTTGTCAGGTTGTAACTTCATAAGTTATTTATTTTTAGTGAGTTGAACATGTGAGTGGTATATTTTCTGAGACATAGCATATTTTGAATTTTACTATTTTTTACTATCCTATGGAATTTTCTTTGTTATTTTACACTATGTCATTTAGTACCGAGCTATTTCTATACAAAGTACGGCACAGAAAGTACACAATGTAATCATATGGAGTTAGAGGCATGTTGGGGGCTCCCTTTAGTACTAGGGATCCTTAATATATTTTTACCTTCTTCCATCTCTCACTGCACTGATTTGTCAGTTATGTAAGTTGGGATTTTAGATTTAGCACAGTGTTAATAAATTCCTGTTTTTTAAACATTATTTATCTTGGTTTCAAAAACACTTGTGATTTTTGCCTTTGTATTTAAGTTTACAACAAAAATTCTAACTTTATTTAATGCTTACCTGGTGTCATTTTCCATAATTCTGAAGGGTGGTTTTAGATTTAAAGAACATTAAGATCCTTTTCCATCTAGGGACCTTTAAATGCCCAAATATTGCCTTGACTCTCCTTTCTTAATTCACTCAAATAATTGTATATGTATCTAAGTGTATGAATCATTCTGTTGTTATTTCATAAGTAACAATAAGCATTCATTTAAAGAATATAGCTATGCAAACTAATTAAATAATCATTATCATTAATCTTAGCACAAAGGATGGTCATTGTTAAAATATTTCAATATATAGATATATACATGTGTGTGCTTGTATATTGGTGTGTGCAACTAAGTAAAATGTGATTGTATCACAAAGTTTCCTTTTGCTAAGTTAAAATCATTTCATATACTTAAATGGAAGTGTTAAGATACTTGCTATATTGACCTAATTAGTTACTAAATATGGATAAATGAACAGTATTTTAGAGAGCTGCTTCTATTAAAGATTAAGAGTATCTGCCATTTAGGTAACTGGATAATTGTTTTCTTCTGTATTTAGTTTTCATTTCCTTGACCCTTTCCTTTCTATTACCTATGCCTTATAAATTGCTTGTGTTAGAAATGTGTTAGCTTAGAAAAAAAGCAACTCTGGTTGTTTTCTTTTCTCTTACAGCAACAGTACCTAACAACCTTGGCCTGAAGAGAGTACGACACCAAATAAATAATCAGAAATTGGCTTACACCAAGAAGGAAAAAAAAACATAATTTATTCCTCACCTGTGTTTTCACTACTGAAGGTTTAAATTATGATATAATAAACCATCTGCACCTGAATCACCTGAATCGTGTCTGTTGTCTACTGTATTTTCAGTCTGAGCTTTCACCCTCTCTCCTCCAACATAAATCCAGAAGAGGCTCTGAATCAGGAGAACGCAGCCTTGGATCCTCATCCCTTGACACCATGGAGGCCTGCTGGTTTAGCCTCCTGACCCAAAGATAGAGACTATCTCTTTTCCCTTCTACCCTATCGGTTGACCTGAATCTCCCTCCCTTCATCTGACCTTCCTCTTTCCCTTCAGAGCTCCTAGCCTTCAGCTGGCCTTTGACTTGTCCCAGTGGTATTTACTCAAGTAAGATCTGACTACAATCCTTCTCTTGTTACTGCTTCTCTTTGAGCTGTATATCCTTCTTTAGCATATTGAGATATTTGTTATCAACAGTAGACACATCAAGAAGCTAAGGAAGCAAAAGCACCAGAGCCACTTGCTTGCTTAGGTTCTTTTCAAAGTCATGGACCTAATTTTGTATTCTTTTCTGAGTTCGTCTAGGGTCTGGAAAACATCAGGAAAACTCATGGAATATTTGGTGAGCACCACTTAACGTTCTTTACCACACTGTGAACAAAATAGAAAACATGAAGCATGTGCCAAGTGTGACTAGGCGTAGACATGCCATAGTTCCCATGATGGAAGACCTTCTAAAGCATTCTTTGACAGGGTTGTGGTCATTGATTTGGCTAGTTCCCCTCCACCCCCACCTCTACGAGTTCTTGTAGAATCAGTTTACTAGTTTCCAAGTTGACTGCCAAATTAACCTCAGAGGTACACTGATGTCGGAAAAGTGTCCTTGATTCACTAACAAGGCCTATAGCCATTTCTAAAAGTTGGACAGGCTGGAAGCAGATAGGTATGTGCAGAGTGGTGTGTGGCAGCCAGGAATGTATCCCAGAAATCTCCTAGAACAAGGAGCATGAATGATGAAGGGTCTCATCATTGAGACCCTTCAATGAATGAGCAGTTGCTTTCTGAAGCACATTGGCTCATTGTGCCGAGGCCACGTGTCCCATGGTCTGCTCCCAACCAATGACAGACCTTGGTAGAAATAAGGCAAGCATTACAGGAAGACATGGGACTCCTCTGACAGTGACTCTGGCTTGAGGACTCCCCAACAGCTTTGCTTCACCTTCTTTACATTGCATGGGCCTTCCTTAAACTGTGTGATCCTAGAATGCTTCTATCCAGTTTTCTCTCCATCTCTCCTTCACTTGGGGTCAGATTTGCTTTGCTGTCTGGCAGGTTTCTCAGCCTTTCACCTTTTTCTCCATTTTTCATACAGCAGTGTTCCTTCTAGTGAAATTCCTGCATATTTAGCCCTGTCGTGGCATCTGCTTCTCAGGAGATCCAGATTAAAACAATTAATAATGAGAACAGTGCATGTAAACTGCTGAGTAGTAAGATGTGGGTTTGGCTTGGTTGGCTTAGTTCTGCAGCAGCAAGGACGGGATGCCTGTGGGAAGAAGGGCACAGATAGTTCCTACCACAAGGTGGCAGTACAATTCTAAAAATTGTATGGCAATGGGGAAAACTGTCCCAGTAGAGGGAAATGTGGCAGATGAGATAAAGCAGGCATTTAAAGTCAGAGGAGTTAGCTGGTCACTGCTAAGTTTTACTGATGCCTTCTGCAGAGAGATAATAAGAGTTTGAAGATTGATAACAAGCAGTTACTGGCTATATCTGAGAGCCAGAGCCTGGGTTCAATCAGGGAACAGAAGTCACACAGTAATTTAAATAAGAAAAGCTGGATCATAAGCTACAATAGGAAAGTAATTATAACGACATAAAGAGAAATCTGTGGTACCCTAGGTCTGACGATAGTTCCCAAAGAAGGGTACATTTGTAAGGGTGGCCACTCTGCAAGGCTGGAGTTCAGACCTCAAGGACAAGGTGTGATTTATGTCTACTTGACCACTAGACCAAAACTGGTCCATAGACATGGAGAAAGCAGAAATCACACCTCCAGCTAGTGTTGCTGAGACAATCAATGCCACTTCATGTGTGATGGCTGGAGTGCACAGTGTCCAGGTTAGGATGCGCACAGGTAAGCCACAGCTGGTATGGGGTTGCACAGAGTGTGGCAGGATGGTGCTGCAGGAGCCACAGCCTGAAGTCCATGATGTCCATGTCAGCAGGATCATAAGAATGTGGTTAGTGGATCCAGGCCAGACTTGCAAGATCACTGAAGGCCAGTGTATTCTGGCAGTATGTGTGCAAGTAGTACAGTACCACAGCATGTCCTCACATGTGGCACAGGTAATTTCCAGTGCAGCAGGAATAAGCAAAGAAAAGTGCAGTACACATCGAGGGTCTCTTGTTCCTCCAATGTCCCTCTGGTGCGCTGTACTGGCAAATTTTAGCATTGCCCTACTATAATGGAGAAAATGTCTAGAGTTTGATCCATTATTGCAGATCAAATAGTGAATAATGAATTTGGACTTGAGAGGCAATAGATCATACCTTGCATATGACCAACTAAAAGTGAAGGAAAAGCCTGAGTTGGTTTATGGATGGTTTGGTCTGGTCTTCTGGTTATAGATACAAGGGGCTCTGGGGTAGAGGCGTGTGGATGGACTTATGGGAATGGGCACCAAGTGTGAATGTTTTTGTATCACATGCCAATGTCCACTGGGAAACATCCAACACAGGAAAGGCAGTAAACAACCACATAGACAAAACAACTTGGTCAGTTGACTTTAGTCAACCATTATTGTCGTCTTCCTCAGGAGTGTCATGATTGTATATTAATGGCATGGCCACAGTTGCTATGTATATGCCTAATAGGATGAACTTCCACTTACTTACTTACTTCTTATTTACTTCTGCTTTTGAATGGCAAATGTCTAACTTGTCAGAGGCAGAGACTATTACTGAGCTCTAATATAGAACTACCCCACCCCACGCACAAACATGTATTTTTTTTTAAAAGAAAGCAACTCTCACTTGATGGCAAGTTGATCATATCAGAACTTCTTCCAACCCAGCAGGGGCCAAAGTTCTGTTGGGAAGAGACACCTATTCAGTTATTGCTTTGCCTTTCCCACTTGCAGAGCCATAGGCAGCACTATTACATATGGGATAACTGATATAATTCTTAACATAATGAAATACACAGACATAGAATCCCACATTGCATGGCATCTGGCCAGGGAACCCACTTCATGGTGAAGGAGGTGTGGGAGCGAGCACATGACCATGAGATCCACTGCTGATTGTTTCTCATGATGCACCTCCTAGCCTCATAGAACTTTTCAATAGCTTTTCTAATAGGTGAAATGAAGCACCAGTTTGAAGGAGGTATTTTAAAGCAATGGAATGCTATCTGTGATGGTATATTTTGTGTCAGTTTGACTGAGCTCTCTGTGCAGATAGGTGGTAAAACATTACTTCTGGGTATGTCTGTGAGTATATTTCCAGAAGAAATTAACATTTGAATTGGTGAACTGAGTAGAGCAGATGCCCCTCCCCAAGGTGAGTGGGCATCATTCTGACAAATTGAGGGCCTGAACAGAAAAAAATGGTGAAAGAGCGATTTGTTGTCTGGTTGAGCTGAGACATCCATCTTCTCCTGTCTTTGGACATTGGTGCTCCTGATTCTTGGGTTTTGAGACTGAGATCCAGTGCTTACATCATCAGTACCAGATTTTCTGGCCCTCAGACTCAGGCCGATTTTATCACCGGCTTTCCTGGTTCTCTAGCTTGTAGATCTGGAATCGACATGGGTCTTCTTGGCCTCCATGGACAAATGAGCAACATTCCTAGAATATCTCTCTCTATCCATCTATCCATCCATCATGTATTTCCTACTGGTTTTGTTTCTCTGGAGAACCCTGACAAATGCAACATCCTTAGCATACAGCACAAGAGGGAGCGAAAGTAGGTTTACAGTTGTTTGTGTGGAAAATAATATAATAATAAGTAATAATGCAGGAATAAATTCTGTCTCATGTATTCACAACATTAAACCTACTTTCGCCCCACCCTGTATATTTATTAATCCAGAGATCCCTAAGGTGTCGCTGACAGAAAGGACTTGAGGGTCCGGGAATATAGGGATGAAAGTAGAAGTGGTCCCACTTGTTTTGTACCTCCAACTACAGGGCCTGCCTTCACACAAACATTTCTTAAGCAACGTTCTATTTTTCCGCTGCTTTCACTACCAAGTGTATGTGCTTTGCATCCATAACAATGCTTCCATTTCTCATCCACTGAAAATTGTTGGGAAATTGCTGCAGCACATATAGCAGTGTCCTACATGGTGCTCTTATTGTTTATCTCACACTGTTTTTTCCCCTTGCATGTTACACAGTTTAAACTGTGTAGCTGATTCATTAGCTAGTTCAACAAATATTTATTCAGTCAGCCTGTTATGAAGTACTTATATGCTAGACATTGTTCTGGGTACAGTGAAAAAATAGACATTAAAAGATAATAGAGATCTCCCTGCCCTGTGTAGCTTTCTGTCAAATTTGGAAAATACGCCCTGGCTGGCGTAGCTCAGTGGATTGAGCGCGGGCTGGGAATGAAGTGTCGCAGGTTCAATTCCGAGCCAGGGCACATGCCTGGGTTGCAGGCCATGACCTCCAGCAACCACACATTCATGTCTCTCTCTCTCTTTCTCTCTCTCCCTTCCTTCCCTCTCTAAAAATAAATAAATAAAATCTTTAAAAAAATTTGGAAAATAAAACTATCGTCTGTGTCCCACAGTAAACAATGCCTCTTAGTGTCTGGACTATTACTTTTATCACTCTAAATCTTGCATCTTTTGGCAGAATATTTCTCCCTTCTTTAATTTTCAAAAGGTAAAGGATTATTAATTTAATGTTTAATTCTGTCTCTTTCAAATTGTGATTTAATTTCTTCTTACTTTCATGTTTTATCTTCTAAGCACTCCTTTCCATCAACCTTCACCCTTGCTAAGTTGCTGCTTCTCTAATTGTAACTTTCTTTGGCTCTGCTAAAAAACAGGCTACCTCTTCTAATATCTGCATCATCTTGCCTCAGCTTCCTTTCTAATTTTCTGCACAATGGCTTCTGTCCCTGCAGTTCTGCCAGCTTCTAGGAAGGTCTATTTGGTGAGCAGAAAAATGTACCATACAGATCCTCCTTCGAGGAAACATTTGATACTCAAGGAGGAATGTAGTTAACTGACAGATTCAAGTTCTTAGCTATTTTACCATCTGCCTTAGCCAACTATATGAGCATCAGTTCAATTACTGAATAAGCCAGTGGTACAAAGTCCTCAACTTTGTCTCCTTTTGTTGAACAATCTTTGCTCCGGTGCTCCCTTGCTCTGGAGCAACCTGTCTTGTTTGGCAGAAACTTTGTCAGGTCTTTATTACTGTTCTAGACCCTATTTACCCAATTTTGTTTTCTTCTTTTTTCACAGTGCTACTTTCTAAAAAAAAAAACAAAAAACATTTTGTTCTCTGATTCTTGCTCAGCACCTGATTCCTGGAGAACACAATGGGGAGGTTCATAATTGACTCATTACCACCGACACAATCATCACTTTCTCAGTTCTCATTCTACTTGATTTCTGAGATGCACTTGGAGTCCTTGAATAGTGTTTCATCCTGTAATTCTGTTTTATTTTTATTTTAAATCACTATTACCATCTTAATGTTTGATCATTTTATCTCTTATCTGGATGCTTTTTCTTTAATCCCTCAAACATCTGTTTTGCCCATAATTCTATGCCAGACCTCCTTTTTCTTTCCATATGTTTCTTCATCGATGTTCCTATTCACACGTTTTTTCCTTAATTTTTTTAATTGTTCACAAATCTATATTTTTCAAGTGCAATCTGATGTGTCAGACTGAAATTTCTGACTACTCCTCCACAAGCTATTCCACAGGCACCACCAATTCCATGTGTCTTTAACCAAACAGGGAATATTTCTCACTCCCTGTTTTAATCTGCTTCTTCTGACATCGAGGCCCTCCTCTCATCCCAGCTGCTTGGTCATATCCACAATTTCAACCACTTCCACATCAAATAATTTACAAGCCTATTATTCTTTCAAAAATACTCTCAGGAAAACTTTGCTATTTTAACTTTCCCCTCACTTGTTATTCCTGAGGATGTAGACAGTACTGGTCTAAACTAGGGAAAGTTCTCCTTCATGAAGTTACTACTTCCAGCCCACATCATTTTAATCAGAGAACTTTGAACATCCTTCTGACAAAGATTTTTCATTTCTAGCAGTGACATCTCTTGTACATATCCAGCTTTCTTTCAATCTCTGATGTAGTATGTAGAAATAGAAAATGTCACACATATTTTGATATCAGCCTAGTTCTGGGTCTCTAGTAAGCTTGTAAAAAATAATTGTAGATATAAACCCAAATGATTTGAATGCCTATAAATCATGCATATTAAAAATTGAGCAATTATTACCAATCATGAAAATAAAGTAATAAACTTAAATAATAAATACCTATCTCGCCTTTTGGTTATTTGACTGAACAACAGAAAATTTTAGTATAACCATGAACAACCTTTTATAACTCATCATACCTTCAGTGACATATTGTAGACTTCAACATTTGATCAGGTTTTAGACAATCAAAGAGGCATTTTATTTTAAGAGCAGCATATCCATCTTGATATATTAAATGTTTTAATATACATATAAACTTGCAAAAGATAAAAATACTAATTTTATAGCATGTAAAATTATTGAAATAAATGAATGTGTTAATATGAATCACAATAAAACTAAATCATATATTAGTAAAATACTGTGTACATATTTGCCTATGTGGAGGCAGAAAAATCTTGTGTTAATAATTAGCACTTGTGGATTTTTTTTTGATAAATCACACTAAAATAATTTTTAAAAAGCACTAAGAAAGGTACTTTTTAATAAAAGGCTAGCCTTATCCATTTACCTATTTTGTTGCATTTTACATATTGGGAAAACATAATCATTTGATTTTTTTTGCATAAATATTGCAATTAAGGAATGCAAGGAAAAGTATTCCATGGAAGAACAACTTAAGAACTGTCTGGTAAAAATGTCATTGCAGTGAGAGAGAGAGGAACACAGGTACGAAGGAAGTAAAATGGCAATGAATACGTACCTATCAATAATAACCTTAAATGTAAATGGGTTAAATGCACCAATCAAAAGACATAGAATAGCTGAATGGATAAGAAATCATGACCCACACATATGCTGCCTACAAGAGACCCACCTCAGAACAAAAGACCTACATACACTGAAAGTGAAGGGCTGAAAACAAACATTCCAACCAACAGGACAGGAAAACAACAACAACAACAACAACAACAACCCAGGTTGGTAGTACTTACATCAGACAAAATAGACTTCAACACAAGGATCATAAAAAGAGATCCAGAACGTTGCTTTATAATTCTCAAGGGAAGAATCCATCAAGAAGACATAAATGTTGTAAATATATATGTGCCCAACATAGCAGCACCCAAATATATAAGGAATATCTTGGAAGACTTCAAGAAAAATATTGACAGCAACACAATTAGAGTAGGGGATTTCAATACCCCACTTTCAAAAATGGACAGATCTTCCAAACAAAATATCAACAAAGATATTGTGGCATTCAACAATGTCCTAGATCAAATGAACTTAACTGATATATATAGAGCCTTTCATCCCAAAGAGGCAAAATACACATTTTTTTTTCAAATTTACATGGAACATTTTCAAAGATAGACCACATGATAGGTCACAAAACAGGTCCCAACAAATTCAAGAAAATTGAAATCATATCAAGCATTTTTTTTTCTGACCACAAGGGACTAAAGCTAGAAACCAACCTCAAAGAAAAAACTCAAAAACACTCAAATTCATGGAGATTGAATAGTACGCTATTAAACAATGAATGGATCAAGAATGAGATCAAGGAAGAAATAAAACTTCCTAGTAACAAATGAAAATGAACTCACAACAATCCAAAACTTATGGGACACAGCAAAGACAGTCCTGAGAGGGATAATCATAGACATACAGGCCTACCTAAAAATGATAGAAACATTTCAAATAAACAATCTAACCCTACACATACAAGAGCTGGAGGAACAACAACAAAGATAGCCCAGAGCAAGGAGAAGGAAGGAAATAAGCAAGATCAGGGCAGAATTAAACAACATAGAGGCTAAAAGCACAATTCTAAGGATCAATCAATCCAGGAGCTGGTTCTTTGAAAAGGTAAATTGACAAGCCTTGAACCAGATTCATCAAGAAAAAAAGAGAGAAGACCCAAATAAACCCAGAAATGAAAGAGGAGAGATACAACTGATACCACAGAAATACAAAGGATTGTAAGAAGTTACTACAAAGAACTGTATGCCAAGAAATTTGAAAACCTAGGTGAAATGGACAAATTTCTAGAAAAATATAATCTTCCAAAACTCAGTGAAAAAGAAGCAAAAAGCCTGAACAGACCAATAACAACAAAAGAAATTGAAGCAGTAATCAAAAAACTCCCAACACACAAAAGCCCTGGACTGGACTTGGACTGGACTGTAAAATTCTCAAGAGAATTTTACAAAGTACTTAAGGAAGAGCTATCCTTTACAGATACTATTCCAAAAAATCCAAGATGATGGAAGACTCCCAAATTCTTTTTATGAAGGCAGCATCATCCTAATCCCAAAACAAGATAAAGACACAACAATAAAAGAAAAGTAAGGTCAATATCACTGATGAACATAGACACTGAAATCCTCAACAAAATATTGGCAAACTGCATCCAGCAATACATTAAAAACATCATACACCATGATCAAGTGGGATTCATCCCAGGGATACAAGGATGACACAATATTAGCATATCAATAAATGACATATATCACATAAACAAAAGGAAAGACAAAAATCACATGATCATATCAATAGATGCAGAAAAATCATTTGATAAGGTGCAGCACCCATTTATAATAAAAACACTTAGCAGAGCAGGAATAGAGAGAGCATTCCTCCATATAATAAAGGCCATATATGAGAGACTACAGCCAACATCAGATTCAATGGGCAAAAACTAAAAGCTTTCCCACTAAGATCAGGAACAAGAGAAGAGTGTCTGCTTTTCCACTCCTATTCAACATAGTATTGGAATCCTAGCCACAGCAATCAGACAAGAGGAGGAAATGAAAGGCATCCAAATTGTAAAGGAGTAAGTAAAACTGTCACTGTTTGAAGATGACATGATAGTGTACATAGAAAATCCTATAGATGCCATAAGAAACTACTCAACTTAATAAGTGAATTTGGCAAGACAGTGGGATACAAAGTCAATATTCAGAAATCAAAGGCATATTTGTACACCAACAATGAAATATCAGAAACAGAAATCAGGAAAAAAATCCCAGTTGTTATAACAACAAGAAAAATAAAATACCTAGGAATAAACCTAACCAAGGAGGTAAAAGACCTGTACTCAGAAAACTACACAACACCAAAGAAAGAAATTAAGGAAGACACAATCAAATGAAAGCATGTGCCATGTTCATGGATTAGAAGAATTAACATCATCAAACGGTCCATACTACCCAAAGCAATTTATAGATTTAACACAATCCCTACTGAAGTACAAATGGCATATTTCACAGATGTAGAGCAAATATTTCAAAAATTTTTATGGAGCCATAAATGACCCCAGATAGCTGCAGCAATTTTGAGAAAGAAGAACAAAATATGAGGGATTGTTGGGAACCACCCTGCCTGGTTTCAGAAGCTGTAACCCCCCACAGCTAAGGCTGAGTGAGAGATCTTTGGACCATAAACCAATAAGGAGACAAATCTTATCTCCCTGGCAGGGGCACTGCTTCTGCTCCTTTTTCCTCTCCCTGCCTGGCTCCCAATGCTTGATCTGTTAGTCAATGATGGGTAAGATTCCCTAAGGGGGGAATGACCTAAGACAGGCACAATCATGGGGAAGCCCCGGGGAAGGACTTGGGGGGCTATAGCAAAAGGGGGTGATGGACTCTAGCCCCTTGGCTTTGAAGTAGCCTGAGTCCTCATTCTGTCTGCAAGGCATGTCCTAATCTCTTGGCTTCTTTACTTCCCCTGCCTGACTTAAGCCTAAAACAATGCCTTAAGCCTGAAACAATGCTGGTGGTGGGTGTCGCCCTGTTGTGGAAAGGGTGGGTTCCCTAGGGTGATCAGACCTAAGAAAGAATATGTAAAATCCTGTGAAACCTGCTTTGTTTAGAATGCTCTCAATTAAGTGATAAGGTCCAAGCAAGAAGTGAGTTTGTTCCCCAAAGTTTTGTAGCCCTTTAGTTAACAGACCCTTACTCAGAATAAGCCCTCAGAGTTCTTTGTATGTTATCTATTATTTGATCTTTACTGCCTGACAATGATTAATGAGCTTCACCTGTATTCTTGTGCAAAAAGAAATCAATAAAAGCCCATTGAGGAAAAGGCTCTTGGCCCTTCTCCTTTGAGAGGTCAGCCAGCTTTCCTCCCCAAGCAGATTGTGTCTTGGTAGACTTATTCTCATCTGTGGTGGCTGGGGGGTCCCTGTGGGAAGAGCCCCCCCCACAAGGGATCACAATACCTGATATCAAACTGTATTACAAGGCCGCTGTAATCAAAACAGCCTGGTACTGGCATAAGAACATAGACCAATGGAACAGAACAGAGAGCCCAGAAATAAACCCAAGTCTCTATGGTCAATTAATATTCAACAAAGGGGACAGCAGCATAAAATGCAGTAAAAATAGCCTCTTCAACAATTGGTGTTGGGAGACCTGGACAGCTACATGGAAAAAAATGAAACTTGAGCACCAACTTCCATCACACACAAAAATAAATTTAAGGTGGATAAAATGTTTAAATATAAGTTGTGACACCATTGAAGTCCTAGAGGAGAACATAGGAAGGAAAATCTCAGATATTTCACATAGCAATATTTTCACTGATATGTGCCCTAGAGCAAGGAATGCAAAGGAAAGAATAAACACATGGGATTTCATCAAAATAAAAAGCTTCTGCATGGCTAAAGAAAACTGTTAAAATGAAAAGAGAACCAACTGTATGGGAAAACATATTTGCTAATGATACCTCATACATGGGTTTGATGTCCAAAATATATAAAGAACTCACACAACTCCACTCTAAGAAACAAGCAACCCAATTAAAAAATGAGCAAAGGACTTGAACAGACACTTCTCCAAGCAGGACATACAGAGGATCCAGAGACACATGAAAAGATGCTCAGTATCACTATCAGAGAAATGCAAATTAAAAACACAATGAGATACCACTTCACACCAGTGAGAATAGCCAGCATCAACAAAGCAACAAACAACAAGTGTTGGAGAGGTTGTGGAGAAAAGGGAACCCTAGTGCACTGTTGGTGGGATTGCAGACTGGTACGACCACTATGGAAAACAGTATGGAATTTTCTCAGAAAACTAAAAATGCCTTTTGACCTGGCAATTCCACAGCTGGGATTATATCCTAAGAACCCTGAAACATCAATCCATTAGAACCTATGCACTCCAATGTTCATAGCAGCATAATTTACAATAGCTAAGTGCTGGAAGCAACCTAAGTGCCCATCAGCAAATGAGTGGATTGAAAAGCTATGGTACATTTATATTATGGAATACTAGGCAGCAGAAGAAAGAAGTACCTCCTACCCTTTGTGGCAGCATGGATGGATCTGGAGAGCATTATGGTAAGTGAAATAAGCTAGGTGGTAAAAGGCAAATACCATATGATCTCACCTTTAAATGGAACCTAATCTACAAAACAAACAAGCAAGCAAAATATAACCTGAGACATTGAAATTAAGAATAATCTGACAGTAACAGAAGGGAAGTGGGAAGGGATAATGGGGGGCAGGGGGGAAGGGATTTCAGGGGCAGCTATAAAGGGCACATGGACATAACCAATGGGGTGGGGTGGAATCAGGGGATAGAGGTGGGAATGGCTAGGGTTGGGGGGAATGGTAGGGGGAAAATGCAGACAACTGTACTTGAACAAAAATAAAAAATATCATTGCAAAATTAAAATTATGCTTCACTAACCTGCTTATTAAGCCATCAAATGAAAGCTCTTTCCAAGTTAATTACATTGCCTTTCCACGCGTGAACTCCACACTGGTGGGGAAAAAATGTGTATATCTTTTACTTAGTCTGCTCAGCCACAGAAACTAAATTATCCACATAGAATAATTAATAAGAATATAAAGTTGTATTTACAGGATCACTTCATACTTGTGTTTTTTTTCTCCCTGATACTTAAATTGTAACTACATACTGGGAGATTAAAACAAATACATACACACATTTCATATTGAGCTCTCCATTTAGTTTGTGTAACCAAAGATTTAGCTAAGAAACAAATTTATGTGCAATTAATTGATTTACATTTAGTTTTTTACAACATCTCTTTATGTTCATGGGTGTATGTGTATTTGTTTATACCTGAGATTTACATAGTAATCTGGCAATAGATGTGGTTAAAAGAAACAATTGCTTGCAACTAAATATTCCATTAATTTCTATCGTTCTTTTTCTTCCCTGGAATAGTTCAGCCCTTGTACCAGAAAGATATGATGTGGACTCTTACAGTTGCCAAGAACTTCATCTACAAGAGCCTGCTTCTAGAAGAGAGTGGTTTTACAGCCTCTGGTGACCCTGTAAGGCTATTTAAATGTCAGCTTCAGAAAAAGAAAGCCTGTGGCAGAAGGCATGCTCCTGTGTTCTCTGGCACGTGGGGGCTGGCTGCAGTGGGCGGGGCCACTGGCATGGGCGGGTGAGCTGCCTTGACCCCCACTGCTCCTGCCCTGCCCCACCCTGGCCTCCAAGCCCTCGAGAAGCAGCGGGTACACCACCAACCGTCCTCTCTGTGGGGCGGCCCACCTGCCTCATAATGCTCTTTCTCTTGCTCATCCTCTCAGATTTGGGCCAGCTGACATCCACAGGCCATTGTAAGTTGGGGACATAGGAGGGCCGCCAGGACCAGAGTATGGCCCTCCTCGCTCCAGAACTTGGACCAGGTGTGGGATCGCCTAGGTTGCTGTCACAGCCTGCCTAGTTTCAGGGTCCTGTGGCGCCCAAGGCTCGGAGGGCTCAGAGAAGACCTGGAACAGTTGTCCCTCACTTACCTGATGCAGCACTGCCAGGAGAGGGTGCCCTGCTTCAGGGGCGGAGGGGACAGAGAGAGCCTGGATGGGGTCCAGGTCCGCACTTCTTCACCCAGGTGGGGTTGCTGTCAGCGTCCCAAGTGTCCTGTCACATGAGGGGACCCTCTTCCTGGAATCACAGAAAGTGTGTGTTTGTGTTTGTGTGTGTGTTTGTGTGAGTGTGTGTTGGGAATACTCACGCATGTTTTCCTTACTGCAGACTCTGAAATGTCACATCTGCAAATTACAGTGCCACAGAAGCTTGGGACCAACACCAATGATGGCGATGCTTCAGAAACACATGTAACTAAGAAATCACTTTTTTTTTTTAAATGAGTGTTTTATTTTTACTGGACTACATAACCTAAGTTAATTCATGAATATCCCTTTGTGAAATTTGTGTTCTTGTTACTGTGTTTAAGAGTCATTTTTTTTTTCTGAATGAGAGCAAGTGTTTTGATTGTTTTCATTTCTCAAGTGATATATGCTCATTATGAAATTATAAAGATACTCAGTGATCTGAGAGGATTCCAAAGATTGGAACCTCAGTCGCAGGGTCGGGAAGGAACAGTGAATTGTCAACTGAAAAACTACTGGGCACTGAGGCAGGTTTTATAGACTGTATGGTCCGTCTGACTGTCTCACTTTATGGCACCAGCCAAAATCCAGTGATTATGTGTTTATAGAAACTATTATGTCAAAACTATAAATATCCACAAGTTAAATATTTAAGAGAGTAAGACATATCCTGGGAAGATGTGAATGAAAAGGAAATAGAGGTATCCATAATAATAGCAGAAAAAAAACAGAAAGTATTTAGTTCCCTCTAACACACTACACACACTCAACACACACAACATTGTGAGGGGTAAACCTTATTTCTTAAAACATTCAGTTCACTAGGAACATATAACAATTCTAAATTTGCATGAATTTCATGAAATGACCTCAACACATGTAAAATAAACACCGACAGTACTGAGGGAGAAATTTCAAATCTATTTTCATAGTGAATCCATAAAATGTTTTTTTCTTAGCATTGTACCCTCGAGGTCCATCCATGTGGTTGCAAACAGTCAGATTTCATTCTCCTTTATGGCCAAGTAATATTCCATTGTCTACACAGGGATGGGCAAAAGTAGGCTTATTATTATTAACTCATTATTATCAACTCAAAAGAATGCCACAATGACACAGTGCACTTAGGTATAATCTCCTAAGTCATCTTTCTCCATTCATCTATTAATGGAAATTTATGTTGCTTTCATATCTTTGCTATTGTAAATAATGCTACACAGATAAATACTACATGATTTCACTTATATGTGGAGTCTAAAGAGCAAAAGAAATGAAGAAATAAATGAAGAAACAAAATAAATGAAAACACAAAGAGACTCATTGATTCAGAGAATAAACTGATGGTTGCCAGATATGAGGAAGCTGGAGGGAGGCTGGGTAAAAAAGGTGGAGGGATGAAGAAGTACAAATTGGTAGTTACAACAAAGTCATGGGTATATAAAGTGCAGCATAAGGAATACAGTCCATAATGTTGCCAGGTGGGTACTAGACTTATCCAGGGACTCATTTCCTATAAATGTGTAATCGCTGTGCTGTATACCCAAAACTAATATAATATTAAATAGCAACAGTAACTGAAAAATAAACATTAAAAAAACTCAGAGAAAAAATGTTATTTTCAAATGTTGGAGGAAACATCATAAAGATATAAAGACAATTTGAACAAGAATAAACATTTTATTCAATGACTATATATTCATAGAAGTGACCCCCAGAGTGAATACACTGTTTTCCCCTTTCTGGTATTTGTTAGGACTCAGTAGACTCCACACAGGAGATGTTTTAATGGTGAAGCATTTGATGTAGCAAGAGAATGAAAACTGAGACAAATATCAGGATTGAAGAACATCAGCAGTCAGGTACCCATGAACCCAGTCTCTGTTCCTCAATCATTTGAAATAACAAGACCTATGGGAGGAATCTTGGCTTTGGCAGAATTCCTTAAAAAACATTCTGTGACTCTAAGAAGTCAAGCAAGCCTAGTCTATCTAGGTAGGAATACACTAAGTAAGTTAACTTTGGCCAGGGAGTTTCGAACCCTAAACACTACATTATAAATTTCAGAGCCCTTGTTTTAACTGAGTCAGGAACATTCAGCTTTTCTAATCCTGCTTAATTCATCTCTGTCCCTACAGTAAATAATGCACATGCTTCTCAAGAATGTACAGGTCATTCAATAAAACTGACAAGAGCAAGTAAAAAAATTAAAAATCAAACAGTACAGAACTTGTTATCTGGTAACAATTTAATTAATTTAAAATTTATCAAAAAGACTGAAAAATGTTTTTGGTAATTTAAAAATACACTTGTACATAAGTCATGGGTTAAAGGAGAAATCATTAATTGTAAAGGATATTAAATAATGAATAATGGTCAAAAATGAAAAAGTTACAAACCAAAATTTGAGCCATGCTCTTAATGTAAGGAATGGTTTATTATTACAAATACTTAAATAAGCAAAAAAGTCTTAAAATTAGAAGTTAAAATTAAATATAATCTTAAAAAAGTTAAAGATGTAACTAAACTTAAGATGTAGAATTAATGGAAGAGAAAATTAAGCTAAAACAGCCTGGATTCACAGTGTCAGAAGTTGATTTCTGAAAAAAATTATAGGACAGATGTTTTGATGAGGTAGGCTAAGGAAAATGGAAAGAAGAGGAAAACTCTGTAATATTAGAAATGAGAGCTATATAAAGGAATAAATAAAATATCAAAAGTATATACTTATAATTGTTACTTAAACAAAATAGTTAAATTCATAAAAGTATAGCAAAGTGCCCTAAGATGAAGCAAGCAGCACTAATACTCTTTTCCTATGAAGAAACTAAAACATTTTTAAAAAATCATAACACCCCCCTTCCCCACAATTACAAGCGCAACTGATCCCATGATAGAATAAAGAAGATGGGGTACGTATATACAATGGAATACTACTTGACCACAAGAAAAGATTGAATACTCCCACTTGATACAAAGTGGATGGACCTGGAGGATTTCATGCTAAACAAAATAATTCAGACAGAAAAAGTTAACCATATGACTTCACTCATATGTGGATATAAAACTGAAAGCAAAAAAATAAAACAAACAAACAAAAACTCATAGACACAGTCAATAGTATGGAGGTTACCAGAGGGAAGAGGGGTGCAAGGGGTAGTAAGGGACAAAGAGGGCCAAACACATGGTGAGAGAACATGATTTGACATTGGGTGGTGGGCACTCAATGCAACATGAAGACCATGTATCATAGAAATGCTACATTTGAAACCCATGTAATCTTTTAATCGAGTGTCAACCCAATACATTTTTAAAAAGAAAGAAAAATGTTTATGATTATATAAAAATATATAAATTTGTACTTCTAAACTCCTATGTACCCTCGCCCAGGTCAGAAAGTTCCCTTATGCTTTTTTTAGCCATCACCCTCTACTTCATTATTTTGTTGTCTTGACCTTAACATGAAAGGAATCATCCAGTAGCTTATATTTTTTGTGCCTGGGATCTTTGCTTCAACATTCTATTTTTGAGATTCATTCAGGTAGATTCATATGTGATTTAGTTCATAATTTTTAAAGCTATCTAGTATTCTAAAAGTTAAAATTTTAACCTGGTAGTGAGCATTGTCTCTAGCTTGTAACTATTATGAATAAATCTGCTCTAAAGAAAAACATGTTTTGTTGACATATGTTTTCATGTGCATATTTTTCATGGTGAAATGCTGATTTATATAGTAAGTGCCCATTTAAACTTATAGAAATCTGGTAAATTGCTTACTTAAATGGTTATAATATTTTTTTTCCACTAGCAGTGTATGAGAGTTGCAGTTGTTCCCTATCCTCATCAACATTTGGCATTCTCAGTCTTTGTTGTTTGCAATTTTGTTAATTGTATTCTCCTTTTTCTATTTTGTTTTATTTGACATCCCATGAATAGTGATGATGAGTGACTTGTGGAATATTGATAGGCCAATTGGATATGAATTGCAAAAAGCATTCTTTAGTCTGGGTTGCCTGTTAACATTCTTAATAATGGCTTTAGATGAACAACAGTTTTTAATTTTGATGGTGTCCAATTAATCAACTATTTATTCTATGACTATTCTTTTTACCTTGTATTTAATAATTATTGGCCAACACCAGGTCATAGGAATATCCTCCTATGTTTTCATCCAGAAACTTCATAATATCAATTTTCACACTTATATCTGTGATTATTTCTAATTTTTTTATGATGTGCTAGGGTAATGGTGTTGAACTCATTTTCATTGGGGGCCACATCAGCCTCACGGTTGCCTTCAAAGGGCCGAATGTAATTTCAACTCCTTAACAGTTAAGGAGTAGTTACATTTATACAGTCCTAAAATTAGGGAGTCAAGGATCATTTTTTCATATGTGTATCTATTGACTTACCTCCATCTATTCAAAATGTCCTCTTCCCATTAATTTAAATAGGCACCTCTTTCAAAATGTTACCTTTTGTGGATTTGTTCTAAACTCAAATTTTTCCAGGTGATACTGTTTTTACATAAATGGCTCACTATGTTAATTACTGTAGCTTTATAATAAGTCTTGAAATTTGGGACTTAAAAGTCTTTTTTCTTTTTGCTTTTTTTCAGAATTATTTTGTCTAGTATAGTTCATTTTCATTTATATATAAACTTGAAAATTATCTTCCTAAATTTAACAAATTAGTTGCTGGGTAACATTCAAACTACAGTTCAATTTTGATTGAAACAAAAGATGATTATCAGTATTTCCAATTCATGATATTGGTACATTTTCCCATGTATTAGGTCTTATTTAATTTTCTCTTCCATGTTTTGCAATTTTTTTATGTTGAGCCCTGTGTTTCTTTCTATGCTTTTCTGATGCTTTGGTAAATGGTACTTATAATGCTTATCTTTCCTATCTCTTATCTTTCATTTTATAGAAATAAAAATTGATTTTTGTATACTTAACTATATCAGTTTTGAAAATAGTAACTCACTGTCATTAATGAGAGTTTTCTGCAGTTTTCTTTGGGTATTCTATGTGGCATTCATATCATTTGCAGATAAGGACAGTATTTTTTTCTGCCCAATTTTTATGTCTTTTTTTTTTGGTTCTGTCTAGGAATCCCATATGATGTTGAGTAGCAGGTAATAGTTCATCTAGTTTATGGATTTTTTTGTGTTTGTTTTGTTTTTACTGTAGGAAGAAACTATCAATATTTTAAAAATAAGTATGACATTGGCTATAGATTTCATAAATTACCTTTCTTAGTTTTTCAGAAGCTTTTTTATTTTTAGAAAGAGCAATCTGTCTGCAGATGTATACAAGTGTATATATCCATGCATGCATATACGTATATGTTTCCTGTCAGTGGTGTGAGTCAGCCTTTTATCCCTGGCACAACAGCCATTTTGTTGTAATATGCTCAATTTAATTTGTGAGTATTTTGTTAAAGGCTTTGAAATTGTGATCATGAGAAGTGGTTTGCTTCCTCAGAATATAGTTTCCTTGTTGCAGTATCTGGATTATATTACCTATAAAATTAGTTGGGAATTATTCTAATTGTATATTTCATGAATTTCCATAAGATTAGAATTTTTCCTAATTCAAATGTTTGGTGCAGTTCACCATTGAATTCATGCCCCTGGACTTGGAGATACTCTGTGAGATTTGTAATTACAAATTGAAATTCTTGGTAGAGTGAGTTTAAACCTATCAGTTTTTATTATCTCTATATGTCCTTTGTTTCTGTCACATTTTTAAGTTCTTAACATGTTTTCTTTTTCACTATCCAGTCTATTTGTTAATTGGATTTTGGCTATTTTTTCAATTAAAGAGCCTGTTTCCTGTAAGTGGAGAGAGGCAAATGGTGGTTAGAATTCAATCTCTGCATGCTCAGTGTGCTAATTGCTACTAGGGTTTCACTGCTTATATGTAATTCAGTGGCCTGAGCCAGAAAATAGGTGTGTGTATATACACTAACAAGATGTAGGGTGTGTGTGCACATGTGTGTGAATGTGCATAAATATGTATGTGTGTTTATACTAAAACCATGAGGAAAAGAAAAATGGGGGGAGTGGTCAGAATATCTGATACACCAACCCCCCCCCCAAAAAAAAACAGTAAGAGAGTTGGCTTATAGTCTAATATATAAATTTAATTAAAAGTAATTTGTGGGCTGGATTGGGAGTGAAAGGGAGAAAACTGTACTTGAACAATGATTAAAATAAAAAAGAAGTAATTGGTGTAAACTTTGCAACTATGTCAGAGATTATCATTTTGGGTGAAAAAATTGAATATTGTCCACAAGAAATACTATTTAAATATAAGACACAAATAGATTAAAATAAAATGATGTAAATTTTTTTTCATTATAATCCAAATCAAAAATAAGTGTGAGTTGATACATTGATATTAGAGAATAGCCTGTTGAATAAGGATATTATCAGGATAAATAATTGTATGTCATAATGATAAATAACTTACTTTATCAAAGAGTTATAATAGGGAGGGAAGATGGCAGCGAAGTAGGTGGGAGCGGAGCCCAGTTCTCCCTGTGTCTGGCTGGAACATGTAGCCAATCTTCTGAGGAACAGAGTGAATAGCCAACAGAATCCCAGCTTATATGAAGTCTGGAGGCAAAAAAACTGCAGAGGGCATTGAAAAACAGATGATGAGGAGAGTGTGCTTGGACTGTAAGTTCCCTGGGATCTGTGCCAGAACCAAGGCTGCTGTGCCTTTGGCCCAGTACCTGCTGCAGGATACAGGGAGGAGAGTTAGCGTGCCAGTTCTGTCCCCTACCAGGGCAGGTAGGGCAGGTAGGGCAGGAGGGACCTGGATACTGGACATCCCTGGGGGAAATAGAGATGAAGTGGGAGGCACACAGAAGCAGTATACATTCGCTGGGACTGTGGACACTGGCACCAGAGAAATTGGGGTGCTGGGTGATACCTAGAGAAGGGAGGTGTTGGGCCAGGTTGGACCCTGACTTGGATAGTCTCTGGATTGGCAGGAAAGTGGGGCTGTGTGAAAAGCTGTGCACTTGTTGGGGACTGTGGGCAGCTGCTTTGTAAGGAACTCTCCAAGAGCTGCTGGCTCGCCTGAGGGAGATTTCACCTGCGTGCGCCCAGAGTGAGTGGCTGAGGGGAATCATGGGCCCTGCCTGTCTGGCACTGCCTGTCTGGCCAGTCGAGGGGCTGGGCAGAACCAAGTGCCCCCCTTGTCTTGGGCTCTGTGCAGGGGATTGACTCATGCTGTGAGCAGCTGAGTGGCTGATTTGAGTCTGGCAGCTCACAGAAGATCCGGGCCGGAGCCAAGGAAACTGTGAATATTGCGACCCACACTTGGTCCCCATCCTCTCAGAACCAAAGGAAGCCCAGCCCCCCTCTACCTGTAGCATCTAGAAAGACCAGCAGAATTTGCTAAACAGGTTTACAGTCAGCAAGAGGCATCTTCTTCTTCTTTTCCTTTTTGGATCCTCTCTCTCTCTCTCTCTTTTTTTCTTCTTCCCCCAAGTAAGACAATAAGACATGGAGTTACAAAGGGTCTAGGGACAGCTTGAAAGGGGGAGCACAAGGCTAACTCCAAAAACTGAGAAACTGAGACAAATGTCACTTCTCTATCCCACACAGCTGGCATTTTATTGTGTATGTGTATTATTATTATCTTGTCATTATTTTTACCACTTTCATTTTATTAGTATGTTTTTTATTTCTCTTCCTTATGTTTAGTTTTCCTCGTTTTATTTCTCTGTTTAATTTCATTGTTTGACTGGTTTTCCTTATTCTCTCTTTCATATTGTATTTTAGTTTTCCTTCTTTCACTTCACCTGTGTTCCAATAACATATAACTCCTAATCAGGTACTTTCTATTTTGGTCATCCAAATCACATATTTCTTGTCATATTATTGTTGTTCCAGTACTTTGTAAATAATTGTTGTTCCATACAATTGTACATACTACACAGCAACCCTCCATGATCTTAGCCCACTTCACTTTAATCCTGAGCATTTTTTTTTGTTGTGGTTAACTCTATTCTCTCTCAAACTATGTTGACTTTCTATACTTTAATCTCACTATATCTCATCATCTAACCTTGCGCAAGCACTGTTTTCTGGATTCAGCTCACAATCATCCTCCCCTCCAACAAGAGACTTATCTCTCTTTCACCTTCTATAATAAGTGGCTAGTTGAGTGAAATATCACAGTTAACACTACACTGATCCAAAGAATCTCCTTTCACTTCTCTACTTTCTGGTACTTTAAATCCCATAAAATACTCTCCTGCTGTCTTAATCCATTTTGCCTACCCCCACCACTGATCACATAGAAGAATAGGTGGGAGCTATTCTTCTGTGAATATCAGAATACCTGTTGGAGGAGAAAAACCACCAACTAAGGAACCACCAAAAGGTAAAACCCCAAGTACAACAGAAGAGCCCACAGAAACAGAAGAAAGCGCAAACCTAGAGCATCTAAACAAGGAGATCAAAGAGGTCACACCACTGAACCTCAGAGAATTCCTAACATAGAAGTTCACCCTACAAAGACAGCTAGCAAGTGAAACAGAAACAAAGAAAAAAAGGTACCTAAAATGGGGAAACAAAAAAAGAACATTCAAACAAAAAGAATGGAAGACTCCCCACTAAAAGAGTTAAATGAAATGGAGGTAACCAAACTATCAGATATGGAATTCAAATTAATGGTAATAAAGATGCTCAAGGAACTCACAGACACTACAAGGAACTGAGTGAGAACTACATCAGCATGAAAAGGGAAATAGAGACTATAAATAAACAAAACCTAGGAACAAATGAACAATAAAATCTCAGAAATAAAAAAAAATGCATTAGAAGGAATTACAATCATGCTGGATGAAGCAGAAGATCAAACCAGCGAGTTGGAGGACAAGGTAGAAAAAATCACCCAGAGGGAGCAAGAAAAGGTAAAGAGACTCAGAAAAAACAAACAGATGGTAAGGGAGCTTCAAGAGAACATGAAATGTAACAATATCTGTATAATAGGGATACCAGAAGGAGAAGAAGAAGAGCAAGGGATAGAAAACCTGTTTGAAAAAGTAATGATAGAAAACTTCCCTAATTTGTTGAGAGAAAAAGTCACACAAATCCAGGAAATGCAGAGAGTCCCAATCCAGAGGAACCCAAAGAGGCCCACTTCAGACACATCATAAATAAAATGGCAAAATTTCAAGACAAAGAGAGAATCTTAAAGGCAACAAGGGAGAAATAGGAAGTAACATACAAGGAAGCCCCAATAAGGCTAGAAGCTGACTTCTCAATGGAAATGCTCCAAGCCAGAAAAGAGTGTCAAGAAATATTCCAAGTAATGAGAATCAGAGGCCTGCAAACAAGTCTCCTTACCCAGCAAGGCTTTCAATTAATATGCAAGGCCAAATAAGGAGCTTCCCAGATAAAAGAAGTCTAAAGGAATACACCTCGACCAAACCAGCTCTGCAAGAGATGCTAAAAGGACTGCTTTAAGGAAAGGAAGGAAAAGAGAGAGAGAGAGGAACACAGGTATGAAAAAATGGCAGTGAATAAGTACCTATCAGTAATACCTTAAACATAAATGGATACTGTGCTGCAATCAAAAGACATAGAGGAACCAAATGGATAAGAAAGCATGAACCACACATATACTGCCTACAAGAGACCCACCTCAGAACAAAAGACCTACACAAACTGAAAGTGAAGGGCTGGAAACAAATATTCTATGCAAAGGACAGAGGAAAAAAAAGCCAGAGCAGCAATACTCATATCAGACAAAATAGACTTCAAAACAAGGGTCATAAAAAGAGACCCAGAAGGTCACTTCATAAAACTCAAGGGAACAATCTATCAAGGAGACATAAACATTGTAAATATATATGTGCCCAACATAGGAGCACCCAAATATATAAGGAAATCTTGGAAGACTTCAAGAAAGATATTGACAGCAACACAATTAGAGTAGGGGATTTCAATACCTCACTTTCAAAAATGGATAAGTCTTCCAAACAAAATATCAATAAAGATATTGTGGCACTGAACAATGTCCTAGATCATATGAACTTAACTGATATATATGAACCTTTTATCCCAAAGAAGAAGAATACACATTTCTTTCAAATTTATATGGAACATTTTCAAAGACAGACCACGTGATAGGACACAAAACAAGCCTCAACAAATTGAAGAAAATTGAAATCATATCAAGCATTTTCTCTGACCACAAGGGAGTGAAAGTAGAAGCCAACCTCAAGGAAAAAACTCAAAAACATTCAAATTCATGGAGATTGAAGCATGCTATTAAACAATGAATGGATCAAGAATGAGATCAAGGAAGAAATCAAAAAGTTTCTGGAAACAAATGACAATGAACTTACAACAATCCAAAACTTATGGGACACAGTAAAGGCAGTCCTGAGAGGGAAGTTCACAGTGATACAGGCCTACATAAAAAAAATAGAAACATGTCAAATAAACAACCTAACCCTACACCTACAAGAGCTGGAGGAACAATAACAAAGACAGCCCAGAGCAAGTAGAAGGAAGGAAATAAGCAAGATCAGAGCAGAATTAAAGAACATAGAGACTAAAAGCACAGTTCTAAGGATCAATAAATCCAGGAGCTGGTTCTTTGAAAAGATAAACAAAATCGACAAGCCTTTAAGCAGACTCATCAAAAAAAAAAAAGAGAGAGGACCCAAGCAAACACAATGTGAAATGAAAGAGGAGAGATTACAACTGATACCACAGAAATACAAAGGATTGTAAGAAATTACTATGAAGAACTATATGCCAAGAAATTTGAAAACCTAGGTGAAATGGACAAATTTCTAGAAAAATATAATCTTCCAAAACTCAAGGAAGAAGTACAGAAGTACAGAAAGCCTGAACAGACCAATAACAAGTGATGAAATTGAAGCAGTAATCAAAAAACTCCTGACACACAAAAGCCCTGGACTGGACAGTTTTTCAGGAGAATTCTACAAAGCAATTAAGGAAGAGCTAACCCCTGTCCTCCACCGACTATTCCAAAAAATCAAGAAGATGGAAGACTCCCAAACTCCTTTCATGAAGCCAGCATCATCCTAATCCCAAAACCAGATAAAGGCACTACAAAGAAAGAAAACTTCAGGCCAATACTGCTGGTGAACATAGATGCTAAAATCCTCAACAAAATATTGGCAAACCACATCCAGCAATACGTTAAAAAGTTAATACACCATGACCAAGTGGAATTCATCCCAGGGATGCAAGGATGGTACAATGTTTGCAAATCAATAAACCTAATACATCACATGTACAAAAACAAAGACAAAAATAATGTGATCATGTCCATAGATGTGGAAAAAGCAATTGATAAGGTACAGCACCCATTTATCATAAAAACACTCAGAAAAGTGAGAATAGAGGGAGCATTCCTCAACATAATAAAGGCCATGTATGAGAGACCTACAGTCAACATCAGACTCAATGGGAAAAAACTAAAAGCTTTCCCACCAAAATCAGGAACAAGAGAAGGTTGTCCACTTTCCCCACTCCTATTCAACACAGTATTGGAAGTCCTAGCCACAGCATTCAGACAAGAGGAGGAAAAAAAAGGCATCCAAATTGGAAGAAGAAACAAAACTGTCATTGTTTGCAGATGACATGATAGTGTACATAGAAAATCCTATAGACTCCACCAAAAATCTGCTCGACCTAATAAATGAATTTGGCAGGACAGTGGGATACAAAGTCAGTATTCAGAAATCAAAGGCATTTTGTATACCAACAATGAAACATCAGAAACAGAATCAGGAAAAAAATTCCATTTGCTATAGCAACAAGAAAAACAAAATACCTAGGAATAAACCTAACCAAGGAGGTAAAGGACCTGTACTCAGAAAACTACAGAACACTGAAGAAAGAAATCAAGGAAGACACAAACAAATGGAAGCATGTGCCATGTTCATGGATTAGAAGAATTAACATCATCAAAATATCCATACTACACAAACTAATTTATAGATTCAATGCAATACTTATTAAAGTATGAATGACATATTTCACAGATAAAGAACAAACATTTCAGAAGTTTATATGGAATTATAAACAATCCCAAATAGCTGCAGCAATTTTGAGAAAGAAGTGTAAAGTAAGAGGGATCACAATACCTGATATCAAACTGTATTACAAGGCCAATGTAATCAAAACAGCCTGGTACTGGCATAAGAACAGACACACAGACCAATAGAACAGAACAGAGAGCCCAGAAATAAACCCAAGTCTCTACAGTGAATTAATATTCAACAAAGGAGGCAGCAGCATAAAATGTAGTAAAAATAGCCTCTTCAACAAATGGTGTGAGACCTGGACAGCTATATGCAAAAAAATGAAACTTGACCACCAACTTACACCACACACAAAAATAAATTCAAAGTGGACAAAAGATTTAAATATAAGTTGTGACACCAGTAAAGTCCTGGAGGAGAACATAGGAAGCAAAATCTCAGATATTTCACGCAGCAATATTTTCACTGATTTGTCTCCTAGAGCAAGGGACATGAAGGAAAGAATAAACAAATGGGACCTCATCAAAATAAAAAGTTTCTGCACAGCTAAAGAAAACAGCATTAAAATGAAAAGAGAACCACCTATATGGGAAAACATATTTGCCAATGATACTTCAGACAAGGTTTTGATCTCCAAAATATATAAAGAACTCACACAACTCCACTCCAGGAAGGCAAAAAGCCCAATTAAAAATGGGCAAGAGACTTGAACAGACACTTATCCAAGGAGGACATACAAAGAGCTCAGAGACATATGAAAAGATGCTCAGCATTGCTAGACATCAAAGAGATGCAAATTAAAACCACAATGAGATACCACTTCACACTGGTCTGAATGGTCATCATAAATAAATAAACAAACAAGTGTTGGAGAGATTGTGGAGAAAAGGGAACCCTAGTGCACTGTTGGTGGAAAGGCAGATTGGTGCAGCCACTGTGGAAAACAGTATGGAATTTCCTCAGAAAACTAAAAATGGAACTGCCTTTGACCCAGCAATTCCATTGCTAGGATTATATCCTAAGAGCCCTAAAACATCAGTCCAAGAGAACCTATGCACCCCAATGTTCTAGCAGCACAATTTACAATAGCCAAGTGCTGGAAGCAACCTAAGCGCCCATGAATAAATGAGTGAATCAAAAAACTATGGTACATTTACACAATGGAATTCTACACAGCAGAGAGAAAGAAGGAGCCCCTACCCTTTGCAACAGCATGGATGGATCTGGAGAGCATTATGCTAAGTGAAATAAGCCAGATGGTGAGAGACAAATACCACATGATCTCACTTTTAACTGGAACCTAATCAACAAAAGAATAAAGCAAACAATATATAATCAGAGACATAGAAATTAAGAACAATCTAACAATAGCAAGGGTGGAGGGGGAAGGGGACAGTGGAGTGAAGGGTTTTCAGGAACTACTATAAAGGACACATGGACAAAACCAATGGGGAGGGTGGACGCAAGGGATGGAGGTGGGTTTGGCTGTGGTTCCTTGAAGTGGTGGAGGGAAAATGCAGACAACTGTACTTGAACAACAATAAAGTAATTAAAAAAATAAAATCCTTCTTTTATTCAGGCAATTATTTTTTAATTTTTAATTTAAAATTTTTTTTGGACACAATACTAACCAAGGTAATAAGGATTGTAGCAAAGGAATTATTTTGTTAGATAATTCCCATAGTCTTGTCAAATTACTCCTAGTTCCTTTTATAGTCCGTTTGTCTATTTTGTTTCAAAAAGCATGCTTTTGAATGTAAATGTAAGTTTCTCATTGTATTCAAAGTGGAGTTTCTACAATAAGTGTGAAGACTGCCATGTTTTAATACTATCTTTTGCAGCTCTATGTGCCAAATTGTTGCCTTTAGAACATTTGTTTCTCTATGCTGTGTGAACTCTATAATGAATTACTGATATCTTAACAGGTGATTCTAAAGTGTCTAAGAGCAGCTACAAATTTTTCATGAGATATTTTAATTCTGTTTTAGTAGAACACCCTAAATTGTTTTTGAAAGTGGGGAAGGGAGGATGAAAAAGGGGAAGAGAAACATCGATGTGAGAGAGAAACATCATTGGTTGCTTCTGGACTTGTCCCAACCTGGGACAGAACCGGCAGCCCAGGCACGGGCCCTGGCTGGGATTTGAACCAAAGATCTTTCCCTTTGCGGGTTGATGCCCAATCAATTGAGACACACCAGTCAGGGTGAAACCCTCTATTTCAGGGGTCCCCAACTTTTTGGCACCAGGCACTGGTTTTTTGGAAGACAATTTTTCTACGGATGGGGCAGAGGCCCGAGTGGGGGCAAGGTGGGAGAGGGGAGCAAAGGAAGGAGACAGGAGGCAGAGCTCAGGTGGTAATGCTACCCAAGATTCGCTCCCTAGCCGCTCCCTGCTGCTGGGCTGCCTGGTTCCTAACAGGCCACAGACAGGTACCTTCCCCTGCCTCCGGGAAGGGGATCCCTGGGGATCCCTGTTTTATTTAAAAAACTTTTCTCTGTGGCATGACAGACAGCAAAGAGACATCATATTTATAGAATTGCTACACACACACACATATTCATATTACTGCAAAGTAGGAAAGTAGAAAAAAGATAATAAAATTCAAGTTTATTTAGCATTTATAAATGTAATCATTTTAAATTAAAATTTAAATTGATGATGATAATAAATGCTAATGACTTAGACCCCTTGATTTTTTTGTCATACATCCTGCAGTTAAAGAAAAATTGCAATAAACTTCTATATGTACATAAATTTTGAGACTGCAGGATATAATCTGTTTATGAAAAAGTACATTGAAAAAATTATGGCTTTTGACTCTTAAACATTTTAAATTTCTAATAATTACTTTGTCTCTGAAAACTTTGTTGTAGGTCACTTATGCTATCAAAATTGATGGAAAAACATACACTCTTCATCTTGAAAAACAGTAAGTGGCCATTTTTTCCATACAGCTTTTGGTTTCTTAAATTTGTACAGTCACTACCCTATATTGAGACTAAACAAAGTGTGACTATTACGTTTATTTAACATGTTATATCCTCTTTGTGATTCATGTCAGACTGGAATTTCTGTCTTCATCTTGAGATTTGAAATCTAATGTTTAAGCCAAATTTTAATTTAATGATGTAAATATTAAGGTATGTTAGGCAGATAAAAATTACTCTGTGTAACTCCTTAATATAACCACAATTGGAACAATTAAAGGAATAATTTTATTTGTCCATGTTTAGCTTTGTCTGTCTTCATCTTATTTCATATACTGGTGTGATTTTAAGCATATTACTTGATATGCAACAATAATTTTTTCTCATTGTGCCATGGTAGTATTTTTAATGTCTTAAATATTCTGTTTTCTATCTTACTCTAGAAAATCAATATTAATGACTTTGTGTGTCTATTTTCCCAAATTTGTATTAAAATTTTGTATTTACCTTAAATAAAACCAGCAAAATTTGTGTTTTTACAAAAATGGAAGTAGAGTATTGCAAATGACAGATCATATTAAATAATGGTGCTTTTTCTCGCTGTATGTGCATATTGTAACTCATTCTTTAATAGATAGCATTGCATAGTATGTAATAGTGCTAGGTAATGAGGTTATTTCCAGAGGTTATCACTATTAAGTCCTGAAAACACATTGTTGTATGTATATTTTTATATAATACAGATTTTGTTTTGCAGCTTTGATACTCAAGAAATAGCTTTCTGGATCAAGAAGTATGAATACTAATGATAATATTGAAAATAATAACAAAACAGTTAAAGTAACTAACATTTATTGAACACACACCATTTGCTGGGCATATTTCTAAGCAATTTGCATGTAGTGACTGATATAATTGTCACAGACACCTCTAAGATAGGCACTCTTTATTACTCACATTTTATAGTATATGAAGTTTTTGAGAGACATTGCCAGTGTCTTTCCAAAAAGGTGGTAGAAATTTAGATTTCCAAAGTCTGTGTGATATACTAAAATATTCAATCTCATCTCAGCATCAGTTTGTATTTTCCTAAAAATTAAACATTTATTGGCTATTTGCATTTACCTGAATAAGGCTTACCTATTCATATAGTTTTCTCATTACTGTTTTAATATTCTTTATTTTGTAGAGCAGTTTTAGGTTTACAGCAAAATTGACTGGATGTACAGAGGTTTCCCATATGCTTCCTACCTCACATATGTAGAGCCTCCCATTATGAACATCCCCCATCAAAATGATAGGTTGTTATAATTGTTTATCCCAAATTGACATATCATTATCACCCAAAGTCCATAGTTTATATTAGTGCAATATTTTTATACTGGCTTTTTCTTTTGAATGATATAAAATAAAATGGATAATTGTGAGAATAATTTAAACAACTGGTGACATACATATAAGCATTGTGCCTACACTATTTTAAAAGAAGTGTACATGGCTGATATAGTGAAATCTGTTATTCCCATACCCAGACCTATTCATTTCTCTCAATGCCTAGTGCTAATCACAGTTATGATATTGACACATACTGTTATGTCATTTTTTTCTTCATTCATCTATGTGCCCAGAGATGAATAATAATGTTTTGAGTATTGGTTTATAGATGTAAAGACTCAATACTGTATATTCCATCATACAATTTATTTATCATGATATGGTAGAACACAAAAGTGACCCCAATTCTTTACCTTTCCTTGTGTTTTCATTCTTTGTCATACTGGGGGGGACCCCAAAAATCCTGAATTTATAAAAAATGGTGTATTTATTCATACATGTTTAAACTTCAGTCACCTTCAAAGTACTCTCCATTTGATGCAATACACTTATGGAGACTCATTTTCACTGCTCAAATCAGTTTTTGAACTTACCAGTTTTGATACCTTTTAGTGCTTCTGCCATTTTTTGTTTCATCTCCTCCACAATGGCATGTTCCCTTGAGGACTTTTTTCATCAGGGGAAACAAAAACAAAGTCCCCCAGGGTGAGACTGGGTGAATAGGGAGGGTGGGTAAGAGGTGTCAGGCCATTAAGACAATGAAAAGATGGGCTGTTTTTACCATAGCTTCACTTCATGAAAAGTAACAATAAAAGCATATATCTTTTTTGTCTTTGTCAGTCAGTGGGTACTTGTTAGCAAATATTAAGTAACATATTTATGCTATTAAATTTACTGATAGTTAAATCTAAAAGAAAACTTTGTTGTGGGGATTTGAAAGCTGTTTTTTACTACAGCTAAAGCTGTGTCATTACAGCATCCATCTAGTATCTGGTTGTACTGGTTATCATTTTTTCTTATATACACAATACGCTATTGGAAAGCAAGTTAAATAATGGAGAGATGAACCCATTTAATTCTTGGATATTTGAGCTTGTATAATTGAAAGTAAATTTTATTTATTTTCATGATTCTGTAACTTACTTTCATTAATGAAATTATTATAATGAAGTGTCATTATCTTGGTTGAATTAGGTCATTTTTAGACCCTCATTTCCTGGTATATTCATACAACAAATCAGGAACATTGTATCCAGATTCTTCATTTACAAAGGTAAGTTTTTCTTTATGTAGCTTATATTTTTATGTCATCGAGGTGTCATTGGTGGGAAAAAAAGAATGTTTTGTACTGCACAGAATTATTGGGCAAACAGATCACAAATACAAATATAATGTGGCAATGATAATGAAATCATCTTCAATAGAATACGTACTTTTCTTTTAATCCTTACCTGAGGATGTTTATTGATTTTTGAGAGAGAGAGAGAATTGATCAGTTGCCTCCTGTATGGCCCCTGACCGAGGATCGAACCTACAACCTTTTGGTGCATGGGATGATGCTCCAACTGAACCATCTGGCCAGAGCTAGAAAAATTACTTTTTAAATTTAAAATTCAGGAGTCACTTATCAAAAAGATCATTTAAACTACCTAGATGTATTAGTAGGAATTTGACAGGAAACGAAAACAAAATGTGTGAAGGAGCTAAAAAGTCCTAAACACATTGAATAGTATAAATCGATGTATCATAGTTACTGAGTGGTGGAGGCAATGGTGCCAGTTATAGAATGACCACTGGGAATGTGAAGACACAAAAGTATATTGGGTACAGAAACTGAATATGTTTACATGTGAAACGTAGAAACAGAAGAAACAAGAAGGTCACCTTACTTTACTGAAAGCAGGGTGACCTTCCTGTTTCTTGTGTTTCCTTGCATGGAAGGAACCTTCCCTGTACCAGAAGGAAGAGAGACATCCTTACACATCCTTGGAGAAGGATGGGAGGGGGAGAATTTAAGACCAAGAAGGTGCATGAATAAACCTTGTTACTTCTCTACCTTTTAGTACCCATGGTCCAAACCTTTTTGTCTTGTCAGTTCTTCACATGTTTATTGTTTCTTTTTCTAAAAGATATGAAAGCTTGCTGCTCTGGTCACTTCTTAGGGTCTTCATTCTCTTGTGAAGGCCCTCATGTACATGAAAAAATTCAATAAAGTTTATATGCTTTTCTCCTGTTAAAAAAATAAAATAAACACAGGTAGGAGTCAATAAATTTTTCAAAGTATGTGAGAAAGTTAGCTTTAGTCTGTGTGATTCTTATTTTGCCAGAACATATGATTTGGAAGAAACAAATGTTTGACAGGTGATTGGTGGATTCTATTTCTTTATTACTATTGAGAGATTACAAATATGGTAAGTGATACAGCATCTGTTGTACTCACCGTCTACAAGTAGGAAGCATAACAAAATATTGTACATGAGGTACCTGTTTTTAGACATTTGATGACAGTCAGATGAGTTTTCTGTCAGAGAAAGGATGCATAGAAGGTGAGTCTCACATTCAACTTGGCTCTCTGACTGGGAATAATATAAGTATAGCGTTGCAGTTGGGTAATGAAGAACCCGTGAGATGGAGAGCATTTTCTGTGGCTGCTCTCTAGTCACTGGATGTCAGTGTGCTTCTCATTTGATCTCTGCTAGAGTCTGTTGGTTAACACAGATCCTCACTGGGTTACTTTATACTGCTTAGAGTTAGAGATGCTGGAAAATCTCTCATAAGGATAATTTTCTCTGACTGCATGCAAGGCTAGGGCAGATGAATTGTCCTCTGCTGCTGTGTGGGATTTGAGAAAACTACTTTGTGAAGGGCTTGTGGCTACAATGGCTGTACTGGTGCACTGGTGTCAACCAGTGCAGGTGGAGATAGCTGTAGCTGTTGCTGGTATGGAGCAGAGTGTGTTCAATCTTCTATGGTTAAGCCTAATTTTGAGAAAATGCAAATGGTTACTGATGCAGATGTATCTCTGGCAACTTAAAATGCATAAGCAAATTCATAGGAGAGAATGTGATTACACTGAAGTTTCAATAGCACAGGATTAACAAAGGAACAGGACTGATTCTAGATATCACTAGATTTTTAAGGGAACAGAGGGAAAGATTGACTGAAAGAGAATGTCAGTGGAGAACCTGGGAAGACATGTGATGAAAGTCCATGGGGATGAGAGTTTGAACTAAGGATGATCAGTATGGTGAACTATTAAGGAGGAAAAATCAATTAACATATTTTTGAGTAACAGAAAAAACAAATGAGATGTTTACAGTTGAAGTATAATTAATGCTGTTAATTACATCAAGTTAGCAGTTATGGATGATACATTCCAGAAATGCAGCTGAGAAAGGAAAGATAAAAAAGATTCTGCCAATATTATATGTATATATGTATGTATGTCCATCTGTATGTACGTATTTAGACTAGGATTGCTATAAACATTTGTGTACACATTTTTGTTACAAAACCTGCTTTCAATTTTTTGGGTATGTGCTTAGGAATGAAATTTCTGAATTATATGGTAATTTTCTGTTTTCTATGGTAAAACTCTGTTTAAGTTTATGAGGAAACTCCAAACTGTTTTCCGAGCTGGTTGTGGTATTTAACATTCCCGTCAGCAGTATATAGGAGTTCCGATTGCTTCTCATCCTCACTAATACTTAATTTTTAAAAAATTTTTAATTGTTCATTCTTGTGCGTATGAAGTGGTAACTCACTTTGTTTTTTATTTGCATTTCCCTAATGACTGATGGTTAGCATCTTTTCAAGTGTTTTTGGCTATTTGTATATATACTGTGGATAAATGTCTACTTAAGTCTTTTGCATATTTTAATTATGGTATAAGGCTTTTTTATGTTGAGTTGTACACTAGAGCCTTATCACTTATATGACTTGCAAATATTTCCTCTATTTCACAAGTTGTCTCTTTCCAGATAGTGTCCTTTGATATACAAAAGTCTTTATAATTTTAATGAATTCCAGCTTGTCTATTCCCCCCTTTTTTTTGTGCTTTAGGTGACAGATCTAGAAAACCATTGCCAATTGCCATATCCAAATTTATGAAGATTTATCCCTATAATTTCTTGTAAGAGTTTTATAATTAAGCTCTTATGTTTGGATGTTTGATCCATTTGGACTTAATTTTTATATATGCTGTAAAGTAATGATCTAATATTATCTTTTTCATGTGGGTATTCAGTTTTCCTAGCACAATTTGTTGAAGAGACTATTCTTTCCCCATTGAATAATTTTGGAAGCTTTGTTAAAAAAGTTTATTAACTATATATGTAAAAGTTTATTTCTAAACTCTTAATTCTATTGCATTTGTCTATGTGTTTTGTTATATTCAGTAGCACCCTGTTTGATTATTGAAGCTTTATAGTAAGTTTTTATTATCAAAAAGTCCTAGTCACTTTTAATTGGGTTAATATATCTTTTTATTACTGAGTTATAGCAGCTATTTTTACATCTTAGGTGCAAGTTCTTTTAAAAATATATGTAATGTACATAGATACAGAACAGACCAATGGTTGCCAGAGGAGAAGGGGTTTGGGGACTGGATGAAAAAGGTGAAAAGATTAAAAAGTAGAAATTGATAGTTACAATATAATCACAGGAATATAGAATACAGCATAGAAAATATAGTTCATAATATTGTAACAACTATATATGGTGCCAGGTGGGTACTGAAAATATTAAGAAAAACACATTGCAAATTATAACTACTATTTTATATACCTGATACTAATGTAAAATGCTATTAATGTAAAATGTAATTAAAAAATAAAATTTTCAAATCAAAATCAAATGAGAGGACTTCCAGTCAAGATGGCAGCATAAATAAATATGGCTCACCTCCTCACACAAAACACATCAAAATTGCAAGTAAACTATAGAGCAACCATCATTCAGATCATTGGACTGAGCTGAATGGAAGTCCTATAGCTACAGAATTACAGAAGAAACCACACTGAGACTGGTGGAAGGGACAGAGATGTGGAATGGGCTGGTCCCATGCCCAAGTGTGGCAGATAAAAATTGGAAGGGATATTTCAAGAGCTTGGGGTCCCAGCCCCACACCAGACTCCCCAACCCAGGGTTTCAGGAAGTTAAGTCTCTATAACCTATGGCTATAAAACCCAGCTAGGATTGAAGTTGTAGAAGGCAGAAACGTCTGGAATCTCAGGCAGTTCCTTTAAAAGGCCTGCACACAGACTTACTTGGACTCACTCCTTCTGAGCTCCAGTGCTAGGACAGCAGGCTAAAAGGCATCAGAGACATACAGGAAGAAACCAAATTGTCTGGCATCAGGGTGAGAGCTAGGGGGCAGCTTTCTCCCAGAGAGAAGTGCTGGCAGAGGCCATTGTTCCCTTTCTGAGCCCTATCTTCACTTAGCCAGCAGGCAAGTGCCATTTCTGAGATTCCGTTAACCTGGTTCACACTGTTTGCCCCACCCTGGTGATTCCCTTAGGCCCTGACCCATCCAATTTTCAGGCCCGCCCAAGCTGTTTCCAGTAGCTTTTCCATATGAATGGCTTGTCTTGGCTCATGCTTCAGATTTTTCTAAATTCTGTCAAACAAGCAACATCTGACTTCAGCAGGCTACCTACTTCTTGCTATGTTGCCCCAGGAACAGCACTAGCAGCAACTGGCCTTGGTTCACAGCTTTGCCTCTTGCGGTTACCTCCAAGCCCAGCACAAGGAGTGGCCATCTGTAGATTGCATTGTAGCTAATGCTGTGTGACCCAGATATAACACTGGTGATGGCTGACCTTGGACATGGCAATAGCAATCAAGACTCAACTATAAGGGGTGGATGTATGCAGCCCTACACAGTGGCATACCTTGAGTACCCAGCTAAGGTAATAGAGGAGGCTGTACCACTAGACTCTACAGGACACCTACTACATTAAGCCACTCTAACAACCCTGAGAAACATAGTAGCTCTACCTAATCCATAAAAACAAACACAGGGAGGCTTTCAAAATGAGGAGACAAACAAACATGGCCCAATGAAAGAATAGAAGAAAACTCCATAAAAAGAACTAAACAAAATGGAGAAAAACAATCTATCACATGCAGACTTCAAAACAATGGTTATAAGGATGCTCAATGAACTTAGTGAGGACCTCAACAGCATAAGAAAGAACAGGTCAGAAATGAAGGATACACTAATTGAAGTAAAGAATAATTTACAGGGAATCAACAGTAGAGTGGATGAAGGCAAGAACCAGTCAGCCATTTGGAACATAAGGAAACAAAAAACCAACCAATCAGAACAACAAGAAAAAAAAAAGAATAAAAAACATGAGGATAGCATAAAGAGCCTCTGGGACCAATTCAAGCATACTGACATTCACACCATGGAGGTACCAGAAGGAGAAGAGAAAGAGCAAGAAATTGGAAACCTATTTGAAAGAATAATGAAATAAAGCTTCCTTAACTTGGTGAAGGAAATAGACATACAAGTCCAGGAAGCACATAGAGTCCCAAACATGATGAACCCAAAGAGGCCCACTCCAAGACACATCATAATTAAAACAACAAATGTTCAATACAAAAAGAGAATCATTTTTAAATGGCAGATCCATTTTATTCTATTTTTTAAAAGATTTTATATATTTATTTATTTTTAGAGAGAGAGAGGAAGAAAGGGAGAAGGAGAGGGAGAGAAACATCAATGTGTGATGGCTTCTTGCATGCCCCCTAGTGAGCACCTGGCCGGAAACCCAGGCATGTGCCCTGACTGGGAATTGAACCATCTATCCTTTGGTTCACAGGCTGTTACTCAATCCACTGAGCTGCACCAGCCAGGGCCAAAGAGAGAATCTTAAAAGCAGCAAGAGAAAAACAGTTAGTTACCCACAAGGGAGCCACCGTAAGACTGTCAGTTGATTTGTGAAAAGAAACTTTGCAGGCCAGAAGGTATTGGCCAACCCTGGCTGGCATAGCTCAGTTGGTTGAGTGCGGGCTGTGAATCACAGTGTCGCAGGTTTGATTCCCAGCTAGGGTACATGCCTGGGTTGCAGGCCATAACCCCCAGCAACTGCACACTGATGTTTCTCTCTCTCTCTCTATCTCCCTCCCTTCCCTCTCTAAAAATAAATAAATAAAATCTTAAAAAAAAAGAATGACTTGTTCATTTAAAAAAAAAGAAGATATTGGCAAGACATATTCAAAGTTCTGGAAAGCAAGAACCTACAACCAAGATCTCTCTACACAGCAAAGCAATCATTTAGAATATGCAGACAGATAAAGAGCTTCCCAGACAAGGAAAAACTAAAGGAGTTAATCATCACCAAACCAGTATTACAGGAAATGTGAAAAGGTCTTCTTGAAGAAGGAGAAGATCAAAACTATGGACAATAAAATGGCAATAAATACATCTCTATCAACAACTGAACCTAAAAAAAAACCCAAACAAACCCACAACAAAATAAACAAGCAGAACAGAAACAGTATCAGATAAAAGAATATTTTGATGGCTGCCAGATGGGAGGGGGTTAGGAGGATAGGTAAGAAAGGTGAAGGGATTAAAAAGTACAAATTTGTAATTAAAGAATAGTCATGGGGCTGTAAAGTACAGCATAGGGAATAGGGTAGCCAAAGAACATTAATGCAGGACCCATGGACATGGACAATGGTGTGGGGATTGCCTGAGAGAGTGGGAGGGGCTGGGTGGAGGGGGACAAAGGGGGGAAATTTGGGATAACTGTAATAGTATAAACAATAAAATATAATTAAAAAAGAAAAATAAAATTTAAATTAAAAAATAAATAAATGCAATAAAATATATGTACTCTGTATTATTTCATATATTACATGGCTTGCCTTTTTGCTTTCTCAGTAATATCTTTAAAAATATTAATAGACCTTATTTTTTTCAGGAGTTTATCTTTAAGAAAGGTGAAGTAGAAACTATTAAAAAGTTCCCCTACACCCTCCCAACCCCTTAGTTACTCTGTTATTAACATCTTGTATTAGTATGTTGTTTGGGTTATAATTTATGGGCCCATATTGATATATTATTATTAAATCCTATAGCTTACTTTAAGGTTTTTTTTCTGTTTCTGTTCTGCTTGTTCATTTATTTTGCTTTTTAACTTAAATTATTGATAGATATGTACTTGTAGCAATTTTATAGCAATTGTTTTATTTTTTGTTTTTTTTTTCTTCTTTAGTAGAACCCTACATTTCATTTAATACTGGTTTGGTGGTTACAAACTCCTTTAGCTTTTTCTTGTTTGGGAAACTCTTTATATGTCCTTTGATTATAAGAGCATCTGTCAAAATTATAGAAGTTAGAATTATAGCAAGGATTTTTTTGGAGGATTCATAGACGGAAGAGAGTTAGGAGGAAAACATTATAGGTAGATAAAAAGGGAATGGAATATCTGGTGAATAATATTGGTTAGTGGCTAAATCTGCACATTTCAGGTCTAGGAAGTGAGGATAAAACTTTATTTACAAATCATTTATGAACATAACTTTATTTATTCCCATTTAGGGCCATTGCTATTATCAAGGATATGCTGCAGAGATTCCAAAATCAGCTGTGACACTTAGCACCTGTTCTGGACTCAGGTAATGGCATATTCTAGAGATGTGCATGATAAACTATCTTGTGTAACACTTTAATTTTTAAAAATCCCTTGAATTGTAGAGTGAATGCAAAGAAAATATAGGCTTTGATTGTGTTTCTTCTCATATATATATTTTCCTTGTCCTCCTCTTATCATTTTTAATATATTTTTGTCTCTATCCTAGCTTATAGTCATAAAATTTATTTACCAAAAACCCACTAGTATAAAGAATATTCACATTTATTAACCACCTAGAACCACAGTGACTCATACATGCCATATAGATAGAAGGTGTAAGATTGGATTGAAGTTAATTTGAGTAAGCTGGGACTATTCTTAGATTAAATTAAACCATAAAGGCCACTATAAAGTTTCTATAAAATGTTTTTACTTAGTTTTGACTTATAGTGCTCGGTGGAAATCTATATTAATTCCTATCATTTATTTTTTATCTGTTTAAATATTCAGAGGATTATTGCAGTTGGAGAATGTCAGTTATGGAATTGAACCATTGGAGTCTGCAGCTATGTATGAACATATACTTTATCAAATAAAGAATAATGAAATTGATTTTTTTTCTTTACAAGAAAATGATTCTACAATCCAAACTGCAAATCAGCCCTATAAGATTCTTGTGAAGTCAGAAGTAAGCAACCATTTTCTGAAATCTTCATTTTTGTTGATTTTGATAAATGTACTCATACTGAAATGTGTTATATTTGGAAAACAAATTTAAACTGATACTGATTATATTAAAACCTCTTGTAAGATATTTATCTTAAATACTATATGAATAGATAAATAAAAATGTTTATTCCTATAAAATTTAGAGAATGTGATAGATGCAAACACACATACTTCAAAGTGAACATTCTTACATTTTCCTAATTGCATTTTTATGCAGATGTACATAGTTGCATTGTTACTGAATTTGCATCTTACTAATAGAATGCTACCCAAATTTGTTGATTATTATTTTGTCAGTATTATTTTGCCAATATATATTTTTCTTTGTAGAAGAGTATTATTATGAGTAATATATGCTACTAAATTTTTATTTTTATTGTTGACACTGTCACAGATGTTCCCATTTTCCTCCCCTTTGCCCATCTCCACCCAGTCCCTGCACTCCCTTCTCTCTGGCTAGCACTACACTGTTGTCTGTGCCTATGAGTTATGCATATATGTTCTTTGGTGAATCCCATCACCTTCTTTCATCTGGTCCTCCCTTCCTCCCCACTGTGACAGCTATCAGTCTGTTCCATGTGTCCATCCTTCTGTTTCTATTTTGCTTGTCAGTTTATTTTGTTCATTATATTCCACATGTAAGTGAGATCATATGGTATTTGTCTTTCTATGACTAGCTTATTTCACTTAGCATAATGATCCATCCATGCTGTTGCAAAAGGTAAGAGTTCCTTGTTTTTTACAGCCATGTAGTATTCCATTGTGTAAATGTACCACTGCTTTTTTATCCAGTCATGTACTGTATCTGCTGATGGGTATCTGGGCTGTTTCCAAATCTTGGTTACTGTAAACAACTCTGCCATAAATATAAGGGGGTATATATTCTTTTGAATTGGTGTTTCAGGATTCTTAGGATGTGTTCCCAGAAGTGGGAATCATTGGGTCAAAAGGCAATTAAATTTTTAATTTTTTTGAGGAAATTCTTTTTGTTTTCCACAGTGATTGCACCAGTCTGCATTCCCAACAGTGCACTAGGGTCTCCTTTTCTCCACATCCCAGTCAGCAAACTTGTTGTTTGTTGATTTATTGATGGTAGCCAGTCTGGTAGGTGTGAGGTTATGTCTCACTGTGGTTTTAACTTGCATCTCTCTGATGATTAGAGATGTTGAACTTTTTTTTCTAATGTGTCGGCCATTTGTATGTCCTGTTTGGAGAAGTGTCTATTCAGTTCCTTAGCCTATTTTTTACTTGGATTGTTTTTTTGGTATGGAGTTGTATAAATTCTTTATATATTTTGAAGTTAGTCTCTTATCAGATGTATCATTGGCAAATATGTTATCCCATACACTGGGTTCCCTTTTAATTTTGATGAGGTTTTCCTTTGTTGTACAGAAGCTTTTTATTTTGATGTAGTCCCATTTATTTATGTTTTCCTTTGTTTCCCTTACCCTAGGAGGCATATTGACAAAAGCATTATTTTGAGAGTTGTCTGAGATTTTACTGCCTATGTTTTCTTCAAGAGGTGTTGTGATTTCGCAACTTACATTTAAGTCTTTTATCCATTTTGAGTTTTTTCTTGTGTATGGAGTTAAGTTGGTTGTACTTTCATATTTTTGCTTGTGCCTGTTCAATATTCCCAACACCATTAAAAAGACTCTCTACTCCATTATTTGCTTTTGCGTCCTTTGTCAAATATTAATTGATCATAAAAGTGTGGGTTGATTTCTCTGTGTTGTTCCATTGATGTATATGCCTGTTCTTATGCCATTACCAGGCTGTTTTGATTACAATGGTCTTATAGTATGGTTTGATATCAGGTATAGTGATCCCTTCAACTTTGTTCTTCCTTCTCAAGTTTGCTGAGGCTATTCTGGGTCTCTTTTGGTTCCATATAAATTTCTAGGTATGTGCTCTAGATCTATGAGGTATGAAATTTGTGTTTTAATAAGAACTTCATTGGATACATAGATTGCCTTGGGTGGTATGGGCATTTTAATGATGTTTTAAACATTTTATTTATTTTTTATTTATTTTATTTTTTATTTTAATTGTTGTTCAAGTACAGTTTTCTGTCTTTTACTCCCATCCCAGCCAACACCCCCAGCCCTCCTCACCTCCCTCCCATTTCCACACCCACCCCCATAGTTTTTGTCCATGTGTTCTTTATACTTGTTTCTGCAAACCCTTCCCCTTTTCCCCTGAAATTCCCTCCCTTCTCCCCTCTGGTCACTGTCAGCCTTCTCTCTATTTCAGTGTCTTTGGTTATATTTTGCTTGTTTGTTTGTCTTGTCATTTAGATTCCTGTTAAAGGTGAGATCATATGACAATTGTCTTTCACCGCCTGGCTAATTTCACTTAGCATAATGCTTTCCAGTTCCATCCATGCTGTCCCAAAGGGTAGGAGCTCTTTCTTTCTTTCTGCTGCATACTATTCCATTGTGTAAATGTACCATAGCTTTTTGATCCATTCATTTACTGATGGGCACCTAGGTTGTTTCCAACACTTGGCTATTGTAAATTGTGCTGCTATGAACATTGGGGTGCTCTTGGATTGGTGTTTCAGGGTTCTTAGGATATAATCCTAGCAGTGGAATTGCTGGGTCAAAAGGCAGATCCATTTTTAGTTTTCTGAGGAAGTTCCATACTATTTTCCATAGTGGTTGCACCAGTCTGCAATCCTACCAACAGGGCAGTAGGATTCCCTTTTCTCCACAACCTCTCCAACACTTGTTGTTTGTTGCTTTGTTGATGCTGGCCATTCTCACTGGTGTGAAGTGGTATCTCATTATGGTTTTAATTTGCGTCTCTCTGATAGTTAGCAATATTGAGCATCTTTTCATGTGTCTCTGGATCCTCTGTATGTCCTCTTTGGAGAATTCTTTGAATGCATGAACACAGTAAATGCTTCTACATATTTGTATTTTTGTCAATTTTTTTCTTCAATGTCTTATAATTTTCCAAGTTACAAGTGTTTACCTCCTTGGTTAAATTTATTCCTAGGTACCTTATTTTGTTTTTGTTGCATAGTAAATGAGATTGTTTTCTTAGTTTCTATTTCTGATAGTTTGTTATTATTGTATGGAAATACCATTAATTTCTGAATATTAATTTTGTACTGCTACTTTGCTGAATTCATTTATTAGGTCTAGTAGCTTTTGGGTGTAGTCTTTATGGTTTTCTGTGTACAATATCATGTCATTTGCAATCCATGACAATTTTACTTCTTCCTTTACAATTTGAATGCATTTTATTTTTTCTTCTTGTCTGATTTCTGTGGCTAGGACTTCCAGTACTATGTTGAGTAAGAGTAGTGATAGCCGACATCCCTGTCTTTTTACTGATCTTAAGGGAAATGTTTTTAGTTTTTGTCCATTGAGTGTGATTATTGGATGGAGTTTGGCATATATGGCCTTTATTACACTGAGGTATGTTCCCTGTATTCCCTCTTTGCTGAGAGTTTTTATCATATATGGGTGCTGGATTTTATCAAAAGTTTTTTTGCATCTGCTGATATGATCATGTGGTTTTTGTCCTTCATTTAGTTTATGTGGTGTGTCATGTTTATTGACTTGTGGATATTTTACCAACCTTGCATCCCTAGAATAAATTCTAGTTGATCATGGTTATGACAAATGCCATTAAATTTTAAAGCAATGAATGTCCAGCTCTCATTGGTGTAACATAAGGCTTATGCAGAGTCCAAGGTGGATGAAATTTTGGTTAGTTCCCTTCTTGGCTTTGACTCAAGGTCCCTGAGAGTCCCTCCCTAGACTACATAAATCTAGTCAAGAGTAAAGGGAAAATAGTATGTCTCCACATTGGTACAGGTGAGCTTGGACATCTTCTTTTCATTATTATCTCTTCTCTTGGAGAGGGAACAAATGCCATTTTTGGATAATTGGCCTTTTCTTATACTATAACCCAAGTGTAATATGTCACTAATCTCCTCTTAGAGTGAAAGAACTGCATGTTTTCTAAAATAAAAACAATTATCAGAAAGAAATAAACATGACTCATATGAATGAATATAAATATAGGCAAGAGAGGAAAATGCAAAATTCAAAGTGAATGAAAAGCAATGTCGATGTTATTTTATATTCATGTACTGCCTCATAGGTGCCACATATTGTTTTAAGTGCTTTTACATTTAACCCTTCTTTGCAGTTCTTTCAACAATTCTAGTATTAGCGCCATTGCCAAATGCAGGCAAGAATGTGGAACCATTGGTACTTATTAATTCTTGGTAAAAATGCAGAATGATCAAATGACTTTAGAAAATAATCTGGCACTTTCAAGCCATTTTTACACACCCACAATTACTGTATGACTCAGATATTCCAATTCTAAGTACCAAGAAAAATGAAAGAAAAAAAACTGCAGAAAGGCCTGTGCAATAATACTTATAACAGCTTTTTAAATAATAGCTACAATAGCTAGATAAGCACATGGTCAACAGGTTATTGCATATACCAGCTGCAATGTGTGCCTTCAATGGCATACTGCATAGAAAAAAGCTAATGCATTAACTAATATTGAGAACAACAACATGGGGACTGTTGAATGGAAGAAACCCAACAGAAATAAATACATGCCCTATGATTCCATGTATATGAAATTCTAGTATAGATCATTGTAACCCATGTTGAAAAAAAGCAAATCATTGGTTGTCTTGAGCCCCGTGGGCTACTGCCTTGGAAGGGGGTGATGGGAACATTTTTTGTCTTACTTATGGAAATGGTTACATGGCTACATTAATACTAATGCATATAACTGTATACTTAAAATGGATGCATTTTATTGAGTGTAAGCCACAATGAAGAGTCAATCTAAATAATTTAAGGTATAAAAATAATGAGAAAATAAGAAGCAGTGTTTGGGGGAAAGTTGATGGGAGTTTGTTAGCCTGAAGGTTGGAGGAGGATCCTAGAGGAAGGTTTTGAGAGGAAGGATATATGGGTTCTCCAGCCCTGCAGTAACTGTTTACTAAGAATATAAAATGAAAGCTTCTGATTTGAATTTCTAAAATATTTATTTGGAATCTCACCTGTTCATTTATTCAGTCAACAGCCATCCTTTTGTTTTCCTATAATCTGTATAACTTTATGTATCTATATTTATCTGTTTCTTTGTCTATGCCTCTCTGTTCTGTATGCATATTATGTACATAATTACAAACAACATACAAATTTTAAATCTTTTATTTAATTCATTTTTTCCATTTCACAGAAAAAATCAGATTTCGTGCCATTGAAAAAAACTCTGAAAATACAAATCATTATGGATAAAGCCTTGGTATGCATTATTGATGCATTTCATCAAATATTTATTTTGTGTTTAAATATGAAGGAATAAGAAAAAGAAACATACCTTTTTATAATACAGATATATTAAGCTTTAAGCTTTTTTATATTAATGTAACTCATATTAATGTAGCTATCTCAATATGTGACATCTGCTTTTTGTGTAGTAATGTCTTGATAAATATTTTCATGCTGTGACTCTTAATATTTCTGTCCTCCTAAAGTAGTGGTTTTCAAATTTTAATTTGCACATAGTGGCTTTATTTAAACAGTCTTTGTCACTTGGGCTATTGATAATTAGTGATTATTGACATATGCAAGCTCATTTTCATGACCATATTTTTTATTTCTTTTGTCTTATTTTTCATATGTTTAGGCTCACAATGGATCACCTTCACTCATACCACATATATGCTGCATTGTGTGAATATACAGTGTGGTTTATTGGAAAAGGTCACATGCAGAAAAATAGGAAAGTCCAAACAGTTTCTAAAGAACTAGAACAGCATCTCTTATGTTGAAATCAGAGAATTCTGTTCATTGTGTTTCCTGTCAGTAATCTTCTGCAGACTTGCTGGAGATTATTGAAAATCTCAAACTGCCACTTTTTATGCTTTTCACAAACAGAAATGTATGTGAACACACAATTAGAATTATTTCACAGAAAATTATGATTTTTGTTTCCTTAAATAAGGACATATTCTTTTTTCTTTATCCTCACCTGAAGACATTTTTTCCCTTGCTTTTAGAGAGAAAAGGAGTTAGATAGGGAAGAAGGGGATATATATATATATATATAGATAGATATAGATATATAGATAGATAGATAGATAGATAGATAGATATCGATTGGTTGACTTCTCATGCATGCCTCAACCAGGTAATGAACCTGCAACCTGGGTATGTGCCCTGACCTGGAATTGAACCTGTGACCTTTGAGTCTATGGGACAATGCTCCAACTAGCTGAGCCACACCAGCCAGGGCAGGACACATTCTTAAAATTATTCACTGCTATGGTACTCAGGCCTCTCTGTCAGACCAAAAGATTTATTAGGTTAGTTAGAGATTTGCATTCTGGTTTTTACCCTCAGTATTTATAAATTCTTGGAAACTTAACATTTAACACTTGATTTCTATGTATGTAAACAGAAAAATAATCATAACTCTATCATTTCAATATTATTGATTAACACATAAAGACCCTGGGTATATGCCTAAAACATCAAAATTTGATAAATTTTAATTCTACTTTTGTCTTTTCACCTAAGCTTTTATTATAACATTTTTATCTATTTAAAATGTAATTCATTAATTTTCACTGGTGATTAAGAAATAGAATTTGCCTTTCAGTATGATTATATGGGCTCTGAAGTGGCAGTTGCAGTGGAGAAGGTTGTCCATATCATTGGTCTCATCAACACTGTAAGTGGTTATGATTCATATTTTAAATAAGAAACATTCTTATTAATGCAATAACATTTCTATAAAAAGGATAGCCCTACCAATCAGCTTTATTCACCAGTGGATTTTATCTCCAAATAATAGTAAATTGAATAGATTAGCATTATGTATAGAGATGTAATGTTATATTTGTTATTACTTAAACTATATATCATGCATCTAATTTTTCAGATGTTTTCCCAGCTAAAAGTGACTTTTATGTTAACATCTTTGGAGCTCTGGTCTGATGAAAGTAAGATTTTATCTGATGGGGATGCTAATGAAGTACTGCAAAGATTTGTGTCATGGAAAGAAAAATTTTTGTTTCAAAGGTCCCGTGATATGGCATTTTTATTAATGTAAGTACCTTATTTGCATTAAGATGCAGTTTATCAAATTATTTGATATGTTAGTTGTCACAATTATATATAAAATCTAATATGTATAATGACAAAAATAGTGCATGAACAGAGTGTTTGTAAAGTAATAAAAAAATAAGATAACAAGGAAATGTGATAAATCATTGTAGGCCATTATTCTCAGAGTAGACTATTTACCTATGAAAACTGAATGAACTGGAAAATACAGAACATCTTGGGATAAACATAGACCTCTGTGTTTTTAAAGATTTTCTTAGATGCAAATAATTTATACCATCAATTTAACATTAAAGAAAATACAAATAAGTTAATAGAATGTAATAATTCCATACAATGCTGGTTATAATACAAAACATTAAATTGTAATGTACTTACCTTCTGATATTTCTTTATTGACATAAGTGGTAGCTAATAAATTACTTGCACTTTATATTTCAAAATACTATGCAGGGTTTTGTTTTAATAACTTGATTTTTTTTGATGGAAAAAACAAAAAACATAATTTTGAAATTATAAGCAATGTGGAATACATTTACAAATCTATTGGTGTCTCCTGTGGAATGTGAGGTCAGGTTTGGGGATTTGGGAGTAACATGAACTAAGAGCTAAAGTGAGTAAGGACAGTTTGCACATCCTATCTATTTTTTTCTTAGTGAGTCTACTGTATATTGTCTCTGTTTGTCTTCCAATTGACATTTTTACGTACTTTACGGGTTTTTCATGTATAAATCATGGCAATAAGCTATCCTGACTTTTATGTCTAAAAATTATATCCATCCAGCACTGACAATAGTGCTGATTAATACTGTTTTAATTCTCACCCAAAGACAGTTTTTCAGTGCTTTTAGGGAGAGAAGAAGGGAAAGAAAGAGGGAGAGAGAACCATCAATGTGAGACAGAAGCATGAATTGGTTGCCTTCTTGTATCCACCCCAATCAGGAATCAAACTTGCAACCTGGGTATGTGCCGTGACCAGGAATGGAACCTGTGACCTTTCCATCTACAGGATGACACTCCAACCAACTGAGCAACACTGTCCATGGCCGATTAATTTTTTGGATGAATTAGGCACTGCTGGGTTCTGGGATATGTGTCAAATAAAATTAAAGTATCCTTTAAAACCTAACTTTGTAGGAATTACGGGAGATTACCTGAATACAGAATGATTAAATGCATTGGACATGATATGTAATATTCATGTTGTAAAGAAAACATAGCTTTATTGAAGTATCCAAGTCTTAAAAGGTCATTAATGTTAATAATTAAAAATACATTAATCAGCACTGGCTGGTGTGGCTCAGTTGTTTGGAGCATTGTCCCACACACCAAAAGGTTGGGAATTCAGTTCATGGTCAGGGCACATATACCTAGGTTGTTCCCTGTTTGGGGCTCATGTAGGTGGCAACCAATTAATGATTCTATCTCATATTGATATTTCTCACTCTTTCTCTCCATTCCTCTGTCTCTAGTCAGTGAACATATTTTTAATAAATAAATAAATGCATTTATCCACAAGAGAAATTTTATTATTTAGTTACAGGAATTATTCTAATTATGTGGGAGCAACATATTATGGAATGGTGTGTGATCCAAAACTTGCTGCAGGAATTGCTCTGGTATGTGTTTTATTTCCATGTCTTCAGTAGTTATATATCATTTGAAAGTTAATAACCACTTCAAGGAAAGAAAGTCCACACAAGTGTATCTACCATACTGTTTTGACAGATTTTTAGGAAATGTTTTTTTATAGATTTTGAAACTCAAATGATATAGTTTTAAAAGGATTTTTATTATGGTAGAATACATAAAAGGGAATGAGATATCACTTCAATTTTAATTATTTGGCATATGTACTCAGAAGTAGGTTCACTGTATCATATGACTCTATTTTTAATACTCTGAGAAATCATCACACTGCTGACATCATTTTATAATCCCCAAGTTCATATTGTATTCATGAAAACATCACCAATACTTTTTTCTGTGTTTTTTTTTAATACCTGTCATCCTAATTGGTATGAGGTGATATCTCATTGTGGTTTTGGTTTGTATTTCCATGATTATTGGTGATACTGAGCAGCTTCTCAGGCATTTTGGCTTTTTGTATATTTTTCTGGATAAATAGCTATTCAAATTCTTAGTCCATATTTATTTTTTATTTTATTTTATTTTATTTTATTTTATTTATTTTTATCATTTTTAATTTTCAATCACTGTTGAAATGCATTATTACATTAGTTTCACATGTATACCCCAGTGATTAGACATTACATAGCTTAATATATGATCATCCCAATAAGTCTTATCACCTGACATAATATATAGTAATTAGACTATTATTGACTGTATTCCCTATGCTGTACTTTACATCCTTGTGACTATTCTGAAGCAACCAATCTGTACTTCTTAATCACTTTACCTTTTGTACCCATCCACCTGACCCCTCTCCTATCTGGTGACTGACAAAATGTTTTCTGTATCTATTTTTCTATTTCTTTTATGCTGGATCTTTTGTGTTTTCTATAAACAAGATCATGTCAGCTGTGAACAGAGAGAATTTTACTTCTTCCTTTCCAGTTTAAAATTCATTTATTTATTTTATTACTTGATTGCTCTGGCTAGATCTTCCAACATTATGTTAAATAGAAGTGGTGGGAGAGGGAACATCCTAGTTTATTCTTGATCTTAGAGGAAAATCTTTCAGGAATGCACTAGTGAGCATGATGTTAGCTGTGAGCTTTTCATGTTATTTATTGTATTGAGGTAGTTTTCTCATATTCCCATTTTGTTGAGTGGTGTTTACTAAAACATGTGTTGAGTCTTATAAAATGCATTTTCTGCATTAATTGAGATGATTATGTGGATTTTGCCCTTCATTCTGTAAAAATGGTGTATTACATTGACAGATTTTCCTATGTTAAGTAATCTCTGTGTTCCAGGGAAAAAATCTCAGTTATGGTGTATAATCCTTTAATGTGCTATTGAATTTGGTTTGCTAGTATTTTGTTGAGGATTTTGTATTAACATTCATCAGGTATATTAATTTGTAATTTTTTTTGTTGAGTGTTTTGGTGTCAGGGTAATGCTGGCCTCATAGAATAATTTTGTGAGCATCCCCTCTTCAATTCTGTGGAAGAATTTGAGAATTGTCATTAAATGTTAGCTAAATGTTTGGGAGAATTTACCAGTGGTTCAGGTCCACCAAAGCCTGACTCACTGGTAAGTTTTGATTTAAAAGCCTGATTCAAAGCCATCAGGTCCTGGGTTTTTGTTGTTGTTTTGTTGTTGTTCTTGGAAGGTTTTTGATTACTGCTCCAATCTCCTTACTAGTTATTGTCCTTCAGATTTTATCTTTCTTCATTATTTAATCTTGATGGGTTATATGTGTATCCTTTTCTTCTAGCTTATTGATAACCTGAATGTAGTAAAATGTTGAATCTTGGTCTCAAGTGAAATGAATACCATCATGTACCATATAATGCTATGTAGGTCAACAATGGACCATTCTTTGATGGGGGTTCTAGAAGATTATAATGGATCTGAAAAATGACTATCACCTAGTAAGTTTGTAGCCATCATAACTTCATAGTGCAACACATTACTCATGTGATTCTGGGGATGTAGATATCAACAAACCTATTTCACTGCCAGTTATATAAAAGTAGAAATATAATTACATACAGTACATAATACTTGAAAATGATAATAAATGACTATGTTACTGGTTTATGTAATTATTATACTATACCATTTTTATTTTTTAATTATTTTTTTATTGTTGTTCAATTATAGTTGTACCACTCTTTTCCCCATTGCTCTCCCCTGCACTGCCCATCCCCCATCTATTCCCATAGTCAATCCCTACCCTGGTGTCCATGAGTCCTTTATACCATGTTCTTTGGCTTGCCCCTTCCCCTTCTTTCCATCATTATCCCCCTCCCCACTTCCCTCTGGCCAGTGTCCATTTCTCCTTTATTTTCATGTGTCAAATTCTATTTTGCTTGTTTGTTTTGTTGATTAGGTTCCACTAATAGGTGAGATCATATGGTATTTGTCTTTCATCACCTGTATTTTTTTACTTATCATAATGCTCTCCAGTTCTATCCATGCTGTGGTGAAGGATAGGAGTTCCTTTCTTTCTGCTGTGTAATATTCCATTATGTAAATGTAGCACAGTTTTTTGATCCACTCATTTACTGATGGGCACTTAGGCTGTTTCCAGCACTTGGATATTGTATACAGCAATGCTGTGAACATTGGGGTGCATAGGTTCTTTTGAATTGGTGTTTCGAGATTGTTAGGGTATAATCCCAGCAGTGGAATCACTTGATCAAAAGGCAGTTCCATTTTTAATTTTTTAGGAAATTCCATATTTTTTTCCACAGTGGATGTACCAGTCTGCATTCCCAGCAACAGTGTATTAGTGTTTCCTTCTCTCCATAACATCACAAACACTTGTTGTTTTGTTGATTTGTTAATGATGGTCATACTTTTTATCATTATTTTAGAGTGTACCCTTTCTACTTATAAAAATAAGTTTTCTGTGAAACATTATGTCATATTATATTACAGCAGCCTCTTACATCTTGTGTTTATTGCATCTCTTGATCACATCATTTTATTTTGTGGTTTATCTAATCTTGTGTTGTTTTGTTCAGCATGGCCCCTAAACATACAAAATCACTGTTGCAATTAAGTGACCACTTTGAGTGATAGCTGTGGAGACAAAATTAAAAGTGATTAAGTACTACAAAGGAGGAAAGTCAGTTCATGCTTGCCAGCCAGGCATATTTTATTTCATCATGTCCACAATCTCTTTCTCTCTCACTATATATATGATATTGATATATATCTTAGGTGTTTTTATTTCTTCAAATTAGTTGTTTATCAAGAGTGACTGAAAAAATTTAATTGAGTCTCATCATCATCATGGAAATGACTTTAAAAGAAAACTGGTCAGATGAATATTATTGCTTCTTATTTTCAACCACTAAATAGTTGTCATTGATAAATAGATAACCAACAGTCTGTCAAGAGTGCTCAAGATATGTTACATAATGCAACATACCTGTTCATATTGGAGGTTGAGGGGAGGGAAGACTAGAAAACAATTTATGTGAGCTTCTTGATTTCATCATACAAGACAAGCACAAAGCATCAGCCATCCCTCTGCCAACATTGGACCATGCACCCTTGAAAAAGGCTTTGCCTCCTTCATCACCAGCAATCTTTCCAGCAGCCGAGCATGCGTATGTACATGATATCAGTTCCTTTGCACCCTGACTGCACCATCATGCACTGACAAACAGAGTCAAATGGATAGGAAGCCAACCCAGCTGATGAAGATATGAGTATTCTTGGGAGCTGGAAGCATTCCTTTTGCAGAGTCATAGATACCAAATAGGCAGCTTGGTAGATGATAATACCCTGCACAGACACATTAAAGCCTTGGTACAGACCCTTAATTCAACCAGAACTGTAGATCTCAATGAGGCAGTCATTGAGGTCTTTGAATTCCCTTTCAGCTCCAGCTTTGCCTATATCAGCTGCTAGACGAGTATGGGAAAAATTCAGAGGATATATAAAACACAGTGAGGTGGCCCCAGTGGCACCACCTGATGCCAGATTCCCTGCAAAGAAGCACCAAAACTGTGTTTTCTCATGCACACCACCCAGGAAGATCTGCTTGTATTTATCTTTAAAGGTAAAGTGGAGAGCCTGGGAGGAGAAATAGCTAGCGACATTGGCTAGGTTACCATACCAGCAGGATAGGATTCCCTTCTCCTTGGGGATACAAACCACATAGTCTAGAATGCCCTTGTATTGCTTGTTTATGGTGATTTGCTTGCTGGCATGCTACACCTGCAGCAGCAGCTTGACCCACTTGACTGACACTACCACTGTCTTTGTAATGGCTGTGGCCAATTCACCTGCCAGGAAGTCCTTGGTGAAAGACACATCAGCATCTGTCATGTTGAAAGGAAAAAAGGGCTGGGGTGACTGCAGGACTGGGCTCATAACCAGCTGGAACTCCTGTGGTATTGACAGCCACAATCTTAAAGATCAAGAACAACAGAGCTGTTGAAGGATCTCTTCATTGAATGGAACAAAACTAACAAATTGAAGAAGGGCCTATATTATACATGGAGAAAATTCTAATGACCTGCAATGAAGACCAGACACAAGAGTGTATCTCTCTGTGTCACAGTGATGATGGCCAAAGCAACAAGTTCGTTTGTGATGCTAAACAAAACTGGACCCAACCACAATGTTGAATTTACTGCCAGCTCTATGTGGTTTAAACAGTTCAAGAATCAAAGGGTTGCAAGATGGTCCTGGAATAGGAAGATCTTTTTTGTACCTCCTCCCAGAACCAAACTGGAAATGAAACTAAATTGGGAAACACTCACCCTGAATTACCAAGTGAGGACTATCTGAAAAGGAGACTTTTAACCAAGGATGGACAGAAGCCACCTTGAGACCAGCAGTAGGGATGAAGTGGTAAAACAGGATGGCTCTGCTCCCACAGGTGGCAACCAAGGTTGAGGAGGGATAGCAGAGATGCAGAAGCTTCCCCCTGAGAGGAAGGATTCATGGACCCCAGACTGGGCTCCCCAGCAGGGAGTGCCAAAGCTGGGATCAGCCGTCCATGTAGTAGTATCCATTGGTGAAAGATGGTGGAGTTTCTCTCCACTGGGAGAGACAGAACCCCTTGAAGACAAAGCCACTTTTCTAAGGGGCCAAAGCACCCTGGGTTCTGGCAAAGGGAGGGTGGTGCACACTGGAATTGCCTGAGTGTCTGAAGTGGGAGGCATTGGGAAGAGACACAGGGAAATGGTTGATGGGATCCCTGTGCTGGGTCATTGTCCAATATTGCAGCAGCCATTTCTTCTTGAGAAAAGCAAGGCCCTCCCAGGGAATCAACCTGGGGAAAAGCAATTATCCCACCCTCTGGGATACCTGCTCACCCTACCTGTTGAAATGTCACTCACTCCATCCTCTGGAATTTCACTCGCCCCAGCCTGCATCTTAACTCCTTCTGTGGAGACAGCAGCATAGGCAGACTCAGGGGGTGTCAGAGACTGGCTTTGGGTTGCAGCTTTTCCTACACTTCCATGGGAACTGGACTGGCACTTTCCCATCATGGGAGAGCTGATGGAAACACCCTCCTAGTTTCTGGCAGACCCAAACTCTGAGCTCTGGAGGTCATACCCACATGCCTGTTAGGGGCTCCACCCTGCAGAGTTCAGGAAAATAATCCAGGATAGACTCAGATGTGTGGCTCTGAACCGAAAAAGACTCCCACCATCTTCCCTGAAGTTTGAACAGCACCTCCCCTTCACAGGGGATTCAGGGGCCCCACCAGCCCCACTCTTCCAGAAGCCATTTCAGAAACAGCTATTCAGTGACTAAGATTGACAGCCAGCTGACAGGCAGAGACAGGCAGAGATGGATCCTGTGGTGCTTTGAGACTTTTTTTTACCCACCCCTGGGCCCAGTGCTGATAAAAGCTAGCTTTGTAGAGCAACTTGGCTCATCCTGGGTGTGGCCAAGCCTGGAGGAATCAGCCCCAAAGTCTGGATCACCTGTAGCTTCGAACAGGCTGCTGAGGGCTAGATGTGGACAGCATCCAACATTGCCTTACATCAGCTTCAGACAACATTGGAGCAGTATCCAAAGGGAGATCACAGCAGGCAGGCACTAAACTCTGCTGAGACAAGTTTCACTTTTTTCCCATTATTTTCTTATTCATAGCTTTATTAATTTTTCCATGTTTGCTATTTTTTCTTTCATATTTACTATTTCATATTTCTTTCATATTCTTTTCTTTACTATATTTATTCTCTCATTTTCTTATTCTTTTTTCTTGTTATTTTACTTTCTTTTTTTCTGGTTTTCTCTTTCTATTTCTTATTTTTTCTCTTCTTTCCTCTGATATTCTTTTTTCTTTTGTCTTCTCATAGTCTTTTTTCTTTTAATATTCCTTTTTCCTCTTCTCTTATTCTTTTCTCTTTTGTTATTGTAGTTGGGGTTTTACTTGTTTTTGTTTTATTTGTGTTCTTTGGTAAACCTGCACATGAATGTTTAGAGCAACTGTGTTCATAATTGACACAAATTGGAAGCAACCAAGATGTCCTTTAGTAGGTGAATGGATAAACAAACTGAAATAAATCGCTATTATGGAATATTATTCAGTGCTTTAAAATGAACCGTTGAGTCACTAAATACATGGAGAAAATTTAAGTCATTAGTTAAAGAAGCCAATCTGAAATGGCCAAATAGCATATGATTCCAAATACATGATATTACGGAAAAGGAAAAGCTATGCAGATAGTGAAAAGCTCATTGGTTGTAAGGGGTTTATGTCTTCCTGACATTACCACTTCTCAAATTTTATTTTTTAAGATAAAAGAAATGTTACTTTCAAGGTTGTAGTATTCTGCCTTCAGAAAAAAATTAATTGCACTTACTCTCCTAAAACTATTTCTTTATTTTATTATTATTTTTGTTGTTGAAGTGCAGTTGTTTCCATTTTCTCCCCACCACTCTCCCCTGTCCCACCCACTTTTACCTCCCACATTCAGTCCTCCCCCCAGTTGGCTTTGTCCATGGGTCCTTTAAGCATGTTCCTTGGTTTGCCCCTTCTCCTTCTTTTCCTTGTTATCCCCCTCCCCACTTCCCTCTGTTAGTTTGTTCTTTATTTCCAAGTCTCTGGTTCTATTTTACTCATTTGTTTGTTTTGTTGATTAGTTTCCACTTATATAAGAGATCATATGGTATTTGTCTTTCACCACCTGGCTTTTTTTCATTTAGCATAATGCTCTCCATTTCCATCCATGCTGTTGCAAAGGTTAGGAGCTCATTTTTTCTTTCTGCAGTGTAGTATTCCATTGTGTAAATGTACCATAGCTTTTTGATCCACTCATTTATTGATGGGCACTTAGGCTGTTTCCAGCCCTTGGCTGTTGTAAATTGTGCTGCTATGAACATTGGGGTGCATAGGTTCCTGTGAATCAGTGTTTCAGGGTTCTTAGGGTATAGTCCCAATAATAGAATTACTAGGTCAAAAGGCAGTTCCATTTTTAATTCTTGGAGGAAATTCCTTACTATTTTCCACAGTGGCTGCACTAGTCTGCATCCCTACCAATGTACACTAGGGTTCCCTTTCCTCCACATCCTTGTCAGCACTTATTATTTGTTGATTCATTAATGATAGCTGTTTTGGTAGGTGTGAGGTGGTATCTCATTGTGGTTTTAATTTGTGTCTTTTTGATGGCTAGTGATGCTGAGCATCTTTTCACATGTCTATGGCCCTCTGAATGTCCTTCTTGGAGAAGTGTCTGTTCAAGTGCTTTTCCCATTTTTAATTGGATTGTTTATCTTCCTGGAGTGGAGTCATGTGAGTTGTTTTTAAATTTTGGAGATCAAATCCTTGTCTGAAGTATCATTGGCAAATATGTTTTCCCTTACAGTTGGTTCTTTTTAATTTTAATGCTGTTTTTTTTTTAGCCATGTGGAAGCTTTTTAATTTGATGAAGTCCCATATGTTTATTCTTTCCTTTGTGCCTTTTGCTCTAGAGGACATATTGATGAAAATATTGCTGCGTGGAATATCTGAGATTTTCCTGCTTATGTTTTCTTCTAGGACCTTTATGGTGTTGTGACTTATATTTAAATCTTTTATCCATCTTGAGTTTATTTTGGTGAATGGTGTAAGTTGGTGGTCGAGTTTCATTATTTTGCATGTACTTGTCTAGTCCCAACACTATTTGTTCAAAAGTCTATTTTTAGTCCATTTTATGCTCCTGCCCCCTTTGTTGAATATTAATTGTCCATAGAGACAGAAAGAAATCCAAGAAGAGGGAAGACTCCTAAAACTATTTCTGAAGTCAAAACTGATTTTCAATTCAATCCTTAAGAATTTGTGTATTTTTTCCTAGAGTTCACTGGGAAAAAATACAGTTACTGAAACAATGTGTATTCTTCTAAAAATTTAAAGTTATTTTAATTTAAATCAGTAATATAATACAAAGATAAAATAGCATTACTTTCATCTGTTACATGCCAATGCCATTTAGATTTAAAATACCACTTTTCCAAATTTACCATTTTTTTTGTTTTTCACATTTCTAAAAAAAATATCGAGCTTTGGAATACTACTTTCTTACACTTGCATTTGCATTTAGGTAGTATGCCCACAAAATACTTATGTAAAAATCAAAGGGGTGAAGAAATAACTTAGGCAATATTTTTTTTTGTGTTTAGTATCCAGACAGGATAACTTCAGAGGCATTTTCAGTTGTTATGGCACAGTTGCTTGCAATTAGTCTGGGAATCACATATGATGACATCTATACTTGTTACTGTCCAGGAGCTACATGCATTATGAATCCTCAAGCAATGTAAGGTGTTGTTTTGATCAACTCTGTATCTTTTGGGGGGAAATGTTTGTAGTAGTCCTTAATGTACAATCACTTGCAATATAATTTGGGTAAGATGATTTTTTAAATTAAATATATATGCTAATTTAAATTAAATAAAATAAATATTGGATATTATAGAAAATGTGCCTAATATTTCTATATTCAATATTACAGTCTTCAGAGAAGGTGTTTGTTGATAATGAATTTCTGGGGCTTACTAAAGTCTTGAGGTGAAATTTGTTTATTCACTATAAATATATGTCACAAACACTGACTGTGTTGCAGGATAGTGTGTGTTTGTCCTATCAATAGTTAACAAGATAGGTAAGTCCTAGCTATCTTATGTTAGTCCCTTAGAGATAGAAAAGTAAAAAGTGGCTATAGAATGAACAAAACATAAACATCTTATGATAGTTTTTTTAAGAAGGAGACAAATAGGGAATAGATTGGGAGAGGAAACTTTCTAAATAAGTGGTCTAAGAAATAATTATCTTGGGACCTGAAAGTGAAGGAATGAATCTGGCCATGTAAAGAACTTGTTGAGCCCTGGCCAGTGTGGCTCAGGAGACTGAGCACTGGTCCATAAACCAAAGGGTTGCTGGTTTGATTCCCAGTCAGGGCACATGCCTGGGTTGCAGGCCACATCCCCAGTTGGGGGTGTATGAGAGGCAAACACACATTGATGTCTTCTCTCTATCTCTTTCTCCCTCCCTTCCCTTTCCTCTAAAAATAAATAAAATCTCACAAAAAACTTATTGAACACTTTTCAGGGTAAGCAAGGGAATGATGCGTGAATAGCAAGAAGCTTGAGGAGTTCAAATGACAGGAATAAGGAGACTGCAGGGGGAGAGGGATAAAAATGAAAAGCAAAAGAAATAGCTGTGACCATAAAGAAATATATAAAAGGCACAAGGGAAATAAAGTAGAGTACAATAAGGCAACAGAACAATGAGTGAGGGAAAATAGTCCAGGATGTCAGTATTTCCAACGCATGGTATGTGGGAAAGAGCCTGATCACATAATCATGACATGAAAGCTGAAAATTGATGATCATGTAACAAACTACATTTTAAATTGATTTATGCAGAATGGAGAATAAAAGTGATCTTTAAATGGATGAGCAATATATCAGAGGGAACAACAATATAGGAATATTTGGGAGATGAGTTTCATTATAATTACAGCAGTTTATTAAGATCTAGAGAAATGGAAATGGCTGGGATTATTCGTAGATTTTTGAACATCATGACACTTAACAGATATTGAAAAAGGCAAATATTTTCTTCTTGAAAAAGGAGAAGTTGGGAAATTTTGAGGCAGTTAATATATGTTATACTGGGAGCTCTAAGTCATTCATTAGCATTAAGTGCACAGTTACATAGGTCAGGACCTAAGAGGATAAGGGATCTAAAGTGTGAGAGCCACCAGCATATTGATGGGAATTAAAACAATGAACTGATGATTTAGAAAGAAGTGAAAAGAGTGAAAAGAGGTGCCTTAAGATGTATCTTTGCATACTTGTATAGAAAGGGAGAAAATATTAAAACAAGAACCAAGATAAGATGTATCCTTACCTAGGGAGAACTATGTTTCAAGAATAAGGGAGAGGCCCTGGTGGGGTGACTTGGTTGGTTGAACATTGTCCTGTACACCAAAAGGTTGCAAGTTCCATTCTGGATCAGGGCACATACCCAGGTTTTGGGTGTGACACAGGTTTTGAGTGCAGTCCTGGGTTGGGGCACGTACTGGAGGCAACTGGTCCATGTTTCTCTTTCACATAGACATTCTCTCTCTCTCTCTCTCTCTCTCTCTCTCCCCCCCACAGTTCCTCTCTCTCTAATGTCAATAAACATATCCTCAGGTATGGATTACAAAAAAAGGATAAGGGAAATGATGGAAGTAAAATGGTAAAAGTATCAGCATGGTATTTTAGCCTCCCCCAACTCTGTGATGAAATAAAGAGTAAAAGTAGGAAAACAAACAAAGAAAGTGAAAGCATACTCTCCATTTCCAAAACTGCAATGCACCAAAGATAGCAGCAGGTGGAGGCAATCTACTGACAAAATAACATCTGCATGAGGTAAATAACTGTGTAGGAGGAAATAACATTAACACAATAAGACCTTGAAAACCTGACCGATCTGGGAGCTCAGAAATCATTGAGCAATCTACATGCCAAAAAGTTGTCCCACCTGAGGCTGAAATATCAATAAACTCATGCTATTACAGGAGCCCAAATTTGTGGGGATATGCAAATTGCAGGTGATAGCAAAGGGACTGAACATTTCTTAAGATGCTGGTGTGACCTTTGTCTCTGTGCTTTATAAATCTAATAACTAACAGCTGTCAGAGGAATGAACCCATTCCTTCCATTTATGACTTGTGTTAAAAATAAAAGCACTCTCTCCTCCTTCTTGGATTCCCTGTAATTGAAGCTGTACAGAATGAACAGTGTTATACACAACAGTGTTAATTTGATAGTGACCTTATTCCACTTATCTGAAGAATATAATTTAATTTTAGACACTCCCATGGTGTAAAGTCGTTTAGCAGTTGCAGTGTGGATGCATTTAAACATAAAGTTTCACAACCAGAATTAAAATGTCTTCGGAATCAAACTGTTTCAAAACTGGTTATCCAAGGAAGGCAAGCAACATGTGGCAATGGAGTAATAGAAACTGGAGAGCAATGTGATTGTGGCTTTCCTGAGGTGAGTGACAAACTTTGATAGTTTACCTAAAGATTTGTTTTATTGCTTCTCATATTGTACTATAAATATAGATGTGATACCAAAGGGGGAGCTTTTTCTCAAATGCTGTACCATTTTATCAAATATCTAAGATACAGAGATAAGGGACATGGGAGAACTGACTCACCCTGAATTTGAAGCATTTGAATGATTTAAGTATGGAGTAAGCATAGCATGGATTCAATATGATTTTCTCCATTGTGTAACCATTAATAGTAATACTCATCTTTTTGTATCACAAATATCTGTACCATTAATAATATAATCATCACCTAAGTTGTCTCCTGAATTCTTCCCAAGGGACTACATTAGTTCCCTAACTTATAAAATGTGTTGCTTACCTCCTCATTTTTTGACTTCAGTCCTTGCATTTGGGGAACTTCACTTACTTTAACTTGGTTTCACAGAATTGAGTTAATCATAATTCATGGTTTGTTGTTATATTTAATTTTTGCTATTATCTTTTTTTCAGTTGTGCTTGGCAAGATAACTAATCACTGAATTTTGTTGTGCCTGCTTTCCTATACTTATGCATGGTGGTTTTTTGAATGACAGGTATTTTCTAGAAAATACAAAAGGCCTCTAATTATTAGGAATAAAATTCTGTGTAACTTGATTGCATTATAATTGTGACTGAATGACTCAAATCTTCTGTATTTTTATTAATTTTGATTGACCTCTCAGTACTTGAGAAATAATTTCTTAAAATTTTATTTAAATACTTTCGATTTTTATTGTTGTTCGAGTATAGTTTTCTGCCTTTTCCATCCACCACTCCCCACCACCCCAGCCTTCACCACCTCCCTTCCCTATTTCCATTCTCCCCTGGCTATTGTTCATGTGTTCTTTATAGTTGTTCCTGTAAAGCCTTTACCCTTTTCTCCTATTATCCTCTCCCCTCTCCCTCCTGGTTACTGCCAGCTTGTTCCCAATTTCAATGTCTTTAGTTATATTTTACTTGCTTGTTGATTTTGTTGATTAGGTTCCAGTTAAACATGAGTTCATATGGTGTTTGTCTTTCACCACCTGGCTTGTTATACTTAGCACAATGTTCTCCAGTTCCATCCATAGCATCGCAGAGGATAGGAGCTCTTTCTTTCTTTCTTTCTGCTGCATAGTATTTTATTCTGAAAATATACCATAGTGTTTTGATCCATCCATTTACTGATGGGCACCTAGGTTGTTTCCAGCATTTGGATATTGTAAATTGTGCTGCTATGAACATTGGGGTGCATAGGTTCTCTTGGACTGATGTTTTAGGGTTCTTAGGATATAATCCTAGCAATGGAATTGCTGGGTTAAAAGGCAGTTCCACTTTTAGTTTTCTGAGAAAATTCAATACTGTTTTCCATAGTGGTTGCACCAGTCTGCAATTCCACCAGCAGTGCACTAAGATTCCCTTTTCTTCACAACCTCTCCAGTACTTGTTGTTTGTTGCTTTGTTGATGGTGGCCATTCTCACTGGTGTGAAGTGGTATCTCATTGTGGTTTTAATTTGCATCTCTCTGATAGCTAGTGATACTGAGCATCTTTTCATATGTCTCTGGACCCTCTATTTGTCCTCTGTGGAGAAGGGTCTGTTCAAGTCCTCTGTCCATTTTTAAAAAATTTTTTAAATGTATTTTATTGATTATGCTATCACAGCTGTCTCATTTCCCCCATCATTCCCCTCCACCCTGCACATGCCCTTCCACCCACATTCCCCACTTTAGTTTATGTCCATGTGTCATAAGTTCTTTAGCTTCTACATTTCCTATACTATTCTTGCCCCCCCCCATCTATTTTCTACCTACAGTCTATGCTACTTATTCTCTGTACCTTTTCCCCCTCTCTCCTCTTCCCACTCCCCTGTTGCTAACTCTCCATGTGATCTCCATTTTTGTGGTTCTGTTCCTGTTCTGGTTGCTTAGTTTGCTTTTGTTTTAGGTGTGGTTGTTAAAACTGTGAGTTTGCTGTCTTTTTACTGTTCATATTTTTTATCTTCTTTTTCTTAGATAAGTGCCCTTAACATTTCATAAAATAAGGGCTTGGTGATGATGAACTCCTTTAACTTGACCTTATCTGAGAAGCACTTTTTCTGCCCTTCCATGCTAAATGAAAACTTTGCTGGATAGAGCAATCTTGGATATAGTTCCTTGCCTTTCATGACTTGAAATACTTCTTTCCAGCCCCTTCTTGCCTGTTAGGTCTCTTTTGAGAAATTAGCTGACAGTCTGATGGGTACTCCTTTGTAGGTAACTGTCCCCTTATCTCTTGCTGCTTCTGGAATTCTCTCCTTCATTTTAATCTTGGGTAATGTAATTATGATGTGCCTTGGTGTGTTCCTTCTTGGGTCCAACTTCTTTGGGACTCTCTGAGCTTCCTGGATTTCCTGGAAGTCTATTTCCTTTGCCAGAATGGGGAAGTTCTCCTTTATTATTTGTTCAAATAACTTTTCCACTGCTTACTCTTCCTCTTCTGGTACCCCTATAATTTGAATGTTGGAACGTTTAAAGATGTCCTGGAGGTTCTTAAGCCTCTCCTCATTTTTTGAATTCTTGTTTCTTCATTTATTTCTGTTTGATTATTTGTTTCTTCCTTCTGGTCTACTCCATTGATTTGAGTCCCAGTTTTTCCCCCATCACTATTGGTTCCCTGTGTATTTTCCTTCATTTAGCTTAGTGTAGCCTTCATTTTTTCATCTAATTTGTGACCAAAATCAACCACTTCTGTGAGTATCCTGATCACCAGTGCTTTAAACTGTGCATCTGATAGGTTGGCTATCTCTTGGTCGCTTAGATGTATTGGCTCTGGGCTTTGATTTGTTTTTCCATTTGAGCCATTTTTTGGGGGGGGTGGTTCTGGTTGCGCCTGTTATGTATGAGGGGTGGAACCTTAGGTGTTCACCAGGTTGGGGCAACCCAGTTACTGGGCTGTGACGCTGTATGTGGGGGCCGGGTCAGAGAGGGAACAATGGCGCTTGCTCCGCTCTCATATTTCAATCCCTTCCACCACTTCCCACAAGCAAATTGGGCCCTTATGATGCTGGCTCCCGGGTGGGTGGGCTTGTGTACATTCTAGGACTCTGTGGGTCTCTCCAACAAACTCTCCTGTGAAGCTGGGAGTCTCTCCTGGCACCTAAACACCCACAAGTGTTTTCAATTGGTTGAAAACACTTTTAGGCTTTTTCCCCTGGCGCTGGGTCCCTGGGTTGTGTGGTCTGTCTTGCTCTCTGTTTTTGCCTGGTTTATCTGAATTCAAATGTGTGTCTGTGGTCAGCCAGTGGCCTTGCATGCCTCACTGTGTCTGCTCGTTGCCACCACATGCCCGGGACCACCAGCTGCTGCTTTTTTCTGCCTCAGCCCCTCTCCGCCGGCCACTGATTCTGCCCTTATTACTGGTCTGGATGAATGATTGTTGGACTTCTGTACAGTTCAATTTTCTGTCAGATCTGGTTGTTCTTTTGTTTCTAAATTTTTGTTGTCCTTAATTTTGGTTGTGCGAGGAGGCACAGTGTGTCTACCTATGCCTCCATTTTGGCCAGAAGTCCCTTTGCCCATTTTTTAATTGGGTTGCTTGTCTTCTTAGAGTGGAGTAGTTTGTGTTTGTATATTTTGGAGATCAAACCCTTGTCTGAGGTAGCATTGGCAAATATGTTTTCCCATACCATTGGTTTTCTTTTAGTTTTAATGCTGTTTTCTTTAGCTGTGCAGAAGCTTTTTCTTTTGATGAGATCCCATTTATTTATTCTTTCCTTTATGTCCCTTGCTCTAGGGGATATATCAGTGAAAATGTTGCTGGATGGAGTATCTGAGATTTTCCTGCCTATGTTCTCATGAAGAACTTTTATGGTGTTATGACTCATGAGAAATAATATTGATGCCTCTAACAATTTAGTTGGATTTGCCTAAGTCTCATCATAACTTACTCAATTCATTCTTTATATTTTGAAGCTGTTTTATATGGTGCCACCTTATTTACAATTGTTATACCTTTCTAAAAATTTAACTTTTTACTTCCAAGTAGTGAATATTTTAATCTCTAATGTTGCTTTCTCTTTTATAGTCTATTTGGTCTGATGTATCTACCTCTGTCTTCATCTCCATCTTCCTCAATCTCTATTTTTGTCTCCATCTTTATCTCTATCGCTATCTCCATCTCCACCTCAATCTCTATCTCCAACTCCATTTCTATCTCTATTTCCATCTCAATCTCTATCTCCATCTCTATCATCTCCATCTCCATCTCCACCTCTATCTCTATCTCTACCTCTGTTCATACTCTAGCTTTCTTTCATTTAGCATTTCCCTGATATAACTCTATTTTCACTTAATTTTTCTATACTTTAAGTTCAATATCTGCATTGTTTTAATTTAATTTATTATAATATGTATTCAATTTATAATCCATTATCTTAGACATTATTGTGATTGATATATTTGCATACGTTAAAATAAACTAAAGTCCCTAGTTTATTCAGATTTTGTCTGTTTTTACCTAATGGCTGCTTTCCAAGATTATTATAGATTTAATAGATTTAATAGATTTATTATAGATTATAGATTTATAGATCTTTTCCAAGATTTATTATATTTAGTTGTTATGACTCCTTATGCTGCTGTAGAATGAACTTTTTATATGTTTAGTTATCTCAAAAATTTTATATTTTCTATGTTAATTTTGTCACACTTGTTTTCTAATTGAATTTCAGCTCCTTTCTTTTTATCTGTTTTGTTTTTCTTTTTTTCCCACTATTTCTCTCAGTGATTTAGTAGATATGTATATTTTTCCCTTTGCTGATAATTTTTTATTTTTCCATGCCTATTTAACATTTGATACATCTGAGCTACCTTCTCCAAAATAACAGTCCGGAACTCAATTCGCTTACATACAATTTTTGTTAATAATTTATTTCTGTCATCTTTACATTTTACAGTAAAAAGTGGGTGAAGACTTTATGCAAGAAATAGGTGCTTTATTTTACTTACTATTCCCTTTGTGGTTTAGGATTTTTTGCATGTCAAAGATTGTTTCTAAAATAATTACCTTTTGAATTATATTTTTCTCTTAAAATATATCTTAGGAAAACAGTTTTCTTGATAAGACAGTTTTCTACCTATGCTTGTTTATCAATAAACATTTGTCATTCTCATTATTTCTTTGTGATATGTGATTCATGTGAAGTATATACATGAAATATGAAGAGTATAATATATAACAAGCACCTGAGTAGTTTTTACTCAGACCAAAACAAATTTTACTTGTGCCAAGGAAGTTCTTTGTATGTCCTCTCTCAATAACATGCCCCTTCCTTCCAACCATGATTTAGAATTTAATGGTAATTATGGTAGTGCTTTGCTATTTGTCATAGTTTCACATCCCTTTTTTTTTGGCATCCTTGTGCAATGTGATCTGGTTGATTGTTTTCTACCTTTGTATAACTTACAATCATATGGTTTAAATCATTTTGTAAATTGGTCTTTCACTCAATATTGTACTTGTAAAGTTTATCAGTTTTCAAATGCAGTTATAATCCAATTGGTATTAGTATTAATTTTATGAATATTATAATTATCCACTCTATGTCAATGAAAATTTAAATTTCAATTTTTGACTATTAAGACTCATTCATTTATGACTGTTCTTGCACATTTCTGCCCCTTCACATGTTCCTACTAATAAGTGAATGTGCTCTGTCAAGAGATATATATGCATATTAAACTTAGAATTTCAGCTATCTTAATGATTTAGGCTTTTTTTAATGTTTCCATGATCTTTTCATATCTTTTACACATTTTCATCAGTATTCACTACTATGAAATATCATCAGTCTTTCATCAATATGGTAGAAGGCGGCTAAGAGTTATGCTGTTTCTCCAGTAAACTAAGTTTTCTTGGCATCAGACAAGTCTTGTAGGGAGGATCTCCAGTGAGCTTGTAGTGTAGGTAAGGCAGTAAGTGGGCTACTTCTGTTTCTTTTTTTAACAGATGCATAGGGTCCTGAGTGTGGTGTTTACCAGTGTCAGGGACCATTCTGTTTATATGAAACTTTTGAAGGATTTCCCTACCCAATTTATTTGCATTATTTTCTAAAGGACTATTAACAGAACAGGAATATTGAAATTATACCTTTTCTTCACTTAATTGTGGGATAAAGTATTTTTTGTTTTGTTTTTTCTTTCTTTTTAAATTTTATTTTAATCATTGTTCAAGTACAGTTTTCTCCCACTTACTCCCATTCCAGCCCACCCATCCAACCCTCCCCTCTTCCCCCCATTCCCCCCACCCCTAGTTTTTGTCCATGTGTCCTCCAAATTTGTTCCTGTGAACCCTACCCATTCCCCCCTGAGATTCCCTCTTCTCTCCCCTCTGGTCACTGTCAAAGTTTTTTGATTCAAAGCCCAGGCACAAGTGAATATTGATGGAAATTTAGGGCTGATGGATGAAATCAGTGGTGTAAGTGGACAGAGATGCCTGTAATTGTGTGAGGTCCTAATCAGATACAATGCCCAATGGTAGGACTCTGTCCAACATGCCCTTATCCTGGACCACTTTTAATGTTTTTTGATGTTGAACTCCACCTACTGTCATTAAAACTTAGCTAGTATTTTGGTAACAGTATAGTAGTACATGAAGATGTTATAGCACAATCTTATTTGGATGATAGAGTCTGTCTCTAGTTATATATGCTTAAAAGGCATGCAATAAGGTAATCAATTTTCTCAGTGCAGGCTATCTTAGAATTATTGATTATAGCACACTATCCATACACTCAATGGTATTTTGCTTTTACAAGAATTCATATAATTTAGAGATGACACATCACTGTGGGAGGCCAGGACAAAAAAGTGGTGCTCTAAACCATGCCTGATGAACTTAAGATGAATTTTGTCAACTTCCCATAATTGTATAAAGAAGTACTAGCAGTACCTTGTATTATGTATCAAAGGCTATTAGGATGAATATTATTTAAGTTATTTTTGGTTTGTCAGTCACTGTGGAAAAATGGTTTCACTTCTTGTTTAACTATCAGTAGTATAATATTAGCAAGGTTCTAATTACCCATGACTTCTCTTTAGCCAGACAGTAATTATTTTTTTCTGGTATACAAAATTTTACAAACTCAAAATGCTTTAGTAGTGTAGTCAGTTTTTAATATATTCAATTACTGTAGGAGCCACCAACATACATCATCTCTGAGAACAAGAACAAATTTATCATATGATAAAGACTAAGAGAACATATGAAACGTATAAAAAACAAACTAATGGCTAGGTTAATTCCAATGTTTAATAAGCTTAAAGATACACATTTGCAGAACATATCACTGGGCCATAAAATCCCAAGACTTAAACATAAGACCTGAAACAATAAATTACATAGAAGAAAACATAAGTACTAAACCTGTGAACCTTGCTCTTAGACATGATTTTAAATTTGACCCCAAGGTGAGGAAAGTAAAGGCAAAAATAAATGAATTGAATATATCACGGGTGCCAAACATAAGGCCTATGGGTCGAATCTGGCCCTCTACCTTGTTTTATCTGGACCAGCACTTTGTTTCTACCTGGCGGCAGCACCGTGCTCTTCCTTAACAGTTAAGGAGTAGTTACATTTATACAGCCCTAAAATTACATTCGGCCCTCTGAAGGCAACCACGGGGCTGATGTGGCCCCTGGTGAAAATGAGTTTGACACCCCTGGACTATATCAAATCAAAGAGGTCTGCACAGCAAAAGAGACCACCAGTAAAACAAAAAGGCAACCAACCAAATGGGAGAAGACATTTTCAAACAACAGCTCTGACAAGGGGTTAATATACAAAATATATAAAGAACTCATACAACTCAACATCAGACAAACAATCCAATTAAAAAATGGACAGAGGACTTGAACAGACACTTCTTCCAAGGAGGCATACAAATGGCCAACCTGACACCAAGGGTGAAGTGTGGCAAACTCTCAGAGGCTATGGGGTTCGAGGGGCAGGGATTCCTGGCTTTGTTTCTCTGTCTGAAATGCCAGCTGCCTGACCACTGTGGACACACTCCCCTGCTGTGTCCTTGCCCAGTTCCCTGGGCTCAGCCACAGCTCATACTGCTCACTCCTGCAGTAACACCCACCATATCTTTTTATTTTTTTAACTTTTAGATTTGTTTTTATTAGTGTAGTGATTAGGCAGATCTGTGGAAAACGGGCACTTTGCAATTTCTTAATTATCTAAACATGTATTTTTATTGTTATTCAGTTGCAGTTGTCCCCATTTCCTCCCATTACTCTCCCCTACCCTACCCACCCCCCACCTCCCACATTCAATCCCCGCCCACAACCCTGGTGTGTTTGTCCATGGGTCCTTTATACATGTTCTTTCACAACCCTTCCCCTTCACATCTTTGCTTCTTCTGGCTGAGGGGAGTACCAGCCACAACCCGTTTCCTCCCCTCTGTGGCTGAGTCCCTGGTGAGCCCCCCACTGCTGGGCTATGTCCTTGGTTCCTCTCAGCCCTTCTCTTTTCTCATCTCTCTTGTTTGTTTTCACTTGCCCACCTTTAGATATTTCAATGTGTGGATCTCTAAGGCATGTTTGTGGGTTGAACAGAGAATCCTTTGTTGAGTCCTAGCTATTTAAATTGGTGAAACTGCAAGGGCTAAGACCAAGGAGATCTCTCATGCCACCATTCCTCTAATGTCATTCCTTCATGTAGTTTACTTTTATATATGCTATAAGGATATCAACTTAATCGCAATTTATTTAAAGACTGGCCTTCCCTTACTGCTATGAATCAGTTTTGGTCATTAACCAAGTAAACATTTATGAGTTTTTTTTACTCTAATGTCACTATCTTAATTACTATAGATTTCTAATAACTCATGGAATATAATATTATATATTTTCCAGCATTATTGTTCCAGTCCATGATTATCTTGGGTAATTTTGGCCCTTTGCATTTGAGTAAGGATATCTGGTCTGTTTTTTCAGTTTCTGCCAACAAAAAGATTGAAGACATTGCATTAAAGTTTTAGATAAAATTTGAATTTAGATAAAATGGAGGTATTTGCTTCCATTTTTTATTTCTTTTAATTTCTCTCAAAAGTATTTCCTAGTATTCAGCATAAAGGTCTCTCAGTGGTAAACTTTAAAATTTTATTGCTTTTTAAAAAATTTCTTTATGGTATTTTAAATAATATACTTAAAAATTTGGTTTATTATTCAGATTTTAAAATGCACTAGATATTTTTATTTTGACTTTTTTTTACAGCAATCTTGTTGAATTCAGTGATTAATTCCATTAGTGTTTCTTTAGATCAATGTTACCTATTAGAAATATAATGTGAACCACATATGGTTATATTTTTTAGTTACATTTATATAATAAAAAGAAAGAGGTGAGATTAATTTATACATTTTGAGTTAATATAACCAATATAGTATTATTTCAACATGTAATCTATATAAAATTATTATTGAATACTTTAATTTTTGTGTTTATGTGCTTATGTATGGGTACATATGCATATGTATAAGGATATGTATATCCTTATATGAATAAGGATAGAAAGGGAGAGACATCACAGGAATTGGTTCACACAATAATGGAGGCTTTGTCATGGAGCTGAACACATTCTCATTAAGCCCAGGAGTCAGAAAAACTGAAGATGCAGGAAGAAGGAAGAGCAATTGCAGACCCAAGTGCTCCTTCACTCCATTGAGACAAGTCAGCAGATCGGCAATTAAGTTAATGCTGTAATGGGTTATGATTTTATGGATGTTGGAATGGAGTGTATGTACTTTGCTTAGGAGATGAATGTGATGAATCTTTGGTGATCAGGTGGTGAAATATGCTGGAATAACCCTTAAAGGTTCCCACGTCCAAATACTCATAACTTGTGAATGTGTTACTTTACATGACAAAAAGGACTTTGAAGATTTGACCAATTAAGGACCTTGAGAGGGAGAGATATCTTGTATTATCTGAGTGGGCCCAATGCAATCACAAGGGTCCTTAGAGGGAGGCAGGCAGGTTAGAGTCAAAAGCCATGTGACAGTGATATTTGAAGATGCCATTCTGTTGGTTTTGAAGATGGAGAAAGAATCCATGAGCCAAGGAATGCAGATGGTTTCTATAAATTGGAAAGTCAGGGATATGGACTTTCTCTGGAGCTTCCAGGCAAATGAAAAACTTCCAAAATCGTCACTTTAGTCCAGTGCAGCCTCTCTTGGACTTTTGACCTCCAGAACTGTAAAATAATACAAGCCACTAAGTTTATGTTACTTTTTATAACAGAAATAGGATAATTAATATAATACTGAATCAATTCTGAGTACCTTGTGATGAATAAATTTCTTGAATAGATTTTAAGATGCCCTGCCAAACAGACTGCAATGTTTCTGAAGAGAGTAATTTTGCCATCACAGCACATATAGGTCCAATACATTGGCCATTTGGGCAAAATAATTTCCATGAAGACATTTGTAGCAACCTCAGCAGCATTTGGCTGACATGAGGTCAAGATCCAAGTCTTAAAAGACTGAAAGTAGGGATTGTTAATGTGGGAAAGACATAAATACACAAAGGAACGCTGTAGGAGAGAATCAATGTTCTGAAGGAACGTTCAAAGGAGCGGCTAATGATTTTCAGCCAGTGAGTCAGGGATATGATAGATCTAGCAATCAGAGTAGAAGCTACAGGCCTGAGGGAAGTTGAAAGCATATCATTGTTCAAAAGTTTGTCTTGAGCAAAAGGTTTCTACCACCTCTAATGCCAACAAGCCTCAGAATAAGGTTTCCTGAATGAATGGGTATCCAGTCCTTAGATTAAGGGCAGTGGTGGAAATCTGGACCAAGTCACCAAAGTGTTCTGAGTTACATTCACTTATATTGTTTTTCTTCTGACTAGTGGAGTTTTTGAATTGCATATTATTAATATACAAGTGCTTACAAATAAGGGAAATTAACAGAAGAACACCTTAACCAAAATATATACATGGAAATATAAAATAAACCAGAATGTACATATATGTTAAATTTTCAACTCATTATTAATAAAAATAATAAATTGAAATAGACACAAATGCTTAATTATCTTGTCTATAAACTTTAGCAAATTTTAAATATTACTCTCGGTCTAGTAAAACTTCAATTGTGCACTGCATAGACTACTGTGTATAAAAAAGTATAGCATTATAAACAGCAGTTACTATCTTTGTACTCCATTGACTCCAATAACTTTTTGAATTAATTTTTAATGTAAACTTGTAGAGCTAAGAAATAATAACAGTAATATTTGAAACATTTTTTATTATACTAAAATATTATAATTTAGAAACTTGTACTTTGTGACAATCATAACTTATTATATATCCCCCAAATTATTTCTTGAGACTTGATCATGTGGAAAAGTACTTATGATGTAGTCAATGAAAAAAATCTAAAAATTCATTGTGCATATGTTTGCAAAACCAAAGAGGGTTGAAAGGAATTGCATTAAATTATTAACAGTTCAAATTCTTGAGCATGAAATCATGAATAATTTATTAGCATTGTTTTCTATATTGAAAATATATTAAATTTAAATGAAGCAGTGTATTTAGTGTATACTAAATACAAATATAAAATTATACTGTAATTGTAATTAACTGAGAGACAATCTTTAGTATATTTTGAAAAAATTATTTATTTGATTAAAAATTCCTATTATTTAACTTGATTGAATTTGCTTTTAGACCTGCACCTTTAAAAAGTGCTGTGATCCTGCTTCTTGTACACTGATTGGAACTGCAGAATGTGGCAGTGGACCATGCTGTGATAAAAATTCTTGTTTGGTAAACTTTCAAAATATTACATTATTTTCCTCTATGGATTTCTCTATGTTCTTATGCATTCATTGCATTTTAATTTTTAAAAAACTTGTTTTTATACACCTTTCAAATGTTTTTTTATGTACTGAATTCATACACAGTGGATTTAGAATTTAAATGATGCCCTTAGTTCTTTTTCTGCCTACTTTTCAACTCCATCAATCACTGTATTGTCTCATTTCTACTCAAGATCCATCTAGTTATTGCATCTAATACCAATTCCAGATTATTGGGGTACTATCAGTTCTTGTTCAGGCCTGAATGAAGCTCTTCATCATGAAACATGACAAAATTATAAATGAGCCATCCAACACACATGTGACATGCAATGCTCAAATAAATGGCAGTAATTTTTAAAACTCTAACTTTGAAAATAACATAAAAAGAATTCATGTGGAATAGCATATAAAATAATGAAGTTTAGTTTGGCAAGGACTTCTATCCTAGAAATGGATTGAATCTTCGACTTTCCTTGGGGAGTTTTTTTTTGTTTTTAATTATTTTTTTGTTGTTCAATTTATAGTTGTCTGCATTTTTCCTACCACCACCCCCCCAAACCCCAGCCAAACCCACCTCCCTCCCTTGCTTCCATCTTCCCCCTTGGTTTTGTCCATGTGTCCTTTATAGTAGTTCTTAGAAACACTTGCCCCCATTATCTCTTCCCCCCTCCCCTCTGGTTATTGTTAGATTGTTCTTAATTTCAATGTCTCTGGTTATATTTTGTTTGCTTTTTTTCTTTTGTTGATTATGTCCCAGTTAAAGGTGAGATCATATGGTATTTGTCCATCACCACCTGGCTTATGTCACTTAGCATAAAGCACTCGATAAGGTACAGAACACATTTATAATAACAACACTCAGAAAAGTGGGAATAGAGGGAGCATTCCTCAACATAATAAAGGCCATATATGAGAGACCTACAGCCAACATCATACTCAATGGGCAAAAACTTAGAGCTTTCCCACTAAGATCAGGAATAAGAGAAGGGTGTCTGCTTTCACCACTCCTATTCAACATAGTATTGGAAGTCTTAGCCATAGCTATCAGAAAAGAAAAAGAAATAAAAGACATTCAAATTGGAAAGGAGGAAGCAAAACTGTCATTGTTTGCAGATGATATGATAGTGTACATAGAAAATCCTATAGACTCCACCAAAAAAACTACTTGACCTAATAAGTGAATTTGGCAAAACAGTGGGATACAAAGTCAATATCCTTGGGGAGTTTTTTGTTCAGCTTTACTCTATAGCCACATCTGAGAGGAGATTGGTTAGAATTTGTCTTCTGGGGATTGCATTATTATAGCACTTCATTTTGAGTCACTTTCAGAAGTCTATGACAAATATAAAAGCTAATCAATCAGAGATTTTGCTTGTCAGATTTATTTTTCTTTCTGTCAATGAACTTTCTCCCAACATTATTCTACTTTGTCCTGTATGTGTTCTTTATTACCTTATGGATTAGTAATTAGAGCCAATGGCCATTTGTTTTCAAGGCACATGAATGTAGAGGCCAGTATAGTATTTCTACTTCTTAGCAGTAAATCTTCTTGTGTTTTCCCTCTTCAGAGCCCTCATCTTGACCTTTGTCTCCAAATCAGTGGCATTGATCAGTAAGACATTTCTAAACAGTACATTGTCCTTTACCTATATCCCATAGGATAGTTCTAAAATGGTTCTTTAAAGTGATTATCTAATCACTGCATTTGGTTGAGTGAAAATTCACAGTAAAAGTTGCAAAGGAGGGCTTCAGAGCAACAGCTAAGTATACAATGTTAGTTTACATTAATATTATTATGTGTTATAGCATGGAATTTGGCATTTGACATCATTTAAGGCTGACAAGTATCTTATACTCTGCTTTCTTTCATTATTGGCCATAAGCGTAAAAGGCTTCCTGTTTTCTTTTCTGTCTACTTCTAAATAGGCTAGTTCCCACTAACTCTTTTCCAAAGTTTAACAATTTGACCCAATATTTGAAAAATAACATTTCTATTTAGATAGACACAAATCCAAGTACAAAGATACGGAAGACAAAGTTTAACCAGTGTTTCGCTGAAACATAACTGAATAACTTGTTTTTAACTAGTATTCAGACATTTCTACCTGCACTTTAAGAAATTGTAATTGGGCCCTGGCTGGTGACTCAGTGGATTGAGCACCTCCCTGTGAACCAAGAGTTTGCTGATTCAATTCTTGGTCACAGCACATGCCTGGGTTTCGGGCCATGTCCCCAGTTGGGGGACATGTGAGAGGCAACCGACCCATGTTTCTCTTGCTCATTGATGTTTCTCTTTCTCCCTCCTTTCCCCAATCTCTAAAAATAAATAAACCAAATCTTTAAAAAATTGTAATTGATACTGTATAATACCAATTATGTATTGGTCAGTTGTGTTTTTTCTTGAATTTGTGCAAAATGATATTTATTATGAATTTTTTATACATATACTTGATATATGTAAAATATATTTAAAGATATGACAGTTCCAACTATATGCAGATTTTAGACTCAAGCCTACTAAAATTTGAAGTAAAGCTAGTTCCTGATATTATTTCATACCTTAGATATGCTATAATTTTAAAGGCACAGTGGAACAACAAAGGTGAAACCTTCTAGATATATAGATTTTGTTATTAAAATGCCAAGTGACTGAAATATCATTTGACATTATGTGACTTCACTTTTTAGAAGAATAAGTGGAAGTGTTCTTTTTTCTAAACAGTAGTTAAAAATTAAAATATCAAAACAATATAGATTTGGCTGGATTACAAAAGTAATCCATAGCTCATACTTACCACTTCAGTCTTCATTTTATTTTTATTACTTTTTTGGCCAGAGTTTACATCAATAGTATTCCATACTACAAGAAACAGCCAGACAACCATACATTGTAATGAGTGGTCACCCTGCTGCCGCAAGCACCCATGTGGCTCCATACCCAGTTATCTTGACACTATTGACTATATTCCCCATGCTGCAAACTACTTTCTATGGCTATTCTGCAACTACCAAGTTGTACTGCTTAATCCCTTCACCTTTTTCACTCTACCTCCTAGACCCTCTTCCCTCTGACAGCCATCAATCTGTTCTCTGTATTCATGAGTCTGTTTCTATTTTGCTCTTTAAAACTTGTTTATTAGATTCTATACATAAGTGAAATCATATAGTATTTGTCTTTCTCTGACTGGCTTATTTTACTAAGCATAATACCCTCTAGGGCCATTCATAATGTTGTAAGACGTTGTATCTTGATAATGGCCAATCAAAGGAAAACAAATGCTTAAGAAGTTTAAGTAAAAGATGAGTCTAACTTCATGCTCAGGTGAATCTACATTTGAAACAGAAAAAAGAGAATTCTTTTTTAAAAGATTTTATTTATTTATTTTTAGAGAGGGAAAGGAGGGAGAAAGGGAGAGAGAGAGAAACATCAATGTGCGGTTGCTGGGGGCTGTGCCCTGCAACCCAGGCATGTGCCCTGACTGGGAATCGAACCTGCGACATTTTGTTTCGCAGCCCGCACTCAATCCACTGAGCTATGCCAGCCAGGGTGAAAAAAAGAGAATTCTTATTCTATACATCTATTGAGTGTCCTTGCATTTTTGTGGACATGTCTCAAACAAAGTTCCTCTATATGTAATATAGATAGCTCATGGCACTTCCTGGCTTTTCTAGTCCATAGAACAATATTTCAAGAGTAGAGAGATCATTTCTTTCCCAACAACTGCCTCAATGCTCAGCGCTGGAGGAAACCATGACTGATCTGGCTAAGTTAAGTTTCTCACCACTGTTCCATTCACTGTGTCTAGGGAGAAGTGTTCTGATGGTCATCCTGAGTCAGAAGCAGATTCATGACTTATAACCCCCTCATGGCAGAGGTGGAGTAGGCCCTGGAAGAAAATTACTTGAAATGAAAAAGATGTGCATTAAGTAGTATTTTAGAAATATATTAAAGACTGGCGTCTGAGTTAGTACTGCATTTCAGGAGTGCAATTAGTCCCTAAGAATCAACAGTTGAAAAACATGCATTGCTTGACATCAGATATTTTCTTTTTATCTTGAAGTAAATATGTAATATAACCATAGCATTATAACTATGAGAGCTTTCATTAGAGCCTTTTTAAAAAGTTGAGGTAAAAATCACATAAGGTAAAATGAACTATTTTTAAGTGAAAAATTCAGTGACATTTAGTACATTCACAATGCTGTGCAGCTACCACCTCTATCTAGTTCCAAAACAAGCCCGTGATCCAAACAGAAAACCCATAACCAATTAAACACTTGCTATCCTTTTCTCTTTCCTGTCAGGCTCTGGCAACCACCAATCTGCATTCAGTCATTATGGGTTTACGTATTCTGGATATTTCATATAAGTAGAACCATACAATATGTGATGTTTAGTGGCAGATGTTATTTTTAATACAGTATTTTCAAAGATTATTCACCTTTAGCATATGTCAGTCTTCCATTCTTATATATGGATGGAAATATTTCATTTCATGTATATACCACAGTTTCTCTATTCATTCATTGATGGACATTTGGGTTCTTTCCAATCTATTTCTCTAGAACTTTTAAGTAAATTTATAATGATATTTAAGTAGTTAAAATGTAATAGAATCCAAATGATGATTACCAACACAATGCTCTTATTTAATCATTTTACATTTTTGGTTTACTTCTTTAATATTTGTTTCAGAAATATCAAAAAAGAAATCAATAGTGTCCTTTGTCTCAAACAGTTAGGTGCAATCATGAAATCAGAGCAACAGCCTTGTGAAAAGACTTCATCCTAGAACCTCTACTTTGGTAACAGCACCCACTTACTCTATCCGTGCAAACCAGTTTCAGTTTCCCATTGTTCTCACACTGGAAGTTCCTAGGAACAATGAGAGAGCTCAACACTATGTTAAAGGCACTGCAACATTTTCCGATTACAAAAAAAATATGCTAACTTGTGTGTTTAACATTTCCTCATCTTTCAGAAAATTACATACATACTTGCCAGCGAATTTCATGTTGGGTATGAGTACATGATCTGATGCCATTTTGTTCATGTCCACTTAGATTTCACAATAGGTCAGCGTATAGTAAATTATTTCAAAAGAAGGGTGCTATGCTCCCTTCTGGCTATGTGGATAATATGCACAGTGACTCTGCTTAATGTTAATAGCGTCAGTCAGGAATCTGAGTTATACCACTCCAGTACTGAACTAATATGTGAGCTTTGATAAGTCATTTAATCTCTCATCAATCTTACCTCTAATGACTGCTTATCTAAATTATAATAACAGATAATAATATCTTGCTTGGAGTAGTGTGGTAAGACTTAATTGTAGTGTGAAGCACTTTAAAGTCTTTGGATAAAGTGTCTTACGAAAATATATATTTGTTTCTCTTTTTACCACAGATTCGTCCTAAAGGAACAATATGTCGGATAAGCACAGATCCATGTGATTTTTCAGAATATTGCAGTGGAATGTCTGAGTTTTGTGTGCCAGATATGAAAGCCGCTGACTTAGAGCCATGTAGTAATAAGACCACCTATTGCTTTGGTGGAAAATGCCAAGAGCCAGACAGATATTGTATGGAGTTATTTGGAAAATGTAATAGCTGTATATTTTTTCTGGGGTTTATTTTTAAACTGTATTTCTAAAGTCAGTAATCCTCCCTATAAGCCACACTGAAAGACACTGTTTATTCAAGTCCAAATTTGAAAATAAAATTGCAAATCAAAGCACTTTGAATTATGTTGAGGCAAAATAGGCTTAATAATTATAGGACAAAGAGAATAGAACATTAGTAAAATTTTAGGTGATAGATGCAAAGGAAATAGATTATTAGAATTGTAGATAAAAGAGAAAATGACTGATTTCTTCACCATTTCTGCAGAATACCAATTTTTCTCTTCTGAAGTTGGTAGTTTTTAAGGAGTGTTTCTCCTTCTCAAATAGCCAGTAGATGATATAAAAAATTTGTAGCAGACAGCACTGACCAGACATTGCTGCTGTCTAGATACCTCTGTATGAATTTACCACACTCTTAGTTTTAATTGTTTTTTTTTTAAGATGAATAACTGGAACTTTATGTTTTCAGTTGCTAAAGGTGGTGATTATCTATGTTTACAAGAAGTGAATATTCATGGAGATTCGTTTGGAAACTGTCGAGGGATGTGTGAATTTGGGTTTGTATTTAGAAAACTATCCATTTTCTGAATGCGTGTGTATTTTTTGTGTATGTTTTCTGCAATGAGTCACTAAATTCAAATGAGAGGTGAATATAATACATACAGATGAATTTATATGTAGCATTTCATAAAATGGTGTATGTTCTGAATAGCTTTACTGATATAGTCTGAGTAACATTTTGAATTATCCTCATATTTTGAATTGTTATTTACCTAATACATTGTGTCCTGAATTGACATATGGAAAATTTTCTCTGCTTTATATTGCCAGAAATACCCTTTGTGGAAAGCTAGTCTGTCACTGGATGCATACACATATAGTGATACCATTGGGAGCTTATGATATGCAATATACTTACTATGCAGGTCATGTGTGTATATCAGCAAATATGAGAAATCCTGCTCCTGAAACGAAAACATATGTAGGTGATGGCACTGCATGTGGTTATGAGATGGTAAATATAAATTTTACTTGATTCTATTTAGTGTGTGTGTGTGCATGAGAGAGAGTAAAATGTCAAGAGTTCTGTTAGTCAAAGGAACACTTGCTTTCCTATCACTTTTATTATAAATTTTGCTATAGATATTTAAATTTGTTTTCTCACACTTGAGAATCTAAGCCTCTTCATTAGGCTAAGATTTGGTCTGCTATAATTTGTGTAACCAAAAAAAGAAAAAATCAAATAACACACTGAAAAAGTAGAATAGGACAATCTGAATAATAAGAACAACAACAAATAAACAAAAACAAAACCCCCGAATCCCCAAGTGTTTAGTCTTGTAGTAATTGATGAGAACTAATTTGGCTGTAACAAAAGTAAAACATTTACTTATCAGCCTATTCTCCTCATTCTTTCTCCAAAAGCATAGTATGCTTGTTAAAATATTGGCCCTCTTACAAAGAACAATAATATAACAGAGTCTGTTTTGTTTAATGACTTTTGTTAAGTTTAAGTAATATTATATGCAAATGATTTTTAAACTATTACCACCAAAATAGTTGACTAAAAATGTACATAATTATCTTACATTTCAATTAAAATAATTTACATTGAGAAACAGCATTTTGAGAAGTGAAAAATAAGAAAAAGGAAGTGAGTGAGCTTATTTTAGAATGGGAAAGACATTTTCAAATAAAAATAATAATCACAAAGGAACATTTTGGTATTGACTACATTGTCAACAAAGAATGCTTAGCCTAAGAAAAAATCTTATAAGAATTTATTTGAGGCAAACTGACAACAATTGCTGGGAAGTAAAATCTCAATGGATTGGTAAAATGCTTTGGAGAACAGTACATTTACTGCTTATTTTATACCTGAGAATCACAGGAGAAGTGGTAGGGGTGGTGGTATCCATTGGTGGTAGATTAGGGAGGCTGGAAAAAGCAAAGGGAGGAAATCTCTGAGACTGAATAAAACGGGAAACAAATAGACACATACTGGCTTTGCATTGGTGGGTACAGGATAGTTAACATTGAATATTTACAGCACATAGAGGTGGTATGTGGAAGAACAAGATACTATTGAAGGGTTTTGTGGTCACATTCTCTGGTGCAGTGGTTGTTGTTATTCTGACTTTGCATGGGTATGTTATCTTAGATGCAAAAGGACCACTTATAGGCTCAGTTAAGATAAAGACTGACTTTTGTCTAGGAAGATGACACTTAGGGGCCTACAACATGACTACCTACCATGACTGGCCCTTAGTTAGGAAGTTTTAATTGTAGACCATCTTATGTGGTTACTTTTGGTCTCCAAGTGTATAAGACCCACATTCCAGACCTTCCCTGAGCTTGTCAGGTTTAGTATGTGGCCTTTCTTTCTTTGTCCACAGCATTATAAAGTAATATGTCTTCCCTTCCAAGATAATTTACAACAAAGTGAAAATTGTATACAACAAATATGACAGAGTAAATACATAAATTTATTAACTAATTTAACTGTTCATTATTTAGAAAAAAGCAGTAAAATGGTATACACACATATGCACACACTTACATGTATGTGCACATATATGTAGATATGTATATATGTGCATATGTATATATAAGTTTGGTATCATAATAGTTATTATTAATAGTATATTATAATTATTTTGATATTATACTCTATGTATATAGTATATAGTGTGTGTGTATAGTATAATACCAAAAATAATTTGGGCTCGGTCCATGGTTCTGGCACAGAGCTCCTAAAGCCCTTGGAATTTCCTGAGTGATAACAATGTTTTCTGTTATTCATCTCCTCCCAACCAAACCAATGAAATGATTTTCATCAGGCCTCTACATAGCTTCAGGATAGGGCTGGTCACTAGAGCGACCAAATGATTAGAGGTTTGGAACATTTAATCCCACCTCCCAAGCCTCACAGAACAGAACTCCATGCTGGAGAGTGGTATGGCTGAAGAGTGAACTCTACAGAAACTTTTGAGCAGTGAGATTCAGAGAGTTTCTAAGTTGATGTACTCATTGACTTGCTGTGCTGATGATGTACCTGGAGAGGACATGGAAGCTAATGCCTCCACCCACCACCCCAATACATTGTCTTATAAATGTCTTCCATTTGGATGTTCCTGAGTTGTTCCTGAGTTCCTTTTATGGGTGGGTGCTATATCCTAAAGTGGGTGCTAGAATTTCCTGAGTAGCCTATTACAAAGGCTACAGCCTTTGTAATAAACTAATAAACATAACTAAAGTATTTTCTAGAGTTGTGTGAGAAAATGAGCAAATGTAAGAAGTCAAATATCATACTTTTTTAAAATGTAATAATGTGAAAGTAATTTTTGGCTATTAGGAAATATACATTGGTATAGGGCAATTATGATGTAAGTTATAACAGGAAAACATCAAAACTTGTGAAATGATGATAATAGGTTGGTCAGATCAATTACAGTATATCCAACACTGCATCCCTTTCTAAAATAATATTTTAAAATAATTTTTAATGGCATGGAAGTATATTTGCAAAATTATGGCAAGTGATAGATACATCAGGGAAAAACATGCATTTCTGACATTTGGATTGCACATAGAAATTCTTTGGGTTGCGTTTTTTACAAAAGCACAAGTTATGTCTTTGGCCTAAGATCTTCCTGGTCATCTCTAAGTCAAGATTGTAGCAACCCTGTGATTTTATGTCTTAGTTATTATAGCTTTATAACAGGTAAAAAAGTAAAGGTTTTCGAAGAAGCCCCAGCATCCAGATAACATTCAAAAGCTAGGATGATCTAACAAAAAATATGCAAGACAACCTCCACATCGAAAACTGCAAAACATTATTAGAGAATCAAAGATCTACATAAATGTCAATATCCTAAAAAATCAATGAGTATTTATGATATCAAACACCAAAATCCCAGAAGCAACATTTTTTTTTTTGGAGGGAGAGGCAATGTGTCGCTGGGGAAAATTGAAAGACTGATTTGAAGGTTTATATGGAAATGCAAAAGGCTACAAATACAAAATAGCTAATGTAATTTTAAAGAAGAAAATGGAAAGCAGACATTTACACTACTAAATATAAAATTAAAGTAATTAAAACAATGCAATATTGGTACATGGATATATAAACTGACCTATAGACTAAAATAGAAAATATTATTTTGGAGAAGTTGGAGATTAAAATGTTTTAATAAAGTCCTCAGAGAAAAATTAGGTGTTGAGCCTGGCACAATTAAAGGTTTCTTAAATGATATACATGAATAATATATAAAGGAAAACATAAGTGTATTACATTATGATTAAAAACTACTAAATAGAGATTTAAGGTTATAGAAGGACAGACTAGATATGCTTTTCCCTTTTCTTTCTATTGTATATAGTTTAAAAACCTAGGTGTTATATAAAAAGCAAACTAAGAATACTTTGAAAGCTGGAAACAGAAAGGCAGACCAGCCAGGGACCTCATATATCCTAAAGTGGGTGCTAGAGAAGTCAGCAACTCAGAAATACCAAATGGCATAGACAAAAGGAAGCCCTCAAGGTAAGCCTAACTTCTTTAGCCAAAGGAATAACCTGGCAATGCAGTACACTCTTAAACAACAACTACTCTATTTCTGCCAAACAACACAGAAAAAAATGTGACCACACTTCCACTCTCACCAGAATGGTATGAGCAGAAGGTTAGTGGAGAGGCTTTTATTTCCTGATCCTTACAGTAATTGGGGACCTTTACATTGTGGGTGTGAATAATCCTGTATTTCTAGCCTTCCCTGGCAATAATGAAGCAGTGTCCCTTTCCCCTATTCTAGAGCTCTGAGGAGAACTGGTAAAAGAGGTTTAAGCAGGATTCAAAATCTCATAACATAATATTCAAAATATACAGATTTTAATCGAAGTCACTCAATCCCAAGGACCAGCAAAGATCTCAACTTAAAAGAGAAAAAGAATCAACTAACACTAGCACCAAATGACACGGATGTTAAAAACACCCTTCAAAGAATCTAAAGCAGCCATTATTCTGTAAACATGCCTACATGTGCCCTTTCCTGTGTATAAAACTCAGTGATGGTCCCAGGAGCAGAATGATGGGGACAAGAGAAGAAATTAGTGAAGCTGAAGACAGAACCCCTCCAAATAGTCAATTTGAGCATTAGAATAAAAAAATAAATAGAGCTTCAAGGACATGTGGAGATACAAGAAAAGATATAATATCCTTGGTATTGCTATCCTAGATAATAGGAGAAAGGACTTAAAGATAGAAAAGTATTTGGGGAAATAATGCCTGGAGAGTTTCCAAATTTGTCAAAAGGCATAAACCTACAGATGAAAGAAGCTGAAAGAACATCGTATAAGAAGAACCCAGTGAAATCCATAGTAGGATACAACATAATAAAATTTCTGAAAATTAAAGACGAAGAAATAGGACCTTAAAAGTAGTGAGAGTGAAATAATACATTATGTATAAGAGAAACAGTTACAATAATGGAAATAAAACCATCTAGGAACTAGACATACAAATACTACAGAAGACTGCCATCCTAGTTAACTAGTCTTCTATCATCTTATATAATTATGGGATTCACCTAATGTTCTGTGGGAAATGAGCCATGCATTTGAAAGTCCCCTGGTTTGTCATACCAGGCCTGTATGGCTTTATAGAGTACTCATCTATACAGCAGTGATTCTCTGCCTGGGAAAGTCTTGATCATTAGCCCATGCTCAGCTGGGTAATTCCCCCATGGAGGGAAAAGAAGGAAAGAAGAGAGAAAAGGAAATATAAAGAAAGGAAAAAGAGGGAAAGGGAAGGGAGGGAGAAAGAGAGAGAGGGAGGAAGACGGACTTTTCCTGCTTTGCTCAGTAGGAGCTTTAAGCTGCCATGCTTTTTCACTCCCACACCATTTTTAATAAAAAATACCTAACTGGCAGCTTTCCCTGTGTGACTGGGGTTTGTCACATGACAGTCTTCATTTTAGAAGCTGAATCTTAGGCTGTGGCACTTACAATACTTTACTTGGATAGTGCCTATTCTATGGCAGATCACTTGAGAAGCCCAAATTCTGTAGGCATCATTATTTCAATTGCTTCAGCAAACAAAATACCTATCTAAAATTTGTCTCAGGGGATAAAAATGTTGTGCTTACTACATTCTGTCATTCAGAAGAAGAAGTGAGTCATGAATATTGAGAGCTAACTAATTCTGTGGTTTTGTGGATAGACTTCCATTGATAATTACACATTTTATCTACCTTTTGCAATCCTGCCCTTTCAGCGCTTCTTCCTCCATTTTTCTTTATGATGCTGAGGCTGCAGCTCCTCTACAGCACTGTGAGACTGATGAACTAGGCTCTCTTCTTTGTCATTGTACTGGATGTGGTTGCTTTCTCCATTTTATCCATCAGTGGCCTTCATTTCATTTCTTAAATCTCTCATCTTCTAATTGCCTCTTTCTGATTCCCCTTTACCCTCATTTATTGGGGAAAAAGGAGGCTATTGTGTGTACTAAACCTGTCAATCTAAAATTAGAATCATACTGAGGGTATTTTAAATCAAGTTTATTTTCATTTATTATCCTGAATTATTCAGTCAATTTTAGAGAGGTTGGAAAGTTAAGGCTTCTTTACCTCACTCTCATTTAATGTAGGTCCTTTGTAAAAGTTATCAGTTGATTGATCTATTAATTGATGTATCTGTGTATATGGTTTCATTGATCAAAAACAGAGAGAAGTTACTTCTTATTTATAAATATGAAAAAAAGTCTATCTTACTTATTACATAATTCTAAAAAACACTTATAAATTTCATATTGTGATACTAAGTGAGCAATATACTACATGGAGATAGGCATTATTTCAACAATACAAATTTGCTAAGTATTCGTTGTGATAGAGTCTTTAAATGTTTTATTTATAGGACTTAGAACAGGAGAATAGTTTATCAAAAACATTCAAATATATGAAGACTGAATAACATGCTATTAAATAATGAATGGGTCTATAATGAGTTCAAGGAAGAAATCAAAGAGTATCTGGAAAAAATTAAAATGAACAAACAACAAACCAAAACCTATGGGACACAGCAAAGGCAGTACAGAGAGGAAAGTTCAGAGCAATATAGGCCTATTTAAAGGCAATAGAAAAATCTCAAATAAAAACCCTAACACTACTTCTGTAAGGACTAGAGCAACAACAACAATAAATGCCCAGAGTGAATAGAAGGAAGGAAATAGTCAAGATCAGAGAAAAATTAAATGACATAGACACTAAAAGAACAAGTCAAAGCATTGATAAATCCAAGACCTGGTTCTTTGAATTGACAAATCTTTAACCAGACTTATCAAGAAAAAAAGAAGGAGGACCCATGTAAATAAAATCAGAAATGAAAGAGGAGAAGTTACAACTGAGATCACAGGTATACAAATGATTGTAAGAAATTACTATGAACAACTATATGTCAAGAAATTGGACAATCTGGGTGAAATGAACACATTTCTAGAAACATGCAATCCGCCAAAACTGAGTCAAGAAGAAGCAAAAAGCCTGAATAGACCAATAACAACTAGTGAAATTGAAACAATAATAAAAAACTCCTGGCACACAAAAGCCCTGAACCAGATGGATTCACAGATGAATTTTATCAAATGTCTAATGAACAACTAACTTCTATCCTTCTCAAACTATTCCAAAAATTTCAAGAAGATGGAAGACTCCCAAACTGTCTTTACGAGGCCGAAATCATTCTAATCCCCAAACCAGACAAAGACATGGCAAAGAAAGAAAACTACAGGCCAATATCGCTGATGAATATAGATACTAAAATCCTCAACAAAATACAATCAGGATTGAGAAATACATTAAAAAGACCATATACTATGATCAAGTGGGGATTCATCCCAGGGATACAAGGATGATACAATATTCACAAATCAATAAACATTATACATCACATAAACAAAAGGAATGACAAAAAATTACATGATCATATAAGTAGATGTGGAAAAAACATTTGATAAAGTATAGCACCCATTTATGATAAGGACACTCAGCAAAGTAGGAGTAGAGGAAGCATACCTCAACACAATAAAGCCCATATATGAGAAACCTACAGCCAACATCATACTCAATAGGTAAAAACTAAAAGCTTTCCTATTAAGGTCAGGAACAAGACAAGGGTGTCTGCTTTCACCACTTCTATTCAAGACAGTATTGGAAATTCTAGCCACAGTGATCAGACAAGAAAAAGAAATAAATTTCATCTAAATTGGAAAGGAGTAAGTAAAACTGTCACTGTTTGCAGATGACATGATAGTGTACATGGGAAACTCTATAGACTCCACCAAAAAACTACTTGACCTAATAAATGAACCTGGAAAAGCAGAGGGATACAAAGTCAATATTCAGAAGTCAAAAGCATTTTTGTACACCAACAATGAAATATCAGAAACAGAAATTAGGAAAAAATCCCATTTACTATAGCAATAAGAAAAATAAAGTTCCTACTAATAAACCTAGGCAAGGAAGTAAAAGACCTGTACTCAGAAAACTACACAACACTGAAGAAAGAAATTAAGGAAGACAGAAATAAATGGAAGCATATACCATGCTCATGGATTGGTAGAATTAGCATCATAAAAATATCCATACTACCCAAAGCAATTTATAGATTCCACACAATCCCTATTAAAATACCAATGACATATTTCACAGATATAGAACAAACATTTCAAAAATTTACGTGGAACCATAAATGAGACTGAATTTTCTAGCCATTTTTAAATTTAATTTAATTTTAAAAAATATTTTATTTATTTATTTTCAGACAGAGAGGAAAGGAGGCAGAAAGAGAGGCAAAGATCAATGTGTGGTTGCTTCTTGTATGCCCATGCTGGGGACCTGATCCTGGACCTAGGCGTGTGCCCTAGATTGGAAATCAAACTAGCGAACCTTTGGTTCACAGGCTCACACTCAATCTACTGAGCCACACCAGTGAAGGCTCCTAGCCACTTTTAGAAGGAAGAACAATGTAGGAGTGATCACAATACCTGATATCAAGCTATATTACAAGGCCATTGTAATCAAAACAGTCTGGTACTGGCATAAGAACACCCACATAAATAAAAAAACAGAATAGAGATCACAGAAATAAACCCATGTCTTTATGGTCAATTAATATTTGACAAAGGGGACAGTAGCATAAAATGGAACAAAAATAATCTCTTCAACAAATGGGGTTGGGAGATCTGGATAGCCACATGCAAAAAAAATGAAACTCGACCACCAACTTATATCATACACAAAAATAAACTTATAAAAAACTTAAATATAAGTTGTGACACCATAAAAGTCCTAGAGGAAAACATAGGTAGGAAAATTTCAGATATCCCCTGCAGCAGTATTTTCACTGATATGTCCCCTAAAGCAAGGAACATAAAGGAAAGAATAAACAAATGGCACTTCATCAAATTAAAGTGCCTCTGTATGGCTAAAGAAAACATCAGGAAAATGAAAAGGGAGCCAATAGTATGGAAAAATATATTTCCCAATGATAAATCAGACAAGGGTTTGATCTCCAAAATATATAAAGAACTCACATGACTCCACAGCAGGAAGACAATCAATCCAATTAAAAAATGGGCAAAGGACCTGAACAGACACTCTTCTAAGGAGAAAATACAGAGGGCCCAGAGACATGAAAGGATGCTCTGCATCACTAGGCATCAGAGAGATGCATTTAAAACCACAATGAGATACCTCTTCACACCTGTGAGAATGGCTAGCATAAACAAATCAACAAACAGCAAGTGTTGGAGAGGATGTGGGAAAATGGGTCCTTAGTGCTATGTTGGTGGGAATGCAGGCTGGTGCAGCCATTGTGGAAAACAGTATGGAATTTCCTCAGAAAACTAAAAATGAAACTGCCTTTTGACCCAGTGATTCCACTGCTGGGACTATATCCTAAGAATCCTGAATCACCAATTCAAAAGAACCTATGCATCCCAATGTTCCTAGCAGCACAATTGACAATAGCCAAGTACTAGAAGCAGCCTACGTACCCATCAGTAAATTAGTGGATCAAAAAACAGTGGTACATTTACACAATGGAGTACTATGCAGCAGAAAGAAAGAAGGGATTCCTATCTTTCGTGATAGCATGGATGGATCTGGAGAGCATTATGGTAAGTGAAATAAGCTAGACAGTTTAAGACAAATACCATATGATCTCACCTATAAGAGGAACCTAATGAACAAAATAAACTAATGAACAAGGTAGAACCACAGGCAAAGAAGTGTAGAAGAGAGTGAATGTGACCAGAGGGGAGTTAGTGGTGAAGTGACTATTGGGGGACAGAAGGGGAAGGGACTAGACCTAGACGTTTATGAATGGCCAACATTGTGTCCATGGACTGTGGGAGTGGGGTGTGAGTGTAAGATGGGCAGGGGAAGGCAAAGGGGGAAAATGGGGACAATTGTAATAGAATAACAATCAAATAACAATCAAAATGATTTAATAAAAAAGAAAATTAGGTTAAACAAATAAATAATTAAAATTAATCCTGTATTTAGTGAGCACTTTGCTTCAAACACTGCTTTTATTTCTTCATGTGTAACAAATGATTTCATCCTCATAAACTATATGTATACTTTTTAATCATTTGGGTATGATTACTATTTCAAATTCCAAGATGGATAAACTGAGGTATGGAGGAATAAATAACTTGCTCAAAATCACATTGCCAATGTAAAAGATTAGAGATATTGTTACTAAAGTTTGAAAAAATGTGAAAATTACAGAAATGGTAGAATTTAGCACTGATCATTAGGTTCTGTGAGTAAAATAGTTCTTGTACTGAATATGGGCCCAGTTAATAACTCACTGTGTGCCCTTAAAAGTGTAAAGTTAATTCTTATGAAATATACATAAGTATAAAAACATCTTTTACAGGGTCAGTATGAATATACAAGTATATTATAAAAATGCATAGAAAGTGCTAAGATACATCCTAGCAAATGGGCAGTACAGGTTGGCTATTTTCATTTTTGTGCCAATTAGTATCAATCAACTCACAGATCTGTCTCCTCAAGGAAAAAATAGTATCTGATTTTCAATATTTCATATTTGGTAACATAAGTTGTTTTATTGAGTGAATAGATGTCATAAAATTCAGATTCATTTGTTTTATATACACAGGAGTGGGCAAAAGCAAAGGTACAGTTGTGAGTATGTGAAACAGAGTAAACTACAAGAATGCATACATAATGTAAAGAATCCAAACCTGCAGATCTTTTTCCATACATACCACTGTAAACCTACTTTTGCCAACCCCCTGTGCCTACAAAGTGTGTACCTCTGTTCTGTACTAAGAATGATTGCCCACTCTTCATATTTCATGTGTTTTGTTGTTGCTTGTTTTTTAAATTGTAGTTTTGTCATGGAAGAGTTTGCAAACCTGTCAGTAATTACAACAATCCAGTAACCTGTAATTCAACAGAGAAATGCCAAGGACACGGGGTATGTAATGGTTACTCTATTTTTATGTATAGTTTTATAAAGAATTCACATCAGTAACATTTCCAAGGTAATAAGGTTCAGAATTATTTGATGTGGAAATTTCTTATGGAAAGTTGCTGTCAAATAAGGAATTATTTATACACATACACATGAATTATATGTTCAATCAGACCGTTACAGGTCCTATTAGTTATGAGCTTTGAACTTTGTGCAAAACGCCATATAAAAACTTTGTATAAAATGCAATACAAATATATCATTAGATCAAGATTGTGAAATTTTGGGAATATATTTATTAAAGATTATACATATATATTTATACATAAGTATAAACACTATGATTGAGTGTATGTTTACTGTTATGTATTTAAATATGCAGAATATATTTAATTACTTATATTACTTATAGTCTACTATTCTTGTTAGGGCAGACTTTCTTGTCTATTCTGATCTGTTTCACCCTTCAATGGCTTCAATTTGTAGTCTCCTGTATGTCTGTTCCACACAGTATTTGAAGTCATTCACTAATGGACTAGGGTACAATATTAATTTTTACTTACCTATTATAAATAGTGCTGCAATGGATATTGTTGTGAATTCACTTTTTCATATTTATCTGATTTCTTAAATTGTTAGCAATAAAATCTTTTGGACCAAATGTATGCAGCATTAAAATTTTTGGTAATATTATATTGTCAAGAAACAGTACACCAGTTTTTACTTCCACTTATCATGTGCAAAAAGGTGCATTTCCTCAAACTCTGGTGTGACTAGTTTGTCAGTTTTTTAATCTATTCTAATGTGCTAAATCCATTGTTAATTTGCATTTATTTAATAATTAATGATACAGTTCTTAAGTATGTATGTATGGTAATATTTGCCATTTGCACTTCTATTTGTCCATACATTGTGAAATTATCTACTGGGTTATAGAAATGTAAACTTTGAAGGTTTTCAAGCATGCCTTTGGCTTTAAATTTGTAGCTAGTGTCTTCTGCCATATTGATGCTTCATATGATATATAGTGATCTAGGAAAAAAGTGATGTATCTGTATGTCTTGATTCAAAATTTTCTCCCACATCACTAAAATGTCCTATTATTTACAGTTTATTTTCTGTTTCTTTCCTTCCCTAATTTTAATTACATTTTTGCACGAATCTATTTCCAGATTCTCTATTCTGCTTCTGACCCTTCTTTCAATTCATCTACCATATCACATTTATAAGTACTTTTTAAAATTATTGTTATTTCTTTATCCTCACCAGAGGACATTTTTTTAGAGAGAGAGGAAGGGATAGAGAGAAATATTGATGTGAGAGAGAAATTTCAATTGACTGACACCCATTTATGCTCTGACTGGGGATTGAACCTTCAACATAAGCATGTGATCTGGCTAGGAATCAAACCCGCAGCCTTTTGGTTATGGGATCATGCTCCAGCCTACTGAGCCACACCAGTTAGGGCACATATGTAGTTATTTTATAGGCTTCTTATTTTCTAGCAAAATAAATTTTGCTATCCATGTCTGTTCAAGCAAGTGCTTCCTTTAGATGCTCCCCTGTATTTTTTTGTAAAGGTCGGCTCTGGTCATAGCTAGTTTTTCTTATCTAGCACAACTCATAATAAATTTAAACTCCCACAGTTTTATATTTTCTGGTCTCATAATCTCTATGCTTTTCTAGAGTAAGCTATTTCAATTGATTCAACAATGTTATCTATTATTTAACAATACAAGAGACAACAGGAAATTCCTTTGACATTTGAAAAGATAGTGAATGGACATGTATTCTATCAAATTTTATTTTAAGAATTATTTTCCACATTAAAATAAGCACTACCTATGACATACTAAGTTCGAATACTTTAATAATGTACATTGACTAACAATGACAAATAGTGTATTCAATTTTTATATTGCATATATAAATTGCATATATGTGTTCTCATTTTTCATTTGGTTTTGGTTTAAGATTTGTAACACTAGAGGCAATTGTCAGTGTGATTATGGATATGCCCCTCCCAGATGTTCATCATCACCGTCATCCCCAGGAGGAAGCGTAGATGATGGGTTTTGGTTGTTTTCTGAAGGTCAGTATCTAGATCAGTGTGCTCCATTAGGACTTTCTACACTTCTAGAAATATTCTTCAGCTCCACTTTGGATGTGGTTGTTGAGCACCTCGTGTGTGGAAAGTGTAATGAAGGAACTAAAATGTCCATTTTATTTTACTGTGTTTAATTTAAATTTAAATAGCCACTTGTGACTAGTGGCTACTACATTAAACAGTACAGCTCTAAATCATACTGTCAATCAAAATTTTACATAGGCTTTTAATTCAAATCCAGAAGTGAACATTTTAATAGGCTTCCCCTGAATTTTAACCATGGTTACCCAAATATTTCTACTGATACAGCAGAGGTTTCTAGATTGGTGTTATTAAATTACAGAATAGGTGACAGTTTTATTTGACAGTCTATATTCCAAGGATGTTAACTATTGTGATATGCTAGTTTGTAACCAAGTTGCATCTTTAAAGTTAACTATACTATAGAAAGGTAAAAATAACCAAGTCTTTCACCCCCATAGCATATGGATAGTAAATGGTACAAAACATTTTTGCATTTATTTGGTGAACATTCAGGAACAAATGTAGTATATTTGATTTTTCTAAACTTCACAATGTATAAATCTCATCACAGTTTAATTCTATTAACATCTTTTCATTGTTGGCACTTTTGTTGTTATATATTTTATTTATATATTATATTATAAACCTGATACTACATTATTATTTGCAATAAATAGATAATAGATTGTTAAAATTTTAAAATATAAATATTTACATTTGTCCACCTATTTACTGTTTTGTAGGGCTTTTCAACTCTTCTGGCACATTCAAATTTCCATATGGGTCTTTTCCTTTTAGCCTGATAAAACTTCCTTTTGTATTTCTTTTTGTGTGTGTATCTTGTGGTGACCATATGTCTCAGTCTTAGTTTTACTTGAAAACATTTTTATAATGTCTTAGTTTGTGAAAGGTAGTCTTCACGGAAGTGTATTTCTACATTGAGAATTGTTTCTCTCAGCAGTTCACAGGGGTAAGCACATGATATCCAGGCTTCCATTTTCTGATGAGAATACAGTTGTCATTATTCATCTCAATAATATAATGATTCTTTTATTTTTTTTCTCTGAGTTTCAGACTTATTTTCTATTTTTGATTTTTCACAGTTTCACTAGGATTTACCAAGATGTGTTTTTCTTTGAATTTATCCTGTTTGGGTTGCCGAGATTATTGAATTTATAGGTTGATATACTCTTGGAAATTTGGAGGGAAACCCGCAGCCATTGTCTGTTTTTTATTTTTTAAAAAATTATTTATTTATTTTTAGAGAGAGGGGAAGGGGGGAGCAAGAGAGGGGGAGAAACATCAATGTGTGGTTGCTTCTCAAGCACCCCCTACTACAGACCTGGCCTGCAACCCAGGCGTGTGCCCTGAGCAGGGATGAAACTGGTGACCCTTTGGTTCGCAGGCTGGAACTCAATCCACTGAGCCACACCAGCCAGTTCTCTTTATTAATATTTATTTTTATTAAACATATTTGGCTTTAGAAAATTTATGCACATTAGCAGTTTTACTCTGTGGTATACAGTTCTATGGGTACAGAAAAAAACATTAACAGACTTTTGTTCCCATCAATTATTGTCATGATGCACAATAGATCTATCACCCAAATCCTCCCTCTTTCTTCCCCTTTACACTCATTCCCTACTGCTAATTCCTAAAAAGCAATTACTTGTTCTCTGTCCCTAAAGATTTTCATTTTCAGTATGTCATATGCATTTGAGATTCATTCCTGTTGTCATATGTTTTAATAGTTAATTCATTTTTGTTTTTAAGTAGCCTTCTATTGAAAAGATATACTATAGTGTGCTTATTAATTCACTTATTGAGGGTTCTGTGGTGCCTCCATCCACAGAAACTTGTCGCAATACTGTAGTGCAATATCAAAACCAGGAAATGGACATTGGTAAAATGCATAGACATTTTTCGAACTTCAGCATTGTATACCTGCACTCATGTGGGTGTATCAGTGTGTTGTCGTGAATACATATGTGTTTATGTATTTACTTCCAGGCAATTTTGCTACATGTTCAAATTGGTGTAGATGCCACCAAAGTCAAGGTATAGGACTGTATCACTACATGTATTATCACTAAACTAATATTACTCCATATAGCTACACCGACCCCCTCCATACCTCATTTTTAAATCCTGGCAAGCACTAAACTACTCTCTATTTCTCTAAATATATATTTCATGAATGTTACATACACATATTCATACAGCTTGTATCTCTTTCAGATTGGCTTTTTTGCTTTCTCATAATTTTCATGAACTGAATCTGAATTGTTGTATATATACATATTTCATTCCTTTTTATTGATGATTGGTATTTTTATATAGATATATCAAAACTTATTTAATTATTCACTCACTGAAGGACAGTAGGTTGGTTGGCATTTTTTGCTATTATAAATAAATCTGCAATGAACATTCATGTAGAAGACTCTGCATAAAAGTGAATTTTTAATTCTCTGGGAAACATGCCCAAGAGTGAAATTGTGGGGTTGATGGTAAGCCTTTTACAGAGTTTTATTTTTGTAGAACTTCAAGCTTTATTTTATATTATTTTAGTTATTCAAGTACAGTTGTCTCCATTTCCCCCCAACCATTCTTCCCCATCCCACCCACCCACACCTCTTACCCTCAATCCTACCCCCATTTGGCTTTGTCCATGGTTCCTTTATACATGTTTACTGAATACCCTTCACCTTCTTTCTCCTATTATCCCCCTCCTCTCTGCTTATTGTCAGTTTGTTCTTTATTTTGACAAAGTGACAAGCAGTATGTAACCTTACAGTTTTAAAAGTGACTGCCAAACTGTTCCAGAGCTGCTGACCATTTGACATTTACATCAACAATATATGAATGACCCAGTAATTTTTTGGCACCCTCACCAACTCTATCTTTAAGCCATTTAATTAGGTGTGCAAACTATCTCATCGTGGTATTAAGTTGCACTTCCCTAATGGATAATGATGTTGAATACATTTAATGTGTTTATTTGGCATCTGTATATTTTCAGTGAAAAGTCTGCTCTGCTCTCTTTTTCTCTGCATTTGTCTGATTACCAATTGTAAAATGTCTTTCTCCATAAATATTCTTTTTTAGCACTATGAGCAGTAAAAGAAAATTTCCAAATTCTAAGTTATGTTCAATAGAAGCTAAAATAAAAAGACAGAAGTTGAAAAAGACAGAAGTTGACCCCAGGCCTCTTTTGTACCTTCTTAGAAGCTGGCGTATTACTTTGGGCAACAAAATAAGAAAGCTGAAATTTTCCAATTGGCATACAATTGGGAGCTCAGAAACAAACCCTCACATATGTGGTCTAGTTCTTTTCCACATGCGTGGCATGATCATTCAGTGAGGGAAAGGACAGTCTTTTCAGCAAATGGTATTGGGATAATGGACATCAGATATAAGCAAAAGAATAAGCTGAGACCTTTACTTAAACTATACATAAAATTTAACTACAAATGGACCAGAAATTTAAATGTGAGAGTTAAAATGATAAAATTCTTAGAAAAAAACATAGGGGGAAATATTTAAAATATTGGAGTTTGCAATAATTTCTTGGACATGGTACCAAAAATACAGAAAACAGAAGTAGATAAATTTGAATTCATCATAATTAAAAACTTTTCTAACAAAGAGCACTATCAACAAAGTGAAAAGGTGCCCCATTGAAATTGTAGTAAATGTTTGCAAATTATATATCTGATGAAGAATGAATATCCATAATATGTAAATAACTCCTACAATTCAACACCAAGGAAACAACTAACCCAATTACCAAATGGGTAAAGAAGTAGAAAAAATGCTTTTCCTAAGAAGATACTTACAAGGCCAAAAAACACATGAAAAGCTGTTCAACATCACTAATTGTTAGGGAATTGCAGGTCAAACCTACAACTAGTAGGGGAGCTGTTACAAAAAAATTCAGAAAATATCAAGTGTTGAAGAGGGTGCAAAGATGGTGGAGCCCCTGTGCACTGTTGGTGGAATGTAAAATTATACAGCCTCTGTGGAAAACAGTATGGGGGTTCCTCAAAAGATTAAACATAGAAGTAGCATATTATCCTGCAATTCCACAGCTAGATATATACCACAAGAATTAAGTGCATGGACAGATATTTATGCAGCCATTCTCATAACAGCACTATTTACAATAGAGAAAAGGTAGAAACTCCCAAATCAGACAGATAGACAGATAAATAGAGAAATGAAATATGGCATATTCATGCAATGAAATATTATTTAGCTTTGAAAAGGAATAAAATTCTGGCATGTGCAACAACATGGATGGTACTTGTAGACCTTATCTACCTAATAAGCCAGCCCCATCTAGATGTGATAGTGAATGAGTCTGCATTTCTGAGGTACTTAGAGTGGTCAAATTCATAGAGAGAAAGCAAAATGGTAGTTGTCAGGGAGTATGACCTTGGCATAGGCTATGTTATAGGAGACAGCAAAGCACAAGCAAAGAAACAAGAAATTGAATGAACTTCAAAATGAAGAATGTTTGTGTGACAAGTGATATAAACTAGAAAGTGAAAGATGAACTATGGAATGGAAGAAAATATTTGCAAATCTTATATCTGATATGTATCTTGTGTATCCAGAATACATAAATAACTCTTACAATTTTAAAATAAAAATGCAACCTATGGAAAAATGAGAGAGTTTTTAAAAAATAATTGTTCTTCAGTGACAGTTATCATGCCTTTTCCCCCATTGATCTCCCCTACACCATCCCTTCTACCCCCTCAGTCAATTCCCCACCCATTGTCCATGCCCATGAGTCTTCCATTTGTGCTCCTTTGCTTGCTCTTTCCCCTTCTTAACCCCATAACCCCCCTGTCCCCTCTCCTCTGGTCACTGTCAATTTGTTCTTTATTTCCAAGTCCCTGGTTCTACTTTGCTCACTTGCTTATTTTGTTGATTAGGTTCCACTAATAGGTGAGATCATATGGTATTTGTCTTTTACCACCTGGCTTTTTTCACCTTTTTCACTGCTCTCCAGATCCATCCATGTTGTGGTGAAGGGTAGCAGCTCCTCCTTTCTGCTACATAGTATTACATTGTGTGAATGTACCACCTTTTTTTGATCCACTCATTTACTGATGGGCATTTAGGCTACTTCCAGCACTTGGCTATTGTAAATAACGCTGCTATGAATATTGGAATGTATAGGTTCTTTTGAATTGGTGATGCATGATTCTTAGGGTATATCCCAGCAGTGGGATTGCTGGATGGAAAGGCAGTTTAGTATTTAGTTTTTTTGAGGAAATTCCATACTGTTTTCCACAATGGCTGCCCCAGTCTGCATTTCCACCAACAGGTACTAGGGTTTCGTTTTCTCCACATCCTCACTAGCACTTGTTTCAGTTGATTTATTAATGATGGCCATTCTGACTGGTGTGAAGTGGTATTACTCATTGTGCTTTTAATTTGCATCTCTCTGATAGCTAGTGAGGCTGAACATCTTTTCACATGTCTTTGGCCACCTGTATGTCCTCCTTGGAGAAGTGTCTGTTCAGGTCCTTTGCTCATTTTTTTATTGGATTGTTTATCTTCCTGCTGTGGAGTCATGTGAGTTCTTTATAAATTTTGGAGATCAAACCCTTGTCCGAGGTGTCATCAGCAAGTATGTTCTCCTGTATTATTGGTTCCCTTTCCATTTTGTAGATATTTTCTTTGGCTGTGCAGAAGCTTTTTGGTTTGATGTAGTCTCATTTATTTATTCTTTCCTTTATTTCCCTTGCCTTAGAGGACATATCAATGAAAATATTGCTGTGTGGTATATCTGAAATTTTCCTGAATATGTTTTCCTCTAGAATTTTTATGGTGTCATGACTTATATGTAAATCTTTTATCCATCCTGAGTTTATTTTTGTGTATGGTGTAAGCTGGTGGTTGAGTTTCACCATTTTACATGTATTTGTCTAGTTCTCTCAACACCACTTATTGAAGAGGCTATTTTTGCTCCATTTTATGTTCCTGCCCCTCTGTTAAATGGTAACTGACCATACTGAGATGTGTTTATTTCTGGGCTCTCTATTCTGTTTCATTGATTTATGTATCTGTTCTTATGCCAGTACCAGACTGTTTTGATTACAGTGGCCTTGTAATATAGTTTGATATCAGGTATTGTAATCCTTCCTACTTTGTTTTTCTTTTTCAAAATTGCTGCAGCTATTTAGGATCATTTATGGTTCCTCATAAATTTTTGAAATGTTTCTTCTATATCTATGAAATGTGTCATTGGTGTTTTGATAGGGATTGTGCTGAATCTATAGATTGCTTTGGGTAGTATGGACATTTTGATGATGTTAATTCTTCCAGTCCATGAATACGACATATACTTCCATTTGTTTGTGTCTTCCTTAATTTCTTTTTCAGTGTTATGTAGTTTTCTGAGTACAAGGCTTTTACCTCCTTGGTTAAGTTTATTCCTAAGTATTTAATTTTTCTTGTTGCTATAGTAAATGGGACTTTTTTCCTAATGTCTGTTTCTGATATTTCATTGTTGGTGTACAAAAATGCCTTCAATTTCTGAATGTTGACTTTGTATCATGCTGCTTTTCCAAATTCACTTATTAGGTCAAGTAGTTTTTTGGTGGAGTCTATAGTGTTTTTTTATGTACACTATCTTGTGATCTGCAAACAGTGACAGCTTTATTTCCTCCTTTCCAATAAAAATGAGAAGGGGTTTAAATAAACATATCGACACACAAAATATAAAAATAGGTCATAAGCCCATGAGATTATGCTCAACATTTTAGTAGAATGTTAATCAAAACAACATGAGATATTGGTTCAATCTTTGTAGGTTGATTTTAATAAAAAAAATTTACAGGGATCTTGTGATTAGTGAGGATGTGGAGAAACTGGGATCTTATTGGTGCTCTTTTTCCAGCACTGCTCAAACTCTTGTATCTCTCTTCTCTTTTTAAAAGTATATTTTATTGATTATGCTATTACAGTTTTCTCAATCCCCTCCTTATCCCCCCTTTGCCCTAAACCCTTCAACCCTCCAGCATTACCCCCTCCTTAGTTCATGTCTATGGGTTGTACATATAAGTTCTTTGAGCTGCCTGTTTCCTATACCATTTTTGACCTCTTCCTGTCTATTTTATGCCTATCAATTATGCTTCCTCTTCCCTGTACCTTTCCCCCATATTCCCCCCTTCCTCCTCCACACTGAAAACCGTCCATGTGATGTCCATTTCTCTGATCCTGTTCCTGTTCTAGCTGTTTGCTTAGTTTTTGTTTTTATTGTTTTTCCTTTTTTTTACGTTCATTTGTTGATTGTTGTGAGTTTGTTGTCATTTTACTGTTCATATTTTTTATCTTCTTTTTCTTAGAGAAGTCCCTTTAACATTTCATATAATAAGGGCTTGGTCACGATGAAATTCTTTAACTTGACTGTATCTGAGAAGCACTCTATCTGCCCTTCCATTGTAAATGATAACTTTGCTGGATAGAGTAATCTTGGATGTAAGTCCTTGTCTTTCAGGACTTGGAACACCTCGTTATAGCCCCTTCTTGCCTGTTAGGTCTCTTTTGAGAAATCAGCTGATAGCCTTATGGGCACCCCTTTGTAGGTAACTCTTTCCTTCCCTCTTGCTGCTTTTAAGATTCTGTCTTTGTCTTTAATCTTGGGTAACTTAATGATGATGTGCCTTGGTGTGTTCCTCTTTGGGTCCAACTTCTTTGGGACTCTCTGGGCTTCTTGGAAGTCTATTTCCTTCGCTAGAGTGGGGAAGTTTTCCTTCATTATTTGTTCAAATAAGTTTTCCATTTCTTGCTGTTGTTCTTCTCCTCCTGGCACCACTATTATTCGGATATTGGAATGTTTCAAGTTGTCCCAGAGGTTCCTAAGCCTCTCTGTATTGTTTTGAATTCTTGTTTCTTCATTCTGTGCTGGTTGGATATTTATTTCTTCCTTCTGTTACAAATTGTTGACTTGAGTCCTAGTTTCCTTCCTGTCATTGTTGGTTCCCTGAACATTTTGCTTTATTTCATTTTGGGTATCTTTCATTTTTTGACCAAGCTCTATCATTTCTGTGAGCATTTTGATTACCAGGGTTTTTAATTCTCCATCAGATAGGTTGGCTATCTCCTCATCACTTAGCTCTCTTTCTGAAGTTTTGCTCTGTTCTTTCATTTGTCCATATTTCTTTGTCTCAGGGAACCTGTTAAGTTGTAAGGAGGCAGGGCCTTAAGTGTTCACCGGGGCAGGGCAACCCTCTTTGCTGTGCTGTAGCACTGCTGTGAGGGAGGGCCCAGAGAGGGAACAATGCAGCTCCCCTGCTTGTCTCTAGCCCACTTTCCAATGAATTCTCATGTGAGACTGGGAGTTTCTCCCACTGAGGAAACCTCTGTAGTACACAGCCAGCTCTAAGTCTCAGTTTTCCCTTAAGTCAGCCCTGCCTATGTTAGGGCTACAGCCCTCCTTGCCACATCCAGCCAGACCCCCACAGTCTGCTACCTTGCTAGGGGTTCTCTTCAACTGCCGACTTACCGGTCTGGTTGTTCTGATCGACTCTTTCTTTAATTCCTTGGTTGTCAGAGTTCCATGCAGTTTGATTTTCCGGCATGTCTGATTGTGTATAGATTTTTTTCATTTTTAAAAAATTTTATTTTAATCATTGTTCAAATACAGTTTTCTCCTTTTTACTCCCAGTCCAGCCCCCCCTCCCACCCCTCCCCACTTCCCTCCCATTACCACCCTCCCCCTAGTTTTTGACCATGTGTCCTTTAAGTTTGTTCCTGTGGACCCTTCCCAATGTCCCCTGAAATTCCCTCTACTCTCCCCTGTGGTCACTGTCAGCCTGTCCTCTATTTCAGTGTCTTTGGTTATATTTTGCTTGTTTCTTTGTTTTGTTATTTAGGTTCCTGTTAAAGGTGAGATCATATGGTATTTGTCTTTCACTGCCTGGCTTGTTTCGCTTAGCATAATGTTTTCCAGCTCCATCCACACTGTTGCAAAGGGTAGGAGCTCCTTCTTTCTTTCTGCTGCATAGAATTCCATTGTGTAAATGTACCATAGTTTTTTGATCCATTCATTTACTGAGGGGCATCATGGTTGCTTCCAGCATCTAGCTATTGTAAATTATGCTGCTATGAATATTGGGATGCACAGGTTCTTTTGGATTGGTGTTTTAGTGTTCTTAGGATATAGTCCCAGCAGTGGAATCGCAGGGTCAAAAGGCAGATCCATTTTTAGTTTTCTGAGGAAGTTCCATACTGCTTTCCATAGTGGTTGTACCAGTCTGCAGTCCCACCAATAGTGCACTAGGGTCCCCCTTTCTCCACAACCTCTCCAACACTTCTTGTTTGTTGCTTTGTTTATGATGGCCATTCTGAATGGTGTGAAGTCGTATCCCATTGTGGTTTTAATTTGCATCTCTCTGATAGCTAGTGATATTGAACATCGTTTCATGTGTCTTTGGATTTTCTGTATGTCCTCCTTGGAGAAGTGTCCGTTCAAGTCCTTTGCCAACTGTTTAATTGGATTCCTTGTCTTCTTAGGGTGCAGTCGTGTAACTTCTTTATATATTTTGGAGATTAAACCCTTGTCTGAGAAATCATTAGCAAATATGTTTTCCCATACAGTTGCTTCTCTTTTAATTTTGATACTGTTTTCTTTAGGTGTGCAGAAGCTTTTACATTTGATGAGGTCCCATTTGTTTATTCTTTCCTTTATGTCCCTTGCTCTAGGGGACAAGTCAGTAAAAAAATTTCTTCGTGAAATATCTGAGATTTTCCTACCTATGTTCTCCTCTAGGACTTTAATGGTGTCACGTTTTATATTTAAGTCTTTTATCCACCTTGAATTTATTTTTGTATGTGGTGTAAGTTGGTGTTCAAGTTTCATATTTTTGCACGTGGCTGTCCAGTTCTTCCAACACCGTTTGTTGAAGGGGCTATTTTTACTCTATTTTATGTTGCTTCCTCCTTTGTCAAATATTAATTGACCATAGAGACTTGGGTTTATTTCTGGGCTCTCTGTTCTGTTCCATTGGTCTATGTGCCTATTTTTATGCCAGTACCAGGCTGTTTTGATTACAGTGGCCTTGTAGTATAGTTTAGTGTCAGGTTTGTGATCCCTCCTACTTTACTCTTTTTTTTTTTCTCAAAATTGCAGCAGCTATTCGGGGTCGTTTATGATTCCATATAAATTTTTGAAGTGTTTGTTCTATGTCTGTGAAATATGCCATTGGTACTTTAATAGTAATTGCATTGAATGTGTATATTGCTTTGGGTAGTATGGACATTTTGATGATATTAATTCTTCCAGTCCATGAACATGGTATATGTTTCCATTTGTTTGTGTCTTCCTTGATTTCTTTCCTCAGTGTTATGTAGTTTCCTGAATACAGGTCTTTTACCTGTTTGGTTAGGTTTATTCCTAGATATTTTCTTTTTCTTTTTGCTATTTCAAATGGGATTTTTTCTTTGATCTCTGCTTCTGCTGTTTCATTGTTGGTGTACAGAAATGCCTTTGATTTCTGGATATTGACTTTGTACCCCGCTGTTTTGCCAAATTCATTTATTAGGTCAAGCAGTTTTTTAGTGGAGTCTATAGGATTTTCTGTGTATACTATCATGTCATCTGCAAACAGTGACAGTTTTGTTTCCTCCTTTCTGATTTGGATGCCTTTTATTTCTTTTTCTTGTCTGATTGCTGTGGCTAAAACTTCCAGTACTATATTAAATAGAAGTGGTGAAAGTGGACAGCCTTGTCTTGTTCCTGATCTTAGTGGAAAAGATTTTAATGTTTACCCATTGAGAATGATGTTGGCTGTAGGTCTCTCTTATATGGCCTTTATTATGTTGAGGAATGCTCCCTCTATTCCCACTTTGCCGAGTGTTTTTATCATGAATGGGTGCTGTACCTTATCAAATGCTTTCTCTGCATCAATTGATATGATCATGTGGTTTTTGTCTTTGCTTTTGTTTATGTGATGTATTACATTTACTGATTTGCAAATATTGAACCATCCTTGCATCCCTGGAATGAATCCCACTTGGTCATGGTGTATTTTCTTTTTAATGTATTGTTGGATGCGGTTTGCCAGTATTTTGTTGAGGATTTTAGCGTCAATGTTCATCAGTGATATTGGCCTGAAGTTTTCTTTCTTTGTTGTGTCTTTATCTGGTTTTGGAATTAGGATGATGTTAGCCTCATAAAAAGAGTTTGGGAGACTCCCATCTTTTTGGATTTTTTTGGAATAGTCTGTGAAGGATAGGGGTTAGCTCTTCCTTAAATGCTTTGTAGAATTCTCCTGTGAAACCATCTGGTCCCGGGCTTTTGTGTGTTGGGAGTTTTTTGATTACTGCTTCAATTTCTTTTGTTGTTACTGGTCTGTTCATTTGCTTGGAAGATTTGTTTCCAGCCCTTCACTTTCAGCCTGTGTAGGTCTTTTATCCTGAGGTGGGTCTCTTGGAGACAGCATATATGTGGGTCATTTTTTCTTATCCATTCAGCTATTCTATGTCTTTTGATTGGAGCATTTAATCCATTTACGTTCAAGGTTATTATTGATAGGTACTTATTCTTTTTCATTGAGTTTTGGGAGATTATATTTTTCTGGAAAGTTGTCCATTTCACCTAGGTTTTCAAATTTCTTGGCATACAGTTCTTTGTAGTAATTTCTTACAATCCTTTGTATTTCTGTGGTATCTGTTGTAATCTCTCCTCTTTCATTTCTGATTGTGTTTATTTGGGTCTTCTGTCTTTTTTTCTTGATGAGTCTGCTTAAAGGCTTGTCGATTTCATTTATCTTTTCAAAGAACTGGCTCTTGGATTCATTGATCCTTAGAATTGTGCTTTTGGTCTCTATGTCATTTAATTCTGCTCTGATCTTGGTTATTTCCTTCCTTCTGCTTGCTCTGGGCTGTCTTTGTTGTTGTTCCTTGAGTTCTTGTAGACGTAGGGTTAGGTTGTTTGTTTGGAATGTTTCTAACTTTTTTAGGTGGGCCTGTATCTCTATGAACTTCCCTCTCAGGACTGCCTTGGCTGTGTCCCATAAGTTTTGGGTTGTTGTGAGTTCGTTTTCATTTGTTTCCAGAAACCTTTTGATTTCTTCCCTAATATCATTCTTGACCCATTCATTGTTTAATAGTATGCTATTTAATCTCCATGATTTTGAGTGTTTTGGGTTTTTTTCCTTGGGGTTGGTTTCTAGCTTCAGTCCCTTGTGGTCCAAGAAAATGCTTGGTATGATTTCAATTTTCTTGAAATTCTTGAGACTTGTTTTGTGTCCTATCATGTGGTCTATCTTTGAAAATGTTCCGTGTCCATTTGAAAAGAATGTATATTTAGCTTCTTTCGAAAGGAGGGCTCTGTATATATCAGTAAAGTCCATTTCATCAAGGGTATTGTTCAATGCCACAATATCTTTGTTGATATTTTGTTTGGAAGATCTGTCCGTTTTTGATAGTGGGGTGTTAAAATCTCCCACTATAATTGTATTGCTGTCCATATGTTTCTTGAAGTCCTCTAAGATTTTCTTTATGTATTTGGGTGCTCCTATGTTGGGTGTATATATATATTTACAATATTTATGTCTTCTTGGTGGATTCTTCCCTTGAGTATTATGAAGTGACTTGACCTTCTGGGTCTCTCTTTATGGACCTTTTTTTGAAGTCTGTTTTGTCTAATATGAGTATTGCTACCCCGGCTTTTTTTCCTGTCCATTTGCTTGGAAGATTTGTTTCCAGCCCTTCACTTTCAGCCTGTGCAGGTATTTTATCCTGAGGTGGGTCTCTTGGAGATAGCATATATGTGGGTCATTTTTTCTTATCCATTCAGCTATTCTATGTCTTTTGATTGGAGCATTTAATCCATTTACGTTTAAGGTTATTATTGATAGGTACTTATTCATTGTCTTTTATGTACATGCATTCCTCTCTCTGTCTCTCTCTTTTCCTTCCCTTCCTTAAAGCAGTCCCTTTAGAATCTCTTGTAGAGCTGGTTTGGTGGAGGTGTATTCTTTTAGACTTCTTTTGTCGGGGAAGCTTCTTATTTGGCCCTCTATCTTGATTGAGAGCCTTGCTGGATAAAGTAGCCTTGGTTGGAGACCTCTGGTTCTCATTACCTGGAGTATTCTTGCCATTCTCTTCTGGCTTGAAGTGTTTCCATTGAGAAGTCAGCTGTTAGCCTTATTGTGGCTCCCTTGTATGTTATTTCCCATTTTTCCCTTGCTGCCTTTAAGATGCTTTCTTTGTCTTGAAATTTTGCCATTTTAATTATGATGTGTCTTGACATGGGCCTCTTTGGGTTCCTCTTGATTGGGACTCTGTGTTTCCTGGATTTGTGTGACTTTTTCTCTCATCAAATTAGGGAAGTTCTCCTTCATTACTTTTTCGACCAGGTTTTCGATCCCTTGCTGTTCTTCTTCTCCTTCTGGTATCCCTATTACACAGATATTATTACGTTTCATATTGTCGTGCATTTCTCTTAATCCCTCTTCATTCTTTCTGAGCCTCTTTTCGTTTTCTTGCTCTTTCTGGATGTTGTTTTCTACTTTGTCCTCTAGCTCGGTAATCCAATCTTCTGCTTCATCGATCCTGCTTTTCATTCCTTCTACTGTGTTCTTCAATTCAGAGATTATATTCTTCATTTCCTCTTAGCCTTTGTTGAGAGTTTCTATTTCCTTTTTCATGTTTATATAGTTTGCAGTGAGATTGATGTAGTTTCCTTCTAATTTCTGATAGCTCATTGTGAGTTCATTGAAATTCCTGATAATCATTGTTTTGAACTCACTATCTGATAGTTGAGTTGCCTCTATTTCATTTAGCATTTTTCCTGAGGCTTCCTCATTTCCCTTCAATCGGGGTTTGTTTCTTTGTTTTCTCATTGTTCGTGGGTTTCTTCTTGTTAGCCTCTGTTTCTTAAATTGATCTGTTCTGGTTCCCTGCAATTATGGTGTGAACTTTTGTGGTAGAATACTTGTGGGATTCAGTGGTGCAATCTCCTTCATGTATCCTGGTGTTCACAGCTTCTCCCTACTCTTTTTTTGTGATCAGTTGGAGGAGTAAGGTGAAATGGTTTAAGACAGCAAGACAGTGTGCTATGATATTTACATTAGCAGCCAGTAGAGAAGAGGTGGGTTGTCCTTTGGCTCCTTATAATGTTAACCGTGATCCTCCACCCCACTATCCACATTTTAGAAAGGATGGAAAGAGTGTAAGGGGACAAGAGGTTTGATAGTTGGATCTAGAAAGCTGTGAGGCTGTGGGAGGTCAGATTCTAAGGTAGGGTTGGATTAAAGATTAGTATATAGGAATAGTGTGTAAAAGAATAGAGAGAACCCCCACAATAGTATAGTTCAGGAAATTGCAAAGTGGGCTGAGATCAGGTAGGGGTATTGAGTAGTATTTACAATTGTATGGACTAGGTCTTATTAACAATAATAGTAAAGTGCAGTCATGTGGCAGAATTGATGAGATCTAGATAATAAGAATAAAGAGTATAGAACCTTGAGAGGTGTATTAATGGAACACAGATGAAGGATAGTAAATTATCAACACACTGTGACTGAGATACAGGGGGGAACCTATCAAATGACAGTATAACCAGCCAAGCAAAGAAGATTATACAAAAAGAAAAAGAATACCAAAATATTATTAAAATAAAAAATTTTGGAAAGGTGAGAAAAGATAATACAAATTTACAGTAACTTGCAAGATAAAAAAAGAAAAGCAGAAGATGGAGTGCAGGAGAGATAAATTTGGATTGGAAAGAATATTATTAGGATGAATGGAAGAGAAACAAAAGGGACTGTGAGATATAAAAATAGTAAGAATTGAAAAATAAAATGTCACTTAAAACACAAGATAAAATCAATCATCCAACAACAGCCACAAAAACCAAACCAAACCAAACCAAACAAAATTAAAAAAAAAAAAACCTCTTGTTGGTTTCTAACTGGCCAGACCAGTTTATCTGATCTTGCTGGCTTCAGCTGGCTGAGGGACCTTTGAAATGCTTCTCTCTCTTCCCAGCCAGATCTCAGCAAGTCTTTCAGGAACGCTGGGCGCTCCTGAGCACACTCACTCTCCGGAGCTCACTGCCACGTTCTTCCAGACTCCGGGGTTCTTGCAGGGTTCCAGCTCTATGATCTCAGGAGGCACCTGTGACGTTTTGGGATTCACTGCGCCCTCCCTGGGAGTCGTAAAAGTTTGCGCCCCTCCACCGAACTTTTGAGATTCAGGCTATAGGAAGGCACTAAGCGCCCGTCCCCTCTGGGATCACAGAGCTCGGAGAGTCAAGATTCCCGATGGGGCGCGCACTTCCCCAGATCAGAACTGCTGGCTCCCGAGACCTGAAAATGCCCGAGCCCCTCCGGGCTCTGGGTCCTCCACCGATCCGCACTTCCACCTGGCTGGGGGTGCAGGCACTCTTTCAAGCTGTCCCTGGTCATGCCGGCTGGAGGCCTTCACTTCTCCCAGGTCTCTGGGTGGGTGTTCATAGTCCCTGGGTGATTCCCTCCCAGTTCAACTGGCCAATCTGTGCCTTCAAGCAACAAGCTCTCCCCTGGAGTTGCTCAACCCCCATATCCAGGGGAGAGAGCAGCGACTCCCCTCTCCTGGGAGCCCCGAGGCAGACCCAGGAGCACCGGGCCTGGGGACTGCACACCCCTAGTCCCCGAGCTAGGTTAGGTCCCTAGGTCCCTTTTGTCCTGAAGCAGTCTCCTTACCGTCTGGTTTTTCAATGATCGCAATAATTTTTGATGTCCTGCTTTCAAAAGTGATTCCGTAACCTAGTCCACTTGATCCACTTCTCCACCACACCACGAGTTTCCCTCCTCTTCACAGAAGCCGAGAAACATGCTGCTTAGAGCAAAGCCGCCATCTCGATTGTGTATAGATTTTTTAAAATTGTTGTTCAAGTACAGTTTTCTGCCTTTTACTCCAATCCCAGCCCACCCCCCAACCCTCCGCAACTCCCTTCCATTTCCACTGCCCCCTTGTTTTTGTCCACGCGTCCTTTATACTTGTTCTTGCAAACCCTTCCCTTTTCCCCTGAAATTCCCTCCCCTCTCCTCTCTGGTCATTGTCAGCCTGTTCTCTATTTCAACAAAACAAACAAACAAGCAAAATATAACCAAAGACACTGAAATAGAGAACATGCTGATTGTTTATAGGTTTTAGATTGGTTATTATCCTCCTTTTGGTTGTGGGAGAAGTGAAGGGTTACTTAACTACACCTGCATCTTGGCTGGAACTCCCCCATATCTCCTTTTCAATCCCAACCCAGTAAGAGCTGCTGTTTAATTAGTTTCCAGTTATCCCTCTACCAATGACATCTGGGAGGAGTCCCAATACTTCCAGGGTCCCTAATCTACTGAGCAACTGTCCCTCCAGTGCTGCACCCTGTAGACTGAGTCATTTTTGTTGCTGTGAGATCTATCCTTTGCCTCCTTAACTCAGTGAAATGCTGCACTTTGCCTAGGACCCCAGCTGTCTGCTGAGATCAGCAAATTGTCCATAGGTGGAATTGAGTTTTCTTAAAATCAACATATTTTCTCTCACATATTGTAGTTTTGCATTTGCTATTGAGTTCTAGAAGTTATTTCTCTTATGTATATTGTCTTGTTTTTAATTTTTACTATTAGAGAATTAGTGTGGCACCTTTTAATGAAAAAATTTCATCAGCTAAAGTGGAAGCCCTACCTTCATTTCGTAGGGTAATGGATATCTGTCAAGCCAATAATAAATAGGTGCAATTTCTTTAATCAGCCTTTAGTACATTAGAAGGAAGTTCTACTTCCAATATGATATTTTGAGTGAAGATGGACTAATGGAGAGTTGGCCTTTTCTGATAGATGAAGCAGGGAAAGAAGAGTTTTAAAACTGTTGAGTTCTACCATAGTGTAATATTGCTGCATATTTGCTTAATTTCAATATTTTTCATATATTTGCCAATTTATTTCTTATAATACATGAAGCATTCTGAATCACCTTATTTTAGGTAAATCACTTTTTATCAACATGTAATTGGAATGTGTGTGTTTTAAAGTTGTTGAACTTCTTTTTGGGGGGGCATTAATTTCATTTATACTTAATATTATCACAGTTTTATTGGTGGTAATTCTGATTGCTTAATTTAGTTTTCTGTATTTTAGTTGTCTGGATTATTTCTTTCATTTTATTGTACCAAGCTTCCATAGATTTTAAAAATTTTCTGTAATATTTTAAAACACATGGAAGAATATCTATTATTCTAATTAATATAATCAAAATTAGGACAATGTCGCTTTATAAAGATAATTGGAAATTTAACCTAGTTTGCTATCATTAATTGTACTTTACAATTAACCTTCTAATATGTCAATAATTTTTCATTAAATAATTTTTAAAACCTTTTGTTTGCTCCAGATTTTAAATTGAAGGACTTATTAGATTAGTAATATCAGTTTAATGTGTTCTAAGCAGCAATTAACAGATGGGAATAAGATAAAATGCATTAGAATAGAGCACATAAATAAAGCTTATACATAAAATGATTTAAAATAAAGTATGACAATGATATTGATATATACTGAGTGACAGAATCATATAATACACTTTGTGGCATAGTCACAGAATATTGGAAAACACTTAAATTTAACTTTATTCATTCTATGATCACATTATTTGAAGCTCATATTTTTATAAATCACAATTCTAATATATTTTGAATGTCATTTTTGAAAAAAAATGAAAGGTACTTTCATGTTTTCAGGAAAATATGTGAACCAGCCAAAAAGAAGATCACATGCTGTTGCTCCAAAAAGTGGCTTCTTGATCAGTGTTGGCATTTTTCTACCTTTCTTTATTTTAATTGCCATCTTTGCTCTGAAACAGGATAAGATAAAATTTTGTGTAAGAGGGGAAACAGTAAGTGAAGGGTAAGTAAACTTGTTATTTCTTATATTTATATTAAAATGCATTATGGGAAGAATTCAAATGTAATTCTGAGTATTACAAGTAGGAATTCTCAGTTGGGTTAGTGTATAAAAATCAAGTCTTAGTATATGATTTTTTCTCTATAGTTCAAGCAGGTAGGTATCCTTCATGTGCATATAGGCCCAGGAAAAAGTGAAACTAAATTGTTACCACCAAATGTAACTAAATGTAGCTGAAAGACATAGAGACCTCACTGAGGACTCATTAATGAAAGTGAAACAGTTACTTACATGTTTTTTGATAGAAATATCATAACTGTACAGACAATAACTTAAGAATTTGACTATTTTCATGTAAATTACCTTCTCAAATTTGGAGGAGCATTATCATAGATAGATTTACATCTTGTTTTCCTTGTACAGAAGGTAGGAGAAAAATAATAAATTTGTTTTTAGTGTGAAATTTATATATGATTAACATATTTAGTAGAGGGACCAAATATTAAATATAGGATTGCTGAGTGGAATATAGGAAGCAAAGTGGATCTTGGTATATATTATTCGAGTAATGAGTACAGATATAGCTTTATTACTTTTCTTGGTTTGCTTAAGATTACAATGTTTCCCAAACCTAAAACTAATGTTATTTCCTTTATACAGATCCACATCAGATGAAAGCAGGAGTGACAGCAACAAATCATACACAGAGTTAAAGGTAAATCAAAGGGATTAAACTATTAACAAAATATCATTTCTGAAATATATTTGAAAAAATCTTGAGCTTCAGTATAAGAGAACTATTATTTCCATGTTTTATCATCATCACTCCTATTTGTCAATATGATACTAAAAAAACTTAATTCAAATTTTGTTTTATACTCTTTAGAAATACTTAATGTTAACCAGTATTAGAGATTTATTTATCAACCTTTATAAAATAGTAGTGACTTTGAAGAGTTTTAAGTGCATTCTTATAATAGTTATGAGTTATCTTGCTCATAACTATTTGCTCACTCATTTAAGGTTCTAATTGATAGACTTATATGGTTTACAAACATTTACATTTCTTCCTCACTAAGATTCCACAGTTATTGTTATTCTTATTTTACAAATGAGAAAACAGATGTAAGAATTTAAATAATTCTCCATAAGTATAGGCTTTTAGTAAATTTGAGGGTTGGCATTTAAGACAATCATATCCAGGGTTTAAACTCCTAATAGCACCACAGTTTTGACACAGATAAATTGATATATAGCTAGAGATGGATAATAAAATTATCCATCTTTTGGATAATTTATTGAAGACAGTACATTTATTGAAGACATATTAGATACCAAGGAAAATGCTAAATGTATTCTTCCTCCAAGGCAGAAAGATGATTATTTACTATAAGATGGAATAAAGTGGGCATCTGTATATATTTTTCAAATTTTAACTCATATGTGTAAAGAAATCATGATATTTGACCTATTAAACCTATCATTTGGACTAAATGGAAAAATTCAAAAATTCAACCAGGATTGAGGTCAGAGTTCATCCAATAACTTAGCTGCCATTTCTCCATCTCTGACTTTGAGTAAAAATTAAGTCCACGAACCTGTTTCCTTATCTGCTGCCAGAGAACACACAACTTCTACCCTGAATGTAAGTTAGTCTTATTTCCTACTAGAGCAATGTTTACTGCTCCTCTAATTACTCTATTAGAATCCACATCATAAGTAAGGATTATGGCATTTGTTGTCTTCCTCTCATGTCCTTCAATAATAGTCTCCTCCTCATGGTTAATTATCTTTACCTGAACTCTTCCCTGCCTCCCTGCTTCAGTCATTTTCTCCTAGAGCAATGTCATTATCTTGCTACTTCTCTGATTTTTCTAACACTTAAGTCACAAATTCAGTATCTTGCTTTGTTTTACATTTTTTTTCATGGCCTTCTCCTGCCACCCATACTTTATGGTTACATTAAGATATTTCCTCAAGAATTTGAAATAGTGGGTCAAGCAGTCAGGCCATAAGCAATAAACATATTTCATAAGTTGATTGTATAGTATATTGAAAGTGATTGATCATATGGAAAAGATTAGGGCAGAAGAGTTGATGCTGATGAAGGAATTTGATAGCAATTTTTAAAAATATAGCTGACTCCATTATGCTTTCCAGGTAAAAGGGGGATAAATAATGATGGAAAGAAACTTGATTTGGGGTGGTGAACACACAATATAATACACAGATGTGTTGTATAATTGTATACCTGAAACCTACATAACTTTATTAACCAATGCCACACCAATAAATTAAACAAATATATAGTTGACTTGGTAGGCCTTATTGACCAAGTGATATGTAAGCAAATACTTGAAGGAGGTGCAAATATTTATCCAGTTTAGATATTTGAAGAAGTCACCTAGACTCACAGGGCCATCTCATATAAGGCTTTTAATTAAATGCAAAAGATATAGCACAGCAAGAGAGGGTGCAGACAAGCAATGGAGGTCAGAGAGACACCACATGCACAAGGTCTCAAGGTTCTTTTGTTTAAAATTTTAAATAACTAATCATTAGTCTCACTGTCCTTATCTTGGCAAAAAGTGAAAGCAGACATCCAGCCTTTTCTAGGGAAAAGATAGAGCTTTTTCTATTCCAACTATAAATTAACACTAGCTTACACAGATACAGCTGGTAGAGCTATCCATGCATGTATCTGGTTGGCAGCTTTCCAAACACAAGAATGGTCCAATGGAAAATAAAAGTCAAGAACATTTTATAAATAACAGTGATGTCAGTTTATTTGGAGCAGAGTTAGCAGAAGGGCACATGGCTTACACTTACAAAAAGCAGTTTTGTTTAAAGTAGTCTGTAACAATGGCAGTAAAAGCAGAGAATCCAGTCAGTGGACTACTACTGCAATCATCCAGGAGAAACCAAGATGGTACTTCAGGTAGGAAGTACTAAAAATGGCTATAGGAATAAATTTTTAAGGTGAACTGACAGAATGAACTGACAGTTTGTATGCAGAGTATAAGAAACATGCTTAAATAATGTTTACTGTTATAAAGCAGGGATTTAGCAAGGCTAAAATGTAAACCTGAATGTGTTTCTAAATTTGTTCTCCTAATACATTTTAAAATTTATGAACATTGAGAAATAAAATATACATAAGAAATCATGAGCCCAGAAAAATGCCTGATGTGCCTTGATAAGGAGGTTAAATATTCTCGTATACGAATGGGAGTACAAAGTATTTGTGAAATAGTACAAGAGTGAGTTAGCATGATATGGTTTGCTGGAATGACATAGGAGAAAATTCAGTCAGGTTCAAGCCAGAACTGGAGACGAGTGAAACAGCTATGAGAGTATGGAGTACACAAGACAGTTGTGATGAGGGTGGGATGGGAAGAGAGGAAAAGGTAAAAAAGTTTTGTGAGATATATGGAAGTAGAATAACTAAGTGGTAACTGATGGATGTTTTTGGGGTGGAATAACAAACACTTCTGACACAATGGATATTGACGCAATGGACCCTTCTGACACAATGGACGATGGCACTTTTACTAACAAAATATTGTACAGTAAAGTGAGAACTAGTTTGGTGTCTGAGATTTTACTGCTTATGTTTTCTTCTAGGACTTTTATAGCTTCATAATTTACATTTAAGTCTTTTAACCATGTTGAGTTTTTTCCTGAGTATGGTGTAAGTTGGTGGTCTAGCTTTATTTTTTTGCATGTCATGTCCAATTTTCCCAAGGCTCTTGTCTCCTTTGTCAAATATTAATTGATCAAATAGGCATGGGTAATTCCTGGGCTCTCTGTTCTGTTGCACAGATCTATATGCCTGTTCTTATGCCAGTACCAGGTTGTCCTGGTGACAGTAGACTTGTAGTATACTTTGATATCTGGTATTGTGATCCATCCAACTTTGTTTTCCTTTCTCAAGATTGCTGAGGCTATTTGGGGTCTTTTTTGTTTCCATATGAATTTTTGGAATATTTGTTCCAGATCTGTGAAATATGCCATTTTTATTTTAATTGGAATTGCATTGAACCTCCCAGGGCAAAAGAAATAAAGGAAAAAGTAAACAAATGGGACTTCATCAAACTAAAAAGCTTCTGCACAGCAAAAGAAACGATCAACAAAATGAAAAGGGAACCATTGTTTGGGGGAACATGTTCACCAATGGCACATCTAATAAGGGGTTAATTTCCAAAATATATAAAGAAGTTCTAAAAGTCAACACCAGAAAGAGAATAATCCATTTAAAAAATGGGCAAAAGACCTGCGAAGTCACTTCTCCAAAGAGAACATACACATGGCCAATAGACATATAAAAATGCTCAATGTCACTAATCAGAGAGGTGCACATTGAAACCACAGTGAGACATCAACTGGTACCTGTCAGAATGGCTACCATCACAAATCAGCAAACAAGTGCTGGCAAGGATATGGAGAAAACAGAACCCTAGTGTACTTTTGGTGGGAAGGCAAACTTGTGCAGCCACTGTGGGAAACCACATGAAGTTACATTAAGAATAAACATACAACAGAACCAGTTTGATGTTCAAAGGATGATGTGGATAGGAGTGAAGAACGAGTTTGGTTTTGAACATGTGTATGTGGGATACCTGTTGAACATGCACAGAGAAAGTATTCATCCTTTGTAGATAAAAATAGACCAATTAACATTATGATTTACTCACATATTTTTACTGTTGTTCAATTACAGTTGTCCTCAATTTTTCCACCATTACTCTCCTCTGCCATATCCACCCCTACCCCCACGTTCAGTCCTCCCCCCATTTGGCTTTGTCCCTGGGTCCTTTATACATATTCTTTGGCTTGCCTTTCCTCCTTCTTTCCCCTGTTATTCTTCTTCCCCCTTCCCCCTGGTCACTGTTAATTTGTTCTTTATTTCCAAGTCTCTGGTTCTATTTTACTCATTTGTTTGTTTTATTGATTAGGTTCCACTAATAGGTGAGATCATATGGTATTTGTCTTTCACCACCTGGCTTATTTTACTTAGCATAATGCTCTTCAGTTACAACCATGCTGTTGTGAAGGATATAAGTTCCTTCTTTCTTTCTGCTGTGTTGTATTCCATGGTGTAAATATACTACAGTTTTTGATCCACTCATTTTCTGATGGGCACTTAAGCTGTTTCCAGCACTTTGCTATTGTAAATCATGCTGCTATGAACATTGGGGTGCATAGGTTTTTTTTGAGTTGGTGTTTCAGGATTCTTAGGGTATAATCCCAGCAGTAGAATCACTGGGTCAAAAGGCAGTTCCATTTTGAATTTTCTGAGGAAATTCCATAGTGTTTTCCACAGTGGTTGCCCCAGTCTGCATTCCGTCCAAGTGTACTAGGGTTCCCTTTTCTCCACAGCCTCACTAGCACTTGTTTTTCTTGACTTGTTAATGATGGCCATTATGACTGGTGTGAAGTGGTATCTCATTGTGATTTTAATTTGCATCTCTCTGATAGCTAGTGATGCATCCTTTCATATGTCTCTGGGCCCTCTGTATGTCCTCCTTGGAGAAGTGTCTGTTCAAGTCCTTTGCCCGTTTTTAAATTGAATTTTTTGTCTTGCTGTGGAGTCATGTGAATTCTCTACATATTCTGAAGATCAAACTCTTGTCCAAAGTACCATTGGCAAATATATTTTCTCATATGATTGGTTCCCTTTTCATTTTGCTGATGTTTTTTAATTTGATGTAGTCCCATTTTTTATTCACATATTGTTGTTATTTTCCCCTCTGATTCCTTGTTGGTGATTTTCTTTTATTCATGTGAGGCATATATAGACACTGTGTAAATAAGACCTTTATAAATACAAATTTATAATATTTCATTTTAATCTGGCTATCACAAAGAATTCAGGAAAAATAAATCAGTTTTCAAATTTCATGGAGCACTGGCATAGATTGTGGCAGTATAACCAGTGTCTTATTGTACTAATTAAATGCTATACTTGTAGTTGCATAATAAAATTTGACAGTGTTCATTAAAATTTATATTTGTATTTTCCATATTTCTTTTACAACAGTGACTATACAATAATGCCAAAAAAGCCATACATTGGAGAAAGGATATTAGCAAGAAACACCATTAACTGGCCTGATCCAAGAATGAAAAAAATCTGCTTTTCTCTCCTTTTGTCATGGCTAAAGCTTTCAATGTCACAAACCAAAATAAATCTTGTGAATGAAAGTGGGTAGACTTGTGTCTGTTTATCTTCTACCTGCTTGGTCCTTTAGTAGAAAATAAGCACTTCAGTCTCTATTGAACCCCGGAGGCTGTTACATTGCAAGGTGAAAACATTCCATTGTCCACTGTGCACACCCTCAACTGCCTACCCTCACATGCCTGTGGCCAAGCTAACTGCTTCCATCTCAAGAGAGGGCACCACTGTATACACTTCTCCATAGCCTGTGATTCCTTTCCCTATCCATTCCAGGCTTCTGATTTTGAAGTGCTCCTTGGTCAGGCCAATCTCTAGCCCCAAGATAGTTGATATTGCCTATTCCATCTTTAAGAAATTGCTCAAACTGAGTTTGTGGTCATAGAAAACTGTTCTCTCTCCAGGCGATACTTCTGTGGCCTCATGTAATTTGAGATCTAGGATATATCTTTGCCCTTTGGGGACTCCTGGACTTGCTGCTTTTCTTTACTTGAAGGTGATCTTTTCTGGGTAGGATTTTCTTGCTTTAATGTCCTCTGTCCCTATGTTGCTCTTACTGAGATAGATGCATTTCTGTAACTGAGCAAACTGGGGCTTGGCCATGTGATCCCTTGATACATGACCCAACAATTAGTGTTGAAGGAAACAGACTTTTATTTACAAGATTCCCACCTCAGGTGTCTAAGAGCACTCCTGTTCAGAGCCCTGTTCTCACATGAAACTCAGCACTTCCCTTGCTCCTCAAAAGGTTGTAAGCCAAAATCATGCTCAGAAGTCCCAAATATCTTTATCTGTTCTTAAGCTGTCTATGCAAACAGGTTTCCATCCTCTCTGGAATGTGCATTTGTGGGTTGCAAAGTCACCATCCTCTCTCAGGAGCTCTGTCCTTCAGGATCTGGGGTATGATGTTCTCAGCCTCTCTGCAATAGTTCAGGAAAACATGTGCCGTGTTGCACTGGATCATGGTGGAGTCCATGGAGGCACATGTCCCAAGAGAGTGGCTTTTCCATATGTCCTTCAGAGAAGCAGTAGCAGCTCAGCATTTTGGGTTACATTTCAGCTTCAGGCATCTTCCACGATTCTGTGTTTGGTTAGGCAGGTCTCTGTACAGCTCCAGGAGCTAATCCACTGTCTTCTTTAGGCAGGCTACCAAGTGGGTTTCCTGTCCTATGCCAGACCTTGTAGTGGACTCTTTCTCTACATGCCAGATCTCATGACAGACCAGGACCCCATCTTATACCCTTTCAGACTGCGTGGCTTCTTCTTGTGGTCTCCTTCTCTTTTAGCCTGCCCCCATTTTAAATGCTTGGCCCTTATATCTGACCTCATATGACCTTATGTCTGGCCCCTCTATGATGTGCTACTTTTGCCAGTTCCCCTATATCTTTTACCTGTTTTTGGCTGCCATCTTTAGTTAGGGCCAGGGTTCCCTGTGACACAGGGGCATCTGGCTGCCTTGCCTATGGCAGGAATCACTAAACACACTTAAAGTCACATATACCGATTGTCCTGGCAGCAGTCTGCTTTCTTTCAAGAAAAGCATGGCTGTTAACTTGACATTGCTATGCAAAGTATCTCAACTGCCATATCATCCACTTCTCACAGTGAAGGTTTGTGAGTTTTTTCTCCTATTGTCAGGGGACCCCTGCTCTGCACCCCATTATATTTCTGCATACCTCAAATCATTATACATGGATTAGAAAACCATCATCCTACCTGGAGATTATTAAGACCTAAAGATTCTTCATCAATACACAAAAATATTCCTGGGTCACAGGTGGGAATATCTCATCATAGAGGCTAAGAATTTCCTTTTCTGAATGTCCACCAATTATAGAGGTAAGTGATGCTTTTGCCAGAGTAATTTTTATAAACTGTCAGGACTTAAAGCCTGCCTGTAATAAGCAATGAGAAAATGGTTTTACATTTTGATTTCTGAGAACTTACATCTGTTGTTAAGATTTCATACCAGAATATATCTATATAATTTGTCCATTTTTTAAACTAGGTTATTTCTTTTCTTGTTATTGAGTTCCTTACATGTTTTGGTTATTGATCATTTATCAGATGTACAACTTAGAAATATTTTTTCCCATGACATAAGTAGTCTGTTCAGTATGCTAACTGCTTCCTTTGCTATGTGGAAGCTTTTTAGCTTGATGCAATACTATTGTCTATTTTTGCCTTTGCCACCTGTGTTTTGGGATCATAGCCAAAATACTGCAGTCAGACTTCTGGCCAAATGGAGGCATAGGTAGATACACTCTGCACAACCAAAAGAAGGACAAAACATTTTTTAAAACACAAAACAATAAGAACTGTCAGAAAATAGATCTTTATGGAAGTCTGACAATGAAGGGGTTAAAAAAGAAACATTCATCCAGACCAGTAGGAGGAGCAGACATGGGCAGACAGGGTGGAGAGGACTTGTGGCAAAGCAGTGGCTGGAGGACTGGGACAGGCAAGAGGACTAGTGGTGGCTAGTGGACCTGCCTAAGTGGTGGCTGGTAGACCAGGAGGTCCCATATTTGTGTACAGGTAAACTGGGAGGAAATACTGGGGAGCAAGACAGACCGCACAACCCAAGTTTCCAGTGTGGGGAAATAAAGCCTCAAAACCTCTGACTGAAGAAACCTGTGGGGGTTGCAGTGGCGAGAGAAATTCCCAGCCTCACAGGAGAGTTCATTGGTGAGACCCACAGGGTCCTAGAATGTACACAACCCAACCCACCTGGGAATGAACACCAGAAGGACCCAGTTTGCTTGTGGATAGCTGTGGAAGTGAGTGAAAGCTGGCCAAGAGCAGAGCAAGTGACACTATTCCCTCTCAGACCCTTCCCCACATACAGCACCACAGCGCAGCTGTGTGAGTTGCCCTGCTCTGGTGAATACCTACAGCTTTACCCCTTCTACATAATCATGTGCACTGAGACAAAAAAGGCCAAAATGAAAGAATATATTAAAGCTCCAGAAAAAATACAACTAAGCAACGAAGAGATAGCCTATGTATCACATGCACAGTTCAAAACACTGGTAATCAGGATGCTCACAGAATTGGTTGAGTATGCTCACAAAATGTAGAAAAAAGTGAAGGCTATGAAAAGTGAAGTAAAGGAAAATGTACAGGGAACCAATAGTGACAGAAAGGAAACCAGGACTTGTTTGGAACTGTGCTGCCTGGTTTCAAAAGCTGTAACCCCACCAACAGGTGAAAAGGCCCCATGGCTAGGGGACCTTGGGACCATAAACCACTGAAAAGACAAAACTTATCCTCCCAGAAGGGTGACAGCCTTTGCCCCCTTTACTTCTCTCTGCTTCACCCCTGGAACATGGCTGGATAGTCGATGGCATGTAAGATCCCTCAAGGAAGGAACAACCTAAGACAGGCCCAGTCATGAAGGGGGCCCTCTGGGACAGGTGTAGGGGATTGTGGAGGAGTGACAAAAGACCCTCACCCCTCAGCTTTACCATTGCCTGAGTCCTCATTCTATCTGTAAAAAGTCTCCTTATCTTTTGGCTGCCTTGGTTCCCCTACCTGATTCAGGCCTGTTACAATGCTGAAAGGGGGTTCAGCCTTGTGCCAGAACTGGTGGTTCCTGGCAGGGGGGCAATCAGGCCTGAGAAATAATGCATTAAGTGAAACCTGCTTTGCTAAGAATGCCCTCAATTTAAATGTTAAGGGTCCAAGCACAAAATAAGTTTGCTTCTCCAGGTTTTATGGTTGATTGGTGTCCCCCTGTCTACAAGACCCTGACTCAAAAGGACCCCTGTGATCCCAGAAATGTTATCTGTCAACCATACCTCCTTTCTTTGATATGCATCCCTATGCAAGCTAAACTCAATAAAAGTCCATTGAGAGAGAGGCTCAAGACCTTTCTCCTCTGAGACTGGCCAGCCTTTTCTCCCCAAGCAGATTATGTCTTGGTAGACTTATTCTCATCCATGGCAGCTGGGAGAGCTCTGCCAGATGAAGGTCCCCCACAGGGACTCAGATCAATGGTTTGGATGAGAAGGAAGAAAGAAACATGCAACCAGAACAGAATTAAGAAACAAGAACTCAGAAAAATGAGGAGAGGCTTAGGGACCTCCAGCACAACCTTAAACATTCCAGCATCTGAATAATAGGGGTGCCAGGAGGAGAAGAGAAAGAGGGAGAGCAAGAAATGGAAAACTTATTTTAAAAAATAATGAAGGAGAACTTCCCTAGTCTGGCAAAGGAAATAGACTTCCAGGAAGTCCAGGAAGCTCAGAGAGTCCCAAATAAGCTGGAGCCAAGAAAGCACACACCAAGGCACATCATAATTACATTACCCAAGATGAAAGATAAGGAGAGAATCTTAAAAGCAGCAAGAGAAAAGGAGACAGTTACCTACAAAAGAGTTCTTATAAGACTATCAGCTGATTTCTCAAAAGAACTCTTAAAGGCAAGAAGGGGTTAGAAAGAGGTATTCAAAGTCATGAAGGCAAGGACCTACATCCAAGATTGCTCTATCCAGGAAAGTTATCATTTAGAATGGAAGGGCAGATAAAGTGCTTCCCAGATAAAGTCAAGTTAAAGGAGTTCATCATGACCAAGCCCTTGTTATATGAAATGTTAAAGGGACTTAGCTAAGAAAAAAAGAAGATAAAAAATATGAACAATAAGATGACAACAAACTCAAAACTATCAACAATCAAACCTGAAAAAACAAAACAAAAACAAACTAAATAAGGAAATAACTAGAACAGGAACAGAATCACAGAAATGGAGATCACATGGAGGGTTATCAGCAAGGAAGGGGAGGGAGAGAATGGGGGGAAAGGTACGGGGAATGGGTAGTATAAATGGTAGGTAGAAAATAGACAGGGAGAGGTTAAGAATGTTATGGAAAATATAGAAGCCAAAGAACTTATATGTATGACCCATGGACATGAGCTATGGTGGGGGAATGTGGGTGAGAGGGAGTGCAGGGTGGGAAGGAATAAAGGGGGAAAAATGGGACAATTGTAATAACATAATCAATAAAATATATTAAAAAAACCAAAATGCTGTGTTTGGGACCACATTCAGAAAGCTTTTCTTCTAAGTGTTTTAGAGGTTCAGATCTTAATGTGTAAATCTTTAATCAATTTTAAGTTTATTTGGGGTGGGTAAGATGTGAAATCAGGGTCTAATTTTATTCTTCTGCATGTGAATATACAGTTTTCCTGAAACCATTTATTGAAAAGATTATACTTTCCTCAATGTGTGTTCTTGGCAGTCTAGGGCTGCTAGCATGAATAATGCTACTGTAAACATTAGTGTAAAAATACCTAACTGAGACCATGCTTTGTGTGTTTACCCAGAAGTGGGATTGTGCTGATCCATATTGTTATTCTGTTTTTAATTTTTTTGAGTAACTCTTTCACAGTGGTTGCATATTTTACATTCCCACCAACAGTGCACAAGGATTCCAATTCTTATACATCCATACGAACACTTATTATTTTATGGGGTTTTTGATAGTACCCTACATAATGGGTGTGAGGTGGTATGGCATTATATAGGGACATGGTTTGTTTGAATTTGGCGAATGTGACTCAGCCCTGTATTGAAAGCTAACAGGAGTGAAGTGGTGGGCAGGAGCCAGACCCTCAAACTGGTTTTCCCATGGGGACCAGGCCTAGAAAATGCATCCAGACTGTTAAGGCTTGCTCTTGCTAAAACTCTCACACCCTGGTCTGAAACAGTAGATGTTTATTGCCTATCCTCAAGGTAATTCCCAAAGCCCGTGTGAATTTTCCCAGTGACGGGGCATAATCAGCTTGCCACCTTTCCCTTTTGCATTTGTTACTTTCATTTCCTTGATTGTAGACAATAACATTCTACGTAATAGGTAATAAATCCTTCTTTGATGTAAGACTTGAGAAAAACAATAAAAGCTTGTCCAGGCAAGGGTTGGGGCACTCTCCCCTTTAGAGTGGCCAAGGCACTCTCCCTTTGAAAGAAGCGGCCGTAGGACTCTCATCTTAAGAGAGTGCCTGGACCATCCCTTTTTCTCCACAGGACTATTGTAGTCTGTGTGCATTTGTTCTCTCGTCTTCAGCCACAACACACAGACTCTGCTGGCTGGAGTCTGCCACAACATTATGGGTTTTGACTTGCATTTTACCAATGATAGCGATATTGAGTATCTTTTCATATATTTAGTGGCTTTTTGTACATCTCTTTAGATACAAACGTCTATTCAAGGTCTGTTCAAGTCCTTTGGTCATTTTCATATCAGATTAGTTGTTTTTTTTTCTTTTTTTGTTGTTGAGTTTTAGGAGTTCCTTTATATTCTGGATTTTAATTTCTTATAAGACTATGATTTGCAAACAGATGTATGAATTACAAATATATTTTTCCATTGTGTGGATTGCCTTTTTACTCTGCAGTGTCTTTTGATGTACAAAAGTTTTTAATTTTCATAAAGTGAAATTTGTCAATGTTTTTATTTTGTTACCTGTGTCTTTGGTGTCATATCCAAGAAATCATTTCCAAACCCAATCCACATTGTGGAGTTTTTGCCCTGTTTTCTTAGAAGGCTTTCATAGTTTTAGTGCTTACATTTAAATCTTCTGTTGATTTGGCTTAATTTTTATACATAATGTTAGGAAAGTATTTAATTTTTACTCTTTTGCATATGAATATTCTGTTTTCCCAGCACCATTTCTTGAAAAGATTGTCCTTTCCTTATTGAGTGGTCCTTCCACTCTTCTACAAGATTATTTGACCATGTACATAAAAGTTTCTTTTTGGACTCTCTAATCTCATCCATTAGTGCATATGCCTGTCTTTATGTCAAAACCATTATGCTTTGATTTCTGTGAATTTGTAATTAGTTTTGAAATCATAAAGTATGAGTCCTCCAATTTTGTCCTTTTCAAATTGTTTTGACTTTTTAAGGTTCCTTGAAATTTCAAATAAATTTTAGGATGGATTTTTCTATTTCTGCATAAGTCTCTCATATTTTGATACATTCAATCTATAGGTTTCTGAGGTTAGTAATGGCATCTTAATATTTCTCCCAATCCATTAACATGAGATGTCTTTCCAGTTATTTGTTTGTAGTTTTCATTGCACCTCTTTCACCTTATTATAATAATTTATTATTTTTATGCCATTGTAAATAGAATAGTTTTCTTTATTTTTGGATTGTTCACTGTTAAATGTATAGAAATATAACATAATTTTGAGTGTTGATTCTGTATCTTCCTATTTTGCTGAATTTATTATGTCTAACAAATGTGTGTGAATGTAAAATCTTTAAGGTTTTCTACATATAAGATGATACCATACATGAAAATAAATAATTTACTTCTCTTGTTCAATTTTGATGCCTTATTTTTTTCTTGCATAATCGTCCTTCTAGAATTTATAGTAATCCATTGAATAAAAGTGGCAAGATGGGCATCCTTGCTTTCTGATTTTAGAAAAAATCCTTTCATTCTTTCACCATTGAGTAGGATGTTAGCTAGAGGTCTGTTCATATGCCTTTTATTGTTAGAAGGTCAGTACCTTCTGTTCCTAACCTGTTGAATGTTTTTTTCATAAATGGATATTTAATTTTATAAAATGTGGGTTTTTGCATTATTGGGATGATCATGTTGTTTTCCTTCATTCTGTTAATGTGGTGTACTACATTGATTGTTTTTGTAAGGTAACTCCATGATGTATCTTCTAACTGTATTTGCTACAAACTCTTTAGAAAATAAAGCAATAAAATATTTCTTTCAGTATACTTCTTTTATCCTGTTGTTTCAACATAAAAATGTATAATTTGCCCTCCACATTCTGGATATCATGTAATCGCATCACCATATACCATTACTCAAGGTAGAAATCTGTTTAAACAACATAATGTACAGACACACCTCATTTTATTGAGCTTAATTTTTTAATAAATGGGTTCACTTTATTGTGCTTCACAGATATTACCCTCTGAAAACATATTAATAATTTGTAACAACTGTGTATCAAGCAAGTTTATCAGAGCCATTTTTCCAATAGTATTTCATCATTTTGAGTTTCTGTGTCATATTTTGCTAATTCTCAAATTATAATGTTCAAACTTTTCTTATATTTTATGATAATGAGTGATGTTATATTTTTAATTGTTTTGGGGCTAGAAATGATTAAGCCTAGTGAGGAAGGCCAAAATCTAGGCTTCTTGCACCAACAGTTAGCCAAGTTATGAATGCGAAGGGAAAGTTCTTGAAGGAAATTAAAAGTGTTATTTCAGTAAACACACAAATTATAAGAAAGCAAAATACTTTATTGCTGATAAAAAGAAAGTTCTAATGGTCTGGATAGAAGATAAAAGGCATTAGCCGGAGCAATGCCTTATTAACTCTCTTCAATCCAGAGTAATGCCTGATTAATAAGTCTCTTCAATTCTATGACGGTTGAGAGAGGTAAGGGAAGTGCAGAAAAAAGTCTGAAGCTAGCAGAGGTCGGGTCATGAGGTTTAAGGAAAGAAGCCATCTCCATAACATAAAAGTACAAAATGAAGCAGCAAGTGCTGACGTAGAAGCAACAGCAAGCAACCCATAAGATCTAGCTAAGATAATGATGGTGGCTACACTAAACAACAGATTTTCAAAGCAAGCAAAACAGCCTGATACTGGAAGAAGACGCCATCTAGGACATTCATAACTAAAGAAAAGTCAATGCTTTGTTGCAAACTTTCAAAAGACAGGCTGACTCCGATTCTGGGGGTAGTTGGAAGATGTTTGAATATCAGCAACTCTGGCACCTGTTAGCGGGTAGCCCCCACAAAAGTCACTGGACAATTCTGAACCTGCTTTGCTCTTTTGCAAAGTAGAGAAAATAGGGTTGCACAGGATAAACTACTTTTTGGATTTAGATAATAATCCATGTGACATATAACATGTGCTCCCTGGGAAGAATTATTCAGTATTTGCTAATCAGTGCTGTGGGACTTAACTGGGCACAGCTACTACAGCTACCACATGCATCAAATGTACTGTATTAGTATAATCCCACTTATATAAGAATAAGCATTTAAATTACCAATATTTTACAGCTAAGAAGTCAGTGGTCGTTTTCCTCCCTGAAAGTATAATTTTTAGAAAATCAAAAATAGTTTATATTGCATAGTACTTGGAAAATAAATATCAAAACACTTGCTATGATACAAAATGGCTCTTTAACAAAGTAAATTTGAACACAAACATACTTTAAAAATGGATATGTATGACTTGATTTGGGTCATGTAGTCCAGTTAAGAATACCCATAAAGTAATTTCTTAATTGGAAGTAGTTCTGAAGCATCGCCATCGTTGGTGTTGGTCCAAGCTTCAGTGGCACTGTAATTTACAAATGTGACGTTTCAGAGTCTGCAGTAAGGAAAACATGCGTGAGCACTCCTGACACACACAGACACATACACTTTGTGTGATTCCAGGAAGAGGCTCCTCTCCATGTGACAGGAAACTTGGCACTCTGACCTCAATGCCACCTACGTGAGGAAGTGCTGGTCCTGGACCCTATCCAGGCTCTATCCCCACCGGCCCTGACGCAGGGCGCTCTCTCCTGCCAGGGCAGCATCAATTAAGTGAGGGACAACTGTCCCAGGCCTCCTCTGAGCCCTCTGACCTTCGGGCGCCACAGAACCCTGAAACTAGGCGGGCTGAGACACCACCCTGGGCGATCCCCCACTTGGTCTGGGTTCTGGAGGGTGATGCTCGCCTTGCCCAGGCACTCTGCCCCCCAACCCTGGCGGCCTTCCTACGGCACAGGTTCTCCCACTTATGATGGCCTGCGGATGTCAGCTGGCCCAGGCCTGAGAGGATCAGCAAGAGAAAGAGCATTGCAAGGCAAGTGGGCCTTCCCACAGCGAGGATGTTGTGGTGGGTAGCGCACCCGCACTGCAACCTCTGAAGGGCTGGGAGGCCAGGGTGAGGGGGAGAGAGGGGAGGAACGGGAGCAAGAGGGTGGTGGTGGGTGGAAGTATTAGCTGCTAGGTCCCGCCCACACCAGAGGCCCCACCCACTATATCCAGCTCCCCCAATCCAGAGCCTGCCTTCCGGAACATGCTTTATTTCTTGAATCTGACATTTAACAGGCCTTCAGGGTCACGTGAGGTTATGAAGCCACTTTCTCCTCTGGAAGCAGACCTTTGAGGATGAAGTTTTTGGCAACATTAAGAGTCCATGTCATAGCTTTTCTGGTACAATGGTTGAATTACTGCAGTGAAGGAAGAAGAAAATAGAAATTCATGATATGTTTAGTTAACAGACAGTTGTCTATGTTAACTGTACTCAGTGCTAGATTTCTAATTAAGTCTTAGGTCAAAACACACACAAACATAAAACTAAAAAAATCAAAAAAATCAATGTTATTACAGATAAGTTTTTCTTTTTAGAAAACTAAGGGGTCCTAATAACTATTACAAGTATTAGATGTGTATTTGGGTTTTATTACTTTAGTACTGATTTATAGCTGAAGTAGGAAGCAGAAATAAATCACAACTAAAATGCTTCTGAAACACAAGGAAATTCTGGAGGGTAAAATGGTGGCTGAGTAGGTGGAAGCTCAGCCCACTAGCTTGTGCCCACAGCACAGATTTTCAGCTGATCTTCTGACAAGTGACCTGAACAATCAGTGGAATCTCAGCTGATATGAATTTTGAAGCCGAGTGCACAGAATGCTTTGAATTGTTCAGTAATAGATTTTATAAATTGAGCAGGAAATGCCCTGTGGGAGATGCCTGCAGCAGAGGAGAGATCAGAGAGAAAATGCAGCTTAGTGGCTCCCTCCCCTCCCAGACAGGGGACCCTGGTCCTATACAGGAAACCACTAACCTTTATCAGGAGAGACTTGGAATGATATACAAAGTGTGGAGACTTAGGCTACACACACACAGTGAGCAACATGTACATAGCTGCAGCACCAACTGGGAGCGTTCCAGAGAGAACTATCTACTAAAACTGTTGGAGGCACTGGCAAGCTGTGGACAACTCTGACTGAGAGAGACTATGCTTTCTGGGGAGGTGGAGAGTGCAGAGAACTGGCCCAGGGCTTGGTGCTGCAGTGTGTGTGCCACATACAGACTCTCTTAAAAGGGGAGCTGATATGACCCTGGGCAGGGACCCCATGCTCGTGCACACACGCATGCACACAGCTACTCTGCCAACAAAGGAACCATAGTGAAAGAGCAGTTCAGTCTCACTGAGTCAAGCTTCACAGGAAAAACAGAAAGTGGCACTGCAAACGTATTATGGGGCCTGAGCCAGCACATCTGACAAGCAGGGGGCTACGTAGAATGGAGAGTTTGAGCCTGAGTCTCTTGAGAGAGCAGCAGGCTGGGGACTTGATGGCCAGGAGCTGAATGCCTGAAATTTGGTGTAGACATGCAAGTCCCCTAATAGGCAGGTGTGCCCAACCACCACCTGCAGGATTGCAGACTTTGCAGATCAGTGAGGCCAGGCTCAGGATGCCCCATTATTTAAAAAAAAAAAAAGATGATGAGAAGCTGAGGAACCTCTGGGACAACTTTAAATGTTCCAACATTTGAATCATAGGGCTACCAGAAGAAGAAGAGGAATGCAAGAAATTGAAAACTTATTTGAACAAATAGTGAAGGAAAAGTTCTCCAATTTGGTGAAGGAACCAGACTTAAAAGTCCAAGATGCCCAGTGAGTACCAGAGAAGTTGGACCCAAGAAGAAACACGCCAAGACACATCCTACTTAAGTTACTCATGATTAAAGATAAGGAGAGAATCTTAGAAGCAGTAAAAAAAGAGAATTAGAACAAAGGAGTTCCTATAACACTATTAGCTGATTTCTCAAAAGAAATCTTACAGACAAGAAGGGGCTGGAAAGAAGACATGAAAGGCAAGGACCTACATCCAAGATTACTCTATCCTGCAAAGCTATCATTTGGAATGCAAGGGCAGATAAAGTTAAAGGAGTTCATTATTACCAAGCCCTTGTTTATATGAAATGTTAAAGGGACTTATCTAAGAAAAAGAAAAATATAAAAAATTATGAACAGTAAAATGACAACAAACTCTCAGCTTTCAACAGCTGAACCTAAAAAACAAAAACAAAAACGAAGGAAACAACCAGAACAGGAAGAGAATCACAGAAATGGAGATCACATAGAGGGTTATCACTGGGGAGGGGAGGGAGAAGAATGGGAGGTAAGGTACAGGGAATAAGAAGCATAATTAGTAGGCACAAAATGGACAGGGAGGTTAAGAATAGTATAGGAAATGGAGAAGCCAAAGAACTTATATGTACAACACATGGGCATGAACTAAAAGGGCAGGTAGAAATGTTGGAGGAATGGCGAGTGTAGAGCAGAGGGTTATAAAGGGGAGAAAAAAAGGGAAAATTGTAATAGCATAATCAATGAAATGTACTTTACATATAACAAATCATGTCTCTATGGTCAATTAATATTTGACAAAGGGAGCATGAGCAAACAATGGAGTAAAAATACCCTCTGCAATAAGTGATGTTGGAAGAAGTGGACTGGTACCTACAAGAAAAATAAAACTAAATCACAAACTTACACCATACACCAGAATAAACTCAAAATGGATAAAAGACATTAATATAAATAATGACACCATAAAAATCCTAGAGGAGAACATAGGCAGGAAATTTTCACATATTTCACATAGGAATACTTTTGCCAATATATTTCCTATGGCAAGGGAAATAAAGGAAAAAGTAACAAATGAGACTACATCAAATTAAAAAGCTTCTGCATGGCTAAGGAAATTATCATCAAAATTAAAAGGGAATGGACCATCTGTGAGAACTTATTTGCCAATGATACATCAGACAGGGATTAACCTCCAAAATAAATAAAGAACTAATATGACTTACCAGGAAGACAAACAATCCAATTAAAAATGGGCAATAGACCTGAATAGACACTTCCCTAAGGAAGGCATACAAATGGCCCATATACATATGAAAAGATGCTCAACATCACTATCATCAAAGAGATGCAAATTAAAACCACAATGAGATATCACCTCACAATGGTCAGAATGGCCATCATTAATAAATCAACAAACAACAAGTGCTGGCAAGGATGTGGAGAAAAGTGCACTGTTGGTGGGAAAGCAGACTGGTGTAGCCACTGTGGAAAACAGTATGGAATTTCCTCAGAAAATTAAAAATGGAACTGCCTTTTGACCTAGTGATTCTACTGCTGGGAATATGTCCTAGAATCCTGAGACACCAATTCAAAAGAACCTATGCACCCCAATATTCATGGCAGCACTATTTCCAATAGCCAAGGGCTGGAAATAGCCTAAGTGCCCTTCAGTAAGTGAGTGGATCAAAAAACAGTGGTACATTTATACAGTGGAGTACTATGTGGCAGAAAGAAAGAAGGAACTCCTACTTTTCATGACAGCATGGATGGAACTGAAAAATATTATGCTAAGTGAAATAAGCCAGGTGTTGAAAGACAAATGCTGTATGATCTCACCCATATGAGGAATTTAATGAACAAAATCAACTAACAAATCATGTAGAACCAGAGCCATGGAAACATAGAACATAGAGCAACCAGATGGAATGGGGAAGGGGGATAATGTGGGAAAGAAGGGGAAGGGACTAGTCAAAGAATATGTATGAAAGACCCATGGACATGGACAACAATGTGGGGATTGACTGTGGGGACATGGTGGGGGTGGGTTGGGTGGAGTAGAGCAATGGGGGAAAATTGGGACAACTGTAATAGAATAACAATAAAAATATAAAAAAACAATAAATTAATTGAATTGTTTGGTTTACTACATGTTTGATTCTTAGAAAAATCTACAGCTTAGGGAAACAGAGTGAAAGGCTAAATAGTAACTTTTCCCAATTAATATGAAGTTCACACATTGAAAGTCAACAGAGTTAATTTATTAGGGAACTTATATTTCATGTTTGATGACACAAGTTGTTGACTTCTTAATTTGTTTTTAAAATTTATTTTATGATAATTTTTTTTGTTGTAGAATAGACATAAAATTTGCCATCTTAAGCCATGTTCAAGTGTACAGTTCATTGTTATTAGTATAGTCACATGGTTGTGCAAACATCACCACCAGCCATCTGGATTTCTTTTCTTCTTGCAAAACTGAAACTCTGCACAGATTAAACAATAACTTCCAATTTCTCCTTTCTCCAGACTCTGACAACTACTTTCTGCTTTCTCTCTTTAGGCATTTGACTGCTCTAGATATCTCTTACAAGTGGAACTACAATATTTCTCTTTTGTGATTGGCTTCTTTCACCTAGCATAGTGTCCTCAAAGTCCATTCATGTTGTAGCATGTGTCAGAATTTCCTTCCATTTCAAGGCTGAATAGTATTCCATTGTGTATCCACATTTTGTGTATCCAGCTATCCACTGATGAACACATCTGTTGATAGCTAATTTGTTCCCTTGTTTTTGCTATTGTGAATAAAGCTGTGATGAACATCAGTGTACAAATATCAAGAATCTGTTTGTGATTATGTTGAATGTATAACCAAAATATTAACACAGTAAAAAGACAACCTAAGAAACTGGAGAAAATATTTGCAAGTTATTGTAACTGGATGTCTGTACCTTTAGGCCAACATCTTACCATTTCCTTCAATCCTCTGCCACTGAAAACCACTGGGAGCAACTTCTAATGAGAACATTTTCTTTTAGGGTGATAAAAATGTTCTAAAAAATGTTCTAAAACTGATTGTGGTGATTATTGCACAACTAGGAGAATAAAGTAAAATCATTGAATCATACAACTAAATGAGTGAATTGTATGATATATAAAATTATATTTTGATAAAGCCATTTTAAAAAGATAATTGTTTAGACAAAACTAATTACAACTTATAACATTTGCAGCTATGACCTTCTTGAATCCTTGTGGAGAACCAACCGAACATTTTTCATGTAAAGTGAACTGAATATTTGAAACTTCTGTTTTATCAATAATGCATTGTATTAGAATAGAACCTTATGTGAGTATGTTTTATGGGATCTGTCAGTTCTTTGAAATATACAGACTTGCAAAATCATTGCAAGACAAACTTAGTAACCTGGCTTAGTAACCTGGGTTAGTAACCTGGGTCTATAGTTTTATCTTAAAACATGTAGATGTAAGAAGATGTTAGTGATTTCAGATTAAAAAATTGGAAATTTCTAATTTCTTTCTTAAATAATTACTTAACTTAGCAAATTATTTGGTGTCCCAATTTTGCTTAAAATAAAATACTATGTCATGATCCAGTTCTCAAGACTGAGAAAGTGTTACTTGATAACAGAGAGGTGGGTCGATATAAATAAATAAATATGTTATACTGAAACAAATTTCTGAGAAATGCAATTCACTTTCTACCAGAAATGTTCTGTTGTTTCCCCACTTGATTCAAGATATTGTGTTATTTGCATCTCTCCTTTTATATATATATGTGTGTGTGTGTACATATATATGTATATATAATAAAAAGATATATGTATGTGCTAATAACAAACTACTGGAAAGCAAAATTGTAAAACTGCCATTTGTATTAGATTAAAATAACATATACTTAGGCATAAGTATAATAATTTTTCTATATTATAAATATAAATTTATGACACTCATCAATGACTCATACAATTTATGATAGATTATTTGTATAATTATATTTACCCCTCATATTTTGCATTCTCTCTGTTGCAGAATTTTCTCACTTCACTTAGCTTCTTGACTATCATGATGAAAATTATTAAAAAGGGCAAAGCAATGTAGAAACTGAGAATAATCCAGTTGTACTGATGATGTGCATCGTAGTCTTTTTTAATAAAAACTGTAGGTAGAAACAAAACATACAGACCAGTGTATATTCACTAAATATTTAAATATATGTATATTTCCTTCACTTTAATCAAACATATATAATATACACATACATATGTACATTTATATACACATATATAACATAATTGAAATTTTAATACCTTGTAATCTCTTATAGGGAAAATAAAAGAACATTTAAGTCGAAATTACAATGGTACTTTAAAAATAAATTTCCTATTTGTATTTTATGCATATTTCTTTAATGATTCTGGTATTACAGACATGTTTTGAGTATTGCTTGCTACTGTTAGTTTATTCATGACACTGATGTCTTAGAAGAGAATATGTTGGTGAGGTCAAGGTCAAACATTGAAGAGGAATGTACTGTATAGAACCCCACCCTCTTGGAGGTTCTCTCTTTGGAGGAAACCATTTCTAAATGGCTTGTGTTTCTCCATCTAGTATTTATATTTTATGCATATAAATAAAATCCTTACTTATACCTATACTTCCATATTTATGTCTATTAAATTATATGTAATGTGTGTATTTCCCCCTCATTAACAGTTTGTAAAGCATGTTACACCTTTTATTATTTCTTACACTTAAAAAGTTGAGGTATTATACAATTTCATTATCATTAATATGTTAAACTTTTACTGAAGTATAATATGTTAGAAATGCATGCATGCCATAACTATCCAGCTCAAAGAATTTTCTAAGTTGAACATATCTATGTGAACAGCTCAAACCCAGGAAACATATCACCAGGAAATATTACCCCAGAAACCCCATTCTGCTTTCTTCCAGTCACCACTTTTCCTGAAGATAATCTCTATTATGGCATTTAACAGCAAAGATCACTCTTGGCAGATTTTAAACTTCATATAGATAGAGTTATATTTTATGTATGTATTTATGTCTGTTTTTTTTTCTCAATATTATCTAATTTCGGGATTCACCCATATTGTCCCTTAGAGATATAAAATGTACATTCTCATCTCTATGTACTATATCTGTGAATAGATATAACAGCCATTAATACCTTTTATTTCTTATAGGCATTTGGGTAATTTGTAATTATTGGTATTATGAATACTGCTGCTATGAATATTCTACTACATGTCTTTTAGCCAACATATGTATACATATCTCTCAGATATATACCCTTGAGAGTAGCAATGATTACTCATAGCATATTCCTATACTTACTTTAGCTAATATTCCAATGATTTTCCTAAGTGGTTGTAGCAATTATATTTTCATTAGTGAATAATAGTATTGGTTATTTCATATACTTGATATTTCCCTTCTTTTTACTATATTCTTTGATTATTCACCACATATTCCTATATTCAACATTAGTAAATATTCCAATGATTTTCCTAAGTGATTGTAACAATTCTATTTTTAGTAGTTAATAAATTTTGGTTGTTTCATATATTTGATACTTCCCTTCTTTTTTATTATAGTTATTTTATGTACAATGAAATACAAACATTTTAACTGTACAGATAATTAAGATTTGACAAACACACAACTCAATGAGGCAAACAATTGAAAGATTTTTTTGTTTTTGTTTTGAAATCTGTGGGTTTTCTCCACTTAGTATAAAAGTCTTGTACTTTTTTTAATGTGATGAATAAATAAAGTGGATTTAACTAGTGCCTGAAATTTGACTACTAGTATGACTATTTTCTTCTATGTTATTTAAATTGTATTATTTTAACAGCTTTATTGAAGTATTTTGACACATAATAAATTTACCTATATAAAATGTACAGTTTGATAGGTTTTGTTGTATATATACATCCATGAAACCATCACAACAATCAAAATAATAAATAATCCATAAAATTTGAATCCATAATTCAAATTTTTCTCTTGCTACTTTATGATCCTACCATACTGTAACTCCTCCACACAAGCAAGCACTGAATTTTGTTTTCTAATATATTGTGGAGGATTATTGCATCTATGTTCATCAGGGATATTGGCTTATAATTTTCTTTCTTTGTAGTGTCTTTATCTGGTTTTGGAATTAGAGTAATGCTGGCCTCATAAAATGAACTTGGGAGTCCCTCCCTCCTGTTGACTTTTTTGGAATAGTTTGAGGGTAGGTGTTAGTTCTTCTTTGGATATTTGGTAACATTCACTTGTGAAGCTATTCTGTCCAGGACTTTTGCTTGTTGGATGCTTTTTAAAAAAATTATTACTGCTTCAATTTCATTACTTATAATTAGCCTTTTCAGACATTCTGTTTCTTCTTGATTCAGTTTTGGGAGATTGCATATCTCTTGGAATTTATCCATTTCTTCCAGACTATCCAATTTATTGGCATATAGTTGTAATGTTTTCTTATAATTCTTTGTATTTCTGTGGTGCCAGTTGTTACTTCTCTTTCATTTCTGATTTTATTTATTTGGGTTACTCTCTCTTTTTTTCTTGATGAGTCTGGTAACAGATTGTCAATCCTGTTTATCTTTTCAAAGAACCAACTTTTGGTTTCATTGATCTTTTGTATTATTTCCTTTTCAGGCTCTGTGACATTTATTTCTGCTCTAATCTTTATTATTTCCTTCCTTTTAGTCACTTTGGGTTTTGTTTATTGTTCTTTTCCAGTTCTTTAGGTATAAGGTTAGGTTGTCTTTTGAGATATTTCCTCCTTCTTGAGGTATGCCTGTATTGCTATGAGTTTCCCTCTTAGAACTGCTTTAGCTGTGTCCCATAGATTTGGGGTTGTTGTGTGTTTATTTTCATTTGTCTCAAGGTAACTTTTGATTTCTTCTTTCATATCATTGTTGGCCCACTCATTGTTATTTAGCCTCCATATGTTTGTGTGTTTTTCAGGGTTTTTTTCTTGTAATTGATTTTGAGTTTTATACCATTGAGGTCAGAGAAGATGTTTGGTATAATTTCAAACTTCTTGAATTCATCAAGGCTTGTTTTCTGTCCTAACATGTGGTTTATGCTAAAAAGTTTTCCTTATACACTAGATGTATTTTTAAAATTTTTATTTTGCTTGAGGTTCACTTAGCTTCTTTTATCTGAGTTTAATGTTTTTCATGTTGTTTAGGAAATTTGGAGGAATTATTTTTTAAAAATATCTTTTCTATACCTTTATTCTTTCTTTTTCCTTTTCATCTGAATTTTCTATTATACATATGCAAGAATGGTTGATAGTTTTTCACAAAATGTACAATGATGAGTCTCACATTTCTTTTATCTCTAGAATCATAATCTTATACTATTACCTTGTGAAAAATCTCTCATGTAATTTTCTATTATTTTTATTCTATCATGGCAGAAGTCCCTGTTAGTACTCCTCTTTATGTTATTTCTTTTAAGAATCATCAGTAATCTCAGACATTGTCTCTAAAATATAGTAGCTTCTTGAAGTTATATCTAAATATCTTATCTCACACAAAATATACACATTTATATCATTCTATGAATTACTTTAATTATAAACTAACTAATGAAAAGCAATTTTGATGTCCCTATTGAGTTGGAAACATTATTATCAAATTCCCATGGCTTTCTACAGGTATCATCACAGGCATTCTTCCACAGGTAAACCAAATTATAGGGATAGGGGTCCTGGTGTGGGGCTGGGACTCCTTGCTCCCAAGATATCTCTCCTAAAATTTTTTTCCACCACATGTGGATATGGAACAAGCCTGTTCTACACCTTTGCCCCTCCTACCTTCTGGATTCATGTGGTTCATTTAATTCTGTAGTTGTCAGACTTCCATTCAACTCAATTTCTGATGGTTCTGAGTGATGGTTGTTCTATAGTTTATTTGTAACCTTGATGTGGTTGTGCAAGGAGGTGAGCCATGTTTACCTACAACTCTATATATACCAGAACATGATAACTCTTAATTCCTCAGAAGATAATGAAGGATTTGACTTGGTAGTACATTTATTGATCTCATAAAACAAAATTTTACTTTGTTTTAAAAGGTTAAATTCTACTCACTAGATTTCTGAATATTTCCATCATCAATGCTTCCCCCTGGTGAACCAATCTGGAATTCACAATCTGGGGGCTGATATCCAGGAAAGCAATGACAATTGCCCAAATTATTACATATCTAAAACAGAAAAACATATAATCACTATAAATCATGTTAGTCTTTATATAGTATGTATAAATACCTAAATTCAAGAGAGTAAAATCACTATTTTTTAAAGTTTGTTAAGAATATATACAGTCATGTTTCACTTAATAATGGGAATATATTCTGGAAAATGCATGATTAGATGATTTTGTCATTGTGGGAACATCACAGAGTGCACTTACATGAACCAAGATGTTATATAGCCTACTACATGTTTAGACTATATGGTATAGTGTATTGCTCTCAGTCTACAAGCCTGTAAAGCATGTTACTGTATAAAATAACAGGAGACTAAATCAAGCACAAGAGGAAATGATGTGATCAAGAGATGTGGTAAACATGGAATGTATGTGAGGCTGCTGCTAGGGTAACACAACAAACTGTTTTAAAGCAAACTTTTTTTATAAGTACAAAGAGAGCACTTAAAAATAGTATATTGTAATAAATGATATACCAGTAATGTAGTTGTTCATTATGATATCAAGTATTATGTACCTTACATAATTGTGCTATACTTTTACATAGTTGGTAGCACATTAGGTTTCTTTACATCAGCAACACCACATGTGAGTAATGCATGGTGCAATGAAGCTACAGTGGCTAAGACAGCTATGATATCATGAATGATAGGAATTTTTCAGTTTCACTTAATCTTATGGGACCACTGTCCTATATGTAGTCACTGACAGAAATGTTATGTAGTACATGACTGCAATCTGAGAAATATGTTAGAAAAAATAGTGAAAATTTTGACACCATAGAGTCAATGATATAATCACTACCTACATGATAATATATGAGGTCTATCCAGAAGTTATCCAACCATTTGATATAAAAATATATTTATTGAAGAAGATATAAGAAACAAGAAATAAGCACCTTAGGACTTCACACAGATCTCCCAATTGCCATCAGCTGCCCTGTCATATTTTCCTGAATCTCGTTGACAGTCTGATTAAGGGAAATCACTTACCTTTCAAAGGTGATTCTAATTTGGGGAAAAGTCAAAAGTCACAGAGTGCCAAATCTGGGCTGTTGTGGGGCTGAGTCACCTGGGTGATTTGATGTTTTGCCTATCACAAATTTCGTAGGAGATGTGATACATGAATGTGCGTGTTGTATGATGAAGCTGTCACTCACCAATTGCTCATAGCTGTGGCCTTCTAAATCACCCAAATAGTTTCTGTGGAGGAATGTTCAAACTTAACACAAAATTTGAAGCAGATTTGTTACTCTAGTCACTGCTCAGTCATTTTGAATGCAATGAGCACAGTACACATGCTCACTCATTGGCATCTACCACCCCCACTGATCGGTACAGTGAAGTCATCATTGTTCAGGCATGCACCATTTCAGTCCACTCTCCTTGGCTGTCAGGTTACATTGATGTTGCATAAACCATTCTTGTTATATTAACAATGGTTGGACTTTCTTCAGAGTGACTTCGTATTTCTGGCCTCAATATTTTCTGATAGTTTTTATAAGAATTTTGTCATCCCCATATTTATAAATTTATTTTTTATTTAACTGTTGTTGCTATATAATCTTACATTGGTTATATTAGTTTCAGATGTATATTATATTGATTGATATTTTTAAACTTACAGTGTAACCACCCCACTAATTCTAGTAATCATCTGAGTCAGTAAAATTATGGCTATGACATTCACAGAAGAGAGCACATTATTGGGTGAATTTAGAATTTTATACAAATATTATATCAATTTATTTTCAAATGTTTGCTGTTACCACTTCACATTTCCTATTGATGCACTTTCATTTCCATATAAAATATTGTGATAAAATTAACATCAATTGACTTGGCCACTTCAATTTCCTATCTGAACCCTTTTTAGAAACTTGACACTATTGATAAACTATGTGTATTTACTTTTTAAGTCAATCCATTTTCAAAAATCAAATAATATAGATGCAGAAAAAATTTTAAATGAACTATGAAATAGAACTTTATGAGAAGCTTGCATTGCTAGCAGTTTACATTCTGCACACTTTATATGTTATTTGTGCTTCTTCATTTGAATGGTTTAGTATTAATTTTTATATTAAAGTAAAATAAGTAAAATTTTGTGAAATTCAAACAATTAAAACACATAGAACTGAAAGAGTTCTCACTCACTAACTCCCTCTCCCCAATGCTAAACATTTTCTGCATTTCATTCATGTGTTCATATGTAAACACAGACACCCACATCCACAAACACACATCAACACACACTAATGGGTTTTTGCCAAATTAAAATCATTGATATTGTACCATGAACTTACTTTCATATTTGTATGTGCAGAAAATAGGACTGGCACATTTAAAAAATAAACTCATAATATCAAATTGTATAGATATTTCATATAATTCTATAGATATTGTGTTATATCCATTCACAGTCATACTGTTAAATTGTTTGCCTTAAAAGTTTTATATTTTAAATATTTTTTAATATTTTAAATATTTTTTCCATGCATATCAAAAGTGATTTCAATAACATCAGTTTGAATTATAGCCTTGAATTCCACAAAGTATTTTGTATATCCATAGATGTTTAGTACAGTGGTTATAAATATTTGAATACAAAGTTTTGAAATTAGGACTGGAATATAATTGATTTATCATTTTAAACATAATCCATAATTATTTCCTTTTCCTGAATTAATTTATAATTACCTAAGCAAGATAAGACAATGGAGGATACTTTCATTGTATTTTGACTAATTTAATGGAAGAAGGTGGTCAGCTAGAGCAGAAGTGATAACCAAATAAATAGTATTATACAAATTTTCTTAAATGAAGAATGACTTGATATAGCAAACTGGGTGTGAAAATTGACATTGTGAGAGGAAAAATGAAGCAAGAATTACAAATCTTAGCCACTTGTCAGTATTATTTTCAAGCTTAAAAAGTAATCTTAAAACATTCTGCAGAAAGTAAGGAGAATTAAACTCACATCACATCACTCTCTGACAAGACTGAAAGCAACAGAAGAGAACAACAGAATTTACAAAGTTTGGGGAGCAGGGAACTGAAATGTCATAATCTTATACAGCAAGAGAATTTTTTGTGGGATGGTAAAATTTTTGCATTGCTGATATGTAACAACTCTCTCTCTATATATCTCATACACTTTCTCTTTACTTTTTGAAAAAAGTAGTATTCCAGCACTCACCCCCCCATTAAAATAGAAAAAAAAATATCATATTAGAAAGAATATTTTACCCAGATTAGTGAATATAAATAAATTATAATTCCCTTTCTAACATAAATTTTTGAAAAAAATAGCATTGAGATATCACCTCACACCTGCCAGAATGGCTACCATCAATAAATCAACAAACAACAAGTGCTGGGGAGGATGTGGAGAAAACAGAATCCTCATGCACTGTTGGTGAAAATGCAGGTTGATGTGGCCACTGTGGAATATAGTATGGAGTTTTCTCAAAAAATTAAAAATCAAAATGCCTTTTGACCCAGTGATCTTGCTTCTGGGAATACATCTTAATGATCCTGAAACACCAATTTAAAATAATAGATGTACCCCTATGTCCATAGCAGTGTTATTTACAATAGCCAAGTACTGGAAACAGCCCAAGTGCCCATCAGTAGATGAGTAGATAAAAAAAAGTTGTGGTACATTTACACAATGGACTATAACACAGCCACAAAAAAGAAGGGAATCTTACCATTTGCAACATCATGGATGGACCTGGAGAGCATTATGCTAAATGAAATAAACCAGTTAGAAAAAGACAAAATACCTAATGATATCACTTACATGCAGAATCTAAACAACAAAACAAACTGACAAAATAGAAATAGAGGCATGGACATATGGAACAGACTGACAGTTGTCAGAGCGAAGGGGGAGAGGGAACTGGATAAAAGAGGGTAAAGGAATTAGTCAAAGAACATATATGCATAACCCATAGGCACAGTAAACAGTGTGGTGATGGCCAGAGGGAAGGGGGGCTGGGGACTGGGTGGAGGTAGGCAAGCGGGGTGCAGGGGAATGGAGACATCTGTAATAGTGTCAACAATAATAAAACAAGAAAAACAAAACAATGCATAGAATCTATTAGGGATCTCAAAGTTAAAGTAGCTACACAAAACACAAGTTAGAGGTGAAAGGTGAAAGGTATGGAAAAGTACAAAAATGGACAAGACTTAACTGAGTGCAGAGGTAGATATTTTTGTTCAAGTTTTGTGTAAGGATAAACGAATAAAGATGTTAGAAAAATGTTAAAATTACTGGTAACTAGTAGGAAAGAACCAGTTATACCCTAGAATTTCCTTTGTATTTGGATAAGTCAGGGTAAGGGAAGAAAATGAATAATAATTCATTAAAAATGCAAGAAAATGTATAAAGGAGAAATGCAAGAAATAAATAGTAGGTGAATAAATAATTAAACTGTGGTAAATCTAGATAATGGAATATTATTTAGTGCTAAAAAGAAATGAGATCCATTAAGCCATGAAAAGACGTAAAGAAACCTTAGAAGCATTGCTAATTGAAAGAAACTACTCTGAGAAGGCTACACACCATATGTTTCCAACTATATGACATTATAGAAAGGGCAAAATTGTGGAGAAAGTGAAAAGATTAGTGGTTGTCATAGGTAAGGTGGGGGAGGGATAAAAAGGAGGAGCACAGAGAACTTTCAGGCCAGTGAAAATGCTCTTATGATACCATAAATTTGGCCACATGTAATTATACATTTGTCCAAATTCATAGGATATACAACACCAAAAGTGAACCCTAATGTTAGCTTTGGACTTTGGGTGGTTATGAGGTGCAAATGTAGGTTGATCAATTGTAACAAATATATCACTTTAATGTAGAATGTTGATAATAGGGTAGGCTATGCATGTGTGGGCGCAAGAGATACATGGAAAAGCTCTGTTGTTTTCCTCTCAGTTTTGCTGTGAACCTAAAACTGCTCTAAAAATATAGTTTTGCTGATTATCCTAAGAACACTAAAACACCAACTCAAAAGAACCTATGCATCCCAATGTTCATAGCAGCACAATTTACAATAGCTAGATGCTGGAAGCAACCAAGATGCCCATCAGTAAATGAATGGATCAAAAAACTATGGTACATTTACACAATGGAATTCTATGCAGCAGAAAGAAAGAAGGAGCTCCTACCCTTTGCAACAAACAGCGTGGATGGAGCTGGAAAACATTATGCTTAGTGAAACAAGCCAGGCAGTGAAAGACAAATACCATATGATCTCACCTTTAACAGGAACCTAAATAACAAAACAAAGAAACAAGCAAAATATAACCAAAGACACTGAAATAGAGGCCAGGCTGACAGTGCCCACAGAAGAGAGTAGAGGGAATTTAATGGGACAGTGGGAAGGGTTCACAGGAACAAACTTAAAGGACACATGGTCATAAACTAAGGGGAGGGTGGTAATGGGAGGGAAGTGGGGAGGGTTGAGATGGGGCACTGGATTGGGAGTAAAAAGGAGAAAAGTGTATTTGAACAATGATTAAAAAAATATATACAACTAAGCCAAATAAAGAAAAGACAGAAAAAAAAGGTATATCATAAATGAAAAATGAATAATGCTGTATTAACAATTTCATAATTACTGAGATTTCTGAACAGCTACATGCTTATAAAATTGAGCTGTAATTGTAAATGAGGGGGTTGTAAATCAACTCCCTCAATTCCATGTGGTAGACTTGCCTATCTGTTGAGATTCATTGGGAAGTTCACACAGCTTCCTCTAGCTACAGTTAAATCTTACTTGACATTTTGATTACTTTTAGTTAACTCTTTAAAACATTTTAATTGTGAAATACAATATACATATAAAAATAAAAAATATAGAAGTTTTATCTTATTTATTATGTCACTTCAAATAAAAAGTTTTATCAAAAGGAAAACTACATTCAAAAAGTCTAAATAACAGAAATAGAACTTACATAGTAATGCGTTAAGAACCATTTTTATCCAACAAAACAAAGTATCCATAATCTACAATACATAACTTTTTTTTTGAGATTTTATGAAAAAATATTAAGGCTGATGGCTAATAATAGATCACTGAAGAAAGGAAATCAAAAGATTATGTCAACAATTATATAACTATAGAAAAGCAAAACATAAAGATGTAGCTACACTCTTGGTTAAACAGCCCATACAAAATTATAGACAACGGGAGTAACATTTTAGATTTTCTAAGATAATCAACTTTAAAATTAGAAAGTTGAATACTGATAAATTTGGTGAATGTGGAATCAATACTATGATGTTGACTGCATATAAAGGACCAAACAATAAACACTAAGAAATGAAAATTAAATCTAAAAGTAATGAAAATTTGTATTACCAGATTAAAATAGATAAAATGCTCCAGAAGTGTAAAAAGCTTTTTTACATGAGAATACATTTCCATTAGAAACCTCTTTATAAAGAACTTTATAAAGAACTTTATAAAGAATTCTATAATATGGTAACATGTTTTTTTTAAGTATACTCTTGGTAAAATATTATACAGTCATAAATTTTAATTAAGAGTGTGAACAAAACATGTTATAAAACATGCATTTATAAGCATTAGGAAAGAATATGTGTTTTTAATTTAAACACATTCTAATGCATAAGTTGAGGGTGTTTACAATAGATTCAATACATATATAGTATTGTACAATTGGTTTAATAATGTTTGAATTAGTTTAGCTGATTTTCTTTATGTCAGTTAGCTAGCTGTAGGCAAGGTTGGTTTAAAAGTAACCTAGACTCTCAGTTCTCCCAAACAGGATATATTTTTTACTTTGAATTAGCCACAAAAATAAAATACAGTTTAGAGCTACAAAAAGAAAAGTTACTTACCCCATTCCCTTGACAGTTTGTGGAGGCATTACAGTTATATCTCTTTAAAGGAACTTCTTTGCAGGTTTTATTTTCACAATACTAAAACAAAAAAAATCTAACATAGTATTTTATAATCATTCACAAATATGATATGAGAAAAAATTATTTGTTACTTATGCATAGTAGGTGCTCAAGTTGAGAATTTTTATTCTACATTATTCTTATTCCAGTAAAAAGATACTGACATATTAATACAAAATTCTATACAATATTAAATTTTAAAAATATGAGGGGTTTTGCTTTAACAAAGTTTATGTAATGATATCATATAATTTTGGTTTTGATACTTACAATTGGGAATTAAATTGAGAATCTGACTTCTGGCCAAGATGGAGGCTTAGGAGGCACATTGTGCCTCCTCACATAACCAAAAGAAAGACAACAACAAATTTAAAAACAAAAAATAACCAGAACTGCCAGAAAATTGAACTGTATGGAAGTCCAACAACCAAGAAGTTAAACAAACATTCATCCAGACTGGTAGGAGGGATGGAGATGGCCAGCCAAGGTGGAGAGGACTCATGGCAAAGCAGCGGCTGACGAATCAGGTGAGGTGACAGCTGGCAGAGGGTGGTCCCACATTTGTGTGCGTATAAACTGGGAGGAACAACTGTGGAGCAAGACAGACTGTGCAACCCAGGGTTCCAGTGAGGGGAAATAAAGCCTCAAAACCTCTCGCTGAAAACATCTGTGGGTGTTGCAGTGGTGGGAGAAACTGCCAGCCTCACAGGAGAGTTCATTGGAGAGACTCACAGGGACCTAGAACATACACAAACCTACTCACCCAATTTGCTTGTGGCTAATGGTGGGCGTGACTGAGAGCCAGCAGAGAGCCTCACAGGCAGCACTGTTCCCCCTCGGACAATCCCCCACATACAGTGCCACAAAGCAGCTGCAGCCACGTGGGTTGCCCCATCCTGGTGAGCACCTAAGGCTCTGCCTCTTCCTATGTATAACAATCATGCCGAGACAAAAGAAGTATTTGAAATCATGAAAGGCAAGGACCTACATCCAAGATTACACTATCCAGCAAAGCTATCATTTAGAATGGAAGGGCGGGTAAAGTATTTCCCAGATAAAGTCAAGTTAAAGGAGTTCATCAACACCAAGCCCTTGTTATATGAAATGTTAAAGGGACTTATCTAAGAAAAAGAAGATAAAAATATGAACATTAAAATGACAACAAACTCAAAACTATCAACCACTGAACCTAAAAAAAAAAACAAAAATAAAAAGAAACTAGGCAAACAAGTAGATCAGGAACAGAATCACAGAAATGCAGATCATAAGGAGGGCTATCAGCAAGGAGGGGGAGAAGGTTAATGGGGGAAAAAGTACAGGAAATAGGTAGCATAAATGGTAGGCACAAAATAGATAGGGGGAGGTTAAGAATAGTATAGGAAATGTAGAAGCCAAAGAACTTATATGTACGACTCATGGACATGAACTAAAGTGGGTGGGGGAGTGTGGGTGGGAGGTGGTATAAAGGGTGCAGGGGAATATATAGGGGAAAGTGGGATAACTGTAATGGCATAATCAATAAAATATATTTTAAAAAAGAGAATCTCCATCACAAAAGTTTTCTATATAATGTTAATATTCTGTTATAAATAATTGGTTAGATTAATGTTAATGATTTGCCCCTCAAAAACTGGAAGACAATTCATTAATTTTGTTTGGGATTTAAATATGAGTTAATATTTTGGATTATAAATGATCATAAATCTTTGCTATATTAGTGATAAGAATAATCTGGTGAAATAAATATTTTAACTTAATTTGTACTTATTGTAAAACCCTTGTTATATCAAAGTGGGTAATAGAGTGGTAATAAGTTACCAGAATGTGTGCTCTTCACCTCATTTATCTTTTTTGTTAATGGCCTCCAAGTTTATGTTTTTTTGATTTTCTTAAAAATATTCAGGGAGTGAATACCAGGAAGTGGAATCATTGGAGCCATGTTAGAAGCTGCCTCCCGAAAGAAGTCAGTCATAAAGAGTTAAAAACCATATGACTTCACTCATATGTAGGATACAAAACCGAAAGCAACAAATGAACAAATAAGAAAAACAAACAAAAACTCGTAGAGACAAACAACAGTATGGTGGTTACCTGAGGAAAGGGGAGCAGAGAGATAGTAAAGGATAAAGAGGGTCAAATATATGGTGACCGAAGATGACTTGACTTTGGGTAGTAGGCACACAATACAATATACAGATCATGCATCACAAATGTATACTTGAAACCTGTATAAACTTATTAACCAATGTCACCTCAATAAAAAATAAGAAATGAAGCTACCTGCCACAGTAAGCAAGTTTCCCAAGGGAATAGGACTGCTGAGCCCAGATATAAGATTTGGCTGATTGACACACCATTTCAAGGTTTATTTTTATTTTTAATTCAGCAAGTGCTGAGTACCATTTACATGCAACACACTGCTTTACAATTACTTTAAATCTCTGAGGCCTTATATTTTTGGAATGTGTGCCCTCATATGTTCAGGCTAATAAGCATCTGAACCATTTTTATTCTTCCCTTATTTTATGTCTATAGGAGTGTAAATGCTCATATATATGTATATATACATATGCACAGAAACTTGTAAGTCACAGTAACAATACTTTGAACAGACTTCTCATTTGTTTTTTCCAAACTTCTCACACATACATTTTGGACATACATATTAGTAGATGATTGAAGAAATATAAAGGCTCAATTTTGTTTCTTTGTGAAGCAGGCAAAATTGAAAACTCAAAATTAGAATTTTATCTCACACCTGCCAGAGTGGCTATCATCAATACATCAACAAAAACAAGTATTGTCCAGAATGTGAACAAAAGGGAATCCTAGTACACTCTTGCTGGGAATGCAGATTGGTGTAGCCACTTGGGAAAGAAGTATGGAGTTTCCTCAAAAAGTTAAAAAGGGAAATGCCTTATGACCCAGCAATTCCATTTCTGGAACTTATCTGAAGAAACCCGAAACACCAATTCAAAAGAATATATATACCCTAGGTCTATTACAGCATTATTTACTATAGTCAAGATTTGGAAGTAGCCCAAGTGTCGATCAGCAGAAGAGCATATAAAAAAGCAGTGGTACATTTACACAATGGAATACTCAGTCATAAAAATGAAGAAAGTTTTTCCCTTTGAGATGGCAAGGATGGACCTGAAGAGCATTATGCTAAGTGAAATAAGCCAGTCAGAGAAAGAGAAATACCATATGATTTTACTCATCTGTGGAACTTAATGAATAAAATGAACTAACAAGCAAAATAGAAACAGATTCAGATAGCTGACAGCTGTCAGGGTGGGAGGTGACTGGGGAGGGCCGTGCAGGGATTGAGCAAAAAACAAAAACAAAAACAAAAACAAAAACAAAAACAAAAGAGAAAGAACTCATGGACACAGACAACAATGTGGTGATTTCCAGGAGGAGGGATTGAAGGGAGGTGGAGGAAGGTGTAGGGGGAATCAATGGTGATGGAAGACTTGACTTGGGTGGTGAATACACAATACAATGTACAGATGGTGTGTTGTAGAGTTGTGCACATGAAACCCATATAATTTTGTTGACCAGTGTCTCTCCAATAAATTAAATTAAAAACAAATAAATAAAATAATAAATTCAAACCAATTGTACATTTAAAAAATTAGAATTTTATGATTTAAAGCTGCTACAATTCAAAGGTCTTTTTAAAAAATCATGTGTCAGTGGAATCTTGTGTTTAAAACACCTGCATACCTCCTCACATAAAGACTGATGATAGGTTAAGTGAAAAATTGGAATTGGGTAACGGAGGCTTAGTTTAATTATCTTTCCACTATGTTATGGAAGCTAAGTGACAACACCAGGTTTAAATCCATTCCTGATAATTGTGAGAGTCTTCATGGAATATAGTACTAGATAACCACATAATTTATTACAGGTAAATATCAACAAACATGTTTTGTTACCATTTGTGTACCACATGCAGTGCCATCAGCCACATAGGCATAATCTATTCCATCTGATCTCACTGACAACTCCGAGGTTATAGATAAGCATTCATGTCCTTGAGTATATGAGTAAACTGCAGATTGAACATTACTTTTATAAGTATTATTATGTGACCAAACACAAGCTAATTTTCCGCAGAGAACATCCCTAGAAATGGAAAGAGAAAATTCCTTATCATTTTTTTAATGATATCAAGTTCCAAATAAGTGTTATATTATGTGGGTAGTAACAGAAATGTTATTTAATTGACAGCATAAAACCAGAAAAAATGACAAAATAATTATCTCATGGTGTACAACTGAATGCAATTTGATTAATTAACATTGTAACAGAATTCAAAAATTTTCACAACTCAATGTGCATATACAATATCATTTCCTATTTCAGAACTCAACTTTGTTGTCTATCCTCTAGTTGTATTAGGGCAATCATTGTATTTTAGTACATTTTTGGTTGGGGGGAATTCATTACCTGTGCCTACTTTGGTGTAGCTTGGCCAGTCTGGACATCTGTTACTCCATGTTTGCTGAAAGTGGCTGACTGAATTTATTTATTCCTTGTCTGTCATTTGAGCCCATTCTGATTATGCCCATGCTCCTTGCCATGGTCTTCAGTCAGTATGACTCTATAGTATACAGGCTCTTTATTTTATCCCAACATTATTTCTTTTCTTTTCTTTTTTTTACCGAACTCTTTTTTTATTGTTGTTCAATTACAGTTGTCTTCATTTTCTCCCTATTATTATTCCCCTGCCATACCCACCCCCACCTCCGACATTCAATCCTCCCCCTGCCCTGTTGGCTTTGTCTATGGGTCCTTTATACATATTCCTTGACAACCCTTCCCCTTCTTTCCCCTGTTATCCCCCACTCCTCTCTCCTCTGGTTACTGTCAGTTTGTTCTTTATTTCCATGTCTCTGGTTCTTTTTTTGCTCTCTCATTTGTATTGTTGATTAGGTTCCACTTATAGGTGAGATCATATGGTATTTGTCTTTCACCACCTGGCTTTTTTCACTTAGCATAATGCTCTCCAGTTCCATCCACACTGTTGCAAAGGGTAGGAGTGCCTTGTTTCTTTCTGCTGCGTAGTACTCCATTGTGTAAATCTACCACAGTTTTTTTTGATTCACTCATTTACTGATGGGCACTTAGGCTACTTCCAGTACTTGGCTATGGTAAATTGTGCTGGTATGAACATTGCGGTATATAGGTTCTTTTGAATTGGTGTTTCAGGATTCTTAGGGCGTGGCTAAGAAAATATCAGCAAAATGAAAAGGGAATCAACTGTATGGGAAAAGATATTTGCCAATGATACCTCAGACAAGGGTTTGATCTCCAAAATACATAAAGAACCAATATTGTTTCAACATGTTGATACTTTCAGTAGTTTTTCACTCCTATCTTGAGAATTAAGAAATGTTTAGATTCCCTTAATGCCACAAGCATACCAAAGGCTAACCCATAAACAGTTTATTTAGCTATTTATAATGTATCATCGGGTAGAATACTGGCTTCTCTAAGATGCTTTCAAAATTCCTAGTCTATGTCCTAAGAATAATCTATATTATTATATTTCTTGCTCTCAAAATTACTTAACTCTATAAACTCTCATTCTCAATGGAAGCAACCATTCTTAGCTATCAATATGTGTCTGTTGAGCATGCCATGATTATTTTTTCCAAAAGTCTCCCTTTAGTAGACTTACCAATTTGGAAATTTATCTATTTGTCCTAAAACACCATTTTGGGTTCTTCAATATCACAAGGATTAGCTTAAAGGCATCATTAAATGAAGACAGAAATGAAGCTGGGGGCCAAAACCTAAATCTCTTTTCAAGCTTTTCTCCCCTAAGCATATTTTTTTCTAGTTTCTCAGATCTAGATATTCATTTTGATTGTAGCTCCACTCCATTTCTATAAAATATATCTTAAACCAGCTTTGCATGGTAGGTCTCTTTCTAGTCTGGCTATGCAGGACAAACTCTTCCTTCAAAGTCCATCCTCTCACATTTTTCATTTGTGGTTGATTTCTTGGTACGGGCTTTTATTTCTTGAAAAAGGATCATGATCCACTTCAAACAGATGAATTGTGCTATTAAATTCCAGTCTCAGCTAAGAATTTTTTTTTCAGGAAAATTTGTATACTACTTAGCTCAGATGAAGTCCAGATAAGTCATGCTTGCTAAATTTTATCTTCCACCTTTCTTTTTCCTTCTTTCATGGATAATCTTAGACCAAGAGCACTAGGCATGCCTCTGGTCATCTAGGAGAGAGATAAAATGTGGTTAGTTTCCCACCATCTGTTGTCTTTGTTGGCATCCACTGTGGTATAACACAGTCTGCCTGATCACTGGTGCACTGTATCGGTATGTAACAAGGTGTGGCTGATTAGAAAGTGTCCTTTAGAGATTATATAGCATTCACTTTGTGATTCCAGACTCCTCTTTCAATCCATTGTTCCTGTACTGAGGCATGAGGAATATTCTGCATTATTTACCATACCATATGTAATCCACGCCACAGTAAAATTATATGGTGACAGATGGTGGAGGATGCTGTCTTAGTCTCACCCAACTAGACACCTTGTTGAAACATTTTTACTCATCAAAAATCTTCATAAAGGAAACACGTTGTTTTCTAACCATGCTGAGTGTGGTTCTTACCTGAGAATTAAACAATTTTTCTGTGTCTTGGAGGTTAAAAGAAAGTCCCATTTCTCCCTGGATCACCTGACCTTTTCTGAGTATTTTTATATTCTGTCCCCATTCTCTAAGTTCTTGAATTCAGCTGTTTCTATTTAGAACCCACCGACATCTAAAAGGCTGTCCATATGTAATGCATACAACTTGAAGAGTTTGGGGTCAAGTTCACACTATGAAGCCATCAGCACCATCAAGAAAGGAAACATATCAATCACTTCCCAAAGTTTCCTCCCACCCTTTGCATTATAACAATTATTTTAGTGGTACGAATACTCAACATAAGATCCACCCTTTCAACAAATTTTAAGTATACAATATCATGCTTTTAGCTATAAAAACTATGTCATATAGTAGATCTCCAGAACTTATCTGCTACTATTGTTTCCAGTTTTATTGAGGTGTAATTGACAAAATTATATTTAAAGTGTATAAAGTGATGATTTGATATGGGTATATATTGTGAAAGAATTCCCCTCATCTAGTTAATTAACACATTCATTAGTTTACATATTTATCCTTTTTTTATGTGTGTGTGAAAGCATTTAAGTTCTACTCTCTTATCAAATTCCTAATATATAATACAGTGTTATCAACTATAGTCACGATGTTGTACATTAGATCCTCAGGTCTTATTCACTTATAGCTAAAAATTTTTATCATTTTATCAACCCCTTTCTATTTCCCATTGGCAACCACTTTTCTATCTCTGTTTCTATGCATTTGACATTTTTTTTAATATTCCACATGTAAGTGATACTAACTAGTATTTCTCTGGCTATTTCACTGAATGTACTGCTCCCCAGGGTCATCCATGTTGCTACAAAAACCATGATTTTCCTCTTTTGACAAGCTGAATGAAATGAGGTCCAGAAAGAGTCCAGTCATTGTTAATATAACGAGAGTGGTTGGCATGACATCAATGTAACCTGGCAGCCAAGGAGGGTGGCCTGGAATGTGTGTGTGTGAATAATGATGACTTCACTGTAGTAGTTAGTCAGTGGGTGTGGTTGACACCATTGAGTGAGCATGTGTATGTTGCATTCAGGCCATTGCATTAAAAATGACTGAGGAAGTACAGCAATGAATCAGCATCAAATTTTGTGTTAAGCTTGAACTTTCCTCTGTGGAAACTATTCAGATAATCCAGAAGGCCGCAGCTATGGGCAACTGGTGGTTGGCAGCTTCATCATGACAATGTGACCATTCATGCATTGCATCTCGTGCAGAGTTTTTTGGTGCAATATCAATCACCTAGGTGACTCAGCTCCAATATAGCCCAGATTTGGTGCTCTGTAACTTCTGGTTTTTCCCCAACTAAAATCACCTTTGAAAGGGAAGAGATTTCAGACCATCTTGAGATTCAGGAAAATACAATGGGACACCTGATGGTTACTGGGAAAACTGTGTGAGGTCCCAAGATGCCTGCTTTAAAGGGGACTGAGGCATCATTGTCCTATGTACAGCATTTCTTGTATGTTATATTTTTTTTTTCAAAAAATGTCTCTATTTTTCATTTTACATGGCTGGATACCTTCCAGACAGAACTTGTACATGGCAAGTATTGTGCTTGCACTCCTGTTAACAATGACTCTTCTGTTTGCTGTGGTATTGCGTGTCTCCTGTATACAAACTTCTTTGGCTCTCAGAAATAGATGTTTTATGATTCTGTTCTTCAGATGAGAGTCTTAAATTTTGGGGCTCTAAATTCAGGGTCCAAATCATTTGCTCCTCAGGTAAAATTGGGAAATGGCAAGTTCCATTTCAGTTGTATGGTTCTGTGGAGAACAGGCTGTGAGGCCATGTTTAGAGCTTGTGCAGGAGAGCAATGATTCAGGGGGAAGGTGCAGCCCCTCAGCATGCACAGTACAGCATGGTAGACAACATGTGCTTATCTGAAGGGTAGCACCCCCTGGAAGAGAGTGGCATGTGCCTATCAGAGCTGATGTAAACAGCCTACTGGGACTGAAAAACAACATGTATCAAAATTTAGAAAACATACAAGAGACTGTGCAAAAACAACATGAGTTCACAACCCAAAGAAGCTTAAAAGCAGAGGACTTCAGACCATGGACGACACATTGGGAGAACGAGTCACCTTGAGATGTCCTGTACATTTTGCCTCTGGAGAAAGTGTTCCCCATGATCCCAGCCCTCTGACTCTGCTTTGCCAGACATTGGCCACCTGGTCCAGTTGCCTCCTGGACCTGGACCTGATTTGGACTTTTGGGACTTGGGTTTGTTATATCCCCTAATCCTTTTGTGGGATGTTATTGATGATTGTTTCTGAGTGATTATTATTTGTATTGGGTTATTATAGGTTGGATTGAATCTGCATTAATAAAGCTGAGTGAACAGCATAGTCACTTGTGTTGAATCACTGTTATTCCTTAGTGACAGTGTAACCTGTAGGGCTGGTGGCCGTACATGTGGCCCAGCTCTTTCAGTTCTTCAGGCCCAGAATGGGGACCCAGGACTGACTTATAGGAAGGACTGTATCACAAAAAATTCACTCGTGACAGTGTTGTGCCAGGAGTCGAATTTATGGTGAGAGTATGTCTCTACCTGTTTCAACATGGCTATATAGGAGTCACTCAGCTGGTTTCTGGATTTCTTTCAAAGGCAACCACTCCATGCTTATCTGGACATTCAGGGTACCTTTGAAAAGAGGAGAATTCAGGAGTTTCCTATATCGCCATCATGGTCAACCTTCTGTTACTATTTTTGTGATTCTTTTATTTTCAATACTTCTATGAAATTCAGGAAGTGTGTGTTATGGGAAGGCACTTTCTTTTCTAGATTTCATAAATCCCTTTATTCTACAGCTTATAGTGACACTATATTCCAGAACTACATAGTCAGCTGTTAATAGGTACTGTCATACTTTATATATCAGTAATGTGAAAGCAAGCAACAAACAAAAAACAGTTCTTTGCAAAATTCACCTTAAGTCAAAGCACTTGCTTTATGATCATTATCATTCATTGACTTCATAACAATTCCATTTTAATTCTCAAAATAGAGCTTGAGTTTCTGATTTCCTTCCTTCCTTCCTTCCTTCCTTCCTTCCTTCTTTCTTTCTGCAGTTTGCATCCACTTCCTACCTCTGGTAATAAGTATCAGCCTTTTTTTATTCTAGTCTCATTATTAGAACAGTTATCAGGGAAAAAGAAAACTGAATTGTATAGAAAAAATACATATAATGTTATTTCAAATATTCTTCTGGCATATTATTTACTGTCCATTATTAGTTATTATCTCTTGACAAGCAATATAGAATTCAATGAAACAATCACTTTAATATACATACTTTGGTTCACAAGGTAATGTTTGTGAAGTTTTAAAGCTACAGTTTCCAAATCTATCACGAAGAGAATTAATTTCTTCAAAACAGGCAAATGGAGCACCTTGAGCACCTTGAAAGGCAAACACATCTGTTAAATAATTATTTTTAATCCAAATTAAACATTTTGTTAGTAAAAAAGCTAATAAATCACTCATTGAATAATCAAAATATCATGATCTTGATCATACTACTTTTCTGTGTGTACCTTGCCAATTGTTTTACCTAACAAAAAAACAGAAAAAGATCATATCTATTGTAGGGAAATATATTATTGTTAAAAACAATTTGCTTCCTCTCCCTGTGGTAATGCACACTTCCTAATCCAAGGGCTATCAGGCTTGTCTCTGTGAGTTGCTCTGTTTAATGAAATGAGAGATTTTAAAACATGTCATTTATGAGAAAAAACTTGTGGAGCTGGTACCTAGAGTGTCATATTGTTTTTTGATAGTATTTGATAGATAAATACTCTTTGTTGATAGATAAGTAATTTTTTAAATAGAGGCTCATTTGGCAGTGTTATGTCATTATAAAGACAATATGGAGTAGCAGAATGGTTGTATTAGATATGTAAATCTCAGAGATTTGAGGGTTATTTTCATTTATTAAACATAGGAATTGGTACCTAGAAGTGTAGTTCTATTATAAAATATGCCTAAAATATCGTGGCTTTGTAATTGGAGCCTGGCAGTAGGTGGTAGAAAACAAACAACCAAGCAAACAAAGGATTATCAGGGGTTCCAAGGAGAGTAATGCATGATATGAGATGTTGAAATATTTGGGAAAACTATTTTTTTTAGTAATTTAATGGGAGATAATAGCCTTAATGAATTTGTTTTCTGAGGCAAAGAGATGGGAAACATAATTTAAACTCAGGAAAGATCCAGCTATTTTAGAAGCAGTAATAAGAAAAATAGAAAAAGTTCAGAAATGTGTCCACACTGCAGGCACTGTGGTGGTGGTGACAGAGGCTGGTTTATGTAAATTGGCTGAGTCATCAGGTCTGTTCAGTTGTTTTGTGTCTCTTTCACAGTGAGTGCTTTGTGGTGAGTGTTGACCTAGTTGATTAATACAAAGATCTCCACATTTCTTGTTCTTTCCCATGTGCCCATCTACCTACATTTCAGAACTCTCATCTCTAATTTTCCAGTCTTTCTATATCCAGCTCCTCATCAACAAACTAGGCCCTTTCTTACTGCCCATTAGTACATCTATACTCTAACTCCTGCACATCTCTTCTTCCACATAAAATGAATGACCAGGTGGTCAGGATCATTCAAGGCATCCTCCTAGGTGGGGTCAGAGTATGGCTAATGTCCTTTTCCAGTTTATAGCCCATTACTGAGCTGTAACTGTTACTATAAAAGAAGTATAGGCTTGTTCTTTTTATATCAGCTGGTGGACATTAAAAAAAAACAAGCCATGTAGCCATAAGCATGAGCTGATGGAGAAGCACAGGTACAAGGGGGGAAAAGACATATTGTTATGGATTTACTATTCATGGATTTTTCTTCTGCCTTCTCTTTTTGCATGTGCTTGAACCAAGATGAATGAATGCCATCCATCTAACTGACTAACTTAGTGGTTTTGACATAATAGCATATGATGCAGAGTTCTGAACACATGGTCACTTGGCATCCAAATGTCAGATTTTTCCATCTCTATGAGGGCCAGTAGTGTGCCCAGAGTTGCTTTGTCAAAGTGGTATAATTCTCCAGTTTCAATGGCACAGCCTTGCTGTAGGACCCCAGGGAGCTGCACTGTTAATCTCCCAAAGAGGCTTGGTACATGCCCTACATGGCAATTTTTTCTCACAATCTAACACTCTAATATTACTGGGCCTGCTATGTTCTAGGATTCAGGATGAGGGCTGGTTGCATTTCAGTCTGGACATGCTGCAGAACCATTTCCTGTATTTCTCCTCATTTGTCATTAGCAACGTGGCATGTCATTCGGTAAAATGGAATCAAGAAGTACTTCCCCACTTGGAATATACTGCCTCCAGAACCCAAAGAGGTCTACCAGGTGTTGTACTTCTTTCTTTGTCATAGTATATGCAAGGTACTGTTTGTCTTTTATTTTGCAGGGATGTCAAATCATGCCTCTGACCACTGGAATCCTAAAAATTTTGCTGATGTGACCATTCCTGAATACTCCCAGGATCTATATCTACTGCCCTGTGTAGTATGTGTCTTTTACTTAGCCTTTCAAAATATTAGTTATACTTTGCTTATTTAGCTAGATTCATATAAAACTCTTGCTGGAGTAGATCAATGTCATATTTTCTGGGATGTCCAAATGTCTTCAACTACATTATGACAGAGGGCAGTAGAGTAAATATTACCCTGGAGCAAAACTCAAAGTTAATGCCATCATCTATTGCAGGCAAACTTTTTCTCATTCTCTTTTCAAATAGGACTAGAAAATAATATATTTGCCAAGTCAATGACTACAGTTGTACCAAATATCTGAGGTCATGCTAACCTGCCCTTGTCTAGACATCATATCTAGCACAGTGGACACAATTACTTAATCTAACACTTGAGTGCATTTGCAGTAGGTTACTATTATCTTCCAGGGACCATCTGGTTTATGCAGGGATCAGAATGAGTAATTAAATGTAGATATACAGTCAACCACCTATGAATCCTTTAGATTTTTGAAAGCATCACTAATTTCTGGAAAAGGACAGAGACTTCCTCCTACAAAATTCTAGGACTGAGAAGTAATTATCAAATGGATTTGTGGATCTAGTGGGCCCATGGGAAACTGAAACTTGGCAAGAACGCTGCTTATTCCCTAAGCCCTGAAACCCCTCACTCTCCCAGGGAGACCATGAGGACACTGGGGTTCTGGGTATCCACATCAATTCAGACTCTTTGTCCACCAGTTTCCAAAGTGCTTGGGCATTTCCCTTTCCCCAGTGTACAGATACCTGGTTAAATAGGTGTAGGTAATTTGGGGAATCACTAGGGACATTGTTATCACAAATATTTTCTAAGGTTTTGTGGAGTTTTCCTTTTGGGCCTTTAACCTCCCCTTAAGTCAATTAGTTTTGGTACTAAAAATTGTCTTAGATTCAGAATTTGGACATGGGATTATGAAATTCACTAGGGTAATTCTCTTTAGGCTCCTAGTTATCTCTTTTTTATTTCCTTTAATGGTACACACTAGATAATATCATTGTTTGTTGCCCAGAGAACACATAGAATAGAAATTGTGTTCTATAAAGTGTCTTCCTCTTTTATAGATCAGGTATCCATGTCTTCTCCTCTGTCCCTCTTTACTACAATAATTTTATCCATCTTGTTTCTGGCAGTCAAGCACTACTATGTGGCCTTGTTTTTTTTTCCCCCAAGATCTTGTAATGCACATTGCTATCAGTGATCCTACTTCTATAATACCCTCTCCTACCATTCACCCCTGGCCTACAGAGAAGGTCATCATGGAACATATAGTGATTCAGATACCCTTCTCACCAGCACACTCCCTGTTGGGTCTAATTATTTAGCCCAGCACATATGCTATACACATTACAGTATATCCAATTCCTTCAGCTTTTTCTTCCTATCTTCCATTATCTGTATGGTAATTCCACCATTTAAACTTCACTTAGAGTGGGCCATTATGGTTTTTTTTCCATGTTTCTGGAAACAATCTTGGTGGAAACCTATACTATCTTCTAGGATTCTTGCCAGGATGTTAAATCCTGTATCCTGGGAGAGTTCTCCCAAAACAATAAGCTCTCTTTTATCCAATCTTACATTCCCTCATCTAGTTTCATGATCAAGCACTCTCACATCCAAGTCCATGTGTATCCCATTGATTCTGGTAGTAACTGTTAACTAGGATCTATAGCTCCATTGGGGTATAGATTCCATTACTCTCTCTCTTTCTTCTTTTAAAAATTTTATTTATTTATTTTTAGAGAGAGGGGAAGGGAAGGAGAAGGAGGAGAGGGAGAGAAACATTAATATGTGGGTGCCTTTTGTGTGCCCCCCATTGGAGACCTAGCCTAAAACTGAGGCATGTACCCTGACTAGGAATCGAACTGGTGACCCTTTGCTTTGCAGTCCAGTGCTCAATATACTGAGCAGCACCATACAGGACAGTTCTTTTGCTCTCTTAAGTACCAGCACATCTGGGCTCTATTCTTGCTGTGCCATAACTCCATTTTCAGCTAGTGGCCAGCAGGAGTAAGGAAAAGATAACAAGTATAAAATTAGTGTTATGAATGATAAGCTTCTGTATTATCTTCAGACAAGGGTAATACACACCATTCTTAATTGAAAGTTGGTGGTAGTGTGAGGGGAAAGGGCTGTATCATCCTATAAATTATGTTTCAGAGACATCTGGAGACTCAAAATTATGAGGGAAGCATTTTCAATGTTCCCACCCCAAGGGCAAGTCCCATTCTTTTCTCCACAGAACCTGAACCCTGGAAAAACAGACTTGACTGAGAATGTAGCCTTCTCTGGAGTTCCTTCAATATGATAATTAAGTTTTCACCTGTCTCTATCCTCCTCTATTAAGAGAGGGAAGCCTCATTATATGTTAACAGGGGAAAGTGTCCAGCTTACACTTTCATTTCAAAAACATACTTTTTTGTTATCTTTTCCTGGATTTTAATTGTGCTAGCTATTAATAGCCAATTACTTCCATTGTGCTTGTACTTACTATTTCTGCCATTCAACTGTGACAGCTGATGTATTCTCTTTCACTAGTGTACTATCCCAGCTCATTGGGTGAACATATATTACCAACTTCCACCAGTGATGGGGTGCTCACTGACAGTGGGTGATGTAGTTTTGAAAATTTATCTTGTAGGCTATTTTCCCAGACTATTCTCAGTACCAACTGTTCATGGTTGGAACTTCCTAAACACAACATGTAGATGAAACATGATATGCAAGCTATTTATTAAAGATCAGGATGTCTGGAAATGAGAAGGAGGCAGGACAGAGCAGAGGAGAAGTCAAACTGAGATGCAGGCCCAACAAAGGCAACCAGCCCCACGGGCAGCTGAGGAGCATAAATCACCTGCCAGAGAACAAACTGTGCCTGGTTTGTGCCTGATTGGGCCCAAATGTCCAGGCTTGGGTATGTGTTGCCCTGGGAAGGGTGTGCCTTTGGGTGAAGTGTGTCTGTGAGGCTGAGACAAATCCTGAAGGATCGAGCTGACAGCTTGAGAATAAAGACAATTGGCAATATTTATCTTGTCCACTACACCCCTTTTTTCTTTCAGCATGCCATTTCTTTTTACTTTAAACTGCATTGAACAAAAGTATAGGTTTTATATTTGGTTTTTATCTGTTTACTATGTTTGCCTCTTCATCATAAGCTCCACAACACATTAACCATGTGACTAACATTCATCTTGCTGAATAATCCAGCTCTGTGCACATGCGCACTTAGTATATATATTTTAACAGACAAATATGATTACTCTGATTAAACTTCTGCAGTTCCTCGAAAAGTTTAAATTTACTTTAAATAATGAAAAAATTTAAAACTATTTAATTCATATATCTCATATATTAGATTACTTTAGAATAGCCTTTTGCTACATAGTTTTCGGTAAAATAGGGACAAGAAAAAATGAGAGCCAGAGAGAAAAAAGCATGTGGTTGGCGGAAGGGGACAAAGTGTGGCAAATGGGGATAGAAAGAGACTTGACTTTGGTTGGTAAGCACTCAATGCAGTAGATGATGTTTTATTGAGTTTTATACTAGAAACCCGTATGGTTTTATTAACCAATGTCACCCCAATAGATTCAGTTAAAAAAAAGAAAACAAAAAATTCTGTTCCAAATAGAAGCTAAGTAAATGAATAAAAGAAGAATGAATGAATGGATTTCATCAAAAGATTGAATTTTTAACCCACTTGTATACATTTTGTGGAGATACTAGAGCATATACTTGAGGAGGAAATACACTTGAATGATTAAATCTTACCGAACACCTTCAATTAGAACTTATATGTCAAATGTCAAGTAACTCAATTCTGGCTCAAAGATTTATATATTAAAGTAAGGAATATGTTCTAGATTCTCCTTAATGAATCTTACAGAGTGTTATTTAATTTTATTTTAAAGAGATGTATCAAACCTTGATCAAAAGTTTCTGTGGCTATGGCAAATAATATTTTCCAAAATAAATAAACATTGAAAAAGGAAAACAAAAACAAAAATAGCATCCGGAAAATATAACATACAGAAAATAGCACTGACCTGTGATTTAGATCATAGCTCCACAGTCTGGTCAACTTTAGGGTAAGTCACACCTAATCTGAAACTTGTTACTACAGACAACTTTCAAATAATTAAAAAGACAATTTGTACAACATAGCATGACATTTGTTACAAATTGTGTTCTCTATATTACCGCAGGCCAAATAACTGACATTATGTTCTTGCTACCTTTACTCAATTAGTAAGTAATTATATTTGCTATACATGAATTGTACTCAGTAATTTTGATATATTCAAATTTAATTTAGTTATTCTAAAATATAAAATCATATTGCGTATTATGAATAATTACTGCCTAAAAAACAAACATGAGTCTTACTGAATTCTCAAAAATAGCTTAAAAATCAAAATATAAAAATGAACTTTCTTCAGTGGCCTATGATTGCTGTTGTCCTAGCAGTCCTTTAGCATATATATATACATATATATATTTGCATAAAATTTACTATGAATTTTTAAGTTTCATGCCATTAAAACTGAATCACGAACATGTGAGTTAAAAGGAGATTAAGTAAAATTTCAGAATTTACCAACTTGCAACAGGGGAGGGAGGTGGGGATGGCTGGGGGTTGGGGGAGAAACGGGGGAAAAGTCAGACAACTGTACTTGAACAACAAACAAACAAATAAATAAAAGATAGCTGCCCTAAAAAAATTACCAACTTACCATTCAAAGATCCATATAAATTATTAGCTGAAAACACAAATTTTTACCCAGATAGCTAATTGCCCCAAACAAAAAAACCAAACTGGGAGGAAAAAATGTACAAGAATATCCTAGAAAACCTCAAACAGTCCTACAAAAACTAATCTTCTTTCATTTAAATAAATTTAAATCTTGTGATTTAAATTGTAAATTTAAAGCTTCTTTACTAGCTTGTGATTCATGTTTTTCCACTTCTTGAGTTGTGTGACATGTATTATATCCTCTAGAGGGGTCCAAAGTAGAAGTAAAATAAATATACAAGGAAGAGTGATACCTATTCCAAATATATTAGCACACTGGTTATCCATAGTTTGGCATCGTCCATTGTAGCAATAGGCAGTTCCCAACCTGCACAAGTGGCCATTCAATGCGTAAGTGTCAGGGACACAATTACTAGAAGTTCCATTGCAATACTCCGTAAAATCACACTCTTGATCAATACTCTTTCTACATGGAGTGCCTACTACTGACATCTAGAAGGAAAAAGAAAAAGAAAATCATGTTCTGCGAATGGCTATCTTCAATTACTTAGTGAAGAGTTTTGTCAAATTAAATATGCCTGATCATTGGTGTTGGAGGGAGTCACAGACCTACCGAGGCAGAGAGTTCACTGAAGGAAATGCAAGGTCCTTTAGGTGGCACTGACAGAAAATTAATATCAACTACGTGTTATTTTCACTGACAAGGGTTTATTTGGGAAAGGGGAGGGTTTCAATCCAGCACATGCAGATGTGACAAGCCACGTGCATACTCTGTCCACGGAGATAGGATGGAGTGGTATTTATCCAAAGGAAGAGAAAGTTAAGGGAAGGGAAAGTTAGAACCCTCGAGCTCTATTATGAGCATAGAGTTCTCCCTCTAGACATCTCATGTAGGTTTGCGATTGCATTGGAGACTTCCATAAGCCCTAGGTCCTTCCATGAACACTGCTGAATGATTGTGTTTTTTAAAGTTCCAGTTAGTCTTTTTTTTTTTAACTGAATTTACTGGGGTCACCTTGGTAAGTAAAATTATATGGTTTAATGTGTACAGTTCTATAATATATCATCTGTATGTTGTATTATGTGTTCACCACCCCAAGTCATGTCTCTTTCTAGTTCATTTTTATCAGAAGGCAAGGTGACCCACTCAGAATTTGGAGTAAGACTAAAGAGATTAGTTTAAACATACCAGTTCCTCAAAAGTGGAGGAACATTGCCTCTATCTTTTTAGTCTTGGAGAGACACAGGAGATAAATTGCCTGGTTTCAATCACTTGGTCAGACTTTACTAGCTTATTTGTGTGGGTGAGACACAATCTCCCTGTGTTGCTCATTTGTAAACTTAGGGTAATAATCATCCTCTCATAAGGTTCTTGTTAGTATTAAACTGAATGTAAAATGTACTTAGCACTATTGGTGGGAATGTGGACTGGTGCAGCCATTGTGGAAAATAGTATGGAATTTCCTCAGAAAACTAAAAATGGAACTGCCTTTTGACCTGGCAATTCCACTGCTGGGATTATATCCTAAGAGTCCTGAAACACTAATCCAAAAGAACCTATGCACCCCAATGTTCATAGCAGCACAATTTACAATAGCCAAGTGCTGGAAGCAATCTAAGTGCTCATCAGTAAATGAATGGATCAAAAATCTATGGTACATTTACATGATGGAATACTATCATGTAAATGTACCACAGCAGAAGAAGGAGCTCCTACCCTTTGCAATAGTATGGATGGGCCTGGAGAGCATTATGCTAAATAAAATACACCAGGTGGTGAAAGACAAATACCATATAATCTCACCTTTAAGTGGAACCTAATCAACAAAACAAACAAGCAAGCAAAATACAACCAGAGAAACTGAAATTAAGAACAATTGACAATAACCAAAGGGGAGGTAGGAGGGGATAGCTGGAGGGAAGCGTTTTCAGAAACAACTATAAAGGACACATGGACAAAGCCAAGGGGGGTGTGGAAGCAGGGGAAGGAGGTGAGGATGGCTGGGATGGGGTGGGGAGTGGTGGGGGATAAATGCAGACAACTGTACTTGAACAACAACAAAATAATTTAAAAAAATAAAAGAAAACAGGTAAAACAAAAAAGAACAAATGCTAAATCATTCTTGTGAATTTAAAACATATAATAACAAGGCAGTTACCTGAGTAAAAGAGAAAAAGAATGGCTCTTCAGAAAAAAATGTACTTAGAACAACATATGATAAATGTGTATAATAGCTATCATCATCATAATTATTATATTTATTATTATCTAAGAGTTGAAAGGCCTCCTTGCATATCTCGGAAACATAGTACAATTATTGTCGAATTTTTATTGTCCACTGTCTTAATTGGTCATTCAGTGCCTTCCATAATGAAATTCACCAAGTCCAAAGGCTGACCCACTATGTATGTTGAAGTAAGACACACACACACTACAATCTAGTTTAATTAATACTTAATAGATTGAGACAAATAAGATTAATGAATGAATAAAATGGCATCTTCAAAGTAATTTAAAACCCTCTTTCAATCTAGGAGTTTATACCTGGCAAGTAAATATTTCTAAAATGAGTGAGAAATAATGACTTTCTTATGCAAATAATAATTGAGAAAATCCATTTTCAACAGACCTAAATTAAAAGAAATAGTAAAGAGAGGTCTTTAGGCATGAGAAAGAAAATACCAAACAGCAATCTAAAAAAGGAAGTAGAGAGAGCTGAAAAGGGACTGAATGATGTTAATTATAAAATTCCCCTTTTCCTTATTTACTTGCCTTAAAATGTAAGACCATATAAAGCAAAAGCAGTAACAATATATTTTGTGTTTGTAGTATATGCAAGTATTATATAATCAGATCCATTTACTGCACATGAAGTGGTATATTGTATGAAATCAGACTGATTAATCAAAGCTTTGCAAACTCTGGGACAACCAGTGAAATTATTTTTAAAGCATAAATAATAAACCCATAGTTTAAATAATAAACCAATAGCAAAGATAAAATGAAACCATATATTTCATGGGTTTAGAGTTTACATTCAGTTTGCAGAGCAACTGTAAGTCTCATAAATGGTTGGTGGAAATTCAAAATAGTATAGTGACTTTGAAAAACCAGTTTCCAGTTTCCTGTAAAGTTCTGTGTATGTTTCCCGTATGACTCAACCGTCTCACTTTCAGGTATCTCGGTGAAATAAAGCTCTACATTCATACAAAATTTGCTTGTGAAAATCACATACAGTAGCTTTATTCTCATCACAAAAAACTGAAAACCCAAATGTCCCCCAACTGGAGAATGTCTTAACAAACTGCTCTACATGCTCACCACACTTGCGGGAGTACTCAGCAACAAAAGAGAAAGGCACTACCTGTAACCACTGTAACACAACTGAACCTCAAATGCATTATATGAAGATGCCTAAAGACAATGTTTACACATATCCGATGATTCAATTTATGTTATATTTTTTCAAAAATCAAAATTAGGAATGTGGAAAGCAGACCTGTAGTTACCAGGGGCTGGGGGTGAAGGTATGGACTGACTTCAAAAGGGCACAGGGATTTTGGGGGAGATGATGAAATCGCCCATCCCTTATTTGTGGTGCTAGTTATAAGACCAAATATGTTTGCAATAATACTCAAAAGTATTCACTGAAAGAATTTTATTATAAGACATTGTATCTGAATTTAAAAATTGGGTTAAAATATATGAAGTAGTTGTGATGTAATTTATTAGAATTGGAATCATAAAATATTTTTCATTATGAAATTCTTTTCTTATTCAAGCATATATCTTGAAGATAATGTCACATTTGTGCATATATATTTAGCCTGAACTTATTAACTTTTGTACAATATACAATAATTTATGTAACCATTCCAATGCTAATAAATATTAAATTTGCCTTTATGACTTGCTATGGCAAACAATTCTGTAATTAATATTCTTTCCCGAGCTTTCCACATATGTGCATTATTCTAGGATATATACATAAACAAGATAATGAGGATGATCAATTAATTTGATAACTTATATTCTACTCAGAAATATGCAAATATTGTTCACCAAAGGAATTACAGCTATTCAAAATTCCACAAACACTATCCAAAAAAAAGTCTCTGTCCCAACTCCTTAGTCAATATCTGACATTGCTGTTTTTCAGATTGCTAGTTGGATGACTGTTCTATGATACTGCATAATTATTTTTATTTATGTTCACCTTAATTACTACAGAAGAACAATGTACACACTGAACAATTGTATTTTTATTGTTGTAAATTACCTGGGCCCTCTCTTTGTCTATGTGTGTGTGTGTGTATGAGATTTGCCTTTTACTTATCAATATGTGAGCGTTCACACAGATATACAGTTGTCTGCTATTCATGTTACAATTTTTCACAATTAATAATTTACTATTTATTTGACTAGTGTCCTTGAGAGTTGATTTTTTGATATAATAATGAATATGATTATTCTACTCCTTATTTGATCATTTAGAAGACAGTAAACTCTGTTTTCAACACAATTGGATAATCAGTACCAATCTGAGATGACTTCTTTATTTCACAGCAGTTTTCTTTACATGCTTGTGGTTGTTTATGCACTCTATTTCATTCCACTGAATTACTTCCACATTCTTTCATCAATTCTACATCAATTCAATCAACACAGCTTTCCATGATCACATTCAATTTCCTTTTCATAAATATTGAAAAATTACCTCACATTCTGGCGTACAACAAGGTCCAGAACCACATTTTACTGAGCCTTTCAGTTTACACGTGTTATAATCACAACACTTCTTAAACTGACAGTCCTAAAATTTAATGGGAAGAAATATTATTCTAGTTTAATCATTAAGCAGCTCTTATTTCTTAATCTCAACTTATATTTAATAGTTTTCTTTGCTCAATTTTTCAATTATATGCTATAGCTACCATCAAGGAAGCTTCTAGAGTACCCAGAGGCATATCCAACTGTAAGAACTAAATAAATAGCATCTAAAATAGCAGTTGATCAACAATACTACCTAAAATATTGGCAAATAATGAAATGGCTAATAATTCATTAATTGACACCACATAAATATAAAGACATAAATATTTACAGATATGTAAATGTATATATCTTTGGGGAAAAATGTGTGAGTCCAAAAGAAAACTTTCCCCAATAGTCTTTTTAGTGATTTGCTTACTCAAATTTCCATCTGTGAATAAAGTTAGTAGAGTTAGGCAATATATGTAATAAAAATACATTTAGTATATTAATCATGTGTCATGTTTTACTATAATGGAAGTAAAAAGGATATATTGATACATATATATTTTACAAGATAAAATAATAATTTTATTTAATTAGGTAATTTTAATAATGTTTTTTTTAATTTTTAAAAAGATTTTATTTATTTATTTTTAGAGAGGGAAAGGAGGGAAATAGAAAGAGAGAGAGAAACATCAATGTGCGGTTGCTGGGGGCCATGGCCTGCAACCCAGGTATGTGGCCTGACTGGGAGTAGAACCTGAGACACTTTGGTTCCCAGCCTGCGCTCAATCCACTGAGCTATGCTAGCCAGGGCTAATTTTAATAATGTTAATAAAATAAACATTATTTCCATCTAAATATATTGCATTTATAAAAATCATTAGTATATATATCTTTTATCCTCACCCAAAGACATACTTACTGATTTTAGAGAAAGGGGGAGGGAGAAAGAGGGAGAGAAACATTGTTGTGAGAATCATGGATTGGTTGCTTCTTGTAACCCAACAGGAGACCAGTCCTGTAAGCTAGTCCTCAATGTAAACAGGAATAGAACTTGCAACCTTTTGGTTCATGGGACAACAGTCCAACCAACTGAGCCACACTGGCCAAGGCTAAAATTCTTTAATATTTTTATATTCTTAACACTTTTTTCTAATTTACTATTTGTTGGAATATGAATATGTTGGTAACACATTTTATGTGACTTTATTTCATCATTAAGTACCAGAGCTCAGGACATTTTATCTTTTTTAACTTAAAACCATCTACATTTTTAAAAATAATTTTTATTATAGTCAACATGCACTATAATATTACTTTCAGTTGCACAACACAGTGATTTGACATGTACATACCTTACTATATAATCACAATAAGTCTAGCAAACTTCTGCCACAATACAGTTATTATGGTATTACTGACTATTTTTCCTAAGCTGTATCTACATTCCATTGTTTTTTTGGAGAGTGGTGGATGATGAAGAGAATTTAAGTAGAAATTTAAAGTTATGTAAACAGTGGTGGTCAGCTATTTTTGTCAGTAGATACAAAATCGAAGTAACTTGGGGAGTCATCATGAAAACCTTTAAGTACAGAGGACTGTTAAATATTATAATTCACAGTATTATAGGCACAGTGTTATAGACACAATAGTAGACAAAATATGTGGTCCTGTCTGTTGAAAATAGTGTGCTGTGAATATGCAGTTGGTGGAACCATAGTAGACTGCACACCTACATTTAAAAGTGAGCAAATAAAACAGATTTTGGTCCTACTGGAAATGCAGGGATATTTGAGAATAATTAAGGGAAAAAATTATGTTTTGACATTCTTGCAACCATGAGAGACAGAAAAATTTGAGCCAAATTCAGGAAGAGTTTATAGGGAAAATAGAAACTGTCATGTGAGTTAGGAAATAAGTTGTGGGTAAAAAGGAATTTATTTAACCTAAATTTCCAAATCTCTCTGCTAGGATAATTAGGAACAGTATGTGCAAACCAAGTTTTCATGACTTACTTGTCTTCTCAATTGAAGACATATGGGAAAGTAATTTGTGTATCTTATTCCCATTTTCATATCTTGGTTCTATATTGAAGACATCATTGATAATACTATCCCATATATATTATGCCATGACAATCACTTATTAGAAACACAATGAATTGTGCTCAAATTTCAATCTTCATTACTCACCTCTTCACGGCCACAGTCACATTCTTCATTAAGTTCCAAAATCCCATTACCGCACACAGATTGAGTTTTATACAATGGTTGCAAATTTGGAAAGTTTTGAAGGCATTTAGCATCCAATTTTGAAACAAGATAGCTATATTCATGCATGCTACAGTTGCTAAAAACCTTTACACCACTGGAACCCCTAAAACGAAATAAAATTCCTCAGGCAAATAAACCTGGTTAATAAAACCACATCTAAACAATGCTCCAAACTGTGATATACATTGTGAGATGTTGCAAATGAAAAATGTGTGCCTTAGCAGAAATACAGTCCATCAAGATTAAATTTTAATTTATCTTTAACATTTTAAAATACATTGAAAGTATATCTTTCCAGGAAAGCAATAAGGTGTAACTGTTAAATCTATCTATCCTCCATCCATCCATCCATCCATCCATCACCTATCTCTACCAAATATGCTCATCTCTTATATATCCAAGTCTTCCTTTCCTTCCTTCAGTCAGATGCCTGCTCAAATGTTACCTTTTGAACAAGTTTTTCTTGATGACATTATCTGAGATTATGTCCCCTCATACATTCTACTTTCCATTTCAATATTCTGCATAGTACTTTATTAGTATTTTTTAAATTTATTTTTATTTGACCTTAATTTTTACTTTCATGTTCAAAGCTATATTTCCAGTGGAGTATCTAATAGGTATGACTAATAGATGTCCAATAGTCATTTCAAATATCCTATGTATGATATTGAACTATTGAACTTCTCAACAAAACCTGCTTCATCCACTGCACTCAGTTTCTGGCAACTCCATTCCTATGGTTTCTCAGACTAACCTGAGTGTGATCATGGGCTCTTTTCTCTCTCTCATGCTCTGTACCAATAAACACACACACAAATAACATTTCCAATTAACAAATTTTGTGTTGTTTACATGTTGAAATAATTGTATTTTGAATATACTGCATTAAATAAAATACATTATAAAATATATTACTGCAATTAATTTTACCTGGGTCTTTTAATATTTTAATGCAGCTATTAGAAAATATAAAATTACATACGTGGCTCACATTTTATTTCCACTGCACAATGCCACTCTAAGCAATTATGTCTGAAATAGTATCACCTAAATAGGTATACTTAAGATGATAGGGGTCCCAGGTTGTCTCCTGAGCCTCTAAAGAAATGAATGTATAACTGCTAAGGTTTCAGAGCTGGGAGAGTGTGAGCAAAAAGACAGATGCTTTAGTTTTCACTGACATAGTCACTGGTAATGGGGTAAATAAAAGAAAGTAAAAGAAATATCATGAGGAATTAAATTATTAAAGCAAACTCCTCTGTTACTTTTAACTACTTTAACTACTTTAACAGGCAGCAGGGCTGCTCCGATATTGCAGGACAAGTTTATGCAAAAAACTCCAAACTTTGAGCACTGGTATCTTTTTACACAAAATTAGTTTAAAGATAGACAGAAACAAATTATTTTCTATTTGGGCCACATGGTTTATGAGTGAAAATTAAAAGCATTAATCAGAACTTGGAACTTTTGTTTAAGGTGGGTATAAAGTAATTTATATTTTAATTATATATCACATTATATACTATAATTACATTATATAATATATAATATAGTATATATAATTTTAATACACATAAGACATTTCGATGTAAATATTACATGACTGGGGTTCTGTGGGGAAGGTTACAATCAGGCTTAAAGACAACTATAAAATGAAGTGAGTTAAGACAGCTGTCTCAAAGTATTTTAATTTCTTATCCAAAGCTCTAAGTGTAGGGTAGGAAAAATGCAAATAATTATTTAAAGAGAACACAGCTTCCTTTGCAGCCCTAATTCTGAATTCCACAGACACTAACTTGGCAAAACCTTAAGTATTCCTCCACTTCCTTTACACATGCACTTTGGTAGCTGAAATTAAATGGACCAAAATAAACAAACCTGCTATTTTAGTTCCTATGAAATTTGTAACTACAAATTCTAAGTATGTCTACCAAAAGAGCTATAATCTTATGACATTTCCTAAGTCATTTCTGATTTCCAGTCTCCAAGACAAAGATTGCACATCTACTATGAGAACTCTTACACTCCTGAGTCTCAGCCTCCTATCAGAAGAAACTGTCCTCATCTGTACCACCTCTACTTACTAAACTGCATACATCTTTACATACCTACTCTCATTTCTAGTGCAATAATTCCATCTACCCAGCTCTAATAAAAGCCAGCCCCTCGACTTACGCTCTAGATCCTGTCCTCTCTGATTTACTAAATGATTTTGCTTTTAAATCATCATTATATTCAACATCATCATCTTTTGTCCCTCTTCTCTTTACTTCTATCAGTCTACAGATAATGTGTAAAGTTTCCCCTCAATAAAACCCCTCTGTGATCAGAAATATCACTTCATATTCCTTAAAAGGTTGTCTATATTTACCATTTCCACTTTATAAGCACTCACAGAATTTATCAATTTCCTTAAAAACTCTAAAATGCTGACTGGAACTGTAATAAATTAAAAAAACCCCTCTGGAAAAAAATCGATATTATAAAAGCTTATCTATTTTCATAATGATGGTATACACACGCGAAAGTTTTTTTCCAGATTGAGCATCCTAATAAATTTTTGATGCTTTTGTTGTTCTAACTGTAATCTAATTCTGTTGTATTAAATAAGTAGTTAATCATAACATCTGCAAATAAGGACAATTTTTTCCCTGTTCAAATCCTTCCTCTTTTCTTTTTCCCTAAAAATCCTAGCCAAAACTGACAGTACCGTGTTATATTGTCAAATGTGATTTTACACATCTGTGCCAATGAACATCGAGTACTACAACCAAAGCAACATAATATTATGTGCTTATAGAATATTTCATAGTCTTCATATTTCTTTTAAAAATTCCCTCTGATTCCTTTGAATGGATATATCTTAATCATGAGAATTCCCACTTTCTAAAGTCTTGTATCACTTAAAAAATTTTGTCACTGAGATAGCACATCAGGTACAACATTTTGATGGGGAGTTGAAACAATAAAATACTTCTTAAAAAATAAAAACACATTGCATCTGTAAACAACCTCACAAATGTAAATGTGAAATTAATTAAGAAGGAAAAATGCCTTACACTGCTTTGTGATTCATTATGCATGTAGCTCTTGGACAAGAACATTCACTGATGTTATCATATGTTAGTCCTATTTTAAGGCCAAGTAGCTGAGCTATAATAACTGAAAATCCCTCCAAAGTTATTGCATCTGTGTACTAAAACAAAGAATGTTGAAGAGAAAACAATTTTTAAGAAGAAAGCAAAAGCAGGTAATAAAGTAATATATTTCTATTTTTATAAACAATTATATTTAAATACTTGTTATCCTCAGCATCTTTGACTACACTTTATCTTGATATGTCATTGCTATGAATATCTGTAGAAGTTTATTTATAAAGAAACATATAATTATGTAAAAAGTAAACTACCAATACTCTCTGGTTTAAAATTTGACATACCCTATGAGTCTCTTTTGCTTATTAGTTCAGTTTGTTCATAGAGAACAGATGACAGTTAAGTGGGAGAGGGCAGGGTGGAGGGACTGAGCAAAAAGGAAAAAGCAGCCCTGGCTGGTGTAGCTCAGTGGATCGAGCGCGGGCTGTGAACCAAAGCATCACAGGTTCGATTCCCAGTCAGGGCACATGCCTGGGTTGCAGGCCACGGCCCCCAGCAACCGCACATTGATGTTTCTCTCTCTCTCTTTCTCCCTCTCTTCCCTCTCTAAAAACAACTGAATAAATAAAAATCTTTAAAAAAATATTTTAAAAAGGAAAAAGCACTCGGACATGGATGACAGTGTGGTGATTACAGGGGTGGGAAGGGGGCAGAAGGGGACTAAATGGTGATAAAAAAAATAAAATAAAAATATTAAATAAAATCTGACATACCTAAATTCTGTAGCATTCAAATTTTGTAGCCTTAAATACACTTGGAATTCCAATGCAATCAATACATAACCCACTTACTTAATTTTCTAATTAAAACAATTCATCTAGTGAACAAACACTAATTCAGTATACACACGCACCAGGCACTGTGACAGAGGGTGGAAATACAGTGGCATGCAAGAAACGGACTGTGTCCACACTTGGAGCTTGCATTACAGAAGAGAAGAAAGAAAGAAACAGGAAATTCACAATAAACTTTCAAAACACAAGGAGATAGTGAAAAGTGCTCTGAAGAAATGGAAGTGTTCCCACAGAGAATTTTAAGGGGTATAATCACTTAGTTAACAGAATTAGAAAAACATTTACGTGGGGTTGATATTTAGGCTGACACACAAGGTTGGGAAATGACCTGGTAATGTGAACAGGGGCAGGCTGCTTATGCGGGTGTCTCATCAAAGGTTATAGCATAGTGAGAGAAGTGAAGAAATAACAGAAGTTAGAGATATAGGTAAAGCCATGGTAAACAAATAAGGAATAAGAAGTTATTTTAAAAGGTTGCTGGCAATGCAGAATGGCATTTCATATTATTTCACGCTGATAAACAAACTGTGATACTTTTCTCATCCCTTGCCTCTTGCACCCCCCACCCCCATTAGTGATTATAGGCAAAATTCTTAGAACTTTCCTATTTTTTCCACATAAATTGAAATTTATAGTGAGTAAAATTTAATTCATGCCAAAAAGGAAAAAAAGATTGTGTGTATATGTGTGCATGTATGTGAATGAAAATATGGACTGTCATCTAGGAACACAGAAAAATGAGTGAATAGGTACTGTCTCCTGTTACCCTAAAAGAGGTAAGAAAGAAAGGAAAGAGGCTTGAAAGAAAGGAAAAACCCCAGTATCAGAATGCAAAAGGAGGTTGAAGCTAGGATGTCTCATTGACCGCTGGATTTTAGGGCATGGTGCAGAAACCAGAAGCTAGACTCTTAATGCCAGTGAGAGAAAGGAGACATTGTCTTGTAACTCCATAATTATACAGTTAGAAAATAAATCCCCTGTATAAAATCTTTTGCAACAGAATAAAATATCCCCTAGTTACACTGCAGTAAAAGAGAGGACAGGCTGTAAAGGAAATTAATCACAAGAATAAGAAAAAGAGGACATCACTGCAGAGCTTGCAGGTTAAAAACAGCTATGATGTGCAAAAATAATGAAATTTCACTCCCACCTTACATGACTCAAAAAAATTAACTCAAAATGGATTGAAAATTTAAACTGTGCCCTGGGTGGTGTGGCTCAATGGTTGAGTGCTGGCCTGTGAATCAACAGATCACCAGTTCAATTCCCAGCCAGGGCACATTGACTGGGTTGTGGGCCAAGTTCCAAGCATGGGGGTGGGGAAGGGTGCAAGAGGCAACTGATCTATGTATCTCTTGCATGTCAATGTTTCTCTCCTTTTCTTTCTCCCTCCCTCCCCCTCTATCTAGAAATAAATAATCTTAAAAAAATTAAAGTGTAAAATTTTTAGAAGAAAACATAAGGTAAAGTTTCTTGACATTCATCTTGGCAGTGCTTATTTTTAATTTTACCCCCCAAAAATGAGCAATAAAAGCAAAAACAAAGAAGTGGGACTACATCAAACTAAAATGTTTCTACATAGCAAGGAAAACAATCAGCAAAATGAAAACCCAACCGATGGAATGAAGGAAAATATTTGCAAACTAAATATCTGATAAGTGATTAGATAAAAAATATATAAGTATGCTTAGATCTCAATATAAATGAATGAATGAATGATGAATGAATGAATGAATGAATGAATGAATAAATAAATGATTGAAATGTGGGCAAAGAACCTGAATGAACATTTTCCCAAGGAATACATACAAATGTATACTCTTAGTTCATTATTTGGCTTGTCAGAGATTAGAACATAATTCTAATAAGCTATATAATTATAGAGGAAGAATGGAAGAGGCAGAATGTAGATATAATGAGCTATGATGATGTAAAATTCTTACTTCAATAATAGGAAGTCAATAGGTAGTGTCTAAATTTGAAAATTCAAGAAAATTTATGGACATAGAGGGCAAAAGGGAAAAATTGGGACAACTGTAACAGAATAAACAAATAATAAAAAATAAAAAACATATAGGGAAAAAGAATGAATAAACTATTCCTACACATACAAACATAACTTTCATTGAAGACAGAATTTTGAGCAAATAAATGGTAGATGTAAGAATACACACATGTATTCTATCATTTGCATAAAGCTCAAAATGAGGTCAAAATAGCCAATCATGAGAGGTGTCAGAACCATGGTTTTCTCGGCATAGGTGGTCTATGGGAGGAGGCATGACTCATCGGAGTCTTCAGACTTGCTGATAGTATTCTATTTCTTGATCTCTGTGATATTTATGCCTATGTATTGACTTGGCCCAAATGAACTGTGCTATAACTTATGACTTGTGCAATGTTCTCTCTATATAATATACTTCAACAAAACTTTTATTTATAAAGAAATGAGCATAAAGTTATGTGCTAGGCAGAAATTTAAAAAAATTTTAAAAAATGGGAAAAAGGATTCAAAGAGTATAGATTTTGCAAGAAATTGATTTAGTTTTATTCAATCTTGTAAACTATTTGTGTTTATAATAAGTATATATACATTACTTGATAAAAAACCAACTTTTAAAGTAATAGTAATTGTAGTAGAGTTATGTGTTTTAACATGTATCTGTTTTTTGAAAGTTACTCAAAATAGTTCTGAAATGCTACATAAAATAAGAGCAATACAGACAACATATAGTTAATGGGTAGACATAACTAAAGCAATATAGTGTATAGAATATTTATAAAATGACAAACATAAATTAATGATTTTTGCTATTTCTTGAATTTGAAGGGGACATGCAAGAGAATTCAAATTTGCTTTAATGTTTTGTCTTTAGAAAATCTGATGCAAATATTAGTATCCATTTTGTCTACTTGGTGAATGAGTATATTAACAATAATAACATTTTTCTTAAGCTTAAAATCTATAATTAAATAAAGTTTCAGAGACTAAAATAATGTGTCAACAAAATAATAGTATGCATATAGAGAAAAATCAAGTTATTATATATTACTTAACTATATATACTTATAAAATATAAAAAAGGACAAATATTACATACCACAGCAATATTGGTGTCATAGCTTTTATTGCAGATTGAGCCAGCGAATGTTGCTCCCATGTATTTGGGATGTTTCCTGTAACTATATTATTATAGATTTTTTATTAGCATAGTTATTCAGAACAATTTACTCATTTATTAAATTAAACCTTCCCTAAAATTTAAAATGGTTTATCAAACATACAACATTTTGATCTGGACAATATCTATTGTAAAAAATGATCAAATCACTGAAAATTATAGTTTACTTCAATACCCAATATCTTTCCTCACCTAACTCCTAGACTTGATGTAATTTTATTATCTCAAATTCTCCTCAGTTTTCCTTATTATGTCTTCACTGTTTTGACCACTAAAAGTTAAAGCAAAAAGGATTTTTAATTTGTGGAAGAAAAACATCTTGCTTCTGTTAAGAATAAGCATTTTTTAAAAAATAAATATTGCCAAAAAAACAATTCCTCTTAGTCAAACAGTGCATGCAAAGTGTACGAACACATTGTAGGTAATGTTACCTGAATAGTGTCAATTTTTACATCATTAATAAGATAAGTCTTTCATGTATTTTATTCTGTAGTGAAGTTCATATCATAAAAATTTACAAAAGACCAATCTTTTCACATAAAATGAACTCCAAAATATATTATTACATAACTGATGCATTTACAGAAAGTTTTAAATCATTTCCTAACTACACTATTACCTCCATGACAACAGCTGTGTTTTATTTAATGTTTGCAAAAGGGCCTACAGAAAGTTGAAAAAAACACAATAAAAATTACATTATCAAATTGATAGTATTATTCATATATATATTCTATTAACATAGAACATTATGCTCACACAAATAAGAATGTTATGTCATGGGGTTGTAGGATAAGATAGTCTCTTTTCCATCCCAAAAATCTTTTTAACAAATCATCAGCATCCCCATTGGTAGAAATTTGGTTTTCATCTGACCAGAGTTCCAGGGAGGACAGGATCACAGTCAGTTTGAACTGAGCAAACATCTAGAAGTAAAATTTATGTTATATTTATTGAAGTAACAAATTATTACATCAAAACTAATAAAAATAAAGAAAAAAATATAGTTGACTATTTTGGATATTACACTAATTAATGGTCTTTAAGACATTAACTTGTTATAATAGAATGGAAATAATTTTCAATGACTTTTCATAAAATTATAAATATAAGAAAGTTAAGACTTACAGTGTTCACAAGACCAATACTTTGGATAATTTTTTGTGTTACAGCCATCATTTCTGATCCCATATAATCAAACTGAAAAACAAATATTTTACAGTTTCTTTAAAATGTGATTTTTTTAATGATGAATATATTTTGGTGATATCAGAAGGAAAAACATAGGATTTGTCAAACAATGTAAAGCATACTAATATAAAGATAATAACATTTATAATAAAAGAAAACAAACAACAACTAAAAATTGTATTTGGGCATTCAAAAGAGTCTCTGGTTGTATAACCAGAGACATTGAAATAAAGAACAAACTGACAGTCACCAGAGAGGATTTAGGATAATGGAGGAAAATAGGGGCAGGGTCATCGAGGAACATGTATAAAGGACCCATGGGCAAAACCAAAACGGGTAGGATCGAGGGTCAGCATTGGGAATGGATGGGGCGGTGGGGAGTGTTGGGGGGAAAATGGAGACAACTGTACATGAACAACAATAAAAAAGAAGAGTCTCATTTGTTACATATTTTAAAGACACCTTTGAACAGAAATATTTAAAATTCTCGAGAAGGATTTAAAGTAACTTTACATCTTCCTTATTACAAAGTGAATTCTTGAGCTAGAAATTTTCTATTTGCACAGAGGGCATCATAGTATTTCTGGTTGCATGCTTAATAAATAAAAAAGGGCAAATAAATAAAGAAACACTAAAAGTAATCAAAATGCTCAAATATATTTATAGGAAAAATAAATCACTGCGATGGGAGTAAAAGACAGAGAACTGTACTTGAACAACAATTAAAATAAAAATTTAAAAATCATAATGATGTAAAGTAAAAATGTGGATTAAATCATTCAAAAATGTTTGATAAAGAGTAAGATAAAATAATGTAAAGGAAGAGAGGAAAGAAATTGTTCTCTATACCTGCTAATTCTTGAAAAGTTATAAATTCCTTTCTGGGAGCTTAGTGAATAATTCTACACTTTGGAGTCATATTTGGAAAATGCTTAATACCTCCTTAAAAGTTATCAATTTGACAAATAGAAAATAAGGAATCTTACCAAGTCCTTTTTAAAAAAGTTATTTTAAAGATTTTATTTATTTACTTTTAGACAGAGGGGACGGGAGGGAGAAAGAGAGGGAGAGAAGCATCAATGTATGATTGCTTCTTGTGTACCCTCTACTGGGTACCTGGCCTGCAACACAGGCATGTGCCCTGACTGGGAATTGAACTGGTGACCCTCTGGTTCGTGGGCCAGCACTCAATCCACTGAGCCACACCAGCCAGAGCCTTCTCTCAATTTTGCTGTGAACCTAAAACCACTCCAAAAAATATTATGTCTTTAAGAAAAACTAAGAATTTTAAAAACATTTAAAATAGCAATAATGAACCCATTAAATATTAACAAAATAATGTAATTTTTAAAAAATTTACAGAACTGTAAGACACAGCCCTGGCTGGTGTGGATCAGTGGCTTGAATGCTGACCTGTGAACCAGAGGGTCACCAGTTCAACTCCCAATCAGGGTACATGCCTGGGTTGTGGGCCAGGTCCCCCAGCTGGGGACATGTGAGAGACAATCACATATTGATGTTTCTCTTCCTCTACTTTCCCCTCTCTTCCTCCTCTCTAAAAATAAATAAATAAAATCTTAAAAGTATATATATATATATATATTCATCTTGATAGGGTGCAGAGACAAAGTAGTTGATAAAATCCATGCTTCCATATAAACAAAGAATAGAATGTAGAATGGCAGTTGCCAGTGGTTAGAGTGAAGGGAAAAGAAAGAATATATAGGTGAAAGGATACCAATTTTCAGTTATAAGAAGAATAAATTCTGGCCCCAGCTGGTGTAGCTCAGTAGATTGAGTGCTGGCCTGTGAACCAAATGGTTGTCAGTTCGATTCCCAGTTGGGGCACATGCCTAGGTTGCAGGTCAGGTCAGGTCCCCAGTAGGGGATGCACGAGAGGCAACCACACATTGATGTTTCTTTCCCTCTCTCCCTCCCTTCCTCTCTGTCTAAAATAAATAAATAAAATCCTTAGAAAAACTTAAAAAATTAAAAAAAGAAGAAGAAGAAGTTCTGAGGATATAATGTATAACATAGTGACTAGTCTAATTACATGGCATCATATTGTAGCTGAAAGTAGATCTTAGGTGTTCTCACCACACACACACACACACACACACACACACACACACACACACACACATGAAAGAAGAGAGTTAACTATGTGAGGTGAGGGATATGTTTATTATCTTGATCTTGGTAATCAATCCAAATCATCACACTGTTCTCTTTAAATATACGCAATTGCAAAGACAACAGGTGGGGAGGATGAAATGTGGGAGGTGAGGGGTAGGGCAGGGGAGAGTAATGGGGGAAATTGGGGGCAACTGTAATTGAACAATAAAAAATAAATATATAAAATTACATTTGACAATTATTCTTCAATAATGTTGAAAAAACTACTAAGCGAATTTGTAAGATGGTAAGCACCCAGTATGGTCAAAGAAAGCACATGACCAGGGAGACTACAGCAGGCCAAGGGATGGGTGAGGGCAAGGCTTCCAGAAAATGGGGTCTGAGATCCTGGGCAGAGCTGGGGATGAGGCATGGGGCAGACAGTCCAAGGCGTTCTAGGCTAGTTGCGGCTTTTAGTCATAATTAACATTTAAAATGAAGTATCTTTATTTGGAAACGATAACAAAATTTTCTTGTGGCTTTGAAATTTTAAAAAGTCTCATTAAGTTTAAAGGAAGAAAGAGGGAGAGTGGGAGCAAGAGCGAGAGCAAAATAGAGAGAGAGAGACAGGGAGAGAGGATGGAGAGAGGAGGGGAGGGAAGGAGGAGATAGTTTGACTCACCAAAGCTTTTTCCACTATTATATGCATTTCCAGGTATTGGGGTAACTGTTTTGAAAGAGTTTTTTTCTGGGGAAAAAAGATTGATCAAATGATTACATGTATTGAATTTGTTAAACGCAAAGAGTAACATGTGACGAAGGCAAAAAGAATCCTAGACAGCCTTCATAAGGACTTAAATATAAAATTAATTGCAAATAAAAATTTCACTTAAAAACACATTCTGGGTTTGAAAGAATCTGTGAGAGGAATGTGGGAGTCTAGGTACTCTGTATTAATACTGAATGAGAAAGAGAGTGAATATAAATACACATATTCTATTGTCTTCATCTCATGAGAAACCCACATTATTCAAAAACACTTGAGAATTCTTCCTGGGCTGTCTTCCTGAAGACTACAAGTGTGCCACAATGGAAATTTTCCATTCATTCATCAGAAAAATATAGGAAAAATGTAAGAAATCACAGTCCTCACAGAAATTCATAAACAGAGTGACTGGCACTGTTAGCCATATGGGTACATGGGAAAGGACAGGATGCAAAACATCAGAAATAATTCCATAGCTCCAGGGCACAGGCTGCACATCCCTTTGGGTATGGTGTTATAATCCTTGATGGTGCTGGAAGTCAGCTATAAGTCACCAATTTATTATATCATTATTTGGCACTTTAATGGTCATTTTTATATGAGCTATATCTTAAACATATTAAAATGCTGTTCACATATTTCAAAGTAACCAAAAGTTCATAATTATCCAAGTATGCTGATCACTTAGTATGAGTAAGGAGGGTACAAAGATTGGGTCAATCATAAAATAGCTTAGGTTAAAACAAACAAGCAAATAGACTCAGTGGGTAGAGCCTAGGTTTAAATAGGCTTGCTTATGCTTCCATAGGAAATTGAAGTGTGTTTGTGTTCTACATACAGGGTGGGGAAAAGTTCATTTGGAAAATGATATAGTAAGTAATAAATAATAACACAAGAATAAAGTCTGTGTCTTGCATACTCACAATTGTGAACTTACTCTTGATTAACCCTGTTGTCATTCTCTCTCTGTCTGTCTGACCAAATCCAAATATGCAGTTTGTAGGAAAGGATGTGCTCTTCACTCTTACTCAACACTTACTACTCTTATAACAATGGTGATCATAGGGTTTATTTTTTTAAAACAAAATAATGTGCAGTGGGAACAGGGGCACTAAAATACTTTAAATTATGTAATCGTTAAGTGGTATGTTTAGTTCAATTTTATTAGGTAGACCAAAAAATACTTCTACTTGAAAGTTACTTCCAAAACTAGATGTTAGTTTTAATCAATGATATATATCAATTGGCATATAATCAATATATATATTCTGACAAATGACATATATATCTGATTAAACAAAGTCAAAAGTTTTTCAATGTGCTCTTTGATTAAAAATAACATAACTACCTGGGCATCAATATCATGGTGGAGTGAGAGGACCCCTCTTAATAACCCCTTAAATTTACAACAAGTTGAACAACTGTAATTCAACAAAGGATCCTCTGTTCAATGCATGGAGATATTTGAGAGATCCACACATCAATCCATTTGGAGGTGGACCCACTAGAATAAGGGAGGTAAATTGGGGGAAGCAACACCCCTGCCTGAAAAAGCATGGAGGTGAACCTGGTGGCAGTAGTGGAGATGTGGAGAACCTGTGGTGGTCATTGCTGACAAAGAGGCAAAGCTGTGGTCTTGTCATAGCCATTACTAACTTAGAGGCAAAACCTCAAACCCACATATCTGCCTCTCTTTGCCCACCCATTGCAGCAGAACCCAGTAGAGGGGGAGTCTAGCTGAAGAATCAGGGATGCACATTGGTAACAAGGAGGCAGTGCCAGAAGCTCCCAGGCCTACAGCCCCACCACCCCTCACATCCCACCATGAGGATGGTGACCCAAGATGACAGCAACCCAGAAACAGAGGGGACACCCAATACCCTGGGAAATACAGGGCATTTTCCATGACTGAGGCCACATGACCCCACTGATTCTACAGGTGCCAGCCTTGCGGGAAAGATGAAACAAAAACTTGTACTATATCTACTGAAAAAACAAAACAAAACAACTACTTCTGTCCAGAAACCTGCTGAATTGTTAAAAGCAAAGAGTAACTACAGAAGAAAAAGAGTTCACTATGTCAAATGTACAGGCATAGAAACAATCCATCATATAGCATGAATAACCAAGGTAACAAGTTAGCAAAGAATGAAAATAAAATATCCAGAAACCAAACTCAAAGACACGGAACACTGAATTCAAATGACAGAAGTCAAGATAGCAGTTATGAAAAACTCAGTGAGATACAGGAAAACTCAGAAAGGCAGTTCAATGGTCTCTGAACAAAATTAATGAACAAAAGAAACACTTTACCAAAGAAATTGAAACTATGAAAAACACAAATGAATTCTGGGGCTAAGGAACTCAATAAATGAGATGAATAATGCATGAGAGCATCGGAAAGGAGCAGACCACAAGAAAGAGAAAATTATTGACCTTGATCATAGAAACTTATAAATGTTTCAGGAGAAAAAAGAGAGAGAACAAGAAAAAATAAGAAAGCTCTACACAAACTACCTGCCATAGAAAGAACAGCATACGGATAATGAGTATAGCAGAAAGAAAAGAGAGGGAGAAGGGAACAGAGAACATGTTCAAGGAAATAATTGATAAGCACTTCCCAAACCCATAGAATGTGCTGGAGATTCGAATACAGAAGCTAACAGGATACCTAATTACCTCAAGGCAAAAAGACCTTCTCCAAGACACATTACATTAAAGCTGTCAAAAGTTAATGACAAACAAAGAATTCTTAAGGCATCCAGGGGTTAAAAGATTGTAATCTACAGATAAAATCCCATTAGATTATCATCTGATTTTTTTTTCAGTAGAAACCTCGCAAGGTAGGAGAGAGTGGATAAAAATATTTCCAAGTTTGAAAGAAAGAACCAACCAACCAAAAATAATATATCTAGCAAAATCATCCTTTAGATATAAAAGAGAAATAAATGCTTCCCCAGACCCCCTCCCCAAAAAGAAGTTGAGAGAATTCACCCCTAGAAGACCTGCATTGTAAGAAATGTTGAAGGAAGCTCTTCTACCAGAATCATAAAATTTGAGCAGAGAGAAGCTAGATCAATTGAGATTAATATCCTGAGAAAGCAAAAGAAAAAGAATGAAGAAAAATGATCAGAAAGTAATAGAACTGTGGGCATTGTCAAACACACCAACAGATTCATAATGGGAGTATCAGAAAGTAAGAAGATAGATAAAAGGCAGAAAGTACATGGGCAAAATTTCCCAAATTTGGTGAAAAACATTAATTAAAACATCCAGGAAACTCTATGAATTCTAAGTAGGATCAACTCAAATAGATCCACTCAAAGTCACATCATAAGAAAACTGTTACAAGGCAAAGACAAAGAGAAATCTTGAAAGAAGCAACAGAGAAGGGACTCATTATATACAAGGAACCTTAGTAAGTTTAATAATATCTGATTTCCATCAGAGACTGTGGAGGCCACAGAGAGTGAGTTGAAATAGTCAAAGCAATGAAAGAAAAACACCTGTCAACAAAATCTGCCTCCAGCCAACAAAAATTATGTGTAGCCTATAGGCAAATTAAGAGATTTTAATATAGACAAATGATTATCTATAGATGTATAGAAAAAAAAGATACCAAGTGTATTTTTCCTACTCAACTGTTAAGCAGTTCCCTTTCGCAATTAAAAGAATTCTACAGAAGTAATTTCATGGTATGTCATAAGATCAGAATTACTGCAGTTACCTGTGAGCTTAAATAAAGTTTATAGGTCTGGTCTTTCTGCCAAATATTGCTGTAATTTTCTGCTAACATTGGTATATCTGGATTGCCATTTTTCACTTGATAAATTATGTGCTCATATCTTGCTGAAGATTCCAATGGTTCAATTCCATAGCTGATATTTTCAAACTGAAGGAATCCCCTGAATATTTAGAAAGTAATGATATCAAAATACTATTAATGATCCCATTAAAGCTATAATCTAACATGTTGTATGAAATGATGAAGTATAGTAAGGAACATGTTTTAAACCTACCTTTCCCCATTTCCTGGGTCTACAATGAATTGTTACCACATGTGCCATAGTTTTTCTCACTAAGGAACTACATATATCAAAAAGTATTTTGTATTTCCTGTATAGTAATAGCATTCATTCAAAATATATTATGTAAGGCCAAGTATTTGCTGGGAAACAAGATATTTACTGAAAATTTCAAGAATAAAGTTTCTGTTTTCACAGAGTTAAGAAAAGGAAAAGCAGAAATACAGAGGACATATCTAAAGAGGTTGATATAAATAAAAACCATATTCAAAGAATTCCAATTTTCTGAGTTGACATGAGTAAATTTTGGAAATCAGGCAAACAAGAACCAAAAGTAAGTTAGAGAGTGTCTTATTTGTTCTGGACTCATCTTCCTCTGATAAACTTACCACCTTCCTCTTGACATCTTTAATGATGAAAATCACTTTTCTCTGCCCTTTACCTCTGAGGAAAATTTGTTTCATTCTTCCCCCCACCTCCTTCTTTTTTGGCAACCATCAGCTTGTTCTCTATATCGATGGGTTTGTTTGTTTTGCTTTGTTTATTCATTTGTTTTGTTTTTTTTTTTGATTCCACATATAAGTGAAATCACAAGGTACTTGTCTTTCCCTTTCTGCCTTATTTCACTTAGCATAATGCCCTCTAGATCCATCCATATTGTCACAGATACCAAGATTTCATTTTTTTTATTGCTGAGCAATGTTCCGTTGTACATGTAGCACATCTTCTTTATCCATTTATTGATGGGCACTTAGGTTGCTTCCATAATTTGGCTATTAAAAGTAATGCTGAAATAAACATGGAGACAGGTATCTTTTCAAATTGGTGCCTTTTGTTTCCTTTGGATAAATACTCATAAGTGAAATTTCTGGGTCATATGGCAGCTCTATGTTTATTATTTAAATTGAATTTATTGGGGTGACATTAGTTAATAAGATTATATAGGTCTCAAGTGTACATTTCTATGATACATCATCTGCATATTGCATTGTGAGCCTGTCTCCCAAAGCCAAATCTTTTCCATCACCACATATTTGATCCTCTTTACTGTGTCCCCCACAACCTTCCTTCTGATAACTGTACTGTTGTCCATGTCTATGAATTTTTTGCTTTTCTTGTTTGTTCATTTGTTGCTTTCAGTTTTATATCCCACATATGAGTGAAATGATATGGTTCTTAACTTTTTCCATGTGACTTATTTCTCTAGGCATGATATTCTCAAGATATATCTATGTTATTGCAAATGGCCATATTTTACCTTTTCTGACTGAGTAATATTCTATTGCATATGTGTATCACAATTTTTTAAGTCCTTACCTGAGGACATTTTTTTATTGCTTCCAGAGATGGGGAGGGGGAGAAGGAGGGACAGAGAGAGAGAAACATAAATGTAAAGAGAAACATCTATTGGTTGCCTTCTTGCATGCTCCCCAAATGGGGATTGAACACATAACCTGGTTACTGAACTCACGACCTTTTGGTCTCCAGATGATGCTCCAACCAACAGATAGAGCCATACCAGCTAGGGCTTTACTATATCTTCTTTATCTAATCATCTATCAAAATACATTTCCATTATTTCCATGTCTTGGCCACCGTGAATAATGCTGCAGTGAACATATGGGTGCATATATCTTTGAGAATAAATGCTTAATTTTTAAGCATTTATTCTCAAAAGCATGTCCATATTGTTTCCCATAGTTGGTGCACCAGTTTATCATCCCACCAATAGTTTGTGATGGTTCCCTTCCTCCACATCCTTGCCAGTACTTGTTATTTGTTGATTTTTTTTTATGATAGCCTGTCTGACAGTTGTAAAGTGATATCTCACTGTGGTTTAGATTTGCATTCCCATGATGATTGGTAATGCTGAGCATCTTTTCATGTGCCTGTTGGCTGTGTGGAAGTCGTCTTTGGATAAATGTCTGTCAAGTCCTCTAAGGTACCTTCTTAATTAGTTTTATGTCTGATACTGAGTGCACTTTAACTGTGATCATACAATATGTGTCTGTTAAAATACTAATTAAAGCATTTTTCCATGAGTATTTAAAATAACTGGAGGTAATTCAGTTAAGAAAATGTTTTAAGCTCTCCTTTACTGAAAGTATTCTTTTCTGCACAGTAGATTGAAAATATCTCCAATCAGATGTCTCTGGAGTGATTTAATTTGACTAGGCACTTAGGTCCAGCTATAGTATTAATTTTTTAAAAATTTCAATTCTCCGTAAACCATTCTAGATTTGTGTCTGCTAGCACTAAGTTTCCTATTAAAGTATATCCTAAGTTTTTCATGTGTAAACATCCTCTAAGATGTTATTACCTGAGCCCAGAACATATGCTGAGTGTTGCAAATGAATTTGGAAAATCTGCAATATATCCTTGGTAATAGCAATGAATCTGAAAAATAATATAGAAAAGCAAACAAATAAATTCTTTATGAATAAAATATGGATGGTTAAACATTACAGATGTCTTAAAATCTTAAAAGAGTTCAAAATAAAATTGTGTATTATGCATATTTATTAATGTAGATTTTAAAAGAAAAAAGTTTTTGACAACTCTCCTTACTTTGTACAACACCACATAATACCCATGAATACTGTCTCAACATTTCATCTTATTTCTGTGTACAACAATCAACCACATGATATGCCATAAGTATATGATATAAAATCTATATATTAAATTTTAAACATAGAACATATCTCAATGGTACTGATATGTACACTTCAATAAAGACTATATGGTAATAAATGTCTCAGATATCTGAGTCTTACCTTAGAATATGAAGAATCAGTATGCAAAGACCCTGTTTCATTAAATGTATAAACCAAAAAATTCTTGGATAGGAATGAGCTAAGTAAAAACAAAAATTAAAAGTGGTTGAGTCATGAATTTAATATGAATATAAACATTACACTAATAAAAATAAATGTGAAATTTATAAGAATCATATAATAATATGCTTCAGTTAGAGAAATTTAATGTGAAATAACAGTTTAAATTCACAGAACTGCTGTATCAGGCTTCCTTAACACTGAAATAAACTCTGAATTCTCTGTATCAGATAACTGTGTGTGTGCCTGTGTAAGTCTTCATTCAACAAATATTTACTGAGTGCCTCCTATCTGACAGATCCTCTTTCAGGCACTGGGATATAGCGGTAAACAAAAGACAAAACCACTGGTCTTCGTGACAGTGAGGGACACACACTGCTAATGTGTGAGCTGATGATAAATAAAGCAGGGGCTAGGGAGGTATGTTGCAAAATGTGGATCAGATGTCATGGGAGGCTCACAGATACTATGAGATATTAGATGACTAAAAACTTGAAAACAAGCCCATGGATTTGCACTGAAATGGTATTACAGAGTTAGGAAAAAATGCAAAAACCCTGAGGAATAAATATGCTTTGTGTGTACAAAGAACACCTAGAGGGCAATGTGCCTAGAGTGGACTGTGGGTTGAAGACAAGCGATAGTAGTAAGGGACAGATGTCACAAAGAGGAGAAGCCCCTGGGAGATTTTGAGCAGTAAGTGATCAGATCAGACCAACATTTTAATAGAATCTGACTGAATGCTAGCTGAGGATCTGCAGAAAGAGAGATACCAGTTTGGCTGATCCAGTCATCCAAACAAGATGTTTTAGTGGCTTGAACTAGAACAGTAGCAGTGATGGGGTCTAAACCTGAAATTATTTTGAAGACAGGACACATGGAATTTAATAAGCTATTGAATGTGGGGAAAAGCAAACGAACAAAAAAAGACATCAAGGGTGACTCCAAGGTTTTTCTTCTGAGAAAGTGGAAGAACAGAATTGCCATTTATTGAGATGATTGTGAAAAGGATACATTTTGGGAGGATCAGAAGGACAGTTTAAATATGTTAAGTATTAAAACTCTGTTGAACACTTAGTTATCAAATAAGTAGTCAAATAAGTGAATATGGTATTCAGTGGAAAGGAATAAAGTATAGATAGATATACATTCAGGAATAATCAATACATAAATTGTATTTAAAGCCCTGGGATTGGATGACATAACAAGGTGATTGAACATAACTAAGAAAAAAGCAAGAATCAATAATAGCACCATGGAGTTCTCTGAGATTGGAGAGATAAAAAATAATCTGAAAAAACAAACTTATACTGGGAAAGAGTAAGAACAATGGTAAGAGTTAAAAAAGGAATCTCTGGTATTCTGAAAGCTGAATGAAGAAAGTATTTTGTGTAGGAGACATTAATTAGCTATATAAATGCTGCCATTTGGTCAAGAAAAATGAAGACTAAAAATTATCTGCCATTCAGAAACATGATAATTGATGATCTTATTAAAAATAGTTGTAATGGAGTTGTAGAGACATTCAAGACCAACATGAATTTAATGATTATGAATTAGGTGAGAACAGTCGTAAATTAACTGAGGATAATTTTCTCTAGACTTGTTCAACCATAAAGATGTAAGTGGATAAAATGAAGTTGTTACAAAAATTTATTTTCAAAGAGACAGATAGAGGAGTCAGTTTGATTCTATTTATATAAAAGGTTGAGAAAATACAAAATAGGAGACAGAAAGTATACAGGTTGCTATCTGGAGTGGTGATAGGAAACAGAGATTAGGTGTGAAATGGTGTGAGGGATCTTAAGCAGGGAATGAAATGTTCTAAAAATGATTTGTGGTTGATGGTTACAATACTACATAAAATTACTACGGGTTACTTGACTATACACTTGACTAAGTTTTATAATATATACAGTGTGCCCTATAAAGTAAAAAATAAATACATATATAATTAAACATTCATCAGATGTATGGTACCAGTTGAATTTCCCACCAATAGCCACTTGATATGTTCATTATGTTTGAGTTTCCATCAGACATACTTAATATCTATCAGTTCTTGGGTTCAGTATCTTTACAACTCCATTAAAGATTTATAAATATGTATAAAGATTTATAAATATGTAAAGACATATAAATATGTATTTAGCTCACTTCTAAATTTGAAAATAAAAACCTGAATAATTAAATGCAACATTCTCATAGATCTAAGATTCAAGACCTAATGAATCCTACATTGAAAATGGATTGATCAGTGTGTATTTTTCTTCATTACTATATTTAAATAGTAACAAGTAAAATTTAAGTTTTAAAGGAAAATCATATCTTACTGTTTTGTGAGATGCAGAGTGTATGGTTTTTCATCAATTGTAATAATATAAACCACCTAAAACAAAAAAAATTAAGAAAGATGATTTAATACATCAAAAATATACAAAGTAGCCTTGACTGGTATGGCTCAGTTTGTTAGGCATTGTCTCACAAAGCAAAAGGTTGCTGGTTTTGTAACCAGAAAAGACACCAGCATTTGGGCTGCCTGTCACTACCAAATCCAATAAGCAATGACAGTGATTGAATCTTTTATAGGCGCTTTATTCAGATGGCTGGCAATCTGAGAAGATGGTGGGTTCATACCCTAACAAACCATCTTCCTCTTTCTTTCCTGGACAGATTTTTTATAAGGGGGTTGGGGGAGGGCAAACAGGAGTTAGTGAGAGTCTTTGAAGTTTCAAGCTGCAGCACTTTTTTTTTTCTAGGCAATAGCTATCTCCAGGTGGGAGGGGGTAGTCCCTGCTTCTTCCTGGTAGGGATGTCTCCAAGTGGTAATCTTTAGCCAGTGCCCCAGGAGGTCGGCTGCTTTTTCTCAGGGGCCAGGATGGGCCTTATCTGTAGTTTCTGAAACAAAAAGCTTAACATACACATTACTTGTTAGATTTATGGCTATTTACCTTAAGCTAAATTTTTCCAAGTTTTGAGTCCCCTACCAGTTTGACAGTGAAAGACAAATACCATATGATCTCACCTTTAACAGGAACCTAAGCAACAAAACAAAGAAACAAGCAAAATATAACCAAAGACACTGAATTAGAGAACAGTCTGACAGTGTTCAGAGGGGAGAGGAGAGGGAATTTCAGGGGAATTTCAGGGCAAAAGGGGAAGGGTTTACAGGAAGAAGTATAAAGGACACATGGATAAAAACTAGGGATGGGTAGAAATGGGAGGGAGGAGGGGAGGGCTGGGTGGGTGGATTGGGATGGGAGTAAAAGATAGAAAATTGTACTGCAACAACAATTCAAATAAAAAATATTTTTTAAAAAAGGTTGCTGGTTTGATTCTCAGCCAGGGCATGTGCCAGGGTTGTGGGTTCAGTCCCCAGTTGGGGTATATACGAGAGGCAACCCATCGATGTAATGTTTCTCTCCCTCTCTTCCTCCCTCCCTTCCTCTCTAAAAATAAATAAATAAAATCTTTAAAATATATATATGCATACTGAAACTATTTTCACCTATGTCAAAAAAGACTCAGTCCATTTAAAAAATTAACATATTCTTCAGAATTTATGATTCAGAATAGAAGAAATATATTATTATTATGAAATCAGGATTAGGGTGATGAATTTAATATGTAGGGATGGCTTTTTGAAAAAAACTGAAGGTCATATTTTGGGAAGATAATTTTAGCATCATTAATACCATAAATTAGTCCTTTCTATTTGAAAACTATATATATTTTCTAGTCAAGAGGAATGAGCCATGCTGCAGGCTAAAATTCTATGCTAAACACAATAAGACAAATTTATTGACACTTATGAAGCAGGAGGCAGCATAGGAAGAACTCTGAGACTGCAATACTGTCACTGGCCAGCATTTAGTTCCCTGGTTGCCAGGAAACACCTTTTACCAATTAGGTAGAGTAAATAGTAAACTGAGGCAGGGAGGAGGAAGGAGACAAGTCTCACATGCTAACTCAGCAGTCCTAAGCCTGTTCTGATAATATTGCCAGGTGTTTCAATATCACAAGAAACACTATATTAGCAAGAAAGAAAGTCCTTGAGATTCTATGTAACATTTACACTACCTGGGAAAGAAAGCCTTGAAACTGTGCTTTCATCCCAAGGCCTGAATGTGGGAGAGGTCCCTGATGCTCACAGAAAGAGCCCATAAATAACTTTGGAAAGTGCCTCAATTTTAATTAACTGTCAGGTATTTGTTTTACAACAAGATGACCAAATGGGGTCTGGAGCAAGATAGACTTTGGGCTAACAGACCCCTACACATACGTAAGTTTGGGTAGTCACATCCTCCCAGGAAAGCTGGCACCACATTTACCCATTAATCAATATGTAAATTTTTTCCCTCCTATCCCACCAACTATATAAGTCTGGAGAACAAAGGACTCGCTCTCTCTCGGGGGCTCAGGATGCTCTTACTCTCGGGGGGCTCAAGGGGCTCTTGGCCCTCGGGCCACGGGGCCTCTGGCCACCAGCCTCAGGCTGCCCCAGGGGCTTGCCACCCTGGTCTTCAACCTCTCTTGCTTTTCTCACCCTGCTTTGCTCTGAAACTTTGCCTTTCACCTCCTACTCTACCCAGTCCTGTTCTCTTCCATGGAAGCGAGCCACTAATAAACTGATTACATACTACTAGATTTGCTGATATGTAATTCTTTACATGCGTCAGCAAGAAGAACCAGGTTTCTCCCGTCAACACTTACATACATACTACCAAGTATACCTGCAGCCACTTCACAGTCTTCTCGATATAAAACCATGAGGACTAAAGACTTGAGAGACTGAAGCTGGTGAGAACTGCTGCAGCTCTAGGAATAAGGGCTTTAATATAACACAGACTTATTTATGATGCAACCATAATTTAACATTTCCATTAAACTGCATTTTCTCAAGGCTATAGCCCATTCTTTGTTTTCTTAGAATGTACAAAGAAAACCCTGTGTTTTTGCTCCCTATGTAGGCTTTATTACAGCTTAGAGGAGTCAGCTTTGGAGGAGAAGAGATGCTTGGTGCCAGCCATGAAAATTCATGGGTTTCTGAAGTAAATCCACACATGCCTGTGTGAAGAGAGATAGCACCTAAATGGTGGGAAGAAGCCCCTCCCTTTCCCATGCGCCCCCTTCTCAGGAGAAGCAGTGCTTTCCCTCTCCAGATCTTTGTTCTGCTTTCCCTCTACATTCTTATAAAAAGATGCACCTGCACTGAAGTTTTAAAATGGGCTTTTCTGAGGACAAGAGTTCCCCATCTTCTTCAATTGCAGGCAACTTGAATAAAACTTTTGTTTTTCACCAGCACTTGTCTCACAAGTTTGGCTTTTGTTGCAGCAGGCAGCCAGACCCAGGTTCAGTTACAGTAACAGTGGTCCTCATCCTAATGTGGGGACGTCTAGGAATAGCTGGGTCAGAGGACTGTCTTCACAAAGGCAGACAGACATCTATGTGAGCAAACCCACAATTTCTTCTCAAGAAAAACCAACTTTAAGAAAGATCCCTGATTTTGAGAGAAGACAGTCTACGAGCCCGTGAGAGGTTAGTGCTGCTTATGTCTGGAAACACCCAGGAAGTACAAGACACAGAGACTAAGACACCTAATAACCCAGAACTGAAAATATAATATCGGCCCTAGCAAATATTCCTTACTCTTCTTTCAGAATTAGACCTTTCTCCAGGTGCCTTTCTCAGTTGTGTGGGTTTCACCAGAGCCCTCAGGCCAAAAACCTCTTTAGGCTTTTCCCAAGAGGCTAAGGATTTTGCATCATAAAGGTGGTAGAAGAGATAAGATCAGGTCAAGTTTCTAAAGTGGGGTTTGCTTTTACAGGTGACTGCAGGCACTAGAGCCACCTAGGTCTAATGGCCTCCTTATTTAGCTACTCTAACAGTGTATACATACAAAATGTATTACAGTAAATCAGCTATCAGCTGAAAAACTAGTTTGTTTAGATGGTCATTCTCAAACTCTTCTGCGATAACTTAACCTTAATCTATACATACACATCTTGCTTGTCTTCTGCTCTCATTTGATTTCAGTACCTCCTTAAATGCTTGATTAGTGCTTAATATGACCTAACATAAATGTATTTAGATAAATTTTGACATACATACAATCATTGTTATTATATTATGTATGAAGAATATACAAAGGGTGAGAACTAGAAAAGCAGCTTCTGACACCGAAGAGCTGCCTTGGTACCAGCCTTGGGGCTCTGCTGATGAGTGTGAACTTTTTCACAGAACATCCACATCACACATGGCTGCTGTGAGAAACTGGGCATTGAGACAGACACAAGATCACTTCATAGTCATGTCTGACTACAAAGCAAGTACAAACATTTTCTAAGTCAGAAAGAAAGAGCAATTATGCCCTTGTTGGACTAACATGAGTGGTTGTTTCTTTTTAACCAATTACAGCTGTAGGATTCTTCTAGTCTTTTCTTAGATAAGATTTACTAAGATACACAATTATAGAATTAGCTCTACTTCCTGACTGACCACGTCCAAACCAGAGCAAAGGCCTGCTTCCTCAGACTGTCACAGGGTGCAGCCAAGGGGGGCGGGGGGCGCAAGTAGGGATTTGGAATGGGGTCCAGAACTCAAGGTGTCCAGCAAACATTAGGATGTCCTCACCCTCTACCCCCACAGGTGTGGGTCGGGGGAAGGGACAAATGGAGCAGGGCCATTGAGAGCTGTTTTGCATAGCAACAGCTTTGCAGCTAACCTCTGGTGTGGTCATTTAACATATCTATAACCTTTAACTGGTTACATAGATATATTAAATAGCTGTGGCCATGCTCTGAGCTGTGGGGATAGAAGTAACTTCCCCACCAAGACATAACTGGGGGGCAGGTCCACCAAGTTACAGCACCTGCGTGGGAGCTTGGAGAAGATTGGCTCCATGACATGGGGCCACGCCTGCCCAGACTCACAATGGCAACCCAGTAAAGCTGGAAGGATATGGGAATGTTGGCAAGTGTAGCCAATTATGGGAGGAGTCAGAAATGGGGCTGCAGAGGAAGATTGGTGCGGGGATTTAAACCCAGACTCAGCAGCCATTGAGGTGGGAGAACTAGGTGGTTTTGGCAGAGTGGAGAGTCCTGTGGCCATTGTGTGGAGAACACCACACAGCTGTGGCAATAGAAAGAAGAGCCATGTGGCTTTGCCAGAGTGGGGACCCCTGCAACTTTAGAAGGGGGAACCACCACCCAGCTTTAGCAGAGATCCCAGCAACACAGCTGATGGTGCCAGGAACCGAGGGAGATCTACCAGCTGAGATGGATTACTGGGAAGAACCGGGGGCTGCCTGAGCCACGGACTTCTATTTCTTTTCCTGAGATACGGTACCCCAGACTGGGCAAAGGGAAGAAGGGAGGACTGTGTGTATTTGTGAGTGTTTTAAGGGACTTTGGGATTTTGATGAAGCCATTAGGTCACTACTTTAAGTCTGTATAGCATTAAATAAACATTCCTTTCCTTTTCATGAATCTCTGGCATTGAGAGATGTCTTTCCTATAAGGTGGTAGACATAACGAACCTGGGGGGTTCCTTTCAGGTAATAGTATATCGCCCTTGCCCCCCTTGGGCCCTTGTGTTGTGTAACAAAACATTGCACAAATCCTTTAACAGAAGCTGGAGTCTTTTAAAGGCTTTCTAACACACTCTCACTGAGATGTCCCATGGTTCTCCACGGCATGTGCTGTCCCTCACTGCCACGATTAATAAACCTAACTTGTGTAACTACAGGTGTGCTCCCAATGGCCTTTGGCAGGGAGGCATTGAAAGGCAACTATCTCTCCTCAGCTGAGGAGTTTCTCCCCAGTGTTATACCAACAGCAGCACTAATAGCTTCCACAAATATATTTAGATAAACCTTATAAATTTGGACACCTGCATTAAGTCCTGCACTATCCCAAAATAAAAGCCACTGCTTTAGCAGAATATGTGGTTATCATGATAAACTGAAAGTCCATGAAAAAAGAATCCTTTGTATGTTTAACAACACAAAAAAGACACGGGGTAATCTGGAATCAAAGGAAGAAACAAGGCAGGTAAAGGGAGGCCTACTGTACGAAAAGAAAGGAGAACATTAATTATATATTCGTCACAGGAAAATGGCTTCTGGAATTGCATAAAGACAATTCAGAAAACATAAAGAGTTATTAAACACTTCATAGTAAAAGCATTTTATGCCTTGCATAGTTGCTATATCCTCTGTGAAAGGCAATTTGAAGGAAATAATTTAAAGTTTAAAGTGATCATGCAATGACAATGTAAAAATTCTTAGAAATAAATCAGAAAAAAATCTTTCTGTAAATAATTTTTCAACTGAAGGTAGTACTTGTAATGGAATTGGAAGTCATAAATTCAAAATTAAATTCCATGTCCTGAATGTTGTAGCTTTCATGCTCTTAACTTAAATATTGTTAATCCTCTTTATTAAATACATATGTGAAATATGTATCATTTATGTCATGTATATATCCATATCCTTGTTTAGAAGGTTAATCTGAGAATTAAATAAGATTAGTATATACAAATACTATTTCTCCAGAGAAAATTATTTTATTGTTATTTTCAATTATAATTTCATATACATTTTACTTTTATTATTACTGTTCAGTAATAGAACAAAATCATATAGGTTCCATTACTGTATGACAAAATAGTTATGAATTCTTCATTTTTACTTATTCTTACTACAGAAATTGTTCCAACATGATTTTTTTTCCACAGTTACCATATACTGACCACATCAATTTAACCATGTGAAAATCTACACTCCTGCATTATGACTCTTGGTTTCTAATATAAAACATAACTACACCAATTTGAAATATTCAAGACTAAATGCCTTCAATGTAATTTCTTTTTTATATGGCAAGTAAGCATTTCTTTCAACTTTGTTTTCCAGTTAATATTTATTTATTGTAATATTATCATAATAGGGAAAATGTGACATCTTTCCTTTTCTTTTTTCTTCCTGTGGCCATATTTCCACTAAGTCTGATGTTTCTGTGTCAAAATTTTGTTGGTCTAAATTTTGCTCAAGACCCATCTCTCTGTCGCTGGAACACTGTCAAGTTTATTTCACATTGATTTTTTTCTGCCAGTATTTTTCTTGTAATATTTGTACCAGCATTTTCTTGAAAATTATGGCAGAGCATGTCTGTGAGATGAAAAGATGCAGGGAAGGCACAGGAATTAGTGCAGAGGTATAGGATCAAAGTATACTGAGGCAAAATAGTGGCTTGAAAACATTTTGTTTTGCAAATGAGTTACAAATCAGTATGATCTGACTTGATACAGAGGTAGATTAAAATAGTCTTAAAATTTTAAAATGTAATACAAATATTTACCTGCCTCTTTGCACCTTCACTCTCATTCGACCTTATTTTCTGTGGGACTGTGAGGTGCAGGAATATTCCTTCAGAACCTGCAGTAAGAAAATGGGGTTGTTTGCAGCAATGATCATCTCAGTCAAGAACGGGCTCTTCCCTGAGTGCACCACGGTGGGGACTAAAGCTGTCATAAAGTTTATTTATAGTTGTCCTCCCTCCTTCTTGGTCCAAAGCTTTCACTGCCTTTTCAAGGACACACTGAAAATTCCTGAGACAGAAACAAACAAAAATGGGACGCCGTAGTTCTACAGGACCATCCTGTTCCTGACAGAACTGTGTTGAGATTATTTCCCTCGGTACTTGGAGGAATAAACTGGGCAGTACACATGCCCTTAAATCCAACAGCCCCAGAGTAAGTGAGCCAGGAAGACCAGCTGAGTTTCAGCTGCTGAGACCCTGGACCCCTGATGCAGAGCATTCTCCTTAGCTACTATCATCAGTCCCCTGGGGACACATGGAAGAGGGCATCAGCGGGGATCCAGGAAGGGGGTGTGACAGGGGTCCCAGAGCTACAGGAAATTGTTCTCCAGAAAGAGCTCAGCCTGCTCAGAGGCAAAAGTAGTCCAGGCCCCCGTGGTCTTACCCATGCTGGCGTGCAGCTTTCCAAACTCAGCAAGCAGTGCCAGGAGAAGCAGCATGGCTGGGCCAGAGCGCCGGGTCGCCGCCCAGACTGAAAGCCGTTGGGCAACTCTGCGGCTCGCGAGCAGGAGTACTCAGCACAACAGTGCGCAGCGCTAGGGCCCTGGGTGAGCACTGCAGTTGCTTTCTGCCCTAGCTGGCCCACCCTTCGGGATCCTAATTGGTTGGGCCCCCTGCCACAGGGCCAGGAAAGGAAACCCCAGTTAGGAGCGTATGCTTTTGTTTACAGTTGGTTTGTTCGGGTGAAGTTACATTATTTAAACCCTGTGCCACCCCACGTCCCAGCTCTTCATCGCCAGGGCCCCTTTCTACCCCTAAACAAACACTGATCTTTTTCTCCATAAATGTTCCTGTTTAAGATATTTCATACAAGTGAATAATATATGGGTATTTTTGTTTGGTTTTTTTGTTTTGGTGATTGGCTTTATTCACTTAGCATAGCATAATGGTTTCAAGTTTCATCCATTTGTATCCATTTTATGGCTGAAAAATATTCCATTGTATGGATAAAACACATTTTTAAATTTATCCATTAGTTGATTGACATTTAGAAAAGGAAACTCTTGGCCTCTGTGGTGAGGTACTCTCACTGCTGACCCAGGAACATCTTTGTGTATTGATGAAGAATCTTCAGATCCTAGTTACCTTGAGGTAGGCTGATGGTTTTCCAATCCATGTGTAATGGTTGAGGTGTGCAGAGGTGCAGCTAGCTTAGTAAGAGCGAAATGGGGAGGGGACAGTAAAGCAAATAATCTTAGCTGGAAAAACTCAGCTTTAAGTAAAGAAAGAGTAGCAAGTCTGGGTGTGCCTAAAGAGCAAAGATACACCCTAGATCTCAAATTACACGGGACCACAGAAGTAACGCCTGGTGACAGAAAAGTTATCAATGACCAGGAACTCAGTTTGAACAGTTCATTAAAGATGGAATGGATGCTAGAGACTATCTAGGGGCTTGAGACTGGCCTCACCTAGCAGCACTTCAAAATACAAAGTCTGGAATGAATAGGCAGGTGAATCGTGAGCTACTATCTGAGAAGTGTGGACTCTAGGCGTCCTTTCTTCAGATGGAAGCAGTTGACATGGCCACAGGCACCTGAGGGTGGGCAGCATGGTGGACAATAAAATGTTTTCATGTTGAAAGTTAAAGCTTTCCAAGTTCAAAAGAGGCTAAAGCACTTATTTTTTATTGAAGTGATCCTTCCAAGCAGGTGGAAGAATCAACAGACACAAGCCTACATGATTTATTTTGGTTTGTACAATTGAAAGTTTTAAACCAGCAATTTTCAACTGGTGTGCCACAAGAACTTTTAAAACACATAACACCTGCCTATTTAGTTAGGCCACTGACCTCGTTTTCCTTAAACTGTCAAATAAAAGAATGGCAGCAGTGTACTCAGTAATAGCCATCTGGTATGAATGAATCAAAATTCTCCCAGCTTGCATTTATGGCTTCATAGGGAGTTTCCTACATTTAACTAACAAAGGAAGACTTGAGCTTAGTTTATAGGTGATTCTGTACGATATGCAGGTATCACCTGAAAGTGGACAGCTGCAGCACGATAGCTCCTCCACACCACGACATTCCTGAAGGACAGTGGTGAAAGGAAATCCTCCCAAGAGGGAAGAACTTTGGGCAGTGTACATGGCTGTGCACCTTGCTTGATAAGAGAAATAGCCAAACATGTGATTATATGTCAATGTAGTTTGCCTGGAATGGTCAGGAACTTGGTAAAAAACATGAAGTGACAAAGAAATTTGGGGTGGTGGGGAAGTATGTGGGTAGATCCTTATGGATGGGCAAAAATATGAGAATAACATATGGATAGACATCTCTGAATTGGCAAAGATCTTAAAGATCTTTGGGTCCTGTTAGGTCGGAGTTGTTCAAGAAACCAGGTGGATGCAGTGAGCTAAGGAACTGAGGGTTTATTAGTGGGGAATAAGAAGGAAAAGTGGAGCTAACCAAGGGAGGTTAAGACTCACTTGGCTGCTCTTAGGGCAGGGTTTTTAAGCGCAAAACTCCATGAAGGGTAACTGGTTGGGGTGTCAGAGTCTGATTGGCTAGAGCTGGTTGCTGGGTGCCATTTCTGCTGACCATTGTTCTTGATACATCTTGTCAGGCTCAAGTTAAAGCTGCATCCTCTTATGCTGGGTAGGCTGACCTCAGACCCCAGTCTTAGCCAGGCTTCTGTTTGTCCTGGGTAGGATCGGCAGGCATTTTCCCAGGCTACAGTTTCCCATGGTACAGTTTTCCTGTGTGGTGATTTTCTATTCCTTCTAGGCCTGCCTAGCTCTGTCAGGTCCCATATGGATGCTCACTAAAGGGTGACCTCATCAGAGGAGGATTTCAATAATCATGTGGAAAGGAAGACCCATTCTGTGGGGACTAGTCAGCCTCTATACCTAGCAATACCATTTATCACCCAGTGAGCTCACTGCAGTCATGATGGCAAGGGTGGAGTTTATAGATGGGCTCAGCAACATGAAATTTTACCCACCAAGCCTAACCTGGCTACTGTCACTGCTGAGTTCCTAATCTGTCATCACTGAGCTCCAGATATAACATCATTCACTTTGACGATCAGTAAGCTAAACTGGTGGCAAGTTGATTATGTTGGACCATTTCCATCATGGCCCGGGCAGTGTTTTTTCCTTATCGGAATACAAGCTTACTCCGGATTCAGATCTGCCTTCCTTACATACAAAGCTTCTGCCCAAACTACCATTCATGGACTTATCACATACTGTATCCATCATCATGGTATTCTGCTCAGCATTGCTTCTAATCAAGAAACTAACTATACAGCAAAAGAAGTGTGGCGATGCCCCACCTCAGAAGTTCCTCACCTGTCAGAAGCAGCTGTCTTGAAAGAATGGTAGAATGGCCTTTCAGACACCCAATCGTGGTTACCACTAGGTAACAATAGCTTCCAGGACTGAGGCAAGGTTCTCCAGAGGACTGTATATGCTCTGAATTAGTGTCCAATGTATTGTTCTCCTCCCACAGATGGGATTCATGGGCTCAGGAATCAGAGAGTGAGAATAGAAGTAGCACCACTCACTGTTACCCTGAATGACAAAATAGCAAAATTTTTGCATCCTGTTTTCATGACTTTATGCTCTGCTGGCCAAGAGGTCTTAGTTTCAGAAGGAGAAATGTTTCTGTCAGGAGACACAATGATTCCTTGAACTGAAAGTTAAGACTGCCACCTGGTTAAGAACCCACTTTGGGGTCCTTAGCCCTCTGATTCAACAGGCAAAGAAGACAGTTAAGGTGATTGATTTTAACTACCAAGAGGAAACTGGACTACTACTCTGCAGTGGTAAGTAGTATGAGGTAAGAAAGAGTATGGCTGGAATATAGGAGATCTTTTAGGATGTTTCTTTGTATTACCATACCCTGTCATTAAAGTCAATGGAAAACTATAACAATTCAATCAAGACAGGACTAATAATGGCCCAGAGCCTTTAGAAGTGAAGGTTTGACTCACCAAACCAGCTCAGGGGCATGCTGAAGTCAAAGGGAATGCAGAATGGGTAGTAGAATTAGGTAGAATTAGGCAGTAGAATAAATACCAGCTACAATGACATGACCAGTTACAAAAAGGATGGGTAATGTCATATTTCCTCCTTGTTTTGTTATGAATATACTTGTGTATGTATATACGTATACTGAAGAGATACCTTTGTTTGTCTTCCTCTCATATTCCCCTGTCATGTAACAGAAGATGCATGGACTTTATATCAGTATTTAAGTATTGTTAACATTACATCATAGTAGTTAAGTTAAGAGATATCTGGAGAAGAGTAAGCATTCAAGGACTGTATTTTCTCTTCTGGGGAAGGAATTAGTGCATTTCTGGTTGCATGCAGGATAGTCATGTCATGTTAGGCAGAGTTATATTTCTATTTAGAGATTAATATGGTTTCAGGAGATGCATATAGGGGCCAAGTTGACAAGGAGTACACTTGTGATGATTAATTTTGTGTGTTAACTTAGGGGTGCCCAGATATCTGATAAAAAATTATGTCTGAGTGTGTCTATGAGTATGTCTTTGGAAGAGATGAGTATTTGGATCATTAGACTGAATGAAGTTTATCATCATCAATGCAAAGAGGTATCATCCAATCCCATGAGGGCCTAAGTAGAACAAAAGTGGAGAAAGGGTGAATTTGCTCTGTGCTCGAGCTGAGGCATCCATCTTTTTCCTGTCCTTGGATATCCATTGGCACTCCTGGTTCTTGGGTTTTTGGACTCCGACTGCGACTTACACCATAGGATCCCCAGTTGTCAGGCCTTCAAATTCATACTGATTACACCACCAACTGTTCTTGTTCTCCAGCTTGTAGATGGGAGATTACGGGATTTTTGGCCTCTATAACCATGTAAGCCAATTTCTATAATAAATCTCTTCAGCTGTATATCATCTATCTATCTATCTATCTATCTATCTATCATCTATCTAATTTATTGATCTATCTTCACCTATTGGTTCTGTTTCTCTGGAGAACTCTCACTAATGCATATGTATTATTGTAGCTTTCTGTTAAACTGACAATTTATATATGTCATGATATATTCTTTATCTCTACCAATGCTTTCAATATTAAAGTCTATTAAGCTCTTTTGAGTGATTGTGGACCATCAGATAATAACATAACTACATCATTTTGCAGTTTAAAATGTAACAGTGGCTTTTAATCATGGCATTGCATTTATTATAACATTTTCTCATCTCATGTCTGCTGAATATCAGTTTGTTTCTACTGACTAGCAGAATTAGTACAAGACAACTGAAAAAATATGTAATACAAACACTCATAAACAAGTAAGTATGTGGAATTAAATAAATATATATGTATGTTATATAATTTTTAATAGTATGATATAACCTAAATTATATATGGAAACTTCTAATTTTTTTATTGTCAGGTCAAAACAATAATTTGCAGGTTTTGAATCCCAGGCAATCAGGCAACACATGTATTTTTCCTTTTCCATTTTTCCTGTCCATTGAAGATAATTACTGTGGAAGAATAAAGGGAAAAAAGTCACCTATATGCCCAATCAAGTTAAAAATGGTGGTTAATTCAACAAATAGCATGAGGGGAACCTTGTTATAGAGTTCTATAATGTGATTTACTCTAAACCAACATTTGAATACACAAATGCTAAAGAATTCAATATTAGGAAAAATATTTAAAAGATAACACTGCAAGAAATTTTAAATGACAAATTGAATGTCATTTATAGTTTACTAATGTATAATGTAGCTTACATTATTGAAAAATATTATCCAATTTAATTTTCATTATATGTATCTGTATGACTGCTACCATTTAATACACACTTATGTTATTTATATTTATCCAATACATTAAATTTTCTGTCTCTCCATCTCATCCATGAAATATTTGATACTCACTATGATCTCATCAATTCTCTGTTTTGTAGGTTACTCACTGGTTTCAGTCTCACTTTCAATTTCCCTGTACATTTAAAAACAAATATAATCACTTAAAATTATATTTTCTTCAAAGATTGCTGTACAAAATTCTGTACCACCTATTGGTACTGAAACAGTTTTGAATTCCCATCTGAGATCTGGAAACAGCCACTACCTGAGACTACCTTACCACTGAAATTATCTTTCAGCTGTTAAGGAAGATTAACATGAGAAAGTAGCACAGTAATGTAAGTTTACCTGAAAATGGTCTCAGGTCACTTTCATATTTAAAATATAATTAGCTAAATAACTTTAAACTTTTTTGGCACTCATCTTCTGCCCCATTTATTTCTTTTATTTATTTTCATAAAACTTTTTTCAATTATAGGTTACATTCAATATTATTTTATATTAGTTTCAGATGTACTGGCATAGTCGTTAGACAATCATATATTTTATCCTGATATTTCCAGTGCCCACCTGGCACCATACATACTTATTACAATATTTTTGGGTGTGTTCCCTATGCTGTACTTGACATCCCCATGACTATTTTGTAATGACCAATTTGTACTTCTTCATCCCTTCACCTTTTTGCAGCTATTAGTCTGTTCACCTTATCTATGAGTCTGTTTTTTAGGTTCCACATGTACTTGAAATCATATGGTAGTTGTCTTTCTTTGACTGACTTATTTCACTGAGCATAATACCCTCTATGTTCATCCATGCTATTGCAAATGGTAAAATTTCATTCGTTTTTATGGCAAACAATAGTCTATTATATTATACTATATACTATATAATGTAAACTATATGTACTATATAGTAATATATATAATGTATAATTATAGCAATGTACACTATACTAATAGTAATATACTAATATATATTATATACTAATAGTAATATACTACAGTAATATATATACTATATACATTGCAGTAATATGTATAGTACATAATATATCACTATACATACTATATACTATATACTTATATACTATATACTTATACTATATAGTAATGCATACTATGTTACTATATAGTAATACATATTACTATATATAGTAATAGATATTAAGTAATACTATGTATAGTAATATATTACTATATATAGTCATATATAGTATATTATTATTAATATGCTATATTACTATAGTAATATACTATATATAAAATAGAATATATATATATATATATATATATATGCACACATACCACTGCTTTTTTATCTACTCATCTATTGATGGATTGATGGGCACTTGGGTTGCTTCTATATCTTGGCTATTGTATTGAATAGATACTGCTGTAATGAACATAGAGGTGTATATATTCTTTCAAATTAGTGATTTGGGTTTCCTTAGATATATACCCAGAAGTGGAATTGCTGGGTCATAAGGTAGTTTCATTTTTAATTTTTTGAGGAAGCTCCATAATGTTTTCCATAGTGGCTGCACCAATCTGCATTTCCATCAACAATGCATGAGGGTTCCCTTTTTCTCCACTTCTCACCAATACTTGTTTGTCGATGTATTGATGATAGCCATTCTGATAGGTGTAATGTAATATTTATGGTGGTTTTAATTTGCCTTTCTCTGATAATTGGTCATTGGTATGTCCTTTTTGGAGAAGTATCTATTTAAGTCCCCTGCCCTTTTTTAAATTGAATTGTTTGTTTCTCTTGTGTTGAGTTGTCCAAGTTTTTTATAAACTTTGGATATTATCAGATGTATCATTGGCAAGTATCTTACTTCATTCAGTAGATTGTCTTTTTAGTTTGTTAATGATTTCCTTTGGTTTACAAAATCTTGTTAATTTAATGTAATGCCATTTGTTTATTTTTTCTTTTGTTTCCCTTGACCAGGGAGATATCTCAAAAAAAAAATATTGCCAAAAGAAATGCTAGAGATTTTACTGCCTACGATTTCTTCTATAACTTTTATGGTTTCAGGTCTTACATTTAAGTTTTTAATCTTGCCCAACTTATTTCTACTATTTTACTATATTTTCCATCAGATATGTGATATCAATTTTTCCACAACTAAGTCATTCAATATAAAAAATTCCTTTACTATGTTTTCAGTATTAACTGTATGTTGACACAGTTAACTGTTATACAAGCTGCATATTACTTAAGCAATTTTACATAAACTTTTCAGAATATTTCTATGAACTATATTTACTTTTAATTTATATTATTTTCTCAACTTTAAATGTTATAATAAACTTCAATTCAATTTAGGTGAAATGGAGGACCCAGATATAAAATGCAAAGGCAGAAATTAGGATTTTTTAATTAAACACTTTATTGTTGTTTATTTACAGCTATTTAAATTTTCTCCCTTTGCTCTTCTCCACCCAGCCCACTCCCTGCTCCCGCAGTCAATCCCCACCCTGTTGTTCTTGTCCATGGGTACTTTATATATGGTCCTTGACTTGAACCTTCCTCTTCTTTCCTGCATTATCCTCCTTTCCCACCCCTTCTGGTCACTGTCAGTTTTTTCTGTATTTCCATGTCTCTGGTTCTGTTTTTCTCACTGGTTTATTTTATTCATTAAGTTCCTCTTATAGGTGAGATCGTATGGTATTAGTCTTTCATTACCTGGCTTATTACACTTAGCATAATATTCTCCAGTTCCATCTATGCTGTTGTGAAAAACAGGAGTTTCTTCTTTCTTTCTGCTGTATGGTATTCCATTTTGTAAATGTACCACAGTTTTTTGATCCACTTGTTTACTGATGGGCACTTAGGCTGTTTCCAGCATTTGGCTATTGTAAATAATGCTGCTATGAACATAGTGAGTACATAGGTTCTTTTGAATTGATGTTTCAGGATTCTTAGAGTATAATCCCAGCAGTGGAATTGCTGAGTCAATTTTTAATTTTTTGAGGAAATTCCATACTGTTTTCCAGAGTCTGCATTCTGTCCCATTTGTTTATTCTTTTCTTTATATTCCTTGCCCTAGGGGAGGTATTTGTGAAAATATTGCCACATGGGTATCTGAAATTTTCCTGCTTATGTTCTTCTCTAGGACATTTATGATGTCACATCTTATATTTAAATCTTTTATTCATCTTGAGTTTATTTTGGTGTATGGTGTAAGTTGGTGGTCTAGTTTCATATTTTTGCATATACTTGTCCAGATCTCCCAATACCATTTGTTGAAGAGACTATTTTTATTCCATTTTATGCTTCTGTCCCCTTTGTCAAATATTAATTGACCATAGAGACTTGGGTTTATTTCTGGGCTCTCTATTCTATTCCATTGATTTATGTGTCTGTTCTCATGCCAGTACCAGATTATTTTGATTACAGTGGAGTTATAGTATAGTTTGGTAGCAGTATTGTGATCCCTTCTACTTTGCCTTCTTACTCCAGATTGCTGAGACTATTTGGGGTCATTTATGGTTCCATGTAAATTTTTGAAATATTTGTTCTATATCTGTGAAATATGTCAGTGGTATTTCTATAGGGATGGCATTGAATCTATAGAGTACTTTGGGTAGTATAGACATTTTGGTGTTGTTAATTCTTCCTGTAAATGAACATGCTATAAGCTTCCTTTCATTTGTATCTTCCTTAATCTCTTCTTTCAGTGTTCTGTAATTTTCTGAGTACAGGTCTTTTACCTTCTTGGTTAAGTTTATTACTATATACTTTATTTTTCTTGTTGCTATAGTAAATGGGATGTTTTTTCATAGTTTCTGTTTTTGATATTTCATTGTTGGTGTACAAAAATGCCTTTGATTTCTGAATACTGACTTTGTATCCTGCTACTTTGCCAAATTCACTTATTAGGTTGAATAGTTTTTTAGTGGAGACTATAGGGTTTTCTATGTACACTATCATGGCATCTGCAAACAGTGACAGTTTTACTTTCTCCTTTCCAATTTGAATGCCTTTCATTTTTTTTTTCTTGTCTGATTGCTGTGGCTAGGACTTCCAATACTGTGTTGAATAGGAGTGGGGCAAGTGGACAACCTTCTCTTGTTCCTTATCTTGGTGAGAAAGCTTTTAGTTTTTGCCCATTGAGTATGATGTTGGCTGTAGGTTTCTCATACATGGCCAAACAGAAATTATTTTATATCAATTTTCCTGAAAAGATTTAAACTGATTTTAATATTTATTTTTATTTTTGAAGCATGCTTTCAGATATTTCTAAACTTTTTATTGAAAAGTTATTTGTTTTGTTTTTTCTGTAGGTTAGCCATGGCTATGATCTAGATTTTTTAGTCTTACTATTATTATATATTAATTTTTAATTGTTTCCACTTCTGGTGGCTTATTTTTCAGTTTATTGAACTACATATAAAGCTACCTATTCTCATGGATTTCCCTGGTATTTTTTAATAAAACAGTGCATGAAAAACATTTTGAAATATATAAATATTAAAAATAAAGTAGTAATGCTTAATATACATTTAGTAATAAGATTAAATAATAAAAAGAGGTAAACATTAACTAGAAATCATTTTCACTTAATTTTACCCTTAACAGAGTCCAAGTTGTTATAAGATTAAAATTGCTGACAGTTTAGCATATTAAGTACTGAATTTCGATATAAAGATAAAATTAAATATGAATTATTACTGGTAACATTATCACAGTGTTACTTAATAATAAATTTCTATGGGCATCAACAGCTATAAAATTAATGAATCTTAAATATAAAATCAATGTACTCATCGCTTGTATACTCCTCAGTTTTCCACTTTTTCCTTTGCAAATAAACTTTTACCAGGGTTACGATCATTACAGAGAGAATAATGGCAAAAGGAATGAGTAGGAAAAATGGCCATCTTGTAGGTCTGGAAGGGTAAGCATTCTTAATATAATGTCTTTCTAGGAAAGAAAACACCAGTGATTTAAAAGTAATTACAAGGAACATAGCAAAGATATTTCTGTATTTTAATATAACTATTAGAGTAAAAATATTAACTATTTAATAATTTTATAATTAACATTTTAATAAAATAGATAAGTTGACAGTGTAAGTGCCCAAAGACACTCTTCTAACTCATAATAATAGTTCTATCCCTTACTTTTGATTGAGAACCATCTATTCCATGTAGTCTCTTTTCAGAACTCTCTGATAATATAGATAAAAAAATTAAAGTGTAATCCTTGTAAAAGTTGAGCTTTTCCCAATTTCTATATTTAATAACAAATATGGTACATTTAATAAAATTTTAGTAAAGTCAAAATTATCTTTTCTTTTTGCATTGATATATATTTTCATATTTTATCCAAGAAATTATTGCTAATCTGAAGATCATGTAAAAATTTCCCTGTGTTTCTTTCAAGATTTACAGTATTAGCATCTTCCTTTAGATCTATGATCTATCCTATGAATTATTACATAAGTTGTGATTTTTGAGGTTCTTTGGCCTTATGTGGGTATCCAATTGTTACAGTACAATGCCTTGAACTGTCTTTCCTTCCCCATTAAACTATCTTTGTACTTTTCTTGAAAAATTGATTAACCTTATTCATATTATGGGTAAATTTCTTGGTCCCCTATTCTATTCTGTTGATCTACTTGTATATCCTTTACAAATGCCACACTGTTTTGATTTATGTAACTATATATAAAATCTATATTATATTAAATTCAATATAAGACAACAAGGCAAATAGCCTGAGTTGTCTTCTTTGTTATTCTTTTTCAGGGTTGTTTGGCTCTTCGAGTCTCTCTTTGTTTTTTAGAATCAAATTGTTAATATCTAAAAAGTTGCATGCTTTTATGATTTTTTAAATCTGTAGATTTAATTTGGTGATAATTGAAATTTTAGCAATAATAAACCTTCCAATAGGCAAATATGGTATATTTCTCCATTTACTTGTATGTTTAACATTTACCTCCATTTTGTTTTAGCTTCAGTGTAAAGGTCCTGCATGCCTTTTGTTAAATATATTCTTAATATTTTATATTTTTACAGTATTATAAATGATACTGATATTGACTTCCATTTACTGCTGCTATTATATAATAATGCTATTGATTTTTGAATATTTTCCTTTGAACTTTCAAAAATATTTATTTCTTATGCAAGTGTGTTTATAGATTTTTAGGATTTTCTATGTAATTAACCTTATCATCTACAAACTCACTTAATTCTTTCCAATCTTTATACTCATGATTTGTTGTGTTTACTTTTTGTTGTTGTTATTTATTGCACTGTCTAGGACTTTTGGTAAAATGTTGACTATACCTCATAAGAATAGGCTTTATTCCCTTACAAATATTTTGGGGAAAACAATGTACTTCATTATAAAATACATTAACTATGTTTTTTTGTTGATGCTTTTTACCAGATTGATGAAGTTTACCTAGGTTAGTAGTTTACTGGTTAGTAGGTGCAGGGATCAAGCCAAAAATAAAAAGGATTCATGGAAATGGTCAACTGTAGTAATTGTGGGAGTGGAGAAAGATGAAAGAGAGTCCACAGAAGATAAATGGTAATGGAAAAATATAATAAATAAAACTTTAAAATGAACCTTACTGAACACCCTTTTGTGTTAGGTGCTATTCCAGGCACGGGGGATATAAAAATATGAATCAGTCATAGCCTATGCCTTCAAAACCAATTACAGTACATTAGAAAGCTATGTTTTTTAAAACAATGTGGCAAGAAGTCATTCAGGCTGTAGGAGAGCTGCCTGGGTAGGGTTCAATGGCACGTAGAAGATGTGCTTTGGTGTGAGTGCTTAGTGCGTGCCCCTTTCCAGAGAACTTCCTGCCTCAGGCAGAGTTGGGCAAAAGCAGTGATTTCTGTAATGTGGGACCCTGCCCTGTGACCACTGGTTATTGGGCCAGAATTGACACCCATTCTAAGCCATACTTTTCCCCCAGGAATTAAATTAGTAACTACAGATGTTAGTCAGTATCTTCTGGAAGCAATAAGAAGTTGGAACGGAAACATGTTATGGTTTGAATGTTTGTGTGCCCCTGCATCCCACAAAAAAATTGATGAATAGGTGGTGAATTTTGTCAAATTATTTTTCTGCATCAAATGAAAAAATTATGTAGTTTAAAAAGTTTGTCAATTTAGTGAATTGTTCTTGACTGACTTTCAAATGATAAGTTTTGCTTTCTTATGATAAACCTTACAAAGTCTGCATTATTATCCTTTAAAGATATATATAGCTACATAAATGAAGTACCATATTTTTTGGTAAGATGCACATTCCCCCCCCAAATTTGGGAGGAATAATGATTGTTAATGCTGCTGTTGAGTTCTGTTTGCATTTACATTGGTGAAATATTATGTTATTTATGTTATTAAATATTTTACCACATTTTTTACTTCAAATTTTTTTCCTATTTTCCTCCTCCAAAACCTAGGTATGTCTTATGGTCTGAAAAATATGGATAATATTTTTTAGAACATTTATATCTACATTCATAAAAGAAATTATTCTGTAATTTTTTAAACTTCCTTGTCTGGATTTGGCACCAGGTCATGTTTTCCTCATGCAATGAGGTGACAAGAGTCCTTCACCACTGTTTCATAAAATGGTATGTCTTTTGTGAAAAAAATTAATGGGGTTAATATGTATTTTTACCATCTAGACTTATAATTTTGTTTATATTTGCTGGTGGTGATTTTTTAAAAAATATAAATCTATAGATCTAAGCAGTTTTGACTTCTAGTTTTTTGGTAATACCCTTTAATTTATAATTCTTTTTTCATTAAAAGTAGCCCCCCTTTTTTCAAAATATTTTATTTATTTTTAGAGAGAGGGGAGGAAGGGAGAGAAACATCAGTGTTTCTCTCATGTGCCCCTACTGGGGAACTGGCCCACAACCCAGGCATGTGCCCTGAGTGGGAATTGAACTGGTGACCTTTTGGTTTGCAGGCCTGCACTCAATCCACTGAGCCACACCAGCCAGGACAAGGATAACCCTTCTTATATCTGAGTAGCTTCTTTCCCAAAATTGAGACTCGAAGAGCATATGTGCTATTGAGATCACTTTCAATTATGAGCTGAGGTAGTTTCTTTAAAAATGTGTGAGTTTCTTGTATATAAAATAAAAGTACACTCCAGAGAGCAGTTTGAGATCTTGCTCTCCAGCATATGTTGTCAGTTTGGCTCAAATAAACACTTATAAAAATTTTTATAAAAATTTAAGACAATGATGATGATGATATAAACCCCATTAAATAAAGGCCATACTCATACTCTCTTTGAGATAAGCCTTTTTCTATATTGGGCTGATGAGGTTGCCCTGGAACAACATATTTAAGATTCTTAGTAGCCTTTTTGTTTGAGAGTTTTTATAAGATATTCCAACACAATACTTATTGCTAGAAGGGATTTTGTTTAGATGAAGATATCTAAGATACATCACTTTTTAAGTTTTTTGAGGTTTTCATAGAGGGCTTTAGAGTCACATGCTTGATTTAATGTTTTTCTGAGATCAAATTCTATTGTTTAATATCTTAAATTTGGCTGTTAGACATTTATTACTTCAAGAATTTTTTTTTTCTGGAACCGACTGGGAATAATAACTACTTTCATTTTCAAGCAAAAAAATTAGGTCTTTTACATGTACTCTACATTTTACTTAAATTGAACTATTTCTTTATTAATTTTTACCACCTTCTTCTATTTAATCATAGATGTCAATAATTTAAGTCACCTACTGGGAAATCTTTATAATCTACCTGAAAATCTTGCCATCAAGAATCATGGACTCTACTTTCCACATTATCACAGGAAGTAATGATGCCAAGTAACTCACCACTTCATAGTAAAACTCACTTTTCCAACTTCTAATAACATGCCTTTGAATTGCTCACCAACTGTCTTCTCAAGACAATGTTATTGTATACCAATAGTCTTCAACAGTTTCCTAGAGATCTTTCTACCACACAGCATCCAGTTCCAAGGATGGAATTGGATACTCACACACATATATATGCACATATATACATATATATATATGAGAGAGCATGTTGGGTAAGAAACTACCCACAAATTTAGTAACTTACAATAATAATTTAAAATTGATAATTTTGTGAGTCATCAATTTGGGGAGGGCTTAGTTGTATAGTTATGTTCTTGTGTTTCACCATAGTCAAATTTCATACAGAGCAGATAAGTTTCAACACAATAAGTGTTCCAGTATGGAGAGTTCCAAGAATTACTAATCTAAAAGACCCAGTCATAATCTGCAGAAAGGCCATGGAAGTCCCATAATCTCACTTCTGTAATTTTTATTGACTAATCATATCACTAAGGTCAGTCTGGATTCCATGAAAGGAGTAATCTTCTGCGTTCTTAGGGGAAATGGCATGTGTGTGCATGAACAGAAGCAATTGATAACAGCTGATTTGAACATAAGCTACTGCAAGTTAATTGTTACTCCTAAAACGGAAACAGCTTGATAATGCTTAAATATGTTATAATTTAGTAATCTATCGCCATATGACCTTAAACAAGGGAGTGAATGTGGAAATCTTAAGAACTACCTCTGGCTCAAAATCTGGAAAAACCTGCTTTAATTATATGCAAATTCACATTTTTATAAAAAAGAAGTCAGGCCCTAACCATGAACAAAAAACTGTAGGAAACTACATCTCCCAAGCTCCTTGACTTTCTGTCTTCCAGTTAGATTTAGCCAATGAGAGGCACTGGATAAAATTCGGAGCGTCAGAGTAGTAAGATATTCATGGAATTTGTCCTTCTGTTCAATGCTCACTACCTCTACATCCCATGCTGAACAGTACCTATCCCTGTGGTCTAGGTACATGGCTCAGACTCTGCTCTCAGAAATACCACCTCTTTTCATTGTCCCACCAGACCCAAGAAGTGATAATGAATTCCTGCTGTTGCTAATCTCTGGTTTGCTTCACGATTCTCTGATTGGTTTTTATCTCTGCCATTATATCTTACCTGATGCTTTATATTAAATTTCTTCTGTGTAAAAGACTAAAGTGATTTTTATCTTTCTGCCTGGCCCGTGCTGACCTGTCTCATCTACAATATAAGTTAAATATGTTCTATTACATTACTCTTTGTAATAGAAACATATATTAAATAGCTATATATGATTTATTATTTGATGTCCAAACATGATCTAAATATAAATTGGTAGACAAAATAGTATTTATTTTAATTTAATAAATGAAAATATTGTTTTAATTATGTTTCCAATTTGTTACTAACACTTACCAGGACTGCGGGAACCTGCAGGTGGAAAATTGCCACTATTAACACTCCCTCCAGGCCATGAATCTTTCTCAGTGCTGCAATCTGGAGGTAAATAGCCCGCATTACAGTGACAGTTTTTTGCATTGTTGCATACCTGAAAATGGGAGAAATGTCACCTTATAACATAAATAGTTCAAAATTTGGGGGTTCAAGTAGAATTTTAGAATTATACTGAAGTCAGATAAGGCTGAGTTTCTTAATGTGGCTTATGAGCATATGTGTGTCTTGTGTGTGTGTTTAGTTGCGTGTGTGCTTGCCTAGAATTGCTCTCAATGATTTCTGTTCTTGCATCACAGTACTGGTACTTACACCCTGAGAGTTGCATTTTTGTGGAGTACAGTCATAACCCAAGTAATTACTTCTACACTCCTTATTCTGGCACACCTAAAAAGAAAAAAAGCCTAAGCGAACTGAAATGTCATGTGTATTTGGCATCTAATTAAGAGGTACTGATTTAACAATAAATACTAATATACTAATAACACGTGGTTAATTTATAGTGCTACTATCTTTAGCACTAGATATGACTCTGATTATTTGAGAGTAAACAAAACAATAAAAGCTACTTCCCTGCTTCATTGGAATGGAAAGTACAGGCATGAAATAAATAAAATCAAAGATTAACATGTGATAATTAGTATAATAAAAAATAGTTGTATGAAAAAATAAAATACAAGGAATTTATCTAATATTCAAGAACAGTAAAATCTTCTTATTGAACCTTCACATTGAACACAACTTAATAAAGCATAGCAATGAAAGATAGGTACTTAAAGGGAAAGAAAAAATATTTTAAATGACCCTACATTGGAAATGGCATGGAACTTTTGAAAAGTGTTAAGGGCAATGTAACTGTTATGCAGAAAACAATCATTAGATCACTAACTAACTAAATCTTTGAGTTCTATATTGTGCTTTGCCCTAAGAACACAAAAAAATTCATATTGTTCATATTGTGGTAAAAGATATAGAAACACACACAAACAAAAAAACCTAAGTGACTTGAGAGAAGTTGTTATGGCAGGATTGTGTAGGACCTTTTGATTTTAATCAGAAAGATGTCCTATAATCTATAAGCAATTGGTTTTATTAAGAGATTTAATTGAAAGATAAGAAGTTCATAAGAGTAGATTTCAGAAAAGAGGATGGAAAGGCAAAAGAAAAAGTAGAGAGATAAATTAGAATGCCATTCCAGGAAAATGATAATCATAGAGTGAAAGTGAGCAGTAGTAGTTTAGATAGAAACCTGTAGTTGTATTTGAAATATAGATAAAAAGTTTAATACACCTAAGTGTAGTGACAGATAGTACATGGAGGAGGAAAACAGAGATGGGTCGATGACAACAGAGTTTCTGGCTTGTCTAACTCTGTTGGTTGTAGCACAATTAACTGACATAGAGAAAGCTAAGCATAAAGCTCAAATGTTTAGAATATTATTTTTAAGACTTCTGTCAACTGGTAATATGAAATAATACAATGCTTCAAAAATTTTAAAAATGTTTATTGTACTTGTAGAAACCCTTAGAGTAACTTATAATAGGCAAAATAACTTTTTGAAAAAGTTTCTAAGTAATATTGGTAATATTTCTTTGGGATTCTTAACTCTTGAAATATACATGACTGTAACATACTAATTTTTAAGGTCACACAGTGAATCTGTTCACATAGGTTTTGCTAAACATTACTGAGTATGGGAAAATACATTATTGATATTGTCTGATAATTATGGCAATATATACTTCTGTTTATATAGTCAGGTTATTTTGTGTGATTGTGGTAATAGTCTAAAAGTTCTAGCTCTAGATACAGACTAGTGCTGCTACAGCTAGAAATATATCTGTCTGTCCTGGCTGGTGTAGCTCAGTAGATTGAGCACCGGCCTGCAAACCAAAGGGTTGCCAGTTCGATTCCCAGTCAGGGCACTTGCCTGGGTTGCATGCCAGGTCCCTGGTGGGGGTTGCGCAAGAGGCAACCACACATTGATCTTTTTCTCCCTCTCTTTCTGTCTCCCTTCTCCTCTCTCTAAAAACAAGTAAATAAGATCTTAATAAAAAAAGAAATATATCTATTCTTTCAGAATGATCCTGTAACACCTACTAGAACTTGGGTAGAGGAGTTAGATATATAATTTGCAGAACTGTTGTTAAGAAGAAAATAAACCTAATTCTCAGAACTGTTAAATAAATCCTTTGAGCCAGGCTAGAAAGAAGTTGAGAAGGGATTATTGTTATTGTTGGTATTGTTTCTGTGCAATGAAGTTACTTTTTTCTCATTTAACATGCTTACTTCTGTTGCTCCATGCAGGAAGGCTAGGGAGAAACACCATCCAAAGTAGGAATCTAGCTACAAAACCACAGAAATTATTTATCTCCACTAAGAATATTATTTAAAAACTATGGTTCTTCACCAAGCTCTTTGCTACAGATTTTTTTTTATTTGCTATGAGGTAAGAAAGATAGTGCATCTTGTTATTCCTGTCACTTGGCCAGAATAGGTTTCTGTAGAAACCTTTTTGTGTGGAGAACCTAAAATAGTGAATAAAACAACAAAAAGGGTGTATATATTATTTTATAAAAAAAATGTGGTTGTTATTAGAGATAAAGTAAAAGTTATTTTAAGCTCAGAAAAAGTGAGTCAATGTGATCTCTCCATAGAATGAAAGGCTGAAGCCAGCATTACTCCAGTGGCCACCAGTGACCAAACACATAGGATTTAAATGATCATGTGCACCCTTCAGCAGTGATACTTAATAAGCAGGTTTCACCTAATCCTGGAAAAAAATAATCTGAAGAGTGAAATTAGTAAAATAGTGTACTAGGAAGCCCCAATTTCTGTTCTTCCTTGGAAATATTTTTTTAAAAGAAAGAAAGGAAGGAGAGAGGGAAAGAGGGAGGGGAGAGAGGAAGGAAAGAAGGACGAAAAAAGGGAGGAAAAAGGAACAAAAGCAACTCATAGGAGCTCTGGAAGCAGTCTATGGTCTAAGGCAACCCAAGCAAATCCCCATGCAGAGAAAGCCAAAATGGTAGACAAGTTTGTGGCTTTTTGCTCACCTTTGCCTCATTCCTTCCCTGGTATGGTACAGTCTTGGTCTGAAGACAGCAGCAGTTCCCAATTCTCCCCTGGCCCCTTAAACTGATGGGAGCAGAGGAGACCGCATTTTCAACATTGCAACTTGACTGAGAAGTTCCTGAAGGACTTGCCTTAATTTGCTTAACTTAAATCTTAGACGGAAAGAAGCAATGGACACTGCTCAAGAAAGCTAAACAGAAACTGAGACTGCAGATATCTGGGGCAAGATATTATGGGTGGAGATGTACAGTAGACCATCTAAGCCCCAAAGAAATGCTGGCATGAGACTGTTTGGAAAGAATAAGACATTTAAAAACATCATTGAATGTGGGAAATCAAAAAAGCCTCACAGAGGCCCTGGAAAGACACACATCACAAAAGATACCAGAAGAGTTTTCTCTCAGGCTGATTGCAAGGCTCAGAGGTCCCCAGCAAATTAGTAAAGAACTGCCCCTGCACAGAGCCAGTCTGAAACACTGGGAGAAGTGACTATTTTTTTAAAAAAAATTACAAGGTATAAAAAAGGAACAGGAAAATACATCTCATTTAAAGGAAGAAAATAAGGTGACAGATTTTTTTTTAAATGACTGTACTAGTGCTAAAGAAGCTAAATGAAAACATGGATAAAGGATGAAAGGAAATCAGAAAAATGACAATATCAACAAAGATATATAGCAATCAAAGCAAATTAATATGCTAAAAAAATACGATGCAGGCATACCTCATTGTATTGTGCTCATTTATTGCACTTTACAGAATCCATGGGTTTTTTTTACAAATTGAAGGTCTGTGGCAACCTTGTGTTGACCAAATCTGTTCGCACATTTTTTCCAATAGTATTTGCTCATTTTGTGTCTCTGTGTCACATTTCAGTAATTTTCACAATATTTCATACTTTTTCATGATTATATTTGTTATGGTGATCTGTGATCAGTGGCTTTTGATGTTACCATTGCAATTGTTTTGGAGTGCCAGAAACCATGCTTATATAAGATGGTGAATGTAATCAATAAATGTTGTGTGTGTTCTAACTGCTCTAGTCGACTGTTTCCCCACCTCACTCCTCCTCAAGCACCCCTATATTCTGAGACACAACAAAATATATTTATATTTGGCAAATTAATAACCCTATGATGGCCTCTGTGTGTTAAAGTGAAAGGAAGAGTCTCACATCTCTCACTTTAAATCAAAAGCTAAAAATAATCAAGCATAGTGAAGAAGCCATATCAAAAGCTGATATAGGGCAAAGACTAGGCCTCTTGTGCCAGAGTTAGTGAAGCTGTGAATGCAAAAGAAAAGTTCTTGAAGGCAGTTATAAGTACTATTCCAGTGAACACATGAATGATGAGAAAGCAATAAAGTCTTGCTAATGTGGGAAAAGTTTTAGTGGTATGGATAGAAGGTCAAACAAGCCACCACATTCCCTTAAGCCAAAGCCTAATTTAGAGCAAGGACCTAACTCTCTTCAATTCTGTAAAGGCTGAGAGAGGTAAGGAAGCAACAGAAAAGAAGTGTGAAGCTAGAAAAGGTTGGTTAATGAGGATTAAAGAAATAAGCATTCTCCATAACATCAAAGTACATGGTTAAACAGCAAGTGCTGATATAGAAGCTGCAGCAAGTTAGCCAGAACTAGCTAAAATAATTAATGAAGGTGGCTAAACTAAGCAACAGATTTTCAGTGTAAATGATGCAGCCTTATATTGGAAGAAGAAGTCACCTGGGACTTTCACAGTCAATGCCTGGCTTCAAAACGTCAAAGTTGGCTCTCTTATTATGGGCTAATAATGCAGTTGGTGACTCTAATTTTAAACTAGTGCTCAATCACCATTCCAAAAATCCTAGCACATTAAAGAATCATGTTAAAGATACTTTATCTTTGCTCTATAAATGGAACAACAAAGCCTGACAATAGCACATCTGTTTACAATATGGTATACTAAATATTTTAAGCCCACTGTTGAGACTTAGTGCTCAGAAAAAAAAATTTCTTTAAAAACATTACTGCTCAATGACAATGCATCTGGTCACCCAAGAACTCTGATGAAGATGTGCAATGAGATTAATGTTTTTCCATGCTTGTGATAGCCATTTACAGCACACAGATCAAGTCTTATTACTTAAGAAATACATTTTGAAAAGCTATAGATGTTGTAATAGTGATTCCTCTGGTGGACCTAGGCAAAGTAAATTGAAAATCCTTCTGGAAAGGGTTTACCATTGTAGATGCCATTGAGAACACTTGTGATTCATGGAAAGAGGGCAAAATATCAACATTAAGAGGATTTTGAAAGAAGTTGATTCCAGCCCTCAGGGATGACTGAGAGGTTCAAGGCTTCAGTGGAGGAAGCAACTGCAGATGTGGTAGAAATAGCAAGAGAACCGGAATTAGAAGTGGAGCCTGAAGATGTGACTGATTTGTTGCAATCATGATAAAATTTTAAAGGATGAAGAATTGCTTCTTATGAATGAACAAAGAAAGGAAGTGGCTTGTTGAAATGAAATCTACTCCAGGTGAAGATGCTATGAAGATTGTTGAAGTGACAACAAAAGATTTAGAATATTACATCAACTTAGCTGATACAGCAGCACAGTTTGAGAGGACTGACTCCAATTTTCAAAGTTTTGTTGGTAAAATGCTACCTAATAGGATGACATGATGCAAAGAAATTGTTCTTGAAAGGAAGAGTCAATTGATGAAGCTATCTTCATTGTCTTGTTTTAGGAAATTGTCGCAGCCACCCCAACATGAAAAATTATCATTTTAGTCAGCAGCCATCAACATCAAGACAAGACCCTTTACTGTCAAAAAGATTATGACTTTCTGAAGACTCAGGCGATGGTTAGCATTTTTTAGCAATAAAATATTTTTAGTTAACATATGTGAATTTTTTATTACGCAACATAATCGGTTGTATTTCTAAATACTAATAGTGTACATTTTGAAAACGAAATTAAGTAAACAGTTCTCTTTACGATAGCATGAAGAAGAATAAAATACTTATGAATAAACTTTATCAAGGAATTAAACAAGTTGTACACTGAAAACTACAAAACATTCCTGAAAGATGTTAAAGAAGACACAAATAGAAAGATATCCCACGTTCATGCACTGAAGATTTAATATTGTCAAGTGGTCAGTATAACCCAAAGAAGCCTGCAGATTCAGCACAACCCTATAAAATATCAAAGCTTTTTTTACAGAAATAGAAATAGGTTGTAAAACAACTTTTTTAAAAAAATGGACACCCAATTATTGATTTCAAACTTACTAAAAAAGCTATAGTATTCAAAGCAGTGTGGTACTTACATAAAGACAGACATATGAATCAGTGGAGAAGAACAAAGAACCCAGATGTAAAGCCTTTAAGATATGATCAAATGATTTTTAATGAGGTTGTCACAAAAATTCATACTAAATATTCACATACAAAAGAAGGAACTTGGACCTTTAATTTATAGCATATATGAAAATTGATGCAAAACCGATCCTAGACCTAAACATAAGATCTTAAACTATAAAACTCCTAGGAGAAAACAGGGTAATTGACATGGAATTTGGCAATAATTTCACAGATATAACACAAAAGACATAGGAAGAAAGACAAAAATAGATAAACTATTTCATCTAAATAAAAAACTTTCATGCATCAAAGAACTCAATTAATGAAGTTAAAGGCATCCCATAGAATGAGAGAAAATATTTGAAAATCATATATCTAGTTAAGGATTAATATCTAGTATATATGAAGAACTCCTATATCTCAACAACTCAATTTTTTTTAAACAATGGGCACAGGATGTGCTTAAACATTGTTTTCAAAGAAGAAATGTAAATGTCTAATAAGCATATGGAGATATGTGCAGTGTCACTAATCATTAGAGAAATAAAAATAAAAGTTTATATTGAGATACCACTTTAACCCATTAGAAGAGCTATTAGAAATAAATACAACAAATAAATGTTGGTGAGGATATGGAGAAATTGTAATTCTTGGGCACTGATAGTGGGAATGAAAAGAAGTGAAAAACAGTATAAGAATTTCTCAAGAACTAAACAGAATTGCTGTATGATCCAGCAATTTTACCTCAAGGTATATAATCAAAACATTTGAAACAAGGACCTGAACATAAATTTGTACATCAATGAAAACAGCAACAATATTTATAACAGCTAAAATGTAGAAAGAAATCAAATGTCCACTGACAAATAATAGATATATAACATATGATATAAACAGCAAATGGAATACTATTCAGCCTTAAGGAGGAAAGATATTTTGATACAAGCAACAACATAGATTAATTTGAAAACATTATAGCAAATGAAATAAGTCAGACTCAAAAGGACAAATATTGCATGATTCTAATTTTATGAGGTATCTTAGATATTGAAATTTATAGAAGCAGAAAGTAAAATAGTGATTACCAGGGGCTATGGGAAGGGGTCACTGGGAAGTTATAGTCTGATGTATACAGAGTTTCTGTTTGGAATGATGAAAATATTCTGGAGAAATACAGTAAAGATAGTTGCACAAAAATGTGAACATACTTGTGTTCCTGAACTGTACACTTAAAAATGGTTCAAGTGGTAAATTTTATGTTATGTATGTTTTAATATAAAAATAGTATTTTATATTCAGTGCTTTATACATGAGGATAAGAGGTAACATCAACAAACTCATGCTGTAGGAGCAATACAGTTTATCCTTGAACAACTCAGAGCTAGAGGCACTGACCCTCTTGCAGTTGAAAATTAAGGTCTACAATAATCAATCATACGTGTAAATGGATTAAATGCTCCAATTAAAAGACATAGGGTAGTTGAAAGGATAAGAAAACATAACCTGCACATATGCTGTCTACAAGAGACCTACCTCCGAATGAAAGACCTACACAGACTAAAAGTGAAGGGTTGGAAAAAATATTCCAAGCAAACAAACAGGAAAAACCCCTTGGTAGCAATACTTCTACCAGACAAAATGGACTTCAAAACAAAGGACATAAAAAGAGACCCAGAAGGTGACTTCATAATAATCAAGGGCAGAATCCATCAAGAAGGTATAAATATTGTAAACATATATACACCCAGCACAGGAACACTCAGATATATAAGAAAAACCATGGAAGACTTCAAGAAACACATAGACAGCAACATAGTTATAGTAGGGGATTTTAACTCCCCACTGTCAACAAAGGATAGATCCTCCAAACAAAATGTCAACAAGGATATTGTGGAACTGAAAGGCACATTAGATGAAATGGACTTAACTAATATAAATAAACCCTTTCATCCCAAAGAAGCAAAATACACATTGTTTGCAAATGCACATGGAATATTTTCAAAGATAGACCACATGAAAAGATACAAAACAGGCCTCAACAAATTCAAGAAAATTTAAATCATATCAAGCATTTTCTCAGATTATAAGAGTTTGAAACTAGAAACCAACCTCAAGGAAAAAACTCAAAAACACTCAAACTCATGGAGACTGAATAGTGTGTTATTAAACAATGAATGGGTTAATAATGAGATCAAGGAAGAAATAAAAAAGTTTCTGGAAACAATTGAAAATTAATACACAATAGTCCAAAACTTATGTGACACAGTGAAGGCAGATTGAGAGTGAAATTCATAGCAATACAGGCTTACCTAAAAAGGATTGAAACATTTCAAATAAACATCCTAACCCTACATCTGCAAGAACTGGAGGAACAACAACAAACAAAGCCCAGAGTGAGTAGAAGGAGGGAAATAATGAAGATCAGAGAAGAATTAAATGGCATAGAGACTAAAAGAACAATTGAAAAGATCAGTAAATCCAGGAGCTGGTTCTTTGAAAAGATAAACAAGATTGACAAGACTTTAACCAGACTCATCAAGAAAAAAAGAGAGAGGACCCAAATAAACACAATCAGAAATGAAAGAGGAGAGATTACAATTCATACCACAGAAATACAAAGGATCATAAGAAATTACTGCAAACAATTATATGCCAAGAAATTTGAAAGCCTGGGTGAAATGGACAAATTTATAGAAAAATGTAATTTTCCAAAACTGAATCAAGGAGAAGCAGAAAGCCTGAACAGACCAATAACAGCTGGTAAATTGAAGCAGTAATCAAAAAACTCTCAACACACAAAAGCCTTGGATCAGATGGTTTCTAGGAGAATTTTACAAAACATTTAAGGAGGAGCTAACCCCTATCCTTCTCAGACTATTCCGAAAAATCCAAGAAGAGGGAAGACTACCCTACTCTTTTTATGAAACCAGCATCATCCTAATCTCAAAACCAGACAAAGACACAACAAACAAAGAAAACTACAGGCCAATATCACTGATCAACATATATGCTAAAATCCTCAACAAAATATTGGCAAAACACATCCAGCAATACATCAAAAAGACCATACACCATGATCAAGTGGAATTCATCCCAGAGATGCAAGGATGGTAAATATTCACAAATCAATAAACATAATATATCATGTAAACAAAAGGAAAGAAAAATCACATGATCATATCCATACATGCAGAAAAAGCATCTGATAAGATACAGAACCCATTTATAATATAAACACTCAGCAAAGTGGGAGTAGAGGGACCATACCTGAACACAATAAAGGCCATATATGAAAAACCTATAACCAACATCATACTCAACAGGCAAAAAGAAAAAGCTTTCCTAGTAAGATCAGGAACAAGACAAGAATGTTTGCTTTCACCACCTTTATTCAACATAGTATTAGAAGTCCTAGCCACAGCAATCAGACAAGAAAAAGCAATAAAAGGCATTCAAAGTGGAGAGAAGGAAGTAAAACTGTCACTGTTTGCAGATGACATGATAGTGTACTATAGTGTATGATAGGGTAGAAATCCCTGTAGATTCCACCAAAAAGCTACTTGCTTTAATAAGTGAATTTGGCAAAGCAGCAGGATGCAAAGTCAATATTCAGAAATTGAAGGCATTTTTGTATACTAACAACAAAATGACAGAAACAGAAATCAGAAAAAAATCCCTTTTGCTATAGCAACAAGAAACATAAAGTACCTCAGAATAAACCTAACCAAGGAGATAAAAGATCTGTACTCAGGACACTACACAACACTGAAGAAAGAAATTAAGGAAGACACAAATACATGGAAGCATATACCATGTTCACGAATTGGAAGAATTAACATCATCCAAATGTCAATACTAACAAAAGTAATCTCTAGATTCAATGCAATCTCTATTAAAATACTAATGACATATATCACAGATAGAGAGCACTTCAAAAATTTATATGGAATCATAAATGATCCTGAATAGCACAGAAATTTTGAGAAAGAAGAACAAAGGAGGAGGGATCACCATACCTGACATCAAACTATATTACAAGGCCATGGTAATCAAAAGAGTGGTACTGGTATAAAAACAGACACAAAGATCAATGGAATAGAATAGAGAGCCCAGAGATAAACCCATGTCTCTATGGTCAATTAATATTTGACAAAGGGGGAAGAAGCATAAAATGGTGTAAAAATAGCCTCTTCAACAAATGGTGTTGGGAGACCTGGACAGATACATGCAACAAAATGAAACACGACCACCAACTTACACCATACACAAAAATAAACTTCAGATAGATAAAAGACTTAAATATAAGTCAATATAACATAAAAGTCTAGAGGAGAACATAGGCAGGAAAATTTCAGATATTCCACACAGAAATATTTTCACTGATATGTCCCCTAGAGCAAGGGACATAAAGGAAAGAATAAACAAATAGGACTTCATCATAATAAAAACCTTCTACATGGCTAAAGAAAACACTAGCAAAATGAAAAGAGAACCAACTGTATGGGAAAACATATTTGCCAATGATATCTCAGACAAGAGTGTGAACTCCAAAATATATAAAGAACTCACACGAGTCCCTTCCAAGAAGACAAACAGTCCAATTAAAAAATGGGCAAAGGACCTGAACAGATATTTCTCCAAAGAGGACATACAGAGGACCCAGAGACATATGAAAAATTGCTGAGCATCAGTAGTCATCAGAGAGATGGCAAATTAAAAACTCAATGATATTCCACTTCACACCTGTCAGAGTGGCTATCATAAACAAATCAACAAACAATAAGTGCTGGTAAGGCTGTGGAGAAAAGGGAACCCTAGTGCATTGTTGAGGGGAGTGCAGACTAGTGCATCTACGATGGAAAACAGTATGGAATTTCCTCAAAAAACTGAAAAAGGAACTGTTATTTGAACCAGCAATTCCACTGCTATGATTATACCATAAGAATCCTGAAACATGAATTAAAAAGAACCTATTCACCCCAGTACTCATTGCAGCACAATTTACAATAGCCAAATGCTGGAAATGACCTAGATGCCCATCAATAAATGAGTGGATCAAAAAACTGGGGTACATTTACACAATGGAATACTACACAGCAGAAAGAAAGAAGGACCTCCTACCCTTTGGGACAGCTTAAATGGATCTGGAAAGCATAATGCTAAGTGAAATAACCCAGGCAGTGAAAGACAAATACCAGATGATCTCACCTATAAGTGGAACCTAATCAACAAAGCAACCAAGCAAGCAAAATATAGTCACATACATTGAAATAAAGAACAAATTGACAGTAACCAGAAGGGAGGTGGAAAGGGATAACGGTGAAAAAAGGGAAAGGGTCACCAAGGAACATGTATCAATGACCCATGGACAAAGCCTAAGGGAGGAAGGATTGAGGGTGGGAGTGGGGGTGGGTGGGGTGGGCGAAAGTGGTGGCAGGAAAATGGAGACAGCTATACTTGAACAACAATTTAAAAAAAAGAAAATTAGGTTCTATCTTTTGACTGCCTCAAAATTAACTATAGTCAGCCCTTGGTACCCAAAGAATATTGGTTCTAAAATCTCTGTGGATACCAAAATCAATAGATGCTCAAGATCCTTATGTAAAATAGTATAGAACAATGCATACCTTCAGCCCTCCACATTTGCACTTTTCCAGCTGTTCAAAAATACTCTTTTCAATTGCCCATTAGTTGAATCCATAGGTGGGAAACCCATAGAAATGGAGAGCTGACTGTATTTATTTTAAAACTCTGCATATGTATAAATTCAAACCTGTGTTGTTTGAAGACCTACTGTACCTATTATTATCCCCATCAGACAAGGGGATCCTGAAAAATTATGTATTAAATTCTTTAGTACATGAGGAATATACAATTTGAATGAATATGCTTGTTTTCCATGGTTGAAATACTTGTACAGTAAATTTCATAAAAAGAAGCATATTACAAAGTGTTTTAAGTGATTCAATTTTGTGTAAGAGCTAGGGATGACAATTTTTCTTTTACTTTTTTTACTTCCTAATTTTTAAATGAATATTAGTAAAGTTAGGTTTTGATAAAATTTTAGTATGACAAATATTTCAATAATTATCAGGTAAAAATAATCTATTTTAAACATGTATACATGCATAGTGATTTAAACTAAAATGTGAAAAAAATATGAGATTTCATTTATACCTAGTTACAACCAAAACATAAAATTTTTACAAAAAAAACCATTTTATAAAAATTACTACAAAAAAAATCTTGTGCTCCCAAGTCAATTATATTTTGCCTTTCCCTCCGTTCTTCATTAAGTAATTTAATATATTATGTTTTATTAGACTAAAGAGACTTTGTACCTAAAAATTGAGACATGAGTATAATTTAAACTTCAGTTTTGTTGTGCATTTATTACATCAGTGACATGAATTCCACAGAGGAAATATCTAGGAAGACAGAAATGTTGATGCATATTAATATGTATATGGAATAATAAAATAAAATCAGATAATAGAATGGGATGTTCTTGCAAGAATATGTAGTAAGAATATCTAGATAAGTATATGCATGGGGCAGAGAGAGAGACTGAAGGTTCTGAAAATAGAGTACTTACACCTCAGATATGTGCCTTCAATTAATTTTCTCTTAACTGTATGTATTCTTTATTCATTATTAAAATGGACATACATTATGTAACAGCTATTTTAAAGAATTATATAAAAAGAATAATTCATGACATTAAAAGTACTATGTAATATAATTTAACAAAACACAGGAATAAACACTGATTTTCAAATCAGTGAATGAATATACATCATTTCTATGAAAAAAAAGCCAATAAAATATTCATGGTGATATCATCTATGCATGAATGCAGATTAATTTTTCTTTTCAAGATTTTTCTTTTAAAAATTTTCTACTTTCTTATTTTTGAAATTGAATGTGCACTTAAATTATGAGGCAGATACAAAACAAGCAATTAAAATTAGAGCATAAATTAGAAAGTCATTGGGAATGAAAGACGACATACCTGATCTTGACCACAAACAGTTCCATCTTTTACCCACATCTTTTCGATGTTTGCATTACCTGTTGGGTACTCCACTGAAAGGCAGATTTGTCCATTTACATTAGTATAAGTTGTAGTGGCACTTGTAATAAAAAGTACATTGTCTCGTTCATATTTACATATTACTTTTCCACACCGCGTATCTCTATAATTTACCAATACATGAAAATCATTAGTTTAAAATACAGAGAAATATTAGAATAACATCTAAAGCAAAGACTTAAGTAAAGCACTCAAGTTTTGAAAAAGATGTATGCAATTAATTATGAAACACCAAAAAAACCAGCCTTGCCTGTATTGTTAATAACTGAACATTTTAATAATTATGAACTATTTCCTCATTAGCCTGAAAACTTTTTTCATAGTGATTACTTCACTGTTTTTGATTTTTAGACATAACCAATTTCCAGTTTACACTATCTTAAAAAATTAGTAAAGCTTATCTAATTATCAGTTTTACTTGATTTCCTTTTCAGTTTTTTCTAAACATAATACTACTCTCAGCATTATGAGTCAAGACTTTTAAGATCCACACTCCAGAAATATTATATGTAATAAATATTAATATAAAACTATATCACGACAGCACTGTAAACCCCCAAAAGTCATAAAAGTAACTGGAAAATTTAAAAAGCATTCATAAGAAACAAACAATAATACAACTTATGTTGGATTTTCCAAGAGAAATAGTGGAAACCAGAAGATTATTGAATGGCAGATTCAAAGCTGAAACAAGCTGTCTACCCTCTTCCCATTCTATATGCAGAGAAAATGTATTTCAAAATGAAATGTGGCATTTTCAAATAATGATTAAGAAAAACTTTCACTGCAGTACTGGTGTAAAATGTAAACTGAGTTCTTCCCATTGTGGAGTTGATCCTATATGTAACTTTTATAAATATATATATATATATATATATATATATATATATATATATATATAGATGGCTTTAATATATATAAATATATATAGTTTTACTATGATTAAGAAGGTCTCTTTCCATTTTTAGTTATATGAGAGTGTTTATCATGGGTCATTGCTAGATTTTTTGATAAATCAGACACAAAATAAAGAAAATTATGTAGATAAATCTAAATTAAGGGACTGTGGGAGAGAAAAAGATATAGGTTAAGTCATCTCCCCCTCAAACAAGTATAAAATTGGGCAAAGTTGTCCAAACAACCATTTCAGGGCTATGAAAACTGGTTAAAAGCAAACAACAAATTGAGGAGCATTTATTAAAAGCTGCTATAAAATCAGGTAAGAAGAGTGAGAGGCTGTGGTCTTCTTGCCTGTCTGCTTGCATCGTCTGTCCTAGCTCCATGGATGCTGTCATTTGACCAGGGCACTCTTTGGCCATGAAAACCAATACGTTTAATATGAGAGTGGCTGTTCTTGATTTGGTGCAGAGGACAGAAAAAAAAGAGCTCACCCAGTAGCATTTTGAGTAAAAATAGAAAACTTGGTAGGGAATCAAGGTAAAAACAGCATCACTTTTAGCCTGAGGTTGAGGTTTCGATAGGGATCAGTGATAGACCAACCAGAATTTAAGTGTAATCCTGGAAATGAGAGCTCCAAAAAAGGGTGATGGTAAACTTTCTTCACATCACATTCCTAGTTGACTGGAAGGCTATGTGCTGAGGAGACTTGCAAAAGATAGATTTGGAAGTAACACCAAATGAAACTTAAAATCTGCCTCCATCTAAATGTGCTCCCCAATTCACAAACAGAGCCATCTCTCTCTCTGTCACTCTCTCTCTCTCAAATACACACACACAACACACAATGTCAAATGGCTTCAGTCATAAATTCTATACTAATTCTACACAAACTTTTTAGGAAATACTAAGGGTAAAACACTTTCCAACTCATTCTGTCAGGCATGTATTATTCTGATATCAAAGACAAGCAAAGTCATCACATCATTAATAAACATATTTAACAAATATTAGCAAACCAAATCTAGAATTATAGAAAAGTGACTACATGCTATTACTAAGTGGGAATTAACCAGGAATGCAGGATTAGGGTTAATATCTAAAAGATTCTAATTTGTAGAATATAAAGAAAAAAATGTATATTCACAGAAAAAGCATTCCATAAAATCCGGTAATGATCCATGGTACACATTCTCATCGAACCAGAAATAGAAAGGAAGCTCCTCAGTCTGATAGACCTGTATGTGTAGCTCACTAGTTTTACCATGGTTCAAGTTGAAAGACTGAATATCACCCTTTAATCAGACTCAAGACAAACATTTCTGTTTTCTCACTTTTATGCAATAGGACAAAGATTTCTTAGGTATCATATCAAAGCCATGATCTGTAAAAACATAAATGAATAAATTGGACTTTGTCTAAATTAAAATATTTTTCTCTCCAAAAGAGGTCATCAGGGAAAGAAGAAAGGACAGTCAAAAGAAAATATTTATAATTCATATATTGATAAAGATTATATTCAAAATAAATAAACTACTTTCACAATTCAATAAAAACAACAGAATCTAATTAAAAAATGGACTACAGATTTCCCAAGATATTTCACCAAAGAAGATATGCAAGTACTTAATAATCACATGAAAGAGTAGTCATTGCATAAATCAAGGTAAATGCAAATTAAAACCAGAACTGCATATATCTTTATCATGGCACACACAAAAAAAGCAAAAAGCAAGCAAGAAAAAAATTGAAATGTAGAAAAGCTGGAACTCTCATGTATTATTAATGGAAATGTAAAGTGGTATAGTCATTCTGGACAATATTATATTTGGGCAGTAAAAACATATACTTGCCAAATGACCCAGAAATTCCACTTCTAAGTATACATCCAAGTGAAATTAAAAAAAATGTATGTGGTAGATTTCTGGACAAGATGGCAGCATATGTAAACAAGGCTTGCCTCCTTGCACAACCATATCAAAATTAAAACTAAATTATAGACCAACCGTCACTCATAATCAGAAGATACGAAGTTGAATGGAAGTCTGACAACTACAGAATTAGAGAAACTGTGTCCATCTAGACTGGTAGAAGGGGTGGAAATGTAGAACAGACTGGCCTTACATCCATGTGTGATGAATAAAAATTTAGGAAGGATATCTCAGGAGTGAGCAGACCCAGCCCCATACCAAGCCCCCAAGCACAGGGTTCCAGTGCCAGGAAGATAAGTACCCATAACTTATGGCTGCAAAAACCATCAGGGACTGAGTTAGTGGAAGAAACTTCTCAAGTCCCAAGCAGTTCCTCTTAAAGAACCCACCTACAAACTTACTCTGACTAATTCCCTTTGAGCTCCAACACCAGGGTAGCAGCTGGAAGGGCACCACCAGTGGCATACAGGGAGGAACCAAAGTGTCTGGCATCAAGGTGAGAGCTGGGGGACAACTTTCTCCTAGACAGAAAGATAGACAGACCTGCAGAACTGGCATCCAGATGGCATATCTGAGATTCCATCAACCTGGCTAACACTATTTGCTATACCCTGAAGGTATCTTGAGGCTCCACTCCACCTAACTTACAGTGGTGACCAGTGGCTTTCCAAATGAGTGGCTGGTCTTGGCTCTCATTTCACAACTTCCTAAATCCTTTCAAGCAAGCAATAGCCTGCCTCAGTGAGCCCCCAGCCCCTGTACCTCTTGCTAAGTGGCCCCAGGCATGGCACTAGAAGAAGCCAGCCTAGATTCAAGCATGGTTTTGCCTGAGAATCTCCAAACCCAGCATAAGTAGCAGCCATCTTGGACTGCTCTGTAGCTCAGACAGGATGGCCCCAGACAAAACACAGGTTGGGGCTGACCTTGCCCTGCACCAGTCAAGAAGGCCCAGGGCCTGTTCACCCAGGGGACAGTTTCAGACCACATCAGAGCACTACCACCCTGCCACTGCACAGCTGATCCTCCACAGAGGGAGGAGGTTGGTGGTCAGTGGTCACAGCCAGTCCTTGCAACTGACTGTCCTGAGTAAATCCCTCCCATTTACATGGCAACAGCAACCAAGGCTAAACCATAAGAGGAGGGTATATTTACCCCACACAAAGGGCACACCTCAACTACCCAGCTTGGGTGAAAGGGGAGGCAGTGCCACTGGGCCCTACAGGACACATACTATATTAGGACAGCTAGCAAGACGGGTAGTCACAGCAGATCTACCTAATACATAAAAACAAACACAGGGAGGCTGTCAAAATGAGGAGACAAAGACACATGGCCCAAATGAAAGAACAGATCATAATTCCAGAAAATGAACTAAACAAAATGGAGATAAGCAGTCTATCAGATGCAGAGTGCAAAACACTGGTTATAAAAATGCTCAACAAACTTAGTGAGGACCTAAACAGCATAAGAAAAGATCCAATTAGAAATGAAAGATACACTAATTGAAAAAAGAACAATTTATAGGGAAACAACAGTAGACTGAATGAAGCCAAGAGTCAAATCATAATTTGGAACATAAGGAAGCAAAAAACAACCATTCAGAGCAACAAGAAGAAAAAAGAATTAAAAAATGAGGATAATATAAACAGCCTCTGGGACACCCTCACTGTTTCAATATTCACATCATAGAGGTGCCAGAAGGTGAAGAGAAAGAGCAAGAAGTTAGAAATCTATTTGAAAAAATAATGAAAGAAAACTTCACTAATTTGGTGAAGTAAATAGACATACAAGTTCAGGAAGCACAGAGAGTCTCAAATAAGATGGAAGCAAAGAAGCCCATTCCAAGATATATCGTAATTAAAATGCCAAAGGTTAAAGATAAAGAGACAATCTTAAAAGCAGCAAGAGAAAAGAAGTTAGTTCCTACAGGGAAGTACTGCCAGCTGATTTCTTAAAAGAAAGTGAAGCATCATCCAGTGAGAGGTCTCCAGCATGAAACTTTGCAAACCACTGTTGATACATTTGATCAGTCACAGCACTTTCTCCATCTACTGCACTCTTTTTTGTGTGTGTTTCAGTTGTGTTTTTACCTTTCTTGAAATAAAAAGCATAATATGCCAAAAATGTTGCTTATTTTCTTCCATTGTCAATATTAAAATGGCTCCACAAAAATTCATCAATTTTGATGTTTTTTTTAAATGCATGCTGATATGACAGCTGTAACAATACAATCTAACACAATTGTTTCTAGTGAATTTCAAGAAAATTAAGTGCCACGAGAGCCATCTGAAGAAAAAAAAACAACTGAACTTTTTGGTTAACCCAATACATTTATCAATTGAAAACTCAGTATTGTTAAGATGACAACTCAGCACATACACACAGAGACCACACCAACGCAAGTACAAGGGATGAAATCTACTGAGTAAGGTCTATGAATTTACCAGTTCCAATTTCATGGTTTTGATATTGTACTACAGATAAATATAATAAGATGTTACCATTTGGGGAAACCAACTAAAGGGTACAGGGGTCCTCTGTATTCTTTATATATTATTTTTGCAACTTTTGGTGAATTTATAATTAGTTCAGAATAAAAAGATACAAAGATGAAATGAAGACTAAACTATTCCAAATATAATGGAAAATTTTGAACAGATTCATCACACAGGAGGATACACACATTGACAACTTTTCCAAGAAAACTTGGAAAGTGCTCAAAATAATTAGTAATTAGACAAATGCAAATTAAAATAAAAATAACTTATAATTATAATGGCTAAAATAAAACAGACTGACAATACCAAGTAGTGCCACATTGTGGAGAAACAAGGGCTCTTGGATTCTGCTAGTGTGAACATAAAACTGCACAGTCGCTTTGGAAAACAACTTGTCAGTTTATCAAAAATGGTTCATGTGAACTTATATGACTCAGCAATAATAATCCTACATATCTATCTACCTGAACTAACAGCAAGGCCTTGAAGTTATACAAGCTGACTTGTATTCAGTGCCAAACCATGGTGCTTACCTGTTGAACATAGGAAATTACAAGAAGATTAACCTAAGGTAAAGTCCTTCTATGACCATGGTGGATCATGTCTGAACATAGGGAGACAAGAAATACACATTGTCCAAGCAATAAAATTATCAAACATCCCTCTCATCCAGCTTATATGAGTGATTGTTGTTTTGTTACCAATTACAACTTCACCTTCACTGTAGTTTTTTTTCTTCATAGATAAGATTTATTAAGGATACCTAATCACAGTATCACCTTCACTTTCTGAAGCTATCCAGCTCAGAGAAAAGATGCGCTTCCAAAATCCCTACTGAAAATCACTTAACACAAGCTCAAGTCCTATAACAAGTCTCTAAAACTCTGGAACTAAGATGTTTCACAGAATCTCAAAATGTGAAGTCTCACCGTCCACAAGATATAAGAAACCCAACTTGTTCAACTACAGTTTCATTTCTGATGGTCTTTGGCTAGAAGGCACGGACACAGAACTTGACCTAAAAATGATTTCTACAGTTAAGAAGTGGGTTGAAGTCCAATTAGGTTAGAATTCTAATCTAACACACACACACACACACACACACACACACACACACACACACACACACTGAAGGCTTTGGAATGTAAACAAAAGGGAAAGAATTATATGATAATTGAGCCTTAAGAATGGAAACTGGATATGAGATATTGTGTATTGTGGCTTTTAAAAATATTCTGAGAACACATTCAGTCTTCTTATCTTGAAAAATCAAAGGACAGGATTAGAAGTGGACCTAAATGTTAATTTTGTAACTGGAAATTAAGAGGCACTGAGCCATAAAATGTGCATATAAACTTCACCCATAATCCTGGCTCACCACTGAACTAAGCATGCACAGTGAGGACTCCAGGGAATTCATAAAATGCATCTGAGGAGACAAATAAATGAACACTGTTTTCAGCTGTGGTTATGTTAAATCCCTTCCATATCAAGATACGTAGACTTCTGAAATGCATAAATGAATGTAATGTTCCCCTTGTCTATTATTCATAGTATCTAATATAAAGTAAAAAATTGCTAGGCATAGGCAAGGAGCAAATAAGCCACGAGATACCAATATCAGAATGATCTGGATATTGCAATTATCAGAGAATTAATTTTTAGCAGCTAATATGAAAATTGCCAGTGATTTAAAGGAGCATATAATCACAATAGTTAGAAGGTTTCCTTTGGCCAGTATATGCTGTAGCAATTGGAAACAAACTTATGTGTATTCTGGGTTTGAGCGTATGAAAAAGCAACTTACAGATGTATTAAGATGTACTTTCTGGTGTGCATACTGTGTGTCAGTCCCATTCTAAGTACTTTTCATAGACAATCGAAATTCCACACTGGCACCAGACTAATGATGTTAGTAAAATTGATATTCATATTGTATATATAAGAAAAGTAAAAGATATATCCAGTGCAAAGCAATGTAGTTAGGATTTGAAAGCATGATGTCTGGCTGCAGAGTACATATTCCTGAACACAGTGCTTTACTACCTAGATAGTAAAAATTCATGTGTTTTCATTTCACCACTATAAGAATGGTCATCCTTTATAAAATTAAAGAGACGGCAAGCAAAATAAAATCAGTCCTTATAACTAATGGATAATTAATTTACTTATGTGTATGTTAAACAGTCTGTGGAAAGATACAAGGGGTAATTTGGATATATGAGAAAAAAGAATTACAGGTATTCTGTATGTCAGACATTTATAATTTGATTAAATATAGTCTTAACTTCATGGCCAGGTGGTATTTTTATTACACATAAAGTCATCTGGTGGTATTTTCAAATTTAAGGCAATAGACTTCCTCAGATATATTTTGTAAAACATACTTAGATTCACACTTCTTGTATCCTGAACTACTTGTACCACAGTTCCCAGATTCATCAGCCATAGAATTAAGGTATTCAAAACACTCTTGAGAAGCCCCACTTATATCTGAAAAAAAAAGTGTGGTTAGTAATATTGAACTATATTAATTTAAAATAATTAACAAATACAGTTAACATTTTAAAACACATTAAAACTTATTGCACAAAATGAGATTATAACATAAATTGAATATAAAAACTAGATTTAAGATCACACAAAACCACTTCAATAAAATATTTAGGTGAAAGCACTCTTGTTACTAACCAGATACTTTAGATATAAATATGGTATGCAGTTTATCTTCTAATTTTCAGTAAGTCTAGAATATATAAGTATTTAAGAAATAATTGACTTCTTGGTCAATTATCTGTGTTTGCATAAATATCTTTTCAAGTCCAGCCACTTAGCTAATATTTTGCTTTTTTCACCATAATTTCCTCAGATCAAAAAATCTTGAAGCCAACATTGATTTATCTTCACATTCACTATCCAATCCATGAACAGAATATGTGTAATTCTTATAAAATCCAACCTACTTAAAGAGTAGTTTACTTATCATAACCCCCATTATTAGTTCTAATCTAGTTGAAGGATTGAGTTAAAACTCTCAGAAAGTTTTAACCACTGGATTGTCATGCTGAAAAAAAAATGACACACCAGAAAAGAGCCCCAGTAGACACATCGGGATCTCAGCTGAAACACCTAGAGGTGGTAGTGAACTGAAAATATGCAGTTGATTTTGTCCGGAGGACATCTGAAAATGTGGCGTGGGTGAGAAGTCAAAATTGTAAGCTTAAGAAGAGAAGTGAGCAATTGCTGGTGGACATAAAATAAACCAAAGTTGAAGATCTTTCACAGCTAGAGTAACAAAATTAGACAGTCAAGTGACCTCCACATATAGGTTAGTCCCTCCTCAAGGCTTGTTCCTGCTTCCAAACATATAAAAAGCAGAATATAAATATATTAAATAGCAGAATATAAATATATTACATATAAATATATTATATGTAATATATTAAAAGCAGAATTAAAATATAAAGAGATGACCTCCATAAAGCCGTGCAGATTTTTCTGCAGTTTCTGCGTGCATGCCAGGGAGAGGAGTCTTAGTAAGTACACCACCTCTCAATTAAAAACCCTGGAGAGTTATGCTCTAGAAGCAAGAGTGTACTGGATATAGACTGAGCCTTATGTGAGCTCTAACCTTAACAAAGATCAGCTTCTGATTTAATTAATTAGCCTCTCAGTTCATGTACCTAACAAAAGAAAAAGATGCATGATAGTAATGTCTATATGAGAGAAGCATCTAGACTGAGGACAGGTCTTCTCAAAGGCAAAAATTAAAGATGGAGACAGTAAAAAAATTTTGACCAGAAATGTGTCTTTATATCTAAAAAACCACCAAGAAAGAATATAAAATAAAAGTATCTATCATTTTAAAATAATTAGGTAAGGGAACCATGGTACATATACTAAAACACACATCTTAAAGGCTTATGATAATCCTTTCAAGACCTCAGAGGGTGGGTGCTAACTTCATGCTCTCACTGTGCCAAGCTCCAGAGTAGCAGTATCTTTCAGATGATGATCTGGTTTTCAGAGGGTGTTCCAGTTTGGGGGGATGCTGCCCAGGAGACACCCCTAAATCATCTGGCTGTAGTGACTAGGAGGACTTGCATTCCTGGGTGCCACAGGATAGTAATGACCAGAAAGATAGTTTCAGGCTGGCTACCACCCCAATGGCACTAAGTAGACAAGACAGCAGACTGAAAAACATGCTAGGTCTCTCTGTATAAGAGACCTCTTTGCTTGTCCTGGAGATTGGGCTTTTGGTAAAGAATCTGGTTTGGCATACATCCAGGGGCCTACCAATGTTCTCTGCATTGAGGGAGGATGGTGGACATGATCTTCAAGCTCTTCCTCTTCTTTGTCTCAGCTATCCAGTGTCTCCCAGAAAACTGAATTACCCTCAGAATCACATAAGCCAAATCCTTAATTTTGATAGGTAGATAGATGATAGATAGCTATACAGGTACATATTCACATATTGTTACATAAACATATACAAGAGAAGAAAATACAATAATTGTATTTCCTACAGATTTTGTTTCTCTGGGGAAATCCTGGCTAATATAGTTAGTAGGACAAAGAGACCTGTGATGTTTTAATTGGGAATATTCTTATCCTTCCTTATTGTCATGGTAGCCAAAAGCCAGCAGCCTTACAGCTAATGAAATGGTATAACCTATTTTGAACTTTTGTAAAAGCACCATACCCAGGGCACATAGTTGATTTTTGCCAACATTTCAGCAATGGCTAGGACAAATAGAACAGGAGATCAGTAAGGAAATACAAAATTAGAGCAACATTACAAATAAACCAGACATAATAGATATCTACAGAACACTCTAACCAACCACACCAGAATACCTATTGTTCTCTATATATTTGGATTTTCTCCAAGATAGATCATATGTGAGGCCAAGAAAATCTGAATAAATTAAAAAGAATTAAAGCCATACAAATTATGTTCTCTGAATACAATGAAATTGAATTTAAATATCAATAATAAAATATGTAAGGAAAATGAAAAAATGTGTAAGTTAAAGAACACACACCTAAATAACAAAAGCATCAAAACAAATCTAATGGGAAACTAGAAAATACTTCGAGATGAATGAAAATAAAAACATGGCTTACAAAAATTTGTAAGAAACTTTGAAAACAGTACTTACAAAGTTATAACTGTAAATATTTAAATTAGGAAAGAAGATTTAAGATTGATAACCTGGCATTCTACCTGAAGATACTGAAAAAAGAATTCTAAACAGAAGGCAAACAGAAGGAAAAAAAATAAAAGGGATTATAGCAGAAATAATAACACAGAGAATAGACAAGTGATCAAGAATATCAATAAAAATAAAATTTGTTTCTTTGAAAACATCAACAAAATTGGTAAATTTTCATTATTAAGCAGAAAAAAATACCCCACACTAGAAGCCTGAGTGCAAATGTCTTCACTGATGATTTCCACAAAAATTTCAAACATTTAATTATGTGCATCATAGATTCTCCCAAAAAATAGGAGTAGGAAATACTTCCTGGATCACTCAATGAGACTTGATACTAAAACAACCCAAAGACATTTCAATAAAGAAAAATTTGAGACTATCCCTCACAAATGTAGATGTAAAAATCCTCAAGAAATCTACAGACAAATATCCCTTATGAACATAAATTCTTTAAAAGCAAATAAAATACTAATAACTGAATTCTAAAGTATATAAAGAGCATTATTCACCATTACCAAGTGGGATTTAATCCTGAAATGTAAGGATGGTTCAAAACACACACACACTCTCTCTCTCTCTCTCTCTCTCTCTCTCTCTCTCTCTCTCTCTCTCTCTCTCTCTCTCAATGTCTTACACCAAAATAGCAGAATGAAAGGAAAAAAAACCTCACCGCATAATCCTGTTAACTGTCCCAGAAAAAGCATTTCACAAAAATTCAACACCTTTTAGTGATAAAAACACTCAACTTACTAGGAGTAGAAGGAAGTACTGAATGTAATAAAGACCATCTGCAGGAAACACAATTGAAGTAATACTCAATGGTAAATGAGTGAAAGCTTTTCCTCTATGATAAGGAACAAGACAGGGATGCCAGCTTTTATTCCTTCTATTCAACGCAGTATTGAAAGTCTTCATTATCAGAGCAGTAGGCAAGTAAAAGAGATAATATACATCTAAACTGAAATAATACAAGTGAAATTATCTGTATGCACAGTAGCCACGAACTTTTATACATAAAAACACCTTAAAGTAACACAAAAACACACAAATCTGTTAGAACTAATAAATTCAGCTAAGTTTTAAGGCACAAAATTAACATATAAAATCAGTTGCAATGAAAAGCCTCAAAAGGAAATTAAGTAATCAATTCCATTTTCCATAATATTAAAAAAATTAAGTTTAAAATGGATTAAAGAGGTAAAGAACCTGTGCAATAAAACCATAAAACCCACAAAATTTTTCTGAAATTAAAGAAGACAAATAAATGGAACACATCCCATGATTCTGGCTTAAAAGACTAAATATTAAGATGTCAATATTACCCAGAGTGACCTAAAGTTTTAATGTAAACCTATCAAAATACCAACAATGTGTTTTTGCAGAAATGGAAAATCAATCCTAAAATTTATATGGAATCTCAAGGGACCTCAAATAGTGAAAACAATCTTGAAAATAGAGGCCAAATATGGAGGTCTTATGTTTCCTGATTTTGAAACTTACTGCAAAAGCTGTAGTATTCAAAACAATGTGGTACTGTCATAAACACAGATATACAGAGATCCTGAAATGAACCATTGCTTATATGGCCTAATAATTTTTGAGAAGAGTGCCAAAACCATTTAATGGGGGAAGGAAAGTCTTTTAAATACTGGTGTTGAGAAAAGTAGATATCTACATGCAAAAAAAATGAAGTTGAACCTTTATATGACATATAAAAAGTAACTCAAATGGTCACATATCTAAAATTAAGAGCTAAAACTATAAACTCTTAGAATAAAATATAAGGGGAAAACTTTTTGACACTGGATTTGACATTCATTTCTTGAATATGATGCCAAAAAGCATAGGCATGAAAAGAAAATATAGATAAAAATTTTATCCAACTTTTGTGCATGAAAATCAACAGAGTAAAGTCAATTCATGGAATGGAAAAAATATTTTAAATGCATGTATCTAATACAGGGTTAATATCTGAAATATACAAAGAACTTGTACAACTTAGCAATAACAAAAAGCAACTCAATTAAAAATTGGCATAGGACTTAAATAGACATTTCTCCAAAGATGTGCAAATAGCCAATAAGCAAATGAGAAGATGCTCAATGTTACTAATCATTAGGAAAATGAAAATCAAAACCACAATGAGATATAGTCTCATACCTATTAAGGTAATTACGATCACAAAAACAGATTATAACTAGTGTTGGCAAGGATGTAGAGAAATTGAAACTTCTGTGCATGGTTGGTGGAGAGGTTAAATTGTGCAGCTGCTATGGAAAACAGTGAGGTTGTTTTTCAAAAAAGTTAAAAGTAGAATTAGCATACAACCCAGCAACCACTTCTGGGTATTTATCCAAAGCCCCACAAGAAAAACACTAATTTCAAAAGATATATTCACCCCTATGTTTATTGCAGCATTATTTACAATAGCCAAGGTATAGAAACAACCAAGTGGCTATTGATAGATGAATGGATAAAGAAGACATGGCATGTATATAATGGAATATTATGCTGCAATTAAAAGGAATAAAATCTTGCCATTTGAGACAATGTGTATGATATAGAGGGCATTATGCTAACACAAGTAAGTCGAAGAGAATAAGACAAATACTGTATAATTGCAGCTATATCTGGAACTGAAGGCAAACAAGCAAAACACAGATTCATAAAAACATAGACTAAAGGGATGCTTACCAGAGGGAAGGGGGTGGGTATAGGAAAAAAGGTAAAGGGGAATATAGTCAATAATATTGTGATGAGTTTGCAGAGTTACACATGATTACTAGAAATAGTGAAGTGATTACATTGAAAGATATAAAGATGTCAAACTACTATGTTATATATCTGAAACATATAACTGATATATTATATACCATTTGTACTTCAATTAAAACATAACTATTAGAAGTAATATAGGATTTTAGCTAGGTTTCAGAATAAAGAATCAATATTTTAAATTAAGTGATATTTATACTCTAGTAATGAACAATACAAAATTTAAGAAAAATACTATTATAATAGCATCAAAAAGAATAAAATGTAAAGAAATATATTTAAACAAGTACACTGATAATTACAAAATTATAAAATACTGAATTAAAATAAATTAAATAAAATCCAAATATTGGAAAGATATCCCATTTTCCTGTATTAGATGCCTTAATATAGTTAATATAACATTACACCTCAAATCAATATGCTGATTCAACACAGCCACTTTCAAAATTCCAACTTCATTTTTTTGCAAAAATTAACAAGTTGATTCTAAAATTCAAGCAGTTTAACAGACCCAGGATATTCAAATAATCTTTTAAGAGAAGAAAAATTTTGGATTATTTACATTTCCTGATTTCAAAACAAACTATGAAGCCACAATAATCAAGACAGGGGGCTCCTGTTTTAAGCATATAAACATACAGATCAATGGAACAGAATTAAGAGTCCAGGAATAAACCCTTAGTTTCACAGTCAAGTGGTGCTTTTTGAGCAGAGATGCCAAGTCAGTAGAATGAGGGGATAATCATCTTTTCAATAGTGATGCCGACACAACTTAATATCCACATTCTAGCTTCCAGTCGAGATAGCTACATAGGCAAACATGAGTCACCTCTTCCCACAACCATATCAAAATTACAACTAAAATATAGAGCAACCATCACTCAGGAATGTCAGAAATCTAGTTGAATGGAACTCCAACAACTACAAAATTGAAGAAACCACAACCATCTAGACTGGTAGGAGGGGTGTGGATATGGAATGGGCTGGGCCCACACCCATGGGGATAAAAATTGGGGAGGGATATCTCAGAAGAAGGAGTACCAGCCCACAACAGGCTCCCAGTCCAGGTTTCCAGTGCCAGAAAGATAAGTACCTACAACTTATGGCTGCTAAAACCAGTGGAGATTGAGTTGGTGGAAGAAACAGCTGTAGCCCTAAGCAATTCCTCTTGGGGAACACACATATGGACTCATCTACTCAGACTCATTCCCTCTGAGCTCCAGCACTGGAGTGGCAACTTGAAGGGCACAAGTGGTATATAGGAAGAGACTGAAGTGTCTGGCATCTGGGCAAGCAGAGGCCATTGTCCCTTTGCTGAGCCCTCCCCCCACAGAGTTAGTAGGCTGGTGCCAAATCTGAGACTCTGTCAACCTGGCTAACACTGTGTAACCCACCTTGGAGATCCACAGAGGCTACCCCACCCAACTTACAAGCCCACCCAAACTGCTTTTCCATGAGAATAGATGGTCTTGGCTCCTAAATCCTATTAAACAAGCAACAGCTGGCTTCACTGAGCCTAGTGGCAGCCAGATAAGGGTCTCAACTTGGCTTCACCTGAGAGTCTCCAAAGCCAGCACAGTAGCAGCCATCTCAGATTGCTTTACAGTTCAGGCAGGGTGACCCAAGAAAAACACAGGTGGGAGCTGACCTTGGCCTGCATCACCCAGGACACCCCAGGGCTTGTGCACCCAGCAGACAGCTAAAGACCACATCAGAGTCCCATCACCTGCCCCTGCACAGTTGACCTTCCATAGGGGAGGGAGTGGGTGGTCAGTGGTCACAGCTAGTCCTTGCAAATGACTGGCCTGGGTAAATCCCTCCCATTGATCTGCCAACAGCAACCAAGGCTCAACTACAAGAGGAGAGTGTACTCAGCCCACATGAAGGGCACACATCAAATACACAGCTTGGATGATAGTGGAGGCTGTGTCACTGGACCTACAAGACACCTAATACAATAGGCCACACTACCAAGACATGGAGTCAAAGCAGCTTCTACCTAATACACAGAAACAAACACAAGGAGGCTGCCAAAATGAGGAGACAAAGAAATCTGGCTCAAATGAAAGAACAGATCAAAATTCCAGAAAAAGAGCTAAATGAAATGGAAATAAACAATCTATCAAATGCAGAGTCCAAAACAATGTTTGTAAGGATGCTCAAGGAACTTAGTGAGGACCTCAGCAACATAAAAAAGACAGTCAGAAAGGAAGTATATGCTAATTGAAAAAAGAACAATTTACACGGAAAGAACAGTAGCATGGATGAAGCTGAGAATCAAATCAATGATTTGGAACATAAGGAAGCAAAAAACAGCCACACAGAACAACAAGAAGAAAAAAGAATGCAAAAAAATGAACATAGTATAAATAACCTCTGGGACAACTTCAAGAGGTACAGCATTCACTTCATAGGGGTGCCCGAAGGTGAAAAGAGCAAGAAATTGGAAATCGATCTGAGAAAATAGTGAAGGAAAACTTCCCTAATTTGGTGAGGGAAATAGACATGCAAGTCCAGGAAACACAGAGAATCCCAATTATGATGGATGCAAAGAGGCCCACTCCAAGATACATCATTATTAAAAGGCCAAAGGTTAAAGGTAAAGACAGACTCTTAAAAACAAGAGAAAAAAAAGTTAGTTACCAGATGTTGCCAGATGGGAGGGAGGAAGGGCAAATGGGTAAATAGGTGCGGGAGTTAAGAAGTACAAATAGGTAGTTACAGAATAGCCATGGGGATGTAAAGTACAGTATAGGAAGTGGAGTAGCCAAAGAATGCATACCTGTGACTCATGGACATGAGCAATGGTGGGGATTGCTTGAGGGAGTAGGGGGTGCCAGGTGGAACGGGTAAGGAGGCAAAATCAGGATAACTGTAATAACATAATCAATAAAATATAATTTAAAGAAATATCCACATTCTAAAGATTTAAGTTGGAATGACTTCTCACACCATATAAACAAATTAATTCAAAATGAGTAACACACTGACATTTAAGAGTGAAAGCTATGCTATTCCCAAAAGAATAAAGGATTAAGTCAGGACCTTGGGTTAGGTCATGCTTTCTTACACCAAAACCCAAGCACAAAAGAAAAAAAGATAGGTAAATTGAACTACATTAAGATTAAAATTGTGCTTCAAAGAAAGCTATTGGGAAAGTGATGAGATAATCTATGAAATGAGAAAAATACTTTCAAATATGAATTTGACAATAAACTTGAATCTAGAACATATTAAGAGCTGTTACAACTTAATAATAACAACAAACCCCAACTAAAAAGTAGGCAAAGGATTTAAAGACATTTTTCAAAGATGTACAAATGGTCGATAAGCACTTGGAAAGATGTTCATCATTATTAGCTAAACTCAAATCAAAATCATAACAAGATTCCACTTCACAACCATTAAGTCATCCACAGAATAACTCAATATTCAAAGATATCAATTCAACTAAAATTAATTTATTAATCTGATTCTTAAATTTATATTCAAGATCAGAAAGCCAAGTCAAGACATACAAAAAACAAAAAAGCTAAGTTGACTTGTCTTTGAGACAGTAAAGTAATTGTAAATGAAGAGAAATTAAACAGAGTAGAATTGGCCTAGATAGAGAAAAATGACCAAGAGAACCAAAGAGAAAGTTGAGAAACATTCACACATTTCGTTTTAAAAACAACCAACTAACATCTTAGTATACAGTATGTATGTATTGCAGACCATTCAAAGAGTATTAAGTTGTTACAGTAGATGCAGTTACCAATATGCTGTTAATATTACATTGAATATGTGACAAACAATACACACACACAAACACATTCCTTCCTCCTCCCTTTGTTCCTGCCCTAGCCTTAGGCAACCATTAATCTACCTTCCAACTCTATATATTTGCCTATTCTATATATTAATATAAATTAAATCAGAATATTTGGTCCATTGTGACTGCATTCCTTAGCCTAGCATATTTTCAAAATTCATCTACGTTTAGTAAATATCAGCACTTTGTTAATATTTTATTGCCTAATAATATTCTGTATTTGATTTATTCATTCATTGGGTAATGGACATTTGGGTTATTGATACATTTTGACTATTATGAATAATGGTGTTATGAACATTTATATACAAAGTTTAATGGGAACATATGTGTTCAATTCTTTTAGGTATATACCAGGAATGAAATTACTATGCTCAACATTTTAAGGAACTTCCAAACTATTTTCTAATGCAGCTACACTATTTATATATTCCCACCAGCAATGCATAAAAATTCTGATTTTGCCACATTCTCACTGACACTTGCTATTTTCTGTCTTTTTAAATCATAGCCATCTTCATGTATGTGAAGAGGTATCTTATAGTTTTGATGACTAATGATGTTTAGTGTCTTTCATGTGATTGAACATTTCTATGTCTTTTTCTGAGAAATGTCTATTCAAAATATTGCTCATTTTTAAATTTTGTAATTTGTCTTTTTATTGTTGAGTTGAATGAATTCTTCATGTATACTGTACAGAAGTACGTTACCAGAAATATGCTTTGCAAGCATATTCTCCCATTCCTTGAGTTGTCTTTTCACTTTCTTGATAATACACTTCAGAAACCAAAAGCTTTTTAAAGTTTTGAAGTTCACTTCATGCATTATTTTTGTCACCTGTGCTTTGGTTGTCATGGCTAAGAAAACATTGCCTAATCCAAGGTCACTAAGATTTATGTCTATGTTTTCTTTCAAAAGTTTAAATGTTTTGCTCTTACATTTAGGTTTATGATTTTAAGTTAATCATTTTAAGTTAATTCTTATCTTTGGTATGAGGTAGGGGTTCAAATTCATCCTTTTGAGTGTCAATATACTATTGTTCAAGCTCATTTCTTTGAAAGACCTGAAAGGTGTTTTTGATTATTAGAGATTTTGGATGGACACTTATTTTCCTTTAGCCCTTAAAAAGTGTCTACTATGTCTTTTGGCTTCTATAATTGTTGAGAAATGAGAAGTTTAACTCGTTCTTGCTCCTTTAAATATATGCTTCCACTGCTTCCACTGCCATCCTCCATGCTTCTGTTCTCTTTATTTTTGGCAGTTTTGCTATGATGTCTTTATGTGCTTTTCTTTAAAAATGTCCTTCTTAAGACTTTGGAGCATTTTGAATTTATAGTTGACCTGTTTTATTTTGAAAATCATTGGTTCCTATCTCTTTAAATGTTGCTTCTTTCCTTTCTCTGCCTTTCCTTTTCAATGACTCCCTTCCCTTAGGCAGAATAGGTGAGGCAGAGGTCACCTAAATCTAATCAGTCAATTATGCCAGACCTGAAGTGCAGTTTTATCTGAATTTACCTCGTTATCTTAGGTATGGCTCTTGCAAATTACTGATAGAGTGCTTTCTTTTCAATGAAAGTCTGCCAGAAATAAATTTGAGGTCTGTCCAGAAGGGATTCAGCCATGTAATATAAAAAATAGAGACAATTATTGAAGAAGATACAAGATACAAGAAACATTGCACATAGGACAATGAGCCTCAGTCCCCTTCAATGCACCTTGGGACCTCACAGATCTCCCAATTGCCATTAGCAGCCCTGTCATATTTTCCTGAATCTCACTGACAGTCTGAAATCTCTTCCCTTTCAAAGGTGATTTTAGTTTTGGGAAAAGCCAGGAGTCCCAGGGCACCAAATCTGGGCTGTGGAGTGGCTGAATCTCTACTCTCAGTCATTTTGAGTGCAATGGCCACACAGTACACATGATCACTCAACTGCGTCTACCACCCCCACTGACCAGTACAGTGAAGTCATCATCATTCATGCATGTACATTCCAGTGCACTCTCCTTGGCTGCCAGGTTACATCAATGTCATGCAAACCGTTCTCATTATATTAGCAATGGCTGCACTTTTTCCGGACAGACATAGTACATGCTCTTCAGAGAAGTTTGGAACAGCTTTCTAGTCTACTAACACAGGTGCTTCAAGATGTAGTAAAAGCTTTTAGAAGGCTAAGGTTTTCTGGAGGCAAGATTACTCCATCATTTGGTCTTAGATCATCTTGTGACTTTAGGGAAATTCATAGTGGCTTTTTAATATTTTTGACCTAAGTGACCAATTTCCTGAGAAACTTCAGAGCTCCAGATTGCCTCATGGATAAAAATAGTCTGTGATTTAGACAATCTCCCTTCAATTCCAGCTGCTGAAACTTTTCTATTTTATCTTTGTTTTCCAGTGAAAGATCGCTGACTAAACCAAACCTGGTCTTCACCTTTCAGAATCTGCAGATGTTTCTAGGAACATAAATGGCTGACAGTTGTCCACTAAGAGATGTAAAATTTCTCTCTTGTGAAAATTTAAGTCATTAGCTTGTATTTGGGGTTATTTTACTTTAATGCATTAAAAATATCAATGCAATGCATTTTTATTTTTCTAGTCATTTTCTCATAGTTTTGTCACTATTTGCTACATCCTTTTCCTAAATACAATATTTAATATAGGGTTTATACTTACTATAATTGCAAAATGTTTATGTGTAAAAAACCTATCATAGTATTTGTTTTTTTATTATATGCTCTTTTTTTACTCTTGCCTGAGAGTTAATTAAATGTTTTATTTGATTTTGTTTTTTCCCCTCTATTCCCTTTTAGTTTCACATTACTTTATTATTCTTGTAATTATTTTAGATTATAAAATGAATGCTTGACTTAAATGCTAATTTTTAACTCCTTTTTATGCTGCATCTTTATGAAATGATTGAGTTTTCAGGGTTTTTTTTTAATATATTTTATTAATTATGCTATTACAGTTGTCCCATTTCCCCCCTTCACTCCCTTCCACCCTGTACACCCTCTCCCACCCACATTCCCCCCCCTTTAGTTCATGTCCATGTGTCATACTTATGAGTTCTTTAGCTTCTACATTTCCTGTACTATTCTTGCCCTCCCCCTATCTATTTTCAACCTACATTCTATGCTACTTATTCTCTGTGCCTTTTCCCCTTCTCTCTTCCTCCCACCCCCCTGTTGCTAACCCTCCATGTGACCTCCATTTCTGTGGTTCTGTTCCTGTTCTAGTTGTTTGCTTAGTTTTTTTTTGGTTTTGCTTTAGGCGTGGTTGTTAATAATTGTGAGTTTGCTGTCCTTTTACTATACATGTTTTTTCTTTATCTTCTTTTCTTAGATAAGTCCCTTTAGCATTTCATAAAATAAGGGCTTGGTGATGATGAACTCCTTTAACTTGACCTTATCTGAGAAGCACTTTATCTTCCCTTCCATTCTAAATGAGAACTTTGCTGGATAGAGCAATCTGGGATGTAGGTCCTTGTCTTTCATGACTTGGAATATTTCTTTCCAGCCCCTTCTTGCCTGTAAGGTCTCTTTGGAGAAATCAGCTGACAGTCTGATGGGAACTCCTTTGTAGGTGACTGTCCCCTTATCTCTTGCTGCTTCTAGGATTCTCTCCTTTGTTTTTAACCTTGGCTAATGTAATTATGATGTGCCTTGGTGTGTTTCTTCTTGGGTCCAACTTCTTTGGGGCTCTCTGAGCTTCCTGGATTTCTTGGAAGACTATTTCCTTTGCCAGATTGAGGAAGTTCTCCTTTATTATTTGTTCAAATGCGTGCTCAATCTGTTGCTTTTCCCCTTCCCCTTCTCGTACTCCTGTAATTCGGATGTTGGAACGTTTAAAGATGTCTTGGATGCTCTTAAGCTTCTCCTCGTTTTTTGGAATTCTTATTTCTTCATTCTTTCCTGCTTGGTTGATTCTATCTTCCTTCTGGCCCACTGTATTGTTTTGAGACCCAGTTTCCTTCCCTTCACTATTGGCTCTCCTCCATGTATCTTCCTTCATCTCTTTTATGGTAACCTGCATCTTTTCATCTAGTTTGCACCCCAAATCAACCAATTCCATGAGCTTTCTGATCACCAGTGTTTTGAACTGTGCATCTGATAGATTGGCAATTTCTTGGTCGCTCAAAAGGATGAGTCCTGGGGGACTGATCTGTTCTTCTGTTGGAAACATGTCTCTCCCTGTCTCTCCTTTTTTTTTTTTCCCGGTCTGGTCGCTCTTGTTACAGTGGGGGGTGGAGCCTTAGGTGTTCACCGGGGCTGGGCACCCCAGTTGCTAGATTGTGACGTTATATGTGGGAGTGGGGGCGGGAGTGGGGATGGGAGGGAACAATGGTGGTAGTTCCATTCTCCTGGGATCTCAGTCCCTTCTCTGGGATCCTGGGTTGTGAGCTCTGCCCTGGTCCTCAATCGCCGCCTCACTGGGTCTGCCAGTCACAGCTTGTGTACTCAGGGTCCACCGCTGCATTCTTGTGCGCCCCGGATGGCTTATGCGCTGAGTTCCCCAACCTCCTCTCGCTGCTGACCCGCGCCCGCTCACCTGGTTCGTCCTCTTGGCCCCTCCTACCAGTCCGGATGTATAGGTCTACTTCAAGTTCCTGGCTGTCCGACTTCCATTCACATAAATCCTCTATCAGCTCTGGGTGTTTTTCTAGCTGTAAATTGTTGTTGTTCTAATCTTGGTTGTGCATGGAGGTATGGTGTGTCCACCTATCTCATGTTTTTTTTATGCTGAAACTTTCTATTTTATTCTAGAGAGTAATATACTTTTGACATAATAACTTCATTTTATATCATTCTTTATCTTTTGAAATATATTTATATATCTTTATCTTTTATATTTTAAAATATGTATATCAGTCAGCAATAACTTTTACTAATTTCTTTGATTATTATTTCATCTTGCTTAAGTGTTCTTTCTCCTGGTTTAGTCTTCCTTATTTTGAATGTCATTCACAACCAGTTCTACAGAGATGAGTTTGGAAAGTAAATTATATGAGTTCAAATGCTTAAAATACTTTCCCATTTTTTAATCTATCTTTTGGCATTGGAATAAATGTGTCATTTATATCTGCTAGCTTAAACAGAAGTGCTACCTATTTAGCAATTTAACCAATTTTTTTATTTTTAAACTTTAACTTGTATACCTTTAAACTCATTATCTTCTCCCCCAACATATATCTATGCATAGACATATACTTATATATAATATATATCTCTTTATATATGTATATATTCATATATTTATATATCTCTATGTATAGATATATATCTTCAACATTTCCTCACTATGGTTCCAAATCACCTATACCTTGTTGGGAGGGCAGTTTTCCACTGTATATGTTTCTTCTCTTGTGTCTTTGTGTTGTTTTCTTCAAAGTAATAGTCATTCTTATTGTGTGCTCATTTTGGGAGTTGATAATCACTTTGCAAATTCTTTTTTTTTCAACACAGAGATGAGAGTGAGCATTACCACCTGTTTGAATTGAGAGAAGGTTGACCAACCTGGATGCTTATCTAAATATTTCCTCTGTCAACTGCCATTGATTCCTGTGATACAGACAGGAAATAATTTTGCTGTTGCCACTGTTTCCAACTTCTTTAGCAAATGATTCCATGTGTATTTTCTGCTATGGTTTTCCTTTTTGTTTTCAACCTCAGTGAATATCATTTTTCATGATTTCACAATTCCTCAATTGTCAGGAATTTTCTTTGGGAGATTCATGAGTCATCCTTGTAGTTTCTTGGTGTAAATGTGCCCATCAATCTCTGTGTGTCTTCATGTGTAGTTTAAATTATATTCATATACTAACTTACATTTATGATTTTTAATGCCCATATGCATATGCAAGTATTCTATATTTACTGAGAAAACTGTGGATATGGATTGAATGAGGGAAGTGTGGCTTGTGTTCAGGCTGCATTCTTCCTTCTTGAATACAGATCCCATAGACTGTGAATCCTTCCCTTTATTGTTTTGTGGAAAAGTTCAGAATTTTAATGCCAGACAACTTTTACAATGTTTTTTTTCTTATAGTCTTCTTTTTCTCTTTCTGTAACCCTTTAAAATATTTATAATAAAATTATGTTATTTTAAATTATGTTATTTAAAAATTATGTAATTTTTTAAAAAATATAATCACAATCATATATCAATATCTATTTCTTTTCAGTTTCTAGAAAAATACATATACAGGAAATCAAATTACAATAAATACCTTCACCAAATATATCCCTGCATTGTTTGTCCATACTCATACAGTTTCCATGTACACAGAGCCATTGTGAATCTCCACATGGATGACCATCCTGAACGTAAAAGTTATCTTGACATGATGCAGATGTACCATTGCAATATTCAGGGAGATCACATTCATCATCGGAAGACCTGCATTGCTCTCCTTTTGGTTTAAACTGATGATGTGAGGTAAATGAGATTGAATAAAACAGAATGTGAACATATAAATATTATAAGGAATGATAACTTACATAGGTGATATAGAAATTTAAAAAGACTCTTACTTGACAATTATCACAGCATGGTCCCATATTACACTGGGAGGTGACTTTTAGTGTACAGCCGGTAGACTCACAGCATGAGTTTACATTTGCATTACATTCCTGAAAGGCAAACCAAATACTCTTAAATGTCTTCCAACTTTTATTTACATTGGGTACATATTTTAATGATGTCAACATAATATAGTATATACATCATATATACTAATTGTTGATGCTTAACTTACATATTGGCAAACAGAAAAATTAAACCCACTTATTCATGTATTTAACAGAAATTTATTAACTACCTACAATGTGATAGACTGTGTATTTTTCATATGCCTAGAATAAGTTTGACTATATTGGTAGTAGGGCTTTCTGAAACCTTGGTGGCCACCACAGCCATCTGCAAGAAACTCTCTGGCTCTTGTAGACAGAGATAGTAAAATACAAGACATGAGATGCAAGTTATGACTTAACAATTTCATTAGAGTGACCAGTTCTTACTCATTCTTTATGCATCTACTGTATTTTAATAAGTCAATAACTTTTACGAGATAGTCAAAGTTTATTTTGCTTTTAATTCTCTAAAGATGAAAAGCTAAAAAATGTTTCATATGACTAAAATTATTACCTTTGTATCACTCATCTAGTATTTCATGATACCTTGTGTTTTATGCTGTAATTCATCTGTGCCCCCTGATTCTGTTTCTTTTAAGTTCTATTATTAGGCTTAATAAAATCAACATGTAAGAAAGCTGAAAGCTGGAGAGATGATGAATCACAAACTGACATGCAGACATTTTTCAAATCCCCAGGGATTTTAAATGGGGTTGATTGGGCCAAAAATTTCAATGAGTTACACGAAAATAAATCATGTATTTCAGTGATCTTCTATGAGTCATAGCTTAGTAGGGCACACTAAATTTACAGTATTTTTCATGACTCTTCTGCTTAATCTATGTCATTGCTAGTGCTATCTATATATGGGATTCCAGAGAACCCTCTGGAAGTTATATAAGAGGGATTTGGGACTCAATTATATGATATTTAATTGGGCCAAGAGACACTCCTGTCAATTTTTATTAGAAATTTTCAAGGTGTGTCCATTTAGATCAAACTAGCAAAAACAGGTAGGTACTGAGGAATAATTTCTTAAAAGTGTATCACCCAACTAGCTATCTAAACACACACTTTTTGTACTGGAGAGGGTACATGTAAATGACTTTCACTTTGGCAGTAGGAGACACTGAGCTTTGTTCATGTCTTTTTGATTCTCTCAAGTTCATACAACTCACTGAGTCTCACAATCTCTGTCTCCCTAATTGCATTCCATTTATCTGGGCTCATGCCATCTCCCTCTGATATAGTAGGTTTTCCTAAGATTTCTGGGGGTTCAAAAACCAACTTTTATGGATTGTGTATTACCTAAATCTCTTTGACTTAAATATTGACCTAGATCAAAATACTCAAAGCGAGAATGTGTGTCCTATGTTTTCTTAATTGTAAAACCTTTATATTTTTCTGAATGGCAGAGGATTTTATGTTAAGAATAAATACAAAGAAAATACACAAGAAGGGCAGTTTAAACCTAGGTAAACTCAGCTGTAGAATTAATGATTGAAAATCACTTGTACCAATAATCTACAAAATAATCTATAAACCACTAAATCTGTACATTAATATATAAGTATACTCATTAGTTTATTAAAATCACTACATGCCTTCTTAAGGTTTTTGTAGAAAAGTAAATTTGATAAATTATGGAACATAACAGTGTAACACTATAACAATTAATTATTTTTTGATGTAATTCTGGTATATATTCTTTTAAATTAGTACTAACATTTGTAGTTCCACAGTCACATGCTTCTCCTTCTTCCACTATGCCGTTACCGCAGATTGCAGCTTTGTATGTTGGGTCCAAACGTGGATGATTTTGAAGACAGAGGGCTTTTGGCTTTGAAATGAAGTGTGCAAAATCCTCCATGCTGCAGTTACTAAAGAGCTTCACACCGCTGGAATGACTAAAAATACATTAAACTGAAAATTTGTATGTAAGCATTGCATCCATAAGCTGTCTAACCTAGGAATAAGCCACTCCATAGCATTTCACAACAAACAAAATGCTCAATCAGGTTAGCATGAAACTTTCCTTATCTGTGCACAGTGAGTCAACTGTGCACAAATTTGTATTAAATATTTTAGTAGGCATAAATAATCAATACAATTTTATTAGATCTTAGTTATAATTATCTGTGACACTGTTTTTTTTTCATAGCTCCTAACTCACACAGTGGTCTATCTCTGCATCATTTTTGGCTTCCTCTTCTTTTTATGACTGGTAAAAATTTTCATACCCTTGTATTGAGAAAAAAGATTGGGCTTTTTCATTTCTTTCTACTACTCATAGGTAATATTTTTCAGTTCTACCTTTTAAATAACACCAATACCTGACAACTCAGATATCTGACTTTCGAACACAAACTAATCACTTAAACTTGAGATCAGTATCCAATCTTTACTCAGTGTTTGCACAGAGAGAACATTTCCAAACACAAGTCTAGCATAACATTCCTTTACTCCCCTTTATTCACTTAGTGATATTGATTTTTTCTTGAAAATATTTATCAAAAACTGGAATATTATTTATTTAACTATTTATTGATTATCTTCTTATACTAGTTTTTTTGGCTCTAGGAGAAAAAACGTTTTGATTGTTTTGTTCACTATCACAAAGCTAAGAGATCAATGATTTTTTTTCTTTTGTTGATTCTAGAGAGGGGGAAAGGAGGGAGAAAAAGAGGAAGAGGAACATCAATGGGAAAGAGAAACATTGATCAGTTGTCTCTTGCACACACCCCTAACTGAGGACAAAACTTGCAATCCAGGCACATGCCGGACCAGGAATCAAACTTGTGATACTTTGTTTTGCAAGATGATGTCCAACCAACTGAGCCACACCAACCAGGGCAATGATTAGTTTTTAAAAAAATGAATGAGTACATGGTTAAAACTGTTGTAGATTCTTTGGTTGCCCTTTTACTATAATTTTTATTATTCTGAATAGTATTAACATATAGCAGATATGAAATTAATTGAATTTTAAAGCCATAGACTCAAACCTTAGTCATTTAGATTACTACAGGAAAATGTTTCTCACATGAGGACTATAAACAAATTAGGGAGTTTTGAACAAACTACCAATTTCAATTTTTTTTTTTGTTTTCACATCCTGGGTAAACATACCCTTCAGTTATATTAACCATAATGAATGGATTTATTATTACATTACCAACAGTTTAGATGATTTCTATCAATCTAAATACCAGAAACCAAAGTAGAAAGAGCAACAGAAGTTTAATTATTACTGAGCCTCAGCAATGCAAGGTATGTTTGTTATGTGTGAACTGGTTCACAGGGGACATACTTTTTGGGAATGAAAATGTTTTCATTAAAAAGAAAATATAATTATATCCAACTGGAGAATTTATTTGCAATGTGAATCTTTGCACAGATTTTCTGGATATTCCCATTCCTCATTCTCTCATTTTTTCTTGATAATAGAGCCTCTGATTTTCAGTTCAGTACATAACTTCCTGTATAAATGCCCACATTTTTTAGCTTTTTATGAAGTTAAGACTGGGCAGATAAAAACATTAGATAATTGGCTTAAAATGATGTCATAAATTCTAGTTCTAGGAAGTAATGTTGACAGCCATGCTTTCATGTCCTGCTTTATTTTATTGTTGATTTAAATTTGGTTCATTGTAATTAAAGCTCCCATCAAAAGCTATGAGATTACCTTGGAAATGGAAGCCACTATGTAGAAATCTGTTGGGAACTGCCCTGCCTGGTTTCAGAAGCTCTAACCCCCACATGGCTAAGGCTGAGTGAGCCACTAAGGAGACAAAGTTTATTTCCCTGGTAGGGGTGCCACTTCTGTTCCTCTTACTTCACCCTGCCTGGCCCCCAATGCATGATTAGTTAGCCAATGATGGGTAAGATTCCTCAAGGGAGGGACAACTTAAGACAGGCACGATCATGGGGGCCACCAGGGAAGGACTTGGGGGACTATAGCAAAAGGGGGTGGTAGAACCTTGCCCCTCGGCTTTGATATAGCCTGAGTCCTCAATTCTGTCTGAGAGAAGTCTCCTAATCTCTTGGCTGTCTTACTTCCGCTGTCTGACTTAATTCTGAAACAATGAGAGAGGGCGGTGCAGCCCTGTGCAGGAAAGGGCGGGTTCCCCGGGGCAATCAGGCCTAAGAAAGAATACAAAAATCCTGTGAAACCCGCTTTACTAAGAATGCTCTCAGTTTTCTGATAAAGGTCCAAGCAGGAAATGAGTTTGTTTTCCTTTAGCTAACAGACCCTGACTCAGAATAAGCCCTCATAGTTCTTTGTATGTTATTTATTGTTTGATCCTTACTGCCTGGCAATGATTAATGAGCTTTACCTGTGTTCTTGTGCAAACTGACCCCAATAAAAGCTTATTGAGGAAAAGAGTCTTTGCCCTTCTCTTTTGAGAGATCGGCCACCTTTCCTCCCCAAGCAGATCATGTCTTGGTAGACATATTCTCATCTGTGGTGAATGGGGGTGGGGAGGGCCCTGTGGGCGGAGCCCCCCACAGAAATCAATATAAAATTATACTGTGAAATGCCACATAATTAATAGAATATTCCAAAATTAAAATAAACTCTTTTGTTTAAGCCATCATTACTTTGGATTTTCTGTGACTTGCAGCAAAATCTAGCTGCAAAATGTGTCTTAGTAAATATAGATCTCAATCAGGTTATTGCTGTTTAAATCACATTTCAAACATTCATTTCCTCACCACAAAACTGCAAAGCATTGATGACAGAGTGCAGTGCTCTCATTACAATGTGGGAGAAGAATAAAATAGAATATCTTTTTTCTTATTTACATGCAAAATATGTTTTTTAATATTTTGCATTTTTCAGAAGCAACACTATTGGACATAAAGTAAATAAAACCAATGTTTTCAAATATAACTTTAAAGAGTTTATTAGAAGCATCTCCATTACCAACTAAAAACAAAACCAGCACCTCAACACCCTTACTTTTACTGAGACATTTGTACAGCATGAAAAGAACCAAGCAAAAATAAAAGACAATTATTAAATGTCTCAATAAATTTCAACTGCTATATAGCTAAAAAGTATATTTTTGACCACACTGACATCAATTCCAAAATCAATAACAAAAAGATACTGAGATTATTCATTAATATTTGAAAACCAACTAACATACTTCTAAAATAATCCACTGGTCAAAGAAGAAATTTTTTTAAAGTTTGCAAATATTTCAAATAAATGAAAAACAAACTAAAAAATATAAAAAATTGTGGTATGTAATTGGAACTGTGGTTAGAGGGAAATATATAACTTTAAAAGGCTTACACAGAAAGGAAGTTTAAAATTAATTAGTTGTGTTTTTATATAAAAATCTAGGGGAAATAAGATGACCTCTAACTATGCATCATCATCAACAACAACAACAACAACAACAAAACAAAGTGGACAAGCAATAGGAAAAAGTGAACAAAATTAAAATATGGTCTTTTAAAAATTCAGTTAATTTGATGAAACTCATTAGAGTAATTGAGAAAAAAGAGAAAACACAAATTTTCTATATCAGAAATCACAAGAGAAAATATCTAAAGGGCAATGTTACTTGTATATATGGAGTCAAATGTTAGGAAAAAATATAGGAACAAATAAGATAAATACAAAAAAAAAAAGCATAATGTGCCCTGACCGGTGTGGCTCAGTGGGTTGGCCATCCTCCTGCAAGGCAAAGGATCGCTGGTTTAATTCTTGGTCGGGGCACATGCCTGGGTTGTGCACCAGGGCCCCAGTTGGGGGCATGCAAGAGGCAACTGATGGATTTTTCCTTTGCACGTTGATGTGTGTCTCTTTTTTTTTATACCTCTCTTCCCTTCTCTCTAAAAATAAATAAATAAAATCTTTTTTAAAAAGGATAATGTATTACACCCAAGTGTGGTTTATCCTCAGAAAACAAAGTTATTTAAATAATTGAAAATAAAAAAATGTATTTTTAACATATTGACAGAATAAGTAGAAAAAAATGAGCATCACAACACTTGAAGAACCTATTCATTATGAAAACTTTGGAAAACAAGAAGTAAAAAAGAACTTCCTCAATCTAATTTTAAAAGCCTCCTTGAAAACATTTACCTATAACATATTTGATGGGGAAAGATTTGTCCCTAGATCAGAAGTACAGCAAAGACACCCACACATTCCATTTTTTTTTACACTTTACTGGAGATCTTAGCCACAGTAGAAGGCCAAAAACAGAAATTGAAAAAATGTAAAGATTAAAAAAGTTAATGTAAAACTGTATGTACATTATATAATTATACATGTATAAGATTCTAATAAAGCTAGTTTTAAAGTCCTAGAACTAATAAGTTAGGTTAGCAAAGCTGTAGGATATAACTTCAGTATAAAATAATCAATAAAATTTCTGTATATTTTCCACAAACAACTAGAAATTTCATAGTCACATAAATAGGCACAATTAGAAAAAACAATATAGGTCAATATTTTACATTTAATAATGTCTCCAAAAAATAGTGAGGAAACTGCATTTTGGAGGGTTCTAATGATAATGGGACTAATTCAAGCATCCCCAGAAAATAAACTACTTTCAAAATTTAACAAAGAATAATGACAATATTTAGGAAGCAGTTTAGAACATTCAAGATCCTCTAATCCTTCCTATCATTTCTTCACCATTATAACTTATCCTTATTATATTTAGTATCATAAGCAACATATCATCATTTAAAAAAAAGCAATAATCAAAGATAAATAAAAATTAAACAATCAGTGCTCAATATTATTAATGAGCTACATAAGATGTCATTTGTCTTTATTTAGATTAACCAGAAGAAAAGGCATGGGCTTTGGGAATGTGATCTTAGGAAGCAAGGCTAAGAGAGCAGGAATAGAAAAGGAGAGAATGAGGAAAAGTCCATCTAAGTATGTTTCATTGAGATGGCTGTAATGGCTTCATTCTGCTGCGACCACAAATTTGTCTACAGAATACTTAATCAAATTGTCCTTGGATGGTCAGGAAGCTGAGTTCCAAAAAAATGGTTGAAGTTTGCTCTTGTAAAGGGGGTGACTACCTTCATTTTAAAGGTCATTTTATGGATAGCTTAAGGAAGAAGCTGGTTAACATTTACAGATTTCAAAATGTTGACCAGGTCATTGAGTTCTACCTATGAAGGAAATACATTTTTGGTGGAATATGAACTTAGGATATAGAAATCTACATACTTGTGCTCATTCTAAAGTAATTCACATTCCTCTTTCCATAGTTCTTTGTCTCTAAATATCCAATCTTGCAGCATCCAGATCCTTGAACGGATACCCAAATAATTTGCTGCGGCTCAGGCTATGTAGGTCCCGATCTCTGGCACATCTCTCATACAAGATGGAAATGAATTGTTTGCAAATATGCTCACTGGGACATTTACCATTTCCCACTCTATTTAGGTCTTAATCTAATTGGAGAATAATGTGGAACAGTACATTTCTTTTATTCCAACTAGAATATTGAGAGGAACTGCTCTTGAAACAAGAGAGCTTTTCTTTCTCTAGCAGCCAGTTTTAGGGACCCTCCATTTGGCCATTTGTGTGAAGTGATTGAGAAATATTGGTGCAATAGGTGTAGGTGCCATGGGGATCTGGAATCCCTGTTTGTGTTATTGACTTGAACTATCTGGATCTTTTTTTAGCTTGTTCCCAGATATAGTATTTGGGTCATCAGATAAATTAATATGCCCACTTGATCTTACAATGTTGTGGATCTAAACATATGCAAATTATGAACAATTATTCACTCAGTAACATTGTAACTTAGTGTTTTCCAGATGCATGCTCAACTCTGCAAGCATCCAGTAGCCCACTAGGAGCTGAAACAGAACTCTAGGGGGTCTGCAATACAAATCTTTGATATTTGTCAGAGATTGCACATGAAACCTACTCTACCAAGAATATCTTTAGTTTTGTTATATTTTAATGATCGTAAGTGCCAAAGAACAAGGCATCTTGTATCACATCCTGCACCTGCCACAGTGCCCTCCATATACAGCATCTCCTGCCTATGACGTCCTTGTTGTCATCAGATCACTCATTGATTCAGTTCAACAACCATTTAATAAAAGTTTACTGGTGTCACTTTTGGGATAACTATTTTGATATGTGTTCCTTCCAAATCAAAACCTGAGAGAAAAATTTGAATGCAAGTAGTTTTCAGAAATGATTGTGGAAGCAAGACAAGGAAATGGAGAGAGTGAGATGTTATCAAGTTTGCTGCTGTAGACAGTTGGGCTTGATTTTCTAAGACATCTTCCAAAAATTGTCCAACGGAAAGATAAGAGGCTGACTCCAGTCACTGACTGGATAACGGATTTTCTAATCCCTGACCATTTGGTCCTCATTTTATAAAATCTCAGAGTGTATTCTAAAAATAATAATGAAAACAGCAAATGCACTAGGTTTTGAGGCATGATAAGGATATGGCAAAACACCTTCTCTAATGACAAAGAAAAGACTGAATAATAGCATCTAATAAAACCGATGGATGCCAAGACCTCAGGCTGAACCAGGGTAGGATGGAGGAGATTAACATGGAGACAAGACCACATTAATAAATCATTCTAGTGTAGTAATTACAAACCAGTGTTTTGCTTATCTTCTCAGGCCTTAAATTATTAAAATCATGCAAGTAAACTTAGTGATAAATGTAGGGGTAGATCACATATGACAAAGCAAGTGTGACATTAGATTAGGAAATATTGAGATAGATGTTTAGCACTTAGATTATGTATTTTGACCTGGGGATCACAGATCACAGCTTATATTTGACCATTTTTAATTATTTTAAGAGCTTAGATTTTGAAGACACCAAATTTATTTTTGGATAAATTCTATGTATAAAGCATTTAAAATTAAAGCAACTTACATTGCTTCTGGGTTCATTATGCAGACGGCTCCTGGGCACTGGCATTTGTCAAGGTCATCATAAGCTATCCCCATACTCAGGCTCAGTAATTGAGCTATAATAACTGAAAATGATTCCATACTAATGGTTTTAGGGTGCTGGAAAAAACCATACATGTACAGTCACATTTTAGGAGATAATTCATTTACTGGGAAAATAGTGTTAATTATTAGAAATAGTCACATGACAAAATGGAATAGAGGCTTCTAATATATTAACCGCAGAAGTGCCATCCAAGCCCTGACTGGGGCAGCTTATGGATTGAGTGCCAGCCTGGAAATCAGAGGTTCCCTGGTTCTATTCCCAGTCAGGGCACGTGCCTGAGTTGTGGGCCAGTTCCCCAGTAGGGGGACCAGTGAAAAGCAACCACTCATTGATGATTCTTTCCTTTCTCTCTCCTTCCCCTCTTTCTAAAACTAAATAAATTAAATAAAAAAAATAAAAAAGAAGTGCCATCCATGTTGGACTAATTTGTTATAGGCACCATTATCAATATAAGAAAAATAGAAATAGTGAAATTTGAAATTTTACCAAAATGTAAATGTAGGGTTCATTTGGTGACATCAGAGCAAGATAAAAATTGCCCAAGTAATATAATTATGCCTAATAATAATTACAGTCATGTTTGTATTAACAAATTATTAACAGATCATGCTCATTTATAATTTGGTTAGAGATGATATTTTACATAAATGTTTCACACATTTTTAAAAAGCCATAAATTAATATATAGAATTAATTTATATTATGGTAATAATGACCAATAATGAGAATGCCTCTTTCCATATATTTAAACTTTATTTTCAAAGCCAAAATGCCTTTATTATTTTTCTTCATAAATATAAGATGCTTATTATAGCAAATTTTGACCATACTAAAACATACATTTGAAAAAATCCACGTCATGCTAGCTCTTCAAATATATCTAATAACGCTTATATAAATATACTTCAAGGCAGATTTCTAGGAATGCATTTTGATATCTTCTGTTTGCTTCTCTAATTCAACTCCCCATCATTTTCCACCCTGCTCTCTAACTCAGAATGACACCAATGGATTATGTCAAAAGTATCTTTTGCCCCCTGCTTTACTTTCGTCCAACAGAGATGAGAGGGTGAGAAAAGAGCAAGTTGTTTATTACTGTCATTGTCAGGAGTCCTGCAACTGCCTGAATCCTTGAGTGGAGGTCTCTACAGTCTGTCTGTGACCCTAATGGAATAACTCTGTCCTTTCCTTCAAGCCCGACTGACAAATTAAATATCTGTATTATAGCCCTGAGATAGTGCAAAGTCCTTACATTTTGCATACACATCGATAACAGTCACTTTATCCAATTACCACAGTTGAATGTACCATCCATTTTCAAAGAGAGGGAGAGAGAAGAAAAGAAACATAAGAAGATGAAGAGGGAGGAGGAGGAGGAAAAGGAATAAAGGGAGGGGAGGAGAAAGGGGGAGGTAGAAGATGAGGGAGAATGAAAGCAGGAGGGGAGGAAAAATGTTTGATTCCATGGAAAATAAAAAGAAAGATTCTGCTAAATGTCAGTAACGTAATAGGATATTGTAAATAGTGATATAACAAATAGTAAGGTGGTATATTATTAGTATAGTTACTTTTGTTTTCAGGATGTTGTAGAAAAGGCTAGGTAATGATTCAAGGCCACTTTATAATTATTTCTCTTTCTCTATTAGTCCTGTTCCCTCTTATCTTACATAGCTTGGTAAAATGAAAATAGCAGCATCCAAAAAGTTTCACTTTATTCATTTGTATAAAAGCAGTCCTGCCCTGGCTGGCGTGCTCAGTGGATTGAGCACGAGCTGCGAACCAAAGCATTGCAGGTTTGATTCCCAGTCACGGCACATGCCTGGGTTGCTGGCCACGGCCCCCAGCAACCGCACATTGATGTTTCTCTCTTTCTCTCTTTCTCCCTCCCTTCCCTCTCTGAAAATAAATAAGTAAAATCTTAAAAAAAAAGCAGTCCCTTGTAATCCCATGTGCAATTGCCCTTTTATCCCCTGTCTTCGTACTAGCATATTTATTCTGGTTTTTCCTTTCATTTATGTGGTATGGTCAAAAGATGCAGTTTGTGTTAGAGATTACATCCCTTTATGTTCTTTTCGTGGCAATCTCACATTAGGCTTCCTTCCATCAGTCAGCTAGGGCTGCCATTATAAAATACCACAGACTGGGATGGCTTAAATAGCAAAAATTGATTTTCTCACAGTTCTGGAGACTAGAAGTCCAAGATCAAGTTGTCAAAAGGTTTGCTTTCTGGCAAGGTCTTTCCTCCTGGCTTGTAGGAGGCTGCCTTGTCACAGTGTCCTCACATGGCCTTCTTTTGTTTACGCACAGAGATAGTTGTCTCTGGTGTCTTTTCTTCCTTTCGTAAGGACTCCAGTGCTCTCGGATCAGAGGCCCACTCTTACAACGCACTTGAATCTTAATCACTTCCATAAAGGCCTGATCTTCAATATATCGTCACATTGGGTTAGGGCTTCAATGTATGAATCAATTTTAGGAGTATGTAATTTAGGCCATAACAGGCTAGTATGAAAAACTTGAAAAAGATACATACTGGAGTGTGAGAATTTCTTACAGGATACTGTTATGATTACTCCTGTTTTGAAAATGATAGAAAAGTTTGGCCCATGTGTCCTTTATACATGTTCCTTGACAACCCTTCCCCTATTTTCCCACATTATCCCTCTCCTCCCTCCCCTCTGATTACTGTCAATTTGTTCTTTATTTTGATGTCTCTGGTTAAAGTCAGGGAAGGGTAGAGTGGGGGGAAGTGGTGGTGGGGGAATGGGGATAACTGTAGTTGAACAATAACAAAAAAAAATAGAAAAGCTAAAATTATATTTAGCATTGGAATATTTAAATATTTTATATAAAAGTTTATAACTAAGCAAATAAGTTTCTTTTCATGAATAATAGTTGCTTGGGGCAATACTTGTCAAATAACAACAGCAGCTGGCTTTTACTAAGGTTTCTTATGTGCCAATCACTAGACTGATAAATTTGCGGGCAAATAATTATTGATATGTCCTTTATTGTACAGCATATGATGACTTACTATATATATGCTTGCCATGTTTGCTTTGTAAAAACTTCTTCTAGTCTCTAATATTAAAAATCAAGATTCTATGTACACCTTTTAGATAAAGCTTGTTAATACCATTCTGACTTGCTAAATTTTGGTCTGAGAAATAGTTATCTAAGTATGATTATTCCTTCTAGTAGACCTTTAAGTGTTTGATTTGTGAGTGTTAGGTATATATAAGTTCCAGTTAGTAAAATTTTGTTTCATTCTAACTGAAGAATCACTTAAAATTTGTATCTATTTTACAGGAAGAGCATTTGGCTACTTTATACCATTGATATATCAAAATTCCTTTGGTAATATATTCAGTTCTTTTTCTTACTCCTTATGGATAAAATTTCTGTGGCATTACATATTTGTTTAGAATTTTTGAGGAAAAAACAATTTGATAAATTTTATTTTTAGTATTTGAAACAAATATTTTTGTTTTGATTATTGTCTTTTGAAATTATTAATAACATTTTATATATGTGATGCTTTCATGCCTTTTAAATAATTTTGTTTTATATAAAATGCACCATTCTAGTTCCAGCCAAGATGGAACTAGGCATAGGTAGAAACCCTTCGCTTCCTCACACAACCAAAGGAGGATAACAATCAATTTAAAATCAGTAAACAGCCAGAAGTGTGAGAAAATCAAACTGCATAGAACTCCAACAACTGCAGAATTACACAGTCAAACAGACCAACCAGACTAGTAAGGTGGCCAACAGGGAGAACCTGCAGCAAGGCAGCAGACTGTGTGAGTGGGGCTGGCATAAGGGAAAACTGAGACTCAGATCTGACTGTGGATATGGCAGTTGCCTCAGAGGGAGAAACTCCCAGTCTCACATGAGAGTTCATTGGAAAGTGGGCTAGAGATGAGCAGAGAAGCTGCATTGTTCCCTTTTGGACCCTCCCCCACAGGCAGTGCAGCAAGGAGGGTAAATAGCTAAGGCCCCGCCCACTTACAACTTAACAGGTGCCCCAAAGAGAGAAATATGGCCCAAATGAAAGAACAGAGCAAAACTTCAGAAAGAGAGCTAAGTGATGAGGAGATAGCCAAACTATGATGGAGAGTTTAAAGCCCTGGTAATCACAATGTTCACAGAACTTATTGAGCTTTGTTGAAAAATGAAAGAACAAATGAAAGATACCCAAAATGAAATAAAGCAAAATATTCAGGGAACCAACAGTGACAGGAAGGAAACCAGGACTCAAGTCAACAATTCGTAACAAAAGGAAGAAATAAACATTCAACCAGCACAGAATGAAGAAACAAGAATTCAAAACAATGAAGAGAGACTTAGGGACCTCTGGGACAACTTGAAACATTCCAATATCTGAATTATAGGGGTGCCAGAAGGAGAAGAACAACAGCAAGAAATTGAAAACTTATTTGAACAAATAATGAAGGAAAAGTTCCCCAATCTGCTGAAGGAAATAGACTTCCAGGAAGTCCAGGAAGCCCAGAGAATCCCAAAGAAGTTGGACCCAAAGAAGAACACACCAAGGCACATCATCATTAAGTTACCCAAGATTAAAGACAAAGAGAAAATCCTAAAAGAAGCAAGGGGAAAGGAGAGAGTTACCTACAAAGGAGTACCCATAAGGCTATCAGCTGATTTCTAAAAAGAAACCTTGCAGGCAAGAAGGGGCTAGAAAGAAGTATTCCAAGTCATGAAAGGCAAGGACCTACATCCAAGATTACTCTCTCCAGCAAAGCTATCATTTAGAATGGAAGGGCAGATAAAGTGCTTCCCAGGTAAGGTCAGGTTAAAGGAGTTCATCATCACCACACCCTTATTATATGAAATATAAAGGGACTTCTTTAAGAAAAAGAAGATAAAAAATATGAACAGTAAAATGACAACAAACACAACTATCAACAAATGAACCTAAAATAAAGGAAGAAAAACAACAAAAACAAAAACTAAGCAAACAGCTAGAACAGGAACAGAATCAGAGAAATGGACATCACATGGAGGGTTTTCAGTGTGGAGGGGGAAGGGAGGAATAGGGAGGAAAAGGTACAGGGAAGAAGCATAGTTGGTAGGCATTAAATAGACAGCGAGAGGTAAAATATGGTATAGGAAACAGAGAACTCAAAGAACTTATATGTACAACCCATGGACATGAACGAAGGGGTGGATAATGCTGGAGGGTTGGGGGATGTAGGGTGGAGGGGGGATAGAGGGGAAAAAATTGGGAAAACTGTAATAGCATAATCAATAAAATATACTTTAAAAAAGAATGCACAAATTTCAAATGCCTTGATGTGGTTTAATATATATACATATATAGAATATTTACATGCATACACACATTCATATATATAATTTATTTATAGTATTGTATGCGCATACATATATACACATATTTGTGAAGTGTGTATGATACATATCTGTGCAACTACTACACTGGGCAAAACATAGCATATTTTTATTACCCAAGAAGTTCTCTTCAGCAACCTTCCAGGAATTACCTCCCTGTAATTTGTGACTTCTATTCTAACTTTGAATAAAATGGTGTATTTTACCTACACATTAAAATGGCATAATAAAGTCAATATTCTTTTGTTTCTGATTTATTTTGCTCAACATACAGTTTTTGAGATCTATCAATGTTGAGTGCATAATAGTAGTTTTTTGTTTTTGCTTGCATTATGTGAATATACTACACATGTTTATCCATTTCATGGATAAGAGGATGCAGTATTGTTAAAGATATCAATGTCCCTCAAATTTGACTAAAGATACACTTCAAAATCAATAAAAATCCAAGCAGTTTTTGTTGAAATTGACAAGCTGGTTTTAAAATGGAAATGCAGATAACTCAGAATACCTAAATCAGTCTGCAGTAGTGGCAGTAGACTTTACACTAACATTTTTGATGATTTATTATAGAACTAGTTATTAAGACAATGTGTTCTTGTTAGAAGAACGGAAAAAAATGATGATAAAAAATCCAGAAAGATGGGGATGAGTAGGGCGGGGAGTGTGGTGGGGTGAAAATGGAGACAACTGTACTTGAACAACAAAAAGAGAAAAATAAATAAATAATTAAAATCAAGACTTTTTTTAACAACAACAACAAAAAATAATCCAGAAAGACACTAGAAATATGATGCTCTGATTTAATAACAGAGGCACCACTAGGGTACGTACAGTAGGGAGGGTGGTGGGTCCTTAACATCAGAAGGCAGAGTTTCAAACTGTTGGCTTCTAGTGAGTATTGGCCACTGCTGATTTTGCAGTGAAAAGGTCAGGCAATGATTATCCCAAAGAAATGTGGAGAATAAGAAAAACGAATACTAGAGAGCTCTTCTCTGGCTGCTCCTCTCTCTGCAGAGACACTATCCTCCCCATGAACCACACACTTTCCAGTATATGATGGTATTTCCTTCCACTTGGTAGCTAACTTGCCTAGAGAGAGAATGAGTTCTGCTCTGCTTTTTGATAATGGATGAAGGTCCTTCTTCACATGAGAGTTTTATATTTCTTTGTTGCTTGTGACTGGGTAAATCAGACAAATGCCAGCTTTTGAGACTAGGTCATAGCTTGCACATAATCATAAGCCACATTTTCCAAACTATGATATGTGAATATTAAAGTTCTCTTCATTTGATTGAGTTATCTTTTTATGTCTTCACTTAGCTTTACCTGTTCAATGAAATAAGAGTACTATGCATTGCCTCCCTCAAACTCCAACACACACTGTACAAACACACACACACAAATAAAAAAAGGGAAGCTCTCTGTGTCAGAAAAACCACAGCATTGTGAAAGAGGGGCAAAAACATATCGGGTTTAAATATACCAAGATTTTCTACTATGATAAATAATACCAATTTTAAATACACCAAGATTTTCTCTAAGAAAAATAAGGAGAGCATTTCATTCTGTTATTTTTCACCTGTGCTCCACAAAACATTTTAAGGTAATTGATAAATAGTTTTGAAAGTTTTATTTTAATCTGGGTCATAATTATGTTACCTACAATAATTAAGAAAACATACAAAATCTAAGCTTGAAATTAAAATCAATAAATTAACAAATAAATGTTAAGCACAGGAAAATTCATGACCATTTTATAAGACTAAAATCGATCACTACATTAACTTTCTAAAAGAGTATTTTGAACTCATGAGAAGAAAACAGCAAAAACTTTATGTGTATTAAGTTCAGTATGGACTTGCTATAGTTCAAACATTTGTCTCAGTGGACAACAGAGACAGAGATCATTAGATTCATTATGCGAATATGAACATCCTTAGAAATAATTCAGAAAGAAAATATCTAACTCTATACCATCTAAACAGCATTCTATTTATATGTCTCAGCCAAGCAGATGATACCAACCAGAGCAACACTTCCTCCATATTGTCTATCGCACATCTTCCCTTGAAAGGTTGCACCAATATAATTTGCTTTTTCTCTGTAACTTAAGTTTAAAAAAATCATAATCATATAATTTTGTAAAAATAATCACAATTAACATTTAATTTGCTTAATCTATATTTTTTATATTTATATAATATATGCATAGATATTTTCATCTAACATTAAGGTAATAAAGTATAGGAAGGGACAATATGTCTGCTTCTTTTGAAAACACTAAAATAGATTTTAAAATAAATATTGATTATAAAGTGTATTCTCAAATGGAATTTCTTAAATGAAGATTCTGTTTTTTGTAGTAGTCATTAAAAATTAAAATATGTTTTAAATAATCAAAATAAGAAAATTAAATCAAATTTCTCAAAATTAGAAAAAATGAGGCAATATAGTTGACAAATAAGCAGAGTCACCTTATGGATTAAAGTTTCCATAGAAACTTTAATCAGATAGAATTCACTTGCCAGAGTCATGAACAGTTATGGCATATAGGTGGGGCAGAAAATAACATAAAGGATTATTATTTTTAATTATGCATATTATTTTATTTAATATAATAATATATAGACTCTGGACATTGATTTGAAAAGTAAGCTTATTAAACAGAAAGGGAGTCATAGTTTTAAAAGCAGCGCAATGTGAATGTGGTATGTTGGAGATGTTTAAATATATAATAGGGTTTCTATTTCTTTATTATTTTTATTTTATGGAAATAAAGCATAAAAAGAAACCCAAATTACTATATTCATAGAATTCTGTTCCATTTCTTCAAACAGATGTTTTTAATATTTTTTGTATAATTAGGGACATTATGCTGTAAGGCAAAAATCATACAGTAATAAGACTGAAGAAATAAATTTGTAATACAAACAAATAAGTAGAATGATAATTCTAGAAAACCCCTATGGTGAAAAATAATATTCACACAATGCTGTAGGTAAGAAAATCTCATGAGAATATTTTTCCCTAAAGACCTGTCAACTGTCAGAAATTAGTTCAAATATGGATATGTTCTCTTTGTATAGGATTCAGTAATGCTAATACATGCTTACACAAGTAAAAATGCCATATCATGTGGACGCAAAACAAGATAAGATCTTTTCCATCTTAAAAATCTGTGTAATAATTGATTAGCATCTCCAGTTACTGGAATTTTGTTTTCATCTGTCCAAAGTTCCAATGAAGACAGAATTATTGTAATATTAAATGAAGTAAAAATCTAAAATAGAACACATAAATGAAATAAATTCAAATATCATGGTCTAAATAGATTTCAAAATTAAGTGTGAAAATAAACACTATACTGGTTACAAATGTTAAACAATTCAACTTTAAGTCTGTTTTAAATCTTATAATACGTGCTACTATGGAACAAGTTATCATTAACATCTGACAAGCTCATACTTAGGCACGTCCTATGTCAAATGCTTTATTTAATTTGATCCTCACAATAACCTGTTTTGGTATGCGCCAGCGACTTTTAACCAGTGTGCCACGGCACACTGGTACGCTGTAAGAGGCCCACTGGTGTGCCACAAGAATTTTTAAAACATACAACATTTGACTATTTAGTCAGGTACACTGACTTCTTTTCCCTTAGATTGTCCAACAAAAAATGACAACAGCCAACACAACAACAGCTGTCTGGCGTGAATAAATAAAAATTATGAGTATACCATTTTTTTGTCGAACTGGCAAAAAATAGATTTTTTTTGGTGCACCACCATAACTTTAATGATTACTTTGTGTGTTATAAAATGAAAAAGGTTGGAAATAGCTGGTTTATACAATTATTATTATTTCTATTGAACAGTCAGAAAACTGAAAATTACAATGGCTACATAATTTTCCCTATTCACATAAAATGTGTTTGAGGCAGTGTCATAATAGAAACTTGGAATTTTTTAAGTATACAAGCAAATGCAAAAGTACTAAAAAGCAAATACTTACAGCATTAGTCAAACTAATTAACTGGAAAATTTTTTGAGTGACAATAGCTGTATCAGAGCCCATATGATGATACTGAAAAAGATAATCACACATTTTAGATCTAAACATATATTGCTTAATATTTAATGAATGTTTAAATTTTAATGTAGTGTTTAAACTGCTCATTATTAGTTGTTTAACATTAAATATTATAAAAATATATATATTCAATGTGAGAAACGGGCTATATAAAAGGCACAAAAAGACACGATAAAATCCCCAAAACAGAAGAGGAGGAATACTTCCAAACTCATTTTACAAGGTCAGCATTACCCCGATCCCCAAACCAGACAAGTACACAGCGTAAAAAGGAAATTACAGGCCAGCATCTCTGATGAACATAGATACAAAATCCGCAATAGAATGTTGGCACACTGAAATCAAGAGCACATTAAAAGGATCATGCAACATGGTCAAGTGGGATGTATTCCATGGATGCAAAAATGGTTAAACATTCACAAATGAGTTAATGTGATACACTATGAAATGAAGGGAAAAATCATTAAATTATTTCAGTTGATATATAAAAAATCATTTGACAAAATTCCAACATTTTCTCAAAATAAACACTCTCAATGAAATACATATATAAGGAACATACCTTAACACAATGAAAATCATATATAACAGGCCTACAACCAACATTATAATCATAATCAATGATGAGAAATTAGAGTTTCCCCCTACAATCAGGAGCAATACAAGGATACTCAGTCTAACCACTTTCATTTAGCGTAGATTTGAAAGTCATAGCCAGAGAAATTACGCTAGAAAAATATGCATTCAAACTGAAAAGGGAGAAGTAAAACTGTCACTGTTTGAAGATGCCATATGTTATGTAGAAAACTCGGAAGTCTCCACCAAAAAACTGTTAGAACTAATAAACAAAGATGATAAAGTTGCAAGATAAAAAATAAATATGTAAAAACCTATTTCATTTTTATGAACTAATAGCAAACCACCGGAAAGAGAAATTCAGAAAACAACCCCATTTACAATGACATCAAAAATACCTAGGAATAAACTTAACCATGGAGAGGAAGGACCTGTACACTTAAAACTACGTGATATTAAAGAAAAAATTGAAACAAACCCCACAAATGAATGCAAATATATTCAATGCTCAAGAATTAATATTGTTAAAATGTGTATACTATACAAAGCAATCTACAGATTTGATGCAACTCCTACCAAAATTCTAATGTCAACTACGAAAGAGCAAAGTCATAGAACCTTCAGGACTGGGTGAAATAACCAGATAGTCTGAGAGATTTAAGAGTAAATCAACTTCAGTGGAAAAGTGTTTGACCTCAGTTATATGTGAAATTTTTGAAAGGCACACTCAGAGACCCAGAGAATAAATTGTTGGTTGTCAGAGCTAGGTGAGAGGGTTTGGCAAAATAGGTGAGGGGAATCCAAAGGTACAAACTTTCAGTTATGAAATAAGCCACGAGGATGTGATAAACTATAATGGAAACTATAGTTAACAATGCTGTTTTGCATATTTGCAAGTTGCTAAGAAGGGAGATCTTAAAAGTTTTCACTGGAAAATAAAATTCTCTTATTATGGATGGTGACAAATGTTAACTAGACTTATGGCGAGTATGTTGCAATATATACAAATACTGAATCATTATGTTGTACATATGAAACTAATATAATAATGTTGTATGTCAATCATCCTCAATAAAAAAGAGAGAGAGAAAGCTATTCAAAGCTTTAATCAGGAGATTGATACAATCTGATTTATATATTAATATATAAATGTCCTAGCTTTATGAGATGGAATTAAAGTTTTTTGTCTTTATAAAATGAATTGGGAGCTTTCTGAACAGTTTAGGACAGTGATTCTTGGATTTTTGTTTGTGTCAGACTCATCTGGAGAATAAATTTTAGAAACTTGGATTTATTGAAGTTGCAGGATCTTGGTGTCTGTTTATTTTTTTAACCAAATTTTCTAGGTTATATTTATTTATATCAATGAATGAAAATTACTAGATTAGAATACAGAGTAATTATCTGCTATTAAGAAGTGAGATAAAATGTAACTATAAGCTCAAAGTTCCTGGTGAGTTTTAAAAGGCAAAAGATTTATATGATCTGAAGAGAAACCAGAGTATCCTGATGAGATTTAAATGGTAGTTCTTTAATTATCTTTTAAGTTTCTTCTACAGTAATTGATATATTTGATAAAACTATAAAACAACTATATTCATGAATGCAAATGCAAGCATTCTAAATATTAGTCAATAAATTTCAGTGACATATCAAAACAATAATGTGATGATGAGGCAAATTTATTTTTCGGTATACAAATTTCACCATCGGTGAAGTATGTAACATTATCCATTATATCAAGAAACTGAAAGAGAAAATTTGCATAGTCATGAAAATAAGTGCTGAGAAAGCATTTGATAAAATTCAGCAGCAATTCCTAATAACAACTCCGAAACAAATTGAGTAAAATTACTTAAAGACCGAACACAATGATAATGGCAATATGAACAACTAAAAAATTGGTGGTAAACATTACTTAAAATGAAAAAATCAGTTAAATTAAAATTGGGAAGTGTATAGCTCTTCCCTCCATTATTTAATGTGGTAAGGGAAGTTTTAGTGAATGCAAAAACATAAGAAAAATTTTTAAAAACTGCTGTAAACACTAGAAAGAAGAAATGGAACTATATCTTCGAACTTATATTTTATACTAGAACACACATGAGGTTCTAGTAAAACTGTCATTATTAAGAGCAAATGTAAGGTGGCTGGATATGGAAGCTATCTACAAAAATTAATGTTTTTCTCAATCAATATGAAAAATGTATTTATAATACTGAAAAGTCTAAAGTACTTAGGAGTAAAAATAAAACAAGAAAGGCTATATGCCGGGGTCCAGCCTCAGCAGGGTCTCAGGGTCCCCGAAGGATGCACGGCTCAGGCCAAGCGAATGAAGTGAGACACCGGGTGGGGTGCCGGAGGACAGCCAGGCTCTCTGGGCCCGACTGACTCACTGAGAAAGATCAATCTCTATTTTCATAGGGGAGGTTATACAACATTCAATGCATAGTGTGATTACTAAAACAGAAACAGTTACTATAGAAATAACTTCAAAAAGTATAGAAGGTTTTACAGATCAATCATGTTAAACAAAGAAATAACCGAAAACTACAGGAGGTCCCACGGATCAACCATACTAAACAAAGGTTATTTGGACCAACAGGGTCATTGATCAGACAGCCAATGAAGCTATACAGGCACAGACTTTCAGGTGCCAATTAGTAACTAGGTGTCTATTAAGATTCTAGGGATTGGTCTAAGTTAAAAGGGTGCAAGGGGTGATTTATAGGTCATATAGAAATTAGCTATTGTCCACTGAGGTTAAATTTGTCTAGGTTAGGTAACTGGTTTCCTGCCTAGGTCTTTTGATTTATACATCTTGAGGGGGGGCATGTTTTGTATTTGTTTCGGTGTATTGAGATTATTATTTCCAACTAGAGCTCCTTGCTTCTTTACACTCCTGTCCAGGGTATGAGAGGGGTAGTGGCTCTAATAAATCTTAAGCTTGTAAGTGGTGACTCCTTAAGAAACATTCCTAGCAACAGCTTCCTCCAGTGTTCTGGCAGTTGGTTTGCCCATAGTTTAATTTTGTCCTTAACTTCCCAGGTGGGGGAAGCAGGCAGCATTAGGGTTGCTAGGGGTCTCTATTCTGTGGTCAGCAAGTCATTTCACACAGAATCAGAGACATCATGCAGATTTTTTGTTATAACACATAGGTATCTAAAAATCCCACCACCTATTGCTAGTGGGGACAGGCATACAGGAGGAGATAGACAGGAGATCTGGCCACAGTCGCCTCTGCTGTGCAGATGCATCTCATCCGACCCGACTGTGTCAAGGGTCAGCTGTTGCTTGGCTCCCAACAGCTATAAATCTTTGTTTTAAAAAAACTAGAGTAGTCTTGTTGAAAGATGTAGAATCAATCTAAACCACACATACATGTTTTTCTTGGGTAAGAAGACTTTTATCACAAACTTGCTTATTACCCTAAATTAGTATTGTTTAAATGCCATGTTATCAGGAAGTACTATAAAGGACACATGGACAAAACCAAGGGGCAGGGTGGAAGCAAGGGAGGGGGGTGAGTTTGGCTGGGGTGAGGAGTATGGTGGAGGGAAAATGCAGACAACTGTAATTGAGCAACAATAAAATAATTTGAAAAAAAATACCATGTTAATTAGAGTCCTAATTTGGGTGGGAGGATTGAGAAAATAATTTTCATATCTAAGAATAAGATCCTGAGAGAAAATGTGCAAGATAAGTATGAGTAAGAACAGAGTGGAGATTTGTCTGCTAGACATCATTAAACCATAAAGCCACTGTAATCTAGTCAGTATGAAGCCAGTTTATAAATAGACACATAGGTTAATGGGACATCAAATAGAGAATTCAATTACATCTGAGACTTTAATATCTAATCAGTGGTGCTGGCACAACAAGCTATTTATCTAAAAGAAAGTAAAAATAGACACCCATCTAAGCTAGAGTTTATCCTATGCCATATATAAAAATGCACTCCAGGTATATCAGAGTTAAATGCAGACAAATCTAGAAGACTACATGTACAATATAGGAGTTAGGAACATGTTCTTAATTAAAGCTGTGAACTCAAAAACTATTGAAAAATATGAAAGCATATTTGAATATAAGAAAATTAAAATTTTGTGCATACAAAAACCCCCACAAATAAAATAAAATCAGTTACCAAAGGTAATGCTTCAATATTTTATTGCAGGTAATAAACCAAGCATGGATATTTTTAACATCTAAATATTTGTTAAAAGTTGACAAGAAGGCAAAAAAAAACATTAAGAAAATGAGCAAAAGGTGTAAGTTGTCAATTCAGAGAAAAGCAAATACCAGTAGCCAATAAACATTAAATTTTGTATAAATTCATTATCATTTAAGGAAATGAAAATGCCAATGTGGTATAATTTTATACTCATTAAATGGAAAAATTAAAAAGAAATATGAGGAAGATAGTACTTTCAGTTTTAACTTAGAGTTGTAAAAAGTTATAGCCTTTTCACAAATCAATAAACAGAAGAGAAAGCCCACAAACTTGTGTCACTTTATCAAACACTGAACTTGGATATCCAATCATATACTGTGCTTTCCTTGTTGCTACTATGTATAAAACCGTGGTCCAGTCTAACATTTGTATTTTAATTGTACACATTAAAAGTCACCTATTCAAAGACATAACTAAAAATTCAAGCCCATATCATCACTTTTCATTAGTGCTTGGGCTTTTTCATTAGCAAATAAGCATTCCTCCACACTGAAAAATAAAGCAAGACAAGGAACAAACAGACTTCTTTCTCTTAGCTAACACACCAATATATTGTTTTCATTTAGCAGGCACTGCATATCAATGTTTCAGTCAATGACAGACCACATATATGATGGTAGTTGCATTAGGTTATAATTGCCTAGTGATGTTGTAGCCATGCACTACTCTCATGTTTGTAACAATGCTTCTATAAACAAACTTACTGTACTGCCAGTTGTGTAAAAGTATAGCAAATACAATTATATATACAGTACATAATACTTGATAATGATAATAAATATGTTACTGGTCTACGTATATATTATATATTTTTATCATTATTGTAGGATATACTCTTTCTACTTATAAAAAGTTTGCTATAAAACGGTGTGTCTATTCTGCCAGCAGCAGCAGCCTTGGACATCTCATATTTACAGTGTCCCTTAACTGGATCATTTTCTCTTGGTTTGCCATAACCTTGCATTGTTTTGTGAATTTAGTGTAGCCTAAGTGTACAGTGTTTATAAGGTCTATAGTAATCTGCAGTAATATCCTAGGCCTTTACTTTCACTTACCACTCAGTGGTTTGGAGAGCCCTAACACCACTAGCATGTAAAAAAAAAATGTACAGAGTTGCTTTCTGCCACATGGAATAGAGATGAGACATGACAGGTGAGACACCCTGTGGACCAGCCAACTCCAAGCAAAATGGCAGGAAATTTTGTGGTACTCGAACTTTCCCTCACCCTGCTCCCTTCTCCAGTGTCACATGGTTTACTCTGGAGGAGACTGCAACCCATTCCCAGTTTCTTCCATCAAATCAGGGATTGCAGAGCATGTCTTACTTGGAATGTTCTAACCTGTCTAAAGGTCGCATGAAAGGCTGGGATCTAACTTACTTAAGTCAGATTTCAGGTATCATAAAGGAAAAGCCATTACTTGTGAAATTTTCAGGGGGATGACAGATAGTCAGATGTCTGGGGCAGGAGATTGCAGGTGAAGACAGACAACAGATCGTTTAAAGCCCTGAGGAGAACCTGGGGTGAGACTCTTTGGAAAATCAAGATATTCAAAAGCAGCCTTGTAGATGGCGAAGTTAAGAAAGCTCATCAGGACACATGCTTAGAAAAGACCTGAGAACATCCTAAACTTCCCCTCAGCTGACCCCTAAATTGTGAGCAAGGCCAACTCATCAATTAAGGACTGCCCTGCGCAGGGCCAATCTGCAAAAACTGCAAGAGGTGTTTATTTTTTTCAAATGCTGAATTTTCAACAAAAAGCACCAGATTCCTTTGTTTGATGTGTTATAGCAAAAATATTATAATAATATAAAATGTTAAAAAATGAACATTTATCTCTCTCAGTTCAGGAAACTATAATGCCTAAGACAGAGGCTCCAGCAGATTTAGTGTCTGCTGAAAACCCTCATGCTGGCTCATAAATGGTCATCTTGCTAGCTTCTTCTTGTGTCCTCAGATAGCAGAAGGGTGAGGGAACTTTCTGGATCACTTTTACAAGGTCTCTAACATCCTTGACAATAGCTCCACTTCAATGACTTAAGCCATTCCCAAAAGCCCCACCCTCCAAATAGCATCACATTATAGTAGGTTTTGATGTGAGTTTTGCAGGAGAAACAGAAACATTGAGTCAACACAAGGTGAACAAACAAACAAATAAACAAACATGTCCTAAAGGGACAAGATAAATAGGGAGAAACCACCCTTGCAGAAATGCAGGGTACCAGACAGTCTTTAAAGTATGTCTAGAGTATGCTCAAAGAGCTGAAGGAAAACACTAAGGGAAATCGGGAAAAAACATATAAACAAAATGAGAATATCTATACAAATACAGAAATAAAAAGAAATTAAATAAATTCTGGAGCTATAAAATGCAATAATTGAATTGAAAATTCACTGGAAAGATTCAACAACAGATTTGAACAGGCAGGGTAAAGAATCAGTAAACTTGAAGAGTAGACAGTTTAAGTTATGGAGTCTAAGGACCAGAAAGGAAAAAAAGGGATTTGTAAAATATCATTATGCAGAAGCAATATATGAATTATTGGAGTCCGAGAAAAAGAGATTATTTGAAGAAACAAATAATTACTAGTACAAATTGACATAAAGCAAATGAATCAGAATATACTTACCAAATTTTTTTCAACTACAACATGCATTTCTATATACTGAGAGAACTCTGTAAGTGGCTGAAAAAAATCCACATGAAAATTAAAGAATTACTTAAATATTTAGTGCTTATCACTACTTCATTAATTCAATGTTGAAAGATTCAATTTCACACATAAAAATAGAATCAGATAATATAAGCAAAACTAGGTACCAAAGAATCATTTGCTGAGTATTTCCTTTGTCACCTCTTTTACAGCTGGTCAACCATTTAATTTACTCAGAAAACAACTTTCCTTTACCTTCCATTCTCCATATTCTCATTGGTTTTAAGCTATTTATATTATTCACTTTTCTGAATAAAGCTTTTCCATTGATTCCCATTACAAAAGGTGTGAATTTTTGTTTGCTTAATGCTGTGATTATGTCTTATATGTGGTATGGTTTTATCTATGATGCTGAATGTGTAAGAACCCATCTCTGTGTTTAGAGGGGTGATATTTCATCTGAAGAATAAAGTTAATCCTTGTATAAATCACCTCAGAAAAAGGTGAGCAACAGAGAATCAAAATGACTGACTTTCTTAAACTGTGCAATAGATATCTCAAAGTATAAATTCTGGGTATGATGTCATCCACCTAAATTATAGTGGTTAGGTTAGGCCAAAATATGAGCCCAGATGAGATTTAAACTCTGGTATATCATTTATGAGACTTCAACTCTGCCAAAAATGGGGATAAAGAAAGAATTATTGTATTTACTATAAGGCAATATTAGTTTATTTTCATAGTTATTTTTACATGAAGATTATCTAAGAGGAATGCACTAGGAAAAACTTGTAAGACAGACTTTGCAAACTCTTTAAGACTATAGTATAGATAACTCAAAATATCTTGTTACTAAAATAGCATACTATCTACAAAAAATGGATAAATATTTAGAAGCAGAAAAAGAGGATAAAATGTAAGAAATTGAGGAAACTTTTATAACATTGTGTTTATTTTAATGTCTGCATTATTTTATTTCTTACATTAAAGTTTAAAACTATACCATTTTAACCCTGACTGGTGTGGCTCAGTTGGTTAGGCATTGTGGCACAAAGCAAAAGACCACCGGTTCGATTCCCAGTCAAGGTACATGCCTGGGTTACAGAGTCACTTCTCAGTCAGAGTGCATATGGGAGGCAGCCATTGGATGTTTCTCTTTCACATCAGTGTCTCTCTCTTCTTTCTCCCTCTCTTTCCACCTCACATAGATGAATCAATCAACCAATTGGTCCTTAAAAAATAACTATAGTTTCTTAAAACCATCATCCTTAATATAGTAAGTGGAACATTAAAGAGAGAATAAGAAATATGGGATTTAATAGAGGTAGAGATCAGAAAAGTGATGGTTATACGAATTTAAAAGAAAAAGTTGAGAAAGATCAGTTAAACAAGTTTAAGGCTGATTGATCACTCATTTTTCCCCACTTTAATATTCTGTTTCTTGGCCCAAGCCTTGGAAATTTCAAGGTTTTGTTAAAAAAATACGGATGAAATCCTGCTATGGTCTGTTATTTTTTATCATTTCTATTCAAAATTAAACACCAAATGTTTCATGATAGTTTAGTTATAGGACTCCATCCTTTCATTAAAGTCCCTAAACAAGGAAATAACACTACTTTACAGGAGGATAAACATAATCGCTTAAATCAGTTGAGATAAACAATGTATTAATGGATGAAGAGTTCAAAGTTATTTCTTCATTTTAACCCACATGTGTTAGTTGTCTAACATTCACTGAAGTAATCCTTGTTTGTCCTTGTTTATTAATTCATTTAATGAATAATAAACTTTTATGGGAAAAATAAACTATTTATATTAGCCGAATAAATTTATGACAAGGATGCATTTTTCAGGAAAGCTGTTGGAAGATGAGCAGATGGTATATTTCACATGACCTCAAAAGCCATCTTATGGAGTAACAGAATATGGCTATAGAAGAAGACAAAATGCTTAGATATGTATTATATAAATAAATATAACTTTGACTGCAGTAAAGTTTGCTTTGGTCTAATAAATATTAAAGAATTGGAGGGGACTTCTGGCCAAGATGGAGGCATAGATGGATGTACTTTGCCTCTTTGCACAATCAAAAGAAAGACAACAACAAATTTAAAAACAAAAGACAACCAGAACTGTCAGAAATACAAACTGTATGGAAGTCCAACATGCAAGGAGTTAAAGAAGAAACATTGATCCAGACTGGTAGGAGGGGTGGAAACAGGCAACCAGGGTGGGGAGGACCCATGGCAAGGTAGAGGCTGGAGAACAGGGGCAGGTGAGGCGATGGCTGGTGGACCTGGCAGTCCCACATTCACATGCAGAACAACTGGGAGGAACAACTGGAGAGTGAGACAGACCTTGCAATCCAGCGTTCCAGCTCGGGGCAGCAGGGCCTCAAAACCTCTGACTGAAAAAATCTGTGAGGGTTGAGGCGGTGGGAGAAACTCCCTGCCTCACAGGAGAGGTCACTTGAGAGTCCCACAGGGTCCTAGAACCTACACAAGCCCACCCACTAGGGAATCAGCACCAGAAGGGACCAGTTTGCTTATGGGTAACAGAGGAAGTGACTGAAAGCCAGCTGAGAGTTGAGCAAGCAGCATTGTTCCCTCTCGGACCCCTTCCCCACATATGCAGTGATGTGGGTTGCCCCACCCTGGCAAATGCCTAAGGCTTTGCTCCTTACTACATAACAGCTGTGCAGATACAAACCCCCCCACACACATATGTACTTTGTATATATGTATATGTGTGTGTATATATACATATACATATATACATATATACATACATATATACATATGTACATATATACATATACATACATATGTATGTATATATGTATGTATATATGTATATACATACATACATATACATATGTGTGTGTGTATGTGTGTGTGTGTGTGTATATATATATATAATATATATATAGCCCTAATGAAAGAACAGATCAAAGTTCCAAAAATAGAACTAAGCAATGAAGAGAGCCAACCTATCAGATGCAGAGGTGAAAAAACTGATATTCAGGATACTCACAGAAATGGTTGAGTATGGTTGCAAAATAGAGGAAAAAGTGAAGGCTATGCAAAATGAAATAAAGGAAAATGTACAGGGAACCAACTGTGAAGGGAAGGAATCCAAGACTTAAATCAGTGATTTGGACCAGAAAGAAGAAATAAATATTCAACCAGCACAAAATGAAGAAACACAAATTCAAAAAAACAAAGAGAGGCTTAGGAAACTCCAGGACAACTTTAAATCTCCCAACATCCAAATCATAAAGGTGCTAGAAGGAGAAAAGGAAGAGCAAGAAGTGGAAAATTTATTTGAACAAATGATGGAGAACTTCTGCAATCTGGCAAAGGAAATAGACTTCCAGGAAGTCCAGGAAGCTCAGAGTCCCAAAGAAGTTGGACCCAAGGAAGCACACACCAAGGCACATCATAATTACATTACCCAAGATTAAAGGTAAGGAATCTTAAGAGCAGCAAGAGAAAAGGAGACAGTTACCTACAAAGGAGTTGCTGTAAGACTATCAGCTTATTTCTCAAAAGAAAATCTTCAGAGAAGAAGAGGCAGGAAAGAAGTATTCAAAGTCATGAAAGGCAAGGACCTACATCCAAGATTACTCTATCCAACAAAGCTATCATTTAGAATGAAAGGGCAGATAAAGCACTTCCCAGATAATGTCAAGTTAAAGGAGTTGATCATCACCAAGTCCTTATTATACAAAATGTTAAAGGGTTCTATCTAAGAAAAAGATGATCAAAAATATGAACAGTAAAATGACAACAATCTTACAACTATCAACAACTGGACCTAAAAAAACAGAAACAAAAATGAACTAAACAAACAATTAGAACAGGAACAGAATCATAGAAATAGAGATAACATGGAGGGTTATCAGCGGTGAGGAGGAGGAGGGTAATGGGGGAAAAGGTATAGGGAATAAGAAGTATAAATGGTTGGTAAAAAATAGATAGGGGGAGGTTAAGAATAGTATAGGAAATGGAGAAGCCAAAGAACTTGCATGTACGACCCATGGACATGGACTAAGGGGGATAATGCATGTGGAAGGGGTAATGCAGGGCACAGGGGAATAAAGGGAGGAAAAATGGGACAACTATAATAGCATAATCAATAAAATATATTAAAAAACAGAATATCAATATCTAAATGTAAGTGTATAAGGAAAAGTAAAAAAAAAGTGAGATGGAATGAGAAGAAGAGTTTTACTGGAGAGTAAAGTGAGTTGAAAATTCTAAGGAGGTTTAATTTTATTTCACCATTAACATTATACTTAATAGACTGAACCCTTTCCTCCTAAGATTAGGGCAAGATGGGGATATCTCTTCTCACTTTTTCAAAAAGTATACTGGAGGTGCTAACCAGGACAATTAGGCAACAAAAAAAAATGGCAAGTTATCCTAATTGAAAAGGAAGAATATAAACTGTCTTTATTCAAAGTGACATGACCTTCTACACAGAAAATCAGAGTTCAATAAAAAACTAATAAACAATTTCAAAAAGTCTGCAGAATATAAAATCAGTATACAAAGACTGATCATTTCCAAACACTAATAATGAGAAATGCAAATTTTAAATAAAAATTACATGTGCAATATATAATAATAAATAATAAAACTTGTAGAAATAATTTTAACAAAATAAGTTTACTTGATGACTTGAAAACTGAACTAGGCAAAACAATACAGAAAAATATTAAAGAAAATCTAAAACCAAAGAGCTATCCAATGTCCACAGATAGGAAGAGTTAATATTGTTAATTGGCAACATTCCCCAAATACATCTACAGAATCAACACAATCAGATGGCTTTTTTAGGAAATTGACATAATTTTTTTAAAAAAATGACATAAATTTTAAAATTAATTTGGATACTCATATTAATAAGAATAGCTAGAACAATGCTGAAGAAAGAAGAATGCACACTTACTAATTTCAAAACCTACTTCAAAGGTATAGTAGTAAAAAAACCCAAAAAGTATGGTTCTGGCATAAGAGTAAGCATAAAGATCAATAGGATGTAATTGCAATTGTGGAAATAGTTACTAACATTTATGATCAACTGATCTTTGAAAAAAAGGCAATGACAATGCAGTGAAACAAAAAATAGTCTTTTTAACAAGTGGTGTTGGGAACATTAGATATCCATATGAAGAACAATGAATTTAGAATCTTGCATCACCCCATATAAAAATTAACTTCAGTTGAATCATATATCAAAATGAAAGAGATTAAACCATGAAACTTATGACAGAAATATAGAAATAGATTTTGTAGCCCTGGTGAGATGGTTAATTTTATCTATCAACTTGACTGGATCACAATTCTTGTATACATATATATATATTAATGCGTGTGTATGAGTGTGGGTATATGTGTATATATACACATACATACATACATATATTCACATACACACATGTTTACATATATCCTTTTGGTTCTGATTCTCTCAAGAAATATATACCTTTAAAAAAATAAAAACTCCACTACTGTAGATGCAGATCAGAGCTGACTGAAAACCAAACCCAGAATCTCATTCTATGAGTAGATGAATCATACAATATATATTAAATTTTCAATATCATGGAGTGTCTACTGTTCAAGTGATGATATTAATTGGGAAAAAAATGAGATACTGAAAATGGAATGGGGACATATGTGAAAGCTCTGATGAATCTGGGGTCACTAAAACCCCACATTCTGGAGTCTTCTTTGCCAGCAAAAGTAGCTTCTCTGTCCCTGTATAAGGAAATTAACTGTGCATCTTGAGGGAAATATAATGGCTGTGCCTAAGGCAGCTGCCTTAAAAGACCCCGGTGATCGTCCTCAGGAATTATCTTCCATATTTATGTGGTGGTACTTGTATTTATTATGTCATAATTTTGATATAACAGATCTGGAGAAAGGAGTTAATCAGAAGACAATAATGGTCTAGGAACAGGGGGAAAATATGCCCCTAACAGTGAAAAATGCCAGCTTGTAGTCCTAGAAATTTGAATGAAAAGTTTTAAGGCTTACAATAAAAGCCACAAAATTTCTGGTACATCTTGCACATCTATCTATCAATCATGTGCATTCATGTAAATATTTTATCATATAAAATACATTATTTATATTGATGAATAGTAATAATCATATAGTTGCTCAATCACCTACCTCTATACTTTGTATTTTATAGGGCATTTCTCTTGGCTTAATATCCTCAGCGTATAAAGAAGCACCTTCATTCTTATGTTGTACTTGATAAATCACATGCTCAAAACCAAATGAAGGCTCCAAGGGCTCAATTCCATAGCTTACATTTTCAAACTGTAGTAAGCCCCTACAGATTTCAGAATACATTTAAATATATATATAATATATATAATATATATAATATGCCATTTAGTCAGGTTTTTGTTTAATAGTATGTAGATAATTTTCAATCTTAATCTTAGGCAGTAAATTAGGAAAAAATTCCTCACCATAAACTTACTGAGTGGCATGAAATAGTAGTGCTATTGGGATTTGCCTAGGTATCAATATTTCATGGCCTCCAAACATAGCAAAAGTCTTAATTCAGAATAAGGGTAGGACATTACAAGAATTTCCATACCATGTTTTTCCAAAGATTGTTTTCCACAATAAGGCATGCCTCACATTAGAACTTCTAAATATAATTTATAAATTAAAAAATTATTTCTAAAATAATATTCCACTTTGTAGATATAAAATTATATATCACAACCTGAGTCCAGTACATGTGCTGAGGATCACCATGGAATCTGGATAACCTTCAATATACCCTTGGTAGTAGCAAAAATTCTGAAAAATAAAAGATAAAGTACACTTATCTCTATTAGACTAACTCATGTTAAAGGTACTATTCCCAAATATTTAAAACAAATGCTAATTGGTGCATATACTTCAAATACTCATTGTTTCCAAAACAAATTTATAGGATTATTAGATGAGCATTTGACTCAATTATCCAATAAATTTCCCCCCCGGGTTCACAAAGAATTAATACATTTTCATATTATTTTCCTGTTATAAATTAAATATGTGATTCTGGGTCTTTAGGATCAAGGAAAAAATCATAAAAAAGCAATTTTTTTCATACTCTTCAGGCTTACTTTTACAAAAACAAAGCCAAACAAATTCAAAAAGACAAACTTTTATTTCTAAAACTATTTGAGTGTAACAGCATCACAGCTTGCATTGGATTAACCCTCCTACCAATTGCAAGAAATATAAACTCTGAAAAATAATTTTGAGCTCCAACTATGAAAGCTGGTAGGAAAAGGTAAGAGAAAGCAATCAATACTAGAAAGAAAAACATGGTATTTATGGAGATTTGCATTAGTTTTCACCTGAGGGCACTCCCAAGGCAGTACAGCACAAGGTAGCTAATGCTCTAAGGCAAAAACTGCAATGAGATACCACTTCACACCAGTCAGAATGGCCATCATAAACAAAGCAGCAAACAACAAGTGTTGGAGAGGTTGTGGAAAAAAGAGAACCCTAGTACACTGTTGGTGGGATTGCAGACTGTTAAAACCACTGTGGAAAACAGTATGGAATTTTCTCAGAAAACTAAAAATGGAACTGCTTTTTGACCCAGCAGTTCCACTGCTAAAATTATATCCTAAGAACCCTGAAACACCAATCCAAAAGAACCTATGCACCCCAATATTCATAGCAGCACAATTTACAATAGCCAAGTGCTGGAAGCAACCTAGGTGCCCATCAGTAAATAAATGGATCAAAAAACTATGCTACATTTACACAATGGAATTCTATGCAGCAGAAAGAAAGAAGGAGCCCCCACCCTTTGCAACAGCATGGATGGAACTGGAAAGCATTATGCTAAGTGAAATAAACCAGACAGTAAAAGGTATATACCATATGATCTCACCTTTTAACAGGAACCTAAACAACAAAACAAAGAAACAAGCAAAATATAACCAGAGACACTGAAATAGAGAACAGGCTGATAGTGACCACAGGGGAGATGGGAGGGAATTTCAGGGGAAAAAGGGAAGGGTTTGCAGGAACAAATATAAAGGACACATGGGCAAAAACTAGGGAGGGGGTGGAAATGGGAGGGAGGTGGGGAGGGCTGTGGGGGTTGTGATGGGATGGGAGTAAAAGTCAGAAAACTACTTGAACAACAATTAAAATAAAATTTTAAAAAATAAAGAAAAAACCAACATTTGCTTAGGCTGGGCTGCTCAGTTGGTTATATTATCATCCCAATACACCAAGGTTGCAGATTCAATCACCATCAGGACACATACAAGAATCAACCAATGAATTCATAAGTAAGTGAAACAACAAATATATGTTTCTCTTTCTGTCTCTCTGTCTCTCTCAAATCAATTAACAAAAACAAACAACAACAACAACAACAAAACAATCTTAGTGATTACATTTTCAGGTTCCTAGAAATTGAGGTACAATAGCCAAGAAAAGAAGGCAGAACAGAGCAAGGTCCCAAAATGTGGGCTATGAACTTAGATGTAGTTCTTATTTTACATCTAAACTGAGAATATGTGAAAGAGATCACAAGTAGTGTAGCAGAAACTAAGGCCAGAAAATCTAGAAAAATTGAGAAGACATATTGGCTGTTTCTGGACACAGAAAGGTAGAGTTTTGAAAGTGGCTCCAGCAAAGTTAATTGTCTGGTGGAATAAGAATGATACATTCTAGAGTAATGAAACCTAAAGTTCATTACTCTAGAATGTATCATTGAATATAGCCAGTATGATTTTAAGATATTAAATATGTGCATGTGGCTCATAGTCCAGAGAAAAATGAAAAAAAAAGGAACTGATTCTGAAATAACTCAAGATTTTGCCTTAGTAAAAAAAAAAAGGTTTAAAGCAGATATAAAAGTGTGATCTAAAACAAAAGGTAAACTTTGGCATAATAAGAAAGCAATTAGGAAATTCAGCAGAGAAATAAAGTTTATAAAATTCTAAACCCTGAATTCTAGAAAAAAAATAATTTTAAAATGTAACACACTGAATCGGTTTCACTGTACACTGGAGAAGGCAAAAAAGTAAAAAAATAAAATAACATATAGACTTATAGAAATCATCAAATTTAAAAGAAAACTAAGAGAAAAGAACCTTTAAAAATTGAACATATCTGCTGCAATATGTGGGATAATGTTATCTAACATGTTTAATTTAACTCCCAGAGGAATAAAAAGAGAAAAGAGGTACAAAATATTTTTAAATAATGACCAAAATTTCCCCAAATATATTTAGATAGAACAATTTATAGGTTGAGACACTGAATATACAAATAGACAATGGCTAGGTCATACATAAAAATGGAATTCTGACACAAAATCCACTGCAACCTGCCCAGGAAATCAGTCAACACCCTTACAGACAAGAGGAAGCCCAGGAAGCCAGCTTGCTACAGTCAGACATTGTAGGAAGCCATATTGCTGTCTCTAGTAACAATACAGGAAGCTAAACAATAACATATGAAGTAAATAAGACTTAATTAAAAATTTTTAGTTTACTTAAATTTTGTCTGTGCTTCCAACCTGAGACCAACCAGAGAGAGCTGAGTACATATCCCTAAACAAATACACAGGATGCTTTGCTTCTTGTTAGCCTACCTATAGCTTTCTCAGCCTGACAGGGGTCTCAAGAATTAGAAACTTTTGGTTTAAGGTAAATAGTTATAAGCCTAGTAAATAATGCATATGTTAAAGCTTTTGTTTCAGAAACTACAGATAAGGCACATCCTGGCTCATGGGAGAAACAGCCGACCTCCTGGGGCACTGCTAAAGATTACCACCTGGGGACAAGTGGAGGTACCCAGGCCATTGTGTTCAGAGAGAGATAGATGACTGCCTCCCCCTGGGAACAGCTAACCGCCCAGGAAGAGATTGCTGCGGTTTCTTTCACCTAATTCTCCCTGCATTTCAAAACACCTCACCACACCTTGTTTATTCCCTGTTATAAAAACTTTGACCTGGAAAGAGAATGTAAAACGGTTTTTTTAGGGTGTGAACCTGCTGCCTTCTCAGACCACTGGCCATCTGAATATGCCCATAAAGATTCAATTTCTGTCTCTGCTTATTGGGTTTGGCAGATGACAGGCAGCACAAGCTCCAGTGCCTTTTCCAGTTTCAAGCCTACCCACTTCCAAATGGGGCATACCTGAAGTTTTCTTTTTTTCCTTACTCTATGAAGCTTTCTCACCTTCTGCCTGTTTTAGAGTATTAAAATCAATGATCCTTATGATTTTATTAAATTTAGTTTTAAATCCTAGCTCTAGAAATCATACCCTTCCCTCTCACATAGATAGATAGATAGATAGATGATAGATAGATAGATAGATATCATCTATCTAGATAGATGATTGATAGATAGATAGATAGATAGATAGATGATAAATAGATAGATAGACTCCTCAGAGACCTAGCCTTTCCCCCAGATAATAAGTAGACCCTAAGGCAGCAGAAGATAGTAGTAGGGACCTAATGGGCACATGGTCCAGACCTTTGGCTGGCTAAAGATAACATCTAACTTTTGAGTTGGGTTTTTAGAAGTATAAGTTCCCCATTTCCAAATTAGCTAATATAATATTGAACTATTGTTTTTCTTTCTATACTGCAAACTCCTGATTGTGGGCTAGTGCACACAGACAGGTGGACTCATGGGAAATTGTTGGCTCCCAGTAACAGCAAGTGACAGTGGCTGGCTCCCTGGCAATGGCCAACTCTGAATAAATAGCTTTTGCTTATTTTCGTTTCCACAAGCTATAAGGAACTGAGTGCCTCATAACAAACTGATGGAAACCAAAAATAAAGAGAGAAACCTTTAAATAAACCAAAGAAATGTAGCACATAACTTTCAGAGAAATAATAATACAAACAATAATATTTCTCTTTCTCTTTCTCTCTCTCTCTATAGGTAGATAGAGATAGATTGATAGATAGATACAGATATATGTATAGACAGACATAGACATAGAGCCAGGATACAATGAAAGAATAAAATGCTAAGGAGAAAGAGCTCTGGCACACAGAATTATGTATTAAGAAAAAATATTCTTTTTTTTTAAGATTTTATTTATTTTTTAGGGAGGGAAGGGAGGGAGATAGAGAGAAACATCAATGTGCAGTTGCTGGGGGTTATGGCCTGCAACCCAGGCATGTACCCTGGCTGGGAATCAAACCTGTGACACTAGAAAAAATATTCTTTAATAAAGAAGATATGGAGAATTGACTTCTGGTGTGACAGAATGAGGAGCTCCACAAATCTGCTCCCTAGCAAAACAAGTAAAAATTATGAGTAAACAATCACTTAAGTTCTCTGGAAATGGTTGAAAAGACAACCTATCCTAAGGAAAAATGAATAAACAGCTAAAGACTATCAGCAGATGAAAGGATGTTAGAGAAATGGACAGATTGCAGCTTTTATCTGATTAACCTTTTTTCCTGAATTCCAAACCCCTTACCTACACTTTTTTTCTTTCTTATAAAAAACATTGGCTTGAAATGGAATGTAAGACAATCTTTTAGGGTACATAGTGCATCATTTTCTCAGATTTCTGGACATCTGAGTAAAGCACCGATAAAGATTCAATCCCTGTCTCTACTTATTGGTCCCAGTGGTGACAGATAGCACAAATGCCAACTTTTCTGATTTCAGTATTATGTATTGTGCATAATTGTATGTGCTATACTTTTGTATAACTGGCAGTGCAGTAGGTCTGTTTACACTAGCATCACCACAAATATGTGAGTAATGTGTTGTTCTACAACATCACAATGGCTATAGTATCACTAGGTATTAGGATTTTTTCTCCATTATAATCTTACGGGACCACCATAGCACAGGTGGTCCATCATTGACTGGAACATCATTATGTGGCACATGACTGCATTCATTACATTTGAGGCCAATATTCAACAACTCATTTCATTCAGATTACTAATAAAGCATTCTTTGCTTTGTCATTTTAATTATACATTTGTCTTTCCTGGTTATCTCCTGAGAGACAGGAAGTAGAATTAGGTGTTAGGTACAGCAAAATTATATAAAATTCAGGTATGGGATATTGTGCTTATGTATCTCTTTGTCTCTCTGATTCTAATTCTCTTCCCTCTTATACACACACACACACACACATTTGTGTATGTATGTCATAACTAATAGGGCAAAACTTCTTTTACTGGCCCTGTTTGCCAGAGATAGCTTGTCTGACTTTTGTTTTATGAGCCTCTATCCTCAGGACTAGAAAATTACTGAAGCACCCTGAAGGTGCAGAGGTCACATCTTACAAAACCAGATGTGCTAGACTACAAAACCCAAGCCCTCATCCAAAGATAACATCAGAACAAGATGTAGCCTGAACAAACCAACTGAAACATCTTGCTGTACAACTACCCCAATAATGTAATAAAAGCTCAATACCCCTACATTTTGCTGCTGGGTGTATTTCTCCAGAGCATACCCCTTTTCCCCCTGGGAAAGTGAATAAAACTTTGCTGTCTGCCTTTTCTTCTCTTTGTGAATTATTTTATAGCCTGTGTCACTGACCACCCTAACAATAACATGGTTTGACTATGCATTATTTATATAGCTCTAGAAACTACTCCATAGATAATTCATATATTTGCCTAGTCTATTCAGAAAATTTAAAGCAATTATTCACAATCTCTATTATTTATTCTGTTAAAAGCTTAGTTTCTATAAAAATGTTTTAATTTCAAAGTACTGGTAGAGTCCCAACATAGAAATCAATAATGCAAACAGAATAAAAAAATAGAAGTTTGCAGGGTAGGGCAAAGGTAAAAAGGAAAATGGTATTTCAGGCATGGGAAACTCATGCAATTGTATGAACTCTTCTCTATTATTTTTTCCAATAAATTACAGACATTAGAAAATGAAGCTACAAGTTCTCCCAATATATGAAAATTTAATATATGACAAGGTCTGTCCAGAAAGTATTCAGCCATGTAATATGAAAAATAGAGACGTTTATTGAAGAAGACACAAGATACAAGAAACATCGTACACAGGACAATGATGCCTCAGTCTCTTCAAAGACACATTTAATCCCAATTCTATGTCAAAATCTCAGACACAGTAGTTTTTGGAATCCCCAGATCAGCTTCTAGTTCTCACACTGTCAGTCGCCAATCTTTGTGGATTACAGCCTGTACACGTTCAGCATTCTCAGGTGTTCTGCTTGTTGCAGGCCTTCCAGAACATGGATCACTTTTAACAAATTCTCAACCACCTTTGAAGCATTTGTGTCACAATTTTATTTGTGCTGCACTCATTGCATCATCCCTGAAAGCCTTCTGAATCATGGGAATAGTTTCCATGGAGGAATGTTTAAGCTTAACACAAAATTGGATGCAGATTTGTTTTCTACTCGCTCAGTCATTTTGAATACAATGGCCACACTGTACACATGCTCATTCAATGGCATCTACCACCCCCACTGACTAGTACAGTGAAGTCATCATTGTTCACACATGCACATTCCAGTCTACTCTCCTTGGCTGCCAGATTACATCAATGTTGTGCAAATAGTTCTTGTTATATTAACAATAGCTGGACTTTTTCCCGACAGACCTCGTATACTTAAATATACATAAAAATTCCATGTTTATTTACTTAGTCCCTAAAAATACTTCAGAAAAGTCTTTGGATTCTCCTCTTCTTTCCAGATTTAGCTTTCCTAACCTAAGTCATGCTTTTTCATTTTAAGTATGTCTCAATATAGTCAACCCTTTGGCCATATAAGTATGTACATGTAAATCAACATGAAATAATAGCTTAAAAACAGCACAACCATTTTTGATTTGGATAATTGTCTGTGTAATAAGGCTTACTCAGGACACATCATCAAAAAGAAATGGTTAAATTTATTCCAAAACAAAACATAACTTTAACCCCTTGTATTCCAGCAACAAATGGACCCTAAGTAAGGCGATCACAGAAACTTACATAACAAAGGTAGAACAGACAATAAAAACCATACCTGAATCTCTTGTTCAAAAGGTTTCATATGTCCTGTGCCATTATAACCATAAATTCTAAAATTATGAGGTAAAAAAGCTCTGTAAAATAGATGAAAAGTATTTAATGGAAAATTTGTTTCCTAAGCTTATTTTGAAAAGATATTTATTTTGTTATATTTCTTATAAATAGGTAGATAAGCAGAGGGAGAAGGTGAGGGGAAAACAAAGAGATTTAGTCTCTGATTTTGTTCTTGCTTTACTCAAGTTCTGAGTTTCCAGTCCTCCCCTCACTCACTCTGCTGTTGTACCATCTTTCTGTTGTTGTTGTTGTTTTTTTTAATATAACAGGCAATCTATTGCCTCAGGGCATTTGCACAAGATGTTGCCCCTTCCTGGAATGTTCTCCAGCATGGCTCATTGGCTCATATACTTCAAGTCTTTCTTATATATCAACTTCACAGTGAAGCTCATCTTGATAAATTTATAAAAAATGTAACTTTCTCTATCAACAAGCATTGGATTTCCAAAGATATTTTTCACTTTGTTCTATATATTTGCTCAAGCATTTTAACACTCTTCCTAATTTACAGGGACCAGGAAAAGTAACACCTGCTTGAGTGTGGTTGGTAGGATAATGATATGGGTATAATAACTTACAGTTTTAATGTGAACATTTCATCTAAAATGTCATATGGTATGCTTGAGTGTGATATTGTTATGTTACAGAATTACATACCTATGATTTTTTAATAAAAGAATTTTTTAAAAGATTTTATTTATTTATTTTAGAGAGATGGGGAAGAGAGGGAGAAAGAGAGGGACTGAAACATCAATGTGTGGTTGCCTCTTGCACACCCCATACTGGGGATGTGGCCTGCAACCCAGGCATATGTCCTGACTGGGAATCAAACTGGTGATGCTTTGGTTTGCAGGCCTGTGCTCAATCCACTGAGCTACACCAGCCAGGGCCATAATAAAAGAATTTTTAATAACAAAGTGGCATTATTTTGCCAGATCCTGTATTTATTTATTATATCATTATTAGAATCATCTGCTAACAATATAAACTGAGAGATTCATATCCACTTTGTTTACTAATGTATCTCAAGTACTTAGGAAATAGCAAATGGTCAATAAATACTGAACTAATAAAACAAAAATTCAATAGATTAGATGGCCAGCTTACATTAAAATATAATATTTGTAAATGTGAGAAGAGACCTGACCAGTGTGGCTCAGTTTGTTGGATATTGTCCTACAAAGTGAAAGGTCATGGGTATCCCTGATTAGAGCATGTACCTGGGTTGCTGATCGGGCTTTGGTTGAGGCCAATATGAGAAGCAACAGATCAACATTTCTCTCTCACATTGAGGTTTCTCTCCCTGTCTTCCCCTCTCTCTAAATAAATAAATACAATCTTTTTAAATATAAGGAAAATATGCTTATAAAGCTCTATAAAGAGAAAGGTAGGTGTAAGTATCCCATTTTCATTTTCCCGAGCAACTATAATATAAAGATGGAGACTGGCATGGCAGTCTGGATTTGTTGAAGCAACTTGTCCAAAAACCAAGCCACTGACAATCAGAGCAAAGATTTTTGTCCTCTTGTCATGACAAAAAAGAAAATGACCCACAGTGAAGTGGGACTCCAGGGAACACATAAATTCTAAACTGAAAGCCCTATGAAGAAATTTAGCTGGTGATATGCAGGCACTGTTTTTTGGCAGAGAAAGGAAGAACCCAAATATCGATGCTTGTCCATGTTTGTCCCAAGGAGAAAGTCACTAATTATTTGGAGGCTTAGACACAAGCAGATATTTAGGGGTTTATGTAGGCTGAAATAAAAATATTGAACATTTGAAATGTATTAAATACATAACTCCCTTTCCTGTAAAACATTTGCCAAATTTCAGAAGTGATGCAGATGTCCAAGATGTTAAAAACATTTAAAATCTTTGAAAATAAAAGCAAATATTTTTTCAAAATTGATAATACAGAATCAACATGCTCTATGTAATTCAAGCATAGTAAAAAAAAGAAAAGTTACATACAAATATTTTTAAAAGACTGATGAAAATTAAAATAAACCAGTGTCAAAGGATAAAGAAAAAATATTACCTTCAAAGAAACAACAATAAGACAGAAAGCCACCATGTCAATAGAAATAAAACTGGAAGACAATGAAATAATAATTTAAAAGAACTAAAGTCACTTTTAAAAGTCATCCTAAAATTTATTCCAGCAAAAGCATTCCTAAGAATAAGATTAAGTAAAGATTTAACAATGAATACAAACAAACATAATTAAAAAAGAAGCAGATGTGTGATAGAAATACAAAGAATTCCTGATACAGGGACGTCAACTACAGATAAAAACAGAAATGCAAGAAGAAGTGAAGAGCACCAGAGTGGGTAAATTTATGGTTACATATAAAGGAATATTAAGTTTACTAAAAATAATAGTAATCTCTCTTTGGGTTTTAAAGGTATGCAGGACTATGACACATAAAAAAATAATGAAAAGGTAGATAAAAACAAGTGGAATTAAAGTTTAAATGTTCTAATAATATAGGGTAATTGGTAAAAGCAAAAGTGTGTATTAGATTCAATAACTCAGGAGTTAATATATTAATCTACAGAAACCACAAAAAGAAGAGTAAAAGGATGTATACAAACTTAATAGAGAGAAAATGGTGCAATATAAAATAATAGATTCATTAAACACAATGAAAGCAAATAAGTATAAAATAAAAAGTACAAAAGGAAAAATAATAAACTGACTTGAAAAATATATGGAAATCAAAGGATGAAGAAAAGTAAGAATATCTTAGAAATGTAGAACAAGACAAGGTATCAATACGTATTAGAGAGTTGTAGTAATTAATTCTGTGTGGTATTTGTATTGATAAATAGGGCTCAAGAATAACCATAAACTAAAAGAAGAGAAAAAAAATATAGGACATCCCTCAGAAACAGCCATTTGATTTATGACAAGGTTTACATTACAGTACAGTGAGGAAAAGGTTTTTTTTTTTAATAGCATGTGCTGGATCCATTAAATGCTAATAAGAAAAAATAATAAAATCTTGACTCCTATGCTCACAAAATACACAAACATCAACTCTGAATGAATCCAAGCACTAAATATGAAAGTGAAAACAATAAAAACCATTAGAAGAAAAATGTAGCTTAAATTCATGACTGTATGTAAACAATAATTTATTTTAAAATATGAAATATATAACTACAAACTAAACATGTTAACTTAAACTGTATTAAAAGATAGAATTTAAAGCTTGATTTAAAAATTCTAGACTAAATAAAAATTAAAAGGGGAAAGTAGTAAATACATAGTTAACAAATACTAAACAAAAAAAGCCAATGTAATTATATACCTATCAAATATATAAAATTTAAGATACTAATTATGAGAAAATCACTACATAATGTTAAAATTTTTATTTAAAATGCTTACAATCTCAAAAATGTACAGGATGGGCAAAAGTAGATTTACAGTTGTGAATACTAGCAGTTTATTCTTGAAGTATATTTATTAATTATTGTATTATTTCCCATACAAACAACTTTAAACCTACTTTTGCCCTACTCTGTATAATTCAAAATTTAGAGAATACAAGGAAACTGGTTAATTTGAAAATTATTACAGAAGATCATAACACATATATATTACAAAGGAACAAAATAAATAGAAAAATCAGTGTGGATATGGAAGAATTTTATGATTAAAAAGCATTGTAAGAACAATTGTAGAATATATACCATTTTTTAGTACATACAGAACATTTATAAGAAGTGAATATATATTACATCTCAAAAAAGCCTCAACACTCTTAAGGGATTAAAATCAGAGAATATTCTGTGATAAAAATTATTAGACATAATAATTAGAAATTGCCACATGTATTGACACCAAGATGAAATGAAATAATTTATGGGCCAAAGAAGAAATGTTATAAAAAGTAGAAAATGGGAGCACTTCCAGTGAAGATGGGTGGCAGAGATAAACACGGCTTGCATCCTGACACAACCACATCAAAATTACGACTAAATTATAGAACAGCCATCACTCAGAACCATCAGAAATCGAGTTGAATGGAAGCCTTACAACTAAGATATTAAAGAAACAGCATCCACTCAATCTGGTAGGAGGGAATGAAATGGGCTGCTCCCACATCCATGCATGGTGGATAAAAATTTGGGAGGAATATCTTAGAAGTGAGGAGTCCCAGCCCTACGAGAGGCCCCTGAGCCCAGGTTTCCAGAACCAAGAAGATAAGCTCCCAAAACTTCTGGCTGCAAAAACAAGCAGGGCTGAGTCAATGAAAGTAACTTCTGGAGTCCCAAGCACCTCCTCTTAAAACCCCACACACAGATTAATCAGACTCACTCCATCTGAGCTCCAGCACTGGAGTAGCAGTTTGAAAGGCACCAGTGGCATATAGTGAGGAACTGGAGAGTCTGGCATCAATGTGAGAGCTGGAGAATAGCTTTCTCTCAGACAGAAAGATGGGCAGAGGCAATTGTCCCTTTTCTGAACCCACCTGCTGAAGAGCAACAGAGCTGCCAGATGGGTGCCACATAGAGAATCCATCTATCAGGGTAACACTGTTTGCCCCACCCTGGAGATCCTCCAATTTATGCAAGCCATTAACAGAGACTTTTCCATATGAATGGCTGGTCTTGGCTCATGCTTTACAACTTCCTAAATCCTCTCAAACAAACAACAGCAGGTCTCAGTGAGTCCACAGTCTCCATACCTCTTTCTAAGTGTCCCCAGACCCAGCACTAGCAGCAGCCAGACTCAATTCATAGCTTGGCTTTACCTGGGAATCTCCAAGCCCAGCACAAGTGACAGCTTTCTCAGATTGCTTTATAGCCCAGGAGGGGTGGCCCTGGGCAGAACACAGGTGTGGGCTGTCCTTGGCCTGTACCATCCAGGAAATCCCAGGGCCTGTGCACCCAGTGGACAACTACAGACCATATCAGAGCACCACCACCTGGACCCTGCACAACTGACCCTCCATGGAGGGTGGAGGTTGGTGGTCAGTCATCACAGCCAGTCCTTGCAACTGATAAGCCTGGGTAAATCCCTCTCATTGACTTTCCAACAGCAATCAAAGCTCAACTACGAAAGAAGGGTATACTTAGCCCACATGAAAGGTGCACCTCGAGTACCCAGGTTGGATGGTAGGAAAGGCTGTGCCACTAGATCCTACCGAATACTTACTACATTAGGCCACTCCACCAAGGCAGGGAGTCCTAACAGCTCTAGCTAATACATAGAAACAAACACAGGGAAGCTGCCAAAATAAGATGACAAAGTAACATGGCCCAAATGAAAGAATAGCTCAAAACTCCAGGAAAAGAACAAAACAAAAAGGAGATAAGCAATCTATCAGATGCAGAGTTCAAAACACTGTTATGGGTGTCCAACCTTTGGCTCTGGGGCTGCAAATGGCCCAAGATGGCTATGAATGTGAACCAACACAAAATCATAAGTTTACTTAAAACATTATGATATTTTTTGTGATCACATGTTGCAATATATTTAATATGTGTCCTAAGACAACTTTTCTCCTTCCAGTGTGTCCCAGAGATGCCAAAAGGTTGGACACCCTTGGATAACGATGCTCAAGGGACTTAGTGAGGACCTCAACAGCATAAAAAAGATCCAGTCAGAAACAAAGGATTCACTAATTAAAATAAATAATAGTTTATGGGAATACAAATAGTACAGTGGGTGAGGCCAAGAATCAAATCAATGATTTAGAACATAAAGAAGCAAAAAAGAGAAGGAGAAGGCGGAGGAAGAGAAAGAGGAGGAGGAGGACGAGGAGGAGGAGGAGGAAGAAGAAGAAGAAGAAGAAGAAGAAGAAGAAGAAATCATAACAACAAGAAGAAAACAGAATTAAAAAAAATTTAAGATAGTGTAAGTAGCCTCTGGGACAACTTCAAGAGATCCAACATCATAGTGGTACCAGAAGGAGAAGAGAAAGAGTAAAAAAATTAGAAACCTATTTGGAAAAATAATGAAGGAAAGCTTCCCTAATTTGGTGAAGGAAATAGACATGCAAGTCCAGGAAAGCACAGAGGCCCAAACAAGATGGATGCAAAGAGGCCCATTCCAAGAAACATCATAATGAAAATGCCAAAGTTCAAAGATAAAGAGAGAATCTTAAAAGCAGCAAGGGAAAACCAGTTACCTACAGGGGAGTTCCCATAAGACTGTCAGTTGATTTCTCAAAATAGACTTTGCAAGCTAGCAGGGATTAGCAAGAAATAGTCGAAGTCATGAACAGCAGGGACCTATAGCCAAGATTGCTCCACCCAGCAAAAGTATCATTTAGAATCAAAGGGCAGATGAAGAGCTTCCCAGACAAGAAAAAAATAAAGGAGTTCATTATTACCAAACCATTATTATATGAAACATTAAAGAGAATTATTTAAGAAAAAGAAGATTAAAACAAAAGGAACATGAACAATAAAAAAGCAATACATACATATTTATCAACAATTGAATCTAAAAAAACAAAGCAAACAAGAAGAACAGAGATAGAATCATGGATACAGACATCATTTTGGTGATTTTCAGATTGGGCAGGGTGTGGAGGAATGGGTAAAGAGGTGAGGAGATTAAGAAGTACAAATAGGAAGTTACAGAATAGCCATGAGGATGTAAAGTACAGTATAGGAAATAGAGCAGCCAAAGCACTTATACGCATGACCCATGGACATGGACAATGGTGTGGGGATTGCCTGAGGGAATGGGGCATGGAGGATGGAGGGTACAAAGGGGAAAAATTGGGACAACTATAATAGCATAATCAATAAAATATAATTAAGAAATAAACCAGAATATACTTGCTAATGTTAAACTGGAGAAAATTCTACATATCCAAGATGTGATGGGCAGCTAAATAGTATTTAGGGGGAAAATAGCTTTAAATTAAACTAGATTTTTATGTAACTAGAAAATAAAAATGGTTGATGAGTAATTAGAATTCATTTGAAGTTGAAAACAAAGATCAAAATAACACCAAGAAATTTAACAAAGCAAGAAATAATATAAAAACCATTCAATATAGATGGTCAACAAAACAAAAACTAGTTCATGAAACAGTTATTAATTTCACAAAATTATGGTGTGATTTGGCAAAGGAAAAATAAAACAGGGATGAAATAACTATTATTGGAAATAGCAGTTTTTGAAAAACTAAGACAATACTATGAACCAAAATTTGAAGTGTTAAATTGAAATGAAGGAATACTTAGAAAATATAATGTATAAAAGTAGACTCAAAAAGAAAAACTATATGATCATAAAACCTTTAGAGAAATTAAATCAATAGTAAAAAAGTTTCTAAACTAGAATTTCAGGTGAAGGTAGTTTCACAGATGAGCATTACTAAACATTCAACATTTCAGAAACCAGAAAAAGATGGAGTACTCTTCAATTGGAGTACTTTTTCTCAACAAATGTACTGACTCTTCCTTCAAAGATAATGATCAAAGAAGTAGATCAAACAAAAACCTGTGCTACTGCTAACAGAGTTGTGATCAGGTGACACAGCAAACAGACAGAAACTGGACCAGAATTATGCCTTCAGAAGCATAATGAAGCATGAAGTACCAGAGGTGCTTCAATCCCTCTGGTCCCAAACATAGAACACATTTTTTGAAACAAGTGTCCCTAGTATGAGATCATGTGAGCCTTTCAAGAAAGAGCATAGATCTAGAAATATTCTCTATCAGTCATGACCAAGAAGGAGAAAAATTGATACCTGCTGTCCACAGGCCACAGGTAAAAGGTAGCTACTCACCCAGTACTGACCAAAGTAGAAACATCACACTCAGAAATGAAAACTCTCAACTACATCTCAAGCAGATGGGGAATAAATTACCTAAACCCTCATCATTGCTGAAACCTTGAGAGGATGAGCAAACTGGACTTAGCAAATTAACCCAACAGAGATCAAGCAAAATTATCCGTAAAACCACCCTCAAAGAGAAGCCTCCACAATCCAAGTAAGGTCAGGAAAGCTCATGGAAGATAACGTCCAGTAGGAATTTGTCAACAATAGTTAAAAGCATGTACAAAAATCCAGAGCTTGAAAATAGGGAGAAGTCTGATGGAGAGAAATAACAATAATTAAGTAACAATGAAACTCTAATTTAGAATAGATTTCACATTCAAAAGAAAAAAAACAGGAAAGAAGCCATACAAAAGATTTTCAGAGCATAAATATGTATCTTTACATAGGAGATACATAAAAAGTAGTGATTGAAAAAATTCTTAAAAGTAAACCAGACATATTTTCATAAAGTGTAAATTAAAATCTGAGAAAATTACCCATAATAAAGAACAAATCAAGTATAATAAGAATAATAAGAGCCACTTTTTTTGTAGCACCTGAGAGGTGGTCAGCTGCTTCAGAATGAACCTGAACATTTCTTTCCCAGCCACTGGTTGCCAGCCATTGAAGTGACAATGAACACAAACTTCATACCTTTTATGAGAAGCCTATGGCCACAGAAGTTGCTGCTGACACTATGGGGGGAAGAATGGAAGGGTTACGGGGTTCAAATCAGTGGTGGAAACAACAAACAAATCTTTCCCATGAAGTAAGGTGTCCTGACCCATGGCCATATGTCCCTTCTCCTGAGTAAGGGATATTCCTGTCATAGAGTGGGGATGACTGGAGAAAGAAAGCACAAATCTGTTCAGGGGTTGCATTGTGGATACCAATCTCAGTATTCTCAACTTGGTCATTGTAAAGAGAAAGGGGAAATATATTCTTGGGCTGCTCACTGATACTACTATGACTCATCACCAAGGGTCCAAAAGAGCTAGCAGAATCCACAAACTTTTCAATCTCTCCAAAGGTGATGAGGTCCACCAATATGTTGTGAGAAACCCCCTAAGCAAAGAAGGTAAAAAACCTAGGACCAAAGGACTGAAGATTCAGCATTTTGTTACTCCATGCATTTTGCAGTACAAATGTCAGCATATTGCTGTAAAGAAATGATAGGCTAAGAAAAATAAGGAAGAGATTGCAGAATGTGCAAAACTTTTGGCCAAGAGAATGAAGACCAAAGAAAAAAGTGCCAGGAATGGATGACCAAGAGACATAGGTTGTCCTCTCTGACAGCTTCTACCTCTAAGTCTGAGTCCAGTAAAAAATGAAATAAGAAATAAAGAAATAAGATCAAACATTTTTAAAAGAATGATGGGGAATGTAAAAGAGTATATTAGAAACACACATGATAGAATAAGTAAGTCAGGAATTGCTTACTTGTAAGAACAAAAGGATCATTCACCCAAGTTTACATCAATAAGAAGCCCCAATCTGTGTTCTGCAGCATTTCAGAAACATACTAATACTAATTCTATTACTAATACTAATTCTATCCAGAAATACTAATTGTATTAGTATTCCTAATAGGATAGGGGGAAAGGAATATTAAATTTAAAAATTGACAGAAAGTTTCCAGAATTGAATTGAATTGAGGATATTAATGCTCAAATTGAAAAATCACAGAATTTTAGAGATACAACAACAAAAGAAAGCATGACTAGCGTATAACAAACTATAGCATCTTACAAGATGATCAGAGTACTCACTGGAATGAGTATTACTCTCAATACACTAATCTGGAACTATTCCTGAGTTTGGCAAGAACACCGTTGAGCAATGTGATAAAATAGATCCCTGTTGTTCTAATTTCATGTTTACAGGCCCTTGGGGATTGCCAAATTGCTGTGACAAGGGGACAGATTGATGCTAGTTCTGCAGATAGCCCGAGCCTCATACTCTGTTGAGAGCATAATGGTATCACCCTGTTCATGTGTCAACTGTTGGCTAAGCCTGAAACTAACTAGCTACCAAAATACCCTGAGTGGGGACTGCCAGGGCTTGAGGCAAACCAGTAACCATGGTCACTGAAGGCTTCTGGACCCTACCACAGGGGCTACCTGGCAACACTTTATTGGCTCCTCCTTACCCCAGTGTTACTCTTTTTACTCTCATCTGTTGCATATAAAAATGTGAAAACAGAAAAAGCTTTGTATTTACTATGATTATAGGTTTGGTAATTTCTAAAAACTTGTATTTAATAGTCTATTTGCAGTTACTTTATTGATACTTGGTATGAATGTTTTGAATTTTTCAAAGCCAAGCATTACAGTGACTGTTAATTAATTTCTAAAGAGCTGGTGCTTTTTGATTAAACATTGGGAATTGTGCTCTAATTCTATTGAGAACGTGGGTCTTCTTCAAAACTGTGTTCTAGTATGTGATTGCTTTTTGTTGAAATGTGCTTTGATTGCTTGTGTGCAAATAAAGAAGAGCTTTAATTGTAGTGAGTGTAATATGTGATTCATGATTACTATGTCATCATTACTTATATTTTATATTATATGCCTTTTTTTCCGAATATAAAAAGGAGCTTAAAAATCAACAGCTATATTGCATTTTAATTCAGGTCTTCTTATATTTCTAAGCAATAATACTTTACATATTTACAAATATTTTAAATATTCAATACATATTGTGTCTGTGATACTGACAGTTATTCATAGGATGCCTTAGGCCTGGCCATTGGCTACCTCTCCTGCCCATCACTTGGCATTCCCAAATAACTGCTGACTGTGGGATTCTATCTAGCTCTTTCCCATATATTTTGTGTTAAAATGTAGCTATATAATCTTACTGACCAATGTGACCCCAATAAATTCAATTAAAAAAGAAAATACTAAAATAATAAACTAAATAAAATGCAGCTTTTTTTTTTCTTCAGGAAGAAGTAATTTTCAGTCAGTTTTCAATATTATCCTCCAAACTAGTATTATCCATCTTACATTCAGAAAGCATTTCCCAAGCTTTGCAATGTAGGAAAGGACTGCAACTATGATTTCTAGAAATCATGCAGATATATTCCTTACTTGTGTATTGATTTGGTAACCTCACTTGCAGACTTCTGCCTGTTACTACGATTGTATGTCTATTCTTATTTTAGAAAGGACCATTACAATTTTGATGTTTCTTTATTCCATAGCATACTGTGCTTGTTTTCCCCAAACTACCTATCAGCTGGCATGGAATTGACTTTGATTAATTACAATTATACTGACTCCTTAAGACATTCTGACATAGTATGTAAACTTTTTAAAAAATTTATTATTATTCTTTCCACCTGAAAATCCTTTATGTTCTTTTAAATAGAGTTGAATTGATAGAAACTTAAAAAAAAGTCATATTTATGTTTTGATAAAAATAGAAAATTACCCAAATTCATCCCCCATGAAACACATGGATAACCAAAAAAGAAATCTGGTTTTACATGAAGGAGGAAGATGGGAGCTTACACTATGAATTCTGTTAGTTAGTATATAGATTCAAGATTTATTTACACAGACTTCTCAGTTTGTTAAAGGATAAAAGACCATGAAAAACCAGTAACTAGAAACACTTAATGCAAAATAATGACATTGTAGATTATTATAAATGATAATTATAAGTAGAACAAAGACAGATGATGAAATAATATACATCACCTACTTTTGCATCAGGTTCATAGTGTATGTTTGCCCATCAATTACAATGTTGTAAGACACCTAGCAGAGAGTATATTAAAAAGGCAAAGAAAAATGAGAAAAATATTAGGAAGGAATACTATCATTTTATACTGACAATAATTACATTTTAAAGCACACTAGTACAATAAAAAGAACAATGTATAATTTAACACTAGTGCATTTTGATGGAATTTGATAGTCAAATAATCACTTTCATAAGAGAAGTTGTAGAATAAAATGATTTGTGTAATTTCTTATCTGTTAACTTTTACATTAACCCAATAAAATAAAATATCAAAAAGTGATTATTTTTATCCAATAGCTGTATCTAAATAAAGATTGACACCATTATAAAATTTATGCTTAACATGGAAGAGTATAACTAAATTACTCAATGAAAATTTATATAGTAAAGCAAGGAATTAGCATCACATAGTGTATAATATCTATAGATTTTATGTGGTCTGTTTCAAGTATAGATGCAATACTTGTTGATCTATTTTGTTAATATGAGGATTAGGGAATGATATCTAACAAATGGACAATTTAATCTTTATACGTCTATTTTCAGAGCCTTTACATCTTTACAGTGCAGGTCTTCCAGTGCATGGGCATGGGGTGCATTCAGCTTATTTAGGTCTTTAACTCTTCTCATCTTGTTTGACTGTCTTCTCACGAGGAGATTTTGTTTATCTTTGTGAGATTTATTTAGATTCTAAGTTTTGTGCGGTGTAAGCTGTAACTTTTTAAAAATTCCATTTTATATTTTTGCTTTGTAGAATAGAAATACAATTAATTTTTCTATTTTGATCTTGTTTCCAGAGAATTTACTAAATATTGTATTATTTCTAATTTTCTCTAGATTATTTTGGATTTTATCTTGTTTACAATCATTTTACCTACAAATAATGATGGTGTTATTTCTTTCTTTCCAATTATCATGGCTTTAAAAATTTTTGTTGTTTTCTCTCTTTATTGCATTGGATCAGAACAATGATAAATAGAAAATGTAATAGGGTGTATCTTGGTTTCTATCTTGATTTCAGGAGAAAGGTTTTCAATATTTCAACTTTATGGATATTTTCTAAGAAGGCATTTGAACTTCTTTATAAGCCTCAATTAACTGTTATTTTAAATTATTCCATTTTTTGGCAAATAAACATTAAGGAAAACTACATAAAATTCCTTGTCACCAGCTACTATTTTGAAAAATAAAAACATTACAAGTATTTGAAAATACTTTTAAATACTTCTAGTTACTTCCCTTTCTTACACATTAGCTATGTGTTTTATATATCCTAGATTTTATGTTTATTTTCCTATACATACTTTTTATGTTTATACTAATTACAGTTTTTATTTAAGTAATAGTCTTGTTTTACATAAGTATTAACTTTAAATAAATGTAATCCTTCTTCAATTTATATATTTCATTGCTGGACTACCCCTGGTGCTTAAAACCCTCCCTCAGACATAGTAAGCACAACACATACAAACATTTGCTGTCATCATCATCATTAAAACATGTAGCTTTATCATTTATTTTCATTGTGGTATAACTGAATACAGCACAGTTTATGTATCTATCTTGTTGATTGTGTTTAGTTCCATTTTTCACTATTTTAAGCAATGCTCCAATAATCTTGGACATATTGTGTTATGCATGTTTCTAGGTATATGTCAAATTAAACCTATGAGTGGACTTTTTTTTTAAATGAAAGTTAAGTAGTAGTGCAATTTCACTTGAAATATAAAATTTCTAAACTCATTGTGCAAATGTAGACATTTAATTCATAGTAAGTATTAGCCTTCTGTTCATATGCTCTAATCACATTTTGTTTTGTTAGATTTAATTTTTGCTGTTGCTGATATAGGATACTACCTATCCTATTGTGTTTATTTGGCAATTCCCTGTAAATGTCTCAAATTGTAAATTTGTTTTTTTTGTTACCCATTCTTATTGATTTGTATGAGTTATTGATATGGTCTGAATACTCTGTGTATTACAAGGATTTCAAATTTCTTCTGTGAGACTGGAACGTTTTTTACTTTGTTAATGGTAGCTATGTATTTATATATTTAAATCTAGATATTCCTCAATGTTTTACTTAAAAATTTGTTTTTCTCCCCCTCTGGTTGAAGCCTTTCCATTATAAAGTCCTAAAAATAACCTTTTGTTTTGTCTTCTAAATTTTTAGTACTTTACTCTCAAATGAATGCATCTAAATTATCTTAAATGTTTTTGGTGTTAATGTGACATTAATATGGTATACAGTTTATTATTATTATTCTATGGTGTCATCCAGCTGTGCCTTCACCATTTATTACCCAGTCCATTCTTTATCCAATGAGTTTAATGCTAACATTGCATTGAAAAGTTTCTCCTGTGTATGGGTATTTTGGAGGCACTCTATTCTGTTCCACTAATTTCTCTGCCCTTAAATAATACCATATTACTTTAATTGCTAAAACTTTAAAATATACTTCGATGTGTCACCCCTTTACTCTTCAAAGTAAACAACTTTTGACCTGTTAGCATTACATAAGAATTTTAAAATCAACCTGCAATTCTCCATGAAATTCCTTATTGGAGCTGTAGTCAATCTACAGATTTGGTGAAAATTAAGTTTAGAATATATTGAGTATTCTCTACTGCCAACATGATCTATCGCTCCACTTTTACCAGTGGTTCAACAAAATTTTACAAAGAAAGTCTTTACCTTATAAATAACATTTATTGATAAGTAACTCATATTTTTAGCAAAAGTGTGTGTATTGTGTATATGTGTGTATATGTATATGTGTATTTTTACAATAAGCATGCTTTATAATAATGTCATTTACCAATAACTATAATTTATTATGTATGTAAATACATATGCTTGCATGTGTTTTCTCTCTTTATCATTCTAAATTTCTCCTTATGTTCATATTTGAGTCTTTTGTTTTCCTTATTGTACTCCTAGGTTATAATGTCAAATATAATGTTGAATAGAAAAGGTATTACTAGCCATCCTTCTTTAATTCAATTCTACTTATAATTTACTATTTAGTTATACTATTAGAAAGAGACTTTTATATACAAATTCAAATATTTTAAGTCTTGGTCATTTCTTGTTTACCCTTTTCCCATGAGTTTATTTTTCTAAAAATTGTTTATCTCCTCAAGGTTTTCAAATTTGTTGACACATTTATTTATTGTCTTATTTATTTTTTAAAATTCCTTTCTATATATTGCTATCTCTACTGTTCCAACCCTATTAATAGTCTTTTTATACTTTTTTCTGTGTTGTCTTAAAGATTATTTAGCTGTATAAAAATATGGTTACACAAGCTTATTATTACTTATAATTTGTTTTGTATAATTTTTTATTTTTATGTTAGACCTGTATTTCCTTGTAATTTATGTGTTTTATATAGTGTTAAATCCAATCTGAAATATGTGTATTTTCTGATAAATTTAGTCAATTAATTTTTATTTAACAATTTTTGATTCCCTACCAGATGGTGACATACGTTCTTTTTACTTTTCAATGTATTACAACTATAATTACATATTCAATTTGTTTTGTTTTGAGTTATACATTGTAACTACTTTTTCACCAGCTCCTGTTTTTATGGCATTCTTTGTCCTACTTTCAATTTCTGAAATACACTATTTAAACTATTTTTTTCTCTTATAATCTGAAAGTTATTAATATAACCCTAATTTTTAAAGGATATTTCATTTGAGTAAATAATTCTGTAATGCAAATTTATTTAAAGTGAAGCTTTTATTTCACTATTTTCTCATCCCCATTATTGATTTTGAGAGTCTATTAGTGTATCTATTATTTCAATGTATATGTTCTTTTATGCCTGGCTGACTTTAAGATATTTTGTTGGCTTTGGTATTCTGATTTTACTCTGTCAAGGTGTTACATGATTTTTATATATTCTGTTGTATGACACCTGATCTGAGGATTTTTTTAAATCAATTTTCACTTAATATATGTTTAATGTAACCTCTTCAGGTTTTTTATTTCTCTTTTTCAGGAATTCCAATTATAATATACTTGAACCTCTAATTCTATCTTAATTTTCCTCTTAGTCATTTATATGTTGCCTCTACTTTGTCTCTTTAGTGATCTGGTCTACTTTCATATTAGAGTTTTTTATTCTCATATTATATTTTATACAACTAGAAGCTCCATTCAGTTATTTTTATTTTAAAAATCTCCTAGTCTTCTTGAGTTGAATATACTCTTCTATGATCTTTGTTATTTATTAATTATAATAATTATATACATGCTCTGTTTCATATTGTTTATAGCATTTGTTGGATCAGGAAGCCTTATTGGTTCAAAAATATGTTAATCCCTTACTATGTATTAAGCACTACTCTAAACACTGGGGATAAAGTCATTCACAAAATAATTTAATCTTTCTAAGATTTAAATAGATACAAATATTCAGATACAAATCTTTCTAATTAATTCAGTTAAGAAGACTGGAGAATCAGGGGGTGGAGGGAGCAAGCAAAAAATGAACATGGAGAACCATGTGGTGATTGTGGTGGGGAGGGGGGTGGCTGGAAGTGGAAGAGGGTATAAGGGAGTAAATGGTAATAGAAAAATTACAATAAAATGATAATAAAAAATAAAGAAAAAGACACTCAACCAAGATGAACTAAGATAGAATGAATAGTTTTAATGACTAATGTACTTGCAATAAAGATGAAAAAATCATCACATAACACTTCATTAAATAAAATGATTATTATCCCACATAAGGAAGCCAGAAGCTTACTTAACAATTTCCACCAAATACAGCCTGGTGAATGAATGAAAATATCTAAATGGATCAAGTCAGTGATTATTCAAACACACAATAGGGAAACAAATTTAGAAGATGGGATCTAGAACTTTGATAATAAGCATCACTGCACAATATGTCTATGAAACATTATTAATCTTAGTCCATTTTCAAAATGGCTTTTTTACAAAAAAAATGGTTTAACTAGGTTCAATGGGTTCAGCAAGGGTGCACAGATGAAAAATGCCAAGTTTACTTCTTAGGAACAAAATAGTCACATGGTTTTTAGACTATGAAAAACTGTTTAATTACATTTGATTGAACTCCTTCTCTTGATACTGGCTGTATTTTCTCTGGAATTGTAATTTGCACACGTAGTATTTCAGAATCTGTAAGGTGCAAAATGTTTTGTTAGAGCCATACCCATCACCTCATATCTTCCTTCATTATTTCCTCATCTAAATTCATAATAGTTTATATGCCACCGCTTAGTTTTACTATCTTTTCAAATACCCTCAATCCACAGTCTTCCTGGAATTACAAGACTTTGTAAAGAGAAACAGGTATATTGCTTTAGGAATATTGACCTGTGTGTGGTTAGCAGTAATCCTGAAGCGGTAAGACCAAGCACTCTCAGTACATATAAACTCAGGTCCTTTTGACCTTCCACCTACAGTGTCCAGGGGTAAAAATGCAGTGCAATCTATGAAACATCAATCCTGAGGCATCCATTCAAAGCATGCATGGTATCTCCCCTTTTTTATATTGTCCCAAGACTAGGGAGAAAGCCTCCTGGTAACCAATGTGGGTATTGGTGGTGGAAAGTGGCAATGTGGGAGTGTGCTCCGGTTTACAGACATGAACGCTTTCACAAGAAAGCAGTTTCCCAGAGGTATCTAGTCTCTCAGCGGGAAACTCATAGGAGAGGTCACATTGCTAACAGGACGAAGAGGGGTGGGATAAATAGTGCGCTTCCTACCGGTGGTCTGGAGCCCGATGAGCCCAATGAGCAGAAATGGAAAGCACAGCATGACTCGCCGTCCTGGATCCCAGACAGAATATTGGCAGTTAGCTTGGCTAAGAGGGCAGTTGGAAGCACGAGGAGACCCCTGCAGAGGCAGGTGGCTCTCGGAGCAAAGGTGGGTGGGGACAGTAGGCCTTGTGAGCTGTTGCACCTGGGCTTGGGCTGCGCTGATCAATAAATCTATGTGGTTGGAGGCTTCGACTCAGTTTCATGCTGCTTTGTGGCTAACAAAAAACAGAATCACTTCCAAATGGCAGGGTTGAAGAAACAGCTCGTAAACAGGAAGATTCATATATACACCTTACGTGAGCTTTATTTTAAGTTACATACACATATTTTTTTTCTACAAACCACAGGTGCACAGCTCAACTAATATTCAAGTAAACAAACAAGTGTAATTAGTACCTAGGTCCAGATCAACAAATAAAATGTAGAGCCACCAATGCCCCAGGCTGCCCTCTGATAATCATTACTTCTTAAAGCATAGATTAGTTTTGTCTGTTTGTGAACTCTGTATGAATGGAACCAATTGACATGTACTCTTTAAGGTTTGAGTTCTTTTATTATACTGATTATAATTTCCAAACATGTTGTAAGTAGCAATAGTTTTTTTTTGTTCTCATTAGCAATATTACCCATTGAATGAATATACTACCATCTGTTTTTCCATTTTATTGTTAAAATTTGTATTTGAAGCTATTAAAAACCTTATTTGGCTATTTTATTTCTTGTGCATGTCATTTGATGAACATATGAATTTTCATTTGGTATATTATTAAAGTGAAGTTGACTAATGGAGTATGCTTTAGTAGATAACTTCCACAGTTTTACAAGATAAAAATTATACTTTACATCAATGCCCAGAATTTTTTATCTAATTTAAATCATTTTGGTGGACCTGTAGATGTCCTGCATTTTGGTTTTAATTTTCATTTCACCTTTGTTGATTATTAAGTTAACAATTAGCACAGTTTTATATGTTTATTGGCCATTTATATAGGTTTTTTTGTAAATGCTTGTTTGAGACTTTGGTCTATTTTCCAATTGAGTGGCCTTGTTTCTTTCTTATTATATGTAAAATTTGTTATGTATTCTAGATATGATTCCTTTGTTGAATATAATAATTGCAAATATCTTCTATACCAGGGACTATATTCTATGGATTTTTGTAGATACACATTTATATTTATAAATTTACTTTTTTTTTCTCAACTTGCTGGAATTTTTATGATATGTATCTACCATGGATATTGAATTTTATAAAATTGAGGTGATCATATAAGTTTCTCCATTTTCCATTAATGTTGTGAATTCAAATTGTTGTTTTCCCGTATTGAAACAAGCTTGTATTCCTGGAATATACTCTATTTGGTCGTGATTTGTTATCCCTTTTATAGTTGACTGGATTGACTTACCAGCATTTTGTTTAGGATTTTTGCATCTATATTCATAAGAAATATTTGTCTGTAATTTTCTTTTACTGTAATTTATTGTCAATTTTTGTATCAGAGACATGATGGCCTCATAAAAGAAACTGGGAAATATTATCCCTTTCTTTTTCTTTAAAAGAGTTAGTGTGATTTTGTAAATACTTTCTTCCTGTAATGTTTCTTAGAATGTAGAAATGGAATAATTTGACTTAGAATTTTTTTTTGTGGGAAAGTTGGTTCTTTTACACATGAATCTAATTTTTTAAAAAATATTCAGATATTCTTTTTCTTCTGTTAGAGGAAATCTAATTTGTGATAAATTTGTACATTTATTCTGACTGGTTAGATATCTTGGACAAAGTTGTTCATAATACCCCTCCCTCCTCTATCATCCCTTTTCTCTGTGGCATCTCTAGGGATACCCCTTTTTTAAATTCTCAATGTTAATGTTTGTGAATTTTCTATAGATTCACAACCAGTTTGCCTTGGAGCTTTTATTTTTATTTACTTTTAAAAGACCAAAGTTTTGGATTTAAATTTTTTTTCTGTTATATGTATACTGTCTATTAATTAATTTTTTTTTTGTTTTTGTTTTCATTTTTTTCTAATTTGGGTATAATTTTTTCTTTTTCCTGCTAGCTTCTAAAAATGCAACTTTTTTCTTATTCACTTTAAACATTTTTCTTTGTAATATATAAATTTAAAACTATAAATTTAATCTAATTTATCAACAAATTTATAGTTATTTTTACTGTATCGTATTTTGAATTTTTTACTTCAATGAACATTTAGTTAAAAATATTTTCTAATTTTCATCATGATTTCTTCTTTGCCCCATATATTATTTAAATTCTATACATTTGAGGGTATTTTACTTACATTTTTCTCATTGATACCAAATTTAATTCCATTGTGGTTATAATAAAAATTTGAATGAGTTTCAGACATTGCAATTCATTGAGACAAAATTCATTTTTCATTAGATGGTCCATTGCAGACAGATGATTCCATATAAACTTTAAAATAATGTGGGTTAGTGTCAGTTATGAGTTGTATTATTCTACAAATGTCAATTAGATCAAAATAAATAATATAATTTTAAATATTTTATATCTTTGCCAATTCTTTTGCTTCTTTGTTCTTTTAATATTGTCAATTAAGAGAGTAGATTTTTCTATTATTCTTTTGTGTTCTATCATCTTGAGATTCTTGTATTTATATATATATTTATTTTGTATATACCCATTTGTAATAGGTATGGAACAAGGTTCAGGACAGGGTGTAGGCTGAAAAGTCCCAAAACCCCCACTAACATGGCTGGGGGAAGGGAGCAGCAGAGCAGGGCCATTGAGAGTTACTTTGCATGTCTAAAGAACTTGATCAGTGTTTTGGTAATGCTAATGTCTGTGCCTGCCAGGCTCAGAGCCAGGGAGATGGGCATGATTCTAACCCATGATGCAGCAGGGAAGCTGTCCCCTGCCTATAACACCTGCATAAGAGCAGGAAGGCAGTTCCCTTAGGTTATGTGCCCAAGCTTCCTGGACTAAGAATGGGAGTCAAGAAAAGAAGAAGAAACCAAAGTACTGGCAAATGTAACCCTTTGTGGGAGGAGTTGGAAATGGGGTTATGGGAGAAGATCTGTGCCAGGATTTAAACCCAAGCACTGGGAAGGCATGCTCTCTTAGCCATATGGGGGTCCTTGACATGCAGCTTAGAAATAAGCAGAAAAGCAGGATGTAGTAGCCGTGCGGGGTCTTGGCCACATGGTTTGAAAGGATGCAGAAGGACCCCTTTTGGCCCACAAGAGGAGGGGCCATACAGTTTTGGATTAAGAGCAAGAGCCTAGCTCAGCATGGACAACTGGGAGAAGCCAAGTGGAAATCTGCCTAGCTAAAGCAACAGACTTCTGTTTCTTTTCCTGAGAGACTGTACTTCTGAATGGCCTGGTTTGGCAAGGGGAGGCAGGTATGTGTGTGTTTGCAGGTGTTTCTTTTATTTTTAAGGGAGTGGGATTTAATGAAAAAATTCTGCCATCGTTTTAATCTTGTATAACTTCTGAATAAATAGTTCCTTTCCTTTTCCTGAGACTCTGTTGTTGGGATTCATGGGTATTTTTGGTGGTGGGCAATAGAACCCAGAGTGGTTCTGTTTCATGTTTAGGGATGGTTTGTTTTCTTGGTGAATTGATGTTTATCATTATGAATATCACTCTTTACCTGTTGTAATACTCTGTCATCGTCTATTTTGTCTCACAATTCCATAGCCAGATTTGCTTTTTTATAATGAGAATTTGCATGGGATATTTTTTAATTCTTGTATTTTAAAAGAGTGTCCTTATATTTAAAATATGTGTGGATGTGTGTGCTTGTAAATAGCATATAGTTTTTTTAAAATCTAATTTGACAATATCTGGCTGTAATTGAAGCAATAGGTCCATGTTGTTTGCTGTAAATTACAAAGATATTAAGTTTTCTTCTTTCATCTTACTAGTAGTCTTCTATTTTTTCTTACATGTATTTTTTCAGTTCTTGATCTTCTTAATGGAAGCCATTTTAATAATCCATTAGATCCTCTTTGATTTTAAATATACCACATATTCTTCTTTTCTTTAGTGACTGAAGATTATATATTATATATTCAACATATTGCATTCCATGTACTATATCATGCACAATGTAAGAACATGGCAATAAAATAATTTTATTTAGGTTTTTCAACTTATTATTGTCATACATTTTATACACACACACAGAGCAATTCTAGTTTAATGGAAAAATCAGGTGAAAAATATAGAGAGTTTCTACCTACATATGCCCCCCCCAATTTCTCCCACATCATCATTTGGCATTAGTGGGATACATTTATGACCATCAATGAACTTACATTGCTATGTTATTGTCAACCAAATCCACAGTTTACATTGGGGTTAACTCAGTGTTGTATATTCTATGGGATTTTATAGATGTGTAATGACAGGTATCTATATTACAGTAGTATACAGGATAGCCCCCCTATTTATGGCTTTGTTCCTCCTTTTAACCTCTGGCAACCACTGATTTTTTTTCTTACTGATTTTATTATTATTTTTCCTTTTCCAGAATGTCATATAGTTGGAATCATATAGTAAGTAGCCTTTTTAGGTAAGCTTCTTTCACTTAGCAATATACATTTAAAGTTCTTCCATATCTTTTCATTTTTTAAACATATGTAATTTTAATATTGTAGTTATTTAAATAATTTAATATAAATTTTAAATTTTATTTTATGCAGGTAAATTCTTTTCAGCTTTTTGTTTATAAAAATCCTCTTAATTTTGCCTTAATTTTAAAAAGTGTATTCCTATTGAATAAATAATTCTATACTGACAGTTATTTTATATTTTATTTATTCAATATCTTAAAATTTTTATCCCAGTGACTTTTCTTTCCATTGTTTTTAATGAGAAATGGTTTCTGGGTTCCATTACTTCTAACATTATTTTTAATGTTGTTCCCCAGAATATAGTTTTTAATTCTTTAAAAGACTTTCTTCTCTTAATTTTTGGTTATCAGTATTTGATGATGTGCCTAGAGATGTCTTTTATGTTGATTATCTTTAAAATTTGAAGAGTTCATGGGGGGCATGCAAATGGGAGGGAGGTGGAGAAGGCTGAGGGGGGTGGGCTGGGCTGGGATGGGAGTAAAAGGCAGAAAACTTGTACTTGAATAGCGATTAAAAGTTTTTAAAAAATGATATAGTTTTTAGGGGCAGTGATTTCACTTCTGGGGATATATCCGAAGAAACCACACAAAACACTAAATTGAAAGAACATATACACCCCTATGTTCATTGCAGCATTTTTTATAGTAGCCAAGATTTGGAAGCAGCCTAAGTCCCTACCAGTACATGAGTTGGTAAAAAAGTAGTGTTACATTTGTACAGTGGAATACTATTCAGCCATAAAAAAGAAAATCTTACCTTTTGCAATTGCATGGATGAACCTATAGAATATTATGCTAAGTGAAATATGCCAGTCAGAGAAAAATATGTACCATATGAGTTTACTTATATGTGGAATCTAATGAAGAATAAACTAATAAGCAAAATAGAAACAGACTCATAGATACAGAGAACAGTCTGACAGCTATCAGTGGGGAGTGGGACTGAGGGGCTGGTTGGAAAAGGTGAAGGGATTAAGCAAAAAGAAAGCTTCATAGATGCAGACAACATACGGTGATGACCAGGGGAAAAAGTGGGTGAGGGGAAGCAGAAAAGGTAAAGGGGGATCAGTGGTGATGGAAGGACACTTGATTTGGAGTAGTGAACACCCAATACAATATACAAATGATGTATTATAATTAGAGTGATTATTGATATGTAAGGACTTACTACTGGCATTTTAATTTTTTCCTCTGGCTGTTTTATATCACCAATGAGATTTTAATCCTCTGTTTCTGCTTATACTTGTAAGTTGATTTTTTTTATGGTTATATGCTTGGTTTCCTCTTTTTTTATGTTTTCTAAATATACTCTAGATTTTTGTTTACTATGAGACTTACATAAAATATTTTGTAAATATGACAGTCCATTTTATTTTGATAACAACTTATCTTTGAATATCTAAAATTCCACACCCTTTTACTCCTCTTTTTAAAATAATTTTAATGTTGCAATTCATCTTATGTTGTGAATTTGTTAACAAATTATAGTAGTTATAGTTATTTTAATACTTTTTCTTTAACTCTTCTATCTTTAACCCTTACAGTTAAGTGGTTAACATATCTTCCTAATACAGAGTTACAGTTTCCTAAATATGGCTGTTTATTTTTTTACCTTTACCAGAAAGTTGTGTACTTTGGGGATGAAAAGGGGGTGCTGTAATAAATCTAAGCAAAAATAAATTCACAGGGTGATCTGATCATAAATTCCTAACTGGGTGGTTAGTCAAGGCTCAGACCTAAAACTGTAGAGAAAAAGTTTTAAGCAAGCCCTTTCCATTGTTCTTGTGCATCTAAGTAAAGACACCTTTGAGATACCTGAAGTAGTCCTCTTTTTCAGAACCCTCTAAGGCAACCACCCACAAGAAAGTACAGTTATTATTTCTTTAAATAAACTATCTACCTTCTCCCTTTCTTTTTTTTCTTTTACACCAACTGTTCTTATATTTGCCTTTTTAATTGAATCCAATAGCTCTTATAGGTTTCCTCATTTTTTAAAAAATGTAAGTTCTCTACCATCTTATTACTAAGTTATTTCCATAATCCTAATGTCCATCTGGTCTGCCTTGTTACCTACACTCTCTATTGCATTATTCATCACATTCATTGAATTCTTCAGTTCCAGAATTTCTGTTTGGTCTTTTTTATAATTTCAATGTCTTTGGTAAAGACCTCTAACTTTTCATTAATTTTTCTTAGTTTATAAATTACTTTTCTGAATATTCTTACAGCTTATTGAATTTCTTCATAATAGCTATTTTGAATTTTTTATCAGTTAGATAATTCCATGCAATATTCCATGTCTTTGAATTCAGACCTAGAGAATTATTATTTTATTGTGGTGATATCTCCTTGATTTTTCATATGCACATCTGATTTCAAATGTGCAGTAGCAGACACCTTTCTTATTTAAGAATGTAAGTTTACTTTGGTTCTTAAAATTCAACAGGTTGGAAATTAGAAACAATCTTTTGACTTCCAGGAGGTGGCAGTATAGCTAAAGTTTGGGCTTTCTCCTACCAGAGCTAGCTTTTGAAAATGCTCCTGGGAGCATGGGCAAGGAGCATTTTTCCTTTGCCAGTTAGTTCCCTTGTGCCCTCTCTCTGCCAGCAATCACACACTGTTATCCAAGGATTTTAAGAAAGCTCAGAGAAATATAGGAGAATACAGGTAGAACTACATGAAATCTAGCAAAAATTGTATGAATAAATAAAAAGTCCAACAGTGAGATAGATATTATAAAAGAGTGTGAAACTGAAATTCTGGAGCTGAAAGTTACTATAAATGAAATTTTCAAACCGTAGAGAGTATCAATCACAGACTTTACCAAGCAAGCAAAAAAAAAAAAAATCTGTGAACTCAAAGACAAGTCATTAAACATCATCCTGTCAAAGGAAAGGGGGAAAAAATGTTAAAGGAAGCCTATGTGAATTAATAGAATAACATTAATTTAAAAACTAATGCATTATAAGAGTCTCAGAATGAGAAGGGAGTACAGAAAGCTACAGAAAACTTAAAGAAGTAATGGGTGAAAAACTTTCCAAATCTTGGGAGAGAGATGGACATCCAGCTTCCTGAAGCTCATAGAAGTCCAAACATGTTCTACCCAAAGAGGACTTCATCAAGACACACTGAAATGAAAACATTGAAAATCAAAGACAAAGAGAATTTGACAGCAGCAAGAGAAGACAATCTCATCATGTCCAAGGGACTCCCCATAAAGCTATCCTCAGTTTTCTTAGCAGAAACTTTGCAGGACAGGAGAGAGTTGGATAATGTCTCCAAAGTATGAAAGGGGGAAAAACAAACAAAAAAACTCCCCCAAAACCCAAACCCTGCTAACTAATACTTGGCAAAGCTGTCCTTTAGAAATAAAGAAGCAATAGAAATTTTCACAGAAAAACAAAATCTGAAGGACTTCATTACCACTAGACCCGTTCATGCTGGTTCCAGTAACATGTTTTTAGTAAGTAACAGGAAAATATATGACACTAAAAAAAATTCATTGGTAAGGACAAGTTTAGAGTCACATTCAGCATACTGAATTACTCTAAAGGTGGTGCATAAATCAGTTAATTCTAGGATAAAGATGAGAAGATAGTTTGTTAATATATGCATAATAGAAATATGTAAATTGTGACCTCAGAAACATAAAGTGGGGGTAGATTCTTTTGTATGTAATTGAAATTATTGAGTTAAAATAGATCATTATCAATATAAGATGTCTTGTGGAAGCCTCATGGTAACCACAAAGCAAAAAATGTCTAGTAGATAGAAGAGATAAAGAAAAATCAAAACATACACTATAAAAAATAACCATATGATGATGAAAGACCAGACAAGAAGAAGCAGCGTACAAAGGAACTACATAAGAGGCAGAAAATGATTAACAAGATTCACCAGTGACGTTGTCTAGTCCTAGACTTTTGTTTGTTGAAAAGTTTATGATTACTGACTCAACCTCCTTATTAGTAATTGGTCTTTTTAGATTTTCTGTTTCTTTATGATCCAGTCTTGGTAGTTTTATGTTTCTAGTATTTTATTTTATTTTTTGAGGAAGAGATTTTTTTCAAATTTGTTAATATATTTTATTGATTGTGCTATTACAGTTGTCCCAATTCCCCCCCTCACTCCCCTCCACCCTGCACACTCCCTTCTACCCACACTCCCCTGCCTTTAGTTCATGTCTGTGTGTCATAATTATAAGTCCTTTGACTTCTACATTTCTCATATTATTCTTACCCTCCCAGTCTATTTTCTACCTACCATCTGTGCTACTTATTCTCTGTACCTTTTCCCCCTCTCTGCTCCTCCCATAGCCCTGTTGATAACCCTCCCTGTGTTCTCCATTTCTGTGGTTCTGTTCTTGCTCTAGTTGTTTGCTTAGTTTGTTTTAGTTTTAGGTGTGTTTGTTAATTATTGTGAGTTTGCTGTCATTTTACTGTACATGTTTTTTATCTTCTTTTTCCTAGATAAGTCCCTTTAACATTTCATACAACAAGGGCTTGGTGACTACGAACTCCTTAAACTTGACCTTATCTGGGAAGCACTTTATCTGTCCTTCCACTCTAAATGAAAACTTTGCTGGATAGAGCAATCTTGGATGTGGGTCCTTGCCTTTCATGACTTTGAATACTTCTTTCCAGCCCCTTCTTGCCTTCAAGGTCCCTTTTGAGAAATCAGCTGACAGTCTGATGGGCACTCCTTTGTAGGTAACTGTCTCCTTATCTCTTGCTGCTTCTAAGATTCTCTCCTTATCTTTAATCTGGGGTAATGTAATTATGATGTGCCTTGGTGAGTTCCTCCTTGGGTCCAACTTCTTTGGGACTCCCTGAGCTTCCTGGACTTCCTGAAAGTCTATTTCCTTAGCCAGAATGGGGAAGTTTTCCTTTATTATTTGTTCAAATAACTTTTCCACTTGTTGCTCTTCCTCTTCCCCTTCTGGTACCCCTATAATTAGAATGTTGGAACATTTAAAGATGTCCTGGATGTTCCTAAGCTCTCCTCATTTTTTAAAAATTGTTGTTTCTTCATTCTTTTCTGATTGAATATTTCTTTCTTCCTTCTGGTCCACTCCATTGAATTGAGTCCCAGTTTCATTCTCATCCCTATTGGTTCCCTGTGCATTTCCCTTTATTTCACTTAGCATAGCCTTTATTTTTCCATCTGATTTGAGACCATATTCAACCAATTCTTTCAACATCCTGATTACCAGTGTTTTGAACTGTGCATCTCATAGGTTGGCTATCTCATTGTCACTTAGTTGTATTTTTCCTGAAGCCTTGATCTGTTCTTTCATTTGGGTCATTTTTTTTTGTCTTGAGGCACCTGTTATGCAGTGAGGGGCAGAGCCTTACGTGCTCACCAGGGCAGGGCAACCCAGTTGCTGGGCTGTGACACTGTATGTGGGAGAGGGGTCTGAGAGGGAACAATGGTGCTCGTTCCACTCTCTGGTGGATTTCAGTCACTTTCCCCACTTCCCACAAGCAAACTGGGCCCTTCTGGTGCTGATCCCCAGGTGGGTGAGTTTGTGTATGTCCTGGGACCCTGTGGATCTCTCCAACAAATTCTCCTGTGATGCTGGGGGTTCCTCCTGGCACCTCAACCCCCAAAGGTGTTTTCAATCAGTGGTTTGAGGCTTTATTTCCCTGTCCTAGGACCCTGGGTTGCGAGGTATGTCTCACTGCCCAGTTTTGCCTGGTTTATCTGCATGTGAATATGGGACTACCTGGGCTTTTTTTTTAAAGATTTTATTTATTCATTTTTGGAGAGGGGGGAAGAGAAAGAAATATCAATGTGTGGTTGCCTATCATGAGCCCTGTACTGGGGACCTGGCCCACAACCCAGGCATGTGCCCTGACTGGGAATCAAACTGGCAACCCTTTGGTTCACAGTCCACACTGAATCCACTGAGCTACACCAGCCTGGATGAGTGATTTTATTTTTTAATTAAAGTATAGTTGACATACAATAATACCATGTTAGTTTCAGATGTGCAATATAGTGATTCAATACTTATGTACCTTACAATGTGATTACCACAATAGGTCTAGTAACCATCTGTCACTGTACAAAGTTATAGTTTTATTGGTTATATTGTTTGTGCTGTATATTACGTCTCTGTGGCTTGGGAGACATACAGTCATATTTGAACACTGATATAATGAAACCAGCAAAGAGGGTGAACTGAACATGTAGGAGTAAGAAGGAGTAATCAATAGAATAAAGATCCTGAGTATGTGAAGGGGTGAGATCTAGAACTCACCCACAGTAAAGGTCTTGTACCTCTATGGTCCTAACTCCAGCTAGCCAATCAAATCCCTCTCTCTTAGAAATTTGAAATTTAAGATTCATAACTGATAGACCCTGCTGACCACTTAAATGAAAGTGATGTAGCTACAAGGGTGGGACATAGAAAGAAGTACATGTAAGAGACCACATGACCACAAAGGGTTGGAAGAAAAAGTGGCTTTAGTTCCTTGTACCACCCCCATTCCTGTTCCAGTTCCTTGTGGATCTCCTCTCGGGTTCCACAAAATACCTCCTTGTGAAAATATCTCCCCTCTTCTTGTTTCTTTGACTTCCAACCAAAATTTTTAACTAAGAAATTGACAGGATTGGATTTTAACCCCAAATGAAACACTTTCTAGGTGTGCAACTTCTAGGCTGAAGCTTCTTTCATTTCTTCTAGGTTGTCAAATTCATTGGTGTATAATTATTCATAGTACTCTCTTATGATTCTTAGTTTGTCAGTGGTATCAGTTGTAGCATCTTCTTTTTTATTTATGATTTTATTAATTTTAATTCATTTCTGTTTTTAATGAATCTAGATAAAGTTTGTCAATTTTATTTATCTTTTCAAAGAACTAGCTCTTTCATTGATTTCTCTATTGTCTTTCTATTCTCTATTTCATTTATTTCTGCTCTGATTTTTGTTATTTCCTTACTTCTACTAACTTTGGGCTTCATTTGTTCTTCTTTTTCTAGCTTTTAAAGATGTATAGTTATTTGAGATTTCTCTTGTTTCTTGGTATAGACATTTATCACTATGAACTTCCTTCGGAGAACTACTTTTACTGCACCTCGTAAACTTCTGTATCTTGTATTTCCATTTTTTGTTTGCCTCATGGTATTTCTTTATATCTCTCTTTTTGTTTCTTTCTTTGACCCACTAGTTGTTAAACAGTGTGTATTTGTTTTATATTACACATTGTAATTTTGCATTTGATTCACATTTTTAGTTTCTCAACTGAAATGGTACATCTTTTCATTTATTTAAAGGATGTTTACATTTACCTCACAGATATTTATCATATGCATCCTATCAAGACTGGCATTTGTTGATTTTCTTTTCCATTAAACTTTGGTCAGATTTTCCTGGCATTTTGAGTGTCATGCAACTTTGGAGTATAATACAATGATGTGAGGCTCTAGATTCTCTAGAATCCTCTGAAGAATGCTGATTATTTTTTTGTTTGTTTATTTTAGCACGCAATTATGCTGGATAGATTCTGACCACCAGTTCTGCCTCATCAACTGTGTAGTTTCAAAGTCAGTTCAAAGGCTGTTCTATGCCTCGTACATCTGCTGGGTGCATATACCACCCAAGTTCTATCTGGAATTTGGGCAGTCATTTATATTGTGGTTCAGTTCTTAAAGAGTTTACTATACTTTTTTGATTTGTTCTGTGTGTGCATAGCTCACTGTAGAGTCTAGAACTTATGTCAGTTCATAACAGAAATAGGGAATACCATTTTTTCTTTCTCTTTTCTTTGTAATTTCTCTCACATTCTTGACTCCTGAAAGCTGAGGCATGTTTTCCTTCCTGTTTCATTGTTCATAAAGATGGTGTTAACCCAGAGTTTTAGCTTGCTGTACTGTTGTACAATTTTGTATGATTGGATTTGGTTATTGTTGAATAAAGTTGAAGGTGAATGAGGAATGAGCATCGGTTGAAAATGTATTTCAGAAATACAAAAGATCTTGAAGTATGAAGAAGTTAAAAAATGTTGAGATAAAAGTAGAAAAGTATTATCGTCTCTTCAGTCAAATGTAGAACAGATTTAGTAAGTAGTTGGATGAATCAAGAAAAATTTTTTCAGCCATGTTTATTTTTAAAAATCAATCATCGGACATTTTTTCAAGGTAATTGTATAAAAGCTATTTACATGCTTCTATTTGACTCACCCATGAAAAGATTCAGGCACAAGGAATAAAAAAAAAACAACACAGAGGAATAAGCACACATTTTCCAGTTCTCAGCATTTTGTTGATTTTTTTTGATTTTTAAATCACCACCTTTTGTTCATTTTTATTGGAACTGGTTTCGATAATATCATCCTCATGAATGACTCAGTTTATGGAAGCTGAGTCATAGTGTTCCTTTTCCGTATAATTTTTCTTTCATTTTCTCTTACCTTCATTATAAAAGGAACATATTCTTATATGATTACCTCTTTCCAATAACAGCCATAATGTAATAAGAACATTGTGAGAACTATTCTTGAATGTTGTCCCAGTCAAGTACTATTAAAATGTAATTCAAGTACCAAGAAGTTAAACTGCATTGTCTCTGAGTGTACTGAATAATAACTCCTCTTCCTGTTTTGATCATCAAATGGAACAATATGGCCATTGTTACTGTTTCTGCTGTGTCCATAGACCTGTAAATACCATGAAAACATTTACCCAATCCAGTCTTAATCTGCATTTTGAAAAAAACATTTTCAAGGTAGTTTATCCTTCCATTCAACTTTTTAAAAAGATTTTCTTTATTTATTTTTAGAAATAGGAAGGGAAGGAGAAAGGGAAACATCGATGTGTGAGAGATACATCAGTCAGCTGACTCTTGCATGCCCCCAGCTGGGAACCTGGCTTGCAACCCAGGCATGTGCCCTGACAGGGAATCCAATCAGCAATCTTTGGTTTGCAGGTCAGTGCTCAATCCACTGAGACACAACAGCCAGGGATCAACTTTTAACATATTAAAAGTTCTTAAATGTGAAGGACTGTGGCCTCATCAGTCCCTAGAAATTAGAAATAGTACAGATGTAGGAAAGTCTTCATTAAAATTACTTACTAGTAATATGGAGAAGGAAAATCTCTATCATTGTAAACATAGATGAAAGAATGTATAAGAAAAATGGGGAGGTGAAAAGGTACTATCTTTTAAAACTTTTCATGTGTTAATTTTTTTTTCTACTTCAGGGTCATTGACTAAGAGTTCAGTGTATCATGGGTTATATTTATTGGCTGCTAAAACAAGACACTAATATGTTCAAAGAACCTCACTAGGTTCAAAGAAAGCCAATGGCAGTAATAACTAAATGATAGTTTAGGACTTCAGCCTTGGTCAAATTCATCATTTTAAACCAGTTTTAAAAGTTCCCATAAAATAAAAACTTTCTTTTCTGGTTACCTATTATCATGTGTTAGTCCAATTATGTTTTTTTCTGACCTGCCCTCTAAACAAATGATGTTTCCAGTGATAAGACTTGCTATGAAATGCAAACTTTTAGTTTCTTTATGTGATGAACAGTGGTTTTATTATTTATCAAATTACAAATAAAGAAATTGGAAAATGAAACTGCATTTCAGAAAGTGGAAGTAATTCTTACCGCTTACGTGATAAGTTGTGGTCATCAGCTGTGGCGACCTCAGAATAAATAGATTCTCAGAGAGGAGAGCCAGAGGAGTGGGCTGCAAGAACGGAACATAACGCATCCACTATGAAAAGCTTGGAGGAAATCCGCAAATACCATGTAGATGAACATGTGGGCTTTGCTCTGCCCAATCCACTGGTAAGAGAGGGTACTGAATTATGGTAAAAATGTTTTCTCATTGTTACTTACCTGGACAAGCTAATTTCTATTGAAAAAAAAATGTGGTTTAGAAATTCCTACTGAACAAAGGGGTAAGTGGGCCAAACTGAAGGCAGAGTTTTAACAAATGGGGCTCACTTAATAAGCTTACAATTTTCTACCTAGAAATTTAGTCTGAGATGTACTACCTATTTTCACAGATATAGAGAGTGATGAGATAAGGAGACAATAAAAGTATTTTGGTTTAATACAGTTGTGTTTTCTGAGGGCATTTTTGAGGGGGGAAAAACAGGAATAACAGATCTGTGAGTCAAAGGAATTCCTTTCCTTGACCTGGTATACCTTAAACTATACAAAGTATATGTCTGTACTTTGGTTAGGTTTTTGAGATGGCATATTTAGCAAGTGTGTTGTATTAATATTGATTGTGGTTACTAAGCATAATATTCAAGGGAGTCTGAACTACCTCTTTTATTTTTTTAATAGTTTTCTCTACAAAGTGAAATGCAGGTACTGTTTGCCTTAACAACTTCATTTCCCTGATTTATCTTGTAAAGAATGCCGTTAAAGCTATCTTAGTATCATCAATAATGTAATTATCTAGCCTTTATAGAGCATTTTGGAGCAAATTACAAATATGTACTTTTCCAACTTGACAACCACCCTAAAAAGTATGTATGTTACTAACCTCATTTTTCTGATGAGAAATGTAAGCTGCTCAGCGTTTAAGAGACTCTTCTAACTCACAAAGCCAGCAGCAGCAGAAATAAGATATGAAGCCTAATCAGTCTGACTCCATAATCCATGATCTTAAAACACTTACACTGTGCTGCCTCTCTTCAAAGAAGGAGAGATCACAGGGCATGCTTCCTCACCCCACCCCTACTCTGGGGATTAACAAGACTGAAATTCCAGGGCACTGTTTTCAGGAACAAATTACATGTTGGAACAATAGTGTATAACAGTATAACTCCATTTGGTTGTGACTCAAGCAGAGTCACAACCAAACTCCACACTACAGACAGTACCTTTAAATGCAGCAAATATATTTTTAGTCAGAGATTCCAATCTGACTGTACTTAGGAACAACATTTAGTGTTTCTCTCTCATATCAACATCTCTCTGTCTCTCTTTTGCTCTTCCTTCCTCTCTAAATTCAATGAATATATCATCAGGTGAAGATGAAAGAAAGAATGAAAAGAAGGAAGGAAGGAAGGAAGGAAGGAAGGAAAACAGAAAGAAGAAAGGGAGAGAGATTGAAAGAGAGAAAAGAAGAAAAGGGAAAGAGAAAGAACATACTGTAAATATCTTGTAATACTGGCAAATCTACAGCAAATTCTTCATCCCAATTCAATTTTTCAAATTATTAAGTTAATTCAAGGATATGAAGTATAGGATTTAATTTTGTTGTTAAAAGCACCTAGTTTACTTTATATTTGCCCCCTCTTCATAACAAGCATGCACAATTACCAGGATTGGCTTGTTCGAAGGATGTACTTATCAATGGTACAATTTAAATAAATACTTTTTCAGAAATTACAAAACCCATATTTAGTTTTTTCTCCCAAAGAGTCAATTTTCTTAAAAAATGAAACAATCACAGTAATTATGGAGACCTCTAAAACAGATTCCAAGGGTTAAAGCAAAACTCCAAGGGCAAACATAGACAATAGTGTGGTAAAAGCCAGGGGAATGGGGACAGGAGGCTGGGTGGAGGTGGACAAAGGGGACCGGGAGATAGGGGACATCTGTAATAGTGTCAACAATAAAAAAAAGGTGAAATAAGAAACCTCTTCTGGAGCTACGTGAAAAACAATGCCGCTACTTGAGATGCTTAGGAAGTTAGATTCAGTGCTGTGATACACACACAGACAAATTAAGGGTTATGTGATGGTCTTCACTGAAGGTCTTTCCTGCACATTATAAGCTCAAAAAATCATCCCATTTCTTATCATCTGTCAGCTTCCTATTTCAGAGGAAATTAGTATGTCTTCTAATTCCATGTAGGGACAAAATGCATTCTCTAATCTAGCAGAGGTTGAATAGTTCTCTTGCTATTCTTCGTTAATTTGGATTGTACCATTTAGGCATCTTCTGAATCAGAAGTATACTATTGATTGAATTTTACATTTGCTGAAATTTCTGTCTAGAAATTTACATTATTACTAATTATGATACTTAACAGAAAATGAATTTCTGTTGTTTGGGGGAAAATAACAACAACCAATAATTTGGTGTGCTACACAATGAAACACATGACAAAAGATAAATACGAAAACTGAAAACACTAGAGCACAGTATTTGTATGGTGAGGGAGAAGAACTCAGAGCAGACAAAAAAGGTGGCACTCTAGTAAATATACTGCCTAGATATTTTGTTACTAAAAGTCTGCTCTAGCAGATTAAGACTGGCCAATTAACTGCAATGCCTCAAAATGTTTGAATTTTATAGTACATTTATCTTCTTGTTTCATAAGGTGCTTATATTATGAAGTTCACCCATGTTGGTTTCACTTAATCGCTTGACTTACACTCCATCCCCACAGGCATCAAGGGCATGTCTGGAAGTAGCTTAATGAAGGAGGAATAGAATCAGGGCAGATGGGGAGTTGTCCAGGGATCTGAACCTTATTTTAGAGTGTTTTCTAGGTCTTTTGCTTGTATATATTCTCTTCAAATGAGGTTATAAATATGCTAAGATCCAGGGAGACACTTTTATTTGGATTTCATTTAATCTTATTGGCAAAAATAAACCTATAGTGAAACCAAAGCAAGAAATCAACATGTGTACATACAGAATTTCTTACGTGTCCAGTGCTGTGCCCAGCACTGTAAGGAAACTAGAATTAACAGCATGATGAAATCCTTACCATTGAGTAGTAAGATATAAAAAAGAGCATGGGTTGTTGAAAGTTGGAAACATGTTTGAATCACAATAAATTATTTATACAAAACAAGTTAGTAAACTGTCCAAGCCTTGCTTTCCAGATTTATGACATAGAAACAACAATCAACTTTTTTGGTCACTACAATAATTAAATGAGAAATTATTGAGTGGAGTGCCTAGTGTACTACTGACATTTAATAAATCTCTTTATTCTTTCATTCAAAAAGACTTAAAATCCAGCTGAGAAGAAAAAAATAGCAGTTAACAAATACATTACTTAACAACAGGAAAAGGTATATAATACGTAGGCTTCGTAACTGGGGACACGGGTGTAAACTGCAGTAGTTAGGGGAATGTTAGTGGAACTTCGGAGGTGACCTTTGAAAAAGAGGCAGATGAGAGTACTCGAGAGAAGAGGAGGAATGCAGAGAAGGTGTTAGCCCTGAGTGTGCAGATGGCAATTGACAACAGGTGTTGATAGAGCTAGACAGGTAAGTGTGTGTTGGGGCTGCATTGCACAGATAGGCTATCAGTGGGAGACAAAACTATTTTACAATAACTTCTACTGGGAAAAAACCATCTTTTTTTTTTTTTAAGGAGGAACTACCTCACTCATATGCTGCTTGGATTTCCATTGTTAAAAATCTTCCTGATCTGATTGAGAATGGTGAACTTCGTGCAGAAGTAGAGAAGGTTTGAATAACTATTACATTGGTCTTCTTCTATTTTAACTTCTTAACAATTTTAATTTGGTTTTGAGGCTATAATGTCACTCCTATTGATGTGAGCCAACCTCTCCATTTATTGTCAGTTACCACCGATCAGCATTGATGGCCTCTCAGGACACAGGCAACAGCGCCTCGCACGTCTGGTCCTGGGGTATATCACCATGGCATATGTGTGGTACAAAGGTGATGAAGATGTCCGTAAGGTCTGGAGATTTTCGAATATTTCTTATGCTACATGATAGATTTACATCCAGTTTACATTTAACATAAAAACATTCTGAAACTATTATTGTAACTGTATTTTGTGAAGCTTGAAAAATAGGAAAAAAGAGAGAAAATCATTCACTGATTTTACAATGTCAACTGTGATCATTATTGAATGCTTAGTCTTTTACTAACATAACACAGTTGTTCCATTCTGTGCAAGTACATATATATCCTGTTTTTTTCACTTAAATTATATTGTAAGCATTTTTTTTTAGTTACTGTACAATCATCCTACTCATCATTTGAAATCACTTTATAATTTTTCATTGAGTTTCAGAACTTTATTCAATCTGGTGTTAAAAAATACTTTACTTGTTTTAAGTGTTTTACTAGTATAAAATAATACTACTATTAGCATATTTGAATACGAAAACTATGGCTTTGGGGAGATATAAACATTATATAGCTATTCTTAGTTAATGCTAAAATGCTAGCTTACATCCGTCAAGATAGAAGAATATATTATATATTAGTTTTACTCTACTCTCATCAACAGTAACTTTAGATTTAAAATAATATTATCTTGTATTTTATCGGCATCACTAATCACATGAAACCTACATAGACGTTAATATCTAACCTTTAAATCACAAAGAAATATGATAGATTCCAGAAGCACCTTCTTCCATTTAGTGAGTTTTCCCATTGTTGACAAAGGTAATGGGTAGCCCAGCTTCGTTTTTTTCTTTCCACCTCCTGTTTAAAGGTAGAATAGCAGATACAGTCCACCTATGTGATGAGTCATCCCCTAATAAGCAGAGAAGAGGAAAAAGTTGTTCTGCATAATCATGGAACATCTTACACTTCCTTAAAATCATGGAACTGCTGCAGCTAGTTTTTTGATAACACAAAAAGTTTAAGACCTGCTTTAGTTTTACAACCTAGCTGAGCACACAGTCTCACTAGAGTTGCTGGAATCTGAGTCTAGCCAAATGCATAGGTATTGTGTATAAAAAGAACACCCATATGCAGCATCAGTAATACAGGGCAGCATATTCTAGATAGAGAAGTATGACAGTCCAGAGGAGCTAACCAGTAGTTGATATGGTCATGAAATACTTCAAGAAAGAAGTGAAATTTGAATTAGTTCTTGGAAGATTGGTAAAGCTTATCCAAAGGGGAGGGGAGCAGAAAATAAAGAGAGAGAAGACTAGCAAAAAAATGGGGAGACCAGAATGCGCATGGCAGAATCAAAAGATAATAAACTTACCAGGCTGGAGATCAGAATTATAAAATAAAACATAGGAATGTATTTTCTAATTTATCCTGTTTTTGTATGGCCATATCACTTTGAAAAAAATTATAGAAGCTGGCAGTGAAAACAATATATATAAAGATTTAAAAAATGTAAGTAAAATCCGACAAAAGAGAAAATAAATAGATAAAAATAAGCTACATCTCTATAAGGCACATTTTCCATGAGAATGGGCAAAAAAATAGCAACTGAGTTTCTTTGCAGCTGCACAAGTGTCTATAATAGATTAGAATGTGTTTGAACACTTCCTTTCTTTGTCCTAAACCATTCGAAATTAACCATTTTCTGTAATTCAGAGAGAGACACAGTTCATTTCCTTTTGGAATATGGGGAAATTGTTTGCCAAACAAAATGTTTCGATTCCCAGTGGCACCAGATCTGCAAAGGGAAGCAGACGTCCAAATGGCACTTTAAGAGTCAATAATTCTATTCTAATTCTTTTGGTATTTGGGTTAAATCATCACCTCCAGGTATGTCACGCTAATCTGAAGCCACTTGGATTAGAGCTCCGTGACTTTTCATTGAACTGTGGAGTGGGCTCCATAGTCACACCATCTCTATCACTGAAGTCCCACCACCCACTTCCCCAGATGGGCCACAGATGCCTGTCCTTTGTGTGGTTAGATATGCATATTCCAGCCATAGGATGCTGATGATAAGCATGACTGTAACTATTACACGGGACCCTCTCATTATAAACTAAATATAGGTAGTTGAAGTCAGGCAGTTGGAAAATGAAATGTCAGCTTTATGAGTAATGGAGCAGTAGGAGAATGTGGCTTGAAGATGTGGCAAACATGGGTCTGCTGAGTGTACCTGCTTTTCAGGATTGTCCCTGTGGGGATAGGAGTCTGTTATTACGTGGTCCAAAACAGGACAGAATTCTATGAGAAACAAGCTCAGGAAAAGAAGTGTTGAGGGGGGAAGGGGGAGGAGCTGTAGTTTCACTCTCAAACTCAGTCATTAAACAGGCATTTGAGGAAGGGTGAGTGAAAGAGCTGAGATAAACCAAGTGTCACTCCAATTTATGTATTTTGCATGGGAATACAAAATGAGGATAATTCCTTCTGCCAACAAGGTAAGCCATCAAGACCAAGCATTAATGTCACTCTATGGTGAAGTTTTCTAAAAAAATCTTTCAGTAGAGAGTTTCTGTCAGTACTGTGCTCTAAAAGCAGCCATCTTCTTTATGCTTGTAGTATGTATCTTTTCCAAAAGCCTTAATTACAAATGCCTTTGAGCTTCTTTGAGGCAATGCATCTCATCTTTGCTTTGTGGGTGGATCAAGAGTACCTTGCATAGAGGAGTTGCCAGACCAATACTCATGGTAAGGATAAATGAATGAATGTAATTTACTCACAGGGTCACTAGATGGTCAAGGATATAACCTTTGTTCTTCTTGCCTTCTACATCTGGCTTTTCTCAATGATTGCATTATGTACATGTCAATGCAAATCCAAAAGCCAAACATTTAACAATTACTGGGACAAAGTTATGAAATGAGCAAGAGAAAATTACATGTTTGTTTTCAAATGCCATTCCATATGGCAGCTAATGTTTTGATACTCAAGAAGCAGAAGATAAGGTAAGACACTTCAACGTTTATACTAAATACTGTGTTTTCATTAGGTCCTGCCCAGCAATATTGCTATCCCTTACTGTGCACTCTCTGAGAAGCTGGGGCTGCCTCCCATTTTGCTTTATGCAGACTGTGTCTTGGCAAACTGGAAGAAAATAGATCCCAAGGGGTATGTAAGCTGTAATTATAGCAAAACTGAAAGAAGTGCATGCTATTTAAATCAAAAGGGAGTAGGGATGGGTTGGGCAGGTAGGGGGAAAATGGAGATAATTGTATTTGAATGACAACAAAAATTATTTTAAAATTTTTTAAAAAATTTAAAATTAAAAGGGAGTTAGTCATTGGTTTAATTTTTAGCTACACAGTTTTCTTCAGTGTTTTGGGGGTGAGGTTTCTTTGGCATATCTATAACCACAAATGTATTCTACATATATGAGAGAGGAGTGTATAATTAATGTACAATGAATTGCATAAATCTTAAGTGTTCTGTTTGATGATTCTGACAGAGAATATTTCTATCACCTGAGAAAATTTCTTCGTGCCTCTTTCTGTTCAATTCCATTCTCTAACCCCAGGTTTTTCTGATTTGTCATCAAAAGTTAGTTTTTCCTGTTATTTCATTTCATAGTGATGAGGTCATAGAATATGAATTGTTTTATGTCTGGATTCTCAATTAACATGTTTCTGAGACCTATGGGTTTTTAACTATCCAGTTGACTTTAGGAGTTATCATCTTCAGCAGTAGGGATGGCAATGTCTGGGTTTTCAGAGCAGCATGCTCAGAATTTATTTAGGCCATTTTTAACCATTTAGTTATGGGATCTGCTACAATGAAGAAATAAGAGAATTGTGGTACCTTCTGGGTCGTGCTGTGAAACTGCAGAAGAATATTCTAGACATGGAGATGGCCCAAAATGAAAGGATTTAGTCTAGGAGTTTTTGTTGTGTCCAACCAGTCTGACCATTCACATGTGTTCCCTGCATATTGATTTTTTATTTCCCTTATGAAGTCCTAAGTTAAGGGCTTACCATGACTACTTGAGAAATATAAAAAACATGTATATTTTTTATCTGACTACATCTTACCTTTAACAGTAGTATTAAGTCTAATAAAAATAGTTTATAGGAGGTATTAAATTTAATAATAGTGACATTAAATCTAATAACAATAACTTGAAACCATTTGATTTTTTTCCATTGGTTTTCTTTCTCTCTTCCAACTGGTCCATTACTTCATTGCTGCTTTCATAAGGCCCATGAGTTATGAGTAAGTATTTGATTCTTATTTTAGCCTAAGAATTATTTGTTATTCAAAGTAAATATAGGCTTATCAATATCCATCAAATGCATTTTTTAAAAGGCCAATTGAATTCAGGCAAAAATAGTAATTCAAATAATTGTTTAAAGAGCAAGCAATCTCTATCCTTAATTATATCTGTGACTGTTGTGTGACTGTCTAATATTATCGCTATAGATACATATGAAAGTAATACTTGCCTATATAAAAATATAATTAATAGATATAAATACAAAATGCACATACCTCTGTGTATCTATGACTTAATGACCTCAGTGGCCAGAAACATAAAGCTGTTCTTTTTGACTCAGTCCTTGCTATTTTTGATTTATGTACCAAACAGAGGCTAAGAGATAGGGAAAAAAAGGTGAATGTCATAGGTATCAGCCTGCCCTGATGAAGCTGGACCAATGGGGAAGAAAGGAGGTATATGAAAATTATGTAAATTGCAATATGATTACGAGAAGGGGTAAGAAGATAAAGTACTGGAAACTCTAGCCAAATGAAAAGGATAAAGGAGAAATCCATTGTAAGGAGTTATTTAAGCAGAGTTCTCAAGAATAAGCAGAAGTTAGCTAGGGGAAAGAGAAATAATGAGTGTTTATAGAGGAGGATAAAGCAAGAGTGAAAATAAGGCCAGTGACAAAAAGCTTGGTGCCTTATCAGAACTAAAGGAAGGCTAGTATTGCTGATAAATGAATGACAAAAGTAACAGTATGGGAAAGGAGTGAAGAAATAAACTTTTTTAAAAAGATTACATAGGAATTTTGTCTATGATAAGGGCTTTAAACAGTATCTTAAAGTAAATGGGAAGCTATGGAATGTTTTTAAGTGAGAGACTATCATCAGTCTCATTTCATAGATAGAAACACTGAGGCAGAAGCAGAAGGAATATCAAGCTCAAATTAACACAGGAAATAGGTTACAGAAGTAGTCCAGCTTCAGAAACCATGAACTTAACTATCATGAAACTCACAGATATACAGATACTGAGACCCAACAATGCAAAACTTCAGTAAGAAAGAAAATAGGGTCTAATCAATTATTTGAATTTGCCAATCAACAATCATATTTTGAATTTGCCTATCAATTCCTTTCTGTAGCAGATTAACCACTGAGAAACTGAATTAGATTCACAGATAAAAATGTGGATATGAATACAGTTTGCAAAAAGCAAAAAGACCACTTCGTAAAATCAGACCTCACAGATAGCTCTGTAAATGCTATGCATATATGTAGGTATGAATATGTGTGTGTGTATGCTCCTATATATGCATGTGAAAAATTAATGTAGTAACAGAAATGGTCTTGGAATTTCTAGTTCTAGAATGGCATTTCAAGTCTCAGCTTAATCTTATTTTTTTTAAGTTTCTACTTACTTATCTTTAGAGAGAAAGAATGGGAGGGAGAAAGAGAAGGACAGAAACAGTGATGTACAGGAGAAACATTGATCAGTTTCCTCTTGCACACCCCCAAACGGAGACCTTGCAATGCGGGCGCCTGCCCTGACCAAGAATTGAGCCAGTGACCTTGCAGTTTGCCCAATGATGCCCAACCCCACTGAGCCACACCGGTCAGGGCCCAGCTTAATTTTTTATTAATTATATGATCTTAGGCAATGAATTTAAAGTGAATATTTCTATATAATGGAGATAGTAAAACCTGTAATACTTATCTCACAAGATTATTTTGAAAATAAAATAAAACAAGTAAAAATGCTTAAAAACTATGAAGTAGTCAACAACTATCCCAATATCCTTGCTGTATTCTTGACTTTCTTGATTGATTTTCTTAGGAACATGGACGTTCTGTTTTCATTTCCTGGTGGAGACTGCACTAAAGCATTCTTTCTCACTTCTCTCTTGGTGGAAATAGAAGCTGCTAAAGCGATAAAAGTATGTCCGTTTACCTTACAATATGTGTATCTTAATTCATATAAGCAGAGCAATCACTTAGTAACTCAACTGTGTAATGCATAAAGTGACTTTATCCTGACTAAATAAAAACAGCCTTTGATTATTTAATTGAAGGTGAAGGGTCATTTGGAAGAAACAAATACTGAATTTATTTGTATGGGTTGTCTACAATATAAAATGGAGGAACCATTTATTTAATTAAATTTGAAACCTCAATAAGAGGAATATTTTCAGTGAAAACTGGCATTGGAACATAGTGACATAAATCTAATGACTTTGCCCATCAGAAATAGAATGAGAAATATATAGAAACTTTATAAACTTATCTCTAAATGACAAATGAAGAAAGACAAATCCAAGCTTAAGAATGTGTAAGAAAACTAGTTAAATGATCGGAGAAACTCAGCTCAAGAAAGAAGCAAAAATCCCAAATTTAATTTAGGGATTAAGATTTAGGAGGATTTATTCTGTGCCACTGTTTAGTAAATCTTAAGTGTCTGTCTTTTCTTTCTTCCTTTTATTTTTTTAGAACATTCCCTCCATGTACAAAGCACTGGAAGATAAGGACCAACATGCTTTGCAGGAGGCACTGCTTCATATAATTTCTTGTCTGCACAACGCCAAGGAAGAGTTTGAAAAAATTCGTGGCAAGTATTGCATGTCATAGGACATTCTAGGCCTCAAACAAATGTTTCTGATTATCTGAGATATAGAGTTGTTGACAAAATGGAATCAAAAACACTCTTACTTAGTGGGTGTGTTTTCACTCTATTTTATCTTACTAAATCTGTACTTTCTAAGTGGTAGCTTTTATCATGTTCATTTTATAGAGAAGGGAATCTAAATTCAGAGAGATAAGATAAATGACCTCAGATTACAGAGGTAGAAAACAGTGAAGCCAGAATTTCCAGCTGCATATATTTAACTAAAAAAAAAAAATCCTTGCCTCTCACTAAGAACCGTGGAGAATCTCTCCAAAGGTATAGGCTGGTTTAAGTTCTGAAAGACTTAGCTTCTGCTTGATAGGAGCTCTATACAAATTCTGCTTTTTCATAAGTTAACTAAGAAATAACAAAGAAAACCATTGAACTCAAAAGTATTGCAAAATTGACAGCTAACAATAATAACCAAAAAATCTTACATAAGCAAGATTTGCAAGAAGAAATTTGCCCTACTAGATGGCCCTAACAAATATGTGCCTATATCACTGGTATTTGAGTTGCTGCTGAGTGGTGCTTGGTGAGAAGACTGACCTGAAATCAAAGACATTAGCAAGCTTTGCGGATGTCGGGGAACCTAGAAATGTGGTCCATAGGACTGCTGGGGTTCTTGTTTCTGGATTTTTTTTTGTTTGTTCATTGTTTTGAGATTTCTTTCTTTCTTCATGGAAGGAAATGATCTGTTATGTCAGAAAGCACAGGAAGTAACCTTAAAGAAATGTTGACAGTTTAATTAATGCGCGAGCATGGGTGGCTGGTGGGTTCAGGCTCTTGGACCGTCCTATGGTAGAACCTGTTCATGAGGCACAAGAGATGAGCAGGGCTCACCAGGGAGCATGCAAGTGAATGTGAGCTTGTCTTCAGGGGCTTTCTCTGCACAGACTGCAGACAAACCGGTTGCCTTTCCTGCAGCCTCTGCTGCCATCTGCTATCAGCTGTTTACATTAGCTTGATTTCCTTTCACACCCTAACTAAACACATGCAATCTTTTCACAGGCCGTTTGGACCCAGACCAGTTTTTCAATGTTCTTCGCATATACTTGTCTGGGTATGTAGCCTTATGTTTGAATTTTTCTCTTCCACAATTAACATAAGGAATCCACCAAGTTCCCACTAATGGTCCCCACTATCCATTATGCTTAGAAAATACTTTTTTTAAAAATAGGTAAAATACATGTTGTAGAAAAAGAATAGACTATTATCTCTGTTATTACTTGGTGAGGCCCGCACTGGTGTATGGACAGAAAAGCTAGTCATTTTAAAGAGAGAGGATGATCTTTGCTAATGCAAAGGTAAGCTCTAGCCATAGAATACATAGACCAAATTTGTTCAGAACCGTGCTGTGTGTTATTTTTATGCATGCACATGAGTGCAAAGGAGAATATGGGAGGAGAATAATGAAATCTATCTCACATCACCTATCACCTTCCATTCATCCTCTATTGCAAGATTTTATGTCTGAAAATTTGGCAATTAATCCAAATAATGATTTTCTTTCCTTCCCGGCCCAGCTGGAAAGGCAACCCCCAGCTGCCAGATGGTCTTCTGTATGAAGGAGTCTCAGACAAGCCAGAAATGTTTGCTGGGGGTAGTGCAGCCCAAAGCAGCATCTTCCAGTGCTTTGATGTTCTGCTGGGCATTAAGCAGAGTGCTGGTGAACGTGAGTAGAAAATGATAATAAACATCTATGTTAATGCAATAGTTTTTTAATATCTAAAAAATACCTTCTTATCTGCATCTTATCTGAGCTTATGTGGTGCTTTTAGGAGAATCAGCAGAGTAGAGATTGTATTGCCATGATCTAATTTCACGGATGAAGAAGCAGAAAGCTAAAGACTTGATTTAAGTGGCCTGTTGCCTGTTAACCAGCTAGAAAGCACTGAAGGCAAAACTCAAACCCAAGTTCATCATCCTCTTGGCATTTAAACATATATTTATAAGGCTTGATTGACTGTGGTGAAACCTACATTCCATGTTCTAAAAATGTACAATCAGATTTAGAAAGAAAAGGTCGCCTGCAAATGAGACAAGACTGTGACTAGGAGTTGGGGAGGTGGAAACTTCAAGGACAAGAGGATCCATACTGCTCTTGTCCCACCTTCCACGCTGTCGTGGCAACCCGCGGGTAATGCCCGGACTGAAGGGTGAAGATGAGCCACGTTCATTATGCTCCTTTAAGGACTTAAATGAAGGATTTCTTTCTACTATTCTCTTTTTCCCTAAACTTCTATTTATTCAAGCTAAGGAAAAATACGTTTTTTCCTTAGTCCATTCACTTATTTTTAAATGATCCTTAGAACTCTCTTAGACTTGATGTCACAATCTGTCCAGTACAAATTACATATATATAGATATATATCTATATCTATCTATCTATCTATCTATCTATCCCCTGCCTACATCATCCACTCCACCAGATGATCAAATACAGTAGGACAGTGAGAAAGGATGCACAAACAAAAATCTTTATTATGAAAAACTGAGTTTAGCTCATCTGATTTTCAAACTTAAAAGCATTTACAATAATTGCCATTTCTAGTAAGAATAACAGCTTTCTAATAGGATGGTTTAAAACTCATTATCCTATGCTGTACTGCTGGTCTGTGATCTTGCAGCTACTTTGACCCCACTCTGCCCTTCCTCATGGATTGCGGAATCTTCCGTCTCTCTACTAACTTATCCTTCCCTTGTTCTTTCAGCATCAGCCGCTGCATTCCTCCAGGAAATGCGAACATACATGCCACCAGCTCACCAGAAATTTCTTCAGTCCTTAGAGTCAGGCCTCTCAGTGCGAGAGTTTGTCCTTTCAAAAAATGTTGATAGCCTAACCAAAGCTTATAATGAGAGTGTGCAAGCTATGGTCTCTCTGAGAAACTACCATTTGGAAATAGTAACTTCGTACATTCTGAATCCTGCAAACAGGCAGTCCAAAAAAACTGCACCTTCCAAAGAGACATCAGAAGTGGAAGCTAAAGGAACTGGAGGAACCAATGTCATGAATTTTCTAAAGAATGTGAGAGGTACAACTGAGGAGGCCCTTTTGAAGGTAGATTAATGTAACCCAAGCAAGGGTACATTTTGTCAGGACAGAGATTATATGTGTGTGTGTGTGTGTGTATGCTCATTATATTAGACTCACAAATTAATATGCTACTCATTATATTAGACTCACAAATTAATATGTAACAATTTCTGAATAGTGCATGATAAAAGATTTCAAAATGTTTTTTCTGATGTCTGTGAATTCCTTGCATGAAAATAATAAAAAGCAATTATATTAGAGGTGCTATGACCTATTCTATATAATTAGAATGTAACAATAAAAGTTGAAATGATATAATAAAATTCCTAAAAGTTGGTTTATTCATAACTATAATTAAACACTGCTCCAAATGAGACCTATTCCACACTGCTACCCTTCATGCAGGGCAAACAGATTCCTGGACTTCCAACTCAGTAATATCACACTTTCTCACAGTTACCTGTTCATTTGTCTATATTCTCATTACAATATGAGCTTCATGATACCAGGGACACTATTGTTTACCATACCCATGCATGCCCAGTTGTTAATACATATGTAATAAATATATTAGGTAAATATTGAAAAGATTGAGTGAGTTTATGAATAAGTCAAAATGTGCCAACATGAAGTCACATTTGAAGTATAATTTTTCCTAGGAGGTCAGAGTTATTAGGCATTCAATCTCTGGCATAAATTTATTTACCAATGGAATCTAAGAAATTTAGGGCTGAAGAGGAACTTAAAAATCATATGAGCCAAACTCACTATAAAGATGACCAAACTCATTATAAAGGCTCAGACAAGTGAGGTGGCTTACTTAGGGTCACATGATTAGTTTAAAATGAGAAGAGAACTTTTTTGACAACTTCCATCTTTTTCACTTCATTTGGAGCAAGTGGGTTAGAAAGGAAGGGAATTTGGGGAGGAAATGGATGACTTGATAGGATCTCATGAGGTAGTAAATGGTCAGCCAGAAAATGGGTATTCTATTAAAGACAAGAAGAGAAAAAAGGCACAAAGGTTGTATGGATAGAGGATTAGCAAGCACTTTCAATTTAGAAAAGGCTCAGCTCTGAGGAGATGAGTTGGATGCACCCAAGTACATTTGAAGAAGGAAATGTAGTCACATATTTCTAAAGTGAAACATTCAAAAACAATTTTAGCATCATTTCTCAAACACACCCAAACTAACCCAAGGAAATCAAGCAGAATCTCTGCTTACAGCAAAATTCACACATATTACTAGTGCATGGTACACATTTTCTCCTTTATTCTCCAGTCAATATTTCTGCAATAGGCATATATAAGTTTATAACAAAAATATGCATGCATGTATACATGCATACTAAATACATATGTGTATGTACATGAGTGTAATTTTTAAGTGATCACCAGAAAGATCACCATGTCGTAGAGTTAGATGCTTTTCAAAAGCACTAAACTGAAAGTCAGGAGACCAAGAACTGGGGTTTATTTTGGACATCTACTCAGTCTGTGACCTTAGGCAAATGCTTCATATTTCTGTAAAATGAGTGTGAAAATACTTGCTCTGTCTCATTCACATAGTAACTGTGAGGACAGAATAAAATACAGTGCCAAAATACTGGAAAATATAAAGTAGTACTAGAATATATGTAAATAAGTTTTCAGGACCATTTATTGGCTCTAGGTCAAGGTTTTTTCTGTCCTTTCTGGTACACTGGTCACTCTGGCTTCACAGCTACACCTCACAAGGCTACATACACATCAGGAGTTTCTCCCTCAAAGTTGGTTTTACCTAATTAGCATTGAATCACTTTGACACGAAGAGTATCTTTGGTCTCCTCTGCGAGGCCCCACATTATATCTCCTCCTTTAGAGCAACACACCCATCTGACATGGGGTGGAGAGGTGGGTAGTGGGAGGGGAGAGCTACGGGCATTGTCACTGACACTGCACTGCTATTAGGTAGGTGATGGCCAGACTAAGTCTTAGCTTCACGTTCTCCACAGAGAGTGTATACATTTGTTCCTCAGAGTCGATTCTCTTCTATCTGTCCAAATAATAGAGGCTGAGATTCCAAACACACTCATAGATCCAGAAAATAAACTGAGGGTTACCATATGGTTGGGGGGCTGGTGGAAAAGGTGAAGGGATTAAGAGGTACAAATTGTCAGTTACAAAACAGTCCCAGGGATGTAAGGTACAGCATGGGGAATATAGTCACTAATATTGTAATATTAATGTATGGTGTCTGGTAGGTACTGGACTCATCGGGGGAACATTTTGTAAGTTACATAAATGTCTTACCACTATGCTATACACCTGACACTAATATGTTGAATGTTAACTATAATGGAAAATTAAAAAAACAAAATCACCGTGATTTTTGAAAACAAGATTCCTGATTTCCCTTTAAGTTGTCTCTGGAATGGGAGAGGTACAACAAAATACTGGATAAGTTTCTAAAGAAATTCTACTATTTCTTCTCTGCATCCCACGTGGGCTCATCACAATGAGTGGTCAACTGGGAAGGGTTGCCAGAGGGTAAAGTTAACATCCTACTGTAAGAAAAGGTTTTAGCTAGATGTATTCTTAGTAACATGGATCCTGTTTAGATAGAGTTAATGACAATTCCATCCCTGTCTGTGTCCTAGTAAAATCAGAAGTTTGTAATGGTATATTCTTCTACCTATTGTTTTCTATAAGTGAGGAGAATTTGGCTTAAAATATGTATCTTTTTCATATAAAGAGTTCAGAAAATTAAGTACTCTTGATCTCCTTTTTTCTATAATTAATTTATATAATAAATAATTGAAGTTCCTTATACCTAAGCTATATCTTTTTCCCCCTCACTTTAATATATTAAATACAATATTCAGTTCTGAACTTCTGAACTTCTCTGGATCACCCTGAACTTCTTTTACCTTTGTCTAAGAGCTGGTGCCAAGAGTTGGTCAGTTAAAGATGGAAATGTACTCATTTCCACACAATTGTTTTAGGTGACAATAAACAATCGAAAAGTTCAAAGTTCAGAAATGCTTAAAATTTGGCACATAAACGTGCACTTGAGGTTCTCTGAGTTTCTTGGCATCTGGGACACAATGACAAGACTCCCTCCCCAACATTTCTGGCAACGCAGCAAATGCCTATTTAGAGCTCACTCTTCTAATTACTGCTCCAACTGGTCTTTGTACATCAACTCGTTAATCTTCAAAGTAACTCTCTGAAATAAGTAGTATTATCCTCCCCATTTTACAGGTAAGGAAACTGAGATGCAAAGAAGTCAAGAAATATGTTTTTAAAATGCAAGTAAAAGGCAAAGCCAGGTATAAACTCAGGTATCTGGATCAAAAGATTGAGCTCTTAACCACCATAGGAGGAAATTCACCCAGTTTCTGAGGAAATACTTCTTTTACCTTCAGTATTTAACTAGAGAAGGGGAGCACAAGGGAACTAGACATTGAACTTAATAAACTAGGGAGCACAAGCCTGCTTGCTTAGCCAGGAAGCTACAGCTTCACTCCCCAGGAGATCACAGCATTGTTCTGCCAAGGGGATTAACATTCCTCCCTCCCCCGCCTCTAGTACCTAGTACCAGATTGTTGGGGGCCCAGGAGGAGGTGCTGAGCCATAAAGGCCTGTCGGCCTAACTAGGAGGTGTTAACCCATCCAAAGCCCAGAAAAGTCAGAGAAGTTGATTGGTTCTTTTGAAAAGGCACCTGGTCTGTCAAAAACCCAAGCTAATATAATCCCAGGAGAACAAAGAAGCTCTCTCCCTTTCTCTCTCTCTCTCTCTCTCTCTCCCCCCCCCACCTGGTAATGTGTCCACCCAGTGTGCTCACATATTCCCTCTCCATAGCTATGTGGCCTTAGCAGCCACATGGCCAACAACCTTACAAACTCTGCTACTGGAGCAGCTGGGAACGAGTTAAGCTACCTGGATCCAGACTGAGCCACCTGCGGGCTCCAAGCAGAAACTGGACACTGGCTTTTGTGTTGGCCCTACCGAGGACAAGCTTGAACCTTTCCCATGGAGGGACAGAGGGAGATGAGACAGTGGAAACCCAGGGGCAGCTTCTATTTCCACACAAATAAACCCTACCACACCGCAGTCTCTCACGTGAGGGTCCTTGGAACGCTCTCCTTGTGATCCAGTGGGAGAGCCCAATTCTCACTTGACAACACTTACAGAGAAGAGGAAGCCATTAACAACACAGAAGCTCCACTCTCTTTCATACAGGTGCTCTCAGAGACACTTGGGAGTTAAAAATTAATAGGATGCATTCACTAATCCTAATGAATTTATAGTCTAACAGACAAAATATTTTGTGATATTTCCATTGGTTGTTACTTTTCTAATTGTTAGACTAATAATATAGGCACAGAGTGGGAGATTTATTCTAATTAGAAGGGTTGAGGAATGTTTCTTACAGGAGGTGACATTTGATGGTTCCCTTTAAAATTTAATTAATTGTCCTGGCTGGCGTAGCTCAGTGGATTGAGCGCGGGCTGGGAACCAAAGTGTCCCAGGTTCGATTCCCAGCCAGGGTACATTCCTGGGTTGCAGGCATAACCCCCAGCAACCACACATTGATGTTTCTCTCTCCCTCTCTCCCTCTCTCTCTCTCTCTCTCTCTCTCTCTCTGTCTCTATCTCCCTCCCTTCCCTCTCTAAAAATAAATAAATAAAATCTTAAAAAAAAAGTTTAGTTTAAAAAAAAATTAAAAAAAAATAAAATAAAATAAAATTTAATTAATTGTTAGAATTTAACGGAAAAAAAATCCCTCCCAAATTTCCAGCATTAAAATAACAAGCAAAAATATAACTTTGCTTATCAACCCAGCCTTATACAATTCAAAAATTAAATATAAACAATGTGAATTCTGCAAATGAACATGAGAATTGTCTAATACATGGAATATCATCATATAGCAACTCTTAGATCTATAAATTAATAAGATAATTAATATATTTAGTTTTTTTGTGTACCTCTTACTATTTTAAAAGTGTCATATATATCAATTCACTTAGTCTTGTCAATGAGCCTATGAGATAAGTACTAGCTAATTTTACAGATATTGAGAGAGACCAGATGGAGTTCAATAACTTTCAAAAGCTACATAGTTATTATATGGCAAAAAAAAAAAAAGAAAAAAGTGATTAAACCCAAGTAATCTGACTCTGGACAAATACGTCAGTCTGCTACTGCAAAGGGGACCTGGCCCTTAGTAGGTCTGCCTAGGGCAAGCCTGTTGTGTGGGCTCTTGGCTTCATGCAGGAAAGATGTCAGAACAGGAGTCCAAGTGACTATGAGGGTACATTTATTAACGCCGGGGACAGTGAAACAAGGAAAGGCTTAACACAGAAGAAGCAACAGGAAAGCCTAAGTGGTACAGCCTTGGCTCTCTGAAAACGTCAGGGCGATACAAGAGGTCTGATGGGATCACTGGGGAGGAGAAAGGAGGGGCTGTAGGAGGTGGTTGCCCGAGGCAATGGTAAACAGTCTAGGAAAGGATTGGCTGAGAAGCTGAATGCCTCCTGAGCACAGGGAATTATAGGCCAGAAGATTTATAATAAAAGGTGGGCACACACTGGCTCTCTGGCTCTCTTCCTCGAGGATGCCTGGATGATTATGCTGCAGCTGCCCACTTTTCCCAAATGACGGTATTTTGGATGGGAGAGGAAACTCCCGGCGCAGTCTAGGACTGGGCTGGCCTGGCAGAGGGTGGCAGGGTTATTCTTCTTTGGATGTTCTAGAGGGGAGGAGCTGTGAGGCAGAAACCTGCCATTCTTCCAAAACCACGTAGTCTTTGTATCTTATGTTGTTTTAGTTTGCAAACTAATCCTATAGAAAGAAGATAATTAAAAACCAGCAAGGGAACTCAGGAGTTAGATTTTAGTCTTAAAAGATAGGCTTCAGTGATAAAGCTGTAACTAGAGTTGAAGAGTTCAGCTTTGATTGATAGACAAGTGACTAACGCTTGTGGAAAGCTTTTATTCCAAAATTGTGAAGCTTTTGAATAAATACTCATTTCCTTTATCACTGAGCTTTTGCCTCCAGAATTTTGCCTAGTGGCTGGTGGTGGGCAGCAGGACTCCACTTGCTGTTTGGTAACAATAGGAAAGAAATGACCTCTCGGATAGTGGCTTCCACTGACTGCTTGGTTGATACCAGGGCAGGGGGTCATCATTCAATGCAGCAGGTCCCGAAGTCCGCTGTGGTGCCACTCGTTTGGCTTTGCCACTGTTCTGAGTCCGAAGCTGAAACACAGCTGAGGTCCAGATGTTCTCTCCAGCGAGGAGAGGCCAGGGGAGGAGAGGTTACCCTGTGGGTGAGGCTCTTGTTTTCCCAGTTTTGCCCCCTGCCAGACATGGGAACTTCAACCCTGGTGACCATCTGGATCTGGCTGTAAATTGCTTGGCCAGTTTCTGCACCCCCACCCCCCCGCCCCAGCTATCTGTCTCAGTTTCCTTATTCCACTTGCCAAGGAATTTTCTTAGCTTTTTATTACCTTGCCTTAAAGCCACAACACAGTACAACCTTTCTTGAAGGAAAGACTTTCCTTACAAGTGAACAAGTGAACACTGCTCCTTTTGAGTTTAACAATCAAAGTGTTGAACATCTGATTGAACGGGCTCTCTCCCAAATTCCCAACTCCTATGTGACTTTTTCTTATGTTGTAGTAATAAAAGAGTAGTGGAGGTATGTTGGAGGCCCTCCAACAACTGACCCTTGACACAGTCGGGATAGGCACAGCAGAAGCGGCTATGGCCAGGTCTCCTGTCTATCTCTTCCCGTATGCCTGTCCCTATTAGCATCACGTGGTCAGATTTTTGGACACCTGTGCTTTATAACAAAAAACCTTGCATGATGCCTCTGATTCTGCATGAAAGGACTTGCTGACCACTAACTAGAAGCCCCTAATAACCCTAATGCTGCCCACTCCCCCCACCTGGAAAGTTAAGGATAGATTTAAATTATGGGCAGACTAGCTGCCAGTCACCATTCAAAAGCTCAAGATTTATTAGAACCACTGCCTTTCCCATGCCCTGGGCAAGAGTGGTTATTGATGGGACCAGGTAAACAGAAGAGGAAGGAGTTTTAATTAACATATAATAATCTCAGTATATGGAAACATAATATAGCCCCCCCCAGATACGTAGTTAATAGACCTAGGCAAAAAATCATTTATCTAATTTAGACAATCTAATTTCTATAAACAATAACTAATTTTTAAATCACTTCTTGTACCCCTTTGATTTAGACCAATCTATAGAAGCTTAGTAGATATTTAATCATAATCAGCATTTGGAAGTTTGTGCTCGTAGAGCTTCATTGGCTATCTGATTAATGACCCTCTTGGTCAAAATAACCTTTGTTTAATATGGTTGATCTGTGGGACTTCCTGTACTTTTCAGTTATTTCTTTGTTTAACATGATTGATTTGTAAAACCTTCTGTGTTTTTAGAAATTATTTCTGTGGTAACCGTTTCTGTTTCAATAATCACACTATGTATTGAATGTTGTAAAACCTCCCCTATAAAAATAAAGATTGATTTTTCTCAGTGAGTCAGTCAGGCCCAGAGAGCCTGGCTGTCCTCTGGCATCTCATCTGGTGTCTGTCTCGTTTCGCCTGAGCCGTTCCTCCTTCGGGGACCCTGAGACCTGCCGAGGCTGGACCCCGGCAGAGGTAGGGTGGTCAAAAGACCTATATTTGTCCCCAGTACTGTTGTGTGCAGCAACAAGCCCAAACTTTTCAAAACAGGGGCACAGAGGCATAACCCTGACCTGGAAGATGCCCTGAAGCCCTTTTGGTGGCTGTGCTTTTGCCAGAAGAGCTGCAGCTCTGGGAGCTGAGCCTGCTGGGGACTCAGTGGTGCCTGGAATATGATGACTTGCATGGGAGAGAAGGATGGAGTTTGGAAAGTTGGAAATCTGCTCAGTAAAAGATCATTTGCTGGTATCTACAAAGCTGAGTCTACTCACCCTGGTTTAGAATTTGCAGCAAAATAATAGATAAGAAAGTTGGAATGGTACAGAATGTCAAACATGAGGTGAAAACACATTGCCAATCAGAACATCCTTCTACTTTGGAGCTTTATGACTATTTTGAAGATAGCAATTATGCATAGCTAGTGTTAGAAATGTACCATAATAGGAAAAGGAACAGATATTTAAAGAATAGAATAAAAGCCTTTTTCAAAAGCAAGGCTTAAAACTTCATGCACCAGATAATCACAAAATGTTGTATCCTTATTTTCATGATGAATATTACCCTAGGATTTCACCTCCTACTTATATATAATGTAAATATCAAGATTGCCAACCTGGGGCTAGCAACTCAATTGAAAATGTTACATAGAAAAGCATTATACTTTATGTGGAATTCCTAGATAACATGTTACCCAGAAATAGCAACTCTAAGTACATGTGGACTTGGACAGTGGACTTGGATGGTTTTGTCTATGAGCTGCATGCTTTATGCATTACTCACTAGGAGGCCACCTTTCAACACTGACACAGTCAAAAATACATAACTGAAGTGGTATTTGCAGATTATGACATGCTAACTATATTTTTTCCAAAAAGTGTGAGCTGTCAACACTGCTGGTGTTACCAGTGTGAACTATTACATGTCCTTTAACTTGTTCACAGATTAAAATCAATCAGACTGACAGCCCAAAGGACAGTGGTGAACATACTTCATTCAGAGGAGGTGTGTGCAAACTGCCTAAAGGGGTTGTTTATACATGTAGTGATCGAAATGTAATTCCTACTTCTTATCCAAATGATGGAAAAGGTTTTACTTGTCTATAGGCAATGCTCATCTACTGGCAACATCAATACAAGTTATCAGAAAAGTACTGGGGGAAGTAGAAACGTGTCTGCATATTTGTTCAGCTGGTGAGATCTAAGTCTCTAAAAAATTACCTAATTTTACAAGGTACTGTAAATGCATCTGGATAGAAAAGAACCCTGGTGTTGGTTTTAAAGTTTGGTTTTATTATGGGGCAAAAATGTCCCCAAAAGACGATTTAAGTCTGATAGCCAAAAAAACTGAGAAATCTTACACCTTGATGGGAGAAAGTAAAGTTAATGACTTAAAAGAGGACGTAAATATATGCCTGATCCATGCTAACAAGAGTTATTGCATTTGTTTAGCACTGGAATACATAATTTGAGAGGAAAATAAAACTTATGTCCACACAAAAACCTGTGTCAGGTGTTTATTGCAACTTTATTCATAATTGTCAAAACTGGGAACCAACCAAGAAGCCCTGCGGTAGGTGGATGACTAAACGTAGGCACATCCTGACGATGGAATAGTATTCAACACTAAAAAGAAGTGAGTGATTCGGCCATGAAAAGGCATGGAGACACTGACACATATTGCTAAGTAAAAGAAGTCAGTCTGAAAAGGCTGTTTACTACATGACTCCAACTGTATGATATTCTGAAAAAGGCAAAACGATGGATACAGTAAAAGGATCAGATTGCCAGGGGGTATGGGAAAGGGAATGGTAAGGCACAGAGGATTTTAAGGGCAGTTAAACGATTCTATGTGACACTATAATGGTGGGTACATGTTACTACTTACTTTTCAGAACCCTTAGTAGGAACACCACCAATGAGTGAACTACAACGTAAATTATGGACTTTGTGTAACGATCCGTCATTATAGGTTCATCAGTTGTAACAAGTGCACCACTCTGGCACTTGAAGCTGTGCCTGTGGGGGTAGGATTATGGGAACACTGTACCTTGTGCAATGCAACTAAAACTGCTGCAAAAAATCAAGTCTGTTAAGAGGAAAAGAGTTATGTGACCTTAGGTAATTCACTTAATCTCTCCTGTCTGTTTTTGCACACCTAAAATGATCAGGGATAAATGAATAGATCATTTTTAAATGCCTTCCAAATTTACGAGTCAATCACGTATATGATCTGCAAATTAATCCATAAAACATCAATTAATAAACTAGGTTAATCTAATAAAAATTTTAAACAACAAAATAGCAACATGTGTTTAAAAGTGGGATGACCCATATTACTTTTAGATTATAAAGATGATGATTTAAATGTAACAACTATTTTTACATATTTATATGTTTTAGAAGTTTACAAGTGTTTTTCAGGAAAGGGCATTGCTTCCTATCTAGGACCTTACCAGTCAGTCAAAACAGAAACTATTTTCCTACTTTGTGGTGACTCTCAGAACATTGGAAACAGGGTAGATGAGGACAGGACAATGCCAGAATAACCTGTTTTTTTTTAAGAAGAGTGTCTTTAGAAGAATGAACATACAAAACCATCTAATTCTCCAAAGACAGTCAAAGCCTCATGGATCGCAGGACGAACTCCAATGATTATGCCGATACACCCGCCTCCCACCTATCCGTTTGTCCAAACCCACCCAACAGCAGAGTTAACTTGTAGGGGATTCTCTCTCTATTCTGTTCTCACAGATTTATTTTATTCTCTTTTAGTCATACTTTTCTTTAGCTCTTCTGTAGTACCTATGGCTCTGTGTGTGTCTGTGTCTTACTTCACTTGCTAATGTCTAGTTCCCTGTAGGTAAGATCCATAGCCTTTTAATTTTTACATCATAGCACTTAGCGATGTATTTGGATACCAGAAGTTAAAAGAATGAACAAATGCAGTGTTGAGTTGGAGTACTATTTCATTAACAGGGTTATACTTAACCCTATAACCATCAGAATCTCTCTACTCTAATTACTTTTTGTTCAGTAACCATCTAGTAGTCAAACATACTGTGCAAGCTCCTTAGATAACAGAGTTAAAAAGATTAATGGCACCAATCCTACCTTCAAGGAGCGCACTAGTGGACAACTGGGGGGATTAATTATTTGAACACAATGGAATAAGGATTATATGAATATAAACAGTGAGCACTGGACCAAAGAGCTGTAGCCCCTAAACCCGGTGAGAAGGCTGAAGAAGGGTAATGGGCTTCCCATGGACAGAACAGGGGAGGAAAAGCCGGCACTAGAAAGGGTTGTGGCAGTACCAGACCTTCTCAGGTGAGGTGATACATGAGGTAAGTTTTAAGAGATGATTAGTGTATATGCAAGTGAAAAAAAAATGCATTGGAGAATTCCAGAAAGAAAAAGATGTGTAAGGATGCAGCATAAACATTCACTATTTGAGGAAGTACACATAGTTTGGTACAACTGAAGCATGAAAGAACTAACATTGATTGGTAGGTGAAATTAAACCATAATTGGTTTCAAGAGCCATGCACTGAAATTGTTTCAAATTATTCTGAAAACACAGGGAATTTTTTTTGATTGTTGACACCATCACAGATATCCCCCATTTTGCCCCTCATTACCCAGCCTTCACCCCTCCGACCCTGGCCTTCACCACTTCCTTGTCTGTGTTCGTAGCTATGCATATATGTATGCATGTTCTTTGGCAAATATCTTCCAGTCACCCCCCACCCACCTCCTCTCCTCTGAGATCTATCTGTCTGTTCCATGTATCCATGCCTCTGGTCCTATTTTGTTCATCAGTTTATTTTGTTCACTAGATTCCACATGTAAGTGAGATCGTGTGGTGTTTGTCTTTCTCTGGCTTATTTCACTTAGCATAATAATCTCCAGGTCTATCTATACTGTCCCAAAGGGTAGGAATTCCTTCTTTTGCATAACCGTGTAGTATCCCCTTGTATAAATGGATGACAGCTTTTTTTGTCTACTCATTTACTGATGGACACTTGAGCTGTTTCCAGATCTTAGCTATTGTAAATAATATTCCCATGAACATAGGGGTTCATATATTCTTTCTGATCGGTGTTTTAGTATCCTTACTATATATTCCCAGTGGTGGAATTGCTGGGTCAAACAGAAGTTCCATTTTCAATTTTTTGAGGAAACTCCATACTGTTTTCCACAGTGGCTGCACCAGTCTGCATTCTCACTAGCAGTGCATGAGGGTTCCCTTTTCTCCAAATCCTTGCCAGCACTTGTTATTAGTTGATTTATTGATGGTAGCCATTCTGACAGGTGTGAGGTGATGCCTCATTGTAGTTTTAATTTGCATCTCTCTGATTAGTGACATTGAGGATTTTTTCATATGGTCATATGTCTATTGGCCATTCATATGTTGTCTTTGGAGAAGTGTCTATTCAGGACCTTTGCCCATTTTTTTAAATTGGATTGTTTGGCTTCCTGATATTGAGTTGTGTAACTTTTTAAATATATTTTGGACATTAACCCCTTATCAGATGTGTCATTGGTGAATATATTTTTGCCTTTATGGTCAATTGATATTTGATAAAGGAAGCATGAACATACAATGGAGTAAAAACTATCTCTTCAATAAAAGGTGTTGGGAAAATTAGACAGGTACATGCAAAAAAAATGAAACTAGACTACCAACGTACACCATACACAAGAATAAACTCAAATGGATAATGGACTTATATGTGAGTTGTGAAAAAAAAATCCTAAAATAAAATGTAAGCAGTAATTTCAGACATCTCGCATAGAAAAGAGAAAGGTTTTAAGCACAGAAGTGACTTTATTATATTTGCCTACTTGAATCATATTTAAATGAAGGACTGCCCACTCTAAATAAATAAATATTTAAATGACTCTGGCAGTAGTAAAAAAAAAATACAGGGGTGGAATAAAATGGGGAGTAATAGTAATGGCAGGGCAATAAATTTAAAGGTTGTAAAAGTAATTCATTTCTAAAATAATTGGCAAATATTATGGGATTAGATTTGAGTCAGACAGATAAGTTGGGGATTTATTATTATAATATTTCAATATTAAATGGCAAGGGATTGAAAATAATGGTACTTGGGTTGGAAATAAAAAGAAAAATGAAAAATATTAAGGCAGTAAGATTGGCAAGATTGGTGTTCTGTTGGATGTGATGGAGAGGTGATTTCTAGGTCTCTAACTAGGTAACTATGGCAACAGAGGTGCTACGGTCGGCTTCACAGATATTCAAACTGTGCGGTCACGTGGGGTCTTGCATGCAGAAGGACTCCCTACTAGGCTTAATGTTCTAGTGTCAGTGTCTTGAAATCCTTAGTAATTTTCAGCAAGGGTGCTTATTTTCATTCTTCACTGGAGCCATCTAATTATATTGCCAGTTCTGAGAGATACTATTTATCAAAGCATGGAATAGATGAGGAAAATGAGCTTTGTTCTCATTATGAGACAATAAGTGACAAGAACAGCTTTGACCTGTCTTTAGACTGTGTGTTCTCTGCTCAAGACCTTAAGATAGTTGCTGGAGGTTTCATAAGCCTTTGCCTCTGCTTCAATGCAAGGTATCTAGTATATGTTTGATGTGTTAAAACATTTCAGATGGAGCATTTATAATTGCTTTATAAAGCATTATAAGATGAAGATGACAGGGTAGATTCAACTAGAAACAATGTTGGGAGTCATTAGCCTAGAGACCATGGCTGATGTCTTGGAATAGATGAGATCATCCAAAGAAAGGCATGCCTTGAGTGGTTAAGAGTGATGACCTTAAATTGTCTGTGCTCTGGTCCTGACTCTGCCACTCACAAATGTACAACCATAGGCTTTTATTTAACTTTTCCAAGCTGCAGTTCCCTCAAATCAATTATGGGAATAGTAATAGTGCCTAACTCATGGGGCTACTGTGGGAGTTAAATGAGACATTCCATAGGAGATGCTTATCATAGGATTTAGCACAGAAGAAAAATCAGTGAATATTAGCTATTAGTTTTTTCTTACTATTTTTAAGCACAATATAACAAGAAGGAATACATGTCATGGGAGAACTTGAAAAGAGAAGAGTGTTTTGTGGGTTTTTGGAATTTTTTTTTGAAAAGGACAAGTAGGCCAAATTCCAGATGCCTGGATTAACTAATCAAGGAAAGGACTAGAAAGTCCTATTGAATTTATGAACAAAGAAGCAATTAATAAGCTGGAGGGGAACAGTCTCAGTGTACCAGTACTCTTTGGGCTGATTGTTTTTGATATTCAGACTTTGGACTTCATCAATTTGAAACTGAAACTATGTATATCTGATGCGATATCTTATTTCATCCTTTTCTGAATACTTCTTGGTCCATTTCCAAAAATCCCTAGTACCTAGTTTAAGAGAAACGGATGCCTTGTCTAATACTGATACTAGGGTGACTCATGGGAAAGCTAAGATAGAGCATATGACTACAGAACTCCAAGTGTTACCACTGAGAGGAAGTTCATGGACAAAATTGTATTTCACCTACTTCCTCTTGGCAAATAAGATGCAAAGCAGAGCTTCATAGAGGGTATGGCCGCTGTGGTCTTTGTTGCAGGGGCTGTGCTTAAAGTGCACCACAGAGTCTAGCACAAACCTCTACCTGGCATTAAGACCCCAGTTCTAAAAATGTAGGGCTCACAATACGACTCTGACCAATTATTCATTTAACAAACATTTACTGAGCTCCAGCTACTGGGAGATACAAAACTCACTGGGACGTGGGTTCTACAAGGAGCTTACAATAGCAGACAAAATGAGAGAAATACATTAGTAACAATCAAACTGGGTAGAACTTGAAATCTGACATGAAGGAAGTCCAAGGTGATTGTAGAATTTTGCACAGCTGGAAAGGTGCTTGGGGGCCAGGTGATAGACATCCTTAAGTGCCAGGCCAAGGAAATTTGAACTTTATTTAATTTACACTGAGGAGTTCTTCAAAGGTTTTATGGCAGAACCCGAGATATACAACTGACCCACAAGTACCATGGACATAAATCTGGGGAACAATGACGATCAAGACTGAACATGCAGACTTGGGGACTTGAGCACAGAAATGATGGTTATGATCAGACAAAAACACATGAGACCACTGAGGCAGAGAAACAGTTACAACAATACTGCATATATTTATATGTTCGGGGCTGAAATAGAAAAATAGGTGTAGTAACTGAAACAGAAAAGATAAAGTCAGAATGGTAGGAGAGAAAACCAGAAAAACATGTTATTAAAAAAGGATTTATAGAATGGGGGGAAAGAACATCACAAAATATCTTGGATAAACACTTTTATTTCCTACAGAAGTAGAAAGAGAGGTTTAGTATTAAAATTCTCACTTTTGTTTCCCACTTGTTGAAAAGTCAAGTAGCTAATAGGTGACAGAGTCTTACGTAAGTCGGCCTGGCTGACGTACAGTGAGAAAGTTCTGAGCTCAGAGGCTGCAAATTGAAATTCTAGTTCAATTCTGATGTGAAATCCCTGGGTGGCACTTGCTAAATCATTTCACTCCTATAAATCTCAAATTTTTCGTGTATTTAATGAGGGTGTTGAGCTAGGTCATTTATTCTATCATGCTCCCTTCACTTCTGATAACTTATGATTCCATGCTTTTACAATGTTAAGGTAATTTCTTGAGAGAGTGCAGAAAAGTAGATGAAAAATAATGACTAGCATAAACAAAACTAAGTCATCTTTCAATCCGAGATTGCAGGAAAGAAGATGATTAAACACATGAAGTTTGAGAAATCGCATTTAGTAGGCATAAGAAACTGAACTTGGAGACTGGTTGGATATTGGGCTGAACAGAAGTGGATGATTGAGGATGGCTGTGAGGGGGGTTTTCAATGAACCATGAACCAATTAGGCTACATTTGACATGCAACCTGCAAAACTCAACCCTCCATGGGAACTGTTAAATGAATTATCAGAGCACTTCCTCCGCTTAGCTTTTATATTCAATTTACAGAATGGGAAGCAAGAGGAAATGGGTAGATAAAGTGAGGGAAGTGGGCAGATTAATTAGTTTCCACATAAATTTGTTTACCAGCTTGCGACAAGTTAGGTTTAGGGTCCATTGGACAAAAGGTGGAGTGTTCAGAATTCTCACAGGGCAGATCCATGGCCTAGAGTTTGCCACTCCATATTCAAGTGAATTCAAACCATGATGGGCCTTCTGACAGACAACCCAGCAGCCTGATTTAGTGAACAGAGCAGTGGCTTGGAAATCAGGATACCTCAACTCTGGTCCTCACTCTGTTATTAATTAGTGGCATGAAAATGGGCAGGGGTTTTCACATGGGCATGCCTTGGTTTTCTAGCCTGTAAAAGTGACCTGAAAGAACCTACTTCATAAGTAAAATCACTCATCTTATTGACAGATTCTCAAAAGATGTTTGATAAAAGTCGAGGGTTAAATCAAATAATCTGTTCAAGCTCTTCTCAAGTTTGTTAGTATCTACTACTTGTCTTGTGAAGCTTAACAATACATATATCCTCCTTCAATGTGCTCAAAGATTTTTAAAATTATAAAATATTGTAAATTAAAGTAAGTCAAAGCAATTATAATCTTAGAACACACGGTTCAAACTACATATAAAACACTCCAGATGTTCTAATACACATCGATTCCTCCTTCCTATCCTGCTCATCACCAGTCACTGAAATATCTATCCATGTGTCACTAACTTCTGGTTTAAATAGCTTTTTCCTTTTGGATGAAGACCCAATTGTCAATCCTATGAGGGGATTTGTGATGAGCCATAACCAATTTGTCTCTGGGTCTAAAACCAATCATCTCATATGACACATCTATGAAAAACACTGGGATTTTGTTTTCTGAGATGATTTTTTTTTGCCTGCTTATTTTGATAAACAGTCTTTAGTTGTTTACTCAGCATGGTGTCAAAGAAAGTTCGTGGCAGTCTGGAATTCAACCTCTGGCCAAGGTTCCCCCTGCTGCTGCAACACGGCTCAACCAAGTGAGATGCAAAAATGCTATTCTGAAGGTCCCTTCACCTGGGTCTGCGACATACCTGCGGCAGAGAGCAGTGGTGTCTTCAGTAGCAGCTCCAGTGCAGATACTTCAAACAAAATTATGGAACGACAAAGTCAGAATTTAAAGACAACACTGTCATTATCTTTAGGAAGATTTCACATTTCTGAAGATTATGGGTTTCTTCTTCCAAATCCTCTGGTAAGCATGGAGCCTTTGATCAGGTCAGAATAAGTTTACTGAGATGCTGGTTTGTTCGTTTGTTTGTTTGATGTACTGATTAAGAGAATGCAACACAAATACCAAGTTGTTGATGTAGGAACAATGCTACAAATAATGCAATGCATACTTATCAACAAAAGAGAAGCAATAACTACTGCAGAGGAGAGTCCAATTGGAGTGGTTTAATGTCAGGGTTTTTCTTTTTGTAATAGATGGTCAGCTTAGTAAACTTATCAGAAAATCTAGTAGTTATATATAAAAGGACAAAACTTAGAGATCAGTTATATAGGCAAATCAGTTTATCTCGGTGAGCTAGTGGGACAGAAAAGAAATCATGAAGGACCTTGGGTGCTTTCGGGGCTGGTAGGAGGAACTAGATATTTACAGAAAAGTGGAAGAAACTGTTGAGAAAGAATGTACCTATTTCTTAATTCTACTTGAGGTTCAATCTACAATGTCATTTTTCGTCAGTTAACTTTTGTCAGCACTGTTTCCTATTTGAATGTGGTCTGAGGCCTGCAATGTGGTAAGTGTAAAAATTCACAGAGTGCGCCACTACTCCCTTTTACCTTTGGGCTAGCTAAAGTCCAGAGGAAGTGACTTTCCCAATGTCACATTAGTGACAAAAGCAGAACAAGTACTCAGGATTCTTGACATTCTTTTTTAAATACTGCATCATAAATAAGGGGCAAGACTATTCAGTTTAAATCTAAGCATCCAATGTTACTGTCATTGCGATAATATTATATCAAAGTTTTTCCTCCCATAAGCATAAATTGTCATTTAACTGTGATTAGAGAATGGCCTGGAATTCAATGAGCTTTTATCGAATACCTACTCTGATGCTTATTTACTTCGGAGTGTTATTAGAAAAATACAGATGAAGAGAGATAGGATCCATTCACTGGTTTTAAGAGAGTTAAAAACTCTTGCAGAGCTATTAGTTGTGAAGCCAAGTAACACACCTACAAGTAATTTGAGCATTAAAAATAATAGAAGTAATAACTTCAGTGTGTTACACAGAGTAGGATTGTAGCCCTTAGTATTGGATTATGTTCTCTGACACTGCTGCTAGGGTCATGATGACCACAGAGTCTCCGTTTATTAGGAACTGAAGAGATCCCCATGATGTGGGACTTTCATGTGAAACCACGCATCAGTCATCCTCACTTGCACTCACAGACTCATGGCTCCTTCAGTGAATCACGAGTAGTGCCTGGCCCTCCATTTTCACACCTACTCAGCGGAGATCTAGTGCCACCCCACCCACTGGATTGCTATGGAGCATGAAAGCACTTTGATAAATGGAGTGTAAGGACTAGGAAACCAGTTCTCCTGACCCTCAGTCCATTGCTTGTTAAAAACTCCATTCTGTGTATGTAATTTGACTCAGGAATATTCCCATCATCACCAGCTCACAAGGAGGAAAAGGCCCATAAGCCAAGAAGTTCTTATTGCATTAAATATGTACCCTGAGCTGAAGAAAAATTATTATACAGTATGTAAACATTGTGGAGAGCCACAGTTACTGAGTTCCCCTCTTTGCTCTTTCTTTTTCTTATAAATTAAAAAGAGAGAGAAACAGCAACAACAACAACAACAACATCAGGTTGGAATGTACTGAGGCAGAGCAGGTTCGTTCTTGGGTTCAGTTGGACATTATCTACTAGAAATTCCCACTCCTGAGGCCATAAAAAAGGGTTTATTTTACTGTAATTGCATGCCAGATTTCTAAAAAAAAATGTAGTTGTTTGTTTCAGTTTTAGTTTTCTGTCATTTGTGTGAGAAGTTTAAATACTTCCCTTTCTGGGAAAAGGTAGAATAGTAGGAATCCATCCCTGGTTACTCCACCCATCAGGAGAGGCTCTGTCCTTGATCGTCAGGCAGCAGAACTGCTGCAACTGGTCAGAAGGGAAAGTATCAGTCACTGACTTTGCTAAGAGCATGAGTGGGATTTGCTTTCCTTTAGTTTAAAGCTGGTGATGGGAGGGCTGTTCTCCATGTCAGCTGGCCCAAAGATGTTTTTTCAGCAAGCTTAGTTGTGTACTATAAATATTGACTTCAATGTCTCTTAGAAAAATAACCAAAAACCAGAATGAGCAAACTTTCTGGCTTTGGGGAGAGAGGAATGACTCAGTCTACTCCACTGTTTGTATTAGACCTCAGACATTTCCAGGGTCCAGTGTTTCAGTGTGGATGATGTATACGTCTCAAGCTCATGTCCGTATATATGCCACAAAAGTCTTTTGGAAGATCATGAGTGAGTGTGTGTGTGTGGCGGGGGGGCGGGGTTCTGGGGAGGAGTCCATTTTCTTTAGACATGAAGAATGTGAGGAAATGAACTGCAGGAAAGGAGGGACCAAGTTAATTATGGCAGGAGATTAGATTGGAGTAGAACTGAGACCTTGAAAGTTAGCCTTAGGAACTGGGCTTGCACACATGACATAATGCAACTGGCATTTGAAAAATTTCTTAGCAGAATGTTAAGTGCAGGGTGGGTTAGAGCAGTGGTTCCTGAACTGTACCCCACAATTGCTTTGGGGCAGGGCAGCTTTAGAAAATACTGATGCTACAGCCCCTCCCAGAACTGTTAATTATGAATCTCTAGCCTAAGCAGCTCAGGATTTGATAAGCATGGAATACCTAGAGGACGGTGCAGGTCCAGATGAGAAATGAGGGCTCCACTTAAAAGGCTGGGTGTGGAAATAAAGGAGCCATGGTCATAAGACACACTGAGAAGGGTCTTGGAAGTAGTGCAAGCACAAAAACAAGGGGAAGGGGGACTTTTAAACGTGCCATGGAGCAGAAGGAAAGGACTAGTGCGAATAGTCACGGGATGTGGGAAACGCTGTTCTTTACAGTCATCAAGCAACCATTTAGGAAAAATAAATACATACATACTCTCCTGTAGAAATTCAAAATGCTTAACAGAAGCAGTAGATTCCAGCTGCTTAGAAGGAAGAGTAGCAAAATAATTGCCACAGGAGGCTATAGTTTTGGATAGAAGTTATAGGTAGAAAAAATTCAGGTATTTTCCTGAAAAATTGTTATCTCTGCTAGGATCTGGAGCCTGCCTCATCACGTTGAATAGGAATCTGAGGCAATGAGGGTAGTGTAGGAGAGACAGAGACCAAGAGATCAGACTTCATATCAACTAGTGTTAAGGATGTTGGAGGGGTATGGATTTCCGTTCCAAAAACTAAGAACCAAGAAAGATTAGTAGGACCAAAGGGGAAATGGCCAGACAGGCATGAGGAGAAGAGAGAGGAGGGACAGCCAAGGTAGTTCTCTGGAAACCAGACTTATAAGCAACGAAGCAACTTAGAGTTTCCTTACTCAGGATGTTTTGAGACAACGTGGAGAGAGGTGAGCTGACAGATCCTAAGAAAGGATGAAGGCATAGGAAAATTCACACCTGCTACTCTTAGTCAAAATGAGGCTCAGGAATTATATTCGTTTCCTCCAGTTGTTGTAGGAAATTACCACAATTTGGGTGGCCTGCAACAGCAGACATTTATTTTCTCAGAGGTGTAGAGATCAGAAGTCTGAAAGGGGGCTGTCCACAGACCCATTATCCCTCCAAAGGCTGTAGGAGAGGATCCTTCCTGCCTCTTCCATCTTCTCGTGGCTCTGTGGTAGCATATGACTTCACTCTCTGCCTTCCTCTTCACATGGACTTCTCTGCGTCTATGCCTTCGCCCTCCTGTCTATGCCTTCTCTTACAGGGACACTTGTCTTTGGATGCACATTAACGCAGGTGATCTCTTGTGCTCATGAACTAAGTTACATCAGCAAAGGCCCTTTTCACAAATAAGGTTACATTTAGTTTCCAAATGGACATATTTTGGGGATGGGGGAGGTGTAGCACTCAACTGATTCCAGGGAGCCAGGTAAAAAGTAAAGAGTTAGAGGGACCTGGGCAATGCGAACAGAAATTTTGTTTTGCCCTGAGATTCCCCAAACCTGACCCTGTAGGCAAGAGAGGGTGGAAGATGATGAAGAGTCAGAGTCGATGTACAGTGATTAAGGAGGCATGTGATACACGCCATTGTCATTGACTGGTTTTGTCGTATAATGTTAACCCATGTTCACCAGTATGATGTTGATGTGCTGAAGATAATTAATATCTTATGCTGGCAAATTATAGTTTTAAGGTGAGAGGAAAGATAGAATATGAGACAGAGTGTAGGCAAAGGGGCAAGTAAGTTAGCCCACGTAAGCTCAAGTCCAGCCTTGTCTTAGTTAAGTGGGAAAGGAAAGAGTCTTCTCTCTTGTATAAACTGAAATGGATAAACTAGAACTGTGTTTCTGAGACTGTGGCCTGTGGAATGCAGAAGAGAAAAGAGGGGCAAAGACGTTCTTGAGAGTGCATAAGCACTAAGGAATTCAGTATATTTATTCTCTGATATAAAAACAAAATGTTGCAGTGATAACTTGCAACTGACAGACTCTTTTGTATGATTTTAGTTTCTTCATTTTTTTTTTCATCTGAGGTCTTTGAATCCTTGGGAAGTTATTCTCTGGGAATTATGAGCATTTTTCCTTTATGACAATTTTATATATTACTCTAGTGGAGAAAGAGTAGATAGTCAACATGACAGATTATGATTAAGAGCAAAGCCAGAGTCCATTACAGTCATGCTAGTTTCGGGTTGAATTCCAGCTAGATCTCCGATCTCTTTTAAAATTAGCAAGTGATAGTTAATCTCTTTGAACCTTATTTTTCTTTTGCGAGAATAAAATTTCATGGACATGCTTTTGATAAGGAGGTAAGAAGTAAATACAAGTTAGATATTACTAATACCTAAAAGCCCCATATAATTCTTAGACTCTGGTTATAAACTCAGGTTAATGAGTCACGTAAATTAAAAATCCACTGTATGAAATCTTGCTTCACATTTCTCTTTACTGATAATTTATTTTATTATTAATCTTTAGAAATTTGAAAACTACTGACATGGTTGGTGTGGTGGCTTACCATACACCACCATACTCTTATGAAAAAATATTCTAACCATGGCAATTTTATTACTACATTTATGGAACCATATTAAGTAAAAATTGGAAATGTTTAAAAATATAAAACTAATTTTTCATAGCTCCACCTCAAAATCGAAATAACTTTGATGTTTGGAGATACATAATTCATCTAAGAGTGTATATGTCTGTGTGTGTGTGTTTACAAAATTGTGAAGTCGTAACCTTATTGCATATCCAAATCTATTCTGCACTTTCAACTCCAAGCTATAAAACACTTTGCCTGAAATCAATCAGTCTAAGTATAACTTTAATGGTTGCATCACATTCCATTTATATGATAAAACACTGAAATTTACATGGATTAGATATTTGGTGAATTTTAATTTACTCTCTTTATAAAAAAATGGATATGTAAAACTTTGTGTTTGTTCTACCCTCAATGTTTTAATTTAAACCACAAAATTTCTGTATTTTGTCCTAAAAATAACTTGTAATCACTAATTCTCAGAACAATTATTTAAAACCTTTCCCCACCTTTCATTCTAACTTGCAACCATTTGCTCTGTTTCTCTAGAGTCAAATTACCCTCCCCCAGTTTACTCTTCTCTCAGTGTTTTTGGCTTTTTATTCATTATTTCAATGTAGTGAGTATTTTTTACTACTTTCTGTGTCTAAGGGCACTTAGGTAGTGCTTATGACACAGATGTGAATAAGAACAAAGTGAGCTCTGTACTCCCAGACTAAAGAAATGTTGACAAAAAGTATGAGATGAGAACAAAAATATTGGGCATCCTAGGTGTACTAATTAGTTTGGTACCAATTAAAAGTTATAGTCTTTAATATTTATCCAGTGTTTATTATGACAAAAGATTGAGCTCTCCTTCTAGGTGGAGAGAGAGGTCAGAGAAAATGAACTACTCTCTGAGGTAGATAATAGAATTCTTGAGGCCAGAGAAATTTTAAGTGGTAAGTTTTTAATTGCATTTTCCATTTTCTCCATGCTCATTGGTCTATTTAGGTTTCCTATTTCCAGACACACACACAAAAAGATATTTTACAATTGAAATGTGGATTCAATTCAGATTTTCAAATACACTAGCAAAACTTATTTATACTGTGTTTTTCTATTTTATTAAGAATTGAATTTTTAATTTCCTGTTATAGACCCTTTGTAATATATAATAATAAAAAAGTAGCAATTACTATTTAGTTTGTGCTCACTTTGTCCTAGACTTTGTATTAACCTTAACTATACTTTTTCATTCTGCACCTCTCAATAATCTTCACTATTCACAGATGATTCATTTGATAATGAATTCAGCCTTTTCTCTGAAATATACATGCTAGCTGTTCACCTTTCTCTACTTCCATCGTAGTTCAGTCCAGCATCGTTTCTCCTCTGGATTATTGTCCCCCACCCACCTCGTCTCTTTATTTCCATGCTTGCCCAGCTATAAAACACTGTCTGCAGAGCAGTGACTCTTCAAAAATAAAAATTAAACCATGACACTTTGCTCTTTAAAACTCTCCAGTTGTGACTTCTCGTCAAGATGGTGGCATAGGCAGACATGGCTCACCTCTTCACACAACCACAACAAAACTACAACTAAAACAGAGAACAACCGTCACTCCAAACCACCAGGAATCAAGTCGAACGGAAGTCTGACAACTATAGAATTAAAGAAGCCACATCCATCCAGACTGGTAGGAGGGGCACAGATGCAGAAACGGCTGGTCCCACATCCATGTGTGGTGGTTAAAAATTCAGGAGGGATATCTCAGGAACAAGGAATCCCAGTCCCACACCAGGCCCCTAGCCCAGGGTTCCAGTGCCAAGAAGGTAAGTCCCTACAACTTCTGGCTGCAAAATCTAGTGGAGATTAAGTCAGTGGAAGAAACTTCTGGAGCCCTAAGCAGTTCTTCAAGAACCCACATACCGACTCACCTATGCAGATTTACTTCCTCTGTGCTCCAGTGACAGGGTGGTGACTTGAGGGGCACCAGTGGTATGCAGGAAGAAGCTGAAGTGTATGGCATCAAGGCTAGCAGAGGCTATGGTACCTTTTCTGGGTCTTCCCACCACAGAGCTGGCAGACCTATCAGAGACTCCATCAGACTGGGTAACACTGTTAGACCCCACCTTGGAGATCCCCAGAGACTCTGTCCCACCCAAATCATGGGCTCATTCAAGCTGCTTTTCCATATGAATGGCGGTCTTGGCTCCTGCTTCACAGCTTCCTAAAGCCTCTCAAACAAGCAGCAGTTGGCCTCACTGAGCCCCAGGCCTAGAACTAACCACCTAGAATCACAGCTTGACTTTGCCTGGAAATCTCCAACCCCAGCACATGAGGCAGCCATCTCAGATTGCTTTATAACTCAGGCAGGGTGTCCTGGGCAAAACACAAGTGAGGGCTGACCTTGGCCTGCAATTCCTGGGAAACCCCAGGGCCAGCACACCCAGTGGGCAGCTTCAGACCACATCAGAGCCTCACCACCCTATACCTGCAGAGCTGATCCTCCACAGAGGGCAGAGGTTGGTGCTAAGTGGTCACAGCCAATCCTTGAAGCCGACTGGCCTGGGAAAAGACCTCCCATTGATCTGCCAACAGAAACCAAGTTTCAACTACAAGAGGAGGGTGTACTCAGTACACATGAAGGGCGCACCTTGAATACCCAGCTTGGGTAATAGGAGAAGCTGTGCCATTGGACCTAGAGGACACCAACTACATGAGGCCACACTACCAAGACAGGGAGTCAAAACAGTTCTACCTAATACATAGAAGCTGCCAAAATGAGGAGACATAGAACATGGCCCAAATAAAAGAACAGATCAAAACTCCAGAAAAGGAACTAAATTAAATGGAGATAAGCAGTCTATTGGATGCAGAGTTCAAGACACTGGTTATAAGGATGCTCAAGGAACTTAGTGAGGACCTCAGCCACATGAAAAAGATCCAGTCAGAAACAAAGGATACACTAATTGAAATAAAGAACAATTTATAAGGAAACAACAGTATAGTGTATGAAGCTGAGAATCAAATCAATGATTTAGAACATAAGGAACCAAAAAACATCCAATCAGAGCAACAAGAAGAAAAAAGAATCCAAAAATGAAGACAGTGTAAACCCTGTGGGACAACTTTAAGCAATTCATAGAAATGCCAGAAGGAGAAGAGAAAGAGCAAGAAATCAGAAATCAATTTGAAAAAAAATTTAATTGGGTTGCTTGTCTTCTTAGAGTGGAGTCGTGTAAGTTCTTTATATATTTTGGAGATTAAACCCTTGTCTGAGGTATCATTGGCAAATATGTTTTCCCATACAGTTGGTTCTCTTTTTATTTTAATACTGTTTTCTTTAGCTGTGCAAAAGCTTTTTATTTTGATGAGGTCCCATTTGTTTATTCTTTCCTTTATGTCCCTTGCTCTAGGAGACATGTCAGTAAAAAAGTTTCTGCATGAAATAGCTGAGATTTTCCTACTTACGTTCTCTTCTAGGACTTTAATGGTGTCATGGTTTATATTTTAAGGCATGATGATTTCATGTTTCTTTTTTGGTGTAATTTATGTCATGATTTATTATTGATTGATCTATTTGTTATGCAAAGTAAACTTAAAGATGAAATATCTGGGAGAATGTTAGCTGTCTTGTTTGAGATAAAAAAAAATGGAGAAAAACCTTTCTCTAAAGAAAGGAAGAAATTTTACTATTTTGGAATTGTTTTACTATGTCATTTTAGAATGTTGACCTCTGCCCAATTTTTTCAAATATGGTTATTGTCTGAAACCTTCAGATGTCATCTGTCCATCCCCTGGATCTCTCAAACCATTTATGTCAACTTTTCACTTAATTTAACTTTTGTTTTAGTTGATCTCCTAGCTCTTCTCCTTGCAAGTAGTTTAAATTCTAATTGAGGTCCTGACTTATTGAATATCTAAGTCCAAAATGATATTAAAAAAACTACTGTCACTATATGTGTTTAAGTGGTGAATTCTCTTTTGTATGGACTCTTCATGTCAATAAACACATAAAATGAAAGTTGTTAAGCTCTAAAAAAAAAAAAAGAAAAGAAAAAAATTGTGAAAGAAATCTTCCCTAATTTGGTGAAGGAAGTAGACATGCAAGTCCAGGAAGTGCAGAGGGCCCCAAACAAGATGGATGCAAAGAGGAGCACACAAAGACACATCATAATTAAAATGCTAAAAGTTAAAGAGATGGGAGGGGGGTTGTGGGAGAATGAGTGAAGAGGTGAGGGAGTTAAGAAATACAAACAGGTAGTTAACGGAATAGCCATGGGCATGTAAAGTACAGTATAGGAAATGGAGTAGCCAAAGAACTTACATGCATGACCCGTGGACCTGAACAATGGTGGCGAGATTGCCTGAGGGAGTGGAGGCTGGGTACAGGGGGGCAAAGGGGAAAAAATCAGGACAACAGTAATAGCATAATCAATAAAACATAATTTTTAAAAACCTCTCCAATTGCTCTTTAGAACAAAATCAAATGTTTTACCATAGTCTACAGGCCCCCCATGCTACTTATCTTTCTCTTCAAAGTCATCTAATATCTCTTTCTCCTCACATTAATTTGCTGTAATGTCACATTGGCCTCTTTCTATTGAAACTTGTCTTTTATTTCTTTTAAAACCATCTGCTTCAAATTCTAATCTCTCTGAGACTTTAATTTCTAATTTTTATGATATTAAGATTGTCACCTAACTTCCCTTTGTTGATATTTGTCTGGTTTATTTTTACTCAAACTTTTACCCTTTATGTGCTATTTTCTGCTTTTAAAAATTTTTATTGAATTTTTTGGAATGACATTGGTTAATAAAATTATGTAGGCTTCAGGTGTTAAGTTCTGAAATGCATCATTTATATGTGTTATTTTTTTTAACCAGAAGTTTTAGTTAACCTGTATGGATTTGACAAAGAGTTTATTATTTATATAAATACTTTATTGTAAAAAGTCTATTCTGTTTTAGGTTATAAGTCTGTTGAGAAAAATTATCCAAAATAAAGGAAAAGGATGACTGTGTGTTCATTCAATACTAGCCTGGAGCACTAATAGTCTCACTCTCTGGTTATTTAAAGCATATATCTTACATGCTGCTTACAGTTGGTTATGGCCCAATCTCTGAAGTTACAAATTAACTTGTAGATTTCTACGTGAAAGAGCTGAAAGTGATTTCCGCTGAGTAGAAAATAGAACTCTAAAACGTATGATTGTATGACCCTCTAGGACATTAATAAATCATATCATTTTTTTACTCTGCAAATCTGAGTTTATTTACAAACAATTTTTATTGTTGTTCAGTTACAGTTGTCCCCATTACCCCCCATTACTCTCCCTTGCCTAATCCACCCCAAACCTCCCACATTCAGTCCTCCCTCCTATTGTCCTTGACCATGGGTCATCTATACATGTTCCTTGGCCTGAACCTTCTGCTTCTTTCGCTTGTTATCTTCCTCCCCCCTGCCCTCTGGTCACTGTCAGTTTGTTCTTTATTTCCGTGTCTTTCATTTTATTTTGCTCACTTGTTTGTTTTGTTGATTAGGTTCTGCTTATAGGTGAGATCATAAGGTATTTGTCTTTCACCACCTATTTTGCTTAGCATAATGCTCTCCAATCAGAACTATCAGAACAAGAAGAAAAAAAGAATCCAAAAATGAGGATTCTCCAGTTCCATCCATGCTGCTGTGAATCTTTAACCTAACAATTTGATTTCAACATTGTTTTTTTTAACTCTGCAAACATTCAATTTATCAAGTCCTTTCAAAACAACTGTGCCATCCAGCTGATTTCCTCATTAATGATTGAGCTACTATATTTTGCCCTGTATAATGTGCACCCACATTTTTGTGTGTGTTATACATGGGGTTATTATACCTATGCTAAGTAATCATTATACCCATGTATAATGTGAATCCTTATTTTCCCCTCAAAAATCTAGGCAAAAAGTGTGCATTATTTTGGATCCATGTTTTATGTTGGCTTTAGTCATTAAAAAAATTTTTTTTGAAAATTATACCTTGGCAGATGTAAAAATCTAGGAAAAGAATACATAAAATAAAAAAAATAGTTTTAAAGGAAAGCCAAATATTTTGTATTATTCTTGTCCATTCCACTCTTGGTCTCCTGATTATTGGATTAAGGGAAAGAAAAACATGTAAAGTATCTTTAATTTCCTATCCCCTGCTCCACCCCTCCACCCCTCTCCCCCATCTCCACCATTCCCCATGTGTTTTTTCAGAGAGGTAATTGAAAGTACCTTGAAATTTGAATCAGAAGAACTCTGCATCAGAAGAACTCTGACCTGGCCACTGACCAAATCTCTAACCTTGGAAAGTTATTCATCTGCTCTGGGTTTAACCTCTTCTATTTCAAAAGGGAAATGATAAGATAATTTGTCTTAACTTATAACATGTACAGCACAAGTGTAGATCCATTAAAGATATACACATCAACAATAAAACTAAAGTACTCTAAAAGAAATAATGTTGGGATTGGAATAACTTTCTAAGCATAATTTAAAAAGCATCTGCATATATCTTTATGCAGATGCATAAAGAAAAGCATTGGTTCATTTGACTGCCCTGTTATAATTGGGTGTTTTACACACATGCACACAAAATGCAAATGACCAAAGCATATGAAAGCACATTCAAGTTTATCGATAATCATAGAAATGCAAATTTAAATAATAGAATGATACAATAAGTTTATTAAATATTGAAATGGTTATATTTTCCCTGGCTGGTGTGGCTCAGTGGATTGAGCACCATCTTGTGAACCAAAGGGTAGCTGGTTTGATTCCCAGCCAGGGCACATGCCGGGGTTGCTGGCCAGGTCCCCAGTAGTGGATGAGTGAGAGGCAACCACACAATGATGCTTCTCTCCCTCTTTCTTTCTCCCTTCCCCTCTCTCTAAAAATCAATAAATAAAATCTTTTAAAAAATTCTTTTAAAAATGATTAAATTTTACAAAGACTGAATCATGAATATCAAAAAAAATAAATAAAATAATTGCAGAATTTTCATGCAAATAATGTAACACATATCACACCTTATAAAATGATAAAACAAAAATGTTTGGTAATGTTCAATGTTGCTAGAATCATAGATAAACTGGCACTTCCTTTATACATAAAACACATTATAAATACAATTATAAATTCATGTGATTTTTTAGTAAGAAAATCAAGAAGTAGATTTTAACATTTTCATGTGCACGATCTTTAATGTAGCAAATCTATTTTTTGAAATTTGTCCTAATAATGAGAAAACATCTAAAAACACACAGATGAAGGAGACTGTTTCAGATTTGAAAAAATTATAAGCAATTGCTAATAATTATTAACAGAATATTATAATAGTATACAGGTTTTAAAATAAATGTGATATATATATAGTAACCGACACTAAAAGATACGCTATTTAATGAAAAACTCATCAGCTGAAACTGTCTCCCACACTGTAACTTTAAAAAAAAGTCTTTCAATCAAAAAGTAATTTACAGAATTCAATACTTTCTACAGTATCTAGATGAAAAGCCAAAAGAAAGAGTGCATGTTTAATGGATTGTGAAATATTGTAACAGGATGCAACCAAGGGGGGCCCAAAGTAGTAATTTGTAATGGGGTCAAGAACTCGGGGTGCCCAGGAAATATTTAAAAAAATATATATATGCCCTGGCTGGTGTAGCTCAGTGGATTGAGTGCAGGCTGCGAACCAAAGCATCGCAGTTTCGATTCCCAGTCAGGGCACATGCCTGGGTTGCAGGCCACGGCCCCCAGCAACCGCACATTGATGTTTCTCTCTCTCTCTCTTTCTCCCTCCATTCCCTCTCTAAAAAGGAATAAATAAAATCTTTAAAAAATATGTGTATATATATAAATGATGTCCTCACCCCCACAAGGCTGAGTTGGGGAATGGGACACAAGGAGCAGGGCCATTGAGAGCTGTTTTGCATAGCAACGGTTTTGCTGATAACCTCTAGAATGGTCATTTTACATATCTATAACCTTTAACTCATTTCACAAATATATTAAACAGCTGTGGCCAGGCTTTGAGCCAGGGGATGGGAGTGACTTCAACCCAAGTTGTAACTGGGAGGCAACTCCCCCTGGTTATAGAGCCTGCATAAGAGCTTGGGGATGATTGACTCCACAGTACAGGGCCACACCTGCCCGGACTTAATATGGCAGCCCAGTAAAGCTGGAAAAATATGGGGATGCTGGCAGCTGTGGCCAATTGTGGGAGGAGTCAGAAATGGTGTGGCAGAGGGGTCTTTTTGGGACCATGCAGCTTGGGCAAAGAAGAACCACGGACTTCTATTTCTTTTTCTGAGTTATGGTACCCCAGTTGGGCAGAGGGGGAAGGAAGGACTGTGCATTTGTGGATATTCTAAGGGACTTTGGGATCTCAATGAAGACATTAAGTCATTACTCTTAGGTCTGTATAACACCTTTCCTTTTCACCAGTCTCTGGCATTGAGAGACATTTTTCCCTGGTGGCAAACAAGGCAAACCTAGTATGGGGTGGGGGACCCCCGGAGCACAACTGTGGGTCCATTCAATAATAGTATATCATTCCCCACCCAGGTCTGTTCTGTAACAATACCTTTAAACCCTTTCTGATCATTTTCGAGGTCCCCACAGCAGTGCTTTTCAAGCTCTTAGTACATCAGCTCACCTACAAAGTTTGCTAAAACACATACTGCTGGGACCCCTCCAGAGTAGGTCTGGGGTGGGGGTCCCAGAGTTTGCATTGCTACTAAGTTCCCAAGTGGTGCCCAATTGCTGAACTGTGGACCATACCTGGAGAGGTCAGAAGCTCTGAAAACTCACAATTTTCTTGTGTTTTGGGGATAATATAAAAGTCCAAAAATTAGAGCTTTTTTAAAATGGGAGAAGATGAAAAAAAGAAGGAAAGGAAAGACTCCTCTCACAGTCCAAAGGGAAAGAAAAAGTAAATATTAACGATTAGAGCACGGGTGTCAAACTCATTTTCACTGGGGACCACAACAGCCTCGCTGTTGCGCGTGGGTCACCGGCCAGCAGTGACCACGGCACACTGTGGATGGCTCGACAATACGCGAGAAAAAACACACATGCACAGAGACAAACCAGTTTCTGTGGGGAAGTAGGGACAGAATGGCCACCCCCCCTAGTGGGGAGTGCGCCGATCCACTGTCCATACCTGCTTTTATTAGGCTCATTTTGCATAATAACTCAGGTAACGTACAATACTCATTAGGGGAAGTAAGGAACATATAAAACAAAGAACTCTGCCGGTCTATTGAGTTGGGGGTCAAAGAGCTGTAAGGCTGAGGAACAAACTAGCTTCCTCCTAAGACCCTCCTCATTCAACTAAGAGCATTCTTGGACAAAGAAGGTTTCACAGTAATTTACATGTTCTTTCTTAGGCCTGATCACCCCCGGGAAATCCGCACTTCCCAGTACCGAGCTGTACTTCCCCGTCATTGTTTCAGGCTTAGGTGGAGCGCGGGAACTAAAGCCACCGAGAGATAAGGAGATTTTCTTCCGGACGCTGAGAACTCAGACTTTGTCAGAGCCGAGGAGTGAGGGTCCATCACCCCCTTTTGCTGCAGCCCCCCCAAGTCCTTCTTTTGGGGGGCCTCCCAAAGTGATCGTGCCTGGCTTGGGTTGTTCCCTCCCGTGGGGAATCTTACCCGTCTTTGGCTAACCGACCAAGCTTTTTTGGGGTTCAGCAGCAGAAACAGCATTACTGCCAGGGAGATAAGCTTTTTTCTCCTTGCCGGCTCACGGTTCCAAGGGCGTTCCCTTAGCTTAGCCTAGGCGGGGGTTTCAGCTTCTAATACCAGTCAGGGCGGTTCCCAACACCTCGCAGTTGCCTTCAAAGGGCCAAATGTAATTTTAGGACTATATAAATGTAACTACTCCTTAACTAGGGGCAAGAAGCTCATCATTGCTGCTGGGTAGAAACAAGGTGCTGGGCTGGATAAAGTAAGGTGGAAGGCCAGATTCGGCCTGCGGTCCTTGTGTTTGCCATCTGTGGACTACAGTGTTGCCTAGACTGAGGCAAAATGTAGTATTTAAGAATTTCCATGCAAGTCAGGAAGCAAAAATCAGATGCTTCATGCAATTCTCAGGGCAGGATTCCGTATCTAGGCATCAAAGAGGCAAGCACACAGGTGATGATTTAGTTACAACTTCTTTTCTTAAAACCGACTTCAAAAGACCTGAAAATTACAACTCTGCATCTTTGATTTTCCTTCATGAAGACTATATTTTATTGTTTCTGTAACTATATTCAATTTTGTTCATAAAACATATGCATGATATAATTGAGACAAAAAAAAAAACAAGTTGTCAGTTCAGAGTTCACTATCTCTGTCTTCTTTCTTACCAACAGTCTTAACTCTTCTCTTCAATCACTCCCTCTTATAGTCACAGAGTATAAATGGCTTAAGTTTCTTTTTTTTAAAGACTGTATTTATTTATTTTTTAGAGAGGGGAATGGAGAGAGAAGGAGAGGGAGAGAAACATCAATGTGTGGTTGCCTCTCGCACGCCCCCCACTGGGGACCTGGCCTGAAACCCAGGCATGTGCCCTGAATGGGAATTGAACTGATGACCCTTTGATTTGCATGTCTAAATTCAACCACTGAGCCACACCAGCCAGGGCTTAAGTTTCTCATTCTTAAATGGCAACAGCTCTCAAACACAAATTTCCCCTTTGCCAATGCCTATGGCTATCCTAAAAAAGTACTTTACACTTTTGGTCTTTCTTTTCTTATTCCTTAGCCAATTAAAATTTAAACCCAGCTTCCATGACCCTGACCTAAATTTCTATGCCATGTAAATTGAAAGACTTCCTAGTTTGGGCGTATTTTCCTCCCAAAGGGGACAATCTTATTTTAAATTTCTAATGATGCATTTGACTTTCTGAATTGCCTAGTTCTGTAAAATCCCCTAATCTCATAACTGCAGGGTAACTTCCTTCACTGACCTCCCATAAATGCCTTTTTGACCTGTATTGCTGGATTCATTTCCTCTATCTGCCTTGTAAATATCTCCTAGAGTGCTGCTCTGAGGCGTCTTCTCCTTTCACTTGGCAACTTCCCCCAATGACCTTTTCTATTCTTGTGGGTTTTACCGCAATGTGCCATTTCTATAGTTGGGTCCCCCAGTTGTGTATTTCTAATATTAATTCTCTCCTTCAAACTGTATATTCAACTCCCCAGCATGCAAGAATATTTTGACTTTCCCCAGATATTTTAGGCTGTATCTATCTGAAAGGAAATTCACTATCTTTAAGCCCTCTCTTTGATTTTAACTTGCATTTCTGTTTCACTTTGTGTTCCCATCAATTCATTCAGTCACCTAATTCACAAACATGGAAATCATCCTCACCTCCTTTCCTTCTTAATCCAGAGAAACAACATCCAGTTGTGCAGATTATATTCCCAAAAAGAAGGCCCAGCCCTGGCTGGTGTGGCTGAGATGGTTGGAGCGTCACCCAGTAGAGCAAAAGATGGCGGGTTTGATTCTCGGTCAGGGCACACATCCACGTTGCGACTTTGATCCCTAGTCAGGGTGTGCACAAGAAGGTAACAAAGTAATGTCTCTCTCTCTCTCAAAGAAATGAAAAAATGTCCTTGAGTGAGGATTCAAAGGAAAAAAAGAAAACAACAAAAACAAAAAGGAGACCCAGACTATGGGGTAGATCAGAGTTGGCAAACTTTTTTGTAAAGAGCCAAATAGTAAATACTTTAAGCTGTGACACAGTATGGTTTCTGCTGCAACTGCGCATTTCTACTGCTGTAATGAAAGGTAGCCATAGACGACACGTAAACAAATGAGTGTGGTTTTGTTCCAGTAAAAGTTTGCTTAAAGCAGTAGGTGTAGTTTGCCATTTCCTGGGATTGAGTCAGGGTTGCTGAAACCCAGCCTATGTTCTATTTAGCTATAACATGGGCCCAGAATGGGCACATGTGTGGCGCTATTGGGCAAGGAACCACCTTGCCTTTAGCACCCCCCGCTTCTAAATTTAATCATATGTCGTTTCAATTTTACTTTCAGAATATTTTCTGAATGCATGTCTTCTCCTTTCGAAATCCATTGCCACTGCTTATGTTTAGTCCTTCAACAGGATCTCAAAGGCTTCCTGATCTGACTACATATCTTAAAATTCTACAAATCAAATTGACTTCCTAAAATTCAAATCAAATAATGGGATCATCTTACATAAAAAAAATCTTATGTATGTTGTAAAAAGCACATTTGATCTCATTTTGTAGTCTCATCTTCCACCACTCTTTCTCTTGAGCTTTATATTCTAGTAACAATGAATCATTTATAGTCCCAAGAAGCACAAATATCTCTATTTATCGACTGTCCCCTCTGTTTTTACTGCCTTCCCATCTTCAAATTTCCACCTGGAAAAGTCACTTTCAGATTCTATAGCTGGCCCCAGCTATCATATTTCTGCATACATTTCCCTTTAATTCCCCACAACAGTTGATAAATTAACCACTTTTTCCTCTTTCCAAGTTCTTAAACTTATACACACATCAGTCATTGAACACATTATTCTGAAATACATCTCACTATATTTTTTTTTCTCCCTTTGTAAGCCCTATGTTCCTTGAACACAAAGATTTTACTCATCTCTGCATCTGCATTGCTGAGCTCAGGGCCGGTGGCATATAGTGGAATCTGAGAGCAGCCACTCCCTGAAGCTGCTTCTCAGAGAGGCCTAAAAATAGAGATGTTTCTGTTTTGAATGCAGAAAAAGCTTCCAGATCATTATAGACCTTGGATGGAAATTGCCAACAAACTTTCCCACTTGATTGAGAGTCACCAGCTTCGAGCTCACGTGAACACGGTATGTATTTTTTTATATTTTACTCTTTGACCCCTTTTCCCCACTCTATTGAAATCCTCATGCCACTGTTCTTTCTCAGCATTATGGAACTGGGTCTACTGACAGAAGGACACTGGTCATTGTCATTGAGCTTATAGACAAAATGGTCTCACCCTTCCTGAAGAGTCGAGTATTTTATTCCTGATTTGACATGTGTTTCCTCACCATTTCCAGAGCCTGCACAAAATAATTCCTGGAACATATTAGGTGCTCAACAAGAACTTGTTTAAAAAGACAATCTGGTTGTAACTAGCAGGCGAGCTGATGGGTAAGATCTCTCTGAGAAAGGACAAGCATAGAAATTCTCACCATCCTCACTCTATATCACGTGGTCAGCACTCCCCTGCCCCTGAGTGAATCTGCCTTGATTGTACTGTAGGAACCTCGTAGAACATTTGAGTCAAGAGACTTTCTGTGTTTATAAGGTCAGGGTTGTCAGGTTCTGCAGGAATAATTGATAAGTCTGTAAATAACATATTTTTCAGACTGTAAGATGCACTTCTCCTGCCCACAAATTTGGGAGGATAATGGTTGTTAATGCTGCTGTTGAGTTCTGTTTACATTTACATTGGTGAAATATTATGTTATTTATGTTATTAAATATTTTACCACATTTTTTGCTTCAAAATTTTTTTCTTATTTTCCTCTAAAACCTAGGTGTGTCTTATGGTCCAAAAATATGGTACATATGGGATAAGATGATAAATGTTTTTTTAAATATATTTTATTGATTATGCTATTACAGTTGTCCCATTTTCCCCCTTCACTCCCCTCCACCCTATTCACCCCCTACCCTCCATATCCCCCCCTTTAGTCATGCCCATGTGTCATACTTATAAGTTCTTTAGCTTCTACATTTCCCATACTATTCTTACCCTCCCCCTATCTATTTTCAACCTACAATCTATGCTACTTATTCTCTGTACCTTTTCCCCCTCTCTCCTCCTCCCACTCCCCTGTTGCTAACCCTCCATGTGATCTCCATTTCTGTGGTTCTGTTCCTGTTCTAGTTATTTGCGTAGTTTCTTTCAGTTTTGCTTTAGGTGTGGTTGTTAATAATTGTGAGTTTGCTGTCCTTTTACTATACATGCTTTTTTTTAATCTTCTTTCCTTAGATAAGTCCCTTTATCATTTAATAAAATAAGGGCTTGGTGGTGATGAACTCCTTTAACTTGACCTTATCTGAGAAGCACTTTATCTGCCCTTCCATTCTAAATGAAAGCTTTGCTGGATAGAGTAATCTGGGATATAGGTCCTTGTCTTTCATGACTTGGAACACTTCTTTCCAGCCCCTTCTTGCCTGTAAGGTCTCTTTTGAGAAATCAGCTGACAGTCTGATGGGAACTCCTTTGTAGGTTACTGTCCCCTTATCTCTTGCTGCTTCTAGGATTCTCTCCTTCATTTTTACCTTGACTAATGTAATTATGATGTGCCTTGGTGTGTTTCTTCTTGTTTCCAACTTCTTTGGGACTCTCTGAGCTTCCTGGCCTTCCTGGAAGCCTATTTCCTTTGCCAGAATGGGGAAGTCCTCCCTTATTATTTGTTAAGATAAGTTTTCCACTTGTTGCTCTTCCTCTTCTCCTTCTGGTACCCCTATAATTCAGATGTTGGAACATTTAAAGATGTCCTGGAGGTTCCTAAGCTTCTCCTTGTTTTTTGAATTCTTATTTCTCCATTCTTTCCTGCTTGGTTGTTTTTTTCTTCCTTCTGGTCCACACTATTGTTTTGAGTCACAGTTTCCTTCCCATCACTATTGGTTCTCTATGCATTTTCCTTCATTTCTTTTATGGTAACCTGCATTTTTTCATGTCATTTTTGCCCAAAATCAACCAATTCTGTGAGCTTCCTGATCACTAGTGTTTTGAATTGTGCATCTGATAGATTGGCTATCTCTCGGTCGCTTAAAATGATGAGTCCTGGGGCATTGATTTGTTCTTCTGTTTGAGACATGTCTCTCTCTCTCTCTCTCTCTCTCTCTTTTTTTTTGGTCTGGTCGCTCCTGTTACGGTGAGGAGCGGAGCCTTAGGTGTTCACCAGGGCTAGGCACCCCAGTCGCTAGATTGTGACCTTGTATGTGGGGGCGGGGGTGGGAGCGGGAGGGAACAATGGCAGTAGCTCCGATCTCCCGGAACTTCAATCCCTTCTCTGGGATCCTGGGTTACGCGCTCTGCCCTGGTCCACAATTGCTGCCTCACTGCATCTGCCAGCTGCCGCTTGCATACTCAGGGTCCACCAGCTGTGATCTTGTGCACCCCAGATGCCTTATGTGCCCAGTTCTCCCTGTACTCTGCGCACCACGACCCATGCCTGGCTGCTCGTCTCTGCCCCTCCTACCGGTCTGGATGAACGAGTCTACTTCAACTTCTTGGCTGTCCAAATTCCATTCAGATAAATTCTCTATCAGTTCTGGGTGTTATTCTGCCTCTAAATTGTTGTTGTTCTAATCTTGGTTATGTGTGGAGGTACAGTGCATCCATCCATGCCTCCATCTTGGCCAGAAATCTTGGATAAAATGATAAATGTTTTCTGAGAGTATGTAAGGAACAGTGAAATTTCTTGGTCCCAGGAGAACTGACATAAACCTGCATGAATACTAAGAAGATATGATAGGAAGAAATATAGAGTCTGATTCTAGAAGACCTGAGTTTCAGTCCTGGTTTCTTCAGATAGTAGCTATATAACTTTGAACAAGTTGCTTAACCTCTATAATTCTGCTACCTTATTCATAAAATTGGAGAAATTCTTTTCTCATAGAATTGTTGTGAAGACTAGATGACTTTTGAAGTAGGCTTTCCTATTTCCTGTCACATAATAGTAGTGTTCAGTGCATATTTATACTTCCCATTAGTCTCTTTGCATCTGTCTCAGTCTCACAATCTGAAGTGCCATGTGATTTTAAAGATACAAAAAAATGTTTTCCACTCTCCAAAATTCTCCTTCACTAATACATATTTAATATATATAGTTAAAAATTCACTTCCAAAGGCTTACTGAATGCCTGCTAAGTGCAGTCCCAAGATGAGAGACATTGTTAAAGAGCTGTAAAGGGGATAGACATTTACAGCCAATGACCTCCAATACAAAACAAAATATAAAAGGTTCTTAAAAAAATTTTAACATCTTAATTAATGCAAATCCTTAATTAAAAATAATGGATGTCTAATTAATTATATTTACTTCTTAAACATAACAGAATATTCCATAAAAGGAACTATTAGAAAAGCAAGAAAAAAAACAACAAACAAAAATAGTGATAAAAGCCCAAATCCATTGGGGGAAAAGTGGTAATTTAGGACATTCTGTAAAAAGTTTTCATGAAGCATAAAGCAAAAGTGAAAGAAATCCCAGTTATCAGAAAAGATGTGTGAAAAAGGAAACCAATGATTCAAATCCAGAAAACAGAACTCTCAGAAGCAGAGTAGTGCAGGGAGAGGCAAAGCAAATCTTCAACCAGGTACAAATGCCACTTTTTAGATCCGATTTAATTCCATTAGAAAGACAATGGGGAGTGGGATGGCACACAGATATTCTGGTGAAATTTCCAATTTTCTAGAACACAAAGAAAAATTTGCAAATTTTAATCATGAAATAATAAAAATAAAACTAGATTACTTACAGAATAACATGAGACTGTTTATAATAGTATTAAAAGACAATTTAACATCTATCTGAATGGCTAAAACATTTTAAAAAATCTGGCCATATCAATAACTAACTGCTGAGGATTTGTGCTGAAAGAGACTCTTACTCATTTTTTTGGTGGGCATACAAAATGATACAGCTACTTTGGAACACAGGTGACAGATTGTTATAAAGTTAAATGGTAGACTTACCATCTGACCCAGCAATCACATTCCTAAGTGTTTACCCAAGTAAACTGAAGTGGAAAAGCTTGTGCATAAATGTTTGCAACAGTTGTGATCATACGCACCCAAACTGAAGGTAACCAACATATCCCCTCAACAGGTGAAGGGTTAAATTGAGTATAATGGACTAAATGTTTGTGTGGATCCCAAATTTGTATGTTGAAATCCCAACTTCCAATGTGATCATACTAGGAGGTGGGGTTAGTCAGGGTTCTTTCAAGAAACAGAATCAATAAAATATATACCACCAAAATATATTCTACTACTAAAAATATATAACTAATAAAATATATACTATTAATGGGACTCATGGATGATAAAACTTCTGTATTGTACTCAGCTGGTGAGTGCCTGACTCTGTGCATTTTTAAAACTCCAAAACTGTACATTACAAAGAGTAAATTGTATGCAACAATTAAACAGAATGTTGAGGGATCCTGGGACGGAATGTAGACGATGACGAATGTAACTGTGTTACAGATGCAGGACAACTTCAGGAAAGAGGGTGGGGGAGGGGGGCCGGGGCGGGGAAAAGAGCTGACATAAATCACTGTGGTAAGTGACGTGCCTGGAATCTATATGAGTAATTAAATCTGTGAGGCTGAATCACTGAACTGTAGTTGGTAAATTTGTTTATCATGGATACAGGTTAACATGGATACAGGTTAACATTTCTGAAACTAATTTATAAGTATATTTTTCAGAGAAACCTCTAACCAAGAGGAACATCCTCAACTTGGACCTTACTCCTTGACTTTAAGATGGCACTATAGGTAACCAATAGCTCCTTATGGCTACTGAGCACTTGAAATGTGGCTAAAACAAATTGAGATGTAATATATTCACTGAATTTTGAAGACTTACTATAAAAAGAGACTACAAAATATCTCAGTATTTTATATTGATGTTGGCTTGATAATATTGTAGATACATTGACCTAGATAAAAAATATTTTAATACAATTTCACTATTTTTACTATTTTAATTTTTTTTGTATTTTATTTAATCTTTATTTTATTTCTTCCATTACTTTTTAGTCCCCTATTTCCCCCTCCCCCCAGCAATCACCACACTGTTGTTCTTGTCCATGAATCCCTTTTCCTTTTGGTTTAATCCCTCTTCCCCACCCCCCACTAGCTGTCATCCTGCTCCTTATCTATGAGTCTGTCCCCATTTTCCCTGTTAGTTCGGTTTGTTCATTAGATTCCACATATGTGTGAAATCGTATGGTATTTGTTGTTCTCTGAGTGGCTTATTTTACTTAGTAAAAAAAAGAAGAAAATTTTACCCTTTGAGACCGTATGCATGGATCTTTTCACTATTTTCTAAAGTGTGGCCTCCAGGAAATTTAAAATTATACCCGTGGCCTCCCTATGTCCATCGGACAGCACTGACGGGGGAGCAGAGCTGTCAGCGCAACGGAAACGGCCCCCTGCCTCAGCCCCCGCAGGCTCTGTGACCCTGTTCACACACCTCGCCCTCTCTGACTTCCAGTTTTGTCCTGTGGGTTTGGGGGAGGACAAAAAAACCATCCTGCACAGGAAGTGTTTAGCATTGTGCCTTGGACGCTCTTTAGTAAGAGTCTTAGAATAAGTACTTAATAACTGCTGTTATAATTCTCGGGCTGGTTTCTGTTAAATGCAACATCTCAGCAGTTCCCTGCTGCCCGGGGCCCACAGGCCTAGGGCACATTAAGTAGATTTTTTCTGAGCCAGGATGTAAGAGAAAGGAAAATGCATACAGATTAAGAAAGGCTGCCCCACAGTGGATAGAGGAGGAAGGATTCCTTCCGGGAGGCTCAAGTGTCAGCTGCCCTGAGCTTGGGCTGGAGGAGCCAGGGCAGGGGGGTGGGGGGTGGGTTCCAGCTCACTTGATGGTGCCTGTAGCTTAAAGAGAAACACAAGAAGGCCACAGCCACTCCTGCAGGGGTTTCTGACCTGGAGAGGAACACCAGGGATGATTCAGATCAGGCTGTTTCTAGGGCTGCAGAGGGGTTAGAGGAAGGAGGCAAGCTGAGGGCTCTGTGCCTGGAAGCAGGAGCTTAGGGGAGTTTGGTGTCAGCGAAGACAGGCAGGGCTGACCCAGGCAAAACTGAGAAACTGGTGGTTTGGGCAGGGGCATTGCTATCAGTGATAACTAACTTCTGTACAGGGTGTTGCCTTTAATGAGGACACCACCTGCAGACCTCCAGATGACACATTTTGCAGGGAGGAAACAGGCATGGAGAGGTGAAGAGACCCAGTCAGGGTCACTGGGAGTGTTTAACTGAGAGCTGGACAACCAGTTGATCCAGTTCAGCTGCCTCCCTCTAAGGGTTCCATCGAACTCCTAACACTATGGGCCCTTGTTCTGTTAGAGAGTAGACAGCTGGTTAGATATTAATGAAGGAAGAGAGAGTGAACAGGGGCAAAGCATCTGACTCATCAGGTCAGTCGTTTGCTATTACCCCAAGGAGGAAATGACAACGTTCCACCAGGTCAGCAGGCTGGGGGAGAACCGAAGACATCCTAGGGAGGGGGAACTGGGAGCAGAAGCAAATTCTTCTCCTCAGTTATACCCTGATTATAATAAATCAGCATTGTGGTTTTTCACCCACTTTGTGGGTAAATCTGGAAAATAATGGGTAAGAGCCAAAATGGCAGGACACCACCCAAAGAAAATCAGAAAATAGGGTTGAATAGTTGAAAAATGAGTCCACTCTTTTCAGGGGTTGGATAGTTCAAAAGTAACCCACTCTTTCCCCAGCCCAAGAGAACGTAAGAAAACTCACACGAAGATCTCCCGAGAGTCACTCGTGGAGCCTGCCCCACTCCCTGTCCCTCCGAGAGTGTACATTCACTTTAATAAATCCTGCTACTGCCACTTGAACTTCTCCTGTGTGTGTGTCCCTGAATTCTTTCCCGCAACACCTCAAAGAACCCTCTGTGGGGTGACAGTTGTACTCATTAATTAAATGAAGACATTGCTCCCCACAGCGCAGGGCTATTGTTAGGGTCTAAGATGCCAAATAAGCAGAGGTGCTCTGAAAGGACAGGATGGTAAAAGGTGCCACTGGGGACTCCCATGAAATAAATGATCTTGAGTGGAGTATTGTGGAACACTCTAACCAAGTGGTCACTTCAATGATGGAGACCGGTGTCCAGCACAACCACGGGGATAACTGGGGAGCTTGGGTGGGGTGGTTAGCTACTTCCAAAACAATGTAGCTTGGAATACCTGCTGCGCCATCCTAGGATCAGGGGAGACATGGGTGTGCCTGATTCCTGCACTGAAACAGAACTGTTCCTTCTAGTCACGGTGCCCAACTGACAATCTCTGGGAATTCTCTTGGACAGATGCCCCTTCTGAACTGTGAGTTCCTCAAGAGTCATCGGGAACAGCGCCTGGCCCACGTGGTCCTGAGCTTTATTACCATGGGGTACATCTGGCAGGAAGGAGAGACACAGCCTGAACAGGTAAAGCATAATAGATGTCTTGTCATCAGGCAGGTCTGTCTGCTTGCCTGGAAATGTGGGTGATTTCCAGGCAAATGGTGATTGCCTGGAAAATGGGTCCTTTCTTCTTTTCTTGGGTGTCAGTTGAAAGAAGGACAAAGGGCCCATTTAAATGAGAGTTTTTTCTCCCTGAGTAGGAAGTGAATTTTCTTTAGAACTGGTAACCCTTTATTACTTTTCAAATCTATTTTTTTCTTATACCCACTTCCCAGAATGTTTGAAGGGTTGCATTTGAAAGCAAGTTTTGAGATCTCCTAAAAAATTTAACAATAGTTCACACTTTACAGCATTTTATACTCCTAATACATGTATTATCTCAGTCAATTTTCATAGACCCATAAGGTAAGCAGAGCTAAACTGTGCCCATTTTACAGACAGCTGAGGACTACAAGAAGTCCAAAGTCAGATGTCAAGTTTCTGGGAAATCCAAGGCCAGACCCTAAACCTCCTAATTTCACTAATGTAAACTCCTTCTTCCAGAGGTGTGCATTGCCATTCACAACACCACTGCTTGCTCACTACCAATTACCGATTTGTTTCTTAATAATTCCTGTATATCTCTTCTGAATCTTTGCATAACATTTTACAGTTTCAGCCTGAACCTTGAGACGTGAAGTCCCCAAGTTCCACTAATTGTTGGATAAAAGAGGACTGCCTTTATATGAAACAAATATACTTTTCCCAGAAATCAGGGAGCTGCTCTTGTTCTGGTGCACCCCGGTCGAGGGAGTGGCCCAAGCCTGTTTTGTTTGCCTGGTTGATTTCACCTCTTATCTCTCAAGTGACTACTTGAGACTCCCTGTGAGAAAAAAACAGAAAGTACAGAGCTGATTCGGACTTTAAAAGTATCAGTGTAACACTTCCTCTAAGCAGCAGTCTGAGGTGACCTCTGAAAATAGTTCATTATCTACTTGGCCCAGAAAACCCCAGAAAGTAATATAAGTGGAAGTTCAAATCTTCGTGTTCACTTTAAGAACACTTGTGAAACTGCCCAGGCCATCAAAGGTATGCAGATCTGAAAGCCACCAAGTATCTGAGGGATGTCATTTCACAGAAGCAGTGTGTGCCATTCTGTGTTACAATGGTGGAGTTGGGAGGTGTGCCCAGGCCAAACAAGTATGGGTCTAGATGCAGGGTCAGTGGTCCAAAAAGACTGCTGAATGTTTGCTGCCCTTGCTTAAAACTGCAGAGAGCAATGCTGAACTTAAGGGTTTAATGTAGATTCTCTGGTCATTGAGCACATGCAGGTGAGCTCAAAGCTCCCAAGAGGCAGTGCAGCACTTACAGAGCTTGTGGGTGGAGTAACCCACACAGGAGCTCTCCCTGCCACATTGCGATGATCCTCACTGAAAAAGAGCAGATTGTTCCTAAACCAGAAAAGGAGGCTGCACGGAAGAAAAAGGAATCCCAGAAGAAACAGAAGAAACAAAAACCTATGGCCCAGAAGTAAATTTAACATAAAATAACTGCTAATAAAAATTTTAAAAAGTCAATATATTTAATTAAAAAAACCCATATGTCTAGGGTTGGAAAGTTTGATATGTAGGCCCACAGTAGAACATCCGGCCGGGTTTCCAACCATACCAAGCCATACCACTACCTCGGGGAAGGGTAGGGAAAAGTGGCAGGAGACGACGTCGCCCTCTTCGAGGTGTGTTCCTGTGCTTCCAGGCCCAGTGAGCCCCTGCCCCCGGCCTCAGATCCTATCTTACTTTCTTTGTATCTACGTAGACACCTCTCTTCTGCACTGTCCTCCTCATACCCTGCCTCCTGAGGGAAGTTGACTTAAGGTTGAATTTTAAAGCTCTTTACAGCTCTTGCCCTGGCTGGTGTGCCTCAGTGGACTGAGCTACAGCCTGTGGCCCAGTTCAATTCCCAGTCAGGGCACATGGCTGGATTGCGGGCCAGGTCCCCAGCTGGGGGTTTGAGAGAGGCAACCGATCGCTGTTTCTCTCGCACATGCACAGCAAATTTCTCTCCCTCTTTTTCTCCCTTCTTTCCCCTCTCTCTAAAAATAAAGAAGTAAAACACATTAAAAATAAAACTCTTTAAAGCTCTTTATTGTTTTTACCTAAGAAACAGTTGTCCCAAGGTGATTTAAAAATATTGTAAGAAATAAAAAAGGCAGAAGCAAGGCTTCTAAATAGATATTGCTATCTTAAGGGTAAATAAAATGGAAGTGGGAAAAAGAAAATCTAAGGATATTTTTTTGGATCTAGGCTAGTCTTGTGTACAAATAGAGATCCTTCCATGAATCTGAGTTGCTTTCCTGGATTAATGGGCAGGTAAGGCTCTTCAGAGTGTTTCTCCGATAACTCACATTGAATGGGGACTGTCTTGAGGTGACTCATTTGAAGTTGTTATTGGGTTTGACTTATGAGGTGCCTGATGGAATCAGTGCCCACATAGGATGAGCTTTTCTCCCCTCCCCACTTCTCTCTCTCACTGACACGTAAACACACACACAAATACATGTGTACATGTAAATATATGTACACATACATGCTCTTAGTTTTATATACATATATCTACATATCTATGCATATAGATAGGTAGGTAGGTAGGTAGGTACGTAGGTAGGCAGATAGATTTACATAGATTTTTCCTATTGTTCATTACTTCAGCCCCTAATTTATACTTAAACATTTCATAATGCCCTTCTTTGTATAGTTAATATATGGGTACCATTTTATACTAGATGTATATGTGTGTTCCAACCTTACAGTTTTCCACATACATTTCAGATTGCACTTACAAGCAATGTATCCACTAGGCAGTTAACAGAACAAAACATGAGAGTAAATTGTGTGCATACAGATAGATACTCAGATAATCCCAGTTTATCCCCAGATTGCTTCTCTACCACAGGATTGCTGGAATGACAGACAGCCACAATTACCTCCTCTGCTGCATTCTTTCTAGAATATGCTAATTGTCAGGATTTACATCTAAAAGGTTCTGCCAAGAAATCTTGCCCTTCCCTTTGTGGAAGTCTCCAGGAAGTTGGGACTCCCTCCTATCCTGGTCCACACAGACTTGGTGTTGACGAACTGGACTGCAAAGGACCCTGAAAGGTAAGAAAAGGAGAGAGTGCTTCAGATTTGAACAAATAGAAACTGAGTAAGAGACAATCTTGTGACTCATATACTCCCTGCCAGAAAGGCCCAGTTATTTTCAGTTATTTTGTGAATAAAGATGTCCATATTTATTGTCTGTTTTATGGTCGCAAAGAAGAGATGAATGTGTGCCGGGGTCCAGCCTCGGCAGGGTCTCAGGGTCCCCGAAGGATGCACGGCTCAGGCCAAGAGACTGAAGGGAGACACTGGGTGGGGTGCCGGAGGACAGCCAGGCTCTCCGGGCCCGACTGACTCACTGAGAAAAGATCAATCTTTATCTTTATAGGGGAGGTTATACAACATTCAATGCATAGTGTGATTATTAAAACAGAAACGGTTACCACAGAAATAATTTCTAAAAACACAGAAGGTTTTACAGATCGATCATGTTAAACAAAGAAATAACCGAAAAGTACAGGAAGTCCCACAGATCAACCATATTAAACAAAGGTTATTTTGACCAACAGGGTCATTAATCAGTTAGCCAACGAAACTATACGGGCACAAACTTCCAGGTGCCAATTAGTAACTAGGTGTCTACTAAGATTCTAGGAATTGGTCTAAATTAAAAGGGTGCAAGGGGTGATTTATAGGTATATAGAAATCAACTATTATCCATTAAAATTAAATTTATCTCAATTAGATAACTGATTTTTTGCCTATATTTTTTGATTTATACATCTTGGGGTGGCATGTTTTGTGTTCGCTTCCATGTATTGAGATTATTATTTTCAACTAGAACTCCTTGCTTCTTTATACTCCCATCCAGGGTATGGGAGGGGTAGTGGCTCTAATAAATCTTAAGCTTTCAGGTGGTGACTCCCTAAGAAACATTCCTAGCAACAGCTTCCTCCAGTGTTCTGGCAGTTGGTCTGCCCATAGTTTAATTTGTCCTTAACTTCACAGGCGGGGAAAGTAGGCAGCACTAGGGTTGCTAGGGGTCTCTATTCTGCGGTCAGCAAGTCATTTCACGCAGAATCAGAGGCATCATGCAGATTTTTTGTTATAACACACAGGTATCTAAAAATGCCACCACCTATTGCTAGCAGGGACAGGCATGCAGGAGGAGATAGACAGGGGATCTGACCACAGTCGCCTCTGCTGTGCAGACGTGGCTCACCTGACCTGAATGTGTCAAAGGTCAGCTGTTGGTTGGCTCCCAACAAATGTGAATACAAGTTCAAAAATCACGGGTCCCAGAAATTTCCTCTCAACGCACACTGAATGCATTGGTGCAGACCAGTTTTATTTGTTTGCTGCCATATCAAATTTTAATTTCTCAACCTGACCTTATAATCAGGCTCCTGTATAATCAGGCCTCAGTCATCCCCTAACATGCCCTCCATTCAAGTCAAGTTAGGACCAGGAACTTCCATAAGTGATCATTATATAGTGATTGGAAATGAATGGTTATGTATGAGTTGAGATTAGATGTTCTAGGTGTGTCAGATTAAAAATTTGATTAATAATGCTATCCACTCCACCTAGCTGGAGTAATTCCTTTGACAGCTGGATTGGGGATATTGGCATCTGTCTAAAGGAAAAATAGCATGAGTTTTTAAAAACAAGAAAATCCATTAAATAGAATAGAGTAGGAAGTGGCAAAGTATTAAATTTCCCTTTGAACTTCATTTTTCATGTTCACAACCAACTTTATTTCAGGCTATAGATGCAAGAGATAGCACTTCTGTTATTTACTAAAATAGCTAAAGGGACATTTAATTTATTTGTGAGGAAGAACTTCTTTAGCATAAGTATTGTGGGTAAATACAGGATTGCCACAGGTGATGGGAATATTCTTTAAAGAATTAAGTGCTTCATAAAGAACATAGCTTTTAAGACTAATTTGTGTGCCTCTTGGAGTGAGATTGGACCATCTCATCTGTCCAAGGACTTCTGAGCCCTGGGATTTTGGTTTCTGTAATGATGGATTATGATGTTTGACAAATTCTGCTTTAATAACAAAATCGGTGACTAATATTCCCATGGAAAGGTGTTGAATCTGGCTCCAACTTTGGACAGACAGAAAAAATTAAATAAATAGACACAGAGAAATGATCCTGATCAAGTCATCGAATATTTAATAAACTGAATCTCTAATTCAAAGAGGAGAGGATGGGGAGGGTTGAAGGGGAAAATGGCCGGACTAGGATGCTAAGTCAAAAACACAGCAACGAAAAGCTAGTTTCTCAGTGGGTGAGAACACAGAGCTAGTTTAGCCCCAGAGATGCAGATGCAGTCCCAGGGTTCAGTAGTTCTTCTTCTTGACTATCATTTTTTGGAGTCTCTTAATATGCCTGGCACAGAGCTAAGTGAAATAGAGAAGTGAAAGCAAAGTACACCCAGAGTGGTTAAATAACAAAGCAATTCATGACAAATAGCAGAGTGACAGAGACAATAAATCCTTCAGAACTCCTAAGAAAGTACATCAGTTTTAGGCTTTGAAACTAGAAAAAAGCTTGGTGAGAGGGTTGAACTTGATCTAAAGTAGATGTTAAAATGGGGGTTAGAGTAGAGTACCTACAGCAAAAATATGGATTTGTGGTAGTTGCAAAAATATAAAATGAGCAAGATGATTTATCATGATGCTGCTGGTTAAATGCTCTGGGGCTGACGTATGGGCTGAGACTTGGCTCACTCTCTGTCACACGGTGGCCTGTAGTCTCGGCACAGCCTGTGTGCATGTGAAGGTGAGGCGCACGTGAGTGTGCGCCTGCGCACATGTGACCCTAGTTAACAAACTGATTTGTTCTTTTCTTTTCTTTTTTTCATTTGTGGTTGTCGATAACTGAAATTTGACTAGGCTCCTGGACATCAGGTGAGTTCTCAGAAACCTTTCACGCACTGGAGAATCCATGCTAACTTTACACGATTACAACAAACCCAGAATGAAAGCATATCCAATTGTATGGACAGTATGCAAGCTATATACAAGTGAATACAAAAATAACGTTAGAAGGAAAGGTACCAAAATTAACCATCCAAAATTAAACAGTGGTTGCCTCTGCCTTGTAAGGATTAGGGGATTAATTTTCTTTATTATATAATTCCAGTCAGTACATAATAAAACAAGTAAAGCACATTACAACACAAAAACAAAACAAAACAAAAAAACTACAAACTTCATCAATTCTTTAATGATCTGAAAAACATCTCTCATCTCACCAAACTTGTAATAGTGGGGAAGAGCACTGTTCCCCACATGTGACCCGGCTCTGTGAAAGGCTGCATTGCAGGCAGACGCTGCCACACTACATAGGAATTCCTTTGAAATAATGTGGTACATGGACTCCAGCTCCTGAGGCAGGTCTGGCCCTGACCTCCTTAGGCTCCTCTTTCTCCAGAGAGTAAAGTTACCCTGTAAATTGGCATTGCCTCTCCCATCACCAAATCTCAGCATGAGGAAGGGGTTCAGTGTAAAAGCTGTAGCTCAGGAAATGAGGGATGAAAGGGTGAAGATACCTTTTCCCACAATAATATAACTGCTGGAACAAGGGCATTCTTGGCTTAGTTTTATTTTATGTTTGTTTTTTCCTTTCTTCTCATGTTTAAAATGTTAGAAGCAAGAGTGATTTACAAAGTAATGTTTTTAAGCTTTGTAGACTGGCTTTGTATGCAGGATATTTGAATTCATATGATCACAGGCCATTTAAAAGTGATTCCTCTGTACAGTTTTCTAGCTCTCACTCTGTACAAAACAAAGAATATTGATTAGAAAGAGCACTATTCCCCACCTGGTCCTGTGACTAACCAGCTCTGTGTCCTTGCTCCTACATAAAAGGAGCAAGGAGCCAACTGTCGCCCACCCATGGTCCCTGTGACTCTAAGCATCTGTGCTCCTGACAGGAATGGTGTCATGGGCCACAGGCTGGTCCTGTGAAGAATCAGAAATACCTGCCCGCTCACGCTTCATCTGCTCCACAGGGGGATGGTCTGGGACCAGTAGGGCTGTGCTGGACTTTGAGAGTCCTCAGATCAGGTGAACTGGTCTAACTCTGAGGGGACCTATGGGCCATGCGTACTCATGATGTCCAAGCCTCTTTAACCATACGGTCATCTCCTTCCCAAGGAACTTGGACATCCTTTTCTCATTTCCTGGGGGAGAAAGCCTGCGTGGTTTTATACTGGTGACTGTTTTGGTGGAGAAAGCAGCAGTACCTGGGATTAAGGTATCTTTTCACCTACAGCACCTTTTTTTTTGAAATGAGAAATTAGTCTGAGTTTTACTTCCCATTCAGTCCCTTTCCCTTCTGTGAATTATATAGATAAGCATAGGCCTTGTCCTGTTGGTTTATACCTGAGGAAAGGAGTTTGCGTTCTAGCCCACAGAGCTGTTCCCTTCTCCCCACTCCTGTAAAACTTGTAATTGACCATTTGTCCATTCAACAAACAAGCACTGTTGTAGACAACAAAATATCTGGCGGAACAAGACAGACATTGTCGTGGCCTCCACTGGAGCTTGTGATCTAGTGGAGAAAGATGGGTTGATATATAGGGTAATAAAAAAAAAATGCAGTGTTTCATGAAAAGACATCTAAAACCTAACTCAGAACTGAAGTGTCAGGCAAAGCTTGCCCTGGGGAAATGACAGCTAAAGGTAAAACCTGAGTGATATATAGGAATTAGGCAGAGAAAGAAAATGACAGACAGGAAAACACACAGACAGACATATTCATGGTAGAGAGCTGCCTTGCAGAGGCTCAGAGGAAAAAGAAGCATCAGTGAGCCCACCTAGCCCTGGGGGTGGCAAATGTAAACTCCTGCAGGGGTCAGGCAGTCTCAGAAAGGCCAGGTTTAGTAAGACAAAAGACAGCAGAGCAGCAGGTGCTGGAGCCAGAGAAGCCATGCCTTGCCTAGAGGAAATTGTTAGATGTATGTCTTTTTTCACCACCTTCCCTGATAAATCTATTCTGAGTCCTTACTGTGTCCAAAGTAGGGTCACTGGTTGTGGCATAAGAATTCTAGCACCCTCTGTCACTCTCAAAAGTGGAACTATATATACCCTGGCTGGCGTAGCTCAGTGGATTGAGCACGGGCTGTGAACCAAAGCGTCAGGGCACATGCCTGGGTTGCAGGCCACGGCCCCCAGCAACCACACATTGATGTTTCTCTCTCTCTTTCTCCCTGCCTTCCCTCTCTAAAAATAAATAAATAAATAAAATCTTTAAAAAAAAGTGGAACTATATGGTCACCTCTCATTGGTGGGTGTGATTAGTCCCTTGGATAAGGTAGAGACTGCTAAATAGGCTTCATGATGGAGGGGGCCCTGGAGCTGCGGGCTCTATGAGCTCTACAGAATCTGTCTGGTTTTATGAAAGACAAAGCTCAAACGTGAGGATGCCCTGATTCAAGATACAGACATAGATATGATTATAAGGTGTGGTAAATACAGAAGGAAGGAGAAAAATGATAAGAGTTATGCCCCCTAGAGTTATAAGAAGTAGCAATCAGAGGAAAGATCCAGAAAAACATACCCAAAGGTCTATCTGGGAGATGCCTGGAGAGATTATCCTTTCAGGCAGACCTCATGGCAAATCTAGTTTAGGGGAGCCCTGCAAAACTGTCCAGCAGTGACAGGGGTGCCCTTTCCCCAATTCCCATACCACTGATGCCCAACTCACTCCACCTCATTGGACCATACTGAATGCTAATGAATTGCGTTAATGAATCTTCTCTCCAGGCACTTGTTCAAGGAGTGAATGCCATGCTGCAGGCGAGCCAGGACTCCCTGCTCCAAGCCCTGGAGCAACTGAGACTCTCCATTCAGGACATCACCAGAACCTTAGGACAAATGCACGGTGAGGGGGCTGCCCAGGTTGAGGGCTCTCTGTGGGGGCAAAGGGCCTGGAGGCTGGCCAACATCTGAGATGGTGCTGGTGTATTCACTTCATTTTATGGTAACTGATTGCTGCCATACTATTGGGGAATGACCTGTCAGTTTGCACAGATGGTTTTGTGGTTCTGTTCCTTTTTTTGTAAGAATTTTTCAAGTTTGATGAGAAATTAGAAAATATAAATAGAAAATAGTCCACTTCCTTTAATGTATAAAATGTATGCATAGACACAAAAGCAAATTAAACATTATCGCATATGTTTACACCGCTATTTAGTTCCTATCAACTTTACTACTCAAACAATAGAAAGCAGATGACAGCTTAGTGGTTGGGGAAGAGATAAGACAAAAACAAATGTTTCTATCATGTTTATTCTACACTGTACACAGCTGTGCCCACAGAGATAGCTTCTTTTACTTCTCCGCTGTGCGGGAATTCAGTTATATATAGAGCTGCTCAAAAGCTGAGGGAGACTTGACATAATGGGTCCCAATGTTGGTACATTGTCAGACAATTCAAACAATGATGTGGCTATCAGCTTGTCATTTTCAGGGACTGCAAACAAGGCTTTCTTTTGAAGTTGAACCAAAAGTAACTTATTTTCTTTCAGTTTTGTAATACATGCAGGAATATATGGATACTCAGAGGTTCAAAACTTGGTCCCCACCAGTCACCAATGCCTACATCTGTGACCCAGTCTTGCAGGACTCCATCTTATCTCTGTCTTTGAACATTTTAGTCCTTCATCTTCTCCTGAGTTAAATTCACCACCATCTGGTTTGAAGAAAGTCCTTCCCAGCTGTAGCAGTAACACATGGGGTAGCCGGTGCTCATGCACAATCAGATCCCCTTCCACAGTCCTCCTTGTTCCAATGTCATCAAATTTCCCCCTCATGTACCGAAATCTGGCTGCAACAGAACCATCCTCACAGAGGGGCTCTTGGGGCACTTAGGTAGTTTCCGTATCTTGGCTATTGTAAATAATGCTGCAATGGACAGAGTGATCTTTTCAAATTAGTCACGTTGTATTCTTCAGATAAATACCCACCAGTCACCAATGCCTACATCTGTGACCCAGTCTTGCAGGACTCCATCTTATCTCTGTCTTTGAACATTTTAGTCCTTCATCTTCTCCTGAGTTAAATTCATCACCATCTGGTTTGAAGAAAGTCCTTCCCAGCTGTAGCAGTAACACATGGGGTAGCCCCCATGTGTTGATCTGACAAATCACAGACCAATAAGTGGAATAGTTGGATCATATGGTAGTTCTATTCTTAATTTTTTGAGGGATCTCCATACTGTTTTCTCTAGTGGCTGCACCAATTTACATTCCCACCAGCAGAATACCAGGGTTCCCTTTCTGCACATCTTTCTAACACTTGTTACTTCTTGTCTTTTTGATAATGGCTATGCTCACAGTGTGAGGTGATATCTCATGGTTTTCATTTGCCTTCCTCTAATCATTAGTGATGTTGAACCTCTTTTCATATACCTGCTGGCCATGTGTGTCTTTGTAAAAATGCCTATTCAGATCCTCTGCCCTTTTTAAAATGGGATGATTTTTTGGTGTTGCTGAGTTGTATGAACTTTTTATATATTTGAATACTAACTCCTTAGCAGGTGCATCACTTGCAGATATCTTCTCCCATACAGTAGGTTGCCTTTTTGTTTGATGCTGGTTTCCTTCATTAAATTGTTGCTTTTGTTTCCCTTGCTTTTGAAGTCAGGTTGGCTAAAATATTGCTAAGACCTATGTCAGAGAGCTTACGGCCTCTTTTTTTTCTATAAATTTCATGGCTTCAGGTCTTGCATTCAAACCTTTAATGCATTTTCAATTAATTTTTGAGTATGGTGTAAGATAGTGGTTTAGTTTCATTTTTTGACCCCTGTGGCTGTCCAGTTTTTATAGCACTGTTCATTGAAGAAACAAATGGTCTTTTCTCTATTGTACGTCCTTGACTTCTTGGCCATACATCAGTTGTCCATATGAGTGTGGATGTGGAGGGGAGGTGTACTTCTGGGCTCTCACTTCTGTTCTGTCGATCTGTGTGTCTGTCCTTCTGCTGACATCATATTGTTTTCATTTCTGTGGATTTGTAGGGTAGTTTGAAACCACAGAGCACATTGCTTCCAACCTTGTTCTTCCTTCTCTACACTGTCCTCAGTGTAGTGAACTTCTGTTCATTCTTTCTGTCCTCATTATGTAGACAAAGAAGTGGGCATAGAGTGGGTGTGTGGTGTGTGGGTGAAACACTCTGAACACTTGGGGTGCCCATGGGCCAGTTGGGGGGATCTGCAGGTGTGGCATCTCCAGCAGCTTGTGGGTGGGTGTCTTGATGGAACCCATGCAGTGGTCAATAAGATCTGCATCACTTTACTGTCCTCCAGGAGCCCTGACACTCTCACAGCCACTTTCTACCCACCAGTGCTCTTAGTCACATGGCTCACTGCAGTGTTCTGGACGGGGTGAGAGAGAAGCGGGTCTCTGGAAGCATTCCATGCAGCTGGGGAAGCAGGGCACTCATTCACATGCTCTCACTTTTCCTTGTGGGACAAATCACAGACCAGTGAGGTCTCCTTTGGCCCTGAGATGTGTCTCCTTGTGGGACAGGTAAGGTAGATAAAGTGAAATGTTCTTCTCACCCTCTTCGGGGTACTCAGTCTTGGGCAGTTTTTATTCCAGTGGTGTGCTGGAGCTTCTTTGCTGGACTCTTGGACTTGCGCAAAGGCTCTCCTGTCCACAGGTGACTATCTAAATCAGCATTCATTGGGGGAAGACAGTAGAAACTCTTATTCCACAATGGTAATGATGTCCTGCATGTCCCTGATTTTCATGCGTTACCTGTCTTCTCTTTCTCTTTCTATGAGTGGTGTGCGCTCACCACTTGTCCCTTTTTTGCTAAATGCACATCTTTCCTTATTTCTCTAATGGTCTTTTTATCTTTTTTTAAAGATTTTATTTATTTATTTTTTTAGAGAGGGAAGGGAGGGAGAAAGATAGAGAGAGAGAAACATCAATGTGTGGTTGCTGGGGGTCATGGCCTGCAACCCAGGCATATGCCCTGGCTGGGAATTGAACCTGTGACACTTTGGTTCGCAGCCTGCGTTCAATCCACTAAGCTATGCCAGCCAGGGCTGGTCTTTTTACCTTTTACCTGTGGATTTTTATGAGCTTTTGTATACTCTTGAGCATAATTTTTGTTAGTTATATGTGGTGTAATTGTTGTGGCTCATCTTATTATAACTTTTGAAAGCAGAAAATTTTAATCTAAATATAGTCAAAATTTCTGTCATTTCTTTCATAAAAGTTTGGTTTTATAGGAGGTGTTGCATGAGATACTTTAAAATCATAGGTCATAAATATATTTTCCTGTATTTTCTTTGAAATTGCTGTTTTGTCTTTCATGTCTCAGTCCTTAGTTAACATATAATTATTATTTGTGTGTAGTGTAACATAGGAAATAAATTCAATTTCCCTTCTGTGAATAATCACTTATGTGCAGTATTAGCTAATTCTTATACCAGATTTTCTTAAATGACTAGATCTGTTTCCAGGCCCTCTATTCTGTTTCATTGCCTGTTTATTTTTTCTTAACCAATATCATTTGTCTTAAGAACTATAGCTTCATAGTATTTCTCATTTCCAAGTAGAGAAAACCCCCTTACTTTGTTCTTCTTTATCTTATCCTGAGCCTTTGCCTTTCTTATAAACTATTAGAATCAGCTTGTCAAATTTTATTTCAAAGTCTTTGTTAGCAATTTTGCTCAATTTGCATGACATCTATACATTCATTTGGAAAGAAATTCATGATTTTTATATTATATCCAGTCCTTCTGTACCACGATCAAGGCAGGTGGAGAGGTAGGGCTAGCACAAAAGCATTGACTGAAGTTCCTGGACAAGCTACCCCACACCACGTCTTCACATGAGCGCATGTTCTTGTGTCATACAGCTTGAAGTTTATTCAGATAGAAGCGTCTTCTTTAGATACATTTCTCCTCTTAGATACTGATACTGAATTTTCTTGACTTTCTTGAAATGGACAAACTTTTCATTAATTTTTAAAATTTTCTTTAATTTCTTTCAAAAGACTTAAATAGGTTCAGTTTTATTTATAGTTACTTTATATTTTTGTTCTTAGTGAATACAATATCTTTGATTTAACTACTGACTGTTGCTTGTTTACAGGATAAAATTGATATTTGAATATTAACCTTGAGTTTACAACCTTGATAAACACTCTTAGTATTCTAATAATTATGTATACATAATTACTGTACATTTATGTGTACATAAATAATAATTATGTATAGGTTATGTGGGTTTTCTATGTAGAAATTATATAATTTAAGAATAATGTTCTTTTGTTTCTTCATTTATGCTAGTTATAACTTTTATTTTTGTTTAATTTCTGTTTCTTATTCTTCTTGCTAGGACTCCTAACACAGTATTGAATGGAAGTGCTGATCCTTGCTCTGTTTCACATTCTAAAAGACTTATTTTTAATATTCCAACATTAAATATAATGTGTATTATAGGCTTTCTATGAATTCCTCTGAGCAGTTCAAGGATGAGCCCTCCGAATCCTAATTAGCTAAAATGTTTTGTTTATTTGTCTCTATCAGGAATGGATTTTTTAAATGTATATTGAAATTTTTTATACCGGAATCATTTTACATCTATGGAAATGATTATTTGATTTTTCCTCATTAAATATGGTAAATTGGGGAAAATTTTGAATTCTTTCCAGTCATTCCTGCTTCAGAAAAGTCTGCACATAATACTTAGCATTTTTGTGGGAACAGAGCACCAAATGGGTAAGACCCAGAAATAACACCCAGAAAAAAGCCCAGAAGAGCATTGTCACAGAAGAGCAGAGAGAAGGTGACGGCATTCGGGAGCAATGGGACACCCTGAGGCTCAAGGAAGACATTCATCAGCTGAGGCCGTGGGGCCTCAGAGAAGACAGAGTCCGAGGGCAGGAGATGGAGATAGAGATGGAGAGCGAGTAGGTGCGGCGGGAGAAAAGGAAAACTGATGGTGTAGAGATGTGATTATTTAGGTATCATAAAAAATACGTTATTTTTTTCTCTTAGAAACAAAGAGACAGAAAGGAAAATGGATAAAAGAAATATGCTTGGTCACAGAGGGGCCCTATTACTTGAAGGAAGGGAGTAACCTTCAAAAGTTGGTAAAAACAAAGTCAGTACAATTGTGAAAACCTGCTTCCTTATATACACTTCAGAAACTAGTGAAATCAGTTTTCCCCAAGCATTAGCTTAGATTCAACATAGCTGCACAGTTTATGAATGCAGCAAAACATGGAGCGAAATGGATCAGTATTTGACCTGGTGTGACCCTCTCTGGGTAAGAGACTGTCCACTCCACTGTCCTTTGTTGACCACGCGGAACTCCACTTGAGCACTGACGGCTTTGGTTTCCTCTCTGGGGAAAGCCTTGTGAGAGGTGATTCTTTCTCTCCGCCTTCTCATTTCCCCTTCCCATAGTCTCTCAAACATCATCTGTTTAAATCACTATTTAAAAAAAAAAAAGGACTTTATCTCTGTCTTTTGTTGTTAAGTGCAGCAAGGGGAAATACCGCAAATAGAAAAGGGCAGCATTTGGAATAGTTTAAAAGTTCTGCGAGCGCCAGCGAGGGCAACTACATTCCATCCACCTCTGGCTTGTTGCTTCATTCCAGGTTTCTGAGCAGATCAGATAGAGAGGCAGCCCCAGGAGCACATCAGGGCCCATACACATGTAACCAATTGCCTTTTTTGGCCTGTAGTAAAGTTCAAATTTTGATTGTTCCTCCAGATTATGTAGATCCAGACATATTTTATGCAGTCATCCGGATCTTTCTCTCTGGGTAAGTATAGTTCAACTGTTTCCCTGCATGAGGTCTCTGTAACATTTTCCAAATTTATGGGGGTAGAAACTGACATAAGCTTCCTAGAGCAAGAAACACACCAAGGAACTCTTGTTAGCAGAGAAATCCCCTGGATCCACTCTTGGCTAGAAGAGGAAGGTTACCATCTGCATGACAAATGACATTAAAAGGTTGAATATTTAAGTTTGGAGTAATTGTCTTCAGGTTATCCTATTAGAGTTATTTGTATTTACCTTTCTTAGAACACCACCTAGATGACAGACAGGAAAAAAAAAACCAGGTATGCCACCCACAAAGGTCATTTATATTCCCTTGTTACCGAGACAGATGGAGGCATAGACAGGAGCTGGAAAGCTTTCTTACAACATTCCTAAAACAGCTACCCCAAACCATTTTCTCATGTTCCTGTGTGCTCTCTTCTTGTCACATTGTTAGGTAGGATAGAGAGTAAACCGAGGCTGGGAGGAGAAGGGAGGCATGTCTCACCCGCTGACTTAGCCGTCCTGAGCCTGGTGTCACAATGTTGCGGTGTTCAAACATCACGGGAAATACCATGCTGACCCGGGAGGAGGGCAGTCTTTGAAATTCTGTGTGTTCCGTTTCCACCATCTGGAGAGAGCCTTTGAAACTGTGTGTTCATCCCGAGGTCTAGAAAGGGGATGAAGAAGGGGTTCACATTGCCCAAAGGAAAAGCCCATAAAAGAGCTTTGGTTAATTGCCTGCCTCTGGTCATGATCTATTTTACAAGGGGGTTTCTAATGCTTACAGAAAGAGCCCATAAATAACTCTGGGTAAGTGCCTCAATTTTAATTAACTGCCTCCTGTCACACATCTGTTTTACAACAAGATGACCAAATATGGTCTGGAGCAAGATAAGAATTTTGGGGGAAAAAGACCCCCACTCATACTTACATTTGAGTAGTCACATCCCCCACAGGAAGCTGATGACACCTTAACCCACCAATCAATTCGTAACTCCTTCACTTCATCCTGCCATCTATATAAGTTCTCAGAACAAAGGACCTGGTGCTTTTTGCTACCCGAGCCTATGCCTTTTCAACCCCACCATGGCTAGGCCCATTCTCTTCCATGAGACTGTATCACTGATAACCTTTGCTTGCACACTAATCGACTTGCTGATCTGTAATAATTCTTTACTGTGTCGCAAAAAGTAGTGAGTTTTTCCTGCAACAACATGACCTGTAATTTCTCCAAAAACAGCTCTACTCCTAGATGTGTTTTTTATATTAAATACACTCATCATACATTGACATGCTTTAATGAGATCATTTTCCTATTCACTGTATGAAATTGAGTTTGCTTGTTTGTTTTTTAATGGTGAAAAGTGAAAGGTACAGGTAGTGGATGGATGAGATAAAAATGTGCAATCGATACTATCCAGAGTGCCATATGTACAACTAGAAGATGACTGGAGTGTTATTGATACAAAGCATATAAAGCTGTGCCTGGATGCAACAAGAAACTTGCCATACAACCAACATCAATAAATGTATTGATTTAGTGGTATAATCCATTGGTGCAAAAATAGAATGACAACATGTACTAATTATTTTCTGTAGATTGCTTAGGTGTAGGGTATGAGGAAGTGACCTCCCTCTCTAAGGGAAGCTGGCCTGGGTGGGGATTCCTCACGGTAGGGTGCAGAGCGTAAAATACAGGAAGGTTTCTATGGAATTAACTTGAAGGTAATGGGTACCTGGCTTAGGGGGGGTGGGGGGAGGGAAAAAGGGGAAGGTGACAGATAGGGAGTTGGGAATGTGTTTCACAATTTGGACTTTCACTCCTGAAATGCTCCCCAAAGAGAGTGTCCTATAGAGCTCTTCTTGCTCTCTGTATGTTTTTCATGTAGTCAGGGTCAAGACAAAATCTGAATATGGGAAAGATTCTAGCAACAAATATTAAGCAGAACATGCAGATATGCTTCAGTAGGATTCGACAAAAGAAAAAAGGGTCATTTAAAAATGTTTTTCAAGTTATATTTTATTGATTATGCTATTAAAGTTCTCCCAATTTTTTCCTCCTTACCGCCCTCCACCCAGCCACGCCCACTCCCTCAGGCATTTCCCACACCATTTTTCATGTCTCGGGGTTGTGTGTATAAGTTCTTTGGCTGCTCCATTTCCTATACTGTACTTTATATCTCCATGTCTATTCTGTAACTACCTATTCATACTTCTTAATCCCCTCACCTCTTCACCCATTCCCACACACACCCCTCCCATCTAGCAACCATGAAAATGCTCTCTATATCCATGATTCTGTCTCTGTTCTTGTTTGCTTGGTTTGTATATTTAAATTCAATTGTTGATAGATATGTATTTATTGCCATTTTATTGGTCCTAGTTTTGATCTTCTTTTTCTTAAACAAGTTCCTTTAACAGTTCATATAATAATAGTTCAAAATAGGCTGGGATTTAGAAAGCACCTAATTCTGAAAAATCTCTTTGTGCTTTACTTTGTTCTCTAAGTTTGTGTTGGATTTTTTTTGTAACATAACAAGTTACCACAATCTTAGCAGCTTAAAACCACACACATTAATTAGCTCATACTTCTGTAAGTGAGTAGTCAGGGTGAGTTTAGCTTGATTCCCTGCTTAAGGTGTGAAAAGACCAAGTCAAGGTATCTGCTGGGCTGAGCTCTTATCTGGAGATCTGCGAAAGAATTCACTCAGATCTTTGGTACAATCTAATTCTTTGTGGCTTTGAAACTGTGGTGTTTGTTTCTATGCTGACTATCAGGATATGCTCTCAGCTTCTAGAAGCTTCATTCATTTTGTCACCTGGCCTCCTCTGACTCAGCAATGACACTTCCTATCCTGCTTCTATTTCACATCTCTCTGACTTCCTCTTCTGCCCTGAGTCAGAGAAAAGTCTCTGCTTTTAAGGTCATTGATTAGATTCAACTCACCTAGATAATCTAGAATGACCCTCTATATTAAGGTCAACTGATTAGTAACCCTAATTACATCCACAAAGTCCTTTTATCTTGTTATATAATATATCATTATGGACAGATATGACATCTCATAATGTCATCAGTTCTGGGAATTAGAATGGGAACTTGGGCCAATGTTTTTGGAATTCTACCTATCATGATTAGTGGGCACCAGAAGGTGACTTTGTTTTCGTTAAAATAAGTTCCAGGTCAATGACACATTTTATCTGTCATCTACATAAATGTCTCCCCTCTGTTTCTTACCCTCAAAATATTTCCCATGTAGCTAAACTAAGTGAACAGTACCAAACCCTAAGTGTATTGATAAGTGCGGATGACCAAAAACATCCGGATTGTTGACAAATTCCAATAGGCTTGTCCTGAAAAATCTAAATTTGCTCCTGTGTTCTTTATTTGTCTTATGTTTGATTTATTATTTTTGTTTACTTTTTAAAACATTTTTATTTAGGAGACTTTAGAGATTTCATCTGCTAATGAAACATTCCCTTTATTTCCCACTCACATTAAATCTCTCAGGGAAGTTAATATCCCCTGTGGGGGGAAAAAAAGACATCCCTTTTCTTTTTTTTTTGTCTTTCCTTTTAAATGTCTGCTTTTATTGGGCTTGCTAGAAATATGCTACAAGAAAGGCTAAAAATAGTCTTGCCTACAGAGATTTGAAAGAAAAAGAATTCCTTTCCTTCATAAACAGCAGTCTGGGCCTGAGAATTCATGGGAGCAATCCTTGAGCAACCCTTGAGCAACCCTTGGGTTCTTCAGAGAAACTTCATTTTCCTTCCTCAGACTATTGTCATCATAGGAGGAGAACATATGGGTTTTGAAAGTAGGTACCTTTCTCTTACTTTTTTGATTTTCATGCTGTTATTTCCTCTGTCACCTTCTATGTGGCTTCAGCGTGTCTTCCTCAGGTTGGGGCACTAAAATGAGACTGATTGATATCTTGGCCATTTGAGTGTTTGATGGCTCTTTTAAGCTGGCCAGGTCTTTTTAAGAAGTACACTTGGATATACATATTCTAGATATGTAATATATAATTATAGAACACTATAACTTTATTCACTCATTCATCAGCTATTTAATGAGTGCTTACCATATGCCAGGCACAGTTCTAGGTGTTGAAAATGAAGGAATAAAACAAACCATGAACTTCATTTCTATGGAGCTTACATAAATTTTAATAAGGGGAGGCAGATGAAGTAATAAACATAATAAGATCAAGTATCATATAAGACATGTTACAACAATGAACAAAATGAGGAAATGTGAAGTAGGATACAGGGCATCATGGAGTGGTGGGGTAGTAGCCAAAGTTTTTATTTATTATGATCTGGGAATGCCACACTTCTAAGGGATGTTTAAGCAGATACCTGAAGAAAGTAAAGAGTAAGTCACCTATATACTTGTCCCAAGCAAAAGGAAAAGAAATTATGATGGCCCTGACATGACAGCATGTCGTGAAGGAGGAGCTGCTGAGGGGCCAGCAGTGCACGAATAGAGTAAATATTGGGTGGAATGAGAAAGATACACGTGATAGTGGAAGATTGGATCATGCAGGGGCCTATTGGCTTCTTTTCTAAATGAGGTGGACACCACTAGCAAGACCGAAAGGAGGGACATGATCTGTCTTAAGTTTCAAATCACCACTCTATATTCTAAGTAGAAAATAGATTATTTCAGAACAAGAATGGAAGCTTGGACAGAACTTAAGAAGCTTTTACTGCAGTTCAAGGTGGCAACTTTAACTAGGGTGGTAGCAGTAGAGGCTTTGAGAAATGGCAGGTTCTGGATATAGATTGACAGTCAAGTTGAAAGGATCTGCTATTGGATTGCACATGGAATGGAAGAGAAAAAGGTCAATCAGAAATCAAAGAGGATTCTAAGGTTCTTGGCCCAATCTGTTGAAAAGATGTAACTGCCAGTTTTTCTGTTGAGGCAGAACAAGTTTGGCAAAAGGGTGGGGAAATCAGGAGGTCAGTTTGGGACGTGTTCATTCCTAACAAGTTTGGCAAAAGGGTGGGGAAATCAGGAGGTCAGTTTGGGATGTGTTCGTTCTTATGGAGATGTCTAGCAGATAGTCAAATATGAGTCTGGAATGCAGGGGAGCGGTTCAGGTGTAGGAGCACATTCATAAATAGTCAGAATAGGTTTTTAAATCTGTGAGGCTAGATAAGATCACTTGGAAAGTGCAAGTAGTGAGAGGTTCCAGGACTGAGCCCTGAGAGAGTCCAAAACTTAGAAGTGGTTGTAATGAACCACTAGTTCCAACTAGAAACTAGTGAAGGAGGCCAAAATGACTATGTAAGATCATCAATGGGATTACAAAGAAAATCTGAACAAGTATGGTATCCGGTCCAATTACCACATAGTAGCAGTCAGGTTTTCAATATTGCTTCCCCATAAAATGTTGTTTAGAAATTTTATTGGATAAGTGTTCTGAACTCTGAACAAGTCACGAAACCTCTCTGAAGCTCATTTAATTCTTGCAGCAGCCTTAGGAAGTAAGTACAAATTAGGAGAGCTAAGATGGGTTTGTATAAAGTTACAAAATAATGAAAGGGAGAACAGGGATTCCAAATCATTCTGAATAATATCATAAAATAGCTGATACTTATCGAATGCTTAATAATATGTTCCAAGCACTGAACAAATGTTATTTTCATTACTTCTCACAACAATCCAATAAGATAGACACTTACATTACTTGAATGAGGAAGTTGAGGTTCAGAGAGGTTAGCTAAGCTGAGGCTCACAGTCGCAAATAAATATGCAATTAAATTCCATATCAGCTTAAAATAGAGCCCTCTTTCCTAGCAGCAACATCTTACGATCAGAATCTTCCCTTTGTTCGTTCTACTTGTCCCCCTGACTGCTTCCTGTGTCTCATTTCTTTCTCGACTGATATTATCTCACCTGCCAAGGCCCCTTAGATATCCACATAGAGAAAACCATTAAATAGCTAACCAAAAACAGCCACACATCCAAAAAATAAAAATAAAAAACACCTTCTTGCAGTATTTACTGCTTCTGAGAAATTATTTGAAAAAGGTCATAAAACAGGAAGCTAAATGGTGTTTCTGTGGCTTTTGTATGTGTGAAAACTGGGTGTTTCCCATCTCTTGAATACAATTTTAGATTTGTGGGAAGAAGGTGATACATCGCTAAAGCCTGTTATTTAAACTGTTAACAACCAACATGGTAATTTGTTCCTGATAATAGGAGAAAAAGATTCTATTCCTTAGAAAAAGGAGAAATCCACATGTACAGGTTTTGTGAACGTGAAAATAGAAAATTACAAGCTTTGGATTTAAGTTCTGGTTCTCCTGTTCCCAAGCAATATGGTAGGGGAAATGTAACTGCTTCAAATCTTTGTTTCTTTAACTGTAACATGGGTTTAAAAATACCTGCCTTGATCTACTCAAAAGAGGTCACATGAAAAAATGAATGTGAAGCTGCTTCATAAACTGTAAAGCATTTGTAAGTACAAATACATGTGTTCTTGGTGCTTTTGGTTTTGTCTCATAATGGAGCCACCCATGCACACTCTGTGATTGTTTAAGACTCTATAAAATCAGACAGGGAAATGAGTAAAATAGTTGGAGATAAGAAAAGCGGTCCCAGAGAGAAGAAAATGAAGAAATGGAATCAGTAAGACTGAAGAGAGGAAAGGAGAGAAGAAAAGAGAGGAGAGGAGAGAAAAACCTACTTACTCTGAGCATGACCAAGAAGAGCCTTTATTCCAGCCCTCTAATGTGTCCCTGAACTTAGCGTCTGGTTCCTGTAGGGTTGTATTGTGCTCTTTTTGTCACTACGATTATTATCAATACCTGTTATCAACAAAGCATTTGGTAAAAGCATTCCCATGAAGTCAGGTAGCATTTAGAAATGATAGTTTAATGTGACAAGTGTTACAACTATTTCAGGGAAGGGCAAAGATGTATGTATTTGTATGTGTTATGTGTGTGTATATTTCTAAATCTCTACTTGTGGAATTATTCTATCATCAAAACTATTTTATTGGGGGAGAGAAGATTGTTCCAGAGTCCCTAATTTGTTCCTGTGAATCAGTACTGATGTCCATCATTTTTATGAACAGACTTTTCAAAGGGATGTACTGTGAAACCAATGCTGAGGATCCTTCTCTACATGTTCTTTACTTGTCTGTAAAAGTCCTTTAAATGAGGTAGGGGAAGGGTTGCATTCTATGTCCCATTATGAAATTGGGTGAAGATGATGATTAGGTACACATCCTACAAAGATATGCAGCCTTTGATTATCATTGAAATCATGTTCTCTTTGTTGCTCACTCTCTGCTTCTATATCAGAAAATACACTATTAACTCCAAGCGCCCACTTATAACTTTTACTCTTGCTTAGATGGCAAGATAACCCAGCAATGCCTGTGGGGTTGATATACGAAGGGGTCTCCTCAGAGCCCCTGAAGTACTCTGGAGGCAGCGCAGCTCAGAGCACAGTGCTTCACGCCTTTGATGAGTTCCTGGGCGTTCGCCATAGCAAGGAAAGTGGTGAGTCAGACATTTTTCTTTTTCTTTTTCTCTTTCTTTTTTTCCCCTTAACAAGGAAGAAGAACAGAGGTGCTTTTACAAAATGATAAGAACCAAGTGTAACTTAAAGTGTCACAAAGTCTTACTTTTCCAAATTAACCAGGACACTGTGTGCCTGCCATACTTGTACGTTGTGTTGTCAATTAATATCAGATCTCTGCAGGATATTGAGTGTCATTTCCAAATCTTAAAATATTGCTGTGTTTCCTGCCATGCACTGCAATTTTGTTTGGATCTTTAGGCAATGGCTTCCCTTCTCTAAAATGAGAGTGAGTTGTGGAGTTTGAAGGGTGTGGCCTGTTGTTGATAAGTCTGGGTCCTTAAGGATCTAGGCTCCTCCATGAAAGCTCCTCCCCATACAATGGCACAATCCCAAGCAAATTCTATTTAGACCAGAAGAGGGAAGGGCCAACCATTTTAGAAGCTTGAAAGCCCGAGTCCTTACCTGCCAGCCTTGAGCCAAATGTTTAACAGCAGCCAAAAGCACTGCATAGGACATAGTTTTCAAGATGAATTAGAAAAAAAAAACACTACAACTTGGTGTCATGGGGTCCAGTCTCATCCACAAAAGCCAGTTCTCTAGAACTGAGAAAACTTCTAGTGGAGTTTGACTTGGTGACGTCAGTGTTTGACTGGCCATGTGTAACATTAATCACATAGCGGCTTTCCTAAACATGATTTATCTATCTCCCCTTTCTATAAATATCTCTTAATTAGGTTTTTAAACAGCTTGACTTCAAAAGGCCACTCTTAAAAGAGTTGCTCATTCTTTATCCTCTTGCTCTTATAAATTCTATTCCTTTCTTCTTCCTTAGCACTCCCTCCAAAACAAAGCACTTAAACAAAATTCAGCCAACTATCTAGCTACTTAGTTTAAGGGTTTATGTTTTACATTCATAATTTATTCTTTCATAGTGACTAGCAAGATACTTGGCCCACATTTGGTAAATGATAAATATTGATACATTGGCTGATAGATCTAGTTCCAACTCAGTTTTCTGAGATGAGCTTGCTTCTTTCTCCCTTCCCCATCTCCTGTCGCTAGTCATGAGTGTGCACTTGAGTCTTTGAAGTCTATGAGCAAAAGAGCCAGCAAAGCAGATTGGATAGTTAGAGTGACAGCAACAGTCTTCGCAGCACTCATGTTCGGAAAAGCAGATAGGCTCTCTTATCTTCCCATGTGGAGCTATGGCATCGTTCTGGATTGTTTCTTTCAGGTGACTTTCTGCTCAGGATGAGGGACTACATGCCTCCTTCTCACAAAGCCTTCATAGAAGAGGTGCAGGCAGCTCCTTCACTGAGGCATCATGTCCTGTCCTTGGGAAACTGCCAGCTTCTGACTGCATATAACCAGTGTGTGGAGGCCCTGGCAGAGCTGCGCAGCTACCACATAACCGTGGTGACCAAATACCTTGTCACAGCTGCAGCAAAAGCAAAGAGCAGGAAGCCAAGCCATCTCCCAGAGCCACCTCAGGCCTTAGAAGAGAGGGGCACAGGAGGAACTGCCGTCCTGAACTTCCTGAAGAGTGTCAGGAACAAGACCCTAGAGGCCATCCTCCCACAACGCGGGTGATAGACGGCTCCTCTCCAGTGGTGCAAAACCAGCCCATGTCCCACTGGAGGGCAGATGGGCCTGAAGAATGATGATGATTTGTGTTCTGTTGGAATAACACAAAATCAACCTCAGTCCTTAGAACATCGGCTTCTCCTTCCTTTGGTCTTCACAGAGATTTTTCGTGGCCAGAAATTCTCCTTTCTCTACCTGATCACTGGTTAATCACAAACAGCTTTGGACACTCCCTCAGTAAAAACCCCACAGAGGAGCAAGAGGATCCTTGTTCTGTTTGCAAAGTGAGGGAAAACCAATCCAAATTTCAGAAACCAAATAATATTGCCCATGGACAGATCACCTTGACGATTTCTTGAAAAAAACAACTTAAATATGCATGCATTCATTCACTTAAAATGTATTAAGTTCCTACTGAGCCCTGGCTTAGGAACCTGAACAGTGGTTTTTGTGGCCCCAGGGCAGCCCTTGTTTCCCTGTGAGTGTCACCTGGCAGCAGGCGGTTGGAAGGCCCCAGTGCAGACGTGGAGGAAAGGGGAGGCTAACAACAAGACTCAGAAGTCGCCAGTACGGAAATGACTGGTTAATGACATGGGAACGGATGAGACTCTTCCACATGGTTCATACATTTTCAGTTCTATTTCAGCTTCCTTTTTTATTTTTAGAAGAACAATTCTTTCTCCTTTCACTGAAGGTTTGCATTTGTAAAATGAATTAATTGACCCTTTGGAAGTGAATGGGTGAAGTGGGAATAAACAGTAACTCCACATGTTTACAAGGCCTCATTCCATCTGACAGTACAGAGCTAGAAAACTTGCATCTGTTCTGTTTAGGATAAACTCCACTAACATAGGCTTGCTTCCCACTATGCACGCACGTGCATATCTGGGGTAATATCTAAATTCCACAGCACTGATCTAGCATTGCAGCATCATGAAGAGGTGCCTGACCATGAGCAGCTTCTCCCCAAATTAGTGTCTGACAAACAGTCCCCTTCTCCATATATTGTAGATACTGGTCAAATGGAGCTTGCAGCATGGCTTATCCTGTGTAAGCGACCTTTCAGATTTTTCAGCCCTCAAGGTCCTATCCTGCTACTTAGAAAACCATTGGACTACGTCCCACACCCCGCCACAGGGAGTACTGGGAGATGACAGGATTGACTCGGAGAGTCTGCCCAGCACTCACTCAACTGTCTTTACTCGGTAGTGTCATGATGTGTGTGGAGGCAGGGACTTCTGGACTCTTGTCAACTCTCAGGGTCCTTGGTAAGAAGTCATGAACCAGTGTCTTCTACTTGGGGTCCCAGGAGGGCTTGCATTGCCTTGTACCCGTTGAGGGCTTGGTCTGGCCAAAATGGGGGGCGTAGACTTGACAGAGGTGAGACTTTCTAGTCTGGATGGGCCAAAGGAAAACCGTGGATCTGACAATGTCCTCTCTGCCTTCTGTTTAGGTCAAGATCTCAGCTCAAAGACCTTTCATAACTCAGAAAGCCTTTCTCTCTATATGCTGTCTCTGTTTTGTATAGAAATCTGTTATGAAACTCAGAAAATGAGCATGGATATGCTTGCTTCTCTTGGGTTTGCTTTTCTAACTGCCCTAGCTTGGTATCAGTAAACCCAGACCGTCTTAACTGCTCGGATTGGGTATATGCGATGGTCTGAGGAGCAAGGCCAAGTGCACAATGTTGGGGAGTAAGGTAGAAGCGTATTGGCTGATTCAAAACATCGTCCCTTCTCGATATCATTCTCAGGGAAAAATAATGAGGCCTTTAAGATCTGTGTTTGAATTTTGATGTCTTCATTTTTTTAAAACAATGTGGCTTTTGACCAACTTCAGAAAATCATGAGTCCTCAGCTTCCTATTTATCACAAAATCAAGATAATCAGACTGATCTTACGGTAGATATAAGTAACAGAAGGGGTAGTTCTTGGCAAGAAGGGTAAAGTCAACAAATGTTTATTTGGCCATGAGGTGCAGCTCAGATCATAAAACAAAGGACACTTTCTCATGCTTCTCAGACTCACAGAGTCTGCATAGTAATAAGCAACCATTTATCATTTATCCTTTGGGGATTCTGGAAAGTAGAAAATGACAAAGTGTGGGCTTAAAGAGCTGAAAAATCTGGATTTGTATTCCAGCTCTGTCACATTTTATAATGACAAGTTGTCTAATTGTTCAGAGCCACAGTTTACTCAGTTGTAAAAGAAGGAACATTGTAATATTGCATGGGGCAAGAATGTCTAGAGTCAGTAATAAAACAGTGGTTATGATGCTTTTATTATTGTATATATTTATATATACAGCCTAGAACTAGAAGGAACCATGTCTAGGAGTTCCTAAAAACCAGAAGAGATGCTGGAATTAGTTGTCTATCTCGCTGTCTCCCTGTACTTGGGAGAGAGAGAGAAAACATGGCCTTAAAACAAGCAAGCAAGCAAAGCAAGCTAGAACCTGGAATTTTCTTAAAATTTTGTAGGCACATGTGGGGAGTAATAATGATCAGACCTTTGATTGAGAACTTAAGAAAGGATGACGGTCACTTTCAGCTTTAATTCTAGATTAGTACCAAACCAGGCTCCGATTTGTCCCTCTGAGGACAGGATTGGAAAGAGTCATCTTAACGGTCCACCTTCAATAGATGCAAGTCCACTCAAAGAGACCACAGAGCCTGGCTCAGAGCAGACTTTTTATAAATGCTGAGTAAGTGGAAAACCAGATAGAATTAATGGGGTGGAAAGAGACATGTGAAATGTTTTGTCTTTCAAAGCTTTCGGATATGTATAGTTCGTTTGTTGTCATTACACAAGGATGATATAAACATGAAGAACTGTTTTATATCCTAATGAACTAAATTTTAATTCTTGTGGCAAGGTTTGATTCTTGGGAGAGGGAGTTCCATTTTTGGTTTTATGGTACAGTGTTGTAAGTAGAGATACCAGTACAGAAGAGAACACATTTTTCTCAAGATTTCTAGGGATAACAGGTATCCCCATCAGTAAAAAAAATGACTTCCTTATGATAGAAATAATTGTATTAGTATTACTACATGAGGATATCACTGCAAGTTTGAAGGAACTTCAAAAGAGCAAGCATAGAAACTAGACAGATGCAGGCTGGAATTCTCACTCTGCTGTCACTTACAACATGAGCCATTCACCTTGCTTCACACCTCTGCTTCACAGTAATCACATGTATAAATGAGGGGGTAGTGGCAACCCTGCAGTGTTTTTGTGAGAAGTAAAGCTAATATATATTTGCTAACTAGCAGGCCCTGAGTAAATGGTATTACTATGACATTGTTGTATGTTCTACCCCCTTGATCTGGATAAGAAACAACTGTAGACAAAGGAAACAGTAAGAAGAGCACGAAGCTTGCTCTCTCCCATTCTGTAAGTTTCAAGGAGAATGGGGAGGAAACCCAACAGACATGGAACCAAGAAGTACGGCAGACACCGTTTTCTTGGGGCACATGTGGAGGAGTGTGTGCGTGTCTATCGGTATAAGAAGCAAAATTACGACTGAGAACAAAGAGGTGGCCAAATCAGCCCGGAGTCAGACTCCAGGACAGGTTCACCATGCTCTAGGATTTGTCATCTCTGTTCATATGGATCAGAACCAAGAGAGATGGTCACGTGATTGTACAGGGGCCAGCAGAAGTAACGCCTGCTTGAGTGTGGTTGGTAGGGTAATAATATGGGTGTAATAATTTATAGCTTTAATTTAAACATTTCACCTACAATGAATGTCATATGGTGAGCTTGAGTGTGATACTGTTATGTTACACAATTACATGCTTAGGATTTTGTAATAAAAAATGGGGCATTATTTGTGCCAGACACTGTATTTTAAATGTATCTGGATACAATCAGAACCAATTATAGTATTTAACACATAGTAGTTTCATAATGATTGTAGAATAAACCAATACTCAGACTGAGTGAAACAGTAAGAAGGTCTGCAAATTCTTGCCTTCAGAAAATAGTTGCCTTCAGGATACTCAGCCTTACTGCCGTGGAAGCGGCAGTGGAAGTGGAGGAAAACCTGTGCTTTCTTCCGAGCTTAGGAAGGTTGCACCTTCAGTTATTGTAGAGGGCCAGTCCTACAAATAGATGGGGCATATACCACTTAAATGTTCAAGTTTCACCAACTTTATGCTGAGCTATACATTCCTTGCCAATGCCTTATAATTATTTGAGGTTTGTTAACCAGAGGCTTGTATTATTTTGGGTTCTCCAGAGAAATGGAACCAGTAATAGGGTGTGTGTGTGTGTGTGTGTGTGTGTGTGTGTGTGTGTCTTCAGGGGTGGGTGAAGAGAGAGGGGGGAGATATTTATTTTAAGGAATTGGCTCCTGTGATTATGGAGACTGGCATTTCCAAAATCTGGAAAGTAGACCAGCTGGCTGGAGAGTCAGGGATGAAGCAATGCTGTAGTTCAAGCCTAAAGGCCAACTGTTGGCGGAATGCCTTCCTGCCCCGGGGGAATTCAGTCTTTGTTCTGTCAACTCTAACTGATTGGACAAACCCCACTCACATTATGGAAAACAATTTCCTCACTCAAAGTCCACCAACTTAAATGTTCATCTTCTCTGAAAAAACAACACCAAAACAAAAGAAACAAACAAACAAAAAGAAAATACTGATGCCAACACCGGCCCGCAGTGTCTGTGTCATTATGGATGAAATGAGACATTCACATGGACTTCCAGGTCGTGGAGGAAAAGGGACAGTATGGCTTTTCTCTCAAGGGGGCAAAAGCCGTGGCCTCCACCATGACAGGCCTTTATTGAGTTTCTCTGCCCATTACATGATGATCCTCAGTTACTATGCACAGGTTCAATTTAGGTGGTTACCTTTTACAGAAAACAAAGGAGCCAATACTGCTAATCACATCACAGAAGAGGGATATTTGCAAATAAAAAGGCAACTGGTTACACTCATCCTTGGAAGGTTTAGCATGGATTTTAGGAAGTTAACTTTGCAGTAAATGTCCTCAAGTCAGGGTGAGGGAGCTTTTAGCAAAAAGCAAGACTCAAAGCAGCCTAGGTACATTGAAGGCCTGATTCCCCATGGGAGAACCTATCCGTGGGCGTGGGTCCTGTGCATCTCTGAGTGGGAGCTGGGCCCACGCCATGCAGACCAGTCTCCTACAAAATACCCTCACAGAAACATTCAGAATATTGTTTGACCAAATATCTGGGCATCGTGGTCCAGCCAAGGTGACATATAAAATCAGCTATCACAAGCCTCTTTGAGAAGGGCCTGAATTAGGATGAGCTATGGTATCTGACACACACTCTCTGTTGGAGAAGAAGAATCCTCCTTTGCGAAGATGGAGAGGAGGCTGAAATGGTGCAGAGCAGAGCTATTGCTTATAAGGTGCCTGAATAGAAGGCAGTAGCGTGGTGTCTAGAAGCCACCAAAGAGAAGTGAGAATACCATAAACAAAAACTTGACTTAGTTTATAACTCATATGTGAAATCTAACGAACAATGTAATCAAGGAAACAAAAGAGAAACAGACCAGACTGACAGTTGCCAGAGGAAGAGGGATTGGGTAACTGGGGGAAAAGGTGAAAAGCTTAAGGAGTACCCATTGGTTGTTACTAAAGAGTCATGGGGATGTAAATGGCAGCACAGGGAACATAGTCAAAAACAGTGCAATGACTACGTCTGGTGCCACAGAAGTATGGAAGTATGAGGGGAACATGTCGTGAAGGATATGATTGTCTAACCACTATGCTGTACACCTGAAAGTAACACAAAATGATATGGAACATAAACTGTAACTGAAAAATAAAAACATTAGAAAGAGTTCTATACCAAGCAATCCATATGGGATGAAACCATTGTCTCTCTTAATAAAAACAACAGCTCACTGCTCCCAGGTTGAGAATATAGGGCAAATCTTCCCTGGAGAGGGAGGACCAGGCCTTGAATTCTAAAACCCGGTACACAAGACTGACCTTCACTTTGGCTGCCCTCAGCACCTACCACTGCTTGTAACAAGGGAACGCTGATTTTTGTTCACCCTGTGGTCACATCCAGTCCAGCTAAGATTAACTTGATAATTTGGGGAACCTTTATTAAAGACTCAGGGATGATTTTAAAAGCGAGCAAACAAAAATCCATAACAGAAACACCAGTGAGATGCCATGGCTGCCTCCTGTCATGCTCACTCTGTGGGCTCACAGGCCCCATCGTGATTTGGGGGTTACCAGCTGGGGGTAGGTCGGACGCCCTCAAACCTGGACACAAAGACGTCTCACTCTCCAGAGGGTCGAGTCAGGACTAGTGAGGCTCCGAGTTCTCCTTCCATTGTCATTAGTCTGAACTTCTTTTTTATTGTTGCAATGCAAGCTACACAGGGTTAAAATAAAGATAAACAAAGAAACAAAACCCGTATGTTGCAATCCAATTTAAGATGTGGGATATAACAGTTTTGGTACCTGCAAGCCAATTATTCCTTCCCCAACAGCAAATTTCACCCACCAAATTTTGTCTTGTATTTTCTTGGGCACAGATGTCCTGTTTGCTTGGCTAATGGAAGACATGTTCTTCTCTTTCTTTGTTCACTTAACAGTAAACTTAATAAAGAAGTCGGATATCATTGCTTTTTGAAGTGCAATCTCTAGTTAATTTTTGCAGTTTAACATCTGCTTCCAGTGATATTGAAAAACTGAGTTCTTGAATGTAAGCATCATCAAAAACAAATGATTTTTTTCTTTTGCAAAGTAATTTTCTTTGTAAACTCACAAATCTTTTGGCCCACATGGTTTGGTGGCAGCTTATATAGATTCCAAACCAAACTCAATTATATATCTGCCTTCAATGGTTCATAAACAGTTTTTTTTTTGCCCTCCTAGAGTTTTCAATCAGAGATTTGACCTGAGCCCTATGTTGGGAGCCCGTAAACCCCACCCTGGCCCTCACCAGGCCATTTCCCTCCTCACTAGGCAGGAAGTGCTGGGGCCCAGGGGACTGGCCTTTAAAATGACTAACTTTTTAGAAAGCCAATCAGGGACACAGCCATACCAGACAAAATAGCAGCAGCAGTAGCGACGATGTAATGATAATGATCCACATGTGTTATTCATTTATTAAAATGTGAACAATATCCATCTACTTGAAACCATATTCCAGTCAACATTACTTACCTTTCTGATACATAAATGTTATTATTTAAACAAAACAGCTACCTACTTTACCGTGGCAGTTAGTAATGAGTTGAGAAAACATGATCACAATACCATGCGAAAAAATCAAACTCGTGCTATCTCATTGCGAAGCACAGTGCTAATCCTCAAAGTCACAGACAGACTGTTAACATTTAGGACTACAAACGTTGTGACTTAAATTGCACACTGGAGTCACATCCATTATTGAAAACCACAAATCACAGTTGCGAACATCAGCCATCAGGGGAAACTCCTGGCAGGGACTGCAGAAGATGGGTAATCTACACCACGTTTGACGCTAACGAGAGTGTTCATTTCAGCCCCTACTTGGGGGCTGCCATATACATTTTGTACTTTTCCTTTACTGGCTTGGTGCAAGATCAGAAAATGGAACTTGTGACATCCTGATGGAGGGTTTCTTGGGCTGGGGACTTGCAGGACAGACTTAGGCACACCGGTGCGTCCACCCTGTTTGCCCTCTGTTAATTCACACCACCGCCACCTCCACCACCACTTTCTACACCACACTCTGGGTACCTGAACTCCAGAACACCTTGCCCAGATGGTCTCAGCACTGCTGCTAGAACCTGCAGGGCACTGTCTCCTGAGTTTACTTGTCACCGTGCCAGTGGTATGGATTCGCCTGGGTCTGCAGTGAGGGTGTATGGAGGAGGGGTTCTTTGCAGGTACATGGATAAAGTTCAGCCCAGTGGCTGGGGTATGCACAGGAATGATGGAGCATTCCCTGGAAGTGTGCTTCAGAGCAGGCTGGGAAAAGCAAGGTTAGATCTGAAACTGTCTTTGTGTCTGCATGGAATTCTAAGGAGTCTGAAAACTTCAACTTAAATATGGACTCTTGGGTACTAATGAAAGTATCTTTTTCTAGGTAAGTTGGTAGAACACCTTTTATTTAATACTTTCCAGCTTGATTTATAACTTTCAGATAAGTGTATAAATAGCTGGTTGATGTTCATTTGTGCTTTACCTTAGGCCCTGGTGAACATCAGCAGTGGGGATCACCTATCTCAGGCTTAAAGTAGAAAAGTATAAGCTTTGCTTGTAAGTCTAACCGGTTACCACCAGAGGGCAATAGCAACCTGCAATATAATCCACTGAATTTAAAGCAAGGTGTGGATTCCCACCAACCTCACAGACCCAAATATTTTCCTATTAAAAAAAAATCTCTTTCTGCACAGTGGGACTGGGAACAATCTTGAAAAATTAACACCAAGAGCTCCACCTCCTGACAGCACCACGCCAAAACAATCCAGATTTCTCTTTGTCCAAAAGCAAGTCTTATTTCATTTACTTGTAAATTTTATTAGGGATATTCTAGGGGGTAGAATGGTATGTGATTTGTACCCCTCTTTTTATATTTCTTATTAAAAAGCAAAATACTAATACGTATGTTTTTAAGAGTTGTAGAAGAATTCTTCATCCTACCTAAGTGACCAGGGTTCTCAGAGAATCCTAACTGTTGCCAAATGGTGAGAAGATGAGTAACAGGACTCAGCACTGCAAAGAAAGGTCACATAAATACTACAAACAGGAAAAGCCAAAAATTTGCCCTGGGCTCAGAAAGAGGTTAGTTGGGATGTTGTCTACAGGTGGAGACAAGTGTCCTCGCTGATGAAATGTCCTGCCTCGTTGCCCCCTCACACTTGCCCCCTCCATTGTACTCAGTGGTGCGTGACTCCTGTGGAACACCTGTCGTGAGAGTGTGCGGACGTAGGTTGCGATGCAAACACACAGTTCACTTCAAAATGTCTTCTTGTGACAGTCACTGACGTTATTTTCAGTCCCTGGGGGGAAAAGCATGGGCGGCCTGAGGCACAAGACCGCACAGGAAGTGTGACATCTAGCTAATCTGCCCATGGTCAGCAACTTCACCCCTATTTTAAAATACAAAACCAGCATAAAAAACAAACTTAAATAGTCCTTACTTATTCTCTCCCTAGTTCATTAATTTCCAATGATTAATAAAGACAGAGAATTTAAAATTCTAATGTGAAACTAATGAAAACAACAAATCTAAACTATACGTTACTCAATCTCCCTTAGCCACATAGCAAACAGAAATTTCTATTGGAGTATGAAAACCATGTATATCTCCTATTCATGACACTTTCTGTTTTAGTCACTTGCCTGGGTACAAAGTTCAGTTCCTCCATTCAACATAGTTGTGACATCTATGTGTGTCAATTTGAGGCTAATCAAAAAACTTACATTGTAGGGAATGATCATCGTACAAGTTAACATACATAAAGCATTTAAGCAAGTGTCTACTTATGGCAAACATTATGTAATGATTTGCAGCTATTATTATTTATTAACTGTCAGGGACCGTTAGACACACTGATGTGCAGTGAGGAAGGAAAGCTTGCTTCCTTTAAATCCAAGGAACAGCCATGGCAGAGTCCCCCTCATTCCTGTTCTCTTGGGCCTCATCTGGGAGAGAAAGTTTATGGTCTAAGAACCTCATAAGAAGGCCTTTGGGAAAACTGAGAAATTTCTATGGTATGGCATACTTTTCCTTATTGGAAAATAGTTTTCTGATATTGTTTGCTTATTGTCATGTTAACCATACAAGAAGTTCTCTAGTCCCACCCCTAAATTCTAAATGATATAAAATATCTTGTTTTAAAATTAAATTAAAGTCACATTAGTGTTGTTTTGACACCTTACAACATTCTTTGAGAAAAGGGGAGGTGCTACAGATTTTGAAACAAATCAGGAGTGGGATTTGTAGAGCTGAAGGCTCATGTGCAGACCAGCAGCAGGTGCTACTTTCCTAGGAGAAGGAGTGTGACGCGCTACAGCCTGACAGGACTGGGTAAGCCGTACAACATCTGAGGTTTAGCTTCCACGCCTCTAACTCCCCCTTTCTGTGCTGCCAGCCCCCACTTGGTGACATCTCTTCTATCAGGACAAGGTTCTAGTTTCTTTAATGAGGAAAAATCCTAAGGATAGAAGTCTGCTTCTCTCTTAGGAATGAAATGGTTGCTCTATAAAGTCATTAATAAATCAAGTTTCTCTCTCCCTCTGCCCTGGTATCCTCTGGAGAGTTCTTCACCTCATGGTTTAAGTCAGCTGCTGGGGCTCCAGTCTTCAGGGCTGCCTTTCAGCTCATGGGAGGAAAGAGGGGAAAGAAGGACAATTTTCTCTTTCTTGAGGAGACTTTCAGGAAGTCCCCTATGTATCTTTTGCTTTCTATTGACTATATCTTACTCCCATAGCCTTCCTAGTCATAGTGGAGATGGGCAAATGTAGTCCTTTAATAGAATAGTCATTTACTCAGTAAAAAAAAGGGGGTTCTATCAAACAAAAAGGGGCTGAATGCATATTGAGGCAGGCAATACAACCCATTTATATGACACCTTTCTTAAAAGTCCGATTTTCTCAGTGCCCCATATGTTTCTCAAAACTTTTTCTCAGAAAGGAATCTAAAGTGCCCTCCATTTGTGTAAGAGGTTGGTAAAGGATGGGAATACTAACTCCACCTAAGGACTTGGGACTGTAACCTAGTGAAAGCTTTAAACGTAGTTATCAAACAGTCTAGTAAAGTGTCCGGGGAGGGAGAGTGGAGTAGAAGGAGCGGAGGCAGCGTCCGGTAGAGTAGAGCGTGGAGTCTCAGCACACAGGCAGCCCACACCTCACCCTAGGTGGTCTGCCTGTGCTAGAGGTAGCTATGTGACCTTCAACTTGCAGCTATGCTCATAGGGGGCAGGTCCTGGCTTGGTAAAAACCTCTGCTCTCAGATTAGAAGACATTCTGCCTGTTGTCGTAGTGAGGAATAAATTCTTTAAATGAATTGGATTCCATACATTTACAGCAGTCTATCTCTGAAACTTTAGCCCTGCATGAGAATTGCCTTCAACCTGATGAAACACAGTAGGTTTAGGGTTTGCCCTGAGAGTTTGCTTTTCTAACAAGTTCCCAGGTGATGGCGTCATAAGCTAAAGTTTGAGAACCATCAGTGTATTGTGTTTCCTTCTTACTCAAGTTATTACGGGCACTGCCAACCACTGCCTGGAATCCATCTCACAGTTAATGAAAGAGAATTTTGCTTTTCAAAGGGGGATATCTTGAGTTCTTTATAAGCATCTGAATATGAAGCATAAAACACCCAAGTTGTTTTGATGACCCACATAATCCATCGCTTCCCCCCAAAACAGGTGGAAAAGTATTTGCATGTGTTTTAAAGGGAGTATTTCTTTTGATCAGTCTCTTGTACCATTCAGTTTCAACAGAAATAGAAAACAAATTCAAGTTTCAGGAACAAAGAAATGCTATTGTCAAACAAAGGACCTAAGAAAAACTTCCAGACAGCTTGGGCCAAAAGAGACAGGAAAGTTGATGGACAGTTTCCTCAAAATGGCAAGACGCCAAATCAGCTGCTGACTAACCATGATCTTATCAGAGGGGACACTGGCTCTGGGACTTGAATTGAAACTAGTGTGGTATGTTTCTTAAGTGATGCTGAAATGAATGGACAAAATACTCTTTCAAAAGTTAGTAGGAATAGGTAGAGCTGGAAAATATTTAATGCATATCAGGATACTTCTGCAAATAAATGCACTCTGTGCTGCTAAGTGATTGCATGAGTCCCCTGTGCCTGCCCATCTTAGGCACACTGCCTCGTCTCCCTGAGCCCCCTTGTCTTCGGCGGTGACGCCGGCACGCTGGACTGGATGCTCTCTGAGCTCTCCCTCTTTTCTAGCATTCAGTGATTCTCGAATGGGTGTGCAGGAGCTGGTTCTGTGCTGAGTGCACAGGGAATTAGTTCTATCTGTAACATCAATCGGGAATTATTCTAACTTCTAGCTGGTTCATTACCATTTAGGTTGGACTCTGCCTGCTTGCATTAAGCACAGGCAATGTTTATGACCAAAAAAGCGATAGTGAATAAACCAACTAATCACAGTTTAACAATGAAATTTCCCAGAGAAACCCACCTCCTCTTTTACCTGAAACACCCGGCCCGCAACAACTACCAGTCCCAGTGAACAAGTCATCACATTACCACGGCCATCTGCTCTTCCCACACAGTAGCACAGGACACTGGGTAATCATTGCTGTTTTAAATCATGTTATCTTATCTCTTCGTAATTTATGATAGTTAACTAAGCCAATCTAGTTCATTTCAACATAGTCAGAAAGCCTGTAATTACCTTAGCACCTTCCCCTTCTGTCTTTTTCCTACACATTCTTGAAGAGTCCATTTAGGTGTCCATTCCAGAAGGCCCTTCCTATGCCACTGTGCCCGCCCCCTCCGCCACTTCCAACAATATGCTGCCTAACAGCTTGGTCTTGCCGCCATGGCTGGATTTGTCTCACGGTGCAGTTGTAATTATCTGTTCTATAAATGCTTCCTACCATCAACTATGTGTTTCATGAAGTCACCTCTGTATTCCCTATGCCACACATAGGTAGTGCTCAGTAAACCTTCTTTGAAAAAAGGAATAAACAAGTTCAGAGGGTGTGTGAAGAGAGCCCATCTGAGATGGATGCAAGCACAGTCTGAACTTGTGTTACAGGGGTGAAAACTCCTTATCAGGGAACAGGAGTCTCCTAGTCTCTCTAGAATCTGCAGCCTAGGACAAGGCACTCCATGAGTCCTTCCTCAACATACTGGTGCAATATTGTTTAGGTTGGTACCAAGCACAGCTGTAAGCATCACAGCAATAATGATGATGTGTATAACTTATGAAAGGCTTCCACAAACATTATTCCATGTATTTTTATAGCAAATTTTTACCCCATTTGTTTAGTAAAGAAAATGCTACACAAAGGAGTTAGGTGACTCGCCCAAGCTCAAAAGCACTGTAAGTGGTGAAACTAAAATGCAAACCCGGGTTGTTTGGCTCCTGATGCAATGGTCTCTGTATTGTTATTTCACAATGTAGTTGTCAAATGTCAATGGAGAGACGATTTCAAACGCTGCATGCATGCCCTGGCCGAGCAGCTCCGTTGGGTGGGGCATCGTCCTCATGCACCATGGCTGTGCGTTTGATCCCTGCTCAGGGCACATACAAGGGTCAACCAGGGAGTGCACGAATGGGTGGAACAGTGAGCCAGTGTCTGTCGCTCTTTCTGTCTCTCTCTCTGTAAGAATCAATAAATTCAAAACAAAACAAAACCCTGCATACATGTTGTCTGGTGGGGAAAGGGAGGAATTTGTTGAAAACCAGTCTGTCTCAGTCCCTCCTCTGTCATTTACCAGAGGATTCAGTCTTTTAGTCTCAGCGTCTAGTGTTCCCTCCTGTCCTAGTGTTCGTCTCTGAGCTTCTGTGCCACTCTGTGCAGGAGAGACCCAGACACACAGGATCCCACAGCAATGGCCCTAATTGGCGGATCTATGTTAATGGCTTTGGGCAGAGATTTCCTCTGCAGTGAATCACCCTTCAATCACCAGTGAGTCAGGCTACTTAACTCTAATCTTTAATTCATACTTCATAAACAGTTCCATTGACTTCAGAAGTCTTTAATTTAAAAGCCAGGGGCAATGGCAGCAGCAATTCAAGAAGTCCCCTCCCTCACAGAGTGTAGAGAGACTGGAAAAGCAGGTGCCCCTTTTTGTTCTCAGTAGAAATCACAATTATATAGTACCTCCTCCCCTATTCCCATCCTTGGAGTCACCTCCAGGGCCCCTCAGGATGAAAGAAGAAGTCATATAAAGTGCATTTGCAACCTGCCCTTAGCTCTGGGAGTAACCCAGAGACCCTGATACCATGAATCGCCCTTTATTGCAGCAATGTGAAGGAGTTCCATGGGTGTGGCTTTGAAGTCTCCTCTCCAGCTTAGCAGGACCTGGGCTGAGAAAGTAGAAGAGGATTTGGTTTGGTGCTTCTGTAGAGCTCATCTCCGAACCCCTAATGATATCGCAGAGCTGCACACGAAGATGGTTCTGTTGGAAGAGGAAGGGAAGTCTTGGCAGTCCCACACGTAGGAGACCCTAGACTGAAATTCTCAGCAACACTGTCAAAGAGCTCTCTGGCGTGGGTTGCTTACAGCTAAGGGGCTGAAGTGTTGTCAGCCTAATATGCTTTTACATGTGTAGAATAATTAAGATTTTAGAAAAGGATAAAAACAGTAAAAACAATGAAGACTTGCTTTTATGCTTCCAAACCAAGGACACACTTCAGATACCAGATCATCACAGCATTCGTTTCTAGACCGACTTTTATGTATACAGGGCGGGGCAAAAGTAGATTAGTGAGTGCATAAAACACAAAGTTCATCCTTGTATTATAAGGTATTATTGTCTTATTGTTTTCCACACAGACAACTGTAAACCTGCTGTTGCCTCACCCTGTAGGTCGTCTCAACACAGGTCCTCGAGCTAGCTGTCAGTCTCCCCAGAATGCAGCGCAGTTGCCACTACCTTACAGGACACCAGAGCTAACTCTGTGCCTTGTTTGGTACTTAGACACTGTGAGACTCAGGCATGAAACGATGCATTAACATTTGGTGTTGCTACCAGGTAAAATGCCTCAAAAAATCTGTGACTTCAGCACTTTAAAAGGACGTGCTCTGTGGACGACATTCCTGGACTGCTCCTGGTTTTAAGGGTAGCTGCGAGCTCAGCCTACGCCCAGCTTTTCAGCTTCTTTCCTGACAGTACTCAGAAAGATATACAGGCTGTCCTATCACAATCGGGTTTTCACTTCCTCCTGAACTAGAAGCTCTTTTCTGCCATGCTGGCAGCCCCTAGGGTTAATGTTGTGTCCAGAGACAGCCCAGTGTGGTCACAGGGGAATTCAGACCTCCTAGTTTTCCTCCTTGGACCTAATGTGGTATCAACGTCAGAATCATCCCGTGGGTGGCCTCCTCCCATTCATGTCTTTCCTGAAAAAGTGCTGAAGTAAATTGTTTTGTCTGCAGTGCCCTCCTCCGTTTTCCTGTTCTGCAATCCTCTCAAACATTGTTGTGCCTATGTACCTGTCTCCTAACTTCCCACTTGCCTGGCTCTACCTCACCTGCAAGAACAGCCTTCCACTCTCATTAGTACTTTAGGATCAAGGTGAGAACGACTTTTTTTCCATTTCACGTGTTACCAGTGGGGCCGTTCCAATTCTGTTGTCCACAGAAGTGGATAGGTGACTTGATCACATGTGAACTGAGTACGCTATTACCTGGGCCACAAATGGGGCCAGTCAGACTCTTCTCTAACTTTGACAATCTGGGTACAGAGAGAAGTTCATGTAAATATAGGTTTGGGCCTGAGAGAGAACGAGCCTGTCTGAGTACAAAACCCACACGAGGGGAAAGCAGGCAGGGAGGAAGGGCGAGGGAAAGAATGATAGAGAGAGGGTGGAGGGAAGAGAGAAAGAGAGAGCGAGCTTAGAAGACGTGTTCCAAGCCACTGTAACAGAAGCCAGGTCTGCTCGTGGACTTCCCAGTTACCTAAGTTGGCACATTATATTAAAACAACAACAACAACAACACAACAACACTAGACACAATGAACCGCTGTCTACAACTGTTTGTCCTCACTGTTCACTGTTCACCTGCCTCGGAATCTGTTCCTGGCTGCCCAGTTTAACACTGCCAAGTGTGACCTCAAAGTTATTGACAGAGTTTCACGCTCAAACCTTTCCAGACAAGGTGTTACATTCTCCCAAGTGCTAAGCAGATTTCTCACGCCGGCCATGGCCCTGGCTCGGTTTTCGCTGTATAATTAAGTTTTAGTCACACTCGGATCTGCCAGCTCCCACAGCCCACTTAAGACCACCACACTGGCTGTGTCCTGTCTCACCCCCCTCTCCATTTTCTTTGCTATTCTCACTTGACCTGAAGGCACACAGAAACTCGACCAACAGTTTACACAACGGAGATTGCATTCCCGTTCAGATTACCAGGTAGTTCTTGAGAAGGAAACAGCTGAATGGCAGGAGCACGTCCGTCCGTATTAGTGCTCTGCATTTGGAGACCAGTGACATGCTCACTACAAAGGAATGCAGATGAGATTTCAAGCAGTGCTACCACAGGTCAGTAGGGTCTGAGGCTTTCCCAGCATTTTTTGAGCAGAGCCACACTCAGTGATACCGATCATTTCCTGCTCTGCTCACATTCCCTTCTAAGGAAGTCTGCTCGGTCTGCAGCCCAGGCTACCTAATAGGCCACATTTTGTCCTATGTCACCCAGTCTTCCTGGGACCCAGAGTCAAGCAGATGAAAGTGGGAAAGGCAGAGAGAAACACCTATTGAATAGTTGACTCACACTGAAGGAGGAACACTCTAAGACTTCAAAGAAAGTCCATGAATCAACACCTTGACTCAAAAAATACAGCCTGCAGATTGTGATTTAGAATATCCACATAAAACTCATTTCCCAAACCACTGTACATGAAAGAAATTAATATTCCTCAACTGTGCTCCTGGCGCTTACCTAGCTAGGTGACTCTCTGCCCCCTGCAACCAACTGTAAAAGTCTAATAAATGATGTAAAAATGTCGCGCTTTCTTCACCAAATATAAGGATGGCTGTGGTTGTCCCAACAGATTAAGGCAGGGGTGGAGGTGGGGATGAGGGTGTGTGTGAAATATGTAATTGTGTTCAACAAAAAGGAGAACCCAAGTAGATTTAACATAACTTGACTTAGACATAAGCAAAGAAGGAGAAGATAATTCTAGTTTTGATCCCTTTTTCTGATGCATATTTTTGAGAAGCTTTTTTCTTACTCTTCTAAGGATGAGATGAATCATTTACATAAATATTGCGTATCAGGATAATTTGGATAACAGCAAGACATGGTAATATTAAGTAAAATAGTGATTTATTGATAAGATATTAACAATTTATGAAACTGCAGGAAGGCTACTGTACATTATCAGTTATTTCAAAACTGTTTTTATATTCTTATAGACTCATAAAATGTTTCAATGATAGTGATGAGAAGTTCCACATAACCTTCAGCCTGTTTCCCTCCATGGTGACATCTTATATAATTATAGTATAATATCTTGAAACAGAAATTGACACTGGCATATTGGTGTGGGTGTGGATATTTCGATGCGGTTTTATCAATAGTGTAGATTCATGCATCCACCACTGCAATTAAGTCACCACGAACGGATCCCTTTTAAACCTTCCTATAGTCAGTCACACTCAGCCCTGCCTCCCCAACATTCCTAACCCCAGCAACTACTTTTCTGTCCTCCATCTCTATAATTTTGTCTTTTCAAAATTGTTATATAAATGAAATCACGTAGTATGTGACCTTCTGAAACTGGCTTTTTTTCATTCAGCATAACGCCCTGGTGATTCATCAGAGTTGTTGATGTATCAATGGTTCATTTCTTTTGATTCCATGACACTGAGGGAGCAGAGTTTGTTTAATCACCCACCCACTGTGGGCCTGTTAACTGTGCCCCGTTCATGGCCATGACAAATAGAGCTGCTGGGAACAATCACTGCACAGGTTTTGTGTGGACCTCAGTTTTCAATTCTCTGGGATAAATTGCCCAGGAGTGGAATTGCTAGGTCAAAAGGTTTAAGAAACCACCAAACCATTTCCCAGAGTGATGGTATCATTTTACATTTCCACCATCAACATATGAGAAATCCAGCTTTTCTGCATCCTTGCCTGAATTTAGTATTGTCACTATTTTCATTTTTAGCCATTCTGAGAGGTGTAGACCGACATCTCACTGTGGTCTTAATCTGCATTTCCCTAATGGCGAGTGACGTTGGACAGCTTTTCATGTGCTTATTCACCTGCCATTTATCCTCTTGGGTGAAATGTCTCTGCATGTCTTAGCCAAAGTATTGTTAGAAAAGACATAATGAAGACCCAGGACACTACCACCACCAGGTAGTAATGAACACTTCCCACCTTACATGGTGTGAGTGGAGACCACGTGGGACCCTGGGTTCCCACCACCGTCTGTGTGGTGCTATGAGAGGAGGCCAGTGGAGAATCACCACCCTGTGGAGGAGGACTTTCCCCCTCACCATGACCTCACTGAGGACAACAACAAGTCAGTTCTGCACCTTGTTCTCCTTTGGCCTTTGTTGGCAGGTGTGAGGTGGGGCAGCACTTTTCCTGTGTGACTTGGCTGGAGTAAAGTGGCTAGTTTCTAAACAGTTTCTATTTTGCCAGCTGCCCCTTTCCTCACCCTTTGGCTAGAAACAACAGGCTTTTGTTGGGGCTTTTACAATCTGTACCCATTGGCATTTCTGGGCCACAGGCTCCTCCAGTGTCTAGTCAGGCATATATGAAGCAACAAGAAAACCCGGTGAACTCACCACCATGCCATTACTTGGGTCCTGAGGTCCCTAATCTGTCGGTTTTTTAATCTCCACTTTTCAGGGTATTCTTAAATTCTCTTACACATGATGTTAAGGGATTTTAGTTACACTGAAAGGCTGCAGGGAAAGGAGGTAGGGATTATGTTGTTTTTCCTATTTTTCTGTAATTAAAAGTCCTATAACTAGACTTTGAAAAAACAGGCAAAAACCATAACATCTCAGCAGGGAATTAAGGAACAAGAACTCTAATAATGATCCCTGCCATGCTGGTCGTGTTGCCAGTATTAGGATAAATAATTTCCAACTATTAAAGTTAAAAAAAAATCATATAACCAAGCTTAGGGCATGTGCTCGCCCCACAATAGCAAAGCTGAGGCATTTTGGCCCTTACAACTTGCATTGTTGAATTAGGCTTCTTTATTTGCTGTTCTATCCCAATCACAAATTTTCTCCAAAGGACAATAGTTTTTTTCTGCAGGACAGGGAAGGAGTAATGGGAAGATCTCCCTCCCATACAGTATCCATCAAATGGGATCTGCAGATCATCCATGTTAATGCCCAATATCCATACCATTTTCCCTTTGGATAAACTTTCTAAAGTACTCCATCCCACTAACATAATACAACTCTTTCACATACACTAAAAACTATGTAAACTTAAGTCTTACAAATTATATATCCACATTCAAGTCAAGGAACTCTGTTTGATGGCCATTCATCCACCACTAGTTCTGCTGTGATTTCATTTTTATTTTCCACAACAACCAACAAGTAAAATTATTCGGTGATAGAGAACAGAAGAAGAAATAAGATAATTTAACACAAATATAAAAATATTAGCTGGATTATGTAAACAGAACACAATCAATGTATCAGGAAAGGGACTATAGATCTCATGTCTATAGCTGCTCACAAGACCGTAAATAATATTTCTCTCTCCTTTTCTCCCATACATGTACATATTCCTCTTGCCATCCGGTAACAACAAGTTCATCAGAGGATTCCTTAACATGGTGACCAAAACCTTTACCTAACTGAAGGGACTGAGACCGTGGCAGTCTTTCTCTTAAGGACTTCCATTAATCATTACTACTGGACCTAGTTGTATCAGGAAGCTCCAAAGGTAAATAACGCAGGTTTCATCCATGTTCTTTCCTGCCCAAATGTATATGAATAATTCAATTTCCTCATATAGTTAAAGCCATAATATCCTTTTTTGGCCCATTCACCTAGTGACATGGGGGACCCAAAGTTCTCAAGTAAATTAGTATTCAAAGTCTCAGATCACCAAGTCCTGAGAACAGGAAATAATGATGTTGAGACAGGAAGTAGATATGTAACCTTGTGAAGCACCAAGTCTGTTTTTTCATCTTTTAGTTCTAAGAACCATATATTCTAGCTATAGATGAAACACCAGCATATTTTGGGTCACTACCTCATAGCATTCATTATGTTTTTTAGGACAACCGCACAACATGGCAAGGTTTTGTCTCTTAGCTATGGTAAAACTGTTTCATCAGGATGATAAAATACAGAAGAAGACCAACAAATACCATTAGTATGGAGTCATTGCCTTATGACTTTGACATTGGGGCAATAGCCTTAACACTATAAAAGTGAAAGATATCATGATGGTGCATAAGGGCTTCTACAAACTCATGGATTATAGCACTGACAAAGGCATGATAGCCGTGAAAAACACATCCAAATCTAGAAAAATTGTTTGTGCCAGTAAAATCTCTTCTTTGCCCCCTTCATAATGGGAGGGGCCTAATGTGAACAATCTACTGTTGTCATGCCGAATTCTCGTGTTGGCAAAGGGTGCTAAATTGGGTGCTAAGCAATGGGGGCCTATTGGATGTTCAGCTATAGTCGGCTGCACATCAGTCTTGTTGTGGGGGATGTCCTTGTGGCTGAGCCAGTGCAGTTTCCATGTTTGCTGACATGGCTACTTTGTTCGTGAATGTACTGAGCACACTCTGGGTGGCAAGTCAAAGAACCTAGTGCAGAACAAGTCTGTCAACCTGATTATTAAGATTCCCTTTTGTAGCTCTGAACTATGAGTAATAATTTATATGACATAAAATGTTGATTTTTATTTACAGCCATCTAGCTGTATAAAGCCATTATGAAGTCATCTGGCTAATAAAATTACACTTCCTATTGCTATTGTTCCTTAATGTAGCCATGAAACTAAGTTCTGGCAGATGAGCTATAAATGGAAATATTGTATGGAAATCCACAAAAGTGGCCTAAAAAGAAGCTGGCCCAGCATGGACACACTCCTCTCTTTGCTTTTTTCCATTTCTTCTTTTCCAGTGCCATGAATGTGATTGGCTGGAGTCCCAGCCAACCTGTTAGACTATAAAGTAACCATAATGGCTACAGAGCAATTATATAGGTCCTGGATACCCACCTACCACTTCTTTTATGTTAGAACAGAAATCAAAATTTTTAAAAAATGACCTTTCATCTGGTCTGGTTACTGTTCTGTAGGGTTTCCTGTTGTGTAAGCTGAAACAAATTCTAAATAATATAAGATTCATTCTTCAAAAACCATCCACATACTATTGTCCTCAAAACTCCTCATCACCAGTTCCCTAATCAGGCACGTTCCAAATTTCTTATCATCTGACTAGACTACTGGCCACTACCCATGGTTAAGTAAGAATCTTACCACAGACCATCTTTCCTAAGCACAGTTGATGAAATGTGCTTTATAGAATTTGGCTCATGGAGTGCTTTTCTTTCTTCATTGTGCTCCAGGGTTATGCCTGAGTGAGGCTGTAGTGATCTGGGAATCACAAAAATAACATAGCAGGGAAATTTGATGGAAAAGAAATGAGATGAATATATTCCACATGTGTTCACTACCTGCATTAGACCACCAAATTTGAAATTCCTGAAAAAAATTATTTCAATTAATTTAAATTTAGATCATATGTCCACATCTTGTCCACATAAGTTGATAGAAGGTAAAATCTGGTCCCTTCAGATTCTTTAGAAAAAGGTAGAAACATTGACTCATTGTCCAACCACTCTGTATGCATGATGAGAGGTAATCTCCTCTTTCCTCTACAAAAAAAAAAAGAAAAGAAAAAAATCAAAGTGTCAATAAGAAGGGAGAATAAATGTTATCCAGACAAACATCATAAATGTCTATCATGGTTACTTTGGCAATTTCTACCTTATTAGATACAGTGAAATGTTATGGGGATGCTGATAAGGCTTTAATGTAAGATAGAGCCAGTTTAGGTCAAAGCTCTTCTACCTAGTTGTTGGTCATCTATAGCAAATTGCATGACATACAGAGCTCAGATTTTCTCCTCTGTATAAAAGGGTTCTAGTACAGAATTTATTAGGTACATAGCCTAATATGAAATGAGACAACTTACATAATACACTTAGCATAACAACTGATGACAGCTGTTACTATTCCAAGTCTCATTTTTCCTTTTATTATCTCAGAATGGAGTTTTTTTTACTTGATTCAAAATCTAAGAGCCATAAAATAAAATATTTATTCACTGTTGATCCTAATTTTGGCCTTCTGTGAAAATATTCCTGCATATATACATACTAGTAATTAAGAGCAAAGGACTTTGAATCAGACTTCAACCAGCAATACAATGCTTATCAAGTTATTTACCTTTCTAAATTTCTATTTCCTCATATGGAAACTGAAAATAATAACAAATGCTTCAAAAATGGAATTGAAGGAATAACTAAGTATGTAGATATAAAGCATCTAGTACAGAGTCTAACACATAGAAAATACCCTAACATGGGAATGTAATTATTATCATGATTATTAAATATAAGACATGTCAACTCAAGGTGTACTATGTATACAATTTTCTGGAAACATTCAATGTTATATGAGAGTAGAAAAATACATTTTCTTAATTCTACAATATTGTTATAAAACAAAAAAATGAGGCTGTATTTAATATTGCTCTCTGAAACAGCTTTAAATGGGCAAAGATAACAATCAATGATTGTACTATTACTTTATTATGGCTTCATAAAATGTACTGCATGTCCATAGTGTGCTATAGCTAACATAGCCAGCGCTTCCCCTTGGGGACTAATTGCCCACACTCAAGACCACAGACAAATTCTTATTCAATTAAGAAATTTATGTGGAACCTACTTATAACCCTGGTCTTTCCCCATTCTCTGACCCTGCTGAAATGCCTCAAAAAAACTAATACTAAACAGGATATGGAAAAGGGCACAAGCCGAAAGAGAAAGACCAACTAAATGATATCTAAAATGACATCTTACCAATATCAGCAAGGCAAACTCTCACACGAATCACACAAGACTATAATCATTCAGTGGGTACAACATGCAATCCACCAACAGCAAGGAGGGGGCTTATTCACAAGCCTCCATAGTGATTTATTCTCTGCAAAACTCTTTTAGGCACATTATTGATTCATTAATTCATGTTTATTGAACACCCACTATACACAGAGCTAATTACTAAGGAAATATATTCATAGCATAAGCCTCCATCGTTCTAGCTAGAAGAATTATGTGGATAGTCATTAATTCATTCATGCATGTACCCAAGGATTCAACATACATTTAATGAGGATGTGCTAAGTGCCAGACACTCGACTTAGGAATGGGACATGAAGATAAATAAGAAAAATATCCTGAAGTGCTCAAAGTTTGATTAAGTGAAACACATTTGCCTTCTTGCACCTGTGATTTCTTTCTGCTAGGGTAGTGTGTGGAGTAGTCATCAGGTTAAACAGTTGGGGGTAAAGAAAAGAGCAAGCTGGTGCCCAGATCCTGCTAAGCAGGTAGCCACCACCATCCCCAGGGAGAGGTGAAAGGAGGACACAAGTCAGAAGCACATGTTTTGTGATGGAGGTGGCATGACACGAATCAACTACATTGACCTTTAGAATTTAAAGAAATGTTCCTTGAACAAACAATCATTTCAGCAACTCTGGGGGAACTGGTTTCAGAAACCTGTTGTGTAATAGTTGACCAAGGGCATCTGGTGTGTTTCTTGTTTGCATTTTGCTGCATGGGTATGTTTTAGTCTGTACACTCCCCACCCCTCTTCACGGACTGTCTAAAACTTAATGTGTATGTCTGGAAGTTAATGCTCTATTGTGCTTCTGGCTCTGTCTGCTTCAGCTAATGGAGTGTAGAGAGCCATGGTTGTTTGCAACTTCTGTCCTCCCCTTAGGGACTCTAGTCAGTAATTCCAGCCAGTTCTGATAAACAAAGGACAGAGAGAACTGGCACAGTGGTTGGAAATTGCCTGTTCTGTGCCAGTTACCAGCCTGCCACAGGTCAGTGTCCTGAGGGAACGCAACGTGGGGAAGAACAATGATCACTGAGCTGGGCATTTGGTGAACAAATGTACCCTAGAGTAGATGGGTGACCTCTCAGAGCTAAATGGGGCCTGAAAGATCATCTGGTGAAGGGGCAGGTGAGGAAAATGGCAAGAGAATGTCTTCCAAAGACACTTACTTAGAAATGGAGACAAAGCTATGTTATTTTCCCCATCTTTCTTATTTGTTAGGGATTTATCAATATCTTGGATTCGTTGTCTCCAAAAGAAACCCCTGAGACAAAGACTTGGATGTCAGTAATTTATTTTTGAAGTATTCTCTAGAAACATAAATGAGAGAGTGAAGACAGTGATTCAGGGAGGGAGAAAATCCATTACAGTGTATGTTATTGCGTGGGCTCAACTCTGCAGGCAACTGAGGCTCAGTCCTGACAGAGACCCTGCAAGACACCATGGGAAGGGAGCACACCTCAGAACTGTCCCAGCACAGAGTGTGGAGTCTTTCCGGTTTACCCAGCAACTCCCATCCCCATGAATTGTGGTTTGCTCCCAAGGGCATGAACCTCCTACACATACTTCTGGGCTACACTGGTATGCCGAACACAAGCTCTGTGGTACTGAAGAAAACCCTTATGTAGAGGGGAAGAGATATGTAAGCACTTGAGGTAAAATGTCGAAACATTCTGGAAACTATCTACCTCAACCATAGGTGAACTCAGAGGTGGACTGCGGGGCTCAGGGTAGGGCATCGATAGTGTCTGCTACAGTCAGCAAACACGCACAGAATTTGCAATTGGTGAGAAACAAATAAAAAGATACCTAGAGAGGAGCAATCTTCTTTATATGAAACAGGAAGCCAAGATATGAGGTATGGTGAAATAAATAAAGGCTCTAACACAAGTCACCCCACCACTTTCTGTCTGCGCAGCCCTACATGGTTGCCTTAACTTTTTAGACCTTGGTTTCTACATCTGTGAAATGAAAGCTATAAGATCTATCCAATCTTGCTGGCAGAATTTTTAAAAAGATCAAATGAGAAAGTGCTTGTGTAGATTTTTGAATAAAACTAAGCATTATTATGCACTGAATTTATTTATTCAACCAATATTATTGAATGTCTTCTCACTCTATGTTAGGCACACTGCTAAACATTAAAGATAAAATAGTAAAAAAGACCAATAAAGTCCTTATTCTCACTGAGTTTATTGTCTTTTGGAGAATGTAGACCAAAAAAAAGGAAGTTTAATGAAGTTGTATGGACTATGATAGGAGGAAGTACAAGATACCATAGGAATGCAAATAGGAACACATTATTCAGGCTGGAGTGGGAAGGGGGCTACAGAAAGCTTCCCGGAGGGAGTGATGTCTTTGTGGAGTCATGAAGGATGAGGGTTAGCCAGGAGAACAGGAAGAGGAGAGAGTACTGCAGTAAGGGTTGGTGGAAAGAAGTGGGGAGAGAGGAGACTTGAATTATGTAAAGGCCCAGACATATATAAGAATACAGTGTGTGTAAGTATCTAAGAACAGTTTAGTAGGACTGGAGCTTAGCAAATGAAGAGTGGAAAAAGACAGGGGATGGATGGAAAGTTGGAGTCCCCAGGGTTAGATCACAAAAGGGGGTCTGGCTTTATCTGGAGAGTGATATGGAGTCAATGATATTATTTTTAAAAAGGAGGCATACGATTATACAGAAAAATCACCCTGGCTCCTACAAAAGGACCGGATGGATGACTACGTACTTGAGCATGCTGTTTCCATGGCTTTGTGCTGAGGCCATCCCTGGAAGGGGAGAAGCACAGACAGTCGTCCCCTGTCCAAAGCACCTGTTTCAAGCTTCCTTCGCCCACAGCTCCCCCAGCCCTCCCACCAACCAAGGTCTTTGCCTTCACTTCATGATTGCAAATACATTTTTTTCTTCCAGTAAAATAGACACATCAAATTCACCATCTTAACCATTTTTAAGTGTACAGTTCAGTGACATTAAGGACAGTCACATTGTTGTGCTACTATCACCACCACCCATTCACAGAACCCTTTTTATCTTGCAAAACTGAAACTCTGTATCCATTCAACGATAACCCCATTTCTCCTCCCTCTTGGCCCCAGGCAACCACACTTCTACATCCTGTCTATGAGTTTAATGGCTCCAAGTATCTCAGGTAAGTGGAATCATGTACTATTTGTTCTTTTGTGACTGACACATTTAATTTAGTGTAATGCCAAGGTCCATTCTCATTACAGACAGCATGTTTCAAAATTCCCTTTGTTTTGAAGGCTGAATAATATTCCATTGTATGAGTGTGCCACATCTTGTTTGACCTTTCATGGCACTTTGAGTTGCCTTTGCCTTTTGACTATTGAGAATAATGCCATAATGGACATGGGTATACAATTCTCTTCAAGTTCCTGTTTGCAATTCTGGAACTTTTTTATCTGTTGCCATATGTCATTTTTGACCAGTTCCACATATGCACATCTTTTCTTCTTTATTAGAAAATACATGGAACGTTGCAGTAGATACAGTTCTCTCCCTTTCGGCGTCATTTATCAAAGCCCGTGTCAGTGCTGTGTTTCTAGCAGGCAATGCAGAATAATGGAGAGTATAGACTCCAAAAACTAAACCCGGGATCCAATTCTAAAACTTTCAATGTACCAGCTCTAGAAAGTTAAGCATATCCCTTTACTTTAAGGTTCAGTTCACTCTTCTCTAAGATCAGAAGAATATGTCCAATTGAACAGGTGATTATACACACAGTAATTATATAATGTGTTATATAACCAAAGTAGTTCAGGAACTCAGCACATAAAAAGTGATCTTTAAAAAATACTGATTATTAATCCGGTACGCACTTACTAAGCTATTTTGAATTTGTATGAATCAGCAAGTGTATAAATGGAGTTGTCTAAATGTCAGGTCTGAACTAATTGAGGGTATCTTGTCTCCTGTGACCCCCTGAACTGAGGCAGAGGAAATGCTGTTGAGATGGGACCTGCTACGGCATCATACTGTAGCCTCACCCCAGGTTTGTGTGGCGCAGGACCCAGATGGTGCCTCTCCACACAGGCTACCAAAGTCAGCTCATTTGCCCTGGACACGGAACTGGGCTAGAGTGGGAGAGATAAGAATGGTGAAACTACTCAGTGTCTTGCCACAATCCAGCAGACCCTGGGTATGAGTTTTCCTCAGGTAAGTCGCCTTGTTTCTGTTCAGCTTTTTTTCAACTAAAACACATTCCCCCCATCATAATCCATGAGATTATTTTCTACCTCTCCCCATAGTCTCAATCTCTATTTCCATCAAATTTTTTTCTGGCAATTTTGCAAGCTGACTTAAGTCTTTTGTGGAATGAGGCATAATACAAACACTAGTACTTACCATGGTATTAGGATGTCAGAATATAAATATTTTAATTGGAGATTGACATGCTGCAAATGCTATTATAGTTTAAAAAATACTTCTTGGCTCTAAAAATTATTACTCTATTTCTGTCAATGTTTGATTAAACTAGAAATCCTCATAATACAACTACAATTTGTGGATGATAAAATTTCTTGTAAAGTTACCAAATCTCAGTCTCTCAGGTAAGTAGCAGGTGCCACCCCTGAGAAATAACCTCCCAAGGCAGAAACACGTGGCACTGCGTCACTCAGGTTTTAACTAAAAAAGAAAGCAAAACCACAGCCCCCAAATCAAAAGTCGGTCTACCAGCCGCTGTAACAGGTCATTATAGAGCATTTAGTCCATTGCATGTTTTCTTCAAAGTTTCTGGAGCTAACAGTCTCCAAAACAAACATCAAGGGATTGAGCCTAGAAAAGTACTTATCTACAAACACTTCCTTTTAGAAGGTGCTAATCAGCAGGCCACTCAACCTGCTGACTCCTCCTAAAGGAGCACCTTTGGCTGCAGGGAGGGCCAGGGCCAACTGACTTGGTGACACCAGTTCCCAGACTTGAGGGTAGACACTTAGAAAGGGGGACCAGGACATCAGACATCTTCCTCAAGAGACTGGAATAGGCAAGTGCCCATTCCATCAAGGTTCCCTTTTGTGGGCACAGATGGGGAATGTGTTGCTTCCAGTGGCGTAGCTGTGGTACGGTAATACAGGGGTGGGCGAAAGTAGGTTTACAGTCATAATACAAATAAATAATGTAATAATTAATAAATAATAATACAAGAATAAACTCCGTTTCGTGTACTCACAACCATAAATCTACTCTTGCTTACCCCAGTATAGTTTCAGACCCCAAGAAAGGGAAATGTGGGGAAGAATAATGGTGTTAAAATTTGGAAATTATCCTTCTTCTCCCCATAATTGTGGATGGGGTTTCATTTAGTAAAAGATGTGGCAAACCATATGATAGAGGGGTTATTATTTCTCCTTATGTTTTTGGTTTTTTTAAGATGTTTATTTTGTCTATACTTTGTGTGACTGTGTGGGCAGCTGGGGTAGGACCTGAAAACAGAGTGCTGGAGAGTGCCCTAAACGATTTTTTGAGTCAGATCACTCTGGATTCAAATCCCACCATGGAATCTACTGCTGTCAGGCTCAGTTTTCTCATCTGGAGCTAAATACTATGGAATTATTTTATTCTTTTTTGAGACACTGACATTGAAAACAATAACATCCACCCCAGTATTTACTTTATAATTAGCTGAAAAGAAAGTGAAGAAGGTAAAATGAATGAATAATATTATGTGTGAAATGACTGATATGTAGGAAATGTTCAATACATAACAACATTATTAATCATAGTAGCAGTAGCAGCCCAGCTACTTATTTGAAGAGAAAAGCATCAATCAGTGGACCTGCAACCCAGGCATGTGCCCTGAACAGAAATCAAACCAGTGACCTTCCCCTTTGCAGGATGACTCCCAAACCACCGAGCTACATTGGCCAGGGAAGAGATCTTTTCAGTTTTGTCATGTGGTTCACACTTTGTCAGCGGTAGAGTCTTAGAATCAGAAAATCATCGAACAGACTCCTCTGGGGGCTTTCTCTAGGATAAACTATGTCAGGGTAACATAAGATTAAGAATTATTTCTGGCATACACATCCAAAACCATCATTAAAGGTCAAGGTGGTCGACTCAAAAGTACCATGGTAAGAGAAAGCACAATTCCCTAGAAATAAGTAGTAGAGGATCAGTAGTGTAATGGCTCAACCTGGCTTTGAGGTCAGCTAACTTTATTATTAATTTATTTTGACATTTCTTCTGCCCACAAGTATTTACATACCTAATATATGTTAGACACTACATGTATCGGGATGAACAACTTATCCCTAATGGAGGAGGCCAATATTGTAAAAATAAAACATACCCATAATTATCCATTGTGTTAAGTGCAATGAGGAGGGTACAGAGTGCTGTGAGATAAAACAACAGGAAGATGTTTTATAGGTCAGCAGGTGGAACTGGCATCTCTGGGCAAGTTCCATTAAAGTGAAGACCAGAGAATGAAGATCAGAGGACAAGATGGGAGTTAGCCAGGCAAGAGAAAGAGAAGGAGATATTCTAGACATGGGGAGGCACATGCTGAGAACTTTGAAGAAGGAAAAAGCTTAACAGTGTAAGAACTTGAAAGATTAGAGTGACTTGAGTGTAGCACTATCACAATCAGTTATGGAGTGAGAAGAGCTGAAGATGGGGAAGTCAATAGAAGACAATAATTCAGAACCTTTTACATCATGTTACAGACTTCAAATAAATAAAATACTGGCGTGATTTGATGTAGATTATGCAGCTACCACTCAGCTGCTAAGTGGATATTGGATGAGGGAGGAACACTGAAAAGAAATGGGCAAGGAGTTATTTTAGCTCATCCTCTTCTTCTGCTTCCTTAATCCTTTTCTTCTCCCTCTTCCCTTTCTTTTTTGTTTTTGTTTCCTTCTCTTTTCTTTTTTCTCTTTTTCCCTTCCCTATTCATTGATCTGTCTTTAGTTTCTCTCCTTTTAATGATTGTTATTTGCCTTTATACCCTTTCTTTCTTTTGTCTTTGTTTCCCTTCTGGAACAGTTTGATTCACAAGTCATTAAGTGCTGACAAGCACGGTAGGTGTCTGAGCCAGGTGATAAGACCAGTATGTCACAGTGTAAAGAGATAATTGAGCATTGGCTGGGTGGCTCAGTTGGTTGGAATGATGTACCATACACCAAAAGGCTGTGGGTTCAATTCCTAGTCAGGACGCATACCTAGGTTGTGGGTTCAATCCCCAGTCAAGGAGCATACAGGGGGCAACTGATCAATGTTTCTCCCACATCGATGTTTCTCTTTATCTCTCTCTTCCTTTCTCTCTATCTAAAATCAATAAACATATCCTCGGGTGAGGACTAAAAAATATTTTTGGTTCTGGTCAAGATGGTGGCATAGGCAGACATGGCTCACTTCTTTGCCCAACAATATCAAAATTACAACTAAAATATAGAACAACCATTACTAACAACCATCAGAAATCAAGTTGAATGGAAGTCTGACAACTATGGATTTAAAGAAACCACATCCATTCAGACTGGTAGGAGGGGTACACATAGAACAGGCTGGTCTCTCACCCATACATGGTAGATAAAAATTTGGAAGGAATATCTTGGGAGCAAGGAGTCCCAGCCTCATACCAGGTCCCCCAGCCCAGGGTTCAAGTGCTAGGAAGACAAGTCTCCACAAATTCTGGCTGCAAAAACCAGCAAGGATTGAGGTGGTAGAAGAGGCTGCTAGAGCCCCAAACAATTCCTCTTAAAGAACCCACACACAGACTCACCTAGTCAGACTCACTCCCTCTGAGCTCCAGCACGGGGGTGGTAGCTTGAAGGTCACCAGTGGTATACTGGGAGGGGCTGAAGTGTCTGGACCAGGACAAGCAGAGGCCATTGCCCCTTTTCTGAGTCCCCCTCCCACAGAGCCATGGAGCTGGCAGGCTGGTGCCATATTTGAGACTCCATCAACCTGGCTAACACTGTTTGACCCACCTTGGAGATCTCCAGAGACTCTGCCCCATCCAACTTACAGGTCCACCCAAGCTGCTTTTCTATATGATTGGCTGATCTTGGCTCATGTATTACAACTCCCTAAATCCTACCAAACAAACAACAGCTGGTCTCACTGAGCTCCAGACCAGGCACTAGCAGCAGCCAGATTAGTTTCACACCTTGGCTTCACCTGGGAATCTCCAAACCCAGCACTAGTAGCAGCCATGTCAGATTGCTTTATAACTCAGGAAGGATAGCCCCAGGCAAAATGCAGGTGTGGGTTGACCTTGGCCAGCACCAACCAGGAAACCCCAGGGCCAGCACAGCCAGTGGCCACTATAGACCACTGGTCTACAGCACAGCTATAGACTACTTCAGAGCACTACCACCCTGATCCTCCATAGAGGGCAGAAGTTGGTGGTCAGTGGTCACAGTCGATCCTTGCAGCTGAGTGGCCTGGGTAAATCACTCCCATTGAATTGCCAACAGTAACCAAGGCTCAACTACAATAGGAGGGTGTACTCAGTCCACATGAAGGGTGCACCTTGAATACCCAGCTTGGGTAATAGGGGAAGCTGTGTCATTGGACTCTATAGGACACCCACTACATGAGACCACACTACCAAGACAGGGAGTCAAAACACTTCTACCTAATACATAGAAGCAAACACAGGGAGGCTGCCAAAATGAGGAGACAAAGAAACATGGCCCAAATGAGAGAACAGCTGAAAACTCCAGAAAAGAAACTAAACAAAAAGGAGATAAGCAACCTATCCGATGCAGAGTTCAAAACACTGGCTATAGGAATACTCAAGGAACTTAGTGAGGACCTCGACAGCATAAAACAGATCCAGTCATAAATGAAGCATTCACTAACTGAAATAAAGAACAATTTACAGGGAAACAACAGTACAGTGGATGAAGCTGAGAATCAAATCAATTATATGGAACATCAGGAAACAAAGAACAATCAATCAGAACAATAAGAAGAAAAAAGAATAAAAAAAATAAGGGTAGTGTAAGCAGCCTCTGGGACAACTTCAGGAGGTCCAATATTTGAATCATGTGGGTGCCAGAAGAAGAGAAAGAGCAAGAAATTAGAAATCTATTTCAAATAATAATGAAAGGAAACTTCCCTAACTGGCAAAGGAAATAGACATGCACAATCAAGATTGAGATAGAATCTCAATCAAGTTGGACCCAAAGAAGACCACACCAAGACACACCATAATTAAAATGCTGAGGGCTAAAGATAAAGAGAGACTCTTGCAAGCAGCAAAAGAAAAACAGAGAGTTACCTACAAAGGCGTTCCTATAAGACTGTCAGCTGATTTCTCAAAAGAAATCAAGAAGGGGTTGGCAAGAAGCATTCAAAGTAATGAAAATCAGGACCTACAACCAAGATTACTCTATCCATCAAAGCTGTCATTTAGAATGGAAGGGCAGATAAAGTCCTTCACAGACAAGGTAAAGCTAAAGGAGTTCATCATCACCAAGCCATTATTACATGAAATGTTAAAGGGACTTTTTCAGAAAAAGAACAAAACTATGAACATTAAAGTGAAAACAAACTCATGACTATCAACAACTGAATCTAGAGAGTAAAAACAAAAACAAGCTAAGCAAACAACCAAAACAGGAACAGAATCACAGGTATGGGGACCATTTGGAAGGTTATAAGCTGGGAGGGGGAAAGAGCAAGAAGGGGGAAATAGTGTAGGGATCGAGAAGCATAATTGATAGGAACAAAATAGACAGGGGGATGTCAAGAGTAGAATAGGAGAGGGAGAAGGCAAAGAACGTACATGCCAACCCATGGACATGAGTTAGGGGGCGAGGTTGCTGGAGGAAAGGGGGTACCAGGCAGACAGGGGCAAAGGGAAAAACTAGGACAAATGTAACAGCATAATCAATAAAATATACTTATTTTTTTAAAAGATGAATCTATGGCAGGGACATTGGGGGTGGAAAAACAGTGTAATGTCCCAAGAAGGGTAGAGGGCATCCATGGAAGAGGACAGCCTGGCATGAGCCCAGCAGGCTAAAGAGGGCATGCATATCAAAAGGACACAGAAACCAGAAAATTGTTCCCACTGGCCAAATAAGGAACAATTTGGGCATTAAAATGAATAAATATAGTAACAGATTTTCCCTGAGTACCATAGTAAACTATGAGTCTTATTCTGATATGAATGAATAAATGAATACCTTTACTCTTCAATTTGAAATGGAATATTACATATTATAAAAATCACTACCCACAACTTATTTACTTTAAACAAGAATAACTTTACAGTGGAAAATCCTGGCTGACACCAAATCAAAAGTTTGCTTATATTCAGTCTTCACCTTCTCACTTTCCTTTCTGTCTTGAATCTACCGGATGCATTGGCCCCTTTATCCTTCCTTTGAAACCATGTTCATCAAGGTCAACATGACCTCCACAAGATCAAACTTAATGGTCAATTCTCAGTCATGTCATCTGACCTCTCAGGAGCTTATTACAAAAATGACCACTCACCCATTCTTAAACCCCTTTGAAAAATGGTGTCCATGTTGCCATTCAGTTCTGGTTCTCCTGATACCACACAGATTGCTCTTCCTTATTGTCTTTTGCCAGATTCTCTCTTCTTCCCAAGTGTTAAATGTTGTAATGCCCCAAGGTTCTTTCCTGAATGCTCTGTACATCTCTTCCTTTACATCTGTACTCACTCCTTAGGTAACATCAGCCAGTGTACTGTTGGTTCCTAAGTTTATATAAATGAACTATTCTTCTCAAAGATACATTTATACAACTGCCTATGCAACAAGCAATATCCAATTAAATGTCTACTGGAAATTGCAAATTCATTAAATCCAACACCGAATTCTGGATTACATCCTCTTCCCCCATACCTGCTCATCTCCCAGTTTTTCTTACCTCAGTAAATGCTGTCACTATCTATGCTGTTCTAAAAACATTAAAATTGACCTCAATTTTACTTTTTCTTATTCCACATTCAATAGTAACAGTTAACACCCATAGAGCATTTATTGAGTGCTAGGCAGTTAACAAGTGCTTTGCATAATTTATATAATCTTTATAAAAGTTAATAAACTGGGTTATTTTTAGTTCCATTTTACTGATAAAGGAAAACAAATGAAAAGACAGAGATTATCATTTTTACAATGGCATAGAGATAGATAGCTTGTGCCCAAGAAGGGATTTCAAACTTGAAGAGCTGTCTGTAGAGACTGGGGTCTTAACCATCGTCTTAGACCACCTGGATTGCCATCATCTCCTAATTTAGTGACACAGTAAGAGCTTCTCCCCTGACAGCTAAAACCAGCTAAGTGTATTACTATTGCTGCTAGTCCTTACACTGAGAGAATAAGGCAAAATAAAGAATTAAACTTTATAAGGACTATAATCAAAGAAAAATGAAAAATAGTTACACAGAGAGAATATAATTTCATATATAATTTTTAAAATCACAGATAATTTATTAAAATTAGCAGGTGCTTTTAAATGGTAGCCAAATATTGAAGCAATATAAAATAACTTATTTTATTTTATATTCTAGAAAAATATGAACATTTTGAAATTAGAAGTTATAACATTTAAAAAAGAATGTATTACTTATATAACATCAAATAATGTGAAACACAACAACAATATAACAAAATGTATGAAACACTTCTATGGAGAAATTCTGAGACATCCGCTTTTGAGAGACATTAAAGAAAATATAAGTAGAAGAAGAAATAGATCCTACTGAGGACCTGGAAGGCCAAATATTACGGGCTTCAGTACAATCACCACCAGCAACCAAGCATCATTGTTGGTATTTTATTTTAGACTATGATGGACTTACTGTAAAAATAACATGGAAGTGCAGTTGTCAGACAAAGCAAAGACACTCTTAATGAAAAACTTATCAATTTCAAACCTTATTATAAAACTGTAATAATTTTAAAAGCTTGTATTTGCATTGGCATTGTGCAATAGAACAGAATAGAGGTTACTGGTACTAGGCCATAATATGTAACAGTATTATTATTGTTTAGACAAGTGATTTTAGAACAATTTAGTTTCCATGTAGACAAAAGAAATTTGAATGTTACTGCACACAATACACAAAACATCAGCTCTGAGTTAACAATCTAAAAATAAAAAGAAAAAATAAACATTTTATATATAAGTTAATATATTTATGACCTGTAATAGGGAAATATTTATTAAATGTGATGCCAAAAAGAAATCACTGAAAAATTAAGCTATTTTGAAATTAAGTACTTCTGTTTCCAAAAAAATAACATTTATAGAGAGAAAAGGTGAGCCACAGAGTATAAGGAATATTTTAATCTATATCACTGGTTAAAAACTGCCATGTAAAATATATTAAAAACTCCTACAGAAAAGAAAAACTTGAAGAAAACAAGATATCTCAACTTTTAAAATGAAAAAAAAATGTGAACAGGTACTTCATAAAAATAGAAATCAAAATGGCCAATAAACATTTGAAAATGGGTTTGACCTCACTTATAGGGAAGAAAACATTAATTAGATTCACAATGAGATATTATTATGTATCAAGATTGGCTAAAATCTCACATTTCATTTCTATGAATTTTAGAAAGGATATAAAGCAGTAGGAAATGTTCTTTGGTTTGAGTATAAATTGGTATATATAATTGGAATGTAAATTTTTGACAATATTTTCAAAAGTTGAATATATGCATATTAAGCAATTTCACCCATAAATATAAACTCATGGATATGTACACCAAGAAATATATACAAGTGTGTTCCTAGCAGAATAATAATAGCAAAAAACCTGAAAAAAACTCCAATGCACATCAACATTATAATGAATAAATGTAGCCTGCTGTATAATAATACAAATAAATAACGATAGTTGCCTGCAATAACATAGATCAAACATCAGCAAACTACAGCTCATGAGCCATACAAATCTACTACGACCTATTTTCACATGGCCCACAAGCTAGGAATGTTTTTCACTTTTCTATGGCTTGCATAATAAATAGAAAAACAAACACAAACAAATATGTGTCAGAGACTGTATTATACATAATTTGAAAAGACTAAAATATTTACTATTGGCTCCTTCCAGAAAAGGTTTGCCAACCTGACATAGAGGGATATTAAAACATATACTTGATCAAAAGAAGTAGTATTTAAGAATGAATAGAGAATTATTCCAGTCACATAAAATTCAAAATCAAAGAAAAGTAACCTCTTTTGTTTCATAATTAGCATAAGTAGTAAAACTATAACAAAAAGCCAGGAAAATCATATGAAAATAGTCAGATTGTAATTATTTATTGATTTCTTTTAGAGAGACAGGATGAAAGAGAGAGAAAGAGAAAGAATAACATTGATTTTTTGTCCCACATATTTATGTATTTATTGGTAGACTCTTGTATGTGCCCTGACAGGGAATCAAACCTGCAACCTTGGCATATTGGGATGATGCTCTAACCAACTGAGTTACCTGGCCAGGGCCCAGATTATAATTATTGATATTATGGGGGAAGAAGAAGAGTGTTATCATGGAGAGAGGTACACAGAAACTTTAGGTGCTGGTAATGAAGTTCTCTTTCTTGACCTAGGAGTTCACTATAGACACACACATACAAATTGCAAACCACACAAGAAAATAAAGTATTCTGAGGGAGAATCCGGTTAATAATAAACACTAGAAATAAGGCCTCAAGAATTAGGAGTAACAGTAAAATTACAAAATGTGCTTTAAATTGTTAAAAGTTAAAAGATATAATAAAATTGTAATAAAGACAGAATTTTAGAAATTATGTTTTGAAAAAAGCAAAAGAATGTTTAAAAATAAAAATATAATTATTGAAATTAAAAATCAAAGGTTTAGTAAACATCATGTCAAATACAATCAAATACATTTCTTTTAAAAGGTTGTATTTATCTATTTTTAGAGAGGAAACAGGAAGGAGAAAGAGAGGGAGGAAAACATCAATGTGTGGCTGCTTCTCGCATGTCCCCCCTTGGGACCTGGCCCACAACCCAGGCATGTACCCTGACTGGGAATCTAACCAGCAACCCTTTGGTTTGTAGGCCAGTGCTCAATCCACTGGGCCACACCAGCCAGGGCTGAATAAATAATTTTAAACACAACTAAATAAGAAATTAGTGAACTGAAAGATTTGTCTATGGCAATTACTACAGAACATAACAACCCAGTGTGTTAAAAGAATGGAAAATATAAACATTGAGTCTCATGGCAAATAGAATAAAGATGACTGATGTGTATCTAATAAGAGCTCCAAAAGGAGAGAATGAGGAAAAAATTGAGCCAAAAATGTACAAAGTGGTAAGTAGCTAAGAATTTTCAGACCTGATAAAAACTACATCTTATTATAAAAATATTATTAGACTCTATTAAATCTAGCCTTTTTTTTCAGTGAACAAGTAGGTTGCATCTCAATAATTCATAGATCATTTAACATTAGAAAATCTACAAGTATGATCCACTACTTTAACAATTATGATTAAAGGAGATAAACTATGAGATTATCTAATTAAATGCAAAAATGTGTTATAATTCAATGATCATGGTTTTAAAAATATCTTTTAACAAACTAGGCATAAAATGCCATTAACTTTTATTATTTTGTCAATCAACATCTAAAAATGAATATTGTATTTAATGCTAAAACATTTAAGCCTTTTCCCTAAAGTAAAGAAAAAGATAAGGATGCCTTCTATCAGCAATATTCTTTGGAATTATACCTTCAGCCTTAGCCAGACCAATAAGATAGGAAAAAGTAAATGATGTGCAATTTGGGAGAAACAAAATGAACATTATTCAAAGGTGACATGGTTATCTACATAGAAAAGAAAGTAAATACATAAACTATTAGAATTAATAAAAGTGCATCAATGTTACTGGATATAACAGAATGTTTCATGCTGACAATAAAAACTTAGAAATCTTATCCATGATAGGAGTAAGAGTGTATAGGAATAAATTTTTAAAAGGCAGAAAATAAAGTTTATAAAACTTTACTGAATATGCTAAAGAGATCTTAACTGGTGACAGCAGGCATGTTTATGAATAGAAACACTAAATATCTGTAATTCTAACCATTCCCCTCACAGTGGATTATTTTGTTTATTTGTTGTTTTTAACAGAATTTAACTGATGGATACTAAAATTAACATGGACAAATGAAGGGCCAAGAATTTCCAAAATTATACAAAATAATAAGAAGAAGGGGATGGACTAACTATCTCAGATGCAAGATTTATTATAAAGCTACTACCATTAGGACAGTGTGGTATAGATGCAGGGGTTGGTCCCCCGAGCAATTGAACAGCAGGGAGACCAGAACAGACACTTGCAAATAGAAGTATGTGTATGAGATGGCTTTAGAAATCAGTAGTGAGGGGAAAATGACTGTGTGATAGTGGTGGAGTAAGTATCCATTTACAACAAATTAATTTAAAATCTACTTCATGTGATAATAAATGGCACAAAACCAACAATCACGATAATAACATTTGTTGAGTGTTCCTTACATGCTACACATTGTTCTATTAAAGGCTGTGTAGGAGTTAACTCATTTAATCCTTTCTACAGGCCAATAAGATATTTTGCAGATAAATAAGTAGTCTCAGAAAGAGGCCGAACATTCCCACAGTCACACAGCAAGTAAGTGGCAGGAGCAGCATTGTGCTTTGTGCACCAGCAGTGAAGGTCTGGAGCCCTAGCTCCTGACTCCCACACACTGTCTCATTGTGATGGAAATGAATTCCCCATGCACTCCCCCTTTGGAGTCAAGTCTGAAAGGCAAAAATCAAACCTTAAAACACCAAGAATCAATTTTCAGACATATGATACTGGGTTAGAAAAAATTCTCCACATGTATTTACTAAATTTATAACCATAAGTGTGGAATGTCATTTAACAACCTCAAAATATGGTTATATATTAGATAGGAGGAAGGATGAGATAGAAGAGGGGAGGTTTAAGTGTTTCTGTGATATTTGTTGTTTTAAACAATAATCTACAAAATGATATTTCCTTAATCTGATTGGTGGATATGTATATGCCTATGTATTATTCTATATTTTAGTATTTTCTAAATATTTGCATTTAAAAAATAGACACAAAGTGGATTTTGTAAGTTTTTTGTTGTTGTTCAAGTACAGTAGTCTTTATTTGCCCCCACCCCAGCCATCACCACTTCCCACCCTTGATCCTACCCCTCTTTGGTTTATCCATGTATCCTTTATAGATGTTCCTGAGAATAAGTTGGAAATGAAGTCAATGAGTATAGAATATGTTTTTTAAACATTTAATAACTTTATTTTTATTTTCAATTATAGTTTACTTTTAATATTAGTTTGTATTAGTTCAGGTGTGTAGCATAGTGGCTTGACAATCACATACTTCACAAAGCATTCCCCTCTATGATTCAAGTACCTACCTGGTACCATATGTAGGTATTACAACATTATTGACTTTGTTCTCTATGCTATTGTTTACATCCCTGTGACTGGTTCTGAACCTCTAATTTGTAGCTCTTAATCTCTTCACCTTTTCCACCCAGGTCCCAACTTTCCTCCTCTCTGGCAATTTTCAGTCTATTATCTGTCTCTGTAAATCTATTTCAATTTTGTTTGTTTATTTATTTTATTCTTTAGATTCCAGATATAAATGAAATCATATGGTATTTGTCTTTCTCTGCCTGACTTTTTTCAGTTAACATTATAGCCTCTAGGTCCATCCATGCTATCACAAATGGTAAGATTTCATTCTTTTTATGGCTGAGTAATATTCCATTGTATATACAGGATCTGGCAGAAGTAAGGTTTGCTTGAGTGTGGTTGGTAGGTGCGTGAATGTCTCACACGAGATGGACAGTGATTTTTCCATCACCTAAAATGTCATATGATGTGCTTGAGTGTGATATTGTTATGTTACAGAATTATATGCTTAGGCTTTTGTGATACAAGATTTTGTAATAAAAAGGGGCATTATTTGCGCTGGATCCTGTATGTACCACAGCTTTTTTATCAGCTTGTCTATTGATGGGTCATTAGATTGCTTTCATATCTTGGCTACTGTAAATGACACTGCAATCAACATCGGGGTGCATCCTTTCCAAATGGTGTCTTGAGTTTCTTTGGATATATACCACTAATGTGCCCATGAGTGTGATAAAATTTCCCTTAACAGTCCATTCTCAAACATGCATATCAAACTCTGATTATCATGTGGGACATACACTGCCTTGTGCACTGTAGTTCCTCAGTAAATTGTTGATTGAGCCATTTACAACCTGGTATTAAACCAAAATAAACCAAATTAAACCACAGTAATTCAGAAAATGTCTAACTGGTGTTTCTTTGGTACAGAATTAATTTCCTCTACATAACGTTAGGAAAGGAAAGCTGGGGTGCCTAATTTCACCCTTTTCAGTAGCAAAACTGATTAGAAAGTTTGTGCAAATTGTGCATTAAAATAAGCTTCCTTGGAAGGGCTGGGATGTTTGTTTACTCCGTGAGCATTTCAATTTCTACTCACAGAGAACTAATATCTCTTTTCAGCCAGCTTTGGCTAACCTTGGATGCCCTTTCCTCCCACTTAGAATTCCACAAAGCTCAGTTTTCATTTCAAGCACAACCCATGCCTTTGAAATTGTTCCCATAATTTAGAGCAGTTTTCTCATCCTCATGCTGGTTCCATTTGCCTTCCTCAAGGCATCCTACCCTCCCTGAAGCCAGGTTGTACAAAACAAAAAATCATTCTTCCTCCTCTTCTTTTACTTTTATAGTCATGATTATTTACACTGGAACTAAGTTGAAAATACTTGGATTATAGATGCTACCCAATTTTAGCAGTTTCTATTACATTTATCTAATTTCCTAGAACCAGGTCGAGAGCAATCACCAGATGATTTAGTCATTGTTGTTGATGGTGTAGTTGCTTTTTTTTTTTTTTTTACTTTTGCCCTAGCTTTCAAAGTCGGTCTCGCTTTGACAGTTAATTGCATTGTTATGATGCAATTATTAATATTCATATTAATTAATATTCTGTTTATCCTAGCTCCTAAAGGTCTGAAAGTCTTCTGGTTATAGAAATAGCCCATGGTTGACATTTCCAGTGTGTCTAAGAGGCTATTAATGTCATCCTAAAGTTCTCTAAATTATTATCTTGATTAATGTTTTTATCCAAATAATCTTTGCTCACAGACCATATATTATTATTTTCCTCTGCAAGTCTTTGGCCCTCTGAATTTTACATTCTTCTTTTTGGCTCATTGTATTGGCAATATCTTCTATCTTTACCTATTTTGAGTCAACTTGCCACTTTGACCACACTATCCCTTTGCAGTGCCAACCATGAAGGCTGTGATATTTGTAAAGATGCATTTAATTAAAAAGCTTCTGTGCAGCTGAAAAAAACAACAGCAAAATGAAAAGGGAGCCAACCATTGGGGAAATATACTTGCCAATGATGCCTCAGACAAGGGTTTGATCTTCAAAATATATGAAGAACTCACACAACTTCACAACAAGAATACAAATAATCCAATTAAAAAAATGGGCTGGGGAATGGGCTGGGATGGGAGTGAAAGACAGAAAACTGTACTTGAACAACAATTAAAATAAAATAAAAATGAAAAAAAAGAAAGAAGCCAGCTATCCAGACACCTGAAAAAAAAAAAACAGGCAAAGGACCTGAACAGACACTTCTCCAAGAAGGACAATAGACTTATTGCCATATAGAGGGCCCATAGACATATGAAAGGATGCTCTGCATCACTAGCCATCAGAGTGATGCAAATTAAAATCACAATGAGATACCACTTCACACCATTAGAATGGCTATCATAACCGAATCAATAAACAATAAGTGCTGGCCAGGTTGTGGAGAAAAGGGAACCCTAGTACATTGTTGATGGGAATGCAGACTGGTGCAGCTACAGTGAAAAAGCTACTGTGGAATTTCCTCTTAAAACTAAAAATAGAACTGCCTTTTGACCTGGCAATTCCAGTGCTGGGACTATATCCTAAGAATCCTGAAACACCAGTTCAAAAGAACTTATGTACCCCAATGTTCATAGCAGCACAATTTACAATAGTCAAGTGCTGGAAGCATCCTAAGTGCCCATCAGTAAATGAGTGGATCAAAAACCAGTGGTACATTTACACAATGGAGTACTATGCAGCAGAAAGAAAGAAGGAGCTGCTACCCTTCGCAACAGCATGGATGGAACTGGGGAGGCTTATGCTAAGTGGAATAAGCCAGACAGTGAAAGACAAATAATATAATCTCACCTACAAGAGGAACCTAATTAATAAAACAAATAAATGAGCAAAACAGAACCATAGACATGGAAATAAAGAACAAACTGACAGCGACCAGAGGGGAGAGGGAAGGGGGATAATGGGGGAAAGAAAAGGGAGGTTGAAGTCCAGGAATGTGTATAAAGGACCCATGGACAAGGACAATGGGGCAGGGGGAGGATTGAATGTGGGAGGGGGAGTGAGTAGAACAGGGGAGAGTAATGGGGAGAAAATGGGGACAACTATAATTGAACAACAATAAAAATTTTTTAAAAAAATTAAATAAAAGATATTAGTCACTGCTAAAAGAAAGCAAATAAAAGATGCCTAACTATTTCAGTTTTCAACAACTCTATAACTTCCTTCTTGTCATTTCTAATCTCTATTACTTCTTACTCCTTCCTTTGGGTACACAGAGTAGTTCCACGAAACATTATCTTATCCACACATAGTGTTACAGTGTTTGTACTGCTTCTGCTTTAGAATTGTGCATATTCTTCTCTCTCTCCACCCCCTTTTATGCCTCCACTGTAGAAAGCCTTTGCTGTCACACTTTCTCCACTTTTATTTTCCTAAACATTTTCCAGAAAAAATAAAAACAGGATAGAAGTAGCAATTAATACAAATTTCATTCAATTACCTATTCATTTGCATTTATTTTTCCACTTTACAATTGTGTATTGACATACATAACTGAATGATGTAAAGATAAACAAGATATACTCACTTCTGTCTCCCAGAAGCTTTTGCTAATTGATAGTGAGAAAAGAAAAAAATATTCATTTTTTTGGTTCTAATTTTTAACCACAAAAAAACTATTAAGTTAGAAAAGTCCAAAAAGCTAACTCTTGTTATTTTTAGACTTGACTGGTGTTTTGCTTTCCCATATTCCCAGCTCAGTGGGTTATAAGAAGTTCCCTTTTTTCATGTGACCTGCTGTACTGAGGGATAAATCAGTTATTTTTGGATGACCATGAAAATTTCACAGAGCAACATGGGCTAAATCCCAATATTGCCTGTTCCCGCCCTCAACAAGTCTCTCAGAGAAGGATCATTTGCATTTCTTCTTCTAATTCACTTTTAGACAACTCTCTAATCTGTCTTTACTTTTATTTTAAAAATGTGACAAGAAGTATAAGTAATATTTAACTGCATTTTTATTTAAAAATAACCACCACTGTTGAAAGCTATTAATTAATTTAATACTTTCTGAAAAGTATAGCTAGCTTTCTCAGTGCCATTCAATGTGTTAGAATTTCTCTCTAATAGAAAAGCAACCCTTAGAAGAAATTCCATTGACTAATAAGTTCTGCTTCTCAACTCTGCTCTGTTCTATTACCCTAATGGTGTTTATTTGTTCTATTAGGACATTGCTTTAATATTTAAAAGTTTATAGTATGTCCTGTTATTTGTTAGGACAAGAACTTCCTCCTTTTTTCCTTTTCAAAGTGGTCTTAGTTATTCTTTGTTTTATTACTCTTTTTTTCTAATTTTATTTTAATAATTGTTCAAGTACAGTTTTCTGTCCTTTACTCCCATCCCAGCCCACCCACCCCTCCCTCCCCACCTCCCTCCCATTTCCACGCCTCCTAGTTTTTGTCCATGTGTCCTTTATATTTGTTCCTGTAAACCCTTCCCATTTTCCCCTGAAATTCCCCTGAAATTCCCTCCCCTCTCTCCTCTGGTTTATTTTTCATCTGAATTTCAGAAATAGCTTATCAAGTTTCATTAAATATTCCTCTTTTATTCATAATTTATGTTCTTTTCTCTTGGTCAAGGTTTCCAAAGATCTATTCATATTACAAACTTTAAGAAAATACATATTTTTCTGAGTATAAAATTACAAACTCAAAGATTTTTTTCAAAAACTTCATTTTTTTTTGAGTTTGGTTAGATTCTATTTTTTTCAGGTATTCTACCAAATCCCATTTTGGATTTTTTTTTTCTACCTGATGTGCTGAAATATTTCTAGATGTGGATGAAATAGGATTTTTTAAAAAATTTATTTATCTGTTTTTGAGATTCAGGAGGCCTTTCATTTTGAGAATTTGTATCATGGACTGGACTTGAGGATGTCAGTTATAACTCAGCTTTTGGTATATATACACATATTTAAAAGACATCTAAGTGTAAATCTGTATATTCATATATTTGCATACACACATTTAATCCAAATCCATATTGAATATGAATATGGAATATTCATAAGCACATATATAATAATGAAACATTCTTCTTATACTAAAATGGCAAATAATACATATAGATGGTATAATGTATTCAAAAAAGTCACCATTTGAGAATCACCATAGTAATAAATGCTTTAGCCAAGAACCAGCAATAGATACTAAAACCAATGGGTAAACATTTTATGAGAAATCTTGACAAAGTGCACGAAGTTAGCATCACCGTTCATGAGACAAAGAGATACCATCTGCCAGCTGATGGGATGAACTGAGAATAATACAACATTGCTTCTGGGGTGTTCCTGCCAAGAATGTATTTCATCAACATTACCATAAAGAGGCTTCAGAAAATTCCCAACTGAGAGTTATACTACAAAATAAATGGCCACTACTTTTTAAAAATATATCAGGGTCATGAAAGACAAAGAAAGACTGAAGAACTCATTTGAATTAATGGAAGAAAAAAAACTAAAAAAAAAAACAAACCCAAATGCAGCATTAATTATGGATTGGATCCTAGACCAGAAAAAAAATTCTTATGCTATTAAGAATTTAGTGGAAGTAATGATGAAACTTGACTAAGTTCTATAGATGAGCTAATAGAACTGTACTAATGCAAATTTATTTCCTGATTTAGAAAATTGTGATCTGGTTTGTGAGAGAAAGCCCTTGTTTTTAGGAAATACATACTAAGATAAAGAGGCATTATTTTTGCAACTTACTCTCAAATGATTCATAAAAATTTACATGTTCCTCCCACATACACACACACACACAGAATGATGAAACATGATGTAAGTATAAAATTATTTCAAAACAAATAAGAGAAATTCTTTAAAATATGCATTATTGAGAAAGCATCATGCCACATCGGGTCCCAGTAAGCAAGCAAAAGTATGCAGGCTATAAAAGTGCTGTCCCAAACAGAGTACCAGAGTCAGAATTGCATGCTGTCCCCTTTCTCTGAATGACTGAGTCAGCAGTCACAATGGCCAGCTTTCAATGATGTTATCTCTACACTGTGTTGGAAGAACAAGAGCAGACTTTGAACAAGTGCGTAGTTTTGACATTTGCCCGCTGAAGACAGGCAATAAACAAATGCCATGTAAACAGTTATGCATCTTGGTTCAGTTTACAACAAAAGAGATCTCTAAAAAGCATCAGCTCAGGCAGATCCCATGTTGCACTTGAAAGTATGCTTTCCAGAAGCCCTGGGCATGGAACAAAATGAAATATTGGGCAAGTGAAATCTCTTTCCTTATGGAACTTCAGGACACAAGAAAACAGGAGTTTTGACTCATTATGGTCTTTGGGTTACCAATAATGACATTAATGAATTGCACTCTAAAAGAATAACGGCATTGGGGAATGGGTGCTACCTTTATGGGAAAGCCACCAAGATGAATATTTGCCCTGCATCCAGTGGCAAATGTTTTACATAAGCAGGAAATGGAGTTGTTTGAGCTTCCTCATTACTTGATTGAAGAAAGATGTTCAATGATCATTTTTCTGTTGGACTCTGGGAAAGGAAACTTATTTTAGGTGGCTTCGTATGGACTTTTTATTGTCCATAAAGAGCTATTAATGTAGGTACCTGTGTTTATGAAATCATCTATTTTTCTTTGGACATCCTCTCACTTTCTTTGCCATGACTATTCCAAAACAACTGGGTTTCAATCTCTAAAGAAAGCTGAGAGCTCTGTGGGAAAGAGCAAGTGCTAGGCCAATAAAATTGTTCTGACTTGATTATTTGCTCTATTGCTTGGCTTTTCCTCATGCTCCTTCCAATTATGTCTGCATCTGTTAGGTCGGTACACTTGCTCCCTTGTTCATTTATTTGTTGGTCTATATGGTCACCAAATAAAACCAGCGCTACTGTAAACACTGAAGGGAAAAAATGCAAGACATTGTATTGTAGTGGACTTGCTCATACTCTTGTTATCCAATATACACAAGAGATAACAATGTCCTGCTTATTTGTTGCTCATTAATTTCTAAGAAAGTTATGCAAATGAAAAGAGGCCAAAATTCAAATGAGTTTATAAATCTACTATAAATTTACAGAAGGGATAGATGAGAAGACAGTGGGCCGACTAGGAAAGGCATAGAGGAGGGAGTGTTAAAGTGTACCGTGGTAAACAGGTGGGATTCAGGGAGTTCAAAAAGAAAGGTAGTTATGGTAAGAAAATCAGGTTAAGTGCAGTGTGTTCAGGGAGCAGTGATGAGGCTGTTCCTGGGAGAGACTAGTGAGAAAAGAGTGAGAAATATTTGTCTTGTCATCTCAATGCTGAGCTCCATGCCAGCCATACCAACAGAGTTCAATACAACATCAATGCCTCTCTCCTTTTCCTCTTCCCTTACTCCATTCACTCTCTTTTCCCAGCAGATTTCTGGGTAGAACACAATATTATTCAGAACTTTATATTATTATCTGAGGATGTGGGAGGTTAGCTTACACTATTTAGGGGCACTACTGCCCCAGATCACCAACATACCCACCATCATCTTTATTGGTTCCCAAATGATTTTTTAACAAGAAGATTCCATCATTCTTTTACAGTGGTTTTGGGAGTCAGAGTGGGTTTATTTCAAGCAAGACAGTAGGCACTAGTTATGTCAGTTGACTTTATTCAGAAGCTAGAAGTTCCTCACTCCTTCCTCCCCCTTCTCTTGTCCCTTGAATGGAGAAATATTGAAATTCAGACAGTTCTGGTCTCTGGCTCAAGACACACAATAAACTCATAAGTAAAAATTAAAAAAAAAGAAAAACCATGTACAAGAGAAGTAGGTCAACTTGAAAAAACGTGTCAATAGATCAATTTTAAAAAGAATCCCATTGGTCAAAATATCAAGAATTTTTCAAAGTTTTGTTTTTTTATCTCCTATACAGCACTTATTTCTACACTTTTTGTTCCTACTCTTGCCATTTTATATGTAAATGCATATCATTTCTTTTTATGATTTTAGCCACTTCTTTATTTGTGTGGATTTGGGTCCTGTCACTGCTCTCAATTCTGCACCTACCTTAGCCCAAGAATTGATCAGAAGTTTTACACTTACACAGTGTCTGACACAATACGCCACAGCTTTCTTTAGGCCAGTGTTTAAAGGGAAGGCCCCTCTTTTCATAAAAAAACAATGGGTTGGAGTAGAAGCAAATGCAAAGCAAGGCTACTGGAAGCGGTGAGGGAGGCAGGGGCAAGAGTTTGAAGTGAAGAAAAAATGCTCAATAATTTAATAATTTATTAAATACAATAGTTGATTGAATTGGTCATTGAGTTGGATTCATTTTTAGGACACTACTTTTAAAGAAAATGGACATGAAGCCAGTGTAAAATCCTCAAGCTCCATGATGAAAATTTCTTCTTCATCTTTTTAAAAATTGTATTGACTTTATTGTGGTAACATCAGTTAATAAAATTATATAGGTTTCAGGTGTACAATTCTATAATACATCATCTGTGTATGGTATTATGTGTTCACTACCCCAAATCAAGTCTCCTTCCAACACCATTTATCCCCCCTTTATCCTCCCCCCACCCCTCTTCTTCTTCATCTTGAATGATGGTTTTAACTTCTCTTTGGTCAGTTAATAGGTCCTGATTTATGTTTTCTGTCCTCTAAGATAGACATGTTAGCCAAATGACACAGAGGTTGTCTTCAAAGTCAACAAGACTTTTCCCGTTTGGACCACATTTTAGGAGTTTATTTAAAATATTTAATTAAAGTAATTTAAATTATTGAAAATACATTACTAATATTGAGATATGTTCTTCAGAGGTATGAATACATGGAACAGACTGACAGTTGTCAGAGGGGAGGAGGGAGAGGGGACTGGATGAAACAAGGTGAAGGAATTAGCCAGAAAACATATATACATAATGCATAGACACAGACAACAGTGTGGTGATAGCCAGCAAGAAATGGGGGTGGGGGATTCATGGAGGTGGGCAAATGGGGGGAAATGGGGATGAAAAGAGACTTTGCTTAGGGCAATGGGCACCTGATGTAGCATATAAATGGTTTGTTGAGCTGTACACTTGAAACCTGTATGGTTTTGCTAACCAATGTTGCCCCAATAAATTTAATTTTTTTAAAAAAAGATACACTTCTGTTTTAATATTTTAATTGCATTTTTAATTCTTTCACAAAGTTTAAGGCAATAGTTAAAATATAGTATCCATGGAATACATAAAGTAAATTCCGTGTGATGACTGTGGGACTGGGTTAAGTGGGAAAGGACAGGGACAAAGTGAGGTGTAGTTTTTCTGCTCTGGCACTGTCTCAACAATGTGCCACCATTATTTTCTTTTGATAATTGTATCTCCCCCTTGTTTCTGAGAACTGTGGGCCTCAGCCCCCATGCCATCCCATTTCTGTGGAACAATCCACTGTTGTTTTCAAGATTTCACTGCACTGAAATCCATAGTTCATAAATTAAACTTAATGAAGGGAGAGTGGGCAGATGACTAAGCTGCTTTTTCTAAATACTTGGAACAGCCTTACTATGGCAGCATCCGGACTATTAATCACCAAACTTGGCAGTATTTTAATGTTGCCTTTTATGAGTATCCACATTTATAGGTTTACCTCGAACTTGTAAACCTCTTCATTGAGATGGCAGTCCTCAGGGCTGGCATGCACACAGTGAAGCTACTCTGTTTAGTTATGTCAACATTAAAAATTGTTGATGAAAAGAAAGTTGACAAAAACATAATGTCGACAACACTCAGCACATGTGAACATTTTCTAAATAACACTTTTCATGTTATACCATTTTTAGATTTACAGAATGATTGTGAAGGTAATACAGAAAGATCCCAAATACTCCAACTAGTTTCCTGTATTGTTATTATTAAGATGTTTTATGAATATAGTACACTTGTCATATTAATGAACCAATGGTAATATATTACCCACTAAAGTAAAAGCTTAATTCAGATTACTTCAGATTTCCCCTAGTACCTTTTTACTGTTCCAGGATCCCATCCATGATATCACATTATTCTGAGTAGTCCTGTCTCCTTAGACTCCATTTCCTGGTGACAGTCTCTAAACTGTCTAATGACTTCCACAGTTTTAAGGAGCACTGGTCAGGTATTTTATGGAATGTTTCTCCACTGGAATTTGTCTGGTGTTTCTCTCATGATTAGACTGGGGTAATGTGTTTCTGGAAGAAAGAGCACAGAGCTAAAGTGCCCTTCTCATCACATCATAGCAAGGATATCCACATCAAAGGTGTCACACAACTTAGGACTGTTGATGTTAATCTTGATACCTTGCCTTAAAGCGATGTTTGTCAATTTCTCCAATCACTCTTTTTCCCCAGTTTTATTGAGAAATGATTAACATACATCACTATATAAGGTTTAAGGTGTATAGCATGATTGTTTGACTTATGTTTTATAAAATGATTACCATAATATGCTTAGTTAACATCCACCATTTCATATAGATATAAAAAAAAGAAAAAAGAAAAAATTATGCATGTGATGAGAACTCCTAGGATCTACTCTCTTAACAACTTTCTATACAGCTATGTTAATCATAGTCACCATGTTGTACATTATATCCCTAGTACTTTATTTATCTTATAACTGAAAGTTTGTACCTTTTGACCACCTTTCTCCAATTCCCACTCCACACACTCCATTAATAGTTTTTGTTTGTTTGTTTGTTTATTTGTTTTTGTTGTGCAGTTTTTTAGTGTGATATAATATCATTTGTTTATTTTTTGGTTTTGTTGCCTGTGCTTTAGGTGTGATTTACAAAATATCATTACCAAGACCCATGCCAAAAAACTTTTTTCTATGTTTTCATGTAAGATGATTCAGGGTTTCAGGTCTCAAGTCTTTCATGAATGTTGACTTAATTCTGTGAGTCATTTAAGATAGGGGTCAAGTTTCATTATTTTACATATGAATATCTAGTTTTCTCAGCACCACTTATTGAAGATATAGTCTTTCCCCCATTGTGTGTTCTTGGCTCTCTTGTCAGATATTAGTTGGCCATATAAGTGTGGGTTTATTTCTAGGTCTTCTATTGTGTTCCATTGGTTTATCTGTTTTTATGCCAGTACCATACTGTTCTGAAGACTATAACATTATGATATAGCTTGATATCAAGAAGTATTGATGCCTCCTGCTTTGTTGTTTCTGAGGCTTTTATTCACTATTCATGGTCTTTTGTGGTTCCATATACATTTTAGAAATGTTTTTTCCTATTTCTGTAAAAAATACCATTGGAATCTTGATAAGTATGCATTGGACATAGAGATGGCTTTTGGTAGTTTGACATTTTAGCAGTATTAATTTTTTCAATTCATGAACACTGGGTACCTTTTCATTTATTTGTATTTCCTTTGATTTATTTCACCAGTGTCAAGTTACTCTTCCCTTCCTCCCCTCCTATCCTGTACTTCTTGGAAAGAAGTCATTCTGTGCAACCCATGATTAAGGAGCGGGGACTTATGGGTATAAATCCTTAAAATCAGAGTATCTGCATAAATTATTTGGAATTCTTCTGCATGGGAAATTTATCAATTTCCTCAATTCATCTACTTAGGTAATAATTTATGTTATAAGTATGGATTCATGGGTATTTATTTTGTACTTTGGATTTTAATCAATACCACTTTATTTTTGTCACTCAAATTCTTGAAGCTTTGAATATTGGTAGCTCTTTTATTTGGCTCCTGTATCCCTTCAACAAAATTCCATCAATGTGGGCTCTTTTATTTTTTGATAAGTCCTTTTCTTTCTGGAAATACAGGATGATCCAGGCTCATCTTGCATATTTCTTGACCCAATCCAAGAATCAGCTGTTTCTCCAAGAAGCCTATTTATTTATTTGGTAAATGATATAAGAAACCAGGATCTGGTGATAAATGTGCCTGCCCATTGTTACTGTGGTGTTCACGTAAACATTTAAAATCTGAAATTTATGTGGAATGTCTATGTTAATCCATTAAAAACAAAAACTTCTGTAATAATCACTCTTCCAAAGTCTACCAATTCTGGGACTGTGAGAAGTTATAAGCACTTTGTTAACATCAATTCCTAGAATTCTTAAAATAGCATGAAAATCTAGTCTAATCTCAGGGATGGATGAGAATAAAAGGAAATTTAAGGCAATGGTAAGGGAAATGTGGGAATTACTGTTTTGTGTCAATATTCAACAGACTGGCTTCCTTAATTACAAGGTTAAAAAAACAACTTCCTCTTCATTAAAAGGGAAAACGAATTACATTGTATATTCCAAACGCTTTGCCTTCCAAACTCTTTCTGGATTCTTTCTTCTTTCTAGATTATGTATAAATGACCCATGGACATGGGCAACAGGCTAGGAATTGACTGTAGGAATGGGGATGGGCAGGGCTGTGGAGAGCAATGGAGGAAAATTGGGACAACTGTAATAGAAAAAAATAAAATAAAGTAAAATAAAATAAAATAAAATTTCTCTTTGATTGGCAGTTTTGATATTTGCCATATCACTATTAATCAAATTTTTCTCCTCCCTATTAAGAAAGGTCATTCCATTTCAGGTTGTTTTAGTAAGTTTGGGGACTCCTTCCTTAACACAGAAATATGTCTGAATGACATATTTCTTATCCTAATATCTGAACTTTCTTTTGTAATTATTTTTAGAGTACATGTCATCCTCCATATGGATTTCATTGCTTTGAGAAGTTGTCTAAGCATCTGATTGAAGAGCACTGTATTTAAACTCAGAAAGTCCTATGGCTGGCCTAAAATGGATGCAGAATAGAATTCTCGGCACAAGGGAAAAAAGACTGAGGAAATGTTTACAGATTTAGAAGAAGAATTATGAGAGAATAACACCACAAGCCAAGTAAACACTTTCAAGTATAATCAAAAAAGATGAGAACTTAACATTAGTAAGTGATCTCTTTCATCTGGATCTAGAATAATTAAAATGTAAAGCTTGGTTTGAATGCAAGTGTATCTAATTCCACAACCTGTGATCTTTCCATCATACCATGCCACTTGCTTTTAGTAACTTTGGGTGCTAAAATGATAAATGCCTACACAGAAATATATTCATTAATTAAACATATATATTGATTACATGGTTGCTGAGATCCAGCACTGATCTACATACTGTGTATAGAGATGTCTTCCCAACTGTGGAGCTTCCAGTCTTGTGAAGTTGCTAGATATTAATCAAGTAGTCATATTTAATAAGTGCTATTAAGGAAAAATAAGATGGAGTTCTAAAAGGACATAATTGGGAGGACCCAAACTTTGTATGAATTTCAGTGATGGCATCATATTTGATCCAAGAATCTCCAGAATGGTAGAAGTCAATGAGATGGGATGGTCTAGGGGACATTGGAAATAAGGAGAGATTCACTGTCGAGTGCTGACAAGTTAGACTTGTCCAGGAAAGGTCAGCATGGACAGGTTATACAAAAGGTTATGTTTGAAGGTCTTTGTTTAAGTGTAATTTTATATTTAATTCCCAGACTTATTTTTGACCCATGCCTTCCTGAGACCCTTAGCAGTGAACAGCACCTCTTCAAACAGGAGAATCAACATTGTGGCTTTTCATGTAGCAAGGTGCAATTATTGGTGTTTTTCCTTCCTCTTTACTAAGCCAATTCAAGACTTATTGGATTTACCTTTGTAACATCAGCATCATGATAACCATGTTTTGGCACAAATCTTAGAGTTGGTTGCTATGAGGACAATGCTACTGGTATAAATATACCATGTGGACCCAACGATACCACTTCAGTATTACAAAGGAAAGTAAAAGATGTAAGAATTGAAGAGACAGTGAGCTTCCTTTGATGTTAACAGTATTATGAGGTGGTATCTCATTGTGATTTTAATTTGCATCTCTCTGATAGCTAGTGATACTAAGCATCTTTTCATATGTCTTTGGATCCTCTGAATGTTCTCCTTGGAGAAATGTCTGTTCTTTGCCCATTTTTTAATTGGGTTGCTTCTCTTCTTAGAGTGGAATCATGTGAGCTCTTTATATATTTTGGAGATTAAACCCTTGTCTGAGGTATCATTGGCAAATATGTTTTCCCATATGGTTGTTTCTCTTTTTGTTTTAATACTGTTTTCTTTAGCCATGCAGAAGCTTTTTATTTTGATGAGCTACCATTTGTTTATTCTTTCCTTTAAGTCCCTTGCTCTGGGGCATATATCAGTGAAAATATTGCTGTGTGAAATGTGTGAGATTTCCCTGCCTATGTTCTCTTCTAGGACTTTAATGGTGTCACAACTTACATTTAAATCTTTTGTCAACCTTGAAATTATTTTGGTGTATGGTGATCAAGTTTCATTTTTTTTTGCATGTAGTTGTCCAGCTCTCCCAACACCATTTGTCGAAGAGGCTATTTTTACTCCATTTTATGGTGCTGCCCTCTTTGTTGAATATTAATTGACTGTAGAGACTTGAGTTTATTTCTGGGCTCTCTGTTCTGTTCCATTGATCTATGTGTCTGTTCTTATGCCAGTACCAGGCTGTTTTGATTACAGTGGCCTTATAATACAGTTTGATTTCAAGTGTTGTGATAGCAGCACAATTTATAATAGCCAAGTGCTGGAAGCAACCTGAGTACCCATCAGTAAATGAATGGATCAAAAAACTATGGTACATTTACACAGTGAAATTCTATGCAGCAGAAAGAAAGAAGGAGCTCCTACCCTTTGTGATGACATAAATGGAACTGAAGAGGTTTATGCTAAGTGAAATAAGCCAGGTGGTGGAAGACAAATACTGTATGATCTCATCTTTAAAAGGAACCTAATCAACAAAACAAACAAGTAAGAAAAATATAACAGAAGATAATGAAATTGAGAAAAGATTGACAGTGACCAGAAGGGAGAGGGGAGGGGATTACAGGGAAAAAGGGTGAAGGGTTTGCAGGAACAATATAAAGGACACATGGACAATAACAAGGTGGGGTGGAAACAGAGGAGGGAGATGGGGAAGGCTGGGGTGGGGGTTTGGGGGAGAAAGGCAGAAAACCGTTCTTGAACAACAATAAGAAAATGTTAGAATAAAAAAAATAAATTCTTTATTTTAAAAAAACAAAAGCAGTATACCAAACTGTAACTACACGTTTGTGGTTGGAGAAAGTAGAGTCTGTCTGGTACCAGCAATAAATAGGTTGACAACCAATCACAAGGCTAAAATCTTTCTTGTAGTCACAAAACTCACCAAATCAGTTTGCCAGATGAATCTTTGCCTGAGGCACAGCAGTGCCGCTCAACTGCGTAATTGTCTTACATCCCACTCAGTGAGGTTAAAGGTTGGGAGCTCCTTCGGTAGGCACTGTTTGGATTGTGATTCCAGTATACAATGACTAAACTCCATTCTCTTTATTATTTCCTGGCTCCACCTAGATTCAGTCACTCCCCAAATCTTATCTGAGAAACTCCCATGTTTGTTTCTATTTTTCTCCCTATTTGGAGCAAGTTGCTATGCAGGAGTATATGTCTCATGGCTTCATCCACTTCAAGTCCTTCAAATCACTCTTTCACCTTGGTCCTCTTCCCCATGTTACAATCTTAATTTTCCAGTTCCTTGAAAGACACGCAGTTGGATAACCATCTTTTATAGGCTGAACTGTGTCTTCCTCTAAGTTTATATATTAAAGACGTAACACCCAGTTCCTTCAAAATGTAGCTGCATTTGCAGAGAGGACATTTAAAGTGGTAATTAAGGTAAACTGAAGTCATGAGTGAACTGTAAATTGATGTGACTGGTGTCCTTAAAAAAGAAGAAATCAGGACACATGTACACGGAATGGGAAGACAGTGTGGAGACATAGGGAGAAGAGGATCATCTGCTATCACCCAAGAAGAGTGGCCTTAGAAGAAACCACTTCTGCCAATACCTTAATCTGAGCCGCTTATTCTCCAGAATGGTGAGAAAATATATTTCTGCTGCTTAAGCCACCTAGTCTGATGTTCTTTGCGATGGCAGCCCAAGCAAATTAATACATTTTCTTTCCTCAAAGTCCATATATAACCTTCTTGTAAAAGTGATTCTTCTTTCCCAAAAAAGAAAATCTCAACCTCATTCTTTCATTCGCATAGTCAGCACTTACTGAAAACTTACTAGGTGACAGGCACTGGGGGTACAAAGATAAATTTGTCAGCTCCTGCCCTCAGACGTCTCACATTCTGCTCTACCCCATGCCAATTAATTTCTGTCACTGACACTTACCTTATCTCTACACTCCTGGGTACAGACTTTGGAGTCATTTTCCATTTCGTCATCTATCAACTTTCATTTCTGGTTAGTCATAGGTTCATGATACCACTCTCTCACAGGAGAGGTGAAGCTAAAATATGTGTGTCAGTCTGAATCACTTAAGGAGTAGATTTTATATCTGATGTTTCAATATAGGTGGGGCTTTACCCATACACAAGCATCTGAGGACTCTCACTGAACATTATATTTTTTTCACAAAAGTTCTTACACTGTCTACTTAGGCTAGAAAAGAGTATTCAAATTTTGATTTTTTCAAAAGTTTGAGCTCTGAATTGTTTCGACAACTAAACTTCTCCACGAGTTCTCTAAAGTTGTCTATACAATGAGGTCTACCAAGAAGGTCTCCAGCCATGTAATATGAAAAATAGAGGCATTTATTGAAGAAGATCCAAGAAACATTGTACACAGAACAATGATGCCTCAGTCCCCTTTAAAGTAGGCACCTTGGGTCCTCACACAGTTCTCTCAGTATCTCTTCCACTGTTCAAAACACTTTGCAAAATCTTTTGTTGGAATCGCCATCAGCTGCCCCATCGTATTTTCCTGAATCTCATCAACAGTCTGAAATCTCTTCCCTTTCAAAGGTGATTTTAGTTTTGGAAAAAGCCACAAGTCACAAGGTGCCAAATCTGGACTGCAGGGGGGTTGAGTCACCTGGGTGATTTGATGTTTCACAAAAAAACTCTGCACAAGATGTGATGCGTGAATGGGCACACTGTTGTGATGACGCTGCCAATTACCAGTTGCCCATAGCTGTGGCTGTCTTTGTCCTAATGCATCTTTCAACTGATGGAGAACATTGATGTACTACTCCTTAATTGTTAGGCCTGGAGGGTCATACTCATGATGGACAACAACTTCTCAATCAGAAACACAGTCAACACGGTCTTGATCTTGCTGCGACTTTACCAGACCTTCTTCAGGGCTGTAAAGAACCAGACAGCTTCCACTTGGGAAGACTGGGCCTTTGTTTCTGGATCATAGCCACAGACCCACCATTCATCTCTGATTATGACCTTCTTGAGGTTATCTGGTTCATTGGTAGAGCTTTGAATCAGGTCATTAGCAACTGCATAATGATGTTCCTTCTGCTCTGATAGCAGAAGCTGTGGAATGAATTTTGCCACAACATATTTCATGCCAAGGTCCTGTTTCAAAATCTCAGACACAGTAGTTTTTGGGATCCCCAGATCAGCTTTTGGTTCTTCCATTGTCAGTTGCTGATCTTTGTTGATTGCAGCCCATGCATGTTCAACATTCTCAGGTGTTCTGCTTGGTGCAGGCCTTCCAGAACATGGATCACTTTTAACAGATTCTCAACCATCTTTGAAGCATTTGTGCCAAACTTTTATTTGTGCTGCACCCATAGCATCATCTCTGAAAGCCCTCTGAATCATCTGAATAGTTTCTGTGGAAGAATGTTCAAGCTTAACACAAAATCTGATGCAGATTCATTGCTCTACTTGCTCAGTCGTTTTGAATGCAACAGCCACATAGTGTACGTGCTCACTCAATGACATCTGATGTACTGACTAGTACAGTGAAGTCATGATTGTTCACACATACACATTCCAGTCCACTCTCCCTGGCTGCCAGGTTACATTGATGTCACACAAACTATTCTTGTTATATTATTAATAGCTGGAATTTGTCCAGACAAATATCATCGTATATATATGACCAATCCATATCCCATAAATAATTTAAATTAGTGATAAGAGTATAAGCCTGCCACTTTAAGCTTCACTGACTTGAACTTCTCTTATGTCATAAACTTACTTTTAAATTTTAATTCTAATTTGAATCTCTCCTTTGAGAAGCACTATAGTATAGTAGGTGGAAGTATGGCTCTGGATCTGGACTTCATGGGTTCAAATACTGGTACTGACACCTATTAAGCTAGCTTACTTGGGAAAGTTATAACCTTTCTTAGCACCAGTTTCTGATTATTAATGGAATCCATCTTATAGGATTGTTAGGAGGTTCAGAGTTAATAAATACAGGCTTTATAGACCAATGATATTATTCTTCTAAAGAGAATGAAGAATGAATAAAAAGCCCCCCTCCCATTTCACCTGCTCTCTCAAGTTATGCCCTAGTAGACACAAGTTTCATTTCCCATCTCCAACATTCTAATTTCTTTCAACTCTCACCCTCCACCAACCTCTCAAATGACATTACACTAAATCAAGGAGGTCTGACTAACCTGAACAAATCAATTCAATCGCTATGTAAGAACTGTGGAGGAGATTGTAAAGAAATCTTCAGAGGATTGGTGTGGGACTTATGGTTTTGCATGTGACTGAGTAACACTCCCAAAATAAACCCATGCTAAAAATGAAGGCCAAACTAGTGCCCATTGTAGATGAGAGAAATCACAAGAATGCAGTACCTTCTGTTTTCAGGAAATACCAGACATCCTTCAGATCAACATGAAAGAGTCCCAGAGGCCAGAATGAAACCAATGGAACAATCCTTTTCAGTAGACAAAATACCATATTTCTTACCTAATCTGTGTGCCACAGGCTATGGTGGTAGTCACTCTGTCTGCCTCTCTATTTCTCTGTCAACTGCTGGAGGGCTTTAGGTAGAACTAATTTCTGCAAAAACTTGATGAAAATCACTCTTCTGTGTTATCCTTCAGGTTTTCTTATTTTTTTCCTCTCATTCATTCATCAGTGGCCATTTCTCTACCTTCGGTGTCTATTTCCTCATCTTTAAAATGAGCAGTTCAGATTCAGTGATGTCTAATATGCTGGCCATGTATTAGTCATATTATCTGTGTTACTATGTGCTTGACTCTGTCAGAAGTAATGAAGAATGTAAAAGTTCTTTCTTCCAGGAAATTCAGTCTAAGTTGGGACAACAATAAATAGAATTAAATAAGAAACTGTATTTTTTAACCGAGCAATATTTTTGTCATAGCAAATAACATGAAAGATAATATTAATGTGGTAGAGAGGAAAGGAGAATCACTAAGGGACTGCATGTCAGAAGAGTTTACTGGAACCGAACTTTGAAGTCCAGAAGTAAGGGAGAAGCAGAGGTAAGAAACCACTGAGCAGGGAGACAGGCATTGAGGAGAGCTCCGCATGCCTGAGGGATACTGAGGCGGCAGACATGCCAGCTGGTGTTCAGATTTTAGATAGGAGAGTAACGGGAAAAGAGGACTATTGAGACCACATTACGAAGGATTTTGAATACCATGCTGGGAGTGTGTTCTCTACTCTTAGGTTAATGCCTCTCAAAACTTTCCCCAGAAGTATCCCCGAGGCTGGCAAGAATATGCCACTGCTCCTATTCTCATTTGACTGTGAAGGGAAAATGTTGAAGTTATATGGTAACAACTTAAATGGATAGTTTTTAAAAATATGATAATGTGTATTAATGTCGCATTCTACTCCATAATGTCTATTTTACTTTGATTATAACAACTCTGAATTTCTATTACCAAAACTTCCAGAAAATCCAATTTGTGGGCAGATGTTTTATTTTAGCAATTTAAGTACCTTGAACTTAAAAATAACCTTCAAGAGGTATTTAAGAGTACTCCAACTAAAAATGTGCTATGGAAAGCCATTGCAAATCTTTGGAAGAAAGAGAACCACATATTATTTTGGAGTATGCCATAATTTTAAAATGAGATAAGAGCTGCAGGCAAATGCAAACTTTTTCTGTTTTGGGGGCCCTTTCCCTTTCCTGAACTCTTCCTCACACCCTGAGAACAGAGAATATGAAGACTATTGCTATCAATTGCTGAATATCAGACAGTCTTTATCTCTTCAAAAACTGGCACACACATTATTTATTTGTTTTTATTTCAGCATATTCTTCTAAGATTGGCTCAGAGGCCAACAGAAGGCTACAAAGAGTTGACCTCTGGGAAAGTATATGTGTTTTGTTCCTTATTTAAGGACACTCTTTCTTTTATTTAAAAGTCAAAGGTTTATTTGAGAAAGTTTCTACTTTGGGGAATATTACATTTCTATGTCCAACTCTTCATTCTACAATAATGCAGCTTTTCTTTTTTGGTGGACTAATAATACTTTCCCTGAATTTTTTTTGTATGAACAAAGCTAAGAACATTGCAGCTGAGACTCGGTACATGCATGCTGGCTGTTTCTGGTTCCCAGGAATTGGGCAAGGATGCTTCCTTGAAAGAACAGCTCTTCTTGAAGCTGTTGTGAGAAATCACTATTAAAGCAGGGTGTCCATGTTGCCCACCCCCATGGTTATGATTTACAACCTTTATTTACATGTGCCTTCATGTCCAGTATGACCCATCTTTTTATGATTTGTAACTGGAGATATAATGGAATATTATGGAATGTGTATGCTTCTTTCTATTGCTATTTCTTCTTTACCCATCCAATGACCACCCCCGAAACCAGACAATTTTAAGGGGTGTGTGTATGTATGTTAGTGTTGGAGATTAATCCCATTTGAGACCCATGGAATCTAAGTTGGAGACCAATAAATAAATATTAGAAAAGTGGTGATTTAAATAGTCACTCAGGAAGACTTCTCTGACTCCAAATATCCTGCTCTGCCCACCTACCAACAGTCTGCCAAAATTAAGGTGTTCAGAAGTCCATTTCTAAAGCATAGATACCTTTTTCTGAGGGATGGGAGGAGATTTAAGGAGGTGGTATTGATGTTAAAGCCTAATTCAATATTAGCCCCACTTTGAAATCTTAGAAAATTATGAGAGTGATACATGAATATATAAAAGGTCAGCTTGCTCAAACACTCACCTAAGCACAATTTGTCTTGTAATTGTTGAAAATTATTCATCTAACTTCACTACAGACATAGTAAAGACTAGGAATTCACATGAAGTGATTTCATTCATTATTACATCAGAATAATATTTGTTTTAACAACTATTAGACTATGCAACTTTCAGCACACTTTTAGATCTCCATCATCTCATTTATTTAATAGTTATTTGAGTTGTTTTGAGACCTGTGTCTGAGTGTTGAACCATGATCTGCCTGCGTGCATCTCTTATCCTTTGATCTCATCTGCCCAGAGAAGAACACAAAATCTTTTCATATTAAAGATCACGCATTTGCAAGGCCTCTGAAGCCAAGCCGGAGTAGGAAAAGAATGCGTCCAGGGAAAACCGTTGCCCGACCGACTGATAAACAGTAAGCATTAAGAGAAAAACAGTTTTAAAAAGCAAAGTATACACAAGGTTATTTCTTGAAATTTGAATAGAAAAAAATTTAGTTACTTGGGTGGTCACTGGGAGACCAGTTAGGAAAATCGCAGTGTATGTATATTACTTCATATGATGCAACTATTTAAAATGATAATATAGCAATACATCTTGACTAGCAAAGACATTCATGGCACACTGAGTGAAAGAAGGTGCTTATAGAAATTACATATTTTTCTATTTTGCAAAATTATAAGCACACATATTTATAACTATGCATTAAGAAGTAGCTAGTGGATATTTACCATTAGTTGTATTTGGATGGCGGGATATACAAATTTTTCTTCTTTATATTTTTCAATGAAAAAATTTCCCCTAAAATTTTATTATTTTCCCTAAAAGCAATATAATTGCTTATAAAACAAGAATAAGTGGAGGATTAGTGCACAGCTGGTATTTAAGTACGTGTTTGTTGTATTGAAACTTGAAGGCTTGTTAGTCCTTTAAAATCAGAGAGAGAGAATGAGGGAGAGGTGTATGTATGTGTGTGTGTGTATGTGTGTGTGTGTGTGTGTGTGTGTGAGAAAACAGAAAAGGAAAATGTTTTCTGGGTGGTCTAAAAGAAGCAATGGAAACAAATGAAGAAAAATGTCAAAGCTGGATATTAAAAATAAAAAAATTCCCAATGAGAGCTACACTGGACGGCAGAACTGAACCACAAGGGAAGTGGCGAGAGTCTATTACTTGAGTCATGTTGAAAAAAAAAAAAGCCACTATTTTGTTTGTCCTTTCCAGTTTCTGAAAGTTGACCTTTCAGGGACCCATCTCCATTTCTTCTTTTCATTATGAGAAAATTGGAAAAAGGTCAAAATTATATGTCTGATTTCTCCTGGTGGTTTCATTTAAGGTGAAACATCTCAGTGTTGAAGAGGGACCTCGCCACGACTTCCCTGTCTGGGGCACAGGCTTTTCTCTCAGGCAAAGGTGTCCTTTGTAAAACTGTAGCCTGGGGCCTTTGCAGCTGCTGCCCCCCACCCCCGCCCGGCCGCTCCCCGCTTCATCCCGCCGCCATCCCTTAGGTTCATCATGGAAAATGAGGGCCTGGATTAGCGACACGTGGGCTGTATTTAAACTGTATGTTATGGCCTCCTGCCTGTGTGTAGGTTTTGATAAGGTCACAGCACATCTGGTTTGCATCTATTCTCACAGTCTGAGCAGGAAGTAAGATGCTGGTGTTCTAAGCAGTTCGATGGGGGTTGGGAGCCTGCCTTCTACAGTGAAGTTGAGTGCAATGGCTGCTTTAGCATTTCTTCTTTCTTCCCTTTTATGATTGTGAGCTGATTTTTAAATTCATCATTTTGATCTTCATACAACCAGAAACCAGGTTACAGCATTGGAGCTGTTGTCAGCCTCACTGTGGCACCTTACAAGGCTATACGAGTGTGTATCAAAACACACAGCCTCTCAACCCCAGGTTCAAAAGTCTTCTATGCCCAAGAACCCCGTCTTAAAGTAAACCCTTGCAGTTGATCCTGCTGTATCTGTATCTACCATCCACTTCATGTTTTCTAGTTTCTTTTTGCCCCTGCTTATTTCGTACTGTGGTCTCTATGCAACACCTTCATTGAGATGTCCTTCTTTCTACCTTCAGTTGCTACGTTTTGACTCTCATCCTAACCACTCCACTGAGCTGCTTTGTCCAAGGCAATGTATTCTCAAATTTCATGTTCTTGACATTAGTGAAAAGTCTGCTTTTAGTATCTATCTACTTCTTAAAATTCTTCTGCATTTCCATAGCATTTTATGTTCTATTTCTCCCACTTCTCTTCCTATTCCTTCACTCTGGTTTCATGGCACATTTTACTATTTCACTAAAAATATTTCTTGTCTCCTCTGCTATTTGCTCAGTCTGATTCTCTTGGAGAGTTAGCTGCCATCAATATTTTTACATTGCTGACAATCATATCACTCATGCTGCACATTAAATATGTCTGGTTGGATGTCCCATGTTCATTATAAACGTCACATGCCCACATCAAACTGGTCTTCCTCACCCATATCTAAGTGAAAATGACAAGCACAGTCCCAGTGGTCTTTCTCTGTCCACCATCTTTTCAATCTTGGAGGCTGGAAGCTTTGCAATTATGTCCTGTTCTCCCATCTCCTTATATGTACATATTTCTAATAAAGTCTTCTGCTTTCGTTGAAATTCTAAATTAGCTTTCAAGTTTATTTCCTTGTGCATTCCTCCTCTTAATTACACTGGTCTTTATTGTTGCTATTGTGGGTTACTCTAAATGTGTCTTCTCTGCACACAATTCAACTGGTACACTTCTACCAGACTAAATCTCTTGAAGCACTATATGTATTAGATTATTCCATTTTTTTAATAACATATTAGTGATTTACTATTGATAAGTGAAAAATGCTAAATTTTTAGTTTTAAGGATCTCTAAAACTCAATTCTGTACAATCATCTTGCCTTTTAACCCACTTGCTCACTACAGAAATCAAAGTGTGACTATCTACCATGTGTCTTTTGATCCTGTCTTCTTGGTTAATTCCCTTTATTCCCTTTTGCCTCTAAGGCCCTGAACCTTCTGCCTAAGCAACTTCTGCAGCAGGATGGGACCAAGTCTGAGCAGAGACTACCTCCTCCATGATTTTTTAGGACTTGAAGTGGCTTTAAACTCAATAACCGCAGTGAAAAACAATTTTACTTTCGAACTGTGGAAAAGAATTTTAAGTAAGAAATAAAGTGCTTTCATCTTACTTTCAGCCTGAAGCATTCATGTATAAATCACTGCAGAAATTTCATATGAATAAAGCATTTCCTTCCTCACATCTGAATTCACATTGACTTTAAAATGAAATTAACAGTAGTAAATGTGAATTGTTGGGAAAAAACCCAGTTCAAGGGGTTTAATAATAATGTCTTTACTCATTTATATTCTTGGTGGGGAAGGAGTGTAATAAACATTTCTCTGTTTTTGTCCTTGAAACCATTCCCACTGCGAGGTCAGTCTCTGGGGGAGTTTATGCATACATGTACTGGGGAACTTTCTGTTTAGAAATCTAATACAATGCCAAACTTTATCCTGCTTAGACTTTTTTAGAAGCATTCTACATTATTGTGATAACTGAGGAAATATTGGAAATTTTTTTAGCTTTCTAAAGCCAGACTGATAAAAATATGGTAAATATTTTAAAGCTAGACACAAGTTGGCAATGTTTTGGACTCTGCATTCACTGAACTTTAAAATTTCCTGTAAATGATTAAAGACTCCTTTTAGAAGGTAGTAATTACTTACTAAAAAGACTCCTGGCTCACAGATTGATCTGAGATGGCCAGGAAGGTTGTTTCAAAGGGAGGCGCCACAGCCTGAGCAGTCTTTCACAACTTTTCTCCTGGTTAAATTGTTCAGTGACATGTTGCCAGCTAACATATACCACTCTCCTGAGAATACCCGAGATAAAGCACAAAAATCTCTACCTCACAAGCCTAGAATGAAGATTACGCAGCAGAAAATAGTATATAAAACATTCAAATATTAAATTGACAGAATCATGGGTGATATTGTTCACCATACTCTTATTCACTCTTCCTCCTCCCCGTGTATTTAATCATGAAACATGTAAGCTTACAGAAGAGTGTACAAAATGCATATGTACCATTATTAGAATAATCAATAAAATGAACTTCTATGAATCAACCAAACAAATCAAGAAATTAAACACTGCCAGAACCTTAGAAATCCCTGTGGGTCCTTTGTCTTCATTGTTCTTCTCCTGGGCTGAAATATGATACAGTGAGTGCTTTTGCTTCCTTGGGCCCCTTCCCCATGTGATTACTTTAGGAAGTGGTCCGAGAAACATTTTATTTGCATCCCCAACTAACCTGCATCTCTCTCCCTGCGCTGCCCAGCCCCCATGTGCTCAGACTACAGTTGTTCTATAGTCTACCTTCTAGAAAGCCAATCCACTTATATTGCACCCAAAAGTCCAGATCCCAGGATACAGCTAACAAGCTCAAATTGGGAACTTTGAGGGCAGTTTCATGGTGGAAGTTTTTTAAATCCTTAAAAAAGTAGGAGCAGGATTGAGGAAAATCAATAGAGAATAATGTATTGAAATATCCCTGGGCTAGTAACAGAGGGAAACCCTTAACCTCCAGGTCTGAGGCTGCTAAAGAATGGAGCACTTTCAGGAACCCAGAGCTAAAGAGCACCAGGCAGCCTGAAATGACATGTAGGCTTTTGTAAGAGACCCAGCCAGCATGGGGAGACCCCTGGGAGGACATACTCCAAACTCACCGTCCCCTGTCCTCTGATCTTCTGGTGCCCACCTCTCACCACACTGAAGAGTCCGAGGGGGAAACAGGGCAAGGGAATCCATTCATGAAGCCAAGGATAGACCGGCTGGGTCCTTAAGCAGGAGGGGATGAGTGGAGAATAAGTCTGTTTGAGTAAATGGTGGCATCCACAACTCCTAAGGCTCCAGCACCAGAGAGCTTCAGCAAACATCCCTAGTGCCCTAGCCCTAGTGTCATCAGGAAGAACTTTCTGATGCCCCCTCTGCACCTATTTTCCTGTGTGGTTTGTCTTAATTTAAGATTTCATTGTCATCTCTTTTGGGATTCTCCAAGGACCTGCCTGGTCATTGTCCTGTTACTTGATCCTATGAACACCAAAATTCTGTGTAACATCTTTTACACACATGTTTAGCCAAATACAATATATTTTTAAGGCTCAAATCAAATAATATTGTTTTCTGGGCAACTTTCCTAACTAGATACTCCCAAACATCTCTTCTCCTCTTAACATTTTTTATACATATAAACCATACCTTGTTCTCCAAACTTTTCAGTCACACAGCCCTATCAAGGAAAAAATAATAATTGAGCAAAATTCTCCAGTCTGTGTTTATTCATAGATTATTTACCCATATAATAGTCATATATGCAATTATATCACATAAGTGGAAATTAAAATAATAAATATGAATAAAAGTTCAAACTATTTTTTACTCGCCTTAATGAGTTTACTCCACTTTGGACATTCTGAATCTTTCCTCTGTCTTTAGTGTGTATTTCAGTTTTTGTGTGCTCCTGATAAGTTAAGCTCTCTTTCAGTGTAAAGTTCCATGCTATTAAGCCCAGTTCTTTTTCTTACAATGAAAGTAGACTAGCAATATCAGTACATGGTAAGGTTGGTCAGTTTTTGTGTGTGATCGACCTTTTTGTTTCATATGTTTGTGCGGTTGTGTGTGCTTTGCACACGCACTCACCTTTACTTGAGTGTGCTGGGTTGCTTTGTAAAACTTACTTATGATCGTGGATGTGGTTTTTAAAATTGGAGAAGTGCTGCACCGAGCAGGGTCTGTCGAAGCTCTGCTCTCAGGGTTTGAAAGGAGTGACAAGGAAGCGTCTCTCCTGCCTCCGCAGTCCCACTCCGGGGCAGCCCCTCACCTGTGCGCTCCTCCTCTGGGGGTGCGACGCCTCTGAAACCTGGGGACTCCATTTTCTCCCGGGTCACAGTGTGCATTTCCTCATTGCGGGTTAAAGCCACACACAAGGCTAGTTGATATGCAAAGCCAAGCCCCGTCAACTGATTAGTGACAAATGTGCTAACATGTTCATTTACTTCCAAGTAAGAATCATAAAGTTTTGATGAGGAGAGCCTGTTTATTCTGCCTCTCTTCTTTCAGGGAAGATAACATTCATTGCCACCTTCTATGACCCTAAAAGTAATTCATGTTTCATTTTTTTAAAAATAAAGATTTATGAAAATATAAAATTCAAAATGTATTTTCATACCTGAGACACCTGGTGTTAAATTTTTAGCGTATGTTTTTAGTATTTTTTAAGCACATCATCTTTTTTATAAAAAATAAGAACCATACTTCTTTTAGAGTCTGCAATTTGCACTTATTATATCATGAATATATTTCCACATGCTAATTATATTTGAGAATATGATGTTAATTACTTATCATAAGTATTTCTTCTTAAAAATATCCTACAATTTAAAAGGTCCTCTCTAGTTAACATTGTTTGCAAATTCTCATTCTAATGAACACTCATTTTTAACAGTATCTTTGTAAGCTCTTACATAATATAAATTCTTTCAAATTTTTTAAATTTATCAATTACATTTTACATTCAATATTATTCTCTATTCGTTTCAGATGTACAGCAAAGTTGTTATAGAGTGTTTCCCCCTCTGCTTGAAAAACCCACCTGCCCCACACATATTTATCGTGATATTATTACCAAATCACCTATGCTGCAACCTGTATCTCTGGAGCTATTCGGTAACTACTGTTACAGGGTGCAGCCAAGAGGGGGGACCCCAAATAGGCATTTGAAATGGGGTCCAGAACTCAAGGTGTCCAGGAGATTTTAAGGTGTCTTCACCCCTTCCCCCACAGGTGTGAGTTGGGGGAAGGGGCACACAGAGCAAGAACATGCAGGGCAGCTTTGCAGCTAATCCATGGTATGGTCATTTAGCATACCTATAGCCTTTGGCTGGTCACTTAGATATGCTAAATAGCTATGGCCATGCTCAAGGCCAGGGGGATGGAAAGGGATCTCCCCCCCAAGATGTGACTGGGGGGCAGGTCCCCTGAGTTACAGTGCCTGTGTAGGAGCTGGGAGAAGATTGGCTCCATGACATGGGGTGACACCTGCCCAGACCTACGATGGCAACCAGAAAAGCTGGAGAAGACAGAAGATTGAGGGCAAGTGTGCCCAAGTGTAGGAGGAGTCGGAAATGGGGCTGCAGAAGAAGACTGGCGCGGGAGATTTAAACCCAGACACGGTAGCCATTGAGGGGGAACCACGTGGCTTTGGACAGAGTGGGGACTCTCCCCTTCCCACAGCCCTGAGGAGGGAGAACCACGTGGCTTTGGCAGAGTGGAGACTCCCGTGGCCCTGGGAGAGAAGACCATGTGCCTGTGCCAGAGTGGGGACCCCCACAGCTTTAGAAGGGGGAACCACCACCTGGTTTTAGCAGAGATCCCGGTGACTCAGCGGAGGGTGCCGGGAACCCAGGAAGGTCTCCCAGTCGAGATGGAGGACTAACTGGGAATAACCAGAGGACTGCCTGAGCCATGGACTTCGTTTTCCTTTCCTGAGATACGGTACTCTGGACTGGGCAAAGGGGGAAGGAAGGAAAGACTGTGTGTTTGTGGGTGTTTTTAGGGACTTTAGGATTTTTGATAAAGACATTAGGTCACTACTTTAAGTTAGCATAGCATTAAATAAACATTTCCTTTCCTTTTCACGAATCTCTGGCATTGAGAGATGTCTTTCCTAGGGTGGCGGACATAACGGACCCGGGGCCTTCTTTCAATAATAGTATATCGTCCCAGGCCCCCCTTGTTGTGTTCTGCAACACTACCAATTTGTACTGCCTAATCCCTCCACATAATACAAATTCTCAGAAGTGGAATTTCTGTGTCAAAAATGTAGAACTTTGAAAGATGACATACTTATTATCATATTGCTCTCTAGTGATTGCATGAAGGTAAGAAAGATCTGAACACTCATTAAATGGAGATTATATTATTTTTACATTCTTGCCAATTTGGTAGATAAAAATTGCTAACTATTTTAATGATCACACATCTTTGATTGCTAGCACGGTTGAACAGTTTCCCAAAATGTTTAATGGTTATTAGCATACATCCTTTTTAAATGTGCCTGTTACATACCATTCACCCATTTTTCTGTTGAGGATTCCTCTTTTAATGTGAGTTGTTAATACATGAAAAACAGGAATCATTTGTCCATCTGATACGTTCCAATATAAAATCCTGGGCATTCCAGACAGGTGCTGGAGTCACAAACAGACCTCGTGAACTCTTCAGGGTAAAACAACTATTCTGTGTTAAGAAAAAATTCTGCAACAACCTGATCTTACTCCAAAGTGGGTGTTTTAAGAAGTTTACACCACAGAGGCAACCAATTATTAATATATTGCTTATGGCTGGACTTCACCTTACTTTGCCCCTTACCCAAAAGTGGAAACAGTCTGGTGCCTTTGTAATGGTTTGCATCTGACTCTGTCTTTAGTTGTATCCTCTCTCTACAGTCTTTTCTTCCAGAAACAAAGTAATTTCTCTTATAGTCACATAGTAGCCAAACACTCCCCTATTGACAGCTTATGATGCTGACACATTCTATTAAGAAAGTTTCCAACACCACAGAAGAACCAGTTTCTCTTAAAAATTGAAGATGATTATGTAAACAAATAACATTAAACTGACACAAATAACCTGACAAGCAAAGCCTCTACTTAAATGCAGTCCAAACTAGGTAACTTGGAATGCCTGAAACAATGGATGCCTTTGTTGGAAGAAGTCTCCATATCTTACTTAAAGACAGTTCTTTAACAGTTTTTATCACATTATGTTCACATGAAGTAAATGGATTGCTGAGAAACATTTTAAACTCATGGACTTTGGGGCTTACCTTGTTTTGGTAGCATTCAGATTTAAACAGATCATATTAAAGAGCTGCAGATCTCTGATCCAATTACCTAGTTTTTGACCTTAGTTTTCTCAAGTATACATTGTTACCGAATTGTGTAACTGTCTGAAGGAAGGAGGCCAGAAAAGATACTCCCTTGAGATTCCTTCTCAAATACCTATTAAATTCACCCTCCCTTTTGCACCTTCCCTGGTGAAGCAATCTCATTTTCCTGAGGCTCATCTGCTGAGTCAGACCCCAGCTGGGGTAAATAAATGAACCATAAAACTCCTTACATCTCAAAATTGCAGCAGAACACTTCTAATATCTTTATTTCTGTTTAATCGATGCAAAGCCATCATCTAACCCACTGTGACAAAGGGATAAAAATGCTAATGTAATCTTTTAAGCCTGTCATTGCTTTTTGGGGAAGGGAAATGAGGTAAATCAAACCTACAGTGATGTAGGCACATTGAAGACATTTTGACAGGAGTTCATTTTCCCCGTTTGCCACCAACGATAATGACTGTAAGCAGCGTATGCTGAACATCTGTAGTTTGTATTGGAGGCGGGGGGGTCTGGCTTACATTTCATCTCTGTTCTTCCAAAAACGAGTTAATCAGCTTCCCCACAGAAGTTATTTCTTAGTTGTTGTTACACATAATTAACACAGAATTCAAGTACACATTTTAAAATTTGACTTAATTTATAGAAATATGTTAGTTAGCCTTTTTATTCTCTTGCTAACAATCTGCAAATTGAAAATATGGGAAGTGCCTAGCATTTTTCTTTACTCTCTTAAATTATTTGATTTCGTAAAGAGTCCCAGAAGTTTTTATCTTGAACTGAATACACCCTCACGTGTTCACTGTTTTCTCATTCCTGAAAAAATGCACATGAAAATATATATAAAAGCTCTCCCTGCCTCACAAAGTTATTATGACACACGATGCTATAGTAACATTAATAACTGTAGCTAAATTTATAGAACCCTGTCGTATAATAAAAAATTTGACTGGTTTTTATCCCTGGATCCATGGACAGAGACTTCAAATCCTTGAAATTCTCTAAATGATAGAAGTGACTTTGCTATTCATAGTTAGCCCCTGGGGCCACGGGGTGATTTCATGCTCATGAGAGGTGGCTGCTGGTGAAGCCCTCCGTAGCTGCAATGTGGGGACTGGCCACGGTGGAAAAATCGATCTATGAGTAGAGGGCTGGCGTTTTGAGCTGTGTGAAGTCAGCCCAACCTCCTGACTTCTAGGAAGGGAAGGCGAATGGAGAGATTGAATTGAATCACACAGCCAATGATTCAGGAGTTTTGCCTACATAATGAAACGCAATAAAGCTCTAGTCGTTGAAGCTTGTTGGCACTCCCTGATGGGTGAAATCAAAACCAAATCAGAACTCACGGTGAACTACCACAGAGAAACTGCTCCTCTAACTCAAGAAGATAAAGAAATAAATTTAAAAATTTGAAATGTGGAGTTGTAAATTTTGTTTTGCAATGAAAGTATCAACCTTGCCTTTCTTTGTTGCTAGATCATCTTCCTGGGCTGAGACCCACTCTGTCCTAGCATTGATGATTCAAATCAGATCAGTGAGAGGGACTTAAAGACCATGAAAATGATCATTCATTCATTTACTCATTTATTCATTTACTTATTTAGTTATTAGAAACCTTTTCATCTTAAAACTTACTTTGTTGTTAGGACAAGTCTCTGTAATATAAAAACTATATACAAATGATGAAGAGAACATGTAAATTGAAAATTTGGAAACTAAAAGGTCACATAACACCAAAACATTCTCTAAATTAAGAATGAAATCGCCATTTCTTTTCTAGGTTGAGAGAAGTTATATCCTGAGATTTGATCTGGTTATTACTCTGATGACTGTTTTACATTGAAAGTCCTTCAATAAAGGTAGTTTGTATAGTAATAAAGAAAACTATTGAAAATTATTGTAGTTAAGCCTACTGGCCATTTCTCTGCACGCCAGGAGCTCTGGCATATAACTGAGTAATACCCTCAAGACCCAAAAGAGAGGGAGTGAAAGATTTTATTATAGCAGAATGCTCTCAGAATGACAGCTGAGAGTCAAATTTCACTCAGGAGTAGCACCACACACACACAAAAATAACCAAAATACCAAGTAAAAAAACATTAAATCCTTCAAATCTTACAATTTTGTAAAGGTTAATTCATTGAACCTAAAGTTATAAACAACAGTATACTAAACAAAAATTAACTGGGTAAAAAAGACAGAGGAAGAGAAACAGTAACTTGAATAAATTTAAAGTTATCAAATAATTCGACTTTCAGCAAAAATAAATGCCAAGTGCAAATTCTCATTTGGAGCAGTGGAGCTGGAAAACGAATTATGCGATGTGCGGTGGACATGGGCAACGAGTTCCACCGATTGCCACGTGACACCGCTGTGCACCCAGCTGTGCCAGCTAACTACATCCCTGGGGCATTAAACCAGAGTTTGTGTGCTCTGGCTGTCACAGATCCCACTGGTTCAGACAACTAGTAGAAAGTCCCAGCTCAAGTTTAAATTACAGAGATTTTGAAAGTAAGTTGTGTAGCCTGCACCAGACTGCCTATGCCAGTGTACTTTTGTTTTGTTTTGTTTCAGGATGACAGAAAGCATATTCATAATAGCTGAGGAGAAATTCTTTACCCCAAATGTTGTAAGATTGAAAGAATTAATTTCTCTAGTTTGTCCTATTTCATCATTCTGTAATTTAGACATAGGTTATCGGTTGTCCACAAATAGAAGATTTTACTTATTTTTAGAGAGAGGAAATGAAGGAGAAAGGGAGTGAGAGATACATCAATGAGTGGTTGCCTCTCATGCACCCGCTACTGGGGACCTGGCCTTAAACCCGGGCACACGCCTTGACTGGGTATCAAACCAGCAACCCTTTGGTTCACAGGCCGGCAGTCAATCCACTGAGCCACACCAGCCAGGGCCATAAATGATTCTTTAATGAAAGTAAACAGCTAATCCTTTTAGGTCAACATTAAATTTTAATTTCATCATTTGCTTTATGAGCAATATATTAATAACTAATGAACATTTGCCAACTTTTCTTCTTAAACATTGTTTTACCATGCCCCTGAGAATCTCTAAAGCTTCTGTTTCCTAATGGATCAAACTCACTTTCCTTAATATAGCATCACCTAAATAACTGATTTAAAAGGCTACTAATTCTCTTTGCCAATCATCTTTTTTTTTCAGACAGGGTTTTAATTTGCTCTTCTATGCCAACATGTTATTTAGTTTTGATTCCAAGCTTTTGCATATCCTGATTCTTGCTGCAATTGCCTTTCCCCCACCTCCTAATTTAGAACCTACACAAATGTTAACTCCTCGTACCACCTTCTGGGTGAGTTCTTCACTGACCATAGTCCATGCCACTTCTTACTGAATCCTTCGTGGCTTTGTTCAACCTCATCTGGGAACGTGTGAGGAGACATGGTAGTTCCAGGTCACATTATTATCAAGTTAATTGTCTTACTGTTTTCAGCAGACGCCATGTCTTAAAATTGTTGGTTCGCCCCCTGTAAATTGATGAGAATAGTACTAGTACATGATATAGCAATGATTGTCAATTTATATACTGTTTCGTTAACATGATGAAATAAGTCATTGACAACTAGCATGAGGTTTTCCTAACGTGATACAAATGCTGAGACTAAGTCTCACTGAGAATAAAGGTGAGCGTGAGAGGTGTTCCCGTGAAGACCTAGCTGAATAGTCCCAGGTGGGTAGAGAGACGCACATATGCATGCGAGCACAAGCCTACGCAGTGTCCGAACAATAGATGAGGAAAAAGTTATGTCCCCAAGTTCCAAAGACATGATTTATGAAGGACACCTGAGACCTGGCACCAAGGCCCCAGCAGAACAATAAAGTGCCTGCCTCTCTTAAGTCCCAGAGAGGGAAATACAGGATTTCCCCTTGCAAGCAGGACAGTGAGTCAGCGTCGCCTGCACCAAACAATGGATGGATACATAGCAACTTGGAGATCTTTCATCCTTATCCTTTTTTAGCAAAGCGTATGCCATATTTTCATAGGTAGGATCACTGACGCCTCACCCACACCTCCTCACCCCTCCACCTGCCCCCTCTTCACCAATGTTTGTTAAATAGGAAATTGCAACATTGTTTGCAGTCATTGGGAGGGGCTTGCTGTCATTAAAATTAAGGCCAAGAAGCAAACAGTTTTAGTTCAGGCTGATCTTTCAGAAGCCGGATAGAATTGATAGGGATATATAAAGGAGTACCTGGCAGAACAGGTAATCAAATCCAAAGAGAGACTAATTTCTTTATCTTAAGTGATCTAAATTTCATGAGGAGACCATGCCTGGGATCACTTAAATATCTACTTACAAAGACATTTTAGACAAGATTATTCAAAATCAAATATGTGACCCTAAAACTTGGAAACTCGCCTCTCTAAAAAAATTGTGTGGTATGCCATAGTTTTCATCATGCATCATTTTCTGTTAAACCCAAGACACAAAAGGAGAGAAAACTGTTTCTTAAATTCATCTTTCTATTGACTCAATGCCATTGTCCCAAGAATGATTACATGACTACAAATCAGAGCAGTGGGAAGTCCTGTGTTCTATGTTATATGCTGTCCCTCTTGTTTCCTTAGAAGGCTGAAAGTCTTCACTACATTCCACACAGGGACCTACCAGATACTTTTGAGCTCCAGTGAGGGGTATAACTCTGGGGTCTGTCAGTTAGAAATTGAATGTGGCTGCTAATAACAGAAACCCCAAACTCAATAGCTTATACAACTTAGGGTTTATTTCGTTTCCCATTGGAGGCAGGTAGTCCAGTCTTGGTATAGAGGCTTCACAATTTCAGCAGGGAGTCAGTCTCCTTTTAGCTTTGTGCCCCTCCATCTTAGAATGTGACCCATGTCCTCACACTCTCAGATTGTCCTCAGAGCCGTCACGTTCAGGGAGAGGGAAGGAAAGCAGCATGCCCACTTTGTAAGTTCCCTTTGAAGAGCTTTTCCAGAAGTCTCACTCAGTGCCTTTCACTTATGCCTAATTTGCCATAACTCCATCACATGGCCACATTTTAATGTAAACAAAGCTTAGGGCACACTGTTTTAGCTCAGAAAGAAAAAGTGGGACAATAGTTTTCAGGTAATAGTCTGTATTACAATGGAGAAGTCCACTCCAATGCCCATAGTTCGTCAGAAGTCCACTTGGACAAAGTCGTCTCAAAAGGTCCTCTGTTTGCCCATGAATTACTGGTTAGCTCACAGCTGAGGTGAACACATTAGTAGCTGCCCTATACTGAACATCTTCAGGGCGCCTACTCTTAAGCTTTGCAATAATTCTTCGTTTATACAGCATCTCAGTAATCCTTTAAACAACAAAATCTGCGTGATAGAGAGTTTCTGTGTTGTCTTGTGTTTATTGTTTTCTGCTGCTTTGTTTAGAATTTTCAGCAGCATTTGGTTGCCATTGGCTTGGCCTAGTGAGAGTGAGTGCTTTCCAAGGAAGTTCTGCATGAAAACTTGCTAGGACCCTTCAAGAGGTTACTCTTGGGACAGTTCTTTTTTGGTCTTATCTAAAAGCAGAGTCACAGAATTTGTTTTCTAATGACCACAGATACTCTTGTAATGGCTAAAATAGGAATTTATTAAAAACAATAACTGAAAATTAAATAAATAAAAATAAAATAAAAGCAAGGGCCAGATTTCCTGTAGTATTACCCAGTGAAGTGATCATTCGGAATGGCATGTACAGCTCACACTAGCTGGGGGACACTTCAAACGTCACTGAAATAGGATTGGCCGTGATGGTCCTTAAGAGACTTCATTGCTATTTTACTTGTCAAGTCATTTTATACTTTCCACTTTTGTCATTGGGTTTTAAACAGTAGGGGCTTTATTTTATTTTATTTTTCCAGAACTCTTATTGCTTTGCCAAATGGTTAAGTGTCTCACCCATCATACACTTAACGGGAAAACACATTTACTAGGAAATATGTCATAGAAACCACTTGTTTCTGCTTTCTCTTGCACTCACACTGACACATAATAGACCTCAGTATAAATGTGCAGCATTCAATTGGATTCAGCTTAAGGGGTCCTAATTTTCTATTGATGCATATACAGCTAATCCTCATTATTCGTGGATTCTGTGTTTGTGAATCCCCTATTTGCCAAAATGTACCTGTAACTCCAAAATCAATATTGATGGCACTTTCATGGCCATTTCCAGACAGTGTAAGTAATGAAAAAAATGTATTTTGCCTGACACACATGTTCTCAGCTGAGGTCAAACAAGAAGATACCTCTGCCTTTTTTTCCAGCTCTCATATTATAAGCAAGTGTCTTTTTGTGTGGCCTATTTAGCACCACATTTTTTGTGTGTGGTTTTTTTTGGTTGATGTTTTTGCTGTTTAAAATGGCCCCCAGGTGTAGTGCTAAGTGTTATCTCGTGTGATTTCCATTGGGAAAGAAACATGTGGTAGATAAGTTTTGTTCAAGCAGGAGTTATAGCGTGGTTGGCTGTGAGTTCAATGTTGATGAATCAACAATGTATCTTAAACACGATGCCTTTGAGCAGAAACACACATAAAACAAGGAATGTGTTAACTGGCTGATGAAAACGTTATGACCAGGGGCTCTCAGGAACCTGACGGTGTATGTCCTCTAGGAGTGATGGCTCAGTAGTCACTATTCAGCATCCACAGTGACTTTATAGGGCACAACTGCCACAAATCATGAGAATCGATTGTGTTCTGTTTCAATTGACTCTCAGTGGATCTTTCTTTTCACAGTAAAATCAGAGTATTTAGGCCTTTATTGTTCTGCGTTTTGCCTCCATGGTCAAGCCACCCATGTTGTTGAAGCCCAAAGGGCATTATTCTCAGCTGCAGAAAGAGAGCTGAGAAAAGAAAATAAAAACAAAGAGAGTTTTTCCAATCTCTCTTTTTTGAATAAGAGCAAAAGAATTGAAGATAAGTATTGTAATTTTGTGCTCCACTACTCAGTCTTAGACTCTGTGTGCATCTTTTTATCACTTTGGTTTTCCAGTCATAATTTATATGGAGCTGATTTTCAGAGAAAAACCCAGTCATTTTCTAATAGCATGCATAGATGCACTGTGGTGGCCAAGGACCTCCAGCAGTTCTGAGATAGGACAGTGAGAAGCTAGGGAAATTCACTGGCAAGTAGAATAGGGAAACTGAAACAGGCAGCTGAACACGATGGCTGAGCAATTTATAGCCAGCTGCAGAGGGCCACCAAGGCAAAGCCCCCGAGCGCCTGGCAAGGGGCAAAACTGGGAACACAAGGACCACTCCCAGAGTAACTTCTCTTCCTCTGGCCTTTCCTCCATGGTGATAACATCCAGGCCTCAGTTGTGCTTCAGCTTCCGGCCCAGAAAAGTAGCAAAACCAGGTGGGCGATGCCAGAACCAACTGCAGTAACTAAAGACCTCCTGCCCTGTCACTGACCAATCAGTGGAGACCACGACCCTGAAAGGGCACACCTGGAGAACCGATGACTATTCTCATAAACCCTCACCTGAGAACTCCCCTGTGACTCCCACCTGCAGGAGACAGATAGAAGCCTCCAGACAAAGGACCAAGTAGGCTCACTTCCTCTGGGGAGCAGCCAGGCAATTTCATTTTCCTTCTTCCCCCACTTCTTTCTTCACAGACATGATTCACCTAACTCTAAGACAATGGTCAGGTGGCAGCCTGTCCCAGGCTATTCTGAACCCATCCCCAAAGTCCCCTTTCCTCTGACTTCCCAGTGAGCTCGGGCAGCCCGGCCCAGGCTCTCCTGCTGCTCCTCTACACTGAGCCCTTCCTTCTTTCACTGATCCCAGTTTTAGTAAATGGGCCCTCATAGTCACCTGGACTCATGCTGTGAAATCTTCCCTATAGGAAGTCAAGAACCCACACACTACAGCTAGCCCTGGGCAGACCCCCTCAGGGCCAGGCCCCTGTCCTGGAACAGTTCTAACTGGTGCTATCAATTGAAGCAGATAACCACACTAAATATCTCCCTCTTTCTGTATTACGCACAGACACACACACACACACACAAGGGTTCTGTCCATTTAAGATAATTTCTATTCAACATCATTCATTCCTTTGACAAACATTTATCTAATATTTATTGGAGATGACGTAAATTGTTGTGAGAGATAAGTAGATGACTGAGATTCAGATGAGGTCCTCGGGCAATTTAGAGACACATTAAAAAAAAGGAAGATAGTGATATGTGCTTGTTCTTCACCCTCATCACATTGATCACATTGTAGCCTCTTAGCTAGATAAAGCTAGATGCCTGCAAGACAGAACTGTGTGCGCAATGACAAAAGAGAGGGGAGTGGTTTGCCTATATGAAGCAAGAACTTTGTGCAGGTTCACACTTGCCATTTTCTTCAGCTTTAATTGGGAGTTCTTTCCTGTTGCCTTGTGAACACTTTTAAAATGTCACAAGTTTCTGCTTTGCCTCTCAGGTTGGTAAAACTGTAATTTGTTTAAAGTTACTAGCAATTTATCTTGTCAGGTACTGCATTATTAGGAACTCAAGAGATGGCACTAAATTTATGAGAAGTATCAGACTATTAATTCTCAATGAGAATCTAAAATTCATCACATTCTTTTCTTCCTGGTTTTGCATGATGTGATTAACTTATGCTTGTATAAGATAAAGGAAAGCTGAAGATTGGTTGGCAAAATGGAAGCCTCTGGCTTATGCTATTCATCGGAGGATCCCTATTTCTTCCAGGGGTTTTTTCCTCTTTTCCTTATTGTATGCAAAACTGTTCAATGAAAATGAGCCCTTAGACCTTGTGCCCTTGAAAAATCATCTAGCAATATCTGAATTTACTTCAAGATTTCCTTATCAATTCTTAAAAGTAAGATTTTCTTGGGAGAGCGGGGAAGAGGGAGAAAGAGAGAGCAAGATTGAGAGTGACAGAATGAGAAAAGAGTAAACCAGACAGAGTGAGGGAGAGAGAGAACAAAATAGCCTTTGGCAGCAGCTGTAAAACTACCACACACACATTTACACTCAGCCTGCTTCCAGAAGTTATGTGAGATGCCCTACTAAATTAAATATTAAACAATTTTTTCAATGGTCCAATTTTTTAAAGAGTGATAATAAAGAGAAAATTTTTATCAAAACAGAAAACACTGGCCAAAGATAATAAAAAAAATACTGAATATCTCAATTTAACTCTGTTTTTCCTGCAGCCAAAGCCAAATTTGAAATTCTATAAAACACAAGTTCTTCATTATCCTGTTGACGGAGAGAAAATCATTGCAGTAGTAGATACCACTGCCTCTTAGACTTTGGCCCCATAACAAAATGTGCATCGTGTGAACCGTGATTACAGAAATCAGATTTAAATCAGTGTGTGTCTTCCTACTGCCTTCAGCTGTGGGGACAGAGCAGGATAATCTGAAGTTCATACGTTTTTTGAAAGGTGGAAACTACACAGGCATTACACTCTACAGGGTAGGGTGGCCGGTGCCACGGCATCCCACACTAGTTACCTGACTTACCTGGCGGTCATGCACAGCACCTGGGCCAGCAGCTCTGCCGCCTCCTCCAGCTCAGATCTTGTTTTTCACTTTCTTTGAGTCCTAATCAGGTGTACGTGAGTGGCTCTGTGGCAAAGGACTCTGGATTCCACTGCTGGTTACTGGTGTCGTCCAAGTCAGAACTGGTGTGAGATACGGGTTGCAGCTGATACTGGTGGAGTCCATTCTGTCCCTGTATGTTGCAGTTTGTCCTCACTCTTCCCCAGTTCACTTCGGGCTATTCTTCCTGACCCTTGGTCTTGCTGACCTACAGGAAACTCATTCCCAACACGAGAGTCAGAGTAGACAGTCTTCCGTAGGCTTCACCAACTCCTGCAAATGACTACAGTCTAATTTCTATGATGCACTCCCTATGTCGTCATTTTTAGTTTTGTCTGCCTGATCAGACCCTATCTGATACCTAAAGTGATGCCTGCAACTGGGATGCTGTCAAAAGGTAAAGCTAAAACCTGTGGCATTTTCTTTGAGACTATGTAGTAGGCAAAAACTAGAATATTCTTGGTGGCTATAAGCCTGAAAGACAATGAAAAAATTGTTATTGAATGCTGAAAAAAATTGTATTATTTTGACAACACTCTGGCCCACAGTAACATGGGAAATATAAAATAAACTTAAGGGAAAAGTGTTTGGCTAGGGAGATTTCTAGACAAAAATTTGAAAGTACAAATTAATTTATTTTAGTCAGATAAGTAAGAAGAGCCCTTGAACTAACAATTTATTGATTAGCTAGTTAACTGTCTACGTTGTTCATTGTGAGGCTAGCAGCACTAGGTTGGAAGCTCAGTTAATGTCTCTCCTCTTATAGTCCCAGCGCCTCCACCAGGGTCTGCCATGCAATAGGTCGTAAACGTTTCATGGTGAGGATATTCTTTCTGATGTACAGACTGAAGAAAACATAACTGAAAAGATTGAGAAACTTGGCTGTAGGCTTTTGTTTAAGTTAAGACTTTATTATTTTTAGAGTAGTTTTAGGTTCACAGCAAAATGGAGGGGAAGGTAAAGAGATTCCCCAGACAGCCTCTTGCATTATCAGCATCCCTCACCACAGCAGTGCATTTGTTACGGCTGATGTGACCATATGGTCGCATCAGCCATAACATAATCGCCCAAAGCTCGTAGTTTATATTATGGCTCACTCTTGGTGTTATACACTCTGTGAGTAGGATGTGTGTCTATCCTTATGGTATACAGAGTATTTTCACGGCCCTACAACTCCTCAGTGCTTTACCTACTCAGCCCTCCTCTCTCTCTCCAACCCCTGGCAACCACAGATCTTTGTACAGTCTCAATGGTTTTTCCTTTTCCAGGATATCATATCAAAGAGTATGCATTGGCTTCTTCCACTTACTGATACACATTTTAGGTTCTTCTCTAAAATGCATGGCTAGAAAGCTCATATATTTTTAGTGCTAAATAACATTTCACTGTCTGGAGGGACCACAGTTGATTTATCCATTCACCCACTAAAGGATATCCTGGTTGATGCTAAGTTTTGGCAATTATGAATAAAGCTTTTAAAAACATCCATGTGCGGAGTTTTATGAGCACATAATTTTCCAGCTGCTTTGGGTAAATGTTAGGAAGCATGGTTGCTGGATGAAATGGTGACTATGTTTAGTTTTGTAAGGAACTGCCCAACTGTTACCCAAAGTGGCCATGCCATTTTGCCTTCTCACAGGATGAATGAGAGTGCCGCTTGTGCCACATGCTTCCCAGCATTGCGTGTTGTCAATTTTCTGGACTTTGGCCATTCTAATAGGTGTGTAGTGGTATCTTGTTGTTTTAATTTGCATTTACTATTTCAGACTTAAAAATGTTTATAAGAAAACATTGAGAATAAAATAAGACAAACAATAAACTAAGAAAAGCATTTGCAAAATATTTATCAAAGGGTTAACATATTTTAGATGTATTTAATATAATGTGAATCAGTAAGACAAATATTAACAGCTCAAACTATAACTATTTAATAATATATGAGTAGATAGATAAAGAAAACAGAAGGATATAAACATAGAAAGTGTTTGATCTTGTCATTATTCAAAAAACCATTAAAACAATAAAATTTGGTTTTTATTTATCTTGGAATTAAGTGTATATGTGTACATTGTATGTATGGAGGGATTCTAAAAATACTTCTGGAAGGAATGGTAAATTGGTATAAAAGCCTTAAACATGGTCATGTACTTGGACTCTACAATTCCAGCTATGTGAATTCACCTTAAGGAAATCGTCAGTGATGTACACAAACATTGATGGACAGCAATGTTTATTCACATGTCATTTACAAGTTAACAATACATTACATTTTCAACAATAGACCACTTACTAATGCATAGTGTATCCACATAATTAAGCATTGGGCAACCATTTAAAGTCATATTCACACTCGAAGAATTTACATAGAATGTGAATAAAAGAAACCAATCTTTATTTGGCCCCCAAAGAAAACAGCATATAAAAACTGCATATTGTATACCATATGGTCTTAATTTTGTGAGAAACATATTTATATTGCTGTGCATACATTTTTTTACGAATTTGTTCACACAAAATCAACTGGGACAAAATAAACGAAAGTGTTAACAGTTGTTATTGAAGGTTGGTGAGACTGTAACTGATTTATATTCTTGACATATTTTTGTATTTTCTAACTTGTTACTGTAGACCTTTCTTATTCTTATGACAATTTTTAAAAGAAAATAAAGGATATGAAAAATAGTATGTCATGATTGTATGATGTGTTATGATCTAAATCAGAGGGTTTGATTCTTGAAGCCTGGGGTTTGCCCCCTGAAAGAGACTCGAGTTTTCTACACTGGGACCCATCTGTGCCAGTCAACATACGTGCAGGGCTCTATACTTAGGAAACCGAAAGTGGCATCAGTACAAACTTGATTAAGCAGATCACGTAATGAATTAGAGCATAAACAGGCACAGGCAATTGAGCCAACCTAAACTCAGATTCAAAAATAAATTTATTTTTGCTAAGTCATAGGAAAAATCATAGCTGTTTGTGAATCTCCTGTTTCAGTTCTCAAATAATAGGGACAACTGAAAGTAAATTAATTGGGTTTTTTCAACTGATATATTTGATTGAATGTCTTCTCTATTTTTTTTTCAAATTAACTAGCTACTGTTATTGTTTCCAATCCAGATCTTTGCTGCAGGGATCATGCTGAGACATATACATCCTTAACTAATTCAAAACCTTGTCCTTACAACTCGCTTCATCTCCCTGGGAGTTTGAATAAGTGGGACAGAATTTGAGTTCAGTGCTCACAGAATTAGATTTAGCAAATGAAGTACGGAAATAATGTTTTGTATTTGAGATAACCTGGCCTTCAGTGAGGGAAGAGGCTGCAGCATTTATAACAAAGGCTTTTGTTCAGAGATCATGTGAGTGTAGTTTTATTACTGCATTCACAGAGGTCACATATTCATTCAACAAATATTTATATAGCTCTGTTATACAGACAATCCTCTAGGTGTTGAGCAAACTAGATAGATACATTTTGTACTCTCATATATCCACATATAAGTACATAAACATAATATATGGTAATACATATTATAAATGTATCTATGAGTTATATTTATGAAAATAGTAATTTCAGAGGGTGATAAATAAAATACATAGGGTGTTAGGACAGAGAGTTAGTTGAGGAAATTTGGACTGAATTCTCTATTAATTTCCAGAGTTGCCATAGAAATGATTAAAAACTGAGTTGTGCAAAACCACAGAAATGTGTCCTCTCACAGTTCTGGAGGCTAGTGGTCTGAAATCAGGATGCCGGCAGGGCCACGCTGTCACTGCTGGCTCCAGGAAGGACTCCTTCCTGGTCTCCTCTAGCTTCTCAGAGTGGCTAGCAATCACTCGCATTCTCGTGCTGCTAGATGCCTCTCATGCATGACTCTCCTTCCTTTTTCACTTCTTTCATATGTCTTCCTCATCACAGAGCTCTCCCCTCTCTGTTCCCTTGGGTCTAATACAGCTGCAAGTTATTGACATGTGGAAAGCCCTCTTCAAATGCCCCATACAAATGCAGTGGGGCTGTGGGAAAAGCAGGGACCTGGAGTCACATGGAACCAGGACAGCTGTTCCATCTCAACTACTTCAGGTTCTGTGTAACACTTCACTTCCCTCAGCCTTAGTTTTCTCATGCATTCAGTGAGTTGCTGTGAGGATTACTTTAGATTATATATTGTGTGTGTGTGTGTGAAATATGATACTGTGGGTACAGTGCCCCATGTTTGCCAACACAGGAGAAAACAGCGGATGTAGCAGTTGGCAAAACATGGACTGTAGCTTTGGATTCAGATATATCCATACAAAAAATGAGACCTTGTGCATTCAGTTATTAACTGAACCTCAGTTTCCACCAATACCCTGGTGGACTACCCTGTTATAGGATTATGGTGACAATATCAGGGTGGACTCAAAAAAATGGAATTTTCTTCCGGAAGGTGGGCCCCTTGGAGTATAGATGTCCCCCCACCATGAATATTCTAGGAACCCATCTGTATCAGTGTACCAGCTGGTGTTGTTGTGAGAGGCTGCATTTGGCATCAGTGAATTTTTTTTAAGACAACATGTTTGCCCATTTCATGATGGGTGATTTACAAGTGCATCTGTCCACACTAGGCTGAGTGTTCAGCAGTTTTTGACAAAAAACAGCATGACCCCATGCCCCACCCTCCCTATTCACCCAGTCTGGCCACAAACAACTTTTTTGTGTGTTTCCCCAGATGATAAAAGTCCTCAAAGGGAAAGGTTTTGCCAGTGTGGGAGAGGCGAAACAAAAAAAAATACAGTAAAATCACTAAAAGGCATCAAAATCGTTGAGTTCAAAAACTGTTTTGAGCAGTGGAACAAAACATCTTGATAGGTGTGTTGCATCAAATGGAGAACCCTCTGAAGGTGACTGAAGTTTAAACATGTAAGAAAAAATACACGATTTTTATAAATAAATTCCTTTTTGAGGGGTCCCCCCTCCTATGTAAATCACATGGAAAGTTCCTGGAACAGGGGGAACTCAGGGACGATGGTTTCCTTCCTCTTCCCTTTGCCCAGATGTGGAATCCTGCTGGCCAGAAGGCTGATTATTTACGATCATCATCTATCTAGTGCAGAATTCCCGAAATTGTTTAAACTTTAGCTTTTCTCCAGAATTCTTCTAAAAGAGAAACCAATTCCCCTCTCTCCCATCACTATCATCAAAGTGAAAACATGTGATCAGTCAACAGATAACCAATGTCCAGGAGCATAGGAACAAAGTTAGAGAACTTCCCCTCTGCCTGCTGCAGATGATAACTGTGTGATGTGGTGATGGACAGTCAGGTGTCTTGTTGTCCCCACATTTCTGGGCGTCTCAGAAAAACCTACTCTTGGGTCTTTGGGGAGGGTGATAATTTCCCCCTTCTACCTTTTTTTTCTTTTACTTCTTATGGCAAGTCTTGTACTAAAATAATATAAAATCAACACAAGGCCAGGTTATTAACAGGGGAAAACCCAATATGTGGGCACAACAAAAAATCACAGATGATGCTCAGATCATGAAGTGAAGCTCACAGAGATCATTGAACCAGGTACATTTTTATACTCTGTAGACAAGAAACAATAAATTCATGGAGAATTGACAGGACAAAGAAAGTTAGTGCTCATGAAAGGAATCTAAGCCAGGTTTGGGCTTCGTTAGTAAATTAGTAACGGCATGACAAGGTTTGTTTATACAGGCTCTTTTGGACACTGGGTATTTGTTTTAACCCTCGTGATAAGGTTGTCTCCCAGCCCTCAGCAGCATGGAGGATACCTATTACATGATTTATTTCCCGCATTTAGAGAGATCAGAGGAGAGTCAGGGAGCTCCTTCCACCCCTGCTGCTTCTCCAAGGATGTCAGTTCGAAATAATCGGCAGGTCATCTGTTTCCTCGGTTGGCCTGGGCTGGATCCCGACTCCTCCGATGGCAGCCACGCAAACCGCACAGAAACTTGCAGAAAGGGGATGAACTGAACCCTGTAGCCTGGTACTCAGCCTTGTTTTACATCTCTTTTCTAACAGACTCTGCAGCTACAGCTCCAAGACCCAGTTACTATGGTGTTTGGTTTAGAGCAAGGTGTTCAATAGCAAAGGCATTCTCAAAATATCTGCTAAATAGATGATGTGCTCTGAGGTCATCTTTCAGTTTTACTGGCTTCTAGAGAAGTCGAAAACTGTGAACTAAGCTTGAGGTTTAGGCAGCATTCTATCATTCCTTTTCCTTTTTTTAAGAGTGTCATCTTATATCAGTGACTTCCTGCCAGAAACACAAAGAGGAAGGAAGGTGAGGATGCCAGAACAGCCAGATTCCTTTTGTGCACAGCCTGAACCTTTCCTGCCACCCCAGGGATTTGGGACTCTGAGAAGCACTGAGGGCCAGTGAGCGCTTAACCTTGCAGCTGCACAGGGTGCAGCCTCCGGCTGTGCTCCCCTACTTCCTTCTGGATCTGGAGCTGGGGGTGAACAAAAGTGCCAAGAACTGCAGTACACTCTGGGACTCAGAGCATGAATGGACCAGAGGAAAGTCCGGGAACTCGGCGTTCTGCAGTGTCTTTAAGGTTAGACAAACAGAACACTGGAAATGAGCTGGGACTCGAGACAGAAGCACCACAGGTCAAGTGAACCTAACTCACCATAGGGCTCTGCACATTGCTTTTGAAAGTCAAAAAGAAAAGTAGGCAGCACGCTAGGCACTTACTAGGCCCTCAACCTATAGAGGGGCCGGCAGAAGTAATGCCTGCTTGAGTGTGGTTGACAGGGTAATAATATGGGTGTAATACTTTTAGTTTTAATGTGAACATTTCACCTAAAATATCATATGGTGTGGCTGAGTGTGATATTGTTAAATTACAGAATTACATGCTGTTATTATGCAACAAAAGATTTTGTAATAAAAAAAGCACAGGGTCCATCATTATTTGTGGCAGACCCTGTACTTTGTGATTTACCAATAACTACTATTGGTCAGGTGCATAATCAAGTCAAGATCAACAGTTAAGCAACTGAGTAGAAATGATGGCCAGGAGAGTGAGAGGGCTGTGTGTTTTTATCACCTGCAGGAAGCTGAAGGTCTGTGGTAGGCTGGGAGAGAAATCTGGCTTAAAAGCAAATACCCTCTCTAAAAGGCATCACAAAAATTTGTTCTGATCAGCCTTAAATTTGTAAAGTGCTGATTCTCGATTCTGTTGAAGAGTTAATTTGATGTGGGGGGGGGGAGGGGTGCGGCATTCCTTACCTAGAAAGAAGCAGGAGGAAGGGTTTGAGACACTCAGGGCAAACTCTGCCTACTACCTGTGTTTGCAGAGTAGCCCTTGGTTTGTTTTAACTCTCGCTGAGCCGTGCGCCCAGAAAACTGCCTCACCTTCCCAAGTCTAATCTGTTAAATAGGCAGGGTGGTGCCACTCTGGTCGCCAAACCTGGATGACAGGACTGATGGCCTACCTCTGCCAACTCTTCAGTTGAAAGCATTTTTTTTATCACTGGAGGAATTACTTAATACACATTAAAACTTAGAACACAATTAATTGAAAATAATGCTTAACAATATTTGAGAGCATGTGTAGAATATTATACCTTTGAAAAAAGACAAAAGACAATATAGTAAGTTGATGTCAGGAACTTTTTAAAAAGAAAAACCTCCCCTAAGGGGCTCAGTAAACACTTAGTCAGTATTACCCAGTGACCATGGATGAACCTGCCAGTGTTTAAAACAGAAATAGATAAAGTTTAAGGACAGTGACCCATTTTCTCTGCATTTGACACATAAAATCCAACCTTCTTATTGAGTTCTAATCACTGGGTGATCCTGAAATGCATGAATATGTTAAATACTGCTTTCCCTTTCTCCCCAGAGAGTCTAAAAACTTAGGTATGACATGTTTAAATAGAAAGATGGGTTCATCTACAGAAATAAAGCTTAGATTCTAAAGCAGTTATGCAGTTTCCCCAACATTTTAGAGGTTCTCATGTTCACGTCCAACAAATAGTAAATAAGCTGAAGGTTGGTTTTCATCCCATGCATTAAAAATAGGTCCTGTGGAGCATCTTGGGAGTCTGTTTGGATTTACGTGGTCACATGTCAACAAGGCTATTCATGACCTTCCTCCCATGTCCAGTGTCATCATCTTTGCCCTTTATCATGACCCCCTTCTGACTACCCTGGTCCTCAGCTCCTATCCAGCCGAAATGGAAGAGGGCACACTAGGGGGCATTTGGAGGACTGGCAGACAGGACTAATAAGCACATACAGTATTTGTTTCATTAGGACATGGCAAAGCAGATAGGAGGCTTTCAAAATAGAGTAGAGTTATATTTTATTGAGTAAATGAACAAATAAATGACTGAGTAAGTGCCTATAAGGACTAAACAACTGACATATTTTATGTAGTTCTGCAATCTACTTCTATAGACATTAAAAAAAAAATCCCCAAAAGACCATAGTGATAGAAGAAGTTCAGGATCATCTGTCATCCCAGGGCAACTATGTTCAAGGTCTGTCTTACTCCTAACGGGGGGGAAACAACAGCAGCAGCAGCAACAAAGCAACAACCACTTATATAAAAGTTTATTGAATAAAAGCATGACTATCTCCTGTGCTCAGCATTGGAAGGGTCATTAAAATTGTCTAATCAAGTGGTTTTTAAACTGCAAGTGAGTTAGGAAATCAGTGTGACTGTCCTTTTGAAATCTGTGTTGTAGTTATATATGTACATCATTTATATGTGATATTTATATGTTCTTATGTATAATAACTGAAACAAAAATGTTACACACTTCTATATGTGTGTGTAACTTGGTGACTCAGGCTATAGATGAAAGGCAAAATATCAGATAAGCACTGGATTATTCACACTGCTTACCTGCCTCTACAGTTTACCTCTGAAATGGTCAGCCTGATTCTACTTGAATATTCCCATTGCTTATTGACTCATTGGATAAGTGCCTTGAACTGTACTGAGTCAAATTCTGTCTTCCTGGAGCTTACTTACTGCATTGTCCTTATATCTACCCCTAGGCAATTTTCAGACAAGCCTAATCTTTCCTCCCCATACTAACCCTTCAATTAATATTTAAACTGAGACGTGTTGTCCCAACTAAGGGTTTGCTTCACCTTATGAAAAATTTCAAGCCTCCAGGTGTCCTTTTAAGTGGCTTTGTGAACCTTCACAGACCAGGCTTCTCTATGCCCCAAGTCTGGGCTGAGCGTAGTTCTTGGAAAGTCATAAAGCATTAGGTGGGTCTGCAGAGAGAGGGGCCAGATATGACTATACCCTGCTCAGAAAAAGAAAATAGAAGAGTTTCAGAAGTGGCCACGTGTATCATTTGCAAAGCTGCACTACTTATACACATCTGGGAAGCACACACGAGAAGCTTCCCCTCCTCCCAGCAGCTCCACTTTGAGAATGACTGAAACACGCCGGCGTCACCACTCGCAGCCCGGAGCACACACTGAGTGGGTGGGAGCTGGGAGTGGGGCGAGGTGGCTCATAAAGACTTATTTTAGTCGGAGATTATAGAACCACACACGTTACTATAAATACGTATAAATATCTCATGCTCACTTCCTGAGAAAAACATGTTAGTTTATGTTCACAATTGTTTTTTTAAGCAGCTATAAATACCAGGGACTCAATATCTAAATCTGAACAGCTAATTAAAATTTTAAAAAAGAAAAGCTTATCTTCAGTTCCATTTTTAGGAAACATTGCAAACGTAGACTGACAGCTTAAGCAAAGACAGCTGTTTGGTTGCACATGCAGAAGCATGATTTAAAAAGAAGAACTTGTTAAAACTGGTCTTAGCTAAGTTTTTTTTCATTGAAGTTGAGGATTTTCCCCATATTTTGACTAAAAGGCTTGGAATATGCATTTCCTCAATTTACTTTGCAATTTGTATTGCTTCAGAGTTTATAATTAGTTTCTTTCTCTGATCAAAAATAAATGTCAGAATCAAAGCTTCTAAGTAAAACTGCTGTTCTTTCTCATCAACAATAATTAAAGAATAAAATACATTTAATAAAATTTACTGAATGAAAAAAATGCTAGTTAGTTTTGAGAACGGATAACCCATGAGTTTATAAAGAATGGAAATCTAGAATAGGGTTTATGTATAAATAGGGAATATAAAAAGACCGTCAAAACAATACTGAAGAGAACGTTTGCCGTTTCAGTTGTTAAGTACAGAAAAATGGAGATTTCAATGACAGATGAAAAAAACAACATGGTCACTGACCAGCTGTTTTATCTTTGTATGTTACTTAACTGTCTCTAAGATTTAGTATTTTTCTTTATAAAATAATTCTTTTTTCTTAATTGATAAAAATTTTATTTGGGGACTTTTGAGTTTTTTATTGTTATTCTATTACAGTAGTCTCAATTTTTCCCCTTTTTCTCCTCTGCCCAGCCCACCCCCCGCACCCACAGTCAATCCCCCCAGTTGTCCATGTCCATGGGTCATTCATACGTGTTCTTTGACTAGTCCCTTCCTCTTCTTTCCCCCCTTATCCCCCTCCCCTCTCCTCTCTGGCCTCTGTCAGTCTGCTCCCTGTTTCCATGTCTCTGGTTCTATTTTGTCCACTAGTTTATTTCATTCATTTAACTCCTCTTATAAATGAGATCACATGGCATTTGTCTTTCACTGCCTGGCTTATTTCACTTAGCATACCAGTCTCCAGTTCCATCCACACTGTCACAAAAGGTAGGAATTTCTTCTTTCTTTCTGCTGCGTAGTATTCCATTGTATAAATGTACCACACTTTTTTAATCCACTTATATACTGATGGACACTTAGGCTGACTCTGACTCTGGCTATTGTTAATAGTGCTATTAACGAACATAGGGGTGTATAGGTTCTTATAAATTGGTGTGTCAGTATTCTTAAGGTATATTCCCAGCAGTGGAATCACTGGGTCAAAAGGTATTTCCATTTTTAAGGTTTTGAGAAAATTTCATACTGTTTTCCACAGTGGCTGCACCAGTCTGCATTCCCACTAACAGTGAGCTAAGGTTCCTTTTTCTCCACATCCTTGCCAGCAAGTATTGTTTGTTGATTTATTAATGATGGTCATTCTGACAGGAATAAAGTGATATCTCATTGTGGTTTTAATTTGTATCTCTTTGATGGCTAATTCTAAAATTATTTATTTAAAGTCCACTTTGTGCCAGGCATTGTTCTGGGTGCTGTGTTTATACATAAGTAGGATGAAGAAAGCTGTGGTCAATGTTGATTCTTTGACAATTATTAACGAGGGAGGGTAAGCAACTGAAATTACACTCAGACTCTTCTTCTGAGCTCTACATTTATATATTCAACTACCAGCTGGGTTGTGTCCCAGGCATGTCAGATTTTTACTGTGTGCATAACTGAACTCCTGATTTTTCTCCAAAATTCTCTCCATTTCCACCTTTCCCATCTCAGCCTTCCCTCCCAAGGAGCTCATGACTCAACCTGAGAGCAGCCCTTAGCCCTTCCCGCATTCCCTATCCAATTCATTGCCAAGTCCCTTTGAGTTTATTTCCAAAATACATTTAGAATAATCTGCTTACTATCTGAAACCATAATTGCTTTTTTAGTGGTTGTCTTTATGACCCAACGACCAATGTAATTTTTTTAATAAATTAAAAAAAACAACAACAAAATGAAACAAAAGTTCCCTTCCATTCTTAGAAGCTTTTAGACTGTCCGTTGCTCTTGGGATAAAATTTCAAATATGTAACATGGTCTTCAGCGCTCCATACCATTTGGCCCACCTACCAATCTAGCATTCATTGTCGTTCTCTCCTCTCCTCCCTGGTTTCTGTCTCCCACCTGCACTGTCCTTGTGTCTGTTTTCTTGCCTTTCAAACTCACTCTCACCTCAGGGCCTTTGCACAGGATTTCTGTCTGCCCTGAAGGCTCTTGCCAAGGCTCCTGATTAATTTCAAAATTTACTTCAAGTCTCAGTTTAAATGTCTTCTTTTCAAAAATGCTTTTTGGAACTCAAACAATTTAAATGAAGCCTCACCCTGCTTCCTCCTTTGCATCACCTGATGCTTTTCATCCCCTAGCACTTGTAGAATTTTCTTCCTGTATCTGTGCATGCACTTACTTGCCTACCGTCTCTTTTCTTTCTCAGACCTCATGTTCCACAAACGCAAGGGCCACATCCACTTCCTCATGCTTGTGTCATTGTACCTGGCGCATAGTAAAAATTTAACACTTTTTGTGTAAATAACTCTATAAATTGCTGAATGCACGCAGGAAAAGAAAGATGAAACATAGCTGTGGTAGAATTTTTGAACTCTACGAGATAGGTAAATAATGAACAAAATTAGGAAACCGTGTGGTGGTAATGAAAAGCACAGGATTGAAGATCAGAAAGTAAGAGTTACAGGGGCAGCTCTGTCGCTTAATTAGCTCCGAGATTTTGGAAAATGTATTTACCTTCTGCAATACTTGTTTTTTTGATCTGTAAAATACCAGTGGTACTGTGAAAGTCAAAAGAAAAAATATATGTGAAAGCACTTTGTGATTGTAATGCAGTATAAACTTTCCGTTGTTAAAACAAAAATGTCCAGGAATAATTCAGTTGAAGTTTAGGCATAAATTTCCAGTGCTGTCTTCTATACTTTCCACCTTCGTGAAGTTACCAGAGAGATAAATTTATATGCAAAGGTAGCATTGAATTAAACTCTGTATGCTTACTTTCTTTCATTTATTCATATAATAAGTCAATATATATTCACTGGATACATTCTATGTGCCAGCCACTATACCTTTATTATCTTTAATGCTTTAAAGATATAAATAAAAACGTCATAATTTTCATCTAAAAAAATAAACCTGGCGCCCTAGTGATAGAAACAGGAGGATCAAGTAACTCAGCCAGAGTTCAGAGAAACCTTCTCAGAGGAGATTTGGGAGGTAAAATAATATTTGGAAATGAACTCATTTTTCACCACTTACCTTGGGCACATTGTTTAGCCGAATTTTTTGGTCACAACTGAGGTCAATAATATCTATTTCTAGTATTGTTGGGAGAGTAATTTAGTTAGTATACAAAGACAATTAGGTATACAAGTCACTTAATAAATATTTGCTCTCCTCTTTCCCTTTGTTTTCTCAAATCTCTTCATCAAACACAGAAGAACTAGCCAAGCACATTTATTGCTGGCAAACAGTCCATCTATCTGGAGGATGAAACAGCACCCACCAGTGCCCATAAGCAAATGCGCTCGTCCAGAAGCTGCTTCTTGGGAATGGCCTTCATCATCTCCTGCCTTTGCTGCAGAAAGCAAAAGTTCTTTAAGATGCCTTCTTTGATATGATCTTATTTACATGCAATTTTTGAAAACGTGCTAAAGTTTTTTAGATCCTGTTGTCCACATCATTCACTGAAAATATTTGTATAAGAAGGGAAAGAGTGGAGTGACAGCAATTAAATGCTTTTAAGCACATGTGGAGTTACCTTTGGCAAAGAGCATCAGGAAATCATAACCTTATAGCTTATGTCACATTTTTGGGGAAAAGAAATCAACATTATTTTCCTGTGGGTGATCCTGTCTTCTCAACAATTTTGAGATTCATTAATCTCTCAAATTCCTGTGAAGGCTTTTAGGCAGTATTCAAGGGGAGCTGTTCCATGTCACAAAGAAATATTATTCAGGCTTTTTGAAGACAGAGCTTGCCGTTGATTTGAGAGCAATACAACATAGAATTTAAAATCACATGGAATTTGGAGTCAGATAGCCATGGGCTCAAGTCATCTTATTATAGTGGAAGGATTTGCAGAGTGCATTAGGTTCCTATTGCCAGTGTAACAAATTGCCAAAAACTCAGTGGCTTAAAACAATATAAATTTACCCTGGTCGGTGTTGCTCAATGGATTGAGTGGTCGCCAGTTCGATTCCCAGTCAGGGCACATGCCTAGGTTGTAGCCGGGTCCTTAGTTGGGGGTATGCAAGAGGCAACCACACATCAATTATTTCTTTCCCTTTCTCTCTTTTTCCTTCTGACTGAAAGTAAATAAATGAAATCTTTTTAAAAACCCACAAATTTATTATCTTACATTTCAGGAGGCCAGAAGTCTAAATTGCTTCTGTGGTGATACATTCCTTCTGAAGGATCCATGGGAGACTTTGTTTCTTGCCTTTTCTAGCTTCTGGAGGTTGCCTACGTTCCTCGGATCATGGCTTCTTCCTCCATTTTAAAAGCCAAGCAGCTGAGCGTCTTCTCTCCCTTCTGACTTCCTACCCTCCTCTTCGAGGACTCTTATGAGTACGTGGACTGACCCAGAGAATCCAAGATGATTTTCACATCTCATATTTTTAACTTATTCACACCTATAAATTTCCTTTGTCCTATAAGTCTCATTTGCAATATAAGGTTTCTTTCTGCCTATACTCATAGCTTCCAGAGATTAGAACATGGACAAATTAGGGTAGCCACTATTCACCCGACAACAGGAGTAAACTGTCATTGCTTCAATCTCTTATCTGTAACATGAGGATTACAGTAGTTCCAACCTCACAGGGTTGTTATGAGAATTAAATATAATTGTGCACATTGTTAACACTAGTATAAGAATGTTTTACTTGTTCAGAAGCTTTCAACACATTAATGGGGAAAGTAGATCTGATTCTTGGTCTTAGTGGAAATATACTTTAAGTAATCATAAAAATAAATGTATGCTTGAAATCTGTAATAAGTGCTGCTAAGGAACAGTAAAGGATACATTGGCAAGGAGACCAGATCTAGTCTAGAAGGATCAGGGAAGACCTCTAAGTGAGTAGCTTTTAGTTACATCTTAGGAATAAATACAAGTTACCTAGCTGACATAAAAAATAAAAAAAACTTTCCAGAAAGAAGAAAAGTATGTGCAAAGACCCAAGTCAGGAATGAACGTGGTACATTCAAGAAATTGGAAGACAAAGTCACGGAGGAAAAGTGGCAAATTAGCATGCTATGGAAATAGTCAGTGACCAGAATAGGTCATGCTCAAAAGGTTATGTGAAGATTTGGGACCTTATCCTAAAAGTAATAGCAAGAGGGATCTGATCAGACGGCTCATTAGAAAATATTGCTCTGGATGCCATGTAGAGAGAGCATGGTCTTTGTCCAGGTGAGAGAAGATGAGGTGTCACAGACGGGGCTCCCCAGGATGAAAATTCTGAGGTGGAGATCCCCAGGCAGCTGCTTTATTATGGAGGGCTCTTGAGTTCAATGCCTCAGATGGGTAAGAAACAGAATCGGGCAGAGAAAGGTCTCAGCTGACCCTCAAGGGATGCTCTGAAGGGCAGATGACCCCTCCAAGTGGAGGAACCGATGCAGGCTTTTGTGTCCTCATGCCCATCAGTCACTAGCTAGAGCTGCAGCAAGAAGGCAGGTGACCGTGTTCAGTGGTGGCAGTCTCTGATGGGGGCTGACAGCTGGACATCTGGAGAAATCTTACAGGGAGTTGTTGGCTGTGCATCCTGGCAACTACCGGGAGTTGCCCAGACAGTGGCAGTGAAAATGGAAAGTGGGTAGATCTGAGAAATATTTTGTGAACAGAACTGACAGAACTCGGTGCTAGCTATATATGGGCAGATATGATCTACATAAGGACAAGAAGAAAAGGAGATATCAAAGATTATAGCTGGGTTTCTGACCTCTATAACTGAACAGATATTAGTATCATATTTGTATACATATGTATTGATTGGTTAAATAAGTGAGTCTCTACTTCAGAGAAAAGGAGTAGGCTAGGATTTAAAATGTGGGAGCAATCAATAAATAGGAGATAAGAAGCATAACAATCACCTCAAGAAAGAGCAGAACAAGAAAAGGTTGGCAAAGCCTTGAGTAAGACAACAATTAAGATAGGTTATATGTATTAACCCCTTATCAGATGAAGCATGGGCAAATATGTTGCCCCATTCAGTGGGTTGTCTTTCTATTTTATTGATGGTTTCCTTTGCTGTGCAAGAACTTTTTAGTTTGATGTAGTCCTTTTTGTTTATTTTTTTTGTTTCCCTTGCCTGAGAAGATATATCAGATTAAATATTGCTATGAGCAATGTCTGAGATTTTACTGCTTATGTTTTCTTCTAGGATTTTTATGGTTTCATGTCTAACATTTAAGTCTGTAATCCATTTTGAATATATTCTGTGTGTCGTGTAAGAACGTAGTCTAGTTTCATATTTCTGCACGTATCTGTCCAATTTTCTAATACCATTTTTTAAATAAACTATCTTTAGCCTATTGTATGTGCTTGCTTCCTCTGTCAAATATTAATTGACTATAGAAATGTGTGTTTATTTCTGGGCTGTTTATTCTGTTCCATTGATCTATGTGTCTGTTTCTAAGCCAACACTGTGCTGTTTTGATTACTATAAAGAACTTATAAAACTCAACACCAACCCCCCCAAATAATCCAATTAAAAAAGAGCAAAGAATATGAATAGAAGCTTCTCCAAAGGGGATATAGAGATGGCCAATAGACATATGAAAAGATGCTCAACATCACTAATCATCAGAGAAATGCAAATTAAAACAACACTGAGATATTACCTCACATCTGTCAGAATAGCTATCATCAATAAATCAACAAAAAGCAAATGATGGCCAGGATGTGGAGAAAGGGGAGCCCTTTTGCACTGTTGCTGGGAGTGCAGACAGGTATAGCCACTGTGGAAAGCGGTATGGAGATACCTCAAAAAAACTAAGAATAGAACTACTTTATGACCCAGTGATTCCACTTCTTGGAATTTATCCAAAGAAAGCTGAAACACTAATTCGAAAGAACACAAGCACCCCTATGTTCATTGCAGCGTTATTTACAATAGCCAAAATTTGGAAGCTTCCCAAGTGTCTATCAGCAGATGAGTGGATAAAACAACTATGGGACATTTACACAATGGAATACTACTCAGCCATAAATAAGAAGAATTTTTTACCCTTCGTGACAGCGTGAATGGACCTGGAGAGCATTATGCTAAGTGAAATATGTCAATCAGAGAAAGACAAATACCATCTGATTTCACTCATATGTGGAATCTAATGAACAAACTGAACTAACAAATGAAACAGAAACAGCCGCATAGACAGAGAGCAGGCTGACAGTTCCGGGGGGTGAGCGTTTGGGGGTGGAGGGACTGAGCAAAAAGGAAAAAGGACTCATGGACGTGGACAGCAGTGTGGTGATTGTGGAGGGTGGGGGAGGGGGGTATATGTGGGCTAAATGATAATAAAGAAAATAAATTTTTAAAGAAAGATGGGTTACATAAATTTCTTGGTACTCAATAAAAACTCAGTAAAAATTCTGTTGCCGTAAAGCTACTTTTTACATTTAGTGAGGGAGGTGGCTGCCACAGGTGTGGTACCTGTGCCAGTAAAGCCGTAGTCACAGGCAGCAGGGCAGCGGGTTCTGCCATGGAAACACCGGAACCAGCACCAGCTGCCGTGCTTGTGAGATGAACATCAGCTCACTAGGAATGTCTTCTAAGGAAGCATCCTCCAGGAAGAGGTCATCCTGGACTCCTGTCTGTGTTCCACTCCTTACACCGGAGCCTTCAGCGACCCTTTTGACTTTACCTTCATTATATGCCCAGAATCAGATCACTTCTTACCACCTGCACAACAGCCTCCCTGGCTGAGGCCTTCACCATCTCCTGCCTGGATCATTTTGGAATGTTCTGAGTAGGCTTTTTGCTCCCGAAGTCCATGTCGTCTCCTTGAAAATCTATTCTCTACAAAGAAATGCCAGTTATTTTTTAAAATTATAAGTAAAATCATGTCATTGCTCTGCTTCAGTGTCTCTTACAGAGTAAATGCTAAATCCATGAAAAAGCCTACGAGTTTATACTCAGTCTGCATCTGCCCTCTTCCCACTGCCTTCGTTCCCGACCTCCTCTCCTCCCACTCTTCTCTGGCCCCTCTGTTCTGACCACGCTGGTCTCCTTGCTGTTCTTCACTCATTCCCCAGTGCTCTTGCCTTCAGGCCTCTGCACCTGATGTTCCCCCTACCTACCACACCTTGCCTCCAGATGCCTGCACAGGCTACTCCTTCCCTCCTTCGAATCTTTGCACCCTATCACATTACGAGAAGCTGCCCCTGAATATCCTATGCAAATTTCAACCCCTTTTTCCCTCTTCCATACAACCCTGCTTCATTTATTACTTCTTGACATCATCTGTATTATAAATGTACATCTCTCTATTATTTATTTCTGTAGACTGTAAACTCCATTAAGGTAAGGTAGGGTTTTGGTTTCTTTCATTTGGTGTAACGTGGTTTACTGTTATATTTCCAAGGCCTAGAAAAGTTGAGGTAAAAGTAGACCTTTAATAGATATTGATAAATAAATGAGTGAGTGCATGAATGAATGAATGAATATATGAGAAAAGTATCTAACTCAATTCTAGTGTGGTGCCTTCCACACACCCTCTCCCTTTGTGTATTTTCTAGATCTGATTCAACTGGCTGAGAGGCAAATGAAGATCAGCCAGCTTCTTGGAGTATTAGAAAGTGGACCAGGCAGAAGGTTCAGGAAGAGAAGCTTCTGGGGTCCCGGCTGAAGCAGTTGGTTGAATGTAAGTGCTCCATACATCTGTGGGGGCACTGGCTAGCCTGAAGGTGAAAAGAACAAATTTAAATTCTTCCAAAGAAGGTGTTGTTTTATGTCTGGGTGATGCCAATAATAAATATTAAAAGGAAAAAGTCAAATCATTCCTTTTGAGTACTGTGTGCTTAAAGTACCTGAATACCTTAATTTTTTTATTTTTTAAAGTAAGTATATTTATTGTTAATATATACACAAGCCCAAGGTATCTTGTCTATTGTTATTATCATTAAATTACACTTTCACTCAGTGGTTATAGATTAGCATTTGTACATGGTCCCTGCAGGTCACAGTGTCAGGATGCATGTCACGTCAGCGTTTTGTAGGTAAACCTCCATCCTACTACAATCAGACGTAGAAGGTCCTTGACTGAGCTCTCTCAACAGCTCAGGAGTTGCCATGGGTAGCAACATCCAAAGGGCACAAATGTTTGGAGTACACTTCAACAACTTCTGTGTTAGCAGAAATTTCATTGCAGTTGTTTGGAAAGATGGTGAGAGTTTCAGCCACCCCATGTATGTGTTTGCACTTTCCTGGTGTCAGCTACTTTTTAAAGAAGGGCCCAAGTCCCTAGAATCCTGTTGCCACAGATGAGGCAAAAAGAAATCACCACCTTCTTTCCCCATCACTGAACACAGCTTTTGGTAACATTTCGCCCAAGAACAGGATATTGGCAACTCAACTGTTAAACTTGTCTGTGATTATTCTTCCTTGAGATCACTCTGATGTCACCAGTGTAATTTGAGCCCGGAGCTTTTGTTCAAGCTTTAAATAGCAGCCCCGGAATGATTTTGCTACAGACTCTCTGGAGAGCCTGGGAGCTGAATTCCCGAAGAGCCCACATCTATGAAAGCAAAGCCAAGCCATCAAGCCACCACCATGTCCACCTCGCTGCGGGTCAGCCCGTCCATCCACGGCTACCACTTCGACACAGCCTCGCGTAAGAAAGCCGTGGGCAACATCTTTGAAAACATCGACCAGGAATCCCTGCAGAGGCTCTTCAGAAACTCTGGGGACAAGAAAGCCGAGGAGAGAGCCAAGATCATTCTTGCCATAGATCAAGATTTGGAGGAGAAAACACGAGCCCTGATGGCCCTGAAGAAGAGGACGAAAGACAAGCTTCTCCAGTTTCTGAAGCTGCGGAAATATTCCATCAAAGTTCACTGAGGACAGGAGAACGGATAAGGACGTTATCCGAGGATGGACACTTAAAGACCACGTGAGTTTGTGAGACCCTGACAGGCAGCACCGTGCTGCTCCTTGCAGGCTTCTCCCCTGCCAGGACTTGGGAGGCTGGAAAGGAACAGAGCAAACTGGTGACAAAGAGTCCGACCAATTTCAAGCCTGTGCTGTCACAGTGGAGAACTAAATGCTTTCAGCGAGGATTTGAAAATCCTCCCGGCGGCAAAGGACTGATGCTGGTATCAGGAGAAGTGTCTGGACAGACGTAATGAGAACTGAAGCCGAGGAACACAGATGGCTAAGGACGAATTGCAGCCAGGGTCTCTATGCCAGGCCCTAGGACTGAAGTTCAACCTGAACTTTTTTTTCCCTTAACCAAACTGGGAAGGCGGGGAAGAGGGCGGAGGAGGGAGGGGGGAACAGGGAGAGAGAATACCATGCTTTATCGTTTACTGAATTTTTAATTTTCAAGATGTTTCCAAGTTTCAATGTTGTCTATTGGTATAGATTTTTAAAGATCAGTAACTGATTTTTTATTTGCATTTATTACAGTGCCTGAACTGTGTGCCACATGGGTGAGAGCACAAAGTCACGGAGCTGCCTTACCTTCAGCAGCTCAGTGACATCTGCGCCACCTCCTGGTGTGCGCTGCGGTTTTTATGCATTTCAGATTGGTTGCACAAAAGTAAGAATAATGGGTCCTTCAGAAACCCAAAGTACTGTGAAAGAATTTATATATTTTTAATCTTCTAACTGATGTCAAAGTATAATCTAATTAAATTTCTTACCGCTACTGCAGTGAGCACTAGGAAGTGAATATAATATACTAAATACTTTATAAAGATGCTATGGTTTCTATAATTTATTATACATGACAAATGATATGCAACCATAATAAATTATTATAAACTTGACTGCTCTTGGTCTGTGATGATTAGAATCAAAGGAAAAGTAAGGTGGTAAATTATTAATATAAACTTCCATGAACTATTATAAACTTTCCTAAGGATTTTATTCTAAGAGTAAAAGGTGCTTTCAAACTAGCTTTACATTAATTGCCAAACTTTTTCAAACCAAATTCTTACATCAAATATTTAGAATGTTTCCTACCAACTTTAAAATATAAGGTATAGACACAAAAATTTATTGATTTTCAACATTGTTGTTTATGTATCCATTGAGGGTGAGTTTTAAGGGACTTTTCTCTCCATATTTTTCAAATTTTTCCTCTGTGGCTACAATAACTCTATACATTTGCACATTTATTTTCTCCCCAAACAATATATTTTGGGGTTAGAGTCTGAATTATGATTAAACCTCTGTGGGTTAGCAATGTTTATTTAATACAAACCAGTGTGGAAATAGCATTACAATCTTTGCTTATTTCCTCATAAAATTACAATAAAACAGTTGTAAGAAGGCATACATCAATGCCTACTGCACTTTCCTATCAGATAAAAATAAAAATTTTCTGGAAATGATGTGTTTCAGAAACATCTACAGAGGTTTTTGAAACTGCTGATCACAGTAAGACAAAACAAGGGAATGATCTAAAATCTTTTGGGAGTGTTGCAAGGCAGGATTTTAAATAATATGTTTTAAAAAATGAAATTGGTCAAATCTACTTTCAAAAGTTAGTTGATTTGTTCACTAAAGATAATATAAAAATCACTCCATTAAAAAGGAATGCTTTACATGAGAGCATCTGTGACAGCACAAATATGCAGAAGTGTGTGTGTGTGTGTGTGTGTGCGCGCATTTTTCTAGGAGCAGTATTTCTAATTTCCATCAGATTACAAAAACAACCACATTATCAAAATCAGTGAAGAACAAAGGAGGAAGGGCTTTGACAGGTGGGAGGCTCAGCTGGCGATGGTGCTTTGGGACTGCCGAAGTGAGGCCGTATAGAGGTCCCCTGCCCCATGACCCCGTGCCCCATTCTTGCCAACAGAGCTTGCTTAATGATCTCCCCGAAAGTCTTTGTCTCAGGTGCCCGTAATAAACTTCCTGCCTCTGACAGGGCCCTTCAGTGACACATTTGGAATCCCCAAAAGACATTGACAAGCCACTTGGGAAGGAAACCCAGCAACTTTGTCCTCCAGAATACCTATTATGCTCCATGCTGCCAATGAAAATAGTGAACTTATTTTCTTTTCAAAGACTTCAAACACATCTTGGGTGCTGAACATAGTTCAAAGGTTGAATTTATTTTACATGCTCATGTCTAGGTACTGTGCCTCAGGTATTTTCAACAGAGCACAATATAAATCTTCACTTCTCACATTAACGTGCTAACTTAGTTTTATGTCAGTCTACTGTCATTATTTTCTGATTGCAAGGTCACTTCATGGAAAACGAGTTGAAAGGCCATTGGGTTATGATTTACAATAGTTTGGGGGACAATAACTCTTCCAGGACATTTTTAGACAAACGGCTGCTTTTTGCCTTCCTGCTGAACACAAGTGGGAATCAATGTGATTGTCCAAGGATGGTTTTTAACCGCATAAAACTTCCGTTACTTAATGTGAGGGAAAAGGAAGCATCACTACAACAGGTAGGATTTGTTCAGTTCAGAAAGTCTTCTGTGGCACAGGGATAGCCAATGATATCTCGAGATATCTCCTTGGAATAGGAGAAATAAAAGCAGCAAAGGTGAAATAGCTCATGAATAATATTTGTATCATTAAGGTGATAATAACAACTTTTATTGAGTTTTGCTGCTTACCAAACGATTTTCTAAGCTGTTTTCATGCATTAGATCACTTAATTAGCACCGTGGCACACAGGCAGGTGTATGTCCACATGTGCGTGTCCACATGTGTGTATGTAAGTGGTGTAACAAAACTGATGTAACGCGCCCAACGACACACAGCTGATGAGGCCAGGACTCCAAATCCAGGAAACCTTGCTCCAAAGCCTTGATTCCAAGCCACTAGATCAGGCTGCTTCTCTAAAAGAAACTAAGCGTCTCTTTTTCCCTTTAAAATGACAATTACTTATACACTAGTCAGTCAGAAAGACAGGAAGTCATGGCTTTTGAGAAAATCAATTTGATCTGATCTCTGCCTACGTATTTGTCACTTGTGTTACAGGGAGGAGAGCTAAGTTTAGTCATTTTAATTGTATCAACTTTTCTTCGATGTAACCTTTCAAGTCGGCAGTTGTCAGTTAACGCTTTGGTCTCAGTTTGCTCACCGGGGAGATCAGCCACTGCAGATCCGTTACTTCATTTCACCCAGTGCTCAGCACTTCCCCCAGCTGGCATGCCTGGTCCACAGAAACAGAGGGCTCGTATCTGCAGCAGCCTCCGGGAGATGGGAAATACTGAGAAAGGGGCCCAGGACACATACCCGCCGGATATTTTTTTCCCACCGTCACAGGGTAGTCAGAGACTGTGATGTTCCCTTGGCAAGCGTAATCAATAAACAAATGATTAAGCCATGGTCTCGGAATTTCATGGCCTTTCAGGGTTCCCCATCTTCCCTTCCAAATGTCACATAAGGGTTTCCCAGAAGGGCAAATAACTTAGTTGACTCCCTTTCTCACACCCAGGGAGTAGAACAGGGTTTGTACCTTACCCATTCATATAACAAAAATATAGCAAGCACCCATACATGAGGGCCACGTTGGTCAGAATGGATCTCTAGACTTTTTGTCAGAGGAGCCAAAAAGCCAGAAACTAATTTAAAATTAATGTCTCACACACACACACACTAAATATTTACAGTCCTTCAGAGAGCATGACTGTTCATTTTCCTGAGCCTTTGTTTCCTCAGCTGGAGACAGCAGAATTCTGATAAGCAAAAACCACCAGACTGGTTCTGGGGGTTTTTCCAACTCTGCCTTCAGCAAATTCCTTTTTAACTTCTGGATTTTTATCTGTAAGGGAAAAAACAGATCACACTGGACGGTGTCTGTGAGCTCCTTTGGAACTCACATTCTGCATGGAGGGGGACTAATAACTGAGCCACCTGCAGGACAGGCCTCCTCCCCAGGGTCTGTCGGCAGTCCATATGTGACACGGATTTCTCTTGAATGGAATGAAAGCATCATTTAACGTTTTGATTGCTAATGCTTGCTGAAGGCAGCATGTGAGGGAAATGACTTTCTGTGGATCCATCTATGTTTTTTAATATCCTGCCTCTATTTTGGTGGGTGTCCGTGGTAAGGCCGGCTGTTAGTATGACTGTCTCTTCCACATCCAAGCAGCGCCAGGCGCTGAGCAAGTCTCCACTGTGGGCGGAAACCATAATCACCGGTGGCAGTTTTAGAAGTATAGATTCCTTTCTCTGTCTGACTTATTTCACTTAGTTTAATACCTTCTAGGTCCATCCATGGTGTCACAAATGGTAAGATTTCATTCTTTTTTTATGGCCACATATATATGTGCCACCTCTTCTTTACCCGGTCACCTTTGTGTTGGAACAATTCATCTATTTACATTTAAAGTAATTATTGATAGGTTTGTAGTGATAGCCATTTTATTAATTGTTCTGATTGTTTTTATAGTTCTTTCCTGTTCCTTTTTCATTCTTTCACTCTTGTATGTTGTAGGTTGATGACTTTCTATGCTGTTGTGTTTGGATTTCTATCTTTTTCTTTCTTGCATATCTTTTGTAGACTTTTGGTTTGTGGTTACCATGTGCTTCGTATACAACATGGTTTTACTTATACGTGCAATCTAAAAGACAAAGTAAATGAGCAAACAAGACAGAAACAAACTCATAGATACAGAGAACAAGCTGATGGCCACCAGATGGGGAGGGGGTTATGAGGTTGGGTGTGAAAGATGAAGGGGTGAAGAAGTGCAGCTTGGTAGGTACGGAATAGTCACGGGGATGTAAAGTACAGCTTTAGGAATGCAGTCAATAAAACTGTAGGAACTTTGGATGGTGTCAGGGTGGTGTGAGGCTTAGGGGGCATCACTCCAAAACTTGTATAAATGTCTAACCACTATGGGGTATACCTGAAACTAATACAGTATCAAATGTCAACTGTAATTTAAAAATGAAAGCATTTTAAATACATAATAATGATTTTTTAAAATAATAAAAATATATAGGTTCCTGGCCCCAAACTCTCTAGGCATTGGGCCCCGTAATGGGCATTTCTACAAAGATCCACAGTTAACTGGGAAGAGTGCTGGATGTTGGGAACAATTTCTTATGTTACAATTGCACTTTCTGTTGATTTCATGGCATTAGCTAGAGTTTTTCTTCCATATTAATTCTTTCATTAACTGAAAATCATACCCCAACAAGGACATATTTTGAAGATGGCATCATTTTTCTTGATTTTAATAATTGCAGTGTGTGCAGATTAATTACTTTTCACAGTATTTTTTTCTCCTTCAATATCAGTCTGATATTTGTCTACCTTGATACATATGTTTTACCAAGAGAAAAGCTTCTGCCTCCTAACCACTACCTTCTCTTCCACCCTCCTGTAAGTGGTCCATGTTTAGTGTGTATGACCAGGTTTCATTACCTGAGGTCAAGAGGTTGTGGTGTCTCAGTGCTGTTCAGAAAGGCATCTTCCCCACTAACATTGTGTAACACATCTGGCCGTGCAGTTGTGTCCACATCTACTCTTACCAGAATCTCCTGAGGGCACTTTAGAATCCAGGCCCTTGGACTTGATGACTCAGAATTTCTGGGGCTGGTCACCTGCCCCAGAGTGTCCTTAAGCCACTCTTCAGGTGATATGGCTGTAACGTCAGATTGAGAACCACTGACCCAGACTAACGTCACAAACTGCAATCAGAGTGAGAATATGGCTCATTTTAACTCACCCCGAGTCTCCCCAGGCATCTCGCAGGTCTCAGTACATTTTTGGCTACACGCAATGTTGACCCAGGATGTGACTGGTACCTTGTCCTGGAATATGTTATTCCTGTTCTCTCTCATCCAAATAATACCATTACCTTGACTTTGCTCGTAAATATTATCTGCTCTAAAAAATCTTAACTGGTCACCATTAGCTAAATTCCCATAAGCCACATAACCTTAGCAATCAAAATATGTTTTCCAAGTGAATGAATGGCCTTTCTTCCCATTAAATACATCTACCACTTGCCTACGATCCTGGAGAATTCATTTCTTAGTCTTTCAAAAAGGAGGGCTTAGCACTGATCACTAACAATCAATTGTATAACTGGAACTTAATAAAACAAATTTCTTCCTAACAGCAAATGTCTTCCACTGAGATAATGTGGTTTTACTTTTAAGGAAGAACAGGAAGATTGCAATCAGGGATAAGGGGATGAGAAATGGGGAAAGACAATAACCACCGAAGGTGGTAGGGGCCTGAGGAAAAACATCTGCAACCCGATTTTTCTTAGCGCTGGTTTTGGCTGTTAGATAGCTACAGAGCTGGATGTGCTGCGTGGTAGATGGTAGAAAGATAAACAGGGCAGTGTGCAGGGCATGAGAGGAACTGGATTAATCCTCCCTCAGCCATGTACTAGTAATGTGTACATTTTGAGTAAATAATTTAGTCTCTCTCAGCCTTAACTTATTATCTATAACATAGGGATCATAATACCTGCTATATTAGTTTGTTAGGGCTGCCATAACAAAGTGCTACAGACTAGGTGGCTTAAACAACAGAAATTCATTTCCTCACAGTTCTAGAGACAAGATATTCAAGCCTGAGATGTTGGCAATGTTGGTTTCTCCTGAAGCCTCTCTCTTTGCCTTGAAGATGGCTGTGATTTTACTGTGTTTTCACATGGCCTTCTGTGTCTGCACCTCAATCTCTTCATTTGATAAGGACAATAGTCAGATTGGATTGGGGCCCCCTCATGGCCTTATTTTCCCCCAATTACTTCATTGAAGGCCCTGTTTCCGATTACAGTCACATTCTGAGATACTGGGGGTCAGGGTTTTAACATACGGATTTAAAGGGGCATATAGTTCAGCTCAGAGCAACTTCATACTTATTTCTCTTGATTGTTGTAAGCATAATATAAGGAGATGTTTGAGAAAGGTGAGAAGTTAGGTACCTAGAAGGGAAAGATTCTTCAAGATGCTTCAAGACAGGGTTGGTGCTTTGTTCGTGGTAGAGCATTAAAGAGCATCCTTCACAGTGCTAACTCTGGGGTAGGTACGTCACAAGTGTTTGTTGACTGTGCACATACACACTCCACACAAACATAAGGTATTTGTTTGATGCATTAATTTATGAACTTCTGAAATCAACAAGTGATCATCTGCATCCTTTTTATCTCCTCAGATCTCAGCAGAAGGCTCAGTCAGCAGTGGCCTCTGTGGGTTAAATAACTACACCATGGCAGGAGCCATGGTTCACGTGGAAAGAGTCACGTTGGGAAGGCATCGTACCATGGTGCGCTTCTGCCACTGAGCACTTTGTTTTCATTACACAGGAATGGCTTCCAAATGTTCAGTGGAAGTGAGTCAAGTCTCCGAACATCTGTGAACTGAATTGCTGATGGCTACTAGTTCTGTTTTTCTTTTTAAAATTTTTTTATTGTTGTTCAAGTACAGTTGTCTCCATTCCGCCCCCTCCCCCCATCACTCTTTTTCTTCACATAATTTGTGTATCTCTGGCTATGGATCTGAGACAGAAAAGTATTGTTTTCTCCTGTTCTCCTGCCAGCTTCAGTCGTAGTACAACCAGTCACTGCCACAACTTAGGTATTTCACGTGGATGAGTGTGAAGAGGGGAGGGTGTGGCAGAGGGAAGGTTTACAAACTCCAAGTGATATACAAGATGGGGGAGCAGGGAAGGCTGTGCTGATCCCCAGAGAAATTCTATACATCTTACCTTATCTACCAAGAATTTCAGGAAGAATGGCACAGGCTTAGGGAGTGCTATAATCTGTGCTTCAGAAGTGTGGGAACCTTTGTGGAATAAAGCCTTGCAACATGTTTTTAGAAACCAAATGTCATTGGCTATTGTCTGATTTCACCTGGAAAAGAAAACAACTAAATGTGTGGCATACCAACAAGTAAGACCACACTGCCCAGGCCGGTGTGGCTCAGTGGGCTCAGTGCCAGCCTTTCAGGTCACTGGTTCCATTCCTTGTCAGGGCACATGGCTGGGTTGCGGGGGCCCCAGCTGGGGGCGTGTGAGAGGCAACCAATTGATGTTTCTCTCACACATTAGTGTTTCTCTCCCTTTCTTTCTCCCTCTGTCACAAGCGCACGTTTGTGATAGAGTCTTTCCTACAAGTCAGCCAGGCAACTGCTTGGCTAGCTGCCTGGCACCAAGGAATAGACAAGAGTCACACACAGGAATCGTGCTCTTCACTCAGTTTTTACTGAATGTAGTTTCACTCAAAGTAGAACATCAGCATACATTAATATCCTACTCACACTCTAACACAATCCAAGAGAAATATTAACACACACGCAGAGGTATCAGTGAGAGATAATGAACCCGAGTCCCAAAGTCTCAGTCTGCGGGTCAGGGAGACAACATGGGCGGACAAGGGAATTGTCAGCATCTTACCAGGAAGAATCTCTGGGACCAGGTGGGCAGCAGGGCAGGCGAAGTCATCAGTCCAGCAGGGCTGAGCCTCTGGCAGCCTATGCCTAGGGAGACCAGTGTGGCATGGAGCAGCACTCTGGTGTGTGGAGATTGGTTGTCTCAGCAGTGGTCTGGAACCTACCTCAGTTACACCTTGAAAGTGGTGTGCACTCTACCCTTCTGGGTCTTTTGATAAATGTCTTGTCACCCTTGATGGCAAGTGGACAATTTGCCCAGGAGCCTATGGATGGTATAGGGCTGTTCTGCTTGACACCCCTGCTGGCCAGTGTGGACTTTCCCCAGGAGCGTATCTATGGGTGGTCCCGCTCTGCAAACATGGCTGTTCTGATCACATGTGCAGGTATCTTACATGTGCCTCCTTGCCAGATGTGTCTGCTCTGACTTAGGTGGTTTCCCTCTTGAACCAAAGTGTCATGGCTGACTGACAGCCATTTTGGTTGACATGAGTGACTCTATTTTGTTTTATATACTTTATGCTATCTTAATCGAACCAATGCCATTTTATTGGCCTTGCTCTCCACACCCTCCCTTTCCCTCTCTCTGAAAATAAAAAATTAAATCTTTTTTAAAAAAGGCCACATAAATGATTGAACAATCATTTAATGAAATAAATTGACTACAATCAGTTAGCCAAGCAACAGTGGTATAATATGTAGTCAAAATAACAATGTGAACATCTGATTTTTAAGTTTAAATTGATCGTGGCTGCATTGAGTAGGTATGAACTAGCATTGTCTTTTTATTCTGCATACATTCAGATGTGAAAATATCTACATCATCACCTTTCTTAAGGGATCACAGGGTCATGCTGTACTTCCAGGATTTCCTAACCCAGCATGTGGATTCTTCATCATCCCCCCAAAATGTCAGGACTAGGTTCCTCTGTCCCATTGATTGCTTTTCACACCTATTTTCAGTGAACATTTATCTTTTTATAGCTTTTTCTTATTATTTTGAAAATGATATAAAAAACTGAACAGTTTTTCTCTTTCAATTTTAAAAACTCAGTGTTGCTGTCAGATAGGAATGTAAAATTTCTAGACCACTAAGACAGAGCTGGCTCCCTGGGCAGGACGGTGAGGTGCTGGAGGCATTGCCACTCAAAACTCTGCTCTGTAGCTAAGAAAGACCAGAAACTCAATACCCTGGGCATCAAGGCTGAGAGACTTACAAAGACTCACTTAATCAAATTCATAGTCTGCAGTGCAAATAAGGACCACTGATTTATTTGCTCACTAGAACAATTTAACTACCAAGCACAAGGGCAGACTCTAAGTGAGAGCAAAAGGGAGGCAGTGGCTTGAGGACGATTTCACCCTGGCGTCGGTAGGGTTTAAAGAGCTAGCTAGCTTCACAGCAGAAACCTCATATCCACTGTCCACTGCAACATAGGGCTTTTGCTGCCTAAAAAACCCTCCAAATACTTAGTAACTCAAAATGACAACTGCTCTACTTAGTTCGTGACTTGGTGGGGGTAGCTTGAGGACTTACCTGGCCTCGGCCAAGTCAGCGGTCCTCTGCTGGGTTTTCTCATGCACGGGTGCTCAGCTGTCAGGTCACCTGGTGGCTAGAGGATGTAGGAGGGCCTCACTCACAGGTCTGGTGATGGCAGGCTGTTGACCGGGACATCTTGATTATCCTCCACATTTTTTTGCAATCTACTATATTAGCTATATGTATGTAGCCATGACAGTGCTACATAAGCATTGATCAAGTTCTACCTTTCTGTCTCCCTTACATGTACACACCATGCTTGCTGTCCACCCTCTCTGGAACATCATCCTACCCTGAACAGGGTACAGTGTAAGAAACTACACTTACTTTATGAATGATAGTTGCACTCCAGGACTGCTTCCTTGAAATCAAATGCAGGTTAATCCATTTATTAATTTAGGAGTACTTGTTTTTTTTACTTACTCCCATAGCTGGTTAATTTGGTTCAGAAGACTCAGACATTCATGTAGAATTTTGGTTCACAAAACTAGTCATTCACTCAGGAATACTTCTTCACTGACTTCCATGGCTAGTGAATGTCCTCCATGAGGTGTGAATTTAGCCAATGTCATACTCAGAACATTCACTGTTGTTTTGCTGGAATTTCTTAATGGTGTAGGAAGGGCAGAGACTTCACTATTATCCCCAGTTAATGGGTATAAGCAGAATTCTGAAAAATCTTAACTGTTCTACCCACAATCTTTTATTCCTTAGGAAATATACACGTACATGTCACTGAACATTTGAGCTAGTTCCTCTCATTAAAAACTACAGTTTGGAAAGAGTATAAATTTAACTGCTAAAAATGCCCTGTTCCCTGGGTTAGTGGATATTGAGAGACATTAGCCTGAAGGAGACAGACTGACTCAGAGAAAAGAATTAATGGAAGCACATGGCTCCTGCAAAGAGGAAATGCTTTGATAGGCCTTTTCCTCTTTTTGTTACCAGGAGAGCCTGGACAATAGACTCCACCTCGAGCAGCTGCTCGCTCCCCCTGTGATGATCACAGCACATTTTCCTTGTCAGACTTGGAGTCTGCACCAGGGAGTGCTCAGGAAGGGACACGCACAATGTCGGGGACCTGCCCTTGAGCCTCCGAGCTGCGTGATGGGTGGAGACATCACCCTTAAGACACACACGAAGCCCTTTGGCTCACGCTTCAGGAAGGCCATCTGCTTCTGTTGTTCCTCTGACCTTTTGTTAGAACCCACCCAAAACTGGAAAGAAATTACCAGAATAAAATGAAGCCTAAGGTGGTTTTAGACTCTGTTCCTTGCCAAAGCAAGTCAAGTTAGCAAACTTTACATTACCACCTCGCATGTGCCAACTGTTACACCCTATACTGGTAGTGGAGGGAGAATTAATATTATCTTCCAGTGCCTACACAGTGTTGTGCACTAAATAGGATGCTAAATAATTTCATTTAATTTTTTCAATACTTTTGTAAGGCAAGTTTTATTATCTCCAGTTGATAGACGAGGAAACTGAGGCTCCAGGAGGCTCACCAACTTTTCCAATATTACTCTAACCTCATAAGAACGTAGGAAAGTACAAAACATGAATTCTGCCTCAATTTCACATTTGATTTGATTTTACCCCTGAGGTATCCCTCACTCTGTGCTTAACAGTTTTGATTCCCCACTCTTGCATTCAATGCCTGAGAGGCTCCATATAATTTTGGGAAGCAGGAGACCTGGTTCTAGCCCCATTCTGATGTGCCCCATGGGAAAAGTAACTTAACTTATTGGGTTTTACCATTCTTGATAACATTAAGGCACTGAGACAAAATGAGACTATGGCTTTTCTAAGTCCTCAATTTATAGCTATGTTATGAAATGTGATATGAATTTTACACCTATTAAAATGTCCACTATAACAAAACAAAAACAGAAACAGAAAATAACAGGGATTGGCCAGGATGTGGGGACATTGGAACCCTCGTGCATTTCTAGTGGGAAGGCCAAATGGTGCAGCCACTGAGGAAAACAGAACGGCGGCGCCTCAGAAAAGTAAGCATATGATTACCGAGTGATCCATCAATTCCACTTGTGGGTACGTGCCCCTGAAATCGCAAGTAGGAAGTTTAACATGTATTTGTATATCCGTATTCATATTTGTGTTATACACAATAGCCAAAAGGTAGAAACACTCAAAAGTCCAACAGTGGATGAGTGGATAAACAAAATGTGATCTATGGATACAGTTGAATATTATTCAGTCTTAAAAAGGAAGGGAATTCTGACAAATGCTACAACATGAATGAGCCTTGAAGATGGTATGAGTCCACTTATATGAGGTACCTAGAGTTGTCACACTCACAGAGACTGGGCCGGAGGGGAGGGAGCAATGAAGAGTTATTTTTTAATAAATGGGCATAGACTTTCAGTTTGGAAAGATGGAGAAGTTTTGGGGATAGATGGTGGTAATAACTGCTCAACAATGTAACTATATGCTACTTTATGCTACTGAACTGTACACTTAAAAATGGTTAAAATGAGCCTTGGCTGGCATAGCTCAGTGGATTGAACACTGGCTGTGAACCAAAGTGTCGCAGGTTCAATTCCCAGTCAGGGTACATGCCTGGGTTGCAGGCCATGACCCCCAGCAACCACACATTGATGTTTCTCTCTCTCTCTATCTCCCTCCCTTCCCTCTCTAAAAAAAATAAATAAAATCTTTAAAAAATGTTTAAAGTGTTAAATTTTACACGATGGGTATTTTATTACAATAAAATATGAGGAGTTAAAAATGAGGTTTGGATTTTGCAACAAAATATAAGGATATTCACCCCTCCTGAAACATTAGAATTACTATTCAACTTCCAGATTATTTTTAAGGACTTTCCAAATATTGCTGACTTTGCAGGTCTAATGACTAAGGAAGGGGCTCTCTTGCAAAATCAGGCACAGTGTATACGATGGCTAGAAGTTATTTTGATGGATGATGGAAAGGAGACAATTTCAAAAAATAGGGTTATTTCATGACAAGATCCTGTGTTGGGCAAAGCATATCTTGTTCAAGAAAGCGGGAACAGGCTGCTATGGGTGGGCCCCAGAGACCGGGGGAAGAACAGCATGTGCTAGAAATGCTGACAGGGCTGGATCACTCAGGCTGTGCTGCAGAGTTCGCATTGTGTTTTAATGCAGAGAGACGCATAGAAGACTTTCAGGCTGGAGAATGGCAGCATTATGGTTTGAAAAGTTGAGCCAACAACATTTTGTGAAAAGGGTCAGTGGGTAGCAGTAGCATAAAAGTGTTTATTTTTCTGGTGGCTATTGTAATTGTCCAAATTAGAGTACGTGAGAGTGGGAATGGACAAAAATCATTGGATTTTAGAGATAATTTGGGGGGAACTATCAGCAGCCTTTGAGGATGTATTCTTTTACTCCTCTATTACTTGATCAGTCATTTTCCCCTGGTTGACAGTCACCCTACCTGGGCCTCTGTCATCACCCACAAGAGTATTTCACTGTTGAGGGAGGTCACTGCCTTCAGCTCTTGCCCTTCAGTGTTTCCTTTGCATTATGGCTAGATTTAGCTTTCTAAAAACTCACACTACACACATAACGTTTTGTCTCAAAACTTTCAAAGTGTACCCACTGCTTACAGCATTAAGTCCAACTTCCTTAGCCTGGCATTCAAAGTGCTCTGTGATTCTATCCCTCTTAATGTATCTACCTCATCATCATAACATGGACTCAATCAAAAAATATTTCTTAAGCTCCATTTCAGGCCAGATTAATTACTATCAGCCAGTTGTTATAAAGCATTTCTCTTACTATACTTTCACTCATTCTATCTTCATGTATGCCCTCACTCTTATCTTACATGCAATTATCTCTTATCCTGGGTCAGAACTTATTTCTTAAGAAGCTTTTGGTGAGCCTTTAACTTATATTAAACATACCAAGCTATTGTATCTACCACCTATGGTCATGTTCTGCCAGTAATCTTGGCATATGTCAATGGAAGTGAAAATCGTATTTTCTGTTGAGAAGATACTCAGTACAGAGTTTGTTGCTGATTATGTAATCAATAATCACATACTCTGTTCAGAGCATAGGATGCACTTGGGGCCTGGAGATGCTGAGAGGCAGTAAAAGGAGAAAATTCTCAGGCACTGGAAAGGGAAGGTAGAAAACACCTGACATTAGTAACTAATTATTGAATAAATAAATAATTGACAACATTTTTAGCTGCAATATTGAACTGTAAGTAATTTGGGAATAAGCTATGGCCTCACTTTTAATGATTGCATAGCTGTAACTTAGTTCAGTTCAATCATTTCTTGAAAACCTGGTTCAGGAGATGTGAAGGCAAATAGTTTCTGCTTTAAAATATTAGTGATGCATGGGATAAGGGTGGGAGAAGGCCAGACACAGACATAAATCATTATGCATAGGGCAGTAAAGTACAACAAAAGAAAAATACACATGGTAGCAATAACCTCAGAAGAAGGAGTGGTTAATTCTGCTTAGGATAATACTTATTGATTGACTAGAATTTGTCTGTGTCCCAGTTTGATAGAGGATTACTACTTTGATTTCACTACACCTATTTTTGTTTGACTCAAAAGGTCAGATTTATTCAAATAAATATTTGATCTAAACCTAAAAGCAAAGATCTTGAGTTTTGCACCACTGGAGCCCTTCAGAAAGTAACATCAATTGCACTAACCTTTTTATCCTCCTCTGTGCTCTGGCTGCACTGGCCCAAGCAATAAAAAGAGACCCACACTTTTCATCCTCTGTGTTCTAGCCCTGTGCTTCTCAAACTTCAATGTGCATATAAATCACCTGGGAATCTCCTTAAAATGCAAGACTCAGGAAGTCTGTGGTAAAGTCTGAGATTCTGCTTTATCAACAAGCTCCCAGATGATGCCAAGGTCACTGTTGCCTCCCTGAAATGCGCTTGACCCCGCTTACTCAAATCCTCGACATCTTTTATGGGCTGAGTCAAATGTCTGCTACATGAAGGTAGTTCCTGAACTTCAAGGTTGTACATCAGTGCTTTTTTTTCTGCACTTGCTGGCAGGTATTTTGTTATGAGTCTTGTCCCCCATTATTTCCCAATTGTTTTCTTCTTGAGGGAAGGACTTGGTCTATTTCATCAGAACTCCAGGATGATGTCTATTATGAAATTGGGCCTCAGTAAATACTGGCTCAGTTTGAATTTGAATTGAACTTAAAATATGGCTGCATGTGGAGTAGATGTGTTCATGTTTGCGTGTGTGTGTGTGTGTGTGTGTGTGTGTGTGTGTGTAACCTATCTGATGTAGGTAGACCAGATCATAAGCCAATAGCGAACCATGTCACTTCAGTATTGTGTCACCACAATTTATATAAAGCATGGATTATAGTTATCAGGGTGGGACCTAGAATATAAACTTAGTGAAGGCAAGGTACTTTTTTCTTGTAGTTCACTGGTCCTCAGAGCCTATACCTGTGCCTTCCACATAGTAAATAGTCAGTAAATAATTGTTGAATGCTAAATGAACAAAGAACAATGGTATTAAATTTTAATTCTGTGGATAATCACAATGTTACTAGATGATATAGTAATTAAAGCTATGTTAAGATGATTTTCCTGGAATAAAGTAAAAACGAACAAATACTATTTTGGACATTTGCACTTAAGAAGGGCAAAAAATAACCTGAGAATCCTCTCCTATAGTAAATGCACATTATTGTTTTCACTAAGTGTATTTTCCTGCATAGCAGCAAAACTAAATCTAAGACATTTTTTGTATGAATTGTTTTTTTCCCTGAAATACCAAACTGTTTTAGATCAACAAGAAGCTTTGATTTTTTTACTATTAAATATCAAAGCTTAATTGCAAACATAAAAGCTTTTCTTGCCTCTCCCTTCAATTTTGCTGATGAGGAAGATTGTGCAGCCTAACTCGGTACCAAAATAGCTCTGTTTTGCTGACCATTATCATCTTCACAGGGCAGGGCAATGATAACGAACTTCGAATACAGGAAGTTTACCATTTCACAATATTAAAATAGAAATTCTTATTACAAAAATACTATTCTACAGAGGAAAGTAACTAGAATTTTTATTTTCTTAAATGTGTTGGCATTACTGTGCTTTATTAGTATATTAAGGTGCACTTCAAACTTAGAAAATATTGCTTCCTTATATATTTTTACTTGAATGATTTTTAAAATTGTTCAAAAAATTTCAGTGTATGTTAAACACTTTGGTGACTATGTGTTAGCTAAAACCAGTGTTACAAATAATAAACTTTTAGGACTCCATGTTTTCTTTCAAGAATTAAGTGGTAACAATTATTTTTTAATGTTGAATTAAGAATAGAGGTATGAGTTGGGGATAATATTTGCTAAGTACCTACTGTAAGAGCAGCTCTGTAGAAATGAATCTCATTTCATTCTAACAGTCACTGCAGGTTCTACTGTCATTCCCATGTCACAAGCGACTTGCCCAAGGTCTCACATAGTCAGCAATGGAGGTGAAAATCTGCCTTGTCTTCCTATCTCCAAGCCCACATACTTTTCTCTGCACTAGGGTGCCTTTAGAAAACTACCATCTATTTTTTTAAATGTTCTGTCTCTGTGTAAAAAGTGTAACATGCAAGGATGTCTGTATCTTAGATAACATAACTTTGTCTTGTTAATTCCTCCAATAAACATTTAGTGATCCTGTTCTATGTCATTGGCCATGTGCTGAGTGCTAAAAATAAAGATAAAATACAGTGCTGTTAGAAGTGAAAGATAATTCAAAGACAAATATAATCTGAACTTGCCAACATTTCACCACTGTTGAGTCACGAATGTGATTCTCGGGATTTGTACTAAAACCTGTTATCCGATCAACAGAATGGCACACTTCATTCCAGTTATTTTAACTTAATATTTTAGAAAGGAAGACATTTCCACATTATCTCTCAACATCACAATTGTACTGGGTGTGCACAATAAGCAGCTTCTTCTGGTTAAATGGAAGCTGGAAAGCCCCTAGAACACTGTGCTCAGAGCAGACCTGGACCCCTAAGGAGCCTGAGCTCTGAGTTTCCATCCTGGTGCTGTCAGTCCCTAGTGCTGTGGCATTGGGCAAGTCACTTAACCTACAGCTTCATTGTCTTCATTTGAATAAGGGAGAGAATTTCACCTCTTTCAGAGGCTTGTTCTTCAGTAAAGAGCTAGAATGATTGTTAAATAATTTTCCCTCTCCCTGCTCCCAGTCTCTTCATCCTGACCTAAAGTTGAAGGCATTGGGACAGAAACAATCAACATTTCAGGTTCCAAATGCTTCAATTTTCATCATTTATTATGATGAAAATTTCTTCTGAATGAAATTGTTCTGTATTTTTACCGTAGCTCTAAGGGTGGCTTGAAGGCAGTTTATTGGCGTGTAAAATATTTTTCAGGGAACCTCTCTTTGGCACACTGTTCTAGTCCGTCTCAAACTGACTCACCAATTCCAACTTCAAGGGCTTCCTTGAGAAACACACTTGAGTGATGGAGGTCCCTCTGCAACGTAGGACTGACATCACAGAGCCAACTCAACCTGCTCAAGACTGAGATTCTTCCCCACAAGTCTGGTACTGCGCTCAAGGCGCTTCCAGAGCTAACAGGAAATGATTTAAGACCAGGGTTAGCCAAAACCAGTGTGGTCGTTTCCTCTGGGCATAATATGATCAAGAGCTTGCATCATAAACCTTCCCAGAATAGCCTACTCCGTGATTAAACAAGCTCCAAAAATTGCGAGGTAAGGGATCTCTTTTGCGTGGTGTACTTTTGTAATCTCTGCCTGAGGACAAGCAGTACCTGGGAGTGTAAACACTCCACTTTTCTACACCTCCCTGCTATGTTTAAAAGAGGTAGATTCAATTCAATTTAACTAACATGTATGTAGCCAGATACTATGCTAGGTCATGGGTATAAAGTGACATGAAATAGATTTGTATCGCCTTTCAGTTGTATTTGCAGGAACAAATATTAGTCACAAACATAAACAAATATATAATTTCACACTGCAATAGGTCTCAAGTGCAGGGTGCTATGAGTGAGACTCTCAGAGAAGACCTAATTGACAGTGGTCTGTACTGAGAATGGGACTTTCAGTGGGAAACCTGAAGGGTGTCTCAGGCAGGCCAAGAACGAGAGGAAGAGGGGGAAGAGGCAGAAGGGTCTGGGTGTGCGACGGCCCTGAGGCAAGAGAAGTAGCTTGGCGGCTTGGAGGTGGTGAAGGCAAGCCTGGTGTCTGGGGTGGAGCTCATCCTATCTGGACTTTACTTTTAGAGCAAAGTCAAGTCAGTGAACTCTTTCAAAGAGAAGGGTGGCAAAATAGATCCATATTTTTAAAAGCTCACTATGGTTGTTGTGTGGAAGTAGATGGGATAAGAGACAAGAGTGAATGTTGAGAAAAATAAGGAAAACATGGCAATGAGCTTTAAGGGAAGCCTTAGCCAATGATGTGGAAAAGATAAAAAAAATAAGGAAGTGGCTAAAAGTGAAAAATGGGAAAAGAAATCTGTCACAGAGAAACTGTGCACGAGATTCCTGGGACACAGCAAAGAAGGTCAGCGGGGCGTGAAGCCGGACAGCAGCCTCCGTGACGAGTTGCAGCAGTTGTAGGACAGGCATGGCGAGGTGCTTTGCAGGCTGATTGTTTGTGGGCCTCCGACTTGCTTTTAAAGATCCAGAATAGATCCTCCCATTCTCTTCCAAACACCTACTGCCACACTGATTCAATAGAAATGAATCTGGCTCATGCAACAATGGTAGCCCCCATCCCCTGAATTGCTGTCCAGTTCCCTGTGGACCTGACCCCTGTCACCATGTACAATGTGGTCAGGCAATAACACGCTGATGTTTTCCAATGCCCAGAAGTACATGCGTTGACAGTGGGGCTTTGGGAAGGAGTAGCAATGTGTGAATAGTAAGGACACCACATTGTTCCTCACAGATGAATGAATATGCCTCTTTGGTCGCTCATGGAGAGAGCTACTCTTACTGAGGAACACAGTGCCCTTTGAATGTGATTAGTGAGACATCAGTGACTCTATTCTTTAAAGGTCTCCCAATGACCATATTTGGCCTTCGGGAACTTGGTAGAAACATTTCTTATGAGTCACTCCATTTGCCTCATTTTCTATCATTAGTTGCTATAGAAACCACACAGCCCAGCCCAAGGGTTCAGAATTCCTGATGTTTGTCTCCAACTTACCCATAGTTTACACAGCAAACAAGTTTGCTTACTTTGTTAATCTTTAGCTACTTCCTGCCTTGTTCAAATTGGAAGCCGAAGAAGTCAATACTGCCGAAAGCCCAGGCTGCTTTTTATGTGAATCAAAATAATAGACAAGCCTTTGTGTTCTGCCCTGAGGATGGTATAGATATTGAGAAGAATTTTAAATTACTTCCTAGATTATCTGATTGCTAGATCAAAGCTTCTCCCTGGTGAACAAACTGTACACATATGAAAGGAATTTAAGAATTCTTTACACTGTCTTTTTTGGGTTCTTCCCAATCTCCTGGCACAATCTCCAGTCAAATCTTAATAGCCATTAGGTTTACTTTTGGAAGGATGCACTTTAGAGAGATTCTTGACAGATTTTTGCTACTTGAAATTCTTTGATGATATCTACATCATCAAAGAATTTGATCTTTGAAACTCTAACATAAGAAAGTTTTATGTTCATGGAGCACCTGGTTAATTGAAGACCAATGGTATGCTTTGTGGCTTCTTCGGCAAGAGATTTTAACTAGACAGACCTGGATTTATAAAATAGCAATACTAATATCTATACTAAACGTTGTTATAAAGACTAAGAGTTAAATGAGCCAATTACTAAGAACATTTCCTCATACATAGAAGACACTCAGTGTTAATTTTCCTTTTCATTAGACTAGCTGCTTTGTGGCCGTTTTGCTGCTTAACTTCCAATTTGGGCAGGATGAATGGTGAATTATTAGGTAGAGAATGTGGAATAATAAGAAAAAATTCATTAAGTAGGGGAACCTGAATGCCATTCAGGTGGTCCATCTAACTTTAGCTACATGATTTAACATGGGCAAATGACTTGACTTCCATGAGCTATGATTATACACTGAGAGGGCTGGAGCAAATAATCCTGAAGCCAGCCATTCTGACCAATATAAAAGAAGAAACATGCATAATACTGCCCTGATGAATTTACATTTATTCTTTAAAAACTGCACAAAAGGGAGAGGACAATGAAAGTTGGAGAGGGGATAAGCATGAAGTGACAGATACATTTGATAAAGTAGACAGAATTCAAATTATAATTCAATTTTCACATCATCTACAGCTCATGCATGCTAACGAGTCACATGAAAAATAATAAGTTCAATTTGACTGACTTGTGCTTCCTCACATTATAGAAACTCAGCCCCATGCAAAATCTCACCTACGTATTTACCTGAGTCAACACAGGCTGTTCCACGCGTGCTCCCTATAGTCTCTCAGGTCCGTGAGTTCAGATTTCTTGTTGATGTGGATTGACCACCTGTGAGGTCACTGAGGGGAAGCCACTCACCAACTCTAGTGACATTGGTGTTTGGTGGGAGAACGCTCATGTTCACATCCTTGAAGGGAGTTTTCTCCCAATATTTCCAACGCCAGCTTCTCTAGGTGAAAGTGTTGCTGAATTCCAGCTGGCCTTTTTGGGTCCACGTTCATGCCGTGTTCTGCATAGTTATGAGAAGAACACGTCTCAACTTGACTCCATTGAACAATCTATTACTTGGGCACCGAAGTAAACGATATGGACCCTGTGTTCTGTGGTTCCTCAAGAAAAGAGCTGTTCATTGCTCCTGCCTGTAAGCCTGTTCTTCAGAAAGCCCAACACCAGTCCATGGGGCCAGAAGGGGACACACATTGCCTCAGAGCCACCGGCCATGTTTCTTTCTTTCTTCCAGCCCCAAATATTCATGAAATGAATGTCTGAAGGCCTTTGCCCATCATTTAGAAAATGTGTTCAGACAAGTCAGAACATCAGTTTAACTTCAAACTAGGACCTCCCACTAAGGAAAAATAGAACTTATTTTCTTTGACATATGCTTTTTTTTATTTTAGCAAGTTACCTTTTTTATTTTTTTATTATTTCTTATTGTTGTTCAAGTACAGTTGTCTCCATTTTCCCACCACCACTTTCCCCTGCTCAACCCACCCCCACCCTCCATTCTTATTTAAATGAAAAGAAATTCTATATGATGAACAGAAAGACAAATACAATGATGGGTTTAAGAACTTATTACTGAAGTCCTGAGAAACAATAAGAAATAGGGCCAGGTGAGCAAAGACATCAAGGCTAGGCTGGTGAGCTTATACTGAATCTGATAGGCTATACAGAGAGATATTGTAGAAATACAGAAATAGTTGAAATTCAAGTCAATTTCTGTATTTTTAAAACAGTTTAATGACTTAGAATAAAATCCAAATCTACTGAGTGCTATTGTGTACCTTTGTGAAAATGCTGTACCCTTTTTAAGCATCGATTTATTCTTCTGTGATATTGGGATAATTCTACTTTTGTAAGCATTGCTGTGAGGAGTAAATCAGATTATATGTGCAAATTCAGTTTTTACAGGGCCTAGTGCACAGTAGGAGCTCAGTGCATATGTCTTTTTTCTTTCTTCCGACTAGAAGGTTGAGGTGAAACTATTTTCACCTTTGAAATAACTAAAACATACTTAAAAAAACTAAGAATTACCTATGTTTTAATTACTCATCCATCAATAATGAGAACAATTTTACTATTAGGATTTATGAGTTGAAAGGGAGAAATGGTAAAATTAGTCTTCTGATCCCAAAAGGTTTTATTTATTTTTTCTTTCATCCCTGATTAGGTATATTCTTAAAGTGCTACAAATAAAAATATTAAGAAGAATATCCTCTCTTTTAATGGAAATGATGTTATTTTTAAAAACAATTTTTTAAGATTTTTATTTATTTTTATGTTTAGAGAGGGAAGGGAGGGAGATAGAGAGAGAGAGAGAAACATCAATGTGTGGTTGCTGGGGGTCATGGCCTGCAACCCAGGCATGTACCCTGACTGGGAATCGAACCTGCGACACTTTGGTTCGAAGCCGGTGCTCAATCCACTGAGCTACACCAGCCAGCGACAATATGATGTTTTTTTTTAAAGTTTATCATATTTAATTTCTTCAATGTGTTCACCTAATTTTTCCTCTAATTTATATACAAACATGATAAATTTAAAAAACAACATTATTGAAATATAGTCACATACCATACAAATCACTGATTTAATGTGCACATCTGATGAGTTTTTAGTATATTCTCAGAGTTGTGCAGCCATCACCACAGTGCATTTTAGGACATTTTCATCACCTTCTAAAAGAACTCTCATATCCTTTAACTGCCGCTTCCTTTTTCCACTCCACCTTTCTTTCCTAGTCCTTGGCAATCACTGATCTACTTTCTGTGTCTATAGATTTCCCTATTCTGGACTTCCACATGAATGGAAATATAGATGTGGCCTTTGTGTCTTCCTCCTTTCACTTAGCATGTTTTCAGGTTTATCCATACTGCAGCTTGTATCACTGATAGGGGAACTGAAAGAGTTAAAGATTTTAGTTGGAGTTATACTTGGTAGGCTTAAGTAATTAATGCATTTGGAAAGCCTTTATTCCAGGAACTGGAAAGCATGACCTATGTAACTCCAGGAAGTCAACCAGCAATTCAACTTCGTGCCCCAGGAGTCTGCAAGTGATGGAGACAGTATCTGAGCCACTGTGTTCCAAGGAGGAAACATCAGTCACACAGATAAGGAATTATTGATCAGCAGATAAAGAAGTGCTAGAGAAATTGCTCCCAGACTGCAATTCTTATTTAATTAACCTTTTTTCCCCAAGACCACTTACCTATACTTTCTTCTTATCAAAAGGTCAGCTTGCAATGACATGTTAAGATGGTATTTGAGGGTACATAACCCCCTGTTTTCTCAGATAGCCTGTATCTGGATAAATCTCCCAATAAAGATTCAGTCCTTGTCTCTACTTATTGGTTTTGGTAGCGACAGGCAGCATGAATGCTGACTTTTCCGGTTTCATCAGTACTTTATTTCTCTTCATTGCCAGTAGTGTTCCATTGTATGGATACACTGCTTTTTATTTATCTACTCATCACTTAATGGACATTTGGGTTGCTTTCGGTTTTTGGTTATTACAATAATATTGCTATAGAGTTGTAGAATTTTAAACCCAGAAATTATCCTATCAAGCTCATTCCCTTTGAATTCACAGACATGCTGAAGTAGCACCAGAAAGGGTAGGGAAATAGGCCATGTTTTACTGTTTTGCAGTAGCAAAACTTTAACTAGAACTCAGATCTTCTAATTATTTTATGGCTGCCATTTCTAGCTCCATCAATTGTTTCCAAAGTTTTAGAAGAGGGCTTGCGTTGTTGTAATGGATGCAGTAATAGGCAAGAGGCAGTCTCTACACCCCCAGCAACATTCAATTTAGTGAAATGGTGGTTTTGTCTAATTTTATTCATCTCTGAAACACTTATCTGAGTGCAGAGCACATAATGAGTATATAATAGGAAGCTGTATTATTGGTGCATTAAAAGAGCTAAACTCATGGGATAGAAACATATAAGCAACTTTGTTCTGATTTTTATTTTTTCTTTAAGCCTGTTTATTGCAGTAGTTTTCTTTTCCCATACATCTAGATAAAAACTTGGATAGGAACTAAAAGTCCTAGAATGTCTTTGAGTCACAAAAGAATCTCAGCTCAGTTTATAGAATGTTAAAGTTACAAAATAGTGCAGAGTCCCATCTTATTGAAAGCAGTCTTTTTTCCCACCTACGGCCTGCAATAGGCCAGGAGTCTGCTTGGGGTGGGGAGAGGGTACAGGGGAGCTGGGGAGTTCTCACAGTGCTGTGAGGGGATGGCCCTGTACCTTTTCCTTTCAAGGTTTCCTTTGTAGGTTCCTTAAAGGCCATCTGTCCTGCATCACTGGGTGACCACACTTCTCTTGAACATGAATAATTTACACTTCTCTGGCTTTTCGTTGGTTGTCCCCTTCCTTAGCCTGTAGGAATACAACAATACCTTAGCTTCTCTCTGCTGAAGCCAGAGGGCCCCTCCTGGTGGCTCTATTGGAAAGTTCTGGATATTCTTTTTTTATGGATGGCCCACATCTTGTTCACCGGAAATATTCATTGTCTTTTGCCCCAAAGAAGGTAAAATCCATTATAGTTTCTCTTCCGCTTAACCATTAGCAGGAGGTAGTCAATTTCTTATTTCACTCGTCATATTTCTCAGGCCAGTTGAATCTGCCTCTCTCTGCACCCTGTCATACACTGCAGGCTTCCCCACCCTGTTATATACTGAAGCTCACATGTGTTTAGTGTCCTCACTGGTTTTCTTGACGTTCCTCTCTGGACTTGAGAAGGCAGAAGATGGTTTCTCCCACCGAGAGTGTTCATGTGTCTGCGGTAGCCAGGAGAACTCGTACCACCGCTCTCTCCAAGAAATACTTCAATCATTCCTTCCTCAGGCAACAGATTCGAGAGTCCTGGATCCACTTTAAAAAACAACTAAAATATTTGAAATGTTACATTTTGGTCTGTTACCTTGGAGCATCATGTCTATTATATACTGGTGTGCCAACTGTAATTTCCGATTTAACGTCTATTTACACTTGTGACTTGTCTGCAGGGCAGGGAGATCTGACAAAGGAGCCCTGGTCTAGGGCAACACTAGTTGTCTGTCGTGTGTGGAACTCTGCACCAGGCGTCACGCTAAATAAGTTATAAACATTATATCATTAACATCTTGTAACACCTCAATGATACAGCTATTATGACCTTCATTTAATGAAGCATGAAAATAAACTTTACAGTTTATCATTTTGAATGGTATGCTAAGGGAATCATATGGGAAGAAACAGCCAAGAGTCAGGATTTTTTCCATATTTCTGTTCCGTGTCCTTAGTATTTAAGGCTATTTTAGGCTCATTCCTTTCGTGATCAGTCAATGGTTGCCGCATTTTAGAAACCACACCCAGCGAAGACAATGCTTAGCAGAAGAAGAGCTGTTTCTCTCCTTTAGGTTAAACTTTTTCAAATATCCACCCTAGCAACTAAGCAAAATGACATTCTGTACAGTGAAGAAAAGGGAAGATGTATTCTAGATGTGGTTATCTGGAGTGGGGAATCTTTGTCACAAGGACTTAAATAATTTGCCTTAGATCAGGGGTATCAAACTCATTTTCACCAGGGGCCAAATCAGCCTCAAAGTTGCCTTCAAAGAGCCGGATGTAATTTTAAGACTGTGTAAATGTAACTACTCCTTAACTAAGGGCAAGGAGCTTGGCACTGCCGCAGGGTAGAAACAAGGTGCCAGACTGGATAAAACAAGGTGGACGGCCAGATTTGGCACATGGGCCTTGTGTTTGCCACCTGTGCCTTAAAGGATCATGGGGTAGGATTTGAACCCAGGTTTGTTTTGCTCCAAAATATATGCTTTTATTCAATGTTGTACAATATGCTGTGTAGCCTGTATGTCCAGAGGAATAGGTAATCTGGGTTATAATTCTTGCAGTTATGGAATTTTAAGGGATTGTTAACTTCTCAAATACTCAGTTCTCTCACCTGTGTAATCAAAAAGGTGTGTTCTGGTGATGGTCTGTTTGCTTTTTAATTACAGTGGAACTGCCAGTACTTCATGACATCTTTTAGAAGAAGATGCACTTAAGAGTACATGAGTTTAAGTCTTTAACAAGACTAAGCATTGTCCTGCCAGTAAAAATACCCATGTGGCAATTATTATTATTTTATTTGTACTCTCTGTGATGAATTACTACATAATGCTACCAAATGGCTATTAAGAAGCTTCAGATTTTAATCTCGAGAGACAATAGATTTGTAGTTGATGAAACGACTCTCCAAAGTAAACAGATTTATCAATCAATAAGGACATATAAAGAGAGAGGAGAAAGTGGGCTTCTATGGGCTCACACTGTGCTATCATCACCCAGGCCAGTTGCCAGCCCTGAGCTCCAACTTTGAGAGAAAATTCCAAGGAGGAGCATGTGTGCAGCCAGTGAACCACTGAGCTCAGATCATCTGGGAATACTGCCTTTTGGTAGATGGCTGCTGATGCCAAGTTCATGCTCCTTGGTTTGGCTGCACTTTTAGTGTATAGAGATGTTTGCCCAAGTATGCTTGGGGATGTGGCTGAAACAACCTCTTATTTCCAGCCGATCTGTCTTCCAAGCTCTTGACTTTTGTATTACTCTGAAGTAATATGAAGTAAGAGTTCATATTACTACTTTTAAACCTCTAAACCAGAACACAAACTTTCGAACATACAAAATCAGGCTCTTAATTGTTAACTAGGAGTATATAACACCCATTTACTATTCAAGCCTCATTCAGTCTCACAGAGTTGTCTCCCTCAGTGGCCCTGGCCTAAATGAGATCTCCCTGTTACACGCACCCTTTCTCATGGTGGCCACCGCACCGTGTAACTGTAGTACGGATCCGTGCGTAATGCCTGACACTTCACCTGAGTATTCAAACAAGAGGTTGGTGTGTTTCTTTTGTTCACCATTATTTTGCCTGGCGTGGCACATAGCAGACACTCAATCAGTACTTGTCGAATTAAGGAAGTACAATGCACAGCATTCCAGGAGTTTGCAGGTGCAACTTATTATGTCTGAATAACTCCACAACCTTTTATATAAAAAAAATTGTTGGGATGTTTTAAAACTTCTCTGCTAAAAATAACTTGCTATTGCAATGAATTTAGAAATTATATTTAAAAAGTATATCTTTAAAATAGTATTTTTAGTACATAAAATAGCATATTTTAATATAAATAGTATGTTATTTTAAATCTATGGATATACATTTTAATACTTTAAAATGAAACCAGAGTAATAAAGGACAAAAATTACTAGACAATTCAAATAAAACCAATTTAGTATTCACTTATCATGAAATAGAGGTCTGTAGATTATATTCCTAGTCCATTAGGAATATTAGACATCTTTAACCCCTTTATTTTAAAAATTAAAAGGCTTTTATTCAGATATGTGATTTGATTTGATCTGTACTGTCAGATTCAGCAGGAAATACTAATTCCAGGTCTCCTAATTCATAGTCCAGTATTTATTTCATTTTGCTACAATTAAAAAAAATGTTATGAGGACATAAACTTATATTACTCTGTGATATAATCTCAGCCAGGGGCAGACACAAGAAACTTCAAGGATCTTGTTGTAAGTAGTTAGAATTTTAAAAGTGACTTATTTTAACAAAATTAACTTCTCTACTTTAAAGAAAAACTAACATTTTAACTTCAGAATTAAAAAATGTTGCTAGTTAGTGTTTATTGAAATGAGCTTTCAAGTCACAAGAAACATGGAGAAAACATAAATGCATTTTGCTAACTACAAGAAGCTGATTGGAAAAAGCTACGTGCTATATAGTTTTAACTGCATGATATTCTGCAAAAGGCAAAACCATGGCTGGATTAGTAGTTGCCATGGGTCAGGGAGGGGAGAAAGGGATGAAGCGCTGGGGATTTCTAGGGCAGTGAAATTATCCTGTGGGCTACTACACGGTGGGTACACATGTCACATTATACGTTTGTCAAACCTGTAGAATGTACAACGCCAACAGTGACCCCTACAGTAAACCCTGAATTTGGGGTGATAAGAATGGGCCAACGCTGGTTCATTGACCATAGCAAATGTACCACATTGATGCAGGATGTTGATGGTGGGAGACGGTGCGTGCGTGGAGGGACAGTGCACGTGGCGATGCTCCTACTTTCCACTCAATTTTTCTGTGAACCTAAAAGTGCTCTAACAAACCAAGCCTATCAATTAATTAACTAATTATAAATGTTGTTGGTTCTTTTTCTTTTCATTGATGGTCATCCCTGCAGCATAAATCACTTTATGAAGTGCACTGCTTTAGGACAGTGTGAAGCCGTATGATGTGGTAAAGCATCAGGGTTACAGCACGGACAGCACACAGTTCCTTAGCCAGGCTGCTCACTGCCCAACCCCATGGGCACCATTCACATCCCCTATCATGTGATTCATCCCCTCTAGAACTTTACAACATGACAGCCCTCGTTCAAATCCATCCTCCTTTAGATAACTAGCTGTATGACTTTGGTTGATATAGTTAAGCTTTTAAAACGCTTGCTGTTTCATTTCCTGTGAAATTGGGATGCTAACATATACTTCACGGCGCATATGAAGAAATGCCCCCAAAGGACTCATTTCTACGTGGAGACGAGACCTATTAAGATAAGTGATGTCCAGTCTGAAGTTGTCAAAAATGTGATTTATCCCTTAAAATAAATCCTTCAGCTTTTTCTTCTTAGGCTCAAATTGGAGCCTTCTTAGAAGAGGCTCAAATCTTCTATAAGAAAGGAAAGGCTAGGTTCGATGAGCCGCATCATTAGGAATAAAGACAGAAAAAAATATTCCAAAGTTGGTTTAGCTACCAATTTAGAAGTTCAAATTACAAGGACCAGGAGACCTGAGCCACGCTTTAACATCTCCATGTTCGCTGCTTTTGATATTTCCTGTTGCTTTGTCTTGAAGAGAGTAGCAGTTTGAGACCTTCACTCTGAAATGCTCAGTGGCTGCTGTGGGAGATGCTGAGCACATCACAGTCCATCTCGGGGGCGGGGGTGGGTGGGGGGGAACAGACCCTCAGAGGTCAGTGCCGGTAGCTTAGAAAGAGGGAAGGAAAGCAGCTTAAGCATGAAAAGCTGGTGCCTACAGCTGGGAAGGAAGAAGCTCATTGGCAGTTACCCTGGTTCTAAGACAGGAGAGGGCCACCACCCCTCGAGTCTCACGTGTGAAAGTGCCGGACATTTAGTGAGACCTCAGTAAAAATAATTTTCTTCCCTTGAAAGACATCATTATCCGCTTTGTTAAAAATGTTTTTTTGTTCTTCTTAATTGAACTACTCTAAAATATATGATAAAGCTCTTTATTTTTTGTAATATTCCAACTATAATTTTATGTAAGGTGTCTTTCCTTGATGCACCAGAATAATGAAACAGAGATGTCGTTTCTATAATCCAGCGGCAAATATTTTTAGAAAACAAATGCAAACTCCAGAGGGTAGAGTTAGTGAGTGGTTTGAGTCCAAATCTTTTAATATAATCAGCTCTTGGGGGAGAAAGAAGTAAATCATCACAGTGAGAAAGATGGTCTTCTCCAGGGGTCTCCGATGTCCAGGACTCCTCCCCACCAAAAAATAACAAGCTAAGGAAGTGTCCGAGGCAGCCTCTCTCCTCTTCCCATTCTGAAGGAACTTTCTCCATTCATTATGCATCTATTGCCTTCATAGGAGAGAGGTGTGTATTTGTTTAGAATATCACCCAGCTAGAGTGAATTCTGCTTGAACTGAGTGAGGAAATAAAAAGTAAATCCATGCAATTTCATCAAGAATTGACAGCAAGATTTGCCAAAATAATAAATAATTTACCCATAGATAACCACGAATTAACTGTATAGGAAACACTGTTGAAGAAACCAAGTTGCTTTGACTGGTATGGCTCAGTGGGTTGGATGTCATCCCATGAACTGAAAGGTTGCCTATTTGATTCCGGGTTGCGGGCCAGGCCTCCATCTTGGGGGCATGGTAGAAGCAACTGATCGATGTTTCTCTCCCTCTCTTTCTCCCTCCCTTCCCCCGTCTAAAAATAAATAAACAAAATCTTTTTAAAAACCTTTAAGTTATTGCAAAAATGATGGAATAATGTTGGCAATGGGGCATGGGTGTGCAATTCAGTGCTTACCACTGGATGAAATCTTCACTTCATAAAGAAAAAAGGAAAATAAAAATTTAGAGAATTTGAGATCCATCAAATCTATATTGATTATAAGGAACCTGGAAACTGGTATGAATTTTAATGTGAGCCATACATGATCCTTGGTATGAATCCTATACTTTAATCCACAGACACTCTTTGCCAATAAATATATTGTTTAGGACATTTGACCAGTTAACAGACATTTACTGAACTCAATTATGCACCAAACACCATGTTAGAAACTAGAGATTCACACAGTTGTTGGTTAAGATAAGCTTCACCCCTTCTTATGGAATTCTTATCTTTTGCTGGAGACAGACAAAATAGCAAGGAAACCATGAAGCATATATACAGTATGATGTATGGAGTTAATAAACACCGAACTAATGTTAACAGCGGTCACCCAGGGAAGGTCTTGCTGGTGATTTGGCCTTTCTGAGACCTAAATGATCAGAGGAACCTGGGATTCAAAGGAATTGTTTAGATAAGTAAAAGGATAATTTTAAAGATAAAGCATAGTTTACGCTATGTAATTCTAAAACCTCTGTTAAGAGTGCTCCGTAGTGTGGTAATTCTTTAACTTTAACATGAACCTGAATCACCTACAGGGCTCCTTAAAACACAGGCTCCTGGACTCTACCTTGAGAGGTTCTGATTTAGTGAGTCTTGGGTTGGGTCTATAAATTTGCATTTTTAACAAATTGCCAGAGGTTGCTGTTGCTTCTGGCTCTTGGACCAGTACTACTTTGAGTAGTGCTGATGTAGGCCAAATGTTTTCTGTCAATACAATTGCAGAGAGGTCTAGATTAACAAAATTAAGAAATTTCACACTTATATTACTATAGTTTACAAAGCATTTCATATACATTACCTCATTTGATCTGTATAATTATTATTTCAGGAAAGATGGGAACGTGATTTTATCTCTGTATTATTTATTTAGTCATTTATTCATTCAACACATATATTTTCAGATTTCACTAAGTGATCAGCATCACTCAGACTGTGCTGAGCATGGTGTGGTAAGCAAAGTGGACATAGAGTTCAGGGTTCAGAGGAACAAGGAGACATTAAGCCAATTATCATATCATATATTTCTAAAATGTATGTGATAATCACATTATATAAATGACAAGTGGCATAAGGAATATGTATACTAAGAAAAATTAATCAGAAGGAAGCTATTTTCTTTTAGAAGGCCCAGGAATGCCTCTCTGAAACTTCCAGGGTTATGCAGTTAGTAGATGAAAATGCCATGACAATCTTCAAATCTTTGTGCTATTTCCCCTCTACCATGGCTACCTCTCAACATGCACGAGGTCAGGAAGTCGCAAAGCCAGGAAAAGGATAAGGCACTCAGATCAGGAAGTGTCACTTTCTGGGACTGAATCTAAGGAAGACCCACACCCCTTGGATGGGACTCCCTATGTACAAGAGATCTGCCTATAGCAAGTCATCATATCCAGTAGCTGGAGATGGATTATCAGTGAGTTTATGGTCTCCTACCTCATCAGGAAGCACTCACCCAAAGTGTCATCAAAACAGAGAGGAAACTAGAAAAATTTTTTTGATACTCTATCATGCATTAAACATTTTTCTGCCATTGGGTCTTACTATTTCCTTCTTACAGATGAATGAATTCAGGTTCACAGAGGTTAAATAACTTAGCCAAAGTCATACATCTGGGCAGATATGTGATGAAATTCCATCTCTGTCTGACAATTCAGTCAGTATGACTGGTAGCTCAGAGTCAAGTAGATTCATTGCTTTAGGGAAAGACAATGACTCCTGAGAACCTGGCTTTGAGATAAACTCTTGTATCTGACACAAGCATTGGAGAGAGACCAGTCTAACCATTTACTTCAGGGGATTTCAAGTATATGTGAGCAGCACCACAGGGATGTGCTTGAAAGAGATGCTGGGACAAATAACTAAAGAACCTGATCCAGAAAGTTTGGGATTTGGCCCTGACACACAGAGACATACAGAGACACACACATATATATATATTTTTAAAACTAGTTTCCAAGGTCATTCTAAGGCCTATCTAGGTTCTTTACATTCCACCAATTTGACTCTTTTCAAGCTTGAGGATGCAGCAGAAAAGTAGGCCAATATGACTAGAACAAGTACAGACATCAAAAATAAGGACATAACTGGTGTGGCTCAGTGGACTGAGTGCTGTCCCAACCGACCAAAGGGCCTCCAGTTCAATTCCCAGTCAGGGCATATGCTTGGGTTGCAGGCCAGGTCCCCAGTTGGGGGCATGCAAAAGGCAACCACATACTGATGTTTCTCTCTTTCTCTCTCTTAATCCTTTCCTTTCTCTCTAAAAATAAATTTTAAAATGTTTCTTAAAAAATAAGGGCATATTTTAATATTTTAATGGGTAAATAAAACTATTATTAGTGCATGCCACACAGCACATTTGCTCAAAAATTCCATTCTTATCAAACTTAAAGATAACATTTCTAAGATTCTAGATACTGGGAAAAAGCCTTTAGCTATCGTATCTGAATTCTCTTGTCACCCATAAATTAATTTTGTATGAATTTTGTTTTTTAGACTTCATGTCTCAAAACCTTATTACCCCTAAATTTATATGGCTGAAGAACAATACAGGACTGTGATTAGCATGGCATAAAGAATAGTGCATATGTAAGCTTGATTAAAACCTCAGTGAATCCTCACTGTTGATGCCTAAGGCCATGAAATAAAAACAGGATGTTAAGTAAGAAACTTACTATCAAAGAACAGGTAAGAGTCCTTGAGGTAACTGATTGAGAAACTGAGCTAAACTTATGAAAACATTAAATAAAGTTGAGGAAATTTCTCTGAAAATAGGCTTAAAGTGCAGTAGAAATTAGGACAGAAAAAAAATTAAAAATTAGAATATCAGTTCACAATGCCTATTACCTAATAGGGGTTTCAGAAGGAGGACAGGAGAAAAAATATGAAAGAAATAATTTAAGAACACTCTCTAAAACTGAAGAACATGAGTTTCTAAATTTAAGTGACTCCCAAATATCAAGCACCACAAACTAAAAAGCTATGAAAAGTTACTGAGGATAGAGATCTTGAAGGATTTGAAAAGAATCAAAAGAGTTTATAACAAATACCATTAATCAGAATAGTAGTAACTCCTCAAAAGCTAGAAAAAACCACCCTGAACATTCCCAAGGTAATAATGTTCAGCCTAGAACTGTACACATAGATGAAGCTGTCAGTCAAGTGTGATGATAGAAGAAGGGCAATTCCATACAGGCATGTCTCACCTCCACGAACACTTTCTGGGCAAGGTACTGGAAAATATGCTTCTATCATGAGAAAATGTACAAGAAAAACAAAGACACAGGATTCACAAAACAGGGAATCCTGCATGGTCATACTACGGTACGAGACTGAAGTGTAACCTATCCAGAGAGGTTTAACACTTTGTTAAACTTTCACTTTTTTTAATGTAAAGTGTCATTGGTTAGGAAACATAGTTTTCTATAGGCATCTTTCAAATAAGTAATAACACGAAAAGAAATAAAACAAAAAAATGAATGTACTATTAATTTCTAAAAAGAAGAGTGGTTTCTGGAAAGAAACAAAAGTTTGGTCACAAGGGGAATTAGGAGTCACATAACTCATTGTTCATAAGTAGTTCTGGATCATAATTATGTATTTCCTTAGTAGAGATTTACCTGAAACGTGGTACTGGGAGAAGGGGAAGGTAGGAAATGCCGTATAACTGCTAAATACTCATCTAAAAATAGCTTCTGTTTACTGAGCACTTACTGAGTGCTGGAGACTGTTCTAGATGTTTTACATGTTCTCATCCGTTTAACTCTCACAACCCCCCAATGAGAAAGCACAGGCCTTACGTCTATTACACATACAAGGATCTTGAAGTACAGAGATAAAGCAGCTTTTTCAAGGTCACGGAGCTGAGAAGTGGTGGTCCTGAGATTTAAGCTCAGGCCTTCTGTCTCCACTGTTTTTGTTTTTAACTTCTATCCTGTATTGCCCCTTAAGTTGGTTAGCATTACCAGCAAGTGACAGATTATGTCCATAAATGGAAATCAGGAAATTACTACAAAAGCATTTCATTTAGAATTATGGAGGCAAGTTCCAAGAGAAACAGCAGTTAGGCTAAAGCATTTGCCTCTGAGAAACATGACAGGAGAGGGCAGGGAGGACCAGGGGAAGCTGGTTGCATTAAAAACCTTTCCATTTTTTAACTTATATGCTTGTATTACTTTGATTAAAAAGTAAATTAATTATTTAAGAAAAGGAGTTTTTAACTAGCATTTCCCAACCTTGTTTCCAAGGCTTAATTCCATTTATAATTAGCTTTTACAAAAATTATCTTCACTTTATTTTACCCACTTAGAAAATTATCCCTAAGGCACTTTCCAGTCATACTTATCTATAATTCTGCGAAAACCTCGTGAGATGGTAAGGGCTGGGGAAGGACGGGTGATGGTCATAGGGATAAGAGTAGATAAATTCATCTTGTGTAGAGAATCTAAACTCTGGAAATGTCCTGAACTTGACAGTTGGTGGTAATGATAGCTGTCATCACTTCCCCTGCCTTCTCCAACCTTCCCACCCCCATTACTGCCCCACATCTCTCCACCTTGAATTCCTTGGTGCCACGTCAGAGGTGCACTCGGGCAGGATGAATTCTTGGCCTAACCTGAAGTGGCAATTCTTTAGTTCTTGACATGAATATTGCAAACTAAAATTAGACTTTGATTTAAAGTTATTCACTAGAGAATCATTTTGGGTGAAGAAATCCAGTTGAGGGAATTATTCATGTTTGAAACATGAACAATAGAGTCAATCTGCTGATAATTTGGAGAAATAGCAAGATTTGTAACCACTTGAATGTTTAAAAAACCTTCCAAAAAATTTCTCTTAAAGTCTTACAGCTGAATTATTTGTGCTTCTTACATGGAACACTTCAAGCACATTTTTAAAACATGAAAAATAAGTGAAAAAGGAGAAAACATGTATTTGGATGGAGCAGGCTTGGTTGAACTAATTGTAAGGGAGGAACCCAAAAGAATAGCAATAATTTATAGGCAATTCAAAACTATTTAAATATCTAGGACTAAACTAGAGCCAAAATGAACTAAGAATACTAGTCTTAAGACACCAATTTTCTTTTAACTGGGAAAAAATGGCAATATGACAGCAAAGAAAAAACTTTCAAAGACTAATCCAACAGCATCAAAGTTTTTTTTAAAGGTTTTATTTATTTATTTTTAGAGAGGGAAGAGAAGGAGAGAGAGAGAGAGAGAGAGAGAGAGACATATGTGTGGTTGCTGGGGGTCATGGCCTGCAACCCAGGCATGTACCCTGACTGGGAATCAGTGTCGCCAACCTGCAACACTTTGGTTCGCAGCCCGCACTCAATCCACTGAGCTACGCCAGCCAGGGCTGCATCAAAGTTTTTAAAATCAAAGAAAATTGAGCAATAGCTTATAGAAATTAGACACTTAAAGGAACAGCCTACACTCTATTTAAGAAAATGAGACAAGGAGAGAAGAACTCACTTGACCAAGGTCACACAGTGGCAAAGCCAGAATTAAAACCCAGCTTTTCTGATGCTCACTGATCATTGAAAAAAAAATTAAAAATCACACTAGATAGATACATTGTGCAGAGTTGAAGATACAGAAAAGCTAATTAGGGGCTCACAGCCCCTGGGTTGTATCAGCCCCTGTGGGTGCTGGGAATTGCTGAGATACAGAACATTCTGAAAGAGGATAAGCCAGACTACCATCAGAAAGCTTATTTGTGCAAACATTTCTGGAAAACTGAGTAAATAGATGTTAGAAGAAAGGGTCTTGAATTTGTTAGCTGCCAATGACTTGTTGAGAATTATTTTCTCATTGTAAATAAATACGTAATTTTGTGCTTACATTTTTTAAGAAAGATCATCTAAAATTGAACAGAAGTTAGTCCCCACAGAACCTAGATCTTTTCCTGCATATGGGCCCTCACTGAATATTATTATTATTTTTGTTATTGCATAATCATTGCCTAAATTTATCTGAAAAATTAAAGTGGTTATTTACATTACAAAATGCTTTTTTGGTCTTTTGAAAAAGACCAAATGATACATTTTTTTAGGCTTTGTGGGTCACAGCATCACAATTACTCAACTGTATCTTTGTATCATTAAAAACAGCTATAGCCCTACTGGTATGGCTCAGTGGATTGATTGCCCACCTGTAAACTGAAAGGTTGCAGGTTTAATCCCCAGTCAGAGCACATGCCTGGGTTGCAGGCCAGGGCCCCAGTTGGTGAATGTGAAAATCTGGTGTTTCTTTCCCTCTCCTTTGCTCTCGCTTCCTTTCTCTAAAAATAAATAAATAAAATAAAATAAACAGCTGTAAATATATAAGTAAAATCACTCCCAGCCAAGATGGAGGCATAGGTAGATATACTTTGCTACCTCATACAACCAAAACAGAAACAATAATATATTTTTTAAAAAAAGCAGAACTGCCAGAAAATTGAACTGTATGGAAACCCAACAACCAAGCAGTTAAAGAAGAAACACTCATCCAGACTGGTAGGAGAAGTGGAGACAGGAAACCTGGGTGGAGAGGACCCATGGCAAGGCACTGTCTGGAGGACTGGGGCAGATGAGGTGGTGGCTGGCTGGTGGAATGGGTAGTCCCACATCTGTGTGTGGATAAACTGGGGGGAAAAACTGGGAAACAAGACAGATTGAGCAAACCAGGATTCCAGTGCGGGGAAGTAAATCCTCAAAACCTCTGACTGAAAAAACTTGTGGGGGTTGAGGCAGTGGGAGAAATTCCCAGCCTCACAGGAGAGTCTGTTGGAGAGACCCACAGGGTCCTAGAACGTACACAAAAACCACCCACCTGGGAATCAGCACCAGAAGGGCCCAACTTGTTTGTGGGTAATGGAGGAAGTGACTGAAAGCCAGCAGAGAGCTGAGCAAGCAACACTGTTACCTCTTGGACTCCTCCCTCACATATAGTGCCACAACACAGTGACATGGGTTGCCCCACCCTGGTGAATACCTAAGGCTTCACCCCTTACTACATAACAGGCATGTGGAAAAAATAATATGGCCCAAATGAAAGAACAGATCAATGCTCCAGAAAAAATACAACTAAGCAATGAAAAGATAGACAACCTATCAGATGCACAGTTCAAAACACTGGTAATCAGGATGCTCACAGAACTGGTTGAGCATGGTCGCAAAATAGAGGAAAAAGTGAAGGCTATGCAGGTGAAATAAAGGAAAATGTACAGGAAACCAACAGTGAAGGGAAGGAAACTGGGACTCATATCAATGACTTGGAGCAGAAGGAAGTAGTAAACATTCAACCAGAACAGAATGAAGAAACAAGAATTCAAAAATATGGGAGAGGCTTAGGAATCTCTAGGACAACCTCAAACATTGCAACATCCAAGTCATAGGGATGCCAGAAGGAGCAGAGGAAGAGCAAGAAATGAAAAACTTATTTGAAAACATAATGAAGGAGAACTTCCCCAATCTGGAAAAGGAAATAGAGACTTCCAGGAAGTCCAGGATAGCTCAGAGAGTCCCAAAGAAGTTGGACCCAAGGAAGCACACACTGAGGCACATCTTAATTATGTTACCCAAGATGAAAGAGAGGGAGAGAAAAGGAGACAGTTACCTACAAAGGAGTTCTCATAAGACTATCACCTGATTTCTCAAAAGCAACCTTGCAGACAAGAAGGGGCTGGAAAGAAGTATTCAGTCATGAAAAGCAAGGACCTACATCCAAGATTTCTCTATTCGGCAAAGTATCAGTTAGAATGGAAGGACAGATAAAGTGCTTCCCAGATAAGGTCAAGTTAAAGGAGTTCATCATCACCAATCCCTTATTATATGAAATGTTAAAGGAACTTGTGTAAGAAAAAGAAGAATATAAAAAATATGAACAGTAAAATGACAACAAACTCACAACTATCAACAGCCAAACCTAAAAAAACAAAAACAAAAATGAACTAAGTAAACAACTAGATCAGAAACAGATTCACAGAAATGGGGATAACATGGAAGGTTATCAGTGGGGAGGGGGCCAGGGGAGAATGGGGGAAAAGGTACAGGGAATAAGAAACATAAACGGTAGGTACAAAATTAGACAGGGGGAGGTTAATAATAGCATGGGAAATGGAGAAGCCAAAGAACTTACACATATGATCCATGGACATGAACTAAGGTGGGGGAATGCTGGTGGGAGGCTGGGTACAGGGTGGAGGGGTATAAAGGGCAGAAAAAATGGGACAACTGTAATAGCATAATCAATAAAATATATTAAAAAACAATATGTAAGTAAATGAACATGGCTGTGTTCCAATAAAAATTTATTTGCCAGACATTGTCAATGTCCCCTGGGAGACAAAATCACCCTCAGTTGAGAACCACTGCTTTAAATCAATAGAGTGTCTAATGTGTGTTATGGGGTAGGGTACATGGAGGCATTGATACCTGAATAACCTGTGAGACTTTCTCTAACTACATACCCTCCATCCCAGTCCATCCTCGAATCCATCTCCTCCCCTTGAAGATTCTGGAATACCTGGAGGTGACAGTGGGGGAGGTCCTGCTCGAGATTCAGAAACAATTCCACCTTCATCTTTCAACCATAACTTCTGTTCCATTTTATTCAGGTAAGACTCGTAACAACCGCTTTTATTGTGTGAACTGAGATTCCCTTGTTTGAAAATAAGAGTTTTGACTAAGTAATCAATCACATCTAAAATCCTAAGGAGTTTCTGAAGTAAATTTTGTGTTGATGAATATTTTATATGGTCTCACGTTTTAATTCAAGGTGTTATAGTCATAAAATTTATGGTGGAGCATATGTGGAGTACCTCAGATTCTATAATCATTGTCTTCTGCAAAATCCCATGACACATTCTCCATAATTCTGCGCCTTTAGAGAAACAGGGGGAAGCAAATACAGAGATGTGAGAACTGTGCACTATATGGGAAGGCTGTAAAACAGGGATAGTGGGAAAGTCCTCTTTGGGACCGTTTCTATGCTTCCTTAACACAGGAAGTGCAGAGAGCAAATAAATGCTACTGCAATCTCCGACCACCTTCATTTTGTTTCTCCTTATGAGGGAAAGGGGGATTCGTGTTTGTATTTCACTGTTGGCTGACAGCAAGAGCGTCAGTAACTGGCAGTAACTGTCAGTTGGGCAGTAACTGTTGAAGGGGATCTTGCCATTTTGCCCACAGTGCTGGGTGTGTGGAGGCAGCTCTGTTCCTACTTTCTGGATTAGGGTTAGCTTTTAACAACCCTGCTGTTTAGGGATGTTTCTACCACAGAAAAGCTAAACCTTTGTTTCTCCTGCTCTTAAAAGTGCCGTTTCATAATAAATCTTTATACATTTGATTGCAGAACTCAGGACTTTCAATTCCCTAAGTAAATAATTAGAGATAATTCAATATTTGCTGATAAGATTTACAGTCCTGCCCCTTAGTGTTTCTCAGGTGAGTGCTCTGTAGCTGAGCCCAAGCGAACAGCCCCATTGATTCTGATTCCACGTAAGATGGGACAGGAATTGGGGTGACAGCGCAGACACAAGAGAACAGCAGCCCAGGAAAGGACAATCCGTCCCTTACTCTTTATCCCGCATTTCGCAGCTGTGCTTCCCCTACCTATTTTCATCTCTAGAGAAGTCACCCCTTCTGTACTGTGAAAGTCAGGACAGCACTTGTTTCTAAGTGGTCTACCTTAATCAGATAAACTATTTTTGAGCCCACCGCAATCATAATGAAGAGAGGGTGAGAGGATCTATCAACTCAGCATGCCTCCAGAAGAGCCCTTGCTTCTCTCTGCACCATTCCTGAAATAATAACAATACATATTATCCAGGGCTCAACAGCCTAGTCAAACAGAAAGGGCAGTGATGCCTGTGCCAGTTATTACATGGCAGTATTGAGACATCGGGGAAACTCTTAAAGTGCTTATTTGTTTTTCCAGAGGATTTTATTCCTTGGCATGTGTGGTTACAGCTCTTGCTAATACTCAATGCCAGAACCCTTATGACTAACTGTCCTTCAAGGGGCATGGCTGCAAATAAGAAAAAAGCAAACTCACCAAGTGAGTGCTAATATGAAGAAAATTCCCTTGATTTGTGCCTAAAGGCCTGGTAACAGAGGTTAGGTTATTTTTAGCTCTGAAAATGATGCCTGGTTACACAATTTGCCTCTTTATAGCTATTAATAAGAAAAAACTCATAATTGGAGCCAGGTGCCAACATGAGCAAAGGCCTTTCTTATTGAACAGATTTTGTATGGAAAAAAATGCTAGAAAGAATCCTCATGGAGAAATCTGGCCTTTAAAGAAATTTATTCTCTCTGGGTAACAAGATTGCTGGTTGGATTCTCTGTAAACCAGCAGCAGAGAAACACATGGGTGGCGTGGCAGCTCTCGCTCAGCGATGCTCATTTGAAAGGCATCTAAGAAAAACTCTATCTCCAAGGGACCAGATGCCTCTGAACTCATTTTACAGTTTTTTCCTAGCCCATGCAATTAGAAAAGCAAATTCATCTGTATCAGAAAGCATACAACCTATGTACAATTTGGTATATATGTATATGATGTATTTATGTATATACACCTATCTACACATACGTATTTCCATACAGATGTGTACACAGTGTGAGTTTGCCAACTGAGCTATTCAGCCAGTAAGATGAACCCCATTAATTACTTGGTCTTTCAGCCACCATATTGACTGCATTTGGGGCAGACCCCATCTTTACATAATATCTTTCTTTAGCAATTTAGGATGGAGACTTCCTGTAATTGAAGAAGAAAGAGAGGGAGGGATGGAGAGATGTACAGAGGAAGGAAAAGAGAAAAATAAAAACAGTGGAAGGGAAAGAAAAAAGATGGGAAGAAAGAAGGAAAGGAAAAAAGATGAGGACTTACGAATACAAGTTCTAATTCTAATTTCACTATGGATTCTCTACCTCATTTTCTCACACATAAAAGGAGGTTGGTGATGCCCTTTTGACATACTTATCACAAGAAAAATAAGATCAGGTAAGAGAGATGCTTTTAAAACTAAAAAACACTCTTAAACTTAAATAGACCACTGTGAAGAGTGGTGTACTTGCAAAAAACCTAAAACCAAAAAAGGTAGGCAGGTTAAAACTTGCTCTTACATAAACTTTATTCTCAATCCATCCTCAAATCTTGCCTAGAACCTCCATTCTTATACCACTCAAATATACCTTTCAGAACTTCTGCAGTGATCTTCCTAAAATATTCATTTTATGATCTTTTTCCCCACATAAAATGCATTGCCTTTAACATAAACTACCTTACATTCTTCATATGGCTCAAAAGGCTTCTTAAGGTCACCTCACACCTGATTAATCAGCTTCCTCTCCCTCCACCCCTTCCCTTGAACTTGGTTTCCAGCCATACCAGGCAACTCCTAGTTCCCTGAACACACTGTGCCATTGTTACCTTTGTGCAGATGCAAAACTTTTCCTTCTGCTTGCATAACCATCTTCCCCTAAATCTGCCTGGAAAACTAGTACCTGTCCTACACTTTAACACCACTGATCTACTCCTCAGTGAAGCTTCTGTGTTCTAGACAAACAGAACATTTACTCCTCCCTGGTTCCACCACTCTTGATATTTGCTCATTCTTTTCCATTCTTATTTGTTTACCTGTTTACATTCCTATTTAGAATCCAGTAGTCTCGAAACCATAGAACATGTCTAATTTAACCTTGATACCAAGTGCCTCGACACACAGAAAATGCTTGATGTTTGTTGAGGGAATGAATTACGTGATGAGGAAGGAAGCTCATTCTTAAGCTTTAGAGTATCTGTTCCGAATTTTGTTCACATTATGAAGAGATGTTTTACATTATTTCCCACATACATCTTCCCCTCCTTATCTCCCAAAGCACTGAGCCACTGTTTTTTTTATTCCCCCCAGAAAACAGCCTCTTGAGCACTCATCCTCTCCTCTTTTTTTACAATCTCCAGTTTACTCCAGAGGGTTAGTCATTCCATACTTATCAAAGATTTCTAACACTTGCTAGAGAAATGCAAGGTTCCCAAAACCCCCAAGAGAAAGAGAGCACGATGAGGAAGGTGGCAGGAGAAAGAAGAAGGTCCCACATAAAGTGAGGTGGAGAATGAGCGCCAAGGGCTAGCATGATAACTACATCCATGGGCCGAGGACAGGATAGAAGTAATTTAGCCCAACATTATAGTGATAATGCTGCCTATCCCCTAATTAAGACAGTTATGATGTATGACCTTCAAACAACATCTTTAATCTAGTGAAGTTTTTTTACTCCTATAAATACACTTAAAAAAATACTGCTTAAGAGAAAAACCACAGAAACTAACCATCACAACCTTTAGCCCTGCTTCTGAGAAATAAAACTATTTCCTGGGTTCAGTTAAACCAGCACAATAATAAAACAGATCAAGTAATGTCTTCACATATTTATAGAACTAACTTGTCACCAAACCTGAGTCATTTCAAGGCCAGATGAGTAATACAGTACAAAGAAACCACACAAAAATATTTTAACCTCAGAGTTTAAGAACAGCCTCCTGGTTTCTAAAACACTGTGTCTTTAATATATTTAATTTATACTGATTCTTTTAATAAGAGACCCAAAAGGTAGATTTCTATGGTGTATATACATTTGATATCCATATCCCAAATATTTATCAAAGACTTAATAAAATCATCATAGTTCATAGACTCAATAAACTACTTAACTTGGAAAGGACCTTAGAAACATCTGATCCAAATTTCTGATTCTAGACTAAAAAAGTGGAAGGAGAAAGTCATTGATTATCTTATCTAAAGTCATATTGGGTTGGCCAAAAATTTGTTTGTTTGTTTTTTTCCATAAGATGGGCTCTAGTAGTGCTTAGTTGTCTTTAACTTCATTTGAAACAATCTTGTTAGATTGTATTGTGACAGCTGTCATATCAGAGTGCTTTAAAAAATTATCAAAATTGGTGAATTTTTTGTAGCTATTTTAATATTGAAGACAGAAGAAGATAAGTGACATTTTGGTATATTATGCTTTTTTATTTCAAGAAAGGTAAAAGCACACTGAAATGCAAAAAAAAGATTTGTGCAGTATATTGAGAAGGTGTTGTGACTGATCAAACATGTCGAAAGTGGTTTGTGAAGTTTCATGGTGGAGATTCCTCACTGGATGATGCTCCACAGTTGGGTAGACCAGTTGAAGTTGATAGTGATCAAAATGAGACGTTTGTTGAGAATAATCAATGTTATACCATGCAACAGATAACTGACATATTCAAAATATCCAAATCAATAAAGTTATTGGTGAAAATGAAAAAGGCATCATCTATTTTATGGAAAAAAAAACACACAAACTTTTTGGCCAACCCAATACAATGGGAGAAATGGGATAAAATTCAGATTTCCTGAATCCTAGGCCAGAATGGTCTCCCTTAAATCATGGGGCCTACAGCAAAACACATTATGCTAAAAAATAAAACATGCATAATTTACACATATACATATAAGTCAAGGTAAATGCTCAGTGCTCTATAACACTAATTTAGTTGTGTTTAGCATAAAAATGAAAGACTAAAACTTTAAGAGAATGTTTTTAGATACAATCTCAACATACTTTCTGGTAACCTAATAATAATTTTTCAAGTTTACAAGTCTTTGAATTATAAAAAGGAAAAAAGTGAAGACGTGTTACATGACTTTTTAAGGCTTAGGGAACATAGCATCTCTAAAACAAACGGTGTATTTCTTTGACTAGGTTGGAAAGGGCTCCCTCCTGTGTTCCTTCAGTGTCTTAGATTCTTCTGCCTAAGAAACTATCCCCCTTCTCTTAAAGAAGTCCCTCTATTCCTCCCCAGAGATAGGAAATTGGAGTCTGAAATATAAAACAGCCCTGTGGTTACACACCTCTTTGCATGCTGCATGTACTGAACACACATATGAAAAGCGAACCTTCATATTTATTCCTGTCTTTGCTGTATTCAGCATGTGATTCATTACCTCCCACTCCAGAGTACACAGTACAATTGTAATTTAAGAAAGAAGAACAGTACTTTCTTTTTATAGATAGACTTAGGGCTACTTGAGTGTGTTATTTAATTGGTTTTTCAATAGCTATACTGGGCTGACCTCACTTTATTCCTTAATGTACCATTATCAATTTATCTATTAATTTAGTTAATGCATTCATCCAGTTAATAAATCCTTTTGGAGACTTTAATTCTCACAAAGCAACATGTTAGTAGTGTGGGGAATGTAACAGAAGAAACTACACCTTCCCTCAAGGAACTACCTTATATTAGAAGATAAAAGCTATAATCATAAATGAAATAAAATAGTTTTCCGAAAGTGACATACAGAATGTCATTCGAGTTCAGAGAAGGAAAATTCTTGCTTAGACTTTGGAGATCAGGGAAGCTTTCGTATGAAATGTGGCATGTCACCTGGACTTGGAATAATGAATAAGCTCTCAATGATTAGATATGGGATTTGGGAAAGAAAACCACAGACAAGAAAAAGGTAGAACTGAAAATGGAATCGATTTTGGACTTGTTGGAGTAAGAGCATGTGTAGAGAAACCACTCAGAGACAAGGGGTAGGCTGGAATGACTACAAGGAGGCTGTAACAAGGAAGCATAAGGCCTTACCAGTCTCCACATCCTTAGTGTGTAGGAATCAAACACATGACCTTGGCTTTGTGTTCAGCATCAAGGTCTTCTAATCAGCTGCACTATCAGGACCAGAAATATAAAACTATAATGCAGAGGACAGTGATTCACAAATACATGAACTGTAACACTCCACAGTGACATTTTGAATAGAGAGTCTAATGGTTTATCTATTGATTTATCTGTTCTTAATTCTGCTTGACTGTTGCTTTTTTCAAGTGACATTTCCAAATTACATTCAAATACCAGTTATCTGCATTAAGGAAACAGAACCGTGGAACAGATAATCCAAGTGTCATTTCTTTTAGTCTTTGAAACCCATTAAAATTGGAATTTAAAGAAGAGAATTCAGTCTTCCCAATTCATTTTCTTCAGACCTATATTAAAACTAATGTGTTCTCACTTATGAATATATCAAACTGTCTGATAGTAAAGGTTTTTGTGAATAATCTGCAAAGGGAATGATCCACTATTGCTAATGGATGTCACATGCTTACTGTCACATTCATTTAATTACATTACTTTACCTTAATTAAATGGAACATGTTGATATGAGCGCCAGGACAAAAAAAAAGGCCACCCCCTAATCTCTGGCCCAGTTCCATGGGAATCCCACAGGGGTGCAACTCTGGTTTCACACCTGAGTTCGCCACCTCTGTGAGATGGTATTCTTTAACATCTTCAATATGTTTCCTCAATCTCCTATCATTGTAGTAATTTATAATAACTAGAATAATTTATCATTTTACTTCCCTGGTTATCCATATTTAATGTATTTTTTTAATCTGACATTGTCTCATATCCTCCTTCACATTCCATTAGATGAGTCCTCCGCACCTCATCCTCCCCTGTCAGGGAACCTTCCAGAGTGATCCTTATAAACAAAAGCTATAGGATATTTTGGATTAATATCACTGATAAACGAAGAAGGAAAATTTTGAAGAGATGAGTGAAGTTCATTATTTGTTAAAGTTAAAGTAATAGGCTAAGTTATCCTACATAATACAAGATACAAGAGGATCATCTACCAGTGGTTATCACCTGCCACCATCAAAGAATCCTGTTTTCTCTCTGAAACTGCTGGTAAAAGTTGTTGCGCGATAAGAACTGCAGCTGCCTAGAAACAGTCTGGAACACCGGTGCCCTCTAATGGCGGGCGCTGCACAATGCCTTGTGGTGGAGAATTCGTGAGTGTTGATGGGGAAGCTGCAGCTAAGTCTCTGAAAGACCCAGCCTTGAGAAGCGATTTGCGTTGAGTTGAGGGGGTGAGGAGAAGGAAAAGAGGAAGTGGTACCAGTTCCCCGGTATTCGTCAGAATAACCAGGTCCATTAGTGTCCCCAGGAAAACCAGTTATCAGATATGAGAGGTAGCATATAGTCTGGGGTAGCATGGAATAATTGGTTTGAGCAGACATACACATACATGTACATACATACATGCATATATACATGCATACATACATAGAGGGATTTATTTTAGATGTTTTAAAAATACATTAAACTTTACAAGCATTAAATAAATTTTTATTTTATACTTGAAGAGATGTGGGATATAATGGCACTCTGTAGTAAGTCTTAAACAAAATATGCGGATTTTTTTAAAGCATGTTTTTTCAAACAGATGATATGATAGCAAGAAACAATGCTGATCCTTTGGGTTTAACTTGAACACAACAATCATAGAAGCTCAGTTTGCAGAAACATTCAGTGGTCTCATCTATTTTCCCAAGGGATCTTTTGATGTCAAACCATTTCCTTTTGAATAATCCATCAAGTCAAAATCCCCTTCCATTTTCTCTAGTCTTCAAGTGGAGTGATTCTCCTGGATCCATATTCACCAGTGCCTGTGTTTGTGATTCCAGTAGTTTTCCAAAACCACCCTTATTAAACTAAATACATGTTATCCTGCCTTTTTGAAAAATGTGTGGTTTTCCTCAGCAATTTTATTAGACAGGGATAGTTGACTGCATTCTAATTTTATAAGTGATCAGTTTATTAATGAATATTTTAATATAAAGCAGCTTTTTCTTCCCAAGGAAATGAATTCACAGAATTTATTCACAGATAATTAGTTTACAGAAATGGAGGACCCTCCACCTCGTCTGGATAGTTGATTTGACAATAGCTTGAAATGGAGACCTGGACTCTTAACCCTTTCTTTTTCACACTGCTCTCCTCTCTCTCAGTAATGGTATCCGCAGCCCAATCAGACATTCTGAGAATTTGGGGATAACTTCTAGTCATTATATTGAAATTACAAATGGCATGTTAAAGCTTCATAGCTCAGGAAGCACTGTGTGATATTGGATTGAGTTCAGAATTGATCTCATTATCATTTGCCTTGGGTTGTTTATTGGTATAATGACAGCCATGCATTTATGCCAAAAGCATGAATAACAGAGTAGCTTCCTATAGCCATCGTGATTATCATCTTATCTGGAAAAAGGACAGTGGAAGCAGAAGGGCCATGTCTGTAAAGGCAGTATTAAATACATGCCTTAAGCACTGAGAACATTATCTGACATCAAGATTTAATGGATGCTAGTTGTTTCTGTTTTTGGAGGGGGGCTGAAGGGGTTTACATCTTTTCCCCTAACACTGGCACAAATTGTGAGCTAAACAAAACTTTAATCTGCTGAGCTAACTTTTCCATACCTAGTTAGAAAGAACCAGCAACCAGGTACCACCTGATATGGTGTGGCTTAATCTCAGAGTCATGGAACAGTCAATAAAATAAACACACAACAACAACAACAACAACAACAACAACAACAAAGCTCAAAGCCTTTTCTTGCTTTTCTTAAAAAGCACGAAGGCCATCCAAACACTTAGTCCAAGGCAACCTTATAAACCTCTCCTTCCTTCCTATTCTCTTCTGTTATATTCAGCAACTGCAAAGATGTTCCTCTGACCAAAATGATTTTCTACTCCAGCACATAAAATTTTGCTCTCCTCTTTCTTTCATTTCTGTGTTCTTTAATTCAACTGATATGTTCCAAGTCCTCCTCTTCCCCTAGCATCTTGAATTCTCTTTCAACCATGTTCCCAATGTTTGCGTTATAAAAACTCGTCTTGTAGAAACCTAGAGAGAGAAGAGAAGCCTTGTGAGGATGGAAAAGAAGCTGAGAGGCAAACATCAAACCCTGGATGGAACTGGGGGTGGATGGAAGACTGGGGATTCTTCAGAGTCTGTAATCTTTGTCTCATCTAAGTGTATATCAAATACAGAAAGGTAATTCATAATTAGTGGCTGAAAACATGTTAGTAACTCAATAGCTTTACTCTTGCTACTGGTACAGGAGAAGCTATCCCAGAGGCAGTACTATATCAAAATAGAAACAGCAAATACGAACTTTTCAAAAATTCTCCCTGCTTGAATCGACTCAGTATCTCTGTGGATGAAAAACTATAGCTTTTAACACTGTATCATGATATCTCAAACTGTAGAAGTATGTAAGTGTGTGTATGTGTGTGTGTGTACACATGTAAAAAGACAGTAAATCACTAATTATACAATGGCAGGATTGGATTTATTTCACTCACGACCATCCACATCTATTGCTTAAAGGTGAGAGATTGGAGGCCCAGAAAGATTGTGATTTGTCCACAGTAAATAAAAAATGTCTGAATTCAGATTTCTTAGGCCCTAGCACTGAAAGTCAATACGCCAGCCTGTCCTCACGAGGACACCAGAAGCTAGGGAATGTGATGGCCTGGTTGCTGAGAGGCCGTGCGGGCTGCAGAGACATCCTGTTTGCACTTCTCCGGGCTTCCATCCTGCCAACCTAGAAGACATCCGGGAGAATGCCAAGCCTGGTGCCTGTTCCTCGAATAAAAATGGAGCAAAGATGAAACCCTCCTGGAGATGCTAGCTGAGTGGATCGGTATAAGCCACGAGTAACCCTTGTCTCCGATGGGCTCCTTGTCGTGCAGAAGCTCGGAAGGCCGTGCTTGCTCCTTAGGCTTGTTGCACGAAGACCCCACGCTTCCTGATGGAGCCCAGCAACACTGTCCTTCGTTAGCAACAGGAAATAGAAACTTGAAACTCAAAAATCAGGTTTTTAAAAAATGTGCCTCCCTCCAATAAAGGAAACTGCAATACACAAAAATCTCCAAAATGTGCTCAGTTCTCCCTAGAGCAAGCTCAGAGCATTTCTCAGTATCCTTTAATTTCATGCCATTTTCCTAAACCAAATATTAAATTTCCCCTGTGAAGTGAAAGTAATAAATCACCAAGGAGAGAATTGGCAGCTCTTATGAAAAAAACAGAGGTAAAAAGGAGAAGTGGACACCTTTCTCCTCTTCTCATTGCAGCCCTGAGCCCGGCTGTGTGGGCCTCAGCTGCCCCACAGGGGCCGCTCTGCTCCCTGGGCCCCGAGAACGTTCCGTTGTGACTGCCATTGTCGTGGATGCGTGTGCTATTTATTTTGTTTGCCTCTGTGTTCTTGCTTTGCTGTCAGAGGAACAGGTGTGGGTGTTTCAGTTTCCTGCAGTTTTGTACCTCAGAGTCATTTCGATTTAAATCAATAATGGCAGCAGATCTATTGTTTGAGACACCAAGCCATTGCTCTGATCCTATTGTTCTGTCAAGACTTTTTTTTTAACTTTTCAGAATAGCTTTTATCACATCACATGTGGATTTATTGTTGCTTTGCACAATTATATAATATATACTCTCTAGTTTTCACAAGTCCTGCTGTTTAGCAAATAAGAAAACAATAAAGTATCTAGCTGCCTGCCAACCTGTTAACTTCATAGCACATCAGATGATTTTTGTGTATACAGTGTGGAAATATGTTTACAGTCCCTTGGAGCAATGCTGAAGACAAAGAAAACCTTCTTTTTATTCAAGGAAAAGACACACATGTGTTTTAAGGGGATGCTGTGCAAAAAAGTGGGGGAGAATTTCTTCTCCGCCTCATTTTAGCATAGCACAGAGGACTGGATTCCGCTGACATTTCGGAGATAAATAGAAAACATTTGTGTGAGTGAAGTGGAACTCTAAAAAAGTCAGAAAATAGGAGATTTATTTCTTGGTTCACACCCTGTTCCATAAGCATCAACTGTTCATAGTTCGAGCTGTGGTTGCCTTTGGCCACTGGGATGAGGGCTTCAGTTCAGCGGCTCAGCTCTTAAATCGCAGGCCTCTGCTTTCCAGGCAGAATACCACATGGGGCAGCAAAGAGTCAGGCATTTGTTCTGATGTTTCAGGGATCCTTAGCCATAGCCATAACTGAGCCAAGTGCCTCAACTCATGACAAAAGCTGAGGAATTCAAAACGTGTCTGGTATTTTGCGAATCAGCAATGGCTGGACTTAATCTCATGCACACAGTGGGCTGCGTGTATCTGTGACCCTCTGGCAAGAGATCATCTTCACTGGGTGAACTGGCCATATCAGAAGGCCAAGTGAGCAACTATCTATGGAATGTATTGAAGACTTGCAAATACTTGTTGCAGAGAAAACCAACATTTATTAAAAGTGCCAGCTATGTAAATAATTTAAGGCACTGACAAGTAGGAAGTAGAGAGCTATTTTGACATGGAAAGATGACGGAGGCATGAAACTGGTGTGAGGTGAGGTCTGGGCATGGGTCATCTTTTAAAGCTCCACAGGTGATGCTCCTGACCATTCTGGGTGGACACCCCCTGGAGCAGCGCTTTCGGCTACCCGAAAGGAGCAGGGCACAGAGCCCTACCTGTATTCCATCTATTTGCTGAGGGAAGGAGCATTTTACCAAACCATTTTCTCCCCAGCTTCTCTGAAGACAGAAGAGAATATAACAAAATCAAACAGTCTAAACTGGAGCATGAGGGATCTGGATTAGATATAAGAAGAAACTTTCCGAAGGAAGGAGGCTGGGTATTAAACTGTGTTACTTCAGGGATGGTGTGCCGCATCATTTTCTGAGCGTTTCACAACAAGAATGAATTTCCATCTGTCTTCAAAATGTTTCTAATGGAAAGCCTAGATGCTATTGGAGAGTAAAGCTCATTCTCTCCGACAGGGCTGAAGTCTGCACTCATTTATTCAAAACAAATCAAGTGTGTCCCGAGAGCTTTATAGTGACCTAAAGGAGGCCACTCTGTTGGAAGAACTATTTGGGTGTTCAAGCTGTGTCAGGTCCTATTTGTAAAACTCTGAGAGTCAGTGCAGTAGTTCGGCTCAGTGTGTGTCCTCTGGAGCCAAACTGCCTGGTTGCAGTTTTTCCACTTATTAGAAGATAGGCATGTTTTTAATGTCTTTATCAGTTTACTTGTAATGGGAATGATGATGATGAAGATGAAGATATTGATAGGACCTGTCCTCATGTAGTCATTCTATGACTTCAGCGAGCTAATATATGTGAAGTATTTATACCAAGCCTGGAACATAGTAGGCACTTGTATAAAAATGAGATATTTTTATTAAAATTCATTTTAGTTTGCTTACGTCATATATAACTCATTATATTCTGATTTAGTTTCTTAGGTAAAAAACTAAACACGTACACTTTTTTGTATTTTTTTAAAGGTGGTATAAAGGACAGCGTATCCTTGGATTAACAAAATCCTAAGAGGTTGAAGGAAATAGAGAAATTGTCTAGAGGAATGGTTCTCAAACCTGGCTGCACATTAGAATCACTGAGGGAGCTGTTAAACAGTACTAATGTTCAGACCCAATCACAAAAACTACGCTCAAGTACTAGGATCTTTAAAACAACAACAACACAACAACTCTACTTGTCATTCCAAAGTCTAATAAAGGTTATAAGCCATTGGTCAGGATACATCTTCCAGGAAATGCAGAAGTTTCCTCAACCAATCTTTTTTCAACATTTTCATTGACAGAGAACTTATTGATTCACATAAAGTTGAACACCCCTTTACATTTAAATAACACTAAGCAAACAATTTGGACTAAACAAATTTGGAGTTTATCTTCAAATACCTCACCTCCTCAAATTGTTGGTGAAAGATTTGCTCAATCAAGTGAAAAATGCCAAACATAATGAGAAATTCTTCCAGGTCTCTAACCTTTCACTACTGTCACAGTTAAATGAAATGAAACACTCTTAAAGGCAAATTGAATTCATTTGCAGTATATAAAAGTTAGTGTTGTTTAAATAAAATGACATAAGATGGCATTTCTCTTTTGAAAGTTGTTTGATAATCTACCTTCACATGATCAGTTTTACACATTTCTTTTAGAACTTTATTTATTCATCTATTACTAATTGTTTATTATAGTCAAGAACAAATGTCAGGCTATACACATTTCTAAATACCAATGCCAAAGTTGGTTTTAATACATTATTTTTTCTCACCATTCCCTACCTTTTTCCTTGTCCTAAATGATTGGTTGTATTGAAGATTATATTAACAATTAAGCTGATGTGCAGTTGACCTATTTTTTAAATAGACTGAATATATAAGAATCCAGAGCTGTAATTCAGCTAAATTAAGGACTTGAGAAGTGGCAGAAAGGGATTCACTATGGAATCTTTTGAGAAAGTGAGTTCTTCAAACTTGTTTAATATGTGATTTAATTTACCAGAATGTAGTCCATGTATAATTTCTGGAGCCATCAATCAGGTGAAGCAAGACCTACCAGACACTGAGAATACCTGTGCTGGGGTCACTCTTTAAGTATCAGTGGGCATTGCATTCAGGTTGGCTTAGAAGACAAAAGTGGGAGAAGAGCAGGACCACCGAAGGCTGGATGCCATGTAATCAAATGGGAACAGCTGATCCATGTCAGTGTGGCTCGGAGGAGAGACAGAAGTTTACCATTCTCATAAGGACATCCACAAGGGCGGTCTTAAGGAAACTGCAGATCACAGGGATACTGTCACTGATGTCTGTAGGTGATTGTTGCAATATTCTCTGAAAATACTACTGAATTTTTATTTTTTCATGGCAAAAATATCAGTGGGCCAAGAGTTATGAGCTCTCCCCTGCTGAGTGTATGTCCAGCTAAATGGGCAGAGAACAAAGGAGCTGGAATGAATACAACAAAACAGAATGAATGCATGTGAGAAAGTATTTATAGTAATGTTAAATGGAAAGAAATTGTTGATTATGGTTTTAAACAATTCAATGAGGTATTTTATTTTCTAAACACTAAAATAAATCTTTAGAGGGTACCCATTTTCTTTTAATTGCAAATTCAATTTCTCAGGTTCCTTTCGGTTCAGTGTAGAAAATTTAATCTTAATACTTTTTCCCCACTGATATGCAGGCAAACAATAGTAATGCTCATTTTGATTAATATAACATCATCTTTTGACATAATGCATTCTTAGGTTATCCACACACCAGCTCTGCACTAAAGAGAAAAAGGCATTATCAATCAAGACTCTGGTCTTTTTCTTGTTTTTCATTTCATTGACCTGGCCTTGAGAAAGATCCCTAAGCTTTGTTCTAGGTTTCTTTATAGAAAAAGGGATTTGAACAAGTTACATATTAATTTTCTTTCAATTCCAACTACATCGGAGTTGGCAAAGGGCTTTAATTAACATGTTCAAGGTCAGGCATTTAGACCGAGGTAGTGAAGGACTTAGGTCTCCTGAATCACCTTTCCAAGTGTTCCCTCTAGGTTTGATCACTTATTATTTAGAATGTGAAAATAAGGCTTTGGTTTACTTTATTATTTTCTCTTTTATCCTTGGAATAAAAACATCTGTTTAAAGTTACACTATTATATGGGATATTGTTTGGCAACAATATGTTTCACAGAAGCAGTGAACACCAGTGTTTTGAGTTTAGTTGTGAAAATCAGAGGAGAAGGATTTCTATTCTGACTCACTGTCACCAACAGTCACTCCAGTCAGCTCTATCTTGGGTATGGCCTGTTTCTTAAGGATAGTGATTTTATTTATGTTAAAGGAGTAAGACCTGATGATTTCTCATTCTCCAAGGGCAAAGAGAAGAGCTTACCTATATGATTCAATTGGCAGTTTTCCAGTTTTACTATTTGTTTAACTATATTTAGATTAACCCAAACTTTATGGACTTTTAAAAATGGTAGTACTTGAAGCTTAAAATCAAACCATTTGAAGAAGAACTAATAATGAACAATGTTGTCTTCTCCTCTACAAGGAAGAGGGAGCCACATGGACAGGAGGAGATTTTATGTCAGCCTCTTCTTTATCCCATTATTCAGTCTTCTCATAGAGACTGCTGAAATACTGGCTTTCACTGGGCAATGTTAAGTAGGAATGGGGGCCATTACATTGAAATTGCATAGGGGCCAGTTGCTTGGTTCTTTATGGATGACTCACTCTCTGCTCTGTTTCTTGTTTTCATGCAAAAATTCACCAGGAAAGGATACCTCCCTTCAAATATTTTCCCCATTTCTCCAGCTTCAGTGAGTTCAGTTGGAGGAGTTCAGTAGCAAGCCATGATACGTTCTCCAATTCAACATTACTAGGGAGCTCTATGCTTTGAGAGCTATTGAGAAACCATCGATAAACTAATACCATGGTCGACTCCTGTTTGCCTCCTGATTACTTTTCAATGTTCTTGGATACAAAAGAAAACAGGGATGGCATCAGCAACAACAAATCAGCAGAAGCTAGCACAATAAAGAATCAAATTCTATAGCTGATAAGAGCAAAAAAAACCTATTAAAGTTTTCTAGAAGTTGACATAACAATCTCAGATGAAGAAGGTTGTACAGGGACTTAAACTGTGGTTCATTTCTAATCTAGTCCAATTAGATGTTAATGTCTTCACACCTTGTCAGTTGGTTGGAAAAAATTATACTTGGAATCATCAGGTGCCTTGTTCTCTAATAATTATCCTAATTTGTTTTGCCCACTTTGTGTAGTAACCTCACACAAGGTGGAAAATGAGTTTCCCGCAGGTCAGTGAGTATTACCTCACTACTCAATACACATTTGTGGATCATAAACATGGTTCGTTAGTTTCTCAAAGACAAGAAAGTTTTCTTGCTGCAGACATTTCTGAAAGCAATAAAAATTATGTAATCATTCTTGGAGAACATGTTAACATTTACAGTCATAATATGCACATGTGCACACCTAACAAATGGTGTGGGGATCTCAAGTTGAAAGGGACTGTTTAACCACTTAAAGGCACCTGTCAAAACTTTCTCTAATTGTGATAAATTCTGTTCTCTCACTTGAGAAGGTGACATGTCATGGCAAATAAGTCTGGGAGATCACCTGGAACATGAAAAGATTTCCTGTTTTGTAAGCTATTTTCTACAATGACCAGAAAGTTGTGGACAAAAATCTCACTGGCAGTATAGGTCTTCTGAGCTTTATTAATCACATTGGGAAACCTACACTTTTGTTTGAAAAGCCAATCAAGAAGTCAGATTCTCTTCAGCATAAATGTATTTCAATGAGCTGTTAAATTGGAGTGTCTGTTTTGCCATGAACCCCAAGTCGCTGAAATTGCTGTGTAATAGAAGTAGCCAGAGGGTCAGAGAATAAGCGTGTAATGCTGACAATGGGTATTAATATGCCACCCTCCCCTCTTCCTTGTGGTCTAGCTGCCACCAGTAAAACTGCCTCCACTCACACAGACACTCTGAAATCATCAAAGTAATACAAATAGTGCCACAACACACTGCTTTGCAATAATGTCACACCTCTTCTCCAGAGAATTTCTCCAAAATTCTCCATCAGGGCGTTCTGTCCTCTGGTGTCACCACCTCTGTTCAATTTCCTCTTGGAGGCTAGTCTTAATATTTATCTTAATAAGGCACCACAAAGATGTAGATGATAGGAAGAGCCTCAGAAGTATAATTTATCTTAGGCAAGTCAGGAGAAACAATTGCTAAATGAAACTCTCCAAATGTTAAAAGACAGCTTTTAAACTGGTTGGTGTGGGGGTGGAAGGGAGAGCAACTTTTCAAAATATTGTGTCATCATTGACTGTTAGATTTGTTACTCTGCAAATATGAGTCCTGGCAGAGAAGAGCAGGAGCTTTCGCTAGTGGTCCTCTAGGTGGGATTACGTGAATGATACGTTGATGACTGTAAAGAAAAAAAAAGAAAAACAGAGAAGAAATATTCTGTTGTTTCTATCTGTTGGGCTTTCAGGGAGGACTGCACATAAAGAGAGTTCTCCATTTGGCCCAAGATCCTACCTACAAACTCGTGAACTGAATGGAACCCCCATGTGGGTAGTTGAAATCCAGACCACTAAAAGCACATACTTATACACATACAATAAAACAAAATGAACAAACATATTCTGGATTGAAAAAGAAGAAACGTGTTTTTCATTAAGTATGCCAGCTAAGCCTCACAGCTGGTCTCCACGATGAGATGTAGTGAAATGAATACTGCACTAGGAATCTGAAATTAGATTAGTTCTGCTTCTACTATTTGCTCTGTAACCTGGATGAGCCCCTTAATATCCTTATCTTCCCTCTTTATATCAAGGTCAAATACTATTTAACTTACTACCCTTAAAGAATTGTTGTCAATGTCAAATTAAACAGTGGATTAAAAAGTGTAATGCATTGTGCATATAGAATGCTACCCTTCATTGTTTTTATTAAATTACTTTGCTCAGAATTGTTTTACTTTCTTTATCCACAATTTTTATTTCCTTCTTGTAGGCCTAGGTGATGGAATAAAGAATATATTTACTGGTATGTATATCCCATGGTCCTGAAATTTAGAAGACTAGGTGATAACTGTACTTAATTAAATCAAGTTTAAGGGAGGAGGGGGAAATCCAATTTAATGTATATTCATTTTTTAATTTATTCAGTTATTCCAAAAATTTCAAACCTGGATTGTAGCTGAAAGTATGAAACTTAATATGATTCAGGCTAGTGTAGATGATGGGCATGCAAATAAGTGTAGTTATGTAATAGAAGAATGCCAAAATCCTATAGAGTAGTGGGAAAAACTAACTTCCTCTGAGAGTAGGAAGTGAGTCTTTAATGGAGTATATCACAAAGTATAAGATGTCTAACTGAATCTTGAAAAGTAAGTAGGCTTTTTTAATGGTAACAACAGTATATTCATCACTATTGGAACTATAAAATCTTTTCTTCTAGGAGTAGACTAAAGGGTGAAATTACATGAATAAATATGGTAATCATCCTTCACAGTAGAAGAGGTTCTTTTGAAAGCACATTAGCACTGTCTCTACTTAAGCAATTGAGCACCTTAGGCAAGGCTTGCTAAATGGTCTGTTTGGATGGAAATGATCCCACTGGTATTAAGTCCCAACACAATACAGTGAAGAAAATGCCTAGGATCCAGATGTTCCAAAGCAGCTTAGAGGAAAAGAGAAGACTGGAGAGGGGGAATAGAGGCAGAGAGAGAAGGAGAGATGGGAAAGAATGAGAAAGTACAAAGCTAAATTCTGACTTTTTTACTCTATTCTCAATCCCTGTACCCACACTACTTCCCTTCTGTAGCATTATCTCCATCCAAAGCTTGGTTCTACAAAATAAGAAGGATAATTAATCTGTTCAAGAATTTAAATGTTTTTATAATGTTAGTTATTAATAAAGTATTTGAAATTAAAACAAATGGTAAATTGAACTAATGTAATAGAGATTAGTGAGTTCTGGGTGTAGATGTTGATGAAACCAAATATCCCCCTGAGATTGTTGTTGGTTTATGGGGTGCCACTGGCAAGCTCTGAAAGATGGGGAAATCTCTCTTCCTGTACCACCTTCTGAAACAGCTCAAAGAGATGCATGGGCAGCAGGATTTTGTTCTGTTCTATGTTGCCAGTTTCATGGAGTGCTGAACTCAACATGGAGGTATTGGGTCTGCTCAAAGCAAGCAAATATTCCTCAGTAAGTTGGGGATTTCTTTCAGAATAAGAGTGTCATTCTGGCTGAAATAGTTCAACACATGAAAAGGATTCTTGAGGAAAGAAATTTGCCAAATCTGACTTGAAACAGAAACTTGGAAGCAGTAGCAATGGTACCAGGTGCTGAGTTGGGCAGGACACAGAGTCCAACAGAGGCTACCAGTCAGCCTTTTGCAGGTATTCTCTGTCTCCATTTCTTCTCTCCAGCTCTTACACCTTTCTAATAACCTGTGCCCAAGTCATTTTAGGCCCTTGAAGACTGTTTGAACATCTTAGACTTGGGGATAAACAATTCTTTATGCTTTTCTATTGCTGAGGTCACAACAATAGTGATTCTCAAACAGGTTTGTGAATTATAGAAATGCAGCCCTTGGGTCCTACAGAGCACTAGTGAACCAGTATCTCTGAGCTATTCTTCTTCTTCTTATTACCCCTATTAATAATCTAACCACTAAACTCTACCTCTATCTCTAGAGTCTCTTTGAAAGGAAGGGACATAGAGATAATTTAAAAGATCTAAGAGGACTTTAAACCCTAGCAACATTAGAGGGCTGGGCTGATCAGGATAGAGCCACATTTAGCTTAGCCAAGAAAGGTTACATTTTTTAAGTTTGCCAAGAAAAAATATTTTATGAGCCTACAATGCTACAAATTTAACTCTGGTTATTTGACAGAAACTGTTGACAATCATACTTAGAAAAAGTAATTAGCCACAGAGGGTATCTCTTGGCCCAAGTTTAATTATTTTGGCTTTAAAATTTGTAGAGCAGCACATTTTCAATGGGTTTCTATTTTTTCTTTCAAACTTGCAATCTTTTATTTTGTGTTGTTCTTATGCAAACTGAATACATTAGAGATTGCTTTGTTTCAAAGAGACTTCTTTTCAAAAGCTAAATTCAAATTAACTTAAATTTAATATTTTATCTTATAGATGAGAAATATAGTGACTACTGTGCTTTGATTTTTCTTTCTTTCTCAGAGAGAACTAGTTGCCTCTAAAATCTGGTTGCTCCTTTTCTTGGCTAGTATGGCTGCTCAGTTGGACTAAATTTTCCAGACTCTCTTGCTTTGGGACATGGCTATGTGACTCTGATGTTGCCATTGGAATAGGACTGTGATGGCTACCACTCCCAAGCCTTGATCTCTCTGTACTGAGCACCTGCACTCTCTTCTTGTGACGGGGGCCCAGATTCCATTGTGTAGGCAGCACCAATATCATAGGGACATGGTGAAGCAGTAACTTGGAACATGGGTCCCTGATAGACTTCAGGAAATCCGGTTCCCCATCGACATGGACAGGTCTCGCTGAGACTTGTACATGAGAGACTAATAAAGTGCTTTGATTTCTCTTTTAAGTCCTTTAGTCTTTATTTTTAATGTGTTGGTACCATTACCAACTTCTTTAAATCCCCCACATGTTCAGCTCCTACAACCTGGTGTTGAACTACTTAAGAAATGCCTAACTGATCTCTGTAACCAGGATTTCAAAAAAGGCTTCACATACAATACAAAAAATATATTGAAAGAATATGTGCAAAAATTATTAAAAAGTGGCCTGCTTAAGGTGACATAGTCAATTGCTACAGAACTAAACAGAGGCCTTATGTTTTCAATTATCTTTAATATATTCTCAGTGCAAATCTCACTCGCTTCTCCTGAGAGGAATAAGAACATTGATTTTAGCTTTGTTCTACCATTTTGTCCTCCTATATGTTACAAAGAAATTTCGCTTAGAATATTCTTTCTGTTGTTATTAATTAGTATCAACTAGCTAGTCTTATCAGAGAATTGCCCTAGTGATGTTTTCACGGCAGACAAAACATCTTGGTTTGTCAAATGTATTACAATTTCAGAGAAAAGAAAACAAGCTACTCCAATTATGCTTTGCCATTTGTCTGACACGTTCATTATTCTTGATGCAATTCCTATCACATGTTGTCTTGTTGTAAAAGCCATTTCTGTCAAATTAACTTAGGGAGGACTGGTGGAAAGTGAAAAAAAGAAAAGAAAAGAAAACTCCTCATCTACTTCTAACACCTGGAGAATCAGCAGAGAAATATAATTTTGTCATCTTTCAAATGAAATCAGATTCCGGGCTAGCTGTTCCTGAAATAATCCAATATGAAATGGAAGAGTTGCATCTATCCATGACTATTTAGGGACATGCTCAGTTCATGGAAAATCAATTCCAGCTCAGAGTCATATGGTGTTTTATGATGCCCCATTAGGATTTTTTTTAATTTTTGTAAATCTGCGGAGTTACTCATTTGGATGCTATCAGAAAAAAGACACCTTCAGTTCAACTAAATCCTTATCCAAGGAAATGATCTGGGCTCTGGTCATACTTTCTACACACATTAAGAAATCAATAATTTTCCCTTAGTGCACAGAAAAAAAAGAGGGCAGGGTAAAAGCTTCAAAATCTTTTTAAAAGATATCTTTTCTACATTCTGAGTCACCTCTGTCACCACTTCTTTTCATTTTGACTATTTTTCATTTGTTTATCAATAAAGCTATAGAATAGAGGTATGAGATGACAACTGCCAGAGAGAAAAAAACAACAACAACAACTATGTGTTAGAACAAATGGTCAAATCAAGAATAAGGTAGAGGGTTCAATCTTGATTTTCTAATCCTTGTTTAGTTTGCCACTGCTGAAAGGCTCCTATTAAAGCTAACAAGTGTGAGGAAACGCATAGTAGAATCTCTACGGTTCAAAAGGAAGCTGAAAGAGTGAGTGCAATCAGGAGAGATACTAAAGTACACATGTGTTTTGGATGGTAGTGGCAGAATTGGTCTGTTAGTGTTGAAAACAAGAAGTGCAAAACATAGAAAAATATGGACAATATACAAAGTCAAAGTGGAAGAAAAATATTACTATTCTTTTTTCTGGGGATCCCATTATGTATATGTTGGTACACTTGATGGTTTCCAACCGGTGCCTGAGGTTCTATTCACTTTTCTTCATTTTTTATTTCCTTCTCCTCAGCCTAGGTAACAGCTATTGGCTTATCTTAAAGTTCACTTATTCTTTCTTCTGACAGGTTAATCTTTTGTTGAGCCCTTCTAATAAATATTCATTTCAGTTATTGTACTGCTTTGCAATTACAGAGTTTCTATTTTCTAAAAAATATTTTTGTCTCTAAATTGATGTTCTTTGATCAGACATCTTTGTCATACCTTCCTTTAGTTCTTTAGATGTAGTTTCTTTTAGTTATTTGAACTGATTTTGTTTAAAATTGCTGACCTAAAGTCTTTATCTACTAAGTCCACACTCTGGGTAGGCTCGGGTACATTTTCTCCTGGCTCTTTTTTCTCATATGTGCCGTGTGTTCCTGTATCCTTTCATTTCTCATAATCTTTGTGGAAAACTAGATATTTAGATAATATAGTCTTTCAATTCTTCTTTCAGATTCCTCTGTCTCTCAAAGTTTTTCCTGTTGGCATGTTGGTATTGCTGTTGTTTTCTTGTGGGCGCTTACTTACTTAGTAATTTTCCTAAACTAATTCTGTAGATGCTGTGTTCTCTGCTGTGTGTGGATCTGAGTTGAGTTCTCTGCTAGTGTGTGTGTGTTTTAAATTATTGTTTTTGCTGGTAAATCTGACTTCTTAGGTGTCAGAACTGGGGTCAATATAGTTTAATGGTCAGCCAATGATGGGTTAGATTTTCTTAAATGCCTTGCCTTACATCTCTGTCTTTGCCAAAGCATTGTGTACGAGAAGGTTCACCCTCAAACTTGATGTAGTTTAGAAGACAGCCTTGGCTTTGACTTCCAGTTTATACAGAACCTCAACGTCAGCTCTTCTCCCTTCTCATGTTTTTCCTGAGCTTTCTCATAGTCTTTTAGGCCCCCAGAAATATGTTGAAAATTTCTAAAGTTTATTATGGCTATCTAGATATTTGGATTTCCTTTTAAGTTCCCAGCTAATCTCTTGTTGGCCTCAGCTGAAATCACAACCTTAGGTAGCTGAGCTGTTTCTAGGAATTGCTATTGTTTTGGTAACAACCTGGGAGTAGGCTTCCTCCTCTTCCCTGCTTCCACTGAGCTGAGCTCTGTGTCAAATCACATAGCAACTGTGCTGTGAGAATAGATTTCCCAGGGAGCTTCAAGTTTAATTCAAACACTGGCTGCATTCTGGAGACCATGCTTTTAAAGAAGCTCTAAAAGAGGTGATGTGGGCAAGAGGGTATAAGGGGACTAAATGGTGATGGAAAAAAATACAATATCTCACCTTTAACAGGAACCTAAACAACAAAACAAACAACAAAATATAACCAAAGACACTGAAATAGAGAACAAGCTGACAGTGACCAGAGGGGTGAGGGGAGGGAATTTCAGGGGAAAAGGGGAAGGGTTTACAGGAACAAGTATAAAGGACACATGAACAAAAACAAGGGGAGGGGATGGAAATGGGAGGGAGGTGGGTAGGGCTGGAGAGGTGGGCTGGGATGGGAGTTCCTTTGGATTTCCTTTTAAGTTCCCAGCCAATCTCTTGGCAGAAAACTGTATTTGAGCAACAATTAAAACAAAAAAAAATGACAATAAAGAACAGTAACAAAAAATACAGGAAAGATTAAATAACAAGCCAAAAACAACCCCTCCCCCCAAATTAAATAGGTCAGATCTCTTTGTTGTCTGCAATGCTGCTGGCTTTTGACAACTATGCCTCTGCTAGGAAGGTGAGGGTATGTGAATAGCCCCAAGTTCAAGCTTGACAGACCCTCCTCCCTCCTCTCCCTCTAACTAAGGCTTAGTAGTTTGTCTTGAACAGATTATTTTCAGGTTCTGTGGTTTGGGTTAATTGACAAAACTTTAAAAATGATTAGTTGTCATTGTTCTGCCTGTATTTTTGTTGTTTTAAAGGCAGAGGAAGGTCACCAGGCTCTTACTCTGTTCTTTCAGAAGTTGGTCTTCTCTTACACAGTGTATCACACTGATTTAGCATTCCACATAATTAATCTATTATATGTTTTAAATTTGCAGAGCGTGCAAGAGCTCTACTGCACACACTCACAGCTGGATGCAGGGCTAACATCTCAGGTGATGACAGCTCATACTAGGCCAGAAAACTCTGACATGTATAGTGATGTCTAAAACATGCCCTCAAAATCTTGTTTCTCCACCTTTATGAGGAATTTCTCAGTTCTAAGAGGTAAGCAGAACCAAACAAAAGGTGACTGTTGTGAACGCACTGGTGATTGGATAACCTGTCCTTGACAGTCCCACTAGATGGTTTTGTTTAACTATCGCTGTATAACAAACTATACTCAATAAAGTGGCATAAAACAACAACCATTTTGTTAATGTTACAACTTTACGGGCCAGAAATTCAGTCAGAGATCAGCTGGGCTATACTTCTTTACCACGAGGAGTAACTCGGTGTTGCTCAGCAGCTGGCTGGTCTGGCATGGGTGTTCACAATGATATTGTTAAAAGTCTAGTGCCTTTTCAGATAGCTACAAGGCTAGGCTCTGCTGAATCGCTCTGTATTTCTATCCATGAAGTCCCAGGATTTCTTTATGTGGTCCCTCCTACAAAGCAGTCAGACTTCTTACTTCATTGATTGGAGGTTCTCAGAGAACAAGGCTAATTCTTTTAAAAGTTAGGCCCCAAATTGGTATATCACTTCCACTGTCTATTGGTCAAAGCTGTCAAGGGGAGGTGAAATAAATCCCACCTTTTGAAAAGAAGAATTTCAAAGAATTTGATGTCATCTTTAATCTGCCACACAGGCCAGGTTTGTTTGAAAAATGAGACACAAAGAAGTTAGCAATTTTCTGGGCTTGGGACTGAGCACATCCCTGTGAATCTCTCATCATAAAGGGCCTCTGAGACATCCCTAATCAACCTGAAAATTTGGCTTCTTGAGTCAGACATTTTCCTGATTCATTGAGCATGACGGTGGCATCACCTCTGGAGAATTACTAAAACAACAACAGTGGGATGAAGCCTGCACTTTTCAAAGATATAAAGGGAAAGAGCCAGAATTTGAAGAGATTTCCAAAGGTGATGTTCTCCTAGATTCCTTTCAAGAATCAAATACATTCATTGCTGACACATAATATTGATGGGAATGTTATTTCTTGTCCCCTAATGGACCTAGTAGCAAAATCACCCTGGCTCAACTCTTATTATAACAAAGCTTGTAGGAAGAGGTGGTTTCATTCCTTAGTATGACTTTGCTGGATTTTCTTAAGGCTCCATCTTTTTTGTTCACACACCTGTCTGGTGCTGTCTCAGGGCACTTTGTCTTGATTAGCTTACAAGTTTTGTTCATTACAAAACTCTCAACTCTCTTTTCTTTTCTGATCTGGGGAATCTTATCATGAACATATTCACATCTTTCTAATCCTCAAAATGTAAAAGGGTTGTGAACCCCCACTCTACTGAGTAATTCCAAAGAGGCACAGACTTTGAAACAAAAGTAGAAGTCGATGGATTGTCTTGTAGGGGAGTAGTCATCCACCTGACAGCTTCCACTTTTTGATCATTAATACAAAAGGCTGTCTTCAACCCCCATCTGGGACAGTAGAGCCAATTTCACAAAGGGTAGTTCTTTGTGTGATAAGAAGGAGGTGGATTCGTGAAACACAGGAAGCAAATTCTATTTCTCACCCATCACTGAATCTTTCATTTGTCAGCAGTGATTAATCCTCTCAAGGGTATGACGATGGTAACACTTGTACCAGACCAGAACAAAAATATCACAAATGTGATATTAAGTAGTAGATTTTGTTTAATATTGAACTTCTATATTGAAGGCATTGTACTCTATACTGGGGATATAATGGAAAACAAAATAAATATGCCTCCTAAAACCACAGAGTTGATATTTTAGTGAGAAAACAACTAAATAATTGAAATAACGTGCATATTGTTATGAAATACTGTGTTTCAAAATCAAAGAAATTGAATCTGCAAGAGTACATAAAATGAACTTCATCCAGACTGGAGGTGGGGAAGGTCATGTAACAAGTTAACATGAAATCTGAGGGAAGAATAAGATGAATCAAATGAAGTAGAGGAGCATTCCAGACACCAGCAATAACTGTATAGAGGATCTGATCCAGAAGGAAAAATGGCACTAGGAGGCCTGTGTGGCTGAGGTACAGAGAACAAAGATCAGGCTGAAGGGAAAGGGGTATGACTAATCATGTAGAGTCTGTGGTAAGTATTTTGTTTACATCATAAATAAAATAAGCATCCACTTAGGGGATTTATGCTTAACACTGGTATAATTAAAACCCTTGTTTAGAGAAAAAATCATTCTAGTTGAAATTTGGAAGATGGATTTGATTAGTGCCAGAGTGGCTCTTGAGAAGACTAATTAGAACTCTGGCTGGTATAGCTCAGTGGATTGAGCACAGGCCTGCAAACCCAAAGGTCACCGGTTTGATTTCCAGTCAGGGCAGATACCTGGGTTTCGGGACAGGTACCCAATTGGGGGCACTTGAGGGGCAACCACACATTCATGTTTCTCTCCCTCTCTTTCTCCTTCCTTTCCCCTCTCTCTAAAAAATAAATAAATAAAATCTTAAAAAAAAGACCAATTATAGATAATATTTTTCCCAAAGATATGAATGAGTTAAAATCAATAGAGGTTGATGGAATAAGGTAAGGAGATCAAAATGTTAAACATTGCTGCAAGCAAGTTAATGGAGGCTCAATTCATTTAAAATCGACTTGATGCTAGTTGGAGATTGTGAAAGTATGGAGACAAGGAAAGTGTTAAATGACTGCGAGATTTCCATTTTGAGCAAGAAAATAAATGGTGACCCTTCTTTGAGACAGAGAGCACTGAATGGGCATTGGGCTGACAGCAGCGATCTCCCTTGGGTAAGTTGTCTTTGTGACATTGGAGTGGATGTTAGATGAGTAAAATGACACGTGTTGAAAGAAGAAGAGAGGTTTTGACCTGAACTGTAAATTCAAGAGCCATTAAAATGTAAGTGGTGACTGAAGCTGTGGGTGTGGCCAGGTTGGCCTGAAAAAAGTGCGTAATCGAAGAGGGAGCACTTACAATGGAAACACACTATTAGTCGGTATTTTAGTTTGAGATTACAACAGGACAGAGAAGAACAACAGATAGAAAAGCATGAGCTCTCAGAAGGAAAGGAAACAAAATGTTTCCCCCCAAAATGTGGACAACAGTGGTCAATAGGCTCTGCTCATAATTCAAGTAAGGAGAGAAGTGATTAAGTCCCTTGGATTTAGTCACATAAAGATAATTGGGTAACTAACATGAGCAGTTGCTAAAGAATGATCGGGGTGACTTGATGAAACAATAGAAAGCAAAGAATTAGAGACTGTATAACAGAAATTTTAACATTGGCTTCAAGGAGGAGAAATGTAATAGTTAAGAGCATTGTTGCATTTTGAATAGTAGTTTCTTAAATTTGAATGTTTCAACAGCTAATGAGATAGATTTATTGGAAGGCAGAAGTTCAATAGAAAGGAAAAAGATGAAATAACTGATAGTGTAAGAATTCTAGGAAGTTGAAGATGAGTGTCAACGATGATGAAAAGAACATCCTCTGCAAATAACAAGAGATGATGGAAAACATGGTTAGATCTGCACAATTAAGAGCAGAAATTTGAATAAGTACTAAGTGACTTCAATTTTCTCTGTGAAGTAGATGGCAAGGTATGTGTGGAGTTTATGTCTAAAATATTTGTGAGGAAAAGCAAACAAACCCAATTAATGTCCAGGAGTTGTTGGGCACTGCAGATTATGTGATAGAGGTTGCTGATAACGACTTTGTAATGATACCAATGTATCATGGTTTGAGAATTTTTCCAGTTTCAGTTGTATATACTTGGATGTAAGGTAGAGAAAAAGTATTGTCAGCTTCTTCTTGAGTGGGTATTTTGCAAGATAGGTGTGACAAAAATCACAGGAAACAAGAGGCTTTGTGGTATTTGCAAAAGTGTTATTAAAATGTTGAACTGTGAAATCTAAACTAGGTTAAGAATGGAAGTGAAGAAAATAGAGGACCAATGGTTTAGAAGAATTTACAAAGCAATAAAATTGGATTTCCTGATGATTTTTATAAAATGAAGTAATTTAATAAGCAAGTTGGAATGAGAGAAGGTATTGATCAAAGAACACAAACCTTGATTTAGCGATTTGTGAAGACGTGTTTGTCTGTTTTTGTTTTGTTTTGTTTTTTGGTTTAATTACTCACTGGCTTTGGGACAGAGGGCAGGTGAATTATATGGAACTGGAGAAGGACCAGGTATGTGGGGGGTTGGTGTTTGGGTCTATGGGATCTGGTTTCTTTCATCTATGGTAATCTTATAAAGGGAGAAAGGTGAGAAGATGCCTCCACATTCCCTACTCATAAGCAAAAAGCATCAGAATCATAAGGACCCCTTTTCAACCTACACATATCCTACACACAGTGGAATGCACCTGCACCAAGCTCCAAGGATAAATGGCTTGCTTTCAGATCCTCTTCCCCCAAATTCTCCTTGGAGAATCACCGATTCAACTGAGTCACCATTACTGAGAGTGATAGTCTTATTCCTCAATAATGTTGAAAAGGAAAGAAAAGGTCAAGAATTCCTACAGTACATCAAAGTGTTAGAGAGAAAAGATGCTTGAGTACATTTTTGTAGACAAACTCACCTACCCTTACGAGTCTGTATCTGTCACACACAGAATAGTGCATTGCATGCAGTAAATGCTCAATGAACATTTCTTGAATTACACTTCAGATTATACCGACAACAGAGCTGGCAATTAAGATCTCTCCCCATTCCTGCGACCACCACTTGTTTTTCTAGTGTTAGCACTTAAAAAAATAAATGTGAAAATCATAATTCTGAGTTATTCCAGCAATACATCAACCACTGTTCTTCTACCTTTTCTCTTTCTCATGTCTGTAGCAACCCCGGGTTATCTTCTTGGTTCCTCTAGATATCCAATTATGATCAGTTGCTCAAGCTAAGCCTTCAAGCACATGTTCTCATTCCCCAGGTACATGTTTCTCCACTCTTGCTTCAAGAAACGTTCTGATTTCCTCACCATCTCTTATTTCTCAGCTGAAGTGAAACTCTGATCAACCTAAATTATACTAGGCTGCAATTGCCTCATAGCTGTTATTAAAATCTGTTGGAAATATTTTAATTTTTATCAAGGAGTATAGAAAGAAGGAAGGAAGGAAGACAGGAAGCAAAGAAGGGATAGAGGACATAAAATGAAGTAACAATATGTTCCTAAAGTCACAGAGAGTCAGCAAAGATGAGTTTTATTGAAAAATGTTTTCCTGGCTGGTGTAGCTCAGTGGATTGAGCGTGGACTGCGAACCAAAGTGTCATGGGTTTGATTCCCGGTCAGGGTACATGCCTGGGTTGCAGGCCACGGCCCCCAGCAACCGCACATTGATGTTTCTCTCTCTCTATCTCCCTCCCTTCCCTCTCTAAAAATAAATAAATAAAATCTTTTTTAAAAAAAGAAAAAAGAAAAATGTTTTTTATTGATTATGCTATTACAGTTATCCCAAATGTTCCCCCTTTGTCCTCCTCCTCCCAACCTCCCCCCACTCCCTCAGGCAATCCTCCCTCCTTTGTTTGTGTCCATGCGCCATGCGTGTCAGTTCTTCAGCAACTCCATTTCCTATACTTGCTTTTACCATCCCCCTTCCTATTCTGTAACTACCAGGTTGTACTTCTTAATCCCTTCACCTTTCCTCCATTCCCTCAGACTTCCTTGAAAATTTAAGAAAAGCAATCTGAAGATTAGGATCTACAATGAGATAAACATCTGCAACAAATAAAGGTGAAAGAATATGATCTGGTCAAGTTGAAACAACATATCCCAAGTCATGAAGAGACAAAACTGTACCTCCGTTTTGCTAGCTTTCCTTCTGTTGTTACATTACTGATTGGAAGCTTTCTCAGTGGACTAGCCAAGCTTTATACATCCTATCAGCACCCCTGCCACAGTACCCAGGACATGGCAGTTCATAAATAAATGTTTAACTACAAAAAAATGATAAAGCTTATCAAATATCCGATGTAGGACGTTCTGCCAGATATTTAGAGATGGTAAGCATTGGTATACTTACTTCAAACACTGCCAAAAAGTTAAAGCTTCAAAAAATAGGCTTGAAAGTTTATATAAATAAAATTTACAGAGTCTATGTCAACCCTGTGAGTATTTACTATTATTTTCTCCCTTCTATAGTTAGGGGAAGGGGGGGTGCACAGAGTGATTAAGTAACTGGCCCCAGGTTCACAGATAGCAAATGGTGGGGCAAGGATTGGAATCTTATGATTTTGACTTCTGACATTCTAGTGTTCTTAATTAGTACATGAGAATGCCTCACATTCAAATATGTTTTATTCATAGACTTTGGTGCACTGTGGCTCAGTGAGTCTTTAATTAGATACCTTGTTTAATATAACAAGTACACAGGTTTGAAAAACCATCTGTCCAATCCCTCAGTTATTGAAAAGAATGAAGAGTGGTAGAGATCTACCAATGGGAATAAACTGAGTGCTGAATTGAAATTAGAATTTTGTCCCCATCATCACAAACATTTACACGTGGCAAGATTTGGCTGAAGCTTTACATGCACTATTTCACTGAATCCTTGCAACAAACCTCTGAAGTAAATATTTTTATAATGTCCTCATTCTACAAATAAAGGGCCTGAGACAGAGAGAGATTACATAGCTTTTGCAAGATCACCTTGCTTGTAGCTGGCAGACCCAATCTCGGGGAGTCTGATACCAAAGTATAGACTGTTACCTAATGAAGTACACCATTTCCCCAATAAAAACTGCCAGGTAATTGTAATGGCCCTTGCAAAACACATAAATGTTCCAGAGTGTTCTCAAGAGAGCTCTGACTTCTGTGTTATAACATTGCTAATCTGAATTACCTTAATAAAGACTTTTTTTTGCCAGTAATGCTTGGGTGTAGAAAGAATTATGCTTATTATAAATTGATATGTTTTCACCAGTAAAAAAATCATCCAAGTAAAAGCCTCCTGTCCCTGGGGGAGGGGGAGGAGCAAGGTGCTAACAATGATGCTGTAGACAGAGTCAATATTCAACAGCATTCAGTGAACTAATGATCCTTAAGAAGACATGTGATACTAGAAAGAAGAGGATAGTGAACAGAAAAGATAACTCATGACCACGCAATCACAGCTCTGTGTCTGTGCATGTGTCAAAAGGAGATGAGAAAAAGATGCACTGTGATGGATGATTATGGGAGAAAAACAATCTTGAAAACTCTCAAGCGCTGCATCTTCTTCATCTGCCTTCTTCTATGCCCAGCAGAAGCTCACTGAGGTTCCCTACCTTCAATGACAATGAATCACCTAGACAAAGTAGATAATCTGTCACCTTCTGTTGGCAGCCAGTAAAAGATGATCTGTTGAGAGGTTTAATTTCCCAAGCTCCTGTATAAAATCAATCTCAAAGAAATGTTTCATTGATCATATTTAGGACCAGTTGAAAATTACAAAGTATTTTGTTGGCAGAAGCTTTTCCTGAAACCATAGAAACCAAAGGTCTTTAATTTGTTTCTTCTAAAGATGCTCAGGAGTTTCGTAAAGGTAGCATCAGAAATTCTGCAGAGAACCTAGAGTTTGATCTCAACTGGTAGCAGTGTTATGTAATTACTGAATGAAGGGAGAGCAACATACAGATATTAAAAAGCAAAGTAATGATGGCTTGGAGGAATTTGATGAAATTTTTGTAAGAGTTTCATCAGCTCTGTTTGCCAAAATTATAATATCCAAGTAGAACTAAAGGGTTTCCAGAGATCCTGTTGGTTTGACTAGCTTTTCTTTAGATGACTTGACACGTTCATGAGGTCCACTCTTTCGAAATATCAGTCAAAGCCATGTGTGATCCCTGCAGTACAGCAGTGAAAGGGGGGTACAGGTCTAGCTGCAACATGCTAAAATCATCTGATTCTCGATGTGTTCTGTTATGCAAGAAGCTGAGTAGACAGTGACTAGCTGTTCACCAGCCCACGTACTCTGCTGCCCGCACAAACAGCAAAGGCTCCCTCTCTCACCGAGTCCTGCAGCTCTGCTTGGCCCTGTGACAGTTCTAGCCAGAGACACTATTTTTTTAATTGTATGGTGGCTTCTGTTGCTACTATTGGGATTTATTCAAATTGTATTATTTTTAATTAAAAATGATATATATATACACACACCCACACACATTATATCCACATTATACAAATTTTAGCTTGGAAAAAAAATTCGAAGAATGTAAAAGAAATCTCCAGAAATAACTATGGCCAATAGTAAATAAATGTATTTCCACGCATCTCTATGCACAGAGAGAAGGAGAGAGAGAGAGAGAGACCCTTTCTCACGTGCTACCTCTGATCCCTGGACTACCTGATACAACCTCCAGCCACCTCAGCTTGCTAGGAGGCTAAATTACGGTACTAATCTAAGGGCTTGAGTCCTGTTGATTTGGCAATGCTACCAAAATCTTTTACTTTTGTTCTTGTTATTTGCCCTATGATATCTGCCTATACTCATCAACTTCCCATCATAGTAGAGGAGGATTTGGCATTTTTAATCCATATACCTCTCATAATCTTGCTTCCCTTCTCTAAATATCTGTATCACAATTTTCATATACATCTCAATTTAGTTTTTACCTTATGACAACAAAACGTTATTTATTACTAACTCCATTAATGTATTATGATTATTGTTTACATCTTTTTTTTCTGTGAGTAGACTAATTCTCTAATATTTCTATCTGGAAATATTATATACATAACATATTGCAACATACTATGTTATATATGTATATTATGTACAAAACAGACTACAAGACTTTCTTTAGCACATCTGTCAGATTCTTTCATTGTTTCTGCATGATTAAATTAATCAGATAACCCACCAATGTCTTTCTCCTGCCAGCTTGAGTCTGCCCACTCTTTATGTGCACATACACACACACACAACACCAGAATAGCCTGTTGATCCAGCAAAGAAGTTTATTAAACCTCCTGCTGCAGGAAAGAACATTATAAAGGAGAACACAGACAGGCTCACCAGGGTTACAATAGCTCAGGAAAGAAACCTCAGAGGAGGGTATTTACAAGACTTTTGAATGTGGGCTAGAATGGTTTCAGGTTGGGAATTTATTGGGGTTGGGCCATATTGGTGAAACATTGATTAGAACAAGAGACAATGCTTTTTAAAGTGAGTCTAGGTAAGTATTTTGTTGTTTGATTAATTAGGGGTTCTTTTTTTCTCTCTCTTTTTTTTTAGCTACTTATTTTTCCAGATGAAAAAATACATATTTGTGTAGGCAAATTGGTTTCCAGGAATTTCCAGAAGTCAACAATGACATTATTAGTTTTCTACCTTATCTTCCTGGGCAATAAAAAAAACGTTCTTTTGATGAGGTGGAGGGTGTATCAGTTCTTAGTCCTGATAATTAAACTAGCTAGGTAGACATAGATGGCTTCAATATTTCCCTCAGTCTCTCCCTCCCTCCCTTCCTTCTGCTTTCTTTTTGAGAACTTTAAATGCCTAAAAATGTTTTTATGCTATTTTTGTGTTTGATTGCTAGATTGGCCAGGTATATAATTCTGTACTAAAACCATATCCTCCAGAATTTTCAAGTCAATGTTCTATTGTCCTACCAGTTCCTGTGTTGATTTTGAAAATTATAATGCTCTCTGGCTTATCTCTTTATCTCTGATAAACTTTAACATTTTTAGTCTGGGCAGGTAGTTGATGCTTACAACTCCAATCCTCCAGTTCTTAGAAATATGCCTACATTAACCCTGTATAATTTCCTCTTCTCCATTTTCTTGGCTCATTATTTCTGGAACATTCACTTATCTGATGTCATGCATTTTGATCAATTATCTCTAAGTCTTCTCCTTATCTCGCCTATTTTTGATCCCTTGGCTTTTCATTGTTTTCTCAGAAATTTTTTTTACAGGTGCTTCCTGGTTTCCAAATAATGGTTGGCATCGCTAATATTCTATTGTCTCCACTCCTGTTCTCTTTCTCTTTGTAGATTAATGATATTTTTATTACTTTACTAAAATTTTAATAGAAGTTCAAGGAAATTAGATACCATAGGTTTTCAATTTGACAGACATCAGCAAAAGCCTATAGGCTCTTAAGTATAAATTCTGTGTGCTTTTCTCTATTTTAAAATTTCAATATTGTATACCTGAAACTAATAGAATACTGTATGTCTACTAGAATTTTTAAAAATAAGAATTATTAAAAAGTAAATAAAATTTTTTATTATGACAGTAATGAGGTCAGAGGTTTGCCTATTATATTGCTTTTTAAAAGAATTTTTGGTGTATCTATCCATTTGATTGTTTTTTCTCTTTTTTTGATTTGCAATTTCTACTAATCTCTGAATTTCATCCTCTTGCTTTTCCTAGAAATATAAAATAAAATTGACCCTAAATTTAAAATAGATTAGTTATTTTTACAACCATTCTTATTTATTAGTGACATATCTGTGATCTTAAAGATTAACCTGATCATAGTGCTAATAATTTATTATAAATTCATATATTTATATATAGTTTCCTCATTGTCATAATTTTTAATGGAAGAATTTACTCTTTGGCAAAAAATTTAATTAAGATAGTGTTTTAAAATTTTCATATCTGGAAAATTTTCTTTCTTTTGACATTTCAAATTAAGTTATATTTGATGATATTCTATTTTAAAAATGTAGTTTTTATGACTATGGCTTTTCAAAATTTAATAAGGTCTTTTTCTTAACCTTATAGTCAGTGACAAATTTCTAGACCCTTCCCTTTCCACGTTCCAGCTGCAGGGTACCATATGACATGCTTCCAAAGTGGCAATTTGTTGTGTTTCCTGGTAAGAATTTTACTTTTGTGAAAAAAAACCCATCCATCTCCTTTTCTTTTTGCCTTGAACATAGATGGTACGCTGCCAATAGCAACAGCAGACATATTAAAACCCTGAAGGAAAGCCTAAGAAAAATCACAAAAGAAATATGCTGTAAAATCTTGAGCTTTTGAACCAGCATCAATTACTTTTTTCATCTAGACTTTTTGCTATGTGAGGCAAAAAAAACAACCCAAAATAAATAAACCAAAAAAACATTTCTGAGCCTCTAGATGCACATGTTAAGTTACTTGAAATAATTCTGTACTAATATAGGCCTTACATATGATGACTCTTTATGTTTCTTGTTTACTTTTTTAAAAAATTATGGTCTATAATATTCAAAATATTAACATACTAACATACAAAAATAACATACTAACATAAAATATTTAACATACATTAAATAGCTATTAAATCAACATTAGAAATAGTATAATTTTATCAGTTATGTTATTTATTTTTACCTATACTAATCAGCCAAATGAACAGAAATATTAAAGTCTGCCTTAAATATTGCATCTTTAAAACATCTTCATATATTTCTTTATTTGCCTGACTTTTGTACATTTAATTATTTTAGTTGGCTCATAAATGTTTATGATATTTCTACTACTATTGCTGATTATTTCTATTATCTATTTAATGGTTTTTATTAATGCTTTATACTCTGATATTTACTATGTGGATATTAACTTTGTGACCCCATTTATTTCATTCATTTTTCCCATTGTTTTGGCTTTAATCTTTTTTTTTAAGATTTTATTTATTTTTAGAGAGGGAAGGGAAGGAGATAGAGAGAGAGAGAGAAACATCAATGTGCAGTTGCTGGGGGTCATGGCCTGCAACCCAGGCATGTACCCTAACTGGAATCAAACCTGCGACACCGCTCAATCCACTGAGCTATGCCAGCCAGGGCGGCTTTAATCTTTATCTCCTTTTCACATTTATTTGTGTGTTGATTAGCTAGTGTGAGCACATGGTGCAAACTTCAAAGGGAACAGAACAGTACATGGTAAAAAGTAAACCTCCTTTCACCTCCACCTCAACCATGAATCTCCCCTTAAGAGCTTCTAGTGAATCTTACCAGATATATACATGTAATTCATACATGCAATTTTTATATAAATATTATCAAAATACACATACTTTTACACTGGATCTTAGCCAAAAGGCCAAGCAGTGATCAAAATACACATACTCTTCTTTGCCTATCACTTAATTTTACCTTTTTTCCATATGAAGTCTATTTCATTGTTTTTAAATAGCTGTATACTCTTCTACTATAAATGCCCCATAAATTTACCAAGCCCTTATTATGAATGTATGCTTTGTAGCTAACATAAAAAGTGGAGTTTTATTTTCTAACTGTAGAGAACAAACTAGACTTCTAGTTTGAGCTTTTTCTTGGCTCAGAGTAACAGAAATCTTTGGCATTAAAGATATGAAAATGTGTTAACTCACATATTTGGAAACCTAGGTGATGTGATCAGTGGCTTGATTGCATCTTCAAGGACCATGACATTTCCACCTCTGCAGTATTCCATCTTTGTAGTGACTGCACCCTGAACTTTGTCCTCCTTAGAGTTTAAGGATGGCCTATAGCAAGACTCTAACTTCTTCCTTTCAGTGAAATAGGGTCATGTGCCCGCTCATTGACTAATAAGAGCTTAGAGTGAAACTTTGTGTGCTGATTAGCTTAACTATCCAGGGTCATCCTCAAGGATGGGAGAATCATGTGGATGTCTTTAAAAATCTGGGTTCTGTTAAGAAGGACAAGGTGAATGAATATTAGCAATGCAAACAAATGTCCATTATATTTTCTCAATTTAAAACAGTTTGTCTTTAAATAAGAAAGAATATTAATTTACATTAATCCTCATTTATTATCAAAGTTAATGTATTTTCTTTTTATTTTATATTTTTGTTTTTATGGTTCTTATAATAAGTGTTCTATCATATACTTTATGAACTATATTATTAACATTTTCTCTGTAATTCTGAATGCTAAATATCCTGTTTATATTTTTTACTAGTTTCATTCAGATGAAAATTTATCTATATGTTTCTAATTATTAATAGCAATAATGAAACAGCATTCAGTACTTCATTTTATAACTTTATATAAAGAATCTTTATTATATAAAGAAATTAGCATACTCTTATTTTCTTTCACCCTACCAACTTTCCAATTATTTTTCATAAATTGGGATTAGTTATTATTGTTGTTAATTATTTATATTGTGTATGTATATGTGAAAAATTACTTTTATATTTGTCACCCATATTGCCCCACAATTTTTGAAAATATTTATAATTAATGCCATGTCTAACTAGTTTTGATTTTCACCACTAGTTCTTTTATGTCATGGATTTCCCTCTCATGAGTTAAGTTTGATTGATCATTTGTTCAGTAAAAGTTTATCTGAAACTTTTGTTTTTCTAGAAGGGTAGCTGCTGCAGCAAAGCACTGTAATGTTCATTTGGTTCATTGTTTTCTTTCTTTCCTCCCAAACATAGACTTAGGCAATGAGATATACTTGCCTAAACTCAGGAATCCTTAGCCAAGCATGCCAGGAATCAAGGACTGTGAGAAATACTGTCTGGTAGTTCTGGTAGTTAAGAAGATGGCATCGGTTTTAAGAAGCCACAGAAGCGGCAGACTGACAGTGGGTGACCTGTAGTGCCCACGGCCAGGTGCACACTTGTGTCACGTGTTGTTTCATGCCTGTTGTACAATCCCAGTTCCCCAGCACTCCCAGGGATTCCACGAGCAGCCTAACATCTAAGGAATTTTATGTTGTGCCTCAATGTGGTGCAGAGTTGGTGTGTGATGTTGAAAAACCACAGCTTCCGAGACTGCTCCCTGTACTGACAGGGTTAGGCGTCCAGCATTTGCTGTTTTTCTGTTTGCTTTAGCCTCTCAGTGAACCACAGTTTTCATGTGCTGCTCTCCTGCACCAGGAATAAATATCTAACAAGCACTTTCCCCAGCGGTCAGATAGCCAGCCCTCACCCCTGGGTCCAGGCTCTTTAAATCAAAAGGCTTAAGGGGAATTTTTTTTTCAAGAGCTGCTCTACATGCTTCCTACTGACATTTATTTTTATTCAGAGAGGTTACTGGAAGCCAAACTTCACTGAACTGCCTCAATTTCTTTCCATCAGCTCTCCATCTAGAAATTTCTCTAATATTCTGACATCTCAGCAGAATCCTTCATTGGTTACCAACACTAATGTGAAGGGTTTCCCCCCCGCCCCACTTTATGCTTTGTATTCTACTGGCTTTTTTCTTGGTAATCCAGAAAAAGGGCAGTTTATTTTACTGTATCATATTTTACTACTAAACCATTTAGGCCTGTTTCATACAGTAATGAGTAAAATAAAGGTAAATTCCAGCTACATTAATACCAGGCTGATGTACTTGTTAACGATGGGAGACTGATGAGTTGGAAAATTTTAGTTTAAGGTGATAGTTAATACACCTAGTAGTTAATGCATATAAAAAGCTATTGTTTCAGGAACTGCAGGTACGGCCCACCCAGACCCCCAGAAACCACAAGCCATTGACCTTTGAGCTCCAGAAGAGACCATAAGCCACCAAGATGGTATCTGAGCCTTTGTGTCCCAGGGAGAGACAGTCCGCCACCCAGGACACAGATAAAGAAAATCACTCAAGACACAGAATGCAGGACACAGATAAAGAAAATAACCAGTCAGCAGATGAAAGGATGTCAGGAAAATTGCCCAACTGCAGCTTGTATCTGATTAACCTCTTTCGTGAATTCCAAATCCCTTACCTATGGGTTTGCCCCCTTATAAAAAGTGCTGGCTTGGAAGGAAAGGGAAGATGTTCTGTTAGAGTAGAAACCCCCTCTCTTCTCAGATCGCCTGTCACCTGAATAAAGCGCCCATAAAGATTCAATCCCTGTCTCTGCCTATTGGGTCTGGTAGGTGACAGGCAGCCCAAACACCAGCTTTTCCAGTTCCATTAATGAAAATAATTTAAAGGAGGAAATCCATATTGAAATGGACCCTGGGTGCTGGTGTTAATTCTAATATTTCAAGGTAGTATACATATTATAACCTTTGAGAATCTGTAACCACCTTTTGTTGTTTGATAATTATAACCAGCAAATACCTACGATTTGCACAATGCTTTCTTTTTCACTCGGAATTTTGCCTCACTTGCCTTCACTCTTACCTTCAAAAAATCAATCAATCGTAAAACTCGCTCTGCTCCCAATATTCCACCCTAATGACTTTTTAGCCCAACCAACAAGCAATGAAAACCATGCACTCACTTTTTCTAACAAAATGTCATTTTAGAATTGTCTCTGTGGTATTTATTCTCCCTCGGTGCACTCTCATATGATTCAGTTTATTTATATCACAACATGATTCTTTATTAATAGTGAAGGCTTTTCATGCTCTCCACACATACACACAAAATTTGGGATATAGAAAAGAACCTCTCCATTACCATAGATCATTTTTGTTAATTCAGGATTTAAATTCTCACTTTAATATAAGCTTAACGCTTCCCTTTTCTATTAACTTGCTCAATTTGCTTAAGCCACTGACTGATTCGCAAACAGACGTGCGCTTTCAAAATTATCCTCTTTGATTCCTTCCTGACCTTATTTCTGTCATTAGCTAAAATCTCATTACTAATAAGCCTTCAACTTTTATAGCAAAAACATTTAAAAATAAATTCCAAGAGTTTTGCTTGTATATCAACCTAAGAGAAAAAGAAAGGAAACAAGGAAGGCAAGCAAGATACAAATAAAGGAAAAAGTACAAAAGTGAATATTCCTGCAGCGCTATTTATAAACACTTTCTCAAATTTTGACAAATTGGTTTCATAACTTGGTAATTCAGGTAGCATATGTATAAAAACGCCAAGAAATTTCTCTCAAAGTTTTTTCCCCCACAGTTCCTGTCAATTAGAAAATAATATATATTTATAAATGATTGTGCACTGCATTTTTTAAATAATTATGTTCTCAGCTAATGCTCTCCTTGTCTTCTTTACTTCATGGTTCATATTTCTTCTAAACAATTTACATAATTCCTCAGAGTGTGTTTTAGGAATTGTTTTTAGTGCCTGGCTTCTTCCTGATCAAAATAGACAACTTGTAAGATGATCTTAAAATATTATAATGATTAAATTAATTACTTTAGATAAGTTGCTTATATGAATTCTCTTGCTTGAAACGCCCCGTGAAACAACTGCTGTCCGAGGGCAGGGTTATTACCGGCGACGGGCTCAGCTGGCTGTCAGGACACTCAGAGACTGCTCTGCCTGCAGTACGTGGAGAAACCCTGAAGGACATTTACTTTTCCCATAAGGGACCCCCAGTGGTGAAAATCAACATGGAAAACCCGTGGGCATCAGGAATGGAAGCTGCAGCATCACCCCAGGTGAGAGTGACGTGAGGACTCCATTCGAACCCATTTCTGCACAGTCTCCCTCTTCCTCCAGGGCTCCAGTAGGAGGATGTACTTCTTCTTCTGCCTGGGGAGCAATAATTCAACACCCCAATGCTGACTTTTAACTCAGTCCAGTGCTTCTGGAAAATAGTGAAGGTTCAGAGACCCACTCACCCTTCATTATGTTCCTGAAAACAGCTTATTGTGATGAACTATCATTCCCCATATGACTTACTTAAGACATACAGATGCCCCTTTGTTTACCTATGACAAGGCCAGGCACAGACCTTCCAAATTCCTATTCTTAGCCTCAAAAAAGGTTTGTCAAACTGCTTGTTCCCACTGATAAATCACAACAAAATGCTCATAAGCCAAATTTTGATTAAGATTCTTTCCTCCCGGGCCCCTGACATTTGACTCACCCTCAGGCTGAGCCGGAAGGCAGCCCCTCCTGAAGACCTCCCCCCGGGAAATAAGTTGACCACAGAGTAGAACGTTCGCTGATCCACTCTCCCATTCGGCTACCCATCCTCCAGTTACCCCTAGCCTTGTTTATTCCTCTTTCTCTGAGATGTCAGTAGTTTTAAGTCATATTGTTCTTCTATTGCAGTAATTCCTCCCTCCCCACTTCACTGGTCCCTTCCTTCTTCCTCTCCCCCTTGCAATATTCTTTCTGAATAAAGTCTTTCTTTGCAAAGTCCATATTTTTTAAAAAAAAATTTGAAACATGTACTGAAAGACTCCTCTATAACAAGAACTGAAATTTAATGGGACCGACTTTGTTCCTCCAGCCTCTACTAAGCAAAACAGTGGTGGGGACGGCGGTGAGAGACGAGGTGAGGATGGAAATGGAAAGCCAGGAAAGGAAGGGGTGAAAACCCAGCTTAGATGCCAGGGGCAGCTGTAGGGTCTGAACATTCCCAGATCTTCCTGTCCCTTTGGTCGTGAAAGCACTCACTGAAGTGTGTATCAGCTGACTCGGGGATTCCTCAAATCCCTATTGTAACCATAGAAACTGACCTCCAGTCAGTCGTCATGATCTTCAGTCAGTCACAGGACTCGGGATGGTCTCTACCGATATGTAAAATGAAGCCGACAGCAGCCACAGGGGGGCACCAAACACTACCTGGACACGGGCAGATTGGATAGCAGGGATGGACCCCTGGGATGGAACATTTTAGTTGAACTGACTCACACATTCTATTGACCTCTCAATGATGCTAAGCTACATTTTAAATTCATGTGATGGACTTAATAAGTTACATTGATCTATTATGTGTATTAATTATACTTAATATAATTATAATTCTTAATGTGTTGTACATACACTATATATTATACATTAATGTATATATTAATAACGTATACATATAATTATATGTAATTACATATGCATTATAGGTAATTATATGTATATTAATCATATAATGTATAATTAATGCACGTGTATAATGTATAATGTATTAATATACACATTAATGTATAATGTACTGTATTATTATGTATTAGTGTATTGTATTGTAATGTATTGTATTGTATTATAATGAAATGTATTAATATATACATTAATGTATAATATATAATGTATATATAGTTATAGAAATGTATATATACATTATACATTAATATATATTCTATGGTTTATATCATATGCTATATCATATATCATATGCTTATATATCATAAATTACTTATAAAAATTTATTATTATGACACATAAGTAATATATAATATTATAATATATAATGTTATATTATATTATAATAATATACAAGTAATGTGTGACATAAGTAATATATGATATGTAAATATATTATATATTATATAGAATATGTGAATTACTTATAATGTATAAGCATTTTATAATCTATAAGTCATTATATATTATATGTTATGTACTTATATACAGGCATATATTATATATTATAAGTATATGATACATATTGTGTGCTATAATATATATCATACATTGCATAAGTTATATATCATATGCTATACACTTATATTGTTATATGTTATAATTATATATTACATGCTAATATATTTTATAATTACATACTATATATTGTTGATAGGTAGAAGCTGGGGAGAAAAATTATTTAAAATTGAGATACAATGCTTTTTCTACTAAAAGTGGAGACTAATATTCCTTTGGGTGTTTTGTTTTGTTTTTTAGATAAAAGCATTTGAATATCTTTAGTAATGCAAAGAGGATGCAAAGAAACTCAAAGATGGATGCCTGAAAAGCCTGGGCTCAAAGCAGCTGAAATGCTGTGAAGAAAAACAACATAAAGGGCTGTGTTTGCTGGGGCTGCAGTTAGGCGTGCAGATGAGTTGTTCCGTGACAACTTTCTCAAACATCTTAACAGACCCTCTCTGAAAAATGCATTTTACATTATACCTGTAACCCAGTATTCAAACACACCCTTGTTTTTACAAAACAATTTCCCTTATCATACTCAGGTATTTGACAATTTCCATTACTATTTTGTTTAATTTTTAAAATGCCTATGGTAATCCCTTATAGTAATTTCAAGAGTACCAGTGAGTTACAAAGGGCATCAGAATAGCCACCCCAAGATATGGGGCTTGCCAAAGGATTATTTTGGTAAAGAGTTATTTGTGTAAGGATTTACTTGGAACTGATGGCAATTAAAAAACAGCAAACCCAAGAAGAGTTCCCTGCCCTCCCCTTTTCTGTCACAAAGCGGAATATAAATTTCTCTTTTGTAAAGGAAATTTACATTTGTAAAGGAAATTTACACTTGCAAAGGAAATTTACATTTGTCAAAAGGTCCTCCTCTCTCCTGTGTCTCCGGATAACTCCTCACCTGGAACTGGGGATAAACTTCACTAAACAACTCTTATCTTGTATTCCCTCCTCACTTTCCTACGGGTTACCTCCAGCCCAGCAGCTCACTCCCCTCCTCTCCTTTCTCTGCCTCTTCTCCGCATTCTCTCGTCCTTTGTCAAAATGATGTATAAGTCCCCAGGTTTTAACTTCCTCTTTAGGATTTTCACTTTTTTTCTGTGAGACCTCCTCTGTGCATAAGAGATAAATCTTTTCTCCTGTTAATTTCTGCCTTTGTCAGTTTGATTCACAGGCCCCAGCTACTAAACCTAAGAGGGTAGAGAAAATATTTTTTTCTTCTCTTACAGGTTTGCAATCTATAATTTTAAAAAAATTGCATTAGGAACAATGTTTCATTTTCAAGTGAGGGTTTAGAGTGAAAGTTGTCACTCATCCTTGTGGAGATGTGAGCGTTTTAATTCAAGCAGTTTTTTTTGTGGGAGATTTAGAAATGACTCAGGGACTGCAGGGAAGACATGCAGACAAAATCTTCACCCGCGTTGTGTGACACAAGGTAGCCATAAACTGGGTATTACCTGTGTCAACGTAAGAAACATTCAACCCCATAGAGAATTTTTATGAGTTTATCTGAGCCCAACTGACAACGGTTGCCGGGAAGCAAAATCTCAACAGATTGAGAAAATGGCCTGGAAAATGACAGTTTTACCACTTATTTTATAACATCAGAATCAAAGAGGAACACATAAGGGGGTTACATGAAATTTACTGGTGATGATTAGGGAGGCAGGATAAAACAAAGCAGGGAAATCTCTGGGATTGGATAAAAAAATAAACCAAATAGGAGCATACTTCTTTTATATTTGTGGGTATAAGACAGGATACTTGACAGTCAACAATTAACAGGATAACAATAACAATCAGGGGACTTGTGGTCTCTGCTCTGGTGTGGGGCTGTGCTCTTGATGGGGAGCCCAAGAGTCGGAAAATTTTAGTTTAAGGTAATAGTTAATAAGCCTGATAGTTAATGTATGTAAAAAGCTATTGTTTCAGGAACTGCAAATATGGCCCACCCAGACTCCAGGAGACCACAAGGGATTAACCTTTGTGCTCCAGAAGAGACCTGAGCCATTGTGTCCCAGGAGAGACAGTCAGCCACCCAGGACACAGATAAAAGAAACCACTCCAACGCAGATAAAGAAGGTCAGCGGATGGAAGGATGTTAGGGAGTCTGCCTGACAGCAGCTTGTATCTGATTAACCTCTTTCCCAAATTCCATATCCCTCACCTATACTTTGGCCCCCTTGTAAAAAACGCTGGCTTGAAAGGAAATTAAGACAGTCTGTTAGGGTACATAACCTGCCATCTTCTCAGATCGCCAGCCATCTGAATAAAGCCACCATAAAGATTCAATCCCTGTCTCTGCTTATTGGGTCTGGTAAGTGACAGGCAGGACGTGAAAGTTGGCTTTTCCAGTTTAACTCTGATAGGTCCCCCTTCCCCACAAAAGAAAATGACCCTGACATTCTAAAGGCATGTTATCCTAGGTGCAAAAAGATAATAGACAGGCTTGGTTAAGGTGAAGACTGACCTTTCTCAGGGAAGATACCCAACCTAGGATGTGACTACTTGTCACAATCCACTTTTAGTTACAAAGTCTTAGTTTCAGACCATCCTCTGTGGTTACTGTAGGTTCCTGAGTTTGCAAGGCCGCCAGGCAGGCCTCCCCTGAGCTTGTCAGGTTTAGTTTGTGGCCCCTCTTTTGTCCACACCTAGATGCATAGCATTCAACTTGGAATGTGCTTCTGGTTTTCTTAGAAATACTTCAGAACGTATAAATGGTTGACTTGCTTCTTCTGATTAAATTGTCTGTCTGGGGTGGATATGAAATTCTGCTAATGTGGAAGTCGTAGGTTCCAGAGCAGAAACAATGACTAGGAAGGAGACAGTGACACAAAAGAATGTCGAAAACACATGGGGGCTTTATAGAGATCAGCACAGAATGACCACATACACAGAGACAGAGAGTTATAATGTCAAGTTCCTTGAGAGTGAGTCTGAATCCATGGTCTCAGGGAGTGGCCATTCCCAGAAACATTTTAGGGTTTTTTTTTTGTTAACACTTTCCTTCTTACATATCTGAAATTTCCATACAGCCTTGTCAGACCTTGCAACCTGATCATACTTAGGCAATGGGAAATTAGTGGAAGGGTCAGTTGTCTTCCTGGGATGGGGAAGGGGAGCCCCAAACAGTGCCTTATCACAAGACTAGAAAGACTCTAATAGCAGCGGGTGCCGGCAGAAGCTAGTGGTACCTGGTGGAACCATCACCTAATGCAGGCCAGGCCGTTGACTGCAAGGCGGTGTCATGGTTGGTGAGTTGATAACAGCCAAAAAGGAAGACATAGGACCCTGTTCCTCAGCACAAAAGGAACTCTAGGAAATAACTTGGTCAGTGGGTTCCTGTACTAAAAGGCGGGGTACTTGAATCGGTGCAATTTATATAAGAAATTTAATGTTACTATAATTACACTTAAAAGCTGGTGAGAGAGCCTGAACTCTACAGTTCTCTCTCTCTCTCTCCCTCCCCCCCCACCTCCCGCCCCCTCTCTCTCTCTTTCTCTCTCCCCCAAGCACATAGTGCTGCCATCTGTTGCCCTTAAAGTTTAGAGGAGCATGACAGGGCCAGCTTGCCTCTCAGAACCTGGAATTGGACTGCAGCAGGTTCTTTCCCCCTCCCCTCCCCTCCACTCTCCTTTCTTGACAGGGAAACACAGAATCAGTTCTGTTCATCAATGGACCTGTATAGGACACAATACAAGGGACAGGTTATATGATGACAAATGGGACTACAGGAGTTTACAAATGCAGGCTAACTCAGCCTTTTCAGAGTATTTGCTACTATTATCATTAGCTCTGGTTCACTGCTGCAGGTCAAAAATAAGAAGACAAACAGTATCAAATCTCCCTGTATTTTAGCTGTAGGTACTGAGTTTTGAAAGTAAAACCAGATCCCCAACAGGTAAGTTTCCAGTTTGAGCATGTACAGTCTCAGTTCACAATACTGTGGGTGAACATGGTGTCCTCGCATGGGGTTGGGAGAAGAACATTTTGTTAGAACTACACATGGGAGGTTGAGGTTTTGTGATATGATTTATTGGGGTGGAAATAGAAAGCTGCCCTCAGGTTGCTCCACCATCCATCTCTCACGAAGAACAAAAAATCCAACCTGACTTCATCGAGTCCAGTATGGAGGACAAGGTCCAAGAGTTTTGGCCCATTGGTTTAGTCTAGTCTAGTCTGTGCCACCATTTGGCTAGCTTATAGTCTGTGCTCCCAGCTGCGCTTCAGCCTGCCGTGTGCCAAGGGCCCATGAGGTCTGCTCTAGACCATGCTGCTAGGGCTACATGGTTGCTATGGAGAGAAAACGTGCAAGCAAATGAGGCAAATCTGTGTTCTCCACCTTGGGTTACATTATCTCGGGTTTGGGAAGGACCAGGTAATCTTTAACCAAGCCCTCTAATCAATTCATTTTCTAAATTGCCTGAGGTTCTATGTCTTCCATGCAATCCTTTTCCCAGGCTAGATTGACAGGCCACTGCAGTCATCATCTTGGCTTCTACTGGTTATGCATCTAGCAGAGAAATGTCCCCTTTATTGTTTTTACTCTCCCTCGGTAATATGTGGGGAACAGACCAGATATATCCTGAGGAGATTGGAAAACGGGTCCTTTCACCCTTACATGGGGGATGGGAGGGGTGTTAAATCCCTCCGTGGGAAATGCTGCAATTTCCTGGGGTGCTTATGAATGTTGCAAGTTCCTAGTGAAGCAGTCTATGCTTCCGAATTTCTTAGTCTTGATGTCTGGTTCCCTTTGTTCCCTTTCTTTATTAATATCTAGCTACCTATATAAATAACAATAGGTTACTAATTAAGCACAAGGGAAAACAAAATTCAGTGCTCATTTCTACTAAAGCTCTTAAATATAAACTAAAGAGGGAAATACCAAAGATCTACTGAAGATTTTACAAACTCCCTAGTAATGTGGTCTAGGTTATTTAGACTAATTTTCCCACTGAGAACTACTAAATGGTGGATTATCTTTTTTTTTAATTCTTAAAAGCATTGAAGACGTGACTGGTAGAAAGGAATTGTTAGAATAAAATCGAAAGGAACCAGGGACCTGGACAAGTAAGAGAGGACCAAAGCCATTTTTGTGGTGGAAGCATTTGTCTGCCCAGGAACATTTGAACTCCCTGTGAGGTAGTCTCACATCCGAAGGGAAAGGATACCAAAGCCCAAGAATACCCTAACTGGGGAGTCTAAGCTGGGACCCCAATGACCCATTCTTTCAAATTAAGGATAAGCTAAAAATAAGTTCACCTCGACCCTCAGATTTCAAAGGGTTTCCAGGAAAGTTTCTCTCATCCTGCAACAGGGATAGAAAGCTGCTGTCCCTGGGGACTTGTAAACACAAGCTGAACATTTTTGGAGTTGAACCAAACTCATATCACCCAAATGACCAAAAACAACATGAAAAAACACCTTTAGATCATGAATTCCATTGAAAGTCATTGAGAATAGTTCTCTAAGTCACCCTAAATAGAAATGGATTTTTATCCTTTATCTTAGGCCTATGTAATTTTTCAAAAACAATATAACTAGTCACATAAGAAAAAAATACCATGAGTAAGAAGCTTCAAAACCAAATATACAAACAGATGTACAAACACTTCTTACAGTAGAATAATCAGTCATAGCTTATAAAACATAGATTACAAAAATGCATTATATTATGGAAAAAAACTTGCAGGGTCTCTCAAGAAGAGGAAACCATGAGAAGTAACCTAGCATATGAGAAAAAGTTGCAAATAGAAATTCTGGAAATGAAAATTACTTACAATTTTGAAGCACAGTAACTTAGTAGATGGATTTAAAAGCAAATAGGCTATAATGAAGAACAAATAAATGACCTGGAAAATCAGTCAGAGTTAATTGTACAGAAAGCAGAGTAAATAAATGAAAAGATGGATTCACAGAAAGAAGTTTAGAGATATGAAAAATAAAATGAGAAAAGATCATTGGAGTTCTTGCAGGAAAGGGCAGAACAGAGCAGAAACAATGTGTGAAGACAGTGAATGAGAAATTTCCAAACACAATAAAAAACATTCAAGAATTTCAATGAATCTCCAGCAAATAATTGTTCCTTAAAAATTGTCCATCTAAAGACATTGCAATAAAAGTACAAGACACCAAAGACCAGGAGAAAATCTTAAGCCTGTCCCCCAAAATAGGAGATCATGTTCCAAGGAACAAAAAGAGTTATCACTGGCTTCTCAACAGCAACAATGGAAGTCAGGAGATTATGTAATAATATCTAATTCACTGAAACAAATTTACACCAATCTGAAAAATATATGCCTGGAGAGAATCGACCAATTCATATGTTAATTTTATTTACCAATACAAATAACTTCTTTCGAAATTGAACATGGAAAACAGGAAGAGGGCTTAAGTAACTGACAAGAGGCCCAGGGGATGCCGTGGACTGGAGGGTAGCAAGCTATGGCCTGCAGCCTTTGCTCACGGATTCTGTAAATATTTATTAAAACACAAACATTCATTTATATATCGTCTGTGCTGTTTTCACAAAACAATGGCAGGACTGATTAAGAGAACTGGGAGAGACACTATATGGCCCTCAAGCCTAAATATTTAGTAATTTTTCCTTTAAGAATAATGAGCAACGTAAATGCATTATGGTGAATGTCACAAAGAAGTATAGACAATGTAAGACCCCAAACAACACAGGAGCCCATTCTATTATGCAAATTTCAAAAGTAGACCAAACTTTACATATAGGCAGGAAAACTATAAAGAAAATAACTATCACAAAAGTCAGAAAGAATGGTTACCTCTGGTATGAGGAAGGATATTATGATCAGGGGTGAACTCACAGGCTATTGTTGCAAGAAAAGTGTTTCGATGCTTAGCAATATTTTATTTATTGACCTGGATGGTGTTTACAGGTATATTTGCTTTATGATTTTTTATTAAACTGTACATATATGCTTTCTGCATAATTATGGCCTGAATTTTGTCACCCATTGCATTTATATGTTCAAGCTCCAGCACCCATTGTGACTATATTTGGAGACAGGGCCTTTAAAGATGAAAGTTAAATGAGGTCGTAGGATGGGGCCTTAATCCAGTAGGACTGGTGTCCTTCCTTGGGCAAGAGGAAGAGATACCGGGGAAGCAAGCTCTCAGAGAAAACGCAGTGTGAGGCACAGCAGGAAGGGGGCCATCTGCAGGCCAAGCAGGGAAATACAAGGAGAAATCAACCTTGCCAGCACCTTCGACTACCAGCCAACAACTGGGAGGAAAAGAAAAAAATGGTTTAAGCCTCCTTTGTCTGTGGTATTTTGTTATGGCAGCTTTAGGAGACCAATACATGCACTTTCCTGACATATGTTAAATCTTACATTTTTAAAAATGGAGATCTTTCAGCCCTGCCTGGCGTAGCTCAATAAATTGAGCGTGGGCTGTGAACCAAAGTGTCACAGGTTCGATTCCCAGCCAGGGTACATGCCTGGGTTGCAGGCCATGACCCCCAGCAACCGCACATTGATGTTTCTCTCTCTCTCTCTATCTCTCTCCCTTCCATCTCTAAAAATAAAATAAATAAAATCTTTTAAAAAATGGAGATCTTTCTACAAGTTTTGCCTACATTTCACAAAATAAGAAAGCTGCATAGTATCCTTTTCTAAATAGTGTTTTTCTAAAGAGATGAATATTCAACCAGTAAATTTCAAAATCATTGTTTTCTTGGCCCTGGGTGGTGTTCTAGAAATTTGTTCACTTGGTCATACGTTTTTGTAAAATTTGAAAACCTAACGTGTCTGTAGTCTAAAGACTGATAGACTTCATCCTTTCGCTGTTAGCTCCCTGTCTGCTGGTTTGCACTGAAGCGGCATTCTGAGGAGCTGGTTAGTCACGGGTGAACTGAGGATACTTTTAGTTTGGGCTCAGTGTGGGTGCGTTTGCTTCTGGGTGTAGTTTAGTTATTGTTAGTCATCTGCAGTCATAGTTGGTTTTGTGATACGAATGCTGGTATCATAATATGAAAGTGTGTACCGTGGAGGTACATGGATAGTGAAAGGGAAACTACAAACTACCTTGTGAAATTTTTTTCTAATCATTTCCTGAATAAAATCATAAGCAGAAATTCTGTTTTACAACATTTAGTGAAAAAAACATTGTCTCATGTCAAGGATATATTTATAAACAACATACCTAATTATAAAAGTATCATGTATTTTTTTCTTTTTGATAGAAATTCTGCAGAACAGAATTTATCAAAATTCTTGTTTGAAAGGCTTCAATCTGTAGTAATACAACAAACAGCATTTACATTCATAGCAGCTCATATATGAAATAAAATTAGAAAAAGAGTCCCAAACTTGACACCAATCCTTATAATTTATAAGGCCTTACCAACACTGAGTTATGAAGCAAAAAGACTTTTTTAAACTATAGATAACAAAAATGTTTTGGCTAATGATATTAGATAAAAAATAATTATCTTTCTACTCTTTATAGAGAATAATATTATAAAATAATCTTTGTCATATGAAATGGCAGTCAGATAACATGAAACAAAAACAGAAGTATGTCAGTCTATTAATTACAATAGTAGTTGTTTTCTCTGGATTTTGTAATATTTGAAACATCATATAATTTGATGAGATTCCTTCTCTTGTTCCAAATAAATATTCACTTTTGTACCAAATTTTTCATTGTGTTGTTTTGTAAAGAGTGTCCCGCAAATTGTATAAGCATTAGGCCCCCCAAAACCTGGATCCTCCCTAATATAAACTAGCAGATATTTGCTGATTTTCCCTTTCTTTTCTGATAGATTTTTAAAAAGATTTTATTTATTTATTTTTAGAGAGGGAAGGGAGGGAGAAAGAGAGAGAGAGTAACATCAATGTGCAGTTGCTGGGGGCCGTGGCCTGCAACCCAGGCATGTGCCCTGACTGGGAATCGAACCTGCAATGCTTTGATTTGCAGCCCGAGCTCAATTCACTGAGCTATGCCAGCCATGGCTCTTTTCTGATAGTTTTGTCTTCTCTGCGTTAAGACACAATTTGTCTGCCTCTCTATCTTGTCATATATTTACACAGTAATCCTATTTATGAAATTACTGCTGCGCATTAATTGACCTCACGTTAGTCGGCATTACATTTTCCTTGGAAAGAACAATCTTCCACACACTGAATCTCAAGGATATGACCTTCAGTTATGTCTCCCATAACAAAGCAGTTCTGAACTCTCAGTAATACAGCTTACCAAGTCTTTGACTTGACAATTCTGTGTTTCAATGGCTTTGCTGTCATTCTATAGCAAAAGACATTCCTGTCTCATATATTTTTACTGCTATTTTAGTTCACTTGCTACTTCAGTTTAATCATCTAAACTAAATATCCCTTCAGTTTTTATTTCTGTCTCTTTTCATCATCTACTTTACAAATATTTTGTTTTCCCAATACCTTATCATCTGGCCTTAATCTCAAGATTCTAGTTGAAAGCTTAGGGGTGGAAGCAGGTAAAAGAGTAGTCTCAATTTAGACCTATCAAACACAATTTAATCTACTTTTCTTTGCAAGTTTGAAATAATATCATGGAAAAGAAAGGAATTCTACCAGCTACTATGTTTGTTTGCTTGTTTGTTTTTTAACTTGAAAATAACAGGAAACCTTCAAGATCAGTCAGTAATGAAATTAATCTACCATAAACAGACAAACTGCCACAAACTTGGCGTCTGGGTGCCTTTATGGTTTTCTAGCACTCTGTGCCCAGTGCTGTGATAGGTGTTATGATAGGTATTAAAGAGATGATAATGAGAACTTTCTTTACAATGTCAACCACGACTACATTTTTGAGAGATGTAAGCATATAATTTAATTTTTAACAATTTAAAGTAAGCTGTGTTATGTAACACAAGGCCCTCTTAGAGCACTGCAGGAAAAAAAAAATGTTACTTGTGTCCTTATTTTCTTTCGAAAGTCTGATTTATCGAATAATGATTTACAAACAGTAAAAATCATCTTTTCTGTGTACAATTTTATGAATATTGATAAACACATACAGGTACATAACCACCACCAGGATTGAGGTATGGGATATTTTCTCCACACGAAAAAGCTTCCATGTTCATTTGTAGCCGATCCCCTACTCCCAACCTCAGCTCCTGGCAAATGCTGACCTGTTTTCAGTCCTGATGGTTTTGATATTTCCAGAGTGTCATATAAATGGAATCATATAGCATATAGCTGTTTGATCTTGAATTTTTTCATATAGTGTTATGCATTTGAGATTCATCAATGTTGAATCATTATCAGCAGCTTCTTCATTAGGTATTTTTTATAAGTGTTTCAGCTTACAGATGTAGCACAGTTTATTTATCCATTGTTCATTTGATGAAAAGTTGGTTTATTTCCAATTTTCATAATAAAGCCATAAGAAAAATTTATCTATGGCTTCTCTGTGAACATATGTTTCTATTTCTCTTGGGAAAACACATAGGAGTGAGATTACTATATAATATAAGTAAATATTTAACTTTATAAGAAATTGCCAAACTGTTTTCCAAAGTGGCTACACCAATTCGGCATCCCCATGAACAACGCATGAGAGCTCCAGTTGTCTTGCATATATATTTGGAAGCACTTGCCACGGTCATTTCCTTTTCCTTAACTGAGTCAGAATATTCTAACAGGTGCTTAGTACTAACTCATCCTGGTTATAATTTGCATCTCCCTAATGACTAATAATTTTCAGCATTCTTTCCTGTGCTGAAATAAAGATCCATTTACCCATTTATCTTTTCTAGTGAAGTGTCTGTGCAAATCTGCCCCTTTTTAGTGGGCTGTTTTCTTATTGCTGAGTCATAAACGAATTGTGTGTATGCTCTGGAGACCAGTCCTTTCTCATATATGTGTTTTATAAACATTTTTCCCTGGACTGTGGCATGTCCTATAATTTTTAACAGTGGCTTTTATTTATTTTATTTTTAATGATTGTATTTATTTTACTTTTAGAGAGAGGGGAAGAAAGGGAAAAGGAGAGGGAGGGAAACATCAGCATGAGAGGGAAACATCAGTTGGTTGCCTCTAGTAGGTGCTGAAGCTCCCAGGCTTGTGCCCTGACCAGGAGTAGAACCAGTGACCTGTTGCTCTGTGGAATGATGCCCAACAAACTGAACCACACTGGTGAGTGCTTTAACAGTGTTTTTTTTTTAAGTAGATTTTTAAAAAAATTTGATGAAGTCCATTTATATAATTTTTTCTTTTATAGTTGGCATTTTTTGTTTCATCTAAGAAACAGTTGCCCATCTCAATTTGCAAAGTGGTTTTCTATACTTCCTTCTAAAACATGGGTCTTTTAAGACCTAAACATCTACCAATCATATTGATTTGATTTTCTAAGCTAATGCTAGGTGTGGATCAACATTCATCATTTTGGATATGAATATCCAATTGGTTTAGCACAATCTTTGGAAAATACAAATATTTCTCCTCTGAGTTGTCTTGAACATCAAAAATTGATTGACTACGTTATGTGTGGGAAGCATTTTTGAATTTTCCACTCTGTCCTGTTGGCCTCTGTGTCTATCTTCTTGGCTAGAACACATTGTTCTAGTAATTGTAGCTTCAAAGTAAGTTAGGTGGTATGAATCCTATCATTTTGTTCTTTTCCAGAATTGTTTTAGTTATTACAGTTCTATGGGATGTTCATGCAAATTTTTGCATCAGCTTATTAATTTATTCAAAATGAAAGTTTGCTAGAATTTTGAGATTTCACTGAAACTATAAGTACATTAGGGAAAAATTGACATAGTAACCATATTAAGTCTTCTAATCTTTTACCATGTGTGGCTTTCCATTTGTTTCATCTTTTTGTATTTCTCTTATCAGCACTGTGTAGTTTTTAGCCCCCACATGTAGTGTATATTTTGGTAGATTTATCTCTACACACCTTATACTTTGGTGCTATTGTAAGTACTTTTAACATTTTAATTTCTAGTTGATTAATACATGTAGAAATGCAGTTAACTTTCGTATATTGTCATTGTGTCCTGCAAACTTACTTAACCTAATTCTGTTATGACAGTTTTATTGCATATTCTTTGTAATTCTTTACAGAGATAATTATGCCATTAGTGAACGAAGACACTTTTATTTCTCCTTTTCAATGATATATGTCACTTACTTCATTTTTTGCTTTGTTACATTGGTTAGGTCCTTTATTACAAAATTAACAGTAAGAACAAACACCCTTACCTATTTCTGATCTCAAGGGAAAGAAATCAGTCCCTTACTATTAAGTATGGAATATACTTATCGATTTTTCATGATGTTTTTTATAATATTGAGGATATATAGTTAAAATCACATATACAATTTAAACTTTTCTCTAGCCTTGGCTAGTGTGGATCAGTGGATTGAGCACCGGCCTGCAAACCAAAGAGTCGCTGGTTGTATTCCCAATCAGGGCACTTGCCTGGGCTATAAGCTAGGTCACCAGTAGGGGGCGCTTGAGAGGCAATCACCCATTGATGGTTTTTTCCTTGTTTCTGCCCCCCTTCACCACTCTAAAAATAAAATAAATCTAAAAAATAAATAAATAAACTTTTTTATTGTTGTTCAATTGCAGTTTTCCCAATTTTTCCTCCTTTTCTCTCCCCTGCCCCACCTACCCCCTCCCTTAGTCAGTCCCCATCCTGTTGTCCATTACCATAGGTCCTTCAGTTTAAACATTTTTATAGCCATATTTAAAAACTCAACGGAAACAAAATTATTTTATTTAATCTAAATAGTATCAGTTCAACATCTAAAACACATAAAATATTCATAAAGTAGTTTGTATTCCTCTTCACACTGTGTTTGTAATCTGGTGGTTACACATATTGTACATCTTCATTTGGACTGGCCTCATTTCGGGTGCACAAGAGGCACACATGGCTAGTGCCCACTGGTTATGCGGTGCAGTTCCGCAGTTTTCTTTTCTTCAATGTCTTAGTCTCATTTGGTACCAGGATCATGTTGGCTTCATCAATGAGTTGGAAAGTGCTTCCTCTTCTATTTTTCAAGAAGAATTTCTGTAGATCGAGCATTATTTTATTCTTAAATGTTTTATAAAAGTTGTTGGTTAAGACACCTGGACTTGTAGTTTTCTTTGTTGGGAGGTATTTAACTATGAATTCAAATTTATTAATAGATAAAGGACTTTTCTAGTTACATATTTTCTCCCTAATGAGCTTTGTTAGGAATTCAAGATATTTGTCCATTTCATTTAACTGTTAACTTTGTTAGAAAAAAATTGTTCACAATGTTCCCATAATATCTTTCTAATGCCTGTAGAATTTATCAGGATGTCCTTTCTTTTATTTCTGATATTGATAATTTGGGGTTTTTCTCCTTTTCTTTAGATCTATCTAGCTAATACTTTATTGTATTTTTTCAATATATTAGCTTTGGTTTCATTGATTCCCTCTATTGTTTTTGCTTTTAATTTTAATTATTTCTGATCTTATTTTTATTATTTCCTTTCTTTTATTTACTTTATTTTTAATTCTTTAACACCCTGTTACTTGCAGTAGGAGAGCTTTGATCATGAATTTCAAATGTTTCTTCTTTTCTAATAGAAACATGTAAAGCTATAAATTTCTTCTAAACATTGCTTTATCTATATCCCACCGATTTTGTTGTAATAGTGTGTTTCTATTTTTATATCACTCAAAATATTTTCCAGTATTATTTGTGAGTTCCTCTTTGACACATATGCTTTTCAGCAAAGTGTTGTTTTATTTTCAAATATTTGGACATTTTCCAGATATCTTTCTGTTATTGATTTCTAATTCAACTCTGTTGTGCTCAGAGAACACACTTTGTATGATTTCAGTTCATAAATTTATTAAGGACAATTTTAAAGCCTGGGTAGTATGTACCTTAATGACTTTTCCATGTGCACATGAAAAGGATGTTTATTCTTCTGTTGTTGGGTAGAAATGCACTGATCTACCAATGTCATTCAGGCCAAGTTTGTCGACAGAGTTCAGATCATCTCTCTACTTTCTGGTTTTCTATTTATTATATCAATTATTGAGAAGAATATTGAATGCTCTAATTATAATTTGAAAATGTCAATTTTTAAAATTTTATCAATTTTTATTTTTATGTATTTTAAAACTCTTTTGTTAGGATATTATCACTTAGAACTGTATGTCTTCCTAGTGAATTGACCTGTATCACCATGCAATGCTGGTTAAATGCTACAAAATTCATAAAATTTTAGGTTGTGAAATAAAATCAATTATATACTGATCTCCCCAACTGATTTATTTCAGGAATTATCTGATTTTCAAATATGACTTAATGGATGAGTTTGTTGATTATAAAAAAATATTTTTTTAAGTTACTAAAATTTTAGTTTACTTACATATTAAAAATATGTGATACTTTATTTTCAAAGGCTTAAATATCAAAATTCATACTTAGAAAACAGACCATGGAAAATATACAAGTGATATTCTCACTATTCTTCTCCATGTTCTCTTCCCTTAGAAACTTATACACATCTCTATTCTAAATTCTGTTTATTTTTTTCTCTTATGATGCATGTGTCGGGGACAAGAACTGCATCTGGGTCAGTGCCCTTCCAACAGCTGGTTCACAGACAGTGGTCAGTAAAATGTAACTACATGAGCACATAATGAATTACTCAGGCTTTCTCCACTTTGCAGATTTTCATTTTAAATACTGAGCTTTCCAAAGATATTTTCTTTGAGTTTTATGGCGTGTAGTACCAACCATCCGAATTTGCTCTTGTTGCAGCATTTTAAATCCTGCCTCTCTAGAAACCCCTCAATCTTAGGCAGACTGGTTAATCACCCCATAACTTCTCAGGCTGCATCTGAAAGTTTAAGATGGAAATAAAATAGAGTGACTTGAAATACTCTTTTTTTGTGGGGGGAGCGGGTAGGTAGCTTATTTAGTAAACAGGAGAACTTATGAACAAGGCTTGTCTTGGGTGGCTGAAATGAAATACTTTTTTAAGCTGTCAGAATTATCCAAATAATTATAATTGAATCACAAGGTTGATAAATACAATTTTTTAAACTGGGGCATATCGGTATTCAAAAACTGTAATTTGAATGAATGATGATTATAAATTTCATTTTCACTTTTCTGTGGAAACTTGTCCTCCCCCATATATAAAATTTTATTTTATGACTTGTTTTGGTTGACTTTTGATTCACAGGAGGTAGAGAAAGCAAAATTGAATTGTAAAATGCTGTTTCTCCTTGGCATCACACCCAAAAAGGTGAGAAGTGGAACTGTGAGTTAAAAAGTCAGTTGGTGTATGAATAATGCCATACAACGCATACAACACATATTTGAGAGAGTTACCTGTATTATTTGTTGACCTCTTCCGGGAGAAAATAGGTGTAATTTTGTTGGGGCCAACTGATAAAATAAACTAACTGCCTTCTCTGACAGTGATTATTCATGACCTTTTCCTTCTATAAACCGTATCTGCAATATTTCTGTTTTTAAGAAACGTGTTTTTTGATATTGCTAGAAGATATTATGCAAATATAAATCACAAGGAACTGGAATTTTTTCTTAGCAGTGGGAGCAAGGTTCTTCTGGCAAGACAGGTGTAAATGTCTTTAATTATCCTTTACTAGATAGCAGTCTGAGAACAAAGCAGCAGCAGCAGGCTGCAAATAGAAACAATCAACTAGACTGGATATGCTGAGAACTAGATTGTTAATTCAATTCACGAAGGGTAAAGCAGTTAATTGCCTTATAAAACCAACTTTTCTTGGTTCTTTATAAGCTGAGATGTTATTTGAAATGTACAAGCTGGTACAATCATCATTTGTATCTTTCACACAATTTATAGATTCTAACAAAATAATGACTCTGGCATAATTGAGAAACAATTCTAAGATGTGGCAGTCAGAAGCTACTACCATAGATGAGACACGAAGAACACAAATGAGGGATGATTGTAAATTTCCGTAACCATCTGTTATTTCTTCTTCTTCCAATTTTTCAACTAAAAGATTGATGATAAATAATGTATTTTGGACTATAAGATGCACCCTCCCAAATTTGGGAGGAATAATGGTTGTTAATGCAGCTGTTGAGTTCTGTTTACATTGACATTGGTGAAATATTATGTTATTTATGTTATTAAATATTTACCACATTTTTTGCTTCAAATTTTTTTCCTATTTTTCTTTAAAATCTAGGTGCGTCTTATGGTCAGAAAAATATGGTAGTAACTCTCAGTTTAAAAATGTTTCAAGTGTTAATTGAAATGTGCCTATTAGGTCCTTATTTCTTCATGGATATGTCATTTTAAGAAGAGGTTTTAGAAAGCAAAGCAAAATAAGGCATAAAGGAAGCTATATATTCAGGCATCTTGTCCAGCTTTTCACTGCAATAGGTATTCCATTCATTTTTACAGGTATAAATGAAGAGATTTTGCAGACTTTTCAAAAATAGCCAAAAAGATACTTCAGTTTTATGAAAGTTATTTGGTCATATATTGAGTACCTAGTGTACGCAAGACCAACCATGCCTACAAGGGACTTATCATTATTATATTTAAAATAACTTTTTAAAAAGCCTGAAACTTGAAGAGCTGAACTTGACTGTGCAGAGACCCACAATGAGTACGTGGAAGAAACAGTTTTGAAGCTCAGAGTGCCTGGCCAAGGCCAGTGTGCTCCACGAAGCCCTCTCCATGAAGAGCAGCTTCACGTGCACCGTTAGGAAACTGCGTGTCTACGTAGATGCTCACACGGATCCTAAGACTGAGATATTCTTTTGGTTTATGAGCAGATTTATGTGTATTTTTAAAAAGAAGTCTTAAGGTCATCTTAGATATCTAGTATTAAATTACTTCTTACCTGTGAGATGAACTTATTTCAAAATTTCAAATTAGAAAACAGACATGGGATATTCAGTAGTTTTGTTTTTGTTACATACACTTCTCTATGTCCCACAGCCATCATAGCACAACCAACCAGCCTTTTACAAAAGATTTTAGGTAGTTTATTTATTTTTGTAAAGATTTAATTTATTCATTTCTTCTAAGAGGGGAGGGAGGGAGAAAGAGAGCTACAGAAACATCATTGTGTGGTTGCCTCTCACACGCCTACTGCTGGGGACCTGGCCCACAACCCAGGCATGTGCCTTGACTGGGAATCAGATCAGCGATCTTTCGACTGGCAGGCCGGCACTCAACCCATTGAGCTACACCAGCCAGGGCCATTTTTAGGTAGTTTAGAAAGAAAGATTTTAGGGCCATGACTGTCAGCTACCCGAATGACTACAGACAACCATTTGTTTTGTTATTGATACCTAATATATTTTAACCTGTAGATCATGAACTGCCCTCCCTATTTCATATCCAGTCTCACTTGATACTGCACTGATTCTTCCCACAGTTTACTGCCTTACATGCACTGTTGCTTCTTATGGATTTATTTATAGGCACATAACATCCTTGCAGACATCTCAGTTAAGCTGAATCTATAAAAAGTAAGTTGTGCTTAGTTGCTTCAGTATACTTCACCTACCCAGTGATAGAGAAAACTTATGGCTTCATATGTTGGACTTAAGAAAACCATTTGAGTATGTATTACATTCTAAGAAACTCTATCCTCTACACTTTTAAAAGATTTTTACTTATTTTTATAGAGATGGGAAGGAAGAGAGATAGAGAGGGAGAGAAACATCAGTGTGTGGTTGCCTCTTGGACACTCCCAAATGGGGACCTGGCCTGCAACCCAGGTATGTGCCCTGACTAGGAATCGAACTGGTGACTCTTTGGTTTGCAAGCTGGCACTCAATCCACTGAGCCACACCATCCAGGGCTATCTTCTACATTTTATCTAGAGAGTCTGAGAAAGCCCAAGGTACAATCATAGATCTGCAGACAAAACTTGAGGTTTAGTCTGTAAATTATTTCATCTGTACCTCAGTGTGTTTATTTCTATAACTCTTACTCTAAATGATGGATTTATTTATTTATTTAATGCCTGGTCACACCTGGATTGAGATTAATATCCAAACAAACATCAGAGGTACTATAGGAGGAACAAAAGTAAAAGCATTCATTCTGATGGAATTAAGAAAGTCAGACACACAATAATAAATGACAAAGGAAGGGACAATAGAGAGCTGTACTTGTCAATATGGTATTCAAAAGCTATCTGTGGCTGTTTAGCACTTGCAATATGGGGAATTTCAATGTGCTATAATATAAAACATACAAAGGATTTTGAAGACTTAGTATGAAGGATAAATACAAAGTCATGCAATGAGTTGCTCAATTTTTATATTGGTTATATGTTAAAATGATGATATTTTGGACAATTTTCTTGAATACTTTTGAGTACTTTTTAAATGTGGTTACTAGAAAATAGTATATCATATGTGATGGACATTACATATCTATTGGACAATGCTTATGTGGAGGAAAAATAGATATATTTTTGAACCTCTGTGGTCAAAGATAGCTTAACGGAGGAGAGCTGGGGAAGGACATGGCACAAAATGCCAGTAATGCAGGAAGGAAAGCCCACTTCTGAGAACCCCATGTGCCTTGGAGAAGCACACACACACAGGGGTCTTTATAGTGGCCCACCCTTGTTTTATAACACAGGCACAGCTTGTTTTACGTGCTTCACTGTACTGAGCCTCACAGATATTGCATTTTTTAATAAATTGAAAGTTTGTGGCAACCCCGTGTTAAGTAAAGCAATCAGTGCCATTTTTCCAACAGTGTTTGCTCACTTAGTGTCCCAGTGTCACGTTTTGGTAAGTATCAGAGTGTTTTAAACACATTCATTATTTTTATATTTATGATGATCTGTGATAAAGGATCCTTGCTGTTACTAAGTAAGGTAAGACTCTCCACAAGGAAAAGATTATGACTTGTGGAGGGCTCAGATGATGATTAGAGCGTTTTAGCAATAAAATATTTTTAAATTAAGATATGTACATTTTTATTTGTTAAGATTTTATTTATTTATTTTTAGAGAGAGGGGAAGGGAGGGAGAAAGAATGGGAGAGAAATCAATGTGAGAGAGAAACATCCAGGATGCACCACAAACAGGGACCAAACCCACAACTCAGGCATGTGCCCTGACTGGGAACCAAACCGGTGATCTCTCACTCTGCGGAAGGACACCCAACTAACTGAGTCACACTGGCCAGGGTAAGATATGTACACTTTTTAGATATAATAGTATTGTTGCAGAAAATCCACCCTCACTCGGGGAGATAAGGAAGCACAAACTTTATTACTCAGGCGGGCTCAAGGTGGGGGGGTTAATTCCCAAATCCTGAGCCCTGATCTTAACTCTCCCAGGGTTTAAATAGTCCTGGGCTTCCCGCCTACGTGGTGAAGCAAGGTTACAGAAGCTAGATGTGGAAGTTAGGTCTAGCTACCTTATATGGGAGACAAAGGAGCAAAACGCAGGAGGAAATTTGCAGAAGCTACAGAGCACAGGAGCTTATCATGGGAGTTAGTGTACGACCTTGAGATAACTGACCGTTGCTGGTGATGACTGGTCAGCTTCTACAGTCCTATGTGAAATTTTGCAAGTGTTACAGTTACAGAGCACAGAAACTTTGGGAGTTTTTCTTTTCCTGCCATAGTATTACACATTTAATACACTATAGTGTAGTGTATTTATAACACCAGGAAACCAAAGTTTGTGTGACTAGCTTAATTGCAATATTCACTTTATGCAGTGGTCTGAGACTGAACCCATAATCCAAAATGGGCCTATAGTTAATTTTATAATGGGTATTTGGGCCTGTGCAAACAGATTGTTGGAAAACTAACTGATAGTAGACAGACAGTACTAATAATAGCAACAATAGGAAATATGTGAGATGGGAATGTGGTCAACTGTTTGTAATACACTTTACGTACTGTTTTACTTATTCATCAAACTACATTCCTCTTTCCAGTCTTCCATAGTTTCTCAGGGGCCAGTGTATACTTCCTTAGCCCACTGACTTTAGGCTTGGCCATGTAACTTGCTTTGACACATGTAATATTTTCCAGTTCTGAATGGGGATTTTAAAATGCATTACCTATCTCTGCTTGCCCTTTTGTATACTATCATTCACATGAGATAGACAGACTATCCAGGTAATTCCTGTTGCTTCAGTCTGGATCCACAATGAGATACGCGTCGAACAGATCTGAACCCAGCCCAGCCCAGCGTGGCCGAGCCAGAGCCCACCTGTACAACATGAGCAGGGAAGAAATGACTATGTATGATTTGAGGGTTGTTTGTTATGAAGCACTGTTTCAGCAGAACCTGACTAACACATATACACCATATGACTTCACAATCATTCTTGTGAGGGAGATACTGCTAATCCCATTTCAAGAGAGGAAAATATTACTCCTGGAGGTTAAATGCCTATATCACATGAACAATAAATGGTGGGAACAGGCTTAGAACTCAAGAGATTCTGACTCTAAATCTAGGCTAGGTTGATCCTTAAGGAAAATTTCTTTTAATTTATGTGCAATGATATGAGAATTTTAGTAGTGTATGATGGCTTACTTACTTAGACTTTTTATATGTGTTTTGTATATGCACTCATGGATTCTTCCCATAGTCTATGCTTTCCAAAGCTGGCTGTTTGTCTGATGCCTCTTATAGTCACCACCATAGTGAACCTTGCATTTTGTATATTGTTGACTCAGAAAAAATGTGCAGATTGACAGAGTGATGTAATTACATTTTATCATACATTTGCTGTTTATATAAGATAAGAAAGATTATCATTACCAAACAGATCTGTCCCTTTGTTTATTCCTAAGGCTCAGTGAAAGGAGACTAACTCTCTTGGCCCTTCACTCCTCTCCCCCTCATGGCCAGGCCCAGACTCTTTGTTGGTGGTTTGTGACCTGCTGCCCTCCGGGGTCCCCTGACTTTTGTGCTTCTGGGTAAAGAATGACAACAGAGCGAGCACATCAACAGGCTATGCTTTCAAAGAAACACAGATTCAGAATCCATTTATTTATAAAATTAAACAAATATAGCAGTAAATAATGTGATAAAAGTATAAACCTATATTTGATATAGCACTTTCCCCTAAAGCTTTTTAAATTTTAAATTTTTGATATAATTATTTTAAATGTTAGCATGTTTGTTTTTTTCTCTTAAAATTATAGAATTCCTAAGCCCTGGCTGGCGTAGCTCAGTGGATTGAGTGCGGGCTGCGAACCAAAGTGTTGCAGGTTCGATTCCCAGTCAGGACACATGCCTGGGTTGCAGGCTATAACCCCCAGCAACCGCACATTGATGTTTCTCTCTCTCTCTATCTCCCTCCCTCTCCTCTCTAAAAATAAAGAAATAAAATCTTAAAAAAATTAAATAAATAAAGTCTTTAAAAAAAATTTCTCATTAAACTTTTTGCCATAATTGAATCACTAGGTTAATAATCTATAGTTCAAAAGAAAACTATTTTAGATAATTTTTTCCATAAATATTTGTCTGTATTTTGCTGTATATAATGTACACCCATGTTTTTGGCTCAAACTTTCAGGAAAAATCCTTTGTTTTAAATTTTTAATTCAACATTTTATTTATTTATATTTGGATACTTGTTTTTTTGTATTATAAATGAGTTTTAGCATTTATTTTTTAACATATTATAGTACAAGAAATTTTATGTAACATATAATTACGAAACACAAGAACAGATACAAGGTATTTCAGATACTACCCATGTAATGCATATCCTCATTTTTCCCCTCAGAAATTTGGGCAACATAGTGTGCATTATACATGGCAAACTATGCTAAGCTGTGGTAAACTATGTTGTTACTTTTACTGGTATTCTGTCTGGTGTCCTATCACTTCAGCCAGAAGAACTCTCTTTAGCATTTCTTATAGGACAAGTCTTCTAGCTATAAATTCCTTTAGCTTTTGTTCATCTGGAAATGTCCCACCTTAAGTTTTGAAAGATAGTTTTTCTGGGTATAGAATTCTTAATTAATTATAGAATTCTTAATTCTGGGCATTCCTTTTCTCCTAGAGCTTTAAATATGTCATGTCTGGCCTTTATCATGAGAAATCAGCTAATAAACTTATTGAGTAGGTAATATTTTTTACTGATACACTTCAGACAGACTTTCTATTAAAAATGTGTTAAGATAACAATAAGGAGACAAATAAAAAGAACTTACTGGTAGAAAATCAGTGTTTGATTGTATCATACAATTTCTAAGCTAAAAGCAACACTAACGGTCACTTGTCCAACCCTTTTTGCTAATAGTATGTAAATATTTTATTCAAGAACCCTGGTAATATAATAGTAAATTTTATGATTCAGAATGAAAAATCTAAATCAGTTCCATACAAGGAAAATTGTATATTATCTGGATTCTGTTAATTCTGCTTTGTAGGCTAAGGCGAATTTATCTGAGGGCAGGCAGTCAGGGAATCTACAAGGCCAGAAGAGACTCATGCTGTTCCTCTCTGAACCTGAGCCCTAACAGACATCAACAAGCAACACAGCATTTTCCCGCAGAGCTCACACTCAGCGTTAGCATGCTTCTCTAAACACATTTCCCACTCTCCTATATTACTCCTAATAGTTTATCTCTAAAATGGAGAATGAGAGACTTTGTGAACATCTTAGACCTCTCTACTACTGTCAGACTCATATGCATTTGTCCCCACTGGCTGTGCAAGAGGGTTGTGATGTCAACTTCTGTATCTTCCTGATTACTCTGAGCCTCCCTTCCTTCCTCATTGTTTATCTTAATTTCCCAAAAGACAGGTATGAATTCAGAACAGCACAGAAATCAATGCAAAAGTTGCTTATAAACAATTTCTTACTATTTACTCTTTTTATTAACCAGTCTCTTCTCACTTGAAAATATAAGGGGGGAAAGCAACCGAGAGGCAATATGCAAATAATTGGACCAAAGATATGATTTCTATGTCAGATACTCTTCATCCTTATTTGTTTTTTCCATTTTCATTTTAGGTGTGGGGGTTAATGTAATGTATATATGGAAGCTGCTATAACTTCTGACACTGCTCGTGTCTCCAGGCATCTACTTGCCCATTAGGAGGTACCATGGGGGGCTGATAGTTCCATATTTTCAAATTTAGGCAAGCATAGAGAGAGGCAAACAAAATGGGAGAAAAACAGGTGAGCCAGGGATCTAGAGGAGCAGGTGCTGAATTTGTTCCCAACCTAGCCAGCGTCAAGGAGCTTAACCCTTTGCAAGTTATGAAGAACTAAGATTACTTAACCCTATGAAGGCTTGGGTCCCTCAGGATCTATGATTCTGAAGCAGAAATGAGGGGCAAGGTAGAGGGTATGATGAGGACAGAGTGAAAGGAGAGGAATTACACAGAAAGAATTTTTTTAAAATTTCTATCCCACTCTTTTTTTGGGGGGGTGGGATGCTAAAAAAGGGCCATGTGACTAAACAGAGTGTTCAGTTTGGTTCCCTAAGATCCCAACCTTTCCTAGAACCACCTTCTAGAGAGCAGATTTTCTCTCATCGCTAGAAGGCATCTTGGGATCAATCTGAAGCAGTAAATGTATTTTTTAAAGATAAGAACACTAAGGCAACCAAATTAAAAGATTTGCTTCAAGTCACCCAGAAGGCTACGCACAGCTTCATGTGAAAGTGACTCTCAGATAGCCCTTCTCAACTGAGCCTCATCTGAGTCACAGAAAGCATAAAATAGTGTGTGTGACTGTTTACTCAGTTCTCCCAAGGGCTGCACATAACTAGTACCACTTTAGAGTAATAATGGAGAAGTTAATCTATAACATTCAATGGATGCCTTGGACATTAGGGCTTAATTCTCTTGAGGAACCTGGGTTGAAAAAGGCTGTAATAGCACAAGGTCCACCATCTGGTTTCTCTCCCCCAACCCCCAACAAACTATTTGGAAGCTAATTCACACATAGTCTGGGGCTGATCCATAGAATGGAAGATGCAGTAAGTTTATAAGAGTTATAAAATTAAAGTATAAACCTTACTGTTTAGGCTGCTGGAAGATTCCACACTATAAACACAGGCTGTTTCATCTGTGGCCTTGAGTTATGATTAATTTTAGATAAGCAGTGGATAATATAGTTAAAGGAAATCACCTTTGCTCCACCTTGAAACAGAAGCATAAATTTTACTTGTGTTCTAGTTTATGTAATAATGGCTTTGCTATAAAATCTTTTCCAAATAGCTCAAAACTGGGAAGACTGGCTAATAAAGCACTCTGTGTGTTTATGAGAGAAGAGTAAATTGCTACAGAATTGAATGATTACCTGCAAATAACTGTCAGGAATCTTTTTCCCTGAAGGAATTGACCTTCTCTAGGTGGGCATCCTTACCCCAAAGCATAGGGAAGCATTCCTCCCTCTCAGGTCATGGTAACACTTATGGAACAACCAAAGGCAAACCTAATCAGAAACGGGAGGAAAATTCAGGAATTCCACAGTGGACAGGACCAAGCAGTAATTTAGTTTCATTTGTTTAGTGACAAATGATGACTTGATTTTCTTATAGTTTGTTCACGGATAATTAAATATTTGTAAGGGGGAAGAAAGAGTAACACTCACTAAAATGAATCCATCTTTGATGTATGATTGCCCTTCAATGCAGGAGGTAACCTTGTTTTTGTTTGAATGAACTCACCAAGTTTCTAATTTAATAACTACATAACCATTTATTTTAATCCACATGGCCTGGTATGTCAGAAGAGGGGCTCAGATCCTGCTTGAAGATACGCTATTGCAGGATTGGACGGAGTCTCAGAGCAGTTCAGAATTCAGAATGTTGAGTCACTAGGCAAAGTTGCTGTGGGTTTTCTGAAATGAGAAACTAAAATCAGGATTGAGGGCAAAGTAGTCCAGAATAAGCCACTGTGGCATAAAAAAAATTATTTTGATCTGAAACCATTTCATTTCCTAAAATTTCATATCTGCCTAAAAAACAAAGGCTCCCACAAAAACTCAGTTGTCATAAACCTCCTGCCTGGAGCAACTCTAATCTTGTCTTCTAAGAGATGAGCTCTGGGCACAGCAGTCACACATTGTCACAACACTGCCATGTTTTCCACCTATTCTCCTAATGGTCACTTCCCCTCCCCTCCCCTCCCCTCCCCTCCCCTCCCCTTCCCTTCTCTTCTTTCTTTCACTCTCTCATTCCTTCTTCCTATCAACAAAGTCATTTGTCTTTCTACAAGTGTCCTCTCTCCCCTTCTTCCAAATAGTCACTTTATCTCCCAGAAGTGTCTCACAGCTTCTCCCTGTCCCCTATTAAAGTGTCATAAAAGCCCCACTTTCTGACTACTTCCTTGAATCACATATTCTCTGAACTACCATGTACACATCTGTGAATAAAACTCTATCATTTCTCTTGGTATTATGTCTTTTGTCAGTTTAATGTGCAGTTCCCTATCACAGAACTTAAGAGAGTAGAGAGTAGATTGTTTTTTCCTCTAACAAGGGCCAGGTTACAAAATCAGATCACAATTCTGTATAGTGTGGTGGTAGTCCCTCCCTTGCTTGCTTCTACTGATAGAAGAAAGCTGAGGAAAAACAATGCATGGTCCCCCTCTCAGTGTACTTTACAGTTGGGAGTGGTCATGTAACATTGTTCTAATCAATTAAGTTAAAGAATACATTTTCTGGAATCTGTTTCTGCTTTTTTAAATCAAAATGGCAATGGTGCCGAGGCATCCCCTGACTGTCTCTTCTTCCTTCCTCGCAAGTGGATGCAACGTTTGAATCCACAAACAGCCCTCCATTATTTATGTAGTGAAGCACTTGAAAAGGCAATGCTCCAAAGATGAAACAAAAAATTACAGCGTTTGAGTTTGGATCCCTGAGAGTATCAGTCATCAGGTAACCCAAAACCATCCAACTGCTTTCTTCAGGACTTTTTTTTTCGCCCCAATTTGTTCTTGCCATATATTGTTAAGTTCAGGCGATTGAAATCTTAATTAATGAAAATAGTTAAGACAAAAACAGGGACCCAGAGACTAGAATAAGGAGACTATAGGGAAATTCTGTAGAACTTATAAAGCTCATTGTTCTTGGTGTTTGCTTCTGTTGCCCCAGAATTTTACTTCAGTTTTAACCAATTCAGTATCTTCGCTCCCTTTCAGGAGCCTGATACAAGGGAAACATAAGCAAATTGCAGTGGCTGAGTCCTGCACGTTTCCCTTGACTGTAGCCAGTGTCTGGTCAAAGAGACCGCGGATCCACCTCAACTGTCCTCTCTCTGTCCCCTTCAGAAAAGCCCTGTGAGTCCTATGCCAGCAGCTGAGCAAGTGAAGTGGGCAATTACACTTTCATTTTTTTTAGAGCCACAAGGACCATTTATACCTCATGCCAGACCTTGAGAGTGGCTGTTTTGCTGAGAAGGTGGAGGCCTGGAAAGGAGGGAGATTATATGGAAATACATATAAGACATCTCCTGGGGAACTATACAAAGTGTGGGCTAAATGGAAAATACACTACCTATATGAAAATACCCTTTTGCTAGCATCCCTGTCACATGAGGAACAGCTCAGGGGGAGAGACTGGCTTCCCACGAGGTGTACAAATAGGTGCTCTTGATGACCCTGTGTCAGACACTGAGGGTTCCTGACTTGTCCGTATAATAAAACAAAATAAGAACTTAAAAGTACACATAATATTTCACTCAAATAAAAACTGCCAAAGCCTTACTTTTTAAGTCACAAATTTGAGAGTTCAATTGACCCTTCTTCTCTGCACCATCAAAATCCAGGCTCCCGTGCAGCTGAGGTGACATCTCTGGGTAACCTGTTAATATATTTGCGATTGCCCACTCAGCCATACTCTCTTAGGGTCCCAAGAGCCCTAGGGAAATGGAGAAAGGAAGAGGGGGAGGAAAGACCTTGGTGACATTTATGCAGTGCCTACAGTGAACCAGGTATGGTGTTACGAGCTTTATTAAACTATTGTTAAAAACAAGACAACAGGACAAAACCAAGTTGCACAAGAAAAGACCCAGGTCCCCAAACTGTGACTTCACTTTCAGTTTTTGTTCTCCAAGAAATGGAATTTTAAACCAGTCAGCCAGGAACCATCTGATCAGCACTGGTTGGGTCATCTGCCTGAAAGATCCCGGGCTGTCCCCTACAGGAAAGTAACTTTGTAATAACCGTCCTGCTTTTCTGCTTAGTGTAACTTTCTTGTTGTAGCTCCCTTATGCCTATAAGAGTTTTTCATTCTGTTCTTTTCTAAATTTTCATTTATTAATTTTTAGAGAATAATAAGGGAAGAGAGAGAGGAGAGAGAGGAGAGAGAGAGAGAGAGAGAGAGAGAGAGAGAGAGAAACATTGATTTGTTGTTCCACTTATTTATGCATTAATTGACTGATTTTTATATGTGCCCTGACCTGGGATCAAACCTGCATCCTTAGGGTATCCAAATGATGTCTAACCAACTGAGCTACCTGGCTAGGGCTAAAAAATTTTCATTCTGTACAACACCTTGGAGCTTCTTTCTATCTGCTAGGTAAGATGCTGCCTGATTCAAATCAATTTTTGCTCAAATAAATTGTAGAAACATTTAATATGCTCCACTTTTTTCCTTTACCCCTATATACAGGGTGTGGTGCAGTGGGAAAGATACACGTGTGTTGGGTAGTCTATTGAGTGGGTAAGGTGGGATAGACAGCATGTGCGGCAGGAGATCTGGGCGGGTGCACCTGTACTGGGAGGAGATGGGATGGAGGAACTGGTGGAGCATATGCAGTAGAGCATATAAGGGCAGGTAGGGCAGCTGAGGACACCATTATCTGGCACCATCAGGATGCGTAGGCAAGCTCCCGGTTCTCTGGGAAAAGAGACATTGATTGAATATCAAGGAGCTTAAGAGAGAAAAAGTGTACACGGTGAGAAAGTATCAGAAATATAGACGAATGTTGTCACTTCCTATTTTTATAGTTTACCTAGGGTCAAGGCTTTATGGGTTCTATGACTGGAATCCAAAATAGTCCCTTCCGACACCTCCAACACATTTCAGAGGAACAAAGAAAACATTAGCATCCCTGGGAGCTCATCCCATCCACTTGGCAGCAACTAACCCATCTCCGGTCTCAAAGGGCACGGCTGTTGGAGATACTCAGCTAGGGAAACTAATCACTGTGTAACAGTTTCTGCTCCAGGAGAAACAGTGATCACGAGCAGGATCAGTCAAAAGGCTTGGGAAAAATCTTTACTTGAGTTCCACTGTGTGCTGACTTCACACATTTTCCCCCTAAAATGTTTACAGAAGTAATTTCACCAACACTCCAAGGAAACTACAATGACAATAGGCAAATCTCTTCAGAAGGAAAACAGGAGTACAAAGGATCTGAATGGTGGGCTCAGACACCGTCCATTCTGATAATGAAACTCAATATAAAACCAGAAGAAATGCAAATGGAAGGACTCGAAGGATTATAGGTCACAGCTGGGTCTAACCAATCTTGGCAAGTCAGAGGAATTCATAAAAGTTATTATTACCTCTGTGGAGCTTGAAGCCTTTTGCTTGGACACAGTGACTGTCCCTTCCAATGGGGTGACATGGGAAAGGACAGGTCTCACTAGAATGTGTTCCTTGACTACTGCAAATCTTCTTGAGGAGATATTTAACCCTGTTTCCTCTGTAGGAGAGGAAAAATAATTTTCCTCTACCTTTCTGACTTCTCGGCTAGAGACTCTCTATAATAAATTAATAAGAGGAAAACAAACAGCAGTTTATGCTCATGGGTTGTATATATTGGTTTGATTTGACCTCAAATCCATTTGTGTATGACAAAAAGATGATTTTATCAGTCGAGTTGTTTTGGTTTAAGAGGAACGCCATTGTGTCATGCCGTTGTCACTAACATCTGTGGTTGAGATAAGCACTAAGTGGCTCAACTGTGAGGGATGCACGTGGGGGTTTACTGATAAAACCCTGCGGAGAAGCAGTGTGGTTTGGGATCAGTTAGACTATAAATCCTGAGAGCTTGTGAGGACTATGTCCAAGAGGGTGGGATCTGGACAAGGCAACTCTCCGCTGATGCAAATAGCTCTCCAAAGACCTTGGGGCATTAACTCCTGCTAGGTAAAGGGACTCTTTACCTCCAATCAGTGGTGAAAACCTGGCCGCTTCAGGAAGGAGAGTATCTTGCCCACAGGCATCAGGGCCTTTGTTCCCTAGCAATGTGCTCTAGCAACAGGAAACTTGAATTTCGTACTGGCAGCTAGACCTGAGCTCTTGGTTAACGCAGTAGACATCCTGAAGAACCAACTCACAGAAAGGTACACCTCAAACTAAATTTAGACATTAGTTCTTTCATCTCCCCCTTCTCTGGAATATTAGTATAATTAATTTACCATTGGATTAGAGTCTGTTATTTCTTTATTGGCCTATTTTGAGACATTATCTTGTGCACTATTGATTGTGAAATTGTTATCATTCCTACTCTGTTAAATAAATTATTGGCATAGACGATCTCAGTCTCCGAGCATTATTTGTCTGCCTGAACAAAACAACATGCATACCCCTTGTATAAGTGAAAAGTTAACCAAGGAAAATGAGTAACTCTCTTAGGTGTCCTAAGCTGCCACCTTAAATACTATGTTCAGCTACAGGCAGATGAAAGAAAAGTATGGTAGGGGTCAGGGGTGGAGGTGGGGGAGGGGCAGTTATAGGAGGTCGCCAGGAAAAGTATTGGAAACAATGGTAAGCTTAGTTACATAGATTTAAGTCAGTGTCTTTTCCATTGATAAGATTCCCTTATGACTCAGTCATCTTTCTCTTCCTTACAAATGAAATTTCTCTTATAAATGTAAATTTCTCTTACAAAAGAATAACTTCTACTGCTGTTTTCAAAGCTTCTCTCGCATCTGTTGATTCTCAAATTAATCAGCTGAAAATAAATCCTTATACCAAAGAGGTATATTTTGGAGTGACATATTCTGCTCCACTTCACCTCCAAGACAAAATATGAAACTACGTTTTGGGGTCATAGAAGCAATTATAATTATAAAGCATGGGATATTTGTTTTATTATTTTTTGGCAGATTACGTTAGCTTCTTACTTCCATGAATCTAAAGGACAGAAGAAGGCAAAAACAGAGCCTTGGGTATTGTCCAACATCCCTGTTTTTTCTTAGCTGTTCCCTGATCTTTCAAAAGGTTTGTACTCTGTCTATGTTATATGTTATATATAAAAAAGAACAAATGTGATGACTTTTAAAATATAAAAGTGATTTATAGAGAAGTAGTAGTATTATAGGAAACCATATTCTGAGGAGCTTTCCTGAAAGTCTCTGGGAATTTATGAAATGATTTTACTGATGAACCTTATTTTCAGCTCTACCCCACGGCAGTCTCCTTGCAAAAGGAATGGGGATTCTGTTTATGCTACAGAAACTGAAGTTCTGCACAGCAGTCAATAGGAAATAATGGATATCAATTACACAGCTGGAACTGCTGACTTGATAAAATTTTATAATTCTCTTCTCTGGAGGTCTTTTAAATAAATCCATGGAGGGTAGTGTCATGGATTTTATGGGACTATTGTGGTGTTTTTTTTTCTATACACAGAAACTAGTAACTAAAGGCAGCTTGACCACCTTACAGTAACTCACATTCCTAAATACATAAAAATTCATGAAAAACAGTTACAGAATGTTAGCTCTTTATTAGGTTTGGAAGAAATTATTGTTGTTTCTAGAACTTAGAGGGCACTCTTATTTCTTTTTAAACTCCTTTTCAAGTTTCTATTGTTAATTTCTCTCCTCGGAGTGAAATCAGCTAGACATGTTGCTTTGGACAAGGTCCAATGGTCCCTTGCTTCCTCTCTGATTTATCTTCTTCCTGACTACTACTTACATTCGATAAGGACTGACTATTAATCTAATTTCATTTGTAAATCTCATCTGATTTTATATCTTTAATTGGATATCATAAAAGCATCTACAGTCCTGGATGAGGTGGCTCAGTGGATTGAGTGCCAGTCTGTGAACCAAAGGGTTGCTGGTTTGATTCCCAGTCAGGGCACATGCCTGGGTTGCAGGCCAGGTCCCCAGTAGGGGGGCATGAGAGGCAACGACACATTGATGTTTCTCTCTCTCTCACTCTCTTCCTCTTCCTCTAAAAATAAATGAATAAAATCTTTTTTTAAAAAGCATCTACAATAGTCTCCTCCTTATCTATGTGAGAGTATGTTTCAAGATCCCCAGTGGATATGAAACTGAGGACAGTACTGAATCCTACATATACTATGTGTTTCCTATACATACATACCTATGATATATAAAGTAGGCACAGGAAGAGGCTAACAACAACTAATAATAAAATAGAACAATTGTGATAAGATATGGTGATTAAAGTTATATGAATATAGTCTCTCTCAATATGTTATTGCACTATACTCACCCTTCCCTTTGTGATGATAAGAGGTGATAAAATGTCTGTGTGATGAGATAAAGCGAGGTGAATGAGAAATGATTAGGTAGAATAAGGATTACTTGAACACAAGCACTGCTATACAGAGATAGTTGACAGATAATCAAGATGGCTAAGTGATGAAAAGGCTGGTAGTCTGTACAGTGTGGATGATTCACGTCCCAGTCAGGATGAAGTAGGACAAAGTGAGATCTTATCATGTTACTCAGAACAACATGAGATTTAAAACATATGGATTGTTTATCTCTAGAATTTTTCATTTAATATTTTTGGACTGCTGTTGACCACGGATAACTGAAACCATGGTAGAAAACAGAACTGCAGATAAGAGGGGCATCTTCTGTACTTAACAGGTAAGGTTGCCATGAGGATGAAAATTAGATAATATATGGAAAGGATTTAGAATAGTGCCCAGCTTGTGGCAAGTTCTTAAAATGTTGGCAATGAGTCATCAGTCCGTGCCCTGCTTATTGTCACACCATTTCTGATCAATTTAGAGAGTTATCTGAGTAAAAAGTAATAATCAAAATAGGCATTTCTTTGTTCTTCCAAGAAAAGTTCACTGTGAAATCCCGAGAACAGGACACCTTGCTATTCTTTTCTTTCTCTCTTTTTAAAATTAGATCTCCAGATTCCTCCTGGAGTATCTCTCTAGCTTTGTACATGTAAGAATCACCAAGGTGAGGTTGTTAAATGCAGATCCCAAGAGATTCTTATTTGTAGACTTTTGTGGACACAGGAATCTGTATTATTAACAGCCTCCTCTACCCCAACCCCCTTCTCTTAAAGGAAGTCACATAGCTCCCTAAGAGAATAATGGCTTTAAATGGGCTTACTGAACTGCCACCAAATTTGATTTTCTCAATATGTTGATATGTCGAGAAGTCTCTGTACTTTTAAAGCTTTGAAAAGAGATTTTCAGAAAATCTCTACCTTATGTGGTGGTTGTTCTGAGTTCTGCCTAATTTTTCTAAAAGATTCCTAGTGGAATATTTGAGGTACCACTCCAGAATCATGTGCTTTCTTCCAAAGTGCTCAGGAGGATTCAACAACTTCGCAGGATCTTCCAATCAGATCTTTGCCACCTGCTGGGTTTGGGCACTTGACGTGGCTCAGTCCCGTAGAAGCCACCTGGATGCGCTACGTCGGCGCTTTGCTCCCACTGCAGGTACAGACATGGGTGCCAAGTGTGTAGCCATATTTTTATGTGAGAACTATAGAAATGACTCAGAAAATATTCCCTCCGCATGCTTTTCTTCATCCCTGCCTCTTTTAAGGAAGGTTTCAATTTCTTTCTATGGCAACCGGTAAAGAAAAAGAAAAACATCCTTATGTCTCTCGAGTTTTCAGTCTCTGTAGAGCCGGGAAAACAGTATCTATTCTATAGCATTGGTACTCTTGGTCATTGAGACCTTCTGCTATGTCTTGAGTTTCTGGTGGGACCTCTACATGTTTTGCATAGCAAAGGTGAAACTGCCTTCTCTTCTCATTCAGCAGGAAGTCAAATCAATTAAAAATGTTGCTTGGAAATATGTTGCCTGCTCAGAAAATATAAAACATGACATCTCAACCTCCTCTTCATATGCAGTCAACTTCCATAACCATTGAAGACATTTAAACACTTGCCCTACAGGAGAACAATGCTGTGTATATTTAAACTGCAGGGAGAGAAGAGAAATAACTGCTGTGGTCTTTGCTATGTCTGACTTCTGGTGCGTTTGTTATTTATGCATGTCATCATGCAGGTTTCTAAATATAGAAGCACTGAGTATCCCATGTGGTGTCTTCCCCGTGGTAAATCTAATTAAACTGCCATTAAAGCCTGTGTTCACTTTGTGACGCCGAGGTGACTGCAGCAGATACTAAATGTTAACAGTGTCTTTCTCTGTGCACTGCCAGGCATTTGGGGAGGAACCTGCAAAAGTAATCTTTATACCAATAGATTTTAACAGCTATTTTTTTAAAACCAGGATTTGCTGATTTTGAAAATACCACTGTCAGCAAAGACCACTTGGAAAAAATAGTATATTCAGGAAATTTTCTTGTATGTAATAGCATTTGTTGGGTGGTTAAAATCAACATTTGCATGCTTCTCTGGCATTGGATGAACTGCTCCAGACTGCATTTAAAGCTATCCATGCCTGGACCCCTCCCTCACCAGCAGATATGCCTGAATCGAATGGCCTAATGGTAAGCTCTATTGCTAACTTCTCAACATGGTAAGTATGTATTAGCCCTTACCTCTTTGCTCATGCTAATTTTCATTTTTAACTTTAAAGAAATCTTAATTCTACCCATCTTCAGGACTTAGTTTGAAATGAAGCTTATCTTGGACTTCAGCAACCCAACGTGATTTCTCCTTCACCGTGATTTGATTCATAGTCCAAGTGACCCTTATGACAGATCACCCTGCGCTTTTATTCATCATCTGTTTATCAGTAGCATTTTATGGCCCACCAGCCTGAAAAGCAAGGACCAAATTCAGCATAACTCTGGGGAGCTACTTTCTCCATGGCCCAGGTTATTCTCTGCTCCTCAACTCCCAGCCTATTATCGGGGTAGAGACAGGATGCTTTCAACTCTCACAGAAGCCAGACAGGCTGGGCTGGGGAGTTCATCAGTAGGGCCCCTTCATTCAGTCTATTTCATGGTTATTGTTTAACGTTCTCTGTTACCTCTCTATTGCTGTCATATTGAAGCCCTACTAACACTTGTTGCTCTGGGTAAGTAGGCTCTCTTTCCTTCTGTCTTCTTACTCCACACCATACTCCACCCTATACCCACATACACACTGTGTAGCAGGCCCTCCTTACATTTCCTGCTCTGTCACAGCCCCTGGCCATGCTGGTAGTTCCATGCCTCTGGGGAGGCAGGGCACACCAGGTCCATGGCTCACCTGGGGCCTCTGCCAGGTTTGTTTGCAACTCTGAATCTCCTCTGAGCATCACTGCCCCTCCTTGCCCCAGAAACTGAGTCACAGCTGGCGTCAGGTCCTACTTGTCTCCTCGAATGCCCTGGTGCCTGCCGTGCTAGACCGAGCGGTGTCCGTTTCTTTCACTACCATCTTTCCTTCTCCTTTGGGGCAGTTTATTTTCTAACCTATCCCTACTGAACTGTTAGATGTCATACCTCCTGGATTTGTAGATCCATGCATATTTCTGTGGCCCCAGAGGTGCATACTCACCCTTTAGCAGGGAGGGATGTGTGGACAAACATTTATCTCACCAATCAGAGTCCTCACTCGGCTCCATGTGAGTCCTCGAGTGTGGCCGACTCAGCTAATATAAGTTGAGGTGAATCATTTCAAAATCCTTACATCAATTAGTTACTATTGACCCAGCTTCTATTAGACTCCCAATTTCTTTACTTAAATTATCTTATTAAATGTGTATAGCATTACCATGGGCAGATAGTTTTTTGTATGCAATATGTGAGAAAACAGACTCGGAGAAATAAATTAACTTACCCAAGGCCACTCATTTAATAAGAATCAGAGAAGCGATTCAAACTCAAGTCTTTTGACTCGAGTATGCTTGCCATTTCTGTCTGACGGGCTCGTCCCCCAGTGAGGAAGAAAATCCTCAGGAAGATACCAATTTATAATTCCCAGTGGACAAGGTCAGTGGTTTAACGCCACCGGATGGAGACTCCATGTTGAACTGAGGTTACCCAGTCATCTATATACTTTGATTATAACATTAAACTTTACAAAAAGAGGTGCTTTATTGTTGATTAGCACATTTAATTATTTGAGAATTAATGATGTATTTTAGGAAATGTAAGTCATACTGAGATATTTCCTCCTGAGTCCCAGAGTTGTGTTTTTATCCTCGGGTCTGGCTTTTGACCCAAATACACAGACTACCGGAGCCCTCTAACAGTTTAAATCGACATCTCTCTCCTAAGTAGGTGATTTGTCAGCTCAAGGTTAATGACAGCAAAATGCTAATGATCAAATGGTAATTAAGTGTTTCATGTTTTTAAACCAAAACCTCTGAAGAAGTATTACTATATAATTACAGTCTAGGAAACCTGCATCATTTAAATCCAAGTCAGGGAGGCCTTCCTTCTTAGCAGCGACTTGTTTGCCTTCTATCTGTCTCTATTTGATTTCACAAGTCTCATAAATCATTTAGCAGCTGCAATTGTTGTCAAAATGTTTTGGTTTCAAGTACAAATATTTATAACTATTGTTTTATTTTCCAAAACAAAGAGGAAGAACTGTGTTGAAAACAGCAACTAGAACTGCCAATACATTTTAGCTTAGCCTGAGATGAGCCACCATGGGGGCCTGGGATCCATCCTGAGGCCCTTTTCCAAGCTCTTGCTTGAGAATATATGGTTCTCACCAGTGGGCACAGGCCAGGTCAAAAGCTGGAGAGCCAAATGCAGTTCAAGGATTCCTCAGCCTGACTGAATCGGGTGGACTCGGTCCAGACTGGCTCTGGCCAGGATAAGTGGTCCTCATGCCAGATGAGAGGAACAAGTACATTTTTTCAAGGCATTCCCAAGGATCTTTAAAGACCTTGAAAACTAGTGTCATTATAAGGAAACATAGTTCACGTGGGAAAAGAGTTAAAGCAAACAGGTTCACAGGCCCTCCTTTCCCGTATCCTCCCCTTCTCCCTCTTCCAGCTGGGATACCATGCCAATCACTCATGGGCTCTCGGAGGTATAGACACTCTTGCCATTTTCATAAGAATCAATACATTAAGAAGGAATAATTAATCAGATTTGTCTGGATAGTTTGTTTTCGAAAAGAATCCAACATGACTTACAATGAAAGTATAGAAACTGCAATGATCATAAAATAATAAAAACCATAAATGAGTAGAAAAATAGATACATGAAGGCTAATAGAGTTACTGCATTAAATGTTGAACATTAAATATTGTTCTAAATTTCCAGAAGGCTCAGAAGGAAAATAACCTCTTGCCAAGCATTTATATCAGCACTTTTTAATCGTAGAAGCAACATATAAAGTTTTTGAATATGAATTTTGAGGATGAGGAAAGTGTAATTTTCCAGACTTGTCAAAGCTAGTTTTCTTTTTTTGCATATTCCATTTCAATCTTTATTCTTTTTTTTAAGATTTTATTTTATTTATTTATTTTTTTTTAGAGAGGGAAGGGAGGGAGAAAGAAAGAGAGAGAGAAACATCAATGTGTGGTTGCTGGAGGTCATGGCCTGCAACCCAGGCATGTGCCCTGACTGGGAATCGATCCTGCAACCCTGGTTTGCAGCCCGCGCTCAATCCACTGAGCTACGCCAGCCAGGTCAATCTTTATTCTTGCACAAATAGCCTTATATTGTTCCATTCATAATATTTGTAAAATTTCATGCTCTTCTTCTCCCCGTCTCAACACACACATGACCACGTGTCACATGGATTTTGATGGAAGCTGGATGACCAACAGTTCACAGCCAAGCCCCTGAGAAGCACTGCGAGTGTATGCTCAAGGCGCTGCTGGAGGCAGAGGCAGAGGTAGGGCATGGCTGATTCCCTTCTCAGAGCTGTGGTTGCTGTCTTCGGTACGTCACTAAGCCCTTTGAAGCTTAGGAAAGCTAGGAGAACTCTCCTTAGAAAGTATGCAATCATACAGATATGTTTTCATGCAGTTTTAGGAAGTTGCAGAGCCCAGATTGAAGATGTCATACAGCGTTAACTGCTACAGAGCCTGTGAATAGAAATGAGTTCTTCTCCAGGTTCAGCTCAAAAGTAATAATAAGTGAGATGAGAGATAACCCTTGGAATAACAAACTAGTTTGTCTTTTAGGCCTAATGCTTGGGGTGCTGAGACGGAATGGCTGGAGACCATCTTGAACTGCGGGTCTGTTTTAAATGGTTTTGTTTTAGGATACCTTTATGCTGTTTGAAATTGCTGAGAACCTTGAAAAGGTTTTTTTTAAATATGAGCTATATCTATCAGTATCTATCATATTAGAAATTAAAAATGAGAAATTAAAAATATATTTTACTAATTTATTTAATGTTACAATATTAAATTTGTTACATGTGAACATAAATAACATATCTGATTAAAAAGTCACTAAATTTTTTTTAAATAGTGGAATAATGGCATTGTTTTCTATTTTGCCGATCTCTTGAATGTTGTGTTAACAGAAGACAGCTGGATGCTCATATCTGCTTCTGCATACAATCTGTTGTGTTATGTTGTTTTGGTTGAAGATTATCAAGAAAATCCAATCTCACAATGACATACATATAGCTAAAAAAGGGGGCAGTGTATTAGCAATATTTTCTAATAATTGTGACTCTTCTCTCATACTACACCCACAACTTGACAAGCAGTGGTTTAAAAGTTGTTTAAAAGTTGTTTAACTGACCAAATGCATGGTCAGGAAGGGGAACTAAATTCTGGGTGGTGAGCACACAATGCAATACACAAAAGATGCATTCTAGAATTATATACTTGAAACGTATACAAGAAGGGCAAAAGTAGGCTTACAGTTGTAAGTATACAAAACAGTTTATTTGTGTGTTATTATTTATACCTCCTTTTGTCAACCCCTGTATAATGTTATTGACTGATGTTACCCCAATAAATTTAAGAAGGTAAGTTGTCACTGGATGTGCAACATGAAATAACTACAATGCACTTTTTTTTTCTCTCTGTTACATTAAAATCTGGTGATTGATTTTGGTGCTAAAATGTTTCCTTTACCCATGAGTATTTGGAGCCTCTCCAGACCCACACAAGAGCCCCTAGATAAGGTTGTGAAGCATTCTAGTCAGTCCTCAGTCCACACACACCGCTGGGCCTGCAAGCCCCCTTTGAGTGGTTTTCTTCCATCCTAGGCTGTGTGTGGTTCCTTTTCACCACCATTAGCTAACAAAGAAATACAGTCTAGAGTATGCAGAACATGATTGTCATCCAGATCTTGGTGTCCACAGGAATTCCAGTGCAAGCCTCAAAGGAAAGACATGTTTTGGCGTAAGGAAGGGAAAGGGAGAAAAAACTAGAAGGCAAAGGAAGGCAGATCCAAGAAGCAACCCTTTCGGAAAAGAATCTACTTTAAATGTGTGTATCAGTGCATGTGTTCTGCGGGTGGGGTGCAGATTCCTGGAGCACAGAGCTCAGAGAGAGAGGTGCTAAAAGCCAAGCTCTGCCTAATGCTGATCTTCGTGGGAAATGCTACACATAGAGTTAATGCAATGTTTATAACTTTTCCAAGCCCCAATTGTTTGCCAGACAATCGGGGTAATTGTTAAAACAATAACCCTACCTAGATAAGCATTTAACGAAACAGCTCCAAGAACTTCATTTAGATTTTTTTCTGCCATTAAAATGTTGTATGTTCTAAAACATTGCCTTTTTATAAACAATGGGGTTGATTTTCTCTACTGAAGACAAGGGTAAGCCCAAATTTAAAGAAACTGCTTCAGCACTAGTATTTTCTCTCCCCTGGATGTAGTTCCAGACCTGGGGTTTCAAATCTGGCCTTACAGAATCTGGGAAGTTTCCACTGCGCGGTGCTGATTAACGGTCTCTGGTAAAAGGTCAGGGAGCTTGAACCATTCATGGCAGACCGGTCCTTTCAGGAAGGGTCTTGTCCTTCAGAACAGTCCTGCCTCTCCGCCCGGAAACCCTGTTGACTGACCTTCCCAGAGACCAGGTCTCAGGTTGACCGAGAATACCTGGCTCAAAGTTCCTGTTCCAAACCTGTCCCTTTGCAGCCACAGACTTATTTTCCAAGAAATATGTTCTGTACAAGGATCTGATCCAGCCAGGAAATCCTGTGATTTTTAGAGCTGAGGCTCCTGGATTTGCAATGACTTTGCTACTTCTTTAAGAGTGAAGATTGCCATTGTAATCTTTGCCAAAGCTTCAGAGAGAGACATTTATTAGCATGAAAGTCAGACAAATGAAAAACCTATTCTGAGGTTGCAACTACAGTCACATCCAGAGAGCGGAGGGTGTTAGTATGCGTTGCATAGGTGGCGCTGTGGCTGCCCACGTAGGCACCGCACCCCAGTAGCTGGGTACAGGACACTGCGGGTGGGTGTCCACAGGCTCCGGACTGACTGGTGGGAAAGTGGAACACCCATCTCTGAGATTCAAGCATCCTACTCACTGAGTTTATTGTTCCTTTGCTTTTCAAGGAAAGGGATACCACTTACTACTGACACTTTATAGCTAATGAACTATTTAAAATTCATCTCCAGCAGCTTCCATAGCTTTGTTATGCAACTAATTTCCCCAAAGGAAGCATAGTTTGAAGTGTCTGGGGCATCCAAAGAAACAAGGCAAAAAAGCACATTCTATGTGAAAGCCAAGCTGGCTTCTGTTCAGGCAGCACCCAGGCGCAGGGGAAACTTGTGTTTATTCCAGATGGCTCCAGACTCCAGGGACCCATTTTTGGTGTCTGCCTCTGTCAAGTTCTCCTGTATTTTCACTGTTAATGGCTCAAAGGGGGCCAAGGGGTGATGTGTTGGCAAAAAAACATGATGATAAATCCTGCTGATGCACCTTTTCCAGCAAGAGCAGGCAGCTGTCTTCTGCTTGTTATGCCAGGCATGTCTGGTTACCTGTGCTTTTCTCCACTCGCGTTCCCTGGAGGGGAGGAGCTGGCGCATGTGCAGTTCCGAACACCTTAATGAGAAGACTGCTATTGCGGGGCAATCATTATGGTGAACATCTGTGAATTGTAGAGTTTAATTGAGCTACAGCTAATGTTTATTATGTGTGGAAGAGGAGGGGATTAATGGTTGTTTGATTGTCTTTAGATGGTTTCTTATTATCTTTTCCTTTTTTCTTGTGATGTTTTGTCAGAAGTTACAGAAAGCAATCCAAGTCCCAAGATCAGACACCTAAATCAGTCAGGAGTCTTTGGATTTGCAAACAGAGCAGACTGGGCGTTGTTCTCACACCCGTCCTTGGAATATATAACATAAAAGGTGGAAGCAGGTGGAGCACAGTTAACCTGTGAGGAGACATTAGCCACCACCCATTTTCCAAGAATTTATTATATTTCCTGAGTGGTATCAACTTTGCACTGTCATATTCAAATACCTTCAACTGAAATTTAGCCAAGGAAATAAAAGTTCATAAAGAGATGAAAACACAAGGCTCAGAATTTGTTTGAGACAAAAAGGTAGATAATCCTTAATGTTTTTTCCTTAACACAGCTGAGTACAAATAATTCTCCCATTATCTTGGCTTCACTATACAGACTGTTACAGAACAGACAAGGGGGGCCTGGGACGATATACTATTACTGAAAGAAGCCCCCAGGTCCGTTATGTCCGCCGCCAGAGGAAAGACATCTCTCAATGCCAGAGATTTGTGAAAAGGAAAGGAAATGTTTATTTAATGCTATACAAACTTAAAGTAGGGACCTAATGTCTTCACCAAAAATCCTGAAGTCCCTTAAAGCACCCACAAACAGACACAGTCCTTCCTTCCTTCCCCCTTTGACCAGTCCAGAGTACTGTATCTCCTAAAGCTGTAGGGGTCCCCACTCTGGCAAAGGCACGTGGTCCTCTCTCCCCGGATCACGGGAGTCCCCACTCTGCCAGAGCCGTGTGGTTCTCCCTCTCAGGGCTGCGGGAGTCTCCACTCCATCAAGGCCGCGTGGTTCTCTCCCTCAGGGCCGAGAGAGTCTTCACTCTGCTAAAGCTGAGTGGTTCTCTCTTGCAGGGCTGCGCATGACCCTCCCCCCTCCAATGGCTGCCGCGTCTCTTAAATCCCAGCACCAATCTTCCTCTGAAGCCCCGTTTCTGGCTCCTCTCACAATTGGCTACAGTTGCCAGATTCTGGGCAGGTGTGGCCCTGTGGTGTGGAGCCAATTATCTCCAGGCTCTTCTGAATCTTATTACAGATCCCTATTTGAGGCTCCCCTCTTGGCTGCACCCTGTTACAAGACCACCTTGAAGGAACAGAATGCTGTATCCCTCTGCCCTTGACACATCTCTCAAGGCAAAAGTCACAGAACAGCCTTTTCTTTTGTCCCCACAGTGGGACTTAAATCTGGATAATAATTTTCAAGTTGCTTTTGGTAAGAGTATTCCACGTGTCGAGCATCTTAACTCCATTTTCGTAAGAAATTGGGGTATATGTAAATATTCCAATTCTAGATTTAATCTCTTCTTCATGCTATAAACCTGTGCTCACAGCTGTCAAGAAAGAAACTTCAGCATTTTTCTTGTTTGGTAGTTAATCTTTAAAGAGCTATCTCTCGAAAGAACTTGGTGGAAAACATGCAGACAGATGCATGCATCTGCCTCTCTTTTGTTGGGTGAACAATACCCGGCAAGGAGTAGGCCATGGTACACAAACCTGCACAGGGCCTAAACTTCCTCCTCCCGCCCAGAGTCACAGGCAGTGGCCTCCGCCCACGCTCTTGGCAGCCCTAAGCAGACCTCCAGTTTCTCCCTGAGACGTGTCGCTCAGCACGGGAGCAGAAGAGCATCTTTCCCCAGCAGGTCAGGTGAGACTTTCTAAGTCACTGCAATCAGAGGGCAGCAAAACAAAAAGCAAACACAAACAATAAGAGAAGAGAGGACAAAGCCCTTTACAATAAAATATCTTTGGTCCAAGTGTATATATTTTTTTTCCTTTTCTTCTAGCTAGCAGTTTTCTTGGAGGTATCTGAAAGTAAGAGAAGAGAACGCTGAAAGAGACATATGTGACGGAAATTAGCTGTTATCTTCAGGATGCCACTGGATTGCACATGGGATAATGAATTAAATGAAGTAGAAACCATGGCCTGAACTGGAAATGTGCTTCGTGCCTAATGTAATTAATCTCTATTGAAACAGCTAAGCCATTTAATTTGTGTTGCATGAATAATGAAATGAGAGGGGCACGTATGAATTAACTTTTTAACCAGCAGAGAAGATGCAACCTCCAGGCTTAAAAACTGATTGTGATTTTCCTGACAACTGTTTAGATTTATGTGTGTCAGCCACAATTCCTTCCTCTCACTGTTTGGTCATGGATTAGTCTTGATTTTTAAGACACCATTTCTAGGCCATGCAGACTTTTTGGAAGTTTACATCACAAGAGCGTTTTTGGACAGTGACCCAAAGGGTGTGTATACAGCCCAAATAATAGATGCTAGTGGCGTAGCTTTCCCCAGCAACATATCTAGCTTTCTCCTTTCAAGAGTTCCTTACTCTTTTTTTAAAAATGATTTTATTTATATATTTTTAGAGAGATGGGAGGGGAGGGAGAAAGAGAGAGAGAGAGAGCGAGAGAGAGAGAGAGAGAAATCAGTGTGTGAGAGATATATCAACTGACTGTCTCTCACATGCCTCCAAATGGGGACCTAGCCTACAGCCCAGGCATGTGCCCTGACCAGGAACCGAACAGGTGACCTTTTGGTTTACAGGCCGGTGCTCACTCTGCTGAGCCACACCAGCCAGGGCAAGATTTCCTTTCTCTTAACATTGGGAGAAAGCAGGCAGAAGAGTTATCCTATCACTATTGTCATGTCGGCCTGTGCCCCTGAGACCACCATGCTCCTGTGAAAATGCCGGTATGGCAACGCTGACCTCAGAAGAAGACAGTGCCAGAAAGACCTCCACCCCTTTCTTGCTCATTCTAAGCATAGGAATGAGCCCTGTCCTTTCAGTTCTTTTACCATTGAATACAGTTTTACTGAAGACTTGGTAATAGCACATTAATAAGAAAACAAACTTGGTGCTACGCATCCTAGAGTCCGGCTACTGTACCCCCCCTCCACCAGCATCTCTGCTGGCTTTTCCTTTCCTTAGCCTGCCACCATGTTGCAGGCACTGGCCCCATCAGATCCTGTGACCAAATATTTGGGCAGAGGTGGGAAGGTGAGGGTTTGAATCTATTTCTCAAAAAAAAAGGTTATTTAAAAGGGCATTGATTTGGGTGATATATGTAACATATAGAAAGGTTCTTCTTTGGTTCTTTTTTCAAAATTTATTTTTAGAGAGATGGGAAAGGAGGGAGAGAACCATCGATGTGCAGTTGCCTCTTGAGTGTCCCCCACTGGGGATGTGGCCTGCAACCCAGGCATGTACCCTGACTTGGAATTGAACCAGCAACCTTTGGTTCACAGGCCAGCACTCAATCCACTGAGCCACACCAAACAAGGCTACAAAGGTTCTTCTCTAGATAACTTTTGTATCTCTTTGCCATCCATCTTTTTCCTCATCTTTTTCTCCTATAATCACTGGAACAAACACAATTAAACATTGCTGAATCATTGAAAAGGCATAGCTCTGACTGCCACAGTCTAGAGGAAATATAATCTTAAAGTGGAAATTACAGGGGCCAGAGGTGAGAAAAAACATGCAAAAGGGAGAGTTGGTGGAAAATGCTATCAATAATAGTTCAGTAGTACAAGTTACTGAGTGGTTTCAACTGAATAGAAAATGCAGCCTTTGAAGGTATAGTCTGTCAGCATTATAGTCAGGAATCTGCATTACAGCCTTGATAACTCTTTTAGTATGGTGGATATAAAAGGGTAAGGTGGTGACCCAGCTGACTCTGGATCATGGTGGCAGTCTAGTGTTTCAATGGTCCCCTGAGTCCCCTCACACCCCTTCTTCACAGAGAGTTCCCTCTCACCTCTTCTTCAGGATCAAAGCAGCTTCAAAGGTGGGAAATCACTGCAGCACTCTGTTCCACTTTCCTTTTTATACCCTTCCATCCTCGGAGGCCAAAGGGCTCTAATGCTCTTCCTAAATGGCCCCAGTGACCCACATTATCTTCTCAATTTGTTACCAAACAAAGTGATACACAAGCCTGTGTCTGTACACATCCACCTCCCTCCATATGCAAGCATAACACAATAATTGTGGGGAAGGAAAAGACCTTTATTAAAAGATTGCCCAACTGGTGGAGTGGGGGCTCCCCAGCTCCAAACCATCTCTTCTGCAAAATGCAGAAAGAAGCCAGCCACCCCCAGGACTAGAATCAGTATCCAGACACCCTGTTCTATTCTTATCAGTCCTCCTGGGGCCCAAGGCTGTTATGAGAATGGGTCTCTGTGTCTCGAGGTCCAGCTCTCTCTCTCTCTGGAGTATGCACTTGTGGGGTCAGTGTCCCCATTGTATCACTGCAGCTTCCTCCCTCTCCCAGGGCCAAGGTGTACTACCAGAGCACTGTAGCTGTTCACGTCCCTGGGGCCAGAAATATCCCTGGCCCATGCATCTCTTTGCTGCTCTCAGAGACAGAGAATGGGAGAGGTCCAGGACCTGTGCCATGTGGCATGGGGCCTCAGCATCCTGTGGGCCCACCCTGGCAAGGCCTGCATCTTGTACACAGGAATCAAACTCTGAGAGCTGGCTCCCGAATGTGCAAGTGAGGGGAAGGCATAAACGGGATGTTTGTCTGTAACCTCCATTTAAAATCTTCTGCCCCCAAATCCTACACACTGTGGGAGTGTCCACCTTATAAGCCAATTCAGGCTAAGGTTCATTTTCATCCACCCCAACAACTTCTCCTCCTGCTGCCATAATCCAGAAGTGGGTAGGAGGGATTTTTTACCTGCATGCAGGAGCACAGCATCTCACTCAGGTTTTGGGGGGTGGGGTGGCACACATTGGCTTGTTTACCCGCATGGAATCACATGCCCACTGTGGTTTTCATCCACCACCTTAGAGTTTCCTGTAACCCCTCCCTCACTTCGGGGCATGCAGACTTTCTCCTGTTGTGTCGTGCCATGCTGCTTGATTGCCAGGACCACACACACTGGGACCCTGGGCTAGCTTGTTTACTGTTGCCTTGGGCAGCCTCCTCCTACAGCCCCTCTCTTATTCTCCTGAGGAAGGCAGTCTCTTTCTCGCCTCTTGGGGATACCCCCCCTCTACCCAGTGGTCTGGCCAGATCCCCCCTGTTAAAAATTGAGTCTACTTCCTCATCAAATATTTTTGTTCTGTACCTTTCCTTCCAACTAGTTACTAGTCAGAATAAGACCTATGTAAATGTATCTAGACTAAGGTGTTAATCCATTTTAAATAAAATTTTCCTTAGTTAAAAGAATGAGCTTCCAAGTGTGGCTTGTTGTGCATTAAAATTAGTTGACAGGGAGAAGCTTTTTGAGAGAATAACAAAACAAAACAAGGGTTTCCGGCCAAGATGGAGGCATAGGCATACACACTGTACCTCCTCACACAACCAAAAAAAAAAAAAAGGACAATAATTTAAAAATAGAAAACAACCAGAACTGACAGAAAATCGAACTGTGTGCAAGTCTGATGACCAAGAAGTTAAAGAGGACACACTCATCCAGACTGGTAGGAGGCGTGGAGTTGGGCAGCGGGATGGAGAGGACTAGCGGCAAGGCAGCAGCTGGCGGACCCAGCAAGGCAGCGGCTGGTGGAGTGGGCAGTCCCACATTCATGCACAGATAAACCAGGAGGAACAATTGGGAAGGGAGACAGACTGCAAAACCTACGGCCCCAGTCTGGGGAAATAAAGCCTCAAACCTCTGACTGAAAACACCTGTGGGGGCTGCAGCAGCGGGAGAAACTCCTAGCTTCACAGCAAAGTTAGTTGGAGAGACACACAGGGTCCTAGAACATACACCAAACCACCCACCTGGGAATCAGCACCAAAAGGGCCCAGTTTGCTTGTGGGTAGTGGGAGAAGTGACTGAAATCCGTCAGAGAGCGTAGCAAGCATCATTGTTCCCTCTTGGACCACTTCCCCACATACAGTGTCACACAACACAGCTACGTGGGTTGCCCCACCCTGGCAAATACCTAAGTCTCCACCCCTTACTATGTAACAGGTGTGGTAAGACCAAAAAAAAAAGCACAAAAGAAAGAATAGATCAAAGCTCCAGAAAAAATACAACTAAGTGACGAAGAGATAGCCAACCTATCAGATGCAGAGTTCAAAACACTGGTAATCAGGATGCTCACAGAAATGGTCCAAAAAATGGGCAACATTATGACTAGTTTGATTTGCTGGGAATGACCAAATCTGGTATGCTGTTTTTTAAAAAAGATGTTTAGATGCCACTTTTAGGTCACATCTTGCTAAAAAGAAGTTTGAATTTTCTTTAGTTTAAAGAATGTGATATATATTTTTACCTTCACATGTTTTACCTACTTGTTATAAACTAGAAAAAGCTATCAATATTACATTTAAACAGAGCTCATTAATAACATAGAAAACTAGACTCATCACAGTACATTACATGTGACACTTAAAGTGTAATTCAAGAAAGTTTATTTCCCTTTACTTTTTTGTTTTCTTTTCTGAAAATCCATGTTTTCCATAGTTACTCAGAACAATGGGTAGACTTACAGGGGTTCGGCTTCATCTGAACAGAGAAGATGTGCTTAAATTTAAAAAACAACAATGACAACCAAATTTTCTACCTTTCAATTGCGGTGTGTTTCCCGATTTGGACTGAATAATCTAACCAAATCACACTTAATTTTATCCCTCAATTGCAGAAAATAAAAAATTTAAAGCAAAAAGAAAAAACAAAAGCAAGTCAAGTAAAGTCAAGAGCTGGCTGTATACAAAATGTCCTGCTTTTGCCAGTAAGGAGGAATTGGAGCAAATGCATCCTATTCTTTCCCTGGCTTGTCTACCACAGTTACTCTGTATTATACAAAATGTGACAGTTGCTTCCCAAATAGCATATTCTAAGTATTTTATTCCATAAAAAACCTAATCAATGTATTCACTAATATTTCTCCTCTTGGAAGTAGGTAATTTATAGCAACTTGAAAAAACAAAAACAGGTATATTTGTTGTCTATCCAAAATGGGGTGGCTTAAATAACAATTAAAATTTGATTATTTCACATAATAGCTAAAAAACATGGAAGCAACGCAGCTAGGTGTTTTTGACTCCAGGTCTTTCATGACATCACATTCAAGATGTCAGCTAGAGCTGCCATCATTTGATGGCTTGATTGGGGCTGGAGGATCCACTTCCAAAATGTCTCGGTCACATGAGATATTTGAATCTGTCACAGTGAACAGGGGGCCTCAGTGCCTTGACACTCAGGCCTCTAGGAAGTGGCTTGTGTGTCTCACGATAAGAAAACTCGTTTTCCACTGAGAGAGGAATCCAAGGAAGAGGAATGTAGAGCAGCAATGTTTCTTGCTACCTAGTCTTAGAAGTCACAAACCGTCATTTCTGTAATATCCTAATGATGACATAGGTCATCCCTATTGAATGCAGATTTTAGAAAATCACCTTGGGTGTGTACCATATATCTCAGCATAACCCCAAAAGGATCTGGGGGAAGCACTCATCCTCAAATCCATTAAACCCTTTTCTGCAAAATTTATAAATATTCTTACTAGCTTTTTTTTAACCTAAGAAATTTACCACAGATTTATTTTTAAACACTTAATATTTCAGGAATCCATGGATTTGGGGATTGTGGAGAAGGTATTATAGGTCAGTACTGTTTATATTTCCTCTACTTTTACTTGTATGTGAGTTCACAGCTGGGTTCCCACATCACTTATTTTAGTTCAGGTCACTTAGAAAAAGTACAGTCTAGTTCCAGTGCAGAGTCTGATAGAGAGAGTCTTATATAAAATTTTCATTAATAAATATTAGAAATAAAGGCATTACATTGAATTAATGCATCTTAAAAGTTTTATTCAGCATTATAAAAACATTCAAGTTACAAAAATATTTAATTATAAAAAACGTTATTAGAATGACTACCATTCTTTGTCTTGAGATTTTTCCAGGATATTTATTATACCTTAGTTGCAGTCCAAAAGTACTTTACTAACTATAGCTATTCCTAGTGAAAACAAAGAAAATATACACTAGACCTAGAAGCAGTAGAAGCTACTTACCTCATTTACAATTAAAAATGATTCAGAGCATGGTGTGCTCTTAGAGAACATCGTAAATTTCTTTCTTTCTTTTTTAAAGCACTAGTTTTTTGAGGAATTATTTTGTGCCTTGGAGTCAAATAGAGGCAGATTCGAATCCTTACTTTCATTTGACCTTGGCCAAGTGACAAACTCCTTGAATTACAGGTAGGAGATAGTACTTATCTTTTAAGTTAATTAGAAGGATTAGGAAGAGTAATGTTATTAGCCTGGGTCCTGTCACCTTCTAGAGTCTCAAAGCCTCTAGCTTGTCAATAGCAGTTAGCTGCTATTGTTATGTAAATAAATCACCTGAAAATCTGGGTATAAAGTTTCTAGATGTTTAAGAATATTTAAAATACACTCAGGAATTTTCCTGTAATAAAATTATTTGTCAACTTTTTCATTATTTTGGAAAATGAGCAATCTTTCTATAAGGAAACTATGATCTTCACATCACCAATAGATTGGTCTAGATGCTTAAATATTAGGTTGGCCTTGACCGGGGTATAAAACACCCAGGTCAACAATGGTTACCTTACAGTCCTCATAAAAGAAAAGGAATGTTTTCCTGCCCTTTTACTCTGTCCCTTTGAATTAACTTACAGATAGAGGACAAGCTGGGCCAGCAATGGAGACAATAAACATGAATTTCTCCTTAGATACAAATGCAGTGTTTACAAGACGAGGTGTCTGGCACAAGACTTTGACATTATGTGATACAACTTTTGTTGTGTTAATGGAACTCATTTATATGCTGATAAGACTTGTGTTGCTGGTGGCAGAAGGTTCCTTTATATTAATATAAAGGGAAGCTGTAAGTTTTAATTTACCACAACCTGATCAGCCCAATGGATGTGCTGTTCTCATCATAAATTTAACTATGGTTACATGGCTTGGGCAGATAATTAGAAAGCACATCATTACTTCTACACTGAACACAATATACAGTTTGTTTTTAGCCATACTTGTTTTAGCAGCTTAAAGAGTAAGTTAAATTTACAATACAGTTCGCATCAAGGCACATGCAATAATATTCTAGCATGGAAACAGAGGACACCACAGATTATCCGGTTCAGACCCTTCTTTTTACCAAGGAGGAAATTGCACTGGAGAAGGGAAGGGATTTTCCCGAAGTCACACAGCTGGAAATCATGTTTTCTGTCTAATTATCCTTTCTCTAATTCAAACCAAAACAGAGTGAAATATGGTAGTATTCTAGTGGAAGAGCCTGTTTATTTTTTCTCATCCATTCACACTCTCTTGAAATAAATGAAAACATTTTGCCAACTTTTTTTGTGCAGTGTAAATTATCTGCTGAGTAACCCATAGCATTTGTTGAGGTTTTTTTTAAAATTTATTCTTTTCTTTTTATGCTCTCTACACTAATTTCATATCGTTTCATTTAAAGACTATCACAACAAACTCATCCCCCTACTTCTGCTACTTCTCCCCTCCATCCCAACCAGAAAAATACCCTCAGTAAATGGCTTCTTTCCATTGCACTGCAAGTGTCTAATGTGGACGAGGCACCATTCTAAATGATGGGCGGCACAGAAACCAAGACCTTACATCTTCCTCGCTGGATCCTGAAAACTCTGCTGACTTTCCCTGCACAGAAGTATTCTGTGACTTCTGTTGCCTCCTTCCTGGAGCTCTGTCTGACCACAGTAGCCCCAAGGCCGTCTCTCTCCGTTTTGCAATGCAATCATTAAAATGTTGGTTTTAAAAAAAATCAGTTCCTAGGCTTCGTCTCAAACCTGTGAATCAGGATTGCTGGCTTAAAAATCTGTATTTTAAGGGAGAATAACTGTAGGTCACTCTTAGGCACATAAAAGTTTGCAACCCACATTCCCACACAAATGAATGTCTGCTCCTCTCACTAGACACTTACTTCATGGCCTCTTGTTATTATTTGTCATTTCGCGAGTGAATAAAATACTTTGTCTATTGAACCATTGGCTTCTTAATGATAGTTGCTGTAATGTACTTTTTCTGTAGGTCTCATGGTGCCCAGAATCATTCATTAAATATATTGGCTATTCAAAGTAGTAAGTGATTTCTTAATTAAATGTGAAGTGACATTATTCATTCTTGATATACATTTCACCACAGGATAGCAGCACACAATTTTACTTTTTTTGTTCTTCAAAAGTTTACTTTCTAAAGTGGCCAAACCTGACTGGAAGCTCTCTGGGGACACTAATGTGACTCTTGTGGTCCTTCCCTCCCAGTGGCTGCCTCCTCTCTTTCTGTTTACCCCAGGCTTATGGGATGTCTCTGGTCCTTGCCCTCAGCTCGCAGGTATTATCTTCACCTGACTATATGCAGCAGAAGAATAGGCCGTGTGGTTCAGGCCTCAACTAAACACCACGATCCCTTCTATTGTACGCTCAGGGGTAGATACGACTCCGTCAAGGCCAAAGAGACACAAAGAGGGCTTTGCTGGGAGAGTCCGGAACATGGAAACTTGGTGGCATGTAACCATGATGGCATCTTGCAACCATGACAGCAGCCAGCTTTACCATGGGTAGATGCTGGGGAAGGCACAGCAGAGATGGGAAGAAACAGGGTCCATGGTGACCTTAATTAGTTGATGAATAAACCAACCTCCAAGCTGGTTTTGCTTTTGGCTTCTCTAATTACATAAGGAAATAATTCCTTTTTATTCTCCAAGTCACTTTGAGCTGGCAGTTTTGTGGCGTGGCAACAGAAGCATCTTGAGTGACACAGGACGGGACCATTTTTATCATGTTCACTGCTGTATCCCCAAGGCCTAACATGGTACATCATTCAAAGTAGATGACTACAATATGTCTGAGTGAATAAAATGAACTTCAGTTGTGCCTTCTTGTTTTCCTAGTGGACTAATAATTACAACACATTCAGAAACTATTGTGGTTTATCAGAGTACTGCTCATGGTATCCCGTATACTGAGCTACACATTTAAGCATTGAATCCCGACTGTATGTATTCCAAGTGCTGTGTTAGTTTCTGGAAATGCAGAGATTTTTACTAGGGAAGATGAAAGGAAAATGAACTGTGTGCGGCCTACCTGAAATAGCGCAGGCCCTGTGCAGAGTGCAGTCACACAAACTTTTCCATTAACCCTCACATAAGCCCTTTGAGAACTATACCACTGTGACTATTTTTAAACAAATAAAATTATCTCAGGGTGATCAATTGATTAGACCAGCCACATAGCTACTACGTGGGGAAATTAATACCCACACTCAGGTGTGTGTCCTTCCTCCCGCACCACAGGCCAGTGCCCGCACCAGAGAACCTCGCTCACAGCCTTTTCAACCCTGCAGGGCAGAGAGCCACGTCAGAGAGGCTGGAAGTTTCACAGCGCACCCTCTGCAGAGAGGACTCAGCAGTTCATTGTTCCAAGGTCATCGAAGGAAAAAATACGAGCTTTGCCTTGGAGAAAAAATTATGTTTGTTACTCACAATGCTTTTTGTCTTTTTAAAAATTTAATTGGAGCTCATTTTTAGCTTCTGTGACTGTCAAATGACCAAGAGTTCAGTCGCCTTGCTGTGGGGTTTTCAGCCAATTCACGAGGGCTATTTTACTTGACAAGGGTCCTGTTATAATGGGAAGGGTTGTCACATCCTATTCATATCCTGTTTTTGATCTCACTGCAGCAAATTTTGTTAAATTTGCCCTCAATACTGCCCTTTTTCAGATTTTTCTTTTAGCAGCCCCACTTGGATATGCAGCAAGAGCTTTCTCTGGTCAAGCTGTTTCCTGTCTCATTGGATTTCCCCCAACACCTGAATCTGCTCTTTGGCAACGTCCAGCAGTGTGGAGGGTGCCAGACTCCGCAGCAGCTGCATAGCCAGCTGCTGCGGGATTGCCGGCGCTATGGGTGAAGACCTTATCAGTCCTAGATTCCTCGCCCTCACATCAAACGCCCTCCCTGTTCAACAAGACCATTGTGTGCTGTGCTGCTCTACTTAGCAGTGGCTTTAATTCCTTCTCAGCAGCAGATGCCATTGTTCTGTGGCAGACAGATGACTTGAAACGGGTCTCTGGGCAGCCCTGCTCCTGAGCGAGGAGGCACCTGAGCTCGGAGTTCCTTCTCAGGGGGTGGTAACCAGAGCCTGAGGACCTCGTTAGCAGTAAGGAACAGCCACAGAGCTTGGGACGTAAGACATTTGATGAAGAGGAGATGTGAAGGAAGGAGGGAGGGTACTGGAGAAAGAGGATGGGAAGAAGGCCTGTGGCCTGAAGAGGAGTGGGAGAATGAACCTCGGGAGGGAAGGTCTCTCATCCCCCCTCTCATCTGCAATCACTCAGGGCTTTTCCAACCAGGTTTATGGGCAAATCCTTTCATTTCCTGGTTTATTCTAGGGCTTAGAGTGTAACAGTCACCTCATTATCGTTCTGGCTGAAGTCTGGAATCAGAGTCAATTGTGTAGCATTATGTTTCCGGGGAGCACCCAGGGCTCCCGGCACCTTTTGATCTACGATTTCCCCCATACCCTTATCTAGTTGTCCCAATAAATATGTGTGGGTTTCTTCTGTAGGTCCCCTTCTATTGTTAGCTGCTCTAATGTGACTGGGGTCCTGCTACAGGGTGCAGCCAAGAGGGGGGCCCCAAATAGGGATTTGGAATGGGGCCCAGAACTCAATGTGTCCAGGAAATATTAGGATATCCTCACCCCTTTCCCGACAGGTATGAGCTGGGGGGAAGGGACAAAGGGAGCAGGGCCATTGAGAGCTGTTTTGCATAGCAATAGCTTTACAGCTAACCTCTGGCATGGTCATTTAACATATCTATAACATTTACCTGGTTGCATAGATATGTTAAATAGCTGTGGCCATGCTCTGAGCCAAGAGGATGGAAGTAACTTCCCCCAAGATGTAACTGGGAGGCAACTCCCCCTAGTTACAGCACCTGCGTGGGAGCTTGGAGAAGATTGGCTCCATGACATGAGGCCATGCCTGCCCAGACTCACGATGGCTTCCCAGTGATGCTGGAAGGATATGGGAATGCTGGCAAGTATAGCCAATGGTGGGAGGAGCCGGAAATGGGGCTGCAGAGGAAGATTGGTGTGGGGGTTTAAACCGAGACTCGGAAGCCATTGAAGGGAGAACCACAAGGTTTTGGCAGAGCGGAGACTCCCACAGCCATTGTGCAGGGAGGACCATGTGGCTGTGGACATGTAGGAGAACCATGCGGCTTTACCAGAGTGGGGACTCCTGTGACCATTGTGCAGAGAGGACCACAGGGGTGTGGCAGTGAAGGAGAGTCACACGGCTTTGCCAGAGTGGGGAACCCTGCAACTTTAGAAGGGGGAACCACCACCCGGCTTTAGCAGAGACCTTGGTGACACAGCTGATGGTGCTGGGAAGCGAGGGAGGCCTACCAGCTGAGATGGATTACTGGGAAGAACTGGGGGCTGCCTGAGCCACAGACTTCTATTTCTTTTCCTGAGATATGGTACCCCAGACTGAGCAAAGGGGGAAGGAAGGACTGTGTGTGTTTGTGGGTGTTTTAAGGGACTTTGGAATTTTGAGGAAGACATTAGGTCACTACTTTAAGTTTGTATAGCATTAAATAAACATTTCCTTTCCTTTTCACTAATCTCTGGCATTGAGAGATGTCTTTCCTATAAGGCAGCAGGTGTAACGAACCTGGGGAGTTCCTTTCAGTAATAGTGTTACAGAACAGAACAAGGGGGGCCTGGGACAATATACTATTATTGAAAGAAGGCCCTGGGTCCGTTATGTCCGCCGCCCTAGGAAAGACGTCTCTCAATGCCAGAGATTTGTGAAAAGGAAAGGAAATGTTTATTTAATGCTATACAGACTTCAAGTAGTGACCTAATGTCTTCATCAATAATCCCAAAGTCCCTTAAAACACCCACAAACACAGTCCTTCCTTCCTTCCCCCTTTGCCCAGTCCAGAGTACCGTAACTCAGGAAAGGAAAACGAAGTCCATGGCTCAGACAGTCCTCTGGTTCTTAGTTAGTCCTCCATCTCGACTGGGAGACCTCCCTGGGTTCCCGGCACCCTCGGCTGAGTCGCCGGGATCTCTGCTAAAACCAGGTGGTGGTTCCCCTTCTAAAGCTGTGCATGGCTCTCCTTCTCAGGGCTGCGCATGGTTCACCTCCTCCTCAGGGCTGCGCATGGCTCTCCTTCTCAAGGCAGCATGGTTCTCCTTCCTAAAGCACCACGGTTCTCTCTGGGATGCAGGAGTCTCCACTCCGTCAAAGCCGCATGGTTCTCTCTTCCTCAGGGCTGTGCATGGCTCTCTCCCTCTCAAGGCTGCACATGGTTCTCCACTCTGTTAAAGACACGTGGTTCTCTCTCCTAATGGCCGCCAAGTCTGGGTTTTAAATCCCCACGGCCAATCTTCCTCTGCAGCCTCATTTCTGACTCCTCCCACACTCAGCTTCACTTGCCAGAATTCATATCCTTCCAGCTTTACTGGGCTGCCATCATGAGTCTGGGCAGGTGTGGCCCCATGTCCTGGAGCCAGTCTTCTCCGAGCTCCCACGCAGGCGCTGTAGCTCGGGGGATCTGCCCCCAGTCACGTCTTGGTGGGGAAGTTACTTCCATTCCCCTGGCTCAGAGATGATGACAGCTATTTAACATATCCATGCAACCAGCCAAAGGCTATAGATATGTTAAATGACCATGCCAGAGGGTAACTGCAAGGCTGTTGCTATGCAAAACAGATCTCAATGGCATTGCTCCATTTGTCCCTTCCCTCAACCCACACCCTGGGTGGGGGGTTGGAGACATCTTAAATCTCCTGGACACCTTAAGTTCTGGACCCCATTTCAAATGCCCATTTGGGGTCCCCCCTCTTGGCTGCACCCTGTAACAATAGTATATCACCCCAGGCCCCCCTTTGTTCTGTAACAGTCCTATTTAGACTCTCAGACCAATGGCGCCCACAGCAGTGCTCATGTCTAAGGGCTGCCCTTCATCTGAATCAAGCTCCTTGGAATTGTTACTTGCAGACTATGTGAGTTTCGGTGACAGTCCTGTTGCCAAATCCCAACACACCTAGGGTGAATGGTGGTGTTTTGTCTCTTAATTCCAGATCATGGCTGAACTCGTACTTCAACAAACCATTATGTCTACCTCATCTTATTTAGAAAGGTGACAGTTATGTTGTGTGATTCCAGGATATTAAGTTTGGCATGATCCAGGGAAAATGTTCTAATATTGCTGCTCCCCATACCTCAACCCCCCCACTGGGGGACAACAATGTGTGATAGCTGAGTCAGTTCTACCCCTGGCCTTGCTCCCACCCAGTCTGAGTTTCTGTAGTTCAACAGCTTGGGCCCTAGAGCTTGCAGTAGGACGAGGGCCCAGCTTGCCTTTGCCTTTCTCCCCACTCCGTGGTCCCATGGCCAGCAGAGTGATCTCTCAAAGCACAGACCTCCTCAGGCCACTTCCCTGCTCAAAACTCTTTAGTGGCTACTTATTGACCTCAGAAAAAAATTAATCAAAAGATTGATTTTAATTGATCAAAATTTTAAAAATTGATCAATTCCAATGAAAAGTAAATAGTCTCACAAAAAATGATAAATCTCTGGCTAATTTAATTAAGAAAAAAAGAAAGGAGATACATATATGGAATGTGTATTAACGCAAGTGATGTTTTCATATATATAGACAGATCACATGGGTACATATATAATTATGCCTATATTTATATGTATATTCTTATATTCAAATTAGAAATCTTAATAAAATTTAACTATATTTAAGGCTATTAAATGACCCAGATAAAAGAATAAAATTGGAATAGACCAAAAATGTAAAAGAAACTTTAGAAGTTTATGAAAGAATACCCTTTAGGGAAGATGCCAGTGCGCTTTACAGGAGAGTTACTGCAAATGTTCAAAAAATAGATAATCCCTGCCATTATCTGTTACCATTTAAACAGCTCCTAAGGATTCAAAAGAAGTGAAAACCTTTGCATTACATTTCAGTAAGTTAGTATGACTTCAACATTAAACTCTAATTAAATTGTTTGTTTTTAAAATAAAATATTTAATCCTCCACAGATTATTTTAAAAAATTCAAGAAGATAGAAGACTCCCAAACTCTTTTTATGAAGCCAGCATCATCCTAATCCAAAAATGTTGGGAACTGCCCTGCCTGGTTCAGGAGCTGTACCCCCCCAGTGCCCCCCCACTCATGGCTGAGTGGCCATGGCTCAGCAGGCTGAGTGGCAACCTTCGGACCATAAGCCACTAAGGAGACAAAGTTTATCTCCCTGGCAAAGGCGCTGCTTCTGCTCCTTTTACTTCACCCTGCCTGGCCCCCAATGCTTGACCAGTTAGCCAATGATGGGTAAGATTCCCCAAGGGGGGAACAATATAAGACAGGCATGATCTGGGAAGGACTTGGGGGGCTATAGCAAAAGGGGGTGATGGACCCTTGCCCTTTGGCTTTGACATAGTCTGGGTTCTCATTCTGTCTGCAAGAAGTCTCCTAATCTCTTGGCTGCCTTACTTCCCCTGCCTGACTTAAGCCTGAAACAGTGCTGGTGGTGAGTGCTGTCCTGTGCTGGAAAGGGCGGGTTCCCTAGGGTGATCATACCTAAGAAAGAATACATAAAATCCTGTGAAACCTGCTTTGTTTAGAATGCTCTCAATTAAACAATAAGGGTCCAAGCAGAAGTGAGTTTGTTCCTCAAAGTTTTATGGCTCTTTAGCTCTCTGACCCTGACTCAAAATAGGCCCTCAGAGTTCTTTGTATGTTTGATTCTTACTGCCTGATAATGATTAATGAGCTTTACCTGTATTCTTGTGCAAAATGAACCCAATAAAAGCCTGTCAAGACAAGGGTCAGGGTGCTCTCCTCTTGAGAGAGTGGCTAGGCTGCTCCAAGGTGCTCTCCCCTTGAGGGAGTAGCCGTGCTGTCCCTTTTCCTCCACTGGACTCGGTAGTCCATGTGAATTTGTCTCATGTCTCATCCATAATACCGAGGACACTATACGCTGGTGTCTGCGTCAGCTGGCGCTCAGAACAGGGTCCTGAGGATTCAGGACCTGTTTCGACCCAGAGGCTATGAGCTGTCGTTATGGACAATACACCAACTTGGTGAGAGTACATTCGCATCAGCCCAGGTAAGGGCCCACGACACCAAGTGCTTTTTGGTTAGGTTGTAGGGTATGTTGGATTTCAGAGGAAAAGGGTTTTCTTCCTAGGTTGCCCTCTTTTGCGACCGCTTTGCAATGGTACCTTCCTTAGTAAGCAGAAGACTTGCTCTCTCTCCTAAGCATTTGCCAACTAAGTCTAGGCTTGGTAGAAAGAGCAAAGACTTTCCCTTTAATCAGCTTTAAAAACAGCAACTAGTTACAGGGCTATCTACAAGCATACCAGCAAATGGTTTCTTTCAAGCCGCCTCTTGTGGACTTTTCAATTTTGCCTTTTCTCTCTGTCCACCTGCATAAAAAAAAAGCAGATAGTGAGTGAGTGTTTCGGTTTCAACCCAACTCCAAATATCGCTTTCCAGGAGAATTCAGTGTTAGTCCCAGGCTTTGTGTGAGAGCTTCCGGCATTTGCTGAGCTCCGAAGACAAAAGGCATGAGAAATCGAATGTTCCCATGTGAGTCGGAACCTTAAGAGGGTGTCTGGGATCAATTCTGGAGACGTGCAGGGGCCTTACAGGGGCCTCCAACACCACTTAATCTAACTCCTGGCTCATCCGGGAAAGCGAGATATGAAGGTTGGTCACCTAATGCTTCAAGCCCCCACTCGCAGTCTTAAACTCTTGGGGGAGGACACGAGACCCATAAGTGGGGTTGGGGTATGAGGAAAGTCCGGTACCCCCTCCCTGTCTCCCACAAACAGCATATTTTTAACCCACTACATTCTTTTCACTAGCAAGAAATAGGATCTAAGGGTGCAGGTGGAGTGAAAGCAAAACTGAAACTGGTTTGCTAATCATTACGCTTGTGGCAGGAGGAATTTCAGAAAAGATTTTTACCAAAACTAGATAAAGACATAACAAAGAAAGAAAACTTCAGGCCAATATCGCTGATGAACATGCTAAAATCTTCAACAAAATATTGGCAAACCACATCCAGCAATATGTTAAAAAGATCATATACCATGACTAAGTGGGATTCATCCCAGGGATACAAGGACAGTACAATATTCACAAATCAGTAAATGTAACACATCACATAAACAAAAGCAAAGACAAAAATCACATGATCATATCAATAGATGCAGAAAAAGCATTTGATAACGTACAGCACCCATTTATGATAAAAACACTCAGCAAAGCGGGAATAGAGGAAGCATTCCTCAACATAATAAAGGCGATATATGAGAGACCTAGAGCCAATATCAGTCTCAATGGACAAAAACTTAGAGCTTTCCCACTAAGATCAGGAACAAACAAGACAAGGATGCCCACTTTCACCACTCCTATTCAACATAGTACTGGAAGTCCTAGCCACAGTAATCAGACAAGAAAAAGAAATAAAAGGCATCCAAATTGGAAAAGAGGAAACAAAACTGTCACTGTTTGCAGATGACATGATAGTATACATAGACTCCACCAAAAAATTACTCAACCTAATAAATGAATTTGGCAAAACAGCAGGATACAAAGTATTGATTTCAATACTTAGAAATAAAAGGCATTTTTGTAGACTAACAATGAAACATCAGAAAAAGAAATCAGGAAAAAAATCCCATTTGATATAGCAACAAGAAAAATAAAGTACCTAGGAATAAACCTAACCAGAGAGGTAAAAGACCTGTACACAGAAAACTATACAACACTGAAGAAAGAAATTAAGGAAGATAAAAACAAATGGAAGTATGTATCATGCTCATGTATCAGAGGAATTAACATCATCAAAATGGCCATACTACCTAAAGCAATTTATAGATTTAATGCAATCCCTATTAAAGTACCCATGACATATTTCACAGATATAGAACAAACATTTAAGAAATTTACATAGAACTATAAATGACCGCAAACAGCTGCAGCAATTTTGAGAAAGAAGAACAAAGCAGGATGGATCACAATATCTGATATCAAACTTTAGTACAAGGCCACTGTAAATAAAACAGGCTGGTACTGGCATAAGAACAGACCCACAGACCAATGGAACAGAACAAAGACCTCAGAAATAAACCCAAGTCTCTCCAGTCAATTAATATTTGACAAAGGGGGAAGAAGCATAAAATGGAGCAAAAATAGCCTCTTCAACAAATGGTGTTGAGAGATCTGGACAACTACATGCAAAAAAATGAACCTCAAGCACTAACTTACACTATACACAAAAATAAATTCAAGGTGGATAAAATACTTAAATATGTCTTAACACCATAAAAGTCCTAGAGGAAAATATTGGCAGAAAAATCTCAGATGTCCAACACAGCAACATCTTCACTGATATGTCATCTAAAGCAAGGGACATAAAGGAAAGAAGAAACAAATTTGATGGAACTTCATCAAATTAAAAAGCTTCTGCATGGCTAAAGAAAACAGCATTAAAATGAAAAGAGAACCAACTGTATGGGAAGACATATGTGCCAATGATACCTCAGACAAGGGTTTAATCTCCAAAATACATAATGAACTCACACGACTCCACTCCAGGAAGACAAAAAAAGAAAGAAAGAAAGAAAGAAAGAAAGAAAGAAAGAAAGAAAGAAAGAAAGAAAGAAAAACAATTAAAAATGGGAAAAAAAACATGCACAGACACTTCTCTAAGGAGGATATACAGAGGGCCCAGAGACATATGAAAGGATGCTCAGCATCACTAGCCATCAGAGAGATGCAAATTAAAACCACAGTGAGATACCACATCACACCAGTCAGAATGGCCAACATAAACAAATCAACAAACAAGTGTTGGAGAGGATGCAGAGAAAAGGGAACCCTGGTGCACTGTTGGTGGGAATGCAGACTGGTACAGCCACTGTGAAAAACAGTATGGAATTTCCTTAGAAAACTGAAAATGGAACTGCCTTTGGACTCAGCAATTCCACTGCTAGGATTATATCCTAAGAACTCTGAAACACCAATCCAAAAAAACCTATGCACCCCGATGTTCATAGCAGCACAATTTACAATAGTCAAGTTCTGGAAGCAACATAAGTGCCCATCAGCAAACGAGTGGATCAAAAAACTACAGTACATTTATACAATGGAACTCTACACAGCAGAGAGAAAGAAGGTGCTTATACCCTTCATGACAGCATGGATGGAACTGGAGAGCACTATGCTAAGTGAAATAAGCCAGGCAGTGAGGGACAAATACCATATGATCTCACCTTTAACTGGAACATAATCAACAAAAGAAAAAAGCAAACCAAATATAATAAGAGTCATTGAAATTAAGAACAATCTAACAATAGTCAGAGGGGAGAGGGAAGGGGACAGTGGGGAAAAGGGTTTTCAGGAACTACTATAAAGGACACATGGATAAAACCAAGGGGAAGGGTGGAAGCAAGGGAGGGAGGTGAGTTTGGAGGGGGTGGAGAGAAAATATAGGCAACTGTAATTGAGCAACAATAAAATAATTTAAATTAAAAAAATAATATATTTAGATTAGTGTCCCTTATGAATACAGATGCCAAATATACCAAAAAAGAGCCAATCAATTTCATCAACATATTAGCATATATTAGTATATTAGAAAAAATATACACTTTGCTCAAGAAGGTTTAATCTAAAAACATATGGTTTATCATTAGAATAGCTATCTATGTAATTTATAATGTTAGTAGATCTAAAGGAATAGTATGCATTTGATACAGTTCAAATTGTATTCCAAAGGTTTAAACAGTGAGTAAAATAGGAGTAAGGAAATATGTCCTTAATATGATAAAAATCACAATCACAATATCAAGTTATCTTACCTCATGGCATCAGTGCTAATGGTATTGTTACTAAGTCAGACATAAAACAGGAAAGCTCCTTTGTTTTATGTTTACCACTTTTATTATTATGGACATTTCACTCACTGTTCTGAACATTTTAGTCATTGTAAATAAATCTAGGTTAAAGAAACAGAACAATATTATTAATTCTTGTGGAGAGTTTGTAGGCAGCAAGGAATCAGTCACTTTTATAATCTGGTAATATGAATGTGATAAAACATTTCAGAAGGACAATTGGGTAATGGATATCAAAAATCTTGGTTGTATATATAAAATTTTTTTATTTTAGATAAACAAAAATATATATCTTCATTTAATGCATTGTTTTCAGTATTCATGCTGCAGAACTTGAGGTGACGGTGCTATGTATGTGAAATATATGAGGTCTGTTCGGAAAAAATCCAGCCATTGTTAATATAACGAGAATGGTTTGTGCAACATTTATATAACCTGGCAGCCAAAGACAGAGGCCTGGAATGCCCGTGTATGAACAGTGACAACTTCAATGTACTAGTCAGTGGAAGTGGTAGATGCCATTGAGTGTGCATGTGTACTGTGTGGCTGCTGTATTCAAAATAGGAGGAGGAGCTGAAGGAGTAGAGGAACAAATCTGCATCAAATTTTGTGTTAAGCTTGAACATTCCTCTGTGGAAACTATTCAGATGATTTAGAAGGCTGTAGCTGTGGACAACTGGTGATTGGCAGCTTCATCATAACAACACGCCCACTCATGCATCATATTTGGTGCAAAGTTTTTTGGCAAAATATCAATTCACCCGGGCAACTCAGCCCCACTACAGCCCAGATTTGATGCCCTGTGACTCCTGGATTTTCCCAAAACTAAAATCACCTTTGAAAGGGAAGAGATTTTAGACCATCAGTGAGATTCAGGAAAATAAAATAGGGAAGCTGATGGTGATTGGGAAAACTGTGTGAGATCCCAAGGTATCCATTTTGAAGGGGACTGAGGCATCATTGTCTTATGGGAACTATTTCTTATATCTTGTATGTTCTTCAGTAAATATCTCTATTTTTCATATCACATGGCTGGCTATCTTCTCGGCAGACCTGTTTTATCACAAAGGTAGAGCTACAGAGAGAGAATGAAAGACAACACACAAGGCTCTGGGTGTGAAATCGCTGAAGCAGCCCTGTCAGCAAGGTAAAACCCATGACTCAGATAATATAAAATAAACACATAACCAACATTTCATTCAATTTATTAGGTAATAAGAGAACTAGTAAGATATTAAGACTAGTCCAAAGGATGCTTAAGAAACTAGATATTTATAGGCAACTTAACAAAATAATTCAATGATATGATTGCTAGGCTAGATATAAAACTGGTTAATATTCTACAGCACAAGAAGATTATTTATGTTATCCTTCTTATTGAACGGTGATTCTTGGGATTACTACTGGACGAAAACCTGTAAGTTAATTGTGGCTTCAGTTGAACAAAGCACCTTTCCCTACGCCCGTGCTCCCCACTGTGGCAGCCACTCGTCCCACGTGGCTTTTGAACACCTGGTCCAGATGTGCTGTAAATATAAATCTTGCCAGACTTGGAAGAATAGTACAATAAAATGAATTACATACCTCATTAGTAATTTCTTATAATAATTATAAATTAAAATGATAATATTTTTAATATATTGTGGGCTAAATCAATTACATAAAATGAAATTTAACCCTTTATTCTTATGGTTTTACTATGGCTATTAGAAGTTTGGGAATCAGTAGTCTGCACTATGTTTCTCACATTTTATGTATATATTTAAGTCAGAGAATATGACTTATTATCTATAAAAGCCATTTCAGCCTGGCTTGGTGTGGCTCAGGAGATTGAGTGCTGGCCTGTCATGTTTTTCACATTATATTATAATTAGTTCTAGATAATTCTTGGGTTGGCCTTTGCTCTCATATGATGTTGAAAAGACATGCCACCCATATTTATGTCTTATTTTCAAGTTTTGAGTTATTTCTATTAATAGAAAAATAGGTAATTTATTTTTCTTCATTTTGGGGGTAATTTATAAAATATCTAAAATAGACAAGCATCCATTTCATAAGCTAAAAAAAAGACTATTTTTTATATTCCTCTGAAGGTAGGATAAAACGCCGAAGTCGGGTCAGGAAATAAAAAGCACACAGAGCAGGATCGTGAATAGGACTGTAATGGCATGTTCAGCTATGTTAGCTCAAGTCCTCCTGTGAGTTATTTTCACTAATGATTTCAAGCAGCCAAGCATCTCTTGAAGTCTATTTCAGAGAAAATGAGAGTAGCCCCAGGCATGAGCTCTGAAAGCCTCATCTGGATGAGAAGGAGCCTCACTGTAACTCATTGAGTTACGTACTCTCTCAGAGTAGCTATCAAGCCAGAGGGCCCTTGACACAGTTAAATTAGGTGGTGGCGTGAATCTGAGTTGCAGACTTTTGGTGGCGAAGGAGGTGGAATGATCAAGATGTGCCCCATCCAGTCCCTGTAGTGTCTAAAGATTGGAGGCTATTTGAGGGTCAGAGATGGCCACAGCCTAAGACGGTGAGAGATTCCCAGGGAGCCTCAAATCTTAGGGTTTTTATGTCTTTATCTTGCTTGATAATTTCTAAATTACAGACCTTAGAGTTACTAACAATGTCAGTGTAACATGTGTTCCTGGGGGAAATCCTTAAAGGGGCAGCTTTCAATTTGTGGCTATTTCACAGTAACTTCCTATTTGGAGGGTTTAATTTAGGAAGGAAAAAGCCAAGGCACTGGGACTTTTGTTGTGGTCTTCTATTATTATGTTCCCCATGGTCAACAATGTAGACTCTTAAATACATGAGGATGATAGTTATACATTTAGAAATCAAGGCAACCTGCAATCTCAAATGGCATACTGTAGGTTTTCTAACTTATAAACATTCTCTCTAAAGTATATAAATTAAAGTTAGTAATAGTATTCCAGACCCCTTGGGTGTTGGGTGTGGAGTGTAATTCATATAAAAATAGTTATAAAACTAAATTGGCCTTCTGCTTTAAAAATAATACATAGCTTCTCCCTCTTCTTTTTCAAAGGAGAGTGAAATTTCTTAAGTTAGGCATAGTGGCCAAAGAGATTTATTATGTTTGTCTTCTCTTTGAATTTTAAACTTTAATCAGTTGACCAGATTTTCAAGTTCAGGTAGCATAATGTGGACCAGTTGACGTTAACGCTGCCTCACTGTGGCTGACTCAATAAACAAGCTAAAGGGAAAGGGTCCTTTCTGTGTGTGCATCTATTTTTAGGGCAGCATGAAGCAGGTAGGTCAAGTAACTGTTTCTGAATTGTGTCAGCTCTTTCCTACATAGACTGACTGGTAGAACCCACTTGGCTAAACTCTATTTGCAGACCTCTGATGTCATGATTCTGTTTGTCTGGTATGTCCCTTCCCTTCCCTTGGCCTCTTCTCCAACCCTTGTCTTCCAATATCCTATTCTGTAGTTCTCAAAACATGGTTTCAAGACTCTTATTCTACCTAAGGTCCTTTCAAGACCATCTGAGAAATCCAAACTATTTTTATAATAACACTAAGGTCTTATTTACTTTTTACCGTGTTAAAGTTTGTACAAGCAACAATGGGTAAAAGGCAATGGTGGGTAAAACAGCTGGTGCAGAGCATTAATTAAGGCAGTGCCCCAAACCACACCAATGGTCACTGCACGCATTCTTCACCACGATGCATTCAGTTTCACTTAAGAATGCCTGGGATAAAACAGTAAAAATTATTAATTGTATTAATTTTACCCTTAAGTACCTTTCTTTTTATTATTCTCTGTGAGGAAACAGGAAGTACACAGAAAGCAAGCCTTCTGCATGCTGGAGTATGTACGATGGTTGTCTCAGGGAGAAACACTTGTGCAATGAACTTCTGTGCTGGTAGGTTAAAATCCATTCATCTGTATAGAACAAACCCATTAGTCTAGAGAGATTTGTACTGTTACATTAAAGTCCATTGGTCTACTTTGAATGGATTTTCCCTCTTGTTCTGATTTTTGTAACAGCGTGAGTTGATCATTTGGAAAATATTTATTCACTGGGTTATCCAGGCCTTCCAAATGTTGACTCATTCTATTTGAGATTCCACAAATTAAGAAATATTACTTACAGAATTTTTATAAGTGCAATAATAAAAGAGAATAGCCACAGTTATCTTAAAACAGTAATAAAGTACTCTTGCCTTGTCAAGCTACACATTGGCGTGAAACCAAATTTTCTTTATGTACTTCAAACAAAATAACATAACACAAAAGAATGAATGCTGAAGCAGATATGAGAATTTAGCTGTCTTTTATTGTTAGGCATTAAACAGATAAACAAAACAGATAAATAAAAGTCTCTGAATCTTCAACAGTTTTTAAGAGTGTACAGGGATTTTGAAACCCAAGAGTTTGAAAACTTATGATCTGATCCACCCTGTCTCCTCCCAGAGGCTTTTGTTCACATTGTTCACTCTCCCTCTGATGCCTTCTATCACAACACTTCTTGCATTTTAATGTGCATGCAGATATTTGGGGGAAATGCTAGATAAAGTGCAGATTCAGATACAATGCATCTGGAGTGGAGCCCAGGCTCCTGAATTCCTAACAGTCTCCTACAATACACCAGTGCTGCTGGTCCACAGACCACTCCTTAGGTAACAAGAGTCCAAGTCATGCTACTTGTGCCACTCACATGACCCTTGACACGTGCTGCCTTGTGGCATTTGCTTTGCTGTCTCACTTATTATTGTTATCATTGTTATTACTGCTCTCGCATATATTACCAATTTGGTGCTGGACACCATGCTAAGAACTTTACCTGTATTATCTCATTTAATGCACACAACGTTCCTGTGAGGTAGATTCCATTACTATATCTAATCTACAGTTGAAGAGACTGAGATAAATAATTTGTCAAGATCATGAACAACTAGCAAGATCCAGAATGTGATGCCCATTTGATCCCATGGCCAATGGTACTAACCATTACATTCTCTGACCTTGCATAACATTAATTCTAATAATGTAATTTGTTTTTACTTATATATGCCTTGTCTTTCTATTTAGATTATATGTTCCTTGGGGTCAAAACACAAGTGTTTCATCACTCCTCTCTGGGTTTGCTTAGTACCTTTTTCAGAACTCTGCAATGGCCCATTCTGTATACTTGCTGAATTAATGGATCAACATTATGGATCAACATCAATGTTCACATAAGATAATAACAAGTGACCTTGAAACACAAAGCTGTTGCTATTTCCATATCTTCAGTAGAATATAAACATATGCTCCTAGACATACAATGAGGTTATATCCTGATTGATTCATGAACTTGAAAGTATTATAAGTGGAAAATACAGTCTGTACACCTAACCTCCTACATCATAGCTTAGCCTAGCTACCTTAATTGTGCTCAGAGTGCAATATAAAAGAAACCCCACTGGCAACACAGCACTCTGTAGAGTGCCATTGTTTGCCCTGTGATCCCATGGCTGACTGGCGCTGTGGCTGCTTGCTGCTGCCCAGCATCATGACAGAGTACCCTGCTGCATACTGCTAGCCTGGGAGAAGATTAAAATTCAAAATGTGAATTTTTTACTGAATGCATATCACTTTCGCACCATCACAAAGCCTAAAAATTGTATAAGTTGATCTAACCACTGTACGTAGGGACCATCTGGATTCTAAATTATTTTAATATGCAGTAGTAAGGCTAGATCAGGGCTGATGAATTTCTATTCTTTTTCTCTCATTTAGGTGAAAATATAGGTCCATGTTCATCTTACAATTTTTTTCCTGTGGCCCAGCATTGTTGAATCTTTATATTTTGTTAATTAATCAATTGGCAATATTTAAAAATCAGGGAGTGACAAAAAAACTCCAGATCAACTGCCCTGGCTGTAATGGAGTCCATAAGGAAGTAGCAGCAGCTCCTAGTAAGGCTGGCATTCTCCAGGCCAGTTCAGGGCCCGACATCCCCAGCCCTGCACACCTCTCAGCTTCTACTGGGTTCCTTCAGTCATTTACATGTGTGGTTCGAGTTTTAGGACAATGGTATGCTTTTAGAAATGGCATTTTGTTGTCACCAGATGAGACATGTGTCAAAGTAGGAGCCATTATATAACAGTCATTTCAACAACGTGACTGACAAAAACTTTGTCTTAAAGATCAACTTAAATCTTTTCTCATTAGAGTTTCACAGTCTCCATGTTTTTGGAGGGCTCTGCTTAGGAACGTCCTAGCTAGCCAGTTCTCTCAGAGGTTTCAGACTGAGAAAGGGGAACGGAAGGCAGGAAGAATATTCTTACCAGGAAGAAGTGAGAAGGAGGGACTAAAGTTTGGGAGGAAGCATGAAATGACAATGACAAATGAAGGAAGAGAAATAAAATATTTCAAAATTGGGTCTTTTTTATTTTTTTTAATTTTATTTATTTATTTTTAGAGAGGGAAGGGAGGGAGAAAGAGAGAGAGAGAAACATCAATGTGCGGTTGCTGGGGGCCATGGCCTGCAACCCAGGCATGTGCCCTGACTGGGAATCGAACCTGTGATACTTTGGTTCACAGCCTACACTCAATCCACTGAGCTACACCAGCCAGGGCTTCAAAATTGGGTCTTTTTGCATGTTACTGCTACTGAACTAAAGGAGTCTGTTTGCCTGCACATATCAAAGCCCAGTAAGGCCCTCACAGGAGTTTGTAGCAAAGGAAATAAGAGTTTACTTTTAGAAAGTGGTGCAGGCCTGGAGACACAGGCAAGCTAATGCTCAAAGATCTGGCTTTCCAATAGCTTCTGGGGAATGGGTTATATAAGGGGAAAAGCTTTAATCATGGTGGCTAAGGGGGCTAGGGTCACAGTCAGGGTCATGATCTCTACTGATTGGTCAGCACTAGGGTGGGGGGTAGTTGAGCAGTCCACCTGGGCCTGATATCAGCCATGGTGTTGCTTCATCTGTCTTCCCTGCTTTTCTGGATCTGGAGCAGAAGCACCACTGAGGCCTAAATGTCATCTGTAGTTGGACGGAAACTCTCTCTCTCTGGGGTAAACAGACCGGAGGCTTGTTCCTCAGATTATCCGATACTGATCAGACTTCACTGTCCTGAGGGCTCAATGATGAAGGGACTGGACAAGCAAGGGAGAAGGAGGCGGGCGAGTCAGGGTGCTAGATGAGGCCAGCTTGAATCAAAAGGAAAGAAAGGAGAAAAGGTCATATTAAAGAACTGAAGTTTCTACACATTTACATAATCCGTTCTTATTTTTTTCAAGTTCAAATCATAATTTATAAACAATACCTGAAAGGGAAGTTTTTTGAAAGTCCAGGGTCAACTGTGCCTTTTTCTCAAAAGCTTCATGTGGAAGATCAACTGCACTCTCAAGGCAGAAGAAAATAGCAATGATTAGCATTTGGATAGGCCTTTTAAAGTTTATAGAGCTCCTTTGCTTACATTAACTCATTTGATCCTCCCTGCAATCTAATGATGTGGGTATTATTATCTTTCCAGTAAAGATAAAGACACCAAGGCTCAAAGCACCTGTCCAGGTGCTCAAGGTCACTTACTCATTAAGGAGCTAGAACAATGTAACTATATTCTAAGCTCCTTCCATTCCCCAGAGCAGTGTTACTGGCATCAAGCCACTATAAAAGTATATAATAAAACTGCACATCTGACTGGAGCTCATTGAGAGTAACTTCTATCTCTAAATCTCCATAAAGACAATTAGCAAATATTTGACTAATCTAATCTGTCTATTACATTTAATGTAATTCTTTTGGTCTTTTCAGTTACCTGTACTTAGAGAGGCCACTTTCTATTCTCTGCCCATCTTTGCTTAAACTCTAGCTTTTTTCTTCTCCTATGTTTATTGTTAGAGAAAAAAATATCTGGCTCTTTTTAAAAGAATAAAGCAGACTTGATTCAGGACTACTGTGATAGGTTTAGGGACCACCACAGTGGGGTTTTGCAGTAGAGCAGAGAGATTAGGCTCAACTCAGTACAACAAGGAGAAGTGGAAATTTAAATCCAAGCAGAATTGGGCAGAGGAGGGAGAGGGTTTGGGGAGGGAAAGAGTCTGTAGATGGAAATTACTAAGAGGATGGGGTAATTCTGCTAAACAGACCTAACAGGCTTCTTGCTAAAGGCAGACCAAAGTCATTAGACATCACCTGGGAGATGGTGGAGAATGAGGAATTCGGTCAGATATTGAGAGTGATCAGACTGAGGCTAAAAGATTCTGACTAAACCAGCTTGTCAAAATTCTTGCTAAAACTAGGCTGTTGAGGACATGTCCAAGCACGGGACCTATTTGAAAAGAGCTCAGAGGAACGCAACTACTGCAGACAGAGACAGGGTCCAGGTTCTAGGTGGTTGCAAACAATGGATTGCATATTCGATACAAGCAGAGTTAAGCAAAGCAAGCGAGATTTATTAAGAAAAGTATACTTCCCAAGACTTGGAAGTGGGCCACTTCTAATAGTAGAAAATGGCCTCCTTCCCCTCCAAGGGTACAGGCTTCACAGGGGATTGGTTATTTCTGAATTCCTTTGTTTTGTTTGGTGGACTTTTTATGATGCATGTGCAAGTGGTTGTACAAGGTCTTTCCAGAAAAAGTCCAACCAGTGTTAATGGTTTGAGTGACATCTATGTAACCCAGCAGACAAGGAGAGTGACTGGAATGTGCATGCATGAATAATGACAACCTCACCATACTAGTCGGTGGGGGTGGTAGATACCGTTGAATGAGCAATGCATTTAAAATGACTGAGTGAGGAGAGCAATGAATCTGCATCGAATTTTGTGTTAAGCTTGAACATTTCTCCGCAGAAACTATCCAGATGATTCAGAAGGCTGCAGCTATGGGCAACTGGTGATTGGCAGCTTCATCACTACGATGCTCCCTCTCATGCATCACATATCATGCAGGATTTTTTTTTTTGTAAAACATCAACTCACCCAAGTGACTCAGCCCCACTACTGCCCAGATTTAGCACCCTGTGGCTTTTGGCTTTTGCCAAAACTAAAATCCCCTTTGAAAGGAAAGAAATTTCAGACCATCAGTGAGATTCAGGAAAATACAGCGGGGCAGCTGATGGCGATTGGGAGAACTGTGTGAGGTCCCAAGGCGCCTACTTTGAAGGGGACTGAGGCTCATTGTCCTATGTACAATGTTTCTTGCATCTTGTGTCTTCTATAATAAATGTCTCTATTTTTCATATTACATGGCTGGATACCTTCTGGACAGACCTTGTATAACTTTTAAGCTTCTGTGCGTGTAATTTCCCACAATTCTCCTTGATTGCTCACCCGAGGGTCAAACCATAATGCTAATTTATGATCACAGTTTGATAATGAAGCAAGGTGATACAGCAGTCTGATACTACTAGGGTGTGCATGCATGACTCCTTTTCTTGGTGCTATAAGACATTTCTTAGTAGCCAGTATGGTGGACACTGGCTGATGGCAGTGTGGAATCTCACAGCTCCCTCATCCTATTCTGTATCCTGCTTAACTTCCCCCCAAGAGACATGGTCTCAAAAATTATTTTGGGGAATTGCTTAGGGAGATGGTCAGAATCTTCTGTATCTGCTCCCTGCTAGAAAGAGCAGTAGACCCTGCCTGCTGAGAGCCATGAAACTCTTGCCCTATTTTATCTAGAGTTTGAAGAAGAATTCCTGAGACCATCCTGGATGCTATAGGTTGGCCAGCTTCAGCATCACACTTAGGGATTGGTTGGAAACCCTGGAGCATCATCATCTTGATGTGGAACTGTTCAAGTCTGGAAGATATGAATTTAAGTAACAGGTTGAAGATGTAAAGGCCAAAGATTACTGATATTAGGATGACTGGCAGAGGAGCCACAAAAGGAAGGAACAGAAACATGAGCTATGACTTTGAATCCCAAAATGAAGTTGAAGTTATGATTTTAAATGTTGACTGAAGGATACCTTGAATGTTTTGTTGAACTTTTCCTGATTTACTAATATAAAAGCATCATTGTTCTTCAAAATATAGACATGTACCACTTTCTGAAGCAGTGAGTAGATTTGACACTTTTCCATTTTGGACCCCTGCTAGGGAGTCTATTTGTTCTTGGAAGACAGCTAAGGTCATCCCTGTCATAGTTAGTTTTTCAGTGGTATCCTGGGACAAGTGATGATGAATGCCCAGAGAGGATCCTCCCATGGCTGTGCTGGTGGCCAAAAGAATGCCTATAAGAGATATTAAGGGAATGAGGGGGACAACCCTCTTGGCCAAGTGCCCTTGTGCCCGTAGTGGGATTGGGCAAGTGGTGTTTTCCCAGGCTGGTGATATCAAGAATTACGTATCCTAGGGAGCAAATTCCCTTCCATTGGGAAGGGAAGGTCCAATGTGCTTTAGACTCCCAAATCCAGTATACCCTTGTTTGAGGGGGTAGCTCTGCAATCAACATGATCTCAGTGAGCTTATCAAGCTGGGTTTCAACAGAGACAAATTTGCCGTTTATTTTCTGTTTGGTTCTCAGATATGTGGTCCCCCAGAATTGGGCCCTTTGGGCCACAAGGGAGGCTGTTACCAAACGGTCAACAGTGGGATTGTGAAAGTGGGTATTGTTTGTAAATTTAGTAAGATTGAACCCTGGTAGGGTCCTAAGTGCACAGCAAAGTGAGACTTTTGAAAGAGTAGTGCAAGGGTAGAGTTCTTATGTGAGATAATAGTTGACTCGTGTGGTGGGTCTACCCTGATAATAAGTAGTTCTGGGTGAGTTTCTGGGTAACACCAGATTAAGAGTGAGTAGTCCCAGTTGGCAGATGTGTGTGAAATTTTTTCTTTTTCCAGATTGGGGATTCTACCAGTGGCATGTGGGATTGTGGTTAGAGAGATTTCACAGGTGGTATTCTTGAGCAGAGGATCTGGGCTAGAAACTGTTGGCATTGATCCCCAAAAATGCTTACTACAGATGTACCCCTTGGGGCATTGCTAACAATGTAAAGGAATATTTGACTTGGAGGTGATTGATTATGTGAGAAAATAGGGTTCCTCCAGGGGAGCACTGGCTGCTAGTGGAGAAGGATTAAGGTTGTAGCCTTTCGATGTTCTGGGTTGCAAAAATACCTCATGGACTGTAATATTGGGTTTTCTGATCTAGGCAAGTGGAAGTATTTTTCCATTGATCTGGAGACAGGAGTTAAAATATCCCCAGCTGCAAGTGGAGAGAAAAATCCAACAGGCAGTATTTAGCCTTAAGAGCTGAGCCGTGCAATTTGCAAGGTTGTAGGCAGACTCAGATGAGACTAGGTAAGAACGGAGGAGAGAGAGTTATTGACCCAAGGAGGGGCAGTAAGAGTGCATAATGTAAGTAAGTAAAGAACCTTCATTTTGACTTATGTTTGTTGTTCCTCCTTCCTGAACAGGAGCTTGAGCTCCTCCAAAGGTTCACAGGTGTAGGTGGAGTCAAGATTCCTCTGATGTTCTGGGGGAGGATCCAGGTGAATAGAAGCTGGCTTCACCCTGGAAATATGGACCCAACTATCAACCCCTAATACCTTCACAGCCCCGGGGGTACTTAAGACATCCTGGTAGGGATCCTTCCATTTAGGGCTAAGTTGATCAGTAGGGGACCTTTCTCTCCAAGTTTTGAAAAGTATCCAATTTCTCCGAGATATAGTGGCCTGGAACTCGCCTTTGGGAGTTGGCAAGACTTTATTTCCATATTCCTGCAATGCCTTTTGTACTTGTCCTAAGTGTATTATATGCTTAACTGCATGATGGGTCTCTGCATCAAATATTAAATCTAGACTAAAAAATGGCCCACCGTATAGCATTTCAAATGGGCTGAGTGTAGTATTAGCCTTAGGGGAGCCCCTGATTCTCAGGAGGGCTATAGGTAGTAACTTAACCCAGTTGTCAGAAGTCTCCTGACACAGCTTTGCTAATGTTATTTTTTAAAGTCTGATTTGTCCACTCTACCTTCCCAGAGGACTGAGGTCTCCAAGAGAACTGGAGGTGATATTTTATGTCTAGGGCCTTGGAAACTGATTGTATGATATTAAATGTAAAGGATGGCCCATTATTACTTTGTAGGGAGTGTGGGAGGCTAAATCAGGATGCTATTTTTTAGGAGCTTTTGCTACTTCTGTGGCCTTCTCCGTCCTTGTTGGAAAGGCCTCAATTCACCCACTGAAGGTGTCTATTAAGACTAATAGATATTTGTATCCTCTATAGGGAGGCATTTTGGTAAAATCAACCTGCCAGTCTTCTCCTAGATAAATCCCCCTTCACTGAAACAGGCTTTAGCAAAGGAGAGTTGGCGCGGAGATGGCTTTTGCCCATGGTTGTTGTAGGTATAGAGAGTGTAGGCCTGGCAAATATTCTTTATAGTAACTTTTAGTTCTTTGCCTGCAAATAATTTGTTGACTAATGTTATCGTAGCATCCCTTCCTATGTGGAATGAGTCATGTGGAGCCTTTAAAATTTTCAATTGAGAGGCCTGGGGAAGGAGAAGTTTCTGGCCAATGTAAATCTTGCTCTATAGCCCAAGATTTCTCTTTGGACGTGCAATCAAGTTTCAAGTTAGAATTTTCTATGGATGGTAATAAGGCTAATTTTGTGATAGGCCTCTGAGCTGTCTTCCTAGCCTCTTGGTCTACCTTGTTATTTCCTTTGGTAATAGGAGACGTAGCCTTCTGGTGGCCCCTCCAGTGTATAACTGCTACTTGTTCAGGGAGCTTAGCTGCTTCTAATGGAGTTAAAATTTCCTGTCTATGTTTAATAGGGGAATTCTTTGCAGTAAGGAGTCCCTTTTCTTTCCAGATGGCAGCATGAGCATGTAGAACCAGGAAGGCACACTTGGAACCTGTATAGATATTAATTCTTTTCCCTTGTCCTACAATGAGAGCTCAGGTCAGGACTATAATTTCAGCTTTTAGAGCCAAGGTCAAGGGTGGAAGGGGTTGTGCCTCAATGGTGTTATATAAACTATCCACGACATATCCCACCTTTCACTGCCCATTCTGTACAAAACTGCTTCACCAACCATTCTTCATCAGGGTTTTCTAAGGGTCGATCTAATAAGTCAGTCCTCCTGTAATAAGGTAGATTAATAATCTCTGAACAGGAATGAGTTAAATCTTGAAATGATTTCATAGGCATTAAGGAGGCTGGATTTAAGGTATTATAGGTTTTTATGGTTACTTCAGGATTGTCCAGGAGAAGGGCCTGATATCTGGTTAATCTATTTCCTGTCAACCAGAGATGCCCTTTTATTTCTAATACACCTTGGACTTGATGTGGAGTTAGGACCTCTAACTATTGTCCAAAAGTTAACTTGGCTGCTTCTTTGGTTAACGTGGCTATGGCTGCAACTGCTCTTAGGGAGAACACCCAGTTGCTACACTGACCAGCTTTTTAGAGAAGAATGCAACTGGTTGAGGTTCATTTCCTAGTCATTGGACTAAGGACCCTGTGGCCATCCTCTGCTTTTGTGCTATTATAGAAAGGCTGAAGTCAAGGATGCCTATGTCAAGGGCCTTGACTAGGGCCTATTTGATTTTATGAAAGGCTTAACTATGTTCCTTTTCCCATGTGATGCGTTTGGTGTCTGGTCCCTTAGGAGCTTTATACACAGGCTTTGCAATTAGTCCAAAGCTTGGGATCCAAATTCTGCAGAATCCAGCCATTACTAAGAAAGAGTAAAGTTGTTGTTTTGTAGCAGGTGGTGTTAGCTCGGTGACTTCTTTTATTCTCTCTGGTGACAGTTCTCTAGATCCTGGGGTTAAGATAAATTTGGGCCTTTTCTTAGAGATGTGATGCCCCTAGTCCCCCCAAAAGTTCAGAGTTTGGATAGTGTTATGGATCTGAGGATTCCTTCTAGGGGCTGCAGATTAGGATGTTATCTGCGTATTGTAAGACTGCTCCTTCTTGTAGTTGTCAGTCTCTTAGATCCTTTTCTAACACTCTTGTGTACAGATTGGGGCTGTCTCTAAGCCTTTGTGGTAGTACTATCCAGGTATATTGTTGATGGGTCATTGTTTTTGGGGTCTGTCCATTCAAATGCAAACTGGTATTGGAAATCTGGGTGGACAGGGATGCAAAAGAAGGCATCTTTTAAGTCTAAAACAGTATGCCACTGGGTATATAGTCTGGTATACCCAGACTGGTATAACAGGTGAGAATGGTATAAGAGTTGGCCACAAGGGGATATAGGAGAACGACAGCCACATTAATTAGTCTTAAATCCTGGGCCAATCTCTACTCTTCTGTTGGTTTAAGAATGGGGAGGATTGGAGTATTGCAGGGGGACTGACAGGGTAACAGCAGCCCATGTGTTATAAATTTCTCTAAATTCGGCTGCAGACCCTCCAGGGCCTTCTGCCTGATGGGCTATTGTTTACTGTAGGTTTAGGTGACTTTGAACTGGTTGGGCAGGCTTGGCTTTTCCAGGAACTCCAGAGTCCCAAACTAGAGGACCTACTTCTTGTAAATTTGCTTTGGGATGCTATTTTCCTTCTTATATTCATTGGCTAACATAATTTTAAATATCTTAACTGGGGCCTCCTGAAACTTCAAAATGGTCCCTAATCTGGCCGAGAGGCCTTGCCCTATCAACAGTATAGGACAATGTGGAATAATTAGGAAATAATGTTTAAATTTTGGCTTTTAAATTGACAGGTGACAGGGGAGTGTAAGAACAAGTTCAAGATTTTCCTTCAACCCCTATGATATTAATTGAGTTAGAGGAGAGAGGTCCAGCATAAGAACTGAAGACAGAGTAAGTGGCCCCAGTATTAACAAGAAAATTAATTTTCTTACCTGCCACATCAAGGGTCACTTGGTAGACCCTTGATGTTCCTCAGTAGAAATCAAGATGCTGGTGTAGGCTGGGTCCAACCTGTCCTCTGGGCACCCTCAGTCCTCAAGTGCTGCCATGGCTGTAGGCGAAGACTCCTGTCCACTCTGGGAATGGTGGCAGTCTACTTTCCAGTGCCAGGGATCAGGGTTTGTATTTTTGCATGTGGCTAATGGCCCCGGGTTGGCCTAGGGCAATGCCTTGCCCAGTGTCCAGGGTGTTTACATGTAAAGTATGTTTCATCTTTTTGCCCTTGGTGTTTCTGTGGCTTTCCCAGATTACCTTGGGGCAGCTGGACATAGCCAATGGCACTGTTAACAGCTAGTGCTATTAGTTTGGCCTGCTTCTCCTTCCTCTTTTTCTCACACTGGTTCTGCTCTTTCTTTTACTTCAAATCACAGTTGTTAAAGACTGAGAAGGCAGTGTCCATCAACTGGGCCATAGGAGTTTGTGAGCCCATTTGTAACTTCTGCAGCTTTCTATGAATATCAGGGGCTATAACAGGCTGATAAAGTGTCGTCCCATTGATACTTGTCCTTCTGGAGGGGATGGATCTAGGTTAGTGTATTTCCTGAATGTCTCAACTAGCCTGTTATGGAAAAGAGCAGGATTCTTTTCCTTTCCTTGTGTTTTTTCTCTAATTTTGTCATAATTTACAGGCTTCCTAACACACTGTTTCATCCCAGCTAGGAAACACTGAATCATGGTGCTCCTGTTTCTGATCCCCACCCCCCTGAGTATCATAGTCCTAATCAGACTCAATCAGGGACTGGATGAGCTGCTGGTCCTACATCATCGGGACTTTGAGCATGTAACTTATCTGCATATTGACGAGCTTCCTCTCAGATTTTGTTTTTTCTCCTGGAGAGCAACAAGTGGTTGAAATTATATAAAAGTCTCCCCAGGACACATTGAAGGCTAGAGTTAGGGTTTGAAAATTACCAGTAAAGTGTGAGGGATCTTCAGAAAAGTTTCCTAGCCTGTCTTTAAATTGCTGCAGATCAGTTATTGAGAAGGGCACATGTACGCAAATAGGACTTTCTGTGCCTGCTATTGCCCTCAGGGGCAGGAGGGCAGGAGCTGCAGGGAGATGTGAGGCTCTGCTGGGCTAAGTTTCTCTTCAGCTGGTAATTTTGAGTTTTATTGGAGAGTAGGGTGGAGGAGTGGTTATAGCTGTTGACTCAGAAGTTGAGGCTTCAGGGCTCTCAGGCCTACTAGCCTCCTTCCGAGAGACAGGTGGGGAACTTAACAATAATAGCAGAATATTATTGTTGGCACCCAAAAGAGCCACCTTCTTTGGCTCAGAGCAAACAGATGAATTTCAATATAATGCCATAAAGTCTTGAACATAGGGTACCTCTGACACTTGCCTAACCTCTAACAGAATAGGTCTAACTGGAGTATGGTGTTGTAGTCGCTGCTCCAGTTTTCAGGCCATACTTCCCTATCTCCCAGCTTATCCTGAGGCCAGGCTATATTACAAAAGAAAATTAGCCTCCTTTTCTTGAGATTTTCAGGACCAAGTTTATCCCAGTTTCTAAGAAGGCAACCTAATGAGGATTCTGTGGGGATAGAAGGTGTATTTCCCATCTTGTCTTTGGCATACCTAGGGAAAGAAAACAAAGAGTTCAACTCTCTGGCTCCCTAGAGGCAACCCCCTTCATTTTCTGAAGAAGTTTTCTGGTGGGTTACAGGGCATCCTCCATTCGCCCACTGTTCTAAACTACCAGGCATCTCTGGTGATACAAAGGCTTGGGTGTGTTGATCAGCAGAAGACTAAGACTAAAACTGATGGCAGACTAATTGTATCCCCTTTGCTATTAGTGAAGCCAAAGGCTTTGATTAAACTGGATGCCCCCAGCAAATATCAAAGTTACAAGTTTGGCCATGGAGAGGAGCTGGAGATTGGGGATTATACCAGTCATTTGGTATATTTACTGGAAAGACTGGAGGATGATATAAGATTGCTCAACCCAATTAAATAGTTCCCAAGAATGGTGAAATATTTGCCACCCACGTGGCCCTGGGTCACTTCAGTCTTGGGGGTATGCTGGACTAAAGTATAGAAGGTGCCTAAAGAGGAGAAGTAAGCCTGCCTCTGTAAAATACCAGAGGAGAAAGTGACTGACCTGAATCAAGTTCCTTTGTTCTTTGTGAGCACACAGGGGGAAGGAATGTTCTACCTTATCTATTCTCTTCAAGTATTTCACAAATCTGACCTGGGCTGTAAAGGTCCCTAGGAGGAATCCCAGCAGGTATAAATAAAAGGACCCTTGTTCATATTTGAGGTCAATTATGAAGGATCAAGCCAGGACTTGAACCGGGTGACTAAGGATGGCTCACAGGAGTTGGGTGAACAGCCTCAAGATCTTAGACATGATATGATGAAATAGTATGAGGCATGGCCACCTTTGATAGCAGAGGACTGAGAGATATCCATTGATAGTCTCCAGCCAGTGGCACCACAGGCAATAATGATATAGAAACAATAGGGGGGTTAGTGCCTTGTCTACTCTGGAATAGTATCTATGAAAGGCACCTTCCATTTGTAATCTCTGCCTACCACCAGACAAAGGCAGAACTCACAGCAATTGTAGGCCCAGGAAGGAAAAAGATGCAAATACAGTGGCCAGAACTTTGCAGGAGAAGCAGGATTCAACAGAGTAGTGGTGGGTTTGCAGAAATGACTGACAGTGGGAGGAAACATAATGGAGAGATGTCAAAAGGGATTGACTTAGGCAACCCCTTTTGAGTTGAAAATAGCCCTAAAAGGGAACACTGCATGGGGGAGAAGGGTAGGGACAGTTATGTTTTACTGTGTGCTTCAGGGTATGGATGTTGTCTTGTGCCTGAAGGGCAACCTAACATTCTTTTTTTCTTAAGGCATTTTATTTATTTATTGTTAGAGAGGGGAAGGGAAGGAGGAAGAGAGGAAGAGAAATATCAATGTATGGTTGCCTCTCATGTGTCCCTTACTGGGGACCTGGCCTGTAATCCAGGCATGTGCCCTAGACTGGGAATCAAATTGATGATCCTTTGGTTCACAGGCCAGCACTCAATCTGCTGAGCCACACCAGCCAAGGCTGAACCTAACATTCTAACCCCCAATCCATGACCAGCTAATCTTCAGTGGGAGTCTTTCAAGCAGCAGGCACCCTTACAGCTCTTAACTGTCTGACCTGTCCCTGCACAAAAGCAGCAGACTCTTTCCAAGGAGCTGGGGTGACCCAAGGCATCAGAAAACAAAACAAAGTGGACAGATGGAGAAAGATGAAATTTTCTTACTGCTCTGGTGCTCTTACAGATGATCTTCCGGCTGGCTTGCCAATTGCTGCAGATGGAGATGGAGTCTAGGTGCTTGCTGATTGCAAACAATGAATTGAGCATACTACCAAAACAGTTAAGTGAAGTAAACAAGATTTATTAAGAAAAGTATGCCTCTCAACATGTGGGAGCAGGCCACTTTAAAAGGCAAAAAATGGCCTCCTTCCCCCCAAAGGGTGCAGGCTTTATTGGGGGTTGTTTTTTCTGAATTCCTTTGTTTCATTTGGCGGGCTTTTTTATGGTGCATACACAAGTGGTTATATAATTTTTAAGCTTTTTTGCATGTGATTTCCCACAATCCTCCTTGATTGCTCACCTGAGGGTCAAACCACAATGCTAATTTATTATAATAGCATGATAATGAAGCAAGATGAAACAGCGGTTAGCTACTGCTAGGGTGTGCAGACATAGCCCCCTTGCTGGGTGCTACAAGGTGTTTCTTGGTAACCAGGATACTGGATGCTGGCTGACAGCAGCATGGTATCTCAGGACTCCCTCATTCCTATTCATCCCTCACAACTAGAGTTTGGTCAAGGAGAGACTCTTTGTCATGGTGTTTATGAAATGAACAGTATGTGATTGGAGAATCAATGCAAACCTTGTTGCTTTCTGGCTGTTAGTCTTGTTTCTAATGAATGTGTGTGTGGTTGTATATACATGCATATGTATGCGGGTAGAGGGATTTTGAAAACAAACATTAAATTTTATGATAGTTATTCCTTTATTGTGATGAACATTTGGCTAATAGCTTTTCTTTTCTGTACCTGTTGTCTTTAACCATAAAGGAAGGTAAGTGGCTGAAATGATTTCTAATGTCCTAACTAGCATGAGAATTTATGTGTTGAAATTCTGTTTCTGTACCTGGTTTGCTATGACAGCAGGGGGCCCTCAATAAATATGGTGGGGAGGCAGCTATGGCCCCTGACCCTCACTTCATTTCTTGATATGCACAACTGACATTTTTTTCAATCACTTTTAAACATATATGAAAACATTTCAAGGCAAGTCCTCAAAGCCCCACTTTCAACTAAATCATCACCCTTAAGGTTCTTCTGTAGAAATTCTGGAATCACCATGTTCTGTAGTCCCCAAACAGAAGTTCTGAAACATGAAATTGTGCATCTTTCTAAGGCTATCACCCTGGGTCCTAGAACACTGTTCTCCTCATTTGGCTGTGTCAAGACCTCTACAAAATCACGTGTGGCTCTGGGAGTACTTCTAGTCTGCCAAGTTTGACAAAATTGCAATGTATCTGTGTTGCTATTTGGGCTAAGATTCTTGTCCCTCTCCTTATGTCTCATTGATAAAATTGGATATGATTTAGCAAATGTTTACCATGTGCCAAACATTTTGCATATATTATCTCTAATTCTCATAAAACCCATTCAAGATATAATTATCCCCAAGTTACTAATGACAGAATTTGGATCCAGAGAGGATGGATAATTAGTACCAGAGCTGGATTTGACTCCAGGTCTGCTCAATTCCAAATCATGCGTTCCCCCCACCACCCAAAATATATTATGCTATTGCAGTGTCCTGGCCTTTTTCTGGCTACAGTTAACATCTGAGGATCCAAAGAAATTCATCTCCAATGTAAAACAGAGCAATCAGCAAATGCCTCTTCCCTAGAATTATGCCTTATTTACTCTTCTTACCAACTGTCCAGACTCAGGCCTCCCTACTGCTCTCTGATTCATCAGAAGGGGCTTAACCTCTTTCTGGCCAGGATGCTAGGATCTCTCAAACTCCCCTGCAAGAGATGGGATCTTGGCTTCAACTGTCATTTAGCTCATTTTGCCTAATGATCATCAACCAGTGGTAAAGCAGTAATAGGAGTTTCTTAAGGGACTTCAGTTCACTTGTATTTCACCTGATAGATCCTCACATGGAAATATTCCTGTCTACTTTCATGCAATTCTACATTTTTGAAGAAGAAAACATCCTAAAGATGATTTCTTCTACTCCTTTGCTTTGGGGATGATTAACGAGTCTGAGTGGGACAAAATGATTTTATTTAAAACATGTGCCGTGTAGATAGTGGAGGAGGACTGGAGTACAGGTCTCTTGATTCATCACACAGACCTCTTTCCACCATACCACACTGCACCCAGAAGATTCCTGTGTAACCTAACCAAGGAGAGTCATTTTTGCTTCTCCCCTAGTCCCAGATGAATCCAGAGCCAATATAGCTGTGAGATTTTCCCAGTCTATGAGGGAAACCTGACAACTGATGAGTGCTGATCTGGAGCCCATGGTCCTTGATCAAACTGGAAAGTACCCTGCTGTCAGATGACCAGGTTAGAAACCCAAACAGCACAAGGCAGCCAGTGCTGTCTGCTAGAGGCAAGCCCCCTGCTGGCAGACTAAATGCTTAGACACAGTTCCGTTTTAACTTGTCTCAATAAAAACTTCTACATGATCTGAAGCCCAAAACTAGCTGAACCACAGGGGAAAAAAACAGTACTGGGCTCTAGTTTAGACTTTTCATTCTTTTGTCATTGAGAAATTTTGAAGTTTTGAAATTGAGGGAGAATGACTGTGCTGGGACCCTATTTGAAAGGACAGGTGGGCACAAGAAGCTGACCAATGGCAGATTTGTTTTTCATTGGTTATTGGGCTATATTTGTACAGACCTCTTTTTAACTGAGGGACTTTGAATGGTATTTCACCACTCTGGGATTTCATTTCTCAGTGATAAAAGGAGTGATTTAGGCCAAGCCATCTCTAGCATTTTCATAGTCCTTCAAAAATAAACCAGAGAAATTTAAAATTTAACTAACATCTTCCACTTGGGTTTTATCTTCATTCCTATCTTGCATACTCTTTGTCCTCTCATGACCTCCCATCTTTGATCCCTTCCCCTTAGGAGGGATCCCTTCCCATAAGGGAGAATGTTTTTCCTTCCTTAGCCTCTCTTACCTTTTCTCAGCCTCCTTATTCTTGGTCCTTCAGCTTCATCAACTTTGTTAATTACTTCTGTTTGACCAGCTTAGTCTCATTCTGCTCTCTGAAACCTAAATTTTGATGGGAAAAAATATTTGGCTATATTAATTTGATTCATTTCTAATTTATGATTTTCTTCACAGGAAGATTCTCAATACTCTTTAGAAATTCTCTTAATCATTTCTAGTTGGCTTCCTCTTCAATTTCTTATAATAGTAAGCCCAAACATTTATTATTTGTCTCAATGTCCTGTTTTCACTCATGATTATAAATTAGAAAGCATTTTCTCCAAGTACATGAGAAATTTTATTGTAGAAAGTCAGCAACTATGAATTAAGCTTTTGGTATTACTAGGCACTGTTCCAGATAGCAAGGATCAAATAAAGTATTTGTGTTCTTAGAGTCTAGTAAAGAGAATGAAAACAGACAAACAAGGTAAAAAACTGCAAAGGAGTATCCTTGCATCTTGTATGAACCCTAAGCTGCTAGCATATAAGGCAAGACTCCATGATTCTGGGCACAGAATAACATTAGGGGAGCTGGGAGCCACATAAAGGTCTCAGAGCTCATGCAGGCCTGGGGAGTTTTGGAGTATGCTAAGCATTGTTAAATGTTATGGAAAAAATAAAGCATGGAAAGGGAAGTCAGAAATAATGGGAAGAGATATATAGTATGTACGGAATCATGTGGGAAAGCTACAGTACAGGTGAGTTTGGAGCAGATACCTCAAAGAAGTGAGGATATAAATTAAGTAGGTAACAAGAGAAAGGGCATTTAGTTAGAGATAACTATACGATCAGTAAACATCCTATGAAACGAGATTAGTATATCTGAGAAAGATCAAAAAGGCCAACATGTCTGGATTTGAGAGAATGAGGGCTAGAATGAGATACGAAGTCAGAGAAATGTGGAGAAATGATGCAGGCCATTTAAAGGGCCTTGGAAAGGTCTTCTACTTTTATATGGAATAAGACATGGAATCTCTAAAGTGTTTTAGTTAAAAAGAATAAAAGGAATGATAAGCTGTTATGTTAGTTTTTTAATATGCTAGGCTTCTGATTATTAAGGAAAAATTAGCACCAGACTAAGCCTCCCACCATAAGTGCTATAAAAATGAACCAAATGTATGAAATAACTACTTGCATATTTTTGAAAACAGCATGTGACTGTTACCCTAGAAAGAAAAGAAAATAATTAAAGGAGCCAAATCACTGTCCTGGTTTTTTATCTGGTGTTGTTTCTAAATAGCATCTCAGAAATTTGAACTTCATACAAATTTGGATTGCCTAAAAGTCCATACACAAAGAATCATGCAGATTATGGTAGTCTTGCAAGGCTGAGAACACATAAATCCAAGTTGGGGTAACTGATGTAAATGGAATTTATAAGGTAGAGCATTAGAGTTAAGCGAGCTTTCAAAGAAGCAGCTGAGGAAAACTGTATAAGATTCCCCTTGAGTCTTGGATGAATGCTAAGCTGCTTAGATGTGGGGCAAGATTTTATAATACTGGACAAAAAGTAAGTATTGGTGAGCTGTAAGCCAAATAGGATTTTGGGAGCTCCTGAAGAACTAGAAGATATTGGAGTTCTGACTGGTCTAAGTTGAGAGGTTTTACTGAATTAGACATTTAGTAGAACACTTGAGAAAATTTACACCCCTGGAAACAGGGCTACTATAGCTAAATAGGTGCTCTAGATTCTCCCTAAGAAAGCTTTAAACATTTTTGAACATAATAAAAATCATCCTTAACAATACACTCAACAAGGGCAGACACAAAATTCTAACGCTCAACAATTGGTATTCACAATGTCTAAATTTCAATTAAGAATACCATGCAGGCAGAGGAGACTTTCAGTCAAGATGGAGGCATAGATAGACCCACTTCACCTCTTCTCACCAACACAAGAATTACAACTAATTTCAAAACAAGTAACACCAAGAACTGCCAGATGATTGAACTGTATAGAATTCTGACAACCAAGGATTTAAAGAAGCCACATTCACCCAGATGGGTAGGAGGGGTAGAGAGGTGAGGAGACATGGTGTTGGCCAGAGAGGTGGCGGCAGTGGCGGTGAAGTGGGTAGTCCCACATTCATGTGTGGTGGAAAAAAATTGGGAAGGATACCTTGGGAGAAAGCAATCCTAGCCCTAGGCCAGACCACATAGCCCAGGGTTTCAAGGCAGAAAGATAAAGCCCCATAACTTCTGGCTGTAAAAACCAGTAGGGCTTGGGGTGGCAGAAGAAACTGCTGGTTTCTCAGGAGAGTTCACTTAAAGGTCCCACATGGCCTTAAAATGTATGCAAACTTAATTACTCTGGGATTCACTGCAAGGCAACACCTGGAAGAGCACTAGTTGCATATGGGAAGTGGGTGAAGTGACTGAAAATGGGGTGAGTGCTGGGCAAACCTCCAGAAGCCAGGCAGCAGCATTGACTCCTCTCTGAGTTCCCCCTCACTCACAGAGTCATAAATGGTGAAGCAGGTTGCCCCACCCTGGCAAATACCTAAGGCTCCACCCCATACAACTTAATAGGTGCACAAAGACAGGAAGTCAAAGCAGCTCTATCTAGGACAAAGAAACAAACACAGGGAGGCTGCCAAATTGAGGAGGCAAAGAAACATGGCCCAAATAAAAGAATAGGACAAAACCCTAGAAAAAGAACTAAATGAAGTGGAGATAGCAAACTTATCAGATGCAGAGTTCAAAACACTGGTATTCAGGATACTCAGAGAACTCATTGAGTACAGAAACAACATAAAGGAAGAAATGAAAGTTACACTAAATGAAATAAAGAAAAATCCACAGGGAACCAACAGTGAAGGGAAGGAAGCCAGGATTCAAATCAATGATTTGGAACATAAGGAGGAAATAAACATTTAGCCAGAACAGAAAGAAGAAACAAGAATTAAAAAAAAATGAGGAGAGTATAAGAAGACTCTGGGACATCTCCCAAAGTGCCAGCATGTGAAGGATAGGGATGCCAGAAGGAGAATAGCAAGAGCAAGAATTAAAAACTTATTTGAAAAAAAAATGAAATAAAACTTCCCTAATTTGGCAAAGGAAGTACATATACATGCCCAGGAAACACAGAGAGTCCCAAACAGGTTGGACCCAAAGATGACCACAGCAACACACATCATAATTAAAATGTCAAAGGTTAAAGAGGGAAACTAAAAAGCAACAAGAGAAAAGCAGACTGTTACCTACAAAGGAGTTCCCTATCAGCTGATTTCTCAAAAGAAACTTTGTAGGCTAGAAGGGACAGGCACGAGGTATTCAAAGTGATAAAAAGCAAGGACCTACATCTAAGATTACTCTATACAGCAAAGCTATCATTTAGAATTAAAGGGCAGATAACGTGCTCCCAAACAAGGTAAAGCTAAAGGAGTTCATCATCACCAAGGTATTATTACATGAAATGTTAAGGGATTTATTTAAGAAGAAAAAGAAGATCAAAACTATGAACATTAAAATGACAACAAATTCACAACTATCAACAACTGAATCTAAAAAAGCAAAACAAAAAGAAAAACAAAAAACACAAGACTAAGCAAATCACCAGAACAGAAACAGAATCATAGATATGGAGATCATTTGGAGAACTATTAGCTGGGAGGGGGAAGGGAGAGAATAGGGGAAAAGGTACAGATATTAAGAAGCATAATTGGTAGGTACAAAATAGTCAGGGGGAGGTTAAGAATAGTATAAGAAATGGAAAAGACAAAGATCTTACATGCACGACCCATGGACGTGAACTAAGTAAGGGAGGAGGCTGCTGGAGGGAATGGAGGTACCAGGCACAGGGGGGCAAAAGGGAAAAACTGGGACAACTATAATTGCATAATCAATAAAACATACTTAAAAAATACTCTACATATAGAAAAGCAGAGGAAAAATGCACCAATGGAAACAGAACCAGAGATGACAGACACACTAACAGACATGATAGCATTAAAGAGACAAGGACTTTGTAACAGCTGCTATAAATATATTTAAGGGTTTAAAGAAAAATATAAGCTTAATAGAGAAGAAAGGAGATAACCCCACAGATAAGAACAGAGCAATAAGAGCAATCTAAACTGAAGCATATAGATAAAAATATTTAAAAAATGAACTGAGTACCAAGTTGAAAAGTTTATGTGTAACTAAGTCTCAGAAAGAAAGGAAAGTGATTGGCACAGAAAGAAAAATATGTGCAGCATTAATAGCAAAAAAAAGCCTCCCAAATTTGACAAAAATATATAATAATCCAACAGAGCTAAGAAACATGTGAAGCATAAACACAAAGAAAACCTCTGTAATGGCACATCACATTTAAACTGTTGAAAGCAAAGGACAAAGAGCAAATCTTAAGAGAGTCAGAAAAAAAAAGGATGCAAGGGAAATAATAAGAATGTCCACTTACTTTTCATTATAAACAACACAAACAGATGGATTATGAAATGCAACCATTAATGCAGTAAAATAGTTTTTTAAAACTCCATCAACTTGGAATTCTTTATTTATAAAAATAGCCTTAAAAAATCTAACTGAAATTAAAGCAAGTTTGGGCAATAAAGTTGAGAAAATGGATTGCTACAGACCTGCATTACAAGAACTATTAGAAAATAGTTTTCACTTGACAGTTAATCTGATGATTATAGAACACTACATACATTATTTTCAAATACAAGTAAAGACAATATGAGAAAAATCAAAAGCTGAGAAGTTGCATCAAATGCACACTGTTGGGAACCACCCTGCCTGGTTTCAGAAGCTGTAACCCCCAGTGGCTAAGGTTGAGTAAAAAGACCTTGGGAACATAAGCCACTAAGGAGACAAAGCTTATCTTCCTGGCAGGGGCACTGCCTCTGCCCCTTTTTACTTCACTCTGCTTGGCCCTGGGCAGATGACTGATTAGCCAATGATGGGTAAGATTCCTCAAGGGAGGGATGACCTAAGACAGGCATAGTCATGAGGGGGCCCTCAAGGAAGGACTTGGGGGGCTATAGAAAAAAGGGGTTATCGACCCTTGCCCCTCAGCTTTGACATAACCTGAGTTCTTATTCTGTCTGCAAGAAGTCTCCTAATCTCTTGCATGATGTACTTTCCATACCTGACTTAAGCCTGAAACAATGCAGGAGGGTGGTGCAGTCCTGGGCAGGAACAGGGGGTTCCCCAGGGCAATCAGGCCTAAGAAAGAATGCATAAAATCCTGTGAAAACTGACTTGCTAAGAATACCCTCAATTTAAATAATAAGGGTCCAAGCACAAAATGAATTTGTTTCCCAAAGTTTTATGGTCGTTTGGCTATCTGACCCTGACTCAGAATACGCCCTCATAGTTCTTTGAATGTTATCTATTGTTTGATCATTACTGCCTGACAATGATTGATGAGCTTTATGTATACATGCTATATTCCTGTGCAAATTAAACTCAATAAAAGCTCACTGAGGAACAGGCTCAAGGCCCTTCTCCTCTGAGAGACTGGCTACCTTTCCTATCCAAGCAGATCATGTCTTAGTAGACTTATTCTCATCTACAGCAGACAGGGGGGCTCTGCAGGTGGAGCGCCCCCCACAGTGCACTACAAGAAATATTAAGAGAACTTTTTTAACTGATATGTAGGTCAATGAAAGGTTACACAATACCATACCTGAGAACTGCTAAACACACATTCTCTTCAAGGTTACATGGAGTATTGACTAGTTGGACCCTATGCTGAGAAATGAAACAAGTCCTGATAAATTTAAAGAGATTGAAATCTTATAGAATACATTTTATACTTGTAAAGGAATTAAAATAGAAAATTCATAATAGTAAGATATCTAGGAAAGCCAAGATACTTAACAATAACTCATTTGGGAACACCTTTGTATTAAGGAAGAAATCACAGGGCAACTTGAAAACTATTTAGAATTAGATGATAATGAAAACACAGCATCAAAATTTGTGGATGCTGAAAGGCAATACAGAAAATCAACAGAAACAAAAACTGGTGCTTTGAGATGACAAAGTTGACAAAACTTCAGCTAGACTGGCTAGCAAAACAAAAACAGGAGAAGACTCAAATGGCTGGTTAGGAACGAAAGAGGGGACACCACTACCAACATTATCAGAATAAAAACTACTCTGATAAATACTGCAATTGTGTGCAAACAAACTAAATAACTTAAAGAAATGAACAAAATCCTATAAAGACACCAACTACCAAAATTGATTAAAGAAGAAATAAAATATCTAAATAGACCTATAAAAAATAAAATATCAAATTACCTATCAAAAAGCACCCCACAAAGAAAAGTTCAGGCCCAGATGGCTTCAGCAGCGAATTCTGCCTAATGTTTAATTAATTAAGGAATTACTGGGGAAGAGCAGAGAATAAGTGCGAATAACATTGATAATAATGACACAGCTGGACCAAGCTGGAAGGATGTCTAGCGGCTGAGGTAGACATAGACAAAGGAAGGTAAGATGCTATACAACACATACAGTTGAACATGGACTGTAGGAAGAATGAAACAAAGAAAACTGAAAGCTGTAAAGTAAGAAATGAAACGTCTAAATGTTGCAGTGCTTGGTGTCAGCAAACTAAAATGAACTGTAATGAAACCTTTACAGATAGGCCTCTATGAAGTGTTCTACTCTGGAAATGACAAACTCATAAGAAAGGGAGCAACTGTAATATTGAGGCAAGATGTAGCATAGGCAGTTAGGGGCCAAGCTGCAAGATTTGACTGGGTAACAGCAAACAGACTTCTGGGAAACCCCACTAACATACCATTATTAAAATCTATGCACTGACTACAGAGTCTGATGAAGATGAAGTTGAAAGCTTTTATGCAAGTATTCAAGAAGAAATTGATCACATACCAAAACAAGACATGCTGATAATTATAGGTGACTGGAACACCATAGTAGGAAATAAAAAAAATCAAATGCGATCAGAAATTTGGACTAGGGGTCAGGAATGAAGCAAGAAATCAGTGCATATATTTCTACAAAGCCAACAACTTGTCGATCAAAATACATGCTTCAAACAACCAAACAGAGAACTGTATAAATGGTCATCACCAGATGGCCAATAAAGAAATCAAATAAACTATATAATTGGAAGCAGAAGATGGAGAAGCTGCATTCTTTTTGCCAAAACAGAGACCAGGAGTGGATTGTGGTACTGGCTGTGAACTATTAACCTCAAACATTAGAGTAAAACTGAGGAAGACCACTAAAATGATTACAGTGCCCAAATATAAAGTAAGTAACATTCCTGATGGATTTAGAGTCCACATAAAAGACAGATTCACACTGTGAAACTTAATTGACCGAGAACCAGGAGCACTGTCTGTGAAACTAAATATATTTTCAGGCAAGAAGGAGAAAAGGCAGTGTTGGAAGTAAAAAGGAAAGACAAATTCAGGTGGATGACAGAAGAAACACTAAAAAAAATTTTAAAGACAGGCGAGAGGTGAAAGTGAAAGGTGACAAAAGCAGGGTGTGAATTCTGCAAGCAGTTTTTCACCAGCAATCACATAGAGATGAAGAGCGATTTTACAGGAGTTGATGTTGGGAGATAGGAGTGAACAACAAACTGGGGAAACAAGAGCTCTCTACCAGAAGATTCAAGAAATAGCTAAAGAACAAAATTTAAAAACAAACAAAGTAGAAGCAGTCTTACAGAGAACAGGCTCATGGATGCCAGGTGGAGGGGTGTCGGGGGATGGGTGAAAAAGGAGAAGGGACTAAGAAGTACTAATTGGTAGCTGCACAGTAGTCATGGGGATGTAAAGTACAGCACAGGAAATATGCTCGACAAAACCTTAATAACTATGGATGTGCCTGGTGAATACTTGAAATATTGGAGGAAACACTTTGCAAAATACATGATTGTCTAACCTCTGTACCGTACACCTGAAACTAATACAAAATAATGTTGCGTGCACACTGTGATTTAAAAAATAAATTAAAGCAAGAAAACAAACAAAACCTTGGGGTCAGGAAGAAATAAAGGGAAATTTAAACCTAGACTAGGCCTGCTGAATGTCCAACAAAGACGCACATTATCTAATCAGGAGAAAATAAAAGGAAGGTGGAAACAGTATACTGAAAAGCTATACAGGAGAGACAGAAGGAAGACAGATACCTCTGAAGAAGATTCCTATGAGAAGAACTTACAGTTCTAGAAAGCCGAGTGAAAGCTGCCCTGAAAGTATGAAGAAATAAATCTCCAGGGTATACGGGATAGTGATAGAATTATTTTATTTTTTTATTGTTGTTCAAGTATTGTTGTCTCCATATCCCCCCCCATCATTTCCCCACCCCAGCCATCCCCACCTCCAACCCTCAATCCTACCCCCCTTTGGTTTTGTCCATGCATCCTTTATACATGTTCCTGAAAGCACTTTCCCCCTCACCCCCATAGAATAATTGCAATCTACCAAGATTGACTCTGTCAAAATCATAACAAGAATGTGTCACCAAATGTGGAGGGAAAAATTGTATACAAATGGGAAATGCTCAACATACATTCCAGTTTCCAAGAAAGGAGAAGTCAGGGAAAGCAGTAACTATAGGAGCATTGTTCTAATGTCCCATGCAAGTTCAGGGATGCTCCAGGTGCTACAACCATTGTACCTTTTATGGAGCAAGAAATGTAGGCTGTTCAAACTGTAAATGAAGAGGCACTTGAGATCTGACTGCGCACATGTGTTGGATACTTGAATGCTGCAAAGAATTTCAAAAGAAGGTTAGTCTATGTTTTATAGACTATAGAAAATGTTCAAACTGGAAATGAATACAAAAAAAAACGTCTTTGTGTCAATCATGGGAAGCTTGGGTTGCTCTGACAACAATGGATGTGCCTCAGCACTCCAATGTCCTGATGAGTAACCTGCCTTATGGACAGGAAGCCACTGGCAGTACAGGCAGTGGAGAGGCAGAATGGTGTCCTATAGGCAATGGTGTCAGATGGGGGTGCATGTTCCCTCCCTGTTTGTTTAATCTGTGCACAGAAGACAGCACAGGAAAAGCAGGGCTAGATTCAGAATACGGAGGAGTAAAAGTTAGTGGGAGAAATATCCATAACTTAACTAACTTAAATAACTGGTTTTCTTTCTCTTTCTTTCCTTCTTTCTTTCCTTCTTTCTTTCCCTCTTTCCTTCTTCCTTCCTTCTTCCTTCCTTCCTTCCTTCCTTCCTTCCTTCCTTCCTTCCTTCCTTTCTTTCTTTCTTTCTTTCTTTCTTTCCTTCTATATTTTTTCCCCACAGCTTCTAGGCAGGATGCCATTTCTCTAATGGACCAATCCACAGGCTAAATAACAATTATATAGATTATATTAGAGGCATGCCTAACAGACTGTATTTCAAATAAGTTCTGTTTGCAACAGAATTTCCATAATTGAAATATTTTTTAAGTATAATAAGGGTGAAATAGTCTATAAGCAGTTCAGAGTATCTGAGTTCTGACAAAATAATTGTAGAACAAGAGTTATGAGGCCTGTATTCCATTACACACTCGGACACTGCCTAAACTATCTAACTATATAATCATACCTATGGACAAATCACGACCTATAAAGACTTTAAGTAACTGCAAAATGGGAGGGTTTTGCAGGTAGACTCCATCCAGTTATTTGACAAAGAATTCAATGCATACCTATTTAATGATCTGGAGTTAGTGACTATCAAAATGTGAGACACAACTACATTTTCTTTGCCATGTACTCTGGAACTGGGAACTCACCTATTATTTTCCAATGAGTAGAATTATTAGCAAAGCTATCTTTCCTAATACTAGAGAGCTGCTTTATGTCAATATACCTAGAAAATAATACGCTTTCCTCCAATAAACATCTGGATGGGAACAAATTGTTTGGCAGCAGGAAACCAAAGGCTGCAGCAGCCCTTGCTCAACTGCGTCAGACGCTAAGGGAAGGTCGCCAGGAGCAGGGAGCTGGGTAGAGGTGCCCTCACATTCACTGCATTATGGTCAATATGTAATTAAAAACAGAAGGGCAGGATGTGGACAGTTTGGTTTGAAAGTTTGTCCTTAATCCCAAATCAGATTTCTCATGGAGGAGCAGAGTCCTACAAGACAGCATTTTTGTGCTGGGAGACCTCAGCTATGTGGCCATCCAGGCCTACTCAGTGGGAAATCACTGATCTTAGAGGTCATGTGATGTCTTAGAATTGCTCATTAGCTTAACATTAAATTTATGATAACAACATTCCTCTTATGGTTGAAAATCAAGTCACCATTCCTTTCAAAAATGCTACTCTCTACCTGCTTCAGCCCATCCTGGTTCTTATACCACTCTCTCTGCATCCCTTTAGGCCTGGGGATAGTCTGTAACTAGTCCCAGTTACTGTACCAATCCTTGAAGATGCCCTACACCTAGCCAGAATGTATGTACGATCTGTTTATAGTCTTAATATTTTCATTTAAAAATGCCATTCTGGCTGGTGAGGCTCAGTGGATTGAGTGCCGACCTGTGGACTGAAAGGTTGCCATTCGATTCCCAGTCAGGCCACATGCCTGAGTTGTGGTCCAGGTCCCCATTTGGGGGCATGAGAGAGGCAACCAACTGCTGTTTCTCTCCCTCTCTTTCTCCATCCCTTCCTTCTCTCTAAAAATAAATAAAATCTTCAAAAAATGCCATCTGTTGTTGGATGCTGACTGACACACTTACAGAGACGAATTCTATTCAGGATAGCAATAGATGATCTTAAAACCAGAACCACAACTCAGCTTACCCGACTCCCTTGCAGCCAGGAGTGCTCATGTGACATACCTGAGGACAATGAGAGGCAACCAGCAGTTGGGAGGGGGTGAGAGACTTCTGGAAATGCTTTTTTTTTTAATAGGGAATGGTTTGGTTTCCCTCTCTGTTTCTTAAACCCTTTATTTACCTTACTCCATCATGGACAGTTGATGCCATGTGCACACTTGACCATAAACATGAAAGCTACATTACTAGGAACAGAGGAGCAGAAACTTAAGAAGTCTGGAAGCCTTAAGGCATTGAACTGGTCACAATACCAGCTACGGAGTTCCAATTTCCAGATGACTAGTTACATAAGAAAAATAAATCCATATTTGGAAGTCACTGTGACTGGGTCTCTATAATCAGCGGCCCTTGTAACCAGAACTGATACTTAGCGCTTTTGTCCTTGTGTGCTTGCTTTATGCTGACTGTTTGTCTAATCTTCCTGACTTTCTTCTGGTCTGATGTCTCAAGTTTGGAACCATTTATTGACTTCTTTAGCTTTTGACCAATCTCCCCTCCTGATTCCCATTTCCAGGTACCTTAATCTCATACCCACCTAGAAACTAGACCCTTTTCTCGACTCTGGAATACTTTTGCATTAACATTTGTGTTCAGTCCTCTGAAACTTATTTAGAAGTCTAGACTCTAAGAAGAAAGTGGTGTATGGCCAGTTAATATAACAGAATACTCATTTGAGTTGGAGTCAGATGATGTGGGGTTATTTCTCTACCACTTTGTGACCAAAGGCAAATTAGTAAACTCTCTTAGGGTCAGGTTTTGCCATTAGAAAGATTGGATAAATTAGTTTTACTTACACAATAGGGCTGTTATGAGACTCAAAATCAAATAAAAATGCTTTCCAGTTTTGAAAAAAACAATTCCACAGTCAGCATACTAATTTAGGGATTATTATCATTGGGATCCTGGAGAGACAGTGCTAGTGCATTGGATAGGGGCCAGCTGTGAACCTAGAGGAGTCAGTTAACCTTCTGGTACCTAGAGGTTTCCGGTAGCTATGTAGATATTGTTTGCATCACCTGCCAGATTTTGGAAAAGTCACTACCCTAAGTAACATTGTTGCATAGGCACTTGACTCTTTTTTAAACTGTTGAGATCTTATCTAGCAACGTAATTGAAAATAAGGGGACCATAATTAAGTTAGGTCAGAAACGACCTCTTTATTATCACAGGATAAAAGGATCTGGATATTTGTTGCAATGCAGTTTATTTTTTCCTATGGAGCTGAAAGAAGGAAGCATCTGGCAGATATTTGCTTTTGTCTAAATCTGGTTTTCTCTCCATTTCATTTGGCACTCCTCTACCTGACCGAAGTTACGGGTAATTAACCTCCATCCACTAACTCACTAAAGTCCTCTGCAGTATTTTCTCAGAAATTAATTAAAAAAATGAATCTCTAGTTTTCCTGCAAGTTGCCCACCAAGAGGGCTAAGCAATAGTGAGAATTGCATGTGCACCTAATGTTTACAGCACCCAAAACAGTATGGTTAATGTGAGAGGTGGCAGGGTAAGCAGTGTTAGAGTATTGACTTGCAGCAGATGCCTGGTTCGAATCTCAGCTCTGTCACTTCTAACTGCCATGACCTTGAGCAAGTTAGCTCAGGCCTCAGTTTTCTTTACTAAATTGGACTGATAATGTTACAGAATGGACCCATGGTGGGGACAATATCCTATTACTGAATGGACACCCCCTTCTCCCAGGGTCACCCTGTATTAGGTTCACCTTGCTCACTGCCAGGGAATCACAGCTCTCAATGTCAGACATTGGTGAAAAGGAAAGGAATTATTTATTTAAAAACTTATACAGACAGAGTAATGACTTAATGTCTTCATTGAAATCCCAATGTCTCTTAAATACCCACAAATGCACACAGTCCTTCCTTCCCCCCTCTGCCTAGTCCAGGGTACCATATCTCAGGAAAAGAAATAGAAGTCCATGGCTCAGGTGGCCCCAGGTTCTTTCCAGTAATCCATGCTCAGCTGGCAGGCCTCCCTCAGTTCCCAGCATTATCAGCTGTGTTGCCAGGATCTCCAGTTCTTAATCCAAACCCACATGGCACCTCTTCCTGGCCCACCAGCAAGAGTCCTTTCACTCCTCTCCTTCCCACAACATCTCTGCTGCATTCTTCCAAACTGCTGAAAGAGAGCTCTGCATTGCTGCTACGTCTTGCTTTCTGGCTATCTAAACTGCATGGCAAAGGGAACCCCAAGGCTGCATGGTCCCAACCTTCTCATCAAGAGTTGAGTGGTCCCCTAGCATGGCTGCAGCTCCTGGGTTTAAATTCCAGTGTCAGACTTCCTTTACAGCCCCATTTCTGACTTCTCCCACAATTGGCTACACCTGCCAGCATTCCCATATTTTTCCAGCTTTTCTGGGCTACCATAGTAAGTCCAGGCAGGCGTGGCCCTGTGGTGTGGAGCCAATCATCTCCAAGCACTCACGCAGGGGGAGCTGCCTCCCAGTTATACCCTTGGCTGAAGTCACTCCCATCTCCCTGGGTCAAAGCATGTCCACAACTTTTTAACATATCCATGTAACCAGTTAAAAGTTATAGATATGTTAAATGACCATGCCTGAGGTTAGTCGCAAAACTGTTGCTATGCAAAACAACTTTCAATGGCCCTGCTCCATGTGTCCCATCCCCCAGTTCAGACTCATGGGGCTGAGGAAATCCTATATTTTTAAATATTTCCTGGGCACCCTGAGTTCTGGGCCCCATTACAAATCCCTATTTGGGGGTCCCGTGGCTGCACCCTGTTGCAATAAGTGTACCTCTGTCTTAAATTCATTGTAAGGATTACATTACCTTGTAGGGAAAATGCTCGTAACAGTAGAGGTGGAAATATGGGCTCAGTGTTCTAGATGATTTAACCATTTAAAATGTTGCCCAGTTGTTGGAGCATTGTCTCGTGAGCCAAAAAGTTGTGTGTTTGATTCCTGATCAGGGCATGTACCCAGGTTGCAGGTTCAATCCCCGGCCAGCATGAATATGGAGGCGCCCAATCGATGTTTTTTTCTCACATCGATGTTTCTCTCTCTCCCTTCCGCTCACTCTCCCTTCTTGTCTCTCTAAAAGCAATGAAAAGAAATGTCCTTGGGTAAGGAAAATAAAATAATAAAATAAAATAAAATAAAATAAAATAAAATAAAATAAAATAAAATAAAATAAAGTGTGATTCCTAATTTTAAAAAAATTTAAGAAAGGTAAGCTAGAACTTAAGTTTTCATTGTAATTTTGAAATATGGGCACCTAACTTAAAAGCCTGTAACACTGTACACATGCCCAATACAATATGGCTGAGGAGGAGTTCAGCTTATAGGCATCTAGTTTACAGTCTCTGAATTAGAGGAACCTACTGTAGATTTCATGTATTAATGTCCAAGTTCTGGGTCCCTCATCCTGGGCACAATTGGCTTGAAGTAGGGCTGCACCTAAATCATGAATGGACTAAATTGGTAAGAAAGAGGTGAGAGCAAGCACCTGTTGTGCACCGTTTCTGCACTGCACATGAAAAATACAGTTATTACTTCCTCTCAATAATGTGAAAAGTGGTGTGATGCTGTGATTTATAATAAAAAATGTGTATTTGGTCTTTGTCCTGTTTCTGGCACAGGATTCCTAAAACCATTGGAATTTCCTAATCTCTGAGAGCCACAAAGGTGTCTTGTTATGTTAATGCGGTGACTTTTGAAAAGCACTTAAAAATGGGGGCTGGTTGTCCAGAGAACCAGCCAAGTGATTGGAAGGTTAGAACTTCAGTATCTTCCCCACCCCAACTCTGGGGAAGAAAGAAGAGCTGGAGGTTAAATCAGTCACCAATGGCTAAAGATTTAACCAATCATGCTTATGTAAAGAAGGCTTCATAAAAACCTAAAAAGAATGGGGTTCAGACAGCTCATGGGCTGGAGAATACGTGAAGGCGTGAAAAAGCGGCTCAGAAGGGCACAGGCGCTTTGTACCCTTCCCGCATACCTTGTTTGCTCTGTCCATCTCTTCTTCATCTGGCTGTTGATTTGTATCCTCTAATATCCTTTGTAATTAATCAGTAATCTAGTGAGTAAAGGGTTTTCCTGATTTCTGTGAGTCATTCTAGCAAACTAACTGAACTGAAAGAGGGGAGGTGTGAACCTCTGGTTTATGGCCTTTTGGTTAGCAACACAGGTGACAACTTGGACTTGAGATTTAAGTCCAGAGGTGTAGAGGCAGTCTTGTGGGACCAAGCCCTTAAGCTGTGGGATCTGTTGCTGTTTCCAGGTGGATAGTACCAGAATTGAGTTGAATTGTCGGACACTCAGCTGGCTCTGAAAATTGGTGGAAAAGGGGGAGAAACCCTGCAAGCATGAGAATAGGTACTAGATCCTTGGGTGGGCATTGTCATCTCCCTTCATAGAGGATAGAACTGAAACTCAGACTTGCTTAAGTTCCCATAGCCCATATCGGCAGGACAGGGATTCAAATTCAGATCGATCTGGCACCAGAGCCCATGTCCTTGACCAGTTTTCAAAATTACTTGTCAAGCCACAGAAATGAAAATATTGTTCACCACTGGCATAATAGATAAATTCCAAAATCTCAGTAGCTTACCCAAATAGAAATTATTTCTCACTCATGTAACACTCAAAAGTATGTATCCATCTGATCAGTGGACACCTATCCAATCATTCAGAGAACTTGCTCCTACTATCGATCTAGTTCAGCTTGATATACTTGTGATTTTCAAGGAATAAAATATGGGAAGAGGGCATAGAAAATATTGAATTAAAGATATTTGTGGACAGGGCTTGGAAATCATGGACATTACTTTCAATCACATGTCACGTCTTAGCCTCCAGTCACATGATCATACAGGGAAAACGAGGAGTCTGGGAAATGTAATCTGGTTATGGTCCAGAATGGAGAAGAACCTGGTTCAGTAAACATCTGGAATCAACACCACCAAGGTTTGGTGGCAACATTCCCATCTGAGATGTGATAATATTTTCATCCACCTAGATTCACTGCATCCTTTTTTGATGTTGATGGTGGTGGTCATGGTGGTGTTGGGGGCTTCTTTGAATTAGATGACAGAATTTCAGCTTATCTTGTCCATGAGATGATAATAAAGTCTTATAAACAGCTACTTTATCACGAACTTGATAGGCTTCCTCTGCATGAGAGCATTACCGAGGCCATTTCTTTCTGATAGTTTATAACCCTAACAAAGTTATGATGTGGACATTCCTTTAAATCCCATAATCCATCATCAGCAATGGTATCATGTAGTAACGCCCACTTTTAAATTGAATGTCAGTGCTCTACATTAACAATTCACTGGAAAGAAATGACAAATAATTTCATGGCTTAAGAGCAGCAGACAGATGAGTTCAGTGAAAAGGAGGCCTGATACCAGTAGGAGGTGAACAAAATGTGTAGCCTTCAAATTAAGGGTATTTGCTCTCCATGTTTCTAATTGCATAATTTAGTACCCCTAAGGGTCCTTAGCTCATTCTTTTTAGATGAGCAGCAAGATGTCTGTTCTTGTTTGTCTTTGTTTCTGGCTGCTCCATGTTTGTTTTAGAGCAGTGGGTACAGCGGCCTTGGAAATTTAAATTATTTGCTTCAAGGTATGAACCAGTTTCTTACTTTCATTTAAAAGGAAGATATTTTAGGGTATCTCCCTTTTCTCTCCCTTGAGATTTTTCTTTCCTTTTTAAACTCTTCAAGGAAGAATAGCACTTTAGCCTCGGTTTATTGGAACGGTTTGTAAATGCATCTGCGATTCAGCTTCTGCACACAATGTCTTTTTTAATGCATGGAGCAGCCCCATAGGACATTGTTTGCACTCAGCACTGCTGCCTCGCATTAACCACGGTAGGAAAGAGGGGCCGAATGGCTGTTTTATGTAACCTCTATTCTGGGCTTCTGTAGAAAGAGGAAACTGGTAACAACATAATAGCAATGAATCCTTTGTCTCTAGGAGCAAGCTCCTATCTAAAAACAGGACATCTGCTCCATCTGCTCCATCTTCTCCAGGCTTGCTATTCCTTCCCTTCTAAATACTCTGGCCACTATGTAGGAAAAAAGGATGTAATTAAAGGTTAAGAAAAACAAATGGCATAATTTGTTTAGCGATAGAAAGTAAAGAAAGTGCAAATCCTCCATCCTCGCAAATCTCATAAGAAGCTGTTCTCCACATCAGTTTCAGTCACTGAAGAGAGGTTACAATTCAATCTGAGTTCACAGAGATCTGTGGCACCACAATTTCACTATGTCCTCTATCAGAAAATCAATCACCTTCTATCAGAAAATAAAAAAAACACATGCCTTGTCCAAAATACACCAGATATTAACTGTCTCCCTCAGCCTGAGAAGGTCCAGCACTCTGGCTCCTGGCAGTGCATCCAGGGAGCTCACAGAATCCAAGGAAAAAAGTCTTTATATCCTCATCCAGTGGCTATGCATCCTTTAAAACCACCTGCTCCTCCCAGAGACTCTAGCCTCCCTCACTCCTAAGAACTATTAGCCTGAAAAGGCTGAGATCAGGGTGCCAGGACGGCCAGGCTCTGGTGAAGACTTCTTCCTCGCTTGCAGACAGCCATCTTCTTGCTGTGTCCTCACACATTATAGCATAAAGGCCCCCCTCATGCCTTGATTACCGCCCATAGGTCCCACCTCCTAACTAACGTCTTCACACTGGGGATTAGTTTCAACAAACTTGCAGTCCATACAAGGAAATTAAAACCACAATGAGATATAGCACCACTTTACACCCTGGAGGATGGCTATAATTGAAGAGTTAAAAAAAAGAAAATACATTTTGGCAAGGATGTAGAGAAACGAGAACAATTATACCCTTTATACATTGCTGGTAGGGATATAAAATGGTGCAACTGCTGTGGAAAACAATTTGGCAGTTTTTTAAAAAGTTAAGCATAGAATTACTATTTGACTCAGCAATTACCCTCCTAGGTATATACCCAGAAGAACTGAAAAGAATCACTCAAGCAAATGTTCCCACGTGGATATTCAAAGCATCATAATTTACAATTGCTAAAAGGTGGAAACAACCAAAATGTCTGTAAATGGGTGAAGGGATAAACAAAATATAGCACATACACAAAATGGAATATTATTTGGCCATAAACAGAAATGAAATTTCAATACATGTTGCAACGTAGATAAAATTTGAAAACATTATGTTCAGTGAAAGAATTTAGACACAGAAGGCCACACATTGTATAATTCCCTTTATAGCAAATAGCTAGAAGAGATAAATCCCTATAGAAACAGAGTTCAAGTGCAGGTTGCTGGGTGCTGTGGGGAGGGAGTGATGGGATCGATAGCTTTATGGCTGTGGAGTTTGATTTTGGGTCAATGAAAATATTTTATAACTAGAGAGAGTGATTGCACAACAGTATGAATGTTAGAAATATTGCTGAATTGTAAAATTTGAAATGGTTACTTTTATGTTGTACAAATTTTACCTAGAAAAGAAAAAGTCTCTGTGTGCATTCACGAAAACCTTGTGAGTCCCCACTCTGCTGCGGTGTGACCAGAGCTCCCACCTCGTAAACTTTTCATTCCCTCCCTTTGTCCTGTATTATGGATTGAATGTTTGTGTTCTCTCAGGATTTGTATGTTGAAATCCCAGCCCTAATATGATGGTTTTAGAAGCTTATTGGGTCATGGAGGAGAAGCCCTGGCTGGTGTGGTTCAGTGGACTGAGCGCAAGCCTGTGAACCAAAGGGTCACTGGCTCAATTTCCAGTCAGGGCACATGTCTGGGTTGTGGGCCAGGTCCTTAGCGGGGACACATAAGAGGCAACCACACATTGATGTTTCTGTCACTCTCTTTTTCCCTCCATTCCCTTCTCTCTAAAAATAAATAATATATTATTTAAAAAGTGCTCTTCTGAGCTCTCTTGCCCTCTCTGGCCCCTCCCCCAAGTGAGGACCCAAAAAACAGTAGCCTGGAACAAAGTTCTCGGCAAGACTCGGCCGTGCTGGCACCCTGATCTCAGACACAGCTTCTAAACCATTGTGGCTGTTGAAAGCCCCCCAGCCTGTGGTGCTCTGTCAGAGCAGTCAGAGCAGACTAAGACACCGGCCGCCTCACCACCATCCTACCAGTCCCAGTCCCCACAGGAGAATGCACCGGGTGCCAGAGGCTCACTTGTCTTTGTATTCTCATTTGTACCAAGTTTACCATCACTGACCTAGTCTACAAACTGTGGGCATGCCAGGGGCAGGACAGCTCAGCAATACCATGGATTGCCAAATCCGTGCACACTGATAAGCAGCTAAAAATAACCATGGTAGGCAGAATGTTTCTAAATAGGAATGTGGTACGCTTGCAAGTGGGCACGAAGCAGAACGTGGCAGTGCCGCAGAGAGACGGCAGATGGGTGGTTTAGACACAGCTGCTGTCGCTGAGGGGAGAGACTTGCAGATTACCACAGAGATAGGGGACAATGAAGATTTATTTGGGGAGAACATTTCAAGGGCATAAAGAATGTAAATAGTCATTTCCCACCCAAAACTCAAATAAAGGGATTATAACATCAGATTTGGAGTGATGAGTGAGAATTAAAATCTGGTATGGTGCATAGCCTTTAACGTGGGGGATATTGGAATGTCCAACAGAGTTTCCCACAGTGCTGAGCACGCTCCTATGGTGATGACTGATAACGCTGTGTAACCTGAGAGGACCGGAGACAGAAGTTTACATTCTGGAGCAATTGTTGAGAATGTATTTAATGCTGTGGAAGAGAGAACTTAATTTAGTCACTTTCAAGCAATCTTTACCTTGTCAGGCTCATCTCTCTCTTCTGTGGCATCAGGCAGATGGAGGAGCCAGATGTACCTGCCCTCTGTCTTCCGCCATAGTCTACTGAGATGCAGCTCCCTACCTCTAGGCTTTGGTCACCTGTAAATCTTGTTTAGACTATTAGCACCTCCGGGGAGTCTGTAATGTACTAAAAATTACATCAGCCTGAACAGTGTGATATAATTTATATGTTAGTTAAAACTATATTTTAGGGTAGTTGGTTGCTTGATTCTGCGACTCACACTCCTAGCGTTGTAGGCTGGCTGGCACACTGTAGGGGTAGCTACTGTTTTTTTTGTTGGTGTTGTTTTATTTTGTTTTGTTTAAACTGAATAAATCCATAGTATTTACTTTATGCCAGCCTACTGGGCTACAAGCTTTGAAAACACGAAGTCATAGAAACACACCAATAATAAATATAAGCACTTTGGTTATGTTTACCTGCTGTCAACTTCAGAGACTTTAGGAATTAGCATGATGGGTTTTCATAGATAAGATTAGCGGTATGCGAATTGTGTGGTATGGCTAGAATAGTGCAGAGACACCCTCACTTTGGCCTGAAAGTCTAACCAGCTTTGCCGCCTTGTTTCTAAAGAATAACACTGGAGGCTTGACCTCTACACAGTCCCATGACCAACTCCAGGATGGGAAGATTCTGGTTATGTAGTACTCACTCTACTGAAAATAAGCCCATCTTCACAATATGGTTCTATGTGCCGTAAGTGAGCTTTTAACCCAGGATTGGTTTGATGAGCTTTAAGGACAGAAAGCTGGAATTCATCACATTGCTTTATGCCTACTTGCAGTCAAATGTGTATCTAGTAAGTGTCCAAATGACTTGTTCTTTTTTTAAATTTTTTCCCTTTAAAATTTGTTTGCATTATAGTCTCATAGAGGAACTATTGCTAGCCCTTACTCATCTCAAACACTCTGGTGACTCCTGTGATCTGCTGGAAAGAACCCAAACTGGCTCTAGGAGCATCACAACACTAGGTCCGTGTCTGGCCTCAAGTCTGAGGCTGGGCCCTAAGACCCACCACAAGGAAAATAAATCATTTGTAGTGCAAGTGAGGGATAGTCTTGTACCCAAGAAAGAGGTGTACAACCACATTTTTTCAAAAAGTGTTCCAGGGAGACTGCTGGTGAGGGACCACCTTAGAGATCAAACATTTATCCAGAGGGAGCTAGAAATCCAGGTACTTGACTGCCATTCTCACAGTCTTTCCCCTTTACCAAAAAGAGAGGTGGCCTTTATCATTACCTGAGTGGCAGTGACGCAACAAACTCTTGGATTCACAAACCCAGCAGTTACCGTGCTGGCCTCGAGTAGCCCAAAGCTTCCAGGTATGTGGGAAGGTCAGGAGGTGGCATTAGGGTCTCGGGAGTAGGGACAAGTGCCATTATGTACTGGGGAGAGTGCTGGCCCTTATGGGCTCCTGGTCTGGATCTGGTCACTTTACTGTGTGACTTTGAGAAAGTTTTATTGTCTCTTGAAGTTTTAGCTTTATCGTCTGTAAAATAGATAAAATAATCCATGCTCTATATACTCCATAGAGTTTTTGAGAGACTAAAATGAGTTAAAATTATGTGATAGTGTTTGGTAAATTATGAAATGCTACATAACTATGAAGGATTATTATTATTCACCCATAGCAATTAAAAAAACCCAAATGTAAATTTATAAATTAGAAAGTCATTACGTGCTAAAAATATTGTTCCAAATCTAATTAAATTAGAACAATGGTTCATTTATCAATTTATATGCTAAGTATCCAAAGAGCAATGCTATGAAATGTAACTAATGAACAGAAATAGACCAAAATAATAGGTTTGTTATATAGCTAAAGCAACTACCTATATGTGAGCCAAGTCTTAACAATTGTATTCAGAACCCATTTTTCAAAAGACTGGAAATCAGGGCCTTAGTAACACCTGGATTGCTTAAGCCCCTTATAAATTGTTAAAATATATACAATCTTTTTATTTACATCTTTCGAAATGTTTTGAATGCATTTGCTCACTTGATTATCCCAAAATGCTTTGAAGGTCAATGGAACACTTGTCCTCAGTGTACGTACAAGAAACTGAGCTTCAGATAGTAGGAATGTCACTCCAAAGTCATACAATTATTAGGCACTGCAAGTGCAGCTGGAATTCACTCGCAGGTTTTCTCACTTACGGTTCTGTATACTTCCTAATCTACCACAGATACTGGGAACTATTTGGATGGGCAATCTGGACTGTTCAGCTTCTCTTCCCACCCCTGGCCTTCTCAAGCAAACACACAGTCACCCCCTTTCCCAGCAAATTGGCACGAATCACCGCTTCATTTTGGCCCCAGGGGCAGTATTCACTAAGGTCCCTGGGCTCAGCTCTGAGCTGGATATCTTTGCAAATCACACTAGTATTTTTTGTTTTCATTTGTTGCTTTGGAATATAAGAAGTGAAGCTTCCTAGGGTCCCCCATCTTTGTACATTTTTGAATTCTATGGGGTCTTGTGTGCATATGAATTTAGCCTCAGAAGCTCTGAGGAGCTGGGAGCCCTGACTTCTATGAGGAATGACAGTTGGAGATGGCAAAAGTGGTTCTGCACACCCAGGGTAAGACCAAAGAGGGTAGTAAGGAAGACTAATTCTTGGCAACTATCTCTTTGTGGGATTCACATATAAGTAGAGGAGAGAAGCTGAATTTCCTTTTTCTTTCTTATTTGTAATGATGTGGTATATTTTAACACATGTTTCTAACAGCATCCCATTCCTTAAGCTTCCCCTTGAATCTCTTTGAAGCAGAGATTCAAATTTGGAGACCTATGTGTCACCTGGGGTCTTTTCCCCATTGCACTGCCCAGGTGACTGAGCTGGGAGGGTCGTGGCATGCAGACTGACACTGTGGTCCTTCACTTGCCTCCCTGGGGTGGTTTTTATCCACCTGATTGTGAGTATAATCAGGGAATAATAGCATGGGCCCTCTTCTCCCTTATTTCTTTTTTGTTGCTATTTAAAATAGAAAAGAAATATAGCTTCAGTGATTCTATTTACTCCACACAATAGAGATAAAGCCCACGGGCGGCACTGTAGATTTCTTCAGGGAATATAATTGGGCTGAGAGTAGAAGGTGCTGCTGGAAGCATTTATTTCTGGCAAACAATTTTTCATTTGATGGAGGATGGGAAGCAATAGAAATAAGTGAATATATTCACATGAGGATTTTAAAAAAATAATGATTTGAGGATTATGCTTCTGAAAGAGTGGGTATTCATTCTGTGGGACAGCACGGGGGTTGGGAAGTGTTGAATAAACACATACGCACACACACACGCATAGACTGACAATCCTAAACTTAAAAATGAACCTCTGAGCCCTGGCTGGTGTGGCTCGGTGGACTGAGTACCAGCCTGTGAACTAAAGGGTGGCTGGTTTGATTCCCAGTCAGGGCACATGCCTGTGTTTCGGGCCAGGTCTCCAGTAGGGGGTGTGTGAGAGGCAACCACACATGGATGTTTCTGTCACTCTCTTTCTCCTTCCCTTCCCCTCTGTCTAAAAATAAATAAAATCTTAAAAAAAAAAATGAACCTCTGAGAGGGCAGCCATTTTGAACAACTTTTCAAAGAAACAATGCTCAGCTTTTTAAATTTAAATTCTTTCTTTCTCTTTCTTTCTTTCTTTCTTTTTTTCAAGAAAAGCAAGGATTAAGTACGTGTAAACCAAGGGTTAAATAAAGCCATACATATTTAAAAAATAATCGTCGGAGATTTTAAGTACAAACAGTGCTTGACAAATTTTGTATTCAAATTCAATTTACTTCTATAAATTCTTACTGAGCACATGTTATTATAACTGGGCTTAGCCTGTCCTTTCTTCTCCTTGATTCCCAGCTCAGACTTCAACTAAGGCTAGTTTCAGGTGGATGCCAGAGAAACGAAAAAGACTACAGCTTAATATAGATGTGACTGTTATGTTAGTTGTTGAGAGGACTTTTTGGCTCTCTTCAGACCTTTCTGGTCCCCAAGATGGGCCCTCAACATCAGGTTCCCATGGAGAAGAAGTCACTTTTATATGTGGCCCTCTGCTCTTCCCCCTGGGGTTCGTACCATTCTGCACTTGCATTATAGGCTATTTATTTTCCTGTAGATGAGCCATGTGGCCCAGCCATAGAAGAGTATGCTCCTTGTTGGTGACCTATTTAGTTATCTGAAGTACCTTCCTCAGCTACTTGACTTGTTCCAACTCCACCATGAAACTTCTTCATTACTCTCCAAGATGAAGCCAGAAACTTGGCTGCATTCCTTATTCTTCTTTTGCATCCAGCTGCAGAGGTCTGCCTCTTCTGTTTCAAGGCTGGGGCCCGCCAGCCTGAATCTAATGGAAATCAGAGGCAGGTCTCACTTCATGCTTTTAGACCGAGGGGCATTGCTAATTCCAGCTCACCTACACATGATTAGCTCACCCCCGGTCCAAGAAATGATCAATCCCCAGTTCATTTAGAGGATTGATTTAGGTATTCTTCCACCCATCCCAGAGCATTTAAGACATCCTTTATTGTTAGTTAATCAAGATCATTTTAATCAAGGGTGGGGAAGATGTAATTTCCTCAAAGAAGACTGACTCCAGGACACATTGATAGGGAAATGATAAGAGGCATGACCAATTCTTGTTAACCAATGTTACCCTGTTAAATTTAAACCCAGAAGCATGGCCAAAACTAAATACTGCTCTGTGGCCAAACACAGGTCTCAGTATGACGGGAAAGCGCTTAGGTGGGCTCACAAGACAGAACCTCTAAGCATGATTGACCCCAATTCAGCACCCAGTCGGATTGTGATTCTAACTTAATATCTGTTTCCTTTCAAATCTGTCGAAATTCCCTCATAATCTCATAGTGATAGTGTAAGTAAATGTGAATGTGCTTTAAAAAGTGAAAGCTGGGATATAAATATCAAGTGTTGTTGTTTATGCTTATATCTAGTCCTACAGCTTCAATGCAATCCACTGATATATTTTTCTATCCACAGTTATAGCCCTTTTTCTTTATCACTTTAGACATGTGGCTGTGTGTCCAAAAGCAGATATAAACATATTCACAAAGAGAGATGACTGTGACTGTGGTTATAAATGGTTACACATGTGCTTTTAGCTCTTTTTTTAATCCCCGCTGCAAATGACTATGTCTTGAAATGCTCTAGTGAGCTATGTTTTGCCTTTAAAAGCTGGTGATCCAAAAATAAGACTTGGGCTGAGTCATCAAGCCCTGGGCTAGGGGAGGGATGCGGTGGAGGAGGAAGTGAGGAGGTTTTTCTAGTGAGGATGCACTGAACGCAGTGGGAGGGCTTTCTCCCGGGGATTGGCAACCTATGGCCCATGGGCTATATTTACCCCTCGTTTTGTTAATAAATAAAGTTTTATTGGAACATGGCCACATTCATTCATTTGGGTATTGTCCATGGCTGCTTTTGAGCTACAATGGCAGAGTTGAGTAGCAATAGAAACTGTATTTGGTTGGAAAACCTAACATATTGTCTATCAGGCCCTTTAGGAAAAGTTTATGGACCTTGGCTTTTTTCTAACATCTATAAACCCATCATATATTTTACATTTTTCTATACTTTAATTCATCTTACCAGCATAACACTCTGTGAAGTAGCTATGGTTTGTGTCTTTATGCCCTATTTTGCTGATGAGAGAAATGAAGCTCAGAGAAGCCATATGTCCCAATTCCATCACCTAGAAGAAACAAAAAGGGACTTGAACTAAGATTTCTCAGTGTTACTTTGATCCTTCGTGTGTTCCTTCACCATATCAGCTTCTGAGTGGGAGCCTTCCTATGGTGTCTACTTGAAGGTGAATACTCTATCTATCTATCTATCTATCCCAAGCTTATTGAGGTATGTGGGGATGAAGATTGAAATTCAGCTTATTAGACCAGCCTTCCTTAGACTCAACACTGTACTGAATTAGAATGTAAAGAACAGTGGTTTAAAATCAATAGACAACAACTGCTGGCGAGGTTGTGAAGAAAAGGGAACCCTAGTACATTGCTGGTGGGAATGCAGACTGGTGCAGCCGCTGCAGAAAATAGTATGGAATTTCCTCAGAAAACTAAAAATAGAACTGCCTTTTGACCTGGCAATTCCACTGCTGGGATTATACCCTAAGAATCCTGAAACACCAATTTAAAAGCACCTATGCACCCCGATGTTCATAGAAGCACAATTTACAATAGCCAAGTGCTGGAAATAGCCTAAGTGCCCATCAGCAAATGAGTGGATCATAAAACAATGGTACATCTACAAAATGGAATACTATGCAATAGGAAAAGAGGAGCTCCTACCCTTCATGACAGCATTGATGGAACTGGAGAGCATTATGCTAAGTGAAATAAGTCAGGTGGTGAAAGACAAATACCATATGATCTCACCTGTAAGTGAGATCAACAAAACAAACAGGCAAGCAAAATATAACCAGAGGCACTGAAATAAAGAACAAACTGACAGTAACCAGAGAAGATGGGGAAGGGGGATAATGAGGAAAAGAAAGGAAAGAGTTGTCAAAGAACATGTATAAAGGACCCATGGACAAAGCCAAAGGGGGGTAGGATTGAGGGTGGGAGGTGGGGGTGGGTGGGGCAGGGGGAAGTGGTGGCAGGAAAATGGAGACAACTGTACTTGAACAATAGTGAAAGAAAGAAAGAAAGAGAAAGAAAAAAGGAAAGAAAGAAAGAAAGAAAGAAAGAAAGAAAGAAAGAAAGAAAGGAAGGAAGGAAGGAAGGAAGGAAGGAAGGAAGGAAGGAAGGAAGGAAGGAAGGAAGGAAGGAAGGAAGGAAGAAACAACAACAACAAAAAGTGGTTTAGGACCCCACCTTCTTGCTTTCTGCACCTAACTACCCGAGGAACCTTGGGCAAATCACTTAGTTCTTCTGGGTCTAGGTTCTCCATTTGTACCATAAATAGATACGTGAAAAAAAATCTCTAAATCAATGACAACATGAACTTTCTACAAAATACATCTTTCCTTTCCAAACCGTGAATTGCAGTACTCCTTTACACAGCCCCTCATAGCGCCGGCAGGCTCAGGCATCCGGTAATGGCAGCTGAGTTGCACAGGTGGCTGGGGAGACAGCAGCCAGCAGAAGGGCGACAGGGCTCCTAAGCTCTTCTGTCTCTGGCTTTGTGTCTTGCTCCCTGGGTCCCCTTGTTATAACTCCTGCCTGTCCCTTACATTTTCTGCAAAACTGCAACTCTGCAAAGAGTCTGGCGAGGGGGCTGGTGTCTGTGTAAAAAAGAAACAAAGAGAACAGTCACTTATTTTGTTACCAAAGAGTCTTTCTTTTTTCCTTTTAATGGAATGTGCTATTTTTAAGTCTCGTCAGCCTGCAAGTGCATGTGCAGCAATTGCCCTGAACACATTTGAATAATGTCTCCGCATCGCTCTGTGATGTGGTGCAGAACGGCAACTTTGTACTTTGCATTTTTATTGTGATGAAGATATTTTATGACAGTATTTGAATCTCAACAAAAATTTTCCTGAAAAAAAAGTCATTTCTAGACCAGTTATACAGAAGGAGGATAGCCCAGACCAGTGTCCTCTTGGACAATTTGGGTCGGGGAATGTCTCGTCTCCACAGTGGTAAGGAACCCTGGGCAAATTCTAGAAGTCAGTGACCACTACATTTGCAGTCTCGAATGGTCCCGTTCAGCCTCCTGCCCACCTGGCTGCATTAGGGTCAACCTCAGGGCAAAATAGGCAATGTCAAAGACTGCCCCATTGCCCTGCAATCTTTTCTTCTCTGCAGTCCCACGTTTTCCTTTCCCTATGCCTAAATTGAATGTGCCTTTCACAGTGTATCAGACAGGCCCCAGTCAATACAGATATTTTGGTACATGGAAATTGGTACCAGATATTGCAGGAGCTGAAAATTCAAAGTTGTGAATTCAGAGTTGTGAGGCAACCAAGAGATTTAGCAAGAACAGGAAACTGCGATCATCTCTAGAACGGGAGAAACACGGGGAGGAGATGGCATTACCAGATCTAGGAGCCCAGTCTTTCCAGCCAAAACTGGGCTTGTGTCAGGAGCTCCCTGTAGAGGGTGGGTCCACAGAGGGGGATTGTTTGAAGGGAGCTGGTACCATGGAGGAGACAGCCGTTTCCAGAGATGCAGCTCAAAACTGAGGGGATGGGGGACAGAAATTCCCTGGCTTCTCCCTTCTGTCTGTCTTCCAGTCTCCTGCCAATGACTCCTATTACCTGGACTCAACAAATTAGCAAGACAGCCTTGGAAATATAGTTTTCATGGGTCGGATTCTGTAATTCAAGCCAGAGTAGAAAAGGGTAGGGAATTAATTTAAAGGAAACAGGCCAAAAAAGCAAAAAGTACCTTGCAGAGCACAGCACAGCACTGTCAACCTCTATTACTCTTAAAGACATCTCCATTGTTCTGGTAAGATTTCCTTCTGCACACAGGGCATGCCTGTGACTAGAGGTGACAGAAACGAAACCACAGGAAATGGGTGTGCCTGCAGACCTGGGTGTAGGCAATGGGTGAGTGTAGTACAGAGCCAGGGGTCACAAGGATGTGTGTTGGTGACTGGGAGTAAAAATTGGTGGTATTGATTGAAAGGGGGCTATACCAGAATTGAAAATTATAGGAGATCCTTATGATCAGACATGATGGCTGCACTGTAGTTCCTGAAGGCCAGCTCATTTTAGGGCTGGATTCCAGCTAGCAGCTACTGGCTTAAAGAGCAGGCTTCCTGAGGGAGAAATTGGACAGCTGTGAGCCCAGAGTTTAGGCTCCCATCAATCAGAACAAAACTGAAGCCGTGACCCCAATCCTAGCAATGCGTACCCAAGCCTGGCCCTCTACACAGAACCAACACATTTAAACGTCATAACCTCCAAGTTTACAAAAGTCAGTTTCAAATAGTAAGCTGCATTCCAAACAACTACCCAGGTAGCCTACCCAATTTGCCCCAAACCTATTTTTCATGGCCTTGATTTTCTTATTCTAAAGATTAGATTTTTATATCCACCTCTGGTTATTTTTCTCTCCATTGTTTTGAGACTGTTTGAAACACCTCTGAGACTGTTTTTCTCTGCCGCTTCTGGCTTCGTCTTCTCCCACTGTCTTGGGAAGAACTCCTTGCTCTGGCTCCTGGGCTTTCAGGATGTTTCTTCCTCCGCCCCCTCTGGCGCCCTTCCTCTGCCTGCCACGCCGCCTTGCCCTGCAGGAAGGGTGCATTCTGAGAAGCGGAGAAGCCATGTGTCAAACAGTAAGGGAATAGAGATTCTGTTGGATAGATAGGCTAGATAAGTGTGGTAGGGACCGTGGACGAATGGGGTTCCTAATGCGAGAAAATTCATCCTGGGCCAGTCAGGGAAATGTGGCTGTCAAGAGCTAAGCACATGAACTCTTTTCCCATATATCATCGGCTTTCTCATTGGCCAGCAACATGTGTGCCCCTTCATCTATCATAGAAACTCCCAGGGATCTGTCACCTAATATTTTTAAAAATGATGACCACTTTCTCTGTTTTCAAGTTTTTCTTTATTGGTGTATTTGTTTGTTAAGAGATAATCAGTCACGTTTTCTGTATTTAAATATCAATACTACTTTTGACTAGCTCGGTGACTTCAAAGAATAATTTAACCTTTCTAAGTCTCAAATCCTGCATCTGTAGAAGAGATGTAATATTAGTATCTCTCTTATAGGGTTGCTTTGAAAATTTAAATTGAACAGTTTCATTAAAAACTTAATATAATAAGTGTTCAATAAATGATGTTTGATGTCATTATTATCATCACTATTATGATCTTCCTCCTCATATCGTCATTGACTGAGCAGTAGAAATAGTGTTCCTGGCTCTCCACTCCTTTGATACCTCCCACAATAATGTTATTAGCTTGTTTTTAATGTTTTCTCTTACCAGTCACTATCAGACAGATGATGGTAGGTACAATATATGTCATAATAAAAAAAAATCTTACAAAAGCCTCATTCTCATGGTCCCTGGCCAGTAATTCCTAAACCTTTTATTACTTTTGGGTCTCAGTAGACTTCCTGGCCTTCTATTTTTTTTTAATCAAGAAACATCAGAACTTCCTGGGCTCTCTTTCTAGTCTCTGTTATTTCTTTGCCTCAGGAGAATCCCACTCTCCAGTACTTATGTTCAGGTTTATATTTTGGGTTCCTTAAGTCTCATCTGTAGATGGCCACTTACCTCCTAGGCCTCTGTCGTTCTCCTGTGAACTCAACTTCCAAAAGTTTCCAAAAAGAATAAAACTTGCCTTTTCAGGAGTTTGAGGTTAAGAAAAAGTGAGGTGCTATTTATAAAACCCTCAGATGTGGCTAGTCTTCTGAAACTGGGCATCCCCTGGCCATCAGCTGAGTGACACCACGGCTGATTTCTAGGCTCATGTCCTTGTTTTTTCAGTGTATTATTTACCAGATCAGGAGTTGGAAATGTGGATAATGGATTGTCACAGAAAAGATTTGTTTACATCTGGGCACTCTCACATCTGTTATTGGTAGTGGGATCAGAACCCAGGGCCCCAGACACAGTCCAGTAGATTTTTTTATCCAATATACTCACAAAAAATTAAAATCCCAATATTTTAGAAAAGATTAAAAATGGGACACAAGAGGAGATGAAGGAGAGAAAAGAAACTTATACCTGTGGCTGTGGCCTAGGCATGATCCTATAGTTGATAGCTGAGTGGACATATGACCTAAATTCAAATTGTAGCTCCAATTCCTATTAACTGCATGATATAGAGCAAGTTTCTTAATGGCTCATGCCCCGGTTTCCTTATTTGAAAAATAGGAAGAATAATATCTACTTTATAAGATTCAGAGGAAGTGTAGATGGATTAATACATGTAAAACACTTAGATTACTGACTGGCTCAGGAAATAAGCAACCTGACAAAAAAATCACAGAAATCTCAGTGGTGTGCAATAACAGGCATTTGTTTCTGAGATGGCTGTGGATCAGCTAGAGCAACCCTAAGCTGAAGGTTGCATGGGGGTGCTCCATATTTCTCTCATCCTCCTTGGGCCAGTGAGCTAGGCAAGGATTTTCTTCTATTTTTATGGCAGAAGCACCAAGGGGCAATCCCCAACAAGCAAGCTCATTTAACCCTCACTTCCTTCTCATCTGGTGACATCTTGTTGGCCAAGCAAGTCATGTGGATGAGCCCAACCTCCAGGACCAGGGAATTATATTCTGTCTTTGTTGGAGGAACTGCAGAGTTACATGGCCAAGGACATGGGTTTGAATGGGAGAAAGTATGAAGAATTTGGACACATAACATTGGCATATAATAAAAGTTTCCTTAATGTTAGCTATTTGAGGTAGTATTATCTCTAGACACTTTTGAAAGAAGATTCTGTTTCCTACCACATGTATGTAATACCCTTTTTATCTTCACAAGCACCACCCTTATGTGGTCTCACTACTCACTGCTCTGAAGGGACTCCTGATGATGCCCCTCACCTAGGACCTGTATAGCAGTACCCCATGCAGGCTCAGAGTGGCAACACAATTTCTCCTCATTCCAAGAGGGCTGCAGGGAATCTGAAGAAAAGCTGGCTGCTTCATACAGTAACACTGCAATTAGTATATTTATTTTAATAAAAGTTTCATAATAAAAGTTTTAATAGCACAAAAAGTTAGCCAATATTGTTGGCTTATAAAAAGAGATACTCAGGTATCTGGGAAACATGAAACATTGGTGTTCTTACTGAAGAACACCCAAGAGAATATCAAGTTGACCTTGCTGTTTCCAGGCTGAGTGATGGCCTCCCAGGACTGTCTCTGTTCTAATCTCTGCAACTTGTGAATATGTCACCTTATAAGGCAACAGGGACTTTGCAGTTGTGATTCCAATAAGAATCTTGAGATGGGGAAATTTTTAGATTTTCCATGTGGCTCCAATGTAATCACAAGGATCTTCATAACGAGAAGATTGTAAAGTTAGAGTCAGACTGAAGACAACACGAAGATGAATGTAGAGGGACACATAGAGAGAGATTGGAAGATTCCACACTACTGGTTTGAAAGATGGAGAATGGGGCCACAAGCCAAGAAATGCAGCCAGCCTCTAGAAGCTGGAAAAGACAAGGAAATAGATTCCTCCCTAGAGTCAGAAGAAACATAGTCCTGATGACCTATTTTAGGACTTCTGACCTTCAGAACTGCAAAAGAATAAATTTGTGTTGTCTATAACCACTATCTGTGGAAAAGCCCATAAATTTTCTCTCTGCTAGGCCATAGGACCTACACCTCTTAGTCAATGAAACTAATACTGTGCTTTTGATAAGACAAAAAGTTAAGAGACCAAGCATGTAGGCTGTCTAGAGTTCTAGCAAGCTGGCTCAAACACAGACTTTTTAAATGTCTATCTGTCTCATGTGTACTTGAGACAGCCTTTCAAAAGTTCTGTTGCCCAGCAGGACCTAGAGGGCATGATTTGTTTCCTAGTTTCTTCTACACCTAGCCTTTTAGAATATTCACTTTCAGAGCACAGCTGGAACTTCTGTGGCTACCTAGGTCTGCCTTATGGATAGGCAATATAAGCAAGTAACAAATTCTGAAGTGTGAAGGGTGAGCTCATCACTGGTCCTGGAAAGGATTTGATTAATCTGAAAATAACAGAAAACACACGTGGCTTAAGTAAATGAATTCATGTCTCTGTGTCTTAAATAAAAACAAAACCCAAAAAACTGACATCAGATAAGGAAGACTGATACATAGGTACAGTTAGGAGGGGGACAGCCTCCTTCCGTCTTCCTGCTCTGCAGCCTAGAGCATGGCTTCATAATCAAGGTTGATTTGTTGTCCAAGCTGACTGGCAGAGGTCCAGCCACTCTCTCTGTGTTTTTGGCAGGAAGAAGGAAAATTAGGGAATGCAAAAGAGCATACTTCCCAGAAGAATCATCTCCCTTTAATGAGTTTTTCTGGAAGACCCCCATGACCACCACTTATATTTCATTTGCCACCTCTACTTAGGTTTAAGGGCATTTTGTAAAAGTAATCTTTTTTGTAAACATGGACATTTTCTCAAAGAAGAACATTCTTGTTCATTCCAGTTCTGTTAGGGGAAAAAAAGGGGGGATAATGGACATGGATTAGGCAACAGTTTTTGCCATAGTTTGCCCCTTCACTATCCAATGTCCATGAATGTACAGAATACATTCACCACCTCCCTAAAAGAGTTCGGTACAAATTCTTACCAAATTATTGTATCCAGCTCACTACTCAGAATATTCAGGTTATGTGCAGCTCTATCATATCTGGGTATTTCTTCTGGTGAAACACAAACTCAAAAGCAAGTTATCTTTTCCAAAACAAGCATGATGGAGAAAAAATGGAATAACTGTAATAAAAACAAACAAACAAACAAATGAAACTCTTTTCCATTTGGAAAAATGGAAAATGGGAAGCACTGATCCACAGGAATCATGAAACCCTTGTGTGTAAGGATAGCGAGGACTCCTCGCCATGACAGTAGAGGGTTCCAGTGCAGTTTGCAACAGATTTCTTTATCAGGCAGCCTCAGTTCTGCTCACTGGGAAGAAGTCCTTTCTTTGTCATTTTTCCTCTGTTTCCTCTGGCCTCGAACACTGGATGTCTTCCCATTGCTCATTATCCTCCATAACCACATCTGAAATAGGAACTGGAGAGTACTCCCCCTTGGGGGGCTGGATATCTCTCATCATCTGTTTGCTGTTGTGCAGTTTGTGGGCCCAGGTATTGCTTTGAAGGTAGAAAAATCTTACGCTGCTGCTGGCCATGATATAAGGTTTATGATGATTGTTATCTTGTTTTCTCTAGCACTGACCACACTGCCAGGCTTCTTGCTTCTATTCTGCCTTATGCAAAGCAATAAAAGGTTAAAAAGAGCTTTCAAGCAGAAAGGGCCTCATCTCTTATTTACTGGCCTCTGTGCTCTGCTCAGCCTTGTTTCCTCAAATCAATGGTCACTTACTGGACTCATCTGATACAATGAGCATAGATGGAAATGTAATTACCTTTAATCTTATGTTTGTCAGCAGGTTCCTAGCATCCTAGGAGAGAGCATCACTCTTGTAAAGACAGCAATTTACAGCTACTACTTATAACTGTTTCAGTTCGGGGCATTAAAGTATTCAGCTTTTTCAACCCTGCATGACCTAAATTATGATTAGTCAACCTAATCAACCTAGTCAACCTAATCAATCCTATTCAACCTAGATTGTAGAGTGTAGGCAGGACAATCTCCCTTTAGTAAACTGGTATTTCTCTCCACCTGTGTGTATAGTGTGACTAGCTCTCATATAAGCTTCTTTTTCTCCTGTAGGACTCTACAGAAAACAACAAGGAGAAGCTAGAACATACCAAAAATTTTAATTTCTAACACTTCTACCATTTTCTAATGCTTCAACTTTGGTCTGCAGGGAGTCTGATTTCCAAGGTCCAGTAGGCAGCAGATGGATAAAATGCTCCCCAGTGTAGTAACAAGGACAGCAGGGTTTCCAGACTGCAACATCTGAATCCTTTATATCTACTTCCCCATCTCCTCCATTCAGGCAACTTTCTACCGTACTACTTTCTGGAACCCAGATCTGTATCAGTTAAATTTTGTTTTAGCCACATAGAACAGAAGGCCCAAATTCCAAATATGTGATCTAAACAAGGTAGAGGGTCATTTCTCTCTCATATAAAGTAAGGAGGTAGTCTAGGGTTGGTATAGTAGCTCTAGAGTATTTCAGGGACTTGGTTGTTCCTATCACCTTTCTCAAGTTTACCTCGCTGTCCAAAATGCTTGCTGACTCTCCAGCCATCATGTTCATAATCCAAGCAAGAAAAAGGAGAAGGGAGCAGGGGTACTGAACAGCAAAGTAAAGCCTACCAGCTGGGTGAGCTTTATTTGAAATTTTTTCCTTGGTTCCTCCCAGTGACTGTTACTCAATCACTCCCAGTGGCTGTACCACGTCTCCTACACCACATGGGAGCCTGGGAAATGTAGTTTTGTGGCTGAGCACATAACCACTCAAAATAAAACTGGGTTTCTACTAGTAAAGAGGAAGAGAAAAAAATATTAGGCAAGAATATCAGTTTCTTTCACATTCTCCAGAATTTCTGTTTTCTCCTACCTTGTGCTATCAGAAGTATGACCAATGCCTCATTTGCATAATAGCGATTGCCAAAGACTTGAGCTAAATGTTGGGGGTGGGGAAGTAGGGGGAAAGAAACAATGATTGAGTCATCTACACCTTAATGCCAATGAATTTCCTGTCATTTCCCGACAGTGGTTTGATGTAAGAAGAGAAAGAGGTGAAGGAGAGACTATAAAAAGGGCACTTGGCACCAGAGTAGGGAAGAGGATATAGGACATGGACAGTGGAGATAATTTCATTAGTTTTTCTGGTAAAGGCCATCCCAGCTCTAGGCTCTCTCTGCCCTTCACAGGGTCTCTGCTGCAATTGCATCACAGCCCAACTTTTTCCTTTGCCTCAACCTGTGTCCTTCATTTATTTTAGGTATTATTTTTTAAAGTACTCCTGTAACAAAACTTCTGAATCAAATCTAAGTCTCAATCTGTTCTTGGGAGGGGGGGTGGTGAGGAGTGTTGGGAAATGACCTGCAGCTGCCTGTGAGATGAGGACACCTTTCTGGGACTTAGGCCACCTGGTCCAGTTTCTCTTTAATGGCAGCGCCTGGGGTGCATGCTCCAGAGCACCCGGGAACTTTCGCTGGTAGTACCTCCAGAGGCTGTGGCTGACCTCCACTGATCCCTTTAACAATCCATAAAGGCCTGTCAAGAATTTATTTAGACATTTGTGTACCAATCACGTTTTTACTATGTATAATCTACTTGGGAACTTGATTTTATAATTTTACCTTATTAGAAAGATTATTAAGGCATTTTCCTTAAATGAAACCTCCTTCAAACTTTAAGGAGTATCTCCTGCTTATAGAGGATTACAAATAATGGCCCATGCTTTACCTATGTGATAGGTAACACACAGATCTTTTTTCCCTAAAATGTACCCCTTTGTTCACCAGAAGTTTATCAGCCTTCTAGCAAAACATTCTTCTGTGGATGTGGCAAGGAGGTGTGAGATATCCCCTAAGAACTTGGAGATAAGACAAATAAAATTAGCTTCCAAGGTTTCAACTAGTAAAATCCACACACAATGTCTAAAAATCTGAATGAGTAAATACGAGTATGTGACCAAAGGATTTGCTTTGCCCCTCGGTTCCACACAAGGTGACCTGGGTCTCCGAGAGGCAGGACAGGGATGCGGTTAATATTTAGCAAGTGAAAGCTCAATCACATTGTAATGCATGAACATAAAGGGACAGTTTGAATCACAGCAAGTACAGCTCAATAGGAAAAAACCTGGCAGTGTTTTTCCAGCATTGTCCAAGCTAAGAAGACACTGAATCAGCAAGACAACTTTAATTTAATTACTAGAGAGGTGTTCTGTAGCAAAGGATAGAAATGATTCATAATGCCACACTGTGGCCTGGATAAAAATCTCCCAAATTCTCCACCTTCCTTCGCTCTGATTTTACACTTACTATGCAACTTGAGAATTATTATTTTGACCTCACCAGGAAGGGGCTGTCCTCCAGCTGGAGAAATGAGAATTTCTTTCATTGGATCAAAATAACGTCCATTGTGCACTAATAAGTTTCAATCTCCTGATTCACTTAAATTTAAATTTGGTTAGTGTGAGTCAGTGTCCTTGCTTCCATCTGACTCTGGGACAATGACTAAGTTTGGGTCTCACAGGCACAGTGAATTTAGCACAGCAATACTTCTCTGGGAGGAGACTGGGAAAGGAGCGCTGTAGCCTTCAACACAAGACCCCTCACCTCTCAACGTGGGCAGAGATCTTTGGAGAGTTTTTGTGTGTCTGTCTGCTTAATATTTTATACCCAAGAAATGTGGAAATGCTGAATATCATAGGCAACTTTGGGGATTTCTCTGTAAACTCAACCTTCCAGATCACTCAATAAAAACAAGTTCTCCTGGCTGGCGTAGCTCAGTGGATTGAGCGCGGGCTGGGAACCAAAGTGTCCCAGGTTCGATTCCCAGCCAGGGTACATGCCTGGGTTGCAGGCCATAACCCCCAGCAACCGCACATTGATGTTTCTCTCTCTCTCTCTCTCTCTCTCTCTCTCTCTCTCCCTTCCCTCTCTAAAAATAAATAAATAAAATCTTAAAAAAACAAACAAACAAACACAAAAAAAACAAGTTCTAGTTAAGTTCCAGTCTAGCAGTTGAGTGGAGCTCTGTAATGCTACTAACTGAGCTCGCTGTAAAGAAATAACCTTCAAAGAGGTGAGCGATTGACCATGCCAGCCTCTCTGAGAGTAGAACATGGCTTGACATCATGACAAAGCTGTCCCCTGTGACAGGGTGGAACAAATTGCCTGGTGGCTCCTGATGTACCCACGCCTCTCTCAGACCATGGAGCAGAAGTAGCAAACCTGTTCAGTAATAACCACAGCCCTGCAGCTATGCTGCTAGCATTGCTCTGGGCAGGGGTTGGGGGGGTGATCTATAATTGGAACCCTAGCAGACCAAAGAGCAAGTGACAAAGAGCAAAGGGTACAGGAGATAGAGAATCAAACTCACTTGTGTTCTCAAGGTGTTTACAGTCCATGGGGAGATGGCAGTGAGATGGGTGCTGAAATAAAAGTTTCTATGAAGGACTTCCAGGGATGAAAGAAAGGAGCAGCTGCCTGCTTTACTCCGAGGCTTGGAGAACAAGAAGGTTTTATTTAGTAAGAGAAGGGTGGGGAAGATGCTTCAGACAGACGAGCAACATGACCGTAAAAAAGCACCTTGGTGTGAGGGAGTAAGCAACCTCCCAACGCTGCAAGTGACTCGTCTGTACATACAGGGAAGACGGCAATAGTCAAAATACCCTTAGAAACTCTTAGAAGACTGAGGTTTCTTTTCTTATTAAATCCAGCGGAGGTCGTGTCCCAACATCGAAACACAATTCTGTTTTCCCATTTAAGCCGCAGATGAAGGAATTGGGTTGAGTTTTGGAGTCACGTTCAACAAAATGCATTTATCTTCTGCCCCTAGGCTGAGTGGTGGCACTCGCACTGAGAGACAAGGAATGCAGAGCAGAAGGCGGGGGACCAGCAGGTTTACAGCTCTCGTCTCTCAGCGTATCGCAGGACAAATGCTCGTCTAGCACAACAGGAGGCAGGAACACCTCCCATCTAAGTTATTGCTTCCTCTAGCTATTCCCGTTTCTCTCCTGCCAAGACTGTATCACTAAATCTCCCTGTGATGTGACCACAAATGGTCAGACTGCCGAGTTCATACATGGCCTGAGGGGTGGCAGCTGGGAGCAGGAGGAGAGGAAGCAATGCAGAGGAAGTGAGGGAGTTGGTTAAGAGCCATCCTGTGATGCATCTGGCATGCCAGTGCCTTTGGACATTGTTCAGGAATGGGACCCGGGAAAGGCTCTGAATACCCTCCTGTTGGAAGCATGGAAGATGGATGGAAGAGCAGTGTAAACGGAGGCTGGGAAACGATTTAGCAGGCGGCTGGGAAACCCAAAGGAGCAACAATTAAGATCTCAGCTGGTAAGGCAATCATTGGGAATACAAAGGGAAAGCCCACTCCCAGAAATATTGGGTGGCATATTTAACAGGGAGGGGATTAGGGGTGCAAGAGTGGATGGATTAAAATGACCCCTAAGCTCTTGATTTTAGCATCAGTTGAGATGTTGGCCCTGAATAAGAATTCATAGGGAAAACAGATAACCTGTCAAATTGATGAGGGGTGTGTGTGTGTGTGTGTGTGTGTGTGTGTGTGTGTGTATGTGTTTGTTTTGTTCTGACACAAAACAAAAGGGTATAATTACAAAGGCGTTGGCAGGGTGGAAGGCAAACCATGAAGGACGGTACAGTAGGACCTCCCCAAAGCACACCTGAGAGGTTTTAGTGCCCAGCAACACTGGGGCCTCATTCAAAGGGACAGGGAAGGGAACACTTATCAGGATCAAGAGGGCAAGTCTTGTAAATCAAATCACCTTGAGAGGAGCACCGATCTTCTGAGAAGGGATACTGCCAGCCCAAGTTGACTCCTCAGGAAAGGAGCTAGGGAGTAAACACGTTGACCTCACCGTCCTACTTCCCTCTCATTTCCTGCTCAGGCTACCTATTGACACTGCCAATTGGAAATGAAGTGCATGAGGGCCTGTTGATGTGAGGGCCTGTAAGACATGACTTACAGTCAAGTCTCCAGGCACAGAGAGGACAGTGGAGAAGGTGCAGAAAGTGGGGAAAGGAGTAAACCTAAGATCTCCAGCCCAGGTGCCTTCGTATGAATATGCAGTTAGGGAGGAAGAGCACACCTGGGGGAAGATGACACATTTAGTTCATACAGGGTAAAGACTTGGAGATTCAGATACAGGATCCAAGGAGTGTGCCAAGAAGTCGACATTGAGCAAACTACCTAGTATACGCCAGACCTTACTCTACGTGTTTTCTGGAATTGACCTTGTTTAAGTTTTATTACAACACCTCAAAGGAACGTTATGATCTCCATTTTACAGATAAGAAAATTGCAACTTAATGAAAATGTGACTACTCTAAGATCATACTAGTAAGTATTAAGAGGTAGGATTTGAATCCAGTGTTGCCTGGCTCTGAAGAGTGTGTTACTTCCCATCTGAAAGTTAATTAAGTTGTGCAAAAAAAAACAAGAGAGGATGGAAGCTCTAATGTCCCACTTCAGTGCCTGCAATTATCCAGACAATTTATAAACAATTCCTACACTTCACCTCCACATTCGGATCAATGGCTATTTTCTGTGACTTTTCTTGCCGTGGTTCATTTGCCCATCTGTTCCCTACAGACTTGGAAGGCCTGTGTGATGATATTTGGGGTTTTCTGCAGCCTTGGGCTCCAATTATAACAGAGGAAGGGCGCAGACAGAGGTGGGCTGAGAAGGAGGAAATGGGGCTCTGTGAGAGCACCCTGTGGCGAGAGCAGAGCAGCTGGCAGGATGGTCAGGATCCTGCAGATGGCTTTGTATTCTTGGCACCTGTGCAGTGTCTGCCCTCCATGCCAGTGGCCACGGCAAATGGCAAGGTGACCTGTGTGTTTCTTGGAGCCGATCCTTCAGAAGGCAGAAACCTAGCCTTGATGGGAAACGGATGCTTGGCATGTGCATTGCTTGCTCTTATCCGCCTGTGAAGAAGGGACAAAAGAACCAGTTCCAATTATATCTGGTTGCTAGTTATGATCCCTCTTAAATGTTTTTCCTCTTCAGATTCAAAAGTTAATGCTTTAAAAAGCAACAACTCCCTGTCCTCTTGCTCTTCCTTTCTATGTATTCTTTGCTTCTCCCCTCCCCTTCCCCCTCACCCTCCTCACCTACCCCTACCCTTCCCCTGCTTCTCCTCCTTTTCTCCCTTTTCATCCTTAATGTCTTCCTCCTCTCTTTCCTCCTCCTTCCTTCTTTCTTCCTTCTTCGCCTCTTCCCCATTTCTTTTTTTATCTCACTCTATTCTACTAACTGAATCAGTGTAATAGAGTCTAGATCTGTAAAATCTAAGCACCTTGCTCAAACCTACTCAGTCATGCTCAGTCCTTTTTTGGGTGCATGAGAAAGGAGACTGCAGATTACTGTGGGGAGCCGGCATTCCCAGACTGCATACTGGCAATGAGAGCAGCTGAACTAATAACATGTAAACCAGAGGGACAGGGACTGCAGCCCAGCTGAGTGTAACAAAGAGGCTTTCGGAGACTAGACGTATCTGTTTAGTAAGGAGAAACTGCAGGGAGAGAGTGAAAGAAAGAAAGACAGAATGCTAGGAAATGAGCTCTCCCATCTCCTGGGGGATATAAGAAGGGTTTAGCATCATGGAAAAGTGTCAGCTAGACATTGGGAGGTCACTCGGTGCTTCGTAATTGTAGAGAGTGGCAACCATAGGACCTCCCTCACGCAGGCTAAAAGGGTTTCCTGCCTAGTAGTAACACTTATGGCATGTTAGGTATCCAGCAAGCCTGGGGATGGAGGGTGCTATCTTCCCAGTGGTAGAATGGGAGTGAGAGAGCTAAATTACATGGGGGTCCTGAGAGTTGAGAAGCTGAAAACTGATGCAAATGCATCTCTGGGCTTCTAATTCTCATCTGGAAAGGACTACATTATCCAGAGAGATGAGTGAGATAAACAGGAATCTGAGTCAAAATTAGCTAGGAATTACCAGTGTCTATTTGCAGCCTATACTTTTGGCATTTTGGGTAGCATTTTCTGTTCATTATGCTTTTTAATATTTTATCATGGTAAAGGTGATTGTCCATAGTTCAGATGCTCTCAGGAGTGCAGAGATAGGCATGAGGAATGCTCCCTGGCAGTAGCCCATGAAGCCAGTCACCTAGAGAAATTCATGCCACACAGTTACTGATTCCGATGTTAGACACTTTCTGAATGTTTAAAGAGGAAGAGAAGAGACTGATGCCTTTTGCTTACACACCCCTTCTTTTATACAGTTTCCCTACCAGTTCAGTGGGTTTGGGTGTATGAGAAGAGAATTTCTAAAGATCAATGTTGCTAGACTGGTTCATTATTATTTACCACCTTGTGCCAGATGTTCACTCGGCAGACAGTGCTTAAAGATCCAGGAACACTCGGAAGTCAAGTTTCTCCCTGGAAGCTACACATTGTTAATTGTTTGTCATTGAAAATTATGTGCCAGCACATTGTGTCCTCAGCCACCCCAAAAAAGATGTTCTATGTTTCTGAAACAGTATTTTTTTTCTACATCAGGCCAGGTTGCAAAATATAGGTTGCTTTACCCTCCTACCCTCATTAATGTTCTTTCAGTCTCATAGTTTTTTGTCTGTGAAGATATATTCGACGAGTCTCCCCTCACATATCACAGAATCTCATCCCCTGAATGGCTGGATCTCTTACTTGGGTTGACAGCCCTTGTCAGATGAGGGTCCAGATTGAATGCTGAGCTGCTGGAACAGAAACATGAGTCTCTTTGATGATCTGGAATAGAAATCCACTCCCTCTCTGTGTGCTGCCAGGTGGCTGAGCTTTTTACATGTTTCTCCCTGAGCCCTGCTCCCGCCAGCATTCTCCTAGCCGTGCCTTCCACAGATGCATCTCCCTCATGAATGTCACCAAACTAGAGCTGTGTTTGTCTTGGCTCATACTGGCCTCATCTCTTATTTCTCCCCATAAGTTTCTCATTCCTAACCTCTGTCTTCCCAAGGCTCAATTCTTCATTCTAGCCTGACCTCCCCACTTTGTTCCCATGCTTCGTATTTTTGCAATCAGTAGTTAGCTAATTATTAATAAAGAAAAGGGTGGCAAAGGGAATTAGAGATTGAGTTTAATAAACTGGGGAGCATAGGCCTGCTTGCTTCACCAGGAAGCTACAGCTTCACACCCCAGGGGATCATAGCATTACTCCACTAACAGTATTAACACTCCTCCCTCCCCTGCTCCTGCGCCAGATTGTCGGGAAGCACAGGGGGCGGTGCTTGAGCAAAGAGGCCTATCAATCTAACTAGGGAGTAGACCCATCAAAAGCCCATAAAAGCTTGGAAAGTTGACTGGTTCTTTTGAAAAAGCACCTAGTCTGGCCATAACCCAAACTAATATAATCCCAGGGGTACAATGAAGTGTGCTCTATCTTTCTTTCTCTCTCTCTCTCTCACTTGTGGCCTACATTCATTCCATGTGTTTGCATTCTTTTTCTCTCCCAGGACCACACAACCTATGGGTCTGGCAGCTACAGGAGCCCACAGCAGATAGCGCGAGCTCCAAAAGACTGAGCTTTAATGTGAAGCAAAAACTCTGGACACTAGCTTTTGCTTTGGCCTTGCTGAGGACAAGGCTAGACTTTTCCATGGCAGGATGGAGGGAAATGAGACATTAGACATCTGGGGGCAGCTTCTATTTCTACCTGAAAAAATTTTGCCGCACCACAATCTTCCATGTGTAGGTTCTTGGAATGCTTTCCTTGTGATCACATGGAAGAGCCTTATTTCCATCTACATGTCTGGACTCTTCTTTTCTTTTTTTCTCCTTCAAAACATTCCTTTTGTATTACTTTCCAATACTACCATAACAAATCACCATTAATTTAGCCTAAAAGAACACAATGTATTATTGTACAGTTCTTTAGGTTAGAAGTCCAGCACAAGTTTCATGGGGCTAAGATTACAACATCAGCAGGGCTGAGTGCCTTTCTGGATGCTCCAAGGAAGATTCTGCTTCCTTGTCTTTTCCATCTTCTGGAGACAACCCACATGCCTTGGCACATGCTGCCTCCCCACATCTGCAAAGCCAGCAATAGCAAGTTGAGTCTTTCTCATGCCACATCATTCTTACTTTGCTTGGTCATCCTGTGCTCTTCTCTGCCTCTCTCCTCTACTTTTAAGACTTGTGTGATTTCACTGGGCCCAACTAAATAATCTGGGGTAATTTCCCCAACTCAATTTTCTCATCTTAATGACAACTGAACACTGCCTTTTCTCATGTAAGCTAACAACATATGCACAAGTGCCAGGGATTCAGCTGTAAGTATTTTGGGGGTGCCTAACCTTATTGTGAATATCACACCATTTTTGGCCCCATTCCCATACAAGCTTTAGATGGCTAACAATAATTGAATATACTAATCCATCAGGAGTGAATGGATTTATATCTCTCCCCAACACACACACACACACACACACACACACACACACACACACACACATTGTATTTCTTTTTTAGCTGTTGCCTTCGATCTTTAGCCTAGGTAGTCCATCCTATAGGAGTTTGAGGTATCATGGTGGGCCCCAGGGAGATGCCATTTCTGTGTGGTGTAAACAGAATGTTCTAGCCCTTCAAATAGCAACACATTGACATTTGCTGGTTCTGCCTGAAGTCAGATCTGCATCTCACAAGACCTTTATCACAGCATGTAGATTTGGGATCCAGACTGAGCACCACAGACTGGGCTGAGCAGTGTCATTGGGAACCAGCTCATGTTGTCTGCCTGCTCCAAGTGCCTGCTGCAGGGAGTCATTAGAGTAAAGGAGTTTTTCCATATGACATTCATTTATAAGCAAAAATAAATGCCTCTGCGCTTTGCCTCTCCTCTAGTAGGTTAAGATCCCTGAGGGTAAAGGAAAGAAGATGTTATTGATCTTACTGCATTTAAGAAAGATTCATGTGCATGTGAATATACATACTTGTACGTCTGTGGACACACACTTGCACATCTGTGAATGTGCACACGCCATGGGAGTGACACAGCAGTGAGCACAAGCCACTCAAATGACAAATTCAGGACCAACTTCTCCTTTTCTATCCCCAGTGTCATGGAGAGAGCATGCTCAGCCTAGGAAACAATAGGGGGAAATGAAAAGTGTGGGACCTTTGAGGGAGGTTTACAGGCAAGGTGAGGCTATTGATTGTTGCATGATGAGAAAATGAAGAAGGATGTGGCACATTTGGCGATATTGATCCAACCTATTAGCAACAGTGGCAGGTCACTTCATCCTCCCCAAATCCTCTGTAAGTTCTGAGCAACAGCAGGGTGTGTGTGTGTGTGTATGTGCACACGTGTGTGTCTGCACACGTGTGTGTGCGCACGTATGTGTGTAACAGAGAGGCAGAGCAAAAGAAAGAAAAAGAACTAGTGAGAGAGGAGTATTTTGAATGGGGTAGACCTTAGCATTGACCAGCTTTAAACCAGCAAAGCAGGCAGTTCAGTGCAGACCTGCCAAGAAGTTGATGTCATAAAGTTTTAAGAACTTTAATTGAAGAATGAGTAGTAGTTTAAATGAACAGCATAGGAAACAGAACAAACTTTCAGGGACATAAATCCTGGCCTTCACAGCTAGATTTCAGGAGCTTTTAGAAGTCTCTCTTCTTTCCTCCAAGTTCCATACCTGAAATTTCACCATTAGAGATTTATTGTGGAAAAGGGAGGGGATTCTGTTTTTGCAGGAAGGCCCCATTTTAGAAAGAAGTATACATACACCTCGGATACAGAACTTAGTTGCTGTAAGGCATTAATATTAGCAGAGCTGGTTTTTAATGAGGGGACCATTGCTGAAAGTACAGATTTTGGAGAAAAAGAAATACAATAAATAGTGAAGACCCTAGAGAGAATGAGTACAGAAAAAAGTGATACAGAGAAAAAAAAATAGAATATGAGGCTAGCCAGAAGCATAGATTAGAATGAAGGCTTTGTAATAAACACCAAGACTAGTGTCTTGGTTCTACCTTCTGCAAGCTATGTCTGATAACATGTGCCTTACGCTCCCTGAGACATTGCCATGCCACTGTTCATCCTAAAAATTGTGACAGACCTCTGGGTTGTTGTGAAGGCTAGAGTTAATGTTTATACGGTAGTGTGCCTGGTGCCTAGCAGGTGCCCAGTAAGTGGCTGTTCCTTCCCTGGAGAGGAGATACCTAGAGTGATCTGTTCTCTCATCGAATGTGTACTCTGGGCACTCTGAAAGCCGGCGGAGGAGGTTGGGAGTGCTAATGTTGCGTGCAGGGTGCTCTGCATGATGGAGGTGTCACATAATCTCCTTTTATCTCATTCACTCTCCAAAGGACCCTCCAGAGATGACAGGAAGATTTTGACCCCATTTCCAAGAAGAGCCATGAGCCAAGACAAGAAATTGCTCTAGTTATTCTCCCCTCTTTCCCCTCAATCATTCATTTCTTCCTGTCCACTGAATCTTTCCTGTTATCATGTAAATATGTTGTTATTTATCCACCTCAAAAATATTTCTCTTGACCCTACTTTCTTTCCCATTGTTATGCTTCTCTTTGCAGCAAAACTCCTAGAAAGAATTGTTTATCTTGCTGTGAGAAATCTCTCATCCTATTCTCCCTTAGAGCCATTCCGATTAGGTGTTTGTCCCTCCCACTCTATTGAATGGCTCTTGACAAGGGCACCAATGTCTTCCATGTTGCTAAACCTAAGGGTCAGTTCTCAGCTCCCATCTCACTTGACACATCAACCATCGATCACACCCTCTCCCTTGAGAGATGTTCTCTTAGTTTCAGGATTCCATGCTTTCTTCTGTCCTGCCTATCTCAAGTCTATTTTTTTGTAGCATCCTTTGCTAACCCTTCCTCTTCTAATGATGGAGGTCCCCCTAGCTCAGTTCTCTGTCCTCTGTTTCTTACTATTTATTCTCACTCTTTAAAGATCTTATCTAGCCTCAGGCTTTATACATTATCTGTGCTGGTGATTCTCCCCATCCTCTCTTACCCCAGATCCTTTCTCCATCAGCCTCTGCTCTGCTCTGTGTCCCAGGAGGCTGGCCCCTGCAGAGTACATTTCCCAGGCCTGCTTGCTGGCTGACTTCTGACTCTGGCTGATAAGAAATAACTGTAGTAGATGGAGTTTTCCGTGGTTCTGTTTCTCACTGGGTTTCAGATACACTTTAAAAGTAGTAATGGCTTTCCATCTTTGCTGCTCTCTTGATGGCCACCATTCCTTGTAAATCCCTTTAATCCTGACAACATCTTGATAAGTATCTCTTTTATTAAATTCTTTCTAGTGAAAGCCTTTAAATGTGTCACTCTCTCCTGCAGGAGCATTCCTGATAACACCATCTAGAATCAGATGACTCATGAATATATAACCCCGTTTCCTAAATTCCAGGTCCATATAGCAAATGGTGGACTTCAAAGCTTCGTTTGGATGTCTCATAGTCACTTCAGGTTTAACATGAGACAATACCATCTTTAAAGATGCTCATCCCCAAATCCCTGGAGTTCATCTTTGACTCCTCTTCTTCTCTTGCATTGTACATCAAATCTATCGAGGAAACTCCTTGGTTCTCATGACAATAAATCCAGAATCAGACCGATTTTCTCCCCACCCCCATTACTCCCACCCCAGGTCAAGCCAGCATTCTCTTTCCCCTTTGGACACTGTGATGACTTCATCAGATTAGGTCTCCTTGCTTCTGTTCTTGCCTCTTTACAGTCTATTCTCAGCATGGCTGCCAGGAGTAATCCTTTCAAAAAGGAAGGTCAGGTTGGGACTCCTCTGCTCAAGACTCTGCCCATTTCCCACTGAGGAACAGCTGAGCCCCTATGACAGTCTAAGAGGCCCCACTTGCCCTTTGCTCTCTGACATCACTCCAGTCATTCCGGCCGTGCTGACCTCTGCAAAAATTCCAGGTAAGCTCTTGTTTTAAGGCTTGTATGCTGCCCAGGTCCTCTGCCTGGTTACTTTCTCCTCTGATATCTGCTTGGCTAACTCCTTCACTTCTTTCAAGTTTTTTTAATCAAACATTACCTTCTCCATGACTCTAAGACTATCCTAGTCGCCATGGTACAATGGCCAAGCAGCCCCTCCTACATCTCCAGTGTCTTTATCACACATTTTCTTCTTCAAAAGATGTATACTTCCCAAAAAACAATAATGTTTGTTTTTACTAGGTTTGTTTTTGTATTTGTTTTGCAAATTGTAATTATTGTAATTTGTAATAAAAGCTTGTATTGTATTTTGCAATATACTTATTAGGTTAATTATTTATCATTTGTATCCTGTGCAACTGTTTAAACTTTATGAGGACAGAAATCTTTGCCTGTTTTACTCATTAAACAGTGCTTGGGGTATAAAAGATACTCTACAAATATATTTTTAAATAAATGAAAGGTAAGTGAATTAGGAAACTTTACTAAGGGCAGGTCTCCCCCTTGGAGCCCCATCTTTTCCTCCCACCCCTGTGTTCCTGTAGGCGCACCATATACTCAGATATGGTATGACCTTCACTGTCTCCTCTGTGAAGGTATAGTCTTCAACAGCAGAGCAACACAGTTAAGGGGGAGAATCTAGAGGTAGGCTGAAAGAGTTTAGATCCCAGCCATGCTGCTCACTTGCTTTGTGTTTGCCTAAGTTACTTAACCTGACTAAGACGCATTTTGGTCATCTGTAAGATGAAGTAACTGTGTTAAGGCCTAGGGTTACCAGGAGGAATAAGTCAGAAATATGAAATGTAAAAGCCATTAAATGATGGCTGCACAGCTGTGTTTCAGAGTAGCTTTGTTTTGCTTGGTGAGTAATCCCAATCTCTTCCAGAGAAATACTACTGTGTTCTCACTCTGAGGTTGGATACGTTGCACAGGACCTGGATCAGAGTAAATGCTATGGAGTGCACAGAGGAGAAGTGTTGTAAGGGTGGAAGCTGAAATTCAATCCTGTACACATTTCCAGGCTACAAAAGAGGAGGCCATCATATTTAAACCTGAAGATTGCATCATTTCCTTGATACTTGACCCTTGGAAGTTATTTCTGGGATCAGCATATATCTTCCAAATAGTTTAAAAACTTCATAAAACCCTGTTCTTGGGGTTTATCCATTTGTTCTCTTCCCAGCCATGGGAAATAAGAACAGTTGTTTAAATTTTAAGATGATTCTTCCGATATGCTGAGATATTCTGAACCTATAGAAAAGAGTTTGAAGTTAAGAAATTTGTCTTCAACAGGATCAAGAGTGGACTTCATCAGCTGCTCTAAAATGTGGGTTTATGGCCTATGTCAAACCCTTGGTAGGCATTGGTTCTGCTGTCCTCATACTTACCATTCACACGTGAGTTCACACGTGTGGTCACTCCAGGACTGAGCTTTACCTTGAACTCAGGTCAAATGACATGGCCCTGATGCCTGCCTAACTCTTGCAAGTGAATCCTACTTTCTTAGGATTCTGAGTACAGTCTACTCTTTCCTACTCATATTCACTTTCCTACACTTTCCTGGGGGATGTAAGAAGTGTTTCCTACACTTTCTTACTCATATTCAGTAGTCCCACCTAGATTGGATTATGGGAAAAAGATGAGCAGCTACTTATCATGCCAATCGGAAAAGGACATTAAAATATCACTGCAATAAATAGAAATTGTGATGCCAATTAACTCAGGTTTCCACAGGGACTTATTAGATAACTGGTGAAATGCTAATTTGTCCTGACTTCCAGAGTATGCTCAAAGGTGAATTAAAATGAAAAATAATAAATTAAGTACTTACATGTTGCAAGTGCAAATCTAAGATAAATTAGATGATACTCCTATAAAATTGGTATTCAAAGTCTAAATTACAAATTAGAATGGTGTATATTATAATCCTGTTTGCAGAGATTCCTTCACAGCATAAAGTTGGCTTCAGACAGTAGAAGTCAATTGTTTGGTAAATATTTTCTTAATATTTATTAATAGGAATATTAATAACTTTCCAAATAAGTATATCACCAAATAAATTTCATAGTATAAATGCTGAATAAATGTTTAAAGAAAATCAGTTTGGAGATCTATGAAATTATTTTTTCATTAACATTGCCCATAAGTTTGTGCAGCGTTACTTTTACCATGCCCCGTGGGTAAGAAGTGTTTTCCAAGTTGAAGCCCAAACCTTCCACTGTACTAGTTAAAAATACCAAGTGCTGGCCCCAGACTAGCTCTACTAAATCAGAAGAAAAAACTAGGAACCTACATTTTAATATGTTACCACAAGTTATTCTTATGTAGACTCCTAATCTCAAGAGTTACTAAATTAACAACTAAAGAGCTACTAAAGGGGGGAAAGAGAAATGAAAGAATGAGAAGAATGAATGAATGAATGAATGATAGAACCCAAAATGCCACCATTCTTTCTGGTGAAAAGGTTTAAGTAGCATTCTTTCCCTGCAAGGTAAATGATCCTGCCCACCTGCCTCCCTCCGAGCACTGCCTCCCCCCCCACCTCCGCGCACCATCTCCTTCCCCCTGCAATTAGGGTGGACCTCATTCTGGGGTGTGGAGGTTACTTAGCCAGGGGCAGTGATGGTTCTCATCAAGCAGCCAATGGACTCTCATTTATCTTTCCTGGTAATTAATTCTAATACAGCTTCATTTAATACAAAGAAGAAAAAGCCTTTGGGGCACGGTTTTACAAGATATTGCAAATCCTAATTGAAATTCTTTACCCTATATTGAAAACAACCTTCCCCAAAAGAATTTAGAAATATTTAAAAGTGATAAAAGGGCAGTTTAGCAACACTAGCTTTTGGCTGTGGAATGTTTTGAAGATGTGTCCATGTCTACAGAAGCAGTTTTAATTCCCTAGTAATCTTAACATGGGCTAAAAAATCATGCTAAGTGCTGGGCCTAGAATTACAAATTTACGTAAAATTAGATCTCCTCTAATATTATCCAATGTTTTTCATGATGCTCACTGTGGACCAGGTACCACCCTGGGCACTATGAAGTCCCTCAGTTCTTTTTATAGGTGTGGAGCCTAAAGTACAGGGAAGTTAGCTAACTCTCCCACAGGGACATAGGGGTGGTTAAGGCCCCAACTACTGCACTGCCTCTGCCACAGAGAGTCACCCCACTCATCTAGTTTCCAAATGGAGAAAGTGAATCTAAGGACGTGTGGTAGAGTGCAAGGTCACATGGTCAGGGAACAGCTGAGCTGTAGTGACTTTGGACTTCCCAGTCCATGTCTCCTACTCTACAGCTGAGTGCCTGTCAACAACCGAAGCACAGAATTCCAGAGGGGGAAAGTAAAACCTGAAGTTCAATGAATCTCGTTCCTTCCCCTCATGTCTATTGCTTTCCTTTCATGATCAATTAAATTGTTCTAATTTTTAGCTGAGCGAGAAGGGAGAAAGGCCTAGCCTTTAAATTTTTTCTGAATTTCCCAAGGCCTAAGTCAGGACCAATCCTTTGGTCGCTTCTATCTGGCATTAAAACACATTTTTCCCCCTGAACTTAGAAAAACTGCTCTTGCGATCCTTTTATTTTGTATTTGGGAAATGCCCTCTAAGTAAGGAACTAGAAGGCTCTCCAGTTGGGACTGCCTATAGGTAACTGTCTCTCAGTTGGGTTTTGCCGACCCGGCCTCTTCTCAGGCTGGTCAGCTGCTGACAGTGGGCACAGAGTAGGAAAGACTTTGCCTCCTGAGGCTGAGCACGCACACTGGGGAGGGAGGTTTTCCCTGTCCCAGCCCGTGGAGTAAGCCTACCATGTAGGGACCTGAAAGGCAGAAGGGCCACCTGGTAGTCCTCATGGCTCCCAGGAACCCAGCAAACATGGATTTCTCTCCCTGCAACGTGTTTGTTCTCTCACTTTTAATTTAGTAGAATGAGATCCCCATACTTTTAGTTGGATTTGACCTTAATATTCTTTAAGCTTTGCTAAGGCCTTCCTACAAGACTGTCAAGCTTAATTCCTCACAGATAGATTCAGTGTCACCAGCTACAGATTCACCAAATGTTTTTTCAGTTCAAGGGAAGCTATCTAGCCTATTAACCATCACTGATTATTTATGTCATGAAAGAATTCCAAACATTTTGCAATCCATGAAGTATTTATTTATTGCTTTAGGTCAAATTTTATTGCTACAAACTCCAAAGTCCTTCCCATATTCCTTAGTGTAAGTGACTTTTGCTGGGGAGGAATGTTGCTTTAAAAATAATGAGCTGTCAAATGGAGCTTAGAAATCATTTAGTTATGTAGAAATTTTCACTGCAACAGCTATCCAAATTCAAGAAACACCTCTTTGATATGCAAATACATTTAGTTAATTCCAGCCTTGTATTTGCCCTTTTCCAGAGAGAAATTCTTATCTTTGTCTCTCCTCACTCTGAACACTTTCTTGGGTAATCTCATCCAGCAATGACCTCACCATGCACCTGTGTGCAATATAGCTTCCAAATGCTGGTAGCATCCAAACATGTATCTTCAATTTAGACATTTTCCTTAGCTTCAAACTCATATGTTTAGCTGCCTACTTGAAATCTTTACATGGATGTGCCTCATTGCATTCAAAACTGATTTTCTGCCCAAACCTTTTTATCCTCCTTTATTTTTTATTCGGATGAAACTACCTAGTCACTCAGTTCAGTTAACCTGAGAGTTGTGATGGTCTTTTCCTCTCTTTCCCCACAACAAAACAATTACTGACTATACTGATAATGTTGACTGCTCACTGCCCCTTCACTTCCCCTGCCCCATTTCTAGAAAATCCGTGATTTTGTTCAGATCCACATACACACTGCCCACTTGCTTCTGGAAAAGTGAATCCCACCATATTGTGGAAGGTGGTTTGTGATGTTTGTTTTTCCAATATTTGCTTCAAAAAACTCCCTAAATGACTCATCAAATCTTATCAATATCTGACATCTATCTCCCCATCACTCTCTCCACTGCCACTGTCTCAGTTCCCGCTTTCATCATTTCTTACTTGGATTAATAAAACAATCTTCCTAACTGATGATACTGCATCTAACCCCAATGTACAGCAATGCATCATTTGGAGTTGCCAGAGTGATTATTCTAACATGAAGAAGAAGGAGAAGGAGGAGGAGGAGGGCAAGGAGAAGAGGAGGAGAAATCTGCTTGTCTTAGACTCCTGCTCAAAATCTCTTTAGAATTTTTTTTCTTACCTTTTCAACCACCAATCAATGCAAAATGACTTTATGACTTATATTTATTTGAAGAACACTAAAAAAGGATGAAAGTAGAGAAAGATGAAAGGACCAACATTGCTCCAGATAAAGACAAAGGTTGACACAGAGGCCCAAGAGACTAGAAGGTACAGCAGCCCCTTTGAATGACTCTGGTCTGGATTGAATAAATTTCTCAATCAGACTGTGCGGGCAGAGACTAAGACATTTGAACCCCGCAGCATCTCTTTCAAGATCAAGATCAAGGCATGTTTTAACCTACATCCTGTTGCAATACTGAAGACTTAGGAGGTAAGTGCTTACTTCCTGGTAAGAGACTTAGGAGGTAAGTGCTTACCTCCTAAGTGCTTAGCACTCTCATTCTTTTCCACCAGCTCCCCGCAAGTGGACCATGCAAATTCAAATCATCCAGAACAAACCAAAGGCCAGGGAAATAAAAAGTAGGAGATTCATGGGTTGGCCAAATGATAAAAATTGTATTACCTATAAAAATGATAGTTCTTACCACATTATTCAATTTCATTTATGATAGTACCCTAAACTTTTTTCAGTAATAATAGATACCCATTGTTCTATTTTCCTAGCACCCCAATATGCAAGTAACTCGTTCTTTGAATAGTCACTTCCTCCTGGGACTATTGAATTTTCAACAGGAGTTACCATGTTCACACAGAAACTTGGTGACCTGCCTTCACAGTTTTAGTAAACTGTTTCAGAGATGGGACTCTGACTCAAGGGCAATCAAAGGACTCCTTGAGAACTTTTAAACTAGAACCAAGACAGTGAATCAGTCTCTGTTATACATTTAAACTGTGTGTTGTAAAGCTGTGAAAGGGAGAGAGAGAGAGAGGGAGCTGTATAGAGATGGAGATGGAGATGATGGAGATGCAGATAGAGATAGTGATGATGGAGATGGGGATAGAAATCAAGAGATTCAGAGAGAAACAGAGATGAGAGAGGAGAGAAATGCCTGTCAGGGTTTAAGTTTTCTTATCTTTTTCATTTTCATTTTTAAAATATGCTCTCATGGTTAAAAGTCTTTTACTGATAATCCTGGGTAAAAAATCAACCCCATTTTTTCTTTTCTTTTTTTTTCCTCCTCTTTTTCTCACTTTTTTACCCCCTGATTACAGTTCCTCTAAGACCTGGACATATTACTGATCTTAGGCTCACTGAGATACCACAGTTCCTTATAACAAATACTTCTCTTCCTTCTTCTTCTCCATCTCCTCCTTCTTGCTTAGGTTCTAGTTGACATTTACAATAGCCAAAATGGTTTCAGCTGATGCACCAGTCTCCTCTCACCATTTAACTTCATGGAGCTCATGCCCCACGCCTATGACTCTGTGATTCTGTAGATCTCTCCAGCCAGATTCATGAAGCTGATTTTTCCTCTCATGTCTCTATCCATGCCTTTGCCCCCAGTTTCTCTCTAGTTCTTTTCCTGGAATACGCAGGTCCCCATTTGTCAGTTCGTTTCTGAAATCTTTTTTTATACCTCTGACTCAAGGTAAGTGCCCCTACCCCATGCTCTCACAGTACCCTTTGTATAACTCCATCATCATTCTTAAGACACTCCCCAATAAATGCTGAGCTTTGCCACTAACTCTGATGCTCAGGTCTTTTTAGGGCACAGGATTTCATCAATCTCTCTTTCTCCAGCTTCTCACAAGGCATTTATTTGATAAATAGTTCTCGACTGGCTAGTTAAATGAACGACTCGATCAATTGATCAAACAAATGCTGTATAGCAACCTGAGTGAATTTTGCAACCTAGCAAATTAGCAAAAAATTTAAAATAAATAAATAAAAGATGGTGAGATTCTTGGAAAACTGGCAAACATGTACACTGTTGATGGTGTTGCCAATTAGTGTATCACTTTAGGAAATCAATGTATAATGTACAACAAGTGCCATAAAAATGTTCACATCTTCAGTTAAAAAAAATGAAGATTGTTTTCCCAAGGAAACAATTCTAGAAAAACAAACAAAGAATGGCATAAATATATTTATGGCCACAAAAGAGAAATTTTCACAAAAATTATAGTTTATCAAGGTGGTAAAATGTCAGAGCAATTTAAAATAAGAAATAAAAACTATAAATAAGGAAAATGTTTATTATATATTAAATTATTTTTTATTCTTACCAGAGGATATGTTTATTGATTTCAGAGAGAAAGGAAAGTGGGGGGAGAGAGAGAGAGGGAGAGGGAGAGAGAGAGAGAGAGAGGGAGAGAGAAAGAGAGAGAGAGAGAGAAACCTCAATGTGAGAGAAAAATATCGATCAGTTGCGTCCCCTATGTGCCCCAAATGGGGATCAAATCTGCAACATTTTTGGTGCATGGTACAACACTCCAACCAGCTGAACCACCTGGTCAGGTCTATATTGAATTTTAAAATGAAAAATTACAACAGAGCAATTTGTGATGGCTTTGAATTTTTCAAGCATAAATTTAAAGCCTAGAAAACTAATAGGCAAAATGAAATTGTTGAGTGATGGGACTACCATATTGTAGTCTCTTCATCAAAATTCTATTTGAATTAAAAAGATGTCATTACAATAACATTTATTAAGCAGGGAGAAATTTTATTTCTGTCCTCCATGCTGTGAGTTCTTCTTTGTAATTCCTGCAATACATTCTCCTGGATAAGGTGTGGGTACAACTACCTGAAAAAATTCCTGACACATGGAATTCAGTACGTTCAATTGAGAACCATTATATCCATATAGTCACAGTTGGCAAATTTGCATAATGATTTATGGACATTTGCCCTAACAATTGTGCGGGACTCCAAAGCAGCTGTTCACCAGCTCAGCTCTAACTTTGCTAACAAGAGGCAGACAGCTGTGGTTAATGAAAAACAATTGCTAATAGATAATTGTAATTTAGCCTTGAAGTGTGCTTTGGTATTGCCAGTACACAGAGTAACTTAAATACAGATCCAGTGGCCTCATGCCTGCTTCACCCCCTTTCTCTTCTCAGGCTTCATTCACCCTCTCGGGCTGGACACTGTAGGGAGATCGTTCCAGAAGGCGATCTGGGAGCATGCTGCATGAGAGGGGGCTGGCTCCTGTTCTAGCTGGTGGCAATAAAATATAAGCCCAATGACACAGTATAGTTTGTGAGGAGTCAGGGTGGAGAGAACCGGGATTAGAACAGAGCTGTGATAACTCCATCCCTTATTGTCTCCCCTTCACTGCTCCACCAGCCTAAAACATTAACACCCTCCATATAGGCCCCTAGAAAATGAATGTCACCCAATAGCACAAGCAGGAAGCCAACAGAGCCTAGGACAGTGCTAAGACAGTCGATGTAGAGGACCTGTGGCTTCTACCCTCGGCTGTTATCCTTTCTGAATAGACCACCCTCTTTTGACCTCACTTTGCTCCTCTACAAGAGAAAAAGGTTGAGAGAAGATCACAGAGCTCCTCTCCAGCTTTGTGATTCTTTGAGTCCCAGCTGGGGTTGGTACTCTTCTCGACAGGCTGTCTTTAAGTTAGCTGAAATGAATTTAGGACGCATTCGTCATTGCTAAAGCCCTCAGTCCTTCCTTCTGGGTTTGAGTGCAAATTTGAAAGGACAGTGGGACTCAAATTAGAAACTGGGTAATTGATTAACTGTGCAAATATTTTTAATATACTGCAAGTTTCAGTTCATATAGCACAACTTAATTGAATTTGCCCTAAAGTCCTTCAATTAAAATAGTGCAGAAACTAGCATTTTCAAGATAAATGTGGGACCTTGACCAAACTCCAAGAAAACAAAATGGTAAGTTTTTCAAAGGTTAATAACATTCTTCTAATCAAAGCAATAATAGAGATGGAGAGGCTAATTTTCTTTATATGGCGCACAGGAGAATTTTGATAGGTCCGTCCCCAGAGAACGCTGAGACTCTGAGAAACTCAGCAGAGAAATGAGCAGTTTGAAAGCAGTGGTGGAGCAGAGCCCCCTTCGGGAGAGATTGTGAGTCAGTGCACTTACCTCCGTGTTACCGCTCATCACACGATCTGCACTGCCTGGCCCACTCGTCCTCGCCAGCCTTTTGCTTACTTCTCAGGGTTTCTTCTTTTTTTTCACCATGAAGTTCTGAATTCCCTGCCTTTTTTCACCTTTTTTATAATTTTTTTATTTCCACTTGGTCCCCTTATACTCCCTCCCCCCTCAATCCTTGTCTTTTCTTTCACTCCTCCCTGGGACTGGATTAGTCTTTGTCTCCCACCACTTCCTCTGACCACCCTCCACCCCTTCCCTGCCTGTAAAACTCCTTCCTCCTAATCCTTTGAGAGTCAGGCCACCTGATTGAGGAGTCAGTTAAGTCTAAGTAAACCTCCCGGCTCTGCTGCTTATTATTTGTATAACTTGGACCCAGTCTTTTATACATAAGGGACTCAAGTTCTAATGAAAAAAGAAAAGTGGGTCAGCTCTGAATTGGTACTCCAAAGATTCAAAGGAGTTTGCCACCTGCAAAACAAGGTAAATGACTTTCTAAGAAAGGGCAACACCATGTACAATATATAGAGGTCTGGAAGGAGTTTGGAGATGAGATAGGAAAGTAGGCCGGAACCAAATAATAATGGATCTTTTGTGACATACTAACTTTTAAATAGTATCTTCAAGAAATGGAAAGATGTTGGAGGATGCCGTTCTCAAAAGTACTTGATTACTTCTCCTAGCCCTGTAATATTCTGAGTGAGGTTTTTTGCTTAAACATTCTCAATCCAATATGGCACTGATTCTGTTTTTCTTTGGGGGCAAATGGTGCATGTTCAGGTAAATATTCATTCTTGATTTACCAGAAACAGTCCTAGTTTTACCTGCTGTCCTGGTTTAATTATTAATAGTGCTTCCCTTTTTATCTCAGAGGTGTGCCAGATTGGCACAACAGAATCTTCTCATCACCTCAAGAGTTTGTATATGAAGAAATTCACATTTATTTTCAAAAAGGTTAATGGCATAATTCTGTAAAAAACAAAAAGCCAAAATTATTCTTAGAAGAAGCTAGAAAATATCCAACCACTGAAAGTTATGCCCAGGGGCATGATTGGATCTCAGAGAGCGGTGGGTAATGGGGGTTCAAGATGACTGTGTAGTCAAACACCTAGTGCCCAGATGCTGGCCATACACATGCTTCCTGTGTGTCCTTGGCCTTAGTATTTAACCTCACTGTATTCTAGTTTTTCACCTGTAAAATAACAAAGACATTAATAGCACTACCTCATACTTCCCTTGTGAGGCTCAAAAGAATTAAAATAGGTAAAATGGGTTGAAAAGCCTGACATGGAACAAGAGGATGATAGACGTCAGTATCTGTAAGATTGGTAGTTGAACGCTATTTTACTGTGGATGAGACCTAATATATTTTGGTTCTGATGATCATTCTGAGTAGCCCATGCTCCTCCTGCCCTACAAATATCCTTTTTAGAAATATTAGGCTCCTTATTACTTATTCACCTGAAGTTTTTCAATGGAACAAATAAACAAAGACAAAGGTCTCTTTAGAAATGAAACTCCATCAGGGAAAATGCAAGAATAGTACTTCATCACATTGCTAAACTTGTTTCTTGACATGCCTGTCTTCCCCTCTAGAAGGAGGCTTCTATGAGCACAAGAACTGTATTTTACCTGACTTTGTATATTTGTACCTGACCTCATAATAAGAACTCAGTAAGGATTTTTTTGGATAGAAATTGGGATTATTCACCAACTAAAACAAAGCTGTACTCTGGAACATGGCTCTGCGGCCATCATTTAATGGTTTTTACGTTTTGTGAATCTTGAGCTTCCTCCTACTGCAGTCAGGCTGATCTTGCCTTCTAACAGCTCACTTGCTTTAGTTGGGAGATACAGAATAAACCAAGTTAGCAGTTTGCATAGGAAACTTTCAGCACCCAGCCTGGAGCAAGGTTAAGATTAGATTTAAGTTTTGAGAAAGGTAGAAAACAGCAGCAATGTACTTGGCAGACAGGGAGAGGTTATTTTTAAAAATGACATTAACTTTGTAACCCAAGGTTTTACTTTTTTCCTTAGAGGCAGTAGATGGTATGGTTAGAAAACACAAACTCTGGGAACAGACTCCTGGGCTCTAATCCTGGCCTTGGTGCTTATTCTCTCTAAAGCCTTGGAGGAGTTACTTGTCCTGGCTGGGGCCTCTATGACCCAGAGCGTAAGGCGCAAGGTGCTGTGCTCACACTTTATTGGGGAGTGTAGTCCCACTGAAACCTGAATAAAAGCAAAGGGAGGTGAGGCAAAGGTAAAAAAAGAGGCCAAATACAAGGTAGTGTAGAAGCAGGCTGATCGCAGCTCCCTAACACCCTCATTTCTTAGTCTTTGCTAATCCTTTCAAAGCAATGACAGGAGACTACTCTCTGACAGTAGGAAAGAACTTATCTGCAGATTGTTATCTTCAACTGCCCTAAATCCACCACTATGGAAGTGAATTACCCTGAGCTTCTGCTTGGCTTATGCATGGTTGACCAGTAGGTCTCACTTCACCCCCTTAGAGGCTACAGGGAACCCCAGACAGGAACTGAGAGACAGGTAGCACAGTTTGAGGCAGGTTGTGCTCACAGCAGCAGAAAGGACTGAAGAAGTTTCTGCAGGTGACCCCTTGGCCTGCAGGTCCAGAAACAACAGCATCTGTGACCTGGTTCAATGATGCCGAGAGCAATGTTGGTCTTTCCTAGAGCAGCTCCACTCAGACGGGGCTTGGATCTCCTCTCTGTGCCTCAATGTCCTCATCTGTAACATGGGAGTGACAACTACTCACCTGCCTCACAGACTATTGTCAGAATTGACTAAGTTAATAAATGCAAGGTACTTAAGACAGTGCCTGGCACACAGAAAACATCATTAAATGTTAGCTATCAGTAGTATTATTGGAAGAGTTGTGACAGTTCTTGTGTATATGCAATTCTGCCTTTGCTTAGGAGTCTGTTTGAAGGCGGGGCGATAAGGACTAAATTCAGCATGGAATGATATCTCACGCACTCAGGCCCTGTGCCTTGTCCCTGGCCATCCCAGCTGAAATGATGTTCAAGAAAGAGGCAGAAACAAAGCAAATCCCACCAAATAGCCATGGAATTCACCTCTGCTTTGGTCTCAAGAGATGCTCCAGGAAAAGTTATCTAACCCCACACATTCTTATCACACTGCTACCCCCATTGGCCTGACTGTGCTTTCTCCACTAGTGTCACTCGTTCAGAAAAGTATCTACTAGAACTTCAAGGACAGAGGTGCAGATGCAGCAAGGGCTTAACACAGAGCTCCTGTACTTGGTGGCACTCTGGACAAACCCAGTTTGCAGGACTCTTCTGATTGAAGTGCACAGCGTTAGTAAAAATATTTCAATTTGAGCTTTCATTATGACTCCCCAAACAACAGGCTAGCCAGGAGATGCTGTCGGTCACAGTCAGTGAAGCCAAAATTTAAGTGCATTGAAACTAACATTTTAAATCACAGTATCCTCCATAAAAGTCCTTACTTCCTACTTTTCTTCAAAAAGAAACTAGAAGTTGGATAATCCTGGGCCTGAATTTCCACATGGAATTAATTAGCTGGAGCAGAATGGTGCCTTTCCACTTCAGACAGAACATGTTTGCCGTAGTTCTCATATTGCCTCCCCTGGCCAGTGGTAACCTAAAAATAAAAAGCATTTCAAAGTGAAGGACGGATAAGCATTTATTTGAGACCAATCAGAATAACTATTCAGGAACCATTAATTCATGCTGAAGCCCAAAGAATGTTCTGATTAGGAGACAAAGGCAACTGGGTATTTACAAGAGAGGAAAGGGGAACAACTACATCAGTAGAAAGAAGGCATTTCTACTCGTGCTGATAATGTGACATTAATTTTAAACAATTTTAAATTTTCAGTCCAGGAGTCATCAGTCCAGTAGTCACGATAATTGCTTTCTTGTTATCTTTGTACACTTTTTATTTCTTTTTAATTTTTGGAAATAATGTTGCCTTAGGCCCAGTCCCAAGGTTAGTTTCTCTGTGTGAACATACCGGAGTTTGAAGCATTAAGACATGCAAGGCAGTGCCTCTGGCATGGCAGCTCCGGCTCCATTTTAAAGTAGCTCCGTTAATTAATTTTTGACACCAGTTTCACTCATTTATATTAGTTTTTATTGCAGACATTTCAGTTTTCAACCCTGGACGTAAAGTTTCCTGGGCTGAGCTGGCCTTTTATCATGGAAACATAGGATCTCAGACTGAAAAGTATTTTGAAGATGATCTGGTCCGATCCCTGTGGATCCACCTCTACCTCCACTGCCCCAAACTTGCTCAATGAATACTTGTTTTGTTTGACTGCACCAAAGTGGAATGAATGGCCTTTAGATTTTATTAACATTGTCATACATTTTCTTTGTCTATAAAAAAGACAGACATGGAGAATTGAATAGGAAAATAAAGAAAACAGGCACATGATCACATGATACAGGTTTACACTGGAAATTTTGGTACATATATGTGGCAGGTACTGCAGAAATGGTTCACTAAACTCCACGCGTGTGTATTTGTAGGTCTGTGCAATCTTATCACATATGTGGCTTCAAGTACTCATCACTACAGTCAAGCTCAAGGTACGGAACAGTTCCAGCTGCTCAAGGATCTGTTTTACAACCACAACCACAACCACAACCACCTCCCTCCCAATCCCCTCTCTAGTCTCTAAACAGGGGTGTCCAAACTCTTGGCATCTCTGAGCCACAATGGAAGAAGGGTTGTCTTGGGCCACACATTAAATACACCAACGCTAATGAAAACAAAAACTTCTCATAATGTTTTAAGTAAATTTATGATTTTGTGTTGCACTGCATTCATAGCCATCCTGGGCCACACACGGCCTGTGGGCTGTGAGTTGGACACCCCTGCACCCCTGCAGTCACTAATCTGTTCTCTAGTCCTATGATACCACCATTTCAAGAATGCTTAATATAAATAGAATCATGCAGTATTTAACCTTTGGAGACTGACATTTTTACTTAACATAATGCCCTGCCAATTCATCTCAGTGTGTATCTTTGTGTGTATCAGTAGTTCTTTCCATTTCTTTTGTTATGTACTAATTCATGCTAACAATATGCAAAGTTTGTCTAACCATTCACCTACCAAAGACATGTGGGTGGTTTCCAGTGTTTGGTTATTACAAATAAAGCTGCTGGGAATGTTCATGTACAGATTTTTGTGTAAATGTAAGTTTTAATCTCTCTGGGATAAATGCCTCAGAGTATAATGACTGGTTCATGTTGCAATTGCATATTTAGTTTTACAAGAAACTGCAAATCTCTTTCCCAGAGTGGCTGCACCATTTTACCTTCCTGCCAGCACTGGCTGAGTGATACAGTTTCTCTTCACATTTGCCAGAATTTGGTATTGTCATTTAAAAAAAAAATAGCCATTCTGATGAGTGTGTAGTTGTATGTTATTGTGGAGTAATATTATTTGATTTTAAGATAATTCATGTAGCACTGTATTATAATTTCAATGGTAGTATAGAGTTTTTTATGCCATTATATTCAGAATTTATATTCTAAGTTTGCCTTTCATTTCCACAGAATTTTCACATATTTTATTACACTTAATTTTAATACTTTATGGCTTGTACTTAGCATCAGTCTCTTTTTTATGAGGAAATGGAGAAAATGGGAATAAATAAATTATGCAAGGCCACTCAGGAAAATGAAAATATGTTTACTGAGCAACTAGTATATGCTAGCCCATCATATCATTTCCTTTCTAGGTGTTTCTAGCCACTATATATGATTGAGCTAAAATTGTTAAACATTTTCTTTGTCAAAAACATACAGGCAGACAGATATAGAGGAAAAAGCTACATATTAGCTATAAACTATAGATAATCCATATAGTTAATAGATTGATTATATGATGCATAATATGTATCTGTATATAATGTCTTTAATAATATAAACCTACCAGACATTTTTGCTTATATGTTTAGGGCAGGTACTGTAGAACGACTCTCTAGCTCCACTTGAACTCCTACCCAAGGCTTTTCCTGCTATGCTGTGATACTTGCTGGCAAACAAAAGAGCGAAGACTAGAACCTCGCTGCCTGATGCCATGCTTGGTGGCTCACCACAGCATTATTACCTCTCCTTCTAACTTGAGAAGATAAACCAAAAACAAACCACCAAAGTGAAAGTTTCAGGGGATATTCTAATTTTTTATTTCTGTTGATTGAAGTGTTCTCACCTTAATGTTCCATTTCTTACACCTCCCTTCCTGCCTCTGGTCCTGAGACAGTGACTATGTTGGGCACACTGGGCCTCCCAGTTCAGCACTTCACGACAGGATGAGTGTACATCTGGGGGAGCCTTTCTTTGACTGCAGAGTTCCGTACCTCATCCCTTTACACCGTCACGGCCTCTGGGAGGTGAACTAGTGGGACAAGAAGACAGAACTGAGAACAGGGGGACAGAAGTTCAAGAATTAACCAAACTTGGGCAAATCATAAGAACATGTTCTTAAAATGCAGCAATTGCACCAAAGCAATCTCTCAGTTGCTTCTAACTTTGTCATTGGCTTTGGTGGGTGTTTTGATTGTATTTGCTCTACTTCCCAGCCTTCAATAAACAAGGCTGACCTGGAAGGCATCATCGCCCGGGTCTTTTTAAGGATTCTGGACACCTTGGCCCCTTTTTTAAAGTGAGATGTCCAGAGAAAGAAAATCTAGCCTTGCATATATGAAACAATCTGATCATTTCCTATGGCATATGATTTCAAATAAAGGCACATACAAGCAAGTGCATCCTCACATCAAGATTTACCATAAACAAAAAAAAAGCAGTCCAATTGCCATCCTGTGTGTTAATTCTAGTTATCAGACGTGACCTCCCCTGAGATCCCTAGCATGGCACTGGCTTGGAAGATGAATTTGCTGCTTGTTCACATCAGTCTCTTACTTGGCCATGAGACGTGAGCCGGGTAGAAAAGCAGCACGGAGACTGTAAATGGATCTCGGTAATAAAATACTATTTGTCCACCATAATTCTTCCTGGTTTTCCCATGCACTCTGTCCTTCACCGAGAGACAGGGGTTCAGAAGAGCATTCAATCACCAGCCTCATCTACGTCACACCACTACAATGATTAATAAATAATTGTGAAAGCCACACTTGTTCTGTTGACATGGGGCCTTCCAGAGTTAGCTGTTATCCAACTGTTGTCACATCACTTAATTAGGAGGCCAGCATCTGCTGAATGATAAGCCTTAATTGGAAGCACATGGTGGAAAAATAAAACCAAGCCTTAGCTGGCCTTCACTTCTTATACTGTGAAAGCCAGGAGGGACTTGCGGATCATTCAGTCTAGCATGTTCATCTTAGACACAAGTAAATGGAGGCTTAGAGACTGACAGCTGGTTAGGAGGAAAGCCAGCCTGGAGCTCAGGGTTCTCGGCTGTGCTATTTCTCAGAACCTCACTGCATTTGATCCTTCAGTTTTGTCATTGTTTTGGCAGTGGCAATTGTAGAACGGACACTGGGTCTTGAATAATGGTGACAATTTGGACCAATGTAGGAGCATTTTCACAGGCTTTTGATAGTCGGTAGGTACAACTCCTTGGTGAAAATCAAAGGACAAAAACTGAGTCTAACCCAGCAGAAATGGGTGGTACTTTGGGGCAGTAAATGTGGGTGAGTGGATCTACCTATTAACCACTCCTCTGCTCCTAAGGCATTGCATCCTAAACATCAGCACATTGCAGTGCAGTAACACTTCAGAGATGTGTCTCCACATCACTGCCCAGCTGTGATTTCCTAAGTTCTAAAGAAACTATTTTAGAAATATGAATCAAGATAATGATTCTACCCATTGGGACCCCTTCTACTTGGTGTGGAAAGTCAGGATAAGTATCAGAGAAAAATACACTGGAAGGGTATTATGAATTGCCTACTAGGAAGAAAATTTGGTCAGACACAGCACCTCGAGTGGTTAGTAATCTTGTTAAGATGACTGCTTCTAACACATGGGACAAAACAAAAACAATTCCCAACAGGCTAGGGCTGGGTGGCATAATGATACCAAGTAAAACACTGGAAATAGCACAGGAGTGAGGACTATTAAGAACTGATGATAAGCAAGTTCTCCCAAATTTCCAACATTGTCTTAGACAGTTGCTCCCAGTTTTATTTCCACTACCCAGCACCACTCCTGGCATGGGTAAGCCCTTATTAAATAAAATATTTCATCTAATCCAAGATAGCATCACTGTCAGAAACACCATTATATTTTGTACCCTTAAGAAAAAATTACAGTGCTGAGTAAACACATCACAACAATGTCAGACACGTTAACACATACACAAATAAATGCATCTTCAAATCAACAAAAGGCAGCGTTGGTGAAAGAACAGATGAATGAGTCGCCCAGGGTAGACCTCAGGGGCCGCAGCTCACTTCAGTGTGACCACGAGCAAATCACTTGAAGTTTCATTATCTTGAAATTAGAAAATACTAAGAGACCTGCTTCAAAGTTTTTTCATAATGATTAAAATACTGTATAATTTGTGATAAGCACTTCATGAACTCAAAGTTTTAATAAAAATTTTAATTAATTAAGTTCCAAAATGTATTCATATGCAACAGTTGCAATGGCTAGAAAGGAAAGGATGTGTGCGAACAAAACAGCATGAAATATTATTGGAAACTGCAGGATGGGCACTGTTTCTTGAATAATGGTGACAATTTGGACCACTGGAGAAGCATTTCCACAGGCTTTTAATTGTCAATAGGTACAACTCTTCGGTGAAAGTCAAAGGCCAACGAATTGAGTCTAACCCGCAGCAACAGGTGACTCTGCTGCAGACATTTAACGACATTCCTTTTTCATGCTGACCTTGTCTGGTTTGTTGTTGCTGATGTTACTGATGTTGACCACACAAGTTAGCTGAAGTTGTGAACAAAACAACAGAGTGCAGCTTACCAAATTAAAGTATTCTTTTAATTACCTATATTTTAAATCATTAATATGTGTCCCAAGATGTTATCTGCTCCTGAAAATAATGAATGTAAATTGTAGGACAAAGAATTATGGAAAAATAGAAAACATTTTACCAAATGTGTTCCTTTGTTTTTCCATGCATATTAATTCTGTCTTAGCAAATTTAAGTAAATTAGTGAGCAGAAAAGTGTCTTTAAAAATTTTGTATCAAATCCTGTCAAGATATTTATTAACAGAAACCTTTTTGTTCTTTCCTCTACTAAAAAACAGTGAAAATAAATAAGAAATATTAGTTTAAAGGTATAATTCTGTCTAGGGTGCCCTTGTGTGTTTATGTGATCCTGATGAGAACTGAGACTTAATCTTCTAACATGACTGTTTGGAGAAATATTTCTTCTGCTTACTCTACACAGGAGGAAGGTTGAATAAACACCTGAAAATGTAAATTTCTTCCAAGCCACTTTTCCTCTTCTAGCAATTATTCCTTCAGGAAGCATTTCAGTTTTGCTTGACACAGTGATATAGTTCAAGGATAATTCAGGAAAAACTGGCAATAATATTTAATGCATAAGCATTGAGCTCCCAACGTGGTACTGCCCTCCTTTTATCCACTTGATATTTGGGAAAAGGGGTGCAATGTAGTAATCTCTGCCCTGCAGTTCCCACCAGAAGAAACATGGGGGCTTTGTATCCATGAACCCGCCATTTCCAAGTAACAATCCAGAGCAGATTTGGCCACTGAGATTCTCTAAAGCTGCCTGTTTCTATTTTCTCTTCCATGGCTTTTGTGCTCTTTCCCCTGTTTCCTTGGTTGCACAACTAGCACGTCCACCTCACTGATAGTGCTCTGTCTGCAGCATGGTCTTCTGCTGTCGCTCTGATCATCTACCCTTCCCAGTGATGTCAGAGCTTTGCTTACCTCCTCATGGGGTCTCATCCTCCTTTCCTCTTCCATCACACACATTGCACAGTACTGTGATGGAGGCATGCTGTAGTTTCTTAGGGCTTCTGTGACAAATTAGCATAAACTGAGTGGCTTAAAACAACTGAGGTTTATTCTCTCATAGTTTTGAAGGTGAGAAGTCCAAAGTCCAGGTGTTGGTAAGAGCTGTGCTCCTTCTGGAGGCTCTAGAAGAGGATCCTTTCCTGCTTATTCCAGCCTCAGGTGGTTTCAGGTGTTCCTGGGCTTGCAGCTGCATCACTAATTTCTGCCTTTGTCTTCACATGGCCTGTCCTGTGCCCCTACTCTGTGTTTCTCTTTAAACACTTACCTTTGGATTAGAGCCTACTTGGTTAATCTAGCAGGACCTCACTTTAAGATCCTATTTAATTACATCTGCAAAAGCCCTTTTTCCAAATAAGATTGCTCTCACAGGTTTTGGGGAGTAAGACATGGACCTATCTTTGAGGGGGTGGGACATGATTCAACACACTATCAGGCGTAGAAAGTCCTATTGTCTTAGTTAATATCTATATTCCCACCGTGTAACTCTTAACGTGGCTCATTTTTTAGTTTCTCATATCCTCTTATCAGGACCATTCAACTAAGAGGGGAAGGGTGTAGTCAAGGCACACATATGAGGGACCCATGGTAATAGACAACAGGGTGGGGGGCTATGGGGGCGGGGATTGGGACAAGTGTAACTGAACAACAATAAAGAAAATGCACTAAGTGTTGAATTAGAAGTTGATAGCAACTCGTAGTTCCAAGTAAAAACAAACTGTGCCTTTCTTAAAAATACTTTTTCCCTAAACTTGACCTTTTTTCAGAAACGTACTGTAGATATTATTTGATATGTGTCCCTGGTCTGAGGTCAGGGGAAATGTACTGCATTCAGCATACATACAATACGCCTGCTGGCCCTCCCCCTTGAGGAAGAGAATGAAATTCCACTGCTATCGCCACATCCAGCCAGTTGCGGCTTTGTCCTAAGAGGCCCAAGGGAACCGCCTGGACTTTCAATGTTGACTATCATGAGGCTAACTGAAAGATCTCTCTGTTATCTTCATCATTGCCCCAAATATAAGCTCCTCAGATCATTTAGTAAGTTTTATTTACACGTATCTCAAAAGTTTAGTACAACTCCTCTTTCCTGATACAACTTCCTGCAGCTCCTCTGTTTCTAAAGCTCACCCGTGAAATGCACATTCCACCATAAGCAGGCCAACCTGTGTCCTTAATTCCGCTCCCATACTCCTAGTTAATAGCCCCTATATTTGCTGACCACCACAAAGTCTAAATAGTGTTTAAAATACATGCTGATTTCTTCTTCTAGACCATTGAATTATGATATGCTGAGGCCACAGGACCCCTGCCTTTAAAAATGATCCATAATTCATTAATGAATGTGTCTGTTAACTATGGGCCATAATCAACATCCCTTGGGGAGTATAGATTCAACTAATGGGAAATAACAGCAAAATAGCTAGAAAGGCTAAACTTGGACTTGGCAAAAGAACTGCAATAATATAAAATCCAAATTTAAACTTCAAATCTTTTTAATGAAAAGAACTGTCAAGTAATATTTGTTTCATATTCTTATAAAAAGATTGCTCTGGGGAGAGATTTCTACCTACTTGCTATTAACTTTTCATTTAAAGAGCATTCTATGTTTTTCAGAGAAGCTTCACATTAGGTGGATCCACAGGGGACATATCTGCAGACATATTTCCTTTCTTCCATAAAGGTGAGAACAACAAGCTCAGGAATCAAAAACTTATTTGGAAACAAGCACTCAATTTTGTTCACTCACCTTAAAAATTTATGGTTACCTCGATTCGACCTATTAAGAATTGATGTTAAACAGGTTCTCCCGTTTCCAACCTTGTCTCCAGTCTGAAGTCATTCCAGCCACGTCTTGGATTTGGGGACCTGCTAAGTCCCTGATTCACACTTTGCTCAGCCTTACACTGTTTATTTAGAAGGTGATTTCTTCTACTGTTTCTTAAAGTTTTGTAGAAAAGACGGTTCCCCCTTCTCTCGTTTTCTCCCCCTCTTCTACCTCTCTCAACCTCTGCCACCCTTCTTTTTCTTTCCCATTGTTTCGGTTTCAAATGGTGTTTTTCTTGTATTGTCTCAAAGCTGATATATAAATTTATTTCACTTTTGGGAGGAAGGGCATTGGATGAATTTACCACTTGCTCATGTCTAGAGCTTTCATAATAAAAACGAGAGGCAGATAATATGAATCTGCAGGGAATATTTTATAATTCAACTATTCTGAAAGTTAAAACCTAGTAGCAATAAAAAACACAAAAAGACAACTTTTTGGTTGTCAGTTGAGAATTCAGTCTCTCCTTGTTTTAAATCTTCCCCAAATGACCGGGGATGAAATCTGGAGGTGTCTATTTCTATTGAGCATCTCTGATTGAAAGACTTTACTTGCAGAAACCCATTCAGCTCCTGCCTGCTTTATGAATTGTTATGACTAAGTCAGCCCATAGTGACCCCTGAGTTTTTACCTTGGGCTCCTTATTTATTCACTGTTTGTTCATGTTTCCGAAGTTTTTGTAAGCTCCTAGCAGACAAGCATTGTGTCTCAGCAGAGATAATTACAGTGCAGTAGGAAAACTCTGCATTTGGATTTCAAAGACTTGATAATAGTGCAGAAAATTCATTGTGAGTGTGCTTTCCAAGAGATTCAAGGTTTTCTTCACCTTTTCTATTTTCCATGCCAAACAAGTGAAGAAAAACAAACACAAACAAAGAAAAAAGAGTTTACTGAAGGTTGTGAGCAGAGAAATGAGCTCATAAATATTTAAATGGAGGTTAGAGAACAGGCTTATCAGGTAGCTGGTTCTATCATGAATGAGCTACATAAACACATGTTCTTTATATTTGCATTAGAGACATGATTTTAACACTTTGAAAATTATATTTGGCCATTTGGGAGTTCTTACTGAGGTGTCCAGTTGGTTTACCTTGTGTAACTGATTAAACTTAGTTGCGCAAGAGGTGCTCCTCATGGGCTATTTTAGGCCTAAACATGTCTTGACTTTTAGGATGAATCCTTGGCAACAATAAAAGTTTGGTATCTTTTGCCTCTCAATCTTTCTCTTTCTATTTCTTTATTTTAATTTTTTTTCCTTTTAAATTCTGTGCTTTTTTTTTGTCTTTGCTTCTGGTTATGGGCTGACTTGCACATGGCTGTTCTGGTGGCAGGGATGACTGGTGGGCGGGTTGGTTCCCATGGTCCGACCATCAGGTAATCTATCAGATAGAGACAGGGCTCTGGTCGCACCCAGTGAGAGATAATAGAGGACCTGGTTTTTTCAATTGGTTTTGTGTTATTGTTGCTACACAGTGCTTCTTAGCTTCTTATTTTTATGTATTACAGAATGACTATATCCCTGGGTAATGTTAACAGAAGTATTCATTTTTGGTACTTTAGAAGGATAAAAATGTGTGAAAAAGATATTTGTGCTGCAGAAGTCATATATGTACATGAGTTTTGTGGGTCTGTTAAAATGCTTGTATGTGATGATTGTTGCCTACCTTCTAGTTTTTCTGTAAAATAAATGTTTCCTACTTTGCTAAAGTTATAATTAGCATACATGAATGAGAGTCTACTAGGAGCCATAATTGCATAGAGGTACAACTTAACATGCGAGATCACAAGAAGTTTTTTCGTTTTCCTACATGAAACAAGAGGATAACTTTGTTTAAAATTAAGTGACTGGTTGTTCTAAAATGTGAAAGAGAATAGCAAAAAAACAAAATATGAATTCCTGTTGAAGGAGGAAATTTTACTTTCCTTGGATCATAGTACATGTAAAAAATCAGTACGAAAGAAGCAATAATATCTGCCAACATTTTGCCAAAGGTGGTTAAGTTTATTCAAAAGAGGTTTTTAAAGGAGCTATGATTTCTTTAGTATCAAATAGCATATTGGTGCAAGGTATAATTAGGTTTTCTCTCTGTTTAAATAACAAATATGTCTTGGAATATTGTTCTTTACCTTCTATGATATCTGACAAGAAAATTTGGCTGGTACCTGTTCTATGGCTTAAAGCAGAGGTTGGCAAACCATGGCCTGCGGGCCAAATCCAGCCTATAACAGTGTCGGTAAATCTGGTTGTGTTACCCACAAGCACACAAATTTGTTTACATGCTGCTTATGATGTTTTCGCATTACAACAGCAAGGGTAGAATAATTGCAACAGAGACCTCATGATTTGCGAAGTCTAAAATATTTACAATCTGGCCCATTACAGAAAGTTTGCTGACTTCTGATTTAAAGCTTCCCATCCTTGTAGGTAGTAAGGAAGGTAACTTCCTGGTTGGCCAGGAGCCGTATATATTTGTAGGCATTGTAGACAAAGCTGGTAGAGATGAATATCTTGGGGTTGATTCCCTGGTCTCAAATTAGAAAAGAAAGTAAGAGCGATGAAAAATATCTCTAAAATAGTAGAAACAATTTTGTTTCTCTGGACAAAAATTAACTTTCTAGCCTTACAATTCCTTAACACCACGGGGCTCTAGATTTGCTGACAGTATTAAAAGGTGGCTCGTAAGGAGAAATGAACACTTTTTACTGCAACTATGTAAATGCATTAGGCTTGAACACAAGGAGGTCAGCTTTTCTGTGAATAAGAATAATCTTTAGACATTATGATTTAAGGGGAAACTGTTAATAAAAATAACCAAACCATAAAAGTGGACCAAAGAGATTACTGAATGTTCTTTCAGTGTATTTCTGAGTGTTTTCCACAGGCTAGCCTCAGGATTATCTGATTCTCCCCATTAGGGCTCTGAAAACTATGACCACAGGTCAAAAACAGCAGCTCCCTTTTTTGTAAATAAATAAAATTTAATGGGAACAGCCATGCTCATGTTTTCTTTGCTACTTTCAAGGGTAGAGATGAGCAGTGCACAGAGAGCATATGGCTTACAAAGCCCCAAATATTTACTGTCTGGTTCTTTACGAAAACATTGTGCCAACTTCTCCACTTGGAATGTTTTTCTTTCTTTGGCTTATTTACTTTTGATTAGAGTAGGTTTCAACTCAGTAAATATAGATTATAACATAAAAAACTTACAGCAAGGCAAATGATTCTTGTCTAGTGGGAATGTAAAAAAATTGTTCTGCAGAGATGCAAAAGACTTCTATATAAGAGGAGAGGTAATCCCCCCAACTGGAGTTGTATTACACTCTAGGATGTTAACTAGTTCTGTAGAGCAGTGAGCTGTCTCATCCAAGCATCAGTTACTACATATTCCTCACTCTTTCTAATCACCTGTGAACGGTCTTGCCATTTTGTTGGTTTTCTCATTAATTACCTAAAAAAGCTGTCAGGTGCTCGCTTTAAGATTTAATAAAAATGGTTAATATGTAATAACTTCTTTTATTTTTGAGGAAACATTAATCAGATCTTTATGATGTAGTTATGATATCAATATAATTACTGATCAGCAAAAAAAAAGTAAGTTGAAACCACACAAAAGATACAATTTCATAGCCAATCATACTGACACACAGTAAAGCCTGATCAATTCAAGTTTCGGGTAATTTATGGGAAACTATAGTTATTCATGGATGCACAGTAGTAAAGCCACCACTCTAAAGAAGAAGGTATGCTCACAGTAGGTAGGAAAGTGCAGGTGAACAAGGGGGGATTCTTCTGCCAGGTATGAACCCAAGGAAACCTGTGGAAATGTGTCCTAGGATGCATGTGCAAGAATGTCCACAGCAGAACTGTTTGTGTTGTCAAACAAACAAATCTAGGCATAAAAATGTATACCAATAGCAGGAAAAATAGTATTTGCATACAACATAAAAAATAAATGCATTATAGCTACATGCAACACTAGGAAAGAACCCTACAATGCAGAGATGAGTTAAAAAGAAAGAAAAGAAAGAATATATGCACTATGATTGTATTTATACAAATTTAAAAATTGTGAAAAACTACAATAAGTTATTTAGAGATACAAGTGTAATAAAATTATAAAGCAAACAAGGGAATCTAACAAAATTCAGGATAGTGGCTACTTCTCAGAGAGTAGAGGAAGGATTAGAATCTAGGAGAGGCTGCAGATAACTTTGAACGGTCATGTTTTTCTTAGATTGGGTGGCGAATAATTAGGAGTTTGATTTATAGCTATTCTTGAAATCTGACAAATATCCTTTTAATATCTTCAACATTTGATAAAACTAAATTTTAGAAAACAGTCCTCAGTGACAACCAAATGGACTATAAAAATAAGGAATTTGAGGTGGGAAGAGCTTCATACATCAGCCAAGATTCTTTAGGTTGCAAATGAACAATAACAAAATAGAAAACTAAGTTTAAGCAACAAGGGGAATGTATTGGCTCAAGAAAACAAAAGTCTAGGGCTTCAGCCACAGCTTGTTGATGAGAGAGGGAGGGAAGAGTGCAGTTCAGCTCTGTCACCAGATCCTGATCCCTCTGAACTCTGCTTAATGCCATGTGGGATCCATCATGAGGTAGCTTTCCCCCTGGAAGATGGCTGCGCCAACTCTAGTACCACGTTTTCTAAGCTCAGGCCTTCAGGTACAATGGAAAAGAAAATATGTGTCTTATTCATCAGTCCTAGCAAAAATTTATGTTGTGTCACATTGGCTCATGTTTGGACCAGGTGATGATCTTTGACCAGCTACTGGTCAGAGGGCATAGAGTGTTCTGATTGGCTGAAATCTAACAACATGTTCACTCTTAAACTAGACTTGGAATGAACATCTTTGGACCCACAAAACCAGGAGTAGAGAAAAAATGATTGCCAGGAGAAAACCAGGGTTTTTATTCCAAAAGAATGCAAAATCCAATCTAGGTGGCAAAACTTAAAAATCTAACCAGTCATTGACTCTGACTCGTCTCTCAGCGAGCCTAACCAGAAAAGCTCCATGCAGTTTCACTGAAAGCAGGAGAAATGGCCCAGAGGTGAGTACTGGTCCATGCCCAGGTTCCCAGGAAGCTGAGCCTGAAGCAGGGGCTTTCCTGCTTTCAATTCATGAGGGAACTTCATAGGACAAGAAAGAAGGTAAGGAGAATGAAGTAGGGAAGGAGGAAGACAGAATCCAAAATAAACTGATGAAAACAGTCACCATTAACAAGATTGGTTGCTCTGTCCTTGGTGGGGGGCTCTCCACCACAAAGTACTATAAATTGCCCCTATTTCTTCGTGATCAAAGTTTTATCCCACAGGTCACACATGCAAGGTGCTGAGCAGAGAAGCCCTGAAATGAGGAGCAAGAGGTAGCCAGCATGGGCGTGAGGTGAGATACTGCCGGGTTGTATCTGTATGAAGGTGTTTTCACCCACACACAGCTGGTTTGCTGCAAGGCCAGCTGGAAGAAAAAGCAGGAGAGACAGAGCAGATCTGGTACTGAGCCTTGAAGAGGGAGATTCATGGGCAGAGAATCCACGCTTTGCTTTACTTCACAGTGTTGCTCATAGTGCTGGTGGCGCCAAGGGTCAAAACTCCCATCACTTCAGTGACACAGCAGGGGCCCTCTCAATAGGATTTCTTCTCTCCAGCCTCTGAAGCTTCAGCCCTCCATGGGTTCAGGTGTTGTCTCTCAAAAACTATCTGGTGCACCAGGAAGGATTGGTGGGAGGTCCACCCTCATGTGCATCACTTACTTCTCAGATGACCTGCTAAAGTGACTGCCCCATGCCTGGAGTAAGTTTTAGCAAATACTCAACATCAAGCCCAGGTTTTTGTGAGGCCCCTCTCATGTTGTCCTAAGCCCAAAACTATGAGCGAAAGTGAAGAGCCAGGGAGAAATAAGAACCATAGAGTGAGAATGGTAAGAGAATCAGAGGCTTTGGGGTAATTCAACTGAAAGAAGCAGAGAGGGCTCCTGGAATTTGTGGCTTGCAGATGGTCTGGAGAAGGGTACTCACAGTAAAGGGACCATTTTCCTATCATGTGAGCTGTTACAGCTCCTTGAAGGTTAACTTTTCCTGTAGCATTCTGTGCTGCTCTGATGCATAATTGGTTTCTGGGAGGTCAGTGGTGTCTCACGAAAAAGCCCCTTTTGAAAAAAAATCAATTGGAAACATTAAAGTGGAAATAATTCCATGCTTAGCTACAGAAACTACAGAAACACATTTCATTGATGAAAAGCTTTTAAAGAATAATATAGGCCTTTATTTCCTAATCCATAAAATAAGGGGGTTGGATTAGGTAATCTTGAAGGTCATTTGTTTGTCTTCGTTGCTAGGAAGTTTAAAGCTCCAATTGTTATATATTTTAAAGAGGGGTTTGGGGTTTGGGTTTGTTTATGTCTCTGTCTCTTTCTTTTGTTCTGTACCTTTCGCCTTTTTAGCCAGTGCTAACAGCATCTATATATATGGGTGTCTGTAGTTACGGTGAGCCATTGCAAATCCCTCTGGTAAATTTATATAACCTGTAAGATCCCTTCAGTTTCTAATATTCTGTGATTATAATAACACCTAGACTCACTTTTCCCATCTGAAAAATAAAATAAATAAGTATCGCTTCTCTCTTTGACCAAATGCTGACTCTCGCGTGCATTGAAGCACCCAATGTAAAGAACAGCTCTGAGAGGCCTCAGGGTGCCCTGTGCCCTCCCAGCTCAGACCTTGACTGAGACAGCCCTGGAATGCCCAAGACAATTCCTCTGTGTCTGCCTTTTAGCAACACTCTGACTCCCTCCTCAAGCGCTTTGTCCCAGCTCTGTCACCCTGCTTTGAAGTTTAGTCACAGAATTTAGCCTCCTACAATCAGTGACACTAGGACAGCTGGGACACCTGAGGCATTCTTTGCCCAGGTCTATTCAGGCACCTCAGGGAAGCCCAGCAGACCTATCAGCAGCACTCTGAATGAGGACCTCAGGGCTCTTCCTGGGTGGTCTATTATTTCAGAGCCATCCACCTCAGCAAGAGCCAAGAAGAGAACAGAGAGATGTCACTTGGCTCCACTCCTTTCCTCTGCCTTTCCTGTCCTTTTCCCTTTGCCACTGTGCTAGTTTATCTGCCTCCGTGGACCTGAACTCTCTTTGGAACATTCTGTTTTAGTTGCTGTCCTTCAGTTTCCCTTTGTTTTCTTTTCCTTTATTCTATCTTTTTCTTCTCTTGTCAAATGCCTCTTCCCTTCAGGATTAGTTTATATGCTATTGTATATTCTACAGCTGAGGCCCCATATTCGTAGACAAAGGGGAGTGACTTTCATACATTCTCTTTTGAGCTCATTGTGGTGGTCTGGAAGGAATGAGCTAGACCTGCAACTTATCACACATGTAAATCCTGGGCTTGTGCCTTTCAGAGATGGTTATTGGTCTTCCTGACTGTATAGTTTGAAGCTCCGCATTAATGCACCTTTTCTTCTTGCCACCTCAGGTGGAAAATCCATTCCAGGCTGCAATTGTGAACTAGAAACATAAAATCCTCCGCAGGGTGCTGGCAGGCATGTCCTAGGACGTTGGCCTTGACAAATCGGTGATGGTGGCAGGGAAATCATTTTCTACACAGGTACCAGATGAGGGAGAGCAAGCTGTGAGAATAAAGGATGGAGAACTCGCATTTCATGCCTCTGATACCTGCTACGCGCCTTCCTGTGGTCATAAACTGTCATTTCATTCTAATAACAACCAATTAGGAAATAATCATTAAGCCATTATGCAGGTGAATAAGCTGAGGCTCTAGGAGATAAGATCTTTCTCAAGGTCTCACTGCCAGTAGATGGTTGAGGCAGGATCATTACCCAGGTTTGTGTGACTGCAAAGGCCATGCTCTTTTACCAAATAATATGACGACCCTCTAAGTGTTGGTACCAGCCTTCTAAGATGGGTGCTAACATCCACAATTTTCAAATAAGAAACTCAAGGCTCAGAAAAGTTCATCAACTTGCCCAAGTTCATGCTGTTATAAAGTAGCAGGAGGCATTGCTACCCAATCTTGCTCCAGAGTCCACATCTGGAAGTGACCCACTCAACAGCCAAGGCAGGGTGGCCTGGTGTGCTCACCTGAGGCAGGTTTGGGCCTGCAGCCAGTGAGGTTTCTCAGATACTTTGTTTGGCTTCCATCAGTGTGTACTTAAGCCCCAGGGAGCTTCCCAGACAAACAGTGAGCTGCTCTTCCTGAGACAGGCACCATTTGTTCCGCACACCCACTTCCCCTATCCCTGGGTGTGCTGCTGTGCTGGGGCAGCTGCACCACTCGCAGCCCATATGGCAGACCTGCAACCCACTTAGTGTAAGGGATGTACCAGAAGAGCCTGACAAAAGGAAGCAGCTTTGCTGCCTGTGGGATGATCCCATTTGGAAACCAACATGGGGGACCAGGAGTCCTGTGGTCACTGCACCACAGGCCCAGCCAACCCCTGCAGCAGGAACCAATTACCATGGGACAAATCTGCTTACTTTGGTGCATAAGCATTGCTAACCAGATTTTCAGTCATTTTCCACTCCCTTCAAGCAAAACAGCTCAACCAGCACCCTACTTGGAAGTAGAACAATATCTATGGAGACAGAAGGCAATAGAAAAAAAAAACCAACAAAATCAAAACAAACCCAAATTTTCCCATAGCAAAATGGCTTATATCCTGGGGTCTATGAGGCCTGTCCTCCTGGAATTTCTATTTTAGGACCCAATCTCTTCTTCTTTTCCTGTTACATCATTCCTCTGTAGCTGCTAAACCCTCCTTTGTGTTTAATTTTTTTCCCCTAAGAAGCAGATGGGAAAACCACAAAGCACACACTGGATAAAGAAAAATGTTTGGAGTGAGGGAACTAGCCTAAGAGTGAGCTTCACCATGGGTGGGGGCCTTTCCAAAGACCCAGCCCTGGGGCTGGATGGCAAGCAACAGGCTCACCTTTGAGAGCAAAGGCACCACCAGGAAGAGGAGCTCAGAAATCTTTGTGCATCTGGGAAACTGTGAAATACCCCCTGAAATTTTACCAACAGGGCAAAGTGGTCTGGCTTTTGAGATGGGCTACCTATAATCCATCCTCACATGAAAGGGGACTTAGGCATGGAGCTCTGTCCAGAAGGAAGCCAGCTCTGTGCTGACAGCCGGAAGTATTGACCCCTGTGCAGAGGAAGGAACAGTGGAGATGGTGAAGAGGAGGAATGAGGGTGGCCAGCGAAACAGCTGGGTGTTGGCCATATGAGGATGAGGAAGTGAGTGGGCTCCTAAACTCCTGGCAGCCTCAACTGCTAAGCTGCGGTGTTAACAGAGTAAGGGCACAGATCCCCAAACAAGGTGTGCTCTGGCCTTAGGGTAAAGAGTGCATTTATGGAAAATATATTGTCCCCTTAGGCAATTTGTTGTTTCTCATGACCCAAAGAGGCTTGACTGATAACAAAAGGGGAAAGAAAAAAAGAACAAGATCATAGAAAGTTACTGTTGGGGAACATAGGAGTAGAATTCTCACGGTTTGTTCTCCACAGGGAGACGCTGGAATACATCACAGAAGGTCATGTTTATTCCCAGATAGGCAATCTTCAGGGTTGGGGGTGCCCCTGAGACAAATAAAGCCCACACTTGAAACTGAGAAATGTGTTCTTTTTATAAGTGCCTAACTCCATGTCTCCCAGGTAAGCCAGGCCAATAAGAAACTGCTCACTCCGCCCAGTCGGGGACTGCTCTGAGAGGGACACCCGCCAAGGGTGCCAGGGGGGCACTCAGCAAATCTTCTTAGGAACAACCTCATATATGAGTCTAGATATTAATCTCAGACCTCCAGATGTCATAATTTATTAATACTCAGAGGATCAATCAACTTAGGAAGTTGTGATTGCTTCAACCAACCAAGTGTGACAGAAGTGAGCTCATGTGACGAAATACAGAAGGCTACGCTGCTTCTACCTGACTCTTTTGGGGACGCCCCCTCTCAGAATCCACAGACTATTCTGTGAGAAGCTCAAACCACTTGGAGATGCCTATGTAAGTATTTTAAGACTTCAAGGAATGCCAGGCTAGGTAGCAGACACGTGAGTAAAGAAGGCCACTGCTGATTCCAGGCCCCGGCTGTTTATGTCACTCCAGCAGAGGACTGAGATGTTACTAAATACAGACAAAACCTTCCCACTGTGCCCTGTCTGAAGTTCTGTGCCTCTTCTGAGCACCGTGAAATGATAGCTGTTTTACATCATTAAATTGGGAGTAGTTTATTTAACGGTAATAAGTGGGGACACTAAGTGTTGTACCAACTGACATTAACATCCTCAATTTATAATAGTACTCATATATACTCCTTTACAGAGATCCTGTGTTGTATATTCTAAGTACTAAAAGAAGCTAATTAGACATTAGAAACTTGCTTGAAAATTGAGGAAGAAAAGACTGGTGGTCATAAGAGGTATTTCCTGGGCCCCTGTGATAGGGCCTGATGAAATACCGTTGTTCTCTTTAAGGTCCACAGTCCTATTTTCATCTTTTGAGAAAATATTAGGAACTAGGCACTGTACTAAATGCTGAGTATACAAACATGAATTAGAGAAATCATATTTTAGAGAATGTAGACATATAAACCAACACTCATAATGGATTCATGTCTGTGAGAGAATTAGGAACAGGTGTAATGAGGTGGCAACTGAGCTGAGTCTGGATGGATAAATAGTAGTCAGCAGAAGACACAGAGGACATTCTCTGCAGAAAGAACTGCGTATGCAAGGCTTGGAGGAGGAAAATCACACAGTATATATGCAGAGCCATAAGATCCTTGGTTCTTCGATGTGTAAAGTGTAAACACAGGGGAATAGGGTGGGGAGGCCAGGGCAAGGAATCCGTCAAGTGCCTGGATGCCATGTAGAAGCTTGGATTTCACAGTGCAGGTGATGCAAAGCTAGGGGTATTTACCACTAGGAAGTGATATGGTCAAGTTGTGTTTTAGAGAAATCTCTCTGCTGGTTGTATCAGTGATGTAACTGAGAGAGCAGGTATGTGGGCAGAGAAACTCACTGGGGGATTATTTCCAAAGCCCAAAAGAGGAACTATAAAAGGGTAAACTTAGATAGTAATAGAGGGGATGCAAAGGAGAGAATGGGTTTCAGAATATTTGTAGATAAAATTTTCAGAATTTTCTAATTGATGACATGCAGGTTGAAGATCAGGGAGGGATCGACATTGTGAGCTTGAAGTGCATGTGAGTTACAGAAATGGAAATGCCCAGCAGAATTTGAATATTTAAATCTGAAGTTGAGGGAAATGAAAATTTGGAAATTATGTACAAATTACAAAAGTAGATAAACTCTCCCAGGAAAACTGTGTGGAGGAAAGAGAATACTAAAGATAAACCCTGAAGGAATTTCAAATGACATTCAAAAACAGAGTGAATAAATTCATTAATCTATAGCTATGTGATGGAGTATTACATAGCAATGAAAATGAATACTACAACCACTTGCAACAAAAAGAACTAAGTCTTACAAAAGTGAGAGAAAATGCACGTATTGGAAAATGCATGAAATAAAGTATGCAAGGTTAAAATAGGCAAAAAATCAACAAATTGTTAAAGGATACATATAGGTGGGTAAAACCACAACGAATAAAAAGAGAATGACAGACAGAAAGGTCAGAAGAGTGGAAGCCCATGGGGCTGAGGCAGGGCCGCCATTGTGGACAGATGCACCGGGGGCTCCAGTGGCATTGGTAACACTCTTTCTCAGGAGGGTTTAAGGCTCCACAGGTATAAATATTCACAGCCCATATGAATATTACATACATTGTTTTCAAATGCTTGAAATAATTTATAGTGATATATTTAAATGACCAAGATGTAACTAAGAGACAAAGAAGTCAAAACAGAAAATGTAAATTCAATTACTTTTAAGCAGCTTGACTGAGGACAAGAGATTCGACAGGGTTTAGGTTAGAAGAAGGTATGAGATGGAGAATGTCTTTAGCGTCATAGTGATGTGAGCAGTTGCACAGACTCACGGGGCTGGCGCGCAGGAAAGACAGCAGATGATGTGTGATTCGGTGACCCTGGGGAATCTAAGAAGAGGACCGTTTATATAGGAATTTCAACCTTACTAATGAAGTAAGAATCAGATTGACCTAGGAAACTTTCTGTTCCTAAGGAGTTTAATTTTCAGAAGGAAACCTTCCTTTCCTGGGAAAGCCCCTCAGGTCTTCCTTTACATCCCTCCAGTAGCCGTCTGTGTAACCGTGACCTCTGCGTGCCCTAGCAAGAGGCATGTGTGAGTGCACAGCAGGAGAGTGGCAGATACTTTCTACTGAAACCAGGCAAAAATAGGATTATTTTTCTAAAACTTCAGGGAGAAAAAAAAAGAACCATTGGTAGATGACCGTATTACCAAATATATAAACTTATTTGACACTTTGATTAATCCAAGTCATGCTGGAAATAATCATCTCACTGCAAATGACTTACAGTTTCACTTCTATTTCTGTGTCTTTATGGCATGGCTCATCATCTGCCCCTGACCTTGTCATAGACGGCAGACCCCACTACACATACCAGTTGTCCAGTCATTATATTACTGGGGCTTTCTCTGCCTCGACTGGGGAACAACTGCTTTGTCCCTGGGCTGCTTCTCTTAGTTAAGCTTTTTACTAATTTTGTTCTCTGGATCTCACTGATTATTCTCTCGTGGCCTTTTTTCCCCATTGATTACAGCTGGTAGAAAAATAAAATGTTTACAGTGTTCGTGTTCAGTCTTCCTTGTGTTTATTGCCCCAAGTTCACCTATCTAGGCTCACATCTGGAAATCTTGAATTATTGACTTAGTAGCTGGATTACAAATATTTAAATAAAGGAAGGTTATCTATCTTAATAGCTGGCACCCAAATTTGTCTTAGATATAGGGCCATTTATATTTTAGAAATCACTATTAATCACTTGAGGGTGGGAGGTAAGACCCCAAAAAGATGGGTTGCAATACGACCAACCAAAAAAGCTGTAAGAGATAGTTATCTTCACAGCATGAAATGAGTTTTGTTTATTTATAAAGGCATAAGCCCCTCAAAGATGAACCCACTCTACAGACAACTGTGAACACTGCACAAAATACAGAAAGCAAGCCCCTGAAAGCACTGGAAAAGGAACAAAAGCAGAGAGGTTTTGAAAGTGAGACCAAAAGCAGCTGTCCTTCTGTCCTGAAGAACAAAGGAAAGACATGAGTCAACCCCGGGGTACAGAAAAGTGAGGAGGGAACCCTGGAAATGAGGGAGCCACAGGAGAGCCCCACATTCTGTAAAGTAATTTGGCTCAAGTGTCTGGGTGGCCCCCGACAAACGCACATGTGAGCTTCCGCCCAAGGCTAAGAGACGTGAGCTGAGCTCTGGGCAGTACCCACCATGGGCGAGAAAGGGGTTAAGTTGGAATCGAATCAAATTAGTTGTTTGCTAAAACAAAATATCAACAGTCTTTTAAAAAATAACAGAATTCAAAGTTGCTGTAAAATGACGTTCATATTGTCCAGCCTGCTGCAAAATTAATCTGTAAGGAACCAAGTAAATGGGACACAATCTCATGGGAAAAGATGTGGAAAACAGGTCAATCCCGTGATTACCACACATTGGAACCATCAGATAAGGATTTTTAAGCCACTATTGCTGGTGTCCAATGAGACAAAGAAAAATACACTTGTAATGAATACAAAACAGGGATTCTTAGAAAAGAGAGAAAATACACAAGAGAATCAAATGGAAATTCTAGAATTGAAAAATAAAATACTATTCTACTGCACACACATTTGCGTCCTAAAATAAACAAAACGAACCTGTCAGCACCAATCGTTGGCAAAGATGTAGCATCTTTAATACACTGCCAGTGGTGTTGTAAACTGTGCAACCACTTTGGCAGTTTCCAGAGTGAAGCATACACCAATCATATGGACGCTGTGATTTTGCTCCCAGGTATTTACCCAAGATAAATACAAACATCTGTCTGTACAAAGGCTTGTACACAAATGTTTCAGCAGCTTTATTTGCAATAGTTCCAAACTGGAAAGAATGTTAAGCATTCATCAGTGGGTGAATGGATAGATAAAGTGTAGTACATCCATGCAATTACTACTCATTAATAAAAGGGAATTCTTGGGGGTGAATCTCAAAATCATTATGCTGAGTGAAAGAAGCCAGATGCAAAGGAGGAACACAAACTAGTAAATCCTATGATGCTATTTTTATAAAATTTAATACAATTCTAGAAAATGCAAACTAATCTACAATGACCAGAAGTCACTTGCATGTAGTAGGAATTGCATTTGGCTAAGGAGGCAGAAAGGTTAGATTGCAAAAAAAGCATGAAGAAGTTTTGTGGATGATGTAAACATTCTTCTTGATTGTGGCAGTGGATTCACTGTGTATGCAATTGTCAGAACTCATCAGATTGTGCACTTTAAATGAATACAGTTTGGTTTACGTGGAATAAACTAATGATTAGCAGTCAGAGGAAAACAGAGAAAAGAGGAAGTTCAGTAACATGGAACTCCGGTGGAACCGTGCAAGGCACTGAAGACTATCATTTCTTAAGATAAGGCATGTGTAATATTTAGTCAGAACCATTTTGGCTTCTTGCAACATAACCCCATTCCATCCTCTACAAAACTTGGGTAATTCTGAGAAATACACAACAATCTGTGAGTGGTTTTCCATGAAAATTAAGGACAGGAACTTAGCTGTACAGATGGCTTGATGTAGGATGGAGAAAGGAAAGCATGCAAAAGGCCAAGGAACAAGCCATAAACTGAGTCATTTCAGTAGAAACTGTAGTTTAGGGCCAAAAGTCACCAGGCAAACATAACATTCCCACATTGGAAGAAATCGCAGGGAGGCACTGGTTTCTCTGTGTGATCTGGACTGGGGATTTGAGTCAGTTGTCCAGATCTTAAAGAGCATCGCATATTCAGCCAATCATCTGGAGGATATCTATAAAAGCTCTGCATGCTAAACTTTCCCTTTGGCCACTTGCATTTATGGGCATGAATGCGGAACCCCTATATTCTTAAGGTAGTATTCTTAATGTGTCCTTATATTCTTAATGTGTCCCTCCTCAATCAAGGGACACATTAGAATCACCTGGGTTTCTTTAACAATTGGAACCCAGTTCAACTAAGTTGGTGTCTCCAGGGTACGGCCTAGGCATGTGTATTTTTAAAATTAATCTAAGGAACTCTGCACTCACTGGCCTCTGGGTCCACAGAGAAAAGACTGAATGCTTCCTTCACCTTTTGATCCAGAGAGACTAGCTCTTTAACCAGACAGGTTCCTGACCCCACTGGAATCACACGTCTCAGCAGTGGGCTGGCCCACATCTTCTGGCCACACAGCCTCAGCCCCTCCCTAATGTGAAACTAGTCTTTGACACAGAAGTCCAGGGGCAGTGAAAAGACTTCCCAGATAATCCAGAAAGCTATTCCCTAAGTAACCAAGTTACCTGGTGTCTATAAAGTGCTCTGTGGAACTTTACTCTGAAACTCTCTCTTATGAATTCTGAGCAAGGAATGGAAAGATCATGCTTCTAAATGTGCCAGCTAAACTGCTGCTGTCCTAATAAAAATGACTTCCCACACTTTTAACCATCCAGTTCCTCTCTGTCCACAAAATGAACCATGCAAATGCCCAGAATGGATGGATTTATAGAAGGAAAACTGAAAGGATAAATGTAAGATAATGTACAATAACCACCTACTTATTTGATAATTAGAATTTAACTTTTTTAATGTGCAAAGTTAAAAGGAGCTATTATTCATCTTAGAAATAAGATCATGTGTGCTTTAATCTTCAATATATATATATTTTTTGCATTATGGGTATGATTCGAAGGTAAATCAGATGGAATATATCATTCCTTAGCTAACACTACTTTGATTCTTTCTATATATCAAGTACTGTTCTAACACTTTATATATATTAAGTAGTTTAATCATTACAGCTCCATGAGTTATCTATTATTTTTATTCTTATTTTACAAAGAAAAGAAAAGAAGAGAAAAGAAAAGAAAAGGAAAGAAAAGAAACTGAGATATAAAGAAATTAACCAACCCTCCAAAGGCCACACGTGTGTGAGGTGGAAGAGCTGAGCTTTTCGCCCCAGCAGTCTGGACCCAGAGAAAACACTCATCTGTGAATCACTACACTCTGCTGACTCTTGGGACTTAAAACACTTCTTCTGTGTCTGCTCTTTTTCCAGCAATGTATTTCCCATACAGTGGCATTTGAAAATGGTCATAAAAATAGCTGGAGTTGTTCATTCAGTTTTAACCTCTGACAGTGTATGTTATAGAGATAATATTGTTAAAATGCATTTTGCTACATTGTCCAGTGTCCAAAGCATTCAACAACAAGTAATCTAGGAAGGTATGCAAGATAGGTCAACAAAACTTAGAAGTAAGGGAAATTTTTGTTCAACATTAAAAAATACATACTTGTTTATTGTGAGTTTTTCTATGCTCTTATCTTTTTGTTTGGGCCACCAAGAAACTAAGAACTTCATTTGTAAACTAACACTTTTAAAATATAGGCCCTTTTGCCATGTTTTTTACTTATTGGGCTTGCTTTCTCATTTTTTTCTCTGTTTTCATTGGTAACATTTTATCTTATCTATTTTACTGAATTTTTCATATATACTTTACCTTGCTTTAGCTCTTTTGTAATACAAGGCAGGTATGGACTACAAAAACAGAAACTTTTTTAAAAATAGACATTATAAAGGACCTAGAGCCTTTTAGGTAACACATATGGATGTAAAGAAATATTATGTTTTTCTAAGAAAAAGTTTAATTATCTTAAGGGAATTCCTGATCAATAGTCTCCTCTTAAAGTTTTCTCTGTTTCTGTCTGTCCCTCTTTCTACCCCATCCTCCTTCTTTGCACCATTTCCTCCTTTCCCCTTTCCTTCCTCCTGTTAAAAATAACACTACTACTATTTTTCTGTTGAATGCAGCTATGCGTACTTTATCTTCAGAATCAGTTATTAGAAACGTGATTATTGCACACCCATTTTGAAATGGACTTGTTCTTTGTCTATCAACTTAACCATTCATATATATAATTAATCCTTTGTTATCACATGGTAAGTATTTTTCCAGGGTGGCACTGTTTTGTAATTTGGTTTATTTTTTTAACTTTTATCTCTAAGAAGTCAAAGGTATTATTCCTTTTTATGGTTTTCAGGTTTATTTTTCATGTTTAGAAAGGTCTCTCCTACTGCAGTTATATAAAGAAACCCACCTATGTTTACTTCCATATTTTTAAACTCAAATCTTTAATTAATCTGCCTCTAATTTTTCTAAAGAATAACAACTTGTCTCTACATAATTTGAATGATACATCTTCCCCTCACTGCTATGTTTATCATCCACAAAATCTTTATTTATATTAGGGTCTATTTCTTGCTACTGTATTAAATTGATTGGTCTATTTACCCACCTATGACAATATAAATATTTTAAATTTCAGCATGCTTACATTTCTGGTAATGATTATTTTACCCTGTCATTTGTCCTTTTAAAAGATGATATGCTTATTCTTACATGTTACTTTTCAAATATCATTTTATCAAATCCTCTCAAAACCCATCTTGTTTTTTGACTGAAATATCAAAATTATAGATTAATTTAAAGAACATGTATAAAGAATTTTACATTAATGAACTTTCTTAGTTTAACACATATCTATTTTTTAATATTATTTTTCTTGGTATTGAATTTACTTCATTGGATTTTTAAGTTACAAAGTAACATATATTTGCTGTAACAACACAAGCAGTGTAAATATTTAGTAAAATAAACAAATTACTATCTCTCCAGTCCATCCAAGTCCCCAGAGTAACCAGTGTAAACAATGTTGTATGTAGCATTCTGTGCCTTTGGATGCTTCAAATCAAAGTTCATATACACATGTGTACATTCCTGCTTTTTACAAAATTTTTAACATGCTATACCCATTACTCAGCAGCTTGCTTTTTCCTTTTAATGGTGAGACTTACAGACTTCTCTTTAGACCAGTATATCTGAATCTAACACCTTGTTCTTCATACCAGTCTGGGTGCATCATAGACGATTTATTTCCCCTATTGATAGAACTTTGGGTTGTTTTGTTTGTTTTTAAAGTTTTTATTTTTGTGGGTTTTTTTCAGTTACAGTTTATATTCAATATCATTTTGTATTAGTTTTAGGTAAACAGCATAGTGGTTAGATTCAATATTATTTTATGATCTTTAATAGAATTCAAAGTTTCTGAATATTAGTTCTATATATTCCTTGTTAATTTCATCCCTATATATTTCACCTACTTTTGATGTTGCCACTTTAAATGGCATCTTGTTTTTTATTATAACTTGTGAATGACTGAAGATGGATATATGCTATTGTATATTAATTTTGTAACTGATCTCCCTATTAAACTGTTATCATTTCTAATATTTTAATAGTTATCCTGGATTTTTCATATATGGTGTCACATCTTTTGCAAATAGTGATGTCTTCTCTGACATTTGTACTTATTTATTTTCTCCATATAGTAGATAATCCTTAAGAATATTATTAAAAATATGTTGATAATAGACATCTTTATCATGTTTCTAACTTTAATGGAGAACTCTATTAGCATTTTCATCAAGTCTGACACTGTTTGTATAGTAAATCATGTCAAGATATGTTTTTAGGACTTCTGGCCAAGATGGAGGCATAGGTAGATATACTTTGCCTTTCCACATAACCAAAAGAAGGATGACAACAAATTTTAAAACAAAAAAAAAACAGAATTGCCAGAAAAATTGAACTGTATGGAAGTCCAACAACCAAGGAGTTAAGGAAGAAACATTCATCCACACCAGTAGGAGGGCATGGAGACGGGCATCCAGGCAGAGAGGACTCACAGCAAGGCAGCAGCTGGAGGACTGGGGCAGGCAAGGTGACAGCTGGCAGAGTGGACAGTCCCACATTTGCATTTGGATAAACCAGGAGGGACAACTGGGGAATGAGACAGATCGTGCAACCCAGGGTTTCAGTGTGGGGAAATAAAGCTTCAAAACCTCTGACTATAAAAACCTGTGGGGATTGAGGCAGCAGGAGAAACTCCCAGCCTCACAGGAAAGTTTTTTGGAGAGTCCCACAAGGTCCTAGAATGTACATAAACCCACCAACCTGGGAATCAGCACCAGAAGGGCCTAATTTGTTTGTGGGTAGTGGACGAAGTAACTGAAAGCTGACAGAGTTGAGCAAGTGGCATTGTTCCTTCTGGGACCCCTCCCCTACATACAGCCCAATGGGTTGTCCCACCCTGGTGAATATCTAAGACTCCACCACTCACTATGAAACAGGCTCACAGAGACAAAAAAAATGTGGCCCAAATGAAAGAACACAGTAAAGCTCCACAAAAAATACACCTAAGTGATGAAGAGATAGCCAACCTATCAGATGCAGAGTTCAAAACACTGGTAATCAGGATGCTCACAGAAATGGTTGAGTATGGTTGCAAAATAGATGAAAAAGTGAACGTTATAAAAAGTGAGATAAAGGAAAATGTACAGGGAACCAACAAGGAAGGGAAGGAAACTGGGACTCAGATCAACAGTTTGGAGCAAAAGAAAGAAACAAACATTGAACCAGAACAGAATGAAGAAAGAAGAATTCAAAAAAGTGAGGAGAGGCTTAGGAACCTCTGGGATGACTTTAAACATTCTAACATCTGAATCCTGGGGATGCCATAAGGAAAGAGGAAGAGCAAGAAATGGAAAACTTATTTGAAAACATTAATGAAGAAGAACTTCCCTCATCTGACAAAGGAAACAGACTTCTAGGAAGTCCAGGAAGCTCAGAGAGTCCCAAAGAAGTTGGACCCAAGGAGAAACACACCAAGGCACATCATAATTACATTACCCAAGATTAAAGATAAGGAGAGAATCTTAAAATCAGTGAGGGAAAAGGAGACAACTACCTACAAAGGAGTTTCCATAAGATGCTGAGCTTATTTCTCAGAAGAAATCTTACAGGCAAGAAGGGGCTGGAAAGAAGTATTTCAAGTCATGAAAAGCAAGGACCCACATCCAAGATTACTCTCTGCAGGAAAGCTCTCATTTAGAATGGAAGGGCAGATAAAGTGCTTCCCAGATAAGGTCAAGTTGAAGGAGTTCATCATCACCAAACCCTCATTATATGAAATGTTAAAAGGACTTATCTAAGAAAGAGAAGATGATCAAAAATACAGACAGTAAAATGACAACAAACTCACAACTATCAACAATTGAACCTAAAAAAAACAAGAATGAAAACAAAATAAGCAAACAGCTAGAATAGCAATAGATTTACAGAAATAGAGATCACATGGAAGGTTATCTGAGGGGCATGGAATGGGGGAAAGGTACAGGGAATAAGAAGCATAAATGGTAGGTACAAAATAGAAAGGGGGAGGTTAAGAATAGTATAGGAAACGGAGAAGCCAAGGAACTTACATGTATGACCCATGGACATGAACAAAGGTGGTGGAATGATGGTGGAAAGGGGGTACAGGGCAGAAAGGAATAAAGGGGAGAAAAAAACTGGGACAACAGTAATAGCATAATCAATAAAATATATTTAAAAAACATTAAATTGACCCACAAGGAATAAATGAAATTTTATTAATAGTTTGTTTTCTTAATCTTTTTATTTCTTTTTCATTGTTTATTTCTAATTAGTAAAGCCCTTATATTTTATTAAGTATTTTTTAAAATATCTGTTAAAATAATATGCTATTATTTCCTTTTACTTATCTAATACAGTTGTTTAAATGCTGCCTTGCCTCAGTTTTAAGGTCATGGCTAAGGTCAGTTAGTTCCTCTTCCTGAGCATCTAAGTCCATACCCCTACCTCCCACATAGAGTTTTTATGCTCTGGGCCACCACACCCCTTCTAATCACCCCAGGCCAAGTACCAGACACCTAGGCACAGTTCTTATGCTCCATAGTCAACTGTATTCTATGCAGCCAATCCTCAACCTGCTTGCCCTGCCTTGCTCCTTCCTTCCACAGAAGCTGCACTAAAGGCGCTTACCACAGCCAGCTCTCACTCCACTTCTTGACCAACCCTGAGCTCCCCCCGAGCAGTCAGTGCACGCTGTGTTCTCCCCAGGGAACTGTGAGTAGTAAAACTGTAAAAGTCTGTCTGGTCTCTCTTTCATCTTCATTGGGCCTCACTGTACCTCACCCAATGTAAAAGGGTAAAAATTCCATATTGGCATGTTGAATAACATTGATAGCTCTTATAATATTTAAACCTTGACATTCCTTGGTATAATATATTAATCTTTCAATGTGCTTTGTGATTCTACATACCAGTATTTTACTTTAGAATGTTGGATTCTTATAACAAATGTACAGCAAGAATTTAGATTGATATTCATGCACTTTTTAAACCATGGATTGTCAGGATTTGTTATCAATACTATGTGGGTTCTAGTAACACAGATTTACTTGTTCTCCATGTACTGGAACAGTTTCCATAGTCTAGAAATCACCTGTTCTTTAAAGGTGTGAAACAATCGGTCTGTGGAACAGTCTGAGCCTGAAAGGGGCTTGGGAGAGCAGGAGTGTGTAGCTCTGGCAGCTTGTGTTCTTTCTTATGAACTGTTTTATTTACATTTTCTGCTCTCTGAAGTAAATTTTTGGGTTTTTAATAATTTCCAACAGGTGCTAAGTGGGTAGAGGGAAGAAGGAAGAACGGCTCGGAAAGAAGTGCAGGCTGCCATGCTGCTCCCAGCCAGCACCCCCGCCCACTCTGGACTGCCCACTGCACAGGAGGCCTTTGCTGGGACTCACAGCTCCTTGCTGTCCCAGCCAAATCCTGTTGAGATGCTGGATTCATGCTCTGATACAACTCCAAAGCATTGAGAGGACCTGTTCATTGGCAGTTCGTGGCACTCATCTGAAAAAAAGAAAAGTATTTCTTTTCTGTGTTTCTTGAGTCTGTATTGACAAGGCATGAGCAGCCTTTTTCTGAAAGTGCTCTCACAGCACAGTGCCACAGGCAGAGCAAGACAGTTTCTGTAGGGAGCAAATACTCCTTCACAGTCCAAGACTTTGTCTATAGTGGTTGTCACCCTGCAGAAGGAAAGTCCCAGAGAGCAGGGACCCTGGAGCCGCTCATTTGAGAAATGCTCACCCAGAGAGCACAGTCAGAAAACACTTGGTGCCTGATGTGTCTAACAAGTGATGGAGCTTGACTACACCAAGACAAGGAGAAGAAGGAGAGCACCGAGGAGAGCAGGGAGAAGGACACGTCGCACATCAGATGCACACTGGGGTAGGGAACACGACAGTTCTCGGAGTGGGTGAAAACTCAGCTCTGAGCAGAATAGAGCTGATGGGGTGGGCTCACGTGCAATTTGATTATTATTAGCAAAGCCATTATGTGAAATGAGGGCAGAATGTATCATGTAATTCATTATTCAGGTGTGAGACTAGACCCAAGACTTGGGTTACCAACCTTGTCTACAAATTGACCTGTACCCCAACGGGAACCCCAATTCTACTCCTCACCCTGACACCAACAACATCATGCTGCCTAACGCTGACTTTCCCAGACACTGATTTCCCAAATGCATTCAGTGAATGAATTAAAACGACAAGTCATGATTCTGGCAAGGCCACTCCTCTGGTCAACCTAGTCTGGGGCCCTACAAAAGAAAATTTGTTCTAAGAAGTAGACTGTGGACAGGGACAAGGGAAAGGGTCTCTTAATAAAGGTTTCTACTCAGGGATCAAGTGTTACTGGCATTTCCACAAGGCAGTGAAAGAAGTTATTTCCTACTGTCTCTTTATAATAAAGAAAACGAATCACAGTCTACAACCAGCCCCCATGAACTTCCTTTTGTTACAAACTGAACTGTTACAATGTCATGTTAAAAATGCTAATCATTTGTGGTCTCATAAAACAGATGCCATTCTGCCATCAGGGGGCAGTTTGGAAAAAACCTAGGATGGTATGAATAGTCCTTCTCATCCCTCACCCACTACCCTCTGACTTAGGAGAACTCATAGTTGTTCACATGTTCTGGGGAAGCCATTAGAAAAAATATCAAAAAAAAATCTGACCCTCAGAGGGTCAGCTCAGAGAGTCAGGAGGCTGGTCGAGAAGCACCACTCCAGTCTCCCCAGAAAGTATAGTCAATGTCAGCTGGAACCACATGGCAGAGCTCCTTAGAGGAGAAGAAAATAATTTCCCCTAACTCCTCAAATAAGTCCCATGTGCAGCTTTAGCCCCATGGAGGCATTTATATCTGCCAAGGTCAAGTTTTTATCTTCTCTTGAGCTCCATGTGCAATCTTAGGTGATATAACTGTTCTTTTATGTCTCTGCCTTCATAGTCTTTCCTGTGAAATTGATTTTTAAGGTCCACAAAAAAAGGCTTATATGCCTTCTTTGGACAAGTAGCATGTGAAAATGGGAAAGTGAAACCAAACTACAAGTTAGAAGAATCAACTTGTATAGAACAACAATTTTTTAAAAAAATACACCCCCCAAAAAAAAGAACCACATTGTGGTTCTGTCTCTGGGAAGCGCTAGTTGAGTAACCTTGGATTTGTCATTTTCTTGTTTGGGCCTAAGTTTGCTCACCTACTCAATGAAGACTTATCTCATTAACTCAAGCAGAAAATATTTTCTGAGTATCTTTTTTTGTCAAACACAATAAAAAATACTGGGGAAATGAAGGTGCAGATCCAGTCCTGATCTTCACACAGCTCATTTTGTTTTGCTATAGTGGTATGGTACATATTATAGTTGAGATCAGGGCAATGATTTTCTTTTGGAAGAGCATGTGAAAATTCAGAATACCTAATCCCTGAAGTCATTTGACTTGGGTATAATTTTCAAAATATTTTACAAAGAGTAAGGGATTTCACTGCCAAGTCCAAAAAGATACACCAGCAATTATGCATCAGCTGACTACCAGCTCTGCCTTCGTGGTCATAGCTGACACTGTTATTTGCCTCTGTTTCCTCTTTGCCAACAATGCTCAGTTTTGTTCAGCTGACCATGTGCCAGGTCTCAGGAGGTGAACTGTGGTTGTCTTTACTCAAGCATCAGCATCCCATCCTCTCTGTTAGTGATTGACCTATGGGTAGTATTGGCTCAGTTCAGACCAGTGATACATAAGGTGACTGTTGAGAAGTTTCTGGAAAGAATTTTTTACCTGATGGAATGACAGGATTACAAGAAGAATTTTCTCTCATTTGCTCTCTTCTCTCTCTCTCACTCCCCTTACCCCTCTTTGAGCCCTGACCACCCCCCTAATGCCTACTTTGGGACAAAGTCTACGAGGAGCTAATATCTAGGGTTGAATTAGCCACTTGACAACATTATGGGGATGCCAAGAAAATCTCACACATATCCACCAGCTCTAGGTTGGAGATGCCATACTAATCTAGAAATCATCTGCCTATAGATTTATTATTAAGTACAAAATATAAGCATCACATGGTTTGAGCCACTCTAAGTCAAATTTTCTGTTTGATGCTGCTTAATGCATTCCTAATTCATACAATGATATAATCATTTTTGCTACTGAATTTCCTGTTTATGAACAAGAGAACTTTATACACACTGAACATTGTGACTGCGTTTTACAGCCATTCCTAGCTCAGAGGTTCCCCTGGGCTGGAATACTTAGATGTTTTAGCTTCTTTAAATAAATCAGTGCAAGAGAACCCTCTTTCCTCTCCCAGGAAGGAAGTCATTCTACCCCATTTTCCAATCCAGAACTATTCTAGAGGCATGATTCCTTCATGTTCTGTCAAAATGTGATGTCCAAGAGCCTCCCCATCACTGTTCACAGATGGAATTTCCAGGCTTAGCCAGGAACAAAGGTGGTACAGCAGGACATAGCTCTTTGTTCCCTTCATTGTCCCTGCCATCCTCTACATGTCTTTCCCATGTAGACCTTGTGGAGAAGAGATCCTCGAAAATATTAGTGTGTTTACTGTTGTGCTGAGAAATGGTAAATATCCTACAAAGATCTGAGGTTTGTATAACTCAAAATGCACAAGATCCATAAGTGACATGACAAGTCTGGTGGAAAGACCCCACCCTGCATCGGATCCAGACTCATCTTCTCCAGGGCATAGAATAAGCCATAAAAACTGTGCTTGGATTACACAAAACAGAAAGCTTATGATTTATAGTGGGTCAGGGCTGAGATTGGGAGAGATATGGTAGGTGCCAGGGGATAAGGAGTTTGAACTACGATTTAAACATAACAAGGAACTGTTATAGAAATAATTGTGTCTGAGCTTAGAAAATTCAGGTGATTAAAGCAAGTTTAGAGGTGGTACATAGCATAAAAGTCCTAAAACTTAAGCTACTGCTTTCTCTGGAGCAATTTTTTTTGGCAGGTTAGAAAGTGCTGAGAAAGCATGTACTAAATTATTGACCACCTGGCAGAAAAAGAATGAAAGGACTCCCAGTTTTTGATGAGGTTAGAAATATTTTTAGATGTGACATTGAAGAGAGAAGGGTGTCATGAGGTGAGATAAATTCTATGAGCTTTAAGCAAGTGCTGGTGGAAAATCCATAAATCCCAGCTCTACTAACCAAACTTATGCATTTGGAGAGGTCTAAAAGATTCACCTTGTAATTTCAACGGACTCAAGTAGAAGAGAAGAACACAAAGCTGCTCACAGTCAGGGAAAGAAATAGCCTAGGGAAAGGCAGAACAAAATATAAAGGGGCCAATTTACAAGATTTTCCCCACATGAATAAAGAGTGATTTCTATGCATATTCATGGCATCTCCTTAGTCATCATAGACCCCTTCTTCTACTTCTAGTGAGTGAGAAAGTAGTGCAGGCAGACGGCATTGTGGAAATATTCAGAAGTTCAAGTACAGGCAGACAAATAGCCTGTGGCCACATGTGAGAACCAGCCAACCTCAAGAAGCTCTCAGCTCTGCTCCGTGTGTCTGCCCCAAGCTCATTCCATCAGACAGAATTCAGTCCCTTCTCCATGAGGTTGGTGGTGCCACATATGAACAGAAACAGAGGAATGCCAAGCAGTGCTGGGCAGTGAGCATTAGGTATTTGCACATACTAACCATCTACGAATGACATTTGGTCCACAATCAGCTATATTCAATGGGGCCCCTATGGCCCAAGCCTGGAAAATGACCCTCTCTGGCTTCTTCCTTCCATTTACTTTTATACAAATAGTTCTCCAATAAAACCCTTGCATGTTTAACCTGACTTGGTATGTGCTTATTAGAGGATCTGAACTACTACATCCTCTAACTTCTATAGGAATTTTCTGGACCATGCATTCTCAATGCAGATGATATCAACCCCCTGCCAAATGAAAACTGGTTCTTGAGTGCACAAGAAAACTTTGACATTATAATTGTTTGTTTACCACAGTACATAAAGAGATATGCTGTATCTGTGACAGCAAACTTCATGGAGGAGGGGCAATTAGGAAAAAAAAAACCCTTGTGGGGGCAGTAATTTAAAAATGTTGAGAAATTGTTCTAGATGAATCATTGAGTCAGAAAGCAGTGATTTCAGAGCTTATGTGAGGATTTCTAAGAAGTGCATTACAGACAAGCCTTAGAATCAGCATGCCTCTCCAACTGCAAAGTGTGGACTAAAGGACAGCAAACAAATGAACAAAGACTGATTCACACACCCTGCCCTAAGTTCAGGAGGTTTTAGACACACAGCAATAAGCTGATGGTTCTCAACATCAGACCTAAGAAGTAAGATCTTCCTAACATTCGTATTTCTCTCATCATGCCCAGATACATCCCACTACGATGCCCTGTAGAGCTGCTCCTTGCTGGAGATCAACACAAACCCAAGTCTGGAACAATCGTCACCTGTTTAACCAGCAGCACCCTGAGAAACTGCTGGCAGACAGTTCTCTCGGGGGATCCTGCACTTCAGCAGACCTTGTGATAAGGCACGGACAGCTTAGTCCCAGACCATCTTTAAAGGACGTTTGCATACCAAATAGCCTTTGAAGAGGGAGACTCTCTTTCAGGAGGACTCTAAGGAAAAGGGAATATTTATTTCCTGAGTAGGATAATAAAGATAATATCTCCTCCAGGGTAAACGTGAGACATGTTTGCTAGAAGCTTTTTATAAGATCGGGGGTTTACTCAGCTCAGAGTTCCTCAGCTGAGACATACCCACTATCTGTGCAGCCTCCACCTGGGCCTATCACCACTTTGCCACCAAAGGGCTTGGGGACAAGCGGAACCAATGTCAACATGAAGCTCATGCTGTCTGCTGCGCCATGAGCAGTAAGGTCCTCTGCCCCTGACCCAGGAATCTGTTTCCTTTCAACATCTTTGAAACTGTGGCAGGCTAGCTTCTTGGCTTGCAAGCAGGGTAAAATTTCAGACCCTTCATGGTCCTTACCAGAAACAGAACCAGGGAGGGATTTCATGAGGAAGAAGCAATTGGGCAAGAATTGAAAACACCCGGGACTGTGAATTCAATGGTGTTCCTTGCTTGATACTGGGAGCTGTTCTCCTGTAGCACCTGAGGAGAGTAAGCAAGCTGTTTCTCATACACCTGACCTAGAAGCCTTAGAATTCAAGTGTGCAAAGCCTAGCTGATAAGTTCAGAATGAGAATGTGGTGAGGGTGGAGCATTGTCTCTGCTACACTTCCCATGTGTCTAGACCCCTCCTGACTTTAAGGGCACTCTGATGGAACCACTTTCTCCACTCAGTTCTACCTGATAATTTGGGGAAAGGAGTAGAATACCATGGTTGTAAAGCTCAAAAAATGATAGTGCAGGGACAGAGTGGAAAGTTTACCCTTCATGCCCTCCTTATTCAAGGGAGAGAATTGCTTTTAGTTAAATAAAATGTTAAGGTTATTTTAAGAGAAAACCAATAAGACAAAGAGAGTTCTGTCCATCTTATAAATGTGTCATACTGAAGAATGTACGTACTAGGACCCTGAGGGTTGTGACAGAATGAAGCTGAGATGAAGAGAAAGAAACCAGTGGGACACTTAGGCTCTTCCCAAGGAACTTACTAGAAATTCAACGAGAAAAATGAAGAAATGATAAATTGATGCCGAACTTTGAAAGTCTTCATGTTAAACTGCTACATTACTATTTCTTCATAATATATATTGTATACATATAATATTATCATTATAATTATAGCTAATGTTTATTGGGGGCCCTTATCTTCTAGGGACTGTTTAAGGGCCTTAAATATATATGAACTCAGTTAATCTTTGATAAGACTTTAAAGTAGGAGCATTGTTCTTCTCATTTTATAGATAAGAAAATGGCCTCACAACGACAAAAAGTAACATGCCACAAGTTGCAGATTTATAAACTCACACCCAGGCAGCCTCGTTTCAAAGCCTGCATGCTTGGCCACTATTCTATAAAGCTCCTCTAATATTTCATTTATCCCTAGATCTCCTGCTACCCTGGGACCCAAAATAGTACTATTAGAAAAGGAAAGTTTTGGCGACTTAAACTAATTCTTAAAGAGAATACTGAATCTCATCAAGCTTTCCTTGATATTTCAGAATCATCATGGTGAATCCCAAATACCCTGATGGCATTCAATGAAACTTCACAGACAACTCAATCCAGTTCAATGAGCCATGCTTGTTGTTCCTGTGTCTTCTTGTCTGACATTTTTTCTTATCTTCTTGTTAATTCAGCTGACTGGTATCATTTTTTTGTTGGTGGTGTCTTAATGAATCTAGCATGGTTATATGACACATTAACCTTAAGGGAATCTGAGTGAAGAGTATATGAAAATAAATAACCTTTATTTTTCTTTTACAAATCCATAAGATAATGTCTCTGTAAGGATTTTATAGCAAATTAAAAAGAATTAAAACACCAACCGTGACTGAGTGTGACTCCTGAGTCACACCTTGGTTTTTGCCACTAATGAGCCTATGACCTAGTGTTTCCTGTTAGAGACTCACTTTCCTCATCTTTTTTAGACTTGCAGGATAACAATAGTTATATGTGGTTATCTTGTAAGGATTAAATGAAATAATGTGTAGAATGTCTTAAGCAGGCTGTCTGCTAAGTAAGAATTTGAAATTTGTAGCTCCAACTATCCTTATTATGACCATAAAAAGAGGTCCTTCACCTGAGTTCAGGGACGACTTCAGAGAATCTGGAAAATCCCTAAAGCCATACATAAAATTGCTCACAAAGACTCATGTGCATTTTTTTTCTGGGCAAAACGTCAATAGATTTCACTGGATTCTCAGACAGGAAACTTACCAAGTGATTTTAACTCCTGGTCTGAAATAAGAGCTTTGAAGAGCCTGAGGAAGAGAGTGGGAAATGGCTTCAAAGCACGTTGTGACTTTCTGCTGGTGTGTGCATTTCTGTGTGCGTGTTTTCTTGGTGACTGGGCCACTCGAGTTTTTTCCTCATGAAGGTTTTTTTCCCTTAGAAGAGGTTTTGTCTGAAGATTCCGGAGGGTGCAGGGGTGAGCATATGAGGGTCACCTCGCGGCCTTCATTACTCTTAGTCCTCCTTTGCTCTTCTTAACACTGATCACTGCTCGACAACGTACCTACCTATGTGTTTGTCTATAGTCTGTCTCCCCACAAGACTGTAAGCTTCAGGAGGGCAGGAGGGCCTTTGTTAGCACTGCATCCTCAGCTCTTAGAACACAGCCAGCATGGGATAGGCACATGGTAACCATGAATTGGGTGAATGAAGCTGGCAACGTGCAGCCTGGCAGAGAGGAAGGCCTTTGGAAAAGTTAGGCGGGGAGCACCAGAACGGTCAGTACCAGACCCCCTTGGGATCTCCTGCATGAGGCTGAGCGGGCCCATCTCACTGCTCCGACTCCACTCTGGGGCACATTGGTTGCAGCCCTCACCCTTAGTTTTCCATGAGGGGCTCCAAAATTTGCAGACACCACCAGGGGGCTTTCTTGTATTCTACCCTTTCCCAGCAGTATTTGTAAGAAAGGCTCAGTTTTCATGGAGTTAAGATCACTGAGGGATATTGTTTTGGGCTGGATTGTATTCTCCCCCAGTTCATATGTTGAAGTCTAACACTGGTCACCAAGAATGCGACTGTATTTGGAGATAGGGTCTTTAAAATGGTACAGTTAAAAGGAGATAGAGAAGGCCCCAATCCAATATGAGTGGGGTCCTTTTAGGAAGAGGAGAAAAAGACACAGATATTCACAGAGGAAAGACCGTGTAAAGACACAGGGAGAAAATGACCATCTATAAGGTGTGGAGAGAGGCCTCAGAAGAAACCAACCCTGCCAATGCTTTGATCTTGGACATCCAAACCGCCAGAACTGTAAGAAAATAAATTTCTATTATTTAAGTCACCCAGTCTATCATACTTTGTTATGGCAGCCTGAGGAAACTGATGTAACTGTATACTAGTATTTCAGTTTAACCTCAGGGCTCTATTGAGAGATGAGTGTGCCAGACAAGAAGATGAAAGTTCTGTTTTTCCCTTTTGTAATACAGGCAGTTGTCCTCCAAGTGTGGTCTTCAGAGCAGCAGAATTGGCATCAACTGTAAGCTTGTTAGAATATAAATACCCAGGTCCTACTCCAGATTAACTAAGAATCTCTGGGAATGGAGCCCAGAATACTGTTTTAAAGAGCCCTCCATGTGACTCTCAGGGATCTTGAGGGTCACTGGAAAAGAAGCCATAGGGCATGGGTTTCACCTCTGTAAACTGGGCTCAGCAGCTTCCCCCCAAGTTGCCCCAGTTCCCCTCAAGCACCACGAGGGGAAAGCAGTGAAAAGAACATTGATTGGTGACTTTATTTGAAAATAAAAAATCTAAGGCTCTCTGATGTTAAGACAAAACAATGATCTCACCAGGAAGTGCAATAATTTTTTTTATATATGAGGAAGCAATAGGCCTGAGAAACCACACTGCCGGCAATTCAGTCAAGAGAATAAAAAATAATTAGCTTTTCTTAAAGGAGATAAATAAAAAAAATTGAATTCCATTGAAACAGAATATTCTAAAAGTCTCTGGTGCTTCAAGCCTTGTTTAATTGCAGGACTCTCACTGGGTCTTGTGTTTTCTTTGCCAGGGAACACAAACTCAAGTTCGTGGCTTCTTAGGCATTTTCTTCTTTATGAATAGGCAATTTTAAGGAGTGATTATGCTGATAAAATTTGTAATTCCTGGAAAGATGAAAAGCCACTGCAACTTTCTGGAAAAACTTTGCAAATGGTGAAGTTTGAAAATGAAATCTTAGCCGTCACGATTACAAATTTACCCTACTCCCCAAGTATATACGTTTTAAGGTATCCAGGACCCCTGCCCAAGGTAAAATCTTGTCTCAAACTATGTGACCTCACTGTGAATGTACCAATAGGCTGCATCGCTAAGGGAGTTTTACCGTTTTGCTTGTATATTTCATTGGTGATAGAAAAGTATGATTTTCTTTCCAGACCACCAATCAGTACCTTCTTTTTCTCTGAGCTCCTGGAGAATTCTGACCATTTTACTCTCATGGTTTCAACCACCACTCACACCAAATACTAACCCCACATTTCTTCAGCCCTGGTCTTCTTGATCCACTTGGCAAATCAGTTCTGGTGATCTCAATATAAATATCTTGTAAACAACTCAAATTTAATATGTCTTAGACTTCAGCATTTTCAGTTACTGCAAAACCTCCGTAATTTCAGCGTCAAGCAACATACTCCCGTTTCTCACTATCTGCTTACTTCCTACAGGCCTTTGGTGCTGCCACCATATTTTTAGTCTCTCCGCACTCCTGCCTTCACTCCTCCCCTAACCCAGCTCATCCCTTTCATTGTCCCTCGACTGCCTTGACCTTTTGTCCCATCATCATAATCACTTTAAAAAAAAATCCCATCTTTTATTCAATTTTACTTTCCTCCATTCAGAGCATGCACCAAGTGGAGAACCTGGCTAGAAAAGAACTTTAAATCATGCTGCCTATTCTCACCTGAAATTTATGAGCACAGACCTCAATGTGACTCATAATGCTGTCCAGTAACCATAGCACTTTAAAGCCACTCTCTGAGATGACTATTTCAGTCTTCCTCTCTCTTCAAACCTCCAAAACCTTTCCACCTTTTTCCTGCTCAATTGATGACTTGCTTCCATTTCACTGCAGAAACAGAAACAATCAGAATTTCCGCAATCTCCCACCACCCTGCTACTCACCTAACTCTATGTGCCCATACACTATGCTCTTTCCTATTAATGACAAAAAGACTGTGCTTGTTTCAAGCTAATCCTAACCACCCATGAGTATATGCAATTTTCTTCCTTCTATCCACTCAAATGCATGGGTGTAAAAATTACCTCCTCTCTACTGCATCATCCAATATTCCTACTCTTCTAGGGTCATTTTTATAAACATGGGATAATTTCCCCATCTTAAGAAATAAATTTAAAAATTATCTTCACTTTCCTCTCCAGTTATTGTCTCCAGTTCTGTGATTCCCTTTGAGAAAACTCCTGGAGTTATTATATATGCTCACCATTGTCCAGTTATCTCCTCCTCTTCTCTTATGACCTCAAGGCAATCAGGTGTTCATTATCCCCCTCCCCCCCACTCTACTAAAACTAAGCTGTTCTCATCAGGGTGACTAATGACCAACTTAGACAGCTAAATCTAATGGTAAAATCAGTTCTCGGCTAACTAGACCCACCAGTATCCTTTGGCACAGTTTTATAATCCTTCTGTCCTTGCTATACTTTCTTCCCTTGGCTTCCGGGACACCGACATTTTGGGGGTTGTCTTTGTACCTCACAGGCTACTCCTTACATTCTTTTGCTGGTTCCTCCTCATCTTCCTGACTGCTTCATGTTGCAGGGTTCCAGGGTCTATTTTTAAAGCTTTTTTTCTTTTATATCTTCTCTTGCATCTTTAGTGATCCCATCTGTTCACATGGCTTTAAATATTTTTAATTGTTGAGGACACCAAACTTACAACTCTAACCTAGAACTTTCCCCTGAAAGCCATAATAAGTATCCTACTGTTTACTCAGCATCTCTTCTTCTATATCTAAAAGGCATCTCAACTTGTCCATCACCAAAATACCCCCTTAAGATTCCTTCATCTCCTTGCTTCAGTAAATGGTAACTTGATATTTTGGGGCATTTAGATAAACTACCTTGTGGTCATTCTTTACTCTCATTTTTCTCTCATATTCTATAAACATCCCATCAACTAATGGTTTCTGCTTGACCTGTAAAATATTTCAAATCCTAATCACTTTTAACCATCTTAACTGCTCCTTTGTAATCTCATTCAAGCTACTATCAATGTCCCTCGGATATTTACAGTAACCTCCTAATGGGTCTCTCCCCTCTACGACCTATTATCAACATAGTATCTGGAGCAATTCTTCTAAAACATAACATTTTCATCAATTCTACAGTACATGTTTATTTTTTCTTCACAGCTTAACATCTCTGAAATCAGTAATGATCTTATAATCTTTGGCATCTTACAATCTTTATCAGCCAGATTACATTGCTCTGCACAAAGCCTTCCAAAGGCCCACTGTCACCCTCTTCAGAGGTAAAACCAAGAATCCTTACAGATGTGCACAAGACCCTGTCAGACCCATCATTCCCTGGGCTTCCTATCCTGCTGCTCTCCCATTCCCTCCACTCCAGCTACCATGTCTTCTTTGCTCTTCTTCAACAGACCAAGTCACCTAGACACGAAGGTCTTGGCACTTCCCCTTCTTCCTCTTAGAACTTTCTTTCTGCCCAGGCCATTCTCTCATCTTCTGTGGGTATGGGTTCAGATGTCACTTCTCCATAAGGCTTCTCTTCCACCTACCCCCACCTGCCCAGTATTTCCTATCCACACTCCCCTCTGATTTTCTTTTCTTTAAAGTCTTTCCATAACACATAATTTATATGTTACTTACTTTTCTTGTTTATTGTTTGCCCTCTTCCATTATGAAAACTACATGATGGCAGAGGTTTAGTCCATTTAGTTCACTGCTGAAACCCCAACATATAGATTTAGTGCCTGGCATCTATTAGATCATTAGTAAAAGTTAATAACCAATTTAAAATAATCAACAATTTAAATCATAAACTTAATATTTAACATGTTAAATTAATTAATACAAAAATACATATTTTTTAAAAGAATAAAATGCATGACAAAATAAACTAATTTTTTTCTTCTCCAAATTAGCTCTTTCTTCTGTCCTCCATGCTGAGTTCCTAGTCATCCTAGAAACATTTGTTTCTCCAGCTTCCTTACCCAAAGCACCTAGGCAGTCTCCACACCCTTAAATGTCATTGGATTACATACCTTCTTCCCATCTCCATTGTCCCAGTCTCAGTGCAACCTAACAGAATGGCCAGCCTCATGGCTAGAGACCAGGAGGCTGTGACAGGGGTAGAGAGGGTGGGAAGGATGATAGCTTGACCTGGTCATTTCCCTCCTGGCTGGCTGGGCAGTAGTGAAACAATTTCCAGGCCACTTTCTAGCTATGCACCACCATCCTGCCTTCCTGGCAGCACAGTGTCTCCTTAGTGGTCAGTAAATATAGTCCTCTGAATCCTGGGCATTTGGACTCCTTCAACTATCCAAAAAAGATGATCCTGTAGCTTGGAAAGTTACAACTTTCTCTAAGAAGCTGGTTGTCCATTTTCTCTTGCTCATTAAGAAGCACAACCCTGAGGCTTCTTAATGAGCAGTACTTAGTGTGTCTCATGAGCAGTATTGGCCATGCCATTATCTGGTAAGAGTTGCAGCGATCATAGAGTTTGGACTTAGCCCCTCCTTTCTGATCCCCCTGATAGGAAAAAATTGATGGTGGAGCAGCATTTCAGATTTCCCCTAAAGGTTTTAAGAGAAAGAGCAATAGTTGGGCTGAGAACAGGATCGATGATTTCACTTGTTAAATGAAGGGTGAGATAACTTCGAGCAGTGGAGTGATGAGAACTCTGTGTGTACCATTCCCTCCAATGATGCTTTATGGGATGGGGATATGGAAACATTGGGCTTCAGCCAAAATGTTTCCCCACAACTAAGCTTATAGTAGTATAGGGTCAGAGTGAATAGTTCTTGCTGTAATACCACCAAGAAATGCCTAACCAACAGAGAGAATAGAGAATAGTGAGAAGTCAAAATTCAGTTTATCAAAAGAAAATTCCAGTAGTTGTTCAATGGAAACAGCCAGAATCAGACAGCAAAGCAGGGGCAAGTGACTAAAAGCCATCATGCCATGGACCTAAAGAATAAACAAATCAAGGTGCAAACAGAGGGATCTCCAACAAGGTCCTAAGGTATCATGTTGTTGTTGACAATGTCTGGGAATTATCTGTAGCTCAGTCCACCAATTTCAAAGACCTAGGGAAGGAAATACCCCTAACACACAGTATGGGCACAAAAGTATTACTTCCTGCCTTACCCACATCATCTCTCCTTTTTTATTCCTCTTGGCATTGAATGCAAGAGCTGCAAAGCAGAGAAAACAATTAAGCAAAAGCAGTTAAAAAATATATGGGAACAGAAGACCCTTTGGGCCATACTGAGCAAGTGGCTGCCCTCACTTCTGATGCCAGGGGCTGGTCCCACCCAGCAGTTGTTTACTGTTCCTCAGGGCCACTGGAAATTGATGGAACCACAGGACTCCCCATTAGATAAACTGAAACAGCAATAACTCATTTTGATTGTAGTGAATCTCATTCAGTGATTGTGTGTCTAACAGGAAAATAATTTGACCTGAATGAATGAGGATTTGCTTCCAGATGTCACCAGGAGTTGTGGAGTGAACATGGTCTCCCAAATCTATCAGTTTTTGAATGGAAGTAGTCCCATTTAATAATGGACTAATCTTTCAGGTACCTGCTATGCACGGTACAGTGAAAATGAAGAAAAAAATAGCTGTCAGTATGACATGGGCCTGTGATACTTGAAATTAATGGCCAAAGACCATTTGGAATGGTGACCAGGCAGTCATTATCTTCAACAGCTACTGCATTCCACCCAGAAGCCTTGACATTCAAGGCAACTCAAACTCTTTCACAAAAAAACCACACATGTGCCAGTTCATTTATTTAGTACCACATCTGAAGATATATTATATGCTCCATGCTGAGATCTGGTGTATGTCTTGTTGGACCTAACTCACCATTGCCTGGTGTCAGGTTACCTGAAAGAAGGTAGGGAAAGATTTGTGACCACAGTGATGCCCTAATTCAGGACTATATTTAGTGATAGGGTGTTCAGAAAAGTGCAAAAGTATCAAAGCAGCTTTGGCCATTATCTGAAATAGAATAAAACCCTTTACCCTCTTATACCATGCCCACCAAATGTTAACAGTGATTGTCTCTGAAAGTCAAGAATGTGGGTGATCTGCATTTCTATTTCTTTATATATTTTCTGTGTATCTTAAATTTCCCACTCTGTATATACTATTTTTAGAACTTAAAAAAAACTTGTTTTTCAAAAGAAGGGTAGAGAAGTTAAAGAGGAAATTAGGAATTTCTTCTCAATGAAAAGAGAAAAGTGGACATTCCCATAGTTGATAGAAGAAAACTTAATAATCCAAGAGAGACAGACCAGGTTTAAGGCCAGCTTCTCACCCAAATTTATGCATTGTAATTTTTTTCTACATTTTCTTGGCAGCTCTTTGAGTCCCAATAATGCTGGCTTTTTAAAATTCACTGTGTCAAGAGAGAACAGAAAGCAGGGGGTGATTGACAGGAAGAAGAGAGTGGATTCTGGAGGCTTCCATTCATCCCTGTGGCCACTTCACTGCAGACATGCATCCTCAGGAATTCCTGCCACAGGAAGGGACAGGTGTTCACTGATGGGTGTGCTGTCTCCTATAAAGAAAGCTCTCTGCCAGTCATACTACACTGATGTCTTCATCATCCTTCCTTGACTGTTTGCCAGTTGCACACAGAGCAACATCATCTAGACAGGTTCAATCAGTGTCTATTTAAACAAGCCATTTCTTAGTTGAATTTTATCCCCTCGCTCATCAAACTCATCCTCAGCCTCAAAAAATTTCTTCAGGTGCAAACACTCCAAACAACATCCACAGGCCTTATACCTGAGGAACAAGAGCTCACCTTCTTGAATACTGACTACAGACAAGAGCCAAAGCCCTTGGCATGGCATAAATAGCCCTTGACCATCCATCTTCAATTTATAATTTCAGCATTACCCAAATCATGTGACAATTCAGTTTTTACCACACTAATAACAGCTGCCTGACTCCCCAGTGAATTTTTAGGTCATAATATTTCTTCTTTTCTTTTTCCTCTGCCAAGAATATAGTTCCTTTGCATTGTTATTCACTTGGAAAATTTCTGCTCATCCATCTATCTCTAATATTCCCAGATCCAAAGAACATGCTGCTCCCGCTTCAGGCTGTCACAGAACCTTGTACCTGTATATGGACTATCACACTTCCCTCTCACTTTGGTTTATTTGACTTCTCACATCTCTACACTTTGTGGTTTACAAAGGAAATTATTTGTTCATCCTTAAGTTCCAAATAGCCAATGACATAGTAGCTGTTCTCTCAATGGTTGATGAACAAATTAGTAATTTCTTCTACCAGGTGCTCAAATACTATGAGATCATGCATCCAAACCTAATCATGAATGGAGTTGTATTTCTTGGGGGGAGGGAATTAAAATATCTTCTACTGTGACTCAATTATTCTGGCTTTGCATTCTACTTAAGAAAGTAAATGATTATAAATGTAGGCAAATAAATAAATTCATGCAAGTATATGCCATTTCATCAACAAACAGGTATGTGTTGAAACCTTATTTGAAGCTAACTCTGTCCTGGATGCTGGGAGACATGTGTTTGCTAGTCAAGAAAGAGAAAAAGCATATGATCTAAATGGGGAGATAAAACTTAGAAGACTTAGACCTGTATTTATTTTGGTTAATTAAGATTAATAATGTAGGTCTGATTTACATTATATTATAGTAGTGGCTTTTAACAAGTGCATTAGTTCAAGAATAGAAGGTATTATTAGTAAGCACAGAAATACCGAGGGAAAGCCAATGAAGAACACAGGGCTGGAGCAGACCCTTGAGTGTGTCCACACTCTAGAAAGAGAGGAAGCCTTTGTTTTCTCTGTGATATGCTGCCTTTAGCATATCTAGCAGAGCTTATGCCCAGCAAATTGATTCCTTATAGCCAGTTTCTCAACTTCAGCACTACTGACATTTTGGACAGGGTAATTCTTTGTTGTGGGAACAGTCCTGTGCATTTAGAATGTTTATCAGCACCCCTGGTTTCCACCCTCTAAATGCCGTGGTAACCTGTGCCCTACTTCCATCATGACAACCAAAAGTATCTTCACACACTGCTAATTATACTCTGGGGAACAAAATCTGTAAGGGTCACATAGTAAATATAATTTTCAGGCCTGTTTTGTTGGAGCATTATGTTTTTGTTAGGATTCAGAGAGAGAGAGAGAGAGAGAGAGAGAGAGAGACAGGGAGAAATCACATAGGTTACCAGGAAGATAGCTCCTAAAGATTCAGTGTATTTGTTTTGCTTTGTATAAAGCTAGTATTACGAAAATGAGGAAAACACACACTATTCACTGTCTATTTCCTAGTGTTTATTACTTATCCAGGATGAACTGGTAATACTCCAATGATATGAAAATGGTGCCCAAGGCCATTGAATATGACACTGAATTAAGCTTTGGAAACATCCCTAGCAACACGTTTAATTAACTAGGATACTTAGTTTATATTAAATCCACATCAACTAATATTAAAAACATATATATTGAGGCTTAACGGCTTCAGGAGGGCTCAGAGTCTGGTTGCGGTGTTATACATTTTCAGTATACAGGTTCATTGAATCTTTTCAAATTGAGCATTGGGGACTGGAACATTACCACCGATTTGGAAAGCAAAGTGGGGAAAATTAAATTCTTGTGTAACAATGTTTATATTTCAAAGCACTGTTTTTAATGAGCTATAAAAAGATGTTGGGGGACCTTGCCTTATTGGTCGTGGTATTCTTTTTACCTCAGAATATTTGGGTCTCACTTCCTTCAGCAAATGCAGGACAACCACATGATAAAATGGCCATGTGGTGTGGCCTTCCACATTTACAGGAGGAAATCTAGAGTCTCTGGCCAAGTTTAGCTCAATGTCCACGATCTTCACCAAACTGTCCTTTGCTGGGCCTGAGCTGGGAGAAAGCAAATGAGACCAGGATCTGGAAGCAATTTATCTCTGCCTAACTGAGATGAGGTAGGCATTTGGTTGAGGGATTTGGGAGATTACTGTAACACGGAAGGTGAGGGAAGATGCAGAGAAATGGCTAAAGAAGGTTCACTTAAACTTCCTCTAACAAATAGAATAGATCACAGTGATCACAGTATATGGAATATGATCCATAAGATTAAAACTTTGTGCTATAAACCCCCTTACAATAGAATTAATGTTTTGCCTAATTTTATAACTTTAGTTGTCTTACTTATCACATTCATATGTTGTCATCAACAGCTCATTAATAGTTTTTTACTGTTACTTTTGTTGTCCCCAAAATATTATAAAATTCCAAGTGACTGAATTATGGAAGGGAGCAGAGCCAGTGAAAAAAGGAAGCCTCAGCTACCAAATTCTTTTTTAGGCCTCATGCTCCATTGTCAGGAATCTGTTGACTTTGTACCATGAGAATTTCCATGAACTTCCCACACTGGCCAGTATGGGCCCCACGGTGGGTGCTGGGACCTCATTCTCCAACCCATGCTGGTTGCTAAAGCCTCATTTCTGGGTCTGTATCCACATGCCCCCATTAGCAAAGGCCTGACCCCATTCTCCACACTCACCCTGCCAGCACCCCTGGCCCACTCTCTCATGGCTGCCTTCCAGGACATTTCCCTAGACCTGGGCCATTCTTAAGACTCTGACAAGTACAATTATTTTTTAAAACAACAGCAGTGCTTGTGGGATTTTCCTCCTGATTATTAAAAACAAAGCATTTTTTGTGTCAGTAAATTCCTATAAACCACAAGATCTACCCTTTATTTTTCTGAGTGATGCTGCCATTTTGCAACTCATGAATCAGTTTTGAGTCAGCAGACTCTGAACAGGATCAATACAGCTGTGTGCAGGTTGGGCTGCCTCACCAAAATATCAAAATGTGTGAGCATCTTTCTGCTTGCCTGTCAATCAGAAGACAGGACTTGGATGAACTTACAGTTCTTTATCTCTCTTTTTCTAAAAATAGAATTTTCTAATACTTTGGATTTAATATAACTTGAGTGTGATGTCAGAAAATCAGAGAAGGGTAATAAATTAAAAAATGAAAGAAATGAGGGATACTAAGGGTATTTAACCAAAAAATTACTGTTGTCATTCTTACATCTTATCAAACAGATCAAATGTCCCCAACATAGGATGCTGAGCGGTTTCTCTCTACTTTAAAATCTAGTTTTAGCTAAAGAAATAAAATCTTGTTTATTTCTTTAATTGATGCTTTTCTAAACCTTTGAGTGAAAAATCCAAATAGCCATCTTATCAATGGAGTCATAATTATACCTTTCAGCTCTGGTTTTATGAAGCAACACCCAGCAAAGAGCAATATCCTCAGTCTTTGCCCCGGAAACTTGTGCTTTCTTGTTCTTGACGCTGAGCAGTAGGCTGCAGACACTCCTGAGAGACGGCAAAGGAAGTGAGATGGCTGAGGGTGGGAAGGGGTCAGAGATGGGGACATCCCACAGGAGTAACTCTAGAAGAACTTAAGGAGTGTCTCTTTCTCTGCCCACCTTTCTTCTTCACACTCCAAATATATTCCACCACCGCATGACCTGCAGAAGCTCACAGTCCTGACAACATGGGAAGCTCTGGGCAGTGTGGGCTGTGTGCATCCTGACAGGATTTCACACTGGACAGGTTGTCATTTTAACATTGGCTGCTGGCAATAATCCCATCTCAGGGATGCTAGAAGCACAGCTCCCACTTCTGCCCTCTCTCATTCAAAGGGACCTTAAGACGACACACATGAAAAGTTGATGCATATGTGACAGGCACAGGTTTCTCTTCTTCCTGTTGTCGCCCCCTTTTCAACCAATGCTATCTCCCAGGCATGCACGTTGGGTTCACACATACAAGCACATGTGTACCCAAAGACAGAGAAAGCGACCATCTAAAGGGGTGTAGGTAATTATATGTGTGCATTTTTAATAGCCACTTATTAAAACTAGAAAAATTTAAAGTAAAAGGTAAAATTTTTAAAATAAAGTAAAAGAACTTGAGCTTGAATTTGGCATGATGGTGTCCCACAGTACGCTGTGTATGCCACGGCATTTCAGGCTTCTGTGTGTCATCATCGCTGGAATGCTCACTCACCTTTGGCCCCCAGTGAAAGGGATAGCATCTGCCCATCTCCCAAGCCACGGAGGCTGAGGGCACAAGAAGGCACACACATTAGGAACTGGGCAGGAGTTCACATCCTGCCAGGAGCAGATTTGCATGAAGTTCAGTCTCAAACACCTCCTCTGGTTCTTCAGGAGTCATGGGGCTTCTCCCAAGTGTTTGCAACCTTCCTGTCCTATGTGCTGTTGCTGTACCCTCTACCCCAACCTTCTGTTGCTCCAGATGGGCAGGGTCCCTGGGCACTGACAAGTCTGCAGAGCAGAACTGCCTATAAAAGAGATCTTAGTGGTCCCTTCTGTGCAGTCACAGAGCCTTCTCTCTGCTTTTGTTCTCCTTTCGCTCTCATTTCCCTCTGGTGACTTCCTTGTCATGGAGCTGCTCTGAGGCTACTGGGCAGTTCCTCCTGGGGGCCACCAAAAGCTCTTTAAGACTAGCCCTCAAGCTGCCTTTCATGGGTCCTATGGACTTAGTTCTCCTCTCCTCCATAGCTTTTATCAAGGCAGATAGTTACTGTCTGCCTACATTGTATCTCCCTCAACTATGATTGTGAGCTTTCAAGAAGTCTTATTCATCCTTGTGTATGAGACTTGTGTATCCAACTGACCACCTCACATGTCCATTTGGTTATCTAACAGACCTTTCAAAGGTACATGCACAACATTGAACTTCTGACTTTCACTTCAGACCTCTTCTTTCCTAAATATCGCTCAGTTCAAGAAGTGAAAATCCTTTTCTCCAGCAGCTCAGGCAGAAAATTCTAGAGCCTTCCTTGACTCCTATTATTCTTTCCTAACCCAGGTCCAGTACAAGAAAAATTACCTTCCACTTAATCTTTAAAATAAAGAATCTGACTACTTCTTGGGGCCTCCACCACAACCACGTTGCCCAAGCCATCGCCATCTTTTGCCTGGACTATTTAACTAGCTTTTTAAGAGGGACCCTTTCTCACTTGCCTTTGAAGTGAATAATCCACGAAGCAGGCTGTCGAGAGTTGGATGATGGTCCTCCAAAAGTTCTGTGCATGTCCTGCTCTGCAGAACTTGTGAACGGATCTCATTCAGAGTAAGAGATATAATCAAGCTAAGGGTCTAGGAGATGGAATAGCCTGGATTATCAGGAGGGCTTTAAACCCAAATAAAAGTGTTTTTTTTGTTTTTTTTTTTTTAATAGAAGATACTCAGAAGAGAGACTTAGGGAGAAGAGGTGGTGATGTAAAGACTGAGGCAAGGATTGGAGTGGGGCAACAACCCAAAACAACAACAACAACAACAACAACAAACACAATTGTCACCAGAATCCAGAAGACAAAATGATAACCTTAAAGCAAGGATGTCAAACTCATGTTCGCCAGGAGCCTTATCAGCCTCACAGTTGCCTTCAAAGGGCCAAAATAATTTTAGGACTGTAAAAATGTAACTACTTCTTAACTGTTAATGAGTTGAAATTACATTGGGCCCTTTGAAGGCAACCTCAAGGCTGATGTGGCCCCCAGTGAACATGAGATTGACACCCCTGCCTTAGAGTCTTCAGAGGAAGTACAGCGCTGCTAATGTCTTGATTTCCAACTTCTGGCCTCAAGAACTAAGAGCATGCCTTTCTGTTGTTTTCAGCCACCAAATCTGTGGAATTTGTTGTGACAGTCCAGAAAACAAACACAACCCAAGGAACACCTTGGGCCTTGTATGTTCTGCCTATCTCCTCCATCCCAACCTTAAAAGTATTTTTTTATCAAGCTTCTACTTTAGAAAGTTGAGACAAAGTCATTCTTTAAGAGAGCCCAGTAGGCATTACAATACCAGTGGCAGGTGCTCTCCATCCCCTTACAGAGGGAACATGAGCAGCGGCACAGATACCAGCATAGCACAGGCCAACAATGGCAGATCAGAGTGACAAGAACAGTAATGGTGGTGGGGCATGGACAGTAAATTGCAGGGCAAAGAGCATTGGTTGTGGCAGCAGCATAACCCTGACGAAGGAAGGAGGTGATGATGGCTTTGACCCTGATTCTGCTGGGTGGACACTCTTGTTGTTGTGGGTACTCCTTGAAGATTTCCCCTCCAGCTTGTGTGGACCAGGAAATTAGGGAAATTGGGGATTTCACTCTGCATTCACAGAGCCCTTTATTCTATGTTGTTTGTTTTTTTTAAATTTGAACTTAACAAACGTATTTTTGACATCTAACAAGAAATTCTAAATATTCTACTTGGAAAAGAAAACACTGACGTTCATAGTCAATGAGATAGGATATGTATATTGTAGCCCAATCAGGACACTTTTCATTGTGAAAGCAATTGCACAATTTTGCTCATTAATCTGGAGGTGAAAAATGCATTCAGAAGGAAAGACTAAAAAAGCAATGACTAACTGCAAATGATGTATAAATTTTAGCAGAGTATACAAAATCAAACTTGCTCTTTTTTTTTCCACTTGCTTTTAAACCTCTGAGCAGAGAATGGAGGGAAGAAGGGCAGGAAACTACCACGTTGGAATTCCTCTATGTTCTAGTCTCACTGCACGGTAGCCTTAGTCCTCATTGAGTCATTTTATTTATTCCTCACCACAACCTACATGGTTGGGCTACTTATTACCTTTTTACAGATGAAAAAAACAGACAGAAAGAGGTTAAATGTCTTACTAAAGCCATGCAGTTTATAAAAGACCAGAAATGCTTTGAAATAAGCTGCAATCACATGGAGCTCCCCCTCAGCCTGGGTACAGATGGCCTTCTATGGAACACTAGTAGAAAATATGAGTTTCTAAGGAGTCCCATTTAAGTTGTCTAGGTAGGAAACATTTTTTGACAGATCAGATGACCTGTCATTATTATTGAGAAAACATCATCAGCATCTCCATCTGGAGAAATAGCTGCCAGAAGTGAGAAAGTATCAATTTCCTTAACACTGTTCCCAACAGGGTTCTTTATTAATCTGCCAATAAAGTCAATTTTGGAGACCTCTGTTGTTTTAGAAATGAAACTTATTTGATTACTTCTTCCTCCAGGACATTTTGATCATTTGCACTTCTAGAAGTTTGATTCTCAACTCTGAGACCTCCCTCTAGCTAACTGTGCTTTAAGAATGCCCTTCTTCTGGTGCTTGCATAATTTACCACACTTTTCTTTATGTATTAACTGATTCAATCCTTGGGACAATCCTAAGGCACATAGGAATATTCTCACTTTTCAGATTAATAAGCTGAGATTCAGAAAGTTTTGGTAATTTTCACAGAATCTCACAAATAACAAAGAGTAAAGATAGGACTTGAACTCCTATCTTTAACCTTCATTAGGGTCTCCTTGTCTGTACTTATCCATGATATCCCTTGGGCTCCCACATATTACATTTCCAGATATTTGAAAGTAGGCACAGTGTTCTATACTGTACCTTACATACTTTCCAAGAAGAAAATGAGGAGGGGAGAGTCCCAGCCAAGGTGGAGGTGTAGGTAGATACACTGTGCCTCCTCACACAACCAAAAGGACAACAACAAATTTAAAAACAAAAAATAACCAGAACTGCCAGAAAATCAAACTGCACAGAAGTCCAACAATCAAGGAGTTAAAGAAGGAACATTCATCCAGACCAGTAAGAGGGGTGGAGATGGACAGCCCAGTGGAGAGGACTCACGGCAAGGCGATGGCTGGAGGGCTGGGATGGGTGAGGCAGCAGCTGCAGGACCAGGCGAGGTGGCAGCTGGCAGAGCAGGCAGTCCCACATTCGTGTTCAGATACACCAGGAGGAACAACTGGGGAGTGAGACAGACCACACAACACAGGGTTCCAGCATGGGGAGACAAAGCCTCAAAACCTCTGACTGAAAACACCTGTGGGATTGAGGCAGTGGTGGGAGAAACTCCCAGCCTCACAGGAGAGTTCATTGGAGAGACCCATAGGGTTCTGGAATGTACACCAAACCCACCCATCCAGGAATTCTCTGATTGCAGGTAGTGGAGGAAGTGGCTGAAAGTTGGCAGAGAGCCAAGCAAGCAACATTGTTCCCTCCCAGACCCCTCCCCTATATACAGCACCACAACACAGCTTAGTGGGTTGCCCCACACTGGTGAATACCTGAGGTTCCACCCTTTACTATGTAACAGGCGCACCCAGACAAAAAATGGCCCAATTGAAGGAACAGATCAATGCTCCAGAAAAAATACGACTAAGCAACAAAGAGATAGCCAACCTATCTGATGCACAGTTCAAAACACTGGTAATCAGGATGCTCACAGAAATTGTTGAGTGTGGTTGCAAAAAAGAGGAAAAAGTAGACACTATGAAAGTGAATTAAAGAAAAATGTACAAGGAACCAACAGTGACAGGAAGGAAACCAGTACTCAAATTAACAGTTTAGAGCAGAAGGGAGAAATAAACATTCAACCAGAACAGAATGAAGAAAGAATTCAAAAAAATGAGGAGAGGCTTAGGAAACTTGGGGACAACTTTAAGTGTTCCAACATCTGAATCATAGAGGTGCCAGAAAGAGAAGAGGAAAAGTAAGAAATGGAAAATTAACCCTGGCTGGCATAGCTCAGTGGATTGAGCGTGAGCTGCGAACCAAAGCATCACAGGTTCAATTCCCAGTCAGGGCACATGCCTGGGTTGTGGGCCAGGGCCCCCAGCAACTGCACATTGATGTTTTTCTCACTCTCTCTTTCTCCCTCCCTTCCCTCTCTAAAAATAAATAAACAAAATCTTTTAAAAAAGCCTTTTAAAAAACAAATAGAAAATTTATTTGAAAACATAATGAAGGAGATCTTCTCTAATCTGGCAAAGGAAATAGACCTTCAGGAAGTCCAAGAAGCTCAGAAAATCACAAAGAAATTGGACCCAAGGAAGAACACACCAAGGCATGTCGTAATTACATTAGCCGATATTAAAGATAAGAAGAGAATCTTAAAAGCAGCAAGGGAAAAGGAGACAGTTACCTACAAAGGAGTTCCTATAAGACTCAGCTGACTTCTCAAAAGAAACCTTGCAGGCAAGAAAGGGCTGGAAAGCAGTATTCCAAGCCATGAAAGGCAAGGACCTACATCCAAGATTACTCTCTCCAGCAAAGCTATCATTTAGAATGGAAGGGCAGATAAAGTGCTTCCCAGATAAGGTCAAGTTGAAGGAGTTCATCATCACCAAGCCCTTATTATATGAAATGTTAGAAGAACTTATCTAAGAAAAAGAAGAATGAAAAGTTCATATAATCAAAAACTATGATTGTATCTAAGTTTCCAAATCTAAGGAAAAGTTCCTACAATCAAAAACTATGAACAGTAAAATGACAGCAAACTCAACTATCAACAAATGAGCCTTAAAAAAAAACTAAGCAAACAACTAGAACAGGAACAGAATTACAGAAATGGGGATCACATGGAGGGTTATCAGAGGGGAGTAGGACAGGGGAGAATGAGAGAAAAGGTACAGGGAATAAGAAGCATAAACGGTAGGTACAAAACAGACAGGGAAAGGTAGGCATAGTATAGCAAATGTAGAAACTGAAGAACTTTTATGTACAACCCATGGACATAAACTGTGAGAGGGGGAATGCTGGTGGGGGGTAGAGCAGGGTGGAGGTAATAAAGGGGAGAAAAAAAATGGGACAACTGTAATAACATAATCAATAAAATATATTTTAAAAAAACAAGGAGGGCGCACATCTTACGGTGCCAAATTCAGTGCTAGACCTTGTGACCTATTTATTCCTTCACCTTACCTGGGCCTCTCTTTACTCACAGCCAAATTAAATAACTCGAAAACAATGTAATCTCAATTATTTTTCTATGGTTTTCCAACAGAATGTATACTGGCTGTGTAATAGGAGTTTAGATGTTTCCTTTTGACTTTTCATGAAAAAATATCCAGTACCCTGGGGTTACAGAATCCTGTCTCATACTCCTCAAATCTGGACATCATCTATACACATTCATACTTCTCTACTTACAACACATTCGATCCTTTCTGTGTCTTTATATATTAAGCCTATTTTGTCAATACGAATTGAGATTCCCTAGAGAATAAGCTCGGGGCTCATTTTTCCACCTCTACATTGAAAAGTAGCTTCTCCATTAAATGGCAAGTCCTTCAGCTCAGAGGCTGAATCGTACAGAACTTAAAAAAGACTTCCAGCTGGTTTCATTTTAGGGGCTGGAAAAAAGGCCATTCCCAGAATATCTACTGGCCCAAGGCTGTGATATATTTTTGTTTGATGGTGAGTTGGAAACATTTCACTTCTTCTCTCTTCCTGCTCCATGAGATTTGGTCCCATGGATGCAGGCACATAAGCATGAAAGTGTCCATGGCCACAGTGCCCTGGTATAAAGACTGCACCAAACTATCATTCATTTGCTCCTTAGCACTGCCAGGCAGGGGAGGCCTCCTGCTCAGACCCTCAGTGGTGCAGAAACTGGGAAGTGTTGAGTCTGCAAGACGCTTTTGTGCCTTCAACCAAGCCTTTTCATTCAAGGGCAGGGCACAGGTGCGCAGTGACCAGTGGAAACGCCATGTGCTTGAATGGAAACCCTTCCTCAAATCAGCTTCTCATGGTGATAAATGTCTACAGCCATTTTCTCAGACATCTCAACTGAAATTTCTGTTTGGTTTGACTTTCCATGCTTCCCTTCCTCATATCTAGGCTATCATTAAGTCCTAATAATTATGCCTCCATTTTATTGATGCCTTTTCTATTTCACCCCTAAATCTGTTGCAACCATGCTAGCTAAACTCCTATTGTTGCAACTAATCTGCAATCCCCTTACCAGTTTCTCTCCCTCCACATTCTCTCTCATCAATCTATCCTGTACAGATTACTTTTTCTTAAAATTTAAAATCCAAGCCCTGGCTGGCATAGCTCAGTGGATTGAGAGCGGGCTGCGAACCAAAGTGTCGCAGGTTCAATTCCCAGCCAGGGTACATGCCTGGGTTGCAAGCCATAACCCCCAGCAACCGCACATTAATGTTTCTCTCTCTCTCTCTCTATCTCCCTCCCTTCTCTCTCTAAAAATAAATAAATAAAATCTTTAAAAATTTTTTAAAAAATTTTAAATCCACATATTTTTAACCATATCACTTCCTTTTTAAACAATCCTCAGGAATTTGGTATTATCTATGGAATAAAGTTCAACTTTTTATCTTAGCTTTCAAGCCATTTCATTATCTGGTTCCTACACATGTTTCTAACCTAATTTCTCACTCAGTCTTCACAAAACGATCTGTGGAGAGGTTGCTCTGCTCACTGCACATCCTTCCTGCTCACTTTCGTCTCGCAGCTTCCGCCCATGCTGTGCCCATTGCTCAGGCAGTGTTTCCCACCTGCGCTCTTCTTCCTTGCTGCGTCCACCAACCTGACTTTGCTTATTAACTTTCACTCACCAGCCCAGCCCACCAGGAACTTTCCTAGCGTTTGCTGCTTGTTCCTCTATTTTGGTGTGTTTTATGTCCACTTCTCTAGTCAGTTAATATTCCACGTTTCTCACACTGCATCCTGATAGCTGAACATCACTGGGGATTCTGTCTTGTGCTTACTGATTTCTGCCGGAGTACTTACCCCACAAAAGATGAGTAATACATATATTCTCAATAAATAAATGTTCTTTTTAATACTGATGTCAGCAAATGGTTTATGGCTGCTATTACGTTGAATCCATGCAGTGCATCGATCAGTGCTATTTTTCTTATACACAGGACACATTTCGAGCTGCATTCCTTCTGCTGGAAAGAGTTTGTGTGGATGCGTCCACACAGTTTTGTGAGATTTTCCCCTGTGACCAGTGCATTGACTTTGTGAGCTGGCCCCCCAAGGTCACAACTTTTTAAAAGAGGCCTTTATTTTTACAGAATTTACTAAACATAATGGACTTTGAACTCACAGATTTGGCCTATTTAACAGAATGCATCGACCATCAGAAGCATTTGGGTCCTACTTCAGTTTGGTACAATTACTTTCAGTATAAGTGAGTCCATGTTTGGGGCATTCGTGCCTACAGGTCCACTCAGCATACTCGGACAACCATCTCTCTTTCTACCCCCGTCTGGTATTACATATTCCACCTAACAGGTAGCTCCAAAACGTCCACAGAGCCTTGAGGAGAACCCTTTTAGGGCACAGGGCTAATGTTAGGCCCTGAACACCCAAGAGGAATCAAGTCTTTCAAAAATGGCAATTAAAACTTCTTTTTTCCCTCTGTCTTAGTTCTGAACAAATTAGGTAGTTAGGCAAAGGGAGATAAGTGCCAAATATCACATTTTTTACTGCTAACATCTAGAGGAAAAGATATGACTTACATAGGTGGGCATCTAGTTCTCCTAACATTGTAGCTTGGATCAGGGTGACGTACACCCGTGGCAGCAGCCATGCTGGACTGGTAGCCATACCTGCTGCCCTGTGAGGGCTGAGCCCACCCCTGGAAGGCAATAGTGGATGGAACATGGAAGGTGATGAAGCAAGCACAGTGTTTGATTCTTCCCAAAGTTTCCAGTCAGATTAGTCACTCTGCCTTGCCAGAAACAGAGCATGTGAAGGAGCAGGAAGAAGCCGGGAACATTATACTCCCGAAGATTTCCCACATGGAAGGGAACATCTGGTGTGGGAAAGACACCACACTCCACATCGAGAGATATCCTTGTGCCAGCCCCGAACTGGAAACTTCCATCCATCTTGTCCCCACTGAGGTTCCGGACACTTCTAAGTTACTTGTTCCTCACCTTCCCAGTAATTTGTTACTCACCTGATCAAGGTCAAAGCAACCTTCAGATTAGGATCAAAGGGTTTAAAGAGAACACATATGCTGGATTCCAAAATGGGGACTAGACAAAAACGTGAATGATGCCACTGTTCTATTTCAGTTTCTGAACAGCAGCTTAAGCAAACATTAGAGATAGCTCGATAAGCTCACTTAGAGTTTGAACCAACAGCAGACGTGCACACATGCAAAGCCGCGGTAGCTTGAAGGGCACTGATTTTGAAGGAGTGGAGTTACACTAACTTGCTCTTTCAGCTCCGGGCTATGACTTGGTGCTAGATATGGACTTTAAGTTTATCGTCTGAAGGCTAAAGCTTCCTAAATTCATTTGAAGAAGTAAGAAATAGAGCATGGATAACTGTTTTTTTTTTTAAATCACCTATATGGCTATATACCCTGCCACAGTGCGGGCTCTCTATCCTTAGAGATTGAGAACCTTGTAAGGCCAAGCATTTTGCTGGGGATGTACCTCTATTTATTAATTTAATCCTTGCAAGGTAACTGTTGAAAAATGGGGACAATTTCTGATGAGCATCATTAAAGAGTTTGCTCAAAGTCACTGAGCTAACACGTACTGGAGTTAAGACTTGGGTAAAGATCTTATTGGTTCACCAACCTGCTTTTCCCCACCACGCTAGGCTCCAGCCCCTTGAGTATATGAGAAAGGGGTTGATCATTTGAGTCCCACCTTGCTTTTAATCTAATGAATAAACCAAGACAGGTCACTTCCTGCTGAAGTCCTATTTCTTTCTGTGTAAAGTGCCAGCCTCACTGGGCTATCGTGAAGAACAAAGGAGGCTATTTATGTGAAAGCCTGTTGGAAATTGTAAAGAAGCAGAGCAGTGGAAGGGATTCCAGTGATTTTCTTCACTTCCTGACCCACACACACCTCCTGGGAATGGGTCTGGATAGCAAACTCATTAGGGCCTGACCTCAGTTCTCTGTTTGACCGCATCACCTGTCTCCTGCCTGTCTCTTCCTTCTAGCTCTGTGTGTCCCCCTTCTCTTTTTCTCTATTACTGCCCTTCGTGTTGGCAAAGCAGGTGGGGAAAAACTTGGCATTTGCCAAATGCTTGACATGTGGAGGTAGTGAGTGAATGCAAAGATTCAGTATAAACAAATGATTTTAACTTTTCTGAGCCCAGCAGGTGATGTGGGTGGAGAGAGATCAGAATGGAAAATAACTCAGGGCGCTATGACACCCAGGGTGATGAATCCATTGTCCTTGTATGAATAAATCAAACACAAAGTCACTCCCGACTTGTGTGTTGGTCAAGTTACCCCCACGCTCGCCTTTCTCTTGGTTTGTGGATACATTTTCTTGGATTAATTCCTCTTCCAGTTGGGTCTTAAATAACATGTTTCTGATCCTGAAAGCCCAGGAGAGAAATAATTCACTTCAAAAGAAAAAAAACCATGCAATAATAAATATAAAATGCCAGCATTTCAACAACAAAACACCTACCACATAGCACTAAGGAAGGAATGTCATCTAGGGAGATTGGAAACTCCCCCGAGAGGGGGCCGAGGAACTGAGTGGGAAGCGAGAGGGACTGCGAGGCAGAGGACACGAGATTTCCCAGCAGGACGGGCTCAACTGCAGAGAAAAGGCTATGGGTTGAAAACCTTGAAATCAGAGAGCTTCTAAACAGCCAAGCTCAAGTTTACTGCCTGCTTGGTGGGATGAAAGCTGTGAGCCTACATAAAACTGATTTTTTAATACAAAAAAATGATATTCTTTCCATACCTGAGTTTGAGAACTAAGATTCCTACCCACTACACAATCAAATAGAAAATCAAAAGAGTCTCACAATGATTTTAAAATGGAAATGAACCTATATGAAAATAGTTTCATTTCCCAATATGGAAAGAAAACCTATTTTTATGTAAATGAAGGATAGAATAAAAAAAAAGTAGGCTTAAGACGGAAAATTCCCAAATATGGTTGTAAACAAGGCAGGTGCTGAGGGCTTTTCTGGGCAGCTGGGCTTTTCTTCCATAATTTTTAGATTTCTGTATTTGCTTAGCTTGATCCAATTTTGCCCAGCTACTGGGTTCGCCCCATGTTTTCTCACCCTGGGGTAAGACTGCATAATGAAGCAAAGTGGCCTCTGGGGGGCAGCAAAGAGAGCCAGGCTCTCCAAGCCGCTCTAGCCCAAGGGCTTTTGGCAAGTTGTGGTGTCTCTTTTTCCTTATCAGTAAATGAGATGCTTAGGTTAATTCCCTCTTCAGCAACTGTACCCCAAGGGGGCTGCAAAAGCAGGCCACCCCAGTGGGAGGAATATTTCATCACTGGAGGAGTTTAGAATTGTTGGCACATGGATAACAAAAAGCTGACTGGCTGTTATTCCTTTTTTATTGTTTGGAAGTTATTTCCAGATAATGGACTGAATTCATTGTTGCCCACCCCTGGAGTGGGAGGATCAGGCCACTCCTTGTCCTCTCTCCATCCACCACCTGCTCAGAAGCGTTTTGCAGTTCCCCAAATCTGTAACTTTTCTTTTCCTCATCAACATTTAAAGCTTTCTCTGTTTCTCCCCCATCTTCCTGCTTGGCTGGGAGAGATAACAAACCAGGACTGTGTTGGGTAACCAGCAAAGACAAGATCTTGCAAATTGGCAGGGAGAGAGGCATGCATCAGCCTGCCAAATGGTGAGTGTTATTGAAAGATGTAAAATACTCCATGACTTTGATAATGTGGAGAAATGGCTTGACACGAACTCTAACTGCCAGCCAAACAGAGAAAGTGACAGCTGATCCATTAGGCTTTCTGAGTTTCCAGGCATGAAAGTTCTTGTTGGTCCCCAGGGGCTTATTCAGAATCTGGCCTGAGGTATTAATTTACAACCTGCTAAGAGCACTGGGAACTTGGATAAATATAGATAAATACAAGTCAATTCGTTTTAAAAAGGTTTTTTTCCTTGTTTTGTTGATTTCCCTCCTATGGGTGTAGTATTTCCTAAGAGCTCTGACTTTGTATCTTTCATTCCTCATGCATGACATTTACTAGCCCTGCTGGCCATGACCATCCCTGAGTACTTAAGCCTGAGCTTCTGAGGTACAGAGAATGGGAGTGTCGTAGTCCAAGGACAGGGAGCCTAAGAAGTGAGCAATCTCATGTCAATTATAACCACCATTCATTCACCTTTCCCCTGGTCCACTTTTGACCCTGAGAATGATTTGCTCAGAGTTCATTGTTTAGAGAGGGAAAAGAAAGAACGATAGAATAATGGGTAAAAAAAAATCAAAACCTACTGTCAATATTCTAACCTCCAATCTAGTTGTTCTTTGTCTCTATCTCTTGCGTATTTCAATGCCTATGGTTTGATGGGGTCTCATATGCCTTCCAGGTGAGCCTTAACTCATCCATCCTTCATCTATTCAACATCATTACATTTTTGCTCAGCCCTGAAGGGGTCATCCCTTGAGTCATTCACCAGGCTTTCAAATCCCTGAGACAACTATGGGCAGTGACCTCAGAGCAACTAGTTACACATTTGGAGAAGTTAAACAGCATTGCTGGGCCTGTGGTGCCAGAAACCTCAAGGGACCTGAAGGATGGAGGACAAGGAGGGAATAAAAGAGAAAGGAGGAGAGAAGATGCAGGGAAAACTCAGCGGGTAGCATGCCCTCTTATCTTATGAAAGAATCCTGACCTAGCATGGGGACTTGGAGTACCAGGAATGCCCGTGGACTTGGGCTGAGAAAGAACTTATGGAGCAAGGGAATCATTAAGATCTCCAGGCTACTGTGATTTGAAAGAACAAACAGTTCTTTGGGGGAAAGCCTTTACAGGTAAAGAATCCTTAAACAAGGTAACATCTATATTCAACAAGCTTTTATTGACCTGCTGTGATGTGTCAGGCAACATGCTAAGAAGAATGCTGAATATGACGGACAAGGTCCCTACTCACATGGAGTTTACACTCTAGTGCAGAAGACAATTTAACAAGCCATTAACTGCATGTGGGACATGCATTACAAACAGAAGGTGCAAGAGCCTTTAGGAGCATGTAATGGTGGAGGACCCTCTTGACCTTGTTAGAAAATCAGGAAAAAGAATGTCCATCAAGTGAAAGCACAGGGTACAGTACCAAAAGGATAAGAACACCAGCAAAGCTCACAACCTACTGCTGCTAGAGGCCAGGCTTGCCCAGACCAAGAGCTGGCCCACCCAGACTGGCCTTGTCCAGATTTAGGGTGCTTCTTTCACGGTGCCTCTGCTGACACCCACATGTTCTCATTTATAAGAGGCACCTCCATCCCATCCAACCCAGAGTAGTGCCAGCTCTCACAAGATCATCTCAAGGGTATAGAATGCAGGGAATCAACTGCCTACAAGGTAATTTAAAAAAAAAAATCAATAGAAGCCAAGTTTGTAGTGCTAAATTTTTTCAAACTATATGTTCCATTAATCCACAGCAGATGATTAAAGAAGGACAGAAGGAAATTGCTGTCAGTTCACAGAATCACGGAATGTCAGAGCGCAAGGGGTCTTTAGGGAGGATTTCGCCCAGGGGTTCTCAGCTAGGGTGGGCCCTTCTTCGGAATGCCAGATAAAGCTCTCAAAGTTGACGTCCTGCCTATGCCCCAGCCCAGTTCTGATACATTTATTTGGGTTGGTGTGAGGAAGGAGGTCGGTTGGCTTGTATGTAGAACATGATCCTCGGTCGATTCCAGCATATTTCTGACAGTTCCCTGCACCCCTGCTCCCCTGCACCACACAGAGCACCACTGATCTAATCTTGGTCTAGGACCAAAGAGGGTAAGTGACTGTGTTGAACTTTCTTTAGTAGTAAACCTGGCACTGGAACACATGCTTATAATATTTTATTGTTTTTCCATGTTTGGGGGTCTTAAAGCAGGACTGGCTTTAAGGGCTGCCACCTCCTGTCCCTGCCAGGCTTAATCACAAGATGGTGTTTATAGTCACAGCAGCCAACACAGGGGTGTGTGTGTCGGTTCTATGAAGGGGCCTGGACCCAAGTACGGGAAGAAAATACCCCTCAAATCCCGGTCTGTCTTAATGCTGACAAAGCCATGGGTCTGCACAGCTGGGGTGGAGAATGAGTCTGTCTCTGTCTTAAGAGTCCCTTCGTGCCGGAAACCCACACAGGACAGGCCCTCGGGACCCTGAGTCCTGCCAGTCTAACCATGTGAACAGGGCAGAGAGGCACCCTCTAGGCCTTTCAGGGAGGACATTGGAGGAACTAGAACCACCAGTAATGAGGTTGGCCACTTTTCTGAAACAGGATATCAGTGAAGGACCCCCTTTCTTTTGCCCTGTCCCGTGAGGAAACATCGGAGACTGCAGAAGGGCCAAGAGGAGGCAAGGGGAATCTGACTTCACTCTTTATGGTTTTCAACTCAGTATACTGATTCAAAAACAATTCACATTTTGAAGGAGAAGATATTTCCCAAGTGCAGAGGAATGCTTAAATCTGTTAGTGTGAATTATTCAAAATAGATAGATTTCATGCTAATTTATAGTTATTACCACCCCATCCACCCCAACCTCTGCAAGGGGAAATAAAGAGTCACACTGGGGGCAGGAAAGGCAGATTTGTGGGCGCATCACTATGGAGGAACGTGAGAGCCAGTGTGAATCCTCCCAAAATCCGAATGAAGGAGGAAAGCCTGAGAAGAGAGGAGGACGTGAACATGGGAAAGGAGGCATCAGGACTGGAAACGAATATCAGTTCCAGGACTCTCGTGAGTAGCAAAATCCATGGATTCTCAAGTCCCATCTATAAAATGGCATAGTTTTTGCATATAACCTATGCACATCATCCTATGTATTTTAACGTATCTCTAGATTACTTATAATACCTAAAATAACATAAATATTATATAAATAGTGTTATACAGCATTGCTTAGGGAATAATGACAAAAGTCTGCATATTCAGCACAGATGAAACCATAAGCATAACTACATAGTACATGTCACCAGCAACTTGGCATTTTTTTCTAATATTTTTGATTCATGGTTGGTTGAATTCATGGATGCAGAACTTTTGCATAGTTTGCCTGAGGTTCCTACAGTCTCTGAATGATCTCAAAATTCCTACTCTGGTCAGTGACTTCAAGGAGGAGGCCACCAAATTATGGCCCATAGACCAAACCTGGCTTGCCAACTTTTTTGTGCAGCCTGAAAGCTAAGAAAGGTTTTTAGATTTTTAAAGGTTGAAAAATATCTGTAGAAGAATAAGATATCATGATATGTGAAAATTGCATGGAATTCACATTTCAGTCTTCATAAATAAAGCTTTATTGAGCACAGCCACACTCATTTATGTATTGAATATGGCTGTTTTTGTGCTATAACAGCAGAACGGAGGAGCTGCCAAAGAGACCAAATGACCCTTGTAATATATTTTACTATTTGTCTATTTACAGCAGAAAAGTTTTCTGGCCTCTGATATAGGTGTTGCAATGAAGAGGGAAGTCATAACAGGAGAAGGACTTGTCTCCATCTTTTGAGACTGGGGTCTCCCTAGCAGCATGCTCACATCCTAGTCTGTGTGTCTTCTTTCACATCACCAGCACCATTTGTTCTGCCACCACCTTCCACCTGACAGGAGGTGGTGGCATCAGTTTTTACTCCTGAAACAAAGGAGAACGGAAGGCCGTCCTAATGCTTACAACTACAGAAAGAGTGCGCCCTCAATCTCAGCATCGGGAAACTACCTAACCTTCACATGAGAAATTCTTAGCAGGTCAAAGAATTTGAGTATTTTGAATGTATTTCAATGTTCTCTATGAAACAGGAGGATAAGCATAAGGAAAGCCAATTGACTAATTCCACTTTAGCTCCTCACCAATCCTCAAGTCAACCACAAATGTCTAGACTAGGATTCCCGTAACACAAACTTTAGACTACATCAAGTAAAATAGAATGAAAATGGGACTGGGAGAAAGAAGATCCACTTTGACACTAACTCTCTCTGTGCCCTTGAAAAATTATAACCGCAATTACAATTATTATTCTTTGTTGAATGACCACTAGGCTCGTTATCCCATAAGAATGCTATAAAATAAGTATCATTAATCTCCTTTCAAAGATAAGAAAATTGAGACTGAGTCAGTGACTCCACTGCCCAAAGTCACCCCCTCAATAAATGATAGAAACCAAATTTATTCAATTCTGACCACTGGACTCTTATTATGATCAAAAGCTTGCTTGCTCTGTGCTCCTCAGTTTCCTTATCTATAAAATGAGAAGATCGTATTAAATTTACTTCAGCCTCTGTCAGCAAAATAAATTCTGTTGATCCTGGAATCCTTAAAATTTGATTTGGTCATTTAGTAAAGCATCAAGACATATGCTTTTCCACAGGCTGAAAAAATCCACGTAGGTCCTGGGGAAAGAGCAGTAACTTCGATAGACACTGCTGCCGCTTTCATGGAACTTCCAGGACAGTCTAAGCTGGGTTTCACCCTATGTGTTGGATTAGGATTTCAGATCATTTTTCTGGAATACATGCTATAGAAAGAAGATGTACTTGAAAGCAAGTGAAAATATTTGTGAAAGGAGATTATTCTAAAATTCTTTTCTCATCCTCCCTAAAATAATGTGCTCAACATTGCATATTTTCTGAGCTTCCACTTGGGCATCATGTCAGATAGGAGTCATATTTTGTTGAAAACACAGAGACCTGGAGACAAAAAAAAAAGAGTCTAAAATGGAAATGAGAAGAAAAGCAAAGTCACTAGGGCCCCGGAAGGGAGGTAGCCTTGGAGAGCCAAGCCTAATTGGGCACATTTAGATGAAGACAATCTCTTATTGTTTTAAAGTATAATTCATATATATGTGCATTCAATAAACACTTAATTAGGCATCTACTAGGTGTCAGATACATGCCTAGGAACTGGGTAGGCTGTTTTATAAAGCATGCTTCAGGCATTATTATATTTATTGTGGGGAGGGAGGGTTGTGTATTTAACTTCCAGCGCACGTTTGTTGAATGGCTGCTGTGTCTAATAAACTATAAACTCTGAATGCAGAGAGACAATTTCTTGATTCCAACACTTGTTTTACCCTTCTCCACCTTTCCACTCAAACAGCCTTGAAAAAGGCAAGTTAAGTTACAATCTCTTGGGAGATAGTAAAATTGGTAAATGCTCTTGTACTAAGAAAAATACAATGAAGCTTTAAGGTATAGCAACTTGGCCATGTAGATACAGAGGAGACTTTCATTGTCCCTTTTGTGTGTCCCTTCCTAAGAGACACCCTCTAATGGGAAGCTGCTGCTCCTGTGGTGCCCAGAGCCTTCTCGCTCTTTCACACTCTCCCGGCCATACCTGCATGCCCCCACCAGTCTCTCTTCCTGGGAATGGGTCTCTCTTTCTGAGCACATCCTTTTGGGAAATCAAATTCCCAGAAATGGCCAACATGGAAAGTGAATAATAGATGGAAATGTCTTGTAGCTTGGATCACTAAGAATGTCATAGGAATTGGTGGAAATAAGAAGAACAATGACGAGACACACTTTTGACACTGTAGTTTTTCATTTTCTGTATCTTGCAAGAAAAAAATGATAGCATGTTTTATTTTTACAGAAATAAATTCAACTGTCCATAGGCAGATAACTGTAGAGTATGCACACATGAGTCTCATTCTAAACACGGCTGTGAAATAGAGCTTCCTGCAATGATGAAAATGTTTCATGTCTGTACTTAGTGGGCACTAAGCATTTGAAATGGAACTAATCGAAAAGAGAAACACATATTTTAAGCTTATTTAATTTTAATTAATCTATAGCTGTACGTGGCTAGTGGTTACTGTTTTGAATAGTACAGATCCAGAAGGTACGCATTAAACAAACATGCCAAGCAACAAAAATTTGACTGAAGCTTCTAAACTTCAATATATCTTCCTGCTTGAGATATAACATGCAAATTAAAATAGGTTAAATCAAGGGAGGTAAGAAATTTTATTCTTTTTGAAGGCAAACTGCAGTCCTAAGTAGCTCTTGCCCAATTTAAGGATGAGTAGCAATAAAAAGAAAATAAACATTGGACCCTAGAAGATATTTTGAGACATAAAAGAGCAAACATATTTTTTTATCATCTAGTTTAGGAAAAAATATATTTTGAAATCTATTGTTTCATGTTGATTAAATTCTCAATAAGACTCAAGAACAGAAACTCTATAAAGGAAAGTTGAAAGATGAGCTGTAGAGACAACTAATTGAAATGGAAAAATAGGTAGCTGGAAATCAGAAAGAGATTAAAAACAGTTGTTAGATGAAATAAGGAAAGATTACAGACAGTTGAAATCCAATCATAGAACTGCAATATGCATTAGAAGTCCCAAAAGACAGAATCAATACTGTGAAAAAGAAAAAGAAATCAAAGGAGCAATCTGGAAGATGAGTTTTCAAAGCTTCACTCTACTACAGACTACAGATTTTTTTCAAAAAAGTAGGAATACAAACATCTAGAGTTAAGATGAATCAATGGAACAAAGCAATAATCAGATACATAGAGAAAAACATTCATAAATATAAAGACAGACCCAAGACACAGAGTGCAAGAGGTCACTAAAAGCTAGTGAAAGACTGCCAGGAACCAAGAGGCAGATTCCTCTATCTTAATAAATAGTTTAACTTTCCAGACTTGTTCAGTCCCTCCAAGAGTCTTCAGACAAACCTGTCTCTCTTCAAACCCAAGAGTAGAGTGCATGACCTAGGAAGGAGTAGCAAAGGTCAGTATTTCAGCAAAGTACATTTTTGCACTTGATGGTCAGCTGTGCACCTGCACACTCCAGCTACAGAGCTCTCGCTCATTTTCAGCTTTCACTGGCCACACAGAACAGAATTATTCTGAAAATCATAACACTGTTTTAAAATTAATAATACAATAAGGTCATTAAGATATTAATATGTTTGAAAGGATGTCAATGTTGTTTCTCAGTATGCAGTATTTCATCAACAATATCAGTTTTTTCTATGTTAAAATATGAACGACATTGCCTCTCCAGCATTTCTTTCACAGATTATTCAAGGTAATTATATTTTGAACCCTTCATAAAACTACATTTTTAACAATATTCAGAAATTGGTTTAAAATAGGCTGTAATATTTCATAGTTACAACTTTTATGGCTGGAAGCTTTTATGTATCATGATAAAATTAAATCAGAAGATTCTTAAGGTTAAACCCTTTGTTTCAATCTTTCTTAGAGTTCACACTATGCTTTGCACATAGTAGGAACTTAACAATAATTTTAATCTACCTTAATAACATGTATTTCCAAAGTCAGATCCACTGCAATGTATTGAATTTTGTTTATATTCAAATATCTTTTTTTCTGAAAATTCTTCTGAATTTGTAAGTTCTGGTACATCAACTCCTTGCCCCCTCCTGCAACTTAGACCAGAGGAATGAGCAGAACCAGGCCTGGCCAGCCCTCCCCTGCACTATTTTTAAAAATATAAAGTGGGGAGAAATTCTGCTGGTGCTGCCAAGAGCCAGCCTCCCGCTGGTCCCCATTAAGAGAGCCCGCCTACGGTGCGAAACCAGCAGAGAGGAATACGGCTGGGGAAGCTGGGGAGGGGCGGAATAGGGCCCCTCCAAGCCGGGCCTGGCTTTCTCCTGGGCCTCTAACTGCTGCCTCGCAGTTTCTTCTTCTCAGTCCTGAGGCCCAAGAATTTCTCTTTTGATGATGGTGATGTGAATTAGATTTCTGCGACTGAAAGATACCTGACTGATAATTACAAAAATAAGCGAAATTGGAAAAAAGTATACATAAATTTATATTTTTAAGCTTTTTGTTAGTTGGTTAGAAAAAGGTGCCTATTATTACCATAGTTTAATTAACTATCTGTTCTCCTAGGTACCTAGCATTTTCATATTATTTTATAATTATCTGTTTATGTATGTATCTCTCTGGGTAACCTGTTTCTGGGCAGCAAATTATTCCAATGATATGTGGCTTAAAATAGCCAGTGAATTTTATCTCACAATATAATGGGTCAGAAATTCAGACAGGGCTTGCTGAGCAAACCCTCTGCTCCACGCCGTCCCTCCGTATCCATGGAGCCACTTGGCAGCGCTCCACCGGCAGCTGCCGGACTGGTCTGGCGAGTGCAGACAGCTTCACTCACACCTCTGTTGTCAGAACTCCGTGGGGATGACTAGAGGCTGACCTCAGGGGACCTCTGTCTCCCCACGTGGCTTCACAGTCCCTCCGTGCAGAGTACTCACGTTAGCAGAGTACTTCCCACAAGAGTAGTCAGACTTCTTACCCGGTAGCCCAGGCTCTGTAAGAGCAAGGAACTGGGAACCGCCAGTCTGGGAGACCTGGACCCCAAACTGGCATGTAGTCTAGTGGTCAAAGCCAGCCCACATTCAAGGGGAGGAGCAGTGTCAAAGAACTGGCGGCCTCTTTGATCCTCTGCACCTAGTTGAGCAGCTTGAGGGCATGAACGTGCCTTATGGGTCTACACATCCCTAAATCAACAATCAGGCCAGAAACGTAAGTAGGAAAGCTAGCAAAGAACAGTCAGAATCTGGGTTCTTAACAATATCAGTGGATAGCTGTCCTAAGCGTGGACTACCCACCTCTCAATTACTTGTTACAGAAGGGAAGGTCCCTAAGTGTTTCAAAACATTGTCAATAAAACATCAGACTAGACTCATCTTGCTCTAAATCAGATCTCAGAATACAATTGAGCAGTGTTCACAGGATTTTCTTGAAGGGGGCTGAAAGGATGAAACAGCTTTGATCTACATCTTGCTAAGTTCTTAAATTCGTATCAGGGGGATTAAATATGGCTTAATTGTTTCACATCAAAAATTAAGAAAATATTGCTTTGGGTGCATTCATAGAAAAACTTAAAGGTAACCATCATAAAACTTAAATTTTAAATTATAAAAATTACTGGTGGAAAAGAAAGCACACAGTACAGGAGAATACAAAGGGAACCCTCGGCACTCGCCTCTGTCCAGTCAGCTCAGGATCTGGGTGGGAGTCGTTGGGGGATCAGAGTAAATGTGGGGAAGTGCTACAGAAAAGACGCTTGTGCAGCCCACGGTAGCCCCCTGGTTTGAAGCCAATGGGAGCCGAATATCTCACCTGCCACACTTTTAGGATCATCAACATACTTACAGTGTGCACAAAACTGTGTTATTCTAAGATCTAAACATAATGCGTACTATAGCAAGGGGAGAAGTCTCCACTGATATGAATCTGTCGGGGCTGGTTTCTCTCCCCTTTGTGTTGGAAATATACCTGGGGCTGCAGGCTAAACCCTCTCATCACCGATTAGGAGTTACAAACATCTTGGAGCCTCTGTATCCTTCCGGGTCTCTCTCTGGGGTGCATGCATATAGCATTCTCAGGGCCTGACTTGGCAATGTCTCCCTTCGTTGTCTCATGTTACTCAGGTGTGAGTGGTCCATGCTAAGAACTCTTCAGGCAGATGGGAGTAGGGTCATCACAAGGACTCGGGCTGGGAGAAGGATGCTAGAGTCTGCAGGTGCAGACATGTCTGCCAACAAGCCTCCCTTTCTCTCTGATTCACTTTCTCTCTGGCCGGTTTCAGTGGGCATATGTTAGTTACGGTTTTGTTAATTACTTTGCAACATCTATCCTCTGTATTCCACATCTGATGGCCTTCATGTTTCCAAGACAACAATCACCCCAACAACAAATAGATGGAAATAAGCAGTTTTCTGCCTTCAGCCTCTCGTAGAAGTTACATTAGCTGCTTTTAGAGGAGGATTAATGAGGTCTATCTAATTTCTTTTGCCAAAGTTACTATATTTAACAACCTTTTCTCATTGGAAGGGTACAGGGATGATCTGTAGCTTTCTACAAATGTGTGAAGAATTGACTCATTTCTCCAGATATTCCAACAAATGGTTAAAGCCTTAAGATCATTAGAGTATTGCTGACTCATATTGATGGCTTGAACTGGCTTGGAATATTTTACAAACCACCAGAGAAAACAAACATGACAAGTTATTTTTTGTGAAGAGTAGAACACATTGGTCTTCAATCAAATGGGAAGCTTTTCATTTGTGTGTTTGAGAGCTTCACCTCAGTCTGGCACTGTTCTCTTGAACCCTCAGTACAACAAGCAGTTACCTTCTTCTATGTGTATGAATTCAAATACCAATTATGTAATTAGCAAATGCATTTCTAATTAGAACTTTAAGTTTCTGACAGTCAACATAGCTTTCCCCCCAACCTTTGAGAATGTTTCTAGACTGTATTTTTAGCCTCTGAAATACATTGAAATAAGACCTACAAGAGCACAGAATGTTGCCCACAAAACAGGCCTATCTTTTGTGTGTTAACTTCAGAGTTGTCAGAAGATTCTAAGTTAGTACCTGAAGGCAGCCAGTACCCACCTGTCCCCAGGCAGTCCCTTGCTAGGACATTGTTTGTCAGCAGCTTTGTGTTCACTGAGGCAGACCCTGCCATACCTTCACCATGCTAGTGCCTTAGCTTCTGAGCACTTTGGCTAAGCTGACCACACTCCCGGTATGGACTGGAGCAGATACCTGCCATTTACCCGTCAGGGCCAGAACTCCTCAGAAACACACCGAGAAATCTGAAGTCAAGTTGCAGCAGCATCCAACCCTCTGGTGGAGTTTTGTGGATGTTTTGGGAAGCTGGTGCCCCTCTTGGAGCCCCTGCTCTGGGGGTGGCTTGCTTTGTCTCCTTGGAGCTGCCTCTTGGTGCCTCCCATGAAGTTCTGTCCTTTGTCTTATTTTCTGCCTTCCTGCCCTGTGTCGTCTCCTCCTCCGTGTCCAACCTCAGCTCTCAGCCTTGCTCAGCTCCTGCTCAGTTTGGGGCTAGCAAGTCCCTAATCCCTGCTGCCAGCTCCAGATTCACCTAAAGTGGGTGCCTTGTTTGGTGTCCTCTCCAAGCATCAGCCGAGGAGTCAGGCCAACCCCAGACAGCTCACCCGTTATCTGGACCAACTCTTGATGTGGTTTTCGTTTGTCTCTTTGTTTGTTTGTTTAACCTGGGTGGCTGGATCCTGTCTCTTTCTTTCCAGCCTCTTCCTGGAAACTTCTGACCTGCTGCGTGGTCTTTTTTGCATATCCTCATTTAGATCGTGCCTTATCCCTGAACAGAAACATTTTTCCTAATGACACAAGTTTGCAAGGTCTTCTGGAAATTGCACAATAGCCCTGCAAGCAATTCTTACTTTAATGAGCCCTTGTCACCTGGTCAGTCTCTCTCTCCCATCTGTGCCCAGACTCTGCTGCTGAGACATGGCACTGAGGTCTCTGGGTGCCTTACTTGGAAGGGCACCTGAGAGGATGATTCTCATCACACCATGGCAAAGCCGACTGCAGGCTTCCATCACAGGCCAGCAACAGTGACCAAAGGTTATCTCAGCATCTTCTTTTCTAAAAGAGCTTGTGCTGAGAAAGTGTGTGCATTTGGAATAGAGTTCGGCTTGGGCAGAGTGAGCGATCCCTCTCAGCTTGTTCTGCAGAGAAGGTGGAGCTCCTCTGTTTTCCGTTCCCTTGACACATCCAGGGAACAGTAAGCAGCATGGCTGCAATGAGCTGACCAGAGCAGAGACCTGATGGATCCGCTCATGCCAATCCCACATTGTTTAGGCAGGAAGAGTGAGGCTCAGGGAAGCCCCCTCCCAGTCTCAGAGTTGGTAGCAGGACTAAAAATAGAACTCTGAGCCTTTTACGGACCTTGGCTGGGAGCAGGAGGTACCACAGAGGGTGATCCGCAGGCACTGTGCCATCTGTTAGCCTGTCCCGAGTTTAGGTGACACTGATAAAGTTCAGTTTTCAACTTGTCCTCTTAGACTGTATAAAATTGCTAAAGAAATTTCAGGAAGCTCATACTTTCCTCTTTCCTGCAGATAATTTTGCCTGTATTCTTTCTCGTCCCCCTTCTTTTCCTTGCTGTCCCCCAACAATACAACTTTGTGTAGCCACAACAGTTTTGCAGAGGCCAACCCTGCCCCCTCCCTCCTGCCCAGTAGAACCTAATATGGTACCTTAATATTCCTAGGCAACATTATTATCATTTGATATGCCAATGTGATAACAGGCACTTCGCCAACCTTGTCATTTTAGAAGCAAATTGGCTTAAGTAATCACCTAAAACGTCCCCTTCCAAGGCACTTTTTTCCCTGCACATAGAAGACCGCACCTATTATTTCCACTGGGAGCAAGAGAGAAAATATTTCCTCTACTAAGTGATATGGGGATTTATTTGTTTGAAGCCTTTTCGGGCCTTCCATTTAAATAAACCTCCTCTTTAAAAAATGAAAATTCAATGCACGCGTACAGGATTTCAGTGTTGTCAAATATTCGATTTAAACTCTCCCTGTTATTTACATGCAGATCCTAACAACCATTATTACACAAGAGAGTTTTTCTCCCTGCTGACAGCATTCATGCGACGTGGTGCTGGTGTTATTACCAGAGCAATTCTTGTCTCCTGTTTGCTGTGTTCCAAAGCCTTATGGAACAAATGGAGATTGTTCCCTTGGTCCCCCCCCAGCACCAAGTGGGCATTCTCCACTACACAGCAGAGAACGAGTTCACATCTCTCAAAAGTCAGTCTGATTTGAACGGGATTGATTGGAGGGAGCCAGAGCCTGAAAGCCCAAGGGCATGAAGGGCTCCAGCTCCACTGCCTTGCAGCTTCTGATGTGACAAGGGGCCATCCCTGCCTCTTCTGTTTCTCGTAGGGACATTTCCTAGCATGCCTAACACCAGGCCAAAAAATGCTGCTTCACGTCTTCTCAAAGGGCTCTCTGGTGCGTGCGGCTTCCTCCCGACTCCAGCCAGGGAGCAGTCACACAGGATGCTCCGCTGGCGCTGCGGCAGGCAGTCCTGGGATGACTCTTGGCTGTGATGGATGGCGGCTACAGATCTGCAGTTTTGACTGCATGCAGGCCACAGAAGGGGTGACTGTCACTGGCTGGAAGGAGACTTTTTTCCTGCTGCCCTTGAGATGCACGTTGATTTGATCTTGGACTCAATGCTCTTTCTCCAGTTGTTGTCATTGTTAAAATTGTTTGACGTATTTGATTATAAAATTAAAATGGTTTTCTCACTGTAAGCTGAAACCAAGGATGTACTGGACAATTGCATTCATGAAAATGAAGAATAATGAGCCAGAGCTGCACCCTGTGAGAGGTAAATGGAGACGGTACTGCTAAGGGCACCAAGGAAAATGCCAGGAACCCTCTGGACATCTTTGGGAGTTCATGATAGTTTAATAATCTCAACAAAGTAATTGCAAGCTCCATTTAATGATACAGGGGGTATTGGGGCTACCCTTATGTGACCTGGTCATATTAATTTCTCTGAGTTGCTTTTAATTCACATTCCTGAAAACTGAAATAATCTTAAAGTAAGAGGCACTACTTCATCATACTGTGAGGGAGTAAAAATGCATAGGCACTTTCCTTCATTTACCATGGACTTCCCATTTTGCACAGTAACTGGAACCATCCAGACTATAGCTACCCCGCTGTTTTACCCAAGAAAGCCAAACCCAGGGAGGCTGCTTTATAAAAGCCCAGGTATCCAGGCAGACACAGCTACAATTCTGTCCTGCTAAATTTCAATTCCCTTCTTGCAGCTGCAACTTGATGCCTCCTAATTCGTCAAGTCTCAAATGATATTCATGATTGTTTCTTTAACTTCTTCAGATAAATGAACCCATGAGACTATATCTATTTTTAAAAAATGTGTGCAGACCATGTAAACACGTGTCTCCTTTTGTCTCCCATATCTCATGATATCAAGGTCCTGCTCAGTGATGATGAGAAGATGAGCAGGAAGAGGATTGTGAACCAAGACTGGTTGACAAGGAAACCAGAAATATAGGATCATCTCTTTGAGGGAGGAGTCAGCAGCCCTCATCATCAGCACTGAGAATGCTGATGAAATAAACATGACTTCTTTCAAGGGTCAGGGGTCTTGGTCCTCTCCCCGGAACCAAGGAACCGAGTTCTGGGGAGAGGAGGCAGCAACTAGACACACTCAGGGCTGTAAAGAGAGACTTTAGCCTAATGTTTGAATCGCCAGTCTGAATAGCTCAGGTCCACCAGAGCTGCTCAATGACAGGCAGGGCTCTTATTTCCTCGGGGACTGGGTTGGGTGGGACTTCTAAATCCATCGTGCTGCGAACAGGACTGGACTGAAGTAAGCCAGCTCCAGCCCCACAGGAACTCACGCCCAGGGAAGAGGTTTCTGATTATGCATCGATACAGTGCCTGCTTCCCTAGCACCCATCTTGCGGAGAACAGGAATCATAACGCAGACTTCTGAGCAAACATATAGGGCATTCCAATCAGCTAACGATAAAGAAATCTCTAGGGTGCCAAAAAGCAGACATATTTAGAGATTTGAATTCTTTGTTCTTCATGCCCATTTGCAATCAGCTAACTTTCTGGAGTGGGGGGCTCTTATGTTGAAAGCTGATTTATGTAGTGAGTTCGGCTCAAACTCATGATGTTTATGACTCAGCAGTGTCTGTCTGACATTTATTAGCACTCAAACAGACTGGCAACCATAAATCCAGCTTCATTTTTACAGTTAAATGGCTCCTATCATGAAACAAAGGAACAAAGGGGAAGAATCCACAGCTGTGCTATTCATCCTGCATCTTGTCAAAAAATAGAGGAGTGTAGGAATGAATAGGTCATATTGTAATAGATTTATATTTATATGCATACATGCATGGACACTATGTACAAATACTAGATAAAAATGTATGCTGAATTCTGCTCTGTTTGTTGGAAATATGTCAAGGAGACCCATGTCATATCCTGCCATGTTAGAGCAAAACTGACCTCCAGCTCTCCTCGCTGGCTGCAAGTGTGGGTCCTTCTACTGAGTAAAAGCCCAGCAGGCTGACTGAGCTGTGGGGCCCAGATGCCTGAGGGTGGGGGAACTAGCGGACATGCTTGAGCCTGGAGTGGAGGTGGGGGAGTGCAGCAGAGTTGAGACTGAGACTGATACAGGGGCTGCTGGGGAATGCTCACTGACAGCTGCTGGAGCACTCTGGGTGCTGCTTTTCTGGGAAGCTTTGCTAGCAGTGACTCTTTTCCAGGTAAGTCTCTATTTCATCACATAGTTTTAAAAACCAGAATGACTAAAATGAGAGAGATGGGCAAGATATTCTCACAGTTTCCTCCAGGTCTCAGATTAAATGGTTCTGTTTTACACTGAATGATTATTAGCTAATTGGATAGCAGAAAAGAGGGGAGAATAAGAAATGCATGAAGTTAATTTGTTTAATTTGTTTAACTCAGTAAGAAGGGTATCATTAGCCCACTTTAAATAACAAGAAACTGAAGTTCAAAAAGCATATATAACTTGCCCAAGATCATAGGGCAAATAAATGACAGAGATCATTTCCAGGGTTTTTTAAACTCCTTTACTATCTCCTCTATAGCATGCCCTATGTCTGGGACTTTGTAGTCAGTCAATAATTACTAAGTTTTTAAAAAGATTTTATTTATTTATTTTTAGAGAGAGAGAAAGGGAGGGAGAAGTAGCAGGAGAGAAATATCAATGTGTGGTTGCCTCTTGTGCGTCCCCCCACTAGGGACCTGGCCTGCAACCCAGGCGTGTGCCCTGACTGGGAATCAAACCAGCAACCTTTTGATTCACAGGCCCGCACTCAATCCACTGAGTGCGCACTCAAACACCAGCCAGGGCTAATAATTACTAAGTTAATGTATGCAAATATGCTAAACATAACTGCAACCCCTTTATAGTGTTTGTTATAAACTGACCTACCAGAATTTGCAAAAAATGATAAACAGGTTTGGCTTTTTGTTTTTCCTTCTCGGGGGTACCCATCTCTATTCTCAGGGAAAAAAAATTGGTAACAAAGATCATTGCAGATGGTTTGTTCTCTGCAAACCCTAGCGATAAGTCAGATGATATCAGACATGCCCTAAAAGTAGGAACTGTACTCTGTCTTCACTCAACAGCTATAGAGATAAGACTCTGCACTAACCCTAAGATGCGTTACTACACACAAATGTGTAAGGACTGAGTCCAAGGCCACCCAGAGAGAGGCTCTCCATTCATCTGAGATGGGCAATTTCTGAACCAGTGAGTGACTGGAAAAAACAAAACCTCTCAAATATTTAGTTTATTTATACCTCAACACTTTCGAGGAAGCCCATGGCTGATGGAGTCACCCAGGGGGAACACTCACTTTATTACATACTCCCACAGGTAGCTTGCAAAGGGTACCTGATTAGCTTTCATCACCATTAAACTCCCTACACCTAAAGGACACTGACAAACGGTAGCTCGTATAATGAGGTAGGAGATGGGCTCATAATTGGTCTTAAATTAAGTGGTAAAAAGAGGATAATGAAGATAGAGGCTTTAAAAAAATTAAGCAAAAGTAGAAGCTTCTTGGCATTTTAAAAATGTCTCCAAAATGGCAAATATTTCCATATACCAAATGTACTTTTTGTTACTAACCACTTTTGGAATAGCAGCATGCTCCAGTGAAGGAAGATGAGTGATGGAGAAAAAGGACAAGCCACTTTAACGTTCTCGGTATATAGTTCTCAAGGTAAATCTAAGTGGCAAGAAGAATTAATTCAGAAGCGGGAGGCGGGGGGGGACTTAAACCAGTTGTAACATTAATGCTTCTAAAGACCACTGTGGACATCTCGAGGGCAGGGGCTGTCCTCTCTCCCCAGGGCACATCTCCATGATGCCCTGACAGCTCTGTCTAGGAGAAGAATTGCTGCGGATGGCCTTCCTTGCAAGAAGACCTCCATTTTTTCAAATCTTCTCAAGCTCAGCCAAAGAGATCGCATTTTTGACAAAATAGAAAAACATCCCTACTGCCTGGCTTACACATACGCAGCATTCACAATTTCCTTGGAACCGATATTAGGGAGGCTAATCACATCCTCTCATTCTGAGCTTCTTGAAGACTATTTACTGCCAAGAGTAGCAGACTGATGGGACACAGGGTTGACACAACATGGCAAATCTTTGGACTCTCAGCAATAGAAGCATGAGCACCGATATTGTTATGCACACTGATTAACACCCCACCAGCTATGAAGGCAGTTTCATGAAATATGAGCACATACAATAAGAAATTGATTTCGAAGTAGAACATATTGTCACTGAGTTGGCCACCACAAGGAAACCTTCTCTTGCTCATCATTTGTGGTCTTACAGTCAGAACTTTTAATTATCTGAAGAGCAATAATTCAAGTAGAAAATGTGCTGAGAGTTCTCCAAATAGCAAGAATGAAGGACAAGGGTTCAATATTGTGTATAGCAATTTCATTTTTTTCTCTAAGAATGCATAAGTGTAGAAGGCAAATATACTACACTATACACTACTCGAACTGTCTGAACTTAAAGCAGCCTTTGCTGATCCTAGTGACCACCTACAGAATGAGGGAACCTGAGCCTAGACTTCAACCAACCACACTTGAAGTGAAAGTTTGGCACACAACAATAGTTTCACTGCTACCTGCTAATGATAGTTGGAGGTGAGGGGACAGGTAAAATTAAATTTTTTTCTTTCATGCATATAATTTGAAGATTATAGAATGTGGATTCTAAAGGTCAGAATAAATTGCTAATTAACTTGAGGCATTTGAAATTAGCAAAAACACCTGTAGCTCAGAATAGCGACTATGGAGTAATTAATCATATGGGGGGAAAGGACAGAGGAGTAAATGGCAGCAGGAAAATTCTTTTTCAGCTAGTTGCCATAGCCTTCATGTGCCCTTACTCAGAACTGTTAGCTATTCATTCCTCTCTCTTTAAATGATATCTTAAAAAAGAAAAACAGTGTTCAGCATTGTTCTAGAAAGACACAAATCAAGGCAGATGTTCATCTGAACAACTTCCTTTGAAGGTATTCAGATATATAGGAACTAGCTATGGTGATTGTCTTTATCTTTCATGCAACATATGAAGGAATTGAGGGATACATGTCTTTAAACGTAAATTAAGTTTTAAATATCAATTACTGCCAATTTTTGGCATTCTAACTATTATAATACAAGATTACTTAAATCACCCTTTAAAACCAGTGTTGACCTCTCCACAGACACACTTTGGGGATGCCTGCTTTACCACCTGCTTAAGAAAATATTTTGGTGTTGCTTCTAAGTGCTTTTTTCTTTCCTGAGGTGCTACACTTGCCAGACTTGAGTGTGATGCTCACAATGCATGCTGGGATATTCAAAATTTCATTTCACATTAAGATATTTGCATATTAAATGTAAAGCCAAATTTATCGGCATGGATATTCCAATGAAATATCCAGTCAGTTAATTTGACATGAAGATCTTCAGCTAGAACAAAGGCAGCACTTATATGGAGATTTATATTTTGAAGCACTTGATGTTTATTAATTAGCTCATCCACACCACAAACCTATGAGGTAGTTTAGCATGACTTCAGCATGAATATGTTATGTAAGAAGCAGGAAAAGAAAAGGTCTGTTGCCACAATAATGTGTTGATCAGACCCTTCTCATTCCAGTCACAAAAGAACAACAATCGATTCCTTGTACAAGCTGGTCAAACAAGCAATGCATATTTATCTTGGATGGAATGTAGAGAGGGTAGTAATTTTATCACCTGACAGTTTGGAAAGGTTATTTTCTTGTTGGAGTTCTAATATGCCGTGCTCACAACGGCCTGTCGGAAACACCTCACTCAAAGATTGTCTTCAGCCAAGGTGTGCTCCCACCCCACCCCGCCCACCCCCAGGGCTCAAATTTCCCCATGGGAATATTAGGATTTTTCATCAAAATATTTCCTATTTTTCTTTTCTTGGTCCGATTGGTCTAATAAACTCACTTTGATAGAAAGGTCTAAAAACTCCTGCAGTTCCTATTTATATTTATATGCCATCTGAGGGGCAGATGAAAAACAAATCCTGTTGGTCTTTGTAGGCAAGCGATTGCAGATGAGAGTTTTATTACCACTTTTATCAGCAAGAGGGATCACTGTAGTCCTCTCCACTTAGCAGATTGCTTTATGATCATATTTATTAGTGCACTTGGCTGTGAAGACCATGTATAATGAAAGCTCATTAATTTGGGTTTCACAGCCATGGCATTTGTGGCCACCGGCACAAGTGCTAGCCTGAAGCTCTCACCTCTGCACTTAGGAAGAAAAACTCTTTGGAAAATAAGTGAATTTCATAACCAGGACTGTAGGAGCATTTTATCTCTGAAAAAAGACAGACTATTTTAACTACTTAGCTAGTGTCCCCTTAAATACAAAAATTTTACTCTAATAGAAGGACGCCGCCGTTAGGCTTGAGTGCTATGTTAATTCTGAATCATTTCTCCCTCATTGGAGCAAAACTTCAAACGGGCAGTAGGTGGCTAGTTTCATTGACATTCCTACAAGTACTCTGGAACTGTGAAAGTGCTTTAAGTATAGATAATTTGGATAGCCTCGCTCTTTCTAATAGGTAGCGTTCTTCCCTAGTTCACATGAATTGAGGATTACCCATATCTCTCTTGGAATCTCTACTGTAATCAGGTGGCCCTGCCAGAGTAGCTCCACAAAGCTCAAATCTGCAAGGGTCTTTTCTCTTGGTCAGAATTAATTTGCCTCTTTGAAAATATTTACCTTGCATCTCATCCCATTCATTCATAATGAAACTAGAATGAGAGACGTGACCTAGTGAAACAAATATAACCATACCCTAGCCCCATCCCCACCCTCCCCAAAAATGACAACAAACAACTAGCTTTCCAAGCAGGAATGTTTCCATTTAAGACTTCCCAAAATATAAGTATATTCATAGGTTCTTTTTGTTTAAAGCTGAACATATCACCTCCATGGTTCCCTGGAATGATAATTTCCCTTATCTGCATGGGCAAAATATGTAAAGAGATCTGAAAACAAAGTCTCTGGCAGGGTATTCACTTTCACTTGACAGCTTGCCAGCAAGCGATGGCGCTTCAATGAAGAATTCTGAAATAATCAGATTATTATATCTGGAAGCTTATCTATAAATGTTGGCAGAGCCTCTCTGTAAAGGAAAAGAGATCTATGTTCATAGGCTCGTCTACACTATATTAGATTATTAAAAACACGAAAACGAAAACACCTGAGGGCATGAGCTCACACGCTAAACACAAAGGAAAACAAAGACTTTTTTAAAAACATGGACAGTGCTTATTTTACAGCAGAATTGACAAATAAAGCCATATTTTACACATTTCAACTAAAGTCATCATTGGAGGTTGGTAGCTCTTTTGTGTGCTTTCCAAAACAGCAAGATAGGTTGCTTCCTATCAAAGCCTTCCTTCTTTCCAACAGGACAGCTGTGGCTGGTGCGGCTGCTTCTTTCCGCCGGCATGGAAACTGGCCACCCTGGTCCCTCCTGAGTGGGCCTGCCTCCAGGGATGGTGCCAAATTTCAGATACCTGAATAACAATGCTGTGCATTTCTAAGTCATTTCATTTATTGCTCACTGAGATGTAACCACCTCAGCTCTCTAGAAAAACAACAGGTGACCAGAAACGCTGACATCTGGAGATCAGTTGCCTGTAGTCACAATGAACAAAGGGTAACCCCAGCCAGAGAGCACTGAGAAACATCAGGAATAGAAACTAAATGCCCGGCTTTCCAGCCAGCCTGCAGAATACCACATCCAGCCCTGGTGAAGAAGAATTAAACCTAGAGAAAGAGCTTTATGATTTATTCTTCGAGATATTCCCCATCAGACAGTAAGTGTTCCAGTTAGCCATATTGGCCACTGGTGCTTTTTCCAAAGTGATTGAATCTTGGCTCAGAAAGAGGGCATCAGTGAGAAACAGAGGAGTAGGGGACCTCATCATACCCCAGGCTGTCATTCTTCAGAATTTACTTTTTTTCCATATCATCAGTACCCCACATTAAAGCCCACAAGTCAGGCCAACTTCATAAGAAATATTCATTTACTTCTCTCTCATTCCGGGATTTATAATTCTTCTTTTGGATGCCTTTGGGAAAACATTTCATCAAGGTCAACTGCTGTAAAGACTTTTTTGCCTAAGAGGATCATCATGCAGGCAAACTAATTCTTTTCCTAAGCTATTATTTTGGCAGCTTGCAAAGAGGACTTGGCTTAACCTTGAGAAACTGTTCTTTGAATGATCGGAAAACAGAGATGGGGATTCTTCCTTTATTTACCAGCTTCCTTCTCGTTGTTCAGATGGCAAACCTGGCTCACATTTTTGAAGGCGAAACGAGAAGGACCAGGATTTGCATTCATTATTTATCTTCTACTAATAGTGATTCTTTCTGGTTCAGTGCATGTTGCCATAGTCATGTTCAACATGATGAAAAAATAATGTTTGTTTCTTGATAGAGGTGGTTTACATCTCAATCATCAAGGATTTAATAGAATAATTTTATATCTTAAAGGAGTCTAGAATAAGCTGGAGATAAAGATTTTTCCACTGTCTTTAAGTTTAAACGATGCTCCCACTGTTTTCTATAGGGTTATAATTTAACATGAGCTGAATATGTTATCAGGAAAGAATTTAAAAATCCATCCACACATCACAACTTACCACAAAATTAAAAAAAAAGAAAGCTCATTTACTCCCCAAAACTAAGATTAGTCATATGTTAATTTGTGAATCCTCGTAAGAAATGTTCATTGTTCAAGAAAGAATCCTCTGGTGGTTGATAAGCAATTCTCCATGGCAGAGAAATCCTGATATTTTTCTCATTTCTTGATTGATGTTTTCACTACTTATTCTTCAGGCTATAAGACAGAAGAGAAGACAGTCTCACCCTCTTTCATAATTACATATTCCAATCTCTCTCTCACCCTGCCCCCCACCCCCACATCACTTTATCCATCAAATTGAAATAAAGCTAAATTTATATAATAAATCTTTTAAATTCAAATAATTTAATTTATATAATAACTCAATTATTACCAATATCATCTCCATGTATGTCTATAGAAGAAAATATATATCTTTACATGGTCAGTCCAGACATTAAATTCATTCTGAAAATTCTTAAAATAAAAATAATAAATGAATTTTTATTTGTGGCATATTGCATATACCTATAAATTTCAGATAAAATTACTTGTAGAAACCTCTTGTTGGGAAAGGAGAACATTATAGCATTTAGATTTTAAATGATTATAAACCTCATTCTCTATTCATTCAGAAGTTTTTCTGTAGATAAATAGAAAAAACTGTTTCTGGTTTTACCCTCAAAAAGTATTGATTTAAATCAAATAGTTCATTAATTTTTTAAGGTTTTTTAGTTTTGTTTTTCTTTATGGTAATCAGATACTACCATTTATTGCATGCCTACTATATGTCAAGAATTTCACATTTTGTTTTACATGATAATTTAATCCCTACAACCATCTTTATGAATGTTAATAACATATGAATGTAATAACATATGAACATTATTTCTCCCCATTTTTAAAAAGGCTTTATTTATTTATTTTTTAGAGAGGGAAGGGAGGGAGAAAGAGAGAGAGAGAGAGAAACATCAATGTGTGGTTGCTGGGGGCTGTGGCCTGCAACCCAGGCATGTGCCCTGACTGGGAATCAAACCTGCGACACTTTGGTTCGCAGCCCGCACTCAATCCACTGAGCTACACCAGCCAGGGCCATTTCTCCCCATTTTTTGTAAGTGAGAATATTGAGGCTTAAACTGGCTATGTTAATGGCACAAGGTTATATGCCTATTAAGCAGTGAGGGTTGAACTCTGAGAAAGATCAGATTCAGAAGGCAAAAGAGCTTATTGACATTACGTGCAGGGGATATCTCTCATGCTATTGAAGATGTCCTCTGGCTGCATCAAGACTGCCAAAACAGCCCTGGCCAGTGTGGCTCAGTTAGTTGGAGAATCATCTCATAGACCAAAAGGTCACAGGTTCAATTCCCAGTCAAGGCACATATCCAGGTTATGAGTTCTATCCCTGCTCAGGGAGCGGACAAGAAGGCCAACTGATCTCTCTCTGTCTCTCTCTCTTCCTTCCTCCCTCCCTCCCTTTCTCTCTCACACAAAAAAATGTCCTCAGATGAAGATTAAAAAAGAAATAAAGACTGCTAAAACAGTATTTTCTAATAGTTGACTACTAACACTAAAGTTATATTCTAGGAGGGAGTGTGGCAAAAATGTAAGAGCATGTTAGAATCTTTGTATAGATTTTCCTGTCCCTTACCACTAAGATCTAAATATCCTAGTGGAAAATCTGATAAATGAAAATTCACATGCCACAAAAGGAAATTCTATCACTCACCTAGAATCACACAGCCTATCTTGAAATTTTATTTTCTCTCCTCAAAAATGCTTAATAAAATAGATCTTAAAAATAAAATATTCTTAAAATTCAAATAAGAATTTGGATATTGTTGGTATAATGCAGACCAAAAGAAAATGGAGACCACACGCTATTGTTTTTTTATAAAAACAGCTTTGAAATTTTGCCTTGGAATGACCCTCATAGTGACAGCTACTTTTAAACAGTTATAAAAAGAAAAATCCTATTTTAGAATCTCATATTCCGTTTCTGCTACCATCAAGTCATGACCTAAGAAAATTCTACAGTCATTGCTATCTTCATGAATTTATGTGACACAAAGGTGAAAAGTTCTCACTAAACAAACAAGTATGATCCCATTGTTCTAAGCTGCAAAGATGAACACTTGTCAAATTAAAGCGAGTTTGACGTGCAGCATAACAGTGAGAAGAACAAACATATCTGCAGTGGAGCAGGTCTTCAGTGTGATTGCATCATTAGAGCTAACCAGAAGAGAGTTGTGTTTTTTTTTCAACTTATAGTACAAGTGGTATATTAAGAACTTCACCTCATAATGAGAAAGAATATCACATTCTTCCCTTTTATAGTCAAAATAATTATTCAGATTCTTTCTGAATGCAAGGAAGTAATGACAAATTAAAATGCCTTTAAATTCCATATAGCTTTTATAATTATTCATCTGTTGCTATTATTATTACTATAAAGTCTCCTTTATGTTGTAGTTTGCATCCTATTTGATACAGAAGAACATGGAAAATTTTATTGCTATTAATAAATACACAGCCATTCAACCCCAGGAGAAAATTATTTTTCATCTGAGAGATAAGCTGCATAATTCATGTATTTTCAGAAATTTCTTTAAATAGAAAATTGAAGAAAAGCATAGGGAAAAAAGAATTCATTATATAGTTTCCATGTATGGTGAAGAACGGTCTTTGCTCTCAGGGAGTCTTAAATCTGATTTGGGTTAAAGAGACAGTTTCCATTGCATTGTACACATACCACTTATACTCACAGAGTTCACTTTATTTTTGAGATATATCATCATAATAAAGAGGATAACATAACCTCCGTTTCACTTTAAAAAAAAGAAAACATAACAAAAGATCATGAGGGCCTTTTCTTGGGGTCTGGTAATGCAGTAAGAAAAACCTCAGGATAATTAGGAATGGATGCCTCCACCTTCCAAAAGCAGTGTTCATGGCAGGGAACGGTGAGGAGCTTCCGCACGTCTACCGCGAGCTGCGGCCGGCAGGCATTCCTGACACACACGGGGATGTGATGGCCCCGCAGGGCAGGTCTTGCATTCTAAAGCCCCAAGGCAAATGAGATTCACATTTCCAGGGCCAGTTAAATTAAAAAAAGCTTCTCTTTTTCTTAGTCACTTCTTTCCCCCTACTGACCAGAAGGGTTCAGAGGGCAGAGGGGGAGGGGGCGGGATGCTCTAAACTGCCTTATGTGGATTGGTAAGAACTTCTTAATACCTGGAAAGGAGCTTTAAATACTAAAATTAAACTGTTCTCACCATTAAAAATGACCAGAAATGAAAAAATTGTGAAGGAATTAAAAAGTACAAATAGGTAGTTACCAAGGAGTCATGGGGATGCACAGTACAGCGTAGGGGATAGAGTCACTGATATTGTAATAACTATGTACGGTGTCAGTGGGCCCTAGGCTCACTGGGGGATCACTTTGTAAATTATGTAATGTCTGACCACTATGCTGTACACATGAAACTAATATAAAATAATATTAAATGTCAACTGTAATAGAAAAAAATTATTTCAAAAAAGAAAAGAAAATCCAAGTAAACCCAATGGTAAACTGAGTTCCTAAAATACCTGTTGTATATATTAAATTAAGTTAAAATGACCAGAAATGTATGTAGTCTTCTTGAAATATTATCAAAGTATAGGAAAAACATTCTGACCAAGTGTTTCTGAAGTTCGTAACTCCAGAAAAATTTACTGATTCATTTGTCCCATGCTAAATTTAAACTGTGTGATACACCAATTAGAAAACAAAACAGAACATCCTCAGCCATTACCAAGCCCAGGTTCTGATAGCCAGGGAGCAAGCTTACAGTGGCATGAAAAATGAAATGGTGGACCATACATGCAGTGACATGGCCAGAACTTATTAGATTAGGAGTTACGTCAGACATTCTCATCAAGCATGTTGCTGAACAGTTATAACTTTCAACTTGTTCAACCTACTGAGATGTGCCATGAATGACATCCAAGGACCAAATTAAATTAAATTTCCAAAATTAAACATTTCCCAGTTTTTATTCTTTTCCCCCCCTGCATTTCCTATCTTGGCAAATAATAATTTAAGGCAGAAATTCAGTGTTTTTCTAGGCTTGTTTTGTTTCTCCCTCATCAACTACAGATTTACTGGCTTCTATTTCACTTTGAAATATGTCATTTCCTCTGCCCGTCTCCCATCCCTGCTTTATTCCAGACCCTTGCCATTGCACTAGTGTGTATATGGCATCTTTGCAACTGGCTCTGCTGCTTTATCCTTTGGTGTTGCAGTGCTTTTCTAGATTCCCATCACCTACTGCAGAAAATATACCAAAGTCATTTATAATGTGACCACACTGCTTTCTCCTCCAACTGCAACTTTTTGTCAATCATACACCCCCTGCCCCCATAAATCATTCTAAACTCCCATCACAGAGAATTACTTGAGGTTTTGCCATGCTCTTGAAATGAGCTGCAAATCGGGGTCTTCAAAATATTCCCCACAGCCCATGGTAGGGGGATGGGAGAAAGGGGTGATAGGGCAGTTAAGATACTTTTTATAACAATGGCAAGTTGATAGCTAGCTGATAGCTGTGCTGCTGCCCTGGTAAAAGGTCTATATAGTGGCTCATGACGTAGCTGGGGGAGCTTATACAGAAGTTGCATGAAAGGCAGGAGCCAAAGGCTCCTGTGTCATGAGGAACTCTTGCCCTGGCTAAAGATGGCACCTGAAAGAAGGTAAAAAATATGGGGGAACTAGCAAAAGTGGCACATTGTAGGAGGGGCCAGATATGTGGTTACATAGGAAGCTTCAGGTCGGCATTTAAAATAAGGGCAGACTGAGAGAGAGGAGGAAGTAGCAGCTGTGTGGCTTGAAGGGGTGCAAAAGAGCTGCCCCATCAGCCATGAGGCCAGTAGTGAGTGGCAGCCATGAGGAAGGAGCCATGAAGTAGGGGGATTTGGCCATGAAGTCTGGTGTGTAAGGAGGTGCCAAGCAGTTTGGAATAAGGAAATGCCATGCGGTTTTGAATTAAGAGCTGGAGTAAGAAAGAGGAGACTTGCTGGGAAACCTGCCTGGAGAAGACAGTGGCAGAGCAAATGAAGCTATGCAGGGACCTGTCCGACCAAGCACGGATTAGTGGGAGATGCCTGGAATACAGAACTGTGGCTTGGAATACTGTGCCACAGATTTCTGCTTTTCTGAAAGACCATACCTCTGACTGGAGTATTCTGAAACTGGCCTAGGTTTTCAGGGCAGAGGAGGAGGGGTGTTTTAAAGGGAGTAGGACTTAATGGCAGAAATCTGCTATTATTCTGAGTCTATATAACCTGTAAATAAACAACCCCTTTCCTTGTTCACCAAACTCTTGCATTGGGAGTCATGCTTCTTGGCAGTAGGCAACTGAACACCACAGCTTTTCCATAACAGCATAGGCGGGGGTCTGTAACACTCCTAAGTGCTTCTATGGTTTGCATAGGCTCCTTCTTCTGCCCAGGAACTTATTGCCCAAGCCTCTACTCTACACATCTTGCCCAGCTTTATATATCACTCTTAGTTGAAGCATGCTTCCCTATGATACCCTTTACTGAATGTACCCTTGGCCTAACAAAATGTACTTGGAATGTTTTGAGCAGCCACTTGGAAGTAGAAAACAAAGCCTCAAGAATATGTCCAAGCTACAGGAAATGATCAATAAGTTGTTATGCTTAAGGCAAGGGGTGAATATGTTTTGCTTCCAAGAAGGGTGAATGGCAGGGGAATTGGGGGTGGTGGAGAAGAAAGGAGAGAAAGAGAATGTGGGAGCAGGGGATGAGATGGGGAGAGAGTAGAATCAGAAAGACGGCTTTGTTCTGCGCATGGTGCAGTCTCTGTATGACGTCCAAATGTCCAATAGTTGTCTAAACAAATAAAATTCTTGCAAAATGTTAATTATTAGTGCAAGTCTATGTAGTCTGATTGATAAAAGAGGAGAAAGCAAAGTTACAGGGGAGAAAGATGAAGAAAGACCACAAGAACTGGGAATTACAAGCATAGGCAGGGCTTTGGATTTAAACAGGTTATTATATATTTTGTTGTCCTATACCAAACCAAGATGACTGGAAGTGGGATATTCAGCCAACATCTCCGACATCTGGGTAACACAAGACGAATTTATCCAAGTCCTTCTTGGGGCAAAAAAAAACTCTGTCTGTTATGGCCATTGAATGAAGAAATAATTTAAGAAAATTCAGAGAACAGTCAAATATTGTAAACATTCCAGAAGTTGTGAATATTCAAAATATAGACTGTATAAAATTAATGCAGCTCTATCACTTCCTAATATACACAGAGTAATTTACAAAAACAATTTGCAATTAACTTACCAAAACACCTAAGAAAACAAACCTTCTCTGCTTCATATAGAACTTGCATTGTTTATATGCAAATTAATGCCCCTGATGTGCTTGAAAACAATTTATTCCCTTAAGAAGGCAAACATTCTCTTTATAATCTTGTTTACACTATTCATTTGCTTTGCAAACCATTTTTCATAAAATTACAAATGAAATGTTAGAGGCAGAGGGACACCAGGGATCATAGACAAGTCCAAAGTCCTCGTTTCACAGGTGAGATACTCGATGGAGCCCCTGACACGTCCATATCCCTCAGCCTTACCAAGGCCTGCATCCTCACACCTGAGGCCCCTTATCTGGAGGACTCCATTCCAACCTTGGGGTTCCAGCCATAGCTGAGGCAGGTGCAAACAGCAAGGGGCATCAGTCTCCTAGACAGATAAAAGAGTCCAGCACCTTGTTCCATTCACTTATAGAACTGGAGGCCTGTTTGTTTCGGAGCCTCACTCTTACTTTTATCTCCTGCAGGAAATCTTTCCTGACTCTCTCTCCTCCTTATCCTGTCCTAGTTAAGTCCCCCTCCTGAGTGCTTCCCTCTGTTGTCTCTCTAACCACATCCTATTGCAATCTTTTGTTTACCATCTGTCTCCCCTTCACAAAAGCCTGGGACTGTGTCTTTGTCTGTGTGTTCAATTCTTGGACGAGGCCTGACACAGAATCAATGCACAGCCTTCCCCAAATACATGTAAATACATAAAGAAAGCTAGAGAGAAAATCTATTGCCACAGTGGGGAGAAGCTTAACACCCAGATACTCGAAGTCCTCATTTCCTGTCCTATACTGGGCAAGTTCATTCTTAGCCTGCATTCTCAGAGGAGAAAAACAATTAAGTATTTAAAGTAGCTATATCTCTATTATTATCTTCTACTATTCTTCTAATAGGTCCAAAGGGCTCATGATATCAAGTTAGAAAACTTGGTTTTAAACTCCAGCACCAATTGTTACTGGTTGGATATTCATGTACAATATTCCTAACTTTATTTAGTCTCAGTTTATCCATGTGTAAAACAAAGACATCAACCATATCTTCTACAAAGGGTTGTCATGAGCATTAAAAGAGATCATGGACATGAATGTGCCAAGTAACCACTGAAAATTCAGAGATTCTTGTGACCTTATCCTTGTTCATCATTGAAAGAAAAATTTCTAATGAAGTTGTTATATAATAAAGACTTCATCTGGTTTTTGTCCAGGTTCTTGGAGTCCCTGTCTTAAACCCTTAGAATGTCCCAATTGATTGGAACATCTTTGTTATTCAGGGTGGGCCCATCTGATAATTTGTGTTAATGAGGTAACACATAGTGAGTCCTTAGATAATTTCAGGATGGGACTGGCCATGCTGGAAACACCAACCTTGTAATCAGAGGGTTGAGATTTTAGCCAAATGATACTAGCTCAACCTCTTTGAAGATGGGGAGGCTAGAGATTGAGACCAGGCACGTGCCAGCGATTCAATTGCTCGAGCCTAAGTGACAAAACCCCAACGAAAACTCTGGACACTGAAGCTCAGAGGGGTTCCCTGCCTGGTGAATACACCAATGTGCCTGACGGATGAGGGGCGCTTCCTGACTCCACAAGAAGAGGGCACGAAAACTGCATTTGGGACCCTCCCAGGCCTTACCCTAAGCATTTTGTCTGGTCCTGATTTCTACCTTTTAGACTGTTCAACAGTAGACTATTGAACCTGAGGAGGCAGTGGGAAACCTGGGGTTTGTAGCCACTCGGTCAGAAGAGCAGATAGCCTGGAATCCCAAAAGCTTGCAGCCGCTGGTATCTGAAGGAGGGTAGTCTTGTGGAGGACTCGGCCCTATCTTTTAAAATCTTTGATAACTCCAGGCAGTTAGTGCAAAATCACACGCATTATTGCAATAGCAAACCTATCCAATTCTGCTTCTGTGTTGGAGTGGACAGAGCCTAAGCCTACTTCTATTGGGGCAGGCACTGATCAGTCTCAAGGGGCTCGACCAGGAGCTGCTGTGCAGTGGAGCATGTGGCAGAAGCAGTTCAGCAGGGGCAGAGCGAGCTGCACCATCAGATGCTGGACCTCAAATCCCAGATCTGGAACTCACTGCCTCAGTTTCCTGATCCATAAGATGGGATGATATAACAATAGCACAGATTTCAAGAGGCTGCTATAAAATTAAATGAGTTAATACATGAAAATATTATGTACCTTGTACACATGAAACAATAAATAAATGTTGTCTTTTATCACTGTTAGGGTTATTTATGCTGCTATCTTGCCCCTAATTTAGGCAAAGTCAGTTATGTCTGGTACCTTGGCTGGCCTGCTGGTGGTAAAAATAGAAGTAACATGGTAATGCAATTTTTATAACAAATTATTTGACAATTTTTATATTATTATCAAAACCTCAAAACACTATGTGATGGAACAAGCAAACTCAGAAAGAGCATTAAATTGTGATCTGGGCCTGGTACCACTAACTGGCTACATTGCAAGTGTCACTTCATTTCCCCAAGCCCTAATTTCCTCATCTGCTCTATGAAGAAACAGACCAAGTTATTCTCTAGGCCCCTTCACCTCTGTCATGCTGGAACCCCGTGGATGGGTGAAGGTCACCGGAGCAGAGATAGACTCAATCCTTTAAGTCATTCAATTCCAAGTTCACCTTTTTTCCGTCAGTCCCATCTGAATTATTACAAACTCCAAAATGACACATCCACTGATAGAGAAGAGTCTATACAAATTTTCTTTTGCTTTTCTTTTCTCCTCCAGGCTCAGAGTTCATTTGTTAACCAGCACCAACTACAAACGCAGCCAAACCTTTCAGCAGATGCCTGAATCCACTGCTGAAATCTACCAGTGCATTTTTCAAACAGAGCCAAACTCTGTATTATAAATGTGGCAACCAGTCAAAGAGATATAAAAGAGTCGGCATGTCCTCAAGGAGAATTTCTGGGAGGTGGCGGCCTAGTGTAGCACCCTTCAAAATATCCAGGTCTAAACCAAAACAAACCAAGGTGCACACTGCAAAGGGCAACGGTGTCTGCAATGTCTGTGGAAGAGAAACTCAATGATGTGGAGACAATTCAGACACCTCTAGGAATCCTCCTAGTGAAAACGGACAGTGATGGCCCGCTTTAAATAACAATGCCCTCCACATTGTCCCAGTAGGACGTCTGTGATGCAGAGTGAAGTATATTGCTGTGGAGTCTGGGATCCAGTGCCAGTCGACACAATCTGAGCCATGCAATTAACAACAGATGACTTTACCTCTCTGAGGCCCAGTTCCCTCGTCTCCAATTTGAGGATAAGATATCTGCTGCATAGGACTTTTGTGAGAAATAAATGGACTGATGAAACCCTTTGCAAATGGTAAAATGAGTGGCAAAGCTATTTAAATGTAAATCATCACAATGATAACTGTATATAATAATGTGACTTCATTAATTCTTAAAGACTACATTATACATTTTAATTGACATATAATGTAGTGGGAATAATATATTGGCTGACTACATTATCATTGGTTTGTTTACATGATAAATCTCTATCACCACAGATTTCTGAAGTGTCCAAGGACTTGACTCTAATGTACTTACGCTATTGAAAGTAAGATGTTTGTCAGGCTGGGGGTGCTAAAAACCTCGGCCTAAGTAGTCGGGATCTGTGAAGGGCAATGAAGCCGGTGGAGGAGGGGAAGACGGGAGCAGGTGGAGGCCACAGGGAGGATTTGCATTTATGTATGGGAGGGGCTAATTGCAACTCACAACTTGGTCCCGACCAGCACTAACGAACTTGGTGATCCAGCTGAGGAGATTTTCAAGCTGTGTTTAAGGTGCCATTTTGGTTTTTCTTGACATTTAGAGTAAACTGCAATAGTAATAAATTGTAGGAAGAACTGTTAAACAAAAAGAAACCAAGACTTGATGATTTAAAAAAGTCTCAGTCTCTTGGGACAGCAAAGGATGTTAAAGTTAAGACATGGCTTCCGAGTACTATCAGGAAAATGTGGTCTGGAGATACAGCTGAGACTGCATCACACCTGATATAAACTTGGAAAAGGTAAAAGAATCCGACTGTTACTGGATCCCACACAGGGGCCTTTGAAGAGAGTAAGGGTGTCCCTCAATGGAATAATAGGGCTTCCAGGAAATTTAAGGGCATTGTTTCTCAGCCTTTTCCACTGGACCCAAAGCTAGAATAAGAGATTTGTGGATGTGACTTTTTTCTAGTGCAGTGAATCCCAGTAAAGTTCACAAAAATTCTAACATTTTTGAGAAAATGGCGTCCACAGAAACAGTGTCATTTTAGATGGAAAGGAGCAGAGATAGCACCAAATGCAAAGAGACCAGCGGACCCAGAAATTCTACTGGCAGGAAGCAGGCCTAGCAAAGTATCGGGTGTGATTGGGTTAGCTTTCATGAACAAGAAAGGATGACTCAGAGGGCAGACCCAGATGAGCAGCTTTCAAAGTGAGGTCCCTGCATCCTGGCATCCACGTCCTGGTGCGATGTCCTCTTCTTGACTGTGGGCTGAATCTGGTGACTTGTTTCTAACACATACAATATGGGCAGTGTTATTTCAAGATTAAGGAAAAGGCTGTGGTGTCCATCTTGTTCCCACACTGTCTCTTAGCCTGTGGCTTGCTTGCTTGAGTTGCTATAGGCTGCCCATGCCCAGAAATGCCTCTAGCCAGTAGTTCTCTGATGTCAACAACTCACAAGGAACCAGATCCTGCAAACAATGATCTGAGTGAAATTGGAAGCAGATTCGCCCTTAGGGTAGCCTTGATTGAAACCTTAGGAGAAACCCGGAGGCAGAGATCACAGTTAAGTCCTGCCTGGATCCTCAACCTGTAGTAACTGCAAGATAATAAATGCTGGTGTCTTGAACCACTAAATCGAAGTGTAATTTGTTAAGCAACAATAGAGAACTAGTGATTCGTATTATGCATTAAATTATGTCTCACCCAACCCTAGCGTACCCCCAGAATTTGTTGAACTTTGTAGAATTTTGCTGAAATTCTAACCTCCAGAACCTCAGAATGTGACCTAATTTGGACTTACAGATGTAATTAGTTAAGATGAGGTCATACTGCAGTAGGCTGGGCCTCTAATCCAATATGACCAGTGTCCTTATGAAAAGGGAAATTTGGATACAGAGATATGAATATGAGGAGATACGTATCAGAAGCTAGGAGAGGCCTGGGACAGATCCTCCCCTAGCACCTTCACAGGGAGCATGGGCCTGCCCTGACCTTGATTTCAGACTTCCAGTCTTCACAACAATATTCCTGTTGTTTAAGCCACTCAGTGTGCAGAACTTTGTTATGGCAGCCCTAGGAAACTAATAGTCATTAAATGGAAGGGGGGAGGGAGATGCTATTATTGAGTATCAAGCAGAAGAAAAACAACCAAAGAATGACTTTCTCTGTTCCCAGTAGTATCCTGAAATGCTGAAAACCCCTCACAAAAGCCTAGCAGGGGGAAAAAAATCTATGTGTCCCTATTCAATTTCCATCACCACAGGGCTCTTCCAATCACAGAAATTGCCAGCCAAGGCAATGAGTCATCCAGGTGGGCATCCCCTTGCAGCACAACCTCCTTCCCACACCTCAGAAAGGTAAGTAGGGTACAGTAGCTGGAGAAAAACAGAGCAGAGCAAACCTAAGGTACGGTAAAAGAAAGGTCAGTGGAAGGAGAATGTATGTACCTCTCACCTCCTAAATAGATGTGTTCCTTAAAAAAATGACTCCCTTTTTCGTAAATTAATTTACAGCAGTAGCTGACCCATTTAAAAAACCACAGGGTGAATCATTTTAGCAGGAAAAATCATCTTCCAATGTATCTCTTACATAAGGTTACACTCTATGGAGAAACGCGCCGCAGCTCAGCTCTCAGTGTGACTGAGTGGTCTCCTAGGTGTCAAGATCGATCAGTTCTCAAACTCTGTACATATTCATTCTTAATTAATAGACAGAAAGACATTGATTATGGGAAATCCAGGGCTGAAAAACAGACACTCTGATTAAAATTCATGCTGACTACTCCCACCCAGTGCTGGCAAGTCCTGTTGGAAAAGAAAATAATTTTTTGTTGACTTTTTTAATATTTGAGAAGAAAGATTAAGAAATGAATTACATTCCAATGGTCCTCAGAGGGAAGTACTGATACCTGAGGCAGCACAATTATCTGCTTCCAACCTATGACCTTCACTCCCTGAGGACTGACAGAGAGTGGGGGAGAAGGGAGCCGGGGATCCGCAAGGCTCCCAGTGAGCCGCAAGGGACAGGAAGTGCTCCGCTCCAAACCTAGTGCTACAGAAATGCAGGTTGGACTCGAAGTCGCACTGAAGCATGTCTCAGTACTGCTCCTGCTCGATTCTCGGAGCAGACTCAGACGTACCCTGCCTCCAGGGGCTGGTCTGAGTCGAGTCTACATTTTGAAATCATTTCACACACATACCAAACTAACATGGAAATGCAATCATGATAAGGAGTGCCACTTCTCAAGGTACATCATTTGCAATATTTTGATGAACTCCCATTTGTGAACAGCCAAGCAACGTATATTAATAAACAGCAATTGCAGTTAGACATCTGTGTCTGCCATCTAAATGGGACCAGTGGCTGGCTCCTCTGTGTTACCGGTTTTCCCACAGTTTGTGGGCTTGATCCATCCTGGGTGTCAGGAAGATGGTTTCCAGTGATCTCAAGAACCTAGCAGTTAACTTTTGTGGTATACAACCCACCCCCCCAGTTTTGTTGTCGATCTCATTTGTTTTCTTCCTTGGCTTTTCACACAGGTCCCTCATTCACAGTTGGTTGCTCTGGCCAAAATTCAGAGTTTAGGAAGTGGAAACTCCCTGTATGGAAGCTGCCACTGATTACATGAAAGTATTTAACTGGCTGTTTGGAAAGGAAAGAAAGCGTACGTGAAAAGGACATGCATGAATCTTCAGGCCAGACAGATCTGGATTTGAACTGAAGCCTTGTCATTTACTAATTATGTGACTTGGGAAATTATTTCAGCTTCCTCAAGCCAGGCACCTCATCTATGACTGGGATGTTAACATTCACCCCTTTAGAGCCAAGCACTACTATAATGTGCCAAAGACACAGCAAAAAATCAGTGGCAAAATCCACACCTTATATTTTAATATAGAGAGATCAGCAATGAATAAAAATAAGTAAGTTACATGGTATATTAGAATGTGAAGAAAATAATCAGGGCAGAGAATATAGAGAATGTGGAAATAGGAAGTGCAATTTTTAAGAGTGGTCAGAGAACTTGCCATTTGCATGTACAAAAAATGGCCAGTCAACATGTAGTTGCTGGGGAAAGAGCAGGCAGGGGAATCAGTAAGTACAAAAGCTCTAAGGCAAGACCCTCCTACTCTCCAAGGAGTAGCAGAGTCAGCGTGGCTGGGGCTGAGGGAAGGAGTGTGAGGTGCATTAGGAGGGCCAAGAGGTGACTGGACTGGGAAGGTTTAGGTGTGGATGGGGCCCTGCAGCTAATTGTACAGACAGGCTATTATGGTGGACAAGATGGAAAATGATTAGTATGTTTTGAATCAAGGAGTGACCTGATCATTAAGGGTTTAGTGAATTAAAGGGAGATGAAGATAAAGATGAAGAAGAGGGGAGATGGAGGAGAGGATAGAAGGCAAGGAGGAGAAGGAAGGGGCAGTAGAAATAGTATAAAGTACTTAGCACATCTGTTGGGATAGGTAGGTGCTTTAAAAATGCTTCTTTGAAGCCCTCTTCACACTCCACAGAGAACCACAACAACCTTTCTTTCTCTCCTGTTTACCCGAAGACTGTGATTTATTCACACAATTTTGGTTAGAAATTTTTATGTTGCCCGAATTAATGTTATGAAACTTAAATAATAAAGATGAAGTTTGGGGTCAAAGCACGATGTTTTGCTGAGATTCTGAGGATTTCTGCAGCTAACTTCTGCCTTGCTGGGTTAAGGAAGTCAGACAATGTGTCACCATTCATCCATCATGAGTTGTCCAGAGATCAGGGCTCTTGATCAACATCTGCAGGGTCGCTCCACTGTCTTCATGGAGAGAGCCAGGATGTGTTCTTCCAAAAAGAACAGAGGAAGACAAAGACGGGGATGGGACTGATAGTTCAATATGGCTGGTGCAGTTTGCAAAAACTGATTTCTCCCAAACTAGTGTCTCTTCACGCAGTGCCCAGTTTAGGGCATATCTCCATGGTTTAGTGTGCAAGCCAGAAATCTGGGAATCAAAAATTCCTCACACACAATTGGTGATCAAGTGATGTTAATTCTACTTGCAGATGTATTTCTGAGTTTCTGCATTTCCAGTGTTCCCGCAATAGTTCAGAAGAGAAGCTGTTCCAACTTTTCTCCCTGTTTTTTTTTATCACATTCTAATCCATACACTGATTTATTTGGAGGAAAAACATGCCAGGTTAGTTCTTTTCTCTCCTTCAACTCCCCAATTATTGCCTAAATCCCTTAGATTTATTACACTTTAGACTGTGCGATGTGGCTGGTTACTGTACATCTCTGGAATCATTTCTCAATATCTGCCCCTTTCACTTCTTCCTCATTACCCCAACCAAAATGCACCTTCTACTCTAGCCATACTGGGCTGGTAGTTCCCCTAAAAGGCACCAAACTGCCTTAGGCAAAGCCTGTGTTTTATTTGCCCTTAGCCGGGGGTGCCGGCCTCACTGTAATGACATTAGCCTTGAGAATGTGCCTCACGGACTTGCACCTGCAAGTAGCGTACTGGACCAAGGGTCCCACCTGCTGACCTCTGACTCCTCCTCCAGGGCTCCTCCCAGATCATGACTTTGGGCAGACATGATGTAAGGGCACATCTTTTCTTGAAGGTGGGGGGAGTTCTTCAGAAGCAGACAATGGCTTTATCTCCCAATGGCCCTGCTTTCCTTAGACTACAGAGTAGTCAAGAGATTTCCACCCAACTTTCCTTCTTGCTCTCCTTCCCTCAGGCCAGGAGTGTAGTCTGACAGCTTTCCCAGTTTCTCCTGGATCGCTCTACATTTTGCTCTCCCAATTTGCCCTAATATTGTTCTCACACACTGGGTGCTCTCTTAGCACCTGCATCTCAGAAGACCTGGTCCCAGACTAACACAATGATCATCTGGTGAAAGGCCACTTTTTATCTGACATATCACTTCTCTACAAAGTACCTTAGGACCGCTAGGTAAAACAATACATCACATGTAATAAGAGTATATTAAATGACTAATAACAGCATTGTTGATTTTAGAGATGTTAATATCCACATGTCTCCACTGTATTCTATATAAAATGTCATCATACCTTCTATTATACTGCATTTGTTTATTACAGGGATAGTGTCTTATGTAACATCTCTGTACCCATAGAGCTGAGCACAGTGGTTGGCCCACAACCCCAAATAGTTCATCAGTGACTAGAAAAGTGCTTAGTTCATAGGAGATGCTCAATAAATACATGTTGAGAGTGAATGAATGATGTTTACCCATTAAGTGGATGAGTGGGTGAATGGATAGCACATGTGCATGGAGGGCAGCAGCAGAAATCAAAGGTCATAGAGAAACACCAGGGAGAAAGTGAAAATGGTCTCTTTCCTTGAAGAAATGATGAAGAATGAGCAAATTCTAACAGATAAGAATTGTTTTAAAAAAAGACTAAATTTTCCTATACACATTTCAATTAAAAGTCTAATTGTAAATCAAGTATTTGAAAGTTTTTTAATTTTGGTATGTTGGACCATTTTGGTAGTTACATAGTTATTAGATGTTACCCAGTAGAAGATGCATTGGTTATAGTCTGGATGTTCAGGAAAGGTGAGCTTGTTGTGGAGGACACACACCCTTATCTCTGGATGGGAAAGATGTGCACGTGCAGGAGATACTCTAAAAAAAGTCAACAGTCACATTTTAAATGTTTTTTGCGGTAAAACTGTTGCCAAGAGCAAGGTGCTATTCACGGACTGAGTTACACCTATAATTTACCATACCAGTCTTTTCTTTAGGGAGATGCTATATGTCAAAAAAACGTTATTTAATCCATGATGAATCTTCATTCACAATTTGTCATTTTAAGAAATGAAAGTTGTGACATAATGAAGTTTAAAAACGTGGATCCTAATCCCAGTATTTCTGTTTGCTAACTACGTGACTTTGAACAAGGAACAAGCTGCCAGAACAGTGATCTCCTATGAAAAAAGAATGCTAATCAAACTTCCCATACAGTGTCTATGAGGACTGAATGAGATAATGGATGTGCATGCCATGAGAACAGCGGCTGACACACAATTGCTGCTCAATAAACACTGGCTGAAGCGACAGCCAAGGCTGTAGTAGCATCTAATGCATTTTAAATGTCTGAGATGAATTTACAACTTGGTATTCCTCCAAAATTAAAATCTACTTGAAAAGGTTTCTTATAATAGCCCTTTCTTGCTCTTGCTGAACCCACTCATTCTTTCAGGCTGCATTTCCTACTCCATATTTGATAACGGCTTTCCTTTTGTAAACTCTGAGAAATTTCCCCACTAGAGCTTCCACTCTGTAAGCCTTCTTGCCACCCATCAAGCTGCTGCTACCATTGCAGAGAGTTTAGTCCACCTTTAGGCCTTGCAGACTAGCCACCCCCCGAGACAGGTGCTGTTGCCAAGCTATTAGAGTGCCCAGTTCTCTGTCATGTTGCCACTTTGCTTTCTTCCTGATCCATGATCCTATTCTTCAAGCCCTTACATCCTCTTCCTCTACAGCTTACAAAAAAAGGATCCCATAAACTATTTACATCCAGAATCTTTCAATAGATTGAACTATATTTATGGAACTCCTACTTTTGCCAGGCACTGTGTTTGGTCTTGCCAAAAACATCATGGTTTTTAAAAGACAGTGTATTAGGACATATAAATGAATGCAAATAAAACTCCATTGGGACAAGTGGAGCAAGCAGGTTGACCTGGCTCTGTGGAAAGAAGATGGGTCTTCTCCATGCTAAGTATATCACCAGTGTAGGCAGCCACATGTTCTGCTTGATGTTCAAGGGGAGCCCAGAGGACCACTCCTTGACTTTGACTATAGAGAAATGTGGTGGCTTTGAAACATCCACATATTCTTTCATAACTTTCCCTTTAAGAAGAGGATCCCAGACTCTCCCCTAATCCCTTTTTGGTGTGGCTGCACTTGGCTTCATTGGAACAAATAGAAAAAAATGGAATTAATAGTGTGTGCATTTGGAGGCTTGGTCACACAGGGGCTATGTCTTCTCCCTTGTTCTTTCTCTTGGATCTATCACTCCAGAAGAAGTTAGCTGCCATCTCTTGAGGGGAGAGCCAGGTGGTGAGGAACAGAGGCCCCCTGCCAACAGCCGTGAAAGGGCGCCATCTTGAAAGCACGCCCTTCAGCCCCAGTCAGACTTTTGGATGACTATGTCTTGGCATCATTCCTGATTCACAGAAACTGTGAGACAGCAAATATTTGTGGCTTTAGGCTATTTACTTTTGAGATAATTTGTTACACAGCAATGCATAGTTAATAGAGAGGAAATGGACATTGTCACGTTTTGGAGTTACTTAGAAGTAGTAAGTGATATATTGTGTTTAAAGGTAGCTACTGAGTGTGTTATGCCATCAACTTTGGAACCTGAAAATGCCAGGAAAAAAATCCAAAGCCGTGACTGACTTTCGTCCCAGAATAAGATGCATGCCTTGGCTACAGCTGGCTTTGACAACCAAAATAATGTCACCTTACATTCATATAATATTTTATGCCTCATATCACCTGATCCTGGAAAATTATTTTCTATATTTTATAAATAACATGATATAAAGTGCATTGCTTAAGGTTTCATAGATAATGATATGGATGGTATGAATTTGGGACCCTAAATTTCTATTTGACATAATTTGTTTATATTATACTCTCCACATGATTCTATTCCTAAGCCAATGACTATGTTAGTTAATAGGGGAAATAAAAAAATATTTACAGACTATTTATTCTGTGCCAAGAAATGCATAAGGTATTTTACATACTTTATTTCATTTAATGATCATATCCACTGACATAATTTTTGTTAATATCAGTTTTCAGTTCAGGACACTTGAGAGTGAGGAGAAATAGCAAGAAACTATAAAAATAATAAGGAAATATAAAAGTTACTATCATTCAGTCTTAGTGTTCTTTTCCCTGAAATTCCTACAGCTATAATTTAACATGATATAAGATGGGATCATTCCTAAGTCTTGCCTGAACTACTTTAATAATTTTCTGCTTCTAGATTTTTCCAGTCTGCTACCAGAGTGATATTTCTAAAATCACTTGAATGTGACTCCATTACCTATAGGATTAGTTCTCTCTTACCTATAGAATAAGCCCCTCCTTGGCCCCACCCCGAGGACTGCTTACTCTAGCTAACTCCCGCTGATTGGTTCCTCTCTCTACACTCCAGGCTCTTTTCTAAACATATAAATCAGCTGTTACTAATGGTGGTGTCACTTGCTAGACCAACCTCCTTACTTTTCCTGTACATCTACTCATCAACAACTCAAGTGCCACCTCTTCCAGGGAGTCTTCTCCCAGGCTAAGTTGGCTTCCCCTCTTCGTGCTCCCATAGCATGCCCTGCTTCCCCAGAAATGTCATTTCCCATCTTATATTAAAAGTATCTGTCTCTCACTGTCTGTAATACTAGAAAGCAGTGCATACCTTCAAAAGCAGTGTTTTGGCCTCTTGGGGCAGTGGAGATATAGCAGCGAACAAGGCCCAGAAAACCCCTGCCTCTCTGGAACTTTTACTCTATTTGTGAAATCATAGAAGAATGGGTGAATGGATAGATAGATAGAAATTTCAGAGGAAAATAAGTAAGGTAGAGAATTAAAATAAAATGATGTGGTAAATAATACCTAGGATACATTTAAGCTGAGTATTGATTGACAAAGAGGAGTTAGTCATGTTGGTGACTGATGGAAAGACACATCAGAAAGTGATTCCAGGTACTGTAGGAAACACAAGTTAAGGCAGCAAAATGTTTGGTTGTTTGAAAAACAGAGCAAAGGGCAGTCAGTATTCCTGGAGCACAGTGGGCAGGAAGAGATTGGTCTGAGCTGGCGCAGAGAGCTAGGTGAAGGTCAGATCTCGTGGGCTCTGCGAGCAGCACAAGAAGTTTGGATTCTCTTCTGAGTACAATGGGAAACTTTCAGAGGATTTCCAGTGAAGAAGACTAAAACATGTGGTATATTTTTAAAAGCTTATTCTGGCTGCTGTGTGAGAGATGGCATATAAAAAAGAAAATGTGCCCACAGGGAGCAAGTTAGGAGGCTGCTGCAGGGAGTGCAGAAAAGATAGAAACTGAGGAGATGGAGAGACGAGGACAGATTTGAGATAGGTAGAGGCAGCCACAGGGCTTGCTGATAGATTCCACGTGGAGAGAAAGGGAAGGCGAGGAATGGAATCAGGTTTTAACCTCTAGCCTTTTGCCTTGCGCGACTGGATAAATGATAGTGTTGTTTAAAGATATGGGAGATGGGAGGGGGATGAGGAGGTAGAAGGTCTTGGAGGGAAGTCAGGTGTTCTCCTTTTAATTATGCTAAATTAAAGATGCCTGTTGGACGTGTCAGTAGGAAGTCTGAAGTTCCAAGAGAAAGATCAGGGTTGATCTTACTATGTATATCCATAGGTATGGGTATGTATAAATGGATAGATAGATAGGTATATAGATAATACATATGGAGATGATTGATAAATAGATAGATAATACATAGATGATAGAGAATAGATAAACAGAGTCTGTGTGTGTGTGCGCGCGCACGCGCATGCGTGTATTCGGATAAGCTATCTTCTGGAAAATGTGCTGACAGAAAAGAAGACAGCACCAAGGAATGATCTTTATAAGCCCCCTCGTGACCAAGCTTTCATGACAATCTCTCCCAGGCAGAAACTGGACAGGAGCTGTTGGACCTGGGCAAGGGCTTGATGTCACGTGTAGGCTTTATACATTTTCCCCCTGAGGCTGGTCTCACACTCCGACTCTCGTCCTGGTGCCAGTTTCAGTAGATGGCTTCCTGCCACTGCCAACACTGGTGCCACCTAGTAAGTTCCCACCTCCACCCATTCACAAAGCAGCAAAGCGATTTTCTTTGGAATGCTCTTCCATAATTCTGTCACACTTTAAATATACACATTGAAAGTAAAATAGACAATTTTGCTAAGGGAAATTGGACATTTTATTATAGCTTGTTGTCCTGAACAAATTATATAAATAACAATACTTCCGATCACAGATGGTCCGTTTTCCGAGATGCTCTGTAATAACTCACCAAGCCATCTCACCAGCAGAATTTTGCCTTTTTTTCTTATGCTCATCAATGAGAAAAAAGGTTTAATCTTTCACCTCAAAGTAATCTCAGTATGCAGATAAGGTCATGTATTTTCCAGGTCCTATTTTAGTTCCCTAATATTCTAGATATAATACTCATTCATAGGTGGATGTTAACTATCCTGTACATGTGAGTCTAGAATATTTTTATTAAAGGCATATGGTTCAACTGAAAAAAGAATGGTCTTTCATTTATATTTTTTACTTGTTCCTCAAGCAAAGAGATTCAGCATGTCATTCATTAATAAAACAAGTTCATCTTCCTGAGAAAATTGCAAACCTCAGAAGTCACTCTATCTTTGATTTCTTTAATTTTTTTTCAAAGAGGGACAAAAAATAACTCAGCACTTAATGCCGAGTCTTTCCTTTGGCATTTAAACATTCTGTCTTATATTGTTACTCAGCAGCTTCACTAGTGTACTGTAGTGGTTTCAGAGCTGCTGGCACGGCGGGGCTGAGCCACACTTCCTGGGATTCTCTTCCCTGTCTGTTTCTGGGTTTGTCTTTTTCCATCGGGAAGATCTGCACTTCTGTGCCTTCCTCACCAGATTCCCCCTCAGAATGCTCACTTCACAGAGGTTGAAGGTGGTTTTCTGTCATCCTCACAGGTTCTAGCCCACACTCATGAATTTGAGCTTGTTCTTGCTCTTCCCTGCTTTATATCCACTTCCCTTTCCTACATCCTGCCCTGCACACCTCACGCTCTGGCATTGGATGCAAAGCCAACAGCAGTAGAGATTGCTTACCCAGTGCCCACAGCTGCCTAAGGTCAAACCTGGTGCTTCTCTTTCTCTGGGTCCCCTTCTCTCCTCCAAAGGATGCATCTCCTCTTCAAGCCTTAACCTCACTTACCTAGCAGAAACAATGATCTCCATTTTAAGTCATGGCTTGTATCTGCATTCCAGGTCTGTTTTCCAACTACCTGCTTCAAAAGCAATATGTCTAAAGTCAACTTACTAAAGTCTATACCAATCTCAATATTCCTTCCATCTCCCAGGCTGGAGAAAGGCAGGCACCTTTCATTCCCTTGTTGTCCTATCAGCAATGACTATCAAATGGTTCCTCCAACTTCTGGAGAAAAACAGGGCCAGAGGGGAAATACAGCAGGTGGCAATTTTGTTTAGATCAGTTTCCCTCAAATTCAGCATACTATTTATTTTATATAAGAGGGTTCTGTTGTTTAATTTTGAGCTCTTTTGCAAAACCTTTTCCTCTATGCAAGCCATACGTCACCCTCCGCCCTTCTCATTGCTACCATTGCTAGACTGCGGGGCACTCTGTCTCCTTCAGGGAGAACACTGGTAGGAAACTCCCTCCCTTTGTTCTTTACCCAGCCTTTGTGGTCATGGTGGTCTTGAAACTTCAGCAAGACTCTCCTGGCCCAAATTAACCACCAACCCCTCACTGACAAACCCTCTGGGTTTTTTGGTCATCTTCCTACTTAATTCTTTCTGGTATTCAGTTACCCTGTTCTGCACCTTCCTTCTTGAAATGGTTTTTTTTCCTTTGCTCCTGAAACACTTATCTATCTTGTTCTCCTCCTGCTTAGAAAAGGAATATAAAATGTGCCATTACGAAAAAACGCTCTGACTTCTTTTCCTTTGTCACTCTGTGTGTGTGCATGTGTGTGTGTTTGTTCTTGCTCTTTTCCAGATGCTCTCCTTGAATGATCTCATGTATTCTCACCTCATTCACTTCAGTAATCTCCTGTGAGCTGATGACTCCTGAGTCTGCACCTCCAGCCATCATCTATATTGTGAACTCCAGATCCACAGACCTAAATGATCACTGGACCACCTGAATGTTCTCAGACACCTTAAACTGAGACTGCCCCAAATTGAATTCACCCTTGTTCCCCAGCCAGCTTCATCTCATCCAAGCACATTTCTCTCATTATTCATGTCTGCACTAATCTCTCCCATCTCTCAATTTTTTGCATGATGTTATATAAAATCATGTTGCATATGTTAGCATTTAAATGTTCTATTATGCTCATCTCTTAATTTAGTCTCCTAATTGAAACTTTAGGCTTCTTGAAGGTAGGGATCACACTACTGAGCAGTCCCATATTCTTGAAATATCTGGATTTTAGACAGACAGAGAATGGAATTGAACCATTCTTAAGAATTGGAGCTCTACAAAAGGAGGCACTGCCAGGAATCATAACTCAATCTGTGTCTAAATCCAATGGTAGCAGGCATAATTCATCTTTTTCTGTGAACACTACTACTAAAGTAAATAATTTTAAAGTAAAAAATCTATAAGAAAAAATGCAATGTGCTAAACTAAATTTTTAAAATATACTTAGGACTATGTCTTAAGAATTTCTTCATATGAATGGCTCTGCAAAACTTGATAATGTATCTCCCTCCACCTCCAATTCTCTGATGGGAACAATTGGACCTCCACCTCCAACTCTCTGAGGCCACAGGAGAAAGACATGACTTCTTAGACTATAGTGGTTCGGTCTCTAAGGATGGCTGTCCCTTGACTCTGAAAACCAGTTGGAACCTGGGGTAGTGGGGGAAGGTGGGAAGCAGAAACCAGAGGCAGGGCTTCCAGGTCCCACTTTTGTTCCCCATAGTCAGGCTCCCCACAGGGGCTGCCATTGACCTTCTACCAAGTGGCCAGTGGTAGAAGGAGTCCTCTCCGAGTTCTCATCATGACTCTCAGAGGTCATATATCAGCTGGCTAATAAACTTTCTCCAGCTAAAAGTCACAGTGAAGCTCCTTACTCCCTGTTAGTCCTCCAAAAGGATAAAGTTGTTACAAAATATTTGAAATCATTGTTTTATCAGCACTAACTTAAAGAAGGGAAATAAATCATAGTGGACAAAACGATGAAGGCATGGGGGGTCTAGAAATATTTTTTTGTATAAGAAAATATTTAACTTATCAAGTTTTATATGTTTTCCCTTGTACTAGTATAAGTCCAGAGTATATGGAAATAGGTGTAACTTCTTCAAGCTTATCTGGTCCTGGACCTAAAGAGGTCAAGCTCAACCTTGCTAGTCCCAGCCTTCTTTTTCTGCCTTCTCCTCCCCATTTAAAGACATCCTTTACATTTCTATCTCAGGCTTGCCATCTAAACCTCTCACAGGTAAGATTCTGATATTTTTCATTTATGCATCCCATTGTGCAATTATGTCTGTGACTTCTATGGGAAAGTAGACAAAGTAGATTTTTTGTCTGGGAAAGACAATTTTGACAATTAGCTAGCAGGCATGTATGGGAAGGAGGGTATCGCTGTGAGAGGAGAAATTGATTCCCTGAAATCACATCATAAGGCAGGCCAGTTGTTACAGCCTGTCACATCCTCCCGAGGAAATGAAGAAATTACAGCCAGCAGAGAACATTTTGAAATGATATTCACGATTTTCATTGATTTTAGTCATTCTAATTCTGTGTTGGCCTCAATTCTAATTAAACAGTGGGGAAAGGAAAGACTATTAATTGTTGAGCATCCATTGTGGGCACAGGATGAGATATTTTATTTAAAAAATCCAGAAATAATCCTACTTCAAGGTTAAAAGAGAAATTACCTGCATAGGTAGTAAAAAAATCTGCTTTAGAGCACTAAAGTCATTCTTATTATGAATATCTGAATCACACAGAGCAAATAATCTGCTGTCGATTCCTAGAACCATACACTAGAGAAAGTGTTACAAGCATGAAGGAAGAATAATTAGAGTAATTTTCAACAGAGGTTGGACAGATGAATGTCTCTAATCATAATTCTTTGATCACCAATGTCATTTATTCTTAATATAATTGTTATTCCTGTTTTCTCTCCTCACTTAATAATGATAAAATATCCTATCAGGTGTTACCAAATTTAAATAAGCATATATAAGTAAAAGGGCTGTACAAAGAGAACCCAGAACAAGTAAACTTTTAAGTGAAGAAATTAGTTTCTTTTGGGTAAAGGCTTAGCAGGTGAAGCCCTTACAACCGCCCATACAACAAAGCTTCCTGTTCATAGGCAGGTGCCTCATCCTGTTCACACCTGACTTCCTCCTGGATCCTGAGCTTGTTTTCTTTCCTTCTTTCTTAAGTCAGGTTCCAGGCTACTTTGGGCACCAAGAACTGCACCAAGAGCCTGCATTCCTAGTGATGACATTATGATTGAAGGCATAGCGGGTCCTTGTTGTGCCACCCCCCAGCTCCACATCGCTGACAGCTACTCAGCACTCACTGACCTTCATCACTGAGCAAAGCGCCAGTAATCTCTCTTGCACTCTGAATGCACCAAAGAATTAAGGGTTCACCCTCTGGAATTGCAAAGCTTTAGTGTTTCTGCACTTAAAAGTTACACAAGCGTTTTAAGGATAAGAATGAAACATTCACTTGTCATGTTCTACTACGTGATTTAGAACCTAGCACATAGTGGGTCACTTAATAATTATTTGCTAAACTATTTACCCAATCGGTGAGCACTCTGGTTTTCCTTCACCATGACATGTTGCCTCACTGAAAACCTCCAGATCTTGAGTGGATCAAATTCTGTTCATAGAAATGAACTCTCTTGATTCACTATAGAAATATCACTTGCATATTCTAGAAGGTTAGCTCATTAGTTAATTGCTACTGGGTTTCTTGATAGTTCAGTTTGAAATGAAAAATACCCCTCCAGTGTATACATATGTTGAAAAGCACTGATGAATATTTTACTCGCACTGATGTTTTGCTGCCATACTTGTGTGAGAGAGGCTCACCCCTTTTCCTTCATGTTTGGAATGGGAACAACAGATGCTGGCCACTGAATTTCCTGGCTGCAAGAAATCCCTCAGATTATACTTTGACCTGGTCTCTCTTCTTCATGGGGGTCCACTTTTACCTGCAGGACTCTTACATAATATGGAATTACAAAATTATGACATCCAGTTCTAAGGCTAAGAAATAGAAACCTATATAGTTGGCTTCCAAACCTTTGAAGTATGAAGGCTGCTGACAAATCTGAAACCCCTCCTACTCAGTTGCCCTGAGTAGGAATTATGCTAACCTAAGGCTGGATTTAAAATGAGAAAAACTTTAGCACACCCAGTAAAACCCATCTACAACAGAGACTTGAAGTGTCCTTTCTCATATAGACATTCTCATAGAATCTATTGTCTAGATTCTAATTTAGTAAGTTGCCTGCTCATGAAAATCTTAGCTATAAGTAAGTTTATTTTATTTAGCACTGGAAAGGTGTTATAAAATAGAGTGTATTATTTGAACTTTATCTATTATCAAGGAAATAAAATCAGAGGTCTGAAACTCATCTACTCAAGGTTATTATAAGATCTTTGTGTTAGAACAGAAATGAGTTTGGTGGTGATGGTTTTAGAAATCAAAAAGAATACAGTGCACATGTTATCCTGTTAGGTGTCTTTAGAAGAAAGGGCACTTAAATAAGGGAGAGAACAGATAGATATAGCTCCAAAGAGTATAATAGCACCAGAGGCTGTGGGTAGAACTTTGAACTCATTGTGTCCCTAGCTTGAAATATCACCCACATTTCTGAAACCTAGCTTTATAGATTTTGATTTGTATTTGACTACTCAGCATGAAATAGGCTGAGATTTTTTTGTGACCCTAAAAGCTCTAGACGAAACACACATTTCCCATTTGCTGCTAAGGACTATTAAGAGTGACAGATATAAATGACTATTATGATGCTTATATAAATTTATATTCTGACTGAGGTCCAGATTCTGGTTCCATCTGACTAGCCTTAACACAATCCAGAATGGTATAGATAATGTTAACTCAAAGAAATAAGAAAAACCCAAATCTTCAAATTGTTTGCTATTAAGTTATAACTGAAATAACAGTGGTTAACATTAAAAGAGGTGTCACTCTTGCACATGAAGAGTATTCAGTTTTTTAGAAAGCCCTTCCAACTGAGATTAGCCAGACTCTGGTATGAGCAGAAGCACATAGATGCCTGAGTGGAAAGGATGCAAACAGGGAAGAAAAGTGAGCTCCATATTATCAGAATGGTTAAGGAGCTCTATCCATGGTCTCAAAAAATATCAGGGGAATGATTTTAGAAAATTTAACCAGGATCACAGTTCAATTTGTTTTCAAGGTTTATAATCTATGGTCTTTGGAGAGTAATGTGCTAACTACAAATGATTAACAAAATGCAACTGAATCAGAGGGCTAGATAAAGCGGGAAGCCTGGGGAGGAATCAAGGTGTAAAGACTGTGTGTAATTGGGACCATTCAGAAAATGTTCTTTCTGGACCTGGCTGGTGTGGCTCAGTGGATTGATTGCCAGCCTATGAACTGAAAGGTCGCCAGTTTGATTCCCAGTCAGAGCACATGCCTGGGTTGCAGGCCAGGTCCCCAACTGGATGTATACGAGAGGCAACCGATCAATGTATCTCTCACACATTGACGTTTCTCTCCCTCTCTTCCTCCTCAAAAAATAAATAAAAATCTTTTAAAAGTTATTTTTTTAAGTTGTACTTTCTGGTATTGCAAGACTAAATATCAAGCTTGAACCTGTTGTAGAACATGAGGATGTTCAACAGGTAAAAGGCATAAGACCACAAGATATTCAGAATGAGAGTGGTCTTTGGAGTCCTGCCCTAGATCTCTATGTTCCACTGTCTGGTTAATGTCATTTTGGGATGACATTAAACCCTGAGAAAAAGTGAACTTTTTTAATGAGAGTCCAGGAGCCCCACATTTGGGCTAGAAAATAGAGTTTGCTGTAAAGAAGCCTGGGACAATCTTACAGAAGAATTACTGGGACACCAGAAGTACTGCTACCTGAACATTCATCTACCCATTCCTCGAGGCCTATTTCAAGTTTAATTTTGTTAATACACAATGTAAACACTCATTGTGGAAAAACTTCATGTCAAGTACTATCTAAGCAATTCTGTGCTCTTTTTTTGTTCTTAAAACTCAATCCTCATCTGTCAGTTTTGGAAAGCATTTTTATAATCTGTTATACTTTACTAATGTGAAGTCTAAGTCACAGATAGGTCTTTAAGTAACAGGCTCAAGGTCACACATTCAGTGGAAAGTAGAGCTGGGATTGGATCCTCATGGTCTCATTCACAAACCACTTTCCTGTACTCACTCCTCAATGACCTTTCCTGATGGCCCCCAAACAGACACAATTTCTTCCTTTTCTGAATTCCAGTGGCATTTTGTACCTCTTTTACTTACCATATTCTATGTTGATTTTAATGATTATTACTTGACTACTTGTTGCATCCCCTCAACTAGATTATAAATTTCCTGAGAGGTAAAATTACCGTATTTTTTGGACTATAAGACACACTACCCCGCCCCCTACACACACAAAAATTTGGGAGGGAAATGCAGCGGTGACCCTGCTCCTGCCTCCTGTGAACCCGCTCCACTGCCATCAACCACCCCCTGCACCCCGCGCCCCCCCCCCCGCAGTGAGCCAAGTAAGCTACATTAGGACTATAAGGCACACCCCTCTTTTCCTCCCAAATATGGGAGGTGCATCTTATAGTCCAAAAATATGGTATCTTGGTATCTCCTTCTGTTGTCCCTAAGGCCTGTTTTTAATGCACCATATTAGGTACTCAGTAGATTTTTGGTTGTAGCACTGAATTATATGATATGAAGGGCTAACTTGTCCAATCACTCACACCACTACCCCACCCACACTATGAAAATGCAGCCATAATGGACATACTCAATCCTCTCCTCTACCCCCAAAAGAGGTGATGGACAATTGAACTCAGTAACACAACCAAGGGCATGTTTTCACTCCCATCATGTCTCCTCCCCCCACTTTTCCAACAAAATCAACCTATATGAAGAGAAATTCTTCACTTATTTCATTCGATTCCCTGGCATTGCATATTCCATGATAATTTTAAAACGAGTAGACAGATTCTGGCCAAAGTCAACATTCTACTAAAGTTTGGTTGGAGTAAAAGTCAATGGCAGCTAAATACAGTGTATAGACAAACACAATCTAATTTCTAATGAATTTTGGTGAAATGTGTGGGAAGGGGTTGCAGTCGCTTAGACAAGATCCAAGATGAGTGCAAGTCCAGATGCCTGGACTGTTCAGGTGAGGGGCCAAGGTCTCCTTTAGAACCTTTCTGACTCCCTCTTACCTGAGAAGCCACCAGAATTTGTGATCTATACTAATAGCATGAAATAAAGCTAAAATAAGCTTCTTTCTCTACCTTCTCCTTATACAAACAGCTTCACCCTTTTCCCTCCAAGTGACAGACAGCATTTGGAAAGCCCCTGGCCTTTGGTCTAAGGACAGAATGAAAGGCCTTCTTCTCTCACACAACGTGATTAAAGGGTAGATCCCCTCTGGGCCACCCAGCAGTACAGAAGTAAACACGAAAGAAGAACTAGTTTACAGCCAATCTTCTGCCAGCTGAAAAAATGTATAAAACAGTTAAAGAAGCTAAATACCAAAGCCATAAAATAAGAGAATGTTAGAATTGATAGAGACCTTGACTACCCCATATTCCAGCTCCCTCAGGTTTCAAATGAAGACATTGAAGCTTGGTGAGAGGCCATGATTTATTCAAAGCCACACAGGGAAAGAAAGAACTACTGATATGTGCCACATTATTAATGAATCTCAAGAACATTATGTTGGGCAAAAGAAGCCAGAAAGTGAAGAATATATACTATATTATTTTACTAAGGTCTAGTACAGGCAAACTTAAGCTATGCTGACAGAATCAAAAAGTGTTTGCTTGGGGTGGGGTATTGGCTGAAAAGGGGCACGAGAACTTTTGATGGTTGAGAAAATGTTTTATATTTTAGTTGGGCTGGTAATTACATGGTGTATAAAGTGTCAAATCCCATCCAATTGTATACCTGAAATCTATGCATTTTATTGTATGTAAATTGCATCTCAATAGGTAGATTTTCAAATAATGTTTTAAAGTTGTTAAGAGCCACAGAGAGTGTGAGAAACAGGGCTGACAATGGGGCTCTGGTTGTCCACCTCCTAGGCAGGCCTATTAGGCTCCACCACCCTCCTTCCAGACTTTTCTCTCTTTCTTGATGTGCTTTTCAGAGCCATGTCAGGTTGGTGATTGGTCCTGGATGACTATCTGAAGCAGCATGACAAAGAATGTGAAAGGTTTCAGTGGGGTCCACAATTAAATCTGGGACATTAAATCATCAGCTCAGAACTACTCTGGAGACAGCCGTGACTCATGCAAATTTCAAGCAAGACAAAATAATGATTATGGGTCCCCCAAGAAGGAGGTGGGTAGAAGAATGAGTGAGCTGAGAAATATTAGATGTCAGCAGTAATGCTAAAAGTAACATGAAAGAATGAAGGTGCTCACCATTTAGTTCTTTCCAAGCCTGCAAAAGGCCTAATCTATTCACATACTATAATTATAATGCATTCCTAGGTGTGGTATATATAGAAAAAGCATGCAAGTGAGACTTTTTGAAAAATAGAGCTGTTAGAATTGCCTGTGCATTAGGGCTATATAGAGAGAGTTATATGGTTTTGTTTTGTTTTTCTGTCTTCTCTGATATTCTCCTCTTTACAGGCTACTGTCTTTTTCATTTGCAAAGTTTGATTCTGTTTCATCAGAGTCCCTCCTTAGAAAAGGGAGGCCTGTTGACAACAGTGGACCAGAATGTTCTATTAAAAAAACAGGGCTAAAAAGAGAACACCCTTTAACCCCCAGGTCTCGCCACATCCTCACCCCTGTGCTGCAGCAGGCACCCGATTCACAGGATCTAGGAGTGCCTTGGGCTAGGAAGATTCGGCAACACTCCATAAACTCTGCTTCCTAGAAGAGCTAGTTTGCACCACCAGAATCATCGAATAGGACAGGCAGAACAGTTGTGTTGGGCTCTAGATACTGTTCTTTATTCCAGGCCTTTCCAAGCAGCTTCCAAATAATTATCAACTGAAGAGAAATAACCTGACACTCTTTGGGAAAGGACAGCTCTCCTTTCAACACTGTCTCATGTCCTGCTCATCTCAGAACTTTACTGAACTTTTATACTTTTCAGAAAAAAAAAATTCTCATGAAAAAATAGACCACAATATCAAATCCCAACTCCTCTGGTTATTGAAATTCTTGGTTAGTGGCTGTACACCATACTGAAAATTCCACAAATAATATTTATATTTTTAGCCTTTGAAAAGTCTATACATTAATTTGTTGCTGCTTTGTTTGCCTGTTTCCAAAGAGAGCATCTTCTTGGGGTTTATGCAACTTTTATTTATCATAATAAAAAAGCGTTCTTAATGGTTGGCATATCTTGCAACTATCTTACTTATTTTTGTGCACCCCTCAGATAACTTACCACTGTCCTGAAGGCAGGAACTGAATTCCAAGATATTTAAAGCAAATATATTCCAGCTCTGAAAACTAGTCTAAACATCCACTCAATCACTTCACAAATAAATTAATATATTGGAAAACTGAATAATATAAATGCTTTGTCTGGAGGGTTCATCTAGGTGAAAAAAAACTGCAGAAAAAGCAATATGTATCACCATTTAAGGTTTCCCATCAAAGAAAAAAGCAAATTTAGAAATTGCTGCTAAGTTCTGGTCAATCTGATTTATTCTCTTAGACACTTGTGTCTCATTTTCAACCAACTGAAGTATCAAAGTAAGTAATGGCAACTTTTATATCCTTTATTCTAGGTAATATACTGTCCTAAGGCTTGAAGTGTTCCCCAATCTCAAATTTAAATACATTGCATGGGAATTGTTCATTAGTCTATGGTATGCACTCATCTGCCTTTAAATTTCATTTTAATCATTTGTACTAATTGACAGGCTAGCTCCCCTGGAAACACTGAAAAATCTACCTAATAGGCAATTGCTTTAGACACTAGTGTGATCACCTGCATTTCTAAACCTTTAATCTCATTAGCTATTTAATGCCACTTAGTATTTCTCTTGTTATTTAATGATGGAGAAAAATTTGACTGCTATTTTGTTGTTTATGATGTTTGCCAAAAAAAAAGAAAAAATCCATATTACTACTAGTAATAAAGTCAGTAGTAACTTCATTCGAAACAATTTGTTAGATTATATTGTGACAGCTGTCATATCAGCGTGCATTAGAAAAGCATCAAAATTGGTGAATTTTTGCATAGCCATTTTAACATTGAAGATGGAAGAAAATATGCAACATGTTTGGCATAGTATGCATTATTATTTCAATAAAGGTGAAATTGCAGCTAAAACACAAAAAAAGATTTGTACAGTATATGGAAAAAGTGCTGCAACTGATCGAATGTGTCAAAAGTGGTTTGTGAAGTTTTGTGCTGAAAATGTCTCACTGGATGATGCTCCATGGTAGGGTAGACCAGTTGAAGTTGATAGTGATCAAATTGAGACAGAAATTGAGAACAATCAATGTTTTCTCCCACCACATGGGAGACAACTGACATACTCAAAATATCCAAGTCAATAAAGTTTTCAGTGAAAATGAACAATGTGTTTTTACTTTACAGAAAAAACTAAATGAACTTTTCGGGCCAACCCACTACTTTCAAAGCATTTTAATGTGTTGCTGTACTCCACTTGAACAGACGTTCCATAGCACTTTTCACCGGTGGCATCATCACCATCATCATCATCATCCTCATCAGCATCATCACCACTGTTGTCATTATTGTGACAGGCATAATAAGTTGCCCAGGAATATGTGACTGAAGGGATGCTTATGGAATAAGTCAAGTAGGTTTTACACTGCATTAATGTCCTAGGGCTGCCCTAAGTAAGAGAGAACCACAAACTGCATAGCCTAAAACAACAGAAGTTTATCCTCTCACAGTTCCAGGGAACAAAGTCTAAACTCAACGTGTCAGCAGGGCACACCCTCAAAAAGTTCCAGAGGAGAATCATTCCTTGCCTCTTCCAACCTTGCTGGCCCGTGGTGTTTTTGGCTTGTGGAAACATAACCCCAATCCCTGCCTATGTCTTCACACGGCCTTCTTCTCTGTGTAGCCAAATCTCCCTTTCCTTTATCTCATAAAGACACGAGGCACTGGATTTAGGGCCCACACTAAGTCTGGAATAATTTCCCCTTGAAATTCTGTTTACATCTGCAAAGATCCTACTTATAAATAATGTCACATTCTGAGGTTCTGGGTGGACATAATACTGGGGACACATTGCTAGCTCCAATAAAATGGTGAAGGCTAACTGGGGGACCTGTCGTAAGAAGAATTTTAAAGCTAAATTCAGGATTAGTAAGAAAGAGCCCAGGCTCATGAGAAAGGCATGGAAAGTGAATTCACGTTTGTCAGGCTCCTGTCATCACTATTCATGTGTCTGTAAGGGAACTGAGACTGGAAGACCTGTCGGTGCCCAAGAGGACGCAGTGGCAAACTTCTATTAGAATAAGATCTACTGACTTAAAATTCAGTGCTCTTTCCACCACACAATTTAATAAACTTTACTCATCTCAACACTTTTTCTAGATATTATTAGTAAAAATATAAATAAAGGAACTTGAAAATTGCTGACACCTTAACACTCATGTTATTTTAATTGCTCAGATTAGAATACTTACAAACCGTTTGGCTGACTTTCATTTTCAGCTCTGATGGGGTAATTGGTATAACACTAACCTTTCACCTAAGGACAAAGTAAAGGCTGGATAAATTCTAAAGAAAACATTTGGGAATCTTTGAAGAGTTGGTATACATTAAGGAAAGTATTATTAGTAAAAAAAGAAGGATATTTCCTGATGAAAATATACCTTTAATATATATTTTTTAAAAAATAAAATTAAGAAGTCATTTAGATAAATCCATATTCACAGTTGGAACTTTAAAATGATGTCTGTTTCTCATAAATATCATAAGCAGATCAAAAGTCAGTAAGGGCACAGAAAATTTGAACAAGGTTGAAAATTCTAACATAATTGATATACAGAACCATTTACCTAATTACTAAAAAAGTACTTTAAAAACCAGTGAACATGGGGTATTACCACAGCTGACCAGATGCCTGGGCCACAAGACAAGTCAACACAAACGTCAAGGGCCTGGAGTCTCTCAGACTGTGTCCTCTGACTGCAGCAGAATCAGGCACAAATGGATCACAAAATACATAATAGAAAAATCCCCCAAATATTTTCCTAACTATGGGTAAGGAAAAAATCGCAGTAAAAATTAGAAAATATGTTTAAATAAATAATGATGATAATACTATATATGCAAAATTGTGAGATACAAAAAATGTGACTTGCAGAATGTAGCTAAAATAATCTGTGGTGGCACAATGAGAACTTTAAATGCATGAATTATAAAACAAACACTTAAAAATTAATAACCTATACTTTGATGTTAACAATCTGGGGAGGCATGCAAATTAAATTGAAAGGGTGTAGAAAGAAGGAAATAATTTTTAAATGGTAGAAAATAACTGCACATAGAGAAAATCAAAAAATGCCAAAGTTCATTCATCAAAACACCTAGTATTGATAAAATTCTAACAAAAATGATCAACAAGCAAGAAAAGGAAGAGACACAAATAAATAAAGTCAAGAGTGAAAAACATCCTACAAACATTAAAAATAAAATTAAAGGAATATAATGCACAACTACATACCAATACATTTTAAAATGTAGATAAAATGAGCAAATTCATTGAAAAATAATGAATTAAAACTGATCCAAGAAGAAATAGAAAATATGAATAGTGCTATATTAAAGACATTAAAATTCTAGTACAGATATTTCTGCAGTATAAACTCCAAGCCCAGATGGTTACATCAATGCTTTCTTCCTAATATTTAAGGAATAATAGCAATTTACCACAAACTCTGTCAGGGATTAGAAATAGAGGGAAGACCTCTCAATTTATTCAATGAAGCATGCATAAATTCTGAGATTGAACCTGACAAACATATTACAAAGTATTATGGAACAACAGATCACACACATCCTAAATCTGGTATATGGCAGGTGAAACAGGCATGTGGGTCAAGGCTATTACAATGATTTCTTTCACATTCCCCTCACTTTACTTCTCAGAACAAGAGAGACCTTATTCTTTTGAGGCAGAAAAGAACTGTCTTTATTGGAAAGAAGGCAGTACAGTAGAAGAGGTACCCTTCTGAAGTCACATATATTTATTAAATCCTTCCAGGGAAGGTTGCCCCCTTTTCTCAAACCTCATCACTGTACTCTGTGTCAGCAGGCATCCATGCCAAGCCCGTGTGTGGTGACTGAGTGAAGTGGAAGAAGCAGAAGCACAGGTCAGATACTGTGAGATGTCACTCCCACTCTGCCATTCGTTGACCAGGTGACATTGGGTAAGCTTCTTTGTCTCTCTGAGCCTTAGTGTTTTCATATAAAATAATGGGTTGTTAGTAGTTATCTCAAGGTAGTGAAGTGCATCAAAGGAGACAATAGGTGTGAGAATGCCTAGCACAGATTCTGGCATGTCAAGTTGTACATGTACACATAGGGAGGCAGATTTTCCTGAAGCTGAAGATACTGTCTGCATTAGTCATTTACAGGACTCATGCTACTTCCAGTCACTATTGTCTACCTTTGTATGTTTTCAATATATATTATATTATGATACATATTATCTATATTAAGAGCAATAAATACATGCCCCTAAAAGATTACCATTTATTGTTGCAGCTACTTGTGTCTGTGTGTACATCAGATCCAGGTTAGTAGAATGCATATGGTGCCTCTTACAATATACTAGTCAGACGATGAATAGACTACTAGGTGGGGGAGTGGCCAGCAGTGTCCGATGATCCATAGGAGCACTCTAGGCACTCCATCACAAATCAGAGAAAATCTTCCTTTTGCTTAATTACCTTGATAAAAGTGCTCTGGGGTGGATCAGAGTAAAGCAAGTCATGAAAGTGGCTTTGATCATGAGACAATGTGACATGGATGCAAAGACTGAGAATCAGTAACCAACGCTGGGCTTACGTTTCCTCACCTACACCAGACCCCGTGACCTGTGTCTTTAAAATAACCTCACAAAGAAATTTGCTTGCCTGGAATTCACCTTCCTCATACTCCTGCATGGAAAATTTTACTTATAGTTTAAAACCATTTCTTCATTCATTCAAAAATGTTTATGAATCCCTTAAGATGCATGAAGTGCTGTGTTAGGCCCCAGGGTTCTGAGGGTGAGCAGAATCAGAATGTGACTTCTTCCTTCTGTGCTCAGCCACTGCACCAGTGTCCCTGTACAGCTTGCTCTGGTGGCCCCTTCCCTAGTACTCAAAGCTCTGAGAGCCCACATGGTATTCGAGAAAAATCTATGTCTTTACAAGGCGGTCTGGCGGTCAGCTCCTCAAGAGGCAGGCCTGGGTCAATTCATCTTTTATTTCCTAGCGTGCGCCTCGGAGCTGACACATAGTACAGCTCAATAAATGTTTGTTGAATACATCATTCATTATTTATGAAGCCTTGGTACAGTCAAATCTGTTAAATGATTCTGCTAATAAATATCAGAGAAATGAAAACAACCACACTCAGGAAAATTACATATTTTTGAGATATTCCTTGTTTTTTTCTATGTTGTCAGGTTTTATTAACAGTCCTAGCAGTTACTTTAAAAATGCCTACAAAGCTAATGTCATTTATTTTTAAGAAGATGAGAAGTATACATGAAGGTAAATATGCCCAATTGGCCTTTTCAGGTTTAAAATCATGAGAATTGTTTTATGTAATGAAATAAGCTTCCATTTAATTGGAAATACTCATGTACATGAATGATTGAATACATCATCAAATTTGTTAGGTTTCTATACTAATTAACAAGATTCATCTAGAAATGGCAGAAGATATTCATAACATTTGAAATAATGCTAAAGTCTGGCACATCCTCCAGACAGAGATAACATTGTTTATTTAAAAACACTTGGCATAGATATAAAACGTTCCTGAAGTTTACAAAAATGTGAACTGTCCTTAAAGAATGAAAAAAGAAAGCCTGTCATTACTTGTGCCACAAAAGGAGAAGCCATTCTTCAAGTGGACTTTTGGAGGCTTCCCAGCAAAAATATCAAGGGAACTCTGGAGATAAAGAGATGTTGTTTCCATCTATTTATTTTGAAATAATTAAAATGTTTAGCCTTTGATCATCATCTACAAATCACATATGAAAGGACTAAAGAGGGAAAGTATGAAAGTACCTACTTGGTCTGATGTTTAGATCCTTTCAGGTGGGCATGATACTGTTCTATTGAGTTTAGAGAGACACTGCAGATGGTACATCTGTAATTGCGCCTCAGACCTGTGGACAACAGACAGACCCGATTAGCTGCATGCTTGTCTTCACCCCCCTGAATGAACCCAAGATTCTCCAAAAGTTCAGGCTCAGAGCAGCTTACAGGTTATCTGGTCCACCCCACCAACCCTTCTGCCCCTCCTTCCAGAGCCCCGTCAATAGGTCGCATAGAAGAAGTATTATAACTGTGAATTATGCTAGAAGCTGCCTGCTTCATTTATGGGTGACTGACATTATTAGAACATACTTTATTGATGGAAAATGCTTCTGGAAATTTTGTAACCCAAGCAAAGAAGCAGTCCACTTTTTCTCGAGGCAGACAGACATGGTAAGCTGTCACATCTGCATGAAACTTGAGACTCCAGAGAAAACCTGTCTCAGTTCTTCTTCCACCACTACTCCGATGGCAGAATCAGACAACAGCACACTTATCACTCATTTGTGTTCTTCTTCCAGGACCATCTTATAAAATGTAAACACTCAGAAGGATCAAATGTTAATCTAATTCACATGAATGCTAACTTTCCACCAAAGAGTTTAAAAGAAAGTTATGTATTTATTTGTTTATTCATTTAATTACTTCATGAATAGACTATCAACTTTGGACCAGGCACTGAGAATTCCAAGATGAGTAAGTTGCTCTTTGCTCCAAGAAGTTTAGTAAAAACCCGACTCCTTTGTAACATTGACTCATCTAGAGTCAAGCGTGTTAGGAAGCAGCTTTAACCAAACAACTTGAAAGATTTGTCACAGCTCAGAGACCTACAACAGAACAAATTCCTTCTGCTAGTGTGTCCCATCAGGGCAGAGAGGAAAGTAAACTCATAGTCAAGATCTGAAACTTCAGATCTAAATTCTGGCTTCAATTATTTCTGGTTGTATGATCTAGGGGAAGTCACATAATTTCTTCCTGGCCCCAGTTTCCTTCATCTGCAAGATGAAGACAAGACCATCTGCATCACAAAGTTGTTGTAAGAATTAAGTCAGTAAGATATATTAAAATTCTTAGCAAGCGAGAGTTGTTTTTATTAATTTTGCTCCAAAATTCAATGTCTTATCCTTGTAAAAAGCCAGGCTATTAGGCAGCTGTAGCATTTTTTTTTCTGATGAATGCAGAGTATTTTCTTTCTAAGAGACAAAGTTCTTATTTTCTTAAAAGGAAAATAATGCACAGAGTTGGAAGAATTTTACAACCTGCTACCTGGGTGACTTTATACAAAGTATTTGACCTCTCTGTACTTCTGATTTCTTACATGATTGTGGGGGAAACCGAGTGAGATAAAGCATGCATGAGAGAGTGTCTGACACATAACAAGCAATCAATATAAATAAACTATTTTTACGATTTCAAAAAGATGTTCAAATGCAACTCTTTCTGTCCCAATGTCCTAGATGAAGCCCTAAGACACGGATGCTAACTACACCCACATTGCTAAAGTGAATGTGAGAGCCCCAGTTCAGGGCATCCAAAGGAAGTGATCAAGAACCCGTTTCCAGCCCCAAGCTGATCATTCACCTCCAGTCTAAAAAGGAGATAGAAGAAAGAGGTAGGGAATTTCTTAAAGGGAGCTTATACAGTACTGTGAATGTTACTTACCCTTCTCCATGTGAGAGAACTTACCTTATGGGGGTAGTTCTCTCTTACCTGTACCCTATGGGAAAAGGATTCAATGAACTATCTAGAGAGCTGGAGGCATGCTTTCTTGTACTTGGGAAGAAGGTTCTTGAACACTAAACCACCTGCAAGATCCAAAGCCCTAGAGATTGTGGCTATTAGCTACTCTGATGGCAAAGAAAGAAAGGTAGCAGAATTAGGCACAGCCTGTATTCACAGAGCTTGCCAGAGCATAAGATATGTGGAAGTTCCCACAGACCATGTGTGTACTGTGTATGAGAGGAGCTGGTTTGGAGATGTCTTAGATGCTGGAGTTGAGGACAATGGGATCTCAAAGGAAAGATGCTAGAAGTGTTCAGCTGGAAATCCAGAAGGTCGGCATGATCTCAAAGGAAATATTTAGCTCAGATCAAGTAATGCTGAGTTCCTGAAAGAGCCAAGAAATCCTTCCATGAGTAGTCAGTTTGCAACCCCTGCCAAGCCAGGCAAGATCTATGCCAGCTTCATATACGTATCTATCAAGTAAACCTTAATCCCCTTCACCTTTCTCACTTGATACACTGAATCCCTCAGCCTTGGAGGAACCTGAGGCAATCTGCCAAGGTAAAGAAAGAAAAGCAAAATCCTTAGAAGAAAAGCAAAAGCCCCAGGCAGAGAAAAAGAGAGCCTACCTACTCAGGCAGCCCAAGCAGAACTGAGCTAAGGAAGGGAAAAACTTTTAATAAAGTTAGAAGATAGTTTAAAAAATATTTTCCTATCCTGGATATGTCAATTAATGACAAAGAACTTTTATGTATCTAGAAATAAAAGTAAAGAAATCTTTGCTGCTTAAAAGTGTGTGAAAACTCATTAAACTTATCCCAGTTTTTATCCAAGAGGGAGGAAAAAAGTAACCCCACAGAGAGTTTGAAAGGGCAGCAGAGGGCAAGAGTAAGGTTACTTTCTGATTACATCTAATGAGTCTCACTGAATGTTACAGAATCACTCTTATGTCGATAATGTGGCAAAAAAAACAGAACCTCAAGGACACTGTCAAATTTGTATGGCCCAATGCAGGTTTCAGAAAAATCTATTTGATGTGTCATAGGATAAACTGGACTGGCCAGTGGAAAGACTGGCTTGTTGTTTTAGTTTCAATCACATAATTGGACACTGATATCCCTAACTGTTCAATTAAAAGTCAATTCAGTTATATTCAGTCATAGGGAAACAAATAATGAACCCACAGATCTCTGGGACCTTCTTAGGAAGCAATCTAAGGGACTCAAAATTTCCAGGCAGAGACTGATGATTCAGAGATGAAATAGACAACTGTTGACTCTCTATTCCCTCAAGCAATGACTCTCAAAATTCTCAGTGTGAATACTGCTTCTAATGATCATGCTAAAATGTAGACTCTCAGGCACAACTTCTGGAGATTCTGATTCTATAAGCTTTGGAATGGGGCCTGGGAATAGACAAGAAGTTTTCGACTTGTAACCCCAGCCCCCGAAATACACATACACTGTATAAAGTACTGCCCCATAGACATCCATGCTTTTTGGTAACTTCAATCTGCCAGAACAATAGTAGGTCTTTAAAAATATATTATTCCATAAAAAAGAGCTGTGCTCCCATTGCTTTTGCATTTCACAGGCGTGCATGATTCAAAAAGATTACCGTGGACCCCAAGCCCAGAGGCCATACGTTATCACAATGACCGTGCACAGGAGTTCTTTGAATCCTCATCTCCTCTTTTATGCGTCAAATCAGAATATGAAAACCAGCTTCAGGCCTTCCTCCCTCTGCAGTTCTCCATCAATTTTGTCATAATACACGATAACTACTTTTTATAGGGGTCCTCTTCAGACTACAGACCAATCAAAGTTCCCCTCGTAACAAACGAAGGTTTGGCTTGGCAATGGGCATAAATATTTATGTTTAAAAATGGGCACTTTCAACATCACCAACAAATCTAAAATAAATATTCTGATCTGTTGCTTTTCATTACAGTTCTCATGCTCTGCAGCCAGAGAGAGGCGTGGGCAGGAAATATTTGGCACTTTATTGCGAGGCAGACTACAGGGAGCAGAAATGGGAAAGGCAGTGCATATAAACAAGAACAAAGGCAGCGAAGGGGCAGGGGAGTCCTCCCCCACTCATGACACAGTGTCCTTGGCGGGAACTTAGGGCTTTATTAATGCTCAGTTGAAATCCAAATTGCTCTGAATTTTATAGCTTCCTTTCCTCAAAGAAATAGAGAGTCTTACTAAACAAAAAAGGGAACTTTCTTATTTAATTCATTTTCAGTGCAATACCATACTAAGAGTATCCAAAAATCTTTGCAGACCTAAAGGTTATATCTGCAAGATTTCCAATATGTGTCAGGAAATACAGTCCCCGCCTGCAAGGATCTGACAGACGGCTGTAGAGAGAGAATATATGTATACAAATAGCGACAGTGTGAAAGGTAGATCATAAAAAGTACCACAGTCAGTACGAGTAGGATGAGCAGAGTGTTACGGGAACTAGAGGAGGAGATTGTTTCTAACTCAAAGAGGCTGAAAAAGCTTCTTGAAGATGCATTGCTTTTGTACTTATATCCCTAAGCACAGTGTGTAGAACAGATGGTCCTGGAGAGTGGAGCAGTATGTGATTACTCTGTGTGCCTTTTCAAGTCCAGCAAAGCTAGACTCTAGGTGTCCCTGCAACTTCAGCTGCATCCATTCTACATGAGAGAAGTGTCACTGTGCCTTTGTTATGATGTCAGTTATTTTGCTGAATGCCAAGAATGTAGGAGGGAATAAAACAGACAGAATAAAATTCTTTATGGAGCTAGCCTGGCAGGAACACAAGAAACTAGTAAACAAATAAAAACATAATTAAAGATTGTGAAAGTAGCACACAGGATGTAGATAGGCTAATGAGAGAGAAACAAGGAAGAAGGGTGATTTTTGATAGCACGGTCAACAGAGTCCTCTGAGAAGTGGGATGTGAAACCAGAGGGACGAGAAGCGAGCTGTGACATGAAGAACTAGTCCAAGAGTTGCCTGGGGGAGTAAACAGCCAGACAGAGAGCCAGGAGTGGAAATGAGCTTGGTCTGTCCAAGGAACAAAAGGCAGTGAAAGAAACAAACTAAATTAAACAAAACTGTCAACTCAGAATTCTATCTGCAGCAAAAATATCCTTCAAAATTGAAAGTAGAATAAGAAAATTTTCAATACAAACTAAGAGAACAGTTTTCCAGCAGACCTGTGTCACAGAAATGCGTACAGAGTCCTGAAGGTGGGGGGCAAATGGCACCGGCTGTAAACTCACATGCACAGGACAAGGTGGTGAACCCTCATTGATTAATGTGTGGGAATCTACATTCTTATTCCTCTAAATTTATCTGAAGACAGTGGACAATTTAATGCAATACTGTATTGTGTATTGTGTATACTGAATTGTGTACTGTGGTATTTTTAATATATATATATACATATATACACATGTAAAACATGCATGTATGTCAATAATAGCACAACGATGAATAGGAGTAGAACAATACTGTTGAAAGGTCATTATGTTTTACGTGAGATGGTAAATATTAACTCTGAATAGATAGTGGTCATTTAAGGCTGCACACTATAATCCCCTAGAAACAAACACAAAGCCATAAAGCTAAAGAACTTATAGGGAAAATAAAATAAGATAATAAAATTATCTGATTCGATTAACACAGAAGAAGGCAGGAAAAGAGCTCTAGACCCAGAGGGTGTCACTGGAGAATTCTATGAAACATTAAAGGGTTGCATAATATCTACTTATACAACGTCTTTCAGTGAAAAGAGGAGGAAGAAACACTTTTGCTCTTGCTTTTGAACCAGCATAGCACTAACAAATTTTGACAGACTCTAAATGAAAATAAAATTGCAAACCAATATTGATCATGAACATGACAGAAAAGTCCTTTAAAAATTGGCAAATCAGAAACAACACAGATATAGACATGCATGTTGACATGTATGTACATACATACAAAGATAATCATATCACAACAAAGTTTGTTTATTCCAGGAAGCAAGAGTGGCTTAACATTTAAAAGTTAAATAATATAGTAATTCACTATATTAACAAACAAAATGAGAAAATAATATAATCATAATAGATGCCCAAAAGAGCACTGGACACATTTCAACATCCATTCAAGATCAAAATTCTCAGCATACTGGAAAAGAACTTTCTTAATTTTATAAAGAGCACCCATCAAAAACCTACAGCTAATATTATATTAAATAGTAAAGTACTGAACAATTTCCTAAGATAAGGAAAAAGCTAAGAATACAACTCTTATTTTTTCTATTCATCATTGCACTGGAGATTAATTCTAGGCTGTAAAATAAGAGAAGAAAGAGAAAAATATGCTTACAGATTGGAAATGAAGGAGTAAAATTGTCTATTTATAGAAGATACCATTGTTTACATAGATGGTCCTAAGGGAGCTATAAAATAACTACTAATATAATTGAATTTAGTAAAGTCACTGTACACAAGGTCAATAGGGAAAAAAATCAATTGCATTTTTAAAATAGTTACAAACAACTGGAAAATAAAAAAATAAATCTAGCATAATAGTATCAAAAATATTTTAAACTCTTAATAAATTTAATAAAAGATGTATGTGACTGAAAACTATAGAACATTTTCAGAAAAATTAGGGAAAACCTAAATACATACAAAGATATATATATGATATTTGTGAGCTAGAAAGATCAATATTGCTAGATATCAGTTTTCCTTTATATTCAATACAAAGTCAATCAAGATTCCAACAGGTTCTTTGTAGAAACAGACAAGTAGATTGCAAAATTAACATCAAAATCAAAGTATCCAGAATGGCCAAAACAATTGTGAAAAAAATTTTAAGGATTCACACTTGAAGATGTTAAGATTTCCTATAACATTTGATGTAATCATAAAAGTGTTGCATTAGCATAAGGATGGAGAAGTTGCATCAATGGAACAGAATCGAGAGTCCACAACCAGATCTACACCCAAAGGGTCATTTAAGATGTAATTGACAATACAGTTCTGTATATGTTCACATATACCCCATAATGACTTGAAATACATATACTGTGAAATGATTATCACAAAAAGTTTAGTTAACACCCATTATCTCATGTGGATACACACACAAAAAAATTTTTCCTTATTACAAGAACTTATAGGATCTACTCTCTGAGCAACTTACAAATATACCATAACAGCAGTGTTAACTATACTTATCAGTTGTACATTACATCGCCAATAGTATTTATCTTATAACTGAAAGTTACTATCTTTTGACCACTTTCATTGATTTGTAACAAAGGTGTTAAGGCAATTCAAAGGTGAAAAAAAATTATTTAACAAATGGTGTTGGGACAACTAGATAAATGTGTGCAACAAAAAGATGTACATCAACTTCTACTTAATAACAGACATTAAAATTCAGATTTATTATAGATTTGAATGTAAAAGCTAAAACTATAAAGCTCCTGGAAAAACACAGGTGAATATTTAATGAACTTGGGGTAGACAGAGATTTCTTAGGAAACAAAAACATAAAAGATAAAAAATGAAAAACTGAATTTTATAACAATCAAAAGCCTGTTCTTACTAAAAAAAATTAAGAAGACAAAAAGTTTAAAAGATGAAGGGATTAATAAAAAGAGAAAAAATAAAAGTTAAGCTATCTCCTAAGAAAAAAAATATTTGCAATATATATATCTGATAAGATTTGTTTCCAGAATACACAATTAACTCCTACAAATCAATAAAAAAAGACAAACAACCCAATTTTTCCAAAGGACAAAATATTTCATCGGATATGTTATAAAAAAGATACAAAAAATGATCAATAAGTACATGAAAAGGTGCTCAACATTATTTGTCACCCACCAGGGAAATAAAAATTAAAGGAACAATTAACTACTGTCTCACTATCTACAACTGCTACCTTCAAATAAAACAACAATGCCCAATGTAAATGACTGGAATGAGTGGAAAATCTGAAATTCTCATAAATTTCTACGAAGACTCCAAAATGGTAAAAGTACTTGGGAGAACTGTCAATTTCTTTCCAAGTTAAACACATTTTACCCTGTGACTCAGAAATTCTATTCCTAGACACTTACCTGAGGAAGAAAAACTCAAAACAATGTAAATGTTCATCAACACAGTAATAGACAAGCAAATTATGATGTGTTCATACAATGGAATAATACATAGAAATTTTAAAATCTACTAATTTTTATTATGTAGTGATTTTTATTATCTACTGGTTTTATTATGATTTTTATTATGTAGTTGATTTATACAACTGCATAAATGAGTCTTAAAAACATAATGCGTTGGCAAAAAAGCCAAACATAAAAGAACAATGCTGCATGGCTTCATTCACAAAAAGTTCAAGAATGACAAAGCTATTCCGTAATTACAGAAATTCAGAACAGCCACATTCTGGGGGTGGAGAGTGACTGGAAGGGAACACGAGAAATTTCCAGAGGAATATAACTCTTCTGTGTCCTGAATGAGACGGTAGTTACAGGGTACATTCATTTATCAAAGTTCATCAGATTATTTACCCAAGATCTGTATATTTCACATTCTTTAAAAGAAAAACTTAGATGGATGTGATGCTACACAGAAACATCAGCAAAATAGAGATTTGAGTTTCTATTTTATTCTCATTTACTCACTGCACATTCTCTTGTAAATTACAAAAAGTCAACTTCATACTCATATTTATGCTTTGGTAATCTTGCAACACTCAAAAAATATTTACACATGGTCTGAATTAAAATGCTTACTACAGCCAAAATCACTTTGAAAGATGATTAACAATATAAAAGTAAAAACAATAGAAATTTGGTTTTGAATGATTTCTTTCTTTCCACTTCTTAAACATTCATTAATCAACATGTCTTTTGAATGAATTGGTTATCTTCCAGTATAAAAGAAAACTAATATTTACACATGCTATGTATAAGTACTATTCTGCTTACTTTATCACATTTACATATTTACTCTCCACAATACCCTCTGAGTGGACACTATTGTTATCTTGATTTAACAGATGAAGAAATCGAGGTACAGAGACTTACTCAGCATCACAGAGCTAGTTGGAGACATGGCTGGGCTTTAAACCCCTACATTCTGCCCAGGAGTCTGTGCTCCCAACCACTGTGCACACTGCTTTCTGGGACTGGTGACTAGGAACAGAGTCACAGAAAGAAGAAAGGCCCTTTAGAGCTCATCCAAATTCCAGGCCTCACTCCAGATGATTGTAATTCAGGAAACCCACAATGTAATCTAGAAATATGCATTTTCTAAAGCTCCCCAAAGTACAAGTTTTGGAAAAACCATTGGTCTAGTCCAAAACCCCATGAGGGACACAAATATTTTTTTCAATCAGAATTGTTCGTACCTGCTTGCCTTCGGGGCTGTCCTTTTATAAACATGATTGAACTCTGCACACTGGCCTGAGTTCTGCTGTTTGCACAGGTTTATTTCCAGCTCTTCAAATACATCAAATACTTGAAGAAAGATATCCAGTCCCCTAAGGCTCTGTTCACCAGGCTGAAAGTCCACTGGCACTTTGACAGTGTTGTTTATTTTAAGTTCAAGTTCCCTACATCATCTCTATTATATTCTGGATGGCATTTCCTATTTCTTGATCACAGTCTTAAACTACAACCCCCAAACTGAAGGCCAAGTCACTCGTGTGGTTACATCAGCACAAAGTAGAGCAGAACTGTTACACCCTTTGTGCACCATTAATTCTATCAATACCTTTAATTATCTGAGTATAAATGCCTGTGTGTATGTGTGTGTGTGTGTGTGTGTGTGTGTGTCCCCAGCAGCCTGACCCACATAATCTAAGCTCATACTGAACCTGCTATCAATCAATACTACATCTTCTCTATACAGGTTTTTACTAAGCCAAAGCTTCATTTATTAATTTTGATCAGTTGGCAGTGGCTGCCAGAGTTCTATGAAAACACTATGAGCCCACTGCAGAAGGTAAAGATTGCCGTCATCTGTTAGCCGAGTCTGTCACTGGTGAGGGGTAGAGTGCCAGTAACATGCTTTTCATGGTTCTGTCATTCCAGCTCCAGCATGTTAACATAAATCATAGAAAAGTCGGGACAAGGAAAACTCTGGTAAACCAGGGAGTCCTCAACATGCAGGTGGTGGTGAAAGCCATAGGACTGGTTATACCATCTACAGAGATGGTGGCAGGTGAGGAGAAGAGAGTGTGGAGGAGAGCAGAGGAGCAGTTAGTATTCCCTGATATCAGAGCATCGTTGATCTGCTCTCTCTCCTTAATGCCTCTGGCAAGAGCCGGGTCTACAGGCATCTCCAGCTCCCACTGGATCTCCGCCTTCAGTGCTGCTGAAGCCTGGGGCAGACGTGGGGGTAGGAACCTGGTGCAAGGCCCCACCTCTCCTGCAGGTCACTCATATCACTGAGGATGGAGCACTGAGACACAGCTTCCAGTTTGTCCTTGTGGATATCCTTTTTCCCTTGAGAGTGGTCTTTGTTCTTTCTTCTTCATGCCCATCCCTCCTGACAGCCGAACCTGTTGACTTCAGGCCTAACACGAGCTACAGAAGAATGAGCTTTACAAACACTGCCTCACTAATCCCAGAATTACATAAGGTCTAATCCTTATAATTTCCTTATTTTGTATTTGTTGTGAGCAAGGGAGCATTTCTGAAAGAAGTCACTCACACACATCTGTGTCTTTCCACAATGCCAGGTTTATTAGGGGAGATGTTCCCCAAAAGCCAATACAGTCACATGCAGGTGACACACAGAGAGGGGGAGCTTACACCAGGCAAGTGAGCTGAGCTAGCCTCAAGCGCAAAGTCCTGGTCACTGGCTGGTGGCACCTGCAGGTAGAGAGGCGGCACCAGTCTCAAGCCAAGTGCTGCAGTGTCAGCACGCATCAGTGGCATGAAAAATCTGGCAGGGCTCCCAGTTAACCCATGGTACAGCCACGCTGGAGCGTGGGGTGGTTGGGGCTCCGAGTTCTTATAGCCCACAAGTGGCAGAGGTCCCACTCACAGCAGTGTCCAGATGGAGTCCTTACCCAGTGTCCAGACTTGTGGTTTTGGGCTTTCTGGGCCCCTCCTAAGGGCGTTCCTGTTATACCTCATTACCTCAGTCTTGTCAGAGCACTTGACATAACTGTCATGGCTGACAGGGACTTCCCACTGAATTGTCAAAGGTTCAAAAAATTTGCTCTGCTCTTGCTCTACACAATGTTAATTATGGCGGTTGTACTCCTCTGATCAAACCCTAACTGATAGACATGGTATCTAGGAAGCAGAGAGAAGAAAGATTTTCTAGAACTATGAAGAAATCATATCACATTTTACCCTCAAAACCACCTTATGAACATTATTATCCCACTTTACAAATGAGAAAACTATGACTCAAAAGCATTGAAGTCATAGAACTACTAAGTAGGAAACCTAGTGGCCTTAATAATTATACTAGGGCTTTTAAATTTTTTTAAAAAGGAGTAAAGAAAAGAGAGTAAAAGAGTTATGTTTTCGAAAACCTTGATTTGAATCTAATATGTAAAGCAGACAAGCATAGTTGCTCTGGTTTGAATGGGAGTTAGTCAGAGGTCTCAGACTCCAGTCAGTTTTACATCAAACTCCAAGCATAGCACTGAGGTTAGCCCAAGCAAGCCACCTTGGGCTCTGCGAAGCAGTATGGAAAACACTGCTTTTTGTCCCGTCACCCATCATAAGAATAACGTAAGGCACTTTAGTATGCTCTGTCTTAGACTTGCACTATAGAATGTCCCTCCCTGTGAGTTTAATCTAAAGCAACTTCACTAAGATCAGGCTTTGCTGCAATCCCAGTTAAAGAAGAACCTGTACTACTCCATACTGCAGCCATTACAATGGACAGGGTGTTTGAATGTTAGACCTTCTGAATTCATCCCACAGCTCGCAGGCATAGACCGCAGGGTACCAAGCAGTCAATTAAAGTACACACATTTTTCTAAGACAATCCTTCCTCTATTTAAATAGTATAAATGCAAAGCCTTGAAAATGGAATCAGGAAGCAAATGGCTTTGCATCTTCAAAAGCTATTTCCAAACAAAACCTAAAGCTATGAAATAAATTTATTCTCAGTAATTAAAAGACAATTTTAGCCATGTTGGATGCCTGACCCAAGAAAGGACTGGAAAATTGTTACCCTACTGTGAAGATTCAGGAGGGACAGAGTAGCTCATGCTAAATATTTAAAGAGCTGCTTTATTGGAAGAAGGTTTAGATGTGTTTTATGTGGCAGAGAATAGATGTCACTCTTTGAGCAAAATCAGCCCCTAAGCAACCTTGAGCTTAGCCTTGGAGGTTATCACTATTAATGTGATTGCTATTAGCAAACTGCAAACAACCCCAAAATTGAACTGTTTTTTTTTTTTTGTTTTTGCTTTTGTGATTCAAGCTCAATGTTAAGAAAACAAATAAATAAATCTACTCGGAAGCAATTTACTATTTAAATTGTACTCAAGGAGTTTTTAACCATATATTAAATAACAACATAGGGGCAAAATAGCATCTTCCTGGTCTGGATGCTGATGTGACACAAAGGAAAATTCCAGAACAAAAAAAAATGTGCTGTTTCATTTGGGCCCTATGGGATCTCAGCAGACTTAGGCAACTAACAGCATAGCAGGGTATGTGTTTGTTCTGTTTTAATGTGAAGTGTTTTCATAAAATTTATGTTTTTCTAAAACATATCTTTTGATTACAGATTGTCTTCTGCACTGAGTAGACTGTACTCTTGTTACTCACAGGGGCCTGGTCCTGGGGGTGGGGGGTGTGCCCAGGGCCAGCTGTAGTGTGTGGGTTCTTGACTTTGTGTGGGAAAATCTCACAACACAGTCCAGGTGACTATGAGGATCCATTTAGTAAAGCTGGGAGCAATGAAACAAGGAAGGGCTCAGCATAGAGGAAACAGCAGGAGAGCCTGGGCTGGGCTGCCTGAGCTCACCGGGAAGTCAGAGAAAAGAGGGCTTTAGGGACAGTTAGGTTCAGGATTAGTCTGGGACATGCTGCCAGCTGCTCATTGCTTTAGAGTTTAGGAGACACATGCAGAAAGAAGTGTGAGGTGGAGGGGGAAGAAGGGAAAGGAAATGGCCCCGGCTGCTCCCCAGAGGGAGAGTGCCTGTGCAAGGTCCTTTGTCTTGAGGCATCTATCTCTCTCTTGGAGGCAGGAATCTTAGAGGAGGCCTGAGGGGAGGATTCAGTAAAATAGTCATCAGTTCTCCAGCAAGTCCTTTCAGGGTTGTGGTCTCCACTGATCAGTCAGTGACAGGGCAGATGGTCTTGAGTCATTGTGGTTGGTTCTGGCATCAACCACCCGGTTTTGCTGCTTTTCTGGGCCTGGAGCTGAAATACAACTGAGGCCAAGATGTTCTCTCCATGGAGGAAAGGCCAGAGGATGAGAGGTTACCCTGGGTGTGAGGTCCCTGTGTTCCCAATTTTGCCCCTTGCCAGGAACTCAAGGTGACCCTCTGCGCCTGGCTGTAAATGGCGTGCCCATTGTGTTCAGCTACCTGTCTCAGTTTCCCTATTCCACTTGCAAAGGATTTTTCCTAGCTTCTCACTATCCTGTCTCAGTGTGACCATAATTTTGTGGATTATGGCATCAAGTTAAACAGTGGGTTAAATGAAAGCTCAGATAGTTGCTCGTTGCTCCCTGGGGTTGGTAGAAAGCAGAGTGCAAGACAGGGTAGTGGCATTTCTCTTCCCCTCTCTCTCTGTCCTGCAGTGGAGTATCTTTCAGGCCATCCCTCATTTTTCTTTCTCTTTTTCTCTTTTTCTCTCAAGGGCTTTAGATCACAGGCTGCTATGATTTACCTACAGAATTGTCAGTAACCATGATAGATGCACAGCTGTCAAAAAACTGTGGTAGTGGTATTGGCTTTTTAGCTGCATTAGGGGAGGACACTGTGATTGTCAACCCTTTCAGTCCTCTGCCAGGAGCCCAAACACATCTTCGGCAACCCTTGCCTTGGAGCTGCACCAGCTGCCTGGTCAATCAAAAGGCCCCGGAAAGGAGAAGCAGCCTGGGTGATAATTTTCAAGAGACCTCATCCAAGAAGGATTCAAAGGTGAAATATGAATGGCAATAAAGTTATAATTGTCAATATCTCCTTTGAATTATTTCCTAAATGAGATTGCACTCTTTCCCTCTTCTTTCTCTCCCTGTCATTCACACACCAGCAGGCCATTAGGTACATGACTATGATCTTTGGTGTCCTCGTGGTTCTTTTGGTAATCTTTCTTGCTGGCTTATAGACATCTCTCTCATATGGCAGGTCTTTATCTTGCTTTCAGCAGACAGCCCGCCAAACTCTGTGTTCAGTCATGGCTGTCTGCTGCTTCCCTGCAGCATTGGCCTTCTAATAGGGATGTTTGGAGTTAAAAAGCTTTCAAGGCTAGAAGGAAAGAACTTTGAAGGTGAAATTTCAGGTTTGACCAGATGGGTCAGAGAGAGCTTTACACAGACAGCAGCCTTCCAGTCTTCACCACAGAGCTTCCCGCCGTGCCTTCCCCTGGCCAGCCTGACACAGGCCCTGACACATGGAGCCCCACTGTAACTTGCATAAGTGACTTTTCTCTGGGACACAGAAGATTCCCAATTTACCACTATCCTAGCAGTCTTGCCTACTTATAGAAATATGCCTGATCTCGTGTGATTCGCAATGTGAGAGAGAATAACAGAACTCACAAGTTACAGATAAGAGAAACTGTTGATTTTAGAAAAAAAAAGTTATACAGAATCTAGAAAATGACTGTGACTCTGTAATTCTCAAAGGTATTGGGGTCTAAGAATATGGAAAACAAAGGACAGGAAAGAATGAAGTGCCGATCATTTCCAGGAGGAGGAACTCCATATCCTGTCACCTTTCAATCTACCCTTGTTAGTAATCCTTAGGTTTCTCCACGTCCTAGTCTATAAAATGGAGATGGTAACTGTACCTACCTCCAAGATTTTATATGAAAATGAAAAGAGTCAATATGGTCAGCAGTTTTCAACCAGTGTGCCATGAGAATTTTTAAAACATGAAATACATGACTATTTAGTCAGGGCCACTTACCTCTTTCCCCTTATATTGTCACATTAAAAAAATGACAACAACCAACACAACAATAGCTGTCTGGTGTAAATGAATGCACATTATACCTATTTTTTTGTCAGATCGGCAAAAAATACATTTTTTGGTGTGCTGCAGAATTTTGTAATTAGCTTTATTGTGCCATGAGATGAAGAGGTTGAAAATTGCTGATATAGGTGAACAACTTAGGAAAAAAAACAAAAGCAGCTCAATAAATATAAACTAGGGTTCTTATTTTTAATCATGAATATTCTCTGTTTGGACAAAAATAAAGACCGAACTCATAAGTGGGAGATTTCATAATAATTTTAATATTCTAAAAATGTTCTCTTTTTTAGCATCCTGAGGCATATTCAAGTATTTCTGGCAAGATGCCTTATCCACAGATGCTATTTATACACATCTTTTTTGACAGGTCAAATGTTTCCTTATAAACTAATCATCCTATATATTTGCTTGGCATAGAGTTGAATTAAAAATTATCTCTACTCTCTATTTTTAAAAATTTTTTGAAAACATGGAAGATATGACATTTCATGAACTGCTTCATAGGAAGCTGTTGATACTGTAAATTTCAATATATTTTCCCTACTTTGTTTTTTAAATTGGGTGATTGAAGCTATTGAATAGGTAATTAGCTAAGTTAATTACCTAAATAAAATAGAGAAAAAAGAAAATGCAGAAGGTATATTAGAAGTCATGTAATTTTTATTCTTAAGATGAACACTCAAGAATCCAGCTGAAGGGTAGGTACTTTTTATTCCTCAACAGCCTCTGTCTGCAATACCATTGGTTCTCCAGGGTCCTTACAATTACTAAGCACCCCTGTTGCTACCACCCTAGTCCAAACCCTCATAATTTGCCATCTGAATGATTGCAATTGACCTCTATATCTGTCTCCTTGTTTCTGCTCTTCTTCCCCCTCCTTAGACAAATCTCAACTCAGCCGTCAGTGAGCCTGTTAACACTGCAGGCCAATCGCTTCCCATCACACTCTGATTAAAAGCCAGAGTCATCACTGTGGCCTCGAACTGTCACACTGGCTGGACCTCTCCCATGGCCTCACCCCCCTCCACTCTCCCCTTGCACACTCCTGCCTCAGGGCTGGCCCCGCTGTTCCCGCTGTCTGACCAGCCTCAGCTCTGTGCATGGCTTGTCCTCAGCTCCTTCAGATCTTCATTTGCATGTCGCCTTCTCTGAGAGGCCTCTCTTGACTGCTCTAGTTAGATGCAAACCTACTCACCCCTCTATCGTCTTTCTCTCATCTTTCCCTATAGCACTCAGCATCTGATACAGTATAGATTTTACTTTTTAAAACAATTTTCTAAAGTGCTGTATTAAAATCTAACATTCAAAAAGGCACATATTTTTGTCTTTCTGTTAATCAAGCTCAGAGAAGTGCCTGACACACAGAGGTACTCAGTGAATGCTGGAATGGATAAATGAACGAACGAATGGAATGAATAATTATTAAAAGGCAATACAAGTAAGCTGAACTCAAAGAAATGTTTCATCCTTAGAGAAATATCCAAATGGCTTTTATTTTTTGGTTATGTGAATGGGAAATTTCATTGAACTATTATTTGAATTTCATGGTTATTTAAAACCAATATCTATAGATGGGGGAGGGCAGATTTCAAAAGTATAGTGCCTCTCTTCCCCCGCAAGACCCTAATGTGCCTGTTCAGAAGGAACTATCTGAAGAGACAAAGAGTATGTGTATTTTCAAAACTCCCTGAGTATTATGACAATAGGATTAAAATATAGATTGAAACAAAAAAATGCATGCAATTCAGTTTTTAATATGCTACATTTTGAATTTTTAAATGCTTATTTTGAACATGAAAGTAATACACAATGTATTATTTTTTAAATGTATAGTGAATTTATTTTGAAATAAGATATTAGGCCTACAATCCAGTCATATAAAATCCCAAAGGCTACAAAATGTATCTTTGCTGTTCCAACTGATGGTTTCTACTAGGCATAACTATCACCAGGAATGTGAATTGTTACAGGATTTTTCCTGCTCAGCCAATACAAAATAATTGATCTGTAGTTAACTTTACAATTTTGGGGGAAATTTGACTGAAAACGAGTGAATTCAATAACATAAGTTGACACAGTCAAATCAAAAATGTTATTAAATTTGGGATTTTCTGCAAATGTCTCTTAAAAATGTCTGACATTGATATCTATTCTGAAATATTTAAAAAATGAATTCTTAGGGTCCCAGATTCACTCATTGCAGTTTCTTTCATCTTTCCCCTCTTGCATTCCTATTGTACTTTAATTTTCTAACACTCTGACCTCCTGTACTACTTGGTTATAGTCCTGGAGAACAGGGAATGTCTGATTCATTTTTGTATTTCCAACATAGGGCCTGGCACACAGTAGGTATTCACTTTAGGTTAATCAGTAGGACTCTTTCTAATGCACACACACAAATATATGTACACATTTGCATATATGTAAGCATAAACTCATACACATACATACACATATACACCTACATAAATAGATTTAAATGTTTTCCATACTGACTTGCAGGAAGGTGAAGAACTAAATTTTCAAAGTGAAATTGAAAAACTTCATCTAATAAGGGCTTTCATAGTATAAGGGGTCTTCTCTATTAAAAGAGTTAAAATTGTTTTCCCTTTGGTTAAAAAAGAGAGAGAGAAAGAGAGAAACACGTTACATGATGACACGTCTTAGGGAAATGCCAGCTTGCTCTGAACCTAAGGGTTGGTATATGCAAAGAGCTGTGTACCTATGTGGCTGTGTGATTCCCTGAGTGTGGGTTCCTCTCCAAAGGCTGTGCCTAGAGGCAGGTGGGAGAGTGAGTTGGAGACCTCTGGAAGGAGGGCGTATGAGGATGGTGACTGTTGAAGCATGTGCTGCATACAGAGAAGCTGTGGTGAGAGATGGGGTCCCTACCACTCAGTCCAACTGAGTCTTTAATTCCCACCACCAATCCCTTCCATCTGTCCTTCCTCATACTACATTAGTGCCCCAGCCATCCTCTGGATTCCTTGGACACTGATTATCTCTACTAGTTATGCAGAGTTCTTCTCTTGTCCTGAACTATTTAAACTAGTACAATTTAATTTCTCCTAAGTGTGCATTTCCCCATCTAAAGTAAAAGTTGCTTTGAAGAAATAATGGCATTTAGGACAGTCATCCTTTTATCTGCCCCAGCACCTGCAAAGATTCCTGCTCAAAGAGCTGGTCATGAAGCTGTATAATTAAACATGTGTATGTAAGTATGGGAGGATGCAGTGTAGGCTCTTCTTATTGGCCAATATGACTCACTATTAGACCTTTGAATTTGGTCAAACCATGTATATTGACAAAATAGCAAAGTCAGATTTTTTTCCTCTGGATTCTTCTTTAATTTTATTCTTAACTACTCTTACTTTCTGGATTCCTTGAGAGATAATTGATTCAAGACCCAGTGGTTTGCCATCCCTCCAAATTTTTCTTATAGCTTTGGACTTTGATTTTCCTCAAGTTTCAAGTCTTCTCAGTTCATTCAGCTATTTTTGAGGAGACACTCCATGTTCCAGCCGAGCCCCCTGAGCCCCAAGGGGATACAGGTCACAAAATTTGCTGTGTCAGTGTCCAGATCTAGGTCCTTGTTCCTTTATTCTACCCCGATACAGCAAGTCCCAAGGTAAGGCAGCATCTCTAAACTTTACAGTTGTTAGAAGAATAATTAATGAACTGCAGTTTTAACAGGTTCCAATCGGTGACCTGTGTAGTTGGTTTAAAGAATAAAAACAAATAACAGTATTTTTCGATAATGCTGATCCTTGAAAACAAACAAAACTACAAAGAATTTACCAAAAAATCCCCACTGATGATTGAATCCAGAGCTTGGAAAGCTTCAGTAGATCCAAACTTATAAATTATCCACAGAAACACACAAGAATAAATTCAAAGAACATCAAAAGTGTTTTTCACATGCACGAAGAATGCCTGGGCATATACATATATTTTATCTGAGATCAAACAGGCAAACCTCGGTAAGCACATCACATCCTCAGCAGACACTATTACAGTGCAAAAATAGGTTCTGTGAGGCAGCTACTCGGGGCCAAAATTCATCCCATGAGGGGATATCCAAGGAAAATCACACAAAAATATCCTAATCAAGTGGAAGATCCACCAAATCATAGACATTTTTTCACTGCATCTGTCTGAAAGCTTGATTGCCGGTTGAAGCACTTAAGGCAAAATGAATCGTCTGCCTCATTTGGATGAAAGCAGGAACAATTTCTTTCATAAATGGCATGAATATAATTTAATTCTGTTATCTTTTCTGCTTGGGAAAAGTGCCTGGATTTCACAAAGAAATAGGAATTTGATGTTTGTACATTTGCCATGTTTTCTTTGAGGCTAAATAAGAAAGAGATGACGCTATATGCACTTTTGAATCTTTGGGTATGTATGCCTTTGATTCAAATTTGTAGGCTCTATAAACAGCAGAAAGGAGTGATAAGCGGGGTGCAACAGAGAAAGCAAGGTGTGTGGGAAATCAAGACTAAACTTTCTCCTTTTCTCAAACTGAATAACCAGATTTACCCTTTGGCACTATTTTTGGCTAGTCATAGCTCATGTGTGTGATGGCTGTTATGGAACTTTCTCTTTATCACTTCATAGAAAAAGATACAATTATCCTTCACCAAATGACCCAGGGTGGCATCTGCCCTTTCCTTGAGTTCTGAGAACAGTGGTCTATGCTTAATTGAGAAGTTCCTTTTGCAAATGCAAAAGTTGTGCAATCTTTTGCTATAGAGAGTCACTTAAAAGTAGTTTTAATGGACCGTGTAATAGCTTATTTGACTGTGCTCTTTTATTTTAGCATAAAAGCATAAATACTCTATTCAAATGTTGAAAAACTATTCAAGGCAAAAATACAAGCCCAGCGTGTCAGCTACAGCATCATTTGGGTTGTGGTCCATTTAAAACTACATCAATGTGTCATCATTAATTGTGTCTGGCTAGAATTTGCACATATTATTTGTGGGATTTATCCGATCCCTGAAATTCACACTTTAACTTATTGTCTGGGCATATAATCACATTTAGGAAGACATTATTCTGTCTTACACCATATGAACATAGGATTTCCTTCTGGAGAAAATGTTTGTATGTGGTTCATTATTCTGGGCATTAATAAGGAAGATGGATAAAGATAAAAAGCAAAAGTTTCAGATGTTTAAATGGTTTCCCAAAAAAGGTTAAAAATAAAATTTTATTATCAGATAATTGAGTTTTGTAGACAAGCTGCTTAAGTGCAGCACTAAACTAGAAGTAGTCTGGAACTCTCCTTGCTGTATAGCGAGCTGGTTTTTCAGCAGGAATTTTTACGGTCAGACCCCCATCGTCACGGTTGAAAAGCAGAGGCAGCCCAGCAAAGGGGAAGTACCTGGGTTCTCAGTTCAAACAAACTGGAGGCTCCACTCCCAAGCACCATTGCTTCCAGTCAGAAGGCACTGAGGCCCAGGAATAAAGATAATACCATTCACTTAACAGGGTCATTGTGAAGGAATGAAGTCTGCAATATATGCAAAGTACTCAGCACAGTTCCAGACATATTTTGGATACTCGATAAATTCTCTCATTCATAATTGCTCTTTTTCTTTCCCTCATGAGTATGTGCATGCTAAATGATAGTCCCTACTTCTCCGAGCAATATTACACAACTAAAGACTCGTTTGGGTGTCAACACAAATAGTGGGCAGGAAATGCAGGTTCTATGCCAAATTAGTTACTAGTAACACCTATAGAAAATTTCTAATTCCATATTTCTGGTAACTCTGCTTCCCCTATTGCCACCTCTTCTCATGCACACATAATATTCATTCCTTATAAACTGATATTCCTCTAGTTTCCATGTGTGGCCCACTTTTCTCCTTGCTTTTATCTTATTCCCAATCTTACCCACTCAAGGACTTTAGCTACCATTTCCAGGCTGTTGGGGCGCAGTCCACATGCTCAGTCCTGGCTGCACCCTTAAGCTCCAGTGGCTGACTGGCCTGTTCACCTGAGTGACCTGTAGCTACCTCCGACATCACATGTCCAAAAGTGTCTTCACTACCTCAACCTACCCCATCCTCTTACCTGTCCATAAACATGTTTCTGTTATTTCCTATGTTCCCACTAATGTATTTCTACCCAAACTTTCTCTGAGCTAGAAATGGTTTACCTGCCAATTTAAATTGGTCAAATTAGCTTTGCCCTCTTCTTGATGTTCCTACATTTACTACTTCACTCAGGTATGGAGTTCCATTCCCCCCTGCCTTCTTCCCATCCCACACCTTTAACCTGCTCTTTACTTTCTTATCTGCTCATGGATAAAATGCATACTTTATCTGTCATCTAGGCTTTCCTCAGCCTCTTTACTTTCTTATCTGCTCATGGATAAAATGCACACTTTATCTGTCATCCAGTTTCCTGAACTGGATGTCACCACCAGGAGCCAGTAAGTCATCTGGCCTTCCTGAGAACCCTCGGCTGGACATAGGCAGAGTTGCTGCTTCTTCAGCCATTTCTAGGCTTGAATGTGACACCACTCTGCGAGGCATGAGATGTGACACCCCAAGCGACCTCCAAAGGGCTTGGATGATACAACCTGGAAGAACAGGAAAGGTAGCTTTTCCATAGGGCTGATATTGGCCCAAGGAAAATCACAGACAGGATGAACCTGGATAAAGGAATTTTTCCTTGTTCCTCCCTCTAATGGGCTCATTTAAGGTACATCTTCTCAGTACAGACAGTGCAGAAGCATTCCACATGCTGAGTGACAAGCCCTGTTGGGTGACCTTCTGTGTCTCTTCACAGCTCATAATGAAGAAACATCCCACACAGTGATGTATCACTTTTTACTGCCTTGCACCCCTCCAATTTTTTCCCTCTTAGGCTACCCTCCATTTGCACTTAGCAAACAAAGAACCAACATTTTTACCATTATTTTATGTATTTATTTATTTAAATATTTTATTTTTTACTTTTTAATTTTTTTAATATTCTATTTTTTAAGCTATTATAGAATCAGCATTTAATCCTTGCCTAAAGTTCTACTTTTTGAGGAAATTAAGGACTAAGAAAACATCAAAAAATGATTTTATGCAACTTTAAACAAAAGTCTCTTTATAAAAGGTAAGAACCTTTGGCTCATTCTCCTTTTCATGCATCACTGTTAAAATAAAATAAATATTTATAGTTTAAAAGCCTATTGGGAGAGAGCTACAGGAATGTTACAAAAGTTTGCTTTACCTATTTTAGGAGCCAGAATGAAGAAGGAAACATAATAAATCTCACAAGTGAATAACAACTGGAAGTAAATTTATCAAGAAAAAAAAACACCTTACCTGTTACTAGGCCCCGAGCTTTGGGAGGAATTTGTCAGAGTGTCATGCTGAACTTTGCACAAGGGTCATAAACTAATGTAATGGATCAAATCCTTTATATCACATGTAGTTTTTACAAAAATTTAAAAAATATGTAGAGTTGCCTCATGTAGATTTTTCTTGAGCTACAGTTAAGAGAAAGGCAACAGCAAGCTCTTTGGGTCGCTATTGTAAAACCTTGATGTACACAAATGCTTCAGAGTCCCATTCCAGACTCATGAGCCAGAATTCCCAGGGCTAGGGTCTAGGCATGTGTATTTTTGAAAGGATGAATCAAATGAGTACCAGAGTTTGAATACTGGCAATTTCCAACAGTTTAACCTAAGTGTTATCTAGGAAATTATTTCAATTTTGGTAGCCATGGCTGCTTCTAAGTAAGAATACATTCTAAGTACTATCACAGAACGCTGGATCACTGCCCCAGTAAACACCATCATTTGGGTTTTAGAAATTATAAAGTGTACATAAAGCCAAAAGGAAACGGAAAATTATGGATCAGTTGAATATTGTCAGAGAAAATATCTGTGAAACACCCTTTACTGTTAGGAAGCCCTAATTAAGTGAACAGCATAGGGTATAGAACGTGGGATGCTAAAGTGGAAGCAGGGCCCCTAAACACCATCAATGAGCTCACAGTATAATTCAGAAGAAAAGTCAAGCAACAGTAGATTATATCACTAAGGGCAAGATGCTGTACTATGAACTAACTCTATACCCACAGATACAAACTGCTTCCTGAACGTGTAATTCACTGAGGTAGCCCAAGATGAGCCAAATATTTGTCTTTTCTATAAGGAACTTGTCATCCTGGCCAGTGTGGCTCAGCTGGTTGAAGTGATGGCCCATAAACCGGAAGGTGGTGGGTTCAATTTCCAGTCAGGGCACATGCCTATGTTGTGGGTTTGGTCCACGATTCAGTTGGGACATGTACAGGAGGCAACCAATTGATGTTTCTCTCTTGCAGAGATGTTTCTCTCCCTCTTTCTCTCTCCCTTCCCTCTTCTCTAAAATCAATAAGCATATCCTCAGGTGAGGATAAAAAAAAATGGTCCTCCCATAGATGTTTTTGCTGTAGATAACTGTTATGTGGTGGAATATAAAACAAGTGAGGCACAGAGCACAAATAAGGCCACTGGCATGCTCTCTCAAATTCGACCCACTCTCCACTTTTGAGGGTGTGGCAGAGACAGGGGGATGTTCGGGGCTGAGTCCCCGCTGCTTTCTCATACTAACCCACAGGCTCGAGGTTGCCACACTCTCTGCATGTTTCAACAGGCCCAACAACCACTAGAAAGAGCCGCATCTATCTTCACATGACTTTCCAGATTCCCTATTTAGAGGTATTCTCAAATATAAGTCTAATTAAAACAAAAAGAAATAAATTATTGGACCCAGGGTATCCAGGACAAAGGCATATGAGACACCATTTTCCTTTGTAACAAGGAGTCCTGCGGGAGCCGCTGGTATTTATCTTCTGTATCTCTGCTCGCAGAGGCTAAACACTCACAAACAGTCCGTCAGAGGGTCTGGGGAAAGAGCAGGTATAAATAATACTTCCTGACACCGAATATTTTTCACAGTGTCTAAGTGATGCTCCAGATTTTAAAAATGAAACCATGGTTTAACTATCTTTTAAGAGGACACAGTTTGTGTTGGCAGAAAATCGGATACTACTTACCACAAGGTTTTTAATTGTCCTTGAATACTTTTAAATCAAGCTACCAAATCATTTGTTTAATGCAAAAATCAAAACTGTGTGATCATTTTTATCCAGCAAATTACATTTTTCTTGCAACTAGGAAAAAAGTAATGACATGGTTTAGAGGTCACTAAAGATGGAAAGAAGGGGAGAAGCAAGGGTCTGGCTCGCTTAGTCCAACCAGGTATCCGTTGGAACAACACAGCTTCCTGCTTCATGCCCTTACTTGCTATTATTGCTTGATTAGCTTCTTAGTTTGGCTTCTTCTGGGTTTGACTGATTTCAAGAAATTGAGTGCAAGAGGTTTATTCTGGAGGCAGTTTCAGGAAACACTAATGAGGGGGTGGGAAAATTAGGTAAGGAAAGCCATTATGGGAAGGTTTGTGTTCCAGTAAGTGAGCTTTATGAATAAGGCTGAATTCCACCAGGGGCTCCGGGAGTGAGCGTAGCGTCTCGGAGAAATCCCACTGTAGGTCAGTCACTGAGGGCAGGTTGCTGGGGGGTGATGGAACAGAGTATTAATTCTCTGATGCTTCCAGCCTCCCACAGGGACAGCAAAGTGGGCCCTGGTGACCAGAGAAAACCCTCAGACAAAGAGATGCTGGTGGAGACAGTGTGAATGCGGGTAATATGGACAGACCACCACCACAGGGGTTGGTCTCACATAGACTTGGCCTTGCGTGCCATTCAAACTCTCTGTAGTCTTCCTAGTTCAGGAAGATGCCTGGGGGTAAGAGAACAAAGGTAAAGTAATAATAATAAAAGCATAAATAATTTGGACTTCCCTACATGAGTGGAACATACTTGACCCCTTCAGTGCTTGAGCTGTGCTGGGCAGGATTCAGGCTGGAATCAAGCAGAGCTCACAGAGGAGCCTGTAAGGCAGGCACTGATGGGAAGCCATGAGTCCAGATGGGGTCAGCAAGAATGGGCAAGCAAAGCAGAGAAGCAGCAATGGAAATTTTTGCTCTGTCACTGGGGTAACAGATGGAAGAGATGGTGTAGCCAATAGGAGCAAGGTCCAAGTAGACAGGTACCAGAGAGAAGCAGGGGTCTGGAGACAGCATTATTTAACAGAGGGTGTGTTCCAGCAACGATTTCCTCCCACCTTTCCCCCACATCGGCTCACCATTGCTGATGTTAAAGTCACAGGCATGAAAGCTAAGAGGCACATCCCAGTAAGAGTGTGATGTGATCAGTGGAGACCATGTCCACCACAAACAGCCCAACTATGTGTTCTTTAATTGTGAGTCAAGTGTGTCTTTCTGAAAATTAAAGCACAGCCTCCTGCCAGTAGCCCAGGGCATTTCCATCCACTTCTCAGAGTAAATCATTTACTCACAAAGAAAATGCACAGCAGAAACATCTGGCTCCATAAATGTTAGTAAGCCATACGCTAAATAAAACCACACTGTTTAGAGGGTATTGGACACAAAATATAAATCTAGATCTTTCTCACTAGCCGTATAGAGGTCAGAGAGTTCCTAAGATATGAAAGTGCCTTAGCTCACTGGGGAATGCAGCAGGCTACAAACTGCTACTGGGCAGGAGGACCGGTACCCATCTTATGATAATTTCACCTCTGCCACTATCGATCCTGAAGGGCCTGGCAGAGGCAAACTCTAAAGTGAAAAATAAAAGTCTGCATGTTTAGAGCTACAAGAGAGTTGGCAATGGAGCAAAGGTTGATGTGGGGAATATTTCGGAAAGCTCCCTTCTTCCCCATTCTTCCCCAGAGCAAGGCAAGGCCCACGGCCTCAAGGCACAGAACCAGGACAAGGTGAGGTCTTTCCCGCCCAGAGCTAGGCAATCTGTTACCTGATGAACATCGTTTTTCTTCCATGTTAAAGAACATTTTTGTAGCTCAAGAGTCTTCCTATAACATCTAGAAATCCCATTTAACAGCAAAGCCAGAATTTTGTTCAAAGGGAGACAGACCAATTTTGGATTTGAGATGCTCCCAATATGAAGTCTATCATACATTATTATAACATAAATTATCCAACCAACAATTCCTTACACCCAACTACTTATTTATAGATTTTATTACATTTTTGATTTAGCCACTTGGTTTTCAATCGCTTCTATTTGAGTCATCTCATTACAAATGGCCCTTATAGGTTATAATTCTGCAACTATAGTACCTAATACAATCTGTATGCAAACCGGCACAAAGATGTTAAGACAGATCTGTTTACATTTTAGTGGCATTCTCAGACAAGCCTTTTGGTTGCTCAAGCTCCTTTTAAGTCTGTGCTGTGCATTTTTCAGCAGAGGCATTTGATTATATATCCCCTGCTGTTTATTCATTTCCAATGCATTGTAGACCTTTTGGAATACCAGCAAAGTCTTCAAGGAATTATTTATAGCCTAATATGTATTAGCAATGTGTGCCATTCCACAAAATTGAGACCTGAACCATTTTTACTAGAGAAGTGATAGCCACCCTTTCCAGTCTTAGTAATTCCTGCCTAAGAGAGTGGGGGATGTACTGCAAAGAACAGGAGTGATCTGGGTGGGAGGAGAGACAGTGATTCTAGTCTCAGCTCTACCAGAGAGGGGTTGGGGGGACCTTGGGAATGTTACTCCAGGCCTCACACAGAGCTTGTGCTTGTGAGAAAGTTCAGCACACACCAGCACCACTTCTCTGGGAAAAAAACAAAAAACAAAAAAAACAAAGCAGATGCATGGGAACATGTCAGAATACATAAGCAAAGCCAGACTTTGCTGCAATGAAGGGTGAATGCAGACACAAAGGACTGAATAGTCCAAACCAGTACATAACTCTGGGGGAAAATGGCCGGAAGCAGGATATAATTCTACTAGCTGGGGATTTGAAGTGAGGCCAGGTCGGAGCAGCTGGTAATCTGCAAAGATTCATGGGTTCAGTAGTTAAAGCAGATAATAAGGACAGAGGAAACCAGAGATTCAATCTGGTGGTATCAGGCAGGGCTGGGAATTTAAGTCCCACCATTAGAGTAGAAGGAATCAGCAATAATAATGACACGATGTGACATCATCGAGCTAATGTCAGCAACTCCTTGGTCCCTTTTGAACCACATTTCTAGGTAGTTCACAGGCCTCAGCTTCGAGATGACTGGGAAATGGGGTGGGGAATCAGGAAAATACTGTATGTCTCTTCTTTGGATTTCCCCCTTTATAAAACAAATGACTTGGACCAGACCTCTAAGCATCATTTAGGGTCTCAAATAATATTATAATGATTTTTTGATGTCATCTATGAATCGTCCAAGGTAGGCCAAATCATATTTTAAAAAACCTTACCTATGGCTTAGTCATGTCAGCTGTGACACAGTAGTCACAGGGTCACGGCACTATCAATATTGACTCTTTCACTTAGTATTGGCAAAAACAGAAACTCCACTCCCATTTAGCAGAATAACATTTCTCATAATCTTGGTAGTAAGACTCAGTTCAAAGTGTTTAACATGTTTAAATTGTATATCAGCAAGACATGAAAACACAACAGAAAGTTAAGTTGATAAATGAGCTGATAATGCTTTCCACTACTAAATTACCATGGCTTATAATTTTAAACATGTGAAATATAAAGAAAAAAATAGTTTTCAGACATCCAGAGTTTACACTTTGGTATCTGCCCAAAGAAAACAGTGAAGAGAATGAGTATGTGTGCATGGTACATGATTGAAAGATAGTTGGAAGGATCCTTGCCCCCAAATACCTGTCTTCTCAAACACTAGGAAGAGACCCTTCCAATGCTGAGGTTGTATACTCCAAAGAATCAGGTGTGGCTGACGTCAGTTATGGAGCAGAAGGAACACTGGGCTGAGAATGAGTTCTATTCTAAACAATTATACTAACTGGATGACCCTACACCAGTCCCTTAACTTCTCTGAATTGTGCACATCCTTTGCTATAAAGGATGCTGAAGACTGGCTCATAGGTTATGAGCTTCTAAGAGGTTACAAAGCATTAACACTTCATTTAACAAACATTTATTGCCTCCTTCTTATGTGTTCAACACCAAGGCAAATAAAACAGCATCTGAGACTTCAGGGAGCCTCTGTCTAGCTGGTGGACTAACAAAGACACCGCTAACCTCTGAGCAGAATGAAGACCAGAGAAGGCACACAGCATACTACAAAGGTAGAAGAAGGGTCACTTGGTGTAACAGAGGAAGCTAGCCAGAGATTAGTGGCTGGTCATTGAGTGCATGGCTTCCGATAGGGCACATTGGGGCAGCATGTGGCACTAGGACAATATGCCATAGCAGCCAGAATCCAGACTCAGAGGCTGTTGTAAGCTAATGCCATTACTACTCTAAGCAGTCTTCTGTGACTCTCAAAAACAAGAGTAATTATGACTTTCTTTGCCGGGTGGGTGTGAGGATTAAAGTGAGATAATGCATGAGACAATATTGGCAAATACTTAGCATAATTATGTTAGCTATTTTTATTTTACTAATATGTAAGTTATTCAAAAGAGGAGCCAAGAAGACAAACTTGGCCTTGCTTTGCCTGGCTGGAAGCAGTTGTCATCACTAGCCTGTAGATCCTCAGATGTATATTTCCTCTCACTATTACTGAATACCACGAGTACAAGGGCCACATCACACATTCCAGCAACAACCAGAAAACAACAGTTATCTTGGTTGCTGGAGATCCATCACACATGCATGAGACAAGTGGAGTTCTAAAAACCACAGGGACCCTAAGATGAAATAAAGGACCCCGTCTTCCTCCAAGTTTCAGCCCTGCAGTAATAAACCACAGAAATAACTAAGTTTCTACTTGATCCATCCAAGCAAGTACAATGATGACTCCAGAAGGAGAGACTTTCTGTGATTGGTGGGGTGGCCCTTTCTCCCCTGACAATCAAGGCTTATGAGAAACACCAGTTTGCTAGGCTCTAACACAGATCCAAGTGCTCATTCCTTTTGGGAAGGGCTGGACCTGCTGATCCCTGTTCACACTGCCTTCTCCTGCTTGTGCTCCCAGAATCCTGTGTTTTCCTGTTGGTTCATTACAAGGACTGGCTTATGTGTCTGCTTTGGACTGAGTTGTTTTTCCCCAAAATTCCCATGTTGAAACTCTAATCCCCAATGAGACTACATTAGGAGATGGGGTCTTTCAGACATAACTAAGGTTAAATGAAGTCATAAAAGTGGGGTTTTAATCCAATAGAGTTGGTGGCTTTATTAGAGGAAGAGAGGGATAATTCTTTCTTTCTGAATTCACACTGGGGAAAGGTCATGTGAGTAAACAGCAAAAAGGTGACCATCTGCAGGCCAGAAAGAGAGCCCAAACATGCTGGCTCCTGCTCTTGGACTTCCAGCTTCCAGGACTGTAAAAAAAAGATAATTTTTGTTGTTTAAGCTACCCAATCTGTAATATTTTGTTACAGTAGCCCAAGCTAACTAAGACAATGTCCACCTTCCTTACCAAATTATCAACTCCTTAAGGGTAGAAACCTTGACTTATTTGCTTTTGTTTCCCCACCTCTGGTATGTCCAACATACCTTTCATACTTAAGAAATATTTGATAAATAAGGGAATACTTGATGAAATGGTTAGGTGTGAATATATTTCAAAGTACTCATAGATTCTTCTTAGATCTCAACATACATTCTATTCCTGCCTTCCTCAGGATAAGGGGGTTGACCTTATAAAAGGGATTCTCTTCTTTGAGGAAAACTTATTTTTTACCAGTCACTAAAGAGGAAAAGCAGCAAGAGCTGGTTGAACCTAGTGGTCAGTGAGTGAATCACCAAATACTGACTGCCTCTCCCATGGACCAGGCACTGACCCAGCCACTAAGGATATAACCATGAAGACAGTAGGCAGGGTACTTGCCCCAAGAAGTTTCTCCTCTGGTGGGCAGAAACAGATAGCAAACATGTGCCAGGGCGGGGGAGGGGGGGGCGGGGACAGATAATTCCAGATACTGCCAAGTGCTCTGCTGAGGTTGAAATAAGGTAATGTAGTAGAGCATGACAGAGTGGGGGCTACATAGAGTGTCAAGAAGCATCTCTCTGAAAAGGTTACATTTGAGTTGCAACCTGAATGAGAAGGTGGCAGCCATATGAAGATTTGGGGAACAGAATTCTAAACAGTCGAAAGAGCAAATTCAAAGTCTCTGAGGATGGAACATGTTCAATGTGTCCAGTGAGAAGAAAATCAGCAACTGGAGCACAGTGAACAAGGGGAAGAGTTAGGAGATGGAGGGAGGGGAAGGCGGGAGCTAGATCATGGGGGCCTGGCAGGCTCTGATAACAAGTTTGAATTTATCTGGCTACAATAGGAAGTCACTGGAGATATTTTAGCAGGGATATCTAATAATCCGATTTACATGTTATAAGTATGACTGAGTGTTGTGCAGAAGAGGAGGAACATTGGAGAGGCTGTGACATGTTTGGGAGAGAATGGCGTGGCTTAGACAAGACTGGTCATGGAGGAGGTGGTTAAAAATGGCCCGATTATGGGCATATAATTTGGAATAGAGAAACTGAATTTATGAATGGATTGATCTCACCAGCTTTTTGGCATGAGTAACTGCATGGATATGGTGTCATTTACAGTGACAAGGTGGGGAAGCAGAGCAGGCAATGGCCAGGTTGGGGTAGGGGGAGATGATTGATTCAGTTGAGACATTCGAGGTTGAAATACATACTGGACACCAAATGCAGATGTAGAATAGGCAGCTGGATACATGCATCTAGAAGTTAGGGAATAGGTCAGGGCTAGATACACAAATCTGTCAGTCATCAGCATAAAGACAGTGTTTGGAGCCATGGACCCAGGTGAGAGCAGTGAGGGAGACTATGCATGCAGGTGGGAAAACAGTGGATGACAAGGGTAAGGCCCTGGGCACTTCAATTTCTTGAATCATATATTCAGAAGAAGCCAATCAGGAGCCTTAAAATGTGCCATGAGTGAGGAGGAAGACCACCTGTGTGGTATCTCAGAAACCAATGGGAAATAGCAATGTTTCCAGTGAGTAAAACACAGATTCTGACAAGATAGGAATTTGTTTTTCCATTTCTAGGAGTGACAGCATTAGAAGAGATGTTAGACCTCAAATGTGTAAAGTGAGGGAAAAAAAATCCCTACGGATATACAACTCACCTGTTCAAAGGGCCGAGACTAGTCTCCAAGACCAAACTAGTCTGTTGTCAGTCCTGTGCTCTTCACCTGCTGTCCCATCAGGTCACCCTCCCCGCCACCATGCCATGGGCAGTGATCGTGCAGGACGTTTGGGGGAATGGCAGAGCTGGTTGTTTAAGGATTTATTGTGCTTGACCTTTGCACAGCACATTGTCTGAGAGAACAGACCAGATCTTTATCCCACTGGTGTGAGGTTAAGCCTCTGTGACTAAAGGAAAATGTTCCTGTGTCTTCAGAGTTAAGAGAGCAAAGCTGCCTGTGGCTAATAGGAGATGAATGAAGATGGACAGGAACCAATTAGGGTTTCACTGTAGAGATAAAAGAAAGCACAGAGAAGATGTGGGGTAGGCTAGACAGAGCCATTTACAACTTCTGCCCTCCCCAGAGAAGCCACAATGATCTGGGACTGCTCTTCAGGGAAAAGGAAGATTGAATGAGGAGCTATGGAATAATCTATTTGATTAACTGAATTTCCACTCCAAAGTTTAGGACACATGACCCTGTGAAGCTTTTCCTGATAACTTCACTCTGAATTAGTTGTTCTTACTGCAGCTTTCCCAAATAATTCTGTTTCTAAAATTGCATTGTACTTATCTACCTTTGGACCTAAGTTCCCCAGTAAACCACAGATATTCAATAAGTGATTACTGAACCAATCAATAATCAAAAAAAACTAATGAGTCAGGAGACTTAAAATTTGGGTTGTCCTTGAAAATCTGAAACATTGTTCCCCTTCAAAATACTGCCGTGAGATATTCTGTCAGAGAAGCTGAGATTTTCAAGGGCATCAAGCACACTGAGAATGTATCACCACATTATGTAACAGACATTTTGAAACCAGATATATCTGTAGCATAGTCAAACATTAGAATCTACTATTTAGATAAACAGAAGAAAGATAAAAATATATATATACATACACACATATACACAAGTGTACACATACATATATGAATATGTGTGTGTTTATAAAAGTAGTATATGTGTGTTTACATTGTGTTTATATTCATATATGTCTACATATATACACAAGAAGTCTGTCCATAAAAAGTCCAGCCATTGTTAATAAAACAAGAATGGTTTTCATGACATTGATGCAACCTGGTAGCCAAGGAGTGACCTGGAATGTGCATGTATGAACAATATGATTTCACTGTACTACTCAGTGGGGACAGTAAACACCATTGAGTGAGCATGTGTACTATGTGGCTGTTGCATTCAAAATAAACAAGAGGAGCAATGAATCTGCATCAGATTTTGTGTTAGGCTTGAACATTCCTCTGAAGAAACTATTCAGATGATTCAGAAGGCCACAGCATGGGCAACTGGTGATTGGAAGCTTCATCACAACAACACACCTGCTCATGTATCACATCTCATGCAGAGTTTTTTTGGTGAAACATCAAATCCCCCAGCCCAGAACTGGTGCGCTGCAACTTCTGGCTTTTCCCAAAACTAAAATCACCTTTGAAAGGAAAGAGATTTCAGAATATCGATGACATTCAGGAAAACATGATGGGGCAGCTGATGGTGATTGGGAGAACTGTGTGAGGTCCCAAAGTGCCTGCTTTGAAGGAGACTGAGGAGTCATTGTCCTATGTACAATGTTTCCTGTATCATGCATCTTCTTCAATAAATGTCTTTGTTTTTTATATTACGTGGCTGGATACCTTCTGGACAGACCTCATATGCATATGTGTCTGTGGGATAGAAAAAAAAATATATATATATGTGTGTGTGTGTGTGTGTATACACACACACACACATGCACACACTGAATATTCATTGTTTTACTGTCTTTATGGACCAGAAAGAAAATATACTTTCCTAAAATTAATATTCAATAACATTTACTGACAATATTATATTTTAATTTTTCACTTGAATGATAATTTTTCTACCATTTAAAACATTGCAACTATGTATAAGCAGGGACTATGACTGAAACATCTTATACCTATGAGATTTAAATGTTATCAAAACTGATTTTTAATATTTAAATTATTTTAACTTGTTCATTCAAACTTTAAGTCCAATGAGAGAAGCATCTTTTCTTTCTTATATAGCAATAAGCGCTCTCTCTGTTCAACCAATACTACTTAGAGAATCCTTCCAGAGGATGAGGAGGGAGGTAGAGGAAAGCTCTTACATACAGAGACAGGAGGCCTAGGAATTCACTGCCTGAAGGGCTCAGTTTTGTCTCTGCCATGGGAGGAGAAGCCACCCACAGAGACAGAATGTGGTGGAGGTTAGGAGGAGACTTCAAACAAGCGTCAGCTTTGAATTGTCTGTTTTTAGAGAATAACAGTGTTATAGAGGGATGCACCAGAGGACTAAGGTCTGAGTTAAAAGCTCAGGAAGGATTCTGTTAACCTATCACTGTCCAAGGTCTTGGTGATTTTCCCCATTGGAGTCTCGGCATCGTGATCACAGCAAAGGACTGGAGACCCTGCTGGATGGCTCCAGGTTGCAGCCTGTCTGAGGGACATAAACACAGGGGGCACAGGGCCTGGGGGCACAAACGAGGGATGTACTGAAGATGGGGAGACATGGCAATGCCTAAGCGAAATAAAGAATGAAATGAAAACAGGAAAGAGGTGTTAAGATGGTAATATATGGATCAAAGGACTAAAGGTCATAACATTGAAAGTAACATTTTTAGAAGGCTTATTATACACCAACTATTGTGCTCAGCATTTCAAATACACTATTTTATTTCACAATAACTTTATGAAGTATGCACTATGACTATCTCTGTTGAAAGCTTGGAGAAGTAAATCATCTAATGTCATCCTGAGTAAGTGGTGAGGCTGGGAGGACTGAGCCCGAAGAATAGTTACAGTGGAATTGAGAAACTATTTTAAGATTAGAAATCTGTGGTCTAGGCATAAAATTTTGAATGGAAAGGATGAATTGCTGGAGGGGTGATAAGATGGCCTAAAAGTTGGTAGCTGAATGGTATCAGCCTCACAGGAATGTGATTATTAATTTGGAGCAGAGAGTTGAAAATTTGGAAATGGCATTAATAAACTAGGAGGATATCCATACTGCTTTTAGGTGCTTTGAAATTTAGATATAATATAAATAAGGAGCAGCCATAGGGAAAATGTCAACACTATACTATCCTATCTATACTATACTATACTATACTATATATGCTATATATGCTATGCTATACTATATACTATTTTATACTCTAAAGAACCATTACTATTTTAGATCTAAATATATAGTTATATTTTGGGAACCACCCTGCCTGGTTTCAGAAGCTGTAACCCCCCATGGCTAAGGCTCAGTACAGAGACCTTGGGACCATAAGCCACTAGGAGACAAAGCTTGTCTCCCTGGCAAGGGCACCACCTCTGCTCCCTTTTACTTCACCCTGCTTGGCCCTCAGTGCATGGCCGGTTAGCCAATGATGGGTAAGATTCCTCAAGGGAGAGATGACCTAAGACAGGCATAGTCATGAAGGAGCCCTCAGGGAAGGACTTGGGGGGCTATAGAAAAAGGGGGTGATGGACTCTAGCCCCCCACTTTGACATAACCTGAGTCCTCATTCTGTCTGCAAGAAGTCTCCTAATCTCTTGGCTGCCTTACTTCCCCTGCCTGACTTAAGCCTGAAATAATGCTGGAGGATGGTGCAGCCCTGGGCAAAAACAAGCAGTTCCCCAGGGCAATCAGGCCTAAGAAAGAATGCATAAAATCCTGTGAAAACTGCTTTGCTAAGAATACCCTCAATTTTCTGATAAGGGTCCAAGCATGAAATGAATTTGTTTCCCAAAGTTTTGTGGCCCTTTAGCTAACAGACCCTGACTCAGAATAAGCCCTCATAGTTCTTTGAATGTTATCTATTGTTTGATCCTTACTACCTGACAATGACTGATGAGCTTTACTTGTATTCCTGTGCAAATTGAACCCAATAAAAGCCCATTGAGGAATAGGCTCAAGGCCCTTCTCCTTTGAGAAATCAGCCACCTTTCCTCCCCAAGCAGATCATGTCTTGGTAGACTTATTCTCATCCATGGCAGACAGGGGGGCTCTGCAGGCAGAGCACCCCCTCCCCAGTTATAAAGATACACCATATGATGGAAATAAAGACTGTATTCCCATGGAAGACCGTGTGTAGATAGTATAACGTTTACTTGCGTCTTACTCTCAAGCTTCCTTTTCCATTTCAATTCTCCCTACTGTCCCTCAAGTCTTATTTTCAACACCTCCTTAATGACTTGCCACTCCACATGAAGAGGTTAGTTATCACTTGTGTTGGTTCTTCCACTTGGAATGTCCAACCCTCAGCTGCATTTGTGCAAATTCTCTCTTGACTGGACCAAATTCTACATTCTACACAAAATTTTTCTTCCTTCTGCAAACAGAAGTATATGTTACTTGTTTTAAAATATCCCCACTGCTTTTATTGTATTTCAAATGCTTATCTTGCCTTCCATAGTTACATCCATATTTAGAAAACAACAGCTCACACTGATTGAGAACATATTCCTGCCAGTCTTACAACTGATCCACCTAAGTGGATTATCTTCTCTACACATAGCCTATGTACAAGATAACTGGTATGAGTTCCATTTTATAGATGAAGAAACTGAAGTTCACAGAGGTGAAATTAGTTGACCAAGCTCCACAACCAAATAGTAGCAGACCCAGCATTCAAACATGGGCATTGTGATACCTGCTATCAACCTTGTGCTTAGTGGCTGCACTGTACTGCATTTAGAGGTTTACATTCCATTAATCTTATGAGCTTTCTAAAGAGTGAATACTACAGGTTCACATCTGGGTCTAATTCATCTCCGTATTTCCTTGAGTGTCTATGACAGTGCTTTGCCCATAGCAGACTGTGCAAAGATACTGAATGAAAGGATGAGTGAATCTGGCTTACAAGATTTAACAAGAGAAAACATTGTTTCTAAGCATATAAATAATTGTAGGAGAAGATATATTATCAGAAGAAAACAGGCTTAGAAAGTGAAGAATAATAGGCAGTGGTAGAGTGGAGGGAAAATGGGGATATGAGAGGCATATGTATCACAAATATTAGAGACTTGAGCCACACATACCAGCATGACTACAGCACCACTAACCCCCCACTCTCTGTCAGTGCACGCATTTTGTGTCAATGCATCTGTGGATATGTTCAGGAAGTCTTTTTTCAAATCCTTAAGAGTTTGATTTTTCTTTTTTAAAATTTATTTCACTTGTTTCATTTTCTTGATACCTTACCCATATACTACCTTTCAATGACATCCTCGTCCATAGCAATAGAAGTTATAGCAATTAACTTCTCAGTTCAACATGAGTCCTCCATCTTCAAACATATGGACTAATCCTCTCACACAATTATTGCCCTGCAGACATTTTGTTTCTACACACACGAGCCAAACTCTTCCTTCATCTAGAGCTAGATTTCTGCTCGTATCCAGTTTTTGTCAAGTTAAATGACCACAGGGAAACCTTTCTTGATTCACCTGACTAGTTAAGTAGAACCAAGAGATTCTGTGGTTTTATTTATAGGGTTATCTAAAGGTTGAACAGATGGATAGCAATTTCCTAGGGTGGAAGTTTTGGGCCCTGATGTCTTGAATATAAGCTTCACACCTAGATTTTTGATGCAGGGATTGCTTAAAACAGCAGAAATTCATTACCTTGTAGTTTGGAGGCTGGAAGTCAGAAACCAAATGTCAAGAGCCCCATCCCATGTGAAGGCTCTAGGGAGGATCCTTCCGTACCTCTTCTGTCTTCTGGGGGCTCCTCACATACCTTGCTGTGGCTTACATAACTCCAACCTTTGCCTCGTCTTCACATGGACTTCTCTGTGTTTCTGGTTGTTTCCCTTTGGCCTCTTATAAGGACACTCATCACTGAATTTAAGGCCCACCCTAATCCAGGATAATTTCCTTTCAAAATCTTACCTTAACTACATCCGCAAAGACCCTTATTTCAAATAAGGTTACAGGTCTGAGGTTCTGGGTGATCAAATCTTCTCTTCAATCCACCATAGTAATGTACTGTTTTCTCTTATTTGCCATTTCTGTGATAGTATTGCTTTTACATAATCATTTTGTAATAAGCAGGAGAGAAAATAACATGGCTTTTTTAAAAAATCTATAAAACTGTTGGACTAGGATAATTTAAGAACCCTATAGATGGAGCATTATCCAAAGGGTTTGCTTAAATATCAAATGAAATTAAGATTTAAATGCCATTAGAGTGAATAAAATTAATTTCTCTTTGGCCCACCAGTAGTTAAAGATGCATGAAAAAAACCTTATTGATTGAGCATCTAAGCACAATAAAAATGAATTAGTGTTAACCCCAGGTCTGTCCCCTTAAATAGCTGGGGAGAACAATTTTCTATTTTTTGTCACCTCTAAAAGACGACCTTTCACAGACCAGAAACACTCTTAACACCAATCCTGCAGAAAGACTATTAACACATCCTTAATTTCACCCAGAAATTTAAAAGCCAAGGCTTAACCGCATGCATCCAGCAGCCATTTTACAGGTAATTGAGGGCCCTAGAAGTTCTAGTTCTGCATGTGGGAAGTGGGGCAGGAAAGGTGCGGTTCACAGGTAAAGGTTGCCTGTCTAGGGGAATCGTTCAGCATGGTGATCTCAAGCTCAATTACCTTCTTTGAATTCATAATACCTTCTGATCACCTTACAAAAAACAACTCAAGTATCATTAACGCACAAAATTTACGTGTGTGTAAAAGCTTCTGAGGAATGCAGCTATCCACGTAGTTGTAGAAAAGACACTGATGCATGATTTATTTTGCAATCTAGTTTCTTGCAGAGTCTAATGAGTCCATTACCCAGTTCCCTTCAGCACCTTGCACACCATTTTCAGTATATTAATTTGAACACATTTATAGGGGTTTCCCAGCGATAGTTTGAGAGTCCAGCCATATGTCTCTATTCTGTCTCACCATTTAGGTGGTAGATAATCTTCTCAGAGGCAAAGGCAGCAATTTCCAGGCAGTCCGTGCATAAACTGCTCAGCTACTAATACGGATAACTAAATTCTGAAAAACTGATGAACAACAGAGAGTGTATGTACTATGCTCTCTCTCCCAAACCTATATAAAACATTGCCACTTGTATGATTCCTGAGAGGTCCACTTAGCAAAGGCACCAACAAGGAAAAGGTAGCTTGAGAAATCAATGAGTTTTGATCATTTCTTTCACCACAATGTAAAACAGTTGTAAACACAGTGATGAAGGGGACTAGGGAAAATTTCATCACTGCTTCCTTCTATCTTATTCTCTGCATCCTTTCCTTCCTCCCTACAATCCCCGGTTGCCTCCTGTGATCTCTCTGACTCCTTCCCCTTTAAAGAACACCCCACCCCACCACACACAGACACACTCACACGCTTCAGCCCCACACCCAGACATGTTAGTCAGTGACCTGGTATTATCCTCTGGCTTCAACAATTCAAACTCCATTCCCTGGTAGTAGAGGTATACTAAATATTTATTTAAAGTACAATAGTTCCCACTAAGAGAGTGGCTGCAATGTTCCAAAGGGAGCACCAGACTTCAGTTTGGATGCATTTATATCCTGGTTCTATCGTTTACTACTTCTGTGGCCTCCTTGAAAAGCCACTCCACACATTGCAGAGACCTCCTTATTATGTTGGCATCATGTGAGAAGGTTCTTGACAATATTTACTGTTGTAGAGTAAGTGACTAACAGACCTAATCTTCGTGCACGTGTTCTGTAAAGCAATGTTTTTAAAGGAGAGCTTGTATCAAATAAACTGTAATCTAATTAGTAAAAGTTTGAGAGGAGGAAAGGCTGAATTCTGAAACACCAGAAAAAAGGGTTAGCAGCTCAAAACATTTTCCAAAGGTTACAGACTTCCAAGCTTTTCTTTTCTTTTTAATTATTATTATTATTATTATTATTACTATTATTATTTTGAGTAAGCTTCTTAGCCAACCACTGTAAAATGCATTGTGCAGAACAGTGAGAGTTTGCCAGCAATAAAAATTGAGAAAATTTCCAGAAGAGCCTGTGATTATTCAAATACACTTCTCGATATCTCATTGCTTTCTCATTTAATGAACATGAGAACATTCTTTAGTAGAAATTTGAGCGTGCTAACACACACACACACACACAAACTTCCTGTGCCTTTTCTTCTTTAAAAACAGGCTTGCAATCACAGAACCGACTACAGTTGAAACTCTGACCCCCCGTAGAAGCAGGGTTTGAAGCATGATGCCAAAATATTTCAGTTTGGAAGAAATCAGCATCTCAGACATAAAGTCAACCAGTTGCCTCAAGTCCACACATATCCATCATTTTTTAAAAGCCAGTGTTCAATTTTTTTCTGACAAACACAATCAAAATTTCCTTAAATTGTTAAATTGTTTGTGTTGTTGTTGGTGATGGTGGTGGTACTTTTTTTTTTCCTGGTGTTCAGGAGGTCAGCTTTAAATACTTTCACATTTCTTCTGTTGCCTTCTATTATTCTTTGACAAAAATAAACAACTTAGAAAAGAAGGAGAATTTGCTCTGCTGTCTAAAGCTTCTGGGGCTATAAGAGGAGAAAAAGGGGAGGGGCAGTCACAAGTGACATAGCCTGGAGGAGCTTGTAATTGAAGAGTGGAGCTCTGAGTACCTACAGGAAACCACTGACAATATATCCAGGGGTAAGGAAGGGCTGTGTCTCAGACAATCAAGTAACAGCCTAACACATGCATTTGGAGCATTAAGGAATCTTTTATGAGGGACCGGGGCCCTAGGATCAATTTTAATTTTACTGAATTCATAAGACACAATTGCCAAGGTTTTTTAATGAAAACCTTTCATCTTTTTAACAAACACCTCCCTCTAGAGAGAGTCACAGTTACTTTTTCTGATCTGAGAGATGCCAAATGCAGAACTAGCTATCCTTAAAAAGTAATTACTTCTTTAGCAAAGGCTCGAATGTGCAGTTCTTGAAAAAATAATCACCTTCAAAAGTTCCAAAATAAGGAAGACATTCTGAGTCTTAACTATAAAAAAAATAATAAAATAGCTTTAAAAAAAACCTCTGCAATTCCCATGAGGATACACAGAACTCATGAAATCTCTTCTCTGTCTTGAAACTAAATTTCTCAGCCAAATTGCAGGTGTTGGAGAAGGGGTCAGAAAAAAACACTACAGTAATATGACCAAAAAATGTAACATAAAATTATTTTCAGGATGGAACCAATTTTAGAGAGACCATAAAAGTCAACAGTCATCACGGGAACTGCTGAGCACCAAATCCGAATTAATGACGACGAGGCTGACTCAGACTCCAAGAGGCTGACATCCCAGGAAAGGTGTGATTTCTGCGTTCAAGTCTCTGAAATAACAAGGTCTGGATAAAGTGACTTAAAGCAAGGTGTTAACACGCAATTTCTTGAGATCACGCACCCACCACTCCCTGTCCCCTTCCAAAGAGAAGGATTAAGGGGACTCAGTCAAAGAATTATTAAAATCAAATTTTAGAAACGTAACCCCCCAATGTCATATTAAAATAATTATTACATGGGTAGTTTGCTGCAATAGAAACTATAAAATAATTATTACATGGGTAGTTTGCTGCAATAGAAACTATGTCCCAAAATAGCCACTGAGACAGTTTGGGCCATAATGACATCTTGAGCAATAACTATTTTTAAGAACCACTTGCGTAACTGTTGAAAAGAGGGATCCTTTCTGTCTAGATTCACCAGGATGTTAGGTACCCACCCCTGGGAAGCCAGTGAGTGGAGTAGTGCATTTGTACTATGATGTTATAATTTAAGGGACATTGGGAAGACATTCATTCTAACAACAACAAATCTTCAATTCGTCTTTATACTTATTTAATGGAAGACAGAGTCCTTCGTTGTACAGTTGAAGGGTTAAAAAGCCTCACTGTTATGAAAGAAAAGGAAATCCACTGGGAGTCCCTTCTACAGTATAAGTAACTGCTTATCAACATGCAAAAACATGTGCTATAAGGAATGAAGGGTAGAGAGTTAGAGGCAGGAGGCAAGGTACTGTAGCAGTGGCTCTGTGAGGGTGGAGAAGGCATCAGAAGAAACAAGTGGGGGCATTAAAATCAAGTGCCACCCACTTCTTGGTTTTGCATTTTTAGGCTATGCCAGGACATGAAGACCTCAGAAAAGACTTCTGTGCTCTGGCGGCAGTAGAGCATAAACAAGGTTAGCAATGAATATATACACTGTTTGGATTTCTATTGAATAGGGAAACACTGAATAAATGTATAGGGTTGTATTGGAGGAATAAAGAATGATAATGACTAGAAGGCACATTAAAGTGCAAGAGAAAAGCTTTGATGAGTTCAGGCTATTACATAGCTGTGTAATAACATATACCTGTTAAGTCATTACAAAATAATGGAATAATTATCTTTAGTCACACTAAGCTCACTCTACTCCTGTGCACCACTCTATGCTGACAGATTGCAGGGCACCCCCTTCTGCCATCTAACTCCCGGGTCTATGACAGGTGCCTGGCCCTCCTGCTTCTTAAGCCGATCTCATGCCTATATAGGGATCCAGCTTGGACAGCAATTCTTGAGCTTCAGAATTTTCACCATTCTAGGTCATGGAGGTTTTTCTCATAACTCTCCACAGAGGTGGAATGAAAAAACAGAACCCTGCTTCTCTGAGGTTCAGCCAAGTTAAGGCTGAATTTTTCCCAGCTAACTTTCTGTACAAAAAGTAAGGATGGGAAGGGGAAGAGTGAGAGAAGGCAAGAATATACATATTTGCACACAAACACACACATTGATGAAATCACAAAAAACCTGCATCAGTTCCCATTTGCCTAGGTCTAATGCTCATAGCTTTGAGGTGGGTGCTTGTCTCGAACTAACAACAAGACTTTAACATAATGTATGAAATATAGTCTATCTTATGATATTATAATATAATATACTATAATATAATATAATATAAATATACTAATACACAATAGAAAAATCCAGAAGAGGACTCAAGGAAGAAGGGAGTTTTTTAAAAGGGGAAAAATGACAAGCCAACATAAGTCCCTCCCTTCCCCTGTCCTCTGTCTTTCTCTTACACCCATTTTAATGTTCACAGAGAATGTGAAGGCCAGGGGGCTGGCTCAGCAGAAACCAGTGAGTGCATAGGTTGATCAATATGTGTGACACGCAGCGATGAAATGCACTAACAAAGACCCCGCCCTCATTGCACAGAGGCAGCATATCTTTATTCGGTGAGTTGCCTCTCATTGCATCATTTTTATCACAGAGATGAGCACTCAACTCCTGTCAGTGAACCACTAACAAAAAGCCCATATACAGGGTCCAGCAGAAGTAACACCTGCTGGTTGGTGGGGTAATAATATGGGTGTAATAATTTATAGCTTTAATTTGAACATTTCATCTAAAATGTCATATGGTGAGCTTGAGTGTGATACTGTTATGTTATAGAATTACATGCTCATGATTTTGTAATAAAAGATTTTGTAATAAGAAGGGGGCTTTCTTTGTGCCAGACCCTGTATATATGGTTTATTGCCTAGTACTTTTAAAGCATACTAGCGGCCAATCTTGCTAGTTCTGAGTTCTGGAAAGTTCTCCTTTGGGAAAAAAAATAAAGTTTCTTTTGTCAACTTAGTTTACTTATTTTAAAAAAAGACAGCACATAAATTTGCACCAGCAACAACAAAGTAGAATACACATGAATTGAGTGAAAACTCATAAACCTTTCAGGTCAAAAATTTTAAATATTTTTAAGTGACTAAGGTTAGCTCAATCCCAGTAAAAATCATTCTGTAAACATGTTGAATATTTCCAATATCTCTAGAGATCTGTGTGTAGGTGGCAGATAAAAGCACCTATCTGAGGAGAAAAACAAAGCAAAGGCTAGTAATAGACAAAACTGACATTAAAAACCCTACAAAAGGGGAGAAGGTTGAGGCTTTGATGATCCAATATAGTAGAAAATAAGTATTAAAAACAAGACAGACCCCAAACCAACTAGCTTATGTTGAGCCCTATGTTACCAAACCCTGATTTAAATACAGTTTCGGCTCCTCCAGACATGGAATCTGAAACCAGCCCATTAGGAATTGCCTGATCAGCCCTAGTTAGGTCATCTGCCTGGTAAAACTCTTCCATCCCCTAAAGGAAAGTGACTTTGCAGTAATTCATCCCTACTTTTGCCTAGTATGGCCTCCTTATTCCCACTATCTTCTGCCTATAAAATCTCTTTCCTTGTATAGCTCTTTGGAGCTCCTTTTTAGCTGCTAGATCGGATGCTGCCTGGTTCATGAATATTGAATAAAGCCAGTGCAATCTTTAAAATTTGTTCAGTTGAATTTTGTTTTTAACCAAAGTCAAACTTTATGTGGAAAAACATTTATTTTGCTTAGGTGACTTTTCAAATCTTGCTAAGGAGTGAGAATGGAGTAAGAGCTCAGAAACTTTTACATACTTTAAATATCTCAATAATTTGCACAGAAAAAAATTTAAAGACTGTGTTGGTGATTTTATTCTTTTTTAAAATGACTTGCAAATTTTGGGACCCCAGATAGCCAAAGCTTATGTTACAACAGTAAAGTGAACCAATTCTCTGCCCCTAAGATAATCTTTTGCTGTTTATTTGATTGAAATATAAGGCTCTTAAAAATATTTTGGCCTGAAAAAATTAGGCACAACATTAAGATTGTCAAATTTAGTAAATGCAAATACCTGGTTAAATTTCAGTTTTGGATAAACAACAATTTTTTAGGATATGTATGTCCCAAATGTGGAATACTTGTATACCTATATTAAGAAAAATGTGTTGTGATCTGAACTTCAGGCCTCACTAATGATCCTATATTTTATCTGACAATCCCAGGGGTCATGCCTTCATCACATGGCCCACTGTGTTAGTAGGTGAGTAGAAAATAAAGTAGGGCATTAAAAAATAATTACTCTGGGCTATCATAGACAAAAAGAAGAAAATTAAACATTTGTTCACCCTTATTAATGTGGCTCAGAGGGACAGTACCTACAGGGTCCAATAGAAGTAACACCTGTTTGAGTGTGGTTGGTGGGGGAATAATATGAGTGTAATAACTTATAGTTTTAATTTGAACATCTCACCTAAAATGTCACATGGTGTGCTTGAGTATGATAGTGTTATATTACAGAATTACATGCTTATGATTTTGTAATAAAAGATTTTGTAATAAAAAGGGGCATTATTTGTGCCAGACCCTGGCACAATGTTGATATACAATCAACATGGTTTCCAGGAGACTAAAGAAACTGAATACTTTTTAGTATATTCAGCTGTCTTAATTTCCTCACTTGACAAAAAAGGATAATTCTTTTAAAACAAACACATCCAATTAATTCCATTTAGTACCAAAGTGAAAGACTTTCCTTCTAATCTGATACAAAAGTATGTTCTTTTCAAAAGTATGTTTTTCATGAGGAAAACCTGGCAAAGCTGTGGCAATTTTAGCCCCTCTCAGACCACTGTTGTGGAGAGCTATTCATATTCCCCTCATTTCTCCACCAAAAGCAGATCTGAGCTAAAACAAGAGGATTGGAGGCACTGCCTGTGACATGTTATCAGATTTAGAGGAAGGGCATTGCTGTGCATATGTTTGGTAGGAGTAGAAATGACATCCATTCTGATGGCTCTGGAAACCTCACATCCAAGCCGTATTTCATTAGAGCAAAATGACTGTCCTATTCTCTTAAGGAAAGATATTTTTAAAAAGTTTTCTCTGGGTAAAAATGTGTGTGAATCAACAATGGCAAATCTTACTCACTTGCTCTTGTGTTAGGGTCATCATGAGTGTGTAACTGTCAGTGTGGAAGTGTAGAAGTTTGGGGACATTTGCCTTGGAAATCATTCTATGCTCTATTCTGTTCTATTATGAGCCATAAAGTGCAGGTGTAAATTTCTTGGCAGCTTTAGAATTCCTGTCCATTTCTTCATGGCTGGTTTCCCAGGCTGTTTAACCAAGAACGTGCCCACACACTCGATTAGAACTCATCTCAAGCAGTTCAGTAGCTGCACCTTGCCTTCCACTTTCATTTGGAAATGAAAAACATAGGAGGCTGGGAACTTTGTCTTACTACGAGTAACAATAGATGAGTTGCATTAACTGTTTACCTACTGAGGGACACCCTGCCTACAAAAACTAAAGTGTATTTAACATTTGGAAAACATTCCTTTGGAAATACATCAGTGACAACTGTTTTCTTGAGACCAGCCAGATGGAGAATAGTCCATGGAACATTTATTGATTCACTAAACAAATACTGCTTCAGTACATACCAAGTGCCAGGCCATGGGTTAAGTGTTAGCAATACAGTGATGAAACAAATGTTCAGGGTCACTGCGGTCACAGTGCTTTCAGTCTAGAAAGGAGAGACATGTAAAAAGGTGGCTGCCAACCATTGTGATGAGTGCTGTGAATTGAAACCGAAGTATGGTGGGGGAGACAACTCAGGAAGTGAGCCCAGCCTGGATGCATTCTACAGAGTTTCCTAGAAGATGCTCACTTAAGAAGAGGATCTGGAAATTGAGTAGGAACTTACCCAGTGAAGTGTGTGTGTGTGTGTGTGTGTGTGTGTTGTCCAAAAGATAGGAGTAAGGGCAGGGTTCCAGGAATTAAACTATACAAAGACACATGAGGAACTAAAGTTATTTCTAAATGGATGGAATGTAAACCAAGGTTGAGAGATTTTAGACATGAGTTTGGGGAGGAAAATAGGAATCTGATCCCCAAATCCTTTCCACCAATATTAATTTAAATGTTCTCCTGAGGGCAACACTGTTTATGGAGGTTTTTAACCACGGTAATGGTATATTTGTATTTTATAAAAATTTCTCAGGTTACCAAATGGGAAATAGATTAAAGGGAGAGACTATTTAGAAGACTCTTACAGCACAGGGATGATGAGCAACAGGACATAGATGGAACTTGGAAAAAAATCTTTACAGAGAAAAAATTTGCTAGATGGAATAAAAGGGGAAAAATCATTTGCAAAATACGCAAGAAATCTAGTGCCCAGATCTTGATTTCTAACACCACTCAGGAAGGAAGGAAGGAAGGAAGAAGGGGAGGGGAAGAGAGGAACAGTATTCTGACAAGTGCCCTTAAAACTGTCAAGATAATTGAAAACAAGAAAAGTCACAGCTAAGAGAAGCCTAAGAAGACATGATGAATAATCATAGTGTAGTATGAGATTCTGAAATAGAAAAAAACTAAAGAAACGAATAAATTATGGACTTTTAAAATAGAGGTCTCATTAACTGTGACAAATGTACTACATAAATGTAAGATTAATAACAGGAGAAATTGGATGTGGTATATATAAAAGCTCTCTACACCATCTTTACAATCTTTCTGTAAAACTAAAACTATTCTAAAATAAAAATGTTTACTGAAAAATAAATAAATAATACATAAAGATAAGAATGAAAACCATGAATTATTGACATATGGAAGAACTTAACTTTTATGAACAAGCAGTATTTAAAGAGACACATAGGTTTTAGGGAGAACCATGACATAATGAGTATTGTGCCCAGGAAGTTTAGTATGGGGGATTAAGATTAGAATGCATAAAGCTAAATAAAACCCGCAGGAAATTTAGGTTCATTGCAGTGAGGATCTTTATTTGTGTATCTGTACAAACGAAGAAAAAAATCAATGGAATAAAAACTTTATGTCCAGCCATATTCTTGCTTGGGGAAAATAATTCTCTTTAGCCCCAATGGGTGAAGTATGAAGAGCCTTAAGAAATGCCTGATTGAGATATAATTGGAACAGTTCAAGTATGGCTGGAAGGTTTCCAACTCTAGGAAGATGTCCGTACAAGGGAGATGAACTAACTACAGTTGACAACTCATGAGGGGCACAGTTTCCTATGAAAATACATTAAAAGCCAAATCATTTTTGAACACCCTTAACTCATCCATAAACTGTAGTGTATACAGTTGTATATATACAGCCATGTGGAGTTAACATGTTATGACAATGTAACAGTAACACAACAGGGTAATTTTGCAAAAATAATACACATTATTTACTAATAGAATTAGAATCTTCTTGTTTTAAATTTTTTTAAAGAAACATTCTTTTTCTTTTTTTATTTAAAGATTTTATTTATTTATTTTAAGAGAGGGAAGGGAGGGAGATAGAGAGAGAGAGAGAGAAATGTCAATGTGCGGTTGCTGGGGGTTATAGCCTGCAACCCAGGCAGGTACCCTGGCTGGGAATCGAACCTGGGACACTTTGGTTCCCAGCCTGCGCTCAATCCACTGAGCTACGCCAGCCAGGGCAGAATTAGAATCTTATTACATGGAGGTCTTCACACCATGAACAATAAGCATCTCCTCTGTAATAAGATTTTTTAATTTAATCTTTATTCTTTTTTCTCTTACTATAGAAAAAATTTTAATTGTACTTCTTTGTATTTTTGGTGGTTTCTCTAAGAATTATTATACACATATTTCTATTTTTATTCCATTTATAATTAATGTTGTATCACTTCACATAAACTATAAGAGACTTACATTTTCACACTCTATGCTATAATTGCCAATTTTATTTAATCTACCTATGGCTTGGAGACAAAGAAGGGCATATTAAAATCATGAAATAGTCAATCTATCAATAATACAGAACAATTATATATGCACCTAACAATGGAGCCCAAAAGAGCATGAGGCAAAAACTGATAGGATTGGAGGAAAAAACAGACAATTCAACTGTGCTAATCAGAGACTTCAAAATCCCACTTCCAATATGGATAGAATAACTAGACAAAAGAGCAACAAAGAAATTGAAGACTTGAATGGCACTGTAAACCAAGTAGACCTAAGACACATTTCCAGAACACTTCACTCATAGCAGAATACACATTCTTCTCAAGGACACATGGCAATTCTCTGGAACAGACCATATGTTAGGCCATAAAACATGCCTCCATACATTTAAAAGGGTTGAAGTCATATGAAGCATATTCTTTTAACTATCGTGGAATAAAACTAGCAATTGGTGACAGAAAAATATTTGAGAAATCCATAAATATGTGGAAATCAAATAACATATTCTTAAATAACTAATGGGTTAAAGAAAAAATCAAAAGGAATAACAGAAAATACATTCAGATGAATGAAAATGAAAACACAACATATCAAAACTTATGGGATGCAACAAAAGCAATACTCAGATGGAAATTTATAGCTATAAACACATTAAACACATGCATTAAAAATGAATATCTCAAATCAATAGCCTAATTTTCTATCATAAGAAAATAGAAAAAGAGTAAAATAAACCCAAAGAAAGCAGAAGGAAATAAATAATTAACATTAGAGAGAAAATAAATGGCATAGAGTATAGAAAACATTACAGAAAATAAACAAAATGAAAAGTTGGTTCTTTAAAAAATCAACAAAATTGATAGACTTTTAGCTAGCTTGACCAAGAAAAAAATAACTCACAAATTACTAAAATCAGGAATGGAAGTGACAACATCACTAAAGATCTTACAGAAATTACAAGGATTATAAGAGAACACCATGGACAATGGTACGCCAACAAACAAGGCAACCAGGGTAAAGTAAATAGATTCATGGGGACAAACCACCAAATCTGACTCAGGAAATAAAGAAAATATATCAACAGAACTACAACAAGTAAAAAGAATTGAATGGCAAACAAACAAAAAAATTCACACAGAAAAAAGCCCAGGACTAAATGACTTTTTGGTAAATTCTACTAACCAAATTAAGAATTAACACCAATTCTTCACAAACTCTTTCTAAAACAGAAGAGGAGGAAACATTTTCCAACTCACTCCCTATGAGGCCGTATTATAAAAATGAGCCAAAGATGGCCCTCTTTAATATTGATCCTAGACCACTTTCTTCTAACTCAAAGCCCACCGACACCAAATTCAAATTTTATACACAGTTATTTTAAATAGAGCCCCAAATAATCAAATTGTAGCCACTTAGAGCCTGCTTGTTTTGTATACCCCATGAAACTATACTGAACATCTGCTAGCCACACATAAAATAAATCCTAAATATACTATATACTGTACTATATATAGTATATATGTGAAGTACATAAAATATATATAAATATATGTACTATATATATACACGATAAACAGCCACTACTGCTTTCAGAGCTCTCTCACCTAGACTGCCTGCCATGCTGTTTAGAAATACCACCTATACGCTAAACCCCTTCTCCACCTCTTCTCTCCCTCAGGAGCTTTCTTGGCTTCCTCCTATTCTGGGTAGTGGTCCAGGTGCTGCAGCATGTGGATGGTCTCATGCTATGATTTTCCCAGCATGCAAACCTGTCAAAGCATCACCCAATCAAAGCTCATGTGTGCTACTGCGACCTTGTGTTCATATCATCTTCCTCAATCGGTGCCTGAATTTCTCAGTCTCATTGTAGGCCTATATAGGTAACCTTGACACAAAAACCACAGTCATAACAAAAACAAAAACAAAAAACTCTACAATCAATATCCCTTGTAAATATAGACATAAAAATCTTCAACAAAATGCTAACAACTGAATCCAGAAACATAAAAACAGGTTATGCACTATAACCAAGTAGAGGCCATATCAGGAATACAACATTGTTTCACACATAAAAATCAATAAATGTAATTCATCATATGAATAGAACAACATAAAAACCACATGAATGAATAGAATTAAAGACAAAAACTATAAAACTGTTAGAAGAAAATTTTAGTGTAAATCTTTGTGAAAATTGGATTAGTCGATGGTTCTTTAAATAAGATCCCCAAAATACAAGTACCAACAGAAAAATACAGATAAATTAAACTTGATCAAATTTTTTAAAATATTTATGTTTCAAAGAATACTATTAAGCAACTGAAAAAATAACTCACGTATGGGAAAAAATCTGCAAATCATATACCTAATACAAGTCAAGTAACCCAATTATACAAAAATTCCTGCAACCCCAAAACAAAAAGACAGATAACCCAATTAAAAACTTGTCAGAGGATATATATATATAGGTACTTCTCCAAGAAGATATACAAATGCCAATAAAAACCTGAAATAATGTTCAATGTAATTAGGTATCAGAAAAAAGCTTACCAAACCCACAATGAAATACCACTTCATATCCACTAGGATAGTTAGAGTCAACAAGATAGACAATAATAAGTATTAGCAAGGATATGAAAAAAATGGAAATCTCATACATTGCTGGCAGAAATGTAAAATGATGTAGCCACTTTTGAAAACACGTCTCTAGTTCTTAAAAAGTTAAACATAGAGCTTTCATTTCCCTGGATTTCCACTCAGCAAATAGCCAAAACTGAAAACATATATGCACACAAAACTTTGGGTGAATATTGAAAGCAGTAATTTTCATAAGTCAAAATGTGGAAACAACCCAAATGTCAGTTGAAGAACACCTACACAAAAGAGGCCCATACAAGGGAACAATGTTCAGAAATAAAAATTATGTACTGATACATGCTACATTGTGAATAAACCCTGAAAACATTACACTAAGTAAAAAAGACTAACTCGAAAGGCACATGTTCCCCTTTATACAAAATGTTCAGAGTAATCTAATTAATAGACTGTATATTTATGACAGCCAGGGGCTTCAATAAGGGGGGAATGGGGAATAATTGCTAATAGTCCAGAGCTTTATTGGGGTGATGAAACATTCTACAGTGGATTGTGTTCATGGTTACACAATTTTATGAACAAAATACAACTCATTAAATCGCATACTCTAAAAAGGTGATTTTCATGACATTTAAATTATATCTCAGTATTTTTAAAGAGGGGTCATAAAAATAACCATATGGATTTTAATGAAATTAAAAGAGATAAAACGTCTATTCTATTAACCTACATATTAATCATGAATGGTGATTTTTAGTCCTTTATGAAGATCTGATTTTTCATCCGGTATTTCTGTGTAGCCTGGAGGGCTTTAGCACTTCTTGTAACACAGATCTGCTGGAAACAAACTCCTTTGAAAATATCTTTTTTTTTATTGTTGTTCAAGTACAGTTGTCTGCATTTCCCCCCGCCACTCCCCCAACCTCAGGCAGCCCCCCTCCCTCCTCTGATTCCACCACATCTTGGTTTTGTCCATGTGTCCCTTATACATGTTCCTGGAAACCCTTCCCCACTTTGAAAATGTCTTTACTACATACACCTTTATGCTTGTAGAATATCTCCACTGAGTGCCAGGTTTGTTTGTTGTTTATTGTTGTTTTTCTTTCAGCACTCTGAAGAGTTTTACTGACTTCTCGATTTAACGTTTTGTGTTAATGAGAAGAAATCGGCTATAATTTATATTGCTGTTGGCCTCCAATAATATACACTTTTTTTCTAGCTGTTTTCAAAATTTTCTCTGTATCTTTTGCTTTCTGCAGTCTGACCATGAAATATACATGATGACTCTAGGTGTAGTTGTCTTTAATTTATCCTACTTAGTATTATGAGCTTCCTAAACAATGTAAATTTCTGTCTTTTTATCTTTTTTGTGTTAGTCTTTTTGACATTGTCACATACTACTATGGTGTTTTAAAACTATTCTTTTGAATATATTTTTCTCTGTGTTCTTTAGATTAAGTAACTTCTATTGATCGAACCCCCAGTTCACTAGCTGTTTTGTCAAATCCTGTTGGTTTTATAAACACATCCAGTGAACTTTTATTTCGAGTACGTCATTTTCCAGATCTAAAATTCCAGTGTCTGTTTTTGTTTCTATCACTGATTAGATTTTCTATTTATTAAGTAATTATGAGTATATGTTCCTGTATATTCTAGATATACATTAGCTGGATCATCTCAGTATTAGTCTCCATTGATTATTTTTCTCTTCAGTAGACATCACATTTTCCTATTTCTTTATATGCATGAATATTAATTTAGTACTGTACCTGCACATTATGAAAAGATATACTATTTAAACTCTAGATTCTGTTATATTTCTACAAAGAATACTGATTTTTAAAGCAAGCAGTATAGACTTAGCTAACCTCAACACTCTGATCCATGTCTCCCCAGTAGTGTGTGTGCTGGGAGGAGGCAGCAGCTACATTTTCTGCTCAGGACTTCCAGCCTTAGCTGGGCTACTTACGGTGCCCACTGTATGTGTTGTTTAGCTGTCAGGTGCAAGTTTAGGCAGAGTACATACAGAGAATTGGGGGCTTCTCATCTATGGCTTTCTCCTTCCTTGGATTTTCCCTTCAGTTTGGTGCTATGGTCCCCCAGAATGCTTTCCTCTGTGAGTTTTTATCTGAGTTTTAGTCAACCATTTTGGTATTGTCTGGTGTTAGCCCTAAGGGAAGAAGCCATAAAAATGGAGAAAAACACTCAATGTTGTTTCCTTCTTCCAAGTATTCACTTCTCTCAAGTTCTTGTCCATTTTTTTAATGTTCTTCTTTGCCTTCAAGTTTGGTTTTCTATGCTTGTCCAGAGTTCATAATTATTACCAGTAGGAAGGTTTATTTGATAGGAGTTACTCCACTATAACAAGAGTGGGTTCCCATGATTGGGCTGCAAAAATGGTGAAATCCATTCACATAGTAAACACACTTGGAGAAAAGAGAGACAACTAGAAACAATATATATGGTCAGTAATCATGTATGCATGTGTGGGTACCTGTTGCAGAGGCCAATGATCACTGGCTTCACTGAAGAACTTTCCTGTCTGAGGGCTATAAGAACAGGAAAATTATAGATGTGCACTTGAAATTCAGGGAGGTCTATGGAACAGAGAGGAGATAAGGAGATGAGCAAAACAATAAAGCTGGCATTGACCCTTGGGGATTGACAACAAGTCTCAGGTACAAGGGGAATAAGTTGAGGTATCTCCAGAATGCCTTCTGTGTTAGTTTGCTTAGGGCTGCAAGTTCAGATATAGTTTGTCCAGACACAAGCAAAATAGTAATCAAAAGATTTTTTGCTAGCCCTGGCTGGCGTAGCTCAGTGGATTGAGCATGGGCTGTGAACCAAACCATCACAGGTTCAATTCCCAGTCAGGGCACATGCTTGGGTTGCAGGCCACAGCCCCCAGAGAGAGAGAGAGAAACCACACATTGATGTTTCTCTCTCTCTCTCTCTCTTTCTCCCTCCCTTCCCTCTCTAAAAATAAATAAATAAAATGTAAAAAAAAAAGATTTTTTGCTATGACTACATACCTGAATCAAGTCAGGTACATTGAACATGGACTACAGAAGTCCACAGCTTATCAAAAACAGAGAGGGGACAAAATTCTTTTTTATGGGTCCAAGGTAGGTCCTTTCCTCACTAAAACTGGGCATGGACACTCTGATACTGCAAATTCTATTCTGGATGTGAAACTATCTACACCCCAAGCACACGGACTCACAGTAACGTGTTCTTCTGTGGATCAGACTGACCTAGAGAAAAACTGGATGCAGAAGAAGAAGAAGAAATGCTAGGAGAGACATTGTAGATGGCCCAGCCAAAGACCTCCATTGCAGAGAAGAAACTGAAGTCCAGAGAAGGGAAGCAGGTGATCAGGGTCCCAGAGCTACTTAGTAACACAGACAGGACCAAATTCTAAGGTTTGACTCTGAGTCTACTTGACTGAACTTGAATGATTCACCAGGCAACTACAATTTCCCCCAAAAGGGCTTATACTGAGCAATAGATGTCTTGCTTTCACATGCTGTGGCAAAAGAAATCAAGACTCATATTTACAAAACAGCAGTGCTTGATAACTCATTTCAAATCATTTAACAGTTTGCCAGCTGGTGTCTGTGAAAAGCTATGCTACCACTTACTTCACTGGTCCATTAGCTATTTCAGTAAATGTATCATTATTTGTCATACATTGTAAAAATAGAGTCTAAATCTAAGTTACTGGGTATTTTTGTTCATTATTCAGGTCTAAGAACCCATTTAGCTAATGCAGACATCATACATACCTTCCAAATAAAAGATGTGTTTTGGTAAATAACATTTTTATTGGCAGCACACAACCAGCTTCCATATTTGCAAAGAAACCTTTAGTTTTATTGCTAGGTATTTTTTTAATTAAAATGGTTTTTCCAAGAAATTTTCCCATTTCTTACAGTAAAAATGTTTAAATCATTTGGGAATTTTAAACACATCCTTTAAGTAATGGAAAAAGCCTGCATTTCCTACTAGCATAGAAGTGTCCTGAAGGCAAGGACTTTCTTTGCCTTCTTTATTATGGCATCTGCAGCACCAAGCATGGTGTCTATAATACAATATTCACCTACTAAGTATTGTTGGATGACTATACTATTGCTGAATGGGTGAATAAATGCAGAGATCTTTCTACTGGATTGAATCTCTCTATTTGCATGTAGCAGTTTGGGCAATGGGCATTTAACCACATGAAGGTTCAAGACAGAATTCATCAGGATACCTGTTGCTTCCTCCCTTGCCTCAACCTCAATTATAAAATCTCGTTTGCTTGGGCTAACATTCACATGAGGTGATAATTGCCAGCAACAGAATCTATTTGAAAAAATGGATCAAAGGTATAGAATGGACTACACTTCCATGTCATTCTTTCCCATTATCTCTACACACAGACATACCAGAGATCTTCCAGTAAAAAGCTTTTCACAGTATTTCATTTGCCATAGCAACACAATGCCTGTGGACTTCTCGAAGATAAAAGAATGTCTTCTTTTATATTCCAGGACAATGACAGCTTTATATTCCAGGGTTTATCACAATGCCTATTGCAGGGTAAATGCTCATTAAATACTGGTCAAAATAAGATAGTGAACAAAAACATCAGTAGGTATGTCCTACTTTGGGGAAACTGGACATTTGTTTTGTATTCCTTAATCTCAGTTCACAGTCAATTTTACAGAATCCCATCCATTGCAGGAAATTAGGTCTATCTGCAGAGTTTTAAAAATAAAAGACATTTATGACTACTTTCTCTGCATGGAGTTAAAGCTGTAACTTTAGAAACAAACAATATAGTGTTCCATTTGTTAAAAGAGATTTCTTTTGATTTTGCATTTTTTTTTGCAAACATCCCCTATGTTGCCAAATGAATACATGCCACTAACAAAGCCCACAGCTATTTAAGAGCCAACATAACAGATACACACTCCTAGAACCTTAGGAAAACACTGTGCTGAGCTCTTGCAAAATACCATTTTAGTTGCTGAGCTTAAACTAAACAATAGAGACCTTCAATCAATACTGAGGAAGGGCCATAGAGCCCTGAGGAAGAAAGATGAATTGCTCAGTAGTGACAGTCACGCCAGAGTCAGCTTCTTCAATGTAGCCCAAACTGGCAATTGAACAAGTGACTTGGATTTGGGTGGGTATGTTTTGATGTTGCTTTTGCCCTTTTTCTTGGTCAACATCTCACAACCAAGAACCCTTGTTCCAGTTTCCAATTTAGGACATTCTCCAATGTATTAGCCAATTCTGAAATTAGAAATCCAACTTGGTTTCCAGTTCTCTAATTAACGAGGGCACCCACAATATAGAAATGGAGGCAGAATTGTTCTATTTTAAAAGCCATGTTCATCTTTTTTGGAATCTAGCCAGTGATGATGAAGAGTTCATTAAGCTTCTTTAGACTAGTGTTCCATGTATTAGCTTCATTAATAACAATAATGGGCAAGAGTCTGTGTCAGCTGAAGAAGAATTGCCCACAGGATGTAAATACACTACTTGCATGTTCATCAACTACGTTCCTTGTTGGATTTGAGATTGAACAAAAATTTGTTATTACTCATATTATACATTAAGTTTATATTTTGCTATTAGTGGTCCCGAGGCCTTGCCAAGGTGTCTTTGAGAATTCTAATCTCTGGCTCCTTTTCATTTTGCTATGGGGGAGACTATAAAGAAAAGTGCAGAGAGGAATACATGTTTCATTTGTTGTACTCTTCCCCCTACTCTGCCTCAGACCCCTCCAGGCCTTCACACACACCTCTGCATCGATTCTACCTGGCTGCCTGACCTCCCGAATCTGCCCACTCCAACCCGTCACACAGTAATCCCCCTAAGACACAAATGTGACATGTCATCTCCCTGTCCCTTTAAAAAAAAACCTGTTGCTATCAAATATATAGTTTAGCTGTGCCTGACAGGCAAGACTATTTATAATTTGTTTCCCCGACTTCATCTCACTTACACATCTAACCCTACTAAATGCAATTGCTAATTATGTTCACATCTTTTCCCCATTACTTCATGCCCTTAGTCATGTTCGTCTCTCTGTTCTAAAACATCTGGTTGCCAATTTCCACATGACCTAATGCTAGCTCCAAGTTGGTAATAATTTTTTCTCTATTTTCAATTCCCATTTGTATTGAAATAACTGCTAAGCTCCATTTTTTCATATTTTATGTATTTGTTTCATTAAAGGTATTAGCTTGCTCTCCTTCCCTGCTTCAGACTTTAAAACCTTTGAGATTACAGGATGAGTCACAGACATGTTAATGTTCTGCATGACTTCAACAAACAAAGCCTGGTACATAATAGGAATTTACTAAGTGTGCACGAATGAATGAATGAATGAGAATTATTTCTTCTATATCAGACTGTTTTTCCAGTCCAACGATATGACAGGAACATGAGCCATTTAAGCAATGCAATCATCTAAGCCAAAGTGTGGGCTCTGAAAATCAGACTGAGTCTATATGCAACAGCTGAGGTGTCAAAACACATTAAAAATAATAATGCAAAAATAACCAGGTGTAATCTAAGCTAAGCATTTTTTTCTGCCACCTCTTCCTCCCATTCAACTTAGATTGTGTTCTATAATTATCATAGCTGCTTAAAGGCCCTATTTTCTGATGATTCTCAACTAGATAAAATACATATAACTTTCAGAGATTGAAAATACAAGCATAAGGAATAAACTAATTTTTTTAACTTATTAAATGTAATAAAGATACACCTTACTTGACATACTAATATTTTTTATCGACTATCCAACACTGGGAAATATTCAATTATCTCTTTGAGACTGATAATTCTAACTGCAACCCAGAAACTGGAGAATCTGGAGTGTAGTTTTTAAGTTAGTTAACAGAAGTGAAACCATTCAAATCACTGGACATTCATTCAAGACCTTCTATCAACAAACACCAAAAAAAACAATAAACAAACAAAAAAACAATTAAAAAAATGAGCAAAGGACCTGAATAGACCCTTTTCCAAAGAGGACATACAGATGTCCAATAGACATATGAAAAGATGCTCAACATCACTAATTTTTCATCAGAAAAAATGCAAATTAAAGCCTCATTGAGATACCATCTCACACCTGTCAGATGGGCTATCACCAATAAATCAAGAAACAACAAGTGCTGACAAGGATGTAGAGAAAGGGGAACCTTGTGCATTGCTGATGGGAATGCAGACTGGTGCAGCCGCTGTGGAAAGCAGTATGGAGATATCTCAAAAAATTAAAAATGGACCAGCTTTTTGACCCAGTGATCCTACTTCTGGAAATATATACAGTGAACACAAAACAGTAATTCAAAAGGACATAAGCACCCCTATGTTCAATGCAGCATTATTTACATTCACCAAGATAAGGAAGTAGCTGAAGTGTCCATCCATAGAAGAGTAGATAAAACAACTATGGAACATTTTTTAAAAAGACCTTCTATCAACTATATCTATCTATATATGTATATCTATCTATATCTCTATCTAGCTATCTATCTAGCTATCTATGGTGCTGTGGATGATAAAAGAAGACAGGGACCCTGCCCTCAAGATGCTCTGCCAAGGCCAATAATGATAAAATCTAACACCTAATCCTAGTGGGATTCACACTTTGGAAGAAGGCTGCACCAGTATCTGGGTGTGCCTCATGGCAGGAACAGTAAATCAGGGACAGGCTCTGCCTCTGCATGGAAGGGACCATGTCAATGCACTCTGCAGGACCAACTCTCCACCAAATTCTGTTGAACTTATATCTATTTTTTTCCTCATTTTGTTCCACTTACTTATATCCGCACTGCTACTACTTTCTTTAGTTGACGTTGGCATACTTTCTCACTGGATTAATTTATAGCCTTACAATAAATCTCCCTGCCTCATGTTTAGTTCTCTTCTAATCAAGCCTCCACAATGTTGTCTATAGAAACCTCTTTCAAAAATAGAAATATCAACATGTATTTTTCCTGCTAAAAATCTGCAAATCACTCCCCTGTTGCCTTTAAGTTAAATGAAAACTATTCAGCTCCCACCATGACCTGACTGTATTTCTCTAGCCACTTCTCCTGTTACTCTCAAACCTGCCATTAAGCTCCAGCCACACAACACAGCTCCTAGAAGGGCCCCACTGTCCCCTGCCCCCAGGGCTTTGCATAGGCTCTGTCCTCAGACTGCAGCTTTGTCCCACTCGGCTGCCTGCCCTGGGAATCTTCCAGTGGTTCTTCAAGGTTCACCCGACTCCCCTGACCTCAAAGTCCAGGAATTCCAGTCCAATCTCACTGTCAGGTTCACCTCTCTGGACTTGAGCAGCCTGGCTCTTTTGCTCGCCCAGTTATACAAGGCTTAATCAGTGGTCAGGATCCTGGAAATAAACCCCCAGTTTCCAGTAAATAAACTCTCCCTCACAAGCCTGCATGCACCTAATGCATTCCATTTTAACACTCCTGCTATTCTGCAGGAGCCAACATGATGTTCCCAAACTTGATCTCATCCTCAACTCAATGACGGTTAAGAAATTTCTGTTCTCCAATCCACCTAACCACCCACCCACCCACTGCTAACGGTATTAAAAAGGTCTATGTCAGTTGTTCTTGCTCTTAACTACTAAGGAACTCCAGGGTATTTTTAGCCCTGAAAACCATGAATGAATGATGGACCTATTACTAGAAAGTTTTGCTACCCCAAAAATCTGCTAGTGGTTTGAGAAATGTGACCTTGGACAAAGGAGTGGCAAAAATAGGACCTGCTCTCGGACAGAGAAGAGCAAGTGATCTGGGATAGAAATGAACCAGGCCATTCAGCAGAGAAAATGTGGAGAATCTGGATTCACAAGTACGATGAGATGCAAACACCTATACGCACTTAGAATCAATCAAAACTTCTTACAGTGACCTATTAGGATGTATACAAGGTGACCCTGTGTAACCCCAGTTTCATTCTCTACCCCTCTCATTAGCTTCAGGCATTCTGCCAGCCATTAGGCCCTACATGTATTAAGTCCTTTCCCCACACAGGGCCCTTTGCATTTGCTAGTACCTCTGCTTGGAATAAACAGGTGCTTCGTGTCTGTATCTTTCCCTTCCTTCGGGTCACAGTTCAAAATGTCAGCTTCTCCAAATGGCTGTCACGAACCATCCCACTTCCAGGAACCCACATCTCATTATTCACTTCCCATCTCATTATTCAGCATATAACTCTACTTCTCTCCCCTTAGCCCTTGCCATGGGCTAAAAATACTTGGCTTGTTTATTTTCTGTCTTCTCAAGACAAGAACCTTCACTTTCAGTTCACTGCAGTATGCCCAGCATACTGTGTCTGGTACTCTGTAGGAGTTCAATATTAGTGGACTGAACAGAAAAAATGAGTGAATGAATGAATGAATGAGTCACAGAAGAAATAAAGAAATAACATATAATAAGGTTTCTGTTTCTAAAAAACTGACCTTAAGTCAAGTGATCAGAACTTCTGCTTCTATGACCTCCTCACACAGAGTTTGGGAGACCTAATCAAGCCATCAACTTGAATTAATTTGGTCCACAAATCTTTGTAATCCGTCAAGCCTAATGGAGTGGCCAAGTATGAAGAGGGTATGATTGTTGGATGAAGAAAGATTTGCTTAAAATTCATGTGGAGGCTCTTAAGCAACCTTCAGGGGAGAAAGCACACTCTTTCTCTGCAACCTTCGGCCAGGACAGCCATCAGGATGGGCCCAGGTCTGGAGCAGAGGACCTTGGAGAGACTGTGTTCTGTTGCCTTGGTTCCCATGAGAATGGGCAGAAATCCCTGATAGATTTCACTATAAAAAAATAAAATCCTTGGCTTCATCTGTTTACTGCATATATTCACTCCATCCATGAGTAGGATGCTTTTCACCACAAAGTCTGCAAGGCTGCGATAGCATAGTGCTTGCCACACAGGTATTTATTTGTCCCCATGCATTCTGACTGATTGCGGTGGTTTTCAAATGTCCTCATATTCTCTGATGAGTCTCTCTACAAAGGTGGAGTGTAATTCCTCACCACTCCTTTATTTTTTGTTTTTGTTTTTTAAGTATATTTTATTGATTATGCTATTACAAATGTCCCACTTTTTTCCTTCTCATTATCCTCCTCTACCCTGCAATGCTCCCCTCCCCCTCCAGCATTCCCCACCCCCACAGTTCATGTCCATGGGTCATACATACAAGTTCTTTGGTTTTTCCATTTTTTATACTATTCTTAACCTCCCCCTGACTATTTTGTGCCTACCTATTCTGCTTCTTCTTCGCTGTACCTTTTCAGTTCATTGTCCACCTCTCCCTCCCTGCTAATAACCCTCCATCTGAACTCCATTTCTGTGATTCTGTTCCTCTTCTAGTTGTTTGCTTAGTTTTAGTTTTTTTGTTTTTTAGGTACAGTTGTTGATAGTTGTGGGATTGTTGGCATTTTATTGTTCATGGACATTGATCTTCTATTTCTTAGGTAAGTTCTTTTAACATTTTATATAAGGGCTTGGTGATGGTGAACTCCTTTAACTTGACCTTATCTGGGAAGCGCTTTATCTGCCCTTCCATTCTAAATGATAGCTTTGCTGAATTAGAGTAATCTTGGATGTAGGTCCTTGCCTTTCATGACTTCAAATACTGCTTTCTGCCCCTTCTTACCTGTAAGGTTTCTTTTGAGAAATCAGATGATGATCTTATGGGAACACCTTTGTAGGTAACTGTCTCCTTTCCTCTTGCTGCTTTTAAGATTCTCTCCTTATCTTTAATCTTGCATAATTATGATGTGCCTTGGTATGCTCCTCCTTGAGTCCAATTTCTTTGGGACTCTCTGGGCTTCTTGGACTTTCTGGAAGTCTATTTCCTTTGCAAGATTAGGTAAGTTTTCCTTCATTATTTGTTCAAATAGGTACCACTCCTTTAATACAAATGGATATTGACTTCTAGTTAATAGGATATGATGGAAGTGATGCCAGGTGACCTTCAAAGAATTAAGAAAGATAGCTTCCACCTGATGGATGGCTGGCTCTACAGGAAGCCAGACACCACATCATACGTACATTCAAAACCCCTGGGGCATGTCCATGAGGAGAAAAGCGGAGGTCTCCTGCCAACAGGAAAATGTGTGAACCACATTTTCTACTTTCTTTTATTTGGCTTTTAAATTTACATATTGTTCTCTCCTCTGTGTATAGTTACACAGGTTTTGACAAACACATAGCCACCACCACAGCAAGGTACGGACAAGTCTCGTCACCCCTCCAATTCCCTGTTATTGCCCTTTGTAGTCAACCTCTTTCCCTCCCCTACTGCCAGTGCCTGACAACCACTAACCTGTTTTGCAGAATGAAAGCAACCACCCTTAAAAGTAGGACGGCACTCCAGGCCCCTGTCTCAGCTGCAGGGTTGTGAGAATGCTCAAGCCAGAATGACCCCAGCCAAGCTGACCCCAAATCCCCCACAGAACCTACAAGTCATCATAAATGTCTAGTGTTGTTTCCAGCCACTAAGTTTCGAGGTAATTGTTACACAGCAACAGCTGCACTGGTTGCCTTTAGAAACTGTTCATGTTAACCAAGAAATTCCACCAGTCTGGAAACAGATCCAGAGCCCAAGTTCCATTGCACAGGTAACTTGGGTTACCTGAAGGTACAGGAGAGTCACTGAATAGTATGACTAAGCTGTTCCCTGTCTGAGATGTAGGCAAAGGCCAAACTAAAATTAAGTGAAATGGAATATGAGGCAGCCAATCCACTATTACCTGAAAGTTCACAGCAGGAATCATTTAAAAAGTAAAAATCCCTCACTCTAGTATTATGCTTATTCTGAAGGAACACTGGTCATTCTGACTCACACACTACTTCTCATGATTGGAAGTCCTACATGAGCTTCCTGTGTCTTCTGGAAACTAACCCCCATTCCTACTAATAAAGGTGGAAGTTATATTAGAGAGGGAGTAATAAATTCGAGTGGCTTCTCTAGAAGCGTGTTTTCACAGAACTTGGCTTCTGAATCCCAGGCCTTATGAATAGTGAATATGATTTCTTTGCATTTCTATATTCATCCCAGCTAAGATGGAATCATAAATGTGGGGAAAACTCCTTTATTAAATGTACACAATGTACTTTGCAAAGCACTCATTCCCAGAAGACCGAGAATTGACTGTGCCCACTATCTACTTGAGTTCAAAGCAAGTTTTATACTGAAATATACAAGCTCCCAAATTTAACCATTTTGAAACAAAAGGGTTAATTATCAGAGTTCTAGTTAGTCAATAATGAATCACTGGAAATTGGGCCTACAATGAGGATTCCTGGCTCTCGCCATAACTTAGAAAGGGACAGCCACTTCATTTCTCTGGGCCTCAGAATCCTGCTCTTGTAAAAATAAGGGACATAATTCAATTATGTTTTTTATGTTCTTTCCATAAAATATCATGTTTTTATGGTGCTCAAAAACCATGATGTTTTCAAGTAAGCTCTTTTGCCTGTGTCTTTAAATGAGAATAACACCAGAATAGTCCAGTTCAGTGATTTTCAACCATTTTTTCATCTCATGGCACACATATTTACTAAAATTCTATGGGACACCAAAATATATGTTATTTTTTGCCAATCTGACAAAAAATACATATATATTTGATTCACCAAAAAATAATAATAGTAATTACCTACCCTTTTTGCTCCAAAGTGACTTTTTTAAAAAATCAGGTGCCTATATTTGTATATAGGGATTTATGGTACCAAGAATTAACCAATCACACACAACCCCATTATGTGATGTGACCAGTAAGATGCAATTCTATTATATGAACTATATATCTATGGTTTGAGATGGGGCATTCATACCAGATAGCTATTGTTGTGTTGGCTGTTGTCGTTTTTTAAACTGACAATCTAAGGGAAAAGAAGTCAGTGCCCTTGACTAAATAGTCAAGTATTGCTTGTTTTAAAAATTCTTGTGGCATGCCACTTGAAAATCACTGCCCTAGTTTCCTCTGAAACAATGAAATAACTACATTTTTCAATCTTAAAACTTGTAAAAGAATACATAATAAAAGTCTGCAATATGAATCTTTTGTTTTCACCTAACTATAATTTCATAATTTATACTGTTACATAAGAAACTGCTTTATATTTGTGTTCTATGCTGACAAGAAGAATTTAAACTATAAAGCAAACCTCTAAAGTACTTTCTGACCATTAAATTTTATCATTCCATAATTCAAAAGCTTCCTTTGTATTCTCCATTAGATTCTAAATTCAGAAAGAGGTGACTGATTTTCTTAACAAATTAAAACTTGGAAGGAGAGACAAATACCATCTGTTTTCCAGAATGAATATCACTAAAGTTGAGTCAGTAACCAGGTTATGCATATTAATAACTAGATCAATTCCACTTAAAATTCTTTGTCATCCTATAAAAATAACTTCTTTTAAAAAAGAATTGATCTTCCACTTCAAGCAAAGGAAGGCAAGAATGTCGACACCATTCTATAGTTTCCAATGGCTAAATAGTGTGAATACACACAAATACAGGTATAAGAGTTTTGTGCTATTAAAATATATACAAATAATAGGTAGAAAGTTATGTGGAGGTTACATGATTCAAGGGCAATATACACAAATCAACTGCATTTTTATATATCAGTAACAAACATACACAAATGAAATTTCAAAAAATGTAACATACTACTGTTAAAGAACACAACATACCTGAGGAAAATTTTAACAAATATGCTTAAAACTTTTACACTGAGAACTGCAGATAGAATCTGCAGATAGAACTGATAGAATTTTATAGAACACATAGAGAGATATAGGATGTTCACGAATTGGAATATTCATTATTGTGAAGAATTTAAATAAATTCTCTCCAAATTGATCTACAGATTTAATTCAAACCCATTCTATATTACAAAGTTTTCTATGTAGAGATTAAAAAGATAATTATAAAAGTTACATAGAAATGCAAAGGATTTAGAACAGTCAACAATTTCTAGAAAGAAGAACAAACCTGGAGAAATCGCACTACCTACCGGTAATATCCAGCCTCCTGTAATGCTCAGAAAAATCAATACTATGTCATCCTGGCATAAAGATGGTGGAAGAAATCAATGGAACACAATAGATTGTACAGAAATAGACTTACACGTAATCAATAGATTTTTAATAAAGGTGCAAAGACAATTCAATGGGGAAAAGAAAATATTTTCAACAAATTTTCTGTAACAACCTGGTAAATGAATTAAAACAAAATTAATTTCAACTTCTACCTTATATCATATATAAAAGTTATTTGAGATACACCATAATCATAGATGTAAAAGCTAAAATAAAAAACTTTGTAGAAAAGAACTTACAGAATGCCTTTGATCGTGGGTGTAGACAAAGATTATTGTAGGCAGGACACAAAAAGCAATAATCACAAAAAGAAAAAGAGGAGATAAATTAGACTTCCATAATGTAAATGTCTGCCCACCAGATAGTCTTTAAAAGAGTGAGGATCCATGTCACAGAGTAGGAGAAAAATAGTAACAATGCATATATCTGACAAAGGATTTGTATCAATAATACATGAAAACCTTCTACCTAACAGTTACTCAATAATAAAAAAGGCAAACAACCAAATTTTGAAAAATATAGACAAAAGACACGAACAGGCACTTCTCAAAGAAAGATACACAAATGACCGATAAGCACAATTAAAAAAGCACTTGGCATCTTCATCAATATGGAAAAACCAATGAAAGCCATCATGAAATACTCGCCTGTACTCACTAGAGTGGCTAAAATTTAAAGCCTGGCGAAAACACATGTTGGTGAGAATACAGAATTCATATACAGTACTTTCCTTTTATCTGTAGGAACTATGTTCCAAGAATCCCCAGTGGATGCCTGCAACCACAGGTAGTACCAAACCCTCTACATGCTACGTTTTGTTCTACACATAAATAACCATGATGTTTGATTACCAGTTAGGCACAGGAAGAGATTAACAACAGTAACTAATAATAAAATTGAACAATTATATCAGTGTACTGTAATAAAAGTTATGTCAATGGCTTTGGGGCCATTATTAAGTAAAATAAGGATGCCTTGAACACAAGCAGGGTGGTACCACAGCGGCGGACCCGGTGACTGAGATGGCTACTATGTGACTAAGGGGAGAGAAGCACATACAGAGCGCATAAGCTAAACAAAGACATGGGCCGCATCCCAGGTGGGACTGAGCGGGATGGTGCACAATTTCCTCATGTTACAGGGCAGCGCTCGACTTAAAACTTGGGAACCATTTATCTCTGGAATTTTCCATTTAATATTTTCAGACCCTTGTTGACCATAACCGAAACCAGGGAAAGTGAAACTGTGGATAAGGGGGTATGTTTCTTTTGAGAATGCAAAATAATGAAACTACTCTGAAAAATATTGGGGCAGTTTCTTACATAGTTCAAAATGCATCCAACTTAAGACCCACCTATTCTACTCCTAAGAATTTACCAAAAGAATTAAAACATGTCAATCACAACAACAACAGCAAAATGTTCACGGAAGTTTTATTCTAAACAGTACTCAAAAATCAAAAGGAGAATGGATGTACAAACTGTGCTAGTACTCTGTAAGAAAGGCTACTCTGCATTATAGGCAACAAGTGGATACATTTCAAAAACAATATGCTACGCAAAAAAAGATACACACACACACACACAATAGATACTTTCTGCTCCCATTTATATGGGGTCTTAGAGCAGGCAAAACTAACCTATGGTGCAAAAATAAGAAAAGTGGTTCCCTGGAACAGGAGTTGTAGGATTGACTGGGGAGGAGCACGTGGGGGTTTTCTTGACAAGGGTGTGGATTACAAGGTGTTTGAATGGTTAAAACTCATTCAACTGTAACACTTAATATCTTTTCATGGGACGATACATAAAATATACAACATTTTTTTGAAATTTAGAAGAAAAACATCATAAATCATTTCCTGTGAAAATTATTTAATCAGGATCTTTTTAGAATTGAAAATGATTGCCATGTTAAAATGTAGGATTTTAGGTGATTTTTAAATATTGTTTTTGCTGTTTATTTATCCACTTGGCAATTATTGGGTACCTACTATGTGGCTGTCACTGTTCTAGATGATTTGAACACATCAGTGAGCAAAACAGTAAGGGATGCTTTCGAGTTGCTAACAATTCATGGGGGAGCAGGGAGAAAAACGGATGACCAGGTAAACCATAGTAACCAAGTAAACACACTGCTTAAAAAGCTGAGACGTGCTGGGAAAGAAAGCCCGGGGCATTGCCATATTATCCTCCAACTGCTCGATGCCACTTTTTAAAAAGTGACGGCTATGCCTTCGATAACTGATTAGCATTTGTGCCCTTATTAATTAATTGATCATGCATTAGAAGTGTTCTAGAAATAGGGGTGTGTCTGTGTGTGTATGTGTTTTAAAATGTGCTGAGTTATCATCATTGCTTTATTCCTTGAGCTTCTGCAATATTTAATGCTGGAATGAACATATGTCAAGATGTCACCAGGGGTAGGGGAAAAGGCTGGTTTCAAGGACTCCGAGTTCCATGCTAATTGCATTTCACTGTTACCACGTCATAGCCACATTGAGTTATCAAGTCAAAGAGCAGCCCTCTTTGTCTTCTGTGGAAAAGGCAAGCTGCTCCGACGCAGCAGAATTCAGACGCCCATGTCATTAAGATGTGGTTGCACATAAAAGGTGCAGCAGGGATAATTCAACATTGACAAGAAGAATGTACTCTAGGAATAATTTTCCCATATGTTGTGATATCCGGCACAAAACATAAGTCCTGCTTTTCCCCTTCAGTGCCCTGCCATGAAGGAACCACTGAGTCAGATTGTTATCTGCCAGTAACAGTGAGTCAGGGCAGGCCTTCAGCTATGGGGAGACTCCTCCTGCATTGTCTCCACAAGACATAGACTGAGAACATGAGAAATCCCCCAACAAACAGCAGTAATAACAATGACTCCAAAGTTTCTGCAATGAGATCATTCAACATAGAAAAATATTAAATCCGTTTTGTTTTTCTATAGCTAGAAAACATACACAAAAGCAAAGTGTTGTTAATGTTTGCTTTTATTTGTCATTTTCAATCACATTTCTTAGAATAATCAGTTTCTAATCAAGCTCTACAGATATACCAATTGACTTCTGATCTTAAATATATGCTGGATTCTTTCTTAATAATGTGTTTATTTGCCAGGTAGCCAACAGCTTCTATTTTCCTGTCTCTTTGCCTAGACATATAACCCTGCTCACATGGAATGCCTTTGTACCGCTGAAATGCTACACACCTTTCTAATTCCACCTCAAGTCCCTCTCCTTGGTGAAATCTTCCTCACCAGTAGCATCAGAAGTGACTTGTCCCTTCTTTCGGCTCATACAGCACGATCTTCTATCCCACTTACTTGGTCTAGAATTGTAACAGGTTATATCCTGACTACAATGACCACTCTCAGAGGCTCATGGCCTGCTTGGGACAATAAAAACTGTAGGCTCTACACACAGAACTATTTTAAATCTAGGCTGCATTTGCGAAATTGATTTGCAAACTTTGTTATTATGGCTATTGTGAATGATGATTCCCTGGCCAGCCTACAACAGCTTACGTCACGCAGACAACCTCTGACGTCTAGTGTTAACAGCATCCTTCACAGGATTATTTTCTCAGAAATATATGCCATTTTTTCCTACACTGCCAACATTGAGTTGATCAAAAATGTTTAGGTGATCAAAAATGCTTAAACAGTTATTGACGATGAAATAATCTATAAATTCCATCAAAAACAGCTACCTGGCTGCCTAAGAAACCCACAGGACTGATCCTCACCCTACAGTTTCCGGGTTTCTGCTCAGCAGCCTCTGCGAAACCTCACACAAACTTTGAATGCTGCATGGTTTCCATCAAATGGAAAAAATACCTGTCAAATGGGGTGGGGTAGCCAGGAACCGTGGCACACAGCACCATCTTGCCTCAGTTTCCAGGCTATTTCTGTTAAAGGAGCTAGGCCTTGCTAGAAGCCATCGAGTGGAGTCAGTGCATTGCCCTGTTTGGGCTGAATTCTTAATAGCACAAAAGTTTGAATAAGAAAATGCTACTTGGCCTTTTTTAGCATCTTCTCTCCTACTGTTCATGTACAAAAGCGTTTGTTAGAGAAGATGTTTAAAGATGAAACAAAGGACATGAAATCTGATTTGTGGATGGGTGGCTTTGATCTGAAAAACAGTCGATGAAAATATGGAAATAAACTCTTTGAAACAAAGGAGATCACAAAAACTGAGCTAGTTTTCTGCTCATTTCCTTTTTCTTCTATTCCTTTCAGATGAGCCTAATTAATAGGAATAATCACACCAATCTGTGAAAATGTAGCCTTTCTCTGAAAGCCCAGTTCTGGGGCAGAAATTCGCAGAGTTTCTCTTACCTCTTAGTTCCCCCATATCCAGAGTTGTCCCAAGTTGTTCTAACAAAGCCACTCTTGCTGCATTCTTTTTGTGTTTCTTGCCATCGTAATGTTGCTGGGCCATCAGAGGATTATTAAACCAGGCTGCACAGAGCCCACAGTATCTGTCTGAGTCTCTTCTCTGGTAGGGAGACGCGACCACCGGACCAGTGTCCACCCTCGGAGGCTTAAGTGAGCTGAGGGGGGTTGCTGTGAAGGCAAACAACCAGAGAGAAGCACAAGCCTGGTTAGTGCACTTGTCCTCAGTCTCCGGAGGTGAAGCATCTCAGATTCATCACAGAGCTCAAAAAGCCAAGAGTTTATTGAGGACGGAAAAATAATCTTTGCCAGCCTTTGCGCTTTGAAGTCAGGATACAATAAATATTCCTAATTTATTGAGGTCAGAGTTCTCACTTTGTTATGCTTACCTCTGCTAGGAGACTATTCCTTATAAAGAAAAAAAAAGATTTTTAAAAATAAACTCTTGGAGATTAGGAATGGTCTGTTAATCAAATTGAAGCAAACCATGAAGTAAACATTGAACAAACATGACTTGAAATACCCTGAATGAATGAATGAATGAATGAATGAGACATTTGTGTGTCATAAATGAAATTACCGATAAAGGATTTGCCCAAATGGTAGCAGATCGTTCAGTGACATGGATTGTACCAATTGATAAAATCATGCTGATTTCACTGTCAGTTACTTCTGTTTATTGTGATAGGTTATTTTCAAACTATACCTGCTAAAATAATGTTGAAAGTACATTAAAAAAAAGGCAAATACCACAGAGCTGATGTTACTTGTCTAAACTGAAAAGGTATCACTATCAGTATTTTGAGATTGCACAGTCCCAGCTATTAATTTAACACATTCCGTTGTAAGCTTATAGGGTTTTTTTGGTCCAGGCAAAAAAATATAAATAAAAATAAATAAATACACCTGCAACTTGAAGTTTACTAACAGAAAGTAAAAAATAAGTTTTTTATACATCACAACATAAAAGCTGCTTTCATCCTCATAACAACTGTGACTCTGATTACTGCCCCACTTCCCAGAGGATGGACTTCGGAGATGCCAAGTGATTCTTTAAAATGTTTTATTTATTTATATTTAGAGAGGGGAAGGGAGGGAGACAGAGAAGGAGAGAAACATCAGTGTGTGGCTGCCTGTCTCTCGCCCCGCACTGGGGACCTGGCCTGCAACCCAGGCATGTGCCCTGACTGGGAATCAAACTGGTGACCCTCTGGTTTGCAGGCCAGAGCTCAATCCACTGAGCCACACCAGCCAGGGCAGAGATGCCAAGTGATTTACTGAAGGTGAGATATCTAGTTACGGGAGAGGTAGGACTCCATGCCAAATCCTTAATTTCTAAGACCAATGTTTCCTCTCATACCCCTAAGGACTCTTTTCACGCTTCTTAATAAGCAAAGGGATTTTTTTTCTAAACCTCAGTCATGTTTGTATTTTATATAGGATTTAATTTAATTAGGGGAATTTTTTATTCTAATATTTTGGCAAAGAAAAAGAAATGTAAATTCTCACATAGCCTAGCCAAAATGCCATATAGCAGTATTTCTGTTTGTCGTTTTCTCTGTGATGTGGAAGGCAGCTGGCAAAACCATGAAAATTGGCATCATTCTAAGAAAAAGCTGAGGTACAGAACCTCAATAGCAAGTTAAGCAACCACTTAATTAACCCTCCAAGCTCTCAAATAACTTTTCTGTGGACTTTCCCTTTTTTAGATTAAATAACTGACATAGAAGTTAGTATTTGCTAAATGACATTTTAATTTAAGGAATGCCTGTTACTACATCTTGAGAAAGTCTTTTCCTCTCTACCCAGAGATTTCGTCAGATCAGGATGTTTTCACCAGCTTGGATGGAGCCACGGTATTGTTTCTGTGAGGACTTAGAGAGATAATACACTTCTTAAAAGCTTCATGGCCACCTTCCGTGGTAAATCACTGTGTGAAAACGAACCTCAAGCGTGAGCACACCATCCAAGCAGCCACCCCGAGTCACTCTGCGGGGGCCTGGAAACCCGAACAGAAAGCTGCAAATACGCAGTTGACCTGCGTGTGAAAGGCCTACCATCCACTTTTCTGAAGGAAATTGGATTTTGCTCCCCAAGTTTCCTGTATCCTTATCAATTTCTGAGGATTTATAGCTGCCTATTGTTTTTGATGACAACGGAAAACATATCAAATGTTCACGATCTGAACGAATGCTCATCCTCGAAGCATAATTTACTTTTCTCTAAACTGGGCCCCAGAAAAACCCTTCAGAGTCTACTTTGTCAATTGATACTTTATATACCACATTCTAGCAGGAGCGATGCACGATAGAGTGTTTGTCAAATAAGATAGTAATCTTATCTTGCTTTTAAGAAAATACTCTGAGGCTGTGTCTGCATTATAGCCTCTCCTCTCTAATAATTCTATCCTCTGTATAGCCCGGAATATTAATGCTTTGTTTCCAACTGTCTTCACCAATCTCAACCCAGTTTGTATTTCGTATAAAGGCAAACCAAGTAGTGTGAGGGGAGTGGAAACAGCTTTGAATCAAAGTCCGCCATCAAGGTTGGGCTGGACTCCCCCACCACTGGCCTGTATAACATTTGGCAACATCTCTGATGTCTCTGGTTCCCACAACTTTAACATTCAGGGTCACCATCTCTTTACAGTCCACAGTGTGAGTGACAGAACAAGTTGCAGAAGCTCAGTCTCTCTTATGGCTTTAACCAGATGCCAAATAACAGAACTGTGTACCAGGAGAGTATTTTCCAGGTTATAGTGCTAAATCTGTATGAATACTTGGACCATAACGCCCACATTTCTTTGGCAAAATATATTATTTTCATAAAGTACATACAAAGTAGGATAAAGATTATCCTTTGGTTTAAAACATGTTTTTAACAAAACTGGTTAGTTGGCGTGGAGTTAATTTTTATTTTACTTCCATGCTTTATATTTTCATTTTAGTTGCAAATACATCTAGCTAAAGTGGAGGCGGGAAAACAGAGACAACTGTACTTGAACAACAATTTAAAAAATTGTTTAAATAATGCTGTGGAATTACCCCAAATAAGTAAGTAAGTAAGTAAGTAAATAAATAAATAAATAAATATTGACTTCACTCTCTTTATGTAGAACTTAAAACCAAGAGTGAATTCTTGAAAACCAGTGGTTTCCAAGGTTGGACGAACATTAGACTCACCAAGAGCTTTAAAAAGTCTCTATATCCAGGTTGCCCCCCAGACCAATTATATTAGAACCTCAGAGGAGGAGCCGGGCAGGAGGAGGCTTTTAGCACCTTCCTCCCCCGCCACGGTCACCCATCTCTCTAATGCACCACCAACACTGTGAACCGCTGACCTCTGTACTGCCAAGTTTTATTTAAAGTGACTTATTTTAAAGTCTCCTTGGATCTTCACATAAGACAAAGTCTCATGTTACATCTAACAGCAATGGAGCAAAATTTTTGTAGGCAATAACCAAAATGTCACATCTTTATCTGTGAGACAGGAAGGAATAATGATTACTTGGTATTTTCTTAAAACCCAATCAGTTTTCGATTTCGCCAAGATATAAAAGGTTCTTCAAAATAGTAGCTGATAGTATGCATTAATATGATGAAAGTTAAAAAGCAGTTCTAATTTCTTTCCACATGCAGAAACTTGGATACACCTTGAGCTGCTGGACCTTCTACCTTGGATAGGCAGGCACCATCTTCAGCCTGGTCTGCTGCTGTGTGCCAGCCCTCTCCACGTGGCAGCTAAACACCTGTCCCTCTGGGGCTTCTTGATCCCATCTGTTCTGTGAGGCCCCAAGGCCCTAACAACCTCCTTGTAATTGTGTGTGTGTGTGTGTGTGTGTGTGTGTAAGAGAATTTCAATAGATCATAATACTAATACTTTGATACTTAATGCTTTTGTGTTTGCTGTCTTCCAGAGTCCTTTATTTTAATTCATAAAAAAATTAAAAACTCTGAAATTTAAAACTATCTTTGTGATTTTTTTGTCATCAAAACTGGATCCAAATTAACAAAAGTCCATTTATAGTCTATATACACTTATATTACTTAGTTTAAAAACATACATATTGCAAAAGAATTACTTATATCTCAGATCATGATGTGCTATTTCAGATCCATAGAAACATATGTGGTACGTGTATTTTATTATATACCAAAACTCCTAAAATTTCTGATTTTCAAAATTCATTCAGCTCTAAATATTTTGAACAAAAGATCACAGGTCTGTAGCCAGTTCAGAGTAAACTCAAATTATTTTCATGATTGAGACAGTTCAAATAAGTCACTGTCCAAAACTTGAGTCTCAGAACCACCTGAGACTGGCATAATTTTCAATGTCATTTTTAGTGCTTTGCACGTTTGTCAAGAAGCCAGATCTCGACAGCCATTTGCAGCTGTCTGGAGCACCTCTGTCCTATATTTGTTTCTTCCTGGAAAACAACTACAGTTGATCTAATACCAACACTATTTCCTGAGCATCCTGTGCGTGCCTCCCACAGAACACACCCTCACTCCCATGTAACACTGCATTCGGCCAGACTCTCCAGGAGGCCAGCACCTTGTGTGGTGGCAGACACACAGGGTATATATACATCATGCCTTCTGTTGAATTAACTAATTAATGCTCTTCACATGCAAAGTGGGTAAAGTTAACTGGTAACCAGAGTTTTCTTTTTTCTTCTAACTTGTATCCTTCAGCACTTGAGTCGAGGTAGATAGTAACAAATAAGTGACAAGATTATGGGGAAGTGAAGGCTAAATTCTGGAAGGGCAACAGGCCAGAGTATAAGCACATATCCCACTCTCGTCTGTCTTTTGGATTCAACTGTATGTTTTGAAGATCAGTATTCTTTGACTCGTATTCCTTTGCCACAGTAACCTATGCCCATACATTTCAGAGAGTGCAAATATGCACACTGTTCTAGAAATTTCACTTTTGAACAGGAAGCCACCTGCTCTGATTTGTTTATCGTGACATCCAAACCCTCACTCTGAGCTTCTGGGCTGATACTAACCACCCGAGTTTGACCAGGGCTGAGAGGGCTCCTGGAACATTTGTGCCAAAGCTAAAAGTCCTGGGCAATCTGGAATGAGTTGGTCACCCTAGCTTCTGGGGTCAGACTTCAGTTAACATCACAATGGAGAAACAGGAATTAGTAAAATGTTTGGAAATAATTGTTCAAGAGCCTAGGGCAGGTGCGCTTTCTACCAACTAGAAAGGATCCACCAATAAATAGATCCCAAAGTTTCACTTGTCAATCTACCAAGTGGGTTTCCTTAGCTGGGTTAGGGGGTAACACAGTCGGCCATCAATGGGATGTTCACCTGCTTGTCTACCTTTTGAACCAGGGACACGGGTGCCCTTCAACTGCCCTGCCTCCATGTGGGGCTTCCACAAACATCTCCCCTTCTCTCTCTGATGCTAAAGAGCTTTAGGATAACACAAATTAGCCCATTCTCAAAAAGGACTTGGGGTTTTTTAAATAGTTTGAGGAATTTATTCATTTTAAGATGTGCCTTTCTCACCTACAGTACTCTTAATCATGATACAAATTCTGGGTTGTGTGATATGTTGCAATTAATATGAGGGGGAACCCCCCTAAACCAGAATTATCTACTGGAGGGAGGGCCCCTTGTAGCACAGGCTTCCCTCACTGAATGAGTGTTCTAGGAGCCCATTTGTATCTGTACCAGCTGGAGTTGTTGTGAGAGGCTGTGTTAGACTTCAGTGAAATTTTTTTGAAACTTTCAACACGTTTTTCCTATTTCACAATGGGTGATTTATGAGCACATCTGCCCATACCGTGCTGAATGTTCGGCAGGTTTTGACCAAGAATAGCATGAGCTCTGGGCCCACCCTCCCTATTCACCTGATCTTGCCCTGAGTGACTTTTTTTTTCTTTCTCCAGATGAAAAAAGCCCTGAACGCAAACCATTTTGCCAGTGTGTAAGAGGTGAAACAAAAAACAGCAGAAGCACAAAAAGGCATCAAAGTCAGTACGTAAAAAACTATTTTGAGCAGTGGAAAAACATCTCAATAGGTGTATTGCATCAAATGGAGAGTACTTTGAAGGTGACTGAAGTTTAAACATGAAGAATAAATGTACATTTCTTAATAAATAAATTCCTTTTGGGGGGTTCCCCCTCATATATTATGTCTATACCATGCATCTTCTTAAGTTGCCCCAAATCCCATTTGACCAATGGGGGCAGCTTGAAGTTCAGAAGGATACATCAATCACATTAGACCCCCTAATAATAAGCAGCAAAGAAAATGGCAGAGGCTAGATTGTGGGTCTCTAAGACCAGCACCATATTTCGATGTCAACTAGTTTCTTATGATGCCGAGGGAGCAACAGGTTAAATGAACATACAGATAAACGTTAGAGTCGGGACACATTTCCTAGGCTTCAACACCTGTTCTCGGTGGGAAAACTGTCTCTGAAGTGATTTTTTTCTGATTTCTACTCCCTATAATAAACTGCTTTTTCACCCTCTTTTTTCCTATCCTAGATCAAATTAATGACAGTAGGAATTCTTCAGCAAGTATCACCGTCTTTTTGCAAGTCCTGTTTAGAGGTACATTTGCATGGACCATTCAGTGAGGGCCTGAGAGGACGGCTGTCAGTGTAGATTGCCAGCCTGGTCTCCAAACAGGCCAGCCGCTCCTGCAGATACACGCACCATTCAGTGCAGACTGGGCCCAGTCGAGGCTCAAAACATAGACTTTTTTGTCTCTCACAGAGGACGGTGCTGCCTGTGTAGCTGGTAGACCCTTAGCAACCATGTGATAGATAAATGAAAAAAAATATGGTGAATTTCAGTTAATAGAAACTCAGGGGATTTTCATGTTTTAATAAATTATGAAAGCTAAATTTTAAATCTTTAATGGTTTCATTAAACTGACTTTAAAGGATTAAAAACAAATTAGATGTTGATAAATGGTTATAGAGTAAATAAATTATGGACATCTATAGTCTGAAATACCAGGCAGTAACCAAAAACATGTTTTAGAAAAAATGTTCAGGATATAATGTAAACTAAAAGATGTGGTTCACATGTAGGTTATAAAGCAAATTACTTATTATTAAATTATACACACACATAAAGACTAGAAGGCTATAAATGAAAATCTTAGCAATGGTTATTTCTAAATTGTGGACTCTGGGTAACTTGCTTTATACTCTGGATATACACTCTTTGGTGCAGAGGGAAAGCATTTTTATTTTATCACTTACATATAGACCACATTTCATGCTAATCCATTTTAGTGCAAAGTCTAGAAAACACTGCTTAGGGGACTCGAAGTGCCACAACTAGGTTTTAAATTAAATTTCAGGTGATTTTATTTGCAGTGATTTATTTACGAATTTATTGTTGATTTGGGGAGAAATGGGTTGAGAGAATGCTGGCTTAGTCAGACTCCTATGTGAACGGTCCTATTCCATCTCCTCCTTCTCCAAGAGATATAGAGAAAAGCCATGTCTCCACCGTATAGCAGATCCAAAAATGGCTCTAATTATTCAGGTAAAATGAAGAATGTCTCTTCCTTCTCAAAGAGAATTCTGCTCTCCAAGGCTGAAAGATGGGGGTGGAGGGAAGCATGTGCTATTTTTTTTATGCCATGAAGGAAATTAAATAAGACACCCCATGTTCCAAAATGTGTGGCATTAAATGTTTCCAGAGGGTAAACAAAGATGAGGGTGACCTACCAGAAACATCATTCCCACTTGATTTTGTATCGGCACTCTGAGTATAATCAATCCATTAATGGAAATTGCTTCCTCACGCACACTAAATTCATATATCGTCAGTCATCATTAATATAGTATGCATAGATCATTGATTTTCATTAACGTAGTATAATTCCCTCTAGTTACAGTCACCGATTAGATCCTAAATATCTTAAGTATGCCTGTTTTCTGCGGAATCCTAGCATTTGAAAATAAGCCATTAAACGGAACTTCAGAGATCCAAGTCCTTTTCTAACTTTCTCATGTCGTCTGTCGGAAGAACTCACAGGCGATGCTGCTCTGCATTCATCCACTCCCTAAAACAAGGGGATAGGATGTAAGTTCTACAAGGACGAGGATCTTTATCTGTTTTGTTCACTGATGTTTCCCAGGTGGTCAGGACTGAGCCTGGCACATAGCATGTGTTAAATAAACTCTTGTCGAATGAGGGGAGCAGTTAATTCTCCAGAAAGCTCTGCATTAAGAGAAGGAATCATGGTTTTACTTTTCGATACTACACTAGTATGATGCGATAGTATCCCTACTGTCTCTTAGAAACAGCTGTTGTGTTGTGGATATAGAGACATACCTCATTTTCCTGCACTTCACTTTATTTCACTTCACATATGAGGTGTTTTTTAACAAGTGAAAGGCAGGACCTTCCACCAGCAAAAGATCCCAACTCATTTTATTGCAACACTCGCATTACTGCAGTGGTCTGGAACTGAAGCACAGTGTCTCTGAGCTTCGTCCGTAATGCACTCATGGCATTCAGTCTTCAAACGATATTCACTTAGGGCACTCGACTCCCTCTGAGTTCACTGTCAAAATGGTGGGCTATGGCCACAGTTCCCCAACTCTGCACAGAAGTGCACTGGGATGATGCAATGAAGATAGAGGAGATCCATAAGATATTTTACAATTGAAAAAAGCATAGCTACATCTGTCAGACACCATAGGAGCCACTGTCTCCAGGTAGCTCAGTTTCCATATTAGATGTTACAGTCCCTTCAGTGAATTAATATTCCCATGAAGCTGGATTTTCAGAGGCTGCTGTGTTCCCCCAACTCGTCCACTGTGAAACACAATTCAATCAATGAGGAGCATGAAATAAAGGTGACAGTGTCTCTAATTCTAATTCTAATCCTGAGATTTCAGAAATTAGGCAGCGCGCAAAGTGGTTACTTAAGGAAGAAATACAAATATTATATTTTCTTTCAGTGCATGTGTATTATTTTTTTTCAGACAGCTGCTAAGTAATTAGGACATAAACACTTATTAAGTTGTCTGGACACGAAGAGTTAGGACATCCTCCTATGATAAGATACTTGAGCAAGAATCGATGGCCTGCTTATTGGCCACTCCTAGCAATGCCTTTTCCTGGAAACCTCAGACGAGAAGCAGAGCTCCAGAGGGCAGAGTGGGTTTCCCAGAAAGGCACTCTCTGACTCACTGCCACCCCTGTGTCCCCTCGGCAGGTGTCAGCCTCAGACTAGTGAGCTAGAGGGCATCTCCCAGATCACAGGTAGTATTGTGAGGGGGCGGGGGACTGAAACCTGGGATCTGAGACTGACTTTTGTTCTTTCCATTCTGCCATTACTCTGACTTCACCTAATCCATCCTCCATGCTCAGGGGTGGGAATGATTAACTTATCCAGCAGCATCAGCTAGAGAGCCAGCTCCCGAGACGGTTTCTTACAGCCTATGAATATTTATAGAGGATTCAAAGATGAGAAGAGTGATCAGTGTCATAAGCTCAGCAGAAGATAAAGTACAGGCTGGGTTTAGGAGGACAGAGGGAACGGGTGGCCTTTTGGCCTGGGCTGGACAGAAGCTGAAACTTTATAAGTAATTCTAAGGAAGTTAGTGCTGTTATCAGTCCCTGAGTAGAACGACTGCATCTACACTTCTCCCCTTCACCCTCGGTCAGCCTCCCCTCAGAAGGCATCTCCCGATTTCTCCATTTAATGCCAGTTGTGAGTTACCATAAATATATATCCCTGAAACTAACATTGCCTTTGATCACCCAGTTTGCAAGTTATAAAAATTGCCTCTATGTTGTATTTAAAACTACAAATATCAGCTATGCACATATTCTGCAAGGATCTATTTGGATTAGTCTAGAAATGAAGTACTATATATCAACTGTCACTCAGAAACTGCTAAATCTGAAGGTTTGATGCTATTCTGAGTCAGCTCTATACAACCTCAAAGTGCATCCAGAACCGCTTGAGGTCAGTTTGGGAGACAGATGGAGCTGCTTTGCTCCATCATGTGAGCTGCCCCCCAGCACTTGAATCAAGAGAATCCAGACTATCAAACACCAAAACAAGGAGGTTCTCTAGTACCTAAGTGTTTCAAGAGTATCACCTATACAGCTGCTTCTCATATTGAGCAATGAGGTTGCTGGGTAGAGGATGACTGCAAATAAGGAAGGGTTTTAGGCTACATGAGACTACAGATAAGTGTGGAAAATCATTAGATTAATTCAGTTCCTGGGGGAACAGAAGCCTACCCAGGGCCTGAATCATTTAGATGTTTCATCCATAATCATTAACTTAACTATGGCTCCACCACCATTTAAACACTTCATTGCCATGCAGATACTGCCAAAAGGAAGTGCATGAGGGAGAATATAAATTATTTCTATTGAAGAATTTTTAGAACAGGGGTGCCATTAATAGCCAATGAGGATGACACATAAAGCTTTCCAAGAGCTTCGACAACACCTGGCAGTTGATCGAAGATGAAAATCTCAGGTCCAATCCTGGACCACTGAATAAGAACCTACATTTGTGAGGGCTTCAGTTGGCTCGTATGCAAAATGCATTTCAAAAGCACTGAAATTAGGATTCAGTGGTTCTTACCTACGGCTGAGGGTTAGATTGAGCTGGGAGAGGCTAAAAACTTACGGACTCTAGGGCCAACCCCAGAATCCCTTGCCATGGGGCTGAGCCATGGTAAGTGTTAAGGTTTTGCAGGTGCTTCTAGCGTGCTGCCAAGGTTGGAGACCATGGGACCAAAGGGATACCATCTGTGATGGGCCTCACTTCCATCTCAATTTTACCAAGCATCTGTGTTGTCATGTTTTAATCATTCAGCTTGATGTGTTGCCACATTAGGCATCTAGCACCACCCCAGTCCTCATGGAGCTTGAAACCTGGAATGGAACTATTTTAACTCATTTCACAGAACTACTGTATTATATTTCATTAATTCTACAGAAGTCTATGTGCTTTCTAAAAAAATTATAAAAGGCAATGGGTATAGAGGAAATAACACGAGTTTTAAAACAAAGTCAAAGCAACACTCAGGGTAGGGTGTTTAACTATACTGATGTTTCCTAAAAGAAACTGTTTCCACTGTATTCCAAAGTGAGAGCTAAGCCTGGAAGTCTAGCTTCCCCTACCCTTTGGGGAGAATGCACAATGTATTTATTCCGGGCTGTCAGACACAAAGGGATCTGAATGTTCAAAGAGGGGTGTGTCTGATATTGAGAAAATAATTGCTTCTTCAGGCCTAGAACACAAGAGAGTTGCAAGTATGATAGAGATCTGGGCATCTTAAAAAAAGTGTGTCCAAAGTGGGGCCTTGAATGTCTACCATGGGCCCTCGGCCTTCTCTTCCGCAGCCTAGCTTGGCACGGAGGGGATGGGACCATCAGTGGAAGTCATTGACCTGGAAGAATATGGCTGCCTGAAGAGGGAGAAGATGAGTAAGACCCATTCTGAGGAAGCTCTGGCTTCACCTCCAGCCTGTGGAAGCCCAGCCCACAAGACCATCTGGGTGGGCATAAAGTAGAGCCCACAGGCTAAGAGGCTCCTTCAAGGATACCCAATGCCTCTAGGCCCGTGTGTGACCCAAAAGATGGGGAAGTACTCAAAGAATGAATGAGACTTGCCTTCTACCCAACCTTAAGGGCTGGAAGACAGAAGTATTTTTAAATGATTTCAAAAATATATAGAAACATATTCTTGGCACTCAAAAGCTAACTAATAATTCATACTCATTACATCTGATTATTAAAAAAACAAACTGAACATTAAGCAAGCTTTTGAAGCTGTTTGTATAGATATTTCAAAAGATGAGACTATAGTTTAGGAAATTTACTACCAATTATTTTAGGTGGAATGTTTACTTTACAAGTGCCTTCTCAATTTGATAGACTAGACAGTTTTAAGGTTCTTATGTTTAATAGATGACAAGAATTACTGCCAGAAAATCTCTCACTGAGTTTTTTTCTGAACAGCAATGTATTCTGTGCATGGATTCCAAGTCCTAACTACAGCTCTTATTGACAGCTCCAGAGGAAGCATGGGAAATTGATTATTTTATTGTTCTACTATATTCCTTCATAAAAATGTGCACTTTCTGGAATAAAGGTATGAGCACATCATAAAGCCTCCTGAAAACATCAACTGTCTCATACAGGTCTTTGATCAGCCAAAAGTGAGTTTATAGTATTTAAAAGGATTTGTGAAAATCATCTAGGTAGTAGTCTCATTGTTAAAATATTTAATTCCATCCAATCGTCAATCTTTTGTTTTATTGATCCTGAAATATAAAATAAGACAGTAGTCTTGATCTGATCATTGATCCACACCTCTTTCAATCTACTGCACAAAAGTAATGACCAAATGAATTTAGTTCAGCTCACATTGCTAATTCACTTAATTCTGCTCACTGTAGAGCAGTCCATGGCCTGATTGATATGGTTTCTTTTGACAGCATGACCCCATGGAAGGATTACTGCAAGAGAAGTCTCATTGCCACCAGCCAGCTGTATCACCTTGGGCAAATGGTTTCACCTCTCTGGGCTTCAGTTTCCTCATTGGGAAAATGAGATGATTGAAATGATTGGTTACAAACCTTCCAGCTTTGTAATTCTGGGAAGCTATTACTTGTTGTGTTTGTAAGCATTCAAAAGCCAAAAGCATCACCAGAACAAATGCATTGATTTAGAGATGGTGACTTAGAATAGGCCAGCTTTTCTGATGTAAAAGGAAATGCATGGCTACGAATAGCTGCTTGTGACAAACTATTGTCTGCATCTATTAAAACAAGTATCTAGACAGGTTATGCCAGGCAAACCAAATAACCTGATTCAGGTGATAGAACTACCACAGTATATAAAGTCTTATATGCAAACACAAGGTGCCGATTGAACCAGAAGTCATGTATTATTCAAAATTTGAATTTATGCAACTTTCAAACAGATCTAGAACACCCTGATCTTTATTCACTCTACAGGAAACTCACATAAGCCATTCTGTCTGGCATAGGAATTTATAGAAAAGTTCTGATGCTCTGTCTCTTTCATCTTCTGAAGGAGGGAAAAAAGAAAACGAACAGGATTTTAGAAGAGAAATATACAATAAACACACTTACACACAAGACAAGCAGAGTTGACAAGATCATTGCTTATCTGTCCTTTCCACATTGTTCACTGTTCCTACCAATGCAAAATGCTTGACTGAATGTTTATAAATACCTGTCTTTGTTACTTTATTACTTCCAGCCATGTTTGTGAGAACCTTGGGTTTGAACTGTGCTGTTCATTAGGCAAGCAAACATCTGTAGATCATTGTATGAAGCATTATTTATCACCATCTGGAGATCAAGGCAAGGTCCTAGGACGTACAATCCGAAGTCCTGGGTTTAAGGGCCAATTACATATTTTACTGTGTAACACCAAGCAAGTTATTTTAGCCTGTAGGGTCTCAGTTTCTCTTCAGTTAAATAGAGATAATACTTTGTACTTTGTGTTTGTTATGATGATTAAGTGAAATAATAAATGTGATGTTTCTGACACCAAGTCATTACAATGATCAGCCATGATCAATGATTTTATTAAGTTAGATTCAGTGTACCCAACTGTAGTTTTACCACATCCCAGGATCTTTAAAATATTATGTATTTTTATTTCACTGTTGAGAGATAGACTTTTGAAATTTATTTTTTATAAATGTAATAAACATAAAGTTACTTGTGCTGTGTAGACAGTTAATTCTTCCTATTCATGGTAGTTATGTTCTGTAAAGTCTCCAAGAACACAAACAGCAAATACTAAACCATTGCTCTTGGAGGAATTCAAGGTTTAGTTTCCTGTGAGTCTGTGTTCACCACACTTTAACCAATTGATCAACATAAAACCATGTTTTATACATGCTTCTGTTTACGGACACTTTATGTAATATATATGTATGATTGACTCATACACACACACACACACACACACACATACATATATGTTTCATTCAAAGCCAACAACGGTCTAATTCAAGTTTGGATGAAGCTTATTTTCACCATAAGGCACATCACAGCCTTCTTGGGACTTAAGAGCACCAGATAGCACTTTAGCACTATCCCTAGGAGCCATTTTAAACTACAAAATCACCAACAAAAGGCACAAAAATGCAAAAAAAAAACTGGCAGATTGCAAAAAGGGCCCTTTGCAACATGAGAGCTGAAACGAGAAGGCACAGTGTTGCCTTGTCACCCCCAGGTGAGAGCATGCACGTGGAGCAGCTCAAACACATTACCAGTTCGCACATGTCTACGGATCACCACTAAGGTGCCATGAGCAGTAATTTTTTGATTGCAGATACACTGTAGTGAGTAGGTAAATTCACAAATACAGAATCTGCAGATAATGAGAATCAACTGTGTGCATATGTGTATACCTGTACATATTTACATACAGTAATATACTCATCCAACCCTTTATCATGTGGCAGGTACTGTATTATTTTAATTATATTGCCTCCTTTATTATTACAGTTATATAATGTAAGTCCACTATAATTTTAAAACATGAAATTGGGGGTGGGGAGGAGTTAAAATAACTTGTAACACAGATTTTTCCAGAGTTTAAACTTGAGTCTATTTTCAGAGACTATGTGCTAAATTCACCTATTTTATCAGGAGAAAGGGAGTGTTTTAAAGTCAAGCAAGTGGACAAGCCTAACACATCTTGTAAAAGTATAAAACAACTACCTTTGATCATCGTATTTAACTAAAATTTATATAACCAAGATAATTTAACTTGAAAATAAAGCTATAGATATGTAAATGTTTATCATTGTCCTAATGCACACTTCCTATTTTTACTCATCCAACAAATATTTATTAAATGCCTACTATGAGCCATGAAGCATTCTGTGCACAGTCATCACCTGAGAGGCGATGCTCTGGTGCCTCCCTCAGCAGCACACCCCACAGCCGCTCCCTACCCATCTTCCAGTGCTGCTCACACATGCACACCACTGCGGCCAGTCCAAACTTAGGGGTCAGAGATGAAAGAAAAGGCATTGCTTAGAATTACATAAAGGAGAGTGCTCAACATCCAGTTTTGCTAGGAATAAAAGCTGAAATGCTAAACGGTACCTTTAAGGGACAATGTTTCAACAGGATAGATTAGAGTATCCTGCAATAAGAAACACCACCAAAGTATCACAATAAAGGCATCTTTCTTTTCTTGCAAAATCTGATGTAGGTAGAATGGTCCTTCTCTATCTTGTAGTCTATTCTTAAAATAATGCAAATTGCATCTAATCACAATCAATTGAAAGTCTGGGGAATGTAGACAGCAAATGGGTTTCAGATGAGCAATGTCTCTGCCACAAACAAACAAATTTTCTTGTTAATCATAAATACAATACCCAACCATTTAGATTATAGGTAATCTTAAATCTCCCTTTGATTAATGGCATGCAGTGGAGAATATCCATCATTTAAAGCTTTCTTTTTCTATGCTTCAAATTCCTTTTAAATCACCTATATTCTCTTCAAGAAAATTTTTTAAGAACAGTTCAATGAAGTTTTCTTTTAGGATGTTCTTTAGGATTTGGAGTAAGAATTCAGTCTAATTCTTATTCCAACTATTTTACTTACATGCACTTCTCAAAAAAAGAGGGGGAAACCACTAGCCAGCATTATATTGAGATCCATGATCTCTGTCAGTTGCAGAGATGAAGGTGGCTTGTATACTGTGTTGAAAAATATTTCCCCAAAATTTATGTCCCATCTAAATTTTACAAGGTGAACTTATTTGGAAATAAGGTCTTTGCGGATGTAATAAGTTAAGCGAACATGAGTCACACTGGATTAAGTTGAGCCCTGAAGCCAGTAACTGGTGCCTTTCTAAGTAGAGGAAGAGGACACACTGATACACAGGGAAGAAGGACAGTGCCGACAGAAGCAGAGATTGAAGTGACAGAGCTGGGGCGTCAAGGCGGGAGCCCCTAGAAGGTAGGAAGATGCAAGGAAGTGTTCCTCCCTAGAGCCTCTGGAGGGAGCCTGGCCATCCGCACACCTTGATCCCAGACTCTGGCCTCCAGAACTGTGGAAGGGTAAATTTCTATTGTTTTCAGCAACCCAGTTTATGAGAATTCATTGCCATGCCCCAGAAAACTAATACAGATTGGAGTTCAGATTTCAAATAAGATTTAACAATCAGAAGGTAAAAGCATATTAAGGTTATGGCAAAATCTGGTTATAATTTTCTCTATTTAGTTTCCACAAATGTTTTGAATTTTAGGCTTACAAGAGGCATTTGATATCACTCGAGTCTTACAGCTTCCCTGGAGGGCTTCTCCACAGTTAGCATGGGGGAGCCAAAGGGTTTTCCGCCTTCTCTAGTCTTGAGGTGCCACCCCAAAGTATGTCTTTCTAACTCCCCCCTGCTCTCAGTCACATCTGTCACACTGATCCCTAGCTCAGTGCCTCCCCAGTTTCTCAAAGGTACATGGCCTGGGAAAATGCTTTTGTTTTATATGCGCATCATACCACCGCCATCCTCTCCTTGATGCCTCTCCCTCAAGATCATTCATTATAGAGATCAGGGGTCAGCCAACCTTTTAGATAAAGGACCCTGTGGCAAACATTTCAGGCTTTGTGGACTCAATGGTCCCTGTCACGACTGCTCAACTCTGCCATCATAACACAAAACCAGCCTAAACAGAACACAAGCAAATCGGTGCAGCAGTGTGCCCATAAAACTTCATTTATGGATGCTGAAGTATGAGTTGTATATGTTTGCCACGTGTCACAAAATATTCCTTTTTAATTTCTAACCATCTAAAAACATGAAAACAATTTTGCCTTGCAGACTTACAAAACAGGCAGCAGCAGGCCCCTTTTTGCTAAGCCCTGATCTAGATCACTGGTTCTCAAGTAGGGTCAACTTTGCCCCCAAGCAATATTTGATAATGTCTGGAGACATTTTTTATCATTTCATCTAGAGGGGTTCTTCTGGCATCTAATGAGTAGAGGCCAAGGATAATGCTAACCATTCTACGATGCATAAGACCCAACCAAGAACTATCCAGTCAAAAATGGCAATACCATTGAGATTAGAAACCTTGTTCTAGTATAGGATTCTTAAGAGAAATTGAGAACTCGCCCTAACAAATCTCCATAAGTTATACAGTTATTAATGCCTTACTTAAGTGACTCTCTTTATAAATTCATCTTTGAACTTTCCAAGTGCAGTTATTTTAACAGTTCTCTTGTTTTCTCATTTTATTTTAATCATTGTTCAAATACAGTTTTCTGTCTTTTACTCCCATCCCAGCCCACCCATCCGTTCCTCCCCACCTCCCTCCCATTTCCACACACCCCCTAGTTTTTGTCCATGTGTCCTTTATATTTGTTCTTGTAAACCCTTCCCCTTTTCCCCTGAAATTCCCCTGAAATTCCCTCCCTTCTCCCCTCTGGTCACTGTCAGCCTATTCTCCATTTCAGTGTTTTTGGTTCTATTTTGCTTATTTGTTTTGTTGTTTAGGTTCCTGTTAAAGGTGAGATCATATGGTATTTATCCCTCACCACCTGGCTTATTTCACTTAGCATGATGCTTTTCAGCTCCATCCATACTGTTGCAAAGGGTAGGAGCTCCTTCTTTCTTTCTGCTGCATAGAATTCCATTGTGTAAATGTACCATAGTTTTTTGATCCATTCATTTACTGATGGGCACCTAGGTTGCTTCCAGCACTTGGCTACTGTAAACTGTGCTGCTATGAACATTGGGGTGCATAGGTTCTTTCAGATTGGTGTTTCAGGGTTCTTAGGATATAATCCCAGCAGTGGAATTGCTGGGTCAAAAGGAAGATCAATTTTTAGTTTTCTGAGGAAGTTCCATACTATTTTCCATAGAAGTTGTACCAGTCTACAGTCCCACTAACAGTGCACTAGGGTCCCCTTTTCTCCACAACCCCCCCAACACTTGTTTGTTGCTTTGTTTATGATGGCCATTCTGACGAATGTGAAGTGATATCTCATTGTGGTATTAATTTCCATCTCTCTGATAGCTAGCGATATTGAGCATCTTTTCATGTGTCCCTGGATCCTCTGTATGTCCTCCTTGGAGAAGTGTCTGTTCAAATCCTTTGCCCATTTTATAATTAGGTTGCTTGTCTTCTTAGAGTGGAGTCGTATAAGTTCTTGATATATTTTGGAGATTAAACCCTTGTCCAAGGTATCATTGGCAAATACGTTTTCCCATACAGTTGGTTCTCTTCTTATTTTAATACTGTTTTCTTTAACCATGCAGAAGCTTTTTATTTTGATGAGATCCTATTTGTTTATTCTTTCCTTTATGTCCCTTGCTCTAGGAGACATATCGGTGAAAATACTGCAGCGTGGAATATCTGAGATTTTCCTGCCTATGTTCTCCTCTAGGACTTTAATAGTGTCACAGTTTATATTTAAATCTTTCATCCACCTTAAATTTATTTTTGGGTAAGGTGTAAGTTGGTGCTCGAGTTTCATTTTTTTGCACATAGCTGTCCAGTTCTCCCAACACCATTTGTTGAAGAGGCTATTTTTACTCCATCTTATGTTGCTGCCCCCTTTGTCAAATATTAGTTGACCATAGAGACTTGGGTTTATTTCTGGGCTCTCTGTTCTGTTCCATTGGTCCATGTGCCTGTTTTTATGCCAGTACCAGGCTGTCTTGATTACAGTGGCCTTGTAGTACAGTTTAGTATCAGGCATTGTGATCCCTCCTACTTTACTCTTCTTTCTCAAAATTGCAGCAGCTATTCAGGGTCATTTATGGTTCCATATAAATTTTTGAAGTGTTTGTTCTATGTCTGTGAAATATGCCATTAGTACTTTAATAGGAATTGCATTGAATGTGTAAATTGCTTTGGGTAGTATGGACATTTTGATGATATTAATTCTTCCAATCCATGAACACGGTATATGTTTCCATTTGTTTGTGTCTTCCTTGATTTCTTTCTTCAGTGTTGTGTAGTTTTCTGAATACAGGTCTTTTACCTCTTTGGTTAGGTTTATTCCTAGGTATTTTATTTTTCTTTTTGCTATATTGAATGGGGTTTTTTTTCTTGATTTCTGCTTCTGCTGTTTCATTGTTGGTGTACAAAAATGCCTTTGATTTCTGGATATTGACTTTGTATCCCACTGTTTGTTTTAACAGTTCTTTAATATCCTCTTGCACCTGTAGGTCCTCATGGTGTTGTGCCTTATAGTTGGCACATATGTGCCCTCCCACTACATGGTACACCTGAGAAGGGCAAGGGTTTCTTATCTACTTTTATATTCCCAGGACACAGGATATTTGTTGAAAGAAATTGAGCTAGGAAAGTAATGAAATAAAATATCCAGGTTATGAACTTGCTTAAGGCAGGTACCAGATGAGGGAATTTCAGAAGCTACCTCTATTCCTTAGAGTGGATATTTTCTATCCTAGAATGTCAGCTTTGCTGTTGGGTCAGCTGCCAACAGGATGCCATGCTGGATGCAGTGTGAACAAGCTATGGCCAGAAAGCCTGGTGGGACCGGAGCTGGTTGAGTATCTGCTCAACAAGGAGCTCCACTTAGAGCCAGACCAGACCTCCTGCACCACTCCTGGAGGCACCAGTGATGAATGGGCAAGCATCTGCTGAGCTTGGGGTCAGAAGCTAGAAGCTGTATAGCATTATATGAGGTGGGGGCAGTTGAGGTCACAGAGACAATAATGGATTTGCAGAACACCCAGCTTGGAGTTTGTCTGTCCTGCTCCCATCTGACATACCCAATGCCCCTTGGATTCTCAACTCAGCTTCCCTGTCCAACTCCTGATTTTCTCTCACCCTTACCCTACTTTGTTCTTCCCTTCTCACAGCTCCTCTGTGGCCCCACCCTAAGCCTCTGCACTGCCTATGCTTATTCCTCCTGTGTTTTCTGGTATCAGCCCATCCACACCCTAATGTCCAGGCCAGCACCTTTACGGGCCCCTGCTGACACACGGTGCAAAGCCCCAATGGTGAGCCTCCCAGGCCCTCAGACCATTTCTCCCATCCTCCAACATAATCTCTGCTCACATCCGGTCTCCTACTCACTGTTACTAGCTGCCACCTGGCTCCCCTCTCTGCCCGGACATGCTGGATTAATGTCTCATTTGGCAGATTTCTATGGATGTTTGATTCCTCTTCTCTCCAAGGTTTCTGTGACCTTGTACCCTGTGCTAAATTTTTACACTCATACTTGTCCTAAGCAGGAACTGAACAGCAGGTTACGTTTTTCTGTCACTGTCTGTGAGGAAGAAGAATGTGGCAGTCCCACTTGTATACAGGAATGTGACAGAAGACAGAGTAAGTATGGAGATGTGGCTCCTCTCCAAGGAGCACTCACAGACCAAGTGGAAAGGTAAATTCACCCAGAGGAAGGAGCCTTGTATAATAGGCAATACCATATTTTAAGTGCAAAATTATACAGCACAGAATTCTGAGCAGAATAAATAAAAATACCTACATTTCTTGAGTAGACCGAGCTACCATTTATTGAATTCTATGTGGCACTGAGACAAGCACTTTGTATTTTTTTAATCAGCTGGTAAAACCATCATGGAAATCCTTTGACATGAGTAACAACACTATACCCATTGTACAGATTAGGAAATGGCGGTTCAGGTGAGTGAAGTCCTCAGCTAACAAAGAGTGAGGTCGAGAAATGCCTGATTGCACAGCACCCACTTTATTCATTGCAAATTCTAATAGCCAGGAGAGACTCCACAGATTGGTGGAGACTCAAACTGAGCCTCGGAGGATGGAAGGTATTTAGATCCATGACAGGAAGGGATCTTGGATGTAGGATAGCTGCGGGAAAGGTACAATGGGCTGATGGTACAGAGCATTTGAGGATGTGTGTTGAGGAGACAGAGGAAATAAGGTTGGCCATATACAGGAGCTAACTTGTGCAGCTCCTTGTAGGCTAGGAAGACTAACATGTTTCAATATCATAGCAAACAGCAGAGGTTTTGTGCAGTATAGTTATGTTATAAGTTATGTTTACGGAATACGACCCTGATACAAAGACATACTTCCTGCCTCAAAGGCAAAGGCCCTGACAACAGTTATGTCAGTGTTCCATAAGTTGAATTTGAGGTGCCGCAAGGTAAAATATGTGAAATGCACATAAAGGACTACTCTGTCTGGCCAAGTATTTACTTAGGTCGGTGTATTAGTTTCCTATGGCTGCTGTAACAAATTACCACCAGTTTAGTGGCTTAACATAGCACAGTTATAGTATATTACTATTTTAGAGATCAAGAACCTTAATTCCATATGCTACCTTAATTCCTTCTTGCCATGTAACACATATTCACAGGTTCTGGGAATTAGGATGTGGACATTTTTGGACACCACTGTTTGGTTCCCTACAGTCAGTGCTCTTACCTTTGGAGCTCCATCAAAGGCAGACCTAACATATAACCTTATAGGCCAACCAGGCAGCCACTTGGGAAAAAACACAGCTCAGCTCAGTGCACAGGAGCCCAGAAAAGCCATCATAAAGCCCACTCAAGTCTCTGTCTGATTGCTCCTCCTCTCCAGCCTGGAGGAAGCACTCCCCTTCGTGCAGAGTCAGCTCCTAGTGAGGGGTGTCTAGGGCCAATCCCAGCCTCGAGTAAGCAAGACTGCAGCAGCCTGATGTGTACAGTTCGGCATCAAGCTTCTAGCTCTTTTATCACTTTGCGCTTTTGCTCTGATAACAAAGTCTTTTCTATATCCCTGAGATCTATACCCTTTCCTGGGTCCTCATTCTGGTGTTCAGTTCCTTGTTTTGTCCTCTAGAGATCTTGAGTTTTTCTTGAAAATGACTTACTGTTGCTCTACTTGCCAGGCCCCAGACCTGGATCTATGGTCCTGCCCCCAGCGTGGTAGCTGAGTCTCTTCTTCCTGACAGGTTTCCTTAATGTCAGAGCCTGTTTGTCTCCTCAGCTCCACGCCACCCCCTGTCCATGCTCTCCGTGACCACCAGCACTGCCTCTCTCACGTGGGCAGCTCCAGTGCCAGGCCCTGCCTCAGTTCATAGAACTTAGCCCTGGAGGTTTGTCTCTAAGGAGATACAACATAAGATCTCTGTGTGGTATTCCCAAGGTAGTGTTTGAACAGCCCTGTGCTAATCAGAAAGTTAGAGATTCTGATACAGGGAAGGAGTCATATCCCATATCAACTCATTTACTAAATGCTCATAGTACCTTATACCTCTCAAATAACTCTTAAATCTATTATTGGCTCTGTATAAGGGTCAGTGAGATAAATTCATCCATCATGAGAATTAAATGACAGATAAGAAATCTGAGGTTGAAAAAGACAATGGAGCTTCTAAGATTACATAACTAGGCAGAGCTCGAGCCTGAGTTCCTGCCTCCTGGCTCCCAGGCCAGCATTCTTTCTGCTATTTTATGTCAGTGGGTCAACCTTGTAGACTCTGGCTGGGAATCTCAGGGTTAGAAAGACCTCTGTCATCCGGGCTGATGTCATTAACGTTGGAACCCCCTGAGAAAATGCCCTGCCAAGTGATTAGCCAGTCTCTGCTTCAACAGCTCCCACAGCCACACATTTTACCTTTAAGTATCTCTGAATATTAATAAACTCTCCCTTATCCTCCGCTCAGATCCAACTCCCTAATTTTCTACTTACTCACTGGCTATATTTGTTGCATCCAAGCACACAAATGCATGTATACACACAACATGAATCTTTCTTTCCCATGACAGCCTTCCAAAAGATTTACCCCTGAGTAATCATTTTTCCATGCTTAACAACCCCTGCTTCCTTTACTCTTCCTCCAGTGAGGGGATTTTTGTGCCCTTCTACCCTCCAAGTCTCCCCTAAATGCTCCTCACAGTTGGATAAATGACATGTCTCCAGCAACCTCACTCTCACCTCTGATCTGGGCACCAGCTCCATGCTGAGATCTGCTGACCCTGAAAGAACACGGTGGGTCTAGAGTACTCCTCATGCTCTCATCTTGCAGCAGGACCTAGAATGGCATGAACTAGAAGAGATATTCTGAAACACACTAGGCAAGAATTGAAACTGGTTTTTGTTCAAGTGGCTCTGCCAAGTATTTCAGAAATTCTAGTAAACAGACACCCATCTGGACAAGGCAACTCAAACAACAACAAATTCTGCAGGATGCCCAGGGGATGCTTGAGCCCAGTGCATCCTGAGTAGGAGAAAAGGTAATGATTCACAGGTACCGATTGTTCACCCTCATCCGATGGAATAGCTAGGAGAAGCAATGAGTCATGCTTCAATTATTTCTACCCAGAAATCACTCCAGTTCAAGAGCTTATTATTCATGGAGGGGCAGCTTAAGCAGCATACCAGAGCAGGAGAATTGCTTCTCTCTGGCATCTTGATTCACTTTCTTGGGTTTTATATGTTCTTTTTTCCCTTTTGTTTTCATTATAGAAGTAATTTGAAGCCAGCCTGGTTGATTAGGCAGAGCAGTTCCTAGATGTGCACAGGACAGCCTCAGCTTGGACAGTGAAGTCCTTTAGGAACTGCTGGTGGTCTTGGCCACAGGCAGCAAGGAACAATGGCAGACGGTCCTGACTCTAGTCAAGGAGCTGATGGGGCTGCACCTAGTAACTCAGGAGGCCCATGGCCTGGGTGTTATTTTCTGGTCCCTCTTGGTCCTTATCCTATATTTGTAGTAACTGAATTTGTGCTTGAGACCAAGCCTCTACCTATATCCTAGGCCTGGGAACCAGGCTACTGATTTGTTCCTTATACTTGGTTACCAGCCCAATAGTCTTGTCTTAAATGAGGATGTCCTGCCATGCTTTCAACAGGCCTTCCTTTACCTAGAACCTCAGGACTGCAGCCAGGGCCTCCGACCACCTGCCAGACATTCCTAATGCCAGTACACTGCTTATGTCTCTGCAGGGTCTCTGTACCCAGACTCTCCATTGCTAGGTTTCACTCTTCCATCAAACCCTCAAACCTTCATCCTGTGCCACACGCCCCTAGTCCTACCCTCTGCTTACATTTTCACTAATGACTCACCTCCCCCTGGCAGGATGTATTGCTGCTGCCTTTGCTCCCTGCCAGCAGCCCAGTAGACACTAAGCCAAGCCCAGGGACCAATTTCACTTCTCAGATGCTTCAATTCTGTATGATGTTCCCACTTTTCAAGATTTTTTTTCTGTTCACAGCAACTTTAGAGAAGAACAGATGAGAGGATGAGCACTACAGAGCAGGGATGCGCAGCCTGGGAACCCTGGGCTAGTTGGCAAAGGGAGATGCTAGCACCAGGACATGAGAATCTGTTTCCCCCAGTCCCAAACATGACTGGTGCTACTTCCCCCTCCTCACCACCATTCCCTCCTTGCCTGCCCATCATCCTAGCTTCTGTCACAGTGAGGACTGGGCCAGTTCTGTGGACACCGAGGCAAAGTCACTAAATAAAGATTTCAGTTTAAGTGCCTTTGATTTTTCCTTTGGAATATATAAATTACACCCAAGTTATATTTACAGCTCTGAGGGTATTTGAATTCAGGAAAACAAACCAGTACTTGGAGATCTTGAGGATGTATTTAAATTGACAAAGAACTATTTTTGCTGTGTGGTGATTTTTTTACAGAAATAACAACTCTCCGTTTGCTAATTAAGATGATAAACAAAGGTACAACTCCTCTTCCATCACTACCTCTGAGGTTAAATTTAACAGCAATCCTCTGCTTAGGCAGAGAGAACAAATGGGCTAGTTGCTCGTTCATGGAAAACAGGTAAATTTTCCAGTGCCTGTTTCTCTGAGGTGTCTATTTTAAGAGATTTGAAGGGGAGTAGGTTACAAGGTGAGTATCCAACCTTTTAAAGAGTAAGAATCAGGAGTTTCAACTATGTGGCTGCCTATCAAATACTCATACAGAGTGTGCCCCCAAATAAGCTGGGCTTGTCACTGGATTTCATGTTTCACAATCCTATCCTACCCGTGAATGTCAAAGCCACACTTGCAAAAACAATAGTCTTTAGTTGGACTAAGTAGAAAAATATAGTGAAAAGATCCCTTGCTATTCTCAAAGTAAAAGAAGGTCTTTCTCTTAAGAAAAACACTGCTGAGGATAAAAGCCAAGTATTGTTTTAGACATTCTCCAATTTCCAAAATACCATTTAAAAAAGAATTACACCCACGATTTATTCACAGTTCATTAGACAGCAAGATAAAATGAATTGCTAAATTTTAATTGCACTGAAAAAGTAGACATCATGATATACACCCCCAACTTCTTCACCTAGTCTAATTCACATCTTCACCGTAATGTAAACCTTGTCCAATTAGCCTACCTTGATTAAATTAAAGCAGTATACATTTTTTTTTTAGTTTTGTGATTCGATAGGCTTCTGAAGAATGTCTTCAGTTAAGCAATTAGAAGGCCAAATGTTATCAGTATGTAAGCTTTTTATTGTGAAAGTTCATAGGGTGAGTCACAGGATTCCCTATGAAGATGACAGGAATTTCATCTCGTAAAACGATGGAATATTGTCATTTGTTACATGATGGACCTTATATGCTAATTGACTAAGTCAGATAAAAAAGAAAAGGCCCATATGACTTTACTCACATGTGGAATATAAAACCAAAAGGAAACAAAAAAAACACAACAGACTCATAGACGCAGACGAGAGATGAGTGGTCACTGGATGGGGAGGGGGTGCGGAGAGGGGCGGGGAGAGGGGCGGGGAGAAGGCGAACCGGGCAAAAGAGTCGAATGTGTGCGAAAGGTGGGAACCAGACTTGTGGTGGTGGGCCCCTGAGACTCATGCGGTGTTATAGCCAATGCTGCCTCGATTGATAACAAATCCTAATGGATTACTAACTTTACCACAGACACTATTTAGCAGCTGAAAATAAGGGCTTTAAAATTAATATTTAAAACACATTCATATTCACACTTTCTTATTCTAAATAGAAAATTTCTTTAAAAATTTTTAAAGTTTGCAGACTAACTCCATTGTCTGCCAACAAAAGTGTTTTTAATAACCCCAGTTTTGCTCTCCCCACTGCCACCACAGACGACACCGTGCTCCCCACAGGCCTGGGCAGGGAATGCACCCATTACACACAGTACGCTCTCCGCCACCCACACTGGTTGCAGACTGACGCTAGGGAAGCACAGCGTTCTTTGCATGATAGACAATCTCTTACATAATATACAATCCATATGACAGACTGCATCTTGCAGAAGGTAAACACCTTTCAGAAGTTGCGTGCTGCAAAATTACTGATCCGAAGGAGCCGGGTTGAAAAGGAGTACCTGCTATGGGACTTAAGGGTACATGACAGTGAGGTCTGCGGGGCTCCCTGCTCTCCCCCTTTTTGGTTTGGAGGGACATCTGCCATTAGGCTCTGATCCTGGCAGCCACCTCTGAAGTGGGAGCAGGATTAACCGGACAGGCCCGCTGCTCCGACTTCAGCGTCTCCCCGCGGTTGCTGTTCATACACATACCTGTGGCCTTCAGTGGAGTTTTCTCTCCTAGCAACAGTTTTAACCTTTTGGCATGGATTTTGCCTTGATAGTGGGAGTCGGCCACCACCGCCGAGGTAAAGGACATGTTACAGAGCGTGCAGCACTTGTTCTTGTCGACCATGTCGGCATCACTGCCCTGCCGGGGGAGAAAAAAAGGTGACATTAGAGAGAACCCCAGGTTCTGAGAGTTCTGTATTCCCATTCCCATCTGTTGCAAGTGGGACTGATCACAGGCCTGCTTATTGAAATGTCTAATTTCTATTCTGCAATCTCTTCTTTACTTCGTGATAATCATCAAAACCTACTCAGTAGTTGACTTTCAGCCCACATGTACTCAGTGGCTGCTGTGCCAGCCACTGCGGATGAATACAGGACCGACATGCAGATGTGAGTTACCAGAAGGAAGGAAAGCAGGGCCCCGCAGTTAGGCAAAAACACATTGTGTCTGGCACCGTGAGGAAAACACTCTCTAATTGCACTCGTTATTCTCATTAAAGCAGGTAAAATATCAGAGTTCAGATGGCCTGAATTATTTAGCAGAAATTATCATTTGACATTCAGCTCTGCCTTTGACGAATTTTAGCCTCACCAGGCAATATGGCTACGTGTTCAAAAACACTGTTTTTAAGATTTACTCAAGGACTTGAATATTTTCCATTATTAACTCATGTATCTCTCATAAAACTCTGACGGTCATGCTGGCTGAATTTTCTATGTGAACTTGTGTAATTATTCTCTTCTTCAGGAAGGTGATTAGTGAAACGCTACACACACACACACACACACACAAACACTTAAATCCAACTTGATTTTTATTCTTTTGAAAGACCTGATAAAAATGAATCATGATTCAGAAAAAATAAGTCCTTTGTCAGACCATGTGACCTGACTATTTTGCACATAGATCATCAATCACCGATATTATGCAAGGGGAAGATTAATCCATTGGCTGCCCTCCTGCCTAGGTGGAAATAGAGGATAATGTGGACTCTCAGATGAGGAGTTAATCTGTTCCTTAATGGAACAGCAATAGCAAAGCATCCCTTTGTTAGAGCAAGCCCTGGATGAGTATCTTGCCTTCTCTTATTTCTAGCAAGCCCAGAGAGTACAATTTAAAATGGCATGGGGAGAAGAATTAAGGTGGGAATAAATGGTGAAAGGGAATGATTCTGTGCGTTTTTCTGCATAATAATAGTATGTCCGGACTGCTAGAGAGAGTGTTGTCTTGCAAATTACGTGGCTGTTAGAAAGCTAACTCTTTTTTCCTTAAGGCATTAGTCTGGAACTTCTCTGACCATTAGACTTAGTCCTTGGGAGGAGTAGTGTGTGTGTGTGTGTGTGTGTGTGTGTGTCCATGTGTGTGTGTGTGCATGCATTGTGTGTGTTCAGCCCCTACACTGGCCTGTAGTTCAAGGGAGGAGAGGGAGAGAGAGACCTCAAAAAGAAATCTGAGTTATTTGGAATTACAAAGCCCCACCTACTGCAATTTATTCTTTTAACCTTAGAATGTGAAAACCTTAGAGTTTCCCCCCTTTATTATAGTTACTGAGTGAGATGTGAGGAAGTATACTGGTAGGGGTTGGGGATCAGGGAGAGAAAACAAACCCTGTGGAGAGAGAAGGGGGTCCCCGAAAGTCCTCTCCTGGAGGGGGACTAGCATTAGGGCAGGACACCTGGCTAGTCACCGAGGCTGTGCCCACTGGGTGTGCTGTAGCTGAAACTTTAAAGCCAAGATGTTTTGGTTTTCCCTTCAGCTTAAAAATAAAAATAAAAAAAGCTATAAATACTTGTGCACCCCTGCGTGGTCTATGGTAGAGATTGACTGAACCAGGCAGGAAAGGGGAGAGTTGGCCTCTCTACCTACCTGGCCAGCCGAAGACTAGGTCATGCCACATACCCCATGGAGTGGGTAGAGCTCAGGAATACCAGAAAATGACCAACTGGGGTGTTACTACGGGTTCAAGACCAATGAATGAGGTGTTGATAGCCCAAGAAGGATGAAAGACCCAAACTGGCACTTTCCCTACTATGTTAGAAGATATCAGTGCTACATGTTTAAAAAAAAAAGGAAAGGAAGAAAAGTTAAGATGAAAGTGGTTGCTTTAATTACAAATTTTTCACTTATTTCTGTATGATATGCATCAGGTAAGTAATTATTCTTAAAATTAGGCACAAGACCATCAGCCAAACCTTCACCTACAACCTACACCTACATAGAATTTGCACATCCCTCCTGCTACTTCCATGGAAAGTGCCAGGAAAGCCTGACCTTGGGAAGCAGTCCTTCTCCCACAGCTCTAACAGGTAGATATTTCTAAAGAAGGGCTGGAAACCCAGAAACAGGGGCTGGTATCATTACATGACCGGTACTCAGAACTGGTTTACAGGGAAAAGAACTGCCCTTGATGTGGATAACGATCGGTGGATTTCTGTCATTCATTCATTCAACACATTTTTAAGAACTTATTGAATGTTAGATTCTTGGTTAGATAAATATGGCACTGCTCCCTATTTTCAATGACATTGAGACCTGGAAAACTGGAGAAGTCAGACAAAAAATAAAAATAAAAGTATTATGATCAAGGAAATAGAGTCTTCTCTTTGGTTCACATCCTTTCAATTGTAAGGTAAAAGACAATTAACATAAGTCTGTTTGTGTGGATTTTTATCTTCAAGCCTTTCTCGTGCCTGGAATGCCTTTCCTCATCACTTCTTGTCTAATCCAGTCTTTTCAGAATCTATCTCCATGGGTCAGTTTAGTCATCACTTCCTTGAAGTGAAGATTTTTCTGACCCCTCTATTGTCCTGCAGAAGTGAGCATTCACCTTAGTTAGGGTCTTCTCTGTCCTGTACATACTTCTTTTACCATAGAACACTAATTATTGCATTAATTTGTTTTCATATTTGTTTCCCTCACAAGCCTATAAAATTATTTTAAGATCAGGGAAGTCATGTCATTGATTTTGAAGCCCCAGCATCTAGCACAATGCTTGCCACACAAGGGGACCTTTAGTTGTCTACTGAATGAATGGAGCTTTGGGTTGTTTTGTGAGGTTAATTACTTTAATGAAACAAAAGCCAACAATGAAAACAGTTAATGCAAGGAGGTCTAGTTGTTACCCAGAATCTTTCAGACTGACAGGAAAGTGGCCAGAAAAAGAGCCAGAGGTATCAACAACTTATAAACTAACTTGAAGGTTTAAGTAGGAAAAAATTTCCCAAAAATTATGTTAGTTTCATCATAGTTTTAATATAGATTCCTATATTTCTGCTCTCCTGGGCAATTTCATTCACATCATCATATAGAAGGATCAAAGAATGATAGAAGAGGAGAACCAATTATTATGGAAGTAAATATAATGGAATGCAGTTATGCCACAGTTGTAGACAAGGGACCAGGAAAGTTTCGGTTCCTGGCAACAGAAGGTCCACGACACCCCGAGAAGTTAGGCAGCCATTGAGGTCAGTAGGACATGCTTCGGGGATATTTTACTAAAGGAACTAGTGTAACTCACTTGATACAATTGAAAATGCCACCACCTCTGACTACTTTAACAACAGTGGTGAAAAACAACTACCTAGAAAAAAAATGTCAATATTAATCAAGTGCCTGCAAAGAGGTAGAATTTAATTGCATATTCTTGGCTATGAAAATCTCCAATTAATGGCTCCTTGCAACTACAGATCATATAATCTATATTGGAGTCTCCCACTGTATCCAGAGCCATGTTGATAGATTGCCCAGGGTAGAACTCCATAAAGTTTGATGAACTGACTTCAATGAATACATTTAAACTTTCTGGCTTAAAGAATTAAGAATGGCCCCAAGATATCAAGTAAATGAAGAGAAAAACTAAGATTGTGTTAAAATATGGACCTCAAACTGGAGGTAATAATTGTCAGACTTTTCCAGTGAGATGTTTGCATTCCTGGGAAAAAAATTGTGGAGTATCCTGTCTGCTTAGTCAAAGCATTTCACAAAGGTAAGAAGTTTTCAGAATTTAATCTCAATGGAAAACCCTAAATGACTCTGGCCAGAAATCTAATCCCAAGAGGCCTTTCTCTTTAAGATTGTTTTTTTACTTAACTCAGATAATTGCCTTCATTCTCTTATACTTTATAGGCCAGCAATTTTTCAACCAGGATGCTATGACACACTGGCATACCACAAGAATTTTTAAAGCATGCATATCTGACTATTTAGTCAGGGGCACTGACCCCTTTATCCTTAGTTTGTCCAAAAAAAAAAGTGACAACAGCTAATAGAGTAATAGCCTTCAGATATGAATGTCCTGTCTTGAACCATAAATATATAGGTCATAGAGCTGCATCTTATTGGTCATGTCATACCATAAGGTTGCATCTAATTGGTTAATTCTTGATATTAGAAATCCTTATGTGTAAGCATAGATACCTGATTTTAAATTTACTTTGGATCAATAAGGGTAGATAATTACTATTATAATTTATTTGGTAAATCAATCAAAATTAAACCTATTTTTTGTCAGATCAGCAAAAAGTATACTTTTGGTGTGTCACAAAATTTTAGTAGTTTATATGTGCCATGAGATTAAAAAGGTTAAAAATTGCTGCTTTAGGTAAATATCAAAAGCCTTAGAGAAAGCCTATTACTTCCAGAATTTCAGAATGAGTAGTCCTTTGAAACTGCTTCCTATCAAACAACTATAACTAGTAAAAATTATTTCTTAAAGAATTAACTCTCTATCCTAAGAGCAAACAGCAAATTAAAAAATATTTAAGAAAATATACTAAATTTAAGTAAGAATTTCAGCTACAAATCTCTGCCTCCCTATCAACCACCAAACTCAACATAATGGAAGTTCAGCTTTGTGTGGTGGGGTCAAGAAAAGAGGGTTTCCTCATCCATCAGCTCCCAGTAAGGAGTATCAGGAATGTAAGGTCACCTAAATTAATCATGTTCCCTTAATTTGCAAGATGCAAAAGCCAAATTCCTAGTAATATAGCCATGGGATCAGGTACACTCTACTTCTACCCACCCTCACTTATAGAACAGAAGCTCTGTTCCAAGCACAGCAGGCCAAGAATATTTGAACTCTGATTTCCCTTCTCCAGCACACATGCTTATCTGTCCATGCCAGGACAGGTAAGCTGAGAAGACCGGAAGCCACCACCTCTGCCCATCTAATAATGCAGGACTTTCATTCTGAGGGAAGCAAGCCACTCTCCCTGTCCCCAGCTCTGGAGCACCAACTTGAAGCTTTTTTCAACAAGAACGGATAGGGAAGAGCAAGTACATGAGAACAGAGAGCTCGTAAACTCTCCCCAAAGGAATGACTTTATCTGAAATAGAGTGTGGATAAGTTTAAGTCCAGGGGTAGTCTAAAAAACAATGGAAAATCAACTAAGACAAAAATGATAGCTCCATTAAAGCAATAACCTAAACCATAGGCCAGCTAGTTTACCAGAGATGACCAGGGAAAAAGACAGCTAAGGACAGCCTTTTTAGAGTCAGAACAAACTTCAAAGACTTGTCTCAAAAACTAACAGTACAAAAAGATGTGAATTTAATTGAATCAGGCTGTGGAGTATTTATATCCTAGAACACTGACAAAAACAATAGAGCAATCATCTAGCAATTGGTAGAACCTAAATGCTAGATATGATTCTAGTGGAGGCAGGCAGTTTCACAGGGGGAGATCAGAGAAATAGATAGTCAAAGGGAGTCTTCCAAAGCCACTGTCACCCCACAGTGACTATGCACATTCCTAAGGCTGCTCCTCTAAGCAATGATATTGGTGGCTGCATATTGTGAAGGAAATATACATTATTAAAACAGTCTGGACAAGACATTGGACAAAGAGATAAGCAAACAACAACAAAAACAAGCCCCAAGGATGAGGGAATCAGCATATTGCTACAATATATTACCTAAATATTCAATTTCAACAATAGCAACAAACTCACAAAATATGCAAAAAATAAAATAAAGAAATGAAAAGTGTAATCCATACACAGAAAGGAAGGGGGCAGATGTTAGATTTAACTGGCAAAGACTTCAAAGCAACATCAAAGACTTCAAGCAATAACAAATGTGTTTGAAGAATGAAAGGAAATCATGATTTAAAATGTAATGGAATATATAATGCCAATATATTATCAAATAAAGAATATCAATAAAGAAAATTATTGAATTAAAATTCTGGAGTTAAAAATACAATACTTCAAATAAAAATTCACTAGAGATTGCTCAGCAGTAGAATTGAGCTTACAGAAAAAAATAGAATTAATAAACTGAAGATAGATTGATAGAGACTATGTAATTCAAAGAAGAGATAGGGGAAAAATGATGAAAATTAAAGTCTCAAAGAAATGTGGGGCACTGATAAGAACACTAATATATGCATAAAAGGAGAGTACCAAAAGTGAACAGGAAGAGAATGGAGCACAAAACAATATTCAAAGAAACAATGACTTAAACTTTCCCAAATTTTAAGAAAACATTCATCCACTCACTCAAGAACTTTAACAAAATTCAAGTAGTTTTGTTAAAAACTCAAAATGATTCACACCCAGATACATCGCAGTTGAAACAATGACAACCAAAAACAAAAGGAAAATTTTGAAGCAGTAGGGAAAAACAAGTCATTACATACAAGGAAACCACAAAATGATTAACAGCTGACTTCTCATTGGAAACAATGGAGGCCAGAAGTCAGTGGGATGACATATCCAAAGTGCTGGGGGAAAAAATATGTCAACCAAGAATCTTAGAGCCAGCCATCCTATCTCTCAAAAATAAATGAAATAAACACATTCAGAGATTTTTTTTAACTGAGAGAAACTGTTACTAGCAGATCCATCTTACCAGAACTACTAAAGAAATCTCTGCAGACTGAAAGCAAGTGACATCAGACAATAATTTGAATTTCATGAAAAAAATAAATTTAAAAAATGCACCATAAAAATAATTATGTAATTATAAAAAGTAGAATATATGCGTATATGCATATATCTTCCTTCTTCCCCTAACTAATTTACAAAGTAGAAGTATAAAATCACATGTATGCATTTGTATATTTTGGCCAATAATGTATAGAAAATATACATAAAAATATAATGTATTTGACAATAACAGCACCAGGGAAGTAGGTGAGAGTGAAGCTTTACTTGAGTAAGAAAATGACACTGAATTCTAATTCAAATTCACAAGAAAAAAAATGATGAGAAACCACAAAGGGTAAATAAGAAGGTTAATATACTAAAACATATAACTGGTATTATTTATTTTCTCAGCTTCTTTAAAAGACAAAATTATGTAACAATTACTATAACAATAACAATAACAATATATTGTTGAATTGTAATGTGCAGATGAAAATGTGTAACAATATTAGCACAAAAGGGGAAGAGAAAAGATAACTGTTCAAGAATAACATTTCTATGCCTTAAATTAAGCTCAATTAAATCTTAAGTAGATTTTGATAAGTTCAGAAGTATATGATAAGCCTCGGAATAACCACTAAATAAATAATTTAAAGTAACATAAAAATTCACTAAAGAAATTAAAATGTTGCAATTCAAAATATTCTCTTAATTCAAAAGAAAGTTGTAAAGGGGAATTGAGGGAAAAATACATAATTCATTTATAAAATAAAAGTAAAATGGTAGACACAATTCTAACTATAGGAATAATAGCATTAAATGTGGAAGTATTATACAATGTAATCAAAATAGAGGTGGTAAGACTGGATTTAAAAAATGACCAACCTATATGTTGTGTGAGGAGACACACTTTAGATTCAATGATACATATGGGTGAAAGTGAAAGGATGAAAACATATATCAGGCAAACAGTATCCACAAGAAAGCTGTAGCACCTATACTAATATCAAATAAAATAACACATTAAAACTAAAATTATTGCTAAAGGTAAAGAGGGATGCTTCATTATGATTAAAGTGCCAAGTCCTCAGGAAAATATAATAATTATAACAATTATATACACACATGCATATAATTACATCATTACAAAACATATTAAGCAAAAAGTGACAGAATGAAAAGGAGAACTAGATAATTCTATAGATGCCTACTAGATCTAGTTAAGTCATTTTTTTTTCAATTTTCTCATTAATCTATGGCATAATTGTTCTATTCATTATTGAAAGAGCAGTATCAAAGTCTCCAACTATTATTATTGAAAATTACCCAATTTTTTAAAAAATGAGCAAAGGATATGAATAGACATTTCTGCAAAAAAGATATACAAATGGCCAATAACAGTATGAAAAAAATGCTAGACATCGCTAGCAATGAGGAAAATACAAATGAAATCACAACAAGCTACCACATCATAACCAGTAGGGTTGCTAGAATAAAAAAGATGAGTAATAAAAGTATTACAAAGATGTGGAGAATAGGGAACTCTCATATACTATGAAATTACAATGGCACAAACACATTGGAAAACTGTCTGGCAGCTCCTCAAAACTTTAAACATACAGTTACCATATGACCTAGCAATTCCACTTCTAGGAAAAGTCAATATTCATTATTCACTCACGTGAATTTACCTACTTGCAAATATTTGTTATAACCCCAAATCAATACTTGTGGCATATTTTTGGCCATTTATTGATATGTGCAAAGTGGCAAAAAATTTGAGTCACCTGACACTCCCAGTACCTTCTGAGGTTGAACAAGGCTATGGTCCACCTTCTAGTTTCGCCCTTCGGAATATAAACAGTGCTCTTTTCATGGTCTACTAAGTGCCACATTTTCTGCATTTTTGTTTTTTGTTGGTGATTTGGCTGCTGAAAATGCCTCCCAGGGGTAATGCTGAGCTGCTGTTTAGTGTTCTGAAGCACAAGAAGATTGTGATGTACTTTACAAAGGAAATACATGTGTTAAATAAGCTTCATTCAGGCATGAGAAATAATAATGTTGGCTGTGAGTTCAATGTTAATCAACTGACAATACTATACATCTAGAATAAGGAAGAGGAAATTCCTGGTATGTCTGTGAGACCACTCCAGATAGTGCTAAAGACATCTACAGCCCATGATGAAATCATGGAAAAGTGGTGAAATTTGTGGATTCATGAAGTAATGAATAATAGAAAATGCATAATGCATTGTTATGAGGCTAAAAGCCAATGAAATTCACCATATTACCCAGAGTCAGCAAAATGTTAAACCCTTTTCAGCTAGTATTTCATTATAAAGAAATACTACATGTAATCAATTATTTGTAAGAAATACATATTAAATAAGACATCTTTAAATGGGAACACACATAAAACAAGGTTATGCACTGATCGGTTGGCAAGAGTCTTGTAACCAGAAGCTTGCATTTGGTTACATAGTCTGGTATTTGATTTTGAATGGCTCAGTTTTTGCTAATTGGCAACTTTATAGAACATAACTAACATGAAAATGATAATCAAATGTACATTTCATTTGAGATAAATAAAAATACATGTTCACATAAAAACTTGTACTTAAATATTCATAGCAGTATACCTCATAATAGCCCAGAAGTGAAAACAACCTATATGTCCTTATTTTATTTACCTAAAGAATAGGTAAATGTAGGTATGTCCACATTTTATTTACCTGAAGATAGGTAAATGACCTCTCATCAGAAATAAAAAATAATAATAAGTACTGATAAATGCCACAACACAAAGAACTTTGAAAGCATTAGTACTAAGTGAAAGAATCCAATCATGAAAGGCCATATATCATATGATTCCATTTATATGAAATTTTTACAATAGAAAAACCTATAAAAACAGAAGTAGATTAGTGATTTTCTAGGAGTAGGGGCATGGGAAGGGGGAAGTCAGGGAAAATGAGGAGCAACTCATCCCAATGGAATGGGTACAGGGTTTCTTTTTAGTGATCATAAAGTTTATTATGGTGATGGTTAACACAATCCTGAATAAACTAAAACCCTAAATTGGACATTTTAAATATATAAATAGTATGATATACTGAGTATATCTCAATAAAGCTGTTATAGAAAAAGTCTAAGAGATGAATTTAAATTATTTCAAAACCCCAATGAAATAATGAAATTTGAAGCATAAGTTTTCTTTTCTTTTCTGGTTATCTTCTACTTGGAAGTGAAACTCTTTCAGAAAGGGAAAAATAGTGAGAATTATTTTGTTTATGTGTGCTCCCTTATAGTATACAGAATTCCTCTGAGCCCTGGCTGGACATCCTTGGAATTCTGATCACTGGCTAAAGACATTTCTTGGTTATGCTGGAACTCTAAGTGCAGCTACTACTGAACTACACCTAACAGTAAGAGCTATCTGACATGCCCTGCGAGAGACAGAAATAACTACCTCTTAGCACATACCTTATAGTAAGATTAAGTGTTCAATTAATGCAACTATTTCTAGTGTCATGCATGCTCTTAGAGCCTGGTACTCAATTTTGAAAAGACACAGCAAGCAAGAAAAATTCTCCTCTCCCACTACGGTGGGACCAGAAGACCTAAAAGACATGCTTCCTGACTGACTGCAGGGTCCTAGGCAATCTTGCCCCCCACTGTCCTCTTTCATGTATCCTGTTGCACTCCATCCAGGTCATGATCTTCTCCCCCCTTCCAGCCTATTCAAATCACAATCAGAAGTCAAAGTTCATTTCATCCAGGAGTCCTTCAAGGACTTTTGTGAACTTCATCCATATCTTTGCTGCTGACCTCTCCCAGTCTTTAACATTTGTGCCATAGTTCAGGTTAGATCTTGTCCTTTAATTGTTTTATTAGCATTTTTTAGGACTATCTCTCTAAAAACACCATGGAGGCAACAACTTTAATAATCATCCTCCCTACCCCTCACCCCCAATCTCCAGTGCCTGCTATGGATCTAGATATACAGAAGAGGCTTGATAAACATGAAATAAATAGTTGCTAAATGAATGACTTGAAGCAGACATCCACTAACCAATTTTAACTCAGTCACATAAGTCTTTTCCACATAAAATAATCTCTCCCCTGCTTTCTTACCAACATTATTGCTTTGTTTCAGAAATGGACAGTTGGCATCAGGTCCATATCGAACACTGAAATGAAGATAGTGGCAACGTCATGTTATTGGGTGAATTTGCCCACATAGGAAGGATGTGTCCCACTGGCTAGGATGTCCCACAGAGAAGCTGATGTGTCTGTGTCTACAGAGTCGACATTCAAATTGGCATGGGCCTTGTGCTCCACTGTTAAGTAGAGAGATGTATACCCTGTTACTTGGATAGACCATCCAAGTAACCATCCAAATGGAGAGTGGACAAAAACTCTCCATTTCCATAGTATGAAGAAAATGGGTATTTGGACAATAAAGACAAGAGGGAAGGAAGATGCCTATTCAGGAGGGTGTAGAATTCTCAGTGTGCCTTTGGTATTTGGAAGGCTTGGTTTGTGTTTCAGTCACTAAAGAAATATTTAAAGACCTATGGTAATAGTACTCACAAGACCCCCAAAACCAGAAATTAGCCAGAGCTCCCAAGAGAAGACAAATACATAAGTTAGATAAGCCCCATTAACAAAAAGAAGTAGCTAACAAAGATGTCAACATGTCACAAATAAATAGATGTGCCAGAGAGAAAAAGAGTGGTACAAGAGGCAGATAGGAAGAGAGAGAGAGAAAATGTTGAAAAGCTCAGAAAAATCTCAAAAACTACAAAATGAAAAGTTTTATTTCCTGTTTGAAACATCGCTTTAAGATTGGATTGGGATGAGGCAGTCTTAAAATCAGAATGAGATCAGTGCCAGATTTTTCTTCAGAGCAGCTCTGTTTGCTGTCGTCGTCCACAGTCTCAGACTCCACAGCATCAGCACAGCTGCCGTGGTCTGATTGTCCTACGGGCCAAACACCGCATTAGGTGCCTGTGTGCTTCACCACATTCAGCTTTCACAATAATCCCAAAATAGTATTCACTCGTCCTTCCTGTTCCCCATCCCATGGATTCAATTCATCACCAAATTCTGTCACCTTGTCCTCCAATTACATCCCCAAACTGTCTACTCCTCTTTACTTCTCAGTCCACTTTTATATTCGTTTCCCATCACTTGTGTTCAGAGGCCTGAGTTCCTCTCCATTGCATGCCCCTCTTTTACATTCTTCATACTCATTTCACATTCTAAAAGTTTATGGTTTAGATATTTAAATTTACTTAGTTATTAGTCTCTGACTGCTAAATTATTCAGTATTGTATCCTGAGTATCTAGAAGAGCACTGTTCTGTAGTGTACAGCACAAGCCAAAAATACAGCCACATATACATTCTCTAATAGCCATATTTTTTAAAAAAAAATAAAAAGAACCTGTGGAATTAATTTTTAAAAACATATTTTATTAGCCCTCTATCTCCAAAGTATTTTCCCTTAAACATGTGTTCAACCTAAACATTATTAATGGGTACTTTACATTCCTTTTCTCAGACTGAGACTTTGAAATCTGATAGATGTTTTACACTGACAGCACCTATCAATCCAGATTATCTATGTTTCAAGTGCTCACTGACTCCATGTGGCGAGTGGCTGCTGGGCTGGACAGTACGGTTCCAGTAATTATTAAACAGTAGTTGAATTAAAAATGAATAAAGAAGTCAATGAGTAAATACATGAATAAATCCCCATTTTTACAGGTCAGGAAAAATGACGCCCAGAGTGGTTGGGTAATTTCTCCAATGTGTCATATGTTTACAATGTGGAGCTGGTTTTTGAATCCTGGCCTAGCTAAATTCAAGGTGGTTCTGTTTCCATTACACAGCAGTGGCACCTTAGGTCAGTCGTCTCATCAAAAAACTTTCAAGGGTTCTTTACTATCTAAAAATAAATTCCTTACCATGACAGTTAAAGTCTGCTAAAATCTCTCAACACACTTTTCTGGCCTTTTCCCCACCATTGCTGTTCATATATAATATGCTCTAAGAAAACTGATATTTTCAAGGTCAGGAACACCAAGGAGCCTGCCAAGAGATTTCTCTGCTCTAAATTTCTCTGACCCCCCTCTCCTGGCTGCTTGCCCTTGTCTGATGCTGCAGGTGAATGGAGATTCAGTCCGTAGGTGTCATATCTGTATCGGGTTGGAAAGCAGTAGTCGCCCCCACTAGATGAGGCTCCTTTCATATCCATGTTTCTGTCTCTGCCCTAGCACAGTGCTTCAAGTCACACAGTAGCTTAAAAGATTCTTGAATGAGTATACAAAGGAAAAAATGATTTGATGGATGAACTTTCCCTATTCTCCAACTATATGGAGTATATTCCTATGTCTTTGTTCACATGGCTCCTTCCAACTAGAATTGTCTCAGTCTCTCTATTTGCAAGGGTCACTCAAATGCCATCACCCTCAGCAAGTCCCCCCCAATACTCCCCACCACGGAGATCTCATTCCGAATCCTTCATGCCCACAGAACTTCACTTAGGCCTCTCCCTACACACTTAACACCATTTAGCATATATCTTATTATAGTTAATGAAAGTTTAGCTCCTTGAGCTAAAAATGTATCATTCTTGGCCCCCAACATAGTGTTTAGTGTGCTGTGGTATTAAAGAACACAGAATATTAAATTAAAGAGAAGCAGATTCGGAGCCAAAAGATGCCGGTGTAAGCCCTGGCTTTAAATGTAGAGGATATCACTTATCTTTATTGAAGCTGAAACTTCTTCCCTTTTATTTGAGAAATAAAATTTGTACTGGTCATCTATTTATGAGATAAAAGTCAGGATAACAGAATGCAATAAACTAAAACATGCTTTGCAATCTGCAAAGTACTATGCAAAGTTTATTTATGTATATTGAAATTAACTAAAGAATGGATGCATATTATCTTATTTTATCTTCTTTATAGAGCTTTCTTATACCTGATATTTTCTCTCTTATTTACAAGTATACATGTTTAAGGTCTTCCACCATTATTATATATGCTTTCTGAGGGCAAGAACTCTGGTTTATTTATAGCTATATCCTCAGTGTCTATAGGAGGACCTGCCATAGGCCATTTAATAAATATTTGTGCTGATTGGTTAAAAATATATATACACATGAAATAAAATGATGATTCTGAGAATATGTTGGCAGTAGTGATATAGTTTGTAAATTTCTCTAGCTCCCTAAATAAAAGCAGAACTAGATAGCCAGACCAAAAACCCACACGTAACATTTATAACAAAACTAGGTGACAAGGTATTTCCAGGAATCTCGAAGTGAAAGTGAATGAAAATAAACCAGTGAGAGTAATAAGACCTGCATGGCATCTGCATCTGTTCAAGGAAATAAAGGCAAACAACAGGGCACCCGTTGGACCTCAGAGCCGCAGAACCCCCAATTACCAAGAAGCACTCATGACAAAGTGTGGCAGATCCTTGTAAGAACAGCAATTGAAATTAAGATGGCTTGCCTTACCCCAAGAGGAGGGCTTGTCCCATCCTCACAGCAGATGAGTACGAGGGGCCTACATAAGGTCTGAGGGGCAATTACAGTTCACAATATGACCCACCACATCTTCCTTCCAGGAAACTGCTCCATATTAAAGAGAAACAGCTGAGGATAGAATCAAAATTGATCAGAACAAGGATAATGGAGACACAGAAGACAGAAGGTTCAGACAAACATCAGAAAGGGAGAAAGAGCCAGCAAATTTCAGTGAACAAGCCATTATAAATGTTTTTAAACAGTATGCTTATACATGTGCATGGCAAAAATTTAAAAAGAAAGGAAATCTGTTAAGTTAGAAAAGCAACCTTGAGAATACCTCCTTCTAAAGGTTTGAGACAACTAACTACATTATAATAAGCAAGAGAAAAATGTCAAAGCCAAATGCTATAAAAAGTTGTTTAAAAGCAGCAAAATAAAATGCTTATAGACAATGGACACATATTAGAAATAAATGCTTTCAAAACAGAAACCCATTTCAAAGCAAACTAAGGAACTTTAAGAACATGATATATGAAAAAACATGAAAATGACAAAATTCATAAATTAGTTGTGAGAACTACAAAAATAACTACTAGAAATAAGGAATAAATCACCTCAGAAACAAAGACTAAGCTAGAAGAGAAGATAAATATATGTAATGAATAATTCTCTAAGAGAAATAGGAAGTAAAAGAAAAATATTTAAAATTCCTAAAGAAGCAAAGAGATACAAAGAAATTCAATAGTAAGTGACAAATAGAAGAAAAACAAAGATGATGTAGTAAATGAATAACAAGGGACCTTAAAGCAGAAAGTCAAAGAGTGAGAAGAATGTAAATACACTGGTATTTCCTAAAATTAAATTAAAGAAAGTATACATTGAAAGAGAAAACTCTGAATGTTGATGCAAAACAAATTACACTAAAATATTTTTAGTAAAATCAATGAACTTCAGAGTAACATTTTTAAAAAGTATCTGAACCTTTAAGAAAATGACTTATTTATAAGGAAAACAAAATCAAATCATCATCAGACTTTTCAACTCCAATGTTTTACTCCAAACACAAATGGAGTACCATATTGTACATTCTCAAGAAAAAACAACAGGAGCCTGACATTTTATATCCAGCAAAAGTGACACAAATATAAATGGCCCAAAGTGATATAGGCAAGAATTCAGGCAAAGAATTATCTTTGTTCTCATGAACCTTTCCTGTTGTTATCTACTGGAATATAAGACTCAAATAATCAAAATGACTAAAGAGACATCATATAAGAATTAGAGGTAGCATGACATATACAGCAACTCACAGAATTAAAGTAACTGGAAGTTCGTAAGGAGAAAGTATAGTTACATAATGGCTGTATTCTCAGATAATGTAGATATAGTATAATTATTTTAAAATGGGAAGAATATGTATTATAGAACATATTTTATTTATTAGTTAATGTATTAGTGGCATAGTATTATCATTGTTATTGGCAGGATGTTTATCTGTGTAATATTCCATAAATAAATGAGTATTTATGGAATACTCTAATTTTGTCACTTCCTGTGTCTGTGAGAATTAAGATACTCAATGTGGAAAAAGCTTAAACAGAAGAATACAGGAAAGGAAATACAGAACTCTGTTATCTTGACTGAATTGAAAAATAATTAGTATTCATTTCTGAGGTAATATATAAACCTATATTTCTTAGCTCTATCCACTGAAGAGAACTAAAAACAATTACAAACTCAATAAAACTAGCACTCAGAAACCTTAACAATCTTGAAATAACATTCCCACTAAAAGAAACAATCTCCTGTGGGAGGGGAGGGGGAAGGCTGATTCCAGAAGTATATAAGGCGGGAACATCTCGCCATACTAGAAAACGAGAAAGCTGTCAAAGACTCCACGGTCACAGCACAAGGACTCAGAGACAAACTTGAATAGGCTTCTACCGACAAAAGATGGGGCGTGCTGAACTTCAAAAGGGGTAGTAATTGTGATTGACCAAAACCCATCAAATACATTAAATTCATTCATTCACAAGTGCATCTCTTAAAAGCCTAGTTGGTCACGTTTGCAGAGTTAATAATGAACCAATTCCTTAACCGAAAAAATTGGTAAATAAAAGGAAAGAATGAAGGAATTTTTCTGCCTTTTCTAAAAGAACTGCAGCACAGAATACCAAATAGGAAATGAGGAACTATGCTTGTTCAAAATTATTTCAATGCATCAATGGAAAATAAATATTTCAACCTCCAATGAATTACTGGTTTGAGGCACTGAGCATCAGTGGCAGCTAACATTACAAAAAGAGAAACCCTCAGACATCATATGCCTTTGGATAAAATAACTGAGCACCATTTACGGTCTGGCCAAATGCACCAATCCCAAATCCTATCAAATCTCTGGATCCATCTGCCAAATGGCAACGAATAGAAAGAACACAGAAAAGTATTGAATGGGACCAGAAATACACAACCAGCAAAACCTATGCTTTAGAAAACTCTAAAGGTCAAATGGCCCCAAGTTCTTATACTGCTATATTGCAAAGAAAAAAAGAAATCTGCAGATTCAAATAGATGAAAAAATACATTGTTTTTTTTTTAAAAATCAATCAAGGCTAAACTATGGTCATTGGGGAGGCTCACTTTGTCATAAAACTATACAAAACCCAAGAAAATGGTTCTGGAAAAGGCAGGATAGTGGTTACTTCTGGAGACACAAAGAGGGTCGGGGCAGGGATGGAGCAAATGATGGAGCTCCTAACATGACTTGCAAAGATCTACCTCCCAACCCGGGTTGAGGTTGCAGGACTCTTTGCCTTGGAATTCATTCAGTGACACACCTACTTTTTTTTAATGCTATACCTGTGTTTTATTTTCTAATAAAAGGTTTTAAAAAAGATTAATTCCTATTTAAAATGCCCCTGGCTAGGAGCCCTAAGTGTCTCTAAAATGTTAATGAAGGCCAAAAAGGATGAAAAGCACACTAAAAATTAATTTGATAGACCGCCTGATGCCGGAAGTTAAAGTAAATTTCTACCTGCTATAAAAGGGAAGGAATTCAATTGAGGTAAGCCCTTGAAGTAGAATAATAATAGAATTTCCCTTATAGTGTAATAGTGAGAATTAAATAAATTTATACGTGGAAAGTACTTAGAATGGTGCCTTACCTAGAGGAAGAACAATACTGAGAATAGGCTATTGTTTTTATTATATACTTACCCAGGACTGTTCCTCATAAAAGAGAGACCCTTGAAACAAAACAAAACAAAACAAAACAAAACAAAATAAACAGACACTGTTTATGTCACACTGCCCTTCCCCCAGACCAGACATGTAAAAAAACAAACAAAAAAAAACTGAACAGCTACCCTTTATCATACGGTTTAGGAACCGATAAAACACCAATTGCTTGCCATTTTTCTGTATCCATTCTTTGACATTCATTTCTACTTGTCATCTGGGCAGGGGAATGCAATTGGTATGTTGTGCACTGGTGAATGCAGCTTCCCATCTCAGGAGCAAAAACAAAGGGCTACAGGGGCAGACACACGGAAAGCTGCAGTGGCTCAGCACCCTGGGAACCACAGCTTTAATGCCAGGTATTGACTCCTGATGTTGGAAAACCAGGCAGCAAGGGTAGGGAAAGATGCTGCCAGAGAAACAACAGAGCTTTACTGTAAAACTGACGAACTTGCAGGAACTGGGAACGGGTCAGGAGCTGTGCACCTCAAGCCACATCTAATAATAGTGCTCATAAAGGGATAGAGAATTAGCCAAACACCAAGACAAGTCATAGCTTTTCAAATTTATTTACAAATGTGATGCAAGTGTAATCACTGGAAGCTGGGACAGGAGAGTTTCTAAATATCCTGTGCAAGAAAAAACACACAGTAAATAGCTGAGATAATTTTGAAAATAAAAAATGAGAAGGGCTTTAGCCTAATTTGAGAAAATATCATAAAACTCTAATTTTTAAAGTGGGTTTCTGCTACAGAAAGGTGCAAGTTAATAAAACAAAATGAGAGCAAAAGCAGTCAAATAATACCTTCAAATTAGTATGTAATAAATGAAAACTCCAAGTTGATGAGGAAAATGACATTATTTAATAAGTGGAATTGGAAGACTGAATAAAAATTTGGGGAAAACAATAAAGCCATAAAATAACTAGAACATAGAAATACTTATATAACCTTAAGATGGGTTAATCTTTTTAAGTATAATATTAAAAAGCAATTCAATACAGAAAATATTGTATATTCCATTCCATAAACCCTATATTCTGTATCAAAAAATACCATGACATTTAAAATCAAGTGGCAAAGAAAAATGACCATATTTTTAAATGCTTACCTATATAAAGAGCATTTGCAAAATGCTAAAAGAAAGCTAATCATCCTGCCCCAATTTTAGTAGAGAACATAAACTAAAAACATATAGAAAAAATACACATGTTTAATAAAAATATGAAAATATCTGTCTTACAGTAATCTAAACATAAAATTTTAATGTGTTTTTTTACTCATAAAATTGGAAACTTTTGGAAAAATATCTAGTATGATCAAAGGTGAAGAGGAATGAGCATTCCAAATCACTGCTGTGAGAAAGATATAGCCCTTCTGGAGAGTGATTTGAGAATGCATATTAGAAACCTTACAGACACATCCTCACTGACCCAGAAATTGTATTTCTAAAAATGTATCCTATAAAAAATATCAGAGATTTGGGTAAATACATACACAGTTATTTGCTCAGGTTGATTACATCACCTGAGCAAAATAAATACATACTGAAAATAACAGGATAGTACTTGAACAAACTGTGGTGCATTAGCTATTAAAATAATGTGTAATAAAATGTGGTATTTTTATATATTGGTGTAATAAAAAAACACAGTTGTTAAGTGAAAACAGAGCTACTAAAATCATGGTAGACAATATTAATGGACAGGGAATACAATTCCTGATGCTAAGTTCATTCATTTGGTACTTTTAAACAGGTATTTGTGGAGTATCAGCTGTGCACTGGGGACATGCAAGGAACAGTCCAGGTGACAACCCCTGTCACAGAGTTTATGTCATACTTGAAGAAGCTGATAATACTTAAGATATGTAAAAGATATATTTATCATAATTGCTAAGAAGGAGAAAAAATAAAAGGGGAAAATGAAGCTTTGGGGAAGAAAGTGTGTGAAATTTTAAAATGATCCAAAAACCCTCCTTGTAGAAGGGACTTTGGAATAAAGGCTTGAAGAACCGGCGCTGCAGCATTCTGGTGGAGGAGCACTTTAAGTATAGGGAACAGTGATTAGAAAGGCCTGAGCCTGAGGGTGACCCACGTGTTCACGGATTAGCAAGAGGACCTGAGCAGCAGGTCAGGGAGGCTGCCAATCCTGCAGGACCTGGTAGGTCACTGTGAAGACATTGGCTTTTATGCTGAATGAGATGCAAAGCGTCTACAGGCAACAACTGGCATGGACCACATGCAAAAAAAATTTGCATATGTATGCATGGATTTTATTTATTCATGTGTACATATGGGAAGAAAGAAGAGTAAAAACAAAAACTAGAAAGGCATGGCTCTAATTTAAAAGATTATGTGTACATTTACATAAAACTTTTTCTTTGTCTTATATAAATTGTGTAAACACTCCATATTTACTATATGTTCCTTTTTATTTAAAAAAAACAAAGTTTGAAAAGTATCTTAAAATATTTTAAATATTTTAAAAAGAATGAGCAAATCTCTATTCCCATCATTTTGGAGGTTGACAGTTAAAAAGAGAGAGAGATCATACATTGACAGATGAGATTCCCTTTCAGCTCTTTGCAGATCTCAGGGATGTGTCTCTGAAGTAGAGTCACCAGCATGACCCACCTCAGTGACCTGGGTTCACTGTCCACCAGGTTCCCCTGTGGTCAGTTTCTGTACCTACGCAGACTCCCAAACAAGCGGCAAGACCAGCAACACCGTGAACAGACAAGTCATGACCGGAAACTGCCCAGGCCACAGGCTGTGGCATGCCTTCTGACCAAATCTTCAAATGTCTGTGGCTTTATGTCTTTACTGTCCAAATGCCACCTCCAGACCTCAACTGTCTACAGAGAAATGAGCAGAAACAGACACTATTTACTCCAATTCCCATGGCTGTCTTTATTGTCACAGCACTGGAGGGGAGGGATGGGGGGAAATAGAGAATCAGAACTAAAGGATAAAAAAATTAATGGATGCTTTTAAGAAGGAAAAAAATCTCAGACTGGGTTCACCATCAAGAGTAAGAAATGAAACAATCTAGATCTTCGGATTGTGGTACCCAACTCTGCAGGGTCTGAATCACTGGAGAACTTCCTGGAAATGCAAATTCCTGGGGCCTCACCTGAGAGCTTCCGCATCCAAAAATTCTTGCCATAGGATCAAGCACCCTAGACAATTCCACCGTATCTATCTAAAGGATTCCCTAAATCAACTGTGGGAGTTGTTTCCTTGTACCTTTCCTCCTTTTACTTAAGAAAAGTCAGTTTCGGGGGGCAAATGGCGAGTCTTCTATCAGATCTTCGTTACTGCGTTGTGTTCTATGGAAGTTTCTAAAGAAAGGGTCTCTTCTAGATCTCAGTACCTACTCAGGCTCATTTACTTTGCCAGCTGGTTAGCCTGGGCTGGAGTTGGATCAATTACAATTTCTCCAGCACAGGATGCGGAGACCACATGAGGATCTACTTTCCCCTCTTATTCCCTCCACTCCTGGCACTGCTGTCATGGTGAAGTCGTTTCACTGGTAAGTTAACCTCTGTAGGTACAAAACACTGTCCTTCTATGACAAGTCTGAGCACTTTCTTTCAATGAGGAGACCGGCTGAAATATTCCAGATTGCTTTTATAATCCTGTAATCTTATCTTTGATTGCTCTGTAATACCATCTTTTCCCAGTAGGGTAGAATCATTCTTTTGCTATTAAATCTTGCTGAAGGTCCTGAAGTTCCAATTTGAAGAGGCCAGAGAGAGGGTATTCTGAGATTCTCATTTACCATTTAATATGTACTTGGTCTTTGATGCAGACTGTATTTAAAAAGGTCAGAACAAATCATATATTCACTAGCCTTTCTGCGTCAGTTCAAATAAGCAAGCCATAAAAAAAAAAAACCTAGTAGGAAATATGCAAAATATCACAGTAAGTAAAAAATTCCATAAAGCAATAACTCCAGATACTCTTTCAACATCAAACAGGAACTGAGATTAGTAAAGTAAGGTTACTGTGAGTATGCTCCTTTTTATTTTAGTTTTAAATAGTCTACTTATATTTGGAATAATTTTAAATATGCAGACAAGTTGTGAAGATAGTACAGAGTGCTCATACCCCATTCACACAGCTTCCCCTAATGTGACATCTTACATAACCGCGACACAGTCCTCAAAACAAGAAATTAACATTACTGTCACCTAAGCCCCAGGCTGTACTCGAATTTCACCAGTTTTTCCACTCACATTCTCTCTCCATGCCAGGATCCGATCCTGGATGGCCCACGGCAGTTAGCATTTTGTTTTCCAGTTCTCTTTTACTCTTTCCTGCCAGCTTCGGGATCAGAACTTCATATGGAATAGGGGTTTATAAATAGCTGTTAATTAACCAATTCAGCATCTTGTGTTTCATAATTGGTAGCAATTCTGCCCCGAACATAAAGCAACCCATTGCGCAGTGCCACCAGCCTGCCTCAGAGGCGAGGCTGGTCTTACCCAGACTTTGGCACGCTCTCAGGCAGGCCTGGGGTTGGAGCAAGAAATCATTCTGGAGCCCAGATGAACTGGACACTCCAAACAAGCCTTACTAATACCTGCTCCTGAAGATAAAAGTAGGCCAGTTTGTCATAGGGCAGTTCTTTGTAACACTACTCTCCAGATGGCTAGAATGACAAATGGCTTAGGAAATGAGAATCATTTATTTTGGAAAAAAATTACTAGGTTATTCAAAGGCCATAGTATAAAGAAGGTCTGGGTAAAGGTGGGAAAAACAGGAATCATCCACCAGTCCTTGCACAGATTCCTCTTCACAACAATTACTTTGTAATTACCTACTCACCAGCTTCCCACCCTTTTCCTCACTTGATTCACCTCCACTGAGAAAGAGTGTGGGGGGGAGGGGGAGGAGATAGGGATATAGAGGAAAGCAAAGTACAGTTTTCAACCAGCCTGTCCAGACCATGGCTCTCAAGCCTGCTCCAGAGATAAGGTTTCTGGGGGCGCAGGAAAGCGGCTTCCTACGTGGAAGCAAATGTCTCTCACATTCCTATGATTTCAGGTTCCAATTCCTAATGATTTCTCCATCTAAATCTCCGACACGTATACACCTCCTAAGGTTTACCTGTGGCGTTGACCTGGAATCCCAAGAATCCTTAGAAGTGGGAGAAACAAATACACAAGTCTGATCCTTGGAGATACTTAAAAACACTGACCAACCAGGTGAGAAAAGGGTCAGGGCCAGAATACAATGGGGGCTCTTCTTAAATGCATTACACCCAAGTGGTTTGTCCTTTTTTAAATTCGTAAGTTTACATGACAGTTGTTGAGATTTTAGTGAAAGCACATTAGAGAAAGCAGTGGGAAATATGCAACTGAAGTCAGCGAATCCCATGGAGAAGTTCTCAAAGCCTTTTATGTGCAAAGAGCACCAGTGCCCACACTTCTCAGCAGTCCCTGCCTTTCCCCAAGGGTACGTCTGGCTTGCATTAAGGCTTGGAGACAGTTCTGGTGTGTTCTCTGCAGTAGGCAATGCAACCATCTATGTAATTTTCTGCCTCCCCTGAGTTTAGGTCGACCATGGACTTGCCTTTCCCTAATTTTAAAGTAATAATGAACGTCTGCATCCAAGCATTCTAATAAACTTCTTGGCCATGTTTTTTTTTAGCCTCACAATTAGTCAGAAAACACCAGCACTATTAATGGTCCAAATAAAAGCAATCTCACTCAGGTGATTGTTGTCACAACTGATTGTATCAATCAGCACCATTCAGGGCAAGTGTCCCCAAACTGCTTAATACATTTATTTTTAATTTCTAGAAGGTGTTGTGATTGCTTTGGGTTAATGCAAGTGTTGGTCTGAGGTCAGAAGCACTTGTATTATCCCCCTTCTCTGCTGTCATCATCCATTTGAGTTACAGGAAAAGGATGACAGGGAGTATGACATCGATGGCCAAGCTAGGTCATGAGCCAAATAAAATTTCAGAGCCATCAGGTAGACTCTTTTAGAAGTCCCTGTCTCCTGATTGCACAGTCTGAATGAGGGGAAGGGGATGGAGAAAGGGGCTCAGAAGCAGAATGACAAATGTCATGAGAAAGCTAGTTTTTTTAATTACTTTATTGTTGTTCAATTACAGTTGTCTGCATTTTCTCCCCACCCCTTCCCCCCATCCCAGCCAAACCCACCTCCCTCCCTTGCTTCCGCCCTCCCCTTGGTTTTGTCCCTGTGTCCTTTAGAGTAGTTCCTGAAAACCTTTCCCCTCGCTGTCCCCTCCCCCCTCCCCTCTGGCTATTGTTAGATTGTTCTTAATTTCAATGTCTCTGATTATATTTGGTTTGCTTTTTTCTTTTGTTGATTATGTTCCAGTTAAAGGTGAGATCATATGGTATTTGTCCCTCACTGCCTGGCTTATTTCACTTAGCATAATGATTTCCAGTTCCATCCATGCTGTCCCAAAGGGTAGAAGTGCCTTCTTTCTCTCTGCTGTGTAGAATTCCATTGTGTAAATGTACTGTAGTTTTTTGATCCACTCATTTGCTGATGGGCACTTAGGTTGCTTCCAGCACTTGACTATTGTAAATTGTGCTGCTATGAACATCAGGGTGCATAAGTTCTTTTGGATTGATGTTTCAGGACTCTTAGGGTATAATCCTAGCAGTGGAATTGCTGAGTCCAAAGGCAGTTCCATTTTCAGTTTTCTGAGGAAATTCCATACTGTTTTCCACAGTGGCTGCACCAGTCTGCATTCCCACCAACAGTGCACTAGGGTTCCCTTTTCTCTGCATCCTCTCCAGCACTTGTTTGTTGCATTGTTTATGTTGGCCATTCTGACCTGTATGAGGTAGTATCTCATTGTGGTTTTAATTTGCATCTCTCTGAGCATCACTAGTCATCAGAGAGATGCAAATTAAAATCACAATGAGAAAGCTAGTTTTAAGCTTAAAGTTGACACTGAGGGTAGAGGTTTCCTGAACTATAAAGTGTCACTTTAAAGCTGAACCATATGTCTGCATTTTAGAGCTATTAGCTGGAAGCATCTTAGCAAGTAGAAATGCATGTCTATAACCAGGTAAGTATAGGGTCCAGTACATATAACACCCCTTTTTATTACAAAATCTTTTGTTACAAAATCATAAGCATGTAATCCTGGAACATAACAATATCCCACTCAAGCACACATGACATTTTAGGTGAAATGTTCAAATCAAAACTATAAATTATTACACCCATATTATTACCTTACCAACCACACTCAAGCAGGTCTAAGGAGGCCTGCCAGACCCTGTGCACAGGTAGATCACAAATATCTTAAAGCACTTCCCTGCCTCTGTTCTTGTACTTGAAACTCTTTTTCTGTAGAATTATTTGCTTTTCTTTATAAACAGCCCTAAATGTGTCCTTAAATAAAACATGATCAAATATGACAAAGCCATATTCCAATTATTGTTAAAAAATTAATAATCATCTTTTTTCTCTGTGATCCCCCGAAATAATAATAATAAAACTGTGATGAAACGCCAAGAGGAAAAGCCACACTTGGAATACCAGAAAACAACCCTCCTTGCCCACGGGCAGGAGATAACTATGGAGGTATGCAGTAGACAGAATTAAGCACCAATGCCATGATGAGAATCTACATGCAGAAGAAAACTGACAATGGGGAGCAGGCACTGTTTATATCCATCTCTGCCCATTATACGCTAGTCTTCCCAGTGCCGGCATACAGACGCTTAGCACAGAAGTCCAACTTGTTTAAAAAGATAGAAACCAAATGATACACAGACTGGTCATCCTCAAAGCATTGTCTGTGAATACTAAGGACCAAGAAGCCTCCTCAGCCAGGCAAAAAAGGGAGAGGAGAATGAGCATCCATATTTGAGTTACCCAATAGACCTTTCTGTAGGAATCATAGTGTAAAGATCAATTAGGTATAGTTGAAAAGGCTCTATTGATTCTCTACCTTAGGTACACCATGGACTAATGAAGATTAGTTGACCCACTAGAAATCTAATCAGCTTTTATAATATTATTTCTATAGAAAAAAGGCTCCAAACTCCAGGCAATAGATTTACAAATGAATTGTTGGAACACAATACATTTGTATTTTGGTAACTACTGAAGAGGGGCAGGAAATAGATTTTTGTCATTTGTCTGGAAGACAGATGTGAATGGTGAAGAGGGCCGTGCTGAAATGTCACATCTGAAACTGCACACTGATGAATGACTGCTGTTGCCCTCCCGTGTGCAAAACTGTCTCCTCAAGTCCCCGTGGTAAGCACGTCCTGCACCTTGCACCCAGGCATCATGGTTCCCCCAAAACTACCCTGCTTAGTTTGCACCTCAGTGTTTCCTGGTCCTCTAGGTAGTTGGTTCCTCTGCACTTCGATTTCTCTCTAGAGAAGCCGCTCCCCCATGCTCTCCTTCTCGACTCTGCCCAGCCAAGTTGCCCTGAGATAAACAGCCACATAAAAATGGGTAGTCTGACCACACTCTGGAACTTTCACTTGGTAACATAATGCAAGTAGGACAAGGAAGGGAAGAGATGACAAAACCATTCAAGGAGCCAGATGTGCCGTCTGTGGTAGGCCCCATTCTCACAGGAAGTCAGGATGTAAAATTCTTTTCTTGGCTTTTAATAAGATTTGAAGTTTATTAGCTTGCATATAGGTATTGTACTGTCAGCCTTCCAAAAAAAAAAGACGAAGTTTGATTTGTTCTAACCTGTTTTTGCAGATCAGGACATCATCGATAATGTTTTAAGATGACATCTAGCTTTTCAGTTGTCTAACTCATATTCAGGTATTTATTAATCATCTACTATATGCCAGACATCAAAGAGAAAGATATAGACTCTTACCTTTAGGAGCTCATAGTGAAAGGAGAAAGAAGGGTACTTCACTGGGTCAGTTAGTTTCCATACACGTGATGTGTTCTAAGTAAACACAGGGAGGCACAGCAGAGAGACTAACTTCCTGAGAGAGCTGGGACCTTCATAGAGCAAAAACACTAGAACTGGGTTTTGAAGGACAAGTAAGACTTTGCCAAGCATGTGAGAAATAAGGAGAATAGAAAGGAGATGGCACAGTCTGGAAAAGGGAAGAAATGCAGAGAAGGGTCCTTGAGGGAGGAGATGGAGTGAACAGGTGGCAAGAACCAGGACCAAAAGAGGCTCAAGACCTAAAAGGAGGGGGTGATCTGACACTCTTAGCTCCCTAGGTTCCTTTGCAAAACAGTTTAGTAACCGAAGGATCAGAAGTCAAGATGGTATTTCTTATTAAACTGCCTATATTTTCCACCAATAAAGCTAGAAGGATAACTCTTTCCGTCTCTGCAGGACTTGCAAGTGGACCCGTTTGCAGCAGAGAAGCTGCCTCGTTAGGAGCCACACCGCGGGGAGCACACTCAGGAGGGAAGTCATTTCAGAATTACCAGACATTAGAGTTGCACTTCCTGAGGCACCTGTGTGTTTATTCCTGCTAAGTCACCTGGCGGCAACTTAAAAGCATAGGTTTTCCAATTAATTGTAAAGTGGCAATCAGGCTGTGGAGAGAGCCATACAGAAGAGTTAGAAGAATTCATGTCTCGACCTGGCTGTGTTCACTCATTCCCCAAAGAGGCAGGGAGGACCTAATTAGAAACAAAGCTGAGGTAATGTTTTTCCTGAGGTGCTTCTCCAGGGGCAGGGAGAGTTCTTTTGTTCTAGTGTCTTTCTGTGTGTGTTTGCGTTAGTCAGAATTCACTAAGGCACTGGGCATCAATGTCTCATGGTAGCATGTACTAGTGTGAGCAACACACACTCCTAAATGGGGTGCAAGGAACTGTTGCTTCGAAGCACAATGTCTAGCCTTCACTGCTCCTGCGCGACAGTCACAGGGGAGGACCCGCCAAACCATCCACCTGCTGTCAGCGGTAGCGCTGCATTTAAAGGAACAGGAAAAATGGGAGATTAGGATTTTGTAAAAATTATTGAATTACATAATTTTATAGTATTCAGCATTATTCCATCTTAGCCAGGGTACTCGAATTTTCATTCTGCCTTGCCTCTTTTCTTTTCTCCACGGATATTCATCATTGGTACTTTCCTAGATCAGTCTTTTACCTGATTTCCATTACCCCGTGGTGTTTGACCGAGTTCATAATAACCTCAAACAGTGCGCTGGCTAAGTGTGACAGACTGGCATGTTCCGAAACACAGTCTTTCCTGTTTCCCTAATGAGAACAACATTCCTGCACAGGTGGCCCGAATGCACCGGCCTTTGTGCAAACTCGGAAAGCTAACCATGCTGGCTTCACTTGGTCAAAGAGCTTTGTGCTAAAGCAGATGGACTGGAGGAAAACCACTCCAGAAGTACGGTTTTCTTCATTCAGTAGAACCAAATTCACGGGACAAATGGTTTCAAAACATAGAGCCAACCATCAATTATCCAATAACTGATTAAGTAGACAGTTGATTATATAAAGCTCTTGTTCCTCAATTTTCTCTCCCTTGACTTCTGGCCTCTCCATCATCTTGCTGCAGATGGCTCTTGAGCCAGAGCACAGACAATGCCAGGAGCAAAAATAGGAATCAGGCAAGTGATCTGGTAGATCACTGCTCTGTGCCCCATCAGCCTTGATTACCCGAGGCTGGCTGAGAATGTATTTTAGGCCAGAGGTCGACGAAGTATGGCTCATAGCCCAAATCTGGCCCACTGTCTGCTTTCTATAAACAAAGTTTATTGGATCACAGTGCTCATTTGCTACGTGTCACCAATGGCTGCTTTCACACTATAACAGCAGAGTTGAGTAGTTACAACAGAAACTATGACTCTTACCCACTGGTCCAGCGCAGAAGCAATTTCCAACCCATCTTAGATGCTTGGGCTAGTGGGTTCAGCTTCTTAGAGCATGTTCTGATTGAGGTGAAGGCCTTATATTTTCTAGCTCATGAGCTCAAATGGTACACTGGCCCTCAACAGGAACATTATAAATGTCAAGGCCACCCTAAGTGATTAGAAATGTTGAAAACATACTTTGGAAGGATACTTTTAACTGCAAGTAAAAGAAAAAACACCAGATCAACTGGCCAAAAGATTTTGTTCTTTCATATAAGAAGTTGAGAAGTAATTTAACTCCAGGGTTAGTTTTGTCACTAGGTTGGCAGTTCAGTGAACACTCAGGTTCTTCGGATCTTCCTGGCCTGTCACCCTTAGTGTGTCTCATTTGGGCTTCAGGCTAACTCTCCTTACGGCCCTAGGAAGCCTCCTGGAATTCTAGTCATTTCCTGCTGACACAACAATGTCCAGGAGCAGTAGGACGATCTTTCCTTATGTCTGTTTTTAAGATGGAGTAAAATTGGTCCCATAACTGCCAGGCCCACACTCAGCTATCTTGTCTTGTATCTCAGCAGCCAGATCAGTGACTGACAAGGACAGGAGGACCACTGCTTACTCAGATCATGATGCAGCCCTGGGTGCTGGGACAGATGTCACTTCCCCCTGGAGCTAATGGCTGAGCTGAGAAGGATGAATACGGGAAAAAACTGGGACTCTGCCAAAACGAAAGAGGACAGGGGGAATGGATGCTGAGTTGGCAACCAACAATGTCTGTTACTGACTGGCCCGAACCCCCTTCCACCACTAGAAAAACAGTTCACACGGTATGTCCAATCAGTGACCAGCGAGCTGTGCTCTACGTGCAATGTACGGAACATTGGTATAGCAGAGAATACTTTCTACTTAAAAAATTAAAATAGTTCCATGAACCAACACTATGGGTACATAATTTTATCTCTCTGGACTTTACCAGGTTAAGACAAGATGAAAATCCCTTTAAGGTTACTAATTCAAAATTTTTGATAAAGGAACAGGGTGTATTCCAATAAATATTTTCTTTATATGTTTTTATATTAATAAGCTGCATTTTCACACTAAGAGTATGAACTAATGTTTTTTTAAAAAAACCTAAATACCAAAGGGCAAAGCAAGTACTCATGGGAATTGGTACCAGCAGAAATTAAGGGGAGAAGAACGTGAAAGACAGAGGTGAGGGGACACAGGGAAGGACAAGCCGTGTGTTCCTGGAGAGCTGCTTGCAGAAACCTCCTGCAAACTGAGCTCTAAGCTCTCCATCATTTGAAACAAGAAGAGAAACACAGTAAGTTATAAAGCTGACAATGTCTATGAGATAAAAATCACACTACTGGTTTAGAAGAAACATAGCTTTCCTTGACATTTACGCTTAAGATAAATTCCACTCGTGTCTCCCAATTAAGAAGGCATTGTAATAAATATCATTCTTAGGATAAACATTTTAAACTCTGCTAGATTAGTCAAAGTGATGCTAACCGCTAAAACAAATAAACCCTAATATGTTAATGCTTTAGCACAGTAAACATTTATTTCTTGCTCACACAATGTCCAGTGCTGGTATTTAAGGCCAGTGGGTGGCCACGACCTTTCCATCTCACAGGTTCATCCTTCTCTCAGGACTCTGAGCCATCTGCATTCAGGTAAGGCAGGATTTCTCCCCTTGGCACTATTGACATCTCAGAACAATATTTTGTTGCGGAGGGCTGTCCTGTGTGCATTGTAGGGTGTTTACAGGCATCATGGATCACTACCTACCGGAAGCCAGAAACATGACAGAAATGCCTTCAAAAACTGCCAAATATCTTCTGGGGACAAAAATTCTTCTGGTTGAGAATTGCTGAGTCAGAGGATGGGGAAAGAAAGAGTAGAGAAAACAGCTCTTTTTTACTGGTAGATAATTTGCACGTGCAAAATGGTCAGCTCTTAAGTGTCCAGTTCAATGAGTTCTGACAATTGTTACATATGTGTAATAATTACCATCCAAAACAAGACGTCAGCCCTTTCCCTAACCCAGCAGATTCCCCAGTGCCCTTCTCTAGTCAGTGCATCATCCCCTCCCAGGCAGCCACTTTCTAATTTCTATCACCATAGCTTAGTTTTATCTACTCTTGGACTTGATGTAAATGAGATAATACAATACGTATCCTTTTGTCGCATAAATCAGTAGTTCTTTCCTTCATGCTGCTGAATACTATTGCGTTATATAGGTAAACCACAAACTTCTTTATGTTAAGTGTTGCACACAGTCCATTGGTAAGAACTAGTATTAGGACCCACACAGTGTAAGAAGGGCGAGAAGGGACAGTGTTAGCTGGGCAGATACTTCTCAGTGACAGTTCTGTATTCTGAAAACTAAGCATCAGTCTCTGGGAGGACAGTTAATTACCTCTGTCACATCTAGCATCTGACTGGGAGATCTGTGTATTGCTTCTGACCTTTAGGCTAGGAGAGGTAAAAGCTCTTACATTACATGGAAGTACTTGCATTATATACATGAGAACAACCAGTTTAGAAACATAATCTGAAAAACTATCAGCTCCATAACCATTTTTACTAGTCAGCCATGTTAAGTAACAAAATAAACTCATATCGCAGCTAATTACCCACATGTTCTGACTAAATATTAAATAACCAATCAATATTCAAAGTGATAAAGAATTTGCAGCTAACTCATATTAGTGCATTCTTGAAGCTTCAATATTTTAAAAATAAATTCTTTGGCATTGATTCGAACATTATTGATCAGGTATAAATAGTAATATGTTTGAATTACCATATTGTATTTAAAATCTGCAGACACGATTCACAAAGGGCTCAACTTGAATTTCATATGATGAATACATTTGTGTTACCTTAGAGTAAAAAAACTATACAACCCATAATCATAGGAGTGTAAATTGAATATTTATCACAGGCATCCATGAATCGAAGCCCATATTCATGAATTCATAAATATTTTTGGAATAAAATATTTCCCAGACTGAAAGCGCTAGAATCCTAGGAGCACACGGAATAAACACAGCAGTCCTTTCTGTTTGAGGAATGCAGGAAAGCTAAACAGGCCAGCATTCTCTGCTTGATTTTGACTAATGATTTAACATGTACAAACTCAATGAAAATACATAAAAGAAAAACTGATTGAAGATAACTTGATATAAACATATCCTTCATTTTTAAAGATAGGCAAATATATTAGGTTTGCCTCATGTAAAAATAGAAAGTTTTTACACATGTGCATTAATATGCCATCACATGATGATCTTTTTGATTTATGTAACCTAACCTATTTCCGACACTTAATTCTTTATTGTCTTTAAAATACTTGGTTTGTATTCATTGCATATTTCTGTGTAGGTAAATTTTTAAGAGTGATTCCCATGTGTGTTCATCCCCTCAAAGGGGTCAGACCTGAGAGTGTAGATGGAGTGTGACTGGCGTAGGCCTGGCAAGGGTCTCATAAGGATCCAGGAAAACCCCAAAGAAATAGCCTCTCCCCACACCTCCAGCCAAAGAAATGGCATACAAATCTGGCTCAGAGACAAAGGGTCCTGATAAAGACCTGGCAACAGGAAGGTCAGGCCCAGTGTGGGTACTGGGAGGCAAGCAGGCCCAGGAAGCAAGAGAGAGCAGGCTAAGGTGGATAGATGGCATTGGACAGAGCAGGACAGCACCCATGAGAGCCCCCTGGCTGCAAGCCTCAGAAGAACCAGCAGAAAAGAGGTACCTGAATTAGGACAGTCAGGGGAGCAAGGTCCAAGCCATAGGGCGGAACTTGTGTCCAGGACTTTGATGCCCCAGAGGCCTGGGGACTGCAAGGTCTGGGCTCCTGCCCTAGAGTGGCCGTTAGGTCACTGAGATAGGACTAGGGCAGGGGCAGAGGAAGAAGGGCATTTTAACAGCTATCCAAAGTAGTTGGGGGTCCATGAGGTCGGGCTAAGTCTTGAAGCAAGCAAGGCTGATGCTGGTTTCAAAAGATGTAGGATGGCCCTTCATTATCCCTTCCCCAAAAAGGGCCCGAGGCCAGCAGGCCCCAGAGCCTCCGCTGTGGGAAGAGGAATGCTGAGGCTGGGAACCAGGAACACCTGGCAGGCACAGACTGAGCATGACCTCCTGCTTTTAACTTTAAAACAATTCTCAACCCAGTTGAAGTAAATGAACATTCTTTTGTAAGAACTTGAATCCGTCCTTGCAGAGAAAAAGTTATCACAGGGGGTTCAGTGGGCAGCATAGACTCCATTATTGAACTTTTATTAGGTTTTCAATTGTCTCTGTGAAAAATAAACACTCTGGTATATTTCACTCCTAGCTCAAAATGCCTTGAAACTCTTGGGTTCTTTTAAAAAGTGTTGCCAAAGAGAGGGTAACTGCAACTAATTTGCAATGCATGCCTAGTCATATCGCTAATTTACAGGACTTGTGTTAATAGTATAATACACTTCAAAGTGAATGTTGTATATTCTACAGAATTAGCTGGAGTTTTTCTGGGGACTGTTAACAAGTTGCTGAACTGCAGAAGCTTTTGGATTTGTTGGGTAGTCATAGCCTATTAGAAGTTGTGTCGAGACAATTTCAGGGGCAGGCGAAAGGGAGCTGCTACTCTCTGCGGAGCCTTAGGCACTACTTTCAAATTTCATTCAGAATGACAGATACATGCATTCCAGATTGATATTCCAGGTGGGCTTCATCTTAGGAAATCTTAGTTACGAAAGGCAACCTTAGAACATGTCTAAATTAGCAGGATGTTATTTACCTCAATAAAGGATTTTCTATTTAGTCAACTATTATTCATTTATTTATTCATTTATTCATTCAACAAATGCTTCCTGAGCCTTCCCATGTGTAAGGAACTATATTAGGAGTAAGATGTGGTCCTTGCCCTGAAGGAGCCAATACCCCTGAAGGCACATATTAATAATTAGCTACAGCCAGTAGGTGACGGGTTAAAAACAAGATGCTATGAACATTAAAATGATGGAGGTGACATTTCCAGCAGGAAATTCAAGGAAAGCTTCACAAAGAAGATGGTAGCCTCACTGACACTCAGATATAACAAGACTTTAACAGTTAGTGATAGCAAGTAGAAAAGATGAACAATCTAGGCATGCAAAGAATGAGGAGAGAAAACCATAGGGCATGTTCACGGCACAACAAAGGGATCCCTTTGTCTGGATGTGAAATTTGAACAAGATAGTAGGAGCTGGAAATAGAGCTGTAAAGGTAAGCTGGAGCTGAACCAAGAAGAGCCATAAATGCCAGGGTAGGGAATGTGTGATGGATTTGTTAGGCAATCGGGAGCCAAGAAGCTTTCTGCAAAGAAAATAACAGGATTAATGCTTATTTAATGACAGTAACATTTGTTTCTGGAATACTGTGAATCAAGTACGGAGCAAGAAGATTGAGAAAATCAATATCAGATAAAAATACATCATTGTAGTTTGGTGGAGAAGTAACAGGGGCCTCAACCTACCTATGTAGAGTTATACTAACTCTACACCTCTATATGTAGAGGATACTTAGCAGTGGTGTCACATGTGCAGTTGTGGGTGGGGGGGGTGTCACAAGACTAATCATGGTGCTGCCTGAATCGAGCATACATGGTCAGCTGGGGCTTCAAACAGGAGGTGGCTCTTCCTCCCCAAAAGAGGTTTCCTGTGTCCCCATCATCACTGGCCATAGAGAAGATGCAGGCACAAACAACAGGCGAGCGGGACAGAACTGTATGTAGCGCTGGGATGCCACTGCAGGAGCTAAGAAAATGCAATCGTCAAAGACATTTTTTACATAGAACCAAACCAAGTCCAATTTACTTTGCTGACAGGGGTCTGCAGTAAGGAAACCCTGGACATGCCAGAGCAGACAGACTCTCTGGGGCAAGAGCAGTGGGAGCCTCAGAGAAGCAGCTCCAGACAAGACCAGTTCAGAAACGATTTCCTTAGCATTGCCGGTGAAGGCTGCTCCTCAATTCTTTAGTAAGGAGGAACTGGAGACTACTGTGAAAACCCGCAGGCTAGTCTTATATTTAGTTGCACATAAGGCTGTATAGAAAGCTAAATATTTCCCTATAAGAATATAGATGTGATCATTCACAATGCATCCTCTCATCCGGGATATTAGGTATCAAGAGGAAAAACCTCTCTAGATATTGGGATGTATCAATGACCTGGACTGAGAGAACCCTTCTGAAATGTAAAGTCAGGATTTCTGTATCCAGAGAGTGTGTGTTTGGAGGCAGGGCAAGTACAATGCTATACTGCAGAACAGTTTCATGTTACAAGGCTTACAGGACAAGCTGTACTTTGCAGTAACTTCAAGAACAATTTTTGCTTTCAGCCTACATACATGAAGGAGAAGAGCTGAGTACAACTGAGTGTTTGAGTTTGGGGAACTGAAAGAACAGTGACACTCCCTGCCAGGTAATAGTAGTTGGGAGGCGGGGATTATTTTGATAAGATGATGATCTCAGTTGAGAACAGTTGAGTTGGGTGGGAAATCCAGAGTAAGATACAGGCACAGAAAAGACAGAATGAGAGATCACCAGGAAGTCAGAGCACAGGAACAACCATTTCTCAAAATAAACCACAAGCCAATAAAAAGATGCTCTTAAAATAAGTATCAGTTTGCACACAACTTTCTAGAACTATCTCAAAAATTTTAAATGAGACATACCTTTTATTATCTTACTATTATACTTGCTATTAAATCATAGGCCATTTTACATATTTTTAGAGGAATAAGTAAAAAAAATACTCTTTTTTAAAGACTTTATTTCTTTTTAGAAAGGGGGAAGAGAAGGAAAAAAACATCAATACACTGATCAGTTGCCTCTCATGCACCCCAAACCAGGGATCTCACCCACAGCCCAGGCATGTGCCCTGACCAGAGTAAACCAGCAGCCATTTGGTTTGCAGGCAGGGGCTCAGTCCACTGAGCCACACCAGCCAGGGCACAATACTCTTTCTAAAAAAAGGATTGTAAAGTTCTGGTATGTCCACCATCTCCCTCGTACATAAAGCCAGTTGTCCAGTTGTTTTCCAAATCCACACTCAAAACAAAACAAAATAAAAGGAAAACATACTTAAATAAACTTTTGAAGCCAAGAAAACACCAGTCCGTTTCATCACTGGAATATTCCGCCGCACAAGGACAAAGGCTTTGTTTGTTCACTCCATCCTCAATGCCTAGGACAGTGTCTTGGCAGATGTCAATAAACACAGAATCGAAAATTTTATTTCTCAACAGACATACTTTTAGCATTTTAGAGAGGACTGTTTGTACCTGTTAAATTTTGCCCTGCACAGTGTAGGACATTTAGGGCCACTGGTCAACTCCTGCTCAATGCCAGTAGTTCCCATTGTAATGACCAAAACACTCTCACCCATTTTTAATGGCCCCTGAGAAGAGTACTGGCCCCAATGCAGACCCGGTATGCATGAAATGTATTGGCATCCACCTGTGAACCACAACCAATTTCATGAGACTCTGCAAAATAAAGAAAACAAATCCGGAATATTTGAGTGTAGACTTTAATGATTTCCACATAAAGAAGAATTATCCATTGCTAATAAAATGCCCAGAGACCCAGTGGAAAGACCCTGAGTTTGAAAGGTGCTACCAAGTGGAGACAGAAGAGTAGGAGTAGCCTGCCAGCGTGCTCTAACATTCAGGAGGACGGGGCCCGTCAGCCATCCCCCTTGAGAAAAGCCCATCAGTCCACTCTCCCCGCCCCATATCAAACAGTACATCCAAGTTTACAGTGAAAGACGGCTTCTCCAGAAGACAACTATTCCTTAAGACTACACATAGCTAGCTGTTCCAGAAGCCAGCCTTGGAAGTCCTCTACCAAAAGGAATCAGCATTGTCCAAAATTTAAGAAGTCCTTAAAATATTAACATTGAAATTACATGTTTTGTAATAATGCTCTCATTTTTTAATTTTGCAAGAAATATTTTTGGCTTTGGAATTCAATATATGTGTAAGGATTCAAACAATGCCCTGAACACGTCATATGGGGTGTATGTCAATTTTTATTGAATGTTATGTAATAAAATCAGTTTCTGTTATGACCCCAAAATTGCAGAGCCTGCTGAGTTTGAATTTTGAAGAACAAAAACCGTTTCCAACTCTTTCTTGGGAAAAGGCCCATAACTGGATGCCTGAAAAGGCTGGTCCGAGGCACGGCTGACTCAGCTTTTAACTGATGGAGTGTGTGACAATCTGAATTGCTCACTAAATCTGATGTTCTAGGCAGAAACTCCAGCTTATCATTGCTCAAAACTCCAGATTTCATATATAACAGAAAAACAGTCACGTTGTGTCCGTGGAGACACAAGAAAGAGTTTTTGTTGGTGATAAATCTGCAAATGAAGATACTAAACAGCCAGTGCTTAGCACAGAGATTGGCATGTATTGGGACTTTAATAAGTATTTATCAAATAGAGGAATAAAAGAGATGACTTCAGTCACACAGAAATTTTAGGTTATATTCAATATTTTATGCTTATAAAAGACAAGGTAATGTTCCATACATTTTGTAAAGATTTTCATCAAAATGGTTAAATATTCATTTTTGGTGCCCAGAAGAGTAATAGCCAATTATGTGGAAAAGACTCTCATCTAGAATAATCCATTTTAGACAGTGCCACATATTTTTAAGCACTATGAAATACAGGATATGGATATTACTAGTTCTAGTATACTAGAAACTTGATAAAAATGTTTAAGAGCTGATTTCAGGAGTTGAACCCAATTTAAAGCTTCAGGAAATACATTCGGTGTTGAAGCCACTTTTCCAGCCACTCATCAGAATTTTCAGAGAGCTGTGCCCTGTAAACGAAATAATCCTCTCAGAGCAGGGAGTTCAATGACTCTCAGGTAAAACACTCCAAACAAAGGCACGGGGGCCTTTAACTGCAAGCACCACCACCATCCTGAGTCCCAGAACAGCACGCCTGAGCAGGAAACTGGAGAGCGTCTTCCTTTTACAGAAAAACAAATAGGCACAGAGAGTCTGAGCAACTTTCTCTAGGTCACACGGTAAGTTCACAGCTGAGATGAAACTGGAAATCAGATCTTCTAAAAGCTAAGAATCCCAGACAAATTATGGAGGAACACAAATAGAAAAGGTGAGTGTGTATACGATCATGCTACCATGCAGAACAGCAGATACGCAACACCCACCTTCTGACTGTCCAGACCGACAGTCCTTCAGGTGGAATGAGAAGAGTCTGATTCACCTCACCTGAGCTCCCAGTGGCCTCAGGAACATGGGGAAAGAGTCACCACAAGCACGTATTTGCTGGCTGAGGGCCTGAGTCCAAGAAAACGTGTAAGGCCTGCTGGTTAAAACGAGGACAGCTCCTCCAGCCTTTGCTGGCCTGCCACAGTGGACCCACCATGAAAATGCATGAGACATACATGGAAGGGGCCCTGTTGACCATGGTATATGAATAACAAGGAACAAACTTCAATGAGAAAGTGGCAGGCACTTTCCTTCAAATCTGGATAATACCCAGAAGCCTTTGCTTTCCTGACATTGCTATTTTTTATATTTCAGCAGTAAGTTTCAGCTAACAATCGCAAAGTAACCTCCTGTGATCCTCATTCATTCAGTAAATTTGGATTGGGCACCACCTGTGAGAGAAGTATAGCACCAGCCCAGGGGACACCAAATGAGAGGCATGATCCTTGCTCAGGAGGAATGCCCAGTCCAGTTACAGAACAACACTAAAAACAGAAGTTACAAAAAACTGCTGGAAGTATTTTACAAGAACATAAACAAGTTTAAAAGAGTAAGAGGGGGCAACCCACAAGAAGGAGACTGGGGGAGATGGGAGGTAGTAGTATAAGCAAGGGAAAGATCGTGAAGAAATGGGTTTTGCCGTTTCGAAAGCTTCTCACCAGCTGTGTGAGAGCCATGGGGAGCAAGGGGAGAGAGGACATGGAAACCAAGCAGTAAACAGGCCACAGAGGCTGAGCAGATGCAAGACATGGGACATGCTTATGGGCTGAAAGTAGGGGATGAAAACAAGAAGGACTCCAGGGTGTCCAACTTTGGGCCTCATTTACCAAAACTGGAAATACAGGGAACAGGCTTAGTTCTGAGTGGACTTAAAGAGCGCCTCTGGGACTCCCAGGTAGAGGAATCATTAAACCATCGCACAAGCAGGTCTAGAATTAGGACAGAGGTCTGAATGTGGGTACCTGGGGTGGTGGCTGAGGCCATGGCAGCAAACGGAAAACAATGCAGAGAGATTTAGAGAAGAGATGGGGGCCAAGGGTGGGATCTCTAAATGTATCAGAATTTAAGAGCTTAATGGAGGGCAAGCCATAGAAAGAAGAAAGAAAAGAAGTCAGAAAAATAGAAGAAGGAAGAAAAGTCACAAAATCCAAGAGGGTAAGGTTTTTAAAAATAATATAGAAGCAGCCATTGATGTCATATGCTAAGGCTAGGTGAGAAAAGGCCTGGAAAGGCCTAAAATCCCTGCGGACACTGGTCTTTAGCAGGTCATTAGTAATATTGGCCACATTTCAGCAGTGCCCATTGGCTAGGTAGGTGGGAGGTAAATGAGACAGAAGCCAGAGTGAACTAGTTCAAGGAAAGGAAATAAAGCTGGGGGAGGGGGTCTTATCATATACCTATATCTATATACATTCATGCAGATTATAACTGGATCTAGATATACATATATATATTTTTATGGAAAATGACAAAATTTCAGCTCTATAACTTTCCAACTGTAAGATATTAGGCAAGTTATTTAATCTATCTTATCCTCAACTTAATTGTTTTTTAAACAGAGACAATAGAGAATAATAGTACTGACTTCAAAGAGTTACATGCAACAGTGCCTGTAAAACATCTAGCTTGGAGTCTGATGCACTGGATACACTTTATACTACTAATATTAGTATTTTTAATGCTAGTCATTAATATTGCTATCACTCTTGCTACCATAGTTAGGACAGTGAAGGTGCTGGCAAAAAGCTGTCCCAGGTGAGTATTGCAAAAAGGTGAATGTTGAATTGGTTGAGAAGGAAAAAGTTGTGGGGTTGGAAATAGGAAGAGGTAAGAAGAAGGATCCCCAGGAGTCAGGAGTCGGAGAGCCAGAGGAGTAGGAGTTGTGATTAGAAGTGTGCATACTGCACGGTAAGACCTCAGAAGAGGGTGAGTGCCGGTGATGACGAACGACTCTGAGGAAGGCAGCAGGGAGCTGAATTGCGAGTAAGACAAAGGTCGTTCATTCACTCTCAAACTAATATTTTTTGAGAAATGACTGCATTATTTGGAAAGCTAGAGACACGCCTTGGGAAAAACAATCAAAACCCTGCTTCAAAGCTTTGAGTTTAGGAGGCTTGTTCCCACAGATGGAAAAGTTGTTCAAGACGGTGGCTAGACAGCAGCAGGGAGACTGCAGACCCAGCGATTGCGGAGCAGACAGGACAAAACCGTAGACTACAGCTCAAGGAGAGCCAGAGGCCGATATATACGGATGCAGTGGACCTGTAATTAGGAGGGGATTTTGCACAAGGGTAGAAAAGTGAAAAAAGCAAGCAGGAACTCAGCACATGCGAGGCCCCATGGCTAGGGGGAGCTAACAGTGTTTGCTCATTTAGATGGTGGCAGGAAAGTGCCCTCCACGTGGAGAGTTTTCAGTTAAGTGAAGGAGGCAGAGGATGTGCTCCTAGTAGAAAGGCTGTTAATTTGCTCTGGGCAGTACAGGCAAAACGAACTTAAAAACAATAGGCCCAAAATAAGAAAACTGCAAAATTGCTATTACTAAATGTTTAATTAAATGTACACAAAATGTAGAATTATGTCACCCTCATTAATTGTTAAATTTAGTGTTCATAAAATTTCATTACATTTAGAAAACAATCTGTATGTTAGTTGTATTTTCCCACTTTGCAGGAGCCGCTGAGTAAGCACAATAGTCACCCAAAAATTGCAGTCAATTGAAAATTAAATTAGTTTCTCATTACCAAGTAAGTTTAAAACTCAAGTTATTATAATTATTTTAAATTTGTATAATTAAAATGTATTTAATGAGGAATGTGGGTAGGTTTTAATGGACTTGGTACAAGCTTCCAGGGCACCTAAGACAGGTATCCCAGAGGGCAAGTAAGGACACAGGGAAAAGAGCCAGAGCAAAGGAAGGAGCCCTAACTTCTCACCAAGGGGCAAGTTAGAATCTTCTAGTGACTTTACCATTCTCTCCAGCTCAGGAATTCTTAACTTATGTGCCTTGGATGACTTTGATAGTCGGATGAAGCTTAGAGACCCTTCTCAAATATAATGTTTTTAAATGCATAAAACAAAATGCACAAGATTACAAAAGAAACAAATTGGAATGAAATGGAACTATTAAAATATTTAATGGACAGTGGTGAGGACTGGCTGTGAGATTTCGGGGAGGGGCAGGCTAGGGGGCAATAGCGAAAAAGGCGGTACAACTGTAACTGACCAACAACAAATAGATAAATTAAAATAGTTAATGTTTTTGTGGTAAAAAGATAGGGTAATATATATGCTTCTTTATAAAATAACAAGATCTTTCATTTCATCATGATAAGCCTTAAAGATATTATGTGTCTTCAACAACAGTAATGTGATTTTAATATATTGGTGGTTTTCTAGTGTCAGATATCAGGAAATGCTAATATTACTATGGTCTGTAGCTCACATTTATAATTGAAAGAAACAGTAAATTTCAAGGTGTCAGCGCAGATGAAGATGTAATGTTTTTCCACATAAGTTCACAGATCTCTAGAATTCTACTCACAAAGCCTTCGGAAGTTCAGGGACCCCTATTGAAAACTGCGCTGGAGTGCCTGAGCAGGTAAGACGGTCAGACCGGGGCAGATGTGGAAGGATGGAAGGAGAGGGAGCAGGAGCAGAGCCGTGCTAGCAGACTCACAGGGGTGTCACATTCAAAGGTGCTCCCCCAAATATTCACTGCCTCTCTCTGACCTACTCCACACAGTCTGGAAGAATCTATTTCAGTCAGTTTTGGATTTTATCTTTTTTATCAAAACCTCATTTGAACAGCACTGGCCTTTGAGAAACACACAAACTCACACACACACACACACACACACACCACCTCTCAAAGTTAGAAGACAATTTTACAAACTGGGGGCAAAAATAAAAAAACAAATATAACAATCAATTATTTCAAAATAAATTATATAAACTTTGCAAAAGCTTATGAAAATTTAGAAATGATGGACATAACCACAAAAAATGATAGGCAACCTCATTAGCAATTAAACTGTATCAACTAAATAAAATATCAACTTTACCTATCAAATTAGCAGTGATTAATAACATCTACATTTATGAGGATGAGGTAAAATGCACATTTTCATACATTGAGAGTGGAAATGTAAATCAGTACAAAATTTGAGGAGGGCAATATTGTTATATACATTAAAAGACTATAAAATGTGTGTACAGTTTAACACAGCAGTGCCACTAGCAGGACTTCATTCTAAGTAAGTATCTGCACAAGTAAACCAAAATATAGTTACAAATTTGACATAATATAAATATCCATTAATGAGAGATTTATTAAATAAATTGCACAATATTCATTCAATATAGTAGTAAAAAGATAAAGCATTAAAAATGAAAAGATATCTCTGGTAAGTACTGAAATAAGGAATTTAAATTATTTTATTACATAAAAAGACAGGACACAGATCATTATCTATTGTATGACCTCAATTCTGCCAAAAGTATGTATGTATATATAGAGAGTTTACATATAGTTCATATATAAACATTATGTATTGTTTATAGTTTATATATAATATTATTTATATATATATATATAGAAATGTGGCTATCAAAGTAAAATAAATATATCTGTATTCATTTGCAGACATAGCAAAGAAACCAGAAATTGTCTATACCAGAGTGCTAACAAAAATATCTCAAGAGTAAAATTTTTATTTTCAATTTAAAGAAAGAAAGAAAATAATCTTGTATATTCTTTTATAATTAGAAAGGAAAATAATATTTCTGTTTGACAGAAAAGTAATCTGGTTTCAGTGTCTGCCAAAGGTAGACATCTCTGAAAGGAGCCTTTGAATAATTAAGCTTTTAACAAGAATTCAGGACTTTAAAACACTTGCTTAATTGGGCCATTTCAGTTAATACCTGAAAGCAGTAACCTGAGGTGACAGCTGAACAGGGGCTCCCTTCTTGATTATTTTCTAAAGGTCCCAGGATGTCGGGCAGAAGCCTCAAACGGCTGATTCGAGCTTGTCCTTGGCTGGGGTTGCCCCCAAGCACCTCCTGAAGGCTAAGCAATCTGCTTCAAAAGTAGGGATGCTCGCAATGACAGAGACCTGGCTATAGCCCAAGCATCACTTTCCCATACATTCACCCCACGTGTACTAAATATCTATCACAAAAAAGAACTAGCAGAATCCCTGTCCTTCTGGACATTATGGAGAGAAAGAAGTCCCTAAAATACAGGAAACATACATGGATATACTACAAAACAGATGCTATGGGGGGGTCACAGGTCACAGTGGTCTTCATGGTATAGGTGCTGTTTGAGCTCAACCATGAACAAGGAACGGGCTTCTCAAGGCAAAGAAGGGGGAGAATGAGCAGTCATTTCTGGGAGGGTGAACAACAGGAAGGAGGGAAGGAAGGAAGGAAGGAAGGAAGGAAGGAAGGAAGGAAGGAAGGAAACAGGAGGGGAGGAGCGGAGGGAAGGGCAGGGGAAAGGAAAGAAGGAAGGGAGGGAGGCTGGCTAGTAGCATATGCTTCCAGGAATGAGGAGTGTCTGATTTGACATGACTTACGGGTTCACCTGGGTAAATGCCAGCAGCTGAGACCAGAAGGTTGACTGGGATGGGAAAACAAAGGTCTGTTTAGGGACCCCTTGGAGAAAATGCCCTACCAGGGGTGTTGGGTTTCCTGACACTGCATGGTAGTTGTTTCTTTCTTGATGAAGCAGGAAGGACTGATTCACAGATTGTGCCTGCTGTCTTGGGTTCTCCATCCAGCTACCTCAAGGACTGTGGGCACCCAGCCAGCAGACACTGAAGGCAACCTGCTCAAGGTTGAGAGCTGGGAGGTGGAATGAGGAGGTTGAGGTGAGGCCAAGGGGCATTTAGTTGGCTTAGTTAGGACACTCAATGCCTTTGATATTTCTATAAAATATCAGGGACACCTGCTCATCAGTGTTCCAAATGAGGTAAAAGAAATGTAATAATATGTGCCCAAGAATCCACCATTTCTGTCCTAAGAAGAATACATGGGTCAGACCCCTCTCCCCACTTCCAACACCCCTCCTTGGTGTCGCCGCATGGTCCTGCCCAGCTGTGACTCACAAGTGTCTCCAATTGACTGACTGAAAAACACCCACCTTGGATACAGGACACCCTATACAGCTCAAGGATTGTTTCTTTACACAGGGGCATGAAACTACAGACACACTCTGGGCAGAGAGTGAAGGGAGAAAGAAATCCTCCAGCCAGTCTCTGCCCTTACTATCTTGCAACTCTTATGTAATGTCCAACAAAACTAATGAGTGAGGCAGGCCCTGGTTTGGCAGCCCTTAGAAGAGAGTGGTGCCCTGCCAAGAAGTTTAGGTTTATTCTACAAGAAAACACATCATCAAAGTATATAAAGAGGATGGGGACAAGATAAAATCTAGACATGAGAAAGGCAATTCTGTTGACAAAATTTCTGGGCTGGATAGAAGAAAAGGCAGACTCAGAACAAGGGTCAGGAGGCAGGGGCATCAAGCCAAGTGGGAGCTGATGAAGGCTTTGTCTTGTTTTGAAACAGCAGGAAGGGACAGAGATGAGGTGACCAGGGTCAGGCAGCGCAGAAATGCAGGATCTGGATGTGACAGGTGAGTGGGGCTAAGCGCAATTCAATAATTTTTAGTCTGAGAAAATGGAAAGTTTGGTACTATTAAATCATAAAAGGACATATAGGAGGGGAAGCAGGTTTTTGTGGGGAGAAAACATAAGTCCACTTTGGCATGGTTATGCTAGACTGAAAACTTCCAAAAGTTCATGATTCTATGACCATAGGACTCTATTTTCAATACATAAAAGCAAACTGCAGGGGAACAATCCAAATAAGTGACACATTAAAACATCTTCCCCTCACTCAAACAACAGCACTTCCCAGAATAGAGATGTATGTCTTCACATTTAAGACTTAATGTTCTGAGCAAAACAGAAGACTTAAGCTAATCAGTCATTTGCATCTTAGTATGAATGAGCTCATAAGGTCTTTTCCAAAAGTAAGACTTTGGAGGAGAGGTAGCAAGAGTGTCTGAGAGTCAAGCACATGGGCCCTGAGAGGGAATGAAGGTCAACAAGAGGACACAGGCAGCACGTTCCTTACAATGTGCCCGCAGAGCTTCTAGGCAACATCACTCCATTTCCAGCCAGAGGATGGATGTATCCCAAGCCTATCTCTAAGGTTATCAAGGCAGTGTCCCCCAAACCCATGACCCAAAAGGCAAGAAAGCAAATGTGCATTTGATATCTCATATTGCTCAGCACTCAGCTCCCCTCTTGGGGAAACAAAAAGAGACCATTCAGTGTTTTATTGAGTACGTAGTAGTAAGATGCACAATTTTTGTTTCATAGCTGACTTCATCTCTACAACTGCTTTAATAGTAATCAGTTAGCCTTCCCTTGCTCTACACATGCATGGTTTTCCTCCCACTCTCTGCCTTGTTCCTTCCATGTCTCCTTTGTGGCCTCACTGTCTTCCCAGCAGTAGGTTTCTACACTCTCCTTACCTCCCTTCCCCTTCTCTGCCTTCCTCTCCTCTCTCCTCCTCTTCTCCCCTCACACTCTCCCACTAGATGTTCCCAACCACATAGATCACACACAAATTTCCATCTCCACCAAAACCTCTCCTGTGAGGTCCAGACACACATCCCCCTCTATTTGATATAATCTCTTAAATGTCTTATTCACTCCTCAAAGTCAATGTTGTCTAAAGTACACTGTCTTATCCAAACCTAGTCTTCTTTCAGAGTTTTCTCTCAGCAAAAGGTCCTGTATCTACTGCTTTGTAACAAATTAGCCCAAACTTAATGGTTTAAAACAACAACTATATGTCTAGTACATAATTAATCAGGTCAGCAGTTTGGGCAGGACTCAGCACGTGTAAGTGGTCCTCCTGGTCTGAGCTGGGATCACATGCTCTACAACTTGGCAGGCAGCTTACTGGGTGGCTGGCACTGGCTGGTTTCTGAGGTCCATTATGGTCTCTACCTCCATTCACATGTTCTCTCATTCTCCAGTCAGCTGACCCAGACTGGTCGCCAGAGTCCAAGAGCATCAAGAACCTAAAAGCAATTTGCACATGTGTTCCTGGCTCTGCTTGTGATATGGTTGCTACTATTCCACTGGCCAAATCAAACTGCCTGGTCAAGGTCTGAGTCAGGTTGGGAGGATGATTATAAAGGACATGGATATAAGGAGGTGGGAACAAGATAGGGCCATAAATCAGTTCTCCATCGCTGAAGATGTCAACTTGAAATTCTCTCGAATTTGTTCTCCTAATCTCCACTTCTTTTACCCTAGTTCCTTCTCCCCTAAACTTCTACAACAGGACCCTAACAGGTCCCCTCACTCCCCTCTGGGGCCTCCTTCAAACTTTTCTCCATATTGCAACAGAGTAATTTTTAAATGTCAAATCTGATCATTTCTTTCTCCTAGCTTAAATTCTTCAATGGGTTTTTATTGCACTTAAAAACAAAAACTTCTTCCAATAGCTATTTCTTTAGAGTCCTTGATAATAACTATCAGGTTGCACCTGGTGTTCCAATTTCACTATTGATAGTGCTCTTCCACCCTCAGAAGTGTCCTAGTTTGGATGATAAATTACGTCCTCACCCTTTCCCTAAAAACCTCAGTGGTCTGGCTCCTGCTTAGTGCTCCTTCTAGCCTCTTCTACTACCACCTCTGCTCTGTGCTACCTCGCCATGCTCACCTGCCTTCTACCCCACCCAAAACATTCACAAACACTATTCTTTCTCCCTGGAATGGTCCCCCTTACTTCTTAATTCTTCATTTTTATTTATTGATTTGAAAGAGGGAGAAAGAAACGTTAGTTAGTTGTTTCACTTATTTATACATTCATTGGTTGATTCTTGTATATGCCCTGACTGAGGATCAAACCCACAACCTGGGCATATTGAGATGACGTTCTAACCAACTGAGCTACCTGACCAGGGCCTTCCTTATTTCTCTACCCAGTTAATGCTTGTGCACCTTAGAAATAACTTAGATGCCACTTAGGAATCACTGCTCAGAGAAATCTTCCTTCAATTCCCAGCCAGGTCACCTCCCCTGAATGATATTTCTTAGCACCATGTCCACTCATCCACAGCACGTCTCAGAGTTACCGTTTCCACCTGAGGGCAGAGACCTTGTCTTCACAGGGCTGTGCCCACCACTTACTCTATATGTGGAATAGGCACAAAACAGTGACCCATGAATTATATAGGTAAATAATTATTACACAGAAAATAAAAGAAGTATTTGAAAATATAAACAACCCACAGATCCAGTTTATTTATAAATCATCAGGTTGGTTTCCAGAGAATATTTAAATCACATGCTATTAAAATTGGAAAGCAATACATGATCAATTAGTCCAGGGAGGATACAATCCAGGAGGGTAACTCATCCAAGATCACTCAGCCTTTCTTAAAGTCCAAGAGAAGTACAGACAAGGGCTACAGCTTTTCTGTTTCCTGTCTAAATGGCAAGGAACATTGTCATTGGCATCGTAGGTGACAAGACTTGCACTGAGAAGCCTTCAAATTCCTTCCAGGCTCCGATATTCTTTTGTTATGACTTTACTTTTGCTTTGGGAGCACCCTATTTTCCCCCCTTTTTCCTTCCTTTATTCTCTTTACCTCCTCCTTGCTTATTAGCTATGAAAGCAGAGAGCTACTGCCTAGGAAGTAAGCCACAGTACACACACAAAAACATAAAAATGTGAAATCTGTATGAAGAGGGGGATGGGTAGGAAAGACACACCAAAGACTCTTATTTCTTGGTATTCAGGAAACTTTAGGTCATAGTTCTACCTTGCATTTTTCCATCCCCCATTACAACAATGGAGATAATGGATAGTGAGAGATCAAACAAATTAATTTGTCAATTCTAGGATGTGACACAATGACCATTCATTTCTGGGGTTCCTAATGCCAACTATTGACCTTCAGGATTATGAACAACTGAAATGTGAAGAGAAAATTTAATAAGAAAAGGTCAACCATCACTCAATGCACCAATGAAACAAGATTTTTTTCCTTTTACAATAAAATATCAAAAACTAAAAAAAAACACTGTGTCTTATGATACATATTCAATACTTATCACCCAAACTATAATGATTATTTAAATTATATTGAGGATAATATTTGCTGAGCTCCTGGGTACCTGAAATCATAGACATTCCTTTAAAGGTCAGCTGTAAAACCAAGTTAATGACTCTGAAGAAAAATGCCTTTTTTCATTAGGAATTCACAATAAAAATACCTTTGCTTTTAACACGGTATTTTTAAATATAATAGACAAATTATACATAATCACAAGATGACCGGGCTGTACAGTGTCACGGATCACGAGGAGCAGTGCCTCTGCCAGCACATAATAGCCCAGTACCGTGTTCCCTCACGTATGCTTCCACAGAGGTTTTCGATGGGGTTTCAACAATGACACACTTAAACAGCAGCCTTTTTAGAATCTATTGAAGTCACTGTGCCATGACAGAATAATACCACCCATGAGCAAAAGGGAGGGGGTACAACCAACCGCACTGAGCACGTGGCTGAAGGTGTGCATGCTGTTGTTACCCAGCGCTATTCCAAATATCTAACTCTCTTCTGGCTAGACTTAAATATGGGGGCTGGGTAAGGGCCAAGCAACGACACGACCTACGTGCTCCTCCAAGCAGAGCTCTGATGTGCAAATGCCAACACCATATTTTTCACTCTTTGTATTAGGTTAAGTTCTTTAAAACAAGAATGTTATTGAATACTGTAGTATTTTTTCTCAGTTGTTCTAGTTCCTTGTCAATTACCTAGGGCTTCTGCAGAAAATGTATCTGTCAGCAGCACTTAATCCTGGAATACAGAGCATTGAATTTCCCCACTAGCTCATTCTAATCAGTCTGCTGTGTGTTTCCTCCCTCAAGTAAAGATTCACTATCACCAGGTCCATTAGAAAAGAGACCAAAGTAATAGTTACTGAGCACCTGTCTATCCCTCACCAGGCCCTATCCTCCCTACTCAACATTCACATTATCACATTTATTCTTCACTGCAGTCCTGGACCATACAAGTGGTTGCCAGAATTTTTTAGATGAGGAAACCAAGTCTTAGAAAAATCAAGGAACTTGATCGAGGTCACCCAGCTAGCAGAAGTTGGAGGCCAGATGCAGCTGCAGGGCAGTTCCCCAAACCTACGCCTTTTCCTTACATCACACTGAACTGAGTGGCACCATAGCACCTGAACCCTCAGACGTGCAACAGGTGCGGAAGGCCACCAGCTCTCAGTAGGGATGCGGGAAGAAAAGAGCCTGACTGGGATGAGCTGGTGAACATCGCCCCAGCCCACTGCGGGCTCTGAGCGGAAGAATTCCGAGTCACTCCCATAAAGGATGCTTTACAGGAACGTAGCACTACTAATGTCACCAGCACATTGAAATGGCTGAGCCAGGAGTAAAAGGCAGAACTGCGTGTCTTAAAAATAGAGAAATGCAGTTCATCAAAGGCTGCCACAGGGAGGTGGCAGGATGAAAGAGGCACTAGAATTAGATGGCCTCAGTTTTGATCCTGTGTGTGTCTCCACTGTCCTCTGAACCTTTTTATCTCCTTTGTCTGTAGGCACGGCAGTGTTCACCTGATCACATCTTCTGAGAAAAGTCCATAAGATCACGTATTCAAAGTTCCCAGTGCCACCTGTGATACAGGGCAGGTGCAGAAGAGAGGTCTGCCAGATCCAAGTTTAAAGAGACATTTTACTTCAAATTAGTAGAAGTCAGTGCATCATCCCTGTTTTTCAAACATATTTCTGCAAGGCTTTCTGGCATTTATCAGGAGACATCAATCTCTGTCTTAGCATTACCTGCACCAAATCCAGGTCACATGAAGTTATAAATGTATCTTGTATTCGAATGTCACAACCCTTGGCTGGTTCTCAGGCAAAAAGAAAAAAATAATATACATACATTATATAATTTCTAAAAGAACACATCAAGCTAAACAAAGCCAACAGTCACAAGGCAGAATGTAGTAAAGGAAACAGACTTCTTTGTTCTACAAGAATAACATTTGGAGCATGAGGAACGCCCAGAGGTTACTAAAAAGAAACAGAACGGGCACACGGGGTCACTTAATGGGAAGACAGCAGGCATGATTTATTGCATAGCTCTACGAGAGTAAAGACTCACTGTGCTATGTAGGACAAAGGAAGGAAGGGAGGCAAGATTATCTCACAGCCCTCCCTGCAGCCGGAGAAGAGATGAAGATAAATGGATCCAGACACATAAGGAAAGAAATTTGATTAAAACTGAAGGATAAAATTTTTCAGGAAAGAGTTGGGACGTAAGAGAAAAACAAACATGTTTTATGAGATCTTGGCATGTTATCCAAGGAAACCTATCTATCAGGGAAAAAAATTTTTTTCAAGATGGAAAAATGTGCTTCAGATCCAGACAGTGGAAGAGAGAAAAAAACAGCAGCGAGGGGTGTGAAAGCCAGAGAACCCAGGGGTTCACGCCAGGCAGCCAGCAAACGGTGCTTCGAGGCTCCTGGGCCCCCCTGCTGGACCCTGAAAAGAAAACCCAACAGATAAACTAACATTTCCAGAGCTGGAATGAGAGCATGATTATTGCAGAAGAAACAGCTCCTTGGCAGTCTATTGTCACCAGAAATCTTGTATTTAAACTAACCTAAACAAAAATACATTCTGATTCATGTTCAAGGGAGGGCTCCTTTAGTATGTAAAGTGAAACATATGCTGAGGAATCTGACCTGTACTCTTCCATGTCTCAAGATCATCCAACAGATCTGCTCAATCTCTTCACCACTGAGTCTGCATGAAAATGTCCTCCAGAGAACTTCCCGAGTGACACTTTTTTCTTATGGGTGAAAGACGGTTGGGATCCGAGGACATCTACCACCATTAGCTCCACATCAACACCTGTGCTAACAGCCTTGATTTGCAGTAAAACAGCTTTGAGCCTCAAGGACAGGCAGGAGGAAGCAGGCAGTGACTAGTGGCAGAGACAGGAAATAAGTGAGCAGGATCTTCAAGGGGGAAGATGGAGTTGGAATGGGTAGGTCCCGATCAGAAGCAGTTGCTGGAGAGACCAGTCTGTGCTCGGAGAATACACCCTCCGAGAACCTGTCTCGCCCTTCCCTCAGGTTCTTCCTGTTAGAGGATGACCCCCCAAAGGCCAAGAACCCGGTGAAGAGTCTTATGGAAACCATTCATAACCCTCATTTTCTAGAACAAAACCAATCTTACAAAATACTCTTTTAACAAAGGCACTTTGATAGTTCTATATCTAAGTAAGAGTTTATGGAAATGCTCTATAAGATTTTCCATACATATAATAAATTTTATTAAAACTATTTTAATCATAATTTTTAAAGAAAAATAACAGGACACTCTCTTACTGTGAAAACACAAACAATCATGTCTGGCACCCCTCTGTGTGACATGTTAAGGGCACAAAGATAAATGAGGTACGGACCCTGCCCTCGCACAGGCTGAAGCTGTGCTCTCTGGGTTCTGTCAGCTCTGCCTTCTAATCTAAGGAAGGACAGGATGAACCCGCTGGGGCTCACTGGACTGGTGTCCCACGAGCACGTCTGAGCTGTTGTGACCCTTGAAATAACCCTCATTCTCCTGCTGGAAGCACATATCTGACCATTGCCAACATCTGCATCCCTCTCTGGAAATCCTCCAGCAACTTTCTATGGGCTTAGTTCACGATGTCAGGGTCTGGCACTATCTTCACCCCAGTCCCCCCACCTTGGTGACTGTCTTGAGCTCACTTAACACACTGTCCTGGCTTCGGACATCAGCACACCTGTGGGCATCTCCAGCCTGTGCCTCCGTGGGATCCACTTCCTGGGCTGGCCCCTGGCTTGGCCTCACCCTCCATCAGAGAAGTAGACAGACATGACTGGGTTGGAGCTCTGAGGACAGAAGTCTACCAGTCCCTTCTCCCTTGTTGCCTCCTACTCTTCTTCGGTAGCAAATTTGCCTTTACTCAACTTTACTCTTGCTCAGCTTGGATCAACATGGAACAATCTGGAGAAAGGCTTTTCGTCGCTTCCTTCCGTGCTTCTCCCATCTTTCTGCTCTCTGGGTCACGGCTTTAAAAATGAAGGTTATCACGGCTGCGGGAAGAGGCAGCAACCGTCTAATTGTGCGAGTTCTAAACCTGGAAGACATTCTAAAACCTTCTTCTCTTTCCCACCCATTATTCAGTTTGTCCATTTTTACCTACTTAATTCTCTCTCAAATTTATTGATTTCCCATTTTTCACTGCTGCCATGACCCTCATCGAAGGCCATACTCTTTCAGTAAAATAATGAAAGCGTGACATTTGACACTTCACCTCTCCTCGTTTTTCCATTAACCCACCCTGCATGTCACGGCACTGCCTGCTTCTGTCTCTGAACACTAGCTGCGCTGCCTTTCTTTTTACTCCTTAAGTGCGCCATGATTTCTGTGGCTGCAGAGGCTTTGCACATGCTCTTCCCTGTGCCCAGGACCCCTGTCTCCCCTCACCTCTTTACCTAGTTAATCCGTGCTCATCTTTCAGACACAGCTTAGGCATCACTTGCTCAGAGAAGCCTTCTCTGACCCCAAAGACCTTATGATTCCGCATTTTAGGCTTTTCCATTCCTTTCCTTTATTTATACAATTGTATGATCCTTACAAAATTAATGTCCATATCTCCCACTATTCTGTAAATACTGTAAACAGAAACTATATCTGTTTCACTCACCATTAAATTCTCAGCAATCACCACGGTAACTGACTCTGGGTAGGTAATGAATTAAATTAATTTCTTAAATAAAAGAGTAAATGATTGATGAATGCATAGTGATACAGAGCTGAGGTTCTAGAGCCAAACTCTACTGTGTTTGGATCTTGGCTGTATCACTTACAAGGTGTGAGATTCTGGCTAAGATACTTGGCCCAAGCTTCAGTCTTTACACCTTTTTGAATGGAAGCAATAGTTGTAAAATTCAAATGAAATATCTAACAAGTACTTAATATATGGCCTGACACATAAAAAGGGGCTAGTAAGCGGCCTGTTAACAACAGAATATACACAATGATGTGTCAACAATAGAACAGCAATGGAGTTACAGCAGACAGGATGGAGGTGACAAGGATCACTTTCAGTGATCAAGGACCCATGATACTAACTCTACTGTTAAAAAGAAAAAAATTACTTTCATAGCTGCCATTTTGGGGAATCCTCCTTTTCTCTCCTCTAGATCGTATTCTGCATGCAGGGAATAACTATGATACACATTTCAGTGTGAGTGAGTTTCAGAACCAGAATCCCAAGCTAGAGACCTGGTCTCGGGCCCGGACGGTCACGTACAGATCGGTGCCGGACTGCACGCTTAAATCATGAGGGGTTCTGTTTTCTTCACTTAGCGTATTGCTGGGGTACCTGTAACAAAAGTGTCAATTCCACTTTGGGGTACGGGGTGGAGAGGGAATATTACCCTTTCCAGAAGCTATTCGTGATGTGTAGCAACAAGAAGAACTATTCCAAATCATTGCTGTTCCAGAAAGCTCGGGAGTGTTGGTTACCATCAGTTGAGTGTGATGTTTAGGCGGTGGAAGAAACAAAACACCCCCTTTGTTTCCACAGTTTTGCAGGCCGCAAGCAAATTCTTACAACATACCTTGAGGTCAGGAATTTCAAGCCATCTACATTGAAAAAAAAAAAAAAGGCAGAAACAATGACTCGGATTCCAGCTCAGGGGTATGGAACGATACTTCCCGCTGAGCAAAACCTTCAACCTGCTGGACACCCGTGAACTAAAACTCACAAGGAAGAAAAGACAAGGCAGCTTCAGAGTCCGGAATGTCCCGCAGGGGCCCTTCCTGTGAGCAGGGACACACATGCCCAGCAGTGAGCACACCTCCTCTTCCTTCACCAAAATCAGCCACTGCACACAGCAGCCAGCAGACATCTTTTGTAAATACTGTTCTCAGAGAGTAAATGCAGCAGTGGACAAACGTAGGTTTACAGTTGCTCGTACAGAAAATAATACGATAATTAATAGATAATAATATAAGAATAAACTCTTTGTTCGCATACTCACGACTATAAACCTACTTTTGCCCACCCCTGTATTTCAGGCTTTGTGATACGGACAGTCTCTACCGCAACCACCCAACGCCACTGCTGTGGAGTGAAAGGAGCCACAGACGATGTGTAAAGGGCTGAGTGTGGCTATGCGCCAATGGGACTTTTTCTATGGACATTAAAATTTGAATTTCATGTCATTTATGGCAAAATATGGCATCAAAATAAACCATACTCTTCCATGTGTAATGTGTACCTTTTTTGCCCAAATTTTGAGGGAAAAGTAAAGATGCGTGTTATACATGGGTAGTACCTAAAATACCTTGTATCTGTTCTTGTGTTTTGTGATTATTTGTTATATAAAATTTCTTGTACTATAACATGTTCAAACACAAATGATAAAATTCCATTAAAACACAAAAAATAAGTATCTAAATACAAATAAATAAATAATTGAATTAAAAAAAGTTAAAATGAAAGATTTTTTCCTGACAGTTTGGGCCAAAAACGTGGGTGTACATTACACACAGCAAAATATGGTATTAGTCTTCTTTTGATTTTTTTTCTAAGCATTTAAAAATGTAAAATCCATTCCCAGCTTGCAGACCTTACAAAAACAGGCAGTGGTGGCATTTGGCCAGCAGCTGTTTTCTGACTTCTGACTTAAGACACAGAAGTAAATACTAACTCAGGCCTGCCTACTTTTTCACCGCTTTTCAAGTCTTCAAGGTGAGACCAGCAAGCCTGTGCCTCGCTGAACTGCAGAAGTTGTACACCGCACGGGAGAGACCAAAGAATGGCTCCAACACACCAAGAATAAAAGGCTCCGTGAAATAACACTTACAATACTCTTCACCGTTTATCCTGCAGCTTCACACGGAGAAAGCTTTCCTGGAGCCCCTTCCCAACTCAGAGAGGTAGGCAGGGCAGAGACTGGGGGCCCTGAGGAAAACCACGGCAAGTACGGTTTAGAAAGTCCAAAAAAAGGTTGTAAAAACAGCTCTGTAGCAGAGCCAGGACCAGAATCCCCACGAGTTCAACAAATCTAGACAAAGTAAATGTCAATGTGATGCCCCGTGTAGGTCTGTACCCTTGTCCACCACCCCAACCTCAACTGTTGTCTCCATCCCAGTTCTGGGTGAATACTGTCCAGCTGAAATTGATGTCCACCTCAGACATGGGACCTTATTTGGAAACAAGGTCATTGCAGATTAACCAGTTACAATGGAGCCATCCTGGGCTGCAGTGGGCCCTAAATCCGATGATGAGCCTCCCTAGACCAGGAGGGAAGGGCACACAGAAGCCAAGAGAAGGCAGACGGGTGTATTGCAGCTGCAAGCCAAGGCTCCCCAGGGGTCGCCGGTGACCCCCAGTGGTGAAGAGAAATGAGGGACCTGATTTCCAGTCAGAGCCTCCAGAGGGGGGCCCTGCTGACACCTTGATTACAGACTTGCAGCCTCCAGAGCTGTGAGAGAATAAATTTCTGCTGCGCTAACTTTGTACTGATTGGCTGCAGCAGCCCCAGGAAACTACCACAGCCACCCACTGGCACTTTGCACTCCAGAAATGCCTTTGAATTTTATTTCCCTAAGGACAGTGTTCATGTGGACTCCACACTCAGAAGAGCCCTTTCCCACTGTCCTTCCTTTGGCTCACCCACATCTGTCCTTCAAGAGTCAGCTCAGTGTCGCTTTCTCTATGAAGCCTGTCTCCCGTCCCATCCTCCCAGGGGAGATCGGCCCCGCCCCCCGCCCTGGCTGATGCCCAGATGGTAGCCCAGGCTATGTCTACAGAAACACTTATCACACTGTATTCAAAGCCCACCCCCCACCGATCCTGATTTCTGTTGAATAAGGTTCCACGTCTTTTCATCTTTGTACCCCTAGCACTTAGTGGGTGCTAACTACCTGTTTCATGAAGTGACATGGCAACCTAGTATGCGTTCCGGAAGAAATTTTCTTTTGTTTTTATATTTTTCCAGCCTTGTTTATGCCACTTAGTAGCTGTGTGGCCAGAGTCAAGTTACTTAACCTCTCTGCTTCAGGTGACTTCTCTGAGGGCTACCTTGTGCAGACATTGAGAGGATTAAATGTGTTCATGTACATAAACGTTTAGAACTTAGGTGGGAAGTGCCTGAAAAGTGACAGTTACTATTATTACTTTGCCCCAAAACAACAATGCTCTGAGGCACTGGACCCAGAGGTGGCTTCAATGCCTAAAAATAAGACACAATTTCAAGATAGGTGGGAGGAGCCTGGGACTCGGATTTATGGAAGGAGGAAGAGTCCTAGTCTCAGGTGCCACCAATTTGGACAGGGCATGGTACTTGTTTGGGCCTTATTTTCACCTTTGTACCAAGGGCAAGTGGGTTGAGTCCTCCCAACCTGAAACCCGGGATGTTTAGGAACCTGGGAAAGTGATAGTGGAGGTTCTCAAGCTATGCTGGGCACTTCAGTGCTCAGGGAAACCAGGTAAATATTTAGGCCTGATGAGCATGATCAGACTAACCAAATGCCAAGTTTCTCCACTTAGAAGGAATTATATTAACTCCATGTAAAAACACTATTTACTTAACACTGACTGGAGATTTAGATTGGCGGTTAGTTATCTTTACAGGATAAAAATAAAAGTAAAACTAAATCACCCTTTTACTTAAAAGTGCTATTTTTCAAACAGACCATTTTTTTCAAAGCACGTGACCCATGGCTAAGAAGATAATAAAAAGGGCCATTGGTGAACAACTTAGATTCTCAATGCACCAGAGGATTTCTAAAGTCCTTTTTTGGCTAGAACGCTCAGGGGATTACTGAAAGTTTCTCTAAGGCAATCAACTATAACAATTTATTTTACATGTAATTTTACTTTGTGGCATCAAGGGGAAAATGTCTTGCTCTAAAATTTCAAGGGAAAAAACACAGAAGAGCCAAAGGAGGATTCTAAACAGTAAAAGCACATAAAGGGGGAATGTTAAAAGTTAGAAATGCCAGAACAGGAGACAGAAATAAATTTAAGTTTTTAACACAACCCAACAGCAATAAAAAGGTCAAATGAACTGGAATAGAACTTAGGACTTAACGATAATAACAGTCACTTCTGCACATGTAAACCTGGAGTTCCCGTGTATGCCAGACGACTCGGGGGTCGGGGGCGGGGGGGAGGATGTGCCGTTATCACCAGCCCCGTCAATTGGAGGAGTCACTGATGGCCCAAGGTTCACTGGTGGTCAGGGTTTGGAAAGTCAGCCACAAGTTTTCTCTCTTTCTAGAAGCCACTCACTCTGTCGGGTATTCAGGGCAACATGGAGCTGCCCTCCATCAGCTAACAATGGGACTCCAACCTGCCACAGCCCCTGGAGGCGGGGCAGGTCGGGGCACAGGCAGGAATAGAGAAGGAAGTAGAGGAAAGTGTTCCATCCTTCCAAACACACAGGCTGCTGGTGGGAAGCGGAACAATAATAACAATCGTGCACGCAGAAAGCTCCTTAAAACAAAGTACTAGAGAAATGAATTACCTCAGTTGGGCCTTACAACAAACTTGTATGTTAGATCTTATTGTTACCCCATTTTACAACCCTGTGGGAATAAACCAAGACCAACTACATGTGCACAAGAAAGGTTATTTATTCAAAGCTTGCTATAGCAAGGAATCAGCCACCATCACTTGTATTTGGAGGAGATTCAAAGGCAAGCGGAGAAATGGGAAACTTTATAATGGTAAAAAGGGGAGGCTGCCGGTATGCCCTGCGTGGAGGCTGCAGGTGGGTTAACTGAGAGAGGACACCCTGTGTGATTGGATAGAATGTATATATGGCTTTTTCTGGTTAGTCTTAAGTTGGAACTGGGGACAAAAATTAGGGAAGCTGAGAGGTAAGAATCAAGCCCTATTCTTTTGGGTCTGTTGTTACAGGGGTTATTGTTTGGTTTCCTGAGTGAATGCTGAAGACTTCCTGCAAGTCTGATTTACCGTCCATGAATGGCTTGGTTTTCTTGGACAAAATTCTATTTTTATATATGGTCTGGCCATTGTCCATTTGTACATTCAGTCTCTCAGCCCTTAGGTATGAATCTGTACGAAATAAAGTTGGTCCAAATAATTACCAATGTTGACTCTCAGAGCCCTGGAGAGTGGCTGGGCCTCTGCACTTTATCCCCTGTGCCCAAATGCCTAGTGGCAAAGATAGACTCACCTATGGAAAGTAGACATAGCCTAATAAAAAGCACCAATCATCTCTTTCAAAAGCAAGATCATTACGTTGTTTTCCTGTCTGCTGATTTGCTTTAACACTATGATTAATAAGCTATAGAAAAATGATTTAATAAATAAATGAATGGTAGATCAAAAATTTCAAAGGAAACATCAAAGGGAAAAGTCCTCAAATCCTTGCAAATACTTCTTGCTCTAAAATCCAAATATCTTCCACTCCATACACTGACCTTGAGCTTACTGGCAGAACCAGAGCCTGAGTGGGGGGATGAGGGGTCTGGCCAGAGAGGCAGGACCCTGTCTGGAGGAACCTCAGCTTGAGCCCCAGCGCCCCCTTTCTGTCTGCCTGGTCAAGCACTCCTTAGGAGCTCAGGCAGGAAGTGCTACAGTCGAGTGGAGAACGTGAGTGGGTAGAAAGTGATCTTGTTCAAAAGCCAATTGTCAAGTGTCCCTGACCGCAATGTTTCTATTAGGATAAGATGCTAAGTGGCTATTGAATGAAGCAATATAGGCACCATTGCTGGATAATTTCAAAACACAAACAAGCAAAATACCGATTCTGTCTCTTTTCTAATAGATACGTGATGGAAAGCATGATTGCAGTGTTGCTGAAGAACTCTGAGATCACATAAGCTCTTCTGACAAAATGCACCGGTCTTCCTTTCTCACTCCTACCCACTTACATCTGACACAGTCCATTTAGGCCCAGAGACCCCAACTCAAATGCCAGCTCTTGAGTAGCACCTTCCCTGATCGGATTGCCCTGGCTGAGCTCACTCACCCATTTTTCCCATGGGACTTTGTGAAGAGTGTTAACAAACCCCTACACTGTGGCATTATAGCTATTTTTTACACTGTCAATTTTCCTCACTCTACTATGAGTTTCTTTTAGACAAGTCTGTGTCTTATTTAGCTCTCTTTTCCTCAATGCCTGACATGTAGCAATGCACCTCGTTACCTACGTGTTCATTTCATATTCCAGAAGCCCAGTGAGGGAAGTATGATAATTACAGCTGTATCGAGGTAGCTGAGGCTCACAGAGATCAATTATCTGTCCAAGGACATAAAGCTAAGCACTGACAGAACTAGACTCAGTCCCACTTCTTAGCACTTGTAGAGTTTTCAGGGCACCCTTTGCCTCCAACAAGCTCTAAATGCTGCTTCACCGAGGCAGTAAAGAAAATTCTGGCGTTCCAGATTAGTCTGTGTGTGAGCAGTTCATCTTGCGGTGCTAACAGACATGCTTGGAATTCATTAGCGGCAGCAGCCCCGATGCTCACTACCTTTGATCGTGTGCTGTTCTCTTGCTCTCTCTTTTCTTTCCTGTGAAGAATACACAGGTGCAGCTTTTGTCAAGTTTCTTCAATGATTATGTATCAATTTTAAATGAAGAAAAGAGGACTGGCATCTATATGGCAGCAAAGGAAAGCAGGATCACAAGCGTAAGTGAGAGTGTAGGGTATAAATCTGTGCCTGCAGCCTCCTCGGAGCTCAAAGAGTGAGGAAATTTCGTGCGGGAGCCTCCGTGTTTGCCACGGCTCTGAATATTCCACTCGGTGGTGGAGGGACTGCTAATCGGTGCGGCCACTGTGGAAAACAGGATGGGGATGCCTCAAAAAGCTGACAACGGAACCACTGTATGACCCAGTAATTGCACGTCTGGGTGTTTATAAAAAAAAAATGAAAACATTAGTTTGAAAAGATATATGCACACCTATATTCATTGTAACATTACTAGTAATAGCCAAAATATGAAAGCAATGTAGATGTCCATCAATAGATAAATGGGTGAAGAAGATGTGGGGGACATATATATACACATGCATCCACAATGGAGTACTACTCAGCAATAAAAATAATGAAATCCTGCCATCTGCGACAACATGGACGGCTATTAACTGAAATAAGTCATACAGAGAAAGGCAAATACCACATGATTTCACTTATATGTGGAATTCTTCTTAAAAAATAAAAACAAATTAACAAACAAAGGGAAACAAAAACAGACTCATGGAAACAAAGAACGAACTGATGATTTCCAGAGCGGAGGTGCACAGGATGGGTAAAAAAGGAAATATAGTCCTTAATCGTGTGGTAAGTCTGCATAGTGGAGATGGTAACTAGACTTAGTGTGGTGTTCACATACCGTAAAATATATAAATGTTGAATCACCATGCTGTACACCTGAAACTCATATAATATGGTATGCCAACTACACTTTAATTTTTAAAAAGCAGCTCAAATAAAAAAATAGTCTCCCACTTATTAGGAAAAGTAAGCCCTGCTAGGAATATTCATTTCACCAGTCTTCACCTTGACCTGGCTGCAGTAAGCCCATTGTTCTGACCTGACACCCTCAGAGCAACTTGGTAATCTTCATTTGTCTTCCGAAATCAATGTTCCTTCAGGGAGAAGGGGCGCTGATCAAAAACCCTGAGTATTTTTATTTGCAAGATATGTATGGTCCTCATTATACATGAACAAATTCATATTCTGTTTTACATACCAAAGGAAAAATAAAATATGTAAAAAGCAAAGTATCTGCTCGTTCTGACAAGTTTGCCCCTTAGGTTATGTCTTCCCAGCTGTTCATCTTCTCATGGCCCCTGGCTCCCCTCACCCAGCCTCCTTCTGTCCCGGCACCCCTGTGCACTCTTTCTCTGTGCCGTCTGGGCACAGTGTCATCAGAAAGTCCTCTAATACCATAACTGCAAGTTCCAGCGGGAAAAAGAAAAAAGAGTTGCTTACAGGTAATATTTTCCATCACATTTAATGAGAACAGTTTCTACACGGCTACAATTCCTAGATATGCAAAGTTCTTAGCAAACACAACAGATTGTCGAAGGGTATCACGTGGTGCCAAATACTCACATTTTCTGACCGGAGCCTCTTGGCAGGACACCCACCGTCCCTGGGGTGAAGCATGTAATACAGTCTGACTTTGCTTGCATGTTTTCGACTCTGGGAAGAAAAAGCAGAAGCAGATACTGTGAGCAGGAAGGCACTTTAAGTCTTTGGAAACACAGCCCGTGACTGCAACTGCCAAGAAACACTTTTATTAGAAAATACTTCTGCATGCATTTCGTGGGATAAAGGCTCAGGTGTTAAGTGATCTGCTCAAGGTCATAAAGCCAATCAAATTTCAGGATTAGAAATCACAATTAAGAAAGGTAAGAGCACTGGTGTCTTTTAGCTTGGAGTGAATTATTTTGAGGACTGTTTATCCTCAAAATAAATTTATATTTATACAAATTATATTGAATATTGAATAAATGTTGAATATTTATATTTATATAAATTATATTGGATATTGTATAAAATATATTGAATTCTATTTACTTGTCCTCAAAAGTAAGACAGGTCAGCAGAGGAAATAATGCAAAGACCAACTCTGATGAAAAATCCACTTTCTCTCTGGCTCCTGCCACCCTGCCCGCAGAAGCGAGGAGCCACGCCCCCGGGCGCCAGGCACACACAACGTCTCCAGCAGAAGCCTTTCCCTCCAGTTCTCGTACCCTAGCCTCGGCAATTAAACTGTCAAAAGAGCTTTCCAATGTCAGATATCATGGACAAAAAAAAAACATTGTCAGTACATCTGAGGACTGGTCAGGCCCCAAGCTCCGTGTGTGTAGGCACATCCAGGGAACAAATAACGTCTCACCTCCTGCAGGATCAGCAGGACGCTCAATTTCCGCTGGCGCTGACTAGTCCGTGCCCATGCCCAGGAGTGGTTCCACCTTTCCTCTACTCCTTCGCTCAACTGAGACTACATCCAGACTTCCCTCACCTTTAAAGAATACCAAGTTGCTACCTGAGGCAGGAGGGTGGAGTGAAAAGGGTAGCAATAAAACACAGTCAAGACAGACCACATATACAATGGTGGTCCCATAAGATTACAATGTAGCTGAAAAATCCCTGCTGCCTAGTGACATCGAAGCCATTGTCATGTCATAGCACAACGCCTTACTCAGGTGTTTGTGGTGATTCTGGTGTAAACAGACCGGCTGCACTGCCAGTCATGTGAAAGCATAGCACATACAGGTGTACAGTACATAATACGGAAAATGATAATAAATGACTGTTAATTTGCTCATGTATTTGCTTACTCTACTTCTTATTGTTATGTTGGAGTATATTCTTTGTACATATAAAAAAAACAGTTTGTCCTGGCTAGTGTGGCACAGTGGATTGAGCACCAGCCTGTGAACCAAAGGGTCACCAGTTGTTTTCCCAGTCCAAGGGCACATGCCTGGGTTGCAGGCCAGGTGCCCAGTAGGGGGCGCATGAGAGGCAACCACACATTGATTTTTCTCTCCCTCTCTCTTTCCCTCCCTTCCTCACTCTCTAAAATAAATAAATAAAATCTTTTTTAAAATTTTAAATAATTAAATATTTAAAAATAATAAAAACAACTATTAAAATAATATAATTTAAAATAATATTTGAAAATAATTAAATAATTTAAAACAATTTTTAAAAATGTTGCTGTAAAGAGTACACTGTGTTATGCCAGCAGCAGCCTCATACACCTCATATTTAACTAGTCTCTTGACTACCATTTTTTTTGTGCTTCATTTAATCGTGTGTAGTTTTGTGCAATAACATGCTGTACAAGCTTGTAGCCTGGGAGCAATAGGCTATACTGTGTACTCTAGGTGTGTAGTAGGCTATACCATCTAGGTTTGCGCAAGAGCACTCCATGATGTTTGCATAACAATGAAGCCGCCTATGACACATTTCCCAGAAGGTAGCCCCATTGTGAAGCTGCGTATGACTATTGTCAGAAGTTCAAAACCCCACTTCTGTCTCTAGCACTTTCTAACTATGACATTGAGCAAGTCACTTACTCTAATTTGTTTATAGCCCAAAAGAGTCTCCTTGTCTCCACATACAAAATGAACATAACAATGCTTACTGGGGTTGCCATAAGAATCAAATAAGACAACACATGTGAAAAATTGCAATTTACCTAATGCTAAATAAACATTTCTCAGTATTGACTGCACCGATCCCTACCTTTGGTTCTACCATAGTCTGTATATGTAAATTTGCCTGGAATCCACTTCTACCTAATTCCAATCCTGTCCCCTTCTTTTACTCAGAGATTATTTCTCCTTGTCCAGGCCTTGGCTCCACTTTGCCCTTATTAGCATTTGGGCTCTGGCCAATCTCATGGATGCTGGTCTGTCTTCATTGATTAGATACACAGCAAATTGCATCTTGTTTACAGGATATATTGTAAATTCTTTCTGTCTGGTTTTCCTCATTTATCACCTTTTTAATGCCTTTTTTGTGCCTAGAGCAAGTAGATTGTGCTTCTAAAAAGTCTCTGAATAATTTTAAAGCTTTTAAATGGGTTTAAAAGTGCTATTGGAACATGAAAAATGTTATAGACCTGTAAACGTACTGAAGTGTGATTTTATAATATATTTGTATCCATTTCTAGGACGCAGAGAAACTTTAAATCAGGGTTTATCTGGAGTCTTGTTTGCCTGCAAAGTCAGAAAAATAGAGATCCATGCGGACCTGTGTCATTTGATTTCAACACCATCATTCAGCTTCTGCATGTTTTTGAGAGCGATTCAGTGCAAACTAGTATTTGTTCTTTTTGCAGATAAATATGTTGACTACTAAAATCTGTACACATTTTCTGCAGTTCTGTTTGCTCTTTGTAGGTATGGGGTAGTGATAATATTGGGAATATACTGTTACAGTAAAAAAAAAATTAAAAAGAACTTTAAAAAACTCGCAGGCTCTGAATGTGGCCACAGAGTCGGGGTTGGTGAAAAGCACAACCGACAAGTAACTGGTGAAAAGAAAAAGTGGTAACAGCGTGAACTCAACTACGGCTGAAGTGGGTTTTCAATTTTTCATTTGTTACCATAGAGAAACTTCTTATCACAGTTCCTACACCATCAATCTACTCAAAGCCCTGGATTCCCAGAGAACAAAATCGTAGCAAAATTGGAAATCTCATAATGTGGCCTGTTTTGTGGTTGTTATTTTTTCCTCTTTCCTAAAATATTACTTTTCTTTCATAAAGACTCCAGCAAAGGCAGCATTCACTGGATCATTTAATTGCAGGTTGATAAAACTAGTAAGAACTTGTTAACCAAAAAGACAGAAATAAATGATAAACTCTGCTGTGAAGCCATGCTGCGAGGAGAGATGTTGGAGTTTAAGGAGTATTACCAAGTTTTGTTCATTACAGGCTGGTTTTGTACCCTCAGTCTCCCCCCTCCCCAGTGTGATGGAAGGAGGACCAACTTCCCTACATGCATCGTCTTTGCCCTCGTGTGTGGGTAAAGAAAAACAGAGCCTTGGCCAACGGCACCTGATTGCGAAACAGTGGTGGAGGTGGTCTCACTCATCGCTTCCTGCGTCCCTTTTGTCTGGTCAGCTCTTTTCCCTCCTGCTGCTTTCTCCAGGCTGCCTGGGCCATATCCAATGCCTTCCCACCCACGGGCCATCCTACACTTTGGGCTGGAAGTCCAACCCCCAAAGGCAATAACCGTGGAGGCACCCTCGCAGTTAGTCTGATTCACACCCAAAGCCTCTTCCTAAGGATGTTGGCTAACAAAGGGAAAGAGTTTCCCAGTGGTTTGTTTCGAGGAGCTCAGCACCTTGCCCAGCCTCAGCACTGGGGTGTGTTCAACCCAATTCAACAGCTCGGTGCAGCTCTGCTAGTGAGCCCTCCCTTTTCTTCCTGGCACAGTCCCCTCTTCCTCAAGCGAGGACTCTCTGAGTCACCTCCAGTGCCTGCCTTCATCTGACTCCTCTAGACCCCCTAGCTGCCTGCATTGCTTGACAGGTGGCATAGAAATCTCACTTCCTTCGATTTATTCTAAAAGTAAAATCTTCCCCACAGGAAGTTAAAATGAAATTTGAGGGAAGATGTCCATTGCAGCTTTATCTAAAAAGAAACAACAAAAAATCACAAAGCAGCTACATGTCCAACAAGTGGCAATGGAATGCCCTAATGTTTAGCTGAAAACTGAATAAAGAAATTCTTTCTACATAATGAATGTTGAATGAACAATTCTAAACTCAAAATCGCTCTTATGCTGGGATTAAAGTTACATAAACATTCATTAGGATTTCATAAGAGGGGGGAGAGGCACAATATATCAGGGTACAGGAAATACGGGAAGTTCTTATTTTTTGTTTCTGTAAGTTGGACTTTAAAATAATAACTTCACAATGCTCAAGCCATTGTAACTCCTCATTAAGTATACCTTTCACTCACAATGATTTTAATTAGTAAAAAATATCACTGATCTGGAAGGCTTTGGCATGTACTAGTATAATTGACCACATTTCCATCTACCCTTATAAATGTCTTATCAACATTCAAAACACATTTTTTTATTCTAATCCTTGGTGATTAGATAAGTGTGCTTAACCAAGTGCAATGTATGTTACTTCAGATTTTAAAACTTTATTTTGGTGGATACAAAGGTGCCAGGGTAAAAATGTGTATTTTTCACAATGCAGTTACTTTTGCTTTCTGTGTATAAATTGAGACTATGGGGCCAGGTGGCCGATGTCCAGACAGCCAAACTGAGAAGGCCTGGAAGAGAGTTATTTCTGAAACTCATTTATGCCACACAAATAAACATACACAACAACAAATCCTTATGACTTTTTCAAAGATTTATTAATACTTGAAATTTGCACCACTTCTAAGAATGTAAAATGACAGACACATTGCCAGCTCAAAGAAAATGTAAAGAGAAAAATATCCTACATACTAAATGTATATATTACAGAATTTTAAGAGGGAAAAGGACAATTACCTTAAGAGAAGGCATGAAAAAAATTTATAATCTCTTTCAATTGCACTGAGAGTCGTTTCCAGCTCTTTCTTGCATTAATATTTGCATTTTAAGCAAAAGTCATTACTTTCATTCAAACCACATCAGCTTTAAGCTTCCCAGAAAGGCCGGAAATGACCAACGCTTCCATTTTAATTAAAGCCCTTGCCCCTGATGCCAGGCATTGCGCAGGGGCAGACCTATCTGCAGATTAGTTCCTTTTACTGAAACAATCTCTTGGCACTCAAAGAAATCGTCTAAAGTGGAAATTCAGGCCAGCCTCCTCCTCGGGGGGGATAAAGAAGACCACAAACCTCTATTTCAGATGTACTGCTGTGAAAGAAGGGGGAGAAACTCGTATAGAAATAGAGTGGCTTTGTGCTTCACCTAGAGAGCCATCTTCCATTATCACATATTACTTAAAAAAAATTCACAACTCAAATTTGCTTCCAACAAGCCTCCTGGTTTTTGGTCTCATAAAGTGTGGAGATAAAGCAACTTTGTGTTTGCATAATGCTCCAAACAGCCTTTAAAATTTTTTCACATTTATCATCTCATTTTATCCTCAAATCACAGCTTTGAGGCTGGCAGGAAAGGTGTGATTTCAAATAAGCTTTAAGATCCATTCCTGATTTCCTAGTTAAGTCTTCACCGTCTTACTTCATCATAGATATCTAATTATACCTCTTCTAGAAACCAGCTGAAACAAGTCAAAGACTATAAGCAACAGAGAAAACCTGGAACAGACTCATCATTACAGAAGAGTGATTCTCGCATGCCACCGATTTTGAGGTATTTCAACTCATTCTAGGGCAGGGGTGTCAAACTCATTTTCATCAGGAGCCACATCAGCCTCACAGTTGCCTTCAAAGGGCCAAAATAATTTGGGGACTGTATAAATGTAACTACTCCTTAATGGTTAAAGGAGTTGAAATTGCATTCAGCCCTTTGAAGACAGCCGTGAGACTGATGTGGCCCCCGGTAAAAATGAGTTTGACAGCCCTGTGTAGGGTGAGGATCACAAATACCAAGCATCTGACTTCCCAGGCTGCCTGAGAATGACTGGCTGATGAGAGATTGGGTTTCCATCTCTCGGGAAGAAGGAGAATGTGTGCTGGAAGAACCCAACTTAACACTCCAAGACTGAGCCCTGGAAAAGCTGTAGCATGACCTCACTAGAGAGTCAAGGTTAAAAGCAGATAAACCAAAGAGAGAACCACAAGTGGTGGACATTCCTCTGATGAGTGGGCCTCTTTCCCCGAGTGATGCACCTTTCCAACAGGAAGGGGATTGGATAAAGAAACCTAGAGTGGAAGATGGTTCAAACCCTGAAACCTAGGAAGAGAGAACCGTCCCCTAGAGAAAGGCTTTACCAACATAGAGAAGAAAGAAATAAAACTCCTCTGTTGAAACTGCCCAAGGCCCCAGATTCCAGATGTCCTCCCCAGGCTGCTAAGCCACTGAAATGGTCTATAACCCTGTACTGGATCAGAAGATGCTCAGAGGATTCTATGAGAAGATCCAAGGCCAATCCCTTCACACTGGGGACATGCGGCAGGCCTTAATAACTTTTTGTTCTGCCAAGGATGAGTGGCACCTCTAAAAAAATTCTGTAATACAAAGCAAGACTTTGGAAAAACCCTCAAGGAGGAGATATCAAGGGTTGGATTTTTTTTTTCAATGCAAAATATATACTACAATCGAAGTAAATTTCAAAAGGTACATGTTTAATGTCATTTCATTTAAGAAAATACAAACTGAGGATAAAATCTAAAAGATGAGATAAGACAATTAAGAAGATGTATTGTCTGAGTTAATAAAGTAAGGACATTAGGCATACCATAGCTTAATTTGGAAGGTCTTTCACAGAAGTTCAAGAACAGAATCAATGCCGCAGATCAGTGTGAAAGTCAAGACAGAGCAACTTCCTACAGTACAGAGGAATAGGATGAAGAAAGGGACGGGGAAATGATATTGATGAGATCTTGCATACAAAAGGCCAGAACAAATACAATGTGGCTTAGGTGGCAGAATAGACACAGAAATTCCCAAAATAGACCCAACACTTTACAACCAAAAACATATTAAAAAAAAAGTCTAACTTTGTGAATTAAGAGCAAAAAAAAGGAGCAGAACAGATAGATATGATTACAACAAATATATATATTTTAATCTGAAATGCATACACAGGGTGCGGCAGAAGTAAGTAGGTTTACAGTTGTTCCTATGGAAAGTAATACAACAATTAATAAATAATATTACAAGAATAAACCATTACATGTAGTCACAATTGTAAACCTACTTTTGCCCCACCCTGGATGAAAGAGGCAAGTCTGAAGTAGGAAAAATATTTGCAATATGTAAAAAAATGGTTTAACACCTTAAGATAAAGAGTGCACTAACAGATTTATTAGAAAAAAATATTAAAATAGGCAAATGATATAAATAGGAATTGTAGAAATGCAAATAGCTAAAAGATACATGAAAAGAAATTCATCCAAATTCTACCTTGTAATTTTTAAAGTAAAACATATATATTTTTTCACTTATTAAAAATGGCAAAAAGATTTTCAAGATATACATATCTATATGGGTGAAGATTCAGGAAAACTAAGATTCTTGAACATAGCTAATGGGCATAGAAATTGATATAAACTTCCTGGATGGAAATTTTGCAATGTAAATTCAACAGGCAAGAACTTGTTTGAGCTGACAATCCTACTTCTATGAATTTATATTAATGAAGCAATCAGAGACATGTATTACTATGTATTTATATTAGTGAAAATAAGAAAATAAGTTAAATGTCCTAGATAAGAGAAATAACTATTATCATACATCTATATGATAGATTACCAAACTGCCATTAATGAGCATAATAATAACATTCAATGACATGAAAAGTATCTATAAAATAATACTAAGAAAAAATTCTTCATTTCAAACCAGACTATAAATGATGCCACATTTTTTAAACAAAATTATATGTATGTACAACACGTGTGTGTGCATAGATGTAGCAACAGTCTAGGAGGAAGCATACCAAAAGATTAACATTATCACAGATCACAGGTGATTTTAATTTTTCTTATGTATGATTTTTTTTTATTTTCCAGTTCCTTAAAAGATCTAATTATTCCAATAATTAGAGGGAAAATCAAAATGTTAATGACTCACTTCAATATTGATTATTTACCATTCTACTTGTCCATCTTTAAGATGAGGAAAATGTCTCAGAAAGACCAAAGAACTTGTTCAAGATCCCATAACTTATAAACTCTCAGAGAACAGGGATTATAGCTGTTTGTTCACTGTCATGTCCCCATCATCTATTACCATGCCTGATACATAGTAGGTGTGTGATAAAGATTTGTTGATTGAGTAACTGAATGCATGAGTGAAAGAATGAGGCAATCCCAGAACAAGAGCCCAAGACCTTGGATTAGTTAAACCAATTGTGTGAAAGTATTACACACATAATTGGTACAGACTCCCTTCCATTACAAAAATAAAATTCAACCTCACACCCATCTATTTTCATTTCTATACCCAATTTGCTGCAGCACGAGTCAGAGAGGAGCAGGGAACCTGCAAACCAAGGAGAGTCTAAGAAACAACTGCAGGCACTTTGCAAAGTGTACACATTGGAAGAAAAACTCTCAGCAGGTGAAGTGATGAAGACTGAGCTTGAAGCATAAACTGAAGAAATTGAGAAAATGCTGCAACTGGTACGAAAGTCAAGATTCAGAGTGAACGATGTTGCTGCAGAGCACGAGCGGGCCCAGCTTGTTAAGGAAGAGGTCTGGAAGAAGCTGGAGTCAGTTCCTCCACAACTTCTAAGAACCTGACTCCCCAGATGCTAGTTAGATAAAGTCTCTTTCATCCTGTGGTCAGGCATGTAGTCTATTGGGCTAGGGTATTATGTCTCTTACTTTTTAATTGTAGGATATGGGGCATTTGTGCCATTGTAGACTGAATTGGGTCCCCCCAGTTTCATATGTTGAAGCTCCACCCCAAATTTTACTGAACTTGGGTATTAAGTCTTTTTGAAGGTAATTAAGGTCAAATGGAGGCAGAAGGGTGTGGCCCTAACCCAATAGGACTGGTGCCCTTTTAAGACAAGGATGAGACACCAGCCATCTCTTCCTCTTTCCACATGCACAGAGTAAAGGCCATGTGAGGACACAGCAAGAAGGTGGCCATTCTGTAAGCCAGGAAGAGAGGCTTCACCAGAAACCAACCCTGCTGGACCCTTGGCCATAGACATCTACTCTCCAAACCTGAGATGAATGTCTGTTGTTCTTAGACACCTATCCTTGAGATTTTACTGCAGCAGCCTAATCCAAGACACCTGCCATTGTCTGAAGTGATGCTCTCTTTGGTTCTTTCTTCTTATACATACTATTCAGTCTATTTATCAAAAGCAAAAAGCATAGCCTCAAAGTTTCTAGAATTGGGTCATTTCCTTTTTTTCCAAAACATTTATAAAAGAGCCTTTGAAATGAGAAATGCATATCTTAAACAAGTATTCAGAAAAGATCATTTTTCTTCGGAGAAAACGTGTGTGGTGGGAATGTGCAGTATTCATGATTGTGTAAACATGTTTGCACTAAATTTGTACTTCTGTCTGCCTACACAAGTGACTGCATCAATGCATTGCAATTTTAAATCAAGGTCTTGCAATTCAACAAGTTATTTTACCACCAAAGCATGGAGGAAACATTTTCCTGCTAATTATGTTTTCATGATGTCTGAGCATTTTAAGCAGAATCACATGAGAAATAAGAGAACACTGGAGGCTAAATAATGTTATATACCTCATCTAGGCTTCTCTTTTGCTGTTTGGGGAAAAAAATAAACAAAAATGATATTTCCCCAGAAGCTGCTTGTAAAGAAGTTAAAGTTAGAGATGAGGGAAAAAATAAAGCCAATGTGATCGGTAACTAACGCCAGAGAAAACTGGGTGATTTGAAGCAACAAAGCTACCAAATCCTCCTGAAATGTGAAAGTAGAAACACCACAAGCCAGTCCTGGGCTATTGTTTCCCAAGGTCTCTTGGTTTCCCTTATAAAATTCAGGTCTGGATTTTTTTTATTGTAAAAACATCACAGTGTAAAGTCCTCCAAGATTAACCCCACCACTTCCATGGGCAAACACGAGTGCAGGCTCCATCTCTTTGATTGGAGGGAGGTTTAGCCTGTCAAGAAAACAAGGTTAAGTAGCATCCCTGCCCTTGTGAAATGAATGACTAGCTGAGCAAGGCAGGACAGTCACCCTGACGGTCACAATTAGGACAACAGCAGCAGTAAGGCTCACACGTGGCCTCTTTGCTCCATATGTATTTTCACATTACAGCCTCTTTTACCCTGTCATTTTGTACTCCTTGACATGTACCATGTAATTATTCTTAAGTTGAGCTCTATTCTTATGACTGAAATCTCAATTTCTTGTTATTTTTATAGTTTTAATCCATCCCCACAATGTACCTGCACAGAGCAGCTCCTCTGTGAGCAGAAGATGTGTAGTTCTGTAGTCTGTTTTTGTTCTGTAGTCTGCTTGCTTGTTTTTGCTTTTATTGCCTTTGATTTTGGTGTCAAATCCAAAAAATCATTGCCAACACCAATGTCAAGGAGCTCATCCCCTATGTTTTCTTTTAGGAGTCTTACAGTTTCAGATCTTACATTCAAGTCTTGAATCCATTTTGAGTTGATTTTTGTGTATGCCGTAAGATAGGGGTCCAGTCTTCCCAATACAATTTATTGAAGATAATGCCCTTCACCTGTTGTATATTCTTGGCTCCTTTGTCTTAAATTAATGACCATATATGGGTGTATGGGTGGCCTTATTTCTGGGCTCTCTATTTCTGGGCTTCTGTTCATACTGTTTCATTACTATGGCTTTGTAGTATAATACCAGGAGGTGTGATGACTTCAAGTTTGCTCTTTTTTCTCAAGGTTGCTTCAGTTACTCAGGGTCTTTTGTGGTTACATACAAGTCTTAGAATTGTTTGTTCTATTTCTGTGAAAAATGTCTTTGGAATTTTGATTGGGATTGCAATAAACTTGTAGGTTACTTTGGGTAGTAGGGACACTACCTAAATTTATGATTACGGGATATCTTTCCAATTTTTTGAGTCTTCATCAATTTCTTTTATCTGTATATTGTAGTTTTTGGTGCACAGATCTTTCTTCATTGGTTAAATTTATTACTAGATATTTTGGGATTCAATTCAAAATGGGACTGTTTATAATTTCTCTTTCTGATATTTCATTATTAGTGGATAGAAATGCAATTGATTTTTGTATATTGATTTATGTCCTGCAAGTTTACTGAATTTGTCTATTAGTCCTAACAGGATTTTTTGCTGGAGTCTTTAGGGTTTTCTACATATTATAGTATGTCATTTGCAAGTAGCAGCAGTTTTACTTCTTTCTTTCCAGTCTGTCTCTTTCCTGATCTTAGAGGAAAAGGCTTCAGTGTTTTACCATTGAATCTAATAATACCTGTGGGTTTGTCTTATATGACTTTTATTATGCTGAGGTACAGTCCCTCTATAACCACTTTGTTGGGAGCTTTCTTTTTATTATGAGTGGATATTGAATTTTGCCTAATACTTTTTCTGCATATATTGAGATTTTCATATGATTTTTATAGTTCATACTGTTAATGTGGTGTATCCCATTGACTGATCTGCAGATGTTGCACCATCCTTCCACCGTTGGAATAAATCCCACTTGATCATGATATGATTCCTTTCACGTGTTGTTGAATTTGGTTTGCTAATATATTGTACAGGACTTTTGCATCTATGTTTATGAGGGATATTAGGCTGTAATTTTCTTGTCTTGTAGTGTCCTTGTCTTGTTTTAGTGTTAGAGTAATACTAAGTAAATATTAAGTAAGGCCAGTAAATACTGGTTTTGTAAGTCAGTTTTAAAGTATTTTCTCCACTTCTACTTTTTGGAAGATTTTGAGGAGAATTAGTATTAATTCTTTTTTTTAATGTTTCATAGAATTCACCAGTGAAGCCATCCAGTTCTGGACTTTAATTTCTTGGGAGGTTTTTGATTACTGATTCAATCTCTTTACTGGCTAGTGATATGTTTAGATTATCTATTTCATTATGGTTCAGTTTTAATAGATTGTATGCTTCTATGAATTTATCCATCTTTTCTAGATTGTCCAATTTTTGGGCCTCTAATTGTTCATAATGGTGTCCTTTTGATCCTTTGTATTTTTGTAGTACCAGTAATAATGTGTCCTCCTGTATTTATAATTTCAGTTTTGCATCTTCTTTCATTTTTTTCTTGGTAAGTCTAGATAAAGATTTGTCTACTTTCTTTATCTTTTCGAAATACCAGCTTTCAGTTTTATCGATATTTTCTATTGTCCCTTTAGTCTCTGCTCCATTTTTTTTACTTCTACTAAGTAGATGTATTCTTCCTTCCACTAAAAGCTCTGCACAGAATACGAGACTACCAATGAAATAAAATACAACTACAAAATGGGAGAAAAATTGCAAATTACATCTGATAAGGGGTTAAGATCCAAAATGTAAGAACTCGTGCAACTCAAAAACAAAACAAAACCAAAAAATTAAAACCCCTCTGATTAAAAATGGGCAGAGGAACAATGTAGACATATTCCAGAGAAGACATACAAATGGCCAATGGGTACATGGAACAGTGCTCAACATCACTAATAAGCAGGCAAATGCAAATCAAAACCACAATGAGATATCACCTCACACCTGCTAGAATGGCCATCAACAAAGAGTCAAGAAATAGCAAGTGTTGGCAAAGATGTGGAGAAAAGGGAGCCCTTACAACTGGCACAGCCACTAGGAAGATGGTGATTCCTCAAAAAAAAATTAAAAGTAGAACTGGCCAATGATCCAGCAATCCCGCTTCTGGGCATATATCCCAAGGAAATAAAAACAGGATATCAAAGAGATATATGCACTCCCATGTTTATTGCAGCATTATGCACAGCAGCCAAGATATAAAACAACCTCTGTGTCCCTCCATGGATGAATGGATAAACAAGATATGTTATATGCATAGAATGGAGTATTATTCACCCATGAGAATACAGGAAGCCCTGCAAGTTCAGACATATTGATAGGCCTTGAGGCCATTACACTAAGTAGTAAGCCAGAAGGAGAAAGACAAATACTACATGGTATCCCTTATACATGGAACCTAAAATAAATAAAAAATAGAACTGACAGAAACAGGGAATAGATAAAGGGTTGTCAGTGGCTAGAGAGAGAGAGGGAAGTAGGGAGAGGTTGGTGAAAGGCTGGTAAACTTTCAGGTATCAGATGAATAAGATCTGAGGGTCTAACATAAAACATGGTGACTGTAGTTGATAACTGTATTATATAAATGAAATTGGATAAGAGAGTAGAACTAAAATGTTCTCTCATACACACAGAGATAAATATAATAAACGTGTGCTAGATGTGTTAATTAGCTTGATAGGGGAAACCCTTTCACAATGTGTATGTTGAATTACTACAATGTATACTTTAAATATCTTACAAATTACTTGTCAATTATACCTCAATAGAGCTGAAATGAATGAATGAATGAATGAATAGAGAGCCAGGTGACTCAGACTATAGAATATAGCTCCACTAGACCTCACTTTAAACACAGAAATAGTTTGTAAAAAATGGGCTAACAAAACAAACAAAAACAGTAGAATATCCACCTAACAAAGATTCTCCCACTTACAAAAATTATATTTTTAAAGTCAGGTTCCTCTGGCACACTCAAAACATGACTTTAACAATTTAGTTTTAATTCCAGAATGGTCCTGGAAGGAGGTAAAGATTTTATATCCACCCTATTTTCAAGAGTACTTCTAGGCACACATCATTTTCATAATCTGAAAAAAAGCAATCAACAAACTTATTAGGAACATTTCCCGGTATAAAATGCTACACACAGGAAAACAGGTCCATTTCCCCAGCCCCTAATGTTTCCTCCATGTTTGGAGTAGATTTGCACACACATGATTAGCTAGCTGACATGGGCAGGGCTGGAAATCCTCACTACTAGTGATATCGAAGGTCCAGCCTCTTTGTCAGTAGAAAAATAGACTCGTAGCTTGGCTTCACTCAATGACAAGAAAACAAAAATAATTTATCTTGAATTCCTAGGGTCAAGTGCCCAGATGCACACTCCATTTTCCCAGCACTATGGGGTTGGTTCAACACTACTCTGCAGACCTTAAGGGGAAGCATGCATGTGGCTGCCAGCTGCAACTTTGCCGTCACCTGCAGCTCCACCACCACCTGCGTTTGAGTGTATCTGTTTACCTACTCAAAGCCCCAGACTGTAGTCTGTTTACAAGTTTTTGAACTGACAGCATGATTAAAGGAAAGTCGAGACTTTCTGAAATAATCCTCCTCTCTAGCCAGGTGGTTCAGAAAGATACATATGTTTGGTAGAAGATAGTTTTATTCAATAGATATTCACCAGATGTTCCCAGAGTCCCTATGTCACTTCTTTCCCTAAGCTAAAAGAACCAGAGAGAAAATAGCTGAAAGGAGTCAGAAGTTTACATTTCCAGATGCTATGGAATGCAGAGTGTCCCCTCTTGGGGAGAGCAGAGAAGAGAGTGCAGGAACTCCTAGGTCCCACCCCACTGCCTGCCCCCCTGCATACAGACCAGACCCAGAGTAGTTCTTTTCCTTTCCATCTTTCTCTAAGTTGGGTCCCTGGACCACCTGATTCAGAATCATAGGAAGTTTTTTTAAAAGGAAGTTTTCAGACCTAACGATAAGAATTACTAGGGGTGGGAGGCTGGGAATTAGGTTTCCCACCAGCTCCCCAAATGCTTAGAAGGCAAGTACATTTCTAAAAACCGGGGCTTTTCTTTCCCACCTTTCTCAACTGCTCCTCTCCCCTCCCGTTCTATGGCTGCCAAGCTCAGGTTAAAAGAAAAAGAAAATAGACTGAGAGAGCTATCTCCAGTTTCAGCTGGATTGCACTTCAGCGTGCAGCAAAATCAGGAAGAACCAGTCTCCAGGCCAATCTCCCAGGGAACCGCAAAGAGCAGGCTGAGAAGGGCAGGGTTTAAAAGACGCGTTTTGCGGGCAGAGGCAATGCTCTGACACCTCCCAGCGCTCAGCTTCTAAGACAGCCTCTTTTCATTGCTCACAATTGTTTCTTTCCATCCCCCCTAACAACTTCCATCTTCTTCTCCCTAACCGCCTTCAGAACATTCCCCTTAAATCCCCTACTGACCTACTCAAAGTCAGTGCTTTCAAAGAGAAGCCATTATCTTTCCTCCTTGGCCTGCCCTCTTTTTGATGTTCCTGTCTTTGTCTAGAATACCCGAATTCTTGCAGGCCACCATGCACACAACCAAGTGAAGCAAAGATATTGGAATATAGCAACCAAAAAGTTTAAACAAGGATGATAAATATATTTAAGAAGTTGAGAAGATATTTCAGATGACACAAAAACATGGAATCATAAAAAATAAAAAGAGGCCCATTGCATAGTAGAATTATATACCATGACCATGTTAGATTTATTGGTTTAACAGATGAAAATCCAGCAATGTTGAGACACGGTTCAACTTTAATTTTCTTTGATAATCTGAAAAAATACATCTTGTTTTTTAATAAAAACTTATGCCCACACAAAAAACATGCATGTGGATATTTGTAATAGCTTTGTTTATAATTGTCAAACCTTGGTAGCAATGGAGACATACTTTCCCACCTGTGATACACCCAGACAATGGAATATTACTCAATGCTAAAAAGAAAGGAGCTATCAAGCCATGAAAATACATGGAGGAACATTAAATGCATATTACTAAGTGAAGGAAGCCAATCTGAAGAGGCTGTAGACTGTATGATTCCAACTCTCTGACATTCTGGGAAGGTTGAACTATGGAGACAATAAAAAGATCATTGGTTGCCAGGGGTTAAGGAGAGGCAAGGATGAATAGGCGGAGCACAGGAGATTTTTAGGGCAGTGAAACTACTCTATATGATGATAAAATGATGAATATGACATTATACATTTGTCCAAACCCATCACCCTAATGTAATTATGATGGATTAATGTCGGTTCATCCATTGGAACAAATGTATCGTTCTGGTGGGGGATGCTGATAACAAGGGAGGGTATGCAGGAGTCGGGGCAGGGTGTGTATGGAGTGTCTCTGCACATCCCTCGCAATTTTGCTGCGGACCTAAAACTGCTCTTAAAAAAACTAAACGTCTTTTAATTAAAAAAATTTAATGTAGATCCCAAAACCCAGGAAAATTATAGGAAATTATCAAACTGAACACAACACTGCGGTTTAATGAAGAAATTAATGAAGAAATTTTGATTGTGTCCCTTGAAAGACTAGTAACAAGAACCATATGAGTACTGTCACTTTTGCTGCTGAAGGCGGCACTGGAGCTTCTCACTAACACCATAAAGAAAGCAAAAGAAAAGGAGATCTAAGAACAAGAAGGGAAAAGCTAAAACTCATTGTTTTCAAGTCATGAAAACATTTATCTAGAAAAGTCAATAGAATCAATGGACAGACTATTAGAACTGATATGAGAGTTTTGTCACTTTGAGTGACATGAAGATGCACTGCCCAGGGCACCTTCCGTGGAGAAACTGTTGCCCCTGCTATGGGGGTACAGTCAGCAGGCAGCCTTTAGCTGACAATCATTTGGGGGAATCCCCTCAGCTAGAGAGAGCTGCCTTGCCCAAGGTCAAATCCTTCTCAAAATATGGGGAGAAAGGTACATTAAGTAAATATATAATAGGAGAGACACCTGGCATAGACCAATTCTGAGAATGCACTATGAACTTTGAGGGTGATTAACTTATTCCACTACACCAGAAGTTAAATCAAATTTAACCTGTACCAGGTTATACAACTAGTAGGTTGAACAGAGCCGGGATTTGAACCCAGGTTTTCTGACACCAGAGGCTAATGTGTTAACTGCAGTGCTACAGGATAATTTCCCCTTACCATCATAAGATCACAAAATACCTACTGTGTTCCTGCTTCTATATGTCTGTCCATTCTCTTGCCAATTCCTGGGATACATGTATGCCTTCTATTGTATATTTGAATATAACAACTCTTCCCTGTCTAGTCCAAAAATGACCCCTTTATGAACTCCTCCCTAGTTGCTCCAGACATTAATATCATCCTATTTTAACCTCTCATTGTCTTTATCATATATTTTTGCCTCTTTGTTACTTTTATTTAAGCAATTCATAAAATACTCACTAGCCTATCTCATGCATATCTAATAATTTCCCAGCCTGTCTCATGTAGCCCCAAACCACAGTCACCTTGCAAAGAGTAATGTATGGATTTTCTATATTCTCACAAGGCAGGATATACAGCAGGTGTCAAAAAGTGCTTGTTGATTTAAAGTAAATCAACTTTATATATACACATATATACATATATATAAATTAGTCTTATTATCTCAAGACTGAAGTTAAAGCAGAGGAAACAGAACTGTCTGTCCAACTCAGTTCTGCTTGTCTTTCTCAAACACATGGTCAGTATTCTACAATTTCTTCCTTCTCCTCATCATTGTAGACAATCTAATTTTGATTCAGAATCTGATCTCAAAAGTCTGCCCACAGATAAATATGCATTTATAAAGTTAGCCCCAAACTACTGAGAAGCATTTAACCAGTGTAATCACGCATTCAGGCTGGACATCTCCTCCTCTAAAGATGCAATGCAGGCTTCACCTTAACATGACTGGACACCACGTGGCTATGCTGCACCGTGCACAGCCCTCTCCCTGCTGCCACCTGCTCCTCCCTAGATTTCAAGTCAGCCTGCCCCACTTCTTTTCACCTGCTGACTGATTTGCTGTTTCATATAAATGTACTAAAATTGAAAACTGATGAATAAGGGTAGAAAAATTATGACTATTATTTTTTAAGGGATGGAGGCTTTCGCTGTCTTCAGCTCTTCGCCAGCCCACTGCAGTTGTTTCGGGCTTACATGACAAAACGCAGCAGCCAAGGGGAGGCTGCGGCTGCTGGTTCTTTTCTTCTTCGCTGAATTGAGAATCCAGCAGAAATTAGTGCCTTAAACACAACCATCTGTTCTCCTCCATGCGGTTTTTTCTTCTGGACTTCAACAAGGGGTGATATGTTGATTCAAAGTCAAATTTAAATCCAATTCCTGGTATTTCAAATCTTATTCCTCTCAGCTGAGAGTAAATTTATGAAACTGGGCCAAGATGAGGGAGGAACCTAACTAATGTTGGCATCCTGTTAATTTTCTAGTTTTCTTTTACTACATGAGACCAATGCTACAAAAATAAAAACCAAAAACCCTGTGATATTTCAGCTATGAGAGGATTTAAATGGCCATAGATTTTGGCAGGTAAATAGTATGTGAAACTATATAACATTCATTCATTCATTCATTTATTCTCCAAACCTTTCATGCATATTACATTTGGACACAAGTCAAAAACCACCAACAGAAGTTATCTGGCATATTGATTATTCTGGTTGAGTTATTGCAACAAAAACAGATGCTACCAAAATAAAGACTAGCCAGCATATATTTTCCAGTTATCTGTTGTAAAGTCTCAACCTCACTTTCCATTCAGTTAGTCTTCTCATTCAGTCCTTGTGCCAGAACGCACCTCCCTGTTCTTCAGTCTGACATTTCTTGACCTTCTTTTGGCTTTAGTATGTCTAATAGCACACTGCTTCTCGAGTGTCTGGGCCTAGTATAAATGTACACAAGCACAGGTTGTGCTCACAGAATAAAATAGGAATTACATTCCACCAAAGGCTATTCTAGATCCAAGGATGAGTAGGTAGAATATAATTTTGCAATCTGTTGCAAAGATTAAAACAGAGCAGAAAGTTAGAGTCTGCTTTAAGTATAAAGATAGGTCAGCATTTCAAAACTAATTTCACAAGAGATGTTGTTTAAACATTAATGAAGGAACATACTGGTGGAGGTGGTAATCAAGAGAACATGAGTGCAAGTTGACCCTCCAGCTGAACCCAGGCACTCAGAGGCTCCTTCCCCCATCCCCTGTCCTTACAATATATCCTCAGCCTACAGTTCCCAAGTGGAAGCTGTTCCAAAGACAGTCTTGAGAGAGTAAGGTGTTATTGAAACCATCTGTACTGAATACGTGACTAAACGCAGTTAAGTCCTCTATAGAAACTTTTAAGATTCTGGTGGAGATGATACAGAGATCTACTCCTCTTGCAGCCACCCAAGACAAGTCTTATAAGTAAGTTCCCTTTTTTATTAAACCTGCCACCTACCAATCTGGAGTGGTCTGCTTCTTTCTTTTGTCCCTCCTTGCCCTGTATGTATAGGGGCCAGTTTGGGAACTAATACAAACATTAACTTCGAGATGCTGACTAATTTATGGTTCCTTAACTATAGAACACAAAGATGGGACATGATGATTTTTAATGTCCCAATAAATATAACACTTAGTGATTCATGATATAGACTTTGAAAATGCCATGACAAATTTAGAACACTGAATGCATATATTAGAAAAGAAGGTCTCAAATCAATGACTTCAACTTCACCTAAAATAAAACTAGGAAGAATAAATTAATCCTAATGAAAGCAGAAGAAAGGAAAAAAATTAATATCAAAGTGGAAATCATGGAAGTTGGAAACAGGGAAAATAGAGAAAAATCAATGAAAGCAAAAGCTGTTCGAGAGATTAGTTCAATCAGTAAGACTCTAGTCAGACTAATCAGTCAAAAAAAAAAAATGGGGAGAGAGAAAAAGACACAAACCACCAAGATCCAAAACAGGGGAGGTCACAACCTTACAGATATTAAAATAATAAGAGAATATTATGTGCAGTGTTATTATGTACATTAATTCTACAATTTTAATGAATTGGAAAATATTCTTGGAAAAATGCAAGTTGCCAAAGTTCACTCAATAAGAGATATTCCAAATAGCAGATCCATTAAAGAAACTGAATTTGTACCTGAAAACTTTCCCACAAAGGAGACATATACTCTGATGGTTTCACTGAGAAATTCTGACAGACATTTAAGAAAGAAAAAACACCAATTTTATACAAACTCTACAAGAAAATTGAAGAGGAGTGAATGTTAACCAACTCATTTTATAAGGCCAATGTTATTCTGATACCAAAAACAAAGACATTACAAGGAAAGAAAACTTAAAGACTAGTATTCCTCATGAACATAGATATAAGAATTCTTTAACATATTTTTAGCATCCTAAATGTATCCTAAACGAATCCTAAAATGTATTTTAAAAATACATCAAAATCAAGTAGGTTTTACCCCAGGAATGCAACATAGGTTTATTATTTGAAAGCCAATCAGTATAATTCACCATACCTACAGGCCAATAATAATAAAAAAATAAGAAAACTCATTTAACATTAATTACTAAAGAATAGAAAGGAACTTCCCCAACTTGATGAAAGGCATGTATAAAAAAAAACTAAAGCTAACATTGTACCTAATGGTAAAAATCTAAATGTTTTTCCAAAAATGTATTAGGCAAGGATATTCACTCTCACATGTTCAGTGAAACATTGTACTACAGCCAGGGCAATAAAGCAATAAAAAATAGAATGCATCCAGATTGTAAAGTGAAAGACTAAATATACAAATGGACAATGGCCAGACCATATATAAATACAGGACTCTGGCCAACAGCTGTAACAACCAGCCCTGGAAGTCAACCTACTATTTGCAGTAACCAGTCCATAAAGTCAAACTACTATTTGTAGCAACCAGTCCAAGAAGCCATACAGTAATGTCATAGCAATAGCCACAAAGTGACAGAACATGATTAATAACTGAAGCTTCACTAATTTTTTTCCTGCTTCCAACTTACAAATAACTAGAAGAAGTCAAATACCTATCCTAAACCAATCACATAGAATGCCCACTTCTAGTTAGCCTGCCTATAGCTTCCCTATTACCAAAAGCCTCCAAACGAGGCATATCTGAATCCCTACAATTTTTCCAGCTATAAAGCCTTCCCACTCCTCTGCTTGCCTCTGAGTCTCTGCCAAATGCATGTGATGGTGGCTGACTCCCTTACTAAGGGAATCAGGCTCTGAATAAATAGCCTTTGTTTATTCTCACTTAGTGGTCTTCATTTCACTCCATGAGACAAAGAAATAATACCATTTTAATTCACAAACAACATGATTGTACATGTAGAAAATTCTATAGAACCTTTTTTAAAGGATCCTAGAACCAATCCCAGAATTAGGAATGTTTCAGGATAGAAGATTGATGTTTAAAAATCAATTATATACCTACTAGCAGCAAACAATCAGAAATTGATTTTTTTAATTTACTATCATAGATCAAAAGTATGAAATACTTTGGGATAAAAACTGACAAAATATGTGCTAGACCTATAAATAAAAATGACAATACATTGCTGAGAGAAATTAAACGAGACAAATAAGTGAAGAGATGTACTGCATTCATGTATTGCAAGACTCAAAAATTTTAAGGTGTCAATTCTCCTGTAAGTCATCCATAGATTTAGTGGAATTCCAATCAAAATCTGGGTAGCTTTTCATTTGTAGAAATTGATGAACTGGTTATAAAACGCATATTAATATGTATATTCTTAGAATAGTCAAAACAACTTTGATAACAAAGAACAGAGTTAGAGGACTTATACTTCCTGAGCAAGACTTACAATAAAGCTACAATGATCAAGGAAGACTGGGATTGGCATCTACATGGAAAAACAGATCAACAGGAAGGAACAGCGTGGGCAGAAATACACTCACACGTACACAGTCACCTGATTTTTGACAAAGATGCAAAAGCAATTCAGTGGAGAAAGGATAATCTTTTCATCCCTTTTCAAAGGTGCTAGAAAAAATAGATACCACAGACATAAAAAAGAGCATTGATCCATACCTAACATCAATTTTTTTAAATAATAAAATAAAATGGATCCTAGACCTAACTGTGAAACCTAGAACAATACAGTTTCTTGGGGGGGGGGGGGGGAACACATAGGATTTTTGCAACCAAAGATTAGGCAAAGATTTTACAGATATGACACAAAAAGCAAAACCCACAATTGAGTACAAATGGACCATTTATACTTAATTAAAATTAAGAAGTTTTGCTTTCCAGAAGACAGTTAAAAGAAATAAAAGACATGCTCTGGCTGGTGTGGCTCAGTGGACTGAGTGCCAGCCTGCCAACTGAAAGGTCAGTGGTTCGATTCCCAGTCAGAGCACACTCCTGGGCTACAGGCCAGGTCCCCAGTTAAGGGAGTACAAGAGGCAACCGATGTATCTCTTACATATCGACATTTCTCTCCCTCCCTCCCCTTCTCTCTAAAAATAAATAAATAAATAAATAAAATGAAGTCTTTAAGAAATAAAAGACAACCACCCACCCAAGAAGAAATATTTGCAAATCATGTATTTGATCAAAGATGTGTGTACAAAGAATTTTCAAAACTCAACAACAAGAAACTGATTTTTAAAAATACGCAAAGGATTTGAATAGGTAGCTCTCCGATGGCAAATAAGCACATGAAAAGATGTTCCAAATCATTAGGAAAATGACAATTAAAACCACAATCCGATAGCACTGCACATCTATCAGGATGCTAAAATAACAGTGACTGATCATACCAAATGTTCACAAGGATTTGGAGCAACTGAGACTTTCAGAAATTGCTGCTGGGAACATAAAATGGTACAATGAATTTGAAAAACACTTTGGAAATTCCTTAAAAAGTTAAATGTATACCCACTGTATTAGTTTTTTAGGACTGCCATAACCAATGTCACAGACTGAGTGGCTTAAACACTTACATTTATTGTCTCACAAGTCTCTAGCAGTCCAAGACCAATATATTGGAAAGTTCAGTCTCTTCTGAGACCTCTTGCCTTGGTGTGTAGAGGGCTGGCTGCTCCCCGCGTCCTTACATTGTTACCCCTCTGTCCGTATTGTCTGTGTCCTGATATCTTCCTCTTCTTACAAGGACACCAGTCATATTAGGGCACACTTTAGTGACCCCACTTTAGCTTTAAAGGTCCTATCTCCAGACACAGTCACATTCTCACATTCTGAGGTACTGGGGGTTTTGGACTTCAACATACAAATTTTTAAAAGACACAATGCAGCCCGGAACATCTACCATATGATTCAACCATTCCACTTCTACCCACCTACCCAACAGAAATGAAGCGCTGGTCCATACAAACACTTGTACATTGAGTTTATAGCAGCTTCATTTGTAAAAGCTAGAAACTGAAAACAACCTACGTGTCCGTCAACAGGTGAATGGATAAACAAATTGCAATGTATTCACATAGTAAGACAGTGTCTGTAACAAAAAAAAAGACTAAACTACTGATACTTGTAACAACATATATGAATCTGAAGTCAAAGAAGCCAGACAAAATAGATTATATACTGCATGATTCCATTTTATATTTATATAAAAGTCCCCCCCAAAAAAGCTGTAAACTAATGGATAGTGACAGAGCAGGCCAGTTACTTCCTGAAGCAATTACGGGCAGGGAGAGTCGAGAAGGAGGACTGGTCTTCTTGGGAGAAGTGTCCGTTCAGTCAGGTCCTCTTTACATTTTCTAATTGGATTGTTTGTTTGTTTAACAGTGAGTCGTGTAAGTTCTTTATGTATTTTGGATATTAACTTCTTGTCAGAACTGTTGTTTACAAATATCTTGTCCCATTTGGTTGGCTTTCTTTGTGTTTTGTTGGCAGTTTCTTTTGCTGTGCTGAAGCTTTTTAGTTTATTTTTGCCCTTACTTCCTTTGCCTTTAGGGTCAAATTTGTCAAATCTTCTCTAACACAAAGGACCTTAACTTTAGTACCTATGCATTCTTCTACGTAATTTATCACTTGACTCCCTTTTGACAGAAGATAATCTGACTTTGGGTGTTGGCTCATGTTCAAAATGAAGACCATGTATTACAGAAATGTACATTTGAAACCTGTATAATCTGTATAATCGTATTAACCAATGACACCCTAATAAAATTAATATAAAGGAAGAAAAAGAAGGACTTACAAAGGGACACAGAAAACTTCTGGGACAGATAGATATGTCCTCTAGCTTAATTGTGTGGATAGTTTTATGGGTGTACACCTATGTCAAATCTTAGCAAAGTACGTAATTCAAAAACAGGCACTTTGATATATGGCAATTATACTTCAATAAAGCTGGTGGAAAAAATGAGTCCCATGTCAGGCAAGAAATGACACACCTTTCCCAGAATTGTTCTCACGTGTTTACTAGTAAAAATAGCATGAGAAAGGTTCAGTCCCTTCATTCATTTATTACACAAGTATCAGCACATGCCATCTTGTTAGGAAAGATGAGGTTCATGCCACACATCCTTTGCCCCACCAAATTCATGTTCCCACTTCACCCGCACTGTTTTATGGACCCCAAGGTGCTGAGCTGTATGAACTCTTCTGCCAGGCTTCTCACCCTCTGGCCTTGGGCAAATCTCAGCGTACACAAAACCCACAGGCAAGGCCAGCTTCATGGGTATGTGCTCTAAAATATAGTGTATTGATAGAAAAGACAGGTATAGTAAGACCAACAGATCGAGGGACAATTGCTTTTGAAAAGAGAGTTTATGACTCGCAGTTCCCAGGAAAGAGGAGAGGGAGCGCTACATCATGGCCGCAGCCAGGGCATTGCCCGGGGTGGTCCTGAGTGGAAGGAGGGAGCTGGGGGCAAGACACTTTATTGTGGCTCCCACAACAAGAACAGGTGAGGCAGAGGAAGTGGGCTTAAGATTGGCTGGGGCACAGGGATTGTCCCTAGTTATCTAGGATGATTAGGACAGGTATGGCCTCAGGTGTGGGAGCCTGGCAAAGGAGGTGGTTTGGTGTGTGAACTCTGGATTTGTTGGCTTGTGTTTGAAAAGTGCAACCCTCAGAGGAGGACCACTCCCAAGGTGGGGGGTCGGGGTGGGGAGAACTGGGGAGGGCAGGGGCAGGGAGCCAATGCAAGGTAACGCAGGCATATTCTCAGGCTGTCCAGAACAAGCTTGTCCAGCATACACATGTAGGGCACGCATGAAAGCATCCAGTTTATGCAACTAGAAATATGGTCAGTACAGTGTGCAACCCGTGCAGGCACACGGCCACAGCACTCAGGAAGGTCTCGCATTCGCTTTAACACTCTGCTGTCACCGTCTTGAAATTCCTAATAATTTCTGAACAAGCTGCCCTACATTATGTGGCTGGTCCTGCGTGGGAGAGCAGGCAGACAAAGAATTTAGGGTGTCCTTTCCCGTCTGCCCACTCCCTCCCTGCTCGGCCTTGCTTTTCCCACGCCTTCCTTTGTTCCTCCCTCAAAGGTCACGACTCCTGACACATGGCCCTCTCCACCTGCTCCAGTTCCCCTGGGTCGAAGAGACCACATGGCCCCTATGTCTCCTGGGCTGGTAAGTTGCTGAGTAAACCCAAGGAGTTTCACTAGTCCTTGCTGGTTTTCCTAAACTCTTGTCTCACCTTGGCAAAACACCTTCTCATTAACTCTCTTCAGCTACCCTCTCCTGTGTGCCCGTTTCTAGCCAGGACCCGACCAGAACCCTGTGGAGGATGGTTGTGCAGGAGGAGTAGAGGGAGGAGGCCAGGGTGACACCCAGAGAGCATGGGAGGAAGCACAGATTTGACGGGTGCTGCAGCCATATTACAGAGTAAAAGGCAGTGTGGACACTAAAAGGCACTGGAAGTCTCTAAGTACTTCAGCTGAGCACAGCCCAGCCTCTCAAAAGCAGAGGGTAGAGTTTGAAAACAAATAACCACAGAAACTACACTGAGAGAATAATGCAAAATTTACAGAGTGGTTTCAAACATACTATTCTATCTCCTCTGATCCACCAAGAACCCTGAGGCTCAGAGAGGCTGAGCAGCCTGCCAAGGTCACCAGGTCCCTCATCTTGGCTCAGGGCTGAGTGTGTGGGTAAGCATCTGGAAGGCAGAGGCTGGTCTGAAGGGCTCGCTGCCTCTCCACAGATCAGAACACCTAGCTCCCCTGGTCCGGGACTACGGAGAAAATCGAAGCTGGGACTGTGTATGGGGGAGAACGAGTCTGCACAGGCTCTGAGGCACAGTATAGTTTTATATTAGTTTTACATTACTTTACCTATAATAAAAGCCCTGTTTCACTTTCAGTTTTCTATACTTTTGTATTTGAGCTAAATACTATGTTGAACCATGTGACATTGCCACTTTCGTAAGTGAAAAATGATCAAATATCGGCAATTGCATATGGTTCCATTTTATTTCTTTGATATTCATAAAAAATACATCTTGATTTTTGAAAAATTGAAAGCTTATGTCCACACAAAAATCTACACATGGACATTTATAGCAATTTTATTCATAACTGTTGAAACTTGGGAACAACCAAGATGTCCTTCGGTGGGTAAGTGAACAGTGGTGCATCAGACAACGGAATATCATCGGAGCTAAAGAGAAATGAGCCGTCAGGCCGGGGAAAGGCACAGGGGAAACCCGGAGGCACATCACTAAGCAAAGGAGTCGATGTGAAAAGACGGCACACTGCACGATTCGCACTCCGTGGCACTCTGGAAAAGGCAAAATGATGGAGACAATCAAACAAAACCAGTGATTGCCAGGGTTGGGGGTGGGGGGATGAAGAAACAGAGTTCAGATGATCTGAAGGGCAGTGAAGGTGCTCTGCATGAGCTTGCAACAGTGGATACACACCTGTATGCAGTGGCGCAAACCCACAGGATGTACAACACCAAGAGTGAACCCTAAGGTAGTGAAACTACAGACGTTGGGGGATTCTGACTCTGGTGAGTGATGTTGATCATGGGAAAGGGTGTGCATACCCCCCGCATGTGTGCGGGTGGGGGGTATGCAGGAAATCTTTACACTTCCTTCTAAATTTTGTTGTAACCTTAAAACTGTTCTTTTAAAAAAAGTCTTTAAAAATAGTAGACTGTAAATCTTCGTGTTTTTCTTGTATTAGTTACTTCCTTGCAATAATTTTTGCAATTCTAATATAATCTAAGCATTAAAAACTTTGCCATTAGCAACCAAGATATTCTTCAATAAGTGAGTGGATAAAATACTGGGTACCTCCATACAATGCAATATTATTTGGAGAAAAAAAATAAATGAGTTATCAAGACACAAAAAAGATGTGAAGGAAACTTAAACACATATTACTAAGTGAAAGAAGCCCATCTGAAATGGCCACACAATATATGGTTCCAACTATATGACATTCTGGAAAAGGCAGAACTATGAAGAGGGTTAAAAGACCAGAGGCTGCCCGGGGCTTAGGGTGAAGGGGACAAATAGGCAGAGTACCAGGGATGTTTAGGGCAGTGGAACTATTCTGTATGGCCCTGTAGTGGTGAATACATGTCATTATACGTTTTTGAAAACCCATAGAATGTACAACGTTAAGAGTGAACCCTTGGGCCACCTACAGACTCTGGGTGATAACGATGTGTCGATGTAGGTTCATTGACTGCAACAAATGTATCACATTAATGCAAAATATTAACAACAGGAGAGGCTGTGGGGTGAGGGAGTATAAGGGAACGCTCCCTACTCTGTGCTCCATTTTTTGTGTTCCCCAAACTATTCTAAGAATAAAAGCCATGAAACTGAAAGCACACACACAAAGAAAACAAACGCCACCTTGCCTTCCCTCTGCAGGTAGAAAGCCTAGAGGACAGGTGAGATCCAGGGGAGAGAAAGCACAGAAGAGGCTGAGTGCGTCTGGAGGGGGATGCAGGCTCCCGCACCCACAGCAAGGGCCCTTGAGGAGCACGGACAGCTCCCGAGGACACGCTCCATCCACTTCCCAATCTGCCTAAGGCTGACCTTTCTTTCTTCCCTCATCGCGTGACTTAACAACACCCTTGAAATCCTTCGGCGAATTTGCTGCCTCCTTTCAAGCATTACAAATTTTCCATCTGGGGTGTTTCTAAAGCCCTGGTGACATCTAATCTTATCTCCAAGTCATGCCTAAAAGTCCAACGTTTGCGAACATTTCCAAGTAAAATGAATACTTTGTGACAAGCAGTGTCCCCGATGTTTTCAAACCTGCAGGTTTACAAGGACTGTAGCCACTTATTTTCATCTATGTCATTTTTCTGGCCCTGGGGTTTCTCAAGGTTGAGGGGTCCCCTGGGATGTGACATCTATAATTACAATCTGTCTGGATTTCTCTTGCCACCTTCTTTAGGAAAAGTGTGACAGACTTGCCCCTCCTTTTGTTATCTTGGTAGAGGCGCATATCTGTGTATTTTCTGCCCTTGTTCTGTACACTCCTCAAGGACATCCGCAAGCCGCCATCCATAGAAAACAAAACACGTTTATGTCTCCCCACCCATTCTCCTGTATTTTCATCCAGTTAAGCAGAATGTCCATTTTCACCAGTTTTTCTTGGAATTAGTTATCTGTGGGCTGATCACTTTAGGAGAGGTCAAAAGGCCATTTTTATGTTTTACCTTTCACAGAAACTTTTTAAACTAAAAACATAGATACCACTAAATAAAATCCATTGAGCCATTCCTGTTGGCGCATAACATAGCATACTACCATGGTAGTGGAACTCTCCGGCTTTACCAGGAGGCTGAGGTACACTGAGGAGGGAAATGCCCTCAAGAGCATGGATGAAAAATAGCTTATCTGCACCTAAGCTGAAGAAACTCCGTTGGCATTGAGAAGCTTTGGGATCTGACCTGACTCGGGCATCAAGTGCTTCAGAAGTGTTTTTACTCAGTACACTGCAGAGCACTGCAAGTCTCCACTATGACTATTCACTCTACCTGGGGCACCTAGAAAGGAAATACATACTCATTATGTTTTGTTTCACAAAGAACTCTATCAGCTAAATGATCCCAAAGAGGATCTGCAGAGGGGACCAATCATCAGGCTTTTACATCAGGCTTCTTCCGGAGGAGTTTACTGGGGCTTTTCATCACCTCGTTGTCAACAACCCAAGGAATTGGAGAAAGACAGCTGGGGAAGAAGCAACAGGTCCTTCATCGGGGTGTGCTGTTCGGACCAGGAAGGCACATGACGGCATGGAACAGATATACACTGTCCCCTTACCCTTCCAACTGTCTCTTTCCTTAGGACACATGTGTTTCCACCCCAGGCATGTCCCTGCCCCATGGCCTCAGTTCCTCCTCCTCGGGTCTGTGTCTCAGCTGGGTACCAGATGTCCGGATGTCATCAGAGAGGTGTTGCGGTATTATGTGACAATAGTGATGTTAATGAGTCACAAGAAACTACAGATGGAGTAGGAGGGGAGCTTTGTGGGATGCTGGCAAATGGAACCTTATCCTCCGGAGAGCAGAGGAGAGAGACAAAGGCCCCAGAGGCTCCGAAGAGGAGGAATAACAGATGCAGAAATAGTGTCTCATCTTAGAAACTCAAAACAAAGCCATTAGAGAAGTCCTCTCTGGGCCTCTGTTTCCTAACCTGCTCATTAGGGTCTCATCAGCAACCCTATTTCAAATCCTGTCACAATGATCACCACCTCCCAGACCCTTGTCCGGTCACACATCTTCTCTGGACTTGGCCTTGAAAGCCCTTACCTTGGGCCCCTATTTACAGCCATGCATCCCATCATACCATCTGACCTGGGGCAGAGCCTGAGAGCAGTCACAGCGAACGGTTTGAACGTCCCTGCACGGTGCACTTCTGCGGAGAGGCCCTGTGCGCCTGACTCCTCAAGACACAAAGAGAAGATCCGTGGGATCTGTCCCATCAGGCATTCCAAGGCAAGAAGTGAAAGGTGCAAGGTGCTTTATGAAACGCTGTGATCACCAGACCGTAAGACTGCTTTTTAGTGCCTATCTAGCCAACGTAGTTAACTCGAGAATTTACAGTTACAGAAATTCGATTCAGAGCCTCGGCTGTCCCTAGGCTGAGGGGAAAATTTAGTGTCACACCTGCTTCCCCCGGAGGTCCCTTTTTGCTCTGACTGGCTGCACTGATACATCAATTGGGAAACTGTTCTCATCAGTGGAGGCAAGTATTGATTTAAAGTCTGAGGCTCAGGGACTCAGGGTATAAACTTTCTCCACAGATTTATTTTATATAATCCATTGCATTAATGTTGCATATAAAAATTTTCCCGTACTTTATAATAAACATTATCTGTTCTGCAAATTGCAAACCGATGGCATTCTTGAGCATCCAAAGCAATGTTTTATATTCCACTCACTATCACCACAAGTATTTTAGGGTTTATACAAGACACTGCCTACACAGGATTCTGTCCCTTCCTATTATAAAATGGACCTGAAAAGCAAAAGGAATGTTTAAAAATATAACTGCAACTTTTGAGGGGTTTTTTGCATTTTCTCATCCTTTGTTTTTTTTCCCCCTTTTCTTTTCACTCAGTCTTAAAGGGCAACTCACTGTGTGAGGAGCTGGTGAGGTTTATGCTGTGATCACTCTGCACCAAAACAACCTCAGTCTCTCCCTCTCTGGCCTGCTGCCAGGGGTGGGGGAGCACAGAGGTTTCCGGGCCGTATTTAACCTGCCTCAAAAGCCAGGTCTGAGCAGACTAGGCACATCTATGGTGGACTGAGCATCTACAGTGGAGGGCGCACCCACAGGGGTTCCAGGATGCACCGCAGACAGAGGCGATGTTGGCCCCCGCTGGTGTCTGTCCAGCCCACACATTACCTGGGCCTCGGTCCTCCCCACTGTTCCCCTCCCTACTCAGATCAGCTCTGAAAATGAAAACAGAAACATTGGTATTCCATCTCAGGATATTTCTTTTTGTACTGTTGAGCACAGAAGGAGAAAAGGAAGGTGAAGAGCAAGTGCTTAAGTCAGCAATTCACCAAGTTGTCTGCTAACCACAACCCTTGAATTTCACCCAACTCTTTATCACTGTCTCAGTGGTATTTAAAAAAAAAAGACTTCAAAAGTGCAGACCTACAGTTCTGCCTTCAATGTACTAATTAGAATGGTATCTCCTTCCCTCCTTGGCCCCACCCCACGCAGCTGCTGCAGAGACCCGGAGGTGAGGGTGCTTGGATTTGCAAGCTCGAAGCGTTTTTCACAGTATTTCCTTTTGCTTCCTAATCAAATCCCATCTGGAATTCTTTCCCATTTCAACCAAAGGTCACATTGTTCTCTCCTTTCCTTTTGGGTGTCCAGGAAGATGCACGAAGTTCTTGGCCAAATAGTCACCTGCTGCGCTCAGAGAACTGACCGATACCTGGGCACAAAACCTTCCAGCCCGACCCAGTGCCCCCCTTCCTCTTGAGTTGCCAGTTTGCCTGCCTTCCATCTCCAGGGACCTCAAGCAGGTTCTTGGGCCTGGCCCACCTCTAGGCTCAGACCCTCAAGACGGATGCACTCCAGCAAAGCCAGGCTGTACACCGTTCCCAGGCACTCTGACTTCCGAGGTTTTGTGCCATCAGCCTGGAGTCTCCTTCCCCATGTCCAACTGCTGAAAGTGTGCTCACACTTCAGAGCCCACTCACTGCTGCTCTGTGATCCCGCCTTGAGATCCCCACGTCCCACCCTGCCAGAACACAGCACTGGCAGCCCTCTAGGCGTCAGGGCGGCTCTGACCTAACACAGAGCAACCTGATGTGTGTAACAATCGCACGCACATTCCTCTCAGCCCTCCAGGAGCCCCCGTGCTGTCACGGAGACAGCACCCCTCACCCTTGCATTCTTGGGCCCCAGGCTCAGTGCCTGGCACTTTCTGAGGGAACACACATGCGCAGTTGAAGAGGACACAACTGAACTCAACCGTCCAGTCACCTGCCCCTTCCCAAAAAAAGGGCAGAGTGTGACAAGACCAAGGAAAGTGGCATTCAGGGAATTTCCTAAATAACAGGGTCCAGGTATTGCAGCTGGGCAAATTATATAGTTTCTCTGAACCTCAAATTCCCTAAAGGAAAAGTGAAAAATCACAGTATAGTAGGTTCCCCCAATCCTTTCCACAGGTTCCGTTGCCCCTGATCAACTGCAGTCCAAAAATATTCAATGGGCAATTTCAGAAATAAGCAATTCTTAAGTTTTAAATTGCACGCCTCTCCGAGTAATGTGATGAAACCTCACACTGCCCTGCTCCATCCTGCCTGAGACGTGAGTCACCCCTTGGTCCAGCAGGTCCATGCTGTGCACGCTCCCTCCCCGTCAGTCACTTAGTAGCCCCCTCTGTCATCAGTTTGACTTTCGATAACTGTTATTTTACTTAATAATGGCCCCAACACACAAGAGTAGCAATGCTGGCAATTCGGATCTGCTGAAAAGAAACCATAAAGGGCTTCCTTTAAGTAAAGAGGTGAAAGAGAAAAAATCATATACTGAGATTGCTAAGATGTACACTAAGAATAAATCTTCTATCCGTGGAATTGTGAAGAAGACGTTCACGCCAGTTTTGCTGTCGAATCTCAAACCGAATCAGTTATGGTCACCGAGTATGACGAATGCTTGGTTAAGATGGGACAGACATTATATTTATGGGTGGAGACATGAACAGAATATGTGTTCCAGTGGACAGCGGTGCGTTGTACAGAAAGTGTTGAGCCTACAGGAAGATGTCAGCAGGGGGTCCCTTGAAACAAGTGACATCAAGCTATTTACTGCAGTAAGGGAGAGTTACACAGATTCCAGAATCAGTTTGAACTAAAAAAATGTAAAAATTACTGGGAAAGCTGTGTCTTCCATCAAAGAAGCTGCTGCCACATTGCCGGCAGGGTTGACGAAGTTCATTAGGACTCAGTGCTATCTGCAGTCTCAGGCATCCACTGGGGGAGGGGGTCTTAAAACATATCCCCCACAGAGAAGGGGGGACAACTGTATCTGCCACTTGAATCATTAAAAGAATGATGTGAGATGACGCATACAAAGATTGGCCCAGCACCTGGTCCTCAATAAGTGGAAGCCATTGCCGTAAATAAGATTTGGGTAGAGAAGCATGTTAGGCAGGCAGGCAGTTCATCAGTTCCACACTCCTCACCTGTAACACCTTTCAATTTGAAATTGGTTTATTGGTGGGATACGGAGTACGATCCTGGAGTCCAGGCCAAACCCTCCAAGAGGTGAGCTAGATGGGAAACAGGGGAGGGTGCTGGTAGGTTGTACTGAGGTGAGCTCCTAGGGAAGCAGTGTCAGGGATCCAAGCTGTTCACCCTCTCTGGCGTTTTGACTACCCCCCCTCACAGCAGGTGAGCAGGAGGGCACGGCATATACCAAGCAACCTGGGGAAGACCCCTACTTCAGGCTGATAGATGGGCTCTTTGCTCATTCCCCTGCCTCCTATCAGTCTGTGAAGCTCTTCACATAACTTTAAATCCAAGCATGAACCAGGGCTGCTTTGCCTGGAGACCTGATCTGCAAGTTAATGCTTCATGCACTTCCCAGGAGGAATCTTCCAGTGCTCTTGTCCTCCTCCCCTGGCGGAATTATCAAGTGGGATGTGTTCCTGCCAACCTGCGCGGCTCTGTCCCAAGGTCCTAATACTAGGCTGCTAACATATGACACCCCACAGCGGGCAGGACGTCTTATTTGTCAAGCCCTGCTTGAAAGCTATATGAAAACAGATATTGCTAAAAAGCAGAAAAGAACACTTAGAAACTAATAAACGTCTCTACCCTGTGACTGATTCTACCTTGAAGAGCTGCCTTGAGCTTCCACACGCTGCATAAATCCTCCCTCCTTTGGAGACACAGAGGTCCCTGCTACTGCTCCTCTCAGCCCCACTATCTCTGACCCCTATGGGCTCCGACAGGGGAAAACTTCACTGACAAAGTAGATAACTCGTACGTGCTTCCCAAAAGCAGCACTCAGCTGAGATTCATTTTCTCTCACCTTTACTGCTGTTACTGCTATTTCTCAACTTTACTTCCTAGGGCTTCATCCGGAGCCAATACAGTGTTTTATCAGTTAATAAAATAACAGCAGTAATTATAGGCAGTTTTGGTGTGCAGACCTCCCTCTACCCCCCTTTCTCCACTTCAAGGTTCTGCATTATTTCCATTTAGAGGGTTTCTTTCAGATCAAAGCCTCCTCAGTTGATTGTGACTAGGACATGTTCCCAGTTCACCATACCTTGAGCACCAAGTATAGCTTATCTCTTCTTGTGTCTGTGTGTGTGTGTGTTTCTATTACTAGACAGGTGAATAGATAGACAGATAGATAGATAGATAGATAGATAGATAGATAGATAGATAGATGATAGATAGATAATAAATAGAATCAAAAACTCTGTTTCTCTCTCCCCCTCTCCCTCTCTAATATATGGACAGAGATAGGTATATGTTATACCTCTAATATAAATGGCAGAGAGAAACTGAGTCAGACAAGAAGAAAAACAAATTTTTATTCTTTGTTCCAGCTTTGCAGATTTGCCCTCTTCACCGCTGGTCCCACAGCTTGGAGGCTCTCTTACATGGTTTTCTATTTGAATACACAAAAGAGAAAGCTATTCCACAATTTAAAGGCATCAACAATGTTTTTAAAACACCAGCAATATACTTGTCAATCAATCCCTAAATAAATCAATCTAGTGATAATCTTAATCCAATCATTTGGTTGACCCAATTTAGAGATCACTGGCACAAAACCAATTTAAAAATATGAAGTCTCAAAAGGCATAATGGGATAGTGGGCTCTCATACACAATATAGTTTAAACCAATGTTTCTCAACTGCAAATAAAGAAGAAATTTTAAAGTGTCCACAAGAACAAAATCCTCAAGCTTCTGATAACTCCTGTCTGAGAAACAATAGCTTAACAATTTAGAGTCTTGTTCTATAAAAAAGGTCTTTTGTTATCATGCAAAAGGGAAATGTTTGATCTTCATACCTGGCAAAAATATGTGCATTAAAAATTATCGTTAAACAATTTAAAGTCTAGAAACATTGGTAGAACCTCAAGATTACATTCCTGTACCCACTTGGAGAAACACCATTCCAAACTTGCGTAACCAGGACCGTTCTTGCATGCAACAAACAGTTCAACAGGCCATCTATGGACACACACCAGGGCCCTCGGAGCCACCAACTTCTGCAGCTCTGGGGAACCAAGCACAGAGCTTCGCTGGCGAGCATTTGCATTGTCACTTTTCATTTCAAATCCAGGGCATTGAAAATGTCTTTATTTCCTGAAGACACAAAGAAGTACTTCCTCATAATCACACATATGACAAATGTCCAAGTATAGAGAAGCGAGATTTTTTGAAGTGTGACCTTGGGCAGCCTAAAGTTTTGAAAATGTATTGTCGTAATCAGGGCTTTGTTCTATATGTCAAGCAACCACCTTTCTCCTTTTTAATTAATAAATGCATCATAATATATACCTAGTCTCCAGAAAAGACAAAGGCAGTTCTTTTTTCATTATTCTCACATTTTATTAAATTGAGAAGAATAAGGAATAAATATAACCAAGGATGTAAAAACCCTGTACTCAGAAAATTGTAAGAAACAGCAGAGGATACAAGGGGAAGCACATACCCTAATCACAGATAGGAATAATTAACATTAAAACCAAGGCACTCTATAGATTCAAAACAACTCCTATCAAGATACTAGTGTTGTATTTCACAAAACTAGCAGAAATATTCCAAAAATGTGCATAAAACCACTAAAGACCCAGAATAGCTATAGCAATCTAGAAAAAGAAGAACAAAGTTGGAGGAATCATGCTACCTGATATCAAACTATACTACAAGAATATTGTAATAAAAACAGCATGGTACTGGCATAAAAACAGACATATGGATCAATGGAACAGAATAGAGAGCCCAGAAATAAACCCACACCTTTAAGGTCAATTAATATTTGACAAAATAGGTAAGGAAATACAATAGGAAAAGGACAGTCTATTTTAAAAATGGTGTTAGGAAAATTGGATAAATACATGCAAAAATGAAACTAGACCACCTTTTTACATCATACACAAAAATAAATTAAAAATGAATTAAAGACTTAAATGCTAAACTCAAAACCATGAAAATCCTAGAAGAAAACATAGGCAGTAAAATCTCAGACACTGTTTGTAGCAATATTTTTTTCTGATATATCACCTCAGGCAAGAGAAACAAAAGAAACAATAAATAAATGGGACTACATCAAATGAAAACCTTTTTGCACAGCAAAGGAAACTGTCAACAAAATGAAAAGACAACCCACTAAAATGGGCAAAGGACCTGAACAGACACTTCTCCAAAGAGGACATATAGAGGGCCAATAGATATATGAAAAGATGCTCAATGTCACTGATCATTAGATAAATGCAAATTAAAATCACAATGAGATATCACTTCACACCTGTCAGAAAGGCTACCATCAATAAATCAACAAACAAGTGCTGGTGAGGATGTGAAGAAAAGGAAACTCTCATGCACTGTTTGTAGGAATGCAGACTGATGCAAACACTATGGAAGGCAATATGGAGTTACATCAAAAAATTAAAAATGGAACTACCTTATGACCCAGTGATTCCATTTCTGCAAATATATCCAAAGAAACCCCAAACACTAATTCCAAAGAACATATGCACCCCTATGTTCATTGTGGTGTTATGAACAATAGCCAAGATGTAGAAGCAGCCCAAGTGCCCATCAGTAGATGAGTGGATAAAGTAGCTGTAGTGCACTTGCACAATGGAATACTACTCAGCTGTAAAAAAGAGAGAAATCTTACCATTTGTGACAGCATGGATGGATCTGGAGAGCATTATGCTAAGTGAAATAAGCAAGTCAGAAAAAGACAAATACCATAAAGTTTCACTCTTATGTGGAACTAACAAACAAAATAAACTGACAAACAAAATAGAAACAGACTCATAGACAGAAAACAGACTGATAGCTGTTGGAGGGGAGAGGGTTTCAGGGCTGGGTGAAAAGGGTGAAGGGATTCAGGAAAAAAACTCAAAAAGAGTATATGACACAAAAGTACATGACACAAAATTACATGTGATCTTAACAATTACAAAAACCCTATTTAGAGCTTCTATTTGCACATTTATTCTAAAGTATTTCATTTGTTTGATGTATGATTTTGTGACTTACATAAATTCATCAGTGACAGAAAGTAAATGACTTCGTGTTCATAGCTTTAAAAAAAAATTTGAGAAGAATAAGTCAAACTGATTTTTCTTTCTAACAAAGCCATCCAAAATCTGTGTGATGAATAGCACATACCTATGCTTTTCTAATGCTACTTATATCCTTGTCATTTGTATGGTTGTCCTGTCTGCTACTGTCTTAACTCCCTGTCCTAACTGAGTACAAGATCTTTGTCTTTTTCATCTAGGGATCCCTGTAGAGGAAGAAAATAATGCATCTATTATGGTACATTTATACAGTGTAGATGTTCCAAAAATATGTTGGGATAATAAATGCAGGCAAACATCAGGGGTGTTCATCACCATGCTCCTAACTTGGAAGAAAGTACTCAGAAGTAGCTGCGAGTCTCCCACCTCTGAGAATCCTGCGCTACTTGGCTGACCCAAATATAAGAACACTACCCAGGGTGTCCTTCTGTACACCAGCGTCACAAAAATAAACTGAAGAGACTTGTCTTTTCCCAGGTGAATGTCCCCAGATGGTATGATAAGACCCCCTTGAATTCTGGAGTCCACCCCTGAAGTCTGAGCAAGCCAGGTAGTGGAGAAGCAATTATGCTCTAGGTGTCCCATGTCTTTCAAAGATTTAAGAACTAGCCCTGAATCTGATGACCCAATCCCAGTGTGGCTTTTTATTTTTATTAAATTGAAAATGTGCATCGCTGCCATTTTAATGTTTTAGCTAAGGGTTGCTTTTCTGAGCAAACACATTTTGGTCTTTCAGGTGCTAATGTAGTAAATACTACTTCATATTCTCTTACTCAGAAAACATTTCAATAAAAATTCTAAATGTCATAAAGACCTAGTGATATCAGATTAACTTCAAAACTTTGTTTCTTTCCTCCTCCACATAATCAGCATATCGATTAGTCCATAAATACCATCCACACTGTGTTACCTCAAGCACACCAAGCCATTCCACAGACATTTGGATTCTTGAAATATTAAAGCCAAGGGGTACCATGCTCTTTTAGTGCCTTAGCTTATTCAGCATCAGACTTTTAATTATTTCTTCTAAATGTGGTCTGCCCTTCTCAGTACACATGGTCCCAAAGCAAACTGACTTGATTAATTCTTTGCACACTGACAATATCAGATTAAAACAGCTTTTAAGCTAGGAAAGCCTCATTATCATATAGCTTATTATTATATGGATTGGATAGAGTATAGGTCAAATCACGTCTCTGGAGCATCATAATTATACAGATTGGAGAGCAGACACAAGGCATTAACAGCCAATTGGGCAAGGGTTAGACATGTCACTAGCAAAATAAAGATCCACCATGATACCTTCCTTTCTTCTAAGAAAATAAAACTTTTTTTTAGATCAAAGGAGATGACTATGGGAGCACCCAAAACAATAAAGGTTTCAATAAAGAATGTTATAGCACTTTGCAAAGAAAATGTGGTAATGAAAATGCAGCTTACGGGTGAAATTGAAAAAAAGACAGCATATTTTGGCTTTTTATTATGGGATATTTAAGAGGCAGCTTGGCAATAAATGTTAACATCTTTCTAATGGCTAGGAATGCAATTGTATAAAGCAAGAGACTCACCTTGACTTATTGACACAGCTGAGTTTTCAGTTCCATTGCTCATCCCCAGAGGAAATGCAACACACGGGAAAAAAAAAGTGCTTACCCTCATTGGATAAAGGGAGGTAGGCATGAGCTACTGTTACACAGCCACATTAGGCATTTTCACCCAGGGAAGGCAATAAGAAAAACATATGGAATAGGCAAGCAAATCAGTAAGAAGGGAGAAAAAAGACTAAAATGTAAACAAGAAGGCCAGAAAAAAATAACCTTCAGTTGAGTATTTATCCTGGATATCAATTAATCAAAAACCTGCTATTCATTATGTCCCTCTAGGTTCAAGTGAAGTGCGGAAGAAAAAAGAAATTACAATCAAGGCCCTTGTCTTCAACGTGATTACAATTTATAGAGCAATGATTAAACCTTGGTAAAAGAATAGAAAGAAATATACCATTAAGAGCTAAATTACACAAAGATTATATGTGTGCTCATATGTTTTATGTTTATTAAATTACATTTCCCTGCAATTTTAATATATAAGTTAGGTTAGCATTGAATAAATGGATGGGTATAAGATGACTTGGTACTATAAAGATAACAATGCTCTTCAAATTAATTCTTAAATTTGATGAAACTCCAATAAAATTCCAACTGAACTTGTTAATTTCTTCAAGCATCTATTCCAACAACAAAAGTATATACTGCACAAACAGCTACGTAAACTGTGCAACAGAAGAGGAGTGACTTGTCGTTCTCAAATATTAAGACAAAACACCAAGGCCTAGTAATTGAGTAAAGTATGGGCTGACCCAGATAAAAACAAATAGAATCACAGAACAGAACATAAAGATCTAATTCAGAGTCAAGTACATGTGGAAAATTCACATATAGTAAACACGACACCGCAAATTATAAGGGGCAATGGATAACAGGTAGTGGTAGGAAAACTCATTCACTGTGTAGACAAAAATTTAAGTGGCTTCCTAACTTTCACAATATATAAAGGTGGGCTCCAAACAGAGTTAAAGACAATTAGAAGTATGAAATTAACAAAATCTAATATACTTAATTTTTGTGATCTATCAATTGGAAGGAATTCTTAAACAGCAAGCAAAATGTTTATTAAATTTATTATATAAATGTTAACAAATTTTACAAATAAAATTAGTAAAGGCCATCATGAACAGATTATAAGAAGATGACTGAATGGGAGAAGATATTTCCAATGTCTAAATCCAACCAAGAATATACAAGGCAATCAAAAAGGCAAATAGAATAGAAAAAGAGACAAAGGACATGAACACAAGGAAACAAGAGGGCCAATAAGCATACAAAAAGTTGTTCAAACTTTACAATAATTAGAGAAATACCACAATATTGATATAAGCTAGATTTTTAAAAATGAGAAACCCAAACAAAAGCATTTATTGGTAGAGCTGTGGATATGGGAACCCTCATGTACTAACCCTCTTCTGAATGAGGCTCAGTCAAATTAATTTGGCTTATGATGCACAAGTTCCACTGTTGTGTGTGTACCCATCTCACATAAACCCTCATACCGGTTCTTTAGGAAACATGTTTAAGGATATTTGTCCCAGTACTGCTTTGGTTAGTCGGGCCCAGAAAGCAATCTAAGTACCTATCTCTGTAGAGATAGGAAAGATCAAAATATGACATATGCTCCCTATGGAAGGTTGTGCAGCAGTTAGAAGCAAGAGAGTAGATAAAACTATAAGAGTGTCCTTAGAAACATACTGCTGGAGTTCCAGCCAAGATGGAGGCATCGGTAGAAAAGCTTTGCCTCCTCACACAAGCAAAAGAAGGATAACAACCAATTTTAAAACAACAGACAATCAGAACTGCCAGAAACTCAACTGCATGGAACTCCGACAACCAAAGAGTTAAAGAAACATTCAATCCAGACCAGTAGGAGGGGCAGAGATGGACAGCCGAGCGGAAAGAATCCATGGCCAGGTCATGGACTAAGCAGAAGAGACAGGGCTGGCTGACTGGGACATTAAAGACTCAAAACCTCTAGCTGTAAAATACGGTGGGGGTTACAAAGGTGAGAGAAACTGCCAATCTCACACAGAGAGTTCACTGAAAAGTGGAGCTAGAATGGAGCAAGCATGGCATTGTTCCCTCTCTGACCCCTCCCCCACAGTGCCACAATGCAGCAAAGAGAGTTGCCCCACCCTGTTGAATGCCTAGGTCTCTGCCCCTTATGATGTAACAGGTGTGCTGAGACAAAGAGATATGGCCCAAATGAAAGAAGAGTTCAAAACTCCAGAAAAAGAGCTAAAGAGCTCTTTTTCCTTAGGAGATAGCTAGTGATATCTATGCAAGGAGATAGCTAGTCTATCTATGCAAATTTCAAAACACTGGTAATCATGATGCTTAAAGAAATGGTTGAGCTTGGTTACAAAATGAAGGAAGAAATGAAGGTGATACAAAGTGAAATAAAGGAAAATGTACAGAGAAAAGGAGAGATTTACCTACAATGGAGTTCCCATAAAACTCTCATCTGATTTCTCAAAAGAAACTTTACAGGCAAGAAGGAGCTGGAAAGAAATATTCCAAGTCATGAAAGGCAAGGACCTACATCCAAGATTACTCTATCCAGCAAAGTTATCAGTTGCAATGAAAGGGCAGATAAAGTGCTTCCCAGATAAGGTAAAGTTAAAAGAGTTCATCATTACCAAGTACTTATATGAAAAGTTAAATGGACTTATCTAAGAAATAGAGAAAGATCAAAAACTATGAATAGTAAAATGACAACAAACTCATAACTATCAACAACTGAATCTAAAAAAACAAAAACTAAGCAAACAACTAGAAGAGGAACAGAATTACAAAAATGGAGATCACCTGGAGGGTTATCAATGGGGAGGAGAGAGAGAATGCGGGGAGAAGGTACAGGGAATAAGAAGCATAATTGGTAGGCACAAAATAGACAGCAGGAGGTTAAGAATAGTATAGGAAATAGAGAAGCCAAAGAACTTATATGTACAACCCATGGACATGAACTAAGGGGTGAGGGGAGTGCAGGAGGACAGCAGGGTAGAGGGAGGAGAGAGGGGAGAAAAAATTGGGACAACTGTAATAGCATAATCAATAAAACATACTTAAAAAAGAATACAACTTAAATAAAATAGTAAAATATTTTTAAAAGAAACACACTTCTAAATGAAATGGGAAAATAAGAATAAGAGTCACATCACAACCCATTTGTATACATTAAAAATACACGCCTCTTCTGTGCATAATGACTGCCTTCCAAAGAGCACAATATGGACAGGCAGGAAATGTATATTTGCAGTGAAGAAACTTGGCAAACACTACCTAGAGCTAAAAGATCAAGGTCAACATCAACAGTGGTAAGTCATGTTGATAGCAGTAACCTTGATACGATCTGATAAAAGTAGCACTTTACCTTCCCCCCCAAGAACACAAAACCCCAAGCTAATGATTTTTAAAAATAAAAAATAAAAATCTCTCCTTTAGGGGTTATTCTACTAAATGTCCAACCAGTAATCCTCAAAATAGACTATCAACATCATCAAAAATAAGGAAAGTCTGAGTAACTGTCAGTCTAGAGAGAGGAGCCTAAGGAGACCCACTGGCTAAATGTAATGTGGAATCCTGGATGGAATCCTAGAACAGAAAAAGGACATTAGGTAAAAACTAAAGCAATCTGAATAAAGTACAGGCTGCACACTTTACAATGTATGTTATATAATAATGTATCAATATTGGTCCATTAGCCCTGACAAATGTACCATAGTAACGCAAGATGTTAGCAGTAGGGGAAACTGGGTCAGAGTATTTAGCAACACTATACTATTTGGTAACTTCTCTATAAGTCTAAAACTAGACTAAAATAAAAATTATTTTAAAATATACATACAAAGCAATACACATTTTAAAGAACTGTATACAAATAAAAAAAAATTTCACCTGGCTGGCGTAGCTCAGTGGATTGAGCACGGCTGCAAACCAAAGCATCGCAGGTTTGATTCCCAGTCAGGGCACATGCGTGGGTTGCAGGCCACGGCCCCCAGCAGCCACACATTGATGTTTCTCTCTCTCTCCCTCCCTTCCCTCTCTGAAAGTAAATAAATAAAATCTTAAAAAAAAAAACATTTCAATCCTAAGAAATTGGTTCCTGTGGGGATGCAGAGAGGATGGGCATGAGAGGGAATAAAAGGAATGAAGACTCCAATCTTCTCATGTTCTGGAAGAAAGAACTAAACTCTGGAAGGGTTAAATGACTTAGCTAAGATTGTACTTACAATGCAGGCCTTCTGACCTTCGGTACACCAAAAGCTCTTTTCATAACTTGGCCCTTTTCTGCCTGCTCTCGGGGTAAGATGAGAATGAATTCAGTTCATGGGAAGGAAATGAGAATTTAGGAGGCAAGACAAAGAAAGAATGAACTTTTCTATGAAGTGGAAAAAGATGTTGCTTTGAGGCTTTAAAGCAAGTGACAACACCCTATAGGGCTCCCCACACTAAACATGGGGGTCAGCCCTGGCCACTGTGGCTCAGGCGGTTGGGCATCATCCTGCAAACCAAAAAATGGTCTTGGGTTCAATTCCCAAGCAGGGCACATGCCTGAGCTGCAGGTTTGGCCCCGGTCAAAGCACATTCAAGAGGCAACTGATCAATGTTTCTTTCTCACATCAAGCTTTCTCACCCTCTCTTTCCCCTCTCTCTAGAATCAATAAAACAAAAAAAATTAAAAGTTAAAAATAAAAATAAATAAACATGGGGGCTGGCTTTAAGGCCACAGAAAACTGGGGAGCAAGACAAGGGGCATTATTTAGGGCCAACCCTGGAGTTTAGTTGTCAGAAGATAAATTTATTAACAGTAAGTCAATAGCTACAAAAATCTAATGAAAACAGGAATGGGTAGGATTCATTTCTTGGACCAGAAGGCATGGGAACTTCCCAAGTCAGAGGCAAAGCTTATACTACAAGCTTTGGCTTGTAGGAGGAGGAGGACTATTTGTGGCACAAATAGAAAAGAATTGTTCTACTTTTCCTATTTACTTGGTAAAATATAAAACTTTCAAACTGCCTATAGGTTTTTCAAGGTAAAGAAAAGAAGGAGTCTTTCTATATTTGAATCAGTAGAGACTGAGCATAAGAGCCTTTCCAGCAGCTGGTGTAGTGGTGCCAAAGCCGAGCCCAGAGGCCAGGAGCAAGGAGCCGTAGGCACATGAAGGACAATAGGAAAGTGGCATGGGTACTTCCTGATTAGCTGCAATTATTTCTTCAAGTGATCCTCAGGGAAACTGATGGAATTCAAAGTTAGAAAATTCTACTCAAAATTAAATCATCTCAGTAAAAGCCTAAATAAACTAATTATATTTTCAAACCACAAAGGAGGGGAACACGCTGTCCTCAACTCTTTCTCCAAGCATCAGAAGACACGTAGGCAAAGACACATGGCTTAGATTAACACAAGCCCACCACTTAGGTCATTAGCCCTTAAGAACCCCCTGTGTGCTAATACCTTCTTAAAAAATCAATAAGCCCAGATGGCTCAGTGACTGCAAGGCCAGAAATACATATGTTTTCAAGTGAAGGCTAGGAATGGAAAGCTGAAAGAAAAAATTGTCAGTCTCAATAACCAATCAGTACAGTCCAAGATCCGAAATGCAGCTGGTATGTGCTTCACCAGACGAGTGTTCACAGAGAGAAAGTCTTTCTTCCACCAGAGTTTTATCACGGCTACCAAAGAGTTTTGAGTCAATTTAATAAACATGTCCTAATAAAGTATGATACATTCATATAATGAGAATCTATGCCACAATTAAATAAAAACAGAGGGCATAAGCATGTCACCATTTGTGAAAAATATGTTTAGAAATTAAGTTACAGCCCTGGCTGGCGTAGCTCAGTGGATTGAGCACGGGCTGGGAACCAAAGTGTCCCAGGTTCGATTCCCAGCCAGGATACATTCCTGGGTTGCAGGCCATAAGCCCCAGCAACCTCACATTGAAGTTTCTCTCTCTCTCTCTCTCTCTCTCTCTCTCTCTTTCTCTCCCCTTCTCCCTCCCTCCCTTCCCTCTCTAAAAATAAATAAATAAAACCTTAAAAAAAAAAGAAATTAAGTTACATGTACGTGCACAGGATATTTCAAAGGAAACTGTTCATGTGGGTGTCACCTCAGAAGGAGAACCGAGTAGCTGAGAATCAAACCAGGGACAGGTGGGAGGCTTTTAGCATTATACATTGTTTTATACTTTTTGAATTTTAACTCGTGTGAATTTTACTCCCTCTTCAAAAATTATTAAAATAAAAAGATTATGTAAATATTAATACATTTATACCCCATTATTTTCTTTCGAGACTTTAAAAAAAACACATCAAAATGTACCTATATCTAATGCAAAATGATAAATAGCTGAGAGATAATGGATTTAAAATGAAATGGGAAAGTTAAGTAATGTCCAGAGGCAAAGTAAACACAATAAATGTGTACACAGGATCCTGTCTAGTAGCTGGACATGGCCGTGAATTTGGTGGCTAAAGTAGAGCAGGAAACAGAATCAGAGACTCCAGTGCCTGTAATGAACCAGCCTCTCAGGAAAGGAACCCCTTCTTGTAAGGGAGAGCAAAGAGAAATTTCTCTCAGACATCCATCTTTCAAAGATACTGATATCATGGTCATGTCCCCAGCCACAGCTCGCAGTTGGAGAACAACTCCAGAGGTTACTCTTGGACCACCTGAGCGAGGAGTGGCCAGGCTATTCGCCACCCAAGGGTGGCAGAGCTCAAGGCCTGAGAGATGTGATGGGAACGCTGGACCTCAAAAGACAGCACAGAGAGGAAACCCTGCAAATCAGACACGCCACTCAGTACGCAGGCTCCCAGTTCCAACTGGAAATCTTTGTACTTGACCAATTAAGTCTGGGAAAGAGGGAGAACACCTTAATTTGATAGCATATTGTCCCTTGTCTTTTCATTTCCCTCCATGACATTGTAATGAACTAGGCATCAACTTCACGGCAGCCCCAGACACTTGATTTCCAGAATTGTTTTACTTTTTATTTGCCAAGACCACTTCCTCCGTGAATCACAGCCTTTTCTTTCTTTCTCTTTCTTCTCTACCACAGCTCCCCATCCTCAGCACCCCCAAAGCAGGTCCTAATCACGATGTGCCCTACAGTGTCACACATCCCGTGCACAGAGACAACGCTATGTGCTCACCAAACCTGTTCCACTTTCCTCCTGGGCACCCAGCTAAGCCACATTTCCCAGGCTCTCACACAGTAAGAAGAAAACATATGACTGAGTTCTGGTTAGCAGAATGTGGATGGATAAAATGTTGGCACTTCCAGGCCTGGCCTCTAAAACATCCTGCACAGTCATGCACCCTGCCTATCAAGTACCCCTGGGGCCAGCTGGATTTTAATACGGCAATGTCAAGAACAAAGATGGTGAAGCCTGTGTCAGTTTGCATGTTAAAGAATTATGTGGCGCAAAATTCCCCTCTGCTAATGCATAATGAGCTATAATATAAGCAAGAAATAACTTTTTATTTCTTCTATTTTTATCTCTGAAATGCTGAGATGGTTTATTACCCATTAGCCTTCTTTGTCTAAGAAATAGGGTTCTCCCATAACAAAGAACCTGAATATTTGACATTGGCTTAACAGACAGATAGTAAGGAGGGAGGATACAGATACAACAGATCCAGGTTATTCAGTGGCAAAATACTGGCAAAACTGTTGCCTATAATACTGTGGAAGGCAGGCCACCTGCCTACTGAGCTTATAGTTCTTCTAAAACTGGATGGTTCTTTGCAAGGTGATGGTTATAGTTCTAAAAGAGCTAGCAGAGGATAGGAAAAAAAAACAGAACACATGGTTGAATGTTTTTTTGGTACTCATTGTCTGTTACTAATGTTTGATTAGATTTTTTAATGAAAGAATGAAATACAATAATATGTAACTGGCACATTAGCACAGAACAATAAAACAAAATAGTTATTCCAGAAGTTTGGGACATAGAGAGTTGGAAAAGTCAGTTTGCCAATTGCTTCCAGTCACCAAAAAGTGAGAGATGTCATTTCAAAAGACACTGTGAATTGAAGACCCAGTGAGACTTCCCAGTTATACGTTGTGGCCCAGGCCTTTGGCAAAGATCAGATTAAGGATGTGGTACTTCCACCCCCTTTTCCATAACCTCTAGGCGGCCACCATTAAACTGAAACATAAAATAAGGCACAGTTGAGGAAGCAATGAAATAAACAAATACGCCTTGAAATTGTTTCTGGGAAAGAACTGTTGCTTATGACACATGGTGTTTTCTGACAAAAAATTAATCAGAAGTCTTCTGTGTTATTGAGAGAATTGTATTACTAAAGCAATTATGATGTTGAACTGGAAAAGCCTTGAATACGTAAAAAGACTTACATCAATCTCAGGCAGGAAACGGGCTATAAAGGCTGAAAATCCGGGGCCCAGGATTTATTGCAGATGTGGCAAGGACAGTGGACAGAAAGCACAATAAAGGTAAAGGGCTGGAGGGCTGAGCCAGGGCTCACTGAGAAAAATAAACAAGGAAGTCCCTCCCAGAGAGGAAGATCGGAGTCTGTTTGGGAAAGTTCCCCCACCTCCTGGAAAGAGAATCTTCACAATGCATGCCCTGCAGGATGTCAGCTTCGCTAGGAGCCAGTGATTACTCTTTGTCTTCTCCTTTTTTCTGAATGGGAAATATTACCACTACTACTCTAAAGTGTAGAAAGAGGAGAAGCAATGTTTCTCTTTCGCTCACAGGTTGCTGAACCAAAAGGAATCACATCCAGATCAGTGACTGGGGAGAACTTGAAGTTGTCCCTTGGAGAGAGGGAGTGTATGCTCTATGTGTTAAAGAAAGAATGAAATAGATATTTGGTTACTGGAGGCAGCAATCAATAGATGGTGGCAGAGATGATCCTATGTATTCGTTGAACACATTTCATTTTCCCACACACTTAAATTACATTTTCTAACTTCCCCTGCAGTTAAGTGGGACCATGTGATTGAATTCTAGCTGATGGAAGAATTGAGCCTGGCTCCTAAAATCCAGTGAAAAACATCATAGGCTCTCAGCAAATGAGAATTCATGATGCAGAGTGTACTCTACTTACTCTTAACCAATGAGCATTGAGCACACACACCATCTGACAACTGCTCTTAGCCAATATGTGTATTGTCCCACGTTGAGAGTGTTCTTCAGCTTACTGCTGTTCACCTCACTGAAGCCTCTCTATGAACCATTCATTTTTGTGTTATAATAAACTATTTTGACTAATAGTGACTAATAAAAGGTAAAATGACTGGAGCTGCTAAAGTAAAACACAAATTTAAGAATTACAAATTTTATAGAAGTTCAAAATTCTTTAATGAAATGGTCAAGAAACAGAGGTTCAAGACTTTCAGACAATCAGAAAGAGATTCAAGTCCTCTGACATTATGAAGGGTAATGAAAATTGTTTTAGGCTGTATAAATGCACCAGCACGTGTATTAATAGCATCTGGAGGAAATTAAACATGTCATGACTGCAAGAGATTTGAGGAGACTAAAACAGTAATTCTTTATGTACAGTGCAAAGAAGGTATCCTCGCAGGAATTCTGCTATAAAGATCTTTTATTGTTCTCACCCAGTTAACACGTGCATCTCCCAGAGCACACACCCCTGCAATACCCAGCGTAAGTGTGGACCCAATGAGCCCTGACAGTTCTCAAGTCCATTTAATGTGGTACCTGTCAGGACTAATGGGCTGCAGGAACACAAGATGGCATTGACCTACAATTCTCACACATGAGAAAGGAGTGGTCCAACCTGCATGTTAACTCAGGCAGTTAGAAACAAAGAAAAAGGCAAAGTCGAGAGGAAGGTGTGAGAGACTAAGGGAAAGAAGACATTAAAGGCATTAAAGGACCAGAAAGCCCTGACATTTTAATCAGCAAATATTAGGAACCTGAATTTTCACCTTGTCTCTACCCATGAAGTACTCATACACCATCTATTATTAAAGAGACCAGAAGAGTGCCCTTTGGCTATTCCCTGGATTGAAAAGAAAGCTAGGGAAGGCCAAAGTTCTTTCGGAAGGCAGTCCAAACAAGGGAAAGAGGAAGAACCTATTTCTGTAGGCTCAACGTGCCTACTGCTACACAGACAAGAGAACAATACTGGATTCTGTCATTCCCTGGTAGGTTAATGGGGATTGACATTACTTCAAAGTGCAGAGATATTGGAAGGACTTCTCGTCAGTTTAGAGAATTGTCTTTCTGATAACTACAAAACCATCGTTTATACACTGAAGGTCAGTTCTTGAGTATATAGACTCCCAATGTAAACCTATGCCTCCTCTGCCACACCCATCAATGCTCCCATTAAACCTGACCCACTGCTTTCCTCCTCCAGTTCCACCTCCAGCCTCTTCATCAACCTCTAAGTGCACCAATGACCAGCAACATGGACAAAGCGCTGTAGTGGGTGCTGTGGAAATAAATGAATAAAGTCAATGTGAAACTCCCATCTGCCCTCAGGAAGCTTACAATCTTGCTGGGGGTGCCAGGACACCTGAGCCACTGACTTCACAATTAATTCCACATATAGCACAGCAACACAAGGGATATTAGGGTTCACAAGAAGGGGTAAGCAACAGGAGTTGGCACAGTTAGGGCTGGCTTCATGGGGCCTGCCTAACAAGATCTTTCCTTCTAGAGCTGTTCATTCACCATCTGCCTTCAACTTCACTCAGAAAGAAAACAATCCCTTTGTCCTTTTGCTTTCATTTCTCATGGCCCTCCCTATACAAATCCTCTTCTTTCTACATGCCAAAAAAATCACTCCTTCACTCAAGCAATCAACTCTTTCCCTTTGCAGAGAATTATTTTTTAGCCACTTGAAACTTCAGCAAACTGCTAAAGTGGCCTCACTAGGAAACTATTTCTAACCTCTATAACAATCAGGCATTCTCATTTGAAAGCTTGTTCTTCCCTTCTATGTCTGTGTCTACTTGTTTTATTAATTCAGACTATTCATCCACCCAGTGAGCAGAGATAACATCTAATTATAGTTCCTACCAAAACATTAACATGTTATTAATGCTTAGCAAGTAAGAAAAATAATAATGTCCTGACATTTCCCTTTTTTTTTCAATCTTGGGACTTCACATGCAAAAGGAGATTTTATAAGCATAGCACGAAAGGGTTTGGTCCATTAGATAGATATTAAGCTTTTCTGTCCTCCTATACAAAGGTTCAGCCTTTTAAATGGGGCATGCAGATATTAGACAATAACCCATCTGCTAGATTTTTCTCTCCTGCTTCAGAAAACTAGCACACTAGTTGATGGCACACGTCTTATCAAAAGCTGTTCTTTTCATAATACACCTAGACTACAACCATTGGACTATCACTCAGAAATTCTCAATTATACTGTTATGCTCCCAAATGCCTAAGAAATTCACAAGAATCCAAATACCCCTTCTCTTTATGCCCTGACCCCATGCTACCTATACATGATACTGCTCCTTCCCTTCCCTACACAAATCCTCCAGTCCATCCGGCCAGACCTCCTCAGTGCTTCTTGGAGATACCAAGACCTCACATTCCAGCAACCTTACAGCTAACCCATCTACTGAGGCCAAAATAATTCATAATATTCCCCACAAGTCTTTCTTGGCCATAATAGCTCTTGGTAATGACCCGATTTTTTAACTTGGAATATGCAAATATCTAAAAAGTTAACAGCACAATGTAGAATATATCAGAAAGCTACATGGGCAGGAGAACTAACATTCTGTTTATATCACGTAGATCAGCAGCTCCTTAAGAGCAGGCAGCAGAATTCTACAGATTATGTTCTCGGTATCATACACACATTTACACCACACTGAACTACTCGTAGCTTTTTCTTCCAATGAAGTTTATAAGCTTCTTGGGGGCAGAGACTATTTCTCATGCAGTTTCAAAACCCCCTGTAATAACTAGCACTAATAGTTCTGGGCACACAGAAAGTACACAGTGGCTTGTCAGTGATTTGCTCCGTAGGGAAGCTAAGAATATTATCTGGTTGAACTGAAGAGTAAAATTATACTAAAGCAATAAATCAGAGATAGAGCATTGAGAATAAGGATGACAACATGTTCAGTGATGGGACTTTGGACTCATAGAGACGCACTGTATATGCAATTTCAGCAGAGAGGATGTAGTGGAGGGAGGGGAGAGATTAATAGAATCAGAGTGTCAACTCTCAAGTGGCATATAGAGATCATCTGACGGAAGCCATCCTTTTGGAGATGAAGAAGTGCTGGGGAGCCTCCTAACTGAAGCTGGAAAACCAGCTTCACTGCACAAGGTGGCCTCAGTCCTGAGTGGGCCCTTTGCACACACATGTCATTCTCACGGGGGAAGTGCCTCACCTCTGCCTGAAAGCAGGGAATGAAACGTCATTCAGAGTTCCCATCCATGGTTAATGGGAATGCATTTACTGTTGTTTTAATGATGTGTAGCATTGTTAATTGTAGATCTATTGTAATTACCTTCTTTTCTTTATCTCGTCTACACTACGTGCAACAAATCCTCCGAATGATTAAATCGTGTCACAGCAAGAGTACAGTGTGCAGACAAGAAAATCTGAGTTCAAGTAACTGAACCCTTAATTGAGCAGCCAAAATTTTTTTCTTTTAAAGAATAATTTTGTTGTTTTCAATTTTTGGATATTTCTTTTTTAGCTCATAAGAACAAAGTGGGGCTGGACATTGTCACCAGGATTCTTCAATAAACAAATACTAACTGAGCGTCTGTGGTATACAGGCACTGCTCCAGGAATTATGAAAGACCAATGAATAAAATTCTCTCTCTGTCCTCCAGAATCTAGTAAAAGGGCTGAAAATGAGCACAAAAAGTCAAGTAAAGGGAGAACATAAAGGACTAATAGGAAGCTATGGAATATCAAAGCAAAGACAAATTCCCTGATTTTCCTTAATTGGGGGAGTCAAACAAAGAAAACCATATGTGTTTATAAAGCAATATCCACCGAAACTAGAGAGTTTTTAATTTCAAAAGATGGATATCTTCCCTAGTAGATAATGCTTTAGAATTCACATTCACTTCTCACATTCAATTGCCTCTTGACAAAAGAATATGCTTTTTCCATAGATACTGATTTTTTAGTTTTCTCTGAAGAGCAAGTTTCATTTGCCTTCCACAAAATACTGCTACAACAGAGTTAATAATGAAAAACAATATAATTCTGCATGTATGGCACACTTTATAGCTTCTAAAGCATTTGCACAAATACCATTTCAATAGGTCCCATTGGGCTACCACAAAACCCTGAGGGGTACACAGGTCAGTTCCTTGTGATTCTGGGTGTGTCCATATTATAATCATTGTTTTCACTGTGCATACAGGACTCTGAGGCTCTGAGGAGTTTTGTGAGTAACAGTGACAACTGGCACTTGTCAGACTCGTCAGACAAAAAGAAAATTGCTGGCTAAGCCCTCCAATCTAAAATTACTTGCAAATTATTACAGTTGAAAACTAAATGGTGCTGGGAAAATTGGAAAGCCACTTGCAAAAGAACAAAACTAAACTACAGCTAATCCCCATGTACAAAAATTAATTCAAAATGGATCAAATACTTAAATGAAATATCTGAAACAATAAATTACAGAGATGAAAACGTAGTTACTAAATTTATGGACTTTGGTTGTAGAGAACAGTTTTTTTTAATTTGACCCCAAAGGCAAGGGAAGTAAAGATAAAAATAAATGAATGAAACTATTTCAGACTAAAAAACTTCTGCACAGCGAAAGAAACCACCAGCAAAACAAAAAGGCAACCAACCAAATGGAAGAAGATATTTGCAAACAACATCTCTGACAAAGAGGTTAATATCCAAAATATATAAATAACTCATACAACTCATTGCCAGACAAACAGACAATCCAATTGAAAAAGGGACAGAGGACCTGAACAGACACTTTTCCCAAGGAGACATACAAATGGTAACAGATATATGAAAAGATGTTCACCTTCACTCCCTATTAGGGAAATGCAAATCAAAACTACAATGAGATACCACTTCACACCTGTCAGAATGGCTACCATCAATGAGACAAGTAATAACAAGTGTTGGAGAGGTTGTGGAGAAAGAAGAATCCTCATTCACTGGTAGTGGCAATGTAAACTGGTACAGCCAGTACAGAAAAAGCATGGAGGTTTCTCAAAAAATTAAAAACACAGTTACCATGTGGCTCAGCAATCACTCTTTTGGGTATCTACCTGAAAAAACTTGGAAGCATTTATTCACAAAGACATATGCACCCCTATATTCGTTGCATCATTATTTAGTTTGACCAAGACATGGAAACAACCAAAGTGTTCTTCAGTGGAGGATTGGATAAAGAAGATGTGGTCCCCACATACAATGAAATACTACTCAGCCATAAGAAAAGATGAAATACTGCCATTTGAGAAAACATGGATCAACCTTGAGAATATTGTGCTAAGCGAAATAAGTCTGTCAGAAATGGCTAACAGCCATATGATTTCATTCATATGTGGGATATAAAATTGAAACTCACAGATACTGACAACAGTATGGTAGTTACCACAGGGAAGGGAGGTGGGGGATAGTAAAGGGTAAAGGAGGTCAAATATATGGCAATGGAAGGTGATTTGACTTTGACTTAGGCACACAATGCAATATACAAATCACATATCATAGAAATGCACACTTGAAACTTAAATAATCTTATTACCCAGTGTCACCCCAATAAATTTAATTAAAAACAACAAAAAAAGGCCCTGGCTGGTGTTGCTCAGTGGATTGAGCACAAGCCTATGAACCAAAGGGTTGCCAGTTCAATTCCCAGTCAGGGCACATGCCTGGGTTGCAGGCCAAGTTCCCCAGTAGGGGGTGCATGAGAGGCAACCACACATAGATGTTTTTCTCCCTCTCTTCCCCTCTGTCTATAAAAATAAATAAAATATTTTAAAAAACTCATGTTTCCACTAGTATATGTTCTCTTGAACAAGCAAACATGCCCTGGGCAGCACTAGGCATTGGGGGGCCACAGCTTTCCCTTTTCTTCATGCCTGACACCTTGTTCCCTCCTCAGATACTAGCCAACTCTTTTCTCATCCTTTCTTCTCAACAGACGGTGTAAAGGCAGCCATTCCTTCTTTCACCCTGAAGAGCCAAAGCCGCCGAATTATGTCCTTGAAGAGCATTTGGGCTATAGAACTTGTTAAAGCTCTGCAGGGGAACACATCTAGGGCGGCAGCCCCCAGGGGAAAGGAACTCGGCACTGAATCACTAACGTTGCCATGTTTCCCTGTGGTAAGGAACAAAGGGCCTCTGAGCTCATCTTCAGGGTCACTGAAGAAAAGAGAAGCTGGCACTCGTGCATCCTGCCTTGTGTCCCTGAAAAGAACTTCAGGGATGAACAATGACAGATTTAACAAGCAGAGAAAGCCCACTGAGTCTCAAGGGGCTGAGGTACAAAGGACAAAAACAGAATCTGGGAAGCAGCCAGGGCCTGAGAATGACCTCCCCACCCTCACTCCCAACCCCATATATCCACATTTGCACCTGGCCTGAGCTCAGACGAAGAAGGTTCAAGCCCTGTACTTCCTAAAATCTGCCCCAACTCCAGAAGGGGGTACCCTCAAGTCCCACAGCCACGACGCATGCTACTCTTTCTTCCATTTGAAAACTCTGAGGGGGGGAATCGGTCCTTACCTCGTAATGGGCCACACGCTGAGATTCGGATATCAGCTGTGCACTGCACACCTTGCAGTAACTGTCTGTAAATAAATCCTGATCGATATCGGAGGACTTCATCAGGCTAAAGGAGAATCAACAGAAAAGAGAAATGAGTCCACTGTGTTGGTGTTTATGCAAGACATAACTGTGTAAAAAAGCCAAATGCACAGTAACAAATCCCATGACAGTAACAGTGGGGAAGCTCTCCCAAAACCTTCGGTGTCACTCTTTCAGTTAACCATAGTAAGTATACCATTTATAACTTCCTCATAAATGCCCAATAGGGTTGCTAGTACTATAAAAAGGGAAATCCAGTTTTAGTTTTCTGCGTTTGATAAATCAGCCTTCTATCTAATGCACTCACTGTCAAGGAATTATAGAAGAGAATACTTTCACATATGGTTTTATGTTAGTAAAATATTGTAAGCACTTTATACACCCAACAATAGGAAATAGGTTAAATGAATTTTGATGCATCCACACACTAGAATGCTGGATAAACAGTGAGTGAATTTGAATCTAAATTCAAATCAAATACATTTTAAAAAGAAATATTTAGTGAAATAGAATTTTACCATTATCAACAAAAAAGATTTACAAATAAATATGCACAGTATTATACTAAATTTGTTTTAAAATATCCATAGGGCCATGACTGGTGTGGCTCAGTGGGTTGGGCATCAGCCAGCAAAGCGAAAGACTGCCCGTTGAATTCCTGGTTTGGGCACATGCCTGGGCTGTAGGCCTGGTCCCCCCAGTCAGGGTGAGTATGAGAGACAACTAATGATGCTTCTCTCCCACACTGATGTTTCTCTTCCTCTCTTTCTCCCTCCCTTCCCCACTCTCAAATAAATAAATAAATAAATATTTAGAATATGTATAGATACATAAAAAAATTCCAGAAAGTTTTAACAAAATTTTAATAGCAGTTATCTTTGGGATATTATATGCAATTGCCTGTGTAACACTCTTTATATTTAGATTTTCTACAATGAACATGTAATACAAATTAGCTTTGTAAAGAGCCTTATAATCAACATGAAATCTAATTCTGAGTTTTACAGCTATACTTTCCAAATTAAAAAATAAAGTCAGACCAAACTCTAACTTTCCTTATAAGCTTATACCTTGTAAAATAGGAAGTCCTCAGCATTTCTGCTGACTCTTTTATTTTAGGGTTATTGAAATTCATAAAGGCCTCCTTCACCACTCTGTACCACAGTTGAGACCACAAAGGTACATGTCAACATATTCTCAAATTCCAAGCCCCAAATCAAAATGCAGCCAAGGGTTTCAAGCTTGTGAAAGTGATCTGGCAGAAAGGTGTCTCATAGCAGCTGACGTGTAATGTTACTACCACAGAAACACACACCAGTGCATACGAATGTTTTCCTCCAATCGACAAATTTTGCTTCATTTTGCCTCTTGCCTGCCAGGCAAAAAGGAAGGACTGTGCCAGACAACATGTGGTACAGAGGAGCAAAAGACTTTCAAATAATAGGGGAGCACCTTGGAGTTCACCTTATCCCAATGCCCTCACTTTACTTATGAGACTGTCCGAAGTCACACTGCTGATAATTGGCATGGCCACAAATACAGCATAGTTTGCATGGTTCCAATTTCCACACTCCAGACCCATCCCAGGTCTAATGCTACCTGCCAGCTGTGTGATGTTGGATAAGTCACTAAGCCCCAGAGGTCTCACTTTCCCTCCTATAAAAATTGAGAACATAATTTCTATGACTCCTTAGAGAATTGTGGTGAATATCAAAAGGAGAAATACAGAAGAAGGTATCATATAAACTGTGAAATTCTCTTATCTTGAAAGGGATGGTTATCACACTTTTAATAATATACTGATGTTGGTAAGATGTTTGTCTAGACTTTTTTTAATGCTATGAATATATTAATAGTTTATTTATGGAAAATATGTTAATAGTTTATTTTCATGGTCCTTGATGTCTGCTGAACTGTGGAGGCAGGCTCCGTTGGCAGGGTTGCGTGGTACCGTGTATCTCTCTACCTCTTGAAGTCCTGTTTACCATCCTAGAATGCTCAGCTTCTGAAGAAGCTGAACATATATATAGAAGGGTGTGTTCCGAGGAAGAGCGAGAGAGATTTGGAGCCCAGGTTGATGGCATCAAATACTCTGATTTGTCTCTTGCTCCATGCTGTTCTGGCTTCAGAGAGATTAGACAGTTGTGGTGAGATTAGTGCATTTGCTCATAGTTTCTGTACCTTGAACTCTGCCACGTCAAAGATCTTGTTCCTGGTTTTGCTTCTGTTCTAAAAGCTCATTAGGTTCTCTTTTTCCCAGAACATGAACCTAGAGCTTTGATTTTTAAACCTAATTTGGGCTCTTGGCTCTGGAACCCCAATTTCCTTAGCAAGTTGCTGTCTGTAACTAATCCCAAAATATGGGTTCTTCACAAGGCCATGAGGGTGTGTAATTGGGAGGAAGTATAGCTGGTATGACACTGTCTATCTTCTCTACTTTGAATCTTCTCTACAGGGTAACCTTTGTCTTGGCTTGCTTCTAAGTCCTCCTCAGGTTCTGATCTTTTCTGGACTCAGTGCCTAGCTCTTTGATTCTGAAACCAAATCTGGATTTCTAAAGCAAGCTTTTGCTTAGTAGTATAACCTGGGTGAGGTTTTGGATGAATGTTTTAATGAGGATTTTAATTGATCTTCTGTGAATTTAGTGCAGCTTTGTCTACGATTCTATGTCTACCATGCTATGGTCTTGTTTGGAGAATTGACTTGAGCCACGTTGGAAGAGAATCCTGGAGCCTTCAACCAAGGGTGACTAAGTCTTAATTAAAGCAATAAAATGAAATACTGTGGTCCATTTTGAGGGATTTTTGAAACCATCTAAATAGCTGGACCACATAAGTATCTTCCTAAACGCCTGCCTTAACTACTCCAAACTCACTTTCTGCCTAGGCTTTGGTTGCCACAGCCCTTTAGGGCATTTGTAGTAAGTACTTTGAAAGGATTCATAGTTTCTAACAAACAACAGTACCACTGGTTTTTCAATGCCTCCAGCACCTATGGTAATGCCAGATAGTAAAGACCACTGACTCTCGAAGCTGAAGCAGACATGTTTTTCTGGAAGCATCATTCTTGGCAAACAGCCTGGTCAACCTACAGTGCCACATTTGACACGCCTGGACACTCACCATCTCATATGACAACCTGTTCCAGAGAGCCTGGCAACTCTGGTTGTCAGGTACTTTTCAGGTTGAATCAAAATCTGTCCCGCTATAGATTTCACTCAGTGATTCTGTCTTTGGGTACAGCACAGAACAATTCTACTCTTTTCTCATGAGCTATCATCCCTCAAGTGTTTGAATATAGCTCTCTTCTATCTATTCCTACCCCCTGTCCTGTCTCACCGCGTTGGTCTGTGTCTATCTCCTGATGGGCCATATTCACAGGCAGTGCCAAGAACTAAAGGAAACACTACAGGTATGGTCTAAATGGGGCAGAGAATTGTGAATTCATATGACTATCCAATATATCCATTGTCCTCTGTAGTGGTCTCTATTCACACACCCAAAATGCAAGCAAGAGGTGCTTTGATGACGGGAAAATGTAGTACAACATTTTGAAATGCCAAGTGGGAGAAGACTTATTAGGTGTAGTTTTGAAGCAAGGTCCTATAAATAGTTGTGTTTAAATATTATCATGTTCCCTGCTATTTTTAATAAAGAAGTGCACAAAAATAGATTCATGGGTGACCTGGTTAACAGGAATCTACAAACGCACTGCATACTCCTTCCTCATTATACAACCGACTGCAGAAATCAAACACTGTGAAAGGATATTCAAGGTACGTGTCGGACCAAGTGGAGCCCGTAGGAGTCTCAGTCTCGGCAAAGCAGCTGTGCAGCAGAAATAGCTTTAAAGGCAGAATATAAAATTTATGTACTAAAAAAATATTCAAAGGAAGAAGAGAATATCATGCCTTTTCTTTTACTGCTATATATATATATGTGTGTGTGTGTATATATATATTTGCATATAAGAATATTGATTTGTACATGCCCATATACAGTAAAATGACAATACAGACTCAATTTTGAAATTTACAAGGCTCAAATGCAATACATGAAGAAGTTAAATTCAGTGGGAATTAGTGGACAAGCATCAGCCTGGTTAGTGCATGAGGGCTTTTTGTGTGGGTCGCTTTATTTATTTATTTTTTAACTATTAAAGCTTTTAATATTTTTGTCTCATTTTTTAATTTATTTTAATTGTTGTTGCAGTACAATTTTCTATCTTTTACTCCCATCCCAACCCACCCACCCAGCCATCCCCTCCTCCCTCCCATTTCTACCTGCCCCTAGTTTTTATCCATGTGTCCTTTATACTTGTTCCTGTAAACCCTTCCCCTTTTCCCTTGAAATTCCCTCTCCTCTTCCTTCTGAACTCACTTTAAACAGCTAGAGGGAGTGATTTTTGATTTAAAGAGTGAAATTCCTGGGGTGGGGGAGGGGCTACTTGTTGATCCCCGGCCTCTGGCTCCTTTAGAATAGGACAACGGGCTTCTCTGGCCTTAAGAAAAGGCAAACCTGACTACTTTTCTTGAGCCTGGGCCATGGCTCTAAATCAGCAGGTAGGCCAGAGACAGGGCAGGGCCACGGATCACTTACTGGTCAGTTCTGCAATCCCAACAGAGCTAATCTGTGGTGACTTCCAGCCTAGAAACACAGTGACTATGCTGCACCCTGAGGCCTTGGGACATGGTGAGGAAAGGGACAAGAGTGGGAAAAGGTGGGAGTCTGATCAGTCTGATTTTCTGGATCTGAAACAGATCTGAATGAGAGCTTCCTCAGTGTTCCCCACCCTGGCACATTCCCAAGCAAACACTTAAGATTTGAATAACCTCTCGATCACTTTTCAGTAACCATAGAAAACAGTGCTGTCTGCATTTTAGTGAAGAAGCCCAGAGTGGTGTTGGAGACAGTATTAGAACAATTAGAACAGGAGTCTGATCGGATTTTCATTGGCTGGCTCAGGTCTCTATACAAAGGTCTATTCACAGGTGTAGCAGAGACAGTATAAGACTTTGAGGTATAGCTAGGTATCATAAATAGAGGAACAGAGAGGAGAAGAGCTTTTGTTTATTTCACAATGGCTTTTGAGCACCTACCATGTGTGAGGCACAGGGATAGTAACAGACGGCACAACTCCTGTCTCCCAAGTCATCATGAACTACTGCGTGAGAGAGATATACTCACAAATACCTAAGGCACAGAGAGCAGGTGTAAATTGGACAGTAAAAAGTGTTACAAAATTTGAGAAGACAAGCAGGGTTATCAGAAACTCTTTAAAGAGTGTCTACAAGAGTTGAACATTTAAGGATGAGTAGAATAGAGAGGAGGGAAATGGGTCCCAACTCAAAAGCTAATTCTTTGTCATGGCACAGAGGAAAAAACCTTACCACCAGTAGGCCTGGGGAGATAAATATCAGGGGCATTGGTAGGGCTAATTCAAGATTATGCAAAATAAAGTGAGGTGGCAGCAAATGTAAGGGAAAGAAGAGTACGCAGAGCTCAAGACCGAGGCAGAAGGAGGAGAGACTGGGGGAGAGCAGCCAGGCCCGAAATCTTTTCTTAGGTGCAAGAATAGCCTTCGCAGGATCTTCAGATGAAGGTATGAAGGCTTTTCTTCTGCTTCTTTCTGTGTCTCAAGAGTAGATTTCAGGAGCACAGGCTGAAAACCCAGAGAACACTGAGGCTTCACAGCAAAGAGTAATATTCTTCATTCCACTTCATTTCTGAAAAGTGCGAAAAATTCGAACTAATGTCTTTTTCCTCTGAGGGGCCCCAGATGGGTTCGGGGATCTTTGAGACTGAGGCTACCAAGTTGGTCACTCGCCAACTAGACCTCTGAACAAGTTACATGTCCTCCCTGAGCTCTTGCTTCCTCATTTGTGAAACGGGAAACATTCTCACAGGGCTATTGTGAGGATTAGAGACAGTGCAGATTTAAAAACAAAATCTAACAAAGACTGGGACATATGGCATACCCTCAAAAGCAGATATTACCACCATTATTATGAATATTATTAATTTTGTATTATTATTCTCGTTTTCAGGAGGGATGCTGTAAATATTTAAGCAGAGAAATAAATAGACCCACATGCACACTAAGGGGGAAGATAACACAGTCGGTGTGCTGAAATCACAGCTTTTATTGCCATCATAGGCCTTCTCTTTTGTATTAACAATATCGTCTATAAAAATGTCTCATTTCTACTACATTCTACTGCCAGCTGATACTCAGACCTCATGCCTGTGAAGACCCCATGCTTCAGGAACACTTAAAATCTATTTTTGTTGTCAGTGGGTGTTGATACTAGCAGACGGGGCAGTTGGATGAGAATCCCACCTTCTCTCATGCCCATTAGGGCTCTTCTTGCTGGGACCAGCTCCCCTGGGGGACACAAAGGGACACACATGTCATCTCAAAACTGGATGCATCCCAGCTGTCTGGACCCACGGACACTCATGTGGTCACCCTGAGATGGCCACAGCAGTCATGCTCCCCAGGGAGTCACCTCCTCGACTCCTTCTCCCTTGTGGGGAGGAGCCCTTGGCTTAGTGATCCCCACCAGCGGGTGCCCTGTCCTCATAGTAACATTGGGCGTTTCCACTATAAAATTCACCTAGAAGATCTAACAACCTACTTTCTACCCACTCTCTCTCCTCATGGCCCTTTAAAAATAGGATTTAAGATCCATGGCAATTTCAGCCAAAGGGCTGTCTTGCCTTCAAGAGCAGATGTCTGAATCTCCAGGCTGGCACTCCATGTGACTTTGTGAACCAGGTGACCAGTATCAGGGATTGTGGCTCCCCAACAGTGCTTCACCCTCATGAAAGGGTCTAGACCCAGAAGGAATACAGATTTTATTTTTCTATTATAAACATCTGAAGTGCGGCTCCTGAATGAACCAGGCTTAGTGCTAAGGGCCTAACCATCTGATTGAATTCCCTCGCAGAGACAGGCAGAGTCATTCTCACATTTTAGATGAGAAATTAAGGTTGAGGGGTGACTGAATGGTTCAAAGGCCACACAGCTCCTCAGTAGCAGTCAAGGTACAAGCCAGGGATGACTGTGCCCCTCAGTCCAGCCCTCACACCACACCCCACCCCACCCCACCTCCCTGTGCTTGAACTCAGCACGTGAGCCCTTCAGTCTGTTCCACTGCCTGTCTAGTGAGGGGCCAGGCATCCTGCCCAGAATTAATATGTTATGGCATGGGGAGCTCCTACTGTCCAGGGGGAGCCTTGGAAGATGTTACTGACCTCAGGGCACAGCCTTTCTTCCCCGTAGTTACACGAACCAAGCTGGAATGGGCCATCATCCTCCCCGACAGTCTCGTCCTGCTTCTGCCTGCACCTCCACAGCTTTTGTGTTCTGTGACCTCACTCACTCTCAGATAAGGCACATACTTCTGCCCTCCCCCCGGGCTTCAGAGCCTCAAACACCACAGCACCCTTCTGACCGGTCTGACTGGTCCCTCTTCACCCTTTCTGGGGCCCTCAGCTCTATGCCCACCCTCCCCCACCAAGGTCACCACTCTCAGCACCTCTGGTCCTCTGTGTCCAGTGTCCACCATGCTTTGCTCAAGCTGCAGGGTAGACTAAAAATGCCACCAGTTAAAAGGAAGGATTTCCCGGTTATGAACGTGAAGCAGATTTGAGGTGCATCACTGCTGTTAAAATTCAGCCACATTTAAAAACGATTAAACTCCCAAAGACTATTGACATGTTTCTGTTTTGTTTTATCAATACTGAAATGGATCAAACTCTGCTCAGAAGGGGGAAAGGTATGAGAACCAGCACTGGCCCATTATTAGTACAAAACAAATAAGCCTTGGTCTGCTCTTTTGTGATTGATCCTTTTGAGTTCTTATTCCACTTGCACAAGGACTCTTGAACCAGAACGCACTTTTGGTGGCCTCACCTTTAATCCGTTCCCCTTCCAGGTCCTACCACTGTCTTACTGGGTCATGTTAAAACTCCTTTTCTAGTCTCTCCAGGAACAAAAAGAAAAAGCTTTGAGAGAGAAACCTGTGGCTTCAGCACGCATCTCCACAGTGACCCTCTCCTACCTGCCCTCAAGCTCAGAACAAGGAGCTGCGAGGATAGGCTGGAAGCAGGAACTATCCCATCCCTTTCACATCTCCCTCCACATGGAGGTGGGTGATGAGGGCTGGTTGCCATGGCAGCAGACCAAGCAACCTTAGGGGGGGAAAAAACAACCATGGAAAATACTTCAGAAATGAAACCATATTGGTCTTCCATGAAATCATGCCAGAGAGAGAAAGGGGGTGGGGAGGAGCACAGAGCAGCAGAGAGGAAGTAGATTCCTGAAACCTAGATTTCGGGGCCTGAGGACTCCAGCACACACTTTCCTTTAATTCACCATACACCCCATATGTGGTCAGACCGGGAAACCTGGAACCTCCTGTGCAGTGGCTGAATCACAGTGAAGGTCAAATGCATGACCGGCTTGAAGAATCCCTTCGATCCCCTGTGTCTCAGAACGAGCCCTTTCTTCTGGTCAGACACTGCTTTTCCCATGCCTGGTATTGCTCAGGTAAAGGAATTTGGCGATCCAGGCCCCTCACCATAAATTATCCACATGCAGGTGCAAGCTCTGTTTTCTAGCCTGAGCTCTGAGCTTTGTTTAAAGAGACATGCAGAGTGAGAGAGAAAGAGAGAGAGACTGCACGCCACTCTTTTCTCTTGCTTGGCATTGCCAGGAGCTGCATAGCTGACTCACACCACTTGAATAATTGCCTTTTAATGGCACCATTTTCTTCACGTGTAAAACCAAGCTCTGTGATTCCTGACTCAGAGGCATCTGCCACTGCTGGGCACACAAGGCTCACCCACGGCCCTGGGCCGTGGGACCATATCTGTCAGTCTCGTTCACATGTGGCACAGGCCAGCCTGATGCCATCTGGGGAGGAGAGCTGCAAGCACGCCCCCAGCTTGAACCATCCTCTGTGGGCACACACACATGCCTCGGCCAACTCTGAGGAGGCACATGTGCTGGTTCCTCGCCACTCCTGCCCTCTCTGGCCCCTGGTCCATAGTCTGAATGTACACACCCGAGTTTTAGACTCCAGGGGCATGAGCAGAGCCCAGCATTTCAGAACTCTCCAGCCCCTCAGATTTTTTTATGGAATTCACTACATGGCCTCTGTCCAAGTCCAGGACAGTATACAGCCTCATTAAGATCCCCCCATATTCATTAAATGAATTGTTATTGAATTGTTATTTACTCTGTGCAAGGTGCTGATCTCACGAAGAAGGGTCACATACTGGGACTCAGTCTACACTATTCTACATAAACATGGACAGGATTCCTGTCTCCTTCTCCACATACATAAACTATTATTCGCACCAGCTAAAAGGCAATTGCTCTGGCTCTCCCATGTGTCATTCTAGAATCTTCACTTGCCCCATGGCCCAATGGTCCTCTCTAAGATTTTAATGTTGAACCTTTGCCTCCGCCTAATGGTAGAGACTAGGATGGAGGCAGAGGGCACTAGCAGGTATTCCAAAAGGTGAAAGCCGTTGGGTTCTGCCTGCATTCCAAAGGCCCTGTTGGAAGCTGCTTTAGGGAGAGCCCTGGCAATAAAGCATCGAGCTCAACTGCACCCGGCTGACTGGCAGGTCTGGGCTGCAATGATGGAGCGCTCTTGTCAGGGAAAACACTGTCTGCATTTGTAAGATATGAATGGGTAAATTCCAGCCCCTGTGCCAGTCACACTGGGTCACCAGCATTTTCTTTCTCTTTCTGTACTTTCAGAGAGGTGGCTTGGGTGGTGGGCGGAGAGCCTGAATTTCCCATTGCTGTATCACTTCAAGTCAAAGCAAAAACAGAGCACCCATCACAGAAGGAAAGCCAGAGGCTGAGGGGAAAAAAATGATCACTAGTCCACAAAAAGCAGGAGGGGAGGGAAGGAGGAAAGATGGGGGAGTAAAACACACTTCTTGTGTTTTCTTTTGCTCCTTCCATCAAACTAAAGGGCTGTGCAGCCAGGTGGAAAAGCCACTCACGTTTTAAGAACAAGCTCCCAACCTCCCCCACCCCTCAAGGGAGAATGCCAATGTGCATTCCCGACTTTCCAGTGTGCTAGCTCCCTGTGCCTGCTCCACAAGCTAAAAGATAAGACCTTTCTTTTTAATGGTGGATACAAGCCTTTGAACACAGAGTTTATAAATAAGTATTCCATCACTGCAACTTGTTTACATGATTTATCTTCACAAGACTGTCCCTACTAAACCAGACAGATTGAGGGCAGATTTAAACTCGGCTAACACATCCAGGGCTCAGAGGCACAGTTCTGCACCTGGACCCCGCTGCGGAGGAGGGCACAGACGAGACGGACTGGCTGCTGCAGGGAAAACTACTGCCTTTATTTCAGTCCACACTCCAAGGCCACTGCACGGAAGTGGGCTGTCAGTCAGCCAGCAGATGGGTTCAGCTCCATTCCCTACTACAGCTCACTAACTGGGCTTGGCCTCTCCGCGGAACCCTGTTTGGTCTACATCTATCCACTACCTTTTCCAAAAAGCAGCAAATTGTGAAGTCCCTTCAAAGTCTCTGGAGTGGCCGAGATGGGAAAGCACAGGAATTAAAATGTTGCAAAGTTGAGACTGCCCATCCACACATTGACCTGTGTACAGGTCAGCCTGTTGTTCCACGAAACTGTTCCACCAGAACTTCTTTCCTGATCTGAGAATTGGTTGGAGATCTCATGTCACCTCTTGCGTTGGGATGCAGCAAAGAAGAGTGAAAATAAAGACAGCTTAAGGAATTCAGCTACCAGGGGCAGCTACACATATAAAAGTATGTGTACTTTGCTCATTAATAATGAAAGGGTTAGCCCTGGCTGGCATAGCTCAGTGGATTGAGCGCGGGCTGTGAACCAAAGTGTCCCAGGTTCGATTCTCAGCCAGGGTACATTCCTGGGTTGCAGGCCATAACCCCCAGCAACCGCACATTGATGTCTCTCTCTCTCTCTCTCCCTCCTTCCCTTCCCTCTCTAAAAATAAATAAATAAAAAATCTTAAAAAAAATAATGAAAGAGTCAGTAAAAATTAAAATAGCTGACTATCTCAAGTGTAGATGAAGTTGGGTGCACACATGGGGTCTCACACATTTCTGACCGGAGGGTGAGTTGAAAGCATTATTTCATCAAGCGAAGCAACCCGGCAACCACACTGCTAGGTGGCAGACAACACTCTTGCTCATGTAGAACACCAGGCGTGTAAAGGATGATGAGAGTAGCATTGTTCAAACAGCCAAACCTGCAATCAGCCCAAATGCACATTTATAGGAGAGTGGATGAATAAATTGAGGTGTAGTCACAACACAAATGAAGCATGGCAACACACCAGACTACGGATGAATCATAGCAATCTAATATGCACGTGAAGAAGGGAAGTCGAAGGGCACATACACAAGGTCTTTTTTGTAAAGTCAAAAACAACTCAAATAAAAACAGGTACATCTTGGGGATACATGCAGATACGATACAACTCTTAAAAATGTTTGGCACAAAAAATGAGGCCAGAATTCAGCATGACAATTTCTTCAGAAGGGCAGGACAGTAGAGAATCACATAACTGGTAGATGCAAGTCGCTGCCAGATCTTAACTTTGCTTTGGAAGGTGTTATAGAGGTGCTCATTCCGTTACTACAGATGGTAAATGAACGGGGGATATATCATAGGCTCTACCTATGCTTTGGTGATGACAAATGACTTTCCAGGAATGAGCCCTCCACACTCTCTGTAACAGAGACAGTTTATGGTTGTTGTTTTGCCCCTTTTTCCCCAGCCACAAAAGATTCGGCTGAATTTCTCACCCTCTCTTGCAATGAGAGTGTCATGTGACTGAGTTCTGGCAAATGGAATATGGACAAAGCCACGTGCACACTTCTAGGGCTGGCCCTTAAATGCCTGCTGCCTCACCATCTATCTGCTCTCCCTCCTGCGTCTTGCATACTGACACCCCCCGGTCAACGTTGGAAGCCCTATGGGTAAAGGAGCCCGGGTGCCTGAAAGTCTGAGTTTCAGAATGGTTACACAGAGGAGAGCCCCACGTCCCCAGTCCCTGGTGCTCACTGGCCTTTATGTGTTTGAGAAATGAATTTCTAACACATTAAGCCACCGATTCCAGGATTTATGTAGCATTATCTTAACTAACTCAATCTGAACACTGGTAGCTTCACAGGGTCTGGGAAACAATTCCACAGACGTGTAGTTTTTACCTAGTTACAGCTCGTACATGCTTTGTGAGGAAGCTGGAGAAAGCCAGAGACTTTCAAGGGTCTTGCGCTCAAGAGATTACATTTAACATTGCCCTTTTGCCCCGTGCTCTGGGTAATAGCATCGGGCAGCGCAGGCCTCACTGAGAATGCTTATTCAGGGCGGTCCCCATCTATTCCTCATTTGAACAGAATGTGGGATTTTTTTATGACTCTGAAACTTACAGAGAAGCATGGCACGACTTTAGAACATGGTCTCCGTACAGATGCATTTCCCATGAGTCCCTTTTCAGGCATTTTAACTAGGAGCCCTTTTCAAACACCAGTGGCACCTTCTAAGAAGACCGCTCTACTTCTCTCTAGTTTCGAGCACATCCAACCTACTCCCCCGCTGGCATGCTGGTGCTGGTGTCTTGTGAAATCTGCTTTGCCACTTGTGAGGGGGCACACTGAGCAGATGGTCATGACCACTGGGATGCCAGGTAATGAGCAAATGCCTCACATCAGAGTTCCAGGGTCTTGTCACCTCGCCAGGAACGACAGCCTGGCTGTCTGGCAACAGCCCTGATGTTGGGGGAAAGCACACATCTCCCCAATCCAATCCTTAACATAGGTATACTTTCCAATTCTTGCCCCAAGTCAATTCTTCTCACCTTTCAGCTGCAGCGAGCTGGGGTTGGGCAGGTTCCAGGAACCAGACTGATACAGGTGCAGCACCTAGCTGAGCAGTTTCTGGGTTTCGGGAACAGAGTGAGCATATCGAGTGTAGGTTGGGTGATACCCTTCTCAGGCCACGCCTCACTCTCCCATCAATTTTGTTCTCGGTCCACCCCTGCCTCCAGCCTGGCAGCGAATTATCAGCTCCCCCGTCTAAGCTGTCCACCTATTAAAACCAGACTACCCTGAAACCAATGCCACCTCTCCTGCATCCCTCCCACTCACCTTCTCCCACTTGCTTGCAGGAAGGTGGGGGTGGGGTTGCTCAGTAGAAGAGCAGATCAGAGTCATGGAAGGGCTCTGGGAGGACAAGGAAAAAGGGGAACATGAACACTTCGGCTGGCAGTGGAAGAGGGATGAAAACTTGAGATGGAGGGAAAGTAAAGGGACAGGGACTCAGGCAAGCAAGGACTCTGAACAGATTGGAGAAAGAATGAACCTCACCCTATGAAGGAGATAGGAATAAAGAAAGTACAAGATTAGAAAGGACCTTGGAGATCGTCTACTGAATCTCTCACATCCAGTGAAAACACAGAAACAACACCGAGGATGATTACGGCACACTCACTGTTAGTAAAAGGCAAATGGGGACACCTAACTCCTACAATAGCATTCCTTCCCTATGCTCCTCTGCAGTCTGGAATATTTACTGTCTTCCTTTTAGGAATCATTCTGGCAGGGAGGAACCAAAGGCAACCGTTTAAACTTTCAGAAAACCAGACACCTGTGGTTTTGACTGGTGGGAGCCAGTGATGCAGAGATGCCTAACAAAGACCATCTTTGCAGGTCAGGTCCCCGGAGGGCGGTGAGAGGGGCTGAGAGTGGAAGGAGGAGCAGGCATTGGGGTTGGAGGGTACTTCATCTCTTCTGCCACGTTCTTGGATTTTACAAGTGGCAATAAAGGCCAGAGACCTGTGCCAGTGAAGATATTAGGGTCAGAGTGGGAAATAAATTTAAGTACTGATTCCATCTAAAGCTGAGCACTAGCAATGCAATTTCTATCACAAGCAACAATTCTTATTTCTCACCACCCCAAAATAGTAGGCCATGCTCCCGAGCTGATGGGCTGTGACTTGGTTAGTGACTGAGTAGTCTGGACCCACGTTAAGATAAGTACTCGGAACCTCTTGTGGAGGACAGGGAAACGTTCGGGTCAGGTGCCCTTCCAAGGAAGGATTTCTTGCCCCAGCTGCTGGGAGTGGAGTTGTTGTTTGAGCTTCAGCTGTCTGCCCCTTCAGGAATGTCCTCTGCTGAGAGAGCCACCTCACCCAACAGGAAACCCACACCCAGTGACCAGTGAATGCAGGGGTGGAAAAGCCCAGCCATGCAGCCCAATATGGGACAATTCCAGCAGTCCATTTCAGTCCTAGAACTCCCCGCCACAGGGCTGGTCTAGACTGTGGCACTTGCTCCCAAGCCCAACTTCCCCGTCCTTCCTCCGCACCTCCCTGCCTCGGATGGCCACCCCAGCAGCCATCGTGAGCACTGAACTCTGCAGAATTTGTCTCCTGGCAAACCTTCTCTATGATGTCTCGTCCCGCCAGTCTGCTCATGAAGCAGACCTCACATGGCAGCCCCAACTATGGACGTTAACGTCATCAGAAATTCTGAGACCAGATCGATTCCTGGAGCCCCAGAATTCCTCCAAGAATCCACCAACTTTACCTCAGGATAACATTTGTGCAATACTAAGCAAAGAACTGTTTCTGGTAATGCTGTATCCTGAGATCGGCTCTATGCTATTTAATAATATGCAAGAGAGAGAAATATGCTAGTGCTGAATCCCATTCTTTTGATCTGTGGTCCCCAATGTGGTTACAGTTACTATCGTACCATCTGAGTTGAACTGATGATTCTAAGCCTCATAATGTCAAATAAGTCATATTTCAGTAGCACTTCCTACCCACTGCTAAAAATATTGTTCCTTCCCACACAGCTATTCTTAATGAGATATTTCAAGCCACCTGGCACCCGGGGGAGTTCTTAGGCTAATCTGCCATGGAGTCCCACAACACGGAGACTGTACACAACAGACCCCCAGTGGATGCTGGTGTTGGGGACAAGCAGAGCAAGTGGCATCGCAGGTCATTTTGTCCGACAATAAGAGATGTTTTCTTGGAGATGTCATTAGACCCACAGTCAGTAGGACCCTGGGGTGAATCACGGTGCACTGTAGCACGTTTTGCAGTGAACACTCCAGAAGAAGAGCTGGCCCCAGTTACTGGCTGGCTTTCCTCCAGGACCTTAGCTGCTCTTACAGTTTCTGATGAGAACCAGTTTGAAACTTGAACAATTGCTAACTCCCACTGAAATGTAAATGCACCAGGCAAGGCCTCCTCACCAGCTGCATTGCCAACAAATTCCAGCCATTCCGAAGGCACACCACCGTAGCTGACAATTTGCCCTGCTTGCTCTTGCCACCCTCTCTTGATAAATACTAGATTGTTTCTCCTCCTCCTCATCACCCCACTGATCCATGCATGTATTAGGCATCATCTCCCCGGAACATTCCCACTCCTCCTCTCACCCAGGCTGGGTGAGGGGCCCCTTTCTAGGTTCTGCAGCTCCCTGTGCGCACCTATACATAAGAGATGAAAAGCACTTTTGCAACTGTGTGCTCCCCCATGCACTGGGACTCTCTCTTCTCTGTACTCAGTACTCAGCACCGTATTACACACCTCAGCTAAGCACTCCAGCTACGCATTTCAGCTGGCGCTGCAGTAGCAAAAATAAAATGCACTGACTGGTGTGGTCAACCATGTCCAAATAGAACATTTTGTTTCTATTCTTTGAGTCTTATCCTTAAAATGATTTAGGAGTCCAGAGGGTGGTCCCAAAGAAAACAAATCCAAGAACACCTCTGGGTCTTCTCCAGGGAGAGGCAGGACGCACACAGCTACTTGTGCAAGACAGTCCAGTGTCTTAGAGCCCATGGAGGGGCTCCACTCTCTGATTAGAAAATGAGGCCTTTGTCATCAGGAAGAGGTCTAGAAGGAGAGATCAGTATAAAGTCGTCCCTCAGCCATCAGCAGCCCCTGCTTCACACTGGGTCATAGCTGGATCAGGAAGTGACACCAAGAGAAATAAATGTGCTTTCAAGTGGCAGCAGCGTCCCAGAGGGATCCAGTGAGTTCACCAATTCTTCCTCTTCCCATCAAATGCACCTCTGCTCTTGGCCACACTATCCCAGGCCCTGATGCTCACAGGTCGAATAAGGTCCACAGAACTAGTGTAACTAGAGCAGGTACTCAAATCCATGTCTCCTGACTCCAAGTCCAGGCATCTTTACAGAGGTTTTAAATCAGATTTTGGTTTCAGCATTTGCTTTAAGGGTCTTCTAATCCTTATTAAACATTCCAGTTTCTTCCCACTTGCCAAAAAAGAGAAATGATTTGCGGCTCTGACTGAATTCCAGACCTCACAATCAGGAAGGCAAAGCCCGTTGCAGCCGCTGGCTGCCCAGTTGTCACAGATCCTGCCTGGGTTGTTGCACTTGATTTCGGGGTCAAGAGAAAGCAGTAATTTACAACCTGCCTTCACCTGCCAGTGTCATAAAGGGAGTCCACAAGCAATTAGGCACTTCTAATCACTTAATCCACTTTAAATCTCTGCAAGAAGAAGGTAATAATTATGAAGCTCCGATTTGGCTGGTCCTTGGCTGGCTTTCAGTCAACCAGAGTCCTACAAAATATTATCAAACACATTTTTTAAATATTCCTCCAAAGCTTCTGCAGCCCTGAAATTCAAGCCCAGAGCAGAAAGTCAAGGCCAGGAAATAACCTGGGTTTCCTTCTACCCCTTTCCTCTGCAGGAAGCCGAACTGTCTCAGAGCCCCCACTGAGAGGACCTGGGTTATAAATTGGAACCAGACCCCTCATTGTATCACATTCATGCCAGTGACCTCTCCAGCCACTGCTCAGCCCCACACAGCCCCTGACCAAGGCCCCGTGTGGATAGTTCACTGGGGGCTGCTGGATCACAGACCCCACGTGATCCTGTGGCCCATGTCCAGCTCAACTGTACAAGGGGACAGTTGGAAAAGAGTACACACCTCGGAGGGAGCTCAGGAAGAGACAAATGCCATCCCTGTTTCTGCAGGGAGCAGAGGCTTACCAAGGGCGTGGACGCTCCCTCCACCTGCTGAACTGAAATTTCTCCTCTGATCTTTCCAAAGCAGCAGCAAGTCCTAAATATCTCAGGCTTTTTATCTCCAGGTCTTTAGCATGCCTCCAGCCTTCAACACCCACAATGGCTATTCTGTAGAAACGCATTATTTATTCAACAGCCGCCGGCTTTATGTACTCAAGGGTCACACCCGAGACCGATCCTTGTCTTCTTTCTGGGAAATTTGTGCCTGCGAGACACCAATACATCCTGGTGATACGAGAGACTCAAAGAGAGACCACCCCAAGAACTATTTGTGAAACAAAACTAGCCTGAATGGATTTGCTGCCGACTTTGATTTTTGGTTGCTTGGGCAATTTGAGGCATGATGGGAAAATAAATCCAGCAAGGCAATGCACTAGTTTTCAGGACCCGTCCCTTCCCCTGTTCCCCTCGGGTTTATAGGCTGTGTATACACTGCATCCAGAAAACCAGGACTCACAGAACTGGGATCGGAACAATTCAGCCAAAGCCCAACCAATGGACATTGAGCATCTTCTTCAGCCCAGTCTGGGGGCCTCTGAAAAATGCCCAAGGGTACCACCAGCACACCTGACACCCAAAAAGTGATGAAGAAGGGGAAATTGATAAATAAAATGTAGGTTTTAAATGAAACAATAGTTTACCTTGCGTTAGCAACAAAACTTTCTTTCCAAAGTTAAGATGCGATGATCCCACGTAGCATCATCACATCTTAAATTCACCTGGGGTAGTACAAGTATCTTTATCTCACAGATGACAGTGTGAAAACTGAGGCTTACAGAAAGTGAGTGACTTGTCTCATGTCACGTGGTCTGTGGCAAGGTCAGGGTAAGAACTGGGGCGCCCGTGTCATTGGTATAGGTGGACATAACAGGATTCCTCCAGAAAGTAGGGCCACAAGGTGACCTCAGCACTGTGGACTGCGTGTTGATAGCACAAATGCAGAGGTACCGGGTGCCCTGTGCCCCAGTCGAGAGGCCCCTTTAGATTCAGTCTTGGTGAACATGATCGCAGATGCTGGCTGAGGCACTGAGTTGAAAATCAATCACCAATAAATGAATATCACATCTCCAGCCCTTTTGGCCTCATCTTTCAATGAGTTCAGTTCCCGCATTCCTGTAAAACTTGGACCTTCTGCTAAAAAGAAACGTGTGGATACCCTGGACCTGTTCCCAGATCGATACGGCCAACCAGCCTCAAACAGAATATTGTAAGCATCTTCATTATTTTCTAAAGCTTTGCTTCTCCAGAAAAAAATACTCTCCTTTTGAGATTCGCCCCTCTGCTGATTGCCCATGGAAGAGGACAAAAAGTTAAGAGCTGTGAATGCTTATCTCCAGGCAATTACAAACACACTGCCCTCAGGTTTCTGGTCTCTCCTAGCTGCTGTGTGCCAACTGTGGACTTTGCTGCCTCTGCAAGATAATGCAGCCCTTGCCGCAGTTGGTGAAATGCTCTAGGAGACCTGCAGGTTGTGGCAGCTTCTGAAAAAACAGCAGCGTCCTGTAATTTCACTGCAGGCAAAACAATTGCTTGTGTTTAGGTAAGGTAGCCCTGACATGGCAAGAGCCCCAAGGTACCATGGCAAAAACATAGCGCAAACCTGTGTTCACTGTCGCAAGGCATCTTGAAAAGCTTGTTATGAATTGTCTCAAAATCACAGGCTTTAAGTGCACAAGGCTAGTTTTTAAAAGAAAAAAAAACTCCAGTATTAGGGGGCAGTGAGGGTGAAAATGTATTTAACAAGGAGAAAGCCAAGCATCCATTAGGACCAGCCCCAAAAGGAGGCAAGATGTCAAAAGACAGTAGCAGCCGTGCGGGTTCCACACAGGGAGGAAGCAGGAGCCCTCCTTGTCTGTGAATCCTGAAATTCTGGGGTTGCACTTCGGCCTCTTTAGAGAGATAGCAGGTCCACATTAGCCTTCAGGGGGCACCAGAAAAAGAGCAGGAGGATCTGCCAAGGTGGTACTCGGACCTGCCGGCTCTAACTAAGACCTGGGAGCTGTCTTCCAAAGAGGGTCCCCAAATAACACTTGTTTTCTTTTCATACAGCCTTTCACCTACTTTTGTCTCCTCAATCCACTCCACCAGACCCTCCCACTCAGCTCCAGCTCCGTACACCCTTCTGGGACAGGAGGAGACAACGAAGGGTGAGGAGCTCAGGTCTGGGGGCCAAGGAGGCCCGTTCTGCAGAGCGAGAGGGTTCCCTGGGCAAGGCTGTAGCTGCTTTGGAGCTCCTGGAGGCTGCCTCTGACCGCCTGACTCTGGATTCCATAATTAAATCACGGGGCGTTTGATCACCTCCTCAATGCAGAGTAATTAAAATCGCCGCACTGTTTGTTTTTCATTTCCTTTGATAAATGGTGACAACTGGTACTGAGCAAAGCAGAATGTTCACCCTCACTCACCCCAGGCTCCCCACTTTCCATGAGCACCCTGATTCTCTTTGGGTGAGTGCTGAGTCAGGAACTATAGGAGTAGGGTGGGCCTGGCCCAAAAGCAGGCACTTGGCAGGAGGGCCCCAAATGGCTGCTGGGAAAACATTTGAGGACGACCGCTCAGGGAGAGCTGTCCCTTTCAGCCTTTTAAGGGTAGAAAGATAAGACCTTGTTTTAAATGATAAAACTTCAAGTGTAAGTTCACTCTTCTGTTGGCTTTTCAATGCATCCCCCTTTCCTAAGCCCTTATGTTAAAAAAAATGGGGGCAATACAGCCACGCTGGAGAAACAGCTTCTCAGTGTTCCATCTCTCCATCCTCAGAGTGGGTACCGCCTTATTTGCCCTGCCTATCACACTAAGGTGTTCTGAGACTTAAACCACATGTTATACATGAAAATGTTCCACAAGCCACAAAGTTCTGCGGGATGTCAGTAAGTTCCTTGCATTAATCATGCCTCCCTGAGATTTTGAGTGAAAAAGAGAAAGAATTCATTCGGCTGGTTTCCAAGGCAATTTGGTTAAAGCAGGGAGCACTGAAGAAGGGCAGGAAAGGGGAGGAGGTGGGAGGGCAAAAGCTGTCTCAGGGAACTGTCCGCACCTCCCCCTTCCACACTGCAGAAGGTGCTCCTCTAGGCTTGAGCCAGTCAGCTGGCCTCCCCTGTCCACACTACTTTCCCAAAGAGCTCTGCCACACTGGCACCTGCAAGAAAAATGCCCCTCCCCTAATACCTTCAATGTGCTCTGTAATTGGGTTGTGAAGCAAATGAAAGCACCTGCAGAGGTGACTTCTGTCCTGGGAGTTTTCTCTGGCATCACCTCTACGTGGCAGCTTAAGTCCATCCGCCAGGCATGGACTGAGCCTGCTTCAATTAAGTCTGGTGCCTGCAGGGCTCTGGCAAGAAAACCTGAGGTCAGTCCCTCCTGGCCTCCAGAGCGTGCCAACCCACCCATGGACTTTGTGAAATCTATTTCAACACCACACACGATATGGCCTCTAACTGAAGCCCCAGACTTTTCCTCAGAGCCGCAGGGACCAGGCAACCTTCTCTTGATGGGTAATTTTGAAAATGAAAAGAGGTTTGTCTGCTGAAACTCTGGATTTAGGTGCTACTTCTGCCCACCTCCTCTCGCCACCAGCTGTCCTGGAAAAGAGACGTTAACCCAGTAAGGGAAAATGAAATCTGAAGGTAGACAGCATCTCTCCGAGGGAATCTATCCTCTTCCAAGCCACACCAGGCAGTAAGAAAGAAGGCCGCCCTAAAGGTACAATGTTTTCTCCACGTGGAAGTCACACTCCACTCCATAACCCCAATTCCACACTCGTGGCCAGTGTGATCACGTCAGGTTTTCTACCTCAGCATCCCCAGAATGCAATAAAGTTTGCACAAGGAATGCCACCAATGCCACCAACACCCGAACACATAGTGGTTAGTTTCAGTTCTACGGCGGAACTTACGGGAACCGAAAAGTTTGGAGAAAAGTGGGAGGTGACTGAGGCAGAGGCCGAACAGCGGTGCATAACAAAGTGGAAAAGGTGTGACTGCTGACTCTGTCATGTGCTGGTCACAGCACTTTGGGCGAGTTATGTGATCTCTGAGCCTCAATTTACCCATCAATAAATAACAACACCACATCTCATCATTGTGGTGAGGGGAAAAAAGAACATAAAGTGCCTAAAAGCTTGGTGTATAGTTGAGATCAAGCAAATGGTAGCTACTATCATTTCTATTGCTATCAATAATATCACTGATTTGAGTGGGGATTGCATAATCCTTCAGCCATTCCCTTCCTCAACTCAGAAGTCCCTTCACCATGATTCCTGATCACAAAGACTAAGTCAACGCCTGCATCATTTCAGCCAGCCCCGAAGAGTGTGTTTTGGAAAGGGCTCCAGACACGGCACCAAGGAGAGCTCAGGGGTCCCCTGCACATCAGTTCTCTCTGTTCCGGGCAGATGGCAGGTCACGCAGGGAGGACAAGCTGCTGCCAGGCTGGTGGGTGCCACCTCATGCTGCCATCACAACTTGCTAGGTCAAACCTGCACAGCAGTTTGGAGAGACACAGAGAACCCGGCCTGCAGATCTAGAAATGGGTGCAGCTGGGAAGGGCTGTGGGAGGAAGAAGCTAAACCTGTCAGCTTCTCCCCCAGTCTGCACCGGCCGTGGCTGACCGCAGGCCACTCTCAACACAAAGTTGCCCTGTTCTCATCACCTTTAAACCAATTAAACATGGCCAGACACTCCAAGAAGAACAGTCTTCTTTTTTGATTTTCTGAGTACTTGCATTATTTACTTGTAACATGTTTATAAGTAATGACATTCCTCCGCCTACCTCTTTCCCACAGATTCAGGAAGAAAGAGTAAGATAAAATACTATAAGCTTCCCGGGAGAAAGAGATAAAAGATGATATATTTATATATCTTTGGATCCAAAAAATTGCATGCTGGTTACCCAATCATGCCACCTATCTCCTAGAGAACGCACACCTGACCTGATTACTATCCTCTACCTCGGTCATCCGCACACATCCCCATGAGTGGGTGGGGCTATGAATAGAGGATAATTCACCAAATTCACCAGATGGCATTACTCACTCCATCTTCTCTGCTTCCAAAACACCATAATGAGAGAGAGGGATAAATATGATTGTCTCTGTGTATGCGTGCGTGGCTCATTCATGAGGATCTCCTTCAACACCTAAGTCAGTGTCTTGCATGGAACAAATACTTGACCAATATCTGCTCAATTAAATTGTGGTTTATATGCCTGAATATCCAAGAGGGCTCAAACCTCACTTTAATCCAAAGAGAGCTACTGAATATCATCTGTGAATTCACTGGCCTCAAAGTTTCCCATCTCAGCAAATGCTACGATTCACCCAGCTGCTCAGGACAGAAGCCTCAGATTCCTCCTTGGTCGCCCTTTCCTTTCTACCCATACCCAATCTATTAGCAAGACACACTGCTTCTGACTCAAAAACAGATCCTGGACTTGACAATATATGTCAAGTCTTTGGCAGTCTATCTGGAGCCTGAGTTGCCATCATCTCTCACCTGGACTTCTGCAAAGTACCTGTTCCCCTAGCCTCCATGTTGACATGTTAGGACCACTCCTTATGGTGGCTAGAATGAATTCACCAGCCCTCCAGACACTGTCACACCCCTGTTTAAAGCTTAGCAAAGCTTCTCAGGCAATGAGAATAGAATCCAAACTCCGTACCAGGCCCATGACCCTATCTGAGCTGGACCCTACCTGCCTCTTCAGCCAAATCTTCCCCTACTCTCTCCTCCTCACTCACCACCCTCCAGCTGTGCTGGCCTTCCCTCTGTCCACTCAAAGGCACCAGGCTTATACTTGGAATGTTTATCCACCAGATTTTCACCTGGCTACCTTCTTCCAAATATGACCAAGCCCCCATCTATGCACTCCCTACCCGTCCCCCTGTTGACATCGCTGTCCACCACATCACCCCATTTTCTCTGCTTTAGACTGCATACCAGTATATACAGTGATGTAATTTTTATGTTTATTGTCTAACTCCTCCTCCCCACAAAAAAAACTTAAGCTCTTTAGATAGAGAGTCACTCTACCTTAAGAATAGTTGTATCCCCAGGGCCTGGAATGCCACTGGATACATAGTTTGCACTCAATTAACATTTATGAGCTGACTAAATTAAGTGGCTTGATCTAGTGCTGTCTCCAGTATCCAGGTTCTCTCTCACTGAAGGTAGTTTTGCACACTCATGTATATTTATAGACCACTGGGGGAAGGGGAGGAAAGAAACTCTCCAGAGACATTATGCAAACCCTCAACATTATAACTATCCTAACAGGCTAGCAGTTTGCACACACATTCTCCTCTTACAAAATATTCCAGGTCAGCAGTTAAACTTTTTTGTCTCAGGACCCCTTTACATACTTAAAAAGTTTTGAGAATCCAAAAAGGCTTTTGTTTACGTGAGTCCTATCTATTAGTATTTACTGTGATAAAATTCAAAACTAAGACATTTTTAAATATTATTTAACAACACACTTTAAAATAACAATAATAAACCATTATGTCACATATATAATATATTTACATAAACTAACTATATTCCAAATGCAATGTGATATTCTAGATATGATCCTGGAACAGAAAAAGGACATTAATGAGAAAAATTGTCAAAGCCAGATAAAGTCTACAGTTTAGTTCATCGTTATGTACCGATAATAATTTCTTAGCTTTGACAAATATACCATAGCAACATAACATGTTGACATTAGGGATAATGGAGAGAAGGTTATACAGAAACTCTTTGTACTACGTAACTTTTCTATTAATGTAAAATTATTTCTAAATAAAGGATTTATTTTTTAAAATTGTATTTAAAAAATTTGTGTGAAGAATAGCATTTGTTGACATCTTTGCAAATCCCTTTTATGCCTGGCTTAGTGGGGAGAGCTAGATTCTAGAATCTGCATTCAAACTGTTGTCATGTGCTGTTTTAGTTCAAGTGTATGAAGGCCATACAGTTCACACAGACATGTAGTTGGGAAAGGAAAGATTTACTAGCCCTATCATGTAATTATGGATCCTTTCTTCTTTGATATTGCACCAAAATTTGACAAGGGGTAGCTTCTTAAGTGATAGCTACATTGTGAAATGTGAAACTGTATCAGTGAACTCTTTGTACTCTGTTACATTAAACTCTGTTGATTTATCTTGCATTTTGGATGCATCTTCTACCAATTGATTTTATAACAACATGTATTGATCATTTGGAAAACAGTTCACTGAGTTATGTAAATTTTCCAAATGTTGACACATTCCATTATACAAGATCAAAAAAAAAAAAAACCGCATTAGTTATATCAACCATCTCTTCAGAAAAGTCTTTAAGGTTTGGGAAGTTGTCAAGTTCATTGTAATAGATATAAATTTTCCAAAATTTAATTTTCCCTTGAATGCTTGAATTTTATCACTGGCAAAATATACAATGAATTGTAGTTCTTAAAATGTCAGGCTCTTTTCATTCAATTTTTTTAATGTTTCCCAAATATTTAAATCTGAATGGCCACAGTTTGTCTACAACCCATTTTTTTCCAAGTAAAAATGGTGTTCCATAGAGGAGACTCCAGGTCAGTTCACAGCTCAACTTTGCCTCAAGACAATCTTTGTATTACTAGTATGAAACAGAAGTCTTTTATGCATCATTCCTACTTTATCACACAGGATATTTTTTAAAGTGTACACAAAGACTGACATTTAATGAACACCATAAGGGAGACACAAATTAAAACCATAATGAGATACCACTTCACACCAGTCAGAATGGTCATCATAAAGAAATCAAAAACAACAAGTGCTGGCAAAGTTGTGGAGAAAAGGGAACCCTAGTGTACTGTTGGTGGGATTGCCAACTGGTGCAGCCATAATGGAAAACAGTGTGGAATTTCCTCAAAAAACTAAAAATGGAACTGCCTTTTGACCCAGCAATTCCACTGCTAGGATTATATCCTAAGAATCCTGAAATACCAGTTCAAAAGATCCTATGCATCCCAATGTTCATAGCAGTGCAATTTACAATAGCCACGTGCTGGAAGCAACCTAAGTGCCCATCAGTACATGAGTGAATCAAAAAGCTATGGTACATTTACACAATGGAATTCTATGCAACAGAAAGAAAGAAGGAGCTCCTACCCTTCATGACAGCAATGTATGGAACTGGAGATCATTATGTTAAGTGAAATAAGCCAGGTGGTAAAAGACAAATACCATATGATCTCACCTGTGAGTGGAACCTAATCAAAACAAACAAGCCAGAAAAATAGAACCAGAGACATGGAAATAAAGAACAAACTGAAAGAGATCAAAGGGGAGGGAGGAGGGGGATAATGGGAGAAAGAAGGGGAAGGGTCAAGTCAAGGAATGTGTATAAAGGACCCATGGACAAAGATAACTCAGTGGGGAGGGTGCTGGGGGGTGGGTGACGCAGGGCAGGCAGGGTGCAGGGAGGATTGAATGTAAGAGGTGGGAGTGGGTAGGATGCAGGAGAGTAATGGGGGAAAACAGAAACAACTGTAATTGAACAACAATAAAAGAAAGAAAGAAAAATTTCTAAAACTTCACCTAGGACTGAAGTGGAACTGGCAGTTTTGGGTTTTGTTTTTATTACTACAAATGTGTGGCAGTTGCACTGACTTCTACTACAGTTTAGTGTCATTGCTTCGATTTGAGCTAAGGCACCAGCAATGTTAATCATCTTTGCTCCTTCCTCATTGTCCAAGTTTTAACCCAATGGAAAAGGCAAATGACACCTTAATATTATTATGATGATAACTTTAACCTCATAGACTTTCTGCAGGGATCTTAGAAAACCCTAATGGTCATTGGACCACATTTTGTGACCACTGTTCTAAGTGATTTGCCAGTGTAATACCCCCAAATGCAAACATTTATTGAGCACCAACTGTATGTAGGCCTACTTCTAAACTTCTGGGGCTATTGAAGTTAAGATGGCACAAAAAAAAGACAATGTCCCTTTCATGGGAGTTCAAAATATAGTTACGTAAACAACAGATAAATAAAAGAATCCTGAGGAGTATAAGGTAATGTCAGTGATGATGACAAACTGGAGATTGCAATAGGAATTCAAAGTGCTGAGGCAATGAGGACCGTGGACCTGCCCGAGTCAGATTAGTTAGGCAGGGATCCCGGGAGTCAGCCCTTGGCAGAGTCAGCTCCAGCTTCCGGATTTCTCCTCCCACCTCATTCCCAGCCATCAACCTAATGTAGATTCTGAAGACCCAAGCCTCAGCTCAAAGTCTCCAGGTGGGGCTGGAGCCAGCACAGGCAGAGAGGAAGGATGTCAGCAAGATGTGTAAGACGGTTTCTGGAAGTTAGAACAGTACAGAAGAGAAAGGCAAAAGCCCCTGGTCAGGTACCAAGAGTGGCCAATTTCCACATTTGGGTGAGATAAAGAAGGAAGAAAAGGAAATAATGTGATATGCTCCAAGAGGGCTAATTATTGGGAAAAAATAGTTGATTGAATGGGTGACCAACATTCAAGGACAGGTAGGGCATTTCTGAGAAGGGTTTATGCCAGCTGAATACTGTATACCAACAATAGCGGAAACTCCCACAGCTAATTTGAACACAGTGTTATTTATGGTTTTCCTTCAGTCCCTGCTGTTTGTGTTCATTTCAAATGACACTAGACTTCAAAACTTGGCCACCAGCCCACTTAACTTAGGCTCTTCATAAATGGTTTGCCCAGATCAGACACGACGTGAGCCTGCATCATTTTTCTGACAAGCTGTGGTGTTTCACCCTGCAGAGTCAGGATGCACTGAATCTTAGTGGAGCCCAGCAGAGTCCATCCCCATGGTCATGGGCTTGTCTGTTGGCTGCTTTAATGACCCTTGTGCCAAATGACTTAGAATTCCTCAGGATCTCAGTGACTAGAGTTGGATGATTCCAGAGGACCAGAAACACCTTCAGCAGAGATACAAACTACTTCTTTTCCAGTGAATCCATAGGCTCAGGAGGGGTGGAGAACCACCAAATTCCACCACAGAGCCAAAACTGGGATGAGAACCAACTGGCAGGGAAACTGCAGCATTTCCCCAAACAGAATTGACTAGTGATAAATATTGATGATAGTAAAACTTATCTTTTAATGTCTACCCACCACTTACATGGGTAGCTCTAGCCTCCAGCATTTTGATGCTATCATTATGCTCACCACCACCTTCTAAAGAGTGGTGCCACCTAGTTACCCCTCCCACAAGACCCCCATGCTCCGAATAGTGCATGATCCCCAGTAAGGTTTAGTCCCCATTGGTTATGTGGGACAGGGAAGGGGATACCATGAAGTCTAATCATATTGTTCCTATCTCTTTACTTGCATTTGTCTCAACTCTCTAAATAGATGGTGGGCCTTTAGGATGGATATATTGGGTGACAAAGGAATATAGAAATATTAAGTATAATTCAGAGAAGAGTTAACTGCTGGAGTGGGTGTCCTGGGATGGCTTAGAATTGAAGAGCCAATACAAGGTGGGAAGAATTGGGAAGAAAAGACAAAGGGTAAAAGATATTCCAGGTGAAGGAGAACATTATAGGCAAGGGCATGGAGAGAAATGTTTGTACATTATGTTATGTGTACCATCATGGCAGGAGCACAAGGTGAAAGCATGGAAATTAACGCAGGTAACATAAGAGAAGTAGGTTGAGATCATAACATATAGGAAATTGAATGTCAGATAGCTAAGCACTGCGGAAACAAAGTGATTTCGACTACTACAGCCCAGCAGGTACATACAAGGGAAAGTGGTAGCACAAAGGAGAGAGGTATCAACCCTGAAGACTTCATCACTGAGCATCTAGGCACAAAGGTTGTCCTATTTCCCCACACAGACATTGGGAGATGAGCAGAAAAGCACTTTCCAGAGACAGGGAACAGCATAAGCAGAGGCCTTAGAACTTGAACAATATTTGGAACTCAGAAGACTACAAGCAATAAAATATGGCTAAAAGGGAATGTAAGGGAGATGTGGGAGCTGGTACTCTAGGTATGGACAGGTGCCAACTCAGGGAGGGTCTGGTCAGTTGGCAGTTTCCAATGTACACTAACTCCAATGGGCACAAGGAATTCACAAGGGACCTCAGGGGCTTCAACTGTCAGGAAGGACAATGGGAATGATGAATAAGTAGGTTCCGACCTCCCTTCCACCAGAGGAGCTCTGCTCTAATGAAAAGTTCTCCACTGCAGTCATAACTAAAATTGTGAAAACTCCTGATATCGGTGTTGTTAAAAATTGTCAGCAGCAAAGGACTGCGGTGACCAGGAAGCTACCAGGGCAATACCAGCAGCATGGATACCTGATGGAAGGGAAGGAAATGAAGAGATTACCACTTAGTTCAAGTGAGAGTTGATCAAGGCTGGACTATGACTATTTAAAACAAAAAAAAAATAAAAAAATAAAGATATGTTGCTAAGAGACAATGTCAAGAAGGGATTCATTGGGATTTAATGGCTAATTATACATAAGGAGCCACAATGGGATTTCACTACACATCAACTAAACTAATTACAATTAAAAGTCTGACAACAGCAAATTTCGGGAGGAGTCTTCTAAACCTTCACGCATTGCTGCTAGGAGTGAAAATGGCATATTAACTTTGAAAAACTGTTCAGCAATTGTTGTTAACATAAAAGAGAGGCCTACTTCATGACCCAACTCTTTTACTCCTATATATCTACCAAAGAGAAATGAAATTATATACCCCCCAAAGACCCATATAACAATATGCATATTAACTTTGCTCATCAAAGTAAAAAATACAGGAAATATCTCATATATTCATCAACTGGAAAATGGACAAGCAATTTTTAGTATATTCATATAATGGAATGCAACTCAACAATAAAAAGAAAGGCACTACCAAAATAAGGAATGATATCAAAAAATATATATGTGTAGTAAAGGAAGCTAGACATAAAAAAGTACATAATATAAGATTGAATTTATATGAAGTTCAAGAACAGGCAACACTAAAACTACTCTGTGTGAGAGAAATCAACAATGGTTGCCCCTGGGGAGGGGGAGTTATTGACTGCAAAAGGGCAGGAGCAATGTTCAGTGGTATTAGTCACGTTCTATTTTTAATTTAGGTGAGAGTTACACAATGTAAACATCTGCCAACACTCATTGGACTCTACATGTAAGATCTATGCATTTTACTATATACTTCAATGATTTTCCTTCACATGAGGAAACTAGAGTAAGGCAAAGTCAAAGGTGACTCCAGAATTCAACTGGACAGATAGGGGAAAAAAAATTGCCACTAATGAAACAAGGAAATCGGTAAGGGGGTAAAATGGTTCTGATTTCCACCTTTTTAAAAACTTAGTCTTTATATTTTGAAATATTTGGGGTTTTTTTCTTTTGCCTTCTCTTAGATCATAAGCTCCCTGAAATCTCCTTAAAACAAAAACTGGGGCAGAACAAACCCTCAGTCACCGGATGTTGCCTTGGCATTGAGATCACGTGGCGATTTTTCCTCTTCCCTCTGGAACCTAAGATTGACAGGTTTAATAAGCAAGTGTATAGAAGCCTTTATGAATGACAACAGGTCAATATTACTGCTGCTTGAGAAGATGGCTTCATTTCTGTGGCTCTTACATCCAATGCTTTGACCCAGAGGAATGACTTACTAGAAGATTTTAAGTTCTGTGAAAGGCCAGCTACACAGATGGTATGAGAAGGGTTTCCCATACCCCTTAGCTCATATTATCTGCTCCACCCACAAATAGTTCACCTCAGTTCTCAAGGTGCCAGCAAACTCCCCTCATTAGAAACTCCTTCTCCTCATACCTCCCCTTCTGCTCTCACTCACCATGTTCACCTGCCTGACTCTTGTCCTCTTTGTCAACGTGATCAAACACATGAAATCTGTCCATACTAATTGTGTATGTGTTCCGGCCAGTTACCTGCTCTGTAAGACAAAAGGTGGCCTTGCAGGACAGCTGTGTTTATGATCAATGGTGAAGCATGTCATGTCCTGTCATCCTAATATCATTAAAATACATTTTGCTCACACCTACCTTGGAGGGAAGGGGGACTCCTGAGGTCCAAAGAAAACCTCTGTAATTGCTCTTGACCACAGAGTAAACTCTATGTAAATACTGTTTCCTCTCCAGCTGGGCCAGGGCTGCTGGTGCCTGCCTTGCCATTCCTGATCTCAGCAACTTCAGAAGGATTGTGCTTTTCAGAAAAAATGGATTTATGCAAAATAACCAAAGAAGCCACATGCCAACCTTCAAGGCCTCCTGCCTTAGAAGCTGCAGGGAAAGCTACCCCAAGGTAACTCTCCTTACAGGGAGGGTCACCCTCACCCTCATCAGTGAATCAAGAAACTTAACCAGTGACACAAATCCAAAGAAAAGTGACACTTCTTCCTTTTTCTCTCTACTCCCTAATCTCCCCTCAAGCAGTACCTACATGGAAACCTAAATCTTCAACCTCTTAAAATCCATGAGAGTGGCAGTGGAAGAGTCTAGTAACATACACACACATATAGAATGAGGCAAAAGTAGGTTTAATAATCCATAAATAGCCCTGGCTGGTGTAGCTTAGTGGATTGAGCATGGGTCTGTGAACCAAAAAGTTGCTGGTTTGATTCCCAGTCAGGACTCATTCCTGGGTTGCAGGCCAGGTCCCTAGTGCATGGTGCTCAAGAGGCAACCACACACTGATGTTTCTCTCCCACTCTTTCTCCTTCCCTTCCCCTCTCTCTAAAAATAAATAAATAAAATCTTTTAAAAATAATCAATAAATAATAATACAAGAATAAACTCTGTTTCACATACTCACAACTGTAAACCTACTTTTACCCCACCCTTAGGGATTCTGAGTTTATTGTCAGACAAGGAAAAGTCTAGGCTCAGTAATTGCCTTCAGTGGGCTTTTAACATAAGCAAAACAACTCTGATTAGGAGCAGAATCTCAAGATAAGCTGGAGTAACTCTGCTACCAGTCTGTACACATCCTGACAGGTGTCGAAGCAAACATGGGTGTTCACAGGAGAGACGCAGCAATGGCAATGGTGGTATTACAGCTACAGCAATAGAAGAATAGAAGTTACCCTGCAATATAACCAAGCCTCTAGATAACCGTGAACAGCCAAGTTATGTCATAGGAGGTAAGCAGAGTAAGAGGGTCGGAGGGATCACAGCACTTCACATGTTAATGTAATCATTTCGTGGACACTCATTCTTCCATATCTCCCAGATCTACTTTACAGCCGCACTACTCAATCAACTTGAAATTACAGAAAAAGATGTGATTAGATTAGTCTGAGGAAAGAGGTTGCTAATTCTATTTACAGAGAAGTGACAAAATTCTATGTGAAACAGCAAAAAGAATAAAGACTTTGTGACTATTTGGATCAAGGACTACTCCCAGCTCTAGGATCTGTGCCTGGAGCAAGTCACAGATCATGTCAGCATCACTTTCCGCATCTGAACACATGGGTAATGTTTGCTTATACACAGTGTTTGATAATGACCCCTGGCACAAAAGGCTTTTTCCTAGAGATCTTTCAATCCAAAAAATATTAATAAGCATCGCCATGGTTTTAGCACCAGCCTGAGGTGGGCCAGAGGCTTCATCAAATGAGTGGCAGCCAAACTGACCCAGACACAAGCCAGTACTCACCACAGCCATTGTTACACTTCGCCCTCCCACCCTACATTTACAGAGATGATTAATTTATTGACTAGAACAGACATATTTTCACTTCCTACAATACCCAATGTCGTTTTAGGTGCTTTCAAAAGGTGTGTTATTCCCTTTCATTGTGACATCTTTTAATGCTTGTTTCCAGGACCACGCATGAAGCTCCACGAAGAGCCATGGCTGACAGTGACACAGAGCCTTGGACATGTGAGTTGGTCACTTTGAGCATTAGGACAATGACCCCCCAATTTTTTCATCTCATGGAGAATTTTCACAGAAAACACAGATCACATACTACAGTGTCTCTCATGTTACTGGGAAGAGTTTCAGCTTTACCCCAAAAGGTCAACAGATACTCTTGAGCAACTACTTACTTGCTTCAAAACTGAAGATGCAACAAACCAGGCTCTGACCCTGCTCTCATGGAGCCTGCAGTCTAGAGGGGAGGGGTGACTGCAATATAACAAGATAAAAACATCTCACTGGGCAATGTGTGGTGCTATATGAGCCCCACAGACACCATTAAAGCTGCAATTGGGAAGGCCAGGAAGAGCTTCCTGGAGGAGGAGGCAGAAGGAAGACCCAAAGGGCAGCAGGTCTCAGGTCTCCTCACAGCCTCAAGGAAGGCCTCCCCAACTCTCCTCTCAGTCTAAATTAGGTCCTTCTCACACTCTCTTAGAGTCCGTGTTTCTTCCCTTACTTATCACCATTTGTATTTATGTATTCACACTTAACACTGGCCTCCTCAACTAGTTCAGAACTCTGTATCAGGGGAGGGCCCATGTCTATTTTGTGTACCAGCATTTAGTCCAGGGCCTGGCACATGCCAACTGCTCTGTAAATGTATGTTGGATGAAGTAGGACTCAGAAGCCTGTTCTAGGCAGAAAGAATGAGCTGTGCCAAGGGTGGAGGGTTGAAAACAGATGACGCATTCAGGGAGTAGATAGCCATTCTGGTGACCCAGTGGTCATAGTGCGGGGAGGGGCAAGAATAGCACCATGAGATGAGTCTGAGGAAAAGGCAGTGAACAAACCAGATAGTGTCATGTAAACCTTATGGAAAAGTCTGGTCTCATCCCTGGCTGGTGTAGCTCAGTGGATTGAGCACGGGCTGGGAACCAAAGTGTCCCAGGTTCGATTCCCAGTCAGGGTACATGCCTGGGTTGCAGGCCATAACCCCCAGCAACCGCACATTGATGTTTCTCTCTCTCTCTCTATCTCTCTCTCTCTATCTCCCTCCCTTCCCTCTCTAAAAATAAATAAATAAAATCTTTAGAAAAGTGTGGTCTCCATCATGAGGACAATGTGGACTTTTGAAGAATGTTAAGTAGAAAAGTGAGGTGATCAGATTTGTATTCATCTTACTACAGTGTAGAAAATATTCACAAAGAACCCAGACTGGAAGTGGGAAAATGGTTATAAGTGTATCTATGAAACCACATGACAAATTATGGTGAGCCTCTCTCGAAATGGAAACAAATTTTGGGGAAAATAGAGGTACCAGAAAATCAGTGGGAAGTAGAGCCTGCTTGTGTCACGGATCCTTTGAAAGATGCACTTGAAGAAAAAGGAGGAGTCAAGAACCATGCCCTGGCATTTGGCTTGGACGGTGCTGCCATTCACTGTGACAGAGGACAACCCAAAGGAGGTGGAAGGTGAGGCAGGGAGACGGGATGTAGACAGTGGTTTCAGTTTACACCTGGATACATGTAAGTTTCTATAGAGTTTGCAAGTAGAAATTCCTAGGAAATAACTGAGTACACCAGAGTGGGGCAAATCGGAACAAGAACCAGAACAAAGATACAGATTTGAGGAAAATCCATATAGTGCTGGTCACTGAAATAGGGAATAGATTAAATTCCCCCCAAATTAATCAGAATAGTATACTTTTATGAGATACCAATTATGGGAGGCCTTGTGAAGGTCATTAATTTGTGTAAGAACCCAAAGTAAAGCTATCTATTGTGAATACTCATGATCCAGTATTCGTGCAAAGATTACACACACACACACAATTTTATGGCAGTACTGACCTATATAAAATAATTGTCATACATTATTACTTGCTCAGCAATTAAATTATAAAGTCCTAGAAAATGGGATGCATTTTATCCATATTTTATTCACCTTCGTATCTCTTGTGCTTTGCCCAATGTCCAGCACATAAAAGGTGCCCAAGCAACACCTGTGTACAGCATTGAATTGAATGCTTTGATTAAAAGACTTTCTGAATTCCTTCCCAGAACATGGATGAATTTGACTTTTGCTTAGATGAAATAAACCAGAGTTGTGTGTTTCGGGCCCAGGAAATCTGGATCACTTCAGCCTCCAAAGGCATTTTCCACTCACCAGTATCCTGAAAGTCATCAGAAAACAGCCTATGTTGACATTCAATTTCCCATTGAGAGTTTCCCCTTCTCCCCTGAGTATACTATATGTACACGCACAGACTGAATACATTACTAAAACCTTACATACCTGCAAGTGTTTGCATCCAAGAAAGTTGGGGAGAAATAGAGGGAAAAAATGAATCTCTGGTTAGTGGGGTATCGGGCAAGGTGGCCCTAGCGTGGGTGGACATGCTGGCAGACCTCAAGTCCTCCCCGTGCAGGTGGGAAGGGTCGATTCGATGACCAAGGTAAGAGCTAAAACATCTTAGTGGCAAGGGCAAGAGAGGTCAAGTGTCATGCTTGTCCTGTGCAGCCTGGGTACCAGCCACAACTCACAGCAGCCACAAACTGGTGACAGTGTCCTGATCCTTCATCTAAATTCTTTGTCTCTGTGACCACAGTGGGGCTGTGCCCTGTCGGAGTGACTGGACTTTTGATGCATTGTGATGGTACAAGCTGAATTTGAACAAACATGGAGACAGCCTCTAGCATGTTAAGAGATGGCTGTAAAAAGTCTACGAAATTATATTTCTCAAAAACTGAACTATATGTCACAACATATTAAAAATTGAAAGCACACTGAAGCTGATTTGGATGATATGAAATTCCAATATTATACTGGGTTCCTAAAAATATAAAATCCTGAACACTTTTATTGAAACACATTGAAATTCTTTTTCTATTTAGGAAGTCAGTTCTCTAAATACAGGAGTGGCATTGTGCACAACACAGAATTTTACTGAATGAATTCTGAACAGGATCAGACAAAGATGCAAAATTAAATCCTATTGGCAAATTTTGATACAATGTTCCCTAAAAATGTCTTTTTTGTGTGTGGATATCTTTTGGCAAAGGCAAGGGCTGAAAGAATCAACCTTTTGCTGAATTCACAAGTTCTCAATGACTCCTAGCAAGATAAGCAAATGCCACTTTTTTCCACTCTGGAGCTTCACACAACTTTTTGCACTACAAAGCCCTTGACAAAAAGAAAGTTGTGAATGCAGAATGAAATGTGCCAAGACTAATACCACTCAGAAAACCTCCCCTTTAAACAAAATCTCCCACACAATTCCACTGCACTGCTACCCGGGCTGAGACCTGTGCTGGGAGGGGGCGCAGCACAGGGGGACTGGACTGCCTAGGTGTGGAAGGGCCTTTGGGTGGGATGAGAATTCAGCCCCCGTGGCAACACTGTAGTGAGCCAGGTCCACAAAGGATGAGCAATGGACATTGACCCTGCATCTTTTTCATGCTGAACCCCCAGCTGGGTAATTTAAATACATGGTTCATCATTCCCCAACAATAGTCCTAGGAGGGATTACAGCATTCTTAATTACTGGGACTCAAACAGAAACTGGAACTTAGAAAGGTAGTCACCTAATGTTCCACAACCTCGGTTGATAAAGCTGGGACTCAAATCCAGACTCTCTGACTCTATCATATGCTGTTTTCACTGCCCCAGGCTGAATGCAGAAGTTTGAGCCCGAAAAGATATCCTTCCTTCTCCTACCATTTGCTGGATATCAATCTGATTTTCCCAACCAATTTTTTGGATTTTAGAATGCCAAACCAACTCACTTTCCAGCTTCTCAAAAGGATATAAAGCTGTGAAGCAAATGAATGGTAATAATAAAGACTCAGCTTCAGGCGCCTTGGAAACACAAAGCTCCACACCAGCCTGGTGTTCCTGAATGTCTCCGGGCTGAAATTCCATTCGCGTCAACCCCTGGACACGACATTCTCAGGACACAGCACTGCCAACGCTGACCTTCCAGGGCCCCCAGAAAGAAGGTGATACCCTACAGTTCTCCAGAATTCGAACCCATCACTGCACACACATGGTCTCTGTTGCATGCTTCCTTGGTTTTGTCCTATGTCTCCCCTTCCTGTTTCAAGTGTTGGTGGGCACCGGAGGACTCAGGGCGGTAGGCATCAGGGTTCTGCACATGATGCCGGTGTCCCAGGTCTGGGAAACCTCAAGTGTCCCATTGCAAGCAGATCCATTTCCACTAATAGCTGGTCGATGTGCCTTCTGAGCCCACTGGCACCCCAGGCACATTTCCAACAAACAATGTGGCACACACAGGAATTCATCTGAATCCAGCAAAAATCACTTAGCTTAATAACGCTGCCCTGATTTAATTTTAACTTTTCATAAAGCGTGAGAGACGAGTGGGGTGTGCTTGGTGCTTTATGGATTACTGATGAGTCTGGGCTCACATCTGGTTGTTTTATCTTTTTTTTTACAACTTCCAAAAAGAAGGGGTTTAGGAAAGGAAATGGAAGGATAATTAAGAGGAGGGCAACACCTGCAAAACGAGCAACTGAAATGCTCTACCCGAGGCAAGGGGGAGTGTTTTGCTTCTCTCTAGTGTGTAAGTAGCTGGCAAGAGCCTGGGGAGTCCAGAGATAATGGCCTCGGTTAATGGATGCAGTGCTGTGGGTGTGAGCATCCAGCAGGAAAGGCACCACACACAGACATGCACGCACACACAGACATGCACACACACAGAGACATGCTCACACACACACACATGTATACGCACATATGGGGCACACAACTGGTGGAACGATACCATAATTGTCCTCCCCGGTCTGCACTCAGGCAGTGCCCTCAGGGCACAGAAAGACACCACTGCCCACAGAGTGACTGCGCCTTGCAAGCTCTAGGTTTAAACGGATGTTCTAACAAAGTCGCCCTGAACTCTCCTCTTTGCCCCATCCTAACTTCTCCAGCTCTTCCCTGCAGCTACACCATCAGAGAGAGGCACTATTGCCTCTCACAATAACCTCCTCCCTCTTGCCCTCTCTTGCCCCTTATTCTATTTTCAAAGGAACAAAGGAATGATCCTGATAAACATAAGCCAGATCCTATGATTCCTTTGCTCAGGCCTCCCCAGTGGCTTCTCATCTCCATCCAAGTTAAAGCCAAAGTCCTTGCAGCGGCTGCCGAGCCTTGTGTGCTCAGCACAATCTGCACCCTTCCCACTCTTTGCCTCTTTGTCCAAATCACGATGCTCCTTAGTCCCAGCCACACTGCCTTCCTCGCCTCAGGGCCTTTGCACCTGCTGTTTACTCTGGAAGGCTCTTCTCAGAGGTCCACGTGGCTCACTCTGTCATTTCCTTTGAGTTTCCATTCAAATGTCACCGATCATATGTAGGGTTCCAATTCTCTCCTGCTACCCTCCTCTACATTCCCAGTCCCGCTTAACCTGTTCTATTTTTCCACTCCACACTTACCACCCTATGAAATACTATAGAACTTGCCTATTCGCTTTTCTTGTTGGTCCCCACCGAGCAGACTTCAGGCTCCACGACAGCAGTGATTACTGTCCTCAGCGGCACCCCAGAGGCTAGCACAATGCCCGACACAAATGAATTATTAACATATGTGTATAATATATATTACTGTATTGTAATATAGTTGCTGAATGAAAAACGAACAAAAAATTTGTTCTGATTTGCAAGTATATTCACATAAAAAATTCACTCCCATTGTTTACATCTCTAAATCTCCTGCACTCAAAAATGGAATCCAACAAAATCAAGAGGGCTGCAGGGCCTCAGGAAGGCAGGGAACGAAGCAGCTGTGGCCACAGCAGCTTGGAAGCCTCCGTGAGGAGAGTGAGTCGGCCTCCTCTGCCCCTGCGGTTCCTGGGAGTCCTGGGACTCTGCCCGCTGGAGCAACGAAGCTCGGCTCCAGAGCCACGGGCAGCGAACGACAGCTGGCACCCCGCCCGGGCCTGCGTCGCCTGAGCAGGGCTTAGGGCTTTCTCAGGACGCAACACCTCCTTGCCCTGGGACCCGAGTCAAGAGAGCTCAGCCATCACACGCTGCACTTGGGCACCATGAGGACTCCTCGGAGGCCAGGACAAGAAAGCAGAAGACAATGTTTGGGTTAGAAGTATTAAAGCAGAGAAGAGTCCAAGGTGATCTGTCCTGCGCCCCGTCCCATCTCCAAGCAAAGATCATCACAAACCCCTCCCCACCAAAGCAGACTGGGTGGGCTCTGACGCCTCATGCTTACCTTAGTAAGCCTTTGAGAAATGCCCGTTCATCCCTCTCCATTGCCACCAAAGCAGGCGCACCAATCGTCCTCCCGGACTGCAGGCTGTGCTTCACCCAACCCGTTCTGCACACCAGACTCAGAACGTTAAACAGCATCACACTGTGGAACTGGCCTAACAAAAAGTCTACCGTTTCACCTCCTGCACCAAACTAAAGCTCCCCTCTCCGACCCCAAAGTCCTGCAGGGCAGGCTCTGAGCCACCGGCCCACCACCATTTGCCATCATGCCCCGGCCTGAACCCTCTGCTTTAGACACCGTTCTTCATTCCGCCCCTCTTCACACGCCTGTTTCCACGCCTGTCCCCACCTCTACTCACTTGCATTTGTGCCACTGCCTCTCCCTGGGAGGCCCTCCCTTCAGCTACACAAGTGCTAACGCAGCTTCCAGAGGACCCGATCCAAGCTTTGTCTTCACCGAGAAATTCTACCTCGCTTCTGAAACTTTAGAAAACATTTGGTCTGCACAGCCGCTGTCACATATAATGTGTCATGAGTTGAACACCACAAGAGCCCCAATAATTACTGACTGACTGACTGACTGACTGGTGCCTATTGTCTTTGTACAATATCTATGGGATTATTTTTTTGCCTCTGGGGAGAGAGCATAATGTCGGGCTTTGGTGTCAGGCAGACTTGGACTCAAACCTCTAGCCTGCCACTTACTATGCCTGAATTTGGCTAAACGACTTCACTGCTTCTAGTCTCAGTTTCATTCTCTAGGAAAAGAGAATGAAAGTACACATTCCCCAGGGTTATTATAAGGACAAAATGAGATGATGCCCAGACGCTGTTAGGGCAGGGACTTTGCCTTCATCATCTCAGGGTCCAGGACAGTAACCAACACACTGTTCTCCTCAATAATAAAAACAAATTTTACAAAAAGGTGACTGGACAGTGTGCATAAAACCCCTTGTACATCCCCTGTATGGTGGCTAATAACAAAAAACGGAGCTGTCGCTGACAGCCTTAAGCCAACCGGAGAATAACCGTGGCCTCTCCCTGGAGGACTCTCCCCGCACCCGACGGCCATTAGCGGACGCTCCCCGCTCTGCTCTGGCTGAGACAGCGCAGGCCCATTAGCTCCTCCTTACTGCTCTCGTCCTCTCATCTCTTCATCACCGTCCTTGAGGACCTTCCCAATTTCACACAAGATAAAAATTAAGAAGTCTGGTTAACTCTGGAAGGGAAGAGGATCCTCCCCTAGACGTTCATCGCTTACGTCATTCGTGTCTTTCTCGTGCTACCAAAGAACTCGGTTTTGGTCTTTCTTCACACGCCATGTGTCCCCCTCCCAGACTGGGCATGGATTCGTAGGGCTACACGACATTTCTGGCACATATCTGCCCCCCAAACAACAGCCACAGAATGGATGCTGAAAAAAAATAATTGTTGAGTAACTGAATGAATGGGCTGATTGATTAATTAAAGTCAATTTTATAAGTGTGGATCTTAAAAATTAATGGCAGAAATGAGTTAAATTTTGGTCTTCAAAATAAAATGAAGACTTTTTTTCCAGTCTAAGGAAGAGGATACAGGAGCAAACCACAGTCTTAAGATACTCTTTCCAAGAAAGGGCTTCTGTTTGCTGGGCCATCTGGAGTTTTGGATCGTTTGGGTAGTTATTCAGATGCACATGTCACCCTCCCTCTCTTCCCCAGCTCCCTTACCTGTAAAACAAGCCCTGTGACCTCTCATGACCTTCCAAGGAGGCTGGCTGAGGGGTGAGGAGGTTTACTTGAAACATCCTCTCTCCCCAAGGAAATGAAAATGCTCTGAAGGAAGCATATTATTTATTATTCTCCACCGTCAGATGACGATGGAGCTCACATCTCATTGCCCCACAGAGATGACGGGCAAGAACATTACAAGAGTTGCTACACCATTTCTTAAGGGTGATGTGGGGCAAGACAAAGGATAAGAAAGAGACTCCTCCCTTTTCTGTGAGAGTGCAGACACATTTAGAATTAACCAGAAGCAGTGGAGAAAAGACCACTGTATTTCTCCAGATTTGTACCTTGGAATATCAAGAGCAATAATTTGCCATGGGTTGGGAATTTTCAAAATCTCCGTGGATCTGCAGAGAAGGGCTGAGAAGAGCAAAAGCAAGTGAACATTAGAAAGAAAAGCAAAAAAAGAGATTCCCAGCCAGAAAGTGGGACGACAAGTGGCAACATCACCAACAGTGAACCTCCCAAGGATGGGTGAGACCCTCCAGCCAGCCTGGACGGTGCTGAGATGTGGACGGACCCATCCTCTGCACTCACAGTTTTCTGTCCAGCATTTCTCCACAGCAGAAGCCGGCCCTTCCACTGGGCAACCCAGTTCCCCTGCGCTCTTTCCGCCCCCATTAAAGAAATGTTCTCAGGAAAAGATTTGATAGACGGCCTCTGGATAAGTCCAAGATGATCATAGAAGCTCATGAGTTACCACTCCTAAATATATGTGTTTTTCAGCTCAGATTAAAACCTAACGTGAAAGAAATCCATCTCAATTTGGGGCTTTCAGAGAAAATGTGGGGCAAGATTTATAAGGCAGAATAGGATATTTGAAATCAGGGCCAACTGGGGCAATTCTGGGACGTCTGCTCACTGCTGCGGTCAGCCCGGGGGGAGGTGCCACTTGAAAGCAGAGGGTGGCACCCGAGACCTCTGCAGTCACACTGGCTGAGCTGCTGTGTTCACAGCCTCTCCACTCCCCATCCCACCACCAGGCTCACACACGTGCACACACTCACACAGGTGCTCGCACACTCAGCAAGCAGGCCTCTGTTTGGAGCAGGAAAGGCATCCCACATTGAGGAACTCTGAAGGGGGCACCCTACAGAGTACCCCCCAAGAGTTCCCCAGCTTGGAAACAGGAGCAGGGAGCTCACCAGGGGCCAGTGGAAACATCTTTTCTTCAGACACAAGTCCTGTCACAGGATGTGCTGTTGCTAGGTAACAGTGATTCCCCCCACTTTTCCTGACTGTAGGCCCCCAAGCCTTCCCACCCTGGAGGAGGAAGGCTAAGCAACCTATGAAATGCCTCCAGTGTGTTCTCAAAGCCCCCTCCTGGGCGGGCAGGCCTCTGGCCCCTGTTTTATAGGGCTGGTGAGGGTGCAAAGAGTGACAGTGGGGCGCAAAGGCTATAGTGACAGCGCAGTGCTCCCTCCAGCAGCCCTCACCTTGTGCCCCGGGGTAATGCCAACATCTTCTGGGGCTTAAAATCACAAGACTATTGTCTGAGAACTAGATTTGAATTTGAGCAGAGGGGTACTGCTGGTTGGCTGTGGGGGGTAGGGGGCAGTCAAGAAGATTTTGTTTATGTTTATTTTTTGTTAGGTGTTTTCAAATTTAAAGGGGTTTTGCTATTCCAGGAGGCCTTTGTGGAGCAAAACATGGCAGAGCAATCAGCAGGGGCCGGCCCACTGAACTCTCTGTGGACCAGTACGCAGAAATTGTGGCCTCCAGGATTTTAAATAATCAGAGGCTGTCAGTACCAATAAACCTCAGTCTCTGAAGCCCTGAGAAGTTAAAAAAAAAAAACAAAACTCCTCCATGCAAGGTGACAAAGAGACTTAGATAAAGAACCCTGCAGGGGAAAAAAGGGTCAGCTGTAGCTTGAGGGATGTGTCGCCTTTGGCCCATCAGAGAGGCCCCCCACGTCACCTGACTGGCAACCCAAGCCCCAAATCAGCCTCCCCCGAATCCATGGGCACATGTGCACAGAAAAGATAATGTTAATGTCGCTCCTTGTTTGCCTTTCTGTCTACAAAAATGCCCACTTATCAGTATTTAATGGCTCTCAGAAATAAATCTATTTTAGAACATTATCCAAGATGCAAATGAGTCACTGAAAGCTGTGGCTATGACCTTTCCCTGTCACTGGGTAGATGTTTCCAAATCAACGGCAGCCTTCCCGATGGCCTCACTCACACAGGGGTTGCTTAAGGTGACACAGGGATGTCGAGTCCTGGACCCCTAACCTTGCTTTGGGGAGTGACAGACCCCCAAGTGGTCCTCAGATCTTTGAAGAGTCAATGCCCTCATTTTACAGGGATGGTTCCTATTAGGCACAATGGTTTCTCCTCGAGAAGTGGTTTCCTCCATCTCCTGGTCTCTGATGACAAAGCCATGTCATCAATAACGTCTAGAGACAAAAGAAGCCCCCACAGAGAGACCACTGCCCTCTGGAAGGCCCAAACACACAGAAACTGCTCAAACAAGGTCCCCCGACAAAGCAGTCCCAGAAGGTCCAAAACTAGTTCAACCCCACCAGGAGTTAGGAACCGTGGCCTTTTAAAGACCACCAGTCCTCCCCACTGTTCCCATTGTTTGTGATGACGTCTCCATTCCACTCTGACAACCTGAGTTTCACCTTCGGATGCTTGTGAGAAGGGGCAAGTTGGTTAACTGTCACGGAGGCAGCCAGGCTTCCATGAGGGCATTCGACTCCCACCACAAGCCCACTGCTCCCAGGAAAAGCGAGGATGGTTAATGACAGGCTGGAAATTGAGCCGTGTCTTCTCATATCAAAGGTTCAGGTACTCTCCCCAGAGGAACAGACACCCACATGCCATTTATTTATTGTTTTAAGTATTTTTGATCCTCACGTGAAGGTACTTTTATTGATTTTGGGGAGAGAGAAGCATCGATGTTAGAGAAAAACATCTATCAGATGCTTCCCGTATGCACCCTGACCGGGGAGTGAACTGCAAGCTACGTATGTGTCCTGACGAAGGATTGAACCAGCAACCTTTTGGTGTATGGGATGATGCTCCAACCAACTGAGCCATGTGGCCAGGGCACAGCCACATGCCTTTTATTCTTTCACTGCCACTCCAGACACTACAGCTTATGGAACACACACACCTGTTGGCTGCATGTTCATATTTCCCTAGATCTGAGAATCCCAGAACTAAGAGCCATCCTGGGCTCTTCCATCTCCCAAACTCCCCAAAGTCCCCTCTCTCTTCCTCAGTCTCTTCATCCATGTAATGGAGTGATCTTACCTATCCTGGAGGCACAACAGTGGTGTGGGTAAGGACGTGGATTGTGAAGTCCCTGGTTATGCGAGACCTTGGGCAAATCTGTGCCTCAGTTTCCCTCACATATGGGAGGAGTCCTTAATAATACCAACCTCATAAGGTAATTGGAAACACTAAAGGAGAACACTGCCTACCTCTTAGCAAGTGTCATCAGTGTCATTATAGAGTAATTTTAAGATTAATGAGTAACCTGAGTGCAGAAAGGTACCAATGGCTCTCCAGTTGGTCTCCACCATTAATGCACTAATCCAAGTCACCATGCCTCCTTCCCCGGGCTATTGTAACAGGCTTCAGTCTCCGACTCTAGAGTCCCACCTCTCCAATAGGTCTTTCATAACACTCTAGAGACACAGTCATTAATTTATATTATTCTTCTGCTTAAAAACCTTTAATAACTATCTGTTGCTTGTTGGATAAAGTCCAGATTCTTGCTGGCCTGCAGGACTCTCCATCAGTGGATCTGCCACTTCTGGCTCCTCTCCCACCCCACTGCTCCCATCTGCCTGGAATGGTCCTCCCATTTCGACTGCGAGAACCACCGGACGTCCTTCTCCACACAACTCTCCTGCCCTCTACCTCTTCCCAACTCCATCTGTCACCCTTGACATATCTCCCCCTTCTAATATACTGAGTGGTAGAGACTGGGACGGTGTGTCCGGCATCCTTATCTTTCCCTATGTCTAGCATCATGGCTGGCACTGAGTAGATGCTCCATAAGTACCTATGAAGTAAAGAATTTCCTCTTGCAATGGCATAGACAGAGGCAGGTTCAATGTCAACACATACTTATCACTGATACAGCCCCATAAGGGATATTTCAACTAAGTAGCCCTTCATTAACTTGGGAGTGCTCTCAGTCAGATCTACATACCAGCAAAGTGGGATTCTGACCAGAAATCTCTGAAGCCCAGGATCACACATACAGCTTAACATGCCCTCTCTGTCCTCCCCACCCCACTCTAGGCAACCCAGAATACAAAAGGAGTGTTTAATTTTTAACAGTACTCACACTCTGTTGGCATGCCAATTAACACCAGTGAATCATCTTCATTAGGTGTGATAGTGACTAGGGGAGAAAAGATTAGCTCCAACAAAATATTCTGTGCTTGTATCAAGTATCCTGGTGGCTCATGAGATTAACCTGCCTCAGATCAAATCCTCATCAAACTGGCCCTGCTCCACTGGAGACCTGTCACTAAACCTCTGGATGGTGTCAAAGAAGCAAAAACACCCAGCCAGGGAAGCAGCCAGATGTAGAGATCTGACCCAAACAATCATCACAAAATTAATTGATGTCCTCTAAAAGCAGGCGGAATTCTTTGCGATCATAACAGCCCCTGATATAAGAAACATCCATCCGTTATAATTCCTGAGTCCCTAAGGAGATAGCAAAGATGAATCACATAGCACACCTATTCCTAAGTAGTTTTCAGTCCAAGGAGGACCAGTTACAAAGCTCCTTACTTGCCAGAGGTCCCCCTCACAGCCCTTCCCATCTCTGGCATTGGCATCTGCAGCTTTCCAGTTCTTCAGGCCAAAATCCTTGCAATCATTCTCGATTCCTTGCCTTCTTCCACGTATTGATATCACAATCAATTCGTGAAAAACAAAATTCAAAATACACACAGAGTCTGACCCCTTTCTCGTCACCTCCACTCTGGCCCAGGCCACCTGGACAGCTGTGTTAGCCTCTCAACTGGTCACCTGCTTCCGGCCTTCCCTGCCTTCAGTCTGTTCTAAACGAAGCATCCAGGGAGACTCTTTTTAAAAGCAGATCTTATCACTCTTCTGCTCCAAATCTTCCTTGTCTCCCTCAGTCCTTAAAATGGCCTGCAGGGCCCAATGTGATGTCCCCCCTGTTACTTCTCCCTCTCCTTCTCACTCTATTACAACCTGACTGGCCTCCCGTTCCTTGGACACATCAGGCACACTCCCACCTCAGGGCCTTAGCACAAGTCTCTGCAGAGATGTAACCCTCTTCAGGAGTCCTGTGGAAAGAGCACCCTATTTAAAACTGCAACGCAATGCCACATTCCCTATGGTGGCATCCCCAATCACTACTTATGCTGCTCTTTTTTTCTTTTTTCCACAATAATTATCACCTACTAACATTTTATTGAATTTACTTATGCACTATATCTAGTGTTCATTATTTGTTTTCCCCAGCTAAAATGTAAATTCAATGAAAGCATTAGTCTTTGATTTCTTCATTGATTTATCTAAGGTACAGAGAATAGTGTCTGGCATCTGATAGGCACTCAATCAATATTTTACCAGTAAGTAGTAAGAGAAGCACATAGGAGTGAGTATGAGCATCTTTTAGAGCCAGAGACAGGAGAGGAGAGATCAGGCAAGGTTCCATTGAGGAAATGACATTTGAACTAAACCTTGAAAGATGAGTAGGATTTGAACCTATAGAGCTGTCAGACGGGCATTTAAGTGGACTATGCCTTAGGACTACAGAGGGCCTGTAGAGAAGAGTGGGGTGGTTCAGTTAGGCACAAGGCAGGCAATGGGCAGGGACATGGTAGAGAAGTGGGTTGGAAGAAACGATTGGAACCACAGACTTGATGGTCAGGGAGAGGACCCTGTTGATAAAAGTGCTAAGATTTCTGTGATGAGTTGGAAGGATCGTTTCCCTTCAGCCACTTCCACTTTATAGAAACAGAAACCAGGAATGTTTTGCAAAACATCATCAACCTTCACAAACTGATGGCCAAGAGACATCCTTAGTCATTTTCCTTTCTGTCCTCAGACCTGCCAGCTCATTCCTGTTTAGGGGCCTTTGCTCATGCCACCTTCTCAGCCCAGGGGCCTTGCTCCTTTCCCTCCTTTTACTCCTGAAGACTAACTGAGCCCTAGCTCAACCCTTCCTTGCACTTGCACTTCTGACCACCACCCAGTGATTCACCACCCCCACTTGCGCATGTTCACTGCACCCTCCTCTACCCCACTGAACCCTTCCTTGTTCTCCGGTCACTTGACCTGTATCTGTCTCCTCATCTACATTGCATGCAACTTTGTGGGCAGCACCAATGCCTTGGTCCTCTTTTGTGACCTCAGCACAGTTCTGAGCACATGGAAGGAGATGCATTAAATGTCTGTGTTTCGGGCATTCTAGAGGCAGAACCAGTCTGACCCATTGCAACATTTGTAATGAGTGCACCCATCACGTCCAGTTGCTAAGACACCACCTGGCATCCTCTTGAAGAAAAGAACCTTCTGAGGCAGTGGAAGCTACATTCTAGTCTCACTTGAAGATGATGGGGTGGAAGGTACTGGTTAGCGTGTTGGTTGGCTGGTTGATTTTTAAATGTATAATATATACTGGGAAGATGCTCCTCGTTAGAGTGGGAATGAGTGTCAGCATTCACCCTAGCAGTTTCTAACTTTGAGGTTGGAATGATCCCCCCACTAAGTCTTACAATTGGGTGCCCACAGCCATGACTGACACCCTCAGAGAAGAACATTCCCCTAAACTAACACAGTATATCTTCCTTAAACTTTCCCTGAAGTCTCAGCCCCAGGGGAAAATTATAAAAGTCGACTTTACATTTGGCATTGGTTCCTATACACCCTTCCCAGGGCAGCTGTGCATACCTAATTTATACACAATTTCATAATGGTTACACTTTTGCATATGAACGGTTTTGAGCTACTGGAACTTTTGTTTAGTGCTTTTATCAGCTCTGTGGCCCAAGCCCTCCCCTAACTATAACCTTGGCCTGAGCTGACTGGACTGAAGGAGGCGTGGCTTCAGTCACGGCTTATCTCAGTAGGCAAAACCAGAGAAGGCGGTGGTACCTGTGTTTATAATTCAATAGAAGGAAAATGCCCCCCTTCCCAACTTTCTACTGGATGTTCCATCTGCCCTACTCAAAATATCAGGAACGGGGCAGAAGAAAGGACCAAGAAACAGAACTTGTATCTGCCAATCCTGCACGCACTGAATTTGCACCTGTCTCTGGAACTGGCCAACAAAATCCTCGCAGCATCTAAAGAAGCTACCAAGATGTCCAGGATGAAGCTAAATTCTTACTTCTCTGTCACACCAGGCTCTGCTCCCATCATTCAGGTTTCTAGCTCTCCAGAGGCACTCCAGTTTCCTCCTCAGCAAACATAACTGACCCCTCAGTTCCCTGTCCAAGTGTCACCTGCACATAAAACTTCCTGCCCAGCTTTATACTTAACACAGAGCTCTTCCTGGATCTGAGTCTTGCCTCTCCCTGGCCCAGTCCCTCAGGTGTGATGGCTGCGGGTATAAGAACATGAAACACTGAGGGGGCCACTAAGGAGTATGTAAACGTGTGGTTTCAGACAAGGGAATTGGTTAAAAAGAAACAGCTAATGAGCATGAATACTGAAGAGGAGTCAGCACAGTATAGCATAATGGTGCTTGCAGCCCCCACGCTGGTGATGAAAATACTAGTTGTTACCTATGTGATTTCCAATTTAAGAAGAGCAATGGGAAACAGGCTAATGATTGAGGTGTGTGGTGTCTTCACAGGTGTTTGCGGGGCTGGGGTGTGAGAAGTGGCCGAGTCAGGGCTTTGGCCCCAGGACACAGCCAGGCTGGTAGCTGGACTTAGAGGAGCTCTTACTACTCCACCTGCTCTGCTGGGCAGCCAAGCTCTGGTACCCTGAGCCAGTCAGGCCTCAGAGGGGCAAGCAGGAGGTCCTGCCCTGCCCCACCCCTGTGTACACATCTGCGGGGAGACTGGGCTGCTCCAAGTCTCTTCGGTGGGAACCTACTGCCCAAGCTGCTCGAGACGAGTTCTGTGCCATGAGGACACCGAGACAGTGAACGCGTCATGTCCTTGAAGATGACTACTGAGCCACTAGATCAAGGGTGGCAACCGGCTGTCCCCATTCACTCTGTGCAAGAGGAAATGGGTTTGGCTGCGGAAAGGGTGATTGGGTTAGCAGAATTAAATCTGAAAGTAGCATAAAGTAATATAACTTGGAGACTCATTCCTTGGAGGAGGAGAGAAGAATAATCAGTATGAGGAAAGCTATTCTCAGAGGTAGAAGTATTACCTCAACACTGTTGTTATATGTGGAATTGCACCCCCTCCCGAAAAAAAACAATTGATATGTAAAGTCCTAACCCCAGTAGGTCCAAACATGACCTGTTTGGAGATGGGGCCTTAACAGCGGTGACAACATTAAAATGAGGTCATCAGGGTGGGCTCTAACCCGGTGAGACTGATGTCCTCATGAAAAGGGAAATCTACACATGATCTTAGCCAAAAGGCCAAGAAGGATCTGGACACGGTAACAGTGGCACACAGAAGAAAGACACTCTGAAAAGACATCGATCAGCCAAAAAAGGAAACCTGGACCAGATCCTTCCTCACAGCCTCAGGAGGCTGCTAACACCTCGACCCAGAACTACCAGCCTTCAGAACGACCAGACAATAAATTTCTGTTGTTTAAGCCACTCAGGATGTGGCAGTTTGTTACCGCAGTCCTAGCAAACCGACACAACTGTTAGAGATTCTCTCTACAACTGTTAAAAATCCCCAGGTATTTATAAAAGCCATCTTTTCATATCTGAAGCCCAGGAAGCCTGGTACTAATAAAGCTGCCCTCTGCTGTGCTGTGAGCTTTGATGACAAGGACTAATTTAATTCAGCACTCTGCCTGGACATAATCAATACTTGGGAAAGTCGGTTTTTTTCTGTTGTTGAAAGCTCTTTAACTCCTTTTTACCAAATTCCTAAAAAAAAAAAAAAAGGAACAAAACCACATATGTGTTTGAACACATTCAGGATTTTTACTAACGTCTGCACATAAGTGTGTGTGTTTGTGTGTAGCCAGAGAGAGAGGACGGAGAGGAGGGAGAAGAGAGATTTCCTTCCCAAGACTTTCAGTGGGTGGCAGGGAAAAACTCAGCACCATGCCACCATTACAGCTGATATCTGGTGCTATTTATAGAGTCGGCCGTAGCCATGTCAGATCTTGAAAAGAAGAAAACATCTGGGCTCATTCCCGGGGAGACGAAGAGCCCAAGTCACAACACACAGCACCGTGCAAGGCCGCATTTTCACAAAAGTTACAACTTCCATTTGCTTTTAAACGTAACCCTGTGCCTCAGAGGAACTCAGGGAACCAGAGTCCTGCACCAAGCGTGGTAAAAGAACAACACGACAGCCATTGCATTCTCAAGTTTACATCAGTTCTGAAGTGAAGGGATACATGGTTTCCAGAGGGCAGAGAACACAGAGCATCTCCTCAGCCAAGAGCCTCAGAGCGGCCAGTGGCCTCCAACAGTCAGTCAGGAGAGGAGGCCCCACTGACCTGAGGTCAGCAGCAGCCCCGGGGCGTGCTCAGCAGGGCGGGACTTACAGCCGAAACCGGCCACCAGCTCCTCACCTGATGGCAGGAGGCACCCACTCCCTGGGCCATCCCTCGGAGATGTCCTCGGGAGAGACTGAAGGAAAATATTTAAACTCACATAACACTTGGGATATGTGAGTTTAAATCTTCACCAAAAGAGAAAACATCACTATTTCCACAATATTTCACAGACTTGAAGCAAGTGTGGCCTACTTGAAGCAAAACCAATATATTTTTTAAACTCCAGATTTTGAAAACATGCATATCAAAATTGTCTTCCAACGTACAAAGAGTAAATTCTGCACAGCTCACCAGGGAATGCCCAGCACCCAGCCCAAGACCTGGAACAGTGCGTGTCCTCAAAAGGTATTTGTGGAGAAAACAATTGTATCTGTTAAACAGCCAGCTCCATTGATGTGCTCAATGTATTATAAAATACACCCCTTTCCTCAACATGTGTAGTGTGGTAGGTGAGACACCTTTGTAATGCAGCCCAGGCTTGGGGACAACTGTGTCCTAAGGGATGCATCATCCCGGGCATCTCCTGCCCCAGTGAGCACCCTGTGACCATTGTGTAGGATGGGCTGCTTTTTTCTTTTCAGAAACCTCTTCCTGGCCTCCCAGTTTCAACCACAAGGAGGAGGGCGGCAGGTTCCAGTCGGGCTGTGGCCCTGGCGGTGAGCGGCTAACACGGGGGTTGTCAGCATGTCTGTGGATGTCAGGGCAGAGGGCACACCCAGGCTGTCCACCTGCTGTGCGGGCGCTGTCTTCACGCCCACTTCTGCCTCTTCACTCCACAACGTTTGTTTCTCTTTTCTTCTTCTAATTTTTATTGATCTTATTGGGGTGACCTTATTGTGGTTAATGAAATTATATAGGTGTCAGCTGTACAATTCTACAACACATGGTCTGTATATTGTATTGTGTGTTCACCACCCCAAGTCAAGTCTCCTTCCGTCACCATTTGTCCTCCCTTTATGCTCTGCTACCTCTCCCCACCCCCGTTTCCCTCCGGTCATCACCCTATTGTCATCTGTGTCTAAGAGGGCTCCTTTTTTCCCCTTTGCTTAATCCCCTCACCTTTTTCACCCAAAACATGTGTTTCTCCCACATTGTGCAGAGAGGGATACGAGGAGCACCCATACAAAGCCACCCAACAAGCTTCCAGGAAATCCACACCTGATCTACAGAGAAATACTGATCCACACAGGCTGCCAGATATTCTTTCTGTAACTCTTCCTATAATAATTAATAAGGCCTCATTGTAGGATATTTGTAAATCTCAGGAAAAAATATAAAGAGAAATACAAAATTCACCCATAATCTTACCATCCGCAGAGAATCTTTATTGGCATTTTGGCATATTTTATTCATGTTTGCATATATAGAGATAGATATATAATCCATTAGCCAGTTTGGAATATATGTCATGTAGAGCTCAGAAGCATTGTCTCATGTCATTAACATTCTTCAGTGCTTTTATACGGCTGCCTATACTACTCCATTGTATGGATATACCATAATTAATTAACTGGTTCCCTGCTGTTGGAGAAAGTTGATCCAGTGTTTCAGAAAAATAAATAACACCGCCATGCACAATTCTGCAAGCACACATATTTCCCCGCACTCCTGATTGTTTCTTTGTGATGGAATCCTAGAAACAAATAAAAAAAAAGAGTATAGAAACCCCCTAAATCAGCCTCCAGAAAGACTGCACCAATTTCAGCTCTACTAACAGGACATTTGTGTTTCCGTGACAATGCCATTTTTAACCCTCAATAATTTTATAGCTGTGAAAATGGCATCTCGTTTACATTTTAATTATCATTTTGGTTATTGTTATTAAATTGTTATTGGTGATAAGTGCTTGACTGGAATCTCAATACACCACAGCCATCCCTGTAGGGTGGGCCCTCCCGCCCCCCACCCGACACAGGGAGAAACAGACCCAGCTAAGTGGCTTGTACACTGACCAACCAGGCATGGTCAGAGCCAGAGTCAGAGCCTGCCTTCAAAGCAGGCTCCTATTTCACTGTGCTGCTTACTCGCAGCGTCAAACATTTTCCATGTGTTTTCCATTGTATTTCTCTTTCTCTGAACTGTAGTCAATTTATTTTTCTGTATAGAAAAACAGCCTAAGCATTTTGGGTGTTTTGACACGCCACACTTGTACCCAGATTGCACGTCACCCCCTAACTCACAGGCGGCAAACACAGGGCCTGCGGGCTGAATCTGGCCCTCCACCTTGTTTTGTCTGGCCCAGCACCTTGTTTCTACCCAGCGGCAGCACCGAGCTCCTTGCCCCTAGTTAAGGAGTAGTTACATTTACACAATCCTAAAATTACATCCGGCCCTTTGAAGGCAACCGCGAGGCTGATGAGGCCCCCCCACCCCACCCCGTGAAAATGAGTTTGACACCCCTGCCCTAAATCCTCCTTACCTCAGCCCAACCCAAACAACTGCCCATCTCCCCACACATGCCACGGCACAGTGTCTCCCCGCTACACTGAGCAGGGTTTAAATGGCTCCACCTAAGCCTTCTTGAGATTACCCTAAATGCCCTGGAATTTAACTTAACCTTCATTGGAAAATGTCCATTCATGGCCAAGAAGCAGTACTGAGTATCAACCATATGGGGCCCAATAACAGACCAGCTTGAAAACACAGCTCTCACAAGGGCCCTTCTGCTGGATCATCCATTCCTTTCCTTGTAGGAGGCAGCCCCCGTGACAGTGTCACATTTAAGTGCACAACCAGGCCAGCAGCCGTCCATCACAGTCACGCCTCAGAAGCCCAGGGAAATGGGTGCCCCTCCACCCTCCACGGGCGGAATCCTCTCAAAGGGTGAGCTTCCCAGAAGCTCTGCCAGGGGCAGTCAGAGAACGCCACCCGGCAAAGAGCCCTGCACCGAGAGCTGAAAGGGACGCCAGGAAGGGGGAGTTTCTTTCCTTCAAAGTCACCTGCTTGCCCAGGAATTCATGCTGCAGGAAACTTCTGCAGGATCATAAACCAGCCTGCGTCTGCCTCCAAGCTCACTCTGCAACTCGCAGCGATCATCTGCTTGATTCACCTCAGGTTAGGGAGATGGATAGGATTCTCCCACAAATCACTTGGTTAGGATGAGAAATCTATGCTCCTGCTGTTCTAAGCATTGCAGAGATTTTTGGTTCCCTTTAAATCTCTCTCAATATCATAGTTCTTGCGGCTTTCAGAGTTTCCTCCCCAAGATTTATGGTCGGAAGGCACTGCACTATTTGGCAGTGCTACATTGTTCCTCTCTGGTACTCTGACCAGCAATATTTTGGGAGGAAGCTCTTGAGCTCCGAAACTGGAGAACAGGAATTCCGACCTTTTTTTTAATCACTCTGGGATCCCCTCTGCAAAGCTGCTCGGAATCCCTGGCCTGGCTCCTCCTCGCCCCAGCCCACGGTCAACCTGGCCCACTAACCTGGCCCATCCTGGCCCAACCCTAGAGAGAAAGCACCCCATGATGACCTTGTCTTACTTCCCATAGACCCCTGAGCATGCACCCCATTACAGATCCATGCTAGATATCTTACAGCTAGCCCTCCACTTGATCCCTACAGCAAATCTACAAGATGGGTATCATCAGGTATTTCTAAACTGGGGAAACTGAGGTTTGGAGCAGCCACACAGACTGAGCCAAATCTGTGGGTGTACTTTAGGTTAGATAAATTCCAGGTCCCTATATCTCTGTGCTTGCATATTGTTTATTTTATCTCAAAAAGACCACCAGGAATAAGATTGGGAGAAAAGATGGATGAGTCCCTCTTCCTCCATCAGCCCTGAACCACAAATTCCTCATTGCCTTCATCACTCCCACAAACGACCTCGTTCCCTAAGTGAGAACAGCACTTTAGACTTTCTGCAATCTGAGTTCCCTCTTAGAAAAACGTAATGGCCCGGGGGTGCCAATCACGGGACCTATACACCCCCAGCTCTGTAGGAGGTCACACCCCTTCCCCCTGCCGGGGCTGGACTGACAGTGCATTGACGTAAACCCTCGCAGGCTTGCTGAAGTCACCTGAGCGAACGCCCCACTTGCCCCTCACCCAGCTTCATGGCCACCCTCAGACTCCCTCAGTCCCCACACAGCACAGTCTCGGGGCCAATCACCCGCCCTGCTTCTCTGCTGGGTTTGTGACCACAGATCGTTCTCTTTCTCCAAAGCCCCAAGTCATTGTCCTTCCCTGCAACCCCACTGATTCCTTGGTCTGTCTTCCTTTTGCTTTCCCCACAGACATCTGACTAGAACTAAGGAGGTGTTCTGTTTCTTCACAGTTCATGCCAGCATTTCCCTCTTCCCAGACTGCAGGGAATGGAGAACCCCTCCTGGGGAGATGTCTTCTCCACTTCTCCTCCTGTTGTCCTAGGACGCCGAGAGGAAGACACCGCAGAGTTCAGCCCCACCTGATGAGTTCCACCCCATGTCCAGATCTTGTGACCTTGAGTAATTCCCTTCTCTCCCCAGGACAACGTCTTAGGTAAAAAATAAAGAAAGAAGTCTTCCTGTCATTCTCTGCCCCCTCCTTTCACATAGGAAGATGTAAAAAAAAAAAAAACCAACAAGAAATCTCAAGAGAGAGAGAGAGAGAGGGAAAAAGTGCAGTGAGCATCCCTAAGTCCCCCAACCCCAGATCAGTAAGCTCTTGGCCCCTCACTCAAAGGACTGTTAGTAACTCCAGGCAAGTGATTTGATTTCTTCAAAATATAATTGTACAAAAAAATTGTAACTACGTGTAATAGATGTTAATTAGACTTATTATGGTGATCATTTCACAATACATTCATATATTGAATCATTATGTTGTACACCTGAAACTAATATAATATGCTTATTGTACCTCAATTTTTAAAGAGTACAGTCATACAAGAGCCACCTGGGTAGGCAGCTTCAGGTCTGTAGGAATCTGAGACTATTTTTTTAAGACTTTCAATCCATACCCTCATCTTGACCTTATTAATTCAGTCATAACTCTTCAGAATGAACGGGGCCCCTTTTACAGTGAAAAGCTCAAGTGACAGCATTGGCAGAAAACTTATAATTTTGATTTAAAGGCCCAGACTCCTCTCCATCTTTGTCTCCATCCCTCTCCCCCTGGGCTCAGGGGGCATCTATTCCCACAGCCCAGGGGCCAAGGTCATTCCCCACCTCTTTCAGAGCTCTTGATCTTCCTTCCTAGACACTGAGAAAATGAAGCAATAGAAAAGAGCCTCCACACAGATCCCCACCCATCCCACTTCGCCCTGACACCCACCTACCTGCCCTTCCCCCCCTTGGCTGTCCGTTACCAGCTACAGCCATGCCCATAGGTTCACTGGGTCCCAGCCCTGCCCTCCCTCAAGGCCATCGCTCCAGCTGGCCTCATCTCCTGCTCCTGCTCCTGCATCACCTTCGTGTTCTCCTGACTGGATCATCCCCACCAGCACACAAGCATCATCCTGTTATTTTTCCCACTTTAGGGAGACATGCTTGCTTTGACCCAACATGCCCCTACAGTTAACTTTTCATTTCTTTGCACCCCCTTACAACCACACTTCTCCCTGAAGTTGTTTACATGGTCTGTCTCCAGTGCCTCTCTCCCATCCCACTCCAACCATCCAAACTGCTCTCGCCAGCCCACCCATGGCCTCCACGCAGCTAACACTCAGTTCTCAGTCCTCATGTACTTCAAACGTCGGCAGTAGCTGACCCAGCTGATCACTCCTGCCTTCTTCAGAAACACTTCCCTTGGTTTCTAAGGCAGCAATCTCTCTCGGTTCACCTCTTGTCTCGTGGGCTATTTCTTCTCACCCTCCTTTGCTGCTTCGTCTTCACGTCCGAGACTCAGAGTCAGTAAACATGGCCTACAACCCAGGTGCCTGTTTATATAAATAAAGTTTTGTTGAACACAGCCACATTCATTCATTTATATGTTATCTAGGGCTGCTTCTGTGCTGTCTGAGCAAATTGAACAGTTATAGCAAAGACCGTATGGCCCACAAAGTTTAAAAATTTATTATACAAAGTCTAAAATATTTAGTATCTGGCTCTTTAAGAAAAAGCTTGCCAATTCCTATCCTTGATCTATAAATATTGGAGTTCCCAGATGCAGTCTTTATACCTCCTGTGTATCTATACCACTAAGTGATCTCATCTGGTCTCATACTTTAAACTGAATCAATATAACACCAGTTCCCAAGATTTTTCTCTAGCATAGACTTCTTCTCTGAAACCCAGATCCATAATCCAGCTGACTGACTAGTGGGTATGTCATTTAGATGTCTGACATCTCCCCAGATAAACTCCTCCCAACATTTCCATCTCATGCCAAAAACCTTGGAAATCATCACTGAACCCTCTTTTTCTCTCAAACCCCACATGCAACCCATCAGCAAATCTTGCTGGTTCCACCTTCAAAGCACATCCAGAATCCAACCACTGCACACCCCTCCACCGCTACCACCCTAATGCAGCCCGCCGCCCTCTCTCGCCAGGATCCCTGCCTCCTGACTGGCCTCCCGCCTCTGGCAGCCCTCCTACAGTGGCTCTCAAAGCATGTGGCAGCCAGAGCGATCTGTTTAAATAAGAGGCTATGTTACACCTTTGCTCCAAACTTCCCAGTGCTTTGAGGAAGCTGCCCCTAGCCTCACTGCCACACCTGACACCTTAAGTGTCTGCAGCTTCCGGGCCTCTGCCAGCCTAGACTGCTCCCCGCACACACATCAACGTGGACCTCCCCACACTGCCCTCGGTCTCTGCCCCGGCCACTTTATTGATAAGCCCCCCCCCCCGGACACGCTCTCCCCACGCACACTCCCTACCTATCCCCTGGCCCTGCCTTGGTTTCCCGTGTCACATATCAGCCCCCCCCCACATGTTTACATATTTGTTTGCCATCTGTATCTGCCACTAGAATATTATTAGCTCTGCGGGGATGGGGCCTGGGTCAGCTTGGTCCACTCCTGCCTGCATTCTACAACTTTAGAACTGTGTTTCCCAGGTCTGAATATTTTGAGCAATGAATAAATGAACACATAAAATTTCAGCCCTGGATGGTGTGGCTTACTGGGGCTGGAGTGTCAGCCTATGACCAAAAGGTCGTGGGTTTGATTCCTGGTCAGGGCACATACCTAGGTTGTAGGTTTAATCCCCTGTGTTATGCTTCTCTCTTGCATCAATGCTTCTCTCTCTCCCTTCCTCTCTCCCTTCCTCTCTCCCTTCCTCTCTTTCTAAAACGCAATGAAAAAAGAAATGTCCTCGGGTAAGGATTAAATAAACAAATAAATAAATGGAATTTCAGAAGCTCGCGTCCCTGTTAAGGAAACGAGGAGGAAAAGAGAAGCACACTGTCTTCATCGTGGAGAAATCGAAGAGAAGGTCACAGCTCAAAGCTGCCATAGACCGGGAGCCAGCAGTATCCCTCACTGACCTGTCCCAAGGAATGGACAAGTGACAAGGGGACTGCTTGCCAGCAGCCCCTCAAATCTCCCTCCAGAGACTCCTGGAAGTTAGGAGGGGGCAGAACAGACAAATGGAGAGGGGCTGCTCTGGAGGCAGATGGAGCCTCATTCCCCGTCCCCTCCATGCCTCCTCCCTAGTCACCCGCGCAGACCCAGAAGGGGTGAGTGGAGAGGGGCACCGCAGGCAGCGAGCCAGGCTTGGAATCTGACAACCACCAGCCATGTCACCCTGATGAGCCTCAACCACTCCGTGCCTCAGTTTCTTCTCTGTAAAATGGGGGTGATGGCCAGATGTTTAAAAATCTGAAAATGAAGGGTAGTCTCAGACCTCTTCTCCTTTCTTATGTGTGTCTTACCACACTTAAAGACTGTCACTTAAAAGGAGGTTCTGCTCAGCTTTTCCCATGTTCTATAAGTTGTTCCCTCATTTCCAAACATCCCTCTTGAGTTCCTCACCTTCTCCCCATTCTGCTCCCACATTTTTCTTCCTGTCTTACAACTTTCCCTTCTTCTTCAGACATTTGGAAAACACTAAATTCTAGGCAGGCAGGCAGGCAGGGGAGGGCTGGCAGGACAGGCACCTCCAGATCCTCTCCCTCTTCCTGGAGCCCTGCAGGGCAATTTCATTGTCAGCAGGAACAAAACCACCAGGGGCAGCAAGAGACAGAGAATTCTTATGAGAACCTCCAGCCCATTTCCCCCTCCCTCCCTTCACTCAGGGCACAGCCACACTGTCCCTCGCTTACAAAACAGAAGGAGTTCCTGAGAAGGAAGCAGAGCCTGGAAAAACAAAACCACCCAAGGCACCTCCTGTGTCATCTCCCTGACCCAGCCAAACAGCACCTTGCCTGCCCCTGACATCCCATGCTGGCTCCTGCCTCCAGACCGCTACTCACACCAAGGACATCTCTCCTTCCACCCAAATCGTCCTCATCCTTCAGGGCTCAGAACCTGCAGCCTCCAGGAACCTCCTGAGACCACTGGTACCCTCACAGACATCCACTGTTCTCAGCACTTCCTCGGGGCTTCATGCTGGGGCTCAGCCAAATACACCCTTGCACTGGAAGTCATCTTGTGTGTGCTGCTGTCCACTGCTCACATGCCCTCCAAGGCCACCAGGGTCTACGCCCCACCCCTCCTTCACCCAGGACCCAGAAGCCAGCAAGATCCCTTACTGATTAGGGGCTCAGGCAGTATTTGCAGGCAGAAAATCCAGCTCATTCCCTGATGGCTTTTCTGTCAACTGCCCATATGAACTGAGGTGAGTGGTTTTGCCTTTCCCAGTATTAATGTCCTCCTCTGCAAAATGGGGGTAACAACACCTTCCCCACCCACCTCCAAGGCTTGTGAATACAAAGCACCATACAAACACACACTATGATTAAAATAAATAAAGCAGCAAATCAGCCACTTGGCCCACAACCCTCCTCAATCTGCCCTACCTCCAGGCTGGCCCATCCACTTTTCCCAGTTAAGCCTGTGAAAGCCCCAAGGACACACCCATCAGAGCCGCCACCTGCCCTGCCAAAGGAAGGCACCCCACAGCTCCCACGTGGCCCGGGCATACAACACGGGGCCAGCCAGCTGTGACTTCCACAGAGAGAGAGAGCAGGACTCTCAGGCTGCCTGGAGTTTACGCAATAGTGAAAACCATAACGGGAAGCAAATGCACTCCAGAAAAGCAGCCATACATGACACAGTTGGTCAGGAGGCAGGACCCTGAGGTCGCACTGGAGAGCCTGCAGCACCCAAAGATGCTCCTGTAAACGTGACAGCTGTCAGGGCATTGATTTGGTCTTAACGACCGTGCAAACTGACAACAGCATGGCTTCTGGGAAAGAGGGGACTACGGTCCACACTTCCTGGTGGAAACCTGCCCGACGTCCTCAACAGCACGAGGAGCCCCACAAAACAGCCCACTCTGGAAAGGGTGCAGGCTCTGACACCAAAGTTCCTTGTCACCTAGCTCTGCCACTCACTAGCTTTGTGAGCCTAGCCAAGTCAGAGCTTCTCGAGCCTCAACTTCCCCGCTTGTGAAGTCAGCAGATGTACGTGCTGGGGGTCCACACGCCGCCCGACCACTGTAGGTGGGTGGCAGGGCCTGGCTGGGGATGTGTGTGGATGGAGGATGAGGTGGGGGGAAGGAACAAGGATGCCACAGCCCATGGGCATCATTCCCTGCACAGAGATTCTGCAGCCTCAACGCCAGAAGCAGGCATAGCCTTTACTGATGCCAGGTGGCCCACGCGGCACTTCCTGCCACATTGACCTGATCTCACCAAGTGGAATGAGAGCACCACGTATTATAGTGAGCAACACAGTGTCTGACACATTGCTATACGTATGTTCAGTGCTCAAACATTTGTAATTTGAGTAACTGAGTTAAATGGCATTTGTTTCACGTTTGTAAAATAATGCCCTTGCTGTAGGAACTTTGGGAACTAGTCTAACAAAATAAAAAATCACTCATTTCTAAAACCCACAGATAACCACTGTTATTACTTTGATATGTTGTATTCTATTCTATTTCTCATGACTGTATGCATCTCTACTTTTTTACAAAATTGCACATACTCTTTTTATTTTAAACCTTTATCTACTTAATATATAGTGCTACCATTTTCCCACATTCTTACCTATTATTCAATATAATTTTAATAGCTTCCTTAATTTCCATTTTATAGATGAGCTGTATTAGGTTTAATTAATCCCCCCACACAATGTTTTGTTTGATAAATAATGCTAAAAGAAATATCTTGATTAGAGCTATTTTGCACATCTTGGATAACTTCCTTAGAATAAATTCCTAGAAGAACAATTGCTTAGTGGCTCAAAGGGTATATTTTTGAGCTATATCTCCCATATTTGCAAATTTTCTTCCCACCAGCTCAGTATAAAAATGTCCATTTTTTCAGCACTCTTAATAACACTGGATCTTATCATTTTCAATTCTGGTAATCTGGAAGGTGGATAATTATATCTTAATTTTTAAGCTCATGTTTTAATTATTAGTGAGGTTGGACACTTTTGCATATTTTCCTGGACATTTCTGTTTCTTTGCTCTGTGTTTGCCCACTTGCCTATCAGGCACAGGCAGATTTTTTTCAATCATTTTATGGACAAGAGAATCAGTCCACAACTTCCTGTGATGACCCAGTCCCCATGTTTAACAATCCCTTCCATTAAGGCATTAATGCTAATGTCCAACTCATATCCTTTTCCTGTCCCTTAAGCCCACTTACCCTCATCCTGTCTAGGAAGTGGGGGATGGACTCTTCCGTCTTTTATCTCGCAGCGCGACCTTTCCTCATCAGCCAGCTTCTCCTCCGGGGAATGAATAATTGCTCTTCAATTTTGCCCAATCTAGTGTAACTTATGAAGTCAGAGTATCACCCTTTGATGCTGTCCCCTCCCCTCCTTCCACAATCACCCTCTTCCTCCTCATCACTTCTCACCTGGACAGCAGCAAATTATTTCAGAATCAGCCTCTCTGTCCCAGGGTTGCCCCTCCCAAACCTCGCCCCCCTGCCCAAACATCACCCCCACTCTCACTTCACAACTCATCTTCTAAATGCAAATGTGACTGTCTTTTTCTGCCTAAAACCCTTCTGCTCCTCAGTGTGGCCAGCTGGTCCCTCCCCCACCCCCCAAAAACACACCTCACGTGCTTAGACACAGCGACACCCGAGTATTACTCACAGCGCTCTGACGCACCGTGCTGTTTCATGCTTCTGAGTCTTGCAAATGTAGCTGTGCTCCTTCCCACCTCTCCCACCTTCACCTGGTGGGGTTCTACGTATTTGCCAAGTCCCTCTCAGGTGTTCCTCTCTCCAGAAGGACTCCTCTGACCATGCCAAGTAAGGGTCACCACGTGCACCCTGCATCCAGAACATACGCTGTCATGCCACTACAGCTTACTGGATTCTAGTGCACCCCATGCGCCCAGAGCAAGGGCAGAAGTGTGCAGTCAGGTGAACATCATTCAGAACGGAAAGGACACAGAGGGAGCACCCTGGGCTGGCCAGCCCACCTGACACATTACTGTGGGCCGTGGGGTCCCGCATTTCCACTGACAGGCTCCTATCCTTTCTCATGCTCTCCGACCTCTCCTCTCTCGTCTCCATTTTCACCACCTCTCTGTCCTTCGAGCCTCTCTCACAGCCTGGCAGCCCACCCCTGGAACCCACTGTGTCCTCTCCTCCTTTGGTTCAGCCAGTGCCCGGACAGACAGTGTACATGGCTGCCCCCAGGGGCTAGTGGCCTTCCCACACCAAGTTCCTGCAGAAGGACCGTGCCTATCTTGTCTGATAGACCCCCTAGTGCCTGCCTCCGTGCTGGGGCTCAGATAGCCCTTGTTAATACAAAAAAAAAATGCCAACAGGCTGCAGGAGTGGAAGGCTCAGGCCCTCCCCCAGGCACTCGCTGCTGACCCCTAACTAGCCCATCACAAACTTCTGTGTTTTCTTCCTTTTTTTTCCCAGTGATTACACATGTGAGCTTACTAATTACGCATTTATTTTGTGGGGCTCATGTCACCCACTCATCTTCCTTCCTACGTGGCTCAAAGCACTGCCAGGCAAAGCCCTCCACAGTGTCTGCCCCACTCTCCTGAGTGGGAGGCTCCTGGCCGGACAGCAGCGCTCCGCTCCTCCCAAGTCCGCACCCCACAGCAAGCAGCCCCTGGCCCTGAGGAGCTCACACCTGTGCTGCAGCTCCCCTGGGCCCCTCCGACACTCCATCCAGGGGGTGTTGGGGGGCTCCACGCACAACACCCAGGACATGTGTCTGCCCAGAAATGAGTCAAGTCTGGCTGGAAGAAATGCAGAATTTCAGCCCCACCTTGGAGAAGCTTCTCTCAGGAATAACTACCTGTATGGAATTGAAAATTCTGTTTTGTTTTGTAAAGGTGACCGGTGAAGTGTCTTATCCAGAGCCTGCGCGTGCTGTGGGCCTCTGTCACTTCACGTATACCAAGAGGAGTCTCTCACCTTTGTGAGATTCAGTTCAAACGAGGTTTTCTTTATTCGTGGCTCCCTTCCTGCTGCTCCCCACTGTACCCCACCCCTTCCTTTTGGCTCCCGTCTCAGGCATGCGTTCCACCACCCCTGGCCTGGCAGCAGCCCGTCCTCTGCTGGGCCCTCAACAGTTCACTGTGTAAATCAGGGAAGCTGGAGTTGAGTGTGCGGTGTTAGTAATGTGCACTCAATAAATACTGCTTAACTGCAGGTGTCCCCATCTCTGCCATTTGGTTCGAGAAAAACTGGGAGCCCAGAAAAACCAAATGATCTCTTTGATCTGGAAGCAAGGGGAAGGAATGAGCTACAAAGCAAACGACACTGACTTGGGAGATGGAGGACCTTGATTCTGGTCCCGGCTCTGCCAGCGGGTCACTGCTCGAGGACGCCAAGGACTGTTACCTCTTTGGGCCTCATTTGCCCCATCTGGAAATGAAAGATTAGATTTGATGAGAGATCCCCAAGCTCTAGGCAGGACCTGCCAGTCAAGGCAGCAGCCTGGAGAGCAGCGCAAGTGGGACGTGTCCCCACTCGTCCCCCGGGACTGTGAGTCTCAGCCACTCTGGTGCCCCCCAGTGAAGGGGAGGGTTCAGAGAAATAAAAAAGGACCGTCATTGGAAAGGGAGGACTCCCTGGACTAGACAGCCCCTACCACCCACCCCCTCCTAGCCCTCTGTCTTCTGAAGCAGGAGATTCCAGCTGAATCTCCTGCCTATCCATTTCCTAAGGATCATCCCAGAGGCTCCACAACCTTCCTTTTTAACAACTCTTGCTGATGGAAAATTCTTCCTCATACCTAATCTAAGTCCATCTGCTGCAATTTCTGTCTATTTTCTCTCGTTCAATCCTTACTGGAGATGGAGAACAGCTGGTCGCCATCCTCCATATAACATCCCCTCCTAAACCAGAATCAGTTATTACATCACCCCGCAGCCTGTTTCTCTGCTGGTATAACATCCACCATTCCTTCTGACCTGCCTCCATAGATTCTGGCTCAGAAAGCACCCTGAGCGCCGTGGCCTGCATGGGAGGATGCTCGGCGAGCTCCAGCTCCTTCTGGAGCTGTGGCATCCCCAGCTGGAGGTAGGACTCGAGTGACAAAATCCAGAGAGAAGGTCAGACAGAGCAGAAACGGCTCAACCAGTCCAAGCCCCTGGCTTTACATATGAGCGAACTAAAAGACAGAGCAAGGAACTACAGCAACCAAGGTCAAATCCGAGGGACCATGCTCCAGGGGCTGGACCCCGAATATTGCCACCACAATGCAATGAGAGGGTGCAGCACCTTCTTGACGTGGGATGAGCAGGATTAGCCTAAACTGAAAAGCAAAGGGCCGCAGTTGCTCAGGCACTTCCCATCCAAACTGTCTTTCCAACCCCACTAGCCGATATCTGAAACTTCACTACGAACGTCTCTGATATCTACCAAGAACTCAAATATCTCTGTTAGTGGCAACAGTGCTAACGGTTCACACCTTAGTATCAATAAGTAGCTTTTATCCTTTCCATCCCCTGATAGGGAAATGTAGGGGTGAGATGAGAATAAAGGACAAAGAAACTGGGAAAATGACAGACAAATTTCATTGCCTGCTAATGTTTTCAAGGTCAGTCCTGCACATGGGGGCTAAGGGTAGGCGGGACAGTGCAGCAGTGAAGGTTTTGCCTGGTGGGAAATTCTTGCATCTGACAGCCCCGTGCTTAGAAACATCTCCCCTGCCTGGCTTGCGGAGGGGAGTTGCACCTCCCCAGGTGTTCGTGTGAGGTCTGTGTGGAGCTGAACATGGTGAAAGAATTACCTCATTGCTCCCACAGGGCCCACGCAACGAGCATCCCAGAATTCCTGACTCCCCCTGGTTAACTGTTTCAGATATGAGGTGAGCAGGGTGTCTAAATGAAATCGCAACCTCTAGGGTACCCTTAAGTGGCAGGAAGAAAGAGCCAGAAGAGAAGGAAGAAAGGGAGATATATTTGAGATTAAGTGTGATTGTTCAGGTTACCTGCTCCCATAGCTCCCAAGTGGGGAGGGAGAAAGAAGTATGGAATAGTGAATCAGGTGAACTATTTACTAATACTTTGGGCTATGAAATTTCCCTAAGTGAAGAATGAACAGAACTTATGACATTTCAGAGCTTATATTTCAAAACAGCCTTCACCCCGTCGTGAATAAACGGAAGCTCCATGTTCCAGCCTCCTCAGCTTTCAGGGGCGCTCCAGGCTACTTCCAACCCGCAGGCTTGCATGCCCTTCCCCGGGATAACCAGGGAGTCCACACATCCATCGGAGAAAAAGAAGACATGTCAACAGCGTTTACAAAAACACCTAACACAATAAACGTGTTTATTTGATTTCTCCCAAGCCACAAAATTAAATTTTAAAGTAGAAGTCTAAAAGGCTCTTTTCTGATAAAAATTCTAATATGTTTTCAATCCCATTTTATGGGACAGTTTTCTTTAACAGCAGTATCAGCACAAAATGACAAGATCAAAGCAGGGTGGCAAAGAGATTATTTACTGATGTATTTGTGATGAAGGACATGACAGGAGAGAGACGGGATGGAGTGGCGGGGGGTGGGTAGTAAGGAAGGGACTTTTACTTGCCAGGTAAATCAGCCAGGACTTGTGAAAACAGAAAGAGGCAACCCCTTCAGAGCACAGTGGTTAAATGAGAGAAATCCTAGCTGGCCAGTTGGTGGCAGGAGAAAATGCTAGGTCTATGGATGACGCCTCTCTAGGGTCCTGGCTAAAGCGACCATGTCTGATGAAATAACAACTAACAAATTTAACTTCCTGAGCACTAATTGGGCCCTACATACACAAGCAGGTGCTCGCTTCACAGCAACTAATCAGCCTAACACCAGCCCCAGCGATTACATTCTCCAACCTGGATCGTGGCAGCGGGGCTGGAGCTGGGTGTCATGCCCCACCACGCAAGGTGAGGTTGCAATGATAGTATTTTGCATTTTGTCGATTATTCTTCAGCTCCTAATATGCTTTTTTTAGTCTGAAGTTGTTATTTTAATGATCTCTGTTCCAAATGGGGAACTAAAGGGAAGAGAAATGAGGGGGAGGGAAGAGGGAGGCAAAGCAAGCGCTCCAGCGTGTCCCACTTGTACTTCAAGGCTCCCTCTGCTCCCTGCCCCCAGCCTGCCTTTTTCCTCTCTGCATGAGTCACCATTCAGAAGCTGCTTTAAAAATCTTACTTTTAATGTCCTCTATCACAACAGAAACCCAGCAGATCAGCTTCAATGAAAGGGACCCCAACTTCATTACCTGTTCCTGGTTCTAAACACCCCCTCAGACTCAAAGTATTTTCTAGTTTTATCACTGTCTTCATGAAAGCCAAGGTGTCCCCTTTCAAAGTCCCCCACCTGCTGGGTGCAGCCTGTCCTAGGATCCCTGGGCGTCACGTGCCCTAGACAGACCACAGAAGAGGAGGTTTGGGGCCGGTTATAGCTGGCAGCCAACGAAGGTCCACAGTCCACCCCTGGCTCCTGAACACAAAGGCGTTATAATTTGTGGGGCTGCGAGTTTGTTTTGTTTACTGTCAAACAACATGTGCAGAAGAGAAAGCTGACTGTATCTTGACAAAAAAAAATAGTCAGGCAGCTGTTTTTTTAATCATTGTGGGTAGAGCTTCGACAATAACAACTCCCACCCAAGATAACTGCCTGAACGAGGTGGAGGAAAACCTGTTGTAGAGGCTAAAGAAAATAGGAATTAAAAAGTGAAAGTGATGCGTGCAGCCCGAGAATGGAGGCTGTCACCTGCGCCCAGTGGGAAGGGTGACACTGGCAAAGGTGTTGCTGGAGGACCCTTCCCAGAAAGTTCACTTCCTGCCAGGACTGGGGGTCAAATTCCCCAGCTTCAGGTCAAGGATAGAAACCAGAGTCAGAAAGTTCACCTGAATTCCCCAAAGCCTTAGGGACTTGTAAGATCAACCCTGGACTGGGAGCTCCTGGGTATCAGCAGGTCAGAGGGCATCCCCGGGGGAGTGATGTGGGGCATTCAAATAGGAAGTTCCTTCAAGACCAAGCACATTACCTTCTCCCCCACGGGTACCCTGCTTCCTAGGAGGCACACCTCCAGGAAAGGAGTTTTCCCCGGGGCCAAAAGTGGGTCTGAGAGCAAGTGAGGCCTGCTGGTCCCACAGTTAGAGTGCACTAGGGGACGACCAGGCTGAACCAGCTGCCTGCCTTGATGAGCTTTTCTACTTGAAGAGTAGTCATCAGAAGCAGTGTTGCTGGTGGCTCCAGCAACTTGTGGACCACAAAGGTACCATACCTGTGCACCTAAACAGAGCCAGCCCCCAGGAACCCACCCCTCCCACCAGCCTCCACCTCCCAGAGAGGCTGCTTGCTTACCACAGAATAGCCCTGGTCTAATAAGGGTAGAAACACAGGATAAAATTTAGCTCCATCCCCCTCATTTCAGCGCACACCGAACCTGAAAAGTCTTCCAGAGTTTTCGGGAGCTAATCAATTAAGAAATTCCTTCTCCTCTGAGAACTGTTTTGTTGGCCTCCCCCCAAGTTGTGTGACACCCAGATGCCCACACCCCAGGAAATTTCCCCTTCGAAATGAAATGAACTGAGACAGAGTGGGCAAGGTGTAAGAGGCAGGAAAGAGGCAGAAGTTTGAGAAGGACTCAAGTTGAAGGTCACAACAGTTGGGAGAAGGCAGGTGAAGGTAAAAGGTAATGGAAAGGGGGCAGACCTTATGGCGGAAAACCCAGCCAACCAATCACGTTTCTCAGAATCGGCCTCCCAATGATGGGTCCACCAGCAGGCAGCACACTCAGAGGTCCAACTCTCTCTCACCCAACTAACCTGAATCGACACCCCAACCCTGCGGGCACCCTAGCCCAAGACCAGACCTATTTCCACAGACGTGAGCGCAGCTAATTGAGGGAGTAGTAAACAAACCCAGTTAAGGCAGCGCAGAAGTTTTCCAAATTGTCAGCTTGTTTTCCTCCCAACAAAAGACGGTGATTTCCCACCTTTGCCACATTTCCTCCCCTAAACTTTTCTTTCTGCATTCCCTCGACATATGCTAAACTGCGAGCCACCGAGCGTGGAAGCGCGGGAGCAGCACCCCGGGGACGCAGGCAAGAGTACCTTTTCCGCGGAGCAGAGGGGCTGGTGCCCGGAGGCTCGCTGCCCGGCCGAGCCGTGGAGGGATGCTGCCGGGAGGGAGCACGCTGAGGATTACGCGTTCCTGTTTCTGCGACCAGACCTTTCAGCAGCTCCGACCAACTGTGCTAGCGATGCACTTAGCAATTATCTGCTGGCGCCGACGCCCCGCCCTCTGCTCTTGCGATTGGCTCTCCAGTCCCGGGCAGGACTGCATTGGTTTCAACCGACCTCACTCATTGCTTTGGCTCCTACTATTATCTAAGCCATCAAAGGGAATAATTCCATGTTTCATTGACAACCTGTAAGGCTGTCCTCCGGCCGGTGTGGGGGCAGGACTGGGAGTCCAGTGGAGGGAGGACGACAGAGTAAAAAAAGTGGAGGATGGGGGAGAGAGAGAGCTGGAGAAGGGGTGGGGAGAGAGGGAGAGAGAGAGGGAGGGAGGGAGGGAGAGAGGAAGAGAGAGAGAGAGAGAGAGAGAGAGAGAGAGAGAGAGAGAGAGAGAGAGAGAGAGAGATGGAGCTATCAAGCAATCAGATTCTTGCTCCAGCATTTTAACTTCCACAATAAGAGTCCATAGCAACAATTTTCTGGCCTTATTTCCCCCCCCCCCCCAACTGGTGCATGTTCCTGAGGGCACAGAGAAATATAACGGCGGGGTTTTGCCTGTGTCAGACTAGCTCTGGGAAGCAAAGCAAGGTAAGAGCTGAAGGAATATAGGGGTATTGTTCCTGGGGCCACCCTGGAGGGCATGTGAAGGTCATTTTAGACTATTTAGGGGGACATATTATGCATCATCCTTGGAGTTTATCCACCCGTTCCTTCTTTCACGCTCCACCTAAGCCCCCAACCTGCAAAGACAGTTTCCCTTTGCAGCCTAGTCAGAGTCTGAGAAGAGCTGTTCTTAAAGCCAATGAAAGTCTGGAAGTCCTCACTGTTCTCACTGGGAGGCCCAGAGAGACAGGCATTCCAGAGCTAATCATTCTGCTCAGAACCTCACTCTCACTTATTCTAACCAAGCGTCAATAAATTGCCTAGACCTACATCAGCAGCCAAAGCAAGGGAAAGAGATGGAACCCATCAAGGGGTGGGAATGGCTTAAATGCTTTGCCTTGTTCACCAGAGAATCATAAAACGTAAGTTTTGACATTTTCCCCTTAATGTATTTTTTTATGATATGGAAAGGATGTTATTTGGTTGCTGAATTTTTTTTTAGAGAAAAAAATGTTAAAGGGGTCTCTTAACAAAACCACTTAGAATATCAAGTTTCAGATAAGTTAGACTAAATTAATCTTTCGCCCTTCTCCTCCTGGGATCCTCCCTCACAACTTTGAGTCCAGGCTATGGTCCCAGGCCCTCCCCCGTGGCCTTGCACAACTGCAACCATTATCATCGTCCACATCCTTGGAAACAAATGGCATGTTCCCTCTGCTGTGTCCAGTGAGCTTCTGCTTCATGCATACATGTCCAGCTTCCTTAAATACATTGCAAGCACTGTAAGAACAGAACCAGTATCATGAACACCTTTATAACTCCACTGACAACACTGAGCACTCAAAAAGTGGGCTGATTAATAAAACCCAGTTCAAAGCATGAGGTGTGCAGAGCGCTGAGCCCCCACAGAATTATCATTCTGCTGTGATAGCTCATCCAGCTAGGCAGTGTAGGGAGGGGGCCCACCTTAAAGTCCAGGAGGTAAAAATTCAGGACTAAGCACTGTGACTGCTGCAGCTAGGAAGTCCCTCCAAGCTCCTGGTGCCTTGTTCTCGCTAGAAAATGAAGCAACTCTTCACTCAGTGCTGTCCTTCTCCCTCAAGCATCTGAAGGAAATAAGAAATGTGAGATGCACATTTTATTTCTGAGGCATATACCTCCAAAAATTAAGTCATTTCCATAATGGCTTTCCAAACATCAACATGGCCAAATGAAGAAGGACCACATCTTAGGAATCAAAAACTAGGACAAGGAATGCTGCGAAATATTTGTTCCTATTTCATTCATTTGTCTAGGTAAAATTCTTATAAAGGTATAGTGGTAAAATTAAACTCAGTTATTCATTTAAAATTGACAGTCTCAGAAAATCTGGCATGTTCAGTCATGGTGTAAAACCCATAAATAACACTTTCAGAAGTTAAACAGTGAGATTTCCACTTCTAGAAGAAAGCAGGCTTTGGGCTTGGGCCTTCACACTCTCTCTCTGTCCCCCCTCCCCCCTCCAAAAAATAAGAGAAGTAAACTAAATTGTAAGGATGCTCTTTAACACCTATCAAAGGCTCAATTGTCCTCTAAGAAAAAGGAATCCATCTCAAGTGATTTTCTAAAATGCTTTGTCTAAAACAGCATGTTTTTACACGTACTTTTTGCCTTCTGAAGATGAGAGACAAAGAGAGCTGCAAACAGTTGTTTATGTCGGTGCCTTTTAAACTGCCTGGTCATAAAATATTCTCTTTGAGAGAAGGATGATCCCTTGGTGTCCCATAGATCACCTGCTTAATTCTGGGAGTTGGAGAACGCATATTAAGTATGCAGATTCCGCTGGTACTTGCACTTGTATTAAATATCAGCTCCATACAATTTAAATTCACTGGAGTATGAAATGTACCAAATTCCATTTTGTGGGCAGTACCCTGGCGAAGTAGTCCGTTTTGATTTAACAGTTTCAGGGCATTAGCAGTCTGAAAGGCTTTCGGGGGTTCATGTTCCATTTTGAGTAATTAAGGAAAGAATTTTTTTTATTAAAACACAAATTACATAGCAGCTGCTGGAACTGCCATCTTTCTTGTGGGCAACCCCTTGCTACAACAAATTACCCTGACCTACAGTGGGAAGCTGGAGAGACCCTGTGTTTACTCTTCTGTTTATGCCACTTTCTCAGTTATCATTTATTTATGCCAAATTCTGTTCCTAAAAGGGAGAAGAGAAGAATAAATCTAGGCAATGCCAAGAAAGAAGGAAGTGTGTGAAAACAGGAGGGAAATAAAGACGGTGACTTTCAACACTACATCTTTGCTAACTGAGTTGAGCCACACAACACCAGTGTAGTGAAAGTGTGATATTAGCAGGATTTCTGGAAAACGGCACTGAGTGAATGAAAGCTTTTTCAGAAAACTTCTCCCCATTAGAGAGGCTTGGAGGAACATATGCACAGCTTTCTGTTCTGGATGATGGTTGTTGTGAAACTTCATGTAACCCAATTTCTTCCCCCTCCGCCCACCCACGCCACCCCCCACGTCAAACCTGTGGAGCCAGTGGCATTTCGACTAAGTACAAGAGGGTATTGTGGTTGCCAAGAAGGTGTCAGTCAGCATGAGCCATTCTTCATGATTTCATTAATTACTAATGAGTCTTCAGTAGGTTGGCGTTAAAAGAAAAAGGGCTTCATGAGGTTTGAACACAGTCAGGAATATTTTATTATTTAAAATGCCCTGCTAAATAAAAGCAGGTGATCCTCTTGGTTCAGATCATGACTATATTTATTAGTAAGCCAGAGTTGTGAGTAATCTGAAAAGAAAAAGACAGAGACAGACAGAGATTTGCAAGATTAAATTGCCCCCCTAAATTCTGTTGGGCTTCAGTTAAATTATTCATAAGAAATATGGAACTGAAAGTTGTCATTAAATATTGCCCAGCAATGCGCCAATTGACAGAAGTTGGAGAACTGAATGAAGAAGATCAGTATGCTTTCTGTGAGGCTGGCAGATCGCACGTGGCATGACGCTCCCTCCCGCAACAAAGGTCTGCACACACGAATACAACTGTCGAATGCACCCATTGCCCACCAGGACCCATGTTCTCACATAGAAGCCTCCCTGAAAGGAGTCAAGAAACATGTTTACAAAACCTGCCACCCATTATTTTCTCATTGACAAATCAGAGTAATAGTTATTTCCGAGGCCATTGAGAGAATACTGTCAAATAAACCTACACAGGACTACACAAATGCCCTATCACCTAATATTAAGCAACAATGCCTTCCTTGGTGTGGACCAATACTAACATGACACATAACCACTTCCCTCCACTAGTCCAGGACATCACATCAGCTCTTGGAGGGGGACCAGAAGATGCTCAGGGCAGGGGACAGAAAAGATGCTCCAGACACAGGGTATAACTTGGAGCAATGAGGTTTCACTTCTCATTGCCTAAGAAAATTCACAAAGTGTCCCATCTGCACACACCATACTGAGGACAGTTCCTGGGGGTGTGAAGGTGTCAAATGATCTGCTACAAGCCAAAAAATTTAAAACTATGCTGACTTTATTGTTTTAACATGCCAACTTTGTATTCTACCCCAAAATATATCCATGTTTGCTTTAGCACAGGAGTTAAAGAATGATTTGCCCCAAATATCTGTGTAGCACTGAGTTTCCAGGAAGATGCCCTAACCTTACGAGTAGGTGAGGTTTGAGAAACACAGGCCTAAAGTCTCTAGTCGGCTCTCTGCCTAGCTTCCAGAGTTAGGTGAAATCTGGCTCCTCCCCAGCGGTCAAAGCTCTTCTCCCCTTATCCTCACGACCCCAGTCCCATCACAGCCCTTGCGTGAGCATGCGCATTCCAGCCTCCCGACCTTCCCCTGGCTGCTCCAGTTTCCCCTCCCACCCTGCCTTCCCCTGATGAGACTGCAGCCACCCTTCAGCTTCGTCTCTCCTTCCCTCACTTTGCCTGTTCACCCGGCTGTTTCAGAGGAACCCTGCAGCACGCCAGTTAAAAGTTCCATTTTTGTTTGTATTTTCCTAATTGTTTCCACATGGCCATTTTCATATCTGCTACTACATGTTAAGCTTCTTTGGTAGCTTTAACAGCCCCCCAACAACACCACCCCCAAATCCACAATGATACACATAGCAGTGAGTGCCGGACGAAGCCTTAGAAATCCCAACAATGAACAGTTAAGGACAAAGTGGACAGATGCACTTCATGCACAGCTAGAGGAAATGGACTGCTTTAACACAAAGATGGATACTTTAGGTGACAGCTAGTCCAATGTTCATCCTGACCTGTTCAAAATGTTCCGGAGAGAAGGAAATGTCCCATCTCTGTCTCTTAAGCCTTACACTTGATATCACAGTATCAAAGGGAAGCAAAGAGCTAAAATCATTGCACTGGTGGCAGGACCTGATTTTCCCTCCCCTCTGCTCCCTTATTCTTCCACCAGCAAGGAAGGCTTAGTGAGGCCTCAGAGGTTACTTTTAGCATAAGAATGCATCTGAGTTACCTAGGGATGTGAGAAACATTAGCAAGAAAAGATTGATCTGTCGTGAAGAAGTATTTGAAGGAAATTCTTTCTATCAAGTATGTTCCCCCCTTTCGCAATGATAGAAGGGTCTTGAGGGGAAGGCAGGAATAGACAAACTGTAAGGCGTTGGAACTGAAAAGAAAAATAAGGGAGAGCAGGAACTCCTGGACTCTCATTTAAGGTGGTCAACATTACAACTGAAAGATGATAGATGAGAAAAGCAAATTAATACCTTTGCACAATCCTCTGCATTCTATGTATGCTCAGGATCGGCTTATATGAAGAGTGCTTTCTAGCTGGGAATAGACTGCACATCTCTCTAATCACTGGGGCATAACCAACAGTTTACATGATAATGCAACAGGGGTAAATCGCTGATACAGCAAGACCCCGAAATTGTTAAGATGAGATTACGTTTAGTGCCTTCTCTTTAGGACAGCATCAAGTGTATGGAAAAGGAAGCTCTTAAGAATAACTCACTATCCAAGGGTTTACTGTACATCAGTTACCTTCCCTTTTTGTCTTAGAAGTCATCTTAATAAGCTATTGACCACGAAGTTTCAGATATAACAATGTTAAATAGAAATTGATTACACATAATAATTGTGGGTATTGGTTATCTAAAGGTCTAATCTGCTTTAGACTTGGAGAAAGACTTTTGCCCCCTTACCCCCAACCCCACACCATGCTTAGGAACTCTGGATCTCTCCCCAGCATCTGAACATCTCCTGGCTACCCTCCAGCAGGCAAGTGGTAGTTTCCTCTGTAAGACTTCCAGAATACCAGATTCTCTTGGTCTTTCCCCACCAAGACCCTTTTCTCTTTGCTGGTAGCTCTCGAGCCTTTTAACCTATGTCCTGGACAAAAGCTCTGGACTGCTATCCCCAAAAGGAAGCTGATAAAATCTCATCAGGTACTCCCTTAGCCACCAACCCCCAACAACAACAAAAAAATCCTTTTACATTCTCAATGAGAGATGCTTCTATTTTACCACCTAGTTTATTAAGGGAACCAGGATTTTTTTTTACTTCATTTTCTGATCATAAGAGAGTCAGGGTCTAGTTTCAACAAGTTCTCTTCACACACGTGATGAGTAGGAGACAACTGATTATTGCTGAATCCCACAGAAACCAGGGCAGAGGGCCTGGAAGTGTCCTGCAGCATACAACAGACGCGCTCACTATGAAGACGCAATCTTGGGGTCTGGACTGGAGAACAGTGCTTGCCCTTCAGGGGAACCTTAGGAGGACCCTCTCCTCCTGTTGGAATAGTTTCAGTGCAAGCCTTCTTGAAGAAATGTTCCCTCCCATTTCCCTCTAATCTGTACACAGCATTTCTTCTGATCCTCTCCTTCCTTCCCCTCGGGCCTCTTTCCCTCTTTCCTTGCCTTCCTTAGGACTCTGCTTTTCTTTTCAATTTTCCTGTTTTCCTTTTCAGTTTTCAATATTAGGCCCTTGTGATAAATGCTCCTAAAAGTGTCTCCTCCTCCTCTTCCTCCTCCTCCTCCCCCTCCTCCTCCTCCTCCCGCCACCGCCTCCTCCTCCTCCTCCTTCTTCTTCTTCTTCTTCAAGTCAAGTCAAGTCAAGTCAACCCATACTGATCATTGAACTATTTAAGGAGACACAAAAATCTAATCAAATGGAAGAAATAAAATTCCACCTCTTTGCCTTGATTGCCTAGAGGGAGAAAAAGAGCAAATATTTAGTTTCTAAAAGATTTTAGGCTAAGTGTTTAGACTAAGTGTTGTGAGGGCACAGTGACATAAAGCCATGGTATAATGGCTCTGTTGAGCATTTTGTTGAATTTTCTTAGAAGTTATGTTGAGGAGTTATTCCCAAATAATCTCAGCAAATGACTCCTTGGTGCTAAAATTCACTAAAATCAGTCCCATTTAGAAGCATACAGCATGAACGTCTGAAGAAGTTGGAGGATCAAGCAGGGCAGGAGATGAGAAAAAAGAAAATAATGATGGTGCCAACATTTCAGCTTAAATCTTCTTAACATTAGTGTTACAGAATATCTGAGCAATGGAGTTTTGGAGTTTCCGAATCCAACTCTGCTTTTTAGCTATTATAGAACTGTTAAGAAGAGCTTAAGCTTCCAGAGGAAAGCTTTGAAATCAACACAAGCTCCTTAAGACAGCTTCCACAGCCCAAGACATTGAAGGGCTGGAAAAGGATGGATATGCCAATGTTTTTATAGCAATGTCAGTGCCATGATTTAGAGTGGTCTTTAACATTTTTTTTCAACTTTCAAGTCACTGCTAAGCTCCTGTGATCTATAGCTTCTATGAAATGGTGTTCCTTTCATGGCTCTCTCCCTTTGGTTCCATTGAGGGCAGCCTTTGTGTATGGAAATACAATCTTTCTGCCCTTGTAATGGGTAAAATGCAATGCCCCAGTCTGTGAGCATGAATGTTGCAGATCTTTAACTAGAAGTTCTAATAACACTAATAATCAGGTTCAGAATAAAGGCCAGCTGGAATTCTCCATCTGGACTTGTTAGGAAAATATTTCCTGAGGTGACAAAGTGAATGTAGAGCTTCTCTGAGACTATGCTGGGAAATAGTGCTGGACTCGCATCCCGAGACTAAAAGTCTTAAGAGGTAGATGGTCATAAACAAAGGTTTATCAAAGACCCCTTACCAATAGAACATTCTAATAACCAAGAAGATCAACAAAAAGAATTCTTTTTTGAGACAAAAAAAATTATGGAGGTTGAGGAATCTAAACAGCAGCTTCCTGACTTTACCAGAACACCAAGCCTATACACACTAGGGATCCATACTATTTGTTACATGAATGAGTGGATGGAGGAATTGTATCACTAACTTAAACCTCTGGTTCATTTAACATGGCCTTTCATTTCCTGGAGTAGCAAATTATATGTTTGTAGGAAGAAATAATTTCCTTTCTTGACTTATCACTTATGGTTAGAAATGCCTCCTAAACATCACATCTTTGTAAGTTCCTACATACCCAGTCAACTCTACACAAAGCTACCCTCAACTTTTGCTGTTTATCTCCTGCAACACCTTCACCAAATTTTGAGGAGTCCCTGACACTCCCTAAAACTAATTCTGGATGATGGGATATATGTGATTAATAAAAACCTTTCTTACGTTGTCTGGAAGACCCCTTTGCCTCATTGCTAACCCTTGACTTTAGTTACATCTCAGCATTTCTGAGGCCATTGGTGCTGATAAGAGACTAGTGAAAAGTTCTAGTATTAAAGAACTAATTCTAAAACACAATGTGTTTGCATTAGTCAGCGTGGGCTGCCGTAACAAAATACCATAGACTGGCTTAAAAAGCAGAAATTATTATCTTACAGTTTTGAAGGCTAGAAATTTCTCATACTCTGGCAAGATTAATTTCTAGTGCAAGCTTTCTTCCTGACCTGCAGACAGAGACCTTTTCACTGTGCCCTCACAGGGCACACAGACAGTGCACTCTCTGGTGCCTTTTCTTATGAGGGCAGTAATATTATCAGATCAGGGTCATACCCCTACGACCTTGATTAACCTTAATTACTTTCAGAAAGGCCCTATCTCCTATAGTCACATCAGGGATTAGGACTTCAACATATAAATTCTGGGAGACACAATTTAGCCCATAGCCATGTTCTTTCATCTTTTTGGCATAAAGTCTAATCTGTGCCTGAAGATGAAGGAAAGAAATGGATGACATCCCAATATCTTTTACCTCCCAAATTGGATTTGGTTGGGGCTTCTGGAAACGGTCTTTCTTTCCTTTTTGTCATTTTGCCTCTCCTTTTACTTCTTGCTATTGTTACCATGAAGTTTACTAATTTTTAATATTAGAACATTAAAAAATAATAGAGCGCTCCCCCATTATTTGTACATTACAATGCATAATTTCCTACACTATTTGCAAGTTCCCCACCCCCACCCCTGTCTGCTATATTCCTTCCTTTCAGGGCCTCCAGCTTCACATTCAACTTTTGGAGCATCATCCAGAATCCTGGGTCTGCATATTTCTTCTGAGTAACCTCCTCTGATTTCTTGGTGTGCTCAGTCTTCCCCAGCCCTGTAACCTGTCTCTTTATCACATGAGCAGACATGCTGGGTGGCAGAGTGCCTCATTCACTGAGAGATGCCTGTGGGGATCTTGTAGAAAGTAGGTGTTCAATAAATGCTTATGGGATGAATGACAAGTCTGTTGGTTTGACATAACTGCAATTATCAGAGTAAGCTGACAAAAAAGATATGACTAGTTGACCAATGTATGGCACATTTCTTTTTCAATCTGAAAAAAGTTGGATTAAGAATCAGAGGATCTGGTGTTGATTTCCAGCCATGTTCTTTCTTACCCAGAGCAAGCAATCTTCTCTGACGTTTAGTTTCCATAACTTTATGCTTCTTTTATTGCACTTTGCCCATTACCTTTTAGCCCCCTTACACCCCTATCCCCCTGCAATCACCATACTGTTGTCCATAAGTCCTTTTTCCTTTTTGCTCAATCCTTCCATCCCCTAACTTGCCTCTCAGAGCTGTCATCCTGCTCTCTATGAGTCTGTCTCTATTTTGCTTGTTAGTATCTGCATGTGTCTGTCCAATTTTCCCAACACCATTTATTGGATAAACTATCTTTAGCCCTTTGTATGTGTTTGCTTCCTCTGTTGAATATTGACTATAAAGGTGTGGGTTTGTTTCTGGGCTCTCCGTTCTGTTCCATTGATCTATGTGTCTATTTTTATGATAGCACCATGCTGTTTTGATTACTATGGCCTTATAGTATGGTTTGATATTAGGTAGCATGATTCCTCCAACTTTGTTCTTCTTTCTCAGAATTATTGTTCCTTTGTGGGGTGTTTTATGCTTCCATATAAATTTTGAAATATTTGTTCTAGAATCAGAGAATCCAAATAGACAGATTACACCTAGTGAAATAGAAGCAGTAATCAAAAAACTCCCAACAAACAAGAATCCTGGACTGGATGGCTTCACAGGTAAATTTTACCAAACATTCCAAGAAGAAATAACACCTCTCCTTCTCAAACTATTTCATAAAATTCAAGAGGAGGGAAAGTTCCCAAGATAATTTATTAGGTCAGTATTACCCTAATTCCAAAACCAGATAAAGACACTACCAAAAAAGAAAAGTATAGGCCAATATCCCTGATGAACATAGATGCTAAAATCCTCAACAAAATATTAGCAAACCAAATACAGCAATGCATCAAATAGATCATACACCATAATCAAGTGGGATTTATTTCAGGAATGCAAGGTTGATACAATATTCACAAACCAAACAAATGTAATTCACCACATAAGCAAAATCAAGGATAAAAACTACATGATCATAACAATAGATAAAGAAAAAGCATATGATAAAATCCAACACTGACTTATGATTAAAAACTCTCAGCAAAGTGGGAATACCTAAACATAATAAAGACCATATATGACAAACCCACTGCCAGCATCATACTCAAGGGGCAAAAACAAAAAGCATTCCCCTTAAGATCAGGAACAAGACTGGAATGTCCACTTTCATCCCTCTTACTCAATATAGTACTACAAGTCCTAGACAGAGCAACCAGACAAGAAGAAATAAAAGCTATCTAAATTGGAAGGGAAGAAGTAAAACTACCTTTATTTGCAGAAGACATGATATGGTACATAGAAAACCCCAAAGGTTCCACCAAGAAACTGCTAGAACTGATAAATGAATTCATCAAAGTAGCATGATACAAAATTAATATTCAGTAATCAGTTGCATTTTTATATGCTAATAACAAACTAACAGAAAGGGAAATTAAGGAAAACAATCCCATTCACAATTGCTTCAAAAAGAATAAAATACCCAGGAATAAATTTAACCAAGGATGTAAAAGACCTGTATTTGGAAACTTATAAGATTAAAAAAAGAAATTAAAGAAGATACAAATAAGTGGAAGCACATAGCATATTTTTGGATAGGAAGAATTAACATCATTAAAATGTCCTTGCTACCCTAAGAAATCTATAGATTCAACCCAATTCCTGTCAAGATTCTAATGACGTATTTCACAGAACTAGAATAAATATTCCTATAACTTTAAAACGCATATCAATGTCCATATGAAAACAACAGGAGGATTATACATGAGCTAATGTATCTGAATTTATCAGCAGAGTGCTGGACATGAAAAGTTCTTATTTAATGCATTTTGAGCCTGAATAGTGTCACATGAGCACAATGCATTACTTTTTGTTAATGTACATATAAAAGTTTGCTGGAGTACTTACTACCTTTTAGGTAAATTCTCCTTGATTGCAATATACTGCCACAAAGTAGCTTATGGTGTCTTCCTTATGGACTATAAAATAGTTAGCTCCTTTTTCATAAAATGGTTATTTGAAAGGACATTTGGAGACCAAAGACAGTAGTGATTTTCTTTTCTTGGAGGACAGAAAACAATGTATTAAGGAAATCAAATAGTAAATACAATTAGATACTTTGAATATTATCAAGCTTATCTTGATCTGATCTGATCTTATTCTCCCAAACATTTGAGTAGTAAATTATTTCAAATAAGTTTATGTCTCAGTCTTTATTCCTCTAAGCAAAAGTTTACAAGATCATAAAATTGACTCTAGCCTTATGGGAACATATGTCAGTTTACCATCAGTCACCTTAGCTATATATATTTTTTAAAAAACACTATGTAATAGAAATGATTGGAAGCAATTAAAACAGTACTGTGAAAAAAATTCCTTAAGAATGCATTAATAAACAAGAATGCCTTAAATACTTATGTAAGTAGTCAAAAATGACTGAAAAAAGTAAACATAGTACAAGTTATAAATTTTTAAAATTACCTAAAATAAACAGAAACAGTAATTAATTACAACCAGAAATCAATAAATTAGAGGACTAAAATGGGAGAACTAATACATAATTAAATAATTCTTTGACAGAAGCAAACAATAAAATTAATAAACTGCTAATTTATCTAATCAAGCAAAAGAGAGAAGCATAATTATTCAAAATATAAATGACAAGGATAATATAACCTCAAATAAAGGGGAAGTTAAATAATCGAAGGAGAATATTTGCTTAGACGTATGCAGATAAATTTGAAAACCCAGACACACCAAAAATTATGAAACTAAAATGTAACTTAGATGAGGTAGTAAATCCAAATAGACTAGTTACCGTAAGATAAACAGAGGAAATTGTGAAAGAACTATGCCAACAAGAGGTGCCAGCCTGGCTGGTTTTGTGGAGGAATACTATCAAAGACTTAAGAAAAAGATACAAAGATGATATTATAACTGACCCAAAGCATATTAAACAGAAAAAATCATCTAAATATTTCTATAAAAGAAAAAAAACAATACTGATAACAAAATATGAAAAGAACACACACAAAATATAGGCTAATTCTAAAGTAAAAAATTTAAATAGGATACAAGATAAAAAAGTATTAAGTACTACATTAAAAGAATACTGCTCCATAGCTATGTGAATTTTACTATAGAAATGAAAATAACTTGATTATAAAATTAATGAACATAATTTACCATGTAATTATTATATCAAAATACATCAAACTATCACTGCACCATGAGCAAGGAGACACCTGTGTTTTCTGCGCATTACGAAATTCCCCGTGACTTGGATGTTCCCTGGGACCTATAATAGGTGTTCGTCTGTTGAATGAATCAAACAAATGAGAAAGTATTATATGATAATCACCATAGATTTCAAAAGAGTGCTTATAAAATTCACCACCAATTTCTCATTAAAAATTTTTATGAAGTAAAAATAAACAGGCATTTCATGAAAAGTATTAAATTCCTAAAACTCCTGTAAGTATTTGCATGTATCCACATATAGATAATACCACAAAGGAAGGTCAAAAAAAGACACGTATATGTATTGTAACCAATTTTATTTAACATTGTTCTGGAGACACTAGCCTATATAATTACATAAAAGAAAGAAGAGGGATGAAAGTACATTACTATGCATGATGATATTATTGTATACCTAAATAACATAAGAAAATAAAGTAACAAATAATACAAATTTAAAAATGAATAAAGATAGCTAAGAATAGAATTATTACACCAAACTAAATAATTTTTGCATAAATAAAACTGAAAATTAGCTGGAAGATATAATAAAATAAAGATAACAGTAAAGTTAAAACACTTAGATACATTAAAAATGTGTAATATCAATGTGATTAAAACTCTAAAATGCATTGAGGAACACAAATAAACAATTTAATAAATAATAGGCATGCCACATTCTCAAACAGAAATATGTAATATTATTAAAATGTCAACTCTCCCCTAAAGTAGTCTTTAAAATAATGCAATCCACAGTATTTTAAGGAGAGGAGCACACACACAAACATATTAGGGTTCTATTCTTTATAATAAAAAATAAATAAGCAAGAAGAATGAGGGATGCTTTTAAAAAGCAGACCTCCACCAACTACTGAAATACATTGTAGGCTGTAAGAATTAAAAGAGTGTTACACTGTTTCTTAATTGGACAGACCAACTGATGACTCTGAATAGAAAGGCCAGAAGCAGACTCAAATTCATGTAATAAAGGTAGCATTCCAAATGAATGGAGTGAACGTAGGTCACCCTATAAATAATACTGGGACAACTGGGTCATCATGTGAAACAATGAGAATATGTCCTTCAGTGCCTATTCTACATAAAGCAAAGTTCAGATGGGTCAAACATTTTATAACAATAATGGAAATACTAAAAGTAATTAAAGTATACTATGGGGATATTTTGTATTACAGTTTTTAAAGGGGAAAGTGTTACTATGATACAAAACCAAAACACAAATAAAAAAGAGGAAAACCACACATTTGCTAACAATAATTAAAAAAAACCTTTTGCAGAGCTAGTGGGGTGAGGGCATACCAAAAATGAGATCAGAAGGCAAGTAACAAAACGAAGATAATATTTTCAAATAACAGTACAGATAAACAATTAAGTTCCTTCATATGCAAAGGGTTTTTTTTATAAATCAACAAGAGAAAAGGCCAAAAATCAGTAGGGGGAACAAAAGCAGAAGAAAGAATATTTACTTCTATGAAGACTCTTGAACATAAGGATGTTCAACCTGACTCTGAATGCCAGTGAAAACCACAATCACATACTTTTGATCTACCATAATTTTACCTAGCCTAAACAATTTTTTAAAGCCTGATAATGCTATGTGTTGACCACAGTGTGGGAAACAGGTACCCCATTCTCTACTAGTGGTACAGTTAGTTGGCAATATTAACAAAATGGAAGACATACCCTTTGTGCCCATAATTTCACTTCTGGGAATTCATACCACAGATACATTCCCACGTGTGTGAAATGATGTATGTGCAAAGATATTTATCACATCATGGTTTGAAATCGCAAAAGAGAGGACATGACCCGAATGTGTTAAGTAAATTCTAGTGCTTGCAGACAAAAAAAGAAAAAGACAAAGCATCCATTTAAAAAGAAAGAAGCCATTTAACAAGACCTAATTGTGTTAGCAATCCCCAAGGTAAGGTATTTTGCTCCATAATAAAAGCAAGATGGAAAACACCATAAATAGTGTGCTGACATCTTTGTAAAACAGAAAGAAAGAGAGAAGCGTGTGTTGCCATGTGCGTGTGCTTGTCCGTCTGTGCACGGGATACCCACAGAGGGCGCACGGGCCGCTGCAGGCCCTGGAGGGGGGGAGCTCACCTCCCTGAACCGGGCACCATTCCCTCCGTCCATGCTTCCTACCCCTTTTTGATTTTGTGTTCTATGCACATTGTTTCAAAAATAAATAAATGGTGTTTAAAGTCCTTGACTTTGTCATTTAATGAGACCTTATTGTTTATAACTAATCAAAAAAAATGTCCAATATAGGGAGAAAACAGGGTTTAAAAAGCAAACAGTACAATATTAGGGAGCTAGGGCCAAAGACTAGAGAAGCAAATGTTTTTCACCTTTTTTCTTTTCATCCACACAGCTCTTCAAAAAATATATATATTGAAGTGAGTTTTGTGCACAACAGCTATATTTTTCTGAGCAGAGAGGTTGCCTCTCCTCTCCGGGCCTCAATTTCCGCATTTTTATAATGAGATCGTTGGACTAGAAGCTTGCCAGCGTCTCTATGGTGCCCAAATTCTATAGCACACCACTCTGATCTTTCCCTGAGGTCATTTTATTAACTTGCTGCAACGTTAGCACACAAATTAGGGATTACCACCTGCTAACTATTGCTTGAAACTTCCTCTTTATTTAAATAAAACGGTTCCCTTCTCAACCTTTCCCATAAAGCCAAGTTTATGATTTGAACAGATTCTGTGTATTTCTTTTTTAATTAACAAAGTTTGTGTTTATATAATCCCAATTTACACCATTCTCTGTTTTCTAAAAGCCAGTGTTCCTTGTAATTCAAACTGTGCCTAGCCAAAATTTGCATGGCAAACTTTATGTCTAAACAGGACGTATGAAGTGCTTTCCCCTTGTGGTGTTTTTAAAAGACAAGACCATGCTCAGAGAAGGATTTTTGACCTCTGATTAACTCAGCCATTTGCAGAAGAGGCCTCTGCTCAGTGTTCTGAAAGCCCCAGTGGTCTGAGATACGCTTCTCTTCCGCACCGAGGCCCACTCCTCCCTGGAGGGGCTTCTGAAAGGCAGGTCCGTCTTCCGAGGCTGACTTAGCCAGTGGGCGCATTAACCAACTCTGCAAGCCCTTTTTCACTTCTCCTGCATAAATTCTGCCCTTTGGTAATTCCTAGAAAAGCATTGGTGCCTTATTTTCTGCTTTAACGATAACCTTGAGGGAGAGCGAAGTCACATGACCAGAAAATGTTTTTGAGCAGGCAAAGAACATAGACCTTTTTTTTCAAAGAGGGATTACATAAATTTCCCTCAGGTCATTAGAGCTTCTACATCCTTATTCATGAAATTCATATATAACACCTACCTTGCAAGGTGTTTGCAAAGATTATAAAAAATACATAGTACATGAAGTAGGTAATATGTGTACTATATAAGTATATATTGCATATGTAATATATATCTGTGTTATATAGTATATGTATATCTTAAATAGTATGCAACATACACTAGTGTAGGGGGTAAAAAAATCGACTTTTACTTATTACTTAACCATTCCGCCTCAGTTCTCACTTCAATCAAAAGGATGTTAGTGAGTCTAACTCCCAGTGTGGCTGGAAGAGTTAAATGGTTGAACACACAGAAAGCACCTCTCACAACACTAAGAGCTCAACGAATGCCATCCAGTGTCCTGCGTGGCCAGGTCCCCCTGACAACGTGAGCATTCTGTAAGTGGTAGGTGTTACTGCTGTCGTTCATTTCTCTCAGCAACCGTCCAGAAGCACAGATGCAGGGGTTCGGCAGAATTTTAGAGGCATTTCCAGGAATTTCACACAATACACCCAGGAAGAAACAGGACCCAGCCTGTGAGGCCAGGACCCAGGGAGAACATCAGCAGCACTCACCCTTCCTGCTCTCCAAACAGGGAAAGCGTTCTCCGTACCTGGCTTTGTATTTTCCAAAGACGGCAAAAGCCTTCTTCGAAGAACAGGAGGTGACAGCACGGAGGGTGAGGAAGGCGTAGGACTGGGAGTGGAGAGGCACGGGTTCCACTGGCAACAGCAACGCCCTACCAATTCCCGGCTCTGCTTCCTCCGCATTGAAGGGAGGTTGTTTCGGACTGGATGCCGAGATCTTCTCCTGGGGAGGTGGGGCTGGGGGGAGAGTAGTGGGGAAGCCAAAGAATAAGACAACAGAGGATGGGGATGCACGTGGAAGTGAGAGCTTCCCAGAGGGTCTTTCTCCCGTGGCCCAGGAAAAGAATGACCCTGATCCTGGGGAAATCCCCTGAAGTTTTCTCCAGGACACGTCACACTGCAGGACTGCCCAATCAGCTCATCTGAGGAAACAGAGCAAACGGAGCACAGGGCCCACGTTCGAGTCCTGTGAGCGTGGTGGCTGCGGCACCAGTCGTTCTGAGGGCAAGCAGCTCACTTCCGAGTACTGACTGGTTCAGCAGCCACAGCAATGGGATTCGGCTTAAAAAGAAACATCTTTGTTCATGATTAGCAACCCCGCCTTGTCAAGACGGAGAGGATGACCAGCCACAGGGGTGGACAGAGGCAGCCGACCACGTTGTCCCCAACACACACCTCCATACCCAGCCAGGAGCCTTTCATTGCCTGAAAACTTTAGAGAGTGAGGAGGAAGCTTTTCAACTCAATTAGCACTTAATAGTCCTGATGCTCAACCTCAGGGATCAGCTGTGAAGTTATGAAAGTCATTACCAGGGGCCATAGTAGTCAGTTATATTTAAAATGTCAGTGCATTTTGCCTGATGCCACCTTCCCCCTACCCACCATCCCTTCCAGTCCAAGGTCCTGCTATTTAGTGACATTTCACAAGGGCAAGGAGTCACCCTTCAGTATTGGAATCTGGGATCTTGAAACATCCATGGAGTCAACTACAGCTTCTCTCTGTACCTGGGGAAATAAGCCAGCATCAGATATGGGAAGGAGCTGGGAACCTGGGTAGCACACATGTGAGTTCTGAAGCAGGTGCGAGCTCCTTCTCCCAGATGGTCTCCTGCACCCCACCACAGCTTCTGAGAAGACGAAGGGCCCCATAGGCTAGAGAAAGAGCTTGGGAAGAGCATGTGGCAAGACTTGAGCGTGATGCCTCTATAAGCGAAAAGGAATACCAAATGACAGTTATCTACTATGGGCAAATGATTCCAGGAATGCAACCCTTTGTATTTTGAAGATCTGAGTAAATTGGTGGCTCACTCATACCCACTGTACTTCCCACAGCCCCCTTGCACCTCGATGGAGCCACGTGGCATGTTCACGCCAGTGGACCATGAGCAGAAGTGGCAGGTGTCATCTCTGGGTTGAGGAGGTCAAGAGTGGACGTGCCTTCTCCAGGCGCCCTTCTTCCCTGCCTCCCATGTCAGACGGCCCAGTGCAGGCCTCTGAGGACATGGTGAGGGTGGACCCATGCGTGGCATGCAGAGCCTGAGTTCCTGATAACTGCAAAGATCAGAGCTCCCCCACTCCCAACACCAGGCAGTAAATTGAACAAAAAATAAACCTTTCACCTGCTAAGCCACTGAGATTTTAAGTCATCTGTTACAATTACAGTCAATTGCTCTGACTGACAAAATGACATACTCAGAATTACAGACAAAAATATTGACCATAGATATATTTCAAAACAACAAAATAATTGAAATTATCCAAAAGTAAGAAACTGGTTAAATAAATTATGGTAAATGACACAGCCATTAAAACACATCTTTAAAATTGTGCTTAATGACATGGGGATACGACATAAAGTTAAGTAAACTTAACTCTTTTTTGACTGCAGAGTCTAGCAACTAAAAAGCAATTGTAAAACAACTCAGATGCTTTCCTTAGAGGCTTTGAAGGGGTTCTATAGATCACAGAATTATTTTTCAAATTGCCCCTTTCTCTTTTGTCCAACTATCTTACCACAGCAGCTGCTCGGATACTTATCTCTTCAAAAATTCTCTCACAGGCTCTCCCTCATCGGCACACTTGCCTCTAGTTCTCCCTTCCCTTCTTGTCCCCAGTGCGGCACCCGAACCTACGGGACAGGTCTGCCTGGCAGAGAAGGAGGAGGGAGGGAGGGAGGCGAAGCCTGGTAACAGCCATCCACCAACAACATTCCCCTATCACTCATATTTTGGCAGAAGGAACTCCATTTTTCTACATTTTTCTAACATTGGAATCATGCTCACCTCTCCCTCAGGGTCAAAGGGAATTCTTGTCCTTAGAGGAAAACCAAGGAGGTTATACCCATTGTCAGTTAAAGTAAGGACACTTCAAGGCGGGGAGGAAGAGCATGGTAAGCCTACCAGAGGCCACGGTCATGACACGGAAAGAAAAGGGGTCAAAGTTATGTTAAAATGAAGAATAAGAGAGTTATCTTATTAAGGAAAATAACTATTTGGTAGTGAGACGATTTTCATTTTTGATATTGTGGGAGAAAGTCACCTGATGCCTGGACTGACAACTCCTCCCCAGTGCCACCTCCGTACACACGTCCTACTCCCCACTCCAGAGCTCCAGCCCCGCCACAGTGATCTACCCGCCTCCTGTGGGAGGACGCCCTGTGGCTGCGTTATCTCAGCTTCTGGAGCCAGCGAGAGTGGCAGAGTTACATGTTATTCAGCATATGGTTTAAACTTGAATATGTAAAGACTAAGGAAGAGCCTGGTGGAATGACACTGGATTATTTTACAAGAAAGGGAGATATATCCTGGAGAAAAGGACACTGAAGGAATTAAAGAAAATGAATATGTAAAGTGAGAAAATTTTTAAAAAGTTAGGAAAAGGAGTGTAATGTGGAACACACACTCACACTCTACCCACCCACACCCCCTCCCAAAAATGCCTAGACAACCTTGGTTGGGTTCAAGAAAGTGAAATAGTTTGATCAGGGGTACAATACTGGGCTGACTACCTAAAGCTTTTTATTAAAAATTGCTTAAACTCCCTTTGGGCCTCACATGCACTTAGGTTTAGGAAAATGCCCATGGGTTTGTGGTCATCAGCGGATAATAGAATCATCTTCCTTTTGGATACTGAATGGCAAGAACTATTTTCTGGAAGACAACCAACCAACTAAAGAACTCTGCCCTTCCTAATTCCCCGGGTGGTAGCTAGAGATGCAGCCTACGGGACACCCCTTTGCCCTAAGAAGGATATGGCCCACTGTAAAGTTTTCTGTGTATTTTTAATTCATACAGTTATCTAGCCAAACACACAGCTAAAGAGCAAACACACAAAAATACTAAAAGTAGTTACCTCTGTGTGATGGGATTAAGAGTGAAATTTTCTTCTTTATATTTTCAGTATTTTCTGAATTCCCTACAGTAAGAATAAAGTATTTCATAAAGGGAACAAAATAAACATTGTTTATATAATAAAAATCTCTGTAATCCTATTACAAGTGAACGTCTCCTGAGCAGGTGGCATCAAAGAGAAGCCAGACTTTTTTTTTTCCTCAAATAAATTAAAAAGAGTGAAGCTTATCTCAGGTGTTATAATTCCACTTGTGGGCACCACGGATTTTTTAGGGCTTTCCATTAGCTCCCTGAGACTTCACAGCATCCCTGGGAAGCAGAAAGTCAGTGAGCATCATCCCCATTATAAGGATGAAAAAAGGTGAGAAAGGCACGTCATATTTTAGTGAAAGGATAACGACTGGAATGCAGAGCACTGACTTGGAGTTTACCGTGGCCTGGCCAGAGTGAACTGAAACAGGCAGCTTCCCCATCTGCCACTCACACGCACACACACACACACCTCCGTGCGCATGAGCTCACAGCTTATCGCACTCCTCACAGCCTGAATCTGGGACTCGAACAGGAGGAGAAAGGAAACCGTGCAGCCCCAACCATGATATTCATGCTCCTTTTAGTTCTTTTCCTAGAGAGGAAGTGGGATGTTCTCATCTTTAGACGGTCAATGCCAGAGGTCCTGGGAGAGGGCCACCCTAGCCCCCTTAGCTCTTCGATGCATTAGCTGCATGACATTTTTATAAGACTGCATGCCTTATCAAGTCAGGAGCTCACCCTCAGACACCAATAAGTAATAAAGTGTCTCCCATCATAGCCCTCATCCCCCATAGCTTCCCCCTATTACTAGTCCCCATGGCTGGTGACAATGTGTTTTGCCTCAACATAAGTCAGATGGGCTGGGAATGTGTCACTCTGAAAAGAAGATGCCCCAATATTTATACATAAAGAGGGCAGATTTCCAGTCACCTCGGCCTTCCCACATGTTCTGGGCACCCATTCAAAGCTCAGAACTGATCCCATTAGCTGGGCTTTCACAGATGTTAAGTGTGAACTGGTTAAATAATAAAACCCTAGGCCATGTCAGCCAGAGAGGGTTATTAATAGTGTCTCATAGGATGTGTATTTTGCACGTTTTTAAAATTTTTGCACAGTGGGGGATTCTTTTAAACTCTGACCCATCTGAAAGTTATTTTATCCCAACTATAAATTTCAGCTCAAGAGAATGTGGGTCCCAGAGAGACCTCACAGAGAAAAAGAAGAGAGCTGTAAAGCTGATTCTTATAGAGGAAAGCAACAGGCATTTTGCAGAGAGCGCTAAGGGGAAGCCTCCGTTGATAACGATTCTACTTAAAAACAGTCCTTTGAACTGCTACAGCTGTGGGAACTAGAGCTCTTTCTGATCGGCAAATACGCAGTTTGCACAATCTCAACAGAATACTGTGAGATCAGGCAAATGATAAGGTGCTGAAGACCCTCAGAGCCTGGGTTTTGAAGGAGAAGAGCTCTGAACTGGCTGAGAATGATTGTTGCACTGGATACAAAACGCTAAGAGTTTCACCAATCCTCCTAAGAGTTTCATCAATCCCTTCCTGGGGATTGAATTTCACACAATCCTCCAAGTGCTTCCAGCACTTGGCTAAAGAAGGACAGAAGGTTAATAATACTAGAACTTCAGTAAAAGGGACTTAGATTTTGCAATTAACCTTTTTGTTGTCTCCATAAAAGCAAAGGGGGAAAATAATCTTAGTAATGGTTATGAACCAGTCTCGGAACTAGGGTGTGTCATTGGCAACTGCAGACAATGCTATTATAACCATTCATTGAGTATGACAATGGGCTAGTGACAGGCACTTTCAAATATTGACTCTGAACTGCCCAACTACACTGCAATGCAGGCATGACAAGTCCCGTTTTTAAGAGCAATAAACTGAGACTCAGGGAGGATGTGTGATACTTTGTTGCAAACACCAAATACAGAAATATATAAAGGAAAAATGGCCTGGTAATCCAATCCCCACTGTTATTTTAATCATTTTTCCTGTACATGCATTATTAAAATTTTAACAAAATTCAAATACTCCATCTGGTATTTTGTGCCTTGCTTTTTCATCGTTCCATCATTAAATATTCTTTGAGAAAATCATTTTTAATGAATGAACTGTTTACCATTCTTTAGTTGTGCCATCAATTATTTAGCCAACCCCCTATTGTGGTGTTTTCTAATATTTTTTCCTATTACACTAATGGCTGAGATAAATATTCTTGAACATAAATCTTGTACACAAATTTGATTATAGCCTTAAGATAAAATCCTAAAAGCAAAATCAGTAGCTCACAGTGTATGAACATTTTAAGGCTGTTGAAACACAAATTGCCGTATTACCCTCCAGAAGGTTTGCACCAATTTCCATCCCCACCAGCAAAAACAAGTGAAAACATCCTTTCCTCTGCATCCCAGCAGCAAATTTTGTGGGGGTTTTCAACTTTCTACCAATTAAATGAGAAAAAAATTACAGATTTATGACATGCATTCTTTGGTAGGTAGTTCAGTGGAACATCTTTTTGTGTTTATTGGGCATAAGCTTCTGTTCTATTCTGAATACCCAGTCATGTCCTCTGCCCACTGTGCTGGGAGATGCTGGTGTTCAGAACCTTTCCAGTGCTTAGTGTGGCTCTGCTCTTGATGAGGTAGAGTCCTTGTTGTGAAAGGCGGTTGTTCCTTAACACTGAGAAAGCGTCAGGCCCTAAACCCTGGCAGGCCAGGGGGCTCGAAGTGGCACCTCATCAGTCTAACGACAATGGTTCCATAGGAGTTATCACGCCCCTGAATGTCAACAATCACCAGTAAACAGGACCAGTACTTCAAGATCCACAGGTCTGAATATCGACGGGGATGGATGAGATAGGGGGGGTCTGGGACAATCCCCCTAAATAGTACTTCTTTCACAGACTTTGTGAGTATTGAAAAGTCTGAACAAAATCTAAAAATTCTACTGCTCGAATTATACCCTAAGGATCCTGAAACATCAATTCAGAAGATCCTATGCACCCCAATGTTCACAGCAGCACAATTTACAATAGCCAAGTGCTGGAAGCAACCTAAGTGCCCACCAGTAAATGAATGGATCAAAAACTATGGTACATTTACACAATGGAATATTATGCAGTAGAAAGAAAGAAGGAGCTCCTAACCTTCACAACAGCATAGATAGAACCAGAGAGCATATGCTAAGAGAAATAAGCCAGGTGGTGAAAAACAAATACCACATGATCTCACCTATAAGTGGAACCTAATCAACAAAACAAACAAGCAAGCAAAATATAACCAGAGACATTGAAATAAAGGACAAACTTACAGTAACCATAGGGGATGGGAGAGAGGTATAACAGGGGAAAGAAGGGGGAATGTCATCAAAGAACATATATAAAGGATCCGTGGACAAAGCCAAAGGGAGAAAGGATTGAGAGTGGGTGGTGGGGTGGGTGGGGCAGGGGAAAGTCGTGGCAGGAAAATGGAGATCACCGTACTTGAACAACAATAAAAAATATTAAAAAAAAATAAATAAATAAAAAATTTTTGAAATGTTCTCTATAAAAAAAAAGTCCAAACCATTCAAGGTTAGGGTATCCAAGGGAAAACAAAGAAACCATTGTCTCACTTTGACAATTAAGGCTAGGATCCATATGCTTTGGAAACAAGAAAAGCAAATGGTAGAGATGCCATGGTTGAGGAGCTGATCGGTATTCCCACCTGAATGGAGCTCTCCCTCCTCCCCAAGAACAGGAGGCATGGACTGACTTGCCTCAGGTCACGCACGCCTAAGAAAGAGGAGAAAGTCAGGTCCAGTTTCATGACTCTCCCTATTATGACCCTGTTCAGTGAATCTTCACCCTACCAACTACCCAAAGACCCCAGCTTTTCTGGAACATTTCAAAGACAGTTGTGGGCTTACCATTTTAATGGCAAATTTTAATTTGGATACATTTTAATGTATCCAAAAGTTTTTTATTGTTTAGTTTTGTATAAATGGAAGTCTGAGACCAGGGTGATGGAGAACAAAAGGGGAAAGAGAAGGAAGTAGATAATTTACACATTCCTGAACTCTTGCTTTTCATGCTTGAAACTTCATTTTTCCAGCATTCTAACCATAAAAAAATATTGATGATTATGATGGTGGTGGTGGTGATGTTTTTAGTGAACACCTACTCTGTACTATGTACCATGTCCTGTCTTAAGCACACTTCCTCAGACTCTCTGATTCCTTTTCTTTCTTTTTTTCTTTTTTTTTTACTTTTAAATATTGGAGTATCCACCAAACACTACTCTTTTCTATCCCCATTCACTCTCTTAATGATACAATGTAGTCCCTAGATTCATAAAAACTATCTAAACACTAACGATTCTCAACCTTATATCCCAGCCCCAACTTCTGTCCTGGGCCTCAGCCTCTCATATGCAACTGTCCACTCATCACTGTCACTTGGATGTCTAACAGACACCTGCAGCTTAACACGCTAAAGTCAAATTCATGATTCCAGCACCCTCCAACTCAAATATTCTCTCCCACCTTATTCTTCATGTCAGTACCTGACAACCCCATTTTACCAGTTGTCAGGACAAAAGCTTAAGGTCATTCTTTGTGTTTCACTATACACACATCCCAGCCCACATATCAGCACATCCTGTAGGTTCTACCTACAGCGTACATGAAGGTCCTGACTGTCGCCACTAGCACCATGGCCATAATTAAGGATATCATTATCTGTCACCTGAAGGTGCAAGAGACTCAACTGGTCTTCTTACTTCTCCATTTACAGCATTAAAATTTACTTCCCGTTACATGGCCAGAGTGATTTTTCTAACATACACATTAGGCTACCCTGGCTGATATAGCTCAGTGGATTGAGTGCGGGCTGGGAACTAAAAGGTAGCTGGTTCAATTCCCAGTCAGGCACATGCCTGGGTTGCAGGCCAAGGTCCCCAGTGGGGGCCATGTGATAGACAACCCCACATTGATGTTTTTCTCACTCTCTCCCTCCCTTCCCCTCTCTCTAAAAATAAATAAATCAAATCTTTAAAAAAATAAAATATAAAATATACATCAGGCCATGTTGTTTCTCTGATCAAAGCCTCCAAGGGCTTTCCATGTCACTTATACTGACCCTGTAAGGCCCACGGGATCTGATCACTTCCCGCACAGGCAGACATGCGCAAACACAATCTCTTCGCTTCTTTCTTCCACTCTCCTCATCTCCTTCCCCCCAGTCACAAAGAGCATCTTCATGTCCCTTGAACTTGCCAGTCACTCCCCCCACCCCCGGCACCTTTGAACTTGCTCTTTCCCGTGCTTGGATACCTATATGCCGCCTCATTTTCTTCTGGTTTCCGTTCAAGTCTCACCTTATCAAATACACCTTCCTTAACCATCCCTTAATAATTGCCCCACACATACCCTGTCACTCTCTAGCCCCTCACCCTGCTTTGTTGTTTTTCTTAACATTCTCACCACCTGAAACATGTAATTGTTCAGTTTTCCATCTTCCCACATTAGAGTATAAACATTCTAAGAGAAGAGACCTTATGATTTCTTTACTGCTTTACTTTCAGCCTCTAGTATACACCTCAGTATGTATGTGTATGTGTGTATATATATAATTTGTTATATATATATATACACCATTGTTGTATATATATATACAACAATGGTGTATATATATATATATAATTTGTTAAATAAATGAGTGTATAATAAATAAATCAGTATGTATGTATATATAAATTATTTGTTAAATAAATTATCTAATTTTAGAGATGAAAAAAATCGAGACTGATAAGTTGATAAACCTGCCAAAGACCAGTAAGTGCCAGAGGCAGGACCTGGACCTAACTTTGCCAGGTGCCATGATAGCAGCATCCACTACGGTCTTTTCTCGGTGTCCAGCTCCCCCCAGAGTCACCACGCCCATCATGTGGTGGGCGTGGTGACACGCCCACAACAAGGCCATCTCTTCTCACCAAACCCTCTTCTCCTGCCTTCTGGGAACAGGCAGCTCTTGGGCACCATGACAGACCAATGTACAAGCATATGCAGCGGTGAGAGGAGAGGGGACACAGGGAGTTTGATGGGGGGTTTGTGCTATGTATTCTGCCTCTTCCATCTCTTCAAGCTGCCACACTGTCTGTATTTGGGCCTGCTCAGCACGCATGCTGTTCGGGCTTCCATATTAATTATGAGCTACAGAAAAGAGCAGAAAATCTATCTTCGTAATTGCAACTCAGCTGGGTTCTGTAGGACCTATCCACCTCAGTAACGTGATCCCTGCTTGGCAGTATTGCAATCCCGTCATTAAACCAACGTTACCCATCCCTTCCATTAGATCAGAGCGCTCTGACACACTGTCCAACAAAGGCTGCGGGTTACAGCCAATGGGGTTTCTCTGGTTGAGACCCACACTCAGGCCACCCCGCCAGCACACAGTGCCTCCACCCGGCTGCCTACCGGGATGGAGGCCGGGAGGAATGAAGGCAGCAGGGGCAGGGCTTTCTGAGCACACACAAAGACAGCCTCGGGTCCTCTCTCTGGGGAGCACAGCCTTTACCCCCAACTCTCCTCTAGGAGCCAAGCCCATGCACTCTCTCAGGCACAGCAGCTGCAGAGAACTCAAGCTGCTCCCCTTGCACTCTCCTGCCTCCCAGGGCTCTTCCCTGAGGCCTCAGGGAGAAATTTCACCAAAAGAATACCAATCTATTGATACAGGTTCCAACAGCCTTTCTGAGCAGAATACCAAAGCTACAAGCCGGCTCTCAGCATGCACCCTAACTGCTGCCTCTGGTCTTGGTTGCTCTGAGCTGTGGACCTGAGCTGGGAGCTGGACTTTCAGGTTTCAGGGTCTTTTTGCAGCCCAAGCTGGGAGGTGTGCAAAGGGAGTGTGTGTCGTGAGTGTTGGAGGCAGGCAGAAAGAAAAGCGGAGGCCTAGAGGGAAGGCAGCGATGCCTCCAGCAGCCCTGCTGTGATGCTCCTTATAAAACTTCCTTTCTCCTCCTGCCTCTGACTGTTCTGTATTCCAAGGACATGTGGCCTGGGAGTCTCGTTCCCTTCCACCTCACAAACTGATCTGGATGCTCGCAGACTGGCTGACAGGCCAGGTCCCGTCACCTGCTGCTGCTGTTGCTGCTGTTACTGTCACAGCACCTCTTCAAGGTCTCCCCATTCCTCAGCCCACTTTCCACCTTTCAGCCTGCTGCTAAGCCCATGAGTCCCACATGAGTGCGCAGGATGCTAAAAGTTGTCACGTGTCAGGGGAGCTGTGAAGGGTAGTAACCACAAAGCCGGGAAAGCTGGGCTAAGGAAAGATAAACAGGTGTCTTTACTCTGGGCCTTCTCAGAGCCTTTAATTGTGAATGTTTAGATCATGAATTCTCAAGGGGGAAAAAACAAACAGTAGCGTTCCCTAACTTTTTAATAAGGGAATGCATTCTCAGGACACTCAACTATAGGTGAGGGCTTCGGAGACCTATTTTGTGAAGTGTCACTGTTGGCATAAACACTGGCCTGAGGTTTGGGGAGGAACGGGGAAAAGTGGGCAATGCTACATGTCCAGTGGGACAGAGAATCCCCCTTTCAGAGAAGCAAGACACCTGGGCCTCCCAGAGCCCTGTCACCTCAGCCCTGCCCTGGAAGGAGTTACCCCATGTCTCAAAAGGGAGGCCAGGGGAGAGAGAGAAGATGTAGACACTCCTGAAGGGGTGCATGAAGAGGGCACAGAGGGGACTGGGGACAACAGAGGAGGGTGGGGGCAGCTGGGGCTGTGGCACAGTGGCTGCCTCCTAAGATGTGCCCAGAGAGCCCACTCTCCCCTCACACCTCAGCCTTGGGAAGGGTGGGGAGGGAGGAAATCAGAAAAGAGCCGGGGAAAATGATGGACTGCGGGTTTGCTCCCAAAGTTTAAGCTTTGTTTTTAACTCTGTAAAGTGAATATAAGGCACAAAGCATTCCTGTGCATTTCAATTCATTTCAACCAGTACTGACTGAGTCACTAGCATGGGGCCAGTGCTGAGTCAGGGGCTATGAGGAACAAGAGCGTGAAACCCAGCTGCCTCTTTCAGAGTGCCAGCAGCATTAGAGGAGTGACAGGGCCACACGGGCCAGCGATTAGAACACAAGAGGAAACGTCATCAGGAACAAAGAGGGAGGAGTGCCGATGTCAGGGGCGGCCTGGTTGGGAGGGAGAGGGCTGTGTGCAGGGAGACTGGGTGCAGAGAGCCTCAGAGGGCTGGCTTTTATAAACACGTCTGGAGAAGGGGAGGGCATTCCTGCAGGAGGACATTCAGAGAGGCACCGTCAGCAACTCTGTCTGTCCAAAGCAAGATGGCTGGGAGCTTGAGACACCTGTGGACCTGCTGGATGGACCTGGGCCTTGTGAGGAGGCTAGAGGGATGGTGATGGCTAAGGCCACATTCCTTCCTGGGTGCCCTTAGGCCTTGTAGGGAGGCAGAGAGGTAGAGACAGTGAGGCTACTCCCTCTACTGGTGGCAAATGGTGATGGCCAGAGAGCCACCCATGTGACCTTCATCACCTTCCCATCTGCCAAATGGGATTGATATAGACTGAATTATGCCTCCCACCCAGCCCCCAAAATTCATGTGTTGAATCCTCAGTACCTCAGAATGTGACTGTATTTGGAGAAAGGGCTTTTAAAGAAATAATTAAGTTATGATGTGGTCATTGAGGTGAGCCCTATCCCAACGTGGCTGACGTCCTTATAAGAAGAGAAAATTTGGACAGAGAGGCACAAAGGGAAGACCATGTGAAACCCTGGGGAACAGAAAGCCAAGGAGAGGGACCTCAGAAGAAGCCAGCCCTGTCAGCACTGATCGAGGACTTCTAGCCTCAGAACTGTGAGAAAATACATTTCTGTTGTTCGGGCCACACAGTCTGGAACACTTGTTACAGCAGCCCTGCAAACTAATGCAGCAAATAACACCATCTTCCCAGCTTTCCCTGGAGGGGCACTGTCGGTCTTCCCATGTCCTGGGCTCATGCCCCTTCTCTCCATCACTTAGGCTCCTCTCCTCCAGTTTTATTGTCAAGATTAAATAAAACCCTGAATGTGAACAAACTTGGAATAAACTTTATATAAACATTGGTCTAACACTAATGCTCCACTGTGCTGGGCACTGGAGATTAAAAAAATGTGTGATGCAGAGTCCCCCTCTTGGGATGCTCACAATGGGGCATGAGAACGTTGACACACACAAGTGACTGTGAGGACACTGTGGAACTGGGGGTGCACAGAGAAGACTGTCCAAAGAGGGGACACTTAAGCTAAGTTTTGAGAGATTCATTGGAGTCTGTCTGGGAAAGAGGCAGAGTATTTCCTGTAGGAAAAAGAGCATGTGCAAAATCCAGAGGCACGGGGCTCACTTCGGCAGCACACATCCTAAAATCTAGGGGCCCAGAGTGTATGCATGTATATGTGTGTGTGTGTTTATAAAACAGTGAGGAGTCGGGGTGTCTGCAGAGACGGGGTGTCTGCAGGCGAGGAGTGGTGGAACGGGACCTGAGAAGTCAGGTGAGTGTTGCCATCCAAGGACCCCTGGAAAGGATGCTGGCCTCCCTGGCAGAGTTAGTGAGGAGCTGAGGAAGGGTGCTGAGAGGAGCTCTAGGGGCAGTGTGAGGGGAGCCCAGAGGAGTGAGCAGATTAGAAGTCTGTTTCTGGACTCTTCGGAGGCCAGCGGCACATTCATGTGCCATGCAGTGAGGGTGTGGGTGTATAGCTTAGACAGATTGGAGTTGGGGTTTAGGGGTAGGAGTAAGGCAGTGTAGACAGCAAAAAGAAAATGCAGTTAGGGCTGGAAGCCCAGCTGGGCCAAATATTTAATTCTTCTAGGCCTTAGTTTATTCATTTGTAAGTGTGGGGAAAAGAGTTCCTACCTTCACATGACCATCATAAGGATGAAATAAAATAATCTATGACAAGCTGTCAGCCTGGCCTCGCCAGTGCACTCAATGGCATCAGCTCTAAGTGCTCTTACTGGTCCTGGAGGGACAGGGTGGAGGCCTGGTCCCACAAATAAAGTAGAGTCTCGTCTAAAACAGGGAAGGACATCAAAGATCATTGACAGCATGCCTGCCTTGATGCCATCTTTATGGAACTATGGATTTAGCACTAATTCAATCATCCCCGACTAGGGACCAAATTGGTCCTGAAGCCGAGAGGAGAGTGAAGCAGCCTTAGCCATGAGGAGTAAGGGGAAGCAGGAGCAGGGCCCCACGTAGGTTATTAGGATGGCGGGGCTGCCCAGGGTGAGCCCAGAGAGAGCAGAGGCTTTGGGAATGTCGATACTTGGGCATATAGAAGAAAGGGGAAGACAAGGAAGTTAAAAGGACTGTCAGGAAGAGAAGGAAACTGGTTTCATGGTAATCAACAGAGGAGGGCTTCAGTTAGTAGCAGGAGCTTCAGATCCCCGAGGGACAACAGAGGGAATGAGACCCAAGCCAAGAAAGGCTACGGAGGCTGCAGTTGGGAGACCCTTGGTGCCTGAGGAGGCATCATCGGTAGGACACGGAGACAGCAGGCGATGCCGTGGGCATGGGAACTCCATGGTCACTACAAAATTGGAGGCTTGAAGCATAGACTGTGCTTTGAGGAAAGGTAAGGCAGGTTGGAAGCATTAGAAGGTGGCTGAACTGAAGAGTTATTTCAGACAGCACTTGAGCCTTTGTTTATGTTGGTGGAAAGGAGAGGAGTGGGTGGCTTGGGAGGAAGAGGCTCCAAATGGTAGCCTCAGCAAGGTCCCAGGGTAGGAAGAAAGGATGGAATCTAAGACTGCCTAGGGGAAGAGCCCGTCTTCCTCTGTACTCTAGTAAAGGGCCTAAGAGTAGTGGTCAAGGAAGGAAATCCTGATGCAGAAGGAAGAGGAGCAGAAGCAGTCTTCCTCTTTCTTTCAGGTAGAAGGGAAGGTTCATTCAGATAGGCCGGGTCATTTCTCCAGGAGGGCTGGGTTTAGCGGAGGTAGCTGAGACCTAAGGAGAATGAAAAAGGATTAGCAGGGCTGCTACAGGAAAGGCAAAGTGGGCACAAAGAATGAAATTCAAGTTTGACTTACGATGGTGTCCACAGTAGCAGATTCAGAGATAATAATGTGCAAGTAGCGTATACAGGAGACAACCCCAGGAAGTGCGTGTGTGAGGGTGGGGAGGTGGGAGATTTAGACATGTAAGGGAGGAAAGATAGTAAAAGTTATAATAATGGTGGGCTACTGCTCTGGGAAAGAGGGGCATCAATTTCTCGGGGCACCCTTGGCAGGACTGGGTAAAGCCACCTCAGCATGGTCTCAACAAGAGAGCAAGAAGCTAGGGTATTAATCCACCAACTCCCTTCCCTCTTTGGCTGGGGTTGTCCCCTGAGAGTGTTAAGTTCGTTGCATTTAGGGTATCCCCAACGCTCCTATAAATAGAAGAATTCCTCAGGCAGACAGACCTAGAGCTTGAGGTGAAAAACTGGTAGTCAGAATTGTAAGATGGTCCCCAAGAATTCTGCCTTCTGAGGCACACATCCTGTCTCATCCCATCTCCCTGCACGTGGCCTAGAATGTGAATATAATATGTATTACTCCTGTGATTAAGTTACATCATGCGGTGAAAGAGGTAGTGTGTATGCACTTAAGTTCCCTGCTCAGTTGAATCTCAGTCCACCAAAAGGAAGATTATCCTGGTGGTGCTGACCTAATTAGACGAGCCCTTGACAAAGACAAGAAGCAGCTTGAAAAAGCAAATTGCCATGTTGTGGAGAAGGCTGCGTGGCCAGGTCCTGAGGACAGTTTCTAGGAGGCGACACTGACTGCCAGCCAATAACCAGCAAGAAAATGGGGACCTCAGTCCTACAGCCACAAAGAATTGGATTCTGCCAACAACCAGTGAGTTTGGAAGAGGACCCCAAGCCTCAGATTGGATGGTAATCCCAGCCGACACCTTGATGGCAGGCAGTCTGTGAGACCCTGAGCTGAGGACCCAGACCAGCTGTGCCCAGACCCCTAACCCACAGAAACTGTACGGTAATAGATGTGTGTTGTTTTAAGCTACTACATTGTGATGATTAGCTATGCAGTAATCACAGCAAACGTCATCGATCCACATGCTGACCAAAGCTGCTGGTGACCTTCAGGGTGGAATAAGGGGAGATGGGTGGAGCACCTCCAGCTTCCTTTCTTATTCTGAGTCACCTTTAGACCTAAAGGCTCAAATCCAAATTCAGGCACAGGAGGAGGCAGCATGAATTCCTCCTCTCCAGGCACTGGAAGGATCAGCCGATCTGGACATCAGGTACGAATCGGTGTAGCGGTTCTCCAGGGCCGTGTGGGTCTGGAGGTTGGAACAGGCACCACGCTTAGAGCTGAAGGCCCTGCCAGGCTTGTGGATGAAGATGTTCTGGGGCTGCCAGCCAAGGGGCAGGTGGTTTGCCTCTCTTTCTCCTTGAGTTCTCCCATTACTCTCTGGGCCTCTGGCGTCATGAAGCGAAGCACTGACTTGATTCTCCTCTTTGCAGCTGGGCATGCTGCATTTGCCCCTCTTAGGTGGCAGATGCTCTCACTCCCCTTTGCAACATTGGCTGCTCGGCCCTCACTTTGCTGCCACTCAGCAGAGTGGAAACTAAAGCCGACAGAGGCAGTTTTACAAGGCAGACCAAGAAAAGGTATTTAAGATGCAACACAATTCCACATTTAGATGTCTGGGATCCCCCACATGGCTAGACTCAGCGCTTAATCATTTTGAAGTGTAGCACTGAACACATTATCACGGACTTTCCTTATCTAATTGAGCCTCTTAGATCTAATGCAAAAGTTCAGTGGAAAATTGACATTCGGAAGGTTAACTGGAAGCATTATTTTAGACTGTGATTTCTGTGTATTTTTATGTGGTGAGTTTACCAAAGGTCAAGGTCTGTCTGGGTCTCAATTTTACAGATTAATAAATTAAATTTTATTGATTCATCTGAGGATGAGCACATATTTGAGAATGAATGCATGCTAATCAAATTCACAAGGCACTGACAGGTAATTCTTACAATGGGAGAGGCATGCCGGGCAGAATAACCCATTTAAGTCATTGCCCAGGTTTAAGTTTTAGTGGGTAGGTTCACCCCAAAATATATTTAAAATTCTCCTCAGTATATATCTTCTGAGTCCTTTTAATGTGCAAGGCACCAAGCCAGACACTGTGGGGATGCACCAATAAGTTATACATGCATGGGTCATGCCCTCGAGAAGCTTCCTTGCACATAAATATAATTAAGAACATGCTATAAGAACGGCAAATCAAATCTTCTAAGGAGTGCAGGCAAGGGAGGGATCCTTCCAGCAGTGGTAGGGGTAGTGGGGAGGAAACCAGAAAGAACCAGGGGAGGCAGCATTCGAGCTGGGTCTTATAAGAAACGTGAAGGTTTGAACCCAAGAGCATAGGAATGGTCATTGCAAGGTCAGCAATAGGTGAGCAAAGACAAAGGCAGGGAAGCGAGTAACAAACATGTTTGGTGTGCTGGGGGGTCAGCACTGGAAAGACAAGGACTACCAGATCATGCCTCACGGCTGCAGAACCCATGGAGAGGGAGCTCTCAAGGGGTGTGTCGATCAAGCGAGGAGAGCTTGATGAAGTCCTGTTGCCAGGGTGTGGAGCCTTCTGTCTACATAATCAGCACTGGCTGCTTAAAGTGTGTCTTCCACCAGCTGGGGGAGACACCCTGCCATGCCGCAGTCTGCTCTGCTTAGGCCTCTAATTCTTTCTCAGTCATTAAAGTCTTCTGCCACTGTAACAGCTAATGACAGCTCCTGATATTGTAGCTGATCTTGCATTAGTTGCTCTGTGCATTGGCGTCTTTCTGACAGCATTCTAGAGAGCACCAGGTTCTTGGTGAGAGCCCCGGACCCTCTGTTCTGTCCAGCAGTGCAATCGCTCCTTCAGGGGGAGTTTCTTCCTCAGAGGTGTCACTCCTTAACTTTTGCCAGGATCTGATTTGCTCCCATAGCAGAAGGTGATTTTTCCTGATGTTGCTTCCATCCCCGAGGTCACCCTACTCGGGCTTACATACTCCCTGCTGACTGCATTGGGCTGGGGCTGGAGATGACCTGGGGTGAACAGAACACAGAAATCTGGCCTCTGTGCCATTTCGGTGAGGCAGGTAGGTTTCTGCTGCAGAGAAACAGGAGAGAGATGGTGCGGGGCATGTCCACACCACCCGATTGTCTGGAGCACCAGAAAGGGCCTAGACGTATTTAGTGATGTGTACAGTGGTTAGGAAGGTGGATTCTAGGGTCAAACAGAATCAGCCCCAAATGCCAGTTCTACTACTCACCAGCTGTGTCGCCTTGGACAGGATGTTCAACCCAAGCCTCAGTTTCCATGTGTGTCAAGTGGGGACAAAGATCGTCCTTACCTCCTAGGGTTGTCGTGGGGCCTGAGAGGATGTCCTTACAGCAGCCAGAACAGTACCTGCCCTGTTAATGAAGCTCGATGTACATCAGCCATCATTACTGCAGAACTCCAAGGGCCTGCATGGCTGATACAAGAAAATTTCCAGCCAGTGAGAGGAGCTGGCAAGTCAGTACCTCTGTTTCTGCCCGGACCGTGGCGGTTTCCCATCTGCCCTCCCCTTTTCCTGCATCTGAACGTACAGTGCCATCTGACAATATTGCACAACAGTCATGGAGCCCAAGGAGTGTTCTAAAGCTCCACATGACTTTCCAGGTCCTCACTTCTATATTGGTGGCCCACCTGGAACAAGAGAAATCCAGACTCCTGGCCACCTGAGGCACAGGGAGGAAAGATACCAGGCTTTATTGTCACTGATGGTAAAAGGCAAGATGGCAGCTTGGGTCTCTGGGCTTCCGGAGACAATGGGATCAGGGATGAGCTGGAGAAGACACCTACCACTTGTGTGAGTCTATTGCTAAACCCTTCGGGAACTGTGCTAGCTGCTTGACATCCTACTGGTGGCATTGATGTGTCATGGTGACAGTATTGACACCACAGAAATCAGCAGCTATTACCAGTCAGGGTTCCTCCCCCACCACCCCCAGGAACAGGCGGCTAAACATGTATCAGCACACCACCGGGAAAGACCTTTCTCACCCCCACCCCCCCACCTCAGTTGCTTTAACCATTCCCTCATCCAATACACTCACTTCCACAGGGCCCAGCTAAGTCTCGTCATCCTGAGATAAGCTGCCAGGGAGAGGCCGATGAGAAATCATTTTGAGATGCAGAGTAAGTGTTCCTTGTGAGTTAGTGTGGAGGCTGGTTCTTCTTTTAGTTGACTGTGCTCCTTCTCAGAAAGGAGTTAGTCAGCAGGGATTTAGATACAGTACATTCCCCTTTTTCCACAGTTTCACTATCTTTGGGTTCTGTAACCCTCCATCAACTGGGGTCTGAAAATATGAAGTGGGAAATTCCAGAAATAAATAATTTATAAGTTTTAAATTGCGTGCTGTTCTGAGTAGCACAGTAAAATCACCCACGGTCCCTCTCTGTTCTGCCCGGGACTCGAATCCTCTCCTTTTCCACTCGGCAGATCCTCCCTGCCCATGAGTCACTGAGTAGCCGTCTTGGTATCAGATCAGCTGTTGCAATATCACAGCGCATGGGTTCAAGTGACATTCATTTTACTTAATGGCCCCAAGGCACAAGAGTAGTGATGCTGACGATTTGGATCTGCCAAAGAGAAGCCATAAAGCGCTTCCTTTAAGTGAAAAGTTTGAAAGTTCTCAACTTAATGAGAGAAGAGAAAAAGTCTTATGCTGACGCTGCTAGGATCTGCAGCAAGAATAAGTCTTCTCTCTACGCCATCGCCTAGTTTAGAAGTGACACTTTATCATAGGTGTGTGTGTGTAGGAAAAAAGCAGTGCACCTAGGGTCCAGGACTATCCATGGGTAAGGAGGACCACTGCTCAAGGACTCAGCGCCACCTGTCAGCAGTGAAAGATCTTCATGCCAGTCCTCTGAGGTGCGGTTGGATCGAAGAGGAAGCAAAACCGTGACTCAGCCCACAGGAACATTGACCGCTAGGGGACCACATGGGGCTCCAGGGACTTTTGGACACCACCCAAAGTGCAGAACGAAAGTCCCTGTGGAGAGGCCATATGAGGAGGGGTTTGGAGGCTTGTGGAGAAGGAAAGTGTCCAGTACAAGCAAGGGTCGGCGAACTCAGGAGAAGCCTCGGCTTTTCTGAGGCCAAATCTGCATGTCCCCTTGCAGGAGCTGGAAACAGCCCAGAGCAGCTGCTTCGGGGCTGAGAGAGGTGATGCATCCCCTGCACACCATCACTAAGTGGACATTCACAATCCTGTAACATTAGCAGCATCACTGAGGAGCAGCCCCTCTAAGTACCCAGATGCCCCAAACCCTGGGAATGCACCACGGAGCCACCGATGGGTGTCCCACCCCCCGACTCCTTCCTCCGTCCCCCTGCAGGAGTCGGTTCCCTCTGCAGCAGGAGGTTTCTCCCTGAACTTTATCCTGAAGTGTATCTGCTGCATTCACTCCTACAATATTTATGACTCACATCAATTTTTTAACCAGCCCATCACTCAGCTTCTTAGGTGAGTTTGGAAACTCTGGTTCTCATTCTCTGTAGGGAGAGATGGAGGCTGCAGGAAAGCACCAGGGACCCGCTACACCAAACCCGCTGTCCCGTCCTCCTGCTCAGGAATCCAGTGTCTGCCACACTGACTGCCTGCTCGTCTGCCTCACTTTCTAAGCCCTTCACAGTCTGATTGCACCCTGTGTGTGCAGCCGAACCCCTGCCCCTTCTCCCCTGCCTTCTTCTCACTGTAATCTGCAAACATGAAGTTTCTCCTCCCTCTCCGAGGGCCGTCTGCTGCTTCTGCCACCTGGACGACCCTTTCCTTCCTTTGGTGCATCTGCAGCTGCCCCTTCCTCCAAGCCCAGACGGATTCCACATCTTCCATGAAGACACGCTATCCCTAATCTAACCCCGACATCTTCTCCCTGCTCACCTTCAATCAATAACTCATGACTCAGAGTTTAGCCATTCCTTAATCTTTTCTCCTGGCTGAATTGTAAGCTCCTTGTTAAGAAAAAAAACCTCATAGACACAGACAACAGATGATTACCAGCAGGAAAGGAGGGTGGGGAGAGGTGGAAGAGGGTCCAGTGAAGTTAAATGGTGATGAAAAGACACCCAGCTTTGGGTGGTGGACACGTAACACCGTATACGGAGGGTGTATTATAGAACTGTGCACCTGAAACCTATATGATTGTATTAACCAGTGTCACCCCAATCAATTCAATTTGCTCTTTAAAAGAAATCTCTTGCAAAAAGAAAAGACACAGTCTATACTTTTATGCTTCTGTATTTCTTGCAGGGGTTAGACATGCCATGCAGCTCTGTAACAGATGCTGAATAAGTAACTAGAAAAATGAATAACTGACAAAAAGAAAATAATATAATAAAATAATTCTTAATAAATGATATAGCAAATAACTGGCTTGGTAGAAATTATTAGGGACCTTTCTCTGTAACCATTGGATCTCTTTCTTATCTGGTCTAATCTCAGCTGTAATGATGACAATACTTACAGAGATGTTCTTATCCCTGAGAACTATGTTGATATGCTAATTGTATTAATACCAACTTATCCGATTTCTTGAGCACTTACTCTGTGCTCAAAACAGTAAAGTGTTTTACAAGCATTATCTTATTCACCTCTGAGGTAAGCACTAACATAATCCCCACTTCACATACGAGGACACTGAGACTTGGAGAAGATGTGACTTGTCCAAAGACACACAGCTAGTCTGTGGTAGAACGAATATGCAAATACAGTAGTCCAGCCCTTGGCTCCTGCTCTTAAGCATCGCCTCATGTCTGCTATTGCTAGCGCCCCCGCAGGCATTCTGCAGGAGGGCATCTGAAGTGTGAATTAGAGCAGCGGCCACCAACGGCTGCTGCAAACCCACCAGCAAAAGAGAGGAATCTTCAGGTGAATATGCGGAATGAGCATTCGCATGTCTATCTGCTCCCTTCTGGAATGGTGGTGATATTATAGTAACAGTCACAAAAGAGTACACCCATAAAGACAATGAGAGGAGAAATGACAGCAGAAGAGACGTATTAGAAAAGTTCCAGAAGCCAGAGAGTGGGTGGAAGAATGATACATCACCACGCAGGGCAGACTAAGCTGAGCAGTTTATTATCCACCTGTAGGACCCTGGGAGTTCCAGAATGAAGGCCTTGAGGTTTGCGGAAGGTGGGGCAAGGAGAGAAACTGGAGATAGAACTGTCTGAGAGCTTTTATGCAGAATGATCAGGCTCCCGAGTCTCTTCCTCTTACCACTCCACAGTCGAGAAACAGCTCCTTGGATCCCTCGGCTTGGGCTGCCGAAACAAACACCATACATTGAACGGCTGCAGCAACAAGCACTTACTTCTCATAGTGTCAGAGGCTGGGAAGCCCACCATCAAGGTGCAGAACCATTCAGTTTCTGATGAGAGCCCTCTTGTGGATGGCTGCCTTCTCTATCCTCACAGGGCAGCAGAGAGGAAAGAAAGCCCTCTGGTATCTTTTCTAATAAAGGCACTAATCCCATCACGTGGACTCCAACTTTCAACTTCTTCTAAACCTACCTACCTCCCAGAGGGTCCTACCTCCACACACCACCACCTTTGAGATTGGGCTTTAGCACATGGGTTGCTAAATGGAGACAACTGTATGTGAACAACAATAAAAATAAAGAAATCAATGAAAAACAAGATAGGTTTCAGCAACAAATAAATACACATATATACATGTGCAACTAAGAGAAAGAGGGAAGAGGAGATTAAACCAAGAAAGAGAAAGGCTGGGTCAAGAAAACCATAGATCTTTTCATCAGAGAAACGATGAGAAGAAGCCCAAGATGATAGCCACGTGCCATGCCTGAAGAAGAAAGAAGAAAACAGAAAGCCTCAGGAGGAAGATATCCAGGAATGAAAGTAGAACTACTGAATAATTTTTTAAAAACTGCTGCTTCTGTTCTTCTAATGAAAGAAAAAGTAGCTGTAGGGGGATAAAAAGGCTGTGTGAGAGCAGAACAATACCATAGTACACTACCTGGCTTAGCAGTGAACAGCATTTGCATAAGCCTCATAAGGCAACAACCAACTACCAGTTTATCCGAACTGCGTGATGTAACGACGTGGAGAAGCCTGAAGAAACGTGTATGTGTGCCGGCAGAAGGAGTCAGAAATTTAAGTCCTCACCCAATTTTATTCCTACCTCCGGGTTCTTGCCCTGGCGATTCCCCCAGACAGGACGTGGCCCACTTCCTTATTGTATTCAAGTCTCTGCTTAAGTGTCACTTCTTTTGTCCCAGGTATCTAAAACAATGCCCCCTCCCCCCGCCCCGCAATCTGTAGTACGCTTACCACCTTCCTCCGCTCTGTTTTCCTCAGAGCATTTCCTAACCACATGCAGTACAAACCTATAGAACAGCGCTTGCCACACAGTAGATAATTAAATTGAATAAAATAATAAGTGAATTACTGTGACGGGAAATCAATAGTTAATGTCCGTCTTAGCAGGATTCTCCAGAAGCAGGCCCTGAGACGAGTGTTAGTGCAAAAGCTTATTTGGAGTGGTTACCAAGTGGCTGGGGGAGGAAGTAGTAGAGGTTTATTGCTCAATGGGTACAGGGTTTCTGTTTGAGGTGATGAGAAATCCAAGAAATGGGTAGTGGTGATGGTTACGCAATAATGTCAACGTACTAATTGCTGCTGAATTGTATACTTAAAACTAGTTAAAATGGTCAATTTTATGTTATGTATATTTTACCACCATAAAAAAGAGTGTGTGCGTACTTTTTTAAGGCCTCACATGGGAGGTTCAGAAAACACCACAGAGGAGTGGGGGGAAGAGCAGGGGCACCAACAAAGGTGCGTGCGCAACCAGAACCCACTTGGAGCACCTAGATCTTCAGTGCGTGGGAAACCTCCGGGGAATGCTGCAGTGCGTGCCTCCGAGTCAGTCCGTCAGCGGGAGGAGGTGAGGAGAGTCACACAGGGAGTCCCAGCAGGGCCGGGGCTGCCTCCAGGGCACTTCCTTAGCACCTCCAGCCTGCCTCGTGCAAGGGCTGAGTGGCCTTGGCAGAAAGTCCTCAGGCTTACCCATACCGGCACCTAGAAGCGGGACAGTGGCACTGGAGCAAGGCCCAAGGGACACGGATGAGGCACCGACAAACCTGTGACAATGCCTATAACTGACAACGTACACAGGTTACCCAGAAACGTGGAGTCGAACACCACAAGATACAGCAGAAGAGGCAAGAGGCAGAACTAGGGAGCAGGACCGAGAGCAGAGAAGGAGATTGCTTTACTTGGTCACGAATTCTCCTAATTGTTGCAAGTATTGTTTCCCTTTTAAACTATGTCCATGTCTTGTTTTGGAAAAAGAAGAAAAGCTGAATTTTAAATGAGTATGAATATCACCAGGAAGTCATCCCACACTGATTTGGTTCTAATTTTTCATGAGAAAATGTCACAAAATGATTAACCAGCACTGTGGAAAAGGAACTCAGGGAATGTTAATGGAGTAGAACTGCAGCCAAACACTGGAAGTCAGTAATCAGTTGTATTCAATTGTGAAAACTTTTTGTTAAGTTCTTACTACGTGCCAGATATTTTGCCTCGTGTTAGCAAGATGAAGAGGTAAGACCCTTGGGCTGGGGTAAATTGCATAGTATCCCTCCACAATCCATGTCTCCCCGGAACATCAAAACGTGACCTTATTTGCATATCAGGTCTTTCCAGAAGGAATGAGTTAAGTTGAGATGAGGTCGTGCTGAAGTAGGGCGGGCTCTGAACCCTGTGACTGCTGTCCTCATAAGAAAACCATGCAGAGCCATGGAGAGGGGTGCCATGTGAGGTGGACACAGAAATTGGAGTGATGTGTTCTAAGCCAAGGAGCACCAAGGATTGTCAACGGCCACTAGGATCTAGGAGAAAGGCATGGAGCAGGTCCTTCCCTAGACCCTCAGAGGGAGCACGGCACTGCCAACGCCTTGATTTCCGACCCTGGCCTCCAGAACTGCGAGAGAATAAATTTCTGTTGCTTTAAGCTACCATTCTGTGGCTATTTTCTGTGGCAGCCCTAGGAAGCTAACACAACCCGGGTTCTCAGAAGTCTGTGGTCTACAGCGGCAGCTTAAGACTGAGGTTGTGTGTCCTTCACCCTCCTCCTGTTCCTCCTGCTGGCTGGAAGATGAACCGAACAGGCTGAGTTAAAATAGCCAACCTGGATCATGAAAGGAAGCTGCAGGTTAAGAGAGAGAGGCCACACAGGTAAAAGGCTCTGGCAGCCATGCCAGCCCAGGACTGCCAAGTTAACATGTGACTTGGAAATAAACACCAACACTATTTCTGCCACTCTCATTTTGGGTTTCCTGTCACTTGCTGCTAAGCCCAACCCTAATTCACTCTGTGAGACAGATTTGCCAATGAAAATGTGCCATTCAGTGCAATGCGACAAGCCTCGGTTGGGTCACAAAGAAATGAGTGATTAACTTACCCTGGGGAGATCAGGAAGGCTTCTCGGTAAAAGCGATGGCAGCTGGATTTAAGAACATGAGAAGGAAGCCCTGTGGCGCAGCTCAGTGGATTAAGCGTGGGCTGCGAACCAAAGTGTCACAGGTTCAATTCCCAGTCAGGCCACATGCCTGGGTTGCAGGCCACAACCCCCAGCAACCGCACATTGATGTTTCTCTCTCTCTCTTTCTCCCTCCCTTCCCTCTCCAAAAAATAAATAAATAAAATCTTAAAAAATTTAAAAAAAAGAACATGAGAAGGAGGTTGCCAGGCAGCCAGCACAGAGGGTGGCAAGCAGGTATTTCAGAGAGACACAGATGGTGGAGTGAAAGAACAGCTCCATGGAATTACCTGTGGTCCTGCACGGGTGGGGTATCGGGTGCAAGGCAGACAATGGCGAGACGGAAGAGCGAGATAGAGGCAAGGCGACGAAAGCCTCCGAATGCCATTGCCATGTCACAAAGAAGGGCCATTGATGAATGCACAGTAATGGAGACATATTGCCATATTACCATTTTAGAAAGATCGCTTGGCTAAGTGTGGATGGCCTGGAGGTCACAGGAAGAAAGTCACAGAGACCAGGTAGAAGGCCATTTCAGGGGTCACTTAGTTTGATGATGAGAAGGGTCAACATGAATGCAGAGACACTGGGGACAAAAAGGAAGGAACAACTTGAAAATACTAATTTAGGTGGCTAAACTGACTGGCTGTGGGACATGAGAGAAGACAGAGTCCAGGGGGACCCACTCTGCTGGCTTGGAGCATGAGGAGATAATCATTTCCTGCGACATGGAGCACAGCGGGAGGGGCAGGTGTGGAAGTGAATGACGGAATTCTTATGACTGATTTGGCTCCAGTTCACTCTTCCAAACTTTGAGGATCACATTCTCCATCTCTGGAGGGCTCCCTGGTGGGACACCAGTCAGAGGGTGATGAGGGGAATGAGAAGGATGCACCCTTCTCGCGTGGCTTGCTTCCCACCAAGGCTGCCCAGTGAGGGTTCTGAGCCCTGTCCGCAGCAGTAGCTGAGAACGTTTTCCTGCTTCCTGGAACCAGTCTGATGGATCCCCTTCAGAAATAGCACCAGCTGGTCATACCCCTCCTTAGAGCCCTGAATCCCAGCTCCGAGGGTTCTGCTCCAAATTCCTGAGGTCCCAGCACAAGCCTGGCCATGCTCTCTACACATGATCTGCATCTCAGCCCTGCAGAGTCCCCCGCAGAGCTTCTGGGTGCCCTAACCCCCACCCTCTTCCCCTGTTCACTTGTCTTTAGTGGTGGTAGCTGCTTCCTGCAGTGATCTTGCTTCCTCTTCGCTTCTTCCGTCCTCTTATGCCTATTCACCAAGTTCCTATCGTAAATGTACTCTAATAAATACTGGGTCCTGATACAGTTGTTGGTGCCCAGAGTGCTCTTAGGAAATAGAACACCCTCCCCCATAAGAGTCTAGGGTCACCTCTCTGGGTCCCCCATGAAGCAGCCAGGTGGAGCTGTCTGGGAAAGGCTCCTTAGGTGAAGTTAAGGGAAGGTTTGTGCATCCTGGGCATGTGGGTCACGGTTAATTCCTCCAGGAGGATGGGAAGTGAGGCGAGAAAGGGCCGAGGCTGGAATGCTAAGGAGCCTCCAAGTTCAGGAGGCAGACAGAAGAACTCAGGGGAGGGAGTGGAATAAAACACAAGGACCTGAATTAGGAGGAAAGTCGGTGAAGTGCAGTGTTTCCTCCCCGAGAGAGGGCAGTTTTGAGAGAAAAGTGGCCCTTATACAAAAGCTATGATAATGACTAAAAAGCAAACAGTAGACTCAGCAGTAGCCACACTGACCTTGTTGAGGGCCCTTCCAACAGAGTGGAGGGCACAGAGGGCGATGGGAGACGTTTGAGGAGTGAGTGGAAAATGAGCCAAGGCAGACAGAATATTAGCTAGAGGGCCAAAGGAGAGTGTTTCTATTTTTACCTGAGGGTGACTGGAGCTGCTGCACGAGCTCTGGGAAGGAGCCAACAGAAAGCGAAGCTGACCCTCGGGAGGCAGATGGAAAAGAGTGAGGTGAGCGGAAAGATAAGCCTGCAGCAGCCGGTAGACAACTTCCTCTCGGGCTACTCGGGCTACTCGTTCACCCAACAAAGAGTCTGGAGTGTCTAAGATGCGCCAGGCACCGCTCTAGGTGCTGGGGAGAGCAGTAAATAAAAGAGATAAGAATTGGAGGCTGGAAAGCAGGTGGCAAAAACAGGCTTAGCGTGTAAAATCTAAAGCAAAACATCACATTTCTGGGAAAGAAGGGCAGTAGGTTTAGGCAGCTGACTCGTGCTTTATTTATTTTTTTCCCTGTCAGGTTATTTTCTGAGTGAGGAGGGGAAGCTACTCCTACCTTGTGACTGGGTGGTTACCTCCCCAATGAAGGCTGTTTAATTCCCCCTGGGTCACCTGCCTTGGGAAGAGAGGCACAGAGAGTAACTTGCCTGCTCCAAATCTCCTTGATGTGGCCTTGGGCTCCACAGCCCCTGGGGAGGGTTTCGACCATTCTTTGCCTTTATAATGCATAGCAACTGTCCTTCACGCAGAATGCTGTCACCACAATCATAACCGATAACTATAATTACAGAGATGACACACCAGACATGTCATCAAGGAAGGCAACAACTAAAGCATGGATCCAAAGCTGCAAGGGACGCTGAAAGACTGTCTCACACAGCACTGCACTGTCTCACACGGCACTGGGACAGGAGGTTAAGGTATTAGAACGGCCCCTCATGGCTCTCACGGTTCCAATCACCCTCCCTTTCAATCCACTTGCTAAACGTGCCGTTTCCCACTTCACGTGCATGGCCTATGAAGACTCCATCCTTGCCCACCTCTGCAGCAGCCTCCCTCAGGGATGCCCTCCAACACTCCATGTTCCAGCCTCATGTGATGACCTGCCCTACCCTGAATGTGTCATGCCCTCCTGGGAGCATGCTCATCTTCCTCCATCTGAAACACTTTTTCCACCATTTTTTAGCCAACTTCTACCAAACCTTTCAGACTAAACCCAAGCATCACCTCCCCTCATAATTACCATGATAGAACCTATCGTTAATTGCTCTCTACTTTATTCTGGGCACTTTGCAAGCAGGTTCTTTAATTCTGGCCACAGGTTTGCATAGCAGATGTTGAAGCAGGACTAAATGAAGCTCTTTCCCTTACCGACCACTCAGGGAAAATCCAGCAAATAAAACACAGGTTCCTCCACCAAGATCACTTGGGGGACTTACTTAAATATAGATTTCTGGACCCCATACATATCACTGATTAATTTGGGCTGGGGTCTGTTACTATTTATCAATGCAGGAAGTTGGAAAATTTAACTCAGGACCAGAAGAGAAGCAAGAGTTCTCAGCATTACAACACTAGCACTCTTCATTCATAATAAATAAAACCAGAGCTACAATTTTAGCAATTAAAATATCAGTCCCCAAACTTGTGTTTAAGAAATACCCATTTCCACATTCTCTTTACATCTAATTTTAAGACCCCATCTTTCCAGGATGGCAAGAAAGTGCCTCTCTACTTCACTCCCCTTCCCCCCGCCCCCCACACACACTGCATCCGTAGCATCACTTCAGAACGCTCGGCTTCAGGAGATGCCTGGAGACAGTGCAAGGACCACCAGTGCCCACTCAGTCATGACATCCACGATGTCCACGGTCACAGTGCCCTCTTGGGGATCTCAGTTTTGCCTCTTACACACTGTCTGTGGGGTGTGGGAATCTTTGCCAAGGCTAGGAACCCCTGGGTCCTCTAAGCTGATGGTCACCTCCAGTGAGCGGCCACAGTTGAAGGTGCTTGGGCTACTAGCAGGTTCCTCTAACCATCTCCACTTCCCCAGTCTCCTGAAATCTGTTTCTTCTTTCTTCCTTCCATCAAAATCTCTTCTGCATCTCCCTTTCTCTCTCCATGGCTATCCCTCATCCATGACGACTAAAATAATCTTGCAGACCTTGGAGAAAACAAAAGCCTGAACAACTGTCCTGTGGGTGCAGAATTCACTCTTCCCGCTGCCTTGGGAGCTGTCAGTAACTGACCCGGATCCGCCCACTGTAGTGCGGCCATTGGTGCAGTGGGTGGGAGAGGAGAGAAAGGGTGAACTGCCTAACGAAACCAGCAGCCACAGACCTCACAAAAGTAGGGGGGAAACCCTCCTGAAAATGTGTAATTTCTTTAGTTAAGGTTGACAGATCCTAAAATAAAAGAAGAGAGAAAAGAAATTAAAGGGAAGGGTTCTGAAAGAGGAAAAGACAGCGGAATCCATATTATGCAAAGAATGTCTATGGGTCAAAAAATCAAGAAAAAAAATTGAACAAAACAAAGACTTGATGGAAGAAGAAGCATAAATAGCCAATAGATAAGGAAAGATGCTGGACAGGGCATTGCAGATGAAAACCACAGAGAGGTTTCAACATCTCTGTGCCAGAGAGGCACTGATGCATATCCACCATATTGACCAAAATAGAAAAATGTGGTCACATCAACTGTGGTGAGGATAAAGAGAAATGAGAATCCTTGGCAGAAGTGGAAATTATTACAATCACTTTGGAAACCAATGTGACATCACCTAGGAAATTTGAATATATGAATGCCTGTTATCCAGCAATTCCACTCCCAAGTCCACACTGTCGGGCAGTGGTGCCCAGCCAGCTGTGGTCCACACACTCCTGGGAGTCCCTGAAATGGTTCCGGGATTCTGCCAGGTCAAACGACGGTGTTTTCATCATAATGCTTATAAGACATAATTTGCTGTTTTCATTGTGTATTCTTCACGATCATGTACTCATAGAAGGAAAAAATGCTATTATTACCTAAGAATGTACTTAAAGCAGAAAACAGTATTAAAGGTATTCACCTTATTAACTCTCAACTCTCGATAAACATCCTTTCAATATCCCATGTGAGAAATGTGCCTGAAATGCTTCAGCAGTGTGTTGACATATGAAGTTCATCTCGACAAAAAGCCCCTGTACAGTTGTTTGAGTTGTGAGCTAAACTAGCCACTGTGTTCCCAGAACAATTTTTATCTGAAACAGTACTGACAGATAATTCTGATTATTCAGAATTGAATATTTGGGAGACATTTTCTCAAAAAATGAATGAAGTGAGCCTTCACTTTAGGGACAACTAATGTCATTGTTACTGATGGTGTAAGATTCCACCTTGCATGTAAACACTAGGATTTTAAAAAGCCTGTCTCCATCTCCATGAGCACTGGGACAACTTCCCAATACTTAAAGACTTTTTAAATGAGATCAGAAGTGATATTACTAAATGTGATCTCCCAATATAATAAAATGTGTTACTATTTATAACATCTGCATAACTAAGTGAACTCATATGCAAATGACCAATGAACGATGTTACAAAATTATGCATGTGTAAAAGATGCACTCAAAGTATATGACAGACCAGTAAATTTAATATAAAAGAGTAAGAAAAGGTCATTTACATGGTTTCAGATTTGATATTTCAACTAACCTTTAGGAAACTGTCTCTTGTCAAGTTTTGATATAATATCAGAGAAGAATATCCACTATTATCTGAAAAGGCTACTAAAATATCACTACCTTTTTCAACTACATATTTGAGTGAGGCCAGGTTTTCTTCACATACTTCAACCAAAAGCACAACTAATAATAGATTGTAGAAGCAAATATGAGTATCCAGGCCATTAATGAGATTGGCCATTAATGAGATTTTAATGCCATTAATGAGATTTTTCTAATGTAAAAACAATGCCACTCTTCATTATTTCTTTTTATTTTGGAAAATAGAGTTATTTTCATAAAAATATATTACTTATATCAACATATAATAGGTTTATTATTTATTATTAGCTTTATTAGTTTTTGGTTCACAGCAAAATTGAGGGAATGGTACAGAGATTATATAGACAAATGAAACTCATGAAAAGATAAATCAACTTTGAAAATTTAAAAAGTGGAAAGACGTCCTACTAAATGTATTATCGAATCATAATTAAAAAAACAGTATGGCACATGCACGAAGAAACACGGTCCAAAGGAAGAGAAAAATAAGCTAAGACAGAGCTCTGAGAATACACGGAAATTCTATATCTCCACAAATTAAACTGGAGCAGACTGTTAATACAAGGTGTTGGGACCCCAGGCCAGGCGGCTCAGTTGGTTGGAGCATGACCCCATACACTGGAAGTTGGCAGGTATGATTCCCAACCAGGGAACAAGCCTAGGATGCAGGTCTGATCCCCGGTCCGGGTGTAGACAGAGAACTGATTGATGTTTCTCTCTCACATCGATGTTTCCCTCTCTCTCTAAAAATCAACAAAAAACATATCCTTGGGTGAGAATTAAATAAATAAATAATGAGGAGTCGAAAAATTGACTCACTGGCTTAAAAAAAATAGCCCTATCCCTAAAGCAGCATTTCAAGATAGATACCAGATGAATCAAATATCTAAAAGTGAAAGATAAAAGTATAACATAAATAGATAATAACAGAAGAAAATATGTGTATGATCTAGGGCTAGAAAAGGACTTCTTAAACAAAACCTAAAAAAAATGTAAGGTGAAAAGTTCATGGATTTGATAACATTGAAACTGAAGATTTTTTGTACATAAAAGTTAGCTGACAGAAAAATAGAAAGAGATATTGACAGCCTCTAAAACAGACAAGGGACTAATATCAAAAACCTTTAAAGAACACCCCAAGTCAACAAAAATCATCCCAAGAAAGTCAAAAGCCCCAAAGGAAAATAATCAATGACCACAGTCAGTTCACAACAGGGAAATCCTGGAAGAGCAACAAGCACATAAAGATATGCTCATGTTGATGAGTGATTAGAAAAAAAGCAATTTAAACAACAAGGCTCCGTCCCTTAACACTGACCAGCTTGGCAAAAATTAGAAAGCTCGACAATGCCAGTAGTTTCCAAGGATGTGGGGACGCGGGAGGCCCCGTGCACTGCTGGTGAGAGTGGGTGGGTGCAGCCATTCTGGGGACCACTCTGGAAGGGCTTAGACTAAGCACTCAAATACTCTGTGGCCCAGTAACTCTCTCCCGGGTGTAGAACACAGAGAACTTCTCAGAGGTACCCACGTGAGGCTCTGAACTGGGCTGTGGGGGCAGGTTTGGAGCCAATCTAAGTGTGCATTTCTGGGGGAAGGATGGAATAAATACGGTGGACACACGTGTTGTGATACTCTGCAGCAATTAGAAGCAACATATCAGAAGTTCACAGACCAACAGGAAGAGATGTTGCAAACATATTGTTACACTTAAAAAAGAAAAGAACCCAATTTTTAGGTACATTAAAATATTGCACATGATATAACACATAATCTACAGCATGAGTCAAAATGAATGAAAACATATCAAGTATGCTTGGAAGACCTCCTACAGGAGGGGAGGGAAAGGGCATGAGAATACAAGGGAATGAATAATAAGTCACAGCAAGAAGATAGAGGCCATGCAGGAACCAATGGTGAGATGCCCTGAAATGAGAAGAGTTTAGAAATCACAGCATGGCTGCCTGGGGCACTGCCAGACCAAGAGGTCTCACCCACAGGGATGTGGCAAGAAGGCAGAGGAGCTGCTCCAGGGATCCTTCACCACTGGCTTAATTCCGATGAAAAGCTGCTTGAACTTTCACAGGGACAGTGTGAATTTGGATGGGAGAAAGAGTAAAGATATGGCATGTTAGCATTCTCTAGAGAAACATAACCAGCAGGTGATGTGTGCAGATAGATAGATAGATAGATAGATAGATAGATAGATAGATAGATAGATGGATGGATGGATATGTATTTCCATATATATATACGGAAAGAAAGAGATGCACTCAAGGAATTGGCTCATATTATTGTGAGGGCTGGCAAGTCTGAAACCCACGGGGCAGACCAGCAAGCTGCAAAATCTCACACAGGAGTTGACGCTGCAGTCTTGAGGCAGAATTCTTCTTTCTCCAGGAAACCTGCTTTGCTTTTCAGGCCTTCCAACTGACTGCATGAAGCCCACCTACATGATCAAGAATAATTTCCTTTACTTGAAGGGAACTGATTGCAGATGTTAACTGCATCCACAAAAATCCCTTCACAACAACCCCTAGGTTACTATTTGATTGAGAAACCAGGCGCCATAGGCCAGCCAATCTGACACGTCCAACTACCCACCAGATGGCATCCAGGTCCCAGGGGAATCGTCTCTGGCAGCAGATTCATTATAGACAATTGGGCACCTAGGGATATCTACTCACAAACTCCATCCAGAGAGAACAATTACATCACCTCCTCTCCCTTCTTTCCTATCATCTCCCCTCCTCATTCCCAGCATAGCTAGAACTATGCCCTCCCAAACAGGCTGTGGTATTTCTTCCTGTCTTACAAATGAGGACACGTGTTCCAAGTTGTAATTTACATCACCTGCCTGAGGCCACTCGAGAGTGCTGCTATGTCATCTCGAGACAGTCTGATTCCTTCCCTGGCAGTAACCTTCCCTCCAACACAATGCAACTCCCTAAGCCTCATCCTCCAATTGTGTGAACTGCCTCTCCCTGAGATTTCATAGTAAGAGCAAGTGTAGCTTTTACCTCTCCAAATTGTGTTGCTCGGTTACCTGCCTTCCCCACCCAAACCCAAGCTCCTGGCCCCCCCTTGTGCGTTGGTTGCCTCACCTGATTCTGGCATACATATGCATGGTATAAGAAACAACAATAGCCCCCTTTTCCAGAAAAGATTGAGATACAAAAAGGAGGAGGACTCAGTGTTCCCATTTCTATGCTGACCCTACCTCTCTGGCCACAGCACAGGGTGGTCCCCTGACCCTGTTAGACCACCCCATGGAAATTTGAACCTGAATGAACAGAGTGACCCAGCAGTGACAGCGAAGTGCAGCTGCTTCATGGCAGTGCCCGAAGAGCAGACCGACAATTCCTGCAGCTTGAGGTGTCCAAGGTGCCCCACCCTGCCTTCTCCAGGCTGAGTTGTAAGCAATTCTCCCCCAGTTCGCTGTTCTGAATTCATTAGGGTAAAGATTAAACTGCTAAAGTGCGGAGCCTCAAAATGCAATGGCTCAAACAAAGCAGACGTTGACTCCTTGTAAAGTGGCAGTCCTCTGGGACAGCCATTTCCACACAGTCGCTTATTAAAGTCCCTGACCGCCCGCAGCTCTGCCATCTTCAGCACCTGGTGCCTTCCAGCGCCACTCCAGGTGAAGCTATCCCAACCAGAGGGAAGTGGGAAAGGTGTGCAGCAGTGAACCTTCATGGTCTCAGGGGCCGGGGCTAGACGTGGGACCTAAAGCTCCCACTCGCACTGTTTAGCAAGAACCCGGACCTACAGTGACACCTCGCTGCAAGGGTGAGCGGGGAAATGCTGTCCCTGGCTGGGCAGCCAAAGGCACCAGCAGTCTCCTCCTGTTACAATTTTCTCATAACTCTCCCCCTCTGCTCCCACACTTGTCAGGGTCTGTTTCTGTTGCTTACAATCAAAAGAAAGTTTGTTGACACACAAGGCACCCTGTATTTCTCGTGAGTGAATGGTCCATTTGTTGATCCTTCGGCATGTTCACCTAGGGACAGCAACCTAGACTAATCCTGACCTACCTGGGGCCAGGAAAGGGGAGATCTGTAGGTTTCATCCAATCTACACGTGGTGCTCAGGGATCAGTGCGAGTCTGACCTGCACGGGGACCTAGACCATGCAGGAAGGCAGATGCCAGTGCTGTGTACGAAGAAGGCAAGGTGGGGAACCAGGCACATTTTGGAATCCCACAGCTTACACACAGACCCCACAGGAGTGACCAGGTGACTCCAAGGTCTTGGTTTAGGGGCCATCTCCTGAGAAAAGAACCCAAACAGGTTGTAGAGGGAGGTTCAGCGTCTGAGCAACCGTGAACATGACCCTCCCCCAGGCTGGCCCAACGCCCTGCAGAAGCAGAGACCCCCAAATGCTTTCACAGTCATTTTATAAGTGACTGATGCTTTCATTTCTGAAATATGACTGAGCTCTCGCAGGCCTAGAGGGACCCAGAACACAGCCAGCCTGAATGGGGTCTGGGACCAATGCACACTGGCCAGGGGGCTGCCAGCCTCCTGCCTCACCGAGGAATGCCGCCTCCCCTGCCCTCCGCCTGCCCGCTCTTGGAGAGCCCCAGCTGGCTCCTGTCTGCACCAAAGGGGAGTTCCTAGGTCACACCTGTGATGAGCAGGGAAATTTTAAGTCACACACAAGAAAATGAGAAGGAAGGAGCCCACGTGGCTGAAGGACAGTGACCCTGTATGTCGGTGAGAGTGCCCTGAAAGAGGTTGCACACTAGTCTCATAGGTGTGCATTACACTTAATCATTTATCTGTGCTCACACATGCATTATCTCATTTGATGCTCAAAGCAACCTTGTGAGATACGCCAGACAGATAGTTTTACTCCATTGTCTGAATAAGAAAATGAAGGGTTTTCTCTAATACATAATATTCTTTCCCTATGTCTTTCATGTTGGCTTCTTAGTTCTGGTGACCTCGCCTTTAGGCATAAAAGTGGCAATAGTTAACATCATGGGCACATATTACAGACCAGGCATCCTGGCATCCTACCTTCACGTGCACTGCAGTACATGCAGCCCAGAGCATTTAAACCACCCGGTGAGAGAGGTACTAGTATTCTTCCCATTTGAGAGATGAGAAAATAGTCTCAGAACCACTAGGAGGAAGGTTTTCCATGCCTTGTGGTATAAAATCTGACCTTCACAGTGTCCCAATATCTTAAGGCGGGTGGTCTCAAGACCTACTTCTTCCACCTGCCTCAAGCCAGAATGTGGCTGCATGGACTCCAGGAGCCAATCTCACTGTCTCCCTCAGCTGCTGCTCTCCCAGGCCCCTGGAGAGGCTAAGGCTCAATGGCAGGAAGCCTTCTCTTTGCTACAGACAAGACAACTCATGCATGGAAACCTCCCCACAGCTCATCTGTAATAGGAGTCTCCAGACAGGCCTGCTCCTCATTCTTCCTTATGCTCAGCAACACAGCAGCCCTGTGCACACTGCATTAGTAAGAATGCCGCAACACTAAATTAATTCAAATTTAAAGTCAGGCGAAGCATGGATTAACAGCTCGTCCCATGGGGTGCTCTCTCCTGCGCCCTGCCTATGCCAAATTCAGGTGTATTTCTGGGTTTCGGCCACAGGTCCAAGGACTGTCAAAGCTGCGAGTGGACGGAGGGCAAATATCAGTGAAACACAATCAATTTCACTTCAATGAAACCATGTCTCAAAAGTAGACGATCCGTCAGGAGCACCTCTTTAAAATAAATCCCCGGTCCAAATGGATAGCAGTCCAAGTTCGATCATTGTCAAGCACCCAAACCAGAAAAGCACTTCTGCCTTGGATAGGGAATCAGAAATCTCCCGGAGATAATAAGTTTGCCTAAGAAGCTGTATGTTTGCGTGGTCCTGACAGTCGCTCGTTGCATTTGTCAGTTTTCAATTAGACTCTGTCACCCACACGCCCCTCCACTCTCCCCCGCCTCGCACAACTAGGGTTTGCCTGACACCGATGACAAGGACCAGGGACGCATCTCTGGCTTCCACGGCCCGCCTGCCTCCTGCCCCGCCTTCTGCCAGCTCGCTGGGATCCTCCTCCCTCAGACAAGCTGTAAAAGCTAATTGCTCTCTGTCAAATGTCTGTATTGCTTTTCCCTATGACTTGTTAATAGTGCTCAGAAGAATTTCCGTGGCAAAAACTCTAATTTTTAAATGCTATTATCAGGGATGCAACACCAGCACTTGCCAGTAATGACACTCCAACTGCCTATTGCATTTCGAGATTTGCTATTTTCAGACTGGCGCAGAAAAGATGCAGTGTCGGTGGGGGGTCGAGGACAAGTCCTTGTGCCAAGCTGATCCTCTGTCCCCTGAAAGGCCCATAGTGAGGATGGTGAACGTGTTGTGTGAAGATTGCAGCAGCTGGGTAATGTGCTGGAGAAACTTTGCTGAATGTTTCAGCACAGTGGAGAAGGGACGTTTAAATTTTGCTCGAGTTCAAAATTTGGCAGCACCTACAGGCTGAAGCTTAAAGTTTACACAGATGTCATTTATGATAAATTTGCAAACATGATACACATTTCTTAACAATTAGCTAAACCGATCCATTTTGATGATGCTAAACACACAAGCCCTATATAACGTTATCATTAAGGTTTTCCTTATAACTTGCAGTCGAAAAACAAAAAAATTTAGTCTTAGGGATAGCCCTTGGTCTAATGTGGGGTCTGGGTTTTCGTGCCATTTCATCCACTGACCGTCTCTGGGAAAGAGGGTGAGTCACTCGACCTCGTTTCAGCGACCCAAAAGGCTGGGGCAGAACAAAGAGGGGCATGGCAGGGCAGAAAAACATGTATGCATTTTCTTGTAAAACACCTGACCTCACAGACATGAGAGCCCCTTGCAATTTAATAAAATTTAATGGAATTTGTAAATGCTTTTTAAAGAGAAGAGATCTTTTGCACCATCATTAGTTACTTCAGCAACAATGGTTGATTCAGGAGAACTGATATGCTGAACTTTGTCCATTACCAGGGGACATCTTTTGCTTACACCGTGTTGATAACAAGGCTGCAATGGCAGACAGGAGGCTGGGACCATGATCAAAGGCCTGCATTCAGGTCTCAAGTTGTGCCCCTCACAGTCTGTGCAACCTTGAAGGAATCTCCTTCCTTCTCTTGACCGTGATTTCCCTGTGTAAGACAGCAAAGCTAGGCAACCTAGGGTTTATGAGGTCTGTGGTTGTTAGTGATGTTAGATTTGGGGTGCACACTGTAGTGGACAGTGTTGGTGGTTCACCTAACCCCACTGGACCCCTGCATTGCTTCTGTGTGTCCTCCTGCATGCACCTGGGGACTTGGTGTCTAACAGCCTACTTCTCAGGTCTGCCTTTGAGCTACTGAGTCAGCCTACTGGCCCAGAGAACTGAAGAGCCTGGGAATTTACACTTCCTCCCCACTTGGCAATAACTGACTTGGAAGTGTGTGAGCCCAGCTACCTTGCCTGCATCAGGACCAACTCTGAGGAGTAGTTCCTGCTCCAGAGCCCCACTGCAGGCGAGCTGAGGTCGGCCCACACAGGGCTACTTCCCTCCCCGTCTCCCCTGCTCCCTTCCCAGTTTCTCCTAGGGACACTTTCTTGATCTGCTTCTGGGGAACTGACTTAAAATGCACATTTAATAGGCATAGCAAAATTAATAACAATAATAGTAGTAGTAAAAAAGCTTTCTGCGTCTCAGGTGCTACATTACTGAAAATTAAAGAGATTTGCACCTGAAATAAATAGACACAGAATCGCAGCACTTAAGAGTCTCTGAATTTCCATGGCAGGTTAATGAGGGCACACTCTTGAGGAGGAGCTCATTCAGTTTCAAACTCTTTCATTTTCTACGTGGACCTGAGGAAGCATCCGTGTGTCCTGGGTTCAGGAACCCAACAGATGGGGGTGGTAAGAAATGGTGCATCAGAGATCAAGTCAAAAGGTTGACAGAGGACAGAAACCACAGAGAAAGAAAGTGCTCGGAGCCAATGTGCAATGCTGGTGGACTGAAGATGAGGATGTAGCTGGGCAGCAGAGTATTATCCCATTTCTTCACCAAATGCCCAGGTCCAGAGGGCGTTGACTGTTAAAAGGCTGCCCCTCCCTTTCAGCCTGCCTTGCCTTTCTTCCCCTCCCCCTCTTCCTAGACCCTTCCTTCCCCCCTAGGCAGGTATAAAGCATTCCCCACAAAACAGCCAGTCAAGCCCTGTGGATGTAAAGAACTACCTACCCACAGGGTTTAAGGTCCTGACAGGACTAGAAGGACGTGCACTGGCTTCTCGTCAGTATGGTTTAAGTCTCTGACAATTATAAGGGAAGTGTCTCATGATTATATGTCAGGGGTTAGAAACATCCTCCCAGAGGAAAGAACGTGTGTGTGTGTGTGTGTGTGTGTGTGTGTGTGTGTTGAGTTCTATGAGTTCTTTATGTGTTTTTAATATGAACCCCTTATCAGAGCTGCTGTTTGCAAATATCATCTCCCATTCAGTTGGTCACCTTGAGGTTTGGTTGGCAGTTTCTTTGGCTGTGAAGAAGGTTTTTGGTTTGTGGAGAGAAGGATCTTGAAGTACACCTTGAAAAATGCCAGGTGGCACCAGCAGGAGAGAAAGGGGGCATTTGAGAAACATGAAGCAGCAGGGCTGCCCACAGGGGCACACCCTACCGCTGCCAGTGTGTAAGGGTGGGGAAGTCAGCCGGGAAGGGGGAGATCAGGTAAGCCTGGGGACGGAGGCCGCAGAGGAGTCCGCATGGAGGGCCTTCAATTGTCGGTCAGGGGGTTGAACGTTATCCTACAGGCAGTGGACAGCGATGGGTGGGACCGCCCTTCAAATACCTCCAAGGTCATTCATCTGCCTCTGCGTCCCTCAGCCTCCAAATCCTGGAGATTCTGAATTCTCCTTGCCAGGGCTGCCTTTCCTTGCCCCGCTGATGATGCCCAAGGCAGAGGCTGCTAATTTAAACCTCCATTAAGCTCTGCGGCAGGGCCCTGAAGTGACTTAATGAATAGGAGTGTGATAACCTGTTCTTCACAAAAGAAGGAATTAAGAACTCGTTTGTATCAGTGACAGGGCAGAAAGAAAACAGCAATCTCCTCCAGCCAGATCACAGAGATAGCAGCCCTTGCTTCATGGAGTCTTAATTAGATGTCTACCGTCCTCTTGTTTTCATTTCATGTTTGCCTTTTAAAAAAAGTAAAGGAAGCATGGCCATCCTCTCACGCCACTGGGGTGTGCGTGCTATGGGAAGAATACCGATGGTGAGGCTCCAGGTCCCACCGACCCGCAGGGGCTGAGGAGTGAGAGAAAGGTGGACTCTGCTGTGCCTGAGGCGAGCGAATAATTGCTTTTCCTAATGAACTCTCATTCTAGGAGCTCCAGAGCGACTTGCCGAGGACGCTTCACCTGCTGTAGGAACCTGAACCTCTGCTGTGGTTCCTGGGTGGGGCAGGGGATGGGGTTAGAGCAAACAGGCAGGCACAAGTTGGAACCACAGCAAGCTGTTGTGAGAGATTTCCTATGGGCATGTTTCACGTGTGTCGACTTTCTGTTCTTGAAGGGAAAATGGGAACAACTTGGGAAATTCGGGGAGAGGCTTGGGAAGGGTGCGCTGCGGAGAAGGTAGGGCAACGCCAAGGACCAGCGCTGGAGTGGGGAGACCTGGGTCCTGGCCCCAGATCTGCTGTTAACTAGCTGTGCGATGTTGGGGGAGTTCTTTTATCTCACTGAGTTTCTGTTTACTCACCAGTAAAACCGGATCCAGGGGCCTCCAGGGCCCCATCCAAGCGTAATGAGCTTTAAGCCTGTGGAGACAGGATGGCCCTCTGGTCAAGCTGGAGGCAGGGAGAGGGGCTGTGGAGAGGGAGGACAGAACAACATGTATTTCTTCTCTCCACTAGCTTCAGGTGACCTCTTAAAAAATCCAAAGATATTTCACCCCAGACTCTCAAAGACACACTAGCCAGCCTGGACCAGAGGTCTCTGTATGCCTCCCAGGGGCCCCACCTTCCGCTGTAGAGCTGGTTTGGTGCCAGGCAGACTCTGGATAGCAGTCTCAGCTGACACAGGACAAGCCTGGCTGAATTCTCCTTCTCATCAGTCCTCCCCAGAGAAGGACGCTCGCATCTTTCCCCTTGAGCAGCTCCACTCTCTTCTCCGGTGTTGCTCTGGGCTGGCTCCCTCGTCCCTCTTTTCTCCAGGTATGGCAGGGTCAGTTGGGGCTACAGTCCAGCCCAGGCAGTTGGGGCTGGGTGACTGGTCTGGGGTCAGAAATACAGAAGTCATGATCTGGGGGACTCAGCACATAAAAAGGTCAGGAACACGGAGATCAAAGTCAAGTTATCAAACCAGTCATACACTTAGAGAAGAGAAGAGCGAACTGCAGCCCGCAGGCCAAGTCCAGTGTGCTGCCTCTTTCATAAATACCATAGTATTGGGACTCAGCCACCCGCATGCATCCGTGCACCATCTGCGGCTGCTTTTGTACTAACACAACAGAACTGAGTAGTTGCAACAGAGACCTCACAGCCCACAGACCCTGAGTTGTTTCCTAGCTGGCACTTGACTGAGAAAGCTTGACAGTGCCTGGCTATGAGTGTGCACTCAGGTCACTCCCCCACTTCTGCACAAGTGGCTGGAAACTCCAGGTCTCCCCCCGGCCGTCCAAGCGGAGCTGCCTTAAGGAGGCTGGCCGCCTACTCAGAGCAAGCCCCATGCACAGCCGCAGAGCCAGGCCCGCCTCCAACCCTATGGGAGTGGAAGGACTGGCCCCCTCTCTCCTGGATTCTCATGGAGACCAGAAAGGCGATGGCAAAGGGGGAACCGACCAGCACACGTGAGGGGAAGGGCTTCCCGGGAAGCCCAGCCTCCCTCTGCGGGTAGGCGCCTGCCTTCACTGGCTTGGGAGAACTGTCCCTCTCCTCTTACCCGCCACCCTCATCGTGCCTGCTGTGTCCTGGGTCCCACCAGAAGGGCGCTTCCAACGCCTCAGGAGCCTCACTTTAGAAACCAAACCACACACTGGCCCATGGTCCTGGGCACCTCGGAAGACAGAGCTTCTGGCATCTCCACGTCCTGCCTGATCAGCACAGGGATTTAAGTCAATCGAGGAGGTCACAGCGACCCACCCACCAGCTGGACCGTCACCAAGCACCCACTCTGTGCCCGGCACTGCGCTTCGCCCACGGGAAAGGGCAAGGTGAGGCCGCCTGCGGCCCCAGAGCCTGCTGCCGGCAGTCCACCCCCCGTGGTCTCCTCAGCAGGTGGGGACGCCAAAAATCCCTGTTCCCGGGCGATGCAGTTATTTACAATTTCTAATTTAAAACCAGCCAGTTCCCAGAAGACATAGAAGTGGAGATACAGCAGGACTGTTCAGAAAGGCATTAAATAGATAATCTTGTATTTTCATATACTTTTGAAACATATACAGGTTCCTGCACAAATAATGCCTTTTTATTTCAAAATCTTTTATTACAAAATCATAAGCATGTAATTCTGTAAGACAACAAAATCACACTCAAGCACACCATATGACATTTTAAAGGTGAAACGTTCAAATTAAAACTATAAATTATTACACCCATATCATTACCCTACCAACCACACTCCAGCAGGCATGCCTTCTGCTGGGCCCTGTATTTTGAAATATATTTCGGCAGATACAGAATCCACCGCAAAGGTGCTGAGGTTTGGTGACAAGTTGTATCAAATGTGACGAGGGCCAGCCCCCGGTTTTAGGACCTCCTCAGAGAGGACTGCTGGGGAGGAGCCGTGGTGAGACGCAGACCCACGGGCATGGCCGTCCCCACTGATCGAGAAGGAGAAGACCGCGGCTCACGGCGCAGGAGGCCCTGATGGGGCGGAGCGAGGAGGCAGAAGCCCCAGTGGAGTCGGCATGGGGGCAGACATAGAGGCAAACGGGGGGGCAAAAGGAGCGAGATTTGCTGTTCGTTAGGCGGTAGGAGTGCGATCAGGATGGGGCACTGGGGTCAGACCTCAGCAATGCGTGTTGAGCGGGTTCGTGCCGAAGCAAGAACCCGGGGACAGCCCCCGGGTCTCCCCAGGGAGGCGCCGGAGGTGAGGCTGCCAGGTCTCCGCAGGTTCCTTCAGGGCGGTGGGGCTGGCCCGCTGAAGAGGTGGGACACAGTCCCTCTCTGAAGGAGCCCTGCCTTCTAACCAGGCCCTGGCTCTTGTGGGATTTGTCTTTGGTATTTCAGAGAGAAGCCTCAACGCTCCGAAATAATCCTCCAAGGCCCCTCTCCTGCCTGCCGGCTGCCTGCCGGGAGCGCGCACGAGAGCAGTCTCTGCTGAGCGCGGTTTTGATGGACGGTCAGCCAGTGGCACGGTTAGAAACATACGCACGGCCCCAAAAAGAAGTATCTGAACCGGGTCTGAGGCGGTCCTTTACTCCAGGAGCGGGTCATTGTGAAGAGATTCTAGTAAGTTTAATAGTGGATTGACATCATTCCTCAGTAAGAGAGGTCCTAGCACCCACCGGAGTTGAACCTGCGTCTGACACAGAGCAGCCCTTCCCACCCACGGCGCGGGCCCCCCGGGAGGCGCATGCGCCTGGCTGTACGTGTGTGCGTTTCCGAGTGGAGAGAGGCTTGGCGTCGAAGCAGACCAGCCCCGGTGCCTCCGCACACACCGGCCGCCTGCTTGGGCGTCCGCTCGCAAGCGTGGGAGGAAGCCCACCCTTCGGCAGACACCTCACCTGATCCATTGGTGCCCGCACAGTCTTGGTCAGATGGCAGCTCCTCTGTGATGTCTTCCTGGCGCCCCCAGACAGAGCGGGTAGCGCCCTCCTCTGGGCGGGGGTGGCCTTTGCCCAGTCTCCCTGGACATGCAAATAACTCCCACCACCCCTGACCTGCTCCCACCAGCTCCCGCGGGCCTCAAGGACGGCTGTGCCATTGCGCCACATTCATCCTCAGATCTCCCACTGGGAAAGCAGGCAATAAGAGACAGAAGATTTTAAAACCAGCTGGCAAATGCCTCGCGCATCTACTGCAGCGGGGGCTCTGGGCTGGGGAGGCCTCCTGAAGAGCAGGATGGCTGAAAGCGGTCCCAGAGGCTGGAGAGCCCGCAGAGACCCCGCCAGCTGCACACCCGATATGCAAACAGGGAAGGCTGCTGTCCTAGGAGGAGCTTTTCCCCGGGAATACGCGGTCTGCTCCCCATCCTCCTGCCTTCCAGACCCTGCTGTTTACTTTTCTCTGCGCCCTCGGCCTGCTCATTCGTCCCTAACCACTAGGTCAAAGCCCCGGCCGCAGTCTGACTCACGAAATCACCACCCACCAGAGCTAGAAGGACCCTACGGATCATCAGGTCTGGGGCCTCCGTGCTGTGCCAGGCGGGGCTTCAGGAGGGGTGCGGCCCCAGCAGCCACCTGCTTACACGGTCTGGGGGGGGTGTTCGCGATAGGCAGGGCTCTGGGCCAGCCGGACTCCTCCCCTGTTCATTTAGGGAAGTTTTACTTTTGATTTGATTTGTAATATCTACAAATGTGGCTTCGACACGAAATATCTTCCTTTTTTTTAATCATTCTGCCAGTAAAACAAGAGTGAAGACCCTTTGTCCAAGATCGTAAGATTAGTAAAAGGCAGATCATGGGCTAAAATTAGGCTGGTCGGCCCCCCTCTCCTAAAAGCCGTCTTCCCATCACGCGGCCTCTGGTGGCGACCAGCGACCTCCACACGCGGCGGCACTTAGGACGCTGGTCAGTCTCATCCTGGCGAAGCTGCTACGCTCAGACCCAGAGGCTTCAGTGCGCGGCACCAGGTGCTGTTTACTGCTCAGGAGGCGCTGACTCAGTGCAAGTGCCCCACGCCCAGTCTACCACGTGACCATTGAACCGCGCCGCTGCTTGCGTCACTGCAGTTCTTGGCTGGACAGTCACCCCAAAGTCTGAAGGGAGAATGAGCCGTGAGCTGGGCAGGGCCAGTCCGGAATGGAGGGCCGGTGGCAGTCAGAGGCCTGCAGGTCCGCATCTCTAAAACTAATTTCTCCTCCCTGGCCTTCACCATCACTTTCTAACGTGACACAAAGACCCTGGCACCACGGACTCTCAGGGAGCCCATCAGAACCCTCCCGCGGAGCTGGGGCTGAAACAAGCTCTTTCCCAGAAGGGGCCCGTGTCCGTGAGGAAGGACAGGGTGAGGTCCTGGCTGGTGTGAGCATTTGAGGGATACGAAAGGAGAAAGTAAGAGGGTCAGGACAACCCAGACGGAAATGCTGTCGGAGACTTGGCACCAAGGAAGCGTCTGTGGTATTGGGATTCCACGGAAATGTGTTCCATGGATGCAGGACCCAGCCAGTTACTGGGAAGATGGGGAGCGAGGTTTCAGACTTCTATCCAGAAATAATGGACACTGTGAAAGATGAGCCAACCCCAACAACGTTATAATATAGAAAGTATCATCACCCTGTTTTACAGGTGAAGAAATCGAGCCCTAAACAAAGATTAAGCAATGTGTGCAGGGTCACAAAGGGGACTCACGCCCGGTGATTTGCCTCAGGAGCCCACAGAAGCAACCGCAGAACGGCCACAGTGCAACCATCCCCTGAACAAAGGGACCTTTCCCATGGCAGTGATGGAAGAGGGTGGCCAGCTATCCAGTCAGGGTTTAGATCCAGGGACATGTAATGGGTACCAGACTGGGAACCGTCCCATCCTGCAAAACCCCTTTCAACAAAAACTCAACCATCCCAGAAAGAATTAGTTACTGTTCACCATCCACTGCCAGGTGCTGTTCTGGAGACTGCCTCGGCAGCCAGGGGCACATCTGCCACTCGCCGTGGTCGGTGAATCTGTGGGGAACAGTCTGAGAGCCTGTCTGTGTGTCACGCCAGCCAGGCACTCACAGAACAGACTCCAGCAGCGGCTAATGTCGTTCCCGGGCTTCGGCTCAGCCCTCACATCAGGACTTCACTTTGCTCCCCACACCCACCTCTCCCTGACCCCCTGTCCTCCGCACCGCACCCTGATCTGGGTTTCCTGTTTGCAACCTCCTGTCACCTCCTAGACCCAAGGCCCTGCGCCAACCCCGTGACCTGACCACGCAGCCCAAGCCGGTGCAGCCTAGACTCTCACGCCATCGGGCGCACTCCCTCACAGACCAGGAGGCTGATGAGGAAAGGCTGTGCATGGGGGACCCCCAGGGCACCAGGAGACGGCATGTGGCTGTTCGTCCCTGGTAGGGACTGAGCTGTGGACACCAACCAACTTGATTCCATCCATTTACACAACAACAAATAGTTACCGAGTGGGGGCTCTGAGCCCAGCGCTGCTCTGGGCGCTTGGGATACATTGCTGATAAAATAAATGAAGGTTGCTGCCTTGCAGAGCTTCAATCTGGTGGGCAGAGAAAAGTAAATAATAAACATGAATACATATGTGAATAAAGGGTGACAGAAGATATGGGGGAAGAAAGAGTGGAGCAGGGTGATGGGAATAGGGGGTGCCAATAGGGTGGGCCGTCAAGGCCCGGCATCAAGGGGGTGGCCAGGGCACACCCAGTGAAAAGATGAAAACTGAGCAAAAACTTGAAGAAGATGAAGAGAGGGTGAACTAAGGAGACGTGTGGGAAAGGAGTATTCCAGGTGGAGGGAACAGAATGAGCGAAGGTCACCGCCAGGGGGAAGCCTGTCATGTTTGAGGTGCAACACGCAGAGATGTGCTGGAGAGAGTTTTGGAAGTTCCAGATCCTTCAATTTACTCTGTGAAACTGGGTGGGAGAGGAGGTTGAAAATCAGGAGAGGGGGAAGAGTTCCTTTAACATGTAAGAAAGTAGTAAAGCAATTTCAACTTGGCAAATATACCGTGGATGAATGCCTGGCCACAGCAAGACCCTCGGAGGTTTCGTGGCTGAGACTGTGGATTGGGAACCAGCCTCGAGGTGTGTGTTTTTCTCCAGCCGCATTCAAGGGTCCGGTGGGCAGCCAAGGCTGGGTATCAGTGGCCTCTGAGCCTGCAGGGAAGAAGAGACTCTCGGTCCCCACCACCAGGGGTTTAGGGGTCACACCGAACTGATGCTGAAACCTCGAGCTGGACTCCCCACAAAGGCCACTCTCCTCTCCTTCTAGTTAAGCTTTTAAAAGCAACAGATTTGGAATCCAAAGAACTATAGCAGGTCCTGGAACCATCATTTCCTTCAATGTCACTTTGCTATGACGATGATGAGATGCTGTAGGAACTGGAACTCTTGTTTATGTCTGTTAGCTGATGGCACAGTGGGTTTCGTTATATGTGGTTTTGCTTAAAGTCACAGAACCTACTGACGACTTTGAGTGAGAACTCATTGTACTTTTGAATCCTCAGGCAGAGTGTCTTGAAAAGGTGGCATCCTATTCATGCTGTTCCACGGGAATCACCTCTAGAGCAGGTCTGTGGGAGCATTGTGAGACCAGACTCCTCGACTTGTCAGTCAGCTGTGAGCAGCTGGCCCCTGTCCAGCCAGGAGTCCAGTCTCCAAGCTGGCTGATGACCGTGTGTGCAGAGCAGACGCCGCCCCTGCCCCTGCCATGCAAGCTTGTCCTCCAAGCTGCCCTCCCCTACTTGGGTCCCTGACCAGGGGTCATTTAGATGGACTCCACCTCTGGTCTGAGAGGCTCTCCGTGGACCTTCCCAGTCGCACAGCTGAGAGCACTGGGCGTAGACACACCAGCTGGCTGGAAGTCGTCAGCCAGGGAACGGGAGCTGCGATCAGGTGATGCAGGGCTGGGAACCAAGAAAAGGGGAGGGAGGGGGGCGGACAGCAGGAGGGGGAACACTGTCATCTTCATTGTTTAGTTTTCCGTTACCTGAGAACTCACCACCTGTGCATAAGGTTTTAAGCCAGTATGACAAAAAAAATTAACTAAATTGACTTAAACCTCAAAAAATAACAAACGAGTGAGAGAGAACCGTCTGGCACAGAGAGCGTGCCCACCAAACTGTGTTTCATAATCATCGTCATAAGGTTTTCTGATTTGTCTCTTGTTCCTTTGCACGTTCTATTATCTTTCAGGCCGAAAGTAAGGAATTAGAAGGAGGGATTTCAGCATCTCCTTAGCTTTAATGTATTCTCAAACCTGATAGCTCTGTACCTTGTTGGGGAGTTGTTTCTAAGAACAATTATCCACCATTAGAAAAGAAAGCCACCCCAGGGGCGGCAGGGGCAGGGGAGGGTCCGGCAGACGGTCTCCGCGGGAGTCTACGCTTGTGACTGTGCAGCTGGGGATGGCCACGGGGGCACCAAACCCACGCGGACCCTGCGACTGCACATCATTCCACCCGCACAAAGGAGCGATGGAAAAGCCATCCTCAACTTTCCGATTCACTTTCAAACAGGGCACTACTGAAACATTCGCTGTCTCTCAGAGAAAAACAATCGCATGGAAAGCCCTTCAGCTGTGTCTCTCCATCCAGTTGTTTCCTGCATGTCTGCCTTCCACATTCTCCCCAGAATTCTAGCGTTTTTTCCTGATCCATTAGAATAAGAATCCATTGAAAGGGTTAAAGACTTACTTGTTTTAGTTTATTTTTCTAAATAGAAAAAGCAATAAACATCACTAAGAATGGATCTTGAACATACATTCTCTCTGATGCATTAACAAACGTAATCAATATAAATTATATTTGTCAAGGAACATAATTTTGTCAAGCCGTGCATCTGAGTAGGGAATGGGCTATGAGCGGTAAAGAGCCCCTTTTCCAGGCAAAACCTGTCACCTTGTGGAATAAGATGGAACTGCAGCCATCTGTCAGAAAAAAGCCAACATCCACAGGGCATTTGCAGCACAAGGTCAAAATCCAAAGGTCAAAAAATAGATAGAAGCCCCTCTAGACAATGATCAGGGAGAAGATAATCCCGCCTCACTTTCAGTCGTCTTAGACCACCAAGGTGACACCCACACTGAGGAGTGGGTTAAGTTCAACAATCAAATCAAGCACCTAGTTCCAATCCCCTGTGCTTTAGACAGGGCCAGCCCTCTGGGGAAAAGAACCACCAGGAGAAGGGGAGATCCAGTTCACCTAGTTCATCCTCTCTCTCTTAAATCAAAAGACAAAGGGGAAGCGACAGGATGCCGGGGAATTCTCCCGTAGAACCGTGTCCTTGAAACTAGAGTTAAGAGGGGCAAGGACATCCCACATGCGTGGTGACGCAAACGTGGGTCAGGTGATTCAATCTCAGCCTGCAAACACGGGCGAGGTGTCCCCGGTCCCTGCCTCCCTCACCGCTCTGCAAGGCGCAACTTGGGCGGTTCCTCTCTGCTCGACTGGGAGGAAGGGGGTTGTTGTGTTTTGTTAATTTACAACTTCTTTTTTTTTCATTTTAAACCTACAAAAAAATGAAAGACTAGAACAAGAAAACCAGCATATTTTCCACTTAAATTAACTGCTTTATTAGGGTTTAGTTTATCCTTCCTGTACTTCTTTGCAAAAATAAACACACACACACACACTGTAGGGTGGGGCAAAAGCAGGTGCACAGGTGTGCTTAGAAAATAGTACAATAATTAGCAAGTAATGTAAGGATAAACTCTGGGTTTTGTAGACTCACAACTGTAAACCTGCTTTCGCCTCCCTATAGGTATTTTTGTTTCCCCATGTTTCTTACACAGAAGTTAACAAACAAAATAAATGCAGCAGTTTTGCATACCATGTTTTCCGTTAATGTACTCTGAAAAATGACGTAGCGTCAGTCCCTCGAAATCTCGGCTGGTTGTGTCTGGTGATGACAGTGCTCCCCCACGTCGATGTACTGCAGTCAAGTCCACCAGTCAGTCTCTCGGGGATGGGCTTTTAGCTTGTATCCACTATTTTGCCATTACAATGACCTAGAATAGATAACTTTATGTATGCATTTGCATACGTCATCTTTGTTTGCTGTTTCCCAATTTCCCGGCCGTCAGAATATCCCATATCGCACACTCACCAGCAATCTGAGCCCCGCCCACCCCCACAAATCTTGCCAAGGGTGTGCTGTTAACACTTTGAATTGTTGCCAAGCCAATAGGTGAGAAGCGAAATCTCAATGTCGTTTTACTTTGCGTTCTTGACAGTGAAGTTGAACACCTTTTATGAGATTAGTGGTCACTTATACATGTCTTTCTGTGAACTGTTTGTTCATTTTGCTCACTTTTCTATCAGGTTTCTGATCCTGTATACCTCTCAATTTCTACGAGTCCTTAGGGAAACTAGTCTAGAACCTATGAAGTATATTGTAAATATTATCTCCCAATCTGTTACAGCACTTTTGGGTGTTAAAAGGTTTTTTTGTAATTATATGTAATACAATGTGTCGATCTTTTTTATTACATCTGAATTGGCTAATGTATGTAATATAGTATCCATCCCAGTGGAGAGATGAGACATCTTTCCTGGTTCCTGGGCTTATGGAAAAGCCCCTAATGTTTCACCAGTAAACTGCTGCTTCTGGCCCAGGATGCAGGGGTCCACCCACCGTGCAGTGCAGCGCAGTGCAGCGCAGTGCAGCGCCACGGGCATCGCGTCAGAGCGGCGCCCATCGGTTACTGTGTTGTCGTGGGTTCTCGTCTGGCACGGCTTCGGAACTGTGCCGAGGCTGGCAGCCGTCCGTGGACATCAACCCTGTATTCCTGTGTTAATTAACATGGCGAACTGCATTCATCTATTTCCTAGTGTTAAACCATATTTTAATTCTTGAAATAAATCCTTTTTGATCATAATGTTTTCTCTTAATACGATATTAAATTCCACTTGCTACCATTATGATTTTGCCTAAAATTTCTAAGAAAGAATAGCCTGTTCCGCCCTCTGTTTGTAACATCTTTAGCAGACTTAGTATTATAACATGGTAATGTAAAACCATACTGTAATAATATTGTAGCATTTTAATATAATGTGATATTTCTTCATAAAAATAATTTGAAAGTAGTCCTTTTTAAACTGAAAAAAGTTGGTCTCTAAAAGTGTGATAGAAATCACCTTCGAAGCCATCTGGACTTGGTGAGTGTTTTCTAATAGCAGTTTTTTTATGACTTTCTGTACTTCTTTAATGGAAATTAGTCTGTTTAATAGTGTATAGCTATTGAAATTAATTTTAATAAATTGTATTTTCCTAGGGAATTGTCCATTTCATCAAGGCGTTTAAATGTATTTGCATAAAGTGATGTATTAGCCCCTCGTGAACGGTAATATAACGAGAAATCTATATCTGCTGCTCACCCCAGGTTCCCGGAGCAGAGCCCCTAGAGCAACTTCCTGAGCAACAGGGTGTGGGAGCATCTGTTGTGATCCTCTTTCTCTCGGTCCCCAGGTCCTGACACCAGAGCTCCGCAGGCACCGGGCGTCTCCTGAGTGCCAGAGGTGTCTTTTGTACACCCCTCAGATAGGGGGGCTGGTTGCCAGACAGACCTAGTCATCGTGACAGAGTCGGCACTTTCAGCCCCGCACCCGGACCTCCGAGGATAGGAGAGGGGCTGGAACTGAGTGCAATCAGCAGTAGCCCATGATCTGATGTATCGTGCCTGTGTCATTAAGCCCCATAAAATCTGTGAGTGACAGGGGTCAGAGAGCGCCCACACTACAACGCTGTGCGCGTGGCACACCCAGAGGTGGCGTGGAGGCGCCATGCCACGCCCCTCCATACCTCGCCTATGTATCTCTTCCTCCCGGCGGTAGTTCAGCCATATCCTCTCTAACGAACCGGTCAACGTAGGTATTGTGGCATTCTGGGTTTTGGAAACCATTCTAGCAAATCATCAAACCTTAGGAAAGGGGTCATAGAAAGCTCTGAACTTAAAGCCAGCTGGCCAGGAGGCCCAGGCCCTGGGATTGGCGCCCAGCATGGGAGAGCAGCCTTGTGAGCATGCACCCTTCACCTGCACCGTGGGCGCCGACTCCAGGGAGCATCGGGGGCGGAGGGCCGGCACACCCGCTAGGTCAGAGGTGCTGGGGGCGAAAAACAACTCACACCCTCACGATCTATAATTTCCTCTGTGCAAATAGTTATTTCCCTCTTGCCATTTCTTATTTTATATATTTAGCATCCTCTTTTCTCTGATTGGGTTAACTAGTAGGCTATAGTTTTCAAAGATATGGTATTTTTATTCATTTTTCCTTTACTATTATATTAATTTCTGCTTTTATCTTTATTTCTTTTTTCTGCTTATTTTTGGTTTAATTTGCTGTTTGGTTTTTAACTTTTTGAGCTGGGGACATAATTTACTTAATTGTAACACTTCACTTGTATGCTAAAATATGTAAGGTGATGAATATGGCTCTCATCACTACTTTAATTATATTTCACAAATTCTGATACAGCATGTTTCCACCATGATAACGTTTGTGTTTAAATGTAATTGACGTATACTATTTTATCAGTTCCAGGTGCACCATACAATTCGAGAGTAGTATATACATTGGGAAGTGATCGCCGCAGTAAGTCTAGTTAAATGTCCATCTCATACATAATTACAGTTTTTTTTGTCATGATGAAAACTTTTAAGATCTACTCTCTTAGCATGTTTCAAATACCCAACACAATGTTGTTAACCGCAGTCACCTTCTGTACGTCACACCCCAGGACTTAATTTATTACTGAACGTTCGTGCCTTTTGACCACTCTCACCCATTTTTGCCCACCCCAGCCCCCCCACCCCTCCCCCCGCCGGCAAACACCGATCTGTTTTCTGTGTGTGACAACTGTTTGAGTAATGGCTTTGCAGAGATAGCACTCACACTTTGGAGTGGGCAGTGTAGTGGGATTTAGTGTGGCCACAATGTGGTACGACCATCCTCACCGTCATATTCCAGAACATTCCAGAACACGGGAATCTGCCGACTCTGGACATCTCATGTCAGTGGAATTACACAATATATGTGGCCTTTGCTTCTTTCCTATAACAACATTTTTAATATTTTTCCATGGTGTAGCATACATCAGTACTTCATTCCTTTTTTATTTTCAAACAATATTCCCTTGTATACATACACAACACACCGTGTTCACCAGTAAGGTGAACTGATGAATCAGGACCCACAAATGCTGGCCTCCGCAGTGGCCTGGCCCACGTCACACATCCAAACCTGAATCAGCCGGCACTGACGGGAAACACCTGCCCGGAAAACCTGCCACACACCAGCCACAACTGTCCAACTCATGTTAGCTAGCTGGCCTTACCCTAGGACGCAGGACCTGCTGGCCTTGTGAGGAAATGCCCGCCCTCCCAGCCAATCAGGCCCCGCCTCCACCTGCCCCTTCCAACGCTCCGTAAAACTCAGTCTCACCCCAGATCCCGCAGGAAGCGTTCCACCATCTGTAAGGCACTGTCCACCCCAACCCATGGGCTATTTTCTTTGAAAAAGGACGTCAAACTTGTTACAAATACAAACTGTCCTAGTTCTGTCACTTGACACTGCTCATGAGCTGATGGACATTTGGGTTCTTTCCACTCTGAGGCTGTTACGAATGCTGCTCCTGTGACTGTTCATGTACAAGTTTTGTGTGGTCACGTGTTTTCAATTCTTTTGAGCGGAATCCCTATTTCAGATTCTAGCAGTGGGGTGGCTGGGTCATATGGTAACCGTTTGTTTGAATGTTTGAGGCACGGCCAGGCTGTTTCCCAAAGTGGCTGCACGATTCTATCCTCTCGCCATCACTATCTGAGCGTCCCTCTTCCTCCACGTCCTCACCCAACACTTGTCATTACCTGTCTGTTGACGGCTCTCGTCCCGGCGGATGTGGATGGTGTGCCGTTGTGGTTTGATTTCCTTTTCCCTGATGACTAATGATGTTGAGTATTTTTTATGTGCTCCTTGGCCACTTCTATCTTCTTTGGAGAAATTTCTATTCAAATCTTTTGTCCATTTTTGGGTAGAATATTTGTCTTTTTACTGTTGAGATGTAAAATTTCTTTATATAGTCTGGATACTAGTCATTTACCAGATATAAAATGTTTTCTGCCCTTCTGTGAGTTGTCTTTTCATTTTGTTAAAGGTGTCCTTTGAAGCTTTTTAATTTTGATTAAGTCCAAAAGTTTTTAATTTTGAGTAAGTCCAAAGTCATCTATTTTTATTGTTGTCATTGCTTGTGCTTTTACAGTCATGTCTAAGAAATGAGTGCCTAATTCAAATGCATGAAGATGACGCATATGGTTTCCTCTAAAGCCTTTGTGATTTTAGGTCAGTGATTCGTTATGAGCTAATTTTTGTATATTATCTGATCAAAAGGTCCAACTTTATTCTTTAACATGTCGATATGCACTTGTCCTGGTTCCACTGGTTTAAAATACTCTTCTTTCTTCTCATTGACATCCCTGGCAAAAATCAATTGACCATAAATGTATAGGTTTGTTTCTGGACTGCCAGTTATATTCTCCTAATCTGTGTGCCTGTGGTGGTACCACACTGTTGTAAGTAGTTTTGTTAAGTAAGTTAAGTAAGTAACCTCCATCTTTTTCTTTTTCAAACCTGTTTTGACTATTCTGTATCCTTTGTGTATATCCCTGTGACTTTGAGGATCATCCTATTAAATTCTGTAAAAAAAAAGTCATCTAAGATTTTGATAGGCATCGTGTTGAATCTGTGGATCAATTTTAGAAGTATTGCCATCTTAACAGTAAGTCTGCCAAGCCATGAACATGGGATGTCTGGAAGTTCTATTTAAATATAAATACATTAGATGAGGTGTTGAGTTATGCTGTTCTGGGCTTTATGGTTGGTTTTGATGGGAGAGAGAGTAATATTGTCATCTTTTTCATTTTTATCTCATAGCAGCTTTACATAGATGCTGTCTTTTATGTTCTATTCTTCTAAAATGTCATACTTCCTGGCTAAGCAATAACAATGTAAGTAGGCAGGAATTAAGGATTTAGGTGACTTACTGGGTTTCTTAATTTTAAATTTAACTTTCCTCCTAGTACAACAAGATGCAGGGTTTTTTAATTAATGATATCTTTTCTATGGAGATGGGTTTGGTGTGTCCTTGGGTCCTATGGTGCTGTGTTGTTTCTACGGGAGTCTTAATTTTTACCTTTGGCATCCTTCATCCCCCATCCCCACCAAGCCTCTGAGGAACACCTGCCTCTTCTAGGTCCCCTGCCAGAGTCAGTGTCCCCCGGGCCCTCCAGCTCTGGGCCTCCACGCATTCATATGCTTCCGTCTTGATTCCCCAACAGCCAGGTATTTGACTGCAGGTCTCAGACTTGTTTTCATGTTTCTGCTTCAGGTTTTCTCTCTCGCTTCTAAGAGTGATTTTGTCTGAGTTCTTTCAACACAAGGACCCAGAGGCCCACGTCTCTGTCCTGCACAATCTCCCCTCTCCACTGCGGCGAGGGCTCCGGGCGGACTCTCTTGATTTCCGGTGCCTGGCCCCTATTTGCACACACACCAAAGTTGGTCCTGTTTCCCTCAGGTTGTGCTGCAGACCCAGGTTACAGGTGCCATCCCTGGCTGTCCTCCTGGTGGGATACAGTTTCCGCAGAATATGTGGAGAGGTGCCAACTTCAGCAGCTGCCATTATCTTAGAGGCACCTGGGAGTTCCTCATACTGACTTTTAAAGACTCCTTTTTATTTCAAAACTTTTCCTGAAAATTTTTAACTTGGCCTCATGTATAACAATGTGTTGAGTGATGAAGGAGAAGCTGCACAGAGTGGTTGAACTCAGCCATCCCCCAAGCTAGAGAAAGAGATGGTTTCTGTGTGCACGGCATTTCCAGGTTCCAAAGATTCCACCGGAACCCTCTGTGCCTCCACATCCTCTTTCTCCTCCGCCCTCTCCTCCCCACAGCCCTCCAACACAATCCTTTCATAAAGATATCTGTGTCCCTATGTTCACTGCAGCACTGTTTGTAATGGTCAAGACACGGCAACAACCTAAGGGTTCTTCAGCGGATGACTGGACAAAGATGTGGGACAGATGTACAGTGGACTACTGCTCAGCCGTAAGAAAACATGGAATATTGCCACTTGCAACCACATGACTGGATCTTGAGAGTATCATGCTCAGTGAACTAAGTCAGATGGAAAAAGACAAGAAGCACAGGAATTCATTCTATGTGGGATGGAAAACAGAAAGTAACAAATGCAAAAACAAGCTCATCGGCACAGACAACAGTGCGGAGGTTGCCGAAGGAGAAGAGTGGGTGGGAACAGAATGAGAGGATAACAGGGGTCAAATACATGGTTTCGAAAGGAGACTAGACTTCGAGTGGTGAGCACACAATGAAATACACAGATGATGTGTTATAAAGTTGTACACCTCAAACTTACGTAATGTTATTAACCAAAGCTACCACAATAAATTTAATTAAAGACAAATATAATGATAACCCTTTACCTCCTCATGACAAGTGAGAGAAGGGGTTCTACTTGCAGCGGACGTCAGAGGAGCCCCTGGTTCATGTGCAGTCGAGGGAATCAAGACTGAGGTCAGAACATTCGGACGCCGCTCCTCTTCTCGCCGCCCCCGCCTCTCCGTCTGCTCACATGTGCTGAAGAAGGTGGTTTATCTCTCCGAGCTCAGGATTCTCATGTATAAAGCTGAATAGTAATCTTACCTCAGGAGATCTTACAAAGTTCTTATGAAACATGAAAGTGCTTTAGAAAGTAGGAAATGCCATAAAAATGTGAATAATGTTTATACACACACCAGAGACAAACCAGCCAGAGATATACAGATAGCATCACATCACACATTTTGGTAAGATTAGTGACCAACCCGGATGTAGAGACGTTCCAGGCAGTGGCGGTGAGACACAAGGGGGTGAAGGAAGGAGGAAATAATTACCTTCACTACTGAGTTGAACATCACCTGGGAGCACTCTGTAAGTACCATGAAAAACCCTAAATTAGGTTCATAATGGTTTCCTCAGGCAACAGACAATTTTGTACCCGGCCATTTGGGGACCAAACTGAGAACGAAGGCAGCTGCACTTGGCATTTTTAAAAAGATTTTTATCATTTCTTCTCCTTCCCATCTTTATTTACTCTAAGAATAGAAAACAGGAGCTTGAAAAGGCTGCAGCCCCTTCTGTGGCTCTTGGCTTGCTCACCCTTGCCTGGGCTCCTAGACAATGAGCACAGAGGGCAGCTCTTTGTAGAATTCGGAGAAAGAAGCCCTGGAAGCTGCTCAGTCTCACAGTTGCTGCACGAGGACTTTTTCTACTCAGATGTCTACAGTCCGGTTTGCAAAGTGACGGCCAGGAGCCTCCAGCCCCACCGTCCCTGTAGGTCTCTGGGGCCACCAGGGAAGACCCCATTTTCTCTGAGCCCTACAGAACCCCCTGGCTTAGCAGATAATTGTTATTTAGTGTCTCTGATGCATTTGTTCTGGGAAAGGTCTCAACACCCAATCTATGCGTATGTCCTTGTTTTTACATTTTTATTGAATTTATTGGGGTGACGCTGGTTAACACAATTATACAGGTTTCAGGTGTACAATTCCACAACACATCACCTGCACACTGTATTGTGTGTTCACCACCCCAAGTCAAGCCTGAATCCCTCACTGTTTATTCCCCTACACCCTCTTCCACCTCCTGCAACCACCTCCCCCCACCAGCAGTCACCACACTACTGTCCGTGTCCATGAGTTTTTTCTTTTTTTTTTTTCTTGTTTTGTTAGCTAATTCTCTCTCTACTATCATCTTAGGAAGTCCACAAATGAGAATCTATGAAAATGATATAGTATGGGTGTAGTAAGCTATACTGAACATACATATTTAATAGACACTTAGTTACTATTCCCACCTCTTAATTCCTAGGAGAAACTTTTTTTGTTGAAGTATCCACCCTGTGTAATTCAGAGAAAGGGGATCCCAACTCCAGGGGTAGATCCTACTCAGTCTGAGCCAGTTCTAGTAATTCCATTCCCCAGACAATGATTGGTTTACCAGTAGGCACATGGTTTAGTCTGGCCAGTAATTCATAATGAGACATATACTGGGGACCTTCTGAGAAGAAATTTCTCACTTCCAAGAATGAAATAAAGGAGAAATGCCCCTTCGGTCGTGTCTGGATACGAGGAACTGCCCTCGCCTTATTGCTCCAGACTGAGGATAAAGCCAGACCTCTTGACGTTTGGAATAAAAAGTTTCTTTTGATTAAGCCAGTTTTGTCAGATTTTCTGTTCCTACAACTAAAAATATCAAATACAATAATTTGAGTAATATAAGCGACTTGTTTTAGAATTTCTACACGCAACCGTCCATACCCATGAAGTGTATCTCTATATCATTAAAAAGTCTTGAGGGTGAAAATGCTTATGTGGCAGAAGGGAGTAATTTTGAAATACTGAAGATTTCCCTACAACCCCTTCATACCACAGGTATGCTAATTTTGGAGAAAAATAACTGTGTTATAGGCTTCGGAGCTATTCAAAAGGAGCCTTCTTTCAAAAGTTTGTACTCTGAACATATCATAGCCCAATTCCAAGAAAGTAAAAGTTGTGCCTTTGACTTATTCTGGATAGTGGCTTCTGAACAAAGGCCAGACACTAATGGCAGCTAACAGCCGTCGCCACGTTTACGGAGCAGAAGCCCAGCTGAGTGCCCATCACCAGCCACTTTGTGTGCCTTTCCTCAAATGCTTATTTCAGGTTTGCTGCCGCAGTCTGTTATTCCAACCAGCAAACCTGGGGTTGTTATCTCATTGAAGATGAAAGGAAGCTAAAACTGGAGGGCTGTTTAACTCCCTAAATATCACCAGAGAACCTGATAATAAAATAAAACTAAGCTCACTGTAGGTCGCTGCCATAAGGAAGAATACCACCTTGACTGAGTGTTAGCCACGTCTCAGAAAGGTGTAGTTAGCACTGGGCTATTTATAGGGCTTTTGTGTCTTGGGTCTTTCAAAGCAGGGAACTCATTGGGAAGATTCTGTGATAAAATGGTTTAGGAGTGTTGGAGGCAGGAAGCAAGAATCCTGAAGCAAGGCTTAATACGTAAACTCTTACTTGATAAGTAGGTGGTCCTCCCAGGTGAGCAGACAGTTGTTTCCAATAGAAGAAAACAGCAAAGTTATTTATAAGCTTGTATTATGTTTCCTAGGAAAGTTTTCATATAACAAAGAACTTAGTCACGTTGACACAGCTGGTATCAGCTTGTCACAAAATATCATGCATCTCAGGGAGCAAGAGAGAAAGACTTAGAATTGGAGGTGAGGGGATGCACATGTCTCTAGTCACACTGCCCAACGTTCCCTCTTACACCCTGTCCAACACCGGCTTTGTTTCGTTCTCTTCGATGACTTCTTCATGAGCTCTATGTGTGAGAACACCAGACCACAGCCCTTGCCTAAGTGACCTTAGGCCTAAGTGACCTTAGGCAAGTCACAGTTTCTCTGAGCCACCATTTTCTCAGTAGAAAAAACAAAAACAAAAACGAATCATCCATTCCAGAGTTGGAACCGCCCAATGAATGCAAAATGAACTGAGCGAGGTACCTGGAATCACCCAATAAATAACTTGGGTTTTTCCTTTGTTTTTAAGGGACTTATGAAATTTTTAGAGAAGAAAGAATAACATAATTGACAAATATAGAAAAATAAGAGATTCCACAAGACAACAAATGCCAAGTGGGCCAAATAAGTACTATGGAGGTTGTGGTTGGCTGGAGCCATGGGGAAAGGCTTCGCAGTGGAGGCAGAGTGCCAGTGCCAGACTGGAGAAGCACATTGTGTTGGTTTTCTGATTCCAGTAAGAGGGATCCAAGACAGCATTTGCTTCAGTCCCAAAACTCAAGAGTTGCAATTTTGTCCCATGTGTGATAGTGAGATACTCTACTTCCCCTCAGGGGTTCTCTGTAGCAAAGACCACACCGCATCTGAGCATATCCCTGATGTCATTCAATTGTAAGTGAATGAAGAAAAAAGAATTCCTGCTCTTTCTCCCTCAACACCAGTTTGATCCTGAATCCTCACTGCTTTAAGAGCCGTTTTACACAAACAAGGACCCGTGAAGGTGCCTGACCCCCTTGAAGCCATGCAACCCAGAGGAGATAATCAGCATCCAGTCCCCCTCATTTCTGTGCCCCACTCAGGCCTCTCTGGTTCCCCAGAACTACAGATGCACGGGTATCAGGTATCCCTAGTCTAAAAGAGAGAGACAAAGAGAGGGACACAAGGGCTGCCAACCTCAGACAGCCCCAGAACCTTTCTCCTACCAAAAGGTCTTTCTCTCAAGCATCTCAGCTTATTTTGTCTAAATCCAGAAGCAAAGGAGAGGAGAGACGAAGACATAGCTCTCTCTGCCCCAGGAGGCATGGTCATCCTACTCCTCTTTATCTTTGTCTATAAGAGCAGCTCCTTACAACGGTCCCCAGACTACTATGACCTGGGCTCCAACTCGGGACCATTCCTACAGGCCTGAGTGAGACAGCACCCCAAACACAACTCCAACAAGGCCATTCAGTATTTCGGTCAGTCTGAAACTCTGAGTGATTCCGATGGGCCCTTGGAGTTTTCATCTGGGCTGGAGTTCAGAGAGACCTGCAACAGGGATGGGAACGCCCAGGCCCACCCTATGTGATGGCTCCGCCTCTTCTCCTTTTACTCACTTTAGCACAGATGCCTTTTCATTCAACCTCTTAAGGATGTCTGCTAATGCGAAGGGAACTAGAAGTAAGCCTCTTCCAGATTCTTCTCATGGGGGCTGGGGAGTGGGGTGCAGCAGAGAGCAGAGCTACTTGGAGAGTATGGTAGCAGAAGGAAGCGGTACATGTGGTATAATTAGGGGGAAGAGGGAAGTAAAGAAGAATGTGCTAAGTGAGGGAACAGTCCATTTTTAAACTTCAGAATAACTTTGAAGGGTAAATATTATTAGTCCCCACTGGAAAAGGATATTGAATAATTTTCCAAAGATCACACAGTTAATAAAGGACAGAACCAAGACACAATAATTCACATCATTTCCAAAGTATTTTATACCACACACTCGCTCTCAAACTGGTTATTTGCATAGCACCTCACTGGTTTTACCATACACTTTACATGTTTAATTGTGTTAATATTTAATACATGCAATATATTACTTTTAAGAGATATTTCCTCAATAAATGGAAAACCATTTATGGATCAATTATCATAAATAGAAGGTAACTATGAAGATGATATAGTGAAAATGAAATAATGTTATTACTTTCTAGCTAGATACTGTTATCTGCCTAATGAGCCAAGCCTCAGGCCTCCTCTTCCATTTTTTAGAAGAAAAATTAGCCAGTATCAGACAGATGTTGTAGGTGTCAAAATAAGGCTTTCCCCTTGAGGTAATTGGAGGGATGGGCAAGGAGTTAAACAATGAACAGCTTTCTCATTATGTTATCCAGTTTAATGTCATGTCTGTCCACCTCCTAAAATTGTTTCCAGTATCACCAGGAGTAACACCCTATCATAGAGGGCAACTAGCTCACTACCACACCACTTCCAGGTGTGGGAGAGGGCTGCCTCTGACTCCCGCCCAACACACAGCACGAGCACAGCAACATGGGAACCTTGGGGGGCCGGGAGTGTGTCCTGGGCCTGGCCTAGCAGGCTGATAGGGAATGCTTGCCAAAACAATAAATAAAAATGTTACCTGGAAGTCTCCACTAACCTCACCATTAATGTATTATTCCTGATCCCTTATCAGACTATCTCTAAAAAGAACATAAAAGAAACTCAGTGAAGAGAATGTGAGCAAGTTTCCTATTGGCAAGTGGGGCAATCCATGGAAAGGTAAGTCCCAGATGAAGATGGTCAAGAAGTTGGTGAGGAAGGATGGGAGGGAGAGGCTTCTATAAGATACTTTTTCAGTGACTCTTGACTTTGGGGACAAAAATACCGAAACATGAGACCAGCAATGTTTAGAGACAAAGGAAGGAAGGAAGGAGGGAAGGAAGGAAGGGAGGAAGGAAGGAAGGAAGGAAGGAAGGAAGGAAGGAAGGAAGGGAGGGAGGAAGGGAGGGAGGAAGGAAGGAAGGGAGGAAGGCTTGCATAGTGTGTATCATGTGCTGGCCTAGTAGTTAAATGATATCATTTAATCCTCACAGATACACTATGGAGAAGATACCACATTTGCCTTTTTTACAAAAGGGGAACCTGAGACACAGAAAGATCACGAAGCTAACCAACGTCAGAGACAGGACTCCACCCCGGGACGCCTAACACCAGAATCCATGCTCTTGAATTAACTATGACCCTCATCTGCACATTAGTACACTACATATATTTCAGAAAAAGAGTTCATATGGGTGAACCCATACGTAGGCAGGTGAACTTCAAATATGTGTGCCCACGCATCCCTAAAAAAGATCCCACTGCTATGGAAATGTGTAATGTTTTTGGAGTAAATATTGATGTTCCGATGGCTTCTAGTTGTGGTTCTGAAGTGTGGTTTTCATAGGTGACTATCACAAAAGAGCACTGTTAACAACATATCCAGTACTGTAGGGAAAAGAGGAGAATGAATTAGACAAGACTTCTTCCCTGATGAAGCTGATGGGCTAGTGGAGAGATGTGACTCATGCACCACACTAAGACCCTTCATAATTATTTGATAAGTTGCATAGCACAGATGGTGAGGAGCCTGGGAATTCCAGAAAGCGAGCCTGGAGTGGCCAGAGGAGCCTCAAGAAAGAATAGAAACTTGTAGGATGGTCAGAATTGGGCACAACACTAGAAACAGGAGTCTACAGAGGTGGGGACCATGAGTCATGGTTCACCAACAATGAGGAGACATCTGATCGAAGGAGGAGAAGCATAAATGTGGGGTGTCAATGGGGGGACAGTAGCAGACCCAGAAGAAGCTCACCATGAAGTGCCTGTGGTCAGCAGCCTCTGACATGGCCTCTCAGAGTGTCCTCCAAAGTTCCCACAAAGACACAGGAAAAGAGGATAACCTAAAACAACACTGAAAGCTGGAACTGAAGGCTGATTTATTTCCAGAATCTGGGAAGAATTCCCATTAATTTTAGAGAAGATATAGAAAAATCCCCTGCCAGTGCTCTGCTGACAGTAACAGAGTGATCCTATCCTCCTGAAAGGTGGCCCGGTTCCTCATCTCTGCCCTGCCTAAGAAACTCAGGAACTCCAGGTAAGCTATTTATTTATTGCACCAGCCTTTTTTGATGCATCCATTACCACCCTTTCTATACCCAGTCAAAGGCTATAACATCCAGAAAACATATCAGTGGGAAAGGGACCTTGAGAGTAGAATATCCTGGGAGATATGGCTCATCAAGTGAAGAGAAAGACAAATATATTATTATGGTCTCCAAATATCCAAGTTCTGGATCTAACTAGAGAAAACCAGCTCCAGAGCTACCCCCTGCCTCCCTCCGATGCAGGAAGCACGACTCTTCTCCTGGTTGTTACCTTCTCCACGTCTATCCACATCCTATTTTTGCAACCTTATTTTCCACTCTTTTCCCCTATGAACATGGAAATGAGCCCCTTGCCAATCCTCCCTACATGGACATGTTCCCACCGATACCTCTGGAGCCTGCAGTCACCTCTGCTGTCACTGTCACGACCAATGCATCAGCTCACAGCTGGTCCATTGCTGCTGCCAGGTCAGGAGTCCTTGAGCCCAGCACTCCTGAGAAGGCAAGACTGCTGCTGTGGTGGCTGAGAGCCTATGACCTACAAGCAGAATCTGACAAAGGCTTCTCTACCCCTTTCACATTCTCACCTCTGGCCAGCACCTCCTACTGGCAGAATGTGCCTGGAGAGCAGCCAGGAAAGATGTTAGAGGTGGAGCTCCCTGACTTCCAGCATCTGTGATACGAAAGAGAGTACTCAGTTCCCCAGAGGAAGCCAAGAGGATTTTGGTCAAATATCAAATGACTAACTGTTAAAAATCAACATTAGACAAAAGTCAAAAAGGTATCCTCATAGAATGAACTTCTGAGATATAAGATCAGTCTGGAATATTATTTTTAAAATAAATTACTATGTTTTTGTATTAGCAGTTTTAGTAGTAAATCTCAAAAGCATAATACCATAACACAGGAATGATAATTTTCGAACTAGACCTTCACTTTCAAGAAGGTTGGAGGAAGAAGAAGCAAGATATTTCGGAGTATCTTTTTTTCTCTCACACTTTAGTTTTTACTCCTTTTTACTCCTTTTATTATGTTTCAATCAAAGACGTTCTATCGTGGGAGTCACAGTATATGATTTTGTAGATTTTTTTCTACTCATAAAGTTCTGTGTTTATAAAATCACAATCTGCTTTAAATTCTCCTTCACAAAATATGAAAAAAGTCCATATAGTACTATATCATAAAAGAATTTATGGCCTAAATGAAATAACAAAAATTAAATAGTCTTCCGAGATTTTAAAGTTTTGAATGCTAGTATACCAATTATATAAAAATTAGAATGTCATAACATACCTTATTACTATAAATAAAAAAATGTTAAAATATATTGACCTGCCTTATATGATTACCTAAATATTTACAAACATTTGCTGCTGCAAAACACCACGTCAATATCCTTCCTAAAGTTATGCTACTCACACCCTGTCTCTTAAACTTGGATAAGGGTCAGTCTATTTCCCTGCTTATTTAAGAGTTTGAAAATACTTGATAATTTTTATATAAAACTAAGAGATTTCCCCAAATATTATTATAGCATTTACTGGTCGAACAGAATTTCAACATATAAAGTATATGAAGAAATCTTTTCTCCAAGTTAACTCTAGAATGCTTACCTTTCTATGAAAGTGAGTATTTGTTCATTAATAATAAATTCAACTCCTATGCCATGTGAATATGTGAAGCATTAAATACGGTGTTAATTAATGTGACCACATGACCACTGATTTTGCAAACCCAGAAATGGCGGAAATGACCCTGATGTCAGATGGGGCTTCCTGAGTTTCCAAAGGCTCCAGTCAAAGCCAAATAACAGATCTGAGCTGAATGTCAAGGTTGAAGCTAACCCTTGATGTGTCACAGGCTGGGAGTGCATTATCTTTTGTTTCTTTTTTTAAAAAAGGGGCAGAAAAACTTTATTTGAGCCCACACCTGCCTGGAATTGGCTGGACCGAACAAGAGCAGCTTGCTGATAGAGCCAGAGCCACTTCCTCCCCTAAAGAAAAGCCAGGTTTCGTAGGAAGAGCCTGGCTTCCTTGCCAACCCCACAGGCGACTCCTGGCCGCCCTCAGACACCTCACCCGCACCTTGGCAGCCCGGGCACCTAGGAGACCTCAGCTTTCAATGCACTTGCTCCAATTTTCAAGCCAGGAAACCTTCTCAGTGGAATAGGGGAGAGACAGATATTAAAGACTGAATGTTGTGTCTCTCGCAAAGTCCTGGTGAAACTGCCTGACGGTATGCAAAGATCTGCTCAATATTGCTTTTCCTCTCTTCCCACCACCCCCTTAAAAGCCTTCTCTTTAATAAGAAGAAACGATGTTGGGAAAGCACTCCTGGGAGGAGTCTCTAGAGAAAGGCAGAGGAGGATGTTTCCGATCTGCTGTGGCGCAGTTGTCCAAGTCCTCCAGTGTGAGCCTGAAAGGACCTTCCGTCCTCCTGACCTGCCACTTGGCTGTGCCCTCACCCACCTTGCCCTTGAAGCTGAGTTGAGGGCCTTCCCCAAAGGAGCGTGGAGACCCGGGCTACCCCCGGGGAATAGCCCTTCCTTCCCCAGCAGTTCTCTCCAGAAGAACACCCAAAGTACCTTGAGTAGGAAAAGAATGTCACCCGAAGTTTGGACAGAAAAGAGCTAAAGTGACTTAGTTGGCAAACTGGCCTGCAGGCCAAACACACTCAGGAGATCATATTTACATATCCCATGAGTTAAGAATGACTTACAGTTTTCATAATTAAATAAATTTTGAATAGTTAAAACAATATTTTATCACATGTAAAAATTACAAACCATTCCAATTCGGGTGCTCATAAATGAAGAATACCAACACGCCCACCCAGGAACAAACTGTCTGCAGCCTCTCTGACTCTGTGGCAGAGCTGTGTAGTAGTGACAGCAGCAGTACAACCTGCAAAATGGAAAGTGTTTGCCATCTGTCCTTTCAATGAAAGTCTGCAGACCTCTGGCCTCGGCAGTGGAGGGATAGTACTCTGTAATGCAGATCCAATCTTTTGAGCTTCAGGTCTCATTTGTTAGCTGTTATCCAAACCATTCACTTCTCCAGTCACTGTCTCTTCAAGGGAACCCTCTTTTCAAATCATGGGGCTCTGGTTACTGCAATTATTCTCTGCCGGGGATAGATGTGGGTGGGGCCCAGTGTCACTCTGATCATGGGTGATGATGGTGATGGTAATGATGATGATGGAGAAATGGGGAAGAAGAAAGAAAAGGAAAATAAAAATAACAAGATGGCACTTAGAATTTGTGGGCACTGTTCTAGTGTAACAGGGTGGGTCCCCTGAGGGTGGGGGAGCCCCCCCAAATCCTTCAGGGAGGCAAGAAAGGTGTGATGGGGAATGCCCACAGAGTGGAGAGTATGGTTTTTAAGACACATTGAGTAACAAAGGCAGGTTAACAGCCTATGCCTTCCTAAAGGGAAGATCTGCAGAAGCTGCAAAATTGTGACATGACTGTGAGAATGTGCACTCATCAGAGTGACTCGTGACATAGTGGGGGGGGTTTGGGGGGATTGGGTGGGGGTGCACAGGCAGGGAAGCTCATATAGTGTGTACATGAGCCACAGGGGCAGATGCCCTCCCCAGATGCTCGTGTGTCACTGAGAACTCTTGCTCTAAGATGGCAGCTGAAAGAGGGTCAAAGACACTGGGGAGCTGACAAAAATGGCAGACACTAACCACCACAGAAAAGCTGGGTGTGAGATCATGCAGGAAGTTCTGAGCTGAGCATTTAAATTAGAGTGGGCCGAGTAACAGAGGAACCACAAGGTCTGTGTGCCTGGAGGTCTGCCTGAAGAAGAGTGTCAGAGCTGGCAGAGCTGTGGGGACCTGCTTGGCCACCAGACTTGTGAGAGATGCTTAGAGCTGAGCCGTGACCTGCAATGCTGAGCTGCAGGACTCTGCTTTCCTAAAGGACATTTGGAGAAGTCACTCTCTTGGTATGGAGGTTCTTGGTATGGGACTTTGGAGCTTGGTGCAAGCCGTCTCTCCCTGGGCTTTCGGCATTTGGAGGTTCTGGGCCTCTGGCCCTGCCCCCTGCACAGATGAGAGTGCTCCTGGGCCCAGGCTATGTGGGGCCCACCAGGGACTTAGACCCCGCATTGATGGGAGCCCACTCCCAGAGGCAGGGTCCTATGCAGGGACATTTGCCAACCTGGGCTCCACCCCCTGGGACAGTGTAACATGGCACAAGGTTTCCTGAACTGCTACATGGAGGCTGAGAACAGTGCACCCCAGATCCTGAAAGAGAGAGCGGCTGCGAGAGGATGGTGACTCTGAAACCCATCAGTGCACATTCCAGAGAGGATGGAGACCTGTTTGTATGACTGGATTATGGACAGATAAGGAAATGGGGAACTTCTTGGAAATCCCCACATCACCCCATGAGATAGATGTTATCATTGTCCCATTTAACAGATGAGATAAACAAAGCTTGGGAAGGTACAATGTAGTAAATTGCCCAAGGTCACACAAGGAATGGGAACACTCAGGTATAGCCCATTCTTCCATGTCCTGAGCCTGTGCTGTGGTGACCATGTCAGATTACCTCCCATGGCACCTTCTGAGTCTGAGAAAGCCTTGAGACTCTTCGATGTCACCATGATTGACTTTGTTTAAACTGGCTCCTTACTCAGCACCAGGGTAGATGGGGAGGCGCACTAAGTACAGAGTGGTCAATAGCGGAGAAAGGGGATTCTCAGAAACATTATTAGAGGTAAGAAAATGAAAATGTAGAGGAAAAGATATGTCATCCACCACTAAGAAGTAGCCCCAATGTCAACTGACCCAGTGTCCAAATCAAACAAATCAAACACAGTAATTATTTTCCAACATGTAGAACTCAGATGCCTGGGCTGGTCTCAGAGTCTTCACAAGAGACCTAAGAATTCATCTATACATCAGGGATCAACCTTTGATAAATGAATACTGTTCTATACTTACAAACAAACGCTCAATGAATATAAATGCTGTTGTGGTTTAGAAAAGAGATTCTTTTAAAAGTTATTGAATTCATCTTGTCTTCTTGCCATTACGCTTCCTCTTCCCCATCAGTGGTTACTGACACGGGAGCAACTAGCATCCTGGGTGTCCTCGTGCTCGGAAGTGACTGGGGCCTGTGGCCGCCACAGTCGGCCTTGCAGTGGGACAAAATGGTTGCGACTGATGCTTTTCAAACAAATTTAGGGTATATGGGCACCATTTCCTGAGCCCCTCCATTTCCTGGAGTCTTCCTATTGAATTACCTAGTTTCTATGGACATCCACAAGAAATGAACATGGAGGAAATTTATTTTGGGTCCCATGCAGAAGCTTACTCTAGAAACAGATTATGTTGCTAGCCAACTATGAAGTGGGTACTTGCTAGCCTAAGTTTCTACTTTCTAATAATGAGTGACTGCCTCAAGCCCCAGTGAGCTCCCTAGTATGGGGAGTATTTTTTTTGTTTTTGTTTTTGTTTTTGTTTTTGTTTTTAAAAGGCTGAATATAACCATGTATCAGGGTCACTGCAGATGGGATTTTTACCCTGGGCAGGAGATTCTGACAACCTCTAAGGGCCATTTTGATTCAATATCTATTACTCTAAGATAAGGCCTGGGAGCATTTTTCTGAGACTTCCCCAAAGAAAATTTAATAACTCCAGACACACAATGGCTCTTGTTCATCATTTACCTGTTGCCACTACCTGCCTCCCTAGCTTTCCATTAAGTTCACAAAGAGTAGAAGATTTGGCCCCTGGGCTGCAATTTAATATGGGCATAAAAGTGATATGCGGGTCCTGCCATGAGAAGTCTGCAGTCCAAGGAACAGGGGGAGCTTTATTAGTGCCTCCTCAGTGCAGCAGGGAAACCTTCAGGCTCCAGACTGAACTCTGTCTCAGGGGCAACAGAGAGAGAGAGAGCTTTTTGTCTACGGGAGCAGAAATCCACCGGGGACAATGAAGACTCTGTTTCACACGGGAAGAGAGTGGGGGTGTCTTATCGCCTCAAGCAGCTATCTCCAGTGAGGAAGAAAATCCTCTTGTGAAAGAGGGGGTGACAAACAAGATGACTCCGGGGGCCTTTGCAAACTTTACATCCTACTCTGTGGGAACACACATGCCCCTTTTCTTGTGAGACTCTTTTTATGAAAAAATGTTATGGATAGTAGCACATTCTATGGCTCGCCATGCTGGTACAGAGAGAGTGGAGAACTACAAGCTGTGACAGGTGCATGTGCAGGGGATGGAAGAGGACAGTGGACATTTGGTGGCATCATGAATATATAGTGAAAGGCAGGAACTGTAAAGAAATAATGGTAGAAAATGAGACTGACACCTGATCATGGAGAGTCTTGTGTACCAGGTTAGTTGCTCCTGGAAGTGTTATAATGCCGCTAAAGGATAATAAGGAGGGAATTGAGGGAGATGTAGATTTGTCAGCCACCTACTGGGGAATATACTTGGATCCCCCACTGGCTTTGGAAGCCAAGGAAAGAAGCTTTGACTGCAGATAATTTGGGTATCATCAGGGTAATAAGAAGTTGATGAGGACATGGAGGTCCGAGAACCACCCCCCCACACCACAAGGGAATGGAATATATGAGGAGTGTAGAGAAAATTAAGAACCTATGAGTGATCCCAGTAAGGGCATATGCCTGAATTGCAGGCCACGGCCCCCAGCAACCACACATTGATGTTTCTCTCTCTCTCTCTTTCTCCCTCCCTTCCCTCTCTAAAAATAAATAAATAAAATCTTTTAAAAAAGAAAAGAAAAGAAAATCTTCCTCGTTGAAAAATGACTGATTTGGGAGCAGCCAGTCATAAAAAAAAAGAAAGAAAAGAACCTATGAGTGAGATCAGAAAGCAACAATTAAACAGGCAGACGAGCAACCAGGAGATTCAGGAGAGCAGGGAAAGCCAGAAGCTGAGATGAATGTCATCAAAGCACCACAGAGCACCTCCTCCCCCACCCCCAAGCACTGCCTTCTCTTCAGGGAATAGGAGTGGGAGGGTGCCAAGACCCAGGGAAACTCAAATCAAGGGTGACCACTCCTTGGATATCAGTCTCATTTTTGGAACAAAGAAGAGCACTGATGCAGAGACACAGGATAGTGAAGTGGACACGGCAATGGTCTCAGCCCAAATGGCTGAGTTCTGACCCCTGGCTCTTACCCAACGACCCGGGAAAGCCCCTTTACTCCTCTCAGCCTTTATCAGCTCCACTGACGATTAAGGGCGCTAACTGATCTGCTCCCTGCTCTCCACTCAAACAAGCTCCATTTCTAAAGGAGTGTACATTATCAGTTGTCTTTCCTGCCCAGCTGGACCAACAACTATCATCCTCCCTGGTGCCTCACATCTAGGGATTTAATATAGGTGGCTAGCTGTTTCTGCCTTCAACCTGTCATACCCCAAGTCACATCTGGCTCCCAGTATTACAATTGTAATGCTCTGTTCTTCCTTATCAAGAGCAGGAACGTTTCTCCTGGGCTACTCTGAAAGTTACCTTAGGACATTCTCAAAGTCTCGAATGAATCATTAGAACTTCTCCAAACTCCTCTTTGAGAATCACAATAGTTTAGGGAACAGGAAGAGCATTTTACATGTGTCTTGGTGAAATCAGGACATGTTGACATCCCAGGAGCAGTGTGAGACACAGTTGTCCCTCCTCGACCGAGAGTATCAATTCTGCTGCCAAGGTACCCCTTTGCACAAGATACCACCATGCAAAGCCTTGCTCCATGTCACAAGATATTTCAGCCCAAAGCCCCTGACACATGCTTCTCAAGTTACTTTAATTTAAAATTTTATTTTGGGGGTTGTAGGGAGCATCTTTCCCATCTCTCTGTGGACTTTGGTGAGACAAGCCACAAGAGAAAGTATGAGACCAATGTGGAGGAGGGGGGTGCCTTTGGGGGTGGGAGGAGGTGGTGTTAAGATAGAAGAGTTTCTAATCCCCTAAGTATTATTTCCCCAAAGCCATGATCTTCCTTCAGGATAGCTGATGTTTTCTAGTCCTACCATAAAAACATTTAAAAAAAAAATACAACCTTCTTTCCAAATGTTAAACTTCCCAGTAAATTGCTGCTTGGAGCTCGGCAAGCTGCAGAATAGAGACTAGGCTCCTAGAAAGCTTTGCTTCAATTCCCAAGCTTCCACTAGAAGAGCTGGAGTGTTAGAACTGGTCTGGGGAGTGATGGGAGAGAGAGAGTCACGACACTGGCCTTGAGTGTAATCCAAAGTGATTTTTGGCACAGAAATTTTAGAAAAACATCATTGTCCCAAAATCAGCACAAACATCTTCTTCCCCCTAGCCTTTTCCCCAAATGCTTTAGTAGTCTTACTAACAAAAATAATACATGTCTTGCAATCAACTCAGATCCCTTAGGACATCCCTAAGGATAGCTGTCTGTCTCTGCAGAAGGTGCCCACTCCCCTTTTCCCCTTAAAGGGAGATGCTTCAGTTCAAGACAAGAATTTCAGATGCCATTGGCAGGATGCCTGGTTCCAAACTGCTTAGAGTCCAAACTCAGCAGGGAAAACTCTTCCTGGATGAGGTTAACCTTGACTATTGTTATTAAATAGGGAACCAAGGGGAAAGAGAATGCAGGCCCACTGAATGAGTCCTGGTCCTTAAAGCATTTGTAAGACGCTCGAGGGGAGGGCAGCCTCACCGTTTTCACACTCTCCTCTGACAACTGGGTCCAATCCATGGGTATCTGAAAATCAAAATATGGAATTTGGCTTCAAATGTTTTCTATTACAAATATTCAATCAATACAGACCAATCCAGCCCCACCAGCCCTCAAGTGAAGAGGGCTTATACAGTATGTAGACTTTCTCAACTGTTCTTTTCTCACCCAAGAAAAACAATACTGTCAGAGCACTGGAATCTGCTGTCAGCACAGCCACTAACATCCTGAGTGACCACAGACAACAGCAGCTGCCTCTCTGTGCCTGGATCCCCGAGCACGCAGTGAGGGTTGCAGGCTCCCAGGGGCTGCAATGCAGGCAGAGGTGAGGATGCCAGCGAGACATTAGGGTTATTTGTGGCCACCGATCCGTCCAGACTGTCAGTCAGTTCCTGAGGGCAGAGGCTCAATGGCCTCCTTTGCATATACCAAGCACAGTTAGTGCCTGGCACATGGTGGAGACCCAGCAAAAGTTTCCTCAGTGGGGCTCACTGCTGTTTTCCAAGGGTCTGTGGTGCTCCGGCACAGCTTCTGTTCTGTTTACGTAGACTTGCACGTCATTTCACCTCTTGGGTTTAGTAAATCCTCATTCTCAGGAACTGCACATTAAACAGCACAGGCGTCTTCAAACACGATGGTTGGGTGGGACGCATCCAAAAGGCAGAGGAGACTTTCAAACCAATTCCTCTCATCACGTTCTAGATTGAGAATGACAGGCTGATAAGGACACACTTGTGTAAACAGAAGGAGGAAAAGAAGGGAGGGCGGAGGGAGGAAGGTAAATAAGGAGAGGAAGAAAACAGACTGGAAAAGTAGTAAATAGATATCTTTTTCATAACTCTCCAAATTTTTCTTTGGTTTCCTATTGGCTTTTCACATTAGAATAGACTAAAAGGGAAGTGGAGGGATTGATGGGGAACTCAAATGTTGGAAAAAATTTTAATTTAAGGTACCAGTTAATAAGCCTGTTAGTTAATGCATGTAAAAAGCTATTGTTTCAGGAACTGCAGGTATGGTCCACCCAGACTCCAGGAGACCACAAGCAATTGATCTTTGTGCTCCAGAAGAGACCATAAGCCACCAAGGTAGTATTGGAGCCATTGTGTCCCAGGAAGAGACAGTCCGCCACCCAGGACACAGACACAGGAAATCACCCAGACACAAGACACAGAACACAGGACACAGATAAAGAAAATGACAGCAGATGAAAGAATGTCAGGGAGATTGGCAGACTGCAGCTTGTATCCGATTAACCTCATTCCTGAATTCCTAATCCCTTACCTAAGGTTTTCTTCTCCTTCTAAAAAGGGCTGGTTTAAAATGGAATTTAAGATGGCCTGTATGGGTACAAACCCACCGTCTTCTCAAATTGCCGACCATCTGAATAAAGCACCCATAAAGATTCAACCTCTGTCTCTGCTTATTGGGTCTGGTAGGTGGCAGGCAGCCTGATTGCAGGTTTTTCTGGTTTCAGGATGAAGATCTTCTTGTCTTTGTACCCTCAGCACCTGGCCCAGTGCCTGGCCCACAGGACTTGAGTTTGTTCATTTTTATTAAAAACACAATTTTTAGTGAGCTTTCACATACATAATCTAAGGTTATGATCAATGTGATTGTGGCCCATACTGTCCTTGAACTCTTGCTGATTGTCACGGTGCTCCTCAGAAAGTTGTGGGGCTGCCAGCATTTCCCCAGCAAGAGAACACAGCTCCTCAAAGACATGCTGGAGAGCAGCAGCTGGAACTCAAACCCAAAGCAGTCTGAGTAATTAACAGCCATGCTGTGCTGTTCCCATTGCCAACATTTCAAGATCACAGATCCCAGCCCCTCGGGAGTGAGGAAAGCTGAAAATAAAGACACAATTGACAAAAAGTTGAATGGTGAGCAGTTGCAGCCAGAGTGACTCAGAATTCTCTATGATCAATATAGCTAGCTGCAAGAGAATGTTTTTGTTGTTGCTCCTGAAACTAATCTGGCTAACTTGAAATCAGTCAGGGAGGGTGGTGCGAGTGGGTACTTTTGAAGAAACAGGTTTCCAGACTACTAAAAACTGGACATAAGCTGAGTTTCAGAGACATCTGGGCGCTGACCCTGCTTTGTCTACCCATACTCATGAGGGTTTGGCCCTGCTGATGCCGAGTTTGGTGCAAGAACCAGGGGGCCCAAAGTTGGCGAACCTTCCTCTAAAACAGCAGTTCTCACAGGGGTAACTGGAGGGGCCTTAGAAACTGCTAATGCCTTTGTTACCAGACTAACATGGTTCATTGGTCTGGTAGATTCAAAGCCCAATCCCATAAGAACAGGAGTTTGCAGCAAAGAAAGTAAAGGTTTATTTTAAGGAAATGATGTTAAACCAAGAGTCACAGGTGGGGTATTGCTGTAAAACCTGACTCCTCAGTGGCTTTTTGGGGATGGGTTATATAAGGTAAAAATCATCATCGTGGTGGAGTCAGGGTTGTGATCTCTTCAGATTGGTCGGTGCTTGGGTCGGGGGCAGCTAATCATTGCATCTAGTCCTGATGTCAGCCACAACACTACTCTGTCTGGTGTTCCAAGGGTGGGGTCAGTGGGGTCATTTTGCTTTTCTGGGCCTGGAGCTGAAACACAACTGAGGCCTAGATGTTATTTCAGTTTGACTAAAATTCTGTCTCTGTGGTCAACAGACATGAGGCTTTGTTCCTAAGATTATTTGGACCTCATTGTCTTGAGGGCTTCATGATTGTGGAAGTGGACGAGCAAGGGAGAAGGCCATGGGTGAGTCAGGGTGCTCCTGGCTGTTTGAATACAAGGTCAGTTTGAATCAACAGGAAAGAAGGAGAAAGGGCCTGATGAAAGAAATGAAGTTTCTGCATGGTTCCAGCTGGACCTCATCCTCAAAGATGCTGATTCACTAATCTGGGGTGCAGCTTGGGCATCTCGGTTTTCTTTCCTTTTGTTTTTTTAATCTTATTTCTTTTTAAATAGGCATTACATATATATGGCAGAGAATTAAAAATGTACACGAAGACAGCAGAACAAGTCTCCACCCAACCCCTGTGCTCAGACACTCGCTTCTCCTCTCACGGGCAACTTCCTCTGTTTATGCACGCGTGTGCACACACACAGTCCAGCACAGATAATGCCCCTTGTTTTACACACTGGCAATCTACACCAAATCTTTTATTACAAAATCATAAGCATGTAATTCTGTAACATTACTACTTCACACTCAAGCACACCACATGACATTTTAGGTGAAAGGTTCAAATTGCTGTCCGTCTCATGCGAGACGTTCATGTTCCCTACCAACCACACTCAGTGGTGTTACCTCTCCTGGACCCTGTATGTCGCTGTGTTATCTATGTGTCATGACCTCCCTTGCTGTTAAAAAATTTCCCTTTTAATTAACAACATCTTGTGTTAGTGTGGAACACGTATTAGAATCGATAAGCTGATAATGACACATTATTATTAACTAAAGGCCATAGTTTACATTAGGGTTCAATTAGTACTGTGTATTAAGTTTCTAAAAATGTATTAATGGCATGTACCCACCATCACAGTATCACACAGAATAGGCCCATTGCTCTGAATATGCCCGTGTTCCATCTACTCCTCCCCCCTTCTCCCCTCACCCCCGGCAGCTGCGGATATTTTGTTGCCTCCACAACGTTGCCTTTTTCAGAACATCATATAGTTGGAATCATATAATATGCAGCTTTGGAGATTAGCTTCTTTCAGTTAATAATATGTATTTAATATTCTTTCATGTATACTCATGGCTTGATAGTGCTCATTTCTTTGTTTAGCTCAGTAATATCCCATTGTATGAATGTGCTACAGTTTGTGTATCCATTTACTGATTAAAGGACATCCTGCTTCCAATTTTTGGCAGCTATGAATACAATTGCTATTAAACATTCATGTGCAGGTTTTTGTATGGACATGAGTTTTCAATTCATTTTGGTAAATACCAAGAAGTATGAGTGCTAGATCATTTGATAAGAGTCTGTCTCACTTTGTAAGAGAATGCCCCACTGTCTTCCAAAGTGGCTGCAGTATTTCGCATTCCAACCAGCACTGAATGCGAGTTCCCATTGCTCTGCGTCCTCACCAGCATCTGGTGTTGTCCGTATTCAGAGTCTGGGCCACTCTAAGGGGTTTGTAGTACATCTCATTGCAGTTTTCATTTGCAGTTCCCAATGATATATGACGCTGACCATCTTTTCATGTCTTTATTTCCAAAAAGCACATGTATATCTTCTCTGGTGAGGTGTGTTTTCAGATTTTGTGTCCATTTTTTTAATCAGGTTGTTTTCTTATTGTTGGTTTTTAAAAGTGCTTTGTATATTTTGACTACTAGCACATCATCAGATGTATGTTTTGCAAATATTTTCTCCCAGTCTGTGGTTTATAGTTTCACTCTGAACAGTATCCTTTGCAAAATAGATGTTTTTAATTTTAATGAAATCAAAGATCAATTCTTTTGTCTTCCGTGGATTGTATGTTTACTGTAGTATCTAGAAGTCATCATCAAACCTAAGATTACCTGGATTTTCGGTTGTGTTATTGTCTGGAAGTTCTATAGTGTTGCACTTTACATTGGTACTATGATCCATTTTGAGTTAATTTTTGTGAAGGGTGTAAAGTCTGTACCTAGATTCTTTTTTTTTGGCATGTGTCTATTTAGTTGTGCCAGAACTATTTATTGAAAAGACTTTCCTTCCTCAACTGAATTACATTTGCTCCTTTGTCAGAGACTGTTGGCTCTACACACCCAGAAACCTGGGCGTCTGTAGGGGTTCTACCTCCCAATACTGGATAATTCTAACATGCAGCCAAGGCTGGGAACCACTGCTTAGATGAAAGTGTGCAGATTGTCAATATAAATTCTTCTGGGAAGGTAATATAAGCCCTAAATACAAAAGGCAGCAGTTTAACAAGAGTCTACCTGCTTTCTCAATTATGGAGGATCCTAATTGCAGGGAAGGTGTCACCAGCAGCTGTGTGTCTTACTACAACCTCAGCTCCAAGAAACAGCCAGCCCGAGATACGTTGTCTCCACCCCTTCTATGGTGAACCACCTCATTTTCTTTAAAAGGAATAATCCCAACTAAATAAACTGGGAACTTAGAACAGGTACAAGTGTGTTTCTAGCCTCCTTCCTCCTGTCCCTGAGTGACCTGAGATGCTGCGCGAGGACTGAGTATGCTCAGGTGTTCTACGTGGGTTGTGGAGAGCTTAGGTAAGTGCTGGAAGAGCAACAGAAGAGGCCAAAGTGACGATGGGGAAAGGAGAGGATTCGAATTCTCCCAAGTTAGAGAAAGGCCCCACGGTGTTTCCAGCCAAGGGCTTCATCAGAGCCTATCCACATCACCCTCATGGTAGGAATAATACACGGGAGGGTGGCCCTGGTGGTAGAACGAAGTCAGGGCTTCAGTTCTGGGAGGTCTGGGAGACAGAAGCAGGACCAACAGAGCTGGGAAAACAAGGCAGCATCAGTGCTGGTGGAAAAGCTGTGAGTCCATAGCCAGAAGCCTAGTACAGCCCCAGGGCCACTGAGGCAGGAAGGAGGTTATACAGGAGAGAGGCAGCTGCTGCCAGGAACTGAAATGAACAAAGGGTCAAGTGAAGACAGAGCCAGGAGGGAGTGGGACTGGACGGGGACCCTCCAAGAGCAAGGTCAGCAGGGAGAAGCAGCGGGCCCTCGGTGGTTCCTGCCAGTGGCTGTGTGGGAGTTGGTGGCTGGCTTTAAGAGTCATATATGTGCTGGGTGGCTGGCCTGGAGGGTGATCCAGGCAGCCACCTCCTCACCGTCTGAGAAAACTCCTCTCGGGCACAACCCGTCTCCGTTTGCCCCTGACTTCTCTGCAGAGGGAAACAGCACATAGCAGGCAGCCACTGAATGAATGATTGTGTGGAATTTGCAAATTATCTAGAATGCAAAAACCACAAGAGCACCAAAATGGCACATCCATCACTAGAGTGCTCCCAGACTATGCTCCTGTTCACTGACATTAAGTCGTGAGTTGACAGCCACTACATCCAAAAGAGAAACTAATGAAAAGTAAGTAGACATGTAGAGTTTATTGATAAAAACGTAATCAAGAAAGTGACATGTTGACTACTATACGTAAGTGTTACCATATTGCATGGAAATGAGCTGAAATGTTCACTCATGCTCATAAATGACTGCTATTAATAATATTTCTGCCCAGAACATCAAATTTCAGAGCTTTATTTTCTTGCTATTCTGCATTATGCATAACAGACATCAGTGTTGACCCTTTCCCCTGTATTTCCCAGCTCTCACTTAATCAAGTATTCTTAGACTCTTGAAGCTGAACTGGAAGCTTAATGGTATTCTATTTGAGCCTCTACTTAACGCAGAAGATTTTTTACATAAACCCTCAAACACTTCCCAACACACACACATACTGTCCTCAAGTGGCTGCCTCCAGCTCACTTCCCCCAGCCCGAGACCCCTCAAGAACTTGAGGTCCCAGACATCAAAAACTTTGGGTCCTGGGCCACCAGTGGCCTTTCTGGAGGTCATGATCGCATAAAGGGAGAAGAAATGGGAGGGCAGGGAGTTGACACAGGGAGAATCCTGTGCATATGGGAGTCTTGGATCCAAGAAATAAGATCAGATGGGTTAGAACTGTAGGTCTGGGGGAGAAAGAGGAAAGGGAATGATGGCCTGATACCCTACTGCTTCTCCTAACCCACCTCCACCCCTAAATGAACTAAAGAAGCGTACTTAGGTTTCCAAGCAGCCTTGGCTATGAGTTCAGTGGCCAGCAGAAGTCTATCCCCATCTCTCTAAAAATATTATCTTGTTGTTGCCAGATGTTGCCCTAACCAGAGACAGAGCACTCCCAGACGCCAGTTACAGATGAAAGCTGTTATGAGCAGAAACCTAGAAGGCAGAACTTGTTGGTGTGGATAAGTTTTGTCAAAGTGTAAAAAAAAAGTATCAGTTATCATTGTATTTTGAGAGTGCTAGCCAAATGGCAAAGAATTCAAGAAAGAAGAAAACAAAGAGGAAGAAATGGCCAGGGAGGGAGAACTACAGATGCTGGACTTTCCAAATCAGGATTTGGCTGACAACCGATCCCATTTCCAAGCACAATTTAAATTTCTTGTTGTGAGTTTTCATACATTTCTAGCCCCTCCACCTTTGTGTGAAAATACCCCAGCTAAACACATCCCCTTTCTTTTCTAAGGCACATGACCCTATAGATCTTTCTTATAGTATTTCTTGCTGTGTACCTGGTATTGTACTTCGGGGGTATTGACCACCTCTCGCCTTGAGTGTAGGCAGCATCTAACTGCTCTGTTTAAAACAATTTGGGGCAGAGCAGAGTAAGCAGAAGTGATCTGTTGTTGGGGACCCCCAAGACCACCCTCAGGTTCAGTGATTCTCTGAAAGGACTCATAGAACTCAGGAAGCTATTATTCTCACAGTTATGATTTATGATAGCAAAAACAGAAAGATTGCAGTAAGGACTGTAAAAGGCACATAAGCAGAGTCCAGAAGAGAGAGGCCACACATGTGCTTCTGCTGTCCTCTCCCCATGGAGTAATGCAGACAGTGCGCACTTCTCCCAGCAAACGATGTACGACACCATCAGAGAACATGAGCCTTGGTGTCCAGGACTTTAAATGTGGGGTCCGTCACATAGACAAGGGGTGTCCACCTAGCTGATCACAGTTTCTCAGTCTCCAGCCACTCTGGAGCTCACACTAATACTGTGGGCCTAAGGCCCACAGCACAGTGTGAGCATAAACTGTCTGGTATGGCTTAAGGCCACGGGTAAATGGGCACTTTCACCAGGCAGGATATTCCCAGGGTTTAATAAGTTCTCTCTCAGGAGCAGTCAAGGGTTGGAACTTCTTTAAAATGTGTGAAGTGTGAACTCCTGGACCTGGTGAGTCAACCTTCTATCTCACAGGATCGAAGGAAGAGGAAGACAGACTCTTCACCACAGGTTCACATCTGACCAACCTCAGGGGATTTCTAAGAAGGCCCCATCTAACCTCCCAAATGAGAATCAATTCTGGCTGAGGATAGACTCTGCATCAATAATAACAGATAATGTCCTCACATTGAACTTCTAAAATATTCTACTTAAGAAATGAGCATGTTTGCAAAGCAGTATCTGTCGCCTTCTTTCCAGATAGTGTTACGGCTCTTAGGGCATACGTTTTAAAGAGATACAAGGCAGACACATTATTGCTTTTTCTAAATGCTGTGGGACTCTATTGTATAAAGGATTGGAAATACAAAATGAAAAAACCTATAAAAAAAGAGAATTCAAAGTATCTCTGAAAGTGGACAGGAGTCAGTTGATGGGTCAACTAGGCCAAGAAAGACGTGGCCTCGCTGAGCGGTTCTCAAAGCGACGGCTGCAGAACGCTGAGATCCTATCGGATCCCTTCAGAGGGGCCACAAGCCGTTGTTACATGGCATAACACTAAGATATCACTGGTCTTTGTCTTTTTTGTTGACATTTGCACCGATAGTCCAAAAGTAACAATGGGCAAAATTACAGAGGTCTAATAATGAATCTCGTCATAGCACCAAACTATACTAATAGTCATTTTATTTACTCCCATGCATTTGCAAGAAAGCAAAAATCAATTTCACTTAAGACTATTGTAACAGTTGCTGTGTGTTAAAACAATAAAATTACTAATTTTATTAATTTTAATTTTGACTTTCAAGTTTTGGTGTAAAATAAAAGGATGTACACAATTATCTAGAAAGGCTATTAAAATGCTTCTCCCTTTTCCAGCTACATATCTGCGTGAAGTCCAGTTTCTCTACATACTTCAACCAAAACCACTCCAGCTGACACAGCAGACCGAAAGCAGAGTAGATGTGAACAATGATAGGACAGATCTACAGAAGGAACAGACACTCAGTCGCTGAATGGAAGAAACGCTCCTTCCCTATTCAAAAGTGGCCCAACTGACTAATTAAAGAAACACTCAAAACGGTTCCCAAGAAGAACCCATGTGTCAGGCAAAGAATTAAATATTCTGAAAATGAAAAAGAAGAGAAGTAGATACGAAACTCCAGGTGCCTTTCATTAACCTAGACAATAAAGAGATTTGCAGAAGTGTAAAACAATTAGTGAGGAGAGCCTCACTAAATCGTTTGTTTTAATTTCAAAAATTTAGGGATTTTTTGTGGAAAAAAAAAGCTTTTTCAATTAACATGCAATGAGTTTATTTTTGCTCCTTTAAAATAAATGAGTAAATAGTTTTCAAATTTCTCAGTTTTCATTTCTGACGCAGTAAATATTGACAGCCATCACCCAGATGATTAAAAGCTCATTGGAGTCCTCACTACCTTTTAAGAACATAAAGAGTCTAGAGACCAACTCATTTGAGAGCCTTTGGCCTAGATGACACCTCAGGGAATCCACCTGTCATTCTACCTGGACACCAGGAGGGCTGAGTCCGCTCAAAGGGAACCAGTGAGCAATGGAGCAGCAGCCAGGGATTGGTGGCGGTCTGCCGGGGAGCGCGGTGCTGCTCCTCCCACGCCCTCCCTGCACAGCAGGGGCAGCGGGCCTTTCCGAGGTGTCCGCCTGCCTCACCTCGCTCCAGTGTGAGGAGTCCTGGCTTTCCACCATGAGTACGGGAGATCGGGGGAAAGTTAAAGACCCGTAGAGCAGCCCAAGAAATCGATGCTGAATGCAACACTGTCTTTAGTGTCAAATCGTTATGGCACAGATTATTCATCTTCCAGATACTGCCACTGTCCTTTCTCTGACTGCTGATGTTAATAACCGTGATTTATGTTCACAATATCGTGTCCTTCATTGTTTCATCACTTCCCGTGATGTGATTTAAGTGTGTGTTGTGAGGGCACTAAAACTTTGACTTTGCCTGTGGGGTGAGTGTTGCGCTTTGTATCGAGACAGTGCTGGTTTCATTTTTCACACTGTGAATGTTGTGATCGTGTTCTAAGAGTTCACATAATCAAAATGAGAACAACAGCAATACTCACAGCCCCATGACCCAGGGACCGCTGAACAAGATGGCTAAACAGCTGGGTTATTTTAATGAAAGACGGAAGGACATACAATTAGACTAGGGAAGTCAATAACCCAAACACGGAGTACTGCACCGTATGGCAAAAGGGATTCGGGAATGGTGGAGATGTGGGCGTGAAAATACACGGAAACTGAATCTCAGTGACTGGGATGAGACAGGCAAGTACTTCTAAGTCACTCAAAAGGTTTTTGTTTCCCAGAAAAACACCAATGCTTAATTAAAAACAGTGGCTGCTGAATTATCTTAGTATGCCATAGAAACAAATACACATTAGTGTATCCTTCCCTTGATTGTGCTATGAAACTGAATAAAGTATTGTAGTAAAATTACACATTCTGATTGAGAAGATGCAACTTACATGCCCTGTGGGTGAACTAGAGGGAAAATTTTGATACACTTTATGTTGGTTCCTTATACTGCAGCACCCACTCTGTAAATCTTACGAGTGACAATGCTTTCTGCTGTGTATCAAATAAAGCACTGAACTGCAGTAACTAAAAATTCTTCCCCTACCTCTTAGGTACTTTGATTTTAAAAATGAAATTTCAAAGTACCTTTATCAATAATCTTGTCCAAATAAAACTAGACTTTGCTCAAGTATCTGTATACAGGGTCCGGCAGAAGTAACACCTCTGTGAGTGTGGTTGGTAGGGTAATAATTTTGGAGTATAATAATTTATAGTTTTAATTTGATCATTTCACCTAAAATGTCATATGGTGCACTTGAGTGTGATATTGTTATGTCACAGAATTACATGCTAATGATTTTGTAAAAAAAGATTTTGTAATTAAAAAAGGGGTGTTATTTGTGTCAAACCCTGTACTTGGTAAACCACACAAATGTAAATGTTGGCAAATTCCACTCCTTCTGTAAATCTTCTACCAACGAAAATGAAAAGACCTTACCTGTTAAATGTCCTCCACACTTTGCACAGAAACTATAGGAAAAAAGAGATGTGATTTTCTTACCTGTGACATTGAGGTTTTCATAGTGAAAGGTGTTTTTTCCCCACTTTTCACGTTCTTCAAAACACACAGAGGCACTAAATCAGATTTTCGACGTTATGTAAGTAAGTAGAGGGAGGTGTCTTCCTTCCTACAGCAGGGCTGTCACTGCTGCCAGCCACAGAAAGCAAGTTAAAAGGTGAGCCTGCCATAAAACCATATTTTCTAGATGTGGGACAAGAAGCATGTCCTTCTCTGTTTGGAAATGCATGGAAGATGAGAATGGCGAAAAGATGAGAACGGAGATGAGAATGGAGAATGGGGATTGTCGTAAAACAGATTTATATGCCGTTTCTCCAAAACAGTTTAATGATCTGTGAAGAGGCCACAAGGGCCTCAGAAAAGGATGAAGTAACTGTGCCTGAGCTGTTTGATGTTATATGGAGGATGCACTAAATAGTCATATAGGGAAAAAAAAGACTCATTTTGGGGAGAATAAAACGATTTCAGAACTCAAAAAATTGTTACCACCAATTGAGCAGTCAAGGGAAATCAAACTTTCCCAGTTTGCTCACTAAAACACTAACCTGTTTGGACTCCAGCTTTGATTTCACAAGTTCAAATTACGGTACTTCTGTGTTTTAAAACCATTTTCCCCGAGAGATTTAATTTATGATGGCACCCAATATGCTTCAGAGTATTCAAAAACAATGGACATCTTACATATGGACAGCCTGCATGTTGAACTTACAGATGCAAAGGCCTTTATTAACAAAGAGCTAGCTGGTCCACCAGAACAAGCCTGTAGATGCAAAGTGAATGGACTGGAAACTAATCCCTACAAGTCTAAACACCTTCTGCTGCTAGTAAGTAAAACTCTACCTGTGCCATGGGCTCATGCCTTGGTGGAGAGGACATATGGTCTGATGCCATCGCGTTGGCCTGGCCCCAGAAGCCAGTGTGATGTGGACTGGATAAGAGCAGAGTGGCAAGCCAGTGAAATTTGATTATTCGGTTTTACTGCTACATAAAAGAAAAGAGGTCTGCCTTAAAACCTGTAAGCAGTTCAAAGAACACTTGTTGGAAAAAAAAAGAGAAAGAGTAAAAATAGCCAACTTTATCATGGGAAAGAAAAAATATGTTTTTTAATTAAATGTAGGTAATAACTGTTTTATATTATACCATCTACAGCTCTTGTGTCCTGAAAGCTTGGCTTTTAAAGCCAGGGAGAGTGTTCTTTCTGACTGTTCCTGGCTACAGGGTCCAAATTGTTGAGTCTGTGTCTGGACGCAGTCAACTGTGAGGTCGGGGACCTGAGCATCCTCACTGTCACCAGCGCTCCTGTGATTGTCCAAACTCACATCCTTCTTTCTCTCGTTGCCTTTGCAGCGCTGGGAAGTACCATCCCAGTATCACCCATTTGGTATCATAGCTTAGTGGGTTCATGATTGAAGGCGATTGGCAGAGTCAGCCAATTCTTAGGCACACCCAGAACCTATCATTAAAAAAAAAATAGAGGATCAGGAACAGCATGTTTTTTTAATTGATATGGGTGCAACTTCCTCAACCATCTGCTCAAATGAAGCTTGCAATTATAATCCCTTTCTCTTCTCCTATGAGATGTAATCTTCACCACCCAGAATCGTCTCCTCTGAATACATTCCAGTTAACACCTTCCACTCCCTTCATACTCCTGCTGACTCCTGCTTCCCCACTCCAGCATCCAGCATTCCTGTTTCCCTCCTTACTGACACAACTCACTAAGGATAATTTAGCACTTACATGCCTTCTTTGAGAAAACTTAAGATCTCAGAGTGGCTCCTATAATACCTTTCTTTACCCACTCAGCCCTTACACTCCCTGTGGTCACTCGTTTTAGCCCCTCTGCTCCATCAAGAGATTCAGGGACACGCCCTTCAAAACAGCCACCCAAACCAAAGAGACTAATTGGAAACAGGCTGGATATTCTAGTCACTCAGATGTGCTTTGGAGATACCTAGACAGCTGCATGATGCCTCCTAGGGCCCTTTTTCAAATTTGTGTCCCCATTCTCCACAGGATTACATATCAAGGCAAATGAAAATCTTAAACCCTCCTCTACAAATATTGGTTAAAAAGAAGTTTCAGCCTTCATATTGAGCAGATAACCTTAACGCATTCCATCTGCCAGCAACACAGCCTGCATGAAGATGTACAGGAGAGCAAAGATGAGAACTAACTCCTACGTAAACCAGTGAGTTTTGCGTTACTGTGTTTATGCCCAACTTACGGCTAAAATTTTAGAATGAAAACCATATGATCTCTACTTGCATCTGTCTATATGTTTATGTAATTATGTATATGTGATATTTTCCTACTATTCTAATTGGCTTAGAGAAAAAATAAGCTCTTATGTAAATAAAATATTCCTAAAATTCTCAAAAATATAGAAATTAGCCCAAATGTTTTTTCAAGTTCACAAGATTTTGATAACTATGACTAGTTTGATATTAATTTAATAAAAGCAAGTATGTCTCCAGAGTTGTCAGCATTAAATATGTCAGGGGGAGATCTTGATTCTAGCTGACTTACTGACGAGAGAATAAGGGAATAGTATCTCTACTAGATGTTTAAGATTATAAAATTCATAAATTTAAATCTAATCAAATTGAGTCATTGTTCTGAAAAACTTTATTTGAAAAATAATTATGTTCTATTACATCTGCCTAAGAAGTTTTCAAAATCTTCTTGGTGACTTTAATATCAGAGTTGTGCCAAGTTAAGTATTAGATATTCACTAAATACGTAAATCACTTCTAACAACGAACTACTGTAACAACAAACTGTGTTCATGCATGGCGAACATAAGTTTAACTTTGTACACCTTTCCCCGGCCGGGCACTCGGTTGGAGCATCACCCAGCGCGCCACGGCTGTGTGTCTGCTCCCCGTCAGGACACACAGAGAAGCAGCCGGCGAGTGCACAGATAAATGGAACGACAAACTGATTGTCTCTCTCCCTCTCGCCCCCCTTCCTCTCTCCCTCTAAAAACCAATAATTTTTTTAAAGTTTATATACTTTTGACTTATTTTTAAAAAGAAATTAAAGATATTGAAATCTATTAGACATGTTCTTTTCCAACACTGAAAATGAAAAATCTTACTTTAAAGATGAATATACCTATAGTAATTGTGAGATGGGATATATATTCATAAAATTTGTTAATCTGCTATGAAATGATGATAGGACAGATGAGTCATGATTATCAGCTGCCTGGTTTTCACCATATAATAAAGATTACTAGTGGTTAAAAATTATAATTAATACATGCAAATTAAACTAGAAATAGTAGGAGTGAAGGAAAACAACTTGGTGTGCAAGGAATGTAAGATGCGGTTTTGTTAAAAGAAAAATAATATTTTTGCACTAAAGTAATTTTTTAGAAATTGTTTAAAGGTTGTTCCAGAGTGAGACAGAGGAAAGTAGAGGAAAATAATCTGATGGATAACGAGAGTTGTGAAAGGTCTATGGGTGGTCAAGCTGGCGAAAATTACATGCATTTATTTATTTATTGATGAGGCTTTGAAATGAGCTTTGATATCGACATTGCACTGACGCAAAACTAGGGTTTTCTTTCTCTAATAACTAAATTTCTTGGGTTACTAGTCTTATCTTCATAAGAGATTGCAAAAGGTTTTTCTTTACTCTTTAAGTAATCCATCTAGGAAATGTTCTGTCTTATCAGAATAATTTCTTGTGTTGTCTTTCTCATGTCTTCAATTATTTAAGAGAAACAAGTTTTCTCATTGTTTAAAGAGCAGAGATATTTTTTTAATCAAACATGTAACCTCCTATATTTACCTTTAAATCTTTATTGTCACTTTGCTCCTATATTTACCTTTAAATCTTTATTGTCACTTTGGTTAAATAGATAACTAAGTATTTTTTCACAGTGAACTACAAACCTATTTAATCAAGTATTTAAACCTTTTGACATTTTTGACAACTTTTGATATATTGACTTCCCATGATCTAAGCCTCAGTGCAGTCTTCCTCTCATGCTGACTTTGAGATTTCTTAGAGCATTCCTGGGAAATACCAAAGAATCTGTTCTTTCACCTTCTCTGGGAAATGTTAGAAAATAACTAGATTTATTTGACATGTTTAATTGTATAAAAAAGCACTGTCAAACTAAAAAGAGATAGATAACCTTTCCGGGTTATATTCATGTGGGTAAATGTTATTAACATAAATATTTCAGGAATGATATGGAATTCTGAGAAATTTGTCAATGACCTTGCTGTTCATGGTATGTCCTTATGATGCTTTGTCTGATAGTGGAAAACAATGGCATAATGCTATCAGTCATAATTCCAGTTACTATTGAAAATGATGTATATCATGGAAAAAAAAACAAATTTCTTAGCCAATTGCATTATCTTTATAATGAAATCTCATGAGATCTTCAATCACAGCCATTTTTGTCTTTTGTCATTCAGAGATATTGTTTTCCTCTGGTTTTTCTCTGAAAGCACGTGCAGTTAGCTACAAGCCCAAGCACTTTGCCTGCAGCAAAGAGCATCTGCCTCAGACACCCACAGAAAGGACTGTGCCAGGTACTCTGGGTACAGATTTCTGGTGACATTGGATAAAAACCTTGAGATTATAATACTGGACTAAGTCAGGATTTACAAAAATTACAGTGATGAAGCCAATGAGTCCATGCAATTGGACTCAATTGGACTTATTCTGCTAATCCAAGATCAAGCAGAATAAGAATTGATTACATAGAAGTAAATGAACTGATGAATGATGACAATTTTTTGACTTTTGTTTGAAACATTGCTGGTTCTTAGAGTTCTATTTCTGGATATAAGGAACCCCTTTCTCTTTTAAGCTATCTATAAATCAAAACAATTTAGTAGATTGTATATTTATAAACATAAATGAAACATTTCTCTTCTCTCTCTGCCCAATTCCTCCAGAATTCAGAAACTGTTATTGAATATTCTTATGCCAATGTAACTATTTATATAGGTCCAATTAGAATATATACTCCTAGTATTAGGACATGATTACAAACATTACTTACATAATAAAGGCTTTAACTGGAAAGTCATATTTGAGAATGGTGTTCATAGAGTCAAATATGGCCAGACAGTTTTATGGAATTAAGGTTGACTTTATGGAGACAATGCTTACACAGTCCTTTGGAAATACCAGCCTGGTACCTGATTTAGAAGAAAGTAAGGGAAGTCCCTTCCGGGCTGGCCTAAGAACTTTAAAATATTTGGGGGACCATAAGCAGAGAGGAACTGACCCAAATCTATAGGGACTGCGGATGAAGTATGATGGCAAGTTCTTGGTTTGGCTTCCTAACCTCAGGAAGCTTTTACAAGTGCAATCTGAAATTTTTTACAGAAGTTCCAGAAAAGCAAACGTAAAAAGGCTTGTGTGGTCAATCACTATTCTTGCTGCACTTATGTAAATAATCATGCAGTATATAATGAGACCAGACTTATTTTGTAAACAAGAATAGTCTTATTCTGATTAAAGTCGATGAAAGAAGGAGGCAGCTGGATGTTTCAGTAGAATACGATAACACACCATTGTGGGTTAACAGACTGGTTTATTTTCTCTGAGGTTTTACCACTGACCTGTAAACTGGACTGGATCATGCCACCTTATACATTTTGTTGGTCCTTACCAAATTCTTTATTCTTCTACCTTTATTCAATATCTGGTTACAACCCTCAAAATTAACATTTTTAAATATTCTCCTACCCTACTGGCTTGGTGTGACTGAACACTAAGACCTGGCCACCCAGATAATAGTTTTGTAGCTGCCCTTTTACCCTCCAACCTGAAAAAGTCCTGCAAAGAGAAGCTGGTTGACTTGAGCTGAACCTCATGGACTGATCACCACAACAGCTCGTGGCATCCCTGTATGGGATGCCATCACCAAAGACATTCAAACTAAGAACCAGAAAGTCCACAACTGTCACTGTCATCCTCACTCCTCCATCTAAAAATGCTTTGAACCCAGATGTTTAATCCTCTGGACTGAGGAATTGTGTTTACAGTCTACTCCAACCCTTAATCTTTGTTTTTTCTCCTTCTAATCTATGTTCCTTTCCTTTTGAAGATTGCTCATTTCCCAATTTCTAACCAGGTCCTTCTCTCCTTAGCAATCAACCAGCTCCTTGTTTGTGAAACATCTTGGGAAGTTTCAAATGGGGGACATGAAATTGTCCCACATTTCATTACATGAATGTGGCGTATAAATTATTTTAAACAAAAAATATCTGAACTACAGGCAGCCACAGAAACATTTTCTAAGCTTAAGCAGAGCCTCCCAAAAGTACAGCTACCAGTAACCTGCCTTGAGGGAATTTCCTGTTTGGGAGAAGACTGGCTCTTAACATTGGGAAGTGAGACAACCAGTAGTACCTCCTGTTGCCATAGGTAGTTAGCTAGTTTTTAGTAAGGACAGGAGCAAAGGGAATTAGACGTTGAGCTTAATAAACTGGGGAGCATAGCCTTCTTGCTTAGCTAGCAAGCTACAACTTCACACACTCCCCAGGATCACAGTTGTTGGCCCATCAAGGAGATTAACACCTCTCCCCTTCCCCACATAGGAGGCAGCCTCTCTCTGGTACTAGGTTGTTGGAGAGAGCAGGGAGAGGTACGCACATGCTGCAGAACAGCAACCATAGAGGCCTGTCAGTCTAACCTGGGGAAAGAAGGACTTGGTTGGGAGGTGCCCTCATCAGAAGCCCTTGAAAGCTTAGGAAGTTGATTGGTTATTTTGAAAAAACACTTGGTCCTCTCCAAGCCCAAGGTAACATAATTACAGCTTAACAAAGAAGCTCTGTTTCTCATGAACATACACTTGCCCCGTTCACTCACGCGTTCTCTCCACAATATCCATGTGGATCTAGTAGCCTCACAAATGTCAAGCACAGGCTTCAGGCAGGAGCCTGGGTGCAACAGCACAGCCAGGAACAAGCGAAGCTATCGGGAGACGCCTAAGACTGCTTAGCAGCCGCCTGCAGGCTCCAAAGGACTCAGCTTTAATATGAAACAGAAACTCTGGACACTGGCCTCTGTTTTGGCCTCGCTGAAGACATGGCTGGACTTTTCTATTGTGGGATGGAACAGGAGCAGCTTCTATTTCCCCTGGAATAAAACTTGCCACACCACAGTCCCCCATGCATGGGTTCCGTGGATGCTTTCCTGGTGATCCGTGAAAGAGCCTTCCTTCCACTGTCAACACTTCCATACTTTCCCATTAAAGTCTTAATGTTAAACTGGTGTATAAACCTTTGCCTCTGTTTATTCAGCAACTTACTCACTATTAACCACTCCTAAAATAATAAACGTTTCTCCTGTTAATCTGTGTATTGTCAATTAATTCACAGATCCCAACCACAGAGACCTAAATGGGTAGAGGATGTTTTTCTCCTAACACAGACATCAATCATTGTCTAAAACTGGTAAGTCAAGAAATCAGGAAGTATATTATAAACATGCTGTCTATGGTTGTGAAGGTAACCAGTCGATGCGCTCAAAAAACAGTTACAAAAGGTTTTCTTGGAGGAATTGGAATGGGATTAGAAGGGAGAAGTGGAGTGTGTCACTTGGTTTTCATCATAAACTTTTCCATAGTATCTGATTCCTTGATGTGTACATATTAATTACTTTCATTAAAAAGCAAATGAAAGAAATGAAAGTAGAAGAAACCCACCGTAGTGACTGAGGGCAAGGTATTCACACCTTTATGTAGTTCACTGGGCAGTTCTTTCCTCACTCTCCCCCTTCTCTGCAAAGGATGTAACACAAAACGGTACACAAAACTGTATAAAACACTTCCCAAGGGATGCACACTTGGGCAAGTGCCCCAGCAGATTATGCAGGGAATGTGGAAATTGATTAAGACTTCAAACTCTAGACCAAATGTTAAGTGGATATTCAATTGCAAATGTGGCTGCTTTGCATTCCCTCAAGACCATGGTGGAGTATTCATGTGTTAATTAGAACTCTGCAAAACAATGTTGCTCATCAGAAGCTAAAATCAGTACAAATTGTTAATGCAGAGAAACTTCCAGAAAGCAAGAGCAAACATACTTCAAAGAAAAAAAAGACCACTTCTCAAGTTGATTATGGAAAATGTGATTTCCCTGCCATGTCCAAATATGTTAAGTCTTTCCTTAGACTATCAAAGGGCGTGCACACAGGTAAATCTGAGTGTGCAAGGCTTCATTAGGGCCACGCAAATCTCTCAACCCTCATTAGCCTGCAGAGCCTTGTTGAACAGTAGGCACTACCCTCTTTCATGCATGTGTGCGTTTTTTCAAAGAAAATGCTGAAACCGAACGATCCATCTCAGAGGTTCCCAAATTTTCTAGGTTTACGGTGCCCTCAGTATCTCACTAAATTTTTTTTCCGGCATTCCAGAATAAAAGAAGTAACTAACAATTCAGTTTATTAACTAGTTATGTAATGGAGTGCAGAGCACAGTGCGGGGTGGGTCCCCTGAAAATAACAGAACCTATTCCCCACAGCCCTTGATTGCGGGGAGGGGGAAGTGGCTGATGTGGCATTTAAGATAGCTTGTGCAACAATGGCAAGTTAATAGCTGTGGCTTTCCTGAAGGGAAAAGGACTACCACCCAGGGGGAAAGGTGCACATGACTTTAAAAGCATATAGTGACTCACGACATAGCCAGGGAAGGCAGATGCCTAACCCAGGTGTCCCTGTGTCACCGGGAACTCTTGCCCTGACTAAAGATGGCAGCTGATAGAAGGTAAAAGATACTGGGGAAATGGCAAAAACTGTGGACATTAACACATCACAGGAGGGACCAGATATGAGGTCACATAGGAAGTTCTGGGCCGAGCATTTAAAATGCAAGTGGGCTCAAAGAGAAGGGGTCCGCCACGGGGTCTGGTGTGTGAGGGGAAAGCCACACGGTTTGGAGTAAGAGCATGCCACGGGGTCTGGAGTAGGAAAGAGGAGGCCCGCTGAGAAGCCTGCCTGGAGAAGACGGCAGCAGAGCTAATGGAGTTGTGCAGGGACCCGCCAAGCCAAGCGCGGATCCTTGAGGGATGCTTGGAGCTGAACTGTGACCAGGAACGCTGAGCCACAGAGTTCTGCTTTTCCGAAAGACAGCACCTCTGACCAGCATATTCTGAAACCGGCCTGGTTTGGCAAAGGGAGGCAGGGTTGTGTGTTTTGGGGGAGTTTTAAAGGGAGTGTGGCTTAATGGCAGAAGTCTAGCATTATTCTAAATTTATATAACCTTTAAATAAATAACCCCTTTCCTTTTCCACCAAACTCTTGCACTGGGAGTTACACTTCTACACTTCTTGGCAGTGGGCAATTGAAACCCACAACTGTTCCAGAGCAGCACTGGTGGGGTTCTGTAACATGTCCCATGCAGTTTAACACACAATGTTTTATTGACTTAATACCTGCTTAACCACAACTACTCACTGTACTGGGATGTGTGCTCAGCCGGGCGCATGTGTTGGTGGGTGCTGCCACCCTCAGGCCCTCTTCCACATTGCATTTTCACACGGCCCTTCATTTCTATCACAGTGCAGAGAGGAAGAAAACCATGGCCTCTGCCCTTCTGACTGCTTGGCTAAGACCCCTATAATAAAGACCGATTAACAAGAGAAAAATAAACAAAATTTTGTCAGCATGTGTCTCAGGTGTACATGATGTTACTGTACTAAAAGTGTTCCTTTGAAGAAAAAAAAAGTGTGCATTTGCCCACATGCATCAAAACCCAATAAAATACAAACTGACATTTGCTGCAAAGAAAGGAAATGTTTAAGGACATGGCATCAAGCCAGCAGACACAGATAAGTTAGCTTTCTAAGACTTGGGCCCCCAGTGGCCTCTAGGGAATTGATTAGAGAGGGGAAACCTCATTAGGCATGGTTGCTAAGGAAGTTGGGGTCATGAGCTCTACTGATTGGCTGGGGCCAAGGTAGAAATTGTTGACCGCTACATCTGGTCCTGATGTCAGCCACAGTGTCGTTCTGCCTGATTTCATGAGTGTGCAGTCAGTACAGTTATTTCGCTTTCCTGGGCCTGGGGCTGAAACACAACTGAGATCAAGATATTACCTTTAGTGTGACTAAGAAGTTCTGTTTCCTTGATCAATAGAGCTGAGGCTTTATTCTTAAGACAGTCTGACCCGACTGGAACCTGATGTCTTAAGGGCTTAATGATTAATGGGGTGGATGGGCAGTACATGCAAAGGCAGAAGGATCTGGTTGAAAGGAGCCAAGTTAGTCATGGCGCTATTAGATAGGACAAAGCTAGTGTTAATTAAGGAAAAGGTCGTATTAGAGAAATGAAGTTCCTGTGCAGTTACAATGGGAGACACCCAGGGGAAAACGAGTGATTCTAGGAGGCGGCTTAAAATTCAGGCTTCAACACCATATTAATAGGGAAAAGGGAGGGAGGACGTAGGTCTATTAGAGGAGAATAAATGATTTTTAAGAAAGAAGAATGGGCCCTTAGGAGAATAGAGGAGAGGTAAAGATAGTTTGTGACAAAGCTTGTCTGGGTGCAGTGCTGGCTTCTAGTCTCCTCTTCTGGAATGAGTCAGTCTTTCCTGGTTGATGGAACTCCCAGGGAGGGGTTTAGAACAACTGGGTTCCTTTTGGAGGATCTTTCTCTAGGTGGGTAAGGGAAGCTCGGAGAAAGGTCTCTCCCCACATTTGCTATTTCTCAGGTTCCTGTAGCTCAATGAAACCAAGGGTCCTCGTGACTTTGACTAAATTTAGCTCTGAATCCTAGCTCTAGAAACCACACCTTTCGCCTTCTCTCTTCAACCCTCATAGACCTGGCCTCTCCCTGATAATCGGCAACCCACGACAGCAGGAGAGAGCAGCCCGAACCTGACTAGTGGTCACTAGGTCCCGACCTCTGGCAGGCTGAAGACAACATCTCGACCTAAGTTATGTTTCAGATACAGAGCCCAAAGGTAAAACAAACCCCTGGCTACCTTTCCATGAAATCAGACAGAGAGGCGCCAGAAAACACCTCAGAGCCGTTCTCAGGACCTGAAGAAATGATTGATTGCCTTTACCTCACCTCCAATGAATCAGCTCCCAGCATACACCTGAACTCCTAACCCACAGCCTTCTGTGGCTTTACCATCTTGTATAATCCGTAACCTACACTCCACTGGGGAGTTGGGTTTCTCAGACCGTTAGCTTGCCCACACTCCCAATTGGCTAATTCTCTGGTAAACCTCCTTTTTCTGTACTGCAAACACATGCTCATACATTTCATTTGGGCCTGTGCACACAGGCGAACAAACTCAAATAACATTAGTAATCAGTCCAGTGAGGCCCTGAACAGATGGTTAGATCATCATTCTGATACACCAGGGTTGTGGGTTTGATCCCCAGTGGGAGCACATACAAGAATCAACTAATAAATATAAAAATAAGTGAAACAACAAATTAGTGTTTTTCTCTCCCTTCCTCTCTCCCTAAAATTCACAACATAAATTTTTAAAAATAATCAATGTGGCAAATTGGCGTATCTGGGTATAGCATGTCCTAAATTCTTGAAGTCATATTTTGTTTTGGAGTGGCACATTCTGCTACCCTTCAGCAGCTACCCCAGAAAACACAAGTAAGATTTTATCAAAAGAAATCAGTGCAGCCATACTGAAAGTGTATCCAGTCTATGAGATAAATAAATCATGAGGTGACTGACAGATGTCAAATTGGTCCCAAATTTCACAATGTTCCACAAGTTTCCCTCTGAATTCATTGTGATGAGCACAGTTTGGGAATTACAGAGCTACTCGAAGACAAAGTTGAGGCCAGACATACGTTCCTGGAAATTTGGGTACATAGTATTAAGTGGCAGATGATGGGAATTATGAGACTTCACCTTAATACCAAGTAAGTAAGAATTTCCAAAAATCTGTACATCTGAACTTTAATGCTATCAGTAGAAAATATTACTGCAAAAACTACCAAAGCATTCGAAATACTTTTGTTCTAGAAAGTAAGATATATTTAACCTTAAATAATGTTTAAAACTGGAGGCACGCTAAAGATAAGGTAGCCAAATGCCTCTATTTTAAAATAGAGAATAACTAGCATCATTTATCTCTTACAAATATCAGTCACTATCCTAAGTACTGTCCTGCATTAACTCATTTATCTGCACCACAGTCCCATGAGATGCTATGATTACCCTCACTTCACAGATGAGCAAACTGAGAGACAGAGAGGTTCAGAAATTTGCCTGGGATTACACAACCACAAGTGGAGAAACTGGCACCAGACTTCAGACCACCTGGCCCCAAAGTCCAAGTTCTTCTTCAAATGGAAAATAGATGTTGGGAAGTTGTTTTACTAGGTATTTGGTTCAGTATGCAACAATTTGCAAAGGGCTCTCAAATCAAAGACCTCTTCTGACAGCCACAAAACTGCAAAGTGGGAAGGGCAAATGTCATACCCTGTTCCAAGTGGGAAAACTGAAGCTGAGCAGGGTCCAATCCAAGGTCAAGTTGCTAGAGAGTGCTGGTATGGGGTGAGCCCTGCTTTGTGACTCTAAATCAGTGATCTGATCTGGCCGCTGCACCACATTTAGGTGATTTATTTTTCTCATACATTCTCCAAGATAACACAAGTGACTTCTTGGAGAAAAATTAAGACACTAAATTACTGTTTACTAGATAAAACAATAATGGTATGTGCCAATTACCTCAGTAAGTCCTCTTGACAACCTTTCAAGGTAGAAGCTACCCCCTTTATACAGATAGGGCAACTGTGGCTCAGAGGAGTCGGGTCACTTAGCCAGAGCCCTTCAGTCCTTCAGCTGGTGAGACCTGGTGAGCAGATTTTCTAGACCCCAAAAACAAATGTATGCTTAACCACTGTGCAAATTTTACAAAACCAGATTTGTAAAATGATATGCTTCAATTCCAGGAACTAAAGAGACTTTTCACTGGCAATCCTGTTTTCTGGAAAAAAAAATTATCTTACTTGCTATAAAACACAATCATGTCTTTGTAATCACTATTTTCCTTGTTTGGAAATGGTGGGAACAACTGGAATGATAACGTGAGAAGGTCAGGAGATGGCGTCTTTATTTAATTTGGCTTCTTGTGGAAGTACTGCAGTGGAATTTAAGGAGATAAAAAGTCACCAAGAACTACATTTACAGAGAAAGTAACTTAGGAAAACAAAAGAAAATAAGTATTATTAAATTCTGATGGTGCACTACAAGCTTGACCCCATTTCCTCCTCACATCTGCCAGTGAAGTGAGTATTTCTCTGGTTTATAGGTGAAAAAAACCCTGAGGCTGTGGGTTGGGGATATAGGTTTAACTCTCAAACCTGAGCTCATTCTCCTGACAAACTTTCAGACCAAAGAAATTCATGATGCAAACATTGGAAAGTGATTACTTGTGCAAATATACAAATCAACAGACAAGTACAATATCCTGTGATAATTTATAAATAGTAAGTAAGAATCAATAACAACAATTAATTTAAGGATCTTGTTTCGCCCTGGCTGGCGTAGCTCAGTGGATTGAGCGCAGGCTGCAAAACCAAAGTGTCGCAGGGTCGATTCCCAGTCAGGGCACATGCCTGGGTTGCAGGCCATGACCCCCCAGCAACCACACATTGATGTTTCTCTCTCTCTTTCTCTCTCCCTCCCTTCCCTCTCTAAAAAGAAATAAATAAAATCTTTAAAAAAAAGATCTTGTTTCACACATACGCACACACACACAGAGATATAAACAAACCCACCCAGGACATTCAAATAGGCAAGTCAGTCAGATTAGAGAGGGCTATGATGCTTGATTCCCCCAAGAAACCAAAACTTTTTTATATCACCTTGATCAAAAAGCCAATCAGGCTTTTTCTTGTCTCAAGTATATTAAATTATCTGTTCCCAAATGCAGTGCTTAGATTAAAAGACAAAAAAACCAACTCTGTTAAATATGAATATCTAAGTCATAAAGAGTTTAAAATATTTGCAAACAATTATTACAAAGCATTGCTTTGTATAATGGTAAGTTCTAGAAGAGTATTGCCAAAAGAAAGAGAAAGAGGAGGAGAGGGAAGGAAGGAAAGGAGGAAGGAAGGAAGGAAGGAAGGAAGGAAGGAAGGAAGGAAGGGAGGGAGGGAGGGAGGGAGGGAGGGAGGGAGGAGGGGGCATCCCACTCCCACTAAATGTGGTACCTTTCTTGGCATTTACCAGCACAGTCTATCAAACCTTGTTTTTCCCCCAACGGAAGTTGATGTGTGTATTCAAATCAATTTAACCACCCAGGTACACACAGGAAGAACATGTAAGTCTTCATGCATGTGAACTGACTCAGGACCTAGAGAAGAGAACTATGAAATGTTCTATGGTGACCTTTACATTGGCACCAAAAAAGTCTTTTTGACTTGTTTTCCTTTTTGTTTTTCAAAAAGGAATCCATTAGTATCCATTGATAAGCTTGTTCTTAGGATAAATTAGTTAATTTGTGTCAAATGCTTAGAACAGTGTAAGCACAAAGAAAGCACTACAAAATAATGGTGTCTATTATTGTTACTATCATCATCATCATTCTGACATCTGCTGACCTACATTGGCATTCTGTGTAAGGCTGGAAAGCCTGTCATTCCAACCGAGGGAGCCTGCCCAGGACATCTAGTAGAGCAGGCCTTTGTTCATTTTTTAAAATGTAGTTGCAACTCTTAGAAGACACACACTTTAGTGCATTAAATCTGAATTCAACATCTGGCTTGTTAAGAATAAATTATTACCACATTAAACTTTAAATTTCTTGGTTTTAAATTTCTTTCTAGATTTCTAATCTTTAATTTCAAAAAGTGTACAAGAAGGAGTAAGACTTCAAAAATTAAATTGGTGCTGTCTGTTCCTATTTCTGTTTCTTCTCCTGCTAAAAAGTAAATTCAAATAATCTGTGATGGAGGCACAGGAAGAAGGGAGAGGTGGGAAAGACAGAGATTACCATTTTAACAAGTGGTCCCACGCATTTTTCAGCACTCCCTCCCCCAGAAGCAACAGGTCTGTTAATGTAAAACAGAGTCCTGAATGCACCTCGAACAGAGACAAGGAGCGGTGACACATACGTGTCACTCTGTGCAACAAGTTAACCCATATAACCCCTTCTCTGTACAATTCTTTTGGTTCTCAGCACTTCCTCCTTGGCAGTAATTGAGTTATACTAATTCATCTCCAGTACCAAACTGAAAAATTTAGAGATTGTTTTATCTACGCATCTCCAGAGCCATCCCTTTTGCACTTTAGGACATAATAGCTTTATGATTACTATTTAAATGAATAAATTAATCAAACATTCAATGAGTATTTAATGAATATCTGCTTATTCATATAGTCCTGTCTTGACATTGTGGAGGATACAAAGAAATATGAGAGATAGTTTTCAACTTAGAGCTTAGAAATTAACAGAACAGGTAAGACACAATAGACACATGACAAGTTACAGTAAATCCTTCATGTATAAGGATGATGAATGATGAAAATGAACATGGCAATTCCAAGAGGGCAGCCACCCTGCAATGTTCCCATCCCCGAACACCCTGCCACATTCCCATCCCCGGACGGTGTCTAGCATTATCGACTGCCCTTGGCAGGGGTCCAAATGTTGCTTGTGGATTGAACCAATGAATGTAACACAGGCTGTCAGATTTGAATGGGAACTTAGAACCTATGAGGTCCAACCTCCTCGTTTTACAGGTCAGAGCTGTTCCTTAACAGGGTTCCTCCCACTCAGGCCATCCTCCCTCTTCTTCAGTCTCCCAGACCCAGGCTGTACTTCACCTTCTTGGCCAAGTCCTACCTGACATTCTCCATGCAAAGTGGCCTTGCAGACCCAGGAGTACTTGGAAATCTTGGGGTCTTTTCTTGCTTGCTTCTTTTTATCCCCCCCCCCTTTTTTTTCCTTTTTCCCTTTCTTCTTTCTTTTTTCTTTCCCCTTCCTTCCTCTTTTTCCTTTCTTTCTTTGTGTCTCCATTTTATTAGTCACACATTGAACATACTATGTACCTCACAATCTTTTAAATCATGAAACATTTCAAGGATATTTTTTAAAAGTACAGAAAATGATGAAACAAAGCAAAGCATCCACTATCCAGATTTAGCACATGTTCACATTGCACCACATTTGTTTCAGCTCTTTATTTAAATATGTGTCCAAAACACTGCCGCGGCAGGATAGACTCCAATTACAGCATGGTAATGACCTCTGAGAAGGGAGGAAGTGGGGAAGGAATGGGATGAGGGGGCAAAGGTTGGGGATTTAGCCATTAACTGCCTTAGAAAAATTAATAACAACAACAAAAATGTCCTGGGAACTGGCTCCTTTTCCCTTGCACACTGCACCCCTGTCCCATTCAACCATCAGATCATTTCGTTGTCTCTGGCTGAGGCTCTCGGGCACTGTGGCTCAGCTTCTCCGTGGCTAAGTCTTGTGTCAACGATCAATTTGATTGCAAGCTCCCAGAGGGTAAGGGGCCATGCCTTACCCACATTTGTCTTCCACTCAACACAGAGCCATATGGAACACATTGGACGCTCGTTTCATTTTATTAAACCACACAGTTCCTGTGAGTATGACATGCACAGCTCATTTTTTAATTTTAATAAGGGTTTCTCTCTCAAATTATTAACTTGCAATGTCTTCATTTATCATCTCATTCCTAGTCTTCCCAAGAATGTGGTAAGTGTAGCAAGTCAAACTCACATGTGATCTCAAACTTCTTTCCAAGGGACTCCCATTACAATGACGATGAAAAATTGCTGAAGGCAGTGCTCAACCCCATCTGTACATACCATGCTTTGGGGATTCATTAGACACATTTTCTTTGCTTATTTTGAAGATAAACTATTGCAACGTCTCCTGATGGGGCAGATGTAATCTTCCCCAGCCGGATTCACTGCAGATGCTTCGTTCCATGGTGGAATTGAATGTCTCAAAGGTCAATAACTCTTTCTATCATTTTTCATTAAAGTGTTTGGAGCGGGCAGCTCCTAAAGGAATAATTACTTGGAATCTGGCATATGATTCTTGTTCACCCCAGTGAGTCAACCTTGAGCGTTTCACTCCAAAGCCCGCCCTTGACAGGTTTTTGTGGGAGTTTCACCTCACACCTTGGAACAACTGAAATGTCTTAGGGAAACCACATTTCCAGAGTGAGAGTTCGCAGGCTGGGTGCAGAGACACGAAATGCCTGATCACCCTGCATGAGGGTGAACAGACCAGACGTGCCAGATGGGGAATGGAAGGGGAAGTGGGGGAAGGGAGCAACAGTTGTGCAGGCTTCGTGAAATTGCTTTTGTTTCAACCCTTATTTCCTATAGGTTCAGGGAGAGTCCAACAAAGCTGTTATTATTCTGAACTCCAGGCTCCGGTGACACAGTCCAGCTCCTAAGCACAACCTCTGTCCGAACCAGACACCTTGGGGAGCTCAGCTGTCCCTCCTGGCCAGCAGAACCTCCTAGTCCAAGTCCAGTTCTTGTGGACAAAGCTAACATTCCCTCAAGACAAAGGGCTGGAGCAGGGTCTGGGGAAGCAGGATGATGCTGTCCAGGTGATCTCATCATTTCAGATTGTGCTTGAACTTGACCTGTTGGGAGCATTGGGAGGGTTCTCTGGCAGAGCTACAGAATCATCTAGACAACTCCCCAAGGAGGTTTTGGTTCAGTTAGTCTATCAGTTGTAGTCTCTTTGGTAACAAATAATTCAAACTACTCAGACTAGTGTAAACCAAACAGAAAACAGAATGGAAGAAAGCTGGGTGGGCTCAAGGGAGAAAAGACAGCTGAATAACTTGAGCCAGCTGAGGCTGGAAGCCACCAGCCCCACAGCCTCCTGGAACTTTTCTCTAGAGTGGTTTTCTCCAAAGGAAATAAGATTCCAGCCTCACATGTAATTTCAAATTTTCTAGAGGCTGCATTTTAAGAAGTAAAAAGAGATAGGAGGAATTAATTTTAATATTTCTAACTCAGTATATCTAAAATATCATCATGTCAATACATAATCAAAGAAGTATTAATGAGATCTTTGGAAACTTTTTTCATATTAAGTCTTTGAGACCCAGGGTGTACTTACACGCAGAGCTCATCTCAGTCTGTACTAGCCATGTTAGAAGAACTCTAGCCACCCTTGGTTACTATGCTGGGCAACACAGCTCAAGAGCACTACCATTAGCCCAACTCATTACCAACCATGCCTGATGTCAGTGGACCGTAGCTCAAAATGCCACATTTCTGAGGAACAGAGATGGGACTGGGCAAGTCCGTATCCTGGCCATGGCTGGATTGACTAGTTGGGGCAGGGCAGGGCCATTTGGGACAGACAAGGCTGCTGAGAGTCCAGGCTCAGAGAAGGGGAATCATAAGCTAGGTAGGTACCTCAGGATGTGGTGGCCAGAGCAGGTTTAGGGTGCACACAGGATTTATTTTCAGCTCCAGGGGTAATTTACAGTGGGGCAGGCCTGAGACTCACTGATCTATTATCTCTCTTTTTTGCAGATTCAGAACAGAGACCCATGCAGCAAGTAAAGCAATCCATCAGGCACAGCACTAAGGAGATGTGGAATTGTGTTGCCAGTATGTACTATAAGGCTATGAAGACCTTGCTCAATACAGCACTTCTGAGATCATTGGCAGAATCATGCCATAAAGGATATCTCTACTGAAGATGCTGATGGCTTGTATTACTTATGCAAAACAGTGGTGGAGGAAGGACCCCAAATATTTGCACCTCTATCTGAAGAAAGAAAGAACAAGAACTATCAAGAAGAGGTTCCGATCTATGTGCCAAAATGGATGCTGTTCAAAGAATGGGTGATGATGTTACAGCCAGCAGGCAAGAAACTGGAGATCGGTGGGCAGATGGAAAAGGCAGCTGCATTCTCTTCCAGTGAAGTAAGAGCTTTCATTCCTATCTTGTTCCAGAACACATAAAGAAGAACAGCTGCCAGTGCTGAGATTAAATAGCTCTATCTTCCTGCCCTGGCTGGTGTGGCTCAGTGGGCTGAGCACCAGACTGCAAACCAAAGGGTTGCTGGTTTGATTCCCAATCAGGGCACATGCCTGGGTTGCAGGCCAGTTCCCCAGTTTGGGGTGTGCAAGAGGCAACCCATCTACATTTCTTTCATGCATCAATGTTTCTCTCTCCCTCTCTCCTTCCCTTCCTCTACCTCAAAAATAAATAAGTAAAATCTTTGAAATAAAAAAGTAGCCCCATCTTCCTAAGAAAGCTATTTCTTGACCATGTGGATTCTTCTCTTGGCATAAATACTCATTTAAAGACCTCTTGGAATCAGCCATCGGTTTTGATGAACCAATAGATCACAGAAATTTCACCTAAGAACCTCTTCCTTCTGGCCTGTATGAGGTTTTGCTAAAGAATTGAATATTGAGGCAAGATGTCAAGTGAAGCACCTTAGTTTGTTGACTTTCTAGACAGCTTCCCTTGATACGAAACTGGAGGGCAGCATTTTTCATGTTGTTTCCAACATGGAGTAAATGGAGGCTCTGGCTTCAGATGAAGGGAGCTGGAAGATTCCGAGAGTCGGGGTAAAGAATTTGTGAGCAAACGGGAGACACAGATTGGGAGGTAAGGGAATCATATTTGACCTTGCAGGAATTAAGAAGGCTCCCTTTACACATTTTTTCCAATAAATAATTCCTTTAAGAGTGCTAAAAGAAAGAACTGAGACCCAGTGTGTTCTTTAAGTAGCTTGGACATTGGCCCCCTTCTTTCCCTCTCATGTTCTGGGATGAGAGGTGGCAGCTCTAATGACTGTTTTCCTACTCAGTGGGGAGGTCCTCAGTGAAAGTTCCCAACCTCCCAGGGAGGGGTCAGCCCTTCCCCAACCCAAACATTGGGTAGCTTTTGTTATGGACGACTTCACCCTCTGTCCCCCAACAGTTCAGAACAGGGCCTAGATCACATCAGCCCCTTTTGGCCAACCTCAGGCTGAAGGCCTCCAGGTGCTTTTCTTAGCTCTCCTTTTCTTTCTCTAGTCGAGTTGTGTTCCAGTAAACCAGATGGTGGGGGCGGGGGGGTGAGACCCCTAATTTGTAGCACTTGCCAATTTCTGTGGTGTAAATGCTCCCACTGTGGCCAATTTCAAGCTACTGATGACATCAACCTGCCTGCAAAAATCCTAAACATTTAACTCTCAGGTCTTGCAACCTAGTGTAAGCTGGACCCAGCACACAACTGAGGCAGTAACAAAACACCAACTCTTCTGCGCCATGCCCATCCTCCCCCCCTTGGTGTTCCTCAAGGCAGCAGCACAGTGTGGGGGCCGCTTTGGAGCCAGTCAGAACATGGCCTGACCCCTTGGCAGTCCCTCTCCCCAGAGAATATCTTGATGTCTGAAATTCATGTTAACTAACTTACAGGAGAGTTGTGAGGATTACAGAAAATCCTTGTAAAGCCTGCACCTAGCAAATACTCTATAAATGCCGCCATTCATATTTTCCCATTTCAAGTTTTTAACAAGCAAACTCACACAGCTAGCCAGGATTACAGCCAGCATTCAAACACAGAGAAGTCCCTCAAACTATCAAACTGTCCAGTGGAGGATGGTGTAGACAGGCTGGGGCACTTCTGACCCTCCTGTGCATATCCCTTGGAGTGACTAGGGGGAGGACAACAGGGAATGAGAGGCAAAATCAACATTAGGAATTATGATGACACTGAAATGGAAACTAATGTTAGGTCCTGTATTCGTTCCCCGGCCTGTGGTAATGAAGCGCTACGGACTGGCTGCTTTACAGCAACATAAATTTGTCCTCTCACAGTCCTGGTAGCCAGAAGTCTGACAGCACGTTCTCAGCACGTACATGTTCTCCCTCAAGTTTCTAGGTGTGGGACTTTCCATGACTCTCCCAGCTTCTCAAGGAGCCCTAAGCACCCCTTGGCTGGTAGCAGAGTAGTTCCATGTGTCTCCCCATGGCAGTCTTCCCTCTCTGTGTGTCTCTCCCACTCTCATCTTACAAGGACACAAGCCATGTTGGATTAGGACACACCCTAATGATTCCAATGTGACTGTGTCTGCAAAGACTACTTCCAAATAAAGTCATGGTCACAGGTCCAAACTAGGGTTACGACTTCAACTCGTCTCTTGGGGGACATGATTCAACCCACAGCAGGTCCTTTGTCTGATCTAGTTGCTACAACATAGACTTCCTAGAGGATATTCTCAGCCCTCCAACCTGCTTTCCCCAGAGAGAGAAAAGTATTTCATACATCTCTGTTGACAACACTGGAGAATCTGAGCTTCTTCTCCAGGTCCTATCAGCCAAACTTAATCTGATAAAACAATCAGCAAGTCTGTTTCTTAGCAGGAAGACTGAGATTACAGATGCTACATTCCCTTGTTCACACTGCCTGAGAGCTGAGTCTGAAGTTCAGTTGTATGGAGGATCTTTTTAGCTTCCTTACTAATTTCTTCCCACCCTCCTCTACCTCAGCTCTCCCACAAAATGTTCCTTGTTCATTCATTCATGTCATCCATTCATCAAGTAAGGAATCGGTGCCTACTACTGAGGGGTATTGTGTAGTATTTAAGTCCCTGTCGGCATTTGAATCCTGGCTCTACTCACCAGCTGCGTGACCTTGGGTAAGTTACTTCACCTTGGTGTGCCGTCTGTAAAAGGGGAATAATAACAACAGCCACTTCACTGGGTTGGTGGGAGGATTACAGGGTGCAGCATGTGTAAAGCAGCACAGCGCCTGGCACCTGGCTAAGCACTGAACACGTGCTGACCATCACTGGTATGGGGAGCCTGGCTCTGAATGAGACAGTGAAGAAAGAACAAGGCCTGCCTCAACAAGTTACACTCAATGCCGATGACCATGAACAAATAAACTAACAATTTCAGGTTTAAAGCACTCATTCTGTAAAATCTTGTTTCCACAACTATTCTCTTGGGCCCATGTGAGTTTCTGGGTTTGTGGCCAGATAGGTTGGGAGTGACTCACCTTGGCCAGTCAAGACTTTCCAGTTCTTCCAATTCAATCCCATCCGATCCCATCAATCTGGTGGTTTGATGTCATTACCTACTTGGGGAATTTATTGCGTTGGCCAAAAAGTCCATTAAGTTTTTTTCCATACAATGGCTCCACTAGTGCTTAGTTGTCTTTAACTTCATTTGAAACAATTTTACTAGGTTGTATTGTGACAGCTGTCATATCAGCGTGCATTTAAAAAAACTTAACAAAATTGGTGAATTTTTGCAGAGCCCTTTCAATATTGAAGATGGATAAAAACATGCAACAGTTTTGGTGTATTGTGCTTTGTTATTTCAAGAAAGGTAAAAATGCAACTTAAAGCACAAAGTAAGAACTGTGCAGGGTGTGGAGAAGGGGCTGTGACTGATCGAATGTGTCAAAAGTGGTTTGCAAAGTTTCTTGGTGCTATTGACATTTTGGCTAAATAATTATTTGCTGTGGGGCTGTCTTATGCATTGGAAGATGTTTAGCAGCACCCCTGGCCTCTCCCCACTAGACACTAATAGCAGGAGATAGCCGACATACACAAAATGTCCAAATCAATAAAGTTACTGGTGAAAATGAAAACGGAAAAAAACACAACAGACTTTTCAGACCACCCAATATATGTAAGGATGGGAGTGGAAAAGGGGTCAAGAACAGGGGCACTCATTTATTCTTCCCAGAAAGCTTTCAAATTTGGATGTTCTTGACATAAAGAAGAGGCTGAGAAAATTGTCCATGTTGGAGCTTCACAAATAGAATTCTGAATGCAATTTTGATATATTCCACACATTCTCTAATAACATAAAGAAAAAAATATACCACCTTATCAGGGCTCAGATTCAGTGAAAAATATCCCAGCTTCAGTTTCATCAGCAATATTTCTGGGAAATGAGAGGTGAGAGACAGCGGGACGTGGGTCAGCGTGACCCTCTCCAGGACGGCCTGGGCTCCTTGTCAAGGGGCAGGGGCGGGGGTAGTTTATCAGAGCCAAGATACATGGCCTGCTCTTATAAGAAACTTTTGTTGTCCCATATGTATTTAACTATTTACACAGTTGTCTTCCACCTGCAATGGATCTGTGGGCCAGTCCTGATTTCAAATATTCAAATGCTAAACAACTATCTATCCTTTGTACTTTTACTATGATTTTTTCCAAAAAAGACATTGCTATCTTTTTATTTATATCTTGGTAGAATGTCTCATGCAAATAATTTCATAAATCCAACTCTTCTGCACCATGCCCAGGAAAAAAAGAGATTAGGAATTAAAACTGTGGGAGGGAACAGCCTTGTGAAGAGGGTGCTTCCAAGGGGCCCACTCTGCATGGACTTCGACCACACCTGCACATTGCCAGTGAGATCAGGGAGGCTGGGTGGTGAAGGCGGGTAGTGGGACTCCCTCTACGTACCTCTAGGTTAGACTGGTGAGAGTTGTAATGCCTTTAGAGCGCATTTTTACAACACTGAACGCAGGCAAAGGTGATGGGGAGTGAGTGGCCAGAAATGGGGCTATAGCCCTGAACGGTCCACTGAGGACAGGAGGAAAGGCAGCGTCTCATCCTCTGTTCTGACACTGTCAGAGCTTGGGCAAGCCATGCTACTCTCTGGACCTCAGTGTCCCTCCTAGTCCCACCACATCATTCCACAGATTGTTCTAAGGTCTACCCCAGCTCCAGGTCACTGCAGTGTGCCTCCAGGGCACCTGAAATGCTGTTCTAGTTGTCCTAGAGGAGCTGGCAGGCTTCCTAACACTCTAACTGGCCTCCACTCACAGAGGTGGGGGAGTCCAGCAGGAATTGGAATCCCTTGTGATATATGTGTATTCAAAACCTGGGTGCATGTCCCTAAAACAGCTTCAGAAACCTGGTGGTCAACAAGGCCTATTCCCTTCCTCCACCAGTCCCTCCCACAACATCCTGCTGAGCCTTTTCCAAGAGCCTCTAGGTTCAAGAGCTGAAGGAAGATAAAGGTGGGGAGAGGCTGCTCTCTCTGCCTCTGCTGGCGGCCTGCATTCCCATCAGCCCCTGGAGCATGGCCAAGCACTGACTAATTACCCCTTTTCCACTCTTGCTTCTCTTCTCCCTGAGGCACACAAAATAAGTTAGGCTTTCAGAGTTCTTAGGGGAGGTGCTGCGCACGGATCAGGATCGGAAAAGGAAAAACATTCCAAGGCCTGAACAATGAAGACCTTTGTTGCCGGTCAAACTGGAGGCAGTGGCTCCCGCGCTGGCCCAGGACTGTGTGAGGTCCGCCAGCATTTCCAGCCAAGCTGACCCCTCCTCACCATCCTCACGGATCTGGAAGGGAGTCCAGGAGGTTATGTGATACCGAGTCTAACAAGCCAGGATTGATTGCCACTCTTCCTTGGCCCTGGCTGTGCTGGGAGAGATGGACAGCAACTGGTTAGGGAATTTCTAGTATTTTCTAATCATCTCTTTCTTCCCTGTCTCCTTATTCAATTCAACACTTACTGAAAACCTACTATTGACAGGACCGAAGAAGAGAAACCTACAGGCCTGTTCATGGGGGTCCCAGAGGAGATTAAGCCTGAATCACCTGAAGAAGCTTCGAGGGCCTCGCTTGAGGCAGTTGCCTTGTGAGGCACTGCTGACTCTCCTCAGCATCTATCCCATCCCACCCCCACCCCCACCCTCTTTGCTTCTCAACATAGAACTAGATTCAGTTTCAAAGGCCTGGAAACCCAGAGAAGAGCCAATGTTGCAGTTCAAGTCCAAAGGCCATCTGCTGGCAGAATGCCTTCTTGCTCTGAGGAAGTCAGTCTTTTGTACCCTTCAGCCTTCGGCGGCTTAGAGGAGGCCTGCCCACATTAACCACAGCAATCTGCTTTACTCCAGATCCGTCAGTGTTAATCTCATCCACGAAGCACCCTCACAGAAACATCCCAAATAATGGCTGACCACATACCTGAGCACCACAGCCAAGCCAAGGTGACGTGTAAAATTAGCCACCGCAAGTCCAGCCCTTGTCAGTTAGGCGCTCTCCTTAAACCATACTGAGTCTCCAGATGAAGTGCATAACAAGGTTCTACTTCAACCACCCATGATACCACCACCCTACACACAACTGCGATACACTAATCCCATCCCCAGGAGAGGATGCAGAGTCCTGTGTGATGTTTTTGCTTCTACTTACTATCCTATAATTTAAACATTATGATGTAATGTTAACAATACTTAAATACTATGATCTATAGTTAATACATCTGATGTTATATCACAAGAGGATAAGAGAAAACAAAGATTTTTGCATACATGACAAATAGTATATTCATAACAAAATAAGGAGGAAATACTCATGACAATTACAGTCCCTGTCTCTATGGCTGTCCTGTGCTCATGGCAGGTATTTGCAACTGCCTTCTTCCACTACCTATTCTATATACCCTTTGCCCTCAGCAAACATGGCAACCGGTCCTGGTTCTCTACCTGTGGGATGAGCCAAACATTCATTCCTGAAGGCCCTGGGTCACTGGTAGTCCCGCTTGTATTGTGTTGCGTGTTTTCTATCAACATTAATTGCAGAGCATGATGATAGGAAAGACACACTATGGGATCTCCTATATCCCAGACACAATCTTCTTCACCTCCATTGTGGAGCAGCAGTCTGCTTGGTAATCAACCTATTTTAAAAACCACCCATGCCTGGCCCTACCACAGACCACTGAGACCTTGTCTGTGGTAGTGGGGCCTGGGAAACAAGCTGAAAAGGTCTCACTCGTTGGCTTTCATATGCACACAGGGCTGAGATCCATTAACCTGGTGGGAGAGGCAGGAAGGGAAGCAGGTGGAGGGAACGACATGGCTGAGGCTGGAGCAGGAGGGCAGGAAGGACGCAGCATCTCCGCTGTCAATGCTGGTACATGCAGCTCAATGTGCCAGGCTGCGTCTGAGGAAGCCCTTGGTGGGAACCAGGGCAGCATCACAAAATCCAACAAAGGGAACATTCCCCTCAAAAAATCGAATCTGGGTCATCAAGTCCTGTGAAATTAAAAATATGGAATAATCTGTGAAAGAAGAAAACTGGCTCTGAATTTGAGGAGTGTGAAGGGACAGGAGCCAGCATTATGATTCTGAGGACAAGCCCACATTAGCCGAAGGGCCTTGGAACGAGTTCGCTGGAAGCTGCATCTCTTTCAGACACAAGAGGAAGCAGATGAACTGGCCTGAGGATTGAATTTTCTCCTCACAGCTGATAACATTTCAATTCCGTTGTCCAACAGTATATGAGATGTTCAGTTTCCCTGGTAATCAAAGAAAGGCAGAGTAAATCAAGACACCGCGTGCCGCTCCGCAGAGTAGGAGTAAGGGGGGAAGTCCGACGATGCCCTGGCACCCTGGCAGGCATGCGCACGAGGGCGGCCACGCGGAGCTGCGTGTGGCCGTCCTTCCTGATGTCAGGAACACCCAAGGCTGAGTTGGAAAACCCTCTCTAGGGGATATGCTCCTGAGAAACCTTGCGTAGGTACAGCAGGGGATCACAATCCATATCCGGGCATGTGTATTAAACACCTCAGACTAGACACATTTGGGGAAAAGGGATACAATGGGAATGAGGAATGAGAGGGAAAGATTAATTGAACTAAAATAAAATAAGAGAAGAGCCCTGCAAGACCAGGTACACAGCATGCCATGGACAGAAGAGTATAATTAATGGAACATTCTCCATCAGAAGTCCAATTTAATTACTTACTTAATTAATTACCTTGACTCACACTCCCAGGGCCAGCTCATCCCTTGGCACTGACAAAAGGCAAGTCTGAGCCTTCCAGGAAGGGACCAGTTTCAGCCAGGTATACCCTGGATGCTATCATTATACACCAGGAATGCAAATCATTTCTGCAGGTAATAATATTTTTAAAAAATCTTTGTCGTTCTGATGATGAGAAAATGTATGAGTGAATTTTGGAAGATATAGAAGGATTTAAAAATTAGATTTTTGTCCTGGCTGGTGTGGCTCAATGGATTGAGTGCCGGCCTGAGAGCCAAGGGGTTGTTGGTTTGATTCCCAGTCAAGGCACATGCCTGGGTTGTGGGCCAGGTCCCTAGTAGGGGGTGTACCAGAGGCAACTACACATTGATATTTCTCTCCCTCTCTTTCTCTGTACCCTCCCCCTCTCTAAAAATAAAGAAATAAAATCTTTTTTAATAAATAAAATAAAAATTAGATTTGTTTTAAAAAGTCAAATGTATAGAAGTATTCATTTAATTAACACTGTCCATAGATTCCATAGGTTCTGAGACTTGAAGTGAAATGACATATAAGGAAACCGATTTTACCATAGGCTAATTCACATAAACAACAGTTAGTTTCCTTTGAAATCTCATCATGTTATGATAAAACAACATTATTTGAAGATTCGGCACTCTCAGTTGATGCCCAAGAACTCCTGAACTATCTACCGCAAGGTAGGGCTCGGTGAAGGCGGTAGGCAGAATCATGACCCACCCCCAAATGTTCCCGTCCGAATCCCTGGGCTTACATGGCAAAAGGGTCTCTGAAAATGTGAGTAAGGTCAAAGACCTTGGGATGAGGGAGAGTATCGAGGATTATTCTGGTGGGTCCCACATAATCACACGAGTCCTTAAATGCAGAGAACCTATCTTGTCTGTCACCAGAGAAGTGTGGCTAACTGCAGAAATGCGATGTTACTGACTTTGAAGATGGAAGAGGGGGCCACAAGCTAAGTACTGCTGGTGGCCTCCAGAAGCTAGGAAGGGCAGCCAATGCATTCTCCCCTAGATTCTTCAGAAAAGAATGCAGCCCTGCCGATGCCTTGATTTTGGCCCAGGGATACTCATCAGACTTCTGATCTGCAGATCCTTTAATAAAAATACGCTCCTGTTGCCTCAGGTCACTACATTTGTCAGAGTTTGTCACAGCAGCGATAGAAAACTAATACAGTAAATACACCTGATTTCACTTTATCCAGACAATCAAACATTAGCTCTTTTCCCTTTGCTTTTCCTGCTAAAACCCTATAGTCTCTTCAGAAACATGATTCAGGGGAGGCAGGACAGTGGGAAGCTCACAGAGTGTTGCGACTGGAAGCCATCACAGAAGGAACCCAGTCCAAGGGTCCGCCCAAAGCCAGACTCTCCCCTACAACATACCTGTTGGGCACGTGGCTTCTGCTTGAACAGCTGAAGCTTCAGGTCCCCCACCCCGTCTGCATCTTGAATTTTCTCTTTATAGCTCACTCTGTTCTGCCATCAGAAAACACTCTTATGAGGAAGTCTGTTGCATTGCTTGATGGCTCTGTTAAAATGTTCTTTCTTTCCGCAAACTAATGTTTATTGCTCTAAGGTACCCATGCCTTGGCAGTAGTTCCACTAAAGCGACATAGAAGATACAAGTTGTAAGACCATCAAGCAAATTAATAAGCTGCTGGTCAATTCCAGACTATTCAGTTCTATATATTGTCAACCAAAGGTTGTTAGTGCCCACTCAGTGCCAACAGTGCCACAATTTGGGGTGCAGTAAAAAAGTAAGTTCTGTTCAGTACAAAATAGCTCAATGGTAATACAGCATCACTATGAGGCAGCCCTGGGGCTAGGCCCCTCTCTAGCTGGACAGCTCAGGTCCTTTATATTTGTCTCTGCTCTGGCAAGACATCTTCTATGTTTCAGCTCCACCTGGGGAAACATGCTTCACTTTTTGCAGAAAGGGAAAGTGTGCTCCCAGAGCCAGTGGGGAGCTGATTTATATAGACAGGAAGCCCTACCCATAGTCCCTGATTGGTCCACCCTCATGCAAATGAGGACTCCAAATCTTTGCTATTTGATTGGTCCAAAAGGCACTCTCCTGATTGGTCAGTATGCAGCCACTCTGATTGGCCAGTGAAGATGTTGATGGCAATTTAGCTGCACAGCTCTGACTGGATGGAGAAAGCCTCAGTTCTTCCGGCTGAAATAGGATTCCAGGACCTTCTTTATAAGGCTGGTCTGGCTCTTCAGTGCAGAGGCAGGCTTCTTCCTGGTAGTTCAATCTGTGCAAGAGGCGCCTGTGTAAAAATGGCTGCTAAGCTCTGTTTTTTATATTTGAGCCCAGTTAGCTATTAGGAGCTCATTTTAGTAGGTATCTTCTTTCCTAGTGTTTACAACATGTTCATCATGACCCTTGAAAAGCATGGGTTTGAACAGCGCAGATCCACTCACATATTTTTTTCAGCAAATGCAGTTGGCCCTTGTATGTGGGTTTCACATCCACAGATTCAATCAAGGGCATTTGGACAACACTATTTTGATATTCCCAGCAGCAGTTTCCCAACAGTGGATTCCCATCCACTAATTAAAAGTGTTCTCTTTTTTACCTCTAGGTTGTTATACAAGGATTTCCCCCTGGGCAGGGGTGGGTGCCTCTAACCCCCACATTGTTAAAGGGTCACACCAGGCATTCTGTTTGCTGCAGTGAATGTACTTGTGAGCACACAGATATAGTTCCTGCCCTATTAGAGCTTATAGTTAAGGGAAACAAATAGTAGATACAAAATTAAAATATAATTACGGACTATATACAAGCTAGCAAAGAAAGGTGATTATAATATTTGGGAGACTGAGTTGCTGTAAGGAGCAAATCAAATAGTGGAACAGGTGTCCAGTAAAGGTCTGACCCTTCTCCCTTGCCCTGAAATATCTTGGTTTATTTCTATGTTTATCTCCCAAGTCCAGGAGTAGAAGGAGTCAAGTAAAGAGGCAGAGATGAGAGCAGTTTGAGATAAACCAGTTTGCAGAGGATATGAATCCAAGATGTAATGTGAGAAAACACTGATTTCTTGTGCCAGAGAAAAGAAGTCAAAACATGGGCTGCACCCCCGGGAATTACTGCTTCGGGAAGTGCTTAAGTGGTGTCGCCGAGTGCCGCCATCCTCAGGGCACCTTCCAAATCCAGATTGTTTATTTTAATCTTAAACTTGCTCTGACTTCTCTGGGGAAATTGCAGCTACAGTGGGAGAGCAAAAGTCTGAGGATTCTCAATTCTTGTGGACAGGGATGCCACTAATCCCCCTTCCGGACTGCTTACGGTCGTGCAGGAAAATAGGATATTGTTTCCTGGAGCAAGGAAACCAAATCTCTTGATCTTCTTACTGAGTTGCCAGCAGACTTGCTGTCCCACAACAACGGCAGGACGGTTTTGCCCAAACTGCTAGGGAAATGCGTCCTCGTCCTCGGGGAAGAGTAAGGTTGGTGGGTTTTGTGTTGCTGAGGGGCGAGGGGGGAGAGGGGAGGGGTGGGATGAGACATCAACATCTTGAATTTTCTTTGTTGGCCTCTTTGCAAGTAACTTCCCCCTGCTGAGCTGTGGTGTCTAGAGAATGACAGGCTGGATCAGAAGAAGATGCTGGGTCCATAAGGAGGCCCTCAAAACAACCCCCTGAAGTTGGGGGCCGGTGTCTGTCTCATGGCTCAGCGGCAAGGACTGAGTTAGAGAGCACAGAGTCACGTGACCTAGAAGGGGCAAAACCAGACCTATTGACTCCAAGTGCAAATTTTATTCTAATAGGGCCTTTAAAAACAAACCATCACTAATCGAAGTAAAGAGCTCTTGGGTTCTTCACATTTAGCGTCTACCTGTAAGAAAACCAACACAAGGAGGGGACAAAGGGGGAGAAAAGCAGAGTGGGGAAACACTGCTATGCTTTCTTTGCAGCTCACATTCCGATCTTGAAGAGCTCACTCAAACAGAAACGCAAAATTATAGATTTGCTTTATCAAATTGAGAACAAAGGGGAGCGACTCCCGCTTCAAAACAACGGATGCAGCTGCAGAAGACGACAGCTCCAAGGACAAAGACTGGGACATGCAGCTGACACTGAGGCTCCAGGCCTCTCTCCAGGGTGGCCCTGGCCCCTCAGGGTGCTCCAGCTCTTCGTCGCCTCCCCATCAGCCCTCAGTGCTCCACCTCGCCTGCAAGGAGACGAAGAGACAGCACTCGTGAATCGGCCGGCGGAGGCCCAGCACACTGCACCGGGACGCACCGTGACCCACAGGTTATCCCAAAACTCCAGTTTCAGAACAGGAAGAAGCCAGATCTGCACCGACTTCTCCATAAATCCCTCAATTTCTGGTCACCCCATGTCTCTTTCCAGATGCTTATACGTACGGTTTTCTATTAGAATTTAATCAAAGGTAGACATTAAGTTCACTGTTGTAGCGCTGGTCCCATCGACCATTTCCCCCTTACCCACCTCCCCTTCTGAAAGCCGTTTCCTCTTCACCCATCTGCAGCAGTCACACACACACACACACACACAAATCTTATTTGGAAGAAAAAAATGTCCTTCCTGAAACATTTTTTTAAACCCAAAGAAAGTACCAGAATATCTTTGGACTGAAGGTCCAGCATGGTTCAGGAAGCACATACCCCACCGACCAGTGGAAACTCGACGCTGGTGTTTTGCACGCCAAGTGCTGCCCACCCACTCAGCCGCTCCTCTCTCCTGCGGTCACCCAGGGTTCTACAGAACACTCCACGAATGCCACGGAGACAGCCCCGGGCCGGGCCCGAGTCGGCTCCAAGCTGCTCATTCATAACGAGGCCCCAGGGAGCCACAGGGTCCAGGACTCTCCGTGAGGGTTTACGGCTCCCCCCTCAAGGCCCTTACCTGGGGGTGGAGACTTACAGGGGGGACGGAGAGCCTGATTCTGTTACCATCTGACTGATTAAATCCAGGTGCTCTGTTTATTTCCGAGTGCAGAAAACACACCAAGAGCTTACAATTTCCATCACAGACGGGGGAACGGCACTCCAGGGACCCCGATGTCTGAGACTGGAAGGCCCTGCAGGGTGTCTCCTCAAACAGGAGCTGTTCCTTCCCTGGCTGGGGCCGAGCCCGTGCCTCCAGATGGAGAGGGGATTTCTGCCTCCTCACCCTGGGCAGTCCAAGGCCTGGCTGGCTATAAATGATGTATTTTACATGTCCTAAGTCATCCTTTCTCCTTACATTTAAAAGCAGATAGTTTCAACCTGATCTCAGCCTCACTGTCTTAAAAGAGATAGTTTCTATAAACAGGCCATTAAAATCTCTCTAAAAGTGTATTCTAAATGCACAGCAAGAACAAAGGTGGTATCTTGGCTTCCAACGAGGAGCTGGGGAAAGAAAGGAGGATTTTGAGGGCAATAACAGCCTCCTTAAATTTAACTACTTTTCAGGGCTTATTGAGACACAGGGACTGGAAGAACCTGTGGGTGGGATTTGAGTCCTTGGTGTTAAAACGACCCACTCTCAAGTTCCCCCTCGCTCCTTCACACGCACACACATCATATCACACGCCATGTGCCTGCCTCCTCACTTTGTCTCTCACATCAGTAGCTCCCTGAGGAGATTTAAAAATATGTATATACATCCCTGGCTGGTGTGGCTCCGTGGACTGAGTGCCAGCCTGTGAACCAAAGGGTCGCTGGTTCGATTCCCACTCAGGGCAACATGCCTGGGTTGCGGGCCAGGTCCCCAGTAGGGGGCGCATGAGAGGCAACCGCACATTGATGTTTCTCTCCCTCTGTTTCTCCCTCCCTTCCCCTCTCTCTAAAAATAAATAAATAAAATCTTTAAAAATATATATAGCCCTTCTTTTTCATCCCTGACATATTAGGAGCCCCTGCCTCTTCTGTGTTTTCATTGGTGATAAGGGTCAGCAAGAAAACATAAAATCCCACCATCTCCTCTGAAAGTCTAAGTGTCAGTGCACACCACCGCACTTGCAGACCGAGAGCCCTTCCGCTGTGTGCACTGGACAGTGCGCGGATCAGCAGTCCGAGCCCCACTGTGAGGCGAGCAGGGTGCAGCCCTTCTGCGTGGGCCTCACTCCCTCAGCCGGCAGAGCATGACCTCTGGGGCTTACTCCAGCTCCGGAGCTACGCCCGCCCTGTGCACCCCTGTGCGAGGAGGCTGCTGCCTCTGGAGCCTCTGCTTTAAGCTCTCTCCCATATCGCACCAAAGGGTGCAAACGATGGAGAAAGGACTGGTAAGAAACTGGCTAACATGTAACAGGGGCGTATCCACTCAGGTCTTTCATTGTAAACCTTAAAAATCTACTCTAAGAATTCAAGGGAGAGCAGTTTGTTATACTGAATGGAAAACAAAGAGATCAGAAGATGCGAGGGACAGATTGGGAGAATCTCCAGAGACAGAGCCGTGAATACTCCCGTTATGTTGCTGACATCAGAATGAGTCATCTCCAGCTGACTTTTATTCCTGATATAGTCACCAAAGATCCCAACCCTGGCAGAAAATAAATTCCGTGCTCTCTCTGAATCACATACCCACTGCTGAGGCTATGGGCAGGGTCCAGGGACTGACAGCTCTAGCAGAAAGGACCATGGGGAGAGGGAGGGTGGGCCCCAGAAGGAGGGAATACTGCGTGAGCAGAGTCAGTGGATGCCCACTCTAAGTGGCCACTGCTGGGTTGTCATGGTTTCCCCCTGCTTTTGATGCTTTTCTGTGACATCTAATTGTTTTAGGCAATAAACTCCTACTGCTCTACAGTCATGTGTGTATGTGCATATGTGCATACATATATGTGTGTATACACATTCATAATGTATATGCATATGTACATTATACATATATGAAGTATACTAAAGATTATATATACATATATATGTGTGTGTATGTGAGGTATGTCTGGAAAAAGTTCAGCCTTTGTTAATATAACAAGAACTGTTTGAGCAACATTGATGTAACCTGGCAGCCATGGAGGGTGGACTGGAATGCACATGCGTGAACAATGATGACTCCACTGTACTAGTCAGTGGGGGCAGTAGACACCATTGAGTGAGCTTGTGTACTGTGTGGCCATCACATTCAAAATGACTGAGCCAGTAGACCAATGAATATGCATCAAATTTTGCATTAAGCTTGAACATTCCTCCATGGAAACTATTTGGATGATTCAGAAGGCCGCAGCTATGGGCAACTGGTGATTGGCAGCTTCATCAGGACAACGTGCCCACTCACACATCACGTCTCATGCAGAGTCTTTTGGTGAAACATCAAATCACCCAAGTGACTCAGTCCCCCTACAGCCCAGATTTGGCACCCTGTGACTTCTGGCTTTTCCCAAAACTAAAATCACCTTTGAAAGGGAAGAGATTTCAGACCATCAATGAGATTCAGGAAAATACAACAGGGCAGCTGATGGCGATTGGGAGAACTGCATGAGGTCCCAGGGTGTGTACTTTGAAGGGGACTGAGGTGTCATTGTCCTATGTACAGTGTTTCTTGTATCTTGTATCTTTTTCAATAAATGTCTCTATTTTTCTTATTACATGGCAGGATACTTTCTGGACAGATGGCTTACATACATATATATTCTTAAGAAGCTCAACACCAGACTCTCTAATCCCTTGTATGAGTATATTTTAATCAGAGCCTGTTTTTAAGCCAAGCTGGGTTGAGTCCAGCACTAAAACACTGAGAGCCCTGGTAGTGGAATGAGCCTCACGATAATAGATGCTCACTTAATTGTGTTCAATAAAAATGGAACTGGGAAACGCTACAGGAAGGGAAGTTAAAAGCCAGCTACCTCACGTGGTGGCCAGCACTCTCTCCACCGGCAGTGATCCAGGGGGGCTGGTAACATCACCAAACTCTATTGTTTTCCCCTTCTCTTCAGAGGAACAACCAATAGATCCACTTTGAGAAGAATTTTGCGCACAAAGCAGCTACTAAGTGTGCTCCTTATTCTCATCACTGCCTGTCCCTCAGAACAAAACACAGCCTGGTATCCACAGGATGAGTATGTTGAACAAGCTCCACTGGTGGAAGAAGAGAAGGCACCCCTATTTTTTCATCTCCCTCTAACTTATTAAAGTTTCACCAAAGAGGCTTTCCCTCTGCCTCTAGATGACAGCTCAGCAAGCTAATGACTTTCTTCACTTTTAGCTTAGAGATAGTCCGATGTTCATTCTCAGACACAGAGCATGCTCTCAGTTCAGAAGCGAGGTGTCCTGCTCAAGATATTAACTCGCCTTCACCCTCCATTCTCGTTGCTTGATCGAGCCTGTGGCAGGTGGGCGGCCAGCCTTCGGAAACGGGTTAAGCCACTTCTGTGCACTTATTCCTCCCAGATCCTTCTGCATTCACTAGCTGCCGTTTTGAATCCTTCCAGGCTGGGAAGGGATCAAGTGAGCATTAGGGAGGAGGGGCAAGGGATAGGACTGTTTTCACCTGTGCACATGCACGCATGCCCTCCAAGCCCAGCAGCTAGAGAGAGCTGACTCTGAGAGGCATCTCCAAGGTTCTTTGGAGGTTCCTGAGCAGGAGCCCTCCAGATGCATGGACTCAGATGTGCACTAGGCTCCCCTTCCATAGGCCGCTCTGCCCACCAGGCCCACCCTTCTCCTGCAGGACATGCTACACGCAGGAGATCCTCGTGGACAGGACCTAGAATGGGTCCTTACGGTCCCCTTGTCAGCCAAAGGAAAAACTTACCTGCACCTTGCTCCCTCTTTGGATAGATCATTCTTTCTCAGCTCAGCTTCTGCTCCTCCTTCCTGCCACAGACCACTCAATGCTCCTAGCTGCAAGCCGAGCCTCAAAGCACAGACCTCCCCAAGTGCAGGGAGCATGTTGAAGCTCGGCAAGTCGTCCTGTTACAGAAGTTGTCTCTGTCCCTCTTCCTCTCCGTCTCCTCTGCCCCACTCAGCGCAAGTGAAGAAGGAAGCACCAGCCATCCCTGACCTTACAGGAGGCAGGGCAGGGCTCACACAAGTGTCCGCAGCACAAAGCCCTCCCAAATGCCCCCCTCCGCTCTCAAGCTCTTGACCTTTTCATACTTCCATCAAGCAGGAAGGAATCAAAACCCAGGGAATGGGTTCTGGAATAAGTATGTTAAAGATTCCTCCAGGTTGAGGTGTTCTCACACTTATTCGGGCATCTAGAATTTACATCTGGGTCAAAACTTGAATGTAAACATTCTGCACCATTCATGCGCTTCCAGCTTTGCCACATAACATCTACTGGGTTGGCCAAGAAGCTCATATGTTTTTTTCCATAAAATTAAAGACACGTCTTTCATAACTTCATTGATTTGGATATTTATAGTATTTTGGCTATCTCCCACGAGGCATAACATTGATTGTTCTCACTTATTGCCTTGACTTGATCACTATCAACTTCAGCTGGTCTACCAGATCATGGAGCATCATCCAGCGAGAAATCTCCAGGATGAAACTTTGCAAACCACTGTTGACATGTTTGATCAGTCACCACCACACCTTCTCCATACACTGCCCAAGTCCTTTCTTGTGTTTCAGTTGGGCTTCACCTTTCTTGAAATAATTAAGCATAATATGCTGAACATGTTGCTTATTTTCTTCCATCTTCAATATTAAAATGGCTACACAAAAATTTACCAATTCTGATGTTTTCTTTCCAATGCACATTGATATGACAGCAATCACAATGCAACGCAATCTAACAAAATTGTTTCAAATGAAGTTAAAAGACAACTAAGCACTAGTAAAGCCATCTTACAGAGAAAACAAAACCAACTTTTTGGCCAACCTAGCATCATCCAAAGTCTGTACAACACCCCTAATGAGGCCCTCACCCCACGGTGTAGATGCAGGAGGTGAGGCTCGGGAGCTGACAGGCCTGCAAGAGGTCGCTCAGCAGGGCCCTGGGGAAAGCCAGGCATGACCTCACGTGCTGGCTCTCTCTCCCCTACATCTCGCCAAGTGACCTGCAGAGCAGGAAGAAAAGTCTGACCTGCCCCAGAACACGGGATCCATTCAACTCCTGGGAGATAACTCTGGCCCCAGACGGCCATTTGTTCCTGGCAGGACAAAAACAGCTGTCCTTCAGCATGTGCTAGACACTCACTTAGAGATGGTGCTGGACACCCAGTGCCTTGCACACTCATTCTAGAATGTAGACTATGTAAGTGTGTCCAACTTTTGGTAAATTCAGCATTCACATTTACACAACAGCTTAATGAGGGGATAATTCTATTTATATTATTAAAAAATCGAATACAGTTTTCTTTAAACAATGAAGTATCCCAAGCAAATTAAATATGACTGACTCTACCAAGGTCTAACAGCCAAAGCACCTCTTCAAAAAGCAAGGGCCGTGCCCTTCCCCATCTTTGCCTGGTGCCAGGACTTCATGCCCAGTGGGTCTACGGACAAGGGTCACTTTGGAGATGAGCACCTTTTCTTGATCCAAAAGAGCAGGTTCGTCACAACTTGCTGTGCGGCAGCCTAAAATTTCCTTCCAGTGCCAGGTGCCAGGATTTCTTCCTGAAAGAAGGGAAGACGTGGATCTAAAACAGGGGAGCAGAGAGAAAGGAGGATCAGCGAGGGGAAGAAGGGGCTCGAGGTGAGGAAGCCCTCTAGTTGGCTCTGGAGGGCCACGCTCTGTGTGCAGCCATCATCCACCTGTCCCCCACCTGTGGCTGTCAGGACCCGTGCCCAGTGACTCCTGAGGACCAGAGACCTGCGAAATGTATTCAGTTAAAAGCAAACAAAGGAACAAACCCTCAGGTGCTCTGGCCCGGGACACCTTCCACCTTACCCACCACCCCACTCCGGCCTGTGCAGGCCTCACCTGCACACCGAGGCTGCTCAGGAACCCCAGCCCTCCAAGACGGCCACCGGCCTCGGGTGCTTCCCCTGAGCACGCCCTTCAAAGGCGTCACTTTTACGGTGACATGACAGTCTTTAAAGACTTGTTCAAGACTCCCCTACGGCCAGGAAAAAGCAAGACTGTGGCACAAGGAGGAATTCGTCATCCAACATCGTTGCCTTTTTAGGGCGCCGCTTCTCTCTCTCACACACACTCTGCCAGCCAACGTGCAGGTCCCAGCTCCCCGCCCCCTGCAGCTCTGCCTCTGGGCTCACTCCCCTCTACGTGCCACCTTGGTTTCCCCTCTTTGGTCTCCCCCCTCAGGAGCAACCACGGGGCTTCCGGGATGCTGCAGGCAACACACCCACATTCAGTTATGTCATTCTGATATATTCAGTGAGTTCATCCTGTCTCCTCACGTGGAGTGTAGACTCACTGATGAGCCACCACACACCCTCCCTGCCCCTCCAATCCTACCCAACCAAGGACAGAATGGGCTCCCCCAAATATTTTCTCCACCCTGAAGCCCGTGGACCCCAGCCCTACGGCAGCACATTTAGAGCTTCCAAGTTCAGAGCTGCGATGCGGAGAGGTTAAACCTGCCCAGTCACAAACCCCAGCCAGAGCAAGGGGCCACGCAGACTGTCCAGGTCTGTCCCTTCACTCGTTCCCAGTTCATTCCCTGTCTTGGCCATCAGATGGCACCACGGTTCCACAGGTCACCCAGGCCTGGGCATCCGTGAGGGCAGCTTCCCACCCTGCTGCTGCTGCCCTTCTCCCACGGAGTGTGCCACGCTGCGTGGACAGGACTCCCAGCCCCCAGCTGCTCTATCCGGAGGGAGTCACGGGAGGCTGGGGTGTCTGAGGCAGCATCCCTACACCAGGCTGTGTCCTCCTGCCCCCCACCCTGCACAGGGCGCGCTCATTTCTTGGTATGCAAGGACACACCACCTCTGGGTGCTGAGAGGGATGGAGAGGTAATAAGCAGGGTGAAGCAGAGCCCTGCAGTGGATCTCAGCTAGAAAATCCAGGAAAGAACAAGCAATTCTAGAGTCCCCCAGATCCACAGGCTTCCTCCACCTCCATCTGACCCCGAGTACCCACGCCCCACACCCCGGCTTTGCCGGTTTGAGCCGCAGCATCAGGCATCTGCTCAGTCGTCCCTGAACAAGGTCATGGTAGGTGAGGCGGAGGAGGTGCCCACAGGACCCTCTGCCCCAGAAGACACGTTTTCCCAAATCCTACTTTTTCTCCCAAAAGCCACTTGAACACGTCTTCCTGTCAAACACTCAGCAAATAGATAGGGGGTGGGGGGAATTTACATAGTACGTTCATTTTCTGCAACTGGCCTCTCTTCCCTGAGGGCATACAAATCAGACGACGTTGAATAATCTTGACTTCAAATCAGAGGCATCCGTGCTGTGGCCACAGCCCCTACCCGTGGAGCCTCTGACGATGAGAAGGAGCAAGAAGGAAGGAACACAGCTTTACACAATTTACTGACGACTGAAAAGATACAAACGCTTTTGACTTGCAAACCACACGATCAATCCAGTACATACGAACTGCACGCCAGCGATCACACAGAAATGCACAGAGCCCACAGGGGCTCGTCTGTAAGATGAGCTGTGAGTTCACATGCCCAAGACAGATTTTAGATTTAAGAGCCTCTCTCCCCCCACCCTCCACTTCACACACACACACACCTATCTTTCCAATCAGGTGTTGACTGGTCACTTAGCCCCAGAAACCCTTCCCCAACCCCCCAATATTAAGTGTGGCATGCTTCAAAGCATCTCAAGCTCACTGTCTGGGGCCCCCACTGCACTGTTAGCTTCTTGAGAAAGGCAGCTGGATTCCATTCCTCTTTGGTGCTGGCACCGTGCTCTACAGATATTTGTTAAGCCCACGAACACATGTGCATGGGGGTGTGCACATGCACACGCACGCACACCACACAGACTCTTCTTACGAACACACCCTTTAACCTAGGAACTGGGCTCCAGGGGATCTGCAGGAGGGGCCTCGGCTCCAGTGCCCTCTCTCCCAAGACTCGTGCGATGCTTTTCCAAGTGGAAGGGAATAGAGAAAGGAGCTTGTGCAGACAGGGACGGATGGTCCAAACTCCCTAGCCTTCACGTTGATGCCTGAAGATTGCAGGCTGGGGCTTGGGGTGGAGACACAGACACCACCATGTAACACCAATATGAAAAAAGAATGCCAATATGAAACCTCCTTCCCTCCGGTGCCAGGAACTTTCCACTTCCGACAGCCCCTGAGGCGGATGACCTTTTCTAGCGGCTTCCAGCCCTAGGAACTGCCACATCGAAATCGAGGAGCTTATCAGGAAGCTCGGCCACAGCCACTTCATCTCCTGGTTTATTGTCTGTTCGGCCCCAGCTCAGGACAGCTGCCAAGGTCCACCTCTCCCTCCAAGCCCAGCCAGGGCCACGGTGCAGAAACGTTTCCCATCTCTCTCCCCCTCCTTCTCCCTCCCTCCCTCTCTCTCTCTCTGTTTTACACTTAATCTTAGCCAAAAGACCAAGAAGCAATCTCTCTCTCTGTTTTTAAAACTTGTATCCATAACCTGTTCCATTGGGGCTTCCCTCTCACCAAGGTCCTACATTTTCTGGAACTGAAAATAAAGACATAATTTTTTTAAAATCAGAAGATTTATAATCTTGCTCTTCTCCAATAATTTTGTTGGCCAGAATGAGTAAGGGATTCTTGCTCTCTGCTTCTCTTGGCTTAATAAGGAAATAGGCCAGCACGGCTCCTGGGACAGGTCCAGATCCCCCGTGGAACCAAAGAGGCCCCACAGAAGTCAGGTCTTCACTGCAGCCTCGCCCCCCCGCCCCCGCCCCACTCCCAGGCTCCTACTAGCTCTCCCTAGCTTCCTTTTTCTTCACAACACTTACCTCTGCCTGGCTTATGTATGTATTCATTTGCTTTTTCATGATCTGTCTTCTCCACTAAGATTTAAGTTTCTTAAGGCAAGAACTTTGTCTCACTTACCACTGTAATTACAGAGCATGGAAGAGTGCCCAGACACAGTGGGAACACAGTACATGTTGAAGGAATGAATGAATGAATGAATGAACAAATGAATGATTGCTCCTGCACCTCCTCGTCTCTAGCACTCATCACCTACACTCTTCCCCCGAGCCTCCGTGTCCAGCCGCTCTGGTCTTTAGTTGTGCTCACCCTTCACCCGTCAGGCTCTGGGCACACCTAACTCTCCCTCCCCCACCTGCCCCCTTCCGGGTCTCAGCCCCAATTGCTCCTCCTGGCAGTGAAGCCCCTCCCCACCACCCACCACCCACCACCCAAGAGATGTCAGGCCCCCATCACACATGTTGTGATCTCCATGTCCTTTCCCTTCACAGCATTCGTCATGGTTTGCCATGTCACTGTTGTTTGAGGGATTCCCTACTCAATGACCCCTGCCCTATAGCTGTCTTTTTCCCCCCATTGTATTCCCAGTTCTTAGCACAGTGTCTGGTGCATGGCAGGTGCTTAATAAATATTTGCACTTGATGTTTATTATAACTACGTGTGCAAAAGTTTTCTTCAAACTCTTGAGTTTTGAGGTAAAGGATCCAATTTATGAAGATAGAAACCATGTTCCAGGTTACCAAGAAGTTTTTAAATTCTTTGTGGGCAGGCTTCCCTAAATTTTCCTACTTCTAGAGGCCAAACCACACAGGACTGGACCCATTCTTTTTCGACAGTGAGTTTCTAAAGGGGCACGCAGAAGGACGGAGAGGCGAGGTCCAGAGCGGAGAGGGGACTGGGCGATGATGGGAGAGAAGGAAACGGACAGGTTACTGGGTAGTTCTGAGGTCTGGTCTTTCCTCACTGCCGACTACCTTCCCACCATCCCCCACTGTCATCTCAGGAAAAGACAAAAACAATCTGTTATCACAAAACACCTCAGCAGTTCAGATTGTGAATATGCCTGCTTTTACTTACTGCCATGAGATTAGCAAGACAACCTTGGATCCAGTTTCACAGCATTTGGGAATGGCGAGGTGTCCAGGGAACTGTGCAATCCGATCCTCCAGTTTTAACCGAGAGGGAACGGAGGTCCGCGAGTTGCTGTGTTCACACGATTCAGCCCCGTCTCCTAGAACCACATGCTGCTATTGTAGTTGCAAGGTTTTTTTTAATTAGCTAAATTTTCCAACAACATCATTCATTGCAGCCAAACATAGTAACACGAGGCAGACAAAGGCTGACAAGGAGAATGTGTATATTAACTATGTGCTGTATTTTCCTTTGGGTTTTCCCTAAAGCAGCCTCCTAGACAAGGATTTGAGTGCAAGCAGTTGGTTGGAGAGCTCTACAGATATCCTGCACCCCCAGAAAGACAACCAGTTGCATCCTACAGTGAACTAAGCTTGAAAGATGACTGGAGGCAAAAATGGCAAAACGGAAGCTGTCCTACTTTGCGCACACCGTGAGAAGGCAGGGTTCCTTGGAAAAGACAATACTGCTGGGAGAAACAGGAGGCAGCCGGAGAAGAGGAAGACCAAGTTTGAGATGGACTGGCTCCGTCAAAGAAACCACAGGCATGAGTCCACTGGAGCTGAGCAGGGCCGTTCGGGACAGGACGGGGCGTTGTGGACACCACTCATTCATTGGGTCACCGGGATTTGGAGCCAACTCAAAGCGTGTAGCAACCTATGTTGATTTGGAAGTGATGTCAGGATGTGCAGAAGGAGTATGGTGGTGAGACAGAAAAGGAAGGAAACAGAGGGGGCTGATGATCAGTTCCTCAGCTCCCTGGGCACACCTCAGGTGGGGGACACCAGCGGTGAGGCAATTGGGTTAGTCACCCCCAGCTGCCATGTCTTCTCACTTGAACTTGCTCAGGAGGGCGATGCGTGAGCAGCACTTCCGGCCTGCCCACGAGCTGTGATTCCTCGGCTATAGCATTCATGCCAGAAACCGGTGGCCACGGTAGCCCCTAAGGTAGGTCGAGGGACAGCCACAGACTCTCTCCCTGGCCCTTGTCTAGGCCTTGTGAAGTGCAAAGCCGGGTAAGGCGCAATGCCTGATCTCAGAACCCGACAGCCAGGAGGGACCTTGGAAATCACCTATCCAGTCAGCGAACATTATCTGGAAAGGGCCAGACCGTACATGTTTTAGCTTTTGTACGCAGTGTGGTCTCCATCGGGACTACTAAAATCTGCCATTGCAGTGAGAAGCAGCCATAGACGATATGTGAAAAATAGAATGTAGCTATGTTCTGATCACTTTATTTATAAAAACAGGGTCAGGGGTTGGATCTAAACAAATCACTTTATTTTGGCATTGGGGAGACTGAGACCCACAAAACTGACATCTGTTCAGGGTCACAGATAGAGACTTATTTCTGAGCCAGTTCAGGTTTCACTCACATCAGTAGGTTTTCCATCTGGAAAAAAACGCTGGACGCTTCCTGACCTCAAAGTGCATATGTTTCCACCAACCAGCCAATCAGAACATAGACCCTGCTGACCAAACCTTCTGCAAGCAAAGAGCTGCACAGGGTGCAGCCCCTGCCCTAGGGGTGTCATTACTGGGGAGGTCAGCAACACGTACCTGAGAAGGCAGTGACAACACGGGGCAGTGCGGAGAAGCTAATCACCTGCAGCGAAAGGGCTCTGCGAACATCTCCCAGGAGTCCCATGAAACGCTGTACATGAGGTTTCACACATGCGTCGTGTGGAACATCTTCTGTCTTTGCATCCAGGTCCAATTCCTACCCTTCTCTGCCCTGCCCTAAGCCCCTAGAGAATGAACGGCAGAAACTGCAACAGCCAGCTCGTGTTCTCTGACGTCCTGTTGGGTTCCTCACTGGGAGGGGGTGGGGAGGAAAGGTAGACCGGGAACTTTTCTCTCCACTGTCCCTCCCAGAGGGGTCCCTGCAAACCAACTGCTTTCCTCTAGCAGAGGATACTGGCTACTAGGCTGGTTCTGATACTGCCCCAGGCCTTGTTTCTTCACTCTTAAGGGTGGTGAAGACACCCCGTGATGCCTGCCCTGGGGTTCTTTAGCATCTTACATGCCTTTCCTACACTGCATTTAGAAAGCAAGACTTACCATGCTGCTCGCTCAGCCCCGGGGTATTTTGGAAAGGGTCTGTTTCTTCTACTCGACCTTGGACTCCAAGGCAGAAGATGTTGCCGTTAGTTATTTTTTATGGATTCATCACACGCCAATTTATTTTTTTCTGCAGAGATTTATATTTTTAATCCATCTTGACTCCTAAGCTTCCCACACCTTTGCAAGAGTCCTTTTATTAAACGCCCCTCGAATTACCCAATTTCAGTGTACCATCTGTTTGCTGCTGGGCTCCCGACAGCCAAGGTAGAGCTCGAGTCAAATGAATGTCACAGGCTGTCTGTGCTGTGAAACTCTGGAGGGAGAGAGGGAGCTGATCCTTGTGGGTTGGACAGGAGATGCTGAATCAGGCCCTGAGGATGGGCGGTAAAGGGCCCACAAGAAGTGGATAAAGAGGCCGCATCTGGAGACAGAAGGATGATGTGTGTGTGGCAGTGGTCCACTTCTAATCCTCAACCCCGTTCTTAGCAAGAAAAGGAAGCCCAAGAAACATAGTCCGGATTCTGTGAAAAGGCCAGGAAAACCCACACTCCAAATAGGGAAAGAAGCTGCCCCCAGCCTGCCAGCTGTAGCCACAGAGGCAAAGGAGAGAATAACTGAGGGTTACCTCAGAGCGTGGGAGAGAGCAGGTGTGTCCCCAAAGGGACCCCAGTGTTTGCTACAGACTTTCAGTCAATGTCAACATCTGTAGAGCAGTCAGGGAAAGGTTGCAATTCTTCCCAAGAGGGTGTGGGGTGAGAGTCAGGGCCTGGTGTCTCTGACAAGTCCCATCCTACCTCTGGGGCCAGACCCAAGGCCCTAGGCCAAGAGCCAGAGGCTGAAGAAACCTACAAGAAATAGTTGTTACCAGATCTCAGAAAGAAGGTTTTTTTTCCCTTGGTGGCATGTACTGGGGAGAAAGCTAAGATTTTGGTCACAGGCAAGAAAGGTACCAAATCGTGCCCCTCGCCCCTTCCCCCAGGACAAACACAAACACTGAAAAGGAAAACACACACAGATGCACACACACTCTCCAAAGCCAGGACACATCACTTCCAAATACATTACATGGCCCATTTAGCAGACTTCACCGTGGATTATTTAGGCACTATTAGAGTCAGAGCTCCATAAATTGGATGTAAAATTCATGCAGGTTTCCTGTAGTTTATCAAGCTGGTGACTCCCTAAAACCAGAAAACAGAGCAAGAGTGTGCCAAGGAGCTGAAGAGGGAGGAGAGGGAAACTTTTTCAAGTTAACACTGCATTTAGAAAGCAAGATTTGGCATGCCGCTCACTCGGCCCAGGCTTATTTTGGGGATGGTCTGGTTCTTCTACTTGACCTTGGACCCCAAGGCAAGAGATGCTGCCCTTGGTGATTTTTTTTATGGATTCATCATGTGCAAATTGATTTTTTTTTCTGCAGAGATTTATATTTTTAATCCACGCTGACTCCTGAGGTCTCTAAATTTACTACCTTTGAAACAGCAGTACTTCCTTTTTTTATGCTAAGTTGTACTTCATCCAGGAGTGTCCCTAAATTGAGTATTCTGGAAAGTCTTTCTTTTGCATATTCCCACTCATCAGTTTATTAGACTTCAGTCATGTTTGCTTTAGACTTTTATTCATCCAATTGACATGTTTATTGAGCACCTACTATGTGCCAGAAAGAAGAGTCTCTGGCTCCTCCCTCTCATTCCTTGAATCATTTTGCTTGTTTTTCCTTGATGTTTTTTCTTGATACAACCATCTAACTAACTTCATTGATGTGCAAAGCTGGCATTGGCACATAGCTATTCTCTTTTCACAAATGACGGAATCAGGGTGCCAAGATGTTTGATGTTTAGGGACCTGCTGCTAGGCTGCAGTTTTGCAGAAAAGAGGTGGGTGAGGCAGTTCACAGACTTGCACAGCCTTGAGCCCTAATACTGGCTCTACTGCTTACCAGCCTGGGATCCTGGACATGCTGCTGAGCGCTCTGGGCCTTAGTTTCCTGATCTGTAGAGTGGGAATAGTATCACTTCCCTCAAAAAGGTGTTAGGGAAAGTTCTCCATACACACCCAGACCACTTGTTTGCAGAAACATGGCCAGCCACTACAAGAAAGCACAAAACCACAGAGGAGGCAGGACAGAGTTAGAAAAGCAAGAGTTATGGATTCCTAGCTTCAAATTCTTTGCTGATGACAGACGTGAACACAGAGAAAGGCTCCAGAGGATGGAGGTGGGAAGAGGGACAGACCTAGGGAGCTGGGCACTCCTAAGACAAACATTGCCACAGCTTGATTTCGACCATGCCTGGTGCCAGATAGGAATCAATCTTGCACGGTATGCACATGCCACCTGGGACTCACACATCCTACTTCAGGGGTTTGTTCTCAACTGAGCTACTCGTTTGAGGTTTAGTACATCCTGACTAAAATCTTAAACCCTCCTTCCAACAGAACTTGAACTGGAGATTGGTGCTTGCCAAAGGCTTTCCTGCTCAAAAAAAGTATTTGTGCAGGGACAGAGCCATGGCTCCAAGAAGCTCTGAGTAGGTCCAGAAGCTTCTCCTTCACAAGCTGGTTCTGTGTAAGGAGCCACTCCCCACCCATCCCTCACGTTTCAGCCCTTCTGGAGGACACGCTGGCCCCTCAGACGCTCCAGCAGCAACCAGGAAACAGTGGGCTGGGCTCTTGGCAGTGCTATGAATACCCTCACTCAGAGAGAACCAGGGCAGCCGCAGTGCTGTCTTACCCTGAATTTAGTGCTGTTCCCCTTGCTCTTTGAAGCAACTTGGACCTGGCTGTGCAGTCCTGGGGCTCTTCAGAAGTTTTTCAAAGATCAAATTCCTCTTTATTTATTTACTTCTTTATTTCTTTATTCACAGAACTCCAGACTCCCAAGGAAGCCCTCTGCCTTCAGAACTCGCCCTGTGCCACCCTCCCACCCCCCACCCCCACCACCCCCACCACCTCCACTCCTCACAGCGATCCTGCCTCTGGTTGTAGGACCACAGGAGCAGTGGGGGCATGTAAGCAGGGCCATGCTCATACTTCTCAGAATTAGGTGAGAAGTATTAGAGAAGACTAAGAGGGTATGAATCACGCAGTAAGATTTTTTGAACATGAACTCCTCGCTCAATACAGTGTGAGTTTCTGTGAAAGAATAGAAAATATAAGCCTTGATTCCTGCTCTCAAAAATCTCCGAGTCCACTGGTGCTGATCCTTCTTTACTCTGCACACACTGCGAGGTGTTCTGGGGAGTCTAGTTCGGCCAAGACTGGGTGATGTAAGCATCACTGCCCTTTGGGCAGATAAAGAGAGTGAGACTCCTAGAGGTGACATTGCTTGCTTCAGGTCCCACACAGGCACAAGGGTGAGCCTTGACTCTGTTACCCAACTGAAGGGGGTTCACTTGCCTGCACACATCGAAGCTCAGTAAGGTGCAAACAGGAGTTTGCTACAAAGAAAGTAAAGGCTTATTTAAGGAAACGGTGCCAAGACTGGAGGCATAGGTGACCTAGTGCTCAAAGACCTGCCTCCCCAGTGGTCTAGATGGGGCCAGAGTACATACAGGAAAAATTATTAGGCATGGTGACAGAAGGAGTTGGGGTCACGGGCTCTACTGATTGGGTGGGGCTAGGGAAGGGAATAGCTGATCATTGTATCAGGTCCCGATGTCAGTCACTGCATTGTTCTGTCTGGTTTCATGAGGGTGCGGTCCACAGCATCATCTGCTTTCATGGGCCTGGGGCTGAAACACAGCTGAAATCAAGATGTTTTCTTTAGCTGACTGTTTCTGTGGTCGATAGACCTGAGGCTTTGTCCTAAAGCAGTTTGACTTTGACCATAACCTGATGTCCTGAGGGCTTAATGATTAAGGGAGTGGACATGTAGTATGTCATGGTGCTATTGGAACCACACTGAAATGCCATTTCTTTAACATGCCCCTTTCTCCTTTCTGTCTGCCCACTCCCTTCCTTAATCATTGAGTCCATAGGACATCAGATTCTGGTCAGCATCAAACTCTCTTAAAAACAGAGCCTCAGGTCTCCTAGCCATAGAAACAGAATCTCAGTCAAGTTAATATCTTGACTTCAGATGGACCCACGCCCATCAAAGCAGGGCCCACATGAAACCAGACAGAACAATGCCATGGCCGACATCAGGGCCTGATACAATGATCAGTACACCCTACTGTGGCCCCAACCAACCAACAGAGTGATGACCCCTACTCCTTTAGCCACTATGATTAATGACTTCCCCCCTTTTTAACCCACCTCCTGGGAGCCATCGGGGAGCCAGGTCTTTGAGCACCAGCTTAACCTATGACTCTGGGCTTGGCACCATTTCCTCAACTAATAAGTCTTTACTTTCTTGGCAGCAAACTCCTATTCACATTTGATTGGGCTTTAATGTACACAAGCGAAGGAAGTCTTTTAGTCTACTAACACTATTGGACTGGTCAAAGCTAGCTTTAATCAAGGAAAAAGTCATATTAAAGAAATCAAGCTCCCGTGCAGTTACAGTTCTAAAAAGCCCAGTGCTCCCCCCACCTGATGAGGCCAGGACACGTTTATGTTTGGGTGCAGCACCAGGATGGGACGTCCGGGCCTGAGTTCACAGTAACTGGGACTTTCCAGTCGAGCAGCGATGTGATAAAAGTAGTCGTTCCTGGAAGAGCATCTGGAATCCATTTACGAGATGGGCTAGAAAGATTGGGTCGCCATCTAGGGAGCTGTTAAAAGAATCAATATGATTAGTCATTTAGTGACTATAAATCCTCATCAAGGGCTGTGTGATATTGTGATTTGTAATAAGAAATATATATTTGGTCCTGGTCCCAGTTCTGGCACAGAGCTCCTAAAACCCTTGGAATGATCTTAGTGAGAAGGTGTCTTTTTTTTATATTAATAAAACTACTTTTGGAATGTTCTTAGGTCACCAAAGGATGAGGCTGGTTGCCAAGGAGGCCAACTACTAACTGGAGGTTTGAAACTTGTAGTTCCCCTCAAGGGTGGGGAGAGGGGATAGAGGCTGAATTTACTACCAATGGCCGGCCAATGATTTAATGAATGAGCCAACATTGAAGCTCTGTACTTTTTTCCCATGCCTTGCCCTACACATGTCTTCCATCTGACTGCTCCTAAGTGACATCCTTTTGTAATGAAGCAGTAAGCTAGTAAGAAAATGTTTCCCTGAGTTCTGTGAGCCACTCTAGCAAATTAATGAAACCCAAGGAAGGGCATCATTGGGATCTCTGACCTATAGCTGGTCAGTTAAAAGCAGTCATGTGGGACTGCACCCTTAGCCCATGGCATCTGAAGCTATCTCCAGGGAGGCAGTGTCAGAATTGAGTTGAATTATAGGACACTCAGCTCATGTCCAAGAACTGTTGGTATGTGGAACCTTTCTTCCCTTCACATTGGAACTGGCACCAGAACTTTTTCAGGATAAAGCTAAAAAAAACCTCTGTGGCAGGATGACATTTACTTTTCCAAGTAAGCTCTCTGACGACCTACTCTCCTGCTCCCTAATTTAAAATAAAGTCCAAAGCCCCTTCCCATGCTTTTCTGCCTGCAGACCCAGGTCAGCTGTCCCAACTTCAACAAAGTAACTGAGCTGCTCATCCTCACTATCACCCAGTGTTCTGACTGAGAATCCTGAGGGGGGTTGTGGGGACACTGCACGTTTGGCCTGCGCTCTCCCCACCCTGTGTTCTCCTCCTTGATGTGGCAGCTGAGAGCTCCTCTAGCAAGTGCACGGTCCCCGCCTTTCTGTCCACACGCCAAGCCAAGCACACTGCTTCATTAACTCCCTCATCATCCAACCAATGCTTGTCAAGCGCCTGCTCTGTGCCAGGCACTGTGACAGACCCTGAGATACACTGATGTGCCACACACCCTTTTCTCCTGCAACTTAACTGGATTGCAATTTCCAATTAATTCTCCAATTATAAGCTATTATAATAATAACATAATTCCTACATCCATTAAGTAATAGTTAATTCTCCAATTATAAGCTATTAGAGAGTGGCAGGCAATACATCTACAAGCAAACAAAAATGAAACAACCAAGTAATTCATCACAGCACACTATGATAAGAGGACTTTGGCCAAGAGGTGGGAGAGCCCTGTAGATTAGAGGGACAGTGAAGGCCTTTTAAATCGGATACTGAGCCCTGGCCAGGTGGCTCCGTTGGAGCATCATCCTGTGCACCAAAATGCTGCAGATTCAAACCATGGTCAGGGTGCATGTGGGAGGCAACTGATGGATGTTTCTCTCTTGCATCAATGTTTCTCTCCCCTCTCTCTTTTCCTCACTCTCTCTCTAAATATCAAGGAATGTATCCTCAGATGAGGATAGATATATAAGAAATTAATAAAAAATAAAGGAAAAAAGGAAGAGAGAGAAGGAAAGAAAGAAAGAAAGAAAGAAAGAAAGAAAGAAAGAAAGAAAGAAAGAAAGAAAGAAAGGAAGGAAGAAAGAAAGGAAGAAAGAAAGAAAGGAAGAAAGGAAGAAAGGAAGAAAGAGGGAGAGAGACTGAGGTCCGAGTAACAGGGGCACATGTGTCTGTAGTCCAGTTGCATGAGCACGCCTAATACTGAGCCATGGGCCCTAGCACCAGTGTGATTGTTTCTTGGCTAACATCTGTTCTGATTGGTCAATTATCCATCCTACTAGGACAGATGTACCAGAACTGCATAGTGAATATTTCCAATATCACATCTTGTGATATGAATTGAGGTCAGAAGAAGGAATGGGAGTTATATCATGTAGGGCTTTGTGGACCATAGCAAGACTGAATTTATTCTAAATTTGGTGGGAAAGCCAGTGGAAATTTCTACGCAGGTGAGTGGACTGTTTATACTTACAAAGATAGCATGAGCTTTTATTTGGGAATTGGATGGTGGCAGTGGTGGTGGCAGCGGTGGTGGGGGTGTCAATGTCTGTAGTAGTTCAACTGGCTGAGTATTTGAGGCATGGCAGTGGGTATGGGGAGATGGGGCACTGAGGTATGACTTGGAGGTGGACTTTATAGTTCTTAGTAATGGGTGGTGTGTGGGAGGCAAAAAATCAAGAAATTAAGGACTTTTATGTTTTGGCCTCAGTAACTACACTAACAGTAATTTTGTTGGCTGAAATCAGGGAGACCATGGCAAGGGTAGGTCAATGAATGTTTTTATTGTGCTCCACTCTGGTTTGTGGAGCACAGTAAGCGGCCCACACTGTTACACTTAAGCAGGTGAAAGTTGTATAATCCTAACAGCAGGGTTTCATCAGTCCCTTGGCCCCCATGCCCATCCCACTCCAGATTTTTACCAGAGAGTCTAATCTCAAGGATTTTCCACGGCCCACTGGAGCCTTGTCCCAATTTGGACTAATGGAGACAGTGTATCTGAATGGTGGTAGTCAGGAGTGGGAACTGTTCTCGGCTCCCAGCCTGAAGCAATTACAAAGGGCAGGGCCACTAAGAACCCAGGGCCTGCAGCTGCTTCAAGAGAAACATCTTAGATGAAGTCTCAAGGTTTAGCTCTTTTTTCTTTCGCTGGTTTTTCCCAGAAAGACTAAACGGTTCAAGGTCAACAAGGTCTTATATACCTTTCAGCTCATCAACTTCTGTTTCTCCCATTTAGCCCTTCTGTCTCTACTACAGTAAGATCCTACTTTGCACTGTGCATTCTGATTCACAAGGCTCCTGCACATGCATGATCTCATTTGATCTTCTCAAGAATCTTAAAACAGAGGCATCATTTCCACTCACTATTAAAAACAGAAGTTGATAGACTATCACCTGCTGAAGGTCTTAAAAATAGAACCCAAAACTTTCCCCCTTTCCTCAGTTTTCTCCATACCAATGATGGAACCCACGCAGCTGCTCAATAATTCATGCCAGAAGCGTAGGAAACAACTCCGATACCGCCTCTTTCCTTACCTTCGTCTCATCAAGTATCAGACTCTGTCATTTCTGTCTCTTAAATATTCCTCTCCATCTCCACCATGAGGACTATCATCTAAATCACCATTACCTCTCTCCAAGACTAATAAAATACCCTCTTCTCCAATCTCCTAACACCATTCTTGCCCTACTTGTGTCCATTCTTCACACCATGTTGAGAACTGTTGCAGAAATGCAAATCCGATCATGTCCCTCTCTAATTGCAACGTCCCAATTCTTACTAGTAAAAAAGAAGAAGGAAGGGAAGGAGAAGAAAGAAGAAGGAGAAAGAGAAGCAGAAGAAGAAGCTTAATGTGACTCCCAAGCACTTCATGGTTGAACCCCTGCCAACCTCTTCATCTTCATCTTCATCCCACCTAACTCTTCCCTTCCTCTCTCTCTGAACTCCTGCTACATTGGCCTTCCTTTAGTTCTTCATGTGTGCTAAACATTGTCAGCCTCAGGACCTTATAACTGCTGTTCCCTCTGCCTTTTAGCCCAATGTCAGCGTAAATGTTCCTTCTTCAAAAAAACCTTACTTGATCCTCTAGATAAGGTCAAGTTGTTCTATTATATACTTTCATATTTCTCCTTTATTAAAACATCACAATTAGAATTCATTTATTATGTATGCAATTGTAACAATTACCTATTGCCATAGAAACATTGCATAAAAAACTGCTCCAAAAGTCAGTGACTTCAAACAACATAGTGCCATGGATCTGCAGATCAGATAGGAGTGGCAGATTGTGTGTGTGTGTGTGTGCGTGTGCACATGTGTGTGTGTTAGGACAGAGTTAGAGAGCAATAATGAGTTTAATTCATACACGTTTGAAAACCCAGAGTTCTAGTTCTCTGCACCTCTCAACTTAAAATCCTAATTTATGTTAGCTGTTGCGCACCAAATTTGGATATCACAGTCAAAAACCATTTATAGTACTTTTCCACCCCACCCCTGTACACTGCATGCCACTCACTCCCACGCTCCCAACAGAATGACAACACAATGGTGATTCTAAGGATTAATTTTATGTGTCAACTGAACTGGCCCATGAGTTGCCCAGCTATTTCTCAAACACTAATATGGGGGTTTCTGAGAGGGTTTTTTGGATGAGATTAACATTTAAATTGGTAGACTGGGTAAAGCAGATTGCCCTCCCTGATGTGGGTGGGCCTCCCCCAGGCCATTGAAGGCCTAAACAGAACAAAGCGCTGACCCTCCCCTGAGTGAGAAAGAATGTATTCTGCCTGGTAGCCTCACGCTGGGACATCAGCTTTTCTCCTGCCTTCAGACTCGCACTGAAATGCCGGCACTTCCCGGGTCTCCAGCCTGCAGCCTTTGAACTACAGCTACACCATCAGCGCCCCTGGTTCTCAGGCTTTGGGACTCAGACTGGAAATAAACTATTGGCAATTCTGAGTCTGCAGCTTGCTGACTCGCCCTGCAGATCTTGGGACGCGTAGGCCAATTTCTTATAATAACTTTCTTTCCATACACACACACAAACACATCCTATTGGTTCTGTTCCTCTGGGAAGCCCTGACTGATACAGTGATGGTCTAAGCTTGTGTGGGTCAGAGTTAGGAATGTGTGAAACGTGTAGGGGGAATCATTGGGTTGTAGTCACATCCTTGGTGAGGGCCAGGGACCCAGTACAGCTGGGCTGGTCATTACTATCTGGTCCTACCTACAGTTTGTATTACCACCAGAGCTCACGAAATTCAGGATGCCTCCCATGGGGCTGGGCTAACACACTGGCAGTGGGTGAAGTTTATTTGGGGGCCTGGCCTGCTGGAGCTCATCCCACTGAGTTTTCTCTGTGTATATAAACTAACAGCCTTAAGAAAAAAGAGTTCTAGAAGACACAGAAGCTTTGAAGAGCTGAAGAAGTCATCTCTCGGAGTGGGCGCTGGTGCAGAGGCACAGGCATGGAGGCTTTGGGAGGATGGGCCTGCGTCCGAGCCACACAGAAGGCGGCCTTTGGGCTCCAGCTTGGCCACATGGGCCTGGCTAACCCTGAGCTGCAGGGCGGTTTCCTCAACCTTGCAGTCTGTTTGACTGACCCGGCTCTGTATAAAAATACACCAGCGGCTTGTAGAAGAAGGAAGAGCTTCCCTGAGGCCACAGCTGTCAGGAGGGATAATGTATACACTGTCCTGGCTTGTGGTTGACCTGGGCCCCAGACAAAACACCTGACAAGTTGAAGTCTTCATTTGATCTGAAGTGAAACCCTACCTTTGGCTTGGTTTCCTTCTAGTCAGTATTTGTTCTACCACTTTCAGGTTGAAGATCATTCTCTTTAGTAGAAAAGATAAGCTAACTAGAGGTGACCAGCTCGGTGCTCTCTGAGTCCAAAGATGGAGTAGAAAAAGAAACATTATACTAACAACAGTAAACCTGAGCTCTGGTCCTGCTCTGCCACTAATGTATCAGAGCCTTGGCCTTCACAGAGCACTTAAACTCTCTGGGTCTCTTCCTCTCCTGCAAAATGAGACAGTTTGATTGCATTTTAAGTTTTTTTAGGCTAAACTGTTATAACAAAAACACCCCAAAATACAATGGCTTAAATAAATTAGAAGTTTATGCCTCTTTCTCTTAAAATCTAAACTTGAGTAATTTAGGGGTGATAGGTCAACTCCACTCATTAAGGTCACCCAGGGAGCCAGACCAATGGATCACCTCTCCTGTGATCACCTGTGGCTTCCACCCTGATAACAGGGCAGCAGAAAGGGGGAGAAAGAATGTCCAGGGTGTTCCTCTTCAAGGAGATTAAAGGAGAGTACCCCGACTCACTCGCCTCATTCTACTCACATCCCACTGGCCCATGAGCATAGCCACATGGCCACTTAGCTGCAAGAAAGGCCGGGAGTTTAGTTTGCAATTGGGTGGCCAGCATGGAGACCATGCTGAGAGTGGGGAAAGGGGAGGGAGAAGGGCTCTGTTAGTAAAAAGGAAAAAGAAAGAATAAACATGGAGAGAGAGTTTGCCACAGACAAGATGATCCTGAAAGTCTTTTTGGCTCTTCAAACAGCCATTACACAATCTTTCCTAAGTATTGACTTCATCTTGTTGTCATTTCTTTACTCCAAGTAGTCCATTTTGTTGTTTGGCACATTTCGCAATCCACAACTCACTGTGATCTTGAATCTCCCTGACATATTTCTCATGGACTGGCTAGGTCATGTGCCTTTTCCCCCATCCTTTGCATGACCACCGGTAAAACCTGAGCTAACCAGCAAGCTTTCCAGGTAGTTCCATGATTTCTCTGTTGCTTTCTCTTTTCTTCTCCATTGCTATTATTTCTGGTCATTGGTTGGATTGTCACATGCCATGGAATCTCTTCGGCTATTTTCTGGTATTTGTCCCCTGGTAATCTCCTTTCCTCATAGCTGAGGCATTTATCTGGCAATGCCCGACATCCTCCTTCCTTCATTTCTCCCAAGGCTCCCACCCCACGTCGGGCCAGGGCAGCTGTTCCCACGTGGCTTACCCCCACCTTGTGAAAGCTGAAAAAGACTGAAGCAAGTCAATTTCACAGAGGCTTGATTTTCACCAGACTATTCCCCATTACCTCTTCCTTGGCCTAGAGGGAAATTTCAGCACTTTCATAATTGATCTCAAAATGACCATGGCAATATCCACGTTTCCCAGGGGGATTTTTTTTGGTTTGTTTTGTTTTGTTGGGTTTTTTTTTTTTGGCTGGGTTTTCTGTGAATGTACCAGCTCTGAACACTATTTAGCATTGTCCTGTCTCATCCAGCAAAGGCAGCCAACCCAGCACCAATAACGACCTTGATAGCATTTCAGCAGTGTATTTCTTGACTCTAAGCCACTTTCTCTCTTCTTTATTTTGATATTCCTGTTGCTGATGATGGAGAAGAACAGGAACCTTGCCTGGATAAGAGAGAGAGAAAACAAATGGTGCAGTGCGGAAGGAAAGGGGAAGGCGCCAAGGAGAAAACTGAAAAAGAGCAGAGGCTTGGCTGGAGCGAGCGGTCTGGGGCCACGGTGAGCAAGCGACGGCTGCAAAGGAAGGAGGTGCAGCCAGCTGCCCAAGGGGGCCCAGAAAGCCAGAGGGCTCTGGACGGGTTAGTCCTCAAGAGTGCCCTGTGGGGTCCAGAAAAGAGAAAGGAGCCTCCGCCAGCCAGGCCTAATGAGAGAGCAGCAGCTTCTGATCAACAGATGGGGAGGGAATGAAGAACTCTGGACAGCGATTTCCAGGGTGTGGGTGAGAAGACAGCCAGTCCTAGGCAAGTAGAGCTGGCCAGGAACCGCCAGTCCATGGGGACAGCTCAAGAGTGCTGCCTTTTGGTGGTGAGGGGACTAGAGAGACCCAGCAACTATGTGAGGCTCAGCAGAGGGAGATGTGGCAAATCTTTGCTCTGCAAAGTTCGCTCCTGACCATTCATGTTTTTCAAGGGAGTGGGTAAGGGAGAGATTGGTGCTGAAACAGGAAAAGAGAGTCCAAAGGGAGTCTCCCATTTCTCTGCATCAGAGGCTTGATATTAATAGTGATGGTTGAAGCGAGCCTGAAGTTCCCCTGGTTTGAGTTTTGTTTAGGCCAAAAACAAATATTTGAAACCGTTCACATTGGAACATAGAACTGGGCCACATTCTCCCTATTTTGATCAGTTCCAGGCTTTGCGGGAGAAGGAAGGGGTCAGGGCAGTAACGCTCTGGATCTGTTGCAGCCTCTTCTCTATGGAAAGAAGAACCTCTTCTCTTACAACATCTCCTATTTAAAGTGGTACTGTGGTCTGATGAGAATCGAGGCCACAATGTAGCCTCCTCTGCTATGCTCTCCAGGAAAGTGGGGAGGCAGAAACCCCATCTCCACGCCGTCAGCTGAGGAGTGAGGTTGCAGAGGAGCCCCGAAATATCGCCCAGAAAGACAAGAGTGTGATGAGAAAGACGTGAGGACAGGACAGAACATTTACAGGCACAATTCTCAGGGGGACCACCTTCCCAGACTCTGCCCCCCTGACTTTCAGAGGGAGACAAGCCCCATTTTCCACTCTCATTAAGCCCGACAATTTTCTCATTATTCTAGAATTCCTCAAAACTCTGGAGAAGCCCGTGAGAGACTTCGTGTCTCGGCAACCAGAGGTACAAGCAGGTTTCCCAGGAGCTGAGAGAGCCAATCTCTCTGTGAGCTTCCCTGCACCCCCACACGCACTTTACAGGTGAAATCGACTTTTTTAATGTGGCTGCTTTGAAAAAGAAGTACTTTCCAAAAGGATGGTCCACTATGTCCTGTTGGGGCTGGAGCAAGTGCAAGTGAAGGTGAGAGGCCATCCTACATGATGTGCCTGGTGGTCACGGCCGGGAGGGTCGTGCACTGACTGGAGGTGAAGGGCCGGCCTCTCTTCAGACTTGGACATGGTATGAATTTACTCCACAAATCTTGAGCTCAAAAAACAACACACTTTTAAATTTTTCTAAATGAGCTTATACCTAATTCATTCTTCAAGAGAATTTCAATTCCTTTTGGGTCCAAAAAGGAAAAAAAAAATTCCTGGGATTTACATAATCCAGGAAATGGGGAAGGGCCTCTTGTCTTCAGCGACCCCTGGTAGATCCCTCTTGGATGCTCAATGTCCAAGCCACGGCGACCCTCCTTAAGACTGGGGCCTCTGCTGGTCTGGGCCCTCTGCCTCCAAACCAAGAAGAGAGCTTCAAGAACCTGGGGCCAGGGAAGTCCAGCCCCACATAGCACAGAGCCCGGCTGTCCTGGAGAGGAGGTGGGGAGCACCGCTTATTCTTTCAGAAAGCTCCTACAGCCTGAGTGGGGGAGGAGGGGAAAGAGGGAATGAATTCCTCAGTCAGGCTGCATGGGTGAGCCCTGTGTAGGGCAACAGCCTCCTCCTCCCCAGCAGTGATCTCCCGACTCCCTGTGCCCTGGGGGGAGTGGGCGAACATGTGGGATCCCAGCTGTATTCCCCTCCTGGTCATCACACAAAGGCGCTGACTGGGGGAGCCGGGGAGGCCCATGTAATCAGGGCCCCTTCCCCAAGCCCTGCGCCCTGCTGAGGGACAGCCTTTGCCTAGAGACTGGGACAGCCCTGGACCCAGAGGTCTGTATGCCCCTTGGGTGTCAGCACCTGACGCACCTAGACAAGGTCAGTCACTGCTTGGAAGTACTGCTCCGAGCTCTGTGACATTTACACTCAGCACAGGGGACCCAAGCGGAAGAGAGAGATGGGAAGAGGCCTGGGCACCCTGGGAGCCGTCCTCCCGCAGCCCAGCAGGATGGAGGGCGGCCAGCGTACTTGAAGGCTGGGACCTGACTCAGCCGTCTCTGTGGTGGGTCAAGCAGGGCCAAAGCAGGGCACTTCTCCCTGGGGACAGTCCCTTCCCAGAAACCTCTTCTACAGTTGGGCCAACGTGCTCAGCTTACTGGAAAAACACATACACTCACACACAACTCTGAAACAGGAGTGGAGAAACCTGGATTGTTGTCTTTTTAAATGACCTTTAAATGAGAAAAATACATAATTTCTCTCCTCTGGTGCTCAGTTTCCCCATCCCTGGAATACCAAGTCTTGCTTTGAGTAACTAGAGGATGCACTTACTGAGACCGATGAAGCGGACATGAAAATCACTCACACGCCGCAGGAAGGCAAACGAGAAGGGAGCAGGAGCCCTGCCGCAGCCGGGCCCTCCCCCGCTTTCCCTCGCACCTGCTCCCGCAAGTAGAGGAGAGCGTGGGCGTCCTGAGGAAGCCAGGGAGTCACAGGCACTCGTGTGGACACAACACCCAATGTCTTTTGTTTCCGCTTGACAGGGGTGGATAGATGACCTCCTTCAGTCTTCCCAAACTTCCAACCATGGTTTCCCCAAGGGTCAGTTTGTCCCTCTGGGTTGGGTCTAGTGATGATCCTTGTCCCCACCCCTCAGGAGCCACTCAGAGACAGCAGCCCTTTTGGGTTGACCCCCTAGAAGCCTTCCTCCCTCTCTGGTCACACCTGGATCAGGTGCCCAGCTCTGGGGAGAAAAGAAACTGGGGGGGGGGGCTTTGGCTCTGGAGGCCAGAGGGGGAGGACAGTGAACCCTCAGGTGGCTCCCCCCACCCCAGCCAGAGCAGAAGACTTGGACTCTAAAAATAGCTGCATGACGTCGACCCCAGAACAAAGGCTTCTTTGGCTCCAGGAGTAAAAATTCTCAGCTTGGAATTCCACTGAAGGCTTTGTTACAAATACTTTACATGACAGAATCTATTAATATCTGCAGTTAATTGCTCCCAGTTTTGTAATCTCTGTGGCAAAAATTCCAGCCAGTTCAATTAAAGGGAGTGGATTTGCTCTGTCAGGGGGCCTCCCAAGTTCCTGTACATTAAGTCACACTTAGTATTTTACCCAGCTCAGCAGCCTGTTGCTGTGACTCGGTCTAAAGTCTCCGTTCACAGACCAGCCCGCCGGCTTCCCTAAACCATCAAGTAGGGGGTGACAACAGAGAACTGGGGAGGGGACACAGAGAGAAATGCACTTTATCAAGGCTTAAACTGAGGCAGAGTCTGGGACACGAAGCATCATCTAGTGAGTTTGCTTTTGGTCAGATGCAAGGAGAAGTCACCGAGAGTCCCACCCAGCCTTATTGTTTATAAATTGGGTCGATCAACATCTACCCTCTGGCTTTCACTAGGGAAGCTCTAGGCCTCGGCAGGGTAGGCAGGCTCTCTGTTCTCTCTCAGGAAGACCCAAGATCTTCATGAGCAGCCAGGATGGAAAATAAATTTAAAAAATGGTGGCAACAGCCTTCAGCCCACAGCTCTGGCTAGTGGAAGACAAAGACATAATTTGAAGACAAGGATAGCTTCAAATTTGTATTTGTAAAGGCTTTCTGAATGCAAATGTAAAACTTTATTTAAACAAATATGGATTGTTTCTTTTAACTCACCACAGGTAGGGGCCAGGCAACTGACAATCGTTGAACACCTGTTGCCCCAGGAATCGCCTGAAACAGCTAAGATCAGCGAAAGGAAATGATATTACAGTTTAGGAATATTCCCAGATTTGACTGGGACCCACACATAGATTCAATGGCCACGTACTTAAAAGCAGAATGAATACTCAACCCAGCCAACCACTGTTGTTTGAATGAAGATGGAAATGCTCTTTTAGATCCTATTTCCTGGTGCTTTTTTGTTTTCTTGTTTGGTTGGTTTCTTTTCTAATTTATTATTTTTTCATGCATACTCATTCATTCAGAAGTTTTTCAGGTGCTATTTATATTCCAACTTCTTTGTTAGGTGCTGGGAATTCAACGGAGAGCAAAGACTGCCAGAATTCCTGTCCTCCTGGAGCTTAGAGTCAGACCAGGAGGCAGCAGTGCGGGGGCGGGGAGGCAGCTGGCGAGCAGAGATCTCCAGAGCACACCAGGAGATGCTGTGTCGTATGTGGTGGCTTCTTTGGTTGGAGGGATTTGATTTTTTTTATCGTCTTGGAAGACTGGCATCTGAAGATGGTGGTTTAGGGTATAGTTCTTTTAAAACGTGAATTTTACTTGTTTTGCTCCTAATAAATGACATCTTGGACTGTAACTGAAAGCTCCTCTTGGCTGAAACTGCTCTAATGATGTCTCCCGAACTGTTTGGAAATGTCAGGAAGATGAGCACATAAGCTGCTGTCACCAGTTCAAGTCAGAGCTCAAGAGTAACCTGCCAGTGACCTCTGACGCCGCACGCACCGCCTGTGCTTGCTTCTCCATTGCCAGGCTCTGCCGTGGTCCTCATGGAGCATTCGTCTGGGTGACTGCCCTGGACAGATGTCTCTTTGGGGGGGTGATGGCATTTCCCTGGGGACTGAGCTGTACCCTGGCACCTCACACCAAGAGATGACCCCTTGGAGGGCATATCAGCACAATCTCCTTCCTCACATGTTCGCTAGTTCCTGAAGTTCAGCGCAGCTCCTTGTGCTAAGGTGTGGAGACTGAAGCCCGCTGAACACCGCCCCTAGTGTTTCCTCCCCAGCCCGGGGAGCAGCTGCTTCAGAGACAGCCCTGGCCTGTGCAGACTCTCGAGACTAAGACGCTACCATTTTGTGGGCCTCCCAACCTAAGCCACCATTAGCACTAGCCTTCCTTCCCTTCACCCACCAGAAGGGAGCCTCCCAGTGCGTCCCCTTTGAGTCTCAGGACCCTGGGCTGCCGAGCCCAGAGAGAGCGGCTGTCTGAGGGAACAGCTGTCTGCGGGGGCTCACTTGTGGAGGAGGTGCGGGCAGCGGGGCCGTCTAAGCTTCCAGGCCGCACCACCCTCTATCCCTCCATCTTCTGGAAACCTGGATGTGGGTTTTCTATTTACCCTCTGAAGAAAATCAGTTCCAAGAATAGAATTGGAAGGGTTCCTAAAAGCTGTTAATACTCATCCTTCACTATTTTATAAATCTTCTCTAATGTGTCCTCTTACTAAAGCCAAACAGACACATTTCATAGTCCTCTCTCCTTCCTTTTTTCCTCCCTTTCTTCTCTTCTACCTTCGCGCCTCCCTCTCCCCTTAGTGGGGGGCGCGGTGGGGGGGTGTGACGGGGCACGTGGGTCTTAGACTTTCTGTTTATGCATAGCAATTATTCTCAAGGCAACAATTTCCCCAACAACAATGTAATTATGAAATATTACCCAAACACATTGGGTATTATTGAATGTGCCATTTCTGAATCCTGGCCAAGGGCTTTGGCAGAAACAGGACTCAAAGGAGGAAAAGCAGGAGAAAAATTATGAACGTGTCTCCCCTTCAGTCCCGCTGCTGAATTAAACCACATGTAAGCTTTCTGGAAGTGCACGGCAGAAAGAAACAGCTCCGAAGCACATGTTTCCAGGCAGAGGTCTTTTCTCTGGGATTTTGAAAATTAGCGGCTGAAACAATATAACATGAAGTTCAGGAGCATGTGGAAGTGATTAAGTACTGTTGCCATGTATAGTAAGAGTTGTTAATCAGCACCTTACTACTGGCTACTTGGAGACGGGATCTGAGTAAACATGGAGCTGTGCTCAGCAACTGAACCAGGGGTCACCGGGACCCTGGTCATCAGGGGCAACACTTGTCCTTGGAAAAGAGCTGGAGTTAATGACATGACAGATGCCTTAGTAGAACAAGCCCTAGAGGGCTGGGAGAAAAGGGGCTTCATCTACAGGGCTGCCGTGATGTGTCCTTGGGGCTCAGAGGAGGTATTTCTTCCTGCCCTAGCACCGAATCATCACAAAGAGGCACCCAAAAGCTAGAGTGTGTTCAGTCTTCTTGTATTCCAGTCATTTATTCATTTGTTCATTGACAAATTTACTCATAAATATATTTAAGTGGTATATTTATTGAGTAATTACTATGAACACGTACTATAGACAATATAAAGATCCGGTCCCTACTCTGGAAAAACTTACTGAACTTACTACCTAATGAAAGCAGAAAACCTATAATTAGAACACGCTAAATTAACAATACAAGACATGACACAGGAAACATATATGTAAAAGTAAAGGAATAATGCAGACCAGAAACTTTCAAGGACTTTAGAGAAAGAAGGTAGCATCACTGGTCCACAGTACCCTGAAGAGGATGGGATTAAGTTGGGCTGTGGATGGATGAAAGAGAGAAGCAGAGGCATCCTAGGTGGGATAGGTCAGCATATAGTGGTGGCTAAACCCTTCCTCTTTTGGTCCATAAGCCTGACATTGATACAAAGATAGCCAGAGACGATTACATTAAAATGAGGCCATTCATCTACTCTGGTGTTTTTATAAGAAGAGCAAACACCAGGGATGCACACATAGAGAGAGCCGACCACATGAAGGGGCAATGAGAAGGGAGCCATCTCCAAGCCAAGGAGAGAGGCCTCAGGGGAAACCAAACCTGCTCACACTTTGATCTTGGACTTCTGGCTTTCAGAACTGTGAGGAAATACATTTCTGTTGCTTAAGCCACCCTATCGGTGGTATTCTGTTTAGGCAGCCCTAGTGGACTAATACATACTGCTTTTCACATTTTATCTGTTGATGTAAATTACATGTGAATATCCATTAGTCCATTAATGGATTGTGAAATGTTAATCCATGCTTATATTCCTAGGATATACCGAAGTTATTTATAATATATATTTAGTGCATTTAACTTAGAATTTTTATATCTATGTTCCCGTGTAAGATTGTCCCAAATTTCCTTTATTATATTGTTTATATATTGTTTTGATATTAAAAATAAAGGAATCTCAATAAAATGAGCTGAGGGCCATTCTGTTTTTCTATTTTATGGAGAAATTTAAATAACATTCAGTAGAATTCACCTATAAAGTCACTGAGCCTGGTAAGTGTGTGTGTGTGAGTGTGTGTGTGTATGTGTGTTGGAGCATGTGGTGAAAGAGAGTAATTTTTAAAAAATAGTGACTCGACTTTTATAAAGGTTACAGGCATAGTCAGGTTTTATATTTCTTTCTGAGACAATTTTGTTGAGTGACATTTCCTAGGGATTTTAAAATTTTGTCTAAGACAATTATAGAAGAACTAATTGGACTGCTAAAGAATACATAATATATACATATATATTATCTAGGAAATTGGATGGAGATACATATAGATATAGATATAGATATAGATATATATGACAAGAGGCAGAGAAAGAGAGGGAGAGACTAGAAGCACTTCCAGAATGGTGGATAATAACCTCTGAAATCTGGTTCTCCATGAGAACACTGGAAAAATGTCAAAATCAATCTTTTTAGAACTCTGTAAATTAACTAAGGCTTGCATAATCAGAGGAACTTTTAATTCAAGAAAAACAATTGAAACTCAGTAAGAAAAACCTTCTGTTTTATGCCATTTTAATTTACTCTGACCCCATTCTCCTCTCCCAGCTCTGCTACAGGCTTGAAAACCGTAGTCTCACACTATGGTAGCTGGGAACACCATCAGCCTGGCAGCTAATACATGGGGCAGAACGAGTCTGGACCTCCTCAACTGTCCCGCCCCCAGAGAACTGTCAGTTTGACAGTCTGGCAGCTTACTGAAAAGCTCCGTTCTCAGAGATTGTCTTTACTTCATTGGATTGGAGCCCCCTCTGTTTGAACAGCCTTATCCAGGGCATTTGTAAAAACAATCAGTGGCAATTATTTAAAATTGCAGCTGCCTGGGGCAGTGTTACACTTGTAATAAGAGGCAAACAAAAAAATCTTAAAGGAAAACTTGAAGAGTTAGTTGTCCATAGGGGGCTTTAAAAAACTCCAATAACTCCTGGAATGTAGAAGGCCCCAGGCATACAGAGGTCTGTGCACTAGCCCAAGAATGGCCGGAGGCCTTCGTCTGGTTGACCTGAAAGCTCTGTGCGAGCAGGAAGAAAAGGCTAAGGCAGAGTTGTGAACTGCCAACTAGAGCACTGAAATTTGCTCTGACACATACACCTAGAATCCTACAACAAGACGGGGGACACACTGGCCCGTGGCATTTCAGAAAACCTCTGTCCAGTCATCAGCTGGCCCCTAAACAACCATGCCAGGAATCCAGTGGCCACACACAATGAAGGATACAGACTTTACAGAATTGGTTCAGAAAAGTCACAAAGCAAATGCCAACAATGATAAAGTACTGGAAGGGGAGTGAATCTGAATTCCAGAGTTACTATGTTACATTATTTTAAATATTCTGTTTTCAACAACAGAACACAAGACATGCCAATGAACAGAAATGGACAGTCCATACACAGGAAATAAAAAAAGCAGTCAATAGAAACTGGAACTTCATAGACAAAGACTTTAAATCAGCTATTATAAATATGTCTTTAAAAAACAAAAGAAACTATATCTAAAGAATTAAAGTATAAGAACATTTCACCATGATGATGGCTCATAACATCAATGTATTAAACATGCTAATTCAACCCAAATTATTTTATAGAGTTGATGAAATACCAGTCTAAGTATTAATAGGTTGTTTTAATGGACTTAAAATTTAATTCTAAGTACTATATGGGAGAACTAGCAGTCAAGAATAGTCGAGGAAACTTTAAAGAACAAACTGAAGATGGGGATTGCCCTACAGTTGTAAAAATTTATTTTAAACTATGTTAATTAAGAAAGAGAAATGTTGGCACAGGAACAGATAGGTGTAGAAGAGATTAGACAGTGCGCAGGCAGCCGCAGACATCCACGGAAACTTGTTCTGTGACAGAGTGAGTGTTCAGTCCTCGGAAAACAGGAAAGGTTAAACAAGATAAGCCAAAGTCATGAAGAATCTGAGAAAAGGAAAATACAAATGACCAACAAATATATGAAAATGCCCCACACACCTATAGTCAAGGGAATAAAAATCAAAACCATAATGGAATACTTGCATACTTAGAAGACTGTGAAAATTGATGTCTGATAATATGATGAACTGGCAACATAATGGAGCAATGTCTTGCTTTCAGGAGTTTAATTTGAACAACCACTTTATAGATTGACCTAACAATACATAGTCAAGTTGAAGGGTGCATACTCTGCAACCCAGCCCTTCCATTTCTATGGATATATCTTAGAAAACCTGTTACACAGGTTTCTCTGTGTGATCATAGGAAGTACAAAACATTTCTAACAGCACTATTTGTAATTGGAAAAACTGGAACTAGTCTAAATTTCCAAGAAATCTGTCTTATTTGCTAATAAAGTCTCAATACCTAGAATAGTGCCTGGCACATAGTATTGCTCAGTAAATATTTGTTGAATCAATACATCAATGTAAAAATGGACAAATTTGCAGAAAGACATTCTTACGTACCTCCATCCATCAGAAACCTAAATAAGAAAAAAGAACTTTTGATAGAACTTCCAGTGTTGTCTCTTAGGCTGGTTCAATCTGGAATTTTTCTCCTTAAGGTCTAGTAGTTTGTGATTTATCTCTTCTACTGCAAAGTGAAAAGAAACTTTCTTGCAGCTACTCATTTTTCTGCCTTACTTTATTTCTACCAAAAATAGCTTTTGCAGCCTTCTGGACAAAAATAATTCCTCCCAAAACAGATTTTTCACCAAAACATACCTTCACCAAACTAACCACATTTTCTAAAATTTAACTTGGTTATATATTATTAACTATGGCGTCAAGTGCCAGTACTTCTGTGGCCATATCTGTCAACAAGCCTGAATGAATGGAGTGAGATCCTGAGAGCTGGCCATGTGGCACTACAGATCCCAACTCACAACCAGAAAACTTCAGCGAGGACATTGATGCTAGAAGACCTCCTTGACCCAGCCCTTCAGGATAAGCCATTGCAGTCAGCTGCATGGAATCCCTGGTCCTGGTGTCTCCAACTGGGTGCAGAGAGAAGCTGCTTGATGAAATTCAAACCTTTCAGAAGTGATCAACATGAGCTATTTGCCTACAAAGAATTCCTTCTACAGGGAATCACATTGATATTCAGAAGGCTGGGCTATGCTATATGCAGCTTATCCAGGAATTCTTCACATGAAAGAATTGGCAAGAAGCTCTGTCTGGTGGCCAGGATTTAATCCTGAAATTGAGAAGGCAGAAGAGTGGAGTTTGAACCAAACTAGCCAAGGGAAGTGATCAAGAAGCCTGGGGCAATCACTTCTATTTCTTTCTCAGGGATCAGAAGTGGGGAAGAAAGTCTTGGTTTTGATCTGCTTCTCTGGCAGACAGCTCCTGATTGTGGTTGAGTATAGCTCCTGCTGTATCAATCGCTAAGCCAGTGACAACAAGACATAGTGGTTTCTGACCGGATCTGCATTTATCTTACAGATGTATCCCTGAACTATCTCCATTGTTTTTTAAAGTCTTTGCTCAAATCATCTTACTACAAAGGCATTGCAGATATCCTCTGATGAATTGTTGAAAGGGACTAGCTAAGAAAACGCGTCTGGTTTCTTATTTCAGATTTAAAAACTGCAGTCATTCTTGTTGAATTATTAAAGAGAAAAATCTCAGATATTGCCTATTAGTTCCAGTCAGACTTAGATGAGACCTTACAACACAATCAAGAATATATTATGGGCCCTGGCTGGTGTGGCTGTTGGTTGGGCATCAACCTGCAAACTAAAAGGTCACAGGTTCAGTTCCTGGTCCAGACACATGTCTGTTGCCAGTTTGGTTCAGGACCCATATAAGAGTCAACCAATTGATGTTTACTTCTCACATTGATGTTTCTTTCCCTTTCTTTCTCCCTCCCTTCCCCTTTCTCTAAAAAATCAATAAGCACATCCTAGGGTGAGGATTAAAAAAAAGAAAGAACAAAAAAGGATATATGAGTGACATGTAAAAAGCTCTCTTAAAAAATGTATTCTGAATGCTCCTTAATGATGCTCCTGCACCTATTTTATTCTCATTTTTACCACTAATGTTGGCATTGTAGAAACTATGGGATATGAGTTGATATGGGCTCCTGACACCAAAGTTATGTCAAACCCCGTGACATGCAAAATCCAGAATCAGACAGACCAAGGCAGCATTGCCATAATAAGAACTCTTTATGGAGAACCCGAGCACCCACCATTTTTTAGGCACCTTATATAATCTCTCTCTAATTCACACATCACCACAGTATAGTATCTCCATCCCCATCTTCACAGGTGAGGAAATGAGCTTAGAAATATTAAGTAACTTACCCAAGGTCACAAAGGTACTCAGAATTACAATCCAAACCCAGGTTTATTTCCCCCCAAAACTCATTGCACTAAGCACACTAATCTTCAGAATAAATACTCATCATCCCTCCTTGAGAAAACTGCTCAATCCACTGCACCCACATAAGGAATAAACCTTCAATGCTTTCTTGTATGTGTTGCCCTGCTGTGAACAGGCTGTTGGTACCTCTGGCCAGGTTGGCCAGTCTATAAGTTGAAAAGTGGCATATTGACTCTCTCAGACCAAAAAAAACTACCCAGAAAAAATAGTGAGGATTCACCTGAGCCAATCAAATTCTCTTTCTCTTGCATTTTAACAGGAGGTATAGGGAAAGAGGGTCAATAGCTAGTTTTGAGGAGAAAGGGAGGGCACTTGAAAAGTGCACAGAAAGACAACACAGGAAGAAGACAAGCCGTGAAAGTCCAAGAGTTAGCAGAATCAGTGAGTAAGTCAAAGATCTGAGTCCACAGAAGCAAACATGCACAAAGAGTGGAGGATGAGATAGATGATTGGTAGTCACCTGAGTGCTAGAAACAGAGACTGAGTCGCCATAATTGTAGGGCACCAATAAGGGCCCAGGCTGGGGAGGAGAAGGAGGGAGAAGATAACCTAGTGACTGGAACTGCATCTTTCCAGTTACCAAACTATGTTCCCATGTCTTTGAGGCCAGCTCTACAGCCCTCTCCAGGGATACCGTGACATTCCTGTCTCCCTTATTGCATATGTATCCTTGTTCTATATCCTCAGTCACCCAGTGACCAAAGAAGGCAAATTAACACATCCTCTTTCCCTTACATGGTGTTTTTCTTGGGTCAAGAGACTGCGAAGTCGGGACCCTACTGTAACCTGGCCAGGGAAGATGCCCAAGCATTTCTCTTGAGCCAGCAGTCTCCTGAAGCTTCTCTGGCACCCAAGAGGAGAGCTCTAGTCACAACTGCTGAAGGTGCAGGTATCTGGCATTTTCATACAACACAGAGGCAACCTCAAAACAGTGCTAAAAGACTTAACTAATGGAAAAGGGATAGGCAATTCTGCGTTTTGCTCTTTGTTTCCTTCTGCGATTGTGGGCATCTGATCCTTGCAGGTCCCTGAAGTTGTAGGCTTCAGAGATACATGCTTAGTGCTGCCTCCTGAGTTTTGCTTGAGTGCATAGCTGTTCTTGAAGGTCTGCTTGCCCCCTGAGCCTTCCTTGCTACTTTGAGAAAGCCGAAATTGAGGAGAGGATTTTCTGGTCAGGAATAAGATTGAGAGAACGGAGATGAGTGAAGGTCAAAAACTTCATTTGAGACCCAGAGAATGGGGAATTTGTGAAAGAACATGCTCTTCCTCCTCCCCACAGCATGGGGATCTGCCTCCGAAAGAGATGCGGAATTCTCATCTGCCCTGACTTGAGTCAGAAGTGTCTGCCAGCAGCACGCTTGGGCACAAAGGACCAGGCACATCGTTCAAACTATCTTTGAACATCAAAGAGCCCATGGCCTTCTGGGTGAACTTGGAGGAAAAGGGAAACAGGGGAGCTCGGAGCCCCTGTGTTGATGGTATAAAGATCAAACGGGACCCAATGAAACATAATGCTTTCCTTTATCTCCTGACTCCAAGAATCTTCAGACTGCCCGCCATGCCCCGAAGCTGGGGAATTAGGAAGGCATTGAGGTGTCTTTCTTCATTTGGGGAGACAGCACAATGCCAAAATTATAACTCCCAAGGAAAGCCTCACAAAGAAATCCTAGGATTTTCACTTTCCCTGCTCTGGGGGCAGCTTTTTCCTCTGAGAAGTCTCACGCCATCATTGCATTTCCCTTGCTTCCTTCTCCAGGGCCCTTGCCTCTCTGTCACTTTAACTCTCTTGGGACTCAGTACCCAGCATAGAGCATGGCCTAGAGATAGCACCATAAGCATTTACAGAATAAAAGGGTAATAGAGAAACACGAGTCAAACGTCTGTTGGAATGGGCATTTATAAGCACGGTCATTCTACTTCCAGTCTCGCATCCTTTTGCTCAACTTCAGCGAATGTATCTGCATATTGGCCATGTGCCTGTGCATGTGGGAAGGCAAGAAAAACTGTAGACACCGCACCTACACCAGGAGCCTTTAATTTACCAAAGGAAGTGACATATGAACCCAATTACAGAAATGTGTGTGGATTTTCAAACTGTCATGGAGGGAACACTTGTTAAAACTGCAGGTTTCCCCATCCTCCACTCACCAGGGCTTCTGATTCAGATAGAACTCCAAAATTGAAATTTTGAGCCAACTCCCCATGTAATGCAGAGGCTGATATAAACCAGTCTGCTCTCAGAGAAACACTAATTTGTGGAGGAAATGGACTCATTAGGTAGCATTGTAGGCCTTACCTGATCTTTTCAGTGGTCTTTCCCATTAGCCCAGAAAACCTTTCCAGCCTCCTCACTGCCCCCAATGGACTGGTGACTCTGAGCTCTAGGTTCCATACTGCACAATGGCCACCCACTTGGGTCTCAGGACAGGCATTTCTGGCAAAATGACAGAAAAGGCTCAGCGAAACCATTCATGGGAGCAAAGTAACACCCTGGGAGAACCAAACCCATCCCGTCCCTCACACCCCTGCTTAGCTCCTGCAGCATCTTCTCGGGTAAGAGGTAGCCAGGCACAGCAGGCTGGGTGGTCAGAAGCAAGAGGCACTGTGAGGGTGGGCTCTGGCAGTCGAATTTCTCCCCCAATGCCCTCCCCTGCAGCTCCTGGAGAGTAGGAAACCTGTAAATAACAATTCAAAGAACCATTTCATGAAAGCTGGGTAGTAATTAGGGACCAAGGAGCACTTTTCCAACACACTTAACACCAAAGCAAAAGGAAGAGATGCCCCACCCCCACGTTGCCCAGGTCACAGCCTAGGGTTTGGCCTGTAGGGGTAAGAAGAACCATGCAGGGGTGCACTCACTCATGAGGACTTGGGAGACCATCTGGGATCTCTCAGAAACACTGGAGAGGAGGTGGGGTAGGGTCACGGGGTGATCAGGGGAGCACCGCCATTAAATTTGGGTCATTCCTATTTGTTACCCCCAAATGAACAAAATTCTAAAATCTGTCTCAAATCCACCTGCACTTCTGCCTCGTCTTTTCACGACCATCCAAACAACGTTACCTTTGGTCCTCCCATCTCCCATTTCTTCACTCTCCATTCTGTTCATTCTACTGGGCCATAATTATTTTTTAACTGTAAGTTGGATCATTTTACTTCCCTCCTTAAAACTATTCAATAACTGTCGCCTCCAGGACAAAGTCCGAACTCCAATGGATGATGCTTCAGAGCTTGACTCAAGTGTAAGGTCCTCCTCTCTCCTGACTCCCCTGGGTGGAATGGATAGTTTCTTCTTTGTCTCTGCTATGTTTTGTACCTTTTTAAATGAAAATACCAATCACATTTTGTGGCATTTATTTATTTCCCTGATTCTCCTAGACTGGAATCTCCCTGAGGGGTGCACTCTAGGAGTTGAGTCCATGTTTAATGAATTCATTCAATAACAACCTCACGTGAACCCTATCTGGGGCGTTTACCTCCTTGCCCCTCAACACACTCTCATCCCCACTGTTGAATCTTTGCTTCTCTTTTCCTCCCTGAAATATTCTGTTCTCTTTTTTTTTCTTATTCTTCCTTTTACTTCTACAGTCATTTCCTATAACCAATAACAGTGATACATCAAATCCTGGAGAGAATATTCTGCCATTTGTAGTTGCTTCTGCTGACTCTTTCTCGCAATGGCTGGCCTCCTCGTGTGGTTTGTAATTCTGGATAATTAACAAATCATGTATTTGGTAAGATGCCATAAGGCACTACCAATCAAGAACCAGTTTAAGTTAATTTTCTAGTTTGAAGTTTCCTGTACAATCAATACAAATAATATAAATTTAAACTCCAGTCCCATGTAAGTAGACCTAGCTACAGTAACAGATTCACAGGGGAGATAGTTTTCTTTTTTCATTTAGAGCCCAACCTAATAAAGCAAGTTTCCCTGACCACTCTCCTTTGCCAGAGGCTACATCCTCCTAGTCCACACTTTCCCTGGGGATCCTGTTTTATGTGTGTGAGGATTGTCTCCATTCTATGTTCTCACTGCGTGTGGGCCCAGCATCAGAAGATTTATAAAAGACATTAAACTCCAAGGTCAGAGATTGGCAAATTCAAGCCTACTTCAAATCGAATCCTCCTGTACCCTTTTGTTTATGTATTACCTATGGCTGCACTTCTGAGTAGCTGCAACAAAGACCCATATGGACTCATAAAGTGAAAAATATTTGCTAGCTGACCCTTTACAGAAAGTGCTTATTAACCCCTGCTCTAGACAACCAGAATGACCAAAAGCACCAGCAACTCTCTTTGTTTTAAGCCTCTGGCAATGGTTCTCACCTTTTTGCAAGCTCAGGGATGCATTTTAAAGGAACCCTGTGTCCAGCAGGTTTAGCTGTATTGAGTGGGGAGGTTTTCTAGGATACCTAGTCTATCTAATTGCCAGATGCTAAAATTAGCCTCCTCTTTCTTTTCAGCTTCTTAAAATCCTGATCACCTATGGAAGTCTAACACAGAACATTTCTCCTTCACAAAGCCCTCCTCTGTGATTTCGGTTCCTGGTAATAAATGTACCTCATATCTAAGCTTCTAACATCCTTGCCAAGTATATAGCCTACCATTCAGCAGTTGTGTGTGTGTGTGTGTGTGTGTGTGTGTGTGTTTAATTGCTTTTCAGCTGCATTGAGCAGGTAATTATTCTCTTTTGTGGGGTCACCAGCATCTTTAGAACAATGTTTATTATTTCGATCAAGACCTGGTTTAGAGATTGAGCGCAGACTGGGAACCAAAGTGTCCCAGGTTCGATTCCCAGCCAGGGTACATTCCTGGGTTGCAGGCCATAACCCCCAGCAACCGCACATTGATGTCTCTCTCTCTCTCTCTCTCTCTCTCTCTCTCCCTCCCTCCCTCCCTTCCCTCTCTAAAAATAAAATCTTAAAAAAAAAAGAAACCTATTCATTTTTTAAAAAAAGACCTGGTTTAGAGAATTGGAGTAATCCTGAGGTGTTACAGAGCTCTAAATCTGATGGGGCAGAGGGTAGTAGTAAGTGTTCAGGCTTTGGGTTTAGATACCACCAGGTTCAAATCCCAGCTCTTCACTTACTAACTAGCTGTATGATCTGAAGCAATTACTTAACCTTTCTCAGTTGGGGTTGCTTCATGTATGAAACAGATAGTGTCATACCTTGCTTGGACAATTGGGAGACTTAGGGAGATTGTACGCACAGTGTCTGGCACAAGTAGGCCATCAGTAGGCCATCATCACATTGTTATGGAAAAGACTTGTATATTAATGATCTTGATGCCACACTTGAAGAAGACTTTGACTATTCTAATACTCTACACATCCAAGCTGGAATTTGACCTGCATTTGTATCCAAATCTGTGCAAGTTAGACAAGGAGCATAGGAAATACAGACAGAGAGAACATGGAAGGATGTATTCCTAGACCTTAAAAGAGGCAGATGTCCAACATTTTAGAACTGACCCCAGAAATTCTTTAGGGCTAGAATATGAACGGGCCAAATGAGTTAACCAAGCGAATCAACAATAAAGTATTTACTGAGTTATAAGTCTAATAGCTATCGAAAAGCGTTGGTTGATTGCTACAGCTTAGGATAACACATCTTAGTTTTACCTTTGGCACTGGCCTCCTTAAGCTCTGTTGGTGTCTGATCCCACCACGCCTAACGCCTAGCAGGCCTGAGCTCTGCCAGTCAGTCTTACTCTTTAGAGAAAAACAAATTCATTTGTTTCTTCTTTCCTTTCTCTTAGGGTTTGTAACAGAGGACATCCACCCAAAGCAGGAGCCGAAGAGGGAGAGGGGGGCAGCCTGAAGTTGCACCGTCTACCCGCAAGCTGGCTTAGACCTGCAACTTAGGCACTGGCTGGGGCTTCTAGAAGCCTAGTCTGAGGGCTCCAGGCAATGGTTTGAACTGGTATTAGCAGGGAAGAGGTCACAAATTTACCTGTGGCTCTGGCCACAGAAGAAACAAAGGAAGTTTGCTGTTGAGAAAGCCAATTCTTCCAGATAAGGGACCTTAATTCCTTTGTTAGCACCCAGCACACTGGCTGCCTGCTGGCCTCTGAAAGGCATTGCCTTGTGGCTGGCACGGCCCCCAGATCACTGCGCTGTCCTGTCCTCCCAGGGACTCCCGAACACTCACTGCTACGTGGCCTGTTCTCCTCCAGGCGGCAAAAGGGATTCTCACCTCTGTCCTCTCTCTGCCCAGACTCGCCCTGCCCACACCGCACCCCTGGTTCCCATCATTTTACTGGTCCATCCCTTCTGACTCAATCGTGGATTTTGAAATCTACTTGTTTGTGTCTCTCAGAGTGCTGAACACAGGTGCTCTGTGTTTCTGGACTGTTTTAATCAGTATTTAATGGGACACTCTGCATCTGAAAAAGGACGTCTCTGCAATCATGAATGTTTAATTTGTGCAGTATTTTATTTCAGGAATGTAAATAGATAATTTTCAAGTAAATAAAATAGCTAAACTAGGTCAGTACTATGTTTTGCTAAGTTATTTAGAATGATATAAAACAACCAATGAATTGATGGGTAAATTTGCAGTTCAGAATTTCCTAATATACAAAAAGCATTGCAAAATTAAAAGATCGAACCACAACAGAAAAACATGAAAGGGATAGGAACAGACAGGTCACAGGGAAGGAAATAAAAGTGGATCTTAAATACAGGAAATTGGGCTTAACCTCATTCATAATAATGGAAAAGCAATGTAAAATGTTTCACCTTTTAGATGGACGCACATAAGAAACTTGGATCAACATACCTTGTTGGCAGCTTTGTGAACAAGCATGTGGGAAAAGGCAAGTTCATAAGCTGGTGGAAGGGATATAAATTGGTGTCGACCTCTCTAATGTGTAATTGGGCAATATTCATAGAACTTACAACTCTACACAGCTTTGACCTGGCAACTCCACTCATAAAAAAATTGTCTAACACATGCATTCTCATATACACATGAGATAATATATGTATAAGATTATTCTTTGTAGCGCTGGTTATAATAGCAAGGAGTTGGGGAAAAAACCTAAATGTTTATCAACAAGGGTCATTGCTTAAGTAAATTGTGGTACATCCACGTAATGGAATAGTATGTATGCAGTTATAGAAAAGAGGGGAGAATTCTTAGGGAAACGTTTTATGTGGTATTAAGGACATAGGTTTAAATGAAAAACAGCAAAGTGTAGGACAATATAGAACATATCGTATTCTCATCTGTGCCCACAAAGAGGGCGGGGTTATACACAGATACTTTTATATGCATAGAATAACTCTAAGGACACACAAGAAACTTAATCTTGACTGCCTAAAGTGAAGAAAACTGGGTGTCTTGCAAAGAGGCAGATTTTTCACTGTGTGTCACATGCAGATTTTTCACTGTGTGTCATTTTTGTACCATTTGAATTTTGATCACCGAACTAAATAAAACATTGTAATCAATTGCCCCAATTGTTGATGATAAGTGACACTTCCATTGTGATCCTGAGCCCCACTAAATTCCTTTTGGAAGTCAGATGGCCCCCACATACTTGCCAGCTGCACAGTTACCCCACGAGCAGTAGCAGGAACTCAGTGCCCCGAAGTGCCTCAAAGTGCCTCGTCATTTCTGAAAGCCCTAGGGGACGGCTTCCCAGTGCCTTCAAAACCAGTCCGCATCTCTGCAACCTCTGCTCCACCCTTCTGCTCCCACTGGTCCTCCCACCTGCCCGTGCTCCCCCCAAGAAAGCCTCTTAGAGTAGGTTTGCCTCACCCCTGCCCTTTGTCTCTGTCTGGGCAACTACAGTTTCTCCCAAGAATTCCTCTCCCTGGAAGCCTGGTCCCTGGATGGCAGCAGAAGAGCCAGCAACCCTGCTGCGGGCTGGCCCTGAAGCAGCTCAGTCTGAGCACAGTCTCATAAGCTCTCCAGTATTTCTATCGGCCACTGACACTAACCTCCAGTCCCCCATCCGTAAAGATTAAACTGGCTGCACAAGCCTGACAGGGAACAGATTCCCTAACAACAAATCCACCCTCCACATTTTTGGGGGGTCTGGGTGGGTTAGATGGTGGAGGGGGGTGCTTCTTTCTCCATACATTTCTCTCCTTCAGAAGCAACACAAACAGGAGTGTCGGTGGGTGAAAGGGAATGAATGTTATTTATCCATTCTACAGCCAACCAACAATTTTTGATAATTACAATACTTACAAAGACACAATTTTGGACACCTCCTTTCTTACAAGGATCATCCCCTTAAGTACTTCCCTGGTGTCTTCCACACTGATTCTGGCCCTTTTTAGCCCAAATCCGTGAGAGCTACGGCCCTGCCCTTGTCTTCATCAGCCCATCCTGGCTGCAGCCTGCCTTCGGACGCTGTGGGAGCCTTCCCGAAACACGCAGTCGGACCGCATCTGCAGGGCTGAGCATCCTGAAGCAACGGTACTTCTCAGAGAACCCTGGGAAGCTAGAGCCCCGGCAAAGGAGGCTGGCTGGGCTGAGCAGCCTGGAAATGTATAACGCCGCGTTCTACTCGCCTCGTGGAAGTCGCCGGACTAAGTTACATGTGGGAGGGAGGCATCCGTAAGACACAGTCAAGGGGCCTGCAGGCCAATAAAGACTAAAACTCCACACAACATGGCTGCCACATAGGGCGTAAGGTGGCACGGGGCGCAAACCATGTGCAGACAGCACGCTGCGGAAGTTCGCAGAGAGAGAGCGTTCACCCAGCTGGAGGGATCAAAAGACGTCTCCGTATCTGCAATAAAATATGAAGTGGGTCTTGAGAAAATGGTAGCATTTGGATATACAGAGAAAGAAGAGAAACGGCGGAGCCAAGGCAGAGAGAAACATCTGGAACATCTGGTGGGGGGGCTCGCCTGGAACGCAGGGCCAGCGCAGAGCGAGTGGGAAGCGAGCCTGGGGTCACACTCAGGTGGCTCCAATAACGATAATCACTACCATTTGCATGGCCTTTTATAATTTCTGTAAATTGTCATTTGACCTTCGCAAGGACCCTATGACTTAGAAATTTTCACGTAAAAAAACTGGGGCTCAAAGATAGTTTGAAGTAACTCACCCGAGGTTACTTAGTGCCAAAAGTTGGTTTTAAGTTGAGAAACTACAGAGTACTTTGCATGAGAAGGCACTAAAAATACCATAAATATGTGTTGGTTGGTCCCCAGTTGCCTGCAGCTAATTTTAAATTTGTTCTCCTTCATAGTTTTAACATTCCCCTTAAGTAAATAATTTTCCAAAATTAATTTGCATTATGAGTCATTTCTTAAGGTTAAATTTTTTCAGGTAACTTTCAGGTTAAACTTCAGCCTTGATCCCCTTAAAATTATTCAAAGTGAGAATTACTGGCTGGTGAATTACTGTACGTTCCTTTAAACCAGCTCACCTGTGCCAGAGTTGCCGGCCTTACAATTTTCACAGTTGCTCTGAAGCATGTTTTGTAAAGCCCTTCAATGAGTTAGTATGATGAACAGGGAGATACTTTTTCATTTCCCCCTTTTTCTTTGGTTTTTGTTCTTGCTGTTTTGTTTTGTTTTGTTTTGTTTTTAATAAGGATCAAAAGAAAGTGAATCCAATACATATTTAAGAGAAAAGTGAATGAATTTCGTTATGACTTCTTTTCTGAAATTTCTCCACACTGTGCTGATATAATTGAACTGGGCCAATGGCAAATAATTGTTTCCCATGAGATGCCTAATGCTAAGCAGAGTTTCATTTTTATTATTTATGCTTGCCGATTTCTGTTTCCTATTTGTGAGTAGATTTTTAGTTTTATTTGTTTCATTTTGGGGTTTTTTGGGGGGCAGGGAGGTGGGCTGAATAAATCACTGCTGCAGCGAAAATGCTCAGTTCTCAAGGGCAAACCCCCGCCTCACGCTGGCACTGCCTTTTCCCAGGTCCTGGGTGTTCTGAGGAGGTTTGCTAAACAAGAGCAATGATCTTCACAGTTGTGAAGCTAGAATTTTCTAGAGCTTCAGTACTCTAGGGCTTTCTTCATTTTGTACTATAAAGAGGCACTTGGGGATAAGGATGCTGATGAGTTCATTGCTCTTCCCTTCACAGAGCCCAGATATGCACATAGCCAGTTCTCGCTGTTCATGGTAGCTGTGTTCTATAAGGTCAAACACGAAATCACCAACTACTGAACCCTTGCTCCCCGGGGGAAATATGGGGTTAGATTCCTGCAAGCTCTGGTCACAACATTTTCATCAACAAACTAATACATAACCTCATTTTATGTCTGTTTCAGTTTAAATACATTTTCCAGGCTGATCAACTGAGACGTGACTTGTTAAACACTTATCGCTGATTCATCGACTTAACTCCTGGCCAACGGCACGGCAACTCGCCCTGAGTGAAGCTGATCCGATGTGTTTCTTCTCCAGAAGGCCCATCACAGCCTCCTTGTGCGGGGGAACGATGGATAGCCCTTCAGCTCTGCACTTGGGGGCCGTTTTAAACAGCAAAATCACAAATGAAAATCACAAAAATGCAAAAAAAAATGTGGCACCGAAAAGATCACAGAAAGGACATCTGTTTCCAGTATCAGACAAGAAGGCAGAGGATCACCTTGCTTGACCTCAGCTGGGAAGAGCAAACAATCCAAGTTTTTCAATGGCATGTCCATGAATGTCCACAAATGTCCATCTATGCAAGTACTCATTTTGCTTTACAAATAAATTTTAGCAAGTATATAGATTCACAAACACAGGATCTGCAAATAACAAGTATCCACCGAATACTGAAAGTGTGTGTGAGTGCACACACTTATGGAAAGAATGACTCCGAGTTTTAGCCTCGTTTGGGGCCGTGTATGGCCACATCAGGACCACCGCTGGTCTATAAGCTGCTTTCATGTGAATCAGCCAATGGTGCACCCCCTCTGGGCAACCTCAGCCCCACAGCACGCAGCTTAAGGAACTGACACAGCAGGGAAGGAAAGAAAACCCCTTCTTCTAGGAGAGTGCAGCTTTCATCAGTACCCCAGGCTTTGCCGATAGAGCCCAGACAGGCTTGCAGGGCTTCTCACCCCGGGGCTGTGCAACCTGCAGAACCAAACACAGTGGCCTTGTAGAAGAATGTGGCACGGGAAGGCCAACTTGGTCTCAAAGCAGAAATTAACCCTTCAAACACGCCCTGTCAAAGAATCGCCAAGGGGACCTCTTTGTCAGCATTTCCAATCTTAGATTTCTTTAAAAGCTTTGGTATTTGTTTCCTGGGGTGATTGTAACAAAGCACCACAAACTGGGCAGGTTAAAACAACAGAAATGTGTACTCTCAGTCTGGAGGCCAGAAGTCTGCAATCAACAGTCGATGGGGCCATGGTCCCTCTGAAGGCCCTTGGGAAGAATCCTTCCTTATCTCTCCGGCTTCTGGTGGCTCCCAGCATTCCTTGGCTGTTCCCTAGCTTATAGCTGCCAAGTCTGCTTATAGTATCAATCTCTGCCTCTGGCTTCATGGCCTTCTTCCCCACACATGTCTCTCTGTGACCTCGCCTCTTGTTAGGAGGACACTAGTCATTGAGTTTAGGGCCCACCCTAATCCAGTATGACCTCATCTTCACTAATTATATCTGCAAAACTCTATATCCAAATAAAGTCACATTCTAAGGCTCTAGGTGGACATGAATTTTGAGAGACAACATGCAGACCACGACCTCTCCTATAAATGAAGTCTGAGGGACATAATAATGGGGACCTTAAAGTTATCTGATATCCTATGACCACAGCTCTGGATTTCTCCCTAGGTCTCCACTACTGCATTTCCCCAAGTTTTGAGGTTTCTTTGGTCCTATGCCCTCTTCAGATTTAAGGGCTTTGAATCAATGGTAGGTAATGAAAAGAAAGAAAAAAATCAAATGGCAGCCACACACACACACAAAAAAAAACACTAAAAATATTTCACCTTGAAAGTATATGCAAATATGCACTTCCACAATATCTCAGAGTTTGCTGTGACCCAAGGGCAAATTCCAGGGGACACCAGTGGTCTGGGCTTTCGAATTACAACAAAAGTAAAACAGGAGGTTAGACATTAATGGCTGCTTTGGCCACAGTATTTCCCACAGACTCAGGAAAACAGGCACTGCGAAGCCTACCTCCATCACACGCCCTGTGCTCTGACCCGCCCTGTGAGCAGGAGCACCCTTCAGTCTACGTCAGGCGTCAGAATCTTGACCACGATACTGAAAAAAGTCAAGTCAGTCCAGCTAGACCTTTACCTGCAACCGGTCTACCAAAAACTAAAACCAAAGTCCTTTTCATGATAATAAAATAATTTTAAGAGTAATTAAATCCATGCCCTATATAATAACTACCACATACAGTTTACCTCACAAGATTTTTGTACCACTGAGCATCCTCTCTCCCTCCTCCATTAGCCCACGGATGGCAGGTGGGGTTAACTGCCCCCCACCCCCTGCCTCCTGGCGGACATGTGAACTGAGCCCGGTCAGTTAGCGCACTGAATTCTCCAGGAAACAGAAATTGGGTGAAAAATAGTTGTCAGACACAGGAACAATGACAAACAAGGTGACAGTTTATGGGACTTTGAGGAGCAAAGCATGAGCTGTTCCGGTTGGGTTTGTGGAGCTGCAAGCTGCCATATTGCCACCATAGAGTCACTTTGCAAAGAAGCCAACATGAAGGACAGCACAGCTGAGGAAAGAATATAGAATTGAGACAGGATAGTGAGGAGCTAGGAAAATTCTTTGGCAAGTGGAATATGGAAAATGAGGCAGATAGCTGAACACAGTGGCCAGGCAATTCACAGCCAGGTGCAGATGGCCACCAGGGAGCAGAACTGGAAACACCAAGGACCTCACCCTCAGGCCAACTTCTCCTCCCCTGGCCTTCCTTCCCCGGAGATAACATCTAGGCCTCAGTTGTGCTTCAGCTCCCAGCCCAGAAAAGCAGCCAACCAGGTGGGCGATTTCAGAATCAACTGTAATTGTTACCGGAGAAACTCCCAGAAACGCAATTCTTTTCGCCAACACAGTAAAGAATTACAGATCAGCAAGTCTATTAGCACACAAGCAGGGTTTATTCATGATATGTTCTCATGGAAGAGAACAGGCCTTGCTGAGGTGGGGGAGAAAGGCAAGAGCAAGGGTGGCAAGGACAGCAGTGGCAAGAGCAAAAGCCCTTGGTGGCCTGAGGCTGGGCAGCCTGAGGCCTGGCAGCCAGAGAAAGCCAGGAGGAGTCTTTGGTTCTGAGGACTTATATAGTTGGCACAATGGGGGTGAAGCAGTTACATATTGATTTACAGGTAAAGGTGGTGACAGCCTTGGAGTGGGGGAAATGACTACCCAAAAGGTGTTAATGGGCTTTTTCCTTGAGGGGTGGGCCCTTTTCTGGCCTTTCAGGCCTTGGGATAAAAACACAGTTTCAAAAGCTTTCTCTCCCAGATAATGGAAATGGTACATACAGAATTTCAAGGAATGCCCTCCTCCTGTTAGCATGGAGTTCCTTGTGATGTTGGAACACCTGGCAATCTTATCAGACCAGGCTCAGGACTCCTGAGTCAGTAAGTGAGACATGTCTCCTCCTCTCTGCCTTGTTTGCTGTATAATCTACTTAACACAGTGACTAAAGATGCCCTGCCCTGTCGCTGACCAATTAGCGAACACCAATACCCTAAAAAGGCACACCTGGAGAATTGATGACGATTCTACTGAGACGTCCCCTAAGATTCCTGCCTGCGAGAGAGATGAAAGCCTCAAGACAAAGGACCCAGAGTGAGCACTCTCCCTCTGGGAAGCAGCCCATACCAGTTCCTTTTCTTTCTCCTCCCACTTCTTTTCCCACTGGCAGGCATCTCCTAAACTCTAAGGCAATAGGCAGCTGGCAGTGTGTCCCAGGCTAATCCCATGAACCTACCTGTCCCCAAAGCCCCCTTTTCTCTGACTTCCCAGTGAGCTCGGGCAGCCCAGCCCAGGCTCTCCTGCTGCTCCTCTACACTGAGCCCTTCCTTCTTTCACTGATCCCAGTTTTAATAAATGGGTCCTCATAGCCACCTGGACTCATGCTGTGAAATCTTTCCTACAGGAAGTCAAGAACCCACACACTATAGCTGGCCCTGAGCAGACCACCCCAGGGCCAGGCCCCTGTCTGGTAACAGAATGAGACCTGATGGCATCATTTGGGCCCTGCATCTAAACATAGCTGAAGCTGGAACAGAATGTTACTGGACTTTCAGTCCCATAGAGCAGTAAATTCGCTCATTTGAATTGGGTTTTCTGTTATTTGCAGTATCTCAATTGATATGGCATGATGCAACCCACCATAAAGGACATGTGTGATGACTTATCCAATAGGTTCTGACATCAGGCTCCATTTTTCCCTCACTAGGACAGAGGGGATGATTCTGAATTAGTGTGGTCCCTTTTGATCATATCCATTTAGGTCCCTTCTGCTGGGTCTCATGTTGCTCTTGTCCTACTTGGTCTGATCTTCTGCAGGGTATTGATTCTTGAGCGTTAATTCAGTCTTTGCTTATATACTGGGGTCTCTAGATTCAATTCCCACCATGACCCACAGAGACATAGAATATGTAATGCTTCTAGTTGGGCAACATCTGACCCAATTTTTCCTCTGAGGTCTCCACCCAATGGTTAGCAAGAAAATATTAACTAAACCCAGTTTAAACTTACTCTGATCCAATCAAGCATACAGCCTTTTTTTTAGGAAATACACAGACTCATTTGGATAAAAATTCTCAGTTGCTAGCACAGGACTTCCCCTCCTCCTGCTTCTTTTCAGAAGATGGTCTCTGGGTGCATGGGAGGAAGGGGCCTTGCTCACCCTTACGTCAGTACAAATGGATCACAGGGCTTGGCTTTGGTATTCTCAGCCTCCTCTAGCATCTGGATGCTATCCTTTGTCTACCCAGGAGAAGTCTACAGAGTGGATCTCTCTCAGGTCTTGCTTATTTTGGTCAGAATCTAGCATCCACCTCAGATTGCCCAACACCACCTTAGCTGTCCCTAGTGACAGACACTGCATCTTTGCCCATCCACCATTTAGTTCAGTGCCCTGCAAATCCAACGCCAGTCTCCACTGTGGTGGACCATCTCCATCTGCCATAGTGGATGCCATGGTAGACCCCTGGCTATCAGCTCAGGGTCCACACCACGTGATGACCAAAGGCGCCTTGAGAAAGCAAGCCCACTCTGTGCCACAGGTTGACTTTAATGTGTCTGTGCACCACGTTGATCTGTGACAAGCTCTGTTTTCCATGTGGCCCACCTCCTACAGTCCCCTCCGCCCATTCCTAACCCCCACCTCCCCATCCCCAGCCTTCACCAGCCCAAACCTGGAAAGGACAGTTCAGCTGACAAAGGCCAAGCTGTGTCCCAGTTCTCATTTCATGTCTTCTCCTGGCCACCTGCTTCAGACAGAGCATACTCTGCCTGTACTTCACAAAACACATGCTCTAATTTGCAGTTTGCTTCTCCCCACTCACTCCCTCTCCCCAACTCCATCCAAGCCTGGCTCTCCTCTGTGCTGCAGGGACCCTCCAAGCTGGGCTGTGCAGGCTCAGCTGCTGAAAGGTAAAAGGAGGAGGTAAAAAGATGTGGCAGTTTGTTTTTAAAGACAACAGCCCAACTTGCACTGCTATTTTATCATTGAAGGATCAGATTTTGAATGTCAACAGCTGAGTATGAAGTTGTTTTTCCTCTTCGCATTTCTTAAACAACTTTTCTCATTTCCTCTGTGGCTTCCCATCCCCAAACAGGAATGTTTGGCAGATTAGAGATGCGCGGTCCAAAAGGACGTTGTGCAATGATGGAAATGCTCCACATCTGTGCTCTTCGAACAGAAGCTACTGGCCAGATGTGGCTCCAGGGCCCTTGAAATGTGCGGCCAGTGGGCCTGAGAAACTGACTTGTGAATCTATTTAATTTCATTAATTTAAACTTAAAGCTGCCTCTGCCAGGTGGCTACTATATTGAACAGCACAGAACTTGCATCCAGGTCTCATCCCAGCAGAACAAAAGAGAAAGGCACAGTAATCACTATAAAAGCTGGTGCCGCCCCCATTTCACTTGAAAATGGTTGTGCAATTGTGCAATCCTCCTTGCAGTACAAGGGCTCTGTGTACTTAATTACTTCACACCCAATCTTTCCCATCTTCACCCACAGACATGGCTGCTGACGTCTTGTTTTGTAGCATTGCACACCTCACTGTCTTCTACAATCTCCTGCAAGCAGTATGTGCTGTTTCCAAGAAACAGATTCTTTTCTAAAAAACAAATTAAGTTGAGACACAATATTATATTAGTTTCAGGTGTACAGCATGGTGATTAGACATTTATATGCCTTACGAGAAGTGATCCCCATGACACGTATCATGCCCACCTGGCGCTATACACCATTATTACACTATTATTGACTCCATTCCCTACGCTGTACTTTACATCTCCGTGTCTAATGTAATAACTGACAGTTTGTGCTTCTTGAACCTAGACCCCTGACTTTCTCACACAGGAATCTTCCTCATCTCCCCTACCCCCCACCCCACCAACACTTTTTTGAGCGTTTTTTTCTTAGCATCAGGGTGGCCAACATCTCAGAAACCTTTAGAAGGAAGGTCAGTCAACAGAGGAAATAGCTCAGTAAATCCTGTTCTCCTGGGGCCAAGGGAGGTCATAGGAGAAGGGCACCCCCCAGTTTGGCTTATTTGCTTTTGGAAGTGTCCGTCATCCTGGTCTCTTTTGGGAGTCTGTCTGCCTGTGCCCAGATGAGTGCTGGGGGCTCCTGTCAGTATTCACGGAGGCTGCATTATGAGGTAATCTGAGGGAGCTGGGAAGGCTGTGGGAAGTGAGGGGAAAACCCCTACCTTATCCTCCAAATCTGAACTATAACACAACAAGGTCACTGTGCTACACTCCTGGACTCACCCAGGGCCAAGGGGAAGAAAGAGAAGGGAAGGGAAAAGCACACCCCACACACACATGAGGTCTACATTTCAGAACAATGTGGAAACTTGCTTTATGTCAAATGGCCCAGCAGTGACATCAAGGATTCCCCCACCCCAGTTCTATGGACTCAGTTGCTCCTTCCATTGCGTCAGGTGTCCTCTGTCAGGGACAGCACTACTGCAGACCTTTCAGGCACTGGTTCTCTGTCTCTCCAGCTCAGCACTTCCATCACTTTGCTCTGTGCTTTGCCTCCCCTCCAACCACTACAGCAGGAGGGATAAGTGCCTATCTGATCAGTCCCCAACTAGTTGGCGCCCCTCCTGGGTGGAGAGAAGAGTAGAGATCCCAGGAGTGCCCACCTACAAGGATCCTGCACCTCTATACTCTCACGAGCCACAGCCAGCCTGAGCTGGGTGCCTGTGCTGGGTCAGCAGGAAGCCCAGCCTGTGCCAGGCCCACCGGCCCATTTGCCGGGACATGTCTCCATGAGTCACCACATCCCCTTCTTTCAGGACTACTCTGCAGAGCTTCTCACAGACAGCTGGGCCAGGCAACTCTGCAGCCAGCCAGCAGGCCAGGCACCTTCCCCAGAAAGCTGTCAGAGCAAGGGAGATCTGTGTATGGTCTGCTGATCATCCCCTGGAGAAGCATCCCCAAGACACACCCTCCCTGCTCTGTGAGTGTCCCCAGGGACTAATGACCTTCAAGGATGGGCAGCTGCTTCCTGAGGGAAAAGCAAGCCCAGGCAGCTCTGGGCCTGCCAGCCAGCTGCATCGCCCAGGCAGGTAGCTCTGGCCTGGGAAGCAGTGTCTCAGGTGTACTGTTCTGGGAAGAGGCTCAGAGTTCCTGGGAGGTTCCTGGTACACAGTATTGGCTTCCCAGACACACAGGTGCCTCAGGCCTGCTTCACTGGAGCTAATACCAGGGAGAGGATGGAGAGGATGGAGCCTCTGCAGCCATACTGCCCGAGGCCCTTCATTCTTATAGGCTCTTGACAAGAGGCCTGTAGAGATGGGAAGGGAGGGGTTTGGAGGCACAAAGCCTTGCATTCACTCTGCCTGAGCTGGTACCCATCGACAAGCCGGTCTAGTCTTGTTCTCAAATTACTTCTCTGCCCCCACTTTTTCTGCACAGGGAGAACGTAAATGCCCCACTGGCAGCTCTCATCGATGCATTCATTTACTGAGCACCCACTGCAGGCCAGGCCCTCAGCTGGGAGCTGTTGTCAATGGAAACACTGCAGTTAGCTGGGCCTGGCCCTGTGCAATCCTTTCTCCATTCCTGTGCATATCAGCTGCAGGACTAACCCTCGCCCTTTTGCTCAGGGCTGCTGTGGGAGCTGATGAGATGGTACAGAGCAAGCACTTCGTGAACTACAAAGTAATTATGCAGATGTCAGGGATGATTTGGCTGTGGCTGTGACAGAAGTGGTGCTCTGCCAGGCAGCTCCTGGACAGGAAGGGAAAGATATACCCAGTATCCCAAGGCAGAGCCCTTGTGTATGACGGGGAGAAGGCAGTCACTGAGGACAAGCCCTGAGCCTGAGCGAGGGTGCAAGCCACATACCACACAACCACTGAGGAGCCTGACCTGGGGCCAGATTTCCAAGGCTCACTTAGGACCTGCTGGCAAGGGATGCCCCAGGCTCTGGCAGGGGAGTTCGTGCCTTTCAGAAATAATCTGTGCTGATAAGACACGTGGGGGATCATTTGTTCAGGCACCAATGTCCTTTCCAATGCTGGAAAGCAGGATTCTTTACAATTCCCATGAAGAAAAGTAATTGCTTTCTCCACATCTTGGTCTCCCTCTTGCCTAGACTTTTGACTCCCTGGCTTAGACACGGGATTGCAGGGAACTCAGCTCCAATTTCGTTTCATCAAAGTTCACGTCAGCTCTCCTTCCACTGCCCTGAGGCCAAGAAGTTTATCATTTTCTAAAAGTTCTTCCATATTCCTGAACTCAACTTTTACAAAAAGCTCTGAAATCCTGCTGACGTCCCCTCCCAGCCTTACCATCTAGGGGATGCTCGTTCTCTCATACTGAATCCTTTCCCTGTCAGTGAAGAGCCTGGATGAGAACCGAGAACTTGCATCCTTCCCATTGTCTCTGCCCCAGGCAAGTATTAGTGGCAAACCTAGGTGCATACACGGGTGGGAGACAGGATAGTGAGGAGCTAGGGAAAATCCTTGGCAAGTGGAATAGGGAAACTGAGACCCAGTAGTTGAACACAGCAGCCGAGCAATTTACAGCCAAGTGCAGAGGGCTACCAAGGCGAAGAGTGCCTGGCAGGGGGCACAACTTGGACCACAGGGACCTCACCCCCATGGCAACATCTCCTCTGGCTTTTCTCTGTGGAGAGAACATCCAGGCCTCAGTTGTGCTTCAGCTCCAGGCCCAGAAAATCAGCAAAACCAGGTGGATGATGCCAAAACCAACTGCAGTGACCAAATACCCCCTGCCCTGTCACTGACCAATCAGTGGAGACTGTGACCTGAAATGTTGGGAACCGCCCTGACTGGTATTAGAAGCTGAGACCCCCGCCTAGGCTAGGCTAAGGGAACGCCCTTGGAACCGTGAGCCAGCAAGGAGACAAAAGCTTATCTCCCTGGCAGTAATGCTGTTTCTGCTGCTGAACCCCAAAAAAAGCTTGGTCGGTTAGCCAAAGACGGGTAAGATTCCCCACGGGGGAACAACCCAAGCCAGGCACGATCACTTTGGGAGGCCCCCCAAAAGAAGGACTTGGGGGGCTGCAGCAAAAGGGGGTGATGGACCCTCACTCCTCGGCTCTGACAAAGTCTGAGTTCTCAGCGTCCGGAAGAAAATCTCCTTATCTCTCGGTGGCCTTAGTTCCCGCGCTCCACCTAAGCCTGAAACAATGACGGGGAAGTACAGCTCGGTACTGGGAAGTGCGGATTTCCCGGGGTGATCGGGCCTAAGAAAGAACATGTAAATTACTGTGAAACCTTCTTTGTCCAAGAATGCTCTTAGTTGAATGAGGAGGGTCTTAGGAGGAAGCTAGTTTGTTCCTCAGCCTTACAGCTCTTTGACCCCCCAACTCAATAGACCGGCAGAGTTCTTTGTTTTATATGTTCCTTACTTCCCCTAATGAGTATTGTACGTTACCTGAGTTATTATGTAGCATGAGCCCAATAAAAGCAGGTATGGACTGTAAATCGGCGCGCTCCTCACTAGAAGGGGTGGCCATTTCGTCCCTACTTCTCCACAGAAACTAGTTTGTCTCTGTGCATGTTTTTTCTCGCGTGTTTATCGTCGAGCCATCCACAGTGTGCCGTGGTCACTGCTAGCCGGTGACCCACGCGCAACACTGAAAGGGCTCACCTGGAGAACTCATGACTATTCTACTGAACTCTCCCCTGAGACCTCTCTTAGGATTCCTGCCTGCAGGAGACAGAGAGAAGCCTCCAGACAAAGGACCCATTCCTCTCTCTGGCAGCTGTCGGTCTGTTCCCTGTTTCTGTGTCTCCGGTTCTGTTTTGCTTGTTAGCTTATTTTGTTCATTAGATTCCTCTTACAGGTGAGATCACATGCTGAGGGGAGGGGGCAATGGTGGAAGGAAGAGGAAGGGATTAGTCAAGGAGCATGTATGAACGACCCATGAACATGGACAATGGTGTGAGTGTGGACTGTGAGAGCAGGAGGTGGGCTGGATGGAGGAGGGAAAAGGGGGGAAGATTGGGACAACTGTATTAGAATAACAATTAAAAAAGAGAGAGACAGAGGACCCAGTGCTCTCCCTCTGGGGAGCAGCCCTCGCCAATCCGTTTCCCTCTCCTTCCCCCACATATTTTCCCGCAGGCATGTGTCTCCTAAACTCTAAGGCGATGGGCAGCTGGCAGCTTGTCCTGGGCTGATCCCCTGAACCCGTCCCCAAAGCCCCCTTTCCTCTGACTTCCCAGTGAGCTCAGGCAGCCCAGCCCAGGCTCTCCTGCCGCTTCCTCTATGCTGAGCCCTTCCTCGTTTCACTGTCCCTAGCTTTAATAAATGGATCCTCATAGTCACCTGGACTCATGCTGGGAAGTCTTTCTTTCCTACAGGAAGTCAAGAACCCACCCACTACAGCTGGCCCTGGGCAGACTCCCTCAGGGCCAGGCCCTGTCTGGTAACAGATGGATAGATTTTTTTGGCCACAATGACCTTCTTGTTCTACAGTGGAATTCATTTCCAATGATGACACGATCATCCTGAAAATACTAATGTGGACAAGAGAGGGGCCACATACCAAACCTAACAAGCTCAGGGGATCCCTGCACGGCAGCCTCACAAACTCAGAGACCAAAAGTATCCACATAGGATGGTCTGAAATGAAAACTTCCTAACTAAAAGGTCATGGCAGGTATTTTAGTCCTAGGCCTAAAGCTTCCTTGACAAAGATCAGTCTTTACCTGAACTAAGCCTGTCCACTATCTTTTTGCATCTAAGATAAGTACCTTTGAAATGTCAGAGTAATCTCTTTCCCAGACCCCTTGGGGCACAACCCCCTCACCAGAGCAGGAGACCAGAGAACCCCTCATCATCATGTTGTTCCCCAAATACCATCTCAGTGCGCTGTCACTGTTCATGATTAACTTTTGCATTCCTGTGCCAGCAATGTAAAAGAAGTATCTGTCTATCGGTTTTGCTTTTCTTCCAGTCCCGGAGATTTCTCACCCCCTTGGCTTTCTATTGCCCTTTTAAAAACATTTTTTGTTGTATTTTTAGCAATATCCATGTTTCCGTTATTTAAAAAAAATGTAGTCTTTATGCTTTTATATTTCTTTGTTTAGTAATTTCTAGATGGTAACTGAAAATAAATAAAAATTTGCAGTTTTTAATTTTTTCTGCATTTCAGCACATGCTAGTAATGAATATGCCTCTCAGATACACGCTGCCTACACTGTAATTTTTTGCCTGTGACCTCCAGACTTAATTCACAACCAGTGGATTTCATGTAACCCTCCTTATACTTATGTTGCAGGTGGGCACCGGTAATCAGATTCTTAGTGATTGTGAACAATGAATTGAATAGACACACAGAGAGATTATAGCAGAAAGAGGGAGAGCAAATTTTTAAGCAGCAGTATACTCCACGGAACATGGGAGCAGGCCATCTCCAAGCAGAGATTGACCTTCAGTGGCTGGAGGGATTCTGTTCTTATAGGGCAGATATTTCCTGGCTAGTTTTAGCAGGCTTTTACTGCACGTGTACAAGTAGTTATATTACTTTTAAGCTACTGCACATGCAGTCTTCCCTGATTTCCCTGACTGGCCACCAGGGCAGGGGGTCCAATAATGGTAATGTATTATAATGCTATTATAATGAAGCAGGGGTTATGGAGCATCTTCGGCACAGGTGCAGTCATAGCTCACCGGGATTCAGTTCTTTTCCAGAAAGCAGGGAGCAACCGGTCTCAGAACAGGGCCTCTGTCCTGCACCAATGTCCTTTGCATTAGTCCTCCCTTCTGACTGTCTCCTGCCTCACTTACTGCTTCTATTCTGATATGTAAAATAATCTACAAAACTGCCATCCTCTGGAGCATTTTCTCACTCCGTCGAGATTTTGCTTCCCGTCAGTTGTGGTCAGTTTGGCTCACATAAACATAAAAATTCTCTACAAGTTTGGACATTTCTTACATTGATACTAATCACCACTAAAAGGTCAACATCAGTGAATGAGAGCTCCAGGGCGGCCTAAGGAAGGGCTTGGCCAAACACACACACACACACACACACACACACACACACACACCCATTGACCCACGTGATTATTCTCTGCCTAATAAAGCCATTTGAAGAACAGCTAAGACTTAGGTTTGCTCTTGGGATTCAGAGCCCAGCACCTCAGAAGCAAGTTCTCTGGTCTTCCATGAGCCCTGGCTGTGTGAGGCCTTTTCCTCTCCAGGTGAGGGGACTTAAGTTTGGAGCTCTCAGCTCAGCCTGCTATGGAGGCCCCTCAGCATCTGAACTACACCTGGAAGAGGCTTCGTGAGCATCAGTTGACCTCAGCTAAATCGGTTGGAATTGAACAGGCAGCACCCATAAAGCAGGCTGGAGGACTTGCCCAGCTGCTCTAGGCACGCATTCCCGCAGCAGCTCCTGTTGGTTCTATGGCAGCCATAGAACCAACAGGGTGCCCAGTGCTGGGCCTGGACTGGGCATGCAAGTGGTTTCCTGTCCTCAAAAAACTTGCATTCTATTGGTAGCAGGTCTTCCCTACTCCCACCTGCTCTTCCCTATCATCAGCCATTCTCCCTCAAAAGAATTGAAAAGCAAAGATTTTTTCTCTCAAGCCACATTACAAAAGCCACTAGTTCTCGCTCACCTCCACCTGATCAACAAGGTAGCCCTTGTAGACCCTCAGAAAGCATTAGCAGGACCATAGGTCTCAAGACTACTCACTTCAGAATTACATGTGGAGCTGGGCCCCGCCATGGGACGTTCTGGTTTAGTAGGTGAGGGCTAGGGCTGGGCACCTGTCCCAGAAGGTCTGTCTTCCACCTCACCTTCAGTCAGAATCCACTGTGTTCATGTCTATGTGTGTTTGTGAGTGGGGCAGGGGACGAGGATGGTAGAGGTAAGAGGCCTTTGCCAGGGTCCAAAATGTGGAATCCCTACCTCTCTCCTGGCACTGATGGAGATATAAACATTCAGAAAACAGAAGACTGTTTTGTGGGGTGGAAAAACCACTGGGCTGGAAGTGAGAGCAGTGTCCAAAGTCCAGTTCCTCATTCACTAGCTAAATTGCTCCACCTCCTAGGCCTTAGTTTCTGCAGGTACAAGTCCAGGGAGTATATACAAAGCTATGTAAGATTCACCCCAACTCTGAAAGCTCATGACCCTAATACAACAGTGACTTGGGCCTCTCAAATGGGAGGGAAAGAGAATTGCTAACTGCCCCACGATCTGGTTTAAGGCCACCAAGGGAAAAATTTAAATACCATTTCCCAAGGAACAGCAAAGGTTAGAGGCCTCCTAACTCAAGAAGACAAGTCTCTGTCTTCTAGGACCTTCCACAGTACGAGCACCTCAGTCACTCAGACGACACTGTACGGTGCTGACATCTTGGAGTGCCTTTCTTTGCTCTGAAATGGGACTACATCTTGTCTTCACCAGGATCCCTGTCACATGCCAAAGTCATGAGAAACAGTGCATTGGCACTGCTGGCCTGCCTCCCCATTGTTTTGAACACCAAATCCTCCTGGGTTTTAGAATGGGCCTCATGAGTCAGAATTGAGAACTGCTGGAATGGAAACACTCTTTCTGTTCTCTCTTTGTGAGGCCCCGCTCTCCCGGATGACAGTCACCGTCTCAGATCAGCGGGGAGCGAAGAGATCCCCCAGGCTGATAAGGAGATGAGTGATGGTTTTCTGAGGAAGCTATAGATCGATGGGGTTTTTCTATCAGCTTAGAAGTCAGCCCTGTCAATCCATTGCTCAACCTCCAGAGCCATAATTGGGAACAGATGGCTTTGCTCACTGACAGGCTAAATAGAAGCAGAACGTTCCCCTTGCACTTGTGCATCATCAGTGTGCTCTCAGAGAGAGAATAGGAGCTTGTTGGGGAGGTACAAAGCTGAAAGAAGCCCAGGGGGGAGTCAGTTCTCAGAGGAGCCTCAACCTTGCAGGAGGGGTGCACGCTCTCCAAAAGCTCAGACTGGGGAGGGAGGGTCTTAAGAGCAAAGTCCAATGATGCAGAGGACCTGCTACTAAAACTAGCTGAGGTCTTCGGGACTGAAGTAACCACACCGCCTGCAGCCATCTCGTACAACTGCATCTCAAAAGACATAGTTTCTCTGGTGACTATCGCCCATTGGATACTGACACCCTGGAGAGGGTGATGGTACAGCAGCAGCTCTGGATTAGCTGAGCTCTTCCCCTGATGTTCACTGAGGGTCTTCCTCTGTGGGTTTCCCACCCCCACAGTGGTCAGGAAAGGCCTTTGCAGAGCTTGTGAAATGGCAGGATTTCCCAGTCATTGAGAAGCAGCCAGCCATGAACAATGAGAGACAGCAAGGGGGAGTTTGGCCCCTCTCACCCATTGTGCCCTGCTCATTGTTAGACACTGTGCCTTCAGGGGAGACAGCCACCCACTGTCCCTGTGGATGGCTCTACCAAGGCCCAGAGAGAAGGAAACTTGACTGGGAGGCCGGAGCCGAATATTGCTAACTCGCCCTGTCAGGGTCTCCCATTAGGGTCTCCCAAGCTCTCCCTAAGCTGGGAGAGGCTTGGGTGGAGAAGGTTGCGGGGGCCAGCGGGGCACTCGGCAGTACTGTCCCTTCAGAAGCATGTTGCACTCAGAAGCCTTCTATGGCTCCCTAGCAGAGTGTGTTCCAAGCTGCTCCCCTGAATTAAAGCCCCTCAAATCTAGCCCTACCTGTCTGCCACCACTGGGCCCGGACATGGTCTCAGTTGGCAGGCTTCCTCACCCCTGCTCACCCCTCAGTCCAGGCCAAGGCTCCCACACTCCCACCCTTCTGGCCCTCACCCCCAGTCACTGCACATGTGAACTCTGTTCCCTTGGCCCCCACCCCCGTCCAAACCAACCCATTCTGTAAGCCATGTGTGAAGGCCTGTCTTTCCCAGCAAGTGTTCCCTAATTGTCCAGGTGATGCTGATCTTCCCCTGCTCAGAAATACTCTAGTTCTTGCTGTCTGGTGTCCTTGCTGGAAGAACTCGTAGTCCTGATGTAGCCTGTGATTAACAGTTTGATGACTTCTATTAGACTATAAGCTTTGAAGGGTAGAAACCCTTTGAATTTTCCCAAATATAATTCTTGTAAATGAGTGGGCTCCAGGCTTAAGCACCAACCTCTGAGCCGGCTTTGCCATCTGGAATCACCACACTGGAATGGGACGTCGTTGGAGCCGGGTGGTGAGGAGGTTTCTGTGTGGGAGCCCTTTCCCTGGCCTCCCACATGTCACCTTCCGCCCTGCGCCAGGTCTCTGACACAGAACTACCCAGCCTGCTCTGGGTCTATAGCTTATCTGTCACTGCACAACTCTAGAGAGTGTCCATCACTTAAACCACAGAGTGACTTAGCCACCTGGTGTTGCCATGGTGGCCAAAAGTCCATCTTTTTGTTTAAAACCTCACCCAAGGATACATTTATTGATTTGAAAGGGAGAAAGAGAGAGAAACATCCATGTGAGAGAAACAGAGATCAGTTGCCTCCCATATGCGTCCTGACAGGGAATTGAACCCACAACCTTTTGATGCAGGACACTCCAACCAATGGAGTGACACTGGCCAGGGCCGGAAGTCCATCTTTTTGGAGCTGTCCCATTATGGCCAGTAGGAGAGAAAAGCAGATCACACAGAAGATGAGCTAAGCTCAGAGCCTGGTGGGACATGCAGCCTGTGGCCTGAGGAAGAGCCAGCTCCTCGGTTCTCTGCAGTCCACGTGCCAGGAACCACGCTGAACCACCGCCTGGCACCCATCTGCTCATGCCCTTCGCTCCCTCCTCACAACGAAGAAACTGGGCCAGGCTGGAGGCCAAACCAAGGGCCTAGGGGCCACCTAGGATGAACAAGACCGCCGTTGCCTGGGATGCTGATCATTGTCACCATCTATTGGAAACTTGGACCCAAAATATCAGAAACACCTGAATGTAAGTGCAGCCCTGACTTCACAGCCCCTCTTCGTTTTCTTTGCTGCAGAGAGAACATCCTGACCTCACGGCTGCCCACGCACTTGTGGGGAGCCCATGGCTGAGGGGCCGAGCCTATAGTCATTCTAGTAAGAGTTTCCAGATGACGCGTAAGCATGGCAATTTTGCAGCAAGCAGGAAATTATCAGAAGTGGAAGTGACAGAGTGTTTAGCAAACATTAAACCGAGGAGGCCTAAAAGGTCTTTGAGCATCATTAAATAAACATTTAGGATGACTGAGAGGGCAGAACATAAAGTGGAAAGGAAAGTATAAACACTTTCTGTGGGTGGGAAGGCTTTCTCTCTCTCCCGTCTTCATCTGGTCACAAGGCTCTGAGGGTGCTAGGAGCAGCCTGAATGAAGCTATCTGATGCTTAAAATAAAAGTATCCTTTGTAAGATGGAGTGCCAGTCAGCAAACATTCAGAGGAAAGGAATCATCTCTCTTTGTCTCAACAGTCAGGTTTGATTCTGATACCCACGCCCTACAATGCTAGCCAGCACTCCAGATCTAAAATGGTCCCTGGACCTCACCTGGCTGAGGGCCTCACCCTCCAAGACCCCCAACAGGAATAAACAACAAGGAAACTAGCGCTGGGACTGAATAGGGCCTACCGCATGCCAGACACCTTGTGTAAGCTTCAAAACAACCCCTATGACATATGTATTTTTACAAAAGGGGAAACTGAGGCTGGAAGAGATTAAAATCACAAAGTGAGGGGCAGAGCCAGGGTTGGAACCCCAATCCATGCTTCTCCAGAGCCCACTCCTTCCATACCACCGCGCCGCATCTCCACAAAGCACCAGGAGAGGCTCGAGCCACGCCCCTCGCAAGGGTGACTCAAGGGAGGATGAAGACTGTGGGTGAAAGGGGCCCTGGAAGGCTGAGACCAAAGTGACAGGGGCCACCCCTGGAGTGGCAAGGACACTGATGGCAGAGGTCACGGACCTTGATGGCTTCAGGCAAGCACAGCATTTGCTCGTCCCACTATGGTCCTCTGAGGGCTCTTAGGCTCATGTGCAGGGGATTAGTTTCTCACATGGCTCCAATCAACCCCGGGAAAGGGCAGTGCGGAGCGAGCTGAGTCAGAGGCAGGGCGGCCAGCCCACCAGCTGCAGGGGTGAGTTCTGGCAACATCACCATTAGCAGAGAATTTGGAAGACTTTCCTCATTTTCTGTCATGGGGAACTCAAGTTGGCTAATCATCTCCTTGCTTTATATATTTCCTTCTTTCCTACAGACAGAAAACATAGGCACAAGGTTAGCGAGTGTGTCTGCGTAGAACAACCCGACACACACACTATCCCCTCCCTGAACAGCTGGGATGGCTGAACACCAAAGACTGCCACAGGCCCACCTTCCCACAAGGGGCCTTCAGCTGTGCCTTTTCGGCCTAGCAATTGGAGTGTGTAAGTACTTAACACAGCAAAGCAAGACAAGTAAATAAAAATAGTTCAATAAATGCAAGGAAAACATCAACGGAACCAGGTGCGTCTAGCAGTGCCCTTCTCAGTGCCTCCACGACACACTACACCATTCTCTGTAATTGTAGACCCATTCCACAGCCTCAGTTCCCCTACCACCTCCACCCCCAAACCTGCCCCAAGCTCCCCATTAAGCAACTGGGAAGAGCGGCTGCCAGTGCCCAAACTGTCCCTCCATCTGACTTTCAAAGTCAGCCAGCAACCTGCTGTTTGCCCCGTCAACCTGGTCTCTCGACCCCAGGCTTCTTCACATCCCAGCTCTGCGTCACCTCATGAAGACTTTGCTCCCTCCTTTCTCCGCCGACTCCCCAAATTGCTGCCCACCGTCAAGGCCCTGCCCCACCCTGCTCTGCAAGAAGGCTCCCTGGCCCACTGGGGGCCACAGGGACACCTCCTCCGGAATCCCTCTGGCCTTTTCAAGCCGGGAGGTTGGCCGCTCCCTCCATGCTGAGAAATCAGTCTTGACTCCTCACTTAGATCCTAACCTCTTGGAATCAGAAACCGTAGCTGCTGTTTCTTTGCCACCTGGCACAGGAGGGCATGTTCGCTGGCCAGCAAAGGAACATCTGTCCTTTCTGTGAAAGCCAGGCCAGCCGCGATCAGTGCCACCAGGCAGGCGGCTTGGCTCTCACCAGACGGCCCCTTCCAAGGCCTAAGGGAGCACATCCAGGGACCCCAGGAGCTGGAACGAAACCTCAGCCCCTGTCCAAATCGGCAACAGCTTCAACTTTTACCTTAGAAATCAAACTTTGACCTAATTTCTGTTGTGTTGAACTAAATCCCAGTGACACCAAGGCAAGGGGGAGAATTTAAAAATAGCATTCGCTGTTACATATTGAGTCAGTTACAAACTTTGACAAAGTTTGTGGTATAGTCTGGCTCAAAGAACATTTACCATTTGTGTGATTACAGCCCCCGGCAGGGCCTATCTGCAGCCTCCACTACGTGCATTTGCTTACACGGGTTGGGATTTTTAACCCTCTTTTTGTTTTAATGCAATGACACATTTGATGTGTAAGGTGCTCTCCCTGTGGGTGTTTTTCAAAATACTGTAGAAGTTTAGGAACTCATGTTGGGAAACAGAGTTCCCAATATCATCAGGAAAGGGCAATCAGGCATGCAGTGGGCGAACGGGAGGCTGCAGGGCCCCAGCTGAAGTCTGCAGGAAAGAGCCCCGGCTTTGGAGCAAGACCTGGGCTCTAATCCCAGTCCTGCCACTTCGGTCTGTGTGCCCTTGGGCAAGTTACAGACTCCTTCAGTATTTTCATGTCTGTGAAAAACATTGTTTCCTAGGGCTTCCATAGCAAAATACCACAAACTGGGTGTCTTGGAACAAAAGAAGTGTGTTCTCTCATGGTTCTGGGGGGCTGGAAGTCCAGCATCAAGGTGTCAGCAGGGCCATACTCCCTCTGTAGGCTCTAGGGGAAAATTCTTCCTTGCCCCTCTCCTAGTTTCTGGTCACTGCTGGCAGTCCTTGACTTGTAGCTGCATCACTGCCATCGGAGCACCTGTCATCACATGGTCTTTTTCTCATGCCCGTGTCCCTGTGTCCCTGTGTGTGAATCTCCCTCTCCTTTCTCATATAAAGACACTGGCATTGGATCTAGAGCCCACCCCAATCCAGTATAACTTCATCTTAATTAGATTAGATTGAATCAAAGACCCTATTTTCAAATAAGGTTACTTGGACAGACACTGGGGGTTAGGACTTGAACATATTGTTCTGGGGACACAATTTAACCTGCTGCAGGAGATAATAATTCATGCCTCCCTGTGTTGTAGGGGGTAGAAAGCAAAATCACAGATGCACAATAATAGTCTCATATGTGTCCAATAACCAAGGACCCACTGAGTTATAGCACACTTGGGGTGTACAAAGATGGGTCCTAAAGAGCCAGGAGCAGGGAATGGCTTCAGAGCTGAGTCCCAGGCAGTGGTGTGTGCAAGGGAACAGGTGAATAGTTGTAGTGTGTTTTCTGCTGGTCCCTCCAGTTTGGAGCAAGCTGCTGGAATTATAGGCAACAGAATCTGGCTCTCAGGACAGAGCTTGACTGGGTGTTCAGCTGTTCAGCATGTGAGTTTGACCACATATTAGAGAATTAATGGGACAATCTAGTCATAACACTGGCCAAGCACACAGGATGGGAGAGAAGAGACCTACTAAGCACAGAAATACCCGTGGCTTAAGGACAGAAAGACCACTTGGTGGAAAGGACAAGGGATTGGTCATGAGACGTGCCTGCTGTGGTCAGTGCTGGCCCTGGATGGAAGCTGGTCTGTTGTTTGGGGGAAACCCAGAAAGGAGAGGGGACTACACAGACACACACATCACGGCCCTGTCACTTCTCTCCTTAAACTGGTGACCTGCTGCTGATGCCACAGCTCAAGGAACCCTGCTTCACTCTCTGTCTCGCTCTGTGTTCCTCATGTAAAGCCTCCCTACCACTCAAGGGCCTGGTTCAGGATCAGCTCCCCTAGAAGCCTCCCCTGCCAGCTCTAACCTCCTTAGTCACCTTATACCTCAACCACACCCTTTACTCTGTAGAACCATCCACTGTGGTTCTGCAGGCAGGCCTCTCCCCAAGTGCACCGGGAGTTCATTGAGAGCATGGATCGTGCCTTGCTTTCAGTATTGTCATGAGCTCAGGTGTGGCCCTCAGGATACAGTAAGTGCTTGATAAAAATTTTCTATTAATTTATTTTTCACCTATCTTCCTTTCCATAATATTAAAGATTTCAACATAAGATGAAAGCTGCATTTCTAAGGAGGAAAAGTGGCCCAAGACACAAGTATGAACACTTGAAAGAGTTGCTATTTTCATAAATTGATTCTTCTAATATTATAGCAGATTCCCATAACTAAGAATATCACACTACTCCATGAATGAGTTGGAAGCCTCCTATCTGATGGGGTAAAGTTCCTCATCACCCTCAACTACAACTACTTATTGAGCAATTACTATGTGCTGGACACCATATTAACCATAGGAGATGTCAGGAGGGAGAGGTTCCTGCCTTTAGAAAACCAGCGTGCATATTGGATTTGTTATAAAACAATATTGCCCAGCTGAAGACATTCTGCACCCTGCTGACCTCTTTGTCAGGGGTCCACCATGAAAAAGAACTGAGTCCATTTGCTGGAAAATGAATTAGCCAAAGAAGAAAAGTTTTCTGAATTCAAAAGAGGACATGGATGATTTATATAAATAAATTTCTCCTCCAAGATCTGGAATTCAGAGGCCATTTGATCTTAGTGTTTAATTTGAAACATTGATTTAGTGGCTTGGCATGCTAGCAATGCAAAGGAACGGAACAGAGATAATGGCAGACAAGGGAGAAGCCCGAAAGACTTGGCCACTTCGCCTCACCTCGTCTTGCACACCACTGTGCAAGCACATCGTTGGCATTTCCATGATAGAAAACGACCTTTTCTTGGAGAAGACCCAAGTCGTTCCTTGAGGGGAATTTACTCTAACGAGATCAACAATGCAGTGTTCTTCTAAGTCATCTGATTGAACATGGACATAGTTGTGTTGTACAGAGTCCAAAAGGACTTATAAATTATAAGTACCTAGATATACTATCTCCTGAATTAATGTCAACTTTGGATGTAAGTCTATTTTTAAGGTCTTCAAGTAATACTCACATATTATAATTAGATAAGCTCATTTGCTGGGCAAAATTTATTATTAGAATAGTTATTTCCAGGCATTACACTGAGTGTCAAAGGTAGAAGAGTAGATCTCAGCTGGAAGAATGGGCATCAGGAGCCCACACAGCACTCTACACCTTCCTATCCCAAACTCGCCTCTGAAAATATAATAGCTCCCATCCTGGGCGCATCTATTTTCAAATAGCTCCTGAGGGGACCCAACCACTTGTGGGGAGCCCTCTGCATTTGTGTCAAAGCATGACTGGTTTCTAAGCAGCTGAAGTGATAAGTAATGAACAAGAATGGTTCCCAGTTCTGCAAATTCCTGTCCACATTGCCAAGACAATCATTAGTAACAGCATAATGGTTCTTCGCCCTGAAGGAGAAGATTCTCTGAAGGCAAAAATTATCCTGAATCTCTAAGGCAGGCCTCCCGTGCCTCCTTGCCTCCTTTGGAGGTGACTTAGACAAGTTAAACTTCTTTTAGCATCTGTTTCTGTGAGAAGCTAAGGAGAAAATATCCATGTATGGAAGCACTTTTCAAAGCTGAAACAAATATCAGGAATTTTTGTGTGGGTGCCCAGAACCTGAAACTAAGTCCTACAAGGACCTCGGTGTGGAAGGAAACAGGGAGAATAGGCCCGACTATTTCAGACTCTGGGCCCAAAGGGTCTTCCCATTGGATATCCAGATGTTGTCAGTCTCGGGTACACAGAGATGTTCCTTCTCACAAGGTGACAGTGTTTAAAGAATAGTGGAGCCTTGGGAAGAACATATCCCCAAGCTTTGCCACACTGGTGGATTTGCATGGTGTCAACTCAGTGAAACTGGATGTAAAGCAGAAGTCAGATTCCTTTGACACTCAGAAGGGCAGGGCAGCATCCCAGGTGCTGCTTGTCGGCTCAGGCACATCGTCACTGGCCTACAGCTCACCTCTTTGACACACGAAGCAGCCAGGCCCTCAGCAACTCACATCCTGCCAGATCTGCCCCTGCTATAGCTTCCACTGTTGGGCCAGGTGTGTCTTATCTTTCTGATAAAGGGCACCAGTTTCTCCTGCAGAATGCCCATCACCGAAGTTACAGGCTCAGCTGGTGAGAGATCAGTGTGAGTTCTCGTCCATTCTTATGGATTCCAGATCATCCAAGTTCCGGTTTGTCCTTGCTTCCCCCACTACATAGCCGTCTCTCCAGGCCACCTTCCCTGCTGGCTTCAGGATCTAGTACCAGTTTCCAAAATAACAGCCTCTCATGGAGTACCCACCTTAGCCTAAGGCCCAAATTCCTAGAATAAATCCATTGCGATATATATGCCTGAGTGGTTCTGCTTCTCTGATGGAACCTTGTCTGATACAGAATGTGGGATCAGAAAGCTCCAGAGAAACAGACATAAAAATGGGTCCTCTGAATTGGGCCTGACTTTTCTGGAATTGGCTTTCTGATCTGACTGGGTTGAAAGGCATTAATGACCCTGTTTCCAGGGGCAAAGGGGGGCTGGCAGTATATGGTATTCAGTGGTAAGATAGTTACCTAAATTATCACCTACAGACACTTGTAATCAAGTGCCTATAGAAGCCAAGGCTTTTAGTAACCAAGAACTGGCTGCCAATGAAAATTTTAGTGAAACTGAGAAATAAGTGGGACTGGGTAATCGTCAGCTCACAGGAGAAGATGGCAGGGGCGGTGGGAAGGGGGCCACAATGATGAGATAGGGGCTTTAAATTTTCAGCCCAATATTCATATAAGGGACTTGAAAACTTCAATTGTGGCCCTAAAATAAAACTATCTCCTGGGGCCACGGGGTTGGGACTTCCAAAAACCAAAACGAAACCCAAAGTCTAGTTCTGCAGGAAGCTAATCTGTAACCCAAGTTGACTTATCGGCCTCACGGAGTTTCTTCATTGACTTTGAAGGAGTAGGACCCTGTCAACTGGGACAGAGACCTATGGGTGGACTCTAGCCCCGCAATTCTGCCAACTCCTGGACGATGTTTCCACCGATCAATGAGGTTAGCCTCCCCTTGGCCAAAGAACCTACAACGACTTCCCCTGAGGCAGCTGCCCTGCAGGGAGTTATGCCTTCCCAGCCCTCTTTGACCATCTCTCAGTGCCCCTAGATTCATAGCCAGATTCCAGCCCACAGGCCCCAGAGGGTAGTGTACAAAGTGGGAGCTATGAGGAAGAATGATGTAGACCAAAAGAATGGCATCCTTTTGCCTATTTATATGGACAAAAACCTGGGAAACATGTGGAATGGCTCCTCATGGGGTGGGATCAACCTGGAAAGAAAATAAAGTCGGATCAAGCCAAGCTTCCCTGTGAGCCACCAAGCAGAGATTTCAGATTCACCATGTTTGCTTAAGGGGCTGGTGGCAGCTTTAACAGTTCACTTGTTTGGTTGACAGCAATCTGAACCAAAAGGTGACCCGCGATAATGTGAGCAAAATGCCAAAATTTCCTTGGCACATTGTAGAGAAAGGAGACTGGCACAGGTGCTGCTGGGGACAGAGGAGCTCTTTAGGGTCCCTAGAACTGATAAAGATGGGCAGCCTTCTCAAGTCTTCTTTGACTTATGTAAGCTAAAAAGCTCTAGGTCTGACTTAGTCACAACAGAGAGTCATGACCACTGAACTCATGTCCTGTTAGTCAGCTCACAGTCCCAGAGACCCTTGAGTGAGGAGCACACCAGGTCTTCTTGAGGAAGGTCCTTCTTTGGAAGGACCAAAAATTTGCATTGTGCATCTCCCTCCTGGTCTCCTCCAAAAGCACCTGCAGCCATTCACCTGAGAGACTGCTTCAGGAAAAGGGAATCAATCAGAACTTGGGGCAACTGTTGGACAGTGTGACTCTGAACTGACACTAATTCCTAGACACTCAAAGCACCACAATGGCATACTAGGCAGTGTAGAGGCTTATGGTGATTAGAAAACCAAAGGAGTTTTGGCACATGTCCATCTCACTGTGGGCCCTCCAACCCCAACCAATCTGTAGTTATTCTTTGTTCTGCCAACTGGCAGAATTCCTCCCTCGCCCATGGAGTGAGAGCTATCATGATAGGAAAAGGCAAGTAGAAGTCACCACAACTATTTTTATCCACTAAAATATGAAACCAAAGGCAATACCAATTTCTAGAGGGCCAAAGAGATCAATACCACACACAATACCTTGAAGGTGTAAGGGTGGTTATTCCTACCACACCCCTTTTAACTCACTTACTTGACTTGTGCAGAATAGAGGTGGGAATGATAGTGGATTATCATAAATTTAATTATATGGTGACTCCAGTTACAGCTACTGTTCCTGATGTTTTCTAATCAATGGAGGAAATCAATAAAGCAATAGAATGTGTATATAGCTATTAACCTGGTAAATTATTTTTTGTGTTTTCCTGTATTTGTTTCCTTGGGTTGCTATAACAGAATACCAAAATTGGGTGGCTTGAAACAGCAAATATTTATTCTTTGACAGACTGGAAGCTAGACATCCAAACTCTAGCCCCTTGGTTGCTAGCAACTCTTGGGGTTCCTTGGCTTATAGATGCTTTGCTCCAATCTCCACCTCTACCTTCACAGGTTGTTTTTCCCTGTGTGTCTGCTTTCCTTTTCTTATAAAGACACCAGTCATTGAGTTTAAGGCCAACTCATCTTAATATATCTGCAAGGACTCTCTCTCCAAAAAAGGTCGCATTCTGAGATTATGGTAAGCAGGAATATCACAGGAGGTATGAGAGAGTACTCATCCCACTTCAAGACCTGTCCCTAAGAAGCAGTGTGGTTTCAGCCTGCAGGACCAGGGATACACCCTCACAGCCCTGTATCTCAGGGCTAATCAACCCTCCAGTCCAGTGTCCTCATCACTGTGACATAGGGACCTTGCAAGGTATCATGCTGACCCATTACATTGATGATATTGTGCAAATTGTGAACAGGAGGTAGCCACGCACCAGACACATTGATGACAGGCATGAATGACAGAGTGCAGGAAATGTTTCCCACAAAAAGTCAGATGTCTTCTGCTTTGGTGAGACTTCTTAGACTCCAGTGGTCTAGAGCTTGTTAAAAATATCACTTCCAAATTGAAGGGCAAGTTGCAGAATCTGGCCCTTCCTACCACCAAGAAAGGTGCTTAGTGAATTCTTTGCATTTAAAGCAACATATACCTCACTTGGGTACTATTCATATTTAGTGAAGAACCCCAAAACTGCCAGTTTTGAGTGGAATCCAAAATGAGAGAAGACTTTGCCTTTTTCACTGTCACGGTATGCCACTCAGCATTGAATTTTTCACCAACAAATTTGTCTTATAGCAAATGCAATACTGCAATGGGATGATGAAATTCACTGGTCTTACCTCACTCCCCCACCCTGAAGCGGCTGGCCTGCTTGTAACAGGGGACCAGCCTTTCCAAAGCTGTTATAGCACCAGCCACAGGGCAATGCCTTGCAGAATGGGAGTAATGTGCTCCAAAATGAAAAACATGCTCCGAATAGATAGATAATGCTGTTTCTCCCATTGTCAGGATTCACAGGTCCAGAAACCAAGGAATGGAAATAAAAGTGGATCATTTCTCTGTCATTCCTACTGAGTCATTAGCAAAATAATGTGCTTTCTGGCCCTACAATTTTGGGCTCTACTTGTCTAGAAGTCACAGGAAGAATGCTTTCAACAGAGGACAAAGCAATGGTTCCATTAACATGGAAGTTGATACTGCCCCCTGGATCCTTTGAGTTCCTTGTGCCAATAAGTCAGCAGGCCAGTTCAGGGCGACTCGACTTGATGGGCCTGATTACTGATGGGAAATTAGATTGTTACTACACAGTGGGAGTGAGCAAGATTGCAATGGAATGCAGGGGATTCCTTGGGGTGCATATTAGTTTTCTAGGACTGCTGTAACAAAGTACCACAGACAGAGTGGCTTCAAGCAACTAAAATTTATTTTCTCACAGTTCTGAAGTCCAAAATCAAGGTGCTCCCTCTGAACCCTTCAAGGGAGCAGCCTCCTTTGCCTCTTCCAGTTCCTGCAGCTTCAGGCCCTCCTTGGCTTGTGATGGAGTAGCTCCAATCTCTGTTTCCACATCACCTTGCTGTCTTCCTTCTGCATCTTGTCTTCAATGGTGTCTGTTCTCTGTGTGTGTCTCTGAGTCCAAAGTCCCCTCTCCTTATAAGGACACCAGTCGTGTTGGGTTAGGGCTCAGCCTAATGACTTCACCTTAATTTGATAACATCTAGAAAGACGCATTTCCAAATTAAGTCACATTCATGAGGACTGGAGGTTAGAAATTCTACATATCTTTTTGGAAGACACAATTCAACCAGTAACAGGGCACCTTTAGTACTCCCAGACCGTGTAATTAAGTTAATAGAATTAGTTATAAAGGAATTATAATTATAAGAGAATAAAGTAATGGAAAACTACAGACAACACTGTTAGTGGCCCAGACACTTCAGGAATGAAGGGTTTGGTTACCCTGCTGGAGAGGAAACTATGACCAGCCAAGTTGCTCATTAAGAACAAAAGAAATAAATATGGATTGAGAAATGCAAAACACACTTATGAATCATAGCTACAACCATGTGTACAATTAAAATATGAGAGCAGTAATAGTTATGAATATTTTTCTTATTTTAATAAGAATATATTTCTGTACACAGTAACCAATTTTTTTCTTTCTTACACTCTTCCTCTAATTCTCTACCATTTAGGTCGTGTTAATAGTAGTTAACTTTATATCTCAGTATTTAAGGTAGAGGATACTAATGGGAGAATGTAACTCAGTTACAAGCAGGAAAAAACCTCACCTATAGACAAAGGGACTTTGTATCTTCTTTTAAGGAGAGAATTAGAGTGTTTTCAGTTGTACAGTGTATAGCTGCTTGATTTTGCTATTGCCTTTTTTAGGAAATTAAATACGTTCAAAGTGACACATGCAGATTAGAAGTTTACAAAGATGGATTCTGGTAAATTTGCATCAAGTCAATTTAGCTAATATGAACAATGTTTCTCAGAAGCTCTGGGCCAGCATTGGCCCCAAGACACAGGCTGTGTGAGATCCAGAAGAAAAAGGAAGTGGAAGCCATATACCATTTATGTACAGAAAGTGGGTGCAGGGGACCAGGCTCCGCTGCCCCTCACGCACAGTACCACTCATCGGCTGGCTCACCCTGAGAGTGCAGCAGCTGCACCTGCTGCTAGATCTCTCCCTTCAGCTTACGCTACTCCAGGGCCAGGTGTGCGCAGCTCCATGACAGCTTCTCCTGTCGTCACACACATCATCAAAGCCAGAGGCTTAGAGATGACAAAAATTAACGCAGGTTCTAGTCTGTTCTCGTGGCTTCCAGATCCCTGTGTCAGTTCCAGTTTCTTCTTACTTCTCCCATTTCATGTACATCAGTAAAGCCTACTGACTTTAGGCTCCAGCACCAGACCAAAAAGCAACGACCTCTCTAAGACTTTAGACCAGCTCCCACAGTTTTGTGAGGTTAAGTCTCTGTAATAAATCTCATATTATATGTTCTAGTGGTTCCGCTTTCTGGCTGAACCTTGGCTGATATAATGCTTGACCCGCCAACCTTATGGTACTCTGGCAGGCTGTCTTAGCCATGGGTCTTGCCCGAAGCTGTCAACTGGGCCTGGCCTGCACGGCATCGTGGCTGCCGGAGGACTGAGACGGTTACGGTTTACAACCTCATCCACCCCCATGACCCATTTATTAATACTTACTCCTGCAGACATCTTCTTTTAAAGGCATCGTCTACCCAAAAATTGTGTTTCTTAAGCACCAATTAAATTGTTTTCCCACATGTGGCATCTGAGCGACAATCAGGACTGCCCCTCAGTCAAGAAAGGCGACCTTCCTCTCCTACGCTGATGTCACTCCAGCCAAAGGCCCGGCGATGTGACACGTTGCTCAGCTCTCCGAAGAAAGAGGAGTTGTTTTCTTTCATTCTCCCTCCGGAGCACAGAGGGGAAGAGAGGAAGTGAAGACAGAGGAGCCACAAAAGCCTCCCCAGTGACTCTCGTCAGTGGGGTCATGAGAGTCGCCAGTGGAGCCAGGGGCACAAGGAAAGGGGGAAGGAATGAGTGGAGGTGGAGGCCGGACGCAGGGGACATTCCTGCAGCGTCCTGCCTGAATCTGTTTTCAGAAGAGGCTGCCCGTTTTGAAACATCACAAAAGAAGAACAACCGCGCACAGAGAAGAAAGCCGGGAGGGCTTTCACTCAAAGTGACAGTGGGGATGGAGCCTGTCGACCTCAATTCAGCCAGTTATGTCAGCCAAGCTCGGCCAATGTTACAGAGAACCCAGAGAAGACAGTCACCCCAACCTTGTTTTACCAGAGTTCCGCAAACAAGAAAAGATCCCATGAGCTACTGACTCATAATAATGACAAAGAGGATGATAACATTAGTTACGCTTGTCATGAGTCAGAAGACCCACACTCAAGATCTTACTCTGCCGTTAATTAAGCTTGCGATTCTGAGTCAATGGCATCATTCTTGGCTGAGTGTGCATCTTCGAATAAAAGAAGGATGCTGAGCCATGGGGCCTCCTGGGCAGGGATGCGAAGTGTCCCCCCAAGGTCTGCACTCCTCCTCCGCAGCATGCACTTCCTGCGGGCAAGCGCGGCCCAGCTGGGGACTGCGCTTCCCAGACCCCTCTGTGGTTAGTCCTCACCAACGGGTAAAACCAACGGTATCACTTACAGACTAAAATGGACAAGAAACAAATGTGTTTCGCCCATACTCTCCTCTCCTGTATGCCGGCAGGATGCTGGCGCCCAGGGCAGCTTCGGAAAGCACATGTCCAGAGCGTTTATCGTCCCTGGAAGGCCGTGTGGAGCCGAGCCCAGTCCCCGCCGATAGGACTCCACGGGAAGCAGAAATAACCCTTTCTTGTGTTCACCTAATAAGATTATAAGGCTTCTCTGTCAAAGCAGTTAGAATGAACTGATATAGCCTCTAAGCTGTTAGCCGATGACCAAATAACAGTTTACAAATACTTTCTTTCTAAAATCCCTTGTACGTAATTGGATCCGAAGAATGACACCCCTGTGACATAGGCCATTTAGATATTTCTTTCAGTTTATGTATGAAAACTGAGTACGCAGGATACAGACGTGATTCCCCAGAGTCACCGACCAGCAGTAGGGCCGAGACGTACCAGCGGGAGCCCTGGATCGGACGTGAGCCCGAGGAGCAGGGCGGTGCAGAGGCAGGTGCGTGGTCACGTGCATCAGCGAGCTCCGGGCGAGGCTGTGGCTCTGCCTGGGACTGGCTCTGTGACTGTAAGCGATTCTTTAAGAACCCATTTCCTCACTAAAAAAAATGAGGGGATAATAAGTAATACAAATCTTGCAAAGCTGTTGTAACGGTGAAGTGAGAGCTGTACGTAGGGAACGTCACCTCTGCCTGCTGGCAGGCAGTTGGCAACAATAATGGCTCACCCTTCCTGAACACTGACCAGGTGTCCAGCGCTGCTCCGCCACCTCGTGTCTATGGCCTCATTCATTCAACAACATACAAGTTACGTGCCATCACGTCATCCCTAGTTTAAAGATTACAAGGTTCAGAAAAGTTCTCTCTCTACAATTATATATCTTAGCCTGTATTCCTCAGCAGACTCAGAGTGCAGGGGAGTGAGGAGAGAGGAAGAGAGGGTATGGCCATCACTGAACATCAGACTCTCCTGCAAGAAGCTTCATAACGTGTAACTCATGACCCTCCGTCTGGGAGCCCGAGCATGTGTACAGTGACTGCTGAGCAGGGCCCCAGGGAAGCCCCAGGAAGCCCCAGAGCTGAAGGCGTGAGGCCAGGCACTGTCCGGTTGCCCGTGTGGGATCACTGGAGTCTGTATACAGCAAAAGCTGCAACAAGAGACAGGTGAGTTCAAGTCCAGAGTTGGATATAACACAAACCTAGGGCTCAGAGGGGCTAGTTGGGGCCCACTCTCTGTATGAAAGAAGTGGCTACCGCTCCTCCCTCACCCCAGGGCGGGTGGACTCGCTGTGAGCTAGTTCCATCCCAGTGGGAAGAGGTTTACACAGGCCCCTGCACCCCTCCTCTTCCACTCCATAACAGATGTCTGCATTTGAGGAGTGGCATCCCAAGGCAGAGGTGCAGGTGTCAGCCACACGAGAGGAGCCACGTGCTTCTGCTCAGCATGGCCAGCCTGTGGAACCGCCAGGTCCAGGGTCAGTGTCCTGCTTCCCCCAGGACCCACCTCCGGCCTGGTGACTGCATCTGTGACTGGTGTGTCCGATGGCACCCGGCCGGGCTCACCAGGGAAGGACCCAGCTGCCATCTGCCCTGGCCCAGCTCCTTAGAGCCTCTCCTGGCCAGGACTGTGCCTCCAGCTCTGGAACAGGGGAAAAAAAGGCTTGTTCTTTCATTATAAAAGTAATAATGACACTCTTCCGTTACAAATAAATAAGTAAAAAGACTAACTTATGCTTACTGTAGAAAAGTTGGAGGTATAAATATACTGAGAAGTTTAAGAAGAAAACAGTTGTCTCCAAGGTCTGTCTCCTCCCCCAAGATAACTACTGCTAACACTTTGGTGTATTTCTTTTTAGTTTTTTTTCTGTGAATATATAAACAATTTTTTAATAAAGCAAATCACATGGCATCACATTTTTATTACTCTGCAATAAAAATATTTTATTTTTAGTTTATATTTTATTTTTATTGCATTAAGTACTATTTCAAAACACCATATTTATAGCTGAATAATATTTTTAGATATTCAGGTTGTTTTTAATTTTTACTATTATACACAGGACTGTGATGAACAACCTTATACAGAAGTCTTTGATCACATCTCTGATTATTTTCTTTAGGAGATATTTAAATGTGGGACAACTGTGACAAATGGCAAAAACATTTTTAAGAAAATTCTTGCCATCAGATTGTTTCCAGAAAGGTACTAATTCATGGTCCCATCAGCAATGCAATAGTGCAAAAGCATTGCAAAAACAAGTCAGTATTTTTCAATGTTTTCCACATGAACAAAAGGAAATGGTATCTCATTATTCTGACTCATAATTTTTTAATTAATGGTTCTGTTGACCAATTCTTAGGTTTGTTAGCTGTTTGGATTTCTTCTATGAATTGCTTGTTCATTTTCTTTGGTCATTTTTTAACTAGAAAAAAAATAGTATCTTTTTTAAAAGATACTTTACTAGTATCTGTTTCTTGACTGGATATAATTAAAGCTGTTTATTCTCTGTCATATTCATGGCAAATATTTGTGCCATTTTTAACTTCATTTATAATTTTATTATGGAGGGCTTCTTTTTAAATACAGATAATTTTGTTTTGTTTTGTCTATGTAGTTAAATCTAACAGCAGTTTTCTTTGTGACTTATCCCAAGACTTTCTGCTTATATAGCTCTGCCCACCCCAAGATCAGCTTAAGGTTCTCCTATATTTTCTTTCAGATAATTAAGAAGATGCATAAAGTCAAAACATACAAACATTGAAAAGCTGTCAGTGTTTTTTACTTTAAAAGTGAGAAAACTCAAGCTTCAGAGGTAAAGTAACTCAAAAACCAGATCACACAGCCAGTAAGTGGTAAAGCCAAGATTTTATTTTTAATTGAAGTATAATTAGCACACGACAAAATCCACACATCTTAAGTGTTCAGTTTGATAAGTGTTGATGTGGTGCACACTCTCGTAGCCACCATCCCAACCAAGACACAGAGCATTCCCACCCCTGCCTGACCTTCCACTCCACACCTTATTTGACTATTTCAAGATTTTATAAAAATGGAATCACAGAAGGAATACTTTCTTATGACTCCCTTCATCACTAACTATAAAATGTCTGAGATTCAGCTGTATTGTTGGGTCCATAAGTAGTTCATTGTTTTTATCTCTAAGTAGTATTTCATCGTATGAACATACCGTAGTGTGTTTATCCATCCTCCTATTTATGGGCATTTGGGCCAGTGGAGGCTGTTATTATGAAAGAGGCTGATAAGAATAGTCTTGCAGTAGTATTTGTTTAGACATGGGATTTCATTTCACGTGGGAATGAAATTGCTGGGTCACTGGATAGGTGCATATTTTGAAGCTCAGATTTGCCATCTGACTCAAAAAACCATGCCCTAAGCCATTGGACCCTACTTTCCCTCACAGACCCAAGCATTAGGAGGTCAAGTTTAAAGTCTAGCTCTTCCTTTTCCTTGCTGTGGAAACTTGGAAAAGCTTCTCCTGTTTCCAGTGCGTTGTTTCCTTGTTTTTTTGTGAAGAGTATATATGTGATGCCATTTAAATAAAATTTAAAATTGCAAAATTATGCTATTATTGTTATTATGCTTAGGTATATCTCATATGTAGAAACCATCTATACACATGTGTCTGTGCATGCACATTAAATAGTATGAGAACATTATAAACACAAAATTCAAACAGAAGTCACCCAATATGGGGCCAAACTCCATAACAAAATACATTTTATTTGTAGAGAATAATTGAAAGTTTTAGATCGTAAGTTATTTGATCAGAGAGAAGCAGCTCAGCAGATAAATCTTACAGGAGTAATGGCGGGAAGGTTTATTTATTCAGTGTTTATCGAGTGACCGAGTGTGTCAGGCACTGGTACAGGCACCTGGGATCTATCAGGGACCAGACAAAAGCCCCTGCTGTCATTTGCATTCTTGCTGCTGTCTAGGCAACAAGAGGAAGATGAGCCTGTTTCAGAGCAGTCCACGTGACTGCTGATGAGTGTGAGTGTGTGTATGCATAAAATAATATGAGAATGATAAACATCACATTCAAGGGGTGGGCAGAGCGAAGAAAAGGTCACCCAGGTAGAATACATAGGCTAGTTAAATGCACAAAATCCTGCAAGAAGGCAAGGAGAGGCATTGCATCAAGTATAAAAATGGAGTTCTGCCTCTGGGGGACCCAAAGGAGGCAGCGTTCTGACAGAAACAGGGAACACGGGACAAGAAAGCATAGGCTCCTGCTCTAGGTCCAGTCCTGCAGCAGAGCAAGCTTTGCAAGGAAGGTCTAGCATGGTCCCTGCCCCCCAGGAGCCCACAAATTTGTTGTGACAACCATTCATTCAGCAGTTTGTTCAGCAAATGCTTTCTCAATAAGGGTGCCAAAATCTGCTCTAGGCAACTTGTCATCCTAGCAACTTAGCAGGGGCGTGATCTACAGCCCCCGAAGGCTAGAGTTTGAGGGCTTGGTGCAGAGATCAGAGGCGCCCCACCTCTGGACAAGAATGAACTCGAGAGTTACGATGTGCACTTGCCTCTCACTCAACTCAAGTACCTGCGCCTCCTCCTTAAACACTGTTAATTCCCAAGGCCCTGGTCCCCTGCTGGCTCAGCCCCCAAAAGCAGCAGGCCGCAGCCATAACTTTCCCAACTCAAAACAATCACTCAAGGACGATAAATTTCTGGTTCTGGGAGGACTCTCTGAGAAGGGCTGTTTGAAAGTGCACCCAAAGCTGCTGAGTGCTTCAGTGGACTGAGCCTCAGTCTGGCAAACACATCTGTTAGCGAATCAGTGAGCTGGGTTTAAGTCTCAGCTCTGCTGCTAACTAGTTGGGTGACCTTATACAAGCACTTCACTTCTCTGGGCTTCAATTCTTCACTGGAATGACAACATGCTTAGGTCTCTTGGGGCCACTCCAGCTACCACCACTGTATTATTAGTTTGCTTGAGTGGCCGTAACAAAGTTACCACAGGCTGGAGGGCTGAGAACAAGAGATTGTCTTGCACCTCTGGAGGCTGAAAGTCTAAGTAAGATCAAGGTGTGGACAGGGCTGGTTCCTTCTGAGGGCTATGGGGCGAATCTGTTCCAGGCCTCTCTCCTGGCTTCTCGTGGTTTGCTGGGAACCGTTGAGGTGTCCTGGCTTGTTGATGCATCATGTCCATCTCTGCCTTCACGTTCAGTTCTCAACCGTGAGCAAGTCTGTCTCTTCACACAGTTTCCTTTTTGTAGGACACCAGCCATACTGGATAAGGGGCCTATTCCACTCCAGGATGACCGTATCTTGACTAATTACCCTAGCCATGACCCCATTTTCAAATAAGGTCTGCCACCCCTTTGTGGGACTCCAACTATATGTATATTGACCACTTGACATTTATCGTTCTACCTGTCACTGAAACTGTTCAATCTTTTCCACCCATTTTTCTCTGTGCTTCACTTAGATTGTTTCTATTGCTGTGTCTTCAAGGTCACTGATCATCCCTTCTGCAGTATGTGATCTGCTGCACTAGATGCAGTGAATTTGTCATTCACAGATAGCATTCTTCAACTCAGAACTTTTTTAGTCAGTTTTTTCTATATTTTCCATTCTCCTCATTATCTTCATAATTTCTACTAGACCTTTAAGCATAAACTGAACACATTTATAATAGCTGTTTTATTTAAATTAACTCTTTCATTTTGGAACAGTTTTAAATTTACAGAAAAGTGGCAAAGATAATAAGAGTTCCTATACACTCAAGTCAACCCTTATGTCCCCAGTCTCACCATCTTACGTAACGATGGCGCATTTGTCAAAACTATGAGATCGACCTCGGTAGGTCACTGTGAACTGAACTCCAGACTTCACTTGGATGGCACCGTTTTTCCACTAATGTCCTTTTCCACTCCAGAATCCAATGCGGGACACCACATCGCGCATTTAGTCCTCACCACATCTTAGTCTGCTCTGGACTGTGACTGCTTCTCTGTCTTCGTTTTCATCATCTGGGCAGTTTAGGAGAGCACTGGCCAAATATTCTGTAGAATGTTCCTCCATTCGTGTTTCTCATAGCTAGACCGGGGTTACCTGTGGGGGGAGGGGGGCGTGTTGAAAGAGGTGAAGTGCCCTGTTTAGGATTATTGTATCAGAAGATTAATTATATTAATATATCCCTAGTGAGATGAACCTTGATTACTTGATAAAGGTAATAATGTCTGCCAAGCCTCTCGTTGTAAAATAACTATTTTCTCATTCTAAACTCTGTTCTTTGGTAGTGGGTTACTAAGTTCAGCCACACTCGTGGGGGTGAGGCAGGGAAAATTAAAGTACTTTTTTGCTGTGTCCATCATGTCTGTTTCTGGGTTTGTTTTCTTTGCAATAATTTTTGGTGTCCTAGTTATGGGTCACATTTTCCTGCTTCTTTGCAAAATCTAGTGATTTTGTGAATTTTAGCTTCCCGAATGCTGGATTTTGTTACATTTCTTTAAAGGGTGTTGGACTTTCATCTGGCAGTCTGGTAAATCATTTGCATATCAGTTTAGTCTTTTGGGCTTTTCCGACACCGTTTTTTACACAGGTTTAGAGAAGCCTTTCTAGATTCTCCAAGTCCTGCTGCTAAGCTGTGTTCCATCCTGGGCCTTTGCGGTATTGAACAAGGTTTCCCTGTCTTTTCAGGTAGATTGGATGAACCCCAGCCCTCTGTGAGCATGGGAATATTTCAGCCAGCGGCTCCTCAGTAACTCTTCTTTCCTTCGCTGTTGTCCCTCTCCCAGCCTCTTGGAATGTCATCCCCCTCCGCCGAAGACTCGAGGGGACCCCCAGGCACATTTCTGGAGTGCTTTCCCTGCCTAACTCCTTCATCTCTGGTTTCCCACCTCAGGCGATCCCGCTGCCTCATCCACCCTGAACCCCAGTGTCTGTTTCCCAAACTCAACAGGACTCGGGGTTCAGTTTGGGTTCCCTCCCCCGACACCGTGGTTCAGAAATTAACCACCAGCAGAGAGCCAGGGCCACTGGAGAGCTTACCACTCTCCTTCTCCTTCTTGAGATCACCGTCCCGAGCTGCCTGCCGCCCAGGGTCTAGCAATGGCTACTTCCTCTACTTCACCCAGTTTTCTAGCTATTTGTGGCTGGAAGGCCATTATACACCTTTTTACCACTTGTCATAGGGAAGATCTGCAAAAATTTTCACAGTTCCTCTCTCTTCCCTACATTGCCTGAATGGGGAGTCACTACTTGATAGAGTTATAATTTCTATATCTTAGTAGTTGGTTTTGCCTTTTCAGTTCTCCAATACAATTGAAGAATTATATTATTACTCATCATTTATATTATATCCTTTCTACTAAAATAATGTGTTTTCTGTATCTTGCCAGGACTCATCACCTTCCTTCAGTTTAAATAGGTAAGAGAAGAGACGGAGGGAGAAGGTTGGTGAGAATGCACTTCTTAGGAGGGGGCTGGTGCCTGGGCAAGAGCAGAAATGGGTGCACTCCCCTCCCTTCCACCCCAAGCAGAGACCCCGGGGACTGAGCAGAGCTCAGGAGGAAGGTTCCTAGCAGAGCATGAAAAGTGGCCCCCAGAGTTAGGCGCTCCCAGGATCAGGAGTCTAACCCTCTCCAGGAGACCTCTGAGGCCAGAGAGAGGGGGGATGGTTACTAGGAAAGGCAGCCTGAGGAGAGGGCTGCTCTGGGAGCGGCCTTCCAGGGCCCGGCGGGCAGGGCCACAGGGACAGGCTGTGGTGCTGGGCCGGAAATGGTGGCTGGGCGGCACCCATCTGAAGACTCCACTTATGAGAGCTCCCCCTGGGATTAGGTGGCTCGGACAGACAGCCGTGGGATATACCTCCAAAAATAGGGGGTTGGGGCTGGTACTTGCCAGTTGGATATTGTCCACAGGGAGAGGGAGAGGTTTTCCAGTAATAAGAGTCCCCACAAGAAAAAGAGCCCAACTCTGGGCATCAGCCAAGGTAAAGGGCACCTACTCCAGGCTACTCCACCTTAGCCAAAGATAAGGATTTCTCTCATTTTGGGCCACTCTGTCCCGGCTCCACTTCCCACCAACCAAGGGAACCGGAGGAGGAGGCAGGACAGGAAAGGAAAAGACCGCCTGTCCCTTCTCCACTGTAGGTTTCTGAGGCCTTGGGTTGGGGGGCAAGTAACTTGAATACACACTTAAAAATGTTTAGATTAGTCTGGACTATTTGGTCCATGAAAAAGAGACCGGTCCTTAGTGCCGACAAGGGGCCAGAGAGCTCAGGAATCCAGACGAGCTCCTGGGGTAGGGATTCAATGGAGCGGGCAGGAGAGGCGGTACGTGGAAAGCAGAACACTATTGCACTCTTTCAGGCCAAGTCCAGTTCCCTCAGTAAACCAGTTACAAATGTTAAGCATGTGAAAATCGTTTCTAGGAAAGAGATGGGACCCCTGAGGTTCAGACAAATAGCAGGCTGCTGCTGGGTCTCTCCTGAGTCCATCTTGGTGGCCTTACATGGTGACCAGCAGCAAGACTTCAGTCCAGATCTGCCTCACCACCCATGAGTGCCCACCCATGGGTAGGGTCCCAAATGTCACCCCTGCTCTCAGAGACACCTGAGAGCTGCATCCGCACCCCTCCATGTGGCACTCTGACACAGCTGTGCAGCCATGGCCTGTGCTGTCTGTGGTCCACTCAGAGAAGAAGCGGATCAGGCCTCAGACCTTGGGCCTCTGCAGACCGTCCGAGGCTTAAGCACATGCCACTGAGGGAGGGTAGAGCCTGCTTCAGGAGGAATGGCAGGGACAAGCTCAGGTGCTGCTGAAACTGTCTACCACGAAAGATGGGGGTTTATTTCTTTCCAGTGTCACAAAACTGTATTTTGTAAAATACAATGAAAGTAAATTATTAGAAAAAAATGGAATAAAAGCAAAGCGTGCAACAAGCTCACAGTTTGTATTATTAGACTTGACAGACAAAATTGCTCCATTAAATTGTGATTTCTGCCCTTATTTCACTGTGTGCCAGTGACAGCCAGTCTGTGGATCACGCTGTGAGGAGCAGGAGCCGGTGACAATTAGAGGCAGCCACTTCACTTTCGAAGTAGCCGGTGGTTAAAACCCACAGGCATCTGAGACCCAAGCGGTGCCTTTTGTCTCTCCCCACTGGCTCTCCAGGCTCCTTGAAGCTGCTTCCGATTAGGCCAGGCACCCCAGCATCAACCTGCAACGGGACCCCAGCATCAGCTCCTAGATCAGTGTCCTGCTATGCCCTCTGCCTGGGATGCTCTCTTCCTGACTTGGTGTATCTAGTCCTAACCACTCTCTGAGGCACAGCTGCAGTGCCACCTGCCCTGGGGGTTGGACCCTCCTGGATGGCGCTGCCCTGGGACCTCTCGGGGGAGTTCATCCACACTCCTCTTATCGCACACCTCACCTCCCACCCAGCACCGTGGTCATCGAGGTCCATGTCTCACCTTCCCTGTGAGATGATAAAATACTTGTATTTTACTTCTTCAGTTCTGCTTTTTTATTTATTCTCATCTGAGGCCATGCCTGTTGATTTTAGAGAGGGGGGAAGGGAGGGAGAAAGAGAAGGAGAGAACATCAGCGTATGAGAAACATCGATTGGTTGCTTCTCATGCACGCCCCTTTTGGGGACTGAACCCACAACCTAGGCATGTGCCCTGATGAGGAACCGAACACACAGCCTTTCAGTTTGTGGGTCCATGCCCAACGACCTGAGCCACACCGACCAGAGCAGTGTCTGCTTTTTCTTTGCAAACTTTGTAACAGCTGGCACAGTGGCTTCCCAATAAAGCTGACTTTTGCCAATGATTGAGAACAGCAGCACCTTCTCCTTCCATCTGGATGGAGCAGGCTGGGCAGAGACAAACAGCTGTCTGTCTGTTCCCCCAACATCGGGTGCTGGGAAGGCCCCGGCCATGATGGATCCCTGCCAGGGAAATCCCAACAGCAGTAAGAAAAATTGTCAGTTGCTAAATGGACCCCTTTGAAGAGCTCTCTGCCTCTCTCAGCTCTTTAGAAAATGAGGACAGCAGCCCTGGCTGGGTGGCTCTGTTGGTTGGAATATCATCCTGATGCACCAGAGTTGCAGGTTTAATCCCCAGTCGGGGCATATACAGGAATCAACCGGTGGGTACATGGATATGTGGAACAATGGATTGGTCTTTCTCTCTTTCTCTCTCTCTGTCCCTCAAGTCCATGATAAAAGGGGTTTTAAAAAGAGAGAAGATGAGGAAACCAGCTATGCCCTGTCTCAGTCAAGCGGGACATTTCCTTTCATCTCTCTCAGGCTCTTACCGCCCAGCAGGGTGTCTGACCCCAGTGCCAGCTGTCCCAAGATGGAGAAGCAGACCTGACAGCTGGAAGACAGGTTAGCGCTATGTGAAGGGAAGTCACTCTTGTTCAGCCCCCCGAGTGCGCACACAGGCACAAGCCTGATTACAGGGTGATGAGCTGTGGAAGGAACGTCCCGCCCAGCTGGAAGATGGTCCGGGCTGTTTCGTTCCTGCATCTGAGGATGCACCAGGATGGATGGCAGCATGCGGGTGTGGGGTGGCACATTTCATAACTACAGGAGCCAAGCCAGCGTCCCTCCTGTCCCTCCCCGGGGCTGTAATTCCTGCAGGTCCCCTGTGACACCAGCTATAAATCAGACATGGCTCCCCGCACGTCACAGGCAGTCTGGATGAGGTGACTGAGAATGTGGCTGGAGGGACAGTTTCCCGTCTGCTGTGCCTGTGCAGAGATGGCTGCCTGAACTGCTGTGGCAGAGACAGATTCCCCGAGTGTGGCCCAGCCTGCCAGAGTCCCTGGGCCAGACCCAGCTGTGCCACGCCTCAGAACAAGAGTCCCTGCGCCAAGCACTGTATCTGGCCATGAAGGGGAGCCGAGGAAGAGAGGAAGATGCGAGGGAACAGGAAAAACAGAAGATTGCTAGTGAGGGATAGTTGGGGCCAAAGGGAGAGAAATGAAAAAGGATGACTTTTTAAAAATGGAAAAGAAGCCCTGGCTGGCATAGCTCAATGGATTGAATGCGGGCTGCCAACCAAAGTGTCCCAGGTTCGATTCCCAGTCAGGGTACATGCCTGGGTTGCAGGCCATGACCCCCAGCAACCGCACATTGATGTTTCTCTCTCTCTCTTTCTCCCTCCCTTCCCTCTCTAAAAAGTAAATAAATAAAATCTTTAAAAAAAAGGCTTTTAAAAAAATGGAAAAGAAAAAAGTGAGCAAGGAGGAAAAAGAGAAAATAGGACATCTTAAATACTGGGGGAAAGGAATGACAACTAAGAAGTAATGTTCTTGGCCCTGGCCACATAGTGCATTGGTTAGAACATCATCCTGATACACCAAGGTCATGGGTTTGATACCCGGTCAGGTCCCATCCAAGAATCAACCAATAATGCATAAATATGTGGAACAACAAATCAATGTTTTTCTCTCTCTCTGTCTCTGCCTCTCTCTCTAAAAATAAAAATCAATTTAAAAAATAAAACAAAAAGAAGTGATGTTCTTGGTAACAGTTTTGGAAAGCCTCTTTGGTTGACAGAACATGCTTTCTGGATACATGTCCCCTGCAACATGAGGCCTGTGGCCCAAGTCTCCTGGGTTCACGCCAGCAAGGAGCAGGGCCACACAGGTGGTAAAGCTGTGAGTGCCTCAGTGGGGCCGAAGAGAGCCCCTTTCTCTTCCTCCAGACAACTGGGCCCCTAGGAGGCCCAAGGGGGTGACTCCTGGGCTCCAGCCCAGCCCAGCCCAGCCCAGCGGTGAGACGAGGAAATGGTGTCGTCTCATGGGAGACGCCCCCCGAGCCGGCTGGAGCAGTGTGTGTGTGTGGAGGGAGGGACGAGGAGCTCGCCTGCTGGGGTTGGAAAACCTTGCCAGGGCAAGAGTTGGGATCGCTTCTGATTTGGGTGTAGCTGTTTTCCTCTTGGGCTCCCCAGTGTGGTGAGCAGCAGGAGGCGGAAAACGCAGTCCGTGAAGTTTTTTCCATTCAGGAGGCCACGAAACTGCAGAAGTAATTCAGAAATAAGGGTCTGCTGCACACATAGATTCCAGCTCATACATTCCCAAACTTTGGAAAACCTCTTTTGTCCCAGAAATTCCCAGGAAAAAAGGAGCAATATTTTAAATTGTGGGTAAATACACGTAAACAAATTTACCATGCTGACCGTGTTTAAGTGTACGGTGTGGGCAACCGATCTCGCGTTCTCTCTGCATCTTCCAACCTTGAACCTCCATAACCATCAAACGGTTCTCCACTCCCCCACCCCGAGCCCCTGCAGGCCCTGCTCTTCTTCGTGTCTCTAGAAATCGGACTACTCCAGGCGCCTCCTGTAATCATACAGCACGTCTCTTCTCATGACTGGCTTGCTTCACTTCACATAACATCCTCAAGTTTCACCCACATTGTAGCCTGCGTCAGAACTTCCTCCTTTTTTAAGGCTGAATACTATTCCATTTTATGACTATACACTGTTTTGTTTACCCACTCATCTATCTTTGGTCTGTTGTGAATAATGCTGCTAGGAGCGTGGGCGTACAAACAGTTCTTCAAGACCTTGCCTTCAGTTTCTTTGAGGATACACCTAGAAAGGAAATTGCTGGATCATATATGGTGACTCTATTTTTAATTTTGGAGAAACCATCATATTATTTCCCATAGGAGCTGTACTATTTTCTATTCCCACCAACGATGCCCAAGGGTTTCAATTTCTCCACCTCTTTGCCAACAATTGTTGGCACAGTTGTTTTCTGAGTTTGGGGGGAGAGGTTATTATGTGAGGGGTTCTTGTTGACAGCAGCCATCCAAAAGGTGGCACATGGTATCTCGTTGTAGTTTTGATTTGCATTTTCTTATGATGCCTGATGCTGAGCACCTTTGCATGTGCATCACGGCCATTGCTGTACCTTCTCTGGATACAAATATCTATTCTTCAAGTCCTTTGCCCATGTTTATTGGGTTCATTGCTGTTTTGTTTTTGAGTTGTGGGGATTCTTCATACATTCTGGATATTAATCCCGTATCACATACCTGATTTGCAAATTCTCCCATTCCACGGTTTATCTTTCAGCTCTGCGGATTGTGTTCTTTGATGCACAGATTTTAATTTTGATGTAGTCTAATTTATCTATTTTTTTTCCTCATGTAGGAACAGTATTTTAAGCCATCTGCAATACTATGGTTCTTCTTAAGATGCCCTTAGGCGATAGGAAAATAACTAGATAAAGCCCCATCCCAGCAAATGCAGTGTGCGTGCCCCGTACGTCAGACCAACCCCGAGGAGATGGGCTCCGGCCAGACCAAACCAGCCCTTTCTTTCTGATACTTTCTGTGTCAGAGTCCATGCGTGAGGCGATCAGAAATCCTCTCTTTGCAGACCTATGGTAAATTTAGGATTTTGTTTTTTGGCTTCATTGTTTGGTTGTTACTGGCTGGGTTTTGTTTTGATGCTGAGGGTATTTTTTCCTGCCTCCTGAGTGTGTTTTTTCAAGTCCTACAACAAGGAATCTTGAAGAATTAACTTCACAAAAAAAGATCCAAAATGAACTGCTTATTTAGGAGGAAATGTCCCAGATTTTCTGGCCAGTTCAGGTCTTTACTACTTGCCCCAGAAAGGGTCATTCTAAAAAGTCCATAAATGTCCCCAAGGGGGTGCGCCAAATGCAGACATTTAACTGTCCAGAAAGATAAGAGTTGAAAGCATCTTGTAAGAAAGCGCTCGGCACTCCAGGTCCTGGCTCTGTGCTTTACGAGTCCTCATTTTGATCCACTGTCAGCTGCTGGGTCCTGTGCCAAAAAAATACTGGAAAACCAGCTTTCCCCTAATTTTCCTGGTATGTCAGCAGCTGATGGACACCGTCTGTGAGGTCAGACCAACCTTTAACACATTCAAATCTACTGGCACAAAGTCACCATTTTCCTCTCATAATGGAAAAAAACAAAGCTAGTTTAACTGAAGACACCTTCAACCCAATAGCGCCGATAGGAGACGAGGAAAGGGCTTCCGGGCAGAGGTGGCAAAGTGGTTGGCATGCTGCCCAATCTCTTCACCCTTCAGAGTAACTTTCTTTTCTCCCGGATGGCCCCACACAGGCCGTGGTCAGCAGGCCTTGGAAGTCCAATCGTTTCCAACCCACCCCTCTTCTTTCTTAACCATCCCACACAGGTTACTTGAGTACAAGCCATGTGCAAGGCACAATGCTGAGGGCAATGGCAGTGGTGATGGGGTGACCACAAACAGGTTGCAGTGATTAAAGCACCCCAGGAACAATAGTCATCTATACGAGGCCAGCTTGGCCCACACAATTGGACACTTGAACATTCCATCACACTCAGAGTGTGGTGGGCACTTGCAAAAGCAGGGCCTGGCTTTAGAGCTGCATCACACACACAGACGTCAACACAAGCTCAAGCACACACATACCAGCGCCAACACCTACACATGTTGACACTGATGTATAGTCACACCCACAGACATGCACATCCACACCCTGGAAGAAATGTGACTCTGGCACGTTCAGGGATACATTATTTTTTAGTTTCTCTCCTGAAACAAATGAGAAGTGGGCAGGCATCCGGGGCTTCCTGAAGGAGTTTGGTGGCCAAAGAAGGCACTTGTGACTGAATGTATAGTATGTCATCGTCCTTTGGCCCCATTCCAAACAAGTTTTATGTGCACCCCATAAGGAAATACACCATAAGTTCCTGGAAGGGTTGGGTTTTTGAAAAAGGAACTTAGTGTCCATGAGAGGCAGTTGCTGGAATTTCAAGTGAAAAAGAGAAGAGGCAATATGGGGTGTTTATCCCAGAATTCCAAGCGCTCTCTGTAGACACACGTTTATTCCTGTAAACAGATGATGGTCTTTCTTTTTATGTACTCTGGCTTGTTTTCAGCACAGGTCAAGTTCAAATGCTTCGTGCTGCCTGGAAAGTGACTGGGCCGTGAGGAAGCCCAGGTGGTTCTGATTAGGTCTGGAAGCACATGACTTGTCCAATATAGAACCCAATTGATTCCAAAGGTCTACGCTCCTGTCCTCTCTGTCCAAGTTTTATTCCTGATGGAATGCAACTCCCCAGTTCAAAGGCAAAATCTTTGATTTCTTCTTCCCACCTACCTAGTCACAAAAAGTCATAAGAAAGAAAAAAAAAAGGCTGGCTTGGAATAGAAGCCCTAGAGGTTTGTTTGGACATCACTCGCTCTTTGTAAATCAACATTTGAGTGAGCTGAGTGCACATGAATGAGAAACACAAGGGTCACATTTCCTCTGAAATACTTGGGATGGGAGTGCAAAATGCACTTCGAGTTTAACCTAATCCAAAATCAGGAGGCAGGCCAGGCCCTTGTCAAGTCTCCCTTGTCCTGATATTTGGCCCAGCAACCAGGAACCCCAGCTGGTCAAGCCGGAGCTGTTGCTCACAGCCCCGAATTCCTGTGGCCGGCTCCTGACAGCCCAGCTGCCTAAGGGCCTGCCTGCAAGGGGAACCCTCACCGGGCCCCATAATCGATACCAACCGTACCAAAGGCGCTGTGATGGGCCTTCTCTGGCAGGCAGAATATGAGGCAAGCGATAATGAGAACAATGAGAGGGTCTGACATGGAAATTTCAGTAGGAAACAAGCAATTACATGAGAACAAACATGCCCAATGCCACTCACAATCATCTGAACACATAACAGTGATTATGAAAACGAGAGCAACAAATACAGACCCTGAGCAGACTGTGCTTTGGAAAAAGAGGCCCCCTGGGGCGGAGCCACGACCCTCCCTGGGCACGTATGTGACTGGGGGTGTGTGTGTGTGTGCACGCACGCCTGTGTGTGTGCCTTTTGAGACACATGAATTTCATTTGACTTGATTGAAAGCTGGATCTCTTTCCCCTGCAGTTGAAACCACTTCTCCTGAACAAACACATTTCCATCCACTAGGCGGGGAGGAAATAGTGAGTCAGAAAAGAGGAGAGAATTTTCTCTGGACCTGCTGAAGATTCAGGCTGAGGCTTGCTGAGAACGACCTGGAGAAATCAGTGCCCCGTGGAGAGCTGTGCTCTCTCCAGCTCAGGATGAGAGGTGGCCTGGGAATGAGGAGGGTCTAGGATGCAAATGCTTTGCTAGGAGCCACACTGACCGGGATATACCAGCAGTCCTTTTTCATTGTCAAGATTCACGGCGCAGTCAAGACAGTTCCAGGGGTTTTTTTAAAGGTGAGCTCTTTCTTTCCAGCCCGTGGAGTGGAAATCAATGCAAGTGTGGGTCCTGGTGTTCATCTAAGTGGTCCCTGCCTCGTCTCCATCGTGGGATGCCTTCATCGCCCATCTCTAGCTTCCATGTCATAAGGACTGTCAGTCCTGCACTGCAGAGAGGAGACATCTGAAGTAAGGAGGCAACTTGAGAGAGTTATGAGAGGATGCAGAGAGTTTACACGTGATGGTTGGCGAGTCAGGGGCAGACCTAGGAAAGCTTCGTGCTGACCTTAATTGCCACTCGCAGGCTGGTGCTTGTTTTTTCTCTAGCCACCTATAAGCAGCCTCCTCTTCCCCCTCGCCCTCCTGTGAGCCCTTTGCAGGGGCCGTGGGGCCTGCCCCCAGCCAGGGCCGGCCAGTCTGGGACCTGATTTGCCATGCCAGAGGGATCTACTGCTGGAAGTCACTGAGTCACCGACCAAGACCGGCAGCCAAATTTAGCTTCTTGGTGGCCTCAGCTGCCAGCTTTGGAAGTTGGTGCTGACCCCAGAGGAATCCATTTAATTCTGTGAAACCCACCCTGGCTGTCCCTGGGCTACATTGTGAAACAGGCACTTGGGTTTTAGCCTCTTAGGCCTTTATTCCTTCAGATTATGAGCTTAATCTTCTAGGCAAAGAGGAAAAATTACCCAGATCTGCAGAAACTCTACAGGGAACTAGCCAGCAAAAATGGAAACTGAGACCCCTAAACCACCTCCCACTCCCAGTGCATTCACAGGTCCAAACTGTGACGGGGAGACTAGTGAGCATCGGTGAAAAGTGCAACAGAGACGGGCCGTGGGCAAGAATTTCCACACAGCAAAGTCCCCTTTTTCCTTCTTAATTCTTGTTTGTTTGTTTGTTTTTGGAAGGAAATCTCATGTGCAGTTCTGGGTTTTGGCTGCTCTAAGTCTTGGCATCTAGGGAAAGTCAGAGAAGCCCCATCCCAGGCCCCCGCCTGGAGTGGGCGCCCCAGGGAAGGGCAGAAGGAAGAACCTTTCCTCGGAGCTCACGGCTGCCCGTGGCGGAGCCTCGCTGAACCCCAAGGACAGAACCGTGAGAATTCCAAACCCTGCACCCCGGCTCCCACCCACCAGTTCTGGCACTCAGGTGATGGGAAGGTCAACCTAATTAAAACCACGTGGTGGGGTTTCAGTGTGGAAAATTGCTGGATCCTTTCTCCTTCCTCCCACCTCCTCTTTCTCTCCTTAAACACACACATGCAACTTTCCCTCCCTTTATTTAAGCAAACAACTCCCTCCATGATTAAGTACAGTCCCTTCTTATCTAAATAGTCCACAGATGTATAAAGACACAGGAGCTTTCTGCTCCTACTCGGAGCTTGCTCTGGGACCCATCTTCTCCAAGCCTACAAAAGGCAGCCTTCCTCCGCCTTTGCGGACAGAAATTCCTAACGCCTGTTCCCCCAGTAAATCAGCCTTGCTTGGCAGGCTGTCCTCCATTTATCAAAGAGGTGGGATTTCCCCTCCAAATGCTGTGGTTCCCCACCCCCCACCTTGCCCTGGCCTCTCCTCTAACCTGAGCCTGAAACTGCCCAGATGTGAACAAACGGAACATGAAAAGTCCCCATTCTGTTGTCTGAGTCTGATATGACTTTAACCGTCGAAGTAAACACCGCCAGTTGGTTAACTCCAAGGACCCCTGCTGGTCCAGGACAGGGGACTGGGGGACTTCGGTAAAGGGCAGAGACCAGATTCTAAAAGCTTGCCAAGGAAGAAAAAAAAGGAAGGGCTCTGTGAGTTCCCACCATAAATGGAGTCTGAGGAAAAAGAACCAGCCCTCACAGCTGGTTGGGTGAAATCTACTGGGGGGGTCGAGAGGATAAGCCGCAGCGTTGGGTAAGCCGCAGCGTTGGGTAGCTAACTGTGACTCTTCCACAGTTTGATTTTCTTTCCAACCCAAAGCATGGTAAATATTTTGAGTCTCTAGGAGATAGGCTGTATGTGGGGACCCCAGCAATGACTTTTTACGGGCAGCAAGAACACGAGAGCCCCAGCAGCCCTCCTCACCCACCCCTTCGAGCCTCGCTACTCCAGGTGTGCGCTGTGTGCTGGCCTGGCCAGGTGGGCCAGCCTCTCCTCTCACCAGGCGCCCATCAGAAATGCAGAGACCCAGCCCCACCTCAGACCTACCGGATAGGAATCTGCATTTCACCCAGGGATCCAGGGGGCTCACGTGCATGTTGAAGTTTGAGAAGCACTCCTTGGAGAGCCAGAGGTACCCAATATAAAGGGGTTAGGCTCAGATCCTTCCTTGTGCATCTGACCCACCTCCATTAACTAATACCTAGTAGAACAGCTCACAGAACTTCCAACAGGACTACAGTAACACGACGTGTGTGGGTAGGGAAAAGGGAAATACCAAAGGCCTCTCTCATCCCCAAGCCACTTATGTCCCACTAGAATGTTTTGCAAAGTAAGATCCAGTGGACTGCATCTGGAACACCTAGAGTGCTAGTTCCAAGTTCAGAGTCTAGGGCCCCATGGCAAACCTTCTGAACTTGAATTTCTGAAGGGTGGAAGCTAGACATTGCATGTTAGCAAGTTCCCCTTCATGATACATACTAAGATTTAAGAATGATTCTCCCTGTTTCCTTGGATTACTATTGGATGACCAATACAGGTTTCTTTCTCAGGAGCAAAAGCGAAAATGTTGGCACTTCTGGATTCACTGTGGGGAGACAGCATTAGAAATAGGACCAGCTCAAGCTGTGTAATGCAGTGACTGACTCTTCATCTCTTTCTGCCTCTAAGTAGGAGAGCACCGGTGCGATTCCTTCCGGAGATGTGGGTGCCACAGAGCTCTGAAGGCAAGGCCGCTGTTCTGTGCAGCCAGCCTCTTAGACACAAGGTTCAAGCAGTCCTGACCTTTGGACACCCCCGACTCCAGGGCAACTCCAACAGCTGAAGCAGAGATGCCTTTGTGCACATCTCATCGTCCTTTTGGTAATTTTTTTAAAATCAAACGGCAATGGAAAACCATGGGTCACAGTGGTGGGGCTTCAGTGGGGTGACAACGCCAGCCATGCCCAGACTGAGATTTTCATTCTTATTAACCACAGCAGAGCTAAAAGGAAATGCCAATCTTTTCCTTGGCTGGGCTAGAGTATCACTAGTTCGCCAGTCGGATAGACTAGTACGGGAAAATCTTTCCGCCCTGGTGCATAACTTTAATGGAATGTTTTACAAGTCCCCAAACCATGCCTGAAAAAGAGTCTCTGTGCATAGGGGTGGTTTTGTGTGGTGAAGTATTTGCTCGCCTCTAGGTAAAATTGCCAGTCATCTGAGGTTGGGAAGTGCCCTATTAAATCAAGGAATGACATCAACTGAAGCTGTCGCTGTAATTGCCTACAGAATTAAGTCACACTGAACAGTGCCTTAGGCAACAAGCATATAACCTCATATGAAATAGCAGGGACCTGGCACGGGCCACCGTCTGGGTCCAAAGGGAAGTTCGGTGGTCAGACGTTCCCATGAGACTAGGACTTGGGAGCCCTGGGTTCCAGTTCCAGCAATGCCCTTGACCCAGGAACCCCACTCTGGGAAATCCCAGCCATCTCTCATCCTAGCTTCTCCACCTGCAAACCAAAAGGGTCTCCTCCAAGGTCTCCTGTGGGTCTGAGATTCCAAACACCAGAGAAATTTCAAATCTTAGTCGTTAATTTCAAAACTGAATTGGCCAGAGGGGAAAGAGCATCTGAAACCAGAAAAAGAAACTTGGGCAGAGGTGAAAAATACATTCTTGTAGAGCAAGTATTTCACTTTCTTTCTGAGCCGAAACACACACAGCCAAGAGAAACACTGCCCAAGTCACCCATGGGGGCAGACGGCGAAGGTGGGAGCGGGAGAGGGTGGCCGGGGTGCCTGCAGGTGCTTCTCAGCCCACCCAGGCCGTGTGCCCCTGGAAAGCTATTAAACTGACACCAGAAAACACCGCTGGAAAAAATCAGGAGTGGGGGATGCTCACAGTCAAACAGGGTGAGTGGTGTCATTGGGGGAAGAAGTCACAACTCACACCGTCATTGATTAATTGAGTGATTTTAGTCAAGTGAATATGGATACATGGCAGGAAAAGCATGAAAATAAAATGAACACATACGGGATTTACTATTAACATAGGCGATAACATCAAAACCTCTGGTAAAATGTAGTTTAAAAAAAAACAACACAAATGAAATGGAATGTAAAATCATTTTCACAGTATTCAAAGCTTTTGTAAAAGATTTAGACTCTAACAGAGGAATGCTATAGGAAGGAACTAGAGAAAACAAGAATTCTGTCTGTGTCCTGTGTATCTGCTGGTGACAGGTCGGAGCGGCCGGCACGTCATTCCCAGGGGGTTTCCCAGGGTGCGCTTCCAAGCCAGATCGTCGGAGCCCACGCGACAGCTACACTTCGGCAACTGGCACCTGGGGTCTGATGAGAAACACAGACTCTGGGTTTGGGAAAAGGTGTTTCTGAACTTACAGACGCAAATGAAAACTAGAGCTCTGATTGGATTCTGCCTCGGTGCTAATTCAGCGGCACCAAGAGCCAAGTGTTATACGGGGTATTCTAAAAGTAAGATGTCCTGGGAATTCTCAGTCCCCTTTCTATCTTCTAAGATAACTATTTTTTTTAAGGCTTGAGCTGAGTTCTGCCAATGACCTCACAGGGTTCAACCCAGAATGATCATTTTAAACTGTTACAAATATGACCTTTGCACTAGCAATAATTACCAAACCACACACACCCCCTCCCCTCCTCTTTTGGAAACCAATGACCAAGCCAATGAGTCTGCACATTGGTTTTGTTATATCCTTTTGGGGGGCAAAATGAAGTCTTGAGATAAAAATGCAGCTTTGGGCCCACCACCTCCCTCTGCGCCCTGAAACTGTCCAGGTGTTGTGGGGGGAGAGAGAGAGCTGCGGGCGGGCATCTCGGACCCCAGAAGCTCCCAGTCCTAGGACTCTGTGGCTGGGGGAAAACCTGGAGCTGCAATCCACAGCCCCCATTCACTCTGAACTTTTTCTGAACATGTCCCCTTCTACCAAGGAATCCCCACGTAGAGAGGCGCACAGCACGGCCACCTATCACTCCCCCATCACCTTTCTGCGGGGACTGCTAATTCCCCACACATGCTCCTCCCCCACGGCCCCCACCTCGGAATGAGGGTCCCGTGCGTGATGCATTCTCTCTGTCACAGCGAGCAGATACGTCAGATACATACAATCAGCGAACTCGAGTTAATCAACCAAAACTGAGACCCAGATCCATGCACTCATGAAATTGCTCTGAATTTCAGTTGACAATAGGAAAGCAGAATATTTCTAATTAACTAATATATATACACATTTCTTTAAACCATCCAAAATTACAGGCAAGTCACTTAAGGTCCCCAACACTTTATGATTAAAGGTCAGAGAGAACAAACAAAGGTGTTAAAATAACAGGATCACTACTTATGAGAGGTTAATTACATCAGGATAACCCTCAGGTAGGTAACGAAGTTGGCAGGCTGAGTTTCAGACCAGAGTCTTCAGAAGTTAACAGCATCTTCCACCGTTTCCGTGTCGGGCCAGGGCCAGGGCCAGAGCCACAGCCACGCAGTAACGCCTCCTGGCCTCTCTGCAGCATCCGCATTGAGTACAGCCATTAGCCCAGAGGGACAATCACTCAAGTCCTCAAGGCGCTAAAGAGGATTAAGAATCAGGCTTGGGGAAGAAATTAGCATTGATTGTTTCAAATTATCTCCCATACACTCAACAAGAGGAATGAAGTCGTGTAAGTGAACGGGTTTATGTACACATTTAATAAACACAGGGCTTTGAGACACATCTCAGGGCACTCAGGAAAACTGCAGAGATGTGCTGCCTTGGAAACTCTCTCCTTGGACGAGGAGACACTTGTGGCTTAACTTTCCCTCTGCGGAAATAAAGGTAATTTTTTTTAAATGCAGGACAGGCAGGCTGGCTGTCCTGAATTTCTCTGACCTGTTGGCAATCAAGTTAGAGGAATCCATTTCCCCACAGGAAAGAAAAGGATGGGAAAAGGTGAGAGTCCCGATGAGCACGGTGTTCAGGCCAGAGCAGCCCGGGACCCCTCAGGGAGGACAGCCACACAGCTAAGCTCCCGGCTGGACCCACCTCCTTCCCACAGAGCCTGGTGCCAGCGCTGCACTGCTGGAAAGTGGCCTCAGATGCTCCAAGAGACCCTGGTCTCAGTACACCTTTCACAGGCTCAGTGCAGACTTTTGACAAAACCCTTGAAAAGCAACTGTGCTTTTTGGTTGTTGCTCTTTAAAGACACGTGAAATGGAATGAACAGATGAAATTAGAATGCTGCTAAGCTCTCCACCCAATTACCGTTCACCCTGACTAGCAATTTGCCAGACTCTTCTAAATTTTTGCTTTTTCTCTTCTTAAACTACGTTTTTTGGAAAACCACTAACCATCACCTCCTGGGCTTGAAAATCATCATCTCTCTCATGCCATGGGTCCAGTGCCCACCGGGTTTCCTTTCCCTCACACGAAGGCAGGCATGTGCCCCACACGTGTGTGGCGGTCAGATCATGCCCCAAGGCTGATGTCAGCTGCCACTCACGTGGCATCTGAGACTGTGATTCACAGCAAAAGACAGCTGCATGGGAAGGCGGGGCAGGCCTGGCTCCCCTTGCTGTCACTATCACATACTGTGCTTGCGCTTTTCTTCCCTGTACCTATTCCTCTCCGGGACTGGTCTTAAGTTGTAAGTGTGGTGGGTGTCTGTTTCTGTCTAAAGCAGACAGAAAAGGAAATTGCTCTGGAACCAAAAGCAATGTATATCTCTTACCAACAGTTTCAAGTGTCTAGTACTAAAGGAACAATTAGCTGAAAGACCCATAGCAATTTGTAATGACACAAAGAAAGTTGCAGGGATCATTTTTTGCTGCTCTCTCTTACTTTCTTGCTGTGGTCTTTTACATTTTTGCCCAATCACCTTTTTCAGTGGCAAGTTTTTCTTTAGTGAGTGTGTCTCTGGTGGAAATGGTGTTGCACCTCCTCGTACTCAGTGACATGCTGGTCCAGACTGTGGCTCTTACAAGGCTTCCTAATCTAACTGGTTTTCCTTACCTGGGTGTGCGGCTTTAAACACTGGCTACACTGGGGTCTGGAGCGTGGCTGCGGAGGGGCAGAGTAGGGGTGCTGCGAGAGGAAAGCCAGCCGGGGTTACAGCGTCCTCCACCCACAGAAAAAGCAGTGAGTCCCAGGGTTGTCTGCTCAGCCCCCGCCCCTGTCCCCAACCCCCGGCTCCCTCCCCAAGCCACCCCGTGAGAGTCACTTGAAGACCGACTGAAAGGTGGGACACTCGTGGTTTTTCATCTTCTTCATGAAGTTTTTGAATTCCTTGTTTTTCTTGTCCCACTTGTGGATGGCCGTCAGCAGGTACTGGCTCTTCACCTTGCGGCCCATGATGAGGAAGTGGTGGCTGAGGTTGTCCAGCTGGTGGCAGGGGCAGTCGGCCCCGTTCTTCAGGTACAGGACGAGCTTCTTCAGCTCCTTCTTCTTGATGGGCCCCAGCTTCAGGGGCTTCTTCTTCTTGGGGACGATCTTTTTGTCACCATTTTCTTTTTTCACTTCTTTTATTTTCATCCTCAGTGCTAGAGAGGGTCAGGGCAGAGCGGGCAAGGAGAGAAGGGGAGAGAAAGCGTTTTAGAACAGTCTTTCACATAAAGCAATCACCCGAACCTCAGGCTGAAGAGGAAGGTGAAATGCAAGGCAAAGGGCGAGCAAAAGGAGACAGTTTTATAAATAAGTCCTCGTGCCTGGGTCAACCTGTGTGTGCGGATTCCAGTTTGTGGCGCCCATGCCAAGGTGCCACGAGTCTCACATACATTTTCAAAGCCTAATCCTATTCTCCTTTGTTAAAACTCAGTGACTCAGAATATCACACGATGCTCTAAGAGAGGAGGGGGATCACATAATCCAATATAATCCATATGATCTAATGCTTTAGACTTCTGCACTCAAAATCGTACACTAAGTTTTTATTTTAAAGAGGACGTTATTGGTTTAGTTTTTTTAACACCCAAGGGTCATGAAGTTCTTAAAAGTTGTTTCCTCTAAACAACATTCTATGTGCGCACACCCAGCAAGGGAAAGTTACAGGGTGCTTCAAATGGTCACGCTCAAGTGCACTGAACATCAACGCCCAACCTCAGCACTGGAGAAATCGGGGCCCCATGAGTATGTCTTTTGAGGAGTTTTGACAGCACATTTTAAGGGGTTTTGACTGCTAATGTTTTGTCAACCACTAATCAGCCTCTAGCAGGTACCATGAATGTTCTACGCACTGAGTAGACCCACATGGCACCAAACCCTATTTTGACTTCTTGACAGATTAGAGCAAGTCCTGGTGAAGCCCTGACAGGTATGTCCAGGTGATGAACTCTCAAAGCAAATAAGGTACATGAGCTACTTCCATTCTCAGCACACCCCCACCCCCACAGGAAGGGAAAGAAAGCAAGTGTGTCTACCAACTCTGCCTTCTGTTTCCTTTGTTTCTCTAGACCCTGACTTAACATTACTTTAACGTTAATGTGCGCACCAGAGACTTCCGTGATGGCTGCACAGGGTCTGCTGACGGAGACAACTCAGTGTGGAGGCATTCTCCAAGCTGTCCGTCACAGCGCACGGCATCGCTACTGCAGCCCCCTCTCTGTAAACCCGGCCAGCCCCACGCATTTCCAAAGGAGCTGGAAATCCTTTTCTAGATGCTAATCACCAGAAAATGTGTACATCCTCTGCATCCCTCCGAATTCAAAATTACTCAGCCCCCTCTTTTTAATAATGCAGAGCCTCCACCCATACTCCATGGGGAAAGGCTTGAATCGGAACTAAATAACAATAGCTAACAATGGTGGAAGCATATGGCAAGCCAGAGATGGTGCTAAGTATTTTCCATGCATTTCCTCAATTAAACCTAACAACTCCATGAGGAACGTGCAATTATTTTCTCAACTATCAGATGAGGAAACTGAGGCATAAAGGGTTAAGTTGACTTGCCCGAAGTCAATTTAGGACCTCACTAATCCTAAATTGAAACCCATGTCTGAATGTGCACTTTTAACCACTTGGCTGCCCCATGCCAACTCAACGGTTGCAAAAGTCTTTGTAATGCACCCGAAACTTAACTGATTAAATGGACCAAGAAAAGAAGAGCGAGGAACACAGACTCTATCCCCAGTTTCACCCACATTTCCAAATAAGTTTACTTATGAAATGGTAAAGAGTTCCCCCTGGTTGACAGACACTATTCTGGCAAAGGAAAAGCTGCATTGTGAAGGCTTTGTAATTTAATGTTTAGCTGATCAGAAAGCACACCGTTGGTCTAACTCAAGAATGAAGGGGAGGGAGGGAAGTCCTAGGAACAAATCTTTAATGAATGAGTCAAGGTCAGTAAATTCAACATGCTGCCACTGCTTTTTTTTTTTCCTTACAAAAAGGGCTCCAGACCTTGCAACCAACTTAACCCCAAATAATACCCTAGCCCTGGTGTTTCTTATGAAATGCCTCACTCCCAAGGGTGGCAGAAGGCTCAGGAACTGGGCACCAATCAGCACTGGGCTCTCGCTGAGGATGAGCACTGACCTCACAGGCTGGTCTAGGCTTCCCACTGAGGTCCATTCTTCAGCCCTCCCCCAGCCCAAACCAGCCACTGCCCAGCACCGCCCCCACTGTGGACAGAGTGCAGTGGGACCAGCAGGGGAGATGCCGAATGGAAAGCAGCAGAAACCACCCCTCCAGGACCTTAGTCCAGGCATGCCCAAACAGGCCCACACCTGGGTAAGCTTCCCTTGTTGGCTTACAGACCTTGCACCTGGGGTTCACTTGAGAAAAGACTTCAGTTGTGCTACTCCATGGCTGGTTAAATGAGAAAGGTGCTCAGTGGGATTGAGTGAGGAGCCAGCAAGAGAAGACTCACACTATTCAGGCCCCTCTCTGCCTCCGCTCTGCCAAACAGAGCAAGTGGGCCTAGGAGAAGCCACAAAGAAACGCAGCAGGGAACAATTCTGCTCCTTTCACAAGATCCTGTTTAAGAGGTGGCCCCATGCGTTAGATGAGTCTCAAGCTAGTTCCCAAAGTCTAGCCCTGGGAGACACGCGTTGCCATAGGAGTGATCAATTCCACCACCAGGAGAGGCGAGTGCACACCCAGCTGACCATGCAGGCGCTCTCTTTTCCACAGAGAAGTGAGCCATCCGTTTTTAAGAACTCACCATATTCCTGGCTCTGCCTATGGGCACAAGATCGGTGCAGTCGGCGTGGCTCACAGCAGCCATGTGAAGAATCATCTTTATTGGTTATTACAACCAAGGAGAAGGACTCAGGTTAAGTAATGACAACACACAGCCACCATTTGTGAGGTTTGGAATCAGAATTAGAAGCCATACTTGACCTTGAAGAGCCCACTCTTTCCTACCATACCCTGCCTGGGCTTCAAATGATATTGCTTCAGTGGAAATTATCTCACTCTTTTGATTGTATTGCTTTTAATCACAGCTCAAATCAAAAATTAATGGTCCTTTGCCATGACTGTGTAAAGGAATTCAGTTTACATAAGAGGGGGGACAGCACAGGGAGAGGGGAAATCAAATGATGGAAATGTGTTCTGCATTAGACTCTTTATTCCCTGCCATTTGGCTCACTTTCTTTTTTGAGGTAAGGAAAGCAGGGAAGGGGAAGGCACATATGGCCAGAAATTACTAACATCTTTCCATCTCTCAAGGGTTTATTTTAGGGATGCAGATTACCAACAATGTTTGGACAGGCGATTAGCCGTCGGAGGTTGATTTCCCTGTGCCTGTGGATATGTAGGCAACCCCCCACCACGCCTCACCCAGGGGCTGCTGCGACAGGGTGGGTGCTGGCCCAGTGGCAGCCTGGGACTGATCACCTCCTCCGCCCCTCCCAGCCCCCACCATGCAGACAGTGCTGGGACCCCAGGGGTCACACCCCTGGACTGCTTTGCGAGTCTGCAGTGCCCGTGGTGGTTGGTGGGCAGGGAGGAGAGGCCCCAGGAAGCAGCAGCTGGTGCAGCGGACAGAGTCCCGGGTCCTGGGTTCTACCTGTGTGACCACAAAATCTGGCTTTGAGCTCCCTGGGTGTCTGTTTTCCATCTACAAAGTGTGGGATGAAGTCTGCAGGCCTAGCGGTACTCCGTCCAGAGCACCATGTTGGGCGATACCTGCAGCCCGCAAAGCTGTCTCCAGCACCCCCATGCTGTGCCCTTGACCTCGGCTACCGGTAACAGCTGGGCTCTGAAATAAAACAAAACAACAAATAAACAAAACACTTCCTCGGGGCTTTGTGTTTTTGCTTGTGTTTGGCAGCAACTTGGCATCCTGCAGGAGTATTATTACTCCCACCTTTCACCTCACCGGTCACTGCAAAATTCAGAGACCCAGAAACTTCGAAAACCCCAAATTTAGGATTACAATTAGGGGCTGACTAGGTCTTTCTCAGCAATCTTAAAAGAAATAATCCCTTATATTCAGGAAGACCCTCAAAGTTTCATTCCACTTCAGTTGCCTAAGCCATATTCTTTTTCCACAAATTATGCTTCCTTGGTATACTTCCCACGAGACTTGGCCATATCTCTGAGACTGTGGGGGGAACAGGAAACTCATTACACTCAAGACAAACCCAGCCTCTCTTCAAAACCATCTCTTCCTCCTGATCTGTTTATACTAAGGGTGCCACCGTTCTTCCAGTGACCGACACAGGGTGCTGGGATGTGGGACAAGCATTAGCCAAGGGCCAGTCATTTACACAACCAATAGCAAGGAAGTGCTGCAGGCGTACAAGAAAGATCTGCCGGGCAAGGTGGGATGGAGCTAGGTTAGTAATCAGATTTGGGACTCATCTGATTACAGGCAATAGTTACAGTGAAGAGTAAAGTACAGAGAAGAGAAAAGAAGAGAAGAGCAGAGCCCAGGGAGCACCTTCACAGGGGTGAGAAGAAGAAGAGTTATTACAAAAGTCATCACAGGTACAGACGGAAAACCAGGCAGCCTGGGGACCCAGAAAGCACAAGAGGAAGGTGTTTTGAACGGAGAAAGCACTCCCAATCACAAATGCTGCACGGCTTGGGAAGGAATGTGAGACTAGATCCCCTGCCTGGGCAGCCGGGGGTCACTGATGACCTGCGGGGGGCCAGGATCCACAGCGGTGAGGGTGGATTCCAGAGCGCTGACAACCAGCGGGAAGTGGGAAGAAAAGGTACGCCATCCTGACAGCCACCAAGCTTCTGGAATGTCTGTGAGGATTTGCCACCAGCCACTTCTAGCCAAACACGTTAGACTGAGGGCACGCAATCATTTCCACTTCTCCTCGGAGTCGGTTTAGAATTATAGTAAAAAAAAAAGTTATAAACACAGGCAGGAAAATGGTAAAGGAAACAAGAACCTATCAACATTTAGTGTAATAGAAAGCAAATGGGTGGTGGAAGCTGGCTTGACAGGAAGAGGAAAAGCTGAAACTCAGCCGCCAGTGAGAACGAGCCGATCCATGCTGCAGGGCCCAGAAACATTCATGAACCGGGGCCGCTTGGGCGCTCTCGCCCTCCATCGCAGAGGCTGTTAAACACAGGACCTGGGAAAAGGTACATGTGGACACTCAGATCTACTCATCTGGGCCGTAAAGCCAGGTGACTGTCCTTCGCCAACTCCAGCAGCAACCAAGAGCTTTATTCTCTCCAGAAGGTTTGAACCAGCAGACGGTGGGCTTGGCTACACCAGACAGGACAGGGCAGTGAGGTGCTGCACTACCTGAAAGTCTGCAGAGTGCATCTGAGACCCTCAGGTGTTAGGACACCAGTTATACCCCCCAGGCAGCGAACAGAAAGGTTTCTGTCTGAAGAAACTGGCAGCTCAAGGGACACGGCCTGCAGCTCCCACAACGAAGCTCCAGCACGAAGCGCCACAAATCACAGGCCTTGCAGATGTGCAAAGCACTTCCCACTGAGTGCTTCACTCTTAAGTGCCAAAGAGATAATACAAGAAAATTTCCCAGAAATGAGGAACATGAGCTCTCAGATCAATCAGTCCCCAGCTCAATGAATCGTGACATTTAGAAACACCAGGGATAAAAAGAACCCTTCCAACCCTCTAGGAAAAGGAGAGAGTCACACCTGAGGCAAAGGGGCGGGCATCAGAATGGCAACAGCAGTGCTAGAAGCTGAATGGCACCAGGTCAACGCGCCCAAGGTTCCCACGTCTGACCCTGAGCCTGACTAGCGATCAGCGGGTGAGGGTAGGATACAGACGGGAGAATGGAGACATTTTCAGACGTTCAATGATTACAGAAAAATTATCTCCCACATACCTTTCCTCAGGAAACCTCTCCGTGGTGTCCTTACTCTACAAAAGTGCAGAATAAGAAGACACAGAATTCAGAGAACCGAAGATCTAACGTAAAATTAAAAAAGCTATGCGAGTCGCCCTGGCTGGCGTAGCTCAGTGGATTGAGCGTGGGCTGCGAACCAAAGTGTCGCAGGTTCAATTCCCAGTCAGGGTACATGCTTGGGTTGCAGGCCATGACCCCCAGCAACCGCACATTGACGTTTCTCTCTCTCTATCTCCCTCCCTTCCCTCTCTAAAAATAAATAAATAAAATCTTTAAAAAAAAAAAGCTATGAGAGTCTCAGAATGGTTTTCCCAGAGTAACTGGGTGGCAGGCCAAAAGCTCAGCCAGTCCAGGCGGAAACAGGGGCAACAAGGACTCAGGCACAGTACCTGCAGAAAAGTGCGGGGCTAAATGCTTAACACTGACATGAGGACTAGGAAAACGAAATGAGGCAATCACCAACTCAAGGGGGGAAAGGTGTACAAGAAAGGAAATGTAAATGCAGTGCACTACATGGCGCAGCTGCAGTGATATTTACATAATTAGAGTAAATTAAGCATTGAATATGAATTTAACCAACAGTGTGATACAGCTACTGGGGAGACTGCAGAATGTGAAACACTGTAAATCTTTATCTTCAAATAACATAAATGATGTCTTTAAAATTAAAATTAGCCCTGGCTAGCGTAGCTCAGTGGATTGAGCGCGGGCTGCGAACCAAAGTGTCGCAGGTTTGATTCCCAGCCAGGGTACATGCCTGGGTTGCAGGCCATAACCCCCAGCAACCGCACATTGATGTTTCTCTCTCTATCTCCCTCTTTTCCCTCTCTAAAAATAAATAAATAAAAAATTAAAATTAAGAAGTCAAATTATAACCATGTTAAATACTACAAGAAACAGCTAAAACGATTACCTCTGGGCTGTGGGAGTTAGTGGAGGGAAGGCACGAGGCGAGGGGCTGCCATTTTCGTTAAAAGCCTTTTATTACTCTTTGACTCTTTAAGCTGCATTGATTTTGAAGCATAAGCTTACTTTCTTTAAAAAAGTGTAGTCTCCAAATAAGGCATGAATCACAAAATGTGAAATCTCAAAAACAAAGACTACATTTCCAGGTCCTCCACTGTCCCTTCCACTAGAGCAGCTGGTCAGGAGGTGGGACTTCTGAAGGGTTGTACTTGAATAAGAACTTTGGTTTAATTGCCTTTGGGGTAAGCGGGTGGCCTATGGATCTACTCAGTCCCCACCATTTTTCTGATAAAAAAATCAGCTAGGTTAGAATTTGAAGTTTTTCCTTGAACTGGAAGAGATGTTACACCGAGTTCAATGGAGGGATGGATGGAGGGATGGACAGACTGACACTCAGAAGCGACTCACCTGAGGCCACACAGCTGGAGGCCCCCGCAGCTCTGCTGAGGACCTGCCCTCGGGCCCCCTACCAAGGCTCACTGCTCTCTTCCACAGCGCCCCCAAGCGGAGAGGCAAGAGGGGACGACTGGTGCCCCAGAAGATCCTGGGGACAATTGCACAAGCAAGTGGATCCATCTTCTCTGGTCGGTGCTCCCGAAAACTCACCCCCGGCAGATGACGGAGCACACACCCCGATTCCTGATAACTTGCTTTTTTCCCTAAATTGCTTTCTCTGGCACAGAAGGCCAAAGCTCAAAAATAGACGATGTGAGAAGCAGGTGGGTAAGGCCGGCAGACTCTGGTGTGGCCCCCTGGATCCGGGGGGAGAGCACAAGTGGGCGCCCGGGCATCCACTCTGTGGCCTCAGCTCACCCCTCTCAACCTGCACGGAGCCTCCCCATGAAAACGCCTGTTCCATAACAAGACCTCGCAGAGCAACAAAAACAGAGAGGACTCCATTTTCTGCTTCCTACCCCACTTTCACAAATCTCTTGGGTGGGCATGCCTGAGGCAGAAAGTGCCATCCCCAAATGCCCGCTGTGCCTCTGAGACGGGGTCACAGCGCTGGGGAAGGCTGGGCTGTGAGCAACTGCAGCCTCCTTCTGGCACTCTCAGCAGAGGGTGGACACTCTCAGCAGAGGGTGGACACTCTCAGCAGAGGGTGCGGGCGCCTCCACGAGCTGGCTTTGCCGCACTGGCGCCAAACGGAGGCCCGGCGATGGCAGCTCGGCAGCCCTCTCCGCTCCCCGGCAGGAACCGGTGTTTGGCGTCATTAATTCCTTTAGCACAGAAAGGAGCTGCACTCGGACACAATAACTGAGACTCGCTGTGCTGACCACAAACCACACGCTGCATACTTACATGCATTTACTGACTACGGGACACACGTTAGCAAAAAAGAAAGAAAAGAAAGAAAGAAAACCAACACCCCCCACCCTGCAAAAAAAAAAAAAAGGACTGAAAGCAGCTTTTTTTTTCCTCTCACAAAAACAGCAGATGTCGAAAATGCTCCTGAGCGACTTAACTTGGACAACTTATTTATTGGCATTGTTCTGTTTCCCAGACCCCAGACATCTTGGGGAGGTTGGGGGGGCAGGCAGGCAGGAAAGTGGAGTTTGTAGCATTATAGCCCCCCAACACACTCGCACACGCAGCGCAGCGGCACTGATGTCAGCCAGCGGGATCCTGCTGCCTAATTGCTTGATTTCATGGATTGTGTTAAGTCCCCACTGGTTTGAGCTAATGGTGCAAAATGAAAACCCCACTTTAAGAGCAAAGAGCTGCCTAGCGTGGTTTTCTTTGGGGAGACGTGTGCGCTGGCAGCTCTGGCAGCAGGGGTATGGGCCTCAGAGCGGGACAAAGACAGCTCTGGGCCCCTCCTTCCAGGAAGCACTACATCCCTCCCCCGCATCTCCCCAAGCAGGAGGCAGAGGAGAATGGGAGAATCGCTTAAAGAAAGTCAATCACTAGGATTGATTGAATCTTGGCTCCGAGTCCTGGTGAACCTGCCAAGGCAAACAGTTCTTCCTGCCGCAGGGTCACTGGTTTTCCATTCCTTTCCATTCCACCCTCTACCGTTCACACGAATGGCAAGATGGAGTGTGGAATGGTCTCTGGGAAGGAAAAAAGTGGGGAATGGGTGTCACAAGCAATGAATCAGAAAAGCCATAGCTATCCCTGGCTCTGAAAGATGCTGAAGGGAGGGGTCCTCAAACTTGAGCGTCATTGGAATCACCTGGAGCACTTGTTAAAAACACAGATTGCTGAACTGCCCCCAGAGTTTCTGATTTGGTAGCAGTGGGATGGGACCGAAGGATTTGCATTTCTAACAAGCTCCCAAGAGACGCTGATGCTGCTGGTCTGGGGACCTTATTTGAGAACCACCAGTTCAAAGAGTTTGAGGAGGGGGAGGTGGGCTTTGTGATCTGTGGCCTTGGTTATTCACAAGTGGTGCGTTCTGAGGACACTTTCTCAGATGGTGTTTAAACATCCCGGAGGCCCAGGACAGCCCTGCAAGTGCACGGAAGCTCCACTGAGGTCAGCAAGACCAACACGAGCACATCCGCAACCCAGCGGACCTTGGGCAAGCTGGTCTAGCGCTGGGTTCAGAACTCCAGAGGCCTGTGGGCCCCTGGCTCTCGGTGGTGGATTCCTGCAAAGTCAGGAAGACAAAAGCATTGATAGCAAGAGGCACACATTTCAAAGGAAAGGACTCTTAAGTCCAGAGTCAGCAGAGTTCAGCTTCTGGTTCAGGCTCCATCACTAACTTTCGTGCAAACCTGAGTAAATCATTCTCCTTCCCTTGGTGCTCAGTGTAGCCATTTGGACCAGTTAATCCCAATTTCCATCCTGGCACTCTTCTAAACCTTTCTATTTTCTTTCGATGTCTAGAAATTCAATATAGAAACGCTGATCATACAAAGGAAAGGATTCAGAGAGGGACACACCTCTCTGAGTCACCATGGACTTCTCTACCAAGTACCAAATACTGAGTACCTTGGTTCTCTACAGTACCAAGCTGGGAAAGCACCAAGAAAAGGGGGGGAAAGGCAAGCCCATGTCCCAGATCCTACGTTCCAACCATCACAGGATTCACTGAAGCAGAAGCCAAGGGCACGCTGGCCCCGGTACAAGGCTCTTCCTACTGACTCCCATCTCTGACCCTGCAGACCTACCTTTCTGCACTTGCATTTTCTGTTCATTTTTCCTCAGCCTTTCTAGTCTCTGTGTGAACAGGAGGGAGACTCGTGTCCAGGAGATGGGGCAGCTCCCAGCTTCACTATGAGTGCCAGGAAGGGGCGACAGAGCACAGATGGTTCTCCTGTCTTTCACCCAGCCCAGCCCCGCGGGAAGCAGAGCTGCATCCAGGTGGATGATAATGCACACCAAACAGGAGGGAGAGAAATGCTGGTCTCCCAAAGGTGACTTTGTTTCTGCCTGAGGCAGGTTCGGTTGGAGCCAAAAGTCTAAAAAGTAAATGGGAGTTGGCACCCGGGCCCAGCTGAAAGCTGGTCTCTCTTTCTCTAGGGTCTGCACTCCCTGGTGAGCTCCGCTGGCATACACCCAGGGCAGCTGGTGGTACCAGCCTCAAGCTGGATGTCCCGACTCCTGCTTCCAGGTCCTCTGACCTTCACTGACTCTGTTCTCTCTCTCTGCCCATTTGGAGCCTCACACACAAGTAACAGGTGGAGGTTCTGAGACCTTAAGGCACAGGCAGCAAACACAAGGCCCGCAGGCCACATCCGGCCCTCCACCTTATTTATCCAGCCCGGCATCTTGTTTCTACCCAGTGACAGTACAGAGCTCCTTGCCCCTAGTTAAGGAGCAGTTACATTTACACAGTGCTAAAATTACATCCGGCCCTTTGAAGGCAACCAGGAGGCTGATGTGGCCCCCAGAGACCATGAGTTTGACACCCCTGGCCTAAGGTGAGAGGTGGTGCAAGGGAAATCAAGGCTGTGGAAACGTGTGTGCTCCCCACTCTATGCTCCACCTCCTTCTCAGGAAAGCCACTTACTTATTAAAAAATGAGACAGAAACAGGTATAAGAGAACAAACAAGCTTCCCCATGGCCATGGCGGCCGAGGTGGACCCAAAAGAGGGACAAACAGTCCAGGCCCAGATGAGAGCCACAGCAGGTCTGATGGGTGAACGGGACTCAGCCTCACAGAGACAGAGCTTAGCAGGAAACAGCTGTCCAGACCACACACCAGGGCCCTGCCCCAGCGCCCGAAGGCACTCCGACCATTCAGGTGACACATTTTCTGGACGTTTACCAAGTTCCCGACTGCAGACCTGGCAGGTTTCCTGTGAAAGGGCCCCCTACTCTCCATGTACAAAGCACCCTTTCCTTCTGAACACAGTCACGATCCCAGGAGTTCCAGGCGAAGGCTCTGGCCTGAGTTCCGCAGGACCAGCCTGTCAGGGCCCAGCGCCCCAGCAGGCATGCCCACTACCGACAGAAGGGGCCGTGGGGCTGACCTCAGTGCTGACACACTCAGTTCCCCAGTTCTTGTCCCCAGTTCTTCTGCCACCTGCCGAGGGCTCCCACATGTTGTCCACCGGCCTCCGCCCTACCCGGGAGCGAGGGCGTGCCCCTCTGCTGCCGCTCCTCTCCAACACCTCAGGCAGTGCGCAGGAGGGCGCCCACCACACAAGCCTCAGCAGCAGGCTCCACCCCAGTGCCAAGCAGGGGTGCAAGCGGCTGCCCAGGCCCTTCCTGGATTTGCTGAGGAAGTGGAGTCACAGCAGCACCCACTGTCTCAGCAGAGGAGGGTTGAGGTGACAGCCACGGACAGGGGCAGATGGAAGACAAATGTCACCTTGCATCTGACCAAGGCTGGAGCTGAGGCACAGTCACTTCAGGACACAAAATGGCTGGGATGGGGGTAAAAGGCAGAAAACTGTACTTGAATAACCATTAAAATAAAATTTAAAAAAAGAATACAGAATGGGTGAGCTCATAGCTACAATCTGAAGACCAGAAAAGCTGGTAAGCAGGAAAGCATCTTGTCCACTGTCAGATGCTGTGTACAAGCGCCAGTACCAATTTAGATCTTTTGCAGATGTGTATTGAGACACCATATAAATAACAGCCATGGTGCCAATTTGTCACAAATGGAGAGTGTTCTGTGAAACCACCCCTCATACAGCATGCACACTACGGCAGATTATGATCGGCAGCCTGAAGGGTTGTGTGCAGGGTCCCGAGGACACTGACACCCCCTCTGATATGAAGCATTTCAAGTCCATGTCCGACCAGGAAAGACCCAGTCTCGGGACCCAGGACCGCTGTGCAGTGCAACTCTTTTCTGAAGAGAAGCATGGAACAGAGTCTCCTTCAGAGCTTCCAGGAGGAACCCAGATATTGCACTCCTGGCCTCCTCAACAGTGAGACAACAAATTTCTGTTGCGGATGCCACCCGGTTTGTGGTCACTTGTGGTGACCACAAGTGACCACCCTAGGTTGCCACCCTAGGAAACCAACGCAAGCCAAACCGACAGTAAGCCACTGCATTCCTGTCCCTCAGCAGACAGAAGCAGTCGGCTATGAGAACCACAATGGGTTTGCTGGAACGTCTGATTCCTGAGGCCTGCCCATGCTGCCCTGTGTTTGATGCACAGCTCTGCTGTGTGACCTCTGGCAAGTCACTTACCCTCTCTGAGTTTCATTTTCCTCAACCTAAAGAGGGGGATAATAATAGTTTCCATACCTCACAGGGTCACTGGTAGGCTCAGTGTAAAAATAAACTCATGTACGGGAAAGCATTTTGAAAATGGCAAACTTACCCTTAATTTTAAATCTCTACTGTTTTGTACATTTTTTATTTTATGTTATATAGCCTTTTCAAAACTAAGTTACATATTAAAAAATAAATTGAATATGTATATATGTATAGATTTGTGTTTTTATTTACCCTTCACTCACTGATTCATTTATTTTATTCACCTAAACTTCTGCCCAATCTTTTAAGCACTGCTCTGCCTTCAGGAGGAGTAGAAAAGTGCAGTTTCCTGCCACTGTGTTTAGGGAAAATAACTCTAGCTTTAGAATTTTGGTTCATTTCCCCACGGTCTTTCCAGAAGCTCTCTGAGACCATCTATGACCTCCTTGTTCTGCATCCTGCTCCCTGAGGAGTGGAGACTCCAACTGTTTCCCAGTTAAGAGCGCTGCTGAATTTCATTCAGTCCTTGCTTTTCATTTGGTGACTTCCGACAGCACGCATTCCCTGCCCTGTTTCTCCCTCGGTCATTCAGATTTCAGTATCTTTATTTCCTGAGCTTCAGGACACAGCCACTGCTGTGCTTCTTGCCCTCACTGTAACAACAAGTGCGCTCCCCTGACGCGCATCAGGACAGGAGGGCCTACTGGCTGGGCATCTCCTCTTCCTGGCCCCTCCCTTCGAAGTTAGTGGGTTCTCCCTTTGCAGTGTGAATAAGATGATCTTTACACCTCCTTCCTGGAAATAGGTCAAGTCCTCCAGACCAGACAGAGCTGGAGGTGGACAGGAAATCCAGTGAAACCGTCCTTGGAGGGCAATGAGCAGGCACCACGTTGCTTTTTCAGCAGTTCTCAAGATTTACTCAAAGACAATCCAATGCAGGGGCCAGAAGGTCAGACCAAAATCAGCAGCTGAGCTCATAAAACCTCCCAGATCAACGCTGTTTTTCTAGAAGGAAAAAAAAAATCATTCCTCCAATTGTCTTACATCTATTGATTAGTTCATATAATAGATAGTGCTGATTAGCATTTGTTCTTTGCTCAGACTGACTGCTCTGGCCAGCCTATCCCCTGGACACGGGTGCTAGCGGGGCCACAGGTGTCCTAGCGGGGCCACAGCACAAGTGCCAGCAGCATCCACCTGGCATCCAACACCACCATTGTTCCCTGTTGGTGTGAGCGCAGAGGAACTCTGGAAAAAATGAAACCCTAAGATTCTCAGGAAACTTACTGAGCAACCCGGGGCCACCTACCCAGGTGAGTCCCCGGCCCGTCTTCCTCTGAGGAGCATTTTGGGGAGAGGCAGGGGCTAAGACAGAGCACGTGCTCCTGTGAGCTCTCACAACGCAGAGCAGCCCCAGACTTGGGCTCCCGGACCTCACACCACCAGCCCAGCAGGCCTGCAGGACGCCGGCGATGCCCCCCGGGCCACGTCAGGAGCTCGTTGCTGTGTCCTGTGCTGGGGTTTCTTAGGGAGTGGGCCTCTGGGGAACCCTATGCTGAGAACTCCACGGGAAGAACAGGCGGCTTCTCAACTCCACCTGGGATTCTCTTTCTCGGGAGCCTGCAGGGCAAGGCAGGAGCACAGAGTTTTCTGCTGGCCCAGACCAGGCTCAGTCCACCAACAGACTCCCAAAGGGCATCAGGATGAGGGGGACCTGGACGGGACAACGAGCGAAATAAAGGGAAGGTGCCGCGCTCTCCGCTGGGCTTGACTATTCCCCACCCGAGTAACCATTCAAAACAAGGAAACCTGCCAGAAGACACATTAAGTCTGTAAGAAAAGAAGGCTGCAGGCAAAGACCTGTCAGTCACACAGAAAAATCAACAACAGTCTATTGATTCTTTTCCTTTTCCAGTGAAGGGGCAGCTTCAGGCTCAACATTCTCACCACCCTCCCCCATCACACACAGTTACACAACTGTGAAAGCAACAAGGGATTTTTTTTAAAGTCACCAAGAAAACTGATACGGGAGTGGGGTAGACCAGATGGTCCTGCTTATAGGAAGAAGAAAAGGGCAGGACAGGGGAGGAGAAGCGGGAGGCCCAGCCCGGGGCCTGCACTCCGTTCCAGGTTTGTGGGACCCCCTCTGGCAACTGGAAGACCATTCCCCCAGAGTCATGAGCACCAGAAGGCTCCAAGCCATCTCTCTGGTCTTCATCACAAAGGCATGCAGCTAGGAATGAATTTGAGGGTGTGTTTTCACACGCCCAGGAGCTGGCCCTTTCCCGGCGGAAGAATGGGTCTGCACACGCGGTTGGCACCGAACAGAAACACATTTCAGAGGTGGCACGCCACGTTCTGGGTGATCTCGTGAGCTGGGGGGCCTCTGTTTATTCCTCCACCTTCCTCGGGAAAGTAATCTGATATCCTTAAGAGAAGGAAGGTTCACCCACCAACGCAGCCACCTCCCGAGTGGAAAGCAGATAACGAGTGCTCCGTAAATCACTGAATCTTGGACCCTGCAGGGCTGGGAAGTACCACAGGGGCATGCCTTCTGGCTTCCCGCCAAATGCAGGCCCTCTGGGTATCGCAGGCAAGGCACCACCCGGCCTCTGAATAGCTCCTGTGATGCGGACCCTACTACCTTGTTAATCACGGTTCTATTCCATCGCCAAGCCAGGCTCTCCCAAACCCACGCAGAGCAAGTCTCCCCGTTGCTGGCCTAGACAGTCTCAGCTCTCTCAACTACTGTTTTCCTGACACTCACAGCCCTGAGAGGCAGACATCTTCAAACACACGGGCTTATCCATTTGAGGGAGGAGAGGGGAGAGTCACCAGGCCCCTTGGAAAGCGGGAAACGTCCGGCCTGACTGTGCAGTATCTAGGTCTGGGCACAACAGCTTGGTGGCTCAGTTTCCGACCGCTGTACACCAAATATCTGCCCTCGGCCACCGTGGGCCAAAGGGAGGCTGAGCACTCGTTCTGCACGCTGGAATCAGTGTAGAAGGGCAGCACAGAGCGGTCACTCCCAGATGTGACTCCTCTGCACTAGGGCCTGCAGTGCTACTGTCCCCTCTTTGGGGGCCAGGCTGGCACAAAGACGCAGGCCTCGATTTCCCAAGTCTCCTCTCCCACCCCATGGTTCTGGGCCTGAGTCTTCAGATGACATGCATTCCCTCGTGAGCCCAGAGATGCTCAGGGGTTGGGTCAGCCTGTGGTTTAAGAGCTTCTAAAACGATAAGCTCCTTCGAGAGAAACATCACTGCTACTAGCCTGATTCAGAGTTGGTATATCTGTAAAATGCATTCACCCTTCATTTTTCCTTTTTAAGGAGAGCCAAGTGTGTAGCTTATGATGGAAATGCTTTCAGGAAAAAATGGCCGCACTGGGCCTGCTGACAGCCTCTGCCTGAACAAAGCGTCTTCTGGGGATACCGAGCGAGGCCGGAGATGGCACCTGTGACCGGCTGCCATGGGGTCACTCGTGAGAGTGAGTTTTCACTTTGCCATTTCTAGGACGCTTGGATAGGCTCTCACAGGGTCTACACCTAAGTTCTGACAAGTGTGCACAATGATCCTGTTCAGTAGCTAAGAACACTGGGGCTCAGGGAACTAAAGTTGGCCAAAGTCTCACGGTTGGTAAATTGTGGGGCTGGAACTAAAACTTGATTGTGAGGTTTAGACAGTGCTCCTTACAAGTCACTCGCTCCATGCTTCCAAAGTGCTTTTGCATCTGGCTGTGTCTCCCCATGTGGGCAAAGAGGGTCCTGCACCCTCCATCCCTGGGTTTCTCAGTAAACACAGGAAAGAGCAAGAACCTCGAAGACAAGGTCAGAAGGGGGATCCCAAAAGTGGAATCAGTCCAAAGTGGAGCTGAGGTCGGGATGTCCAGCAGCCCCTCAGGCACTGTCAGGGAGCACACATCTACAATGTAACAATGCGTTGTCCTTTGTGGCAGTCCTGCAACCCAGCTCAACTCCTGGATGAGGGCATCCAACTCACTTCTCATCTGCTGCACACTCCTAGACACCGGCTTCTCTTCCACAGGTGCCTACAATGAAGGCCAAGTGTTCCCAAGTGAAATTCTGCGGAGCAGGGAGTTGCCAACAACAATCTTCTATCAAGAAACCAGCCCTGGCTGGTGTGGCTAAGTGGATTATTGAGCACCAGCCTGTGAATCAAAAGGTTACCGGTTCGTTACCAGGTCAGGGCACATGCCTGAGTGCCAGGCAAGCTCCCCAGTTGGGGGCATGCGAGAGGCAATCAATTGATGTTTCTCTCACACATCAGTGTTTCTCCCCCTTTCTCTCCCTTCCTTCTCCTCTCTTAAAAACAAATTAAAATAAAATCTTAAAAAGAGACCACGGCACAAAGTTTTTGCAGAATAAAACTATGTAATTTCAGGGCTGGGAGGAGCCTTAGAGATCACCTAGGGTGACCCCTGCAATTTGCTTAGGAAACGGGCTCAGAGACTTGGACAGAACGGCCCGACTCACAGAGTCATTCGGTGGCAGCGCCAGAATCAGATCCCATGCCTCCAGAATTTATGTTATTGTCAATCACATCACATCACATCTCCTTGCACAGAAGTTTTTATTTTTGTTTTGTGACAGGGAGGTAAACTGAGTCATGAAGAGGCTAAGTGGCTTGACTGAGCTGACACAGCAGGTGGTGGAGCCAGGCCTTGACCGTAGATCCCTATGACTCCCGAGGCCAAGCACGTTCTTTCCATCCTGCTTTTCAAACCCCTGAGATTGCAGCATGCTCTTTAGATAATCCCCACTGGAATCTGCTAAGGAAGTGACTCCTGCCTGAGGACCAGCAGTCCTCAGTGGACTAGCTACGAACACTAAAACCTGACCAAAGTAGGCCAAGTTGGCATTTGGAGTAATAAAAAAACACCAAGACTGTAGGAGTGCACCCTCGACTTCAAGATGGGTTTGAGTAAAGGCATGCGGCAGAGGAATCTCTGTGGGCTTCCCGAGCCCAGGGAAAACAGGGCCATGTTCTGGAAGGCCTCGCTGGGAAGCAATGCGGGAAGGAGCAAGCCTCTGACCTCACCAGTGGAGACTAGGCACTCAGAGGCCGGGGCAGTGTGAGAGGTGGGCTCCCGTTAGCTCTGCAAGCAGCTGTCTGCCATGGCTGTGCTTGCCAAGCAGATAGGCTATAAACACACGGATTCACATAGGTGTGAATCACATGGGTGTGCGTGTGCACACAGCTCATTGCACCACGTAGCTAGCTATACACGTGCACCTACACCCACAACCCAGACCTCCTCATACACACACGCGGACATGAACACACACATAAACCACAAAAGCACCCCAACTGAGGCCTCCCCCTTATCCTGTATTGCAGCCCCCACCCCTCTTGGCTCCCTCCTCCAGCAAACCCCGGACACCTGAGCTGACCTGGCCCCTCAGGCCCTGACTAAAGCCGTTACCAGTCCAACGACCACAGGGCTGGCTCCAGAAGCGCTGTGTTTGCTGCCTGCCTGAGCCACTAACAAGGTCTGGAGAGAAAAGTCAGGGCGGTTACGACAGCTCCTAACGATGACTGCTCTTGGTAATAACCAGCTCTGCAGTGGCCCAACTCCGAGCTAATTACAAGCTCCAGCTCCTGCTGCACACACTCAGAACGAGGTCTCTCGGGGGCCCTGGCCGCAGCAGATGGCCCCTCTCAGCCCGTCGGGGCCCCATGCTGACCTCATCAGGCCGGCCTTCAGGAGCTCCTCAAGTGGGTGGCCCCGGGCTGGCCCAGGCCCAGCCAGCACTGCCCTGAGCCCTTACTTACGGGATGTGACTGAGGGCCTCCTCTCCCCCCCTTCCCCACCCTCACCCGAGCACCCCATCCGATGCCTGAAGTTCCGCTGTCAGTACTTTATCTCCAGGATCAGTGAGCACCTTCTCTTTCAGGCGTCCTCCTTCTTCTCCCCCTGCTTCGCACTTAAGGTCTTCTTTTAAGATGTGAGTGACCATAACATTTTTTCTTCTTCTCTTCCTCTTCCTCTTCTCTTTTCTTTTCCTAAACAGGCTTTATTACGCAGAGGGGATGGGGCTCAGTCCTCCTTGGCAGCTGCCTTCCTCATGGCCGCAAGGACCTCCTCTCTCTTCTTCTCTGCACGGATGTGTGTCCCCACCCTTTTCTTGATGAATTTCAGGGCCCCTCATCCTTACAGACCTTGAGCAGCTCCATGGCACGCCGCTCACAGGAGCAAAGCCACACACCTCCAGGATCCTGTCCCGCACAAACTTGGCGTGCCTGGTGAGGCGCCCGTGGTGGTGGCTGTGACTCGGCTTGCTCCCGTTCTTTGCCATTCTGTGGCCCTTGTTGAGGCCCACAGTCATGGGGTAGTGGAGAGACGTGACTGCTGCTCCTCAATGGCAGCCGCAGCAGAAGCGACAATAACATTTTCAAATAGGTTCCTGGTGCTTCTCCACCTCCAACCAGACAAGAGCTCTGTTCTCTGGCCTGGCATCCAAGGTCGCGGTGAGCTGACTCTGGCCAGCTTCATCAATTGCATTTCTAGATAGATACTCACACTACAGACCTCATGAGCTGACCACAGAGAGAATCACCATGCCCCAACGCACAGACAACATCACACCTCCACATCCTGATCTGTCCTGGGCCCTCAGCCTAGAATATTTTTCTTATGCCCATCTTTTCAGTTTGGCAAACCCCCACCAATTCCTTGGAGGACAGCACCAGGCACCTCCTCTCCGGAGCTTTCCCTGACCCTCTCCCTGGGAAGAACTGTCCCCTCCTCTGTGCTCCTGTGGCTCCCAGTTCTTGCCTATTACAGGAATTTCAGCATCTGATGGCACAATATTATACGCGTGTTTTCTCCTTTACATGCCTTCATTGTTCTGCACAGCCATTCTTCCGTGCGTGAACCAGTGCTGAGCCTGACACATGATAATACCCCCTCGCTCCCCGTCCGCTGGCATTCACTCCATCTCTCACACTAACGTGCAATCAGTTCATCGAGGCACTTCCATCTCTAGGGCAGGAAGCACCACGCCGAGCAGCACAGGAGGGCTGGGTGCCAGGGCCTGAGATGCAGAAGAGATGCACCCTGGGGAAGCCCAGGATGAACGAAGCTCGGGCCTCAAGCTGGCCCCAGCAATGGGGAGGTATGAGGCACCCCAGTCCTCCCGTGAGCTTGCCCACAGATACACCTTCACCCCACCTCCAAAACTCACCAGCTCCTGCTCAGTCAGGGGGAGGCATCATAAAGTGGGGTGCTCGCACCTCGACAAGGTGGCTCTGTGCAGGGCTCTCCCTCAGAGTTCAGTTTAAAAGGCAACGTGCAATAGGATGGAACTGGACCTACTGCAAATCTCCCCTGCTTGCGCTTAGGTGCACAGGTGAGACCTATCTTCTGGCCAGCTAAGGCCGTAGCTTTCTTGCCACAGGCTCAACTCAGGGTTCGGAGCACCTGGAGGGAGGAGGTGGTTGCTCACTTCGGCTCTAACTATGGGCACTGCCCTCTTCCTGGACCCTGGGAAAAAATGATACAAACACTCCCGTCTGCACAGGTGACATCTCTCTGAGTGTCGATCACCAAGTCAGCACGTGCACTATAATGTACAAGCAGGGCCACGTACTCAGTAGACCAAGAATCATCTGTTGAAATAAATCTGTGCAAGAATCTACCATCTCCAGCAGACAGTTATATTTTCAAAAGAAAATGCACCCTGGCTGGTGTGGCTCCATGGATTGAGTGCCGGCCTCTGAACCAAAGGGTTGCTGATCTGATTCCTAGTCAGGGCACATGCCTGGGTTGCAGGCCAGATCCCCAGTTGAGGGCACACAAAAGGCAACCACACATTGCTGTTTCTCTCCCTCTCTTTCTCCCTCCCTTCCCCTCTGTCTAAAAATAAAATAAATAAAATCTTTTTTAAAAAATACAAAATGCATGTGTGTACACAAGCACACATGTGCACACACATATCACACACCTGTTTTTTAAATGAATGCAAGTTTAGAGTAAAGAAGCTGTAACCCAAGAGGCTGGGTGCTGGCGAGCATGTGGCGCCGTGCACCTCTGACTCTCCAAACAAAGGCTGTGACTCTCCAGGTAGCCCTGCTCCCTGTGGGTGGGAGCAGCTGCGGGTTCGGTGGAGGTCAGAGGCTGCCCTCAGCAGCCCCGTCTCATCCTTCCACTTCCCAGCACCTTGGCCAGAGTGACAACAATTCTTAGTGACTGACCTGCTTCCCTCCTGCAGCCCCGCCCCGCCAGGTGGTGTCTCTGACCTGGGCCCATGCCCACACGGAACAAGTGACCATTGTAACACACCCACCCAGTCCAGCTGCTGCTCATTCGTGGGGAGCAGGCCCAGTGCCACTGGGACCTCGCCACCCTCCCAGTGGGATACACAGCAGCGGCAAGTGAGAAGAACCAGTTCCTCTTCCCCACACCTCAATTCGGACTTTGAGACCCGACGTCCCTGGCCAGGGCTAGCCCTTACACAGTAGCCAGAAAGGCCAAATGACATTCTTTACCTGCATTTACTGACCTGATGTAAGTCTTGTCCCTTTAAGAATTACTGCTTGTTTTGACTCTTCACTCCCTTCCCATCCCTCATCCCAACACCAGGAACGCTTTCCTTTGCCTTCTTTCTCCATTAATCGTGCGCCCGAAGTTAGGACACTCCTCTCTTCTAGGAAACTGGCCTGAATTTCTGCAGCCCCCTCCACCCCCCCAAAAAAGCCCTTCCTCCTTCAGGCCTGAGGGATGGGACTACGCACTAAAGCAGGTGTGTCCAACCTGCCCCCCACGGGCCACCTGTGGCCTAGGATGGCTATAAATGTGGCCCAACACAAAAATGATAAATTTACTTATAATGTTATGAGATTTTTTTTGTGATTACATGTCGCAACATATTTAATGTTTGGCCCAAGACAACTCTTCTTCCAGTGTCGCCCAAAGATGCCAAAAGTTTGGACACCCCTGCATTGACTAAAGCATCTGAAATCACCAGGAACAGAGAGAAACAAGTATGGCCAAGGTCTGCCACATCTACCAGACTCTTAAATTTCTGGAAGACAGGAGCCAGGTCCCCAGTAGGGAGCTGGGACCACAGGAAGCCTGGGCACACAGGCCATGCCTGCCCCAGATGCAAGAACCTGCATCCGAGACCCCACGCGGAGCTCTGCGTGAGGAGACATTCCGCAGGTGCCAGCTGTCTCTAAGGGTTTAAAGCGCTCATTCCAGGCCCCGCCTCTACCTCTGCTGCCAGACACAGAGTTGGCGATTACGTTCCGCCACTTCCAGAAGCTGAAAGGGTCTGTTGTGGAAGACACAGAGATGTGAATTGGTTTTCCAGGGGCTCACAAAGAGAGAACACATCTGTGGTACTAAAGAAACGTCCTGGGGGAAATGCTGATGGAGGGGCTGGAGACAACAAGGAAAGGAAAATACCACTCATAATCCTGCCCAAAGGAGCCAGAACATAGTTTAGGGAAGCTGGTTCCTATTTTCTCCCCACTGCCAAAGCACCGTGTGGGCATCTCTGTGCAACTCACAGACACCCTTTCAGAATTTGTAAATGATTTCCCTCCTGCCTGCCCTATAGAAAAATACTCCTTTATTCCCCGACATCTCTGCAAGCCAGTAAGCCATCTGTTACCTGCACACCAATCCCTAAGAGCTGTCAAACCCGCCTGGCCTCACACACCCAACCTGGAAAGGCCGTTTATTCTCAAGACTCAAACCCGCGCACAGACACTCCGCACACAAGCCCTCATTAAACAGAGGCAAGTGTCACCTCTCCTCCAGGGTCCTGCTTCCCCTCCCTGACCCAGCAAGGAAGTCAGGACCAGAGACACCCAGGGTGGGGCCGAAGTTACAGAAGGTACCCACAAACACCTTTGAACTCAGTTCTCTGCTAACAACGCTGACCAAGACTACGGTGATCTAGAAGCTCCAGCCTCAGGGACTGAGAAGGAGCAGTTTGCAACTCAGCGGTCTCTCCCTGAAAAGCTGCTATGAAAAATGACCTCCACACATCATCCTCTCAAAGACGGCAGAGAAGGCTCTGTTTCCTCTCTTCTCCATCACCACCGTCCATCTTTGGATGGACGAAATCTTTGTTCATTTGCCCATCACTCAGACAGGCCCTGGACGCTCACCACTGCACCCACAGAGTGGGCCTGCCCTCTTTGTTCCCAAATGGACCGCTCACGACCACGGAGGAGCCGAGCCAGAGATCCCAGGGAAGCACCTCAGCACTTCTGCCACTGTAGGTCCAGCTCAGCAGAATTCCCAGCGGCTTCTCCGCCCACACCATGCCCCCGCCCCAGCTCCCAAATCACTCAACACGCCCCAGCCCCCTGCCAGTCTGGCTCGACAAATGTCTATTTTCAAAGAAACCTAAGCTGCCCGCTTCTGGTTCACTTCCCTCGTAACTCATCACAGGCCGCTTGTGTGACGCCGAGGGAAGCCGTCCTGAGGCTTGTCCCCTCTGCACCAGGAAGTCCCCGGTGCCAGCACTAAGTGGCACTCAAGCCCAGGGAGGCCCACCGGGCAGGGGCAGCTCCCATGCGCACAGGCCCAGCCAGCTCTCGCTCCCAGAGGCCCAGCGGACCAGGCTGCAGTGCCAGGTCCTCCCAGGCCCAGCGAGAGTGACAGCACCAGTGACAGGTCGGGCCTCTTACACGGCAAAGCTGTAGCTCAAATATTTATTGTATGTGTCTGGCTTTCACACGGAATCTGCAACCTGCCAGTTACCAGTGTTTACCTTGGTAGAAATTCACGGGAAATCTTAGCCCGAACAGGCCCAGAGTTTATTTTACTGCCAGATAAACAACTTTCTTTGATAAATCATCCATGTGACAGTGTTCCTGAAAGACTAAACAAAGATTTCAAGCGCAATCTATAGGCCTTTGAGAAGCCTTCCGAAGCTAATGCACGTTTAATTGGCTGCGCTCTGCAGGCTGAGGCCAGGCAAGGGCCTGGCATTTCTTTGGCCATTTGTTCTCCTTTTAAAAAAAAATACAGATTGGGACCTTCTGGCTCATTTTTGCAAAATTGGACAAAATTTACCAATATTTAAATGTTCAGTGGCTTCTCGACTTAGCCTGTTTTCGGTTAAGGCAGGTACGCACCGAACGTCACATAGTTTTGTTGGGAAGCAAACTGAAACCTGCCCTGCAGACACTGCAGAGAAGAAGGGGGAAGCATCACACCCAAGGTCTAAAACTTCTCTTGAACCGACCCTCATAAACTGTGAGCAAAAAAGCTCCTGTTAGGACTAAGATTTCTTTAAAACACACAAAAATCCAAAAAGAAAACCACTCCAGTGGGCGTGTCCTGGAACTGGTCTGTATTCAGCCCAAGCTCCCTGTGTCCTGCAGCCTTAGCTGCGCGATGACACCCAGCTTTACGATGACGTTCGGGCGTCATCTAAAGCCGCTAGTGCATAGGGGATTTTGGTCTGCTTTGGTTTGGTTTGGGTTTGGTTTGGTTTTTTAACTACAGCACCTTGAAGTCGTATAAAGCTTTTAAAGTTTTTCCACATGGGCTTTTAAAAAGGCTTCTTCAGCTTAATCCTCTGTTAACCTGAGAATTAATCATGACATTCCATTTTTTTCCCCTAAAAATTTTGCCAAACCAGACACTTTCATTAGTGGTAAGATCTTCCTACCTAAGCTGATTTCCAACCCGAGACGATCCTTTTGAGGAAGGAGAGATACTCATCACGGATGGAGTGGCCACCATACTCCAGGAACCACACACACTTGATGAATTCCGTGCTCCCCACAGTAACACACGAATCGCCACGCTCACTTCGCAAGTGAGGAGACGGGCTCAGAAGGTTAGGAGCCTTCCTCGTGGTGGCTCAGCGTATCGGGCTGGGATTTACCCCAAGCCCATCTGACCTGAAGCCTGTGTTCTTTCTCCTCTGTCGCACTGCCTGCTTCTCTCCATGAAGAAAGAAACCGACGATGGCTGCGCTCCCTCCACGTGTTGGGCACAGACATCAGTTCATCTACATCCCACAGACTCTGGACACGATGAGACAGCAGCCTCCGCCCGCTCCCCAAGGAGCGCCCTCACACCTCCTGGCAGGACCGGAGCGTGACAGGCGGGCGTGAGAGAACATGCGGGAGGCAGGGTATGGAGTCTGGACCGGCTGCCCGCAGAAGTGCCAATGGGAGCAGATCCTGCAAGGGATGCCAGGCGGAGTGGCCCTGGGCCATCGAGTGACTAACTCCTCTCTCTGAGCTTTATGTTCCTCAGTCTTTAGGATGAGAGCCCCCCACGGGCTGACCTTGAGGTCCCACCACATTCAGCGTATCTTTAGAATGACAAAGGGGTACGGATGAGCAAAACAACCACTGGGAGTGGTTGGAGAAATGGGCCACGGCCGCTGTGGGGGCTACACGCAGCCCCATCATCCGAGCTCATCCCTCGCCCCCTCTTTCTCCAACCACTCCCAGAAAACCCTCAGAGAACGGGGTGAACTTGAGGGCACGTCCTCCCTGCCCCTCTTCCCCATGATAGTTTATATACACATCAAATGATAGAGGACATTTTGTTAAGTGAAATAAGCCAGACACACGAGGACAAATACTGTAGGATTCCACTGACACGCCGCACCGAGAACGGTCACAGACACACAGGCTGGAAGGGCGGTTCGTGGGGGTGTGGAGAGGGGAACAGGCAGCAAGTGTGTGGGGACAGAGTTTCATTCTGGGGTCATCGAACCACCCAAAGACGGACAGCAGTGACAGCTGACAGCCATGAGCATGTACTTAATGCCACTAAACTGCATCCTTAAAAATGGTTAACTTTATGTTATGTACATTCTGCCACAATAAACTTTTTGAAAAGATGAGGGTGAGGCCAGGGGCAGGGCTACTGGCAACTGCAGAGCTGCAGCTGGGAGAGCACATCAAAGGACACCCAGACCTCGCCGGTCGGCAGCTGGCCGTCCGAGGAGCCACCACGAAGAGGGAAAAGGCCTGTGTCAGCCGATCCTGACCCCAGCCGTGCCCACACCTACATGTGTCTTCGGACAAAGAATAGCAACCATTCCAGCATGATGCAAGGAGCCGGAAGGGCTGGAAACAAAATTAGGCTCAGGAAAGATTTCAATAAACTAAGCGGAGAGCAGTTTCTGAGACGCCCCCCTCACGTCCTTGGTCAGTCATGAAGGGAGGCCTCCTCGTCTGCCCAGAACGAGTCGCTGGGCTACTGCCGTGCCTGCCAAGGGCACCACAGCGAATGTTCAGGGAGACCGGCCTGCGTGCCAGGCCCAGGGCGAGGTTCCCCACACACTGTCTCACCGGTTCCTCACCGAATCCTGTACCTGGCTGTCAGCTGTCACCTCAGGACAGAACGACTGAGGGAAACTGCGGGCTGCAGAGGTTCAGAGATTTGCACAGTGCTGCAGAGTATGCACATGCATACTCTGTGATAGAGGGAAGACTGAACCCAGGTCCAGAGCACACTATGCCCATCCATGGATCCTGGGTTTCTGTGTACTTTCTCTCGCTCGAGTATGCTTTCACTGGTTCCAAGATGCTAAAGAGAAGTGCTTCTCGCTGAAACTGGCTTCGTCTCTTTTCCTGCCACAGGTAGAGCCAAAACGGAACCAGAGGTGGAGATAGGACGTGCGACACCCGCCAGAGTGGGGGAAATGACTCTTCCCCCGGCTTTTCCACGCTTCCTCCACGTGACTTTGGAATGTAAAGTGCTCCTGATATGACCTCAACCCAGACTGCCAAGACCGGATTCCTCTGGCCAGGACCGCAGGTTGGGGATCTACTCAGGAACTCTCCTATCGCAGACTGTGGGTGAGCCAGCAATGACATCACGACTCACCCGGCCAACTTGAAGGACGGAAGGCGCCTAGTCCAGCTACGGTCTGCGCACTGTCCAACCCAGCCCCATGCACCAGAGGCCTAGACTGGTAATCCGGCCGCAAGCTGCACTTCAAGTGGCTGAGCCCGTGTTTTCCCTCAGGCGAGATGCCACGACAACTCCTTCCAAGTACTTGCGGAGCTGTGACGGAAATCTGCATTTTAGGGATCTTCCACTATAGCTGTCACCCTAGGGCGACAGTTCCTCCCATGCTGCCCCAGGGTCTATTTCATTTTACTTTGACTGAACTAGACTTTTGAGTGTTAGAGCTTTTTACATATACACTCAGTCACCCAAAACAGGACATGCAATTCTCCTTGAACTTAACAAACAAGTGGTACATATTCACTTGGAAAGGAGCCTTCTCCTTTTATATAAAAAAAGGAAGTCCAATTTCCAAATCGCTGCCATCCCATCATTCGTATTCACATCTGACAAACATTTATTTTATGCCTCCATGTCTAAGACGCTGTGCCAGAGACTATTTAAGTACAAGCAGACCTTGTTTTGTTCATTCTAAGATACAGATTATCTTTACATTTGAACACGAAGTATGTTTTCTTTGTCAATGATACAAAACAAATGAATAGTGCTTCTCACAATTAACGGACATCTTACATTAGGTAAATTACGGTACAAGACACAGCCCCTGCTCTCAAGCAGCTTACAGATGTTGCAATTACTGTGCTGGCAGCCAGTTCTCCTCTTCTGTGGGAGGAAACTCAGAGCTTACTTTGGAAAGGCTGAACCTACTCTTTGCAAGAGATCAAACTGCCCTTTGGAGGAAAACACTGTGCCTCCGAACAGCAGCACAGCCAAGACACCTTGAAAAAAGAATGAGAACAAATTAGCAAACGTGCAAGAACCTCCCAAAGTATTTCTTCTAGGAAATACTCCCAAACACTACTTGTGAGAACTGACTTTTTTTTCTTTCCTATTTCACTCATTTTCGTGTTGCAAAGTATGGTTTTACTCTTTATGAGGAAACATATAAATGGGGGGAAAAAAATCCTTCCAGAAGGCAGGGAAAATTTCTGGGGGCAAAAGAAATCGTTTTCCACAGTGTGAATATACTGGGCTGAGGAAGTTGCCAAGTGAATTCTCAAGCTCAAAAAACTGGAGGAGCCAGTACAAGAGAAAGCTCTAAACTATCTTAGTAAAAATATATCGTCATGCACATAACTGCCAGAAAAGCTTAAGGGTGTTTGCAGATACTGGGGAAGAGAGAGAGAGAGAGAGAGAGAGAGAGAGAGGCCAGAGGCAGGGTCCTAACCTCAGAGCAATTATAAGTTAGAGACAGCTATGGGCACTGAGTTGTTAACAGCAGGATTATTAGTGTGGCAGCTTGCAAATACTATATTGGCCTGTTTAAGAGAGGAGAGCAGCACCCTGTTGTCCTATAGCAGGAAAAGCAGAGAGAGGACAGAAAGCAGATCAGTGCGTCCCCAGTTAAGCACAGCAGGCGGGCTGACCGCCATGTTGAAGTCACAGACTTTGCGCCGTCTAACTTTTGGCTTTCCCACATCTGGTGCTTGATCCAGGCTGATCCAGCTGCATTCCTGAGCATCAGCACACAGGTGTTTCTACTGATGCTTTTCCCTATTGGGGGAAAAATGTGTTCTGAACTGAGGGGTACAGTGCAGGGGTGGAGAGACTAATGGCCAAGCAAACCAGGCAGAGTGAAAAATGCGCTGCCCCAGAAGGAGGAGGAGGTAATAGGCTGGGCACGCAGGAGTCCGAAGATGAGCTGGCAGCAGGGCAAGTGTGTGTGCTGACTTCCAGAAGGAATGCACCGCTCGCTCCCGGGGCCCATAGAGAGCCTTCCAACAACCTGATGTCTTCCCGTCGGGGATGTCAGGGCCACTTAATGCAAGGTTTGATCCCTGAAGTAGGGAGTAAAGCTTTCTTTCTCCTTTCTGTTGTGTGTCAGCTTACACTGCTGAATTTCTTTGTTTCCTAAGTAAATCCCATCAGTGTAGCTGACTGCCTCCCTTACTTGAAATAAACTAAGCTAGGGAACAAGTTTCTCAACAAGGCTGCATTCTCCGGGGTGCCAAGAAGGGCAGAGCTAAGCTCAGCCCCTGCAAGGAGAGGGGAGACCCCTATTGATTGTCTTAGAAGAACATTACAAACAAAAAAATAAAAAAGTCTCTCCTGCATCCTGAGAAGCCTGGCGTGGACCAGACCGTGCTGGCTAGAGAAGTGCCTCCAGGGCAAAGACCAGAGGCTGTTCGTCTTCTCCTCGATGATGAATGCTAAGAGTAAAAGAATGCCAGCTGAGAAAGTCGGATTCCTTACTTATGACATAAGTGAACTTGAGAAGATGACCTATAGGGTCCAGGAGGAAGTCAAAATTTCTATGAACCCAAGCAGAAAATGATCTCGGAGATAGAAGAACACAATGCCAAACCAGTTAATCACTCAGATCCGCTGGTTAAAACCTGACTGGTTATTAAAATAAGATATAGCGCCCCCATCCAGCCCCCAGAAACTGTGAGCAGGTGCTTGCTGACTTTGTTGGTGCCTACTGCAGTGAGGAAAAGAAGTCCATCCAGGAGACTTACCTGAGCACCCTCTAGTCCCTTACCCTGCACCCTAAGGTTGACCTTCCAAACTCAAGATCTTCCCCAAGGCTTGCCTCTTCAGCTCATGTCCAGGGAATGTCTCCAGTCTAACCAGTTGCCACAAGGCCCCAGCTACCAGAATTTTGGTGGGTAACTGGGGGAGATTAGAAGAGACCTGATGGCAAGTTCAGGCTGGTGTGTTCCAGACAACAATCTGAGCATAAGCGTGGATTGATTATCTCCTCATGGCTTCTTGGCATTAACTTTGGTCTTGAGTTCCGACAGCCCTCTCTTCAGCCAGTGAGTTATAAAACGACTCCACAGTTTCTGGGAAGTGAGTGATTAGTGTTTGCTTAGGATTTTAAAATTCTTCCAATTAAATTTTGGCTTCTTCTAGCTAAGTGTTTTTGAATATGGCATCCAGCACAGTGCTTTGCACTCAAGAAACAGTGAATGAATGGATGCCTGAATCAATGAATAATCAGATACATTGAACTTGAGCTCTGTAATAGGAAGACATCGAGTGCCAGTCACCTCCACATACGGGACACACTCAGGTCCGGAGCTTACATCACACTTCCCCCAGGAGCTGGGCCCGACAGAAATCATATGAGCATATACATCAGCTAATACATTACCCTGCAGAGGTTAATATGACTCCCTGGATTTGATGAACTGTGAGGGGTCCAATTTCTAATAGCGAGCGTGGTAGATTTACAGTATCTGAAGAGGATCAATGAAATCTATGACCCCTCCTAAGGATCCCTCCTCAGGGAACACAGCCATACCTGAGCAGACTCTTCCTGCCCCAACCATACAGCAAAAGGCTTCTCATCAGGATCTCTGGGAGATTTTACTTTTGTCCTTTTCCTCCATACCCAAAGGCGTCTCTAGGAAGGAATCTCAACCCCGTCTGTGGAGGAAGAGCTTGCGGCTGAGGCAGTGCAGAACTGTGCACCACCCCCACCCCCCTCCGGCTTTCTGGCAGGCGGCCCACCAGGCTCAGCCTGGCATTCGGCGCCTCCTGACGAAGCAAGAGTGTGGACTTGGAGAAGCCAGTGCCGCTTCAGTCAGATGGAGGGTAACCAGAGCCCTCCACAACAATTGTACTTGAGTTCATTTAAAACGACAGCAAGAAAAAGTGTGTGACAAACACAAGCAGAAAAATGCGGAATGAACCAAGTCTTCATGCGGTCCTCCATCAAGGCAAGAGAGGCTAGCGGAGACACCTCGAGTGGAACAAAGCACGCAGAACGCATCCATCCTCAAGAAGCTCTCTGTGGCAAAGGGTTCGAAATCTCCCACTGGTCTGCAGCCACGATGGCAAACACCCTGAGAGCACATCTGTCATATGTACAATTTCCTGGAACTGGCCTGTGCACGTACCTATGTGTGCAGCTCATTCAGACGTGGCGCTCTGCCAGTACAAGACCTTTCGTGTGCTTTATGATGTTGGGTTAATGAAAACACAGAGTGGATAGCTCTAAATGGACACAGAGACTTGCATTACCTACCATTCTGCTTTACCTGGTAAGAATTCAGGGCACCATCCAGCCTCAGGGACACAATGCAGGCACCCTGAGAAATGCCCTGTTCAGCATCAGGCTGAACCTGTCCTTCCACCAAGCAGGCCCGGCCTGAACCACTTCACAGCATCCATATAAAATACAGGCAGGCGCGAGGGAGTCGGCCCTTCCCATGGACGTGGTTAACAATTACTTTCTCCAGAGGAGAGCCCCTCAGCGTGTCTGGAGCACAGGTCTTTCTGCGGGGCAGACTACAAGGGACCATCCCTGAAAGGCCACCTGAGACTGGCTCCCCGGGCCACATCCAGCCCTGCTCCTGGGGCTCTAAGTGCTGATTCGAGATTCCCTTTTAACCCTGAGTGATTTGGAAAAAAAAGAGAGAAATTCTAGTACTGTGGGGATGTCAATTTTCTTTGCCCAGAAAGATCTGCTAGGGGCCCCTCCTCTGATTCCTGCCTCCCAGGGAAGGCACCGCCCCCTCGGCCATTTCAAATCCTGGGTAGGGTGATGCTGACACCTAGGGGTGGGTGGAGAAAGAGCCAGTGTGGAGGGAAAGTCGGCCAGATCTATCTGCCCACTGCACCTCCTGGGAGTGTCCAAGCAGTGGAGCTTTCCCGTACTTCGTATCCACCTGCCCCCAAGTCTACAGCCCTAACTCTGAGACGAGGCCCCCAGAAACCTGTCCAGTAACCTCCCACACAGAAGGACAAAAACAAAGTTTGACTTTAGCCTCAAGCAGATGCAGTGACAGGCTCTGTTCGGCAGGCAGGCCCGTGGGCCAGGAGGAAGCAGGGAATGCCAAACCGCCCCGGGGAGGCTGGGGACACGCTCTTACCAAACTCGCTCGCACAGAGATGCTCGATTATGGCTTCAGACTTCAACTCATTGTCACACGGAGGACACACAGTTGTGCCTAGGGGGAGGGAAGGGGGAGAAAACAGAGCTGTGAGTTGTGGGATTAGGGGGTGCAGAGAGGGGCACTCCTGGGAAAGAGATCAGCCCCCAGCCAGAGTGAAAGTAGCTACAGGTCTTCTGGGATTTCGGAAGGGCCACCCGAGAACCTAAATGAAGGTTCCTAAAGCCCCGGACCTAAGGCTATATACACAGACATACAATTTCTTGAAAAGTTGAGGGCTAGAGCTGTAGAATACGGCACAACCACTTAAAGCAACATGAGGGTCTGGGCGGGAGTGGGTCCTCCAACTGTGGCTTGATTGGGCATGGCGAGTCCCCGGGGAAAGTTAATTTATAAACCAAACACATCTACTCCAGTCGTTTGTTTCCTGTTCTTTCTCCCCTCCTTTTGAATGTCCTCCCATCTGACTCCTGCCCCCTTCCCACCCCCAAACCATCCCCCCCCCCAACAAGACAGCAGATCAATCTGATGGGCTCTCAAGGAGCCAAGAAGGAAAATTCAGCCAGACTCATGAACTGTAACCCTAAGCCCTGAATACCCACCCCTCTCCAAAAGGGCTATTGCTAGCAAGAGCTGCCAAATGCGAGGACAGAGCTGGATGGGAGAGACGCTCTGCAGGCATTTTCATGGTGCTGCGAAGTGCTTTGAAGAGGAAAATATGTGTGTGGCCGGCAAGAAGGCCACTGATAGGTGGCTAAGCCCCAGGGGGAAGAGGCATCTGAGGCCAGGGCTGGAGGCCTCCTCCAAGCCAAAATGCTACTGATGCTGGAGGGATCCCAGGAAATGAAGTGTCTCTTTGGAAGGGCAGGAAGAAAGTGGTACAGTGAATCCCAAGAAGGGTGCAGGCGGCTTATCATCCTCATCACCACCACCATTTCTCACCATCACCACCACTGTCACCATCTTTCAAACAACTTGCAGTTGGGCCCATGATCCAGGAAAGCATTAGCATGTTCTAAGGGCACTCCATCCTCGGCACAGCCCTCTAAGCCATGCCAGGCTGGAGCTAAGGAGCACAGGAAAGTCACCGGAAAGAAGCATGGTGTACTGAGCGACCTCTGCTCAAATATAAGGCTCTTGGTCCTCCTTCTTCCCTTCCCCATCCACGACTTCTGGGGTAGCATCTCCCCCTTCGTGAGCTCCACTGTGGCCCAGTGAGGTGGGAAGAGCCTCCCGAGATGGAGGATAAGCAGGGAGCTGCAGAGCCCTCCCAAGCCAATGCTGCTCCCAGGACACAGCTGGCCCAGAGCTGGCCACACAGCCACCACTTGAAGCAGGGTCCCCGCATGGCCCAGCAGAGACCACATGCCTCAGTCTTTGCTGACAGATTCCTCTCCCATCTCTATCCCCAGGGCCAAACGCCGTCCACATTCTCAGTGCAGCAAGAACCACAGCCACACTCCAAGCAGAAGACTGTGGTGTGGGGCTGTGTTTTGGCCCAGATGTTGGAAATTTGCTTTTCACCCAAAAGCAAATTTGAAACTGGTAGTGTTTCCAACAAAGGGAAAAACTTGCCCAGAGTTTTACATATGGTTCTTGCTTGCATGGGGAGAAAAACAGGGAAAGCAAGTCCCGCAATATGGGAAGGACCATGTGACTTCTAGTGGGAGAGTCCACTGTGTTGGGGGGTTTTCCTTGCGCACGTAATTTTTTAAAAAGCGGAAGCTATCACGCCACAAGGTTCTATGAATATAATCTCGACCAGACGGAAGGTAGGGCCACGGCCACCACGGTATCACCGCCAGGTCTCCATCTGCTCCAGGTGTCTCATCTCGACACTCTGGGCTCCCAGAGGGCTCTCTCTGCACCTCGCGGGGGCACTTCCCTCGGGGGCACTTCTGTCAGTGCCTCTCGGGACACGGGAGCTCCTGGAGGTGAGCTCTGTGTGTTCTCCGCATGGCTTCCCCCCACCTTGCTCTCCTTCCAGCCGACTCTGGAGCGGCAGCAGCTCGATCCAGAACAGGGAGGAATGTGTAATGCAATATTAATCTGTGCCCCTCCGATTGTCCTTGGGGCCCCGCAGGCTGCCTCCGCAGGAGAAATCCACCCCGTCGTCTGCCGGAGAGGTGGAACTAAATCGCTGTTTTAAAGCATATTTAAAATAATATTTAAAGCAAAGGAACCAAAAACTAAAATGTTTTGTGTTTTATTAACATTTAAAGGGGAGTAGAAGACAAAGTCCAACACTGGCATCAGGATTAAGTAAATTTTGAAAAATCAACATGTACACACACACACACACACACACACACACACACAGCAGGTCTTCCCGGGCCAGCTCCTGGATCCAGGGGGAAGAGACTCCATGAAAGGCTCTCAGGCATAATGAGGGCACTGTGGCCTCCGCAATCTGTGGCTGAAGCGGCCAGGTTGATTTCATGCACAACACACCTAAACAACAACAAAACTAAACTAAAAGCATGCGCTTGTTCATACAACCTCAGTAGTAAAACCTGGCAGGGAGGGAGGAGGAACAACTTACCAGAGGGCACAGGTCTAACGCAAGGGCCAGACTCAGAAATTACTCTCCTGGAGAAAAAACCAGTGCCTCTCCCATAACAGATGCTTGATGTGGCTGGGACAATGACCTTTGCGGGGAAAGGTGTCTTTTGCTTCATTTCTCTTTATTGAGTTTATTTTTAACAACATGTGGCCGCAAAGGGCTGCCCAAGACCCCACAGCTGTACATGCCCAGGACGTAAACAGAAACCCACCAAATCATGCAGAGATCTGATGCTGCTGCTTAGAAAACTCAGTTTTAATTTTCAAGAATAAAATGAAGAATAAAAGAAAGAGTGCACATATTTATCATCATCCAAAAGTGCCAGTCTTTATTCAGGAGCCACCAGCCTTAAGGGCAGTCCTCCTCAACCAGCCCCTGACACCCCCACACACACACACACAGCCCTCCCACCTCTGGGGAAATTTCGTGGGGCTCCCCTCCCACGGAGTGGCTGTCGTCCTGGCGGGGAGCAGATGCCCTCTCAAGGCAGGGCCTTGCACCAAAAATGCTGAGGGAGAGCCAGTTCCCTAGTCACACACCTGACTGGTCCCCTCACAGCCTTTCTCTCTGCTCACCTGCTGGTCTGGAGGTGGGGGGCGTGGGGGGGAAGGGAATGCCTGTGCGCTTCTGGGATGGAGGAGAGAGGAGGGTGCTAAGGCCCAGACCTGAGGCCCCAGACACGTGGAACCACAGCCAAGGAAAGAAGGGCCTTTGGGGGTTCAGCTGGGAAGATTCTTTCCCCTTCATAGGTAGCCCCCCACCCACTAGTCCCCCAATCTTCTCCTTTGTCAAAAGATATTCCCTCACGGGTCTCCGTGTCCACCAACTAACTGTCCCAGAAAGACAAGTGGACTCAGCCCAAGCAGAGCTGGCAGCGGCCTCTCGGGGCAGGTCTGGGCTGGGCTAATCCCCCAGTGGCCGGCAGAGGAAGGGGAGAAGGGAAATCCTGGGGGATGCAGGGGATGGCTCCACACCAAAGAACACAAAGTGCTTTGTTTGCTCTAGGTAATTGCTCAGCTCTTGCTCTCAAAGGGCTGCACTTCTCAAAGGTTAACCCTGTGCAGACACCCAGGAAGCGGAGAGCAGAGGTGCCCAGACTTAGCCACTGCAGGCAAGCTGCTGCTGTCTGTCCCTCTCTGCCAGCCGGGACCCATGCCACCCAGCATCAATCACTTTAAACCGATCTTCTCCATCCCTAGATTAGCAAGTGCATTCAAAGTTCAGGGTGCCCCTTTCCTCACATCTACCCTCTGGAGGAACACACCCTTCAGCGGACAAGTCTTTTTGGCATCACATAAAGACAGGCAAAGTCAGCAAGCAGCCAGCCCCCCACCGGAAGCCCCCTCCACGAGAAAGCCCTCCAGATGCCTGCCCCTGTGCTAGGCACACCTGGGCATGGTCCCCATCTCAGACAATCTCCACATCTCCGAGACTCAACTTCGCTTCCCAAGAATTCAGGGTTGAATTCACTCCTATAAAAGTCAGGCCACGTGCTGGGGGGGTGGGAGTTGCTCATTTGTTTTGTTTTGTTGCCTCTCTGGGATTTCTCCCCTCACCCCCCAAAAACACACCCAAGAATTGCCCTTGAAGTGGGAGGGTGTTCTTCCAGGAACCTCAGGCCATCCCTGATGCTGTTGGGAAAGTCTCCAATTTGCAGAACCCTACTCCTCAAGGAGAGATGAACAATGAACTAATTACACTTTTATCTTTCTAATTACCTGAGGATTTGTGTAAATGAGAAAAGCAGGGGGTATGCAAGAATGAGAAAGAAGAGGCTTTCCATCCCCCAAACCTCTTCAAACTGTTACCTGAAGAGGTGGAGAAACAGAAATTCCCAGTTTCTAAACTTTCTTTCTCAGTCAGTTCTGCAGCTTGGGCTACTTGGCTGAATGACCTAGTTAAGAAAAGAGTTGTTTGTTTGTTTGTTTGTTTGTTTGTTTGTTTGAAATCCTCATGGAATCTATGAAAATAAGCCCGTGTGTTAGCATGTTCTCGGCCTTTCTGAGCTTTGGCTGTTTTCCTTTAGGCGCATCCCGCCTGGGGTGTTAAAACACTTGGATAGGGACTCAGTTCCATTCCTGAGGAGAGACGGGCTCTCCTTTCATTTGTAAATTTAGGATTTTTTTTCAGGTATGGAAATGCGAGACTGGACCCCAGAAAGAGCCGCTCCAGGAGCAGGACCAAGTTTGAGCGCGGCCAAGGTATAGCCGCCACTGCCCGGCAAGCCCCGCGGTCCGTGCACCTGGGTCTCGAAAGGCGCAAAGCAACACCTCGGACGGAATCGAAGCTTTGAAAAATCATTCTGCTCAGCTTGAGAGCAGTCTCTAGGGAGCATGTCCGAACTCCCGGGTGGTGCGGCAGCCGGAGACCAGGTGGCAGAAGCGTTCCCGCAGCCCCCGCTGTAGCCCCGCGGGTCCCGGGGTCCCCAGCCGACCGGGGCGTCAGAGGGGATGGCCTTACCTTGGGGTTTGGAGGCTTCGGTGGCATTGGGAGGGGTCATGGCGATGCAGACGTCCCCCTCGGGGAACTTGTCACACTTGAGCATCTCGGGCCAGTAGAAGCCGAAGAACTGCATGACTGGCTCGCACGAGTCGCGCACGGCCTCGCACAGCCAGCGGCAGGGGTAGATGGGCCGATCCAGGCACACGGGTGCGAAGAGTGAGCAGAGGAAGACCTGGGTGCCAATGTGGCAGTTCTTGTTGAGCAGGGGCACCCAGCTGCTGGCTTGCTGCTTCACCTCGGCCATGGTCTCGTGCTCCAGAAGATTGGGCAACACCATCTTCTTGTAACCCACGTTGTGGCACAGCCGCAGGTCCGCCGGGATGTCCACGCACTGCGGCGGCTTGGTGTAGAAGCGCCCGCTCTGGTACGAGCCGATGTCCGACTGGAAGCTCACGTAGTCGTACTCGCTGGCCGAACCCGCAGCCAGCAGCCCGGCGGCCAGCGCCAGCAGCACGCCCCCGGCGGCCCCGCGTTGGCCCCCAGCGCCGAGCCCGCTGCCCATGCTGGCTTCGCTCACTCACTCCTGCTACGTCGGGGGTGCCTCCGCCGCCCCGCGCGAGTCCCGCCGCAAACTTCCAAGAGTCTCCGGGGACAAAAGGCGCCGTCCCACCCCGGCCCGGATCCGCGGTGCGCGCTCCTGCCCAGTCCTTGGCGGGTGGCGGCCCTGGGCCTGCCGCGGGGAGGGGAGCGTGCGCGGCCTGAGTGCTGCGGGGGCTCTCGAGAGCGCGGCACCTACTCCCGAGGCTGCAGGACTCGAGTGCCCCGTGCTCCTGTTGCAAAGCCCTGTGAGTCTCCCCGCGCAGCCAATCAGCTCCGGGCTGCGGCGAGCCGCACTCATTTAGCACGTCAGTCATCGGCGAAATGAGCCAATCGCTTTACTTGCAGCAGGGTCCGGTTTACCAGAACGCAACACAGGTCAACACCCCTTAAAAAACAAAATCAAAGAACAAATAAATAAAAGAAGAAGGAGATAAAAAGAGAAAACAGGAAAATGAAAGGAAGAGAAAATAGAAGTGCGGGGTGGATAAAGAGAATGTTTCACGCCGTGACCAACTTGCGTCGGATCGCGGAGAAGCAAGGCATTTAACAGTACTTGAAAAATCCTTAAGATAATGAAGACTTTTTTTTAACACTTCCTCCTCATTTCAAACGGCAGCCCACCAGACAAGCAGCTCACCTCCTCGATGTTGTTCTCTGTATCCGCACTACAAAGACAAGCAGTTTCCCCACAAACGGAGGCTCAGGAAGGCAGAAGAGACGAAGGTCTGCCTTTAAATCCCCAGCCGGCCGGGATCGGCTCCCGCAAAGAGCACTAGAAGGTGCGTAGTCGGGGCTGTTTGCTGGTTTTAAAACACAGCAGTTTTCCAGGTGGGACAACCGGATGGTGGCCCCCCCGAAACCGGAGGCACTAGGTACATGTCGCTCAGTGTGGCGGGAAATACTGCTTGCAAAGGTGTTGGGTTTCGGAGGACAGTTAAAAAAAGAGGGGAGGGGGGCCTCCGCAAGCCCCAGCCCGACAGCATGTTTGTGTGTGCACGCATATCCACATTGACATGTTTGTGGTGTAGAAAGCCAAAACATTGAAAACACATGTGCACTTATCAGCGTGGTGTGTGTAAATATCAAATCCATCACTCAAGCACACATGCTACATTCATAGCTGGCCCAGGAACCTTGAGTCAAAACCAAGGGTTCCCGTTAAGGCAGAAAGCAAGGGGAGAGTATTAACAGAAACACAGCCCGGCCTTCTCACCTACCTCCCCCTCCCCCAACAGAAGTCTCCCTGCCACCCTGCACCTCAGAGTCCCTGGGAGTTCTTTGTATGTTTCAAACATTCGGAAAGCTGGGAGTGTGACTATGACCGACCCCAGGGACAGGAGACAACAGCACGCGGTCCATGAAGTCCTCTGGGTCGGCACTGCGTGTGCCCTGAAGTGTGGGTGGAAGGAGGCAAAGGATGCTGAAAAAGCCCGCATCTGAGCAGTTGTGGTACTGCCCCACGTGGCAAATGGGCCACAGATCTCATTGCTCAAGGCAGACACTGTAGGAGGCGCTGCCTTGCCAGCGGCTTGTTTGTAAGGCTCCAGGGAAGCTGGCTTTGGACTCTGCAGACCAAATTTCTTCATGGAAAGATTCCAAGTAAAGCTACTTGAGTTTGTGAAGAAGCGAGACTGTTTTCTTAAAGCACTCGTGCCCATATGGAGATTGTGATTCCACTGTGCACACAAAACGCATCTGCAGATGGTCAAACTTCTCTGCCATTTCTAGGCTAATGAAAGGTCCGCCAAAGTGAGAGGAGCAGATGGAGGGAAAGCGATGGAAAGAGATAAAAACAAGAGGTTGGATGGCAAAGGGTTAATCCCTAAACAATTGGTAGTGCTCAGCTGAGAAGCTGGGGAAGACATTCCTCACAGAGAATAGACCGCAGGAGACCTGGCAACTGTGTCTCAATTCAAGGGGCATTTAGAGAAAAATGCTGTTTGGTAGGGGGTCCTTTTCTCTCCTCCAGCCAGGCCCTCAGTCCCAAGCCAAATGTGTCTGTTTACTCACTCCTTGGAAAGAGTTGTGTTAGTAAATAGCATCCTCTCACCTCTCAGTCCGGGCTTGGCTGACTTCTCATTCATGTGTGCAGAGTTTCCCAAATGGTGGGAGAACTTGAGTCCGTCCCCCATTACAGTCCTGGAACTCCATCCAGGCGACTGTGCCTCCGTCAGTCCTGGAGTCTCAAGTCAGGAGTAAATCTGCAAACGCGTTCTTGGGAGGACCTCGCCCGTGTCTGGTTGATCCCCCTTGACTGTGATCACCCACAATCCTCCCCTCCACTCCCCACCCCCAGATGGCCTCACTGCTTTCGAGAGAGGCCTCTTAGGCCATGGGGAGCACACAACCATCTAAAAGACAAACAGCAAGTGTGGGTGTAAATAAGACCCCAGAATCCTAAACCCGGTACATAGTGTGGGTACATTTCTAGCTCCTTTGAAGGCCCGGCTGGAAAGGAAGGACTTAGATCTCAGTCCCACTGACAGACTTGAACCCACACCTGGAGTTCTGGAGGGTGACTGCCAGTCAGTTCACATGCTCTGCCATGGAGCCATGCCGAAGGGCCTGGGCGCTGAGTACAGTTTTTTGTTTGTTTGCTTATTTGTCTTTTTTCATATTGTCAAATCCTTGCACTTCAAAGCCCCAGTCTCCCTTTTTTTAAGGGCGAGAATGTGTGTGTGGAAAGAGGAGAAAGTTCTAGAACAATGGTTCTTTAAACATGCTATTAACATGACAGAGCTCCTAGAAACCAGGGTTCTTACCTATGAAAACAGGGGCAAAATACAGTTTTCAACTTGTGTTTTTCATTTCCAAAAAGTTCTGATTTCTCCACACTGCCAGATGCCTGTCCATGAAAATTGGAAGTGTGTTGCCTGTTGCTTCATAAACCAACACAAGGAGGCATTCTTCAGTCTCCCTGTTGCCCAAAGCCGACTGTCAGGCCAAGCAGGGTCACCAAAAGGCCTCCCAGATGCCTACCTGGTGGCCTCTTCCCACACACAGAGCTCCTTCCTGCCCTCCACTAGAAAAACTGGGGGGTGGGGAGAGAGGAGCCTTTCCACCCTGTTCCTTTTATTCTGTTCCATTACCATATCATCATCGATCTTTATGCCTCTTCAAAGATGCACTCAGGATCCTCTCCGTCAGCCAGGAGTAGTGCAGTGAAGCAGGAGGGTCTCCTGCCTGTGGCTGGGTGGCGGTGGCTTCGGGGCCGCGCAGAGAAAAGCGTTCTTGCCCGAATCAGGAAATATGAAGTATGGCCTTGATTCTGCTCACTGGCTGGGTGACTGGCGCTTTATCCCTCTGGCCTTAGAGTTCTTGTCTGTAAATCAGAGCTACAATGCCTGCCCTGCTACCTCATGAAATAAAATATGTGAATCATTGATAGCTAGTGTCAGGGAGACACATAGGCTTTTGGTAAAATATGAAAAATTTTAAAGTGATGCTTGCGGTAAGACATCATTAAGTACAGTAATGTTCTCACATGGACAAGCTGCTTTTCCGTTCTGCCCAGTGGAAGTGCAAATACTGTGTGCACCTTATTGATCTTGAGCCCCTCTGACTCAGAACTGGGCTGACGTGCTACCTGGGGTTTGGGGATGTCTAGGAAGACTCATAAAAACTCAGAGTTGAAGGCAACTCCACCCCTAGGCGAATTAGGCACTGTCTCCTACCTGCATGCAGAGTCCCCGTGCACACTTCACTACAGCACATACCTTGGAGTTTCATAACTTCTTGCTTTGGGGTATCCACATGACAGTGAGCTTGTAAAGGACCAGCATCTTGCCTTATTTTGTCTTACTTACCACTGCCTCCCAGCATGCACCATGGTGCCAGGCACGCAGCGAGTGCTCAACAAGGCCCTGCACGCAGAGAAATGCATAAACATGTAGTAGAGGGACAAAATACGTGAAACATCCAGCCTAAGAGAGGTGCTACACTTGAGCATTGATTTTGCATTGCGTTTCTGAAAACCAAGGCAATATGTAAGCATGAATCACTTGCATAGTTGTCTTTGTCAGCGGGAATGGAAAATCTTTCCTAGATCTGACTGACTTGAGAGAACGGATCCTCCGAGCCTTCTACGAAGACTGTAAGCAGAGCGTGGGACTTTTGTACTGGCTCCCCTCCCATCCCAGAGCTGATCTGTGGACAGATGCCACACCCAAGTCCCCTGTTCCCCTAGGGCATGCCCAGTAGGCTGCTGAGTAAAGAATGGGTTGGTGAATGGAGTGGCTAATTCCAAGAGGAAAACAGAACTTCCTGTAAATCTAACCTGGATGCTGATCCCCAGACCCTAATGCAATCCTGTGCCAAAACAGGGGCTGGTGCCTAGACGGCTGCGGATTCTGGGAACCTCTGCCAGCACCTGGGATTGGAGTGGAGGCCAAAGAAGCTAGAGTGGGGCTCTGCCTGTAACACCTGGGGCCAGATCCTGGTTTCAGAGCTCAAAGCTTTGCTGGGACACCACGGAGCAGGAGAACTGGGCCTTTGGAGACCCCTCCCCTCTGATGGTCCCTGGGAGTGAAAGTGCAGTGGCACATGCTTCAGTGAAGGGAGGCCCGTAAATCTGCTGAGACGGCTGCAGGGAGGGCAGCTTGCAGCAGACACATTCCCCTAGGAGCCCTGTGCTTATTTACCTAACCCTCCGTGGCAGGCGCGCCAGACAGCTCCACCGCCTTTCTCAAGGGTTGGAGCTGGGAACCACTCGGATATAAATGAGGTGTTGGGGGGGAAGGAGCGGGAGAGGGCCCATCAACACCCCCCCCCCACACCTCCCCCCCCCCCCCCCCCCAACCCTTCAGGAGAGCCTTTCCTTTCCCTGAGGGTCTGGTGACCTCACCGCTGGCTGTGAAGGCACTCACCTCCAGGGCTCCACTCACCTGGGCCAGTGAGAGGCCTCCCCTTCCCCTTCTCCCTCCTCCGCCTCAGTAAACCAGTCCCCATCCGAAATGCACTGTCCAGCTGGTATACGGCACAGCGCCACAAAGAGTAAGCTACCTTTCTGGAGTCTGTTTTTGTTTGTACTCCATGTGCATTATCACACTGGGGGCTCACAAAAAGCCTTAGAGCTGACACCAAGTTTGTCATTCCCATTGCACAGGAGAAGACACAGAGGCTCAGAGTAGTGGGACCACTCCCACTATCACAGCGCTCTGCCCCAGGACAGACTGTTCTGGACCCCGATCTTTATTGATTCTGCCCTAGGCCTAATTGCCTTTGTTAAATGCCAGCCCTGGGGAGAGAAACCCAGAGACCCTTTGGCTGTCATTGACTTCTCTGCTGAATTCATTTATCAGACTCTTCCAAGAGGTCAGCTCTAAGGAATAGATGGATCTGACAATGAGAGAGGATGGAGAGATAGGTCTGAAGGTCTGGGCAGTGCACAAGGTGTCTTTCTGTAGGGTCCTGGGACAGAAAAGAATAGCATGATGCAGCAAGTGCCTGAGAGGCCAGTCATGGGTTGCAGAGGTGACCACAGTGCTCTGTGCAGGCGGCTGCCCTTAAACTGTGTGTCTCTGACCTGCCATCATGGAGATACCCAGAAGAAACGCTCTAGGGGAGGAAAGACTGTGAGCCACGCAAAGAGGGAGGGCTCACCATATACCCATGAGGAAGCCGGTCCAGCGTGTAAGGCAGGAGGTCTATTTATGGACATTTTGAGAGTTCCTCGGTCTTTCTAGGGGTGATATTAAAAATATTTAAAATCCAGTATGGCACAACCAATCAGACTGTTTGCCAGACAAAAGCCACCTGTGCTGCCCTACAGCCATAGGAGGGATGGACCCCAGCCCTGGGGCAGTTCTGAAAAAGGTGTGAGTGGATATGCAGTTCCCAGGATACACCAGGCTGCTGCCTGCCTCTGTACTGAGCTCATGCTGCCCCCACAGGCCCTGCTGTCCTCCCAGCCTTTTTACAAGACTCAGCTCTGCCCCTTCGCTTAGCAGGCCACTCCCCTGGGTCTCCCAGCTAGAAGTGGCCAGCTCGCTCTTTCGCTCTTTCCTCTGCCCCATGCACCACAGCCATAGGAGCACTTCTCACGGTTTGCTCGTTTACATGTCTGAGCTCCTCTAGAAGCTTCTTGAGGATGGAAACTGTATCTCTTGTTTGTCCTTGTATCTCTAGGACTTAGCCCAGTGTCTGCCACATGGTAAGTGCACAGACATGGAATCACTGAGTGAGACCAGTTCTGAGCACTGAGAAGTAAGTACAGGTTGGTAAGTGGCACACAGACAGCCTTAAAGGGCATGCACCTTAACCCTTTCCTCTTCTTCCTGTCTGGAATTCAGATGTGATGCCAAGAGGTAGAGCAGCTATCTTGCACCTATGAGACCACAAGCATGTGGATAAATGCCCATACACTAAGGTGTGGAAAGATAGAGAGAAACTGGGTGTTAAGGCAGGACCTGAGTGGCCTACCCTGGAATTCTTAGTAGGTGAGACCTACAGTCTCTTAAATGGCTGCTTAAAACCAAGTCGTTTGGGTTTTCTCTTTCATACAGCTAGAAACAAACCTAACTGATGTGAGTCTATAATTTAGGGACTCTCCTAGCTGACAAGGGACTCAAAGGTTGAAAGTTCTAATTTTTACTGTCTCCTAGGACTGTTTAAAGTACGATCCCCAAACCAGCAGCATCAGTGTCACCTGGGAACTTGTCAGAAATGCAGAACTCAGGTCCTATCCTAGATCTATTCTATCAAAATTTTCATTGTAACAGAATTCCTATGTAAATCACATGCATATTAAAGACCAAGAAGCAACATCCTAAGAAACTCTTCCATGTACCTAGAAGTTTGTACATCTTTTTTCCTCTTCTCTGAGGTCTCTCCAGAAGGAATCCAGACATGTAATATGAAAAATAGAGACATTTATTGAAGAAGATACAAGATACAAGAAACAGTGTTCACAGGACAACAACACTTCAGTCCCCTTCAGTGTAGGCACCTTGGGACCTCCCACAGTTATCCCAATCGCCATCAGCTGCCTCGTTATAGTTTCCTGAATCTCATCAATGGTCTGAAATCTCTTCCCTTTCAAAGGTGATTTTAGTTTTGGAAAAGCCAGAAGTCACAGGGTGCCAAATCTGGGCTGTAGGGGGGCTGAGTCACCTGGGTGATCTGATGTTTCACCAAAATTAGCTATGTATGAGGCATGATGCATGAACGGGCACACTGTCATGATTAAGCTGCCAGTCACCAGTTGCCCATAGCTGTAGCCTTCTGAATCACCTGAATAGTTTCTGTGGAGGAATGTTCAAACTTTAATGCAAAACTTGGTGCAGATTTGTTGCTCTGCTCACTCAGTCATTTTGAATGTGACAGCCACACAATACACATGTGCACTCAATGGCATCTACCACCCCCACTGACTAGTACAGTGAAGTTGTCATTGTTCACACATGTGCATTCCAGTCCACTCTCCTCAGCTGCTAGATTACACCAGTGTTGCACAAACTATTCTCATTATGTTAACAATGGCTGCACATTTTCTGGACAGACCTTTCATCCCTATGGCTGTGAGACACTGTATTTTAAGTGTCAGTGGACTTCTCACACACATGCACCTGCATTGCCCTGTATCCCCTGACTTAACACCCCACTGGAAGGGTCTTACGAACCCCCCCTTTTCAGAAAAGGAGACTGATTCAGAGAGACTCATCAGCTTTCCCATGTCCAGAGCATTCAGACAACCCTTAACAATGAAATCAAGTCCGCAGGCAGAAAGGATGGACAGGCAGCCCTCTTGTTAAGGAAGCAGGGCTGCAGGAGCACTACAGAGTCACAGGGGAGGGCAGGCAGCAGAGAAGCCCTGCCCCTTGGCCCCTCTGAGGCCGGCTGCAGCAGCCAGGAGCCAGCAGACCCTGCCTTCTTCCCTCACACACTGTGACATAAGCAACCACATATCTGGAGGCTTCTGTGATCTTCCAACAGTTTCGCACTCTATCATATTTAATATCTGTCATTGTACAAACATTGCCTTTTCTCACATCCTTCTAACACTTACAGTGTTACAAGACAGTCCCCTCCCAAGAAAAGCATAATTTGTCCATCAAAACCTTTTGTTCTTTCTTTATTTTTAACTGCAGTCTAGACCACCAGATTGCTTAATACCCAGTATAAAGCTCCATAAATAACAGCTTCCCGAGTGCAGCCACTCAGCCTTAGAGGGCTTTCCAAGTTCCGCATTAACTCCTCGGGTGTGAAGGGTTTTCCAGCCATTTTGGCCCATAAATATATAACCGGCTGCTTCCTAAATGGCCATATAATCCTTACCGCCATCACTTATGTTTTCTTTTATTGCCATTATCCTTGGCACCTTGACAGAATAAAATATTCCTTCTGGGGGATAAAATGCTTTACATCTTGCATCATCTCCACTCACCCCAGTCCCCTGATTTTGGGGTTTTATTTCCATGCCCACCCCAAGGAAATCAAGTGCTCACCATTAGGGGGGATTTCAGATTAGAATTTAATTCCATCCTGTCTTTTCTCCAGACATAACCTTGGCCTGGGCTGGGTCACGTGGGAAAGAGAGGACATCCAAGCCGGATTCCCCAAACCCTAAAATCACAGAGGTGAAGAAGGAAGACACACATCAAAGGTGACCATGGGGCAGTGTACACAGAGTGGAGGGCCAGGGGAGTGGGTGTGGGAAGAGCTTGGGCTGAGATGTCACAGTTAGCTGGGACACTGTGATTCATCTTGCAGAGCCCAGGTGCCCACCCACTGTCCAGCATCTTGGAGAAACCAAGGGACATGCTGGGCACTCGGCCCCAGAACACGCTCCCTAGGACTCCGCCTCGCTCCCATAGAGGCACCAGGCACACAGAGATGCCTCAGGCCTAATGATTCTGTCAGCTCGAGAGACAGCTCTCTCTGCTTCGCCAGGGCTTCGTCTCCCTCTCCCCACCCCATCCTGCCTCACCCAGACTATCCCAAAGACATAGGTTCTTGGCCTTCTGATGTCTGTCCCGAAGGCTGGGTAGATGTCAATGAGAATAAGTATACTTGTGACCAATGAAAGGGGGTGGTGGGGAGAAACACCAGGCAGTGCTACTGTTCAGAAGGGACAGAGACCTCTGCTAGGAGCTCACCAGGCCCTGGGGCTGGGAAGTCACACTTCCAAACCTCTGTCTTGTTAGGAAAGACACTTAAGCCCCAGACCACACCCTGCCTTCCCTCCTTCCTCCCCTGGCTGAGGTTCCCTTAAGCCCTCCAAGATGAAGGGAACTCCTGAGTGGAGGTTTAGCTTTGTCAAACACAAGGACCAGAGGTAGTGACCCAAGACTCACACAGACCCCTCCTTTGTGCTTAAAGGGGCATATATGATAAATGTGTAAGCCCAGGCTCCTGTCTCCAAACCCCTCTCCCCTTATCTTTCACACATCATATTTCTCTCGGTGTAGCATAACTGACCCCGGAACAAGAGAGCTTCAGGCTGCTCAAATCAAATCCCGTGACCCTCCTTGTCCTCTGGAGGAGGAATGTTCCTGGTGGGAAACGGGTCGCAGGAGAGAAGGGGCCGCAGACACACACTGCGTGACTGGTGCATGTGCCCTGCAGAGGGGGGTGGTGGTGTGAGGGAGGCAGAGCAGGGACAGTGTGCCTGCTTCCCCTGACTCCTGCCCCCCTCAGCAGCCAAGGCAGCCTCTCCACATCCATTCCTGGTTCTCTCACTGGCTTCTTGGCCACTCTCAACACCCTTTGTTCCCACCTAGGGTTTCCAGAGGGGGCACCTGCCCCACAGCAAATTTTCTGGGCCTCTTCCTGGGAGGTGAGACACCCATTAGCCCAAGGGCTGGCTGGATAGCTCCCTTCTGGGGTGCAGGATAGGCAGAGCCCTGGAGGCAGTACTGGGGAAGGGAGCTCTGTGGAATGCATGCTTCTCCCCAACACTTACTCAGGGGCCAGCCTGAGGGGCATAATAGAATCCATTAGTCCCACAGCCCATTCAGCTCTTCCTCTTTAAGAACAATGGTGGCAACTGAGCTGACTTTTGCCAAATGACTGGGTTTAGTCCATTTGGAGCACAGTGGAGCCCACCAAACCATATTCAGGGTTTCAGAAGGGGTTGACTAATGGGGCTACCAGCACCTGGCTACTTCCTGGGACCCACACTCAAAGAATGCCAGTGCCCGAGAAAGAGCATTGAGGCTGATACCCGCCACCCAGTCCCATTCCTGGACTGAGCCCACACTGGTCCTGAGGCAGGTGAACATGTGACTGCTCTGGACAGGCAAGACAGACTGCATTTTTAATTTGAGAGACCTGCTACAAATGATTCACTGCAGAACATTCTTTATTGTTTGGAATCTTACATGGAATAAACCAACTTGGCTGCTGGAAGGGAATGATGGTGTAATGACATCAACCTACGTGAGACCCCTAGTGTCGTGGATGGGGCACTAGACTAAGAGGCAAGCTTTCCAGCTTGAGGTAACTAAGTGACATATGCAATCTCTTTTTTTAAAGTATATTTTTTTGATTATGCTATCTCAGTTATCCCATTTTTTTCTCCCTTTTATTCCCCTATGCCCTCTCCTACCATCATCCCCTGCCTTAGTTGAAGTCCATGGGTTGTACATACAAGTTCTTTGGCATCTACATTTCCTATACTATTAACCTTCCCCTAATTATTCTCTACCTACCATTTATGCTTCTTATTCCCTGTACCTTTTCCCCCATTCTGACCCCTTCCCCTCCCCACTGATAACCCTCCATGTGATCTCCATTTCTGTGATTCTGTTCCTGTTCTAGTTGTTTGCTTGGTTTGTTTTAGGGGGTTTTTTTTTAGGTTCAGTTGTTGATAGTTGTGAGTTTGTGGTCATTTTACTGTTCGTATTTTTGATTGTCTTCTTTTTCTTAGATAAGTCCCTTTAACATTTCATATAATAAGAGCTTAGTGATGATGAACTCCTTTAATTTTACCTTATCTAGGAAGCACTTTATCTGCCCTTCCATTCTAAATGATAGGTTTGCTAGATAGAGTAATCTTGGATGTAGGTCTTTGCCTTTCATGACTTGGAATACTTCTTTCCAGGCTATTCTTCCTATAATGTTTCATTTGAAAAATCAGCCGATTGTCTTATGGGAACTCTTAGTCTTATGGTATAGTTTTGTAGGTAACTGTTTCCTTTCCTCTTGCTGCCTTTAAGATTCTCTCCTTATCTTTAAGCTTGATTAATGTAATTATGATGTGCCTTGGTGTGTGCTTCCTTGGGTCCAACTTCTTTGGTACTCTCTGAGCTTCCTGGACTTATTGGAAGTCTATATCTTTTGCCAGATTGGGGAAGTTCTTCTTCATTATGTTTTCAAATTAGTTTTCAATTTCTTGTTCTTCCTCTTCTTCTTCTGACACTCCTATGATTCAGATGTTGTAATGCTTAACATTGTCCTGGAAGTTCCTAAGCCTCCCCTCATTTTTTTGAATTCTTGTTTCTTCATTCTGTTCTGATTGAATGTTTATTTCTTCCTTCTGGCCCAAATCATTGATTTGAGTCCCTGTTTCCTTTCCTTCACTGTTGGTTATAGTTTTCTTTATTTTACTTTGCATAGCCTTCACTTTTTCCTCTATTTTGCAACCATACTCAACCATTTCTGTGAGCATCCTGATTATCATTGTTTTGAACTCTGCATCTGATAGGTTGGCTCTCTCTTCATCACTTAGTTGTATTTTTGGAGCTTTGATCTGTTCTTTCATTTGGGCCATATTTCTTTATCTCGGTGCACCTGTTACATTGTAGGGGGTAGAGCTTTAGGTATTTGCCAGGGTGGGGCAACCCACATCACTGCATTGTGGCACAGTCTGGATGACTGTTTTTTCTTTAACTCCTTGGTTATCGGACTTCCATACAGTTCAATTTTCAGGCAGTTTTGGTTTGTTTTTTTGTTTTTAAATTTGTTGTCCTTCTTTTGTTTGTGCAAGGTGACAAAGTGTATCTACCTATACCTCCATCTTGGCCAGAAGTTCTCGACCTGCTTAATCTCTACCTCTCTGAGCTTCAGGTCCTTAACTTAGGAAGGAGTTGGACCAAAAAGACTCTAGACACCTTCAAACTTTGAAATTTTATATAAATTTTAGAAAACTTCGACCACCCTTTTTTTACTTTACCACCTCGTACTGTATTGAGAACTCAAATTACATCAGGACTTGAAAAATTGAAAAGCTTAGTACAATTGTTAGTGACAGTCGTGACCTTTGACAAAAATCAGTGAAGAGAGGAAAGCCAACACCTGAAATATGACTGTTACTATAACACAGTAAGTCACAGTGGAGCTATGAGAGAGCCACCACATTGGTACAGCTGTGACAAGCAGGTACCTGCAATGTGACCCCCTACACACCCTGCCTTCCCCTATCTCCTTCTCTTTTCTGCCACAGACACACTCTGATCACCCTGAAGGAAAGACCCAGGACTTGGCCATAAGCTTTTAGCACTTTTTGTTGCCTTTTGGTGGTGGTCTTATATTTTGCAATATTAATATTGCTAATACAAGAATTTTGCCTAGATTTTTTTTGTACACCTGAGAAAGTCATTCTAAGAACCCAAAGATCAGGTATTAAAACTGGAGCATTGTAGGACAGAATATTTCCCCGCCAGCTTGGACTCAGACAGCACCGACTCGGTGAGATCTTTCCTATTGAAAACTGCACTCAGACCTCTCCATGGCTCGCCAGCCCCTTCTACTCTATTTTCCTACCAATTTGTTATGATCTTCTAACACACTACACATTTCATTTATTTATTTTGTTTCCTCCCACCTCATCACCATGACCAGCACCAAAACTTAAGCTTCCCAAGGTCAGAGATTTATAACAGTTTTGTTCACAACTATACCCCAAAGAACAGTGTCCTCGTACTTTCAAGAGCTCAGTAAATAACGGCTTGCTGAATGATTGCTATATGGACAATGTAGAATACAAACATATATATAATGTGATGCAATTTTGCAGAAAGAATAGGAAGAAGAGAAGGAGAAAAGAGAGAGGAAAGGAAAAATAGTTTAAAAAAGAACTGAAAATAAGTACACTGAAATGTTAAGCATCTCTGGTTGTTGGAACCCTCAGTGGTTTAAACTGCCTTATTTTTGCTTTTCTTTATTTTCTAAAATTTCTACAATGGCCATATATCACTTTTGAAAAAGAAGGTAAAAGTATAACTATTCATTTTAAAGAAAAGATGGGTGAATCGAACAGCATTAATGTTTTTCTCAGGCAGAGGGAACAGTGTGAGTCTCTAATATTTGCTTCCATTACATAGGTTCTTAAAAATCCTGCTTCATTTGAAATGTCAGGTAATTATTGCAAAAGATTTAGTGTGGGAGGGGGGGAGTGCTGGCTCACATTTTCTGGATAATTGCCCCCATTGTCCAGGTCTCGATGCCTATGGAGTCATATTCTACATTTCCCTTCCAGACCACACAGAAGTGAAGTATGGAGAGAGAGCTTTTAGGCCAGCAATCAGTCAACAGGTACTTAATGAGCTCCTACTACGTGCAGGCCTCTGTCCAGGATACGTGTCCTTGCTCTCCCTCATACACACACCCTCCCCAGCTGCTCCCTGCTACCTCCCACCATCCCAGTGTGCTTTGCTCGGGCTTCCTGTGCTACCAGAGCATCACAGGCCCAATATGGGCATCTAGTCATTGCATTATGTATCCTTCTAAGAGAAGAGCTTCTGAGCTGTTTTCACAAGAAGCAGAGTAGGGTTTGAAACAGACTCCAAGAAGTTTAACAGCCTGCTCAAAGTCCTACTACAGGGCCTCAGTGGATACCAGGTCCCTAGCTCCCTCCCAGCAAAGAGGCCTCTGACCCCTCCACCCTCCTGGCCACAATGGGCATAGAACAAACGCTGCCTGAGGTAATCTACCATTAGAAGGCCATGCCAAGAGGGAAAATTTAGAAGGTCATATACCTGTCGTACCAGGAGAGCTCTTGGCAGCCACTCTTTCCGGCTGCAGGAATTCACCCTGTAATAACTTGCCACATAAAACACACCTTTCCTGTATGGACTGGACCCTGTCCCAGGACAGGAGAGTTGGTGAAAATGCTTTCCCGAGTGCCTAAGAGAGCACCTGAGCTTCCTGCGCAGGCCTGGGGATGTTTGGTCTGAGGAAATGCTGGGCAAGCTGTGTGTCACCTGCTAAGAGAGCTTAGTGATTTGAACATCAGGAGTGTGTCTGGGCATGTGATGGGATCCAGCTAAGCTTGCGAGCATCTCCTGCCTAACTAGTGAAGATCCTGGCAGAAGGCAGCAGTCACTGGCAGGAAGCCTTGCTCTAACTGGGATCCAGGCTCGGCCCCGCTGGAGGGCTTCCGATGTGAGTGCTGAGCCTTATTCTCCACCAGCGGATCAGCATCTGGACTTTCTGTCATTCATTCAGCTACTCTGTGCTGAGCCGGGTGCTAAACTGGGGGGAATCAGAGGGAACATCCGACAGATCCTCGGCCAGATACCCCCAGCCTTCTGGAGGAGACCTCATTCACCTGTCCAGCTGAAATAAGTTCAGACTCTGGTTCAGGTAAGATGTACCAAATGCCTCCCTTCTGTCAGACAACATAACCTTCTCAGTGAGTCTAGGAGGTAAGTTTGTTCTAAAGGAACTGAGGGTGACACATTAAGTGATTTGCTCAAAGCCACAGAACTAACAAATAGAAGAACCAAGATCCAGGGCTCAGAAAAATTTTAACAGAACCTGGGGGGGAGGGGTGGGAGCTTTAATTGAAAAGGTTAACAAATTGTTTTGAGTCCCCATTGAGCTAAGCTAGAATTAAACTAGACTAGATATCTCCAGGTTCCCACCATGCCACACTACACTCAGCAATCAAAGTCTCTTGCTAGGATGGGTGCCACTCCACCCACCACTTGCCATGAAAGTTGCCCCATCCCACACTACTGCACGCGCTCCCACCCCATCCTGCTGCAGGGCCCAGCAGAGGACCACTGTGCCCTCTGCATTTCTCCGACAGCTGCGGTTGCAGAGCAGGGTGACACCTTCTACCAGGGGCACAAAGGTGAAAGTTTTGGAACTGCTTTCCAATCTGTGTGGCTTTTTCTTTTCTGCATGTCTCTCTTTCTTTCCTCCTTTCTAAAAAGAAAGCAAGGTCTCTATTGTATCCCATTGTGTACTGGCTGCCTGGCTGCTGGGTTTTTCCGCCTTGTCTCATTAAGATGGATGGGGTTGCTGCCTTATTAATAATTGGGAAGGTTGCTCTTTGTTCCCCTTTCCTCTCCTAATGATGCCTGTTCTATTGGCTCCATAAAGAGTCTCGCAGCCCCTAGGGCACGTTGGAACACCTTCCCTGCACACAGGGCGCCGGCTGCCAAGGCAGGTCCATGTGCCAAGCCAGGGCGTCCCAAATGTTCTCACCTCCAGAGCTCTGGAATCACAGCAGGAAGGGCTGGGTATGTCATGCAGCCACAGGGTCAATTTGCCCAGAGTCACCCACCAGGTGGAGTTAGGAACCCCAGATCCTAATCCTGGATCTGCCCCCAGCCCTCTCTACGCTGTTCTATCTTTTGCTCCCCTCACAGTGCGGCCGGTACCTTTTCTAATCCATCAGCAAACACATATTGGTTACTATGCTGGGGGGAGGAGGATTCATTCATTCACCAGTTTGTTCAACACATTTGTCTGAGGGTCTACAATGAGCCAGGCACCAGGCCACCATAGTGAACAGACAGGCACATTGCCCTCTTGCCTTACTTTTTAGTGGAATGAAACCAGAAAAAACAAACACATAAATTAATGAGATGTTAAAAAGTGGGAAGTGCTATGCACAAAATTCAAACAGAATGATTCTATTTGGAGGGCTTAGATCAGGGAAGGACTCTCCGAAGAAGTGATATTTCATCCGAATGGTGTGTATAGGACAGTCCAACACCAAACAAGAGGGTAAGAACCTCAGGGCAGGACTATCCCCCGCCCCAGAAACCATTAGGGAGCAAGTTGGCATGAAGTCAGGTGGGACTAACACTTAGCTGGAGGTTTCAGGAAGAAGGCAGGGCCCAGTCTGGGTGACCTCGGGGCTAGCTAGATGAGAGGCTGCTGGGTGTTCCAGGTGGGGGAAGGCTGGAGCCCGGGTAAAGAGCAGAAAGAACGTGGCCTGCTCATGAGACAGTGAGCATGCAGGCACAGTATGCGAGAGCTACTTGCCTCCTTGTCCTAAGTCTCTGTGACTGGCGTATCTGGGTTCTTGTCCACCTTCTCTTCTCCTGCCCGCAATCCTGCCTGTCTCGTTCAGGAGGGTGAACAGGCCCTCCTTCTGTGGGCCTATCTGGCCTCTGGATCCTGGCTCTTCTCATTTAGCCCCACACTGTGCCTGCAGAGCCCAGGTTAGCAGAGAGGAAGAGCATAGGTAAGAACACCTGGGCCAAGAAGGACTTTCTAGAGAGAGGTGGGGGCCCCACCAGCTCGCTGGAAGTTTCATAAAGCCATTGGCTGCGTAAATTATCTTCCGCTCATGAGTTTAGACTTCACCGGTCCTGCCCTCTGTGCAGCAGGAACTCCCCCTCCCCCAGCCCCCTCCTCCTGAGAACATGGGTGCTTGTTCTCGGGAAACACTTCAAGGTTTCTCCATGGGCACAGAGTCCCCTCCACCTCTGCCCCACTCCCAACAAAAGCAAGAAGAAGAAAAAGGAGAGATGATATTTGCTTTTTTATAATACGACTTGAGTTTCTTCCAGCAGCCCTTCTTCCAAGTGCCCCTGACAGTTTTCTGCCCTGGGCTTATGAACGAAAGCTTATTCAGACTGCCAAAGACGACAAGGACCTCTGCTCACAGGGACGGCCCAGTGTGAGAGACTGCAGTCCTCAATCCCCTCCCCACCCCCAGTGCCATGTCAAGAAGATTAATGTTCTTGCACCAACCTGTGAATGGGGGGGGGGGGGTGCTGTCACCGACCTTCTGAGGAAAGGAAGCCCCCTCATTTGCACGGCACTGAGAGAGCCTGGGTGGGTGCCCACACACACGCTGCATCATCCCAGGGTCCACCAGGGCAGACTTTCACTCTCGGCCCTGCTTTAGGGCTGCACCGAAATTTCTCATGGTGTCCCAGAGAAGGAACTGGGTTGCTCCTCCATTATACTGGGGGCTGGCAGGTCCCATCTGGGAAGGGACCTGGGCTCAGTCTGAGCTAACCCTACAAATTTAGTAAGCCTCACAGATGCTGCTTTTGGCCCTGCCCTCTGAGTTTACTGATGAGAAAAGAAGAGCAGACACAGTGAGCACTGACTCAGCCGAGCACTGTGCTGGCCTGGGGGTCCTAGGTGAGCAAGACACAGTCCCTCCCAGGGCTGGCCATCCTGCCCTGTCCCCGTGTTCAGGGTCTGCCCTCGCTGCTGTCTGCTTTGCTCTCCTGCCTCAGGTCTGATTGGCTCTTCTACTGATCTCACTACCAAAGTAGCATTTTCAAATGGCTGTTCCACTTCATAACTGTGCAGTTGATATAAACGCTGGAAGCTAAGTCTTCACTCAGGCCCTCTACAGCCCCCATGCGCCCCTTGGCCCGCCCTCAGTTGATTTTTAACACTATTTGCATACATTTCTGAGCATGTTTCCTCAGCCTGAAACAGTGATAATCCTAGTAGCTATTGTATAAGGGTATATTCATGCATTTAAATGAGAAAATGCATTTAAAAGTTTAACAATGTCTGCCAAGCAATACTCATTACCCGTCACCTGCACAGTGGCGGCAATGCTTATTCTGCTTTGCTGGATGGCAGGGCCCTTTAAGCATCTACAGCACAGCGACTGAGATGTGTTCATATTTGTTCCCCCGACCCCAGCCCCAGCTCCAGCTTAGACCTTTGCACACAGTGGATGTTTGTTAAAAATACTCTGCACCTATCCAGTTCTGCGTGCTGATCTCTCAGAAGCCGGTGGCATCAGGATTTGCTCCCCTAAGGAGTCTATTTGTTCTGAGGAGTAGAGGCCCAACAGTTCTCCACGTGTTACTCTTCCCAGATATAGGATTTACCTGATGGGAGTTTATATTCCTTAAAGTGAAAGAATGCTTAATGGTGCTGACTTAAGGCACTGAAGAGGGAAGGATAATTATTGTGGACAAAATACCTTTTAACACTCGTTAAAATACCATAAGAAGTAAGCTCACCTTTCATTAAAAAGGATAGTCCTGGCTCTGACATTTATACCACCAAGTGGTACCTCTCGTGATCGCTGACAAAGTTGAGTTGTCTCCAACTCTGCCTCCTGGAGACTGTGAGAAGTTTTCTTGGCCAGTGTTTTTCTCCCACTATGGCTACGCATGGCCGTGCCGGCAGGACTTTTTCACTGGTTTCCACCTTAATGTGTGCAGCCTGGACTGGCCGCCGCCAGAACAGCTGGGACAGGAAGGACAGGATGCCAGCTGGCAGGGGAGTGGCTGGCGGGCCCAGCCTGGCAGGCCGGGACTCCGGCAAGGACCCCTCCAGGCTCAAGGACAGCGGGTGTGCACTTACCCGCCAGGTGTCTGAGAAGAGCCATGAAGACGCCTCCATGATGCCACCATCTCTGCCACTTTTGTCATCCCAAAGCTCAGCTCTCAGCGTGCCACACACTTATCCAGAAGCCTGGAGTGGGCCCTGAGTAACTACCGCAACAGAACCTAACTCCAGGGCCCTCTGCTATCGGCTCAAAACCACCGCTCCAGCTTTACATCCCTCTCACTCCCACTCCGTGGCCAAACCAAACAGCTCACCTTGCCCTGGTCAGCCAGCCTAGGCTTCCTGCCTCCCGACCACTGCCCTTCCTGTTTCTGGATCTTGAAAGGCTACTCCCATTTCCCTCATCATCTGAAATCCGCTCACCTATCCCTCCAGGTTCAACCCAGTTGCTGCCCCACTTCCTGGCCCACATTCGCAAGACCTCTTCTCTGAATGCTCACGGCAATTCATACTCTGCCACATGCCCCGGCTGTTTTTCTCTTTTGCTTTATGTATTTATCTCATCCGTGTCTGTACATGGAAGACTCTGAAAGGGCATGGCCCAGCCTTTTGCATGTCCCCCCCAAACTCTTGCACAATTTCATAGATGGTTGGATGGATGGATGGATGGATGGATGGATGGATGGGTGGAAGGATGGAAGGAAGGAAATGGGAAGGAGGGTGGGAAGATGGGAGGAACTAAGGAAGAAATAGAAATGAGTGAATGAACAAAAGGCCCTTTGCCCTGGGGATCTACCAGCATCCTCGTTAGTAACCAAAGGCCTGGCTCATGAAGATGGAATGGTGAAATGCAGGCCCTTCTCTGAATGGCTTCCTCCTGCCCCTCCTCCCCTGCCTGGGGCCTCCCTTCAGCTGCATTCATCACTCAGGCCTGGGCTCATTGAGGAAAACTTTGCAAAGGCAGAGCAGGGTGGCCCTGCCCCGTGAAATCCTCTTCTTCAAGGGCCACTGCCTCCACAGGAAATCACTGAGAGGCAGACCAGCCCGCTGGGCCCCTTTATCCCACGGCCCTAACACCCCGGAAGCTGACTGTGACCACACACAGCAGGAGACACACACAATCCCCTCAGCCAGCGAGTCACTGGTTGTCACTGGCAGTGACAAATTCTCCATGCTGCACAGACACACAAAAGCCAACGCCAAGTGACAAGAAAAGCCACATTCAACAATGACGCTTCAGTTAACCAGAACTCCATTTGCTGCAATTCTCATTTCATTGAGGTTTTGGTTATTTATTTTGTTTGAGGTTTTTTGTTTTATTTTGTTTTTAGATTTTTGTACCCTTTCTGGGGGAAAAAGTGAAACAGTGCAAGAAAACAAACTGATGTTAGAACTGTGGTCAAGAAGAGTTTCCAAGGAAAAGGAAACTCCAGCATCTGGGTCCTGCTCTGCCCCAAATCAGCAAATGCAGCACTCCCACATCCAGGCTGCCCTAAGCCCATGCTCGAAGGTTGCCTGTGTTTGTTCATTGATTGGCGTGGGTCACAAAACCTTACTTCAAAGGATCCCAGTAACCTGTCTTACACTGCTTACTTTTCTCTGCCTGGTAACTGCAAGATAAGTAAGTAGTGATGTGACTAAAGCGACCCAGAGGCCATGACACAACCACACTGCCCAAGAAAGGGCTCTTTCTGCTGCAGTGGACAGAGCACAAGCTTTGGCATCCAGCAGACATGTGTCCTCGTCTCTGTCCCATCACCTACTCTTCCTGTGACCTTTGCAAGCCAGGTTCCTGGCCTATAAAGAGGGAAAATGATAATATATCATAATATAAATGATAATATATCTTTACACCCTGGAGGGTGGCCATGAGAAATGGAGATAATGTATATCAAAGTGTCTAGTGCAGTCTCCAGCACACAGTAGGAGCTAAACAAATGTTAAGTTTCCTTTCCTTCCTTCTTATCCCAAACCTCTCTCAGCACCCCTGGCAATCACTCCTGGAAAGTTCCCTTTGTGGCCCTCAAGGCCACAGGCGGTGGCTCTGGCTCCTACAGCAATCTGTTTGGTGTAGCTAGACACTACCCTCTGGAGCTGAAGCGGGTGGGGCAGGCACCTGCCCTCCTTGAGCAGCTCAGGCTCCCTAGCGCTGGGGCCCAGAGCAAACAGTCAGGGCATGAAGTCCTTGCCCCACCCCCAAACCCCTCTCCTCTCTGGCTGGCCTGTTCCCCTGGCACAGTGCCAGCTCTATCACATACCCAAAATACTTCATTTAATCCTTATGACAACCCAATGACACAGGGACTGTTACTGTCCCCTACAGATAAGGAGAGTGGGGCCCAGAAAAGTAACTTTCTCAAGGTCACACACCTAGTCAGTGGTAGAAACCCGCATGTGAACCCACAAGGGCCTGGCTCCGGAGCCCAGACCTACAGGCCTGCACCTCGGGCTGCTGCATCGGTCACACCAAAGGGGGCAGAACTGGCAGAGGAGCCCCAGAGCGGTGCCCGGGAAACCCACAGTGGGTAAACGTTTTTTATATACTCTTTCCAGTTCTCACAGAGAGCCTGCACAGTCAGTATGACTTTCCCGGTTTGCAGATGAGAAATGCTGGGGTCTAGAATGTTAAGTCACAGAACTTCCAAGAAGACAAGTCAGACTCATCTGATCCAACATCTGTGGCTTTTCCGCTGCACCAGACCAGATTGTCTGCTCCCAGAGATCGGTGTCAGGAACCCACAGAGGACGCCGAACCGTCACCTTCGTGCCGGTGGGAGAGATAATGAGACCTCTTCTGTCCAAGCGCTGCCCTGTGACCCCCAGGTACAAACTGCATTCCAGCCTGCGGCTTGCTGCTTCAGAGCCTTCCCAAAAGCCCTGCCAAGTCTCGGCAGTAATGAGTTATGTTATCTGGGACGGGAACACTCACACCAGCAGACAGATTAGTGGGGTTACCTTTATCTGGGCTTAACTGTCTGTTGGTAGAGAACAGAGCCCAAAAAGATTAAGACAAGATGGGGACTCTTTAATTTGGGGAGAGGGGACACTGGAAGTTCAAGGGCCTGTCAGGGTGACTGGGGTGAGGGAAGACTAAAGGATGGAGGTAGGAGAGCCCAAAGGGTTACCAAATATAAATTCTACATTTTATCAGCCCAAGGCAGATGTGCACAAACCCGGTTCTGTGTGCTGTGAGTTCCTCAGTTCCACTAACAGAGCTTGCAATGCCCTAAGCCCAGCTGTGGATACTATTATTATTGTATTACTATAATCATTGTCAGTATCATTTATTTATGTCTCAGCATCACTTACTCATCTTCTTTACTCTCTTCAAAGTAAAAAGCACAGTGCCGATCCTTCCCTACCCCTAGAAGTCTCTCTTTCGCTGATGCAGACACCACTGAGCCACGGAGCACTGCACAAGCAGGCTCCCGCCCGACCGTCTGGGACTGTCTTCTCTGCATAACACAGCGCAGAGTCCTCCACTGCACCTTCATGCCCTGGAAAGCGTCACCCAGTGAGGACTTCTGAATGGGTAAACAGAGATGTTGTCTCCTGGAGGCCTGCAGCACAGGATCTTCCTGGACTGGGGGCGACTGTGGCCCTCTGCACTGGCCAGAATGGACGCCGGTCAGCTAAGCTCCTCGGTCGAAGCAACAGGTCTCGTGTGCCCTCTGAGGGAGCCTTGGGAAGTGCCCTTCAGGTGCTAGCTTCTGCCGTTGGTGTACCCACTCGCGCCAGACCCGGGAATCTGGTGATGACTGCTCACACCTTGCTCTTGTCTCACCTGTGACTGGGAATCCAATACACATGTATTGTTGATTTCATGGCCAGAGTTTTTAAGAGAGCAAGTGACTTTCAGAAAAGTGTGAACGTGATTTAAAAAAGAAAAGAAAAAGATCTAGAGCTGGGCCCTGCAGAATTATTTTGGAGCTTTAAGCATGGCACGTTTTAGGGTGAGAATGACTTTTTGGTTGGAAAGACACGAGACCCTCCTCTTCCACAGCCCCTTCAGGGACAACGAGGAGGCATGTGCTATCGGCGAGTTACGACCATAACACAAACAACTCCAAAACTTGAAGGGGCCACTCACACATCTGGTGGTTGACAGGCTGTCGGCCACGATGGCAGGGGCAATGGGGCCATGTGCCTGTCGTCACCAGAAGCTAGCCTGGACTTCTTTAAATGGTGGCAGTCGTGGGGCTCCGAAAACAGCAAGAGAGGACGAGTCCCACCACACGAGGGTTTTTCAGCCTCAGCTTGTTTCACAGCAGGCCAGGCAAGCCAAGCTGTGTGGCAGAGGCCAGGTTCTGAGTCCAGGGGCAGCTGGAGTTGGGGTGCGAGAGGGCATAGTCCAAGGACAGGCTGCGTCTGGGGCCAATTCTGCAATCTCGCACAAGGGTTAAATACACCACCGGGCGGGCTGCCTCTTCCTAATCCATTCTTCTTCCAAAATCCTCAAGAATCTCTCTTTCTTACCTGATTATAATAGATGGTCAATAAATATGTTAATAGATGTGTCAGTAAGTAAATACACAATGAAATAAAGAAAAGAAGGGCTGAGTGCGTGAGTGAGTGAGTGAGTGAGTGAGTGAATGTAGGTCTAAAACTCAAGGTGCCTGAAGGATATTGAGATCCTCAGGCCTGGGAGAAGATTCTGGAAATTTGAGAAGAAGCGTAAGAAACACATACAACTCTTTAAGATACAAAATCCCTGAAGAACATGATGTTTGGAGAGAAAAAGCTTATGGGGGCAGAGACAGAAAACTGAACTAAGATATCAAAAGCCCTTATTCCTCAGACTTTATTTCTTCCACAGTCATAATGTAATATTAATTAGTTTCTTCACTTTAAAAAATATATATTTATTTATTTTTAGAGAGAGAAAGGAAGGGAGGGAGAAAGGGAGAGAATCATCAATGTGTAGTTGCCTCTCATGTGCCCCCCACAGGGGGTAGGGCCCCCCTCTCATGCCCCCACAACCCAGGCATGTGACCTGACTGGGAATCAAACCTGTGACCCTTTGGTTCACAGGCTGGCACTCAATCCACTGAGCCACACCAGCCAGGGCAATTTCTTCACTTTTTTATTTCAACATCTTTATTGAGCTGCTACTCTACGTCAGGCATGAGGCTCCATATTCATTGTGTTGCCAGTTGGAGATTGTTCTCAGTGAGTGGTTCCCGGATCTGCTACGAGGCACACTTCCCTGCTCCTCCTCTGTCACAGCAGTGTCACCTCCAGGGGAGAGGAGAGGCACCACCATCCTCCCTCCCAAAACTGGGGGTGAAGGGCTTCTCAGGCTGGCCACTGCTGGGAGACTAGGTCCAGACCTGGATTTCTGGATTTACAGGTTGGGAGCTCCAGGCGATAGGACCTCTGAGCTCCTTTGTACCTAGAATGCTCTATTATAAGAATGGGAACTATGATAAGCACCTGAGTGATGTCACCCATCACAACCAAATGATCCCATGCCACCCAGAAAGCAGATGTCCATTGATTGGCAACACAGGAAAGTCACTAAGAAAAACAGTAAAGTGCCCTGGCTGGTGTGGCTCAGTGAATTATGTGCGGGCTTGCAAATCAAAGGGTCACTGGTTCGATTCCCAGTCAGGGCACATGCCTGGGTTGCAGGCAAGGTCCCCAGCTGAGGGCCCACAAGAAGCAACCACACATTGATGTTTCTCTCCCTCTCTTTCACCCTCCCTTCCCCTCTCTCTAAAAATAAACAAAATCTTTTAAAAAAGCAAAACAAAAAGACAAGACAGGCTCTCCAGAGCATCCCCGAGAAAGAGCTCCTTGGCCATGCACCAGCCAGCCCTCCCCAATCTGTTCAGCCATCATCCTATCACAAAGCCCAGCTCCCCAGGAAAGACAAACAACTCAATCACCTAAGCAGAGCTCTGTCCTCCAAAGAACAAATGGCAGAGGCACAAGCCCCCAGTTGAGCCTTTTGGTCCTAGATACAGAATGAAAACAGAGGCGCACATGCAGAAAGTTTTGACCCCCACTCTCTGCCCAGCTGTGCGTAGTACCCACCACTTCCCAAGAGCTCAAAGTCGTCCCTTTCTTTGAAGTCAGTAGCCCACTGACTTCTTCAGGATGAAGACAGGAACTCTCAACTCCCCCGTCTCACTCCCCAGATCTTACTCGGTGCCCACTCATCATATCACATTCCTTCTTCCTGCAGGCTTTTGTATCCCTCCTTTGCTGACACCCCAACTCTGTGTGTCACCCCTGTCCCTTCTCTTCAGCCTCTCTCCCCACTGGCTCCTTCCCTTTACTCGTAAACATCCCAACAACTTTCCTGGTGCCCATTTGTTGGCACCTGAAGACACGGTTGGCTGTCCGTTGGCATACTCTCCCCCGAGCAGCCATATCTTCTTAACCTCCCTACTCCTCCCCAGTTCCCAGCATGGAAGCTTGAATACTAAGATCTGTCTTTAACAGTTCAAAACAGGAAATGATCTTAACATTATTGCTTGAGGATCCCTCTATCTTTCTTCACATCCACAATACCTACACAATTAGTTACCAACCGCTGTCACCCTTTCTAATAGTTGAGAATCATCCCTTTTTCTTCATTCCTATCAACACTATCTCCCTTAGATATTACAAGGACTGTTATCAGTCTTATGGCCCTAATTTCTCTACCTCCCCCTACAGCCACCTTTTCAAATTCATAGCCTGTTTGGGACCAACCCATGTACACGTCTGTACTCAATCCTCGATCCTGTCACACTCCCTTAAGCCAGGAGGGATCCCCCTCTGTCCTGCCATATCCTACCCAGCCTTCAAAAGTCTGCTCAGTGGACTCTCTTCCCCAAATCCTTTCCCCTCTTACCCTTCCCCCTCTTACCATCCCACCACAATGAGCTGGAAGTCATCTCACTATCTTCTCAATTCCTATAGCTCTGTCTCTGTGTCCGTCCTAAGATGCTAGCACTTTCTACATTGTGCCGTAGGTATTCATATATTTTCCTGTCTCCCTTCACACAAAGATTCCTTGAAAGATATAAGTCCTTTGTATCTTTATATCCCCTACAGAACTAGGATGATGTCTTTGAATAGATTTATTAAATGAGTAAATGAATGAATGAATGAATGAGTGAGTGAATGAATGATGAATCCCCCAGCTTTCACAGAAGGCAGTCACAGGGCATCTGTAGCTCTTTGGGCAGGGTCTTTGGGATTCTTGCCTAAAAAACAATGTGGTGATTGTAAAAGTATCAGTTGAATTATTTACCAGAGCTATGTCTCTTGACAGCCATCTACAACCACCTCTGTGTAGAAGCAATGAAATGAAAACCCACTGTATTGAACCAAATTCCTCGAGCAGCCCTATCTTCACCCTACTCCCCACCCCTCCGCCCCGCCCCCACATATGGAAGGCGGAAAGCAGCAGCTTCTCCGTTGTTCCTACCCAGAACTGTGAACAGTCACCCTACCACCCTGGCCACCCCACCCCCACCCCCAGCTCAGCCACTGAACTCACGTCTTCTAGCCTAATTCATTTTCTAGATAGATGGAACAAATATCTAGCAAATATTATTTATGACTTTGTGATAAATAAGCCTTTTACAGAAGTTATTCAAGGAGTTCTGGGGAATTTCAAGGATAACTTTCAGCAAGTTTCAAAGGTCGGGTCAGCCTGGGATACTGAGCCCATAGTATTTGCCGCACCGTTCATCTGTTTTGAATTATTGGTCTTACCCAGCTTCAGTTGACTCTCAATGGGCTGGCTGTGCTTTAGCTCTCTGGCAGTATTTTATTTCAATAGTGGGCAGGGGACTTTAATAATTGTTATTTGTGCTAGACTGACAGTGGGGAGAGAAAAAAGGAGGGATCTTAATAAAATTCAAGTTCTAGCAGATGTGCTGGGAAGGATGGGTTATCCCTGGCCAGCCGCCACTGCTCGTGTACCCCCACAACCATGCTCACAGATCAGTGGTGTCCCCCTCCATGCAGAGGGTAGAAGGCACCATGCTGAACCTGGCAGCACAGAGGTGGGGTCATAAGGGCAGGGCTTTCCCAGACAGCCAGGAAGCCATGGCCTCGCCTGGGCCCTTTACTGACATATGAATGCACGCCTGATCCTCTTGCAGAAACTGCAAACATCGCTTCTTGAAAGCAGGGACTGTGTTTCACTCAACTCCGAATCCACAGAATCTAACACTCTGCCAGCACACAGTAGGCACTCAATAAGTATTTGTTGGTGTGGAGTGGATTGGATCGGGTTGCGCTGGGTCGAATGGGATTGAGATCACATCGAATTGAGCTCCCATTTCCCTCCATTCTAATTGTAGTTTCCTTCCACAAAGCCTCTTTTTTTTTATTTTCTTTTGTTTTTGTTGTTTTTGTTTGGGAGATTTTTTTCTGGTTAGTTTATTTCTTTATCTTGGTTGGTTGGGTTTGATTTTGATTTACTCTGAGAATGAATGTTCCTGAGGCAAAAGTTTAAAGTACAATGTAAAGGTCTTTCCAGATCTATTAATTTCTCCCTAGATAATTTGGCAAATTAATTTCCCATTCCTGAGACCATCAGGAATGGTCTCAGATTAGGCTGAGATTATCAGCCTATTATTCTACAAATGCTGTAGAATAAAGAATTAAAGAGTGCTGTCTCATCTTACTCTTTAAAATAGTAAAATTTGTACCACCCTGAAATAGCTTGAAGAAGGCTTTTTTTCTGAACCTGCTCTACTAATTTGAAAGTCTTTATTTGGCATATTTCACTGAGCACAATGGATTCTGAAAAAAGTAATTGGTGAAGCGAACTGACTGCAGAAGGCTGGACTTGTTCACGTCTTTGGCTGTTTGTTTCCAACTTCAGAAGTTAGAAAATGTCTCCTCCTGCGGGACATCAATCAGGAGCTCCCTTTGTCTCAAGACTGAGGCACATTCTGCTAGATCCCCTTCTTACAAACCTCTGTCCCTCTTAGTTACATATAAATACGGCCTGAAGAAATGCTACCTCGGTTAAATTATATTTAAATGCACTGGTGGACATGTAAAGAGACACCTCCTGCAATATGAAAACTCCCTAGTTTACTTGTTATCAAATATAAATTCTGTCATATTGGGTTTTCTCAAGGAATATTCATCTCTTCTTTGTTCTTCTTTCAGAAAAGACAGTTCTCAGTGGGTAGGTTATGCATGCAGTCTCCTTCCTGAGACACAGAGACTAGGGCTGAGGCCCCAGGAGAGCACGTGCCTATTAGCCAGAGCTGCACGTGGGAGCTCAGCTCAAAAGGGAGGTTTAGGAAAAAAGAAAAGAGCTGAAATCATCAGTCCCCAAGGAGGTCATTAAATCATGAGGGAGTGTCTATTTTAGAGGATGCAGCAGGATAGAGTAGCAGGGCAAAGAAAACAGGAAATACTTAATCCACTGGGCAAGAGAGATTGAAAACCCATGATGAGGGCCTTTGATGTCGCTAGCTTGTTCTTGCTCCTGCATCCAGTTCTCTTTTGGGCTAGATACACTAAAAAGTCCAGGGACAGAGCTGACAGGGTCCCCAGCTTCCTTACCTGATGACCTTGGATTGCTGCAAGGCTCCCCAGCTTCTGGATGCAAACCCTCATTTACTACTCCCTGGGCATTTAGACGTCCTCAGTCTGTACTTACCCCACACTGAGTACTTCATAAATTACCCTCCCTTCCCTTCAGTCTGTTAATACTCAACTCCACAGGTAATGTGTTGGGAGGAGTGGGTGTGGGAGGGGGTGGTTAGGGCTTCTTACCAGAGTGAATCCTTCAGATCTATTTTGTGAGGAAAAGCATCTTTTTATTGAGTAGAGAAAAATGAAGACTTCCCCCTTGTACTTCAAAGCATTCGGGGCTCGCTGCAATGTCCTACATCACTCAGGTTTTTTCTCTCTTTAGCACCTTTCCAGAGACAGTGATTTAGGGGCAAAGCCTTATTGTTTATTCTGGTTAACTTATTACTTAACAAATTACCCTAAAACTTAATGGTTTGAAATGGGACTATATCAAACCAAAAAGCTTCGGCACACCCAAGAAAACCACCAACAAAATGAAAAGACAACCCACTGAACAGGAGAACGTATTCACCAATGATACATCTGTTAAGGGGTTAATATCCAAAATTTATAAATAACTTATAAAACTCAACACCAAAAAAATAAACAATCCAATTAAAAAAACAGGCAAAGGACCTGAATAGACCCTTTTCTAAAGAGGACACACAGAGGGTGAATAGCCATGAAAAGATGCTCAACATCACTAACCATGAGATAAATGCAAGTTAAAACCACAATAAGATACCAGCAAACACCTGTCAGAATGGCTATCATCAGTAAATCAACAAACAATGAGCGCTGGTGAGGATGTGGAGAAAAGGGAACCCTCATGCACTGTTGGTGGGAATGCAGACTGGTGCTGCCACTGTGGAAAGCAGCATGGAAATACCTCAGAAAATTAAAGATAGAACTGCTTTATATAACCCAGAGATTCCACTTCTGGGAACTTATCTAAAGAAATCCAAAATACTAATTCTAAAGAACACAAGCATCCCTTTATTCATTGCAGCATTATTTACAATAGCCAAGATTTGGAAGCAGCCCAGGTGTCCATCAGTAGATGAGTGGACAAAACAGCTATGGGACCTTCACACAATGAAATACTACTTGGCCCTAAAAAGGAAGGAAATCTTAACCATCACGATAGCATGGATGGACCTGGAGAGCATTATGCTAAGTGAAACAAGTCAGTCAGAGAACAACAAATATCATATGATTTCATTCATAGGTGGAATCTAATGAACACACTGAACTAACAAGCAAAACAGAGACAGATTCATAGATAGCAGGATGACAGCTATTGGGGGGTAGAGGGGGTGATCAGATTAAGCAAAAAAGAAAAAAAGAGGAAAACAGACACAGACAATAGTGTGGTGATTGCTGGGGGGAGGGGTGGGGAGGGGTGGTAGAAAGTATGGGGGCATAAGTGGTGATGGAGGGAGACTTGACTTGCTGGAGAACACCGTGTACAGATGGTGTGCTGTAGAATTGTGCACCTGAAACCCGTATAATTTTGTTAACCAGTGTCACCCCAATAAATTCAATAAAAGGAAAAGAAAAGAAATAAGTGCAGGAATAAACAAACAAACAAACAAACAAATAACTTAGTGGTTTAAAACAATAATGTATTTATATCTCCCATGCTCCTGTTGACTGGTCAGCGGGCAGTTCTCATTTAGGATCCTTCATGGGACAGCCATCAGATAGAAGTGGGCCGGGACTAGAGGCATCGGGAGGCTTGGCTAGACTGGACATCCAAGATGGTTCACTCGCACTGCTGAGAGTTGACAGTGACTGTCAGCTGCAGGTCAGCTGTGGTTGCAGACCAGGGGATCTTCCTGTGGATTTTCCACATGGCTCCTCACAGTACGGTGGCCAGCTCCCAGCAAGAAGTGTCCCAAGAAGCTAGCATTCTAAGAGACCCAGACAGAAGCTGCAAAGGTGCTTCTGACCTAGCCTAAGACCCTGAGAGTCACTCCTAGTGCATCCTCTGGATCAGGCATTAAGTAAGGCCAGCCTGGATTCAGGAGGAGGGGAGTTCTACTCCACCACCTGAGGGGATGAGAAAGGCAAGCACAGAGAGGGAGGGACTCGATGGAGCCTTGTCTGTAAACTCACTCGACCACACAGTTGCCCCATGGTCTCCTCCTACTCCCAGACTCTAAAACCGTTTTATTCATTTCTGACACTGGGCTGCCTCTATCCCCTTCCTCTCAAACTCGAGATCCCCCTAATTTATACACCTTCTGTGAGGAATACATATTCTGTAGGTGAGTGAAGGGGTTGACAGCGTTCTTTGTAAAGCCACTCCTAAGTGCAGCACGGTCGGTTTTGATTCAGAGAATAGCTGTCTCAAAAACACTGGAAAGCTCTTTTTTTTTTAAGTTGTTGGGGTTTTTTGTTTGTTTGTTTTGCTTTAGAAACCAAACGACAAACCACCGTCTGAGGTTCTTTGGACTTGGATATTTAAGAGTGGAAAGTCAAAAGAAAGGAAAAACAGAGTCTGGGGAAAAGTGAAAATTCAACTGAAAATGATTTTTGAGTCTGTGTAATTCTAAAAGCTTTCCATTCGAAAGGAAAGGGAATCTTCAGAGGCATCGAAGCTCTGCGGAGAGCAAATGAGGTTCGTACTGAAAATCCTCGCGCCCCTTCTCCCACAGGCAGGCTGCAGGCGCAGAAGCACAAATGCGAAGCCATTCCCTTTCCCCAGTAGGAGGAAGGAGGCTCTTTACCCAGCCCGTGTGACCTGCTCCAGGCTCCTGCCGACCCATCTAGGAACATCTCTCTTCTGAGGGCCTGTCCCCCCACCCCCACGAATGGGTGCCCTGGGGCCCCATCCATACCTGAGGGTAAGTACTGTTTGTGTGAAGTGGCTTCCAGTTTCCTAATAGGCGTATGTGGCAGTAAGAGGAGTTAGGAAAGCAGAGGCAGGCATTGTTATTTGTGTGTTACCCTCATATACACCTTTCCGTTATCTCTCAGGAGGCGGCATGGTTTGGGAAAAAGAGCACTAGACAGAGGGGGTGGCAGAGAACCCTGGGGTCTATGCTGTTTCTCCACTAACGAGCTGTGTTGTCCTCTCTGGGGGGCTCGGCTGGAAAACGAGATGGCTCGTCTACCAAATAATCTTTAGGTCCCTTCTGTCCTCCAATTTTCCCTCGGTAAAACCAAGGTCAGGAAGAATCGGTCACACACAAAACCTCACGTAAGGAGGCTGCGCACAGAAGCAGCTGCGCCTCCCTGATCCAACCTGGATGCGCCCGCAGCCCCGCAGCCGGGCAACCACGGTCGACCCGAGCACTTGCCCCAGCCCCCTTTCAGGCCATTGTGGGCCGCTGATAAGGAGAGTTTGCAAACTTGCTACCATAGATAAAATCCACCAGCTCTTTTCCTAAAAGGGCAGGGATTGGGGGTTTGGGGGGGGGAGGTGTTGGAGTGGGGGTGAGAGTGAGGCCTGTTCTCTCAGCTCTGGAGGTCTCTATATTCTTTAGCTCTTAATCATTAGATCGGAAAAGGGGGGAAGGGTGGGGAATGAAGGCGGAGCAGGAGGTAAAGGGGGAGAAAAAAGCTCAGCACCAACAAAAAAAGAGACAGCCTCACACTCAGGTCCTCCGGGACCAAGAACTCCATTCAGAGTTTGCAGAAAATAGGGTCAGGCATGTCTTGTGACCTGAGACCCCAGAGCTCCTCTGTTCCCCATAATTATCTAATACAGCACTCTCCCTGCCAAATACAATGAAACAATTTGTCACTTCAATTATCTGTCAGTCAACACTGAGGCCTTTTCAACAGGCCAGCACATGTGTTTGGAGTGCTTGTCAGTGAGGGCTGTCTAGCCAGACCCATAACCATGGAAAATGGAACCTTTGTTAATTCTGGTTCTTAGAAAAGTAAATCCATTCACTTTCTCTTCTCTGGCGCTCTCTTCTTTTCTAAATGCCTTCAGTGTGGAATTTGCACAAGGAGCTGAATCGGGTCCTGCTCTGAACCTTCAATGACTGGCCAAAGGATTTGCATGAGGAAGCAGAAATTAATTATTCCTCTCGGGGCTTTCCCCCCTGGTTTTCTGTAATTCTGTGTTTAGAAGTGAGATTACACCCTGCGTTAGCAGCAGGATGGGGGTGGTGCGAGAGGATGGGGAGTGCCCCCCACCCCTTGCCGCGCAGGGGTTGGGGGTGGTGTTTGCTTTTTGTTAGCACTTCCCAACCAGCAGGATTCCCTGCTTCTCCTTTTCCTTCCTTGGCTCTTGGGCAGACACAGGGGAAATTCCTTGGGGAAGGTCCCTTTGAGGTTCTTCAGACTCTCCACTTGAAGAGGGAAATCCCTCTGGCAACCCCGGGCCTCCCTTTCTAAACACAGACGGGAGACTGGTAGCTGCTGTGAGGGAACCGGGGCCTCCTTCACTGTAAGGGGATCTGAAGGGGAAATGCGTCTGTGGCTGAGTCACTGTGGCCTGAATGAGGAAGACTGTACATTCCGTGATTTCCCAGAGTAGCCTCACATTCCATACTGCATCCCAGTGTCACGCTGTGTCTGCAGCTCCACTTTGGGGTGGGAATATAAGGTCGCTATGAGACAGGATGCTGGCAAGGAAACCCAAGGACCTTTCATGGTTCTCCAAGGTACGTACACACACACACACACACACACACACACACACACACACGGAGTGGCTAACAGGTTTCGAAGGTAGAAGCTGGGAGTGGGCACACACGAGTTCATTCATGGTAGCGTTAGGTTGGCACTTCTACCTTGATTGTTTTTATAGCAATTTTTTACTTACGTTGTCCTATGGCAAATAAAATTATAATGTGTTTTGAAACTCATGTGTAAGATTTTATACACACTGAAGTTTTATCCCACTTGAGACACAATGAATGTTCCCCCATCCTGAGAATCTGTCCTCTCCCCACCCAGCCCTGTGGTTTGTGTGCCTAGAACAACCCAGAGGCTGAAATCTATTAACTTGTGCTCCTTCCAGTCCTAGGACCCAAGACCACAAAAAGAGCCCAGATTGGTGTTTTCCAGGCATTGGAATTCTGTCTCCAGAATATCTAAGAAGATAGATCCCTGAAGATTTTCAAGCCAAAGCTCACCCTGTGTCCCCAGGTGCTTTAGAGAACTTCACGCATACCCCAGCTCCCATCTGATGAGAATCATGCTTTCCTTTGTTCTGTAGTTCTGCCTTCTCTGCTCCTTCACACTTTCCTCCTCTCTTTCTTACTCCTTGTTTCTCTCTTTCTCCATCTGTTTCCTTTCCGGCCTTTGCCTTGCCAGTCCTTTCCTTGTATTGTGTTCTTCTCTTCTCCCTGTGATATTCCACTTCTTTCTCTGTTTTTCCTCTTTGAATCATAAGAATTTTATGGCCATCGCCATACACAGCATTGGTTTGTGCAAAGACAGAAATTCTATTTCTTTTTCTCTGTTTCATAGGTAAGAAAATATAAGCCCCAGTAGGGAGGTCTTAAATTCAGTCGGGAACTCAGGGGTGAAGCTGCCAAATAAATAAATCAATGTCACCCCCAGGTAGACCCAATCCTGGCCATGTTGCCCAATGGGTATCCCCCCTCCATCCCACCACCAGAACACACACGGTGTACTTTTCTCCACTTGACTGAGGTGGCGGGTTCCTCTAAGGAGGATCCTGGCAACAATCCTGAAGGCAATGCAAGAGGTAACTGGGTCCTTTCTCTCCGAAGCCACGGATAGAGCCTCTCTTCAGCGGAGGAAGAGTCCAGCATGGCAGACATGACGCTGGGAGAAGAAAACAGCCTTTCTTTCTAAACAAATACTCTGTGAGTAAGCTGGGCACTCCAAAAATGACTTGGGAAAGTTACGCACTTATCCGAAATGTACTAGCACTTAGCAAAATTATTCTGGCATGTTTTTAGGTGGAAATATACTATGTATATTTGAAGCACAAAAGCATCATATGCATTATTTTCTAGTAAGCCCATGTTTGCAAGGGGGTGCATTTTCAATAAGCCCCAAATTCATTCTCTGCCTTTCTCAGCTTATTCTAATTGACTTAGAGTTGCTTCCAAAAGTCAGTCCTACCTTTAGTATAAGAAAATTAGCAACCATTAGGGCCATAAGAAAAACTACGTCCCAATACTGAAAGTAATTCCAAAAGCAGAGTATTTCTGGAAGAGCCAAAGTCCAGGCAGAATCAGGAGAATTTCACAAGCACCTTCTGCGGCCATCCTGAGCTCTAGCACTGAGGCAAATGCCAAACCACAAGGCTGAAGGAAGTGAGGGCAAGATGGAGCCGCAACCACGGAGACACACATGCAGGGTCTCCGTGCGGGGGCGGCGGGAGGAGCGGTCAGTCTGTTTCCTCTCAGCTCTGGGAGCAGCAGGCCAGGGCTCTCACCTCCCCCCACCTTTACCCCAACTCCCCGCTGACCTACTCCCCCTCCCCAAAAATCCCCTTCACTTTATTGACACCAGTGTTTAACCTTTCACCTCTGGCAACCTCCACTGTTTGCTCCTTGGGAAACACGATGACACGGTTGCCCTCTCTCCTGGTCAGTCCCCAGAGAAAAGGGGGCAGAAAGGGTCCTGAGCTGAATGAGCATTCTGTGCAGCCCCAGGCGGGGGGCTGTGTCTAATCCCATCTCCGGCCGGCACAGCTCCGCAGCGTTTCCCAAGGAGCAAAGCTGTGGGGAGCGCGGCGGATGCTCCCTCTCGCAGGAACAGTTTTTCCAGCAGACTTTTTGATTCTTTCGTCCTGCCTTTAGATATTCTCAACTTTCCTTTCCCACAGCCAACCTCCCTCTAAACCTGGAAAAGAGAAAATATGTATTTGGAGAGAATGATAACTTCCCACTGGGGTGAACTCAGGGGCTGGCGCCCATCTGTGGAGACAATCTTTCTATCCAGAAGGAAAAGGACACCCAGCAGATAGAAGGTCAAGCTTTGAATCAGTGCTGTCCCTCTGGTCATCCCAGAGTCCCAGAGATGCCAGGGTACTTCGGGATCTCCGGCCTGAATGCCTGAGTGCCAGAGGAATTCATCTGGGCAGTTGAAACTTTTACATTTTTCCTTAGACTCTGCTCTTTTTAGCTTTCTCTGGTTATGATCACGAAATGCCCAAAAATGGCAATGTGTGTACCATTTCTCTTGGCTGCACAGTCTAAATATTTTACATACAATTTAATCAGAAACCCAAAGGTGATTTGCTGCAACCAGCCCAGACACCAATTTGCCACCCTTGTGAGAAATAGTGAATAAACCTTTCCGGGTTGTGAAGCAAAATTACTTAAAAAGCAACCATGCAAAATTGTAAAACACACCCAACTTCACTGAACTCAATGACTATAAGCCATTTAAACTATTTTCACATATAAGTTAGCATTGTCTGCATTAACTGAATTTAATAACTTACTTGTTATTAAAATTCTAACACAATTAAAGTGGCAGACAAACACATAACATAACTGCAGCTCCGAGGGAGGTTGTCACCAGCACGGGAACAAGGAGAAAGGGCAGGAAAGGCCAGAAGTCACAAGCCTGGGTCCGCTTCCAAGTATCTGAATGGTAAAGTAGTTATCAATGATAAAGATAATAATGAATTTTTTAAAGATTTTTATTTTATTATTTTTAAGGAGAGAGGAAGGGAGGGTGAAAGAGAGGGAGAGAAACATCAATGTGTGGTTGCCTCTCATGTGCCCTCTACTGGGGACCTGGTCTGCAACCCAGGCATGTGCCCTGACTGAGAATCGAACCTGCAACCCTTTGGTTCACAGGCTGGCCCTGTGATGCTGGCACTCAATCCACTGAGCCACACCACCCAGGGCAATGATAATGAATGTTTAACAAAAATAAAAATAGTAGTTTGTCTTACTCTCAGGTCTGATGGGAGTATCAAATTAATGTATGCAGAAGTGTTTCATAGTATTACAGATGAACTGACCACTTGTGCAGACCTTGAGTATAGATTTTAAGAACAAAAGATTTTATTTTTTTAATCTTCAATGCATATAAGCGATCATGAATTTGTATATGTTCAAATACATACACATACTTATAATAAATGCATATGTGTAGTGTATGCATATATATACACATAGACACATATATCATACATGCGTAACCACACAAGTCTGAACAAACATGTACTCAGAGCCTGGCCCAACTCTTTTGTAAGTGGGCTTGTCGTACTGACCTGTCAAAGTGGAGAATAAATATTTGCAGTAGATATTAATTCATCTCCCTGAACACAGTGACAGTGTAATCTCAAAGGTTGGTTTTACAATATTGTCAGTATAATCGCTTTACATTCATGTAAACTTTAACTTTGGGGAAATCTTAAGTTTACAAAGAGAGATGGAGAAGGAAATAAGTATCTTTCATTCTCCCATCCTTTTGGCAGTCCAGCCTTTTTTGAATGAAGTGGAAAGAAGTGACAAAGAAGATCAAATAGTGTCATATAAAACTTCTAAGGACTTTGCTGAGGGGAAAATTCAACCTCTTCCCCACAAATAGACGTCTCAGCAGATAGGGGAGGGTTAAACTCCTAGAAGTAGAAAGCAAAGGCCTTAGGAGTCCAAGAAAACTAATAGGTGTTTCAACTACACTTGAAATCGCAAGGGGGCAGGAAGCTGGAAGTTCTGATTTGGGGTGGTTCTGAAGAACAATGCAGCCATTGGAAAGTGCTTGTTGGGGCCACTGGGCTGTGAAAGCGCGCTGATAGACATGCAAATGTGAAGGGGCCTGAATAGACTCAGCAAAGCTGGTTTTCCACCGGCGGGGCAGGAGGGAGTGGGGAACGCTTTGGGGAGATTGACAAAGCACATGCCCTGAGCCAAAAATAACGTTTGCACTGTAAGGACTGTTAGGTAGAGCTGAAATGAGCCATTGAACGCTTTTTAAAAGTGCCACTGGATTCTGAAAGGACAGCAATAATGCCAATTTGAAGTTTGCCTTAGTTAATTGGGTAGAGGATTCACCAATTAATCATAGAGAGGCAGAAAACTATTATTTGGTCTCACTGATGAAATGCTTTAAAAAAAATTCCATTTTCAAACATCTGAATCTGACAACATGAAAAAGAGCAGGAAGGACTTTACATAACCTCTGTAATTTACCTGAGCTGAGATAAACGGCTGAGATCAGTAGTTTAAGGTTGCACTGACACTCAGCAATGGGTTAGAGAACCCTCTAGTCTCTGAACCTTTTCCTGGCCTGATCTCTGTGGGGGCTGCCCCAGGGAACAGCAAAGAGCAAGGTCAGTGCCCCAGGCCCTTCACAGGCTCAGCCCTGAGAAACACACCCAGCAAAGAGTGCACTGAAGGTCCCTGTCACCGTCTGGAGAAATAGCCACTAACCTTAACTTCAAGGAAGCAGAATGAGGAAAACCTTCCTTCTCAACTCGGCTTCCAAGTGTCTGGCATTAAACTGATTATCCAGAATTTTGGCTTCCTGCCCAGCAAAATGAAAATTTACAAACTGCAAATGTCTTTTTTATTATTAATAACATTTTTATTGATTTGGAAAATACACCTGGCATATTTCTTCTTGACTTTTGTGTTGACATTTGTTGAAATTGTTTTAGTGTTGTGTATCAGTTCCTGTCTCAAATTTAGGTGTAAAAAGAATTTTCAATAGAAATAATAACGTGTGGATGAGGGAAGCAGAATGTGAGTTGAATCTGTGTAAAACAAACCACTCAACTCTTCAACATTGTTTCCATGAGGTTCACAGGCACTGAAATAATTCTTTCTAAAAAGAACAAATTATTTGAAATGTTTCAATAAATATTTTGATTAAAAACGTATTTCACACAGAGATAATGGTCTATATTTTTGCAAAGAATTTCTGACAACCCTATTCTAGACTTTGTTTTATAAAACAAAGGCCTCCTGAAAGAAAGGCTGGAAAATCTCACATTGAACTGTGTTCCTCCTGATTCACTAACATCCAGGAAATAAAAGTCATTCCTCTACTTCCAAGTGTGGTCTGTTTTGTTTGTCTGGTTTTTGAATGGATCCTGTTCCCCTCCACCCTGACCTACTTTCCCAAACTTTCTGTACATTCAGAGGGACTTCAAGGCCTGGTGGTCAGCAGTCAGGGGAACCTAGGAAGTGCTCTGTTGCATCTGAGCAGGTGCAGCCCTAAGCAATTTGTTGTAGTGAGGCCAAACAGTAGGTGCCCGGCTGGAAGGGCTACAGGACACTGTTTTTTCCAACTATTCTGTTCGTATCCAAAACCAGATAATAAAATAGAAGACAATTACAATTCAGGCAAGTGAAATCAGCTCATGGGAAAATATGCTAAATTGTGGGGTTGTATTATTTAACATCTTTGGTTATTGCTGTGGTGGGGATGACCAGAAGTCCCTTTCTTTATCTACTGGAAAGTTTAGAAGATGCTACTTGTAGGTAGTACCACACCTCCTGGAGAGAAAAAAGAGAGTCATTTACAGGTAGCAGGTGGCTCCTGTAATATAATACAGGCTCAGGAGAATGTCCTTTAACTTTAACAAAAATATGCACTTACTTTCTTTTAAAACAGAGCCTTACAAAAGTCTACACATTTTTGCTATTACTGAAATATTTATCACAATAATGAAGTAAGCAGCTTTTAGGAAAGATTTTATTTATTTATTTATTTTTTACAAACATGGGGAGGATGAATGAGAGAGAGAAACATCAATGTGAGAGACACATTGATGGGTCACCTCCTGCACATGCCCTGACTGGGGACTGAACCACCATCCAGGCATATGCCCAGGCCAGGAATTGAACCAGCAACCTTTTATCTGGTAGTATGCTGCCCAAACAACTGAGCCACACTGGTCAGGCAGTAACCTTACTTCTTAATCTGTGGCACAGAGCTGACCACTTGGCTCACTGAGCTCCTGGCTTCTCTCAGAAAAAAATCATAACAATGGTGGCAATCATCAACCTTGCCCAAACAAATGCTGCCTTCTCAAATTGTGTTTAAGCCTATAGATATATGCAAGACTTTCTCTGTGAAAGGAGCAATGAACTAGAGAATACAAATCTTAATGACTTTTGGTTAAAGATGGAGGATACCCCTAACTGGTGTGGGTCAGTTGGTTGGGTGTCTTCCCACAAAGCAAAAGGTCTCGGTTCAATTTCCAGTCAGGGCACATGCCTGGATCGCAGGTTTGGTCCCCGGTTGGGGGTATACAAGATGCAACCCATCGATGTTTCTCTCTCACATCGATGTTTCTCTGTCTCTTTCTTCCTCCCTTCTGCTTTTTCTGAAAATAAACAAATAAAATCTTTTTTTAAAGAAGATGGAGGTCTAAACATATATATTATTCTCTTCTTCCTCCTCCATAAGACAAATATGCTGGAGAGAAATGGAACAACAAAATGTTGGAAGCTGAAGAGCAGGTGGACGACTGTGTAACTGACTAAGCAGTCTGCAGACAATTGAATACTAAGAGAAAAAATGGAAAAATAAGAGGAACAACCCAGTCTACACCATCTGTAGGGAACGCCCAACAGTTAGCACCAGGTACCTCTGGAAGTGGGGGGAGGGGAGTAAAGGTGGAGCTAAAATCAGGAGGAAGGTCTAAGAGATTCTGATATCTCTAGATGCCACTGAAAATTGGTTCTTCCCTTACTCTGGATGAAAACTGGAGATTTGTTCCCCAAAGAAGGTAAAACTTAGGCTCTCAGGACCATAGAACATCACAGGAGAGTGGGAGGAAGGGGAGTACCATAATGGAAATAGGGAGTTTAAGTGAAATTAAAGTTCTTAGTGTTGAGACACTTGTCCTTTTGGCAACCAGATCACTGACAAGCAGACATATAACTGTTCAGGAAGGAAATTGGTAAAGCCTTCTCTGGGAACTCCAGTCAGAGCAAGAGACAAGACCTTAGCATGCTCCCTAATAAAGTGACACAGCCAAAACACCTTCTAGTAAAACCCCCAGTAAACCAACTCTTCCCTCTCACCCCGGGCTTCCAATAGCTTCTCCATGACCCACTCTCAAGTGTGAAGGGATAGGCAAGTGGGAAGGAATCTCTGGGGAAGATCTATAATGTGAAAGACATGTGCCAAAACACACAGATGAATGCAACTTGAACAAAACAGTTGCAGGGCAAAAACTTCAGGAGAAATAAGAAAATATTTCATCCGTGAAATAAGAACAGGTAATTCTAAAAAGCAACATTCAAAGAACAAAAAGGCAGGTATGGAAAATATGATGCTAGAATTGAAAAACCAAATATACGCATTGAAATACAAACTTGGGAACTTTTCCCCCAAAATAGACCAAATGAAAAGGGGTCCACGTAGAATCCGAGTAAATTATGTAGATACTCCACCCTGGAGAAGGTGGAACATAATGTTCCCTTCTTAAATGTGGGCTACACACAGTAACTTCCATCCAAAGAGTGTGAAAAGGGAGGTAAACAGAGTGACATTACAGTGGAGAAAACGCTCAAACACTACCGCAGGCGATCAAGGTTAACATCACTAGTGATGTCATGTTGATAAATAATACTTCCTCTAGAGATAATATGGTGAGAAGGGAAATTTACTTCTGTGGTCTTCCTCCCCAAAGCACATAACCCTAGTCTCACCATCAGGAAAACATCAGACAAACCCCAGCTAAGGGACATTCAAAACTCTCAAGGTCATGAAAGCAAGAACAGTTTTTGAGAAACTTGAACACCATTATTCAAAACTAAGGAAATCTGAATAAACTATGGTCCTCAGTTAATAATAATGTATCGATATTGGCTCCACCACCATGACATAGAGTATTCTGAACTTCACTATTTACCTTGACCAGTGAGATTTATATTTCCACATGTTTTCATGTTGCTCTTCAGCATCCTTATTTCAGCTTGAAAGGGTCTCTTCAGCACTTTTTGAAGGCCAGTCCAGTGGAGATGAACTATTTCAGTCTTTGCTTGTCTGGAAACTCTTTGTCTCTCCCTTGAAGGACATCTTTGCTAAGTAGAGAATGCTTAGTTGGCATGTTTCTGTCAGCCTTTTGACTATAACACACCATTTTCATCTTGCCTGAAAAGTTTCTGGTGAAAAATCTGTTAATAGTTTTATGAGGATGCCCTCATACATAGCAAGTTGTTTTCCTCATGCTGACTTTGAGTCTCTCCTTGTTTTTAAATTTTGATGATTTCATTGTAAATTTTCTCAAAGTGGGTCTCTTTGGATTCCTCTCTTTCAGATTCCTCTCGTAGTGGAACTCTCTAGGCTTCCTGGGTCTTGGTGTTTGTTTCCCCAGGTTAGGGAAATTTTCCATCATTATTTCTCTGAATAAGTTTTCTGCCCCTTACTCTCCCCCTTCTCCTTCCATGACCCTTATAATGCAAATACTGGTCTACTCAATGATATCTCACAAGTCCCTTAAACTATTTTCACTCTCTTTGCTCACCTGATTAGATGCTAAAAACTTGATAGAGACAATGGAGCTTCCACATAAGGGGCAAATAACATTGACATCAGACTTCTCAATGGAAACACTAGAAGATAATGCCAGAATTCTTTAAAAGTTCTGGGAAATGATCACAGAAATGATGCTGCTGCCTTCTTGATACATTGTAGCAGGAGAAAAACTGTGCTGACTTGTCCCCCTGTTGGTCATGTTCACTTGGATGACTTGATCAGGGTGGTATCTGCCAGATTTCTCCACTGTAAAATAACCATTTCCCTCTTTGAATTTGATTAATATTCTGTTGGTAGATATGTTGATATTACACCAGTATTCTGTCTCTTATCATCAAACTTCCAACTACCAGCCTCAGGATCCGCTGATGACTCCACACGTGTTTCTGCTACTTTTATGATGCTTGCCAAAACACGTTGCTATTAATTGATGTCCTGTTGTGATTGAAAGAGATTTCCTTTTTCCTCCATTTGTTTGTTTAATTATTTTCTTACTCTAGTATGAACTTGGGGTTTTTTTGTTCAATGGGTTTTAACCTAACACTCTCTTTGTTTATTATAATGCTCATATTACCTAAATTTGGTTAATGGAAACCCCTTTAAGATGGTCCCTTGTCCTTTGACATGTCCTCTTAGTTCTTTGAGCACTACCTTCCTTCCTAACATGATGAGATACTTCCAGCTCATTTCGTATTTTCCTTGCCCCTGCCTGGATTCATTCTTTTCTCCAAAGAAATGCATACACAAAAATCTACCATCATCTATATATCTGGCTGCAGAATATATATGAGGTCTTCCAGAAGGTATCCAGCCATGTAATATGAAAAATAGAGACATTTATTAAAGAAGATATAAGAAACATTGTACATAGAACAATGATGCCTCAATCTTCTTCAAAGTAGGCACCTTAGGACCTCACACAGTCCTCCCAATCGCCATCAGCTGCCCCAACGTATTTTTCCTGAATCTCGTCAACTGTCCGAAATCTCTTCCTTTTCAAAGGTGATTTTAGTTTTGGGAAAAGCCAAAAGTTGCAAAGCGCCAAATCTGAGCTGTTAGAGGGGCTGTGTGCCCTGGGTGATTTGATGTCCACCAAAATGCTCTTCGTGAGATGTGATTGACAGCTTAATGACATGTTGTCATGATGAAGCTGCCAATCACCAATTGCCCATAGCTGCAGCCTTCTGATTCCACAGAGGAATGTTCAAGCTTACTACAAAATTTGATGCAGATTCGTTGCTCTGCTCACTCAGTAATTTTGAAGGTGACAGCCACACAGTACACATGCTCACTAAAGTGTCTACCACCCCCACTGACTAGTACAGTGAAGTTGTCATTGTTCACACATGCACATTCTGGTCCACTCTCTGTGTCTGCCAGTTACATCGATGTTGCTTAAACCGTTCTTGTTAGATTAACAATGGCTGGATTTTTTCAGGACAGACCTTGTATATTTATGTGGTCGCGCTGATACATCCAAACTCCAGTCTAACACCTCAGGGTTCTTTTAGCTCTTCACATTCCATATATAGATGTCCCTTTTTTGGCCTGTGTTTCTCCCTGTTTATCTGCTTTATTGATCTTTTTTCTCTCTATATATCAACTTTCTCCAATTCTCTAATCCACATGATAGAAAACATTGCTGTGAACAGTCCTAAACTGTGTATTACAGCTTCAGTGAACCAGAAAGAAACATCTCTCCTTGACTAATTTCTTTTTTTTCATTCATTAAAGTTTTAATTGGATCTCAATTTTTCCCATGTAAATACTTTTGAAATTTTTAAAAATTATATTTTCTTGATTATGCTATTACAGTTGTCCTGATTTTTCCCCCTTTGCCCCCCTCTACCCTTCATCTCCCACTCCCTCAGGCAATCCCCCCACTTTTGTTCATGTCCACGGGTCATGCGTGTAAGTTCTTTGGCTACTCCATTTCCTATACTGTACTTTACATTCCCATGGCTATTCTGTGACTACCTATTTGTACTTCTTAAACTGCTCACCTCTTCACCCATTCCCTCACACCCCCTCCCATCTGGAAACCTTCAAAGCATTCTCTGTATCCATGATTCTGTCTCTGTTCTTCTTGTTTGCTTAATTTGTTTTTTTTTAAGATTTTATTTATTTATTTTTAGAGAGAAAAGGGAGAGAGATAGAGAGAGAAACATCAATGTGCAGTTGCTGGGGGTCATGGCCTGCAACCCAGGCATGTACCCTGACTGGGAATCGAACCTGCGACACTTTGGTTCGCAGCCCGTGCTCAATCCACTGAGCTACTCCAGCCAGGGCTTTAATTTGTTTTTTAGATTCAAGTGTTGATAAATATGTATTTTTGCCATCTTAATGCTCATAGTTTTTTAAAAATTTATTTTAGAGAGGGGAAAGTAGGGAGAAAGAGAGGGAGAGAAACATCACTGTGTGGTTGCCTCTCAAGCGCCCCCTACTGTGGGCTTGGCCCCGCAACCATGGCATGTGCCCTGACTAGGTAGGAATTGAACTGGCAACCCTTTGGTTCTCAGTCCAGTGCTCAATCCACTGAGCCATACCAGCCAGGACTATTGCTCATAGTTTTGATCTTCTTTTTCTTAAATAAGTTCCTTTAACATTTCATATGCCTGGGAAACTTGCCTGGGAAACTCTTTATCTGCCCTTCAATTATAAATGATAGCTTTCCTGGTTAGAGCCACTGGGTAGAACAATCTTGGGTATAGGTCTCAGCCTACATGACTTTGAATATTTCTTGCCAATCCCTCCTAGACTGCAAACTTTCTTTTGAGAAATCAGCTGACAGTCTATGAGCACTCCCCTGCAAGTAACTTCCTTTCTCTTACTGCTGATTCTCTCTTTATCTTTAAGCTTTGGCATTTTAATAACGTATCTAGGAATGGGCCTCTTTGCATCCATCTTGTTTGCAACATTCTATGCTTCCTGGACTTCCATGTCTATTTCCTTCACCAAGTTAAGTAAGTTTTCTGTCATTATTTTTTCAGGTAGATTTCCAATTTCTTGCTCTTTCTCTTCTCCTTCTGGTACCCCTATGATGCAAATGTTGGATTACTAGAAGTTGTCCCAGAGACTGCTTATACTACCCTCATTTGGGGGGATTCTTTTTTCTTTTTGTTGTTCTAACTGGTTGTTTTTTGCTTTTTTATATTCCAAATCATTGATTTGATTCTCAGCTTCATCCACTCTACTGTTATTTCCCTGCAAATTGTTATTTATTTCAATTAGGTTATCCTTCATTTCTGACTGGAACTTTTTTATGTTGTTGAGATCTTCACTAAGTTCCTTGGGCATCCTTATAACCAGTGTTTTGAACTCTGCATCTGATAGATTGTTTATCTCCATTTCATTTAGTTCTTTTTCTAGAGCTTTGATCTGTTCTCTCATTTGGGTCATATTTCTTTGTCTTCTCATTTTGGCAGCTCCCCTGTGTTTCTTTCTATGTATTAGGGAGAGCTGTTTTGACTTCAAGTTTTGGTAGTGTTGCCTAATGTAGTAGGTGTCCCATAGGGTTCAGTGGTACAGCTTCCCCTGTCACCCAAGCTGGGTACTCAAGGTGTGCCCTTCATGTGGGCTGAGTACATCCTCATCTTGTAATTGGCCTTGGTTGCTCTTGGCAGATCAATGGGATGGATTTACCCAGGCCAGTCAGCTGCAAGGACTGAGTGGCTGTGGCCACTGACCACCACCCCTTGCCTTCCTCCATGGAGGATCAGCTGTGCAGGGGGAGGGTGGTGGTGCTCTGATGTGGTCCATGGCTGCCCACTGGGTACACAGGCTCTGGGCTTTCCCAGGTTGTGCAGGGCAAGGTCAGCCACCACCTGTGTTTTGCCCAGGGTCACCCTGCCTGAACTATAAACCAATCTGAGATGGCTGCTGCTTGCTCTGGGCTTGGAGATTCCCAGGCATAGCCAAGCTGTGAATGTAGGCTGGCTGCTGCTAGTGCCTGGGGATCACTGAGGCCAGCTGTTGCTCATTTCAGAGGATTTAGGAAATTATGAAGTATGAGCCAAGACCAGCCATTCATATGGAAAAGCAGCTTGGGTGGGCCCATAAGTTGGATGGGGAGGAGTCTCAAGGCATCTCCATAGTGGAGCAAACAGTGTTAGCCAGGTTGATGGAGTCTCAGATATGGCATTAGCTTGCTGGCTCTGTGGCTCTGTGGAAGGGAGGGTTCAGAAAAGGGACAATGGCTTCTGCTCATCTTGATGCCAGGCATTTCAGTTTCTCCCTGTACGCTACTGGTGCCTTGCAAGCTGCTACCCTAGTGATGGATCCCAGAGGTAATGAGTCTGAATAGGAGAGTCTGTGTGTTGGTTCTCTAAGAGGAAATACTTGGAGCTCCAGAAGTTTCTTCCACCTACTCGATCCCTGCTGGTTTTTGAAGCTAGAAGTTGTGGGGACTTATCTTCCTGGCACTGGACCACTGGGTTGGGGTGCCTGGTATGCGGCTGGGACTCCTCACTCCTGAGATATCCCTTCTAAATTTTAATCCAACATACATGGATGTGGGACCAGCCTGTTCCATATCTGTGCCCCTCTTACCAGTCTGGATGGATGTGGTTTGTTTAATTCCATAGTTGTTAGACTTCCATTCAACTTGAATCCTGACAGTTCTGAGTGATGGTTGTTCTATATTTTAGTTTTAATTTTGATGTGGTTGTGGGAGGAGGTGAGCCATGTCTGCCTACACTGCCATCTTGACCAGAAGTCTCTCCTTGCCTAATTTTAAAATTCCTGTGAAAGAGTGAATGACCTAGTCTCTGCCAGGTACACTAAAAGTAACCTGGAAGTGGGGTAATATGGTATGAACCTGGTACTTTGGTGGAGTAAATGAAAGCAACTCCCAGAACAGTGGTCAGAAAAAGAAAGAAGTGGGCCAGACAGAAGGGAAAACAATAGATGTTGCCCACAGGCTGAGAAGAGAGCATATCAACAGTAGACCTGAAGAGGGAATAGGGTGAATGCTAGAAGCAAATCTCAAAATTCTTTGGCAAGCTCTGAGTCAACACAGCTATTACTCAGAGACATTCCAAAGTAAAGAAAATAAATCAAATAAGGTCTATACAAAATACAGCAGAATGAGAGGAAACTCATTTCAAAAATTCAGGGAGATAATACAGTTCTTAAAATTGCTTAATACAAAATTCAGGAAACAAATTCATAAAGTATTTTGGTATTCACAAAAGAATACAAAAACAGAAGCAGTTGGTTTTAAGAATAAAACAGGAAAAAAATGAAAAGTTAACGAGATGAGGTAGAAACAAATATGATTGAGATAAGAATTGTATATAAACTCAAAGTATATCATCAATTAAACCAGAATATAGAGGGACAATCTAATAGAAGAGATTTATGAGAAAAATTCTGTCATGTACATATGTCTAGATCAGAGCCCATTGCAGAGTAATCTTCAAATATTTGTAATGCTAATAATCAAGTCTAAGGATTATTCCTCATGAAAAAATGAGAACCAAGCCCTGTCTGGTGGGGCTCAGTGGACTGAGTGCCAGTCTGCAAACCAAAGGGTCACCATTCTATTCCCAGTCAGACACATGCCTGGGCTGTGGGCCAGGTCCCCAGTGCAGGGCATGTGAGAGGCAACCACACCATGATGTTTCTCTCTCTCCCTCTTTCTCCTTCTTTTCCCCTCTCTCTAAAAGTAAATAAATAAAATCTTTTTCTTTAAAATGAAAACTGGAACTGAAGCAACAATTTTATATGTATGTAAAATATATATAACTAAAATATATTAAAAAGCCAAAAAAAGATGTGAGAGTGCGTATTGAAGGGATAAATTACATTTTAAGCAAAAATCAATAAGCAATGACCCAAATATAAAATATAGATTAAGATTTTTGAAATATCAGATACAGATATTCTCTAAGATCCAGAAACGATATATTTTTAAAAAGTTATTTTCAGTCCTGGCTGGTGTAGCTCAGTTGATTGAGTGCAGGCTGCAAACCAAAAGGTCACCAGTTTGATCCCCAGTCAGGGCACAGGGCTGGGTTTCGGGCCAGGTCCCCAGTGAGGACCACGTGAGAGGAAACCACACATTGATGTTTCCCTCTCTCTTTCTTCCTCCATTCTCCTCTCTCTAAAAATAAATAAATAAGTTCTTAACTTATTTATTTAAGTTAAAGAATAAACACTAGATTTCTTTAAATTCTATGCTGTAGTGCTAAATGTCAGATGAAAGTCAACATAGTTTGTTTTTTTCATCTTCATCCGAAAACATGCTTATTGGTTTTAGAGACAGGAGAAGGGGGAGAGGGAAATATGGATGTGAGAGAAGCACTGACCCCTGTTTCCTCTCATACACACCCTGACTGAGGGCCAAACCCACAACCTAGACACGTGCCCCAACCTGGAATTGAACCCGTGGCCTTTTGGTTTATGGGACAACACCCCAGCCAACTATACCACAATGACCAGGGCCTGACACAGCTTTGATAAGAAGAGGTTGTGGGTCAAGAATTACTCCCAGGAAAATTGTCTCCCATTATGAAGGAAAGATATCATATGAACAAAAAAATATGAATATATGTAATTTTTCTTAAAGAGTCTTAAAAATATCACTAAGCTAAATAAGAGTTTAAGGTGGATGAGTTGTGATATGAAATGACAGTGAGCAATTACACCAAACAAGGGGTTAAGTATGAATAACTGTTGCAAGTCTGGTTAAATAACTAACTGCAAATGTTAAGAATTACTTCTGAAACAGAAATATATAACATAAACACAATAATTTAGAAACAATAATCTGATTGTTTCACAGATGAATTCTTTCAAACTTTCAATGAACAGATAATTCCCAGGCTATTTAAACTTCTCAGAGCATATGAAAAAATGAAAAACTTCCCAGTTATTTTTACAAAGTCTTCATAACTTTCAAATAAAACCTAAGAAAGCCAAAATGGAAAACTACATGCTAATCTCACTTTCTATTTTAATCTAAAAATCTAACTAAATTATTAGTAATGTAATCAAACAGTATATTAAAAGAATGATACTCTCTGATCAAATAAAGTTTATTCCAGAAATAAAGGATGATTCTCTTATTAAATCAATATACGAGGTCTATCTGGAAAAACTCCAGCCATTGTTAATCTAACAAGAACGGTTTAAGCAATATCAATATAACTTGAAGACAAGGAGAGTGGACTGGAATGTGCATGTGTGAACAATGACAACTTCACTATACTAGTCAGTGGGGGTGGTAGATACTTTAGTGAGCATGTGTACTGTGTGGCTGTCACCTTCAAAATGATTGAGTGAGTAGAGCAATGAATCTGCATCAGATTTTGCGTTAAGCCTGAACATTCCTCTGTGGAAACTATTTGGATGATTCAGAAGTCTACAGCTATGGGCAACTGGTGACTGGCAGCTTCATCACAACAACATGTCATTAAGCTGTCAATCATGTTTCATGAAGAGTTTTCGGTGAAACATCAAATCACCCAGGGGACTCAGCCCCTCTAACAGCTCAGATTTGGCACTTTGCAACTTTTGGCTTTTCCCAAAACTAAAATCACCTTTGAAAGAGAAGAGGTTTCAGACCATTGATTAGATTCAGGAAAATACAATGGGGCAGATGATGGAGATTCGGGTCCCAAAGTGCCTACTTTGAAGAGGACTAAAGCATCATTGTCCTATGTACAATATTTCTTGTATCTTGTATCTTCTTCAATAAATATCTCTATTTTTCATATTACATAGCTGGATACTTTCAAGACAGACCTTGTACATTAACACAATAAGTCAAAACTTATGAATAACTTGAAGGGAACTAAAAGATATTTAAAATAAAGTTATTTCAGATTTCTTTTAACAACAGTAAACTGGAAATAAAAGGATACCCCCTTAACCTAGTTCAGAATATTTATTTTGGATCAGCCTTGACTAGTATGGCTCAGTGGGTTGGGCAACATCCCACAAACCAAAAGGCTGTGATTCCTGGTTGGAGCATACACCTAGGATCCCGGCCAGGTCCCCAGTTGGGCATGTGTGAGAGGCAACCGACTGATGTTTTTCTCTCTCTCTGTCATCCTTTCCCCACTCTTTAAAAATTAATGAGTAAAATGTTTTCTTAATGATTATTTATTTGGGATCAGATTCCACTACTATACCCAATGATGAGACATTAGATAAATCTTTATAATTAGAGGAAAGATATGGATATTAATTATCGCCACTTAACTAACATAAAAGTTCTAACCCATGCAATAAAATAAGAAAAGGAAATCATATATATCATATCTAAACAGAGGAAGATAAAATAAACTATGTGCAACTTTTTTACCATTACCTACAAAATCAACTGAAAAAATAAGCAAAATTATTAGAAAAAAAGTGTGTAATTACAAATATGTGTATAAAAATCAATGTTTCCTATACACTGTGAAGGAAAAAACAGAAATTATATAGCAAAAGATAATAGATTAATTTGGTTTATTTTATTAAGATAATAAAAGAAAAAGATTTGTTGTAGCAAACCAATAAATGAAATACCAAAGGCTCTACTTTAACAAAGTCATTGACTTCTGGACAGGATGGTTCTGTCAGTTCATGTTTTGACACAGCATTTGTCAGTAATAGATAAAATGCAAAATAGGATACTAAGAAAGCTAAGCTAATTCAAAAATAAGATAAGCATTATCATAGATCAGAAACTGAAGAGAAATAAAAAAGAGTGAGTAACGTTGAAGCTATTGGGCCTGTTGGGCTTCCATCCAGAAGCAAGCAGATGACTCCAGAATTCAGCTCCTTGAAGATAAAGGGTACTAAAAGTGCTCTATCCAAGACAGGGGACAAGAACCAGGCTCACTGCTTGAAGGCAAGAGACAACAGAGTAATATATTTAAAACACTAAGGGAAAATGATTGTTTGCATTGGATTATAATGACCTAAACCATTATTCAAGAGTGAGAGCAAAATAAAACAGTTCAGACCTACCAAAACATTTTAAATTATATTTAACAGTCCCTCAATACGCCCTGACTTTTGTGACTCAGTGGATTGGCCGTCATTCTGCAAACCAGAGGATTGCCAGTTCAATTAACAGTCCAGGCACATGTGTGGGATGCAGGCCAGGTCCCCAGTTCCAAGTGTGTAAGAGGCAGCATATCGATCTTGCACATCGATGTTTCTCTTCCTCTCTTTGCCCCTCCTTTCCTTCTCTCTACAAATAAATGAATAAAATCTTTAAAAACACAATCTCAACAAAAGAACTACAGATAATATAATTCAATAAAAAGAAAAGCAAGTCCACAGGGAAGACATGGAATTTAAATAAACAATAAAGAGTACTAAAATGGATAAATTGTTAGTAAAATTAATGTTGGCTATATAATATAGAGCTACATTATATATACATATAGATAGATACTAATAACTATATACACTAACTATAATAATTGTCTGTAATTTTATGTTTAAAATAAGATAAAAATAAAAATTCTAGACTTGAGCTGTTTAATATGGTAGCCACTAGCTATAGGTGACCATTGGGCAATAGAAATGTAGCTAATCTAAACTGGGATATGATGAAGTAGAAAATGTACAATGGATTTCAAGAACTTGGGATGAAAAAATATATAAAATATCCCACTCATAATTTTTGTGTTGACTACAAATTGAAGTAATAATATATTAAATATGAGTTAAAGAAAATACATTAAACTTATTTTCACTATTTCTACTTTTGTAAGTTGGTTACTACAAAATATAAAATGTGTCACTCAGTACACTGACCCAGATTACAATTTCAGGATCATGGAGTGGCAAGACTGGAGAAAGAGGATTATTCTAATGAGTTGTCAACATTTGATAAGTTTTTTCTCAAGATTGTAGATAAAGTGAATAACCACAGACTTTCTTATTAAAAAAAAATTTGTACTTATGTATGAATGTTTCCAAAAAACTAGAAATATCACCCCAGTGCTTTCTAACTATCTGAAAGAGGGAGAAGGGGGATGTAGAAAATTTATTGACACATCAAACAAAGGAAATACAGGGTGCACAAAAAAAAGATAATAATAATAATGGCAGCCCTGGCCCACATGGCTCAGTTGGTAGGAGCATTGTTTCCTATACCTTTCCTACTGTGGGCCAGGTCCCCAGTAGGGGGCATGCGAGAGGCAACCACACATTGAAGTTTCTGTCCCTGTTTTTCTCCCTCCCTTTCTTTCTCTCTAGGAAGTAAATAAATAAAATCTTTTTTTAAAAATCAATAGGACACAAACCATGTTCTCTAGTCTTGGTTCAATTAAACTAGAAGTCAATAATAAGATAGTTTTGAAGAAACATGTTTGGAAATTGTATAATGAACTCATCGAATCAAGACAAAAATCAAACAGAAATGTTAAATATTAGAACTGAATAACAATAAAAGTGGTATATATGAACACTAGTTGAATGCAGTTTTATTGAAATTATAACTTAAAAGTCACTCAGCAAAAACGTTTAAAAGACAAAATGATGATTAGATACTAAACTCACAAAGTAGATAGGACACCACATCATGCATTAAAGGAACTAGAAGTTAATTAACTAGAATATAGGGAAATCTCAGTGCCAACAATACTGAAAAACAGGCTTTATAAAAGTTAATAGAAAATCTCTGCTATAAGACTGATCAAGAAAAAAGAGAAGAGGCATAAATAAACAATATTTTTTAAAAAGAAGACTATCTCAAAACAGTAGTGTTTTTAAATTCATAAGATAACAGTATGAATTAAATGCTAAAAACATCTGAAAATATAGATCAATTGGATCAATTTCTAGAAAAAGTTACCAAAATTAGTTTAAGAAGAAACAGAAAGCCTCAATAAACAAACAAAAAGTTTAAAGAAACTGAATTGATAATAAAAAGCCTTTCCCTGTAAGAAACACAAGGCCAGAATATTTGATGGGTGATTTTACAAAACATTCAAGAGACTCAGAAGAAAAGAAAACGAAAGAAGAGAAAGGAAAAGAAAAGAAGAAAAAAAGAGAAAAGAAAAGAAAAGAAAAAAGAAAAGGAGGACTTCTGGGCAAGATGGCAGTATAGGTAAACGTGGTACTTGCCTTCTCCCACAATCACATCAAAATTACAAATAAACTACAGAGCAACATCATGTAGCACCTCCTGAAATCTGACTGAATGGTAGTCCTCCAACTAGGGAATTAAAGAAGCCACATAGAGACTGTAGAAAGGGTGGAGATGGATAAAAGCCTGGTCCCACTCCCACATGTGGCAGACAAAAATTAGAAGGGATATCTTGGCTGCAGAGGTCCCTCCTCAAGAGCAAGGGGTTCCAGACCCACAGTAGGTCCCCCAGCCCGGGATTCCAATGCCAGGAAGAGAAGTCTACATAACTTCTAGCTGTAAAAAACAGTGGAAATTGAGGGAGCTGGAGTCCCAGGCAGTTTCTCTTAAAGGGCCTGCACATAGACTTACTCAGACTCACTCCCTCTGAGCTCCAGCATGGGGTCAGCAGCTTGAAAGGCAACAGAGACATATGGGGAGGAACTGAATTGTCCAGCTTCAGGGCAAAAATTGGAAGGGCAGCTTTCTCTGAGACAGAAGTATCGGCAGAAGCCACTGTTCCTTTGATGAATCCTCCCCCAACAGAGCTGGCAGGTGAGTACCATGTGTACATCTTAATCAACCTGGATCACTCTGTTTGCTGTGCCCTAGTGATTCCCTGAGACCCACCCTACCCAATTTTCAGGCCCACCCAAGATGTTTCCAGTGGCTTTTCCATAAAAATGGCCTGTTTTGGCTCATGCTTCAGATTTTCCTAAAATCTCTCAAACAAGCAGTATTTGGCCTCAGTGTGCCCTGTACCTCTCTCTAAGTGGCCCCAGCTCTAGCAGTAGCAACAGCTGGGCTTGGTTCACAGCTTGGCCTTCCCTGGGCACCTCCAAGCCAAACACAAGTAGCAGACATCTGCAGATTGCTTTGTAACTCATGCCAGGTGGCCCAGGCAGTGCACAGGTGGTGGCTGACCTTGGCTTGCATCTTCTGGGAGGCCCCAGAGCCATGCACCCAGTAGACAGCTTTAAACTGTGTCAAAGAATCACTACCCAACCACCTCCAAAAGCAACATACTCAAGGGGAGGACTCAGCAGGCACCAGAGCCTGCTGAAGAAAGCCCTGCTCTGTGGAGTGGGCCCTTGCACATCTGATCCTTCACGGTGGTCAGAGGTCAGTGGTTGAAGCTGGTCCTTGCAGCTGATAGGTCTGGGGGTACACCCCTCCTATTGATGTGCCAACAGCAATCAAGGCTCAACTACAAGAGGAGGGTGTACACAGCTCATACACAGGGAACACCTCGAGTACACAGCTTTGGTAATTGGGGAGGCTGTGCCACTGAACCCTACAAGACACCTACTACATTGAGCAACTCTACCAAGCCTTGGAGACATAGAAGCTCTGCCTAATACATAGAAACAAACACAGGGAGCCTGCCTAAATGAGGAGACAAAGAAACATGGCCCAAATGAAAGAACATAGCAAAACTCCAGAAAAAGAACTAAACAAAATGTACACAGGCAATCTACTGGAAGCAGAGTTCAAAACACTCATTCTAAGAATGCTAGTGAACTTAGAGAGAACCTCAACAGCATTAAAAAAGGACCAGTCAGAAATGAAAGATACACTAATTAAAATGAAGAATAATTTACAGGCAATCAACAGTAGAGTGGATGAAACAGAATCAAATCAGTGATTTTAGAATATAAGGAAGAAAAAAATCACCCAATTAGAAAAGCAAAAAGCACCCCCCAAAAAAATGAGGATAGTGTAAGTGTAAGTACTACATGGGGCTGCTGGAAGGAGAAGAGAGAAAGCAAGCTATTGAAAATCTATTTGAAAAAATAATGACAAAAATCTTCTATAACCTGGTGAAGGAATGAGACACACAAGTCCAGGAAGTTCAGAGTCCCAAACAAATAAACTCAAAGAGGCCCACACCAAGACACAGAATAATTAAAATGCAAAAGGTTAAAGAGAATGAAGGAATTTTTTTAATGAAGTTTCTTTTTTGTGCAAGTCACTTGACTAATACAATTTTTTAAAAGATTTTATTTATTTATTTTTAGAGAGGGAAGGGAGGGAGAGAGAGAGAGAGAGAGAGAAATATCAATGTGCGGTTGCTGGGGGTCATGGCCTGCAACCTAGGCATGTGCCCTGACTGGGAATCAAACCTGCGATGCCTGGTTCGCAGCCCGCACTCAATACACTGAGCTACGCCAGCCAGGGTGAGAATGAAGGAATCTTAAAAGCTGCAAAAGAAAAGTAGTTACCTAAAAGGGAGCTCCAGTAAGATTGTTGGCTGATTCCTCAAAAGAAACTTCGCAGGCCAGAAGAGATGGTCAAGAAATACTAAAAGTGACGGAAAGGAAGGACTCAAAACCAAGATTACTCTACCCAGCAAAGGTATCATTTACTGGGTTGGCCAAAAAGTTCGGGGTGTTTTTTTCTGTACAATGGCTCTAGCAGGGGTTAGTTGTCTTTAACTTCATTTCAAGCAATTTTGTTAGACTGTATTGTGACAGCTGTCATATCAGCATGCATTTTAAAAAATTTATCAAAATTAGTGAATTTTTGTGCAGCCATTTTAATATTGAAGATGAAAGAAGATATGCAACTTTTTTGGTGTATTATGCTTTATATTTCAAGAAAGGGAAAATGCAAGTTAAATTCAACAACAACAAAAAAATTTGTGCAGTATGTGGAGAAGGTGCTGTGACTGACTGAACATGTAACAACTGGTTTGTGAAGTTTCTTGGTACTACTGACATTTTGGCCAACAATTCTTTGCTGTGGGGCTGTCTTATGCACTGGAAGATGTTTAGCAGCACCCCGGGTTCTACCCACTAGAAGCCAATAGCAGGACATAGCTGACATGCTCAAAATTGCCAAATCAATCAAGTCATTGGTAAAAATGAAAAATGTGTCTTTTATTTTACAGAAAAAAACTAAACATACTTTTGGCTAACCTAATAGAATCAAAGGACAGGTAAAGAGATTTCCAGACATTAAAAAGCTAAAGAAGTTTATCACCACCAAGCCAGTATTATATGAGATGTTAAAGGGCCTTCTAGAAGAAGGAGGAAGAGGAGGAGAAAGAAGAAAAGGAGAAGGGGAAGAAGAAGAAGAAAGATTAAAAATGTAAACAATAAAATGGCAATAAATACATATCTATCAACAATTGAATTTGAAAGCAAAATAAATGAACAAGCATAACAAACAGACTCATAGATAGGGAGAACTTTCAGACAGTTGCCAGGCAGGAGGGAGGTCAGGGGATGGGTGAAAAAGGTAAAGGGATTAAGAAGTACAAACTAGTTACAAAATAGTCATGGCGATGTAAAGAACAGCATAAGGAATATAGGCAATAATATTCTAATAACTGTGTATAATGTCAGATGGGTGCAAGATATATCAGTATGATCACTTAATAAGTTCTGTAATGTCTAATCACTGGGGTGTACATCTGAAACTAATACCTACATTATTTGTATGTCAACTGTAATTAAAAAATAAAATGATTTTAAAATTAAAAAAAGAAAACAAATGTATTTTTACTCTTGTACGGTATAACCTTAATGCCAAATGAAATAAAAGTATGAATTCACATCAAAAGATAATTCATCTTAATTAATGTATTAACTAAATTAAGCATTACATTAAAACAAAATACATATGATCATTCAATAAAGTCTGAAAGGATATTTGACAAAAGTCAATGCCCATTCATGCTAAAAGAAATTCTTAGGAAATTACACATAAGAGATGACTTCCTTAACTTCATAAGCTACCATATATTATTAAACATGATATAAAAATACTATTGAACATCATTATTAATGATACAATTTCAAAAGCATTAACAATAAAATCAAGAGTTAGACAAAGATACCCACCATCACTACTTATATTCAGCATTATAAAGGAGGTCCTGGCCAATAAAATAAGACAGAAGAACAAAACAAGTAATAACTGAAAAACAAAATTTAGTCCTGTCCTTATCCCCAGATAATGATTTTCTACATGGACAATCCATCTAAGAATTTTACAAACTATTACAACTGATAAGAGACATCTGTAACATGTAAAACTTAATAATTTACATCTCCACTGGTAATTACAAATTTATAACAAACATGTAGATCTAATTTACAACAATTAAAACTATAAAGAATCTGTGTATATAGTTTATATCAATACAGTTAAAGATAACAAAAATGTATGACGCATTTATAGAAAAAATTATCAAACATTAATAAAGAAAATAATGAATAAAAGACTGAAATAAGCAGCTAGTTCATGAATTAAAAAGCTCAATATTATTAAGATGCTAATTCTACCCAAATAAATCTACCTATAAATGCAATACAGACACTCCCAGTCAAGATGGAGGCATAGGTAAACACACCTTGCCTCCTTGCACAACTGCAGAAAAAATTACAACTAGACTACAAAACAAATATCACCCAGAAACATCAGAAAATGGAGCTGTATGGAGGTCTGACAACCAAGGATGTAAGCAAGCCGCATTCATCCAGATGGGTAGGAGGGGCAGGGACATGGAGAATGAGGAGAGGTGTGAAAGGTAGAGAGGAACAGAGAGGTGCAGAGTGGTGCGGAGAGTCATGGAGACGTGTGGAGATGCAGAACAAGTGGTCCCACATCCACATGTGGTAGACATAAATCAGGAGGGGTACCTCAGGAGCATGGGATCCCAGCCCCAGACCAAAATACCCAGCCCAGGGCTCCAGCACAAGGAACTTGTGGCCCCATAACTTCTGGCTGTAAAAATCAGTGGGGGCTGGAGCAGTGGAAGAAACTATGGGACTTACAGGAGACTCCTCTTAAAGGGCCTGCAATGGACTTAAGACTTATGCTGACCCACTCTCTCTGGGATTTTGCACCAAGGCAATAGCTGGGAGGGCACCAGTGGCATATGGGGAGAAACTGAAGTGACTGACATCAGGGTGAGTGCCAGGAGAGAGCTTCCTCCAGGCAAAACTCCAGAGGCCAGGCAGTAGCATTGTCCCCTCTCTGAGCCCTCGCCCACACAGAGCCACAGAGGAATGACACAAAGTTGCCTCACTCTTGTGATTACCTAAGGCTCTGCCCCATACAACTTACAGGTGTGCTTTTCTACAATAGGCCAGGCTACTAAGACAGAGAGTCAAAGCAGCTCTACATAATACACAGAAATGAAAACAGGGAGGCTGCCAAATTGAGGAGATAAAGAAATATGGTCCAAATGAAAGAACAGAACAAAATTCCAGGAAAATAACTAAATGAAATAGAAATAAGCAACCTATCAGATGCAGAGTTCAAAACAATGGTTATCAGGATGCTCAAGGATCACTGGGTACTTCAAGAGCATAAAAAAGACCCAGGCAGAAATAAAGGTTATATTAAATGAAATAAAGAAAATCTACAGGGACCCAACAGTGAAGGGGAGGAAGCCAAGAATCAAATCAATGATTTGGAACATAAGGAAGAAAAAAGCATTCAGTCAGAAAAGTAAGAAAAAAAATAATTTTTTAAAAAATGAGGATAAGCTAAGGAACCTCTGGGACATCTTCAAGCATACAAACATCTGAATCACAGAGGTGCCAGAAAGAGAAGAGGACAAGCAAGAAATTGAAAAATTATTTGAAAAAATAATAAATGAAAATTTGGTGAAGGAAATAAACAGACAAATCCAGGAAGCAGAGAGAGTCCTGAACAACATGGACCCAACGAGGGCCACACAAAGACACATCATAATTAAAATGCCAAAGGTTAAAGAGGAGAAAATCTTAAAAGCAGCAAGAGAAAAGCAGAGAATTACCTACAAAGGAGTGCCCATAAGACTGTCACCTGATTTCTCAAAAGAAACTTCGAAGGCTAGAAGGGACTGGCAAAAAGCATTCAAAGTGACTTCCGGCCAAGATGGAGGCGTAGGTAGACATAGTCTGCCTCTTCGCACAACCAAAAGAAGGACAACAACAATTTAAAAACAGAAAATAACCAGAACTGAAAGAAAATCGAACTGTATGGAAGTCTGACAACCAAGGAGTTAAAGAAAACACACTCATCTAGACTAATAGGAGGGGCGGAAATGGGTGAGTGGAGAGGATTCACAGCAGGCGGCGGCTGGCAGAGTGGACAGATAAACCAGGAGGAACACCTGGGGATCCAGATGGAGTGAGTCAGACCTCACAACCCAGAGCTCCGGTGCGGGAAAATAAAGCCTCATACCTCTGATTGAAAACACCTGTAGGGGTTGAGGTGCCAGTGGGAGAAACTCCCAGCCTCACAGGAAAGTTCTTTGGAGGGACCCACAAGGGACAAGCCACCCACCTGGGAATCAGCACCAGAAGGGCCCAATTTGCTTGTGGGAAGTGGGGGAAGTGACTGAAAGCCAGCAGAGAGTGGAGCGAGTGCCATTGTTCCCTCTTAACTTTTTCTCCACATACAGCGTCACAACAGTGACATGGGGTTACCCCTCCTGGGTAGCTAAGGCCCCACCCCTCACTATGTAACAGGTGCATCCAGACAAAAACAATGGCCCAAATGAAAGAACAGATCAAAGCTCCAGAAAAAATACAACTAAGCGACAAAGAGATAACCAACCTAACGGATGCACAGTTCAAAACACTGGTAATCAGGATGCTCACAGAATTGGTTGAATTTGATCACAAATTAGATGAAAAAATGAAGGCTATGCTAAGTGAAATAAAGGAAAATGTACAATGAACCAACAGTGATGGGAAGGAAACAGGGACTTAAATAACAGTGTGGACCAGAAGGAAGAAAGAAATATCCAATCAGAAAAGAATGAAGAAACAATTCAAAAAAATGAGGAGAGGCTTAAGAACCTCCAGGACACCTTTAAACATTCCAACATCCGAATTATAGGGGTACCAGAAGGAGAAGAGGACGAGCGACAAGTGGAAAAGTTATTTGAACAAATAATAAAGGAGAACTCCCCCAATCTGACAAAGGAAATAGACTTCCAGGAAGTCCAGGAAGCTCGGAGAGTCCCAAAGAAGTTGGACCCAAGGAGGAAAACACCAAGGCACATCATAATAACATTTGCCAAGATTAAAATTAAGGAGAGAATCCTAGAAGCAGCAAGAGAAAAGAAGACAGTTATCTACAAAGGAGTTCCCATAAGACTGTCAGCTGATTTCTCAAAAGAGACCTTACAGGCAAGAAGGGGTTGGAAAGAAGTATTCCAAGTCGTGAAAGGCGTGAAGGGGTTATCAACAGGGAAGTGGGAGGGGGAGAGATGGGGAAAAAGTACAGAGAATAAGTAGCATAGATGGTAGGTAGAAAATAGACAGGGGGAGGGTAAGAATAGTATAGGAAATGTAGAAGCCAAAGAACTTATATGTACAACCCATGGACATGAACTAAAGTGGGGGGGATGTGGGTGGGAGAGGGTGTGCAGGGAGGAGGGGAATGAAGGGGGGGGAATGGGACAACTGTAATAGCAACAATAAAGTATATTTTTTTAGAAGTACTCAAAGTGATGAAAATCAAGGACCCACATCCAAGATTACTCTATCCAGCAAAGCTATCATTTAGAATGGAAGAGCAGATAAAGTGCTTCCCAGATAAGATAAAACTAGAGGAGTTCATCACCAAGCCATTACTATATGAAATACTAAAGGGACTTATATAAGAAAAAGATCAAGCCTATGAACATTAAAATGGCAATAAAAATCACAACTATCAACAATCAAATCTAAAAATCAAACTAAACAAACAGAACAGAAACAGAATCATAGATGTGGAGATCATTTGGAGGGTTATCAGCTGGTAGAGGGAAGGGGGAGAATGGATGAAAAGGGGCAGGAATTAAGAAGCATAATTGGTAGGTAGAAAATAGACAGGGGAATATTAAGAACAGTGTAGGGAATGGAGTAGCCAAAAAACTTGTATGCACGACCCATGGACAGGAACTGAGGGTAGGGGGAATTGCTGGAGGGAATGGGAGTATCAGGAGGAGTGGGACAAAGAGGGGAAATTTGGGAGAACTGTAATAGCATAATCAAAAAAAAAATTTTAATGCAATACTATTTCACATAAAACCTTACCACATTTTTGTGAACTTGATAAGCAGATCTAAATTTTATATAAGTAGCAGAGGATCACAAAAAATATAGTCATAGCAATTAAAATAGAGGAATATCGCTTTAGGTATTACACACACATTCTGTTTACAGAGTCCAAGAAAAGACCCTCACTTATATGAAAATTTGGTATGACAGAGGTAGGATGATACACAAAAGAAAGTTAATAATTTAATAATGGGTAATAGCCATTTGGAAAATGTATACTACTTTGTTCCCCCACACAAAACAATCAATTCCAAGTAAATTAAGGCCTAAATGTGAAAAGAAAAAATTTTAACTTAAAAAATTTTTTAATTTGGAAGATTTTAAATGTGTAAAACATTTTAGGAAAGCATTATGACTTCACAAAAAAACACAAAACATAAGGAAAACTGATAAATTTGACACCAATAAAAGTTACAACTTAGTATTTTTTATATATAACACTAACAAAAGATTGAAATCAGAATTTATAAAGGTTTACAAATCAATGAAGAAGAAAAATGACAGTAAAAAATGGGTAAAACATCTGAGCAAGCAATTTAGAAGTAAGAAAAGATAGTCCATAGATGAGAGAAAAATGCTCAATCTCACCAGTAGCCAGGAAATTATAAACTAAAACAACAGCAAAGGGCTGGATGGTGCAGCTCAGTAAGTTGGGTATCGTCCCTCAGACCAAAGGGTTTGATTCCCCATCAGGGCACACACCTAGGTTGCAAGTTTAGTCCCTGGTCAGGACGTGTTACAAAGGCAACCAATCAATCTATGGATGTTTCTCTCCCTCTCCTCTACTTTCCTCCTCTCTAACCCCTCTCTCCCTTCCTCTCTCTCTAAAACGTAACAACAAAAATTACCCTCAGGTTTGGATTAAAAAAAATAGCAAAACAATATTTCATATTCATCATATTGCAAATAAGTTGTTCAGCAAGATTAAGGAGCAATGGGAACTCTCAAAAACTATTGGAAAGCAATTTGAAAATAATTTAGTTAAAAACATAAGACTTCGACCCACATTTATAGATATATATTCTAAGAAAATGGTCACACACACCAAGGAGTACACAGAGACATACAAAAATATAAATAACAACAATTGTCATAACAAAAAAGAGAAAACTTTAAATTTCCATTCACCAAATAAATGGAAAAATAAGTTATATTTATTCCCATAATTTTTGGTATGCATCAGTTAAATTAACTTCAGCTATATATATGAACATTAGCGAGTCTCAAAAAATAATGTTTTCAAATAGTATTTACTAAATAAAATCTGAGGACATGTAAAACAATAAATTTTACTGGCACATTCATGTTATAGCAGAATTAAAAGATACTTGGAAATCATAAACACAAAATTCAGGACAAAACTCTGGGGAGGGAGAAAACAAAATCAGGGAAGAGTACATTGGAGGCTTAGATTGCAGCAGAAGTGTTTTAATGTTTTTGAAAACCTGAAGTGAAGATAACAAAATGTTAAGCTTTGATGAAGCTGGGTGATGAGCACATGGATGCTTGTATAATATTCCCTATCGCAGTGAGAAGACTTCCTTCCTGGGAGTTCTAAGCAAACAGGAAGTGTATGCTGACTTTGACAGAGTGTCATTAACAGCTATCCAAGTGTGGCCAGGACCTACAGCATGGACCTGAAAAGAATTCAAATCTGAAAAGAATTCGAAGTGGAATTCAGTAGGAAATAAATGTATCGGACCTACACATGTTGGAAAGCAAACTGGGTGGGAGGCTGCAGACGTGACATCAGACAGTAGATCTTAAAATTAGAACAGGTCAGTCCCTTCATGGAGTCAGAGTCCCTGTCTTTTAGCGACTATTGAAAACTGAGTTGCCTCAGTGGACTGAGCACTGGCCTGTGAACCAAAAGGTCACCGGTTCAATACCCAGTCAAGGCACATGCTTGGGCTGTGGGCCAAGTCCCCAGTTGGGGGCATGCGAGAGGCAACCACACGTTGGTGTTTCTCCCCCTCTCTTTCTCCTCTGCTTCCTCTTTCTCTAAAAATACATAAATAAAATATTTTTAAAAAACAAAAAATAAAAAAACTCAGTGAATGTGTTGCTAAGTAGCTCCAGAATCAGATCTAGTGTCTGTTCCAAAATCTCTGGCCTGTAAGCAACTTCATTCTACTCCAATTTCTCCCCTAAATTGGAACTGGTGTATTTGACTGGTGTAATAACTATTATTGGCTTGGAATGGTAAAAATTTTTCATCCATGGTTTTCTTTTTAACCCTAGGAAGGTTTAGAATCAAATATAGAGATGAGTAAATAAATCAAACTATTACACGAATACTTTTGTGATACACTCAAAAACAGGTTTGGCCCTAGCTGGCTAGCTCAGTTGGTTAGAGTGTCATCCAGATACACGAAGATTACCAGTTTGATCCCCAGTCAGGGCACGTACAACAACCAGTGAATGCATAAATAGTGGAACAACAAAGTGATGTTTCTCTCTCTCTGTCCCCCTTTATCCCTCTCCCTCTCCCTCCCTCTCTCTCTCAAATTAATAAATAAAAATAGTAAAAAACAAAAAATAGGTTTTAGTAATCATTGGAACCATCTGTATTTGGTATTTACGGTGATTGTAAGATTTAAGGGGTTTTGGCATATGATTAGAGTTGATTCTATTTTACAATATGTAATTGAGTAATTAATTTTTTATAGTCATGAGTTGAAAGGTATGAGACTTTAGCTAAGTTTTTAAATGGCACTGAAATGTTTTTAAAGATTTACTGTGTTTATCAGTTTGTTCTATCAGACTCGATAGAGTCAGCTGTTCAAGTACTTGGGAAACCAGTGCTTGTCAGAGGCAGCTCAAGTGCTGCAGAGAAAATCAGCTCTGTTAACTTATTATCACAACTTTAATGACAGAGGATGTCATCAGCTGAGTTGTAATTGGGACCAATTGGTTACGCCTATATGTTCTGTTAAACTTGCCTTAATTAAATGTTAATCAAAGAAAAATTTTAATTTTATATTTTACTAATTTTATAAATGGAATAAACAAGGTTTGTAACTTGAACTTAAAAGATTAAGGAAAATCTAGTTTTTAAATTTGTAATTCTAGTAAGTCAAATTAATGTTAACATCCTGCAAATAATCCTTTTCTATGCACAAAAGCTACCCTCACAAACACGCAAAAGTGCCACTGATTTCTGTAAGTGTGCTCATGATGAAAAAAACCTGTTCGCTTTTTAAAAATAAATATGTACAGGCTATCTATAAGTAACACTACAGAATTATATTGGAAATTTTTAAAAATCTTAAACATCAAGAGAAATATACTTTCCTAAATGAAAATTTCAGTATTAAAAATATGTCAAGTCTCCTTAAATTAACCAAGATTTTTAAATCGCAAAATTACTCAAAAAGAGTTTTTTTTAAAAAATCCAGAATTACCAAAAATATTTGAAAAATAAAAGTTTTAAGGGATGACTCACTCTCTGAAATATTGACTAGTATCATAAAGCTTCAGAACCTTTAAAGAATGGTTCTGGTACAACCATAGAAAAACAAACCAACAAAACCTAAAAGCTCAGAAATAAATGTGTGTGTATCTGTGCCTTCCTACTCCCAATGTCTTCTTCTGGGTAGAAGAAGACGCACTGTAGCGACCTCTCTGACTTATACCCACCTTCATTCATTCCTTTTCTGGGGAAGTTAAGTGATGTACATCTATTGGTACATTTGGGAAGACACTGGGTATGATGAACTTGACGGTGTTCTCCTTCCACTTGGCACTGAGCTGTCCACAGGGAGCAGCCATTCTCCCCTGTTTCCAGGCTCTCACCACAGGCTGGGAGGGCTGCCCTGTGCTGGCATTTCTGTTCAGTGGGTGAGTCTATCTGCCGGACGCAAGGTTCAGCCAACAGGCACATGTGACTTACCTGCATCAGTAATAAAGACTGACCTCCCTCATCTCAGCTTCCTCTGAACCAACATGGAGAACAGAAATGTCCTTCAGAAATCCCTGTGGCACGGCCCAAAACATTTACAGCATAATGATTGTTCCCTGTGGTTGATTCAAACAGGAAACATATGACCAAACTAATATGCTTGATTGTTTTTCCCAAGTTTACTAAACAGAAAAATCACTCAGCTTTCTCAGGAGTGAAGTGAGGAGAGAACTAGAAAGAAATCAGGAGTGTCACACCGATGGACTTGCTCCCTCTGTGGATCAAACATCCAAAATGAAGAAGAACCATTCTCCATCATGCAATATTTTATCTCAGTGGGAGGAGGATGTGTCAATCAATACAACAGTGCTGAGAACTCTAGTCAGCTAATTGAACAAAACAAAGTTCTATTCCTACCTCATGCCATACACTCCAATAAATTACACATGCATTAATGTGTTAAATGGAAAGTGATTATGTTAGAAATTGATGAGTAGCCTATAGGTTAATATTTATCCCACCTTGGTTTGAGAAGGAACTAGGCCAAAGAAAACGAAGGAAAAGATTAAGAATTATTCAATCGAAATGTTAAGATTCCTTTACCAGACGGAGTGTCATTTATCAAATAGAAAAACAAGTTACTGATTTCCATGAGTAGCCGGCAGAGACTGAAGGACAAGAAGAGGAGAGGAATCAGAAAAAGATCAAGGAGTGTGATCTGGAGAGTCCTTTTAAGCCACAGAAAAACTTTTGAAGTCATGGAGAAGACAGGAAAATTGTCACAAAGGTTGCAGTACCACTATACAGATTTGCTTCCAGTAATGATGGAGTAAAGTAGTTAGTGAATCCTTTCCTAGATGGTAATAATAACATGTGAACATATTACTTTTTTAATCATTTTATTTATTTATTTTTAGAGAAATGGGAAGGGAGGGAGAAAGAGAAGGAGAGAAATATCAATGTGTGGTTGCCTCTCAAGTGCCCCCTACTGGGGACCTAGCCCACAACCCAGGCATGTTGCCCTGACTGGGAATCGAACCAACGACCCCTTGCTTCACAGTCCAGTGCTTAATCCATGAACCACACCAGGCAGGGCACAAATTATTATTTTGTTTAATAATCAACTATTTGAAGCAACTGGTAAATACAAGTCAAAGATTTACTCTTGAAAAACAACTGCTACAGATTAGAACTATAAGTTTATGGTTTGGATTTATGTTTTTGTGGTTTTGTTTTTGTTTTCGTTTTGCCTCAGAGCCCTCCCCAACTCCCATGGCTATGGAACATTTTTAAACTGACCTTTACCAACTTGAAGTGTCAAAGAAAAGAATTTAGAGGTGGCAGAGCAGTGGAGATTTAGGGAGTCTACCCTTGAAAGGCAGAGCTGCACTGGGTGAGCTCTTAAGTTTTCTCCTTTTTTTGACAGGGTACGACCCAACCCACAAACAGTTAACCTGCAGAGAGCTGAAGCCTTCCACAGTAGGTGTTCCACAAATGCTTGCCGAGTGGAAATTTGCATGTGGAACTTTCTAAGTAACAGGACCATGTCCCAGTTCCCAAGGAACTTCCATCCAAAAGAGGAAAAGATGGATACTGACCAACTTAAATGCAAATGTTTCTTTTGGTATGACAATTGAAATATTACCAATTTCAAATGCAGTTTGTTCCTAAATGCATATAGAGTCACCCTGACGTTCCCTCCAGTGAATGGTAAATTAGGCCAAATGTTTCTCTCTCTCTCCTGTTTTCCCCTCCACAGTGATTCTTGGTTTAGAACCTCATGGAGATGATCCTCAAGTTCATATCTAAAAGAGAGAGGAAGGGAAAGGGAGAGACTCTGGGGAGGGGCTGATCTAGTCCAGCCTAGTAGCCCACCCCACCCCAGCTAAGCAGCCTTCCAAGAGGTGTAGTGAGTCCTGAGAAGCAGCACTCTCAGCAGGCTGGGGCGGGGCACAGGCTGACCCAGCTCCGTGACACACGGCAGGGGAGCAACTGATGGAGGAAGAGGCACAGGAGGAAAGCTGGCTGCATGAGGGAAAACAACTCTCTGGGAAGAAAAGTGTCTCCAACCACAAGTGACGTTTGGCATTTGCAAAGGAAGCAGCCATAGACAGAAGATCACAGCTGGTTTGACTTACAAAAAACAAATCCAATCCTGTTTCTTGCAGCTTGTCTTCTATCTGTAAACACAGACGAAGCTATCCACAGATGCAGGTTCAAATTACCCTAAGGTTCCAGAGCTCAGTGTGGGGGCCTTGCGAGTGGGCTTCAGAAAATTACTTGTCGGAGTGACCGAGGAGAAGATGCCTCTGTCATCCTTCTCACAGGTTTTCCCCAGCACACTGCAGGTGATGCGCTGGGAGGAGGGAGTAGCAGCAGCAGTGAAGTAGGAAGACCCAGGTGGGGGTGATGGTTAGGGGAACAGGGCCTGATCAAGAGAGTAAGAAAGAGCCGCCAGAGTGGGAGCTTCCCTCTCCGGAACCTTTGGGGAAGCAGAACTCTGGGGAGTCGCTCTGACCCCCACGGGGCCCGTGCTCCTCTGTAAGGACGGGTTCGCCTCGACAACTTCTTGAGCCGCTGGCTCCTGCCAGATGCATCCTGTAAATCCACTTGGTTCATTTGTTTGGTTTTTCCTGTATTTTTTTCTTCCCATTTTTGGTGGGGTGCAAAGAGGGACAGGACTTGAGCCAAAATGAGCCCTTCTAGATGGGAGGAGAAAATCGAAGAGTGAGTGCTGCTGTTTCTGACAATTGCTAAGTCAGACATGGACGCCCTATCCTTGCTTCTGGGGGGCAGGTGCACGTTTTCACCAAGCTCTGCTCAGAACACAGCTGAACTGGAGGCTGCACACGTCCACCTTTCCACCTTCAGAAAGAGTAACTCTCCCCACTTTCCTTTTTCCCATGGGCTCCATTAGTCTCAAGATCAGGTGGGGTAATTCCACAGACTTTCAGTAAATGTGTCACTTCCTTGGAAGTTCCCCTGGGGAAAACCTTGATTCCTGATGCGGAGCCTGGGGATGTTTCCACCTCCTGAAAGCAATAAACAAACCTGCCCGAGGTCAGCCCTGGCTGACTCCTCCACTTCCCCGGCTGGAACAGACCTACTTCCCCGCATGTGTTCCTTTTCTGGGTCTCTACAGGTTGCTTTGTCCGCCTCCACCCTCTCCCAAGGCCCTGTGGGGGCTGGCCTTGCTAACGCCCCAAAAGCCTGGAACTCCGAGGGAGGCTGGGCTGGAGCCCAGGGATCCTCCCGTGTTGTCTGGAGCACCATCTGGTTGGGAGGTTCACCACCCGCTGTTATCTCAGCGTTCCTCAGGGCAGCTTAAACCTATTAATTCCTTATCTTGTCATCACAGGCTAAATGAAAGGATCCTTCATTATACTTCCTTCCTTTGGAACAAAAATCTTTTACCTCTCGCTCACCCCCACGTAGCGGCCTCTGTGTGTTTCTAAGGACTTCTTTTCTAGCTTCCTGTGAAGTACTTTGGTCTAAAGAGCCCCCAGGGAGTCTGCCTGGGAGAGGCAAGACCTAAAGAACATGAAGACTGGCTCTCTCTCCCGGTGTTGTGTGAGGCCCCTGGGTGAACCCCCAGGTCCAAAATGAGTCTCCTGGGGCCACCCTGAAGCCTAAGAATCTTCCATTCCACTCGCAATGTTTTGGCCAGGCAGATTTTTGCAACATCAGGAGCCCTACTTTTTAAGATGCAAAGAAATTGTGAGGCGCGACCCAAACAGTGGCAGAAAGCAAATTCTCTGTAAGGAGCGAGGACAGGAGACGAGGGGTGAGCCTGAGACTGGAGGAGACTCGGACAGCAGAAGGGGAGCCACAGTTTTGCTGGGAAGGCTGCCATGCAGGCATGCCTCGGACCTGGGAGATAAGAGATATCAGGCCTGGGTCATCCACTTCTCTTGCCTCCTCTCTCAGGGTGGTCTGGGAGGCGAAGGGACGAGGCATGGTAGACCTCTCTGTGCTCAGAGGGAAAAGGAACTCCTCTGCTTAGCTGCATTTGGCCCATTGATGTGCCATCTCCAGAGGCCAATGGAAAAAAGAAGAGCCTATCTCTTCCAGCTTTTCCCTCCTAGACACAAGGATACATTTTCTCCTATTCCTCTCAGCGAACCTCCCCTCTGCTCCCATCGCCCAGCAACAGGTCATGTGGCCCGGAAAGCCGCCCCTAGCAAAGGAAGTGAAATCCCTGATCAGTCAGACCACCCAGGATCCACCCCTAGAGTGGGGTGCGTGGGTTCCATCACAGCTCTTCCCTACCTGACCCAACATTCTAACAGGGAAGACATTTAATCATGCTTTATCCTCATCACAACCTCTCATCAAGGTCACCAGGGACCCCTGCTGTCCTAAGGCTTTGTCGTTTTTGGCCTACCAGCCAATCTTGACACAGTTGGCCATTCCCTCCATTTTGAAGCCTTCCTCCACCTGGCTTCCAGGACACACCTTCTCGCGTTCTCTCCCTCTCTCGTTGGCTGTGTCATCTCAGTTTCCTCTGCTGGACGCCCCTTGTCTTTGCAACCCCTACATGATACAGAGTCCCAGGGTATGGTCTTTAGACCTCTTTTTCCTTTTTCTTCATTCTGCTCCTCAGGTGAACTCAACTGTGAGGTATAATGGCTTTATTTTTTTAACTTTATTTTTATTGTTGACACTCTTACAGATGTTACATGGCCCCACTTTGCCCACCTCCACACAGCAGTGCCCCTTTCCTGGGGCCATCACCACACTGTTGTCTGCGTCTATGTGTCAGGCAAGGTAACATGGCTTTAAATAACATCTTACTGCCGTGACTCCCAAATATTTATCTCTAACGTGCTCCTCTCCCCTTAATTCCAGACTTATAAATCCAACTGCTTAATCAGCATCTCTGTTTGGATGTCTAATAGGCATCTCAAGCCTTAATAACCAAAACTCCAGCTATAACTTCAAAATATACTCAGAATCTGATAACATCTTACATTTCTACCATTTCCAACTCTGAGCATCTTTCCTCTCATCTACCGCAAAAGTCACACCGCTCTCTCCTTTTACCCTTACCTCCTACAGCCTGTTTTCCTACAACAACCAGAATGCATCTTATAAAACATAAGTCAGATCATGTGGTTCTTTGGCCCAAAAGAACCACGTGGAGCCATCTTTGGCTCCAATGACTTCTTCTCACATAGGATAAAAGCCAAAATTGTTACAAATGACCTGTAAGACCCCACATAATCAAGAAGGTTGGAAGGAAGGAAGGAAGGAAGGAAGGAAGGAAGGAAGGAAGGAAGGAAGGAAGGAAGGAAGGAAGGAAGGGAGGGATGTGAAGGAAATGAGGGAACATGCCACACAAACATCCGGGGGAATACATGTAGAGCAAAAGCAGTGAAGAGAGAATGTGCTTAGTATGTTTCAAGAACAGATAGGGCCCTGGCTTAGTGTGTGGCTTAGTGGATTGAGCACTGGCCTGCAAACCAAAGGGTCGCTGGTTTGATTCCCAGTCAGGGCACATGCCTGGGTTGCGGGGCAGGTCCCCAGTTGGGGGAGTACATGAGAGGCAACCACACACTGATGTCGCTCTCCCTCTCTTTCTCCCTCCATTCCCCTCTCTCTAAAAAAAAATAAATAAAATCTTAAAAAGAACAGATAGGACCCTGCTCTTCTTTCTGACTTCGTTTCCCAGCACTCACCTATAAAGGGGTTGAGTAGTGTTCCTATTCGGGATCTGTTCAGAACCTCAGAATGTGACCTTATTTGAAAATATACAGGGTCCAGCACAAATAACACCCATTTTTATTACAAAAACTTTTTTATTACAGAACCATAAGCACGTAATTCTGTAACATAACAATGTCACACTCAAGCACACCATATGACATTTTAGATGAAATGTTCAAATTAAAACTATAAATTATTAAAGCCATATTATTACCCTACCAACCACCCTCAAGCAGGCGTTACATTTGCCAGACCCTGTAGGAGGCAGATGTAATTACCTAAGGATTGATACGGGATCACACTGAATTAGCGTGGTCCCAAAATCCAGTGACGGGTGTCCTTCTGAGAAAAGAAGACCCGCAGAGAGACAGAGAAGAAAGTCAGGTAGAAATGGAGGCGGGCAGAGGCTGGATTACACAGTCACAAGCCGAGGCACGTGTGGGGCCACGCCTGCTGAAGGAGGAGACAAGAAAGGATGCTCAGAGCCTTCAGAGAAAGTGCGGCCCCACTGACACCTCAATTTTAGATTTCTAGCCTCCAGAACTGCGAGAGAGTACATTCCCATTGTTTTAAGCCACCGAGTTTATGATGATTTGTTATGGCAGCCCTAAGAAACTCGCCTTCTCCCTCCTTCATTTGGTTCCAGCCACATGAGTTTCCTCAAACTCTCCATGTGGATATGGAAGATGCCGACAGGATTAGATAAAAATGGCAGATATCCTGACCTGAGAGACGTTGCCTAAGTCTCTTGACCTTTCTGAGCTTCACACATTTTCCTTGCATAGACAAGATAATATCTAAATTTCCTCTAGTTCTGAGACCTCAAAATTCTCCTAATCAGTGATGTAGATGCAAATCGGTGCACTGAGAGCAATTCTCATTAGACGACCTTGGGTTTCCCCAGAGCTGGAGGATCCGCCCCAGATGTGTGCAACAGAAAAATGCTCACCCTTGTAAGGCAGCTGAATGCCACAGGGAAGCTGCTGGAGCTGGACCAGTCCCTGGAAAGAAATCCGGTCCACATTTGGTTAACAGAACTATTCTTTACAATCCTGTGCACACCCTCTCTATGGTATCAAGAGGTATTCCTATTCAACATCTCTGAGTGGGAATGGGCTGGTAATATTATAAACTACTTACACACAGAACCAGAAAATACAGCAAGCCAATCAACTCAGAAATAGGATTTTTATGCAACTGTATTTTCCAAGAACCAAGCCCTCTCTCCGACTGGGGACTCAGTTTTGGACACCCATTCATTGAATGGACACCTCCTCCAGACATGCTACTGATGGATGTCTCATGTATTCCAACAGTTTGGAATGAGCTTGGGGCAGGTGATAGGTTATTACAATATTTTAGAGCCAGAAGAGAGATCCTCCACCCAATCCTCTCTTTTTATGAGCAAGGTTTTCAAGGCTCAGCTTGCTGGAGTTATTTGCCCTCGAAAGAGCCCTGTCTCCACTCCTAGGAGCAACCCCTTACACGTCATCCTCAACTATAAGCTTCCTGCACATTCTGCTGACTGTAGAGTTCACGCCGAAAAGGGACCCTTTAGCCACGGAGCTGTTGCTTCTACCCCACTAGTGAAGAAGCTGCCTGATTCTGCTTGGAGCCACCTTATGTCTTCTAAACCACAGAAGTTAGGTTTGCAAGATTCTTTGTCCTACGTTTGTTTTTCCTTACGGCTCTTCAAAGACAGAAAACAACAACCATTTCCAATCTGATCCAAGCCCACAGGATTGTTTTCAATTCCATTCATCAGTATCTCATTCACCCCAAGAGACTATGGGATGTTTCCATATTTACATAATGGGCTCATCATTTTAAGCTCCATAGGGCCCTCTTTGACATGGTGGCAATTATGTTTCCCTGTGAGCCTCCAAGTTTACTGAAAAGGCCAAACGGGTCTCAGACACCCAGAAAACATACTTTTTATGTTTTTATAAACTCTATAAAATTGTAATTGGATCAAACTTTGCATTTAAAAGCACATTCTTCACAAATATTTTATATGCACATAAAACATTGAGAAAATGTTAACATTATGATCTTAACTGTTTGCACATTGGAACCAGCTAAAAGTTAGGAAAATGAAATCCATCTGTTCTCTTCTTTGAAACTCGATTATTTTGAGAGCATAAAAGAGTGCCTCAGGGGAGTTTGACACTGCCCTCTCCCAACTCCCGTTATCAGGTGACATGGGGGCGAGTGGAGGAGGGGGTCTCCCTGGGGGCAGCTGCTTTTCCGACTCTCTCCAAACTAAGGTCTGACCAATCCAGGAGCCTTGGCTATAATGGCGAGTCCTCTAACAGGCTCAGCAAAGAGGGGATGGTTGAGTGGTCCCCATGGCCCAGATCCTGGCCCCTGAGGCCCCTGAGAGTCATTTCACCTGTCTGGCCGAATTCCCAAAGGCCTGGGGATAGGGAAGCCAGGTTTTGCTATAGCCCTTACAACTTGTTTGTTCAAGACTACCCATTAGGCGATTATTAGCCTTCATTATGAAGTGCTAGCCGCCTAATTAGTTCAAGCTGAGTGGGGGGCAGCAGAGGCAGGGGATAGAAAGGAGGAAACAATCGAGCAACAGCTGACATTTGCTTTCCAGGGAAGCCCTGCCGCTCAGCTCCTCTGTTTTATCTGTTAACACAGCAAATTGGACCCCTCATTATCACATTTACAAAGTGCTTGGCACACACTGGGAGAAATAACCTAGAGATGGAGAGTCAAGAATGCTGGGCGAGAAGCTGGCGCCCCCATCCAGAGAGGCCATAGCTCTGAGGAACAAAACACATTTCTTCGCAGTTACACCCATACCTGGTGGGAACAGCGCCTCCAGAACCAGGCCAAACACAAAGAGGATTTCTCCCTGGAGGGTCGGCGTCTCAGGCAGGAGGATCAGACAGTTTAGAGGGGTAACTGTCCTAGAGAGGCCACCAGTTCCTGTTCGCCCTCTAAGGAAGGAGGTCCATAGCGTGGACAGGGTGTTTGACTAAGTTGGTGGCAACACCAGCACAAAAAGGACTTTCTCCATTATTGATAACAGATCAGTAGCTCTCAATTTTCAATATGCATAAGGATCACAAAGAAATCTGTTACAGTGCAGACTCTTGGGCCTCACCCTACCTCTAGAATCTCTCTGAGAGTGTGCCCAGTGATCTGGGCGGTTCATGGGTGACACATAAGAGACAGTGCTATAGAACAAATTGTTTAAAAAATATTTCCCTCACCAAATGGTCTCTGCTAAGTTCCCACTATGTAGAAGGTCCAGGACAAGGAGCGATACAGAAAGACACATGAAATGAGTGGCTGAAATAGGGCAGAGGGCAGAAGGAGAGGAGATCAAGGACTTGGACGCCAGCGGGTTGGAGGATTCAGGGCTTACCGCTGAATGGAGGAAGTCAGCACATGATTACTATTGTACACACCAGCCCGAGTGCCACACCTGGGCCAGGAAGGTGAGTGGAAACACCTAGGAAGAACCTGTAATCCCATCTGAGGGGACAGGAAAGTTTTCCCAGAAAACATAACATCTAAACTAGGTGCTGAAAGTTACCTATATTTTGTACTGTATAATGCACAACCATGTTTTTGGCCCAAATGTTCAGGAAAAAAAACCTTTCATTTTAATTTTTTAATTCAATTATTTATTTATATTTAGATACTTTTTTGCATTATAAAGGAATTTTTCCATTTATTTTTGAACATATTATGGTACAAGAAATTGTATGTAACAAATAATTACAAAACGCAAGAACAGATACAAGGTATTTCAGGTACTACCCATGTATAATGTGCATCCTTATTTTTCCCTCAAAAATTTGTGCAAAAAAAGTGTACATTATCCACGGCAAAATCTGCTAGGCATGCAAGGGGCAAGCAGGGGAAAGAGAACCTAGGCAGAAAATAAGACTTGTGCCTCGCTCCAGAAGTGAGAGACAGGCCAGTGAATCTGGGCCTTAAAAATGGCTCAGAATTGACCATAATGTGAAGATGGGGATTGTGAGGAATCGGGCTGGAGATATTTGTAAAGAGCTATTTGTGGTTTGGACTTTAGCTAGGGGAAAGTGGGAAATCATTGAAGGAAACTAAGATTACTCTAGGTTCATATGAGTTTGAGAAGAGCAAGACAAACCGACAGAGTCCAGTGAGAAGGTCATTATAGTAATTTCTCTCTTCCAACTCCAGTGATTTCTGTGCCCAGATGCCCTGTAACATTGCTGATCTTCATGAACTGGACTGGTGTTCATAAGGTAACTCCTCTATGGTTCACGGGCAGATCACCATGGATGGCTTGCCAACTGGTGGGAGCGCCCTCTACTGGTCTGCATATTCATGTGCCACACAACTTGAAAGAAATGGGGAAAGAAAAGACACACATTAATTTTCCTCTTCCCTAGTGGAGGGATTCCCGAGGAAGGGTAAATAATGATAATCCTATACAGACTGAGAATAAAGACACCATTTCCCAGAGGCAAGTTGCCCCTGAGGAGTTTCCAAGGGAAGATCCTGCCTGTTACTAGGGGTTTCTGTGACTATCTATGACTAAGAAGTTGACAAGGATCTCAAGCCCCTACCCCACTCCATTGCCGAGCACTCAGACTCCCAAAGCACCATCTCATCGTTGAGTTAGTGTGCTAAGTTTTTCCCTCGGGTCTTCCACCCTAGAACTATGGACACTCCCACCATTATTAGCATCCAAAAATAACAACTAAAGAGCATGGAGGAGACTATACTCCATCTCAAAGTGAGTGTGGAATTCTACAAGCCATTTTCTTTCTGTAAACTTCAGTTTATTTATCAAAAAAAGGAGAAATTTATCCATCTATTCTATTTCATTGGTTCACAAAACACAAACAGATATGTGGAAGCATATTGTACATTGTTACTAGTCAAACTCCTATCTGCACATAATGTTGTGTCATAGAAAAAAAATAAAAGTCTCTTAACCCAAAAGGAGCACTTAACCCAAAATAAAGCACGTGGAGAGTACAAAGAAGCTTTAAAATGGTTATACTAAATAGTACTTTCTAAATTTTAAAGGAATTTTTCTGTACATGCCTTCAATTAAAAGATAGCGAGACACAGTGCCGTAAAGTGGGTCTATATTATTATTCTACTACTTATTAGTTTTGTAGAGACTTGGTCTATAATATTGTCCTACTACTTATTAGTTTTGTAAATTTGGGCAAGTTAGCTAATATCTCTTAACTGAAATATATTTTTCTGTAATATAATTAGGATAATACCGACCTCATAGTTATAATAGAGCTAAGACCAGAGTGGAGTGAATGAGGCACCTGCTAAGGCACAGAATTTAAAGGGGTGCCAGAAAACTAAAAAATCAAGATAAATAACATTTTAAAAATAAATATTTAAATATTTTTAAAAATAAAAATTAATGCAAAGACATCCATGATGAATAAAATAAGATCATTGTTATTGATTTATTCCTTTTACCTGTGGCTCCAGTATGGCTCAGCACAACACTGGGTATGAGTTAACAGCAAACTAAATGAGATAATATATGTTAATACCTAGAATAAGGCATGATACATAGGAAGGATTCCATGAATTTTTGACAAAGATAGGAATTAGTGAATGAATGGTCATTTAATATCTCTATGCCTCAGAGTTGCTACAAGAATAGGTGATGACGAATATAAAGCTCATGTTAAATAGTGAATACTCCCTGACTGGTGTGGCTCAGTGGATTGAGTGCTGGCCTGTGAACCAAAGGGTTGCCGGTTTGATTCCCAGTCAGGGTACATGCCTGGGTTGCGGGCCAGATCCAGCCCCCAGTAGGAGGCAAGTGAGAGGCAACCACACATTGATGTTTCTCTCCTTCTTTCCTTCTCTTCCCCTCTCTCTAAAAATAAATAAATTATTTTTAAAAAAATAGTGAATACTATTAAATTATAGAGGTTTTTATTTACCTATAAAACACTTCCACATGCCTCCTCCCTGTCTCCCATCTTCATAATGAGGTAGCTGGACAGATATCATGTACATCTTACAGTTCAGGAATGAATTGGGTAAGTGAACGCCAACAACGAGCTGGAACTCAGATGTTCCTACTCCTAAAGTCATGCTCTTCCCAACACACTCTGCTTTACCTCTTTGAAATCTCAAAGGCTCTGTAAAATTGTGGCTGATTCACAGGACTGAGGGCTCTGAATCTGACCGTCAGCAATGCCCTGCAGCCTTCATCCTCCCACTGCCCACTGCTCAGCACTTGGAGGGATTGGGCAATGGCTGGACAAATAACTCCACAGCGATGGGTGGGCATGGCTGATACTCATGAAGAAAAGACCTTCTTTCCATATCCCCACTTGACCCTGTTTGAGCCATCCTGCCAGAGCCTGAAAAAAGGTATGAAGAACAGGAGGTGTGGGACAAGGGTTCAGTTACTCTTTCTAAGGAGGGAGTGAGAGCTGGTAAATTAAAACAAAAGGGGATCTTGTGAAAAGATGCTATGACTCTTGGACCCCAAGAGTGGCTGCCACAAGTAGGAAAGTCAACAACTCCGGCCACTCTACTGAGGGATTGCCAAGTTTGAGGTTAAAACAGAGTGGAGATTTTTTTAATCAAAATATGTGCATATGGGTAACACAGTTAATAGCACAAAAAAGCCTATGATGAAAAGTTACACTGTCCCTTTCTACCCTGTAGCACCCATGGTGCCACCTCCTGGGGGCAATCTCTTTTAAAGTTTCTATTGTTTTCTTTTGGCGGTTACCTTACAAATCTAAAGAAAATGCTTCATTATCACCAACCACTATGTTTTAATGTATCAACTGCTAACTACAGTCTATTGGCCACCAATTGGAGCCATCTGAACAAGGAAGCTTTAACTCCTTTATACTCATTCTCTCCTGGTCATCTTCTCCCAATGTTTGATATTTATGCTATGACTTTTATTCCTTATTGGTTTCCTTTGTATCTTTAAGTAATATAAACATCTATTCTCATTCCATCACCTACAACAGCATCTCTTGCCTTGCCCCTTGTCCTACAAGGGCATCAGGCCCACCACTCTCCCGGCTCACCCACATTTCGCCTTTGGTCAAGTAACTCTGACTTGGCTTTGACAAATGGGGCTGCCCTGTCTGCCCAGCAGCCACACCGCATTGTCCACGCTCTGAGAACTCTGGAATGTGACCACCAGCAAACAGCATTTACAACATGGTCAAACAACAGTATGACCCTGCACATATTGTCCAATTCTGGGCTGAATAATATGCCACTGGGGAGAAATACAAAGATGACCAAAAAAGTCTTGTCCTCAAGGCTGCATCTGGTGATGAGCACAGAGGCTTTCTGCTACGTCATAAGGTCTTAACTAGAAAAGACACTTTGCAGTGCCTATTTAAGACACTAAGGAAGCTCCCTTCATTTCTAGCTAAATTTGTTGCCTTCCCTAACTGCATGTCAGAATTTGGAGTCACATTCATTTGTGTAGCAAATACTCACTGAGTACCTACTGTGGGCAGGGGGCTGGGGCTGCAGCACCCACGTAAGGAGATAAAAGCAGATGTGGCCCTGATCTTGTTTAGTATGAAAAATATATTTAAATAAGTAATCCCACAAACAAATCTATAAATAATATAATACGGAATGCAGAGTAGTAATATATAACATTTTCAAGAAAGTAACAAATTGTGATAAAGGCCATGGAGGAAAAGAACAGGGCTTATAAGAAAGAAAGGCCTCCTAAATGGGCGTTTCATAAAGTCAGAGGGTAAGTTTTCTCCATAATCAGATACACACACACGACTTTTTTCTGGTATCATTTGTTTTATACACAATTTTCTGCATCTTGCGTTACTCACTCCAGCATTTCCTCATGAAAATCACTCCAAGTCATCTGGTATGGCTCTAAATATGGTTTTCTAATGGTTGCACAATATTTCATGGTGTGGATGGATCATTATTTATTCAGCCATTTCCCTACTGACAAGGAATTCACGTTTTCTGGTGCTGGGCCACTACAAACAATGCTGCAATAAACATCTATGCCCTCACGAAATCATATGCATTTGTCTTCATGCAATGAATTCCTGGAAGTATAATGCTGGTTCTCCAAGGGAGTATGATATTTTAAATTTTAATAGATGTTCCCAGTTGCTTTCCAAAAAGGATGTAACACTTCACATTTTCATAAGCGTGACTGTCTTTCACACACACCCCTGACAATGAGTTTGAGCTCTTTTTCATTTTGCTAGTCTAATAGGTGTTAACTGATACTTTATTGTTGCTTTACTCTGCATTTCCCTGATTACTAATAAATACAAGCACCTTCCCATATAGTCTTTTTCTATCCATTCTGTAAATTTTCTAGGCAAACACACTGCCTAGTTCTCTGTTGCTCGGATTGTCTTTTATCAGTTTATTAGAGCTCTTCATATATTAAAGAAATTAACTCTTTGATGTCTGCATTACAAATATTTTTCAAGATCTATTATTATTAATCTATAGGCTTTGTATATGGAAATGTTTCCTATACAAAAACTTAAAAATTTTATGTAGCCAAATAAGCCAAAAAAATTTTATGTAGCCAAAAATTTTATGTAGCTAAATTTACTACTTCTGTGTTTCCAACCTTGGTTGGTAGAATCTCCCTGACCCCTATAGTCTATATTTTCTTGCAACATTTTAATGTTTTTCTTTTTACATTTGTCCCACCTTTGTCTTTAATCTACCTGGAATTTATTTTTGTGTTTGACATAAGAATGGGGCCCATCTTTTTCTTCCAAATGGATGTCCAGCTATGCTAGCATCATTTATTAAAGAGTCCATGATCTTCCCCCTGAATGAAACCACTATACTTGTCTTATGTTAAAATCTCATTTATTCAGACATCTAATTCTGGATTGTTAATTCTGTTCCAATCACCTACTTGTCTATTCTTACATAAATACCATATTGGTTTTACTATAGAGGCTTTACAGTACATTTTATACATGAAATGAGTCATCCCTTACTGTTCTCCTTTCTCATAATATTCTTCTTGAATATTCTGTATGAAATGTGAGATCTTTTCATCCCGTTCTAAGGAAAACCCATCAAAGTTTAAACTGCAAAATTTATATATCAGTTTGGGAGGACTGTCATTTTTATATTATCTTCCCATCTAAGAACACAATGTGCCTCTCTATTCAGATCTTATGTCTTTCTTTTGAAGATTTTGTTTATTTATTTTTAAAGAGAGGGGAAGGAGAAAGAAACAATGTGTGGTTGCCTCTCACAGGCCCCCTACTGGGGACCTGGCAGCAACCCAGGCATGTGCCCCTCTGGTTTGCAGGCCAGCACTCAGTCCACTGAGCCACACCAGCCAGGGCCAGGTCTTCTGTCTTTTAGTAAGGTGTTTTTGCATAGCTTCTGAGTCTTTATTTTATTTTGTCATTATTTTAAATGATATAATCTTTCCATTTCCATTACTAGATGCTTACTGTTAGAATAGTGAGAAAATATTGTTCTTATATAATGATCTTGCATCCAAGTTTCTTTATTAAATTCAGTGATTTTCCTCAAGATTCCTTGGATTTCATATATACAATCTTATTAGTAGCCAAAAGAGATGGTTTTACCTATTCTTTTCCAATATTGATGACTGCTTTTTAATTTTGTTGCCTTATTATACTTGCTAAAAACTCCAAAATAACATTAAGTAATAATGGTGAATGTAGGCAACCTTCTCTCTAGTTTTTTATTGTAATTAAAATTGTCTTAGCACCATCTTTCACTTTAGAATAATATTTACTGTTTTTCTGGTGGTCTTTATATTCAAGAGTTTCCTTTTTTCTATTCCTATTTATACTAAGATATTAAAATGTTTCTATCTCTATTAATTTATTGGTGAATATAGTTGCTCTTCCACTTTTTATTTGTTGTTAATCTTCTATTTCAGTAACCTTTTGTTTCTAGATAGAAAATTCTTTTACAATTTCCTCTTTGATTTTAGCATTATTTAGAACTATTTCTGATTTCCAAATAGTTATTATTTGTTAGTACCCTTTTATTGTTTATTTGTAATTTTATTTTTTATGATGAAAGAATATGTTCTATAGAAGTCCCACTGTTTTTTTTATTTTGGCCAGTTGTTATGAAGGTTTAATGAACATATACAAAATAATGTATGGGAAGCCACCTAAAAAGAAGGAAATTATGCCATTTGCCATGATATGGATGGACCTTGAGGGCATTACGCTAAGTGAAATAAGTCAGAGAGAAGAAGACAAATACTGTATGGTCTTTCTTATATGTGGAATCTAAAAAAAGAAAAAGCAAACTCATAGAGGCAGAGAACATGATTGGTGGTTGCCCAAGTCAGGCAGTTAGGGGTGGGCAAAATGGGTGAGGGTCAAAATTTACAAACTTCCAGTCATTAAATAAATATGTCCTAGGGATGTAATGAAACAACAATGAAGTTTGCTGCATTGATAAGCTCTTCTTTTCATGAACCAATACTCAGTAGAATGCAGTGTTGTTTGATAGCATTTTATCCACAGACCTTCTTCCAAAATTGAACTCAGTTCTTTCAAATTTTGACACTGCTTTATCAACTACATTTAGGTAATATTCTACATCCTTTGTTGTCATTGCAACAGTCATTACAGCATCTTCACCAGGAGTAGATTGCATCTCAAAAAACCACTTTCTTTGCTCATCCATAAGAAGCAACTCTTCATCCGTTAAGGTTTTGTCATGAGATGGTAACAACTCACATCTTCAGATTCCACTTCTAATTCTAGTTCAATTGCTATTTCCACCACATCTGCAATTACTTCCTGCATGGAACTGTTGAACTCCTCAAAATCATCCATGAGGGTGGCAATCAACCTTTCCCAAATGCCATTAATGTTGATGTTTTGACATCTTTCCATGAGTCACAAATGTTCATAATGGCATCTAGAACAATGAATCCTTTCTGGAAGAATATTAGTTTCTTTTACCTAGATCAATCGTGATAAGATTAGAAAACCAAGAATTTGTCCTGGCTGAGGTAGCTCAGTGGATTGAGCGCGGGCTGCGAACCAAAGCATCACAGGTTCAATTCCCAGTCAGGGCACATGCCTGGGTTGCAGGCCACGGCCCCCAGCAACCGCACATTGATGTTTCTCTCTCTCTCTCTCTCTCTCTCTTTCTCCCTTCCTTCCCTCTCTAAACATAAACAAAATCTTTTTTAAAAAAAGAAAACCAAGAATTTGATGGTGGAAAAGACATTTCTGTCTCTTCTGAATTGAGAACATTTTCACATCAGTGATGTGAGCTGAAGTTCCAATGGATCTGCTCTCTCTGCCTTGTACCTTTTATGTGTCGCACACTCCACACCTCTCCCTTATCACCCTTCCCCCAGCTTTGCGTTTCCCCATCATTTACACTGTGTGAAAATAGCTGGTCTATATTTGTGATACTCATAGATAAATTGGAAATAAAGAGAAATAATCTAGTACTGGAAGACATTGGACCAACCTGTTTGCAGAAGCTTACTGACAAAATAAAAATAAGCTTCAGGGAAGAGAAACCACAGATGGTGACACCCGCGGAACAAGACACAGTAGACAGCACTCGTCAAGGCTTGAACTCAAGGATACAGATGAGAGAACTACAAGATAGCTTCTTTTATTCTAGGTTCCCTTTCTGAATGTGAAAGCTCTCTAAGTCAACTTAACATTGTGAGAAATTCTAAGTTACCCAAAGAATAACAACTGTTTTTGAAATCTTTAGGGGATATTTTAAAAGCCAGAGAAAAATAGTTATCTGCATCATTTAAATAATGCAAAAATAAATGACAAAGACTACCTTATTTAAATATCAGTAAACTGTAACTCCATTTGGTGATAAAAATGTTCAGGATTTGAAAGATAATTAAATCTAAAATGTGTGGCTTTTGAATAAACTGTAGTTTTGAATCTGAACAAAACAACATATACATACATTTATACATACATATTTTAAAGATTTTATTTATTTTTAGGGAAGGGAAGAGAGGGAGTGAAACATCAAAGTCTGGTTGCGTCTTGTGCGCCCCCTTCTGGGATGTGGCCTGCAACCCAGGCATGTGCCCTAGACCGGGAATCAAACTAGCAACCCTTTGGTTCACAAGCGGGCACTCAGTCCACTGAGCCACACCAGCCAGGGATACATTTTTATATTTTAAACTAAAAAGTCACTCCAGGAATATAAAGGGCACTTTAAAAGAATTATCTATATTTTAATCTTCTCAATTTTCCATTTTGCATTCATAGCTTTCATTCTTTTCTGAAAAGTGTGCTTCTTTAGAAATCACAGTAAGAGAAGGCGGGGCTAGATAGAGATGGATCCCCCAGCATCCTGACTCCAGGATGAATTTCTCCTTCCCCTAGAGGGTCTTTAAACTCAATGAAAACCAAACAACACAAAAGCTAATTTTTATGGAGTAGTCAGTGTATTCCTCTGCGTGTATGCTTGCTTAACTTGATAACGTGACCATTACTCATGTTACAACACTCTGGCCTTTGACTGCAGAGGCTGGGTGTCCTGAGGGCTAGGCATTTCACCGAAGCACAAAGCCGGCTGGTGCAGAAATGTGGACGGCGATTTCCCTCAGCCATCTCAGTCTCTTGACGGATCACAGTCACCCACCTAGACAGGAAATGAAAGAGATTTTCTGACAACTTAGTAGCCTTCTTGCTCGGGCAAGAGCAGAAGGGAGAGTTCTATCTCAGGCAGAATTACTCCGGGTCCACCCTTCTTGTACACAGGGAGCCTTGGAGGCTCTCCAGGCCTCCTTTTACCCTGGATCCCACCCAGACCTGCTCTCTGATGGGACCGTGTGCTCTAGAGTAGATGTTGTCAAAATTAGGGATCTCACAGTCCAGTTCATTGTTTAGAGATAAATAAAATTAAAGAAGCTAACTTGGAGTTGCCACTGTCTTGTCATATAAGAACATAAAAATAGGGGAGAAACCTACTATTGACTTACATCACTTCATCTTTTTTTCTTTTTTTAAAATTTATTGGGGTGACTGGTTAATAAGATTATGCAGATTTCAAGTGTACATTTTTATCATACATGATCTTCATATTGCACTGTGTGCCCACCACCCAAAGACAAACCTTCCATCACTACTTCATCTTTCCAAACAGACATGTGTATCCCAAAACAGTTGAGTGTGGTCTCAAAATCACAACATCTTCTAAATTACCCACATTGCTCTTCATGAAAACTTACTCTACTGCTCGTCTTCTTTCATTCTCCCAGGATAAGTCTGGTCCCAATCTGCCCAACCGTGTTGGGAAGCCCATGCTCTTAATGCATCTCGATCTCTTTCCCCTACTCCAACATTCCTGCTGACTGCCAACCATGGTAACCTGCAGTAACCATAGTAAATCTGCAGGTAGAAACTTCAGGCATCGAAGAAGGCCAGTGCAAATAACCAACATATTATCTTGCACATGCAAAGAATTAAAATGAGGAAGGAAGGGAGGGACAAGGAAATGAAAAGGTACCTCTTGTCTCCACATCCCCGTGGCCCTGTTTATCCTCAGTCTTTGCAGGGACAACCAGCTTCACAACAGTTATCTTGCTTCAGCTAAAATTCACGAAGTTGCTTTCTGCCCCAACTTTTCTGAGCAGGAGAGATCCTGGATGGGTGTGGGAGGGGGGTTGGAGCTGAAGGAGAAAATTAACCAGAACAAGACGTCTGGCCCTTGCCAAGGTGGGACTGGAGTAAGAACCACCAAGTCCATGGAGTATTGTCAACTCCGGTTAGATCTGAGCTGAGTGGGTGCCCAAGGCCCGGATCTCAGACAGCGAGGCAGAGCCTTGTGGCAGCATCTCAGAAGCAGCAGTGCTTCTCAGCATCGGGCAAGAAGAGGAAATGTGGACATGAAGGTTGTGGAGGTCAAGGCTGAAGTGAGGATGCAGACACAGCAAGGGGCTGGCAGAGATGAGGTGGTAGGGCAGTGACATAGGTGACCAGGCAGGTCTCAGGGATGGCCCCCACCACAATGCGAGAAGCGCAGAGCCAGGCAGAACCAGGCAACCAGCCTGGCCATGACCAGAGAGCTCCCAAAGGCTTCCGGGGCCTCCAGTGTTCCCCAGACACCAGCTGGAGGGCCATAGCCTGGGGTTCTCCTTGGATCTGGGGCAGGATTTCAGAAAGAGCCCTTCAGGGACAACACTGAAATAGAACTGACATCAGGCTATTTGGAAAGATGAGACAACAAAGCCTGAAACAACCAGAGAATAATTTGAAACCGTGGAATTAAATGCCAGACGAAGCATGTGGAGAGGATGGATGACTGCTGTCTGCCGTGGGCAAGAGACCAGCAGGTGCCAGTTTGTCCAAGAGGGCTGCAAACCACTCATTCATCTCAAAGTTTCTGAGTCTTGCCTCAGGGAGGAGACACAATTATGGAATTTCTGGGGCCGCTGGAAAATCACATTCTTGAAACTTCATTGTTTAAGGGTTTTTCTTCTTTCCAGACCCACATTTTGTTACTCAGCTCTGCCTCACTGGTCCTTTATGACCAGGGAGTCTTTTCACAATTTCCAGGGCTTCTACCCAAGGGGATTTCCTTTTCCCTTTCTAAGAAAGCAGACGTGGTCGATCTGATGTGCTCACAGCCAGCTGTCTTGAGAAGAAGGATTCGCATCCCCAGGTTCTGTCCCCGTCCCAGCCTCTGCCTGCTCAGTGGACCAGGTGGGCAGGCACTGAAAATGGATACAAAAGGTGGACCACTGGCTCCTCTAAGACAGCACCGTCAGTTCCAAAGCTGTGCCTCCCTCCTACAACAGGACCAGCAGCAGCATTTCCATGACGACACCTGGAATGTCAGATGCCCTTGAAAGAGACGACTTCTGTGATGAAAGGCTCCTCCTTCTCCCTTTTTAACACCATCTTCTTTGAAATGAAAACAATTTAAGAATGCACTGCAGATTTAGTCATCCTTTTCTCAGAAGGAAGGAGCCTGATTAGAGAATGGGAAGCAGAGGTAGAGAAGATCCAAAGAGGACCCCCGGAGTCAGTGAAAAATGTAGATTTTTTGACCTAGGCCTTACCACTTCAGAATTTTCCAGAAAGCACTGAAATTACTTTTGAATATAGGGATGCAAATAGGCATGACCATGTTGAATTTTGAATATATTCATTTCATACATGTAATAAATATTGACACATAAATATATATGTATGGATAGATAGGTGGTAGGTAGGTAGGTAGGTAGGTAGATAGACAGATAGATAGACAGAGTTGGATAGTAATGTACATGTTTGTTTCTTCTACTTGTAAGAGCTCTGGGCATAACCTGAGCCTTCGGGCTCAGCCCCCAGGCAGCAAGGCCCTGAGAACTCTGCAGCTGGCTGCCTGGGCAGCAGAGTAGCCGACTGCTCCCAGCAGTGGCCGTCATTCTTGCCTCCCTTCCTGCTGCTGTTCTCCTCCTCTCCACCTCTGCCACGGCTCTGAAGACCATTAGAGTCTTTCTGCGTGATTACAAGTCTTTCAGCCCTTGGGACAGTCAGGCCTTTCTCTTCACTTCTCCATTCCCTTTGGGAACTTCAGAATACTGCCCAGGGATTGGGCTAACTCCACCCTGTCCCCACGATGGCCTTGGTGTCCACCACCTATTACCTGACTTCCCAGTAACTCTCCCCCACCTGTCTACTTTCTCCCGCTGAAGGGCAGGAAGGCCGGAGTTTCTCCTGTGTGCTTACTTGTGAAGCCCAGGACCCCAGGCCAAACTGATAGCTCTGACTGCCTCCCAGGGAGTCCATGCCCCCTCAGGAAAGCTGAACTCCTGGGAGCCTGAGTCGATCGATGTCCCAGGTTTCCTGATGCAGATGTGCAGACCTCTTCCGTGACCAACGCTGCGTGTTTTGCACATAAATACATACACAGTGTATCCATTTATCAAGCATTCATTAAGGGCTTCCTAGTGCAGGATATATAGATATAGAGTAAAAAGGCCCACACACCCATATAATAGAGAGTAATAGAGAAAAAAGAGAAATTTTGCCAAGGTACCGAGCCCCTTTTACATAGCCAGCTGCTTCAGCTCTGATTTCACAGAAGCCATTGTATTAGCTCCCTCCCGCCTCCCCTCTCCACTCATGAGGCCCTCACCTCCTGTCCAAGAAGCCTCCCTCCCAGAGCTCTGCCCGGTTAGCTCCTGTCTGCTCATCCCAACAAGTTAAGCTATTTTCGTGAGCTTTGGGAGGAACTCAGGAGTCTTGGCATCGGGAATGTCAGGGGCTACTCTCTCCTCCAGGCACCACTGTCTGCCTGCTTTCTCTCCCACTCCCGCCCCTGCTATCCACACTGGCTGGAAGCTGCCTCCCCACCACCAGTGTAGGATGGGACATAGTCTCTCTGCCCTCCCTTGCCATCCCTGAACGTGAGCACTTAAGGCTGCACGCTAATCATTCCTGGGAGACAGAGAATAGCAACAGTAACATTGGGGGGGGGGGGGGGTGTCCCACAATTTCAGAGGTGCATAGTTCTCATGTTGCAGTCTCTGATCTTTGTTTTTCCATCACAAAGTGAAGATCCAAGGGCTTGATTTGTTTGGTTTTGCTGTGCTATGCTAATTTTCTTTAATTCATTGCCAGGATTTAGAAAGTGAGAAATCTCACACACACAAAAATAATACCTTAATTTCAAGCTTCTCTTGAAAACTTGCAAGCTGTGGCCACCCTGGGTCCACATTTCCTCCCAGCAATGATTGGCAGAAGTGGCCTTCCCTTTGGAAACAGAACATATCACTATCTTGCCTCACCAGCTCTAAGTCTGTCACCGACCACTTACCCTCTGCCCAGTTTACTCCACCCACTTAGGTCTCCTCCCAGGCCCTGGAGAGCATTTGAGCTCACAGTTCCTGTCCTGGAGTCTCAGGCCATGGTCCCCACTCTTCCTCATGGGAGACTGATTTAGATTAAACAGGGTTCTCAGTTGTCAGGGCAGAGACCAGGGCATGGGTCTTCCGCCCAACGTAAGAAGAAACATCTTAACAATGAGAGAGGCCTGCACTGCGGTGGGCTGTCTTGGGAGAAAGTGAGTTCTTTTCTCAGTGGAGAGGAGGTCCAGGCGCAGGAAACATAGTAAGTCCCTATCAGACAAATGCTCCAAGAAATCAAAGGAGATATCATTAAAGGTTAGAAGACCCCAAGGAAAGGGGAGATCCCCTAAAAGGCAATATTAGTAGAGAATTGTAGCTTCTATTTGATTATGGAAAACTCTGATTTAACAGAATTTTCACAGTGACTTGCTCCCTAACTCACTCTGCTGATGCGCAGCGCAGTCAAAGCCAAGGGGCGAGGAGGGGCCTGGCCCACACAGGGTGGGGGTGGGGGTGGGGGGGAAGCCTCGGCTCTCCCCAGCCCTCAGCGGGCAGCAAATCTAGAGTTAACTCCACCCCTCCCCCAAGAAAGCAGCTCCTTACTGCAACTGGAGAACTGGAGGGGCCCTTTGCAAGCAGGATAATCAAAGTGGAAACACTACAAGGCAACCTTCCTGGTTTCAACTTGTCCCCTACACAAAGGAAATAGATTTTAATATGAGATCTAAGAGGCAACATGTTTAATAAACTGCAAAAATAAAATTTTTTTAACTGATACTTTTGGCTAGATGCTAGCATGATGAGCTTTGGGATAAAAGAGGATTTTTTTTTAAAGAAAGTTAGACATGAACCCAAAAAGAGGGCTGGAATCCACCTCCCACCATCTCATCAAAATACTCTCTAAGCAGTTGGGAGCAATCACCCTGACCCCATCACAGATACCAAGCAAAAGACAAGATTAAAGGCTTTTCTTGCTCCCTTTCCACCCAAATGGAAAAGTTTATTGCAAAAACTCTTAGTGCAAGCCAAGCGATATATAGTCTCCTTGTGATGGGACGCACTCACACGCTGACAAGCCCCATTCCCCAAGCCGTGGGGCCGCTAGCCGGCTGGGGCTGGAGTCAGCCCCCGAGGTCAGGAATGGGGATATTTCATTGTGTCCGCCCCCATCCCCGAGTGAAGAAATATTTCATTCTCATTCTCCTTAACCCAGTTGGAATCTAAAGTCTAGACAGTTTTCAGATAATAACTATTAGAGACAGCAAAGGGGAATGCATATGCCTCCCAAAGATAAGCGGGCTCTGGGCTTGTCTAATAAGTTCTCCGGAAAAACCTCAGGAGGCCCCTCTGATGAGCAACGGAGGGAAGAGTGTCTGGCAGCACATTCCCAGATGCTGGGACACATTTTACTCATCCCTGGAACCTCACCCAGTTCCTAGAGACAAGGCAGAGAAAAGGTCATCCTCTCCCCGAAACTCGTTCAGCAACAACAGCAAATACAGTCCCTGGGAAAGTAGGGGAGTGTGTGCTGATGTCCACCTCAGTGTCCCTTGATTTTTCCACTTAGCCCATAGTTATCAAGTGCCTATTGCTCTTCAGGCATTTCACTGGACACAAAACTAGACAAAATCCCAACAGAGACCCTGTTCGCCTGAAACTGAAATTCCTGCTGGAAGGTTTGGCAAACCTGCCTGCAGAGATGGGGTGGTATCTAGGGTGTGCCAGCGTAGAATAAAACTTTGAGATAGTGTGGCTCTCCAGCAAGCCAGTGCCCTGCCTTCTTCCCCAAGCCCACTGTGGTCTGGGTCTCACAATTCATCAGCGTCTCCATTACAAATAGCCAAGACCTCCATTTCACTAAACCACGGGACCTCCAACGGCACAGACCACACACCCTTCATCTTCCCCCATCGAGCATGGTTCTGGCACAAAACAGGCGCCCGATTAATACTTGCATAGTTATTGATTAACCAAAGAAACATACCAGCAATAAAAGGGGTACCTATGCCTGTCAGCTCAAGGGCTATTGTAAATGCACTTTATCTTTCTGCCTTTGCGGAGAGGAGCTTTCGTTCTGGTCTAACTCTGTTGCCTTTAAGGCTGACCAGTTTGGGCTGAGGCAGTTGCCAGTGGTCTCTGTGTAACATCAGCTCCTGAAAACGTTAACAGCGTTTTGACCAGGAGAGCTCAGACTCCAAGGCAGCTTTCAAGATGATTGCACTGATGCCACTTTTCTCACGGGAGGGAGAAAAGTTTCTCCCTGGAACTCCCTTACAGTTTCTCACTGGAAACTGTATCAAGCTTCTGATCTGACACCAGAGTCTAATTCTAAAAATTCTGTGGGTCAGCAGCTAGGGCATACATAAGGTCTGGGAAAAGAGGAAAACACGAAAAACGAAAGAACGTTTCCCTGAAGCTGGAAAGAATTATGCGCCTTTAACCCCACAAGCCCCTGATGAAAAGACTCAACCCTGAATCCCAGAGTGATCCCCTGGAGCAAAGTCTCGAGAAAGATTTCACCTATTCTCTTGCCAAAATGTGGCTTTTAGGGCCTGGGTTGCTGATGAAAATGTCAACAAGGCTCACAGCAAGAGGAAAATCATCATTCCACCACACATTCCAATCGATCAATGGTGGTCGGAGGCACCCTTTGCTGGGCAGAGAGAGAGCACAACTTCCCTTCCCCGATGTGGTTGGTGAGGGTGCCTGCTCCAGAGAGGCTGGATGAGCAGATCTGTCCATCTGGAGCTCAGCTGGGAAGGGCCCACGGGAAGATGAGACAAGAAAGGTGCCAGAGAGATCTCAAAGGTACTTATCCTCCTGGTACCTAGACCTGAGGGGAGAGGATGACTTAAGTTATTCATTGATTCAAAATTAAAATTAAAGTTGAGGCACGTAAGTGCTAAGTCACCAGCCAAGTAACAAAGAGAAAAAATCCTGTCTTTCTGTGGTTATGTCCCTTAAAATTCTGGCTCTGTAAATAGCTTTTGAAGGTGCAGGGGAGGGGTAAGGTGGTGGAAGAAGAAAAGTGGTTGATCCTCATTATTCACAGATCCCGTATTTGTGAATTAGCCAACTCACTGAAACGTACTGTGACCAACCCCAAATCCACGGTGCAGAGTGTTCCTGGTCATTCAGGAGCTGGTGCACGGGGTGAAGAACCTCAGCCGCCCTGTGTGCACATTCCCAGGTGAGACTGAACAGGGCAACGCTCTGCCTTCTCCTTTCATACCTGTTTCACATGTCCTGTACTGCCACAGTTTTTGTGTTTTTTTGGTGATCTCACTGTGTCCCCCAAGCACAGCACTGTCTAGTGTTCCTAAACACCAGAAGGCTGTGATGTGAGTTATGGCGAAAAAGACGTGTGTTAGATAGATAAGCTTCACTCAGGTATGAGTTCAATGTCAACGGATCAACAATATGTGTTAAACGAGCTGTCCTTAAACAGAAACAAACATAAAACAAGGTGACATATTGATTGGTTGATAAAAATATTGTTGGAGGCTCACAAGAGCCCCACCCTGTTTTTCTCCACCACCATCCACGTAAGTCAAGTCCTCAGCCGCCTCCACGCCCTGCCTCCGGGGAATGGAGATCCATGTCGCAGCCACAAAGAGTCACACTGAGTAACTGCCACCTCCTTGTGCCCCGCTTGTCCCCACCCTCATGTCCCTACAACACAGGACACTGCAGGTGTCCCTTCGTTGTGCCACAGAGGGACACACAGCAGCAGAGACTGACGCCGCCACCTAAGCGCACCTGCCCCCCCTCCCCCAGTGCCTCTGCTATTGCCTTGCTCAGAGGCCCACATCCAGCCTTAGACAAGGGAATACGCAGAAACCCCGCCAATGGGTCACCCCCACTTCAGGTACCAGGCTGTACTGACTGAAAGAGCAGACAGCGGGAATGAAGTAGGCAGAAGAGAAAGGAAGGACAGTCTTTGCTCTATGCCAGGTGCTGTGCGGGCCTTGGTGTCTCAGATGTCATTTAATCCCACCCTGGGGATAATCCCCACTGTGCACGTAAGGAAACTGAGACTTTGAAGAGTCAAAAACTTACTCAAGGTTACAGCTATTAAATTCAGAAGAAAGATTCAACCCTATATCCACTCCCTGGATGATTTCTCCCACATCGTGTTGTCTCTGCTTTGCTCCCACAGAAAAGTCAGGGCCAACGATGACTCAGTCATAAGGACAGTGACAGTGCTCTATGAATTATTAAATACTGCACAAACATAAGAGGATATCACGGTAAGAAACTCCAAGGAACTGTCTACATTTCCTCAGTGTCCTAGAATCTGGCTGTATCAAATGCTGCGGCCCAGGGGCACTGGGTTTAACCTTGCTTTTGGTGTTCTGAGGATCCAACGCTTCAGTGTAATTTGATTTAGAGTCAGAATGTGTGAAAAGCTCTGGATATTAGCACCTTCGTTTTCCATCCTTGCTTAGTACAGGTTCATAGGCCTCTTTCCCGGTCACCAAGTTCATTCTGACCAAGAACTCATTGGACCCCCAGCCAGCAAGGTCCAGGCTGCTTAGCCTTGGTGCCTGGTGCCTGGTGCCTAGTCCTGGTGTCAGCACGGGGTATCTGTGCTCTTCCTAACCCCCAGTGTGCATCTAGAACATACAACACAGCCTTGCCCCTGATTTCCTGCCTTGGGCCCCAGTTCCAGTCATCAACATGAAAGTGTTACTTCAAATTTCTTCAGCAAAGAAGCTTAGAATTTAGCCAGGAATACCAGAACAGACTCATGGATCCACAGATCCTCTGAGAGCAACTTCCCCAGAGATAGATGGAGGAGCCTTGTTTGGAACAAAGAACAACCATCAGAGTGACCCGGATGTCTGAAAACTAAGGCCAGCCCTCAAGCTTGAGAATGCAATCAGTTGATTTGGGATTGTGCGCTTCACCATTCACTAGCCATGTGACTGTGTAGCATTTGGTCAGTACTTCCTCTATGTCCTTCAGCATGTCTGGCTTGCATTTGAATTATTATATAACAAAGATGATAAAATTCTCATTTGTGGAACTCCTATATTATATGTACATATACCACTTCTTGTTCTCTAATGTTTAGTTAAGGACACAGAGCAGGGAAGTTCAGTGTTAAGAAACACGCCCTAAGACAGTATTTTTTTCCATTAACTGTGTTGTTTCCTTTTACAGTGTGAGTTCCTTAGGGATCGGGTATATGTCTTTTGTTTTATATCCCCCAAGCCAGAGTAAACTTTGCAAGGGAAGAAACAGGACGGCAGGGAGGTCTCACTAGGAAGCCCACACTTCCTGGGCACAGTCTACAGCTGTGCTGGCCGTTGTGACTCAGGACTCCCAACCAGGAGATGCACCCAGACAAGGTCTCACAGTTGGGAGACACAGGAAAGGACCACAAGTTCCCTTCTTTCCACTAAGCTCCACCTGAATCCTTCTATTCTTCCCCAAATCCTCCCTCTGTGCCCAAAGCATGGCATCTTTGTTGTATATATTTAATGAGCTTCATGCAAACATTGGACGTTTGGAGTTGTTGGGGACAGTTCTGAGGCTAAAGTAGGTTTTTTCTCCATGCTTTGACTGATTCATCAGGGTGTCAGACATCGCAGAGTAGATTTCCAATAATATTGGCCTCCTTCATTCCTTCTCTGCTGCCGCCTATGCACCCAGGTCTTCCTTTGGTGATTGGCTCCTAGCTAACTCTTACCAGGTGGCACTGGGGAAAGAGTGCTCCAGCTAGTCTGTCTTTTGGAGTGAGGTAAAAGGACTCTCCTTGCTCTGATGTTTGGGTTAGCAAAAGCACCCAAGAAGGAGATGGTCAGCCCCACCAGGGAATGTGTCCAGAGCCCTGGAAGCAGTCCAGGTGCTTGGGGGAACTAAGCCATTAGTCCATCTGTCTAATTTCCAACTCTCTGCCTATCCCTAAGTGTCGGGAGAGATTCACTGAGCCCATGCCCTCAGGACAGGGCAGCAGTGAGGGAGCAGGGAGGAGAGGATGAGTCAGACAGATGGGGTGTCATAGGACTGACCAACTTGCCTTCACCAAGAGGGAATTCAGTGGGGGAGGGAGCCCAGGGAGAATGAAGTGTCTGCCCTTCTGACCCCTTCCTCAGCAATTACCAGAGAGGCCATGATCCCTCTGATACCTATGCAATTACACAGACGCACTGGGGCCAGCATGCTACAGCACTTTCTTCCACCAGTGCACTAATGGGTCCTAAGTGGATCCCAGATTCTCAGCTGCCAAAGGAGGTATCAGCCAGCATTTCAGGCTATCCCAAGACAAAGAGAGGAGAATAAGGAATGGCAATTGGCAGGGAGGGGAATCTCCATTTTTCTGATGCAAACTAGAAAGAAAGACAAAGCTCACAACCAAAAAGTTATCAAAGAAAATTTTGGAGTCACACACAGTGCAAAATAATATGAGTACAACACAGTAAAATGCTGGCAATCAATTAATCAATGGCTACTTTATTGACCAATTCCTTTGGTCCCAGAGAAGAGCAGGATTAGTGGTTCTCAGTCAGGAGAGAAACATACAGGGTCTAGCAGAAATAATGCCTGCTTGAGTGTGGTTGGTAGGGTAATAATATGAGTGCAATAATTTATAGTTTTATTTTTAACATTTTACCTAAAGTGTTATATGATGTGCTTGAGTGTGATGTTGTTATGTTACAGAATTACATGCTTATGATTGTGTAATAAAAAAGGGGCATTATTTGTGCCAGACTCCTCACACACACACACACACACACACACACACATTTTAATTCTGGAAAGTAGGAGGTAGCTTGAAAACATTCTCCTTCTTCCTCTCATACTCAACTGCGATAGAACACTACTATAGGTGTTATAGAAGAAAAAAGCTTTAATGAATAATTTAGCATCTCTAACCTCAAGGAGCTCACACTGTTATTAGACCAGACTTTCTCATCTTAAATTATAACCTTGGAGGGCAGAGAAACCCCAGAGATTCAGTCCTCATGTTTTAAAGATAAGAAAGCTGAAGTCCAGCGAAAGACAAAGACTTGCTGAAAAACTCAAGTGCAATTTGCTTATGAGAAAAAAAAAATACAGGTTCAATATAAGACAGAAGAGAATCGATCATTTCTACAGAGTATGCACGTGTGTGCGTGTGTGTGTTGTGCAGCACAGCGGTTCTGGGCCAGTGTGCTATGACACCCTGGTGTGTGGCCAACCGTCAAGCGATTGCAAACAATTTGGGTCAACACATCAAATGTATTTTTGTGACAGCAATCTCTGAGATGCCGAGCTCACAGAGTCATGGCATGGAGCCAGGTATGGCCTGGGGTTGAATAAGAGTCTGAAGAACTACCTACAGCCTGGACCTTCCAAGAACCTTCTTTCATTAGTGATTCTAACAGTTCAATCAAGGCAGAAGACAGTTCCACTCAAACAGCAACATGATACAAAGGGTGCCCAAAAGGATAAGGCAATATGAATGAACAATTTAATAACCTAATACCTCCAAGAGGGCTGCAAAAAATTGTAGAATTCAAAAGTGAGCCAACAACATGAGACACTTGCGGCCTACTTACTAACGGATGGGGGATGCTCGAGACAGACTGAACCATAAGATTTCATTCCAAAGCCCATGAGATATGGAGAGAGTAGAGGCTGAGAATGGAGATTACCCTTAGGAGACCACCGTTTGTTTTCCTGGTTTGAATTAAAGTGTAACTAATGTATGTAATATATATAAAATAGATCAGACTTATCACTAGTTCAGATGAACTACTTCTGAATTAATGTAGGTAGTGGAACTTCGTTATACTGAATCTTGTTCTCATTTCTTCAAATCTTTTCTTTCCCCTAAACTCAATATTTTCATTTGCTTCCCTAAATTAGAATTTAGGTAGCTGATGACTCATGTAAAAATGCATTTATTTTTAGATACTTCTCTCACATGATAAAGAATATCTATATCTAACCAAAAGTGGATAACATAATAGTGAAACACTAGAAACATTCTAATTTAATGAGAGTCCAACCCCACCCACTTTGGCATGGCAGGGTCTGAGTGGCTTTCTCCGAGAAGTGGGAAGGGAGACAAAACTAACTTCACAGGGCAGAAACCTGGCAAACGCTGCCTTGGCCAGGTGACCACGCTTCACTTTGCCAGTACTTAGCATGTACCCCCTGATATGATGCGATGAAAATGACACTTCAATTCTCCAGTCTTCTTCCCAAAAGCAGTACCAGAGTCTAATATCCAGAGTCTACCATGAGGAAATATCAGACGAGTTCAAATTGGGGAGTATTCTACACAACACTTGACTAATGCCCCACCCAAAACAAGGGAAGACTAAGAAGTTGTCACAGATCAGATGGAGCCTAATGATACATGACAACTAAACGCAATGTAGTATCTTGGACTGAATGTGGAAACAGAGAAAGGATATTCATGGAGAAAATAGTGAGATGCAAGCAAAGTCCAGAGTTCAGCGAATAGTGAAGTACTGATGTTGGTTTCTTAGTTTTGATAGTTGTGTGAGGTATTAATAGAAGAAGCTGGGTGTGAGGTATGCAGAAACTCTCCATACTATCTTTGCGGCTTGTCTGTAAATTTAAAATTATTCCAAACAAAAAGCATTAGGTTTTAAGAAATGCAACCTTATGGAACAATCCAGTATTTTTGCATGTTCTGATCTAGTAAAAAAAAATTGAGTCAAAACAAATATAGCCATTTAGCCACTATATTTCATATTCTAGATGTTTTAACCTTTATAACAAGATAAGAAAAAAATAAGTAATAAAACCTTTATTGTTATTTCTACATAGATGGTACATAAGTAGTTGTTATATTTCAACTTGTACTTTTCTATATAAAAATAAAATCAATATAGCTATCAGAAAGGAGAAAAATAATCTATATAGATAGACTATGATTACAAATAGGAGTGAGTAATGTATTTAGTCATAAAAATAAATGTACGAAAAGAGCAGTGATTTGCATATTTGCCAGAGATAACTAGTTAGAAAATATAATAGGAAACTATATGTTATAAGATCTTTTTAAAAGATAAAATAAAAGCCCAAGGAATAAATTGAACAAAATTGTGAATGCTCTATTTTAGGAAGCTTATAAAATTTTACTGCGGTATATAAAAGATATTCAAATAAATGGAAAGATGTGGTTTGTTCCTGAATGGACAGATTCAAAAATAATAAAAAATATCAATCTTTCTATAAATTACTTCACATATTTTTACGCAACTCCAATTTATAAAATAGGGGAAAATAAACAATTATTTGTGTTGATAAAGAACTAAAAGTAATCTAAATAGCCTTTAATCAAGGACTAGCCATATTAATTACATCCACTCAATTCACTGTTGTTAAGTAATTAAAATTAATTAGTTAGAACTTTGTGTACTAATATGGAAAGATGTTCAAATAAATTTTCAAATGAAAAACTAATCATAAAGAAGTTCGCATAATATTATCCCACTTATGTAAATATGCACACACAGATGTAATTTGTAATACATGTTTTCTAAAGACACAGAAGAAACTATTAAAACTGGGGACCTGAGAAGAGAGGGAGGACTTTCCCTTTCCATCCTGCACTCTTTTTTCCTATTGAAGCTATTGGCCATGAGCACGTAATCGCTTTCATGTTTTATTATGAACTATTTATGTATTGTTTTTAAAATAAAAACTACTTAAATATGCAGCAAGGATTTTAAAAATTAAAACATTATTAGTATATCATCAGTTATTAAAATATATAATGAAGTTAAAATAATAAAAAATTTATAATAACTTGCTCATTAATGTGATATGCTATAAATGGACAGATCAGTGTTACAGACCAGTGAATCTCAAAACAAATCAAAATATATGTAAGTATTTGGTATGAAATAAAGGCATCATCTGGGAAAATAAATGACCAATAATATCAGGATGGTTGCATAAATCATGAGGGGAAAATAAAGAAAGAGCTGTGCTTTATAACATCCAAAATTCCAAGTATATTAAAAAGTTAAATGTAATAATCATTGAAAAAAAAGACTGGGACCTGACAGTGTGGCTCAGTTGGTTGGCATCATCCATGAAGCAAAGGGTCACCGGTTCAATTCCTGGTCAGGGCACATGCCTGGGTTCTGGGTTCAGTCCCCAGCTGGGGCATGTACAAGAGGCAACCCATCAATGTTTCTCTCTCACATGGATGCTTTTTTCCCTCTCTTTCTCTCTCCTTTCCCCATCTCTAAAAATAAACAAATAAAATCTTTTTTAAAATGACTGGAAGAAAACAGATTTACATAATCTACTATAAAATAATGTCAATACTATATAATAGATTTATATAATCTTAAGATAAAAATTTTTCTAAGCTTAAACCAAAAGCAAAAAGCACAAAGTGGAAGACCAGTAGATTTGACTAAATAAAATGTTTACACTTCTGTTCTTAAAATTGAAAGGTAAACAAGTAAGTGCAATTAATATTTGCAATGTGTATAACAATAAAGAGCACTCAGAAATAAAAAAAATATTAACATTCCAATACAAAATGAATAAAGGATATTAGATGGCAATTCACAAAACACTTCCAAGGATCAATAAACAGATGTTTAAGTTTTCAGTGTCCTTAGTAATCAGTAAAATGCAAATTAAAACTATAATAAATTAGTGTTTTATATCTATCCTATTGTTGCAAAAAATTTAAATATCCAGTGCTGGCAAGAATGTAGCATTTCATACATTTCAGCTGGGCAGTTTACAATTTGTATGAAAAAACTTTAAGTATGCTTGAGTTTTACTGATGCAAACCAACTCCTAGAAATGTATACTAAGAAATTAAGAATGTACATATTTTGTACAAAATATTTATTTATCGAAATATAATTACAATAGGGAAATACTGGAGAAAATGTCCCAAAGTGGGGATAAGCTTTAAACAACCAGAGGACAATTATATTCTATAATTTATATGGAAATGAGAGGGACTACAATAATCATAACACTGTTGAAGAAGAGCAGTTGTATTAGCTGTACTTACAACTCTATTTCTTTTTTAAAGAGATTTCTAGGAAAAATATCACAGACTATTAATAATTTGATAAATATATGTGGTAGGAACATGAGTATAATATTTTTTTCATTTATGTATGTTTGGAATATTTCACAATTTTAAAAATCTCTAACAAAAGTAGACTTGCTCTCAGTATTCCCACTCAAAGGACTGAAAATGGCCCTGGCCACCTTATCAGGTGACGGACACCTAGAGTGGACCATTACTAGCTGGTTACTGTGAACAGAGTGATGAGACTGATGACCTCCAAGGGCACTTTCAACACTAAAAATCCTGATTTCTGTGACTATAAAACTGGAATTCCTGAAACTGGAAAAAGGTTTACAGTAACAAATCTGATTATTGAGGGACAATGGTGAACCCGTGTTCATGTGTCTTACAAATATATAAAAGTGAGGCCCAAGTCATCGAGAATAATCAGAAGGATCAAGGGGGGAAGAGCAAGAAAGAAAGTAGAACAGAAAAACATGAGCAAATCCACCTTGGACCTTCAAGGGACATACAGGGGAGAAAGGGGCGTTAATAAAGGGGAAATTGATGGGTCCAGGTTATGAAGAGCTCCATTGTGAAATACTTGGTTTTGCTTGTTGTTTTGCTTTGATTGAAATAATCTCAGCAACCAAAGTGCTACCGATCAATTGGCCTTGCTGAAGTGAAATGTTCCCCCTGGGCCATCTCATATACTGCTGACGAGAATTCAGATCGGTTCGATCTGTCTGGAAAGCAATTTAGGAATGTGTATAAGAAATTTTTAAATTTTACACAGCCTTTGACCCAGTAATTCCATCCATAAATGTTTTTCTTAAAGAAGTGATCAAAATGTCTTTAAGTATCTGTGTATTAAGATCTTCATTGCAGAGAGCAATAAACATTTAGGAAAATCAGAGAAAATACATTATGTTACATGAATAAGGCAGGGTATTAAAGAGTATATAGACTCAGATTCCATTTGTGTAAAAAAAAAAAAGGAAAGGAAAGGGGAAAAGGGGAGGAGAGAGAAGCAAGGAGGAGGAGAAAGAAGGAGGGACACAAAGGGACAAAGAGAGGAACGGAAAAAGAGCCTCTACTCACCCTTCAACATTAGACAAGTAGCATCACTTTTCTAAATCTAAGCTACCTCTCCTATGAACAATGATTAAATCTTGTACCTTGTAAAAATTAAGTGAGCAAGATGTAGGTGAGGGCTATTTGTAAACTTCATCATAGTATAAATTAAAGGTGTAAGAGATGGTAAAGAAAAAAAAGGTTAAAAAACTTTGAAGGCACAGGTGCTCTGCCCCGGAGGAGTTTTCTTGAGAAAGAGTGAACAGTGAAACTTGGGAAGTCATTTAAGCATTCACGAACTAGTACACACCGAAAGCTCAACAAGGCCTCCAAGACCTCTGACCCTCCACGCTCAGGTGGGTGCTCCTGGCCCTCCTCTCAGTTCCTCTGACCCACGTCCTCCTCCTCCATTTGCCGGACTTCTGGCACATGCTGCTCCCTTGACCTGGAACATCCCTCCCAACCTCACCCCTCCCACTTCTCTTCCTAGATAATTACGACTTGTCTTCCAGAACTCTGCTCAAATGTGTCTCCTTCAAGGACTCCTTCTCAGTCTGGGTTGATTCCCATAATATGCTCTGGTAGAATTCTATTCTTCACCTTTATAGTTCTTTATCATAACTAATATTTATAAATTTCATAATTTGTTTTCCATCTGCCCTCCCAGCCAGAATAGAAGTCATCTTGCTCTCTGACACAGGCCCTGTGCTCAGCAGGGTTAAGACTCTATAAATTGGAGCCAATAAATTGGACAGTCTATTACGACCTGGATATCCACAGGACATATGGAGAAGCATCCCTCTGAGTGCTGAAATCCTCTGAAGAGATTTAAAAACATACCCTTGCCCAAGCCTCACCCCCAGAAAAACGTTTTTTTTCATTGGCCTGGCCAGTGCCTGGGTATGGGTACCAGCTGAGTTCCCCAGGTGATTCGAAGATGCTGCCATAGGTGAGAATCACTGTTGACAGTTGAGGACCAGTCTCAGAGAAGGTGAACATCTCTCTGGTCTGGTCGAGTGGACTCAGCGCAGAGCAGAAAGCCTGAGCCTTGAGAGCACCTCTCCTTCCTTCCCCACCCACCCCGTGTGACGTGTGTCAATGCTTAATGACCCATGTGGAGCAGCGGAAGCCCTAGGACCAGGCTGAGGAGAGGTTTGCTTTTACAGTACCAACACCTGACAGATGAAAATCTGAAGCCAGAGGCTGTTTACATCCTTCCTGCTGTTTTTCTGGCATTCTGCTTTGCTGAGAGAGCAGTTGTCCCTTTTCAGTGATCTTAAGGAGGCCATATTAACACTTGTTATGCTAAACAGAAGCATTTCAGGGTGGAGAGCAAGCACACACACAGCTGGTTGCTCACTTTCATTTAAACTGTTTCTTAATAATGTCATTAGATGCAGAGTCCATTTATCTGTAGCATATGGATTTCCCCAATTTATAAACCATCTCCAAACTGAACCATCTCTCAGCAAAAGCTATTTCCTGTTACAGATGTTATTTCTACCTCACTCCACAACAGACTGGAAACACACCACAGCAGGAGAGTGAGTAGGATCACGTGAGCTCGGGAGGGCGTTGTGGTGTCATGCAGGCCCTTACCACTCAGTGGAGTCCTCAGACTAGCATCATAGATATCACCTGGGAGCTCATGAGAAATGCAGAGTCCCAGGCTTCTGCTGGAATCTGCATTTTCATAAAAATACTTCTGGTGATGCAGGTGCACATTTATAGCTGGGAATCACTGGTTTTAAACTCACAGTGCATTGGAATCACCTGAAGAGTTTTTTTAAAACTTTAATATTTAACCCCCACCCCCAAGCAGTTATGGTTTAACTGCTAATGAGATGTGCAACAAGATTTTTAAATTCAAATGTAAAGCAAAATGTGAGAATCTAGGCCAGTCACCTCTTTTTCTACTGAACAAACTGAAGTCTGGGGAATTAGTGACTCATCCCAGGTCTCACGAGTCAAAACTCAGATTGGATTTGACCGCATGGCAGCAGATCTGGGATACGTGGTAGAGACATGCCCACTAAATCGTGAGATGTTTTTTCTTAGCGTCTGTAGTGGGTTGAACGGTGTCTCCCCAAAAAGATATGTCCGAATCCTAACCTGCTGGTACATAACCTTATTTAGAAAGAAAATCTTGAAATGAGATCATCCTAGATTTAAAGTGGGCCCTAACCCAATGGTGAATATCCTGATGAGAAGAGGAAAAGGCACAGTTAAGAAGCCCACGTGAAGATGGAGGCAGAGGCTAGAGTAACATGTTTGTAAACCAAGGAACACCAAGGATTGCCGACAACCACCAGGCACCAGGAGAGAGGCGTGGGTCCGTGTGTCCCTCAGAGCTCCCAGAAGGACCCAACCCCGAGACACCTCAGCTTCAGAACACTGGCCTCCTGAACTGGGAGAGAGTCGAGTTCTGTCATTTTCAGCCACTCAGTTTGTGGTGATATGTGCCGGCAGCCTTAGGAAACTGATACTGCCCCACTCTGACTTACCTGCTCATCTGGTACCAACACAGGCTCGCCAGAAAACTGTGTCTGCACCCAGCCCTCAACCAAACACCTCCTGCCTGGCACGCCTTCGCAGAGAACAGCCATGGCTCAAAAACACTCAAGGGTTCCCTCATGTTTCTGATGTGAAACTAATGTTTCAAGGCCTGTCATTTACATGGGCCCTGCAAGGAGCCCCGGAAATTTTGTTTTCATAATTTTGTATTCTTAGACTCCCAAATCATATATGCTTCAAAAAAAATTTAAAAAAACTTGTACCTGCCCCAGCCTTAGCTGAATGGTCAAGACACACCGCAACCCAGACTCAACTTCTCTCTCCAAACTCATCTCCCACATGTCACCCACGTGAGCCCTCCCCTTCCGTACTCCCAGAGCATGCTGCCCTCTTCTAATCCGCACCTCAGGCCAGCACTTGGCTTCCCTGCTTATCTAAGTTTTGCTTTCCTCAAAACCTAGCTCAAGGCCAGTTCTGCTTAGACAGCATCTCCTGACCCTCCCCCGGCCAAGCTGATGGAAATCAGCTTTCTCCTGCAAAACTCTCTACTTGATATTGCTATTAACTTATTATAGATTCATCTCCCCTAAACTGAACCATCTCTAAATCTCCAAGCACTCGGGAAAAGAGAGAAACATACCTCCTAGGCAAGACCCACTCTGCACCTCCGTCTTCGTCTCCTTCTCTTTTCCTCCTCTCCCAGATCTATGATTCCAAAGTCTCAACCCAAATGGCAATCCCAAGGCCCCCACACAAGTCAGGCCAGTCACTTTCTTATTCTCTCCACTGTTCTGTTGGTGAAGTCTGAATCCTGAGCTGCAAGGAAACCTCAGTATCTACCTGCAGATCCCAGGGCTACCTAGAATCTCCCCACAGGGTAGGGTCTGGGCATCCCAATCGGGAGCATGCACAGAGTCTAAATCTACCCCACGTATGAGGTGAGAGATGGGGCCCCACCACCACCAGCTCTGTGTCTCCAAACCAAACGGAGGACATCTGGATCCTGGAATGGACACGCCATCTCTGAGAAACTTCAAAAGGAAAAATGGCCTAGATAGCCTCACAGAACGCATTTGCTGAATGAGTACATTTGGTTCCTGGAAGAGCCTAAGAATTTTTTGCTAGCCACCTCACTTTAACGGACAGTAAAGGAAAAGATGATCCTGAAAAGCTAAAATATGTGGGGATGTTGGGGCAAATGATTCGTGTGTGGTCACCTGGGAGCTAGGCTATAAAGATACAGAAAATAGGATAGCGATAGCTAGCTCACATTTGCATTTCTTGTGGTTCCACAGTATTCCCCTAATGACTTGGGTTAGAGTGCTTTCTTTAGCCCACATTTATCAAAAGGATAGTTTGCCATTTCCCCCCATGCCAACATCCTCACAGATACGCATGTCGGATTCTTGTTGAAGCGTTACAGTTTGCCTCAGAGGATAAGTATGAATGACCCAGGAGGAATAAGTTTAAGGTATTATTTATCGTTCATTTGTTTATGCCCCCATCCTGTGGCAGCATAAGGAAGCAGACTTGCTTCTCCAGGTACACCTGAAGAGCTCTCAGTCTAGCGGCAGAAAATCACACTGCATTGCGGCAATTCTGTGTGCACATGTCTAACGGCTATAAAAGAGGTGTAGATCATAAGTACAAAACACTTTGAAAGCACAAAGGAAATAGCAACTCACTTGTTCCTCATGGATGAATCAATCATTCTTCCCTAAACCAAATGTTCACAGGCAGAAGGGAAGTGGAAGATATAAAAAATTATAGAAGAATTACATGAATTCAGAGATTGATTGGATTAGTAGTGTGGCATAGGGTTTGAGTTTATTTCAGAATGTAACAGTTGCATAATAGTTCAATGGTTTCTAACCTTGGTCTTGGTTAGGATAATGAATATTCTCAATATATGTGAGTAAAGGGATTGTAGTTGACCCTTGAACAACAGGGGTTTGAACTGCAGATGCCTATTTATATGAAGATTTTTTTTAAATAAATACAATCAGCCCTCCATATCTGTGGGTTTCATATCCATGGATTAAACCAGCCATGGACCGAGAACAATATTTTCGATTCGCAGTGGAGAATCCATGGGTGAAGAGGGCCAACTATAAGCACTGTTCTATGCCATTTTATATAAGAGAACTTAACTTCTGCACATAAGGTACTCATGAGGGGTTCTGGAACCAATCTCCCATGGATACCAAGGGCTGACTGTAGTTAAGTTTTAGAGGAGTCAAAAGTTATATGCAGATATTGAACTGTACAGGGGTCAGTATCCTTAACCCCACGTTGCTCAAGAGCCAACTGTATACACTATCAACTCATATCTAAGCAGAGGGATTTCAGTTACCAAGAACTGAGGGAGTTAGCATGAGTACATGATTAAATGCCTGAGCAATGACCCTGGACAATAGGGGAGTTGCCTGATTAGAGTAAAGATTCATACTCCACTCAGTAGAACTATGCTTACGTGAAGTATAACCACTGTGAGTCAAATTTTGTCAAAATTAAAGCCCAGTGTCTAATATATGGTTGGAATTCAGGAACACAGAATAGCAAAAACCTAAGTTTTGGGAGTGAACACAGACCAAAAAAAAGAAAAGAAAAAAAATTAAAACAGCAGTGGATTGTAATTTCTATATGTAGTCTAAGTTAATTTTAAGTACAAATTAAGAGGTCTAAAAATGATAGTGCTGGATAGTGTGAGTTTTTATACAGGGTTTAACATTAGAAATCCTTGGTTCAGTTACTATGTGCACTGATAACTATCCAAAACCCTCCTACTTTATATCCCATATTACCTTTTACTTTGACCTTGACACACTAAGCACTTGAAAAAAGAAACAAATAATTATTAGCTAAAGGGTGGCAAAAGGCTTGAAGAAGGAAAGTTAGGGCTACTAGGAATTGACACTAAATATACAGCCAACAAATTCATAGATAATATATACATGCATTTACTCACTATGAAATCATTTGTAATAGCAAAAGATTGAAAACCATCCAAACGTCCATCAAAAGATCAGTTAAATAAACTACAGTACATTATCCAGTGCAGTTTTATGCAAACTTAAAGAAATGAAGGTCTCTAATGAATGAATATGGAATGATTTCCAAGATCTTTATTAAGAGAAAAAAATCAAGAATAATGTTAAATGTTATACTTAGCACATAAAATATATTTCCTTTTATGAAAGAAAAATGTGTGGTAAAGTAAAACATACTTCCTTTTGTGAAATAACAGGGGACAAATATGTATTTTTGTTGTTGTTTCAAAAAGAAAAAAGGAAATATAAGCCAAAATAAATAAAAATTACTTCCTGTGGGAGTCAAGAGGTGGAATGTGGAATGGGGAGGTACAGATGGGATCAAGGATTTTCCAAGTATAAATTTTATATTATTTTGACCTTTAAACTTTAGAAGTACTTTACATATTCAAAAGTTAATATTAAATCAGAAAACAAAACAAAAAAAGGCCTACAACATAAATGGAATATAAACAAAAACAAATTAACCTAAGTGGTTACCAAATTAACATAACTATATTATAAGGTCTGTATTACTCTGAATAACTTTTGAAAATCATACTCTGTACATCTTCAATGTCACTATTCTCTTTGTACAACTATAATTAAGGATAAAAAGTCATGCAACAAAATATTAAGCTTCATTTGGTAAATATATTGTTAATAGCAATATTGTGATTATATTCATGAAAGTATTTTATGTATATTACTAGATAAAGAAAGTAAGTTAAAATAAGTTATTCTACAAACCAAGATTTTCAGAATAAGAGTGCAGAAATATCTACATAAAAGAAGTGAAGGGAAAAACCTATATATTTTTCTCCATATAGAAAATCTACGAAGTTAGATTAGATTTGGAAATATCAACATAAACCCATTTTTTAAAATATCCTTTCCTGAGAAAACTGTATTTGAACAATGATTAAAATAAAATGTAAAAAAAAAAAAATATCCTCTTCCTAGCTCCGCCCACTGAAAGGCCTAGAAACTATGACAGTAACAATGAACATACCTACCTAGCACCCGAATCTTGGTTGGTTTTTATTTTAACTGTAGTAAAATACACATAACATTGACCATCCTAACCATTTTTACATGTAAAGTTTAGTATTGTTAAGCCAGATCTTGGTTTTTAATACCATTCCCCATTAAAAGAAGTCAGGGCTCTAGAGAAACGGCTGGTGTCCGGTATGGGGCGAGGAAAGAAGAAGGGAGACTGGGACACCACGACGTGCCAGAAAGCCAGGAAAGCACTCCGAGACCATTCAGGTCAGATCAGAAGGACACTGGAGCCAACCTGGAGGCACTGCCACGGCCTAAATTTGGGTAAACTTAAGCATCGAGAGTGACTGTAATTTATTGAAACATACTAAATAAATAAAATGCATGAGTCCACAGTGATCCTCCAAGGAGAGAGAGGAGGGGGTAGGAGGCCTGAGAGGAAAGGTCTTCTTTACAGAAGTCCAGATGATAATGAAGAAATGATTGAACAAATATACTTAGAAAATCACCATTCTGCAATCTCCAAGATAATTAATGAGTCAGGTAAGACTCACCAAAAGATGTTCAAACCATTCGGTGAGACGCTGTTGGGAGCAGATGTGCAGCGTGACAAAGCATCGCCCCTCAGATTGCACGGGTGGAAGTGTACCTCACAATTGCAAGATCTTTCAGTCACCACCTCTAACCAAGTGATCACGTGCAACGTCGCTACCAGAGGACAACCTGCTACTCGGTGTCTCCTGATGTGGTGCAAAATGAGGGACAGAGCATCACCTGTAATTTATTTTTGGAGAAACGTTTAACCTGAACCTAATCAAGCCTTTGTCCTAATTCTCATCTTAGAGAAAATACAGAGGATAGAGGAACAGGTTAAAAGGCCATGAAAATATAGACATATCTAGAATGTCTGATATTCTATAAAATACCTACTTTTGCCCCATCCTATATATTTATACATGCGCACGCACACACACACGCAGAGAACATAATGTAAAGTAGATAAACTGACTACTTTGACTGATCTCTCTGATCAATCTAAAACCACCTGAGAGGTGACTAAGAGACTAGTTGATATGCCAGAATATGAGTTGGTGTAGCCTGGAGTTTCAGAAAACTGAAGTATCAGCTTTCTAGAATGGGGTCTCCCCTCTAACAGAAGCTTGGAGGAAGTCCCGTCATTTCTCAACTGCCCTTTTCATAAAATTGAAATTAGAACTGCCAGCCTCACAGAGGGACTCTGAGGCTGAGTCCCTCACTAGTTAACATCTGTAAATACTGAGAGGCTGAAAGCCATGATGAAGATCAGATGTGCACATATCAACACATGCCTGAGGTATGCAGAGAAACGAGATGGGCCTTCCACACATCAGGGCATGGATGTTCAAAGGATTTCATACAAGCAGTGGCTCTTGTGAGGTTCTCTTTGTAACTTGCCTTTCCAAGGGCATGACTGCAGAGAGAGACCTCTGCCAGTGGCACATTTACCCTTAGAGAGAGGCCACATGATGTGGGGAAAGGGCCTGGATGAATATTGTAACTGTCACATGTTTGGCTTAGAGCCTTTGAGCCAGTATCTGGAATAGAATAACCCATTTTCCCTGTGTTGGTTTCAGAGTCGTTTCATTTTTTCACAAGTCTTGGCTAGGCATTAACCAAAGCTGTATAGTTTAATTAAATACATATCAGAAAATGTGGTTAAAACTAACCAGTTCATCTTTCTAGCTTTCCAAAGACCTGTGCTTTGCCTCAGCCCTACCCAGCCCTCATGCATTATTACTGCTATATAATAACTACAGAACCAGAGACTAGTATAAAGGATTTCTATTTTTCAAGGCACTTTGATCATCATCATCTAAGTTAATTGTCCCAATAGGCCGAGCAGAAAATAAGTGAATTTTGCAAGTGAATAAACAGAGGCTCAGCCTCCCCTGGCCAAGGATGTATAACTAGAACATCACAAAGCTGGGAACAGAGTTTGGTCCCTCAGTCTACGTGCCACCACAGCCCTGGGCCTCCCAGCGCCTTGTTTCCAGCATCACACCTAGTCCTGATCTCTACCTACTCCCAAACCGAGCCCACTCTCTGCACCATCAGTGTGCAACCAGCTCCCCTCATGACCCAGGCTGTCCTGTGAAGCTTCACAACTGCTGGAGACTGGTCAGGACATGCACAGGCCCCGCCCCCCCAAAAAAGTGGGGGAGCCATCGTCAGTGTGCGATGGAGATGACAAGATGCCATTGCCCCTTTTCTTCCAGGTCTCAGCCTCCTGTTGGAAGGCGGGGATCAAAACCTTTTGCATGGAAGCATAGAATGTAGATCAAGCAGAAAGCTGGGAGATGATCTAATCTGGTGGTACCCAAACCTGGCTTCCCATTGGGGTCTGCTGAAAAGTTTGTAAAATATAAAATCCCCGACTTTTCACAAAGATGGTGCCCAAAGTAAAGAAGGAAGCCCCTGCCCCTCCCAAAGCCAAAGCCAAAGCAAAGGCTTTGAAGGCAAGGAAAGCGGTGCTGAAAGATGTCCACAGCCACAATAAACAAACAAACAAACTGCACATCACCCCTTCCCAAATAAAAGACATTGCGGCTCCAAAGGCAGCCCAAATATCTTAGGAAGAGCGCCCCCAGGAGAAACAAGCTTGACCACTATGCCATCATCATCAAGTTCCCCCTGACTACTGTGTCAAGCATGAAGAAGATGAAAGACAACAACACATTTGTGTTCATTGTGGATGTCAAGGCCAACAAGCACCAGATCAACAGGCTGTGAAGAAGCTCTATGACACTGACGTGGCAAGGTCGCACCCTGATCAGGCCTGATGGATTGAAGGAGGCATGTGTTCAACTGGCTCCTGAGTATGATGCTTCGGATGTTGCCAACAGAATTGGGATCATGTAAACTGTGTCTAGCTGGCTAACCCTAAATATAAAACTTTTACACTGTAAGAAAATAAAAATAAAAATGGCTGTGCATCACTTAGAGAAATTTTGGTTCAGTAGTACTACAGGTGAGACTGCGAATCCATTTTTACCAGGATTCATTGGGACCCAGCTGAAGGGAGTGCAATGAGCAGCAGCTTGGAGCCACCGTTCCAGGAGCGTCAAGGGACTCTCCAGGACAGCAGACTGATCCCCAGAGATGACAGAGACTTGCCCAAGGTCGCACAGCTAGGCAGTGATTTATAGCTTTCTAATCAAATTCACCAACATTATAACACTGGCCCCTCTTCCAGCCTTATCAGGTCAGGGGGAAGCTGCATGTCCTACTCTTTCTGGGCGAGGGAGATGGGCCTTTTGTGCACTCTAAGCAACCTCTTCATGCTAGTTTGCTATAGCTAACAAAGTACCACATACTGGGCGGCTTAAACAAAGAAATGTATTCTCTCACAGTCCTGGAGGCTAGAAGATCGAGGTGTTGGCGAGGCCAGTTTCTGATGGGACCTCTCTCCTGGGCTTGTAAAAGGCCACTTCTTGCTGCACCCCCCCGCCATGGTCCTGTCTCTGTGTGTGGCTGTCCTATTCTCTTCTTATAAGAACACCCACCAGTCATATTGGATTAGGGCCCTCCCACAGGACCTCATTTTAACTTAATTACCACTTTAAAGAACCATTCTCCAAATATAGTCCCATCTAAGGGATTGGGGATTAGGACTTCAACATAAGAATTTGCAGGGAGACACAATTCAGTGCAAAACACACTCCATACTCCCAAGTACTGAGCTGCTATTTGATTTAAACTAAAATCAAGGTAATTAGGAAATAAAAACTAAGCTCTCAAGTATAATATTAATTTTTAATGGTTTTTAAGGTCCAAAATATCTTTTGTGTTTTTAAGACAATGAAGCTTCTAAGAAATACTACTTTAAAACCCAAGAGTTTAAAATCTGTGTCCAAATTTATTATCAAAGAATGCTATAATTCACAAATAATTAATATTGCCCATCCTTATAAAAATTTGATGGGTTTTGACTTTTAAGAGAAAATCTCTAAAAATAGATGTAGGAAAGGGTATAAAACACCATATCTTGGAACAGCTGTGTTGATGGAATAACAACCATCTTAACATTTCATTGAACAAAATAACCTTTGACCTTGCTTGTGTCTTCTGAAGGCAGAATTCTGAAAGTCAGAAGTTAATTGGCCTGGAAATGATAACATATTTATCAGCAAAATAAACAGAAATAATGTGTGAGTAAAGGCCTATCTGTTCCCATTGTCTCAAATTCCTAAGAAAACACAATGAAATTGACAATCTGTATAGTCTTTGCACCAAAAAAAGAGACACGTTCCCCTCTTTGGGGGACTGAAGACGACTGTGCCAATACAAACTTCTGCTTTTCATCTTCTGAGTAGTCCAGGGCAACAGTGCTATCTCCGACCCTGGGGCAGGGTTTTAGAAGCATTGGATCCTCTTCACAGAAAATTAATTAATGGTGTATTTTCAAATCTTTCCTAAGTGGCCCTTCCCTGATGCTCCCAATCCTACTCCTACCCAGAACTTGCTAATAAAGGCATTCTGCAAGATCAGGCTGTGCTAGGACACGGTGAAGGTCCAGTGTGCAAAGGCGGGTTCTAATTTCAGATTTACCACCTTCTCTATGATTTGGGGTAAGTTCATTCAACTCTCTGGGCCTGAGTTGTCTCATTTGTAAAACTACTGAGTGAGACTCAGTGACCTCTAAAGTCTTTCCAATGACTTACTCTTATTCTTGAGAAAGAAAAGATATGAAATCTTGAAAAATGTACTTAAGTCTTATCTTCCTGCCAGGAGAATGAAGAGATGAAGAAGGAGGAAGGAGGAGAAAAGCAGCAAGAAATGAATGAACTGTCCTCCATGCAAGCATTCGGTAGCTGGAGTACCCTACAAGGGGAGCATTCGACAATGGGGTCCCTGAAAACACACATCAACCACAAGAGGAGAGGTGCCTAAGCTAAACTCAGACTAGAACACAGGCCTTCCGAATCAAAGCCCAGCGTTGTCACCAGTGAGCTGTGTGACCTTCGCAAAGTCACAGAAGCACCTCTGGCCCCCAGTTTCTTCATCTACAAAAGGAAGGAGTTAGAATAGATGGTTTCTCTCTTCTCTGGGATTGCATTAGTGAGACAGCTGGTCTTGTTAATTGATAAGGAAGCAGTTCAAAGAGGATCCATCTGTTTTTAATTAAATTCCATTTGAGACATCTTTATAAATGCTCTGGGTCTAGGAGATAACATATTAGGAGATACTGAGAACATACATATTGAAGCCATATGGCACTATATAAAGGACAAACACAATTAAATAGAATTAAACCAGTGACGGGTGAGAAGTGGGAAGCCTACGCTTTCAGAGATTTGGGGAGGGAGTTAAACTTTATTGGGCATCAAAAAAGTAAGAGAGTATTTTCAGTGGAAATTGGATGTTAGCAGAAATGTCAAATAGGAAATTGATATTCCATGGCCTCTGACATAGTAAAAGGAAGTAAAGAAAATAAGAAAACAGAAGCCAGAGATGAACAGGGAGCAGTGGCTGGGAATGCCATCCACAGGGGTGTGGAGTGGGAGGAAGAGGCACAAAGCCTAAAGCAAGTAACAATTCCTACCCACAATTCACATTTACCCATGGGTTTCGTATTCTGATTTTTGGTTTCTTTAAATCAATAAACTGTATTATTTTAAAGAAGTTTTAGGTTCATCGCAAACCTGAACAGAAAATACAGAGTTCCTCTCTGCCCTCTGTGCCCACACAAGCGTAGCTTCCCCACCATCAACATCCTGTACCAGAAGAGTGCATCTGTTACAGATGATGAACCTACACTGACACATCATTATCACCCAAAGTCTACAGGTTACATTAAGGTCCACTCCTAGTGTGTACATTGGATGGGCTTTTGAAAAATATATAATGGCATGCAACCTCCATTGTAGTATCTTACAGAATTGTTTCACTGCCCTAAAAATCCTCTGTGCTCTGCCTGTTCATCCATCTCTCCCCACTCACCCCTGGCAACCACTGATCTTTCTACTGTTTGCATAGTTGGACCATTCCAGGATGTCACAGAATTAGAATCATATAGTATATGGCCTTTTTTTCAGGGCTTTTTTTACTTAGCAATGTGCATTTCAGTTTTCTCCATGTCTTTTCATGGCTTGACAGCCCATTTCTTTTCAACACTGAATAATGTTCCATTGTCTGGATATAGCACAGTTGACTTATCCATTGGCCTGCTGAAGGACATCTTAGTTGCTTCCAAACTTTGACAATTATGAATAAAGCTGCTATAAATATCCATGTGCAGGTTTTTGTATAAACGTAAGTTTTCAGTTCACTTGGGTGAATATCAAGGAGTGTCATTGCTGCATCATATGGTAAGAGTATGTTTAGTTTTGTAAGAAATTTCTAAACTGTCTTCAGAGTGGCCATACCATTTTGCACTCCCACCAGCAATAAATGGTAATCCTGTTGCCCCACATCATTGTCAGTGTTTTGGATTTTGGCCATTCTCATAGGGATACAGTGGTATCTCGTGTTCATTCACCATTCCCTAAAGGTGTATGATGTTGAACATCTTTTTATACACCCATTTGCCATCTATATGTCTTCTTTAGAGAGGTATCTATTCAAATCTTTTGCCTGTTTTTAAATCAGGTTGTTCCTTTTCTTACTGTTGAGTTTTAAGAATTTTTTGTATATTTTGGAGAATAGTCGTCTTTTACAAATATTTTCTCCCAGTCTGTAGCTTGTCTTCTCATTCTCTTGATCATATTGTTAAAATAGTCAACATCTGGTTAAAATGAACAAGGTCAACTTTGAAGGGGAAAATAAATCACAAAGCATACCCCCTGAAGGGAGGATAATGGAAGGGTGGCCCGTTGGGGGAGAAGCGGAGAACAGTGTGTGGTACAGCCCTGGCTCAGTATAAATGTTCTAGTACATACACCCAGGTGTGGGTAAAAGTACTAAAACTGCTTTCTCACACCATGTAGGAAAACATTTCAGAGCATATACAGAAGTTTCAGAGGGATGGCTGGTAATGGCTAGCACCATTTGCCTTATTTTTCCTTTCTCCTTCCCATTCTCTTCATAACTCATGTAAAACATTTCGCAGGAGAAAAGGAGGAGCTCTTGTTACACAGAATTTAAATGTTGCTTCTTCCAGGAAGCTTTATCTAGCCTCCCAAGTATTGGGTGCCCTGTTTTTGTGAACTCTGTACCGTGCTAATCAGAGACTTCTCACACTTCATTCTGATGGCCTGGACACTTGTCAGAGACCTCAGTAGCGTACAGGTTTCATGAGGCAGGAGCCACCTGCCTTATTTTCAGCTACATTCCCAAATCTAGTACAGTGCCTGAAACATTATCAGCTCTCAACAAATATTTGTTACACAAATAGATGAAGTCTCAGAAGATGAGACAGAGACTCCTGGTATTAGTTTGCTAGGGCAGCCATAACAAGTACCACAAACTGGGAGGCTTACACAACAAAATTTTATTGTCCCACAGTTCTGGAAGCCAGAAGTCTAAGATCAAAGTGTCGGCAGGACCATGCTCCCGCTAAAGATGCTAGAGAAGAATTTGCCCTGGGACGTTCCCCTAGCTTCCGGTAGTTTCATGGCTCGTGGCAGCACAGCTCCAATCTTCACTTGGCATTCGCCATGTGTGTCTGTCTGTTTCCTGGGTCTAACACCCCTTTCATAAGGATATCAGTCAAATTGGACTGGAGCTACTCTAATGACCTCATTTTAAGTTGATTACTTTTGTAAAGACCCTATCTCCAAATAAGGTCACATTCTGAGGCACTGGGGGTTAAGACTCCAAAATATCTTTTGGGGAGAAAGGATGCAGTTCAACACAAAACACTCATCTAGAGACTAACACTTATCCTGTAGGCAGATAGGCCCTTTAAACAAGAGTGTGACATAAGCAGATTTGCATTTTGTAGAGAACATTCTGGGAGAGGTGTGAAAGGTGAAATAGAAGCATTCAAGACTAAGGAAGAAACTGAGGTAGTCCTGGGGAGAAAGGTAGTGAGCCCCAGACAAAGGCAGAAGCACTGGAAATGGAGAGAGAATAGTTTCACAGAGATTTTGACATTGATAGGCAAAGACACAATGACTAGCCCTGGCCAGGAAGTTCAGTGGGTTAAAGCGTCATCCTGCTACACCAAGGTTGTGAATTCAATCTCCAATCAGGGCACATGCGAGAAATGACCAAGGAATAAGTGGAACAACAAACAGCTCCCTCCCCTCCCCTCCCCTCCCCCTCCCCTCCCCTCCCCTCCCCTCCCCTCCCCTCCCCTTCCCTCCCTTCCCCTCTTCCTCTCCAAAATCAATAAATAATTGTTTTAAAGACATAATGACTAACTGATGGTAACTAATTGGAAAGGGGAATTCCTGTTACCAATTTAGAGAATTGCAGAAATGGGAGCAGGTAAAAGAAGAAAAAAATTAGTTCAATATTCAGCTTGCAGGGTTTGAGGTACCTTTCACTCCAGTATCTGTCTCTCTGGATCTCAACCCAGTCAACAAAATCCAGGATAAGTTACAATGCCCTCATCCAGGATCATCTAATGCCAAAGGGATAAATACACATGGATTGCTACTTAACAAAGAGAACCTAGTAATTCTTAGAGTTTTTTACCTGTTTATTTTGAAATAATTATGTAAAAAGTTGTTTTTAAAAAGTCATATCTTTCACCTAGCTCTCTCAAAGGCTACCATTTTACAGAACCATAGTATAATTATCACTCATACTATTAATATTATTAACATGATTAATAACTATTATAATTGGTTGTATAGTCATATTGACATATAATATTAATAATCCACAGGCAACCTAGTAATTTAGGTTTTTTAAGGCAATAATTATTTAAAGAAATTCAGAACAGTTTCTGGCACACAGTAGCCACTCAACAAATACTTGTGAAAGAATAAAGAACTCAATATGTAAAAAGTAATGTTAGAAGGGGAAGTACACTAACATCCAGTGTGTGGCCAGAAGCTGAGTGAGTAAATTTACCTGAGTTATCTCATTTCACCTTCATTCAACTTGTGAGGACAGCAATTTAATTGTCACTGATTTCACAGGAGGAAATTAAGGGTATAGAGTTTTTGCCTGTTGACATGCTGGATGGATTAGAAAGAAAAAAATCTCGAGAGAGATACAGCTTAGAGACAGACTACGGGAAGCACTCTCCTCACCCTCAGAAGCCAGAAGTGTTGAGTGAAGGGCCCATTCTCCTCAGAGACACATCTCACCCAGCAGGATGTACGACACCCCAGAGAACACCTGGTTTTAACACCGCAAACCTGGTCAACCTCTTCAGTTCCATTCAACTCTGAAGCAGTGGTTCTGAGAGTTCACTCTTTTTTTCTTTTTGAAGAAACCCTATCAATTATAGCGCCACTATGCCAATAAAAGTAGGAAAAATCTGTCTTAACGACTCCCATACACTACTTTCCCTTCCCTGGGGCCCCCACGCCCCATCTGCCTGCTGGAGACCATCACACCAAAGCTGTCCCTACGCCAGACCTCTCCCTTCTCCTTCTGCCTAGTCCAGGCTCACCTGCCCTTTGTCCTGTACTTCGAGGCCCCGCCTGGTGACGGACTAATCTGACAGCTACTAAGGGACAGTGGGGGAATGTAACTTCTCTGCAGATTCAACACAATATAGGGCTAACCTCTCGTCCTGGACTAGCTCTTTGCAAACTTTGAATGTGTGATGACAACACAGATAAACACCCACTTCTACCTATTCCTGCCCTTTCCCGAGAACTCTAGGCAGCCTGGGGACCCTAAGGAAACCCTCCGGGAGCCACCTGGGGTTATTCTGTGCCCCAACTATTTCCTTCCATACTTTCCATAGAAAGAAAACTCATTCACACCCTGTTGTAACCTTCAAGGCCCTCCAGGCTTCTAGGGAAAAGAGAAATTCAGGCTAGGCTAACACATTCATGAACATAAATATGCCTCAGAGAAGAAATTTGTATTTCATCAGTTGTGGCTTCCTGGTTAAGAGGTTTGAGATCAAAGAAACAATTCTAATGGTGGAAATGTATTTTTGGTAGGAGGGCCTTGGCCTGTTTCTTCAGTTACATAGTGATTTCTCTTTAACCTCTATTACTCAATGACCCTGCCTTAAATGATGGAGTAGAAACCCTACTGGTTAAATGCAGGGGAGCCACTAAATTAGACTCGGCACAAATGAGACTGATTTTCAAAGGTAAGATGGAACTTAATAGGGACATTATGCAAGTCTTAAATTTAAAAAATACCACAAACAATATGGAGATCACGTGGTTCAGCATCTCCCAGCAGGAGAGGTATGAGGGGTCCAGAGGGTGAGTTGAGCCTGCAGTGCTTTACGTAAAGCAGGGTTCAATAACATGTGTGGGTGGACAGTGTTTTGGAGAACTCCAAAACATACTCAGCAGAGTTCTGAGTCTGTGACCACTAACGTAGGCTTCTCAAAAAACATCCTCCCATCTCTTCTTTTTCAGGGGCTTCATCTTCACTTCATTCCTCTTGATTCTTTCCTAGCCCTGAGTTGTCCAACTCCTTCCCTCTCTATAAATAAGTCTCTGTGGCCACATGTTGAGAGTACTGTATTTTGATAATACACTCCTGTGTATAATACACACCCATGTTCCTGTGTGTGTTATACACAGGATTATTATACCCATTGTTATGTCCAGGTATGTAATCATTATACCCATGTATAATGCACATTCTTATTTTTCCCTTAAAAATATGGGCCAAAAAGTATGCATTATACACAGCAAAACACAGGTAATTTTACTCCCCAGAAAACAAAGATCAAAATACGCATCACTTCTTCAACACTGCTAGTTCTCAGAGGAAAAGCATTCTTAAGTTGTAATACAGACAGCCTTGCTTTATTTCCATTTTGCCAATGACCTCAATGAATAATACTATGAAGATGATGCAGTGATTAACTCTATGTGTTTGACGGATGTTCATCTTTTAAAAGGAAACCAGGCATGGCCTGCAGTGGACTTGAAAGGACTCTCTGGGACCATTACGAAGTCCTCATCCATAGAAGTCACAAAGACAGTTTAAAAAGTACCCCATTCTAAGAAGGGTGCTTAAAACAAATACTTGTTGGGCCCTTCCAACTCTAGAAATACACATATAATTTTAAGGAAAACTACCTTTCTTTTTCACTTTTACTTTTGTCAGAACTTACATTGAATCAGCTTCCACAGAGATACGGAAGCTTAGTCATTTATCCCATAGAGTGACGGTGTATTCCTGCCAGATGCCCTCTTGTTCTTCCCAGCCATGACTAGTTAGAGAGTATGTGAGCCTCAGTGCAAGATGAAAATGTGGACTCCGTGTTCAAGGATTAAGCATGACAACAGCAGAACATAAAGCCAAGCAAGGGGTCCTTGTAAGTGCAGAGCCCCGTGGGAATGCACAGGCCCCAGGCCCACAAAGCCAGCCTTGCTTCCAGCTTTATGAGTCTGCACTATGCTGGTGGAGAGAATCTGAAATCTCCAAACCTTCTACTACCACCAGCCACTTCAGATACAAAAGGTCTGCAACATTAGCCCAAACAGCAAAGGCAAAGGATCCCTACTAATGACATTGTTCAATCCACCCTTCTCCCCGACAATGAAAGAAACAAAAATGCAGGCAAGAGCAGCTGTGTCATGAGGAAAGTGTTCAGTACAACTGTTAGGCATCTGTTCAGCCTGTTTCCTAAAACTGGGACACATGTTGCTTTGGATGGTGGGCTTTAAGTGGGAAGGAACAGATGCTGTCAATTCAGGTATGTTAATAATTTCATCTCAAAATGCAATAAAGACACACAAGCTTCTGGAACAGTTCACTTGAAATTGCCAACAAGCACATGAAAATGAAGAGACAATGGTTCTTGGAGTTCTGTCCAGGGTGCGAGTACACCCAAGAAACAAGAAATGAGAACTAAGAAAATGGATCTGGCCCGCCTACCTACTTCTGCTTTAGAAGGAGACAGCAACAAAAAGCAATGTCAGACCAAATGGGGGCTTGGTGAGTGACATAAGCTAGGCCCGGGAGAATAGTTTAAAATGTCTTCAGTGCAAGTATATCTTTCAATTTGGTTCAAATCTTTATGAAGGACCTGGGAGGAAGTAATTGGACACAAATAGAACAAAACTCAGGGGAGACAGTAGCTGAAGAGAAGAAATTAAAGTGAAACCTGTTTGGAAGCCAGGCAAAAGGGACCTCTGGGTCAAAAGTTGAACACGATTCAGTGATACAGAACAGGATCCTGTATTGAAATGCTCACTTTGTTCTGACTGGGAAAAAAATAGAATTTAAAAGGAAAGGACTAAAGTCCAGTCTCTGATAATATTCAGCACAGAATAATGCTCTTATTGGAGTTCTGTATCTAGTTCTAAACACTCAGCAGTTCCAAGGGCTGTACAAAAAGACTGAAGCATTGGGGGTGGGGGGCAGGGCAGGGAATCCTACCATACAAGACAAAAGGAACTGGTTCATTTACTGCAAAGAAGAAACAATAAAGGTGTGTGCATGTAAAAGGATGTAAGGTTTTTATCACTATCTCTCTTTTCTATTAAAGATCTTTTACTCCAACCCTCACCAAAGCAGATAACAAACTCTGGTCACTCCAGGTATATTCATCAGAGTTCTCCAGAAAAACAAAGCATATATAGGGTCTGTCTGGAAAAAGTCCAGCCATTGTTAATAAATCAAGAATGGTTTGTGCAACATCAGTGTAACCTCGCAGCCAAGGAGAGTGGACTGGAATGCACATGTGTGAACAATGACAATTTCACTGTACTAGTCAATGGGGTGGTAGACACTGTTGGGTGAACATGTACTCTGTGGCTGTCTCATTCAAAATGACTGAGCGAGTAGAGCAATGAATCTGCATCAAATTTTGCATTAAGCTTAATATTCCTCCATGGAAACTATTTGGATGATTCAGAAGGCTGCAGCTATGGGCACCTGGTGATTGGCAGCTTCATCACAACAACATGCCTACTCATGCATTATGTCTTGAGCAGAGTTGTTTGGCAAAACATCAAATCACTCAGGTGACTCAGCCCTCCTACAGCCCAGATTTGGCACCCTGTGACTTCTGGCTTTTCCCAAAACTAAAATCACTTTTGAAAGGGAAGAGATTTCAGACCATCAATGAAATTCAAGAAAATACAATGTGGCAGTTGATGGTGATTGGGAGAACTGTATGGGGTCCCAAGGTGCCTACTTTGAAGAAGAATGAGGTGCCATTGTTCTATGTATAATGTTTCTTGTATCTTGTATTGGCTTCAAATAATGTCTCCATTTTTCATATTATATAGCTGGATACCATCTGGAAAGACATACACACAAACATACACATATATTCATATATATCTTCACATATATCTATATGTATAGATATATACTATATACACACACAGGTAGTTAAGCTTCCATATACAGGGTGTGGCAAAAGTGAGTTTACAGTTGTAAGTAGGCAAAACACAGTTTATTCTTGTATTATTAATTATCACATTATTTTCCATACAAATATATATATATATATATATATATATATATATATATATACACACACAGAGATTTATTATGAGGTATTGACTCATGCAAGTATGGAGGCTGAGAAGGTCTAGGATCTGCTGGCTGCAAACTAGCAACCCAGGAAAGCTGGGGTATAGTTTGAAAGCCTGATAGCCAGAGTGCTCACAATAAAGATTCTATTGTGAGTGTGAAGCCTGAGAACCAGGAGTGCTGAATAGATCAAGATCAATGTCCCAGCTCAACCAGGCAGAATAAATTCCACCTCCCAGGTTTTCGCCCTATCCAGGACCTCGATGGCTTGGGCATTGCCCACCCACATTGAGGAGAGCAGTCTGCTGTACTTAGCCTACCAACTCAAATGTTAATCTCTCCAGAAATACCCTCAGGGACATAACCAGAAATAATGTTTGACCAGCTAACTGGGCACACCTTGGCCCAGTCAAGGTAACACAAAATTAATCATCATACCAGGTATACTCATCATTCCCTAGACACAGGCCTGGAATGTCCAATTAACTCTCCATCTGTTAAAATCCCTGTTCTCCCCCTGGCCAGATGCTGCAGTTGGTTGGAGCATCATTCTGTGCACCAAAACCTTGAGGGTTCAATTCCTGGTCATGGCACATACCTAGGTTGCAGGTTTGATCCCAGGTTGGGGTGCATACAGGAGGCAACTGATCGATGCTTCTCTCTCACACATTTATGCATCTCTCTCTCCCTTCCTCCCGCTCTAAAATCAATAGACATATCCTTCAGTAAGGATTAAAAACAAAAAAAATTAAAATCCCTCTTCTCCTTCAAGCTTACCCACCTGCTATAATCTCTCTCCTCCTACCCTCTTGGCCTTCACAAGAGTGTGAGGTTTGATAAGACTTACCGCATGCTTTATTCATCCCTTCACCCCAAGCTCTTATGAGTATGTGCTCAAAAAATGTTTATTGAATTCATTTTAAAACTAATTCTTGAGAAGCTATCATGGACGGAGTAATATAGTTGATAATATGTAGAGTTCAAAGAAACCGGCCACAAAGGATTCCACTTTCAAAAAGGAGGAAAGAATGAATTTTAAGTCTATAGATCAGTAGCTTCACTTACGTCTCTTAAAATATAAAAGTATTTTTGAAAACATATAAAAGAATAAGATGCTATTTTGGAGCTAGCATAGGTTCACAGATCACAGATGTGTGTGATTCATACTGTCATTATTTGGGATTACTAAATTAATAAACAGAGTAGGGATTATAGGAGATAATACACATAAACCAGTTAGCCTAGCTCTTGACACTAATAGCTCAACGATAGCTATTGGTATTAATATGTTCATTTTAGCAAAGCAGGGCCAGGACCTCAACTTAAAGAGTCCAGAGTTCATTCTCACGATCACAACAATATCCTGCCTCTCCATCACTTCTACAAAGTCACAGAGAGATTGCTTATAAGATTGGCCCAGGGCACCATGCCAGGAAGGATGACTAATGACCACAAATGACAGAATCAAGATTCAGAATACGCTCAACAGGCATGACCCAAAATCTATTGATCTGTAAGATAAAACTTCATAGAAAAAAAATATACAAAGCCTTGCATCTGAATTTTTTAAAAATACAGAAATAAAAAATAGGCAGGCTTAACTTAAAAAGCAGCTCATGTAATAAATTAAGAGGGATTTTAAAGAAAGGAAACTGAGTAAGAATCAACCATGGGATGCTGCATTAACGAGGATCTGGCGTCCAAGCCCCAGGAAGCACCAGTGGCTGCTGCGCATGGTATGATTAGAAGGATGTCAGTGAGCTGAAGTATAACAATGCCGTGTTTAATGTGACTGGGAAGGGACAGAGGAAGAGTCTGTGAGCTCTTAAAATACCCCCAGAATTGTCAAAATGACAGTGAAGAGATACTTCAGAGAGATCAGTGATTGGAAGTGTTACAATTTTATTGGATGGAAGAAGAAATACTTTTAGTCTTTTTCCCATTGCTGCTCCCAGCCTGCTCTCTGGACTTGTTCTTTCTCATCCCTCCATGCAATCTCCAGCGACTCCCATAGTTTTCTGGGCCTTTTAATCAACAGTTTCATGTCAGTAATTAAAACATGCCTCCAGTGTAACATCAAAACCCCAAACTCATTTAAACTTAAGGCTTCTCTCTTCCCCAAGCATGGCAGCCAATAAAGGGAAAGTATGGGGGCGAAGGCGTGGTTAGCTTAGTCTCTCTTTCTCAATCCATCTCCTCCAGATTGTCAGCACCACGTTTCATTCTTTCAGGGTCAGATCCAAGTGGAGAGGATAGTAGAAGAAAATAGCAAAGAGGTAGGTATGGTGGTATGAAGTGGCAGTGTCCCCTTGGGGGCAGAAGGACAATTGGCGGCTTCCTCCAGGGCTCCCTGGACTGAGTCAGTGTCTATCCTCCATTCACAGTTTAGAAGCTTTCCCCTGGCCACCTGCTAGTCAATGGGATCCCTTTGCCTCTCCAGGAAATCCTCCTTCATAGGCTTCCTTTTAAGAAGACCCAACTAGCTCCCTTCTGCAAGAGCATTGGATCCCTGGAAAACTCGTGCCTATGCTGCAGCAGCAGAGAAAGCACAGCTCCCTTCCAAAGCAGGCTCTTCACTAGGTTACCAGGAGTGGCAGCTACAGGCACAGCCTCCAGCCTTGACACATTTCAGTATGAGTGCCACAAACTCCAGAGGACACGCTGGAAGCTCCCAGAATAGTCTCCTGAATCCCTTCTCATTTGCTTTGAAAGTGAATGCCCCAGCACTGCAACAATCCTGTAAAGAAATGTGGTTCTCAAGGCTGGCGGAGAGACAGGTGCTGGGCTAACACAGATAGGACAGGCTTTACAAGGAGGAGTCAGTATGTCCTCACAGGTAGCCAAGCACCCAGCTTCAGCTACTGCAGAATTCTGAGAAAGGAGTTTCATTCTGACATAGCATTACAAAAGTTACAGGGAAGCACATTTCCAGCCAGTAAAAAGTTACCTTTCTAACAAAGAAAAGGGCTCCAGGTCATAAAGTTGTAGTCTATTAGTCTCTAAAATTAGAGTTTCAAAAAAAAAAGCATTATGCTAAAAATAAATAAAATAAAATAAAATAAAATAAGTGTTTGAGCAGAGGTTGTAGAAGAAATTTCTGCACAGAGTGGGAGGTGGGCAGGTAACCTCTAACATCTTTCTTACTCTAGACTTCTATTATTTCTATAGCAGGGCTCATCCTACACTTAAGAAATGCATATATTTCAACAGAAAGTAATCCCAAGTGGTCGGGAAGGAGCAGGCATGAGCGTGTAGCACACAGGGTATTCAGGAGTGCTCAGGGGGATTCAAAAGAAGGAAAGCTCTTGATAAGGTAGGGTTTAGTTACAGAAGTTTTTCTGCTTGTAGTGCTTACCCCATACTTTTATAGAAATTTGGTTTTGGTGTTCTTCACTGCAAAGCTATCCTTCAGAAGTAAACACATAAAGACTTGTCCAAACAAACAAAAGCTAAGGAAGTTCATCACTTCGAGATTTGCCTTACAAGAAATGCTGAAAAGACCTCTTCAAACCCTAATAAAAGGATGTTAATTAGTAACCTGAAATCATATTAAAATATAAAGCCCACTGGTAAAAGGAGGCATATCATCAAATTCAGAATACTTTAATACTGTAATATGGTATGTCAATCACTTGACTTAAGTATAAAGATTAATGGGCTAGACTATTAAAAATAACTGTGGGTACAATAATTTGTTCATGGTTACACAAAATAGAAAGATGAAAATTATGACATCAAAAACAAACGGGGACTTCTGGTCACGATGGCAGTGCAGGTAAACACAGCACTGCTCCCACAACCACATCAAAATTACAACTAACCACAGAACAACCATCATTAAGCACCACCCAGAATGAAGCTGAATGGAAGTCCTACAATTATGGATTTAAAGAAGCAGCAACATCAAACTGGTAGGAGAGGCAGAGACAAGGAACAGGCTGGTCCCATACCCATGTGTTGCAGATAAAAAACGAGAGGAATATCTTGGCTCCAGAAAAGCCCATAGAGGAGCAAGGGGTTTGAACCTCACACAAGGGCCCCCAGCACAGGATTCCAGTGCCAGGAAGACAAGTCCCCGTAACTTCTGGCTGTGAAAAACAGCAGGGACTGAAACTGAGGAAGATGGAAACTTCTGGAGTCCCAAGCAGTTCCTCTTACAGGGCCTGCACACAGACTTATTCACACTCATTCCCTCTGAACTCCAGCATGGGGGGACAGCAACTAGAAAGGCACCACAGACATATACGGAGGAAATGAATTGTTTGGTATCAGGGTGAGAGCTTGAAGGGCAGCTTTCTCCCAGCAGAAGTGCTGGCAGAGGTCATTGATCCTTTGCTGAGCCCTCCTCCCACGGAGCCAGCAGGTGGGTGCCATATCCCAGACTCCATCAACCTGCCTCATACTGTCTTCCCATGCCTGGATTCCCTGTGGCTCTGCCTCACCCAACTTTCAGGCCCACCCAAGCTGTTTCCAGTGCCTCCTCCATACATATGGCTTATCTTGGCTCATGCTTCAGATTTTCCTGAATTCTCTTAAACAAGCAGAATCTGGCCTAGCCCCATACCCAGCCTCAGCATTAGCAATGGCTAACCTTGGTTTGCAGCTAGGCCTCCCCATGGCACCTCCAGACCCAACGGAAGTAACAGACACCTGCAGATTGCTTTGTAGCTTATGCCTGGTGTTCCTGGGCAGAACACAAGTGGTGGTTGACCTTGGTCTGCTCCTCCTGGGAGGCCCCAGAGGTGGGGCACTCAGTGTACAGCTTCAGTCCACATCGAAGCACCACTACCAAACCATCTCCAAAAGCAACACATTCAAGGGGCAGACTCAGCAGGCATCAGAGCCTGCTGAAGGAAGTCCTTCTCTGTGGAAGGGGCTCCTGCACATCTGATCCTCCACTGTGGTCAGAGGTCAATGGTCAGTGGTCACAGCCAGTCTTTGCAATTGACCGGCCTGAGTAAATCCCTCCCATTGATCTGCCAACAACAATCAAGGCTCAACTACAAGAGGAGGGTATACACAGGCCACATTTTGGGCACAACTTGAGTACCCAGCTTGGGTGATAGGGGAGGCTGTGTCCTACAGGACATTTACTGCATTAGGCCACTATATCAAGCCTGGGAAACACAGAAGCTCTGCCTAATACACAGAAATAAACACAGGGAGGCTGCCTAAATGAGGAGGCAAAGAAACATGGCCTAAGTGAAAGAACATAACAAAACTAAAAAAAAAAAAAAAAAAAGACCTAAACAAAATGGAGACAAGTAATCTACTAGATGCAGAGTTCAAAACATTGGTTATAAGGATGCTCAATGAACCTAGCAAGAACTTCAATAGCATAAAAAAGAAACAAGTCAGAAATGAAGGATACACTAATTGAAACGAATAATAATTTACATGGAATCAACAGTAGAGTGGATGAAGCAGAGAATCAAATCAACAATTTGGAATACAAGGAAGAAAAAAACACCCAATTGAAAGAGCAAAAAGAAAATAGAATTAAAAAAATAGGATAATGTAAGCAGCCTCTGGGACAACTGCAAGTGTACCAACATTCACATCATGGGGGTGCCAGAAGAGGAGAGAAAGAAATTGAAAACCTATTTGAAAAAATAATGACAGAAAATTTACTTAACTTGGTGAAGGAAATGGACATACAAATCCAAAAAGTGCAGAGTCCCAAACAAGATGAACCCAAAGAGGCTCACACCAAGGCACATCATAATTAAAATGCCAAAGGTCATAATACTATATGCTTCCCTTCTCATACTCCATTCCACCTTCTTCATTCCCTTTCTTATTCATGATGTAAATTTTACTTTCTCTCTTCACATTGCTCTGACTCCCAGTTCTTATTAGTACTTCCCCCTCTACCCTCTCAACATAATTTTTCTTTGAGTAAGTCGTCTCATATTTGCTCTCTGTTCTTATGATAGTCTTAATCTCTTTACACCCTTATTAATATTGGTCCATTTGCTGTTGATAGTGGGATTGCTGGGGGCGAGTTATTTTTTGCAGGTGTGGGTTTGTTTCCTGAGCTCTGTGGTTTTGTTCTGGCAACACCAGCACAAAAGCAAACAAGATGTGGTGGGTGGAGTGAACCTCAGTCAACCGGCTGGAGGAGAGAACCCACCAAAGAATGACCCAACAAAAATCAAAACCCAATTACATCCAGAGGCCCAACACAAACAGCATAAAGGGCATCTCAAGAGCATCAAGTTCAGGAGAGGGAAAATGGAAACAACTGTACTTGAACAACAATAAAAAAAATTAATGCATATACCTTGCAGGAAAACAGCTCTTGGGAGATCTTAGTAAGGAAACATCAACTTCATAGACAAGCACTCGTAGACATTTAATGCAAAACAAGATCAGAAGATGGAACAGAGTAGAAAATCCAGAAACAGCCACACACACATAAACAACTGATGTTCGACACAGGCAAAAAGGCAATACAGTGGAGAAAGGGCAGTCTTTTCAGTAAATGGTGCTGGAACAACCTGATAACCATATGGGGGAAAATGAACTTCAATCCATACCTGCAGTAGGCAGTCTAACTCCATCCCCAAGGTAGTCACACCATCATCCCCAAAACCCATGAATATGTTAAGAGAGTGAAAAGACAAGCCACAGACCAGGAAAACATTGTCTGAAAATCATGTATCTGATACAGGACTTTTCTCTAGACTATAGAAAGAACTTTGAAAACTCAGTAATAGGAAAACAAACACAAACAAAAACTTGGCAAAAGGTTTACTCACTTCGTCAAAGATATACAGATGACAAATAAGTACATGAAAAGATGTTCAAAATCGTTACTCATAGAAAAATGAAAGGTAAAACCACAAGGAAATACAACACAAGTGTTGGCAGAGATGTGAGCAACTGGAACTCTCATACAATGCTGATGGGAATGTAAAATGGCACAACCACTATGGAAAAGTTTGGCAGCCTCCCAAAAAGAGAAACATATACTTACCCTATGACCCAGCCATTCTACTCCTAGATATTTACCCAAAGAAATAAAACCACGTCCATACAAAGACTCGTAGATGAACACTCAATAAGCAGCTTTATTTGCAATAGCCCCAAACAACAAGCAACTCAAATGTCCATTAACAGGTGAACTAATAAGCAAACGGTGGGACACTGATGTAATGAAATACTACCCAGCAACAAAAAGGAATGCATTGTTGATAACAGATAAATCTCAAAATAGTCTACGTGAAAGAAGCCAGACCAAAAAAGGACATTATGTGTGATTCTTTTTTTTTTTTAATAAAATTCAGGGAAATGCAAACTAATGTATAGTGACAGAAAGCAGATCAGTGCCTAGGGGAAGGGGCTGTGGAGGGGCAGGAAGGAGAGATTACAAAGGAGCATGAAGAAACTTTTGAAAGTGATAAATGTTCACGTCTTGATTGGGATGGTTTCATAGTTGTATACTTATGTCAGGACTTACCAATTTTTCCACTTTAAATGTGTTGTTTATTGTATGCTGTTTATACCTCCATAAAGCCGTTTTTAAAATACAATAAATATTTTAAAAATACAATAAATATTTTTAAAATAATAGGCAGAGTCACACAGAGGTGCTAACGAGTTATATTAGCCAGACACCGCCAAATAAGGGTAAGGTAAGGAGGGTTCTTTGGCTGTCCTGAAAAGGTATGCTGAGTTAAGTGAGGGTGCCAGCCACGGAGAGGGGTAGAACTGCTGTCTTCTCAGGTCGAATGAGGGGTGTAGGCTGGGGTACGGAATGAAAACCTTTGGGGTAGGAAAGACAGCACCTCGGAGAAGAGTTGGAGGAGAGATGCTTGACAGTGAAGCCCTGACAGTTTCTTCGTCCTCCCTTACTTCCGCCCTGTTATGGACCCCTAGTGCCGAATTTCTAAGTCTAAATTTGTGTGAGCAGTTTGTTTTGTACTGCGTGGTGTCCCACATGTAGGCTGCGACATTCAATCAATAGTAAAACTAACCCCTTACAATCAGTACTCAGAAATTACCTCGCCACGACAAACGAGGAAATGACGCAACAGGGAAACCCCGAGTCAGAAACCCCTGTAAACCATAGCCTGCACCAGAATCCAAAGTTCCTCCCCGGCCCGCCACGCCACGCCCTCTGCGCAGCCGGGCCCTTTCCTTCCGGATAGGCTCCCGAGGACGGAGCGAGAAGCGCCGGTGGCCGGGGCCCCGCCCACGGTGCGCGTCACCGCGCCACAGCGCGCAGCCGCGGCGGAGTCGCTTTACGGCCAGAGAAGAGGGTTGGGTCCTAGCCTTGAGGTAGGAGGCCGAGCTGAGGGGCGGGGAAAGAGGCCTTTTGGGGCAGGTCGTAAGTGACGGCGCAGGTGGCGCGACAGCAGCTGGAGGGCGGAGGAGGCGGGTTTGTGTTTCCCGGGCCGAACCGGGTTGTGGGGGGTGCGGGGCCTGACCCGGGGCCGTAACTAAAGCCCCGCGGTGACAGCATGGGTGAAAAGGAGTGGGGTGGGGGAGTCCTTGGGCTGCCTTGGCCGGCGGGTGGGTCTGAGGGGCTGGTGGGCTGGAGTCTTGGGTCCAGGCCGGGGATCTGACGGTGGTTGGTGTTCCCCGAACCCGCAGCGGGGCCGGTCCTGTCCTCGCCATGAGGCCGCAGCAGGCGCCGGTGTTCGGGAAAGTATTCATTCAGCGAGACTACAGCAGTGGCACACGCTGCCAGTTCCAGACCAAGTTCCCCGCGGAGCTGGAGAACCGGGTACGCATCCTAGCACCCCGCACCTGCGCTGGGGCGAGAGGAGACCACCCATGGAAGGGAGGGGGGACGGACTGAATCCCGGGCCGCGGAGTGTCTCGCGGCTCTGGGTAGGGGCAGTCGAGGAAGGGGCGTTGGCCGCAGGTGTACAAAGAGGGCCCCTAAGCAAGACCTGGTGTTTGAAGGAGAAATAAGGCCAAGCCTCCGGGTGTGATGACCTTAGAGAACTTCCGCTGTCCAGTGCCTGGGGTCTGTACCCAGTCGTCTTCCCCTGCGGTCAGCCACCCCCACTCCGAGTTACTGACAGCAGTGAGGAGGAACTAATTCCTGAGGCTCCAGGCCGCCGAACTCATCGTGTTGTGAGCTATGTATTCCTCCTACCTCACCACGCAAGAGGAATCATCATTCTCGTGACTGGCGTTTGTAGCCACTGTGCTGGACGCGCTCTTGGGCGGAAGGGATTTATTAAATGTGCCAGACGGTGCAGACAGGCCTTCTTGGAACCTGAAAAACGTGGAGCGTTAGATGGGCCTGGACAGGGAAACGCTGAGAACAAGGCCTTTAACTTTGTCACTCCCAGTCAGGATCCCTGGGAGCCGCCCCTGCTGTGTTGGCTTGTGTATCAAAATTGTCAGGACATAGGTCCTTGGGCAACCCTGCATACACAAATGGAAGAATGGGATGTTTCCCCTTCTTCATACTTAGACAAAAAAAAAAGTCATTGATCTTATGTTGAAGGTACAACGAAATGAGCCGTTTGAATGGGGTGTTTTCTTGTGCCCACATCTGTTCACCCAGCCAAAGCGAAACTCTTTGGACTTGAGCCGTGTTACCTTACAACTGTTTACTGTTTAGAAGTCCATTTCTGCCCAGATGAGAGCAAGTTTTGTGGCTTTCTTCTTTGACAAGGAAGGTGAGGGACTGAGAAGTGATTAGGCATGCTGTGGGTGTGGGGTTAAGAAATGCTGGTCATGGAATAATGGGTGCGTAGGTGAGTCTGTACTAGAAAAATGTGTAGCCGTCGTTTAAACCACCTGTAGCAAGGTAGGTTCTACCTGACTGCCAAGGTTGGAAAATCAACAGGGATCAATTACAGGGTCCTTCAGGTTGATTTATAACCTTGGGCAGGTTAGTGGCCCAAGTAGGTTTCTTTAAATGCAAATTAAAGATCAAACATGTCTCATAAAGATAGTTTGTAGATTAGCTTGCTTGTGAAATGCCATATGAATGCTGCAGTTTGTTGTCACGATGTTATGAGTTAACTCCGCCTGACACTAGTTGGACATTTCCACAGTGATGTGAAGAGTTAGAAATTGAGCCAGTTGCCTACGGTCTAAAGCTATGGAATGTTGTTTCTAAAATAATTTAACATCACACTCAGCATGTTTTACATGTTAGGACTTAGGTGAAATAGGTCAAATGTTTTTAACCCTGTTTTGGAAATTCTGGCTTGCTGTATTTATGTTCTTTCAAATCAGAATGTAAACTGTTTTTCGCCACACTTATTTGGGTGTTACAAGATTTTTTTGTCAAACTTGGAGCTCATTTGAGATGTATATATACATACATATATCTGCATAATCAAGCATTAGTCTTCCACTGTGTGTGGTAAAGGCTTCATTTTATAGTTGGAGTACAGAGTCACAATATAGTCACAGTATTCCACTGTTTCTTACAGGAAATTGATGTTTCTAAATTCTGGAGTCCATTTACTTCTTTGACTTCGCGGAGCCCAGAATTGCTTGTGATTCTGAGTACTGTATAGAATGTTATATGGTGCCGTTCAATAGTGCCTTTGATTTTTTTTTTCTTTTTAAATGTTTGGGTTAGAACACTAGCTTATACTTTAAAGTACTTGGGAAAGCTTTGATTTTTTTTTCTGTGTTGAGATTAAATTTAAATTACAGGTTTAAATTTTCCTTGCTTGTTTGATGGAAAATTGAAAGGTTTCTCTCTTTGTTTCTCAACTAACCCTAGAAATTGTACTGATTGCTGTGCCACCGAGGCTGATTTTCCTTGTGTGAGGGCATCACTCTTGGCAACTTAATAGAGGAAGGAACTAATGCACAAGTGTTTTGTATTACTTTAAAGCATTAAACATACACACATTTGCGCCCTTTAATTTGAGGGTGAGGACAAATTCTCTCTGTTAACAAGTTTACTTTCTCCATTGCCTGTTCAAATGTAATACTTTGATGCCTAAGTGCTTTGTTGCCAGGACAGTTCTTTAAAGCGAGCTTTATTCTCACTTTACCCAAAATACAGACATTTCTCTTCTACCCTTGGTCTGGGTAGAAGAGAAATGAGCAAACTATAATGGAGGCATGTTTTCCCCCTATATACCTTTAAAACTGTCTCTACACCTGGTCGGTAAAAATTACCTTTGACTTCTGATTACTTTAAGCTTCCGTTCCATGCGTAGATACCACGTAGTTCAAGAAACAAAAATTCTGGGAAAATGAGCCTGAAGTCCTGATTTCATTGTGCCTTTCGATGTTTATTGATCCAAATTTGTATTTGGCTCCACCTTCACGTATCTCCAGACTTCGATACAGCTCCTCTGTCAGTGTCCAAGTCCTTGGGAGAGAGCACTGGCGGCTGTTCGTGGCGCCTGCAGAGAGTGCAGTGGCAGTGCCCACACTTGTTTGGCTGGGCCCTTGCCAGTTACCTTGTGCCTTTACTGCCGCCTACCATGCTTTTTACTTTTTTCCTCTTTTTAAAAATAACCTTCTGAAGAAATGCTTGACTGGTTTTTACCTTTATTTCGTTTTTCTTAACCCTTTTTTAAAAAGTCCTTCACCTGAATTTGTTTGTTTGTTTGTTTGTTTGTTTGTTTTCATGATCTGTGACTTACCTCTGCCTGCAAAAGCATTGCAGTCCTGGGATAACTTTGAAGAATTAATGTTGCTGGTATGATCAGTGAGTCTGGTCTAAAAGAAGTGTTTCTGGGTTGGATCTCATGGTTTTGAACCATACTGTATCCAAAAAAATGTAAATAATTCAAAGAACTTTATCAGATCATAGCATTGTAGGTAAAGCAGAAGTGAGTGTTTGAAATTATTCAGATTTTTGCAGATTTACTGATAGACAAACTGAAGGCATTAACAGGCTAATTAGGTGGAGAGAAAAGTTTACCTTTAGTATTTGTTCACTGAGCTGTTGCCTTAAGTCTCTTTTCAGGGAATGAGAATTCTAACATAGGTTCCGCAGATGGCCATTCTTGACAAACCACATCTTCCAGTGGTGGCTCAGGGAAGGAAAGCTGCCCTGGCTCCTGGCACCATTGTCACCCATCCAGCCCTTGTCAGAGACACTAATAGTCTGGGAGGTTAAAAGTAGCTCCTTTTGAAAAACACTTTAAAATTTACACTAAACTCTGTCGAGCCATTGACTGATTGTATGCCCAGAGTTTATCACACAAAGGACAGAACTATGATTACTACTGCTTCTAACCTAAACAGTTTTAATAGCATAAGGGTAATGATCATAAATTGTTTTATACTTTAAAAAATTATGTTCTTAGGAATATTTTTTCTCAAACTGTATATTGAGGTCCTTTGACCTTCTTTCTGGATCTGTTTCTATAAAAAGACTTCATAAAAGAGAATTCATATATGAATAATACGAGTTTTAATATAAGGGAGATAGAGATAGTAAGACGGATTAATTGTGCTTTGTTACCAAGAATGATAGTATTGGATGAAAAACCCTACCAACAGACCTTGAAAGTCCTAGGGTAAAGTACTGAGATTTAAAATCTACAAAGTACTGTTAGAAGAAAATAAAGTGATATTGGCAGAAGAAAGTAAAAGCAGATGATTAGAGTGAAAAATGAACAATAGTAGTGTTAATGTAAATGTAAGATAATGGTGTCACTGGATTAAAAGAGGTAATGGTAATGACTTATTGGGAAGAGTAGTGTGGTAGTTTGAGATTTTTGAGTTCATGGTGAACTTTCAGTACCAAATAGTTATTTTAAAACTGATGGGAGCCCTGACCAGTGTGGCTCAGTTGGTGGGGGCATTGTCCCATAACTGAATGGTCACGAGTTTGATTCCTGGTCAGGGCACATGCTCATGTTGTGGGTTCAGTCCCCAAGCACATACGAAATGGCAGCCAGTTGATGTTTCTCTCATTGATGTTTCTCACTCTCTCTCCCTACCACTCTATCTAAAGCAGTGGGGGGGGGAAATGTCTTTGGGTGAGGAATGAATGAATGAATGAATAATGGATGGGATATTAAGTAAACAGAATATACAGAAGATGATTTTCATGATTTCCTTTAATACTGTCCTAATTTATACCCTTGTTACCTCTCTCCTAGACTGCTGAAGTAGTCTCCTGATAAGTCATTTCTTTGTTTTCCTTTTCCAGCCTTTCTGCTGCCATTTTCATAGAACTTGTACCCATTGATCCTTCTGCTTAAAAAGTCATTACTTCCCTTTTTTGCCTTGTGAATGCCTGTGTTTAGTTACTCAGTTTAACACTACCTGCTCTTTCCAGATAAAGGGAAGGTCTCCTGTCTCCCCGCCGCCACCACACCATACTTTTATACTTACATACGCCTCCGTCATATTACTCTGTCAATTTATTGCATTTTTATGTTTACAAACTTGTTCTGCTCATGTAACTGAGACTGTCCTGTAAGGTCTGTCACAATATGTAATGGTAAGTGCTCAGTAAATATGAATATAGAATTGAAGATTGAAGAATTGTATAATTTAATTTACGTGAAATTCAGTATAGAGAATTTTTAAAAACCACATTGAGACTTAAAGATATCCAGTGTTCATGGTAGGGATAAAATTAAACACTAAGCAGCTTCAGTAACTTAGGTCCACATTTAATCATCTAAAAATTGTTTGCCAATTATTGGATAAGAATTTTGATAAAACAGCAAAATAAATTAGTGATAGCAAGCATTTGTGAGTAGCCGATCTTTTTTTCCAAAACTTACTTTTAAATTCTTTCCTGTACAGATTGATAGGCAGCAGTTTGAAGAAACAGTTCGAACTCTAAATAACCTTTATGCAGAAGCAGAGAAGCTTGGGGGCCAGTCATATCTTGAAGGCTGTTTGGCTTGTTTAACGGCATACACTATCTTCCTGTGCATGGAGACTCATTACGAGAAGGTAAGGCTACCTTTGTTTACGTAAAACCTCTTCAAATCATGAATAAGGTGCATTTATCACATGTTTATTAGATGACAGTTACCAAACTGACATTTATAATAATAATTTGAATTTTGTTATTGCTGCCATGTTCAGAACACATGAAAAAGAGTCCTGCATCTTTCAGAAATAGATCAAAATTGATATGTCAACTTGGAGTTAATGTATCAGTGTTCAGATTGGCTCACACTTCAGAAGAATGTAAAAAAAATCTATGTTCTCATTCTACCCAACTCTCTGAGAATCTTTTTACTTTATTTCCCTAAATTTCTATCTTAAGTTCTGTCCCTTCACCTGAGTTCTTTCCAACTGCCTGCTAGACCCAGAGTTACTGGCTTCTCAACTTAGATTCCAAAAGTCAAACCTCACCCCTCTCTTACTTTGTTTAATATCACCTGTCTTTTCAGTACCGTCGTTAGGTGAGGGGATAAAGAAGAAAGAAAAATTTATTAGTTGTCAGGGACTGAAATATATTCCACTTTCCCATTCGTCAACTTTTCATGATTTCCTCTCATACTGTCCTAATTTACGCCCTTATTTCCTCTCTCCAAGACTGCTGAAATAGTGTCCTGACAAGCCATTTCTTTGACTGTTTTCCCTTTCCAGCCTTTCTGCTGCTGTCTTCATAAAGACACAGCTTTATTTCCCTAACACTCCTGAGTCAGAGACTTTCCCTGTCTTTCCATCTATTGCCACTGCTTAAAGTTCAGGTTCCTTCTCAAGCTAACGTCCAGATTACCTTTTCAGGTCGAGCCCCCACCCTGTCCTCACTTTATCTTTCAGCCAAATTCAGTTACTCCCTGGTCACCACACATGGCCTCCAAGGTTTTTCTCCACCTACAATGCCATTCTTCCCATGTTCAAATCTCACCAGCCCCTTATGCCCCACTTTCATCTAGCTTTTCCTTATTCTTCTAATTACAGTCTTTTCTTTCCTTGGTATCCCTACATTTTATTTGTATTTATTTTCTGGCAGTTACCTCTACTTTCAGAATGTAATTTTCTTATTTGCCCATCAAGTGTGTATTTATTTTTCTTGAGGTCAAGGATAGCACCTTAACTACTTTGTATCCCTCTTCATGCCTAATACCAAGCCTTGGGTATATCAGGCACTCACTGAATGTGTGTTAAATGAATTAATTTAAGTTAATCACAGTAAGCCCCTAATATGTCATAAAATTCTATGTTTAGAAAATGAAATGCTGTACTGATATCTATATTATACCCCATGTAACAGAAATGTCCCTGTGATTGTCTTATACTCCACGTAGTAGAGAGCAGATACAGTTGCAGCTGAAATATTTTGAGCTAGTGTTACAAAGGTATATTTAATAATAAAATACAGAGAAGCAGTTAGCTTTCATTCCTGTTTAACATTCAAGATCCGAAGCTATAAAGGATCAGTGCCGGCTTTCAGTCTGTTCTGTCGTAGCAGCTTCCCTTTATTAATACATTTACTCGGTGAAGGGGGCGTGATTCGTTCATTTGATAAATATTTGTTGAAAGCCTACTATGTGCTAACCAGTATGCTGGAGATATAACTGAATAGGGCAAACGTGGTTGCTGACCTTGTGGAACTTACAATTTAGTGGTAGCAACTGGTACTAAGGAAACAAAACCAACAAAATTATAAATTGTGATCATTACTTTAAAGAAAACAAACTCTTCCTGTTATAGAAAATGATAGGAGAGACCTAATTTAAATTGTGTGGTCAGAAAAAGGCTCTGAGGAGTTGAATTTAAGCTGCTACGTGAAGGATAAAAAGCCTGGAGCCATTCAGGCAGAGAGACAGGGACTCTGTGCAAAGGCCGGGAGAGCTTCCTGAGCCCTGGGAACTGACAGAGGCCAGTGTTGAAGGAGAGGAGTGGGGGAAGCAGTGTCTAGAGATGAATCTGGAGAGGTAAGGAGGAGCTGCTTATGCAGGAGTCTACGTAGGCCATGCAAGGGAGTTTAGCTTTTATTTTCAGTGCAAGGGGAAGATGCTCAAAGGTTTTAAGCAAGAAGAATATAATCAGATTTTCATTGTAAAAGGATCTCTTTGCTCTGTGAAAAAAAATTATAAAAGTAGGGAAACCAATTAGGGGGCTCTATGGAAGTCCAGGGAAGCAATGATAGCTTGGACAAGGAACAGAGTAGTCGAGGGGGAAGGGTGTGAGCAAATTCAAGGGATATGTTGGTGAGAGAACCAAGACTTGATGAAGAGCTGAATGTAGAAGGGGAGGGGAGATTTAAGAATTCATGTAGATAAAAACTTTCCAGGGTGGTCATTTAAAGAAGTATAAGATACTGCCAGTTTAAGTTAGAGACCCATTCTCCAGATGATTTTATTCATACTTAGTGGAATATCATATACTTGAGTTGTCATTTCACTATAGCTTTTAAATTTGTTAATATTTAACTTATTTAACCATGTGCATTTGCTGATACAGATACAGGTAACTCCTTCTGATGTTAATTGTAAAAAGAAATTGGTAATTGGGTGACAGCCAAGTCACTTACTAATTATGGGATCATGGACAAGAGAGATTACTATTACTCTAAGTCAGGGTGCTTTCAACTATAGAATGGGTCTTAGCATTAGTAAATTGCCTCACATGTGGTAGATGCTTAAAAAGAGTGTTTTCTAAGATAGATTTAAGAATTAAGTTAGCATAAATGTGTGTTTTAATCAGCTTTTGTGAAGTGACATCAATGATTTTTTAATTTGAAGTACAAGTAATCTTTTTTTAGCAGCTGGTAGCTTATTTAGCAGCTCTTAATTAAAATTCTTTGGATTATTAATCTTGGAAGGCAGTTTTCAGTATCAGAAATAGTGGAAATTGATCCCAATATATGTTTTAACTTGGTTTCATAGGCAATAGATAAGGTACTACATCATAAGTCTAATCAAGGTCTCTTTGCAGAATAACTTTTACAAAGCCAGTAAAAACCAAATAAACTTAGTCAAGAAACCAAAATGTTAAGACATGGCCACATTTTTTAAATAGGTGATTTTATCTTAGAAACTGGACATGAACAACTAGATCATGAAAAGCCAGTAACTGGAATGCTCATAGTTAAGATATAATGTACTGATACTTTTAAAAGAAAACTTTTTAAATGTGTACTTGTATAACAACAACTACCCTCTCTCTAGTTTGTGCCTTAGGAATTTTTGTGCTGTAATTTCCTACTTATGAAAAAAAAAAGGATTGAGTCATTTAGTCTTTATTGTTTTAAACACTAAAGTTTCTGATTTACAAACAGTAAGCCAAACCTAATAGTGCTTATACTTTGTCATGTGGGTTAAATTTTTTGAAGTTGTAAATAGGCCTTTTAAAACTCACTAGAACAATCACACATTTTTTTTCCTATAATGTGCTTTTTATTGATTTAAAATGAAAATAAAGACTTCAGTGTTATTTCTCTATTGTTGCTGCCCATTATAATTAGGGAACAAATGGGGCTGTAGCGGTCCTCTCGGTAGCTGCCTGCCTTGTTCGTCAGCTGTAAAACACCCCTGCTGCCTGTGTGCCGTCATCTGTGAAAGGAGCACAGTTAGAAGAAACTTAGATATTTTCTGAAAATAGCTGTGATCCTGGTGTTCTCACTTAGCCTCACTGAGGATTTTTCCTCAAGGATCTAGGAGGGTTTTGCCATTTTAATATTCTCGATGAGGATAATAGTCTTTTCTGAGGTTTGATTGTGTTTAGCTTTATAAATATTATACAAGTTGAGGTTTATTGAGGGTTTGAAGATAACAGATTTAAAGTATGAATAACATATCAACATAAGGTTTTTCGGGAGTGAGAATGGTGCTTTGTCCTGTCTGCAATGCAGTTTGAGTTTGCTCATATTAATGCTTTTCTGTTGCTAAAGAGACTTAAGAGTTTAAAAGCACCTTGTTCAGGACCTTCACCAAAATAGCATAAGAGGATTTGGAGTTTATACAAAAAGAAAACTGTTTTCTTTCTAAACTGATACCCAAGTGCACGTGAATATTATTGAAATTTAGATAAAAACCTACACAACAAAGTTGTGCTTGAATCAAGTAAAGGAATGCTATTTCTTTGCTAGTAACCTGTCCAGGGAGAGGGGGAGGACCGCTGTTCTGAAGGAATCCTTTCTTTGAAATCAGCCATGCAGGCATTTTTCTGAGTGTCCTCTTAGTATAAATGGACCTCAGTAAGGGGAGATTGACTCGCCAGTTTTTAATTCTGGCAGGTGAGCTGAGAAGGAAGTGGAGAGAAGATTGAGGGTCCTGAGTTGGGTACCTTAAGGGGCTACTTCCTTCTATTCATTGTTTTAGCATGATTGACAAACTCTGATAGAGGATGTCTTAAGTTTTGTTTTGTTTTGGGGGGGGTTCCCCATAAAGACCAAACACTGCTCAAATTCTTTAAGAGTTAAAAATAGGAGAGTGAAATAGTATACTTAATCTACTACATAAGGTTGCTCTTTTAATACTACCATGCTCTTTTTTTAAACAAAACATTAGATTGTATTATTTCCAAAGATGTAACCTGAATAAACTACTTAAATTATTTTTTCCTGCAATAAGAAAATCTGTTATATAAACCACATACAGTTTTAAATTCTAAACCAGTTTAGATTAAAGCACCTAAATTGTAACACCTTAAAGTATTTGTTTGACCTGGTACATTATAGACCCACTCTTAAATCATTTCTTAATTTCCAACCTTATTTTCATACAGTTCTTTTTTCCCTTTAAGTTATGATCACATTTATCTGTGACTTTATCATATGCCCATAGTGTGAATTTAAGAAAATATATAGTAATTAAAGAACTGGATCAAAGGCTCTTTGAACATTAGAGCCAGGAAAGGGTTCTGATGATTTTGAATCTGAAATAAAACATGTAACTCTTTGATTTTGTATATAGCTAATAAGATTTATTTTTCTTTTAGCTTATCTGTCTCAGAATTGCCTTTATTAAAGCTGGAGATTTGGCAATTTCCAGAAGTTCCTTTGTATCTTATCTGGTTTTTGTCTACATTTGCTTTGACTTTTACAACCTTAATACTAAACTTATAAATTGAGGTTCCTGTCTAGGACAGAGTAGCACTACATGCAGTCATGGAGATGATATAACACACTTGTAGTCCTCAGGAACTTCATGGCAGCTAACGCCCACGTGCTTTACAGAGGAAATAAACTGTTCAGTTTTAAGCTAACTGGACTACCTTTTGTTATAGGCCAACTTTGTATCATTACTTAAAATTGATGAAAATGTACAAAGGAGGGAAGCAGCAGTTCTTAAGTGTTAAAGGGGACAGCCAAGAAGTTCCCTTGGTGTTAGAGGATGTCACATTAACAACACTTAATGGGTAGGGACAGAGAAAAGCACAACTAACCGTTGTGTGTATAGCCTCCACTTACTTCTCTACATCCAGGATTGAGGTGATAGGAGGTAAGAGAAGGGGGGTTGGGTCTCAGGCTCCTGTATGCACTTCTGCTTACACTGCACTGAAGGGATTGGTGACTTAGAGTCCATCATGCTGTGCTAGATGTTGTATGCAACTGGTGTGAGACAGGTAATCAGAACTGCATCCCTCCATGTGAATATCTGTGACTTACTTTGAAAACTAATTGCACTGCCTGAAGATGTTGAAATTCAGCTGATACTTAAAGAGAAATCTGAAGAAATTTGTAAAAAGCTGTGCTGTTTCTTTCTGTCAGGTTCTGAAGAAAATCTCCAAATACATTCAGGAGCAGAATGAGAAGATATATGCTCCCCAAGGCCTCCTCCTGACAGATCCCATTGAGAGAGGACTTCGAGTTGTATCTTTTTAGTCCAGATCATAAAATCTAAATGTCTGTAAATGAAAATTTTGATGGTACTATTTCACATTGGCTAAAGAGAATTTAACTCTTCTTGTATTTGCCCTACGAATTGTCTTTGTGAATTGCATACCTACCATAAGCCTCTTAGCTCCAGCATTTTTCTTAAAGCATGTCTCTCCTTCCTTTGCATTGTGCAGGTCTCTGGATTATTTAGTATTCTGGTTACTGTCTTTCTTGGTGGTTCTAAGGGCATCTTGTAGTAATAATGGGGGTGGTATGAGTAATGCATTTCAGCTGCAGAAACTCTGAACCTAAAGCCCCTTTGAAATGCATAAACTCATAATGTGTGGTGAGACTTGTCATCCAAATGAATTGCAGTTCCTTGGGTTCATCTGACTAGTTGAAATCAGTTGCAGCTGCCAGATGTATAATTTCATTACCTTTGACATACTGTGCATATTTTTAGAGGCAGTAAGCTTTGAAAATCACTAAGTAAATTTGGTAAATGAAATTGCAAAAAAAACTAATATAGCTTGATAACTAGAGTAATGGATAAAATAATTTTTAAAAAAAACCTAGGTCAGATAATCCCAGGCCTTCCTGCTGATGATAATTTCAGCAGTTTTATTATACTCCACCACAATGATTCTTAAACTTTTAGAGGGCATGGACCCTCTCCCAAGGAAAAGTTTGCATATAATTTCAGGGAATTTTGAACCCCTGAGTTTATTACCTCCATGGATTCTCAGTTAAGAAACCCCTAGTTCTACAGAATGCGTTCTTTGTCAAAAAAAAATTTTTTTTTCCCAAAAAATCAGTGTTTGGGGAGGAACTACACATGGAGCACTACAAGCAATTACATTTAAATTTTTTTCAGGAAGATACACTAAGCGTTGTATCTCATTTAAGTAGGAGAAATTTTGTCATAATTTAAAAATAAGCAGAGCAAATTGAAAGAAAAGTTGTGCAGACCATACACATCATCTTGCTATAGTCCCTTTTTATGAAGTGTTATATTCTATAGTGTGTTTTCTTAACAGCCATGCTGTTTAGATTGAAATTACCATTTATGAAGACAGAGGGATGAGCAGTGGAAGATAAACCATAGAATTAAAGGTAAATAAGGAATATGATTTATATCTGGTTTTGTAATTTTGTAGAATGCATGAATTTTCCTCCCTGCATGGTAAATAAATAGTTGTCTAGTGGCATATTTTCTGTATTGGCTTGATATTTAAGACTTGTATTTAACCCAAGTTCTATTTGGCGATACAGAATTTAAGCATGATTTTTTTACCCTCAGTATTGTTTTCAGACTGGTTTTTTTGTTTGTTTGTTTGTTTTGTTTTGTTTTGTTTTTTGAGATTTCCCTGCCTATATAACAAGTGGGTGTAAAAACTAAAGAAACATTTTAGAGTGCAGTGGGGAGACCATGAGTCTTTCATAGCCCCGTAAAAGAAACCTTACCTCTAGTGGGTAGAAATTTAATTCTTTTGTTTAGAATGTTTATGTTCTTATATGGCCGTAAAATGACCTTGAGTGAATGAACGAATTAGATAATACCCGTAGAAATTTATAGGCAAAATCATGTAGCAGTCATAGTATATTAGCATAGTCTTCTAAGTGACAGAAAATTGTACTACAGTGTTTTTGCCAGTTTCACTCATTTACTCTCAACAGATAGTGTTCTGTTGCTTTGCTTTCCAGTTAACTTTGTTTACAGATGCCTATCACTGATTCACAGGCAGCACAGAGATAGAATATACCAAAGCAAACATATTCTTTCCCAAGGCAACAATACTAACGCCCTCTTTGGAGGGTCTCGCCAATGTTCCAGATACTAAACACATGGTGTTTCAAATTCTCACAAGAATTCTGCCAAGTATTTCCCCATTATACAGATGCATACACCAAGGTACAAATAGATTAAATGATGTTTGCAAAGTCACACTATGACCATGAACCTGTTTTTCACACCATACTTCCTGTAAGAACTTGTAGCAGCAAGAATATAGAGAAAGGAAAGAGTTCATCAGATTATTCTAAGTATTTATCCCCTTCTTTTCTTTTTCAATACTTTTTAAAAGTCCATTTTGTCTACTCTTGCGCCATTTACTGAATCCTACAAACCAACCAGCGTTCCAAGGCTACCTTCTTTCAGCACTAGTGAATGTGTCACTTGAATTCTTTGAAAGTCAAAGGACTAAATGGTGGCAGCATCTGCCATATCTTTTATTTCTTTAAAAAGGCTTTGTTTTGGAACACTTAGTGTTACTTGCCCATACACTTTATCATGAACAGTTCCAAGCTGATACTTCTCGAATGAGCAGTCAGGAACCTGATGTGTGGTTTTTGTTATGTGCCATTGGAATAAGTTTGTTTTATCAATTGCAGCTGCGTTGACTTGGCACAACCCATTTGCCATGACTCATTTTGCAACTATTATTGCTAAATATAATGTTTTTCTGAAGTGGTGTGGGGTTTTAAGCAATTACACACCAGAGACTAATCTATCAATATTCAAACAACTGTGAAATTTTGCAATGGGAAAGATTTACATTAGGAACTTCTGGATAGTTTCATGAATGAAGATATTTTTGTTCAGCACAGTTTAGTTTTCAGAACTATGTATTCCTCAGGTCCAGGATCCAGTGTAGGCTGAAGTCTGGGAGGAGGGGGAATAAACTATAAGAATAATTAATTCTTAAGTCTACAAGGTGTGCGCAGATGAAGCATTATATGGGAATTAAATGAATGATTTAACAAAGAGAGGACACAAATCATAGGGATGGCCTTTATTTAAAAGAGATCTTTAAACAAAAGTAATTTGCTCTTTTTAAGTTGAATTTTTAAAGTATCTTTATTATTAAATGTACTAACAGTGTTTTCTCCGTTTGGATTATTTTTTAATGGGACAAATTGTTCTTTCACAATAAATTTATGATAATAAAAATAGCTAAATTTGTTGGCACTTACTATGTACCTGCACTATTGTAATGCTTAATGTTAACCATCACAACAACCCTATGAGATGGATATTGTTATCCCAATTTTTCAGGTGAGGACTCAGGCACAGGGAACTTAAATCAATTGTCCCAGGTTAAAAACTAGTAGGTCCAGGCAGCCTGGCCCCAGATTTGCCACTTAACCCTGTGCTGTACTGCCTCTTAAGACAGGATTGGTCAGAGATGAGAATATACTGGGGCTGGATTTGTAGACTATTGAGCTGTGTACTTAGGCACTTAGTACAGATTCAAGTATTAGCCCATATATTGGGCACTCGTAACAGTTGGTCTGAGAGAAATGTTTTAGGGGTTATCTTAGCATCCTTTTCTAAAATCTTTACTTTTCCCCTCTGGTTATAGATCCTAGCTCCAGCTGGGACCGTCATCTATCCACTGGCCAATCGCAGAGCATCCCCTACCTCTCCAGAGCGTCATTCCTTTGTATCTGCTGCCAGAGCCACGGTGCCATTTACTCCAAGGACTAACTTTCTGAAATTCCACACCTGGGGTGACCTCTAGTCACTCAGCATCCACTTTGTGTCTCCAAATTGTGTAGGACTCTATAACCTTTGTGTTAGTTTCTGAGAAAACACAATGAAGCATTTCACTTTTTTTATTCAAAGCCATTAATGAAATATGTAGTTGGCCAGCCCAACGCAGTTTATTTCTTATCTGCCACCAGTACCAATGGCTCTCTTCATTCCCTGGGCCAGCTTACCAGGTGGCTGTAGATGTCAAAGTCATATCTTAGCCAGTGTTCAGTCTTATTTCCCCAAATTAATAAAGTGCTTTTCTTCAGGATTTTAGTATAGAGTAGGCTGTGTCTGTGGTTTTGTTAATGCATCTCCCAGATTTCAAAGAACTATCAGTTTTGCCATGACTCAAATCTTAAAAGATCTGCTGTTAAGTTTCTGAAACTGATGTTCATTGGAAAAATGTTATTTGTTTTATTATAGAAATTATTTCTAATAAAGCAGTATTTAATACAATTTCCAGTTATTTTTGTTTGGAGAAGTTTGCTATTATTGCATTATCTTGAATGTTAGGACGATGTGGTATGTGTTGCTTGTTCCTTAATAAAAAAAGTAAGCACAATAAAGTGGATGCTAAACCATCAGATACACAAATGCCCCTGCTGTGTCCCTGACAGTGTAATGAGCAGTGTAATAAATATTTTAGTTATAGTTTTGTTATAAATATAACTTATGAGAAAAAATTTGATAGGAATAATACTGTATATTGCTAATTTTTAACTATACCTACTAGCAAACCTTATAATTCATAGACTTTCTGTGTGTGTGTGTGTGTGTGTGTGTGTGTGTACGCACGGTATTCATTGCACAGAAATTTCATGATTGGTTCAAGAACAATAAGTTAAGTGATTTCCAACTAAAATTCTCAACTCTTGTCAAATGCCTCGTTCTTTTGGCTGTATGTTTTTAGTATCGGGCTTCTTATGCTTTTCATTCCTCTTTGAGGTCTGAGAGCACCATATTTGGGAGAGTAACATATATTAGGAGAGAATGAAACAGTAAGAAGTTTTACTTTCAGAGATACTGTAGGTGCTAATATTGGACTTAATCTTTCAGATTTAATTTCTTTTATGGGTCTGTTAGTTATTCAATAAATCCCATAGGTCTGTGTAATATTTTAATTGTATAAAACATCTTTGTTATTTTATAGGCTATAATAATGTGTTTGCCTTTTAAACCCGTTGCAATAATTTTGCTGAAATATTAACACATTAGTAAAACTTTTCTTAAACAGATTGTCTGTGTGTCATGTTTGGTGTGAGTCAGGAACATGGTGAATGATGCGACAATAAATTTGGCAGAGAGACAGTACTAGAGTACTGGGATCACTGGCACAGTATAGCTTTGTACTTTGAAGCCGAAATCTTAACATCCATATAGTTTGTCACACTTTTCAGTTTTTTACATGCTGTATCTCATAAGAGCAGATGTTAGCCAAATAGGTAAAAACCAAGAAATAGTGTCTAATAGTCAAAAGTGCATTCAACTAAAAAAAAATAGGAAATTGGAAAAAATTATCAGAGTTACTTTCTTGGGTAATCTGATCACTCATTTCCTTTTTAAAAAGTGAAATGCATTTGTAGAGATTGACAGTTTGTAAAACATAGTTTTATCTATAATCCAATATTTTGTGAATTTTTTTTTGGTAAAACTTTCCGATTCTCTTTTCCTACCCAAATAAAACAGTAAATAATAAATACTCATGTGTAGCCAAGTTCCTTACATATTCCACTTGGCCCTGGCTCCTGGCATAAGCTGAAGTCATAGTTTCTCAAGAGTACTGTGCTTTGTTTCTTGTTTTAATTTATTTTGATTTCATGTAAAAAAGATCAGAGTATTAGTACTGTATTTGATTTATACACGTCCCCCCTCCCCTTTGCCATGCTTCTCTCCTCCCTCACGCCAACCGTGGAGGTTGTAAACTCCATAAGCACAGAGATTGTTTCTGCATATCCTTGCTTTCATCCTTAACTACCTCCGAGCATTATCATACACTGCTACATATACTTAGCACTCACATATTTGCTAGGTACATGAAATACAAGTTGACAGGTCAATAACAGTTACTTTACTACATCTTGAATAGTAAGATGTTAGACTTGATAAGATAGTGACTTTTAAAGTCTTATTTTAAGACTGGAAGATGATAATCTGGCTCATACTCCACTGGAGTGGATTTTTGCCTAAAGATAACTACTTTTTGAGGATTCGAATGACCTTTCTTCTCTGAGTAATTCCCAGGGAAAGGAAAAGATATAATGTAAATAACAAATATGCCTCCTACTTATACTTTGTCCTTTTATTATTCTGTGTATCATTGACATTGCCAATATGCGATGTTAAATCTGCTATGATTAAAGCTAGGAAACATTTGAAAGTATGTTTCTCCTTAAGTCTTTTTAACTTTGATTTAATACAGATAAAAGTTCACTTTTAGAAAGTTTCACTTCTCAAAGTTCTCTAGGACCTAATAAAGTATGAATGATACTTTGTATTCATTTAAGCCCTTACTGCTATGTTTCTCTACATACAAAGTTATGAGAAACTGAAAAATGTGCTTGTCACACATTTAGCAGCTAAAATGAATCAGTCTTGTGATCTAATCACCAGAAGCTATTTCACAGTATAGATGACAGCTGAAATAAGCCATAGTGATCCACATCCTCACTGGGCTTGGTTGGAAGATAAACATCACTAAATATGCCCGTTACATCGTGATCAACTTTTGTCTGCAAATGTGTAAAAACTGAAGAGTTTTATTCTTCCACAGTACTCAACCTTGGAAATGTGGAGAAGATAGCAAATATCTGATTAATGTCTCATTTGCCATGAATTGTGAATGCCAAAAAGGTAGGTTCTGGACTTCAAAAAATTTTTTTAATTTTTTCAAGCCTCCATTTTACATACAGAAATAACTTTATAAATCAGGAACAACCAAAGATTTATGCTAAGGGTCATTGTCAAGTTAAAACAAATCTATGTCAGCAGAATTTTTTTTATTTTTTAAAAAACTATCTGAGCACTGCGTTGACCTCGTCAGAACTGCATTAACCTTGTGCTGTCACATTCCACCGTGGTACCGAGATCTTTAATCTTCAGGTGACTGAACCACCTTGTCTTTGAAAAACAACTTTTTGTTCTACTTACCAAGAGTTCTTTAAAAAGAAAAGTGGGGGTAGGGGCTAAGGATCAGTCCATTGGCTGTCAAATCTGTTCTTAATGTTCCTGTTCATGTATATATTCTCCTATCTCATATTTTCACAAACTGGTTTATTACCAGGAAATGAACATAATGTTTTATCCAAAATGTTTCAGCAATTAGTCTTCTGGGAACAACCAAATGCTAAACAACATAGCTGTGGAAGGTCAGATTCTATGATACACAAGGACTCAAAAACACAGATGTAATGCAACCTTTTCTTACCAGTTAGAGGGTTAGTGTGACAACTTTTATACATCTTTGTGCGTCTCATACAAAGTACAAATGTTTTCTTCAAACTTTAGATGTTTGAAGGGTTATGTGCTTGAAAAAGCAACATTAGCGTACATGTTACTATCTAATTTTAAAATGAAGAGTGCTTCAGTTAAACAGGAAGGGAAAACTAACAGCATGTTTTGGGCATTTTAATGTTGCAGAAAGAGCTTAGTAGAGAATGATACCGAGGGACTACTGCAGGATAGAAAATATAAGAAACCATATTCCCAACAGCAGCCATCTCGACAACCAGCATGGCAGCATTCTCCAGAGGTGGTTTTGATTATAAAACTGGACATTTTAATTACTGAATTGGGACTGTGTTTTGTGACTTAAAGAGAACATAGAACTTTTTTTTTTTCAATCAAAGAATGACAAAAGTCATCATAGACTTTGTTCAGTTTTCATTCCAGGCGGGGCAGGGGAAGAATTATACTCAGTAAGTATATGAAAAGAGACAAAAATAATATTGGAGACAAATGTAAAGTTGCTTTATGATTACATTCCATGAGTTACCCTAGTTGATAGACCTACACACATATATACACAATTCCCATATTATTGGCACACACATATGTGGTAAGACACGTAAATATGCCTGGGAACAACAGACAGCAAGTTGTGGTGACCTGGACAGAGAGGGGAAGAGGAGTGGGGTCCAAAGAGGAGCACAGAGCTTAGAGTGAATAAATTTCTTACTATTTTCCATACCTTTTCAAATGCCACCCAAATTTTTGTAAAAACAACTACATGTATTTGTCAATATAAATGACCATATCTAAATACTATTGCACACTACTTAAATCATCAGTATCATGACGGGCTTTGATAATTTGGACACAATTCTCACCACCCCCTGGGATTTCACTCAGGTTTCAATTTACAATTTCCTCAAACCTTCAGGCCTAGTCTTCTACTTGGTCTCATTGATTAGCAAGAGTCACTAGCCTTTGAGCTCTGCTTGTTCTCATTGTACAAAAAAGAAAGAGGGAAAAAAGGGGGAAATGTGCACAAATGGCTTTCTCCTGCTTACAGGTATGTGAGTAGGCCTCTAAAATAAATGAATGAACTTCCAGCCTAGAAGGAGCATACAACCAAGGGTAAAGTTCAGGGTCAAGCTGAATTTCTCACTTAGAGTAAACATGTCTAAGATGAAACAAAGAAAGGATGACTGGAAAACATGATCTCACTTCCCCACAAGCAAAGGGAAAGTCCAAAGTAACTTCAGCCCTCATGGAGCTCCGTGGGTCACACCAAACCTCACCGATTCTAACAAGTTAGCCATTCAGAAGGACAGCGGCTCACAGCAAGATCAGCTATGATACACACAACGGCCCAGGGCCTCTGGCTCTTGGTTGAAAAAATACCCACAGGCAACACAATTGTGGGAGCAGATTCCAGGATTTTCTGCAGGAAATACTTTCATAACTAAACTGAACATAAACTGAGAAACCGAATAGTTGCTATCACTTTGGGATCCTCTCTAGGTGGAATTATTATGAAGAGCAAAATGCCTAGATAATGTTACATGACCCGGAACATAATCGGCCCATTCTTTCTTTAGCCTTCGGACAGATAGAGGGGAATATCAAATTCAGTTAGATGCGTAGTGTCACCAGTGAGACACCGTAAGAAGTGTTTGAATGAGGAAACCTAGACATAATGCCAGAGTTCTTAATGTGTCAAAAAGTTTTAAGTTTCACATTTTTATATTAATCCAGGCCTTTTATTGTTTTCAGGTATTGATGCCTCAAGAGTTGTATAATTTATAGATGCTTCATGTAGAAGTGAAAATAAAATGGTAACAATTATAAAACAATTCCGTCTCTGTAACCAGTTAGAAAGTTTGGAGCTTAAGAAAATTTTAAAATAAATCTTACCATTATCATCAGCTCAAGAAGACCATTACCTATATACAGATGAATCTCAATTATGTTCAAAGAGCTGTCCCTACATGGAAAAATTATTTCAATAATCTTCAGTCTGAAGTGGAACGACCCGTTTTATTAGTTATGTGACATTCTCAAAATGGTGCCATATCTATGATCCATTAACACAAGGGAAGGTAAGACATTAAATGAAAAACCATGAGTAGAATTTTCATACCGGGTGCACTCTTGGGCAAGACTGCCCTTTATTCCCTATGATTATAGTCAAACCTCTTCCTATGGCTATGTACTTAAACACAAGACAGAGCATTGCCCTAAGCTGTAAGCATTTAGCAATACCCAGTTTGGCCTGGTTTTCATTTGGACCTAGAGACAGTTCCCGAGAGTAAATTACATGGACCCTAAGGAACATGAAGACCTGCCCAGAAATTAGACACGAGCTGTGCATCAGATGCCCATGGAATAAAGGCACATGAACTTCTCGATGGAAAGGACACATTTCTGTTTGACTCTTATCCAGAAAAATCATTAACAAAATTGTTCTACTTAACTTGTTAAATGCTATAGTGGCCATAGATTTCAGAAGACAAATTCACTTTTTTAAAAAAGCAAAATTCATGGCCGCATATTCTGTGATGAGCAAACGACAGTACAGTTTTGTTTCTCCTCGATGTTTCACGCCCACCGCTCTTGGAGCTCACTCAGGATTCCTGCAAACTGTGTCACATGTCACCTCCCCGTGGAGGACCAATGCTTGTGTTTCCTCCAATCTCATATAGTATTTAAATCCTAACCCCCACGGTGATGGCATTTGGGTGATAGGAGGTGGGAGGCCTTTGGGAGGTGATTAGTTCTCGAGGGCAGAGCCCTCAGAAATGAGATTAGTGCCCTTATAAAAGTGGTCTCGAAAACTCTCCTGCCCTGCCCATCATGTGACGGTAAAGTGGGAAGATGGCCACCTGGGCCGTGTGCCCTCACCAGGCACTGGCTCTGTCAGCACCATGGTCTTGGACATCCCAGCCTCCAGAACAGTGAGGAATAAATTTCTGTCCTTTGTAAGTCACCTAGTCTATGGCATTTTGTTATAGCAGCCCAAATGGACTAAGTTGCCTGTCTCAACCTCAATATTCTGCTACCCGGCTTTACTTTCGCACTGCCTGACGAAGAATTGTTATTTGGTTATTGTCCATCTCCCAGCACAGGGTCTGTGTTTCCTGTTCACTGCTCTATCCTCAGCACCTACACAGGGCCTGGCAGGAGATACTCAGAAATCACTAGGTGCTCAAGAAGTGTTTGTTCGATGAAGAAAGAAATGTGTGCATGAATGATGGTCCCTGTGATAGATTTGGGGGCCACCTTCAAGGAATTCATGATCTAATAGGTGAAATAGGCATGTCAAAACTGCAACATAGCATGATAAATGTTTTCTCAGAAGCATATAGTGTGTACTGGTGACCTAACTAAGGGGCAGTATATGAGGGACAGTTTCACAGAGGAAGAGTCACTTTGCTGAGTCTTAAAGGACACATAGGGGTCCAGCAGGTGGTTCAAGGGAACGAGAGAAGCCTAGAAAGAGGGAGTAGCCTGTGCAAAGAAAGGAGACAAAACACCTCATCTCCTTAAGTAGGTCGGCACAACTGGAGCAGAGCGATAAGGGAGGAGACCCTGAACTACAAGAAAATCAGCAGCACTGTTTGCAGAGTCACTGACACCACACCAGCTCCCCAGGGCCTCCTTGCCTTTCTCAATGGACTGGACTGCAGCTTCCAACAGCCTTCTCTCCAGTGCAGCTGTCCCAGCCTGAGGCCGATGAGGTGCTGGCCTACAGGTGTTCTGTTTACTCTCTGCCGAGGGAGATCTCAGGGGGTAAAACAGTGATGCTGGAATGAGAGAATATCAGCTCACTCTTTGCTTGAGAACGCAGTAGCCTCTGGCAGGTCTCAATACCTCTGCTTCCTTATCGACCAACTTGAGGCAAAGAGAAGAGGCGGCATCTACAGGTCTTCGTTTGGGCCTAGAAGCCTTTGCTAGAGCTGAATTCGAAGCCAGGTGTCCCGATCAGCTTTCTTTTCGGAAGATAGGAGTACTCCTCCATAGCAAACTGACCCTTTTTCTGTCATTCCTAACCCTGATTCTGTAGCCATGAGAGAGAAAAAAGAAGAAAAAAAGCATCTTCCTGTATAAACCATGAGAAGCTGAAACACAGAAGTGGGGGTAGGGTTTATGCGTCCACACCAGAAACGGGGAACACATCACGACCAAACACAGGGGAGGAGCGTCATACCACGTCCTATAAGGGAGTGGGCGGGGACAATAGAGAACACAGCATCAACGCTTTGGACGTGCTTTTCTTTTAGTTAAATGATATGACAAATCCATACATTTCATCTTTATCTGTTAAAACTCTTGAAATTGTGGTATCAAAACTTAGATTTGAAAAGTTTAGCTCTTTATTGGGGACATACATGGGTGAATTTTATGTGCTTGAAATCAAGATGGTATTTGAGGGCGGGACGAGTAGCTAAAGTTTACGGGGGGAAAGGAATTAGGAATGTCACGAACAGCCCAGACTCTACCCCTGTCAGGGGGATCCAAAGCTGGCCCTGGCCTCCGGAGTTTTTCAGCATCTCCGCCATACAAGCGAGGAAGAGGTTTTAGCATGGGCCAGAAAAATACTTGCTAACTCACCAATCAATAGATTCCTTGTGAGGCTAAAAGAAACTATTCTACGAGTACTTTTCTGCCTTCTTTAAAAATCCAAGTTGTCCTCTTACTTTCCTATCTTTACTCCGAATCTTCATTTACTCAGAACAACTAGGGGTTAAACTTTGCTTAAACTGTACACTCCCCAAAACTTAATGCTTTGGTTCTTAGGACAGTGAGACCAAAAATGTGATGACATTCAAAGGAAGGGAACAGTGAGAAACAGCTGTTGGCCAAATGAGCAAGGGCAGTGATGATATGAAAACAATACTGATGATATTACCTAGTATTTCAAAAGCATCCTTCTGCAAAAAGAGCTCACAATATTGTATGGATATGTATATTTTATCTTTTCTCCTTGTTGATTGAAAAGAATTAGTTTCATTCTTCTTAATGCATATTTCTATAGCTATCCACAAATATTTTAGCTGTGTCTTGAACTGCCCTTAATTTCTTCACTGAGCAATAGCTGGAAATTGCACTGACTTTTCACCTTTTTCAGTTTCCTAGGTTTCTGTTTTCTGTGTCCTCTTCAGCTTTAGGCGGTAGCATTTTCCTCTTGCTATGTTACTACTTTTATCTTTAACTTGTCTGGATCCATGTTAGCATAACTTTTTAAAATCCTCACCTGAGGATATGTTTATGGCTTTTAGAGAAAGAGAGAGGGAGGATGAGAGAGAGAAAGATCAGTCTGCTGCCTCCCAAACACACCTGACTGGGGAATCAAACCTGCAACCTAGGCATGTGCCCTGACTGGGGATCAAACCCCACAACCCTTTCGTGGACAGGAAGATGTTTCAACCAACTGAGCCACCCGGCCAGGGCAGTTATTTAGTTATTTTTAAAACTTTTTAACCATGGGTGCACATCAATCAGGTGTTCCTGATTTTTCTGTTCATTCTAACATAGTGTAACTTATGACCTGTCTTTACTCCTACATTTCTGAACTTTATAATGCCATGTGACCAAAGTTTCACCACAAGTTTGTGCTGTTTTCTCCAGCAAACTCGATACACTCTTTCTAGACATCTCCTTAAACTCTCCTTCTTTGCATAGCAGAAATCTTTCTCTGCAAACTCATTTTACTCTGAAGTGGTTTTGTCTGATGAGTGTTAGTTGAAATCAAAGACCTTAGAAGTGAAAGCCCCTCCCCCAATTTCTGTTCCATCCCTTTGTCTTCAGGAAGACAGTATGTTGTTCTCAATTATCAGGTATTGCAACTGAAGCCCCGAGAGGTGACTTGTTTAAGGTCACACCTCTGTTAAGTAAGGAAGCAAAAGATGGACTTCACCTTTCCAAGAGGGTTGCAGTGGAAGACTGAGAAGGCAGTTGGCTCCAGAGAAGGGAAGTTTCTGAATAAGTAAACTATCTGGTAATCGTGTGGAGAAGTTATTGGTGCTTGGACGCAAATCTATACAACTTAAGGAATATTAATAAAGACCACTGAAAAGCGAGGTAGTAATGAGAATTATAGAAGAACGGTCTGCACTCAAACATAGTCCAGTGATCTAATATTCTGGTCTCCTAATGCTGCATAACAAACCACCCTAAAACTCAGGGGCTTAAAACAAGATTTTGCTCACAAATTTGCAGTCTGGGTAGACTTCTGCAGGGATAGCTCTACTTCATGTTAGCTGGGATTGCTCAAAGCCTGAGCTAGAATCATCTGAAGGCCCACTCAATTCTGACACCTGTGGGACAGAACAGCCAGGGCTGCTGGGGTTCCTCAGACACCGCTCCCTATCTCTATGTGACCTTTCCACATAGACCCTTCGGCGCGGCAGCTGCAGGGCAGCCCGACTTCCTACATACCAGCAGCCCATTGCTTCCAAGGGACGTGGCCCAGGGAAGAGCAAAGCGGAAGCTGCACCACCTTTATGATGTAGCTCGGGAAATCATACAGCATCATCGCTTTAGCCACATTTTCTTGGTCGAGGCAGTTACAAAGGTTTTTCTCAGATTTAAGGGGTGAGAACACAGGCTGCCCCACCCCCACCCCTTCTTGAGGGAGAAGTGTCAGCATCCTGTTGTGAGAAGGGGAGGTAGTAGGGTGAGATCTATACTAGAGCAGCTATCTTTGGGAATGAAATCTGCCACAACTAAAAACCACTGGATTGCCAAACTACTGAAACCCATAGCTGAACTAGAGCTTGAGAAGGCCATCTATCATTAGCAAAGGTCATTAGCAAAACTCATTCTGCAAGGTGCAGCTCAACTGTCCATTCCTTCTGGGATCCATCTTTGAAGTCCTTCAGCTTCCATAGCCCTTTGTTAATATGCCCACTCTCCCACTCCATATATTCTATTGTAATTATTTTTTAATATTTTATTTATTACTACTTTTTAGAGAGAGTGGAAGGGAGGGAGAAAGAGAGGGAGCGAAATATCAATATATGGTTGTCTCTCGCGTGCCCCCTACTGGGGACTTGGCATGTGCCCTGACTGGGAATCGAACCAGCAACCCTTTGGTTCGCAAGCTGGCACTTAATCCATTGAGCCACACCATCTAGGACTGTAATTATTTTTATAACATGATTGCAGTCAGGCAGGTACTATCAACCTGTCAATTAGCCAAACTTTTATTTCCTAATCAATCAATATGGCATAGGAAACATCACAAAGGGTCCTCAGATTGATGGAGAAGACACATTTCTATGGAAACCAGAAGTGACACTTTGGACAGAAAACATAAAGCAGAGAAAAAAGCATCCGTAATTCAGAGAAAAAAGACTGACATCACACAAAGAATATATATATATATATATCAGTATATACTTTTGCCCTACATTAAAGGTACAAGGTATAAGCAGTGAATGTCCAAACACCTGGACCGTCAAGCAGCTGTGATGGAAGCACTGCCCAGAACAGTGGTTCTCCAACTCCCCTGCATCAGACTCACCTTGAGAGTCTGTTGAACCACCCCCCCGTCCCCCAGAGTTTCTGACTCAGCAGGTCCGGGTGGGGCCTGAGAATCTGCATCTCTCACGGGTTCCCAGGCCTGGAAATAGCAGCCATTGCGGAAGCCCCGGCAAAAAGGAAGGAACCAGAGGACACAAAAGCGGTGGGTGGAGAAGACCCAAGAGATGAAGTGGCCTAGTCTTAACAGAGTCCATTTCTCTGTGGGCCCCCCTACCGGCCAGGATATCCTCGGGTGATTACGCCCCAGAGTCGGGAAGGGAAACGCCGTCACGTCTCCTCAGCCGCGGTGGCGAGGCGCCCCCTCCCGACCATCCTTGGGTGATGCCAGCCGGGACTTCAATCCAGCGACATCGGCCGAGGTGGGCGGGGCTCTCTGGGACAAGCTTCCCGCCACCTCCTTAGAGGAGGTTGGGGGTTTGAGCCGCGAGATGCAAGTCCCCACCCCCCTGGGGCGGGGCCAAAGGGCCACCTGGCCGTGATTGGTCAGCGCTCCTCCCCTTGCGCAGTGACGTAGTATTCGGGTAGAACGTTTCTAAGAGGAGCGCGGGAGCTTAAGTGTAGGGTCTGGTGGGTTGTAAAAGCCCAGAAGAGAGTTTTCTGCTGCCAGGTTCTACTTGGAAGAGCCCCACGACCTTCCCATCCGATCCCCCTGCTACCTCGTAAGGCCTCTCTGCCTCCCGGGTGCCAGGTGAGCATCCGAGTGGGACCTCTGGTAGTTTGTGTGTACGTGTGTGTTGTGGGAGGGGGTTACCCTGTGCTCCTGGCACCGAGAGAGCACAGGGGCGAGAGAAATATCCTCTCAGTTTTTCTAAGGCTCTGGGGACTACCCCACCACCCACCTTCTTAAAAGTCTTTAGGATCAGTGGTCTGATGTCTTTGGGCCTTGCGACCCTAGGAAATTAGGCATTGATTCGTTTTCCCAACAATTTTAAGTGGCTGCTATGAGTTAAGAACTGTGCTAAGCGCTGGGACAACATAGGTAATTATGTTCCCAGTACTTAGAAGTAGCAGGCAGAGAGGATGCGGGATTTATATTCGAACTGAAATGAACACAGCCACTGAGGAGAGAACCTCCTACCGGGAAGACAAATAATTATTGCATGGTATGATAGGTGCTCAATTCCAGATACAAGAGGCCATCTCTTTGGGAAAATGATACCTGATCTAAGGTGTGAAGGAAAAGGCAAAAAATTGAAACTCAACCTTTATGAATTCTCTAGCCACTGCCAATGAGCCTCTACAACCCCAGTTGTAGATATGTAGTTACCTGTTCTTGCAAATAAATGGAAAACACGCAGAAGCGTATTGGTTCTTTTCTTAATAGGTCCCAGGTTTCAGAGAAGATGACAGAGGAACTGGATCTCATGGGACAGGACTCTGATGGGGGTAGTGAGGAGGTGGTCCTAACTCCTGCAGAGCTTATTGAAAGGCTGGAGCAGGTAAGTTTCCCAAATAGAATCCCCTTGCTCCAATCGTAGCCTTTTTTTTTTTCTTTTCAGTCCAACTTTGCAAATATCAGGAATCAGAAAAGGAAGAGATGGAATTCAAGGCTTATTTCAAAAGAAGAGGGATCTTATCGTCTAACAGAAATGAAAAAGTAGGGGGGCCAGCCTCTGTTAGAGACCTCATCATGTCAAACCCAAAATCCTCAAGCGAGGCCAGTAAGGGACAGCTTTGGGTACATCTATCAGAACAGTTCACAGAGCAAGGATTTGCAACTTGGTGTTTGCACAGACTACAGAACTGTTGTGGTGACTTGTAAGTTTTATGCCTTAGTCCCTTGAAACATTTGCTGGTTCCCTGTGGAAGGCCTGGGTTAGCAAGAAAGTGCTGAAACATCTTTTTTAGAAGAAAACTAGTTTTAATTCTTCTTTTCCTCCCATAGATGAGGGGGGCCCAAAAAAACCTGGAATTATCTTCTGAAGGGAGGGCTCCTTGTAGTACAGGCGTCCCCACCTAGGTGAGTGTTCTAGGAACCCATCTGTATCAGTGCACCAGCTGGTAATGTTGTGAGAGGCTGCATTCAGCTTCAGTGAATTCTTCTTTTTAAAGACTCATTGTGTTTGCCTACTTTATGATGGGCGATTTATGAGCACACCCATTCTGCACTGGTGTTCAGCAATTGTTGACCAAAAATTGTGTGACCCGGATACCCCACCCTCCCTATTCACTTGATCTCCTCCTGAGTGACTTTTTTTTTTGTTTCCCTGGGTGAAAAAAAGTCCTCAAAGGGAAATGTTTTGTCAATATGGAAAAGGTGAAACAAAAAACAGCAGAAACACTAAAAGGAATCTTGATAGGTGTATTGCATCAAAGGGAGAGTACTTTGAAGGTTACTGATGTTTAAACATGTAAGAATAAATAGACAATTTTTTATAAATAAATTCTGGGTTTTTGGGGGGTCCACCCTCATACTTTCTTTTTTCAGCTGTTCTCTATATTTTCAGTACTTATCTAAAATCCTTTCTAATCTTCTTTTAGTCATAGTAGCTGTGGTTGGAGTATTTCCTGTGTGCCAGTAACTGTTATTTACAATTACTGTCTTGTGAGGCTGTGGCAGTTAGCAGTTTAGACTACCTGTATTTAAATCCCTCCATTGCACTGGTCTGTTCTGTGAGCTTTAGGCAAGTTGTATAGCTTGTCTCCAGCACTTCCTTCTCTATACAATGGAGTTAATAATAGTGGCCATCTCAGAGAGCTGTGAGGATTAATGAAGTAGTACACATGTAAAGTGCTCAGCATATTATCTGACACATGATAAGCACTCACTGAATGTTAGCTGTGAGTAGTAATAATTCTGAAAACAACCCAGTTGGGCAGGTATTATTGTTATCTCCATTGCTCCACTGTGCTCCATTGTACAGATGAGGAAACTGAAGCTTAGAGAAGCTGTAAATTAACTTGCCCAAGGTCACACAGTGGCAGCAGAGCCAGGATATGAGCCAGATCTCTTTTTTTACTTCAAAATGCATGTTCTTAATCCACTACAACTGCTGCATTATTTTTGTCTACTGCCTTTCTTTATCTGTCCCTTTCAAGAACTCACTTATGTGTGTTACTTCAGTGTTCTTCATTCTTTCCTACCATACATGCCATCCTGAGAGGCAAAACCAAAGGACCTGTAATTTAAAAATTACATCTTATATGTGAATCCTAACTTTATAGCCATGATTCTTTTTTTAATTTTTATTTATTGATTTTAGAGAAATAATAGGAAGGGAGAGAGGGGGAGAGACATCAATTTGTTGCTCCGTTTATCTGTGTATTCACTGGTTGGTTCTCGTATGTGTCCTGACGGGGATCAAACCCACAACCTTGGCGTATCAGGTTGACATTCTAACCACCTGAGCTACCCACCCAGGGCAATAGCAGTGATTCTTAATTTGTTTTTATATCACAGACCTTTTTGAAAATGTGGGGAAAACTCTGGCCCTTCTTACCAAAATAATACATGGATGTACTCATGCAGAATTTTGTATATAGTTTCAGAAGATTCACAGACATCCTGAAATCTGCCCATCTGGTTTGTGGATCCCAGTTTAAGAGCTACTGCTACCCTGGCTGGCGTAGCTCAGTGGATCGAGCACGGGCTGTGAACCAAAGTGTCGCAGGTTCGATTCCCAGCCAGGGTACATGCCTGGGTTGCAGGCCATAACCCCCAGCAACCGCACATTGATGTTTCTCTCTCTCTCTCTCTCTATGCCCCTCCCTTCCCTCTCTAAAAATAAATAAATAAGATTTTTTTTAAAAAAAAGAGCTACTGCTTTATTAGGAGAGAATTCATTAACCAAAAATCAAAAGGCACAAAGTGTAATGGAAAAAACTGATATTCTGTTTTTATGCCTCGATGAGAGTAAAAAGACATGCCACAAAACTGGGAGAAAATATTTGTAACATATATAAATGACAAAAGATTAGTATCCACAATACATAAATAAACTTTACAAACTGACCAGTAGAAAACAGAAATCCTAACAGACATCTCCCAGAAGCAGAAACCAGGATATCCAACAATTACATAAAAGTGTTCAACCTTTTTAGTAAACAAGAAAATGAAAATTTAAACCCCAATGAAATATCACTCATACCCATCAGATTGACTGAAATGAAAAAAGTGAACAATATAAAGTATTGGGAAGGATCTGGAGCAGTTTGCACATTTATATACTACAGGGAGTATGTAAATTGATTCATTCATTTTGGAAAATAATTTATTCTCTACTTAAGTCGAAGGCACACATATCTTGTTACCCAGTCATTCTACTCCTGTGTATACCCTAGAGCAGGGGTGTCAAACTCATTTTTACAGGGGGCCGCATCAGCCTCAAGTTGCCTTCCAAGGGCTGAATGTAATTTTAGGACTGTATGATAGAGGACAGTAGTTAGATGTAACTACTCCTTAGCAGTAGAAATAAGGTGCTGGGCCAGATAAAACAAGGTGGAGGGCTGGCCCCCTGTGCCCTAGAGAAACGTTCGTGTGTACTCTAGGAGACATGTACAAAATGTTCATAGAATTGACCCAGACATCCTTCACCATAAGAATGGATAAGAAATTATGGCATATACACACAATGAGAAAAAAACAACAGAATGAATAAAAGTCAGCCCGTGCAACAGCATGGGTAACTGTTAGGAGCATAATGTGGTACAACAAAAAATAAGTTGCTGAAGAAACTATATAAAATTCAAACACTCATAAAACTATTGTTGAAGGAAGAGCTTGCCAGCTTGGATGGTGTACCCACCCCCACGTGCTGCAGATGCCTCAGTGATGTTGACCCTTCACCCCTGGGGCACAGAGCCCCCAGGCTGGTTTCCTCCTGTGTGTCATCAGGGGGTCCTTGGAAGGCAGCCAGAGGACAGCTGGTGGCTGACAGCACAGCCTCAGCTTGGCAGTGGGTGAGCAGGAGTTACACCTCGTGCCTGATGCTCTCTTGCAATACCCCTGAGTGCAGCCAAGGGGTTGGTCCGCCCCCTGGATAGCTGTTGTAGTTGGCAGACTCAGGCTGGGGGGCTGGGGAGCAGGGCCTAAGGAGCAACCTGGCAGAGACCACTGATAAACTCAGCTGCAGGAGTATACCTGGGCTATTCTTGAATGTCTAAAAAGACTTAAAAGGTATTACCTACAATGCATAGTTTCTGAGTTTAATGATTGTGTTAGTTTGCTAAGACTGCATGTCAAACTACCACAGACTGGGGGCTTGAAGAACAGATTTATTTTCTCAACTCTGGAGGCTGGAAGTCTAAAATCAAGGTGTGGCACAGTTGGTTTCTTCTCAGGCCTGTCTGTCTCCTGGGCGTGTAGACGGCTGTCTGCTCCCTGTGGCTTCACACAGTCTTGCCTCTGTGCATCCGTGTTCAGATTTACCCCTGTTAAAAGGACACCTGCCATATTGTGTCCAGGTCCACCTAAAAGACCTCATTTTAACTTAATCAACCTCTTTAAAGACCCAGTCTCCAAGTAGTCATGTTCTCAGGTGCTGGGAGTTAGGACTTCGACATTTGAGTGCAGGATGGAGGGAGACACAGCTTAGTCTATAACATGTTGAACAGATTGGCATTAAAATGTTTGATCAGGAACAAGATATAGCCACTTTAAACAAATTATTTAAAAAAAAACAAAACATTGATTAAACATAAGTTCCTCAGCACACATTTTGAAATATTTTAAAGTTTTATACTAATGTTTTCTCCTGTTTTATGTTTCATTAAATTCCATAATGCACTGTAAATAAGAACTCTCCCCCCTACAGTCTACTCCATTTTACCCCAGCACACCATACGGATGCTGTCATTTTCTTTACACACTCTGTCATGCAAAGGTTGGAAAGTCCTATGTAGAGATAGAAACAAAGGTAGTGAAACTATACAGAATATTAAACACTAAATTCACGCTAATGATTACTGCTGAAGAGAGAGGAATAGAGACTTTTAAAACAATGATAATATTTGTTAAGGAAGTTATATGTACACAGATATTTGTATCACTATTCATGTTTATTTATATGTTATAATTATTTTTGTAGGTATTAATATTTAATAAAATCAGATTAAAAACTGTTTTATAAGTTCTCTATGACAGTTTGCTCTTTTCTCATTCATTATGTTTCTTGAAAATACAGATTTTCTTTCTGGTTAACTTCTGTAACACTAATAAAGAAGCTTGAGCACCTGAAAAAATTTATGACAGTAGCAATACCTAGTATTGGATAATGTGTTGTGATGGCGATATTTGGAGAAGCAGAGAGTCAAGGATGTCAGAAGGAATAAATTGAGCCTAATTGGCATGTAATTCTGAGCTATGCTAAAACTAAATTTCCTGTAATTGAAAGATAGCTATACCTTTCCTCAGTCACCTGTGGCTATTTCAGTTTTCTAAGCCTTGGTAATTTCTGAAATGTATGAAGCATCTGGGCTTGAGTTGTAAATTCGAGATTTAAAACTCTTGTTCCAAAACTGTTTAATAGATGAATATCCACTTCTTTATACTTTTGGGCAGTTAGTAAATAACTTAATTTGTATTTTCTCACCAACAAGATGAGGATAATTCTATTCATTTCTTCTCAGATATTATAATGATGAGTGAAAAAGTGTTCATAAAGAGCTCTGAGTTACAGGAATGGAGAGATTTATGTAGTGTTACTTCATCTCCCCAGGTAGAAAGGTGCTGGTGCCCCCTGGTGGGGAATAGTAGCAGATGAAGGAAATGTGTTGACACTACTTAGTGAAAGGTACTGTTTGAACACCAGGTGGTGTTAACTCTCAGCAACAGGTCTACTGACCTTTTTGAAATGAACAGTGATTTTTTTGTACTGTTGGTTAAATACAAGGCTGTACACACAATTTCCTACTAAAAGAAATGGGGAAGCTGTTATTAAGCAGCTTGCCTTCAACACATTTCCAGTATTTCCGACAAGTAGACAGTTGTCTTACCCGTCAGAAATACTGGAGACGGCTGGGATTTTCATGAGGTATGAGGCACACCTCATAAAAAACTGACTCACAGGGTTGTTTTTGTTACATCGTGAGTGGTTTGTGCGTAATTGTGGTTTTTTGCATTGTTTTTTAGGCGTGGATGAATGAGAAGTTTGCCCCTGACCTGCTGGAAAGCAAGCCTGAAATTGTAGAATGTGTCATGGAACAGCTAGATCACATGGTGAGAGCTGCTTATCTCGGGGTGCCAAGGAAGAGAGCATATAAAGGGTTTGTCAGTGTAGTGAGAGGTCTGTTGGCAAATCTATTTTGTTTGGCTCAGCTTAGTTTTTTTAAATACTGAATTAGTTACCTACATCTACTGAGCGTGAGAGTCCCTGGGAGTATCGGGATATCGTCTTCCAGTGGAAAGGCTAAACACCTGTCACCTCCAGCCCCACATGTTTACACGCCAACAGCTGACCTAAGCGAGGTCAGGGCCTCCCCTTTCAGTGTGTTCTCTGTCCCCATAGTCCCTTACTGCTCACCCTTCTATATATCTTACCTGCCTGGCCCGGTGTGTGGCCCTGGTGTTCGATGAGCTTAGCTCAAGTCATTATCAGCCTCAGAGTAGCTTTAGAACATTGATATTTTACAGTTTTCCAACTGGTGTTTTAACACTCCTTTTAAGACCCTTTAGACATTTCTTCTGTCTGCTGTGTTATCTCCTTCACCACCAGGTTAGAGCTCTCATAGGCCCTTCTGACCCGGCATTTCAGATTCTATTTAAATAGTCGTTTTCTAGAAGTGCAGTCACCTCATTTGATGGCACTTTGTGGCGTTTCACAGTGCACTTGGGTGGCTTTTTTACAAGTTGAAGGCAAGATCTTTCCACCCGCGAAAAGATTATGACTCGCTTTATTGCAGTGTCTGGAACAAAGCCCTCAATGTATGCGAGGTATGCCTGTAAATGAGTATTGTTTGAACTTTATGTGATGAGACTGTAGTCATATATTATTTGTGTAACTAAGGAATTAAAAGAAAAAGAGAACTCTTAGAGTATTTTCTTCTCCTTTGACCTAAATGTAGTGCTTGAGTCCTCAGCATTGCCAGTGGTGATGGTCCTTGTGGGCTGCGTGCAGATTAAACAAAGAAGGTTCTTTGCCTCTGTATGTCATGTTTTTTATAAACTTTATCATCCCTTTCAACAGGAAGAAAATCTCAGGAGAGCAAAGAAGGGGGACCTGAAGGTCAGTGTCCATCGGATGGAGATGGAGAGGATCCGCTACGTCCTCAGCAGCTACTTGCGGTGTCGGCTCATGAAGGTTTGACGGAAGTGAAGGATACATCTGTAGATATGCAAACTGTTTCCTTTTTAATCTACATGATGTTACCTGTAGGGTGTTCGTCAGTCACACATCTATATATACGCAACAGCTGGTGCTTAAACCAGCCAAGTTTTTATGGCTTTTACTAGAGATAGAAGTGATCAAGATACCCTTAGGTATTAAGGCAGTACAGTGTATAACATACACTGATCATCTCAGAAAGAAGTGAGGCTGGGGCCTGGGAGAATCCAGGCCCTGAAGATGCTGCTGAGGCCCGATGTCAGGGGAGCTAAAGAGTAAGGAGGGCAAGAGATTGTTCTGGAGAAGCATAGATGGAACGTGGCACACTCTTGGGGACAGACACATTTTTAATCTATTTATCTGCTGTGAATGGTGCCCCCTGGTGTTATAGCATGGCAGTGCTTACTTAACGTTCAACCGTAGCTCTAACTTATAAAAATGAAATTACAAAACATTCTTATTTTGCACGATACCTATTTTAACCTTGGAAAGTTCTTACTTCCTTTAAGTTTCTTCTCATTAGCTCTGCTTGTCCCCTTAGTTATTACAAAACAAATACGTTCTCCTACGTGAGGATGCTTTAGATATCTAAGGACAGCTCACGAGTCTTATGGAAATCCTCTCAGCTAAACATTTCAACCATTTATTTCCATGTACTCCCCTGGTCTCTTTCCTACAAAGTTCTGGTTTGTTGATAGCCGTCTTTAATTGCACCACCTCAGCTGAATACACTGCTCCAGTTGCAGTTTGGTCGTGTCTGTTAAAGCAGGATGATCACTTCCCGTATTCTGGTCACTAAAATGGTAGTGATGCCACCTAGTAGTACATTGGCATGTTTGACAGGCACGTCACACTAAGCTCATTCTGTACTCACTGTTCACCTGAGCCCCATCTGAAATGTTGAAGTCACCGTTACCCCATCCTGTCACCATCCGGTCTTTGTATGGCTGGATGTTTGACTCCTAAGTGTAGGGCTTGATGCTTATCCCTCTTCAGCTTTATTTTATTAAATTTGGCCATCTCCCTGGTTTCTGGATCCTGATCTTGTCACCTAATATATTAGTTATCTCTTAATACATTATGTCACCAGCAAATGTGATACATGTGTCATCAAGGGTCTTCTCCGATTCCTTCATGGGACCGGGCCATTGATAGAACATTCCACCAAAGGCCTCCCTGCAGACTGACATCTCTCGGTGGCGTCAGTAGTCTTCGTTTAACTGTCCGTGAGTCTCCCGCTCTACACTGCTACCCTGCCCCAGTCTACAGCATGTCCCCAAAGGTGTCGTGAAGACATTGTCATGTCCTGAAAATACTGAGACGCACCGTGTGCCTCTTCACTCCAACCTCAGCTGCCAGGCCACTCCATTTTTCTGGGTAAAACCTCTTCATGTTTACTACTTACTTTTCATTGAATTCACAAACCGTCTTTTAAATTACCTGTTCTAATACAATGCCACATGTCAACGTTAAGGACACTGTCTGTACTTGAAGATTCTCCACCTGCTATATTTTTGAAAATTGGGAAGTTTGCCTATCTCTGATCTTTCATACCTCCTTTGAACTAATTCTTCTGAGATTAGGAAACTACATACATTTTTAATAAGTGATAAAGTAGTAGTAGCAATTTACATATAATAGGAGAAAGTGCTTCGTTTATTTAAACCCCCTATAAATGTTAGTTTAATTTATCCTGGAACATAATTGATCCGAGCTAAAAGTCTTACACTCCTTTAAATAAAAGAACTGCTTCTTTATCTTGGCCTTCAGTTGTTCCTGACCGTGTCGTTTCCCTGGTTAGAAGGAGCACTTCCTTGACAGAGGTAACCAGCACATCATTGCTTTCAAACAGCAGACTGATCTCCTCCAGGTTCCTGGCCTCACATCTTTTGTCTATTTTTTCCTGGCAGTTCTTAGCATTTTTTATAAGCCTCACCTCATTGTGGGCTTTATCCTTGCTGTTTCTGTTCTTACAAGTATCGCTGTTCTGTCTGCTTCTGTATTCTGGATGCATCTTCCCAGCTTTTGGGTATGTTTCATCTCATAGAAGAATACCCTGTACAATTACACAAATATATTAAGTAATATCCCCTTCTCCTCCTCTTAAATATCATTTACAGTTGTACTCAGATTATCTTTTTTTCTTATCCTCACCTGAGGACATGCTTATTGATGTTAGAGAGAGGGAAAGGGAGGGAGGAAGGGAGGCAGAGAAACACTGATGTGAGAGAAATGCTGACCGGTTGTCTCTCCCACACATCCCACTAGGGGCCTAACCCGCAGTGTAGGCATGTGCCCTGACTTGGAATCAAACCTGCAACCTCTTAGTTTACAACACAACACTCCAACCCACTGAGCCATACTGGCCAGGGCTTCAGACCATCTTTTACAGAAGTGTGCCATTCTTTTTAGAGCCATTATCTTTCCTCTGAATTGTTTGAAACCTGTTTTCTTGAAGTCCAGAATATAGGTCTCATTATTAAAAACAGTCTTCACCACGAAGACTTGCCATTGTTAAAGTCAGTTTCTATACTAACCTCCCTCTATTTCAGAAAAGTAGTATGTTTGACACTTAACTCTTGACAGATGTTTTCATGATGGTTTGTATTTATCCTTACAGATAGAGAAGTTTTTCCCTCATGTCCTTGAAAAGGAGAAAACACGCCAGGAGGAGGAGCCCTCTATCCTTTCTCCAGCAGAGCTCACCTTTGCCAAAGAGTGAGTAAGCAGGGAGTGTGGGACCTGCCTTTCTCTCCCTGGCTGGTGAGCGTGAGTTTTGCTGGTTGTATCCACGAAGCTGATCTCAGAGCCACTGTTGTCTGTCTGATAGTTCTGGCGGCTTCCACCAGCCAGGTTGTCACGGTGATTTTAATTTGTGTATTTCAGGTACATGGCTAACACAGAGACCTATCTAAAGAATGTTGCCTTGAAGCACATGCCTCCTAATTTGCAGAAAGTAGACCTCTTGAAGTCAGGTAAGAACATTCTCTTTTCAGTCACCTGGAGTATCACTTCCAAGTATCTTCAGATGCTTTCGAGTAAAACCTTTACCTTTACTCTTTGTCTCTCAACCATGGAAAAATAAGTGTAGATAAAGGAAAGAAAAGAGAAGAAGGGTTGAGTTAAAAACAGAAGATCATTTAGAGCAGGTATAAGGGCAGCCAGGTGTTCTTCGGGTTAGGCTGACATTCTCGTGACTGGTGCTACAAATGTGGGCTCATTCTTGCCTTCAGTCGTGTATTCCTTCTGGTGGGCATCTGCATGGCGCTGGGCACCTCTGAGCACTGAGGGTACAAGGTCTCTGCTCTCAAAGAGCTGGCAGTCTTGTCCTCACAGATTCCAGACTATGCAGGGACTGTCTAGCTACGAAGGAGGAGTTAAAGGAAGCTAAGGAAACCTTCAGTGATTCCTCGTTACCCATAGTAAAGGCTCCTCATCTTTTTGTGATGAGGAATTTCTCATTATGGAATGGAAGGATCTCATTATGGAATGGGAGAGCAGGACTGGGTGGGGACGGGGGGAGAGGCACTAGGGAAGTAGAACATAGCCAGCGCCTCTACCCCTCCCGTCTTCGCAGAGTGCCCCTAAAATTCCGCTGAGCAGAGGGGAGGGGCTCACAGTAATGGCTCCTACCCTTGGATCAACTAATTGGGACCCCCTAGCGTTTAGGTTCAAGTCCATATCTCTCTGTCTTTCACAGCGTGCCATATCTGAGCAGCAGCTCTGTCAGGCATGACTGCCAAGCCAAATCCAATAATGCTCGAGGGACTGGAGACCACATTGTTCACAAACTAAGCTTAGTGTGCTGAAGCCAGAAGTTTAAGTGCAACTGAGCCATGGAAGTTTATCTCCTACCCTACCCGTGCTGGGGCCACACTGACCCCTGCGGCAGGTGGAGAGCTAGAACAGGGTGGGCGGGCACCTGGCTCACCAGATGTCTCAGCCAGCCCAGACTACAATAACTAGTACCACACACTGGGGAGCTCACATAGCAGACACTGATTTTCCCACAGATCAGAGACCACGATCAAGGTGCTGGCAGGGCTGTTTCCTCCAAGCCCTCTGTGCACACATACCCCAGTGCCTTCCTCTTCTTATAACGACACCAGTCAGATTAGATTAGTCCCCACCCTGCTGACCTCATTTTAACTTAATTACCTCTTTAAGGCCCTACACCAAACACATTCCCTTTCTGATATACTGGGGGATCTGGACTTCACCATGAATTTGGTGGGGGACACAGTGCAGCCTGTAACACCAGGAGCAAGCCACACCCATACCAGACTGGTCCTTTTGGTGAACCTGCCTGAGGGAAACAGAAGGCCCAGTTTGTATCTGGTTCAGCTACTTTTGTCTGTACCTTAGAAGAATGGGGATGGGGCGAGGATGATGCCTAATCATTAACTATTGCTGTCACAACCAGTTGGTTAAAGCAACCACAGGACTACTGATGGGCGTGCATCTGAACCCCTGGGACCAGCGGGGTTGTCCTAGAGCTTCTACTTGATGCTGGTGGATGCCTCCTGAAACACATGTCGCTGTCCTAGATTCCTTACAAGGACTAGAGCCAGTCTTCTGGAATTGGAAGCTGGAGTGGGGAGGAGGGAACAGCCTGCCCTTGTGAAACTAGAGTCTTGCTTGGTTAGCCCGGGTGTGGTGAGTCCCCTCAGGCCTCTGGAGCACTGGAGACCCTGCTGGCAAGGTGGGGGAAGGCATGGTGAAGTCCAAGCTGGGGGTCCTGGAATCAGCTTCCCAGTGAGATCAGCTGACCCTGAAGTTGGAGTCTCCTTGGCGAGCCCAGAACTCTGGAACAGCCAGGGGCACCCTCCTTAAACCTTTGGAGCCCATTATCCTGAACCCCCTTCTATGAATGAGGGGATCGAGGGCAACATGAAATCTGAAGTGGGCTGCTGGAGCAGTTCATCCACAGGTTCTGGACCCTGCAGCTGGTGGACTCTCCGGGTGCAGATGGAGCGCTAGGAAGCAAAGGCCTGTGGAGGAGCAGCCCAGCTTGGGCACTCACTTAGCTCAAAATGTTGGCTGGTGGTTGAAGAGGAGGAGGGATGACAGCAACTTCTTGACCTGTAATCAACCAGTGAGGGACCCCTTAGTCTAGCATCCAAGGCTTATCACCATACAGTTGAGTCTTTCTAACATACCAGGCCCTTGAATGACATTTCTTTCCATGTCCTCTCATTAGAACATTGATGAAATGCTATGAGAACTCAGTTCTTGTTTACATCAATTAGCCTGTGGTAAAACTGGTTTTGTTACACATAATTTCACTTAGAACCTGTCAACGACATTAAGTGAGGACGTACTGTACTCTTTCCTCTTACTCCTTTATATAGAATTCTTTTCCTAGCCATATGTACACACTCTGTCCTCCCAGCAGGTCACACACATTTCTGCCGTGGCCCTTGCCATTACCCACCAGGCTCACGCTTCCTCTTTAAACCCTACTCTGTCCTTCAAAGCACACACCGACTCCTTTCCCCCCACAGCGCTGAGGGAATGGGCGCCTCATGTGAGGCTTCGTCAAATGCTGGGCATACTGCCTTGTGCAGGACCATGCGTTCTGCTTGCTTGTATCCTCCGCAAGGTGCAGAGAACTTCCTGCACACCTGAAACACTCACCGTTTGTTCAGTGACGGCGCTCTGTGGAAGCACCGGTGGGAAGTGTGCAGCTGTTTCTAGAAGGAGCCAGATCTCTCCTCAAACCATCCTACCCCAAAATGCTTTTACATCACGGGTCCTTCAGTGGCCGATACAATTAATCCCAGCAACTTTTCCCATGCTGATTTTGTTAGCTGGGCATTTTCTGATCACGTTATTATTTTTTTGGCAGTCCCCAAACCGGATCTAGACTCGTACGTGTTTCTGAGAGTGAAAGAGCGACAAGAAAACATTCTGGTAGAGCCAGAAACAGATGAGCAGCGGTGAGTGGCGTGTGATTTTGACAGTGGGGAATACTTCTCCCAGTAGAGCACCCACTAAGCTCTCCACGTACATTGTTTTCCTCCTTTTTCCAGGGACTACGTGATTGACTTGGAAGAAGGCTCACAGCACTTGATCCGATATAAAACCATTGCGCCTCTCGTTGCTTCTGGAGCTGTACAGCTAATTTAAAACCGAAAAATAAACAAGCAATGAAGACATGGAACTGAGACATGGAACATGGAATATTTAGAAACTCCACATACCACTTTGTGCCTGCAGACAACAGACTTTTCTCAGCAGTGCCGTGGATCACCTGGGCACTGAGAAGGACTCAGGGCGGGACTCCCAACTCGCCTGCATCCTGACTCTCTGCTGTTTCAGCTGGAATCAGCAGATGGGGCCATCGCTCTGTTCAGCCCGCACAGTGTGTGCGACTTTCACTTTGTGCACCTTCTCCCATCATGGTGTTTTCTGAAATAAGGAAAGCGAGACAAAGGTAATTCATAAAAAGGCATCAATGCTGTAACTTGGGGGTCGGTAGTTAGTGCTGACCTGGTAGTAGCAGGAGAGTTCATTTAACCTTCTTGGTAGAAAGAGTGTAAATAGGTTCAAGAAAACAGCTGTGGCCTTCTCTGATCTGTCTCTAAATTGTATAAACTTTTTGGAACCTCTAACATTGGACTTAAAACCAATCTCTGTCATGCCTCACTGAGAATCAAAACTAAAGCAATAAATCATAATCAAGTTGCAGTTTTGTGGCAGAAGGAGCCTCAACACAGGTCTCAGCTTGTGGTCTCACAGCACGTTCTCCCCGCTGCCGGCCTGCATGCAGCCTTTTCTGAATCTCGGGCAGCCTCGCCAGGCCGCCTCCAGGCCATCTGCTCATCCTTGGCGGAGGCTCTGTTAGCAGCATGACATTAATACCCTATACTGTGACCTCAGAAGTGGCTTTTCTTTTTTAAACTCTTTACTTTCTCAAGGGAAATAAATGGATGAAAGTAAACCAGTGAGTGGAGACTATGGCCATGATACCTGAAGGAGGAATGTGAACAGTGAATGAATCATCTTTCCTTGCAAAATGATGAAAAGCAGCCTGCATTCCAGTCTTTTCTTGCTTCCTGAAAACGCAGGGGATGTTTGTGTCTGTGATATAGGCTGTCTGAGTAATCGATGTAATATTGCTATGATTTTCAAGAGAAGTCTCTACATGAAAACAAGGAAGATTTTATGAATAAAAGCATTCTATATTTCATGTAGTAGCTTGTTTTTTTCCCAGACTGTTTTTACCTTCTCTAGCCATTCATTTAACAAATATGTGTTGAGCATTTAGGGTGATGGGCAGTTCAGGGCACTGAGGCTCCAACCCAGAGTTCGACAGGAACTGTCCCTGCTCACGTGGTGATAAGTGCTGTGCAGAGAATTAGAACAGAGTGACTCCCTGGAGAGTTCGACTGGATTGGGTGGCCTGACAGGTTCTCACTGAATTCAGTGAATCTCGCTGTAATAGGCCAAGATCTGAATAACAAAGAAAGTGTCAGACACACAGAAGTCAAAAGGACGTCCACTCCAGACAGAGAAGGCGGCTTGTGCAAAGGCCCTGAAGTGGAAATGAACTCTGTCCGCAGACTGTGGCTAGACTGCAGTGTGCAACCTAGAGAATGGTGGCTAGAATGCAGGATAAGGCCTGAGAGGCAGGCTGGGCCCAGAACTCTTACAGGTGTGTTAGCAGAGATCCCATTTGGTCCCTAGAGCTGTCCTGAGAAGTAGGCAGGGCTGGTGGTGTGTAACTGGTGGGAAACACAGCGTATGTTCAGTGATAAGCCTGAGACTGGAACCTAAGTCTTCTTCCTCTTAGGCATGAGTATGCACACCCCCTCACCACTGCCTCCATTGTGCTAAGCAGCAAGGAGGAACGTGGGCTATTCTGCTGTCACAAGTGCATCCTAAGCCGTCATATGCATTCCAGTTGCCCGAAGATATTCAGATGCACATTCTGAATCAGGAGTTCTGAGGGGAAGCCCAGGGTTCTGAGGAGGCCCTAGGCTGTGCACTTGCTGCTGGCCCAGGGACCACACTCCCAGTGGCAGGACTCCACATTTTTATGTCTCCGGTTCCTGTCTTGTGCAAGCCAGGAGTCTGTATTAGAGCCGCAGAGTAAATTGCACCATTTCCTAGTCACCTCTTCAAAGGAAGACTGGGTTTTTTTTGTTTTTGTGTTTTTTTAATGTATTTTATTGATTATGCTATTACATTTGTCCCATTTCCCCCCTTCCTCCCCTCCTCCCTGTACCCCCTCTCCCACCCACGTTCCCCCCCTTTAGTTCACATCCATGTGTCATTCTTATGAGTTCTGTAGCTTCTACCTTTCCCGTACTATTCTTGCCCTCCCCCTATCTATTTTCAACCTACATTCTATGCTACTTATTCTCTATACCTTTCCCCCCTCCCCTCCTCCCACCCCCCCCCCTGCTGCTAGCCCTCCATGTGCCCTCCATTTCTGTGGTTCTGTTCCTGTTCTAATTGTTTACTTAGTTTCTTTTGGTTTTGCTTTAGGTGTGGTTGTTAATAATTGTGAGTTTGCTGTCTTTTTTACTATACATGTCTTTTTCTTTATCTTCTTTTCTTAGATAAGTCCCTTTAGCATTTCATAAAATAAGGGCTTGGTGATGATGAACTCCTTTAATTTGACCTTATCTGAAAAGCACTTTATCTTCCCTTCCATTCTAAATGAGAGCTTTGCTGGATAGAGCAACCTGGGATGTAGGTCCTTGTCTTTCATGACTTGGAATATTTCTTTCCAGCCCCTTCTTGCCTGTAAGGTCTCTTTGGAGAAATCAGCTGACAGTCTGATGGGAACTCCTTTGTAGGTTACTGTCCCCTTATCTCTTGCTGCTTCTAGGATTCTCTCCGTTTTTACCTTGACTAATGTAATTATGATGTGCCTTGGTGTATTTCTTCTTGGGTCCAACTTCTTTGGGGCTCTCTGAGCTTCTTGGATTTCTTGGAAGACTGTTCCCTTTGCCAGATTGGGGAAGTTCTCCTTTATTATTTGTTCAAATAACTTTTCCACTTGTTGCTCCTCCTCTTCTGGTACCCCTATAATTCGAATGTTGGAACGTTTAAAGGTGTCCTGGATGCTCCCAAGGCTCTCCTCGATTTTTTGAATTCTTATTTCATCATGCTTTCCTGCTTGGTTGATTCTATCTTCCTTCTGGTCCACTGTATTGTTTTGAGACTCAGATACCTTCCTTTCTCTATTGGCTCTCTTCCGCGTATCTTCCTGCATCTCTTTTATGGTAACCTGCATCCTTTCACCTAAATTGTGCCCAAAATCAACCAATTCCGTGAGCTTTCTGATCACCAGGGTTTTGAACTGTGCATCTGATAGATTGGCTATTTCTTGGTCGCTCAAAAGGATGAGTCCTGGGGGACTGATCTGCTCTGTTGTACACATGTCTTATGTCTTTCCCTGCCTCTCCTTTTTTTTTTTTTTTTTTTTCTGGTCTGGTCGCTCTTGTTACGGTGGGGGGCGGAGCCTTAGGTGTTCACCGGGGCTGGGCGCCCCAGTCGCTAGATTGTGACGTTATATGTGGGGGCGGGAGTGGGGACGGGCGGGAATCAATGGTGGTAGCTCAGTTCTCCTGGGCCCAGACCCTTCCCCGGGCTCCTGGGCTGCGAGCTCTGCCCTGGTCCACAATCGCTGCCTCACTGGGTCAGCCAGCCGCAGCTTGCGTACTCAGGGACCACCACTGCGTTCTTGCGCCCCGGATGGCTGTCACGCCGATTCCGCGCCAAACTTTCCCCAACCTCCGCGCGCCACCGACCCTCGCCAGCCCTGCGCCGCTCGGCTCATTGTCTCCTACCGGTCTGGATGAACGGGTCTACTTCAACTTCTTGGCTGTCCGACTTCCATTCAGATAAATCCTCTGTCAGTTCTGTGTGTTATGCTGACCGTAATTTATTGTTGTTCTAATCTTGGTTGTGCAAGGAGGTACGGTGCGTCCACCTATTCCTCCATCTTGCTGGAAGTCCCAGGAAGACTGGTTTTAACATAAAGGGGAAGTTGAGTTTCAAAACCAGGTAGAAAGGGAAGTGGTGTATCGTAATGTGACATTGACTGACTTTAACTTTTTCAGTTTGTGGTTTTTGCTTTATTGTTAAAAACTCATCACTGGAAGCATGGCAGAACATTTCCTTCAAATAATTACATCATACTTCGTTGTCATAAGCTTGTCCCCAGCAAAGTTGCTATTCCTGAAAAGTGCTTGCAGGTCCCTATCTGGGTTTTCCCAGCCACAGCAATCCTGTGTCAGCTGAGACCTTGCAGGAGGACCCAGCTGCATTTACTCTGTGCCTTGGTCCTGGCAGGCAACAAGGCTTTAGTGCCATCTTCACATGCATCGTACTCCCTTCTGTGATCTGTATGAAGTTAACAATAAAGCTTTCTGAATGAATTGTCAAGCAAGCACATTATTTTTCAGTTCTTCATGTAATGTTTTTTAAAATAATTTATCATGGGAGGCTAAACATCCCAAACATTTGGAATTCTTCAAGTTGTTTGTTTTTTTTTATGTTATTTATGTTTAGAGAGGGGAGAAGAGAAGGAGAAAGAGGGGGAAAGAAATATCAATGCTCCAGAGGAATATCGATTGGCTGCTTCTCGCACGCCCCTGGCTGGGGATCCACAACCCAGGCATGTGCCCTGACCAGGAATCAAACTGGTGACCTTTTGGTTCTCAGGCCAGTGCTCAGTCGACTGAGCCACAACAGCCAGGGCCCATCTTAGCCACTTTTAAGTGTACAGTTCAATGTTATTAAATACATTCACCTTGTGCAACCATCACCACCGTCCATCTTTGTAACTCTTTTCATCTTGTGAATCTGAAATTCTACCCTATTAAACAATAACCCCCATGATAACCCCCAATAACCCTCCCCACAGCCCCTGGAGACCACCATTCTACTTTCTGTTTCTGTGATTTTGATGACTCCAAATACCTCATACAAGTGGAATCACGTAGTATTTCTCTTTTTATGACTGGTTTATTTCCCTTAGCATAATGTCCTTAAGGTCCATCCATGTTGTAGCATCTGTCAGAATTTCCTTTTTAAGGCTGAATAATATTTTGTGGTGTGTATGGCATACCACATTCTGTGTATCCGGTCATCTGTCAGTGGAGTGGGTTGCTTCCACCTTTTTCCTGTTGTGAATAATGGCACTATAAATGTGGGTATACAAACATCTTTTCAAAACTGTTTTCAGCTCTTTCACATATGTACACCTGGAAGTGGAATCGCTGGATCCTATGGTAATCCTAGTTTTAATTTTTTGAGGAACTACCCTACTGTTTTCACAGAAACTATGCCATTTTACATTTCCACCAACAGTGGCACACAGCTTCCAGTTTCTCTACATCCTCGCCTTTACTTGTTCTGTATTGTTTTTGGGTGTAAGATGTTATGTCATTGTAGTTTTGATTTGTACTTCCCTAACAATTAGTGATTTTTTAAAAAGTTTATTTATTTTTAGATAGAGAGGAAGGGAGGGAGAAAGAGAGGGAGAGAAACATCGATATGTGAGAGACACATTGATTGGCTGCCTCTCACACACCCACAACTGGGGACCTGGCCCACAGCCCAGGCGTGTATGCTGCCTGGGAATCGAACCAGCAACCTTTCAGTTTGCAGGTCAGCACTTAATCCACTGAGCCACACCAGCCAGGGCTGATTAGTAATTTTGAGCATCTCTTCATGTGTGTATTGGCTTTTCCTATATCTTCTTTGGAAAAATATCTATTCAAGTCCTTTGCCCATTTTTAAAAAAATATTTTATTAATTTATTTTTAGAGAGGGAAAGAAACATCAATGTGTGCTTTTCTCTCATGTGCCCCTTACTGGGGACCTGGCCCACAACCCAGGCATGTGCCCTGACTGGGAATCAAACTGGTGACCCTTTGGTTTGCAGTGTCTAGCACTCAAGCCACTGAGCCACACCAGCCAGCTTTTTGCCCATTTTTTAATTGGGTTTTTTGTTCTTGAGTTTTAGGAGTTTTCTGTATATTCTGGACATTAATCCCTTATCAGGTAAATGATTTCCAAATATTTTCTCCCATTTTGTGGGTTGTATTTTACTCCATGAATAGTATTTTTCAATGCATAAAATTTTAAATATAACAGTTTGTCGATTTTTTCTTTTGTCACCTGTGTGTTTGGTGTCATAGTCAAGAAATCATTGCCAAATCTAATGTTGTGATGCTTTTGTGGTATGTTTTCTTCTAAGAATTTTATAGTTTTAGGTCTTAAATTTAGGTTTTTGATCCATTTGGAGTAAATTTTTGTAGATGGTGTTAGGTAAGGGTACAACTTCATTCTTCTGCATGTGACTACCCAGTTTTCCCAGCACCATTTGTTGAAAAGACTGTTCTTTTGCCCAGTAAATGGTCTTGGCCATCTTTGTCAAAAATTATTTGACCATATATGTGAGAGTTTATTTCTGAGTTCTCTGTTCTGTTCCGTTTGTCTGTATGGCTGTCTGTATCACTTCATCACTATTCTGATTACTGTCATTTTGTAGTAGGTTTTGAAGTCAGGCCGTGTGAGTCCTCAGTTTTGTTCTTTTTCAAGGTAGTTTTGGTTATTCAGGGTCCCTTGAAATTCCATATGATGAGGCTTTTTTTCTATTTCTGAAAAAAAAGTCATTGGGATTTTAATTGCATTGATTCTATAGATTGTTTTGGGTAGTATTGATATTTTAACAACTTTAAATTTTTCAGTCTATAAACATGGGGTGTGTTTTATTTAATTAGGTCTTTTTTTAATGTCTTTCAGTAGTATTTCATAGTTCTCATTGTACAAGTCTTTCACCTCCTTAGCTAAATTAATTCCTAAGTATTCTTTCCAATGCTATGATAAATGAAACTTTGTCATTTCCTTTTTCAGATTTCTCATGTGTAGAGATACTATGTAGTGTCCTTTCTTTTCACCTTGCAGTACCCCCTTGAACATTTCTTGCAGGGCAGGTCTAGTGGTCGTGAACTCCTCAACTTTTATTTGTCTGGAAAAGTCTTAATTTCTTCCTCACTTTTGATGGACAGTTTTGCTGATATAGAATTCTTGGTTGACAGTTTTTTTTCTTTTAGCAGTTTGCATATATCAATCTGCTGTCTTGTGACCTCCAAACTTTCTGATGAGAAATCTGATAATCTTATTGAGGATCTCTGGCATATAACGATTGCAGTCTTCCTGCTTTCAACACTCTGTCTTTTGAAAGTGCGATTATACTATGCCTCAGTATGGGTCTCTGAATTTATCTCGCTTGGAGTTTGTTGAACTTCTTGGATCTTTGTCTTTCATCAAATTAGGGACAATTTTAGCTATTATTTCTTCAGATATTCTCTTTGCCCCTTTCTGTCTCTCTTCTCCTTCTGGGACTCCCCTGATACATATTTTGGTCCTCTCGATGGTTGTGCCCCACAAGTCGCTAAGGCTCCATTCACTTTTCTTCAATCTTTTTTCTTTCAGTTATTCAGCCTTGATAACGTCCATTGCTCTATCTTCAGAGTCACTGAATCTAGCTTCTGCCTGCTGAAATAGGTCTCCGAATTCCTCTAGTGATTTTTTTAAAGATTTTATTTATTTATTTTTAGGGAGGGAAAGCGGGGGAGAGAGAGAGAGAGAGAGAGAAACATCAATGTGCGGTTGCTGGGGGTTATGGCCTGCAACCCAAGAATGTACCCTGGCTGGGAATTGAACCTGGGACACTTTGGTTCCCAGCCCGCGCTCAATCCTCTGAGCTATGCCAGCCAGGGCTCTAGTGATTTTTTTTTTATTTCAGTTATTAAAATTTTCAGCTACAGGATTTCTTGTTGGGTTTTTCTTCAGGTTTTATGTGTCTTTATTGATATTTCCATTTTGTCCACCATCGTTTCTTGACTTTCTCTACATCCTCCTTTACTTCTTTGGGCATTTTCAGATAGTTGTTTTAAAGTTTTTGTCTTGTATAGCTACTGTCAGGTCTTTCTTAAGGACAGTTTCTGTTGGTTTTTTCTTTTGAAAGGGTTGCACTTTCCTGTCTGTATGCCTTGTGATTCTGTGTTGAACCTAATTGAATCTTATTAGGTCATTTGAGCCTAATAACATAGTAACTCTGGACATCAAATTGTCCCCTGCTCTTCAGGGTTTGCTATTTTTTATATTGTTTTTGTTTATTTGGTTGTTGTAGGCTCAGAGCCACGGTCAACCTTATATATAAACTTAATGTCTTCTTAGGCCTTTCCTGAGCCTTCTCCAAAGCACACGAGTCACATTCTAATTTTATCTGTATGCAGTCATTTTTTAATGTCCTAATCTTCAAGTCTGACTCCTGAATGGCAAAAAGGCCAAAAATAAAGGTGAGAGAAATAGGCACCACCTCCTGAAATCCGTTGAAGTCACTTCAACCAGAGGGGAAGGGACTCACAATGGCGGGAGGCACAACAGCAATGGTGGCCCACCTCTATGTCTTCATCTCCGTGATTAGAAGCAGCAGTCAGAGCACAGACCCTCAATATTTGGAGGGCAGGTTTCTTTTTGCCCACCCTGGCTCCCTCAAGCTGTGTGTAAGCTGTTCCAGGGACACTTGCCATATGGCAGGTGGTGGAGAATGTGTAGCTGCTGCTGTGCTAAGAGCTGAAACTGAGCAAAATTAGCTGCAGTTTACCATTCAGATCTTCCCCTGGAAGTTGCAAACCCTCAACAGACTCCAGAGTTCCAAAATAGTCGTTTCAGACAGATTCTGCCAGTGCACTTGTGCAGGTGGAGAGACAGATTCCTGGTGCTTGCTACTCTACCATCTTCCCATAATCCTCTAAAAATTGAATTTTAAAAAAAAATTGTTGTTCATAAAAATTGATTTTTTAAAATGCATCTAATAAGCCCTGGCTGGTGTGGCTCAATGGACTGCATGCCAGCCTGCTAACCAAAGGGTCACTGGTTCAATTCCCACTCAGGGCACATGCCTGGGTTGCAGGCCAGGTCCCCAGTAGGGGGCTCATGAGAGGGAACCACAAATTGATGTTTCTCTCTCTCTTTTTCTTTTACCCACTCTCTAAAAATAAATAAGTAAGATCTTTATTAAAAAATAAAAATAAATGCATTTAATCAACTAACTCTGAAAGTATTCTCAACTTGTAAAAAAAAACTTTCTTAAAAAGCAAAATCATACTCTTTACTTATTTAACAGACTTCATTTCAAATAACTTAGCTGTTTCCAAAAAATCAAATAGTCCTTCCATGGCTGAAAAACAACTACTGCAGGTATTCAAAGGAATGTACTGTAAATTCCGAAGGCAGTAACAAGAAGGTCTCATGTTTACAGGTATTTACTATGAATCAGGCTCTTCTTCTACACTTTAAGTAAACTTGTAAATCTTCACAATGACCCTGTGTAAGGAAAAACTACAGACTTGGAGTGAGTGAAGAAGATTACTGGATTATCCCCTCAATGGAAGGCTCAATCCTTGTAGAGTATGTGCTCATGCCTTTGAACAGGCTATTGTACAACTGTAGACATGGAAGTTAATTTATAGGAAACTGGTAAAAGAATATTTCCTCACCGTTGTAGCTATGTAAATTATTGCTGCCCATGAGAATGCAAATGAACTTTGTCCCATAGAGAATAATAAAATCAAATCCTCATTTGAACCTCTTTTTAACATTTTTCTGGTTCTCTCATGAAATAGTAAATTAAATAAAATTTTTGGCACACATTCATTTTATATTTGCATGAGAGTCAACATTTCCTACTACATAAGTGTTTACAAATAAATTTTAATCTCTATACATTTATAAGATAGGTAATATTGGTACCCTCATTTTATAGAGGAGAAAACAGACTAAAGTACTCAAGGCCACATAGCTTACTAGGGAGAGGAGGAGGGATTCAAATTCCAGTGAGACCAGAGCTGCAAAGTTCCTCCTCTTGATTACCTTGAAGTATTCTGCAAGTAAATACCACAAAAGGAAAGACATTCCAAACATATTTTGTGCAATGATAGCTTCACGGAGTAAGGTTCAGTCTCTTAAAGACTCCTTAGAGGAAGTAACCACTATCATTCTCATTACTTTTGAGAAAGTGGCATTTTTCTTAACATAGCAGTATTTTCTGCTTTAAACAGATCATGTTCTACATACCACAGTGCTTACAGATGTTACCTAGCCTGTTAATACAAGGAAAAACAGATGCCATTCAAAACAGATTCAGCACACAATTACTTATGTCTCCCTTCTTGTCCAGTTCTATTAGGTTCTGTGAGAAAAAGAACAAAAGTGAAACTACTTCTGCCCCCAAGGAATTTATAAAAACCCTAAGTAGATTCCCTAAGTGTAAATCTAAAAATATGAGATTTTTTGGCTCAGAAAAAAAAAAAATTGTCTTTTAACAGAACTAAGAAGGTTGAAAGGAAATTATTTTCTTGGGTTCAAAATGCTATAGATGAGAGACGTTTTAAGCCTCTTAAATGGGGTCCTTCGTGGGATCCCAGTTGCTGCAGCTGAAACGTAAATTTATAAAACTTCAAATTGGTCTTCCTGTTATCTCTGAACCTATAATTTCTTCAAATCTAATTCTGACCTTTTAATTGCCTCTGAAAAATCTTCAGTGGCTACCCATTGCCTACAGAAAAGGCAAGGAGTAAAGGAGATTGATATTCATTAAGCATCGGTGTCCTAGACAGTGGGCAGATTGCTTTCCACAAATTACCTTTTTAATCCTCATAACCCTGTGAGGTAAGCCTCACCATTTATGCCAGCTTCCCAGTCAAACTGACCTTTCTCTTTCCCTAAGTGGTTTCTCATCTCCTTTTTATAGTTACAATTTTACTATTTTTTTTATTAAAATCCCACCAAAATTATTTGGGGAGTGAAGCAAGGTGTACATAATTTCATATGTGTAACACTGGGGCGAACTAGGTGATACGGACATGCCTGCAATCGAGCTTCCAAAATAGATCTTGAAAGCAACCATGAAAAACAGCATAGGCCTTATCTGACCACATTTGTTAGCAAACACAGATGTGTGCTGCTCGCTCAGCTGTGTCCGCAGGGGTGGGGCCTCCCTCAACCTCTGCCTTCCTCATTTTTAGAAGAGGTCACCAACTTTGCCATCTTGCATCTGAAGTTTCTAATCTCCAATCAACAACACCACATGTCCACACTCCAGTGAACTCAGTCCTGAATAGGCCTCTAACCACAGCATGTCAACAATTTCATAAATGAAAACAAGAGAGAAACTAAGGCATATCACCAGTCCATTTCTCTTGTCTCCCCAAGTTTTATTTCTGTGTCAGACTCAATCCCAGAGGGCAGTATCCCTAGACAAATACATTAGTTCTTTGCTTTTAGCAAAAACAACAGCCATGTGAATGACATCTCCATTTCTTCCAAAAATTACAGTTGAAAACTATCAACTGTGTTATCTATTGTTTTCTTTATGAGGATCCACATAATAAACTTTTCTCAGAATTTAGTGCAAGTGAAAGTTTGTCTTTTCAAACTTCTGTGATTCATTTTATCAGAGGAATCCTATTGGTTCCCCTGTTTAGCTCCTATGAGGGGTCTCAGAGCCAATTACAATGCTCACTGCCTCACCCCAGCTTACTGTCGCATTGCCCTGGGTCTTTCCTTAAATAGTCTCTGATCTCCCTTTTTGTACCTACAATTTTACTATTTTATTTTGACTTAATTTTAAAAGCTTCCAGCTCTGGCTGGCATAGCTCAGTGGATTGAGCGTGGGCTGCAAACCAAAGTGTCGCAGGTTCGATTCCCAGTACATTCCAGGGTACATGCTTGGGTTGCAGGCCATGACCCCCAGCAACCGCACATTGATGTTTCTCTCTCTCTCTATCTCCCTCCCTTCCCTCTCTAAAAATATATAAATAAAATCTTAAAAAAAAAAAAACCTCCAAATTTTGGGAAGAGTTAGGTAAAGGCATAATTTGGGCACATGTAATCTGGAATTCCTAGTGTTTCAATCATGTGTGGGAGTGAGCCATTTCCAGAATACAAATCCCTAAGGGAGGCATGTAAGCAAAAGTGTTAGTGAAGGCAAGGCTTGTAGTGTCTTATCACTCTAGCATTTAAGAAAGAGTAGCCCTGGCTGGCGTTGCTCAGTGGATTGAGTGCGGGCTGCAAACCAAAGTGTTGCAGGTTCAATTCCCAGTCAAGGCACATGCCTGGGTTTCAGGCCATGACCCCCAGGAACCACACATTGATGTTTCTCTCTCTCTTTCTCCCTCCCTTCCCTCTCTAAAAAATAAATACAATCTTAAATAAAAAATAAATAAAATATTTAAAATAAAAAAAATTTAAAAAAAGAAAGAAAGAGTAAATGGGCCAAGTAAATCACCATAAAAGGTGGTATTGTGAGTATAACTCCATTCAGTCTGGTAAATAACCAGAGGGTCAGACATTGTGGTACATGCTGTGCATTCAGAGGAAGAAAGCCCTGACTTGAGGCAGCGTATTCTCTAATGAGGGAAACCAATAAGAACACAAGGCACAGAATCATGCTTTTCTAATAGCAGGATCAGGCATAGGGTATTATGAAAGAATCTAGGAAAGACTGCAAAGATGAAGAAATCACAAAAGCTTCCCAGTAAGGATGGTGCCTGAGCCAAGACTTAAAACACTAGGGGAGCGAGCCAGTCCAAAGTGGGGACGAGGGGATGGCTGTTTGGGACAGAGATGCCATGTGCAAAGGCACAGAAGCTATAGGCACGTACAGCGTTCTGGGCACCCCAAGGAGTTGGGCATGGCACAGCACAGGATCGGAGTTGGGGCGGGAGAGGAGAGCCACTTCCTGTCTTTACAAACCTTCTGGGAAAGCTACAGGACTTACATGCAGGTATGTTCTCCCAGTCTGTGCTGTGTCTTACGGCTTTTCTTATTGTGACCTTTATCATGAGAAGTAGTCAGTTCAATACACAGTCAATTTTCTTCCTGGTTTGTGCTTCTTATGTGTTACTTTAGCAGCTTTTCTCATCCCAATAAATGTTTTCCAATATTTTCTTCCAAAACTTTAAAGTTTTGTTTTCCACGCTTAGGTATGTAAGCCACCTAAAATTAATTTGGGGATATGGTGTAATGTAGGAATTGAAACTTCTTCCCATGTGGATCGCCAATTGTCCCAGTATCATTTACTGAATAGTCCATTCTTTCCTTCATTAGTCTATTAATTTGTTCCGGTTCTAAAATCACACTGTTCTCATTGCAATATCTTCTACTTTTAACTTTGTTTAAATTACTAAAATATATGTCATTGTGAATAGTTTGGGGAAAAAAGCTGAGAAAAAAATAAAAATCACTTAAAATCTCAGCATTCTAAAATAACCACCCATAAAATATTGGTGTGTATGCTTCCTTTTTGATGCTACAGTTAAATGACTGTGCAAAATGATAAAATGTTTAGAAAACAGGCCTAATGAGAAAAGGAATTCTTTAGCTTAAATAGGGAGCACAGAAAAAATAAAATATGTCCTTAAGAATAAAGAATTTTCAGAGTAGTGCTAAATAATAGTTCATTTTTAAAAAAGGCCTAGCAAAAATACAACTGCTTCTGTCAAGAATACAGTTGCTTCATGTGTTCTGTGTATCAGGCAAGCCTCTGGAGCACCCAGGAGACAAAGAGCTATGGACAAATTGTCCGTATCCCCTCCCCAAATTCATGTGTTGAAACCCTAACCCCCAAGTTGAAAGTATTTGGAGGCGGGGTCTTGGGAGGTAATTAGGTTTAGATGAGGTCATGAGGGTAAGACCTCAATAATATGATCAGTGCCCTCTTCTTCAAGAAGGGGAAGTGACCAAAGCCATCTCTCCTGTGTGAGGACACAGCAAGAAGGCAGCCATGTCCAGCCAGGAAGAGAGCTCACACCAGAACCCCTCATGCTGGCATCCTGACCTCGGACTTCCAGCCTCCAGGACTGTGAGAAATGAGACAGTGTCTGTTGTTTAAGTTGCCCAGTCGGTGGTATTTTGTGAGAGTGTCTGAACTAAGAGAGCAATCAAGAGATGCTTGGAATTTGTTTTTTTTTTTTAATTTTTGGTTTTATTATTGGCTACCTTTTTTTTTTAAGATTTTACTTATTTATTTTTTAGAGAGGGAAGGGAGGGAGAAAGAGAGAGAGAAACATCAATGTGTGGTTCCTGAGGGTCATGGCCTGCAACCCAGGCATGTACCCTGACTGGGAATCGAACCTGCAACACTTTGGTTCACAGCCCACGCTCAATCCACTGAGCTGTGCCAGCCAGGATTGATGCTTGGAATTTCCATCCCTGGGAGACTCTGGGAAAGGTGTGGCTCTGCCCTCTATTAGAGAGAAGCTGGGCCTCCCTTACTGCTTGCCATTTATGGCCAGCCAAGATGCCTTAGACTCTAGTGACCTTTAAGGTGAAGCTGCCTAATTTTGGTGAATTAGCCATGACAGCTAGGAGTCTGGACACGATGGTCAGTGAGGAGACCATCAGTTCGTAGTTGGTCATGGAGACACTCTAGATCTGATAACTTGATTTGGTCCTGCTTTTTAAGGGATAAATTAGTTTTGTGAGATAAAGAATTTTTGAGGAAATGGATAGTAAATTATTTAATTGAAAGGAAGAAGGAAGGAATTAAGTATTTTTTAATGAATGAATGTTAAAAGACCAAAATTTCCTAATATTATGATTAGTAGGAGGAAAGCAATGGAAAAGAAACTGGGAATCTCATAAAAATCAAGCTGTTTTTCTAAAGCAGAAATTGGCACTCTCCAGAACATGGGGAGAGAACAAAAGTCAGAAAGGTGACAAGTTACAAAAAAGGCCAAACCTAGAACATTTAAAAATTTTATTTATTTATTTTCAGAGGGAGGGGAACAAAGGGCAAAAGAGAGGAAGAGAAACATCAATGTGCAAGAGATATATAGATGGGTTGCCTCTTGCACGCACCCCCAACTGCGGACCTGGCTCACAACCCAAGCATGTGCCCTGACTGGAAATCGAACCAGCTACCTTTCTGTTCACAGGCCGGCCCTCAGTTGACTGAACCACACCAGCCAGGGCCAAGCCTAGAACTTTTTATGAAGGGGAAAGAGACCTACATCGTATCATGAAGAAAAGACTTTTTTTGTCATCCAGATAACAAAACCCTGGAATGGTCCTCCAAAGAAGATTGTAGAAGCTATGGACTTAAAAATGCCAAAAAAAGTAATGGGCATTTTTCCGTCCTGAAAGGTTTAAGCCCTTGCTTGCCTTACACATGCAAAGAACTGGACCAGAAAATCCCTTCAACTTTCTTCCAGTTTTCAATCTGCCTGAACCCAGCAGTCTTGCAGGTTGATGCACAGTCCCACACATGTGTCTTTCAGAAAATGAACACCAGTTCCTCCCATTTGTGATGTGCTTTTCATTTTTCGAATGCATTGACAAGGAGCAGCGTTCTATAAAGTGATCCTGGGGTTTGGAGTCAGAAAACAAGGCTCAAGTCCTGAATCTGCATTTTTATTAACTCAGAAACCTTGGATAAATGATTTTCTGTAAAGTAGAGATTGTTGAGAACCACCCAGCCTGGTATCAGAAGCTGTAACCCCCGCCAAGGCTAAGGCTGAGGGAATGACCTTGGAACCATAAACCACCAAGGAGACAAAAGCTTATCTCCCTGGCAGGAGCATGGCTTCTGCTCCTTTTACTTCATCCATAACTGGCCCCCAATGCTTGGTCGGTTAGCCAATGACGGGTAAGATTCCCCAAGGGGGGAACAACCTAAGACAAGCATGATCACAGGGGAGGCCCCCTATGTCGGCTTTGACATAGCCTGAGTCCTCCTTGTCTCTGAGAAAATCTCCTAATCTCTTGGCTGCCTTACTTCTCTTGCTCCACCTAAGCCTGAAACAATGACAGGGTGGTGCAGCTCTGCTGGAAAGGGCGGGTTCCCCAGGTGATCAGGCCTAAGAAAGAATATGTAAAATCCTGTGACACCTGCTTTGTTTAGAATGCTCTCAGTTGAATGATAAGGGTCCAGGGAAGAAGTAAGTTTGTTCCTTAAAGTTTTACAGCTCTTTGACCCTCATTCAAAATAGGCCCTCAGAGTTCCTTGTTATCTATTGTTTGATCCTTACTTCCTGGTAATGATTAATGAGCTTTACCTGAATTCCTGTGTAAACGAACCCAATAAAAGCCATTGAGGAAAAGGCTCTTGGTCCTTCTCCTTTGAGAGATCAGCCACCTTTCCTCCCCAAGCAGATCATGTCTTGGTAGACTTATTCTCATCCCTGGCAGACAGGGGGGCTCTGTGGGCGGAGACCCCCCCACACAAGAGATAATCATACCAACATAACAGGCTTCTTGCAAGGAAAAAGTGAGATGAGGTATGCAAGGATTTGGGGAATCTAAAATATTTTGCATATATAAATGGTTAATTCATTTTGTCTTCTTCTACAATACAGTGATGTAGACAGAGGCCACTGTCCCACTGGAGGTGTGCCACAGCTCTTCCATAATCTCCAGGAAGTGATTTGGCCAAGGTTGGAGCCTATCACTTCTGTCTCAGAAAATAGGTTTTCTTTCCCTGAACTCCCACTGCTTGTCAAGCAGAAATATGTTCTGGCCTTGCACCTCTCACATGGTGCTTACACATGCAATCCCGGCCTGACTGCCCAGTTTCCGGCTGTGTTAAGTGGTAAGGCTGCTTAGTAAGTGTGAGATCTTTTCCAGTTCTAACTTTGGTTGAGCATATTCTTCTGACTCAAGGTCTCTTTATGGGTGAAAAGTTTCTAGAATCTTTGAGACTTTTGCATATGTGTGCATGCATGCACCTGTGTGTCTCTGTGCTTAAGAGATCTGGGAGGTTTAGGTGTGCAGGATGAATGCACACAATCCTCATAGGAGGTCTGAATAATTGCCTGAGAAATTGCTCTTTCGGTTTTACAGTAGCTTTGATCACGGTGCCAGGATCACACTGATCTAGATGCTTGGCCTTAGCCAATATAAATAGAGAAAAACATACACAATGTAGATCAACTGAAATTCTAGAGCTAATTGAAAGTATGAAGAACAAGAGAAAAAGAAGATAAATCTAGAAAAACGCAACCCAGCTACTTTCCCTTCACCCAAAGTAACTTCACACTTAAAATAACAGACAAGCAGATAGAGGGAAAAAACACAGTTATAACAGACTGATATCAACAAAGCAAAATAGGGATATCAATAAAATTATCAACACGTGGTTCAAGGCAAAAAGTATAAATGGGATAAAGATGTTTGCCATCCGTTGATATAAGATAAAATCACCAAGAAAATATAATAGCACTCAGCCTTCACACACCAAATGAGAGTGTCACAATAATGTAAACCATGAACTGTTAGAGAATGTCCAAATTTGAGAAAATAGTCATCATAGGAGACTTGAATACTACTTTCTCGGAATTTGAAGCTCAAGGGAGAGAATTTCAAGTCAGGAAAACACTTCCTTTGTAAAGAAAATCTGTTTGCATATGAGCCAACAAAGAAAATCTCAATAAATTCCCTAAAATAGAAGTCACAAAGACCACATTTTCTGAATGCTAGAAGTTCAACCCCATGTGGTCAGCAACCTTACCAGTTTTGTTGACCTTTGCACCTGTGCACCTAACACGTTTAGCACATTGTAGGGATCCGTAAGTATTTGTTATATAGAGAGGAAGGAGGAAAATAAGGAAGACCCACAGTACAATTCAAAAGCATCATGACAACTATATTCTCCTCCCCAATATAATCCCCTAGAAATTTGAATTACACTGTTAAAAATAATTCCTGTGTCAAGGGGAAATTCGAACCTACTTAGAAATAAATGGCAAAAGAGCACTGTGTATAAAAATGTACAAGTTTTCTTTGTGGAAAATTTATGATCTTAAATGCATTTCTTGAAAATATAAGAGACTGAAAATAAATGAGATAATGTATTTCACCAAAGAAGGTAGAAACAGAAAGTAGAAAAGTCAAAGGGGAAATCATCTTTTACAAGATGAAAACAGAAAATAATAAACTAAACAACGGGAAAATCACTCCACCTAACAAATTAAATAAGAAAATCTCAAATTTGGCCCTGGATGGTGTGGCTCAGTGGATTGAGTGACAGCCTGCCAACCAAAGGGTCACCAGTTCATTTCCCAGTCAGGGCACATGCCTGGGTTGTGGGACAGATTTCCAGTTGGGGGCACACGAGAGGCAACCGCACATTCATGTTTTCTCCCTCTCTCCCTCCCTTCCCTTCTCTGGAAATAAATAAATAAAATTTTATAGAAAAGAAAACCTCAAGTTTGACCATGAAAAAGGGGAAAATACAAATAAAAATATTAAGAATAATAAAAAGAAAGAGCTAACACAGAGCTTTCTTAAACTTAACAAAACGCTATGCTTAACTTCATATCCTTAAATTTGAAGTTTAGGAGAAACATCTTATTTTTTAAAGATAAGTCAAAGGATCAAAACTAACTCAGAAAAAAGTAACATCACCTTGGCTGGTCCAACATTCACACACACATTTCCCAGTCTTGTGTTGTCTGATTTTGTTTTAGTGTCCTTAGCCATACAAAATTTTTTCCACTTCCAAGTCATACAAATATTTTCTTATAATTCTTCCTCATAATTTATAGTTTTTAGTTAAATTTTGCAGTTATTTTTGGTGTCGGAATTTGAAGCTCAAGGGAGAGAATTTCAAGTCAGGAAAACACTTCCTTTGTAAAGAAAATCTGTTTGCATACGAGCCAACAAAGAAAATCTCAATAAATTCCCTAAAATAGAAGTCACAAAGACCACATTTTCTGAATGCTAGAAGGTAGAGACTGAAAATCACTCCACCTAACAAATTAGGTAGGAGACTACCTTTATTTTCTTCCAGGCAGATAGCCCACTGTGCCAATATCATGTATTAACCTAAGAGCAACTACTGCTTCATTAAAAAAAGTATTCAAATGGCTTATTTTAAAACTTGGCCAAAGATTTTAACATACATTTCACTGAAAAGGAAGTGAAAATGGTCAATAAATATATTTTAAAATATTACCACTTTTTGTTTAAAAATAAAATCCAAATAATCATGAAATACTGTTTTTCACCTATCTTATTGGAAAATATTTTCAAGTTTGATCCATTTTTAGTGATAGTAAAAGTATGGGAAAAGGACAAATCTTTGTAGGGGAGCTTTGCCCACAGAGTCCCCAGTCTGCTGCGGAGAGAATAAATCTACCAAGATATGATCTGCTTGGGGAGGAAAGGTGGCTGATCTCTCAAAGGAGAAGGACCAAGAGCCTTTTCCTCAATGGGCTTTTATTAGGTTCATTTTGCACAGGAATACAGGCAAAGCTCATCAATCATTGTCAGACAGTAAGGATCAAAACAATAGATAACATACAAAGAACTACTAGGGCTTATTCTGAGTCAGGGTCAGTTAGCTAAAGGGTTACAAAACTTTGGGAAACAAAGTCATTTCCTGCTCAGACCCTTATCATTTAATTGAGAACATTCTTAGTAAAGCAGGTTTCACAGGATTTTATGCATTCTTTCTTAGACCTAATCACCCAGGGAACCGCCCTTTCCAGCACAGGGCTGCACCACCCTCTGTCATTGTTTCAGGCTTAAATCAGGCAGGGGGAGTAAGGCAGCCAAGAGATCAGGAGACTTCTTGAACAGAATGAGGATTCGGGCTATGTCAAAGTTGAGGGGTAAGGGTCCATCGCCCCCTTTTGCTATAGCCCCCCAAGTCCTTCCCTAAGGACACCCCATGACCATGCCTGTATTAGGTCATCCCTCCCTTGAGGAATCTTACACATCATTGGCTAGCTGATCAAGCATTGGGGGCCAGGCAGGATGAAGTAAAAGGAGCAGAGGTGGTGCCCCTGCCAGGGATGTAAGCTTTGTCTCCTTGGTGGCTTATGGTCCAAAGGTTGTTCACACAGCCTTAGCCATGGGGGGGCTACAGCTTCTGAAACCATGCAGGGCAGTTCCCAACAGATCTTAACATTTATTAGTAGAATTATAAATTTATTTGGCCTTTTTGGAGACAATTTGGCAGCACTGTCGTCCCACCTTAGCCACAGAGGATATATTCCAAGACCCCCAATGGATGCCCGAAACCACAAATAGTACTGAACCCCATATACACTATGCATCCAGCACCTGCGATATGTCAGGTGTTCCAAGCATTGTTCAAACACAAGCTCCTTTAACACTCTCCATAACCTTACAGCACAGGGCAGGTGCACTTATTACTATTGTCAACTGACAGAAAAGTTGAGACACTGAAAGGGGAAATAACTTGCCCAAGGTCAAATATCTAGTAAGTGGTTGAGAAGGAATTCAAACATCAGCAGTAAGCTACATGTTCTATGTTCTTAACCATGATATTTGCTCTCTAGAGACTTCAGTTTGGACCAAGAGTCTGGGTTCTTTTCTGTCAGTTGGCTGGGCACTCCCACAGATGCTGTATCTAGATATTATAAACAAAATGTAAAAACTCTTCTGCCACTATAAGCTCTAAAGGTACTAGTGCCTGAATGTATGTTAATAGCACTCCATAAGATTAATAAATCAGTGAGCAACATTGTTGAATGCATCACCAGTATCACATAGGTCATGCTACAGGCATTGCCTAGCACAATCACACCAAAACATCCCTGCTCTGTTCTGCACCCCTTCTTTGACACTATCCAGGAATTGCTGGGGCTCTGTGGACCCTGGTAGCTGTGCACACTAAAGGTTCCCTTCTCTGTCAGCAGACCTCAGTTTTTGTGCTAATTCCTGCAGCCCACTGGGCCTACACCCTGGTCTTTCCTTCACCCGAGGGAGAAGTATCACCCCCAGAGCTGGGCACCATGGAGCATGAACGCTGGAGAAAATGCTTCCCTGGCCTGTGGCAGGTAGAACAGTGTTGTGACAAACTGGAATTTAGGAAAATCCTCCAGGTGTTGTCAGAAGGGGTGGAGCCAGAGGATTTGTCAACAAGGACTTACTTATCTGTTTGAGGAGCCTTGGCAGTTAAATAGTAGGTGGGGCTGGCATGTTTCAGAAGTCCTAGCATACAACAATTAATATCATGGTATTCTAATTAGGATCAGCCTAATGAGATCCAAATTAACCCAATGTCATCTGTTCCCTGACTGGTTCACTAATCCAGTGGTGATTTAGTAATAATGATACTCGTGTTCCACCATCTCCTTTTTAATTTTTGGCTAGAGTAATTATTCTTTACATATTTTGCATAATAAAGGTAAAGTGACAAGTAAGACAACCCTCCCTGAAAAGATTCACACACAGCTGTAAAAATAATATTCTTGTAAATAAGTTGTCCAAATATGGTTAAAAGCTTTCCACTTAAAGATCATGTCAGATGAACAATGACCAAAGATCACGTCCAGTAACAAAGGAGTCATTGTGATCTTGCCCTAGAATGGTGAAGGCGGGTGACCAAGTGTGGGACAGTGTGAGGAGATGCTTGAAGGTGAGGCCTCAGAGACACCTGACACAGATGGCCTTTCCCAACGGTTCACAACTAAGGGGTGGGAGTAGAAAGAGCAGTGGTTGAAGAGGGGTCCAGGAAGATCAGGTGAGAGATTTCTGTGTAGTTAGGGGAGATGTGCGGCTCTGTGAATGCGCAGGGAGGGATTCAGTTCATAAAGTACAGGGGCAAGATGGGAATACTGGGGGGATGAGCTGAACAGAAAAGAAGAAAGGAAGAGATCCAGATCACCATGGGAGGATTATACAAATTTCTTTAAATATAATTAGAGCCAATTGGGAAGCAATGGAAGCTTATCAGAGATAGTTGCAGATTTCTCAACTATAGCAGTAACATTTCAATTTAGTAGTATTTAACAATTTTTCCATGAAATAGACAAATTAAGGGATAGCAAATTATGTGAAAGAAAAAAGTAGAGAAAATTCGAAACAGGCTTTAGGCAAAATTGAGGAGTGAATGTGCCAACACATAAAAAGAAAGTAAGACTTTCAGGCATTATATATGCTTCCCGACGGGTTCAGATGATTTGGTGTTTACAGTGGTATTTATGTTCAGTGGTACAAAATATCACGCAGTTATCTTAAGACCAGCAGTAGCTACGGCCTGGCAGATAATCAGGGCCTTCAGATTTGAAGTTTTACCAGGCAGATATGATGAGTGGTAAGGAATCTTGGACTATTCCAGGGAGTTATTGAGATCATAGTCCACAGAACCCGGGATAGACTGGAATGTGTGTGTTCCATGCCACTGACTCAGCCTGGACTCCCGGCAACCCCAGGAATGAGTGACGTCCACAGTGTCCTGTCCTCAGCAGCTGTGCTCAGCTCCTCTGCACTCACGCCTCTGGCTTCTTTTATGGAGCCAGTCCATCTCCTATTTGTTCTTCTTTCCCTGCTGCCTTCTACTTCCCCCAGCATTGCTATCTTTTCCAAAGAGCTGTGCCTTCGAGTTGATAAGAACAGGAGTGGACAAATTAATATAATAAGAAAATGGTGATCTTGCATAACTTGCAATTTTGAAAAATAGGTATGTGTTACATGAGTGTTTCTAAAATATTGCAATTCAGAAATTTGTAGCGAGTATGTTTTCTGAATTAATTATTTATTTTCTGAATTATTTATGACCAAACTTCTGGGACAAGGGACCGAGTCGCTAAAAGTCGGTTAGTTGGTGATGTGACTAATGATTTTAGATCTAAAACACAAGTGGTCAATGGATTAACCAAATGAATAGTCACATAACAGAAGAATGGTAGGATTTTGGACAGAAAAAGCCTGGGGACGGTGTATCATGAGAGAGTACCAAGACTCAATCAGATGCAGTTGAGAGTGACAAGGGCAAAAAGAGAATATAATTATACTCATAAAGGAGAGGGTCTTATAAGATGTTGGAGGAGAAATCATCTGGAGTAGGTTCTGGGTTTTGACACAAATATGCTCGATGATGTCGCAGGATGCTGGTCAGAGCTGTCCCCAGAGGGAGGGCGGGAGTACAAGACAGCTCTGAAAGTAATTATCCTAAGAAGTCAGGCTTCATTTATCATGCAGATCCAATTTCACAATTTACTTTTTATAGAGTAAATGGAAAAGAAATATGATGGTCAAGACTTCACAGAGGAAGCATCGTGAGTGGGTAAACCAACCCAAGCCAAAGCCTGATTTAAGTATCTCCATTCCTTTGAGGATGTCCAATTATATACTCAAGAGGCCAGTTACAAAAATCATATCCCACCCAGGCAATGAAGTCAGATACCATCACTGGGAGGAAACCTTGGACAAGCCCCTGCAGCTGTGCTGGCAGAAGAGACTTCAAGGACTCCAGGCCTGCAGCAGCACAGGACAACTGTTAAGTCCCTTCGATCTTCCCAAATCCTTGCAAAAACTTGTGCCTAAGCACACGGGCGAGTCCCTGCCAGGTATTCTCACAGGTGGTCCTCATGGCAGCTCCGCGTGCAACCCCACCGGGTCCTCACGTATGGCAGAGATGATTCCAGGAGCCGGTCTGGGTAACCTACAGCTCCACTGCAAACAATTCCTGGTGACTGAGAAAGACATCAGGAAACAGGAAAGGAGAATGAAGATGGCAAGAGAGAGACTGGCAATAGCGTTGATCGCAGACAGACTGGCTAGCGAGGCCGAGAAAATGAGGGACCAGGAAGGACATCCTGGAAAACGCTAGGAAAAAAAAGAAGATGGTACAGACAAAACGGAGCACGGCATTTTATTAACATCTCTTTGCAGTGTCCACAATGTTTTCTCGCTTTGAGGTTTTTTTTTTAATGTACCAACACTTTCCTTTATTAAACTTTTTTGTGTGACATAGAATATATACACAGTGATCTTTTTGAGTTGAGAGATTCAGTTTCAGGTGAGGAGAGAAAGATCTTTCCTTTTCATGATACACTCTCATTTTTCTTTGCTCTGTGTGTTATTTGTAATTTAAAGTCAACAGAGAGTTATCAGCCATGGGTTTTTATTCAGTGTTTTTCTTTCACAGTCCCGGAATAAAACCTACCTAGTCAGAATGGCTATTCTTTTCGTGTAATGTTCCAATAGATTCCAAAATAGTATTTTATTTAAAAACTTTTTTATATCTAATGTTTTAAGATAAGATATCTACTTCTAGGTCTTTACTTTTCTGCCCTTTGTTGTATGTTGATTCAGAGCTGTATATAATGAAATGCCAGACTTTCCTTCATTTTTTAGATTTATGTGCATTTGAAATTTGATTCATGAAGGTTGACATGCCATTTGGGGTATCACAGCATCAGGAGAGACATTTTCAGCATCGCTGCTCTAACAATCAGCCACTGCTTGTTGGGATTTACTTGTCTGTTTGGCTGATCAAGTGTGTAGTATTATCAAATCCTCTTCACTATACTACATTTGTGTGACATATCTATCAGCTTCTGAGAGTAATGCATTAAACAATAATACAGAATCTACAGTGTTTTTACCTTCCCTAAAAATGAGTTAATTTTTGAGGATATGTTTTTATTAAGATTAAAGAGACAGGAAGGAAGAGAGAGAGAAACATCAATGTGAGACATCAATCCGTTGCCCCCCATATGCACCCCGACCAAGGATGGAACTCGCAATACAGGCTTGTGCCCTGACCAGGATGGAACCCACAACCTTTTGGTCCATGGGACGATGCTCCGACCAGCTGAGCAATTGGCCAGGGCTGAATTATTAATTTAATCTTCTCTCCCCTGTTCTCCCATGTGGTAACCACCTGCGATTTTAGTTACAATATTTTTAATATCTTATGTTAAAATTAATACTAATTTAGATACACTAATTTTCTTCTTTTCCTCATTATTACTTTTTTATTTTACGTTATATTTTTCTAGGTTTACATTTCTCCTTATTGGTTCTCTTATGGAAGGCCCATGGGAGGTCAGCTCAGAGACTGTCTAAAAGTGTTTTTATCCCTTTCTTTGACAGGTGGTTTGGCTAGGTATTTAAATTAGGTTCTTAGTAATTTTTTCCTTTGTTATTTAATATTTCTGAGCCTCTTATTTTTAGCTACAAAATGGGAATAAAGCCCTCAAAGATGATAAGTATAACTGAGATAATGCACGGAAGGCTTGCCAATCATGTTGCTTAGCAGGTATTAAGTAGTCAAAAAGGAAAGCTAATTGTTATCATTATTATAATCTTTAGAGAGAGCATTCTTGGAGAATGACTGAGGGTGCGAAGCTCACACACAAATGTGTGCGTGGGTGGCATTATGTAATTTTAATTCTTAGCCCTTGAGTATCTTCATCTGTGGTCTTCCGGGTAGACATTACGCGGACTACTCCCGCAAACCCAAGCAGCACAGCATAGCTTGCCCCTGCTGGCGAGGCTTTAGGCTGCTTATTGAGGAGCCTTTGCTAGAAGAGTCTAGCTGGATTCAATGCAGAGAAAGAGGGAACAGACCAAATGGTTTTTCCCACAGGTTTTTTCCCCCTGCGTTCTATTCATCTCTACATCCAAAGCAGACACTGTCTTTATAGCCTTGATGTCACCTGAGGACTCAGGCTTCCTTCTGCTACTCTGCCATGGAGGTTAGGAAGACTATGTCTGGAATTCAGGAGGTTCTCTAGTGTGTTTCTTAGCATCACCATGCCCTGTGACTAATGTCAATGGAAAACTACAAAAAACAATCCAGGCAGTATGACTAGTAACCTTTCAGGGCCCTCCAACCAGGCAGAGACCACAAAGTGCAGAGGTGCTGGACGAGGACAAAGGAAACCTGAAATGGCACGTGGAAGAAGGTAGCTGCCAATATAGCTATGAAAAGGTGATCAGTGGCAAAAACATATTTGATGGTTATGAGCATTTCTTATTTATTGTTATAAAAAAGTCTGAGCACCACATGTACATAGATATATATCATGTAAAAAGTTAAAGTGAGCAAAGACTGCTGAGTGCACTGTTGCTGCAAACGTGGGTCCCTTCTTGTTGACTATTGGGGCATTTCTGGCCACTGGAAACCCAAAGATACGAAAATGATCCCTCCTGGCCACGTGGTGGGCACAAGATTTATTCACTATTCCTACACATAGGGTTGGCTCTCAGGAGCCTCACAGTCTGGCAGGAGAAGCCCATCAGACGCCTGTGCCTTCCTCCTGCCCTGGACTGGCCCCGGGGACTGGCACTGCTCTTTCTCTTTGTAAGCAAAGTACAGCCTTATCTGTCTTCACTCTCGATAATCACTCCCCTGGATGGCTGTGCAACATCAGGAAGCGCCTGGGCTGCCAGGAACCAGGATTTATCCTCCGTTTCTGGCTGTCCTGAAAAGGCTTCCTGGCACAGTCTACCAACTGGATGTCTGGGTGACATTTGCAACCATCAGAGAAGTGGGAGGTCACTCAGAAGTGCCAAGCAATTCATCTGGCCCTTGCTCGTACAGGATATTTCCTAGAGATAACGTTCGAATGCAGGTGGTAAACCTTTCGCTCCTGATCATAAGCTGGGTACTGGGGGTGAACTCAGAGCAGTGTCTGCTTTTTGCCCACACTGATAACATTCAGTATTTTAATTAATACTAATACTCCTCGTCCCACCCTCCCCCTGCCCCCATAACATACCCACAGCACAAGACTGAGGAAAAAACACAGCCATTCCAGGGGCTATGATCTCTACAGGCTTGGGTTAAGCTGTCCCTACAGGTCTCGTTGGCAACAGCACAACTGGGTGTGTAAGCTGGCGATTGTTTGAGATTATGGACCTCAGAACCACACGGGCCCAGAAGTTACCCTGGGCAGCAAAGAAGAGTGTGGGGTCATTCACTGGCCAGGATCACGATCTCACCCTGGCCACCCAGAGCTCACCCATGATCCATTAGGCCCAGCCAAGGGGGAATGGCCACAGTGTACCTGATAGAGACGCTGGCAGCCTTCTAGGAAATTTCTGCCTTGGAAAACAGTTGCATAAGGAATTGCAGGACTGTGGAAGTTCTAGATCACAGGGAACAGTGTTTATGGAACAAGGCCCCGTGGTAGCCTTAAAAGCTGTATCACAAATCATTTCTCTCATAAGAAACAAGCAGGAGAGGAATCCAGAGGTCACGGCCAAGGCTCCCAGGAGGATTCAAGTCTAGGTAAAGGATAATCACTGAGCCATGAGAGGGGCCTGAGGATGGAAAGTCCTGCCTGCCCTCAGTCCATTGGACAGTGCTCTTCCTCTGGCTTGTCCTCACCACATGCACATGCTGGTCTTTTCACATTGTTTTCCTACTTAGCACTGATGCACTTCCAGAGACTGACCTAGAAAACACCAAGTTCCTAATATCTGGTTAAAAGAAATCTCAACAAGGGAAGGAGAAAATGTTCCCTCCACCTCCAGAGCTGTAAAAAGGCAGCCACAGTCTTGGGGCAGGAAGGGCTCCTGGCAATTGTTATTTTTAGAGACCTCCATTTCCGGGGGTATGTCAATGCCTGTGAAAGCGCCCTCAACCTCTAAATCCCAGGGGTGCTGAGGGGCTGTCTCTGCCTCTTGTCCAGGTTAAGGATGCTGAAGTGAACCTGCCCTCTGAGTAGGGCATACTTGGGGCTGTCAAGAGCCAGGGAGGGGGGCTGGCCCTTCTCCCCTCTCCCTTCTCCCTTCTCCCATATAGAGAGTGAGCTGACGACCTTGCAAGATGTTTTAATTCCAAGAGGAATGTGACATTCTGAATTTCATTTCAGTGGGCACAAGAAGAAAAAGTACCATAGCACAATGCCGAGAATGTAAAAGAAACAGGATTCTAATATAATTCTCAAATCCAACATTTACTATTGACAACAAATAAAGAGCGCCCCTCCCCAGTACGTAGACACATCAGAGAGATGGGGTACGGTCAACTCCTCCCTCTCGAGCTTCAGGGAACCCTAGGAGGTTCATAATATCCTTCCCAGTAGAGTTGGGAGGAGCTGTACCCCAATGTACCCCAAGTGTCCCCACTGTGCCCCGTTGCTGAGGAAGGGCTGCACTTGAGCTGGTCTCAGGAGTGGGATCTCCCACTGGTGCTGGGATTTGTATCAAGGACCTGACAGCTGAACAGAAGAGTCAGGTTATCTTGGGGTCCTCCCCAAGAATCACAGTCTTCCTCCCCACCTTTACTGCACTCTGCTCCAGGCCCTGGGCTGAGAGCACAATCAACGGTACCCCATTCATCCCTGACATGGGAGAGGTCATTTAACATCACCCATTTCACAGAAGAGGAGGCTGAGTCCCAGAAAGGTGAGGTGAATCACCAGTCACAGGACTGGTAAGTAATGGAATTGGGATCCCAGCACTGGCTGTCTGACTCCCCAGGCTCTGGGCTCCAGCGAAGAGGGTACATGGAGCTGAGGCCAGAGACCTTCTGGTCCAACCTGCTCTGATGGCAGGAAGAACCGCTTACCCACAGGTGTGCTTCCTGACTTGGAAGACAGGGCCTGAGTCCAGCTCAGACACAGCCTCCTCAGCTCTGCTGCGGTCAGGCAGCCCTGAGCTTTACCAGCCCAGGGAGCCAGAGAGGCAGCTCACGTGGGGCCTCCATTCGCTCATCACTAAGATGGGTGTGACATCCTGCCTGGCTTAGGGGGCGCTGGGACCCCACACACCCAGTTCCCCCAACAGCCTGGAGGATGACGGACCAGCATGGAAACCATGACCCGCTCATTCTGGCAGCTCCTCACCCTCCTGGAACAGCCCAGCAGCAGCCCTAGATCCCATGACCAGGGCCCCCTGCCCCCCAAAGTGCCCCAAGTCCCCCACCTGTCCGTGTATCAGCTACCTTACTCTTCATGTCAGTCATGACAAGATAGACTGGAATTTTTCAGAGAAACTTTAAGTGAGAAACTAGCCAAACCACATCCTGCCTGTCCCCCCTCCCCTCTTCCCTCCCCTCCTTCCAGGCTCCTGCTCAGCCACTGGTTTGAGTGCTCAGCTTTGTTAATTTTCAGAGCTCTTCTTGGGAGGAGGGGAAAGGAGGAGGGAAAATTGGGGAATACTGTGGAAGGGGTTGAGTGCAATCCCTTTTATTTGAGAACCCAAAAGATCCAAACGGCCTGGTGAGAGCTCTCACTAGTTCCCCTGAGACCTGAGGACTCTGAGAGATTAGGGAGGGGGACTCTCATGTTGTCACCTGGGTCTTCTATTCCCATTTCTACTGAGCAGTTCCACTTTGCAGTGTTGGTTTCAGTGTGGCAATGAGATCCATTACAATAAAGGAAACACTTGAAAAAACATTCTGATTTGACTCAATCCAGGGTCTGACATTCATGGAAACTGATTCCTGAAGCGAAATCACTGGCCTAGGGTCTCAGGGAGGCTCAGAGACCCCACCCACCAGGTCAGTCCCTATCCCCCAGGATCTGCTGCCTCCTAGGAGGTACCAGCTGACCGAGAGGACAATGCCAGCCCTATAGGGGGGTTCCTGGTCTACCCTGCTGCTCTGATGTGGAGTCTTACCCACCTGAAAACTTGTCCCCACGTATTTTTTAGATGGGGAATCAAGGGGCTCTGCACCTTTAAAAAGTTGAAATGAACCCTGGCTGGTGTGGCTCAGTGGATTGAGTGCCAGCCTGTGAACCGAGGGGTCACTGGTTCAATTCCCAGTCAGGGCACATGCCTGGGTTGCAGGTGAGGTCCCCAGTTGAGGGCCCACAAGAGGCAACCACACATTGATGTTTCTCTCCCTCTCTTTCTCCCTCCCTTCCCCATTTCTAAAAATAAAGAAATGAAATTTTAAAAAAATAAAATGAAAGGTTGAAATTAGAGGAGCTTTAGATGTCATCCACTGGCATGAAACCTCCCAAAGGTCTCCTATTATACGTACCCATCAGAATTCTAAATGTGCATTCTGCTTGAACTAACGGTCCTCATTCTAAATATCTGTCATAGACAAGTTCTCACAAATATGACAGAAGAAGCCAAACACGCCCGCTTCCAGGGCCAGTAGGAACACAGGGCACCTTTGTTATCAATAAGGGATGTTGTTGAAGCTGCCCCTGTTTCCTCCCACTCCCTGTCCAGACTTGTAGTGCTGACTCCATTAAGGGATGGTCATGAATAGGGTGGGCATTCCCCACTGGGTATGGTGCCGGGGCTGGGGCTTGTTCTCTGAAATTAAAGCTGGTAGGAATCAGTAGAAAACACGAGTGGCCAGCTATGAAGGGGACTTTACCCCTGGAATGTGTTGTAATGTAGTTATAATGAAACAGGCTTTCTGAAATCTCATCCATGAGCCTCTGGCAAAAAAATGCAACTCAAGTCAGGGCCTACCATGGGGGAGGGAAAAACCTAGAAGACCTTGTAGGTCAGGTCTCACAGTTATAGTGGGCCTGGAATCTAGACTTTTTAAAAAAAAGATTGTATTTATTTTTTATTTTTAGAGAGGGAAAGGGAGGGAGAAAGAGAGGGAGAGAAACATCAATGTGTGGTTGCATCTCAAGTGTCCCCTACTGGGATCTGGCCTGAAACCCAGGCATGTGCCCTAACTGGGAATCAAACTGGCAACGCTTTGGTTCTCAGGCCAGCGCTCAGTCCACTGAGCCACACCAAACACGGCTAGGTTTTTGTTTTTCATTCATTTTCAGGGAGAGACATCAATTTGTTGTTCTGCTTATTTATACCTTCACTGGTTGATTCTTGAATGTGTTCTGACCAGGGATAGAATGCACAACCTTGGTGTATTGGGATGACACTCTAACCAACAAAACTACTCAATTGGTACACGTACAACCACAGAGCTAGCTAACGGGATTGAAAAGGATGCTGTTCATTAGTCATCTTTGAACTTCACATTTGTGTCTCATTGCTTACAGTACACTTTAAAGTAATATTTAATATTTTTATAAAGCCTCATTTTGTAAATACCACACTGTGTTTACAGCCCTTTTTTGTTAAAATTGTTAATTTTGGAAACACACATATGTACTGTGTGCCACAGCTATAACCCTGTAATTCTTTTTTTTTGTTTGTTTGTTTTACTTATAATCATCTCAAAAAGACAAAAGTGTCCCAGGACTCCTTTGTCCTCTAAAACATCCAGGCTAAGATAAACTGGTCTAATTTATGACATTATTTCCTGTCTGGTGTTGGGAACCACCCTGCCTGGTATCAGAAGCTGTAACCCCCGCCAAGGCTAAGGCTGAGAGAATGACCTTGGAACCATAAACCACCAAAGAGACAAGCTTATCTCCCTGGCAGGAGTGCTGCTTCTGCTACTTCATCCATAACTGGTCCTCAATGCTTGGTCAGTTAGACAATGACGGGTAAGATTCCCCAAGGGGGGAATGATCTAAGACAGGCACGATCACGTGGGAGGCCCCCAAGGAAGGACTTTGGGGGCTACAGCAAAAGGGGATGATGGACCCTCGCCCTTTGGCTTTGACATAGCCTGAGTCCTCATTGTCTGCGAGAAAATCTCCCAATTTCTTGGCTGCCTTACTTCCCTTGCTCCACCTAAGCCTGAAACAATGACAGGGTGGTGCAGCCCTGTGCTGCAAAGGGTGGGTTCCCCAGGTGACCAGGCCTAAGAAAGAATATGTAAAATCCTGTGAAACCTGCTTTGTTTAGAATGCTCTCAGTTGAATGATAAGGGTCCAGGGAAGAAGTAAGTTTGTTCCTGAAAGTTTTACAGCTCTTTGACCCTCACTCAAAATAGGCCCTCAGAGTTCCTTGTTCTCTGTTGTTTGATCCATACTTCCGGGCAATGAGTAATGAGCTTTACCTGAATTCTTATGTAAACGAACCCAATAAAAGCCATTGAGGAAAAGGCTCTTAGTCCTTCTCCTTTGAGAGATCGGCCACCTTTCCTCCCCAGGCAGATCATGTCTTGGTAGGCTTATTCTCATCTGTGGCGGTCGATGTAGGGGGGGGCCTGTGGGCGGGCCCCCCCACACACACAGTCTGGGCAATGTTTTTATTCAGTGAGCTCTGATAAATATCATTGTTTGCTCTTTAGAACACTTTTATTAATTTTCCCACACACCCCATATATTGGTCTACCAAACTTCATGCATTAAGTATTAGTTCATTAGTGCATAGTTTTATTGAACACACATAATTTGTCAAGTTTCTGGTGGTCATCATGAGTTTTCACTCAATAAACATTTATTGAGCCACCGCTATATGCCAGACATTACATTAATGATTGGCAATAGAAAAATAAATAAAACAAAACAGTCCAGTGAGGGGAGCCAAACAAACAAATAGGTTATCTCTAAAAATAAATAATGTTAGAGACACACAGAGTGTTAGGGAGACATGGATAATAAGCCCCTAAGGGGAGATCAGAGAAAACTTCCTGATGGAGTTAAGCCCTGAAGTGAATATTTGCTAAAAATTACAGTGTATAAGTCAGATGGATAAAGACAAGTACCATATGACTTCACTCACATGCAGAATATATATATAACAAAACAAAAGCACACTCACAGGTGCAGACAACAGATTGGTGGTCATCAGAGGAGTAGATGGGGTGGATGAAATGGGTAAAGAGAGTCAGCTGTTGGTGACAGATGGAAACTGCAGTGTATACAGATGTCAAATTACAATGCTGTACACCTGAAACTTATATAGTGTGAAACCAATGTTACTTTAACAACAACAACAAAAAAGAAATTTCATTTTGGTTAGCTTAAGTGGCCTTTTTAATATACGTGATTTCCACTGTAGATTGTGAATTACTATTAAACTAGTTAGAAGTTCCCCTTTTCTTTCCCTGAGAATCTGAGGAAGGTGGAAGTGAATTTTAGAAAATGGAGAGCTGTGCAAGGAGAAGTAGTTTTTACCTCACTTTGGGATATATATCCAAAAGACCTGAATGCAGGGTCTCAGATATGTGTACATTCACGTTCATAGCAGTATTGTTTACCATAGACAAAAGGCAGAAGGGACTCAAATGCCCATCGAGGATGGATGGATAAAGAAAATGTGGTATATGCATATAATGGAACATTATTCAGCCTTAAAAAGGAAGGAAATTCTGAAACATGCTATATCTCGGGATGAACTAAAGGACATTATGCTAAGTAAAATAAGCCAGTCACAAAAAGACAAATATTGCATGATTTCACTCATAAAGGATATGACCATGAGTATGAGTATCTACTGCATTCTGCCGTGTATAATGTGCACCCATGTTTTTGGCCCAAACTTTCAGGGAAAAAAACTCTTTTGTTTTAATTTTTTACTTCAATTATGTATTTATTTATACTTAGATGCTTGTTTTTTGTATTATAAAGGAACTGTAGCATTTATTTTCAAACATATGGTACAAGAAATTTAATGTAACAAATAATTACAAAATACATTTATATATAGAATTAGTACTACCCATGTATAATGCACACCCTTATTTTTCCCTCAGAAATTTGGGCAAAAATGTACACATTGTACATAACAAAATATGTAGTAGTCAAACTCATAAAAACAGAAAGTAAGAACAGTGGTTTCCTGGGGCTTGAAGGAGGGGGAATGGAGAGTTTTTACTAAATGAGTATAGTTTTACTTTCCAAGATGAAAAATTTCTGGAGATTGGTTGCAAAACAATGTGAATATGCTTAACTGTACACCTAAAAATCAGTAGGATGGTAAATTTTATGTGCACTTTACCACAATTTTAAAATGTAATTAGCACACCTTTGGTTAAGTTAGCTTTTTTTTCTCTTGGTGCTTGGAAATGAGCTTTGGTGTGGCTGGTTGTGTAGTAAACAATTGTGGATTTACCTCTTAATGACTGTCAAAGCCTTTGCACCTGTGAAAGGTGACTGTGGAAGGGAAAGAAGGTATACAGCACACTATGGTAATACTCTACTGGGGGAGGAGTATCTTACAAAAGGAGAATCTTCACAGGTTAAAAGCACTGTGTGCCATATGCATAGCAAACACAGTGATTGCAGAGGCCCACTTTGGGAAATGAGCTCAAAGTAAAAATGGGATGGGGATTGTTAGACCTCTCACTGAGACCTTAAACACTGTGATCCCTTTGTTTGAATGGGCTATCCTACAGCAGGTTAAAAAAAAAAATTCGCATAGTTTTTGTAGTACAACAGTATTTTCGTTCTAGAGTATGAAAAGACCTTAAAAAATAATCTAAAGAGAGTCCAAATTCACAGTAAAAAGGACATGAGCCCGGTCATGCTATAGACATTAGGCCTTCTCTGTAGACAAACCTGCTTTGTGTCTAACTTTTCAAGCATTACTTGTTCGTATTATCTTTCCCATTTGTATTACTTGTGCCTAGAAACAAATATGACAGAAATCTGCCCTGATCATTGACCTTTGCAATCAAAACTTTGAAGCCTAGGGAAACTGTATCAAGCCAGTTCTTTTTTTAATTAAATATATTTTATTGATTATGCTATTACAGTTGTCCCACTTTCCCCCTTTATTCCCCTCTGCCCTGCATGCCCCCTCCCACCCACATTTCCCTGCTTTAGTTCATGTCCATGGGTCATACACTTAAGTTCTTTGGCTCTACATTTCCTATGTTATTCTAAACTTCCCCCTGTCTATTTTCTATCTACCATTTATGCTACTTATTCTCTGTACCTCCCCACCTCTCTACCCCTCCCACTCCCCCACTCATAACCCCCCTTGTGATCTCCATTTCTGTGATTCTGTTCTTGTTCTAGTTGTTTGCTTACTTTGTTTTTGTTTTTGTTTTAGGTGTGGTTGTTAATTACTGTGAGTTTGTTGTCATTTTACTGTTCATATTTTTTATCTTCTTTTTCTTAGGTAAGTCTCTTTAATATTTCATATAGTAAGGGTGATGATGAACTCCTTTAAGTTGACCTTATCTGAGGAGCATTTTATCTGATCTTCCATTCTAAATGATAGCTTTGCTGGATAGAGTAATCTTGGATGTAGGTCCTTGCCTTTCATGACTTGGAGTACTTCTTTCCAGCCTCTTCTTGCCTGCAAGATTTCTTTTGAGAAATCAGCTGACAGTCTGAGGGGTACTCCTTTGTAGGTAACTGTCTCCTTTTCTTTTGCTACTTTTAAGATTCTCTACTTACTTTTATTCTTGGGTAATGTAATTATGATGTGCCTTGGTGTGTTCCTTTTTGGGTCCAACTTCTTTGGGACTCTCTGAGCTTCCTGGACTTCCTGGAAGTCTGTCTCCTTTTCCAGATTGGGGAAGTTCTCCTTCATTATTTGTTCAAATAAGTTTTCAATTTCTTGGTCTTCCTCTTCACCTTCTGGTACCTCTATGATTCAGATGTTGAAACATTTAAACAAGTCTTGAATGTTCCTAAGCCTCTCCTCATTTTTTTGAATTCTTGTTCCTTCATTCCATTCTGGTTGAATGTTTCTTTTTTCCTCCTGGTCCAAACCATTGATTTGAGTCCCAGTTTCCTTTTTGTCACTGTTGGTTCCCTGTGCATTTTCCTTTATTTCACTTTGCATAGCCTTCACTTTTTCCTCTATTTTGTGACCATATTTGCCCCATTCTGTGAGCATCCTGATTACCAGTGTTTTGAACCGTGTGTCTGATAGGTTGGCTAGCTCTTCGTCGCTTAGTTGTATTTTTTCTGAAACTTTGATCTGTTCTTTCATTTGTTCTTTTTTCAATTTTATTTTAATCATTGTTCAAATACAGTTTTCTCCTTTTTTTACTCCCAGTCCAGCCCCCCCTCACACTATTCTTTTTTTTTCTCTCACCTTGCCTGTTACATAGTAAGGGGCAGAGCCTTAGTGTTCACCAGGGCAGGGCAACCCAGGTCACTGGGTTGTGATGCTGTATGTGGGGGAGGGGTCTGAGAGGGGACAATGCCATTTGCTCCACTCTCTGCTGGTTTTCAGTCACTTTCCCCACTTCCCACAATCAAATTGGGCCCTTCTGGTGCTGATTCCTGGTTGGGTAGGTTTGTGTACATTCTAGGACCCTGTGGGTCTCTCCAGTGAACTCTCCTGTGAGGCTGGGAGTTTCTCCCTCTGTCTCAACCCCCCACAGGTGTTTTCAATCAGAGGCTTTGTGGCTTTATTTCCCTGCGCTGGAGCCCTGGGTTGTGTGGTCTAGCTCTCTCCCCAGTTGTTCCTCCCAGTTTATCTGCATATGAAAGTGGGACCACCCAGTCTTCAATAGGTCACCTTGCCAGAGTCCTTTCCACCCGGCTGCCTATTTCTGCCCCTCCTGCTGGTCTGAATGAATGTGTCTTCTTTAATTCCTTGGTCGTCGGACTTCCATACAGTTCATTTTTCTGTCAGTTCTGGTTGTTTTCTCTTTTTAAATTTGTTGTTGTCTTTCTTTTGGTTGTGCAAGGAGGCACAGTGTGACTACCTATGCTTCCATATTGGCCAGAAGTCAAGTGAGTTCTTGTTGGTTTTCTCTTTAGAGGGAAGTTTGATTGACTTCCTGCGCTAAAGAAGTTTAGAGAATGTACCAGTAGTGAATGTTTGCATACGCCCACGCGCACGCGCTTGTGTATGTGTGTATCCAGTAACTCAGTCCACTACTTCACTGGGCAAAGAATCAATCAACACTATTTTTTGTTGCATCTCTAACATGTGTGAAATATTTTTTAATATTAAAATTATTATATACAAAGAACTATACTCAATGGTAAAGACTGTGGAAAATGTAAACATGAATACACAGGAGAGCAGAGCAGATGGTGGATTACTCGCAAGTTTTGACTGGTTCTGGAGGAGAAAAAGTCAGATATAAGAACGAAAAGAATATTTAAGATGGTGGTGGCCACGTTTAAAACCCTCTCCCTGGCTTTGGGAAGGACACAAAGATGTATGATGTCCAGTTTCTTCTTAATCTAGTTCTGGACATCATTATTTAACTTTGTATCATTGAGAAGCTGGCAAAAATGGCCATCTAACGAGGGCTTCATGAAGTTTTGTTAAATGAATTGAAAAATGATTGAGTTCTGGAATATGTGGTAAATTCCAAATAGGTGTGACAACAGTTAGTGTCAGGATGAGTGGTCCAGTGTCCTGGAGCACTCATCAAACTTATAGCCAGACTTTGAGGTCCAAGAATGTGATGGACTTTACCCTCAAGATTTATTATCAGATTATTTAGCATGGAATAACAATATGACAAGAGTATGTAGAACAAACAGGGTGGGAGGGAGGGAGAGCTTGGTACTGGAGGCAAAAAACATCTTTTAAGAACAGGAAGAAGGGCTAATCTTTTTAAGTGAGACCGATTTTAGGGGAGATGATAAGATTGGGTTAGGCATTTGGATCTGAAGAGTTGGTGAGAAATTCACCAGCAAACTCCAGAGGCACCAGCTAGATTTTAGTAGAGAGAACAGTTCCAAATTTAGGGAGACCTTGGAAGGATGCAGCAGCGAGGGATCTTGTACACCAACCCCTTGAACTCCCTGGCTTCACTAGTAAGGCAGATGAGACTCAGCAATGATGGGGTGGCAGCTAACATTTCTTGAGAGTGCCAGACCGTGAGCTAAGTTTTTTACACACGACACTGTATCTCACATGATGATGACAAGGTAATTTAGCGACTCAAGCCTCCTCTCGTTAATCCGGGCTGATAACACCCTCCCCAGAATTTATACTACGGAACCTTGGGGAAGCAGCCAGTCCTCGGGTCCTGGTGTAGCTCTAAAATGTGGAACCCCCTATTTAGAAAGCGCTCTGCTTATCACAGCAGGAATTACGGGGCACACCCACAATGAGGGGCAGGCAACCAGGGCCTAGGGGGTACAGTCCCGACCTGGATAGCACCTGGCTACCCCAGGCAGCAGTCTCTCACTCGCTAGGGGGCGACTCCACGGCCCTCGGGTGCACCCACCAGTGGCAGATGACGCGGCACTGCCCCCCACCCCCAGCCCCGTCCCACCCGGACCCCAAGAAAGCCCTGCCCCAAAAAGCCCCCGCCCAATACAGCCAGGCGCGCGCGCGCCAGCGTGAGAGTGAGGGGCGTGAGATTAGATGGTGAGAGGGTGGGGGATGAACGCGAGGGGTCACGTCAAACGGCGTAGACAAAGGGCGGGCACGCGCACGTCCTTACGCACGCCTGGGCAGGCAGCGGCAGGCCCCGGCAGGAGGGACCGGCGCAGCAGGGATTTGGAGTCTCGGATCCTCGAGGTTGGTGAGTATGACCCAGCCGGCTCCCTCCTGAAGGTCACTGGCCTCAAGGGAGCCGACAGTGGAGCGTGGGGTTCGGGGCTGGTGCCCTGTGAGGGGCCTGCGATCCTGGGATGCGGTCCCGCGCCACCGTCGGGAGACACCATTGCCGCTTCATGGGGTTGCCTGGCCGGTCGCAGCATTCCGCCTCCTTTGCCGCAGTGGAACAGTCCGCGCCCCTTCCGCGCCTCTGCGAAGGCAGCCAGGCCCCTGCGGCGTGGCGCCCTCCTCCCGGGCTCCCCTGGCCCCAACTGGCCCTTTGAGGTGGAGTCCGCAGTCCCAGTGAATCCCGGGCCCACCCGTGCTCTCTGCCCCAGTGCTGAGGAGTGCAGCTAGTAAGGCTGAAGAGGGCGTTAGACATCACGAGAACATGCCTTCGCCCACACTTTCTTCTCCTGTGTCCTTCAGCTTCCTTGGGATGTGTGTTCTCCCTTGTTCTCTAAGGAGCCCCAGTTTTCCTTTTTTTACCCCCGAAATTCCTTGCCTTCCTGGTTTGACTTCACACCCTGCGTGGCATCCTCCTACCAGAGGGTCTTGTTTATTTCCTCACTTTCTGTTCCACCTTCGCAGTTGAAAAGTTAAGGAACATGGACCATCCGAAACGTAATAGCTCTGTGGAAGTGAGTTCCATACTATTACATATATTAGTGCCTGTCACTGCCCATGCCCTCCGTGCCATGGATCTTCTCATTGATAACCTTGAGATCAGTTGAACAGTTTTCTTTCTGGTTCCTCTTCCTTCATTTTGGCTGGATTTTGAGTAGCTCTGCTTAGTTTCATGTCTTGTAGATTCTATCTCAACCCAAGGGAAATGGTGTGAAAAGCAATTATCCTTCTGCCAAAGACTGTAGAAAAGAATCCTCTAATAATGCCAGTTCAGTATTCTTTTCTCACTTTTGACAGATCTTTCCAGCTTGGTAGTATGGAGAATTTCAGATATACAGCAGTAGATAGAATGAATAGTGAATCAGCAGGTATCTGTCATCCAGCCTCAACGCTTACGGTGTGGCTAAGCCTGTCCTGTCCATGTCCCCATCCATTCCCCGCTCCCCTATATCTCTGGGATAAATCCTTGATGTCAAAAGTAGCCTGAGATTCAAAATAAAGATCTTGCTATCAAATCAAGTCATAAAGTACTTTTATTGGGACACAGTCTACTATTATAAGTCCTTCAGCTAAGAAACACATAGAGCATTGAAGGAGGACTAGAAAAGGGTATGTAAAATGGTCAAGCTGCTGGGGGCAGGTGAAAACAAAGTCTTTGAGATCTGGATGAGAACTTCCAGGTCATCTTGTCTAACTTTTTCATTTTTGGTGAGCCCTCAAGGTCCAGAGAGGCTCAGTGACTTGGCCAGCTCTACAGGGATTAAGAAGATGCACTGAGGCTGGGGAGACATCTCCCAACTCCACGCTCCCTTTTTTCACTGTACCATACTGCTTGCCTTTAGGTCGTCTTCAGGAAAGAGAGATGTGTGGAAGGTCTGTGACTGAAAGTTCTCACAGTGAAGGATTGGACGGGTAAATATGAAAAACTTTTCCACCAAATTCTGAAATACTATAACTAGGGGCTATGCCTTAAGTTATTTCTTAAACTACATTTGGAGCAAATGTCTGATCATAATTTTTTTTGGAAACATGAGAAAATTGTAACCCTAGAGCTAGAATACCAGACCGAGAATAAGAACAAACTTTTGAAAGATTTAGATACTATTTACAACTATTGAATAGTTGCGAAGGGAAACCAGAATGATTTGGAGTATACCCCAGAGGTTTTGCTTTTGATAGCAGGGAGAACAGTAGCACTCTCCCATAAAACATTCTTGCCATTAACAGATAAGAATCCTGGGGTGGATCAATCAAGGGTTAGGCTTTTTTTTTTCCTTTTCTCCTTTTTAACAAAACCATGGTATAATTTCTTAGCACACTTATGCAATTAAATTTATCTAAAGAAATACAGGTAAATTCAGTATTTGTTCTTGTGTCTCAGTTTTCTTACCCTTAATGCAGGGATATTCTACGTCCAAGGAATGCTGACACCAAAGGAATATTTGTATACAGAGCTCTTTGAGTTCAGTTTATATAACATGACTTAATTGTCTATAAAGTTTTTTCATGGCAGACTTTTGTGAGTTGATGATCAAAGTAACAGTAGTTATCACACACATCCAGTTTACAGCAGTAGCACTGAAATAGCAGCAATCTGGGTATTTTGGACAGTCATCACCCCTGAAGACAAAGAGGTGGGGGGAGATTGTATGTTGTGTGGTTGTTTTGTGTTTATGGCATTTATGTGTTTTGTGTTTATGGAAAGAGTGCTGTGGTTACTCTATCACGATTCTAGTCTAGCTTGCTGTTTTTGCTAAAGAAAACCATTTCTCTCATCTGTATGCACATCACAAATGGTTACCTGTTATTTGAAAAATCTCATACTTTCTGGAGATAGAAGCTGGAGATTTAAGGTCGAACTGTACTGCAGAATTGTCTCTTCAAGTATAAAAGAGCCTCATTGTGGTATGTCATTTACATCTTGTTTCATTATGCTTAAGGGGAGGACTTGACCAAATATCATCAATTCCATGTGTCGCTATGTCACACAGTAATGCTTGCTAGAGCATGATGAATGCTTTGTAAGAGCGCAGAATTTTAGAGTTAGGAAAGTTACAAGTTATTGGAGTGTTTCCTAGCTCCTTTAAGGTATTCTTTCTCTTTTAAAACACGTATACATGTATATGCACATGCCACATAATCACTGGCCTGTCTCCATTTCAGGGGGCTTTTTTTAAATTTTGTCTTTGTATAATAGTTGTTAGTATGTTTGGACTGTACCTCTTATTAAACTAAGCTCAAGATTACACTAATAGAATAATGCTTTGTAAAAAGTAGGAGCATAATACATTTCTGTTGACTTTTTGAATGAAAAACAAAAACTGATGAGGAAACTTAAATCTAGGGAAGCTGAATGACTCATAGATCAGATAGTAACAGCTATGGCTCAAGCCTAAGACAGCTCCTGAGTTCCAGGTGGAAATCTCTTCCATTGCACCATTTCAGTCACACTTTGGAGGCATGGGGAGGGAAAAAGATACTATATGTGTATATATTTTTCTTACCAGTTGGAGGTACATTATTTTCAGGGTCTGCTTTAAAAGTATTTGATCAGTGCTAGACAGTAGAAATATAAGCCAAGTATAAAATAATAGCCACTTTTAAAAAAGGTAAAAAGAAACCGTTGAAAACAGTTTTTAGAATACACAATACAATATACAGATAATATTTTTTAAAAATACATTTTATTGATCCGAAATTATCCAGACTATCACTTCAATACGTATACATTATTAATGAGGACTTTACATTCATTTTTTTCATCCTAAGTTGTTGAAATCCAGGGTGCACTTTATAGCACATTGCAGTTCAGACTAGCCACATTTCAAGTGCTCAGGAATCACATGTGGTTAGTGGCTGCCATGTTGGACAGCACAAAATCACTGTCAGCTGCACAGAAAGAGTGAGTGTTTCATGTCGCTGACATTCAGTTCTGAGGTCAGAGTTGTGGTTGTGGTCATTGGTTTTTTTCTTTCATGTTCTAGTGATTTTTCTTTGCACAATTAGGATTGTTTCAAGTTTGTGGTGAGTTGAACAAAGAAATCTGTTTCATAAATTTTGTGCCTTAGTGACAAAATGCTCTCTCATCTTTTCTTTCTTTTTTTTCTTTTTTTTTTTTGGAAGTAGTGTCCTCATTATTTTGCATATTAACCATTTTTAAGTACAGTTCTGTAGTATTGCTTTTTCATTTTAAATAAGACTGCTTAGTCATTGGGGGAAGAAACTTGACTTTTAAAAAAATGGCTAGGAACAAAATTTAATTTAAAAAAAGGAAAAAGGTTTGAACAGTTCACCAAAGAAGATGTACAGATGGAAAATTAGTATCTGAAAAGATGCCCAATATCATTGATCATTAAGGAAATGCAAATTAAAACTATGAGATACTACCTCACATCCATTAGTATGTCTAAAATGAAAATACTGATTTTGTCTAGTGTTGGTGAAGTTGTAGAACTTTCATGCACTGCCAGTGAGAACACAAAATGGTACATCTAGTTTAGAAAGCAGTTGGCAGTCTCAAAAATCTAAACATGCACCTACCTGAGTCTCAGTCATTCCACTCCTTGGTATTTACCCGAGGAAATGAAAGCATATGTCCATACAAGGCCCTGTAGATAGCAGCTTTATTTGTAACAGCCCCAAGCCGGAACAACCCAGATGTCCGTCAGTAGGTGAATGGATAAGCATCGTGGTATATCCATACAATAGAATACAACTCGGCAATGAAAAGGAATGAACAATTGACACATGCAGCAATTTGAATGATTCTCAGAATAATTATGCTGAGTGAAATTAAAAAAAAGAAAGATTTTTAAAGAAAAAAGGGCCAGGAAGTTGCTCCCAATTACATATATACAGTATTCAACTGTAAAAGCAAAACTTTGAAGTTGAGCTGTCAGAGCAGTGTTCAGGTTTGGTAGTGAAATGTCTTGGGTCTTACAACATCAGCAAATTGATTATTCTTTCTTAAACTGATGGCCCAGAATAATCAAAATATCCTATATTCTTTGTCCTTTTTTTTCCTTTCCAGCTTTTGAAGATTTATGTTGCTTTGGGGTGAACTTGGTACCATGTTACTTATTACCCAGTGCAACTCAAATTAGGCCTTTCCAGGCCAGGGTTATGTCAGAGTGACCTTAGTTAAGATCAGGACCCTGAAACTGACCATATTCCTGTTTTTTCCTACTGAGTTGAGTTATCCTTTAGGCTAGCCTGGCTTAGTCTTAAACCGTTTATTTTATCCAATATCGATGTAGCGTATGTCCGTATTCTTGGTTTTTCATCACTTCAGCTCCACGTTACCCTAGTAGATGCGAGTGCTGCCCTGTCTCCTTGGAAACACACTTTTCCTCTTCAGCAGCAGCAGCAGCATATTCAAGAAAATTTCTTGTACTCCACTACTCTGATACTCTTGATGTTAAATATACCACCACACATATTTACGTTGTGTTTGTCTACACGTTTTTTTGTTAACCATCACTTCAGAATTGGGGCATTCAGTGGGTCTCTGTCCTCACAGTACACTAGGGAAAATGGGTGGCTGTCCTCTGAAGTGTAACGCACCCCAAAGCAAATTAGAGGTCAGCCTGGACAGCAGATCTGAGTTCTAGTTCTGCCTCTGTTACTGGCATATTCTTTAAATTGTTCCAGTTATTTAACCCTTCCAAGGTTCAGTTATTTGAGCCATAAAAAAGAGGTTGGACTAGATTCTTAATAGTTGACTAATAAGGTTGCAGTTTATTATTTTAATATTATTGCCTCCAGCTTTGTAGTGATGATTATTTAGTAGTAACTTGTGTTTATTGAGTACTTTGTGTCAGGCAGTGTACTAATCAGTTGATACGCATTCTCTTCAGTCCTCACAGCAATACCACAGGATACGTATTTCTATTTTACCAATGAGAAAGCTGAAGCATGGAAAGTTGATTTATTTTCCTGAGGTCACACAGCTAGCAAGTAATGGAGGCTGGTTTTGAATACAGCTTGTCTCATTCCCTGTATGTTGAGCCATCTTGCTTTACTGCTTCTCTGACATTTTGCTATTTTAAGTAAAGATACACCCCAAAACCTTGGGTTGGAAAGGAATATTAAAACATCTAGTCTGACCACCATAATGTATCCACCACCTTGCAGAATCTGTATATGGGTGATTATCTTCCTGAAGAGTCTATTTTTTGACCAAGTTATCTGAGAGTCTTTTTTTTTTTAACAACATCAAGATACAATTCACACTATATAGTACACCCATTTAAAATCTACAATTCAGATTTTTATTATAGTCACAGATATATGTAACCATCACCACAGTCAATTTTGGAATATTTTCATTAATTCAGAAAGAAACCTCATAGCTATCACTCCCTTCTCTATTTACCTATTCTCCCCAGCCCTGAGTAACCACCAGTCTACCTTCTGTCTCTAATTTAAATTCATATTGTACAAGTACATAATATGTGGTCTTTTGTGACTGGCTTCTTTCACTTAATGTGATATTTTTAAGGTTTATCCATATTGTAGCAATTATCGATACTTCATTCCTTTTTATGGCCAAATAATATTCCATTTGTCCATGTAAGAACATAAAAACCTACTCAAGCAAATTTCTTATACTCCACTATTCTTAATTTTATTAAAATTTATTTGAGTCAAACAAAGGATACTCCTGGAAGCAAGACCTCAACAGACTGAGAAAAATGCTTCAGACAGTAACATTTTGCAGTTTCTTTTATGCCTTTGAGATTAAGGAGGGTAGTAAAATAGATTACATGAAAGAAAGCAAGACAGGGCTCAGATTATGGGATAGTTAAGAATGTGTTCTCTTGAAGGGGCTATTTCCAAGATGTTTTAACTTGGATGCACTGAAACTATAGACAGAGCTTGCTTAAGGCAAAGATAAGCCTTTTACAAAAGGTGTATGCCTGCGCTGGCCAGGTGGCTCACTTCACTGGAGGTAGTCTGGAAACTGGAAAAAGTCGGCGTTTGTGCTCCCTGTCACTGCCAAAACCAGTAAGTAGAGACTAGGATTGAATCTTTATGGCGTTATATTCAGACGCTGGTGATCTGAGAAGAAGGCAGGTTATGTGCCCTAAAAACCACCTCAACATCTCACCTCACCGACCTTTTTATAGAAGAAAAGGGTAGGTAAGGGGTTTGGAAAAAAGGGTTAATCAGATTAAGAGTTACAGTCCTGCAGTGGTGATTTTCCTAGTATTTCTTTATCTACTGATCAACCTTCTTTATCTGCGTCACTGGGCCTGGAACACATTTGGCTCAGATACTATCTTAAGGCTTGCAGACCCCCGGGCTACAAAGGTTGAATTTCTTGTTGACTTTCTGGAGTCAAGTAGGTCATGCATTCTATTTCCTAGAATAACAGCTTTCCACAAGCATTAATCACTTAAGCCTGTCAACTATAACTAAAGTTAAAATCTTTAACTCTTGAACTTCCCTATTAGTCCCATACACCAAAAGGTTGCAGGTTCAGTTCCCAGTCAGGGCACATACATAGGCTGCTGGTCACTTCCTAGTTGCAGGAGGCAACTGATGGATGTTTCTCACATCAGTGTTTCTTTCTCTCGTGCTCTCCCTCCCCCCTTCTCCTCTTTTCTCCCTTCCCCCATCCCCATATCCTTGGGTGAGGATTAAAAAATAGTAAAGTTATATCCTGGGGCATGACTACTCACCATGACCTGCCTAGTGAGGACAAGATCAGATCACCTTTTGAGGTTACTTTCCATAGAACCCCTTTTTTCACCCACACCTTGTATGATTAAGACACATTTTGTTCATTCAGTTGATGGACTTGGGTTGTTTCTGCCTTTTGACAATTCTGAATAATGAGACATTGGCACAATTTTTTTGTGTGGACAGTTTTTTTTTTCTCTCTCTCTTAAATATATACCTAGGAGAGGAAACTGTTGGATCATATATGGTACTATGTTTAACCATTTGAGGAGCTACCAGACTTTTCTAAGGTGGTTGTACCATCATACACTGCCACCAGTGTGTGAGGGTTAGATTCTTAATAAGCTAAAATGTGCGCTCCTGTAACTGCCAACCATGATACCAGTTCTCTAGCTTCAGGGTGCCCCAAGCAAATCTGCTTTTTCTAGACAGCCAGCTTGATCTTCATTAGTATGATGAGTGTGCCATCATACTAATTGGCTTCTGCCAGTCCTGTGATGTAGTTAGATCTCCTCACCAGCTGTCTTACAAATGAACTTCATTTGCTTATGTTCTCTTTTTTAAGTTAGAGAACTAGATACATTGTGTTACTTATTTAAGGGTAATTGTAATCAAAGATAGATAGTAAGTTGTTTTCTCAGTTTCCAGTTGTTTGCTGAGTTAACTGGTAAAAAACGCTTAACCCAGCAGTTTGCAACTCTGGCTATCCTTATAACCACCCAAGTCTCTTAAAAACAAATTTAGGTCCTACCCCTAGAGACTCTGATTTGCTTCATCTGGGCTGAGACCTAGGTGAGCCAAATGTGCACCCTGGGTAGAGAGTCAGTGCAACTGATAGTGGCCATGGGAATGGTTCTGGCTGGGTCATTCGAGGGCCCACACTGCTCACATCCCAGCCATCTGGGCATCAATATCTGTTTTATTGACTTGGAATTACTGTGACAGCCCTGGCTGATGGGCCTTAGTAGATTGAGTGCTGACCTGTGAACCAAAGGGTCACTGGTTTGATTCCTAGTCAGGGCACATGCCTGGGTTGCAGGCCAGGTACACTGTAGGGGGCACTCAAGAGGCAACCATATATTGATGTTTTTCTCCTTTCTTTCCCCTTCCTAAAAATAAATCTCTTTAGAAAATTACTGTGACAGTCTTAGTCTTTGTTGGAGCATTCACCCAGGTGCTGTCTTTAAGCATGAAACATTTTCCTGATGTCTGCAGAAGTCTTGTTTCCCTTCAGTGTGGTTTGGTGGTATTGGCTGTGGCTGTTTGGCCTCCCTGTCGGGCCACACACAGTTCTTGAATGGGATCAGCACCATCCAGCCGTTTTAGGGGATTATAAGTCCCTTTAGGCGGGCAGAAGTTGAAACCAGTCTCTCATTAGTGTAATGTCATGGCTTCTTGGGAAATACCTTCAAATGCCCCTCCTTCCTAGTAGCAGGAGCTTAGAACAGTAATAGTAATATTTAATATGTTTTGAACATCTGCTTTGCTCTAGGCACTGTAAAAGTGCTTTCCTTTGTTATCTTGTAATCTTTTGAACATTACATTTAGTAGGTCTTGTTGAGCAGAAGCTTAAAGAGATTAATTTACCCAAAGTCACACTGCTAGTTAAGTGATATAGTCAGAATTCAAATGCTTTTGTGTTTTTTTAATGTTTTGAACCACGAGACTACTACCTTTTCAAAATGATAAATATAAATTTAAAGATACCAAAAAGGTAAGTAGTGACCTCTCCCTTCCACTCGTAGAGATGGCTGCTGCAGCCAGTCACTTGTCTGTCTTTCCAGACAGTATCTCTGTGAGTTCATACGAACTGCACTTGCACTCCCTCACAATTGGTATTTATTGTGGACATGGTTCTGCATCTAAGTGGGAGATTGTTTCTTAATGCATATGTATATATGTGTCTTGTTTTTAACAGATGAATAGGATTCTGTTGTATCCTCTGCTAATGGACGTTAATGTTGCTTTTGGTACTACAAACAATGCTTCAGTCAGTAACCTTGCACAGATACCATTTTGCACATGCTTCCATACAGGGTTTCTCATCTTCAGCACCATTGACATTTAGGGCTGGGTAGATCTTTTTTTTTTTTTTTTTTTCAATTATTCATTCATTCATTCATTTGTTTATTTTGGAGTGAGGGGAAAGGAGGAAGAAAGAGGGAGAGAAACATCAATGTGAGCGGTTGCCTCTCAGATGCTCCCCAACCAGGGACCAAACCCGCAACCCAGGCGTGATGCCCAGCCGAGTGAATGGTGAGGGCAAGGGGCTGATAATTCTTTGTTGTCAGAGCTGGCCCGTACACGACAGGATGTTTGGCACTACCAAATGTTCCACGAGGAGTGAAAAAACCAGCCCTGGTTGAAAACCACTGTTCTAATTTATCTTTAGAATAAATTTTTAGAAGTAGAATTGCTGCAACTAAGGTTATATATGTGCCTTTAAAATTTTGATGGTGATTGCTAAATTCTTCCCTGTAAAGATTGTACCATTTTACACTCTAACCAGCAGTAATTGGTATCTTCTCATTTTTGCCGATACTGTTGTTTATAAAATATTTTTTCCTGCCGTCTTACAGTAGTTTTAATTCATATTTCTGTACTTTACAGGTAGCCTTTTTATTGAACACTTGGTTCTTGCTAGGCACGTAGTATTTCTTGGCTTGTGTGTTTTGTGACATACTTTGAAATGATTTCCTCTCCATCTAGCCCTCTTAAAGTTTGGTGCCAAGAACTGAAGACAGTACTCTGGGTTTCTTCTGATCATACTGAAATGGTAACTCATGCCATTTATTCAGACGTCATATGTGACAGACATTCTGCTTCGTATGCTTTAAAAATGCATTATTCCTGTATATAACCTAAGTAATAAAATGCCAGATCTTTCTTGTTTTGAGTTGGTGCGTGGCATCTCTCTGGACATCGTTTAGTAGTCATGGTCTCTTGAAGTAGAACGTGTCACAGAAAGCTAACTGAAAAGAAGTATTTGGTTCTGCAGTTAGAATCATAATTGTCCAGCCTTGTGATTTGGTCAGAATTGGTTTAGATTCCCCAATTTAAATGTGTAAGTTCCCTCTGTAATTTTTTCCAGGACTCTCTTCCTTATTAATCATCATTGTATGAAATTATGACTTCATGCACACTTATTTGCTTAATACTTGTCTCTAGGCGTACTTGTTCTTCACTAAGTATCTAACCCTAACTTAATGTGTGGCACACAGTATGTGCCCAGCAAACACTCTGTTAAATGCATGAACTGGTCAGTCTGAAAACTGAGGTACACAGAATTACCCAGAGGGTTGAAGACCTTAGCAGTGGGCCCTATCACACCTCTAGAGTAAAGCTATCTTCCGCCCTAAAAGGGTCAGAACTAGCTGGTTCTTATGTTTTTCTTTGGACCATTTGGGCTGTTGGGGGAACTTTGGTCCAAATGACTCATTGAGTTTGGCCACAAGCTACAGAAGAGAATGAATACATATTCTTTGGAAATAGTGGTTAATGTCTTCCTTTGCCTCATGCTTAAGGAATCATAGTTATATTTACTTGGGACAAAGTGAAATTCTTTCCTAAATGAGCAGTTATCTAGAAATTGTGGTGTGATTGAGTTCTGATATGAGCGACTTTCTGATATATCCCGAGATCAAAGACTGTGTTAAGGGGGCTTTAAGGTACGATTGATTATACCTTAAAGCTGCCACTGTTTTCTCTACTCCTAAGAATTAATATGAGGATTGTTTAGTGTTGGCAAGATAACCTGTTTGGCTGGTTTTACTGATCTCTGTTCTGGAGTCTGGCACTGGTAAACAAGGAGGCAGGGTGGGGTGGGACAAGGGGAAGTTCGCTACCTTTCTGAGGAGGAAGAGCAGCTGGATCATGGGTCAGCAAACTCTTTACTTTCGTAGAGGATCATACAGTAAATCTTTTAGGCTTGGCAGGTCCTGATCTGTCACATATTCTTTGTTTTTACAACTCTTTAAAAACGTAAAAACCATGCCTAAGTCGTGAACCTTATACAGACTGTTGCTGGATTTGGCCCAGAGGTCATGATGGTTTGCCAACTCCTGAACCAGGTGAAGACATTAGTTGACTTCTTAAAAGTGTTTGCTTTAGTATTTTTGGGACATGCAGCCAGCATAATTTTAGAAATTCTCAAATGATTGTGATCCAGACAAACTCTGGCATAGGAAGTCAAAGTGACCCTACTGTCCAGTCACCTTGGGTTCATGGCACTCCAGGTAACTGCGGCCAGTGTGGCAGCAGCTGTCTAGTGGGGCGGAGGGATCACGCTGCGTCTTTCCCATGGGAGTGCTGGCCAAGGGTGTGAGGAGTGGGAGAAGGGGACCAAGCTGTGTGGCCTAAGAATTCAGCTGGAATTAGACGGGTTTAAGGAATACCAGGACTCAGCAAATTAAGTTGTCTCAGAAATACGTCTAATTTCCTGAACCTCTGTTGGGATGCAGTTAGAAATCTGGCATGTATAATCAGTTTGGCTAGTTTATAAAAATGAAAGCAGGTTTGTACCTTGGATTCTGAGAAGAACACCAAATTCTGATGCATGAGCCCTGGTTGGCCTTGTGGTTTTTGTCTGATCACAAGCAGTTCCGTAGAGCAGGACTGGCATGAAGGACGTGTTCGTGGGTCTCAGGGTGGTCTGGGAGACGGAGAGCACAGTGGGTGAAGAGCCGGGCTCTGAGACAGATCCACGTGTCCAAATTCCTACTCCACCGCCTCCTGGCTGTGTGATCCTGGGTAACTTATTTCATCCTCTAAGCCTCAGTTTCCTCACCTGTATATAGCAGTGGTAATGATAACTCCACCACAGGGGTGTTGTGAGAATTAAGTGGGGATATATATAAAATGCCTATTATATTAGCTCAATGTCCGTTATGATGTTAGTATTTGGTAAGTGTTGGCAATAATAATGGTGACAAGAATGTGGAAGATATCGAGGATCAAATGCAGGAAGTAGTATTTGTGACTTGGTGCCACTGAACTATCATGTCTTTTAATCATTTGATGTTTGGGAATATCATGGGAGTAGTGATGGGTTAGGAGTCAGAGAACTGGGTGTGTGTCTACCTTGCTTGATTTCCTAATGGTAAAACTGGAAATGTGTGTTGACAGGTTGTGATGTTGCATGTGAAAGGGCTTTGAATTCTGTAAAGCATTGCACAAAATTTAAAGTTAGTAACCTTTCCTTTATTCTTGATCTTCTTAATATGTTGGAATAGAGCCAGAAGTTGATATGTATGAGGCCAAAATGATTGTCAGAGGGACTTGTTAGGATGCTCCCAAGTTCAGGACTTGTATTGGTAAATTGTGGTTAGGGGTGAGGAATATAAAGCTGGCATCCTTTTGTAAGATATTTGAAATAGTGGAATTTTAAAAGGGAGTGACTATATTAAGTGAAAGAAGCCGATCTAAAAAGGGTACATACTGTCTGATTCCAACTATATTCTGGAAAAAGCTAAACTGTGGAGACAGTGAAAAGATTATTGATTACTAGGGAAGGGTGAATAATCAAAACACAGGATTTTGGGGCAGTGAAAATATTCTGTATAGTACTGTAATGGTGGATACACATATCATTATACCTTTGTCTAAACCCATAGAATGTATACCAAGAGTGAATCGTAATGTAAACTATGGACTTTGGGTGATTATGATGTGCTAACGTAGATTCATAAATTATAACAAATGTAGTCCTCTGCTGGGGGATATTGATAACGGGGGAGGCTGTTACATGTGTGGGGGCAAGCATTTTTAAACAATCAACTAATCAACTAAAGCAAACCATCAGCAATCAACTAAAGCAAACACTTTTAAGCAGTCAACTAATGTCTTCACCTAGTTCAGGGGTTGGCAAACCATCATGACCTCTGGGCCAAATCCAGCAATGGTCTGTTTTTATAAGGCTCATGACATAGGTATGGGAGTGCCTATGTCACGTTACATATGTATATTTTTTATGTATGTCTCATATAAAAATCATTATTTTACATTTTTAAAAATTAAGGTGAACTTGACATAAAATTAACCATTTTAAGGTGAAAAATTTAGTGGCATTTACAGTGTTACACAACCACCAACGCTATCTACTTCCACAGCATTGTCTTCACTCCAGAAGGAAACCCCAAGTGTATTAAGCAGTTGGCCCCCATTTTCCCCTCCCTCAACTCCTTGCAACCAGGAGTTCTGTCTGTAGATTTACCTATTCTGGATATTTCATATAAATAGAACCATAAAATAGGCTTTTTTGTGTGCCTGACTGGCTTCATTCATTCAGCATAAAGAGGTATAAAAGAAATCTTTGTACTTCCTTCTTAATTTTGTTGTGAACCCAAAACTGCTCCAAAAAGTAGTTTAAAAAACCAGAGTGGCCAGTGTGGGGACATAGGCTAGAGGAGTTTAATCTCTGTAGAAATGTGACATTGTCTTGTAAAATTAAAACTATGTATGTCCTTTTCCCCTGCAATTTCCTTTCTAGGATTTTATCCTGAAAATATATTTGCTTATTCATTTTGTGTGCTAAATCATGTATTCACATGATTATTTATTACATTATTTATAGCAACACAAAAATGGAAACTTTGGGGTCCAACCTCAGAAAACCAGTTAACGAAAACATGGTACATTCTTACAGTTAAAAACTGTATACCTGTAAAAAGTGAGGGGGCAAGAGTGATTAAACACACTTCCATGATATGTTAGGCTAAAATCAAAACACAAAGCAAGGTGAAGAACAGTGTTCATAGTAGACCATCATTACTGTTGCCAGGTTGAGGGGTTGGGGATAGAAAAGATCCATTATGATTTACTTGTATAAGCATAGGATAGTGGGAAGAATATGAAGCTGGTAATAATGACTGTACCTAGACAAGAACTCTGGGGGACAGGTAAAAGAGAAATTTACTTTTGAGCGGCCACAGGTCATACCATTGGAGTTGAAAACTGTATGAAATCTCTGTGTGTTTTCCTCCCACATTTGTGTCTGCTACCTGTTGCTCTGCCTAGTCTCTTTGACCTTGATGCCTTGAGAAGCTGGCACTGACCCTGGGTTTACCCTAAAACAGTCCCCTACCCCCCAAACATCAATATGTTTGTGTGACTGACAGTGTTTCTGTTTCCACCTCTAGCTTTGGCAGCATGTAAGCAACTTATTGCCAAGAACTCGGGTCACCGCTGAGAAAGGGGACCTTAGGGAGAAGAATATCCAGAGGAGACCAATGCCAGGAGCGTCTGGAATTTCACTCACCGCAGGCAGTATGAGACATTCTGTGCCAGCATCTGTGTCCTACTGGCAAAGACTGTAGCTCTCCAGGTAGGAGGGCCCTGGAAGCAGCGTGCACCAGGAAGCCTCTCTAGAGGAAGAATGGGGCCAGATATGAACTCTCTACAATGAACACAATTTTCAGCTTATGAAGGAATTTTAAGTAAAACAATTATTTAATTTCCACATATTCAAGTTCAGTAGCCTTCTGTGTGAAGTGCCAGCAGTCACACACACCCCCTCCCCCAACCACAGGAGTTAATCAGGATTTTTCTGGCATCAAGTTGAACTCTTCTTGGTACTTCTGGCAATGACGAATCTTCAAGACAGATTTATCTGCTGAATGCTCTTGGGCAGGAAAATAAAGTAAAACTTCTGGAAGCCGTAGAAAGGTGGCAGAGCACAGATCCCTCCTCACTGCTCAGTCACAGAAAGGCAGCCTGGACTCGAATGCTCATAAGTGAAGATTGGTCCTGCCTTGCTCACCTCCAGAGCCCATCTGTTCCAGGAGATCCAGTGTTTTCGGGCTGCCTGCTGTGTGTGGCTCTTTTTGTTACCATTCTCCTCCCAAGCCGTTGAATGGTGTGAACTTTGGAATGGAGTCTGCTCGCTGCTGGGGACTCGCTTCCTTCCCCAGGCTGCTGCTGTCTTGAGAGGGCCGTCTGAAGGCTGCGCTTTGTTCTTGGGGAGGAGGCGTCAGCCTGGCCTGGATCCTCCACCATGTTCCTGCTGCTGCCTTTTGATAGCCTGATTGTCAACCTCCTGGGCATCTCCCTGACTGTCCTCTTCACCCTCCTCCTTGTTTTCATCATAGTCCCCGCTATTTTTGGAGTCTCCTTTGGTATTCGAAAGCTCTACATGAAAACTTTGTTAAAAATTTTTGCGGTGAGTTGTGTTTACAAATGGTTGCTTCACAGAGGCAGAAAACAGTTGTTCTTCTCTGGTTGATTGTTCCCTCTTTTTATCGGATATGGGGAAAGTTGGGAGAATGGGAAGTGGCATTTTAAGTAAAAAGAATAACTAAATGTGTACTTGTAAAAGCCTTCAGCAGTCTTTCTTTTGAGCTGAGGCACTTGTATGCTTGATTCACTCAGCGAAGGAGCCTATGCCATGGCTCCGTACCTCCCGTCTTTATTTCTGAGAGAGGGGCTTAAAGGAAAACGGTAACCACCAGATCCCACTTTCTGTGTACTAGACACTGAGATCCAGAGCTGCTGCTAAAGTAGTCCCTTTCCGATAAGTGTGGGAGAGTTTTTTCTCTCCTTCAAACATTTACCTTAAATAGGTTCTTGCATTTCAGACAAAAATAATTAACAGAAAAAGGGCACTCAATGAATTGTTTATTTTTTTAAAGATAGAGGAGATGGGTAATGAATTTCTTAACATATGTCAGAACCTAGTTAATTACACTGCTGGACCATACTGGTCATACTGTGAAAGAAATGGGTGAGAAGGGTATTTCCTGGAAGCTGTTCTGTGCCCCAAGGCTTTTAGTACCTATCTAAAGATTTGGTAATTTGTTAAAAATATCTCTTCATCATCACCAGATCTTCAGGTGTTTTTGAAACAATGTAGTATTATTTGTTCATACAGTATCGAATATTTCACAGAATAATTTTATTCATTTTCCTTTGGATCCTTATAATTCTGCAGTGGACAGGACAGCATAAAATACCTACATTTTATCAATGAAGAAATAAGGACTCGGATATATGAAATGAGCTATATAAAATGTTACATTACAGTGGGAAATTTTTTGTGTATATCATTGAATATTTTGGTATTTAATATTTCTATAAAAATCATTATTTTACATTTTAAAAAATTAAGGTTACATAAAATTAACCATTTTAAGGTGAAAAATTTAGTGGCATTTATTGTATTTATGGTGTTACACAACCACCAACACTACCTACTTCCACAGCATTGTCTTCACTCCAGAAGGAAACCCCAAGTGTATTAAGCAGTTGGCCCCCATTTTCCCCTCCCTCAGCTCCTTGCAACCAGGAGGGAGGCTGTTCTGTCTGTAGATTTACTTATTCTGGATATTTCATATAAATAGAATCATGAAATACACTTTTTTTGTACCTAACTGGCTTCATTCATTTAGTATAAAATATTTGAGATTCATCCACATTGTAACATGTTTCAGTACTTTTTTTTTTTTCAAGATTTTATTTATTTTTAGAGAGGGAAGGGAGGAAGAAAGAGAGCGAGAGAGAAGCATCAATATGCGGTTTCTGGGGGTTATGGCCTGCAACCCAGGCATGTACCCTGGCAGGGAATCGAACTTGCGACACTTTGGTTCACAGCCCGCACTCAGTCCACTGAGTTACACCAGCCAGGGCTCTGTACTTTTTTTTACTAGCTGGATAATATTTTATTGTGTGTCTGTGCCATAATTCGCCTATCTGTTGATGGATTGTTTTTACTTTCTCGCTGTTGTCAGTAGTGCTGCTGTGTACACATGCACTTGTGTGAGTGCCTGTTTGCAGTGATGTGGTTTTTGAGCACAGCTTACGGTCTCCTGGGTCATCTAGCTCCTTACTACTCGGGGAGGTCTGGAGACCAGCAGCAGGGGTGCCCCTAAAAGCTGGTTAGAAATGCAGGTCTCAGGCCCACTCCAGATCTTCTGAATTCTAATTTGCATTTTGACAAGATCCAGGTGATTCATAGGCACATTGAAGTTTGAGAAGTGGTAGTCTAATCAATTTTTGGAATTGTTGCTTTGCTAACATATAGTGTTTATTTTAATTAATCAGGAAATCTAATTTTCCTCAATTTCAGTCCAAGAAAATCTTCAGTAGAGCCCAGGGTTCCTGTGAACTGTACCTTACTGCCCATGTCCTTTTGCCATTGTGAGAAAAACATTCACTGGTATAGAATGAGTGGAGCACCTGATACACTTTTAGGAGACAGCAGTGAGTGATGTCTAGCTTTTATTCAAGTTTATAAGCAAGTGACTAATTCATAGACCTACAGATATTCTTGTTTTTTAAAAAAAAATTATTTATTTTTAGAGATGGGGGAAGGGAGGGAGAAAAAGAGGGAGAGAAACATTGATGTGAGAAAGAAGCATTGATTGGTTGCCCCCAACTGGGGACCTGGCCAGCACCCAAGGCTCGTGCCCTGACTGGGAATTGAATTGGTGGCCTTGGGTTCACAGGCCAGTGCTCAATCCCCTGAGCCACACGAGGCAGGGTGGAAATCCTCATTTTTTAAACCATAGAAATAGGAATTATCAACCTAGGGTTCTTCTAGAGTAGCTAAAATTTTTTAACTTGGATCTCTTTGGGTGGGGCACAGGTCTGGAATCCATGTATATTCCCTACTCCATTTTGAAAATATCCCCCCAAATTAATACTTTAAAGTACATAGCCAGGTAAATCCTTCTTACCGTGATTATAGTTTTAAATGTACATTCTTGTGACTTTTAGGGTAGATTATAATTGACAATGGAAACTTCATTAAATATATATTGTTGGGGCAGTCCACAGGACTGGTCATCTTAAGCCTTCAGAGGCTCTGCTGACCACACCTTGAAAATCACTGGTTTGGGGCACAGTGGTTTAGAAGTGATAATGGAATTAATGTGTGTGTATATGTACTCATTTTGACCTCAAGACCTAGAATTTCAGGAACTAGCTTTGCAAGTCTTATTTCCTAGAGGTGTGTTATCAGGCACTCAGCGGGCCCTAGGACTCCTGTCCTATTGCGCATTATGGATAATTACTTCTGGGTGGTAAGCTAGAGTGAGGACTAGGCTAGGAAGAACTGATACATGCCAGCAAAGGCACAGGATGGCTCTATCTCTCCTCAGCCCCTAGTAAAGGGTTACTGCTCTGAGTAGATCTCAATGGGCAGTAGGAACTGAATGCTGTTTTTTTTTTATCAGTGCTAGTATTAGATATAAGTTGGATTTGGCCAGCCTGGCTTTAGAACTTGGAAAGCACACATCTGTATATCCATGTACACATGTAAAATACACCTATATTTGTGGATGTTTTTTAATAGAAGACAGATCTTTATTTTGCCTTTTTTTAAGCCTCTTCATCCCCTCCCAAATCGTGTTGACATGTATAATTTTGCAGCTGGAAGAAAGCTCAGAAATTATCTTAATTCTGTGGCTCTCCCCCCCAACTACACAATTGGAATCACCTGAGAAAGCATTTTAAAAGTGCTTATTTGGGAGCACTACATTCTCCTCAGAGATTCTGATTTAATTGATCTGGATTGGCACTTTCAGAAAGTCCTCAAGTGATTCCAATGTCTGCCGTCAAAAGGTGGAGTCTGATTGACTTCCTCTTGAATGGGGACGTGCCTTATGACTTGTTTCTCACAAATGAAACGTGGTGTATGTGATGCTGTGTGATGTGTGAGATTAGGTTTAGAAAGGCAGTGCAACTGCTGTCTGATTCCCGAGGTGCTTGTCACTGGAACCCAGATGCCATGTTGTGAGGAAGCCCCAGCCACCTGTAGGTGTTCCAGCTCACAGCCCCGGGGGGCTCCGACAGCCAGCATCAACACCACATGCAGGGATGAGCAAGCCTTCGGAGGGGTCCGGCCCCCAGCCTTTGAGCCACCAGGCTGATGCCAGCTCTACAGTTTGCAGAATCCTGAGCAAAACAAATGATGGTAGTGTTTTATGCTACTGAGTTATGGGGTGGTTTGTTAAACAGCAATAAAAAACCAGACAATATAATATTAAAGAATTTTAAACATTCATTTATGTCCTCCAGTTTACAACACCTTAAAATTTTTTTGGCATTACCTTTCAGTCTTCAACAAAACATGTTCATATTTTCTGGTCGTGTTAATAGCGTGCACGTACAACTTTGTATCTACGTTCTCTTTTTATCAGCCATTTTTTCATTGTACTAGATAATCTTCATAAAGACTTTTAAAACGGGATAGCTGATAGTCCATATCCCAGTGCTTTTGGTAGACCTAAGTAAGCCCTAGCTTCACAGCTAGTTTCCCACAATTAGCTCCTTTTTCTGTGCAAAAGAGCCTGTGTATAATACCTGCCAAGGAAGGATTGTAAAGGGGATATGGGTGGGCCAGTGTCTTTTTTCTGGAAGGAGTTTCCTCTCCTGGAAGACTTAACTCAGTGCAGGTCTTGTTAAAGCTGTCATAGAAAATCTTTCTGTGCAGAGGGCAGCATGTTATTTAAAGTGTTTTAGTTTTCATAATGTTTCTGCTTCAGATTTACCCTCAAGACAGTGGTCATGGTATTATTTGGGGTAGAATTCCTAGGAGTGGACTTGACTCTGAGTTGAGGATGATTTCGGAAGGCAGAAAGAAGAAAGACTGGTTATAGAGGACGAAGGTGAGAATGAATGGCCTGTCAGTTTTCTTGCCCGCTGTGGAAAGAGTTGATCAGGTCAGGTGGGAGAACATGGGAGAGTTGTGATCTGACTGACATTAAATTCCAAAGCAGAATTGGTGGGTGGAGAGTCACTGACACTGTGAGGAAATTGAGGAGAATGTACAGGTAGTGGCAGTGTGGTGGGGTGGGCATGAGTGTTTGAGTCAAGTGGCCCTTAGCTTTAAATCCAGGGCTTTTCCTGCCAGCTCCAAAACTTGACCTGAGTCATCAGACTTTCCAGTCTGCTTCCTCATCTAGAGGATGGGAATAGTAATAGTAACATCATACGATTATAAGTGAAAGAGGTCGTTTTAATCAGACATGTCCTTCCTGTCCGCATGAGAAGGGTGGTTTTAACATACCTCTGAGTAGCTTACAGGATGAAGTCAAGAAGAAGAGAATGTGGTTGTGGTGGAGAAGGTGATTGGAAGTAGTTTTAGGTTTTATCATTTTGCGGTTACCTTTTCATATGGACCTTGTGTTGGTTAATTAAATGTAGCCCTTATTGACTGCCTATTAAGTGCAAGGCACTTTATCTGCTGGAATGCAAACATGGATAGTTTCTGGCTACTACCTCTCAAGATATTTATAGTTTAGTTGTAATGACAGATACACGTTTCCATAACTGATTTCACGATGTAGTGCTGGTTAAAATAGACAAAGATTAATTCCGACTGCAGGAATTGGACAGATACCACTTCATGCAAGAGTTGGCATTTGAACTGGATCTTAAAAAGCAAAAATCACTCTAGAAATGCAGATGAGAAAATACAGTCTTGTTTAGAGGTAGTACATAGTTCTGTAGAGCAAAAATATTGAGTGCATGGAGGGAATGAGGTAGACTATACAGCCAAATATTTCCTTAGGCATTGAGAAGCCATTGAAGGATTTTGAGCAAAGGAGTGACATGGTCAGACTGGCAGCATATGTTTGGACTGATTGGAGGAAACAAGTTACAGCTCTCTTTCGAGCTGTTGCGTTAGTAGCGTAGGCAAGAGAAGCAGCCAGTGAAAGAAGGTAGGGGCATGACAGGCGAAGCTGCTGTAAAAGATAGTCAGCTCCAGGGGAGATTGATAGGAGTTGTTGACAGGTGGGAAGTCCGAAAGCTTGGATGGCAGCGTGATAGTGATCCCAGCACCAGAGGAGGAAGGCCAGAGGGAGGGGTGCGCACTGCGGGTTGGAAGAAGGTACGCTGCCTTTAAATCTCAGCCTGCTGGCTGATGAGGGCTGGTTGGACTTGGTGTGGAGATGGTCAGCCAGTGACTGGAATGTGAGGTTGGCTCTTCAGTGAAGTCATTGTAGATTTGGCAGTAATGACTTAGAGATTATAGCTGAAGCAAGGAGAGAGGAGAGAGTTGTTAAAAGCTTCAGCTTTTGCCTAGGTCATAGAAGATTGTGGTTGATGGGAACTGGACTTTTTTTAAGGGCCTGATTCTTGGGGTATATCTAGTTAGTGCATGGGGAAATGCAATGGAAGTCGATTGCAAAGATGTTTGTGCTGAGATTAGTGTTACTCAGACTGTTAGTCCTTAATCACGTGATTAGCTCTGTCTGGTAGAAGCTGAAAAGGGAATAGTTTCAGAATCATACTGACAGTGTAGTAAATGGCATCTCCCAGGGTACGTGAGAGGAGGGTTATAGGGGAATGAATGCTGAACCTAGGATTCCCAGTTTTATTCCGGATATCGGAGCACTGTACTTAAAGTGACAGCACAGAGAACCAGTCGCACAGTCGTCAGACGTTGCTGGTGTTCGACACCCCGTCACTCAGTCCTCCGACCAGGGTGAGCAACCCAGCCGTGCCTTCACAGGCTGTTCCCCGCTCACAGCCAGGGTCCTCCCACCCTGCCCTCTTTCCTCCTGCCCTTCTGACTGGACAGTTCTTTCCTAAACACAGAAGCAGTTTGTAATGTACCTGAAATTCAAAAGATAAAGCTAGAAGTACAAAGCCCAAAGGTAAGGGGACGTTTGTGACAGAGCTATGTCACACACGGAGCTAGGAGACATAGAACCTCATTTAAGCAGTACCTTTCCAGTGAAAACAGAAGACCACAGCCATTGGAAATTTTGCACAGGGAAGCCGCCCTCACAGACATAAATTCTAGCGCTTTCGAGGCCTGATGGCATACATTACCCACCTGTTGCATCCCAATCCAAGCATCAGAACTGTCAGTTCAGAACCAGTTCTGATGGCGTGCTGTTTTCTAATTCTGACTACGCTTGTAACACTAATGCTGAGTCTCGGCCAAAATGGAAGGCCCCAAACTCGGGTTGAGTGACGGGTCTGTATGCCAGGCTTCTTGTGAGCTCTCTAGCCCCGTATTCACCCCTTCCCTAGATAAATTCCCAAATGAAATTCACCTTCCTCCATTTTAGGAGTTATATTTACATTTTCTTCTAGAGAAGATCATCCATGCATAGAGCCAGAAGACATCAATGGCTAAATATCTGACATAGAAAATGGGTATATATGAGTTTTCTTGCCATAGACCTTTCTTTGAGTGGGTGACTCTGTAAGCCTTCTGGTTTGTTTGTTTTTTGTTTTTTGTTTTTTGTTTAGACAGTGGAGTTTGGAGAAATTTCCAGATGAGGTCAGATTACTGGTTAAACCTGTGTCCTGCTTTTGGCTCTGCTAGACCATGTAAAGCAGTCTTGCTCAGAACTTCAGGCTCTGCCAGAAAAGTCCACACCAAATGCTTTGGTCCATGTGGATTTTGCTGTGTCATGAATAACAGGGTTCTTTCCCACCTTGCATAATGAAACAGAAGTTTGCGAAGACCCCTTTTAAGATACCTGTTCTATTTCTTTGATCACCATGGACACAACTTCCTATTTGGTGATAACATATTCCAGTATGTAGTGAATGAGGTTACGCTTTCACCTCTCATTATTTAATAGTGGGAGAGACCCAGCCTCTGACTCTCTCTCTCTAATTAAAAGGATTTTAATGAAGGAAGGGAGGCTCTAGAGCTTCTCTCTTTTTTCCTTAAAGGTTTTATTTATTTTTAGAGAGAGGGTAAGGGAGGAAGAAAGAGAGGGTTTGATTGGTTGCCTCTCACACACACCCAACTGGAGACTGAACTCAACCCAGACGTGTCCTGACCAGGAATCAACCAGCGACCTTTCAGGTCACAGGCCAGCACTCAATCTGCTGAGCCGTATCAGCCAGGACTATAGTTAGAGTTTTATGCAGTTGCCCAAGTTCTGTCACACAAAATTTCATATGATTCTAAGTGACCTCGTGCTGTAGGAGGTTAACACATTATTATTTTACTTTGTAGATAGAAAAGACTAACATTCAGTGTTGGAATGAGTTACTTAAGGGACATAAGTGTCAAACTTGGGATTTGAACCTAGACTTTTTTAAATCTTGCAAATAGTGCTCTTTTTTCCCTAACGCTTTTTTCCCCCCTGTAACACAGAGCCCCTTGGGCCTTTCTATATCAACTAGAGTTCTCCTGTTAAAAAGGTACTCAGAGGTATTGGACAGTCCGGATATATATATTATTTAAACCCTTTACTAAAAATTGTCTCATATATATTATTTAAACCCTTTACTAAAAATTGTCTCTTTCTTGGACCAATTTGGGAGGTAGGCCGCATCAGGTGGCAGGTAGTAGCTAAAAGGAAGCTTGATTTTACTGTTCATGAATTGCTGCTGTTTGGTAGTAACTGCAGGTGAGGTCCACGTAATGTCAGCTAGGCAGTTCCTTAAGGAACCGGAGACAGAGTTAGGTAGTAAGAAGCTAGAGGTTTACCTGTGCTCCTTAGTTTCCAGCTGATGACTGTAGGCGACTTAACTCTTGGTCTTAGTTATCGAGGAGGGGGACTGCTCTAGGAGGAGCTTTGAGTTCACTTCTAGAATGGGTGTGTGCTTGGCTACAGGCTGACCTCGGGTGAGTGACAGGGCTTGAGGCTTTCACAGGATGGAAATAGGTGTTCATTCTTAACTCTTACTGTTTACCCCCCCTGCAGTGGGCGACCTTGAGAATGGAGAGAGGAGCCAAAGAGAAGAACCACCAACTCTACAAGCCCTATACCAATGGTAAGCCCGAGTCTTGATCCTTATCCTAGAAGGTTCACTTGAAATATGTTTCTGAATGCTTTTAATTACACACAGACTCTTCTCTGTTTCAAAGGTGGGCTGTGTGCTCTGGGTATGTTCACCATGCTTTCTTCCAGATTGACAGGGTGTTCTCTTTTGCAGGAATTATTGCAAAAGATCCCACTTCACTAGAAGAAGAGATCAAAGAAATTCGTCGAAGTGGCAGCAGTAAGGCTCTAGATAATACTCCAGAGTTTGAGCTCTCTGACATTTTCTACTTTTGCCGGAAAGGAATGGAAACCATTATGGATGATGAGGTGACAAAGAGATTCTCAGCAGAGGAGCTGGAGTCCTGGAACCTGCTGAGCAGGACCAATTACAACTTCCAGTACATCAGCCTCCGGCTCACTGTCTTATGGGGCTTAGGCGTGCTGATTCGGTACTGCTTCCTGCTGCCTCTCAGGTGAGGGCAGGGCCCCAGGGGACAAAGGGCTTGAGCTGCTGCTGCCTAAGCCCCTTGCATGATCTGCCTACCTGTGTCTCCCTGCTGTGTTTTCCCATTTTAGGGGGGAGAGTATGATTCTTTCATCAGTCAGTCCCTCTGACCCTTGAAAGGGCACACTGGTGGTTGTCCTGTAAAGGTCCTGGCTTCTCTTTGTATCAAACAGAGATAGTCAGGTTTCTGAAGACAAATTGCTTGTCCAGATGGACTAAACACAGGGACAGGAGACATGTTGTACTTTCCGGCTGCTCCTCCCTGGGCAGGGCTAATTTTCTCCTACTCCAGTACAGAGGCAGTATTGATCTCTCGGTCTTGCTGTACCCATTGCTTTCTCAGTATGCCTTGCCAGATGCTGGTACCTTCAGGCTCTATTTCCTGTTGCTTCACAGAGAAGCTGTGCTTCTGCCAGAGTTTAAAGCCAAGGGGCAGGGTAGGACAGCAGGTGCCCGAGGGCAGCACAGCAAGCAGCTGCCTGATGCCTGAAGGGAGATAGTGTCAGCTGAGAGCCAGATCCATAGTGGCTGTTAGTTTGTAATCAGAATGATCTCTGGTTCTGATAGGCCTGCATGCATTTCTAGCTGGAACTCTAGGTTCCAGCTCATAGGTCATAAGGTCTTGGGGGTGGTTTCATGATGCCCATTTTTATTTTCACACAGTCAGTTCTATACCTAGTGCAAGGATTTGTTTGCTGTGTTTTAACTTGTCTTCTTATTACAGGATAGCCCTCGCTTTCACAGGGATTAGCCTTCTGGTGGTGGGCACAACCATGGTGGGATACTTGCCCAACGGGAGGTGAGTAGCGTGGGAGTGTCCCTGTCTGAAGGGTTCTGCAGTGGAGGCTCTGATACTGAAAGCCAGGCTACTTCTCGGGGTGCAGCCAAACCACAGAATCTTAACCCAATGATAAATTAACCCAATGATTACAGTGGCATCGGCACTGAAGTCTTGTTTTTTTACCAATCTTGATCTATGACTGTTCATTTTGGCCTCCAGCCCTCACACTCTTCCCATTTGTGTGTGTGTGTGTGTGTGTGTGTGTGTGTGTGTGTGTTAAGATTTTATTTATTTATTTTTAGAGAGGGAAGGGAGAAAGAGAGAGAGAAACATCAATGTGCGGTTGCTGGGGGCCGTGGCCTGCAACCCAGGCATGTGCCCATACTGGGAATTGAACCTGCAACACTTTGGTTCGCAGCCCATGCTCAATCCACTGAGCTATGCCTGCCAGGGCTACTCTTCCCGTTTTTAAAGACAAAATGGAGAAACCACAAAACTCTACAGCCCACAGCTAGCATATTTTACAGGATGTTGTTTAGTGTTGAGCATTCAACACTGTGTTGATAAATTGGTGAGAGAATAAGAAATGTAGGTAGGGCTTCTTTGTTTGTTCTGTAAAGGAGAAATCTCCTTCTGGGAAATGCTGGAGCAGGCCAACATCTCTTCTGCCCAGGCCAGTTAGGAGATTCGACTCTGCCTTTGCCTTGCCTCGCCTCTAGGTGTAGACTAGAGGGGGAAGGAATCTAGTAGACTCAGCTGTGCAGGAAATTCCAAAGCTGTGAAGTTTAAACCCATTTACTTATGTGAATTTAAGCCATTCTCATTACTTTGTTTCCTCATGTGGGCATAAAAATGCTAATAAATTCCAGGATTTTACCATACACACTAATATTTATGAAAATACTTTGCAGACATAAAGGACTGTAGGCTGTGATTGTTAAATTGTTGGAGTCAGCAACTTTTCCTTTCTTCCTACACTTAAAATAAAACCAAAAATCTTTGTCCTGTCATTGCAGGTTTAAGGAGTTCATGAGTAAACATGTTCACTTAATGTGTTACCGGATCTGCGTGCGCGCCCTGACAGCCATCATTACCTACCACGACAGGTGAGGCCACTTGGTACGGTACAGCGGGCAGTGGCGCTGGCAAACGGGGCCCAGCTGCCACCGGCCAGCCAGGCTCGGTCCTTTCAGTTAGAGTCGATGACGCTGAGGTGAGGGGCGAGTTCAGACGAATTGTTTCACATGAATTTTTGTTGCTTTGCATACTTCCCAAACAGGAAAAACAGACCTAGAAACGGTGGCATCTGTGTGGCCAATCATACCTCTCCCATCGACGTCATCATTTTGGCCAGTGATGGCTATTATGCCATGGTAAGACTCCTTTCTGTTGCTTTCTTGGGGCAAGACTTCTTGCTTTAGAGACTGGTCAGGGTTGAGATGCTTCTGGGCCCTGCACTGAGCTCTTTCTTAAGGGTGTAAACAGATAAACAAGTTTTTCTGTGTGGTCCCCAACCTAGATTTTTGCCTTTGTTTCTGTTGCTTTTGAGAACCCCGTGGGACTTGAATAGCAAATATTCTGAGCAGAGTGACTGAAAGTTTGGTTGGAGATTAGACTTTGGATACTTAGGTGACCTGGAAAGGGGTGAAGATAAGGAGGGAGGATTTGAAAGGACTGGGTTCAGTGGCATTGGAGAATCTGCCCAGGGCGGGGTGGCGGGGAGGACATTTTTACACATGGTACTGTTCAGCTTCATTATTTTGTTTTAGGATTTTCAACCATGTTTTTAATTATACATCTCTGGTATCACCAATTAAAAAGATAAATTTAAGATTCATGGTTTCTTAATAGTGAGAAACCTGTGGTTAGCAATAGTGTGAGAGGTTGGGGTGCTTATCTTGTGGGAGCTGGGCCTTTCTCCACGGCGTGGGGGATTTGTGTGAGGATGGCTTCACTACCAGTTACTCCTTTGTCTGAGATTAGGTGGGTCAAGCGCACGGGGGACTCATGGGTGTGATTCAGAGAGCCGTGGTGAAGGCCTGCCCTCACATCTGGTTTGAGCGCTCTGAGGTGAAAGATCGCCACCTGGTGGCTAAAAGGTAAATCGACACAATGCTATTCTATTTGACCAGTTACAGGGAAAGCATGCATTTTAGAGGTAGTTATCCCTCCACAGTGAAATTATAGTGTCTTGTACACTGAGCCTATACTGCTTTCACAATAAAGATATTTTTTCTAAAACATGGAACATGAAAGGTATAGAAACACTAACATTATTTACCAAGTTAGTAGTGTTTCTAAACCTTTATTTCTTGTACCTGTTGTAATAAACAACATGTATACTTTTAATGCTATTTGAAATCTCAAAATCAATTCATATCACAAATAAAAACAAACTTAGGGCAGTGTAACAAAGTGCTGCTTTGTTTCCAAGCCTGAAAAGAAGGATAAATTGTGTAAGTGATGGCGTAAGCATTGCGGTATTACTGAGAGGAATCCAGACGCAGCTGAGGCCCCCTTCCATAGGAACAAAGGCACCTGCCGTCGAAGTCCCGTTGCTCCGTCTCTCAGGGACAGAGTGTGAAGTGACTGTCTTTACACACAGCCCAGCAAGGCTGTTAGGAAGTTTGGTAGCAGGTGTTTATTAAGGGTGCTCTTTGCAAGGCCCTGGGCAGGTGTGTCCTGCGGATAGTTCCAAGTCTGAGCAGTGTCTTCTGTCCACAAACATTAGTACTTGATTGGGTAACTGTGTGAATTAACTAGTAGTCAGCTGATCTTCCCTATTCTTTCAAGTTTTATTTTTGTGAGATTTAGATTCTGGGGTTATAGAAGACAGGGTCATATCTGTGCACTTGTTTTTATGCAACATCTAATGTCATGTCTATGTGGGTTATTTATAAATGCATTTTGGTGCTAATGGACATAACACCGTCTGACCCTTTGTTTTATTTTTCTCTTCTGAAGACTGAGTGAGCACGTGCGGGATAAAAGCAAGCTGCCTATCCTCATCTTCCCAGAGGGTAAGAAGGCGTTGGCCACCACAGAGCTTCTGTGGCGGAGGTCGTGCGGGGTGGGGGCTCTGGCGTGGCCTCAGCCAAGTCCCTCAGCCTTTGCTGGGCTTGTCTGTTTTCACTGGATGATGTTAGGTCCCTTTAGATTGGTTGTGGGACTAAAACCCACAGAAATTTAGAATTTGGACTAAGTGCCATAGTGTGAACTTCCTCAACACAGGAATCCCTTTCCTAGTGTTGCTGAAAGGCTCTTTGAGCTTCCTGTGGAGTTTCTGCTAAAACCTGCTAAGTCTGCTGAGTGTCTCTGGCCTTTTGTCTAGGCTGGCGCATGTTAATCAGGAATGTGACCCTATAATAAGAGAATGGGAAGTAGATGAATATTTTGCTCATCTCTGATAAGTTCATTCATAAGCTAGGGAGATGACAGATTTATTCTGTTTGAAGAATCATTAGAATCATTATTATATTCAGTCCTTAAACTCCTGGTCTCTGCGATAAAGGACCAAAAGAAATAGCATTTTATTCTCTCCTGCATTTTAGGAACCTGCATCAATAATACATCAGTGATGATGTTCAAAAAGGGAAGTTTTGAAATTGGAGCCACGGTTTACCCAGTTGCTATCAAGGTACAAGACCTCTGAGGGTACATTGGTTGTTGTGGTCACTGCCACGAACAGGATGCGGCAAGAGAAGACAGAGGAAGGAGCTGGTGTCACCATCAGTGGGTGGATCCTCTCCAGCAGAGCAGCCTAGGGCTGGGCCGGGTTGAGTGCTTATGAGAATATAACATTGTTCTAACCTGTTAGAAAGAACTGGGACTATTGGAACTCGGAACAGCCAGATTCCAACCCACACCTTCCCACCCCCACCAGATTTAGGAAATGGAGAAAGCTTTTGAGCTTTGTACATTTCCCCCCACTTATTTCCTCTGTCTTCATAACCCTAGCTGGAATGTCAGGTGTTCCACCTGGAGAGGTGGCCTGTGCAGGGAGTGGGGTGTATGGCTGCCCAGCTGGATTTGTGTATTTGCCGGATGGGTGCAGATGTGTCCTTAGGACTGAAGGAGGAAACAGGTCCACTGATTTGGGCCGTGATCTCTTCTGTGTGCCGAGGACCCCTATAAAAGTGAAATGGATCTTAGGAGCTTGTCTAGTCTATCCCTCCACCTTTTAGGAAATTGTGCTTCTAACTGTTCAGGCTCACCTAGAGAGATGGATTCAGTTAGCCAGCCAGTTTCCCTTTTTTCTTGTCCTCCTTCCATCTGCCCCTTCACATTCATCTGTTGATAGTATTATTTCTAGAAGTTTGCTGTTACATTATTACTTCTAAAAAGCACAGGCTATGGTCAGTATGTAAAGTATTTAGATTGAAATCAGGGTAAAACAGTGAGTAAATTTGAGCTGTGCTTAGAATTTAGTCACCATACTTATGCAAGGGTCTGTTTGTTATCTGCAGAGTATTCTGTAGAAATATTTCGTATTTTCATTTTGCCAGCACAGCTGGTACAGCGGGAGGTTGGGAGGGGGGGCGGTGCTCTTCTTGGTTGAGCAAAGGCTTACCAGCCCCTCCCCTCTTACCAGGTGGGCAAAGCACCAGGGCAAGGATGGCCAGTGAATAGTGGATGCAGGGTAACCAACCCATGGGTCAGGGCTGCTCGAGAGATTTGTGGGGGATGCTCTGATGCCGTGTGTGGGAACAGCAAGAAAGAAAACAGTCCGTGAGCCGTGTCACTGTGGGTGCAGGAGTGGGGAGTGACGTTTCTGCCACATGCACACCGTCCTGCATTTTAACGTACTGCGAGTCCAGTGCTTCCCCATATGTGTTTATCAGACACAGGCTACTGGAGAGGCCATCTTGCTCACTCCACAACATTGGCTCTCGGATCTTAGCTACATCAGCATCCCCTGGACAGGTTGTGAAAATGTGGGTGCCTGGGCTTGCGTTTCTGACCCGCTCCTGGGTCAGAAACGCTGATGCTGCGGCAGGAGCCACACTGTGCGTGCCCTGCTCTGGAGCAGTGGTCTTTGCCGGTTTTGGAACCTAGGCCCTTGGGCAGTTTTGACTCCTCTGCAAAGGAAAAGGCATGTAAATTTTACATATAATCTCTTTCCATTCACAAATGAAAGCCCGCATAAGATTAAGAACTGCTCCACAAATACTTTCTAGTTTTTATGATGTTCTTGGTAACGAACCTTGGATAACCTTAGCAATTTCATGACTCTTACTACATTTCCACCAAAATTGTCATCGATTTTGAGCAGTGTATTGTTGTTTTGAGCTTTTTGCCTTGTTTTTCTGTCTGTAGGGTCTGCCCAGCATGGAGTACAGAATTAGCCCTAAACAAAGGACTCTCACTCTCTGACAACATACCACATTTTTTAATTTATATAGTGCTTTACAAAATAGAACACTTTCTTTGTTCAAATCATACACATTAGCTTCTGTTTAAAACTCATTCTTCTCCCTTATTTCCTTTTGGTGTTATAACGTGAGGTCATTAAGCCTTCTATAGTTACATCTAAATTTCTTAGTTTCTGTAATTAAATCTAAATGTCTTCGTTTCAGTAGTCAGTTTCTCAGCTAGGCATGAAGATCCAATTCCTGTTCTGACAATTAGAAAATTCGGGCTTGAAGACCCGACAAGATCCCACAGCTCAGACATCCCGCTGCCTCGAGTGCGGGGGCACCCGCACAGCCTCCCGCCCCTGCTGCTCTGCGGCTCCCCCAGGCCAGGGCCTGTCCACGCCGGCGCTGCTGGCTTCCGTGGCGCAGCTCTGGCAGTTCCGTGGCCTTGGATTTTTTTTCACCTCTGGTCCTAGCTGGGTTTTATAATCACACAAAGTCAGTGCAGTGGCTTGTGATGACAGCCTTTCAGGCATCTGATAGCTTTGGCTGGGGCCTCTCCATCCATGCTTACCTGCTGCTTAATTTATTCTTCTGTTTTGTGAGAATGAGGGTCACAGCTTTGGCCACACTTCCCACAAAGTGCCCTTGAAGTACAGCTCTTGCCTCCATTAGGGTCATTACCAACCGAAAATACCTGGTAAGGAAGTGCCTCGCCGGCTGTGTGTTCACTCAGTAACGCACACTGGGTTTAATAAGAGCAGAGCCTCCTGCTTAAACAGGTGGTTGGTTTTGTCAGAAGCATAATTACAGAAGCATATCATAAGCTCTCTGTTTTCTCTTTGAGGCACTAGAAATGATACTTAAAGGCTGGTAGGTAGGAAAATGTTTTTATTTGGTGGAGGTACATGTGTTGATGAGTGAATAGCATGAAGCGGTACAGTGTGTAAGAGGGCAAGGGGATAGATGAGGTGAGTATGGCGAAATGTTGGCAATTGTGGAATCTAGGGAATGGGTTTATGGGAGTATATTAGCCTATTCTCTGTTTTTGGATGTGCTTGAAAACTTAAATAATAACCTATATGTACCAACAAGGGAGCGAGATGGGAAACTAATCAAAGAGGGGGATACCTGTTTGAGGAAGGCCGTCCTCCCCAAGGACCTGCAGCGGGATCTTGGGTGGGTCAGGGGTGGCTAATGTTCCCAGAGGCCAGAACTGCCCGGGCATAGGTTACTTTAGAAGTGTTCCCAGAGGGGGCTGGAGGTCTCTTTCTGTCACTGATACTGCCCCAGGGGGTGCATTCATTGTTAGAGCTGCTGACTTCTTACCATCAGCTTCCCGCTGTTTTTCAGTACGACCCTCAGTTCGGTGATGCCTTCTTTAACAGCAGCAAATATGGAATGGTGACGTACCTGCTGCGAATGATGACCAGCTGGGCCATTGTCTGCAGTGTCTGGTACCTGCCCCCCATGACCAGAGAGGTGGGTACCCCAGCTTGCAGAGGTCTTCCCTTGGCTCTCTTTGACTATGAGCCGGGATGAAGTGGTCTCATTCACTTTCTTACAGACAGATGAAGATGCCGTCCAGTTTGCGAATAGGGTGAAATCCGCCATTGCCAGACAGGGAGGACTCGTGGACCTGCTGTGGTGAGTCAAAGCCAGGTCTGATCGGCTGAGTCGAGGAGAACGTGAATTTCTGAAGGAAGTGCTAAATTGTTGACCCCAGTTTCAGAGACTCCCCCTCTCCCTGGTTTAGAGAATGACGCTCACCAACCCTGGAGAGGGAGCAGTTTGGCTGCTCTCTGCTAGTTCCAGCTCAGAAGTGCCTGCTGTTAGCTTGGTCTCGGGGAACATGGAGCTGAACTAAGCCTCTCTGGGGTTTGGACCAGTCTGCCAGGGCACCCAAGCCGTCCTTGCCTGATGCTGGGCTAGAAACCTCACCAGGGGTACTGGGCTCTCTGATCACATGTATTTGGCAAAACTGGATTATCTTTAGAAAGACCCAAGTTTCTATGTTCGCATTTAGGGTGCTACCTACTAGAGCAGGAATGGCCAACATTTTCTGTAGAGTTAGTAAACCTTCTAGACACTGGACCTTGTGGCATGTCTTGCATCTGCTTAACTCTGCCATTGTAGTATAAGGCAAACACAGAGCTAGCACATACACACATGAACGCATGTGTTCCGGGAAAACTTCATTTACAGACAGGTGTCGGACGGATTTGGCCCATGGTCATAGTTTGCAGACCCTCATGCTGGAAGGAGACCATTACACTGCAGTTACAGGAGGGGGTGGGATGAATGCCAGCTCAGGGACACAGTTCCAGCATCTTAGGGCCCCTTAGGGTTAAGCACAACGGTCAGCTTTAGAGGGCATTAGACTGAAGTGGGCGTTGTGGGGAAGGTGTGGAAATTCACATTTTAAACTGACCTGCGGCTTCTTAGGTCATAGCATGGCCCTCAGTCACGGTGACACTGTACTATACTGGTGCTGTGTGTGGTGATCTCATTTCATCCTCAGAGTGAGTCCCTGAAGTTTGAACATTTTTACTCCCACTTTTCAGGTGGCAGACTGAAACTCAGAGACGTGAGGTGCTTTTCAAAGTCACAGAATAAAGCCCGGGGCCAGATTTTGAACGCAGATCTGACAGGCTCGTGGAACTAGCTAGTGTCTGTCCACTGCTGCCCTTCCCTCTGCCTGAGGCCTCGTGACAACCAGGGCGCCTCTGCTGTGGGTTTGGAAGGGCGTGGCAGGTGCCGGGTCTTCCAGTGTGAGGTCCGCCGAGCAAAGGGGCTTCATCACAGACTTTTCCACCACTGACACCTCCGGAGCACAGAAGGGGGGGGGGGGTGGGCACGAGAGATGGAAAGTGGGCGTGGATCTTCATCAGTCATTGAAGATGGTGATAATTCTAGGACGTAAGCAAAGAGTTGGGGTGACAGGTGGGTGGGAGCAAGTCCAAGTGTAGAGGATTCATTCGGGGAGATGGAGGGAGGTGCCAGGATTCAAGTAGGAACATATATTTCCCCTTGTGTTTGCTGTGTGCATGAATTTGGGAAATCCTCGGGTCTGAACTTTACAGATTTTCTTTCTCAGGTCCAATTTACCAAGTATTGTAAGCTTCAGTATTTCTTAAAGCTTGGTTCACTTTTCATCATGCCAGAACACCTCCTTTACCTTTTGTAAGGTGAGGACAAATGCTGAAGAAGAGAGAATTTTAAACTCCTTGGCAGGTCTAAGCAGTCACAGAGGCCCTTGAGTACGAGCAGTGTATTCTGACCCAGGGCAGGAGTGCGAGTTTCCAGATAGAAAGGGTGGGCCCCCAGAGTCCAGCGCCAGCCCCGGGGCTCGTCCTGATGGGAGACCATGGAGGACCTCTGTTTCTGGCAGGTTTTTCTTGGGTCGGAGCTGCAGGGAGCATCTGGCTGTGACATGTGGGTAGACGGGAAGCTTTGTCCGCTGTTACATGCAGCCTTTCTCTCACAGGGACGGTGGCCTGAAGAGGGAGAAGGTGAAGGATGCGTTCAAGGAGGAGCAGCAGAAGCTGTACAGCAAGATGATCGTTGGGAACCATGAGGACAGGAGCCGGTCCTGAGCCGGTCCTGAGCCCGTGCCTCACGCTGCTGGCTGCTGGAGCCGACGTACCCGAATCCTGCCGCGGGGCCAGCCGGAGTCCTCGCCGCCGCTCCCCACTGCTGCACTCTTTCCAGACTCCGGCCTGCAGGCTGCTCTGGGTCCCAGGACGCCAGCTTCTTCAGAGCTGCCCGGATCCCTGGGCTTGCTGTTGGAAGTGGGCACTTCGGGGTGTCGCCACCCTGGACGAGATGACTTCTCGTTTCTTTTACAATGAGTCCGTTGGAGGAATGCCATTAAAGTCAGCTCTCCACCTGTGCACACACGGGGCTGCGTGGTTGGGAACAATCAATCACGGTCCATACTCCGGCCAACAAGATGTTTGTTAGTCTGTTACAGATGCCCATGTGCCAGGGACTTGGCTGGGGGTGGGCCGCCTGCTCGCGAGGAGAAGCAGTGTGGCCCGCCGGCCTGAGCATCGCCGCGGCTTTGGAGCTCTGCAGGCTCGCTACAGAGAAACTTGTCTGCAGGGGCTTTCGGCCAAGGGAAGTTCTGACACCTCACCAAAGGGGAGGGCAGGAGGCAGGACGGACCTGTGACTAGTGTGTGGTGGGCACCAGGAGTCATTTCCTGTGCCAGCTCCAGTGGTCACCTCAGACTCCCATGTGACTTGCTCTTCATTAACATGTGCCTCAGCTTCCCCATCTGTGACCTGGATCAGGAGGGGAAGGTGGCGATACCTACCTCACAGGGTTGTTGTGGGGATCGAAGCGCTACCCTCGTGGAGGACAGCGGAGCTCGGCGTTCCCAGTGTAGCCCTAGGCAGGACGGGGTCCGGGCTCCGCGAGGCTGCCAGGGCGCGCTGCCGCCGGGCCGGAGTGGCTTTGTGAGTAATAAAGTTGTCTTTGATGGTGAACGACGAGAGGGGTTTTCCCTTCACTCTGCCTCCCCTAGATGTGGCCCGAAGCAGTGAGTTTCTTACCAAAGTTACAGAAAGTAACCCCGGGGCTGGAAGGTGTCTACTTGACTTCTTAGGAGGAATAGTATTGTTCAGGAGAAGGTGAAGCACTCATATTAATGTTTGCTTGGCTGCCTGGCACATGTAGAATCCCCAGCATGATGGAGACGTGGATTTCTGCACGGATGGGGGCCGTGGGCGAGAGGTGTGTGGTGGGGGCACCATTCTTTGAATTGGGGCGGGGAGTGCAAGATGGCAGGAGCCATCTGAAAGGACAGCGGAAACCCACAGGGGAACACCGGGCATGGCAGGAGCTGAGGCCCTGGAGGGGTGTGTGTGGGGCTGGACTGGCCGCAGGCGTGTGGTGCAGCAGGGGCCCGCACAGCCAGGGGAAACTGCAGATCCCGTGGCCACCTGCGCCCACCTACAGTCTCTGAAGGCAGGTCTGAAGCCAAGCCACTGCAGCTTCTTGCTGCTAGGGTCCCCCAGTTCAGGTTCCTCGGAAGAGAGTTGCCTCACCTCTACCGATTGTCCACCTCTCCTCCCCCGTCCCTCCCCTCAGTCCACACGGCACAGTTGGCACACCTTGCAGGACTTGGCACAGCCGTGGTGTCACCTCAACAAGGCCACTCCTGGGCCTCGACCAGGGAGTGTGGGAAGGAAGCCAGTCTCCTGAGGCTCCCGCTGGGGCAACGCTTTGTCCTGCCCCCTCCCTCCTGCCTCCCTGCTGCCCGCCCCCTGCCCCCATAGCTTCCATTTCCTCCGGCCTGCTAACCAGTGAAAGCTTTCCTCTCAAATAAAAACACTATTGTGACTGTAAGAACAGCCTCTTATGAACTGTTTTACAAAGTATTCAAGACTAAACAGGGATTACCAGCCTTTATAAGAAGGAGTATTTACAGTGTTTCCAAGCTGTCTAGGGTGATCTTTAAAAGTTGATTGTGAAGACCAAGGTCCCTTTTTATACTTCCCTTAAAAAAAAAAGCTGCCTATTGATTAGTACATTTATTTTATGATTTTCATAGGTATTTAATATTTTTATGTTTCTCACATCCTTTCCAACAAACCTTTCTGCTGACAACGTAACAGACAATTGCAGCCACCTGGTTTAGAGTCACTGTTCTGTAAAGAAGCATCGTGGAGATGAAGCAACGGTTACGTTCCTCTTTCACTAAGTGAGGAGGGGACATGAATGACAGCCCCCCAAAAAATCTCCATAAAATTCTAATTTAGTGTTTGGCACAAGCTTGCGGATACATCAGACCATGCCATCACTTCAATGGCGACACTGCGGGCCCCAGGTTACCTGGGTCAGAATACCTGGTGTGGGGTAAGACTTCAAGGCACTGAGGGGTAGCAACAGAAGCATGTAAGACACAAAGTACGTTCACTCTTGTGATCCCAGCAGTGACAAGGATGCTCTCAAGAGTAAAGCCAAGGGACATTGGTTAGTGGCATTACCCTGGCCAGCCTCGAATGCCACTTCCAAACCTGCCACACATCTTTGTTGTTTCGACTTAATTTCTCTGTAACTCTTCACCTGCAACTGAGCCCTTCTCATCTCTGCAATTTCTGTATGCTTTAAACCCATAGTTCAAACTTCAGCTTTAAGCTCTCCAGTCATCAGGGTTCAGAAATAAGAGAAGTCAGTTTGAAACAATTTGCTGCCTTCAAAACAAGGGGGCTAGTGAAACTCAGTTCCACAAGTGGGTGTCCTGCATGTGCAGCAGAGTCCCTGGAGTTTTAGGTGACTGTGGGCAGTGGTGGGTTTGATTGTGGATCTTGGAAAGACTTTTCCCACTCACACATGAGGGTTTTTTTTTCCCCAACCAGTGAGAGAAGGCACTTTTAAAAGGCTAGTAAAATTCCCCGGCCAGCGGAAGCTCAATAGAGGGCTGTCGGCCAGGCCGGCGCTCAGCACACTAAGCTTGATGGAGCAGTTCGAGATGACATCCTTGAGACATCGTACAAACAACTTTGGAACTTGGCTCTCCACTGTGTCAGACCCCATTCCCTGCTGCTGCCCTTCGCAGATTAAAAGCGGCTTGATGGGAGGCTGTCGGCAGCGCTCCACAGAGCCCCGAGCACCCAGGCCGGCCCAGGGACAGGTGCTTGGGCAGCCCTCAGCATCAGCCCTGCCCAGCAGCACCCTACTGTGGTGAGCTCTGTGGCCCTGTGGAAGTCTGGGACTAAAGATCCAGCCATTTCCTTCCTGAAACTGACCCAAAACTCAATGGTCTGGGGAGTTGTGCTTCCCACGGTTCCCGATGCACAAGAGCCCCCTGTGTCAGAGGTTCCCACCTGCCTGCTGTGCGTCTGGAGTGGCCAGACTCGGTTTCTCCAGTCGCCCTGGCACTGTGGGGCCGAAAGGGCAGCTGCACGCACACCGACTCCAGGACAGGCTAAGAGACGACCATCCAGCCATCCATCTTCCGCTGCACTAACACCCCTCTCCCCGAGTCAATATGTCTCTCTCCGATGGGAAAGTTAATAAATTTTGCTCTAGATTAAAAGTATTGATCATTTCATTTGTAAACGATAAATAAAAAAGGGGAACTTTTCATTGCACCAGGGGTAGCGTCTGGTGTATTTTGCTGGTGAAATTGCGCTAGCTGTCGGGGGGTGGGCTTCTCATATGCATTCTGGCTGGCCGGCTGCATTGATTTCCTATTAGTCTCCCAGCACCACCCAGTAACACATCATTTCAGTACCGGCTATTAATGGTCTTTTGATAAATAATCACTTGTAAGTCAATAAATTTTTATTAAACAGTGTGGCTCTTTGATTTATTAAAATCCGACCGTGTTTGTCTGGGAGAAAAGGGATGCTGAATTGAAGTGGAGGTTTTCATACATCTTCCTGACGCTGAGCAGTCACCGCACACTCCAGAGAAAAACAATTGCATTTTAACAGAAACAAAACAGCCGAGTTTGGAACTTGGACCCCGGGAAACTTTATCTCCGTCAGTGTGAGGCGTGCTCTACAGGGAGCGGCAGCAGGCCTGAGGGCGCCGTGTCAAGAACTTTGTGTTTGCTTCGGAGAGGGGTGAGGTTCCCAGGCTGCCCCTCCACCTCCGCCTCGTCAGTTGCCTTCTGGGTAGCACATGCCTTACCTGGACAGTAGATGGGTCCACCGGCCAGCTCTCCCCCTGCTGAGAGGTGTACCCTGGTGATGGCGCCTTGGGCAAACAGAAATTTGCGATCTGTGAGACAGGTGGGACTGCAGGGCCTTTAACCGTCCTGACCAAGCCACCAAAGTGACGTCCTGGGGCAGGAAATGCCAAGAGATGGACTGTGTTTTGTCATGTGGAAATTCGGCCGTATGGATTATTTTAAGAAGCAAGCCAACAGCCTCCGATTGAAAATCTTTTTTGTGAGACTGTCACTGGCACAAAATGGGTTGTAAAGGTTTTGACGCCTTTTTGTTGAGGCTGATAGGGCCCCACACCTGAATACGGAGTGGCCCAGCAGTAGCTACAGAAGCAGAACTCCCCGAGGGAAGTCTGAGAGAGGGAAAGCTCTGGCTATTAAAATATTTATGAAAGCCAGCGCGAGTGGGAACCCCTTCTCCTTGGCCCTGCCCTTTTTCAGGCCACCGCCGGTGACTTCCATTCATATCTAGGGTGACAGGAGGGCTTTCTAAGTGGGGATTGCTAGTAAGTCCAGCTGAGAGGCTTCAATGTCCAACATTTCATGTTATTTAATGTTGAAATGCATTTTAAAATATAATGTTTTAGACCTGCTGCCCGGTTTCTGTGTTGTTGCTTGGAGTTCCTTTTCTGTCCCCATCTTGGGGGTGAAAGCTGCTGCATCAGGGGGCCTGGAAGGGCAACAGGAAGCTGGAGAGCCGAAAGCAAACTCGTGATTGCCTGCCCAGCAGGTGAGTGTTAACGGGTTTCTGGAGCTCTGCCCACTCTGTCCCAGTGTGCAGGAAGTGGATCGAGGACCCACGGAGAGCTTTTTTCCCATGGAGATCTTGCACCTAAGGCTTGAGCCCCGCCACCACCCCAGCGTGGTGTAGTGGTGTGCCCAGGCAGGGAAGCCACAGGACAGCACAGCTTTCTAAAACATGAGTCACATTAAGTAGATCTGCACTTGACCCATGCAAATTTCAAGTCCACTTACAAGGTTAAAGAGGAGACTTTCGTGAAATGTTTCACGCGGGGCTTTACCTCTAGCCTTTGTTAATTCTCCCTCATGTCACTTCCCCTACCCCTGTTTGTTCTACTTTGTTAGCCCTTTGGTAGGGAAGTTGGAATCATCTTAGTTAGAGTTTCTTGCGCTCTATGAGTTCACTTCCAGTGATTCTGAGTCAGGTACATGAAACTGTGGGAAAGGAGTGACTGGCTGTGCAGCTTTCATGGTAGCTGCTGGTGGAGGGGTGGAGCAAGGGGAGTGAGGCTGCCCCAAGAGTCTAAAGGGCGTTCGGGCCATCATCCAGCCGGTGCTGCAACACCTGTAGGTGTAGCCAGGCTGCAGGAGGCTGAAGGGAGGTGGAGGCTGAGAGGCTCTGTCTCCCTTGGGAGTAAGGGTGGAGACCTGAAGCTTCCAGAATGGAAGACCCGATGATTCTAGAGAGCTATGACTATTTCCTTCTGTTGGCCCCACAGCTCCCAAAGTGCATTTTCATTGCATGTGAGCCCCTCCACATATTGCAGACTCAGCTCCAAATGGCTGCAAATGAGGTCAGAAGAAGGTTAACTGATGCTCTCCCATCTGATCCCATCCAGACTTCTAGGCCAAGATGTTCTTTGGTTCACCTTGCTCCCTCCCACTCTGTTTGCAGGGTCTGGACACACACTTGCCTCCCTTGGCTTGAGGAGCAGCTCTCCAGGAGTGGCGGGGGGAGGTGGCCGGCATCTCGGGGTCCCTGCTTCCTGCTGCTCCCGCAGTGGGCCCAGGAAGGGCTGCTTGCACTCAGATTGATCCACCAGCTGTGATTTGTCATTTCTCCAAGGCAGGCGCTGTTTTCTCTTGCTTCAGGAGGCCCCTTCGACACCTGCTTTATTTTTCTTCCTGCGCTGACGTGACGGGAGACAGGTGTTAAACTACTTAATCACTTTAAAATTGTTTTAATTTTCTGTTTTTTATTGATCTCTCCAGCACCAATTAATCAGCTCACTGGACCAGGCAGTTAGTACATTAAAAATTGTCAGGGAGGCCGTGCATCTTGCAAAATGTCTAAAAAATATTCGGCTAGCAAATTTCGTTTTTCTTTGGCATGCAACAGTGCTTGGCCCACAGAGCTCCCACTTGAGAAGGGCCTCCGCGCCCAGGGCGTGCGTCCGGGTGCAGGCAGGGCACCGGAGGGATCTGGCCAGAGGGGCTTCCCGTGGGAAAAACACAGAAGCGGGTGCCCTTCTTGTCACCGATTTGCCGCCTTTCCTTCCACTTTTGTTCTCGGCTTCGCGAACAACATCGCGTCCCCTTTCCCCGAGGGTATTGGGAATTCTGGAGGAAGGGCGTGCTTGTCCTGGACCGTGTGGGCCCTCGCTCCCACAGCCAGGCTTCCTGTCCCTGGACAAGGGCGCTTCCGACTGATCCTGCTGATGCAGAGCCGCCTCCCTGGGTCACAGGCCTGCTCAACCTGGTACCTGTTGGCAGGTGGCTGCGTGCCATAGTGCCTCGTCCCTGCCACCCCAGTGATGAGGCTAAAGCCCTACCATGGAAGGTTCTGGGCCACTCCATCCCCATGGCCACCCAGTCCTGTGCCATGTTATCATGCCTCTTGAAAATTAGTGATTAACTTCTTAGCTGTACTTTCTAAATTAAATAAGGCATGAACAGAATAACCAAAGGCTCCCGTATCATTTCTCTGGGGTAGAATGTTTTCCCCTAGTTTTCCCATTTTTCCCTAATTTTTTGTCACTTTCTAAAAGCAAGCTCCTTGCTTTTTTTTTTTTTTTCTGCAGCAAATTAAATATCAAGCAGCCTGTTCATCTGGTCTGAGTTGTCTGTTTCTTTCCAGTGAGTACCAACCTCCCAAAGCATCTCTCCCCACCTCGTCCTTCTGCCTTCAGCTCCCCGCTGCCAACGTGACGGAGATGAAGCTCCTTTTATCCTCCTTCTCCCACACTTCGCCGTTCACACAGGTTTCCCCCAGAGAGCTCAGGCACCGGCCCTTTGAGGCAGGGCCTGCAGCCCCCCGACCAGAGGAGGGCCCGAACTGTGGGGAAGCTGGGGGCAGGCAGGTCAGCGCCTGCTCTCAGGCCGGACTCACCTGCCCCCAGCCTTCAGCCCCACCCGCTCTGTATTAATTGGTATGTGATTGGGCTAGGACATATAATCTAGTATTGATTTTCTCTCTGGACGCCACAGCTTTATTTGCTCACATCTGCCTTGTGTTTAATTGGTGCTTTGCTCTGGAAACAAGAGACCTTATCGGCCTGTTTGGTTTCTTTTCCTGGGACACACAGGCACGCACACACCCTCCCATTCTGAGTTAGCCGTCCCAGCCCTGCCTCTCCCTGACCTTCTCCCCCTGGGAGTCATTGCGGGTGGGTGGAGGGGAGCGGAGAATGACTCAGAAGGGCTTTCTCGGAGACTTCCTGTCTTTACACTTGACCTCACGTGCTGATCCTTCCTCGTGTGGAAGTGTAAGGCTGTGGGGCCAGACTGGGTTCAAATCCACCTCCTCCCTGTGTATGGCTGTGAGCCAACCTATTGAAATTTTATGCATTGCAGCGTCTCCTTTATCTGAGGAAAAGGCAGGATACGTGCCCTGCAGGGTTTGTAGGGAATGCCTGTCAGTCGTCACGCATGGCGCCTGGCACTCAGTGGGCGCTGGACGGACAGCAGCCCGTGTCAGGGACGTCGTCACCCTCAGCCTGTGCAGCTCTGTGCGTGCACTGCTGGCCTGCCGTGAGAGGTCGTGGCCACGCATCCGGAAAGAAAAGGGGGTCTCCTGTCACCTTTGTGTGACCACGTGCGGTGGGGGCGCATGTCTCCCTAGGGCTCATGGTCCAATGAGAACCTCTGACCCGAGGCTCTGCTGTCGTCACCCACCTGGTCTGAGGCCTGGGAGGGCCCCTGTCCTCTCCCTGCACCAGGGCCGCCCCTGTGCCCCGGCATCCCATCCCCAGTTCCCCACCCCCAGGCCTGCGCCTGTATATGGGGAGGGGGGTATTTTTCTCTCCTCTGACAATGGTTGTACATTTGGGCTGGGCTTTCCATAGCAAAGGGGAGATGTAAAGGCCAGAGGTAAACACTAATTTCCTATTGACACAACATTAATTCTCTTGCTTGGACAGGTGAATGTGCTTTCACTCACTTTACCAAGATTAATGATATTTGTTTGCCTGCAAAGAGAGGCCTAATGAGGGGCTTTTGAATGCATGCCCTCTGGGTTGGCAGCAGGTGGTGGGGGAGGCAGGCAAGTGTTCTACATGCGGGGAGACCAACCCCCTCACCACTTCCAACGTCATTGTCCCTCTTCGGGGTCAGGTGCCCCCCGCCCAGAAGAAACAGCAGCAAAGAAATACCTAAAAGAATGTGGTCCATTTGTGTCTTGTCCCAGGGGGTTATTACTGACAAGGACACCTCAGTAGACCTGCACACCAGGGTCTGGAGGTCAGCCGCACCCCACCCCTGCTTCTCACCGGAAGCCGTCTTCCCACCTGTGCAGTCAGGGTCTCTGCCCGTTTGCACCCAAGGCTGTTGGCTGCTAAGGAAAGGCCAGTCTTTGGCTTACTGCTCTAAAGAATGACAAATAGCATTGGAGGGGACAGGCCAGGGCTTCTGAGGCCAGGGGTGCTGGCAGAGGAACATGGGACAAGTGGGGATGCCCCAAGCAAGACCTTAGGGTAGGAGACCCCTAGACCTGTAGGTGGTAACCAGATTGGATCAGAGCAGCTGCTTCTTGGGGCCTCTGTAGGCACAGCACGGCTTAAATGGCATGAAGGAGCCAGCCCCACGCCAGACTGTTCTCAGAGCAGTGCAGGCAGCTGACAGAGAGGCCGGGGCTGAAGTCACTCCAGCCCAAATCTCTTCCAGGTCTGTGGACTCTTGAGGCTTTCCCCACCCCTCCGAGTGGGGTGGATAGACCAGGCAATCCTGGGTTCCGGACCCTCCAGGGCGCTGCAGCGTCACTCTCCCGGGGAGCCAGGTGCTGCTCATGTCAGGAATTTGACCAAGAATCAGGACTACTGTATTTGCCGTGTATAAGGCGCACTTTTTCGCCCAAATTTTTTAGGGAAAAATAAGGATGTGCATTATACATGGGTACAATGATTCTATACCATGGATATAATGAGTATAATAATCCAGTGTATAGTGCACACAAAAACATTGGGTGTGAATTATACAAGGCAAAATATGGTAATAAACACTGGGGATAGGAGGAATCATTTAATCCAGTCCCCCCGTCTGTCACTAAGGGTGGTCCACTATAACCTGTCCACCTGAGCTGAGGGTGAAGAGCTGGGGAATGAAGAGAGAGAAGGGGCAGGTCCCAGCTCTGAGGTCACGGTTGCAAGGCAAGGGGAAGAACACTGGAGAATCCTAACCTAGGGGAGCGCCCCTCCCCCAGGGGTCCCCCTGTGGTGGGCTCCCTGGCAGGGCCCGCTTATTTATAAGCAAACAACAAAGTGGTTATTTTTAAAACTCAGATGCATGAGGTATATATTTTTACTTTATTTGTGTTCTTTCTATTATGAATTATAGAAACCCAACTCAGTCAGACTCAAAACAAAAAAGGTGTTATTGTCTTCTGAAACGCCTGGGGTAGATCGGGCCTGGCTGAGACTGGACCTGAAACAATGATGCCCATTCAGTCCTGCTCTCCCTCCCTCCCTCCCTCCCTCAGATCTACTTTCTTCCCATTGGCTTCCTTCTCCCGCAGGTGCCCCTCACAGTGGCAAGACGGCTGCAGCAGCCAAAAAAGCTCCGGGTGGAGAGGTAAGAGAGGCGCTACTGAGTAGGAACAACCTGGATCCTTGGCTCACCAGCTGGAATTGAGCCTGGACCCATCCCTGAATGAATGTATCACATGACCAGAGAGGTGACATTCACTGATCAGCCTAGGACTATGTCACTCATCTATGCCTGGATCTGGGGGTGGGGTCAGCCAGCCTGCACTGGATCCACCAAACATGGCAAAAGGGTTGTTTCTCCTTAGAAAAGTCTGGGTGGCATTACCAGAGGAAGGCAAGGACTGGTGCCAGGCAAGCCCAACCCGCAGAAGCACATGGCAGTCTCCCTCAGGGTGGAAGCTGCCACTCACGGAGCCGTGCACTGTGCTATACAGTCACCCTGCAGTGTGGGCACGGCTGCTCTGCCCCGGCTGTTTCCGCCTTGGCATGTGATGGTCCTGGCCAAACAGTACTAGTACAAGACCCGCAAGCCCAGCGTTGCTTTCTTTTCCAGGACCTAGCAGCAGTGATTTAGCAAATTCGTCAGAGCAGGGTCTCTCCCAAGAGCCCCTGGAAGTGTGATTATGTTAGACCTGCCCACAGGTACCACAGCCCCGGGCTAACTGCGAGTGGCAGTGGGAACCCTGAAGGGTTTGCCCTCACTCCCTCCTTCACTGGGAGGAAGATCCAGACCTTTGCTGCCTTGTTCCACCCTGTAGCCTGCGTCCCCTGACTTTGGAACCTTTGTCACTTGGGGAAGAAGGAAAAGCTGCAGGACCCAATGAATGTCTTTAGGAACAGCTCTAGGATTTAAACTGAGCTGGGCTTCTACAAATCACTGTTTGGCAAAGCTGTCCACTCCCAGTGCTCTGGGGCACTGATTAACCAGGCGCCTTCCGGGCCTCACCCTGCCCCACCGAATGGGAATATCTGGGAATGGCGCCAGGAATCTGCGTGTCTCCGTGCGGTCCTCACGCCAGCTTGGGGAGCAGCCTAAAAGAGTATCTCTGGCTGCGGCGTGTCGGCTCCACCCAGGGACGCTGACCCACAGTCACAAAGCCGCAGCAACCACACCAAGAAAAATGATGTTTGCTGTAATTGTGCACTACAACGCATTGATCATGTGTCTTTAAAAAAATCAAAAGAGAAAACATGAAATTTAATTTAAATTTAAAAAATCAGAAATTGAAAAAATCAGAGCAAATCAATTCTTAAAAAAGAGGGCAGCATCTTGATCTGATTTATTGAAAGGGTTGAAGAAAGATAAAATGCCATTTAGCTTAAGAATTTGTTAGTTGTGTACAAATCAACTCATTTCAGGAGTGGAAGAATCCTTGGTCTTTTCTTAATATCAAAATGTATGCAGATTTCTCTTTTGGATATCTCCTACATTTCAAGATGCGATCATACAGAGTCTCCTTATTTCCATACAAGGTAAATTCCCTGTTTCAGCCAAATCTCAATGGAGGGACAACAGGTACGCCACATCCCCAGACAAAAAGCATGCAATGTTTTGTTTTGTTGATTTACACAACTCCTCCTATATTTCTTCATCAATTTCTACAGCAGTCACATTTTCTTCCACAGCTCTTAATACCATATTTAAATGTTTATCATAAGCGTGCGGTCTACCTCGAAGCTCTCAGTTATTCCTCATTTTCACATAAACTCGTCCGTCCCGGCTGAGCCTGATAGGATCCAGGGGCTGCTCTGCAGTGCTGGCAGTTTGCTGCTGGTCCATGTCGTCCGCCACATTTCAACCCCGATCAGAATGTCTCTGATTAGAGAACTTCATCTGGTGCTCTTGTGCCCTCTGTAGCTTTCAGGTCTTTATACGCCCAGGAAGTAGACACGGCCCTCGGAATAGCCCAGACTTACTTCAAGTGGGTCTTTTCCCTTTCCCCATTCCTGGCGATTAAGAGTGGGTGCTCCAGAATCAGCCTGACTGGGTTAAGCTGTGTGACCTAAGGCAAATTACTTAGCTTCTCTGTGTCCCAGGCTATAAAATGGGTATAATAATAGCATTTATTTCATGTGGCTTTTCTTTCTTTCTTTTTTAAAAATTAAGTGAGCTAAGTAAAGTCCCTAGAGCATTAGCAGGAAGTAACAGCAGGAGCAGTGGGAGATTTGGTCATTGCAACAGCGTGTGGTGCGGGCACAGAGCGAGGCCTGTGAGACAGAGCAGTCAGGGCCGGCTGTCCCTGGACCTGGGCACGGCAGCTCACTTCTCTGCCTCAGCTTCTTCGCCTGCAAAGCGGGGTTACCAAATCTCACGTAGCTTTTGGAAGACAAATGGATGGATGTGAACAGAGCATTTAGAAGGGGTCCCTTTCTCAGAAGGGGACAGATAGAGTCTTCCCTGCCCATGGACCTCCTGCATCATAAGGAGCAAACAAATGCCCCTCAGGCACCCTGACCTGATGCCGGGTGGATCCTTGTGGAGCTCCGGACCCTGGGGACAAAGTGACCACAGGAAATCCCCTGGCCTCTTTCCCATGACCTCTGCCCCCAAATGATGGAAACCCTTTCCACCTCAGGTTTGTAGGAGTTTCCTCCATAAACTCCCAACCCAACCTCTGGCCAACCAGAACGACGTGAAGCAACAATGAGAACAGCAGATTTTTTATTTGGTGCTATTTTGTTCATCTGAGCGTTGTCAGACAGTGGATTTGTTCTACGTAAAATGCTCCCTCAGTGAGAGCCTTCTAAAGTATGCTCTTCTGGCCATCTTATGAAGAAGGCACAAGATGCAGTTTAATATTTTTGAAGGCTCTGGGACATCCTTATGAACCTGAACCACACTGCTGTCCTCAAAGACCTCTGACCCAAGCTGGGTTTCCCGTCCTATCACCACATGCCGCCGGGCGCTGTGCTTTGGCAGCCCCTCTTTCCGTCCATCAGCTGCCTCTCTGTGCCGTGGCTCTGGGCCTCTCTGTCTCTGCATCTACTCTCGTCCCCGAGGCAGCTCCAGCCTCACCTGGGAAAACGGGGTGTGTGTGCCCTGTGCCAGCTACCTTCTTGTCCTCAGAGAGTTTTTTTCTCACAGCCAGGTTCCAGCTGCGTTATACATGGCCGCAAATGCTAGGCATCTACTGCTGCGCATCTGAAACTGTTTGGGAAGTTTGTGCTGGGCACCTGACTTGGGCCAGGATCTGTGTTCCGAGGAGAGGAGTGCCATCCAGACACATTCACACGGCTGTGCCCCCTCAAGATCCTCTCACACTGCCATGTGCATTGCATGCTGGGCATCCTGCTAAAATGCAGCTTCTGATTTAGGAGGTCTCAGGTCGGGCCTGAGAGTCTGCATCTCTGACATGTTCCCGGGTGAGGCCACTGCTACTGGTGCTGCGGTCCATGTGTTGGAGCAGCAAGGCTTTAGCAGGACATACAGACCCAACTGTCTTTAGGGGCCAGGCGGGTGACTTACCGTGCAGAGCCCAGTCTCGCGAGAGTGTCAGGGAGATGGCGGGGATCGCTCCCTGGTGCCGGCTTGCCCTGCCTAAAGACCTGCTAAAGCTACTATAAAAGCACTGTTCTGCCCCTGAAGAAGCACGCCTGCAAGCCGAATTCAGCCCTCCACCTCTGGTTTAGCTCCTTGCTGGAGAACACAAAATCTAAGGCATTTTGCAGGTAAACTAATCTAGTCACACACGAGTCCTTCTGTAACCTCCCAGAGAGCAATTGCCTGAGGGGCCTGAGCACCTACAGGCGTAGGTGGCTTGTCCCCTAGTTGAGAAGACCTGTTCAGAACTGGCTCTGCCACGTCCAAGTGGCAGGAATTTGAGGAGGAAGGAGAGAGCGTGAGTGCACGCCTGTGTGAGTCCCCCCGCTGTTCTAGCATTGTACGTGATTTCATGGAATCTTCTCAGTCTTGCACAGCTGGCCATTGGCCTCATTTTGCAGATGAGGAAACTGGATTTCAAGAGGTTGACTAACCTGGTGACAACAACCCAACTACTACTCAGGGGAGGTGGGGACTCCAACTCGGGACTGTCGGCCTTCGAAGCCCTCTTCGGATATAATGTAACAGCCAGTGTATATGCCAGGCACACTCATTAGTTCTAACCTACCAGGGACCCTGCAAAGTATGCGTGATTATTCCTGTCATATGATTGAGTATACTGAGGCTGGGAGGTTAAACACTCACCCAAGGACACAGAGTGGTGGGGCTGGGGCCCCAGCCCTGCCCTAACTGGCGCATCCCCTGTGCCCACTGCAGGCCACCCCTCAGGTTAGCTGGTGTCCGGGCTCAAGCCCTAGGGGTGGCTTGAGCATGAGGAGGGGCTGCCAGAAGTGGCATTTCGGTGGCCCCCGTCCTGTGGAATTGTTGGCATCAGAATGTGGGCATTCTGAACCAGGTGTGACATTGCCATTTCCTAACTTCACACCTGTCCTGCTGGGGACGTGTCCCAAGTCCTTCTAACACTGTCAGCCATCAGTGTGGGGTCTGTGGGTGTGGCAGGTTCTGTGCCTGTCTGTCGGAGCAGGACTGGATGGCTTCTGGGAGCACAGGACTGAATTTCTTTCCCCTTTGGCTCATCCCTGAAAAGTCTGTGATGTGTTAGGACAGAAGTTGCATAAATATCGAAACTGCTTTGTTTAACTCAGCACATACCAGGTGCCTCTTTTATGACCACACATAGACAAGGGGTGGAGGGGTCTATGGCTGATGATTTCTTTATGATGGGTGAAGGGAGATGATCTTTCTCTGTAGCAACACACACACACATTCACTCATCCACACAGGTGCACACATGCACATACGCATCCATCTGCGAGAGGGCAAGACTTACTCCAAATTACCCTCAGGAATCCAGGCCATTCGCCTTGGGCTCTTCTCTTCCTTTACAACCCGAATCTAATCTCCTGAGGAGGCCTGGGCCGGACACCGAGCGCACGGGAGGCAGCACCTGTCCTGGCTGGCGCCTGTGCTGAGGACAGGGGTGGGAGGGGATGCTGGGTGGGGTCCTTGGCCACAGGGTGCAGTGGTTGGTGTCCCAGAACTTTGATTGGAGGAGGTTTTGCTTAGCTCAGCAAACATCTCCCAGGACAAAACTTTTCCCAGGCTTGATTTAATACTGCCCCCAAAGGACTTGAATCAGACGTGCGAGAATTATAGCTGCTCTAGAGCCATTAGGGTTACAACATGCTCACGACAAAGGCAAATGAACGCAATTTTTTGGTTACCGGCTTTTCCTTGCATACCTGCTTGATGACCTCGCACACCTGGTTCCCCGAGGTCACAGAGGCTTTTAGTCTTTGCGGCTGGTGTTGAATGTGCGCTCCGGTCCTCCCAGGCTGCTGTCCTGTCTGCCACAGTCCGGCCCCAGAGCCCCTCTCAGGACACCCATGTCGGTGGAGGGCTCCTCACTGCAGCTTATGACCAGGAGCACACGGAGTTGGGGCTTGATTCTTAGAAGCTGCTTCCTTATATCCTTCCCCTTTACTCGGAGAGAGAGCACACATGGGCATCATCTCGAATGGAGGGGTAGGGCTTAAAAGCAGTCCACACTGCTTCTGGGTTCACGAGGGTTGTTACAAAAGGCTGGTGCCTCAGTTTCTTCACTGGTGTCTTCCTCCCACCCTCATTCCCAGTCGGTGACCAGATTCTCCTGCCCTAGGGGCCATGGGACAGGCTGAGGGACTAGTCGGGACAGCAAAGAGGGCAGGATGCTCACCCTCCTTCAGCCTTGCTGGTGTTGGCGGAGATCTTCAAAGGTGGAAGAGCCCTGAGCGCGTATCTCAGGCCAGCCTCTCCTTTTACAGAGAAGCTCCGAGGGGCTGCCCCTAGAGGCAGGGCGAACAGATGTGAGGGCCTTGGAATCAGCCCTCGGGTCGCCTCGTCCCTTCCTGTCACTTGGTTCAGGTTCTCTCTGAGCCTCTGTTTTCTCGTGCATACAGCGAGGACAGTACCTACTTCCTAGGTTTCTTGTGGGGTCCATTGGGCTCATCAAGCCTCCACCAAGGGAGCAATGAGTAGGTGTTCAGTTAATGTTGGTGTTTTTCTCTCCTCCCCCGTCCTCTTTTTCCTGTGGTATCTAGTTCCCCAAACAGATAATTCCCCCCACTGGGCTATGACTTCCTGGAGGTCAGGGACCCCAATAACTCTTTGCGGTCTCTCAGCACCTATCACAGTGCCTGGCATACACCGATGAGGTTTCAGGTGACCGACGTCGTGCAGAGCTCCGGGACTCCCAGAGCACCGGTATCCCTCCCCCTGGGAGCCGAGGCCTGCCCTCAGCGATGGCCCCTCACAGCTGGCACAGCTGGGACTCCGCAGCCAGTTTCACAGAAGCACGGAGCCATGAGGAGGTTTCCGGGACTTTTATTTTTACTTTTTACTTTTTTAAAGCCAGTAAAGACCGGCAAACGCTCGGTCCCTTTTGGGCTGCATTTATCTGGTCAGCCCCACCCTCCTCCCCCAGCCCTCCCATGCACCGGATAGCTCCAAATCTCCTGGGAAGAAAAGCCTGACCCTGCTGGCCAGGGCCTGGAAGCTTCAGCTCCAGTGCCACAGGGGGTCCGAGGACAGGAAAGGCTGGGGTCCCGGGCAAGCCCTGGCCCAGCTCCCCACTGCAGAGGCCTCACCCTTCCTGCTTGGGCACTGGAGTTGGAGGAGCAGGAACTCTGATGATCCTCCCAGCCGCACTGTCCTTCCCCTCTCTCCAGGTGGTCCTTGCATCCGCACCCAGGAAAACCCAGGTGGGTGGCTCTGGGATGCAACATCGGCCACTAGGAGTCTCATCTTTTCTCTGCTTCCGCCTGTAACCTCGTCTTTCCCAACAGTGGGGGCTTCTTGTCTCTCCTTGTCTGGGGGATTGCCACCCAGGGCAAAAAGGAGAAAGGAGGCCAGGAGGACTGTTCCCTCCAGGGGTGTGATCCTTGAGTTTGGGTGTCATGGGTGTTTCTTCTTGGCTGAGACCCTCCCTGAGGTGGTTTTCCTCCAGCCTGGGTTATGTATTTGGCTCTGGCTCCTCAAGTGGGATCCTTCCCGTGCCAAGGTCCGGGCATGCCATTGTTTCTTCAGTCGGTTTCCCAACTCCCAGAGCAGAAGGGCGTCCCTTGCCCAGGCCAGCTGCCTCCCTGGGGGAAGCCCCCACACGCCGGATCACAGTGGCACATCTGGGACCCCACAGCCAGTTTCCTGGCTGCACAGTCTGGTCGTTCTCATCCACCTGTGCACTTAGCAATCTGCAGAGCTGGCAGGGCAAGGCCCGGCCCCGGAGGTGCAAGATGGCAGAGAGGGTGCCAGGTCTCCACCTGGCTGGCCTTCCCCACCACCACTTCTGTATCCTCCTCCTCCTCCCACTCCCCTCCCCTCCCTTCTCCTCTTCCTCCTCCGCAGCCCCCAGATTAGCGCTGTGCCCCGGGTCCGCCCAGCAGCGGGGAGGGGAGGGGGCTGCAGGCGTCCCCCGGAGATGCAGACGGCGGGCCCGGCGGGCCGGGCGGGCCGGGCAGGCCGAGCGTCAGACGCTGTGCGCGCCCAGGCTGAGCACCGAGAAGGCGGCGCGGTGCTTGCGGAGCAGCAGCCGGATCTTCTCGTCATCCGAGTCGGGGTCCAGCGGCTTGTTGTACTCGTCGTCCTCGTTCTCCGAGGCCGCGCGGTCCCCGCCCGCGCCCGCGCTGCCAGAGGCCCGGGGCGTGGAGGACGAGGGCTCCAGGGCGCTCTTCTTCCGCCACTTGGTCCTTCGGTTCTGGAACCACACCTGGAAGGACCGGGACTCTGAGGGCCGGGCACACACAGCACGCGCAGGGCCCCTTTTGAGAAGGGAGACTCCCTCCGGGGCAAGGACTCCCGGCCCTTACTTTTATAGTAAATAAGCGGCTCAATAATAGAGTAGGCTGTGATATTCCCATGACCGTTTTTTAGGGGAGAGGCAATAAAAACGTAAACGCTGTGAGTGAGCAGCCCTTTCGGCGGAGCCGTAACCCTCCCGGGGTCTGTCTCCCTTCTACTTGGCCGTCTGGGCACTTGGGTGGAAGACGCTGAGGCGGCCCTGGGTGCGAAGGGCCCCGCAGCAGGTGCTGGAGAGTCGCCCACTTTTAGCTCCACGGTCCCTCACTGAACTTCATTAGAAATTTCCCCCTTAATTATAAAATAACATATTTTCAACGCTGAGAGAGTTGAGAGCACAGAAAAGCACCTCATGCGGAAAAACATGTAAAAGAGCCACAGCATTGCCTCCGACTGGGATCCTGCAGCCCTCTCTCCAGCAGACCCGGAGGCTGTGGACCCCAGGGGCTGGGCTGGGCGTCCAGGGCCCTGAGCGGAGCCCAGACCTGCGTCCCAACCTTCCCCTGCACTTCCCTCTCCTCTTAAACCCATCACCGTCACCGAGTCCCAGAGCCGGGCAGTTCCAGCATAGCTCAGGGCTTCTTCTCTGGTGCCCCTGCACCAAAGTCCCTCCAGAGACACCTAGCATCAAAGTCGCCGAAGGTGTCCCTAGCAGGAGGCTGAGGAGGGGGAAGCCCGGTTACTGAGTTCCGGCTCTGCAGTGTGCAGCAGCGTGAGGGTGACCCTCACGTGGATCTCCGAGGCTTCCTACGGCCGGTAGCCCATCCAAACTTCACTTTGGTGTTCAAGTTCAGTGAACTTCACTTGAAAGTTCGGTGAACCAAGGCCAGCTCCCTCGTCCAGCTACTGGAACAAGCCTGAAGCCAGTCCCAACCTGGCCCAGAGGCTGACTCCTGATGTGGGCCGGAGGCTGCCATCAGCTCCCGACATTTCCGGCCCAGACCGTGCAGAGCAGGGCAAAGCATGAGGCCGGAGGCCCACAGATCTGGGTTTGACTCCCAGCTTTGCACTTACTACCCAGGTGACCGTGAGCTAGAGGCTCAGCTGAGACTGCCCTTTCACCTGTAAAAACCCGCCTAACGGGTGCTGTGAGGGTTAAATGAGGTGCAAACCTCAAACTAGGGCTTATTCTTGACAGTCCATCTTTGGGCCAAGGTAACCATCACAGTGTCTGGGCTTGGGTGGACGGGCAGTGCCCAAGCAGCAGGAGGCCTCTCACTGGGAGCGGGGAGCGGCTGGGAGAGAGGGCTGCCTTTCTCCCGAGCTGTGGCATCCTGTCCTCAGGCTCCACGCTGCCAGTAGGTAGGCACCTGCTCCCTCTTGTACTCACCTTGACCTGCGACTCGGTCATCCCCAGGGAGTATGCCAGCCTTGCCCTCTCAGGGCCAGCCAAGTACTTGGTCTGCTCAAAGGTCTTCTCCAGGGCAAAGATCTGGTGCCCCGTGAAGGTGGGCCGAGTGTGCTTTTTCTTGTGGATGCTGTCACTCAGGGGGTCCGGGGCTGGCGGGAGGAAGGGCAAGTGCGGTCAGCAGGGTGAATGGGGTGCCAGCCCTGCCCTGCCTCTCCCTCAGGGCGAGTCCCTCCTACAGAGAGGCCACTGAGGTTGGGGGTGGGTGGGTCACGACATCTTCATATGAGCAGCATTCCTGACAATCTGATAATAGTGACGTTGACCTCTGTCTAGGTGGGCAGACACCTGCCCCAGGTTACAGCTGCTTAGAGACAGAGGGAGCTGGGGACCCGCCTGGGACCCATGCCTCTTTGAGTAATGTTTCTACTCAGCAGTGCCGTCTTCCCCACAGGGGCGAGAGGACTTCCCCTTGGTCTTAGGGACAGCACAAGATGGATTAGGACCCTTCCGCCAACAAGCAGTGTCCGAGGGGCCAGAGAATTCTTCCCTCCTGACTTCCTTGTTCTTGGGATCCCACTTCCCAGGTCTCCAGAAACCAGAGCCTTAAGCCCCGAGCTACTGTTTGGCCCGTCACCAGGCCTGGGAGTCATCCCACACTGTAGACTATAGTCCCCGAGGCTCAAGACCTGGCCCTGCGCCCAGCCGAGGCAGCCTGCTAGGAAGAAGGTGGCGGGGATCAGGGTGCGCAGAATGCCTACCTATCGGGCTGTGTTCAGAGCATCCTGATGGCCCGTGCCCTGTCCCCTAGTGTTACAGATGAGGGCACCGGGGCACAGAAAGGGAAAGAGACCTCCGGAGAGACCGTCACCCTCGGTCCTCTCTCCCTGTGTTAACTCAGCCCCTGACTTGCTTAGACATTTTCCTGTGTGTGAATGGGCACCAGGATTGAAGAGCAGGGGTGTGGAGAAGGTGTGTGTTTGGTGCGTGTGTGGGGGGAGGAGGGAGGGGGAGGTGAGAGGGAGAGACAGCCTGAGGCCCAAATCACCCCCCGAACCAGGCCATCAAATTAATTCTAAGAGACGGGTCACCCCCAGGGAACTGGCTGTGGTTCAGGTTAAGTCGGGGGTGGCAGGCTGTGCGACTACTCGGAGCAGGGCAGAGACGGAGGCCCCGTTGCCGTGGGCAGCCCTGTGTTCAGACCGGAGTGGAGGCTCGCCCTGCCCCTGCCCTCGCCTGAGCTAGGCAGAGCCTTCGTGGCACAGGTCACTGTCCACCACAGCCACTGTCACCCTCCCTGCCTCCCAGGGGAGCCTCGCCTTTCTGTGCATATTCTGCCCCTCCTCCAGCCCCCAGAACCAGCGTCATGGGCCAGTTCTCTGTAAACGGGTTTGGGGTCAGGGAGGGTGAGGGGGGCCCCCACCGCAGCTACAGCCAAGTAGCTAGCTGCTCCTGGGGGCTAAGCAGTTGTCACTGCTACCATAACATCGGCCTTGAGGAGGGCGGAAGGAACCAGCCCCTTCGAATGCAGGTGGGGCACAATGGAGTCAGTGTGCATTCTGTGTCTCTCAGAGGTGCCAGGGTGTGAGTGGGCTCTCTGGGAAGGTGACGCAGTGGCAACTTCTCCCTGAGGACAGCATTTGCCCTCTTTGGACGAAGACATGGTTTCTGGGGGAAGAAGTAAGGTGAGCTGCCAGCTGGACCCTCCACCAGTGGGTAACGTGGTCTTCCCCAGACTTAGAGATGCCCAGGTTTCCTAAAAGGGCAGCTGAGGTGGCAGCTGGTAAGGGTGAAAAGTGGGGGCAAGGTGCCCTGTCCAGGCAACATGGGGTGGTATGTGGAGGGAAGCATCCTGCTCTGAACCCTGCAGAGAGATGGGCCCCGGTGTCTGAGCTTCCTGCTGTCTGACGGAGGCTGAGGGAGGTGGGTCCCATGTGAGTGTCCCCCAGACACTCCACCTCCCCGTCCGGGGGTTCCCTGTACTCACTGTTGCCGCACTGCCGCCCGCCTCGCCAGTCCTGGCCTGTGTCTGCCCAGCAGTTCCGGGTCCGGGTGGGGTACTCATTCCCAGCCTTGGCAAAATTCCCCACCTGGGGGCCATAGTAGACCCCCTGGGAGCCCAGTCCTCCAAAGCCTGCCACGTGGGGGTAGCTGGAGAGCAGGCTGCTGTTCGGCGTGGCCACGGGCCTGCTCAGGATGTCTGTGATGCCGTGGGGGGTCCCGGCGGCCAGCTGGGGGCCCAGCCCCGGGGGGCTGAGCTTGTAGAAGGAGTTCTGCACAGAGTACTGGCACACGGGCGCCTTCATCTCGGAGAACTGAGCCAGCGGCGTGTTGTTCAGCAGGAACGTCCCTTGCAGGTTGGACTCCATGTTTCTCGGGTCAGGGCGAGTGAGGGAAGGCAGGAAGCCCAAAGGCAGGCCCCTAAATCCCGAGACCCTGCACGGTGGCCTGGAATCCCATGGCAGGTTTGGAGGGTCAAAAGCGGCCCGAGCCCCAGACCGCCCTCCCACCTAAGGCATCGGCCCAGCCCCTGCCCAGGGACTGGCACCCAGGTCAGCTGCTTGGAAGTCAGGGGCTCCGGGACAGGTGAGAGGCCTCCCTGGCACCCCGTCCCTCCCTCCCTGCCGGCCTGGAGAAAGGCGGTCCCCTGCGCCTCAGCTCAGACCCCTCCTCTGCCTCTGAGTCTGGGGACCCCTCATAAGAAGTTTTAAGTTCAGAGAAGCAACATTTCCCTGATAAAGATAGGGCCCATTAGAATACAGACCGGAGACTGGCTGAGAGGCACCAGCTGCATCCCCATTGGTTGAAATCCACATGGGCCTCACATTGGCTTTTCCTAGACAAATTGCACTTTGAAAGATTGACTGTAAAATCAGCCTGTGTGTGTGTGTGTGTGTGTGTGTGTGTGTGTGTGAGAGAGAGAGAGAGAGAGAGAGAGAGAGAGAACGCACTCTGGAAGCTCTGTTCATTCTCAGAGGGGCCACCTGCTCCTGGTCCCTTCAGTCCAGCATCTAAGGAATAGGTGGGCAGGTGAGGGGTCCTGGAGGCTCCTGAGGGTGCTGCTGGCAGTCAGTCACAGTTCTTGCAGCTGCTCCCCTGAAGGCAAGGAGACCCCACTCAGGGGTCGCTGTCCTGATGCTCAGTCAGGGCCTGGTGTGCAGATGCCCAAGCCTCCGTGGAGTGTGCAATCTGAGCGTGGATGCCTGCCTCCCCCCTCCACGACAGGTTGGGTAAGTTGGGGGGCTGGGCTTTGGGGAGGGGGAATGCACATCCCTGTGACTGGCCTGAGCGCCTGGGGTTGGGAGCCGACCAGGCAGGCTGGGGCAGTTCTGGGCATACTGGCGTGTGCTCTTCCTGCCTCTGCCTCTGGGCGACCTGCCCTGCTCCCCTTGGCCCTCCCATCCTTCTCCGCCGAGGAAACCTTCGTGCTTTTGCTGGGGCACTTGCTGTATTCTGTTGGCTTGCAAATCTCTGATGGCTGTTGATTTAGCAGTGGTTCCTCGTCCTGAGCACTTAGTTGGTGCTCAGTGAGTTTTTGATGGATGGAACGAGATTGAATTGCGGAGCACCCACATGCCTTTTTTTATTCTCCTGAATTTTTACAACATACAAGGCTTTTCTAGGGGCTTTCATTTTACAGACAGTGAAATAGTGGTAAGTACCTTGGGCTGTGTCTGTATGGGGCAGCATCCTTTCCTGAAGTTTTGTTTTTTTGGTTTTTGAATGGTAATCAGCATGCCTCTGGTCAGAACAGGCAAAATGGCAGGAAAAAGAGTGAAAGCCAGAAAGGTGGACTTTTGTCCCTCCTCTGCCAGCAGTGCCAGCACCTTTCCTGAACAGGCTGTGAGCTCCTTGGCTCTCTGAGCCATGCTCTCTGTAGTGCAAATGTAGTTTAATGCGAGCAAGACCTCACAAAGGCTGCGTGCTTTTCTAGAAGTTTGGATTAAAAACAAGTCAAAAGGTTCTCATCCCTCTGAGTTGGCTGTGCTACCAAGCTGCTATTTGGAAAATCCTAATTCTGAATCCCAGAGCTGTCCCCCAGCCCCATCCAGGCTGCTGTGATTCTGAACCTGTACTTTTAAAAACCCTCTGGGCCATGTGGTTGCACAGCCCAGGCTGGCCCCTTGGTCTGGTGGCTTTTCTGAAACTGAGAGAGGAGCTTCAGAGCAAGGGCTGGGAGTATTCCTGGGACCCTGCAACTGTGACTTTGTCACACAGCAGTGATGGGAACTTCTGAGGAAGAAACGCTGCAGCAAATGATTTCTTCTTATTTAATGCCATGCTTGACAAAGGCACTCATGTTTTGGGACCTTAGGATAACACTCTGAAGAAATGTTAACAGGAGCTTAATCCATTCCCCCATTTAACAGATGAGGAAACGGAAGCCAACTTGATGGCCAGCCCTGCATGCTGTGTTAGGAACTAATTGCTAGGAATAGGGTGATTTTCTCGAAAGTTCTTCAGCTTTGAGTGGCATTGAGTGCCAAGGCCAGCTGCCTTCACAGGGAGCGGTAGGGGGTCCCCGTGAGCATATGCCAGCTGTGGCCTCAGCCATGTTCCCTAGTAGTTTGTGGTGTCCCCTTCCACCTTGGACTTGCCCCCATCTCACGGTAATCATAGGAGGGACAGAAATCTGCCCCACCATCGCAGGGGCTGGGGAGCTTCTCCCAGCGTGGGTGGTCCTGATTAAGGGGGACTATCCAGGTTTTCCGGAGGCGGGCAGCTCCCTGGAGAACAGGGCACCCTTCTGACTGGTCCCAACCCCGGGTTCCACTCCTGCCGCATTACCTCAAACCCCCCAAGGACGAGCCAAAAAAAAAAAACCAGATGGAGCCCTGTGCCATGGGTCAGTTTCTTTATTAATTTTGACATCTGTCCAGCTGGTGTAGGGAGAATGGTCTATACATCAGAGTGGGCAAGGGGAATTCTCTCCCGATTACAGAGCATGTGGGAGAGAGTCAAGAAAAGATTTATTTTCATAACAATTAGAAAAATCAAGGTAATTCCAAAACGTCTAAAAAGCGTCTAATGTGCAGACTGCAGCATTCTCTAGGCATCGTGTGGAGACCCCAAACTCCTCCCCTAACAGCTCCTACTAGCAACCGCAGCGGGCAGCCATGCCGCCGGGGGGCCGGGCGGCGGGGCCAAGCAGCCATGCCGTACGGAGCGGAAGGTGCCAAAGCATAGGCTGGGGCCGCGGGTCGCGCGGGGGGCTCTGCGAGGGGCTACTGGGGGCGGCTGCAGCCGCGGCCTGGGGCAGGAAGGTACAGGATCCGGGCGGGGGGCGGGCCCTGCGCCTGTCTTCCTGGGGCCAAGGGGCCGGGCCCGGGGTGCCCAGGGGGCGGGCGCGCGCTCCAGCCGAGCCTCACGGCCAGCAGCGGAGCAGCCCTGTGCTCCTACCCCGCAGGGGAGGGGTTCGGGGCCGCACTTGCTGGGGCACAGCCCTGAGGGCCTGAGGCCGCCAGCTTGGCCTTCGCTTGCCGGGCTGGCCCCTCCGAAAGCAAAAGCGAATCCGCCCAGACCAACAGGAGCGCCTAGGCCGGGCGGGGACTCCGCAGCGCCGGATTCCCCCCTGGGCTGGGCTGTCCGCGTGCCCCGCTCCTCCGGGACCTGTGCAGCCGGCGACAGGCACAGGGCCGTTGGCGTTATGACACTGAGGAAGCTTCTGTGCTACTTGGAAGGTGTGAATGTGTTCTGAGGACACGTCAGAAGAGTGGCAGGGAGGAAGGTGACTGGACACCCACAAACAGTGGCTCTGTGACAGCCAGCAGAGCCTGCCAGTCTCTCTCTGGCCCTGGAGGGCGCCCGCCGCGCAGGGCGGGGCCGGATTGTGCTGATTCGGGCCTCCCTCTGCCGGAGGCTCTAGTGTAACTTTAAGGCTCTTCCCTGGTGGCACCGAGGCGAGGAACAGCCAGCTGTCTGTTTCCGTCCTGCTCTGACCCGGGGCCTGGCCTGGCGGTGGGGTCTCCTTCCTAGCCTCGGGCCTCCTGCTGGTCAGCTGCTTTCTCTCCTCCTCCGGCTTTCCCTCCCCTGGGCTTGTCAGGAGTGGCCCTTCCCCCACCTCTCCTGGTGGGGCGGAGGGCCTTGGTCACAGCTGGAGTGCTGAGGCTGCCCAGCCTAGGCCCCCCATCCTGCGGGCTGCCTGGACTTAGAGCACCAAGTTCGCTCTGGGAGACCTTGGGGGTTGTGACTGACTTCTGAGAACCCGCAGTTACACTCACCATCCCTACTCCCTTCCTCTTTCACTGAAAGACAGGCTGTAGCTCCTTCTCCCGCAGCTTGGAGAAGTCCTCAGGAGCTGAGCTGTTAGTGCTTTGCACATACTGCTAAAGTGTTTCTATTGGTTTGCATAGTATTTATTATTTTTCATATACACAAGGCTGATTACTGTACAGTTTACACTTTGAACACAGACTATGATAGAAGTGCTTGAAGGTATAGAAAAACCTCTTCTCTATTGAACATGCTGGTGCAACCCTGGGACTGCCACCAACTGAGAGAGGAGACCCTTTCAGATGGGGCACTGGCTCCCTCTGAGCCCTACAGCTAAGCCTGGGGTCCTCACTTCAGATTCTTAAGTCCCTAACACAAGGAACCCCGAATGCACTCTAAAGGTAATGACTTTTCCATTGGAAGATGATTAATACTGAAACTGGCAGAGAGAGAGAGAAGGAGGGAGGGAGAGAGAGACAACATAAAAAAAATCCGGTTTATCCACAGGAGACTCTATACAGCTTCGGACATCACAGTAAAATCTGTGTGTATACTGAGGAGAGGGCAGAGGTGCCTGCGTGTGTGTCCTCAGTGTGGTGTAGAGAGTTGGGGGGCACCCACGGGGGAGGGGAGCAGACTGTCACCAATGGAATGGAGGTATGTGTGGGTGGGGGAGGCTGGCAGGTGAGGACATGGTATTAAGGTGCTGAACTGATTTCACGCCTAGTTCTCATTTTTTTTTTCTTTCCAGAAAGCCCACATGGATTTCTTACAGATGAGGTTGAAAAAAAAATAAGTACCCTGTAACAAGTCAAAATTAAAATGATTTAAAAAAATATATCATCCCCAGCCACAAAGAGCCCTTGTTCACTTCTGTGTTCGTGCGCTCTCTCGAGCTTGCTTTCCATCCCTCTCTCTCTCTCTCCCGCCCCTTCTCGCTGCTTTTGTCCTGATTCCCGACAGAGCTCCGCTGTCAGCTGTCGCTAGAGGCAGGATTGAGCACTGTAGGTCATGCGTCTGCAGTCAGTCGTTCATGCGGTTGGGAGACTAAAGGAAGTCCCTTCCGGAGGTCAGGCCGTGTCAGCCCAGAGGAACGTCGCGCCACGGTGCGGCCCTCCCGTCCAGCTCTCCTCCTGTGTGCATGGCGGAGTGTGTGGAGTTCAAGGGTTGGGTGTCGAGGTGTGATCCTGAGGGACACAAAGAGAGAAGGAGACACTTAGGGTTTAAAGGCGCAGCTCCCAGCAAAAACCCCAAATACTGAGTTTTGTGCTGGTTGCTCAAGTGGGATCTGATTCGGGAAAAGCAGCCTCCGCAAGCAAGGAGATGAGCAGAAAGGTGCTGCGCGCGGAGCCCCTGACCTTCCCGAAGTACCGGCCATCCTTGTCCCCCTTCCCGGCCCGGAGGCTGCCTCTCAGAGGTGACCGACCTGGCCTGGACCAGCTCCCTACCAAGTGGATGAACCCCCAGAAAACCCTCCTGCGTGGGTGCTCTGTGTCTCGGGGAGGAGGCAGGAGGCTCTGGCACCTGGGAAGAAATCCCCACGAGTAGATCCTGTACCTACGAAAGGGCCCATGATCAAGAGAGAGGGGCTAGGCTAGGCAGCGGCACCCTCCACCCTCTCAGTTCAGTTCAGCCAACACGCACTGGAGCCTGCTGGGCGCCACCCTGGGGTCCCAGAGGTAGAGCCGACAAGATCATGGCCTCAGGAGCTCATGGCTTCATGGGATCACAGTGCCTCTTCGGCTGGGGCCCACAGCTCTCCAGCTCCCTGCCTGTGATCGTGGCCCTCCCGGCTGGGATGCCGTGGCTCTCCTCCCTGCCGAAGTTCTGCCCACCACCCTCTAGACCTCTCCTCCACAAAGCCTTCCTGATAACTCCGGCTCACTCCTATTTCCCTCCTCACAGCTCTGGAAACTCTTCCCTCCTGTCACTACCTTTCATATAGAGCAGTTACATGGTGTAGGGTTAAGAGCAGGAACTCTGAAGCCAGACTGCCTGAGTTCATATCACGTCTCTGACAATTTCCTGCTGTGTGACCGCGGTCATGTTAGGGACTGTCTCTGTGACTCAGTTTCTGCTGCTATAATAGGAGAGCAGCTCTTTAGATTGTTGTGATGTTTAAAAAGAGCTAAAGAACGGGGATCAGTGTGGCTGGGTATGGTTGGGCGTCATCCCGCAAAGCAAAAGGTGCAAAGGGTCCCCAGTTTGATTCCTGGTCCCGGCACACGCCTAGGTTTCAGGTTCGGTCCCCAGTTGGGGGCAGGTATGAGAGGCAACCAATCAGTGTTTCTTTCTCACATCAGTGTTTCTCTTTCTCTCTTTCTCCCTCCCTCCCCCTCTTTCTAACAAGTAAATAAATAAATACTTTTTAAAAATAAAAGAGCTAAAGACGTATAAAGTGCTGTGAACTGTGAGCAGTACATGGCTGTAACTCTGACTGGGCCTCTGGGAGTGCTGCCGTCCGTGGCCGTCTCTCCCGCTCCGCGTCTGCAACTCTGCCTCCAGCGGCAGCGTGAGTTCTCCCAGGCCAAGAGCGGGCCTCGCCCTTCTAGGTGGTCCCCGCGCTGCCCGCCCCAGTGCGAAGCACACCTCAAATGAGAGGCCTCCTAAAATCGTGAGGCTGGGGAAGACAGGCTACCCTCTCTCACTCACTGTTCTGCCCAGGCAGGGAGCAGGGGAGAAAGTTCAAGGCTAAGAGACCGTTCTGTGGTAACTGCTCATCTCCTCTTTGGGTGAACTGGGACTCCACAAGGGGCAGTGGCAGGTCCAGTCGGGGCACCCGAGCAGCAAGCAGCAGGGGCAGGGCGGGAGTGCCAGTCTCCCGGCTACGCCTGGCCTCCCTCCCAGCCCGGGCACCCCTCAAGGAAGGTCTCACCCCACAGAGAGCGCAGAAAATGCCCCTGCCACTCCTCGTGGCCACACCGGGCAGGTTCTTTTCCTCAATTCACCTGTCTGTGCCTTCCCACCTGTTCCCACCCTCTGTCCGGTGTCTCTGGCTCTTCCCTCTGCCCAGCACCAGGCTCCAATGCACCTGCAATGCCTGGGAGTGAGGGCGGACCGCACCTTCCAACAGCCAGACAAAACACAGCCCCTTGCCTCCCTGCCCCTTCCCACTGAGACTGTTAAGTTTTAACCTCAATAAAATATTCTGTGGTCAGAAGTAACACAAGACTTGCAGCCGCCATGTCTGAATGGAAAGTGTCTGTTAAACAGGAAAACAAAACACAACAAAAAACCCAGCAGCCTTTCACGCTGCAGCTTTCAGGGAGGCCCCAGGAGGTGGAGCCAAATAGATGCAGAGGGCTGCGGAGAACCCAGCCGGTCCTAGCCGCTGCTCACAGCCCTCCGGCCGGCCACCCTGCGCCTCAAACAGCCAGGCCTCGCCCAAACAGCAATTATCTGGCTTCTTAGAAACTACCAGGCAGCACCCCTCCCACATCCCCACATCAGGCCTCAGAGGCCCAGTTCTTCCCCCAGTGGGAGCGATCGTGGGGACAGCAGAAGGGGCGGTTGGGGTCTATTCTGTCCTCACAGGGAGTGGGGGTGTTCCGCCCTCTGGGGGGCGTTCCACATCTCCGGACGAACTATAACCCTCATTTCTTTCAGCTCACCTTTTAACTACGAAGCCTGCGACTGTGCACATCACCTCTAGGAGGCTCGCAAAGGAAAACCGGGATCGGTCTTCGTAACTCCTCCACACGCATAAAAACCACTCGAGGAACTGATGCAGAAGGCAGAGTTCCAGAATTGTAATTCAGTAGGTCTGGGGCAAGGCCCAGGAATCTGCATTTTAACCAGGCTCTCAGAAGACTGCGTTACAGGGATGTGGAAAGCACTCTGAGCAACCGTGGATTAGAACTTGACAGTTTACTGAGCCCTTTACAAACATAAACTCATCGATCACTGTAACCACCCTGTAAGGGGAATACCCGTGTCATTGCTGTTTGCTGGCCAAGGAGCCCAAGGCGTCAGAGGTCAGCCACCTCGCCCCGGTCACACTGCAAATAAGAGATGCAATTGACTGAGTGCCAGGACCCATGTGTTTTCTGCCCTCACGACGGTTCTCACGGCTGCCAGGACTCTCTTCAAACCTTTCTACTGGGGCGCAGCACACACTCGTAAGGGACTATTTCCAGCCTCCCTCGAGGAAGAGGAAGTTCAGGGCCCGTGAATGACTCGAGTAAGGTAATACAACCTGCACATCGGAGGAGCTGGGTCTTCCGTCTAGACTCCCAAGCCCCAGCTCTCACCCTTTGTGAAATGCATACACCTGATTCTCGTCACCTGCAGTGGTGTTCTAAAAAGCCGCCACAAATGCTGGACTAGCCAATACTGAGCCATTGCTCCGAAGGAAAACACAGTGCCAGGCTCCTGCCAGCCTCTGTGCACGGTGTTTTCGTTGACCACGTTCTGTGCGTGTCTTCTGTTTAAAGGCACCTCACTTCTCTAATGCACATCATTGCCTCGCTAACCCTGAGCGCACAACCCACGGTGCTCTAACTCATGCCTGAATCAAGCTTACTGAACACATGGCGTTTCTCCCTAAGGCACGTAAGAGCCTTCCTGCACTTAGGAACACAAGCCAGCTCTTCCAGCACCAGCCTGGGAGGCCAAAACAGGGAAATCACCAACAGACAGCCCAAAAACGCAAAAAAAAAAAAAAATCCACCCGCGGCACCAGAGAGACCGCAGAAAGACCCTTGCTTACAGTCTGAGAGCTGAAGCAAGGGGCCGGCCCTTGTCTGACCTCGACTGGGAACATGCACACAGGGCGGCCCCGTTCTCACGGGCGCACGGTGGGTGCGCCCATGAGTGACCACGGAAGTGCTGTGTTGGTTTGAGGGTTAAAATAAATCTGAGTTATAGATGAAGCTGCAAGTATGAAATCCACAAATCATGACGGCTGAGTGCATTGTAGTACTAAGGACCAGAGGGCTTTCCGCCTCTTCACCATCTCCTCTGCAGCCGGCCTTGCTGGGCCCCAGGGGGCCTGGCCGGCCACAAGCCAGGCTCTTTGAGACCCAGGCCAGTGTCTGCCTTATCAGTGGCTCCCTCACTGCTGTCCCCGCATCATGCTTCCCTGGCCTTTTCTTGGCGGAAGCCCCAGCACTGCGCTGGAGCCAGGCTGGCCTGTGTTCCTGACACCCAAGCCCAGTGGTCTGGACCCACATGCCATGTGGGTGGTGCAGTGAGATCATCGACAGAATATTAAAACAATAAAAGTCCCTAGGTTCTGCCCTTATGCCCAGGCTGGCTTCTGGGCTGCTTCTCCCCTGTCCGGGAATGCCAGGAGAAGCCCAGGCAAACAGAAGCTGAAATTCAAAGCCTCCGCAGCTGCTGCCACTGCCCCTACCATAAGGAACATAGGGCTGAAGAGTGTACTTTTGCTTCCACTCTTTCTGCTTTTTCTAATTATGTGCACCTTTGGATTATTTCCAGGACTGGTCACAGCTCATCTCCTAAGCCAGCAGCTTGGTGGGACCCCCTGGCAGTCCCAGGGTTAACACTGTGACCTCCTTAAGCTGCTGAGGAGTCAGGTCTAATTTTATCCTATAACTGGATCTGCCAGTCCTCTCTTTTGCCCAAGTGCTGAGGTATGTTGGGAAGCCCAGAGTCAGCACTTCTGGTGGCTGGGGAGCGGAGGCAGCAGCCCTGCTCTGTGCCGAATGCAGAAAGCCGGAGCTGGCTTGCCACTCAGCCCAGAGCCAGGCCCTGGGGGTTTAAAAACGGCAACAACCCGGTCAGTGCTGCGCTGGGACCACAGTGCTTCCTCGCTTCCTGCCGACTCCCACCCCGATGCATCCTGTACTGAGCTGCCCCGAGCTGGGCGCAGTGAAGAGCCTCGGGGCAGCTCAGTACAGGATCCCTCAGGGAGGACGAGGTCAGAGCTGGCCGCCGAAGCCCCCAGCACCACGTGGCCCACTGGAGAGCCTTCGCCGCTGTGTCTCCTTCACTATACATCACCACACGCCCTGGCTTCTCCGCCTCACCGCCCCATGCGTACTCGCACATGCTCCCGCACAGCCCTCCTGACTCATAGGGAAAACACCATGCACCCCTGGGCCTGTTAACTTTGCCCTTTCCTAGAAAGCGGGGGAGCGACAGGTTTTAAGAAACACCAAGGAGAATGGAAGCCTTCCATTGGTGGGGACTTTCAAGGGATACTGGTGGAGCTCTTCCTAGGCACATGGGTTGGAAGAGCATAGCCTAGACAGACTCAGGTCCCCTCTCTGATGCCCTGCCCTCATCTCCCAGATCCCGCTGCTTGGTTTCCAAGATAATACTACTGTTGAGATCACCAAGCACTTTCACTCATCCACGCATTTTTTCAGCTCTGTATTTTTGTACTGCCTGAGAGGTAGGTCAGGAGATACTGATGACTGTTTTCTTGAAGAGGACATCGAGACTCAGAGGCACAGTTAGAAGGTGGGGAGGTGAGCATCTGTGCCTTGGGACCACAGCTGTGCATCCTGCATCATGCTGAGCACAGGGGCGGGGTGAGGATGGGAGCAGCCACTGCCAGAACCAGCCTCTCCATGAAGACCAAGCCATGCAGAAAGGATGCGGAAAGACTGTGTTACCTCCAAAGAGGCCATCGAGGGGGGTGCTGGAGATCACTGTTTCCCCCTTTTCAGGCTTGCCCGCTTCACTATCTGAGCCCCCTTCCTGCCCTCTAGCAGGTCTGGCTGCAGGCTGCTCCCTCTCAGCTCCACCTGGAGACAGCAGCAAAGACAGAACACAGGACAGATCGCACAGAGAGACGGGCAACAAGTAGGCAAGAGCATGAAAGGCATCACTTAGAGGCAGTGGAAACACTGCCCCCCGGGGAGGGAAGGAGGCTCGAGGGGGAGCCCAGGGCGGTCAGCACAGTGCAGACTGAAATCCAGAGTGGGCTGGTACGGAGGTGAGCAGCAGGTACAGGCACCAGGCCACTCGGAAGAGTGAGGGCCTCAGAAGCTGCGGCCACCGCAGTACCTTGATGTGTTTCATAAAGTAATCAATATCAGCTTCCAGCTCCCTAGGGTCTTCCGGGGGCCCCTCAACAATCACCTCCTCGTGCTCCTGGGTGTCATCAGCACCAGATGAGTCTATCTGCCGAACAACTTTGCGAATGATCTGGAAGAGAAGGAAGGGAGACGGGGCTGGTGAAGCCATACAGACAGAGCTTGGAAAGAGCAAGTCCCTGGGGATGGTGTTGACGGGGAGGCCGCCTTTGTCCCAGAGTGGCAAGAACAGGGACAGGTCTCTCACTCCCATCACCGTGTGGAAACGCTCACCCTGGACAGCCTCAGGGGGACTAGGATTTGCAGGGGGTCTCAGCAGGTTTTTAATGGTCAAGGTTGGCCCATGCATAACTCTGTCCAGCCCACAGCATTTCCTCTGCTTTTTGGTAGCGATGGAAGTTTATGCTGTCTGTCTTCCTCCTGTGCCTGTAAGCTCCTCATGGCAGAGGACATTGCTTTTCCATCTACAGTAATTTGATTCAATCCACCTCCCCCTTATTCATTCATCCAAATACTCTCACAACTGTTCACTCTGCCCCTACCATGTGCTAGGAGTGAGGGATGAGAACACGGACAAGACCTGATCCCTGCCCACAGGAAGCTCGCACGCAGAAGGAAAGACAGACATGAGGGGGCTGCTCCAACGTGGGGAGAGCAGCACCACAGGTGGGCACGTGCAAGATCTTCCTTTTGCTCCTTCTTCTCTTTTCTGCCTGTGTCTAGCACGGTGCCCAATCCTTGGTAGGGAACTTCATGTCTACTGAATTAAAATCTGCTACCAATTCAATGCATTTCTGCATCCTTTTCAATTTAAGAGGCCGGTGACAGGCCGGGGACCACCACACTGCTGTCTTACAGCCCTTTTCTGGGCCGGGCATCACACGACCGAGTCTGGGCTGCTCCCTGGGGGTGAGTCCTTCTGGAACCGTGTAGTGGGAACTCAGTTCAGGCTGAATCAGGTAAAGTGGCTGCGAGGGATGTCATGTCCGGATCACAGAAGACAAGAGCTCCTGACACCCGAACTGACCGGTCTGAGCCGTGCTTACCCCTTGGTTAGGGCAGCCACCAGGGAGGCAAGTGTGCTGCCTGCCTTTTTAGCCTTTGCTTCTCCTGCCTCCCCCCAGCTCAGGGGACTCTCTGTACCCACCTTCTTGGTGACAATGTTGCCCTGCTCATCTGTGAATTGCTCCTCAGTCACCTGCTCCCCTGGAATATTCTGAAGCTCACTCCCCTGCAATTAGAGAAAGGGAGAAAACTCAGGATTGATAGGTGGGAGTTTGGGAACAGGATCAGAGGATGCAGAAATAGAACAGCAGCAGCCGCAGCAAGAGCCACAGTCCGACAATCCCCACCCCAGCGGGAAACTCCAACTCAGCAGGTAGGGGCAGCCAAGCCAGCCTCTCCGAGTGTGAGAGGCACCCAGTGGGGCCATGGGGATCAAGGACAGGACGGAGCCCTGAGCTTGCAAGAGCTGCATGTTCTCGTCCCCACAACAGTATCAGGGAGCAGGCAAAACAGGGGCGATTATGCAAGTTTCATGGAGGAGACACTGAGGGAGTAAGGGAGGCACCTAATTTATATTCCTACAGCACTTCACAGTGAAGCATGCCCTTCCACAGACACCAGCACACTGGTGTAACTTGAGGACAGAAGCAGGATGAGAACAGGTCCACCAAGGCCCAGAGCTGAGCTTCCTTAGCCATCACAGAGGGCCTGTCCCCTGAGGCCCTCCTGTCCCTTCTTTTCCAACATGTCTCCTGACCTGGAGGACCTGGAGTCCGGTGCCTTGCCCCAGGCACCCCTACACACATCACAGCACTGTGCCCTCTGTCCCGGAGCCCTGGCCTCCGGCGCTCCCACCCTGCCTCCTGCCTGGCCGTTACCTTCAAAAGGACCCGACGCCGGATTACCCTGGTGGAGATGGTCTCCTCGTCATCACTCAGGGCCTCGTTCTCCCCCAGCTCCTTGTCCAGTTCCTGGTGGATGTGCTTCAGCACAAAGCACAGCGAGCCCTTAAAAATGTGCATCACATTCTGGCAGCTGACCAGGAAGAAGCCCAGCAGCACCAAGGTGACCAGGAGCTGGGTGATGAAAGCCCACATCCTCACCAGGCCAGCCCTCCGGGGGCCAGGGGAGCCAGGGCCCTGGCTGCTGCAGGGGTCCGACCTCTCATTCTCTCCTTGCACCCCTGAGTCCCCGTGGGGCCCCTTCCGTTCTCACTCCTCGGCCTCTAGGCAGGAAACTGACCGGCCTCTCGCTAGAGCTGCCCGCAGGAGTGTCCTCCTGCTGAGCAGCCCCAGGCTCTGCCCTCACGCCTGGGTGACGTCAGCCTCCGGTAATTTTAGCTTCCAAACCAGCTGCTGGGGTTGTCCAACTGGGCTAGAAGGAAGCCGGCAGGTGTGCATGTCCTGGGCACTGAAAGCTCACGTCAAAGTCACGGTGAGAGACCCCGCCCCACCCCGCCGGAGAGCTTGGAGAGGGCCATGGCCCCTCCCCTCTTCTGCCTGCCTGCCCGCATGCGAACTACAGGCGGTTCTGCCCAGGGGAACGTTCCCATTCAGGGACTCCAGAAAATAAGGCATCTGGGGAATGCAGCTACTTGTGTGTTTCCCTGGGCTGCTCCTGCCCGTGACCAGAATGACGTTCACTCCCTCTCGTGGGGAACCAGCTGACGCCCTGGAGAGCGAAGGGTTCACTCCAAAAATAGCCCTGGAATGAGTGACACGCTTGGGCCCAGCGCAGCGGGGTCCAGCACAGGTGGCAGGGCCCGTGCCGTTCCTTCCCATCAGCCCCTTTGCTGGGCAGGCAGCCCTGAGCATAAGCATGTAACGGGCGTGTCTATTTCAGGCCTGTCCTCAAAGGCTCTGCCCAGGCTGGCTGTCAGCAGCCGCCTGCGAGGAACAGGAACGACGCACATGGAACTCGCCTTTCCAGAGCTGATTCACAACTGCAGCCGCAGCAGCTGTGGCTGAAAGGAATCCCACTTTCGGGATCAGGCTGTTCCTCTTTGAGCAGCAGCCCACGTGGCAGAGAGAACAAAGACCTGGGACACAGCAGAGTGACCCTACAAGGGAAAGCTCGGCACCTCCTCTGGGCCTCAGTTTCCTTGTCCGTCAAACAGGGTGCATTCTCCCTGCCCCGTTCTCGAGAGTGCTGTGCGCATCACAGGGCTGGTAAGTGCCACCACTGTGAAGAGTAACAGCAGACACTTGCTCTAGCGCCCACTGCTCTGCAGGCACTGTTCCACGAGTACTGCACCCGCTAACTTGGGCCGGCCTTACCACAATCCTGCCGTGCAGATTCTGTCACCTTCCATGAAGGAAAACGAGGCACCAAGAGGTTAGGCAACTTGCCCAGTGAAAGAGTAATAGTCAGATTTCACTGCCTCGTTTCGACAAGAAAACACTGGAAAAACAGAAGCCACAGCATGTTCGGTTCTGGCCCAGCCACACAGAGTCCAACTTCAGGCCTTTCCCTCAGGTCCTCAGGGAGGGACTGGCTGCCGTACCGTCGTTTCAGTCCCGCCCCCACGTCCCAAATCACTGGGCATCTCTCTGTCTCTCCGTCACTATTTTCAGAGACTCACCGGATACACCAGCAAATGGATGCTTTGCAAACCAGCACCTTAAATGGACCTCATTGTCCCCCACTGGGGTCCTGTCAGGTGACTAGGTCAGCAGCTCATCCACACCATCCAATCCTGCCCTAGGCTGGGGAGGTGTTAGGTATGGTTCCCCCCGACCCCCCTGTCCCCCTCCCCCCCACACACACTCCCATGGGGGGAAAGGAGATCCAGACTGTCCCAGCTCTGACACTAGTTCCCTGTGTGACCCTGGAGACAGATGCCCTCAGTCACCTTGGGCCTCAGTTTCCTCACTTATAAATGAGGCAGTGGGACCAAACGACCCAGAAGGTTTCACCCCTGATCCTCTGGGGGGGGTCCTGCTTTCTCCCCAGTCTCCCCTCCCCGAGTCTGACTGCAGAGGAACGGTATCTTCCTCTTTCCTGGGCAGTCGGGAGTCCAAACCCGGTTAAGAGATCCCGCGCTCTGGGCCAAGCTCTTGCCACGGGAGCGGCAGAAGCAGGCACCAAGGAACAGCTTGATGGCAAAAAAATTACACAGGGGTGGGCTGGGGTTAAAAATGGACACAGCCGCCTGTCCTGTCCAAGGCACATACTTGGCAAGGACACATTCTAAATAAAACCTGATTTAATTCCTAGCAGCTTTGACAGTCAGCAGCCTAGGACTGTTGCAGAGGCTGCTGAGTCCTGCTGTCCCCAGAGGTGCCTGCTGGGACTGACTCCAGACGGGGACACGGGGAGAGAAGGGAAGAAAGCAGCAGACGGGAAGGGAGGAGGAAAGCCCTTCGCAGATGAGGAAACGGTGCAGGCCGAGCAGCAAGAAACCGAAGGAGACACAGAACACAACGTTGACGCACACGTGAAGAATACAAAGGCACAGACAGAACAGCAATGCACACTTTGTAGGAACCCATAAGCTAAAAAGATGCATCTGTAGGATGTCTGGGATGTGCTTCCACATCGTACAGGGAGGAGGGAGAGCATGGAGGGGGGTGCAGATCGGACGAGACTGGCCTGGTGAAGCGTGCACGGAAAGTCAGTGTGAAGTTCTGCCTGTTTTTGTATTTATTTGCAATTGTTCATAATAAAACTTTTTTCAAAAACCACATTAAAATGGATGTCTATGGGAATGGGGAGGGGCAAGAGAGTGAGAACGGGCCATGAAGATCAAAGTGAACAAATAAAGACAGTTCAGTGGGACGAACGGATAGGGACCGAGGGAGGTGATGGAGGGAGGGGCCGGGAACCGGAGGATAGAGGAGAGCGAGCCTGTGTCGGGAACGTGCTTCCCACCCGCCTCCTGCTCCCCTTCAGTGAGCCCACCGGCAGAATCACAGAGCTCCCCCCAGGGGAACCCTGGCCCTGGCGACACTCCGTTCACTCCTGGTCAACCCACTGGCTCCTCGTGTACCAGCGAGAAGTCAAGGTGCAGAGAAGAGAGGCTTGTCCACAGCCACACCGACCATGGGAGGACCAGGGTGAGCCCGACACCCAGTCCTCTCAGCTCTGAACCCTTCCTAAAGGGTGATGGAAAAAGGAACCCGAAAAGAACCATGGCCTTGGGCCGGCCAGGCCTGACTCAAAGCCCACTTCTGACCCTGTGACCTTGGGCAACTTGCTCAACCATCAGCGGCCTGATGGGAATGACCTCTGAGAGCCGGGACCGTTGTGAGGGTGGTGACGGCGCTGGCTGTGCCTGGACACTCAGGAGCCCCGCTCGGGTCAGCCCGTCCCTCCCTCAGCGGGGGTCAGGGCGGTGACTAAGGCCAAGGAGGCTTGTAGGGAAAGTCAAGTCACCACCACCATTTCTAAAGAAAATGAACCTACTTGACTCTGGGCTGAGTGAACGGGAGTTCGCCTGGGCCTCAGGCGCCTTCTGGCGCTGGTACAGGGTCCTCACCTTTACCACCTCAGAGAAGGTGCGCTCCGCCTCCTGTGCCCACTCTCGGGGGTCTGGCCGCCTCCGTTCCTGGCCAGCCTGCAGGCTTTCAGCCTCGGGCTGCGTGTGCTCAGCGGCAGCCACCAGGACCTTCTCGTACTCCTGCGCCCCGCTGGGCTCCAGCACTTTGACAGTGGTGACTGTTCTCTGGAATGAGCGTGGGCCTCTCGTGACCTCCTCTTGCCAGGACCCTTGTGCAGCATCTTGCAGGTACGAGACGATGGAGCCTTCCCCCTCCCACTCCTGCAGTCTGGGGCCCAGGAAGAGAGAAGGGACACCTGGTCACCCTTCGGTCTCTGATCTTTCAGACACCCGCCCCTCCAGAGCCCTGGGTCACCCAGGACACAGCCTGTACAGCCCACCCAAGGGTTGGCAGAGCGTGTGCAAACCACACAGCTGACTGCCCTGCCCAGAGAGCTACACATGGGCCACCCATGCTGGCCAGGAGAAGAGGGCTACCGGGGCCAGTGCCACTGGTCCCCTCCTTTTGCATGGACAGCCCCACTCTGGGCTCCCAAGGCCGTAGGCTCACAGTGAAGATCCAGTCAGGGGCCCTCCACACCCATCAGCGCAGCCCTCCCTCCGGCCCTCCAGGCCACCGCGCTCCACAGTCCTCATCTCGGTGCTCAAGGGACACGGCACTCCCGCTTTCCCTGGGAAAGGCTCCTCCAGGGCTTCTGGGACACCGCATTTGCCTGGTCCCCGATCCCTCTCTGGCCGCTCTTTTCCGGTGCCCTTTGTTGGTTCCTCCTAACCTCCCTGACTTCTGGACACTGGAGCACCCCAGGGCTCAGCTCCCAGGCCTCAGCTCTATCTACACCAGCTTCCTCAGGGAGTCCTGCGGCCCATGGCTTCCCACCCCGCCCGCTGTGCGCCTCACACCCAGATGTCCGTCTCCAGCGCCACTTCCTTGGATCGCAGGTGTGTGGCTGCCTCCTCCACATCTCTGCTCTGGAGTTCTAACAGGCGTCTTGAGGACAGCGTGGTCAAACCCACACTTATGACCTTCTCCCCAGACCCATTCTGCCCGGTCTCCCCACTGCAGTGGATGGCACCTTCGTCCCACTCTCACGAAACAGCCCAAACATGGCCGCTTCTTGCCACCACCGCTGCTGCAGTTCTGGCCCATGCCACCGCCAGCGCAGGCCTCCTGGCTCCACTCCCTGCTCCTACCCCTGCTGGGTCTGGCCACTGCCACGGCACTTGTCAGGTCACCTCACAAGTCTGCTCAGAGCCCTCCAGGGGCTCCCTAGTCCACCCACTAAAGGCCCACGTCTTCCTGTGAGTCTCAAGGCCTGACACCTCTGGCCCCGTTACCTCCCTAACCTCATCTTCCCTGATCACTCTGCAGTAGGCACAGTGACCTCCTCACTGCCCCTTGTCTGTGCCAGGCGTGCTCTACTTCAAGGCCACTGCACTAGCTCAGCCTTCGGCTGGCTGTCTCCTCTCAGGCACTCGCATGGCTCACCCCTAATTCCTTTAAGTCTTTATTCCGACACCACTCTCCCAGGCTTCCCTGGCCGCCCCGTCTGCAATTTCAGCCACCCTCTCTCCACACACACACACACCTCCTGCTCCCGCTCCCTGCTTTATTCTCCATTTTATCACTTACTACTAGCATTTCTCTTTTGATTACTTTGAATTTTATTTATCTTGTTTACTCTGAGTCTCCCCACTAGAATATAATCTTCTTACAGGTGGAGACTTTTGGTCCATTTTGTTCAACGCCACATCCCCAGTACCTAGGCACTTTTGTAAGTGCCTGGCACACAGTAGGCATTCAGTTCGTATTGCTGGGTGTGTGAACAGAATCTGTCTGTCCCCGGTGGGAGGCTGACCAAGGTCACAGAGCCAAACAGTAACACTGAGGCCGAGCACTCAGGCCTTCCGGTTCCCCGTCTAGTGACCTCGCTGCCGCGGCGGTGCAGTGGCCAGCGTGCGGGTCGGGGCTTAGTCACCGCTTGTTCAGTGGACGGCCCTCACGGGCTGCTGGGGGTGGCCCCTTTCGCAGGAGAGCCAGTGTTTCGGTTTGAGCCCTCAGAGGCGCAGTCTGTCCAGTTCTGCCTCCTGCTCGGAGGCCTCATTTGGGAACTAAGTAAACCCGAGCCGTCTCACCTTCTAAACAACCCTCCTTCTCCTTTTCCTCCTACTATGGTATTTGGGCCACACCGAGTGGACCCTGGGAAATGTCCGGTCAGCCCAGGCTTTTGAGTTGAGCAATGCGGGTGGGAAGAGGAAATGAGAACAGATTTCCCACGGCCTGGCCAGACCAGAGCTCCTTGGGTGGCCACAGCCTTCTGGGGACACATCAACTGTATCCCTGCTTTAGAAAGAATTTAGGGAGCCCAGCAACATGGAAGAGAGAGCTGCTGTTACTGGTTTCCAGGAAGGCGAGAGCAATACCCGCCACCCTGTCTGTCTCCTCTCCCTCTCACCCCAAGGCCCACCCTGCCCTCGGCATCGCACCGGGAGTGTGGAGTCCGTGCATGGCGGCGAGTCGGGCTGGGGCCTGAGAGCTCTCGGTGTCTGCAGAGGTACAGAAGGCCCTTCCGCCCATACCGGGACCCATGCCTCCCTGCTGCTGGCACAGTACCAGCCCTCTTGTCACGGGGAGCTTGGTAAGGAGTTACCACAAGAACAACCAACCATCTCTTAAAAGTTGAAAGCTCTGTTCTGCCCTTGATAAGTCCACCAGCCTCACTCTTCAAAAGGGTAAAGCAGAAAGGGCACCATTATCAGCTCTGTCACACGCAGGCTGTGTGACCATACAAAGGGCTATCTGGGCCCTGGTGCTTTCAGGTTTCTAAATATGGTCTTCAACGATAAGCACCCGACAGCAATAGGGGCCCAGGGCACCCAGGCCCAGCTGCACTCCAGAGATGCGGTTCCTCCAGGCCTTACACTCTCCCTCCTAAGTACACTACACACCCCCCACCCCACCCACCCCTGAACCCCGAAGCCTCTCTCCTGCTGGCCACTCCCAGCAGGTGTTGTGGGAGGGACTGGCCTTTGCAGAGCACAGCTCCATTCTTACAGGACAGAGGCCTGAGTGAGGACTGGGGAGCTTCAGAGCAAGCTGGCACCTACAGAATGGATCTGTCCTAGGGGATTCAGAACAGAGTCAGGGTTAGCCGCAGCACCTAAGGACTCCCTCTGAACTCACTGGCAGACACAGTCTCTCCCAGAAGCCCAGGAAGAGGAAGCGCATCCCACCACGGCAGCCCCACCCTTACCTGTCCTGGCTGGTCTCCATCACCCGACTCACAGTGGGGGATTCTGTGATGCGGGCTTGCACCTTCTGCTGGCCTGAAACAAGAGACACTTCATTCTCTGAGTCCCGCCCTGCACCTGTAGAGTCCTCCTGCCTCTTATGACCTGGCAGCTTCTCTTCTGACCTCTGACCTTCCTCCTGGTCAAGCAAATCGATAAGGCCATTTGTGGCATCTGAATCCACTGTGTCGTCCTCCACAAGGTCCAGAGAGCCCAGGGTGGGGCCCTGGGGTCCCTCGGAGAGCGTGCCCTCCAGCTTCCACTCGTGGCCGGTGGCATCAGAGTCCTCGGCCTTGCTGCACTCCAGAGAGGAGTCCTCAGCAGTGACCAAGGAGGGTGTGAGGCCCGCGGACCACACCTGCATGTCAGACATCTCCAGCATGGCGTCATGCTCCGTGGCCGCCAAGGGGATGGCGTCTATGACGGCCACCTCGTTCCAGTACTGGTCTGCACGCAGCGGAGAGGGAAGCGCGTAGTGCAGGGAGGCAGGGGACAGCAGCTCGTCCTGCAGCGAGGAGTAACCTGGATGGGCAGACAGAGGGCAACATGCTCCAGAAGCGATTTCCGTCACACACACTCACGTGCAAGTCCACGCACACGCACACAATGGCACAGCCACAGACAGGCATGCACATTCCGGGCGAGAGGCTTTCCAAGCTCAAACTCCTTTGCTCAGGCCTTGTGGCTGCTGCCCAGGGCACCTGGGCAAGAGAAACAAGGCTCTGGGTTGGGTGAGGGGCAGCCAGGGAAAGGGGCGGAGAGGAGGTCGCCTTTGCTGCAGGGCAAAGAGAAGAGATTGGAATTCTTTTCCAATTTAGAGCGCTAGATCAAGAAGCCTTGATCCAAAGGACTCGAGCCCCAATCTGTCTCCAGTCAGAGGAAAACCCCACATCTCCATGGCTGGGCAAAAAGAAACGCTGTTCTTTCTTCGCTCAAAACTTCCCTTTAGCATAGTCCTTAGAGTGTCTGTCAGGAATGTGTCTTAAAGGGAGGGAACAGCCCACCCGGAGCCAGGCTCAGTAGCCGAGCTGCCTTGGAGGGTCTAATGGGTACACCGAACATCCACAGACCTCGGTGCGGGGATCAAATAGGAAACCACTTGGTCTGGGATGACGTAACTTTTCCTCAAGTTGCAGACTGTTCTAGACACTGGAATGGTCTCAAGAGGCACGTGTGAGAGCTCTAAGGGATCAAAACAGGGGCCAGGTCAGAGGACACCAGGAGGCACCAGGCATATTGGATGCCACCTGAGTGCTCTGCCCGAAAGCTCCTCCCTCACCGGCCCTGAGCTTCACGCCAGCTCCCCATCAGTAGTGAGCAGGTGGGATTGGAGCCAGCCAGCCCAGGATGCTGCGTATGGCCCCCTGGGCAGCACAGCCTGTCCACGCATTGCTTCCTTCCTGACGGGCTCAGACAGGAGTCCCTGCTAGTTTTCTGGGTGCCTCTGGTACTGGTTTCCTGGTGTTCAGAAGTGACTAGGAACCTGAGCGAGTGGCACGTGTAAGTGCGTGAGGAACCTGTGTGCCAGCCGAATGGGCACTGTCCTGTCAGGTGGCTCTTCCACTCTCCTCCAGCCAGGAGTGGGGGTCCCGGTGAAAAAGAGAGAGCCTCTGGCTCCCCTTCAGAGCAGGTGCCAATCTGTGAGTGGAAGGAGGAACTAGAAGCCACGATTCTCTATTTGGCTCAGCTGGTCTGGGGAACCAGTGAGCAGATGTGTGCCTGTAACCTATGATGTGTGCCTGAAGACCCAGCAGAGCCAAAGGAGGACCCTGGGTGTGGACGCGGCTGCCCTCTGCAGAGTCTCTATTGACCTTCCTGGGTCCACAGAGGCCCTTAACCTAGTGCCCAGGCTCTTCATTCTGCCATTCACCCCACACCCAGAACCCAACCCCTGCATCCAGCTCTTTCCTGGGCTTGGCCTTTCTCTAGCCAAAGGGGCGGGCCCTCCTCACTCCCAACTCTAGACCTCAGCCTCTGTTCCCCCATTGTGTCCCTGTCTTTGATAACACCATCTCTGGCTATCCTCATCCACTTGTCCAACCACAAAGTATTCACTGAGATCCAGTCACATGCCTGGTACCATTGGGGATTACCAACACACAGCACACACGGAACCAACAGGTTCTCTTTGGCCTCTTTTTTCACGGTGTTTCCCCAACAGCTTCCACTTTGCTTGATTTGCTCCATCTCTGAACCTGCTCATGAACTGTGTACTCTCTTTGAGGGCAGGGATGGTGTCTGCCTTTTCCTTCCACTTGCCTAGAACAGGTGGGGGATTCACTGGCCCTGATGCCTACTGCAGAGCTCTCCAGGTGTGTAAGGGGGACACAGGGGCAAGAACAGGTGACCTCATCCATATTTAGTAAAGCCACAATCGCTAACATTGTGACACGCTTCAATGAGCCAAGGACCATGCTATGCGATGACGTGCTTGTATAGCTTCCTTTAATCTTCCCAGGAGAGTGTTCTTCCTGCCTGATCTCTACAAGTCTATGTGGTTCCATGTCCCAAAATTAGGAGGAGGAGGAAGAGACCATGAGGCAGTGGGGTGGCTGGCAGGTAGGGTTTTGCAGTGGCAGAGACTAAGGGGATCCCCTTTCGTGTTTGACCGAACAGGGAATAGAGAGGTGGGAGGGCAGGAGAAATGGATGGGTCAAGTCGTACCACGACATGAACTCCACGTCACTGCGTGTGAGACCATGACCTGAACAGCTGGGAAGCCAGGGGCAGCGGCCTTCAATCCCACCAAAGAGATCTCTCAGACATGTGCAAGCAGGACGTTGAGAGTCAAGTGGTTGGTTCTCTTCTTGTTATTTTGAAAGCATTATTATATCATAGCCATTACTCATTGAGCACCTATTTTGTATAAACACATACCTAACATGTATTTTAAATGTTTGCAACAACGCTACAAGGAAAGTAATGTTACCTACTTCATAGATGAGGAAACTAGAGGTTCAGCAACTCGCTGCAGGCACACAGTTACTCAGAGCGGTCTCTTCACTAGATTCTGCCACCGGTATCTTTCAAGGACAGATTTATTGAGGAACAGTGGGCACACAATCGGTGCACATACTTGAAACAGATGATTGGATTGACAGGTTCTGACATAGGCGCATATCCATAAAAGCACCACCACAATGAACAGAGGGGCACTCATCATCCTTGAAGGTTTCCTCATGCTTCTTTGTGATTCCATCTTCTGCCACCCCATCCCCAGGTCACCACTGATCTGCTTAATGTCACTACACATTAGTTTGCGTTTCCTCGAATTTTGTGTAAATGGAATTACATAGCGTGCACTCTTTTTTTTGTCTGGTTTCTTTTACTCGGCTTAATCCGTTGGGTATCATCATACTGTTGCATGTATTGATGATTTTTGCATTTTTATGGCTGAGCTGTATTTCACTGGGTGGACAGACTATAGTTTGTTTACCCATTTACCTGCTAATGGACATTTGGGTTCCAATATGGGGCTATTACAAGTAAAGTGTTTTTCAGAGCGCTTGTCTCTGGGAAGACTGACAGTCAGTCTTTCCCATGTTATTCTGTTGTGTAGTGGTATCTCTTTGTGGTTTCACTTTGTATTTCCCTAATGACTAATGATGTTGAACATCTTTTCATGCACTTATTTGCCATCTGAACATATTATTGGTGAACTGTCTGTTCAAGTCATTTGCCCATTCTAAAACTTGGGTTGTGTGTTTTTTTTTATTATTGAATTTTGAGAGTTCTTTATACATTTCTGCATACAAGTCCTATAGCAGATTTGCCAGTGTTTTCTCCTAATCTGTGGTTTGTCTCTTCATTTTCTTCCCAGTGTAATTTGAAGAGTGTAAGTTTAGATGAAGCTCAAAGTATCAATTTGTTCTTTTGTGGACTATTCTTTCGGTGTTGTATCTGAGAAATCTTTGCCTTAGCCAAGATCTTTAAGGTTTTCTTTTATGTTTTCATCTAGAAATTTTATTTCCATGAGTTTTTATATTAGGTTTGAGACTTAATTTATAATCCACTTTGAGCTAATTTTCGTGTATGGTGCAAAGTTCATTTCTGCATATGGATACCCAGTTGTTCCAGGACCACTTGTTGTTAACACTGTCCTTTCTCCACTGCATTGTTTTCGCACTTCTGCCAAAAAGCCGGTGTTCACACCTATGTGGTTCTATTTCTGGACTCTGTTCTGTTCCACGGATGTATTTACCTTTATGACGATACCACACTGTATTGATTACCGCAGCTTTGTCATAAATCTCGGAGTCAGTCAGTGGAATCCTCCAACTTTGTTCATTTGCTTGGTCCTTTCCATGTGAATTGTAGAATTTCTTCGTTAATTTCTACAGAAAAAAGCATACTGGGATTTCGATTGAGATTGCATCAGATACATAGTAGATCATTTAAGGGGCACTGACAACAATATCAAGCCCTCTGGCCCATCAACAAGGTGTATCTCTCTCTTTCTTTTGGTGTTCTTTAAAATCTCTCGGAAATGTTCTGTAGTTTTCAATGTGTAAATATTTCACATCTTTGGTCAGATATAGCTCCAAGTATTTCAATGTTATTGTAAATGGTATTCTTTTATAATTTCAGTTTACAATCATTCATTGCTAGTATATAAAATTCAACTGATTTTTATACTTTGAAATTGTATCTTGCAACCTTAATTAAACTCACTTGTTAATAACTTTTTGTAGATTCCACTGGAGTTTTTATATAAGCAATCTTGTCATCTGTGGATAAGTCGAGTTTACTTCTTCCTTTCCAGTGTGGTTGCCCTTTATTTCCCTTCCTTGCCCTATTGTGCCAGCACCCTTCCTTAATGTCGAACAGACGCAGTGAGAGGAGAGAGATATCATTGTCTTGTCATTGAACTTGGGAGGAATGCATTCGGTCTTTCACCAGTAAGCATCATGTTGGCTTTAGGTTTTTTGTAGATACCCTTTATCAGGTTGAAGAAATTCTTCTGTTCTTCTATTTATCACTCTGTTCTCTGTTGGGAACTTTAACTTCACAAATATAAGGTCACTTGAAATTGCCACATAGCTCACTGATATTTTTAAAAATTTTCTTTCTGTGTTCCATTTTGGAGAGTTTCTATTACTATGTAGTCAAATCCACTAGTCTTTTCTTCTATAATGCCTAATGTCTAATCATATCCAGCCTATTTTTAATCCTACACATTGTAGTTTTAACACTGGAAGATTGGTTAGGGTTATCTTCCAGGTCTCTACTTAACTTATGGGACATCTGAGATACAGTTATCACTGTTTCACCACTGCGGTCTGCTAATTCTGACATCTGAGTCAGTTTTGGGTTAGTTTCAATGGATTGATTTTTCTCCTCATCATGGGCCATGCTTTTCTCCCTCTTCGTAGGTCTGATAATCTTTAATTGGATGTCAGACATGTCAACTTTTTCTTATTTGGAGCTGCATATTTCCGTATTCTAATAAATATCCTTGAGCTTTGTTTTGTTACACAGTTAGTTTACTTGGAAACAGTTCGATCCTTTTGAATTTCACTTTTAAGGCTGATTAGGCAGGGCTGGCACACTGCTCAAGGGCCAGGGCCAGCCATTCCATTCCTGAGACAGAACCTTTCTTTGTTCTCTGTGCAATATCCGAGAGAAATCAGCCTGGCTGTTGGGAACGGCTGATTAGCACGCAGCCGACACCTGCGGCGGAGCCTCTGAAGATCTCCAGAGCGCTCGTCTGCAGTTGTCTGTCTTGGGCTCTCCAGCTGCCCCAGTCTGCCCGGACTGTCAGCAACTTCTCCTCAATCCAAGGAGTCCTCTTGGACTTCTCTTCCCTGGACCATGACCTAGAAACTAGCGAAAGGGTTCACTTTGTGTATTCCCATGTCTCGTGGATCACTGTCCTTTGTTGCCAGATGTCCAATGTCTTGAACACTTATGTTTCATGTATTTTGTCCATTTTTTGGCTGTTTTAAACAGGAGGGTATATACGGTCCCTGTTACTTCATTTCACCAGAAGTGAAATGCGTCTTAAACAGCCCCTCAGGTGTGGCCAGATGAACATTCTGGCAGTCCTGAGAACCTCAGTAAGCCTTGACACGGGGTGGGAGATGGCAGCTCTACTGGCCGCAGAATGCCTGAGTATTCTTTCTTGGGTATTCTTTGTGACTTTCCCACCTTGACACTTCCGTAGTGTTCACTTTAATGACCTTCCACTGGAATGAAAATACGTCCGTGAAGAGAACTCTCGGGCCCTGTGTTTATCCTGGAGCCCCTCCCCTGGGGACGATATTTAGGGGCGAGGCCTCACTGCTCCCTTCAAGTCTCCAGAGGACCCCACTGATCCACCCACGCCCCTACCAGCTTGGATCGGAGGCTGTAGGTGGCCAAACCAGTGCTGGTGAAGATTTCTATGAAGTCAGAGCAACGCTCATCAATGGCTGAGCACGTCCTCACAAGGAACATCTCACAAGGGGGACCCAGACCATAAGGTCTGGCTGAGTTCCCTAGGTTGCTTTCAGAAGGATCTGTCTCTCTAGGCGTCTCATGTAACCAGCACATCCTTCGGTCTAGCGGTCTCCCCTCTGGAGCTGCATGTTGGGGAAACCAGGTGGGAGGCGCACACACATGCTGCTTTGGGAGCAGAGCACAGTCCAGTGGTCCCTCCCAGGTCTCTCTTCATCTCCGGCTGTCACACTGGGTCTCTGCTGATCCAGATGGAATGATTATCCTATCAGTTTAACGTCAGTAGCAAGCCAGATGAAGAGTGGACAGACAACCTGGCCTCAGACCGGAGCCGCATTCAGTACTTGTATTCATTTTATTTCCAAGTGGACACAGACATTCATATAAGTTCAATTTATCAAAGCAAATGGAGCTGACAAGTGTGGGTGTGAGATGCCCATTTTTTTCTTTCATAGGAGGAATCTGTTTTATTTTTAGGAACATGCTATTTTTTTCTGCTTCTAGGCAATTTTTTCCCTACACATTTATTACCCAAGGGCCCGGGGCCGTCTCCTCTTGTGTAGGAGAAGCAAAGTGGCCTTTTGACTTAAGCCCCCTCTGGTCGGACCAGTCCGGGTGCCTATGGCAAGAGGAGCCAGGAAGGAAGGAAAAGAGGCCTCGGGCTTCTGTTTCCCTGACACCACGGGGCAACCAATCCCTGCCCTTAGTTCCCAGGCTTCATAAGGAGGCTCAGACAACCCGAGAAATGAGGTAAAATACAAAGGAGGCGAGGTGCGACCGTGACCATCAGTGCAGAGGGCTGGGGGGGCCCTGGGACAAGCCGCCACTGCTCCTGCCCAGGAGAAAGCCAGAGAGATGCAGGAGGCTGCTGCCTCCCAGCCTCCTGCCTCTGACCCCTCCTGCCCCTTCTGTCCAGGCCAGAAGAGCACCCAGACTTGGGGTGGTCTTCCTGGGACAGGGAAGAGGGCGGGGAAAACAAACAAAAGCCAACTCTGGTGCCCGGGAAGGCAGAAGGGACCGAGCTTGGGGTCTGCTGCCGAGTGTGTGCCAGGCCGTGGTGGGCAGTGCGCACACAGGGCGCACCGCCTGGGCCTGTCAGGAGGCCCGCTGGAGGAAGGGGTGCAGAGGGGCTGACAAGGTTGGACCAAGGAAGCCTGTGACCATCTACAATCAACAAAGCGGGGAAAGGGGTCCTTTAAACCTTACGTTAGATCACGTTATGCTTCTGCTCCAAAGCCTCCCACAGCCCTCCATCTCATTCCAAGGAAAACCCAATATCCCGAGGAGAGTCTGTAAGAGCTGGCCTCCTGCGGCCCTCTGATCTCCACGCCTGTCCTTCCTCCCTCCCTCTGCCCAGTCCCTCCGGCCTCTCCCAGCCCCAGGATCACACCAGCAGCCGGCTCACGGCCGCTGAATGAACCCTGGTCTGGATGTTCTTTCCCTGTATTTCCGTGGCTCGCTCCCTCGTGTCCTCCTGGCCTTTGTTCAGATGCTGCCCACTCCCCCCACTGATTTACCCCCCACCCCAGCCCTCCCATCCCCCTCACTAGAGGCTGTCTTTTCCACACCACTTATTGCACCTGCTAGCACATTATATAATTCACTTACATAGCAGGTTATTGTTTGACTCTCCAAATAGAAAGTAAGCTCCATGAAGGCAGAGTTTGAGATTTTTTTTGGTGGGGGCAGGGTTCTGTTTGAGGACTGATTTTTCTTCCCTGTCTGCAAGAGCACCTGGCATGTGATAGGTATTTGAAAAATATTTTGTCAGATGAGCTGACCAACTGAAGCGGAGACCTTCGCACAGGGCACAGAGAGACCCAGCCTCACACGGGGACCGAGGGCTCCGTTTCGGCCTGTGAGTGTCTGGGCCGGATGGGGCTGCGAGGACCTCAGCCCCCGAGAGGCACTTGTCAATGCCTGGGTTTCTTACTCTTTTTCAAGAAAATTTTATTATGGTAAGAACACTTAACATGGGCTCTACCTGCTTAGCAGGTTTTTAATTGTTGTAATGCCTCATTTATGGCATGTCATTCTATGGGCCTGCTGTCTTGTAGGTACATGACTGGGGCACAGAGAACCCCGAACCTTGTGGTCTGGTCCCACTGACACAGCCTGGGGACAGTGAGAAACCCAACCGGGTGATGGGTCGTCATAGGGACAATAAGTGCTTGGAGAGCTGGACTTCCTGGAGTTGGTGGCAGCCCTCCCCCACCCTCCCTTCTTTCCCCTGTGGGAGCAAGTGGGCCTACCTAGCGGTCCCCACAGCACTCCAGCCGGGCCCCCCAGAGGAACTCGGGGGCGGACCACTGTCTTGACGCCCTTTATGCTGGATGTGAGGAGTGAGCAGTGCCCAGCGTGCAGCCCCCACGCACGCACACACATGCCCTCGCACACAGCCATGAGACACGGGGTGGGCAGGGCGAAGAGTCCCCCACGACATGCATCTGTGGAGGCTGCGGGCTCCCGAACGCCTGGCCGAGGCGGAGACAGTGGAGACAGGCGGTGGGAGAGAATGAGCGGACTCCAGGTCCAGACGAGGTCAGAGGCAGAAGAGAGAGGTGACAGGGCGTGGCCCACAAAGGAGCCCTGCACCCAGGGGCGCTAGCTGGCATGTTTCAGGAGACATGGGACATGGAGAGAGAGAGAGAGGTGCGAGGGGCCCGGCCTGGGCAGGCTCCACCTGGTAGAGGGGACCCTGTGCCCGGCCCAGCCTAGAACTTACCCATGCGTAGCCCATGCCCAGGGCCACAGGTGCCCTCACGGGAGCACATGTGTGCGTGGCTGGGACGACCGTTAAACTAGGAGCTTGGGAGCATAAACAGCATGATGCAGCTGTCCAGGCTGACATATTAGGTGCCAGAGGAAAATAGTTCACAAAATTAAAAATTGTTTTTCAGGGTCGGTCGGTAAGGAATCTTAGGGATCTAACCCAGTTTGCTGGTTTTAAGGAGAAGATGTCACAGCTGCACATGAGGTCAGGGGGAGAAAGGGACCACAGCCCGGCCTCCTGGCTCCCACCGCAGAGCAGGGCTCCGCTCTGTTTCTGCGCCCACTGGTTAGAGGGGGGCAGATGCAGGGTTGGGCGGGGGAGGGGGGTGCGGCATCCGCAGCCTGCTCCTTCACGTGGCTGGCCCCTTCCAGGGCTGTGGAAAGGAACACGGTCCTCCAGAGACTGCAGTGGGGGTGGCGAGGGCAAGGCCAACACCCCCAGGAGCCTGGTCACACTGGGGACTCCTGTGCCATGCTGAACCACATCACAAAGAATGAGGGGAAGGAAATGGGGTGAGCAAAAAGGGAGAGAGGGAAAGGAGAGACCGAACTCAAAGCAAAGAAACCTGCTTAGCCTCACAGAGGGAGCTGCAATAGGACTTTTAAGACAGCACCGAGCTGATGGATCTGCATCAGAGCTTGGGCCAGAAGCTCCATGCCCTTTGCTCTTCAGTCACTGACTGTTTTGCAGGTGGGGACCCTGGAGCCCAAAGAGCGCCCATGCCTGGTACAGAGCTACACAGAGCATCTGTGACTCCTAGGGGCAGGAGCCTAGCAGCTGCTCCAGACTCAAGCTCTTCCCACTGTGACACCAGGTGCCCCTGGCAGCCTGTCCCTGAGAGAAGCATCAGGGAGCCTCTGGGCAGAGAGGTGCAGGCCTGTCTCTTGCTCACCCCTGTTCTCACCGCCACTGAGGAGGGCGATTGTTGAAACAGACCTCCCACCAACAGGCCAGATGATTTCCTGCAGTGCCAGGCACCAGCGCCTGGTGGGCCGGGCTTGGCTCAGCTCCGCCCCCTTCCGGGAGACACTCACCATTCATCTGGGAGGGCGAGGAGGAGTAGTCCCGCTCCGTGTGCCGCCGGTCCGGTTTCAGATTGCGGCTCTGTCTGCCTGAGCCTTCCAACATGTTCACGATCTCGCTCCGGTCAATGTTCCGCAGGGCGGCGTACAGGTTCTCCACTGCCGGGAGAAGGAAGAAGGCGCTCGCTGAGGGAATTCTAACGTAGGCCAGTGTGGAGTGTCACCGGGCTCCGCCCAGGGGGAACCGGGAGGAGGGGGAAGATGGTTTATTTTTTTCCGAATGTAGAGGCGTTCTCCTTCGGTCAGAATCCAAACAAACTGCCTCTTTGGAGAAGATTATCTTTCAATGGGTCTTTTCCACTCCCTAACAGTGGCCAGTTTCAAAGCCTGGGAAAACTTTCGTCAACTAGGACTTCAGGAATAGGAGACTAAGGATGACCGGAGTCAGTCCTTTGGAAATTCTTGGTCCTTCCCAGTTGATTTGAGATGTGAATGGAAACACTTAATTTCCTCTTAGTGTTTCTGACAGTGGGGATTTGGTTGAGTGGGAGCAAAAACGAGTGAGATGAGTCTTCCCTCCAGGTTGGAAAAGAAGATGTTTCTGGGAGAAGGAGGTCAGGCATCACTCACCCACGCTCCGTCCTGAGAGGACAGTCCTCACTTGTTTGAGCAATTCAACAGGACGCCCCATACCCTTACACCTGCGCTGTTATGTGGGGTCCCGGGGCAACTGCTATGGCATTCTGAGGGTGGGAAGAAGGTGGAGGCCAAGATCTCTGGTATTCTCTTGCGGCCGGATTGCCTAGAAGCCCTAGTGACCCTGAGGTGTGTGTGTGAGAGAGAGAGGGACAGAGAGGGCAAAGCAAATGGTCCCGAGGGCGGGCAGCACAAATGGAACCTGAAGGAGGAACCGCTGTGCACAAGGCTGGGCCCCGGCACAGGCTTTGGGAAGAGAAGCGTCCTCAGCTTAGCAGTACTGACTCTTTGCGTTGGTGCCTTCACGGATGACCCAGAGGTTCAACAAGGCTGCGCTCTGCTCCAACAGAGAGTTGGGGTTTTCCACACGGATCCTGTTGATGTCTTCCACGCTAAACTGCAGCTCCCGGGCCAGCTCTGCAAGCAAAGAGCCAAGGCCAGGTGTGAGCCAAGCCAGAGCTCAGCTCTAGCTCCCAAACGGGGCCCTGTGGACTGGGGCATCCCGCGGGGAGCACCTTTGGATTTGATATTCCTTCCTAACAAGAAACGCCAAGTGAAATGCAGACACCTACCCTTTTGTAGCCCCAGAACATGGGGCAGGAGTAGGGGTGCTTGATAAATGGGCATTGAATGAATGAATGGACGAACACCTTTTCTTCCTCGCATCACTTCAAATAGGAGATGAGACAGCCTTCCATCAGGGTGAACAACTTAGCCATGGTCACAGAACCAGCTGAGGCTGCTGACGCCCCCCCCCCCATGCCCCACTCCCCCCTGCTGTCTGTGCTACACCAGGATGCCACTGACATTCCACCGAGAAGCACGCATAATGGAAATGCATTTCTGTGTTCACATTTCTTCAGGGAGAGGCGTTATTTACATTTTAAATGAAAATACAAGCTCCCATCTAAATGCAAGGCAATAACAGAATGTTCACTTCTTTTACCTCCCATTATTTTTATGGTTATTTCTTGCAAGTGCTTTAGGAGGGAGAACGGCATCAGAGTCCAATTTCAAGGATGAGAGAGACCAGAGGAAAAGCAATAGTGAGGATGAGAATGTGTATGACTCAGACGCACGCTCCCCGTCAGGAGCAGCGGCAGACACTCTGTTTCAGCCTCAACAATGGACAGTCCCTGAATTTCTGTGGGGGACCCTCAATTGTCACCCTGCCCTTCAGCCAGTTCCTGCTCAGGTTTCTGAATTGTCTGATGCCCTCTCTGAGTGAGGAGAGTCCATTCATTTAAAAGCTAACAGAAAGGTGGGGTGGGGTGGGGATTCAGTTACAGGGCCAGTGACTGAGTAAAGCACGTTTTGAGCTCTCGCTTTATCTTGCCCACGGCCTCCCTTCAAGTAAGATCGCCCGCCACGGTTGGCGAGACGTCCGGCATTAGCTACTGCTGGAGATCGCAAGTAAGAAACATTGAGGCGTGGCCTTCAACTCCCCTTTCCCCCCAGCAATGCCAGCTTCAAGGAAAGGCGACGAGAAGCGTGCAGGGGGTAGCGGATGTGCTGCCAGGCGGTGGTTCTTTTCTTTGAATGTTAGTTGTTTGCTGGGTTTTCTGGGCGCTGTCACTAATTAGCCACATAATTAAAGTCACCCTATTTAGCTGGGTCTGTTTTCCCAACTGTAAAATGAGGTGAGCTACATAATTTCTAAGGCCTCCTGCAATGTTGAACTTTTCTTTGGTACAAAGGAAAACCAGACACACGTTGCAAAGGGAAAGAGAGCCCTCTTTTCTATCGGCTCCACAGGTGTCGCTCAGGCAGCAGACCCAGCTAAGGCAATCACAGCACAACTGATAGTAAAAAGGGGTCTAGACATGCTTCCATCAGTGCTCACTTCATGCTCATTGGAGGGAGGAGGTGCAAGGGTAGATGTACACAGGCCAAGGGCTTTCCTACCTCAAATTCCTGGACTCACCTGCCCAGCTGAGACCAAGGTGCTCTGCTATAATAGCCATCTTCATATCTGCTCGGTCTGTCCCACTGAGAAAACCTGGGGAGAAGCAATGGAGTTCATTCAGTGGTCTCGATGGGACACAGAATCGACAGGGGTGAGTGAATGACCACAGATGGGTGCTCAGGTCGGGTGGCGGACCTCTGAGGATACCAGACTGATTGCTAATCCCGTGAGGGGGAGCTGGGGGCTCAAGCCAAAGGCTCCCCGTGCACCTGCAGTGTCGGTGATGCACTGAGCGATTCGTATGGGCACGGCGCTGTGGCCAGGGCGAGGGGAAGTGAGCGCATCACCACCTCCTTGGAAGAGGCAGTGGGCACAGGGCATCACACAGGGCTCATACCCAGTGTGGACTCGCTGAGAATGCTGTATCGCAGGGCCAGCGGCGTCAAAGTCCTTCTCCTCTCGTCGGTTCCGCTCCCCTGCAGACGGGAGACAACGAAAGGGTGCTTGGGGTGTTAGGCTGGCCCCCCTTCTTGGAGAAGGTGATTCCAGCCCATAGGCTGTAGGGTGGAGAAGATGCCAGTCCTGGGAGAACTTAACAGTCAGTTCTCCACTTTTTGAAGCCTGAACACGCAGAAGTACAGGAGTGAGAGGGAGCTGATAAAGCCCACACACTTTATTAATAATAATAACCCAAACGGCAAACCCATCAGGCCCTTATCATGTTCCAGGCCCAGCTTAATGCCCACAACAACCTATGAGGAATAACTATCATTATCCCCATGTCATCGATGAGGAAACCGAGGCACAGAGGGGTGAAATAACTTGCATAAGATCACTCAGCTAGTAACTGGTGGAGCTGGGGTTTGAACTTAAAAAAACAAGTTTCTCTCTCTAGATTCCTTTCTGTTCTAAAGACCCACTTGTGATAGTGGTGCGAGGCTTAACACCCTGTAGAGAAGCAGCCAGATGCTTACTCAAAGCTGCAGGAAATCCTATTTTGAAAGAAAAGTTGGTTCACCCTAGTCCCCAGGCAGGAAAGAGAAACTGAGCCACAGACGTATGAATGTAACCTTGCTTCTTTTCTAGTCTGGCAGGAAGCTTGTCATTAAACAACAGCCACAGAAACAGGGAGCCATATATTCTCCCCAAAGTCCCTGGGAGGTGTGCTGCCTCTGCTGTTCTTACGGGTATCCATCAAGGACCATCCTCGGTCAAGATGCCTTTGCTGAGCCCCAAACCCTGGGCATTTGCAGTGGCTGAAACATCACGGCTCCCTCCCCAAAAGACCTGGCTCCCTGGGGAAGATACACAAGACCATGAAAATGAGTCTCAAAAAAAAAAAACCCCAACTATCAAATGGCTGGGTGACCTTGAGCAACTCGGAGCAACTCAGTGCCCAGTTCTAAGCCTCAGAGGCCTCAGAAGGGTGCCGGGTAGATGCCTTCCAGGCTCCTGCAAGCCTCCCAGAGGGAACGTCCTAGAGAGCTCAGAGTCCCCGGGGTGAACGTGCGTATTGCCATCTGACTCTGAGGTTCTGTTCCCGAGCTTTGCAGAGAGGGCCGGGGCGTGCTCTCCCTGCCAGGCCACAGCCAGGTGTCATGGGGACGGAAGGGCCTGTCGTGCCTCCAGGAATTCCAAGGCAGCTTTTCCGCAGGAGGAAGCCCTTTGGAAGTGCTCGACCTGGGGTCTGTTTGGGGACCTCCTCAGGGACCCTACCTCCGGCCGAGGGCCCTCCTCAGGGGGCAGCTCACCTTGGTGCAGGGGGGCATGGTGATGTTCAGGTGGCAGAGAATGTGCTGGGTGTCCTCGTACTTCATCGCCTTGCGCAGAAAGGACAAGGACCCTCCCGGTTCCCGACTGCTGTCCCTCACCTAAACTCAATCACACAAAAAAGACTCAGGGGGCCGTTCTGTGGGTCACAAAGTTGGCCGAGAGACTTCTGCCTGCCAAGCTTTCTAGACCCGGAAGAGAGGCCAGCACCTTCACAGGGATGGCCAGACGGTTCTCCCGAAATGACTGGAACTGGAAACTCCGCTGCTGGGCCGCCTTTTTGATGGGCACCAGGTTCCCGGAGAGTTCCGCGAACAGGGGCGTCCCTTCCAGCACCTGCAGGGGAGGGGAAACATACAGCTCATCAAGGAGAAGGACCTAGATGTCCTGTCCTGCCCTTCGGCTCTGGTCATTCCTTCCCCACGACACACACTTTCTACTGCACGAGGTGCAGGTGCTATGCTCCAGAAAAGTCCCACTATTTGTCTGGGAAAAGGTTTTTTTCTCCAGGTTACGCTTCCTTACTGAAAAGGATTTTTTAAACACGATTATTTATTTGTTTGTTTGTTTGTTTATTTATAGAGAGCGGGGAAGGAGGGACAAAGAGAGGGAGAGAAACATCGGCCACCTCTTGCATGCACCCTGACTGCGGACTGAGCCTGCAACCCAGGCATGCGCCCAGACTGGGAATCGAACCAGCAACACTTCACCTTTTGGGACGATGCCCAACCAACTGAGCACCACTGGTCAGGGCTGAAAAAAGATGTTACGATAAGCAGGAACCTTGTATGTCCCTGTGTGGCTGATCAGGAGGCTGCCAGAGCACTAAAACTCCACGAGGCAAACATGCAGTGACTTCTGAAAAAAAAACCTGGTTTTCACACCTGTCCAAACAGGTTCAGCTGATGCAAAACGCTAGAAGGACCACAGGACATTTTGATCTCACTCCCTAACATAAGGGTCCCTACTGTGTATAATATGCTTTCAACTGACCCATTTGACAGTTGAAGAAATGGAGACCCAAGCAAAAGGAATGCTCTGCCTAGTCAGTTCTTCCTTCTGGGCCCTCAGCCACCCCCAGAGGCTCAGCACAGACTCTGAGGCCAGACCTCTGGAAAGGTCCTGGCTTATTCCACATCCCAGCATGAGTGAGCACCCTGGGGTCAACGGCAGGTGCCAGTCCAGTCCTCTACCCCTCACATCATTTGTCCGGTCCTCTCCCCTACTGTCTCTTCTGGGCGCTAGCAACACCCTGGCAGAGCAGGTCGGAGTGTGGGCTCTGGGGTCAGACCACGCAGACAAATCCTTTCTCTACTGTTCACTCTGTTGTGTAATCTTAGATTGGCTACTTAACCTCTCTCAGCCTCAGTCTCCTTGCCTGTAAATTGGGGATAATTAAAGTGCACAGAGTTATGCACTTTATGAGAACCAGGGGGAGTGTCGCAGGTTCGATTCCCAGCCAGGGTACATGCCTGGGTTGCAGGCCATAACCCCCAGCAACTGCACATTGATGTTTCTCTCTCTCCCTATCTCCCTCCCTAAAAATAAATAAATAAAATCTTAAAAAAAAAAAAGAACCAGGGGAGATTGTGCTAGTTGAGCACTTTCCTTACTACCTGGTAGCTAAGTTCTTGAGTTCTTATCATCACAAATCACGGGGTCAGCGATGATGTTTCTCACCTTTGCTGAAGCTTCTCTAGGATGCTGCCCAAGGGGGGCAGCGGAGAGATGCCTAGGAAGCCTTGCCCCATGGCCCGAGGAGGGTTCCCCATCTGCTCTGGGTCCCAGTGTCCTGGAGGAAGCAGCCTGCACCTGCCCTGTCCTAGCTCCAGAAGCTTCGTCTCATTGTGGGGAGCGAGGGGGACCCGTGCATGCCCAGCGATGAAGGGGTCCAGGGGCTGTACCTCTATGTCCCTGCTCCGGGCCACCTCAACGAAGTTCTCATGCTGCTCCAGGGTCTTGTCCACTTTGTCGTCCGTCATACAGTAGCAGCGCAGCCGCCCTTCTCGGGGGTCATTCATCTTGGCAAAAATGACGAACTTGGCCATGTAGGGCACCGCGGTAAGCTCCTTGTACAGCAGAGTGGCGAAGTTCACGGCCTCGGCGGTACGAGGACAGTCTGACAGCCAGAACCTGGACAGGGAGGGCTAATCATAAGCATGCTTCTACATGCCCAACAGGGAGCTCCGTGTCCGCCCAGGCAGGGGCAGCCCGTGAACCATGCAACGACCACTCAACACTCCCGTTGGTCATGGCGGGGCTCCCTGTGAGGACACTGAGCTTCATGCCTGGGACGGGCAGGCTGGGGTGTGAGGAGGGCTACCTGCAGGGGCAGCGCTGACCCCTCTGTGCAGGTCCCGGGAGTTCCCTGTGCTGGGCTGAGACGCTCCTCACCTGGCAGAGACGTTGGTGGTGAACGTGGCACACTCGTTGGCATACACGAGCTTGGTCGTTCCTGTTATGTCTTCCCACTGGGCTTGGTCTGTCCCTCCTGCAACAGGAGCAGAAGGTGGGCTGGCGGACAGTCTTCGGCACACAGACACGGGCTTGCCACAGCAGTGAGGGCCGGTGTGCCAGGGCAGAGACCTGAGCGCACCCATCCTCCCATGCTCTCCCCCTCCGCGTAGCAACCCACAGCTCCCTTCCTTCATGGTCAGAGGGAGCTTCCATGCATGGCGTGGACGCCGCTCAGACGCATCACCCCTCCATCCCTTTGAAGAGCATGTTACCAGGAGAAGCCAGCAAAGGGCAAGATGATCGCTGGCTTCACCTTCTCCTGTCTTCCCCTTGTGTAGCCAGAAGGAGGACAGAAGACAAGCCAGGGGCAAGGGGTCACCTCTCACCAATGACACTGCAAAGCAGGCGCAGGCTGGTGGTGTCTCCCTCCCCGCTGTCCCGGGGGTTATCTGTCCAGGAAGGAGGGAGTGGGATCCGAAGCCCGATGGGGCGGTGGAACTTCCGGCGCCTCGGCTCCACGGTGACAATGGGGCTGAATGTGGCCTGGTTGCCCAGGAGTTTGGTGACGAGGTCATCGGGTACGGGCTGGGCCTGTGAGGGGCCAGAGTGGGGACACTCAGCCCCAGAGCATCGGAGGGGCTTGTGGACAGGAAATAGCACAGCCCCCAAGGGGAGAGCGAACTGGCCATGCAGAGTGTGAAGAGGGGCGGGTCCCACTGCAGCTGGACCACGGGGCCTGCCCCAGGTCTGACCTCGCTGCTTTGCTCTCCGTTCCGAGCCCTTTCTCCCCATCGCCCTGCAGCTCCTTGTTCCCAGGACGCGCCATCTGTGCTCAGCAGCACGTGCCCCTCCAGGAGGCCACATGGATAAGCGCCTGACCTGGGACCTACAGCAACTTAGCAGGGAGCTGCCACCTGACCCCGCCCACCAATTTTCCTTTGGGTTTCAAGGTGAAATCTCTAACCAAATGTTCAGGTGCTGGACAGCAGTGCGGAGGATGTCCTGGGGACGAGGGTCACCCATCTGAGAGCCCTGAGTGCCCCCCCCCCCGCTTTCCTGGACTCTGTCTGAGTGCAGGGGGCAGGGGATGCCCCAACTGGTGGGGGCTGTGTCACCTGCAGAGCCAGCTTCACTCTCTTGGTGACGGCATTTTCTGGAAACGTCGCCTGCACCAGGGGCACCAGCTTGCTCCTCAGAGAGCCCCCCTCCGGGCCGATGGTGTCATAGTCCTGGCAGAGCCGAGACATGATCACGAAGTACAAGGGGAAGTCCGTGGTGATGATGCGGCAGACCCTCTTCTTCTCCAGCTCCTCCAGACTCCCCAGCTCTGGAATCACACGGCGCAGCGCCGCCGGCCCTGGTCACGCTGAGCCCAGCGCAGCCGCCACGGCCTCAGCTCCCGGGCCGTGCCCCCACCCCGAGGGCCGGAGGTGGAGCCCAGCTGCCTGAGGGAGAAACCCCTGGGTCCCGAAGGTCTAGCAGAAGGAGATGCAGGTGGCATATGCGGCCAGGTGCTCCCTCAGATTCCCAGGGACCAGAACCAGACTTAATGGGCCACCTCTCGTGTCTCGGGGCTCCCCAAGGTCCAGGCATCCCAACATCTCTCACCCAAAAAGTGCAACCTCAAGCCCCATCGTCCAGAGAGAAGGCACTGCTCTGGGATCCTGGGAGCTCCGTACCTTCATCCATTCCGTTGAGGATCTGATCCAGGTAGCTTTCTCCGTAGCGGCTCTTGTGCTCCTTCCACACGGAGCCGTTCTCGCTCCGCAGCACCACGAGCTCACGGTCCCCGCGGCCATGGGAGGCGAAGTGGGGGATCTCCACAATCACAGGGCTGAGGGGACAGAGCGGTTGTGGGGAAGTGCGTGGATTCGGGCGGGTGCACGCCTCACGGCAAAGTGAGGGAAGGGCAGGCGTGTGGGCGGGTGGTTCCCGCCTGGAGGGAGAAGGGGTCCGTGTAGCCACAGTGGGCCCCCCGCCCCGGGGCACTTCTGACTGTGGCACAGACCTGCCTGAGGTTCCTGAGCCACGCCAGGCCCCCCTCACTTACACCAGGCCCCCAGCTCACGCCCTGCCCTCAGACTGGGTCCTGGGAACCCACCCGACATCTCTACACAGGGAGCCAAACCTCTCGGAGCCTCTACCAGTCGTGACAACAACATGTCTTTTGCAGGGAGCCTCCAGAAGTACATTTAAGAGGGAAAACCGACACAGACATTTTCCACAGGTCACTTGACAAACGGCAGAGGAAGGCTCAAAGGTGGGGACAGGAAGTGCACAGGGATGAGAAGGCAGGCCTCCTGCTGCGACTGGACAGCCGCAGGCCCTGGGAGCAAGGAGCTCCGAGCCCAGCAGCAGCACGGTCCACCCCAGGCAGGTGAACCACGGGCCTCTGGAGCCCATCGATCCTGCTGTCCTTGGGGGCAAGGCCGTAAAGCTGTGTCCTAGTAAGACTGTCCCAGAGCTGAAATACTTGAACCCTCGGGGGTCCCCAGTGCAGCCCTGACTTCCCCATCCTTGCTCCAGCATCACACAGGTTTGAGAGCATATGCTCCACCTGGCATACGGGCTCCTCGGTGCGCCTAGGAAAGGCAGCTACACGCGGACAAGGGCCCCAGGTTCTGTTCCCGTCAGGACAGTGGAGAAACGGGGTGACGTGGGGCTCCAGGGCTCGCCTCTCTCTGCCCTGTGGCTGGGTGGACTTGGGTGGTTGTGGCCACGGGGCAGGGACAGGCTGGGGACACTTTGTACACGCACACCCAGGGAGGGAGCCCCCTCACCTCAAGAACTGGGCCCCGGTGGGCCCCAGCGCGATGATCCTGCTGGCCAGGCCCTCCTCCTCGGCCAGCGGGGGCGGTGTGCTCAGCTTCTGCGGCTTGACCAGGCGGCAGGTGATGCGAGTGGGCGCCGCGCACGTCCGAGGCGGGATCACCACCCTCAGGCCGTTGTGGCGACTCCCCCTCATGGAGCCTCCCCGGGCGTCCACCATGAAGCTCACCAGAAACCTGGGGCGCAGGCAGATCCGTGATGGGCATCTGGGTGCCCCCTCTGAGACAGGGGGTGCGGGGACCCAGAGTCCTTCCACGGGGGCCACTCACCCTGTGTGGACGGGGCTGGCTACCGGGCTGATGTTGTCTGAGGTCTCTGTGGCTGGGCTGCTGGGGATGAGCGAGTCTTCATCATACTCTTTAAATGGCTGAGGAGGAGAGAAGAGCCAATGGTCTCATCACCTCCCAGGCTACAGGTGCTGGTCTCAGGACAGCCGATGCTGTGCCCGGCTGGGGAGGCTCGGGAGCACCTCCTTGCCAGAAACCAGGGGGACCCGTGGAGGAGGTGCTCCCACACACTCACCACTGACCCTTTGGGCACAAGGCATTGCTGGAGTCTAAAAGGAAGCATGGGCTTCTTCCTATGGCCATGGCCACCCCTTGACTCAAGGCCCTGGGACAGAGCTTCAGAATGGACGGAGCGAGTCCTCACTCCGGTCTGGCTTCAGTCTTAGGTCCTGCACCCACTGCTGACCTTCCCCCCCAACCCCGTTCTCCAGCTGCACCCCAACATGCGGCCTCTGCTCAGGCGGCTCGGTTTTCACACTAGGTTGGCAGTAAACTCTGCACTTTCATCTTCTAGTTCGTTAGCTCTGGGCATGCTCTCTGCCCTGCAGGCACCTGAGGTACATGAGGTGGCTAGAACAGACTCTGGCCCTTGGTGGTGGTGGGGGAGGGGGCTCCCATCTCCTCATCTGCAAGTGGGACAGTCCCCTGCCTCACAGCAACCACAGGGGCACAGGGCTGCCTCACACAGGGCCTTGCGCGTCACAAGGACTCACGAGAGCCAGCAGGGTCTGCATCTGCCCCTGCTCCCTCCAGGTCCACTCTCAGCTCTGTTCCTGCTCACGCTCCCCACAGGTGCAGGTGCCCTTGGCCCTCTCCTCTGGTCCAATCCTGGTTGTTTTTTACGTCTCGCCTCCCCCATGAATCTTCCTCATCACCTCTGATCTGGGAAAACTCACACCACCCAGTCGAGCACTGGGATAGTTGTGCTTCCTGCATCCTGTGCTGACTGATTTCACGCAGCTGAGTCCACCCGTGCTGGCTGGACCATCAGCTGGCTCCTAGGAGGCAGGAGTGGGGCTCGGAGTCTGCCACCCAGCGCTGTGTAGGACACACAGCGGGACTCCGGTAACACGGACTGACTCGATTCCTGACTTAAGCGAGGAGTCGGAGAGAACGGATTGGTCAAGGAACTCGCTGTATCCTGAGCAGGACACAGGTCCCCTCGGCTGCTTGCACATCACTGCTTTTGGCAGCACCCAGGGAGGGCACCCCAGTGGCACCAGGGCCGCATCTGACTGGCACCTGTCCCCACGGTGTACCCAGCTGCACAGCCTCACGGCCACACGGGCCCAGGGCTATGGCCGCTGCATTCGGACTCACACCCCCTCGGTGGCGGTGGTGGTGGGAGGGACCCGCCTTCACTGGGACACAGGCCTGCCTGGCTCAGCTATCAGGCCTCAGGCGGTCATTTCCAACCTTCAAACACCACGCTGCCTTCTCTTTATCCTAGAAAACTCCCCCGTTCTGTGGGCAGGGGGAAGTGCCAATGGCATAGAATTAACTAAGGGAAAATTAAATTGTTTTAAACTGTCCTGTCTTTTTGGGGGAAAAATTCAAATGGCATCCACGGAAGCCACAGAGTAGGGTGCTATAATGCATAACAGTGCAAGGTGGGAACACTCTCTCTGCCATCCTCTTTTTACTTGTACTGGTGTTTTATGCTCCAAATCATCCCTCAAGGAAGCTGAGGCAGAAAGTGCTCCCTTTTCCAGGGATGTCAAAGAAAAGGGGTGCAGAGTCCGTGACTTGTCCACCCTCACAGTAGGTGCAGGCTGCAGCCTCGGGCTCCCTCTCCAGCACCATGACCTTCTGTCCCCTGGGTACAGAGCACGTGCGCATCAGGGCTGTGGCCCCGAGAACATGGGCTTTGGAGCCAGGACTTCTGGTGTCAGTTCTCAGCCTTGCTCATGGCTGGACCAGCGTAATGATGCTTGACATGCCCGTGGGCCCTGCGAGACGCCTATCGATCATCTCCAGGACAGTGAGAACACTGTCAGCCCAGGGACTGCGAGGACGCGTGGAGTCCCAGATCTGCAGGGCTTGGTAGACGCTATGTTCAGTTCTATCGCACTGCAGGTCAGCACAAAGCAACCCTTGTTCCGGGGTCCCCGTTCTCCACCAAATGGAAAGTTGGAGAGATGATGCTTCTTACCTGTTCTGTCTCTTCAGATCTGATCACCACTGTCTCGGGTGTGACACAAGGAATCCTCGGGATGGCTGGAGATTCCACCCTGTGCGCCAAGCCCATTGGAAAATCAAAGAGATGACCCTTTCAAGTGCAGCCCTTCCTTTGTAACAACCGACCCCGTCTGCCCCCACCACAGCCTGGACCGTCACGTTCGCACATGCAACTCAACTCGGCCTCCGCCACCGGCCAGCCTCCTCCTTTTGCCTCCAAGTCTCTCCCAGGGCCCAGTGTCCTCAGATCTCATGGAAGGACCTGCCTCCTCCACGAATCTTCCCTGTACTCAGCACCCCCATTCTCAGCCTTAGAGCCCTTGCTGACAGAATCCTCGCTCCGGCCTTCAGGTCTTATTCTGCATTGCTATACGACCTCCTGGGGTGTGCTTCGATCCTACAAAATAAATCTGTAGCTCCTTTACGGCCAGAGGCTGAGTCTTGTACTTTTTTCTAACCGATGTTCAATAACTACTGACTGATTACACACCCATGTCATTTCACTTCCTGCTTTTCCCACGGCTCTGCTTCGCATGAGCCACGGAACTGAGCTGGCACACGCCTGTCTTTTCAGAAAACGCCAAGGGCTCAGTGTTTCTCTGCCGTTGTTGCTTTTAGATTGATTTGCAAAATATGCGTGTGTGCTAATGTACCCACAGCAAAATAACTCACAGGTCACAGGGAGGAATGAGAAATGTGTTCCAGGCAAAAACAGACTCTCTGTGGGGTTCCCCTAATGTACAGAGGATGCAGTCAGTGTTTCAGCTTAGCTGTTGCCAGTTTCTAATGTGAATTCTACTCAATGGGTTTTTCTGGTGAGAAGCTGAGAGCGTGTGAGAGGGGGTTGGGGGGGGTGGAGTGAGACTGCAAGTGACGGGAGGGGGAAAGGTGGGAGGCGGAGGTACCAGAACAGGAGGGGAGACACCCCGGGCCAGCATGCCGTGAAGCAGCCTCCTTGTCCCCACTTGCTGCTCAAGATACAGAGCTAGTGTCTCCTAAGGTGCTGGACCCACAGTCCAACCGACCAGCACCCTGTCCCTGTTAGTGGCACACCCAGGGCCTGGCCTTCTTGTGACTTTCCCCTGCTCTGCATCCTTCTACTCTGACGCCCAGGGCTGGACCTTGGCCGTCCACGGCGTGAGCACTGCTTACACTTGGTCTAGCTTCGGCACGAAATCCAGCAGCTCTTTCTCCTCATCTACATCCCTGGAGTCTTGCCTCTCAGCCTTGGAGCCAACAAGATCTTCTCCTGAAACCACACAAGTTTGAGTGAGAGACAGAATGGAGATGTCCTCTTTCTCCTCAAAAAGTGCTTTGCCCAGCCCCCAGTGCCGAGGAGTGGAGGAAGGCCGCTGGTGCTCAAAGGCATCGTGCACGATGTCCTCGACCAGTCCTTTCCTCCAGCCCTGGTACCCAGAGCAGGGCAGTCTGCTCCTGACACCTTAGTCTGTCCCAGGCTTTGTAGAAGAAAAAAAAAAATACAACCAGAAAGAGCTTTTTTTTTTTTTTTGCTTGGCAAATCCCACTTCCAAAGAGCCCTTGTAGAGTGTGCAGTGACACCGAAGAAAGGGCTGTCTCTGTTTCTCCCACACCGCACACTACAGAAGAGTGAGCCGCAACGGGATTGAACCTGCCCTTTCAGAAGGGCTGTGGGGTATTTGTAACCGAGAGGTTCAAACGACGTCTGCAACCCAGACTGCCTTTGTCCCTCTCCCCTGGCTCAAACTGGGGTCAGAGCCCTGGACCCCGCAGGGGCGTCTGCTGCCCCTGAGCAGTGAGTGTCCCGACTTTGTGATCTGGAGCTGACAGAATGAGAAAACCACAACAGCTCATGCAGTCATGACCACAGACACGGTGGCATGGGCACAGACACAGGAATGGACAGGCTGGAGCCCCCGCCAGGGCGTGGATCTCATGGGAGTGAGTTTCCTGTTTTAGTCGAGCTCCAGGCTCTGGACTGTTAGCCGTCAGAGGAGGTGGAAAGCGGGAATGGATTAGTGAGAGCTTGGATCGCTTAGGGTGAAATGCACTTGTGAGAAAACACCACAGGGAACAGAAAGTGTTTCATACCCATTATAGTTATATGAGCAGTTCCTGGAAAGCAAAGAAGAGCCAAGTTTAAGAAAGGACAGGATTGAAGTCAGTAAAAGTGAGAGGCACAGGACCACAGGGGACACGGGACAGCTTTCATCATCTACTTGAGAAGTTATTAATTCGAGGGCCAGAGAGATAACCCAGTCCAGTCCCACCATTTGCATCCCGAGGGTTCCTTTCAGACTTAAGCGAGGAGATAGGCTTATCTTGTGCAGTAAAATACTACAACACTGTGATTCATTGGACTTGAAACTACAGTAACTTCGTGAGAACGATACACCTCGAGACTCGCTGACCCATTCTGTGGTCAGAAGGGACGGCTTGTCCTTTGCTCAAAGCACAAGGCAAGCACTGGGCAGACTTTGACAACAACTCTCTACAGCTCTGGCGATTGGTCCAAGTAGAATCATTTTCTGTGCATACTATATGCACACACATATTTATGACACTCCATGGGATTTTGTACTGTAATCTCTGAGATCTAGTTGCTGTTTTCTACAATTACATTAAAGTAGTCTTCTTGATAACGGCATCCTTAAGAAGCCATTCTCTCTGGTTCCAGTCCAGACCTGCAGAACTGGGATGTGCTGTAAGGACATCTGCGCATGACAGGAAGTGCCCTTGTGCCCCCTGACTCCACCCAGGTGCCCCCTGACTCTACCCGGGCTTTTGTCAAATCCCAGACTCTACCTTCATCTTCAGAGACATCCAGGATCTCATCTACTGTCTCAGGGAAACTCATTCGGTGCTTATCGCTGACTAGCTAAAAAAGAAAAATCAGAGAATTCAACTCAAATAGAGCACTAGGCCAGTTCACTGATCCAGTGGTCACCTGGTCGTGACTGTGGAGACAGGAAGGAGGTGGGGGAAGTTTGTCCCAAATAAAGAAAATTCCAAGCTCTCAGCTTGGAAGCCACATCTGACAGAAACCATGTGCGCACTAGCCAGGTTCCCATTGCCTAGCCCCTGCCCAAGGACCTCCTCATCTTGCTCCTACTGCCTTCTTAGGTCTGGTCACAATCCTAATTCCTCCGTCCGCTAGGTGGCAGTACAACTCCATCTGATGGGGGAGACAAACCGCCCCTCCCCGCCCCTCCCGCCTCGGTTCTACCAGGTATCCTGGAACCCCAGAAGAGCTCTACTTCTGAGAGTAACCCATGGAGGCGCTCTGTCCGCAGGCCGTGTGTGTTTGGGGTGAGGGTAGGGGTGCAAGGAAGAAGCAGACATACCACGACACTGGGTTCATCTGTGACAACCTTGAGCACGTCTGTTACAGAAATGTAGCCCAGGCGCTTGGCTATCGCCAGAGGTGTAGTTCCATTCTGGGAAAAGTAGCAGAGAGAGGATGAGATCAGACGAGGGAGGGAATGGAGCCTGGGAGGAAAGCCTGCCCCCTTTCCACAGACCAAGCTCACATTCTATTTGTTATTCAGGGCTATAGGAGGACAGGCTGCACCTGGAGCCACCAGCAAGACCCCTGAACGTTTGTGAGCTTGGGCAGGTGCTAGATGCTGGGTTAGCCAGCCTACGGGAGAGGGGACGGCAGGGGTGCTTTCAATCTGCAGCACTAACGGTGAGAACCTTGAAATGAGAGCGGGGAAGTCTTGCTGGGACAAGCCAAAAATTTCCGAGAGGGAACCAACTGGGAAGAAATGCATCAGGAAGACACCGTGTGCAGTTCTGGGGACGTGAGGGCGCAGGGTGACGCTGCTCGCTGCCCTCGACGCCAGGCCTTCAGTGACTGTCACTGAGCACCACCATGGCTAAGGAAACCCACAGACTCCAGCAAACTCCTTCCAGGCCCATCAGAAACCACACCCTACCAGAAACAGGGGAGGGGCGTAGTTTCTGCTCTGATTTTCAGAGAAAGGGCAAAGGGAGAGTAAACTGATATTAAGACTTTGTGTTCCTTTTAGGTTCTCTAGTGCCAGGGTGTGTCCTGGCCCCACACAGAGTCAGCCCCATCCGTGGTTATAATTTCTGCAACCACATCAATCATCCATGGTGCACACACTTTCCGAGCTGGAGGCAGCCATGGAGATAACCCAGCAAAACCTGTGGGTTGCCAGAGGAGGAAGCTCGTACCCAGCAAGCATCACTGACGTTGCTAAGGACAACCCCGAGGCCCCGAAACATCACGAACTACCCAATACACTTGTTTTGTTCCTTGTACCACACTGAACGCAGCTCCACCTGTTTTAGAAAGGGTCTCAACAACTCTGTTTAAACAAAACTAAAAGGGGGAGGGTATAAATGGTGCTCAAAAGGATAACCTTCTGCTCACCAGAGAAACTAAATGCAGCACCCCAGGGCCTGGGGCACCCAGACGGCTACAACATTATGGTCCTGCAGCCTGTGCAGCCCCCAGACCTGCAGTAAGGACAGAGGAGCCCCTGTGGTTCAGTGACATCTCACAGGGCTGCTCATGAGAGCGGCGTTCCAAAATCAGGAGCAGGGCGGGTACTCACCGAGCTGACCTCGTTTGGGGAAGCACCATTTTTGAGAAGCAGTGTCACGATGTCTGTGTGTCCCTGTTGCGCCGCCTGGTGCAAGGGGCTGTATCCTAGCTATAAAGCGAGATACACAGTTTGGCAGGATTAGCTAGCCCTCAGAGGGAGAACTGCCCACATACTACCGAGTCTATCCATCTTCTATGTGCAACATGAAACATGCATTCTCCCCATTGCCTCCTTCAGGGTCAAAGCCTAAAACTGTGGCAGAGCCCCAAGTGAGCCCAGAGCCACTCTGGCTGCATCCTAATGTGGCACTTGGGAAGTGTCAGTACAGGAGTCGGGTCTCAGGCGTCCCCGTACCTTAGTCTTGGCATTGACATCTGCCTGGTGCTGTAGCAGAAACTTCACCAGCTTGATATTTCCATAGTGACTGGCCACATGGAGGGGAGTGTAACCCATCTGAAAAGCAAGAGATGAAAATGGGGGACCAGCAGGGCTTCTGGGCGCACCAAGAGCCACTATGACCTGCGCGTTATAAACTCCTTCCAACAGCTGGTTGAGAGCGAGTGGATGGGGAGACCCTTCGGAAGGTTGACAGCTGCTATAAGGTGTAGGCTGTGCTGCCGTGGCCAGTTGGATGCCATTGGCCTAGGGAGGGATGGGGATCAGGGTCGGACAAGTGGAGTTTGAGATGCCCAGGAAAGATCCAGGCGAGCTGTAGAGCAGGTGACTGGAAAACTGACGTGAACACGGTGAAGAGCTCTAGGTAAGGAGATGCCTGGGGAGCATGTAAAGTCTTGGAGATGAGCAAGGTCATTTAGGGTCAGTGTAAGGAGAAAAAGAGGGGCCCATCTACCCAGCCAGCGCTGAGAGGGAGATCAGAAAGGAGGACTGTGAGGGACTGGCCGAGGGGCAGGAGGAAACCCAGGAGACCCGAGTTATAGAGGCCAAGACAGGTCCTTCCGAGGAGGAAGCAGCCCTCAGGCCCTTTGCTGGGAAGGTGGCTCAGATGAGGACAGCTTGTGGCATGGAGGTCGCGACCGACCGGGACAGGCGCAGATCATGCTCCCACCAGAGAGGTGGAATCCCATTGCAAGTACCCGCAAAGGTGGTCCGAGTCACTGAGGAGTAGTGTGATGGGTTTTATAAGAACTGGTCATTGTTTGAAAGGAGTGGGCTTTGGGCATTTATTTTATTCATTTGTGTTTTGGCTACAAAGGAGCTAATTTTCAAGCAATCAGTTCAGCTGAATATTTTCGAGCTCCCTCCAGAGGCCGACAAGCCAAGGTCCTCAGCCCTGTGGCCGTGAGAACCCCTGGAGGGCTGGGGCCCACCTTTAGACGCCGTCTCGACACATGCCCTGCAGGCTGGACCCCCAGTGATGACAGACTTTGGGGCCCCACATTTTAACCCTCAGCACAAGGTCTCTCAGGGAAGGACCCCAAAAGACTAACCTAGGCCCACAAAAGGAGCCTCAGATCTAGAACCGCCTTGGTTTCCAAGTAGATTCCTGCTGAAGCTGTAAGCAGTTGGATATAAAATACCATTTCTAGGTTTTTCTCAGGGAGACTTCAACATCATGTTGTTGGCTGGTCTCCCTGTGAAACTCCGGAGGGAGCTGGAGCTGGAACGCATCATGTGTTCCTTCCTTTTCATACAGTTGCCTCGTGGTGAGAAGGAACAAGGTGCCACTTCCTCCAGGAAGCCTCCTTCTCTACCAGACAGAACCAGCCTCCTCCCTTCATGCTTCAAGGGCTCTCCAGCACCTCTCTCACTGGGACATCACGTTAGGGTGTCCCTTCCAGCCCCTGACAGTTGCCTCCACACTAAACTGCAAATCCTCGAGGCAGATGCACTGCCTGGGCCGTGCACGGGACCCTCAGCTGCCTCACGGAGCTCCTTGCACACAGAGGTTCATGGAAAGTCGCCTGAATTTAACTGAATGCTGGAATAAAAGGGGCTGAATTTTCTAGCGAATCCTGGGAAGCCTGACACTTCTGACACCCTGCTCATGGAAGACAGGTCTTGGAGTCATGATTAAACATTCCTCTTGGCTTCTCACTATAGAAGCTCAGAAGTCTAGCAAACTTCACAATTCCCAACTGCAAAGTGAGGGCTGGTGTCTTCACTGCCGCCCCTAGGAAAGGGCAGAGGAGAGCATGTCGCTGGGTCCGTGGAGCTTCCTAACCCTGAGCAGGAGTCACTTCTGAAGCACGAGGGAGGCGGGCATTGGGCAGGGCTGTGAGCAGGGCTATGGGCATGCGCAGAGCAGCGGGGAAGGCTTACCCGAGTGGTGGCGTCCACGGTGACGCCGTGTTTGATCAGCACGTCTGCTACTGGAACGTGGCCTTCTTGTGCTACCAGATGGAGGGGCGTGAGTCCACTCTGGAAAGAGAAAGAAGTCCATCATCTGGTGGCCAGTAAGGAGCTCCAGGCCACAGTGAAACAGCACTGCCCCGGCCGTGTGGCTCAGTTGGTTGGGCATCATCTCACAAAGGGAAAGGTCGCCGGCTCAATTCCTGGTTGGGGTACACGCCTGGGTTGTGGGTTCAGCCCCTGGCTGGGGTGCCAACCAGCCATCTGACCTTGAGTGAGGTTCTTCCGGCTCTGAGCCTGCATATCCTTGTCTACAACACGAGGCAGCTGAACCGAACCAGAGGTCAGCTACACTTTCTGTTCAGGACCAGATCGTCAATACTTCAGGCTTGTGTCTCTGGAAACTACCCAACTGGGCCAGTAATAGTGAGAAAGCAGCTGTGGCCGACACAGAAGCAAATGGCGTGTGGCTGTGCTCCAATAAAACTTTGTATACACAAACAAGCAGTGGGCCAGATTTGGCCAATGGGCCATAGTTTGCTGACCTCTGAACCAGATACGCTTTATGTACTTTCCAACTGTGACATTCCCCACTTCCAAGATTCAAGATGAGCTTCAGAGCTTTGGTTTCCTTATCTAGAAAATAGGGATTATCACTGATCTATTTCAAGGGCAAAGTACAGATCACTTGAGAAAACAGATGAAAACTCAACGTGACATTTAGATGTGGTGTGTGATTAGAGCCCAGCCAGCGTTGCCCTGTGAAAAGGATAGGGGGGTCTCGCTGGGGCCAAAAACACCATGTTCTTGGTGTTCTCCTCACAGCTTTCTCGTGAGAAGAGTAATGCCCGGGGGAGCTCGTTGATTTGCACACACTCCCACAAGACGTTAGAGAAGTCCTCTCTCCTCTGTGTCCGCCATGGGCCTCAACCCTTGCTACTTTGGGCAAGTGAAGCTATAATCCATTTGCAATCAGAGGCAGAGGGCAGGGCCTGTCCTTTCTCCAGGGACTCTCCCTGCCCTCCTCTGTCTTCTGTTCTCGCCAGAGGCCCATGAGCAGTGCCTCTCTGCAGCTGAAGCCCGAGCAGGCAGGCCATCTCCCACAGGCTGGCCCAGGAGAGCCCCCTAGGTTAGTCCTGAGCCTCTGGGCACCTTGCCTGAGCCTCGGGATAACACAGTAATGTGTCTCACAAAGGTGGTGTGTGGATGAGTGAGGGCGTCTCCAGTGCAAACCGCGTGAGGAAGAAACCAAGAACCCCACCCAGTAGGATGGTCCTGCCGTGACACCTCCCTCCTGGGGGTCACCTGTCCCCACCTGTATTAAGAGCCGATGGAGCTGCAGCTTTTAAAGAAATCTTTAGTTATCCTTAAAATGCTTGCCTTTCTGAAACTGTATTGTGTTCCCATATCACCTAAAGAAGTGGCTCATCATATTGAATGAGTCCAAACATCCAGAAGAGGCACATTCATGGTGACAGAAGGTAGATACATGGTGTCCAGGGACTGGGGGCTTTGGTGGACCTGGGAAGTGGCAACTAACAGGTGTGAGGTTTCCTTTCAGGTGATGCAAATGTTTTGAAATCAGACAGTGGGGACAGCTGTCCATTCCCATAAGACACCGAAAACCACTGAACAGTCCAATGCAAAAGAGTGGATTTTATAGTATGTGAATTATATTTCAATAACACTATTTTTATTGCAAAGAGATCCTTGGTCTTGGGTTGTGCATCTCTTTGAGAGGCTGGTGGAAACTATGACGACTTCACCCAGAAAAGTGCTCACGTGCCCATCCTGCCAAAATGTGTGTGCAAATCCAGGAGGTTTCAGACTCTCGGGCTAACAGTCCCTGGATTGAGAACTCCCAGTTTAATGTATACATTGGTATTTTAAAAAATATCTTATCTTCCCACTGAAAAAGAATATTTAGCACCAAATTACTTAATATCTTCCTGAATGTACCACTGGCCTAACTTTGGGAAACTGTCCTATGGATTTTTATATTGACCATTTTACAGACTCTTGAACCAACCTATTTAGAAAGACTGCAAAGGCTTTGGTAGCTAATTGGCTTAGGGTCGTACAACCTTGGGAAGAAGCAACCTCTCTGAATCTGTTTTTCAAATTTATAAACCTAAGATAAAATCTCCAAAGGGCTGTTGTGAGAATTGCACACACACACACACACACACACACACACACACACACACCCCTCTAATTCAGAACCTGGGCACACGGCGGGTGCTCAATATTCAGACATAATATCTAGCGAGCTAACACAAAACTGTTAATGAGCCCACAGGGCCGATCCGAAGGTGCCATGCTTACCTTGTTCCCCAGGTTGCCATTGGCTTGTTTGGAGAGGAGCAGAGCCACCATCTCTGCGTGGCCTTCCTGGGCAGCCAGGTGAAGGGGGGTCACGCCCTGCACCGATTCTGCGTTCGCGGACGCCCCATACTGCAGCAGACTGCGAGCCACCTCCAGCTGGTTCTGCTTGGCGGCAATGTGCAAGGGGGTGTAGCCGTTCTGCAACAGGAGAATGGTTCCGGGAAGGCTGAGTTGACAACGTGAGCACGTGCCTTGAATGGGGTCCTCCAAGGGAGGGCCAGGCCTTGCTTTCAGTCTGCTGGACACCCACCGAGCAGGGCTGGTGTCGCCTGGAAGGGCCCCTTTAGGAAACCAACAAACCAACCCCATCTTTGTGATCTGGAGAGGCCCCCTGCACCTTCTCTCGCCTCCCATTTTCTGTGCCCCTCTCTGACGGACTGCTGTGCGGTGAGCGCTTCACCAATAGGTGGAAAGATGCAACTAGGCCATCTGAGGAACACCTAGGAGACTAGGTGTGTAAGAAAGTAAAAGATTCCCACTTCCTCCTTAACATTTCACAGAGGAAAAGAGGCAGAGCACTTCTCTCCCTGTGTGGCTGCGCCCAGTGCCCCGCTCGGCCTCACTGACCTCAGGCAGGTGGGCCACGAGGACGTGCGCCTGGAGAGGGACCTGGGGACGCGGAGCCAGGCCGGTTCCACCCTAACTAGCTGTGCAATGGGGACAAGCTATTCAGCAACTTCTAGACTTTCTTTTGTACTTTTTTAAGGCATTAAAGGTAGATAATAACACCTACCTTGTTCTTAAAGGTGTTGAATAGATCAAATGCAATAGTGTGTGAAGGTGCCTTCCAAACTTAAGGCATAAAAGTAATAAGCCTTGAGGTAGGGTCAGAAGATACTGTCAGTCCCCAAAGTAAATCAGACACGTCACTGTGCTCTGCTCATGCGGCTGGCTTTTCTTGTTTCTTTCACTTTTGGCAGTAGGGAGTCCTCAGTGAAGGGAGCAGTGCGTGGGTTTACGTTCTGGCGTGGGCTACTTATCCCACGGCAGACAGGTGACAGCGACAGTGGTCGTCACCGCTGGGAACTGCTTCCACATCACATAAGGTGGGCGTTTTTATTACATACGCCAATTCTCCGAGAGGCTGGCTAAGTGCCTTATCTGATGTCGCACAGTAAACGGGGTAGCAGGTGCCCCGAGCCTGCCCTCCTGACTCCAGGTCCCAGCTCCTTGCAGCAGGAGCTGTGCTTCTCAAACTTCCACGTGTCTAAAGTCACTTGGGGGTCTTGTTAAAATGCAGGTGCCAACTCAGAAGGTCTAGAAGACCCAAGTTCCTGCATTTCTAACAAGCTCCCAGGTAATGTGGATGTTGATGGTCCGAGAGCCACCCTTTGAGTATCCAGGTCCCAAAGCACTCAGGGCTAATGGGGGTGCCAGGCTTGGAGGCCTCTCAGTAGGACCCACGAACTTCTCAGCATATGCCCACCCAGCCCCAGAGCAGACAGCATAAGGCATATGGTCCCCCCACCCTGGCCAGCATTCTGCGAGCCGTCCCAGAGAACTGCGCCTCCCTGCCAGCCACGGTCTCCCCGGGGAAACTAGAAACCCACATTTCTGATTCTGCCAGGATCACTGATCGGAAACAGGCAAAAGAGGAAAGAGGCCAACCACAATAGCAAAACCCCAGTTTTATAGTGCTGGGGCACAGGGAGAGACCCAGCTACAAAGTGGATTTTATGTAGAATGAAAAGGTGTAATTTACCCAAAGAATTAAATTGAATTTAAAAATCTTCCCACTTAAACAATTATGGAAGATAATCCATTTGAGTGTTTCTCCTTTTTAAATTGATTATGGTAGGAGAAAACAGTAAATTCTTCTTTGCAGATTGTTTTCCCATAACAAGATCAGCATTTGGATTACAACAAAGTTAATTAAACAAAATGAATTTTGCATTACATCAAAAGAGAGCAAAGAAAAGGGGTGTGGCCCAGAGGATCAACCTGAAGTTGGGAGCGGTCCCTAAGGGGAGGTCCTACTCTGAGCTCGGGAGAAGTCTACTCAGCACAGCCGGCGGATGAACAGGGGTGAGGCCGCCTGGTGCACAGCATGCATTCCCTGCACACAGGCAACGCTTACTAGGACTTCCCTTCCTGTACAAAGGAGCAACTCGGGCAATTCCAAGTACATTCACGGAAGGGAAATCGAGACCCAGGCCTCTTGGGCAGCTGGGGATGTCCACACCGTTAAAATGCAGATTCTGGCGCAGAAGGTCTAGGGAGGCCCAAGACCCTCTCAAATTCAGAGGCGTGTCCATTCTGAGGAGGGAAGACACACGGGCAGGGACAGCACTCGCTCCTGCCGAAGGGCAGGCTGGGCCTGGAGGTGGCTCCAGCTGCCAGGTGGCTCTGGCGAAGGCTGGGCTACAGCTGTCCTTCTCAGGATAGGACCCGCCTCTCTGAGCTCCCCCCAGACCAGGCCCTGGGGGTGACAAGGACAAGGAGTGAGGATGCAGGAGAGTCAGGGAGAGGTTAGGGAGGGCCAGGTGCCAGTAAAAGGCTCTGCTTTCCCCAAGGAAGTGAGCTCATCCAAAGGCACGCACGCTGGAGAGGGATCTGCCTGAATGTTAAAACAACATTTGCATCAAAATTAGAAAGGGGAGGGTTTGGTTTGGGTGCAGAGAGATTTGCATGTGAAATTCTACAAAATTGCCAGACGACTCGGTAAACTATTTTTTGCCGTGGAAACAAACCCCATCTGTACAGCGTGTGTGCTTGGATAAATCTCTCTTTAAATACCATGAACCTGGCTCTGATTTCTTCTGTGCAAGGAGGGGTGCGAGGAGGGGGAGGCCAGCTCTTTATTTTTAGATGCAGGAGTAAGTCACTTCTTAGCAGGACTGTGGGCTGTCTACACAGTGAAGTGGGCTTTGCTACACAGCAGCAGGGACAGAAGCCCAAGGGGACAGAAGCCCAAGGGGACAGGGGCATCTGGGAGGCACTGTCTGCAGGAGAGCGAGGCTGTACACCTCGGACGAGCCTCCATTCTGAGGAGGCAAAACAAACTGAAGGCCCACACGGGTTTTCCCTGACTCGGCTGTGTCCCCAGGAAGTAAGTAGGTGTCAGCTGGACACCCCCCTCCCCCACAGACCACCCCACCCTCAGCTCCCTCCTAGGAGACAGCACTTGGGTGGGTGGACTCCTGCCTGGCAGAGCACTGGGGTTTGCGCTCCCAGAAAGTATGTCTCTGAGTCTGGTCTGCCCCACCGCATGGTTGGCGTGCCCCTGAATGCCGGGTCTCCTGTGCCCTTCTTATCCAAGTCCCGCTTCCCCTCCTCGCCCCTCCTCCTATGCATGGCCACCAGCCCCACAGCGGCGCTCTCCTCCCAGACGAACGCTGCACACCTTTCGTCCCACAGGGGGCAGCCTAACCCCCCAAACAAACGATCCTCTGTCCAGGTTGTACTGCTCCACCCCCACCCGCCGCCAGCCTGGTCTTACATAACACGCAAGCCCGGCAGCTCCCTTCACCCGGGTTCCCTTGAGAGACGATGACTCTGCTGCCCTGAGCGGCGCAGTTCAGTGCTGCGTGAAGCCAGCACCCTGGACCCATGTCTACCATGTGCCACACAGGACGTGCCTCGTTGAAAAACGCCATGATCTAACAGTCTGAACTCACAGGAAATATGGTTTGGGGGCCCTCGCTTCAAGGTTCCAGCGAGTTCGCCCCCAGCCCTGAATACTTCAAGACCTGTGGCCACTGTGCTGGCACCGGAGAACAAGCATGACCCCGAGTGGAGATCCCCGCATGCGGTGACCTTGGCCAGCGCATGCGCAAAAGTCAGGGGACGCTCGCCGCTTCGGGGAACGCGTTGGTCGTGTAAAAAGAACCCACCTCTGCGAGGAAACCTGTTGCTAGGAAGTGTTACCCACTTCCCACCCCACTCCTGGTCCTCAAATACTGGTGACTATACTGCAGGTAACATTTGCGAAAGTGAGGCGAAGTGTCTGAGGTAAAAATAAAAGCAAAACACCAAAGCCCTTTGTCTGCTCCTGGAACGGCCCTCCCGGAAGGAGAGGCGGGCAGCCTGCTCTGGGCGGGGTGGGGCGGGGCGGGGCGGGGCGGGGCGGGGCCGGGCGGGGTGGGGTGGGGGCATGGAGGCAACGAGACCCCTCGCTGGGGTCCGCTCTCCTCCTGTGCGGACCGGGGCAGGCTTACCCAAGCAGGACTGTGCGGGGAGCCACCCCGGGGCAGCAGCAGCTTGACGATGTCCAAGTGGTTGTGATGGACGGCCACGTGCAGGGGAGTCAAGCCATTCTGCAGGGGGGTGAGACCGACAGAGAGAAGAGCTTTCACTCGGGTGACTTTCTCCCGAGTGATTTCTTTAGCGGCAGGCTGCACCGTTCTGGAATCTGCATCACTTCTTTTATGGAGGTACACTCTGGTTAAAAACCATTCCAGACCCAGTCTTGACAGAAGCCACTAAGAGCATACCAGCTGGACCCAGGGCCACCTCCTCGGCCTTGCTGGGCCCGATGGGGCAGTGCTATCAGCACACTTGCTCAAAGTTGGCCACCAGGTCTTTCCAGAAGGTCAAGGCCTTTGTCAGAAAGACCAGTCTTCCCAAAGGTTATTCTCTCTAGAGAGCTGCCCATTGAAAAGATGGACAAAGTGGGCTTAGGCAAGAGATGCTCTTCACAGGTAGTAGAGTTTATCTTTTGTTCTGGCTTCTGACCCGAGAGAGGGAGGGAAGTCCAAGCTCACCTTCCCGGCGGCATTTGGATGTGCGTCCCGTTCCAGCAGCACCTCCGCCACCCGAGCCTTCCCATACTTGGCTGCCACATGGAGAGGGGTAAATCCTTTCTGAGGAGAAACACAGGCTGTCAGAACCATGGGGAGCCTCAGTGGTCCGCCCTGGGGCAAGGGCCCATGGCGAAGGGGGTGTCCCTGTTCCACCTTCACAGGCAGGGAGGCGTCAGTCACACGCAGGGCACAGCATCCTGATCCCTCCGGAGACCGCGGTCCCAGCCCTCACACGCAGGGCACAGCATCCTAATCCCTCCAGAGACCGCGGTCCCAGCCCTCAGCAGGCTTCCCCTCCCACCCACCACCTGCACCTCCTGACCAGCCTAAAACCATCTTTTGCTCTGAATCGATCACTAGCCCCTTGAGGGCAAGGGTTGAGCCTTACTCCTCCTTGTATCTCAGAACCTGTCTGATTCGTCTAGAGCTGGTGCTGAGCTAACAGCGATTCCCAAACACGTGGATGGAGGCTGGGTGAGTGAGTGAGAAACCACAGCTCGCCGCCTTGCTGGGGCAGAACGACGGCATGTCAGGCTCACAGACAGTGGCCAGTCCTGTGCGTGCCGGCCCTCCCTGCTGCTCCCAGCACAACTGAGACAGCACAGGGGAGCAGGTGGGAAGGCACACCCTGTGCCCATTACCCCGCAGTGACCAGCCTGTGCCAGTCACCTGGGGGACAAGAGGAGAAAGGTTGTACCTTGGTCATGCACGCCTGGGAGGCTTCCTTTTCCAGAAGGGCCAGGGCCGTTTCCACGTGGCCCTCTCGGGCCGCAATGTGCAGGGGGGTGTGCCCGGCGGTGGTGGCCAGGTTGGGGTTGGCATTGTTTTCCAGCAGGAGCTTCACCATGTTTGTGTGGCCAATGCGAGCTGCACAGTGAAGTGGGGTCTGGTCGTCCTGGAACCCGGAGGGAAGAAGAAAAAGAACGGGACAATACTAAGGTTACCTAATCCAAAGCTTCATTTTACAAAGGAGGAAGATGATGTCCAGAGAGGCTAAGTGATGTTCTCAAGGCCACACAGATGGTAAGATGAAGAGATGGAGTTCATATCACATCTCTGAGTTACAGGAGCCCATGTGCTGTCTGTTACAACAACCCCTCAAGTCAGTCGTTACTTTGACGTATTGCCCAAAGGCTCAGCCTTCCCATCTGTGAAAGGGGAATAATAATATCGAGCCCCTAGGACTATGGTTCGGATCAAGCAGATGGTGTGTATCAGAAGTTCCACACAGTGTTTGGTATGTGATAGGCGCTCAATAAGTTGTAGTGGAAATGATCGTCTCCTGAGTCACTTCTCAGCGGACACTTGTCTTTCCCTTTGACACCGCTTTGGGGTCCTTAGAGAGTCTAAACCACTGAAGGGGCGAGGGGACTTCTCACCCCATCCTGCCCCTTCCTGTTTATGCCCGATGCTGAAGGGCTGTAGCGGGTGAGGTGTCTGCGTTAGGACACCCCCCGGGGCCTCCCTCACGTGGCCCCAACAGAAATCAGAGTCCTAACTCCCGACGGAGCCGCTATCACCTGACAGCTGGGAAAGCCTGCTCTTGGCCAAAGCCGTTCAGCCTGCAAACTCAGCAGCCATTCTGACCCTTCACTCACACACAACGTGTGGGAAGCATCTGTTTTCAGATCAAGTCATTCCTGACTGGTTTTCACCGGCCACCCTTTCTTTAAAAAGTTGCTTTTCTTCTTATACTAAGACCTTAACCACTATGAAACCCTGTCAACCCCATAAACACCACAGGCCGGCCGTGCTGCAAAGCTCCTTAGGAGCTTTGTGTCCTAAGGAAACAGAGCTCTGACACAAAGCTGTCTCTGGTCTCGTCAGAGCAGAACCCCTGCAAAGCAGAGCCTGCATGCTCAGTGCATCGGACTGGGAACCTCTGTGCCTCTGGCACTGCAGCCGGGCTTCTAATGAGGATGGATTCCTCCTCACTGAGCTTGAATTGCTTGCATCCCGGGATTCTTCCTGCCTCCAGCACGCACCTTGGCCTTGGCATTGACTTTGGCTTTGTTCTGGAGCAAATATTTGGCAACTTCTGTGTGCCCTGCCCTGGCTGCCATGTGTAGCGGGGTCTCCACTTTCTGTAAAATAACAAAATTATAGATGTGTTAATACATACCAGGTTTCTGAAAGGACACACGCAGGGCTCTGGAGTGTGAGCCTGTGAGAAGTGTGGCTGGTTTCTGTCCAAGAGGTGGAGCTGCCCCAGCACGCAGCTCCTGCGGCCGTTGGCCTGCTGATGCCTGGGGCGTGTGCGTGCGCGCATGTGTGTGTGTGTGGAAGTATCCAAGTACACTTGCAAGTAAACCCCAGAGCTCATGAATGCTTAAAAATGCAAATGTATTCCCAGACAGCATTTACAGAAGTTCCGAAATTATTGTTCAAAATAACCCCCCGAGACTTACAGACATGTGACAAGTTTTACTGGAAAAGCATCAGTACATCAGGACGGTCTCCCCAAGTCTGAAGCCTCTGCTATTCTAAGAATTGCACTCCTGTCTAAAGAGGTCCAGGGATCACTGGCGAAAGCCCCCCTCTGAGCTCCTGGTGCCGAGAACAAGCCCTTGCTGTGCCCATGGGCTTACCACATTGGAGACATTGGGCGACGCCCCCCGCTGCAGGAGGTTCTTCACGATGGGCAGGTGCCCCATGAAGGAGGCCACGTGGAGAGGGGTCAGGCCAGACTGGAACAGACAGAGAGGGGTGAGAAGAGGGGAGACTTTCCCGCTCCTCCAAGGAAGAAACACCCAAGTATAGTTAAGGCTTTCTTATTTCTAGCCGCTCCGGAATGGTTTCCCAAGAGAAGGGAGTTAAATGAGAGGGGTTCATTTCCAGGAGAAGGGTTAGAGGGGAAACAAATCACTACAGCATGATTCTGCCCACGTTTACCATTCAAAAAATTGTATCTGATTTTGGAAAGTGCCCTGACACTTGACACATATGTCTTTGCCTTAGTCACCCCTGATTTGTTCCTAGGAGCAGTCTAGGCTGGCAGGTGCCCACACACCCCTGCAGCCACATGTAGCTACAAAGAGCTACTCCCCAGGAGGCTGCTGGAGGAAGACCACGGGGGTGACCACCCACCGGTCTGCAGAGTCTCTCCTACCTCGGTGACAGCGTCGATGGAGGCCCCTGTCTTCAGCAGCAGCTCCATGACACGGATGTGGTTCTTCTTGCAGGCGATGTGTAAGGGGGTGAAGCCGTTCTGCAGCCCCGCACAAAGGAGACAGACACACAGGCGCTCACGGACCAGCCCACGGAACGCCCAGACCGCCTCGCTGATTAAACGGCAGCCTCTGCCCAAGCCCGTCGGCGATTTCCCACAGACCAGAAAGTCAATTATTGCAAACCACCGAAGAGGCAGGTGGCTCTCGCCATGTGCATCAGGCCCGCTCCTGAGCATGTTGTCTGTAAACCAGCTTTAAAAATTTAATCATATTTTTGGATGTGCAAGAAGAGCCTGCTGTTTAAAGTTTCCTCCAGGGGAAATTTACAATAAAGAGTACTTTTGTGAAGCAAATCATGCTCCCTCTTCCCGGAAACCGACGATCACTTTCAGTAAAATGGATTTCTGTACATCAGCTCCGCTCTGAAGTGCTATGCTGGAAGGTGAACCCCACGAGGGCAAGGTGTTTGTGTGCTTGTTTCCAACTGCCTGCTTGTTTTCCTAAGGCATTATGCCCCCGAAGCAGTGGCTCTCAAAGATTTTGTCCCCTCACCCCAGCTCAGGGTCCTCTGGCAATGTCTGGAGGTATTTCTGATGGTCACAGCTCGAGAAGGAGCGCCATTAGCACCTGGCAGGTAGAGGCCAGAGATGCTGCTAAACATTCTACAGGGCACAGGCCAGGCCTCTGCAACAGAAGAATGCCAGGCTCGACACGGCAACAGTGTTGAGGCCGGGAGCTCTGACTGCCCTAGCACAGTGCCTGGAGTGTGGGAAGAGCTCGATGGCAGCTTTCTGGGTGAACGAATGAGCCACCCTTGCCGTTGCTGGGGCTATTTTGCTGCTAAAGTCTCTTCCCCTGGGAAGGGGCAGAGGGAGAGGGTGGCCATGGTCAGGCTCTGTGCAGAGCTCCGGCCCCACCAAGTCTCTGACCCACACAGGAGGGGATTGGCTTTAGGCCTGAACTCACCTCTACACGAGCAGCATGGACACTCTAAGCCTCTCGGCAGAGGAAGGATGCTTAGCTCAGGCCATTTCACTCGCCCGCAAAGCAGATAAAAGAGCGAGGCAGTCCCTAGGAACCCACTGTCCCTTGCCTCTGGGCCTGGCTCAGATGCAGTGGCACCCCCACCCCAGGTGCACACCATGAGCGCTGCTTCCAGAGCCGGGTCTCCTGGGCCCAAACCCTCCCCTGACCTCGGCCTGTTGCTGGGGGCCGCAGTCTTTAGGGGCTCCGGTCCTGCCTGTGCAATGCCACGCCTCGGGAGCCTTCGCACGCATCGACACCTCCCTGTGTCTCGGAAGTAGAGCCAGGTGCCGGCTGGTGCCCATCGCATAAGGTCCAGCCGTGCAGCCCTGGTCCTGTCCCACCTCAGCCCTTGCCCCCCTGGCACCTGCTCCAATAGCCTCCCACTCACCAGGGCTCTGGAGTTGGGTTTGGCCCCTTTATCCAAAAGGACCTTGGCCACCCTGTGATGGCCACAGTGGGCTGCCACGTGGAGTGGGGTCAGGTGGTCCAGGGTGATGTCATCTATCTCCGCATTGTATTGCAGCAGAAGTCGGACACAGTCGAGGTGGTCTCCCTGAGCCGCCATGTGAATGGGGGACAAGCCATTCTGGGTGAGGAAGGAAAAAACAAGTAGTCACAAAGGCTTTTGGAGATGGAACACAGTGATTCAGGGTGATAACCCCAACCACGCTCTCTGCGTCTTCCCCACACGGTGGTTGGGGTGGCTTCGAGTTCGCGCTGGCCTCGGTGCTCACGCAGAGCTCTGACTGGACTGCTCTCTTCCTTCCCGCCTCGCCCCGGCCGCGCAGCCAGCTCCAGCCAGGTCCACCTCTTCCCGACCACCCTAGACTTTTCTTTTCTGGACCACTCACTGGGACCTTATTCATAGGAAACCTGTCAGGTGTGTGTATCTTCTCTCCTTACCCACAAGCTTTTTAAGCTCAGGGACCACCCCTGGTGTATCTCACGTGCCCACAGTGCTCTGCACTCGCATGTAATGCACGTAGCTCAGTCCTAATCAATGTGGTTGGAATGAATGAGTGATGATAAAATGGAACTCGGAATCCCTCTGTTCTTGGCTCCTAACAAATACATATCACTTAAACTTTTTGTTAAGTGGCCCTGGCCAGTGTGGCTCAGCTGGTTGGAGTATTATCCCATAAACTGGAAGGCTGTGGGTTTGATTCCCGGTCCGGGCACATACCTAGGTTGCAGGTGTGGTCCCCATTTAAGACACATATGAGAGGCACCTGCTCTATGTTTCTCGCTCACATTGATGTTTCTCTCCCTCTCTCTCTCCCTTCCCCTCTCTCTAAAGTCAAAAGCATGTCCTTAGGTGAGGATAAAATAAATTTTGTTAAGGATCCTCGCTGTTTCTTAGACAGCAATTTATTTTTAAAAATTAAAGACAACCATGGCTGTTGTGGTTCAGTGGATTTAGTGCTGGCCTGCAAACCAAAGGGTCACCAGTTCAATTCCCAGTCAGGGCACACTCCTGAGTTGTGGGCCAGGTCCCCAGTAGGGGGCACTCAAGAGGCAACCACAATTGATGTTTTCCTCTCTTTCCCCCTCTCTTCCCCTCTCTCTAAAAATAAATAAATGAAATCTTTTCAAAAAGTAAATAAAAATTAAAGACAGAGGAGACTCATTCATTCAAAAAAGGTTAATTAAATGATTGATGTATACCAGGTATGGGTAAAGCTCTGGGGAAACGGAAGAGAACAGACAATCCCTGGCCTAAGGAAGCTGGAAGACTAGTAGGTAAAAGACACAGTAACAGATACATTGTTGCTATTCAGTACTATGACATCAAGGAAATCACAGTCAAAGCACAGAGGTGCACAGGAGGGTGGATCCAGAATGAGGATAGGAACACAGGGAGAGAGGGCTTCCAGGAGGAGGTGATCCATGAGTGAGGACGGCACCAGGAAGCTGAAAGGAGAAGACTCTCCCAGCAAAGGAAACTGTTTGTGCATGCCAGAGACAGCAGTCCTGGGGAACGCAGGGACCTGTGTGCTGTTAAACACGCAGGAAAGGCACATGTGATGGGGGCGTGGAGCAGGGTGTGGAGCGGGGCCGGAGCGGCAGGCAGGAGCTGCACTATGAAAAGACTATGAGCTAAGGAACTGGGACTTCGCTTTTAGAAAGTGATGATTGAAAGAGGATTTTCAGCAAGAGAGAAACACAGTCGGGCTGCACGACAGCTGATATTCACGTTATGGGTTGAACTGTGATCCCTCAAAATGCACATGGTGAAGTTCTAACCTCCAAGCCCTTAACAGGTGACCTCATTTGGAAACAGGGTCATGCGGCTGTTGTGAGTCGAGAGGAGGTCATCAGTGTGGGGCCTGTTCCAATACGACCGCTGTCTTATAACAAGGAGAAGTTTGGACACAGGCACACACAGGGAAAACACCATGAGCAGGTGCGGGAGAGAGCTAGGCGACTGATGCTTTTACAAGCCAGGGAACGCCAACGATTTTCCAGCAAACCGCCAGAAACAGATCCTCCTGCTCAGCCCCCAGAAGGGACCAGCCCTGTGGGCACCGGTCACACACTTGCAGCCTCCAGAGCTGCCAGACGGCAGCCTTGCGTGGCTGAAGCCACCCGGTGGGTGGGACTCGGGGACTGCAGCCCCAGCACACCAGGCCAGTTCTGACACTCACTGCATGTTAAAAAGGTCACACCACATTTACCAATGGAAAAGAAGAAAGTTCTCAGTAAAGAATGTTCAGAACCACCCTTTTTAGCCCCATTCCAATACTCTGGGCAATATAAAATCATTCCTAACTTGGGACGTTGGTCAGCCTGCACACAGGCCTCTGAGGGAAGATGCTGAGAATGTCCTGACCCGATAATGTCATCGGTGGTAGCAAGTAGACCTTCACTTATCTGAGGCTTTTTGCTTTTATATGTATTTTCAAAGATGTCATCCCAGCAGCCTGGATAGGAAGAAGTGAAGCTCTCCAGGTGAGGAAACAGAGGCACAGAGAGAGCAAGAGACACCCTCAAAGGCGCAGAGCAAATCAGCCACGGATGGAGAATCATAGGAGATATAAACCTCCCCCCTGCCCTGCCCGCCTGGTGCTGTACATCGCTCCCCAAAGCACAGACAGCTGTGCAGAAGGCTCGCATGATGATTGGTCAGGGAATGAAGTAGCTTTCCGGTTTGAATCCTGCTACCATTTTATGACAGAGACTTCTCACAGGAACCCTCCAGAGTGGCCGCAAATGGGCCTGGTTTCTGCTCTGCTTCTCTAAATGCATGTCCTCAGAAAACTCACCCCAGAGAAGGGGGCAAAGGGCCTGGAGGCCCTGCAGGCAACACTGGGGTGGCCTGGCTCCTGCAGCTCCAGGAAGACCTGATTTTAGAACCGAAGGACGGGCCCTCGCTCTGCTTGCTGATGGTCACTGAAAAGAGTTGTTTTGTTTTCTTTTTAACTTTACTCCAGTCTGGCCCAAGATCTGAAGAATTTTCCAAGGGCTTAGCTCCTGTCTCTTCCAGAGCTGGGGTGACATAGACAAGGGTTGATCTAAAGCTATTGGGCAATGACAGCCTGTGGGTCAAACCTGGCCTGCTGCCTGTGTTTGTAAATAAAGTTTTATTGGAACACAGCCACTAGTTTGCATAGTATCTATGGTTGCTCTCCTGCTATCCAATGGCAAAGTGGAATCACTGAGACAGAGACCACGGCCTGCAAAGCCTAAAAATATTTACCGTCTGGCCCTTAGAGAAAATTTTGCTGACCCTGATCTAGATAATAATTAGGGCTCCTGTGTGACAGGCACTGGGGTAGTCACACACACACTGGCTCAGCTAGTGGTATTAGGGTCACTGTTTCTCAGAAATGGGATTCGCTCCCAGGTTGGCCTGACCTGGGGCCCTGTGGAAAAGATGCTGTTTGTGGAAAGGAAGCACGTACCTTGGTTTTGGCTTGGATGGGTGCCCCGTGGTCCAGCAGGATCTCTGAGATTCGCACGTGCCCATTCCGAGCTGCACAGTGGAGAGGTGTCAATTCATCCTTTAAAAAACAGAGTCACAAAGAGAAAGCCCCAAAGGTGCCTATCAGAGGCCATTGGAGAGAAGACCGTCCCCAGCATTGTTACAGCTGCAGAAGCACAATGCTTCCTGAAGGACCAGCTAGACTCCACCACCATCCCGTTACTGTCTGCTGCTGCCCCCTGCTCCCGCTGTGGGCTGCTCCTGGAGGCGACAGGCCCATCGCCAGCTGGTCACCGAGAAACGCCCCACCCCCGGCTTAGAGTGGAAGGCAGAACTCCCTCCCCTGGCCTTACCACAGAGTTCACGGTACCCACCTTGGTCCTTGTTTCTATCTGGGCCCCGCGGTCCAGCAGGAGCCGCACCATGATCACGTTCCCCCGGCGGGAGGCGATGTGCAGTGGCGTGATGCCGTTCTGGAGGGGAGGAACAGAGCCGGTCAGGGCGTGGCATCCTCCTAAGGACAGCACAGCTGCAACCGCACCCTCCCCCCCACCCTGCCCCCCACGCTGCAACCGCAGCAGCACTAACAGCCACATTAAGCCGATCATTAGGACATTTTTCGCCCAAGAAAGATGTCAAAATGTGTAAGGACACAATATGACAGTATCACGGTTAATCACAGTGAGCTGGCCAAGCCCAAGTCTCCCAGGGTCAACAGACTGGGCTAGGAAAAAGCCAGTCCCCAGCCCTCTGGGTGTCCCTCCTCTGCAAGGGACACACGGAGCCTGAGGGGTGTGTGATCGGAATCCCACCAACAAGGAGCCTTCATAGAGGCCAGGGCTACCTCCTCCACAGGCACGTCTGCAGTCCAGGGGGATCAGGCTGCCACGGGAGAGGCGGGAGCACCCCGATTCTGCACACCCCCCAGCTCTGGGCCTGCCAGAAAGCCTCACCTGTGGCGTGAAGTTGACACTGGCTCCCCTGTTGAGGAGCAGCTGGGCCACGTTGAGGTTCTCGTAGTGAGCTGCGATGTGGAGGGGGGTGAATCCTGTCTGGGGCACGACAGAGGGGGAACAACTTGTCACATGCCAGGTACTGTCATTTGCATCTCAGAATCAGCCCAGGGATTCTGAAGGTGTGGGCAGGTCCGGAGGACCCTATACATATGGCAGATTGGGACTGATGAGACCATCTGCTGAAAGTATCATGAGAGTCTGTGATGAGCTACACTCAAACACTAAGTGGGACATTTGTCTGCAAAGCTACATGCATCCCTACGTTCGTGGCCACATTACTCACAGCAGCCAAGACAAGGAAACAACCAAAGTGTCCTTTGAGAGATGACTGGATAAAGATGTGGTCCTGTGTACCATGGAACACTACTCAGCCATAAGCAAAGATGAAACACTGCCATTTGCGACAACATGGATGGACCTTGAGAATATCACGGTAAGTGAAATAAGTCGGCCAGAGAAAAGTTTAGAAACATGAGATTTCATTCATAGTTGGGATAGAAAACTGAAAGCCACGTGAACAACAGGGAAAACAAACAGACAAGATCTCATAGACAATGATGACGGACAGCATGGTGGTTGCCAGAGGGGATGGGGGTGGGGAGGCAGTGAAGGGTAAGCAGGTCAAACATGTGGTGACAGAAGATGACTTCACTTTGGGTGGTGGGCTCGCAATGCGGTATGAAGATCATCTATCACAGAAATGTACACTTGAAACCTATGTAATCTTATCAACTAGTGTCATCCCAACAAATTTAATTTTAAAAAATAGCAACAAAAGAAGAAAACGGATCTCCACACAAAAACCTACACACACACAAAAAAAGCTAGGCACTGCCTCCGAGTGACCCACATTCTCGGTTTTGTGGTTCCTGCGGACAAACCACAGGCCGGCCTTCCCCCAACTCTGCAGGGCCCCTCATCTGAGTGCTCACTTACGAGAGGTTTTAATTACTGCATAAAAAGTGGAATGGGGGGATCTACGATTTGATTTTTTTTTTCAGAGAGAGAGGGGAAGGAAGGGAGAAAGAGAGGAAGAGAAACATCTACTGGTTTTCTCTCATATACAACCCAACTGGGGATTGAACTCGTAACACAGGCATGTGACCTGAACAGGAATCGAACAGGTGATCTTCTGCCTTGAGGGATGACACCCAACCAACTGAGCCACACTGGCCAGGGGTGGGGGGTCCCTGACCTTCATTCAGCCCCCTAAAAAAGTGTCATGACTCCACTGTTCAGTCAGAGGCAAGCCCCATGCCTGGCCCCTTGCTGGGTCCATCGTCATCTTTCTGTCCCATAACCTCAGGCCATATGTCACCAAGTCAGCACCTTCCAGGCCAAACCCAGTGACCGTGGGGTGGGGGAGACTCTGAGGAAAACCAGTGAGAGTCCATTCCCACCGTAAGACAACAAATGAACAGCCTAAACTTAGAGAGTGTAGATCAGCAGCAACTCGAAACGTTAGCCAGCACGTCCGGAGCGCTAGCTAGCCAGGCCCTGATGACCCTCCACCAGGGGGCAGCCAGGAAGGGAGGGCGGGATAAAATTCTGGAGCACCACCTGCTGGGATTCCCAGGTTTCACTGGGCCAGAGACCTGTCCTGCCCTCCTGGACACTCTCCTGGGTGGCCTGGGGCAAGGGCCTTCCCTGCTCCATGCCAGGCACATTTTTCTCTGCGTCCACCAAGGATTCAAAGCAGAGCCTTTACATGTCCCAGTGGGGACCGCAGGCACTGGGGGGCCGGCACTGCCTGTGCACGGCCGGCACCGTCTCTGGGCTGGGCCAGGGCTCAGGGCAGTTACTGGGGACTGATGGTGCGTGTGTGACCTGCAGGTCTCTGCAGTCCAGAGAGCTCTCCCGTTCCTCCGTGGGGCTGCACTCACCTTGGAAAGCACGTCTGGGTTGGGGTCGTTCTGCAGGAGCACCGCAGCTGTCCGGGTGTCGTCGTTGCGGGCCGCGATGTGCAGGGCGGGGAGGCGCACCTTCCCTTTCGTCCCGTAGTTGATGAGGTGGGCCACCACGTTCTCGTGGCCCTGCTGCAGAGCCACGGCCAGAGGAGTGAAGCCGTCCTGGCCAGAGGGGAGGAGGAAAGATCAATTTGCTGTGACCGTAACTGGCCACTCACTGGCTTTCCTCAAGCCAGGACACCCACCTTCACACCTCGGCTCTCGCACCTGACCGGCCCTCGGCCTCCAGCTCTCTGCGCTCCAAGGCCCTGCTGTCCTCAAGCTCCGCTTGCGTGCCCCTCCTCCCCGAAGCCTCTCTTGGCCCCGCTCTCCTTCTCTGCCTCCTCCCAGAACCTGCAGCAGTTTTTCCTGAGCCCTTATTTAACTTCCCCTTAGAGTGTGTTCCCAGTCTGACTGAGTGCTAGGGGGAGCATTTTACTGCCTTGTGTTTCTTTTCCTACCCTCCTCTCACCCCATCTGCTGGGGCCAGGACAGCACCTTAAACGTGGCAAACGAGTGTTCATTTATTCATTTCACGAATATTATTGAGCACCTGCCAAAAGCTAGAAACCGCATCAGGCACTGAGAATTTGATTGTGGGTTACTCCTATGAATTCCCTCAGCTGTATGCCGGGACCCCACGCACTGGCTAAGGAGAATAACAGAATCATGTAATCGTTGTCTTATAGTGTTGAAGCTCAAGAGAAGCCTGAGCTTGAACTTCAACTTCATCACTTCAGCAATGACACAACTCAGGATCCAAGTGACTTGTCCAAGGTACCGACTGGGTTCATGGCAAGAGCCTTCGTCACTAAGGTCCAGCTCCGACTTGTCAACCACACAGCACCACCCCCTCCCGGCCACTGGTCCAGCCGTCAGTGTTGGTTACGGTGCGAGTGACAGGCTAGACTCTGATGTCATTCCCCTGCTATGTGTCTGGGCATTTCTCAAGACCCATGACTGTGTCTGTCACTGCCTGGCAGAGCCGACAGCAGCCAGGATGAGGGCCGTGACCTGCAGGCCGAGAGCCCTCGATGCCACTTCACATGAATCGTGACACACGCCGTGCCTCAGGCTGAGCCCCAGGAACACGGGCCCCTCCCCCAACCTTGTCCTGCCCCTGGAGACCTCTGGCGTGGAAGCCGTTTCCCCAGGTACTCACTTCTGTGGCTACGTTCTGATTAGCTCCATTCTCCAGTAAAAACTTAACCACTTCTAAGTGATTCTCTTGTGCTGCCATGTAGAGGGGTGTGAAACCTTTCTGTAAACCAAGAGAAAAAGGCATTGTAATTCACCCCCAGGGGTGAGGGAAGCTAAAACCGGCACACAATTCTCTCAACTCCAGGGCATGAGGCTCTCTCCCCATCCTGTTTTCATCTAGTCCATAGGCCAATACCCCACCCACATCTCCAGGCACAAAAACACGTTGCCCTTTGAAGTGGTACAGTGGGATTATTACAAAACGCCACCAGGTGGAGGCGACACTCCACGGAAGTCTGTTCCTGCCCTCCCTGCCATCAGTCAGCCTCACTCACCCACTTCCCCTCTGTTTTCACTCCCCATGTCCCAGCAAATATACGGCTTCTCTCCCCAATTTAGCCAGAAATGAATATATTATTTGGCTGGTTTACTGAGCAGGGACGAGGCCCACATGACTAACCACATCATGCTTAGAACGTGCAAAAGTGTGAAAAAATAACAAAGATGGCTCCTTCACTGCTTGGAGACACAACACGGACAACTCTAGACTCAGCTACACAGCGTGTATACCACCTGGTAGCCAATGTGCCCCTGGTGTGACAGGTGCACAGGTGTGGAGGAAAGGCAGAGCCCTGGAGTACAGAGGCCAGACGGAGCCATCACCTGTGACTGGGCGTTGACGTTGGCGCCATAGTTGACCAGCTCCCGGACCACCTCGTCCTGGCCGGCGAGGGCGGCGATGTGCAGAGCCGTGTTCCCTTTCTGAAACACACGGGGGAGGAAGGAGAGGAGGTTTCCCACTGGGCCTGCGTGGGCGGCTGGTGAAGGTACAGGAGCAGGGATGCTGTTTGGGGTGCGCAGTGGCCTTCTTCGCGGTCAGAGCGGGTGGGCAGCACACATGACCCACTGTATATCTCGAGATAGTGCTGAAAGCTCAAGAGGGAACTTCTTCCTGTTCTCCACGAAAACTAACGTCAAAGGCACTAATCTGCTGCTAGCAGGCACAAGATCTCGTCACCTGCTAACAGACAGCATTGCTCAGGACCCACACTAAAGGTTGGCCAGGCAAGCTGGCCTTCTTTGGACTTCCAGCATCTCCCAACCTGTAACTCCTCAGGACCACACGGAGCCCCCAGGGGGCCTGGAGCGCTGCAGAGGAGGAGGCCAGAAGATGCCACGGGCTCAGCACCCTGCACACTGTTACGGTGGCACCCACTGAGCAAAAGCTGGACCCAAGTGGACAGAAGGATTGAGAGAAGAAGAGAATGAGAAAAGTGTCAACCAGAAAAAAAAGGGCAGACATTATAAAGGAGTTCAGAGATAATAAAATGAACTATGTAATGCATGCAAGGAAAAGAAAAATATGAAAGTATAGGGGGGAATTAATAGAATAAAATCTGGCAAAGGAGAATACAAAGAAAATATTTGAAATATTAGTAGGTAAATCTTATGAGCAAGGGTTCACTGAATAAAAGAGAAAAGTCAGAAAGAATAAACAGTGGAAGAAAATGAGAGACACGCTTGTTTTATAGTAAACTTTTTAAAAGCTGAGAGCTCACAACAGAGACTAAGAAACCAGTCAGGTTCTGAGAAGGTGAATGTCATGTTCAGCCTTTCTTATCCGGATTCATTCAGGAATTTAATAATAATTCCTCAGCAGGGTCGGGTCTAGAGGGCCTCTTCTGTTCCAGGAGCCTCCTTGCCTGGCCCCTCCCTGCCTCCTGGATGTCCTGAGGCTGGAAGGCCAGTTCCCCAAGGATGACTCACCTACTCGCCCCCAGGGGACCCAGGCTCAGTGAGAGGTGGGCAGGCCAGGCCGGGTGGGAGAAAATGGGCCCGCAGCTGGACCCATCTGTCCCTCCGCTCCTGGAAGAGCCGAGATCTCAAACGACCTCGTTTCTTTCTAGTCCAGATGGTGTATGGTTTTAACAGGGACTTCAAACCCACTGCATGTGCTCTGGTCGGTCCTCTGACGCCTGGGAGGAAAGGGTCCCTGGTGGACACGAGGCGGAACTGAGCAGTGCGGGGCCCAAGCTCTGTGGCCACCCGGTCATCACTGCCCCAAGCACCCACAGGTGAGGGAGTGGCCCCACCCAAGGTGCCCTGGGGGCCAGAAGGGGCTCAGGTCTCGGCATCTGAAGCATAGCCTGCGGCCTCCTGAGCCTTTGTGATATCTCCTCAAGTCTCCCTTGATAAACAAAAGGGTTCTCCTCAAATCTCCATCAAGATTAAGTGCCAGAAATGAGTGTTTAGATGCTAATTAGTAATTATTCATAGAAGTCCAAAGAGCCTGCCTTTAGAGGCCTTGGCACTTGGGTCCGACTTGCTCTCGGTACAAAGTGGAACAGGGCGGCTGGCACCAGAACCTTGTCTGGTAACCAGGGCTCAGAACTCCAAGCTCTCCATCTGGAAGGAGGAGGGGCACGGGCCGATTCCCTTGTTCCTCACACACTGAGCACGTGTGTGTCGGACCCCAGGAGGGGCGTGGAGGTTCAGAGACACAGAGCTGAGACCCAGACACCCTGCCCTCAAGAAGCTGTGTTGAATGTCTCTGTCACCTGCCCCTTCCTGCCTGAATTCACTCTACGCAAGCACTCTCCCCGTCTAAACCTTGTGAAGGGAAGCCAGTCAGATGTGGAGCCCGCCTGCCTGGGGATCTCGGCCAGGCCATCTGCTAGGTCCAGCCTGAGAGCAGCACTGGTGATGAATGAAAGCCAAGGGAAGACCCTGGGAAGCATGGGAAACAGAGTCCCCTCCCCATACACACACACACACACACACACACACACACACACACAGTAAGCCTCAAGAAGGTCAGGAGTCACAGGGAGAGGGGTTGTGGGCCTCTGGTTTCTCTGCCCCACCCTCAGCAGGAAGGAACACAGCCTTAAAGAAGCAGGAAAGACTTCTTTGCTCTATTTGACCCACCCAGACCCAATGTCTCCATTTCCAGGGATCCCAGAGCTCATGGAAGGAAGGATGGCTGCAGTGGGTGCCGGGTGAATGTGGGTGGAGGGATTAAAGCTGTATCTCACCCTCAGTTTGGATACTGAGCTCTGGCCTCTAAGTGATGGAGACAGCCAAATGGGAAGAGAATGCATTTGTTTTGTGCTTTTAAAATTTCTAATCGCAATTTAGAAACCTACATCGGTTTGGGCTTTTTATTCTTGTTTAAAGTCTTCCTCAGACTTGCGAGCCCTGCTACAACTCCCCAGTCTGTCATGACTCCTCCTTGGCCCACGGTCTCAGTGTCACCTTTTTTCCCCGCCCCCGGACGGCATTCAGAACCGCGGCTGGCTTATAACATTTCTATAAATAACAGAGACGCACCAAGCATTTGCTTGCAAAATAACAATCGAAGGGGAAAACTCGGAAGGAGTGGCAGTGCGGCAGCGGAACGTCTGTGCGGCTCTCGGGGGAGGGCCAGGGGGAGGAACGCCGCCCCGGCCCACGCAGCACCTGTCAGATGGCACGCCACTCACTCGCAGCCAGGCAGGTGAGAGCGTCAGGAGGCAGCGTCCTCACGTCCCTTCACCCGCGGAAGGGGCAGGGGAGGAGCAGCTGGTGTCTGCCGTGGTGTCAGAGGAGAATGCCCACAGATACTCAGAAAACGCAGCTCCGTCTGTTTTACCTGTGAGATCTTTTCACCTCCGGGAAATGACATGAAAATTACAGAATTTTACCTCAAGAGATGATTCTACCTTCATAATATTTTGGTGGTTCACTTCATAACCATAAATTACATCTGTTCTCTGTGTAGTGTTCTCCCCGGTTCTGTGCTGGAGAGGCGGCAACATGTTTGCTGCCTGGAACTGAAATTGAGGCTGACAGGAGGCCAAGTTTAGTAAATAGCGAGAGGCAAATAAGAGGCTGGAGGGACAAACCCAAGAGGAAAACCACAGGAAGCCACAGAGGAAGGAAGAGGAAACAGGAGTCGAGTAAATAAACAGAGGCAATTTTTTTTTGCTTAGTTTTGTGTTTCAATGGTGCTGCCTCCTGCTTAATGAACAAAGAAGATGCACATATATGAGAAATAACACGGCGTCTGCAGCCTGTGGGTGCGTTTGTTTTGTGGCTCTGGCTCTGGACGCAGGCCCCTGGTATCTGCAGTCCACTGCAGCAGGGAGAAACAGACTGCTGGGAGAGGCGCCACTCAGCCTCCGCCCAGCGCCTCCTGTCCACGGCGGTCGGCCCGCAGAGGGGACGGGGCTGGGGCCGACTGAGAGAGACTTGCTGGAGGAGAAGGGCAGGTGAGAGGGACCCGGAGCCCTCTGCAGCCCTCGGGAACAATGCAGTCACCTGTATGCACCGCTTCCTTCCTGGGGGCCAGGCGTTCCATACACTGCACTGTCTCATTTCATTTTCATGCCATTCCTGCCACTAAGTATTATAATCCCCTCTTGCAGATGAGGAAGTGGGGCCTCCTCGCAGGCTAGATTGTTGCTTAAGGCTGCAGAGTACGAAGTATCTCGGGATTTGGGCCCGAGGCACCTGACTGGAGCGGACAGCGCTCTCAGTCCCTGTGTTCGAGTCGAGGCCCCCGAGGAAGCACAAGGCCACCAGAAAAAGGGGCTCATTTTCAGATTTATGGTCTCGTGATAAGGATAAGGCAAAGGCCTACTGAAGCTTCGTAGAAACGGGGTCCCGTGTTTTCAGGTGACTTCGGGGACTGCCAGAGCCAGGAAATGACAGTAGAGACAACAGAAACTCAGAAGCGGGCAAATACAGCGCACCGAGGAGGGCTGTTCTCTGGGCCAGGGTTTGCGACAGTAGGTGATGGACCCGTACACTTGAATGTTAATGTAAGGCTTCCCCATCCCTGAGGGACGTACCTTGGTTGTCGTTTCTAGGATGATTTCTTTGTGCAGAAGTTCAACCACCATCTTCACATGGCCCTCTTTAGAGGCCAGGTGCAGGCCGTTCAGCCCATTCTGTAAGGAGCAGAGAGGCGGGAAGGCGTGGTTAGTGGGGCTGCACACCCTCGGCTCCCGCTGGCTGCAACAGGGCCCCTTCCCTGCAAAGGGCCGGAAAGGCAGAGCCGGAGGGGCCCTGGGTGGCATCAGCCCAAGCACCGAGCAGAGCCAGCCCAGCCTCTCCGGGCAGCTCCTCCGTGGGAGCGTCAGGGAACAGGAGAGCAGGGGAAGGGGTGACAACAAGACCACCACCCCGTGGACGTGAACTGAGTGTGGGAAGCTCTCGCAAAGCCAAGGGGTGACCTTGAAATTCAGATCTTGCCTGGGCTTTCAGTATTCACTAAACTGAAACCGCGTAGCTTCAAACCCCTGGTCCATTTTCATAGCAGCCACCAGAGAAAGGAAAGAGGCAACACCAGTGCCTCCCGAACATGTGTAGAGCTAGAGGTGTATCTAGTGAAATAATGCACTTTGAAATAAGAGCGTATGAAAACTAAATACCACCAACCCCCAGCTAAGATTTCCTCACTGGAAGAATTTATATGAAATAGCTTCTCTGCCACCTTGCCATTTCAAATGTGACCAAAACTGACAGTTACATTTTAGGAAGAGGAAAAAATGGAACAAATATTTTCTGTGCCCAATCACCCATCTGCAAAAGCAGAACTCTCACCAATGAAAGCCCCCACTCTGGCTGGCCCCGCCACGGCTGCTGCGCCCGCGCCATGTTTCCCTTATCACTCTCTCCCTCCTGGCCTTCTGGCGGACGCACACAGACACTTTCAAACTTTCTGGCAAAGGCTGACTTCAGAGTGCTACTTAGAGCCACAAATTACTCTGACAACATGACAGAACTAATGTCGATGAACTAAATTTCATTTCCAGCGGAGGAGTAGGTCTTGGCTCCACACAGGAAATGGTTTCAGTCACTAAGCAGTCTCCATCCCCGAGATTTGCGCCCTGTTCCTCTCCTCCTCCGTCCCCATCAGCGAGTGTCACCCCTTCTCCCTTCCCTCCTCCCCAGGGGGCGTCCCAAGGCCACCATAGGCTCTGGCTAAGGAGAAACACCATGGCCACACAGACCACAGCGTGGTGATGGCCAGACAGAAAGATGAGGGTCCGGAGGAGGGAGAAGAGGGTATGGGGGGATAAACGGTGATGGAAGGAGACTTGACTTGGGGTGGCGAACACACAATAGAAAATACAGAGGACGTATTATAGAATTGTACACCTGAAACCTGTATAATTTTATTAACCAATGTCACCCCAATAAATTCAATGAGAAGTAAAAAATAAAAAGAAAGAAAAGAGAAAGAAAGAAGGAAGGAACCCTGGCCACCAAGATGGAAGAACTTGGCTCTTGATGGTGGGATTTGAGGGCCCCTGACTCACTTGCCCTCAAGCACCTCCGCAGCCCCAGCATGGGTTCCTGGAATTCCTACTCACCCTTTGTGGCAGGGCATCATTTCCAGGAGACTCCTGTTAAACCCAAATATTCTACAGGGAATGGAAATGCACTGACCTTCAACAGATTAGTCCCATTGCTTAACTGAAACCAGCAGAGGAAAGTAACAAGTAATTACTAAGTTAGAGATGCAGGGCAGGTACCCTGTCCATGGTGGGAGGATGGGAGGTGTATACAACTCCCTTTGCCTCGGATCCTCCGACAGGGTAAACATAACAGGTGCCCTGGATACCAAAGACAAGAGTGGGCTCCGAAGGGAACTTCACCTACTTCCTATTTACATCAGCACCGGCCCCCATTCCAAACATACAGAGTTCAATTGGCCAAATGTTTGCTTATCAGCACAGCCAGCCTCCCCAAGGTGTGTGGGGGTGAGGGGAGAAGGGTTGGGGGTGGTAGACGAGAGGGTCCCTCCACCAATGTTTCCCCATGCAAATGCCTGAAAATCTCCTTTAGATTTCCTCCTCTTGCAGATTTTGAACACCATTAAATGTAGGGTCCCAAGCCCTGTAAATCATTCACACCCCAGTGTGAATGAGCTTATCAGATAAAATCTAGGTCAGAGCTGGTTTTGGTAACAGAAAGGGAGAAAGTGATTGAAAGTAGGAGAGCGGTCTGTAGAACAGGAGTCTGGGGAGGGGGAAGAGTGTTGGCTTGAAGGAAACCAGTTCCCTCAAATCCGTCTGCAAAACACAAATTCACTGAAAAGCAATTTGTCATGTGACTGTGCTCTGGGAGCCACTCCTTAGGATTCTACGTCCTCAGCTCTACCCCCCACCCCCCACCCCACCCCCCCAGGTCTGCGCTGAGAGCTGCAAGGTGCCTTATCTGGAAGGCCTGGAGCTGAGCGCAGGCACCCTGCCATCACTCGGGAATTGGGGTGGCTGTGGGAGCCGCAGCAGCTGAAGCGGTGGGCTTATCGCAGGGGACTCAGCGGTGGCCGCAGCGAGTGTGGCGGGTGCTGGCTGGGGGGTTTCGTGCTCACGTGCACTGCACAATCACCCTCCATGAGCATCTGTGGGCCCCGAATGCCTCCAAGCAGGGAAACTGGCAAGTCTAGAAGGGACACACCTCTGGTTTACTGCTACTGCCCTGGGTGGCTGGCCCTGCTGCTGGGAGCCGGTGTTAGAACCTCAGTCCAGGGGGATTCTGGACACACTGTCTGCGCAGGGAATGCTGGAGTCGAGAGCGGTGTTGGAGGCCCTGCATGCTGAGGAAATCAGGGGCCAGAGTAGTCGAGTGATGAGCTAAGCTCACAGAGCCTTTCTGGGGCACAGCCACGTATAGAACCGACCTGGGTTTCCCAGCAAAGGAGGGCGTTTCCCCCTAGGAACTGGGGTGTTTCTTTTCACCCTGCGGTAAAAGCACATTTCCCCTTGTTTATTACCAGGCGGCTTAGAGCAGACGCTCCGTCACAATCGTCATCCCTAGGGGTCTGGCCTCCGCTGCTGGAGCTGCTCGCCGGGGTCACAGTTCTGGTCCCCAAAAGCCCTTCTCCTCTCCCCGTGTCACATGCCTCCCTCTCAAAGCCACATGCTTGGCAGAAGGTGACGTTCTTTAGCACAAAAGGGACCGTCTAAGCAGATCTGTGTCTCTAACAATTTCATTCAGCTCCCATCCTGATCCTGATTCAAGGATCTCTTCCTTTTTCATGATTTTTAATTTTGCCCATTTTGTTTTTAATTTGTTTGCTTTCAACATAGTCACCCTAAGTTATTAATACTGACAAGTCTCTTATGGTGGCGATCTGAACCCAAGGCCCTCATCAGAGCCACAGAGCAAGCCCCTTTGGCACAGCAACGACAGCTGTGTGGGAGATGGCCCAGGAATTTAATGCAGAGTCACACAGGAACATGTATGACAACCATTTGTCTCAATATAACTACAGTTGCAGTCACCTCATGCTGAGCGTTTACTTAATCTGAGCAAACGTTTACTGAGAACCTGTTCTGTGCCAGGCTGGAGCTGAATCAAAGACACACTCTCAGCCTTAAAGAGCTCACTTGAGTAGAGGAAACAGACGCATTAAAAATAAACGCAAAATCATGTGAAAATGCCCCACGTGGCATGTATCAGACTAGAAGGTGCTCTAGAAGCCTTGAAAGAAGTTGCTCTGTCAAGGTCAGGGAAGGTTCACAAAGGCTTTTACAAGGCAGCCTGTGCACAGCCAGTGCCATAAGGTCATTAACAATGGCAACTCGACTAGCCAGTGTCTGAGTTTAAATTCTAAACCCATTGAGGCAAAATGTTAGAAACTGTTCTCCCAGATATCCTCATCAAGTGCCTTCCTCCTTCTTCCAGGAAACCTCTGAATTCAAGAGATACACAGCATCCAAACCCACTGCAGCAGCTTTCTCCAGCAACTGGCCTCGGTGGGAGGATGGCTGGTCCCCAGCCAGCAGCCGACACCACTGACTGCCAGGAAACCGATGTAGTACACACGTCCACTGAGGAGCTGGTATAGTAATCCTAGCAGATGCAGAGCTCATCTGTACGGGAGACCACTTACGGGAGGGACCCAAGGAGTGTTTCGTGAACAAATGCCGTATTTCGTACTTTCTCTTCTAAAGCAGGTTTGATTGATAAAATAAGAAGAGTCAAGGGGTGTAAGTTCCATGAGCTATTTGTTCTTAGCTATAAGTATAAACAGAGATGAACTATATAATAGATCGCCCCTTCAAAGCTAAGATCTGTGTGTTCTGCTTTAGTTAAATTGTTTACTAAAAAGCAAGCTGCTGAATCTTGCTTTGCATCTTTTCATCTATTTCATGTACCCTGCACAGCCGAATGGCAGACAGACTGCTGCGGGGGACCGTGGGGACAGGGAACCACACATCTCTCCCCCCAGATAAATGGGTGTAGAAGATAAGCAAGAAGGAGGTAGAGGAATATGAAAGTTAATGTTTCCGCTAAATTGGAAGCAGGGGAGCAACGCAATAACTAGTTGTGGCCATTTCATAACCACATGCCTTTCTCAGAAAAACACCAGCTTGCCAGATTCCTCTTCCTGAACACTCCCCCTTCTGGGTCTCCAATTCCACGTATGTTACACTAGTTGATAGTATCCCACCGCTCTTGGCTGCTCTGTTCTGCTTTTCTCTCCCCACTCTTTTTTTCTGCTTTCTTTCCATTTTGACCATTTCTCCTGACTGATCTTCAACTTCTTTGATTCTTCCCTCAGCTGTGTCCAGTCTACTGAGGAGCCCGTTGAAGAAATTCTTGTCACCAAGGAAATGGTTTTTTTTTTTATTCCTAGCAATTTGTTTGACTCTTTCTTATCATTTCCATTTCTCTTCTGAAAGTCCCCATCTGTTCATGAATGCTGTCCACTATTCCCACTAGATCCTTTAACATGTTAATCACAGTTATTTGAAAGTCCATCTGATAATTCCAACATCCGGGTCATCTCTGAGTTTGGTTCTGTTGATTGCTTTGTCTCTTGATGATAATTTTTTTTCTTATGTGTGGGCTATAATTTTTAATTGAATGCCAGACATTGTGCGTAGAAGAGCAACAGAGACTGAAGAAAAGAGTGTTCATGCGTAGAAATGGACATGCCTCTTCTTTTGGGACGTGGAGCATGGCAGGGGTGGGGGGAGCCGAGTCAATCCAGTCAAGAGTTGTCCTAGGTCTGGGTTTTGTTTTCACCGTCAATGCAGCACAGCCTTCAGATTCCTCTGCAGGTAGGCTGCTGTTACCTTGGGCCTGGAGTAGGAGCTGGGTGGCAGAGGGTTTTTCTGAGTTCTCAACCTCCCGTCGGCTTTCAGTCGCCCCTGCATGGCTGCACCGCAAACGGGGTCTTTCTCCACACGCTCGCCCCTCTCCCAGCAGCAGTGTGCTCTTCCTTGTCACAGGGCGCTGGGCAGGCCAGGGAGTGCAGTTCTTTTGGTCCCGGCCCAGCTTCAGTCTTCGGCAGGCTGTTGTCTGGACCTCAAAGTAGATTTGGGGTTGTTTTTGTTTGTTTTCGAATTCTTTCCCCTCTCCTCAGTGGCAGCAAAACCTGCCTTGTCTCTATACTTTGTCTGGGGTGGAAGGGTCTTGCCTTCCTCCAGCAGTAGCCGAGGAATACATCCTCCTATTTTGGTGGGATCCTGCCCTTGCCCAGGACTAGACCGTGTCGCCTCTACCTCTCCTGCAGCGGCACCGGATCTCTGCGGTGTCCTTTGTTTCTACTCCTCCCCACGCAGAATGAATTTCTGCCGGTGGCCTGAAGGTGAGAGAGGGCTTCCTGTCACTTCTCCCGAGGGAAGAGCCCGGGGAAGCAGGCGCAGCTCTGTCTGTTCTTTCCCCACTGCCACAGCCGCCAGGGGAGACTTTCTCTGGTCCCCTGACCTACCCCCGTGTTTCTCTGGAGCCCCTGGCGGAAGCTCGTCGCAGGCACACGGGCCCACGCTAGCCTCTAAGAGTTTTGGCTTGTGCGGCACCACCTCCCTCTGCTGTGCTCTGCCAAAGCAGAGGCCGCAGCCCTCTCCTTGGAATCCAGTTACCTCGGTGGCTCTACCACCTCAGCCCCCTGACGGGATGAGGAAAAATTAGAATTTTGTAGAACTTCCAGCCTTTTCACATGTCACGGTGAGAGCAAGGTCCTTGGAAGCTTTTACATCCGACACGCCCGGACACAGAGCCTCTGAGGCCGACGGCCCCACATGATCGAGTTCCACACGGCTCTAGTACCGCAGACAACCCTTCGAGGCCCTTTTTTGTTTTTGGCAAAAATATTATTGCCAAGCATACGCCTGGAGCTTGTCATCTGCCTTTGCTCTTTTTCAGGTAAAATGTCAATTTGGAGGATTTTTCTGAGAGACAATCTGTCTGAGAGGAGGAGAAGATCGCAGCCAGGCTGCATTTGTTTCAACATTTTTAAAAAGAAGGAAAAAAAAGTCATATTCAGCTTGAATGATTTAATTTGGAGTATTTTCTTGTACCAAATGTGAGAAATTCCATTGGCAAAATACACAATTCCAGACATTTGTTCTCGGGAAATTATTCCTCTGTTTAGCATCTCCGATCGCCCCAATTACACTAATTGTTACTAAATGTACGAATACAGTAGACACATATAGGGAATTTAACTCTCATCCTGCCTAGAGTGGAGGATGGTTTCAAACACAAAGGATGTGTGACCCTAAGGTCCTGTGCGTCTCTGGAAATGGCAAGGACATAGACGCTGGTGATCACATTCTCAGGTGGACACACGCCCCTTCCGTTCCTTCTCTCACAGCCACTCATTTCACCTGCAGATGCGGCCGCACACACCTGGCAGCCCCCAGCTGGGCCCTGGGGGCCTCGAGGCTCACCGGCCCCTTCCCACCCCACACCCCGAAACTCACTCTTTCAGTCCCCTGCCCCTTCCTTCGAGTTAAGCACTGCATTTCCAGAGGATTAAGCTAACGTGCTAATGTAGTTTCTAGAAAGTATGATCTTTTTATTCATAAACACCTACTACCGTGTTATGGGTTCAGTTCATCAGATTAGCTGGCTGCCACTGTGCCAGGCTCGCAGGCAGTGGAGCACGGGCCGTGAAGTTTTCATGCAGAAGGAAAGGACTAGGGTCCTGGGAAGAATAAGCCAGGGGCAGCGGCAGAGAAAGCCAAGAAGTCTAAGGACCCAAGAGTAAACAAAAAGAGAGGGACAGGAGAAGGACTTCTAGGTAATTTGGCCTTCATGCAACACTCCAGGTTGCCCATGTGGTCAGTAAAGAGCCAATCAGAAGATCTTGCCCATAATAAAAGGACAAGGATGTACATGTGGAAGGTCATATACGTAGGTTTTTACATATAATTTCCCATTTCGTATTCAGTCAGGATTCTCTTTTAGTTTGTTCTGTCAAGAGAAGATAAGTATTTTACTCTAGGTTATGGAAGTTTAATTCCCTGAGTAATAACTAGCCTGTACATTCATAGCGTCTAGCTTTGCTCTATTATTGATTCACATTTGTGGAGCAAGATCACTTACATTATACATTTGCAAGTCTACAGCCCTGAAACAGAGCAGCAAATAAGAATTAAGCAGAGCTTACGGAAGGAGAAAAACAAAGGATTGAAATGATGGCCATTCCTATTCCAAATGCTGAAATTCATGGGAAAGAGAGAAACAGTGAGGGAAGGAAAAATAAGTGCAGATCATGGAAACCAAGGAAGGCAGAGGAGGTGATGTCCAAACAAGAGATGATGGGAAGGGAAAGAGGGAGACACTGTCACACAGGGCGACTAGATGAGGAAATGAATTAAGCAGCCTTCAAAAACACTACTACAACAACATAAATTCTGATTTCTTTCCCCAAATTGCCTGCATTAAATTTTCAGTCCCAAATGAAATGACACCAAAAGTGAATGGAAGTTTTCCCACCTTCTCTTTTCTTCTAATCCCTTTCCTCCCCTCCCCTCCCAGCTCAGAGATACAGGCATCCGAGGAAGCAGGGCAGTGACCCAGAAGCAGTGCCCTGCAGAGGCTCTGTCGGAGTGTGTCTGGTGTGTGAGAAAGAGGAGGGCTACTCCGGCGTGGTCAGGAGATTGTTACACCAAGCACACAAATAAGTCTGCAGAGCATGACGCAAATCAGTGGGAGTCAGCCTTTCCACTGTGAGCAGGGATTTACAAACCTGGAAAGATAAAAGGCTAGAAATAACCTTGAGGTGTTGGACTAGAATTGGAAATGATGGCATGCTGCCGTGGATTTTTAAAATATATATATATATATATGTGCATAGATAGATGTAGAAATAGTTACAGCTGTGTGCAGACACACAGGGGCATGCAGCAACCAGTAGCAACGGGCACATCGAGTGACAAGATTTTGGTGTCTAAATACTATCCTAGGAAAAGTGGCTGATCCAGGGCTGGGTCGGGGAAAGCACAAAATGACCCTGGGACAACTTGTGCCGTTTGGTACAAAAGGTAAGAAGGTGAGGAAAGAATGTCCTCATCAAAGAATGATGAGGACAGGTCAAAGAACAAAGAAGCCAGATTATTGAAAGGGCCTAATTTAGCTTTGAATGTCAACATAAATCATGAGAACATGAGATTACTACCCATCAAATAAAGTAAAATTCCGTAAGTCTGTATGGGTAAAAATAAATATGAACAAAATAAATCTTGAGGGAGGAGGAAAAGCTTATCCTTCAGTAGAATGCCAGCTAATAAATGTGCAGGAAAAGATGGGGATGGAGAATCCCCCTTTGGAACCTCATGGTGGTAGTTCATACAGGCGGAAGACATAAACCTGTGCCAACGCTGGCGGCCGGAAGTCCAATGAGGAAACAGGGTATTGGCATGACATCAGAATATTCCCCCACCCCCAACAAAACACTGATAAACTACAAAGGAAAAATCGGTGATTTTACAATAGAAAAACCTGGTAGACAGCAACTTCACCAGGTGATCAGGGTTAATATCGCCAGGAGTGTGGTTTCTGCAGTATTCCAACCAAAAATGCACTTAGTCCAGTCATAAGAAAACATCAGCAGACACAGCTGAGATTCAGATTACAGAATGGAAGACTCTCAAAAACACGAGGGGCAGGCAAAGACGGAGGAAGTGTTTCATGTTGAAGGAGACTAATGAGACAGACAACTAAATACAAAGTGTGTTCTGGATAGACTCCTGGGACAGAGACGATTCGAGATGATGGAGATGGAGATGCAGATGGAGACAGGGGTGATGGAGACGGAGATGATGGAGCTGGAGATGGAGAAGGAACACAGAGTGGGAGGGGCAGGAAAGAAGGGTTAAAGGATGGAGGGGGAAAGAAAGAAAGAAAGGACAGGAGAACACTTTCTCATTGTGGGGACAGTTGGCAAAATGTTAATGGGGTCTGTGGATGGTTGTTACATCATTCCTGACTGGGAGGCTTTTAGGGTGGTTATGAGGGAAAGTGTCCTTGCTTTCGGGTGGTGCACACTGAAATGTTTGGGGGTGATGGGAATCATGTTAGGTATAGTATATATGATAGATGGGTAGGTAGGCAGGTAGATAGAGCAAATGCAGTAAAATTGTAATAGAGAATTAGAGAATATGGGTGAAGGAGATGTGAAATTCTTTTACTGTCCTTGCAGTGTTTTTATAGGTTCAAAACTCTCTGAATTTTTGAAAAAGAAAGTGGAGGTCGGAGTGAGTGGTGGTGGGAGAGGCTGCTGGAGAAGCAGAAGCAGGGCTGAACCTCGGGGCTCTGGCTGCGGGAGCAGAGGGTGGCGTCTGAGCACTGAGGGCCAGTGTGAGGGGCTGAGCATGCACAGCCCTCGTATCTGATGAGGGGAGGCATGAGCCTTCCAGACTTCAGAGATTATTCCAGAGTAAAAACCCTGGCGTGTCACCAATGACCGATGACCGGAGAGCAGCCCCCAGACACAGGTGGGAACCGGTTGGCGGGGAAGCCTCTATCAGAGGGCAGGCGTCGGGTTCTGCTGGGACATCCCACCTGCAGCCTCCTTCTGACCCAGATCTCACAGGGCTCCCCAGACACTGCTGGTGGGCTGGGTCTGCTAAAAATACATGATCCTGGAATCTAACGGAGGAGGAGCCACACAGACCTGAAGCAACTGCCGTAGCCCTAGCAGAAAGCATACCTTATCTCCCTTGCCAACCTGCCTCTTGCCCAGGGATGGGGAAAGTAGATTAAGAGCAGAAACAGGGAGGGAAGGACAAACTCGGAGAGAAAGAAAGTGACGCAGGTGGAAAAGAACAAGACAGGCTCTAAGCACTCTCTCTCTCTCTGTTCTATTGCAATCTAAATTTACTGCTCCTACCCAGGCAGCTCTTAAGACTCATAGTTTACTAGATATTCATGAGGAGGAAGAACACACTAATCCTTTTCATTATCTTTAAAAGAGAAGAAAGAAACCCACAACCATTTCAGAGCTATGCAAGGAGATGAATCAACCCCGGATCACCTCTCTACTCCCGATAAAAACCCTGCACAGCCTCCACGCTCAGTGAAGTCCCCTGGCTCAGAGCAGATCAGCCGCAGGCGCTGAGGCCCTCTGGGAGCCTGGAGGAAGTGCGAGCCCAAGTTAATGAGAGACTGGGACTCTGAGGTTCAGCTCAGCAGCTAAGAATATCTCCTGTGGACTAGAAACGGTTTCTATGTCCGAGATCTTGGCATTTCTTTAAAAAGAGGAGAAGAGCCAGACCTTTGGAAGCAGGGCAGTGGGGTTCAGAGCAAAGAACAGTAGATAAGGAATTGAGGCCTCTAAACCGTTCTCCTGACCCATCACTTCACATCCTTAGGCCTCAATCTTTTTCTTTTTCTTTTTGTTTTTAGAGAGAGGGGAAGGGAGGGAGAAAGAGAGGGAGAGAAACATGGACTGGTTGCCTTTGTGTCCCAACCAAATGCACCCAGACCACAGACTGAACCAGTAACCCAGGCACGTGCCCCGACCAGTAGAACCAGTGACCTTCGCTTTGCAGGACGCCCCACCCACGGAGCCACACTAGTCAAGGCAGGGCCTCAATCTTTGTGTCTTCAAAATGTTTTAACTGCTCTATCTCCTAGCTTCCTCTTCATTCCACAGTTCCAGAATAAAACAATGTAACAGCTCTCAGAGAACAATTAAGATACGCATGTAGAAAATGTATAGAAAAAGGTAAGACAAGATTCATTCCAACCTGTTCACAGAGCAGGGCATAGAGGAAGGCTTACAGAACACTATATACAAGTATTTCTGCATAGTATGAATTTTTAAATAACTACCATGTATTGGTTGTATTGTTAAATTAAAAATGACAAAACAATTAAAATCACGGACATGCTTGTCAAAAATGACCAAAAAAGTTTATATCAAAGAATTTGCAATCAAAGTACATAATCCCAGGCAAATTTGTGCGCATGGTCTATTCCAATCAGAAAGCGTGGAAACTGGGTTTAGCATTTCCTCTAATAACCAGAGAGGCAATTTTCAAGATGACATCAAATGCCATTTTCCTCTGTGTCTTTTCCTGTCTCTCTTCAGCACACCATAGCCTATTTCCGGCCCCCAAAAGTAAACTGCTTTCAACCACGCTCCCACGGCACTCAGCAATAGCTCTAGCAAGGCCCTTCATCAGATGGCATGGCATTTATCTGTTCTTGTGTCTGTGTCTTTCACAGACAGGACTTTCTCGGGTTCTGTGTTTTCCTCACCTTTCCGTCTCAGATCCTGGCATGGGGACTGGCGCACAGCGTGTGCTCCGCAGATTCTGCGGAACTGGTGCACATTCACGCCTCCCGGCCCACGTAGTACCACCTTTTTTCTCAGTCTCCCAAGAGTGGGGCTATCACAGCTGGTCCACGAGTGGTCCAGCCTCAGCAATCAACCATAAAGGGGAGTGTGGAGGGTGCACTTTCCTTGCGATGGGTTCCAGGTCATTCTGAGGATGCCCTTCACACTTTACTCATCCCGGGGATTCCAGAGATGTCCCCGTGGTCACTACAAATGCACATCTTTATGTAAATGAGTCAGTCAGTTAACTCTGCCTTCTTCAAGAAGGGAGGGGAAATGAGACCAGTACTACAAGGACAGTCGCCCGGAGGAGGAAAGGGCTTTGCTGCAAGTCTCAAGTCCGCCTGTAGGGTGCAGTGTGGAGACTCCAGGTGCGAGTTGGGAGACCCAGCCTCGAGTTCAGGAAGACTTCACCTCTCTGGGTCTCACTGACCTCACCTGTCCTGTGTGTCCACCTCACAGGCAGCATGAGCACTAAAAGTGGCTGTGCCTGGGGAAGGGCTCTGGAAAGCAAAGACACTGTAGGACTGGGATCTGGGATTATTAAACACTGCGGGTCACTCTGACTCGTGAGGTGGAATCAGCTTACTTTAAGACTGTAGATTGGTCAGTCACTCTAATTAGCAGGATGAACATGAGACAGCTTGTTTCTGCTGAAATGCAGAAGTAGTTTACCTATGTAAAGAAACTCAGAGATAGAGGTTTTAAAGTTCCATCTTTTTCACTAATGCTTTTCTAGTAAGAACTTCAGAAGAATCCATGGCACCAGACATGGGGCATCCAGTTGCTTCTCTTGTTTAACTGCCTACCACAGACCACGACCTTCCCGTGTGGGGGGCTACAGTAATATATTCTTCTTCTCCTTCATTGCTATTCCAGAGCCTCAACAAGGCAGCCAGTTTCCAGAAGGCTTAATATTAACATATTGCCATATTAAGGTGGCTTTCTGCGTGAGTTTGAGGGTACAGGTAAAATTAGGAATGCATTAGTGGATGCATGCCACTTCTATGCCTGTCGTAGTTCCTAAGAAAAAGAAGATGACACAGAAAAGTAACAGGCTCTCTATCTACACTGACCTAGACATGACCTCTGCAGCCTGACCTCCTCCCTCTTTTCCGTGTGCCCCTACCTTACTGAACTCCTGGCTGCCCGTGACCTTCACCACTCCTGCCTTCCCAGTCTGTTCCTTCTGCTGCGTTTTCCTCTCCCCAGTTCTCTACCTGGCAAACTGCTACTATTCCTTCAAAGCTCTTCTCCGAGTCATCAGCATCTCGGCCACCACCCCAGACCAGAAGCAGTGTGAGAGGAGGCGCAGGGAGTTATTCAGCATTGAGCAGCCAGCACGTGGCACATTCAAGCAGCTTAATAAATATTTGTTGAATCACAGACTAAATGAACAAAAACATACTCTGTGCTTGTTCTGGATGGCACTTGTAACCCAGAGTTTCTGTCCTTCTATGTACACTCTGGACTTTTTTACCCATCTCTGAGTTCTTTGAGATCAGGGGATAAATGAATTTAGTCTCTAGCAAGGTGCTTGGGTCCTTGTAAGTGCTCAATGCCTGTTTGTGGAATAAGTAAATGAGCAGAGAAAGTTTAAGTGGTCTTCATAAGCGCATCTCATCAGATCCAAAGTCATAAAGCTCAGAAGATACTCGGAAGAAACCTCTAGACCTCAGCCTCCTGAGGCGCAGTGAGGGCACTGAATGCCATGACCACTGAGCTCTAAGATTCTGTACTTTGGAAAGGTAGCAACTATCACAATCGCCAGAGCCCAAGAAATCCTGATCAAAAGACTTGGTATTTGGTTTCTGTAGAAAAGATTACTCTGTAGCAGGAACTGTTGTTACAGGTACCCCATTTATTTGAAATGCCCCAAACCCTTTACTTTTAAGATAAACAAGGACCCAGCAGTGACAGGGGACACGTGAAAGGTGGAAATTTAGGGAACATCAGCAGGACTAGCACAGCCTCATGCACCTTTGCTGGCTGTGCTTTAGGACTGGAAGTCATTTCTGTTTTTGTGAATGTTCAGGTGGCTGGGCTTCTGGATACTGCAGCCAATATCGCCACATACTCGAGGGGCGGGGCCAGGGCCAGAATCCGAACCACAGTCCTTATCCTGTGAATGCCTGTTTCGCCGTGCTCTTAAAAGTGATAGTGCTTAGATCAAGTTCCTCCAGGGCCTGAGCATCAAGTGTGGGAGCTCTCATCATTAGCGGTAACAGCAGGCTTAACATCTACTGACAGAACTGATGAGCACCTATTGCGTGCCAGGCAGAGGCCTGAAAAAGAGCATTGAATAAAACCAAGTCCTCTCCCCAGAGGTGCCTACATTTTAGTGGAAAAGACAGAGAAACATAAGAGAAACACAGGTGCATCTTAAGTCAGGTAGCAGAGAGTGCTGCGGAGAGAGTAAGGCAGGCTGTGGGGGCAGGGGTGCGTGGGACGGCCCCGAGGAGCATCTGCTGACTCCCTGCCTCATGCCAGCACCGCAGACAGCGAGGCTTCTCTCTTTGGTGCGAACTCTTCTCCTGGAGTCTCGAGTAGCTTTCTCATGAGGAAGGCAAGTGAGCCAGTGTTTGCTAGCATCACAGGAAGAGGACAGACACTAAAGTAATGGGGTCTCTGGCCCCCGGCGTTACAGTTCGAGGTGCCCAGGGGAGCACCCCTGTTGACCCAACAACTGTAGGAGCTCAGGAGAGCCCCAGGCCGTGAGCCTTCTCCACGGTTCCCTTTTTACTTGGCTAACTGGTAAATGTGTAAGGTCAGTTAGTTCACTGCAGAAAGTGTTTTTAAATTGCTATGGCCTCCATAATACAATATTTTCATTTGATTAAGGAACCTAGCAGTCATTCTGGAGATGGAATATATGAAGCTGATGCTGGAACGCGCATAATTATTCAACGTCACCATGTTGCATGGCGGGACGTGACCGAGCTGCATGAGAGGGCTGAGCAGTGAGTTGCAAAGACGGAGATGACTTCAGGCTCTGGGGTCAGGAATGTCTTCACAAGCATGTTGTCAAATGAGCACCGAGCATCCACTGTGGCAGGCCCCAATCTGGGTGCTGTGAGGAATGAGCAGTCATGGACTTCACCCTCAGCGTCTACAGCGATGGAGAAGACGTGCTCAGCATCGCCATGCTACACGGCAGGACGTGATCCAGCGGCAAGGGAGGGCTCAGCAGTGAACTGCAAAGGCAGAGACGACTTCGGGCTCTGGGGGTCAGGAACGTCTTCGCAGTGGCTTTTGAGCTGAGATTAGAAATAATCATCCCACTGCCACATGGTTCTTGCCATGGCAAGAGAGACACGGCCCGGGGCTGACTAAAGAGCCCCTGGTCCCTGCATGTCCCCGTGCTGTGTACGCTGAGACCACCGTGGACAGGGTGACAACACAGTAACCCCAGGGAGGCAAGTCCTCCGCTCCACCACCTCCACGGGCCCCTTATTCAGAGCCACCGCTGGGACCTACCTGGTCCACAGCTTCAGCCACCTGACCCATCTCCCTGCTTCTGTCCCTGGGCCCCAACACTACTCTCCACACAGCACCCAGGTGATCACTTAAAATCTACATCAGACCTCTGACTGGTACAGTTCAGTGGATTGGGTGCCGTCCCGCAAATCGAACCAAAAGGTCACTGGTTTGATTCCCAGTCAGGGCACATGCCTGGGTTGTGGGCCAGGTCTTTGGTTGGGGGTGTGTGAGAGGCAATTAATCAATGTTTCTCCGCACACAGATGTTTCTCTCTCTCTCTCTTTCCCTCCCTTCCCCAATACCTAAAAAATAAAATAAAACCTTTTTTAAAAAATCTACATCAGATGGAGCATCTGTTGTATAACACCTTCCATTGGCTCCCCAAAACCCTACAGTAAAATCTGAGTCTGCATCATGGCCTGGGAGTCCTTCACAGTTTGGTTCTGGAAGTTTCTCCCCCTCCCTGCCTACCAGGTCCCCTCTCGCCCTCCCCTTGCGGCCACGCGGTTCTCCTTGCTGCTCCCCAGACAAGCCCAGCTTCCTGCTGCCCCCGGGGCCTTTCCCATGTCTTCCCACTCTTCCAGGAGTGCTCTCCCCCAGAAACCACACGGCCTCGTTTACTTCTCTCAGGCCTCTCATAAGTCGTGTCCTTGGAGAGGCCTTCCGTATCCACCCCATTAAAATACTGTTCTCATCCACGGTACTTCTCATTAACTGACATTCTGTATTTCATCTTCTCGGTTACGTCTGCTTTCTTTACCGCACGTGGCTGGCACAAGAGCACAGCCTCTGTCTATTTTGTCTGTCTTGCTCAGTGCCTGGAAAAGTAGCTGGCACAAAGTAGGTGCTTAATAAATACACGTGGAGTGATCTCCCAGAGGCACTGGTGGGATAATACGCAACATGCCTCTCATCCCGGTCTTCATCAGCCAATGCCAGCATCTGCCTTCCTCGAATGCTGAATGACTTCCAAATATCTATCTTTGGGTTGGACCTCTTATCTAAGTTCCTGGCTCAAATATCCAATTTCTTTTATATATATCTTCACTTCGATTCCTCAAAGACCTTAGGAGGCTCTCACACAACCCTGTTCTTTCCTCCTCACCCTGTGTCCACACACTGAGTCCCCTCCCACTCTCCAGGTTGCAGTGAAAGGTGCTTCCACCTCCGGAGTAAGCTGGACCTGAAGTCATTCTTAGTTCAGGGCTCCCCCCTCCCCTCCCCCATCCAATTCAACACCGAGGCCTGTGCACCTGGCTCCATCTCCACACCCACAATCTTTACCCAGGGGCCTGATGTTCCCCCCGGACCACTGTAACAGTCTTAACACTGGCCCCTCATATCCACCTCTGGGCCCTCCCAGGTGTCTTCTGCACACTGGCCAGTGTGGCCCTTTGAAGCACACCTCTGACCACGTCACACCTGTGCCTGAATCTGCGGTCTGCTTCCCTCTGCTCTCAGGATAAAGACCAGAACTGCGAACACGGCTTCTGTAAGCAGCATGGATGCTCTACCAAGAAACACTACACAGGCTGTTGAATGCAGAAATACCTCCATTCCTCTTGGTTCATTCCTCTTGGAGCTCTGAAGTACCGCCCCCCACCTCCCCCAGGGCCAACTGCTGCTGCTTCTGGCCACTCTGTCCCCTCACCCAGATCTTTCCTCCAGTCAGCAACTATAGGGTTAACAGGAGGAGCAGCAGGCAGGCACACCCGAGTGCACACACTGTGCACAAACATGCACACCCACACTGCTCGGGCCTCGGGCTCGCCATCCCAGTTGTAGACTATTGTGACTATTGCCCTTGCCTGCAATATAAGGTCCAGCTCGACCCTAACTTCACTTCTCCAGCCTTACCTGGTCCTTCTTGCTCCTGGCACTGCAGCCACCCTGGCCTTCCTGGAACTCTCTGTGCTTTCCCTGCCTCAGGGACTTTGCACAGGCTGTTCCCTGTGATTAGAATGTCCTTCCCTTCCTTCACCTCATTCACTCCTACTCATCCCTTAGCTCAACTACCTCTTCCACACAGTAGCCTTCTCTGACCTCTGACCCTAGGTCAAGTCTCTCTCGAGTATTATAAAATTCTATGCCTCTCCTCCACAGTGCCTAACATAGTTTGGTTTACATACCTACTTGTGTGGCTATTTGATCAACAGCTCTCATTAGCAATGGACTGCATTGCAGAGAACTGAGGGCTAGGACTTTTGCTTTTACTATGAAACCCCTACAGCTCAGCACTCCACACACATGTGGAGACGTGCAGGCAGACACGGGCAAAAGACAATGGGTCTGAAGCATGAATGACGCCCGAATCAATGAAAGCCGCTGGCGTGCACGGAAGGACATTGTTGCACGCAGGTGTGTACGTTTGTCCCTGCGTGTGAACCTGTTCTTTCCTTTAAACGTAATAATGATGATGAAGACGATGATAAAAATGAGCAGACATAATCTGTGCGGTAAGGAAACTGCCCTGGATATTCAGATGTCTCTTACGTAAGCCAAGAGCTCCTCTTTTCACACCACTTAGAGTAATTGCTTCCTATTAAGGCGAGCAGCACACATTCTTTCCACAAAACATACTACTTGAAAGTGTGTTACTTATGTAAGGATCAGCATTGGCTGTATTACCGCTATCACAGTCCACCAGCTCAAAAGATTCGAGCCAAAACACATCCTCTAGCCGTGACCCCAGGACAAGAGCCTGTTTTCATCTTCTCAAAACAATGAATGGATGCTTTCAGAGAGAGGAAGTCTTCCGGGCCATTACAGGCTAGCCTTGTCAACATTATCAAACAGCACCATTGTCCCAGTGGGTGCACTAATGTGTTTAATGAGGATGCACATTCAGCTACTCTAGTCCTTCCCCCATTACCCACACTTTTCACTCAAGAGCAAAAGCCGTAATGCCCTATAAAACTAGAATGAGGCTCGGCAATGCCGGAGCCCCAGAGGCAGTCCATCTGCAGCCAGCTTCCTGCACGGAACATAGCACAAAGACCAGCAGGGCCTAAGATGTGGGGAGCCTTGCGCTGCAGCGAATCCTTACTTTTACTCCCCTCGGACATTCACTGCCTTGCTAGCAGCAGTTTGCTCTTTGAAAGAAAGAGCTGGTCTCAGCCAGGACTGCAGTCCCCAGCCTGAGATCGGAGCCTCCCTCAGTCTCTAGTGGGGCTAAGCACGACCTGCCACTGGCACTGAGCCGAGGAGCGATTGATCGGCAGTGGTGTCAGTGAAGTGCAAATACACCCTGGCTGCCCACTGCTCTCCAGGCCCGAGATGAACCGAGGGAGTGCTCTGAGGAGAGACAGCAGAGGGACAAGCCAGGTGCCCGCAGGGCCTCACCGACAGGAGGCCAATCAGGACAAAGCCGGTCCCCAGGTGTCACCAACATCGTCCAATTTCACACCGAAAATGAGCCCTGGCTCAAGGCTTATAAACGTTCAATTGTCCCCATTTCTGCTAAATGCATTCCTTTGAGAGCTGGCATCTTAACCCTTGGGAGGCCTCCCGAGGTTTGGTGCTCCCCAGTCGGAGACTGCACTGCGGAGAAGCGCGAGTCTGGATTTCTGCAGTCCCGGTCTGCACAAAGGGAGCCAGGGGCGGGCCTCTCCTGCCAGCAGTGCATCCCCAGTGGGGAGGAGAACCATTCCCTCACCTGGTGGGAAGGGGTGGGAACAACTTGACCTACAGCTGTTTCTGGGGTGCAGTTCAGGGGGCCCCTGAGCCCCCTCTCCTGAGCCTCCAGGACTCTCACTCTGCACCCATACTTAGCTCCAATCACCTCTTCCCATGAAAGAAATGGGTTTGCAGTTTCAATCTGCTATCCAAACGCCAACCTTTAGCTCTGCACGTTTGGGGGAAATGTCCTAGGTCCCCGTTGGCATATTTGGGCAGAGGACAAAGAAGAGGAGGAGGGCTTGCCCCTCCGCATCCAGTCTGCAACCTCGAGTCCAGACCACAGGCTTCACCTCCCCTCTGAAGTTCACTGCCATGGGCACCTGCCTCATATCACACACCTACTTCGGTTGCCCATTACATACCACCGGTTCCCTCCCCTCTGATCTTTCAGCAGTGAATTTACTCCACAGAAGACCAACCGAATCCAAGTGGGGTCTTGGCCCTGGGAGAGACAGCAAGTGGTATTTTGCATTTTAAGCAGGGGGCAGAGGGACAGAGACACATTGCCAGTGGGAAAGTTAACCTGCACTCCTGGAATCTGACCCTGCTGGTCTGCAAACGTCATGCAGCCCCTGCAACATGGATGAACCAAGCTACGTTAAGTAAGCCAGTTGCAAAAAGACAAATACTGCGAGCTTCCACTTACACAGGGTGCTTAGGGTGGTAGTCAGATTCGTAGATGGAAATCAGGGTGGTTGCCAGGGGCTGGGGTCAGCAGGGGGTGGGGAGCAGGACTGGGCTGTTGTTGCTTAGTGGGTGCAGACTGTTAGTTTTGTAGGATTAAAAGAGTTCTGTGGATGGAGGGTGGTGACGGTTTCACCACGATATGAATGTACTTAATGCCAGTGAACTGTATGCTTAAAAATGGTTAAGATGCTAGATTCTATGTTATGTGTATTTCGCCACAATTTAAAACAATTTTTAAATGGTTAAAATAGCAAAAAAAAAAGTCACAGTAAATTTATTCTACATTGGAAACTGAATTAGCATGTGCATCTGAACAACTTCATGGGCCAGCAAGAACGAATGGAAGTCATCCTACCCAGAAGCCAAAGCCACACCCCTCTTCTTTTTCTAGGGGGTGATGTCCTCTGCTGGGTCAATTCCCAATCTCGGGTCTGACTCTGCCCTCTGATCAGTCCGGCGTGCATTCTGTTTCCTTACCACCCCTCCAGAAACCAAGCCCCTGTGACTCAGCAGCAGGAATCTCCAGAGAAGCCGTTCCAGCCACATTGGTTCTGAACCTGAGCCCGCCTCGCCTTTGTCAACCCCTGTGAGCCAGTCCCCATCACTGTTTCTTGCTCTGCCTGAAGAGAAGCCTCAAAGGCTGCTGACTGACAAAGGAGATTTAATGTCACCGCTGACACAACATACTTCAAAGCCCTTCCTCCTGCCCCCTCTCAAAGACCACATATTCTAAGACCACAGCAGGGACCAGTGGCAACTTCTAAGAGAAGAAGCCGCAGGGGATGGAGCCCGGGCCAGCCCACACTGTTCAGGCACCAGCCCTTCTCCGTGGGGCCCTGGACTGGGGCAGGGATGTGAGCACCAGGGTTAGAGCCTTCAGCAGGCGGGAGCCGCTGGGGACTTTTGAGGCCACCGGGGAAAGGTTAATAGAAGCGACTGACACTCTCTGGGAGCGGCATCAGGCAAGAGCCACTCTTCAGAGACCACACGCTGTCCCCATCCCACTTACCTGGTTACAGGTGTTAATGTCTACCCCATTCCGCAGGTGATCCAAAGCTTTGTCCAAGTTACCTGATCTTGCTGCCCTGAGAAAGCTGGTAGCAGCATCGGCCTGTGGGGAGAAACAGCAGGCTGTGAGTGTGTTCTGGGTGGCAACTACCTTGTGGTCCCTTTTAAGGTCAGGGCTGTCCAACAGGGCCGAGGTCATGGTGGCAGCCTCGCACCCCGCGGTTATGACACCCTGGTGCCCACCACAGTGCCCAGGTGTGGTACGGGCCCAGAGCCCGTGGCCCGGCTGCTCTGGGGTCCGTAATGCCAGGCTGCCTTCAAGCCCAGCCTCCCTGCCTTTTGGTATTTTTATGAGCAAACATTCTTGGCTGGGACCCAGGAGGCACCAGCTTTTGAGAGTGGACTCCATTCTAAGGCTGAATGCCCAGCACAGCCAGGTGTCTTGCTGCTTTGATGTCTCCAAGGGCTCTGTGTCCTTATAAAGGGCCCATATCACTAGCCTGTGGCCCCGGTGAGCCACGGTGCAGACGCCACAGGAACCAAACACGTGCTCCCTGCTGCTATTTTGTGGTTTTGCTTTTTAAGTAAATAGCACATAGCGCTTACTGTGCACAAAGAACCGTTGTCAGCACTGCATGTTTACACACGCGCAGACACGCATTCGATCCTCACTGACAACACCCAGGGTGAGCACTGTTGTGGCCCCCATTGTACAGATGAGGGAGCCAAGGCACGGGGAGCTAGAATGGCTTGTGCAGGGTCACGGTGCAGGTGAGAGGACGGCCCGGAGTCCGAAGCAGGCTGTCTGTCTCTGAAGTCAGTGAACTTAACCTCCCTGCTCAGTTGCCAGCTTAACATGCACTTTAACGCACAGGTGCCCTCATCCGGAATGCGGGTAAAGCACTCTGGATCCACGGTCGTTGCTCAGCCCGTCACACCAGCCTTTCAAACATTTGTCTGTATTGAGGACGAGTGGCTGCCCTGACTGGTGTGGCTCAGTGGGTCATGCATCGACCCATGAACCAGAAGGTCGCCAGTTCAATTCCTGGTCAGGGCACATGCCTGGGTTGTGGGCCAGGTCCCCAGCTGGGGGCGTGCAAGAGGCAAGCAATTGATGTTTATCTGGTACATCGTTGTTCCTCTCCCTCTCTTTCTCCCTCCCTTCGCCTCCCTCTAAAATAAATAAAGTCTTTCAAAAAGAAAAGGGTGAGTGACAGCCAGAGAGAGTGAGTGCTGGGACAATAAAATAAAGTCGGGGAGTGCAGACAAGTGCAGTGGGAGGGCCCACGACTAGAGAGGGCCCTGGTGGCCCGGAGCAGCCCCCCTGCATGTCGCTGAGAGCCCTGCGTTATCAGGTGCCCCTGCTCCTGTTTGCTGATCTGTAAGCCAGGGAGGGTAGGGCCTTTTGCATGCCCTTGCTGTGAAGCCAAAAGGAAATAATATATGTTATGATAATTATTGAATATGATATCAGCACAAGGGCTGAGCGCTGTGCTCAGCACATGCGCCCACTCCGGTGGAGTCTGACGGGTCAGAGTTGTCGCCAGACAAGCCATGGGTGAAGTGTGTGATGCCATTCCGCCAGAAGACCTCCCTGTGCCTCATGGTTTCTTCTCCCCTTGGGGACACTGTCTCCCCCTTCAGGCACTGTCCTTGGAGAACATCCTACAAGAGGGGGCTGAATGGTGGCCCCCAAAAGATATGTCTGTGTCCTAATCCCTGGACCTGTGAGTGCCACTTACTTGGAAAAAGAGTTTCTGCAGATGTACTTGAGTTATGTGTCTTGGGATGAGATCACCGTAGATAACCTAGGTTGGCCCTAAATCCAGTGGCAGGCACCCTTACTGAGGACAGAAAAGGAGGCGCACAGAGGAGAAGGGGATGTAAAGATGAGGCAGAGACAGAAGGGATGCGGCTGCAGGCCCAGGAAGCCAGCAGAAGCTGGAAGAGGCAAAGAGCAGACTCCTCCCGAGCACGTCCAGATGGAGCACAGCCCTGCCCGTACCTTGATTTAGACTCGTAACCCCCAGACCACGAGGCAATACATTTCTGTTGTTTCAAACCACTGAGTTTGTGGTAATTTACGACAATGGCCATAACTCATACATGTGTTAACAATGATCATCCCTAAACACGGAAGACTCAAAATCTATAGCCAGCAATCTCAGTATTGTACAAATGAAACCCCAGTCTCCTCCCTAAACCAGGGGTCCATGCCTTTGCCAATTACACAGTTAATCTGGGGCACGAAAGATCCTCCTGCCTTACAGACACTCCTTCATAGTGAGGGCAGCCCCGGCCCTCCCACTCGCCACCTCAGGCCTCCACAGTGCTCTGGAAGAGCCTCTTCCTTTCTCTGCCTCCCCCACCCCTTCCAGAAAGTTCTGCGTCTGCCTGTTCACAAGACAGACCCATCTCGATCTCACTGCCCCCAACACAACAGGGGAGCCCCTTCTGCATCCCCACCACCACTCTGCTGAGGCATTCCCCCGGCTGTCGGCCTCCAGGGCCACGCCCCGGTCATTCCCAGGCCCAGAAGCCCTCCGCCACTCTCCTTCGCCGACTCCAGCCTTTCCTTTCCTCCAGGCGTGCTCAGCGCCTACCTCCTCTGTGATGCTCAGTGTCTACCTTCTTGAAATCTAGAAATGGGAGCTTGATCTTTGATTTTTAAAATGTATTTTAGATACATCTTTCTCAAGTGATTTGATTTATGTACGTCTTCTCTCCCCAGCCAAATTATTCATTCTTGGGGACCAAATCTTCTACTTCTTTTGAGTCCTTCCAAGAATGAAGCATCTACCAGGCCAAGACCTCCCTTGGTCTAAAACTCAGGGCACCCCATGTCCCCAGGGTCCTCAGCAAGGTACCTGTGCGGGAGGACACACGTCATAAACGAGGATCCATCTGTGGGATTCCTAGGGAAATCAGACGAAAGGTCTAGTCCCTCGGGGAAGTGTCTGTCTGTGCCTGCTGATTCAGAAATCCTGTCCACAATTATGTGTGTGCATGCATTCATGAATATATTTTTTCTTATATCCAACTATTAGGAAAAAATACTACATTATTCCCCGAGAATGAGAGAGTTAGAGAGACATACCCCACCGATCCCACCTACCCAAACTACCTTCTGTAGCGGAATAATAGGATTTGGGACGAAAACCTGAGCACGGAGGGTAAACATAGACGCAACATCGGTTCATGAGACTGTGAGGCTGTTTGACGCCCTGAGCCCAGGAAGGGGAGGAGCGCACTGTGTCTCTGACAGACAGGCAAGCACGTAGCCAGAGGGCAAGGGAAGCCCGGCCCGGACGAGGCTGGAGAGGGCTAAACAGTTTCTGCAGTGTGTGGACGCCATCAGGAAACCGTGACACCATTCCCCGTCACCGAGCAAGTGTATTTACAGTGTAACATCTTTTAATCCTCACCACAGCTGGTCAGGTAGGTGTCATTGTTGCCCCCATCTTAGGGGTGACGAAACTGAGGCCTGGAGAGGTTCACAACTTGCCCGAGTTCTACAGTTAGTCACCAGTCGGGGAACCTGCCCAGGACCCCTGGACTAAAGCCTGCGCCTTTCCCCTGCCCTTGACCCTGAAGTGCATTCTCAGCGATTTCAAACCTGAGGGTGTCTCGACAACCGTGACAGATTGTAGAGCTTAGGATGGACCGAGTGCCTTTGCCAATCAAACCGCTGATCCAGGGCAGAGAAAGGGTAGCAGCAGATCCCAGCTCTGACCCCTGAGTCCTGTGTTAAGGCCGAGACAGGCCCTTGAAAAGGAGTCATCTTGTCCCAGTCCTTCCTTCACTGATAATAAAACAGGTGGTGGGAATAAGGACACAGTGAAGGCCACCTAGACAGTAAGAAGTGGGGTTCTGTGGCTAAGGCTTTTTCATTTTCCTTTGGGTCTCCTCCAGGCCTAGAGTGGGCAGGACACCAGCAAGATGCCCTGGGCATCTGACAGGTGAATTGTGGGTCATGGTGTCTGTCACTCCCACCGTGCCTCGCTCAGTTTAACTCTACAGTATATTGACCGAGGCTCTACTGCAAGTTCAGGATGCTGCTAGGGCAGGGGGAGAGAAAAGATAAATCAGAGTGTTGGTCCCTGACCTCGTGATTTGACAAACAAAGTGACTCGGTTATAAGGGGGTCCCTGGTGCAGGCAGCGCCCATGGATTCACTCTGCAAGCACTCGCTGAGCCCCACCGAGGTGCTGGGGATAGTTAAGCTCCAGAGCAAATGGCCTTCATTGAAATATGAAACCCATTTTCACCATCTTGCTTTTCTGAGCCTGTACTCCCCATCTACCTAATTCGACTACCTCCAGTTCAGTGACCTGTCTCAGGCGCAATTTCCTGATGCTTCTAGGAACAGCCTGTACCATTCAATAGGGCAGAAAGACAGTCCAAAGAATCCAGGATATTCCTTTCAGAATATTTAGCTGAGTAAATACTAACCAAGAAAACACCAATGGCAACAATAACAAAACATGAACCAGAGTATCTCTGGGCTGTGATAAATCGGAGCAGTGTCCCCGGCCCCCTCGGAGCCCCACTGTCCCCGCGGAGGCAGGGCAGCCTCTGAGAGGCCTCTGCATGAAAGGAGATGAGAGGACCTGCAGGCGGCTCGCCCTGTGCCCAGAAAATCCATCCAGAGTGGCCCTAAATCCTGTGTCACCACCGAGGAGCTGCCACGCCCTCTGAGCATCCCACCCACCAAGGCTGCCCACTTGTGTCTCTGCCCCTTCCTCATCTTGAGCTTCATTTGGACCTAATTTTACCTGTGAGAAAGCAGCTTGTACCTGCACTGAGGAGAGGAGCGGGGTATGCATTTGGTTGCATCCCCTGCTGGTTAATCCATGTGATTTCCCTGAACTTTCTTTCATACTAACATGCAGGTGGGGCAAAAGGAGGTTTACAGTTGTGATCACGCAAAATAATAGTTTACTCTTGTGTTATTTTTTATTGTGGTATTATTTTCCATATGAACATCTGTAAACCTACTTTTGCTTCACCCGGTAAGTTTTATAAAGCTCTTACTGTGTGTTGAGCACTCTACTTCAGTTAATTCATTTGGTCCCCCCAATAGTATCACGAGGCAGGTGCTTTTATTGTCTCCTTTGTCCAGATGGGGTAAATGAGCCAGAATGAGATTAAGAAACGTGTTCAAAGTCACACAACTAGTACCTGGCTTGGCCAGGACTGGAATCTAGGTGGCCTGCCTCTGGGGTCTGTCTCTTAGCCCCACTGCTGTCCTGCCTCCTGGGCCAGTCGCTTTCTAGTGCCCAGAATATTCCTCTCCAGTTCTGCTCCGGCTGGAGGGGCGGAAATGTGCCCACTTCAGCCCTCACTCCAGGAGGAAGCGAGGGGAGGAGAGAGGAAGGGAACAGATCTCCTCTTGGTGCTCCAGTTGTTGTAAGGGCTGCTCAGGAAAGGGGAGGTGAAGCCTTGGTTACCTGAGACGCCCAGACTATTATTAAACTTGCACTTCCTGAGTGGGGTGACATGAGTACAGCATACAGAAGTGGCGGAGGGGCTCCAGTGTCCTGGGAGGGGCGGGCCGGACGCGTGCTGCTAAATGTCAGTGTGCCTGTGACACGGGTGCACTGAGGGCTTCAGAAACACATCCCGGGTCCCCTCTGGGAAACTGCCAGGCGCAGTTCACTCTCAGGTCGGCTCGGAGAGTCCCAGGGCCTCCTCACACCCTCCCTGGGGCTTGAGACAGCCCAAGATTTCCCAGGACGGGTCGAAACTGACTTTTTCAAGGTCTTTTAGTGCCACACTCTCATCTCAAAAGATGAATGGGAACTGAGCTATTATCAATTTCTGTAAACAGCGATAAGGCAGTCTCTTTCCCAAAGGGTCTTGTCTGGGCAAGATGCAGTTCCTTGAACAAAGTCATTGTCGGAATTCGCAGGAAGAGGCTCTAGACCCTTGTGCGGCGGGTCCTGCAGCACACTCAGAAGACTAAGTACAGCAGGCAGCGTTCCCATGCAGCGGCCTGCTGGTGGCGGGGGCCGCCCTCCACGTCTGAGCGCTCCAGGACTCCGGCCTGGAATCCCCCGAGCCCACGGCAGGCCTCCCGGGAAGAACAGTCGGCTCCTGCCAGCTGGCACACCTGTGTAGTGTGCCTCTATCCCATTGACTATGGAGAAACGGGATTGAGCCCTGGGCCAGGGTGTGTGTGTTTCATTTGGGTTCTTTCCTTCCCCCACCCAGAAGTTGTTCTTTAAAGATTCACAGAGTGTCCTCAGCCCCCCAATCAGACTAGCACCGGCCAAGATAAAATGAACACATTAAAGGTGTCATTGAGGAAACAATGTGTTTGCAGGGGGGTCCTGGGTGGTTCCCTTATCATTTCCCAACACAACTGTGAGGCCTGGGAACCCCTGGCCATGCCTTGTGCTGTCCCTGCCCGGGGCCTTGGAGGCTGCGAGATGCAGGGACGTGGGAAAGCCAGGGTGGACCTTGATGTTGGGAAGACCTGTGTGAATCCTGCTCTGCTACTTGATGCTGTGCCCGTTACAAGTTTCCAAACCTCAATTTCCCCGTTGCTAAAATGGGATGATTCACAGCTTGCTGGGGGAGCTGTGAGGATGACAAGGTACATGGAAAACGCCAGGCTCCTGGGCACACAACAGGTCTGTCTTCCTCTCGCCCCATTCATTACCTGCAACCTTTGGACCTCCGCGCCACGGTGCTGCTAAGGTTTAGGGGTCAGGAAGGTGGTGGAAGGTGGTGGGCGAAGCAGACCTTTCTCTGGCCCAGGCCAAAGCCGGGGCATCTCCTCTGGTCCAACTGGGTCCCTGTGAGGGGCAGCCTCGAGACTCCACAGCAGAATCCAATTGGTGGGACTCTCCTCCCGGAGTGAGGGGGACGTGGCCTCAGCTAGGGCCCCGCGCGTCCCGGGTCCCCTCTGGGAAACTGTGCGGAAGCTCCGCGCTCCCGCGTGCGCCGCTGGCCCGCCCAGGCCGCCTCCGCCGCGGCAGCCTCCGAGCCAAAGGAATTTTCCCCTGGATTCTGCCTGAAGCCTCAGCGGCCGCCCGGAGCGCGTCCCCGCACCCTCTCGAAAGTTGGCGCTCGCGGAGCCCGCAGGAAGGGGCCCTGGGGCCCGCACCGCGCACGGCAGCCCCCAGCGCGCCCAGCTTCCCGGCCCAGCGGCCGCGGACGGCCGGTCGTCACTCACCGCAGAGTCTGGACGGGACCTGCCCTGTCTCGCTGCCATCGTCCGGCACCCGCGCTGCAATCCGAGCCCGGCTCCCTGCTCCCCCGCCCCCGTTATCTGCACGGCGGCGCAGGGAGCGCCAGCAAGTTACGCGGCATCTGGCTAAAAATACAGGCTCCCCGCGCTGGGCTCCGGCTCCTCCGGCACGGACTCTGCGCCCGCCCGCCCGCCCGCCCTCCAGCCAGCCACTAATGGGATCTCTTCATTTTCTCTCCATTATCATGTCAGATGGGAAAGTTAATGCGAAGCGATCTCCGGAGGGAAGGCACCTGCTGCCAAGCCCAGAGGAGGGGGTGCGTTGGAGGGCGCGGTGGGGTGGGGTGCGGCCGGAGCTGTAGGTGCGGGCCCGGCGGGGAGCCGGCGCCCTGCCGCCGCAGAAGGAGGCACACACGTCCAATGGAGGTGAGGAGCTCCCAGCTGCATGGCGCTCCCGCCCGGCCTTCCGCCACCACTGCCCTAATGAATGGGCCCCGGAGCCTGAGAAGGCTGCCAGGGTGAGCTCAGCAAAGTCTATTTACGCCCCGTAACCAATTTGCATGTTTTGAGCTCTTGCATCGTGTCCCGAGATCCTAGCTAATCAGCCTCTTCCAGATTCTGCCGAAGAGCAGAGACGCGAAATGTAGCCGAGAGGCAGGACGCAGATCTGTTACTACCATCTCCTTCATCCCTCACGTCTGCGAGTGTTAATGAAATATCACCCGGGGCTGGAGTCAGCTCCCGGCTTTCTGCCCCAGGACCATCCTCACCTTTTCCTGGGGTTATCTCAGGGGCAGATGCCAGGACTGGCCAAGTCTTGGGGGGTGACATCAGGAATTGCCAAGAGCAGACTCAACACCGAGTCATGACAAATAGGCAGCAAAGCCATGCGGGGTCCCTGGACCTCTGCCAGTACTGCTGGTTCGGATCATGGCTGTTCCGTATTGTGGGCCTGGCTGCCTGCTCTGTGCGAGTAGCAGTCTAGATGCAGTACCAGCACCTTCTTGCCACCCCTCCTGCCCTGCCTCACGGGAGAGTAGAGCTGTATGCTGCTGTGGGATGAACACACTGAGCGCCTGAGGTGACGGACAGATCGAGCTACCTCATTTAACCCTCACAGCCGCCCCTGAGGTAGGCAGCGCTATGACAGTGGCATGGACAGAGAAACTGAGTGCAGAGAGGTTAAGAGTCACGACCAAGGTCACTGATAAATACGGGGTCCAACCGGCTCACAGCCCTTCCGTGAATAGCACATCCAAGATTCCTAACAAACATATATGTGCTCAGGGCAGGGGAGAGATGATGTGGAGGATGTTCCTGGAGGGAAGAAAAAACTGAGAGTGTTTTCAGAAGTAAGACACCATTCCACATTAGGAGAGAGTCCTGAGTGAGTGGGACAAATAAAGATCCAGAGAAAAGGTCAGGGTGTTGCCAAAAAAGAGTGATCTGAAGTGTATACAGTGCCACTAACCCTCCCTATGTGGGTGAAAAACTGGTATTTAAAGAGAGCAGCATTGGCATGCTCCAGGCCTGAGACCCTCAACCCATCGGGGGGTGGATTTCAGGGCAGGCGACCCCTGCAAGTGGGCTGCAAAACACCCACACCAATGCACCAAAGGGCAGGGTGTCTGGGTGCGGGAAGCCACTGCAGCCCCTTCTCTTCCCACGCACACGTGTTTAAAACACAGGTTATCCTACAGGTCTCTTACCCCATGCCTCTCAAGACTGCCTCTCAGATCTGCTCAATCCTCTACACTGAGAGCTTCAATTAATAAATTATGGTTACTGGAACAGCCCTGATCATAGCCCAGTGGAATATCCCAAGGGATTCTAAAGCACTGTTCCAACATTAATATTTAGAGAAAGGGAGTAAATGCCTCGCTCAGATGAAAGATGAATAATATGCATAATACTGTCAAAACACTGATATAATTGATTTACTCAATGAGCTGAAAGAAAGACTATTCTTTAACAGCTATATTGACATATAATTGACATACTATAAATCACATATTTAAATATATAATTTGGTAAGCTTTGATATTATGTATCCCTCCCCCATAAAATTATAACTACAATCAAGATAATGAACCTCCACAAGTTTCCTCCTGTCCCTTAGTAAACCCTCCCTCCTGCCAGTTGGCCCACATCCTTGTCAACACTTGCTATGGTCAGTCTTAATTTAGACATTCTGATAGATGTGTACTAGCATTTCAGTGTGGTTTTCATTTGCACTTCCCTAAGAACTAATGATGTTAAACATCTTTTCAGGGGTTTGCTTGCCTTCCACATATGTATTTAGATTTGTTGTTTTGGTTTTTGTTTTTTGGGTTTTTGTGGCAATGTATCTGTGTTCAAATATCTTGGGCATTTTTTAATTGGGTTGTTTGTCTTCCTATTATTGAGTTTTGCAAATGTCTGTTTTAAATATGAGATAAACTGAGATCTTGCAAGTAAAATGAAAGGTTCCAAGTTAAATAGCAAAAAATTCCAAGTCGAAAATCAGTATGCAGGTCTTGTAACTCCTAAGCCCAGCACTCTCTATACCATACAACACTACAGGCTATGTACGATCGCAGAGAAAAAGAGGAGATGGTCACAGTGGGCCAGAGCTGAGTGCGATCCGTAGCACTGGGCAAGAACTGGAAAAGACGCTGAGGTGTGACTGGAGGACTTGAGTGCTCAGGATGACCAAGAAATCTTTTTTTTTCTGGTAAAGTCTTTTTAATGGTCTTCATTTTACAAACTGTCAAGATGACAGTTTTCATTGTACTTGCTTTATCTCTTTTCTCTTTAGAATTTTTTTTAAATTACAGTTGACATCCAATATTATATTAGTTCCAGGTGCACAGTGGTTAGGCATGTATGTCACCGATAAGTCTAGTATCATGCATAGTTATCACAATAGTATTGTCTGTATTCCCCACACTGTACTTTAAGGAATTTTTGACAACAGCCATGACTTCATTAGGATGAAAGTTTTGCAACTCAGACATGCAAAGAGTGAGGCAAGGCCCAAGAGGAGAAGAAAGAGAACAATTACAGACATTTTGCTCAGCAAGGCCCGAGGTTGAAGGAACTGAGATGACAGACACACCTGAAGAAGAAAAAACTAAAGGATACAGCCCTTACCATGTAACCTCCTCCAACACTGGAGCCCGGGCCCCCAGCAGGGAGCTGCCCACTCGGTGCCCTTCCCCAGGTGTGGAGGCCTGGTCTCCATGACTCAGTTATAAGCTTCTCCCAGGCAGAGGCAACTTGGTCCAAATGTCCAGTGTGCCCAGTCCCTGCTCCTCACTTTCCCCACCAGCTCCCTATGTGACTGGCACAGTGCTGGGCAGTGGTGCCAAATAAATGCTTGCTGACTGATGTTTGCCCAGCATTTCCATTTGTCACGAGGAAATTGTAAGTCATGGGTTAAACTGATGTAGAGAAGATTTAGATTAGACAGAAAGAAGTTTCCAGCTGTAATGGATCTGACTTAACAGCACTCATTATTCAGAAAGGGCTGGATCTTTGCTGAGGATCCTCCAGGAGAGCAGAAAAAGATAACTCACCATTTGATGTGGTGCATAGAAGCATGGAATAAACACATTAACTTGGAGGGGTCTCCCTGGGTTCTAGGGATTCAAAAGATAAGCCATTATTTTTTCCCCATTAACTAACTGTCCCTCCTCAAACCTCCGTCCCTGCCTAAGGCAATGAATAATGATCCTGTACCTCAAGGCCGCACTTCCTGTTGCAGGTGTTTGGGGTGCCTAGGAGATCTGCCAGTGACAGCTACTGAAACCAAAGCAGAGGAACGGAAAGGGAGGGATGGGCTAAACGAAAAGCTAGGGATTCTCGGAGAGGATGCTGGACCACTTGTCTATCCTACAGGTTCACAGCGTGTGCAGGTTTTTTCCAGTCTTGCTAAATATTTTACCAACTGTCTCCGCAGTTCCCTCGGCAGACAAGCACACTGAAGCGCTGGAGGCTGTGTCTTTGGAGTTCTGTGTCCTCGGGCCACGTGACGCTGCACCTGGAGGGGAGGTGCAGAGGGAACCCGGGAGGGAAATGCGCTGCACAACTGTAAAACCCTGGGGAGAGTGCGAGCCCAGGACAGTGGATGGGTCCCCTGCCGTGAATTCTCCTGTGACTCTTTAGCTTTTCCAGAAACTGGGAGAACACTTCTATTTTGGTCAAAAGCCTGAAGCAAAGAATCCCAGGTGCTTGGGATTCTCAGATGACTCTGCCTCCTGGGACCCGCTAGGGGAACAGGAGCAGGCGGCTTCCGGGGGTGGCCAGCGCGGACACAGCTGGCTCCTCTCCGAAGGAGCATCGGCACTGCACCATCCCCCCACCCTTGCAGTTCACTGGAGGACAGATGTGCCCCCCCCCCCGCCCCCCGCTTCTGCTTTAACCCTCTTCGAGATCCACTTGGACTTGGATCTGATTTAATAACAGCAGCACCACTGGCAGCCTTGAATTACCCCATGTTAGCAAGCCCACTGTAGTGGACCTGTATAGCTTGTAATAAGGGAAATACACGTTCTGAGCGTTGATTTCCTCACCAGTAGAATGAAAATAACTCGGCCCGTCTCTGCAGGTATTGTGACAATAATGTAAAAATACCCGGCACCACTTCGGGTACATAGTAGGTTCTCCGTGAACGACAGCAGACACTCTTTTCCCCTCCTTCGCCTCTCCTCTTTCTTTTCCACCAAAGCATTTGTCAAAGGTTAGTACCTCCCCACCCCCAGATGCATGGGGTGGTACTGTTCTTGTTTCTGCCCTGGAAAATTAGGGTCTAGTCACTGTTTCTCCAAGGTCCAACATCCACGTCTGAAAACAGGACCCCAAGAGTCCCCAGTGCTCTGGTGTAGCGACCAGACCTCTCGGGTTTGTGACGCACCGTTTTCCATCTCTGTTTTCTCTGCAGTGAGAAAACAGCTCTCCAGCGGTGTTACAGCTGAAGCCCTGCTCCCGAGCCCTGAGTCTGACAGCTCCTCTTGCAGGAATGCTGCATCGTGGTCTGCGGACAAGTGCAGCTTTTCTCTCCACTCTCCACCATTCTTCTATCTGTCCCACCCCTCACCCACGAAGGGAGTGGCCCCAACTCCTAGAGTCTCTGGGCACAGCTGATAATAAGGGTGGGTACCAGGAACTCCACCCTTTACCGAGAAAGGCAGGCTGGATTATCGCCACTGGGAGCCAGTTACCTGCCACCCCAGGCATTTGAAAACCATCAAGAGCATTGCTGCTGGGAAAACATTATTCTTCTGACAGACACCACCGCCCCCTCCTCCACCAGCCCCCTCCCCAGATACTTAGGAAGGAACTTCACATAGAACACACACTGCAGACGTCCCGTGGAGTGGGCTATGAAATCTAGCCTGACTCCCTTCAGACCGTATAATTCCCTTTTTTAAGCTTTTCAGTCGTGAGAGAAGAAAGGGAGAGGAAAAGGAGAGTCTTGGTTGTTTTTCTGTCTAACTCCACGTGGTGAGCTCCCAGGGGCCAGTCAGGGCGCTCCGCCTCACGGGAGCGAGGGATCCCGAGAGCGAGAGCGGGTCTATTTAGGGAGGTGATCAGAGCCTGGTGTCAGGTCCCACGGTGCTGGCACTAATCTCTACCATGTTCCTTTTAAGAGGGTTGGCCAGCCTGGAGTCTATTTTTAAACTCAGGAGAAAGGTGTTACATGGATTCCAGAGAGGGCCGACAGTGAACCTGAGATCACTGCGGGGGAGGTGGGACAGAGCGAAGCTAAATCTAGAATTTTCTCGGCACATACACACGGGAGTTCCCCTTGTTCCTGGGACCAGATATTGACTGTCCTTCCAAAGGGATCTCTTCAGTGGCAGGCTCACTCTGACGTGACCTCGGTGGAATTTGATTCCTCTCGAGACCTTGAGTTGCAAAAGGGTTTTTGCCCTCTGGGTCAACTTTTCAGTATTAAGATTTTGGTTTTTTATATCCCCACTCCCACTGTGAAAAAGCAATGTCCTTTTTAAATATATCTCTCATCTCCCTGTCTTCTGATTTTCAAATTCTACGCTCTGGACCTCCCCTTCTCCCTCACCCTTGGTTGTCCCCTCAACACAGCAGAGACCACGGCCAAGACTTGGCCGATGGGAGGAGGAGCCAAGCAAAGCCTGAGCTCCCAATGGTCCCTGCGCCCAGCACCCCAGAACCCTGCCCTTGTGTTGGAGAGGAGGGTGGGGAGTGGAAAGTCAGCAGGGCACAGGATTATTTGGCCAACAGTGAGAAGCAAACAGGCATCCAAACGCCACTGTTTCTCATCAAATAACCAGATGAAGAGAACAGAATGTTTTATGTACAATAACAAATTTCAGCTTCAGTATCCATTCCTCTTTTTGGATAAGAAATTAAACCAGAATTCCTAAAGAACTAGATGCCTTGAAAAGAAGCAAATGCTGTTGCTGAGCAGCTCTGGAACCACCTGGGACTACCCCGGCAGGGAACCGAGTATGAGGAGAGGCATCTCCTCACAGTCGCTCGTCTGGAATCCCGCACCCAGCACGAAAGAAGCACCCACTATGTGTTTCCTGAGTTGGAGAACAGGATTCTGTTCCCCGAGTCCACCAAACGGGAGCTTCCGCCAGGCTGAGTCAAAACAACACACGTGAGTGTTAGCGTGACACTGACCACACGCCAGAGGCTCCACAAATGTCAGCCGAATTGGAATCCGAAGGAACCGGGTCAATTCCAATTTTAAAATGAATCCCATCAGTGGGGGGAAGAAATCAGATGTTCAGGGCTGGCTGACCAAACTCCTCATTTCCCCACAAGCTGCCATGGCCCCTGTGGAAACAGCCCTGGAACCACTGCCATTTCCTGGGTGGGGAAGTTACAGGCACTGCCCACCCCAGTGCCCTGGGCCGTGCCACAGGAACAGACCCCGCACCCCATCCGCACCTCCAGCCTTTCCCCACGGTCTCCATGAGCACTAAATTGCCATCCAGGCCCGACTGCCAAGGCAATGAGGCAGACAGTCTTCAGCAGCTCACCTCCCTTCAGCAGCTCACCTCCCTCTGCTGAGGGTGGAAAGATGTCAGGACGTCACGAGGTGCGCACATAGAATCCTAACAGCATCCCCCATCATCGAGGGGGCCGGCCCACGCAGTGTCGCGGCGCCTCACTTCCCCACTGCGCGAGGCACTGGCTACATTCAGAAGTGACACTTCAGAACATATTGCCTGGCGGCTGCCGGCAGAGCCCAGAAGCAGAGCGGAGATGACACACATTCTGGGAAATGTGTGTGGGACACGCTGCCAGAACGGTCCCGTTTACTACACGAGGGCCACTGCTTCCCACGGCGTGGAAACCCGCCTCTGCAGCCTGCCGGCAACGGGAGGAAACCACACACTCCAATCACTCCTCTCTGGGATGCGCTGCTGTGGAAAGCATTTGTCTTTCCGATGGCCAGATGGACTTGAGCATCGGCTGCGAAGCTCAGGGCTCCAGAGCTTCTGAGGGATGCCCAGTGTCAGTTCAGACAGCCCTGCCTGGCTGCCCAGCAGACCCGCTCAGGCCTCTCCATCACTGAACAATTCTCCCTGAAGTGACACAGTGGGATGGGTGACCCATGGCCAGCCTGACCTGCCTGAAGAATCCCAGAGGGGTCTGGGCTCCCCAGAGTTTGTCCAGCTTTGGGAGCCCGGTGGTCCCAGTTTAGGGGTGGCGGCCTTGGAACATCCACTAGGACCTGGGGCCGGGGAAGATCATACTGGGCGACCCCCCATGTCCTCTAGCCCATAATACCTCATGGTAGTGACAATGACATACACATGAAAGAGCAGGAAGGGGAAATGATTGGAAAATAATAGCTAAAATTTACAAGCCAGGTACTGTTCTAAGCATCTTAAATATCTTTACATATTTGAATCGTCACAATCGCCCTGCGAGGTAACTACTCTTATCATCCCCATCTGACGAGAGACAAAGCCAAGGCACAGAAACATTTAGTCATCTGCCCGCCGTCGCCCAAGAGGACTATGGTGCTCTAGGTGGTGCGTGAAGCAGAGTGAAGGGAGTGGGTTTTGCTTGATTAGAGGAGCCTACAGTATTTTTTAGGGTAAGAAAAGTGAAACTCAGCATTACCCAGGAAACACTAGTCTTGGACATCTGAGTGCAACTAAGATCTCTGTATTAACGTGGCCATTCTCTTAGCAGAAAAGACCCCAGACACTGACCCGAGGCCCAATCGATGCAGAAACATCAGGCCATAGTTAAATGAACCAACACCCTTTCTAAAAGGTCTAAAGAGAGGTGATTGAGCTGTGACTGCCTCTTCCCAGAGGGTTGGGGATATGGAGAAACAACAGGTGATTTTAATCCCAGTCCACTCCAGTTGACTTCCCTAGAATTCTAACAGTAACACCCTCTTCTCACCAGGCGAAAGTGGCTCCAGGAGGCAGGTGCTAAGCTCTCCCAGCTGGCCCTGGGTCCTCAGCCCCAGGAGGGATAATGAGACCTGGAGTCCTTAGGGACTGGCTGCTGTGGAACCAGCATGTTCCCCTTCATTCAGGCCCTGGTGGTCAGGGGCAGACCCAGCTGGCCAACTGCTGACCAAGGAGGTTTCCTTTCTCTTCCTGGAGCCCAGACAGTTCAAAGCAATTAACCAATTACATTGCTGCCCAGCCTACCTACCACCTCCTGAATTTTGCCATTCCTCAAAATTTGACAACAGGAAGTCAGACTTTTTCAAGATACAGAACAGACTGATGGCTGTCAGAGGGGACAGGAGGTGGGGTAGGGGGCTCAGTGAAAAAGGTGAAGGGATTAAGCAAAAAAAAAAAAGACCCTCACAGGCACCAGCAACAGAGTGGTGATTATCGGAGGGAACGGGGTAGCAAGGGAAATAGAAGACAGAATAGGGTGGATAAATGGTGATGGAAGGAGCCTAAACGTGGGGCGGTGAACACACAATACAATACACAGAGGCCGTGCTATAGAACTGTAGACCTGAAACCTACGTAATTTCATTAACCAATGTCGCCCCAATAAATTCAACTGAAAAAAAAAAAGATCCTGTTAAGCTCCTTCCAACAGGACGTTTAGCAGCCCCGCTGGAGAACACCTGGCTGACCGTCTCCTGCTCCCGAGTTCTGTTTGCTCTTTGCTACCGAGGTACCAAGAGCTGGCGCCACACATGATATGAATGTTAATATTATTAATATTACCCTTGATCATTGAATAGAGACCACTATGTTTCTATTTAATTGTCTTGTGAATTCTGGCTGCATTCTCTTTCAAACATCTTTTCATGCAGTATTTATATCACCCCTTTGATAATTATTTAAATAAAACAGGCAAGGCAGTGAGCCATAAACCATCAGCCACCTCTACATTGCTCTTCGTCCTGCTAATCTGCAGAAGCTCCCCCCACACACTGGGTGGACCCCCAGGTATGTCCCTCATTTGGACACTTCTAATCTGCACAATGATGAAGCACGTCTAGATGGCCCCTTCTAAAAAACCTTGGCTTCCTATCTTTTTTAAGAAATGAAATGTTTCAGATGCATTGATGTTCTTTGCATCTCTGAAACGTTATGACTTTATGAAGTGAGGACCTTATTTCTACTCCAGCATCCACCATGGAGTCCACTTCCATAAGCTGCTTTTCAGCATCAGCTTTCTCAGCCCCCCAGCCTTGAACTCCGAGATAAAGGAAGGGTAAGTACTGGAGAATGGATGAGAGAAATGGGCAGGGAACCAAGCATCACTAAAAACCCATTATCACTTTGATAATGACTGCACTCGTTCTGAGCCTCCAGAGACAGACATTTCCAGGATTTCTGAAATAAGATACACAGATGCTCATTGATGTTTCCAAAGGAAAATCATTGCCGATATCCACATCACTTTGAGTCCCTCCAGTGATTTGAGGGTGAGAGTAACAGATAAAGTATCAATATGAGACTTAGTGATGCAAATAGCTCTGCGTCTCCTCATACATTTATTCTTCCACTCAAAGATGAACTTGTTGCATTGCCCTGTGCAATCTGAGAACCCAGTGGCAGACACAGAAAGGTGTGTTCTATGGGTCCAACCCTGGGGAAGACTGCACACTAGCAAGGTGAAAGACAGAGCTACACTGAACATAAAAGAGAGCAGTGCACACATGAAAGACTCAGTGAGACAACGGTTCAAGCGATGCCCCGTGGTAGCGTCTGATGAGAACCAAACAAGAAGCGCTGGCAGTTAGTTCAAAGGAGGGGTTGGGACCGGAGGGGGAGCCTTCGACGGGGTCTGAACCAAACCTTAAGGACTGCCAGTTTTCAGGGAGTCGGGGGATCAGGCCCAACACCACCAAAGCCTACTGGGAGCCACCTGAGTTCCAGGTGTTCGCCGACAGGAGACCACCAGAAAGAACACACACCTCCAGCAGAATGCGCAGATCCCGAAACAAACCCTTGCCAATGGAATACACGTATGTTAGGTATTAAAATAAGTGTGCCTACTCTAGGGTTGTGTCAATATTATGCAAAAGAATAACTCATTTCCAATGACAGCATGGCTTTGAAAGTTTTAAATGTCTCCTGTCGTGAGACTGAAGGCAGTTTCCATCCTGCACGCAGATGCCCAGTGCAGAGGAAGGTGGGATGATGGTCATTCAATTCATTCTTTCGTTTAAGAACTGCGTGTGCCTCTCAGGCGTCGGACACTGTTTAGGGTCCAGATTGCTGAGTTCAGATGTGGACTGTACTGCTTACATGCTGTGGGAACTCAGGTAAATTTCCTAACTTCTGTGTGCCTCTGTTTCCCACTCATGAATACAGACATGCAGAGCATCTACCTGCTGATGCCACTGTGAGTATTAAGTGAGTTGATGCTTGTAAGATGCTTAAAACAGTGCCTCACACATAATAAGCACCCACAAAACGTTACCTATTATTATAGTCTTTTGTTCTTTTTCTGGTTCCTCTACAAGAGCCTCTAATTTCTTGTCGCATGGCGCAGAACCTGTAGGTATAGAGGAGGGCCTTCCAGGCGTACCTTGGTGGTGGGAGGGGTGGGGGAGCGCCCTGGAGTGGTCCTGCACTGTCCAGTGGACCTGTCACCACGGTGTGCATCCAGACACCACAAGGTCCGTCCCTCCCACATTCAGGCCTCTGCCCCAGTATCACATCCTCAGAGAGGTCTCCTGTGCCGACACTGCATTCGCATCGCTCTACACCCCAGTCCCTGTCACGTTTGCCTTTATGGCACGTATCGCCTCCCTTATCTTACTGCCCCGTGTCCACAGCCCCTCTGTGCACAGCCCTGTCCCCATGAGAATGCAGGCTCTGGGAGAGCAGGATTGCTGACTGTCTATCCTGTAAGCACTCTGCTCCAGAGGACAACAGGACGGTAGGATGGAAAGCCCAGGAACTCTGAGGAAGCAATAAACGAAAGAGACATCAGGTCTGGCTTGGGGAGAGAGATGAGAGAAAGCCTGGGCAGGTCTCTTCCCTAAGAGCTCACGGTGTGTTCCACAGCAGGGCTTGGTCCAGGCCACTTATTCTAATTATTAGTTAGCATTTGCTAAGTGCCCGCCCTGTCCTGAGGCCAGTCAGGGAGGCTGGCGTCCCAGACTGCGGACACAGGGCTCCGGAGTCCTCCCCGGGCCTCGCCTGAAGGCGGCTGGCCAAGCAGACCAGGCGGGAGGCCCACACGTACCTGTCGATCTGAACCAGTAACCTTCAGCCGTTTCCTCTGGGACTCTCATTGAATTTATAAACAGCATGAACACTTCCCAAACGCCTGTAGGAGTTTGTTGAGTTAACCTGAGTGACTCATTATTAGAGCATCAGCGTATTCTCCTCTCCTCCCAGAGATGAGACAACCTCCTACACCCACCGGGGGAGGGCAGAGGAGCAGACTCCTCTCTTTTACTAAATTCTTCCCACCCAGTGGGCATTTGCTTCTTGAGTCCACAAAGTACTGAATTTCTTGGAACCCAAGGCCTGGGTGGCTCCAGCTGTTACCCAGGCCAGTCTGAGGGATTATGTGTGCATGTGTATGTCTGTATGTACGTGTGTGCATGCACACGTGTGTGTGTGTGTGTGTGTGTGTGTGTGTGCATGTGTGTGCATGTCTAGGGGGCACTGTGACTGTCAGGGCAACTTCAGACATCAAGACAAACAGTGGGTCAAGGGTGTTAGACTCCAGGAGCCGGGGGCTGGGTGAGCGGGGAGGATGGTGAGGAAGACAGAGGGCTGCTGGATTCACTGTCTTTCCTGCAGGTAAGTGTACTGTAGTTTACCAGACAGATTACTTACAGAGGGTACAGGCAGTTGGGAGAAGGAGGATTGTGGGTGGGAAGAGAATATAACACACACACAAATCAAAAGTGGTTTGGCATTGAACTTCTCATAGCACCGCACTAAGAAGTTGGTAAAATCCCTAACAGGAAATGCTAAAGAGAAGCGTCTTTGCCCTGTTCTTCTGTATTTTCGAGAAGTCTCCCTCCCTGGGATAAAATGTCACCATTTCTATTTTAACTGGGGCCTCTGTTTAGAAGGCTGGAGGGAAGGGAGAAACACTAGCTGGGGTTTTTTTTGGTGGCGGAGGTGGGATCACCTGTGGCCTTGCCCCTCAGCCCCCTAGCCTCCCCGGCCCTCGGGCAGCTTTCCCCGTCAGTCAGCAAGCTTCGGACTGCCCACAAACCCACAGCGAGACCCTGCCTAGGAGCCCTGCCCTGCTTGCAGGGGCAGCATGTTGGGCAATTCGAGAAACACCTATACACACGCGCCACATGAACCGTTCCCCCCAATGGTTGTGCCACTTGCCTTCTGCTTGGGCGCCGCTCCCCAGGGCTCGTGGAGTAGACCCTCCTTCCCAGGGTCCCTGAGCCCTGGGTGCCACAGCTCTGATCTCACCACATTCCCAACCTCCCTTCTCCCTGTGTTTCCAAGTTGCCCCCCAGTCAACCCCAGTTTTGGAGAAGTCTGCCCTTGTTGGGGGGCAGCTGAAGGAAGAAGAAATATCTCCACAGAGAGCTGCTAAACCAAACATGCACATCTCAAGGCCAGGACACAGCGCCAACGAGAAGCTGGCGTGTTGTACGGGAAGCCCACCTGTGTCGCATGGGGACATGCCCGGAACTTCTTGGGCAGGTATTTCCCTCTGGGAGGGCACAGCTGCTATCCTTCAGGCCTCCTAACGTCACCCCTGCACAAGTCTTCCTTTATCTGTTTTCCACTGACCAGTGGGTGACAGCAAGCTAGTCACCGAACCATTCCTCGGCCCAGTCTCTCCCTCCACAAGATGAGATCCCATTTCCCAGTGGGTGCATCAGACGGAGTGAGTCAGTTCTGCATCCTGCAGGCCTGTCCCGAAATACCTCTAAGGCCAACTCCCCGCACCGCCCCCCTTCCCCAGTATTTCCTAACACTCACGTGGTAGGAGGGGTGGGGGGCGCGGAGAGGTGCCTCCTGTTGAGAGCCATTTCAGGTGGTCTTGGATTCTTGGCGAACTAAACACTGAGCATTTTACATGAATCAGTATATAGTACGTTGCATAAATTAATTTTTACTTCATCTTACACATTTCGGTTAGGACCTCTCTAATCACCTCTGCAAATCTAAGTAAACAAGGTGCAAACCTGTATCCCAAATTAGATGAAAGAATTCTACCCTATTCAGATGATACAACTTCAAATATTTCATTGACTCGATCATTAGACACCAGCTGATCAGAAAGTCCCAAGATTTTTAAATGCTAAGTGGAATAGGCATTCCTAAAATATCCACCTCAGAAAAAGCTTTTTTGCTCATCCCACATCCATTTCCCCTGATTAAATGATTTTCTCATTTTCCCAGAAAGCTGTTAAGCCAACCATGAAAACTGTCCAGGCCCCACAGACCCAGGGAGAGAAAGAAATTAGAAAGCATTCAGATAAGTTGACCCTTAGCAAAGTGACTGCACTGGAGTGAAGGCAGCCCATGCGGTTTGTGCAAACCAACCCCCTCTCCTCTTGGAGTTGTGCACCTTATAATCATGTGGTTCCAAGTTGTCATTTCCAAGGTCATGGAAGGCCCACTCTTAGTCCATGCAACTGTCCTTCCTTGGAAATTCCTGATGGGCCTCTGATCAGATATTTTCCTCTTTGGAGAAGTCTAATCATTGGCAAGTTCTTTCTCATTTAAAATAAAATTGAAATCTGGTTTCCTATGATGTCTCCCTGACCCTTTACTGGGTGCTGACCTTGGAAACAGCAGGGGGTGAGTCTCTGTGTTTGCCAGTGGCACCCTGGTGACAGTTAGGGAATTTCAGCCTCTTTTTAAAAAAGATTTTATTTATTTATTTACAGACAGAGGGGAAAGGAGAAAGAAAGAGAGAGAAAGAAACATCAATGTGTGGTTGCCTCCTCAGCACCCCCTGCTGGGGACCTGGCCCACAACCCAGGCATGTGCCCTGACTGGGAATTGAACCGGCAACCCTTTGGTTCACAGGCCGGCGCTCAGTCCACTGAGCCACACCAGCCAGGGCTCTTTCAGCCTCTTTAGTCCAACTCTCTTGCATGTTCCTTCAAGGCTACTCCCAGCCACAGTTCCAGATCCTTTCCCTTGATGATTCCTGTCTCCATAAGTGCTCCAATTGCTAAGGTCTCCCCTGAAAGGAAAATCTGAACACCATCTTCTCAGTGTAGCCTGATACTACGTTTCCCAAAGTGTGTTCCCAAGAACACCAGCCCTGTGCAATGCCACCCCACAGGGTGCGCTGGGCGAGCAAACGTGGGAAGTACAAACTCTATCCTTAGAAAGTCTCAGAACGAGGGAGCACATTAGAGCTCTGAGCAGTCGTGGAGCAAACCTGCAGTGGAGTTTAAGCCAGCGTGCATCAGATTAACTCGAAGACTCCATTTCCCCCCACGTAACACAGTTTCAGGGAAGGCTGGTGGCGCTCCCTCTGACATCTCCAGCTAGCTAAGCCCCGTAACACTGCACGGTACTTCTCCACCCCACTCTCTGACCCCTTACCTGCCCCGCCGCTGCCTCCCCGACATCCAGGACCTACTAACATTAAAACAGAGAACTCTGTTGCCATAGCCAGCTGTATTTAGTGAATTCCTTCTTAAAACAACACATCTTTGTGGGGTCTAATTAAACATTCCCATAATTTCCTGTTTCGTACATGTGAATTTTTGTATACTACATTTTCATCGCTTTGGTGAGCCCTGTAATACAATTAATGTGATGCTACCACCTGCTACAGAGATATTTTTTAGGCAATTGATGTTTATCATTAAATTCCCTAACAAATATGAAAGACAAAAAGAGAAAATTGGGCATATTTTGGGTTACTTTTTGGGTTACTTTTAGTGTATTCACATCTATTCAGTTAAAGCATTTTTTCCCTTCCACAAAAGATTTTATGTTTAATAATATTCCTGGACACTTGAGACTAACTATTGAACGCAGCCCCCGTGGTGAAGCTTTAGCAAACTGAGTAAACATCTCACACGTCTGTGCGGGTTCGGAGGCAGTTACACTTATGGAGGGTGTTCTGCTTTGGGCTTTTAAAGCACGAGGGAGAGCCCCCTGCACAGTGGGTCCAACGAGACTTTGCTGAGGGCGTGGGCACAGTGGGCAGTATGAAGGGCCAAAGGTGGCCTGCCAGGGCAGTGCCACAGGCACGGACACTTGCACCCCTGGCGTCAAGCACTTGGAGAGTGGGCTTCCAGGAGTCTGTGTGAAACGCCACCGTGTGACCAGGAGTGGTGCCAGCCCTCGCCAGCCCCCACCAGCCCCTGCTTCTCTTCCTGAGCCGTCTCTGCTTCTACCGCTCACAGGAAAGCAGAATAGGTACTGGTTCGGGGGACAGCTCTCCTGGCTTCATATCCCAGATCTACCACTCACTAGCTAGGGAGCCTTGAGCCAACTAAAAATCCCTCTGTGCCTCAGTTTCCTTATCTGCAACACCCAATGACCTCACAGGGCCATTACCGGGAGTGCATGAGTGAGCACCTGCGTGGTTGTTAGCCCAGGGCCTGGCACAGGGCGCGGGGAGTGTTCATGAGGGCCCTCACATTTCCCCTTTCTCTGTCCGATCTCTGACACCTGCTGCTTTCCACCCGAATGCTGATGCCTTAGGTTGGATCTTCATTTCTTTTCCCCTGGACCACTCCACAGCCACCTCCAGACCTTCTTCCCCTCCAGGCTCCCTCCCACCAGCTGTACACACTGGTGCAAGAATCGGCTTCCCGAGCCACGGCCAGGGCCCTGCCCTTCCTGGCTCAGAGCCCTTCCCTTGCTCCTCACTGCTTTCGGGGTCCTTTGAACAGCCTAGCAGGTCCTTCCAGATCCTTCCCGGTCCACTTTCCATCTGCGTTTCCAACCTGATCTTGCTCGTCACTTGTTCTCCTGCCTTAAACCAATCTGAAAGCCCCCTAACCAGCTGGGTCTTTCTTCACGCTTTCCCTCCCTCTGGGGCACCCTCCCGTCCTCCCCTCTCCCTCTATGCTCGACTGTCTACATCAAATCTGCCCCTTACCCCACCTTGAGGTACCATCTCCATTGGGACCTCCCTTGATTTCCTCTGCTTGCAACACTCTTGGTCTCTTCAGAATTTCCCAAGCATTTTTCATCCCTTGCAGCAGCTTCCTTTCTTCATCGGGATTAGAGCGGCTTACACACGTACCTCACCCCCCTTCCAGACCGGAATTGCTTTAAGAGTGGCCACCCCAGCTTGCTTCGCACCTACAGCCCACAGAATGCCGCCCATCTCAGATGCTCCACAATGACCTATCCTCTTGGGAAATGCTCCAGAGCGAGATTCTGAAGGAGCAGGACAGGGGGCAGGTCACGGTGTGGATTAGAGAGTTGGGAACATTTTGGGGGAAGGCCTCTGTGTGTGAAAGGCGTAACAGAAGGGAGGCTCCAGGCAGCCTGCATGCTGCCCCGGGGCCTTTGCACAAGCTGCCTGGAGAGGGACACCCCGACCCAGGGGAGACCCAGAGGATGGACACCCCAGTTCCGTTACTAGCAATGTCTCTAAGCAGGACATAACTTTATTGTTACACAAACAAATATAATTAGATGAAAACAAGCAAAGACCCTTAATCAACAACTTAATGCTGCCCTGCACACCACTTGCTTGGACTGTATAGAGACAACGTTCCTCACAGCCATGTTGCGGGTGAATGGAGCAGAGAGGAAGGGCTCCTTTGGTTCTCCCAACCCTGGAGCATCTATTTAACTGTCACGTTGTGCTTGACTCATTCACAACAGCCTGCTTGTCCCAACTCAGCACTTGACTCCCAGCTTCTTCAGGGCTGTCAGTGCTGAGTGCGATTATATGTGCATTTTTCAGATGGAGACACAGGGACATTCAAAACTAAGTGATTTTTCAAAATCCCACAGGAAGACAATTTAGGTGGAGACCAAAAACCCAAACCTGCCAACTTGTCAGTGCATCACTCCCTCTGCGAGTGCTTCTCGACTGAATCTGAGAGAGACTGCAGTTCTAGCAAAAGGCCATTCCTGAGAGGAATCTACGAAGAGAGGGAAAAAGGAGGTGGTGGAACGCCCTCCACTGGATCATTCGATGCCATGACATGGACACATTTTCCTGTTTTACACACACATACACACGTGCGTGTGAGTCAGAGCTGGTGGTCAATGATCGTTCACTTCTTTAACTCTGCAGCAGGCACCGAGTGCCAGGGCATCCCAAAGAAGAGGTGGACCAACTACTAGATGAGGACCGTGGCTTTTGTTCTTTTTTTTTTTAAGTCCTCACCCAAGGATATGTTTATTGATTTTAGAGAGGAAAGGGTTGGGGGAGAGAGAGAGAGAGACATCAATTGGTTGCTTCCCACATGCACCCAGACCGGGGAGCGAACCCCAAACCTTTTGGTGTACAGGGTGACACTCTGACCAACTGAGCCTCCCAGCCAGGGCAGAACCATGGCTTTCAGGGGACCAGAGAAGGAGGAAGCTGGCTCTATACAGTCCAAGCAAGTGGCTGAGGAGAATGGTGGGACCGTCTCTGGCCCAAAGTATGGGCAGTGTTTGGACTGGCACTGGGAGAAGGAGATGGAGGGGAAGTTTGGGCCTGAAGGCCAGCAGTCATGGTTTGTTTTGATTCTGTCAAAAACTTGAGGAAATCGGGTTGGAAAGCTCCATTCTAACAGGTGATACTGAATGTAACTCACACACATTTGGCAATGAAAAGACCTCCACTGCCACTTCCTATGTCTGAGTGCAGACACTGCCCCTTCCCGGCTCTCTGACCTGAATTTAACCCCCCAGAACCTGGTAGTGTGGCTAGGAGAGATAAGGCACTTGAAATACGTGAAATAATATTGCCTTCTAAGAGGTGCCCAGCAAAATCAACACACAGAGCACAACACTAGTTAACTGCAGAAGTCTCCCTGAAAGATTGCACGTCTCTCAGATAAATCCCAATCGAGAAGAATTTGGCTCATCTGATTGAGGTTCGACTGAAGGAGGGAGACAGAAGAGAAGAGAAACGACAGCCCAGAAATGGCCATTGTAACACTCCCACGAACACACCAACGCTCAGACTGGCGCCTGCCGACACTGCTTCTTTATCACACGCTCTTGCCCACAGGACTAAAAGTGGCTCCAGAATGTTTCTCATCACAGCATCCCAGGCAGCTGCTACCAACCAGACTGGCACTGACTCGGGCAACGAGGTTCATTTTCTATTCCAGTGTTGTTTAATCAGCAATTTGTAACAAATGCGATGCTCTCGGCTGCGGGGCCTGAATGGTTCATCAGCAGGCCTCCCACCATCCTGATGACATATTCTTCAAGAATCCCGCCCCTCCTTTCTCTGATTGCATGTTTTCCAGGCCACTGTTATCACTGACTTACCATTTAGATGTTCCTAATGGGACAGAATTCAGTGACCAGAGAACACAAGTGAACAAGAACACACACACACACACACACACACACACACACAAATCCCAGAAAACCGGCCCTGGCTGGTGTGGCTCGGTAGATTGGGCTCAGGCTGCAAATCAAAGGGTCACCGGTTTGGTTCCCAGTCAGGGCACATGCCTGGGTTGTGGACCAGGTCCCCCATGGAGGTGTGTGAGAGGCAACCGCACATTGATGTTTCTTTTCCTCTCTTTCTCCCTCCCTTCCCCTCTCTCTAAAAATAAATAAATAAAACCTTTTTAAAAATATCCCAGAAAACCAGAGAAGTGATATTTCCCATTGTAAAGTTGGCAGGCTGGAGTCAGCACCAGATTTCTGGACTTTCGTTAAGCCATCTCCCAAACCTGCTGCCCTCCTGTTGTGCCTCAAAATCCAGTCTCAGGGACTGCACCCTGGGGCCCAGATCCCAGACCAGAGGGGCTCCATTCCGAACATCTGTCAGCACCCTCAGACAACAACCGGACTTCCTCGCCCTTCCTGACAGCAGCGAGACCCGGTCTCCTCATCTGTACCTCAGGCAGTTAGTTATCCCAGGGGGCTGCTGTGAGGTGTGTGAACCACACAGCATCATGGCTGGTACGTAGTAGCTACTCAGTAATGTTGATCGCCTGCCATTCTGCTTAACTAGGGCCTCATCCGCTCTCCCCTGGAGAGCCGTGATCTTCCTGACTGGTCTTTACTCCCTGCTCCTCCACTCCCCCAACAACCCCCCTCCTCAACCCTGCCAGACTGAGCTGTCTGATCGTGGCACTTTCCTACCCAAAACCCCTTGTGGCCTCCCAACACCTGTGGAATAAAGCCCGAAGTCTTAGGCTGACATCCAGAAACTTCCTAAATCTAGCCCCTGCCTACCTCTTCATCCTCATTTTCCACACCGTCTGTCACCCACCTGTCTCGAAACACCTGGATCAGGCACCTTTCCCAGACGTGCCAGCCACTTCCACACTCTCCAGCCTTCTGATCACGCTTTTCCCACCACCGGCACCTGCCCAGTCTCTGCTTCGTGAAATTCTGCTGGTTCTTCAAGGCCCAGTCAGAGTTTGTTTCCCCTACGACACTCCCCAACACGCTCCTTTGTTCAGCTGACAGCAGGATTAATTCCTCCCCAGTCCGGCCTCACGCTAATGTAGCCTTACCTGAACTGAAGCTATGTTAAAGGTGGGAAGAGATTTTTTTAAAATTTCTTAGAATGTTTAAAGTTATTGACCCAGAGAAGAACACGGACTTCAAAAAAATGGTCATGATCGACGTTCCCTAGCACGCCACACTCTGGTTTTGTGCAGGCCTCTCAGCGACTCCAGGACAGCCACCTCCGTCTCCAGGTCACACAGAGGGAACTGAAGGTATGGGCAGGGTTTGCAGCGCCATCTAGAAGGTGGTAGGGGGGAACCCAACCCCGGGCGGTCTGGCTGCAGAGCCTAGAGCCTGGACCACCACAGTCAGATCATTGGTCCTTGTGGTGCTCGGGCGAGTCCGCCTGCACCGTACAGTCTGGGCCTTGGGGGCACACACCAGTGGGGAGAAGGGCAAATACAATATTAATTTCAGTACAACCAGTGGGTGAGGCAAGGAAGATGCATACCTATGAGCATTGAAAGACAGGCAATCCAATTAAAAACTGGCAGACCACCTCAATGGATATTTCTTCGAAGAAGACATATGGAGGCCAACAGACATATAAAAAGATGCTCAACATCGCTAATCATCAGGGAAACACAAATCGAAACCACAGTGAGATACCACCTCATGCCTGTCAGAACAGCTACTATCAAAAGGTCAAATAACAAAATGTTGGCGAGGACACGGAGAAAAGGGACCTCTTGTGCGCTGCTGGTGGGGCTGTGAAGTGGTACAGCCAATGAGGAAAGCACTAGGGAGGTCCCTCAAAATGTTAAAAACACAATTACCATATGACCCCACGATTCCATTTCTGGGTATCTACCTAGAGAAAACAGAAACACTAATTCGAAAAGACATACACACCTTTATGCTCATTGCAGTATTACTAACAATAGCCAAGATGTGGAAACAACACAGGTGTCCATCAGTAGATAAATGGATAAAGAGGATGTGGTATACATGCACAACAAAATATTACTCAGTCATAAAAAAGAGTAAAATCTTGCCATTTGCAACAACATGGATGGACCTAGAAGGTGTTATGCTAAGTGAAATAAGACAGCAAAAGAAAAATACCATATGGTTTCTCTAATATGTGGAATCTGAAAAACAAAACAAACTAGAAACAGACTCAGTGATAAAGTACACAAACTGCCAGAGGGGAGGTGGGTGGCGCAACGGATGAAGAAAGTGAAGGAGAAGAGGCACAAACTTCCGGTTATAAAAGCAGTGAGTCGCGGGGATGTCGTGTGCAGCACGGGGAATACAGCCACCGGTATTGTGAGAACTCTGTAGGTGACAGACGGTCACTGGACTTATCGTGGAGTCCCTTCACTTGGTATATGGATGTTGAATCACTATGGTGTCCCTGGAGCCAATATAATATTGTACACTTCACTAGGGAAAAAAATTAGTTCTTTGTATCTGTATCACTCAAGATCCTACTATAAAGGCCTAAGTGTATGCATTTCATAGAAGATTTTTAGAAATCAAAACCCCTTACAGAACATAAGGAATAGTATCTAATGGTGGAACTGCAGGCTTCCCAGAAGGTCAGTGGGGAAGGTGCTAAAGGACCAAGGAGTGTCTGCTAGTGCGTTCAAACCACACCGTGCAGACGGAAACATTAACCAACCCCGTACACTTAAACAATGACAGCCCTAGCCATTCCGTCCCTTTGGAGAAAATCAAAGGCCCAGGTGCCACTGCAACCCGCTCCGCCCCACCCCACTGGGAGGTGCAGGTGCCAGAGTGGGGCAGGAGTGGGGCCTGGAACGGGTTTTTGGAGCAGCTGGAACCTGCTCCACGGTTCGCAGCTCGGCAGCCTTGCCCACTGGCTGGGCCACAGAGAACGAGAAGGACTGGACCCAAGCCAGCTTCCTTTCAGCTTTTACAGGCACAAGCTTTGGGAAGCAAACTGAAACCAGGTGCTCTTTCTCACAAAAGATTGCTTCCCAATCTACCCCTGGAAAGGACAGAGCAGTGTTCTGACCAGGATTGGCCCAGGGAGGGTCACGCTGGCTTCCCGCTGCCTTCTCCTGGTGACAGCTGGTGCCTGCAGATGTCTGGGGGGTGGGGGCAACATCCATTCCAGCCCCCAGGCAGGAGAGAAGGACTGGGGGCAGGGGTTGTCTCCTTTTTTGTTTTTTTCCCCCTAATCTGTCCCTAAACTAGTTTTCCCTCCAAGCCATTCACCCTCCCTGTATTCCCAGACACCTTCCCTCCAGGCTAATAGATTTCAGGAGCTGGTTGGTAGGGCCCATTAGCCAAGGGCCCACTGCCTCTGTTAATGGGTTTTCCTTCCCGCCTGCCTGCCCCGTGACAGTAAATTCAGGAGATAAATCAGCCTCTACACAGAGAGCAGGCCGCAGGGGGCAGTGGTGGCCAAGGGTGAGCCGAAGGCGGGGCAGCAGATCACTCTGTTTCTCACTAGGTCTGTCATTGGTTGTCACTGCCTGTCAGAAAATAATGACAGAACTCTGAGGCTGGCCTGAGCAGGTTCACAGAAGCTTCCGTCCAGACTGGGTGAGTCAGAGAAACCGGGGTGCTTGGCCAGCTGGGGCATTAGGCTGTGACAGCCAACCTCTGCCCACGGCCTGTTGGAGATTTATTCTCCACATAAAGAACCCAGTACATTCCCAACACTCAGTCACTGCTCAAGGTTTGGGCAAGTAAAGGGGGGAAGCAAGAGCTCAGGCTCATTCATTGCTCTAAAATGATTTCATTTGTCAAATATATTTTTTCAGCCACATGTTCAAGACCTTGGTCGATGCAAAAGGGAAATAGAAGTGACTCAAAGATGAGTCAGCCGGGGCTGCCACCACCAGCCTGCAGGAGATGACTTATAGATGTAGAAAATGAGGAGGGCCTTACGGAGGAGGATCCAATAAGGGGCCAGGAGAGTTCAGAAGAAGGACAAACAGAATCCCAAGAGCACAGTATGTAAAAAGTCATACTCATATACCACAAGAGCCTTGATTTCCAATTTTGTGACCAAGTTAGTGAGCAGTAGTCAGTCGTAAGGTGCTTTGCAAGTCATCTGTTGTTTATTCACGAGTGCAACTGATATTTAACGAGCACCTACTGTGTGCCAAGCTCCATGCCCAGTGAACAAGACAAGCACGAGCACCCGGCTAGGGAGCTTACCAGTACACAACTTTCCAACCGTGGGCCTGTGGGAGGAACCAGCCGGCATGCGGTGCGGCTGGATCGGTTCTCGTGGGAACAGGCCTGGGGAGCAGGGTGGGAGAGACAGGCAGGCCAGGGCAGGAGGGCCACAGTAAGGAGTCTGGACCCTTTCCTAAGAACATGTGAAGCTGCTGAAGATGTAAAGCAGGGTTCTGACAGCGGGGAGATGTGCCTTTCTACAAAATCACTTTGGTTTTCTGTCAAGAGGGGACCCTGGGGAGCCAGGCCACCTGTAGGCAGACCATTACTACTACCTTTTAAAACTAAGAGCAAATGCAAGGTTCCCCTCTGCGGCAGCTCTGCTTTCTCATGCTTCTACCTGAGAAGCCTTCTCCACAGCCGGCACTCCAGAAACACAGTTCCTGAACTGTGCTCTATGCTGAGGTCCAAAGAAAACGACAAAGGACCATCAGCAGTGGTGATTACAAATACCTGTAAGCGCACAAATTGTAATTTATAGTGTCATCCACTGCCTTTTAAATTTTACCCATGGTAATTTTTCCAGTAAAGAGTATCTGTGGCATTGTTTATTTTCTCATTAAATTGGAAAGTGCATGCAAGCAGAGGATTATCAATAACTGGAGCTATTGGCCAGTTATATGTAACTAACTGGGCATGGCTGGGAAATACAGTGAGGGTAGTAAGCCAACAGCCAGCCTGTGCATCCCCAGGGAAAAGAAGGCTGGAACCACTGCTCTAGAGGACGGGGGCAACTCCGCCTGCCACGCTGTGTTTGGTCACCCTAATTGGTAGTCTGTTGTTGGGCCTGTGGTTTCAAGGGCCTTAGGAAGTTGCAGGCACAGGAAGAAGTTGAACCATACCATCTGTCTAATCCCAAGACTGTCTATTGCTTCTTGTCTCGCTCAGGGTAGAAGTAATGTCTTTACCACACCACACAAGGCCGCCCATGTTCTGCACCCTGCCCGTTTCCCAATCTTGCCCTCTGACCTCACCCCTTCCACCCAGCCCTCCACCCCTGCTCCAGCCACACTGGCTTCCTGGTTCTTCTCACAATGGATGCCAGGCTCAGGACCTTTGCACATGCTATTTCCTCCAGAGTTACGCATGGCTCTCTCCATCCCCTCCTCCATGTCTTTGCTCAATGTTTTCTATTTTTAAGGAGACATAAAAAACAACATTCTTTATCCCAAAGAATGTTGCCAAACAAGGTCATCATCTTCATCAGTGCCTATAACACATGCAGTAGCCATCTTACAGAAGTTTCCCTCCAAAATCGTAATCGGCAAGTACGTTCACCAGTCTGACATGAGAAATCCTGGCCACCCAAGGAACAGCGGCCTAAGGTATCAGCCAGCAGGTCGGGCCAGCTGGAGAAAAGATGCCAGCCCGGTATCGTGAGAGTCTGACTCGGATGGCGCAGGCAGGCATCGCCAATCCTGCTGCATCCCAGAGGCGGCCCACCTCAACCCTGGTGATGCGGCTGAGGCGTGTGCGGCTTCTCATAATCAGCGAGGTTTACCGTTTCATATCCTTGACATCACGTTTTAATCCTGATTAGCAGCCAGACGTAATCTCACTTTGAAACACCAACAGCCAAAGCAAACCACATTGAGGCCTTCCGGAGCGCCTTATTTAAATTACACCCTCCCCACATTTCTTATCCCCCGGGCCTGCTCCCCGCCTCATAGCACTTCTCGTCTCCCAGTATTTATTTATTTATTTATTTATCCCCACCCAAGGAGACATCCACTGACTTGAGAGAGAGAGGAGGCGGGACGGGGGGCAGAGAGACAGAGGAACATGGATCGCTGCCTCCCACACCTGCCCCGACCCGCCCGCCTGACCGGGGATTGAACCTACGACTGCTTTGGTGCACAGGATGACACGCTGACCCACTGAACCACCCAGCCAGGACATCACTTATTTTGTTTTGAGTCTGTCTCCTGGCCCTGCTGGAATGTGGGCTCCACAGGGCAAGGACTTGTGTCTTTGTCCACGCTGCTACACTGCCAGTGCCTACACGGGGACCGGACACAAGCGGGTAGGTGATAAATGTTTGCTAAACGTTAACAGACCTTGAGGGCAAACATTTTCTGTGACTTTACCTTTACAAAGAACTCTATTACCTTTCTTACTTCCTCTTTTTCTTTTTCAGCAACAACAGCAAAACCCATCATTCTAAATATGTTCCACTGAGATTAAACCCCAAAGAAGTCAGCTGATTTTGCAGAGACACTGGCCAAAGCATGTTGGGGCAGGGGGTGGCAAGCTGAGATTAAAAACTAATTACTACTGACCCCTGAAGTCAAAGGTCAGTTGAGTTTATATGACCCTGCTCATAAAATCAACCCTCAAGGCTTCCATTTCCTTTTCTAATGCTTTGGGATTCATCCTCACAGAAGACCCAGTTCCCAGATTTGCTAAATAAATAAATAAATAAATAAGCAAACCACAGAAAAACGTGGCTGTCCCACAGCTATTTGGTGGGTGAAAACAGTCATGGTAATTTTGAGCATTTTGTTTATAAGTCATTCATTATTCCTGCAACACACTGGGCTTGTATTTGGGTCTGGAGACAGTTCTTGGGTCCTGTGTGCCACTTGGTCACTTCTGAGTTCTGAGGCATACAACAAGTAGCCTCCCAGACTCCCTATGTGGCTGGGGCCTGGGGTTGCCCCGGGGAAGGGAAAGACTCAGACGAGGTGAACTTGGCTCCTGCTGCCGGGGCACTGAACACAGGAGTCCCGGGTTCCTGCAGAGACCCTCCCCCTTCCTGGAGGAAAGAATCAGTCATCAGGAAGGCACACTGCAAAGCTGCCAAACCACTACAAACAAATTCCCACTCAGCGTTGCTCACTGCACCCACAGACTTGAGACGAGGAGAAGGGCAAATGCCCACTCTGGCTGCTGCACTGGGGTCCCTCAGAGCATGTTGCCTGGGGACCAACTCTGGCCTCTGAATCCACCACCAAAACCAAGAGCCTCACCCTGGCACAGGGCACTTTATAAACAGCACAGCCGGCCGGGCTGCTACTCAGTGATACGCTCTATCGTCACGGGGAAGGGGTGGCGGCACCAGGAGCCCTCTGCAATGTTCATTATCGCAATGAAAATGCCCATTAGTCCTCATCTCCCAGAGCCGCTCTCCCGCTTTTTGCCCTTGCTTTGACTTTTCTTCCTCTAGCTGGTTAGCAACATGAACCCCCAATTCAGTGGTTCAGGAACAGAAAAGGTGTGACGATGAGCTGACTGGCTTTGGTGGGTCTTTGAGAAAACAAGCAAGCCTCCTTCCAAACAGGGGTGACCCAGGTCCCCCAGCAGAGCAGCCCACCCTCACAGGTGCCCTTCATCTCCCTCACAGCCAGTGACAGCACACCTGAAAAATACATTGCTCAGTAGTAGAGTCCAAGGAAACTTCTAGAATCACAATAGAGACTGAAAGACTACTGTCCAAAGATAGTTCTTCCCAACCTCTAACGCAGAGAGAACATAATTCAGACACCCGGTGGCAGAGCTCAGTGTGACAGCAAATCTCATACTGTGAAAGGCATGAGCTGGATTAACCGCATCAGGCGGAGGCCACCTATGTTCGGCGACAAAGCGAGTGAGTGCTGATGTAACCCAAAGCCACAGTGGCCCCAGGTGACACAGACTCTGTCACACCTGAGGACCGAGGACAGGACCTCGGCAGCAGCTTCCTGGAGCCTCACATCTCCCCTCCCCTCTCCTTGGAGCAGCTGCTCCTGACTCACTTTGAAGAAGCCCATCCGGCTGGGCATGCTGGTCCCTCGCCAGGGTCCCTCGCAGGGTCGGCTGCGCTTTGCCGCAGGAGCAGCTGGGGCTGCGGATGGCACCGCTGCTCTGCGGGGACCTGGGACATCTGCGGCCCTCGGGCAGGCCTTATCAGCAGCAGAGGCACCGGCAGAGGGGAGGTGCCCCCCTGGGGCGTGCAGATTACAGGGGTGCCCTCATCTGCTCCCGTTCAACCTGGCCCTCACACCAGGCCAGTGCAGTCCCTGCCTAGGGACCCTTGGGCGAGAGCAAGGCAGAGGCAGCCCCTCCGAGAGCTGTGCTGTGGGGAGGCAGAGGGAGCACGTGCCCACTGCCTCTCCCTCTCCACCAGCCACTGAGTGTGGCATTCAGGGGTCCTCCAGAGGCCAGGCTGCCTGGAGTAGGCTCCTGGGGGAGACAACACCCCCCAGGTGAGGGCGGCATTCCACGGCCAGAAGACTCTTCCAGGAGCCAATGGCCTTCTCTGGGCAACCAGCCCTGGGTCTTCAGGACACATGCTCTAGTCCTCTCTACATTTTTCTAACATACTTTACTGGGGGCCCCTGTGTTCCTCACCTGCCGATTTTCAGGGAATCTAGGTACAACTTTAATAACACTGGGACCAAAAATAACAACCTGCCTGGGAACCAGAGGTGAGTCACCGCAAACGGCAGCAAATGGGGGCCGAGGCAGCTCCGCAGCCCCTGGGTGTGGGGACTGCACCAAGAGCCCAGGCTAGGCCCCTCCCACAGGCCTGCCCCGGGAGGCTTCTTTCGCAGCATCCGGCCATCACACCATGGGATGAGGTGGCATCCGCCTGGAGCGGCTTCACCCGGTCAGGACACTGTGCCCTGGAACGGCAGCTGGCGGCTGGCAGAGGGAGGGACGACCGGAAGGGACTGAAACGTGAGGCCTGGGAAGGGCAGTTTCCCGGCTTCACCTACATGGGAGCCACCGCTCCCATGGAACACATCCATGTTTACGTTTCTTGAGATGTGCTGACACCACGGGCTCAGCCCTGGGCTGAGGCTGCTCCAGGTTCCCTGAGAGGCAGCCATCTGGCCTCAGCTTTCCCGCAGCCCAGAACCGGCCCTGCGGTGAGGGTGCAGCCTCAGTCGAAACCGCCCAGGGCCGCCGTGACCCTCTGTTTCCCACAGCAGCTGGAAAGCCCCACTGCGGCGGCGGGGGGCCTCTCAGAGCAGGCCAGCCCCCGGTGTGGTGGGGGGGGGGGAAGGGCGGGGCAAAGCAGTTCCACATTTGGACTAAAAATAACCACCATAATCATGACAACACAAGTCCTTAGCAGACACCTATGGAAGCACAGAATTCAAAAGTGTTGTTTTCTTAGGGGCCCAGGAAGTTATAACACGCAGAAGGAGCAGGTCATGGTCGGCGTCCCACAGCCCTGCTGCAGGACAAACGTTCCCATCTGGCAGCAAGGACTGGCGCGCGCAGCACGCTCGGGGGCGGGGTGCGCTGGGAGCTGCGGCCCGGCTGATACCCGGCGAGGGCTCCGCACAGTCTCTGGCGCGGCTCCACGGCCGCCACTGGCTGGGCGATAAGAGCGAGGGGCCCTTTCACCCCCCGGGGAAGAGGAGGGACAGTGTCTTTCTTGTCAGAGCTCTCAGGCTCTGAGCAAAAAATGCCAGCAAGGAATCATGGAGCGTGACAAGGATTTAGAAAATGCCCTGTACAGAGAAACTGTAATTTCCAACCTTTGGCAAGAGCGGGCGGGCTTGATTCTGCGAGGTCCTCGTGTGGTGCTTCTGGTGGCAAGACGGTCTCCGTCGGTTCCCCGAGCCCTGGAACGGCGGCAGCTCGCGTCCCTGGGAGCCCAGGCAGCTCGCAGTTTAACCCCAGGACAGGCCCTCTAAGCAGCACAAGACTATATTGTGCCATGGATACATCAAAAGGGAAAAAACCAGGCTGAAGGGAACTGGGCCAGCCACGTGAGCAGCTTGATCTTGAGGCACTGGACTGACAGCCGGCCTGAGGCCCCCAAAATCCTCCCTGGGGCAGTTTCCCTCCGCAGCCAGGCCATGGGTGGGTGCGGTACCGGGACCTGGGCTGCAGTGACCTGTGTCACTCCCCATCAGCAGATTGCTGCCAAGAGAGTTCCCAAGTTCTCTGCCCCTTCTTCTTAAGCTCAGAAAGGAAGCCACAAACGCTGTTCCAACTTGTGAAATGCAAGGGCCGAGAGGATCCTGTGAAAATTCAGCACCCCCCACACCCCAGTCCTTTGCAGGCCCCTCTCCTCTCTGTCCCGCTTCTGTCTTTGTGTCCAAGCTCACCCACAGCGCTGACCGTGTGCTGGGCACTGTCCCGGCATGCAATCCTCATCATTCCCCTGAATGGGTGTTCATGGGTATTCATTGTCACTGGGATGTTTGCAGACGAGGAAACTGAGGCAGGGAGCGAGCAAGAAACCTACTCAGGAAGAGGCAGAGCCGGTTTCAAACCAGGCCGTCCGGATGGAGGGTCTGGAGGCTCTGGTGCTTCGGGACCGACACTTCAGTTGGCAGTCGGCCAGTCCGTGCTCCTTGACCAGAACGGAGTTCGACCACTGGTTGCTGACTGTTCTGAGTGCTCTGGTCTCGGTGCTCAATGTGTAGAAGATGACAGATCAGTCAATAGAAGAGGTTTTTAGGTATGTTTACTATAAAAGTAATGACATCCTCACGGACAAAAACGTGAAAAACGGAGGGTATTGCATATAATCTCAGTCTCAGCACCCCCAACATTGTGATATTATTTCCCTGCAGCCTCTCTTTCCATGCACACTTCTCTTACTTTAATGTTTTTATTGTGACATATTCCAAACAAAAAGAAAATCACAGGAAATACCTGTACAAACACTCCCGTGTCTACTCCTCAGCTCCATTAAATTTTGCCATGTGTTGTCAGATTTTTTAAAGGAATAAAATACTGGATCCTGTTGAAGTCCCTGTGCAATACACCTCGGCCCCATCTCCCTCTGTCCTAGAGGTAGGAACTAACCTGAATTTGGTGTTCCTCAGTCCCATGAATTTTCACTACAAAAAGAAGCTGTTAGCCCTGGCTGGTGTGGCTCAGTGGATTGAGTGCCGGTCTGCGAACCAAAGGGTCTCCGGTTCAATTCCCAGTCAGGACGCATGCCTGGGTTGCAGGCCAGGTCCCCAGTAGGGGGTGCTGAGGAGGCAACCACACATTGATGTTTCTCTCCCTCTCTTTCTCCCTCCTGCCCCCTCTCTCTAAAAATAAATAAATAAAATATGTAAAAGATCTATTTAAAAAAAAGAAGTGTTACCTGGTGTTACTATTCTAGTGACTGTCCCTGCAGACTTTTAAGGATTCATACATAATACATATGAACATATATATAGTTCCAAAATAGTATCTGTGATGTTTTAGAGCCTGCTTTTATTAACAATATCGACATATTTTTTCATATGAGAAAAACACACATGTGCATCATCTTTAAAGACTACATACTTCATTTAATCCACCCCTATTGCTGAATACTTAGGTTCTTCCCCAACTTCTTTTTTGCCAATTTAAGCAACATTACAATGAGTATCTTGTATTCTCGAATGTGATTGTTTACTTAAGATTTTTCCCAGATACTTTTCGAGACTGGCTGGTGTCAACGGTTATGATCATTTCTGAGATTTTTGCCTGTTTTCCCCCAGAATGCACATGTAACTGTTTTCCTGCACCCAGACAGCCAGACTCCGCTGACTGCTCCGCCGTGGCTCCATCCAGGGACTACACTGGCCTGGTGGCATGCGCTCAAGAACTGTCCTTCCCTGGGGAGTGGTCTTAGTCCCCACAGTGACCCTGCTCCTTCTAGCTCTTCCTTATGCTTATCAAAAGTTAAGGGCATGACTATCTGATCTGGCAGCTACACATGCTGGCTTAGCAGAGATTCATTTATCTCATCATCCCAATCCTACGAGGACCCATAAAACAAACACTGCATTTACCCCAAATCCGTGCCTCTGGAAGGACCTCCAAGCCAGCGAGAGGTTCCATCTTATAATAACCATGGTCATAATGGACATTTGTAGAGCTGCTTGCCATTGGCAAACATATCTTCAGGCACTTTGGTATGTATACTCAAAACAATCCTGGAGTTGTCATTAGCATTAAAAATTATTACTTCTGTTTTACAAACTGAGGAACTGAAACTCAGAAAACTGAGTTGCCTGAGGCCCTCCAACTAATGAGCGAGCGAGTGAGGCCGGAATCCGCTCTTTTGACAAAATCCTAGACTCTCCCACACCACGCTGCCTCTCCTACTTTGCGAAAGTAATCAGTTGCGTGGTTTAGGGTTAATGTGTTACTGGTGCTCTCTCACCATCCTTTTACAGGATGGGGGTGTGTATTAGGGATGAGGAGGAGGGAAAGAGAGAGACGGAGGGAGGGAATGGGACGGAGGGAGAAGGGGAGAGAAGGAGGGAGGACTCATTTTGCTTCAGGTCCGCCCCAATTCTTGCTTTACCCCTGACCTAATGGCAATAACGTTGAAAGTGCTGAATATGCTGTTTAAGGATCATTCTCCAACCTGGGGGGGCATTTGGACCCCTGAAATCTGCAGCTGATACGCTCAGATGTGGCACGGTTTGTCTGATTTTTTTTATGGTCTGGCATTTCCTAAATTGAGGCTGTGTTTGGGGAGGAGAGTCAGCCATACTGACAAATGCTGAATCTTCAGAATTCAGCTGAATGCTCAGTGGATGTAAAGTTTCATGTTAGAAGGTTTAAAGGGGGAAGGGTATCTCTTATTCCCACTAAAAAGGCAAATCGCAGGCACCAGCAGCTCAGACTGGTTCCTTCCGCCCCTCAGCTGTGGACCTGGCCTCTTTGGAAAGGACCTGGGTTGCTGCAGTGAGGCCATCTGCGGCCCCTCCAGGAGGCTGCTCAAAGCCAGGTCAATGTCTCACTTAATGGCCAGCAAACCCAGTCTATACACAGCGACTGCAGGTCCTGTACTATGTCATACAGGGTCACAGAACTTAAAGTGGAAACAGACCTTAAAGGTCAGCTGGCACCAGAATCCCCCTTCCCACAGGGAGTGGTGCCGCCTTCCCCTGGGCCTTCCACCCAAACGACGGGGTAGGTAGGGCGGCTGCCCCACCTCGCTCAGGCGGCCTCACCCAGGTGCTGCCTTGGGTGCTTAGACAGGCGTGGGCTTGAGTTCCAGCTCCATCGCAGGCTGGGCAGCCTCATGAGGCCTCAGCGTGCCCACTGTCTGGTAGAGCAATGACAGAGGCCGCCTCCTAGGGCTTCTGTGAGGACTAAACGAGACCTCGCGTGCAGAGTGCTCGTGCGGAGGCTGCTCGGGGCGCGTGCTCAGTAAATGTAGCTGTTGTCATTGTTTTCTCCAGACAGACTTCCAGTGTCCATGTTTCTCAAAGTCTCGCATCTGGAGACCCTGACAAAACACAGGACAGAGAGCAAGCATGGTCTCCGTTCACTGGAAAACACGCAGCGCTGCCCCATCCCCAGCGTGGAGTGACCACACTGGCTGTGCCTGCCGGTAAAGCGTGCACTGGGCCACTAGGCAGCGTGGGCTGAGGCTGGGGCCCGGAGCACGTCACCGAAGCCCCCTCTTTGGGCTGACACTGGTTCGTTAAGCAACCCACTTTGAGTGTGGTTGTTCCACTGGCTTCAAGTCACTTAACTATTACCATCCAACCCAAATGTCTTTGCTTTTCTTCATGCCGTCCACAAAAACATCGTGAGAGACTCTGTCAACACAAGCATGGCAAAGTAGAGAGCTGTCACATGACTTTAAAAAAGAAATACACAGAGAGGTCCTAAGGGTCCTTTCCTTGCTGAACTGGATGGTCTTCCCATGCACCAGGAGCCGCCATCCTTACAGCATTCTCCTTTTGCTGAATCCTGGACACATCTGCTACGCATCACCATTGTGTTGTTTCCAATACAACCCTCATGTGGCACTTAGGATGCTACTTTATTTTATTATAGTTTTCTGTGTACATGTTTGTCTCCCTTATTAAAAGGAAAGCTCTTTGGTGGCAAATATTGCAATACATTCTTTGTGAGCTGTCACCCAAACATGGGGTTTTCAACATGGGCTGCTCAGTAATTGCCTGTCAAGTGGACCATGAATGCATGTAGGCATGAAAGAATGAATGAGCAAATGATTTCTCCCAATAAACTACTGTCGAGTATTACAAAGGAAATGAGATTAGTTGGGCGTTACTCATTCCTGATGAACCCACGCGAGCTGCCAGAGACCACTGTTTCCCCCTCGCTGGTCATAAACCATCTGTTTAATAATCCATTCTAAATATTTCTCAGGAATTTGGCATTGTGAAATCTGTTCTCATGAAAAGTGAGATAGCTACCTGCTTCCCGCTGTCCTCTCCAGTCCTCCAGGGCTCCACCAAGAGCGTCCCTGGGGCCACACGCCCGCGCTGCCTCGGCACCAGGAGGGATGTGCATCGGGACCAGAAACCGCGGGCGCGTCTGGCACTCAACCACTAACATGATGGCGGATCGGAAGCAAGGTAGCTCAGTTCAATTGAGTAGAGTTTGCGAAGTCTCCAAACTTAAAACCACACGCTCCTATCACTAACAATACTTTTGAGCATATACATTCCATATATGGCTGTTTATAAACCTGTAAATACTTGTGCCACTGCACCAACACATTATATGCATTATAAAACACACCACAAAACAGAAATTTTAAAAGAATGAAATATCGTCTTCCTGCATTTTCTTGCGTGCCGCTGGGGTCCACGGACCCCAGCCTGGAGTCCACGGACCCCAGCCTGGAGATCTTAGGACCATCAAGGTTACCATCAGGGTGATCAGCCCACCCCCGTCTCCTGCCCCGCCCCCACAGACCAGAGCCGTTCACTGCCCCCTGGAATCACCCAGCTTGTATCCTTGGCCTTCCAGACACCTCCCGAATGTGCGCCACTGGGCACAGGATGGAGAGTCAGAGGCCAGGGCTGGATCTCCATCCCTTAGGTGGGAGCACGGTGTGGGAACACGGGCTGCGGAGGGTGGTTTGGGTGTCAGCCCCTGCTTGGGCGCCTTGTGCCGGCAAGTCTCTGAGCACGGTCATCATTCATCCATAAAGGAGGATTATATCATATCTACGTCTCAGACCCCTAGGAGGATTAGGTGAGGTAATATGAGTAACAGGGGCACAGAACTGGCGCCCAGCCACGGGCTCTCTCCTCTCATGCACGAGGCACGAGCTTCCCGTGTACATGGTGGTGTCTGTAAGAAAAGAAGTCACTCCGCTCTCCGTACTGGCGCGCCGCACTATTTTCTCCTAGCCGGCACTTGAAGATATAATTACTTAGAAACGCTGGAAGGCGCAATCTAAGGAGAGAGGTGGTTGGTGTAGATAAGCACGGGAGTGGGAGGCTGTGAGCAGCGGGAGAAAAAGGCGCCCAGCTTAGGGGAGAAACAGACCTATGTGCTCAACGTTACCGCCCTCCACTTTTTTTCCTCCAGCGGACCAATCTTCATATTAGAGATATTTTGAAATGCAGTTTTATTTATATTTAAAATGTATCGTGCAAAATCTAAAGCACACAAAAATGACGAAGAAAAATACAACACATAGCTATGTATCCAAAACTCAGCTGAAGGGATAAAACACTAGAAACAGTTAAATCCACCTTCTCCTTCCCACCTGACATCATGAATTTGCATCTCTCACTCCACACCCTTCTATGTGCCTTTATAATGTACATCTGAGTCCCTAAGCAGCCTATGGTATCATTCTTAATATATTTTTAAACTTAAATATATGTTACTATATAGTTAATACATTATTACCGTCCCTTTGGTTCATTAACTCATTCACGTGTCAGATTTATAAAGTGCCTACTATGTTCTTTTGCCATGATTAATTGTTATAATAATTTTTAAAAATCTCTTCACTTTCCAGGCCTGGAAAGATGTCAGCACAAACCACATGAAAAATGATTCCTCTGCAAAATCATTTTTGGATTTTGTAAATTCTTACTGCCTGCATTCACGGTTTCAGAAAGCCCACCCCTCTGTTCTTAAGCAGAGCGATGACGACGCTGTGCTTCAAGAAGTGGGGCGTAAGGAAACGCCACAAATGTCTAAATGAGTTCTCCCCAGAGAAAGCGGGCTGGATATCTAGGAAAGGCGGGGAGCTCACCCCCACCTTCACAAGTCTGGTTTTCTAGACAGCAGAGTTCAGAATAGAGTGGGATTCTCCTGAATGTCATCCAAGGGAGTTTAGTTACAGAGGCATCTGCATAAGACTTCATGCCAAAGGGACTCCTCCTCCTCCCAGCTCCATCTGCACTCAGCCAGCAAGTGCAGAGGGCTGGCTGCAGACTGGTCCGCCAGCCTCCGGGGTCTGTCTTCTTTTCAGAGGCTCCAGTTGTGTGTCGAGGCGAAGAGGAAGACCCCACAGGCCCCCCTTCTCGCCTTCCACTGGCCCCAAGTGAGTGGAAGAAGAAGGTGAGGCAAATCGCACAAATTACCACCAGGGTCACTCAACGTGACACTCCAGCCCACTCTAGTTCTCTGTTACCCAGGGCTCTGGCTAAAAAAGATTATTTTGGTTCATGAAGTTCCTTGTCCCCTGGAGAAAGTAAATAAAAATATTTCTATGAGTATAGGTGGTCGGTACTTTATTAACCTTTGATTGCAGTGGTTGATAAGTTGAGAGACTCCTCCAGCCTCGGTCCCCTCCAGAACTGGCCTCTGGGTCCACCTGCACTTTTATCGCACTCATCGGGACACTCACTGACTGCACTCCTACTGCGTTCTGGGGGAGGGGACTGCCCTTCAACACCCACTCCACGGAAGTCCCTCTCTTAACACGGAACAGTGGGAGGTGTTCCTCTTCTGGCTGTGAGAATAAATCACTTCTTCGTGAGCAGTTAAAAAACACCAAGTAAAAGGAGGAAACTAAAAATCACCCCAAATCCCTCCATCATGGGATAAACATCATTAGATTTTGATACATTTGCTTACAGTCTCTTTTCTTTGCATATGAATAAAACATTTTTTTCAAAATTGGATTTATACCATGTATAATAGTTTGTAGCCTGGAATTTTTTCAAGCCTCACGGTGGCAATAAATACATCACTCTCACTCTTGCCTCCGAAGCTCAGGCCTGCTGCTGTTCCCAGCTGCCCCTCCCCCCCCACCATCCATTTAAATCTTCCCCACCTCTAATTCCCTCTCCTGCAAAGCCTTGCCTAATAATCCTGGTCTGTATTCATTTCATTCCTGTCAATATATTCAGACTTTGTTTACACAGGTTGCATAATTCAGTGCTTGATCTATTGTCTTGTCTTTTCTAATAACGATGAGAATTTGGTCTATTAATTCCTGGAATAGACAGAAGCTCCAGAAAGGTCACAGCCATGTCTCATACATAGTTGGTGCTCAGGAAGCATTTGCTGCTTTTCAGATGGATTCATAACATAAGGATTCCATTACCCACCCACCCCCCGACCTCTGGTTTTCTATGCAAAGGTGAAATTTCCAGATAAAGCATCCAGAAGTGGGGAATAAATAACCAATCTTTACAAAATGCTTTTGCAAAGTTTACCCTAGAAAGGTGTGGGTCTCACATCGTGTGCTTTCATAACTCGGCCCTTCCCTTGGCTGGTGCAGACACAGCAGATTTCTTTAAGAAGCACTGACAGAGGGCTGGAGCTGTCCTGGGACTTTCTGGGCAGCAGTACATCCAGGGCGAGGCCCGCTAGAGCTGGAATAATTCAAACATCTAAGAAATAATGAGATGCAAGCTCTCCTCATACTCTCTTCACAGCTTACAAATAAAATTAAAATATCTTTTAAAAATTCAGGTTAGAGAGGATTGCAAATTAACGGCAGCTATTTTCTAACATTAAAGGAGCATCTCTCTGACCCCATTTTGCAAAGGAGATTCCCTCTGCTCCCAAATATAAGGCCACACACACACGCCCCCTGCTGGAGCCAGCGAGAGTAACCGCCCCACTTTCTGCCACTCATCTATTGCTAACAAGGGGCTGAGGTCCTTCAACTCCAGTTCAATTCCATGACCACAGAAACCGAACAGGACACTTTCCCCTAGCTCACCTGACGGACTTCAAGTCCAAGCCCTCAGCAACCGTTTGGAGTTACCAACTCTCCATCACCCATGTTTAATGCTGAATTTCATAGTGAAGGCTGAGTGCCAGGGAGTCTAGGGGCCGCCCCTCTTCCTCCCAGACCCCCACCATGCCTTCCCGCACCGTCCCCCACCCCCACCTGGGACTCACTGGGCTGTGTGTGACTTTGATAAATCACTTCACCTCTCTGGGCCATGCTGCCTCATTTGTTCACGCACCGCGGCCTCCTTCCAGCCCGTGATCTAACACTCGGTGAAACAACCTTCTCTACTCGTATTCCCCATTTTAAAGTGCCGATCTGAGGTGTGGGACAGTGCGTGGGGTCGGGGAGGATAGGCTCTGCAGGTTCCACCTGTGACCACCAGCCTCTATTTCCTGCCTGAACCCCCTTCCTTAAACAGTAGCTATGGTGCACCCCCGAAGCCATCTCCTCCACAAAGCCTTTCTTTCCTTATAACCATCATCATCATGCTTACTACAGATGGAGGGAACCTTCCCCTCTGTGTTCCAAGTACATTTTGTTCATCCCTCTGTGGTGAGGGAGCTTTATGTCGAAAGCTCCAACCTCCTTGCAGCCGCAGCAGTAAAATGCCCTCGGGCGCCTCTGTGAATTGGATTATTCCCGCACTCGCTACAGTGGCAGGGCTGCGGAGAGGGCACTAGTGGCAAACACGGGCATTGTTTCTCAGGCACGCTTCGCAGTCTGAGCGGGCGCTCCTTTTCATTTCCCCAAAGACGTTCCACTGGTTCAAGAAGACACTGAAAACAGGCATCTGCAGACAGTGCAAAAGCAGAGGGGAGGGGGAAGCTGCTGGTGGGCTGTCTGTCCCTCCCCCTTGAGAACCCTGAAAAACAGCCCGGCAAGGGTCGGTTTCCGTAGAAGCCTCTGCGCTTTGCTATCCGCGGGGCCCCTCCTTCCCGTCTGGTGGGTGTGACCACCCCCCCACCCCCCCCCCCCCCCCCCCCCCCCCCCCCACCCCCCCTCCCGCTCCGCATCCATCCAGACACCGCAGGTCCACTCAATAGCGCCCTCTGGAGGCCGCCGGGCCGTCTTGGTCCCACTGGTCTCAAACCAGGACGGACTCACTGTTTAAAGTAACACAGAATAAATGCTACTCTGACTTGAGTACCGTTAGGGAAAGGCTATGGTGGGGAGGGTCTGCTGCTCACTGCACAGCCTGCCACCGTCTCGTCGATGTCCCCTCCCCATCCTCCTCTGCCTTGGATGGGGACCCCCGTTAGTACACCAGGGGTGTCGGGAGAAGCACCTGCCAGGATCCGTGAGTCCGTTTTCAGAATCTTCCTCACAAGGCTTCAAGCAACAATCTTAATCGTGGCATTTCCTAGAAGAAAAATCTGAGGTTTCTTCTTGTGACTTCATGATCTTCACTGACGTTTCTGAGGGGCTGTAGGTACATCGCTTAGTCCTCACTGCAACCTTGCACGGTGGGGCCAGGCACTCCCCCCATTTCTCGGGTGCAGAAGCTGAGGCCCAGAGAGGCTCAGTGCTGTGTGCTCTGGCCGGCACAGGGGTGAGTGGAACTGCATTTGAGCGCAGGCCCTCTGGCTCCAGAGTCCTGCTCCTCACCCCCGAGATCTGCTTTCTCCTAGCCTAACCCACCTCCTAAAATCTGCATTTCCATTTCCTTAGAATAGAATAAAGAGTCTTCTAAACTTCAGATTTTCTTCTTGAGTCTCCATTTGAAGGGCACTAAAGGACCTACCTCATTGTTCCAAAGACTGCCACCCCCTAACTGACCTTTCTCAAAGAAACCTGACTTGGCAAAGCATTCCGTTTTTACAGGTGAGGTTCCCTTATCTTTGCCTCATGCTCCCCGGATGATAGAAGTGAAAGTATGCAGCACGTTTTGCCTGGCACACAGAGAGAGCCAAACACCTACTTATTGAAGCTAATTTTGTGCCAGCACAAATCCAGCTTAGGAGCAGGCCCCTCCTCGACCTGAGGGGCCCCGCAGGTCCCTGAGCGGGGGATGTCGGTCAGACCAGGGCAGCCAACACATGGCTTCTAGACCCAGCCTCCAAGACCCAATCGCCACAGCCTCTCCCCTTTTCTTCAAAAGACACGAATTTCTACAAAGTACACAGGCTACAAGATAAGCATGCAATTTCTTTCCGGGGTCATCTGTTTCTGATGAGGCTTATTAAAATAGGAAACTATTTTTAGGCTAAATCATCAATCAAAAGTATTATCCATTCTGGTATGACTGCTTTCCACAGATAATAAAATCCTATCAACTTGCTCCAAAGAAAAAGTGACCTACATAACGACGACAGCGTGAATGACAATTAATCCCACACTGAAACGTTCAAAAGCTGGAACAGCGGTGGCGGAGCCGAGATTCCCGGGGACTATCAGAACCTGCAGTCTTGGTTCTAAACTTACGGCCAACACAGGATGGGTGGGCTCTCTGGGATCACAATCTCTGGGGACAGGGCTCAAATCCCAAAGGACAGATAGGAGGGTGACCTAGTCAGAATGAAACAGGACAAAGCAAATAGCACCCAGCCCCCAAGGAAAAACTCAGAAAACCAGTTCTGTGTCGGTTCTGCTTGACAGGACCCCAGAAGAATACTTTTGTTGATGAGTCATAGAAGAACAATTTTGTGGAGGCCCCATCACTCCAAACAACCAGGGCCAGGGCTGTCTACAGCCTTCTCGTGACCCCTGAACAGCAATTCTGCTCGTCAATATGGCTGTGTCTGCGAGGCCACTCACCAAATGATTCCTTCTCCTCACCAAATGATTCATCTCTTTGGCCACACCCCTTATCCGTGGACACAGAAGCTCAGCGGTTGCCCAGTGGGTTACAGAAAGGGTCCCTCCTGGGCATGAGGTTGCCATGAGAGATGACAAAGGGAACAGTAAGATACAGGCAGAAGAGCAGTGGCCTGGGAGGCAGGGGACCAGGTTCTGGCCCGCCTGTGCCCTGACACTATCTTTGGAGCTCTGGACTAGTCACTGGCCTCTCTCTCCATCGTGGGAAAAGCGTGGGATGGCTGTGGACACCCGCTGGTCTCCTAGTAACAATCAAGCTCAGAGGGTTTCTCTAGTGTTAGACACACACTTCACACACAACCCGTAACCCCACCCCTGGGTAGGCATCCAAGAAAAGTAAAGCCTACATCTGCATAACGACCTTATACATGTGTTTATGGCGGCTTTGTCTATAATCACCCCAACCTGGAACAACCCAGATGTCCCTGGTGGGTGAATGAATAAACACACGGGCGCATCCACGCAGCAGAATGCCACTCAGGAAAGAACCACTGACGCTTATACCAACATGGAGAGATCTCAAGTGCCAAGTAGAAACAGCCAGATGCAAAGGCCACATAATGAATGATGCTATTCGTATGACATTCTGGAAGAGGCAAAAACGTCACGGCAGAGAACGGAACCAGGGGACGCCAGGGGACGGGGTGGGGAGGACTGGACCACAAGGAGGCAGAGAGAGGACTCTGGGGACGATGGAGCGGCTCTGCATCTCGGGCGTGGCAGGACATGACTCTGCATGTATCACGACTCAGGGCTGAAGGAAGGGGGAAGTAAATGTTCCTGTAACTGAATTTTTTAAAAATAAATGTTAAAACATGATTTTAAAACCCAAGCCCAGATCCTCCAAGACTGAAGAGAGAGAATGACTCCCCACCGAGAGGAGAGAGGCAGGGAAAGAGAAGGCTCCCCAAAGGTGGCTGCACCCGCAGGCCCCAGCTCCCTGCTGGCACGTCCCGCTGGCCTCCCGGAGGCACTGCTGATCCGAGGCCGACCGTGACACTCCCTCCACGCTCTCAGTGCCACAGACGCCTGTCCAGAACGTGTCATGGAGCCTGGCTGAAGGCGCAGGGTAACAAGGGGGAAATAAACCCAGACACGAATGCCCGACTCACCGGCCCCCTGCCTGCCTCCCAGGCGGCCTCGGCAAGGCACAGGCCTCTCCTACCAGCAGGCTGGCCGAAGGCCTGGAGCCCCCGGAAAGCGAAGCCAGGAGGAGCGACCCAGGCACCTAGGCCCAGCTTCCCAGGCCCCTTGTCCTGAATGAGGACCCAGTTCTCCTTGATTGATTGATGCTGGGAATGTCCACCCCCTTCAAGGGAGACTTCTCCCCCAGGGTTGGCAGAGAAAATACAGGATGCTCAATAAACCTGAATTTCAGATAAACAATGAACAGCATTTGGTATAAGTATATCCCGTGCAATATTTGCACGTATTTTTATTTGCTAAATCTGGCAACCCTACCCCCCACCCATCGGAGTGTGGGCTTACCTGCCACATGTCAGGAGGTGACATGTTGCACCCCCTCCAATCCAGACCCACACACCCACATGGTCTTCCTCCTGGCGTGTGCCCCGGGGACTAGGGGACGGGCTTATTAGGCAAATCTCTCTAGAAACCTGGCCCCACAGCAGACTGGAGTGCTGGGGAAGAGGGTGGACATGGCCAGGCAAACAGCATACCCTCTCCATCCTCTTTTCCCTACCACAGGCTGGACTCTGAGGCCAAAACCTGGGGGGGGGGGGCAGGCAAACCTGGTCCGAGGCTCTACTTATGAGCAGGCTGGGCTGAGGGAAGCCTTGAGCCCATCCCAGGATGCATCCGACCCTCTCGAAGGACGGAAGGGGTCACCCATGGAGTTGCCACTTCTGATGGACTCAGCCCACCTCCTAGGGCTCCCCCAGTCGCCCCTGGGTGACTCAGAGAAGTCTCTGCACTTTCCAGGGCTCTGCTATTGCAGCAGGTGTCTGGGGCAGGTGCCACCCACAGGCCCCACAATGTACGGAGGGGGTGGCGTTTGTTTTCTAGGGCTTTTTATTTTGCCATTAACAGAGGGAGAATCTGTCTGGAATTTATATTACAAGCTCCATCAGATGCTGAGCAGCTGTTCCCCATCTGCAAGGTTGCTGGAACAAGGTTAAACCGAAACGCCGGGGATTTAGGTTAGATTAGATGTGGAGGAGGGACTTGTAACAAGGAAGATGGTCCAGGGTGGGAACAGTCACTGCCCAGGATCAGGTCGTCTCCTGTTCCCAGTTTCCAAAACACAGGTCAGCGTTTGCCCAATGGAGGGCCAGATGGTGTCTCAAGTTCACACCATACCCCATCATGCTCCCGTTCCTACGATGACCAAACATTGACCCAGCGTGTCTGCGTCCCAGGCACTGTGCTTGTGCTGTGGCTACAGAGACCTCTACAAAACAGTGCTGGCACTCTGGGAGGTCACATTCTGGGGACAACCAGCACCACCGGGGGCCAAGGTGGTAACAGAGCCGAGTCTGGGGAAGGTAGGTGCACAGCAGGAGAGCTGTGGCGGCAGGTGCAGACCAGGTTTCCTGGAGGTCTTGCCTGAGTCTTAAAGGGTGAGCAGAGGTTAGCCAGGAGGAGCAGGGTTGGAGCTTGGAGATCAGGAATGGATGGGGCTCTGGGCACAGGACCCAGTATGGACAAAGGCCCTGAGGCAAGAGACAGCTGAGACTGAGCAGGGCAGACAGTGCACTAGAGCCAAAAAGTGGAGAGTGAGAAGAGGCAGGAACAGAGCGCTGCTGGGCCCAGTGTGACAAGTCAGGGTTTTTCACTCTCTCCTAGACAGCCATGAGGGTTTTTAACATGTTGGGGTGCCATGTCCAAGCTGCATCTGAGGAAGGTCGCTCTGGCAGCAGAGAGGGGCAAGGACGGTGAGCAGGAGGCAGGCTTGAAGGACACTCCGGAGGTGATATATCAGACCTGGGTGAACTCTAGGATTCTACACTCCACGGCTCTTCGGGCTTCAGATACCAGTCAGCTGGTCAGGCTCATACAAATGGTATGACCTGGGTGTTGGGGCAGCCTGTGGTTCAATGCCTGCAAACTCCAGGTGCGTACACACGCACCTGCCTGGACCCACCAAACCCCACCCCCAAACCCAAGGCACAAAGCACAGCAAAGTTTGCTCTCCGGTCTCTAGCCTGGCCCAGCCTCTGCCCCACCGTTTCAGTCAGAGCTGCATGAGTGCACCTGGACCTGGAACTGCAGAAAAAAGTTATCAGGGTCTGGGGCAGACTTTTCTGGTCACCACGGTGATGTCCTGAAAGCATCAAAGAGGAAACATAAGGTACGAGAACATGGCCCGATCTTAGTGGGTGCAATGTGGCGGATGGAGCCTGGGTAAGGATTCCAGAGCATCTGCCCCCACTCTGGAGCTCAGCATCCTTGTTCGTCCAGCCATGGGCTGCAAAGGCTACAGTCCTAACTGGGTCTAAGGATCTTGCAGAAAGCTAAGTACATGCAGCTCAGTGCTGCCGCCTACCGTCCTCCTCCTGGCATTGCACACACTCTCCAGAAGCACCTCCCCCCACGGACAAGGATGGTTGTGGGGGCGGGACGCATTCCAGGCAAGTGAATGTTCAGAATGGGGTTGAAGCAGCCACAAGCAGTATAGCTAGAAGGAAGGCAGTGTCCCTGAGACCAGAGGTGTCCCAGAGACACTCTCAGTGAGTCGTTCCACGTCCAGTCTCAGGAGTGGTGGGTGACCAGCGGATGGGAGGACATTCAGGCCCTGGCTGGATAGACCCCCTGTCCGGGGCACTTGAGACAGGAGGGGGAACACAGACCAGCTGCGGGGCAGCCACTGCTCCTCACAGGCCAAACCCAGCCCCTGCCTGTTTTGTACAGCTCACAAACTCAGAATGGTTTTCACGTTTTTAAATGGTTGAAAAAAATCAATGAAGAATAGCAGCTGTGGCAGACAGTATGGTCTGCAAAATCTAAAATATTTACTGCCTGGCCTTTTACAGAAGTTTGCTGACTCCTGGACTAGAGGGCAGCTGAGGTCTCTCCCACTCTGAGATGTGTGCGTGGGGGCAGGGGCAGGGCTGCCCTGGAACACTGCACCCCAAAGCCTCGCCAGCCCCACTGGGGCCCTCGAGTCCAGCAAAGGTCCCCCGATGCCTTTGGGCCTCTTTGAAGCCCCCACCAGGTATAGGGAGCGGACACACTGTCTCCCGAGGGTGGGGAGAGTGGGAAGGTGCTGGAAAGAGAGCAGCTGGGGTCCCATGTGCTGCTCCCTAATCCCTAAGTCCCTCTCCGGGCCTGTGCCCAGCACAGCTGTTCCGGTGGGGAGCTGATGTTTCCCCCTGGAATTCTGTCAGGAGTTACGTGGCCCTGCGAGGCCTCAGAAAAATCCTTCAGCAGTTTTGGTAGGCCTCAACTTGCCAGAAAGTTCCCCTGTGCCAGCTCAACTCACAGGACTTGTCAAAATGACCTCCTTTCACACTGTGAAACTTTTCTCAAGAAGGAAAACCTGCTGACAATTCAGTTCGTTAACCAAAAAAAATTTTTTTTAAGAAGAAACAACACTCAGTTCTTGCTCTTTCTGAGGAGAGAGGAAGTCATCCAAAACAAAGAAATTAAGGAAGGTTTTGCCCTCCAGTAATTTCTTACTCTGTGTCCTGTCTGCAGTAGCAGGTACTATGTGCTTCAGAACAAAAACCCTGAGGACAGCAGCGACGACCTGGGAGCACCCCTCCCCCCAGGGGCCAGACCCTGTGGCAGGCCCTTCTCGGACACCGTCTCAGCACTGCTGGCAGGGTCCTGCTGTCCTCGGAGATGGGTGGTGGTCTGGGGGGTCCAGGCAAAGTTCTATTTCTCAGCGCCCCAGTGCTCTCTTTCCAGCACCTTCCACTCTCCCCATGCTCGGGAGACAGTGGGTCCACTCCCCTCTCCCTGGAGAAGGTTTCGAAGAGGCCCAGAGGCATCAGGGGGGCTTTGCTGGACACAAGGGCCCCCGTGGGGCTGGCGAGGCTTTCGTCAGCTCTGGAGGAGCCGCAGGCTACCTGAGGGCAGTGTTCCAGGGCAGCCCTGGATGACTAGGGTGCCCAGGGCCACCACTCAGCCTGGACTCGGGGCCGAGAAGGCAGGAGAGCCTGGACGTGGAGGCCTCTGTCCTGGCTCTGCAGGAGGCAGCTGTGTGACACGTCCCCGAAGGCTACGCGCACTGGTGAAGAGAGGTTACCCCAGCAGAACACCTGCGTGCCGAAGGCCCTGTGCGCAGAAGGCCCTGGGTAAATGCTCCCTCATTTTCCTTACATCTCCTTGACCCTGAAAACGGAGGTCACATCATCAGCCCCTTTCTCACGGGGCCGTTTTAAGGCTCGGACGAGACAGAGGAAGCAGCCGACTTGCGCATGCGCAGTTCCACGTCTCTGTAGCTGTGCTTCTTTCAGCAAGGAGTTACCGAACAGCTGCTAGAGGCTACTTCCTAGACCAGGCTCTGGGATGAAGGTGAGCGAGACAGAAACAGCCCTTGCCCAGGTGAGATTGAGGTCTACTTTCCATAAATAAAGATGGTGCGTATTTTATTTCTCCAGCACATGATCCTGTGTTGCAGAGTTGGGAGCAAAGACCCTGACGGTGGGCTTCCCGTGCCGTTGTTAATAGTCTCGGAACCTGGGGTGGCTCTTGGAGCTTGTGTTCCTCTCCCTGTAAAATGGGATACCACTGTCTGTGAAAATCAGACGAACTACAATGCACGAAAGCTTTTGGCATGGTCTGTGGCACATGGTGGATCTTTACAAATGTCAGTGACTCAGATGACAGACGGATGAACCATACGAGGAGGCACAGATGTGTTCACCTCAAAGACGAGGCTACGAGGAGCGATACTGGGGGAGCAGGGACTGGACCCCAGGCGCCTCCCTCTCCTCCCTGCTGCCCCCTGCTGCCATCGGCGGTGATCTCTCCCTGAGCCCGTGAACAGGGCCTCCCTCGAAGACAGCGCCCACGGACGTGTTGATAACGTTAATCGCCACCACGTGTTGGGCACTTACACGCCAGCACCCATCACCGCATGCAGTTCTCACAACAACCCTAGGAGAGGGGATATATGTTGTCCTCCCCATTTCGCAGGTCGGGGAAGGGAAGCACAGAAAAGTTCGGTGAGCAGCCCCAGCTCACACAGCTGGTAGTTAGAACAATCGGGACTGGAGCCCTGGTCTGCCTGACCACAGAGCCCGCGGGCTCTACAACCTTGATCGCCTGGGTGCATCTGGGGGCTGGCCAGGACCCCAGGGTGCTGGTGAAACATACTGTCCTAATAATAGCTAACGCTTCTTAAGCACTTACTACGTGCCACACACTGCTGCGCCGTGTCTTAGAGAGATCTTCAAAATGTAACAGCAGCCCCATCACCTGTATCACTGAGGAACCAGGGACGGAGCTGCAGGGAGAGGAATTCACCTGCCTTCTCTGTGTCAGTAATTTCCAGTAGTAATTGGTGCTTTTCCATAATAATAGTAGTGCTGACTCTGTGCCAGGCTTGTTCTAAGTAAGCACTTTGTAGGAATGAACTAATAAGGGTACCACCGCTATCTTCACTTTGACTGAGATCAGGAAATGAAGTCACTCGGCCAGGGCTACCCAGGCTGTTAAATGGCAAAGCTGGATACACACCCAGGCAGCCTGGGCCCAGAGCCACCGTGCACTACCCAGCACCCCTCCCTGAGCTGCACAGGGAGTCAGGGGGCCGTGGTGAAGCAGGGCCCCTTCCCACGAGACCTCTGTGAAGCTGAAATGATTTTAAGACTGTATAAATGTAACTACTCCTTAACTGTTAAGGAGTTGAAATTACATTCAGCCCTTTGAAGGCAACCGCGAGGCTGATATGGCCCCTGGTGAACATGAGTTTGACATCCCTGGTCTAGGTCATCAGAAACAAGGAGAGTCTGAAACACAGTCACAGCAGGAAAAACCTACAGATACGTGATGATGAAACAGAGTGTGGCATCCTGGAACACAAAAAGGGTGGTAGGAAAAGACTAAGGCAATCTGGACTTTTAGTTAATAAAACTGTATTAACATCGGGTCATTCACTGCAACAAATGTAGCACAGCAATGGAAAGTGGGGGTTTTTTTAAAGATTTTATTTCTTTATTTCTAGAGAGATGGGAAAAATTTTATTTGTTTATTTCTAGAGAGACAAAGACAGGGAGAGAAACATCGATGTAGGAGAGATGCATCTTTCAGTTGCATCTCGCATGCCCCCAATTGGGGGCCTGGCCTGCAACCCAGGCATGTGCCCCAGTGGGGAATCAATCCACTGACCCTTCAGTTCACAGTCCGGGCTCAGTCCACTGAGCCACACCAGCCAGGTCAGGAAGGTGTTAATAACAGGGGAAACCAGGTGCAGTGTATATGGGAACTCACTGTTTTATCTTTGCAACTTTTCTATAAACCTAAAACTGTTCTTTAAATGTATATTATTAAAATATATATACTCATATATGACTTAATTTTACAGCTGCCTCTACTTTTTCACATTCCTATTTGTCTTAGCTCAGGCTGCTAGAACAAAACACCACAGACGAGGTCCTAAGAAACATGAATTTGGGGAGGCGCGTCCCATGGGGCAGCAGCAGCAGGTGCCATGGGGTGCAGGACTCTGCCAGCCAGTCCAGCTACACCTTACGGGGCAGCGCATCACGTCTGGAAGAGACAACCTGAAGCTCCCAGCCCTGGGGTCACACGTGGTTTGTCCAAACCCAGGGGCGGTGCTGGACGATACACAGGGCCCAGATCAGCCTCCTTAGCAAGAAGGAACCCTGCTTGGAGCTGGGTGGCTCCAAGCACCACAAGGCACCATGCTGATCACTGACCAGGCTGCCCTGGGAACCAGAGAATGACATGAGGGATGGCAACGGGGGACAAGACGCCAGCGGACACGAGGGTGAAAAGAGGGGGAGCAGGGGAAGGACAGAGTCGCCTCTTACACGGCTCCGTGGCTTTCAAGTGAAGGTCTGGAGTCAAGCCTTGGCTTGGCCATTTCCCAGCTCACACGACCCTGCGCAAACCATGTGTCTCCTTGAGGGCTCCGTTCCTTCATCCTTAAAATGGAGACGATAAGAGCACCTACCTCATGGGATGGCTATGCAAATTAAATGAGAGCATGTATTAATATTTGGATACAAGGGTAACTGCCCAAAGACCTAAACAGAGAAACAGTTAAAGCAGCTTTGTCGGGGACTGGGGCCAGTAGGTGGGAGGGATGGGGGAAGGGACTGTTGCTGTCATGTAACCCCGTGCATCCATTATTTGGATAAAAGAAGTGAAAACCTGTCCTGGATGAGGTCGTGCATGTGAAGCTCTCAGCCCTGTGTCAGCCCGCAGAGCAGGTGCGGACCGTGCGATTGGGAGTCTGAAGACTCATCTGTCACCCGAGACATTCCCTGGGGTTTCCCTGGAGTTCTCCAAGGGATGATGAAGATGGGAGTCCAGAAACTCTTAGTGAGATGGGCCAGTGGACATGAACTCGTTTACCAAACCCTAGAACACCAGAGCAAGGAGGTGTCTCTTGAAGTTTGAGGGGGGAGATGTGAGAACAAGTTGACAGCAGCTCACAAATATACGAAGCCTGTCAGCCCGAGAGATGGAGCGGGTGGGCATCGGAGAGGTGGGTCTGCAGGGGCTTCCGTAAGTCTCATCGTGAAACCACCGAGGGGAGCCCGGGAGGCTTCGAGGTGTCCCCGGGCTTCTGAAGCTGCAGTCTCGTCTCAGAAGGCCACAGTGCTCGGCCCCTGGCAGACCTCGGTACCCCCTCAGGGACACCCACAGACAGCCTTCCCCACCTCCATCACCACTGCACATCCCCAACCTCCCCCTGTGGTCACCGGCACGGCTGTGGAGGGGCAGGCACAGGCCATAGTGTCAGAGGCTCTGGGCTCCAGCCTCACCACCATCCCTCCCGATCCCAGACATAACACTTCATCTCCCCGAGCTGAGGTGCCCACAACCTAAAGTGCAGACCTACGCCCACAGAGGCATGGCAAAGAGCAAACGGGAAAACAAGTCTGTGAAAGAGCTGTCTAGACTGCCTATCTGTTTATAGGTACAAGCTGTTGTTGTTACTAAGTGGTCTGTTCTGCTTTAGATTATAGAAAATGTAATTTCTTCATCCAAGGAACAAAGAAAGAGGGGAGGGGGGTGCAGGCCCAGTGCTGGGAGAGGAAAAGTGAGAGGCAAGAGCCTGAGGAGCGCCCTCTGGGAGGAGCCTTCCAGGCCACCTGCACCTTTGTGGCCAGAGACTGAATTTGCAGGAGCTTAACATCATGAGAAAAGAGGGGACTTCCCACCAAGATGGGGGCGTAGGCAGATACATGGTGCCTCCTCCCAACCAAACCAAAAGAAGAACAACCAATTTAAAAACAAAAAATGACCAGAACTGCCAGAAAATTGAACTGTATGGAAGACCGATAACCAATGAGTTAAAGAAGAAACATCCATCCAGACTGGTAGGAGGGGCAGAGACGGGCACCCAGGGCAGAGAGGATTCACAGCAAGGTGGCGGCTGGAGGACCAGATGGTCACACATTTGCATGCGAACAAACCAGGATGAACAAATGGGGAGAGAGACAGACCACATAACCCAGGCTTCCAGAGCAGGGAAATAAAGCCTTAAAACCTCTGACTGTAAAAACCTGTGGGGGTTACGGCAATGGGAGAAACTCCCAGCCTAATAGGAGAGTTTGTTGGAGAGACCCACAGGGTCCTAGAACATACACAAACCCACCCACCTGGGAATCAGCACCAGAAGGGCCCAATTTGCTTGTGGGTAGCGGGGGAAGTGACTGAAAGCCAGCTGAGAGCCAAGCAAGCACCGCTGTTCCCTCCCAGACCCTGCCCCCACAGACAGCACCGCAACACAGACACTGGGTTGCCCCACCCTGGCCAACACCTAAGGTTTTGTCCCTTACTACATAACAGGTGCGCTGAGATAAAAAAAAAAAAAAAAAAAAGGCCCAAATGAAAGAACAGGTCAAAGCTCCAAAAATAGAACTAAGTGACGAGGAGATGGCCAACCTACGAGACACACAGTTCAAAACACTGGTAATCAGTATGCTCACAGAAATGGTTGAGAATGGTCACAAGAACACAGGAAAGAGTGAAAGTCTATGCAAAGAGAAATAAAGGAAAATGTACAGGGAACCAACAGTGATGGGAAGAAAACCAGGACTCATATCAACGATTTGGAGCAGAAGGAAGAAATAAACATTCAACCAGAACAGGATGAAGAAACAAGAATTTGAAAAAAATTAGGAGAGGCTTAGGAACCTTCAGAACATCTTTAAATGTTCCAACATCTGAATTATAGCAGTGCCAGAAGGAGAAGAGAAAGACCAGGAAATTGAAAACTTATCTGAACAAATAATAAAGAACTTCCCCAATCTGGCAAAGGAAATAGACTTCCAGGAAGTCCAGGAAGCTCAGAGAGTCCCAAAGAAGTTGGACCCAAGGAGGAACACACCAAGGCACATCATAATTACATTACCCAATATTTTAATCTTGGGGGATAAGGAGAGAATCTTAAAAGCAGCAAGAGAAAAAGAGTTACCTACAAAGGAGTTCCCATAAGACTATCAGCTGATTTCTCAAAAGAGAACTTACAGGCAAGGAGGGGCTGGAAAGAAGTATTCCAAGTCATGAAAGGCAAGGACCTGCATCCAAGATTGCTCTATCCAGCAAAACTATCATTTAGAATGGGAGGGCAGATAAAGTGCTTCCCAGATAAGGTCAAATTAAAGGAATTCATCATTGCCAAGCCTTTATCATATGAAATGTTAAAGGGACTTATCTAAGAAAAAAAAGGTGATCAAAAATATGAACAGTAAAATGACAACAAACTCACAATTATCAACAACTGAACACTAAAAAAAAAGAAAACAAAAACTAAGCAAACAACTTTAACAGGAACAGAATCAGAAAAATGGACACCACATGGAGGGTTTTTAGGGGGGGGGGAGGGAAAAAATGGTGGGGGAAGGTACAGGGATAAAGAAGCATAATTGGTAGGCATTAAAAAGATGGGGAGAGGTTAAGAATAGTATGGGAAATGGAGAAGCCAAAGAACTTATACATACAACCCATGGACATGAACTAAGGTAGGGGAATACAGGTGGGTGGGGGGCGGGGTACAGGGTGGAGGGGAATAAAGGGAAGAAAAAAATGGAACAACTGTAATAGCATAATCAATAAAATATATTTTAAAAAAGATCAGAAGGAAAGAAAAAGGTGTCTTTATCTAGCTAATTTGCCAAGCTCATTTTTATTCTGAAAGAGACTCTCCACTCCCCCAAAACAACGGGGGAGCGAATCTTGTCACCGAAGAGTGTAAATTTCTGAATCAAAGGACTAGCAATTTCTTTATTCAGTTCTCCCATTTCTTCTGTGGGCTCGGGGCTGAGGCGCCTGCCTCCAGGACAGTTGTGTTTCATTCACATCAGTGTCTGCCCTCTACAAAGCTTAAGAGAAGCCCCAAGGAGAGATGTGGGCCTTTGGGGAGAGGGGTTTGAGATTCAGGGGAGTTTTGATTGTGAAACAGTGAGTCACCCCTTCCTGCTGAAGTTCCACTCACTCTGTGAGTCGGGAGAAATGATTAACTCTAGGAAAGTGGCTCATTTGCATGATCATTTGCATAGAGAGACATCAGCTATGCCTTCCTGTGAAATAATCTGACCATGAGTAAAGGCAAAAGGAAATGGGCTTTTCTTTCTGTTCCTCATTCCCATCTGTTTTTTTTCTTCCCCTCCCACAACTTTCTCAAACAGACCAAAATGGCTTGATGCTTCCACAGGCAAAAAAGTATGTCAGTGCAGCTAGTACACAGAGATTTCCAGAATGTCTATATTTTGGAGTCACCAAAAAGTCCTGCTTCCTCCCATCTTTTCCCCCTACCTCATCTCCAAATTCATTTCCTCTTTTCTGCAAACGGAATGCTTCAAAAGTCAGAGCTCATTGTCCACAGAACCCAAGCACTCTTGAGCTAGCAGAGCATGGAGTGGTGAACCAGACCAGAGGCTTCACGAGGGCAGGATGCTGCCTGTCTTTGCTGCACCATCTCAGGGTCTGTGTTTAGACAAACAAGACCCCCTCGACCAACTGAGGCCCAGAGCATGGCTGTGGCACAGCCAAGTTCGTGCAGCTCGCTGTGGATACCACCAAAGTCCTAACCAGAGTCCGGAGCTCTTTTCAGAGGACCATGCTGACCCATCGTGCTGGCACCATGGCAGACTGGGTAGACTCGCCTCTGTGCCCTTTCCAGCATACTCACCCGCAGAACAGCAGCTCCAGAGGCGCCGGGACTGGAGCTAGGACAGAGTGCTGCCAAGGGCTACATGAGCTGCAGCACATGCAGGCATGTGTCACCTGTCCCCATCTGAGCCAGCTCCTAAGGCCGGCAGCCCTGAAGGCTCACAGAGGCTGGCATTTGTCCCAGAAGCAGGGACCAAGGGCAAATCGCTTCTTAATTACTGCTTACAGTGCAAGTTTTCGCTTTGGCCTGGGCAATGGCCAATTCTCCAAAACACATTGAGTCTCTTATCAACCTGCAGTGAATTGATCCTTGGAACTGATCCTTGCCCGGTCCCTCAATCCTGTTGTCACCAAAGAAGCTATGGCAGCGACCTCAGACACAGGCTCCTCCCTCCAGCTGGAGCAGGCCCACAGGCCCTCCTCACCCCACCTACCCCACCCCTGCAGATGGCCTGAGGCCAGGCCCTCCTTATCAGGGGCCTCACCTGCTCAGCCAGGTCTTTAGAGGCCAGAAGGACTCTAACAGGCAGTTTCTAAGCTCTGCACATCCCTTCAGCAGCCACAGAGCAGTTTCACAATCCATCTCTTATCGGGTTTTCACCTACAAACCTCTGAGGCAGGAAAGGAAGGCCAAAAAGCAAAAAGACTTTTCCCACCTTATAGAGAACAAACTGAGATTTAAACAGTAGAAGAGGGTCACAAATTTAGAACCAAGAGAGAACATATAACGAACACACCTAGCATTGACAACAAACAACCTCAAATTCTCAGGGGCTCGACACAGGAACTTCACTTCTTGCTGATACCACAGTCTAATGTGAGCTGGGTAACTTTTGGGGTGGCTGTCCTCCAGGTGGGCACTCAGAGATGGAGGATCCTTCCATCTTGGGACACCCCTATCTCTAATGTTTATCTAGGGAGTTAAATGTGAGGAGGAGGATGCAGGTGAATTCATGGTGATGCTGAAAATGGTATAAAACATCACTTTGGCACACATTTCATTGGCCAGAACTAGTCATGTGATTATTAACTAACTGCATGGGAGGCTGGGAAATGTAGTCTTCCTGTGGGACCAGGAAGAGGAAATGTACAGGTGAGTGTCCAGTCACTCTCAGCTACAGAGGGGACAATTACGCTGACTCTGATCAATGCAGTTCTATGTGCCAAGCACATGACCTGTCCCTCAGTGAAGATTACTCATCTTCCCTTTACCCCTGAGGAGATTCAGAGAACCCAGTGCTCGGACTCCAAACCCTCTGCTCTGACACATGAATATATTCTCCTTGGAGAAAACTGAAACATTACAGAGAAGACCATAATCCTGTCTGGCCATCCTGCCTCCTACCCCAGATCCCCCAAATCACCACTGTTACTAATGTGCTGTGTACCCTTCTGGATTTTTTTGTGCATGCATTTATATGCATGTACGTCTTCACAGTGATTACCCAATTGATTCATCATGTTCTTTTAAAAATGGCACTATACTATATACATACATTATCCTGCAACTAACATCCAACACACACCACACCTCCTTCTAAATATCTAACGTTTGTTCTACCAGGTCACACTACAGGGTAATTTCTTTATAAAAAGGTACAGCTAGAAGGCCTTGGCTAAAATGCAAACACCTCTGAAGGCAAGTGTAAATCATGAAGCATTAACAGTCATTCACGCCTTAGCTCAATATCATTTGTCTCTGTAGAGCCAGACCCGAGGGAATGAGACACAGGACTGATGTCTTCTCTTCTCCAACAGCCAGCCTGGCCCATCGCCCACTCTGGGGACACTTGCGCCTGTACCCCTGTGTACCATAAGGCTATATGTCCTGTGCAGACAACCTCTCAGCAATCCACTCAGGATATTGGGGGTTGAGGGAATAGATCCCTCAGGGTAAAGAAGAAACTTACCCTTTTCAAAAGTGAGATTCAATGTAATCATCTTGAAAATAGCCCTTCTGGGCAGCTGAACGTACTGTACGCCAACACCATCTCATGATATCCTCGCAAGAATTCCTGCACACAGGGAGGTCAGCACGTTCATCCCCCTTTTACGACCGGGTACCCCAAGTCCAAAGGAGGAGGAGCAGTGCCCCAGGCTGGCATGCACAGCCATTTCCCTCACCTGTATGGACTCTGCCTTCACAGGTCCATGGCCACCACCCTGAGTGGGGCCTGCCCTACAGCCCCGAAAACTTGCAACTTTACTTACTGGGCTTCTGCAATGCCAGACAGGGCACCAGGGACTCGAACTAAACCTAATAAATGAGTCAAAAATCAGTAAATTGTACGAACCTTGAACCAAGCTCTGATGTCATTTCACTGGCCTCCAAACCACATGTGGAAGGACCCACTTTTCATTCCTACTCATCCCCGAAGACCGAATGGAAACCCCACCTTCTGGGTGAGGCTGCCCTGGTGTCTTCGCCGGAAGTGATCTGCTCTCCTCTGAACTCGTGAGCACTTGATGTCTATACAATTAATGAGCCAATTAATCAACTTCACCTTGTGTCGGCTCTTCTTTGGGCTGTTATTTAAGTAATTTGTTGTCATAATTTATGGGGAGCTTCTGCCGTATCTCCCTGGACAGAGGATAATCTCCGTGAAGGCAAAGGCAGGCTCCTGACCACGACCGCCAGCCCCACGGAACTCAGCCCGACGCCTTGCACATGGAAAGCACTCAACACACACCAGGGGCTTTATATCACTTCAGCATTTTAATGTTTTCATATGTAATACTTCAGTATTTTCACCTTACAGGATAATGCCTTTTCCAAATCATCTCTTTAGTTCTTTTCATTAGCGCTTGTCAATCCCAGTTTTCTCTCTTATATCCCCTTAACTCTTTTTCACCAACCACACTGACATTTGAGAAAACTTATCACCATCATCATCATTACCATCATCATTACCACCACCACCACCACCATCATCATCCTCACCAAACGAGCGCCTGCTACTGGCCAGGCACTTGCTATAAGCAGCCAGCATCAGAATGATGACGTCCACGTTTCCTTCTCCCACTGTTGCTATGGCACCATCACCGCCCCGAACCAACAGCTCTCCATTCTCCCCCTGAATCCTCCCAACAGCCACGTGACTGCTCACACCTGTGAGGGCCACACAATCCTGCAGTCAGTGTCCTGTCACATTACACGAAACACATCCTTCCATCTTCTCTACTGCTCTATAAGGTAAGCATATTTTTCCATTTTACAGATGAAGAAACTGAGGCTCAAGAGATTCAGTAACTCACTTAAGCAACTTCCTTTAGCTCTTGTTAGAGTGCACTGTCAGTGTTTAGTGTCGTGGCCGGCAGCTCTGCCCAACGCTTGATAATTGCTGGCACTGGGTGATGGTTAAATGGAGTTAGTGAAAACTCTTCTGTGCTTATTTGACATTTTTCATAATAAAAATTTCAAATAAAAAGTTACCCCTCCAAGCAAGAAATAAAAAGAACGTTACTAAGACAGGTATCAGATCCAACTTACTGGAATATCTAAAGGAGCCAGAATATAGTAAGTGTTCAATAAATAGTGTCAAATGAAAAAGAGATGCGTGAAAAGGCTCTGCAATAGCCTGAGGCCCCACAGCTAGTGAGGCAGTGGCTGAGCCAGGAGCCACAGCCACATCCCTGGGCCCTCTTGTTTCAGGCAGGGAGAGGGAATTGCCACCAATGGGAAGCCCTTTAAAGAGATTTCAGTGGTCTCTGGAAAAGAAGCCTTCTCCACAGAAATGCTACCTGCATCCTTTCACTGAAAATCTGCTCCGACATCTGAGCTGGCAAGCGCACCCGGCTTCTCCCAGTCAGATGCCTTCCTGTTCGATTTGAGTGCTTAGAGATCAATAGTGTGGCTGTGGAGTTCACAGAAAGAAATCGGTTACATCTTGCTCGATACTAACAGCAGGGCATGGCCGTCAGCTTGCTCAGCTGCTTCTCTCTAATCTCCCTCTCTCTCTTTCTCCCTTCCTCCTCTTCTCTCAGAAGCTTCAGCAGGCCCCGAGAACCACGGAGAGCACAGGAGGAATGAAGCAACGGCATGTCGCAGGGTCGGCAGGAAGGCCAGAGCCCACGCTGCCGCCAACCAGATCTAGCTGTAGACCCAGGGGAACCACAGCAGGGGAAAAGGTCCTCATGAGGCTAAATGAGCACCAAGGGGCTCGAGCAGTGCCTTGCACAGAGCAGGGACTCAATAATGTTTACACTCGCCCCCCTCCGGCCTGCCAGTCACCACACTGCCTCTGGAGACAGCTCCTTCACATCCAAGTATTGAAAGCCTCTACTAAATAAATGCAAATGTGTTAACTGGCTCACTATTACATCCTTCCACCATTGGCCTCTGGTCCTTAGCTCAACAGAGTTCATAATAACCCCAGGCAAGGGGCTTTCTGTATATGATCCTTGATCTTCCAGACTTTATCGGTCAGACAGCATCACCCCCACTTTGTAGCTAAGAAAGTGGAGGCTTTAAGATGAAAAGCAGCGTACCAACACCATACAGTAAGCTAGTAGGTAGGTGGTTGAGCCCAGGACATCACCTGGGAGGGAAAATTTGATAGAAGGAGCCCTGGCTGGCGTAGCTCAGTGGATTGAGCACGGGCTGCAAACCAAAGTGTCACAGGTTCGATTCCCAGTCAGGGCACATGCATGGGTTGCAGGCCATGACCCCCAGCAACCGCACATTGATGTATCTCTCTCTCTCTCTCTCTCTCTCTCTCTCTCTCTCTATCTATCTATCTCCCTTCCCTCTCTAAAGATAAATAAATAAAATCTTTTAAAAAAAAAGAAAGATGCTCCCAAAAAAGAAAATTTGATAGAAGGAAGGAGAGCACAGTTGGGGGTGCTGAGCCTTGAGGGGGAAGCAGGAGGGCACAAGGACGCCTCAGGGAGGCAGGCATCAACGGCGGAAGTGCTCAGGGAGGTCAGGGGCTCTTCTAAGTCATGAGCCCGGAAACTAATCATGGGTCCGTAAGAGGGATTGGCCCAGCCTGGCCCAGGGCCTAAGCTTCTGGCCCTGTCTGGTGCCTGGGGTTGGCAGTAGAGATGGGGGTGCAGCTCGATACGAAAACCAGATGGCAACTGTGACATTCTGAGGTCACCACTTGCATCTGCTAATTGATCATGAGAAACCACAGGACATTCCAGTTTGGTCAAGGGGCTCCACACCCAAGGACCGCCCCCCCTCACTGACTGTGGCTACCAGTTACTGAACACTTGCCATCTGCTTGGCATGACCTCTTTTCATCCCAGAAGTAGCTTCCAAGGGAAACAGCCTCAGAGTTATCCCTGAGTGGAGGGACTGCGGAGCACTGAGGTCTGGCGCTTTCTCTTGGAGGACACAGCTGATGGGCGATCGAGTCAGGGGGAGCCAAACCCAGTCAGTCTGGCCCGAAGCCACGATCCGCCCCATCCGCGTGCCCAGCCACGGCAACACATCAGATTCGCCCGTTCCTGGAGGTTTCTGCGAAGAAGGCTCTTCCAAAGCTTCCTGTGTCTGGCCTGACTCTGGAATATTCTCCCAGCACTCTGCCTGCACCCCCGACTGTGACTGGGACAGTATCCTGCCCTCTCTTCCCTTCATCCACAGGTGGTCCCTGCTTCAAACGGACAAAAATACACAAAAATCCAGACTTAGAAAGATAAAATAAACAGCAAAACAAGAGAGAAGGGAAATACTCCCTTAACCAAGTCTTCTTTGTTTTTATGGGATTCCCCTAGTGCACTGGAAAATAAGACGCAATTTGCAAAACTCATTTGACACTCAACTTTTCAGGAACCTGACTATTGTCAATTTATAAGAGAACAAAACAGTTCTTTCTCCTGGCTTTTCTCCTGATACTGACATGCCAAAGAGAGTCAGGGCTTGCTGGAAAATAATTCACTCTACAAAAATGTCCTGGCAACTTTGCTTACAATGTGACTTTAGCGCAATCTTCAAATAAGCTTCTGGAATTTCTGCATTGCAAAGGCAAAATAGGGAGGCAAAAAGAGCAAATTTAAAAATGCTCTGACAAGATCAATGAAATATATTTTAGACTTTCCCTTCCTCTGGGGTCTAAACACCTTGTTTTTCTCCCTCTGGGTAATTTTTCAACTTGAAATTCTATTATCGATTTTGCTCTAGGCTCTATCGATGTACTGTTCCTCTTAACAATCAAATTTATTTTAAATGTTATATCTTAAATATGGCAAAAAGATAAGACTAGAATAAACTGCTTTTCGTCTCCTCTACACTGAGTCCCCTCACACCCATCCTCACCACCTTGTAACAACAGCCACCGAGAACAGCACAGGGTCAGCTTCCCAGGGGTCACCTTCCCACGGACTCACGCTGTCCTGGCTGGTGAAGGGCCACGGTGTGCACCCCACGCATGGTATATATCACAACCATTTTCTCAAAGAAGACAGAAGTGTTTTCCCCTTATCAGGCTAACATAGTATTTACTTGCTAATTAATCTTAAATACCTGGCTATTTATTATGGCTTCCAATCTTGCAAATTAGTTAAGTGGAGAAACCACATCTCCCTACAGAGGGTCACTACTCTGGGCAATCTCAGGAGAAAGGGAACATCTTTCTTAGAGAAACTCCCGTGAAATAGGAGGGAAAGTGGTGGCCTTAGTTTCTGTAACGGCCTGACCTAACTTTGAATACAGATTACAGCTTGAATCTTCTGGTATCCACGCAGCTCAGCTTGGGCCCCAATGCCACTGAGCCAACAGGGAGGCTCAACAACACTCCCAACAAAAACCATCTGCGTTACCTGATGGTCTGGAGACTCAGAAAGGCCGCATTGCAGGACCAAATCTTCTACTTGACAAGTACCTCTGCTTTCCAAAAGCACCTGTACACACACGAACCGCTGGACCCTCACGCTGATGCCGAGAGGATGGAGCCACTCGTTCCTAAGTGCGGCCTTTGGGCCAGCAGTGTCGGCACCACCTGGGGGCACTTTAGAAATGCAGAACTCTGGGCCCTGCCTTAGAACTACAACTCAGAATCTGCATTTTAACAAGCAAGATTACTGGGTATCCGTGTGCATGTGAACACTGAGAAGTACTGTCCTAGTATCTAGAGCTTGGAGACTATTTCACTGATCTCTGTATTCCCAACTGCAGTGCCAGTGAGTAGCTGACACTCAGGAAGTGCTAGCCCAATGGGTGAAAGGTAGGTGGGTGGGCGGGTAGGTAGGTGGGTGGACAGATAGATGCACAGATAGGCAACAGAATACATGAGATGCGTGGTGATGGGACAAAAAAATGTTAAGTGATCCAGATCACAACCAGGTGGACCAACTAGAATTCAGGTCGTCTCTAGACTCATTCGCTTTCCAATGGAGAAGGTGGGCGGCAGACCCAAGAGGAGCCCTCCCTTTTAGAATGTGCTGGAGTGGAGGGAAGACATACATGGCAAAGCGCACTGCACAGGAGCCACCCGTCCTCCTTCGGTCAGCATTTCGGATCACTGGGTCATGCTTAGGGCATTTCTCACAGTCCAGCGCGATTACAGAAGCCACTTTCTGTATGGAGGCACCAACAGATGCACTTTGCCTGCTGTGTTTGTTTTTCAACCACGATGAAAATCAAATCATTCTGAGTCAAAGAAATCAGGGGGAAAAAAGGTCTCTGCCTACCCAAGATAATTGGCCCTATTTTTATAAAAATGAGCACAACAACCCTGTGGATTATCTAAATCTGGATTTTGCTCTCCGTGCATTCTGCAGCCTGGACGCGTCCCCCTCCTCCTTTCCCCTGGCATCAGCAGAATGCCGGAATGCATTAACCCCAGAGGGCAGCGCTTCACTCAGGACCTGCCCTTGCCAAGCGAACAATCCTCCAGCTCCTGGCGCCCGTACCTTCCACCTTCTGTCACATCCAATTCATCACCTGCTGTGGGCCGGGCCTGCAGACTGCAGTCCCCGTGGATTCAGAGCCATGACATTCTGAATCTGGAGCTCCAGAGATCTTCTGGCTGAGTCCCTCCTGAAGGCGCGTGAAATTCTCACGTCAACAACTCAGGACAAAGTCTCCTCCATCACAACTGTATGGGTGAGATGTCCTTTAGGAATCTGTCTTCTGTCCCTCCAAACAGGAAGCCCTTACCCTTTTTTTTTTTTCTGAGTCAATGAACACTTCCAAGAAACCAAGAGAAGCTATGGCCTCTGTCCGTCTTCCAGGCAAAAGTCTACCTCAAACACACTTCTTGCTTGCCTTCAATGTCAAGGGGCCTTCCTGGGAGCTATTGGCAGCATCTCTAGGGTCCAGAAATCTTAGGTTAATAAGCTCTCATAGAAACACAAGCTTGAAGCCTTTGCTCTGGTCTTCTAAGCACGACTATACTTCCTCTAATGTTAACACCCACAAGACTCATTTTAGATCATTTGCCGAAACGTGGCTTAGAAATTAGACAGGAGAGGCCTCACGCAAAGTGGCAGCTATATGCATTATGATCACAAAAACCCGGGTCTGAGTCCCCACCCATTTAATAGCTCTGTGTCCTTGACAAGCCACTTAATCTCTCTGAGTCTCATTTTCCCATCTGCAAAATAGGAAAGATAATACTACTTCATAGGGTTTTCAGACGATGCATGAAAAGTGACTACTATATATGCCTTGTACGTAATGTGCAACTACTGTGCCTCAGTGTTTCATAAATATCACCTCCGTGTCTGTCCCTGTTTTCCTTTCCCTTGATGACAACTGACAAACTCCCCAAGCAAGCCTCTTACCTTTAAGTACTTTGAATACCCTTTTTAACTCATCCCTTTGTGTTAAAACATGGATGGGCTCTGTTCAAAGTCTGCTTAGGCCAAAGGAGTAACACTCTCAGCGTCTATCAGGAAACATTCGTTTGGCATTTCTTTCCACATGTGAGCCACGGCGGGGAAGTACTGGGGACGTTCAAGTTGTTTTGAGTCCCATTGGAGAAATGAGCATAGCCCTACAGAAAAACAATAATGACACAGGTCATGGATACTAAGTGCCAGGTCAGCCACTCAGACAGTGCGTGGGGACGGTGAGGGACACATTGGGCCTCGGGGGTCAAGTCTGGGCTCAGAAGTCAGGCAGACCTAGCTTTGAATCCTGGTCCTTCTATTTATCCTCCGTGAAACACAGGGCAAGTTCATCCGAGCCTCCTTGTCTGAAAAAAACAAAGAACGGCAACAATAAAACCTACTTCATAGGGCCGTTGTGTGGATTAAGTAACATGCTTATGTAAAATACCTTGCATACAGCACGGTTTACAGAACACTTAACACCATACGGCCATTCTCATGACGGTGTGGGGTATGGTTGACTGGAGGGGGCTTCCAGAGCGGGGTAGGTCACGGGCATTGAAGAACAGAGAGAACCCAGAACCGCAATGCAGGTGGGGACTGCGAGCAGACTCAGCCTGGCCACAGCCATCAGTGACACCGCCATGCTCAGAGACGGTGCCTTAGGGCAGAGGGACACTGCACAGGGAACCGACGACATTGAATCCTAGGGGATATTCACCTGCAGAGGGCAGGCCTGGGTGGTCCCACATGGGGGCCTTAAGGCTCCAGGGTGCACCACGAGAACCTAGAATACAGAGCAGGCAGGGGCGCACCATGAGAAAGCCAGCTCCCTCGGGCTGAGCAGGGAAGCCAGTGACCCGAATGGCACTTACAGGAATGTTCCCAGGCGTGGCCCTCTAACAAGACCTGAGTTTCTGAAATCCATATTGCTTTAGTGGCTACTTTTTTTTTTGACAGTTATAGATTATGTGCTCAATAAACACTTATTGATTGGTTGATTTCCTCTTTGGCTAATGTTGCCAGGAATGAAATTATCTGTGCAGTGTCTCAAGCATGGAGCTACGATGTGCATCTCTCGACCCCCAGGGGGACTGACTGGATGGAGGGTGACAAGTCCAAGCTGGGGCTCAGCAGTGGCCACAGCAAAGGGCAGCCTGACAGGTGACTCTGGCCCCAATCCACTAGAAGAATCTATCTGTCTCAGTCCAGATTCTCAAGAGAGTTGCCTCTGACTGACCTCTGCCACCAAGGGTTCAATGTCACTAAAGAAGGGCAAATGAGGAGGGAGACATGGTTGGAGAGAAGGACCTGGAACAAGTACATCTCTCTCCTGACACCCACCATCAGCAAATAAGACGAGGCAGATACAGACAGAACCTGCTCAAACATTTATGACATCAAAGAGGGAGGAGACAACTGGGACGGGGAAGGGGGACCTAATTCTAGATGGACACTTTAAAATTCTGCTAAGCCTCCAAAGCCCAGAGGAGCCAGATCATTAAAGTCTCATCTTTGCAAGCCAAGAATAGCTCAAGATTTATGCCGCGTGCCAGAGAGTCCCGCTGCGCCTGCCTGCTGCCTCTGAGCAAGCGGTGCAGTCTCACGGTGGCCTAGGCAAGCTCCATTGCCGGGGTTCATGGGCAAACGCACCCCAATCTATAAACGAGCCAGACCAGCCCCATCCAAGGAACAGTCAAGGCCAACTCTAACACCCTTTGTAAAACCGCAGCAGGATAAAATGATGAGCCCTGAAGAACGCACTCACAGGACACCGGGATGCCGAGGGCTTCGCACAGGGCTGTGGGCTGTGGATGGAAACTCTAGCAGTGTGACATGAGCAGGTCACTTAACCTCTCTGAACCTCAGGTTCCTCATCTGCAAAATGGGAGTAATAAAAGTACCCAACTCACATGACCGTTGTGAGGACTCATGGAGGGCACAGGCACAGGACAGCGCCTGGAACCGAACAGGTAATTCAACGGGAATTGTTGTTTTTAACATATGCATCTCTCCCAAGTTCCAGGCATGTAAAGTACATGAAGGCATCTGCAAGCAAATGAGACCATGCTCTAGGAGGTGGTCCTCAGGGCTGCTATGGGGCCGAACAAGGCCCTATAAGGGGTAACGCCGCACCTGTTCTCAGAGCAACATCTAAGGTCAAATAAACAAAACTACACAAAGCAAGTCAAATAGTCTCAAGCAGTTTGTGGAGAGAGCAGTTGCTGCTTCCATACCCCTCGGCTGTTTTAACTACCACAGAAATGCCTCGTCCTAGAACCCCGGCACAAGTATCAGAACACTGGCAAGGCCCCTGAACCATAGCTTGGCAGGAAAATCAAGAAGAGGCAAGGCTTTTAATCCTCACCTGAGGACACTCTTTCATTGCTTTGAGAGAGAGAGAAACATCGATTAGTTGTCTTCTCATACATACCTCAACAGGGGATTGAACCCACAACCTGGTGTATGCCCTGACCAGGAATCAAACCTGTGGCTCTTTAGTCTATGGGATGACACTCCAACCCACTGAGCCACACCAGCCAGGGCAAGGCAAGGCTTTTGGATGTGGCTGAAGAGAAGGACGGTCTGGGCAACAGACTGGTGGAAGACACACACGGACTGGCAGATACTAACCCTCAGCTGGAATTCACTCCCAAGCAGCACAATCATGTGCACTGGATAAAGCTCCTCTCCAACAGGATGGTAGCTGCTGATCATGTTTTATAAGATGCAGTTTTACAGTCTTACATAATCCTAGAGAGTAGCATTTCCCAAAGTACATTCTGGAGAAACTAGTATGCTCCATTCTTACAGAGCTCCATGAGGGCCAGTGTTTGGGAACACAGCCGAATATCACCACTATCGTTCATTTGCAGTGCGCGGAGCAAAAGCACCAAGAGGTCGGGCAGTAAAGAAAGGCCAGACGGCCCTGGCCAGTGGCTCAGCTGACTGAAGCATCATCCCATGCACCAAAAGGATGCAGGTTCAGTTCCTGTTCAGGGCGCACACCTAGGTTGTGAGTCCAATCCTCGGTCAGGACGTGTCCAGGAGGCAACTGATCAATGTTTCTCTCTCTCTCTCCCTCTTTCCCTTCCTCTCTCTCAAAAATCAATAAACATATCCTCTGGCGAGGATTTTTTTAAAAAGCAAGAAACTTTCAAAGAAGAAAGAAAGAAATGCCAAACTTGTTTGGGGGAAGAACTAGGCCATGTTTTTAGTGGACACCACAGGGCACACTTCAGTGACATGATGCTGGAGCTCAGCTGCAGGGGAAAGAGCATGGCTGGGCATCGCTCCTCCGCTCCAGCTCACTCCGCTGCTAGTTCTCACTCGGCGCCCCGATTTTCCAGTCTTCAGGACTCTGTGCTTCTGGTCCACCAGACCGCACTGAGTGCGTCTGAGACAGCCAGGTCTACGCCCAACACTGCTGCAGAAATGGATGCAGGAGCCACCCCCGCACTCCAGACAGATGGCCGCACAGGGGACATGCTCAGGAACTGGCATCCGGGAGGACCGCAGGACAAGGAGTTCCTCAGCCTCTCCCTGCTAACACTTAAAGGACACCCAGGTTTTGCTTTGTTAGCACGCCTTCTTAGAACAATCATAATCTCACCTGCGGAAGGTAAATTCTAAACTGTGTCCAATTTGGTGATAGTCCCTCGAGGTGTTTTTGGTATGCAAATATTTGTTTTCTGACCGAAATGACATAATACAATATGGACTCCTTGGTAGGTTGCTTTTGTATTAATGCATACTAATACGTGCATTTTCTATGTACATTAATACATAATGAATACACCGTGCATATCAATACACTGTTTGCTTTCTATAACGTTCATAGACTCTTAGTTTTTGATGAGTTAGGGCTCTGATTGCACTACTTGAAAAATATTCTGAGCCAAGTGCCCTTGTCAGTGAGGTGTTGTTAGCCCCATTTTACAGATGAAGCAACTGAGGGCCAGAAAGGTGCCTTGGGCACATGATACAAATTGTAAGACCTAAACTGGGGCCCTATTTCTCCTGCTTCCGAAGCGGCAAATAGTCTGTCTGTCAGGCTGTTCCTGTGAGTCTAGGGACTGAAAAAGCACACAAGGTCAGTTCACATTTGTTCTTATTATGTAACATCAGATGCCAGGAATCCAGGAACGAGTCAGCTTCATGTTAAGTGCTTTCTTTACACATAAGGGCAGCATTTCCCCCAGAAGCCAAATGGGAGATGATTTCTCCCACTGGGTTATATATGAAAAAGCTTCTACTCAGCTGGGGACACTCAGCGGTGGCCATATGGCCGTGGACAGTCTCTCCTGCAGAGGCGAGCAGCTACTGACCATGCATGAGCGCCATCGAAGGGGCCACCGAACCCTCCACGGCCCTCTCCTCCTCCTTGTGAAGTCGCCTCACACCAGAGCAGAGGATTCTCTGTCTGGTAACCACACTGGGGTTGCGTTGTAAACAACAGCAAACCTCATCCGCTTCTGCTACCGTAATTGCATCATAAATAAAATAAATGGAAGAATTTAAGGAAAATTAAGCCCTGAAGAGAGCTTAGCACAGAAAGGGTGAAAATGATCAGAAGGGGAAAATGATCACTCTGGCCACCTCATCAAAGTAACTGCTGCCTGCTGTTACACCAGGAGGGCGGAGTGGGCGGAGCCATCCAGGGCTGTGGCTGCATCACACAACCACCACCCCCAGCCTTCTTCCAGGGCCCCACAGCACCCCCATGCCAAGCTGAGCCAAACACCTGGGTTTTTATACTGTTTCCTAATAAACACTCTCAACTTATCCCCCCAGGAAAGGCGTGTCTGTGGTGGAGTGTTGGCGAGACAGATGACAAGAAGGGAACCCAGGGGTCGCCGGTAGCCTCTCTCCATCCACTCACCTTCTAAGGAGGATTTGCACCCGCATCCCCCTTCCTGCCAACCCCACTGGGGCTGTCCCACGAGCTCTTGGTGCGTGACTGGCTACAGACGTGATCCAGGCCACACTCCTGAGATCCTCTGGCCTCCCAAAGACTCCAAGAGCCTGGTATCAACAGGGGCGCAAAGAGCCTAGCACGTCCAGAGTAGATGCAGAACTGGAGTGCCTGAATTAGCTTTAGCTGGGGCAAACTCTCCTCTTCAGTCTTGGCAAAAAGACAAACTCTCAAAGCAACTGAACACTACGCTTAGGAGGGGTTAGCAGATTTCACTCCCATAGATTAAAGCACTAAAGACTTGGCCAAGAGCCCTGGAGGGGTTTGCTCATTTATAGGAACAACATCGCACATTATGAAGGAGCCACTACTCATTTAAGTTGCTATAAACCTCACATTTTCAGGGGTTCTGTTAACTCTGCAGGGGCCCCAGGCCTGCCTTCTCTGAGCGAGTCTCAGGAGGGACCCCAAACAATCACCTAAAGACGATGGTATTCTTGAAACTCTAATCCTTGAAACAAGAGTTTCGCAGGGCCTGCCCCGGGCAGGGCAGGGCCTCCTGGTCTCCATCCCCAGTGCAGTGCCGGAGCCATGAAAGTTACTACTCAGCAAATCTCACCCAAGCACACAACGAAGTGACAGTGCGTGAGGCCCTGCTCTGCCTGCCAGCGCAGCGTTTGACTCAGAGCGGGAGCTCGGTGAGCACAGGAAGTGAACAAATGAATGACTTCCCCATTTACCGCTCTAGCTGCTCTCTGTGCTTTGATGCCTCCCCAAGCTCTACCTCTGGCCCAGCTCTGCCTCTCCGGTGCCAAATCCACACACCCCACTGGCAGCCAGAGCAGATGACCCTGGGACACCTCGGGCTGGACACATCTGAGAGGGAACTCATTAACTTTCTCGCTGCCACCTACCCACTTCCCCTCCTCCCAGTGTAGGGCCTCAGAAATAGTTCTCAAGCCAACTCCCTCTTCTCCATCCACCTCCACGACTTCCCTCAGGCGTTTCCCAGCAGGATCATTTCATCGCCTCCTAATTGCCTCCGGGCTCCTCCTCACCACTCTCTCGACACCCCCCAATCCCTGCACCTGCCTCCAAAGCCACTGCCCACAGACACCCCAGAAAAGCTTTCTAAAATGCAAATGTGGAAGTGCCACTCACAGGTCTCCAGGGTCCCCAGCTTAGAGCTGCTTCGTGCCCACCACCATCGACCTCTCTGGCCTCAGCTCACCTCTCCTCCACAGCGGCACCCGTGTCATTGAACTTGAGGGGACCCTGCTGACACCCCTTAGGTGGACAGGTCTAGAGCCAACCCTCTCTTTTGTTACATTACAAAAATATACAAATGCAAATGCACAGGGCCACCCAGCGATAACCTGGATTCTCTTTTGTCTGAAAACATCGTGCCTTCTTCATGCCTTTTCCCGTGTGTAATTGGTTGTGCTTTTATTCTATTGTGCTAAAAACACTCATAACATAACATTTACTGCCTTAACCATAGTTGAGGGTATAGTTCAGTGGCATTAAGCACATTCACATTGCCATGCAGCCGTCACCACTGTCCACAGAATTCTTCTCGTCTCGAAACACTGGAACTGAGCACCCATTAAACAACAGCTCCCCGTCCCTCCCATGCCCAGCCCCCTACAACTGCCATTCCACCTTCTGCCTCCATGACCTGAGTCACTCTAGCTAGACCTCATGTAGGTGGGGTCACACCGTGTTTGTCCCTTCATGACTAGCTCATGTCCCTTAGCACGATGTCCTCGAGGCTCATGCATACAGCATGCCAGAATGTCCCTCCTTTTGAAGGCTGGACAATACTCCACTGTTGGGATACGCCATGTTTTCTGTATCCGCTCACCTGTCAGTGGTCACCTGGGCCGCCGCTTCCATGTCTTGGCCGTTGTGAAGGATGCTGCCCTGAGCGTGAATGTACCAACATCAGTTCTAGTTCCTGCTTTTCAATTATCTTATATACCAGGAAGTGGAATCACTGGATCACATGCTAATTCTGTTTAATATTTTTGAGGAGCCTCCATACTGCTTTTTATCCAGATATCATTTTTACGAGCATGGGGGAGAACAGACCTAGAGAGGCAGCCAAGGTACACATAGCTACAAGTTCATTAAGAGGCCTTAGAAAGAGACCTCTCAGGACAAGAGTCTCCGAGGGAAGAGGGGGTGCCAGGCTTGCCCCACCACTGATGGTGCTGCTCTCCCCTCCTGTCTTATGATGGGCTTGTCCCAGTGTTGGGGGGATGGCAACTGGGAGGAGCGGGGAAATACTGCAGAGGGAGAAGGCACTTTCTCATCAATGAGCCACTGGAGAGCTCACTGGAGGATGCCCATCCCTGTTTCCCACGGTGTCTAGCTGGTGTTGTGACATCAACAGAAATTTCTTTAAATGCGGTAAACCAGGCTTACGGAACAAAGCTTCAGAAGAGGGGGACTCTGGACCCAGCAGCTCCACGCTGGCCCCTGGTGCTCTCCATTCCAGCCACAGGGAATGGCTCACAGCTCCCAGGCATGCACCGTCCTCCCTCCAGGCCTTGCAGGTGCTGCTCTCCACACCTGCAGCACCCGCCCCCAGCCCTGCCCCTGCCCTGCAGCCACCCCTCAGTCTCTTGTTGTGGCCCCTCAAGGAAGCCTCCTGGCCCCAGGCTAGTTTTGTCCTCCTCTGGGCTCCTACCTAGCAGCTCGGCACTCCTCCATCGCTTTGCTGCCTGGTTGTCTTTTTCATTACTGCTCCCCCCCACCCCTCACACACACACACACACAGACACACACACTAAACTGTATGTTTCTTTGTTGAAATGACAGTGTGTTTCATTTCTGGGTCCCCAATGCTTAGCCTAGGTCAGGCACACAGTTGAATCTCTGCACATACTTGTAGAAGGACGAATGATCCTTCTAAAGCAAGTTTTGGTGACAACCCGATTGGCAGTGGCACTAAGACAGGGCTTCTCCACACCAGCACCGTTGACGTCTGGGCCTGGGTAAATCTTTGTCACGAGGTAAGGGCTGGGCTGGGCTGGACTGGGCTGGGCTCTGAAGGGCGCTTAGCAGCATCGCTGGCCTCTCCCCACTGGATGTCGGTAGCATCCTTCCTCCCAGCTGCAACCACCTAAATGTTTCTAGAATTTTCCCAATGTCCCCTGGCATGTGGGGGCCAAAATCAGTCCCAGCTCAGACCCACTGCACCAAGATGACGACGTGCAGTTATTCTGGCCGAGCATGTCCTCCGGGGGACCTTCGGGAAGTGCGAGGCCTGAGTGCAGATCCCAGACAGTGTGTGAAATCCCAACAGAAATAGTCACAACATTTATTACCATCTCGTGAATGCTTTATAACTTTATATATCTTCTGAATAATTAAGAACTGTGCCCGCGGACCTCTTCCAACAGATCATCTGGTAGGAATTTTAAATCATTCACCATCAGGTACTGACCCTGGTCTGATTCATTATTTACAAACCTCCCTGAAGCCTGGGATGAGGAAATGCTGCGTCAAAAACGTTCTGTTCAAAATCTTTTTTAAAGAGCTTAGAAAGTGGGAGGGGGCGGGGGGAGGCAGAGGAGCAGAGTCCCTGGAACAAAGTTTATGGTGGCCGGCCAGAGTTCCAGACAGCAGCCATGTCACCCAAGCCCTGTTTAAGGAATGGGAAAGGGAAAGGAGCGAAGAAGGTGGGGCTAGGGGAGGGAAGAAAGAAGAGGAATGGCCAGGGTTTCAGCGCCCAGGTAAAGCAGGTCCTAATCAGAAAGGGGCAGGGGAAACAGTCACCTAAAAGCCTTTCACATTCACCGGAGATATTACAGGAGCCGAGAGGAGCGAAGTGCTTAGCACAAGAACGACAGACACACAGGACAAGCTCAATCCGTAATGGTCTCCCTTGTGCTGAGAAAGGAGAGAAAAGCATCGCCAACCCAGAGCGGGGAGACAGAATGAGTTCTCCCTAATCTCTGAAGCTGTGCGGTTGGACAAGATAACTCCCCCAGGCCCTCCTTCTTTCCAGACCAGCAGGAGCCCCCAGCACCTCCGGGTCACTTTTCAGGCCCTAGGCATGGAGGTGACGACTGTGGACTTTGATCTTTACTGAGCAGAAGAATCGTTAGGGATCTTGCTTAAAATGCAGATCCTGGGACCCCAACATCAGAGATCTCCAATCAATTGTTGTGCAGCAGGGCCAGACACTGTGTGGTCATGGATTCCCTGCGCACTGACATGGGGAAGCAAAGGACCATCATGCAAGCAGCGGCCCCGAGCAGGAGGGCAGCCCGAGGACTTGCAGTGAGCTGGTGATACCGCACCCAGGAGAAGCTGACATGCAGTGGTAGCTAGCAATTACAGGTATTTTCTGAATGGCTACGAGGCCAAATGTTCAATAACTCAGCAATCATGCTGGTCTTCTAGTGAAGTAGCTCTCAAATGTTGCTGTACAGAAGACTCACTGAAGAAGAAAATATTTTTAAGTTTCTGGAGTTCTATCCCTAGAGAATCCAACTCAGTAGAATGAGGAGGGCAGGACTCGGAGCTACGACTGGCGTCCGGGTGGTCCAAAGACCACCTGCAAGCAACACAAACACAGGCGTCTGAGAGAGCGTCACCTCCTTGTGCCCGGTGAAAAGGTCGTCTAGGAAAGGGGAAAATCCAGCCAGGTAAGGGGAGTCACCTCACCCTCTCAAACCTGCCATTCTTTACCAAATGACCCTGAGAACACGTGATCTCAGGGATAATAAGAACAACAGCTAGGCTGAAGTTTCTGTTAAAAAAAAAGTAGAGGTTTTGACAGGTACACATTTTTATGCTAATATACCCCCAGTCCCTTCTGAAAACAAGGCAGAGACACCTTCTCCATCATTCACTCACCTTTATTCATTCAGACCACATGTACTGAGCCCCAGTCACCATTCTTGCCCTGTGCTAGGCACCTGGGACATGAGCGTCACTCCCAACCTAAGAATTCCCTATACCTTCACCACTGCTGCTTGGGGATTATTGTCCCCACACTATCAAGGGGTCTCTTGCTAACCCCTAGCTCACGGATCACAGAAGGAGCCACACAGAAAATCTGGGTACTCGTCAAGGCCTGAAAAACATGTGGCCTTGAGCAACAGCACCACTGGGAGGCCCCTTCTTAGGGACGCTGAAGAGACACAAGTTCTAAAGAAAGTCAATGAAATCAATCCTGAGCCCACCCAGAGCTGAGCCGAAAGAGGCTGGGCGCAGGGGTGGGCCTGGTATGCACACGGGCCAAGGACTCCTGAGGCTTCGGGGGCAGCAGCCCAAGCTCATCCTACAGATGAGAGGCCCTGTCAGTGACCCTCTGAGCGGGGCACCGAGGTCATGCATCCCCGTGGTGCTCATGCCAGCTCTTGGTGAAACTCCTTCCAGAATCAAGGACAAGGTCCTTCCCCGCCCCCCTGGCTATCACATGATCATGTGACCCATCTGTCCCTTCCCATCCTTTTCTCCTATTGTCCTCAAACTCATGCTCTAGCTAGATACTGCCCCCAAGCAATGGCCCTCTCTGCAGCACCCATGTCCAATAGAGCCAGTCCACCTATCTCCTCCCAGACTACTACCTATCTGGGCAAGCCCCTCCCACCAGGTCCTGACCCGAGAGGCCCTCTGCCAACATCACCCACTCCCCAGGAACATCAGTCAAGACCACGGCTTGTCCACTCAGACCAAGGTGACCTTAATATAACTCTTTATTGTCCTCTGATTCACCGTGAATCTTCTCTTCCTTCTGTGGATTGGAAGCCACTGAAGGAAGGACATACCCTCCTGATGTCCTCATAGAATCTCGGCAGGGGCTGGATCCACAGTAGATGTTTCAACAAATCCTGCTGATCTGACTCGCTCCTCTGCCCCTCTTTCCAGCCAATCACTAGACCCAAGCAGCCACTTCTAAGGCAGCACACGGTGGAAGGCGGAAAGCGAAGGCACGTTGCTGGGGACCAGCTGGAGTCCTGATTCCAGCTCTTCCACCACCTGTGCAGTGTAATCTTCGGCCAGTTATCTACCTGTTCAGAGCCTTGATTTCGCCCTTAAAATGAGGATGGAAAGTAAACAATAAAACAACACAGAAACCAACTCAAAAATGGGCAAGAGACTTGAATACACATTTCTCCGAAGAAGATACACAAATGTGGCCAATAAGCACATGAAACGATGCTCAACATCACTAATCATTTGGGAAATGCAAACCAAAACTACAAGGAGATATCACCTCACACCCATTAAGGTGGCTCCTATCAAGAAAACAAGTGTTGGCGAGGACATGGAAACACTGGAACCTTTGTGCACTGCTCATGGTAATGCAAAATGGTACAACCACTGTAGAAAATGGTATGGAAACTTCTCAGGAAGTTAAACATAGAATTACAATATGATCCAGTAACTCTGCTTCTGCATACACTTAGAAAAAAATTGAAAGAGACTTGAACAGATATTTTTCCACAATGTTCACAGAAGCATTATTCACAGTAGTTAAACATGGAAGCAACTCATGTCCATCAGTAGATAAATGGGTCGGCGAGATGCCATACATGCCTGTAATGGGACAGTACTCAGTCTTGAAAAGAATGACACTCTGACACATGCTGCAGCATGGATGAACACAGGAATTATGCTGAAACAAGCCAGTCACTGAAAGACAAATACTGTATGACTCCATTTGCATGAGGCACGTAGACTAGTCAAAGTCTCAGAGACAGAACGTAGAACAGGGGCTGCATTCCCCTGCGGGGGCGGGGGTGGAGGTGGGAGAAGTGGGGAGCGGTTGTTTAGTGGGGAGAGAGTTTCGGTCTGTGGGGTGAAGAGAGTTTTGGGGATGCAGGGTGGTGATGCACCTAACGCCCCCGGCTGCACGCTGAACAACGGTCCCGAGGGTGGATCTTATGTTACGTGCACTTTACCGCTTTAAAAAAGGGTGGGGGTGGGGGTGGTCCTATCCACCATAGACGTTCTCATAAAAATTAAATGAGATGTGAAAGTGCCTAGCATACAAAATGTTCCTTTCCTTCCCTTCCTCCAATCATAGAAATGTGAGCGCTCGCACCTAAGAGTTCCTGCAGGAAAGGCGCGGGGGGGCGGACCGCGGGAGGCGGGGTGGGGTGTTTGCACAGGGAGCCAGGAGCCTACTGGCCTGGGACTCAGGCAGCTGGCCTTCTGCCCCCAGGCCCTCCTTTCACAGCCTCACCGTCTTTGGTAAATGAAAGGAGGCCCTACCAGCTCTGAGAGTCCGAGATTCCGGAGCCCCTCTCGGAGGACAGTGAAGGGTTTCAGGGGGACACTGTTCTCAGCTTGGGACTTCTGGGTTGAATTGTGTTTGTCCCCCCAAAAAGATACAGTAAAGTCCTAACCCCAGGACCTGGACTGTGACCTTATCTGGAAATAGGGTATTCTCAGAGGTAATCAAGTTAAAATAAGGTCATGCAGGTGGGCTCTAAACCAGTATGACGGGTGTCCTTTCTACACAGGGAAATATGGACACAGAGACAGACACGCACACAGGGAGGATGCCGTGTGAACGTGAAGGCAGAGGTCAGGGTGCCGCTTCGACCAGCCCGGGAAGGCCAAAGACTCCCAGCGAAGCACCAGAAGCCAGGAGAGAGGCCTGGAACAGATTCTCCCCCAGCCCTCAGGAGGAGCCAGCCCCGCTGATGCCTTGATCTTGGACTTCTAGCCTCCAGGGCTGCGAGACGATAGGTTTCTGTTGTTCAAGCCCCCCAGACTGTGGTACTTTGCTGCGGCAGCCCCCGCAAGCTAATACACCTCGAATCTAAGAGCCCTGATAGAAAACGTGGGTTTGAGATCTGCAAGGTTCCCTGGAGCTGCGGTAGCTGCCGTGGAGCAGCGGGCAGGGGCTGTGCTGGCCGAGGGCCCACAGACCTTGGAAAGCCCAGCGCGAGCAGAGCTGAAAGGCCCTCCCCCAGCCTGGGAGGAGAAGCCCCTGTGGTGAGGGAGGGGAGAGTCCGGGAGAGGCACCCACACTCCGGGAGACAGGGCCCTAGCAGCCCCTGATGGATTTATTATTTATAAGCTGCTGTCATCACTTTGCTCAGCCTAACTCACTTCAGTGTTTTTAATATTTCAGAAACAGATGAGCCTCGCATTGCCCAAGCTATTCGTAGTCTTAGTCATACCAAACACTTCCTGCAGAAGGATGCTGCAAGATGACTCCGACTCACAGCTCGCTGGTGCTGCAGAGGGAGGAAGCTGACCCCCGGAGGCTTCAGCACCCCCAGACGGAGCTTGGACACAGCATCAAGAGCGGCACCATCACAGCCGAGAGGCCCGGCCTCTGGGAGCCCAGACACGGCCCTCTGTCCATCCCCCACCCACCCAGCCCGAGAGCTCACCTGCCACTGCGTGCCAGGCACCGGGCCAAGCCCTCTGTGCACGATATCCCACTGCCGCCTCCAGTGCTGCTAGTGGCCCCATTTCAGAGAAACGGGGGTGCAGAGAAGTTCAGTAACAGGCCAGAAGCCACACAGGTAGTCGCCTGAAGTCAGGATTCTAATCCAGTTCTCATTCTAAAACCCCAGCCTTTCCCTACGGACTAAGTTACATTCCTGGAGGGTCATTCCAGGTGACGGTGATGGTGACAGGGAGAGCAAAGGTCCAGAGGCACAGACCTGACAGCCACAGGGGGCATGTCCAGCTGTGGATGTGTGATCAGTGCCTCTGGGGTGCGTGTCAAGTAGGATGGAGACACTCGCTTTTTAATCCTCAACCTGGGTTATAAAAGGAGGTAAAGGTTAAAAAAAAAGGTAATGTATCTGCAGAAGGGTTTAATAAAGCCTGAGCTGAGAGTTTGCCCAGGTCTTCCCCTGGGGTGACCTCCCTTCCACCTTGGCTTCCCACCACCCCAACCTGAAAAACACTGGCTGAGATCCCCAAGCCGCAGAGCGCCACCGGCACCGTGACGGACCCCAGGGGCTGGCAGGGCCCACATCTCTGGTGACAAAGGCAGGGTGTCTGCGGCAGAACCACCAGTAGCAGGGTTTATGGAAGCAGCGTTAAACTCCCAAACCGTTTCCGCTAAGGAAAAAGCGAGCACACTACAGAGGGCAGAGTCCCGCAGGCATCAACCTGCAAAAACAACGTTGTTTTCTGCAGTGGCTCATCCTACCTGAGTGCTCTCTCCCTCCCGCTATGGCTCATCTTCTTAAGGAGAAAAAAAAATCCCTGTTCTATTTAAAAGATTTGATTGATTTCGCCTGTAAAGAAATAGGTGACTAAATTTTTCCCCATTGCCTCCAAGTTTCATTTAATATTGTTATCTCTAACCGTGTTTTGAACGCCTCTCGGAAGAATGCTTTTTAAAGTCATATTTGATCCATCACAACACGACAACACCACCGTCTCTCTGGGACGGCGTCTCTCCCCAGGACTTGTTTTCCTTGTTTGTCCAATGAAGAAGGTAACAGCAATGTCCGCGAGTTACATTCTGAGCACGTACCACCAACCAGGCAAATTGCATTCATGATCTCACTTCACCCCCACAATTACCCCACGAGACGGGTATCCGTATAGTCTCATCCCCATTTTACAGACAAGAAACTGAGGCCTAACGTGGCTCATTGGCTCGTGTGTACCAGTGGCGAAAGTGGGGTTTATATCCAAGATACCCTACGCCTCAAGGGGAGTCACAGTGCCCCTTTAAGGGTTAAGTTAAATAGGAGAGTGCAGACCAGAGGTCTTTGTAAACCAGCAAATGGCAGACTGAGGTTCACAGTTATTTCTAGGGGTGTGAGGGGCTGCCACCAGATCGGGCAGTTCTGGAGCGGAGCCTGCTTCGGAGAAGGGGGACCTCTGAGACACTGAATGTGCAGCCACCCCTTCCTGGAGCGCTCGTGTGTTCTCAGGGGATTTGGGCCGCCAGCACAGCAGCAGCAGTGCCCCTGCCTGGGCTTCGGCTGGGCGTGTGACTCCAGGAGCCGAACAGATGCAGTCAAGCTGAACACCAGCACCTTCCCCTGCACACGCACACCTGCACATGCACACACAACACACACGCACACGCACAAACACAGGTGGGCTCGTGAGTACTAAGACACCCTTAGCGAAGTTAGGCCTTGACAGAGCCCAGGATTCCGGACATTCTGCGGCAGGGGGAGGGAGGCTGCGTTCCGTGGACGAGGCACCGGAATCGCAGCCCCAACGGCCTGCGCGGCGACTGCAGCTGCTGCAGACGCGGAGCATCTGGGCGCCCCCTTCAGAGAGGGCCCCCGCCACTTCTCCAGAACCAGCAGGATCTTGGAAACACCTCTATTTCAGATCTTGTTTTTTCATCTCCATCATCATTTGTTTCTACTAAATTAAATTTCTACTCACTTAAAAGGTTGTAGGGGGCACAGGTTCGGTAAGAACTGCTTAGCAAAGTAACAGTTTCCTAAAGTCAGCCTGCTCATCTCTGCAGCACACCCGCTGGGGCACGTGCCCCCCAGACCCCCCAGCAGGCCTGCCGTGGTGACGGGTCAACACCCATCTCTCTCAGTGAGCCGGGGGGCGGAGGGGCAGGAGGCCCAGGAGAGGTCCCTCTGCTTTTCTCTGTATCTCCGAGCGCAGTGTGCTAACAAGGAGCCGGCTGGGCCGTAAGCAGGGGCCTAACGGTGCCTCCCTTGCAGCTGTCCGCTCCTCAGCACTGACAGAGAAAAAATTTACAACTGAGAATTTCACTTCCTGAGCTCTGGCCTCATTTCACTCTGCTTCCCCTCCACTGCCGGACTTCCTGCTCTTAATCTTCCCATTTCCCCAGTGACTGGCCCTCCCTGGGGCTTTGCCTCCAGGCACTTGCATTTAATAGGTGCCTAACTTGAGACCAAAAGCTCCGCCCCTGCAAGATTCTCAGAAGAAGTTGTGGGAGTCTGCCGTGATCCAACAGGAGACCCCTTTCATCCCTGAGGCAGACCCTCAAGACACGCCGCTCCCGCCCATTCACAGAGCTAAGGATGGTAGACACCGGAGGGCCCAGAGCTGGTCTGGAAGGGGCATGGGGATGACCAGGACCCCCTCCTCCTTCTCCTTCTCCATTCTTAGCCACAAGCCCCCCTATCCTGCCCTCCAGAAACAAGGGCTCTGCAGCCCCTTGGTGCACAGGGTCAGCCGAGCTAGGCTCCAGCACTCAGGTCCCAGCCCAGGGGCAGGCAGCATTGGGCCACTGTTTAGGTATCTGGGGCAAGGAGGAGGGAGGGCAGTGGTGCACAGCAGGGGTGGGCATGGATGGAGGCAGAATCTTCAGCTCCAGGTGTCCAGAAGTCCTGGAGAGGGTGACCACAGCCATCTCCATACTATGAGTTTGATGCAGGACCTCAACGCTGATACTGGAGAACTGACAGGTGGGAAGAGAAAGGCTACACATGACTTGGCCAGGTAGAGCCTCGACTTCACCCCAAATCCATCCAACTCCAAATCCCAACTCTCTCTAACGGTCCACCCAGGTTCAATGTCAAGGCTCCACAGCCAGACTCATCTGTACACATAGTAGGGAGACACTTCCAAAGTCTAGTTCAATTGGTCTGTTGTGCCAGAGCTTCAACAGCTGCTGGCTGAATAAGTAGCTGTCCACCGACCTCTCTTCCTAAGCAGGTGGGTAGCCGGGTCACAGGCAGGAAAGCCTAGGGGTTCTGGTTTGGATGACTGATTCCCGGTATCCCCGGTTCCCATGGGGGCCCTTTCTCTCAGAGGAACAACAACATCTTTCTTTGTTCTTTTTGCTGTGTTCTTAGATGATCTAACGTTGCAGGTCCCCAGGGTGGAGAGGCTGCTGGGCAAGAGAAGGGAGGCCCAAGGGCACCTGCTTGGCTTTCAATGCTTGGTTACAGCCCAGGCTCCCCCTTGAGGCACCACACTGCGGGCACACACACCCATGCTTGCTCCATTTGGCCCACCCTGGGCCCTCAGGGGTCCCCCTGAGCTACCGCCCTTACCTGGCACTTGCCACCCAAATCCAGAAGCCCATCCTTTATTCTCCCCACAGGCTGTGAGTGGCCTCCCCAGTCCAGCCCCTGGTCTTGGAGTGTCTGCAAGCACCCAGGGAAGACCCTGATCCCATTGGCAGTTCCTATACGCCTGCAGGTTTGCCAGCGCGGCCACTCTGCGTGAACAGCCACCACAAGGGCTCCGGATGGTGCCACACCCCACAGCACCCCCACCCCCAGCTGCCTGTCCTCGTCCTCACGCTAATGCTGGTCGCTCAGCACCCCGACCCCACCCCAGAAAGGGGTTGATACCAAGGGTGCACAGCAGAGGGGATGGCAGGGACAGACACACATTTAACATTTCTTTTCAACCTCCAGGCACAAGAGGAGGTGAGGAGGCACAGATGGACTATTTTACAGGTAAGAAAGCTGAGGCTCAGAGGAGCTAAACCAGCACATGGTGTAGCTCAGATCTCAGCCAAGGTCTACCCAACGCCAAAACCTGCCGTGCTTTCTTTTACACCAAGAGACCTGACCTCCAACCCGAACGCTGAAGGTGCAAAAGGAAACCTCCGATCCTCATCGGATTGATGGATTTTGTTAACAAACCAACATGACAGATCTGTGGGCAATGGGAGTCTCTCAAGTCCTGTACCACTTTTAACTTTCCCAAGAAATCCTACACATTTACATTCACAGGAACAATCCATCAGGGGTTGGGGAAAGGTTTCATGGAATTTTTCTTTTCAATTAAAGGTCATTTGATCAATGTAAACCAAAATGTGATTTAGTGGTAAGACTTGTATTTGCAAATTAGCAAATCAAAACCATTTCTGTGTCCAACTTTTTAGGAAACAAAAATACGTTACAAAACTCCACCCTGTCACAGAAGGACCCCAGGAAAGGAATCACCAGGCACAGCAGAGGTCAGGAGAGCGAGACCCCGCTGCAGAAACACTCACGCGCTGTTCTGACCCGTGAACTCTAGGCTGGGGCAGGGACGGGGTCACCGAGAGGCAGCAATGCCTGCTCCTGGCGGCGCACCTGAGCCGCTGGCGGAAGAGGAGCTGGAGGCTGACCTGCTCGCCTTCTCACCAGAAGCTACGAGGGACTCTCACCTTTAGACAGGTTTGGAGGGAGTTGTTCACAAAAAGAAGCTCCTCTGGACATCCCAGCTGCCACACCCAAGATCAAATCATGCCCAGGGTTAAATGGACAGAAAAATACAAGCACCAGTCCATGAAGATGACCTGACGGCCAGGACGGGCTACGGCCCCGCACGGAATGAAAACTCGGGGTCCTCTGTTTGAAAATGATGAGTAATTTCAAAATGGCCACAGCGGAGCATTGAATAAGCGCAGAACCCTTCTAAGGGGAGGATCCTGTGCTACCGCCTGCACACAGCACCAGCCTTGCCCACAGCTCAAATGGGGAGAGGGCAAGAGTCTTTAAACAACGGCACTAGAGGAAGGGAAGCCACATAGAAAGCAGACCCGTGACCTGGGGAATGTGATCACGGCAACCAGGCCTCGGCTTCCTCATCCAGGAGAAAGGGGATCGAGTCTCTGTCCTCCTGAGTCGGTCGTGAGAGATCAAACGAGTCAAGGAAGGTGGAATTGCCCGGATGGGGGGGCAAGGCACAAGTCTAAGGGGGGATTATTATTCACCCAGGCCCCCAGAGCTCGGGGATTTCTGAAGAACAGTGACATTCCCCAGCAATTAAGTTGAATTAACATAATTCAAACAAAACATCTAATTTTAGCTCTGTGTAACAATTCCCCCTCAGCAGAACAGACGGGCCGCACAACGCCAGGGAGGCGGAAGGAATCCAAACCGTCCTGACACAGGCCTCTTGCCCAGGCGGGCGCCAGGCTGTCCGTTTCCACAGCTGGGAGGTGTGCTGCTCGACGGCTTCTACCGCACCCAGCAGTGGGGCCACCCTGCTGGCCTGGCTCCTTAGAGATGCGCCCCAGCGGCTGAGGAGGACGCAGCCACCAGAGCAGCCCCCCACCAGGACCTGACACAGCAACTGCCCCACCGGAGTGGGGACCAGAAGGCCCAAGGTTCCTCCAGGACACCAGTCCTACAGCCCCGTCTGCCTCTGTGTGAAACAATCACACCTGTCCTGTCTCCCTCCCTCCAGGGACTGTTGAAGGAGTTAGCCACGCCACGATGATTCTGTGCGATTCTGTGCGGGTACGTTTAATGTAAATCGCCAGATTCATTCATTCAACCGGCAGGCTCTGGGGATGCGGCGATGACCGAGGTCTAGCTTTTGTGCACGGCCAGGCAAGGAGAGCAAGCATTCAACCCAGGGGTCGGAGCACTGCCCTCGAGGGCCAGATCCGGCTTCAGCCCGTGTGTGCCCGGCCCACAGGCTAGGGGTGGTTTTCACTTTTTGAAATGGTTGGGGGAAGCAAAGCATAACATTTTGTAAGATGTAGAAAATGAAATGAAACTCAAATCTCAGCACCCATAAATAAAGTTTTATTGGAACACAGCTGTGCTCATCCATTTGCGTGTCGTCTATGGTGACAGAGCTGAGTGCTTACAACAGAGGCTGAAAAACGTTTACCGTGTGGCCTTTTACAGTAAAAGTTTGCCCACCTCCAACTTAAGCAAGTGAAACAGTGAGTGCTGTGACAGTGAGATTAGCAGTGCTGATGGAACACAAAAGCGGGGGGGAGGCAATTATTTCTGCTTAAGGAAGTCAGGGAAGGCTTCCTGAAAGAGGTGATATTTATTCTGTACTTGCAAGATGACCAGGAGCTTACTGGGTAGCCAAGGAGAGAGGGGTTTTGGATTTTGTACCCCTCATTGCCAGTAGGAATAAGGTATTGGGAAGGGGAGCATGTCGGCAATGGCCCAGCACATATTTAGAGTAAATGGGAAAAAAGGAAGTGAAGGAGGGAAGAAGATAAGGCTGAAAAGAGTGCAGTACCCTCACAAAGGGGCTTTTCTTATTCCCTCTTCCCCAGGACGAAGCACAATAGGATAGCAGGTGACCAAGACAGACAGGTATGTACATAGACAGACATATTCCATGACTCAAGGGGCAACCAGACCTTGCATCCAAATAGCACTCGGAAGTCTGAGGTTCAGGCCCCACTCAGCCACAGCCTTGTGGGGAGGGGGTCCCTCCTGCCACCCAGCCCTCAGTTCCTGCCTGTAGATCGAGCAGCTGGACCTGATGAATGTGCCCCAAAGGCCAGAAATGCAGGGAACAAACTAAATGTCCACCCCAGGCCTCTGTGGCCGCCCGAGGGGCCCTGAACACACCTGGAGCCGCAAGTGGCTCCGAAGAGCACTGACTGGGGCAGTGGGATGAGGGCCAATCGGCATAATCTGCTCCAGGCACATTTCTTGAGTGGGAAGGGCAGGGGGGGATGGTGCGGGAGACTCAGGCTTCCATGCCCGCACAGAGCACCCTGGGAGCCTCTTCCCTCACAGAGACACCCGGAGGGTCCTGAATCATTCGTGCAGGCCCTCCACCCACAGGCAGAGGGCCCCTTCCAGTGCCTGTACTCTCTTCCTTGTGCTACACACTCTTCCTTGTGCTACACACTCTTCCTTGTGCTGCCTTTACTTGGTGGGGCTGTTTCCATGGGGAACAAAAGGATGAAAATCCCTCTTCCCTTCCCTGAGTCCCTCCCACCATGTTGTGCTCCAAAATTCACAGCTTCTAAGGGCTGGAATTTCTCACTGGGGCCGGAAGAGCCAAGCCTGGAGACATACTCCTAGTATTCTCTTGGTCTTGGCCACTAAAAACAGCTGTGTGATTTGGACAAGTCATTTTCTTTCTCCGGACACAGTTTCCCCCATGAAGGGGGTGGGGTATGAGACCTCCAAGTTCCCTTCCAAGACGCTATGTCCTTGTGCTTATCCCAGGTCCTAGATAAGCCAGGTGAGAAAACCCAGGCAGAGAGAAGGGCAGCGATTTTTCCAAGCTCACCCAGCCACTTCCTGAGGGAGCAAGGGCCCTCCTCAGTTCCTAACGCTCCCATTCTAAGCACTGGTTGTACATGCACCGCCTTTCATGTGTCTGTGCGTGGGGCACCCAACAAACCCAGAATCCACTTACAAGAAATTGTGTATTTATTCTTACACGTTTAAACTTCAGTCACCTTCAAAGTACTCTCCTTTTGATGCAATACACCTATCGAGGCGTTTTTCCACGGCTCAAAACAGTTTTTGAACTCGTAGATTTTGATGCTTTTTAGTGCTTCTGCCATCTTTTGTTTCACCTCTTCCACATCAGCAAAATGTTTCCCTTTGAGGAATTTTTTCATCCAGGGAAGCAAAAAAGAAGTCGCTCGGGGCGAGATCAGGTGAATAGGGAGGGTAGGGCACGGGGGTCATGCCGTTTTTGGGTAAAAACTGCTGAATGCCCAGTGCAGCATGGGCGGGTGTGCTCATACATCACCCACCATGAAATGGGCAAATGCACTGAAAGAATCTTCAGAAAAATTCACGGAAGCCGAACGCAGCCTCTCAGAACAACACCAGGTGGTGCACTGATACAGATGACTTCCTGGAGCACTCACCTAGCGGGGGCAGCCTGCACTACAAGGGGCCTGCCCTCCAGAAGATAATTATGGGGTTTTGGTGCCACCCTCATATCCACCCATCTGTCTAACCGCATGTCCATCTCTGTCTTCGTATCCATGTCTGTGGTGCTGGTTCTTCTGGTGGGAAGGCATGCCTCCTCTCCCCAGGTGAGAGCGCTGTTTTATCTTACAGAGTCAAAGGAGCTGACACGCAGAGTTCCCACCCAGGTGTAGGCTGTGTGTTAAGTGCTTTTAAATGTTTTTCATCTCTTGCCCCACATCGGTCCCCATTTAAGCACTTTGTCTATTTGATTTTGTTTAATACTCATAATAGCCCCAGGAGCAGTAAGGTGAAGGTTTCCAAATCAGGCAGCTGGTACGAACCCCAGCCCTGGCTCTGAGAGAATGTGTGACCTTGGGCAAGCTACTTAACCTTGCTGAGCGCTCCGAGGTCCTCCCCTATGGAGCGGGCTGTTCTCCCAGTGCCTGTGCGGGTCAGAGGTGTCCCTTGCCTTCCCTTCTCTCCCTCAGCAGGGAGGACATCAGCTGCCCATGGCTGGGCCTCGCTGTTTTCCAGCGGGTAGCTGGATAGGTAGTTGAGAGATGAGAAAAACAGAAAACAACACAAATTTTAATCCCCAACCCTTCACCTGCTACCACCTGCTTGTTATAAAAACCAGGCCTTTGGAGAGAGACAAACAGACAGTCTGAGGTTTTAGCTCTGGCCCCCGCATTTCTCAGTGGAGTAAAACACTCCTAGTCTTGCTGAGTCTGACTTTGCGCCCGTGTGAACTTCGGAACCTGACCCCTGCCTCTCTGCAGGGCTGTTAGGAGGACAGAGAAATGACCGGGGGCAGCAAGTGGAAACGCTCCGCAGTCCAAGCTCTGCGCGACCATTGCTCTGTCCACGTGGCCCCCACCGCCCTGGCCCCAGGGCTCTTTGAGGCCGGAATACCCAGGGGGGCTCATCTGCCAGATACAACCACTGGGCAGTTGGGGCAGGGTTCGAGTTCACTGACAGCCCAGACCTGGATGTCCCCTCACTGGGACAGTTCTCTCCTTCCTTGCCATGGTCCCAGCAGAGCAGCCACTGAAGAAAACGTGACAGGTTTGCAGCGCCTGGAGCTTCCACTGAACCAGCGAGCGCTGCATTCCAGGGAGGGGAGGGCCAGTGGGCCAGAGACCGAAATTCCAAAAGCACTGAATTGGGGCACAAGCCTCTCCTGAAAGTGCTAACTCCTCAGAAACTCAGTGGGTAACAAAGCTGGGCTTTGCCCCAAATGGGCAGTTCACCTCAAAGAGAGGGGTCTCTACAAAGCCGGGACTGTCTGGCAGAGCACGCTGAGTATCCTGCAGCACGTCAGCTGCCCTGTGGGCCGGGGTCGCCTGGGTCTGCCTTCCAAGACGAGGGAGGAGAAAGGGCTGTTCCAGCCCCCTCCCCACTGGAGTCAAGGCTGACAAGCTCCACAGAAGGAGGCTCACCTTGTTCATGACCTTGAAAGCAACTCTGAGTGTGACAGGCCCAGTCACCTGGCACTGGAAATAGAAGGTGCCCTGCCTCCTGCTTTCTCTGTTCACCTGGGGAGGAGGCTACTCTTTGTTACCCCTGTAGAAGGAGGCAGCCTACCAGCCCTGGCAGGAGGTTTATAGGGTCACAGGGGTGCCCAGTGACACAGGCCCTCTACACACACACACCCAAAGGACGAGAGCTGCTGACCTTGAGCACTGTGACCGTCTAACCACCCACGTGGCCTCTGCACTTTATCAGGACGTTCTCCTCTCCCTGATCTGCCCAGCGTTGGTGCCATGAAAATAATGTATTGGACGGGGTGAATATAAAGGACCTGCACCCGAACCCCATGCGGAGTGGTCTTTCATGCTTTTGCTAACGCTCCTGTGCCCTGCAGTGCGGTGTCCACCAGATCTGGACCGCAGCTCAGGACAGCCACTTCCAGCCGGCTCTCCCTCCAGCCCACCTTAGCCAGGGTGGCATCTGGGAGCCACTTTGCCCCGTCCGTGGCTTTGTAAATTCACACAATCACCGAATTATGAGTTCTCCCAAAAGAGGCTTAGAAGGCCTCTAAGCCAACCCCCTTATTTTGGAAGTAGGGAAACTGAGGCTCAAAGAAGAGTCCAAAGCTACACCACACAGTGAAAAAACTAGGACTCAACCCCAGCTCTCTGGGCCCAGGGTCTGCTCTTTCCCTCCACAGCCACCGTAGTTAAGGCTCACAGATCTGCAGGGCGGAGTGGGAGGGAGGAGAGGCTCCTACAATCCAGATCATGCACAGGCTCCAGTAACTGAGAAACACAAGATAATGAACTAGTTTCGTGTCCTTACTGGGTCGGTAACCCTGTGTTGTCCTAGGACTTCCTCCTAAGTGCCATTAGCTGTAAGAGGCCTGGGAAACTCCCTGGGCAAACACAGGAACACCTCACCAACCCCCTTCAGGGTAGGCACCCCCTCTATAACATCTCTGACCCAGAGTCAAAGGAGCTTCCTGGGGACGGTGGAGCTGGGCCATGAAGGGTGAGTAGGGACTAGACCGAGCTCCAGAGAGAAGGAAGCAGCGGGCGAAGGTGCGGGGCCAGCAGAGCACCGCAAACCCTGGCAGTGCGGTGGGGGCCAGAGGCGGAGGACCTTGGTGGTCGGCAGGTCCTCACAGCCAATGGGAAGCAACTGAAAGGTCTTATGAAGAGAAGGAACGACCGTGGAAATGCATTTGAAAAAACAAAATTCTTGCTGCAAAACGAAGACTGGATTGGAAGGCAAGATGAGAGGTTATCACAGGAATGTCGCTTGGGCATGCGCAGTGGCAGGCGAGCAGGGGTGGGAACTTTTGATGCGTGGCAGAGATCCGCCCAAGTCCTTCCTGAGAATCCAGTGATGGTACAGCTTTTCCCTTGGCACAGAATCACTAAGAATGTTTTTTCCCATCTGCCTCTTTTCAAGGTCCTGTTGTGTGGAGGGCTTTTAACCCAGATGCCCTTCACATGCAGATCTGTTCAAGAATGAGGTCGAAAGGCCGTGACACCTGTGGCAAGCAAGAAGACAATGCGAAAACAAAGACGGACTGTTGGGCTGGGGTTTTCTCTGCCTGCAGCAGACAGTGAAGCCCACCTGCTCGAGAACGTGGCCCTAACTGCACGGCTCCCTAGGCGTCAGCCAGGGGCAGCAGACAGGCGCGGGCCTCTTCCCCTGCGCGCTCCCCACCCCCACCCCCACCGCCCACCCCCCAAAGCAGATCTGCCTCTCGGACTGAATCGGTCACCGGTCGTGGCACGCCTGGCCCCGCCCCAGGCATCCCACGGCCGGAGGTAACCTAGGATAGGATCGGTAGGGTAGCGTTCTCGCTCCAAAGTGACAGAGACCGAAGCAGCTCATTCAAATGGCATTAAAGGGAATCCGCCAAATCTCCACGCTGAAGGAGACTCTGTCGTCCCCACACACTCAGTACAACCTGACAGACGTTTCAGACTTTGAAGCTTTGCGGACTTGGGCTGTTTAATTGGAGTTTTGCATCGGGTTCACATTTCTCCACAGACCTGCCTAATTCATTTAAGAAACTGGCAGCAATGAGAGAGGAGCACTCTCAACCTTGGGATGTAACCTTGACGGCCATCTCTGGAAAGGAGCTTGCTATGTTTAAATTACATACAAGGTGAGAATTTAGCTAAGTGGGCCCAGACTTTCACCTTCTGAATCATATTTAGCGTTTAAGAGGAAACCTCTGGTGTTCATATTTATAAAAATCTTTTTTTTTATCCATTCAGCGCTCCGGGGGCAGACGAGCGTTGCTGCCGCCCCGCCCCCCACCAGGTCCGCAGCCCGTTGCGTGCCCGTGTCTTGCTCCCACTGGCTGCTCCAGGGCAGGAGGTGGGCGTGAGCGGGAACTGGGGCACTGCGGCAGGCGTTTATCGAGTGCCTCCTGTATCTCAGGTGCTTTACATCTATTAACTCATTGCATCCTTCCGCCAACCCTGCCCGGTTGTGTGGCAGGTATTACTGTCCCCACCTTACCAACGGCAAAACAAAGGCTCAGGGAGGGTAACTGAACGCCTTGCCGAAGGTTGCCCAGCTAGTAACATCGGAGCCCAGATACCAGCCCAGGACCACCTGACGCCATCTGCTTCCAAAGCCCCCATCTCCTGGTGGCCACCTCGACATCCAGATGCCTTCCTGACGCACTCTCAAGTCCTTTTAATTTTCTGTGATTTTCTGGTCGCCTTGCCCACGGGCACACCAGTACAGCATGGTGCAGGGTGGCCTAACCTCATCTAGGGTTTGGGAGGCAACATTTAAACGAGATTCCGACAGAGGAGTCGGCGTTAGTGTTTGAGGCGAGTCAGCAGACAGGACGATCTGCAGGCAGAGAAAGCACACGTATCCGAAGCACTAGAGTAAGTTCAGAGAACAGCTGGGTGCAGCTCGTGGGAAAAAGAGAGAGGCGCTGGGGAAGGCAGCTGCGGGCTAGATAGGGGCGCCAAGGAAGCCAGAGTGACGAGCTGGGACGGACCGTATTCTAAGGGCAATTAGGAAACTACTGAAGGATTTAAGGGCAGGACTGTGGAGATCTGATTTGCATTTCTGGAAGATCACTCTGGCGGCAGAGTGGAGTATCAGGCCCAACACACACACATTTTCAAGTCGGTTTCCAATGGGCGGCTTCGCATGCCAAGACCCGGCTGCCCAGACTTTCGGGACCACACTCCAGCTCCACCGTGAGCCAACACATCCTGTCACTCTGGGACCTGCTTGGCTCTAGTCCACATCACCCTGGACTTCCTTATGGGGGCGGGGGAGGTCATCTCTGAATCGCAGCCTTCACCTGCAGAAGACACATCGGCGGGGTGAGGGGGGCGGGGGCCGGGCTGTGCTCTTTGACAGCAGGGCAGCCCCTGTCTTCCCTTTTAATTACATTACATTTTAAAATTACATTACATCCAAGTGTATTCCTGCTTTATTAGAAGCAAATTCTTAAAAACAAGTTCTTTTAAGCACCGTATTTAGTGATGGCATTAGCATTTCACCATATGGGTGATGGCGCCAAAGTCATCTGTTTAAGAGTGTGTTGGTCCTGCCTCCCTGCAGGAGGCAGGGCTCTTGCCCCAGGGCTTGCCTTCCCTGCCAGCGTGAGCATCCACCGGTCAGGTTCCGTCTGGGCATGTGCCTGTGTGAAGCAATCCCTCAAAAGATCTGCACTCCGGAAGAGCTCAGGCCGGAGCTGACTGCCTCTCCATTCCAGCACGAGCCCCCCAGATTCCTGGATATTTAAGGGTACCTCTATCAGCTCTCTCCCTCGACCAAGTGGGAGCCCCAGGAAGCTACCTAACAATACATTCTCCAAAAAGGACTTCTTAGTTTCTTCCTAACCTGTTCCCCCTCCTCTTTCCTAGGTGAAAGGCACCCCCAATTAACTACTCAACACCAAGTCAGAAATGAGGTTTTATAGACATTTAATCACACACGCAGGGGCAAATGTCAACATATGTCAAAATGAAACTTTCAGCATCAGCCTTGACTCCTTACTGGCACCCGCTGTATGTTACCCACAAAGACCAATCTTCTCAGGCACCCAGTCATCCCCGCCAGCCACCCCAGCTCAGACCAGCCTATCCCCAGCTGGGTTACCATCCTGGCATAACAGGTGCCCAGCTCACCACAGCACTACCCTACCCAGCCCATCTCTGCATCAAAGGCACAGTAACCTTTAGACTTCTGCCTGGAGCAACTCAGGGCTGCCTCCGCCCTTCAAGACCAGGTGGGCCACAAGGTCACTTCCCTCTCCAGCCTCTTCCTGCTCTCCCTCACTCTGCTCTCCCTGCTCCTGCTCTTGGGCCCACCGTTCCAGACCTCCTCCTCCTCCACATCTTGTGTGCTCCCCCTCCACACCTGCTCTTGCCTCATCTGACCGTCCTGCCCCTCAATCACCAGGCTGACCCCTAGCTGTCCATGAAGACCCAGCCTCTGCCCCTGGAAGATCCCTAGCCCATCCCCTTTCAAGTTTACTTCCCCCATAGGTATGGCCACAGTGCTGAAGTCAGTTCTTAACTTGCCCACTTCCTTTGGGGAACTGGATACAGACTAAATAATAAGTGAATGCAAACCCTCCACTTTCTCACCTCTTCTTCCCTGCATCTCCTGGTTTAATTCTCCCTCAGGCTTGCCACACTCCATCAATGTGTTCTCATCCGTCTGCTAGCACAGAAGCTCTCCAATGAGCTCAAAACAAGCTCCACGGTGTGGGGGAGGGGGCGGGGGAGGTCAGCAGAGGGGCCTGGCCCCGCCCACAGGAGCATCAGAGTCTGCTTCTAACAAGCCCTCCCCCTTCCCACTCAGGTGGTTGTGACACTAGCAAACCTGAGAGGCCACTGGGACTATCACTCCCTCCCTCTTTTCCTGTGGGTCCCACCTTGCCTATTTGGGGCTGTCCCTTCCATCTCAGAGTTGGGTTTGGGAGTCGCAGCTCAAGGGGTTCCTCTACGTGACAAGCAAAAATCCCAGAGATGCCCTGGCTGATGTGGTTCATCATCACCTGGCTGATGTGTGGACTGAGTGCCAGCCTGTGAACCAAAGGGTCACAGGTTCAGTTCCCAGTCAGGGCACATGCCTGGGTTGCAGGCCAGGTCCCCAGTGGTGTTTGCTCAGAGGCAACCACACACTGATGTTTCTCTCCCTCTCTTTCTCCTTCCCTTCTCCTCTCTCTAAAAATAAATAAATAAAATCTTTAAAAAAAAACACCCAGAGAGGAGAAAAGAACAGATGACAATGGCAGAAACATTGTCACTTGGTATCTGCACATGTAATGCCAGCATATTATTAAACAATTATACGGAGGAGATCCTGATGCAGTGGTAGGTAGAGAAATCTCCAAAACAGAAAGTAAAGGGGGAAATAGCCACTTGGTGAGGCAGGTGAGCTGGAGACAGAGCAGGTGACTCCAACAACTTGGTTTTCAGTGGCTCTTTCATCCGGCCCCTTGTCGTTACCCAGATGCCTGGACAAGGTCCTTATCATCACATGGGTTGGTCCCAAGACCTACAGAGGAGCCTTTGGACACCCCTGTTCCCACCGGAATCCAGACTGTAGCACTTCTGTCCTGAGCCCAAATCACCTGCCTGCACTGTCAGCCTAGGAGTACCTGCTCCTCTGACAGCTTTTCCACTACTCTGCAAGTCCTTCACAAGAAGGCAGGAAAAAGAGCAGCAGTTCAGACTTCCCTCCCAGTGCCTGGAATAGCCTTGAATCTCCTGGGGGCCAACAAATGCCCGAGAAGGCAGGCCAGTGCGGAGGTCCGTGAATAAGCTTTGAAGTCAGCTGGATCTGGGTTTAAGCCCAGCTCTGTCCTCATCTGACCCTTCGATGGTTGTTTGGAGGATGCAGTGAGGTAATGGCTCCAGGGCGCGCAGGCTCTCCACAAACACGCACCCCCACCTTTGGTAAGCAAAGGAGGTTGTTCTGCAGCTATCAGTGCCAATGATACTCTGAAATGGATAAAAACGCAGTATTAACTGGAACTGTATTAGCACCTTAGCAAAAACTCCGAGAAATTCTCTCCGAGGGGAAGCACCCAGTCACATGGGAAGCAGGTAAGAAAACAAAGCTATTTAAAAACTGGCTGGCCATTACATCCTCGCTTTCATGCTGAGCTCCCACAGCATGAGTTCCCCTTTCTCTCAGGCGTGTCAGGCTTGCACTCCCAAGGTGTGCTGATGCTCCCTGGAGGAGTCTGACCGCCCGTCACTGGGAGTCCCAAACCTGGGAGAGCCCACACCCCAGATCTGCTGGCCGCGGCCCTCACAGGGATGGTATTCTTGGAAAATGTAGAGACCACGTTCATGCCCCCCTTTGGATAAAACAGCAATTGCCAGGCAAGACTTTAACAAAGTCTACCTCAAAGTTATAGACTGGGCCCATGTAGATAACGAAGGCTATGATAATAAATCTTATCAAGATAGAAAACTCGTTCTTTTCCTGGAAATAAAATGAAGATGTAGTTTAAAGCCCCCTTCTCGCATTTGCCAGCACCACGGTACTAACGTGCGCCCCCACCGCCCCAGGCAGGACCATGTGCTCCTGCTGCGTGGAGAGCTGGGTGTGAGCTTTGTCTGTCATTGCATCTATCAGAGAGGATACGTCAGCTCACAGGCATGTTGTTAACTACAAGCTTGGAAACACACGGGAGTTTTGAATTTCACAAAGCACACCCTCGTTCGATTCTCATCCCTATTTTACAGATGCACAAACTGAGGCTCAGAGGAAGTCGGAGACTTGTTTATTACATGGAGCTGATAATGCAAGAGCATCTGACCCAGGCATCTGACTCCTAGCCTAATGCCCCATAAGAGACAGACTTCTGAGCTGCTTTTCGAGAACCAAAAATAGAGATATAGAGCCAAGCAAACCTTATTTGCCTTTTTACAAAACCCTGACACGGATGACAACAGACTTTGCTTTGATCAGGATAATTCAGGAAAATAAACAGACTTACTTGGTTCCATTTCTAAGAACCAAGTCTTCCAAAAGCAAAGTCTGAAAAGAAAATCTGAACCTGTTACATGTAGCTTCTGAATGAACACAAGCCACATTACTTGCTGGGTGGTTATACAAAGACTCGGGCTTTGGCTGCAGGGAGCTTACAATCTAGAAGGGGTGGAACAAGAGTGAGGGTCACACACACACACACACACCCGAATAAATGACAGGTGGCCGTGCGGAGAGTGCAGGGAGATGGGGGGTGGGGGTGAGGCAGAGCATTCAGGAGAGTTTCTTGAAGAAGGGAGTGATGCGCTCTGATGCTGACGGAGGAAGGAATGTAGAGCAGATCAGCCTCACAGAGGCAGGATGAAGGCGAAGCCTGGGGATGAGTTCACATACGTGAGAAGTGCCCAGCACACAGCACCTGCTCCCAACCACTTGCTCACTTTCATTGGAAGAGGGAGGACTGAGGCTTTAGACTGGGGTTTAAAAGAAAAAAAAAGCATTGCTATATGGGGAGGAGACAGGCAGAATCAGGGAGCAAGCAGTTTGCTGGGGTGCAAAGAGAAGAGAGAGGTCCTAGAGGCTGGCTTTAGGTCCCCTTCATAAGGAGGCCACTTTCTTCAGGCTCTGAATTACAGCTGCTGCCCTACCTACTTTAAACACAGGCTGTGGGAAGCAAATAATGTGCAAACCATATAGTTCTCGATGCCACTGAAGGCGTAACATCTCTGCCCGCAAAAACCCCCTCTCCTGGTCCGGCAGATGGTTGGGGGGTGATGGAATCACCCCGGGAACAGCCCCCTCCCCCGCCACTGCCACTGCAGCAGGGAGGGAGGTGCTGGGCTGGAAGGTGGACACAGAGCAGGCTTGGAATATCCACATCTTCAGCCGCTGCCAGCACCTCCCAGAGCTTGAGGGGGGCAGGGCCACTTGGATTTTTTGAGGCTCCCAAGCTACTAAAATAAGAAGAGAAGCCAAAGCAGGGTTATCAAAGTGGTGGTGTATTTTAAAAGCTTGCAACTAATACATTAACACATTTAGGAATGAACGCACGATGCAACAGAATTATACTATTCAAAAGCCAAAGAGAGACTTACTATACAAATATCAGTTCATGTTGCAATATACACTAGTGATGTCATTTAGCAATAGGGCCTGGGTTTAAAGACATGTGATGAACACCATTCTCTTTTGATCTTGTCAGTTATCTCTTGGATTAAATGTGTAAACTCCTCTGGAGATAACAGCAGAAGTGTAAATTTGAGGCCCTTTACAAATGGGCGATGCGGGTCCACATAACCCTGCATCTACCATCCTGGTGCTAAGCCTGGCCCCACCACTGCGGTCTCTCACGGAGGTACCCCCAAATCTCCTCTGCAGTTCCAATCACTGGCTCAACCTAAGACATCTCTGCAGCCCAGGAGCAGGGCCTGGTCCAGCTGTGCAAGAGAGGCCGAAGGCCCTCCTGGGAGTGCGGTGCAGGCTGGAAAGGCTGCAGGCACTGCCTGCGCGGCGTAGAGTGATGCTCACTTTCCATTCCTGGGCTTGCTTTTTCGTTTCTGCACCGTCCTCGGCTTGGCTCCTTGGGACCCTGTGCAAACACTGCTGTTGTTCCAAGTGGCTGAAAACACTTGGATTGACACATAGTGCAGCAGAGACCCTGCAAGGAACTACCTACCTGCTCTGTGGTAAAATTCACTGCACCAAAAAATTAGATGGTTCCACTGCCTGCCTACAAACTTTTATTGTACTGCAAATGATTAGGAAACAAGGCAATATCAGGCTCTCTTTAGCTGCCCCCAGAAGATAGACAGCCGAAGAGAGTATTGTTCACCTGCACACACGCCTGTGCCCAAGGCAAGCAAAGACAGACATACGGACCCACTCATCTGACACTCATTCCACACACATTTATTTATTGCATGTCCACTGTTTCTCAGGCACTGAGCTAGGTATGGGGTACACAGCCATGAATAGGGCATGATCTCTTCCTTCGCCAACATCTTAAGGTGAAGTAGGTGGACAGAGGGAGGGACAAAGAGAGAGTTTGGAAATGCTATCCAGGGTACTTCACAGGTACTGCAGGTAGCAGGCTCAGTGTAACCACTCAAAGCAGGGCTGAGAGGCCAGCCCCCTCCCTTCCCTCTCTGTCTCCCTCACCTCTTCATCCTCTCCTCCTTGTCTTAATTCTGCCCCCTTCCTCCCACCCCATCCTCGGCCTCACTTTCTCCTCAACCTCCCTCTCCTCCTCTCCTCACCTCAAGCTCTTGGGCAAACATAAAAAGCACATACATTCTCATGCCCAAGGCTTCCTCAGCTCTAGAAAGCCACCGTTCTTAATGCAAATGCCTGCTTTACTCATGTTCGGCAATTTGTTTCTTTCCATCCAGCCCTTCAGAAGCAAGGGGGCTTATTAGTAAATGTCATAAATACTGGAGTTCAGTCTATCTTAAAAAGCTGCAGCTCCACCGGCAAGCATTGGGAGGGTACGTGTGCTACACAAACAGAAAACTGAATGAAGCCCCAGCCGAATGCAGGCGTTTTCGGAGCCCCAGAGTCTTCGCTCAGCTCCCCGTGTCAAGGCGGTTTCTGTCGGTGTCAGTCAGTGCGTCACAACATCAGCACCATCCCCCGTTGCACAGCACCCCTCAGCAAGCGCCTTCCCACACAACATCCTCAGCTGTAAGACTGCAACCGCCGCTGAAGTTACAACCGTGATCATTTCTACAACCGGGGAGGCATGCGGTCCTGCTCAGTCAGTCCCCGGTAAGCTGGCTGCCCATGGGACAAACACCTTTCCTTTCAGGAAATCCAGAATGCTCACTGTGTGGCTATATAGTCACAGGAATTACCGATTCACTGGAATAAGATGTTTATTTGCATGTCTGAGGTTCTTCCTTCAGGCTGATGTAAGGACAGTTCCACAGCAACCCCATAGTCTGCGACCAACTGTCAAGTCCGCAGCTGCTTGACTGTAATATGCTTTGCCTTGAAAAATTACTTCACTTGTGAAAAATGGTCTGAGACCTCACCTCACACGAACCTTCAGCTTAGCCCCCTCCCCCACCGTCACCTGCTCAACGAGCCCCTGCCTGAGCTCCTCGGCCTGCCCTCCACATCCCTCCCTGTGTCTCCCTGCCTGCCTCGCCTTTCTCCCCAGGGCCTTCCACCTTCTTGTAATTTTGTGCTTTGCTATGAATTTTAACTCTATTCTCCGAGATGGCTGTCAAGACCATGCCAATGGCCAAGAGAGCTCACAGTCAGTATGAAATACACATGGAGGACCCCCGCACCTCGCCCCGTGCCATGCACCCCCTTACCCAGAGAATCAGCTCTGGGAGTTTATGACCCTGCTATCACTGTGAGTGAAGGTTTCCTTATTCTTGTTGGATCAGTCACAGCACACAGGATACTGCATGAAATAATGAAAATCTGTATGGAAGATTTTTGAATTCTCACTGACGCAGTATGCTGTGACCAGCTAGTAAAACAACATAACCAACTCAGGGGGAGGGGAAATATCATCATCTAGCACTGGAAAATGGAAATAAAATAGACTAACAGTGTAAATAATGGAAAGGTTAAGACCCAAGGAGGAAAGAAGAATATTGAAATTGCACTTTCATGTGCATGTATTACATACAGCCAGGATTTGGAGTTACATTAAAGAGTGTTTCATAGAATGAAAAGAAATCAAAGAAAAGAAGACAGGAGAGGGTTGGGTTTTTTTTTTTTTACTATTGCTCAAAAAAATATTTATGGCATCAAGAGCATCAAAGGAGAAGCTGGAGAGGAAGAACTAGGATGAAAACACGGAGTGAGCAGTTGGGAGAGGCTCGGCTTGGCTCCTAAAGCAGCAGCAGGGATGGAAACAGAGAGCACCCCAGCAAGAAGTTACGTTCGTGCCAGGAAGGCGGGTGAACACGTCACATATGCCCAGTCTTCCCCCGGCCTGACTCACAGGATGGGCTCTGGCATTTCAGACCCCAGCAGCAGGACTGGGTGAGGTTCTCTGCCAGTGACCCAAACTCTGATTCACCCCCGGTATGGGGAAGGCCTCTTTTTTTCCGTCCCACTAAAGGGGTGGTACTTTTGTGAAACTACTATTTACACACGAGATGGCAATCCCTTGACAGAGGAGGGGCTGTCCTTTGAAGGGGTAGGGGAAAGCCTGCAGCGCGGGGTGACTTCGGTTACCACCAGAGAACTCTCTGTCCCTGTGTCCCACCTCTAAAATGAGGCTGGGTGTGGGTCCTGTTGACCAGCTGGTGAGTGGAGTGGGACCCGCAGGCAGCCTGTCCCCCACACCCTGCTGTCAACCACGGGCTCCCAACTTCTTTCTCAGGGCGACACAATTTCAGGAAAAAACGTTTCACTCTCAGCCAAGGCCAATGCCTCTGCCCTGGAGCCGGGTCAGGCCCTACTCCCTGGCCAAAAGGCTTGCAGGCCGTGCTCCACATCGACCTCCTCGGGTGAAAATGGCTTTCCTGAAGCTGGAGTTCAGCCCCATCTCCAGCTCCCAGAACTGCGTCCGAGTACTCCTGGCCTCCTCCGTCGGGGTGGGTGGGGGGAGTTCTAAAACACCTCTCGGCTGGAGCCCTCTGCCCAGGTAGCTGCCCCCTCCCTTCAAAATCAAAGGCGTTTCCAACCAAACGGTGTTTCTCACCAAAGGTGTTTCTCAAGGCGCTTTAAGTCAGTGGTAGGAAGACCCCAGACCCGAAAGGAAAGCGCGCGGCGCAGCGACAGTTATGCTAAGCGGTCCGGGTCATCGCGGGGGCAGAGCTCGCCTCGCTCCGCCGAGCGAAGGCGGACCTGTCCTCTGACCAGGCCTCGGGCCGGGCTGCGCGCACCCGTCTGCCGTCCAGAGGCGGCTCCTCTTAAGTGACCCGAACAGAAGACACTGCCAAGTGCCCGGGGTCATGCCTTTTCGCCGCCGTCCCAGGGCCTTCGGAAAGGCGCTTCCTGGGAGCGAAGAGGGACAGGGAAGGGCAGGAGCCCCACTTGTTCAGAGCCCTGGGAACGATGCCCTCCGCGCCGGAGAGCGGGTCACCGAGGCAGGCGCCGAGCAGAGAAGCCTCCGGAGCCCGGGGTCGCCTTCACCCAAACCAGCTGCCCCGGAAATCAGAGAGGCAGCGAGCCGGAGCGGGGCAGCCCACCCAGCCCGCGGGCCGCGGCGAGGCCGGAAAAGTTCCTCCCGGAGCGGCGCGGGCCTGCCGGCGTCTGTCCGAGGTGCTGAAAGGTCTCCGCGGGCCGCGGGCGGGCCGGCCCCGCGCGCCCTCAGCCTCCTGGCCTCCGCTCCGCCCTGCCAGCCGCCGGCCGCGGCCCCTCCGCGCCGCACCGAAGCCCCTTCCTCTCCTCCGCTCCCGCCCCGCGCCCTCCACTCGCGGGCGGCTCCAACTCCGCGGGCGCCGGGCCCCGCGCCCCCGCCGCGCTCCCGGGTCTGGCGGGCAGCCCCTCCAGGGCGCCTCTGCCGCCCGGCTGTCGCCGCCGCCCCCTTCTTACCTTCTTCTTTCGGTCACGCGAGCGGTTCCTCCGCTTCCTGTTGGATTCCTCCTTCTCCTTCTGCTCCTGGAGGGCCTGCGCCTCAATGTCTTTGATTTTCTTCAGCTGTTTGGCCGCTTGAGCCATGGCGGGTCACGGTGCTCCGGTCGCTGCCTTCCGGACCCCGCACGCTCAGCGATCCAGGTGGCGACACCCCCCCAGGAGGAGAAAAGGAGGCTCTGCTCCGCGAGGGGGGAGCTTCTTTCCCCGCCGCGGGAAGGATGCGGCCGTGTCCGCGGGGGAGGCGGCCGCGAGCCGCGCGGAGGGCTAGGCGCGCCCGGCTGCCCGCGGCCCCGGGATGGCGCCTCCCGCCGCGGCCCGAGCTCGCTCGCCGGCTCCCGGGACGGGCTCTGGGCTAGGGCCCGCCACCTCCTCCCCTGTCCCTCCCTCCCTCCCTCTCCTGCGGCGGCGGCGGCGGCGGCGGCGGCGCGGGGGGCGGGGGCGGGGAGGCGGCTCGTACTGCGGCGGGCGGCGAGCCGGCCGGGGAGGAGGCGGACTCCAGCAGTTAACGCAGGAGGACGCGGGGGCAGCCTGCAGCCAGGGGACCCGGCCGGCCCGACGAGGCTCCGCGCGCTCGGCGCCCGCGCTGGTGCATCGCGAGCGTCCGGCTGCAGGCTGGCGGGCCGGCCGGGCTTCCACCACTGCAGTGGCGCCGCCGCCGCCGCCGCCGCCGCCGCCAGAAGCACGGGCTCCGCGCCGTCGGGTCTCCGGGAACAAAGCCGGTCGCTGCACCGGGAGCCACTGGGGCGCCGCGGAGGACCCTGCCGCGGGCGGCCCCGTGGTGCCCCGGCGCGAGGGGAGGCTGCGGCGGGCCCCGCGCGGAGGCGACCCCGCGGACCAGCGCGCCTGGAGGAGGCGGCGGCGGAAGCTACAGCACCGCGGGGCGCGGAGGCCGGGCCCGCAAGGATCCGGGCTGGGGGGGTGGCGGGGGGGCGGGGCGGGGGCGGGCCTGGGGCGCCCCCGGGCGGCGGCCGCCGCGGGGCAGCGAGGAGCCAACCCCGAGCCTCCGCTGCCTTCCCGCCCAGGACACTCGCCGAGGGGCGCGCGGGGTGCCAGGGCTCCTCGGGCAAGAGCCGAGATCCCCCTATCGCTCGCTCAGAGCTTGATTTCCCCTTTCCGGCCCTTGTGGGACTCTTATTTGCATATTTACCTATCACAGACAGAAAACGTGTGCAGGATCTAGTGAGCAGTTTCCTTCTGGTCCTCTCCGACCAGAATGCAACTGGTCTCCGCACCCGGGACCGCCCACCCCCCCATTCCCAGCATCTCGCACACCCTCTCCCTGGGCAACGCCGCCTGTATCCGTGCTCAACTGGGAAGAGCACACACCTGGCTGTTTTGTGTCTCGCAGTTGGAAACGCAAGCTGCAGGAGGGGACGGGGACTTAAGGTCACCTTCCCTAGTAACAGGCGGGAAAACTGAGGCCGGGACTCCAGAACCACGGCCCCTTCGGTCTGGTGCCGCTCCCAACACACTCCTTCCCCATCCGGTGGAACGCTGCTCTTTGTCCACAGGGGGCTACAGAGGGGGTTGCGGGAAACAACATTTAAGAACTGGTGAAAGGTTAGGAAATAGTCTGCTTCCTTAGGCCCTGCTAAACTGAGGGCTTGATGCACACGTGTAACCAGCCACATGCAGAGCACAGACAGCACCTCCACCGTACTACGGGGAACGGCCCTCCGAGCGCCCGGAGCCGGGCGCCCCTCCCGCAGAGTACAAACTTGAGGGGTGGTCGAATCACCCACCTCCTCCTCTCCAGCCTCCCCGCTTTCCTCTAACTGGAACCTTCCCTCTGCCCGCCATGTCCCCGTCCTGTAGAATCCTTTCCACCGAGGTGCTTGCCAGGAATTAAGGGGTTGGCTGAAACTTGGCTTAAACGTTGCCCTTTCCCAGGGCTGGGTCGTACCCTCTCCTCTTTCCACTCTAGGCCAGCTTTGTCCAGCTGAAAAATGAGAGCCCCCAACGCCAACCCCGTATATTGTTTCAATTGTCAAGTGGACACATATTTAAAAGTAAAAACAAGCTTAAAATTTATTAATTTTAATAATATTTAATTCAGCATATTTAAAATATTTCAATGTGCAACCAATAAAAAAAAGTGACTAGTGAGATACTTTGCATTCTTTTAGACTAAGGTTTCAAAATTCAGGGCATATTTTATACTTACAGCACATCGAAATTCAAAGGAGGCACATTTAAAGTACTTTTTAAAAAACTGAGGTGAAACTAGATTGTTGTCAGGTGCTAAACCTTATAAAGAAACATCAATTGGTTGCCTCTGGCATGTCCCACCAGGGGACCAAACCCGCAACCAGGGTTGTACCCTGACAGGGAATCAAACCGGCAACCTTGTCTATGCATAATGACACCCAACCAACTGAGCCACAAGAGGAGGCACATCTTGTGGTTTAAGAGCCCTGTGTAACTTGAGGCTGCTCTCTGGGACAGCACAGTTACAGACTCTGTCCCAGGCCAGCTCACCAAGACCCTGGCTGTCAGCCTTCCCACACACAGGGCGCACATTTTCCCTCCGCACAGACCTGCTCTGAGCTCCAGGCCCAAGTACCTGTGCTCCTCAGCCTCCTGCCCCTCGGGCCTGCTTGCCCTTCTCCACCCACCAATCTGTCCCTACACTGCAATCACACCTGTCTTTCCAAAGCACAGATCTGATCATTGTCACTTCTCCGCTCACCATCCGTTTTCACTCCTGAGATGAAGATCAAACTCCTTTATGGCCCCAAATAGTCAGGTGCTTCCTACCGCCGTTGGGTTGGTCTTGCTCACCCTGTGTCTTCAGTGCCTGACATGGTGCCTGACACACAGTGGGGGCTCAATGAACACGTGTTGAAGAAATCAACAACTCGACTGTGTCCTGGCCTAAGGGACAACAATGGAACCAGCTGACGCTTATTCAGCACTTCCATTGCCCCATGTATCGTCGTCATTTCACAGATGGGAGGAATGGGGCACCAGCGGGTGAAGTGACTTGCTCACGGTCACACACTAGTCAACAGTGGAGCCAGAACCTGAACCCTAGCACTCTGGCTCCAGAGTGAATACTCTCAACCATCACACTGCACTACATCGGCCAACTTCCAGATCTGTGAACAAGGTACTGACTGCCAGAACCTCCCTCCGGGGACTGCCAGGAGGACCCGGGGAGAGAGTGAATGCAGAGGAACTCAGTTAAACCAAGTGCTGCACCAAGCTTCTCTTTCTCCATGTAAAGAGTGAAGAGGTTGGACAAGCTGGTGTCTAAGGCCCTTTTCAGCTTCAGAATCCTGACTTCTCTTTTACAACTAAATCCTCCCAGGGGCCTTTTGAAGATCAAAAAAATCTAAGAGACACAAAGAGGATGTATTATCATTAATGAAGACTGGGCGATGGGTGCAGAGGTCCTGCCTTCGTTCCCCCCAGATCACCCCTAATTAATATGGTGGCAGCTCTGGGGCAAAACTCAGTAGCAGGCAAGATCTGTCCATGTCTGGGGTTCACTCATAAGGTAGTCCTTTTGGACCCTATTATATAACAGGAAGATGGCAGGCCGAGAAAGAGAGAACGGAACTGTGCTGTCTGAAGGCATTTGCTCCAAACAGCTGATCTGGACAGAGGTCACGAGGGGTGGCAGCAGCTCTCGGCTCTCTCGGCTCTCCCTGGGTTCCTACAGCAGATGACCAGCCAGGAGAAAAGGGACACCAGCATCTCAGCAGCTAGAAGGGCTCCCTCCTGCTGGGTCAGAGAGGACGGACACTGTTGGGCATCCATGGGGTTCGGAAGATAATCCTTCTAGACTCTTATCCTGTCAACAGACAATAATAATAACCACCACCATTTACAGTATTGACAGTTTGCTATGCCCCAGGCACTGCTAATCGTTTAAGTAACATTTATTTCTCTCAAAAGCCTTGTTTGTCCTCGTTTTCACAAGAGGGAGCTGAGCGTGTTTACCTGCCTTCCCTGAGGTTACACATCTACTGGGGTGGAGTCAGAATGCAGATCCAAGCCCGGCCTGGAGGAACTGTCCGGGGCCAGATTTGCCAGTGACTCAGGGGGCTCTCCTGCCGTGCAGAAGCCATAGCAATTACTTGAGTCCAACACATAAAATACTGCCCCCAGGCAGGCAACAAAATGTCCAACTTACTCCTATGAAGTTGTAGAAACAGAAACGCTCTGCATAGCTTCGAGGTTGAAGAGGCTGCCCTCACTTGACCAGGTGGAGGCGCTGGGGCTGTGATCCCTCCTCAGGCTCGTTGTGCCTCTTTTTCTTGCACCCCAGGGTCCTGTGTGCACCCATGGTGAGGACGGGCTGCTCACTCGAACATGCAGGACCATGGCCATGAAGTGCAAGTTGAACCACCCCGCCCCCACTGCCAACTGCACAGGAGACATTCCCTACAAGCCCTTCCTCTTTCCTCCTCCCCACAGGGCCATCACTACTCAAGTAAACTCTCTATTTCAGTGGGGCCCCTTTTATTTAGCTGTTCAATAAAGGGAAGGGGGAGCCATTTTTATATTTTTGCTTTCTTCCCTAAGATTTCCAACTAGTTCCCCCAACCCCATTCTGTTATTATGCGTTCACACAACTAGACCTATTTGTGTTCTTAAAAGAAACATTATTAATAATTAATAAAGATTCCCAAGATAAAAGCTGCCTCCTGCACTAAATAATATAAATAGCTAAAATATATGGAGTGTACCAGACATTCTTCTGAGCATATTTAACCCCAACAAGCAGCTCCATGAGGTAGGTGCTGTGATCCTCATCATCACTTTACAGATGAGGAAACTGAGGCACAGAGAGAATGAACAACTTGTTCAAGGTCAGTGGCTAGTAAGTCATGGGACCTAGGATTGGAAACAAAATGTCAGTGTTTAGAGCCTGTGCTTGTACTCCAATGCCAGAGCTAGCATCCTAAATTGAGGTTGGCCTTTGAAGGTCTCTTCTATTTTGTCCACGCACCTTTGACTCCTGTAGAAAAGAAGGCACCAACTGTTGTCTACCAGCACTTGAGCTCTCTTTCCCACTCACCTGTGGGTCCCAGCCATCCAGCCCAGTGCCACACTCGGCAGGTATCTAGTTCAAGTCTGAGCCAGGAAAGGTCATTACAAGGCATGAATGTTGAGGATGGAACAGGAGAGCAAGTGGAAAGTCAGAGAATCTCAGAATCCAGAGGAATTGCCTTTCTATTTCCCAACCAATGGGAGAACTGGATTCCTCTGCTCAGTCTCATGTTCCCAGGCCAGATCGCAGCCTGGACAGCCTGCCCAGGAGGGCCTGTTCTCCGCTCCACATAGAGTCCAAACCCTCCGGCTAGACACATCAATTATTCAAACCCTGCCTCTCTGTGATATATCTCCAAATATTTGAGGAGAGCTTTCATTTCTCCCTTATATTTGTGCAAAATAATATCAGGGATTCATAGCAAAAGTGAATACCGAGTTCGAGAATTCCTCATTTCCTGTCCAAGGTGTACAAATAAAGGCAGTGTATCACTTTAATTATTGCACTTTCCAGGACAGAATTTGAAGAAGCAAAAGAGTATATATGCCAAGGTGTTCAGAGAAGACAGAAAAATAAGAAGAGGTTTTGCTTTTGGAGTCTTAGAAAATGTTGGCGTAAAACTCAGTTATTCAGTCTCCCCGAACTGGGTCCTGAGAGCCATTCGGTAACCCCGTCTGCTGCTCTCCTCTCTGCTCTCAGAAACCTCGAGCCCCGCGCCACCCTCTCTCCTTTGTCATCCGCAACAGGTGCCACTGTCTTCCACTTCGTAGAACTGGAGGCCACCAAGCCAAACGTCCTGAGCTTCCTCTTCATCTTCACCGTTCACTCTTGTCTACACCAGACCCCTTGTCAGTGCTTTTCCTTTGGCTCATCCTCTGAATCCCTTCCCCCTCACCTCCTCAGAAAAAGCTGCCATCATCTCTCCCTCCCTCCCCGGTCTCCACCACACGCCTCTCCGCCAGCTCCTTCCACTCAGCCTGCAGACTCCGCACAAGCCACGACTGTGTGATGGCCTTCTCTCTTCCCTCCGCAGCCGAGCCTCCAGAAAGAGTGGTCAGGGCTTTCTCGCCTTCCTCCTTCCTCACCTGGAATGCGTCCCCGCACCACAGAAGGAACCGTCGCACTTGCATTTCGAATTTAACTCCCTGATGCATTTGACCTGGTTGCGTATTGTCCTAGTTTCTGACACGCCACTCTCTCCTTATCCTCCCATCTTCTGAATGCTCTTTTTAGGGCCCATCAGGAAAGACTTCTGCCCTGACCCTTTTTCAGTCTATTACTCCCCCTCCATAATCTCAGGCTTGGCTACCACTAGCACTCACATACCAATGACACTGAATCTGTAGCTCCAGCTGTGACCTCTCCCCTAAGACTGAGACAGGTAGTGAACCCAAGGCCTCCTAGACAGTACGATCACAAGTCACAGGCATCGTCACCTATCCTGGCATCTCAGTTCTCCACTTAACGGCGCTACCATTCACCCATTCACCAAGGTAGCCAGAAGCCTGGGGTCTCGGGGAGCTTCCCACTTCCTCTCCTTTACACCCCCAGCTCCACGGCCTGCTAGATATCAGCGTCTTTCTTCAAAAGTAGTTCTCAAATTTGAATGTGTATTCAGATCACCTTAGAAATCTCATTAAAAATGTAGACCCTGCCTGGCTTGCATAGATCAGTGGATTGAGTATGGGCTGTGAACCAAAGTGTCGCAGGTTCGATTCCCAGTCAGGGCACATGCCTGGGCTGCAGGCCATGACCCCCAGCAACCACACATTGATGTTTCTCTCTCTCTATCTATCTATCTCCCTCCCTTTCCTCTCTAAAAATAAATAAATAAAATCTTTTAAAAAATGTAGACCCTGATTCAGTAGATATGGACAGACTGCAGCAATGACCTCTATTCTCCACGGTCCCTGAACCCAATGATTTAAACGTGTGCACCCTGCGTGACACCACCTAGGTCAGACAAGGGAGGTTCTAAGCACAGCAGCATGCTCCTCTCACTTCCCCCCTGCCAATGCCTGTCCCGAAAGGTTAGCACACCTCTAACCTTGACCATCTCAGATTAACTTTCCCTAGGTTTAAATGGTAATGTAGATGGAATCAGACACTGTGTAACCCTGTGTACATGACTTCCTTCACTCAATATTACATTCATGAAATTTAGCCATGGTGTTGCATGTATCAGCAGGTTGTTCTTTCTTTTTGTTTTTTAAAGATTTTATGTGTTCATTTTTAGGGGGAGGGGAAGGGAAAGAGAAAGAGGGAGAGAAATATTAATGTGCAGTCGCCTCTCATGCGCCCCCTACTGGGCACCTGGCTAGCAGCCCAGGCACGTGCACTGACTCATATTTTTCCATTACTGTGTAATATTCCATCGTATGCATACACAATTTATTTATCCATTCCCTTGTTGATGGACATGGGTCGTTTCCAGTTTGAGGCACTACAAATAAAGCTGCTATGGATATCGAACTCATGAACACTTCCTTTGGTAGAAGCTTCTAACACGCCCAAAGCTGAGTTCCTGCTGTTTCTCCACCCACTGTTCCTTTCACATTCTCGCCCACCCTGGATAATGTTAAATCCATTTCTCCAATTGCTCCGAACAAAAGCATTGGCATTCCCTCGACTCTTCTATTTCTTGCACAATTCACATGTGATTGGTCAGCTAACCCTGCTGGCTGTGCCTTCAAAATATATCCAGAATTCAGCTCGATCCTACCAACCCTCTGCCCCACCTTGGCCCAAGACACCATCATCTGTGTCCCAGCAACATGAGGCACATCTCTCTCTCAGGGCCTTTGCACCTGCTGTTCACCCCGTCCCCCTTAACCCATTGGCTTGGCTCATACCCTCACTGTCTTCTGATCTCTCCTCAAAAGTCACTTTCTCAACCCTGCTTAGCATCCGAGATCAGATGAGATTGGCCGTGTTCAGGGTCAAAAGGCACTTTCTCAATGAGGCCTTTATATGAGTTTGCTAGGGTTGTCCTAACAAAGTACTGCAGACTAAGTGGCTTATGCAACAGAAATATATCATCTCAGAGTTGTGGAGGCTGAAAGTCCAAGGTCAAGGTATTGAAACCGCTGGCTCCTTCTGAGGACTCTCTCCTGCACTTACAGATCGCCTGCTTCTCCCCGTGTCCTCACACGACCTCCCCTCTGCCTGTGTCCTGGTCTCCTCTTCTTGTGAAGTCACCAGTTGGATTGGATCCCCCCGAGTTATCTCCTTTGGGCCCAATTACTTCTTTAAAAACCCTATCTCCAATTACAGTCACATGCTGAGGTACGGTGGGGCACAACTTTAATACATGAATTTGGGGGGCAAATTCAGCTCAGAACAGTCACCCTTAACACTGAAAACCTCATCCCCTTCCACCCCACATGCTGCATTTCTGTATTTCCTGCTCTCTTCTGTCCCTTAACACATCAGCACCTGCCACACTGTGTGTTTAATCGTGTGTGGTGTTTCTCCCGTCTCCCTCACTAGAATGTCAGCCCCATGAGAGCAGGGATTTTAGTCTGTTTTGTTTACTGCATTAACCCCACTGAGTCTAACGGAGCCTGAGACAGAGCAGGCTGTACGCTAATATAATGAGCATATATAATTCATCTATTTAATTAATTAATTAAAGCGACAGTTGTTTTCACAAGGCCTCCAGAGCATCCTGGTGTTCATATTTCTTTCTTTGATTATTTTTATTAAAGATTTTTTAATGAGCTTTGAAAATGAACTCATCACCTAAAACATTTGCCATCATCATTAATGGCAGGCTTCTGTTCATTTATTAGCAGGCTGTTTTCTCCCCAGTACATTTTCCCTCGATCCAACTGTAAAAAAGCCTCTTCGTTTAACCTCTTTTTTGGCACCAGAAGGCATGTAATTTTTTTTTCCTCCTGCCCTTCTGTTTGGTATTTTAAAACACACCCTGAGAGGCATAAATGCAGCTTTCCCCCCCACCTCTGGTGAATTTCCCATAACTGTGGGTTTTACTTAAGAAGGCTCACTACAGCCCCGGCTGGCATGGCTCAGCTGGTCGGTGTCATCCCACAAACCGAAAGGTCGCCAGTCTGATGTCCGATGCCCTGCCGGGGCACGTGGCTGGGTTGTGGGCTCCGCTCAGGGCATGTGCAGAAGACAACCAGTCAATGTCTTGCATCAGTGTTTCTCTCTCTTTCTCCCTCTCTTCCCCTCTCTAAAAATCAAAAGTAAAAACAAAATAAAATAGTATAAAAAGTTCCAGCATATAAAAAGTTCCAGTTCAACATATAAAAAGTTTAAAATACCAAAAAACATCAATAAAGGAAGGGGGCAAAAGGGAAGGGCGATTGCTTTACTAATAGATACTTGTTTAAAATTTTTTCTTTTTAAGGATTTAGTGTGCATTTCCTTTACCGTGGTTTCCCCCCAGTGCTTTTAAAATGTGGGTGGACTTACACATTCTCATTCATATAAACTGGCAAGGGCATTTGTATTGCATCAAGTTAGATAGCACTGTTCTGGCATTTCTTTGGCATTTCTGTTCTGGCCAAGATCTTTTGTTTATGGTTTCATTTCCCCCGCTCGAATTTCTAAACGCTTCTCTGGGCTCCCTTTTTGGAATCGAGGGCTTGTCTGAGAGCCCTGCATCGAGGTGGAGGAGTCAGGGAGGGAGGCCAGTCCACATACACCTCCTCTGCCCAGCACCTGAGAGTCCCTCATGGCCGCTGGGATTTCCTCTGTGACCAAGGTGCAAGCCAAACACCGAATAGGCCTTAAAGATTTCACAGGCTCCCTCGTTCCTCAGGACTCCATTCAGGAAGTCAGAGTCCCCCAGGCTGGCTGATGGAACTGCAGGATGTCAGCAGAGCCAAAAGACACGTTCCAGATCCTAGGATCCCCATTTTGCAAAGGAGGAAACAGAGGTGCAGGGAGGGAGTGGGACTTCCCTGAGGCCCCCAGCTCTGCCTGGAGGGGCCAGGAGAACGGGCCAGTTTTTCCAGAGAAATCTTGGGCTGCCAGCTCCAGGAAATGTGGCACTCAAGAGAGCAGACGGACCTCTGCAGGGCAGAGGTGTGTCGGTTTGCAGGGGAGCAGCACTTCCAGCTCATCCAAGGTGCACAGGCCAAGTGCAGTCACAGCTCCAGGTCCTGCTGCAAACAGACAGAGCAACGCAGGTTGTGAAAGGTGCCTGGTCGAAGGCATCGTCCACCAAGAGCCCCCCATTCCATAGGTGGCTGGGAGCTGGCCCTGGCACAGGGCAGGCAGGGCACAAAGAAGGGAAAGGAACCATCGTAAAGGGCACACACTACTGAGTGAGCATAGGCATGCGGCCATGCCCAGGCCATCCGGAGCAGGTCCCAGCAGGAGAGGCCGGTGTGGTCTCTTCCTATCACTGACAGCCCAGGGATCTACTCTGTGACTCGGGCAACTGACTTACCAAGCTTCAGCAAGTGGGGATGCAGCTCATCTGGCCTCTCCCGTCCCCTCACTGCTGTATCGTCAGCCTGCCCCAGTGTTTGGCAGACTAAACTCCGTCTGTGTTTCCTGACTGGCTGCACGAGTGAGACGTATCTCCGTGTACACAGTCACGCACAGCCACCAAAGGACAAGTCAGCCGTGTGACCCGGGCAAGCTGCCAAAACTCCTGGGCCGGTCCCGGCTCCCTCCTCACTAAATGAGTTGCCCTGAAAGGTCCCTTCCACTTCACATACTCTCAGATTCTATGAAGTTCTCCGAATTAAAAGTCAGTTTCTCATCTACTAAGATGAAACACAATTGCCCGATACTTTAAATGTGGAAGTGTATCAACATGAAGAGGTTAAAAGGCATCTAAATGTAAGCTGTTTACCTGTAAGTATTCTGTTTAACTTTGAATGTGGGCTGGGTCTGGTTTCTAATGGAGCCGAAGGCGAAGGGCCCTCGGGGTGGACAGGGCCCATGTGAGACCAGAAGCCACGGCCCCTGACGGTGGAGTGTGGGGAGCCCCCAGTCACCTTGCGGGGAAAGTAGGAAGCCGCACGGGGTGGAAGAAACAGACAATGAACCGGAAGAAAAAGTGAGAAGCAGCAGCGTGAAAGCACACATGAAGGGCAGGGGGATTTGGGGCCCGAGAATTTAAAAGATTTCACGGCAGAGGTGACTTCATTCCTTTAAGTGCTCATTCAGCGTATCCAACGCTTAGCACCACGTGGAGAAAATGTCGTGGCATTTAGCACCTGCGCTCCAGCCAGCAGCTGAGCGGGGAAGAGTCCCGTGCCCACGGGGAAAGTAGAAAAGGGTTTCAGCTAGCCTATAAGCATAATGGAAACATATCCACACAGTGGGAAACTGTGAAGCCTTTAAAAAGAAAAAAAAAACAATATAAAATAAAAAGAACAAAGGCAATCCCCATACAATATACAAGGTCTGTCCAGAAAAAGTCCAGCCACTATTAATATAACAAGAACTGTTGGTGCAACATTAATGTAACCTGGCAGCGAAGGAGAGTGGACTGGAATGCACATGCTTGAACAATGACAACTGCACTGTACTAGTCAGTGGGGGCGGTAGACACCATTGAGTGAGCGTGTGTACGGTGTGGCTGTCACATTCAAACAACTGAGCGAGTAGAGCAACAAATCTGCAATGAATTTTACATTAAGCTTGAACATTCCTTTGCAGAAACTATTGGGATGATTCAGAAGGCCACAGCTATGGGCAACTGGTGATTGGCAGCTTCATCAGGACAATGTGCCTGCTCATGCATCACATCTTATGCAGACTTTCTTGGTGAAACATCAAATCACCCAAGTGACTCAGCCTCCCTACAGCCCAGATTTGATGCCCCGCAACTTCTGGCTTTTCCAAAACTAAAATCACCTTTGAAATGGAAGAGATTTCAGACCATCAGTAAGATTCAGGAAAACACGATGGGACAGCTTGATAGCGACTGGGAGAACTGTGTGAGGCCCCAAGGTGCCTGCTTTGAAGGGGACCGAGGCATCATTGTCCTGTGTACAATGTTTCTTGTATCTTCGTTTTTCATAGTGCATGGCTGGATACCTTCTGGACAGACCTTGCATAGACATGGAATTGATAATGAGCCCAGGTTCAGCTGCCTGCTGCCTGAAAGCCAAAAAGTAAACCAGAGACAAGGGCTGGTGGAAGGAAGGTAGGTTTACTCGAGAGCCAGCAGCTTGAGAAGATGGCAGACTCACATCGCAAAGACCATCTTAACAACTGGACGCTGGCAGGGGATTTTGTAAGGAGAGAGAAGGAAGAAAAAAACAGAACCGAGTTCCCTGCCGAGCAGAGCACATGCAAGCCAACCCAATCCATGCAGACGACTGGTTGAAGGGCAGCAAATCTCACGATGCTGGAATATCTGAGGTTGGACAGAGTCTGCTTCAAATTCCTTTTTTTTAAAGATTGTATTTATTTATTTTTAGAGAGAGGGGAAAGGAGGGAGAAAGGGAGAGAAACGCCAATATGTGGTTGCCTCTCACACACCCCACCACCGGGGACCTGGCCCACAACCCAGGCATGTGCTCTGACTGGGAATCGAACCAGCAAACCTTTGGTTTGCAGGCCGGCGCTCAATCCACTGAGCCACACTAGCCAGGGCATAGTTCTTAGAATTCTAAAGCAAACAGCCTGCTTATTCGCAATCACATATTAGTTAACAGGTCGTCATTTACAGAAATAATGTTATAAGAATAGTGGGGTGGGTTACAGATCCTCTCCAAAATGGAATAAATGATAAAAATAAGATGCAGAGCACTATCGATGCTTTCAGTAGGCTAATAAAACATGAGAGCACAGCTATTCGAGAACATATTTGCAAACAGTAGTTATCCTTCTATGGCTAGAAATACATAGACAATGTCTAGAAAGATACAAGGACAACCCTGAAGTAGGCTGCTCTCGGGGAAAAAAACAGAGGATTGGGGAGGAGAAAGGAATTTGACTTTCCATTGCATACATACCCTTCTGTGAAGTTTTATTTCCTTAATGTATAAATCTCTTACTTTACTTACTATTATTTACAAGTGAACTGCTACTAAAAGCATCATTTTTAGGTTCTTTGGCTACCTCGGGTTTTTCCTCGTCTGTCTCCTAGAGAGTCTCAGTTATCTCCTTGCGGGACCTTGATGAAGGTATTTGTGTTCATGTCAGTGGCAGTGGAGTGAAGACGGTTCTGTCTCCTTTCTGCTGTTCCATACGTATCCTTCACGTGAGCACGGCCAGCAGCTGGCAGGCCCTCCTCCCATCAGTCAGCTGGCCCCACGTGGCCAGGTGGCGGCCCCCACCCTGCGGCCCTGGAGGCAGCCCTGGGCCCGCGGTCAGTCCTCTCTGAGAGGACGAGTGAAGGCACAGACCAGTCGCTAGCTCTCATTCTTTGTGTCTTTCTACTTTGCTCTTTAAAAAATTGCAGTAACAGATGCATGACATAAGTTACCATTTTAAGCATCTTCAAGTGTACAGTGGCATGAATTATATCTACATTGTGAAATCATCACCACTGTTCATCTCCATAACTTCTTCATCTTCCCAAACTGAAACTCTGTACCCATTGAACATTAACTCCCCATCCCCACCGAGTCCCAGCCCCTGGTAACCATCACCCTACTTTCCGTCTCTATGAATTTGATGACTCTAAATACTTCTTGTAAGTAGCATCATACAGTTTTATGTGTGTGTGTGTGTGTGCCTGGCTTATTTTATTTAGTATAATGCCCTCAAGTTTCATCTGTATGGGTAGCATGTCACAATTTCCTTTGTTTTTAGGGCTGGCTGAATAATATTTCATTGAATATACATAACACATATTGTTTATCCATTCATCCATCAGTGGATAATTGGGATGCTTCCCATTTTTGGCTCTTGTGAATAATACTGGTATGAATAGTATGGTATACTATTTTTTTTTAGAGAGAGAGAGAGGGAGAGGGAGAGAAACATCAATGTGCAGTTGCTGGGGGCCATAGCCTGCAACCCAGGCATGTGCCCTGACTGGGAATCAAACCTGCGATGCCTGCTTCGCAGCCCGTGCCCAATCCACTGAGCTGCCCCATCCAGGGCAATACTATGGTATACTATTATCTCTTGTTTTGTTTTTAAATCAAATTTAGGACTTCTAGTCAAGATGGCAGCATGGGAAAACATGGCTTGCCTCCTTGCATGAGCACATCAAAAGTACAACTAAATTGTAGAACAACCATCACTCAAAACCACCAGGGATGGAACTGAATGGAAGTATGACAACTGTGGAATTAAAGAAACCACATCCATCCACAATGGAGAAGGGGCTCAGGTGCAGAATGGGCTGGTCCCACATCCACCTGTGGTGGATAAAAATTAAGGAGAAATATCTTAGGAGTGAGTCCCACACCAGGTCACCCCAGCCCAGGGTTCCAGTGTCTGGAAGATAAGTCCCCAGAACTTCTGGCTGCAAACACCAGCAGTGGAGAAACTTCTGGAGTCCCAAGCAATTCCCGTAAAGAAGCCACACACGAACTTACTCAGACTCCTCCCTCTGAGCTCCAGCACCAGGTATCAGTTTGAAAGGCACCAGTGGCACACAGTGGGAATCTGAAGTGTCTAGCATCAAGGCAAGGGCTGGGAGACAGCTTTCTCCCAGACGGAAAGGTAGGCAGAGCCACAGAGCTCTCTGGGTAGGTGGGTGCCATGTCTGAGACTCCATCAACCTGGCTAACTCTGTTTACCTGCCCTGGAGGTCCCCCACTCTGTTTACAGCTGTGAACAGTGGCTTTCCCACATGAATGGCTGGTCTTGGCTGAAGCTTCACAACTTCCTAAATCCTTTAAGTAAAATTCAATGAGGCATAATTTATATACAACAAAATTTACCCTCCTTAAGTCCACAGTTTGGTTAGTGTTAACCAGATACAGAACATTTCCAGCGCCTCTTTGCAATCAACCACCCCCCCAACCGCAGGCAACCACTGATGTGCTTTTTTGTCACTACAGATTAATTTTGCCTTTTCTAGAATTCTACACAAATGGAATGATACAGGATGTACCCTTTCGAATCTGGCTTCTTTCGCCCAGCATTGAGTTCCTGAGATTCACCTACGTTGTCCTGTATCCGTAGTTTTCCCTTCATTGCAGAGCGAGTGCCCCACTATGGACATTCCACACTTGTTCGTCCATCCAACAGCCGAGGAACCTTGGCTTATTCCCAGGGTTGGGCATCTGTCCATCAAGCGGCTGTGCAGATTTGGGCATAACTCTTTGGATACACATATGCTTTCCACTTCTCTTGGGTAAATACCTACGAGTGGACTTGCAGAGAAGTGTCTGGTAAGTTTAACTGTATAAGAAACTGCCAAAATGTTTTTCAAAGTGGTTGTATCATTTTACATCCCCACCAGGGCTATGTAAGAATTTAAGTTGCTCCACGTCCTTATCAACATAAAATAAGGCCAGTCATGTAAAGAGGTATCCTGCTGTAGTTTTAATCCACATTTCCTTAATGGCTAATGATGTCGGAACATTTTTTTATATACTTATTATTCATTCATATACCTCCTTTGGTGAACTGTCTGTTCAAGTTTCTTGCCTATGCTTTAAAAATTATGTTGTCTCCTTCTCCAAGGAGGACATACAGAAAATTCAAAGACACATGAAACAATGTTCAATATCGCTAGCTATCAAAGAGATGCAGATTAAAACCACAATGAAATACCACTTCACACCAGTCAGAATGGCCATCATAAACAAAGCAACAAACAACAAGTGCTGGAGAGGTTGTGAAGAAAAGGGGACCCTAGTGCACTGCTGGTGGGACTGCAGACTGGTACAACCACTATGGAAAGCAGTATGGAACTTCCTCAGAAAACTAAAAATGGATCTGCCTTTTGACCCAGCAATTCCACTGCTGGGACTATATCCTAAGAACACTAAAACACCAATACAAAAGAACCTATGCACCCCAATGTTCATAGCAGCACAATTTACAATAGCCAAGTGCTGGAAGCAACCTAGATGCCCATCAGTAAATGAATGAATCAAAAAACTATAGTACATTTACACAATGGAATTCTATGCAGCAGAAAGAAAGAAGGAGCTCCTACCCTTTGCAACAGCATGGATGGAGCTGGAAAGCATTATGCTGAGTGAAACAAGCCAGGCAGTGAAAGACAAATACCATATGATCTCACCTTTAACAGGAACCTAAACAACAAAACAAAGAAACAAGCAAAATATAACCAAAGACACTGAGATAGGGGACAGACTGACAGTGACCAGAGGGGAGAGAAGAGGGAATTTCAGGGGGGAATGGGTAGGGTTCACAGGAACAAATTTGGAGGACACATGGACAAAAACTAGGGGGTGGGGGGTAATGGGGGGAAGAGGGGAGGGTTGGGTGGGTGGGCTGGAATGGGAGTAAGTGGGAGAAAACTGTACTTGAACAATGATTAAAATAAAATTAAAAAAAAATTGTGTTGTCTCATTAATGAGTTGGAAGTGCTCTTTATAGTTTCTGATTACAAGTCCCTTGTCAGATATGCCCATTGCAAATACACGTATCTTCCAGTCTGTGGCCAAACTTTTCATTTTTAATGGTGTCTTTTGAAAAGATTTTTATTTTAATAAAACCCAGTTTGTCAGTTGTTTTATCTTATGGTTCACGTATTTGGTGTCCTATGTATTCCTTTACACTTGCCTTCTTTTGCCCACCATTATACCAAGATTTATTCACTGTATGTAACTGTAGTTCTCTCATTTTCACTGGTGTATAGAATTCTTTTGTATGCCCACACTGGAAATTATTTATCTACTTTATTGATAACATGTGGGTTATTTTGGGCCATTACAAATTTTACTGCTATGAACATTCTTGTACATGTATCCTTGGGCATATGTGCATGTGTTTTTCTAGGTTTATAAGAGTACGATTGCTGGGTGGCAGTGTATATGTAACTTCAATTGTACTGGATACTGAGTAATACTAAGAAGTTTCCAAAAGCAGTTGAACTAATTTATACTGTGCCAACAGTTTATAGAGTCCCAACTACTTCGTATCGTCACCAATGGATTATATTTTTACCCTTTCATTTTTACTAATCCGGTGGATCATGGTGACCTTTCATTTTTCAGCACTTCTTTTCAAACATATGTATTTTAAGTAAGGCCATAAATTTCTCTCTAAATACTTGCTTAGCTGAATCTAATGATTTTTAAAAACATTTTTTTCTCATGAAAAAAAGTTTAAATATGGAGAGAACAGTATAATTAACTACCATGTACTCATTAGCTAATTTCAACAATTATCAGCCCATTGCTAATATTATTTCATTTACACCAGCGCTGAATATTTGAAGCAAACTCTCTGACAGAATATCCTTTTACCTATACACACTTTTATTTAATGCTAAAAGAAAATGACCTTTTAAAGATGTCATTTATTTCTTTTTAGAGAAGGGAAGGGAGGGAGAAAGAGAGGGAGAGAAACATCAATGTGTGGTGCCTGTCACACGCCCCCTGCTGGGGACCTGGCCCACAACCCAGGCATGTGCTCGGACTGGGAATTGAACTGGTGACCTTTTAGTTTGTAGGCTGGCACTCAATCCACTGAGCCACACCAGCCAGGGCAGAAAAATGACCTTTTAAAAAAGAAACACAATATCATTTTATCACAGAAAGTATAACACTTAAATAATACCAAATTCCTGATATCATCAAATACACAGTGTTCAAATTTCCCTATATCACAAGCCTCCTAAGTTAATTTTTTAGAATCAGGATTCAAACAAGGTCCATGCGTTGCATTTCATTCACACACCTCTTAAATCTCTTCATCTGTAAATTCCCACCACATTCCTGCTCTGTGCCTGCCACCTATCTTTTGACATTCCTGGCGATTTATCTATTGAGGAAACTGAGTCACTTATCCTGTAAAGGTTCTCATGTCCTAGATTTCATTGATGGCATCCCTGTGGTGTTTAACACCTTCCTCCATCTCATGTGTTTCCTGTACACTGATGGATTAAGGCTTATCCAGAATCAGGGTGCTTTTCTGGCAGGAATACTTTCGTAGGTAGTGTGAAAAGCACATCTCTCTTTTTGTGATGATGGCTGTGTTTGAGGATCTTCATTCAAATCCACTGTTTCATGTGGGTTGTACATAATTTAGCTCGAAATATTTTTATTTTTTATTCTTCTTTGGCCAAGACTTATATAAAGGCATATATTTCTTAATTTCTAAACGTATCGGCATTTTCCACTTACCCTTTTTTTCCCTTTTTATTGAATGTCTTGGGGTGACACTGGCTAACAAAATTGTCCAGGTTTCAGGCGCACAGTTCTACAGCACATCATCTGCACGCTGTATTGTGTGTTCACCGACCCCCAGTCAAGTCTCTGTCCACCTAGTTATCCTTTTTATCACACAATGCTAGCGTAGTCACATAGTAGTCAAGAGACTTATTCGGTGTGACTTGAGTCCTTTGGTATTTGTTGAAACATGCTTTACTGCTTAGGACAATATATGGCCAATTTTTAAGAATCATGCATATTCTCCTATTCTTGCATGCTGTGTTTTATATGTGTCCATTTGGACAATTCTGTTGATCGTGTTCAGTTATCTTATGACTGATTTCTGTCTGCTAGTTCTATCGTTGACTCAGGAAAGTCTTTCAGAATCTCCCTCTCTGGCCCTGGCTGGTGTGGCTCAGTGGATTGAGCGCTGGCCTGTGAACCAAAGGCTTGCTAGTTCAATTCCCAGTCAGGACGCCTGGGTTGCAGGCCAGGTACCCTGTAGTGGGCATGGGAGAGGCAACCACACATTGATGCTTCTCTCCCTCTCTTTCTCCTTCCTTTCCTCTCTCTAAAAATCAATAAATAAAATATTTTTTAAAAATCTCCCACTCTCTGTGCTTTCCTATATACTAGCAACAAATAAAAATGCATTACCATTTATACTAACACCTCCCCAAATTAAATATTATGCATAAGATCTACATGAGGAAAACTACGAAAGTCTGATGAACAATATCAAAGCACTAAATAAATGAAGAGACAGTCCATGTTCATGAGCCGGAGATTCTGGAAAAGGCAACAGCACGCAAACTAAGAAGGTCAGTGGTTGGCTGAGCGTAAGGAGAGGGAGAAATGAGTAGGCAGAGCACAGGGGATTTTTAGGGTGGTGAAGCTGTCATGGGTGACGCTACAAAGGTGAGCACAAGTCATGATAGATTGGTCAACACCCCCAGGAAGCACAGCAGCAGGAGTGAGCCCTGGTGTAAACGGTGAACTGGGGGGACTGTGATGTGCCAGCGCAGCCCATCAGTTCAACAGACGTGCCGTCACGGAAGAAAACGGCAACGGGGGAAGGTGCGCGTGTGCGGGGACCGCAGACACATGGGGACTTTCTGGGCATTCCGCTCAATTCTGCTGTGAAACTGAAGGTGCCCTAATAAATAAAGTTTATTAACTTAAAAAGAAGTCTCCCATGCCCTGGCTCGGTGGCTTGGTTGCTGGGGCAGCACCCTGTAAACCGAAGGGTCACGGTGCAGAGGAGAGGCAACGCATCGGTGTTTCTCTCCCACATCCGTGTTTGCCGTCCTCTCTCCCTCCCTTCTCCTAAGATCAGTCAGTGTGTCCGTGCCTGGAAATTTTTAAAAATTCTCCCACTCTGACTGTAGATTATTTTTCATATCAGTTTGCCCTTTTTTGCTTTATATATTTTGGAATCATCTTAATAAGTGTATATGGATTTAGATATTTTTATATCTCACTGGTGAATTAAAACTTTACCATTAAGTAACTCTTTATTTTAGTAATCCTTTTGCCTTAAACTCTATTTAGTCTCATGTTAATATACAGTAACTTTTTTTTTGTTCAATAATTTCCTGACATATCTTTTTATATTTTTTATTTAAAAAATTGTGGCATCCAGCCCTCGCTGGCGTGGCTCAGTGGATTGAGCACTGGTCTGCGAGCCAAAGGGCTGCCGGTTTGATTCCCCGTCAGGGCACATGCGTGGGTTGCGGGCCAGGTCTCCAGATGGGGGCGAGTGAGAGGCAACTGATCAATGTTTCTCTCACACATCGGTGTTTCTTTCCCTCTCTTTCTCCCTTCCTTCCCCTCTAACTAAAAGTAAATAAATAAAATCTTTTTAAAAATTGTGGCATCCTTTTGGCTGTTCCACTTATAAACAGCATATAATACAATTTTTAGGTTTCTTTCCTAACAATCTTTGCCTTTTAAATGAAACATTTAGTTGACTTAGAAATCATTTAATTACAGACATATTTAGGTTTAAGTCTATTTATTTTGTATTTTCTATTCCAATCATTTGCCTGTGTTTTTCTCCCCTTTATTCCATTGTTTGGGATTTATTATTATTTTCATCATGCCATTTCTCCCTTATACTAATACATTTTGGAAGTTATACACTCTGTTTCTATTCTTCTAGTGCTTCCCCTCAAAATTAAAATATGCATCCTTAATTTAGCAATAGCTAATATTAATCAAGACAATGTAAGGACATGAAAACACTTTAATTCAATTTATCATCTCCTAACTCACTTGAAATTTACCCATGTATTTTTCCAAATATTGGTTTAGTATTAGAAAAGCAATTAACATTTTGGCCACATTGACTGACATATTAGAGCTGAAATCATGTGAATTCTTAATAGATGCAGGAAAAAAGCACTGGATAAGATACAACATCCATTCATGATAAAAATTATTTAAAAATTAGGAATTGAATGAATCATCCATCTGATTAAGGGTATGCCTTCCCTTGCCACTTCAATTCAACACCGTGCTCAAGATATAACCCAGTGTGTCCTGGCCAGGTGTGAGCCACCAACTGAGGTAGGTTGGAGTGTTGTCCTGTACAGCAAAAGATTGAGGGTTCGATTTCAGGCCAGGGCACCTACCTGGGTGGTAGGTGTGACCTGGGAGCCCCTGGTCAGGGTGCGTACAGAAGGCAACCAATGGATAGGTGCCTCTCTTACATTGGTGCTTCTTTTCCTCTCACTCTCTCTCTCTCTTCCTCTATCTCTCAAATCAATTTTTTTAAAAGAGCATTCCTCAGGTGAGGATTTAAAAAAAAAGATATAACCCAGTGCTATGCAGCCAGAAAAAGAAAAAAGATATAAAAATTGGAAAAAAGGGAAGGTCTCCGGTTCATTGTTAGAGATTACATGACAACATAGGTAAGTAATCCAAGAATCTGCAGGCAAATGACTAGATTAGGCAAGTTTAACAAGGTTACTGGATATAAGGCTAAATACAAAAATCCCTGATATTTCTGTGTGCCACAAATAAAAATAATTTTTTAAAAGTTAACACTTTAATAGTTTCAAAAATATTAAATACCCAAGAACAAAGTAACAAAGTGCAGAACCTCTATGTAGAAATCAATTAAAATTTTTTTGGCAGAAATTAAAGAAATCTTAGATGCATCACTGATGTTCAATGAATGGAGGAGTCAATACTGTTAAGATGTCAATTTTTTGCTAAATTGATTTTAAAGATCAATGGAGTCACAATAAAATACCAATAGGATTTTTTAGGAATCTGATAAGCTAATTCTAAAATTTCATGGACATATGAAAGGCCTTGAAGAGGCAATCACTCTTAAAGAAGAAAAATAACTTAGGAGGACTTTACTTAATATCAAGATTTTTCATAAAGCTGTAGTGATTAAGACAGGATAGACATGCAGATCAATGAGACGGAACAGATATCGTCCCAGGGTCCAGAGAGAGACCTATGCATACGTGGACACTATGCAGAACAGTGTTGGGGAAATGAGTGATGTTAGCACTGTGTGAAGAGAAGGAAACTGGTCCCTAACTCATGCTATGAACAAAATTCCAGACATAGTAAAAGTTAACTGTGAAGCAAGACAATGAAGTTGTTACAAATTACTCTTACTATTACAATCTCTGGGTAGGAAAAACACCACCGCTAAAGAAAATCATTTTACTGGATCACAGTAAGAATTCTGTTCCTCAAAATACACCATTGAGAAAGCAAAATGGCCAGTTACACAATGGGAGAAGTATGTGTCATATATACCCACAGAACACTCTTCCAAAATGTATAAAGTATTCCTACAAATCAATAGAAAAAAAACAATAGTAATACAGGCAAAAGATTTTAAGAGACATTTTACAAAAGAGAAAAATTTTTTAAAGATTTTACTTATTTATTTTTAGAGAGAGGAAGGGAGGGAAAAATGTGTGGTTGCCTCTCGTGCACCCCTTACTGGGAACCTGGCCCACAACCCAGGCATGTGCCCTGACTGGGAATTGAACCAGCGACCCTTTGGTTGGCTCACACATGTATCTCTCACACATCAATGTTTCTCTCCCTTTCCATTTCTCTAAGTAAGGAAATAGAAATCTTTAGAATGTATAAATACATTATAGTATAGTCCTTTAATGGAATATTCTACAGAATGAGAATAATACAGCAAAGGCAACATCATGAACAAATCTCACAATTGAGCTGGAGGAAACCAGAGGCAAAATGAACTTGTTCCATTTCTATAAAGTTCAAAACCAGGCAAAATGAAACTCGGTGTCTAAGAATGCACACCTAGGTAGTAAAAACATTTTCATAAACCACGGGAAGTATTTACCATACAGGTCTGGTGACTGTGCTCAGCTGGGAGAGCACACGGTGATGAGAAAAGTCTGTCAGTCAGGGCAGAGGATTTCTGGGCGGCTGCTCTATGGCTCGAGCCGATTTGTTTTCATGCAGGTTCAGATTCATCTAGCTGTACATGCTTTCTGTACTCTGTATATGCATTGTATTTTCACAGTAGAAATGGGCATGAAGAAGATGCTGGGAAACAAAGTCCCTCTTCTCCTCCAGGCGTGTTCACATTTCTCACTGTGCCTGAGCCTGCAGAGGAAGCGGCAAGGACAAGACAGGAGGGAATCGATGCGTGGAGGAGGGTGGGGCAGGTCCATGAGAGAGGCTCCATGGCCTGGGAGCCCCAGTGAAACGACTCAGCAGAGAGGCTGTAGTGGCTGGTTTCGGTCTGTTTTCCTTTGTAATTTTTCTTTTTATCTTCACCCGAGGACATGCTTATTGATTTTAGAGAGGGGAAGGGAGGGAGAGAAACATCGACGTGAGAGAGAAACATTGATCGGTTGCCTCTCCTATGAGCCTCGACTGGGGACTGAACCCCAAACCTAGGCATGGGCCCTGACAGGAAATTGAACACTCGACCTTTCCATTTAAAGGATGACACTCCAACCAACTGCGCCACACCAGCCAGGACTCCTCTGTAATCTCTAATAGAATTACTTCCTTGGCTCTCTAAAGTTGTTCTCGCAACACTCTTTATTACTTAGTTTCCAGATTACAACTTGCAATCAAAAACTCTTTAGGGATGTCCCCAAACTTATTAAATTGGGGTAAAAATAAATTGTTTAGGAGTTCTAAACAATTCTAGTTATCTTTCTTCAACAGGAGCTAAACAAACTTTTAAAAAATCGTGTTCTATTTTTCTATTTTGCAAGAGGGCCTTGTGTTTAGGAAAGCTATCATTACTATCTCCTAGTAAATATGTAACTGTTTTCATTTTCTCTGGAAAACTATGATCAAATTCAGTCATTTAGACATAACTGACTATATACAGCTAGCTGCTTTCCTTAAGTTTCTTTTAAAAAGAAATATAAGCCCTGGCTGGTGTGGCTCAGTGGATTGAACATAGGCCTATGAACCAAAGGGTCACTGGTTCATATCCCAATCAGGGCACATGCCTGGGTTGCAGGACAGGTCCCCACTGTGGGGCGCATGAGAGGCAACCACACACTGATGTTTCTCTCCCTCTCTTTTCCGAAAATTAAATAAAAACTCTAAAAAAATTTAAATCAACCAGTTAATTTTTAAAAAATATAGCAATTAAACAATTTGAACTTGTTTGTACATGGGGGAAAGCCTAGCAAAAAGATTTTATGTATATTTTTCTTTACTTTGTTCATAAGAGACTTTAAACTTAGGATACTAAAATGCTTTACAAGAAGTTTTCAAAAGTAAAAGATTCTGGGGTCCCCAAAAGCTCTTTTAAGGCCAATTCAAATAACTCAGGAGGTCACCTGAATGGCTTCTGTCTCCCAGCATTAGCCAAATTTCCATTTTTCAATGCATATTCATAGACACCCCAGTGAGCTCCACCAGCACTACAGTTCTACAGTTGGAGCACAGGCAGTTACTTCAATAGCTCACCCCTAAGTTTGTTTGCTAGCGTTTGCTTATCTCCCGCATGTATAAAACGGTTAGTTAAAATGAGTTAGTGAAAAATGACCATGTCATCCCAGAGAACGTTTACTATTGTTTGAATGTTGCTTAAACGTGGCTTTCAGAAATAGCAGTTTGGTAGATAGTTCAACGTTAGTACATTTTTCTTCTTGCTAACAAGAATATTACTCAAAGTGTATTTGAGAATACACTCAAAAAATGTATTCACGAGTTGCAGGAAAACCATTTCCCACTACTGTATGTCTGGTGTTTTTAAAATATCTCAAAAACCCCAAGTCCATCATGTCCCAGGGTTCTCCTCATTTCAGGCAAAAATTACACCTGCCACCTTGAGGTTTCATGTAATGTGTATACCAACGTTTAGGCTCCTGTTGACGTCACAAGGAGTCTTCATTAAGTCCAATCTGGAGCTGTCACTCTGGAGAGAAAATCCATGGGTCTGTGCTGCCTTACGTAACCACACCAACTTACATAACAAACCCATTCTGCCCCTTACCAAGGATATATTAAGACACAAGTCAGGTTTTCTTTTGGGGATTGTTGGCTTTTAATTGCATGGTCACGCTCAAGAATTCCAGCCATCAGCCACCATAAAAAAAAAAAAAGTTACTCTACGTGGTCTTCTGAGTTCATTTACAGAAACGTGTCACCTTTAGATTTCTTGAAAGTCACATCAAGGATATGGAGCTCTTCCCTCCCACACACACTTGTCATAACAACCCTGCTTACTCTCTTCTGCCAGCGAGGACAGTTCCTTTGTTTCTCTTTACTACGCCTTCGCTACCATCACTGACCCACAGTCTGTGCACTGTGAGAAGACAAAGGGACAAAAACCACCACACACTGCCCAGATTGTTAACAGGGAGAACCTGAAACAGTAATTCATTCTCACCTAAAAAGCTAATTGTCACCCTGACAGACTCTGGCTTTTGGTGAATACATACCTGTCACCATGCTACAAAGGATGCCATGCTACGAGGGGCCTTGTAGAAACATGACTCCTGGGACCCTAGTTACCAAATGGACAGCAACAGTCTCAGCAATACACATGTTCAAGTGCGTTCCCACTGCCCTCCCACCCCTGCCTTCTGCCGCAGAGTGGAGGGCTGGAGGGTGGACAGTAAAGGACTAGAGCTCCTCCTCTACTCACACCACTCGTGCGTGGGCTATACATGGACTTGTAGTATTCCAATTATATTTTAAATGTGATATAGAGTGGGGGTGTTAACACCTAAAATCTATATTCTTTGGTCACACTATCTCCTGTGTAGAAAAATCAAAACTGCTGCATGTTGACTTCCCTAGAGCAGGTAGTTTGCAGTAGCAAAGGCAAGAAGTGTATTTTCGAGACAATACACTCACGATTGCGTAGTGCCACAACAGGCTCTTGGGTCCAAATCACGGTTACTTAAGCAAGCACAGAAATCAAAGGAAAACAAACCATTTCTTTCTGGATGATGACTTTGTGGCCTAAAACTTTAGTAGCATGAGGTTTAGAACAAATGTCTGCAATAGATACTATTCATGTACACTTCCTAAATTCCTAACTAGTGTGAAAAAGCAGCAATTAAAATTGGGGGGGGGGGTCACTAAAATTTGTACCTGCTTCACCTCTCTACCCCAGGAAGCTGTCAGTTTCCCAAAGTGTAATCTAATTTTCTGGAATCTGCCTTAGAACCAAAATTCTAAATGATTAGAGGCAAGTAGAGTAACTCAGAAAACATCAGAAAGAGATCTTCAATGTTTAGGGCCTTGATCTGTAGCAAATCTCCCTAGATTACATAATCAGGTAAACTGCAATGAGAAAACAACACTGCTTTATTTCAAGCCAAAGAGCTACTTGTGCAACTGTACTTCCTTTCTGCGGTTGGTTGAATCACCATCCCTTCAGGTTTTCAAATGGATTTCCCTAAAGAATCCAAAATGAGGTTATAATGCCATTTTTTTTTGGAAAAGAAAAAATACCTGTCTATATTGTTGGCATTTAAATACACATATTTGAAACCTGGATTTTAAAGCAAAGGCCATGAACTTCCACTTGCTATATAAAGAGGCACATGAGAAGGCTCTGTGCACACAAAAACAACTAGAGTTTGAGATATTTGGGAGAAAAATTCCACATGCAAGACGGACATCCAAAATGGCTCAACATAATTTATTTTTTTTATGTTAAAATGTACAGAGTTCTTTTGAAAGTACTTGCTAGAAAGGGGGGAAAAAGTGATATTACATACAAGGAGAGGAAGGGAGACCAGCTGGCCCAGGAGCGCATGACATGGAGAAATACAAAGGCATCTAGGCACCCCTTCCCCTTAGCTTACGAGTCACCATGAACGAAGTACAAAGAGGTTACAAAACAGGAAAAGCAAATATAAACAGACAGGAATAGACTTAGTTAGCTTCGTTTGTACATGCGGCTTTTAGAGGCATCTGGAGCTCTATTCACACACTCTAGAGATCTCTTTAAAGAGAATTTTTTTATCTTTCTTAAAATAGTTTTTAATATTCTACAACAAAGATAAAAAATTTTAAAGATGGAATGAAATGAAAAAGCTCTTATTTTAAAAGGCATCAAAGTTACTAACAGTGAGTTTTTAAATTTCTTTTTTAGAAGATTACCCAAGTTATTTTGCTAAAAATACATTTTTTTTAAAACAGAAGTGAAAAAATGACAGGTACCAATATTACTGTGTTGGATAATTTCTTTTATAATATAGAAAAGAACATTTTCTCTACAATAGTTCTACAGTCACAAAAAGGCTTGTGGAAAAAGGGAGCTGCCCGATTGAAATTTTTTAAAAGAAAAAAAAAAACACAACCGCAAACCAACAGAAACTGAATTCACGGCCCTCATTTCAACAGCTTCTCCTTCTGCCTTGACCCACCCTCCCCCAATATACTTCCCTCCCGACCCACCCCACCCCCACCCCAACCAGGAAGCAATGACATAGCTGAAGATGTAGGGAGAGGGCAGCACAGTGCACTTTCTACACAGATGATTGAGAACTGGAATAGTATATACAGAGAAACTGGGTCCTACACAGCCTTGCACATGCTCAGGATTGATAGCGGTAAGATGTGGAATTCTGCCTTTTTCTACCTAACACGTTTAATTGAGAAAGTCAATTAAAGTGTATTAAAAAAACCAACAAACCTGTGCATTTGAAAAACTTTAATGCCTAATTAGTACTTCAAAAATTTATCTATATAAAATGTACAAATAAAGGAGAGAATCTAATGCTTACAGGTATTTCTTTAAGCAGTACTTCCCCCTTTTGGATATTTGACTGCACATACCAAGTGGTATAATAGTTTCCATCTTCTAATGATGGAATATATATATATTTTTTTTACCTATCCCTGGAGCAACAGGAAGAGAATGGGCAAACTGGCTGCACAAGAGAAAAGAGAATGGAATTGGGAACAACATAGCCTGCTAAAACCCTGCTGTCCAGATTTGCCCTACTATGCTGGTGGTTGGTTTATCTATCCCTCTTCTCTTGAGCCACTCACTGGTGAGTGGCTGGTGCACTCTGATTCACAGGGGATGAACTCAGGATCTCAAAGACAAATGAAGGCTAGAGGTATGTATCATTTAAGTAGCTATAAAACACACAACATGATCTCTCTTACGACACACAGTCTGTGTCATCTCTTCCAACATAAACAGTGTCAAAGGTTTGTCAGGTATTTTCCAATCACTGAAATGTACAGTCATCCACCAACACTGTCAGAATGTAAGAGGCTAATCACTGGGGACTGAATTTAATCAGAGTCAAAGGCTCAAGAATCAAGACCCTTAGCATCTCAAAGTACATACTAAAAACAAGAGACTGCGTGGAATACGGGCTTTATGGCTGATTCACCAGGTGGTAAAAAACACGAGGTTAATTTCCTCTTTTTGATTGTTGACCATCTCTATTCCTCCAAGGCTAAATTAGGATTGCAAACAGCTTTCCTCTGAGATTCTGCTGTTAATTGAGACTTACAGTATTTTTGTGTCTCTGAGTGCTGAGTGGGAATAGTAAAAAAAATTATATTACACTTGATTTAAGAAAGACAAACATTTCAATGAAGTCCATCTATAAAGAAACATTCTTGGGGAAAGGTTTCAAGAGGTGTGTGTGTGTGTGTGTGTGTGTAGGGAGTGGAGGGGATTTTAAAAGGAGAAGCATTTTCCTGCCTCACTTTATTAATAATAATAATAATATTAACAATAATAATAAGTTTAAGGAGCTTGGGTTGTTCTCCATGTCCCCATCCGAGTCTCCCGTAAGTGCCTCCTGCTGGAATGAAGTAGGAAATGAAAGGTCGGGTTTGGAGGAGAGGGTCTGGTTAACCCTCGAGATGTATATATAACATTTAAAAATAACAACGCTGGGAGCTGCAAACAGTGAGGGGAAACATACATCTTCAAATAAAGATATTTCACTTTTACACAAATCCTGTCCATGTGGTGTGTAAAGAAAGTAAGGCTCTTTTTAATTATGAAAAGATTTTTGTGCACGTTTCCCCATCCCCAAATCCATTTTTAGATGAGTTCTATTGTAAAATGTTCAAGATTATGAAGAAAACCAAAACCCGGAACAAAATGAACCCCCCAAAAAGAGAAGACCAGGTTTTCTAAAAAATAAAATAAACCAAAGAAAAATTCCTCTAAATCTACAGCAATATTTTAACTGGAAAAAAGGTCCATTTTTCTCTGGTTTGTCAGTATAAAAGGTTCCTTTATTTATATATATTTAAGTTTTTAACTGCAAGTTCATCTTGCTCATCTTCTCATGTAAGGTCCATTGAGTGACTGCTTGGGCACACCAGCAGCATTCATGTAGCTGTGATGGGAGGGGCCAGTGTACATCATGTTTCCATGAGGGTTTGGCTGCATAGGCTGCTGGGTATAGGCCTGGCTCCCCATCATCCCCATCTGCATCTGCATAGGATACTGTGCTGTCTGGTTCATGTAGGCAGGGTTACTATGGTAACTGCTGTTCATCATGGGCTGTGTCATCCGATAGCTGTTCATGGCATTCAAGGTGTTCATATTCATGGAATTGACATTATAGGCAGGGGTTGGCATTAAATTAACCCCCATGTTCATGCCACGCTGAACAGCCAATGCCCGAGGGCCAGCCTGCATGGCAACCGCTGGTGGGCTGCGGCCATACAGCTGCTGCTGGTGAGCAGCCGCAGAGGGCAGTGGTGCAGATTTGGAGCGGATGGAAATGTGCCCCTTGACTGGCATTTGCCCTTGCAACCTCTGAGTATGAGGAATGCCAATGTTGGTAGCAGACATGTTGCACTGTAGCAGAGGTGACGTGAGGTTCATGGTGGTGGATGCCAAGTTTGGGGGTGGCGTCATGGTGGCTTGTGCTTGAGGGGTCCCAGCTAATGGATGAGATGGAGCTAGCTGAGCTAGTCCTGTATTAGACAAAGAAACACTGGTTGCATAGGAAGTCACAGCAGGAGAATGGCTATAAGGCATGGCATGAGGGTCCATAATGGTGTTAGTCAGCTGCTGCAACTTGGCTAAACTGAAGGTGGCTGACGGTTGAGAGTAGCTGCCAGCACCAAAATCCCCTGGAATCCTCTCATAGATACTGATGTTCCCAGTGCTTCCAGACTCTGGTATCTCCATGATCATAGGCGCTGGAGTGAAACTGTTATTCATACTACACTGCGACAGGGGCGGCTGCTGTTGAGGTGGGGGTGGGGGTTGAGGCTGCTGGGGCTGAGGTGGAGGCTGCTGCTGCTGCTGCTGTTGCTGCTGCTGCTGCTGCTGCTGCTGGGGTGGTGGAGGCTGAGGTGCTGGTTGTTGCTGTTGTTGCTGCTGCTGCTGCTGCGGTGGTGGTGGCGGCGGCTGTTGCTGGTTACTGGGAGGCCGCTCCACCACACAACTCTGAGGTGACTTGATGTTGCAGTTGGCAGCAGGCTGGACATTGTTCTGCTGCATCATACTGCAGCTGTTGCCCATGTTTGCCATTTGCTGAGTGACAACACAACTGTTCTGGGTGAGGCTGCTGGAGGATGATAACCCACCATAGGAGCAGCTGCTCTGGGAAGAGTTATTCCCACAAATGCTGCCACCCATTGTGGAATCATAACTGCTAGGGTTCTCATAGTTTTCTGTGGTGCTCTCAATGCTGCCCAGATCACTGAAGCCACTGTCCACCACCTGCTGAGAGTGGTCTGATACGGAAGGCACATCCATCATGGGGCTGGTCTCCATGTTCTGCATAGAAGGTGCGGACAGGGATCCTTGTTCTGGGCTGATCTGGGTGTAACCACTGTCGAGGGCAGGCACGTTGGGACTGCTGACTGAACGGACTGATTGGCTTGGATGAGACTGAACAGAAGATATTGGGCTATTATGTTCTGAAGCATGACAGTCTTCAACCATGGACATCTGAGGGTCTTCATCAGCCTGGGTGTAACTCTGCAAGGTCTGACAAGCCGCGAGTGTCTCTTCACAGTCCTGGTAGGCGCCCTCGTGCTCATTGCTTTCTTCTTGGGTCAAAGACTGCACTGCTTGCACGGTTTCCAGATCCAGCTCACTATGGGGAATCTCGTCTTCCTCTTTTAACTCAATTAACTCTTCTTTAGAGTTTGAATCTTCCTCATGATCATCCTCAGATCCTGGCATGTGCTCTGATACCACAGATGTCTCATGGGAAGTCTGTTCCTCTTCAGAGTCTGGCTCTGTTTCGTCTTTATCCTTTACGTTCTCCCTACTGCTCTGCATATTCGTATCTAAAAAAGACTCCTGACCACCCGGCTCTTCCTTGACGTCTTCTCTGATGGGCTGCTCCTCTAGTTCTTTTTTCTTTGCAGATTCCAGATGACCATCATCTTCGTCATCTGCATCATGGTCTTCATTCTGGTTTGTCTCTACAGCCACTTCATCCTCTTCCTCTGGCTCCTGGTCTTCCAGTTCTTGTTGCTCTTCCTCAGATTGCCTCTGCTCTTCTGAGACATGGGGTTTCTCCTCTTCCTCCTCTACCTCAGCTTCTTTTGTTTCCATCTCAGGACTGTTGCTGCTACCCACCGGAGAAGCTGCTCTAACTTCACTGCTGGTTGTATCTTCTTCTTCTCCCTCTTCGACCTCTTCTGCTTCCATGTGCATCTCTTCTTCTTCCTTCCTCTCTTCAGTTAAAGGCAAGTCTCCTTTTGACTCAACAGTTTCTTCATTCTCTTGAATTTTGAGTTTACGTCCAGGCTTAGGAATGGGGGCAATGGGCTCAACAATGCATTCTTGAGTAGAAATGGGTATGATTTCCCGATTCAACTTAAACCCCGGTTTCCGACCAGGTCTTTTCTTCCAGTGGATTGGTTTTCGGCTCTTGCCTTTAGGCCATCCCTTTTTCTTTTTCATAGGTGTGGATGTATCCGGCTCAAGTGGAGAATCCTTCGCATCACATTTTCTCAAGACAGGTACTGGCTTTAGGATAGGAGTGTCTGTATAGGAGGAATAAAAAATAAAAATAGGTTACAAGATCTTATATTTTCTGGTGCCTTTTTCTGAGACCAGCATGTACAATAGAAATAATTTCATTAATCATTATAAACTCTTGATTTTCAAGTTAAGAATCTAAAGAAGAAACCTAACTAGTAACATCTTCTAAAGTCACAAGGTAAACAGGCAGGAGAATGAAAGAACGCTGGTCGGCATTCTGCTACCCCCCATTAGTTAAAACCAGTCCAAGCTCATCATTGCTGAGGACATGGATTTAGAAAGTTCCTCTAAGATTCACTTTTATCATCCTATAAGATGGAGATGAAGTTTATAAAGAGGCAAATACTATGCAATTATTACATCTACTTCAGGCAAGTTGTCTTTATTTTCTTCATTTTTTTTCTGTTTGCAATTTATATTATCTCTCTGGTTTCTCATTCTCCAAAAAATCATTACTTCAGGTAATATGACCCCATTACACAGGCAATCCTGTGTAATTGAGAAACCCTACAAAACAAGTTATCAGTCAATGCTGTTTGTACAGGAGTAGCTGCAAGGCAATTGATCTTAGACAAATACTGACCTGAAGAAAAAGCTGATGTACCAATGGCAATGGTTTATTTGAAAATAAGTTTCATTTTAGCATTATTTTCTCCCCATTAATTTTTTTCTTTTCAAAAATTGTAATAAAATTTGTGCCATATGCAGAGCACAAAATTAATCATTTCAAAAGTATCTGGTGTAGCATTAAGTACATTCACATTTCCCATTAATTTTTAAAATTTAATCTTTATTGTATTGTTTTCCATGATCATTTAGTCCCCTTGCACCCCTATGCCCCTGGCAATCACACTGCTGTACCAGTCCATGTGCCCTTTTTCCTTGTTTGCTCGATCCCTCCACCCCACCTGAACCTATGCCCCACAGCTGTCAGCCTGCTCTCTACCTATGAGTCTGTCTGAGATTCCACTTATGAGTGAGATCATATGGCATTTGTCTTTCTCTGACTGGCTTACATAGTACAATGTTCTCCAGGTCCATCCATCTAGTTGAAAAGGGTAAAATTTTCTTCTTTTTTATAGCCAAGTGGTATCACATTGTGTAAATGTCTCATAGTTGTTTTATCCATTCATCTACTGATGGACACTTGGGCTGCTTTCAAATGGGCTGGCGATTGTAAATAATGATGCAGTGAACACAGGGATGCTTGTATTCTTTAGAGTTAGTGTTGTGGGTTCCTTTGGATATATTCCCAGAAGTGGGATCACTGGGTAAAAGGGCAGATCCATTTTTAATATTTTGAGGAATCTCCATATTGCTTTCCACAGTGACTGCACCAATCTGCATTCCCACCAACAGTGCATAAGAGTTCCCCTTTCTCCACATCCTTGTCAGCACTTGTTAATCTGCTGATGAGAGCCATTCTGACAAGTGTGAGAGATGGTATCTCATTGTGGTTTTAATGTGTATTTCTCTGATGATTGGTGACACTGAGCATCTTTTCATGTATCTATTGGCCATCTGTATGTCCTCTTGGGAGAACTGTCTGTTCAGGTTCTTTGCCCATTTTTAAATTGGTTTGTTTTTTTGGTGTTGAGGTTTATAAATTTTGAATATTAATCCCTTATCAGATGTATCGGCAAATATGTTGTTCCATTATGTGGGTTGTCTATTTTGTTGATGATTTCCTTTGCTGTGCATAAACTTTTTAGTTTGATGTAGTCTCACGTATTTTTCCGTTTCCTTGGACTGTGGAGATATATCCAATAAAATACTGCTATGAGCAATGTCTGAGATTTTGCTGCCTATGCTTTCTTCTACAATTTTTACAGTTGTGGATCTAACATTTAAGTTTTTGATCCAGTCTGAATTTATTGTGTGTGGTGTAAGAAGGTGGTATAGTTTCATTTTTCTGCATGTATCTGTCCAATTTTACCTAAACCATTTATTGAGTAAACTATCTTTAGCCCATTGTATGTGGTTGCTTCCTCTGTTGTCTATTAATTGACTATAAAGATATGGGCATATTTCTGGGTTCTCTATTCTGTTCTATTGATCTGTGTGTCTGTTTTTATGCCAGTATCAGTCTGTTTTGATTACTATGGTCTTATAGTATATAGGACCATATAGTATATAATATATATAGTATAGTGATATTAGGTAGTGTGATTCCTCCAACTTGGATCTTCTTTCTCGGAATCACTGTTGCTATGCAGGGCTTTTTGTAGCTTCATACAAATTTTTGAAATATTTGTTCTAGTACTATGAAATACATCACTGAAATCTTGATAGGAATTGTGTTGAAACTATAGATTGATTTGTGTAGTATGGACACTTTAATGGTGTTAATTCTTCCTACCCATGAACACTCTATGTGCTTCCACTTATTTGTATCCTCTTCAACTGCTTTCTTCAGTGACTTACAATTTTAGAGTACAGGTTTTCTATAACTTTGGTTAGGTTTATTCCTAGGTATTTTATTCTTTTTGAAGCAACTGTAAATGGGATTGTTTTCTTAATTTCCCTGTTAGTTTGTTATTGGTATATAAGTATGCAACTGATTTCTGAATATTAATTTTGAATCCCGCTACTTCGCTAAATTAATTCATCAGTCCTAGTAGTTTCTTGGTGGCATCTTTGGGGTTCTCATCTTTGGGGTTCTCTATGAATAGTATCATGTCATATGCAAATAAAGAGTTTCACTACTTCCTTTCCAATTTCAATACCTTTAATGTATTACTGTCAGATTGCTGTGGCTAGAACTTCGAGAACTGTGTTTTTAAGAAGTGAAATCAGACACCTCTGTGTGGTTCCTGATCTTAAGGGGAACACTTGTAGTCTTTGCCTGTTGAGTATGACACTGGCAGTGGGACTGACATATATGGCCTTTCTTACGTTTAGGGATGTTCCCTCTTATGCCACTTTTGAGAATTTTTATCATAAATGGGTGCTGGATTTTATCAGATGCTTTCTTCTGCATCTATTGATATGACCATATGGTTTTTATCCTTCACATTGTTTATGTGGTGAATCATTTTTACTGATTTGCAAATGTCCCAACTGCATTCCTGGAATAAGTCCCACTTGATCATGGTGTATGATCTTTTTGATGTATTGCTGTATTTAGTTTGCTAATATTTTATTGAGGATTTTAATATCTGTGTTCATCAGGGATATTGGCCTATAATTTTCTTTCTTTGTAGTGTCTTTATCTGGTTTTGGAATTAGGATAATGCTGGCCTCATAAAATGAGTTTGGGAACCTTCCTTCTTCTTGAGTTTAATGAGATAGTTTGAAGAGGAGAGGTGTTAGATCTTCCTGGAATGTTTGGTAAAATTCACTTGTGCAGCCAACCTGTCCAGGGCTTTTGTTTGTTTTTATTTTTATTTTTTAATTACTGCTTCAGTTTCATTAGATGTAATTTGTTCAGATTTTCTGATTCTTCTTGACTTAGTTTTGGAAGATCGTATGTTTCTAGGAATTTATCCATTTCATCCAGGTTGTCCAGTTTGTTGGCATATAGTTGTTCATATTTTCTTATAATTCTTTGTATTTCTTTGGTGTCTGTTGTTCTTTCTCCTGTTTCATTTCTGATTTTATTTATTTGAGTCCTCTCTTTTTTTCTTGATGAGTCTGGTTATAGGTTTGTCAATCTTGTTCGTCTTTTCAAAGAACTAGCTCTTGGATTCATTGACTTTTCTTGTATTTTTTTAGACTTCATTTTGTTTATTTCTGTTCTTATCTTTATTATTTCCTTTTTTCTCACTTTGGGCTTTGCTGCTTGTTCCTTCTCAAGTTCATTTAAGTGTAAATTTAGATTGTTTATTTGAGCTTTTTCTTTTTTTTTTTTTGAGATAGGGCTATACTACTATTTCCTCTTAGGATTAATTTCCCTGTGTCCCACAGATTTTGGATTATTATGTCCTCATTTACCTGTTTCAAGGTATCTTTTGATTTCTTCCTTGATCTCACTGTTGAAACATTACTGTTTAACAATGTTATTTAACTTCCATGTCTTTGTGTGTTTTTCAGTGTTCTTCTTGTGACTGATTTCTAGTTTCATTGCATTGTAGTCAGAGAAGATGCTTGATATAATTTTAATCTTCTTCAATTTACTGAGACCTATTTTGTGTCCTAACATGTGGTCTACCCTAGAAAATGTTCCATGTGCACTTGAAAAGTATGTATATTCTGCTACTTTGGGGTGAAATGCTCAAAGATATCAATCAAATTCACTTGATATAGTGTGTGTGTGTGTGTGTATGTTTTAAGACCACTGCCTATTGATTTTCTGTCTGGAAGATCTATCCATTGAAGTCAATGAGGTGTTAAAATCTCCAACCTTGACTGTATTTCTGTTAATCTCTCCCTTTATGCCCATCAAGATCTGCCTCACATATTTAGGTGCCTTATGATGAGTGTGTAAATGTTTACTAGGTTTATATCCTCTTCTTGGATTGCTCCCTTTTTATCATTATGAAGTGTCCTTCTTTGTCCTTTAGTATAGCCTTGGCTTTAAAGTCTATTTTGTTGGATATATGTACTGAGACCCCAGCTTTTTTTACTTTTCCATTTGCATGAAATATTTTTTCCATCCCTTTATACTTTTAGTCCGCATGTGTCTTCTGATCTGACATGGCTCTGACGGAGGCAGCGTATAGATGGGTCTTGTTTTCTTATCTATTCAGCTATCCTATGTCTTTTGGTTGGAGCATTTAAGCTGTTTACATTTAAGGTGATTATAGATATGTATTTAGTGCCATTTTATTGTTAGACTATTTTGCTCTTTTTGTCTCTTTTTCTTCTTCTTAAAGCAATCCTTTAACATCTGTTGTAGTACTGGTTGGTGTTAACAAACTCCTTTAGTTTTTTCTTGTCTGAGAAACTCCTTATTTCTCCTTTAATTTTAAATGATAGTCTTGCTGGGTAAAGTAGCCTTGATTGTAGATCCTTACTTTTCATCACCTTGAATATTTCACCTCACTCCCTTCTGGCCTGAAATGTTTCTGTTGAGACATCAGATGACAGTCTAATTGGTGCTCCCCTGTAGATAACTACCTGCTTTTCTCTTGTGACTTTTAGGATTCACTCCTTGTCTTTAAGCCTTGACATTTTAATTATAATGTGTCTTGGGGTACACCTCTTTTGGTACAACTAGTTGAGACTCTCTGAGCTTCCTGGACTTGTGTGTCCTTTTCCTTCACCAGGTTAGAGGAGTTTTCAGTCATTATTTCTTCAAATAAGCTATAAGCTCTCAATCCCTTGCTCACTCTCTCCTCCTTCTGGTATTCCCATGATGCAGATCTTGTTATGCTTCATGCTGTCCAAAATGTTTCTTAAGCTCTCCTCATTTTTTAAAAACTCTTTTTTCTTTTTACTGCTCTGCCTGGGTGTTTTTTCTACCTTATTTTCCAAATCACTGACTTGATCCTCTGCTTCATCTAAGCTATTGTTTATTCCTTCTATCGTTTTATTTCAGACATTGCATTTTGTTTTTCTAACTGGTCCTTTTTTATGGTTTCTGTTCTTTTGTTGTTGTTTTTGTTTTATGCTGCTGAGTATCCTTATAATCATCATTCTAAACTCTCTATCTGATAAATTGCTTGCCTCCATTTCATCTAGCTCTTCTTCTGGAGAAGTCTCTTGTTCTTTCATCTGGGGTCTGTTTCTTTGTCTTCCCATTTTGCCTGCTTCTTTGTATTTGTTTCTATGGATTAGGTTGATCTGCAAAGACTCTGGTGTAGGCCTTTGTTAGACACTGCTTGTGAGTGACCCTTGTCAACCTGTTTGGAGCTGTCAGCAATCCACAGTACGTGGCTCCCTCTGCCAGGCCTGTTTGTGTGCAGAAAGAAACAGACTGCGCACCAAGGCTGGCTTTTATTAGCACCGTGCCCTGAGGAGGGTCAGCTGAAGTCTCACAATGCTCCTGAGATCTGCCTTAGTCATTAAACCATTGATAGAGCCTCAAGCTGTAATTAGCAGCCAGGCTTAACCTCCACAGTGTGGGGCAGAGTAATTCCTATGGGTGGGGCTATTGCTTCCCCTCAGCCTGGTATCAATTTAAGAGGAGTGTTCTGCCTGAGAAAGATGGCTTCTGTAGTGTGGGGAATGACTTAGCACAGGGATCCTGGCAGCTGTTCCTTCAGTTCTCTCCAGAGCCACCAACCCCAGATTCTCCTCATGCATGTCTAATCTTCTCTGCTCTCCCTCTCTCTGCTGGAAGCCAGGGTGAGTGGCTGCACATGAAATTTTGTGTTTTGCCCCTTTAAGAGGCTCTCTGAGTTTCCAGCCATCTCTCCCTGACAGCTAGAAACCCTGATGCTTTTCACAGATGGGTGTTATCTGTGCTCCTTTCTGGTTTTGGTGCTGCAGGCTAGGGAACCCAACTTGGGGTTTAGATCCCAAGGGGATCTTCTCAGGGGGAACCCCCCAACCACTGAAATATCCCTCCAGAACTTCAGCTGCTGCCCATGGGAGCCCAGCCAGGATGCTTGCGCCTCCTCTGCACTCCCTACCAGTCTTGTTGTGGTGAAGTGGTTTCTTCTGTCTATCCTTGGTTATAAGGCTTCTCTCCAGCTAGTGTGCAGTTGGTTATTCAGAAAAGATTTTTCTGCAATTTAGTTGTAATTCCAGATTGTTGCTGGGAGGCAGTTCGTGTAGATTCCACTTACCCCTCCACCATCTTGGATCCCTTCCCATTAATTTTTAAAGGGAAGAAAACAAAGTCAAGAACAAGATTTTGGGGGAAAAGCTAAAAAGGTGTATTTGGTAATAATAACTTGGAAATAAACAGAAAATGTATCAAACAGAACATAAAGTTAAAGGATACTATTTTAATTTATTATGATACAAGTTAGAATTTTACTAATACGCCAAATTTAAAATGTAAATTTTTAGTTTCCTACTTATTGTGTATCTCAAAATATAATAAGACTGAAAAATCATTCCCAATAAAGGAAAGACTTCAGTCATCTTATCACTTAAGTTTTATTTTTTTAAGAATTTATTTTTTAGTGAGCGGGGAAGGGAAAGAGAATGAGAGGGAGAGAAACATTGATCAGCTGTCTCTCACATGCTCCCAACCAGGGACCTGGCCCACGTCTCAGACATGTGGCCCTGACTAGGAATTGAATAGGGGGACCTTTTGGTTTGCAGACTGATGCTCAATCCACTGAGCCACAGCAGCTACGGCCACTTTATTAAAAATATTATATAAGAATGGAGAAAATGAAAGTTATCCACTAGATTTGAAACTAAGTGAATTAATTTTTAAAAAAATAAAAAAGCTCAACTAGTTAATATATAACAGCTATACATTTATATGTACAACTATTATAGATTTGTTCAAATTCACCCAGCAAAATAAAAAGTTCAGTTTGACCCCATGCAAGGCAAACACTGCAGAACAGGAAGCATGATACACTGGCCAAAATCTTCAGGCTGGGATGCAAATGACTAGTGTGTGACCCAGCTGACATGTGAGACCCAGTTTCTTCATTTCTAAAGAGGAAAGGACAATAAGGGTATTTTAAAAGTAAATCATTGACTGTCTAGCTATGCCATTAAATTTAACCTATTTTGAGGCACTGTTACTATTTTTATTAGAAATTTGCTACTAGTTGAGTAAGACACTTAGAGATAGTTCAGGAAGGATTCCTGAACAGATCTGAACCACGTCCGATTTACATGAATCTGATCTTATTTAAGAACCTTCTTAGCATTTATTCACTTAACAATTTTTATTGAGTACCTATATTAAGCACTCAGCATACAATTAGCAACACAGATTAAGTCTATACAGCACACATTCTAGTAAAGAGTTATTACCTAAATATCTTCCTGATGCTGTCTAAACTACCTACTAAAGGTTCAGATAATGAACAAAGAAGGACTAGGCAGAAAAAGAACAATTTCCTAACAACAAGGTATTTTCTGCAGAAACAAAAATAGATCCTAAGTTGAAGGGAAACTAGAAAAAAATCACTTTAAAAAGAGGGAGGACTAAATGTGGGTGAATATACTTGATACAAGTTTTTAGAGATTACTAAATCATCCATTAGTTGCTTAGAAGGTTGTGTTCATTTTTCAGCCTTTTTATTGAAGGGTTTACAGCTACCACTGCTGTATCTTTAAAGACAATAAAACTACAATAAGCAAAAGTTCTGTAAAACATACCATCAACATCATCTGACTCTTCATCATCATCATCATCTTCATCTTTAGACTTCCTCTTAGAAGAGGATCGACACCTGAGAACATCCTGTGAGGATAACCGATGGAAGTATCCTCTAGAGAAGAGTTCGTTGTCATCCTCTTCCTCCTCTTCTTCATCAATTTCAAATGTGGGTTCTAATCTTGGCATTGGCCTCTCCGAGTCAGAGTCTTCAAAAGGTTCATCTAAGACTTCTGTGGTCTCCGAAATAGTTTCTGTGACCACACTGCTATTGTGATGTTTGCGCTTTCGGACTCTCCTTCTACGGTGAAGAATTGGTTTCTATTTAAAAGAGAAAAAATTCTATTAATAGTAGTAAACACTTATCATTGTTATCATTTCTATTAATAACATGGTTAATAGTTTTTAAACCCAATAGAAGTATCATATATAAAATGAGGATGCTGTTTAGCAAAAGATATTTTGAATATTATTCCAAAATACTATAGTAACATACTATATAGCCCTGGCCAGGTGACTCAGTTAGAATGTTGTCCCATGCACCAAAAGGTTCCAGGTTTGATCCCTGGCCAGGGCACATACTGAGGTTGCAGATTTGATCCCCAGTCAGGGCATGTACAAGAGGCAACTGATAGAAATCTGTTTCTCTCTCTCTCTCTCTCATATCAATAAACATACCCCCTCAGGTGAGGACTAAAAAAAGGATACCATACATAATGTATCTTAGGTACATAGATGTTGGATAACTGAATACAACTTTGTAAAACAATAGGCAGGTATACCCAAAGAGCAGATATTATAATTACCTTATTAACAGTTCAGTTAAATTAAACACCCTAGGGAGTTGTCTATTTCAGTACTAAAAATGACACATAGGCTAGTCCCTTAACTTCTCTTTTCCTCAAGAGAAAAGAAAAAAGGAATAAAACACTTTCTTTTTGTTTCATAGCTCTACTATGAAGGTCCACAGAACTATCAGTGAAGCGGTATGCTATTTTCATGAGCTATCCATAGTTACATTTCAATGCAGAAGTATGGAACTGACATATATTTACTTGATGTTAGTGAAGCATATAAATTATAAAATAAATCTGTTATTGCAATTTGGCACATTAGGCACAATTTTTTACTAAGGTTGATCTAATACCTTAACACAATAGCACAAAACAGAAATGATCTTAGCCAAATTCCCTTATTCTACAGAGACCAGAAAGGTTACAGGACTGAAGGCCATGCATTCAGTCAGTAGAGAAATGGCTATAAAATACAGTCTCTGACTCCCAGTCAAGTGACTTGCTTCAAGAACTTCAAAAGTACTTTGTACATGATATTTCTTTTTTACACAAACAAATGGCATAATTTTATTTTATAAACAGGCAGGCAATACAAGCCTAGAATGGCAAAGATATATTCTTATGGTCACATGATGAATAGTAGAATTAGTCAAGAGTTCACTTTTCCTCCACTTCAGATTTACTAATTCTTCTAGTTGAGAATACAATTTTCAAAATAGGCTAAACATGGCCCTACTCTTTGGAAAAATCACTGATTTTGGGATTGGGGCATAAAATATTCAAGTTGAAGCTGAAATATCTTGTAGTACCAGAAAGTAAGGAAGTGCTCAAAACAAAACAAACAAAAAAAACTCTGAAATGATGAAGGCATGCATGTTAAAGGGACACAGGAGCAAAACTGAACGAACTCCTAATGACCGAAGCTAGAATAATTTGAGTAACAAATTAAATAAAGTAGCAGTATTGGATTATAACCCAAAGTATAAAGTTAATCTCTGTAAAGCCATATTGATATAAATAAACACATAAATAAACAGATAAAGGAGAATACACAAACAAACAAACAAATAAATGAGAGTGTATAAATATCCCAGGCAGAATTCTAAAACAGGTATTCTGCTCTTAAGGAGTAGAGTATCACTCCCCATATCTTAAGTGTAGGCTGTGGGCAGTGACTTTCTCCCAAAGAGCACAGTATGGACAACAGAACAAAGGAGTAACTTTACAGTGGAGAAACCCAACAAACACTACCTCAAGCCAGGTGACAGAGGCTAACAGTTGTGAAAAGTCATTTGGTATATATACCTACCGATAGGAGATACCCTTTGCATGATGTGATGAGAATGACACTTTACCTCTGTGGTCTTCTCAAAAACACATTACCCCATTTTAATATCATGAGGTACCATTCTAGTAACATTCCCCAAACTTCCAAGGTCATCAAAAACAAGGGGTCTGAGAAACTACTACAATTAAGAAGGGCCTAAGGAGACGTAACTACTATCAATAAATGTGATATGGTATGCTGGATGGGATCCTGGAACAGAAAAAGGACACTAGGGAAAACTGAGGAAATCTGAATAAAGTACCGTATTTTGCCATGTATAATGTGCACCCATGTTTTTTTGCATTATACATGGGGTTATTAGACCCATTATCCCCCGAGTGCATAATCACTATACCCATGTGTAATGTACATCCTTATTTTTCCCTCAAAAATCTTGACGAAAAGTGCACATTATACATGGCAAAATATGGTATGTACTCTAGTTAATAATTAATTAGTTCACTATATGTGATGAATGTACCATATCAACCCAAGAAGATAAGAATAGGAGAAACTGGGCATAAGGAATACAGAAAGTCTCTGTACTTTCTTTGCAATAATTCTAAATCTAAATAAAATTAAAACTGTTCTAAAATTAAGAGCTTTTTACAAAAAGAATACCTCTACCTTTTTTTAAGGATCTGCCAAGGAAAGAAATGGTTTTTCGCTGCTTTGGATGAAAGCTGTCATCCCACTACAGGGCGGCTCACCCAGAGGGGTGACATAATTCAGTGTGGCTGGCTGGTGACCATGCTTAAAGGTCACTCCACAGCCTGGGACATTTCTGGTACACAGTTTAACAAAATTCACCATCATCATCACACAGAATTTATTAACAAACTGGCTCTCATTGAAACTTTGCATGAGGATGAAATATATACGGGTAGCTTAGAATATATTTTTAAAACAAAGTTAAGTCAAACTATTGGAGGAGCTGAAGGGGAGAGAGAGAAGGGAGGTGCGAGTGTGGGAACAGTGCCACCGAGGTGAGATGAACGGCTTCACTGAGCACCCTACAGACACCCACTTCCCACAGAACTGGGTACTACTCTTCTTTTCCCACAGAAACATTTCTAATCTATAAACGCTTTTCAAATATTTTTAAAATCCCTAGAAGTCATGATTTAAATATCAAACTAGTAAGCCAAAAAACAGTCTGTCAGACCTTAAATATGCCTGTGACTTCTAAGCTAATTCCATGAACCAAACAAATCATACCCACATTACAGATGTTCACTGGGAACAATATACTGAGGCTTCAAGTTTAAAAAATTGCACACTAAGAATTTCTACCTTTACTTTTTCAGAACTCTAGGACAACAACTGTATACAATGAGCTGCAGTTGGAGGGAAAAAAATGTCAAAGGAACGCCTTACCTTTCGCTTCAATGTGGGCTTTGTAAGAATTGGTGGTGAGCTGGACCGAGGACTTTCTGGCTCCTCTTCCTCCTCGCTGCTCTCACTGAAGGCCCGAAGCACAGTCCTGTCACCATCACTATAGCGGCGGGGAAGTCTGTCATTGCCTTCGGCTAACCTACACTTCAGAGCCTCGGAGCTTTTCTTTAACTGTCCTCGCCACAGGTCAACCCCCTCACTGAGTCTTCGTTTGGGAAGGTCTGGCTTTCCATCCTGGCCTGGCTGCTCCTGAAAGGCTGCCAACTGTTCCTCACTTTCAGTGTATTGTTCTTGGGAGGTTTCTGATTTTTCCTCACATTCTCCATATTGTTCCTGAGGAGCTGATGACTCTTCCAAGAGCAGTTTAGAATCTTTATCACCAAAACGTTCCTGGGTTTTTTTGTTCTTCCTCCCCCAGCGGCCTCGCCGAGATGGCTGATTATTTGCAGGAAGACTATCACGGGGAAGGACTTGTTTGTTCAAACGTGTAGAACTAGCTGGTGCCAGAACTTCTGGTTTCTTTTCATTTTCTATCGAAGAGTAAGAATCTTGTTCTTTGTTCTCCCGAGATGTAGACTTTACCACCTGATTTTAGAAAATAAAACCATGGTGGTTAATTTTTGTCTTACTTGATTATATCTCCTATTCTGATCTTTTAAATACTAAAAAACAGTTTTGAAAAAGAAAATTATTATTTAATAGCTGTCATGAATACTTCTTATGTGTTAGACACTATTTTAAATGCTTTATAGGTATATCTTCACAACAACTGTATAATGTATAATTAATTATATGCCCATTTTGCAAGTTACCTCCAGGTAACTGAGGCACAGAAAGCTTAAGTACTTGACTCAGATCATGCCATAGCAAATGAAGAAGGTGGGGCATGAACCCAGGCAGTCTGCCCCAAGAGCTAGTGCTCTCAGACACCATGCAATACTATCTTCAATAAAAAAGTGAATGTTATTGTTCTTATAAACCTTAGTTCATTAAATTTCCGAGAGATAAGAAGTTATAAACAGAGGAGATGGGCTCTCGGGCTTGAGCAAGAAAAAGGGGATGTTTGAAAAAAAATTCTGTAATTATTTTGATTTATTTTTATTCTGAACATTTAATTTTAAAATTTATATGACATTAAACAGGGGCATAAAATTGTTCATGGTTATCAAAGACAGACATATATTGTTAGAGGATGAAAGGACTGCTATAAAAAAAGGTATGCATCACATGAAGAAAAAGATTGAAAACTGTAGTTTTCAATACAGTCTCTCCCTTTAATGGCCTTAACACATTAATGGCTAAAGACTTACTGCTTACTTACTAAACTATTTAGTGCTTTCTTAAAAACATACACATATCTCTGCATTATTCCATGTTCTATTTTTAAGGAAAATGTATCTTCATTTCATTTTTAACAACAGTCAGATTTAAATTCAATTCAGATTCCTCAATTACTATGTAGTTTAAAATTTAGCTGCTTATTGGCATTTTGGCAAGAAACATTTAATCACAACTAATGTAAGAAATCTGAAGGATCTCCTGATAATCTAAAGCTTAAAAATATACAAATAAGTAAATGAAACCCAGTTTTCCTGAAACTTCTACCATTAAAATAAATTCTGGAAGTCTAATGTGAACTTACTATGTGTGTATCTTAAACCAATATAGACTGTTGTTTGTGTATCACATGAAAACCAAAAACACATCCTTATCATCAAAAACAGAGACTACTCATCTCCTTATGTAACAGGGTGCAGCCAAGAGGGGGACACCAAATAGGGATTTGGAATGGGGTCCAGAACTCAAAGGTGTTCAGGAAATATTAGGATGTCCTCATCCCCCTGCTCCTCAGGTGTGGGTTGGGGGAAGGGACACGTGGAGCAGGGCCATTGAGAGCTGTTTTGCATAACAACAGCTTTGCAGTTAACCTCTGGTGTGGTCATTTAACATATCTGTAACCTTTAACTGGTTTCACAGATACGTTAAATGGCTGTAGCCATGGTCTGAGCCAGGGGAATGGAAGTAACTTCCCCACCAAGATGGAACTGGGGCAGGTCCCCTGAGTTACAGCGCCTGTGTGGGAGCTTGGAGAAGATTGGCTCCATGACATGGGGCCACACCTGCCCAGACTCACTATGGCAGCCCAGTAAAGCTGGAAGGATATGGAGTGCTGGCAAGTGTAGCCAATGGTGGGAGGAGTCGGAAATGGGGCTGCAGAGGAAGAGGAAGACTGGCTTGGGGACTAAAACCAAGCTGCGGCAGCCATTGGAGAAAGAACCACGCGGCTTTGGCATGTGGAGACTCCCTCGGCCATTGTGCAGAGAGGACCACGCAGCTGTGGACATGTGAGAGAACCACTCGGTCTTTGCCAGAGTGGGGACTCCCGTGGCCCTGTGAGAGAGAGTCACCATGTGGCTTTAGCAGAGAATCGCCACTCGGTTTTGGCAGAGTGGCAACTCCCCACCACTCCTGCAGCCATTGGAGAGAGAACCACTCGGCTTTGCCAGAGTGGGGACCCCTGCAGCTTTAGAAGGGGGAACCACCACCCGGCTTTAGCAGAGATCCCAGCGACACAGCTGATGGTGCCAACAACTGAGGGAGACCTACCAGCTGAGACGGATTACTGAGAAGAACCGGGGGCTGCCTGAGCCACAGACCTCTATTTCTTTTCCTGAGATACGGTGCCCTGGACTGGGCAAAGGGGGAAGTAAGGGCTGTGTGTTTGTGGGTGTTTTAAGGGACTTTGGGATTTTGATGAAGCCTTTAGGTCACTAGTTTAAGTCTGTATAGCATTAAATAAACATTTCCTTTCTTTTTCACAAATCTCTGGCACTGAGAGACGTCTTTCCTCTGGAGGCGGACATAACGAACCTGGGGGGTTCCTTTCGGTAATAGTATATCGTCCCAGGCCCCCCCTTGTTGTTCGGTAACACTTACACTTGTCTCTAACTCTCTCTCCTGACACTGGGGCTCTCCGTTTTCTTCTTCCTCAGCCTCCTCCTCTTCCTCCTCTGAGACAACAGAATTGGAGACTATGACAGGAGTCCAGCGCAAACACTCTGGATCTACGTCTACGGGTCGCAAATTCAGCTGAAGCTTTGCCATGTGATCCTGAATAAGTTTTTCCCGGCGGATAATCACAAATCTGGAACCAAAGAAAAGTTTATAGCAATCAACAATGAACAAAGAGTACCAAACCATGAATGTGGAGGTGCAGCCCCCAGAAAATCCTAGGTATGATGATAAGTGGTTTAAAATAGCAAGACTAGGAAGCTGAAATACAGAAACACACCATCACATGAGGTAGTTAAAAAAAAAAATATGAAGTTAGATAAATACTTCACTCAACTACAGCAATGGATAAAGGTTTTTTGGGGATTTTTTTAAACTATTGTATTTATTTTTAGAGAGAGTGGAAGGAGAGAGAGAGAGACAAACACTGATTCGTTGTCTCTTGTATGCACACCCCATTTGGGGACTGAACCCACAACCCAGGCATGTTCCCCGACTGGGAATCAAACCGGTGATATCTTTGAGAGATGATGTCCAACCAATTGAGCCATACCTATCAGGGCCAATGAAATGATTTTAATCACTTATTGTCTCAAACTTCCCGCCTCTGGAATTTCTGATATTTTCCTGAACTCTACCCCCTATTCTCCATATTTCTAGATCTAATGCCTCCTTTTTTTGTGACCCTTGTCCCAACCACTCTAGATAAGTGTGAGCTCTTTCCTTGGCCTTCCTTTCATTTTATAGCATATATGTGAAAGTAAATCACGGGTATAATTTATCTAACATTGTTTCTAGGACTGAAGAAGTTTCCAATACCAGAAAATAAGATTAAGGAGTTTAGGTTCAAAGGTTAGGAGGAAGGCAAAAAAAAAGTCTAGAAAAATATGGCCCTGGCTGGTGTAGTTCAGTGGATTGAGCTCAGGCTGCGAACCAAAGGGTCACTGGTTTGATTCCCAGTCAGGGCACATGCCTGGGTTGCAAGACAGGTCCCCAGTGGGGGCCACATGAGAGGCAACCACACATTGATATTTCTCTCCCTCTCTTTTTCCCTCCCTTCCCCTCTGTCTAAAAATAAAAAAAATCTTAAAAAATAAAACAAAGAGGAAAATATGGTCATGGTCAATAGTACCAAATATCATAGAAAAGAAAATGATGTTTGAGGATCACCAAGTATACTATTAGTATTAGTACATGTTCGTCCATCAGTGATTTGGCTGCCTGATCCAAAAACTTCACCTAATTATCTTTGGATGGTATACAAAGAGATATAATACTCACTGGTCACTACGAAAGTCCAGCATTCTTAGGTGATGGAGTGTGGAAGTAATGTCTTGAGGGCAGATTCCAGTCAACTTGCTTAACTTCTTAATGCTGATTTGCTTGTCATTTTGGTGATAAAGGCACTCCAATATTACACTTTTCCAATAAGCCATGTAGGAAAGACGACCTAGGTCGGATAATGGTTTCTCTGGAGACCCTGCTTGGCCTTCACGCTTTGATAACAGATAACCTAAAGAAACCCCCAAATAACAAGTCTGTAAGAGAGCCTTAAATAGGCGAATTCACCAAAATAACAATGCCTTCTTCCACAATCAATCTAAGTATTATAGACAATAATAAAGTCCTTCAAGAAAAAAATAAAATTTCAAAATTACTTGAAAACCAATTTGCAGGAAGATTACATAATTTATATACACCGAATATTAGATTAGTATTACTATTTTGCCTACAGCTAATGTAAATGATATTGTTAAAACAGTCAACCTGTTAAAAATCAAGACTATACTGATAGGCTGCATTAGTAAGGGTAAGGCAATAAAAGTTTTTATTTAAGGTACTATGGTAGTAAGCCACCCTTTCATGTTTTACTTGGACCACTAGGGGGCAACAGCTGTATCGGAACTGAACATAGGAGAGTGCTTCAGAGCTTATGTCATCTTATCTATTAAGATTGTGGTTCTTCTGTGCAAGAATCAGAGGACAACTTCTCACTACAACCAAGGCTCTCCTCACAACATCCTATCACTACAAGTCTTGACAAACCGGGATGTCAGCATGAGGTGGCACTGTCAGTGCGTGGTGGTGCTGGCCTGTCCTCTTGTCTGGTGCGTGACTCAAGAACAGGAAAAAAAAGGGCATGAACTCTAAAGGATTCAGTGTAGAAAATGGAGTGGCAGAAGAAATGTTTTCTTGTCATTAAGGAAAACTTTAAATCAATCTAAGAATGGTAATTTGGGAAAATATATTACACTACAGAAAGTAATTGAAGACACACTGGAATCATACAGACTGTTATTTGTATATCTCAAAAGAAGGACTAATTAGCATAATAAAATATTCCCCCTCACTGTCACTTAATGGCATAACACGTTCAGTCATGAGTTCTATTTCAAAAATATATTGATATTAAAAGAATAATTTGAGTTCCAGGCTCTGCTACTAATCCAAAAAGACCAGGAAATATATATAAAATAACCAATTTTATTTCCAATAAAATATGATCAGGTGTATAATCTAAGGCTAAGTAGAAAAAAGCTTCACTGGTCTATATAAGAATTAATTTCTTAACATTGGCAATATAATTATCTAGTATTTAAAAGGATTACTGTACTTGTTAAAATCTTTAGTGTTTTTAAACCAGTTTCTAAATTTATTTTTTAAATATTTTTAGTAGTGTCTGAGAAAGTATTCCCTCAAATATCACTATTTTATAATCAATATAAAATTCACTGCAAACATACATTTACTTTCTATGCAAGATTATCAATGTGTAAAACAAAATTCAAGTTCCACACAACCTTTTTAAAACTATTAGCTTTCAATACCTAACTCAGATTAAAATAGTAACTGTCATTTAATCTTAAGATATTTAAAAGTATATCACATATTTTTAACTGAGGTAGAGTGTGTATAAAAAATGATGAACACATTTTGGGGAACAAAAATAGGGTAGGTGCTGCACTTTTTTACTGATATTAATTTAAGTAGTTATACAATGTTTTTCATATTGTTGTAAGTTAGAATTACTACATAAAACTAAATTCCATTTAGTAAATTAACAGTTGCAAATTAAAGGTATTTACTTAATCACATAAAAGTTGGTACTTAATATTAGCTATTTAAAAACATTTAAGGCCCAACCAAAAGGAAAAAAATCACGACTTTCAGTTTTAAAGTCACACACACACACACACACACACACACACAGGTCCACAGGAAGAGATAATGAGAAATTGTTACAATACTTACTGAAATCAATGAGAAACCTGCCATAGCCCTTACGCTGGTATTGGGGAAGAATCATTATACAGGAAACATTGTATTTCTGTTGGCAGTGCTTTTCCTGGTGGAGAAAATAGAGCCAAGTTTTAAAACTACAGGCTGGTAAGACTGAATAGTAAGGCTAATTATTCAGAAACAGACTAACAGTCAAAACCACAGCCCTGGTCCTTTGGGAACAATACACATCAAGAAAAAAATACCCCACTGGGAGGAGATAGGACAATGTGAAGTCATCATCATTGCCTACAAAGCAACTATCCTGGGAGAATAAAATTATAAGACAAAAAGATGCCATCCAGCACCATCTGCAACTCAAAAACAGTATGTCAATACCTATGATGAGCAGAGGAATCAGCTCCAATCAACTTGCAAAAGATACAAATTATAAATCAATGTAGCACTCTAGAAGTGAGAAGATTCACCATCAGCTATTTTAAAGTTTCTTTTATTTCCTCCTCTGGACCAATACAGGGCAATCCCACCTCCCTATAAATTGTGCCTAGCTCTACAAAATATAGTCCCAAAGTGTTGGGTACAAATATATTTTTATAGGCCAGGCAATATGTCTTCAATCAATCATATATTTAACTACTGAAATTGCGTACTAACAGAATGCTTGCTTATAAAGCTAGTTGCCCTTCTACTTAACTATTTTACGCACTTAGATTTTACCTTGGGCTTGCTCAAATAACAGTATCTTTCTGTTGTCTGAATAGAAAAGAAAACCTTTTCTCTCCAACAGAATGAAAGATTAAAGGAAGAAGAAAAATATCCTGTAATAAAAATGGCTTCTACTCTTATTTCTATGTCTAAAATTCAAATTAGGAAGATTTAAACTGAGAAAGAACTTAAACATGTAATGACTCTGTTTATTTCACAAGTTCTATGTATATCACCATGGGAATAGAAGTTATTTTAAAGCTTTTCCTCTTGAGTATAACCAGCAGTTCATGTTCCTATGAGAGTATATAGTCTGTTGAATGTTACCAGGCACCTTCTAGCACTTGGTATGCTTCTGAATGTTCCTTCTATTTTTCTTTCTAAAAAGCTAGATGGCACCCGGAAGGTCCTATATCCTATAGTATCTCCTAGTGAGAACCAGTAAAGATTGTTTCAGATTTACAAACAAATTTAAATAAATTGTAAGCTGATATACTTACTTTAGAAAAGTAGCCTACAAGGTGGCAGCCCTTGACATCATTCTGTGTTAGTACATAAAAAAGAAATGGCTCCACGTCATAATAGAGTGTTTTGTGGTCAAGGAACAACTTTGCCAAGAGACATAGGTTCTGACAATAAATGGTACTCACATTCCCATCAACCTAGAAGGAAAAAAAAATACAATGAAATGGTCAGCAGAGTGTCCCTTTAGTTCCAGAACACACATCAGGTACAAGCACCTCTGAGTATCCACAGTCCAGCCTAGGAGAAGATCAGCAAAGACACTGGAACCTGGAAGCTATCCCTAGATGTTGCAGAATTACAGTATTGTTTTTGGACAACTAGTATGCATATAAACTACTGTATTCAACAAAGTGTGAATAGATAGATAAAGAGGTGCCTGCCATTTCAGAAATAGCACTTATGGGTTTTATAACAACATTTATTGATTGCAGGGATCCTTCAGATGGCAAGCTGATCTGATTCCTTTTTAAAAAGTATTTAATGTAACAGAGGATCTAAATGCAACCGCTTCTAAAATACATATGAAAATAAAACAAGGTATAATTATAATCTAATCTGCACCAGCAGCCAGAAGCAATGCAGTCTGACTGCCATGATTCGATGTGTCACCAAATAAAGCTACTGAGGAAGATCTAACTATTGTCAGAAGCACCAAGCAGGTTCCCTGGCAACTTAGCAAATGAGAGATTTTTTGGACTTAGGCTGGCCAAGGTCAGTAGTGCTAGGCTACATTGTTCCTGACACCTTGTGTTCTTGGGGGTTGCTAAAGCTTGCTCTTTTGTGAAAATGCCAATGGATGTCAATATTAGACACCTAAGACATTGACATTTCAAAACTGAAACCTTTTCACCGATTTTAGTAATTAAATATTACATTTTTAAAAACACCCACCAATATATGCTTAAACTGAGGAACAATTTACTCTTGGGTATTCTGAAACAGTACTGTATAGCACATCCTTTCCTTTTCCCCTTCCCCCAAGGCGAAGCACTTCTCTACTCCTCAACTAAAATAAAGGCTTGGGGAAGATCAAGAAAACGAGAGACTGAGTAGATCCTGAAAACCTGAAATTCTCTCATCATTCTAGTAATATAAATTCTAGTCATTAACAGAACTGAGCACATGGCAGGTACTCCACACTTGGCAATCAAACCACAGAACTGAGGATCAAATTAAATACCACTAAAACACAGAAGAAACAAACAGCATAACTCTTATCATGATCAACTTAGGAAAACATAGTAAGATTTAGTGCTGCTATTTAAATATATTTCTACAAAATATCCCTTTAAATAGAGCTATGGAAATCTTTTCATTTAAACGGCATAGTTTATAGATCCTAAGAAAAAATTTAATCACCTCTAAACATGTAAAATTGGTTGACATTTTATAATCAAATGGAGTCTTACAAATCATTAACAGTACTTTTTCCTTCTTAATGGTACACAAAGTATTAAGATGTATTAAAATTATTGATTTAATGAAATAAAAAAATAATTTATTTTGGATCAAGGTTGTAACCTTGGTACCATTTGTATTGGCCTAATTCTGTTTCTCATATAGCAGAATTATCTGACTTAATAGTGAGTGAACAGTAAAATAAGATTCCAAAAATATCAAGTTGCACAATTAGATGGAGTACAGGTAGCACTATATTTGAAATGGAAAGATAACTACTAAATATCTACTTTACCTCGAAGACGGATATATTATTCTTTCTGTAAATCTCATTGGCAGGAGGATGGAACCAACCGCATTTCTTCATGTGCTGCTGTAGAATAGTTCTACTTTTCATATATTTTAGACAGAATTCACATAGATACAATTTAGGCAGCCTGTAAAAAAATAATTTTTAAAAAGACAGAGCTTTACATTTTATAGACTTCAAACTTTTCACAATTCTTTTTGACTCTCATTACCACACAGGTAAAAAGGCAGAGAATGTATCATTAACCCCATTAATCAGATGAAAGAAAAATAAAGATAAAACTAATTTGGATAACAGTATCCAAGTAATTAACAGCAGGAAAGCAAAGGTGAGAAATCAAGACACCTAATTCCATGTTCTTCCTATTTGACTAATACTTTGCAGTCTTTTTAAAAGTTACCCCTTTGAGACATACAAAAATACCTCACATTCTCTCACTGATAATTTCTGATAAGTAGAAAATAAAGTCTACCTTTGCAACACACCAATAAATAAAGAAGACTGTGTCAACCTATAGATTCTTCCTTTATTTAATCATTAGCTCATCAATAAAAGAAGACAACCATCCGTTGAATATTTAGTGTATGCCAGGCACTGTGCTAGGTACACTAGGTATAGAGTGCTGAGTGAAATGGACATATATTGAATATTATAAAAGCAAATTTTTTGTCTTTTTAAATACACAATTTTAATATTGAGTATGTTTTTTTTCAAGTTAGGACATACTCTAGTACCTCCTTCCTTCCACCCCTGAAACTCTGGCTTTCCCTCTGGTTAAATATCACATTAAATTCTGCAACTCAAAAGTCTATTTTTCAACAACTGAAATAAAAGTTCAATTTACTCTTTTAAATGTTCTCTGTTATTACTCCATATTTATTCAACAGTCCTGCTGTTTTAGCAATTTAACAGGACTTCTTTTTTAAAATTATGTTTTATTGATTATGCTGTTACAGTTGTCCCAATTTTATTTTCCCTTTACCCCCTCCGACAGGTACCCCCTTCTCTCCAGCAATGCCCCTCCCTTAGTTCATGTTCATGGGTTGTGTAAGTTCTTTGGCTTCTCCCTCCCCTATACTATTCTTGACATCTCCGTCTGTTTTCTTAGTGCCAATTATGCTTCCTGATCCCTGCACCATTTCCCTCTTTCTCTCCCTTCCCCCACACAGCTGATAACCCTCCAAATGATCCCATACCTATGATTCTGTTCAACAGGACTTCCTTATGCCTTTTATGAGGAGGTAGGCAATAAAGTTAAGGGAGCAAGTCAGTTCATAAAGTAATGGAAGAAAAATAACCTAAATTAAAAACCAGTGGCTTTTATACCTATTTTAGTTTGAATTCAGAAGACCACATGGCTCTTCTATTATAAGATACACACCTTATATGACGTCTCCATCCTGAACTGTGTCTAAAATTGGTCATGCCCTGGTAATCTGAGATCTGATACTATCATTAAAATTGTGTATGCAAAATACTGAATGATAATGATGACAAAAAATATAATTCAAACAAATTATTATAAATAAGTATTGAGGCTGAAGGAAACTTACAAAACCTCATTCATTTAGTTGTTATCAGTGTGGACAGCTCTGCTTTAAAAAGATAACCCTGACTCTGGCTGGGTGGCTCAGCTGGTTGGAGAACCATCCTGTACACCAAAAGGTCTCAGGTTTGATCCCCAGTCAGGGTGCACCCAGGAGGCAACAGATCGATGTCTGTCTCTCTACCCTGCTCCCAAAATCAATAAATATATCCTCCAGTGAGGAGTAAAACAAAACAAACAAAAAGGTTTCCCTGGAATTAAAGAAAAAGTAGATTAATACACACACAAATGTTTGACATGTTAAAAGGTGTGAAGACCGTAACTATTTTTTTTCAAGTTTTACTTTAGAAGCAGTTTTGAAGTATAATTATTTCTCTGAAAACATTTAACATTCAACTAAACCCTTTCCCAAGGTGTATTTACGGAATGTTAGTCCTGTATGCACTGAGTGCCCCATGCTAAAATAAGCGTGGGAAAGGGCATGTGACTTTTTTTTTTCCTTCTGCCTTGGGGATTCACATTAATTCTTTCTATGTAGTCTCACATCTTATTTTTAAACTACCATTCAAGACACTAAAAAGCTTCCAAGGAACTGTTGTGGTATATTTCTAAATGTAATATGTAAATACTGTTTTCCAAAACTTCTAGTATTAGCCAAACCAAAACAACCTAAAATTATACATTAGTACAAAACTTATTCCAAAATAAAGTACTGAGTAAAAACAAATGACTGACACCATTAATTAATGTCAAGAAGCAATAGCCAAGAACATGGAAAGGAAAGGTTCTCTAGGCTACTTTGCTTATTTCCTTTGCTGGTTGTCTCAAACCCCACTACTCGGAAAGGAATGGCAGAAGAATAAGTAAGTAGCTTTTTTTCCTTCTTTATCAGAACTAAGAAAATCTTAAAATGAAATGGCCCCAATTGTAAACTTCATCATCTAATGTGGGCACTAGATGTAGTAACTGAGACTCAATGGTGGCCCACAACTACCTATCTTCCTGAACATCTGGATTTTGAATAATTTCTTCTTAAAAGGAAAGTAGAAGAATGAAGGTCTCACCCTGACCTGCATGGCTCACTTGGTTGAGTGTCATTATGCAAAGCGAAAGGTTGCTGGTTCAATTCCCGGTCAGGGAACATGCCTGGGTTGTGGGCCCAGTCCCCAGTTGTTGCGCGTGAGAGAGGCAATCAATCGATGTTTCTCCCTCTTTTTCACCCTCCCTTCCCCTATCTCTTATTAAATAAATAAATAAATGAAATCTTTATATTAAAAAAAAAAGACTGAGGGTCTCCCTATGCAAATATAATTCATGCCCCCCTACTAATCAAATGATGAAGAAAGAAAAGGAAAAAAGAAAGAACCAATGACAGGCCACTAAACTTTCTAGATTATGGTAAAGATAAATGCCAACTTTAAAAGCATCTAATTAAACTTTTAGGTCTCAGTACAGGGACATGAAAATAAAATACAATTTATTAAGGTCTATGAGAAAAGGCTTAATTCATTATAAAGCTCTTTTAGGTATCAAATTATTCAAGACAACATCAGAAGAAATAAAATCTCTGAGAAATTACTGCCAAGTCTTACTTGGGTAAATTATGAGTTCATGCTATTTCTTTGGAATAGCAAGACATAAAGCATTTTATTGATGAGTAAAAAAAATCCTTTAGCAAACATTATTACATAAAAATAATAAAAGTAAAAAAAAAAGCAAGCAGCATCATGATTGACTTCATTCCAATTCATTCTTGCTGAAAACATTTTAAAAGCCTCTGACTTTATAATAACCAAGCCCACTGGGATGACATTGCTAGTCTCAAGGGAATCATCCAATAATACTCTTCTGTTTTGTTTTAAGATTTTATCTATTTATTTTTAGAGAGAGGGGAAGGGAGGGAGAGAGGGAAAGAAACAGCAATGTGTGGTTGTCTGTCATATGCCCCCAAATGGGGACCTGGACTGCAACCCAGGCATGTGCCCTGACCGGGAACTGAACCCATAACCCTTTGGTTCACAGGCCAGTGCTCAACCCACTGAGCCACACCAGCCAGGGCTGTTTAACCCACAGAGCACCGTAACTTATTACTTCTTATAATACCTTGCTAAATAGGAAACTGTGGGAAACAAAATTTACAGATTAAAGAGAGCATAATATGACCGCTATACTTCAAACGGTAAGTTTGATTTTTTTGACCAAATCTTATTTTTCAACTCCTTTAATTTAAACCCTGAAGGGAAAAAAAAGTAATAACTGACATGATTGAGCACTTACCATTTTCTAAGTGAGTTACATGTGTTAACCCATACAATGTTCACAACAAACCCTGTGAGGTCAGTACTATTCCCACCCCCATTTTAAAGAGGAGGAGACTGAGGCCTAGAGTTGTTGGGTCACTACTAAGGTTATGTAGCTTATACATGTCCAAGTTGAGTCATGAAACAAATCTCGCTTTACTAAGCACACTGCTGCATCCTTAAAAGCTGGTGACTGATCAATTTATACATCTGGAAACCTGAGCTATTTATATATAATTTAATACTATTTGTCCAATTATTCCTGGGAAAACAAACCATTAAGTTTGTTAAGTTATAACAATTTAGATAAAAGGCTACTCATTGAAACTTTATGTATAGGTTAAGTATAAGAATCTTTATCTCCTTTCCTCTTTTAATTCTTAGTGCAAGGTATGAAGGCAAATTTGTTTTTGAGAAAATATGTTCCCCTTTCTTTCTGACCACGTATCGAGTTTCCAATCTTAAATATCAGCTTTTAGACAGGTTACAGGAAAACAATCTAATGACAACTGAGATTAAGTAGCTGCCTAAGTATGCTGCTCTTCTGGACATTTAAAAGCTACCTGTCTCTTCAAATGTAAAAAGATGAAATAGAATGAAATGTCCCCAAGATCCCTTCTAGCACTGGAGTTCTGTGAATTTATAAAAAGAAAGTAAAGGGTCTCTCAAAACATACCTTGAGTATTCTTGAGGATATGGGGAAGAGTACCAGGTGTGAATTTCATACTTCCCAAACTCAATGACAGAGGGGCAGCGGACTTGTGGATCAGGGGGACCAGTCACTCCAACTTTCTGCGCAGGCAAAAAATACATTACAAAATTTAGCTAAATAAAGTACATGAGATAGATAACAAAACAATCAAAACAAAAAAATCCCAGTATGAATCTAAATGTTGTCATCTCAGAATTCCACAGGAGAGCAAAAAAGCCAGGAATAAGCTAACAAGTTTTGAAGTAAGCTGTATTATTTCTTAAATAAAACACCCAAAAGAACAACAAAAATGCTGGTAAGTCTTAGAACCTGGTATAGTTGGTGTCACTGGATTACCATATTTAATAAAACTGAAAATACCTTCCTGAACTAAACTCACACCCTCAATGACTTGGTTATTAAAGAGAAACTGCTGGTGTTTGGGAATATAAGATAAACAATCATATGTAACGAGTGGGGGGAGGGGCACTGCATACTTGCCATGGTCATACATACAATGCCTCAACTGACAGCAGAAACGACCCACTCAGTGTGTGGGCACGAATAGGAAAAAATGATTTTCTGCTTTGGGAAAATAGATATTTAAGAACACTACAAAAAGAATATGGCAAAACAAGTATCAAAAGAGGCTTCATTTTTCCCTGCCCCCAAATTTCCCTTCATTAGTAGTAGCTCTTCACATATTTGACCAAAGGAAATGAAAATACTCTGCTATACACATACTGTTACCCCTTGTATCTACCTTCTATTTATAATGAAAACAATTTCTATGCTCTCAGGCTTTCTAAAAAGAATAACTTGTAAAGCCTTTATGTCTTCTACACCAGTAATTCCAATATAAGCCATTGTTATGTTAAAGACTACAAAGATCAGGTTTTAAAACCTTAAATTCAATGGCAATTTGAATTGCTCTGCACCCAATGTAGCAACACATTCACATATACACACATGTGTGTATACTATATATATAGTACATCACCCTTTCATTGAATGCTTTAAAACCACTGAGAGATTTTATAAGCCCATTACTGGAGCCCGTAGACAGACACATGGAAGACAGGCAGGCACACACACACACACAACACACCTACAAAACGGAAAAAATCACAATTTTCAAATTCACTCTTCAAACACAAATCCATCTAAGGAAGCAGCCTCTTCACCACAACTCATTTGAACACTCCCTCCTCTGCTTTCTTTTACAAAAAGCCAAGGGACTGGTCTCAAGTTTCACATTGGGAGACAGCCAGGTGAAACCGATTAGACGCCTCAAAACAAAAGACAAACATGTGTAGGTTGGATGGGTCCCCCAAGGAGTACTGGGTATCTCCCAAAAACAAAAATCACAAGGAAATAGACAAGACAGGGTTAAAGATTTTTTTTTTCATTTCTCAAAACCAAAATAGAACTTCGTAGGTTTTAAAAACAATGTTCTTTAAACTACACGCCAGAACCAAGTATTCTAATTCAGAAAGTAGTATCTTTTAACCTATCTTCACAGCTCAAAATAACAAGAACAGTTGTATAGAAAATACCAGAATAACCAAATACAAGAAACCATAGCTAATTTCCAGAGCCAAGGATCAAACAGGAAGCACAGAAGTTGAAAACATGCACCTGCTGGAGCACTGCGCGTTGTTGGAGAGCTTTCCCCTCAGCTGCTCGGCGCTCTTCCAGGTGGATGCCTGACGAGAAACTGGATACCCAGTTCCAGTATAATTGTTTGCACATCACCACAACTAAGAGAGTGTGTGTAAAATTGCACTCAGAGCAGATTTCCCCACTCCCTCACCTTCGTGCACTGTAAAATGCTCTGGCTCATGCGCCTACCCACTGCTGTACTCCACCACCTCCAATTCCCTGGTGAAAGCTTGGTGAGCCGTGGGTTTCCACTTACTAAGGTTTAGAAGTTAACAAAGGCTCTATGCTCTGAGGAAGCAAGAGCTGCTTCAAACACACTCATTAACCCAGTCCTTGCCAAAGTCAAACTGTCAATCTGAATTAGAAGATCACCTTTGCTAGGCCATTTTATTTTAAAATTTCAGCCAAAATACTCTTGTTAAAACACACAACTTTCCAAAGCAGTGGAAGTCAATATAATTGACAGCACAACATATATTTAAAAACTATTAATTCAAGTCCTGCCACTTTATACCTTCCTTCTCATTTGATTATGCCAGAATCTTTACATGATGACATATATTCCAGGCCATTAAAAATGGACTTTTTAATCTAAGAAAGTTAGGGAGAGCAATAAATGTGTTAGTAATTGGGCTAAACCAAAAGATAACTTTAAATATTTTGTCCATACCCTGGCTGGTGTGGCTCAGTGGACTGAATACTGGCCTGTGAACCAAAGGGTTACCAGTTTCATGCCTGGGTTGTGGGCCAGGTTCCCAGTGGGGGCTCGTGAGAGGCAACCACATATTGGTGGTTCTCTGTCTCTCTCTTTCTCCCTTCCCTTTCCCTCTCTAAAAATCAATGAAATCTTTCTTTTTAAAGAAAGGAGGGAAGTTAAGAATAGTATAGGAAATGGAGAAGCCAAAGAATTTATATGTACAACCAATGGACATGGACATGAACTAAGGGCAGGGGGAATGCTGTTGGAAGGGGGGTGCAGAGTGGAGGGGAATAAAAGGGAGAAAAATATGGGACAACTATAATAGCATAATCAATAAAATATATTTTAAAAATACATATGTCTGTCCTAGATAACGGAACTTTTATTACTATCATTTTATGAGAAAAGGTTATTAAGCTTCTATAGAAACTCCACTTCCATTAAATGACTTATCTAATTCCAATTTCCAATATATAGAGGCCACTCTTACAGCACCCTCAGGTCCAGGTCTGGTACAAACACGAAAATTACAACTCATGCAGGTACAGCCCTGCCCTACACTAGATAACTCCACCTGGACCTTCCTTTCCATTTCCCCTGGGGAAATGACATTTCGAGATGAGTGTGGAGGGCAGTTTTGCACCCTTATTATCAGTATGAGAATGTGAAATGTGAGATGTCTTTCTGTTATTGGAACATTTTCCCATAGAAACACTATAATAAAAAATAATTCCACTCATTAGGGATTACAAGTTACCTGATGAAAGAGATATGTAAGAATGAGTTCACATACTCCCAAATGGAAAGAACATACACTTAAGAAATAAAGAAAATCAGCATTTGTGGAGCACCTACTGTGCCAGACTCTGCGCTTCATATTGTTGTCTCATTGCATCCCCACAATCCGTTCCTCAGAGTAGGAAACAATATGCTCACTTTAAAGATGAAGGAGAAAAAACAGGGCTCGGGAAGGTTAAGAGACAAAAAACCCCAGGACAAGAGTATCAGGAGTGAATCATAAAATAGAAAAGAACAAAATGAGTAGAGGTGAGATAGGAAATATGGATGGCCCTCAACTAATTAATGTTCTGAGTTCCAAAAGTCTAAGTTTTTTTGAACTGGAACTTTGTTTAAAAAAAACAAAAAAGAAGCTATAAAAATCCACAGACTCTTATCTAAATTCTTGGAAGAGAATGTGCTTTGGAATCCTGAATTCTTCTGATGTTAGGAAAGTATTACAGTGCTTATATGTTCCTTAAATCAACAAACCCTGAAAAATTTGGGGAACACTTCATAATCAGATATCACCGATATTTCTTTAGCAAAATACATGAATATTCACATTAAATGGGGTAAGTAAAAAAATATACATAGCCCTGGCTGGTGTGACTCAGTGGACTGAGTGCTGGCCTGTGAACCAAAGAGTTGCCATTTTGATTCCCAGTCAGGGCACATGCCTGGGGTTGTGGGCCAGGTCCCCAGTTGGGGGCATGTAAGAGGCAACCACACACTGATGTTTCTCTCTCTTTCTTTCTCCCTCCCTTCCCCTCTCTCTAAAAATAAGTAAAATCTTAAAAAATATATATATAGTACCATATCATTTCAAATCATGTTTTGCCAATAATTGAGTTAAGTGAGATCTTACTATAAAATGAGTTATAAATTTTTTTCATTCTCAAAAACACTTCCCCACAGATAGTCAATAAAGCACATGAAAAGATATTCAACATTACTAATCATTAGGGAAATGCAGATGCAGATCACAATGAAATTCAACTTTACACACATTAGGATGGCTGCTATAAAAAAAGAAAAGAAAACAAACAAACCCTCCCCCCCCACCAGAAAATAACAAGTGTTGGTGAGGATGTGAAGAGACTGGAATCCCAGTGCATCACTGATGGAAAGAAAGGTAAAATGGTGCAGCCACTGAGGAAAACAGTACGACAGTTCCTCAAAACATCTAAAAAAAATTAAACCTAGAATTACCATAGGAACCAGCCATTTCACTTTTGGATGTATAAAAGAACTGAAAGTAGAAACTTGAACAGATATTGTCCACCCTTGTTCACAGCAGCATTATTCACAATCCCCAGAAGGTGGAAGCAACCCAAGTATTCATTGACAGATGAATGGATAAACAAGATGTGGTAAATACATACAATAAAATATTACTTAGCCTTAAAAAGGAAAGAAATTCTGACATAGGTTACAACATGGATGAACCCTGAAAATGCACGAAGTAAAATAAGCCAGACACAAAAAGACAAATATCATATGACTCCACCTGTATGAGGTCTGCCTATGGTAGTTTAAACTCACAGAGACAGAAAGCAGAATGGTGGCTGTCGGGGGCTAAGGGAGGGAGAAATGAGGAGTTACGGTTTAATTAGCTATCCCTTCTCAGACTCACCAATCTTGAAATCCTGAAATACCTGAGGACTCCTCAAGCTCTTTTCTTCTCTTTTGGTGATCTCACCTAGTCTCATTCCTTTAAATACCACCAACTTACTGACAAGTCCTAAGTTTCAATTTTGAGCCCAGACCTGCCCTTTGAATTACAGACACATACATCCCATTGTCTACTTTAAAAAAATAGCTCTTTTCTCTTGAATGTGTCATAGGAATCTCAACTTCAACAGTCCGAAAATCAAACTCCAGATATTTTTTTCCCCAAAACTCTTCCTCCTGTATTCGCCTCCATCTAAGTAAATGGCCACTCCCTCCTCCAACTGTGCTCTAGCGTCATCCTTGACTCTTTGTTTTCAAAACCACCCAGTCCAAGAGCACGTCCTAATGGACTTACCTTCACAACACAGTCAAGAATTCCAATTCCACCACTAACACAATGACCCGTATCTCTTACTTGGATAATGCTAACACAGCCTCCTAACTTCTCCTTGCTTTTGTATTTCCTCCCTTCAATCTACACAGGAGCCAGAGCAATTCCATTATAACCTCTGTCAGATTGGGTCACTCTTCTGCTCAAAATCCTCCAAGGGTTCCTATCACACTCAGAATAAAAATCATAGTTCTTATAATGGTCTAGAAGACCCCACAAAATCTAGCCTTCCATTATCTTTCTGTCTTGATCACCCAATTTCTTATTTTTTAAAGGATTTTATTTATTTATTTTTAGAGAGGGGAAGGGAGAGGGAAAGAGAGGGAGAGAAACATCAGTGTGTGGTTGCCTCTTACATGCCCCCTACTGGGGACCTGGCCCACAACTCAGGCATGTGCCCTGACTGGGAATCAAACCAATGACCCTTTGGTACACAGGCTGGTGCTCAATCCACTGAGCCACACCAGCCAGGGTTTGATCACCTAATTTCTATTCTCAGCTCTAACCACACTAGCCTCCTCCTTGCATTTTCTTGACTATGCTAAGCACAAATCCCAATTCGGAGTCTGCATTTATGCTTCCCTGATATTCACATAGTTCACTGCCTCGCCTCCTTTAGGTTTCTACTAAATGTGAGACAGTCCCTAACACCACAGTTTAAAATTGCATAAACCCACCCTTCCCTCTCTCTCTCTCCTCACTTTTCTCCCCACCACTACCACATGGCACACCACTTACCATCGCCACCCCAGTTAAAAGGTAAGCTCCAGAGAGTGAGAATTTGTTTTTTAAAAAACCTGTCTTGTTCACTCTTGTATATCCAGTATCTGGCACACAGTAACCAGTACTCAGTAGTATTTATTGTTAAATGAATGTTATCTATGATAACTTTAGCTATTACCTATGTAGTTTCACCTATTGCTGGTGTGCCGATAACTTGGCAAAGCTCCTACCCAAGCCCTCCTGACCTCCGAATACAAGTCTACAAAAGTTCACTGTTTTAGGCTTTATACAAATCCCCAATTTATGTAGGTATGGTCTCTTCCTCCATCCAAAAAAGCTCCTCTTACCACATTTAGTATCATTATGTACTCGAAACAGAAAGCTGGGAGACCTATTTGGTTCCACCTTCTCCTTCAACTCCAACTTCTAACCCAACACTACACCTTTCCCATTCTATCCTAAATCTTTCTCAAAACCTCTGCCTACTATACCTTCTCCGCTTTCATTCAGACTCTAGTCGCTTCTCAGTCTGACTACTGTAATCACTGGACTGAGAGATGTCCTTGTTCAGGTATTCTTTAAACCACTACACATGGTATCACCTGAGATGAGCTTCTAAATGCAAATACAATCATGTCATTCTTGTTTTAGAACTTCTTCAGTAGCCCTTCAAGAGCTATTTGATTACTTTAAAAAGCTATTGTAATGTCCTGACTGGTATGGCTCAGTAGTTTGGGCATCATCCCACAAAGCAAAGGGTCACGGGTTCGGTTCCTATCAGGCCATATGTCTAGGTTGTGAGCTCAGTAAAAGAGGCAACCAGTTGATGTTTCTCTCTCACCAATGTTTTCCTCCCTCTCTTTCTCCCTCCTTTCCTCTCTCTTAAATAAAAAAAAAGGTACTATAACTACAAAAAAAAAAGGTACTGTAACTAAAAGGAATTTGTGCTTCACACAAATTCCTTAACATGTACCACAGGATTTGTGATCTGGTCTATACTTACTTTTCAACCTCATCTCTTCCTTGAATGCCAGACAAATTAACTACATCCAGCTCCAAGGGTTCATTGAACTTTTTTACACCCAAACAGTTCTATTTGAAGTGCCTTCTATTGTTGTTACTAATTCCTTCAACACACTGCTACAGTGACTCCCCTAACACTCCTGTACAGATATTTTCCTGTTTATTCTCACTGCATCTTATGCAAATCTCTTTGGTAACATTATACCATAGACTGGCAGTTAAGGGTTAAGGATCTGGGTCAGACTGCCTGGGTTTAAATACTGATTCTAAAATGTAGTTATGTAACTCTAGGTAAGATACTCCTTCTAAGACTTCGATGAAGACATCTGCCAAATGAGAGCAAATAATAACAAAGTTATATTTATTAAATAACAAGGTTATATATATATTTAAAAGCTCAAGTTGATGTTGCAATATATAGTATCTGGAACACAGTAGAAGAGTACCTATTACTAATTACATGGCTTCAATTATTTCTTTACAAATGTCTCCACAACTGGAGGGAAGAGATATATTTTCTATTTATGCATGTATTTCCAGCACCTGTCCCTAAGAGAGCTAACAGCAGCTCACATTTAGCACTCACTACACAAATAAGCATCTTACACACAGCAACTCATTTAATCCTTTCAACAAACCTAGTAAGTAACTTGTCCAACCAAGGTCACTCAGCAGAGATAGGATGTGAACAGTTTGTTTCTAGTACCTAGGCCTTTCACCACTCTCTTACTAAAATTCTCACTAAAGTTGTGCTAAGTTTTTAAATAAACATACTCAAAATCTAAACAGCCTTATATGTCTTATGTTTATGGGTAAAGGCCTAAGACATTAAGAGCCCCTCACTCCCCATCCCTAATTTCATCAGTACCAAGGAGAAATCACTCCAATAAAAAAAGCAGTTATGGAGATACCTTATATTCCTGGCATTGTAAGACTAATGTCTTCTTTCAAAACTCACCAATATCCAGTTATGTGCTAGTAAGTCAACCTATTTCTTACCATTCCTAACAAATGTTCCACTCCATTTTATCTTTCAAACTACACTACCGACAGCCCTCTCTTTCCATGGTGCCATGTGAACTGACACATACCAAAACTGAGATCAAATCTCAGTCGCCACAGAAATGTATAAAGCATGGACATGATTCTGATGTGCATGTTTCCATTAATGCGCTGCATACAAAGCAAGGTCTGCCTGTGCTACAACACCTGTATGGGCAGTCACTGTGTTTTCTACACCCCCTCAGTGTGACTTGCATAAGGTAGGCCCTCAAATATCTGTGGATCTGACAGACCAACCATCACACATCTTTCGTATTTATACTCGTTATTTCTCAGAGCAGAAGTTAATTTTTACTGTACCTAGTGAGCCCTCTTTCTCTCCATTTACCTAAATTCCAACCATCCTTTAAGCCTCCTTCTGTGAACGTCCAGATCATAGCAATTCTTACTTATTCTTAGTATGCTGTGAAAACATGGAACGGTCTGTATCATTTAATACAGCGACAAATTACATAATTTTGGTGCCTCTATAACATTTTTTGACAGGGTAATGCAAAATGTTGAAGTCACACAGGCCTGCGTTCTAAATCCACCAGAAAAGTCACTCAACTAAAAGTCAGTTTTCTCATATGTAAAATGGGGATAATAATCTTTACCTCAGAGGGGTAAGAGAGTTATTGAACCTAACTTACTGCATTTCTAATAACTATTCAATTCTTTACGCAAAAAAAAATATATTTTAGTAGCCCAGATTTAAAAACTGCTGTAACAATCAAATCCTTCAACTAAAAATCATTAAAATTAACTATGGAAATATAATGTGATATTTGGTAATATATTATGTAAAAATCATTCTACATATTTCAAGAAGGCTGTTACGCTCTAATGGAATAAGTGAATACAAATACTTCTTTCTGGTGATGGACCTTTTAAGAAAAAAACATTTCTGCCAAGCTCCAAAGGTCAATGTTAAAATAAAATTCCAGAACAGAAGCCTATGCTAGTAATTATTATGCTTCTATCTTTCTTTTCAGGGGTTCTTTTTTATAAAGTGTTCCTTATATAGGTAATAACAGAACACAGTACCAGGACAAACTATATCCTTATTTCTCCTGAAATAAAAACAAAAAATCAAAGCCAATTATGAATGACTTTTTGATAACAATCTTGCTAAGCATTTCAATAACTCTTGAATTAGAAATATATCACACAAAATTTGATAACTCAAGATAATCACAATGCACAAATACTGGGTTTGCTGTTTTGAATTCCTAATAAATTACACACTCTATATTTTACTCACATAGCCCCTATACCTGGAACAATTTTTAGAACAAAAGAGGCACTCAACAGATGATGTGCTGTTGGTTAGATGGGTTCCAAATATTAATTCTTTTATCATTTATCTCTTAATGGTACAACTGTTAGACTGTCTAAGACTCTAATAAAATCTTCACGCAAAAGTTTTGAAACAAAGGTTAAAGCAGTTTCTACTAGCCATACGGAGGCTATGAAAATGACTTAGGTCATTATCTTTATGAATGCTTTCATTATTCAAAACATCCTCTAATCTAATCAACAGCAGCTTTCCCGTTGGCCTCAACCCACATAATTACATTAAGTCAGAGAACCAGGGAATCATCCTTGATGACCTCTTACTCTTTCAAATTACACAGAACCTATCACCAAGTGCCACTAATTTCATCTCTAAAATACATTCTAAATCTATCTACCTCACTCCCATTTCCACTGCCACCTCTCTAGTTGTCAGTTTCTTTCAGTTAGACCATTTAAAAGGCCTCAAAATTGGTTTCCCTGCTTCTACTCTTACCTAATTCTAATCCATTCTTAATATGGTGGTCAAGGAAAAACAATTTCTAATGCAAATCTGATCCTGCTATTTCCTTTCTAAAAATTTTTCAGTGGTTTCCCACTACAATTACAATAAACACCCAAGTCCTAACTTACAGAAGAAAAATAATTTTACAGAGGAGAAACATGACAAAATACTCCCAGATCAGATGGATCAATTGCTGTTACTGCTTTATGTATAATACAATTAATCCTCTCTTTCTCACCCATAAACAAATTATTTGACTGTCCAATCCGATCAGCCAACTTTACCTGTAGTGCCTGTTCTTGGATATCACGAAATAATTCCATGTCTTTCTCAGTCATGATTTCTTGGCTCCCAAAAAGCCGCTCCTCACTTTCTTGTTTGCCATCCCAGCCATCCTGATTGTCTGCACATAAAGAAAGGGTTCACACATTATTAATATCATCTTTAGTTTAATGCATTATATAGAAAAAACTTTCAGAAGTGTTTACTTCGGTTAGGAGACCCCCATCTTATTTTTGCTATTATTTTATATGACAGAGAAGAGGATAACATTAAACTAACTCCTAGAAAGATACTAGTCAATAAAGAACATACAAGGTATATGTGTTGTATCAACCTTATAGTAAAAATCCTGAACTGTCTTCTTAAAAATACATAACTAAATTTAAACTTCATTAAAAAGAGATTACATTTTAACATACTATAATATTGGGTTGGCCAAAAATTACGTTTGGTTTTTCCATAAGATGGCTCTAGTACCGCTTAGTTGTCTTTAACTTCATTCGAATCAAATGTTAGGTTTGTATTGTGACAGCTGTCATATCAGCGTGCATTTGAAACAAAAACTTATCAAAATGGGTGAATTTTTTGCAGTCATTTTAATACTGAAGGTGGAAGAAAATATGTAATATTTTAGGCATATTATGCTTTATTATTTCAATAAAGGTAAAAATATAACTTAAATGCAAAAAAATATATTTATGCAGTGTATGGAGAAGGTACTGTGACTGATCAAGTATGTCAAAAGTGGTTTGTGAAGTTTTGTGTTGGAGTCTTCTCGCTGGAAGATGCTCCACAGTTGGGTAGACCAGTTCAAGTTGATAGTGATCAAATTGAGACATTAATTGAGAACCAACTTATACCACATGGGAGATAGCCAACATACTCAAAATACCTAAATCAATAAAGTTATTGGTGAAACTGAAAAATGTGTCTTTTATTTCAAGGAAAACAACACACGAACTTTCTGGCCAACCCAGTACATATAAAAACAGAACAGGAAAGGGTCTAAGAAGTATAAAATTTATTTTAAAATAGTATGAATATAATACTTTCAGTGTAAGTTTAACATAACATTCAAATACTGTTTTTTCATTCCTTGGTAGTACAGGAAAAGTTTAAGAAAGACGTAATTTTCATCACCTGAGAGGAAAACAGGACAATTGGCTCATTTTAAACTTCCCAGTGATCTTGCAATTATCATAAGGCCAATACAGTCTTATCTCAGCATAAAGATAACCTTTGAAATAGCTACCCTTAACTGATGTCCAGCAATACCAACTCCCTTCATATTCGGGGTGCCCTTTTAAAGTACCAGCTCCACAAAACTGAGGATCACAGATGATAATCTCTGATTAAGCATGATAAATTATAATAATTGACCCACTAAATGATGCATCTTCCTCAAATGGACAAAGAAATTAGTAAAAGGACTACTGGAGGATTACGTAGATCATTATACTTTGCATTTGAAGGTGACACTGCTGATAGTGTGATTGACATTTCTTCTCTGTATGAGGGTGGCTGAAAAGACCAATTAAGCGAGATAGTTCTTTTCATATCAACTGCACATATAGGCTGTTATTTATTTAGTATAGGGAAGGGGACAAGGTCTCACTGTTCACAATATTCCCAAAGTGAAAAATACATATATGTAATCTAAAGATACTATGTGACTTTACTGCCCCCTAGTGCACAACATAGGTAGATGCAGGCAGAGATCTAGTACAGCATTCAGTAGTATTATCAAATGGTGCAAGACTGCTCCTTAAATTCTAAAACTCATAAAAGAAAATGACAAAGAAAATTAAAGCAAAAGTTCACATTAATGCCTAAAGCTCAATATTGGTGCTCTATATACTTTATACATTTTCTCTAATAATTTCTTTTTTCTTTTTTAATATATTTTATTGATTATGCTATTATAGTTGTCCCATTACCCCCTCCACACTCCCCTCCACCCTGCACACCCTCTCCCACCCACATTCCCTCTCTTTAGTTCATGTCCATGTGTCATAAGTTCTTTAGCTTCTACATTTCCCATACTATTCTTGCCCTCCCACTGTCTATTTTCTACTTACCATATATGCTACTTATTCTCTGTACCTTTCCCCCTCTCTCCTCCTCCCACTCCCCTGTGGCTAACCCTCCATGTGACCTCCATTTCTGTGGTTCTGCTCCTGTTCTAGTTGTTTGCTTAGTTTGTTTTTGTTTTTGTTTTAGGTGTGGTTGTTGATAATTGTGAGTCTGCTGTCCTTTTACTATACATGTTTTTTATCTTCTTTTTTTTAGATAAGTCCCTTTAACATTTCATAAAATAAGGGCTTGGTGATGATGAACTCCTTGAACTTGACCTTATATGAGAAGCACTTTATCTGCCCTTCCATTCTAAATGAAAGCTTTGCTAGATACAGCAATCTGGGATGTAGGTCCTTGCCTTTAATGACTTGGAATACTTCTTTCCAGCCCCTTCTTGCCTGTAAGGTTTCTTTTGAGAAATCAGCTGACAATCTGATGGGAACTCCTTTGTAGGTTACTGTCTCCTTATCTCTTGCTGCTTCTAGGATTCTCTCCTTCATTTTTACCTTGGCTAATGTAATTATGATGTGCCTTGGTGTGTTCCTTCTTGGGTCCAACTTCTTTGGGACTCTCTGAGCTTCCTGGACTTCCTGGAAGTCTATTCCCTTTGCCAGAATGGGGAAGTTCTCCTTTACTATTTGTTCAAATAACTTTTCCACTTATTGCTTTTCCTCTTCCCCTTCTGGTGCCCCTATAATTCAGATGTTGGAACATTTCAAGATGTTCCAGAGGTTCTGAAAGCCTCTCCCCTTTTTTTTTTTAATTCTTATTTCTTCATTCTTTTCTGATTGTATGTTTTTTAATATATCTTATTGATTATGCTATTATAATTGTCCCATTACCCCCCTCCTCACTCCCCTCCACCCTGTACACCCTCTCCCACCCACATCCCTCTCTTTAGTTCATGTCCATGTGTCATAAGTTCTTTAGCTTCTACATTTCCCATACTATTCTTACCCTCTACCTATCTATTTTTAACCAACAGTCTATGCTACTTATTCTCTGTACCTTTTCCCCCTCTCTCCTCCTCCCCCCACTCCCCTGTGGCTAACCCTCCATGTGATCTCCATTTCTGTGGTTCTGTTCCTGTTCTAGTTCCTTGCTTAGTTTCTTTTGGTTTTGCTTTAGGTGTGGTTGTTAATAATTGTGAGTTTGCTGTCCTTTTACTATACATGTTTTTTCTTTATCTTCTTTTCTTAGATAAGTTCCTTTAACATTTCATAAAATAAGGGCTTGGTGATGATGAACTCCTTGAACTTGACCTTATATGAGAAGCACTTTATCTGTCCTTCCATTCTAAATGAAAGCTTTGCTAGATACAGCAATCTGGGATGTAGGTCCTTGTCTTTCATGACTTGGAATACTTCTTTCCAGCCCCTTCTTGCCTGTAAGGTTTCTTTTGAGAAATCAGCTGACAATCTGATGGGAACTCCTTTGTAGGTTACTGTCTCCTTATCTCTTGCTGCTTCTAGGATTCTCTCCTTCATTTTTACCTTGGCTAATGTAATTATGATGTGCCTTGGTGTGTTCCTTCTTGGGTCCAACTTCTTTGGGACTCTCTGAGCTTCCTGGACTTCCTGGAAGTCTATTCCCTTTGCCAGAATGGGGAAGTTCTCCTTTATTATTTGTTCAAATACGTGTTCAATCTGCTGCTTTTCCTCTTCCCCTTCTGGTACCTCTATAATTTGGATGTTGGAACATTTAAAGATGTCCTGGAGGTTCCTAAGCTTCTCGTTTTTTTTGAATTCTCATTTGTCCATTCTTTCCTGTTTGGTTGTTTCTTTCTTCCTTCTGGTCCACTCTATTGTTTTGAGTCCCAGTTTCCTTCCCATCACTGTTGGTTCTCTGTGCATTTTCCTTCATTTCTTTTATGGTAACCTGCATTTTTTCATCTAATTTGCGCCCAAAATCAACCAATTCTGTGAGCTTCCTGATCACCAGTGTTTTGAACTGTGCATCTGATAGATTGGCTATCTCTCGGTCGCTTGAAATGATGAGTCCTGGGGCATTGATCTGTTCTTCTGTTTGAGACATGTCTCTCTCTTTTATTTTTTTGGTCTGGTCGCTCCTGTTGCGGTGAGGGGCGGAGCCTTAGGTGTTCACCAGGGCTGGGCACCCCAGTCGCTAGATTATGACATTGTATGTAGGGGTGGGTTCGAGAGGGAACAATGGCGGTAGCTCTGGTTCTCCGTGGGACCTCAGTTGCTTTCCTAGGATCCTTGGTTGCGCACTCTGACCTGCTCCACAATCGCCGCCTCGCTGGGTCTGCCGGCTGCTGCTTGTGTACTCAGGGTCCACCCGCTGAGATCTTACACGCCCCAGATGCCTTATGCGCCCAATCTCTCTGCTCTCCTCACGGCAACCCGCGCCGCTACCCGTGCCTGGCGGCTCCTCCTCTCTGCCCCTCCTACCAGTCTGGATGAACGGGCCTACTTCAACTTCTTGGCTGTCTGACTCCCATTCAGGCAAATTCTGTCAGTTCTGGGTGTTATTCTGCCTCTAAATTGTTGTTTCAATCTTGGTTGTGTGTGGAGGTACGGTGCATCCACCTATGCCTCCATCTTGACCAGAAGACTGATTTTATGTTTTTTCCTTCCTTCTGGTCCACTCCATTGATGTGAGACCTAGCTTTCATTCCATCACTATTGGTTCCCTGTGCATTTTTCATTTCACTTATTGTAGCCTTCATTTTTTCATCTAATTTGTGACCAAAGTCAACCAATTCTGTGAGCATCCTGATCACCAGTGCTTTGAACTGTGCATCTGATAGGTTGGCTACCTCTCAGTCGCTAAAGTACTGGTTCTGGGGCTTTCATTTGTTCTTCTGTTTCAGCCATCTTTTTTATTTTTTTCCTTTGGTCTGGTCACACCTGTTATGTATGAGGGGAGGAGCGCCTATTACGTATGAGGGGCAGAGCCTTAGGTGTTCACCAGGGCGGGTCAACCCAGTCGCTGGGTTGTGACGCTGTATGTGGGGGCGGGGTCTGAGAGGGAACAATGGCACTTGGTCTGCTCTCCATCAGACTTCAGTCCCTTCTGCCACTTCCTCCAAGCAAACTGGGCCCTTCTGGTGCCAATTCCCATGTAAGTCGGCTTGTGCACCCCATGGGACTTTCCAACGACCTCTCCTGTGAGGCTGGGCATCTTTCCCTGCACCTCAACTCCCACAGGTATTTTCAATCAGTGTCCCAAGGCTCTGTTTCCCAGCCCTGTGATCCTGGGTTGGGCGCAGTGCCTTGCTTCACAATCACCACCTCGCTGGGTCTGCCAGTTGCCACCCCTTGGCTGCGGTCTGCCAGCTGCCGCTCGCACACTCAGGGTCCACCCACTGCAGTCTTGCTTGCCCCAGATGCCTGATGCACCCGGTCCCAATGCTCTCTGCTCTCCAAGCCTCCACCTGCGCCGGCTGCCCAACTCCACCCCTCCTACCGGTCTGGATAAACATATCTATTTTAACTCCTTGGTTGTCCAACTTCCATGCAATTCAACTTTCTGTCAGTTCTGGTTGTTATTCTGTTTCTAAATTGTTGTCCCTATCTTGGTTGTGAGAGGAGGCACAGTGTGTCTACCTATGCTTCCATCTTGGCCGGAAGTTGACATTTGCTCTAGTAATTTCAATTTCTTGCTTTCTGAAACTTTCCAGTAGATTCTCCTAATAATCTATCCACAATGAAATGGTTAATTCAAGAATGCCTTTCATTAAGATCTGCTTTATGAGATTTTTTTCATCTAAGTTCAACCTAAATGGGTTGTCTTCTTGGATAAACATGCTCAAACTGGAGCTTATCTATAGTCTGCACAGCTGATAAAGGCATGAAAAGTACTTAAATGCTTAAGGAGTAATTAGTTGATTGCTACTCTGGTGAAAAGCTGATCAATAAAGGGAGACCTGAGAATGATGAGAACTTTCTCTTCTGCGCTGGACGAATCACCCATTCATGTAAGCGAGAATAAGGAAGCAGTGAACACAATCACCAATGGGACATTCAGGGGAAAAAAACAGAAGGAATTTAAAATCCCTTACTGTATATGAGACAAAAGAGGCTTGTGATCCAAAATGTCCATTCTCATTCTTCTACCTTCCTCAGAACCATTTCTACTTCCTTCCCGGGGTTATGTTCTCTAAACTCAAAGCACTCAAGCAGTAAGGCTAGTTTACGCTTTAATTATTTGAGTAGCTAATCAAAATTTTCTCCTCTGACTGGAATCACCTGCTACATTATCACGCCTTCTCCATAGAGGTTCTCTTCTCTGAGAAGTAGAGAATTTAGCCTACTACATAAGTAAGTGATCTGAAGCTATGTTCTCTCTCTCCCCCACCCCACCCCCTGCACAGTGTAAGCCATTAAAAAAAAATCACAACTATGTTTGCCAAGATTTGAAGTAGAAAAATCAATGATCTTTTATTTGCATATATTCTTCTTATGTTTAAATCAACAGCATTTTGTCCGCCCTTACTCTTTCCTATTTCCTTCTGAGAGGAAAGTAAGCATAATGATGCTCATCACATGATTTATTTCCAAATTTATGAAGCATAAAGTTATCTTTGATTCAAGATTATAGCCCAAATTTCTGTAGGCAGATTCTTGGTGGTTCTACCAAGCAAGCACCTTATTTTGTCTGAGCTCCTACTTGTCCAATCTGAAACTTTTATGTCTAGCCTCTAAATTCCTGCTGTAGTTATCACCTTATTATTATTATTACTAAATATGTATGCTTAATACATCCTTATATTCCAGAATCAATTACCAAATATAAATCTATGCCAGATAACTAGTGTTATTCCAAATAATACATTTATGGAATACTTTTTGTTTCTAAGTGAACAAACTTTTTTTTACCTGTGGGCCAATCTGAAGTGCTTGTTTTTCTGTTGCCCTTTTTCCTGATTCTGTATTGCTCAGAGTAGTCTACCACTTCCCCTCGTGGTTTCCGCCCATCAGGGGAAGGGGTGAAGAATTTGGTAAGGCCATCAATGAGCCCTTTGGTTTTCTTGTTGAATTTCAAGGAAACGCTGCTATCACTGCAGAAGTCCAAGCCATCTATTCGCTCTAAATAGCCTTCTTCTGATGATGATGCTGATTGGCTGGAGAGAGTGATTTTACGTTTCCGACCCCTTCCAGGGCCAGTTCGAACTTTGCTGAAGGGACCTTTTGATCTAAAGAATCAAACAGGGAAAAGGGTAACTATTAAAAAGAAATCTGTATAAGGTTTCTACTTAATATGTAACATATAATTAGTAAATAACCTAGAGCTTTATAAAAAAATCTGTATCATTAAGAATATTTCATAAACTACAAATATTATATGAACTAGAAGTAATATTATTTAAAATTATTAATTTACAAGTAATTTGGCCCTGGCCAGGTATCTCAGTTGGTTAGAGCGTCATCCTGATATGTCAAGGTTGTGGGTTTTATAACTTGTCAGGGCACATACAAGAATTAACCAATGAATGCATAAATGAGTGGAACAACAAAAATTGATGTTTCTTGCACTTTCTTTTTCTCTCTCAAAACAAATTTTTAAAAAAAGAAATTTAGCACAGAATAATAAATTATTTAATTTATTATTTAATAATAAATTAAAAATTCTTTCCAAGAAGCCTAGTTAATTTACAGTGAAATGAATCCTAGGTCAGGAGTCAAGAAGGCACATTTAAGTCATAATTCTGTCACTTACTAGCTGTACATCTTAGACAAATCACATTCTCTCTAAGTATCAGTCTTCATCTGTAAAATGAGAGCTGGACCAGAGAACAAGTAAGATCCTTCTGGGTATAAAGTCCTATGATCTCTGTACCAACTCAGACTGATACTTTTACCTTTAAACACAAGGATGGGTTACTCTCTGAAAGTGAGGAATCAAAAGATCACTTCATAGAAAAATTAAAGCTGATTTAAGATTTAAAATATAAACTACCAGAATGCTGGTTCTGTACATTTCAATCTGCTGATGCCCATTCATTTCAGACATATCACCTTCAAGACAATCTTAAATGTAGAAAAGGTAAGTGAAATTTTTTAGAATAAAGAGAGATTTACAGGCCTAAAGGTATTTTACATATCACCTAAAGTAAATTACCTTAGAGATACTTAAAAAAAAAAAACAGGTAGAATTAGCTATGGAATCTTGCCCCACCTCCTCCAGACACAGACCAGTTTCCTAGTCCATAAGAGATAATTATATCCTGATTTCTAATAGATCAAAAACTTGCATTATTTTACCACAGGACATAAAAATGACACTTAGCTATGACCTCAACAGTAGACACTCTCTAGTCATTTGTACATCTAATAGAAATAAATTAATGAGACTAATATCAGAGGGATCTGTGAGGTGCTAGTAACACAATTCTTTCTTTCTTGTTTTTATATAAGGCAATAGTTAAGAGGCAGGCATTGGTGCCAGACTACTTGGGCTTTAATCCCCCGGCTCAACGTTTTACTATAAACTTGTACAAGTTAATCTCTCCACGCTGTAGTTTCCACCTTTATAATGTAAGAGTGATCATAGCCCCTGCGCTTCACTGGGTTGTTGGGAAAACTAAATGATTTAATGCAGCACGTAAAGCAGTTAGCAAGTGCCTTGGCACCTTGTTAAGGGATTAATAAATGTTAGCCATTATTATTACATAAAAGTGCCAGTTATGACCATTGAAGTTTTTTCCATAAAACAAACAAGGGAATCCTACACTATAGAGAAGGCCCTATCCTTTTCTCCCCTCACCTTGCCACAAGTACAACTTACACCGTGTTTTGTTTCTTTAACCTGTTTTTTGGACGTCCTATTGGATTAGCATAGCGCCGTTTTATCTGTGCCGCCTTCTTCTGTAGAAGTTTTCGTCCTTTTTTCCTAGGTCGACATATTTGACATATCCACATGCCTATAAAGAAAGAGCATTCCACATAAAAGCACAATAGAGGTAAATACACTGAAAGAGTTCAGATACTCTAAGTCAAGAGTTCTTAACCTCTTTGAGATCAAGGACTCTCATTTGAAAATCTGATGAAACCCACCCAGAAAAATAAACATGAAAACATATACACACAAAATTCAACAAAAACTGAAAGAGATTCACAAATATCTGAGGACCACACATGGCTGAAATCCACTGATCCTCAGTTAAAAATCCCTGTTCTATACCTAGCACCCAGATACTAGTTTCTAATTACCATTATACAAGAAAAGATGCCAGGATTTCATAGAGCACAGGTGGCAAACGTAAGGCCCACGGGCCAAATTTGGCCCTCCACCTTGTTTTATCTGGCCTGGCACCTTGTTTCTACCCAGCAGCAGTGCCAAGCTCTCACTTAATTGTTAAGGAGTAAGTTACATTTATACAGTCCTAAAATTATATTCAGCCCTTTGAAGGCAACTGTGAGGCTGATGTGGCCCCTGGTGAAAATGAGTTTGACACCCCTGCCATAGAGTAATGACTGGAGCAGGGAAAATACACGATAACCTAGAACATCTTGTGATGCTAGAAAATCAGTAAGTGCTCAGAAGATGATGAAGGCATATCAAAGGGACACAGGAACCAATCTGAAAGAGCTCCCTATAGTTAAATCTGGGTCAAAGGGAGCAAAAAAGGAAATAATCACAGTAGTGAGTTAAAACCCACAGAATAAAATAAATGTGGTGCGTTCATGATGACATAAATTAATTAAACAAATAAATGGGAGAAAGAAATAAGCTTTTCCTCACACAGTTCCAATTAATAAATGCAGAAGGAATGATAAAAATAGAAAAATTATCATTATCAAACATTACAGTAAAAATTGGTGCAATGCATCAATTTAGCAATTTATGTATGCTAAAGTTAGTAGGAGAAGAAGAGTAACAACTTTAAGGTTTCTTCACTGCAGTCAAGTGGTCGACGTTAACACTACTCGTAAGGAGACACACAGGTGTAACACAGCATTACAATGCACCGACAAGGACACAGCATTACTTCTGTGGGACTCTTGTCAAACCTCAAAACCTCAATCTAATCATGATAAAGTGAGAGACAAACCCAAATGGAAGGACTTTCCACAAAATAATTAACCAGCAAGTACTCTTCAAAAGTGTCAAGGTCAGGAAAGACAAAGTCTGAGGAATTAACACAGCCTGGAAGACACTAAGGAAATATAACAACTAAATGTAATATGAGATTCTGAATTGGATTGCAGACCAGAAAATTCAAATAAGGCCTGCAGATTAGTTAATTGTATCATACCAATATTAGTTTCCTGGTTTCAATAATTGTACTATGGTTTTGTAGAATGTTAACAAGAGGGGAAGCTACTTAAAGGGTCAATGATAACTCTACACCACTTTTACAACTTTTCTGTAAGTCTGAAATTGTTTTAAAATGTTTCCTGCTTTAAGCTGCTATAAAACTTCTTTTGTAGGCATGAAATACATAGGAATAAAATCCTAAGAAAATCTTTCTTATCTTGAAGGATTCTCAGAAGACCTTTTGACCAGATTTCAAGCAAATGGGAAAGGAAGGAAAGGGGGTATTTATCCTCCAATACATATAAATTTAAGACTTTTCAAAAGGTAGCAATCAATAGAGTGGCATGAGAGGGACTCAAGTAAGATCCTGAAGTAGAATAACTTGGCTATATCTAAGGTCAAGTCCTTTTCCATCAACAGAAAATTTTTTCTAAACAGGCATCAAAAATCCTATAAACATCTTACTTAAGAAACGTATGAATCACAAAATCAGAGTTGAAAATGAAATCTGTGATAAAACAGAGCAGAGGATTCTCTGTATTTTTTTTAAGAAATTATAAGCATATGATAAGATGGAAGTCCAAACAACAGGCAACTGTCCTAACAGGACTCAAAGAACTGAGTAACACTACATTGTACTCTTATAATTTGGGCACTTACTTGTTTGCAAATTATTTTCTAAAAAAAAATCATAATAATAGTAAGTTTTGAATAAAGCAGAGACTATAATAGCTCTAAGATCCCTCAAAAGTGATGAGCCATGATATAATCAACATGACTTAATACAATTTCATTTCTTCCTTTAAAGAAAAAGGTATTTCAAAATATTACATAAGGCAAGTATTTTGTCCTGTAACTACAGGACTGGCAAATATTTATAAATGAACCACTTCATCCTCCATGGATGCTTAGATATTAAAAAGAGAGGAGAGTAATAATAAATCCACATCACACAAGAATGTCAGGAGCTGCCCTGGATGGTGTGGCTCAGTGGATTGAGCACTAACTAGCCTGCAAACCAAAGGGTCACTGGTTTGATTCCCAGTCAGGGCACATGCCTGGTTTGCAGGCCAGGTCCCCAGTAGGGGGCGCACAAGAAGCAACCACACATTGATGTTTCCCTCTCTTTCTCCCTCTCTTCCCCTACCTCTAAGAATCTATCTATTTATCTATCTATCTATCTATCTATCTATCTGTCATCTATCTTAAAAAGAAAGAATGTCAAGATGCCTAAAAGAAAGACTGTCCCCACTGTTAAGGTGAAAGCTTTCTCCCTACTTATACAACCCCAAGTAAAAAGATGCAAATTACTCTTTCATTTTAACAACATAGATAACAGGTGCTTTCACTAACATTGCCAGTTTGATTTCAGAAAGTATTTGTCACCTTTTGGCATCCGGGTGAGTGGTGGATCACAACATTCCATGTGAAAACCTCGGTCACAGGAATCACAAAAGAGCATGTTATCCTAAAAAAGAGAAAGGGCAGTTCTGCTTACCCTTATGAAACAGAAACATATCAGGATCATGACTTCATAAAACGCAGGAAGCTTCAACGATCTCAGAAAGGAAATGAGGTATTATAATAGTAAAAGTTTCCTTAATTTGTACTATATAAATGGATAGTCTGAGTTACCAGTTTTGAGTTTTGTCTGCTTCATCTGATCTTTAATAACTAGTTTCATTACTTTCAAGTTTATCCAATAATCTGGTATAGCTAAGTTTAGTCTGTTTTAACAATAAAAAAGGGACAACTGTAATTAATATACTAACTAGTCCTAAATGAAAGCCTCCATACCACTCTAACAATTTCGGAGTAATGTTTTAAAATAGCTTGGTCTTTGTGCAAATTTGTGATTAAGGTACTTTAGAAACTACCTAAAAAAAAAAATCCAAGTCTCAATGAGCAAGTATACTAAACCAGTAACATATGATTTGAAGAGGATACTGTTCTAAATTTTGCTGGATTGAGTAACTAGAAAAATAGTCAAACATACTAAGAGGGTCATGCCAGTTGTACATTCTAGGTCTAAAGGAGATATTCACTTCGGAAAGTGGGAACACTCACTGCATTTTTGCCCTGATCTCGACAGGAGCTGCAGGTTTTACACTCGATGCACTGCCACCGTAAGGCCTTCACTCTAACCGTTAGTTCAGGGGAAAACTTTAAACAGGATGGGTGACCTAAAAAGAGAGAAAAATTCAAAACAGAAATGATCAATCATTTTGTAATTGTATTAAAGGAATAATGTAGAAAAAGTCAATACCTTAAATTAAAACATATATCAAAGAAAAAAGGATGTTCTTGGAAGCTTGTCATACATGTCTCCTTAAGACTTACTATATTCCAATTCAGTTTTATTAACACTAAATAGGATTTAGTGCACATCCCACAAAGTTGATTATTAAAAACTTGACAAACTCCAAATTTTTATTAAGCCTACATTAAAGCATTACGTGTATACACATGCTTGTATGTTTATGAATACATAATATGCCCAGGCCACTTCTAAAAGAATATGCAAAAACTATACAATTATAACATGCTAGGATATGGAGCTATAAACACTTTGAAGGATTTTATATTTCACTGTATACCCATCTGTGCTCTCAGTTTTTTAACAGTAACATGTGTTACTTTTATAACTAAAAATATATATAATAAAAATTACATAATTTAAAGTGAACTTGTTGCTCATGGTTTAAGGCACTCAGGCTAAAACTAAAACGTAAGCAGTATTTCTACTGTGAACGGAACAATCACAGAAAAAACATTTTCCTCTTCTACGAGTCAGTATCAATTTGATTCTCAAAAATTTAGGGTAGAGGCCTGCCAGAGTGGCTCAGTTGGTTGGGGCACAGTCCTGTACTCAGAAAGGTCCTCAGTTGACTCCTGCTCAAGGCACATACCTAGGCTGCGGGTTTGATCCCCAGTTGGGGCATGTGCAGAAGACAGATGTTTGATGTCTCTCTCTCTCCTTCCACCCCCAACCCTCTCTCTAAAATAAAATAAAAGTATTTTTTTTATTTACTTATTTTTAGAGAGGGAAGGGAGGGAGAAAGAGAGAGAGAAAAAAAATATCAGCGTGCGGTTGCTGGGAGCCGTGGCCTGCAACCCAGGCATGTTCCCTGACTGGGAATCGAACCTTTGATGCTTTGGTTCGCAGCCCAAGCTCAGTCCACTGAACCACGCCAGCCAGGACTAAAATAAAAGTAGTTTAAAAAAATTCAGAGTAGCCAATTTGCCTTCAACTCTGGAAAGATTTGTCTCCTCTAAAATCTGGTGGTGGTGGTGGTTGCTGTTGTTATTATTATTACTGGTGAGACAAAGGCTAGTTGAATTATTTTCTCTCATCTTTTTCTATGCCCAAATAACAGCCTCTTCTATGAAGTGGTAAGAAGTGTATCATTAAAATATCACTAACATTAAAAGAAAGTGGGAGAAGAGACATAAAAAATCCTATCATCCTAGAATAGCCATTTTCACATTCTACTTTTCCTTTTTACACTAGCTAAAAGCACTTTCATGGTTTTAATTATAGGCTATATAGAGTTTTGTTTTGCTTTTCTTCATTATTTCATTCAAGTAAACTTTCTATTTGTATTCCTTAAACGGATTATATTCCACTGTGTTCACACACTATACCTTACCTGACCAATTTCCTTATTGTTAAATACTTATTAAACTACTACCCACAAAAGTTAGAATACTAAAATAAATTATTTCATGTTTACAGTCTTTCCTTCTTTTACATTAATACCTTATGACAAACACCTGAAAGTGGGGATGATAAACAAAATGAAATAAGTTTTTTGTTTTTTTGTGTTTTTTTTTTGCCTGAAAAGTGAAACTGCACTGCCCAGGCTCACTCCACACCCTGTGACGTACCCAGTGCTGCCCGAAAAGCACGAAGGTCTTACCACAGCTTCATCAGCTCTAGGTGTGGGCTCTCCTGTAATTCAGGTTTTATAACAGCTATGAATTGACACTTCACTGTGGCTTTGGTGGGCACTCCTATTATTATTGTTTGATAAAATGTTTTTATATGCTCAACTATTAACTTTCTCTCTATATAAACTGTTCATAGGCTCTGTTCCTTGGACTTTATGCTTAGAAATGTAAACACACTCTTTATACTTTATAGCTTTTCAGTCTTTTCCATATTTAATGCAATTATTTTCCCCAAACAATTCTTGCTTTTCTAAAAAAAACTTGGACAGTTTAGTTCTCAATTTGAAAAAAAATCAAATTCCATATATTTGACTATGTCCATACTTTTAGTCTTTGGTTAGTGGGACAGCCAGGCCTAAACCACCCTCCAATCATTCTTGCCCCTGGCAAGAATGTCCGTTCACAACCTTTTCTAGTTCATTCGCACAATACGGCTGACCTGTGTAACCAATGGGATACTGCTGAAATGACAGTGTGATTTCTAAGGCAAGGTTAGAAAAGATACTGCAGATTCCACCTTGCCCTCTCTCTCTTAGACACTTGTTTGGGAGAACCCAGCTGTCATGTTATGGACATGTATGTAGCCTATGAAGAGGTCCATGAGGCAAAGCTTTCTGTTAACGGGCAGGATTAACCTGAGAGCCAGTTAAGTGATTCATCAAGGAAGCCTTCAGACGACTGAAGCCTCGATGACCACACTCATGAAAGGTTTCAAGTCAAAACCACCCAGGTAAGCCATGCCCAAATTCTTGACTCACAAAAATAACATGAAATTTTAAAAAAAAATTTATTATTACTTTTAGCTTCTAAGTTTGGAGCAATTTTTTTCTACAGCAATAGATAACTAACATTATTCTATTAATTCTTTAAAAGTTCCCTCTACAATGAGTTTTCAAACTGCATTCTTCCCTATCTTACACAAACTCAGAGACCACCTCGAATACAACGCTTCACAGAAGGCAGGGCTGTAACACACCACCCCCATCAAGCCCCACTTCGTTCCCACCTCACCTGCAGCAGATACATATTTACCTGTTTCACATATTTGGTTCCCGTAAGATTTCTGAAGGGTTCCATTACTAAAATACAGTTTGGCAATTATTGCATTGTATGGCATGTTACCATACTTTAACCTTATATATTATGGTTTATATTTAACTGTGAAATCCATCCAGAATGCATTTTGGTTTGTGATACTATGCTGTATATGATCACCTACTATGTAAGATATCGTCTCACCTTCTTCTAATGCCTTCTTATCCATAAAAACTGAAAAGCAAGAAACTATACTTCCTTGACTCTTTTGTGGCTAGGCTTTAGATATAAGCAAAATTCTACTAACTTAATATATTTTAATGATTTTTGAAAGGCAGAAATGAAACAAAGACCATCTTCCTTTTCATACTGACTTTTTTAATGATAAGCAGAGTCATGAAAATGCCAATCTATTCCTCGCCTTCATGGCTACACAGAGACGGTTGTGATGATAGCCAAATTTGGCATTTCCATATCCAACTACAAAACTCAATGGTTCCACAGTAGCCTCCATTTCCACTTCTTTCAAGTGGAGACAGATATAGTGATTCCTTTGGTGGGGCAATTCTGCAGTGTCCCAAGAATCAGTCCTTAAAGCCTAGCCTAGAGCTTTCCTCTTTCAGCCCTTCTAACAATTTCACAAATACCTGGTTGTACCATTAAATTCCCTTCCTCTTGAAGTATCTAGTGTGTTTTCTGATTTCTGAAACAAATATAAAACACTGAAAATTAAGCCAATGATCAAAGACAATGCTGATTTTTGCCTTCCTGCAAAGCCTTTTAAGTTCTTAAAACGTGGACCAAGAGTATCTCTGGAATTGACAAACTAGAAGACTCTTTGCAGAATTTAAAGCCCAGAATTTCACACAGCTCACTAAAATGCAGTGTCAACACTCTGTTTCCCAATGTGACATATGTACGTTTCTATCAAGAAAAACAAATCTGTTATCATCCTGGTTCTATTCAGCCTGAGGCATAAATCAAGAAAGATAAGTAGTGATCATGTTAAAAAAAAAGCAATAACTTCCAACTGATTGCTATAATTTGAACAGATGTTTGATAGTGAAATATGAAGATCAACGGGGGAGAAGTCTATGGAAAGCATTTTATTTTTAAAAATCTCTGAGATCTGAATTAAATTAACTGAACAAAATATTTCAACTACACACTTAAATCCCTCCCTTGTCTAGAAGCTCATCTAGGTTAACTAAAACCAGGATCAAATTAAAACATGATCAAAAATACAAACTTAGTAAAATATACTTCCCTCTTGCCTGATGGCATGTGTTAGAAAAAACAGAGGGATCACATACCACTGTTGCCACAGTCAGCGCAGGAGATGAGTTCCTCTGGCTTCTTTTCTCGGTTTTGTTCTTTTGTACCAAGACAGAAACTACAGATGGGAATTGGTTCAGCAACCGGCTGTAAAGAAAAACAATCACTCAGACAACAGTATTTTTTCTTAGTATTGATCTAAAGACAATAAAATTATAGTTTTAAATTCCTAAAAGAGTTACATGTAACTTTAGGACAAATGCATCACTCTCCTAATTTTCCAACTAAGTAGGTGAGTTTTTACAAACTGGTCTTTGTAGTCCTTGGTCCAAAATATTCATCTTCCAAATCATATCCCAGGCACTTAGAAACTAAATGACATAGTACAGATTAAACAAAGCAAATCCTTCACCTAAGGTTGAAAAATTCAACTGAACTAAGTATAATAAATCACAACATCAGTCCTTAAAAAGCATGTATAGAGAAAAGTAAGATATATACAAATAAATATTTCATAAGGCAGAAGGCATTAAGTGCTCTAAGAGAGAAACAGTTGTGCTCTGTACGAATGAGAAAGATAAATTCTAACTGTGAATTGGAGAAGGGTCGGAAGAGGAAGAAGACAATGTGTACCAATGGCATATACTATGCTACTGAGTCTTAAGAAGCTATTCCAAGGACATTAGATAATAATTGTTAAAAGCAGGTTTAAACTTAGGTTTCCACATTCCTCTGTCTCCAGTACTGTCTTCTCTACCCCCACCCCCAAGATGGAGAAAAAGGCAATACAGGTAGTATAAATGAGATTAACTCAGGTGCACAGTCTGCTAAGGCCAGTGCTTAAGGATATGGTTTCTGTGATAAGCTTTGGGACACGCTAGATCACTCTGTGGAGACTGCCACTGAATTTATGTAAATAAGGTGGACTTTATCCTGCAGGAAAAGAAGGATAGAAAATTACTAAACCAAGAGATGATCACCTGTACTTAAGAAAAATAATTCCCGTAGCAATATCAAAGACATATGGGAGAAAACCTAAAGGCAAGTAGAACATTAAATAGTGGTTATAATAGTCTGGTGAAGAGAAGATAAGAACCTAATGAAAACTAAGTAAATGAAACAGAAAGAAAAGCCATGGACTTAGAAGCCAACTACTAGCAGAAGTAACAGAAAAAGAAATGAATTACACATGACTAACTTAACTAAAAAGATGATAATACTATCAACCGTGAAAGGTAAGTCATCTTAAGAAAATTAGGAGGGAAGCAAAGAGATAAATTTGATTTCAGGTATGTCTAGTTTGGAAGCACTCTCAGGCAACTATTTATGCTAGGCATTGTGCAGAACAGCAGTATAAAGCCTCAACGTGCTTTTAGTCTACTGGCGGGGGCGGGGGGGGGGGGTCCGGAATAAAATGTTTGGCAGAAGTATTAAAATGGGAAACAAAGAGGGAAGTCATCAAGCAGGGGGAAGCAAGTGATCAAGGAGGGGAAAGGCTTCCCAGGCTTAAGTTGTTCTGGAAGTACTTGATAGGCAGGCTCATTTGACAGGGATGTTCAAAGAAAATAGAGAATCAGATTTGGGGGGTTGGGGAGAAGAGCTTGGTTTGGGCATTTTAAGCTTACTGAGCTTTAAATGCCTATGGAACATCCATGTAGCAATACGCATGGACATTATAATATAGATATCTGGAGTTCAAGGGAAACTCTGGAAATAAAAATCTAGAAGTCATATACATACAAAATGGCATTAAGGCCATCAGAGTTGATGAGTTCACCCATAGAGAATAGGTGGAAATAAGAGAGCTAAGGTCTGAACATCAATATGTAAGTGACTGGCAGAGGGAAGAGCCTGAAAAAGAAATAGATCTGTGAGAAAGCTGAGTGGTACAACATAGAAAGTCCCACACAAGCAAACTAATAGTACTGCTGAGCCAAGAGATTTAGAAATAAACAGGTGGAAGTTGTCTTAACAATTGTGGCTGTGGTAAAGATCATCACATTTCTTTCTTTTAAAAAGCACATGGAAAAGAACCAGGGAGTGAAGTCAGGAAAGGCTTCATCCTGAAGGAGAAACATTAAGTAAACTCTAAAACAAGGCCTAGAGAAAGGGCAAAAGCAAGCTCTTGATGTTTGACCTTTATGCTATATGCCATGAGAAGATTTTAAGCAGAAAATGATATGAGCAAGATTTAAATTTTAGAAAAGTCACTCTACAAAGCAACTGAAAATGGATTAGAAGGAATATGATCTATGATCCCGGCCATGAGTAATGAGGGCTTGTATTAAGGCACTGACAAAAGGAATGGGGAAGAGACATAAGAGATATTTAAAAGACAGAACTGGCAGAATCTGATGGCTATGTGGGATGGGGAGCACAGTAAGGAAGATGGAAAACTTAAAAAGACATCATCAAAGACATGAAAAGGCACGTCACAGAAAGATATTAACACATATTTAACAAATGACTCATATCCAGAACATTTAAATTCTTATATATCATTAAGGAGAAAGACAACTCAAGAGAAAAGTAGGCAAATGACTTCCACTAGTAATTCACAACAGCAAATACATGAGTAATACATAAACTGCCAATAAACACTCAACCTCATTAGCCATCAATGAAGTAGATCTTTAAGAATGGTTAAAATTGTGAAGACTGACAACAGTGTTGATAAGAAGGTGAAACAGCAGGAACTATCTTACACTCTGCTAACTGGAATATATATTGAAAGAAACCACTCTCAAAACTATATAATATTATCTATGAAAATCAAACATAGGCATACCATATGATCCAGCACTTTTACTCCTAGCTACATACCCAAATGAAGTACCTACATACATAAACAATAAATCATACATAAAAACGATCAGAGCAGCATTATTCATAACAAAATTTACTCAAACAAGATTTGCCCAAATAACTAGCAATGGTTGCACACATAAATAAATTGTACTATAACCATACAATAGAATACAAAACAGTAATGAAAATAAATTACAGTGAATAACATGGATGAATACCACAAACAATAGTGAACAGAGTTCCTGCCAAGATGGAGGCATAGTTAGATATGCTTTGTTTTCTCTCACAACCAGAAGAAAGATAACCACTGATTTAAAAACAAACAAACAAAAAAAAACAACCAGAACTGCCAAAAAATAGAATTATATAGAAATCCAACAACAAAGGAGTTAAAGAAGAAACATCCTTCCAGGCTAGTAGGTGGGGGAGAGACCAGCAGCGGGGTAGGGGGAGCCGGGGATGATGCATGGCAAGTCGGTGGCTGGCAGACCAAGTGGTACCACATTTGCATGCAGATAAGCCAGGAGGAACAACTGGGGAGTGAGAGAGACCACACAACCCATGATTCCAGAGCCGGGAAACAAAGCTTTAAAACCTCTGGCTGTAAAAATCTGTAGGGGTTGCAGCAGCAGGAGAAACTGGGTCCAGTCTCACAGGGGAGTCCATTGAAAGGGCCCAAAGGGACCTAAAACATACACAAGCCCATTTGCCCAGGAATGAACACCAAAAGGACCCAATTTGCTTGTGAGTAGTGGAGGAAGTGACTGAGCAACAAAGTGGGTTACTCCACCCTGGCAAATACCTAAGGCCCCTTTACAACGTAACAGGTGCACCAAGACAAAGAAATATGGCCCAGATGAAAGAACAAATCAAAACTCCAGAAAAAGAACTAAGTGAAAAGGAGACAGTCAACCTATCAGATGCACACAGTTCAAAAACACTGGTAATCAGGATGCTCACAGAAATGATTAAGTGTGGACACAAAACAAAGGAAGAAGTGAAGGCTATACAAAGTGAAATAAAGAAAGATACACAGGGAACCAATAGTGATGGGAAGGAAACCAGGTCTTAATCAAAGATTTGGAAAAGGAGGAAGAAATAGAGCTGGAACAGAATGAAGAAGCAATTCAAAAAATTGAAAAGAGGCTTAGGAACCTATGGGACAACTTTAAATGTTCCAATATCTGAATCATAGGGGTGCCAGAAGGAGAAGAGGAAGAGCAAGAAATTGAAAACTTACTTGAAAAAATGGAGAACTTCCCCAGTCTGGCAAAGGAAACAGACATGCAAATCCAGGAAGCTCAGAGAGTCCCAAAGAAGCTGGACTCAAGTAGAAACACACTAAGACACATCATAATTACATTATCCAAGATTAAAGAGGAGAGAGAATCTTAAAAGTAGCAAGAGAAGAGTTACCTGCAAGGGAGTGCCCATAAGACTATCAGCTGATTTCTCAAAAGAAACCTTACAGGCAAGAAGGGGCTGGAAAGAAGTATTCCAAGTCATGAAAGGCAAGGGCCTACATCCAAGATTGCTCTATCCAGCAAAGCTATTATTTAGAATAGAAGGGCAGATAAAATGCTTCCCAGATAAGGTCAGGTTAAAGGAGTTCATCATCACCAAGCCCTTATTATATGAAATGTTAAAGGAACTTATCTAAGAAAAAGAAGATCAAAACTATGAACAGTAAAATGACAACAAACTCACAGTTATTAACAACTGAACTAAAACAAAAACAAAGCAAACAATTAGAACAAGAACAGAATCACAGAAATGAAAATCACATGGAAGGTTATCAGTGGGGAGGGGAAGGGGGGAAAAGGTACAGGGAATAAGAAGCATATATGGTAGGTACAAAATAGACGGGGAGAGTTAAGAATAATATAGGGAATGGAGAAGCCATATGTATGAAGAATTTATATGTACGACCCATGGACATGAACTAAGGGGTACTGCTGGAGGGAGGGTACAGGGCAGAGGGGGATAAAGGGAAGGGAAAAAATGGGACAATTATAATAGCATAATCAAGAAAATATACTTAAAAATAATGAACAAAAGAACAGATACAAAGGAATATACAGGGTGGGTTTATTATCTCCCATACAAACCGCCCACCCCTGTACACTGTATCAGTTTATTTACATAAAGTTCAAAAACAGTTCTGCGTTGTTATAAGTCAGGATAGTGGTTACTTTAGGAAGAAAGGAAGAGGTAGTGAATTAGAAAAAGACTTGTGAGGTGCTGGTAACATTCTTTTTCTTGACCTGGATGGTGGTTTCATATGTTAATTAGGTAATAATTAATAATTAAGGTATTGACTTACAATCTGTATGCCTTTCTTTATATGTATTTTAGTTAGAAAGTTAAATTTAAATTAGTAAACATCTATAGTGTGGCACCTTTGGAATATATTCTATCAGAAATACCAATGATGATTTGGACACGGGAGTTTGGGATGTAGGATAGAGAATAGACTAGAGGCAGATTTAAAAGACATCAAGGTGCAGATGATAACTGCTAGCATCCAATGAAAAGGTGGAGTGAGAGTAAGTGGAGGGGAGTGGAGAAGTGAGATGAAGTCTGAGACAGAGGAATATCAACATTTAGAAACAAGGGGCGAGGGGTGGGGCGAGTAAGGAGACCAGAAAGGACCAGTCTGAAAGAAAACAGAACCAAGAGAAGTGAAAACACGAGAATTTCAAGGAGCAGAGGAATCAATAATGTTGGGAAGATAAAGTATCTAGTGGCTTCTACAATTGAGAAATAGTTGGAAACCCTACTAAGAGTACACCCTTTTCAGTGACAACATAAAAACTAAACTCATAGAAACCAACAAAATGCCATGAAGGGACAGAGACCAAACAGGAGATAGTTAAAAAAAAAAAAGGCAAACAGTTTTGATGTGTTCAAAGTATTTAAGATGAGAAAGACTAAATGTATTTAAAATATGGAAGAGACAACACATGGTCAGAGATTCAAGAAACAAGAAATAACAGGAACATACGGAGTAAGGTTTAGAGATGCACTGTTCAATTCAGTAGGCACTACAAGACATAACTGGTTAAATTTAATATAAAATTAAATTAATTCCTGTCACACTAGCTACATTTCAAATGTCCAATAGTCACATGTGGTTAGTGGCTACAGTATTAAACATATGAATACAGAACAATTCCACCATTACAAAAAGGTCTATTGGATAACACTGGTTTAAAGAGGATGAACTATCCTCCTTAAAGTTTTTGACAACAAACTCAGTTATTAACAACTGAACTAAAATTACTCACAGTAATACAGTAATTACTCACAGTAATAACTGTGAGTTTGTTGAGTTTTTTTTTTCAATTTTATTTTTTTCAAGGATGATTTTTTTAATTAAATGTATTGGGGTGACACTGGTTAATAAGATTATATTGGTTTCAAATGTACATTTCTAAGATACATGGCCTTCAATATTGCATTGTGTGACTACCACCCAAAGTCAAACCATCTTCTATCACCATATATATGACCCCCTTGACCTTTTACTACTCCTACCACTCCCCTTCTCAAAAGAGGATAAATTATGAAGCATGGGTAAAGGGACTGGTCTTGGCAGTACAGTATTTAAAGCATGGGTAAAGGGACTAGCCTTAACAGTATAGTGATATAGATGCATACTCTTTGTAGATGGAAAGCATAAACAGGGAAAAGTCGAGGGTGCTAACTTATGATATCTTCATTATTTCTGGAAACTAAGAAGTAAAATCCCCTGCTAAAAGTGGGGCAAGGGATTGGTTAGATAGACCAGGAGAAAGTGATAACTGACTGAGAAAACTGAGAGGTGAGATTGGCTGGGTCCAAGAATGGAGTTAACAAAAACCACTCTCCTATCAAAATGGAAAATGGATACACATTCCTCATGAAAGAAAGAATCAGAAAGTATGTATTAACACAGAGAATAAATTCAAAACACAAGAGAAAAGTTGGAGTCTCTGCAGAATGGCCTCTATGTTTTCACTAAAATAGAAGGCAATGTCACTTGCTTAACGAAAAGTAGATAGGTTTGGGCATCTACAGAGAGCAGAAAAAGTCTGGAAGCCTCTAAGTGTAAGGTGATAGGAAATCAATTAGTACTGGAAAAGAAAACTGTCAATCGACCCTAACCACAAAGTCAAGATCTGAAAGAATCAATCTGTATTACTTCCAATAAAAATGGTTATATAAGTTTTCTTAACACCTCTGAAATCTTGGACTGACAAAATCAGAGAACTACAGACTGCCAAGGTAAACTAAAGGGAAAGGTCCACGAGAATGCAAATATTTCTAAAATGGTTGGCCACAAAGTTAAGGGCATCATAAGCAGAAGAGGCTGACAAACTGAAAGTGTAAGAAGCTTTGGTACCGTGGAAATACTGATGAATCGTAAATAAAGGTCCAGCAGGAAGTAGAAGAATTGGAAAAGTGGGAGAAATGGGGATTGTGGGCAGCAAAGGAACTTCAGAGTTCATAATTTCCTAACTATAAAGTTTCAGCTAATTAAAAAGCTCAAATGGCAAATGTGCATGGACTCTTTAATATTCAGTAAGCACTATTCTAGACACTTGAAGGTTCAGTGGTGAAAAGGCAGACCAAGGCCCACTTTCATAATTTACATTCTAGTTGAGTGCAGAGGAGAGTCAAATTGAAGACAATAAACTTAGGAAGTCAAAAAGCTGGGAAAACATGATTGTAAAAAGAATCTTATGAATGTGTTAAGTCAACAAAAATAATGACTGTTCCCAAGATGAGAATGGAAAGATTTGCAAAATTTTTCTAAAGTTTTAAAGAAAAGAGTATTGGTAAATGACAGCCCCGACCCCCCATACCAAAAAAAAAGCAGAGATCATGGTATTAGTAGATGGGAAGAACTTATTATCAAAAGAATTTACTTAATAAAGAAATAACAATCATCTTAGAAGCTGTAAAGGTCAAATAATGTATCAACTCTTCTTGAGTATCTCTCAGCCCCTTTTAAAAAGAGTGGCAAGAGTATAGAAAAGTAACTCTACTTAGGAGGATATGGACACAATTCAATGTAATGACCTACTAGTGGTAGACTAATGGTACTACTTTCACAGATCAAGTTCATTACATTACTTAAGCAGTCTGGTTAAAAAAGAACAAAGTTGGGTTCACATGAAAACAATCCTATGTAACTGGCAATCATGGAAAAGATGCAGAAGCCTATTAATAAAAAGCTATAAGGCTGAGGGGGAACAGTGTCATAATTCAAACTAACTTACCATAATTTACACATATTAGCTATAGTGAAGTAATTAATCTGCAACTACTTCTGAGAGATAGATTAGGTCATATTTAAGGATGCAAACATAGGAGGATGAAGAGAAGATAAACTTTAAGAAATGAAATTGTTATCCTTTAGCACAGGAAATGTCTTAAATTAAAACTGTATTATCTCTCTTCAAACATGTGTCTTTATCATCTAAAACTAGGCAATCAAGTTCCTAATGACATAAAATCCTATTTCAAGTCATACATAAGAAATCTCCAGCAAAATTGTCCCTATATTAGGTTCCCTGCAATATTACTGCTGTTAATGTTTTTTAATATGATCAAGACTTTATTTTACAATATATACTATCTATTCCAATCCAAAATAACTGAAGGTCATTCAAATCTGTTCATTAGAGCAGGGTAGGGGGTAGGTGATTTAGACAAACTGGCTGCCTGATTACTTGGGAACTGTGTAGCCATTCACTTTAACTCAATTGTTCTGGTACTTATCACATGACTATAGTCTTAGACCTTGCCTACTCACTACACAAAACAATTTACTGATTATTCCCAGTAATGACAACTTTAAGTTTATACACTCTTGATATTTACAATGTGATAATAAAATAAGTTGAAAAGCAGTTTGTTAAGTCACTGATCCAAACAGACTGAAATCATATAGAAACAGATAGTTTTCAGCAACGTATCGCAGTGCAGCCATATTTCCTTAACCTAAACACTTCACACTGAAGATGTTTATTCTTTGATATCGCAGGACCAAGCATAAAAAATGATAAACTTTTTTCAGATATCAAAATAAAATTGAATCCAAAGAGAAATACTATTTCTGACAAATGATCATGATTCTTAAAAACTAATTGATAATTTGGGGGGGGCACAGTTCAGTGTAATTTGGGGAAGAGTAACAGTGCTTTGAGGATTAGTCATTTGAATTGATCTGCAAGCAAAAATAGTGGTTTAAATAAACTGTCTAGGTTACAACATAACCTGTGAGGTTTGTGAAGTTTTCTTTGTTGACCAAATAGCACTGCTAATCAGTAATTGTGTGATTTTAGAATATGGCTAACTATACTGTTAAGAGCCTAAAAAATTACAACGCCAGATCTTTCTCATTCTCAAAATATTATAATGAGCTTGAAAATCAGAAATCTAAACCTGAAATGTGCTGGGGTGATTTCAGGCAATGAAGAGATATTCATAACATTGTCCAAATAAAACTCTACAAGATGGTTTTAATTACCTTTTATCACAAAGATAAAATAAGAATAATTATTAACATAATTTTTAAAAATCCACGTAAAGAGAAGCAATATGCAATATAATTACTGTTTCTATACCTGTCCAAGCCTTGCCCTTACCTTACTGTTCTCATAGCTATATAATCTGTTCCCACAGCTTATAAAACAAAAAGTTCGTAGCAAGTGACTTCCCACAGTGTTAAACACAGCAGCCAGGGTTAACCTCTTAAAAGGTAAGTCTGAGCATGTCACTCAGCTGCTCTAACCCCTCTACCCAGTCCAGAGACTTCCACCTCAGATTCAATGCCAAATGGCCAGCAAGGCCCTATGTGATCTGCATCCTCCCGCCCCCACGCATATACACACAATAACTCTCTGACCTCATCTCTTATTGCTCTTTCCTTTTCACACTCTACTCCAGCTTCCTTGCTTACTTCTTCTTTTCAAGTCAGATGTTCCAGTCACACGGCCTTTGCAGCACTTGCTTTCCTTCTATCTGGAATTCTTTTCCCTACAACCTTCAGATCTCTACTGAAAGTCATCTCAGTAAGGATTTCTTTGACCACTCCATCTAGCATTTCAAAACAACTCAGCAACTACAATAATTCATATCCCCCTTCCTTGCTTTATCTTTTCCTCTAATTATTTTCACATACTTAACATATTGTGTACAGGTGTATCTTACTATTTATCCCCCACTAAATGTTAACTCGATAAAGGTTCTTTCTATCTGTTAGTTCAGGACTGCAGTCCTGGTACTAATAACAGTGCCTAGTATACAGTACACCCTGAGTGTTGTTCAATACATTAAATTACCTTGCAGAATTAGAAATAATAAGAAAAACAGTATCTTATAAAGAAGTGAGTTGGTATGAGCCTGTTAAAGCTATGAGCATCTTAATAATATAAAAATGTTCTGTTTACCAAATAATCTCACAAAGTAATTTCATGGCCTCAATAACTAGGACTTCGGCCACAGCAACCCACTTCCATTCACTTTCTCAAAAGTAGGAGAAAATTTGTGGCAGGAGGTACTGAGATTGTACCTTGTGTCATCTGTTGCTTCAGGTTGCCATAAGCACCATGTTGAGATCTCTTTTACAATCACCAGATGGCAGCATTCAGGCAAATACACAATAGATGCTCTCAAAACAAGCAGACTGTTGAGTAGCATTCTGAGCTGAGCTTTTGGAAATAACTTTTGAAACAAGGGTACAAAAGTAAAAATTTTATCCAGAGATCTCTACTGTGTGAGGTTTATGCCATGAAAGAAAATACTTTTTAGACACAATCATTTAGAATATCTTAAATATTATGACACTTTCTAGTTATCCATATACATCATCTGAGGTATTCCAATCTTTTTTCTTTTTTTTTTTTTCATTTTTTCACCCAAGACTTGCCTTGAATTTTTCCCCATTACATACTTGTCATTGTCTCTATAGTCTAATGTCTTCTGAGGAATTCAAACCCACCTTTATGCTGTCTCTATTCTTAAACACTGACATAAAGGATAGTCAAGAATCTGTTTTGCTTATGTAATATTTCCAGTCATTCCAAGACTGAATTGAATAATAAAGTCATTTTGTAGGCTATATCAGGCAACAAAGATATGCAATTTTTTAAAAAGCTACAAATTTTCTTGAGTTTTACTGCTACTGGAAATAACTGAGACAAGTTAACATAGCCAATATTAGGAATATGAAAGAAACACATAATTCACATAAGACTCCCTATCATACTCAAACATGCACTAAGCAATAACAATTGGTCAGATCATTCTTCCTTAGAGTTAATTACAAAATATCTATAGAGTATTATACAAAGACTATTTAAAAACTTTGGTTCAAGTGTAATTATTACAACTATTTATTTTTAATTAAATGCTATACCACAAAAGGACAAATATTGTATAATTCCACTGTAGTAAATTCATATACATAAAAAGTAGAATAGAGGTTACCAGAAGCTGGAAGCAAGGGGAGAATGGAGAGTTACTGTTTAAAGAGTAAAGACTTTGGGACCTGGCTGGTGTGGTTCAGTGTATTAAGCGCTGGCCTGTAAACCAAAAGGCTGCCCATTGGATTCCCACTCAGAACAGATGCGTGGGTTGTGAGCCAGGTCCCCAGTAGGGGGTGTGCGACAGACAACCACACATTGATGTTTCTTTCCACTCTTCCTCCCTTCCCCTTTCTCTAAAAATAAATAAATAAAACCTTTAAAAAAAAGAAATTAATATACAGCAAAATCATGCTTAGCCTCAAATAGGTTTATCACTAAGTAGCTCAAAGCCTCTCCTCCAAGATTCAATAATTTCAGGGGAGGTGAACTTGGGTAGGATTTAATCTCTTTAAATTCTTTAGCACCCTATGTACTATCAAGCAATCTATTGCTCCTTATTAAACATATTTGTAGGATAATCTTTTCCTTGACCATATATAGTTACAAAATATATGACATGAATTGCCTGGAAAAGAGTCCATTTTCCATTATTTATTGTCTACAATAAGGTAACCTTGTATAATTTTAATCAGTTCCAACACAACCCATTAGGCATTACAAAGCCTCAATAGGGGTACTAAATTGAACTCAATTTTATTATGATGAGTTCATTCAATTACTTCCACAATTAGATATAATAACAAGATTACTGGTGAAAGTTAATGGTATAATTAGATCAGTAATGCTGAATTTCAATTTACATTTTTACTATGCATATAGATTACTATAATATTTACCCATATTTTGCTGTGTACAATATGCACTTTTTGGCCAAAATTTCTGATGGAAAAAATAAGGATGCACATTATATATGGGTCTGGAAAAATAGTACTAATTCCATATCTATATGAATGTTTTTAATTCTTTTATTTATGCTTATGCATTAAAAGTGTAACTCTAGTAAGCAATAACAATTTCGGTATGCAAAATAATACCCTGGAATATGATAATCTGTTTTGTTTCTAAATATAAATTAAAAATTGCATTAAGAAATTAAAACAAAAGCTTTTTTTCCTGAAAGTTTGGGGAAAACATGGGTGCACATTATAGATGGGAGAGCATTATACATGGCAAAATATGGTAGATGAGAAAGGAATCATCTGTCAAGACACTATAACAATTTTCTAGCTCCTTAGCAGAGGTGACATCAAAAATTATAGTATACATATTTTTTTAATTTAAATACTATGCTAAGAAACTGCAGTTAACTTTCTTTCATACCAGTTATTTGAAAACCCCGCGTAATTTGTCAGTCCTGTATAATTTTCTTCATTCATCCAAATATGATACTGCTAAGTTATTACTGTCTCTCCTTTCCTTTGTGCTCCTTTCCTTTCTATTTCAGTTTCTTTCATATACCTATGACTCTCCCCATATGCAATCTTCTATATGGACCTCTAGTCTTTGTTTTTTTTCTACACATTGCTATCAGAGTAATACTCCTAAAATACTATTTTTTTAAAGCAGCTACTTGCCTGGCTCAAAAATTACACAACATATGCCAATTGCCAACTCCCACAGGCCATTACTCAATTCCCTCCACATATACTAAACTACTTTTCTCACACCTTCTTCCTCTAATCCCAGTACACTCACTTGTCTTCAGAAGATCATACTGCTTGCTCTTTCCCTAGGTTGTTCTACCCCTCCCTCAGTCCTTTGTATCCTGGTCTCTAAGAATCAGCTCAGAAGAACTTAGACACAGACTAGGTTCTGCCACTTACGGCATCACTTTAGCCAAATTACTGAACCTCTTTGATGTGAAATAGTACAACATACATACGTACCTTCTATGTTCTTGTGAAAATTAAATGGGATAAAGTTATGGAACCATAGCTCAAAAGAAGCACCTATAAATACTGGTTTCCTATATCCCTGTTCTAAACTATCCTTCAAAGCTTATCTTTGTTAAGTAATCAGCTGCCACTTTTCAAATCAGGGAAAGGTTTTGTTTTGTGTTGTTTTACATCAAAAGAAAAAAGTAAGATGATTAAAATTTTCCATGGACTAATAGATTTTCTATATATGTTATTTACATGACTGCATTAAGATTTTTTAAATATACTTTATTGATTATGCTATTATAGTTATCCCACTACCCCCTCCTCACTCCTCTCCACCCTGCACACCCTCTCCCACCCACATTCCCCCCTTTAGTTCATGTCCATGTGTCATAAGTTCTTTAGCTTCTACATTTCCCATACTATTCTTGCCCTCCCACTGTCTATTTTCTACCTACCATACATGCTACTTACTCTCCGTACCTTTCCCCCTCTCTCCTCCTCCCACTCCCCTGTTGCTAACCCTCCGTGTGACCTCCATTTCTGTGGTTCTGCTCCTGTTCTAGTTGTTTGCTTAGTTTGTTTTTGTTTTAGGTGTGGTTGTTGATAATTGTGAGTTTGCTGTCCTTTTACTATACATGTTTTTTATCTTCTTTTTCTTAGATAAGTCCCTTTAACATTTCATAAAATAAGGGCTTGGTGATGATGAACTCCCTTAACTTGACCTTATATGAGAAGCACTTTATGTGCCCTTCCATTCTAAATGAAAGCTTTGCTAGATATAGCAATCTGGGATGTAGGTCCTTGCCTTTAATGACTTGGAATACTTCTTTCCAGCCCCTTCTTGCCTGTAAGGTCTCTTTTGAGAAATCAGCTGACAGTCTGATGGGAACTCCTTTGTAGGTTACTGTCTCCTTATCTCTTGCTGTTTCTAGGATCCTCTCCTTCATTTTTACCTTGGCTAGTGTAATTATGATGTGCCTTGGTGTGTTCCTTCTTGGGTCCAACTTCTTTGGGACTCTCTGAGCTTCCTGGACTTCCTGGAAGTCTATTTCCTTTGCCAGAATGGGGAAGTTCTTTACTATTTGTTCAAATAACTTTTCCACTTGTTGCTCTTCTTCTCCTTCTGGTACCCCTGTAATTCAGATGTTGGAACGTTTAAAGATGTCCTGGAGGTTCCTAAGACTCTCCTCATTTTTTTGAATTCATATTTCTTCATTCTTTTCTGGTTGTATGTTTTTTCCTTCCTTCTGGTCCACTCCATTGATGTGAGACCCAGCTTTCATTCCATCACTTTTGGTTCCCTGTGCATTTTTCTTCATTTCACTTATTGTAGCCTTCATTTTTTCATCTAATTTGTGACCAAAGTCAACCAATTCTGTAAGCATCCCGATCACCAGTGCTTTGAAGTGTGCATCTGATAGGTTGGCTATCTCTCAGTTGCTTAAAAGTATTGGTTCTGGGGCTTTCATTTGTTCTTCTGTTTCAGCCATCTTTTTTTTCCCTTTGGTCTGGTCACGCCTGTTAGTATGAGGGGTGGAGCCTTAGGTGTTCACCAGGGCGGGTCAACCCAGTCACTGGGTTGTGTCGCTTATGTGGGGGCGGGGTCTGAGAGGGAACCATGGTGCTTGGTCCGCTCTCTGTCAGACCTCGGTCCCTTCCGCCGCTTTCTCCAGCAAACTGGACCCCTCTGGTGCCAATTCCCATGTGGGTGGACTTGTGCACCCCGTGGGACTTCCCAACAATCTCTCCTATGAGGCTAGGAATCTCTCTCTGCACCTCAACCCCCACAGGTATTTTCAATCAGTGTCCCAAGGCTCTATTTCCCAGTGCTGTGATCCTGGGTTGTGCGAAGTACCTTGCTTCACAATCGCCACCTCGCTGGGTCTGCCAGTTGCCACCCCTCGGCTGGGGTCTGCCAGCTGCCACTTGCATGCCCAGGGTCCGCCTGCTGTGGTCTTGTGTGCCCCGGATGCCTTACACGCCCAGTCCCAATGCTCTATAGTCTGCGCCACAATCCGTGCCCTAGGCCCGGCTGCCTGACTCTGCCCCTCCTACCAGTCTGGATGAACATGTCTATTTTAACTCCTTGGTTGTCCAACTTCCATGCAGTTCAATTTTCTGTCAGTTCTGGTTGTTATTCTGTTTCTAAAATGTTGCTGTCCCTATCTTGGTTGTGTAAGGAGGCACAGTGTGTCTACCTATGCCTCCATCTTGGCCGAAAATCAGATTTTTTACGTCTTTTTGTACATACATATTTACCACACTGCACACTACCCACTTTATTATTTTTTTAAGATTTTATTTATTTTTAGAGAGAGGGGAAGGGAGAAAGAAAGAAAGAAAACTCAATGTGTGAGAAACAGAGATTGGCTGTCATGCCCCAAACTGGCAGCCTGTAACCCAGGCATATACCCCAACTGGGAATAGAATTGGTGACACTTTGCCTTGTGGGGTGACGCCCAACCCACTTAGCCACACCAGTCAGGGCACGTTACCCACTTTAAGGAAAAATTCTTCAGTGGTACTTGAGTACAAAAGCATTAACAAAGAATATTTTCTATGCTAAAAATACACAGTGGGGCAAAAGTTGGTTTACAATTGTTTGTATGGAAAATAAAACAATTAATAAATAATAATACAAGAACAAATTGTCTTTCACATAGTTACAACTGTAAGCCTACCTTCGTCCCACCCTGTATATGAAAGTGATGGTTTAGAAGGAGCAAGATCTTCAACAAAACTTTAATGTTTACATTTTTAAGAGATTGTAATTGTGTGATTATTGTGGCCAAGGTCAAAGTAACACTTGAACAAATTGAAAAATATCATCATTTCCTCAAGACCTACCAAAAATAATAACTAATGCATACCTGATAGGAAGTATATTTTTCTGTTACTATTATAATCATGATGTTTGGAACTGGAAGTAATCTTTAAAAACCATTATATATTTATTTTACCAAAGACAAAAATCATTGTCAAAGACTATATATGACTAGTAAAGTGATTAAAGGTATTTAAATTCAGGTAGACATTCTGACTACAAGTCCAATACTCTAAACAGCTTCAACTCAGTCACTCAATGAAACAAACTATAGATAAAAACTTTTTTTAGAACTTACGCACTGTATTTACCTGATTGAAAGCTTTCTTATGGTACATACAATTTTTCACAGTTGATTTCAACTTTGTTCACACTGACTTCAGTGCATTGTATTTGGGTTTCTGTATTCAAGACTCTGCTCAATTGCTGCTGTTACTGTCGGTTTGTTTTCTTTCAGGATCAAGGTTGGTACTTTCATATCAAATCTTACATTTAATTCCCTCTCAGGCAGTTTTTTCTTGGATTCTTAGCTTTGCATAATTATACTTACAATGGAGCCAACATCCTAAAGTCACCAAGATAAATCACCCTACTCTGATGTAACATGATCTTTTAATTCTACTAGTTAACAAAAAATGTCAAAGGCCAGCCACAACAGATTCTAACACAATACCAAGTCTCATGTACAGGGAATGTTCTCAGCATCTAAAATTTGTAGGAGTCGCCCTGGCTGATGTGGCTTAGTGGATTGAGCACCAGCCTGCAAACCGAAAGGTCATCAGTTTGACTCCTGGTCAGGGCAGATGGATAGTTTGTTTAGTTTTTCTGTAAAAGACAAGACACATTTTTCATTTTCACCAATAACTTTATTGATTTGGAAATTTTGAGCATGTCAGCTATCTCCCATGACTGACTTCTAGTGCGTGGAGGCCAGAGGTGCTGCTAAACATCTTCCAATGCATAAGACAGCCCCACAGCTAAGAATTATTTGGCAAAGATGTCAATGTACAAAGAAACTTTGCAAACCACTTTTTTTAAAAGGATTTTATTTATTTATTTTTTGAGAAGGGAAAGAAGGGAGAAAGAGAGAGAGAGAAACATCGATGTGTGGTTGCCTCTCATGTGGCCCCCACTGGGGACCTGGCCCACAACCCAGGCATGTGCCCTAACTGGGAATTGAACCTGTGATGCTTTGCTTTGCAGCCTGCGCTCAATCCACTGAGCTGTGCCAGCCAAGGGCTGCAAACCACTTCTGACAACTTCAGTCATAGCACCTTTTCCACAGACTGTACAAGTCTTTTTTTTTTGCATTTCAGTTGCATTTTTATCTTTCTTGAACTAGCAAAGCATAATACGCTGAAAATGTTGCATATTTTCTTCCATCTTCAATATTAAAATGGCTGCACAAAAAATTTACCAATTTTGACAGGTTTTTAAAAAATAAACCTTATATGACAGCTGTCATAATACAATGTTAACAAAATTGTTTCTAATGAAGTTAAAGACAACTAAACACTACTAGAGCCACTGTATGGAAAAAAACTAAATGAACTTTTTGGCCAGCCCAGCAGCTTAATAAGTTGCCATATCTGCCTATCCTCAGGTCATTGTTTATAGACTGAACTGTGACCCACCCCTCTGATTCATATGTTGAAGCTCTAATCCTTGATGTGACTGTATTTGAAGACAGGGCTTTTAAGAAGTAATTAAGGTTAAGCGAGGTCACAAGGATGGTGTCCTAATAATCATACAGGATTGGTGTGTTACAAAAGGTCGAAGAGACACACCAGGGCTGTGGGTGTCCAAAGAAAGGTCATTTGAGGCACAGTAAGAAGGTAGTAATCTGCAAGACAAGAAGAGAGGCCTCAGGAAAAATAAACCTCACTGTCACCCTGTTCCTGGCATTCCAGCCTCCAGAACTGTGAGAAGGACATTTCTTCTTTTAAATCTACCCAGTCTACAGTATTCTGTTATGGGAGTCCCAGCTAAGATAGTCGTCTGCTGAAATCACGTCATTCTATTCTCATCTTCACTGTTATCTCCACATACTAATATCCATACTACTTATCATATATAAAAGCACTGAGTAAGATGCTAGAGAAACAATATGTTACAAAACTAGTTCTCTGTTGCTGAGTCTTAAAAACAGTACATATGCATTAAAAATACATTATAATACAGAGTGGCATATGTTAAGAAACAAATGCAATGAAAATACTCTAGTTAAAGGTGCTCAAATTAATCTATTCAACATAATACTTTCCTAAACTATAAAAAGCCTAAAGGGATTTTAAAAAGTAAAATCTCATCTTATTTTCATATAAAGTTTTAATTAATAGCCAAAACCATTTCTTTATACGTGGATTTAAGCAGTTTCACCAAACTGTGGGCAAGAATAAAAAGCTATTTTTTCTCTAAAAATTACTGTCGCATTTTATAGTATAGATACTTTACTAGTAGTCTTGAAAATAAGAACCCTAAATTTCAAGGTCTCATATTATCTTCTTCAATTCAACAGACAGTAAATAAATGAAAGAACTTTTGTTCTAGAAATATCTATTTGCAATGCTGATCAACAGTTAAAAATCAGTACTTCTCTAAGGAGTCTCCAAAGTCCTCTGAGAAAATGTCTCTCTTCCTGAAGAATAGAAAGACTTTTTTTAAACCAATGTAATAATTTCAGGTAGCTACCAGTACCTTATCTTCCCTTTACTAACCTAATACTGTACAAAAACACAAGTGCACACATAGACTTTAAACTGACATTACATCAAATTAAAATTTCTTTCAGACTTAAATATATTTCATCTTCAATATTACCTCCGTAAGCACACAAATAAAGCCTTAAAGTGTTTAACAAGTTTAAAGCCTGAGGACACTAGCTTTTCAAAATAAAAAGAGAGTGTCATGAGGGTGGAGCACATAGTGACGTAATGCTCAAGGAGGAAAGCCCTGACAAGTGCGGCCGGCACACACACAATGAGGTATCAGGAAAGCTGGGCTGAAGCAGCCAGCTTGGTTTCATGTTGCAAATTTTTGGCAGACATTAAATTCCTTCTGATGTTTTCCTAGCCACCACATTTATCTATGTAATGTCACCAGATCTGGGGAGGGAGGGAGGGAGGGAGGTTGAGAAGAGGGGGAAGAGGAGAAAAACTGTTTTACAGGCTGCCAGCCCCTCCGCACATGCTGTTACTATACAAAGGATGTCTAGAAAGCCGATGTGCTGCACAGATCCAAACGCTGCATGCAACCACACACGCGCACACAGAACAACTGCAGAAAAGGGAAGTGCCTTTGGAAAGAAGAAAACCTATAATTAATATCTTGATTCACAAGCAAAGGCTCCCTTCTGAAATCGATTTTAATTCTCAGGGTGCGAGAGTGACGAGAGGAGGATGAATTCTACTCTCAGGGGGAAATAACTAGCATTCTGCAAACCATCCTGAGCTGGTCTGGTCCATGCCAACTACAAGCATGTGCTAACAGAGAAATAAACCAATAATATCTCTGAGAAGCAAAAGTATCCTATCAAATAACAATCACCTTATAAATATCTAATGTACACTCTGCCAAGGACTATAGGGAATAAAAAATGAATTTTAAGAAACTGTTCAGGTACCCTAGCAATGTAAGTTTTCATTTGTACATAGTAATATTTACTATTCTTAGCACTCTTGTGAGTGTGTGTGACCAACAGTAATACTGAAACAAAAACTGTAACTAGAATGCATAAGTAGAGATCAGAAATCATAGCTCATAAAAACAGGACTATTAGGTTCTATAAATGGACACTCCACCTCCATAACAGATTATATGAGTTACTACTACTACCAAAGGTAAGACATAAAAATGCCTGAGCATTTATTTAACCTGAGAAACCAGACAGTTTATTCAGTTCTAAAACCAAAGATGCTTTTTCAAGATAAAAATGCTGTATCTCCAAAAACAGCATATAATCTGTCCCTAAGAATGCATCATAAGAAACAAACAGGAAATATCAGGAGTTATAAATAACTTTGTTCCACACTGACATAGTTTACACTTACAAAATATAGTAGTAGCTTCAACCGAAAGTAGTGTTTAGGGCTCCCTTCAGATTAAATTTAACAACCAACTAGTGAAGGAGAGAGAGTCTGATGGAAGGAAAGCTACCCAAGTTCTGTAGGCCTCATTTTCCAACTGTGGGCAAATAATCTAACCTTTCATGGTTTTTCATTTGTAGAATGAAAATATTTGACATGAGTATCTCTAAAGTCTCTTTCAGTTCTTAATTTCTAAAATTATAGGTATTTTAAATGCAAAACAGGATTTCCCACTTTCAAGGGGTTCATAATCTAGTTAAGGGTAATCATTAAATGAATTAGCAAATAAGTAAGGTAGTGACTGGTCCAGAGTAGTTACTTAAAAAGTGTGTAGACTATGTTTAATGAGACACTAAACCATAAAGACTAAGAAACTAAAAGAGTTAAAGTTGAAATAACTTCAAAATTGAGCAAAGATTTCTTCTGGGACTAGGAGGTTCACTAGGATTCGAATTCTTAACTTCATAATTGCCACCAATTAATTCAAATTCCATGTAGTCATTATCTCATTATCCTCATTCTATGGATAAGAAAAAGCATGTTAAGCATTAAGGAAGGCCTAAAAGATATTAAACATTAATGACATAAAGCACACATTTGCAATTTTTTTATTACTTAACCAAAATATTCCTCAGCCTAGTATGATTGATTTATAGAGAGAGAAACTTAATAAAAGATTAGACTAACTGTGAATATGACAAGCTTGATCGACAGTAAACCACAAAGCTCCTCTCATTATGATAATGTAAAGTTTACATTTTTAACAAAATTCCTAAAGCCTAATAAGCAAAAACAAAACCTGTCCTCAAGTGGTATTTTCTCTAATAGTGTTCTTAGAAAACAATGCTAATAAAACTTTCTGTGATGAAAATTTTCTGTATCTATGCTGTCTAATACAGTAACCACTAGCCACCTGAGGCTACTGGGTACTCGAAATGTGGCTACCATTTTTTCAAACTTAAAACACCTACATGTGGCTAATGGCAACCGTATTGGTACAGGTCTAGAAAGTCTGTATAGAGGGAAGACATTTTAAAATTGATGAACAGTCTTAAACTTGATGAATAAAGCAATATAGAAAGCAAATACAGCAATGTTTACATAGCAGCTGAAAAACTATTTTTAATATAAACTCCACAGTGCACGACTCTATGCATAGCACCCTGTGCGAGGACAGCTTTTTTACCAAGGGCCTCATGTCCTTCGTCTTTCACTTAATTCTCTGGGGGCTGAGTTTAATGGGTTGCTGAAAATACAGCTATTTACTGGTTCTCTTTCTTCCTCCAAAGAATGCAGATAACAGTAACTAGATCTGTCTGATGTGGTTAAATGAAATAAAATGCAAAAGCATAAAGTACTCTGAATTAAAATATAAAATGGTGCTGCTATTACCTTATATAGGAATAAAATTTTAGAATATTACATTTAATATTAGCTCAGAAAACATCATAGTAATTGTGATTCTCACTGAACAAATTTATATATTCTAGGTGCACATAACCTAGCAAGGGAGTGAAAAATATTTTTTAAGAAAAAGCATACCAAAAGTGTCTTCATGGAAAAGATAACATATGAGGCAGCAGCTCAAATACAACAAATATATATTTTACATTCTTCACAAAACTTTTAATGTTTTCCATTTCTCACAAAATATTCAATATTAATGAACACTGTCAAAAGCACAAAAGTCTCATTTTTAAAAAAGTACACATTTACCTAACAAAAATTAAAAACCCAATTCTAGAGTGATGTTTATCTTTATAGAATTAGTCTTGTTGCATATTGTCATACCTATTAATCTCAATCACAACACTCCTATTAACAATTCCCAGGGTGGAATTTTAAAAAGCGAGGATGAAATTCCATGGCGTGTACCTGACTATAAACCTGTGCCCTCTCCCTAATTTGAATTCAACCTTGTTTTACATAAATAAGATTTAAAACCCAATCTTTTTAAAGGTACTTATAGCCCTGATTGGTGTGGCTAAGCAGATTGAGCATGGGTCTGAAACTGAAAGGTCCCAGGTTTGGTTCTCAGTCTGGCTCCCACCCAGAGCACAAGCCAGAAGGCAAGTGATCACTGGTTCACTCATTCAACATTTCTCTTGCACATCCATGTTTCTCTCCCTCTCTTTTTCCCTCCCTTCCCCTAAATAAATAAATAAATAAATAAATAAATAAATAAATAAAATTTAAAATATATTTTATTGATTATGCTATTACAGTTGTCCCATTCCCCCCTCCTTTATTCTCCTCCACCCTGCACACACCTCCCACCCACATTACTCCCCCCTTTAGTTCATGTCCATGGGTTGTACATATAAGTTCTTTGGCTTCTCCATTTCCTATGCTATTCTTAACCTCCCCCTGTCTATTTTGTACCTACCATTTATGCTATTTACTCCTTGTACCTATTCCCCCTTTCTCTCCCTCCCCTTCTCCCACTGGTAACCCGCCCCCCCCCCCGCCATATGATCTCCACTTCTGTGATTCTATTCTTGTTCTAGTTGTTTGCTTAGTTTGTTTTTGTTTTTGTTTTTGTTTTTGTTTGGGGGCTCCAGTTGTTGATAGTTGTGACTTTGTTGTCATTTTACTGTTCATAGTTTTGATCATCTTCTTTATCTTAGATAAGCCCCTTTAACGTTTCATATAATAAGGGCTTGGTGATGATAAACTCCTTTAACTTGACCTTATCTGGGGAGCACTTTATCTGCCCTTCCATTCTAAATGAGAGCTTAGCTGGATAGAGCAATCTTGGATGTAGGTCCTTGCCTTTCAAGACTTTGAATACTTTTTTCCAGCCCCTTCTTTCCTGTAAGGTCTCTTTTGAGAAATCAGCTGATAGTCTAAAGGCAATTCCTTTGTAGGTAATTGTCTCCTTTTCTCTTGCTGCTTTTAAGATTCTTTCCTTATCCCCCAAGATTAAAATCTTGGTAAATGTAATTATGATGTGCCTTGGTATATTTCTTCTTGGGCCCAACTTCTTTGGGACTCTCTGAGCTTCCTGGACTTCCTGGAAGTCTAATAAATGAAGTTTTAAAAGCAGCCCTTCCCCAGGTCACAGATAGCTGCCCCGGGAATGTTAAAAAAAAAAAAAGGTATTTATATATGTTATTTATAAATGATAATGTATAGTAAAAAAAATTATAGCAACTGCTATTACTACTACCATCCATCTCCAAACTGCCTTCCATTCCCTGCTGTGTACTCCTGCCCCTGCCTCAGCCTCACGCCTTTGAAAAACCTATCTTAAAGCCCATCTTTCCAATCTACTCACAAATGTGTACAGCTTATATATAGGACAAACTGGCAAGAAAGTGTGAACTTATCTGGGAAATCCTTCAACACCAGAGCATAATATACTCAATAACCTTCTATTGGCAGAAGGCCAGAAGCTTGCCTTCACAAGACAAAGAATACATCACACAACCTATGTCTTCTTTGAGTGAACATTAGAGCAAAGCACATTAGTTGTTTCCTATGGGAAAGTCAAAGAGAATTAGGTTCCAATTCTAGGATTTCAACCTTATCTGTTGGGCAATTACATTTACTAATTAGGACAGATCTACAAAACCCTTGGCTCGCTGTTTATATTTAGTCCACAAAAAAAACACCCAGAGCTCTGCCTGGCTTCTTAGGCAAGTCTCTTCCCAATTCAAAGCCTTCAGGCTCAAAGTACCGCATTCTTTAACAACTGATGATCACCTACCACCCCAATACTGGGAATTCATGAGACAGGCCAGATTTACAACCATTTTCCTGGCCCTCCCTTTCACCTCAAAAATGTCCTGGTTTGAATGACAAATTATACACTCACTATAACCTTCACTATCTCAGCAGTCATTTCCAGCCAGGTTTATAAACTTCGTGTCCTACTACATGTCCAAACATTCTTGATTCTAGACCCTTCTTTGTCTTGAATTTCCCATAGTTGGTTAAGAGAGCAGCAAATACATGGATGGTCAAAAGGAAAGTGTTAGAAAGGGACAATAAGAGAAACTAAACAGAAGCCCTCGACGATAAGCATAACAGAGCAATGTGAAAATGAATGTTACTGCTTCTGCTTTAAAACACCTGGTTAGCCCTTGTCACTCAGTCCACCACACGAAGTAGCTAGAGAGAAGAGGGCTAATCAGGCTCTAGTGAGTATTGCTTCAAATAAAGACTTTAAATTTAGTTTAGACCAATGCCTACAGATAACTTTTAGAGATTATTTCTATTCAAATAAAAATTTTAATAAATATAATGATTAACACCAGAATTGATTACTATTATTTTCAAAATACTAAAAAAAAAAGCATTAAGTATGGCATCTTAATGTAGGTTCCTTGGAGCCTACTGCAGTGGCCATTATGATTCTATCTACCAACTGCTATCCCACAAGGGCACTATACCCAGGTTTGGGCCTATGGTAAAAATGCATTCTTATTCTTTCAAAAACCTCTACATGCCTAATGTAGTATACCCCATATTGTACTAGAACTGGAGCCATAATGGTCAACAACATAATGTCCCTAACTTCAAGAAATTTAGAATCTAGTGTTAAAATAAAGCAAGACAAAACCCAAATAAAGAGATGGATAAAATTAGTCTCTGTTGTAACAAGTAGTACTGTGAAGCAAATAAGGAGCTTGGAAAGAGAAGGGAATGAAGAAGGAGGTGCATGCTTTATAGAAAGAGAACCTCTCTGAGGCAGTGACATTTAAGCAGAAATCTAACAGCAGAGAAGAAGCTTTACTCCTAGAGAGGTAAATCACTGCATGCAGAAGGAACAGCTGTGCACAGGTCACGAGGAATGAATGAAAAAGCTTGGTGTATTAAGAAATTAAAGGAAGAGCAGTGCGTTACAAAACAGTACGCAAGGTTTGGATATCAATCAAGAGAGGGATTAAGGACTCCTGGTTTTCTGGCTTTGATAAGGGGTGGATTTACTGATATGGAAAAACAATGGGGGAAAAAGAGGGAAGAGGAATCAAGAGTTTTTTGTTCACATTATTTGAGTTAAGATGTTCAAGTAGCGCAGACTGAAAATTCCAGGGGTTTTCTGAACCAAGTTTGAAAATAAGATCCCACCCCGACCAGCTTAGCTCAGCCAATTTAATGCTGTGACACAAAAGGGAAAGTCACCACTTTGATTCCCAGTCAGGGCACAGGCCTGGGTTGTGGGCCAGGTTCCCAGCTGGGGGCATTTGGGATGCAACTGATAGATGCATCTTTCACACACTGATGTTTCTCTCTCTCCCTCTCTTCCCCTCCCTATCTAAAATCAAATAAAATCTTTAATAAAGAAAATAAGATCCCTTTTTTTCTTCCAGGGTCTCAAGAGTGGAAGGATCTGAGTCCTAAAACACCTGCAACCATGTTCCCAGGTATTTAAAGAGAATCTGTCTGAGATGGGAGACAATGTTATCAATTGAAAGTAGCAGAGATGAGCCCTGACTGGTGTGGCTCAGTGGACTGAGCGGAGGCCTGCGAACTGAAAAGCTGCAGGTTTGATTCCCAGTCAGGGCATATGCCTGGGTTGTAGGCCGGGTCTCCAGTTGGGGGTGTGAGAGAAACAACCAATGAGATGTATCTCTTGCACCTCGATGTTTCTCTCCCTCTCTTTCACCCTCCCTTTCCCTCTCTCTAAAAAATAAATAAATAAAATCTTAAAAAAAAAAAAAAGAAAGAAAGCAGCAAGATGAAAACAGAAACTCCAGGCAGTAATCTAATCCTTGGGTCAGTTGTCCCTAAAGTCAACTTCATCCCTACCCTTTGATCAAATGCACTAATAAATCACTCTTTTTACTCAAGTGTTTCAGTCACTTACAACTCCAGACCTGACAAACACCCACTGCATGCTGATTTGGATTTTATTTCCTATACTAAGTAAATCTATTAGGAGCCAGAAGAGAACTCAAGTCTAATTTGTTTAGTTTAGAAATTCAGAAAAGGAAACAAGTCTGCAGTGAGGAAATATAAGAAACTTCAGGGATTACAAAAGCACCAACATCGTCCAAATCCCCTTGGGTCCTGGACTAACTCTGGGGAGAACAGAAGTGTTTTAAAACAAACAAGCTGAAAAGAGAAAATAACCCAATTTAGAAAATGGGAAAATAAATGAGTAGACCCCTTCACCAAATAAGCACACAAAAGAATGCTGGACATGACTAGTCATTAGGGAAATGTCAATTAATTCACAATAAAATACCACTATATATCTCTTAGAGTAATTTTTTAAAAATGACAATTCCAAATGCTAGTAAGGATGCAGTGCAAATGAAACTCTCATATACTGCTGGTAAGAATACAGAACAATACAGCCACTATGGAAACAGTTTGGTGCTTTCTCATAAAAAGTTAAACACACCCTTACCATACAACCCAGCAAGCCCCCTCCTAGGTGTTTACCCAAATGTAATGAAAACCCAATGTACTAGGCTCAATAAGGTCCCCAAAATTATCAATTCCTAATCCTGGGAACCTGTAAATGTTAACTTATTTGGAAAAGGGTATTTGCAAATGTGATTAAGGATTCTGAGATTGGAGGTTATCCTGGATTACAAAATGGGCCCTAAATACCATCACACGTATCCTTATAAGAGAGAGACAGAGAGAAATTTAAAACACACATGCACACAGAGGAGAAAGCATAATGTAAATACGGAGGCAGATATTGGAGTGATACAGCAACAAGCCAAGAAATGCCAGGAGCCACCAGGAGCTGAAAGAAGCTGTGCAGGGAGTATGCCTCTGCCAACACCTTGATTTTGGCCCTGTGATACTGATTTCAGACTTCTGACCTCCAGACATGTAAGAAAATAAATTTCTGTTGTTTTAAGGCACCCAGTTTGGCAATTTGTTACACAGGAAACTAAAATACCTATGTTCACACAAAAACCTGTATATGAAGGTACATAGCAATCTTACTCATAATTGCCAAAACCAAAACCAACCCAAATACCCTCAACAGATAAAAAAACAGCTCTGGCTGGTATGGCTCAGTGGATTGAGTGCTGGCCTGCAAACCAAAGAGTCACCAGTTCGATTCTCAGTCAGGGCACGTGCCTGGGTTGCAGGCCAGGTCTCCAGCTGGGGGCGTGCAAGAGGCAACCACACACTGATGCTTCTCTCCCTCTCTTTCTCCTTCCCTTACCCTGTCTCTAAAAATAAATAAATAAAATCTTAAAAAAAAAAAAGAAATAAATTATGTGGTGCATCCATACAATGGAATACTACTCAGCAATTAAAAGGAACAAAATATTGATACATACAACAACATGAATGAATCTCAAATGCATTCTGTTAAATGAAAGAAACCAAACTCAAAAGGCTATATATTATTTCATTTATATGATAGTCTGGAAAATGCAAGAGTATAGGGAGAATGACAGCTCATTAGTTTGCCAGTTTAGGAAGAAGTTGGGTTTGACTACAAAAGAGTAGCATGAGGGAAGTTTATTTGAGGAGATACTGAAATTTTCAAAGATTTTACTTGCTTATTTTTAGAGGGAGGAGAAGGGAGGGAGAAAGGGAGAGAAACATCGATGTGAAAGAGAAACATCAACTGGGGACCAAACCTGCAACCCAGGCATGTGCCCTGCCTGGAAAAAGAACCAGCAACCTTTCACTTTGAGGAACGTGCCCAGTGAACTGAGCCACAGTGGCCAGGGTGGAATACTGGAATTTTTCTGTTATCTTGATTGTGGTAATGATTACACAGCCCTTTGCACTTGTCAAAACTCACAAAATTATACACCAAAAAGAACCTACTGTTGCATATAAATTTATAAATAAATGCAGTATTACAAAGTAGCTCTGACACTGTTTTTTGAATGCTCATATGAATACATGTACAATCACTCCTTTATTTAATAAACATTTAAACACTGGATACATGATTCCTTGATGCTATCTTAACCAAAGTTGCTAGTCCTTTTGTGGCTTTCATTCAAAACTGCCCCTGATATTCATTTTTTAACCCTGTTTCATGTAAACACAGGGTGGGAGGGTTGATCGTTGAACCATGTGACGGCCTTCCCAATCTCATAACATACTTACCCCTCAGAGACAAGGTAAATTTTGAAGCAGCACTAATCCTGCATAAATGATATTCTGAGCAATTTTTATAACCTCCCAGCATTTCTGTAAACATGCACTAGAAATAAAGACTGACCTGTACTACTATACTGAATTCCCACAGGTAGTCCATTTCCTTCTCTCCTTCCCCTCAGTCTTTCCCTTCAGCTCCTCCACATCTTGGTCACTAATATGGCATACGACAAAATGACCACACAAAAAAAATCTCTTCTGCCTTACCATTTTAGAAAAGTAATCGAATTTGTAATCCAATTTTGTTCAAAATTCTGTCTGTATATAAATTGCTTACATTTTGGAATAAAATGTTCCATTTAACAATGTTCTAAAAGTTGGTTAAGCCCCCCAAAATCAAGTAAGCACAATGTTACTAAAATAGTTAGATCCCCAACTACTTTTCAAGATACAAAAGAGATCTGAATTAAAGGTCTTAAAGACAGAAACATGTTCCCTCTATGACCTCATTCCCTAAAAACTGTGTGTAGGGGGAGGGGGAGTGATTCCCAAGAAATCCACTAACCATACCATTACAAAATATAATAATTGATTTGTTAAGAATTTTAAACTGTATACTGGTACCTTGTGTGTATTACTTCATCATTACAAAAATCCTATACCACTATCAGTTTCTCAGTTTTACAGATGATAAAAATTAAGTCTTAGAGAAGACAACTTGCCTAAGATATCACAGAACAGGAAATATCACTCCTCTCTGATATAGAAAAGAAAGGCACATAAAAAATAATGGGCCGGCCCTAGCCAGGTGGCTCCACTGGTTTGGAGCACCATCCTGTACACCAAAAGTTGTGGGTTTGATCCCAGATCAGGGTGTGTGCAGGAGGCAGCTGGTGGATTTTACTCCCCCTCCCCTCCCACTCACTTCCTCTCTAAAATTGATAAACATATCCCTGGGTGAGGATTAAAAAAATAATAATAATGGGCTAGAGACTCAGGATCTGTACCTATAAAAGTGTGACCCCTCCTCCTAATAAATCAGTATAGCTTTCTAGGTCCCAATACCTCCAGAAGTTGACAAACTGTTTCTGCAGCAGGTCAAAAAGGAAATATTTTAGGTTTTACAGACCACATAAGGAATGGGTGTCAAAATCATTTTCAGCGGGGGCCACATCAGTCTCGTGGTTGCCTTTAAGGGCCGAATGTAATTTCAACTCCTTAACAGTTAAGGAGTAATTACATTTACACAGTACTAAAATTACATGCAGCCCTTTGAAGGCAACTACCAGGCTGATGTGGCTCCCAGTGAAAATGAGTTTGACACCCCTGACATAAGGTCTATATCATCTAGAATATATCATCTTTTTTGCTTTGTTATAACTCTTAATATAAAACTGGCTAAAGGCCCATGTAAAAATAGGTCAAAAGATCTTGCCCACAGGCTGGGTTTAGTTTGCTGATCCCTGCTCTAAATCAATTGTTTTAAGTATATTTTGAATTGGAAAAGAAAATAGTGATGAACATTTGGGGAGATGCCCTTCTGGGCATTCTTACTGAGAAGCTGGATATGTGTGTCCCTATCTAAATGTATCACTGAGTACAGCCTATGTTTTTTTCTCTCCCATTCAATCACTTCCTAACATCACTTTTTCTTAATGGCTACCCTCCTACCTATACAGGCAAGTACCCATTTGGTCTGAACAAAAACAAAATCATTTTGAAGAGTACTTAATGATGCTGAAATTCTTCCCTTGCTTTCAAATTTAATACCCAATAACCTATTTCTCATTAAGAAGCAGTTAATATACATAACGATAAGCATGCTATAAATAACACTAGTAAAGAATAAGTCTAGGGATTATCGATTCACCTAGATTGGTTCATTTCATATATACTGAACACCTGCTATGTGTCAGACACTAAGGAAAAAAGCAGGAATTAAAGAAAGCCCTCTTGGAGCTTAAATTCTAGTAGGAGGAGACAAACAAAAATAAATAAAATACAGAATACATCAGATGGCAGTAAGTGCTACATACCAAAGCATCACAAGACATGTCGTAAGCTGCAGGTGTGGTGGAGAGACCGCAGCTCCACACAGGGGAGAAAGGGAGGTGAACAAACCATGCAAACACTTACCATGGAGACACCACCACAACCTCCACCCCAGCCCTCTGTGCACAGGTCATTTTAACCATGACACCTCTCTTGGCAGGCTCTGTTTTTTCCAGTGCACATCTTCTATCATAGCTTTTATTTTTTAGGTTTGCTAATTTTTTTTTTAACCATCTACACTCCCACACAAAGGAATCTAAGCTACAAGGTAGTATGGAGGAGTTGAGGACAGTCTTTGGTACACAGCAGATCCTCAATAGATACTACCTGGAGGGAAAAATGTTCCAAAAAAGGGAAAAGCAAATTCAAACTGCCATGAGGCAGGTCTATACCAAAGAACAACATGAAAGTCAAAGCGCTGGTGGACAGTTCGAAGGGGGAGAACAGGAAGTAAAACCAGGAAGTGTGTGTATGTGGGAAGAAATGGACAAAAGCAAGGAGATAATTAGGAGGTAATAGCAATGGTCTAGTCAAGAAGTTTGAACCAGACAGTGGCAGTACAAGCAGTGAGAAATGGATGAATTCTGCATTTACTCTAGAGCAGAGTGTGGCAAACTTTTACTGTAAAGGGTCAGGTAGTAAATATTTCAGGCTTTGCAGGCCTTAAGGCACAGGTGGCAAACACAAGGCCTGCTGGCCGAATCCAGCCCAGCACCTTGTTTTATCAGGCTGGGCACCTTGTTTCTACCCAGTGGCAGTGCTGAGCTCCTTGCCCCTAGTTAAGGAGTAGTTACATTTATACAGTGCTAAAATTACATTCGGCCCTTTGAAGGCAACTGTGAGGCTGACGTGGCCCCCAGTGAAAATGAGTCTGACAACCCTGCCATCAGGTCTCTGTTGCAACTATTCATGTCTCCTGTAAAGCATGAAAGAAGCCACAAGTCAAGGGTAGCTGTGCTCCAATACTTTATATGGACACTGAAATTTGAAATACATATAATTTTCACATGTATGAATGTGAAAATTTGGCTGGGACTGTAAATTGATTCCTGCTCCAAGGGCAAAGCTGAAAGTATTCACTGTTGAACTGCAGGTGATGAGTGAGAAAAGAGATATCAGATATACTACTACAGTCTCTTTGCTATAGCTGTTTTCCTACCATATTGTCCTGTATGTAATAAAAAGCAAAACAAGTTCTGGACATAATTCTATAATCAACTATTACAGATCATTCACAACCTCCTGCACCTATGCTACAGCTATCCAAGGCTAAGTCAATTGAAGGCAACATACCAATAAATAGAACCGTATTTTTGACTTGATATTTAGGGGCTATGATCGTTCTTAAAACACACAAAGTCTCAAGTTACCATTTCTTTATGTTTGTTTTTTATCCTTACCCCAGGACATGCTTTTTGATTCTAGAGAGAGGAAAAGGGAGGGAAAGAAACATCGATATGAGAGAGAAACATCAATGGGTTGCTTCTTGAATGTGCCCTGGAGAGGTTCTGAACCTGCAACCTAGGTATATGCCCTGACCAGGAAGCAAACCCACAACTTTTGGGATTACTGGATGATACTTCAACCAACCAAGCCACACCAGCCAGGGCCCTTTTTAAAAATATATATAAAATCAAATCAATAAACATAGCTGCAATCCAAAGCATAATCATTTTTCTTTTAGGGTATTTTGGGGGGCAAGGGGTGAAAATCATACCAGTAAGACAACAGATAGGAGGGTGAAAGAGAAATAAAGAAAAAATAAAATAATAAAGTGGGACAAATCTGCATAAACAAAAATCCAGAGATGTCACTCAATTAGGATAAGCCACCTCATATACAAGAGAGACAGACACTGAAGCAGAAGATGGAATAGTGTGTGATCCAGTAACATACTTTGGTACATGCAGTGATTAGCTTTAGTTATAGGCTCAGGATTAGGTTAGGTTAAATTAGGATAGATTATAGGTTCAGGTCTCTTTAATTAGCTAAGAAATCATTGTTCATAATTCTTCAACTACTCTTCATCCTTAAGCCTCAAGAGACTATTTCAAATAGTTTAACCAGTGTGTGAAAGGAGAAATTATGACAATGAAGAGAATAATATATAGAGTAGGCTAGAAAATATCAAATTAAAGTTAGAGATGCTCCACTGATGTCATCCACAAAGACATAGCAAAACCTACTGATATCATCACTGGCACATCAAAACCCACAAATATTTGCCCAAAGACATCAGGGCCTTGGTTTTATGTCCCTTCTGCACTAAAGAGAATCCTAACTCTTAAACTAGCAGCCCTGTGCTACGGTAAGCAGACTGCAATCCATAGTCAGGTCCCATCAGGCCCTGTGAGCTCAGGGAAAAGAAAGCAGTGTTGGGAAGTAAAGAGGGAAGAGAAATCAGGAGGCAACTAGAACAAGTTTCCAGATACCACAATTGTATTTAATGGCTAATCCTAGGTGATTCACAATGTCAGACACATAGGAGGCACTTTGTAACTGAAAACAAACAAACAAACAAAAAACCTTTCCTTAAATTCAAACACAAGTTACTATCATCCATAAAACAGTATTTGCCCAAGAGCAATATAAAAAAATAAACACTTTATCTTCAAGGTGCTTAAAAATTAGTATATCTAGAAAGCCCTCCATGCCAATCTGCAACTTCCTGTAAGTTTTACAGGTACATTTCAACTACTGGATTGTCCTCTCCTCTTAGCAGAGACATGGGTAATAAAAAGTGGTGAGCGAAACGTATATGTTTAAGAGTACTTTATTTAAAGGTTTTCTTTTAAAAAAGCATTTTCATTTAATTTTTTTAAAAACATTTTTGTCCCTTCCAGTGCCATGAACAACTGAGTCTAACACCAATTTATCTATTCCTACTTCAATAATCCAAACAGCTAAAAGCCTGATATTCTCATAGGAATCCAAGATAGCAAAAATGTTTGCTCATGCATATACGCAAACCCTAGAGACAGGGTTTTCCAATTGAAATAGACTAGCAATTTCTTTTTTCTTTAAATAACTGCCACATGTATTTTACTGCAAATGCAGAAAATCAGAGACTTTAATTGCCATTAACAACCAAAGGACTAAATTCTGAAAGAACACTAGAGCCCAGAAAAAGCATACTAGCACTACTTCCTAAACAGGTCTTAAGGGTGGTAAGAGATGGGAGTAGGGGTTGTCTTCAAATAAGTTCTGTTAGCAAAATTAAGAGGTGTAGAGGTGGGGATTCCACAATTCCCTTAATATGTTTATGTGAACTGTAAATATGCACTGTTTCCTAAACTTATTGTGACTCTGTTCTCTAAATGCATTTCAGGAACTGGTGTACCAAAGAAGCAATTTGGGAAACACAACTCTCCTACTTAATGTTTTTAAATTAGTATTAAAAGTGAACAATAAAAATTAACATCAAGGCTAATTATTCAAAGATCAACTAGAACTTTTCCTTATACAAACACACACACACTGTACATGGAGGGGCAAAAGTAGGTTTACAATTGTCCATATGGAAAATAATATAATAATTAATAAATAATAATACAAGAATAAACTGTTTCACATACTCACAACTATAAACCCACTTCTGCCCCAACCTGCATATTTTAACAATTCTTTTCAAAGCAGATTTACACATGCAAATCCTTGAAGTAAAAACATCAGCATGAGTAAACAAAACACTTTTAACATCTCTATAAACATAAAACAACAAACTGAGAGATTAATAGTTACAAATACAAAAGTAGGTATAATGCCCATAAAGGAGTCAAAGAGAACTGAAATATGAAAATGACTAATATACTTTAAAACAGAGAGGTGCTGGTAAAATAGAAGTAGATAGCTCTACTATAAAGATGGGGGACAGAGGGAACGGAAGAAATTCTTCTCCAAAGGTAACATTTGATGGTCAAGACTTTCTTCTTAACTAGGGGGAGGAAGAAAACATTTCCAAGCCTTCACATTTTTTAAAGATAGTAGATACAACAATTTAATAATAAGCAAATACAGTTGCTTAAAATATATTTTTTACGTTACTAAATTATCCAAGTGATTTTGGATCTCTGGGATGTGCAAAAAAAGATTAGAATTGCATATACTTCCATTTTCCCCCAATTATTTTTTTAGTTTATTTTTTATTGTTGTTCAAGTACAGTTTTCTGCCTTCTCCCCCACTTATTTTTCCCCCAATTATTTTTGTCAAACTTTTATTAGTTAAATTTTTCATGTAAACTTACTGAAAAGGCTCTTAGAGATATTTTTGTCATGCAGCAATAGAAAAATGTAACCAACATTAAGTATCCTTAATCTTTTTGAATTCAGAATTCATCTCTGAATCACTTTTCTATTCAGAGTTGTCAGTGCTCATTTTTTTGCTGTTGTTGCTGTTTTGTTTGTTTTTAGAGCATCATTCTTTGAACCACCCAGGGTGTCAGTGATGCAATAATTATTAAAGATTATTTTACTCTAGTCTCCAGAATTTTCTTCCAAGCTATTGACCCCATTCTGCAAGTCTGAATGCTGACACTTTCTTGATCTTAACCAGAAGGTGTCCACAGAAAGTTTCTGTGGATAAACCAGGACTCACATAATCCTAAATGGTTTATGTGTTCCCAAATTTTTATCAGTCTTTCTTTAATTGTTTAAAACACTGCTTCATTAAAAAGATACTATCAGCACTGTTTGGATACTTGATAGAGGCTATTTAGAGAGAGAGAGAGAGAGAGAGAGTACAGTCTGTTGTGAAAATAAGGAAGTTGTCCCCTGTACTGTTGACTCATCTAACAGCAGGTTTTCTATTCATTTCTATTACCTGGCACACAGTAAGCACTCCTTAAGTTCAAAGATATAGTGAATGAAACCCCAACATTCTCCAGTCAGCTTGATAGTGCTAAGATAAAAGTTCAGGCACTTCATTCATTTGTTCAATGAATATTTCAAACTATGAGCCAGGCGCCTTTACACTGAGAAATAAAGAAATAAAAAGCAGCCTTTGCCTTCAAATCTAGTAGAAGAGGCAGATGAACAGACTATCACAATACAGTGAGAAAAACATCATAGCATCAGCATGCTAAACGTAAGATGCGAATATGTTATGTCCATACAGAAAGTCACCTCACCAAGAAATGGTAGTGGATAGGTCAAGGAGGCTTAAAAGATGAGTATTAGCTACTTTTGTTTTTGTATGAAGTAGCATCCAAAAGAATAACACTCTAAACAAAGACACAGATAAAAACTGAAAGGGTCTAAAAGAGTAACATTCCAGATATACATATAATAACTGAAAAGGCAACAGAGTATGGTTAAGTACAAGGAACTGCAACAAGCTGAAAGACACAGGGTTAAAAAGAGTGTGGCAAAAAATCAAGTTGCATAAAGGCTGAGGAGTCTGAATTTTATCCAGAAGGAACAGAAAGCCACTAGAACTTGAGGATATAAACAAGGAGAGGGCATGATATTTTAAAGAGAGTAATCAGACAAAAGTATAGAGATGAGCTCCAAAAGCCTAGACTGGAGTTTGCTTGATACCATAAGCCCCATGAGGGCAGGGATTTTTATCTGGTTGGTTCACTGCTCAATCTCAAGCACTTAGACCAGTACCTGCCACATGTGAAATTTCATTAAATATTTACTGAATGAAGGGAAACCAGCTGAAAGACAAGTGCAGTAACCCAAGAAACAAAAGAAGCCGGAACTAAAGCAATGGGAGACAGATATAGGAAGCATGACTAACACTGTTAAACAACATATTTTCTTTAAACTTGTCAGTATTCCATGTCACCTTTCCCTTCTACTATGCAGCTCAAAGAGACTAACAGTATGGTAAATTCTAAGCTCTGCAAAAAATCCAAGCTGGTTTACTAAAGAGCTACAAAAATGTCATAGAAAATTGTTCCTAGTGACAATATTAAAGAAATCACAATGATTTAATTTAGTCAGAACTATAGTTATTCTTCATATCTGCTGAGGTCACAAAATTATCGGGAGTCAACATTTACCAAGTGCTCAATATATCCAGAACAAGCTATTCGGTGCTTAAAGTGCAACAAGACAAATTTAGCTCAGAAATAAATTCCTAGCCAAGAACCAGTTAACATCTAGTTAACCAATGAATGTTAAAAAAGCCTTCTCTGCATATCTATAAAGACAACAAAGACATTTAGGGGAAGTAATTTAATCTCTTTCCATGTATAAAAATAAGGGTTTGAATTGAAAGAATCCCTAAGACTTTTAGTTCTACAAGGAAAAGGTATTTCTCACCTATTTGAGATTGCCTCTTTATTTAGGTCTTGTATTTGTTTGCACATTATTTTGAAAGTGCTCCTCTTTTTATCTCCAGGAAAATTTTAAGATTCTTATGTGTAAAGAACATTCTTTCTTAATTTTCCTCAGTACACAATAAACTACTTTGCAGGCAGGTCAGAAGGCAGGGAAAGTCACACCTACTGAATGCTTACCATTTACCAGTGCTCTCCTGGGTGCTATCAAACACAGTGTTCCTTACTTACCATCTCCAAAATTGTGTGAATCATGACCCCATGACCCCATGAAGAAGCTAAGTGACAAAGAGGCTAAATACTTTGCCCAAGACCACACGACTAGTTAAGTGGTGAACCAAGAAAGCACACTCCAGAGCCTAAATTCTATTTGCTACCCTAAATCATGGTAACTGATTTGAATGCTCAAGGATGCCCATGCTGCTCTAGAGCAGGACTGGGCAAACTATGACCTTCAGACCATGTCCAGCCCACCAGCTGTTTTGTAAATAAAGTATTATTGGAATCCATACCTGTTTGTTTACACATTGCCTGTAGCTGCTTTGTACAGAGTTACGTAGTTAGGTCAGAGACTACACAGCCCACAAAGCCTAAAGTTTTTACTATCTGGTCCTTTACAGAAAAAGTTTGCCAACATCTTTTCTAGAGTAGCATTCAATTCAATCAAAGCTCCACTGTACACCTAATTAGAAACATAGAGGTCGACACATCAGCCAAATTAGTTTCATTATGTTCACAAACCTGTTTCAAAAGCAGTTTTTGTACTCAGATTCTCAGAGCTCCCTGCACTTACCCCTTATTACTTCATATACTTTGTTATAATTTCCTTGGTTTCCCAACTTGACTGAGAGGAGGGTTTATCTATTTGGCATTCCTGTTACACTCCCAATACCTAGCATAGTGCCTAGGACATAGATATTAATCGGAATTCTGAATGAATGTCTGAAAATACACGTATAACTTAAGACAATCAGTCAAGAGTAAAGGAGAGATTCAGTACTACAGAAACTTACTATTCAACATGCATTCTGCACAGCCATGGAATATTTGGGAGCTTGTTAAAAATGCAAGCTCCCAAGTATTCCACCAAGTAAGGTGCAGAACAATGTATTAAGGTATGTTAACTGTGAGGAGAAAAACAAAGGGAGAAAGTGAATACATAAGGTAAATATTTTTATACACACAATCTCTTTAGAAGGTAGAAAAGAAACTAAACTTACTGGCTGTCTCCCAGGAGTGGAAGTGGTTAGTGAAGGAATAAGATTTAGAATAATCCTTGTCATGTAATACTCTTTTGTACTTTTAAATTTTTATGTACTAATGAATGTATAATCTACACTGGGGAAACAATTTCTTAAACTATTAAAAAATGCTATATGGTTAATAGACAACAAATATTACCTTGAAGGAAGTAGCAATTGGTTCTTTTCACCCGAGTTATCAAACATTTGCAGAAAACATCTGAAACTTTCTCCTTTTATTTTACACAGGCTATAAATTTTGAGAGGATAAATGGTTTGGCTTCTAAGTTTACTAAGAGAGTTAATACTTTTTAAAAATCACCCTAATTCCATCACTCCCCCCTCCAGTTTAAACCTTTTTAATTGACAGTTTCAATTAAAAAACATTTTCTGAGTATCTTACAAAGTGCCAGGACCTGGATACATAGATTAATAACACATATGATTTGATAAATACTTTGAGAGATGTATGTAATAAATGTTAAAGGAGCATCTACTTTGTTTAATGTTGGTCATTTTCATGAACATGAGGCAGCATGATGTGGCTGAAGTAGTACTGGTCTTGAAAGAGACCTGGGCACCAGTTCCATTCATTCCCTTAACTAACCATATAATTCTGCATAAATAAAACCTGGCTATCATAGCACCTGGATTGCCTTCCTTACTATAAAAATGTTATATAAAATATACATGAAAGCAAAATTCTTTATAATCTGTGAGACACTTCAGAAACACGTTATTACCACCCATATGAAGTTTTGGAGGAAGACTTTATTTTTTTATTTCCCCCTTTCCTTCTCTAGGTTTCTTGGCTGAAGTTAATAGTTCTCTGCTTAGCTGAAGTTATCAGAAATAAAATGATTTTTATCATTCTTTCAAAGATAGATGATGGAGCAAACCCACTTGTAAAACATTCAAAGGGAGTAAAAGATAAGTTTTTACTGAAAATTACATATATAAAATCCCAAACAGACAAAAGGAGGTATTCAACAACTAAAAGCTGGAGCTGACACAACACATCTATCTACCAAGGCCTTGATGCTTTTACAAATGAAGGTTAATGTGAGCAACAGGCAGCCTAAAATGACAGCAATGAGAGCAAAAAGGGCCAATACAGAGGAACTATGGAAGTGCCAACAGTTGTGGTTGTGATGCTAGCCACCTTGCAGCCTTCTTAATGATGTGCTTTGTTAGTGCTCCAAGTCTGAGTTGTTAGTTTAAGATCTTGGTCTGTTATTATGCAATGAGAGGAATGTGTTTACCTCTGCCTCTACTGATGTTACTTGCCCTGTAGAATAATTCTTCAGATAAAACATATTCTTTCTTCTACGATTAAAAGGAAAAAAAAATAAATGTATCCTGCTGGCTTGGAGGTTACCCTATCACAAACCTTAACCATATAAAATCCTAAGGAATGTTTGCTGAGGAGAGCAGTGGCTTCAAAACCAAGACCTAAAAGTTAGACATGTGATTTGGTGTTTTATTCATCTTCAATGAAACATTTATTATGAGTCTACAATGTTTTGCTTCTAGGCCTTTGTACATGCTGTTCCCTTTGCAGGAACCACTCTCTTTCCCACCCCACCCATGAGCTTCCCCATCTCACTAATCTCTCACATGTGACTTCCTCTGAGAAGACTTCCCTAACTCCCCCCACCCTGTGCTTCCACTAAACTGTTTTATCCCATCAGAGCACTTATCACCACCGGTGTTAATTACAGGGACTCTATTCCTTTACCCATGACCTATACTCACTGTGCTGGCACCTGGAAGATGTTCCACAAATACTTCTAAAGCATACTAGACATTGTGTTAGATAAAAAGGTATACAAAGATGAAAAGCAAGATCCTAAATTCACTGTCTAGTAGGAGAGAGAGGCTAAAGCAATGCAACGCAAAATAAGCTATGAGGGAGGAATGTATAGGGAGGGTATCAGGAGCGTAGAGAGCTAGCTCTCTGAGTCAGCATGCAAGCAGAATGGGTGAAAGAAAGAGAAGGAAGAAGCTGAAAGAGTATATGCCTGAACAAAGTCTGCAAAATTCAATCAGAGCTTGAAGAGGTGAAGAAGACAGAGAGGATGATCATTTGAACAAGTGTCACCACTTGTAGGAGCAAGAGAAAATAAGGTGGATCTAAGGAAATGCAAGTAGTTTGGAATACTCAGTGGTTCTCAAACCATAGAAAGCACATGATTCCCTTGGAGGGTTTATTAACATACAAGCTGCTGGACCGCACCCCAAGTTTGTGATTCTGTAGCCCAAGAATATGACCCAAGAATTGCATTTCAAACAAGTTTTCAGGTGGCACTACTGCTACTTCTAATCCCAGGACCATACTTTGAGAACCACTGGTATAATGGAACACAGGGAGCATACAAAGAACTACCAGTAGACAAGTATGGAGCAATGCAAAAAGTGCAGAAGCAAGTTAAAAATCACATATAGGCCTGACTAGTGTGGCTCAGTTAGTTGAAGCATCACCTGTAAACCAAAATGTCACAGGTTCAATTCCCAGTTGGGGCACAGGCCTACATTACAGGTTCCATCCCCAATCAGAATGCATGCAATGGGCAATCAATATTTCTCCTTCACTTTGACATTTCTCTCCCTTTCGCTCTCCCTCCCTTCTCTTCTCTCTAAAATCAATAAGCATGTCCTCGGGTGAAGACAAAAATATTGGCACTAAAGGATTTTAAAAAAAGGAGTAAATTTAATTTTAGAAAGATGATAATAATAGCTAACATTTATAGAGCACTGGACTTTATATATTCTGTACTCTCTACTAACTACTAGGCATATGTGGCTATTTCAATTAAATTATAATTAAATTTAAAATTTAGTTCTTTAGTCAATCAGCCTCACTTCAAGAGCTGGCCACTGTATTGAGCACAGATACAGGACATTCAACCACCACACAAAGCTCTATTAGACAACACCAATATGTATTGACTCATTAAATCTTCATAACTTCATTATGAGATAGGTACTGCATTATCCCCATTTTATAGAAAGCAGAATGGCAAAGAAAGATTAAACCAGTTACCCAAGGTCATAAAACAAGTACTGCCAATATGAGATGCAAATCCAGATGACCTGGTTCTTGAGCCTGTGTTCTTAATTGCTTTCTAATAAGATCATTCTTGGCCATAATGGAGACTGGAAGGAGAGGATGCTGGAGGAAGAAAAACCAATGAGGAAGCTTTTAAGGTAAATCAGGAGAAAAATGGAAAAAAAAACTGTATTAAGAGAGTAGCAGATGGAACACAGGTGAACTAAAAGAGATGTTAACTTCCAGCCAAGATGGAGGCATAGGTAGATACAGTACTTCCTCGCACAACCAAAAGAAGGACAACAAATTTAAAAACAAAAAACCAGAGCTGCTAGAAAGTCAAACTCTATAGAAGTCTGACAACCAAGGAGTTAAAGAAGAAATATTCACCCAGACTGGCAGGAGGGACGCAGACAGGCAGTGGGGGTGAAGAGAATGCACAGCAAGGCACGGCTAGAGGACCAGGCAGGGGAGATGGCAGCTGGTGGTCCCACATTTGCATGCAGATAAACAGTGGGGAATAACTGCAAAGTGATTATTGCACAACCCAGGGTTCCAGTGTGGGGAAATAAAGCCTCAAAACCTCTGCCTGGAAAAAACTGTGGGGGTTGCAGCAGCAGGAGAAACTCCCAGTCTCACAGAAGAGTCTAGTGGAGAGACCCACAGGGTCCTAAAACATATACAAAGCCACCCACTTGGGAATCAGCACCAGAAGGCCCAATCTGGTTTCTGGTAACAGGGGAAGTGACTAAAAGCCAGCTGAAAGCTAAGCAAGCAGCATTGTTCCCTCTCAGACTCCCCGTCCCGCCAACAGAAGCACCAAAAGGCAACAAAGTGAGTTGCCCGACCCTGGCGAATACATAACGCTCCACCACTTACAACATAACAGGTGCACAGAGACAAAGAAATATGGCCCAAATGAAAGAACAGATCAAAATTCATGTAAAAAAAACTAGGCAATGAAGAGATAGCTAACCTATCAGATGCAGAGTTCAAAACACTGGTAATTAAGATGCTCAAGAAATGGTTGAGTATGGTTGCAAAATAGAGGAAAAGGTGAAGGCTATGAGAAGTGAAATAAAGGGAACCAACAGTGAAGGGAAGGAAGCTGGGACTCAAAACAGTGATTTGGAGCAGAAGGAAGAAACAAACATTCAACCAGAAAAGAATGAAGAAACAAGAATTCAAAAAAATGAGGAGAGGCTTAGGAACTACCAGGAAAACTTTAACGTTCCAACATTCGAACCATAGGGGTGCCAGAAGGAGAAGAGGAAGAGCAACAAATAGAAAACTTATTTGGAAACATAATGAAGAGAAAATTCCCCATTCTGGCAAAGGAAACAGACTTGCAAGTCTGGAAAGCTTAGAGAGTCCCAAAGAAATTGGACCCAAGGAGGAACACACCAAGACACACCATAATTACATTACCCAAGATTAAAGGGAAGGAGAGAATCTTAAAAGCAGCAAGAGAAAAGGAGACAGTTACCTACAAAGGAGTCCCCATTAGACTACCAGCTGATTTCTCAAAAGAAACCTTGCAGGCAATAAGGGCCTAGACAGAAGTACTCAAAGCCATGAAAGACAAGGACCTATATCCAAGATTATTCTATCCAGCATAGCTATCATTTAGAATGGAAGGGCAGATAAAGTGCTTCCCGGATGAGGTCAAGTTAAAGGAGTTCATCATCACCAAGCCCTTATTGTATGAAATGTTCAAGGGACATTCTAAGATAAAGAAGATGATCAAATCTATGAACAATAAAATGACAACAAACTCACAACTATCAACAACTATGAACCCAAAAAACAAAAACAAAAGCAAACAACTAGAACAGGAACAGAATCACAGATATGGTGACAGAATCACATGGAGGGTTATCAGCAGGGAGGGAGGGATAATGGGAGAAAAGGTACAGGGAATAAGTAGCATAAATGATCAGGGCAAAATAGACAGGGGGAGGTTAAGAATAGTATAGGAAATGGAGAAGCCAAAGTCTTATATGTACAGCCCATGGACATGAACTACAGAGGCGGGGAGGAATTCTGGTGGTGGGTGCAGTCCTGGGCAGAGGGGAGGATAGGAGAAAAAAGTAATGAGACAACTATAATAACATAATCAATAAAATATACTTTTAAAAAAAGAGAGATGTAAAAGTAGGACTGTGAATGAAAGAACTGAATACAAAACAAGTGCAAATGAGGTGTACAAGTTAATAACAAAGTTTGTTTTAGTAATCAGAGCCAATGGCAATGCCTCTCACCTCAGTAAGAAATCAGAAGATCAAGTGGGAAGGAGGTGATAAATTCCACCTGGGTCATCACAAATTTGAAGTGACTGAGTTAAGACACTACATAGTGACATAAGTCCGGAATGAACAAGAGAGGTTTGGATTCTGATGAATTTACCACAGGGAAAATAGTTGAGAGAGAACTCAGGGATGTTGAAACAATAAAAAGTGCACAAAGAACAACACCTTAGGGAATCCTACAAGTAAGATTTCTTAAAAAGTCAAAGATGAAAAGCCAGTAAACTCAAAATGAATTACCATTAAGATGGAAGGAGCAGGGAAGACACCTAGGAAGAAAGAAGTATCCCACAGGCCAAGCAAGGAGAGAATACAGTCAACAAGTGCCAAATGCTGCTGAGAGGTCAAGTAAGATAAAGACTGAAAACTGTCCACAAGAACTCTAAGTGGTGCCCTAGGGCCAAAGGCCAGATTGCAACAGACTTGCAATGAATATAGAGTTTATTTTTTCCCAAGAAGCTTCAAAATGAAGGAAAGGAAACAGATAGGGTGTAGATGGAGAGAAGGATCTGAAATGGTGTTTTTGTTTATTTTATTCTAAATTGATGGGAGAGACTTTCCCAATCTAAGGGGTAAAACATGACAAGACTGAGAACATTATGCAGATGAAACAAGTGCCCTGAGACAAGAAAGACCAGGATCCCGTACATAAATGGAGAAATTAGCCCCTGTCAAGACACTTCTTTCACATCCTCTGAAAAGGCAGCAAAGGGTATAACAGTAAGTACAGATGTTTTCAGGTTAATGTGGAAAAGGTATAAGTTTCATGAGCTCATACACCTGGATAGGTTCTATTCTAAGAAGTAGGACATGACAGTCTGTTAAAAATGAAAAAGGTAAAAGGGTTGGAGGAAATGCTCAACTGCTGCAAGAGAAGACTACAGACACAGACATACACCCCTGCCCCAAGCAGAGGGTAGAGCTGAGATTAGAGGCCTCAAATTTCTAAGTGGCACCCCACTGCATGGTTTGTGCAATTTTCTTCAAAATGATAAACAGCCCCATATTGAAGCAGGGAGAGAAAATGGTTGGCTTAATTTCAAGGTTTGAGTTTGTCAATTAGATGTAAGAGTAAAGTATGTAACTAAGGTGATTAACCATAACACCAAGTAGATAAAAGAAAAGGCATTTGAGTGGTGGGAGGGGGCATCCATCATATTCACAGGGAACCTTCTCCAAACTATATATGTACTGTCTGAGACCTTGATGAAATAAAAGAGCAGGTATAGTTGGAGTTAGGAGAGAGAAAGGTGGAACCGAGGCAGTTATGGTCAGGGAGTAGGATAAAATCAAGTTTGGGTTTCCAGAAGTACACTGTCCTGGGTTCAAAGTGTGCTCATGAGCATAGGTATGATGTTGTTTCCTGTATTTGTCTGAATTTCAATTATTAGATAAAAAGTGGCTACTCCTTCTGACCCGACTCCCTCAGCCACTTTCCGCTACACTACACAGATGTTGGTTCTAAGCATTAGAGCAGTGGTTCTTAACCCTGGCTGTACATTAAATGCACACAGAGACTTAAAACAAAACCGAAATCTGGGCCCCAGTGGCAGGGTGTAATTTAATTGGTTTGGGTTTACTACATTTTAAGGTTCCTCTGGCAATTCTAAAGTGGATTCAGTGTCAAGACCTCTGCTTTAGAAAGAACAGGGCTTTAGACTTATGTTACAAAATTAAAGAAAAACTGACTGGCATGAGAAGAAATAACTAAAGCAGGAAAACAGTGAAAGAGGATCTAAACTGTTTAGTAAGTCAGATATTTAAAGATGTCCTGAATAGAAAAGTTGGGAAACCATTAAAGCATAGCATCACACTCAACACACACACAAAAAACGTAATGTTTGCAAGAGTTCTGTTATAGGTTGTAGAAAATTCAGGAGTTAAATGTTCCACTGTAGGCCAATGACTAAGAAAAAAAAAACAAAACCCTACACTCTACTAAGCAGAAAGAACTGAAAACCAACACTTAGCAGCTCCTCTAGGTCAAGAACTGTTCACAGTTCACTGAAGGAAACAAGCAGGCTATAGGATAAGCGTAACAATACCCCACATATATGGAAACCATCTCTTCTGCACAAAAGGTAAACAGCAAAGGAATCAGCTGTCTTTCACATATACAAAGATTTTAAGTTTTTTAGATGCCAGATTTTCTACTAGGAGTCATTTTCTCCTTAACAATTTTTGCCAGTACTCTTAAAACCACCCAAATAACTGTCCTCAATCTTAACCTTTACTTCCCACTATTCCATTTGCTAAATTTTATGACAAAGTACTGCAGAGATGAACTGTTACCATAAAGACCCAAAATGGCAAACACGATCTGTTGTATACTACCTTCCCCGTAAAGTTTGTGTACTGGTGTTACAAATCACCCAGAATCAAGATACTAAATATGCATAACAATGAGTGACAGACTGATACTCTTAATCCACCCATACTTAGTCATGCTTTTTATATGAATTACTTCATTGACAAATAGAAAGGCTTGTACCTTCCTGTCTCAGTATTAAAATTTTTACATTCTAACCAATTATCCAAGTCACTCACAGGTCATCTGTGTTGTACACTTTCTGAAAATCAGACTTAACTGTAAGTGGACATTTTTTCCCAAAACTCAAGGAGTACTTTTTCTTCCCACATTAAGGTAGCGCAACGTGTTCTCCTTCTAATATTTAGCTAAACATATAAGAAGACCTTCTAATTCCTCTGATTTGGGGCAATAAGAAAGCAGTCTCTCCCCTCCCCCTTCAAAAAAATTGTTTTGACTTTTAGAGTATATAGCTATCTTCATACACTGAAACAACCAGATTTACATATGTGTGGTTTATAAAAGCCACCAAAATTCTCTAAACCAGGGTTTTAGTCTGTGGTTTCCATGAAGGAAGAGTGTTCTAACTACATCAGTTTATACTCATTGCTCTCTAATCCTATAAAGCAGTACTACAGTCTAATGAAAAAAGCACAGAACAGAGAAGGGCCTAACCACTTCTCCCAGATTTGATTAACTTGCTGTGTGGCATGCAAAAAGACACTTAAATCTCCTTAGTGTTCAGTTTCTCTAGAAACTGATCAGAGTCATTGTTACCCAAAAATTAGAGTCATTGTTACCCAAGATTGCTATAAAATTCTACAAAATGCAGAAGACTCAATTCTTCTTTGTAAGAAATTATCTATACTTTGAAAACATAAGATAATTAATCCATCTGTAAACTAAACCTTAATCAACATTACACTGTGATTTATTTTTTCCTAGGAAGTCTTTTTTTTTTTTTTTAATTTCTGGCAGTTAAAAACTATTCTGACCCAGAATATCATTCTCCAAATCTAAATGCTACACTATTATAACCTCTATGCTTAATTTCATCCCTTACTACAAACTGTTTTCTCACTTGTTCCCTAATGAAGTTGAAAGCAATTCTTTGAACCCGAATTTACAGAGTTATGTATAGTGCTGATGAAAGCCATCTGTTGGGAACTATGACTTTCCTGTCAAAGGAAAACCAGAACAAAACCGCCTAGATATTCCTGGGAACCAGCTGCAGCTGAAGGAGTCCTAATCCTGCTCGAGCAGGGGAAAGCAGAGGAGCTGAAGTTGCTGCTGGTCTAATTCATTTGCTGCAGATCCTTTGTGAACTGACTCCACCCTGAGTAGCCAATTGGTAAACAACTGTACCAGTATGAGGCTCTTAATAATTCCTATATGTAAGATTTGTTTCTTAAAAAATTTTAAATCAGAGCATGAAAAGTATTCATTAAGAAACACTTCCCAGTTCACTAGAAAAAACTTTTTAATTCAACTTTAACCAGCAAATTTGGCATCCAGATTCATTCAGTGCTCTCACATAGCTAAGAACCAAGTAAGTGTAAAAAATATACTTTCTCCAATACTCTAAATAGGAAGAGAAAAAAAATTTGTCAAGGATAGTCTTACAAACTCAAGAGGCCTGGAATGATATAATTTTTTTCCATATTCATAAAACAGTTCCTGTTATCTATTCGCTTTCAAAGTATTAAAAATAAATGTAATGTAAAATAGTGGAGGCCCTTGTGTCACCATGAACTAAATAAAAGAAAGGATAAGGGGAAAGATAATATATTTTGCATACATTCACTTTCCATTTGGTGTCTTATGAGAAACAATAATGAATATTTGTATTATTAAATGCTATTAAAGAACTATTATGTAAATATATTATGGCTATAAAACTTAACCATGTAAAGTTCTTCTGAAACTTCAGTAAGAAAGTACATGTTAAAGCACTCAGAACAGTGGCCACCACACTGCTAGCCCTTAACAAATGTTAGCTATTAATAGGTTTCTATAAGCGACTGCTTACGTTCTCCTGACTTACTGATATAGGACAAAGAAAGAGGTGAAGATGTTTAGATCCTCTAGGTCTCTAATTCCTAAAGCAATTTGTAGCATCTGATGTCTTTATTAATTTCTTCTCTTTATTTCATCAATTTATTAGAAGTTACCCACAGAAGAATACAATGCTAGTAACTGTAAGTACAAGAATAATGTCTAGGTGTGTGCATAGAAGTTTTAGGTATAGTAGTTTTGATTAGCAATGACTAAACCAAAGGTTGTTCAGTGGCTCAAGTTTTCTTTCACAGTGTGTTATTGGCTGAAAATTACCAAAACACACAGAATTCATACACTAACTAGAAGACCAAAAAACTATCTGTGGAGTTGGTGAATTTAAACATACACTGCATTATAAACATGATCTCTAACAGTTATTTTTAAATTTGTTTTTGTCTTTTTTAATATGAAGCCTGGTGAGAGCCAATTTCTAACAACATATATACTTAATCTACCTCAATGACTTGTTAGTGACAATTTTTTATTTCTAGCCAGCTTCTCCTCAGGATGAAGAACCTTCAGAGTCACCAAAATATGGTATAAACAGTGATGTAATAAATGTATAAAAATTGTGATTATTGAGATTAGTTGGTTGCAAACTCAAATACACATTACCCATGTCCCTATGTCCTTGCCATGAGATAAAAACCACAATTCACTATACATGGTTAGGATAATTCTCTCTAAAATAATCCTTATTTATTTAAAAACTGCTATGTCAGCATCATCCTCCATTCCCTCCTCTATAATGTAAGAAATAAAACTTGTAATTTTTAAAAGTTTCCTTCCCTGGCTGGTGTGGCTCAGTGCATTGAACACTGGCCTGCAAACTCAAAGCTCATAGGTTCAATTCCCTGTCAGAGCTCATGCCTGGTTGCAGGCCAGGTCCCCAGTTGGGGGTATGCAAGAGGCAACCAACTGATGTTTCTGTCCCGCCCTCCCTTCCCCTCTCTCTGAAAATAAGTAAGTAAAATCCTTTTTAAAAAAAGTTCCCTCCAAAATGTTTCCCAATTACTACTAAATACACTTGCTTGCATGCTCTCACTAAAAAATCTTAATATAAAAAAATCTTTATAGTTTGAATAGAGATTTTTTTCACTTATTTACCACCACTTTGTCTCTTCTCAACATTTTTATAGCATCTTTTCCTTTTGATGGTTTGTAATTGGTTTTGTTTTTTTTTAAATGACCAATCATTCTGTCAAGTAGTTAATACATCTCTGAATTTAACAGCAAGTTAATACATCTCTGAATTATGAAAAAGTATCACAGCAACAGGATACTGAATATAAAGTTTCTAAATATAAACAATTTTATAATACCACTATTCTAACATAAATGTGAAGCAATTTTTCTATAAATTATAGGCCATTTTCACATAACTAAATCAAAACTTTATCATTTTTTAACTCTCATAAGTTGCAAACATATTTCCATTCTAATCAGATCTCTATACCAAAAATCTAAGATCCTGCTTATTCCATAAATTTACAATGCCAAGTTCCAATAGCAAAATAATTTGGACTGTATGCTGTCTTAATTCACCACAGGGCCTAAATTCTAAATGCACTGTTTGTGGTAGACATCTAAATGTTTGCTGAATGAATAATAAATAAATGAAGTAAATGAGCACATATTATAGTAATATTTACATTTCAAAAAGAAAGAAATTTACAAAGACGAAGTTGTTATTTAAGCCAGTTACACACTATTACCCTCACCTATATCCCACAATTTAAGGGAAAGCAACATTTTGTCCCAGATGAAAGCACACTATTACAGCCATGCATCAGATCCCAAACTGCAAATGATAAAACTTCAGTGACAACTGAAATAAAAATTAATAAGCTTAAAATTTATTTTTTAAAAATAAAACAAAATGTAGACAAACTACTTTTTATGGACCTCAGGTAGACAAAACTAGATTATTCATAATCTTTATTTCTGATACATTCTTATCACTGGTTTAAAGTCAGTTTTAGAATTCATTCAATGATAGAGAAAAAAGGGACACAAACAGTGAGTGTATGGGGTGAGGGAGAAATGTGTCCTTCCACAATTAGAGAATGTGCTATGAAGTTAACACCAAGAACACTCACAATTACGTATTTCATGCAGAGATAGGCATTATACATAAGAACTCCCAAGAAGCAGGAGATAAACTGTTATCATACAATGAACCTGAAGTCAAACGGCCCAAGTTCAAATCCTAGCTCTGTCACCTGATACCCAACTTGGACAAGGTACTGAATCTCTTTTATGTCTCACTTGCTTCATCTGTAAAATAACACTCCTACCTCACTGAGTTGCATGAGAATTACCGGAGTTAATAAAGTTAGCTTTTAAAGTAATGCCTGGTACACAGTAAACACATCATTAAGTTAAAAAAATGAATAAACTCACTATAAACTAGCACACCTAAAGCTAGGTCAGCTATTTATCTTAGAACATAGATGAAACTTTTAAATCATAGTATCCCAGTTTCTCCTCACTACCTATCGATGTGCAAACATACTTAAGTTCAAGCGTCTCCACAAAAATTCTTTAAAATATTTCTACACAGTTGATCTCATTGAAAAGAGCAAAAATTACTCAGCTGCTAAAAAATCATACATGTCTACAGTTCCTTCCAAGGGCTGATTGGAGAAGATAACACTCTAGTTCCAAGCCATTTTCAGTTTTAAGCAGAGTGCCTGACCCATAGTGGGTGCCCAATACCTATTTGCTGAATTAATAAAAGTCTATAAGTGAAGGTACTTCTGGCCTACTCTTTCCTTTCCCCATCACTGTCAAAAATACACTCTGTATATATATATTTTTTAAATATCTAGGCTCCTAACAGTAAGCCAATCAAATCCACATAGAAATTCACCGGGTAGTTTAAAAAAGAGAAAGGAAAGTAGTTAAGATACAATGAAAGGAGACAGACATACACTGTAATCTGTTTGGAGAAGGAATAATGCTGCACCCTACAGCTCACTGTATTATCATACTGAATGTGAACTTTTCATACCTTTGGGCAGGGGTGTCAAACTCATTTTCACCAGGGGCCACATCAGCCTCGTGGTTGCCTTCAAAGGGGCAAATGTAATTTCAACTCCTTAACAGTTAAGGAGTAGTTACATTTATACAATCCTAAAATTAGTTTGGCTCTTTGAAGACAACTGCAAGGCTGATGTGGATCCCCGTGAAAATTAATTTGACACCCCTGTCTTTGGGGAAAGTCCACCAGGAAATTCACTACTGCAAATAAGGATACATTTAAAAATATAAACAGATCCCACCAACTCTTCAAACTTGTTTTCCAGTAAGACCAGTACACATACATATAAGTCTACTCAATAAAACTCAATTTTCCCAAATGTATACTCCTGAAGTTATGTAACCAAAAACACACTTCTATCCAAAGCACACCAGCAGATCTGTACTATTGTAGATGAAACTCAGCTCAGCTGCGTAATAAGAATTGCTGGGTTAGATGGTTCTCCAAGTCCCTTTCAAAAGTAAAAATCCTAGGTAATAGAACTCAGATTTGTCCTACACTGCACTACACTAAACTACCTACCTTTTAAAAATATGCACAACTGAAATTTCATGTATGACTAATATTTTTTTAACTAACTAAAAAATCTAACTCAAGCAAGGGAAATTATAATACAAGCCAAGCACCCAAGTGTTCTTAAAAGAATTTATAATACTCAATCCACAGATATGACATTAAATTCATCCTAAACTATAAATTATTCCATTTCCATGCCATTAACCTGTAAATCACTTTAAAACAGTCACAGGAATTAACTGTTGTATTTTATTTCACTTCAGCCATATGTGATTAAGAAACAGTTCTTACAGATAGAGTTCTTATAGCACTGAACAGAATAAAGCATTTTAGTTATACTTGTCCACCTTGAATATTCAATAACACTCTCAATAAATGCTTAAAGCATACAAAGCTACTTTATGAATATAATTCTCTATCAGATTCATTTTAAGGGTAATAACAGTAAGATGCTTCTATTTCAAAGTTTGCAGAGAAAAAAATTAACTCTAAAATAGATCTCTAAAAGCTTGAAACAAAAATACTGTTTTTAATGTTATTTAAACAAATATCTATAGGTGGGTTATTAACTACAGTAAATTTAGATCAAGTCTCAAATATTTTTAATTATATTCAATGTTAACTTTACAATCTGCTCATCCTAGAAGGAGACTCCATGATCTTAAGCAAAATAAATATTATTTTACTACTGTATACAAAGTGTACAACTACAAATCAGAACAACTGAAATAAACATACAGCTAGGACACCAGGTCAATGGGGAAAAACAGCTATTATCAAAACTCTCCTCATCCCCAAATACCTACTTAAGGAACAAAATTTACTATTAAGAAGACATACTTTCAACCACACAAAATAACAGCATAAAACATAGCAGAAGAAGGTTTATCATCTGTGCATCGCAAGTCCCAACTCCCCAGACCTTTACTAACATAGAATACTGTATTCCTAACTCCTGCACTTTTACCTGCCATAAATAATAATATTTAGTACTCATGGCATGCAAAGAATATACGACAGAAAGCTGAAATACAAAGCGCAGAAATAAGAATTGCTAAATTTGCTTAGCTATTACTATGGGTCAGCAGAATGGGTCTCACTCCTGTCTAATGATAATCTGCAGCAAAATGGAAAACAGAATACAGGTTCTTAGGAGTCACCTTCTTCTTTTAAATTCATGCTCCAACATTCATTTGGCTTCCCATTAATTTCCACCACACAATATTAAAAGAACTTTTACAAAACAGTTTTAAAGTTGTATACTGCTTTTTAAATTCTAAACTAAACTCATTCTTTTAGGTAGATCAATAGTCTACACTTTGACTCAGGCATCAAGAATCTCAGAAAAATTAGCATCAGAACAAAGTATCAGAACATTTAGCATCTACTGAATTGTCATGCCTAGAACTCACCAGTAAAAAACCAGAGCTGACCATTTCACAAATCTCCAAACACAAAACTTGTGTAACTTCTATATTACTTCCTAGTAATGCATCTTTTAACATGCTACATCATCAGCTCTATGAACACTGATGCATATACCATTCTCACCTTATCCTTTTCATGTGGAAGGAGTGACACTGGAGGTAAAGAGGAAAGAGACTCACAACTCTCTTTCCCATCCACACTGGTGGCTTTAGTGTTGAGCCGATAAAGAGGTCCATCTTTAAGGAGTCTGCCATGGCCAACAGCACGTTTAATAGCCAATCGTAACTGCTGGTGAAAACCAGAGGCAGCACTGCCTCCAAATAATGCCGACACATCCTTCTGACCTTTCAAAAAACGTTCAATGCTTTTCAAAGTTGAGCCATCGGCCTCTGCCAAGCCATCAACTGCCCGCTTGATCAGTTTATTCCAATCTACATTTTGTTTATTGTCCAATTTTCCATGGTTTCGAGGTTTAGGAAGTGCTATTCGCCCAGGATTATCAGGATCTTTATAGGAATTGAGACCTTTATTTGAAACTTTTAAAATTGTTCCATCTTTAACACTCAACTCCAATTGTTCTAAAACAGTTTTACGATCCAAGCCATGGGATGAAGACACTGCGTTGCATATCCTTTCTTCTGAAGGACGCTGTTTTTGCTTCTTCACTTTTTTGATGGCCTCCAAAATCCATTCCGTATACAGTGGGTTAGCGAGTTTTACCATGGTGAAGGATTCGTATATCCATAGAGTCGTTATCCCTTATCCTGATGCTGAGTAAGTTTTACACCATGGAAAACAACATTCTCGGAGGCTGGGAACCAGTTAACCATAGCATACAAGTTTTCTGGCCTAAGTCCTTCCTCCTTTCACAAAATAGAATGCCTCCCCGCTTTATTTTAGAAACCAAAACAACCTGTCATTTGAAATGTCTTCAAACTTCCCAATAAATTTCTCAATAGCATCACACATGGGTCTCTTCATAAAGTCATAAAAACTCAAGAACATCTCATTTCCAGCAGAATATTGTGCACCTTATGCCTGAAAAAAAAATTAAAACAAAGTCAAATTTCTATCAAGGACCATTTTGTAAATAAGCTGTAATTGAAACATCCTAGTCTTTAAAAGCAATCAAATAGCAAGTGTTTATTAAGCACCTGTAGGAGTTTTGGCACGTTTCTATCAACACTCCAAAACAATCATGTATGTAAACCACTGGGATAAAAAAGAAAAGAAAAACATAAACTATTAGGATATAATGAGGAAACAAAATGAGATACACTACAAATGACCTTAGGCTACAAGTAACTAGAGGATGCTGGCTATTCTGTACTCCACAATCTCTGCTCACCAGTCTATAACTGAAACTCTTCCTTGACATCTTTCCCCAAGAAACTATTCAGCACTTCAACAAGTATCTGGATTAACAGGAAGAATCCTGTAATGAGAGTAAGAGTGAATCTTTCACTTTTTAAAATTCCAGACATTCAGACTGCATAAAAACAGTCACTAAGATACACAGAAAATCATTAAGAAAATTTTAAACTATTTCATGTATTAAAGAAACAAATACAATTTACACAGACCAAGTTCATATTTTAAGTACAAATTACCTTAAATATTCCAAATGGAAACAAAAACAATGCTAAAAATAGTGAAGTGTGAAAAGTACTTAAGGAATTTTTAAATAATCCAACGTTATTCAAACTTTAACAATTACATGTCAATAGCTTCTCATAGCCAAACTAAAACACTGATACTCAATATATTTGAAGGAGTAACAGCAGTCAAAATGTTCATAACCAATCTACAGATAAACTAGAAATGAAAAAGGACCAGAACCACTGTGTTCAAATGTACACACTACATATCAAATGTACAGTATGGAAAAAATGTATTCCCTGTTTGGGGTTCTAAAGAGATCTCATACAGATTCAAGATTGCTGTCCTGAAATGAACATTAATAAATAAAACAAATATACTAATACACTGCCTCTCCAGGATCAAAGTCAATATTATTCTTTCAGACAAAAGAACATGGCAGATAAAAATCTTTTTTAAAAATCACCAAAATAATACGTTCTCAATCTAACTCCTTTGCTTCCAAAAATAAATTTAACTAACTTAAGTGTTTTTTAGACCTCTGCTCTTATTCTGAGGGGCATTTACAACATAAACAATGCTAGAAAATGGCTCCCACAGCAATTATTCTTAACAGTGAAATTAAAATCCAAAGAAAAACTAATAGATATTAGGAAAGGGATCATACTATTAACTCTGATAGGAAAGAAAAGGCTGAAGTAAACACTGAAATCTGAGCCAAAATTTATTTTTAAATTAGCCAACTAAAAAGAAGCCCCCTGAGAGAGCTAAGCTTCATTTTGGTGAAAATCTCAAGAGGATAAAATTCGCAGGATTCGAGGATATTATTACTCCACGAAAGTTCGTTATGTAGACACTAACGCTAAACTAAACGAGCTGCTACAGCCTAAGTTTGAGACGCTAAGAACGTCCTAACTGATAAAGCCGGCAGGTAGAAGAATGAATGACAGTTACTGTCTCGGCAGCCGGCCGGGATTTTTCAAGAGTCTCCAGGTCTTCAGAAAGTAAAGCGCCTGCAGACTTGAACGTTAAACTCTGCAAGTACACCAGCCGCTCGAGAGAAAGCACAACTTGCTTCCGACAGACCTTCCCCGGCCTCCATTCCCCACCCCCAAACAATCTTCGCGCTCTCTTTTTAAAAGAGCGAGAAACTTTAAACACTTGAACGGCACCAACCCTGCAGCTTGCCAACGGGTACGCTGTTCCCATTAGCCGGAAACTGAACTCCGGGACTAAGTTAACCACGAAATCCCGTAAAAGAGTTAAGAGCAATGTATCCCCTTCTCCCAGCTCCTTCAAACCCTAAGCTCCACAGAGGTTGCTTTCAAGGAGGGCCTGGGGCGCGCCGGCGGCCGGGGAAGCCTGACAGGTCCGGCAGCTCCTGTCCAAACCGGCTGGCGGTTGACAGGCAGCCCGCCGCCTCCCCTGCCGGCGCCCCGGCTGACAGCCCGACAGACACAACACCACACGTGCAGCCTCCTCCGCACCACAACACCCGCCAGCCTGTCACCCCCACTTGCCTCCACAGCTCCGCTGGGACCTCCACACACCCAGCCCGAGACGGAAAGCGAGCGCCGGGGAGCGCGGGCAGGAGGAGCCGCGGCCGGCTGGGGCGGCGAGCGGCAGGGCGCAGGTGGGGCCAAGGCGGTGGGCGCGCCCCCGAGGGAGAGCGGGCTCACCCGCACAACCCAGCCCGAGGCTCCGGGGCCTGGGCCGCTGCTCGCCACCCGCCCACCCGCAGACACCCCCGGATGCGCGCAGCCAGCGGGAGGACGGCGGGATCGTTGGGCTTGCAGTGCCCCGGCCGCAGGCCGGGGGGAGCCCGGCGCCGGCCGGGCGCGAGGGGGCGGCCGCGGCGCCCCAGCCCGAGGCCTGGCGCAGAGCAGCGGGAGGCGGCGCAGGCCGCGATGGGGCCTGCAGCGGCCCGCCGACCCCGCAAGGTGGCTGAGTGGGCCCCAGAGCGGCTCAGCCTTGGGCTCGATGGCCAGGGGCGGTCAGGGGTGGCCTCTCGGCTACTTACTGGGGAGGAAGAGGGCCGGGATCCCGGGGCCCCGGCCCCGACCGCGGAGATGCCCCAAACTGACACGGCCGCCATCTTGGAGACAGTGAGCTCTGGCCGGGGGGAGGGGAGGCGAGGCGGCGGAACAGCCACGGGGGGAGGGGAAGCGTCGCGAGGGAACGGCTGCCTGGGGGAGGGAGAGGGAACAGCCTGCGAGGGAGGCGAGGGGGGAGGAGGAGGGAGCAGGAGCGCGGGAGGGGGCTGATGAGGAGCGGGAATAGCTAGGCCAGGAGCTGGGAAAGGCCGGAGGGCGGGTTGGGGAAGGGGGGCGGACAGTTAAGAGAGAAGAGCCGGCCGGGTCACGTGGGGCCGGTACAAAAGGCCAAAGCTGAAGTGGGAGGGGGACCTGGTGGGGCTATAGAACAACTGGGGGCTCTTTCTCGCCTTCACACGGTTAGGTCAGGCAGATTCTCGGGAGAGGAGATGTTCTATCCCCATTACACAGCTGGGGAAACTGAGGGCAGGCGCCAGGGTGGGGTGACATCAGTGTGGCACGGAAATCCGGTGGCTAGACGGAATCTGAACTCTTGATGGCGTCTGTGTTTACAGTGAGCAGATGCTTCCACCCCACTTCTGTGCCTTCACCCCACTTCCACAGTGACTCTCCCGGAACTTGAAATCGGGAGCTGGGGCGAAGGGGAGGGGGCAAGGGCGGGGAGGAAGTTGCCTCCCTTCATCCTTCCCTTTCTACTCGAATCACTCGCTCCTACTGTGGGAAGAAGAGGCGGTGTGATGAGAGGGGAGAGCGGGTAGAAGTTAGGTACTCAGGTCAAGCTCTTTGTCAAACCAGCACGATTTCGTTCTCCCCACAACTAAGACACTTGGACCTTATTAGAGTCATTTTTATAGCATACAGCATAGAAGTAGGGTGGTAAGACTTGCACAAGGTCACACTGGTATTTTGTGGAACACATCTGAGTTTGGAGCCTAGATCTGTCTTATTCCGAAGCCTGTCTTCTACTTATGCCCTATGCGGAACTGCTCTTGTCCGAAATTATGGCTGAACCACCCGAACTGGCACTTTTTCATGGCCTGTCTGTCCTCTACTGGCTGCAGATGTGTTCCTTTGTCTTGTGTCTCATCTAGTTTAAACTCCTTGAGGCGGAGATTGAGTCATACTTTATTTTTTTTTACTGCATTTTTACTGCATTCACTGGAAAGGTCATAAATGACAAATAAAAAGACAAACTAAATGCGTAATAATTTTGCACGTGTTTTCCTGATAATAGACCTTTATCTGCTTCCTGCCTCCTGCATAGACTTGTCTCCCCTAGCACCTCATTTTATCCCAGTTTTACCCTTTAAAGACCACCCTCTCACTGCCTTAACTTCGATGTTTACTTTCCGATGTTTTGTTGTATTATTTACCCTATTTGGCACTTAATGAGTGGCACTTGTATACATTTTATTAATATGGTTCCATATATACGCTCTTCTAGGATGTCTCTTTGCATCTCTGTAGCAGTGTACAAGCAGTACAGATTCAAAAAAAAATACCATTGCTAGTAAATGAACAATTTTAGGCCACTAAGATGAAATTTCTACCCCCAGTGCAAGCCTTGCCTTCTTTACACCACAACCTATACTTTTCTATCTCTATAGATTTTCTTCACTCTAATTCTTAGACTGTGGGATGTCCAACCCACAGCCCCGCCCAGGATGAATATGAATGTGGCCCAACATAAAATCACAAATTTACTTAAAACCTTTTTTTGAACCCTGGGTAGCATAGCTCAGTGGATTGAGCATGGGCTGTGAACCAAAGCATCGTAGGTTCAATTCCCAGTCAGGGCACTTGCCTGGGTTGCAGGCCACGGCCCTCAGCAACCATACACTGATGTTTCTCTCTCTCTCTCTTTCTCCCTCCCTTCCCTCTCTATAAATAAATAAAATCTTTTTTTTTAACTTTTTTTGCCCATCAGCTTTCGTTAGTGTTTGTGTATTTAATGTGTGGTCAAAGATAACTCTTCTTCCAGTGTGGCCCAGAGATGTGGAAAGGTTGGACACTCCTGGACCATTCAATAATAACAAAAACTTACATAGTCAGAGTATGGTCCAACCAACTCAGTATCCTACCATTGACACTGATGCTATGTGAGGTGTAAAGAGATTTACCCAATCACCCTCCACCACCCACTTCCCGCTCCATCCCCAAGTTAGGAGAGAAATTTGAAGATATAAGATAATCTATTAGAAAGGATATTTTCCATCTTAGATTAATCAGACAGACACATCCTCAGATAAAATGGGAGCTATTTGTAATGAAAATACAGAGGAGAAAAAACATTCTGGGGGATTCTCTTTTAGAACAATAAAGCAAGGCTTTTATTTTTGAAAGAGGACAAAGTCATATTAATATAGAGAAAATAAGTTTTTCATGTGAGACTAGTGTGTGGTCTTCAGAAAAAAAATACAGGAATGGGCAAAAGTAGGTTTACAGTTGTGAGTACATGAAAGTTTATTCTTGTATTAGCATTTTTAATTATTGTATTATTTGTTTATATTACAATCATGAACCTACTTTTACTCACCCTTGTATGTACAGAGATGACCTGTTTGCCTTTGGTTAATTTAAAAGAAAACTAGCCACAACCATTCCTGTGAAAAGACCAAACTGGAGTTTAAGCAACACTAGCAAGAATTTAAAACAATTTGCAACAACAAAGCACAGTTTAGCTTTTCAAACAGATTCCATAGAGAGTCTTTGCTTTACATTTGCATTACTTAAGGACACATTCTGGAGGACTCCTCAAAATAAAAGGTCTGTAACAAAGACAGATTAAAGTCCATCTTTTGCATGTTAAAAAACAATCCACAGCACTGAAAGAACAGCTTTTATTGCTTCAAACTTCACTCAGAATTCGGCCTCGCAGGGCTGGCAGCTAAAAGCTACCTCCTCTTCCACATTTTGCTCTAGGAATCCCTGCCTTTTCTGTTGTAGTGAATAACTACATTTTATGCAGAGTCTGCAGAGTCGAGCTAACACTAAAATTGGAAGTTTGCTCTTTCCTTGTTTTAACAGGAAAACTTTTTAGTCCATTTACATTTAATATAATTACTGCTATAATTTATGCCTGCATCTTACTGTTTACTTACTTTTGTCCACTTTTTATATCCCTTATTCTTTTGTTAAGATGTCAATTATTCTCAAATTGATTTATAAATTCAATGCAATTGCAATCATAACCCCAGCAGAATTCATTTCTAAAAACTTACAAGCAGATTCTAAAATTCTTACAGAGATACAAAAGATCAGAAATGTCACAAAAATTTGAAAAAGAACAAAATGTAAGGAGTTATGATGCCTGACTTTAAGACTTTCTGAGTTTCCTCATGCAGGGCCTATCAGTTAACTAATGCTGCCTACCATTCTATCACACAGTATTGAGATATTTTTTAAAGTTACTATAATTATAGCACTAAAACAGTCTGTGTTATATGGTAAGCATACCATAATGTTAACTCTTACTAGTATTATCGTTGTAGTATTTTAATTTGTATTTCCCTGATTACTAGTGAGATTAACCTTTTTTCATATGTTTGTTGGCTATTTGAATTTTCTCTGAAGTATTCTGTTATTTTGCCTATTTTTCTATCACATTGCTTGTATCTTTCTTAGTTCTTTATATATTCCAGTTATAAATGTTGCATATTATTTTCCGAATTTTTACCTTGTCATTTCACTTTTCTTAATGGTGTCTTTTGGTGAACAGAAACTCCTATTATCAATGTATATAAATATATCAATCCTTTTTTCATCATTTGTGTGGTGATAGTCGGTAGCCTTGTCTTCTAATCTTAGAAAAATAATGCTTTCAAAATGAGGATATTTGCAGTAGTTTTTGATAATGCTTTTTATGAGGATGAAGACTATCCCCTCTATTTCCACATTGCTAAGAGTTTTTTACATTACCAGCTGTTAAATTTTGTCAAATGTTTTTCCTGTGACTAATGACATGATTGTTGACTTTCTCCTTTAATCTCTGAAGGTAATGAGTGGCAATGATTGTTTTTCTAATGTTAAATCAAATTTGCATTCCTGGGACAAACCCAACTTGGTGTGATATATTAGCTTTTTTATAAATAGCAGGATTGCATGCATCAATTTGTTTTGGATATATGTGATTATGTCTGTGAGTGAATCTGATCTATAATTTTCCTGTCTGGAATTATTTTTGCTTGTTTTGGTATCAAAGTTATGCAGGCCTTGTAAAATGAGAAAGGACCGTTTCTTCTTTTTAAGTCTCTAGATAGTTTTATGAGATAGAATTATTTGCTCTTCATACATTTGGAAAAATTCATCAATAAAATCATCCAGACCCAGTATTTATTTTATTTTATTTATTGATTTGAGAGAGAGACAGACAGAGAGAGAGAAACATAGGTTTGTTGCTCTACCCATTCATATATTCACTGGTTAAAACTCCTCTGTGCCCTGACCAGGGATCAAACCTGCAACCTTGGCATATTGGAACAACGCTCTAACCAACAAGGGCCAGACCTAGTGTTTTCTTTGTGGGAAAATACTGATCTAGTTTCCCAATATTTGTAAATTACTTTGCTTTTCCATCTTCTTTAATTAGTTTTGATAACTTATTTTTCTAAGAGGTTCACTTCATTGTCAGGAAGTTGTTAGTGATATCCTTTTGTAATCCATGTAATTTTTGTAGTATCTGTAATTTCGTTTTCTTTACTATTCTTAATATTGTTTATTTTTTGCCTTCTCACTTGTTTTTTATTGATGAGAGACAGACTAAGTGAGAGAGAGAGACAGAGAGAGAGAGAAACATAGAGTGGTTGTTTCACTTATTTATGCTTTCATTGGTTGTTTCTTGAGAGCTTGTTTGGAGGTTCTAGCAGGGAAGTACAACTACTCATATACCCTTGACCGACAACCAGACCCGTCCTCTCCTCTAGTTGGGAAGGTCATCCTCTTCAAGCACAGCTTCCAGAAGGACACATGTGAATCAGTGAGGAAGGATGGGGACATCCACCTAGGCAGCCAAATCAACCCTGGTGATCAATGGGGTGACAGATGTTGATACAGAGTACAGCCAAGGGGGGGGCCAAAAAGGGATTTGGAATGGGGCCCAGAGCTCAAGGTGTCCTGGAAATATTAGGATGACCTCACCCCATCCCCCACAGGTGTGAGTTGGGGGAAGGGACACATGGAGCAGGGCCATTGAGCTGTTTTGTACAGCAACAGCTTTGTGGCTAACCTCCAGCACAGTCATTTAACATATCTATAACCTTTAACTGGTTGCACAGATATGTTAAAGAGCGGTGTCCATGCTTGGAGCCAGGGGGATGGAAGTCACTTCTACCCAAGATGTAACTGGGCGGCAGGTCCCTGGAGTTACAGCACCTGCATGGGAGCTTGGAGGTGATTGGCTCTACATCATGGGGCCACGCCTTCCCAGACCCACTATGGCAACCCAGTAAAGCTGGAAGGATATGGGAGTGCTAGCAAGTGTAGCCGACTGTGGGAGAAGTCGGAAATGGGGCTACCGAGGAAGATTGGCTTGGGGATTTAAACCCAGATGTGGCAGACATTAAAGGGAGAGGACCACATGGCTGTGGCCAAGTAAGAGAGAGCCATGCAGCTTTGGCCAGAGTAGAGACTCCCACAGACCTGTGAGAAGAGATCCACTCAGTTTTACCAGAGTGGGGACCCCACAGCTTTAGTAGGGGGAACCACCATGCAGCTTTAGCAGAGAATCACCACTCGGCTTTGGCAGAGTGATGACCCTTCCCTGCCCCGCCCCGCAGCTTTGGTGGAGAAAACAACCATGGGGTTTTGGCCAGAGTGAGGACCTCTGCAGCTTTGGTTAAAGAGGACCACACAGCTTTGGGGTGCTCCCTTTGGCCACATGGCCTAGGAAGCAAGAAAGACTTTGCCTGGAAGAAGAGTGAAAGAACTCTTGCCAGTAGGCCATGAGAAGGTGCCACATGGCTTTGGATTAATTAGAGATCCTGCCTGGATGGCGACACAGCTGACGGTGTCAGGAGCCTGAAACACGGATGTTTGCTTCTTTTCTGGAGTTACAGTACCCCAAATTAGGGCAGGGGGAGAAGGAAGGACTGTGGGCATCTGTGGGTATCCTAAAGGACTTTGATATTTTAATGAAGACATTAGGGTACTACTTTAAGTCTGTATAGCATTAAATAAACATTTCTTTTCCCTTTCACAAATCTCTGGCATTGAGAGATGTCTTTCCTATAAGGCAGCAGACATAAGGAACCTGTGGAGGTCCTTTTGGTAACAGTATATCATCCATACCCCGACCTTGCCCTGTGTGTGTCTGGGTTCTGTAACAGTTTTTGGCGTCTCTGGGTGGGCCTATAATTACCCCCCACTGTCGGTTCTGTAACAATGTCACAGCCAGATTGCCCTCACACCCCATTGGTTGTTTCTTGTACATGCCCTGACCAGGGATCACACCTGCAACCTTGGCATATGGGGGACAGTGCTCTAACCAACTGAGCTACCGAGCCAGGGCCTTCACCTTTTTTTCCTTGAACATTATTGGCAGAAGGTTATCAATGCTATAATTCTTTTCAAAGAAACAACTTCTGGCTTTGTTCATCCCTATCCTTTATGTTCTTAATTTTCATCTTTATCATTAGTATTTCTTTTGTTTTATTTAGATTTATTCTTTTGCTCTATATATAACTTCTTGAGATAATACTTAGCACATTTACTTCTAAGAATTTGGACTTTCAGCCAACATGGAGGCATAGGAAAACACACTGTGCCTCCTTGCACAACCAAAACAACAAATTTAAAAACAGAAAACCACCAGACTGCCAGAAAATTGAACTGTACGGAAGTCTGACAACCAAGGAGTTAAAGAGGAAACACTCACCCAAACCAGTGGAGGGGTGGAGACAGACAGCCAGGCAGACAGGACCCGGCAAGGAGGAGGCTGGCAGAGTGGGTGATCCCACATTTGTGTGCAGATAAACTGGGAGGAACAACTGGGGAGTGAGACAGACCTTGCAACCCAGGGCCCCAGTGCCAGGAAATAGAGCCTCAAACCACCAATCGAAAACTCCTGTGGGGGCTGAGGCAGTGGGAGAAGCTCCCAGCCTCACAGGAGAGTTCGTTGGAGAGACCCACAGGGTCCTAAAATGTACACAAACCCACCCACCCGGGAATCAGCACCAGAGGGGCCCAGTTGGCTTGTGGGTAGTGGGGGAAGTGACTGAAAACCAGCAGAGAGCAGAGCAAGCACCATTGTTCTCTGTCGGATCCCTCCCCCACAAACAACACCATAACAGCATATGGGTTGCCCCACCTTGGTGAACACCTAGGGCTCCACCTCTTTCTTATATGTAACAGGTGTGCTGAGACAAAAAAAAAAATGGTCCAAATGAAAGAACAGATCAAAGCTCCAGAAAAAATACAACTAAGCGATGAAGAGATATCCAACCTATCAGATTCACAGTTTAAAACACTGGTAATCAGGATGCTCACAAAACTGGTTGAACATTGGTTGAAATTGGTTCACAAATAGAGGAAAAAATGAAGGTTATGAGAAGTAAAATAAAGGAAAACATACAGGGAACCAACAGTGACGGGAAGGAAACTGGGACTCAAATTAACGGTGTGGACCAGAAGGAAGAAATAAGTGTTCAACCAGAACAGAATGAAGACACAAGAATTTAAAAAAACGAGGAGAAGCTTAGAGGAACCTCCAGGACAACTTTAAACGTTCTGACATCCAAATCATAGGACCACCAGAAGGAGAAAAGGAAGAGCAACAAATTGAAAATTTATTTGAAAACGTAATGAAGGAGAACTTCCCCAATCTGGCAAAGGAAATAGATTTCCAGGAAGTCCAGGAAGCTTAGAGAGTGCCAAAGAAGCTGGATCCAAGGAAGCACACACCAAGGCACATCATAATTACATTACCCAAGATTAAAGAGAAGGAGAGAATCTTAAAAGCAGCAAGAGAAAAAGAGACATGTACAAAGGAGTTTCCTCAAGACTGTCAGGTGATTTCTCAAGAGAAACCTTAGAAGCCAGAAGGGACTAGAAAGTAGTATTCAAAGCCATGAAAGACAAGGAGCTATATCCAAGATTACTCAATCCAGCAAAGCTATGATTTAGAATGGAAGAGCAGATAAAGTGCTTCTCAGATAAGGTCAAGTTAAAGGAGTTCATCATCACCAAGCCCTTATTATATGAAATGTTCAAGGGACTTATCTAAGAAAAAGACCAAAACTATGAACAAATGACAACAAACTCACAACTATCAACAACTGAACCTAATAAAAAACAAAAACTAAGCAAACAACTAGAACAGGAACAGAATCACAGAAATGGAGATCACATGGAGGGTTATCAGTAGGGGAGTGGGAGGGGGAGAGAGGAGGGAAAGGTACAGAGAATAAGTAGCATAAATTGTAGGCACAAAATAGACAGGGGGAGGTTAAGAATAGTATAGAAAATGTAGAAGCCAAAGAACTTATATGTATGACCTATGGACATGAACTAAGGTGGGGAATGTGGGTAGGAGGGGGTGTGCAGGGTGGAGGGGAGTGAAGGGGGAAGTGGGACAACTGTAATAGCATAATCAATAAAATATATTTAAAAATTTGTAATACAAGTTTTGGTCTGTGGCAATTCATCATTTTCAAATTTTATATATTTGTTGACTTATTTAGAATTGTATTTGTTAATTTCCAAATATTAGAACTTGGTCTGGTTATCTCTTTATCATTCATTCCTAACTTAATTGATCTATAGTTCAAGGACATAATTTGCATTATATTGATCCTTAAACATTTGTTGAGAATTGTTTTTTGGCCTAGTGTGTATGACTAACTTCACAAATGTTTCACTGTGCTTGAAAAAAGTGGTACAGGAAAACAGTACTGTATGTATGGCTATTGGCGCAAGCTTCTTAATTGCATTGTTCAAACCCTCCACTTCCTTCTGATGATTTTCTCCTGCTTGGTTTATCCATTATCAGAGTAATGTAAAATCTTCTCCTATGATGATGGGTTTGTCTATTTTCCCTGAAATTCTTTCTGAGTTTAAAAATACAAATGTGTTTTGAGGTGATGCTATTAGGTACATACACATTTAGTATTGTGATATCATTCTAGGAAACTCAAATTTTTTATTGTTATACTGGGATATATGAAGCTTACTTCTGGTCTGCTGCTAGCTTTCTTTTGGTCAGCATCTGCCTGCTCTATCTTTTCCTACTCTTTTACTTGCAGCTTTCTGTATCCTCATGTCTTAGAAATGCCTCTTGTAAGCCCCTTGTATCTTAGTTTTTATAAGTGTGGTTTAATATTTTTTTCATTAAGTAGAGCATTTATTCAGTTTATTTTTATTTGTACTTCTTTTTACTATTTTATTTTGTAGTTTCTATTCTGTCTTTTCTGTATTTGTTTACAGATACTTTCTTGCCTCATTTTGAATTTTCTTTTAGGTTCTAAAAAACCTTTACTGATTTGTATGATAAATATCCTTCTTTTAGTGGCAATGCCAGAGGTTTTAACATGTATGCTTGTCAGAATCTAAAGTTAATGAATATCTTTATCATCTTCTTGAATGGCACAATAATCCTAAAACATATAAACTGATATTCCCCCCTTGATCTACTTGTTTTTATGTATATTGTCTCTCATTTTTAGGCCCTCAAAACATTATTGTTTATATAGTTGATGTTTGATGAGAATTACTCAAGTATTTACAATTTCTTTGCTCATCATTGAATCTCACACTTTCCTGTAGGATCATGTCACTCTGCTTGAAATATATTCTTTAAATTTCTCTTTAGTGAGAATCTTTTGGAAGTAAATGTATTACCTCTTTTCTATTTTTTACTTCTTACTATGAAACTGTTTTTACATTATTTTGAACTAATTTTCTGTTTACAGAAGAGTTGCAAAAATAGTACAGAAAGTTTCTATATACCCTTCACCCCGCTTACAGGAAGACTCCCACAGAGATGACGTACCCTTCCCATAGTGTCATATCAGGAGCTACATGGCATTCACGTGATATATTTCTAGAGATGTTGGCCCTGCTGGCTTAGTTAAGGGGGTTTCTCTACTGTAAAGTTGCTGTAGTGTCATTCTGTACTTGATTGTTAGAAGCCAGTCACCACATCCAGCCTACCCTTAAGGGGAAGGGGAATCCTGGAGGGAAGATTATTAAAAATTTGTGCACATATGCTGAAACCACCAAGCACTCATGCAATGAATTATCCTCCAGAAGAGGAAGGGAGTGGGGAGGGAAGGTTATGAGAGCTTCCCTCCAAAATGTAAATAGACTGAAATTTGGGCTGTCCTCTGTCACTCTCCTATGGTGACCTTCCTTGGCCCCTTATCACCCATGGAAGAAACCTACAGAGTTCACCCGCTAATCCCATCTTCTTGCCTCCACCATCCTCTGCCTGCCTGAACTGCCTCCATGCCTCGGATGTGCTGCGCCTCCTCTAGTCTGCATGCAGCCACACACGCAGCTTCATTCGGACTGGGAAGTTCTTTTCCTACATCTTTACATTGGTAGGCTCTTTGAGTCTAGGACATACAGCATTCTGTTCAAAGTAATTTCTAATGTCAGTAATTTCCCTGAAAGAGCCTTATATCCTAACAAAATGATTGGGTCAATTCCATTTCCTACTTTAAAGAGAGAAATTTTTTAAAAAGGAAAAAGAATGTTTAAGTAGATGGCCACTAATCACAAAGCCAGTAACTAACTGACCCATGATGTGGCTCAAGGTCACAAAAGTGGTCAGGTGTAAACCCCCCAAAAACATGACTGTCAGCCTGGTAGTCTCTGATAAATCACCCTCACCCATGCATGTGGAAAAAAAATGTGTTGTTAGGAAGAATCAGGCCTGTACTTTTTAATTTATTTTAATGCACAGAGAAAAAAACAGAACTTTAGAGGATTTAATAAACATCTACTACTCACTACCCAGAATTAACACCTATTTTTTAATTCAATAGAGACTTTAACAAGATGTCTATAATAGGAAAAATCCATCAAAAACCTAATATTGATCAAAAAGAAGCAAGTCATAGAAAATATCTGGTTGATTATTCTGGCTTGTTTTTTGTTTGTTTTGTTTTTTATTGTAATATAGGACTTTAGATTTATTCTTTTTAAGTGTATGAAAAGATATGTTCATGTGCAAGGACAACAATAATATATAGTAAATACTTAGGTTCTATCACCCAAGGTAAGGAATAGAACAGTATTCCCCTTCCTCTTCCTTGCCTTGATAGGCCCTCCTTTCCTTCCCTAATCACATCCCTTCCTTCTGAGTTTTATGATAATCATTTTCTTGCATGTTTCATATAAATGGAATCATGTGCTCTTTTGTGACATGCTGCTTTCACATAGCATAATACTTTCAAGGTTTCATTTGTATCGGTGCTTTAATTCTTCTTTATGGCTGAATAATACTCCATTGTATGGATATATTACATTTCACTTTTCCATTCCATCAGCTGGTAGACATTAGGGTTGTTTCTACTTTTTGGCTATTATGAATAATGCTTCTATGAACACTTGCATACAAGTTTCTATGCACATATATTTTCTTTTCTCTTGGAAAAGAGAAATTATGAGTGAAATTATGGAGTCATATTATAACTTTATGTTTAAATTTTTGAGGACCTGCCAAATTGTTTTTCAAAGTGTCTATACTATTTTACATTACCACCAGCAATCTATAAGGTTTTCAGTTTCCCCATATCCTCACCAAAACTTATTATTGTACATCTTTTTTTTAAAGATCTTATTTTTATTTTTATTTTTATTTTTTAGACAAAAGAAAAGGGAAGGAGAAAGAGGGAGGGAAACATCAGTGTGTGGCTGTTTCTTGAGCACCCCCAGCTGGGGTCCTGGCCTGCAACCCAGGCATGTGCTCTGACTGGGAATCGAACCTGCGACCCTTTGGTTGGCAGGCACATGCTCAGTTCACTGAGCCACACCAGCCAGGGCTATTGTCCATCTTTTTATTATAGCTATCTTTTTGGCTATAAAGCAGAATAGTATTATGGATTTGATTTCCCTAATGAGTAATGATGTTGAGTATCTTTTCATGTGCTTAAGGGCGATTCACCTATTTTTTGGGGAGAAATGTCTATTCAAATCATTTGTACATTTTTAAATTGGTTTTTGGGGGGTTTTTTATCCTTGAGTTATAAGAATTTTTTATGGATCCATGACAAGGTACCTCAGTTGGTAGAGCCTTTCCCCAAAAACCCAAGGTTGAAGGTTGAATCCTGGTTAGGGCACATACAAGAATCAACCAAAGAATGCATAGGTAAGTGGAGTGACAAGTCGATGTTTCTCTATCTCCCCCTTCCTCTCTCTCTGAAATCAATAAACAAATTTTTCTTAGAAGTATTTTTTATGTATTCTGGATACATGTCCATTATCAGATAAATGATTTGCAAATATTTTCTCCCATTGCATGGGTTGTCTTCTCATTTCTTTTTCTCCAGCTTAAGATCAGAGTGACTTATAATGTTGCATAAGTTTAATGTGTACAATGTGATGATTTCATATGTGTATATATTGTGAAATGACCGCCACGATAAGGTTAATTAACTTATCATGTCACATAGTTATCTTTTTCAGTGTGTAGTAAGAACATTTAAGATCTTCTTTAGCAGATTTCAAGTAGTCTTTTCATTGCTTTATCCTCGTCTGAGAACATGCTTATTGATTACAGAGAGGCGGGGAGGGAGGGAGAGAGGGAGAGAAAGAAATGTCAATCAGTTGCCTTTCATACACACCCCAAGGGAGGACTAAACTCCCTCCTGCCCTCCTGACCAGGAATTGAACCTGCGACCCTTTGGTTTCTGGGACAATGCCCAAACAATTTAGCCATGCCGACCAGGGCCTCTTTCTACTTTCCTGATGCTTGTATGTGCCCTGACCAGGATTGAACCCCCAACCTTGGCGTATCAGGACAATGCTCTAACCAACTAAGCTACCCAGCCAGGGCTTAGGCATTTCTAATTTTTTAATATAGATGTTTAGCCCTAACCAGTGTGGCTCAGTGGGTTGGGCATCATCCTGGGAACTGAAAGATCACTGGTTCCATTCCTGACCAGGGCACATGCCTGGGTAGCAGGCCAGGGCTGATTGGTTTCTCTTACACATCGACGTTTCTTCTTCCATTCCCCTCACTCTAAAAATAAATAAATAAAATCTTTAAACAATATACAGATCTTTAGTTGGTTAAATTAGTTTTTTTAAGTTTTATTTATTCATTTTTTTAGAGAGGGGAAGGGAGGGAGAAAGAGAGGGAGAGAAACATCAATGTGTGGTTGTCTCCCGCGTGCCCCCAACTGGGGACCCAGCCCACAACCGAAGCCTGTACTTTGACCAGGAATCGAACCAGCAACCCCCTGCTTCACAGGCCAGCTCACAATCCACTGAGCCACACCTGCCAGGGATGGTTGAATTAATTTTGATCATCTGGTAAACTTGTCTGGTTTTGCCACTGTAGAATATTAGTCTTTTTCTCTTTGCAACTAATAATCAATCTATGGGGAGATACTCTAAACCTTCTGTAAAGGTTTTCTAGTGAGGTAAACAGTTGTATATTTAAGGCACAAACTATCAAGTAAAAGTTTCCATCTGCTATGAAATCTAATATTGCTCACATGAGATATCTAGTATAGCTCATATGGTACCTACCTCATCTTGGGGTAGATTTTTTTTCTGGAACTAATCATTTAAGTAAACCTTTTTAATTAAACACTTAATTGCCACAGGATAAGGATATAGCATGACCATTTGTTAGTGACTTGACAGAGGCTACCCCTCCCAACACTCCTTGCTGTGATGCCAAGGGAGAAGGAAGTTGTCCATAGAGACCCTGATTCCTCCAGGATATTGAGATCCCTTATGCATGCATTCCCCCCTTTTTGAGGTGTAGTGTTAGAATATTTCAGCTGTATCAAGTCAGGCCTATCTGGAATCCTTCGTCAGAAAAAGATCTGAAGTGGCCCCAGTTGCTTATTACGAGGGAAGGGAATCAGAACCCCAAACCAGTCTAGATTAGCAGGGTGGCAATGTGCCCAGGAGCATTGTCCTGTCAGGGAGGCTGGACACTCCTCCTGACCCAGCCACCCAGGCCTTGTGGGTGAGTTTAAGCTGAGGGCCCACAGCAGTGCTGGAATATGAAGTTAAGAGCCGGTACCTGGAGAGCCCCAGAAAGGGAGTGGGCTCTGCAGTAGTAAAAACGGGCATCCCTCGTGGCCAGTCAGAGTCTCCAGTTTTCTCTCCAATAAGGTGGATTACTATGAATATTAAACAGGCATGACGAATGTGTGCACTGAACTGGTGTAGCTGGTCATTCCAGTTGCACTGTTGGTTTTTGTTTTTGTTTTTTTTTTAAATGTGGCTACTTTAAATGATTTACTTTTATATCATGGGGCATACCTAGCAAAAGTTTATCTTCTTAAGGTAAGATAGAATTCTGAAAGGGATTCTGCTGCTTTTGTTTTACACACACTTATAATAAGATAGGGTCTGCCTGGTATAGATCCCCATATTTAACAACACCTGAAGCAACTCTAGCTTTATAAAATGGAAAGATTGTTTGATGAATAAAGACCACAGGTTTCCAGCAATAAGACTAACTGGAGGGTCTACAAAGTATCTTAAAAAGCCTGCCAAAATATTAAAATTTATTGTTTAAATAAATGGATGCATTTGAAGAATTGAGGTGGCATTCTTTTGATGCCAGGAACAAACCAGCATAGAAGTCCATGGAAGGAAGGAAGGAAGCACTGAAGCTACTGCAGAAAGACCCACAGGCTCTGCCCTGGGGCACAGGGACTAGCATTGGGTTTGTGCAGGGTGGAGAGTCTCCAGCCCCAGAACTCAGCAATGGTAAGCCTTTGATCTAGGACAATACACACCTAGGTGAGGCAGCCAGTAACAATTATAGTTTCCACATTATCTTTATGCAAAACTTTTTTTTTAAGAAAGAAAAAGCCTCCATTGACATTTTGTGGCTACTAGCTTTTTTTTTTTTCTTTCATTTTGTTTAGGGTTTCTGGTCCAATTTTGACTTTTTGCATGTCCAGAAAACCATTACCTGAGGATTTTACTTTAGAGCAGACCAGATCGCCCTGATTGGTGGGGCTTAGTTGGTTGGACATCGTCTCACAAAGCGAATGGTTGCCAGTTCAATTCCCATCAGGGCACATGGTTGCAGAGTCCGTCCCCAGTCAGGGCACATATGGAAGGTAGCCAATCAATGTTTCTTTTTCACATTGATATTTCTCTCCCTCTCTTTCTCCCTCTCTTCCTTTTTCTCTAAAAATAAATAGATACAATCTTAAAATAAGAGAGAGAGAGAGAGAGAGAGAGAGAGAGAGAGAGAGTGAGAGAAAGCAGCCCTGGCTGGTGTGACTCAGTGGTTGAGCAACGGCCTGAGAATCAAACCGTGATTCCCAAGTCCAGGGCACGTGCCTGGGTTGTGGGCCAGGTGCCCAGTAGGGGATGCGCGAGAGGCAACTGCACATTGATGTTTTTCTCCCTCTTTCTCTCTCCCTTCCCCTCTCTAAAAAATAAAATTAATAAAATCTTTAAAATAAATAACTAAATAATGCAAACCAGATCTGTAGTGCTCCAGATACCTGGCAGAAGTATGTACAACATTCCCTGGAGGAATGTACCCTCAGCCTAGACCTGGGAGAAATTTCACAGAGAAATTTAAACAGAGATAAGCCAACAACACCAATCATGTAATATACAAGGAAATACACAAGCCATCATGAAGAAGATGCAGCAAAACAAATGAACCAGTCCTAGAAAAACTTCACTATGGGAATTACTAGATAATAGCCACACAAAATACAGGACACTTAGTTAAATTTGAATTCCAGATAAGTAATGAATAAATTTAAAGTAAAAGTATATTTCATGCAATATGTGGGACATGCACTAAAAATGTGGTTTTAAATGAAATTCAAATATACCTTGCATTCTGTATTTTTATTTGTCAAATCTGACAACCTTAGGTAAAGAGATAAATACAGTGGAACCTTAGTTCTCAAACTTAATTTGTTTCAGAAGGTTGTTCGAGAAACAATTTGTTTGAAAACAGAATCATTTTTTTCCACAGTAATGTACAGGTATTAGCACGAAAGGGTTGTCTGGTCCAGAACCAAAATTTTGTTTGACAACCAAAATGCTTTTTTCATGAACAACTTGGTTGAGAACCAAATTGTTCAAGATGGGAGACATTCAACAACTGAGGTTTGACTGTATGTCAAATACGTAAGAAATAGCAGAAGAAATTGGAAAGATGAGGAATGAGCAATAAAACATTAGAAATGACCAGAAAGATGAAAAAGGAACAAATGCACCTTCTAGAAATGGAAAATGTAAGTCAAAAAGAAAAACTAATTAGGAGAAGTGGGGTTAAGTGTGCTGGTGTTGAAACTTACTTTGATAGGCACAATGGAAGTTGGACTGTTGGATACATCGAGGGGTGGGCAGATAGCCAAACATGCAATAAAGCACGTGTAGTAAGTCATCGATTGTGAAATATAGGTGGTGGGTGTATGGGATTTTCATGTAAAAGTATTTCAACTTATCTGTGTCTTAAAACTATCATAATAAAGTATTGAGAAAAAACAGAAAAGTTAAGCAGCATAATGGACAAAGTTTAAACACTGAACTTGGGAGATAAACCTGGAGAAATTTCAAATAATGCAGCCCAGGAACAAGAGAGAGAGATTACAAAAGGCTAGGTAGGTTATATGTTAGCCAAGTGAGAAATTGCCATCTGTCCTGACAGAGTTCTAAAAAGAGATAAGAGACCAGAGAAGAGGCAATATTCAAAGTAAATAGGCTGAGAATTTTTCGTAACTAATGAAAAAATCTGCAAATTCAGGAATTCCAGATACATTCCAAAAAGGATAAACTAAAAGAAATTTACTTCACACTGAAGGAATTTCCAAAGGATATGCTTCACAAAGAATGAAAGTGATCCTAGAAAGAAAATCTGAGATGCGAGTAATTGTAAAAAAAAAAAAAAAAACATTGGTTTTTGTAAAGCAGTAATAATAATGTTTGATTTATGGGACTAAAAAAATACTGAGATAAAACAAAGTGGCTGCACCACAATAACGATATAAGCCTGGAAGGGAGTTGTTGAAGTTAAAGATTATTTGGAGTTAAAGATATTAATTACACTTTGAATTTTTTAAAGACAGGTAGTTCAAGTTAAAATTCAAAGCATAACTACCATAAGAAAAAAAATTTAATTTGTGTCATGAAAACCAATAAAGGGCAAATTGGAAAGATTTTTGTAAAACTGTGATTTATTCTTTTTTCAGATAAAGAAATATGTCCAACTATATTAGTGATAATAAATGTAAGTAAATGGAGTAGTGCGGTTAGTAATCACAGATTTTCAGACTGGATGTAGCTTGGCTGCCCAGCTCCCTCTCCCCAGCCCGCCACTCAGAGAAACGAGTCCCACTCCCACAGGAATGAGTTAGAGAGGGGATGGGGGCGGGGGCATTGCTGCTCTCTCAGAGGCCCTACATGGTGGGAACTGGAAGCTGCAGAAACCCAACAACTTCTATTGCCTTTAGGTTCTAGATATGGTTCTTTCTGTCTGTATGTTACCTCATAAAATTCAATAAGAAGTGAATTTCAAAAACATTTAAAAAGCTCTTATAAAGGGTAAGCACTAACCATACAGAAAATCTTAGAAAAATATCAGTATTCTCATATAGGAAAAAATGAAACCCTTGCCCAATAGAATAGTAAGATTCTGAATTTATTTAGTTCTAGTCCCTTCTTCGATTTCTTTTTTCCCATTCTCATTTACTAAATTCAATTTTTACAATTTCCAGGATAGTCGCATTTAAAAGCAACACGCAATATTTTCAATCATTAGTCAGAAACATTGTGATACATTGTATTTCAAGATAACACTGAAATGCAAAAATGTCTTACGATGTGTTTTGGAAAATAAAACTATAGACAACACTATGCTTGGTGCTTCAGCATCTACTCACTTCAGCTCTCCCCAGCAGCAATGTGGCTGGGGGAACTGAACCCAGCCTAAGGGGTGCGAGCGACTCAGTTAGCCTAACGGTGTTCTTATTTGGCTCCATGCTTTGCTCAAGAAGGGGACTTTTGTCCCATTTTTGCCAGTGAGACACTAGGAGAAGTTGGACTGAAGGTTTCTGGGACAGTTCTTCCTTGCTCTAAGGGAGGACACTAGAAAGCCACACTCATCCCCTCCCTGTGGATGTGACAAAGAAACATTTAGTGTCAGCATTTACCAGGAACCATCCTGCTTCTGGACATCAGCAGTTAACCTAATCAAGATCTCTGCTAGTTAAGCCAATTTGCCCCCAGTTTTCTATTACTAGGAACCAAAAGATCCCTAACTTGTGTAATAATTAAGCCTTAACATTGAGACATTATTGAAATACTCTACTATAAAACCACTGCTGAAAGAACATGCCCACTTCTTAATGAATTTGGTGAGCTTGGCAAAAGAGCTACCTAGTTTGCATACTAATGAAATTAGAATGTAATGTCCCTTTTCATGTTCAAGTACATGTGGCAATCATATGACAGGCACTGGTAGTGGCCTTCTCAATATCCATTCTCCTTCCTTAGTAACAGAATTCGATTATGTTCTGGATACCAAAATGTGGCCTTAAGATGACATATTCCAGTTTTTCCTGAATCTAGGGATACCATCAATGAGCTGCAAGAAGTTACTGAGTAGGACTTGCAGAAAAGTGCTTCAAAAAGAGGGCAGACACTCACATGCACCTTTTTACTTCTTGCTCTCCGAAATGCAGACATGGCGGTTGGAACTCCAGGAACCATTGTGGACCATGAAGTAAACTTGAAGGTAAAATTTTCAACATACTCTTTTAAAACCTACGTCTCTTTGCAAGAACCCTACCCTCTCAGGATATGATATTGCCTCTGACTTCATAGAGAATATTCGGATTATTAAAAGTGAACCCCCTAAATGCCTGGTGCTCTACCAACTGTCTTCTTTCCAGGCAGTTTCTTTTTCCTTCAGGAGCTAATCCTTCCACCTATAATTTGAAGACAATTCCTCTATCAACCCAGAGATCTGGGCTCAGGATACCCCATTTTCCACTCTTGCCTCTCAGCTTATATAGACATGCTCAAATCTCAGCCACCTATAAATATCAAGACAAAACAAATTACTACCCTTCTTTGATCCTTAGTACACCTGTAGCTGTGGACCTTTTTCTGCCACTTCCACAACCAAGCTATTTACTAAGAGCATATCCTATATTCATTATAGCCACGCTAAACATCATTGGCTGCTATTTACTAAATATTTACTATGTGCCAGATGATTTATATACATTATCTCCAATCTCCAAATCCATACCACAAAATAGGGCTATTGCTCCTCTTTGTTATGAAGCAGATAACCGAGGCTCAAAGAGAATTAAGTTACCTTTTTCTAGCTCAAACAGCTAAAATGTGACATAATTGGGTTTGGAGTCCAGGTCGATTTGAATGTAAACCCTGTTATTCTATCAGCAGTTCTCGGGGCAGTAGTACCTGACAGGGCATCAGAGTCATCCAGAGACCTGAAACAAACCAACCCAACAAACAAACAAACAAACAAACAAACAAAAAACAGGTTCTTAGGCCACCACCCCAGATTTACCAAATCATAGTCTCTCTTGAAGAGCCAGGAATCTGCATGTTTCAAGCTCCCTGAGCGAATCTGATACAGCCAGTTTGATGTAGGTCTTCCTTACACTGTCTCTCACAGTTGAGTGTTCCTCAGCTCACCCCAGTTTGACCCTAGTTTCAATTCTCAAATCACATTTCTCCTACAGACCCTCTTGTGGCTAGTCTACTGGGAACTTCAGTATTCCTCTTGCTTGACTTCTTAATAACATTTGACAAGCTGACCAATTTCTAATTTTCTTTGGCTTCCAGAATTTATTTCTGCCTTCTTTCTGATCCTTCCTTCTCTGTCTCTGTCTTCTCTGTGATTTGCCCACCTCTGGCCACCTCCTAAATGTTGGCACCTCGCACCTCAGTGTCTGACCTCACCTCTTCTCAATCTAACCACCGTTTCGTTGATCTCATCCACTCCTGTGGATCTAATTGTTGTTTATGTATTAATGGCTCCCAAACTGGTATTTCTAGCCTCACTCTTGGATGCTTGATCTGTACGTCCACCTATGAGAAATTGCCAGTTAAATGTCACTTAGGTCCCTTAAACTCAACAGATCCATAGCTGAATTCATGATCTTCCTCAAACAACCTTCCCCCAGATCCAATTATATCGATAATTTAAAAAATAGTGTTAAGTTTGAAAAATCTAAGTTTCTGAGGATCAGTGACACTTGCTTCCACTGTAAGGATCCATAGTCTCCTTCCATTTTCTGAATGGTTGAAGCTCGATGCTCTGACTGGAGGTGCCAGACCTGCTACTACACATACCCTCACAGCATGATGATGGCTTCAGTGGCCTGAGTAGCCGTTGGCAACAGAGACCTTCCAGAGCTATAATACAAGTGATCCATGAACGATCTGCAGCCTTTCACCTTGAGTTAGGTACAGGGCCCGCTACTCCTACAAAAGAGTTCTAATATTTCCTCAAATATCATGTTTTGTTCCTCAGAAACTTGGGGAAAAAACGGAACTTTCAGATAATCTAATCTACCCCCCTTCCCCCACATCGGATTAGAAAAAACTTTAAGCACATAGAAAATTTGAAAGAAATGTACAGTGAATACGCATAGATTCCACACACCCCCTAGATTCCACAGTCAGAACTCAATTTTTATTAGCTACAATTAGTATTTGCCTAACCCTCTGAGTGATGTTGGATAGAGTGATAGCGCTGCCATAATTACATAGCAAGTATTCTGTTCCTACTGGTAAGTCCAGTGCTTCGTAAGAGTTCTGTACTGCAGCCAATTTCATGAGTGCTTTAAACAAGCCAACACAGGTCAGCTGTTAGCTGGGTGGAGGAGCTTCTAGAGAATTCTTCCCAGCTTAACGAAACAGAATTTCAAAGTCATCTGGCTTGCAGCCTGAAAAGACACCTACAGTTTCTGGCTCTTAGAAGCAGGTGCTGTCTGTAGGTATAACCTAGGACTTCCTGGTTGTGCAATAAGAAAGCAATCGCCACTGCTTTGGGCTCGGAGGTGACAGGGGCAGTGGCAGAGAGGAGGGTGTAACTGGGATTGAGATCCCCTCACACTGATTTTCCTGGAAGTTCTGCTCTAAGACTAGTGGCAACTGCCCCCACAGATAGCCCAGTGCTCTTCCCCCGCATGCTCTCTTCTACAAACTCGCACAGCCTTCCCTGTGTGAGGGCTTCATACCACGAAAGCCTTTAAAGGGAAAAGGAACTATAATTCCTTGAAATCTAAGGAAAGCAGTGGCAATCATCTCTACCAAATGTGATATCACAAGCTATGTATTTCAACTCTTAATAGCTGCTTCATTTTGGCAAAACATCATATGAGTATATCCTTGGCTTCTTTCTTTTCCTGGAAGGTCTTCAGTTAAGAACAGACTCCAAAACAAAGGAAATGTGTGCTCACCAGTCAACTAGCTTCTTCTCTAAGGAAAAAAAAAAAAAAGCACTGTGGCTGAATGAAACCTATGTCTTTTCATTCTTATCCTCTAAGAACAAATGTAACTTTCTCAGTGTTAAAGCCCTTTGAGGTAGCCCTGAATGTACAGTTTTGAGAAGGAGTGGATCATGGACATGGACAGGAATGTGATGATCGCTGGGGGTAGGGGGTATCAGGGGACTAAATGGTAATGGGAAAAATGTAATAAAGATTAAATTTTAAAAGAAAGAAAAGAAGTGGAATACTTCAATGGGTATAAAAATAACACTTTTAGAATGGGCATCGTATTTTTAAATTATAAAAGTCCTTTCCTCTTTTGTCTTTCCAAGTGCATGACCTTAACTCTAGACCTAAACAGTTTTCTGTAGAGGGCCAAACACTAAATATTTTAGTCTTTGTGGGCCATACAGTCCATCTTACAAGTACTCAGCTCTGCCATGGTAGTACAAAAGCAGTTATAGACAACACATTAATGAATGAGCATGGCTATATTCCAGTTTTACATATGGACACGTAAATAAAGACTACATCAGTCATTCACAAAACGAAGACTTTCTATTTACTCTGCACAACCAAGCTGCAGCATGAGATAAAAAATTACAGGCCCACTACTCTATATACAACCAATGTTTCCTTAAATATAGTCTAACTCTTAATAGATACCTTTTATGCAATTTGTGAAGCCACACGATTAGAGTCATATTGAGCCTTTATTTTCACCATAATTTAAAAAATAACATGAAGAGGTTAAGAACACAGGTTTTAGAATTAGTCAGATACAAATTCCAATCCAGGCTCTGCAGCTTTCTTAGCTGTGTGATACGAGGTAAATCAAAGAACATTTCTACATTTCTTCATTTTTAAAATTGGCTGTTTGTTTGGAAGATTAAAAGAAATAATGCCTGTCAAACTCTTTATTTTATTTTATTTTGTATTGTTGTTCAAGTATAGTTGTCTTTATCCCTTCCCCCCCCCTCCCCCCAACCCCAGCCATCCGTACTCCCCACCTTTGATCTTACCCCTCTTTGGCTTTGTCTATGTGTCCTTTGTACATATTTGTGAAAACCCTTCCCCCTTTTATCCCCATTATCCCCTCCCACCTCCCTATCAAACTCTTCACACAGTTTTTGTTAAGGCACACACTAAATGCTCAGTGGATGTTAACTTAGCATGGTCCAGTACGTCATTGCTAAGTAACAATTTTTACTTTTATCTGTGTGGAAAGATCATTCGTGACATTGGGGTTCCACAGTCCATTTCACTGATTATATACCATTTTGTAATTAGGAAAATCACCCTCATGTAATGTCATAATTTGTTTCATTTGGAAGCCCAGTGATTAATTTGTTATAATAATAGATAAATTATACAGCTGGCTCCCAGAGGGGTGTATTTTCCTGTTTGACTTACCACTGTGACTAACTTTACACATCTGTGACTCCATGGTGTTTGTGTGTACATGTATACTTTTTAAAGATTTTATTTATTTATTTTTAGACAGAGGGAGAGCAACTTCGATGTGTGAGAGAAAATTCTATCAAAACCGGGGATAGGCCCATGACCCAGGCATGTGTCCTGATGAGGAATCCAACCGGGAACCTTTTGCTTTGTAGGATGACACCCAACCCACTGAGCCACACTGATCAGGGCTGTACATGTATACTTCTAAAAATATTATTAAAGCATTTTAAAATAAAAGTTCCAACATCTTATGGATAATTCCAAGTCTCATTTAATAGTGTTCAAGCAAATGCAATGTTTAAGTTCCCTTTAAAAGTTACTTATTGTTTATAGGTAATACATGGTCCACAGGACAAAATTGAAAAGGTACAAAAAAATACATGATGAAAAGGAAGTTTACTTCATGTCCCCATTAGAGCCTCTATCCCAGTTGCCCTCCTAATAAGCAACCCCTTCTGGAGATACAAACACACACACACCCACTGGGTGTGTGTGTGTGTGTGTGTGTGTGTGTGTATGTGTAATCAGAATGATGTGTCCCACATTGTTTAACTAGCCCCCAGGGACAGGGACAGATTTATTGGGTGTTTCCAATAGGTTGTTCTTACCAGCAAAATTGCAATGGTGCTTTTTAAATCTTTATACTGTGATTTCCTCCTTTCCCTCCCCACCAGGCTGAAGTGATTCTGTGGGGCTTTGGAGAGTCCCCTGACCCCAGACCTTAGTGTTTGTGAAGTTACTGGTTCTTCTTCCAGCGTTGCTGTTGCAAGTCTCCTGCTCGTCTGTGTGCCTACTGGCAGCCTGGTGGGAGCCGGGTGTGTCATTAACCGTGTGTCAGGGTTTCTGTGTCTGAGCAGCACTGAGTGCACGTGCCCTACACTGATTTCTGGGACATGCGTGCGTGGGAGGGAGCAATTCTGAGTGCAAGTGGCAGCTTGTTCCTTTTGCAGTGCGTAGAGCCAAGGTGGTGTCGCGATCTGTGGTATGTGGTCTTGGCCTAAAGCTCCCGAAGACGCTCTCCCAGCTCTGGGCCACTTGTCTCCCCACGACCAAGGGAGGTGTTTAAAGGTGTCTCTTAGGAACAGGCACAACCCGGGCAGCCCGACTCCAGAACAATGGGTCCTTTCAGCCACCCCCTTTAGAAGTATGGCTCGTCACCATGACAACCACCCTATTATTTAAAGTCGGAGCGGTCCTGCCTCAGACACTCTCCCCCAGGGCTCCCCTCCCCCTCCGACCCGCCGTATGGTGTGTGTGGCACTGGCAGCTGTTGTCAAAAGAAGGCACCTCTTTGTCTCCAAGGGATGAAAGACATTTGGTTTGCATCGCCACCCTTTCTCTCCGCCCAACTTTTTTCTCAGCGCACTGCACCCTGTCCCCCGAAGGTGCCCCTTGGATGCTGTAGTCCAGCCCCGCCTACCCACCCGTAGCTTAGGTATCAGTTTCCTCTGGGATCGCTCTTCCCAGAGCATTTCTGCCTTTTCCTCCAACTCTCTGAGTCACTGGAAGTCTCGCCCTCAAGGGTAGTGGTCCAAACTAGGGGAAATCACTTTAGAAATCCCGGGTTCCTTTTTTTCCATTCTCTGTTCTAGTCCAAGCCACTTCTCCCCTCAGACCCAACAGCACCACCTTCTGTAGCCAAGAGCTCATTACCGAGTCTATCCCCGTTGTTCGCGCAAAAGCTTTTTGCCACGCTAGTTTAAAAGTTGGGCCTGCTGTTTAGAATAAGGACTAAATGCTTAACTGTCTTAGGGATCTCCCACTCAAACAACCGGGCACCTTCTGCCTGAAGAAAAGGCGACACAATTATATGAACAGTACGACCTGTTATTTTTCTGAGACTTCACATTTAAATGTATTATTAAAATATTTTTTCAAGTTTTGTATTACTTTGAATGAATACCTAAATATGGTTTACTTTATTTTGTCTGTGGAGGCACTTTATGAAAATTAAATTGAATACTGAGAAAACATCTTTGGCTGACAGTGTGTCTGGGATTTGAGGTTCAAAGACTATTGCCCCTGAGCCTGTAATCTGCACTAGGGATCCTAAGATCAGAACAGATGGTGTTTTCCAGACCTAACTGGAAATAAAAAAAGTTACAGTGGTGAGAGAATCAAGAATGGGGAGGGATGCTGTGGAGAGAAAAATGCAGAAGCCTGTAATCACCAGTTGGGACAGAAAGAAAGAGGGAGCAAAACTGGGTGTACTGAGTTATTATGAAGATAAAGACACACTTCAGGATTCTGTGTGGGTGGGTAAAATAATAAGTATAAAATGTTATTTAGTACTAAAAAAGGTAGATGCCAGAGGTAGAAGTTTGAGAAGAACTGTTTTAGACCTTAGTGACTCTACCTTTAAAAAAGCTTTTTTTAAAAAAACTTTGGGAATGCTAAAAGAACGACAAGTAAAAGGGAAAGGAAGTTCAGCAGGTGACTGGCCAGAGGGACATTTTTTCTGGTCTTTGCTTCCAGTTACTAACAATTACTTTTGATAAACAGGACGCAGCCAAGTTTGGCACACAGGAAACAAGTATTTGCAAAATGAAGGGTTTTTTTTCCATTTGAGAATAATCTTTATCCAAATACCTATCTAGAAAATAATAAGCATGTCATTCTGAAAACATACTCACAATCCAAGCTCCTTTGTTCCCCAACATGACTGAATAAGTTGTGGGGGGGAATTTTACCATTTTTCTGTGATATTTGATGAATATTTCCCCAGTTATTTCAAGTGAGAGTCACAACAGAGTATCACAATTGGAAACTCTGGTTATTTAAATTAATGATTAGTAAAGTGCTTAAGATTGTTAACAAATAAAAGCAATTTTACCTTTCTGACAGTAATACTCATATCTGTAGTCTGATTTTTACCAGTAGATACATCATTTTATTTTATTCAAGTTAAACGTGGAACCACGGAGAAATGTGCTCCCTGAAGCTCAGGGGCCATCACGGGGATTAGGATTGAGGCCAAGGAGACAGAGCTCTAACATTCTGACCCCTGTGTCATTCACAGCAGCTCGGCCTTATCTGTTTTATCTGTGAACTTTCATTCCTCTAAAATGTTTCTCGACTAGACAAAGTTAAGACCATTGTTACAACAGAAACTTAGAGTTGGAAAAGATCTGGGAGATAATTCCGTCCAATCTTTTCATTTCACAGATAAGGCCATTGAGATCTCAGGAATTTATCACACCATCAGTGAGATAGCACCCAGTGACCACAAGCCGTCCTTCCAGCAGTTCCGACCGGGGCTGACCACAGTACTCCCTCCTGAGCCATCACTCACTGGATCTTCTTTTTACAATGCTGTGAACATATTTTTGTCTTGTCTTCTTATTTTAATGTATCTTGTGGGGATTACATAAAAGTGATCCGTGGAGCTTTTCTGTTTTCCAGTCTGTCTTCCCTAAGTCCTTGAATTCCAAACTTAATTTATTTAAAATATCCAATCTATTCATTGATTGTAGCTGCTCTATTTAACCCCACTGTCTCTGGACAGCTATTAATTATCGATTCAATAACCATTCTCCTGTCTTTCTTTTTAACAGAGTTCTATTTTGGGGGTGGGAGTAGTAATGTGCCCAGCTGAAAACATACTTAAACAATAGAGAGCTAGTGGGACTTCAGGAAAAGCTCATTAAAGGAAACTGATTCACTGGCTCATGCCCATTTGCTCTTTCTCTTTCTTCCTTCTTTCTGTCTAGAATATAGCTTGATGACTGGAGCCACAGCAACAATGTTGTGAGCATGAGGGTCAAAATGCCACCCTAGGAACGGTGGAATGGCAAGCTAAGAGAAACCTAAGTCCTTTATTTGAAGTTGCTATTTCAACCCTGGGTTTTCTAATTCTTGACTTCTCATATGGTAAGAGAAAAATACCTTGTTGAAGGCAATATTATTTGGGTTATTTATTTACTTTCATGCAATGGAATGCAATTCCCACGGTCTCCCATTTAGGACAAGAACAAAGTAGATTAGGACTTCAGCTTTATTGAATGATCTATGTTTGAACACTAGTATTTTTGAATACTAGTTGCTCATATAGTACTTACATACATCATCACAAGGCTGTAATACGAAACACATACTTCATTCACTTAGTCATGTAATGAAACAATCTCCTCCCCCACTCCTTACCCCTGGCTATGAGGAAACATGTGTATATGTCTCTTGTCCTGATGCTGGGGACATGTGTTGCAAGATCTAAAACTGCAAGCACTGCCTTGACATCTTTGAGTATCGCAGGGCCCAAAGGCCTAACCCTCAGCAGCAGGAAAGCCTCCCTGCCTGGCCAGTTCCTTTATTAGAGGGGCCAGTCGTACTCCATGAATTGCTCAAACTAATGGATTTCACCTCTCTGTCAGCTCTCAAAATTATTCAAACAAGCTAATTACATAGCCTTGCAGGAACCAAGGATCATCTCATCCTCTTGTCACTACAAAGGTCGCTTCTCACAGGCCCTGCTCGTTCACTCTACTCCAGTGTACAACCTCCAGGAGGCCCTGTATGGTGTGTAGTGTCCTCCTCCCTGGCCTGTGAGTATATGTCACTAATAACCTGCTGTCAGTTTCACCTGTCCAGTGTTGGGTGCCATGTGTTTGGCCATTTCATACTATTTAAAGCAGTGTTTCTCCCTTCATCAATGAGGTGATAAGGACGTGATCAAAACAGTCCATTCACTTAACAAACATTCATTGAGGCCTCTTGAATGCTAAGTACTATGTAAGGCAACGGCCTGCACTCAAGATGCACATACTCCAGTGGGGAAGACTGATGAAGAAAAAAGACAACAGAGAAATAAATGCAGTAATTACAAGCTGTGGCATATTACTAAGCATAGAGAATAGCTTAGGGTGGTAGAGGAAGAGGAAGATGGAGGGGGTGAATTTAGATAAGGTGGTAATGCAAGACTGACTCCCCAGAAAGGTGACAAAAGTAAGACTTAAAGGAAGAAAAGGAGCTAGCTGTGTTAAAACCAGGGAAGAGCCTTTCAAGCGGAGGAAACAACATAATCTAGGGCCTAGAAGTAGAGGGGAGGAGCTGAGCAGCCTGAGATTCCACGAGAGAGATGGGAGGGAAGAGATAAAAGAGGTGTGCCTTAGTCCATTTGGGCTGCTATAACAAAAATACTATAGACTGGGGGGGCTTAAACAACAAATATTTATTTCTCACAATTCTGGAGGCTGGGAGGTCCAAGATCAAGGTCCCGGGGAATTCAGTGTCTGGTGAGGACCTGCTTCCTAGTTCGCAGACAGCTGTCTTGTTGTGTCCTCACGTGGTGGAACAGGCAAGGTTGCTCCCTGGGGTCTCTTTTATAAGAGGTGCACTCATGAGGGCTAATCCCATTGGTGAGGGCTCACTCTCATGACCCCATCATCTTCCAAGGGCCCCACCTCCAAATAGCATCCCACTGGACATCGGAACTTAACACACACATTTTGAGGGAACACGAGCAGTCTCTCACAAGGTGGCATTTGGATTTAATACTGTGGGGAGGTATTGAAAAGCTCTAGCCTGCAGATAAGTGTTTTCAGTTTTAAAAGCTCACTTTTGCTGCCCTATAAGAAAATGGATCAAAGCAGGTGAGAGGGGAACTGGGAGAATCTGTAAATTGAGTTGGGTAGTATGGACATTTTAACAATATCAATTCTTCCAATCCATGACCATGAAGTATCTTTCCATTTTTTTGTGTCTTCTTCAATTTCTTTCCTTAATGTCTTGCAGTTTTCAGTGTACAGGTTTTTCACCTCCTTAGCTAAATTTATTCCTCCATATTTTATTATTTTTATGTAATTATAAATGGGATTGTTTTTTGTAATTTCTCTTTCTGACAGTTTGTTATCAGTGTTTAGAAATGCCACAGATTTTTGTGTATTGATTTTGCATCCTACAACATTACTGAATTCATTTATTAGCTCTAAGACTTTTTCCTGGAGTCTTTGGGGTTTTCTACATGTAATACCACATCATCTGCTAAGAGTGATAGTTTTACTTCTTCCTTTCCAATTTTTTTTTAAATCTTTTTTTTTAAAGATTTTATTTATTTATTTTTAGAGAGAGAGAGAGAGAGAGAGAGAGAGAGAGAGAGAGAGAGAGACATCAATGTGCGGTTGCTGGGGGTTATGGCCTGCAACCCAGAAATGTACCCTGGCTGGGAATCGAACCTGGGACACTTTGGTTCCCAGCCCGCGCTCAATCCACTGAGCTACGCCAGCCAGGGCGTTCCTTTCCAATTTGAATGCCTTTTATTTCTTTTACTTGGCTAATTGCTCTGCCTAGGAATTCCAATGATATGTTGAATAAAAATGGAGAGAACGCATCCTTGTTTTCTTCCTGATCTTAGATAAAAGAGCTTTCAGCTTTTAGCTACCTAGAGTGATGCTAGCTGTGAGCTTGCCATACATGGCCTTTATTAGGCTGAGGGGTATTCTCTCTATACCTGCTTTGTTGAGAGGTTTGGTTTTATTATTATAAATGGCTGTTAAGTTTTCTCAAATGCTTTTTCCTTGACATAGGTCTTGGCAATAATTTTTTCCATGTGACACCACAAGTAAAAGCAACAAAAGCAAAAATAAACAAGTTGGACCACACAGCAAAGGAAACTGTCAATGAAATTAAAATGCAACCTACTGAATGGAAGAAAAACTTGTAAATCATGTACCTAATAAAGGGTTAATACCCCAAATATATAAAGAACTCATACAACTCAATATGTAATACCAACTCATAGTAAAAAAAAAACCCTCCAACACTTTGACTAAAAAATGGAAAAAATATCTAAATAGACAACTTTCCCAAAAACATGCAGATGGAAACATGTACATGAAAAGATACTCAACATCATTAATCACCAGGGATATGCAAATCAAAATGACAATGAGCTATTATTACCTTATACCTGTTTGAATGGCTATTTTCAAAAAGACAGAAAATAAAAAGTGTTAGTGACAGCACAGAGAAAAGGGAAACCTTGTGCACTATTGGTAGGAATGTAAACTGGTGCAGCCAGTTTGAAAAACAGTATGGAATTGACTCAAAAATTTTAAAATAGAGCTACCATATGGTCCAGCAATTCGGCTTCCGGGTATTTATCAGAAGAAAATGAAAACACTAACTCAAAAAGTTACATGCACCCAATGTTATTACAACACTCTATTTTTAAAAAGATTTTATTTGTTTATTTTTTGGAAAGAGGGGAAAGGAGGCAGAAAGGGAGAGAAAGAAACATCAATGTGTGGTTGCCTCTCACACACCCCCTACAGGGGATCTGGCCTGCAACCCAGGGATGTGCCTGGACCAGAAATGAACCAGCAACCTTTTGGTTCACAAGCTGGCATTCAATCCACTGAGCCAGTCACACCAGCCAGGGCTATTGCAACACTCTTTACAATAGCCAAGATACGGAAACAACCTAAGCATCCATCAAAGGATGAATGGATAAATTGTGGAGTGTATATATACAATAGAATATTATTCATCTATAAAAATAATAAAATCATGCTGTTTGTGACAACATTGATAGACCTTGAGGGTATTATGCTAATGAATAAGTCAGAAACAAGTCCCATAAGATCTCTCTTATATGTGGAATCAAAAAGAAAAAAAAACAAAACAAGCTCACAGATACAGAGAATAGATTGGTGGTTATCAGTGTGGGGAGTAGGGGTGGAGAAACCCCTGCTAGGGGTGAAGGGGGTTCAAATAAATAAATAATTAAATCCCAAGATTATAAACACAATTTTTCTTTAACCATGTACCCCAATTCCAAAATAATTGCTCACAATTTATCTTTCTTCATATGCTTGTTTACAATGAAGTCTTCAAAGGGAAATAATCACAGGCATAAAATGTTTATTGTCATCATTTGCATAGTATAGGTGTTCAACAAATATTTTTTGCCTAAATATAATAATAATAATATCTTTTCAAAAGAAAAAGGTAAACAATCATAACGGTTCACACATTCCATTTGTATGAACTGTCCAAAACAGGCAAATCTATAATGACAGAAAGTAGTGGTTGCCTGGGGCCGGGAGGTTGGGAGGAAATGGAAAGTGACAGCTAATGGGTAGAGAGTTTCTTTTAGGGTGATGAAAATGTGCTAAAATTAGATTGTGGCAATGGTTGCACAACTCTGTGAGTATACCAAAACCATTTTTAAAAGAGTGAATGTTATGGCATCTTTGTTATGGCTTAGTAAAACCGATTTTAAAAAGAACAGAATTCAAACGAGAGCTCACTTTTGCTGCTGTATAGAAAATGGACTGACGCGGGTGAGAGTGGAACTGGGAGGGTTTATAGTCTTTGAAGCAAGAGGTGACGGTGGCCTGGACCAGGGCGGTGACAGTGGAGGCGGAGAGGATGGTTTCCTGATCTACTTCAGAGACAGAATCAACAGGGTTTGCTTCTGATTAGACCAAGGGATGAGCGTAATGGAGGACTCAAGGATGATTTGTGAGTATTGGTCTGAGTTGTGGAACTTACTAAGACAGGGAAAGCAAGGCAGAGTAGGTTTGGAGGAGGGAACAGATTTGGAAAAGAAGCTCGAGTTCCTGCCTGCTCTATTGAGATGTCTGTGAGGCACCTAAATGGAGATACCGAGTGGGCAGTTGGATACGTTGGTTTGGAGGTCTGTGAAGAGGTTGAGTCATCGTCACTGAAAGAGAACTTACGCTCATGAAGTCATCTCGGCAGAGTGGAGATACACAATGAAAATGCGTCTAGTAAGAAGACACAGAATAACGCCAAGCCCCTGAGGTGTGAGCAGGACCTCAAAGTTGGATGTTCCTGGGGTTCATTGTCTAGGGAAGGGGCTTGGTGTGATGATTACTTTCCTCAGGAGACTGGAATCAGTTGGCCAACCTGCAGGTGCCAGGAGAGGGATGCTGCTCTCTTCTTGTCAGGCAGGGTTTGCATTTCAGGAACTTGAGATGGTTTTGCTGGAGCTTCTGAGTAAGAGGAGCTACAGAGAGCCTCCGCCGCCTGGGAGCGGGTGTGTATCCCAAGATACCCTGATTACCTCGCATCTTGTGATCTACATTATTACTTACATGTTACTCTTTCTGTTCATTTCCCTTTTATTATCTCCAAGTCTTTTGTATGTGTCCACCCTGGTTCTTGCTCTGTTATGGAAAATTAAAGAAAAACTAATGTATCTACCATGGTATTGAAGAGTTAAAGGGATACTGAGCCTCCTAAGTCCAGCACGGTGGAGATGACAGCCAGTAGTGGGAGGTCCCAAAGGGGAGGATGGGTCTCTTTTGAGAGTAGGAGTGTCAAGTTCAGGCTCTCCCTTTCATAATGGCAGGTTTCTTCCATGGCTAGCCTTAAAGGAGCTGGTTTTGATAATTTAAAGGGAACTGGTCTTTCTTTATATCTTTTACCACATTTCACTATAAGGTCCTTGAAGACATGCCTTAACTGTTTTTGGCCTCTCAGTCAGTGCTCATGGGGTGGTAGGCCCTCCATAAATGTTTGTTTATGGTTTCCAAAGAGTTTACAATCCAGTTGTGGTGATCAGGCTGCATACATGAATGCGTGGCAGGTGTCAAAGTCACCGTAGATTACATGAAGGAGCTGTGAAAGGCTATGTAATTACACAGGAGGGAGAAATTACTTCCAGTGTGGGGGTATCAAGTTTGGGACAGACTTTGTGGGGGAGAAAACATATGGCTAGGCCTTGAGGGCTGAAGAGAATTCCACAAATAGGATGAGTAAGAGACGAAGGCATGCCAAGCAGAGGAGTCAGTGAGAACACAGACAGACACAAAGGGGAGGCATTCCTTTTCTCCAGTGTGTGACCAATAGAGAGGTGGCATGCATGGACAGAGCATGACATGTCAAAGCCAGAGAGGAGGGCTGGGGCCCTGCTGCAGAGCCCTGTAAAATGTCTCTCTCAGTGAGCAAGGGCTCTCTTGTTTCGGACCTGCCCCCCACCCCCCCGCTAAATTAATTAAATAATCATTCCCAGGGAACTCTGATAGCTGGGACTGGTTTTTTCATGGGAGGAAAAAGTGCTCAGCAATGAGAACTGTTAAACATTAGGATGGTTTACTAGTGGCAGCTTTAGAAAATCTTTTCCTAGAGAGTTTTATGCGTAAAAGAGACATACCATTTGTCGATGACTTCCGGTGGCCTCTCTTAAAACCATGAGAATGTACTAGACAAGCTCCCCAATTCTACGTTGTTGGATTCAACTTAACAAATATTTGAGTATTGACATGTAGGCGACCCTGGGTACCACTATGACAAAATTCATGCCATCTCTCCCTGCTGTTACTGTGCCTCTCCTCCACTGATTCCCATCTCAGTGAATGACACTTCCAACCACACAGTTGCCAAGTCAGAAACCTATGCATACTCTCTGATCCCTCATTCTCCCTCACCACTCACTTTCAATTGATCCCCAATCCCTATCATTCTACCTCCAAAAACACCTCTGGAATTTGTCTACTTCTTTCCAATCCCCCATCCTAGTTGCAGTCACTAGCATCTCTCATGTGGATTACTGCAATGGTCCAAATAACCTCCCTGCTCCCAAGCTTGGCCTTCTCCAATCTATCTCACATGCATGGTCTTTCTGACATGTAAATCTGAAAGCATTTTACTCTCCCACTTAACATGTCTTCATTGGGCTCCTGGGCTTGTGAGAGCGGCAGGAGGTGTGTACTGTGAGCCAGATTGCTTCAGGCTTCCTGTGTGCTTGAATTCTCAGCTGCTCACCTACTTATTTGACCTTTGCCTAGTTACTTATGCACCCACGGCAGTTTTCTCACCTATAAAAAGGGATCATAAGTAATTCATTTTAGGATAGTTGGGTGGATTAAATGAATCTGTATCTTCCTCTCTTCTATGAACTCTTTTTAAAACATTTTATTTATTTATTTTTAGAGAGAAGGGGAAGAAGGGGGAAAAATATTGATGTAAGAGAGAAACACCCATCAGTTCACCCCAACTGGGGACTGAACAAACCCTCAGCCCAGGCATGTGCCCTGACCAAAAATCAAACCAGTGACTCTTCGCTGTGAGGGAAGACTTCCAACTAACTGAGCCACACAGGTCAGGGCTCTTCTATGGACTCTTACATGTGGAGTGCTCTAGGCTCTGTTTCTCCTCTTTCTCCATGCTCACTCCCTTAGTCATTTCAACTGGTCTTGTGGCTTTAAATATCCATATAGTATATGGATAACTCCCAAATCTACATCTCCAGCTCAGACCTCTCTTCTGATCCCTAGACTCACATATATCCAGGTGCCTTCTCAACAGTTAGTACTCCACAGTTAGTACTATAATGTCCTTATTTGAGAAGTGAGGGGCTTGAAGTTTAGAGAAGTTAAGGTACTTTCATGAAGTAAGTGTTGGTGCACTTAAAACTCAGGCAGTCTGGCACCAGAGCCCCTAAGCTTGCTTACAAGATGCACATCATTCAGCCATTTTGATCTGGGGTTTTCTTTTTTACTTAGTTCAAAATTAGCGAACTATCTGCCCTTAGATAGTATTGCAGAGAACAAGCCATTCCATCTTTGATAGACATTTACTATGGTCCTGGATAATAAGCAACCGCCATTCATGCTCCATTTTACCAACATGGAAGGTAAAGTACAGTCAGGGTGATACCCTCGTGGCCTAGGTAGACATCATTACCACCATCACCACAGTTTATCATTTTATTGAACACCTACGATGTTCCAGGAACCGAGGCAAACACTTTCTACACCTCCTCTCATTTATTAACTAATTTTTCGTTTAACTGAAGTTGAGACTTGTGTTCTGACTTCTCCACGGTTTTCTGGATCACAATGACTCGAATCACTTAAATAGTAGTATCAAAGTCATTAGCGCACCAAAATAATTTGGAGAGATACCTGCCTAACACCCTACCCCACCCCCAATTTCAGGCCTGGGAACTGAGGTTCTGAAAAGTTAAGTACCTTGCCCAAGTCAAGCAAGTGGTGGTTTAGTTGGGGTTGGGAGAAGCCTCCTGAATTGAGGTCCTGAGCTCTGGATATGAGGCAATACTGCTTATCACCTTTTCTTTACCCAATGCACATAAATGAAAGGGCATCATGCCTCTTTTCGTAAATGGAGGGTAGTTATTACTGTTCATGATTTATTGTTCATGATTTATTGTCCATGATACGGTATCCGATAAATCATGCTCTGGAAATTACACTCTTTAACATCCCTTCCAGGCACATTCTGCGGTTACGCAGGTGACAGCGACAAACGGCCAGGCCTTTTCGTGACTGGCGGCCAGGGACTGTTCGCAACAGCCAATCAGGGTTTGGAGTTACAGACCTGCACCAATTGAAGATTTACGAAACCTCAACCAGGACCAGCTGGAGGACGGTGTCGGAGAACGTGCTGAGCCGCGAACTGCGATCAATCAGAGGGGAGGAGCGGATCACTGGCGTCCAATCCGCAGCTTTCAGACCTTGATCTCTGGCGCAAGGCCCGCAGGCCGGCCAATCAGCGAGCGTGCGGCTACCAGCAAGAGATGGGGGTGGGGCGGGGTGGGGTGGGGAGGCGGGGCTTGTCCGCACTGTGGAAAGGTGGGCACTGCGAAGAGCAAGGCCGGGTGAGGAGGTCTAGCGACCTGGGTCTGGGAGGGGGATGGCGCGCTCTCGCTGTCGACCGGGGTGGGGGTGGGGGTGGGGGTGGGGCGCGCGGGTTGAACGGGGGCGCGCGCGGGTAAGGTTACGAGAAACCCGCAGACTTAACCTCCGCGCTGCGGGAAACGGTGGGGAAAGGTTAGGGATCGAGCACCGGGCTGCCGAGGTGGCCCTCTTGGGGCGGATGGCTGAGGGAGGAGAGGATACTGTTGCTATGGCAACGCACGTGTGCAAACTGGTGACTCTTCACCTCCCAAACGTGCACGCACCTTAAATCCGCCCCCTTGTCCACCTTGGCGTCAAACGTTGTCGATCACCTACGGCTCACTGGCGGCTGGGCTGGGACCAGCGCAAAAATAACCCACTTCGGCAGCCGTCTCTCCCTCATCCACATCCTAGCTAGTCTCAGCTTCCCCTCCCTCCGCCTGTCTTGTCCACCCGCAGAGGGATTAAGCTCGCGCTGGGGCACTTGGTACGACAGGCCTTTGCGGTATGTATAAAACCTCCTGGGCCAGTTCGCAGAATGGACACAGTTGGGGTACAGTGCGGCTGCCTCATTCTGGAAACTGATACCATAGAGATGCTGTCGCCTGAGGAATCAGGGTTATTCCCCAGAGGGATTTTTTTTCTTTTTATTGATTCTAGAGAAAGGGGAATGGAGGGAGAAAGAGAGGGAGAGAAACATAGTTCTATTGCCTCTTGCATGCTAACCGACTGGGGACCAAACCCGCAACCCAGATGTGTGCCCTCACTGAGGATTGAACCTCTGTCCAGGGCCAGAGGGATTTTTCTTTTTTAAGGCATCCCACGCAGAACCTTGTGCATAACATATTTAGAGAATGGGAATTGACTCAATGACTGAAGATCACAATGACAGCTTTCCATTCCATGGACCAGCACTGTCCAATAGAAATATAATGCAAGCCACATACTATTTACTAATTTTACATTTTCAACTAACCAAATTAAAAAAGGTTAAATAAATTTTAATGTATTTTATTTAACCCAATGTATCTAAAATATCAATATTAGTATCAAAATTAATTTAATTTATCAATATTTAATTATTGGTAAGAGATCTTAAAATCTCATTTTCATACAAATCCTTCACAGTCTGGCATGTATCTCACACTTACAGAACATCTCAGTGTAGACCAGCCACATTTTAAGTGCTCACTGTCCATGGTTGGCTAATGGTTACCATATGAGACTGCACAACTATATATATATGTGTGAGTTGTGACCAAATATATGAGTCTCATTAAAATTCTTTGAAGCCCTCTTTATGTAAGAGAGCACTGTGCAGTGAGGTAACAAAAAACATGAAACATGTTATTTTTCTCAAGGAGCTTAAAGTCCAGTTGAGAAAAATGCACATCCACAAATTAAGTTGAATTTTAAATAGACATGATTCAGGCACTAGTACAGATAACAGGGCAGTATGTGATTGATTGGCAAATAAGATAGCTGATAATTATCCTTAGGAATTCAAAGGAGGGGTAATTCAATCTCATGTGATAAAGGAAGGCTTGAGTCTATTCTTGAAGGATGGATAAACTTGGATCGGTGGAAAAAGATGGGGAAGGTGTTTTGGTTCAATTGAACTGATTGTAACTTCTTTTGTTTTGTTTAGGGTTGAAAATTTGCTGGGTCCTGAGGTGTTCAGACTAAAAAAGACTTTCCTCTTCTATTGGCAATCTCCACCATGATTCATAGCCTTTTCTTGATCAACTCCTCAGGAGATATTTTCCTGGAGAAACATTGGAAAAGCGTGGTCAGCCGTTCTGTTTGTGATTACTTTTTTGAGGCACAAGAGAGAGCTACTGAGGCAGAGAACGTACCACCAGTTATCCCTACCCCTCACCACTATCTCTTAAGTGTATACCGGCACAAGATCTTCTTTGTGGCTGTAATCCAGACGGAGGTCCCGCCTCTATTTGTCATTGAGTTCCTTCACCGAGTAGTGGACACATTTCAGGTGCGTGAATGTGACAAGGTTCATACATGTAAATGATAAAGTATCTCTCTTATTCCATCTCCACTGTATTTAGTCCAATTAAGAAACGTTTTTAAAAAATTGAAACTCTGACCTTGCTCACTTCCTCCTCATCTGATAAGATTCTTGATTCTACTTATTGAATTGGCTGCATCTAGCATGATAAATTGAGTACTTTTGAACCTGTTGCATGAGAAAGCCACCCTACTCTGTATGATTGTGTACGGTCATTTTAGTTCTGGAGGTTGGAATTGTCTTACATTTTGTTCACAAATCAGAGGACTTTAGTTTTTGGAGGTTTTTTAAAATAGTGGACTTGATGCTAACCATTGTTAATTACATGCTTTAAGTTGCTTCAAAAAGTGATGAGTGTATAAAGATATATGTATCTATATCTATATCTATATATCTATATCTATATATAAGCTAAGTAAGGCTTGTTTTCACTCTCCCTGGCAAGGGTAATTTGTGAACATGTACTTCATTATGGGTTTAGGGTGCTTATTCACAGCATAGAAGCTCCTTGTTGCAAACTTGATATTGAAAAATCTTCTGTACCCAAAAGAATTTAAGCAACACACTTTACAAGATAGTTTTCTTTGTGAGTTTTCCCTTCAGGAATAGATTTGAAGATCTTGGGGAGTGGGATGTCAGCACCATTTATAGCACAGATTTTGAGCGTTGCCCAGACTCTAGTTTTAGACAGTGGAATCCTCTCTTAAACGACTTGCTCAACTTCTAACTGTTGTGGTATTTGTGTAACTCAGATGATAAATGAGAAGCAGAGGCGCTTTGGTTCAACTTCGATGTCATGTGAAGTCTGGAATTAGTCACATGAATATAGAAATTGTAGAACTGAACAAGAAGAGAAGGAGCACCCAAATGTTATGATAAATAATGAAGAATAAGTCAAAGAGTTCTTTCATTTGCACTTATATCTAAATCACATGTCTGAAACAGCTTTCATTCCAAAGGAATTATATTTTATAATTTTCCCACAGATACTTTCTGGTAGTGTTATTCTGGGATTCCAGTTTTCATGTGGTACGTGGTTCCTTCACACAGTGAAAACCTGAGAGTTATGAAGCCCAGTGTGTGGAGGAATTGTAAGTGAAAGAACCTAGTAGTTAGGAACTTAAACCGCTCTGACTGGGCCCTGTTATGATTTCCACATGTGATTCTTTACTCCATCCTAAAATTAACAGTCCCATTGATGAAACTTAATGTCAGCTGCATATTGCCATGCTGATCTTATGTAACTAATTATAAGACAGGAAATGAGAAACGTTGTTCAATCTAGTTGAAACCACAGAATAATTTGAGAAAATAGTGAAGTTGCTGGTTTAGAAGTTTGGAACTTCAGAACTTGTCATTTTTGATGCATTTGTTAAAAGTCAATGGATAGGCTGGCATAGCTCAGTGGATTGAGCGCAGGCTGCGAACCAGTGTCTCAGGTTCCATTCCCAGCCAGGCCACATACCTGGGTTGCAGGCCACGGCCCCCAGCAACCATACACTGATGTTTCTCTCTCTCTCTTTCTCCCTCCCTTCCCTCTCTAAAAATAAATAAACAAAATCTTAAAAAAAAAGTCAATGGATATGTCCTGGTTTGGGTATCTTTCTGATATATGTTCTTTCTGGCTGTATTATATTTCTAGGACTAGAATATAACAGAAGAGTTTCAGCTATAGAATTGCAGGCACTTTTGCTCTAGCAGTTCGTCATATTTACAAGTCTCCTTTCCAACTGCCGAGTTCACATTCTGCCTGATTTATAAAATCTAGTGATATGTTTTATTTATCTTTCAAAATAAAATCACTCTAGGGAAGGAAATGTGTAACTTTTTTGCCCTTCTTGATTTTAAAAAAGAAATCATTTTGTTTTAGAAACATATTTCTAAGTGCTCTTGGATATTGGAATGGCTTCAATAATTGACATTATATGATGTAATTAAATCACATCTGGAGTCTGTCATCAATTTTGAATATCACAATATGAGGAGAATACAGGAAAACTGGAGCATATTCAAAGAAATGGCAAGAGGGTAAAACGACCTAGAAACCATACCATGGCACGAACAGTGGAAAGATCAAACAGGAAGTTTGGCCCTAAGTAGAAATACTGAAGCCCTGGCTGCTGTGGCTCAGTGGCTGGAGCATTATCTCATAAACTGAAAGGTTGTGGGTTTGATCCTGGTCAGGGCACATGCCAAGATTGTGGATTCAGTCCTTGGTCCGAGCTCATACCAGGGGCAACTGATTGATATTTTTCTCTCTCACTGATGCTTCTCTCTTTCTCCCGCTGTCCCTTCCTTTCTCTCTACAAGCAATGAGAAAATGACCTCAGGCGAGGATAAAAAAAATTTGAGAAAAATATATTGAAATGAAATCCTGTAGTTGTCTTCAAATAGCTGTGGGACTAGTCTATAAACTTGTTCTATTAGGAAGATCTAGGAAACAAATGTTAGTTTAGCAAGAGAACTTTCTAATACTCAAAGCTGTCCATGAATAGAATGGGCCTTCTCAAAAAGGAGTCAGTTTCCCTTCAGTGGATGAATTCAAGAAGGTCATGTAACCATCTCAGAGGTCTAGGACAAGACATGATTGGCATTGCTCAAAGTGTGCACCAAATGACCACAGATATTTTTTTTCTAAATCATTTTAGCATCGTGCATTGCATTCTACATAGTGCTTTATAGTTTAAAAAACACTTTCACATGTTATCATTTAATCAATCATGCTGAGTTCTTACAGCATCCCCGTGTGTCCAATGGTATTATCCTGATTATACTGTTAAAGAAATCAAGACCCAAATTAGTTAGCATGACTTAATCTAGTAATCTAGTAAGTGACCATTGTAACCCAGGTCTTGATTTGGAATCCAGTGCTTTTTCCACAGCCCGGATAATTTAGTACCTAAGTTTAGCCTTTGGTAATAAAAGGACAAAGCATTCTTAGAATCATAGCATCTTAGAGTAGGGATGATACAAACTGATTTTCTAGTGTGCTTGCTCATATCCCTCATTTTATTTTATTTCCCTCTGAATTCTTATTTGCTGCATGAATGTTAAGCAGTAGCACACAGTAACAGATTAAGAAGATTTTCACTTCCAAATTCATATCAAGTATTATAGTTTCAAATTCTTGTTCATAAGCATATATAGTAGTTTAGATTCAGTTTTGTATTCTATATATTTTATGTAGTTGAAGAAACCAACCCAAAGAGGCTAAATGACTTACTCTAGTTTATAAAAGAAGTTAGTAATGATACTGGTACTACAAGTGTTCTTTTTAAGAGAACGATGGTTATGCCTCATTCCCTTGTTGTAGAAGAATATCCTAAACATTGAGTAAATACACACAGGCAGAACTAGATCCTTATTCTCTGGGAACATTCTCTCACTTAATGACAGTCTCTGAGTGATAAATGTATACACTGTCTTTTCATCAGGATTATTTTGGAGTCTGTTCAGAGCCCGTGATCAAAGACAACGTGGTTGTGGTTTATGAGGTTTTGGAAGAGATGCTTGATAATGGGTTTCCATTAGCTACCGAGTCAAACATCCTCAAAGAACTGATAAAGCCTCCTACCATTCTTCGAACGGTTGTCAACACCATAACAGGTATGGACAAAGGGCAAACCCACAGAAAGCTGCTGTCATCATGGGTGTGGCTTAGTCTGGTCCCTGCATTGTTTAGAATGCTTATCTTTGGGGATCTCAAGTGTCCAGGTGCTTTAATTTTGCTCCTTACAGTCTTGAAGTATGACCTGAGAGAAATTTTAATTACGTAGAAAATACCCTGATTTCAAAGACAGAATGAAGTAAAACAATTGAAAAACAATTTTTTTCTGATTTCAGAAGAAACACATGATTATTGTAGAAATGTTGGAAATACAGAAGAGCACAAAGAACATGAAATTAATTCTTAATCCCATCACACTTTTAACATACTTGTGTATATATTTTTATCTTTTCTAGATAGATAGATGGATAGAATTTTTTAACTACTCTTGTACATAGATTAAAACTTACCTTTTATCAATATTTTGTGAATACTATTTCGTTATGATAACTATCCTTCTACATAATTTTTAGTGACTACAATTTCCTGCCATATGGAATAGACCCTAAATTATTTACTCAGTCTCTGTTTATGTTTCTGATTTTTTGTTCTTTTAAATAACAAGAAATCACCCTGGCTGGTATAGCTCAGTGGATTGAGCACAGGCTGCAAACCAAAGCATTGCAGGGAGACTCCCAGTCAGGGCACATGCCTGGGTTGCGGGCCATGACCCCTAGCAACCGCACATTGATGTTTCTCTCTCTCTCTCTTTCTGCCTCCCTTCCCTCTCTAAAAATAAATAAATAAAATCTTTTAAAAAATAACAAGAAATCAGCATTCTTATACTTAAATCTTTGTGCACATCTAGGATGGTTTCATTTCAGTGCTAGAAATAGAAGGGCTGGGCCAAAGTGTGTGCACATTTTATGGACTTGCATGCATTATGCCAACTTGCCTTCCAGAAAAGTTACACCAGTTTATACTTTCAGTAGCAATTTCTATGTACCCTGGCCAACCCTATCATCATCATCATCATTATTATTAATTTTAAAAACCTTGGATATTTGATAGTTTAGTGATATCTTGTAATTTATACTCATTTTTATATTACTAAGGATGTAAAAGCTGTTCAAGTGTTTGACTGTTTTTCCTCTATAGTGAATTACTTTTTTGTGTCCTTTGCCCATTTTTTTTATGTTGAAATGCTTTTCTTTTTTACTCTAATTTAAAATAATTCTTTAAGGATATTAAACTACCACATACAGGGTCTAGCACAAATAATACTCCTTTTTTATTACAAAAACATAACAATATCACACTCTGTAATTCTGTAACATAACAATATCACACTCAAGCACACCATATGACATTTTAGGTGGAATGTTCAAATTGCTTTCCATCTCATGCGAGACATTCATATACCCTACTAACCACACTCAAGCAGGCCTTACTTCTGTTGGACCCTGCAATTGGAAATGTACATGTTGGTTTGTGGGAGTTCTTTATATATTTTGAATATTCTGTTACAGGTATTTTCTCACAATCTGTCTTGTCATTGACATTTTACATGGCATTGTTTGTATAGCCACATTTAAAAATTTTTGATTTAATGAAGTTAATCATGCTTCATTAAGGTTTTACCTTTTGGATCTTGCTAAGTATATAAATAGGGTCTATAAGGAATTTGACAAACCAATTGAAAAATACATTTTAAAAGGAGTAAATATGCACAGTAGCCAGGATGATTTTGAAAAAGAATTACATAGCCCTGGCTGGCGTAGCTCAGTGGATTGAGCGCGGGCTGGGAACCAAAGTGTCCCAGGTTCGATTCCCAGCCAGGGTACATGCCTGGGTTGCAGGCCATAAACCCCATCAACCGCACATTGATGTTTCTCTCTCTCTCTCTCTATCTCCATCCCTTCCCTCTCTAAAAATAAATAAATAAAATCTTAAAAAAAAAAAAGAATTACAAAAGGGTTGGAAGGATTTCCCTGTCAAATAGTATCAAGATATACTAAGTTCATATGGTACATGAGACAAAAATTCATAGAATAGATTTGAGTTGTAAAAACCAAGACAGTTTTGAAAATAAACATTAAAAGAAGAACAAGAGAGTGTGTCCTATCAGGTACAAGATATATCATGAAGTTTTGATAATTTTAAAAATATAGTATTGGCCCAGTAATAGGCAAATATGATTGGCATAAAATAGAAAGTCCAGAAACAGATCCTTGTATTTATAGAAATTTGGTATATATAGATGTAGTCATATATCAAATCAGTGGGTCAGGGGCCATTTGTTAAATATATTGTACTAGGGGAATCAGCTTTGATATAGAAAAAAAATGAAGTCTCTCTGCTTATTCTATACATGAAATAAGTTCCAGCTAGATATAAACACAAACTCTGTAACTGTTAGAAGAAAACATAAGAATGTCTTTTTTTTTTGCCTCCCCTCACCCATACTAAGAGAATGTCTTTTTGATCTTGGACAAAGGGAAAGTCTTTTTTAAAAAGTGTATTTTCTTCTAATTCTTTTACAGTTTTATTTTTGGATTGAATTACTTAATCTATTTGGAAATTATCTTGGTAATCAATATAAAGTAAGGCTCTATGTTTATTTCTCCAAATTATCAGTCACTTTTCCTAGCACTATTCCTTGAATAATTTATCTTTTCCCCTTTGCTTTCAAATGATATTTTTATCTTGTACTTAAATCATTGTGGATTCTTGGTCTTTTTTTTTAGGCTTTCCTGCCTTATTGTCATGCTTATTTAATTATTATAGCATGATGACATGCTTTAATATATAGCACACTTTTTAAGAAAATATTTGATGGGTTTTTCAATATTTTGAGCTCATTTTAAACCTTAAAAAGCTTTATTAGCACCTGATCATTTATGAATATTATTAAGTCATTTTCCAGAATCGAACTTAAATCTAGAAAAAAGGTATCTGAGAACCATTTTGAAAAGCTGAAATGTTTTGGAAACATGATGAATATGTGTGTGTTTAATGTTTATTTTCTTTAGATTAAAAAGATCCAGGTTACAGGAGAAGGAAATTTTGAATTAGTTATAATATTTCATAATTTGAGTATAGAGCCTTTGAATTAAAAATATTTTTGATGCTTGTGAGGGAAAAACAAGTTGAGGAATTTATTTATAACTCCTAGAGATTGGAGAAGATGTAATTTGCATTCTTTTTCTAAGTTTCAGTATCAGTATGAGAGAGATTATGTTGATGTATACATTTTAATATATCAACATATGCCATATGTATTATGCTATAATACATATAGCATAAATGTACTTAAGAATCTACTTCAAACCAGAATACTGTTTTTACCCATGAAATTTTTATATCAATATGTAGATTACCATCTCTGCTGAAAGCCAATACATTATTTAAGCTGCAAGCTATTGTGGAATTTGAGAGACCAAGTTCAAGTTACTTTCAAAACCAAAATATGATATCTGTTTCTCAGGTAACTATTTTAACCTTTATTCTGCTTGAGAAGGCAGACCAGATGGCGACAAGTTTTTAAAGTAGGCTAGGATGCCCATATAGAACTTGGGAAAACTCCTGTCTGTTTTTTTGAAAAATTCTTTAATTGACTAAATGAATAGTGGAAGCATAGAAACATCTAGGGAAGTATTCTATGATTATGAGATAATTGATCATATCCAGTTATCAAATTGGAAATAAATTGCAGTAATATTCATTATCTCAGGAAGTACCAATGTGGGTGACCAGCTTCCCACTGGGCAGCTGTCAGTGGTGCCATGGCGACGCACTGGGGTGAAATACACCAATAATGAGGCCTATTTTGATGTGATTGAAGAGATTGATGCCATCATTGATAAATCAGGTAGGTGCTTTTAACCTGTTTTCTGAACTATGAAAATAGAAGCCCCTTTCATGCAATGCTTGCTATTAGCAGAATTATCCCCCAATTCAAAATCATTCATTTTAACTTAGTTCCTACTTTGTGTCAAGCACTGTGCTAGGTACTAGAAATGGACTTAAATGTAATGATGCAGGTGACATGATCATATATGTAGAAATCCCTAAAGATTCAACAAAAAACTCTTAGAACTAATACATTCAATAAAGTTATAGTATAAACAATCAACATACAAGAACCAGTGGCATTTCTATATGCAAACAACAAACTATCCTAAAAGGGAATTAAGAAAATAGTTCCATTTATGATAGCAATGAAAATAATAAAATATTTAGGAATAAGAAATAAACTTAACCAAAGAGAGGTGAAAGATTTGTGCATTGAAAATTATAAAACATTGATGAGGAAAATTAAAGAAGATGCAGATAGATGGAGAGTCACCTATATTCATGGATTGAAAGAATTAATATTGTTATAATGTCGATAATACCCAAAGTGTTATACAGATTCAGTGCTATCCCCATCAAAATCCCAATGGCATTCTTGGTAGAAATAGGGAAAAAAATTCATACGGAACCAAAAGAGACCCCAAGTAGCCAAAGCAGCCTTGAGCAGGAAGAATCAAGCTGGGAACTTCATACTTCCTGATTTCAAAATATATTATAAAACTACATTAATTAAGATAGTATGGATTTGAAATAGATATAGAGACACATGAAGCAAAATATAGAGCTCAAAAATAAAACCACACATTTATAATCAACTGATCTTCAACAAGAGTGTCATGCATATACAATGGAGGAAGGATAGTCTCTTCATTAAATGTGTTGGGGAAGCTGAATGTCCACATACAGGCCAATCACATTGAACTCTTACCTCACCATATACAAAAATCAATGCAAAATGGATTAAAGATGTAAGCATAGGACACGAAATCATAAAACTACTAGAAGAAAAGATAGGGAGAAAGCTTTTTGATATGTCTGGGCAATGATTTTTTTTAGATATGACACCGAAAGCAAAGGCAACAAATGCAAAAATAGACAAATGGGATTGCATCAAACTGAAAAGCTGCACAACAAAGAAACAATCCATAGAGTGAAAAGGCAACCTATACATGGGAGAAAATACTTGTAAACGATGCATCTGAAGAGGGATTAATATCTAAAACATAAGGAATTCTGCAACTGTAGCAAAACAACACCAAAAACGAACAACCTGATTAAAAAGTCAGCACAGGACATGACTAGACATTTTTCAGAAGATATGAAAATGGCCAGAGGGTATATGAAAATGTGCTCAACAATTACTAACCATCAGGGAAATGCAAATAAAAGCTATGAGGTATTGCATCGTACCAGTTAGAATGGCCATTATAATAAGACAAAAGATAAGTGTTGAAAGGATGTGGAGGAAAAGGAACCCTTGTACACTGTTGGTGGGAGTGTAAATTGGCACAACCATCATGGAAAACAGTATGGAGGTTACTCAAAATCTTAAAAATAGAACTACCGTATGATCCAGCAATCCCACTTCTGGTTATATCCAAAGAAAGTGAAATAAATACCTTGAAGAGGTGTCTGCCTTTCCATGTTCATTGCAGCATTATTCACAGTAGCCAAGATTTGGAGACAACCTGAATGTCTGTTGACAGACGAATGGGTAAAGAAAAGGTGAGCTAGATCTGCACGCACAGTGGAAGATTATTCAATCGTAAAAAAGGAGGGACATCTTGCCATTTTAACAACATGGGTGAACCTGGAGGGCATTACACTTAACTGAGATAAACCAGATACAGAAAGACAAGTACTCCATGACCTCACTTACGGGAGCAGAGAGAGCAGAAGGGTGGTTAGCAGGGGTTAGGAGGAGGGGCAAGTGAGGAGGTGTCGGCAAAAGCGTGCAGAGTTCCAGTTATGCGAGGTGAGTGAGTTCTGGAGACTTAATGTACAGCAGTGACTACAGTTGCATTGTTAAAGGATTCCCCTCACCCCATCTAGTTAAATGAACACACCCTCACTTCACATATGTTTTATATACTTGAAATCTGCAGAGAGGGGAGATTGTTAGTGCTCTCACCACACATACACACACACACACACACGCACGCACACAAATAACTGAGGTGATGGATATGTTAACTGGCTTGATTTTGGCGATCATTTTACAATTTATGTATATCAAAACGTCAAGTTGTACAGCTTAAATATATACAATTTTTATTAGTTAATTATACCTCAGTAGAGCTGAAAAAGGCAATAAAAACATGACAATGCAGACCCATGCTTGTCTCATACATATTTACTTTATTTTTCATTTACTTTTTTCCGAAGTACTTTATTTTTCAAATTACATTTTATTGGTTATGCTATTAAAGTTGTTCTGATTTTCTCCCCTTTGCCCCACCTCTACCCAGCACCCCTCACTCCCTCAGGCAATCCCCCGACTTTTGTTCATGTCCGTGGTCATGCATACAAGTTCTTAGGCTACTCTATTTCCTACACTGTACCTTACATTCTCATGGCTACTCTGTAACTACCTATTTGTACTTCTTAATCCCTTTATTTCTTCACACACTTCCCCCACAACCTCCTCCCATCTGGCAACCATCAAAACACTCTCTGTATCCATGATTCTGTCTCTGTTTTTGTTTGTGTAGCTTGCTTTTTAGAGTCAATTGTTCATAGATTTGTATTTTTGCTATTTTATTCATAGCTTTTTTATCTTTTTATTAAGTCCCTTTAACATTTCATATAATAATGCTTTGGTGATGAACTCCTTTAGTTTTTGCTTATCTGGGAAGCACTTTATCTGCTCTTTCATTCTAAATGATAGCTTTGCTGAGTAGAGCAATCTTGACTGTAGGTCCCTGCTTTTTATGACTTTAAATATTTCTTTCCAGTTCCTTGTTGCCTGCACAGTTAACCAATGCCACCTCAGTACATTTAATAAAATTTTTTTAAAAAGATGAGATAGACAAACTCTCTAAGAGAAAAGTAAGCCCAGTAACTAAGTCCCTGAATACCTATAATATTCCTATTCTGAATAATATAGGAAAACAACAATTATTTGCAAATAATGAAGAGAGGTATGTCATTCAGAGGGACAGTTGGTCATTATGGGGCTGTCACTCAACATGGTGGTGGGGATCTCATCTTCCCCATGACGAGTCTTCAGAGATTCTTGTCAGTAAATGTGGGTGAGTGGCAGCTGGCTTTTGGTTCAGTGATGGTATTTTCAGCATTTTTTGACTAATAATTTCTGAGTTTTGCCACTAAATTTTTATGAAACCCTAAATGTGTTCTGAATTGTGTTCCATATATAAACTTCTGGACCTCTTTATGAAATACCTTTGTTGTAGCTTCTGCTGTTGTTGATGATGATTATAATGTCATTTTGTTGTTGACAGTGAGGTTATACAAATAAAGGAGAAAAGAGGGGTTACAAAGAGAAAGAGAAAGAGAAAGAAACACAGTCCATAACTACGGAAGCTTGCTGAAAGTCTAGTGGGGGAGAGAAAGGTTAAAAGGTGGACAATAAGAGAGGTATCCCACTCACACAGAACAAAATCTAAAGAGGTAAATTATTGGGAACCACTCTGCCTGGTTTCAGAAACTGTAACCCCCCATGGCTAAGGCTGAGTGAGAGACCTTGAGACCCTGAGCCACTAAGGAGACAAAGCTTATCCCCCTGGCAGGAGCACCACCTCTGCCTACTTTACTTCAACCAGCCTGGCCCCCAGTGCATGACTGCTTAGCCAATGATGGGTAAGATTCCTCAAGGGAGGGATGACCTAAGACAGGCATGGTCATGAGGGGGCCCTAAAGGAAGGACTTGGGACTTTAGAGAAAGGGGGTGATGGACCCTCACCTTTTGGCTTTGACATAGCCTGAGTCTACATTCTGTCTGCAAGAAATCTCCTAATCTCTTGGCTGCCTTACTTCTCCTGCCTAGCTTAAGCATGAAACAATGCTGGAGGTGGGTGCATCCCTGTGCTAAAAAGAGCAGGTTCCCCTGGGCAATCAGGCCTAAGAAAGAATACATAAAATCCTGTGAAACCTGCTTTGCTAATACTCTCAATTTAAATGATAAGAGTCCAAGCATGAAATGAGTTTGTTTCCCCAAAGTTTTATGGCCCTTTGGCTATCTGACCCTGGCTCAAAATAGCCCTCAGAGTTCTTTGAATGTTATCTGTTTGATCACTACTACCCAATAGTGATTGATGAGCTTTCCATATACACCCTATATTCCTATGCAAATTAAAGCCAATAAAAGCCTGTCAAGGCAAGGATCTGGGCACTGTCCCCTTGAGAGAGTGGCTGCTCCATCCCTTTTCCTCCATAGGACTCAGTAGTCTGCATGAATTTGTCTCGTCTCAGCCACAACACCACAGACACTGCTTGTCAGTGTCTGAGTCAGTGAATGTTTATGCTTTATCGGTGGAATGAGTTGAAGTTATTAAAATGTTCGTGTATTTTGGAGCTAAGAATGTGCAAACACTTAAAGATAAGTAAAATATTGTTGGGAAATAAAGTAGTTTAGTATGACTGGATTGAGAAGCACAAAAAAAGAAAAGTAAGTGTTGAGGCTTTAAAACTAGGCATAGCAGTTTTTCATATTAGTCCAAAGCTGAAAATATCCCAAATATCCATTAGTCATAGAAAGGTTAAATAGATTTTGATATGATCCAACAATGGAATACTATACAATAATGAAAAAGAATAACTACTCATACAGCCAACAACATGAATGAATCTCACAGTGTTGGGCAAGAAACTTGGATGTGTAAGGTTATGTACATTTACATGAAGCTTGAAGACAGGTGCAACTTCATCTAAGTTAATAGAAGTCAGAATTTTAAGGACTTGGACTAATTAGGTTGGGCAAGAGGAACACAGTAGAATGCTGAAAAGGTTTCACATCTTGATGTGGGTGATATTTGCATGGGCATATACATATTTAAAAATTCATTGAGCTGTACATTTAATATTTTCACATTTTACTGTAAGTTTTGCCTCCATTAAAAAAAAATAACCAAAAGAACAACTAGATGGCTAGATCATGAAAAGACTTGTATGCCTTTTTAAGGAGGGTTATTTGGAGCAATTAAAAAATTTTAAGTTGGGGTGTAACTTGAACAGATTTGTAGTTTAAAACTATCAGTCCAGCCACAGTGTGAAGAAGGGCTTGAAATGGGGTAAGACAGAAGGTGGGGAAAACAGGAAGCTGTTACTTAAGTCACAAAATATAGATGTCCTCAACGGTAGTGAGGGTGGAGGGGAACAAACAGATGAGTTAAAAGGTAGGAGTCATATGAAAGAGAAGAAATGATCATTGATTGGCTATGTGCAATGAACAATTAGAGGTGGTCGAGGATATTCTGGCTGAGCAACAGGATGGACGGTATCATCGTGAAGATATGGAAAATAGAAAGAGCAGGTCCAGGAATGAAAATAATGAATTCACTGTCATGTGTAAAGTTTGAAGTGCCTCTAAGACATCTAAGTGGAGCTGTCCAATTGGCTGAACTGGAAAAAAAGATTAGGAAATAATTAGCCATCAGTGAAAATTGAAGCCTGGAGCAGTAGGTGAAATAACCCAAGGGGAGCATGTTGAGTGAAAGAGAAGTTCGGAACTGGAAAGTCAGAGACATTTAAAGGATGTGAAAAGAAATCAGTCTGCAGAAGGCACTGAGGGAGACAGGTAGAAAACTGGGAGAGAGGACGATTTGGAAAAGGAAGAAGGGGGTCAACAACGACAAATGCTGCAGAGGGATCCCATGAGATAAAGGCCAAAAGTGTCCACTCAGTATAGCAGCAAAGCTCATTGGTGGCCTTAGGGAAAGCAGTTTCTGATAAGGAATTTTCTGAACCATTGGTTAAGATGATCATATTCTGTGTGATTCTGGTACTAGATTGAAAACTCCTTTAGGATAATTATCTCATTATTTTTTATTCCCATTACTTCTTCTAAGTATCTCATACTTGATACATAGATGATAAATGTTTGGAAGGATGGACAATGTTGCATAGATGGATTGGATGGATAGAAAGAAGGAAAGAAGGAAGAGAATGAGGGAGGGATAGAGGAAGAGATGGAAGGAGGGCGGGAAGAAGGAAATGAGTTGGGAAGAACAGAGGGGAGTTCAGTAACCTCCTACATTCCTTTTGTCTTGCTCCGGTCTCAGGTTCCACCATTACCGCTGAGATCCAGGGCGTGATTGATGCCTGTGTCAAGCTGACTGGAATGCCAGACCTTACGCTGTCCTTCATGGTAAAAGCCTGGACCACAGTTTTAGTTCTTGGGAGGGGAAATTAAATGCTTTTGGAAAGACAGAGTTGTGAGAATGAAATGGAACAAAAAGGTATAATTAAGGCCTTGGCTGGTGTGGCTCAGTGGATTGAACACCGGCCTGTGAAGGTCTCCAGTTCGATTCCCATGCCTGGGGAGGTTCCTGGTGGGGGGTGTGCTAGAGGCAATTGGTCCATGTTTCTCATCTAGATGTTTCTCTCCCTCTCTTTCTCCCTCCCTTTCTTTCTCTCTAAAACTAAATAAATAAAATCATGCCCTGGCTGGTTTGGCTCAGTGGGTTGAGTTCTAACCTGTGAACCAAAAGATTCTCAGTCAGGGCACATCCTTGGGTTGTGGGCCAGGTCCCCAGTTGGGGATGTGTGAGAGGCAACCAGGTGATGTTTCTCTCCTTCTCTCCTTCCCTTCTGTCTCTGAAAACAAATAAGTAATCTTTAAAATAAATAAATAAATAAATAAATGAATAAATAAATAAAATCTTTTAAAAAAAAGATGATTAAAGATATACACACAGCTGTGTCAGGCTTGACTTTTCTATAAGTAACTACAGAATTTGTGTGTGTGTGTATGTGTTTTAGTAAAAACAACATCTAAATTGCTCCTGAAAGAAAGATGGCTATTTAACTACTACTTTTTGCTTTTCCTTGCCTGGGAACTATAGAACCCCAGGTTGCTGGATGATGTCAGCTTCCATCCTTGTGTTCGTTTCAAGCGCTGGGAGTCGGAGCGTATCCTCTCCTTCATCCCTCCTGATGGAAACTTTCGCCTGCTCTCGTACCATGTCAGTGCCCAGAAGTAAGCAGCCCTTATAATTAAGAATGAAATGTGCGTGTGTGTGTGCGTGCACACACATGCATGCATGTGTGTGAGTCATATCCATAGTGATAGAGCTCTGGCTCTGGAGTTACCTGGGTTCAAATTCCAGCCTCTACACTTACTAATCAGGTAAACTTGGCCGAGTTGCTTACTCTTTCAGGGTCTGTTTTCTTATCTGTAAGTTGAAAATAATAAAAGTACCTTGTTACAAGTGTTAAATAAGAGAATCTAAATAGTGCTTATCACAAAGTCGGTGCTCATGAAGTTTGCTGCTGTTATTTTTGTTGTCACTACTATATGTCTAAATAAGAACATTGTTTTTTCCTCAAATTGGAATCTGAGTACACCTGTATTCAACCCCCCAACCCAAAAGAAGCATTAAATTATGCAATGAAAACCATGAAATGCAGCAGTTTTTCGTCTTGGACATTCTCTGCAATGTGAGTCTAAGGGTTTTTAGCAGCAGGAGGTGTACAGTAGAAGGCGTGTGGACTGAAGAGAGCTACGAGACCTCAGAGCCACCACTACCCTTCTGTGTGATTTGGAACAAATGGTTTATAAAACTATCTGAGTACTTGAGAGCAAAGGCTCTGGAATCAGACTGCCTAGATTTAATTCACACTTTCAGTATTTATGATATGTGACCTTGGGCAAGTTTCTTAATGAGGTTAAGCATATCAGTATTCATCTGTGAAATCAGGACAATAGCAGTACCTACTTCATACTTATTGGAAGATTAAATGAGGTAACAGAGATAAAGCATTTAGCATGGTGGCACTCAGGGAGTGCTTAGTATATGTTAGGAACTGTTACTATTCTCTGACTTCTCTGTTTCCTCTTCTGTCAAGTCACCCTACTTCACAGGGTTTTTGTAATGACCACACAAGGTCAGGTAAAATGTCTCTCTCAAGAAATTAATAAATGTGCATGATGTATGAATATGACTCTCCCAAGTACAAAGAATTATCAGTTACATGTCACAAAATAAAACAGAAATATATGATGACTCCTAATTTTTTGTTTATAATGCCTTTCTCAGAGTAGGCTTTAATTTTGTGGATATTATTCAAAGAGTCATTAGGACAGTTAGTTTGCTTACTAGACAGCATCTTAGCTTTACAAAAAGAAACAAATAAAAGATTATTAGGGGCTTTTACCTGGGCTTAATTTTTAAGATGAGTAAGGAAGTAGACAAGGGAGGGAAAGTTGCCAGCAGGGCAGACAAGGAGGAAAGGGTGCCATTTGGGCAGCACATTAATGAAATGGGCTTTTGTCTATCTCTTTTCCAGCCTGGTGGCAATTCCAGTGTATGTCAAACACAGCATCAGTTTCCGGGACAGTAGTTCACTTGGACGCTTTGAAATAACAGTGGGACCTAAGCAGACTATGGGGAAGACCATCGAGGGAGTGATTGTCACCAGCCAGATGCCCAAAGGGGTCCTGAATATGAGCCTCACTCCATCTCAGGGCACACACACGTTTGACCCAGTGACCAAGGTAGGAGAATAAGCAGGAGGTTTTGAATTGCTGATCTCGTATAGAAGTAACCCTGCTGGAGCTCTCCACATAGACTTTATACCTTGTTGAAAGGGGTGATTATTCAAAGGGACCTTGTTTTTCTCTTGAGACAATTTAGGGTAACAAATAGGGTTCTCTGTTGGGAAACACCCTAGAGGCAGGCTATAATATGCAAACCGATGGCCTGAAGTTAGAGCTCAATAGCTGCGCATGAAAGGTTCTGCTGTAACTGTTTCTTTCTTTGAAGATGCTGTCTTGGGATGTAGGAAAAATAAATCCCCAAAAGCTACCAAGTTTGAAGGGGACCATGAGTCTTCAGGCTGGAGCTTCCAAGCCAGATGAGAACCCCACAATTAACCTGCAGTTTAAGATCCAGCAGCTGGCCATTTCTGGTGAGTACCTACAGCAGAGGTACCTTTGAAGGGAACAGAAGTGACTCCCTGCTTATCAAGTTTGGTTTCATGGCCTGACATGCAATCTTCAGTGAAATCCTTTCCAACACATTTCTGGGGAAAGTTTACAGTCCTTGCTTTAAAGTTGGCTTCAGGGACCTGAATAAAAGTCTAAGACACAGATGAGAAGGCAGAAGTGTTCCCCGGCAGTTGTTGAGTCTCCTAGGCTTGTCGCTTTGGGGTTTCCTAGGTCTTCAGTGTGGAAATGCTTCTGCTCTCTCAGCTGGTGACTAAAAAGAATCATTTCCCCTCTTTTCCCTCAATTTCAGGACACTTTCACATGTGTTTTTATTATCATGTAGAACCCTTGGGCCTACACAAGTTGGTTTGCTGTAGTCTACACCTACCTCAGGATGATAGCAATAATAATAGTTACCACTTACTGGGTATTTACTGTGTACTGGGCACTGTTTTAAGCTCCTTTCATCTCTTATTGAATCCTTTGAACAATTCTGTAAGATAGAAAGGAGATTATGTGAAGTTCCTATTTTTCTTTACCAACAGGCCTTGTCTAAAGTACGTGATTAGAATTCACTTAAATTATAAACTCTTTTCATCTTAAAATATTTAATAAGCTTCAAATTTTATGTGGTATAATATTTTTTAGCTTAGTATAGTGAGAAGAGGTAGAAAACATTCATTTATTAATTAATTATTTTCCATTATTCATTCACTTGACTATAATTTATTTCATTAATAATTTCTTGATTTGGCATGATTATTAATTCATATACTCAGTACAATAAGTAGAGAAAAACATACAGTGGTCTTTTCCTTTACCCTCATTTCAGTCTGTGTATAACTTTCTGATGCGGACACCAGCCACCAGTGTCTGAGCCGTTATGGATGAGATAAGACAAATTCACGTGGACTACCGAGTCCTGTGGAGGAAAAGGGTCAGTGCAGCCACTCTTTCAAGGGGAGAGTGGCCAGACCCTTGCCTTGACAGGCTTTTATTGGCTTAATTTGCATAGGAATACAGAGCATATATGGAAAGCTCATCAATCATTGTTGAGCAGTAGTGATCAAACAGATAACATTCAAAGAACTCTGAGGGCCTATTTTGAGTGAGGGTCAAATAGCTAAAGGGCCATAAAACTTTGGGAAAACAAACTCATTTCATGCTTGGACCCTTATCATTTAAATTGAGGGTATTAGCAAAGCAGGTTTCACAGGATTTTATGTATTCTTTCTTAGACCTGATTGCCCAGGGGAACCTGCCCTTTCTAGCACAGGGCTGCACCCACTTCCAGCATTGTTTCAGACTTAAGTCAGGCAAGGAAAGTAAGGCAGCCAAGAGATTAGGAGATTTCTTGCAGACAGAATGTGGACTCGGGTTATGTCAAAGCCAAAAGGTGAGGGTCCATCACCCCCTTTCTCCATAGCCCCAAGTTTTTCCCTGAGGGCCCCCTCATGACCATGTCTGTCTTAGGTCGTCCCTCCCTTGAGGAATCTTACCTGTCACTGGCTAAGCGGTCATGCACTGGGGGCCAGGCAGGTTGAAGTAAAGTAGGCAGAGGTGGTGCTCCTGCCAGGGGGATAAGCTTTGTCTCCTTAGTGGCTTAGGGTCTCAAGGTGTCTCACTCAGCCTTAGCTATGGGGAGTTACAGCTTCTGAAACCAGGCAGGGTGGTTCCTAACAACTTTTTGCCCTTTCCACTTAGAAATAGGTCTTCTAATAGGATAGCTTTTGGTTGCAGAAATTGTTTTATCATCAGTGTATATATTAACAATGAAGAATCTATCAGTTTCATGTAATTGATGTAGTAAATGAAACTTTTTCCGGTTCATTGCTACTACTATCTTTATCCCACTGATCTCTTTGAATGGAAATGAATTTGAACAACTATGCTACCCGCTTCCATGAATTTTGTTTATGTCATGTTCTTTCTTCCTTCCTCCCAGGACTCAAAGTGAACCGTCTGGACATGTATGGAGAGAAGTACAAACCCTTTAAGGGCATAAAATACATGACCAAAGCTGGAAAGTTCCAAGTTCGAACCTGAAAGGAGAGTTTTGTGAAGGAAACAGCCACGAACACTTTTTCCTTTCTTACTTGTCTAAAAGTAAAAAAAATATCAGCCTGTCTCCTAGGTCAGTCTCCTTCTGGACCCACCCACTCCCTTTTTTCCTTAGCCTTCAGTGCCTGGAACTAATCAAGGGAGAAAAGGGTCACCAGGGAGGATGGGACAGAACTGAAACTCGGTCAGCACCAACTCAGTTCTCAACAAGGAGCTATGTGATGGAGGCCAGAGATACCTGATACCATATTTAACTATTTTTAACATGGTCACCCTAGGAAAACACTAGCACTTGTTACTTGTTTGGCTTTATTATCTAAAGCCAATGAAAGGCTTCTTTGTTATTTTTTAAGGTGGGTAGGTAGGTAAGATAGAAGGAAGAAGGAAGGAAGGAAGGGAGGGAGGAAAAAAGGAAGGGAAAAAGAAGGAAAGAAGAAAGGAGGAAAGAAAGGTAGTTAGCTTGGAAGAAAATGAATGTTAGTCAGGCAAAGGCCAGCTACAGATCTGATCTAGGAGGGGAAGAAAGTGGAAACAGTGTTAAAGAAGTTTGAGGACCCAAGGTGAAAGTGGCAAGGAAAGCAAATCCCACATGGAGAAGGGTTGGGAAGAATATAGCTGAGTTTGTTTATTTCTGATCCCTCTACTTTCATATATCAAAAAAAAAATTGTACTTCTAGAAATGAACTGGAAACTTCTAAATTCAAGCCCACTGTTGATATGGAAACCCCCAGTAGAATCCGATTTTCCCTTGAAGGCCGTGACTATCTGACCAGTTTCAGATACTATCGGCTGTTTGCCTTTAGGACTTGGTCTGTCATCTTCAGTGAGAAGGTGACTTGCCCTTTTCCCGGTGGTGGCTGCCAGGAACTCCTCTTTCCCTAACCCAGAACACTTCTACTCACTTTACAGAATTCACCAGCCTTTTCCTGTTACCTGAGGAGTTTCAGGAAAGCCAGTCCAGGGCAGCTGTATTTTGTATGTCATAGTATTGGAGTGTAGACGGCCAGCTCATTCCTCACGAAGGTGTAGCCCACCTGTAACCCAGTGATTCCTTATTTTCCTTGGTCAGTGCTGTGCTGCTCCGGGGGTCCAAGCCACCCTGTTTGAGACTCTTCCATCCATAACCAGAAGTAAACAGAATGTTTACCATTGAGGGTGTGGTTGGTTCATTCTTGAAGCTGCTCAGTAAAATTATGTCCTCAGTCTTTTTTTCCTCTATAATGTATTTATTAACAATAGATATCTAACAGTCCATTTTTCTTTTTAAGACCATCCCCCCTGCACAAGTCTCCCAAATATTTGAATGAATCTTTGAATGATGTTGTAGGAAGATGAGCCGTGTTAATAATGCGTAACCCAATTTCAGAAACATGGCAACTGGAGGATTACCTCAGGCTTTCCCAGTGCGTGATTTTTATTCTAGTTTAGTGGGTCTGCTACCCATTTACACATTTATATAAAAGACAGGTTTTTAAAAGTTGTAGCTTAAGTAGTGATAGTGTGCTCTACTTCATGCATGGAGAAAAATGAAAACCTATAGTCTCCAAACCCTATGATCTTTCTCCAAAGCCTTATTTCCAAAACACTTAAGTGATTTGTTTTTTCTAGTTTTAACTTCCTACTTGCTGGACTTGTTTTTGCTGCAGAGTCATGTTGCTTCTTGGTTTTCCTCTGGGATACACTGTTTTTCAGATTCCATCACTCCAGAATTGGTCGTGATTACTGCACCCCATCTACACACCTACTGTGGTAGGGAAACATCTCTGCCTGCGGGTTGTACAATACTTAGCATTACTTCTCCCTAGGGCTCTGGAGGATTTTAAACTTTTGCAGAAAACAACCAAGTCTGTCCCTGAATATTTTTAGTGTTTTGAGTCCAGCTGTTTTAGTTCCTCCAGGGTAACTCATCCTAATCTCAGGCAGAGAAGTTAAGGAGGAAAAAACGTGTCTAGGGCTATGGGACCTGCAGGCCTTAGCACAGAAGTAACGATCACAGCGCCTGCGTAGCAGACCTGTGCAGCACAGTGGAGCCACATTGCTACCACCCGCCACGTGTTAGTGTAACAGTGCAGGGTGTCTGGATTGAGCTGTGGAGTTGCATGTGTTTAACATGTGCAGAAGCATCTTCTCTGTTTAAAGTCTTAATAAAGTTGAGTTTTACCAGTCCTCCGTGTGCTAAGTGTTTTGTTATTAGGGCTAACAATGATGCTGTGCCACATGTGCCTCTGCAGAAGCAGTAGGAAATAATTCAGGAGCACCTTACTGTTGTGCTTTTCAGCCAACAGACCTAAAGCCATACATATAGTTTGCTTCCCGTATATGCCCTGACCGGGGATTGAACCTGCAAACTTTTGGTGCATGGGACAACGCTTCAACCAACTGAGCTACCCAGAGAGGGCCGTATATACAACATTTTTAAGCTTGTGAGAACAAAGGTCCAGATCAAATTATTTTTCCCTAGTGTGTGAAAGACAAAACCATTAAAGCTGCTGATGTCTATTCTACTGCTTTCTCCATTCTGTTGATCTTTATTGATTAATTCAGACATGAAACAGGGCTTCAAGGTCCTAAACGTCTTAATCGTAGTAGAGATTCCTTGGAAGTTAAGAAAGACATTGGGAGTTTTGATCCAGTGTAGACGCTGGTGGTTATCTCATAGCTGTACTCATTTCCTTCTGTAAGTCCCTCACGGCCCATACAGGGATTTTAATACTTCTTTCTGTCCACTTACCATGGTATTTAATTTCCATTCTAGCTATCTTAATCATTAATATCTCTTCCCTTGGCCTGGCTCTTTGCTTAGCTTTGGGGTGTGACCAGGTATATTTTATACTTGTACTTTGCTTTCTGACCAGCAGATGGTGACTTAGTGTCAGCAATGAGATTCATTTCTTGTTAGAATTTTGAAAGGGTAATTGAATATGAAACTAAAAATTTCCCAAGGATTTTTTTTTATAGGATCCCAAGTACTGGAAATTGTGTGAGTCTTTGGCTTTCTAGGTAAACCTGGAACCAAGCGTTTCTGACACTTTGATAGCCAGCCTTAAGGGTGGGGCCCTAGGAGGACAGCAGTTTCAATCATCTGAGATCCTCAAGTCTTTACCCATTTAGACTAATTACACGCGATTACCTGAGAGTCTGTCTTGTTCTTCCAGTCTATTAGCATCTATTTCTTTTGTTAACTGGCTAGGGATAGTGAGGGGAATATTACATGATAATCCTATTTGATTTCATCTTGTGTCCATTTCCGTCCCCTGACAAGTTCCAGACATTTTATCCTGAATTTCCCAACCCACCCTGGTTAATGATGCGCAGCTCTTTGAGCGCATTTTAGCAGAGTTTAAACTAGTCCGTCTTGCAAGGCGGGAAGTCTGCCCTGTAGCTCAGTCAGTGGCCTCTTCTGAGCAATTGTCTTTATCCAGTGTGCGGCTTGTTTCCAGGACTTCGCTCGAGGAATGTTAACTTTGCATTTCTATCCCAGGAGGCCTGACTGCCTCCGTTCATTTCATTAACCCGACTCTCTGCAGAAAAGCTCCTCGCACAAGGGGGAGGGGAGGAAACCAGCTGAATTCCTGCCCGGAGATTCAGGAGCTGGGAGTCTTGTTTACTGGTGTCCCCTAGGCCTGTTTTTCTGAAATGGCTGAATGAAAAAGACACATCTATCTAAAAATCTGCTGCTTGTGCAGGGAAATGTGTAAGCAGTCATAAGTCAAGAAACCTGTGACTTAGTTTCTGTGAACTGCATTTATTTAGCTGCTCCTGGGACTTCAGCATTCAAGGGAAGTGGGTCCCCCCCACCACCCACCCCACCACTGAATCCAGCTCTTGGGTCTTAGAGTGTCTTTCTTTCAAGTGTTGAAACTACTTTTCTTCTATAAACCTCTTTAACGGAGCAGTCTTACAACATCTGAGAGAGACCTACAATCACATTTTTCGTCTCCAAGAAACTGTCAGCATGTGCAACAGCAAGCATTGCATCAGCAGATTTATTCTTGGATCTGGGCTGCCAGCGACGACTGCCTGGCAGCAGCCAGGTGTATGGGTTGTATCTCCACAGCGGCTGGGAAAGCCGTCTAAAAGATGCAGAAAGCAGCATTCCTTAGGTAACATAATTTGTGTGGGTTGGTCTGGGAGTTTATTCTTTCTGATGAACAGGAAAGCAAAACAGGGGGAAATGGTCCAGATACTGGGTTCTAGTCTGAACCAACAGTTGGCAGGTTGCTGTGTTAGCAGGTCATGCGTAGGTTCTTCTTATCCCTTCATTTCTCCTTTACGGTACTGTGGTTGCTGTTCAGGGAGCCTCCCCAGCTCCGGGGGCTCCTCTCTTCCGAGCCACCACTTGCTTAGTATTCATAAGGCTCAATTCAACACTCATCTGGAGCAAAAACCTCAGTGCCTCCCCATCGCCTACAAGGTTAAGTCCAGACTCACTTTGGCTTTTAAAGTCCCTATAATCTAAATTCCAACCTACAGCCCTGGCTGGGTGGCTCAGTTGGTTGGAGAGTAGTCTTGTACATGAAAAGGTTATGGGTTTGCTTCCCAGTCAGGGCACGTACATAGGTTGAGGGGTCAGTCCCCAGTTGGGCAGCAACCAATTGACGTTTCTTTCACTCCCTGTCTATCTAAGATCAATGAACATATAGTTTAAATAATAAAGAAATCAATTCCCACCTACATTCTTCATGCACTTCACTTCAAATTGTATTACTCAATTCCTTCCCATACCCCTACTGCTGTTTTTACTAGATCTTTATGGTTTCATGCAGTGGTATTCCTTGCCTCGGGAATACCTTGCCTACACCTCTCCACCAGTGCAAATCCTGCCCAATTTTTGAAAGCCCTACCTAACTAATTTTTCTGAGTCCCTAATCCCTCCTGCAACTGAACTTCAGTAAAAGTTTCTCTCTGTCATTTTGTGGTCCATCTCTGTTCTACCTCAGTATTTCTCTCAATACCTTATTGTTCCCTTTTTACTGCCCAAAGCACCTAGCACGTTGCCTCGTACGTAGCACATGTTCAGTATTTGTTGAAAGGAAATACTGCAAATGATGTTAAAATGTGAACATGAATAAATCAGCTGTGGGATACTGTGTATGAAACAACTACTCCACTCCGAGAAAACATGTGAAAAATATACCTGAATTTATTTTTCCAGTATCGTATAACACAGAATAGTGGCGATACAGAGTAGACACTACAATGGATTGATATCCAAATGCTAAAGCCTAGTTCATCCGTTATCAACATGATACAATTCTTCTATTATAAAGTTTATAAAGAGAAAAAGATTTACACTGTACACAAAAGGAATTCCAAGAGCTGTAGCCCAGAGAAAGGGGACAGTCTAATACTTAACTTAAAGGGTGGTCTGAGGAACGCGGTCTGGCCAGCCAGCCCATTCCGTGTTAGGAGGCCCCGGTCCCCAGTGGGCTTCCTCATGATTATATGCGGTCATTCTATTTCTAATGCAATACTTCTTTCCTGAAGGATCTAGCTAGTTTTTACTAGAAACAAACTTTCATTTTTGTGGTCCCATTTCCAAAGCTGCTCACGTTGACAGATTAGGAGGTTAGGCTTTTGTTCAACCTCTTGTCTGCCCTAGATGGTGGTGTTCTGGGAGGGGTTGGCATTTATCTGTCTTTTTGTCTGACAGAAATGCATTCTAAATCAGACCTTAACCCCTGAAAACTTCCGAAGTGGGAAGTACCTATGAAAATGCATCCTTTCCCCCCTCCTATGGGTTCTCCCTCACTAGTACTGTGTGCAGGCTCGTGGAGAAATCTGTCAAGAAGCTTTCTGCCTTGGTGTGTCTTCTGACATGGAGGGAGGCAAAGTCTGATGATTTCAGGGAGCTGCGTGTTCTTGGTCATGGGCGCATATTGTCATGAATCCAGTCTAGGTAATTAGTGACCTTGGTGTATACACCTGGAACGTCTTTATTCCCACAGCCAACACCCCAACTGATGATGCCAACCAGAGTCATGTGGTTGTCCTTCATACACACCAAGGGGCCTCCGGAGTCACCCTGCAAAGGAGGGAATTGGTTAGTTGTTTGTAAAAATTGCAGACTCTGTGGGTAGAAATTAGGGTTAAGGTTTGTGTGTTACTATTGTACTGTTTGTAGTACTTGGTTCGCAGAGGGAAATTTTATCTCAATGATCTTGGTCCTCTAAGAGATTTAGGCTGTCTCTACATTGTAAAGTAGAACTGAGGTAATTGCTCAGGCGTTTCAGGCTGGGTGACAGGGGCTAACTGTGCTTATCTGTAAAAGAGAGATGCTGCCTATCGGATGAGGTTCTTATGGGAATCACAAAAAAGCTTTAAAAACTCTGAGATTAATGTATACAAGACATTTAGTAAACTCTTTGTACTTGTTAGCTGTTATTGTCTTGCTGAATCAAACTGATTTTTGTTTTTAACCTGAAGCTTGCAAATAATCAGGGTTTTACTTTGCATTCAGCCTTTATATGACTGTCGACAATGGAAGTGTCTGAAGAAATTCTTCAAAAAGAGACCACAGGCTGTCAAGGAACCAAGGGCTGGGGGTTGCTATGATCACTTTATAAGAGCAAAGTCCACAAAGTCTTCAGTGCAGGAGCCTGGCTGACCTCCTTCTTTTTGCAGGCTGTTCCCCAGTCCGTCAGGGAACAGCCTGCACATTGCGGGCACGAGCATTCTCATCAATAAGGCATCCTGGGTTACGTTCAGGCCCTATCTCATGGTTGTTCTGTGTCTCACAAACCAGTGTCTTGTTACCATGAAACAGAAATGCAATACTGACTCCAGTAAGGATGCTAATACAGAGAACCTGAGATGATTCGCTTTCCCAGGTTATTAGGGCTGAGCATAAGTTTTTAAACCTCACTTCTCATGAATCATCTCTATCCTACTTTCCAGCAAGTTTCCATCCCTCTTTCCCCTGCTCCAAAGCAGACTGCAATCCCCCAGCACCTACAGAAGTCAAGAGTTTCTTAATTTGTGTTGCCTTATCCACCACTTCAGTAGTCAGTTAATTGCTTGGGCTTACAGGAAATCCTGTACCAGGTGGGGTTTCCTGTGCAGACACTGGGGAAATTTCCTGCAGTACAGATTTCTTAAGTTTGGGTACCTTTGATCATTCTCCAATTGCCTCACTCTCTGAGGCCAGCGCCTCAGTAAAATCTCCAGTGCCTCAGCAAGATGAAATCACTCCATTCTGGCTGGAGGTTTTTCCCTTGGTTAAGGACCTGTTGGCCACGGGACATTTTTACCCTTGGAGAGACCTCATATTTACCTGGCAGGCATCGTGCAGGTTCGCTTGGTTCCCTCCACTGCGCGTGTCTCCAGCACACAGCATGTTGTTGGTGATGGTTTTGTTGGACACATACTGGGGCGCGCAGCGGCTGGAGGGGTACAGCCTGACATGCGCTTCCTTCAGCCGCTCAGAATAGAAAGGAGAAACTGAAAGAGAGGAGAGAAAGTGTCTTGTGGTTTTAGGGAAAGTTGTCAACCTTTTGGAAGGAAAAGGCCAAATTTTCTAATAATAGCTAATAAGTGTCAAGCTTTTACACATATTGGTTGAATCCTATGAAATTGCCAATATTTTATTACTTTGCACTATAAAGACAACAGTTTTATAGACCTGAACCAGGGTTTCTCCACAGCAGCATTGGTGACATTTTAGACCAGTTTTTTTTTTTTTACCAGATAATTTTTGTAAGGGGCTGCCATGTGCATGCTAGATATGAGGCAGCATCCCTGGCTTTCCTCACTAAATGCCAGGAGAAACCTCCATCCTGAGTTGTAACAATCCAAAATGCCACCAGACTTTGCCTGATGTCTCCTGTGGCACAAAATCACCCTTAGGTGAGAATCACTGGTTTAACCTAGTATCTTATTTAATCTTCATCACCTAAGGAGGTAGCTAGTTCTGTCCCCATCTCACCAATGGGGAAACTGAGGCTTGGAGCAGTGTCAAATAGAAATCTAAGCCAAGGTCACACTGCTAGGGAGGAGCAGAGCAAAGAGACTTGAACTCAGGTCCACAGGATTGTAGCCCAAGTATCCCACCCTTCATTACCATCTTCACTCTGATCAGAACATTCTTGAAATCCTAAACTCTTCAAAGCACTGGTGCTATTCAGACCTTTCAGCACCTGCACAGTGAGCCCACGAGGTAGGGAAGGGGACGGTGGGTTCTCACTAAGCAGGGAACTTGCCCACAATGACACAGCGTCAGTGCCTGACCCGGGGCTGGAACCACTCTCATGGCCACTTTTCCTCTGTCTGGTCAACACCTGCACCCCCTGCCATTTTGCAGACAGACAGGATGGGCCGTGGCTTCCTTCCACTTACACGCATCATGCTTGCCATAGCCAGACAGCTCACACTCTGTCCAGTCGGGCAGCTGCAGGTCGGCTTCCGGGAGACAGACGGCGCGGACGCTGTCACTCTCTTGGGCACACTGTAGCGAGTCCGATTTCAGCTGCAGCAGTGCTGGGAGGGAGAGTGAGACGGAGAAAAAGCCTCGTGTGAAGAGCTGCTTCTGACTTTAGGGGAGGAAGATGAAAGAGAGGGCGAGGGTTTGGAAAGTGGGGTGCGAGTGCACGTGTGGGTATGTGTTGAACAATCCAGAGATTGAACTGGAGTAGGGAGAATGATGACATCTCACCAATGTCATTGTCGTAAGTGTCGTCATCAAATTCCTTATGGACGATGTATTTTTCTACTTCAAATTTCTGCTCTTCCCTTCCAGGTTCCACCCGGTATGTTCTGCCCAAAACCACCCTAAGCTGGTGGGGAGGATACCTAATGGAGACACAGTAGGACATTTTTGTGGGGAGGTGTCCTCTAAGCAGCCTGCTTTCAAGGCCTTACGGAGTAGGAGGACCTACTGGGTTTTCCAAGTCCCTACCTGCCCTGGATGCAGTGGGCAGCAGACAGGACCCAGCAGGAACCGATCAATATTCCCCCACATAAGAACCTTTCTTCTGGCGACCTCCTGCTCTGGACAAAGAGGGCAGCCTGCCACGGATGAGAGGTGATGTCCGCATAGAGTCCTCCTTTAATGCGAAACTGTGGCCGCTTGTACTGTCTCAGGCCACAGGTGGCTGGGTGAGGAAAGGGCAGAGAAGGGAGATCAGATCTGTGGCCTTGAGGTGTAGTCCTTGGGCACCCATGTTGATTTCTTCTCTTGGAACCCCAAGTGTCTACAGGTTTACTGCATCTCTACAGGTTGGCACAGAGTGTTGTAAGTCTCCATAGAGACAAAAAACACAACTTTCATTTGTTGCGTACATAGTACAGGCCAATCACTATCTATCTATCTATCTATCTATGCTACCTTTAACCCTCGCAACCCTGAACTTCAGAAAGGCTGAGACATTTTTGCCCCAGGTCACAATGGAATCAGCATTAGAACCCAGATCTGTCAAAATCCAAAACTAGGCATTTTTCTGCTACACTTCATGACCCCTAGTTTTTCTCTGCCTCTACTTCCCGGTTTAGGAAATAACAAAGCATTCCAATTTTCTCCTGGGGAATGTCTACCCCATTTCTTTTTCATCTGCTCACTACACAGACCTTGGTGGTGGGTTCACTGATAGTTTGTGTCTTACCTGCCCAGTTAGACTCTATGTATCTTAAGGAACATTCTGGCTAATCTGTGTGTTCACAGGAAGTGCGTAATAATGATCCCTTCTCAGGTCATTTCCCGGGCATGGGAAGAGAATATCTGCCCAAGAGCGTTGCCACCCGACCCTTGCTTCAGTCCTGGAAGTGCCTCCCCAACAAGGCCTGACCTTCCTGAAAATCCGACAGCTACACAGTTGGAACCAGACAGCTGTGAGGACCCAGGAAATGGCATGGCAGAGGTAATGGTCAAGAGGAATAGGGCAGTGAGGCTGGGCAAAGGGAGGGGGCCAAGGGCCGGTCCTTACAGCACTGGGGAATGTCACAGTATTCCCACTTCAACTCGCCGTCCTTCTGCACATGGCACCAAGGCTTGGCATCCCCATCTGGATTCCTAGACGATAAAGAGAGTTTAAGGCTTTCAATCACATTTTCAATCACATCTCAAGCCATGGGGTAGAGGAAGCGGGCTCAGAGAACCAAGGGCAAAAACACTGAGCTGGGAGTGAGCATCCCCAGTTCTGGCTTGGCTCTGTCGCAGGCCCCACCACAGGAAAACAGCTTTAACTTTAGCAATGTAGCCTTCTCATCTCACAGGGTGGTTGGGAGGAGCTGTGAGCTGTGCTGTGAGGAAACTCTTGCAATTTGTTGGAATAACAGTTCCATGTGAGAGCAGAACAGATGAGGAAAAATGGCTATGGGACAGGACCTCTAACTTGGGATTTGGGTTGGAAAACTGTGGACTTTGCTTTTCATAATAGGTGTTATTATAGCAAATGAGCAGGTTGGGCTATGTAATCGCCAAGTGGTTTCTTTCCACTTTCTGGGCCTTCTGTATAACTTTGGGCATTAACTCTTCTCCCATCCCACGCCCCAATCTTGCCCTTTACGCAGACCTGAGTCCCCCGAACCCTGCGTTGCATACCGGCAGTAGTTGTGTTTGCCCAGGCCCAGTGTCTGGGCGTTGGTCTTCCATGCCGTATAAATCTTGCCTATCAAGGCCTTGGAATTCCACGGGAGGCAGGAGGCACCAGACGTGGTGAGGCTGCGGGTACCACGGTACGTTAACCCTTTTCCAAAGTAGCAGTCCCCATTTTTTTCTGGAACAGAAGAAATCTCACACTGAAACAAAACCAATAAAATGCCAAAGCAGGCAGGCTGGAGTATGCAACAGGACATGCAATGGAGCTGCTGGCCTGGGGAGCTGAAGGCCGGCAGCCCCCCAGTGAGAAGAGTCTGACACCATCCCATCTCCCTTTTTTCTTCTTCTTCAAGCCCTTTCACCTGGGGATGGCAAATGGTTCTCTTTTGGCATGTCAACTCCCATTGACTAGCTACAACTTCCTAGGTTACCGTGTTGAAAGAGATTCTGAGGGTATATTCAGGTTTAGCAGGGAAGGCTGCTGTATTCAGTTAGTGATGGTTATTTCTGGAGCTGCTCTGAAAGTAGTTATGGGTTTCCTTGCTTATAGTGGACAACGAACCAAGGTACTTCAATGCAGGGACATGTGCGCAGATCCTTCCTAGATTTTGCCTGCTCTGAAGGACTTGTTGGGCTTGGAAGAGAGAGTGCTGCCTCTTTTCTCCCCATTTGAAACTGACAAAAATATACCAGTGCAATAAATAGTGTATTAGAAGGGATCTTTAAGATCATGTAGACCAGTGCGTCCTAATTTAGATCAGATCCTGGGAGATGGGGAGCATGCTTTAGCATTACAGTAGAGAGTCCTCAGATTCACAGGCATATCAGCATTATTTGTAGACTGAATGCATGTTATTTTATATATGTATATTTAGAATTTAAAGCATGTTTTTCATACTACCGTAGTAATGTAATTATTTGTGAAAGTACTGCTGAATTCAGAGTACCTTTCATAAGATAGTATTTTTCAATCAGAGAAATTTTCTCACATTGTAAGTTCAGAGAGAGAGAGAGAGGGGGGGAGAGAGAGAGAGAGAGAAAGAAATAGGCCCAACAATCAAAAAAGGGAGATTCCCCATGCATTCTCAAAAGGGATGGAAACCACAGACGCAGCCCCACCTTCCCCTCTGCAGTTGAGGAAACTGAGGGTCAGAGGCATGAAGAGATCAGCTCAAGGTCAAACAAACAGCTAGAGGCCAAGCCTGGGTGGGGAATTAAGTCTCATGACTTTCTTCCCTCTACAGCTCAAATGATTAACTCTCACCCCAATCTTTTGTCCCCCCAGTTGTAGGAGGATCGTCAGCTTGTCCTTCTAACTTTTCTCCCTGTGACACCACAGTGGAAGGTGGGGAGGCCGCACTTACCCTGGGAGCAGACAGGCGTGCTACAGAACTCCGAGCTGTACTTCCCTGCCTTGAAGATATAGCACCAAGGTTTTGAGTCTCCATCCGGGTTTCTGAAAAAGCAGCCAGGGAAAGCCAGGGGTCATTAAAAGTGGAACTTCTGTCTCTGGCCCAAGGACTTTGCACGCGCTTCTGGGGAAAGGGTTAGTGTGCTTTTGGTTGTGCACAGGATAGTTGTATCATGTTAGGTTATATCATGACTTGGATGTTGTTTTCACTGGAGATTAAGTGTGGCTTAAGGAGATGTGTATGTGTGCCAAGTTGACAAAGGGTGGACTGTGATGATTAGTTTTGTGTGTTTACTTGGCTAGGCTATTATGCATAGTTCTTTAATCAAATACCAATCTAGGTGTTGTTGTGATGTGAAGGGAGTTTGTAGATGTGGTTAACACCTACAATCAGTTGACTTTAAGTAAAGAAGATTATCTTTGATAATGTGCGTGGGCCTCATCCAATCAGCTGTAGGCCTTAAGAGCAAACGCTGAAAAATTCTGTCTATGTTATCAACTCAGGTCTGAGTTTGCAGCTCGCTGGCCAGCCTGCAGATTTCAGATTTGCTAGCCCCACAATTGCATGAGCCCATTCCTTAAAATAAGTCACTTTGTATACACAGAAAGATTCTCACCAGAGGAAAAACTACTCAACAGGGAAGGCAGCCCTCTCACCTGCAGTAATTGTGGTTCCCGAGGCCCAGCTTGATGGCATCTGGCCTCTGCGCATTGTAGAGCTTCCGGACCAGAATGCTGCTGTTCCAGTTGACACACTCAGCCCCACTTTCCGTTGTGCTCCACGTGCCCCTGTAGGTGACACCCTGGTCCTTGTAGCAGGTGGCACTGGCATCTGATTGAAAGCAGGAAACGCAACATCTAACATGTGAATCCCCCCTTCCATTTAGTTTCTCAGAGGGGTCTCCCATCTGCTGCTGCCATCACCCCAAACCAACGAGGCAGGCTGGCTGCTGACGCTACTGGCACACAGGAAGTGAGTGGGTGACCAGGGTCACCCAGCTGACTGGTGGCAGAGCGACTCCCACTGGGCCCAGCACTCTGGTGTTCTAACCAACCCTTGGATGACCCTTCCTGTCCCTAATCTCCACCCATGCCCCTGTCACCAGAGTAGATTTCCTTTCTGGGTAGATTTGGAAATTGGGATTTCAGTTCCTCTCTCACACCCACATCCTACCACTCACCTACTTCACAGAGTTTCCCCGTGTATCCTTCAGGGCACTGACAGACAAAATCTGAGAAATATACAGCCTGCCAGCATGTGCCCCCATTGAAGCACCTCGGTTCACTGCAACCTATGAAATAGAAATAAGGAAACCATTCATTACTTTCAAAGTAGCTCCAAGAATAATATGAGTTAAAATATTAACAGTGCTCTCTCTACATGTCAGGCACTATTCTAAGTCGTTTACAAAATTAATTCATTTCATTCTCACAGCAAACCATGAAGTATGTACTATTGTTCTCCCCATTTTACAGAAAAGGAAACTGAGGCTCGGCAAGTGAAGGCATTTGCTGAAGGTTACGCAACTTTGCTCCTTTTTTGCTCAGCACCTTCACATTTGCCTAAGGCAGGTCATGCCCGGAATCACTGAGGATCTGAACACGATGGGCACCAAGAGACTGGACCCTGAAGCCTGAAGCCTCCGTCTGAAGTCCATACGTACTTCTGATGGGCACGGAGTGGCACTGGGCCCGGCCGCTGTCGCACCAGCAGTGTTCTACCCGGTTGCTCCTGAGCATGGGGCGCAGCCACGACTCGTGTTGCCGGTATATCATCTGGGTTTTTTCATCTCTGCAGGTCACTACAGCAAAAAACAGGCTGGTCACTTAGGGCACAACTCACCAAAAACTGATGTCCCACCTCCAGTCTTGCTGAGAAAATGCCTGTCTCACTTTCTATATACTCCCTCCTTTATTGCTTTCTTGCTGTTTACTGGAAGATGAAAAAATACCTAATATGTTGCCTCTAAAGACCCCCTTGGTTGTTGTTTTTGTGATGGGCCCTCATTTCAAAAGAATTTATCTATCAAAGTACGTTTATTAAGTAGCACTCCATTTTTTTCATTTTAATTCATCAAAACTATACACGCATATGTGATTACCTACCAGAGTTTTTGAGCCACCTGTGTAATACCACACTGACATGACGCATTTCTGGTCCTAAACAAAGAAAATTGGCATTTCGGTCTGTGCAGAAAATGTGCTGCTTCCGTTAGTATTTTTGAAAATATAATGAAAATAGTTGAAGTACTCCCACTAATGTCCTTTCCCTCTTTCTGTTTGCAAACCAGAATGCCAACTTAAAAAATCTTTAACTTTTAATTAATTAGGAAGTAACATATGCTCATGGTAAATAGTGCTATGCTGTTGGGTCTTTTTGAGTGTCCATCGGGGCCGGGATACCCTCGTCAGAAATGCTGTGCTCTCCAACAGTGATGGCACTGGGAGGTACAGAGTGACTCACTCTGGGGAAACTTCCACTTTAAAAGGGGTGTTGCAAAGTCATCCAGAGTCAAAGGAACTAGCTCATGAAGGAGAAGAGATGAGGGCCCCAGGTTGGCAGTTTGGGACTTGAACCTGGGCCTAGAGTTCTTCAAATCAGAGGCAATACAATCAGTCTGGCTGTTATCATTTTTTATGCTTAGAATCCTAACAGGAATGTTCCTCAGGTTTCTAGAATTGGATCTAGACTTGGTCTTAAAGACAGAAGTCTTTCCACACCGCTCTGTGAGGCGACCCAGGCTAGTTATCCCAATTTTACTACTGAAAGAACTGGCGGAAGATAAATCCTCTGACAGAGCCTAAAGCACCCTGAGCCCCTAGGCACCGGAGGCACAGAGATGTTAGTTAACAAAGGTGCAGAGTGGACTCCAGCGGGATGGGGATCTCAGCCAAGATAAGATCCTGGAGGACCAGGACAGCACCACCTTGTGGTAGTGTGGGCTCAGGCCAGTGACTGAATCTCCAGGGCATTTTCTCAGCTGTGTAACAGGATTTAGAGCCACTGACCTTGCAGGTTCCCACCAGCTTTGTGACTCCCTGACAGTCTGACTCCTTGAGGGCACACCTGTCCCTGTCTTCTCAGATCCTGGCTCACTCGCTTCAGCTACCTGGGTCCATGGTGAGTGAGTGACTGGGGAACACAGACATCTTTGCAGAATTGCCCTGTATAATTTCACCTTCACAAGGCCTAAGTTTTCAGGTGGTGGGCGGATGATAAATCCTCTGACAGAGCCTAAAGCACCCTGAGCCCCTAGGCCCTAACCTGCCTCCTACCTTCATCAGCCCTTCCACACCTCAGCTTCATCTTACCTCTGTATGGTCTGGCTCCCCTTGTCCATCGCCTGTAGGTTTCCTGCAAAGAAATCAGGGGTGGAGAAAGGATCAGCACATGCTGGGCGTCTTAAGGAGAAAGGTAGCCAATCCAGAAGACCACCCATCAAGCTGCCAATCAGATGCCACCTGCCAGAGAGTCCCCTCATGTTAACGGGCCCCATGTGGAATGTCCATTTCCTGCCCTCTTGTCTAATTCTTCCTCCACTTTCAGATTGGTGGTCTCCAAAAGAACTTTCTGAACAATGGACACATTTAATAGATGTGCTGTCTAATACACAGCTATTAGTCCACGTGACAACTGAGTACTTAAGATATGGCTTGTGTGAGTGAACTGAATCTTATATTTTATTTGATTTTAATTCATTTTAAATTTAAATAGCCATAAGTGGTTAGTGGCTACTATATTGAGCGGTGGAGCTGTGGTCCCCATCTCCTCCATGTAGCCATCTCCACCTCCCCTCTACAGTCCTCCTGCCCGGGTGTAGCTCATTTGGCCTCCCATGATGCCCTCTGCTGCTGGGCATTTTCAGAGAGCATGTGTACTGTATAGCTTTGGTCCTAATTAGATAGTAAGCAGCACGAGGATAACTTGACTGCTTTGATGGCTCTCAGTGCTTACAGTCTTTTATAAATACTTTATGGATTAATTCTAATGTGTTCTTTAAAAAAATAGCTCCAGAGAAGGTGTTCAGGGGCAGTAGAGTGGAATTAAGAACTGTCCCCTCAAGTCACAACATCGGCCTAGGTCTGCCCCCGGAAGCCTGAATCCCAAGCATTTATACAGAGGGTCTGTATACGTGTGTTTGGCAGCTCTGCGACCCTCTGTCCCTTTGTCTCTCCACTCTGACACCATCCCTGCCTTGGGGCTCCTGGGTACACTGACGAGCACCTGGAAGGACTGCAACCTGGAGGGGCAAGGCACACAGACGTGAGCTGCACACCCACCTGCCTGGGCAACGTGAAGACTGCTCCACAAAGCAGCAGTACACACAACAGCTCCGTGTTCATTGTGTTCATCATTTCCTCGGTGTCCCTTGTATTCTAGAAGAATAGGGAAAAAAGCTTAATCATGTGACATGAAAGGTACCACACAGTTCAAGAACCTGCACCATTACCATGGCCGAGCCTGACAATCAGTTCCTGTAGCAGGAAATGCAACAGCAAGCATCTGGGAGATGATGATGATGTGTGTGTGTGTGTGTGTGTGTGTGTAAATAATAGTACATGTATTTTTATTGTGCTAAAATACACATAACATAAAATGTAGCACTTCAACCATTTTTAAGTGAACAGTTCAATGGCATTACGCACATTCACGTTGTTGTGCAGCCATCACTGCTGCTTCCAAACTGTCACCTCCCCACACTGAAACTCCAGGCCCAATAAACAATAACACCTGCTCTCCCAGCAGCCAGCATTCCACATTCTGTTTCTACGACTTCCAGGCATCTTATATAACTGGAATCATACAATATTTGCCCTCTTGGGTCTGGCTTATTCCACTTAGCATAACATTCTCAGGGTTCATCCATGTGGCAGCCTGTTAGCCAAGCCTTCGTTTTTACGCTGAATGATGTTTGTCTGGAGGGAGCACATTCTGTGTATCCACTCACCCACAGGCAGCCACAGGTTGCTGGAAGATGATTTTGTCCAGAGATTCCTATGGGCTGAAGGGTGAGGCCATCTCTGGCACTTCTTGGCAGCCCAGGGACCGTGGTGAGCTGGCTTGGTTTCCCTTGAAGGGAATTCCTGGGGTTGACTAGATGGAGCCACAGAAACGTCCCCTCGCTGACTTTTTAGAGGAAACCGTAGGGATTTTATTGCTGGCACATCACAGAGCCAGCCCACCCCAGACTGCCTCATGACCTCCAGGTCTCTTTGTCCAACAGGGACAACGCTCCTGCAGGCCGCCCTCCCCTCTCCCCACGGCTCCGTCGGGATGTCTGTCTCTGTTTAAACAGGCCTGATAAAGTGCAGATGTGCAGAAAGAAGCAGAGGTGTCTGGTATTATTAGTCATTAAACTCAGATATTCCTGGACCCCAAATTCCCAGCTTTCCTGTGCCTTTCCCCAGAGATCTTGCTCAGCAGCTTAAAGTAGGTTAGTTGGTCGGGGTGTTTGTTATTCTGTGGTCTGGCAGCACCCCCATTCCTTCGTCCATAAGAATTAAATTGGGGCATTTCTTCCCTTGACTCATTTCCCTGCAGTCACAACAACTTTTGGTCCCATCCCTCCCCCTTATCCCAAGGATCCAAAGCATCCGGTCTCTTCAGAGGCTTCTAGGACTTTCATTCTGGCCCAGCTCTGGCTCCTGGTTTCTTCTTTATTTGCAAAGAACTGTCTGTGCTGTAGGAGGTGCCCTTCCCCCCTTCACATGGCCCCAGGCTCCCTTGAGAACAGAGATAAAAAATAAAGGGTGGGAAGGGTGATGGGAGACTGTTTAAGCTCCAGTGATTCCTTCTGGGGTGCGGGTGACAGGCAGAGGAGGGAAACCAGAGCTGAGGGAACAGGGAGAGTGCAGCAGGGCCTGGTCAATGATAAATCCAACTCAAGGAAGCCAAGGCTGTAGGCTCAGAGGGAGTCTTGCCAACAGGCTCACCCTTCCCACGCACCTCCCCTTGCCCATTGTGAAGGAAACAGAAAGAAGCTGGGGTCTGGGCCTCCACGCAGGTTTGGCATGCCCCAGGCCCCCTTCCCCCAGCAGGGTGGGGTGTGCTCTTTGGGGACCTTTGCTCAGAGGAGGAAGCTAGCTGCTATTCACTGGTTTCAGCCAGTTTCAGAAGAAAGAAGTACACCATCTGAAATAGGAGCCCACGACAAACTCTTCTGAACACGGGGAGTTGCTCTCGATTTTCTTTCTCAGAGGTCCTTAAACTTCCCCTTTCTCAGAATTTCCCAAAAATTCCTCTTAAATTCCCTTTCTTAAATTTATTTCATTATTTACAACTTTTAAAAACAGATCTTCTGAAACACATTCCCCCCTTTATTCCTGATTTTAATCATTGTCACGTATTTATTGATGCGAAGCCTGGAGGAAAGGGAGACCTCTGAACTCCAGGACTTGATGAAGAAATCCCAAATGAAGAAATGAGTGAATGAGTAAATGAACCACCAGCCGATCAAGGAAGTTAACCTGCATGCCAAAGCAAGCTGTCTTTTTAATATTCTCATTCACCCAAGTCCAAGGGATTGGTATAATTTTTTCTCTGGATGCCTGCCAAGTTACTGTTTTATTTCAAGAACTCACCGTCCTTTTAAATGGAACACAGTTCTAGATGTTGGAAATTGCAAAGTAAAGTATTACACATTCGCATTCCCTGGACAAAGGGAGGGAGGGGGGCCGAATGCGAAGCAGGGGCCTGACTTAGGGCTGCAGGCACGCACTCCAACCTCAGCGTCACGTTAAACCCCTTTGCAGCTAAAGAATCTGCACAACGGGGGAGAGAGTACATTTTTGTCTTCTGCTCCTGGGAGAGTTGGAGGCTGTCTCTCTCCCATCAGTCCTTATCTTCGTCTGCCTGTCTGGCCTTGCTGGGTTTTGAGCTGATCTAGTACAAATGTATCGCAAACAGAAAAACAATGTGATAGCTCCATCCTCACTGCACAGAGGCAATTAGAGCAGCTGGACGGGCTGAAGGGGTAAGAGGATGACAAAGGAATTAGTCACCCCGCCAGCAGACAAGCAGCGCAGTGCGAAGACATGGGAGAAAGAGAAAAGGGAGGATGTGTCCCTGTTTTGCCTTTGTTAGAGAGGTGGGTGTAGAGGGGTGGGCAGTGCCGGGACAAAGAAAGTAAATCCCAGGAACGTGGACTCAGACTCAGGGCAGACTCCCACGCAGGGTGCACAGGCTCCCACCGAAGGGGGAGGTGCCAGGAGCTGGCGATGAGACCAGGGTGGGAGGTGAGATTTGAGGAAGAAGTGTAAGAAGTCCTTCTGAGGCTCACTTTATAAATAAAAAGACTTAGAATTTAAAATATACGAGTTCTCTTTCTTTTGCTATATTCCATGGTTTCCCAGAAACAAAGAACTAAAAAAGGCAAGGAAGCAGGGGAAGGAAGGAGAGAAGGAAGGAAGGAGAAAGGAAAGGAAGAGAGACAAGGGAAGAGAAAAAGAAAAAGAAAACCCTTGGGGAAATCTCACTCTTGTTAGACTGGACTCTGAATCACAAGAAGAATTGCCATGTGACTCGAGCTATGGGACGGCCACAAAGCCCGCCACCCCCAAGGTCCCAAGGCTGCAGCCCTGGCAGGCCCACCCTGGCACACAAAGTTGATTTGTGCAGATCTGCAAGAGGCACCCTCTCTGGTGGATGGAGTTCAGCAGACACAGGGCTTGGCAAGTTGGCAAAAACTCCATGCAAATTAGAAAAAACAGGCCACATGATTGGCAAATTAAGTGTGGCCTGGATTCCAACAACACAAGGGCAGGCACCCTTGGGCAGGCCACAGCCTGCATGGCTCCACCCAGCGAACTCACTTCATCTGCTTCCACAACATCTCTGACCTTCCTGCCTGGAAGCCACGGTGGGTCCTACTGGCTGAGGCAACTGAGCGACTCTGTTCACTGGTCCCTCTAAACAAGTGTGAATGGTGACTGTTCTAGGGAACAATGGGGACAGTGGTCTGGTAACAAGGGGGTTACTGTCCTCAAGCCCAGGATGTGTGCCATTCTGGCTGAGAAAGCAATGATCACGCCAAGCAGAAACTCAGTGTTCACTTCTGCAGGGGTAACAACGGGGGCACGCTGATTGGCGGGCTGGGTGAAGTCACTGAGGCAGCTAGAGAAAGGAGCTGGGGGGCAGCAGATGAGGTGTTGTCCTCAGTGCCTTTACATTCCCTTTGCTTTACTTTTTCCCTTCCTTGTCCTCCTACCTTCTCCGTTTGCCCCCAGAGAAATCTGCTCTCAGAAAAGGAACTGATACACCCCTTCCTGTAAGGTTAAAGGGTCTGAATAAAAGTTAACACGCTGCCCTTCCAAAAGCATCTGTATTCTGACACATGAAAATCTATTCCCAGGAATGCAAAACCACGTGGGCTGGACTTCCAGGTTTTCCTCCAGGGCTAACATTCTGTGGTTTCCGCTATGAGGAGAAACGATATAACGAGTATACACAAGGCTGTGTACACTGTAAAACACTCATAAATGGGTATAAGTACTTTTACTGAAACACTCAGCCACCTGCTATGAAGTGATTTGCAATAAAGAAACTGTACAAATGCAGCCACTTGATCAGTCAAGTATTATGATTCTAGGTAAAAACAATGCAATTGCTCCAGATGTTATAGAACCAGAGGATTTTAGTTTCCATTTTTGCCTTTAAGAAAGAGGTAGACACATGGGCAAGGTAGAGGAAGGAAACTGCAAGGGAAGGACAAAAGTTAGTTGATACTGTGATCAAATTTAACATCGTGTGCAAGGTTTGCAAACTGAATCTTTAGTGAAGGAGATTCTTGGGTTATTATTGTGTTTCTCTCTGGAAATCTGAGTATGAGAAAGTCGGTCTATAAGACTTACCAAATACCCTAAAATGACTCATGCCTTTAAAACCGACAACAGCCTCCCTCCACCCTCCAACCACCGTGGCCCAGAATGGATGCCAACAAATTAGAAAAGAAATGGTCAGAACTCCTTGGAACAGCAAAGGCATGCCTCTAGAGTAAGGACAAGAGACGAGGTGAGGTGGGAGGAGGATCCAGGCCTCGGAGAAGATGGTGAGCTTGCACGAAAGCCCACTTTTGTCTGAACCAGAGTCAGAGGCTGGGACAGGAACCACTAGCCTGGTAGCTCTGGCCCTGTTTACATAGACCCTGCTTTTTACAGAGGCCATGATCTCAGAATAAAAGTCGATTTCAAAAACGGCCATCCCATAAGCAATTCGTAACCTTTAAAACAGGTAATTTTCTGTGTGCCAAAGCTTATTTTCTCTCTTCTTGGACAGAACTCTTTATAACTAGGGGACAGAAGAGGAAGAGTCTGTCTATTAGTTCTTTTTGGTCAATTCCAATGAGGGGAGTAGAATAGCATCCTCTCCTGCTCCCTGCCCATCGCCACTCCATCCCTCGGGGCAGAATTCCCTCTAAAGCATTTCCAAAATATAGACACGTGACCCGTGTCTAGATCAGAAGACACTTCCCTGGCCACTCAGAAAAATGTGTACTGGGCACTGAGCATTGTTACCTCCTCAACATTCCACCCTCTGCCAGGTAATCCGAGTTATCTGGGGGGACCAAGGGAGTATCGTTTGTGGGTCTAGGAAAATAGAAGTCCATTCTGCCTCTTCACAGATACAAAGAAAAAGAAACTCTTTTCTAATAAACTTAGGTCCTTGTAAAGAAAAAACAAGATTCAGCCGGCAAAAGCTAACTCAATTAGTCAGTGCAATAAAATGCTAACCCCAAAGTCTGAACCTAAATGAACTCTGCAATCTAATGTTAATCTAAAAAAGCCTCTTGTTAAGCAATGAGGGGAGTTCTGCTGGTTTCTTGCATGTCCTACAGCAAACATCCCTGCATGGTTATTAAATACAAATAATTTGATTATTCTTCAGGTAACCTCCACATTTCAACACACGGAATCAAGCAAACTGATGAGAAGCTTTTTCACTGCATCATTACAGAAATTTGCCAGCAATTTACTTGACTCACATGAAAGTGATATTAGAGTATATTTTTGAGAAATGAGTGAATTAATGCTACTTGCTCATCATATCTTTGAGTAAATGCTACTGGCGAGACAAAGAGGTTACAAAACCCTTTTACATCCACTGAATCATTTAAGGCCATATTGTCTTGTTTCTATGGGGAAGAGAATTGAAATTCAAAACAGTATGTGAGGCTTGGCCCTAAGGTGACCAGCCTTGTTAGAGGTGGTGTGGAGACTCAAAGACCGGATACCCGGTTGTAATATCCAAAACCTGACACCCTTTCCTCTGCTCCTTACTGTGTCCTGATGCTGGATTATAACATTTTCAGTGTGGTCAGAGTTGATATTTGAGAGGAGCCGTATGCCCCAATGTGAGGAGCATAGCCTCTGGAGTCTTCACTTCACACTCTGCTTACCACTTAGAAGCTGTGTGTGGTTGCCTGGTTTTTCTCAAGGGCTGGTCATTTCCACCCTGCTGAGCTGTTATGGCGATAGAGAAGAAGCAGGCAAAGGCCCTACTCAATGGCTGGTGCACAGTAGGGTTAACTATACTTACTGTCCTGGGCGTCCTTCAGAAATGGGAGCATCACAGTTTACAGCTCCCCGCTGCCCCCGCCCCAACAGAAACTAGAAGCTGCCAAGCAGAAGGGACGTCAAGCTCTATGGGGTCCTCATCCTGTTCAAGTGCTAATACTGAATACCTTTTCCTAGATCATTTGGACATCGGGTGATGACCTGTAACCAGATTCTTCACAATTGAGAGGCTCATGCCTTTCATCTCTGTGATCTGTATCAGAATTAGCATGAGCCGTTACTTCCTGAATATGGGGTGGAGTCTTTTATCCTGTCTTTAATCTATGTTTTTATTTGTCTTTCCCAGGCCTATTTACTCCACACTTGTCTGGGCTGCCAGGGACTCAGGCAAGCTGGAATCAGTCAGTGGCTAAGACAGCTGCAAGGTTAGGCTCAAGCTACTGATAAGACCCATCTGATACAGAACCCACAGATGTTTGACAACCAGAGACAATATGTGAAGAAAATAAGGAAACCAGAGCTTCCCAGAAAAACAAAACTATACAGAAAAGCCTTCCCTTTCTCTCTGTAGCCCAGGTGGCAGGCACTGGCTCTTGCTACCAGGGGGCAAAATAAAACAAGTTTCTCTTTTCTTGTGAACATGACAGAATGTGAAGAGCCAACAAGAAGTTGACTAGTAGGCTTTTCTCTTTTGGATTATTCATAGTGGGCTACCGGTTAGCTTCCCTAACCAGCACCCTGTCCACTACCTTCAAGGAACCCAGCTGTCAGGCAAAGATCTCTAACAAGGGGGCTTGCAAACATTTTGGGGGCCATCCTCCCAGTGCCTGTCAGGTCCCTATCCCATCTACTTTGACCACACTGAGTCTAATTTCCTCCTTTTTTGAATTCATAGATGATGACTTACTCTTTGTATTCACTATCAAATACTGATTGAGCATCAACCAAGCACTAGGCACAGCCTTTGATATAAAGATGTACATGCCCTGTTCTCAAAAACTCACAGTTTAGAAAGGGACAGACAAGTAACTAGGCAGTCATAGTAGACTGAGGTTGGTGCTGTGATATGCAGGGCAGAGGTGAGGCTAGAAGGTGGGAATGAAGAAGAGATCCTACTGGAGTGTGGAGGAGGGGGAACTATCTCACTTTTGTTGAGGCAGAGGGCAGGGCTGGTCAAGGCAGGTTTTCTGGAAGGGGTGCTATATAAGCTGTTGATTGAACAGAAGTGGGAGTGAGCCAGGCAATAGTGTAAGGTGTTCCTGACAGAGCATATCCCCAAGATGGGCCCAGAGCTTGGGGTCCAGGGTAATAGCACCCAGAGCGTCTTACTCTTCAGTACAAACACCTTTCTTTGGGCAAAGGAGTATAATTCACACAACCCAGGGCCTCCCTTCCAGGGTGTCCCTAGAAAGAAGGGTGGTTTGGAAAGCCCAAGAGATCTAAGGATGTTGGGGCTTTTGGGGAAAAAGCACAATTCGTGTTCCCTAATGCCTAGTCATAAGTTGATGGAATATTTGTGACTATATAATAAACAGAAAAGGCTCTTAATGCAAAGGTCTCCCAGTACCTGGGTTCAACCTGACCTTGAGTGATCCCAAACAGACCTCTCTGAGCCACTGGTGTATAGGTCAACAGCATCACATAGCCATCCTGTGCACCTGAGTTGGGCCTGTTAGCCAAGAGTTACTTTCTGGATCAAGGCCATTGGCATGGATGGTGCTGGTCACCTGCTAGGAGACCCAATTGTATCCGTTCTATAGGAAGGCAGCTGGTTAGCATTTCCTGGGGAATCATGATCAGCACCAGAACTTGCCTGAGTCATCCCTTCAAAAAATATTTATGAAATGCTGGCTGTGTGCCCAGCACCTGGTTCATTTTTGCCTCCTGTCATAGGTCTTAATTTTCAGGTAGGTGATCAAGAGATTTATCTGTTTGGCTACCCTCTCCTACAGAAGTCTATTTCTCAGGAAGGAGAGTAGAACATAAAATGTATAAAATATCACCAAGAAAATATACTGTTCGCATGTGTAAGTAGATGACTAAGCCAAAGTCAGGAGACCATGTGGCAGGACTTGGGGGGGTGGTGGACCAAAGTGGATGATCTCTAAGATTCTGTCAAGCTCTAACTTTCTCTGAGTCTGAATCATCCTCACTTTTTTGTTTTTGTTTTTTTTCCACTCTGATTTGGTTTAACATGGTTTCATGAGCTGGGTGACTAGGCTGAGACTTACAACCTGAAACTACAAACAGAATTTTTCTCCATGCACAGCAAATGGTCCAAAGAAGGAATAAACAGAGTATTCTTTGCTCACTCATTATTCGTACTAGCTATCTTATCAGACGGACCCGGAAATCACAGAAAATAGAAACTTTATTCTGAGATTGAAGATGCACGATGCCAAATAATCAAGTGAAACATTTCAGCTCAATACCCAGATTTTTCCTCGCAACCACCAACTCGGTATCTCAGAGCACTATATGGATTTAGAATTCTGACCGAAGCTAAGTTCACCATGATTGCCACCGCAGCCGTCTGGTTGAAAGTAATCTGTACACACCCTGGAAGCTTTGGAAGTCCTGAAGCTAGCACTGCTCCTTCCAAATGATGTTCCTAGCCAAAGGGCCCCTTAAACTGCTATAAGATCCCATGACCAGAAAAACTCCTGTTGCAGATTAGCAACAGGCCTCACCTGGACAGCAAGTTCCTCCAATTGTTCTGTGGTCCCCACCACTCATTTACAAAAGCCTTATGGTTACAGTCATGCTTTGAGTCACACCGCCAAAGCTGCCATTGGTGGCAGAGCTGCCACCAACCACTTACAATGGTTTGAAATGCACTGAATGTCGGCTCTGCTCATCGGTGTGTCAGGCCCCGAGGAAACAAATGTCCTAGAGGTCTGCCTTGATGAGCACAAACAAATAACTGCAGCATGGCTATTCTTCAGCTACTCCCTGGCTGCATGGACTGTCCCAGCCTGTGATGAAGCAATTGAGACTACAAGACACTGGGAGAATCTGGTACAAGCAAGGCTTTACAGAATCAATGAAATGCTCTGAGAGAGTCTGGACAGAGACGGAGGCATTTGGATAGAGGGTAGCTATCATTTACCCTTGATAAGATCTAGAGACTTGAGGCTAGTGTCTCAGAACATTTTAGGTAGAAGAAATTGATGGATAGGACAGAGCTCTTTCTATTTCAGTATTCACTGCATCCCTGCTGGTGCCCCAAGTCTGACCCTGCTCTAACAGGAAGCTCGCACCCAGCAGCTCACCCTGATCGTCATATATTGATTCTGGACAAGCCAGTGTCCAGATCCCAGCATCAGTCTTCCTGCTTACAGGCAAAAACTGCTAGGAAGTCCTCTTGAGGGAACTCCACTCAACAGCTATATTTGTAGAATTTCTTCATGGGATTGCAAATGTACACACACACACGTAATTTTTTTCTGTCATCGAGCAGCTGTAGGAGACCACCGTTGTTATTCTCACTTGGTCACCAAATAAATCATCCTTACCACATTTTATTGCACTTGAGATTGTCACTAGTTACCTGGGAGCTCAGCACGTTTTCTTCTCTCCTCCCCTCCCTCCCTCCCTCCCTCCCTCCCTGTGAGCTTAAGAAAATAAAGATAATAAATAACTGAAAATCTAGAGAGACTTGACATGCTTCCTGCAGAGTGCTTTAAGAATAGAAGACATTGATGTTATTTTTTCTCTGTAATTGAAAACTCCTTCAAGAGGACCTCACATTTGCACACTGGGCAAAAAGCCAGAAGACAAAGCTGTCCAGTGGAGATGGTGGGAGGAAGGGGGAGTTCAGAGGCTTTTCTCTGAAAGTCCCCTCCTTCTCTTTCCCAGCACTTCCTACCTAATCATGCTCTGGAAATAAGTGACTCTCCCCCCAACCCCATCCTCAGCCTCAGTTTCTCCGTGGGCTCACTGAGGAAGGCTGCCTAGTCAGACCACCCCCTCCCAAGTGTCCTGTTGGCAGCTGATTGTACATTTCTTGACCGTTGGTCATGAAGTGTTCATATTGTCTATTCAGAGCATTTCTGCATTTTTTTTCACTTTCCTTTTTACTCTGCAAGCAGAGATTTCTTATCCAAGATATAACCCCTCTATTCTCTCTCTTTCCTTGCCCAACTCGCCTGTCCAAAACACTGCAGCCTATTCCAATTAAATGCATATTCAAAAAGAAATCTCCCTTTGGGTGCGACTCTAGCTAATCCTCTTTTTGCCTGGAGTACAAAGTCTGCCCCTCATTTAGCCATTCCTTTACTAGTCAGAAAGACCTTTAAGACAGAGAAGAGGAGCCAGCTGGACAGAGAGGCACAGAATTCAACCTACCACCACTCCTTGCTTTCCTTCCCTCCTGGAGAGGATTTTCCGTTGGCTCAGCTCTTGCTGGACTTCAGCGCCAATCTCTCTGCACAGCTCCGGCCTCCTTTATATTTCAAAGCAGGGGGTGGGGTCGGTGGCCCCAAGTGGGCGGGTTTCTCTGCAGCAAAAGGATGCCCAGTGGATGGAGCTCTGAGGGAGCCAAACCCGGGGCGGGGCTGTTTTTATAAGGAGGGGGGAGGAAGTTCACTATGGAAGCTGCACAGCCCATCTTGGCTTTGGGCCATCCTGATTATTCCTAATCCTGATGTCATCAATTCACAAGAATTTGGGACATTAAGAGTCATCTGTCTTTAGAATCCCAGTCTCACTGACGTACAAGGAACCCTCAGGATCAGATGGCTGTAAGCCTCTGCCAGGAAAAGAGGTCTTTACAATCCTAAACAAACACACACTGAGGAGGAGGAGGGGTTCTTCTGGAATCTCCAGCAGTAACTATGTCCTTCTGGACAAAGATTGGAAGGACTGGACAGATAGACCAGCTGCCTTCCAGGCGGAGGAAATGCCAGGGCTGGAGCATTTGGGGGAAGAGTGGGGCATTCAGGGGCAGGCAGGGCTCACCTGCGCACCTGCAGTGGGAAGTGCCCCCGCCAGTGGGAAATGCCGGCTTCACCGGGCAAGCACCCTGCCACTCCCTAGCTCTGCAACCACAGAGAAAATCATTTCACCTCTCTCGCAAGGGAACCAGGACTCACTGAGGTCTGTTCAGCCCCACCATTCCCTGAGTGGCACTGTGGAATAAAGGGAGTGAGCTTGAAATACTGTCACTACCATTCCTCCCTTAAATCAATGGAAGCTTTTCAGTGTGCTAGAGTTTGCTCTTACATGTAAATGCTCCTGGAAATAGACAACCTGTTTGACTTGTTAACACCTTCCAGATGACTGATGAAGATAGCACCATGTAGGGGAAAGGCTTAGGCTTGAATCAGCACTACCAGTAAGGAGGGAGGTGACCTCAGTCAAGTTTTTCAGTTATGCTGAGCCTTCGCATCTGCAAGATACGTGCAGATTAGAAAGAATGTGGATAACATCCCTGGCTCATCACAGGGCTCAGTAAGTGGTGTGTTACTATTAGTTGGCATCTGGCTGAAACAAGGCATTTTGAAAGTGAGAGAGAAGTAAGAGAAAGAATGCCAGGAGAGGGCACAGCTGGGTGGCAGAGGAAACTGGGATGACCCGCTGGTCTTGGGAGGCCAGATGTCATATATTCTGATCCTAAATATGCTTGTGTTTGTCAAACAGCAAGAGCTGATTTTGAAGTTGGAACATAAGGCAGCTGTGGCCAGAGTCAAACTGTTTTTCTATATTTTTATGAAGATGTAATTCTCCCAATGGGCGTTACTAGAAAAAAGGAAGTAAAGGACCAGTTAGCTACAGAGCATTGGGGATAGGACATCAGATAAGGCACAGCAGAGGGTGGCCCTGTCTCATGGAGACATGTCTATTTGCCTGTGACAGGGCCTGCCGTGATGAAGGGCAGGGAATTTTTCTGGCATTTTGGCTCAGCAGGAGTGAAGGGGATGGTGGTAATGAGATTTTAACTTGAACTCCTGGAGAGGATGATTTGCTCCCGAATGATCACATTCAAATCCTCAGATCACACAGAGAGTGCAGTCTGGGTATTGGCTCTAAAGCCTGGTGGCGGTGGGATGGGGGTGAGGGTGTTTCCGGACATGATTGAGGGGAGGGATGAGGAGAATCCTCCCAGTTCCCTACCTGTCTGGCTGCCTACAATTCCACCTTTAGCAACTCATTCCCTTAGATTTCAAGCCCCCAGTAAAAATGCAAATTTGATCAGTTAACCTTCAAAGTAGTCTCCAGTGAAGGGGGGCTGTCTGTTGCTCCCTCCCCCACGGTTTGTGTTGTGGGGGGGAGGAAGGCCTGGGGTCTTGAAAAAAAGAGGGATGGACCTAGAGCAGGAAATTGAGAAGAGTTTGCAGGTCACTAACAGGTGCCCCTGAGCTCTGCTGAAATACTCCCAAATGACTCACCCCAGATAATAGCCTGGTTCTACGCACTGGAACCTCTGTGTTCCTACTAAATATGAAGTTGTTTTCCTTTCATGGACTCTGGGGATCTGGGGAAGCCTGAGAAGGAGGGGGTAGGTGTAGGGAGGTTAATAGGAACACAATGGGAGCCTTGATTTTAGTCAAGGGATTGCTGTGGGGCGATGGGGGGAAATGAAAATAAATCTTGGTGAAATCACATCCTGGGAAAATTGTATCAAAGCCCTTTGCCTTCAAGGAAGAGAAATAAAACCCAGGCCCAGATAACACAGAGACAAAGTGGGCACAGGGACACTGGAAGAAAGCATTCCTGCAGTGCTTTCCCAGCCTGCCACTGCTCCTGAGGTGGAGGGGGGGGGGGGCTCTCCCCCAAAGGGTGGGCAGAATGTGTGAGTCACCAGCAGGGGCACCTTATCACTGGAGTGGGCACAGGGATGGGGCAGGAGAACAAGGACCACACTGAGGCCCCATCAGCTGAGTAAGAAATGATGTGATTTCTGTGGAAACCGAAGCAAAGAGAGACGGATGAAAGGCCATGTATGACAAAGCAATCAGGGAGCGGAAGACAGACGTTCTGTGTGCGATAGGGGAAGGTTTAATTTGGGTTGCCATCTGGTTTTTCAGACGCTAGGGTGAAGAGCACAGTGATTTGGAAGGGTGTTATTGTGACATGCACTTGCTAGGCCTTCATCTAGACTGCAGAGTACCAGGTGGGTCAGCTGCACCAGTGAGCGACCTGAATTCTGCACAAACACCCAGGAACTTCATTTCTTGGGGTTTTTACATCAAGTTCCTGGGAAGCACCCTTAAATACGGTTGTCCTTGTTAAGAGTCATTCACCAGGTTGTACGGGAGCTCTTTGTACTGTTCTTGCAACTCTTTTGTAAATTTAAAATGACTTCAAAATAAAAGGTAAAAACTGGGTTATTCTCACGGAGTAGTAATCCTACTTCTGAATATTTAGCCCAATGAAATAAAAAATTTAAATTCTCATACAAGGCCCTGGCTGGTGTGGCTCAGTGGATTGAGTGTCAGTCTGCAAACCAAAAGGTCACCAGTTCAATTCCCAGTCAGGGCATATGCCTGGGTTTCAGAGTCAGGTCCCCAGTGGGGGGCACATGAGAGGCAACCACTCACTGATGTTTCTCTCCCTCTCTTTCTTACTCCCGTGCCTTCTGTCTAAAAAGAAATAAATAAATAATTTTAAAAATAAATAAATAAATTTTCATACAAGGAAAGGATATATCTAAAATATTATTTTGACTACCTAAAAACTGAAAATGACATATATCCCAAAATTAGGGTATAGTAGTATATAATGCAATATTGTGTGGTTCTGATGATTGATAATAAATTATACAGAGTATCACAATTGATCATACATTCCCTTACCCAAAGAAAAAAATTTGTATATGCACTGTGATATAAACTATATACAGTTTATATATATAATTGAAAGAGAAAATCAAGTGTTGGACTGCTGTAATTTTGGGTGCATTTTTTCAATTCCTTTCTTGATACTTTTTTTAGATTTTATTTATTTAGTTGTGGAGAGGGGAAGGGAGGAAGTGAGGGAGAGAAACATCAGTGTGTGGTTGCCTCTCACACGTCTCCTACTGAGGACCTGGTGTGCAACCCAGGCATGTGCCCTGACTGGGAATCGAACCAGTGACTCTCTGGTTTGCAGGCTGACACGCAATCCACTGAGCCACAACAGCCAGGGCTCTTTCTTAATACTTTTAAATTGCTTTAATAAAAAGAGACTTACATACTCCAGGCTGGATCCGGGCCAGTCTAAGTGTCTCCACCAGTTTCTCTCTGACACAGGCTCTGAAAAGGCAGACTTGTCCATGACAGCGTGTCAGGAGGTTGGGGATTTTCCTTCACCTTTCACAGACTTTCCTGAATTTATTCAAACTCTTCTTGAATACATCTCATTTCCAATCATGGAGGGAATTGAGTTTATCAGGGTGGCCTCCCAGTTCTCTTAAGAACTTCCTGCCTTCGGTCCTAAGGCTACCCCTTGGAGCCTTGAGTCAGGACGCCTGGTTTCAGTCTTCTAGCAGTGCGCAAGCTCAGTCCACCTGTGCTCACTCCCTGGCGAGCTGTGCGGCTGGTGCCGAGAGCCTGCGGCTGTAAATCAGGAAGTCTGCACTTTTTTCTCCGAAATTAGTTGCAGGACTATGGTATGGGCCAGGTTGCCTTGTGCTTTGGCTTCCTTGTGATTCAGAGGATTATTATTTGGCTGAAAAGGGAAAGAACGCACTTTGAGACAAATGACATGTTATTGGTCATTTAATAAGCTGTTTCATAAGGTTTGTTTTTGGTTTTTTTTTTTTTAGCTTTCTCCCTTTCCTATATCTATTCTCAAATGGAAAGCCCTTGGCAGTGGAAAAGCTCTCACTCTGTTTTTAGAGCTGCCAAAAGGGACCTTGAAGAGCCTCTATCCCAGATTTTTCTCAAACTGTCTTCCAAGCTGTATTAGTGTCACACATGTTGGAAAAAATATCAATGCTAATAATATTTTTTTCTTTTAAAAACACCACACTAAATGCAAAATAGTTATGGGGGTAAACTGTGGCGGGGGAGGGCAGGGTGAGTGTGTGGGGAACTGTATTCGTTACTCAATTTTCTGTAAACCTAAAACTTCTCTAAAAAGTAATGTCTATCAATTAAACAGTATTTACTTGAAAATGCAAAATACAGCCATTTCTGAGATAAAATTATACTACAACATATTTATGCATACATTATTACACATTGAAATCTAACTTTTATGGAGTTTTTTGCAGAGATTAGTTGGCATCCAGTGTCATCTGCTGATATTCAGGTGCATCCGTTCTAATCAATATCTACAAGTATTCTCTCAGCATCTTATGATTTTAAGGGTGTCGGTGGTCAATTCAGTTTAGGAAAACTGAGCTCTTTCCTTAACTTTAAACTTGAGGACACTGAGAAGTGACTGTTCCAAGTCACAGTGTAGGTTCTGCTAGGACACCACTCTGGTGTCCTCTGCTTCTATCAGCCCTTGTCCTGCCGGACCTAGGGCCTCCACACCTGGTAGCCTCAGGTGACATGCTTGATTGATTTCTTTTCAGCCTTTCTGCTCTTTTCTTTTTTCTTTCAAAATAATAACATCAGCTATAACCAGAACCAAGTGGACGCAAACCACCCAATGAGTTTTGTCCTCACGCTGACCCCAAAGCATTAGGTCCTCGTGGTGTCCAGGACAGAGCCACCAAAGCGCTCGTCATCTCCGCAGTGAGATCATCCTGATATGAGAGGTGGACTCCGAGTGTGTGGTGGCTTGGCTGAGATCATCCTGATATGGAAGGCTGACTCTGAGTGTGTGGTGGCTTACGAAAACGAGGCCTCGCATCAGTTCTGGTCGTCAGCCGGGGACCTGCGCGTGCTCAGGGTGGCAGGAACATACTGTTTACATTGGACCCACCTTCCCACTTCAGGATCACAGGACTCCCGGCGCCGGAGGCCTTCTTCCTGAGTCCAGCATTCTTGTCCAGTGAACACGGGTTTGAGGTAGCTTTCCACCGACCCCTCTCCTCCACCTCGGGGAAGTGATGCATATTTTAGGACATACTCTTTTGCCTCATCCTGACTGAATTGTGCATGTTTTCCCTTGTGTGGGGTTTGCACCAATCCAAACGAACCTGAGATCATTTTTTTCCCCTCAGCCTTCCTTTATCTGTGGGGCACAGGGTTTCCTGTTTGATTTTAGATTGATGACTTGAATCACATTCTAAATGTCACTTGTCCTGTCTCGCTGTGTTGGTTCAGGAGTGGCTCAGTCCACAGCTTTTTTAGAAACGGATGAAGCTGCCAGAATGCAGAGCACCGAACGAGCCCTTGTTGATCTGAGTGGCCTGTCCTCCCATAAAAACGAAAGACTTTGCTGAGCACCGACTTACCCACCTGTCATTGACCAGCACACCTGTAGCACATCAAGGGCGCAGACGCACTCACTCTCAGATCACTATTCCATGTGTTTGGGCTAGTACAGAAACTACTTTGGAATGCAAAGAAATGCATCAGGTTACAAAACTCTATAGAGCCAACTTTTAGAAAACACACTCCTCAAATGTTAACAGCAGAGCGTAAGTTATAGCTGAAGATTTGAAAAACAATTGCTCTGAAATACTATTTGAAACAAAGGGAGTAGGTGAACCCCTCAGCAGCGAGTGTTGAGAGGGCCAGGATTTGAACCTTGGCTTTAGAAGAAGGGAGGCGGAGTTTGTAGCCTGTCAGCAGGCACTGTGGTTAACAGGTTGTTGAGTCCAGGCTGGCGGAGGGCAAAGGGGTCAGGGGTAGGGAGGGACAGTGCTGAAGAGCAGAGGAGATTCAAGGGTCAGGAGGAGGGCAATTGGGAAGGCTAAGGGCGCAGCATGAAGCTGGGAAGGAAGGCGGCTCACTGGGGAAGTGAAAGGGAGTCTGAGTCACCAAGGAAGGTGGAAAGTATTCCTGAGGATGGTGCTGGTGGTGTGGCTCTCCGCGTCACCTTACCACAGCCCGTACCTAGAGGACAGAGACTATTTGGACAGAAGACAGAGGAAGGAGACTTCAAACCAGGGGCGGCCAAAGGCTTCCAGCGTGAGCCTGACTTGCAGACACCATGTGGTTATGGCTAATAACTAATTTTATGTAGTGCTTGGCCTTCTACAAAGCTTTTTCTCATCCACGATCACATTTGTTCTCCACAAATGTGACGTCTTGTTAGAGGGATAGAGAAGGCATTATACCCAGTTCACAGAGCAGGAAACTGAGGACTTGCCTGTGGCCACAGAACTGCTTACTAGTATCAATACATGAGGACAAGGAGGTCAACAGAAATAAAGTCTGGGCTCTAGGACACTACCCATTAGAGATGCTCTCCTCCCTTTGACCACCTGTCAGAGGGCAGTTAGACAACCCAACATCAGCTCTCATAGGGGCAACTCAAGTGAGGATTAAGTTTGTTGATGTTTTTGTCTAACCTGCTGCCAGCCGAACCCACAGCACATCTGAAACAGACTCTCATGGCGTGGTGGCCAGAAGGATTCTGTTGTGGCAGGTTCACATGCCAAGTGGCTTCCTGTAGCACACACCACCCTTGTGTTCTTCATGTCCTCAAGGCAGAGCTGTCAAGCTGGGCTCTTGTCTCCACAGAATGTTCCTGAGGCTGTGTATCTTATTTCCTCTTGCTTGTCTTCCTCACTAATGGATCTAGAAGACCCTTCCCTGAGTCTTCTGACTGCCCCCACATCTCCTCCTGGGCTTCTCAGCTCCCACACTCCAGTGGGGAACCCCCAGAAATTGTTGGTCTGAAATGGCCACAGCTTTCTGGTCAGGGGGAGGTCATCACTGCCAGGACGCTGCAGCTGCAGCGGTTTGCCGCCCCCACCTCCCTCCACCCTGTCGGGCTTGAGACAGATCACTCTTTTTCCATCCCCAGAGATGCCAAAGGCGTGCCCTTGCCAGAGTCATTAAAGTTGTCCCCGTAGATGTGACCTCCCACTGTGCCACAAGCCCTGTGGTGGTGGCAGGTCTTTCTGGCCTGTGCTCAGCCAGCAGCTAGGATGTGGGGGCCAGAGAATGCTGGGCCCCACCCCGAGCCAGGCTGGGGAAGCCGATTTCCAGCTGGGAGAGGTGCCAGGAGGTAGGGGGATCAACAGGTCCACATCTGGAACACATCTGCCCATGGGCTCTGACAGCCCGTGTTAGCACAGATGGGGGCCAGAGGGCATGCCCCCTAACTCCTCAGAGCCAGTTTCCTCATCTGTAAAATGTAAACGAAATCTGACACTACTTACTTTCAGAGCAGCTTGGGAGGATCAGCGATCATTGGTGAGACATTGCTGTGCAAACATAGTTAAATTATTCTCTGTGAGGTACCTTCATAAAAGTACAGAACGGAAAGGAAGTTGGGGGCAGGGAAGGTGGGGAAGGAAGTACAGCTGCCTCTGCATGCTCCACCTGGTAACACAGCTCCACGGGATGCGTTCAGGCCACTTCGGGATCAACCAGGACTGGTTGGCCGTCCTGGGGTCGACGGGGAAGGCAGCAGGGGCTGGAAAAGCTAACCTGCACCACTTCCCTTAAGAACATCTGCCTGGTCTGAACAGGAAATGGTGCCTGTGTGCTAAATTCCTATAAATGACTCAAGGTAAAGCAATAAACAAAAATATATGTGAAGTGGTTCTATCCGGCTGGGAGCTGGGACAAAAAAGTTAAACATAATTGTTTATCATGAACGCACTCCCGTGACAGGAGTGTCACGAAAGGAGACCATGGTTCAGTCAGTGGCCTAAACTTCCTCGACTGGGGCAGAGAAGTCAAAGGCCACGACAGCCCCCTCAGCACGCATCAGCTCACCCCGGCCGCAGAGAATATTTCAGGGACCTAGGAACATACGTTTTTACTTCCCAGCAGTCCTAGGCCCCAGAGTGGCTCCGTCACCTGCAAACTCACAGTTGTGTGATTCTGTCCAGATCGTTTGTGACCCCACGTGATGATATGGTGCGGAATGGCTGTCTCTGGGTGCAACCAACAGAGTGACTAACTGACATTCCCCTTGTCCAGGTTTCAAACATTTCACCGCCCCTGGCTCTCATAATTTAAAAAAAAACTATAAAAATAGGGTGTTTTTTTTCTAACAACTACAACTTACATAGCTCATTTCACAGACTAGCACTTCACATATGATCAATGCTGTGAGTTAGGTGCTATGATTGTCCCCATTTTGCAGGTGAGAAAACAGAAGCACTGAGAGCTGGAGTCACTTGCTCAGTGTTAGATAACTAGCAAGTGACAGAAATAGGATTTACTCCCACCTGATCCAGGGTTGGCCTGGGTGAGCATCATGCAACACGGCCTAGTAAAGACATGAGCTCCCAGACAAGACTCTCCTAGAGAGAACAAACTGGGTGGCATTGGGAAGGGTGCCATTTTGGACCCAAGCAGTGGACAACTGCTTGAAGTGCTGTGAAAAGGTCGGTCTCTTCCAGGTGCTGCTGAGGTCGCCCTGGGTGCTGTCTTGAGCAGAGAGGGGGGTTTATTGGCTGAGGCAACCACTGAGCTGGCCTGAGGGCAGCAGACCCTGGGTCTTTGCTTGCCATCTCTCTCCTTCTGTCTGCATGACAGCTCCTCTCAGACTGGCACTCCGTGCCTTTGGGGCTCACAGCCATTACAACTGCAGGCTCCAGTTCTTACAGCTGTAACCACAGAAAGATCCCGCAGGCCTGGGTCATGTATCTATCTTTATGGCTTGGGGATCGGGGTCTGTTACAGAGAGCAGACAGGGGTGCAAGGAAGACACAAACAGTAGACACAGCATACCAGTCTCTCTGCACTGAGATCCCGGAACCTTCGTTCCATACATGAGAAGGAAATCTTCTACTTGCAAAGACAAAAGATGAATAAATTAGATTTGCAGAAATCTGAACTAGCAGAAGGCTTAGATTTCACTTGGTTTAGCCTGCATTTCCACTTCTCTGGACCCACTGGTACTCATCAGTTGGTGGTAGAACTGGGAACGCAGTGTCCCCGGCCCAGCCCAGGGCTCTCTCTAGAGCACCATGAAACAACCCTTACTGCTCCAGAGAAATGAAGGCCGATGAAGTTAGGTGGCTGGAGGGTAAGAGATGCTCTCTACTGGAATAAAGGCCCAGTGATGACCCTCCACAAAAATAGATATTAAAAAGCCCCAGCCAATTTAATGAATGAAGCCTTTCTCACTTCACGAGAGACTAATTTGAGCACTTGTTTTCCCTCTTTACAAAATCGGACTACAGAGCTCTTCCCCAGCATCTTCCTCTGCATCTTCCTCAGACAGAAGCAGATGCGCACAACTTCTGCTTGGTTTCCTAGTTCTCCTGCCCGTAGTGTCGGTATTGCAGTTCTGGGGTGTTCTAGGAGCCACCCTCAGAAGCACCGTGTAGAGACAGGGAATCTCTTGTATGCAACTGAGCTTTTCATGATCCAGATAAGCTATTTTATTTCACCATTTCATTCTGGTACACTTAGTGGGATCCAGGAAACCTCATCTCAATCAAACGAACCCTGTGCCTCCAAATTCAGGCCTCACAGAGGGTCCTCACTCCACTTAGGGATAAGGAAGACAGAAGAGACATGCCTTCATTTCTTTGCACGTAAGGTCTTTCACTCCTCAAACATTTACTGGATCCCTGCTTTGTTCCAGGTGGTGTGCGACCTGCTAGGAATATAGAGGCAGGTAACAGTCTAGTGAGAAGAGACAAGTGTGTACTAGAGAAGGCAGCTGGCAAATTTTTTTTGGTAAAGGGCCAGATGGTAAATATTTTGGGGCTTTATGAATCACACGATCTCTGTCATAACTATACAACTCTGTCATTCTAGCATGAAAACAGCCAAGACAATATAATAGCCAATGAGTCTGGGTGTGATCTGAGAAAACTTTATTTACAAAATTGGGTGGCCAGTTGGATGTGGCCCTGTGGGGCCTCAGTTTGCTGACTCCTGCCCAAGAGTGTGGGTATACAGGGCAGGTGTGAGAACCTGGTACAGACTGATGGGAAGGAGGGAGGGGCTGCTTTTCTAAGGACACGTTAGGATGGAACAGGCTTCGTGAAGAAGACATTGCCGTGCGGCCAAACAAGAGGTGTATGAATTTGCCACGTAGGCTGGGGCCAGGGGCAGCTCTGCTGCACGGGAGGCACATCGTGGAGAGAGGCCCGGTGATGTGAGCCTGGCACAGGGTTTAGGTGACCACAGACAGTCAGTGTGATGAGACTAGGGGCAAGTGGGGCGCCACAGATGTAGAGAAGGGGGCAGGCAGCTCAGAGAGGCCATTTGGACCGTGATGAAGACTTTGGTCTTTATCAGGGCAGCAGGGAAGAAGAGCAAACATGCCCAATTCCAGATAGTTTTCATAAACAATCTCATTTTTATTCTCACAAAACACAGAGGGGTGGTGGGTGTTATTAGTCTTGTTTTGTAATGGGAGCACTTGTCAGGGTTCAAACCCGCATGTGTTCGGTGTCCCACCCTTGGCTCTGCCCACACTGCTGCCCATTGCAGGGCGGGAACTTGGAGGAATCTTTCCTCTTTCGTCCCACCGCCAGTGGCCTCCCCCTGCCTGCAGGAAAGTTTTGAGACTGCCATGGTTTCTCAGTGTTGGATGGAGACTTCAGTGGTTCTGGGTGATGTGGGGAGGGGATCTCAAGGTGAAGGGTTATTGGCTAATCACTCCATTAGTCAGGCAGGGAAAGCAGCAGGCCCCTCTGGGCACCGGAGTGTGGCCATGTGGCTGGCTGGGAGCCAGGGAGGGGCTGGTTCACTGAGGGGACAGGGGAGTGCCTCTGTGGCAGAGGGTTTGCCTGCTCTGTTCCTGTCATCCTGGCTGAGGTCCATCTGGATCCCTGGCAGGGGCAGCAGCTCCACTATTCCTTACGCCTGAGGTCATGAAGTGAAAGGAATTCCAGAGATTCCAGAGGAGGACTCACGCCTGACTCTCCTCTTCCCTGTGCCTAGTTTACTTTGTTGCTTAGTAGCTGAACATTTTGATTCTTTGATTTCATCCTCTGAAACTTAGGCTAATTCTCAAGACCAAGTCTCTTTTTCCTCTATCATGTATGTCAGGTATTTGGTAGGTGTTCAATAAGTTAATTAATTTAATTACTATCGAAGTAGCCCTGACTGGTGTGGCTCAGTGGATTGAGTGCTGGCCTGCAAACCAAAGGGTCGCTAGTTCGATTCCCAATCAGGGCATGTGCTTGGGTTGCAGGCCAGGTCCCCAGTAGAGGGCGCTCAAGAGGCAACCACGCTGTTTCTCTCCCTTTCTTTCTTTCTCTCTTCCCCCGCTAAAAATAAATAAATAAAATCTTTAAAAAATGTATTTAAGTATATCATTTATCCAAATGCCTTTTATTTAGTTCTTCACATATGCTCCACACCAATATTTCCTGAAGCCATTTACAGAGGTTTGTCTTCTACAGGAGTCTGACTTGTGGCTACTCCAAGTATGGATGTGGATCAGCAGCATCGGCCCCAGCTGGGAGTATCACAGGCTCTTCCTCAGACCTACAAAATCAGAATCTTTTAAAAATAAGATCTCCACGTGATTTGTATGCACAAGTTGAGTTTGAGAATTGCCAGGGACATGATTTTGCAACTGAACCCAAAAATGGCCACTAACCCTAATTCCATTCCTGAAAGAACCTCTAAAAATGATACTCTTTATATATTCTGAACCCAGAAGACATTATTAACGTCGTCACCAATCTGTACCCCTTCCCAATTCTTTCCCTTTTGTGTATCTGCCCCATCCCTGCTTCTAGTGACAATGGTAGTTGGCTAATAAGCTTCCAATGGTGATGATGGTAATTGGCTAGGCAAGAAGGAAATGGGAATAGAAAAAGTGTTAAATGACGCATTTGAGGATCAGAGCCAAATATCTCACCCTGAAAGTCCCATCTTACATAGGCTACTCATATCCTGTGTCCTATTTCATTATTCTTTTGCCAAGACTTTTAGAGGTTTAGAGTGAAGGTAAGGGGACTTTTCTGAGATCACACAGCTAGTAGAGTGGTAAGGGATGGGGCAAGGGGCGGAGGATCCCCTAGTTGCACCACTGTCGCTGGAAAGTCAGGAGCCCTCCAGTCCCTGGTCCTGAGCTCCGCAGCACTCTCCTCTGCGCAGAAGGCAGGGCTTCTATGGTTGCTCCCTAGGGCAGGTGCTTTCTTCATGGCCACTGCCTGGAGTGGAGAAAGGAACACCAGCCTCAGAGTCAATGCACTTGTTTTGAATCTTAGTTCCGTAACGTGCCAGCAGCGTGGTCTTGGGTGAAAGACATGCTCTCGGAGCCTGTCCCTCATTTCTAAAACAGGGACAATGTCCACTTTGCAGGGTGGATCTGAGCTGAGAGAGACTGTCCCCTGAGCCTGCACCAAGCCTGGCACATATTGAGTGTCACCAAATTAGCCATCATTATTTCTCAGAGACTTGTCCCCAGTCATCTCTCAACAACGCCTTCTTCTTCACATTGTCACCGTGCTCAAGAGCACCCTTTGGCTCCCCGTTATATTTGGGAGAAATGTGCCTCTCCCCTGCCCCCATCTGGTCCCCACCTTCCCACCCCTCTATCTTACTTCTCCTTTAAGTGAAGGTGTGCTAAAAAATCAGATTTTCTTATTTCTGACTTATATAAGCATTATTCTTCTACAGATATGTCCAATAGTTTGTTAACCATACTGGTTGATTATTAGAATTAAGCTACTTAATGGATGCCTTTCCTATTAGTTTTGGTATTTTTATTTTTTAACAAAGAACATTTTCTATTTCAAAAGAACTGTATCATTTTTCCTGTTAAAATGACCTTGTGATTATTGTTGCTATAATGTATGTTTAATGTTTAACCTGAATTTCATTTTAGACAACCGCCTCCAGGCAGAGGTGGCCTCTCCCCGATTCTAATAAATTCCCTCACTATTTTGCAACATAGATGACTTCACTCTGTTCGTTGCTCATGAGTTAAATGACGCATTTGTTCATTTGTTCATTTAGTTACGGGATTTTAAACTGATAAGTTTTGGGGGTGTATAGTTCTGGTTAATTTTCTATGCCAAAGATGTAACTTTTATAATTTACTAACTTTTACAATTACTTTGACTGTCATTTTCTTTTAATACTTTTTAAACATCCCCAGTGTTCTTCACTTCTGTGACTGAACATAAACGCTTTAGGAAATGTGAAGCATAGTTTAACCAGATTTAGAAAAGGATTAGGATGAGTTCACGGTAACTAGGTGTTCCCCAAACCTCCTCCGAGTAAATTGGATTCTTGGCTGGAGTCATGACTGGAGTCACGCCTGGAGTCGACCATTGTACCTTTCAGCCTGCTTTCTGGGTTCTGACTCATCTCTGTACGTTTCAGAAAAATCCATCATATTATGAGTTACAGATTTTTCACTGAGGATAGAGAGAGGTGGTATGTGAGTACCTTATGAATAGTTTTTATTAATTATTAAATATTCCTTTGGACTATTTAAACATGGAGACTTTCATAAATACTGTAAACTAGAGAATATAGATCATTTGTTCTTTGCACAAATGCTGCACCTCTTCTTCAGGATTTTATGACTGCACTTGCATCTATTCTTCTACTCAACTAAGGCTTTGCTCATATAGAGGGCAAGTAAGCTGAGGTTTATGGGAGATTATTAATTATAAAACAGATTCTCAGAAAGATACAAGAACCATGCATTACTTGCATTTTAAGCTATTACTAGCAATTCCGTGGCAAAACAAATGAACAAACAAAAACATGCTTATGCGCTTTGTCTGTGTTCGTATTAATATAAGGCATAATAAACTATCTAATTCTTGCCAGGGGCTTGACTTATGTGTTTTCTAATATTAAAGTCATTTTAAAAAATCACCAATTTGCAACTGTAAATGTAATAATTGGGTCAATCAAGGACCATCAGTGGATGCTAGAATCCACTGAATGGGTGAAAGATTGTTAGTGAAGACTATTTTCATGGCAATGAAGCACCATCCATAGACTAAGTATGAACTGCAAAGAGAAAATGTACCTTTATGATGGAGTGATCTGGTGGCCAGCACTTTGAGTGATCAAATTAGCCCCACAAATAGTGCAACAACCTGTCCATATGTATCTCCTGATATGATGCAAAACCATACAATATCGCCCATCAAGTATTTTTTGTTCAAAATGTTAAATCTGTGTTTAATCAAGGCTGTCTACTTAACTTCCAGTTCTCAGGAAGCATAGCAGAGGGAGAAGACTTAAATGACAACAAGAGACCTATTAGACAAACTCAGACAAATTCAGATTATGGAACATTCCACAAGACAGCTATTCTGGACTCAGCAAAAGTCAACATGATTGAGGAGAAAAAGTAGACAGGGATACTTGAAGACTGACAGAGGCTGAAGAGCATAACAAGAGATTGCAAGGCTGTAAAAACATTCTTGGGACAATTTAGGAAATTTGAATATAGATGCTATTACAGAATGACTGTTAGTTTTTAGGTGTGGTAATAGTACTGCTGTTCTGTAGGAGATTTTCCATATTCATAGATTGTCCACATTCATAGATTGTCCTGCTGGAATATTTGGGGATGGTCTGTCATTCTGTCATTATGCCTACAACTTACTTTCAAATGACATAGCAAAAACATAATAAATTATGTAATTGTACATCTACATCTATCTATCTATCTATCTATCTATCTATCTATCTATCTATCTATCTATCTCTATCATCTATCTACCTACAGAGAGAGAGAGAAATTGAGAGTGTATAAATATGGCAACATGTTAGCAATTGTTTAATCTGGGTGGAAGGTATGCAGATTTTCTTTGTACCATTCTTTCAACTTTTTGTATGTTTGAAATACACCCCCCAAAAAAGACAAAAATAAAATATCTCCATTGTCATTTCAATCGAAGGTATCCACAATTCAGTTAAATTTTATCTTCACATTTAAGACATGCTTTACACTGGAAAGTATTGGTTAAAGCCCATTATATGAATTCAATTACTAATGAAATTTACCTTCTAAGGCTAGCTTAGTCAAACTTTCATTCATTGCTTGATTTTTAAGAAATTACTGATGATTCCTTCCTGGCTGGTGTAGCTCAATGGATTGAGTGCGGGCTGCGAACCAAAGTGTCTCAGGTTCGATTCCCAGTCAGGCCACATACCTGGGTTGCAGGCCATGACTCCCAGCAACCACACATTGATGTTTCTCTCTCTCTCTTTCTCCTTCCCTTCCCTCTCTAAAAAAAATAAATAAATAAAATCTTAAAAAAAAAAAGAAATTACTGATGATTCCATTGGGATATGGTCACACGAGATGTGGTGAGCTGCCTTATGGTACTGGTGCTACAGGCTTTCAGTTTTCAGCGAGCCAGAGGCCTGTCTGGCCCGTGTGCTGATGCTTGCATGCACAACTCTGCTGATGACTAACAATAAAGCCAGGCCCACCTTTATGTTTATGGGCTTATAAAAGCCCATCTGGACATTTCCATGGTCCGGCTTTAAGGTAGGCTACGTTAACCAGGGAAGCGTTTGTGTGTTGTGTCTGTACTGAAGCATAATGGCAGGTCATTTACATAAGTGTAAAGCCAAGGTAAAAATTCTACAGGGACATTGGTCATTTTAACATTATTTATACCTGAAATTTTGTCTTTTAATACACGATGGTAGCTATTGCTGTTGTATATACTAATCTTAGTTTAGAGGTTTAACAAGATATTAAAAGTAATAGAGCTAGGCAATTCAGAAAGTCAGGAAGGTTCTCAGTAAGCTGATTTAATTTAACTTTGTATTTATTGCTAGTTAACACTTAACGAATGCATGTGCATTTGTGCCCATGTGTATTTATTTGTTATACATTATTTTTGATAAAATAAAAATATATTTTATTTTATATCTCATAGACATTAAGTAAATAACATTGCTAAGTTACATGCTGTAAGCTCAGAGACTGCCTTCAGGTTTTTATTGCCATGTCTGGGTTACAGCATCTCCCTAATCTAATGAAATCTGTGTGATCTGAGTGCTGCCAAACTTCGCCCTTATACTTTGTATGCTTGCCTGTGTGTGTGCTAAGGTGACATTGAACAATAAATAAATGAAACAGCCCTGGCTGGTGTGGCTCATTGGATTGAGTGCTGGCCTGTGAACCAAAATGTCGTTGGTTCTATTCCCAGACAGGGCACATGCCTGGGTTGCAGGCCTGACCCCCAGTAGGGGGTGGACAAGAGGCGACTATGCACTGATGTTCCTCTCTCTCTCTTTTTCCCTCCCTTCCCCCCTTCTAAAAATAAATAAATAAAATCTTTAAAAATATAAAACAAAAGATATCCAACTAACCACAGTTTTGTATGGCCATGGACCAATGAGTCATGTATTCATTGTCATGATGTTTTAAGAGTAATAAAAAGCAATTTCAGGTTACATGATCTTGAAGAAATAACTGGATATTGAATGTCTATATTTCAGCTTAGAAACTACTTTGGACAATGCGTCAGGGCCAGGATGAAGGATATTTTCAAACAGCGCTGCTGGGTTTTCACAAGAAAAACCTAATCAAGAAAAAATGTAGAGATTATATGCATGGTGATAAGGCTTACAAATAGTGAAGTTTTTGTCCCATCAAAAATGTAACATACCTTGTCTTTAAAAATGCTAATGAGGACTTCTGGCCAAGATGGATGCATAGGTAGATATGCTTTGCCTCCTTGCTCAACCAAAAAAAGGACAACAACAAATTTAAAAACAAAAATCAATCAAAACTTCCAGAAAATCAAACTGTATGGAAGTTTAACAACCAAGGAGTTAAAGAAGAAACATTCATCCAGATAGGTAGGAGGGGCAGAGACCGGCAGCCAGGGTGGAAAGAATGGGTGGCAAAGTGTGGACTGGGCAGGTGAGGCAGCAGCTGGCAGACCAGGCAGTGCTACATTTGAGTGCTGATAAAGCAGAGGAACAACTGGGGAAAGAGATAATTTGCAACCCAGGGTTCCAATGTGGGAAACTAAAGCCTCAAAACCTCTGGCTGTAAAAACATGTGGGGGTTCCAGCAGTTGGAGGAACTCCCAGTCTCACAGGAGAGTTTGTTAGAGAGACCTATGGGGTCCTAGAACATACACAAACCTAACCACCCAAGAATCAGCACCAGAAGGGTCAAATTTGCTTGTGGGTAGTGGGGGAAGTGACTGAAAGTGGGGCAAGAGCCAAGCAAGCAGCATTGTTCCTTCTCTGACCTCTCCCCCACATATAGTGCCACAGTGCAGCAACGTGGGTTGCTCCACCCTGGCGAATACCTAAGGCTCTGCCCTTATAACATAACAGGTGTGCTGTGACAGAAAAACATGGCCTAAATGAAAGAAGAGATCAAAATTCCAGGAAAAGAACTAAGCACCAAGGAGATAAACAACCTATCAGATGCCAAGTTCAAAACATTGGTAATCAAGATGCTAACAGAAATGGTTCAGTGTGGTCGCAAAATAGAGGAAAAAGTAAAGGCTATGCAAAGTGAAATAAAGGAAAATATACAGGGAACCAACAGTGAAGGAAGGGAAACCAGGACTCACATCAATGAGTTGGAACAGAAGGAAGAAATAAACATTCAACCAAATCAACAAGTTGGAACAGAAGGAAGAAATAAACATTCAACCAGAACAGAGTAAAGAAACAAGAATTCAGAAAAATGAGGAGAGGCTTAGGAACCTCTGGGAAAACTTTAAACATTCCAACATTCAAATCCTAGGGGTGTAAGAAGGAGAAGAGGAAGAGCAAGACATTGAAAACTTATTTGAAAAAATAATGAAGGGAAAATTCCCCATTCTGACAAAGGAAATAGACTTGCAAGTCCAGGAAGCTCAGAGGGACCCAAAGAAATTGGACCCAAGGAGGAACACACCAAGACACATCATAATTACATTACCCAAGATTAAAGAGAAGGAGACAATCTTAAAAGCAGGAAGAGAAAAGGAGAGAGTTACCTACAAAGGAGTTCCCATAAGACTATCAGCTGTTTTCTCAAAATAATCTTTGCAGGCAAGAAGGGTTGGGAAAGAAGTATTCCAAGTCATGAAAGGCAAGGACCCACATCCAAGATGACTCTATCCAGCAAAGCTATCATTTAGAATGGAAGGGCAGATAAAGTGCTCTCCAGATAAGGTCAAGTTAAAGGAGTTCATCATTACCAAGCCCTTATTATATGAAATGTTCAAGGGATATATCTAAGATAAAGAAGATGATCAAAACTATCACCAGAGGGGAAAGGGGAGGGAATTTCAGGAGAAAAGGGGAGGGGTTTGTAGGAACAAGTACAAAGGACACATAGATAAAAACAAGGTGGGGGTGGAAATGGGAGGGGTTGGGGAGGGCTGGGGACTGGGCTGGGATGAGAGTACAAGGCAGAAAACTGTACTTAAACAATTAAAATGAAAAAGTTTAAAAAACTACAAACAGTAAAATAACAACAAACTCAAATATCAACAACTATGAACATAAAAAAACAAAAACAAAAATGAAAACTAAACAAACAACTAGAACAGAAAAAGAATCACAGAAATGGAGATCACATGGAGGGTTATCAGCTGGTGAGTAGGAGTGGGGAGGATGGGGGAAAAGGTACAGGGAATAAGAAGCATAATTGGGAGGTACAAAATAGACAGGGGGAGGTTAAGATTAGCATAGGAAATGGAGAAGCCAAAGAACTTATATGTACGACCCATGGACATGAACTATGGGAGGGGGAATGCTAGAGGGAGCGCTGTGCAGGGTTGAGGGAGATAAAGGGGAGAAAAAAACAGGACAACTATAATAGCATCATCAATAAAGTATACTTAAAATGCTAATGAAGCAAATATGGAAGGATGTTAACATCTATTTTTAAATTAATGGTGGATATGTGTTATCATTCAGAATAATTTCATTCCCCTAAAAATATTCTGTACTCCCATTTATCACTCCCTGCTCCCAACCCCTGGCAACCAATGATCCTTTCACGGTCTCTACAGTTTTACCCTTTCCAGAATACCATATAGTTGAAGCATACAGTACGTAGTCTTTTCAGATTAACTGCTTTCACTTGGTAATATGCCTTTAATGTTCCTCCATGTCTTTTCATGCCCTAATAGCACATTTCTTTAAAGTGCTGAATAAATTTCCATTGTTTGGGGTTATCACAGTTTATACATTCACCTACTGAAGGATACCTTGGTTGCCTCCAGGTTTGTGTGATTATGAGTAAAGCTGCTATAAACATCCAGATGCAGGTTTTCATGTGCACATAAAATTTCAGCTCATTTGGGTAAGAACCAAGGAGCACAATTGCTGAGTCACATGGTAAGAACAGGCTTCATTGTGTAAGACGCTGCCGAACTGCCTCCTGAAGCGGCTGTACTATTTTGCATTCCCACCAGCAACGAGGGAGAGATTTCCTGTTGCTCCACATCTTCGCTGCCACTGGTGTTGCCAGTGTTTTGGATTCGAGCCATTCTAAGAGATGTATAGTGGCATCTCGTTGTTTCAGTTTGCAATTCCTTAAGGACGTGAGGTGGAGCATCTTTTTATAAGCTTATTTGTGTCTTCTTTTTAAGCAGATGTGATGAATTCCAGTTAATATTATTATTACTCCTAGTAGGTCAAAAGTTGAAAGAGCAACTATTTTTAAAATGTAATTGTTTATTATTTAGATTGCCATAAATAGTATGGTCTGGGCTCATTGACAGAGGTTTTAGGCTTTAAGTGTTTTGTTTTGCTTTGTTTTCTCCGGGAGATACCAGATTCAGATTAATGTAAACAAACCCCGTCTTCCTCTGGTCCTGGAACAGGGTGAGGCTGTTAATGGTGGCAGATGACTGCTGTAGAAGGCAGCCATGAGCAGAGGTCAAACTGGGCCTAGTAATCCCAAAATGAGTAGCCAGGTAGCGTTGATTATAAAAATTAGTTAAAAGCTTAAAAGTAGAGTCAATTCTAAATTTTTCAAAACCTGGTTCAAAGCTGACTCCTCCAACCCATTCGTAGATACAGAGCTGCTGGGCAGGGACACGGTGTCACATCTGTTTGATTGTGTCATTTATCGAGGAATCACGTGACGTGACTTCTGTTTTATTAACCAATAAAAAGCTCGAAAATATTGTTAGGATTGATTTGATACAGTGATTGTAAATGAGGGCAAATTTTTTAAGTAATTGGTTAATATTTGAGTAAATATGTACTAATTTTTGAAGCTTTAAGAACTGACCATGTTATGGAAAGGGCAATAGAAATAAAGATTGCTAAAAAAATAATCAAATTTATCATTTTTGTTAGCCTAAATATTAATTATTACTGTTATTATTATATTGATTGTCGCTCTTTGCAGGTTTGAAATGCTGGTCATCTGATTGGCATTAGTAAATTTAAGGGTATAGACAAGCCTGTTTATCTAGGCATATGGAATAGCTATTTTAAGATCATTTCTATATCGATGTGCGACTTACGTGAATGTGTGGATAATGTAGGAAAAGTGATCAGACTTATTACTATCGAAGTATTCAATACATTAATATTCTTTAATTTGGAACATCGCCAAGTTTTTGGCACCTAAAAACAAAATAAATACCATCATAAAAATATTTAAAAAAGGTTACACAAAGTAATAGGAATTAGAAATTCTTAAAATCTTTCTTAGTAAATACAAAATAATGAGCTTCTATTAATAAGATCATACTCCAATTTCATTTAAATTTAATTTAAACTATATTTACAGTACTTAAAGACAAGGATAATTTTAGGGTTAGGCTAAGGAGTAGAAGAGAGATTACATGTAAATTTATATGAATGTTTATACATAAAAGATGGCTTAGTGCAATTAAACTGGTATATATATGCTGCATTTTATTATAATGACTCTGTATAATTAGAAAGGTATGTAATTACTAAATTTGGACCTATCAGTAAAACAGTAATGCTTGATTAAAGGAAAGAAGCATTAGTTATAAGTTGGTTCCAATTAGACTAACAAGAGGAAAAAAGCTGATTTTGTTAAGTTAGCTAGTGGTGATGTTCATAATTCCTCACACAAATGGGTAGTACTACCATGAATTTCCTTCTGACTTGAATTACCACATAAATAATACAGAAGTGAAACATGAGATATTAGAATAGCTTTTGTCCCTAAAAATCTTCCTATGTTGGATTAGTGCTGTTGCAACTATTGCTGGTAAAGAAGCCATTTGTAGTGGTTTTTATTTGTAGTCTTGTTGTAAAAATATCCTTTACAGGCAGTAGTAAAAATAGATAAATTCTTTGCTTCTGGAAAGATGGAGCAGATCTGCTTCTCCCTACTCCTCCTGCACTAAGTACAGCTGGAAGTGCTGGACATTATGTATAAAACACACCTAACAAGACAGACTGGCTGTGGACCCCGAGACCCAGGGAACTGCACGACGGTGCGTTCTCTGGGTTTTCCTTTGGCCTCATATACTCCAGACTTGCAGCCGAAGATGTGAGCCACCTGGAAATGCTAATGGATACAGACAAAAAAGAACAAAGAAAAAAACCCTGAAGAAAAGCTTGCTTTTTCTAGGCAAGGGACCAGGGAAGTGGTAGCCTTGCAAGAGAGAAAACTTGTGGACAAACTTCACAGAAAAACTGTGACCCCACACCTACCCATACCAGCAAAGTCCCAGGGGACAGCCTAGGCCACCCCCTACCCCATCCCCCTGATTCGAATGAGATGTTAAGTACACTTAGTGTAGTGATTATTTCTTAATATATACATACATAAAATAATTATGTCGTAGGCCTTAAACCAACACAGTGTTATATGCTAATTATATCTCAATTTACAAGAATGCAGGAGATAGAGAAACATGCTAAATGTCCCAAATAGTCAATCAGTCAAGTCCATAAAACAGCAAAATCTATATTCAAATGACAAGTTTTATGCAATAAATACAGGGCCTGGGAAAAAACATGGAAATAGGAAAATATTATAAATTTTAAAAAGACTTAAAGAGACCTATCACCCAGATTCAATATGTGAAACTTATTTGGATCTTGTTTCAAACAAATTAACTGCGGGAAATAATCTCAGGGACAATTGGGCAATATTGAACACAGACTGGGTTTCAGGAAATATTAAGAGATTATTGTTAATTTCATGATATGTGTTATAATGGTGTTGCAATTATATCTTTTAAAGCCTTATCTGCGGAGACATATTCTGATGTATTTATGGATTGTTGGGGTCTGCCCTGCCTGGTTTCAGGAAGCGGAAACCCACCGTGGCTAAGGTTGAGTGAGAGACCTCCAAACCAGGAGACATTAAGGAGACAAGCCTGTCTCCCTGACGTGAGCACTGCCTGCTCCATGTAAGGCCCCCATTGCTTAATCAGTTAGCCAATGACAGGTAACATTCCTCAGAGGAGGATGGATCTAAGACAGGAATGATCACGTGGGAAGGCCCTCAGGGAAGAGATATCGGGGCTGTGGAAATGAGGGGGTGATCAACTCCTGCCCCTCAGCTTTGACAAAGCCTGAGTCCTTATTCTACCTGTGAGAAATCCAAATCTCCCAGCTGCCTTTGTCTCCTCTGCCCACCTCAGGCCTGTGGAAATAACAAGGGGCGGTGCAGTCCAGACCAGAGTCAGCGGACCTCCCAGGATAATTTGGCTTGAAGCATAGAATATGCAAGATCCTGTGAAAACTGCTTGCTGTAGGATGCTCTTAAATTAGAATATGAAGACACGGGCAGAAAATGAAACTAGCCTTTTAAGTCCTGTAGTTTTTAGGTGATAAAACCCCAAACTCAGCATGAGCCCTTTCAGCTCTTTGAAAGTTACCTACTCGTTTGATCTCCCCTGCCAGACTGTAATCAACAAACTGTATCTGTGTTCTTAACAAAAGCCTGCTCGGCGGGAAGGCACGGCACTCCCCCCTTGAGAGAGTGGCCGTTCCATTCCTATTTCTCCACAGGACTCGGTAATCCATGTATATTTTTCTCGTATCTTGAGCATCTGCAGTGCTCCAGGTTACCACCGGCTGGTGACTGCCTCAATGGGTGAAATTATATGAAATTATACTGTATCCAAATTTTGGACTGGCTTTAAAATAACCCAGTTTAAAAATAAAAACAGAGAGGGGTAGGGAATAGACGAAAGAAAAATGACCAGCTGTCGATAGTACTGAAGTTGTGTGATATGTGCACTTACACATGTATACATTGTATTGCTTTCTCCGTTTTTGTATACATTTGAAAATTACTGTAAAACACTTTTGTTTTACACATACACGTAAAAAAGTGGCTGAGAAGGGAATCTAGATTTCTACTCCTCTTGTCTGTAATGAAGTAGTCCTTCCCTCCACCTTCCCCTCCAGAAGTGATGTCAGAGGGAGTAAGTTAAAACACAAGGCTTGCCTGGCTGGTATGGCTCAGTGGATTGAGCACCAGACTGCAAACCGAAGGATCACTGGTTCCGTTCCCAGTCAGGGCACAAGCCTGGGTTGCGGGCCAGGTCCCTGGCGGGGGGCACATGGGAGGCAACCACACACTGATGTTTCTCTCCCTGTCTTTCTCCCTCCCCTTCTCTAAAAAACAAAAAACACACAAGGCTTAAAAACAACCCAGATTTTAATTAAAAAATCACTTATCATACCAAGAACCAGGAAGATCTCAAAATGAGTGAAAAAAAAGACAATCAATAGATGCCAAGACTGAGATGACAGAGATGTTAGAATTAACAGGCAAAGATTTTAAAGCAGCTATCATAAAAATGCTTCAGTGAATGATTAAGAACACCCTCGAAACACATGGAAAAACAGGAAGTCTCAACTGTTAGTAGTAGAATGAGTTAGTATGGAAATACCAGCTCCTCTGTTTACAAGGAGTCGTGATAAAAGCCATGGGAAAGGAGAAAGAGAATGGTGGAACTGGAGCTTAAATTAGATAACGGATTTACTTATATCAGGGTAGAGAGGCATTAGTGACAAAACAGAGAGCACCAGTTTAAAGGAAGGACAGTGCAGAGCACCATCCCTGTGGTTGGGATTAGGATTCTAACATTGACAATGATTAAGCTTTTGAGTAGGTAGGTATTGCAGGTGTTAGATACTATTATCAGCAAGCCTTGTCTTATAGCAGCATTGTGTACTGAAAATATTAGAAAAATTAGAGGTACTAAGGTAGATGTTGTTAAGTAGGTATAGAAAAGAAGTAGGGCCCCTATAAGAAATAATAAAGGTATAATGACCACTCTGTATCTCTGTAGTTGGTAAGTTAATTATGGCTAAGTTCTGTAGGGGGTAGCAGGGCACTCTAGTCCGTGCTGTTTTCTGCCACCTTCCACAAAGACATCAACCCATCCTGCTGGGCCATTGGTCACTGGCCTCACTGCCTGCAGCATTTGCTGCTGCTGCTCAGCCTTTCATGGCCTCTGGCTTATGAAGTCAGTGCCACTTTTGCTGATGGTGTCCCCTCATTGCTGAGAGGTTCCTCCTGGTTCTCAGAGCCTCCACCATTCACTTCTGAGGTTCTCCAGGAGGCCTAGGGATGTTGCGAACTGGACACCCCAGTCGCCACGTCCTCATGACTACTGTGGGCTTGCCAACAACAAGCAAGTTGCTCAGGACGCAGGCACAGATCTCCTCTGTTCTCAGAGTCCCAAAACATCTCTGAGGTTTTTATGTCCCACCATTCCACTGAATTGTGGTGAGGAATCATAATAACTACTGATTAAAGTGCAAGCAGCAGAATGGCCCCTAGCATAATTTCATATGAAATTGTGCTACTGCTTGTAGTACTGCATGAGGCTACTTTGGCTAGAAGTGGAGTCAGATCATAGGATTGAGTTTAAGTGAGACAGTTCAGACAGGAACCTGAAGTTTGTAACCCCAAGTGATTATGGTGATGCATTGGTGTTAGGAACACTAAAACAAGAATATGTATCCCCAGCCAGGTGGCTCAGCTGGTTAGAGCATTGATCTGATATATTCTAGGTTGTGGGTTTGATCCCCAATCAGGGCATGTACAAGAATTGACTAATGAATGCACAAATAAGCAGAACAACAAATCAATGTCTCTCTCTCTCCCCGCTCCCTCTAAAAATTAGGAAATAAAAATTGAAAAAAAAAAAACCAGTCCTGGTTCCTTGGTTAATAATTTTAAGAGCATCTGTAGTTGGACACATAATATCTGAGCTTTTAGAATTGCATGTGATATGGGATTTTGAAGGTACTGGAAAAATTAGGATATAGGTAGAAACTGGGTTGAACTCAGATGATGCGTTTTAATCATTGAGCATATCTGGTTTTATTAGCAGTTTCCCCACTAGGATGTTTTAATCTGACTTCAAGCCTGTATATCCTTTTGTCCATATAAATTCCCAAATTTCCTGCTATTTGGTGGCTATTTCTTGTAATCAGTTTTAGATTGCATTGATGATACATGAACATTTGCCATAAAATGTCTTTATTATTTTATTTTATTTGGGAGTTTTCTCATGCTTTGAGGTCATCTAGCCAAAATGTGGGAATCCAGGCCTATGCATTTGTCACATAAGTGGGGTAATTTTATTTGAATGGATTAATTGCTTAAAGGTTCAGAGTCTTCTAATCTGACCCTACTCAACACAGGCTAGTTACCTATCCTGATTAGAAGAAAATACTAAAACAGGGTCCATTCTGTTTCCCGTTTAGAAAATAAGGAGGCTGTGTCCTTGGCAGTCCCAGTGCAGTAGGCGTTGCACTTGGGACTGGACAGGTAGTGCCTGTAACACACAATGTCACAGATTATGTTCTGAGCAGTCAAGCCTGATTTAAGTGTGCCAAGTTCCTCCTACTACTCATCTTCTCTACTGCATTCCTGTGTTGGATTAACAATGATTAAAAAAATAATTTGTAATTAATTTTGTATGTTAAATTGTCAGCTATCAGTGAATTATCCAGTCATACCCAGGCACTTCCTGTCATTGGACCAGGAATTGGAAGGTAGTATCCAATTACTGGGCATCTGGAAAGCCCTGGCCAAAAGGGGTTTTTAGGCCCTTTGTTTAGAAATCATACTTTCTATGATTCTATACATGTGAGGAGCACCTGTCCACTTTCCCCTCAGTACTCGCAAAAAAGGGAGAGTATTGTGATTGGATGATACATGGGGTCTACAACTTCTGATTGGATGTCACATTGGGTCTACAACTTCTGATCTGCAGAAAGCAGCAAAGGAGGTTAAGATGCTCCAGTAGGGCTGACTAATTATGTTCACAAAGGCTCAGAGACAGGTCACTGGCCATCTGTCAGCAGTGCCCAGGGAGTCACCCTGCTCTGCAGGGCAGAAGCCTTGGGGTGACCAAGAATCACACAGGCAGGCAGAGAGTAGTGTGGGTTTTATCTGGATACCACTTGGCATGCATTTGACAGCAAAATAAAGAGAGAGTGAGACCCTGTCTCCAGGAATCCATAGTTGCATCTTACTGTAATCATAAAGTCAAGGACACTCCAACTCAGAGAGGAAGGGCAGCCCTTAGTTTCTCAGATACAAGAGCCTTCATCTGGAAAGTCCCTATAAAACATAAACATTCTGGAGAGCCATTTTGCAACAACTATTACAATATTTACATCTGCGTACTTTTTGAACTTGCAATTCCACTTCTAGAAATGTCTATGAAATTCTTGACATGTGTGCAAGAGACACATACAAGGATGTTTATTGCACCACAGCCGGAATAGCCAAAATTGGGAACAATCATCAATGGAGAAATGGTTAAGAAGTGATACATCCATCCAATGGGATACAAAGCTACTATGAAAAAGAACAAGAACTGACACAGAGAAATTTTCAAGACATAGCATGAAGTGGAAAAATTGCAGAAGAGCTTAGCTCTGTGAGTGGCCTTGTGGAAGATTTCACTTTCTGTATTATAAACTTCTGTATTGCTCTGGTTTTTTCCTCTCTGAGATATATTGTTTTGCATTTAAAATGTATTTAAATAGGAAATGTACACATAATAAAAAGTATACATGGGGATCCAGTGAGATTTACAAAGCCCCTAGCACAGATCAGCCATGGTGTGATGCTCGCTAAATGTAAGTTCTGCAGTATCAGCAAACATCTAGGGGCCATAAGACACCTTCTTGAGCTTTTTGCAGAAAACCACAGCATTTCAGTGAGGAGGGCCAGTGGAAAAGTTTCTTCAGCAGCTTTTCCGCCCTCTGACTGTCCCTTCATAGTAATTTCAAGTTTCCTGTTTAAGGAAGATGAACTGTTGATACCATCAGTAGTCTTGCCGGTCATTTTTTGCCAGACAGCTGATCGGTGAATATCAGATACTGGTGAAGTAAGATGAAGGATGTTCCCTGGGAAGCACTGATCTTACCTAGAGTTCCACCTTACTGCCCCTTTCACTGATACCTCGGGTCTTCATGCCCACCTGCCACAATGTGATAAGACTCTAGTGGGCTGGGTAGGCCTCTTTTTAAGGAATTCAGATCTCCTCTCCAAATATGAATCGTGAGACAGGTAAGGGAAGGAGCATATTTTACTAATGGAAAAAGGATTCTGCTTTACTAGATCTCTGGAGTTTCCTTCAAAAGAGGCTCTCTGGTTCATTTGAGAAAGGATTCACTTTAGAAAAATTGAAAAATTGATAATAAAGCCAAATATGCTCAACTTCTCAGAAACATTTATCACATAGAGCAGCAAATATTTCTATTAAACTGGGACTATCTAAAATTAACAAGACTAATCAGCAGCAGGACCTTCAATAGTTGCAGGAGAAATGTATTACTCTTCTGAGTCCTGGTAAGACATGGGAACTTCCTAAGCCCTGCTGTAAGGCCACGAAGGCCACGCCTGCAAAAAAGGCCCCGGAGAGCGATGGAGAGGTTGGTGCCGGTCTCCGTATTCTACTAACTTCTCTGCAGCCTGGTATGAGTTGCTTCACCTCCTTTGCATTTCCTTGTTAGCAGTGATGGAGAAATATTTTTCTCCCTGAATTATTTTGAGGTTCAAATGAGACCATGAATCATCTCCCAGATCTTAAAAACATATTATGAAACTACAATCATTAAAATAATTTTTTCATAGAAAAGAAAGCTGAATTAAACAAAATAGAATGCAGACATAGATTCAAAACAAATGAGAATTAATTTTCTGATAAAGGTGGCATATCTATGCAGTGAGAAATCAGATGAATTTTTAAATAAATGGCTTTAACAAGAAGTTGGCCCCTGGGTGGGCGTGGGGGGGACAGTGCTGAATTCCTATCTCTGTACTCACCCAAAACCAATGCTAAATGGATCATTAAACCTAAAAAAAGAAAATATATAACTACAAAGAGAAAATGTGAGTGAAATTTATATAATCTTGTATTAGGGAAGCCTTGTCTAATCAGAATATAAAGCCTGGAAGCCACAAAATATCAAATAAATGTTTAAAATTTTTTCATGGCCAAAAAAACAACAATATACTAAGCATTGTCAGAAAATAAATTGGGAAGCTTTTTATCATAAAGGCTAATGTTTTTAATTAACAAGGGAGGTATATATAAATAAGAATAGAGAGAATGTATATTTATGAGATAAAGACTTGACCAGGCAGTATGAAGTACAAGTGGTCATAAACCAATGAAAGAGATTCCACATCACTTGTAACACAAGAAATGCATTTAAATACATAATTAAATTGACAAAAAATTAAAATTCTGGTAGTATTTAGACTTAGCAAGATTTGGGTTAAAAGATACTCTTGTACATCCCTAATGGGAATATATGTGAATCAGGACAATTTTCTAATCTTTCCAAAGGATAGTCAGAAACATCTATTGCATTTTTATTTTCTGTTTTAAATTTTTTGTTTTTTCTTCCTTTTTTTAATCTATCATATTTTTTAAAGAGTTCATTTATTTATTTTTAGAGAGGGAAGGGAGGGAGAAAGAGAGAGAGAAACATCAATGTGCAGTTGCTGGGGGTCATGGCCTGCAACCCAGGCATGTAACCTGACTGGGAATCGAACCTGCGACACTTTGATTCGCAGCCCGTGCTCAATCCACTGAGCTACACCAGCCAGGACTACCTATTGCATTTTTAAATGCACAAACCTGATCCAGCATTTATTTCACTGCTAGAGATTTGCTCTACAGATATCGTTCCAATGTAAGCAGAGATGTATGTGCAAGAATATTCACAGCAGTGCATTTGTGTAAGAGCAAAAAACTGATAAACATTCTAAACCTCCATTACCTGGTTGTTCTATAAATCATGTTACATACATAGAATAGAATAATACGCAGCTGATAAATCAGTCAGGTGAAAGTGTGTGTGCTTGGTTTCCAAATACCATTCTCCATTAAAAAGAACCAGGACTCCTTTGAGGAAAGGCTGATTCCAGGGCTGTAACATAGAAAGTGTAAGATGATCATGGAATATCTTGTACCAGAATGTAAGGAAGTACTCACAGAATCATGGGGACATGCCAAAGGGACACAGGTGCCAGCTTGAGGTGACTTTCCCTGGCCCTCTGAATTAAACTGAGCATGAAAATACTTAAAAAAACAGCATTCGGTTATAGCTCATTGAATAAAATAAGAATCTAAGAGTTTATACTATTGTAACAAATGTATAAATAAATAGCAGAGAAGCGAAAGCCATTCTTCGCAGCAGAATACCAGCTTAAAAAGAATCAACTTCTTATAGTAGAATACCAACTATGAGAAATGATAGAAAATCATCAATGAATGCAGGAAAAAAGGTGAGAAGAGGCATGGTCCAGACACCAAGACCCAATTTTGGTGATGCGGCAGCCCTGAGAGTCGCAAGCAGACTCTTGCAGAAGGTGAGGTTGGGACTGGCAGATAGGTGGGGCAGACGCCCACGATGAGGGGAAGTGTGGACAGCAAGCAGCCTGGGCTCAGGATGGATTTGGGTCTGACCTTGAATTGCAGCACAAGTCAAGGCCTTTGCATCAAGTTGCCAACTCCACTGGCTACGTGGCCTCTCCCACCCCTCCTCCCTCCTGACTGTGCACTGGTTTTTCCCCTTTCTCTCTGTTCCTCATTCTTGGCAGGACCTCTGAAATCTCATGATTAGCCGCCCTTCCCGCCTTGGCTAGCTCAGCCCGAGCTATTCTAGAGCTGCTGACCCCCACAGTTCCAGTCTGGCAGTCATTGGGTCATTTTCAACCTCTGACTCCTCAGCATGAAAAATCAAAGCCAGCCCAACAGTCTGGCCACACCTTAGCAGTTTTCTAGAAATGACGGCTAAGAAATTAAATTAAAATAGCCAAACTACAGAACAAAAGTGACTGTGGATCAGTGGTTGCCAGGAACTTGGGGGGTGGGGTCAGTAGGTGGGGGAGGGGCTGATGGCAAGAGGACAGGAGGGAACCGTTTGGAGTGATAGAACCTATATGCAGTTGTAAAATAACTCATTAAATTGTACATTTAGAATTGGTAAATTTTATTTTGTGTAAGTCGTACATATATAAACCTGATTTTTTTAAATGATCAAAGTGAAGTAGAGACATTATCTATGTATGTAAATCATCTGACACCCTCTGGTAATAAAATGAGTAAGGGTTCTACAGTTTTATCCCCTGTAAGAAGCCATTTTGCCATTTTTGCCCACTTTGCAGACCATCTACCGGACTAGTGTAAACTGACTCAGATTGGCAGTTTGTAGTAATAACAGAAGCATCAGAGAAGAACAACAATGTTTTTAGGAACAAATATGGTCTGTACATTTCTCTACCTTCTAAAGGGAAGCATACTTTATGTGAAATCACTACAGGGGCCTTCTTCTTACAGAGGGTGGTGGCTGGACAGGGACAGAGAAAGAAATTAGATGTAGCATAGCCTGTTTTAACGCAGAGCTTGCTCACGCAGAGGGGTGACCCTCAAGGGGTCACACAGGGTCTGGAGGAGGTCCTGTCAGCCTGAGAAGCCACAGCTTGTGAACGGCGAGTGGGCCATCAGAAGGAAACCGGGGCAGGCATCGGGACTCAGTCTAAGACTTGAGAAATAGGAGTGGAAGAGAGGCCGCTGTGCCTCCTCAGAGCCCCTGGCTGCACAGGCCCTTCCAAGACCAGAAGCTGGGGCTTGTGGCCGAGGAGGGCTGGCTTTTCTGCATGAGCAATTGGGAGTGAGCTAGTTCTCTGCTGAGAGCAGAAGACCCAAGAACTGTGCAGCAGCAGGGAGAACTGGGTGGGATTTTGGACCCAGATGGTAGAAATGGAAACTTCTGAAGAGAAGTTCTCCGATGTTTAATTTTAAATTGCCTTCAGCACTGTGATGTGAATCCCTCCATCTCTGAAAATCTTTGGTGAGTTCTGTGAAAAAGCAAGTCCTTTTTCGGATGATCTTTTGGATGAATTTGGGGGAAAGGGGTTGTTACAGAACACAACAAGGGGGGCCTGAAACAATATACTATTATTGAAAGAAGGCCCCAGGTCCGTTATGTCCACCACCCTAGGAAAGACGTTTCTCAATGCCAGAGATTCGTGAAAAGAAAAGGAAATGTTTATTTAATGCTATACTAACTTAAAGTAGTGACCTAATGTCTTTATCAAAAATCCCAAAGTCCCCCAAAACACCCACAAACACAATCACAGTCCTTCCTTCCTTCCCCCTTTGCCCAGTCCAGAGTACCGTATCTCAGGAAAGGAAAACGAAGTCCATGGCTCAGACAGTCCTCTGGTTCTTAGTTAGTCCTCCATCTCGACTGGGAGACCTCCCTGGGTTCCCGGCACCCTCGGCTGAGTTGCCGGGATCTCTGCTAAAACCAGGTAGTGGTTCCCCTTCTAAAGCTGTGGGGGTCCCCACTCTGTCCAGGCCTCGTGGTTCTCTCTCTCAGGGCTGCGGGAAGGGGAGAGTCCCCACTCTGCCAAAGCCGCGTGGTTCTCCCTCCCAGGGCTGTGCATGGCTCTCCTTCCTAAAGCAGCACGATTCTCTCTCTTCTGGGATGCGCATGGTTCTCTCTTCAATGGCCGCCACGTCTGGGTTTTAAATCCCCGCGGCCAATCTTCCTCTGCAGCCTCATCTCCGACTCCTCCCACACTCGGCTTCACATGCCAGAACTCGTATCCTTCCAGGTTTACTGGGCTGCCATCATGAGTCTGGGCAGGTGTGGCCCCATGTCCTGGAGCCAATCTTCTCCGAGCTCCCACGCAGGCGCAGGCGCTGTAGCTTGGGGGATCTGCCCCCAGTCATGTCTTGGTGGGGAAGTTACTTCCATTCCCCTGGCTCAGAGATGATGACAGCTATTTAACATATCTAAGCGACCAGCCAAAGGCTATAGATATGTTAAATGACCACGCCAGAGGGTAGCTGCAAGGCTGTTGCTATGCAAAACAGCTCTCAATGGCCTTGCTTCATTTGTCCCTTCCCCCAACCCACACCGTAGGGTGGGGGGTGGTGGTGGAGACATCTTAAAATCTCCTGGACACCTTAAGCTCTGGACCCCATTTCAAATGCCTATTTGGGGTCCCCCCTCTTGGCTGCACCCTGTAACAGGGTGACTTCCACGAGGGGCAGAGAACCAGATCCACAAGCCCAGGATGGCAAAATGACCCATCAACTGATCAAATTCCTCAAATAATTATAAAGCTCCTACTGTGTGGCCATAAATGTTTGTTGTTGTGATGATGATGATGATGATGATGATGATGATGATGATGATCTTGTGGCCTGCACCCAAGTAAGTGATGCAAGTTCAGAGGGAGACAGAATAGGCAGATGGGAAGCTAACGGTAGTGGGAGAGGCAACCAATAAACAATGAACTAATATTGTATTAAAATCCGTGATGGCCCCCTTTCCACAGCTGCCATTAATGTGTTGGGTCCTTCCAAGGAAGTTATGGCTGCTTTGGGGAGAGACCTTCTTCACCCAGCAAGCAGCACCAGGCCTGAGAACCACCAGCCCAGCATTTGCCTGCACCTGGGCATCCATCTCTGGAGTAGCCTGTATCTTCTGGTCCTCAGACTGCAGACAATGAGGTGACAGTCACAAAGGATAAGCTCAATGCCCTCTTTACAGCAGCTGCTGTAAATGTTGAACCTTTGCAGATGCCCTGGTCTGCATTCAACATTGGGAGGAGCCTCATCTATAAGTTAAGGGCCAGTGGCCTTGCCCAGCAAGAGATCCTGCCCCCTCCAGCACCAGCACAGTGGTCCCTGGTGGGGAGGGGGCAGGAGAAGAGAGAAATGAGAGTGGAAGCACAGCAGGAAGAATCTGAGGGGTTCTTCCTTCAGGAGGAATTTCTTTTTTTTGAATTTGAATTTACTGGAATAAAAATGTGTGTACATAAATAGAGGGAAGAATATAAGCTATCATTTCCCCCACAACCTATCATTTCTCCAGGGAAGGTTACTGAGAACCCCAAATCCTCAGCTTTCAGTGTTTCACTCAAGGTTTGAGGCATGATGACCTGGATGGTCCTCTAAAGTTTCCTGGTTCCTGTCAAGTTTCACCATTGGCCCAGGTCTCGTTCACAGAGACAAAAACTAGCCTCATTTTCTTCCCTTCCTCATCTGTAGTCAGTGATACGCTGAGCCCTGAAGGGTCTGGACCAAAATTTATTCCCTCCATCAGCCTCCACAAGTCTACAACCCCATCTCCCACCAGCTTCCCTAGAGGAAAGGTGGGTTTTTTGGTGTTTTCCAACTAAATGAGCTTACTAACTTTCCTGGAGAAAGAATTTTTTTTTAAGGAGCAGTCTGACTTGCAAAGTCTTCTCTCTGCAGGGCTAGGATAAAAAAAAAACTTGGCAGGATAATGAACGAGTTGCTGAAATGACTGAATCAGAGCTGACTCTGGGGGCTGGGGGGTTGGAGAAATCCTCCCTATCCTGAGTGGTCTGTTTTATTGCCTTTCTATCTTTTAAGCTGGCTTCTCTTACTATGACTCATCTTGCAGATTCTTCAGAAAACAATTCTTTCCTCACTCAAAGGAGCTCAGTGTTGATTTGCCTGGATGTTGTTAGGTGAGAGAGCAGGGTTTTGTCAAATAATGACGCAAAAAGACCGAGTAAGTGGATAGATATTTTTTATTTACCCTGGGAAGATTTCATTTTAAAATGAATGCTTCAAAACTTTGTCCTTATCACAAATACCTTACTGCCTCTATTGCAGAACTAATTAGCACCGTTTTTTTTTAAATTGCTTTGTCCTTTTCTCCTGTTCTTTGATGGCTCTCTGTGAGTCTTATGTCCCCAGTAAGATTCTACGTGTCTCTGGAGAAGAGTTACATTGCTAGATCCCCTAGGTCAGCAGTGCCCAGGGCTGTGGGAGGCACTCTGGGTGCTCAGTATTTCTCCGTTATCCTATAGTCACTGCTGAATAGCATGATCAGCCTCAAAACAGGGAAAAGAAATATTTCTCTGCTCCATTTGAAAATATATACTTTTATAAACAGTCTGCTCACATCTCTAGAGCAGAATAGAGACCAGCTGTAGACAGTGGACATGTCTTATCTGGAGGGAAAACAGGAAGTAAGCTGATAAATATCTTGGGACATTATGAAACCCAGAGACACCTTCCGGGGCCATCATTAAGGTTTTAAAAATAATTTAGTAATATATGGCTTATCAGAGAGATTTATGTTCAGTTGAAAACCAAATTATTTTTGCCCTGGCTGGTGTAGCTAAGTGGATTGAGTGCTGGCCTGCGAATCAAAGGGTCTCGGGTTTGATTCCCAGGCAGGGTCCATGCCTGGGCTGCAGGCCAGGTTTCCAGTTGGGGACACACAAGAAGCAACTACACATTGATGTTTCTCTCCTTCTCTTCCTTCCTCCCTTCCCTTCTCTCTACAAATAAATAAATATATATTTTTTAGAGAAACAAGCTATTTTTAGCTGAACAATGAGAACTCTTAAATTATAGTAGTACAGAGTAAACCTTCAGCGTCTCAGTTGTCAGTGGATGTCTCCCTATGTTTTCTCAGGGACAGTGATTTTCAGAGGGGACAGGATTAAAGAGAAATCTTTTATGATGTCATACAGGAAATTGACTCTACAGAGGGCCTAGCACAATAAGAGCTCAATAAATGTTTTATTTTAAAAAGTTTATTTATTAAGCAAACACATATTGCTTTACAACTATTTACCCATGTTCCTTTCTCTTCCTGCCTTGAGGCTGAGTGTTCTATTTCACAGAGACTATAGAGTAAATCGGGAAATACTGAGCTGCCCAGGGTGCCGAGGGTGGTCCTGGGTGCTGCTGACCCATCTGTTTGGGCTGACATAGTTCCCAAGAGTTAGCTAACGTCAGCCTCTGGGCTCTGGTCAGGCAGGTGTGTCCTCTGTGTCAGGCACGGCTCTACCATGACCTCATCTGTCCTTCATAACAACCCTGCTGGCGCCTCTTTTCTCTGACTTGTGTGCCCTATCTTCCTGCTGCTCTTAGGCTGAACCAGACGAAACTGCTGATCTTTGTCGCTGATATTACAACTGTTTTTGAGTTACAAAAATGACAGTTTCATGCAATTCCACCTCATATTGCCCACACTTTAAAGAAGAAAAATGGATGCTTGCACTGGTTAAGTAAGTGGCCCTGGATTCTCTAAGGCAGTCCGTCAATAGCAGTAGCTGCTTCAAAATCCAGCTGGCCTTCTGAACTTCTTAGGATGCCACTATTAACCAAATATTAAGAGCATGGACCCAAGAAACAGCTGCCTGAGTTTCAATATGAGATCATCAACTTACTAGCCTGTGACTTTGGGATAAAGACTTTTCTGGAGCATTTTAGATGTTGTTCCCCAGCATATGTTATCATTTTGGTTAAACAACAACAACAACAACTCTGCCCTGGCTGGTGTGGCTCACTGGATTGAGGGCCCACCTGCAAACCAAAAGGTCACTGATTTGATTCTCAGTCAGGACACATGCCTTGGGTTGCGAGCCAGATCCCCAGTAGGGGGCATGCGAGAGGTAACCACACATTGATGTTTCTCTCCTCTTCTCCCTCCTTGCCCCTATCTAGAAATAAATAAATAAAATCTTTTAACCACCCCCTAAACTCTTATAAAATTAAAAAAATAACTGGCAGGGTAGCTCAGTTGGTTACAGCATTGTCCTGATACACTAAGGTTGCAGGTTCGATTTCAGGCAGGGAGGGGCACATAAAAGAATCAACCAATGAATGCATAAATAAGTGGAAAAACAAATCGATGTTTGTCTCTCTCTCCTTTCTTCTCTCTTTAAATATCAATACATAAAAAAAATAAAAAAGACTTTTCCTCTTTGTGCTTCAGTTGTCTCATCTGTAATATGGAGACGATAATAATAACTCAGTATTGTTCAGTTTGTAGGGTTGCCTTGAAGATTGAATGAAGAAACTCAAATACACAGTTTAGAAAGTGCCTGACACTTAGTAAGCACTCTATAAATGCAGCTATTATTATTTCTGATTTCCTTTAATATTTTCCCCTGCTTTAGTAAATATACCAACACACACAACTCCTTTGTCTGCTAATATGTGCCACAGACGGAGAAACTATTGTAAAAGACCTTATTCTAATATCAAGTAGGTAGGAAATGGAGGATAAACCTCAGGGTTGAGAGCCTCTCAATTTCTCTGCGTCACTGGGCTTGAGGCTGCACTTCAGTGCTACACTACAGATTTTTTCCCTTTCCTTTACTTTTTTAAAAGAGGGGAGTGGAGGCTGTCACTTCTAAGTACAGTTGTGGTTTATCATTCTTAATACCAAGCCAAAGAACCTCCAGACCCGAGGAGCACAGCGTGAGCACAGGAGGCCAGTGGCAATTCTTGTAAATAGTCCCTACATCAATCCTAGCGGGGGCGCGGGAAATTCCACCTAGTTAGAAGTCTAGGAAGCAAGGTCAAGTTCACCCTAGGAGGGCTGCGGTGAGGAAATCCCCGTCACGCCTTATCCTGAAAACCTGCTTCAGGTAGAACTTACTAAAGAGAACTCTGGCGTATTAGGACTTGTTTTAGGACTATTCTCTATCTCTGAGAACACAGCATGTTCAATTTCAAATAACACTGTCTAGATGCCACACGCATCCCTCCCAGTGTCACCTGAGCGCCGGGCCCCCGGTGTTGCCGGAACGCTGTCCGCAAGCACCAGCAGTGGCCTGGGCCAGCATTCCCTGCGGCCCCTTTAAGAGCGGACGGGAGGCCCACGTGATCCGTGACGACGGAGCAGGAAGTGTTTGAGGAAGCGGCGCTCGGCTGGCAGGTTTAAGATTCCCGCATTTTAATGTATTCGGGGTGGTACCAGAGCCCCCAGTTTTGCCGCCCTAGGCCCCGCACCCCGCGTCCCGTGTCCCCGCCGACAGGTGAGTCCTCCGGCGGGCGTGGGCCACCGGGCGCCGGGGCCCCGGTGCCACCTGCGAACCCCTTGTGTCCTTTGCCCAGGCGTGCTTGCACCTCCCGCCTTACTTGAGGCTCCTGAAGAAAGTTCTGTCGAGTTTAAAAGCCAGGGGGTTCTGGGCGAGAAAGCGTTTCTCATGCAGTTGGAATGGGGAGGCCCAGGAGAACAGCCCAAGCTGGGGCGGTTCCAGGTGGCTGCTTCCAGGTGGGTGGCTTTGGGAGAGAGCTGTGATTCATTGGGATTGTGTGAAGACACACGTGACCGTGGGGAAAGTCAAAGAGATTCTGCCCCTGCCACCGTGGGCAGAGTGGCCGTGCAGGGCGCCCCTTGCTGAAGTCCAGGCTGGGGATCCCTTTTTCAGGTCCTGGGGTGTGGGGCATCATCTCCTTGAGTGACTTTCCTCCCTGCTCGCTTGCACAATGCCTGCGGTGGGGGTGGGGGAAAGTGATTAAGGTAAAAGTTTGTTACCAAAACCAAAATACAAACCAAACTTTCCTTTCATATGAAACGAAAACCAGCTCAGTTTTTTCTTCTCTTACACCGAAGGGCTATAATGTCTGTTACCTTCTTCCATCTCCTTGAGTTCCATTTTTTTCTTAACCATAACCTTTTGTCCCCCACCCCAAATTGCTTACAGAGTTAGCACGGCATCAGTATGAGCTGGTCACCTTCCCTGCCAACTCAGACATGTGGGGCCTGGGAAATGAAAGAACGACTTGGGACAGGGGGATTTGGAAACGTCATCCGATGGCACAATCAGGTAGGGGCTCCGTGCAGCTGGGAGGAGCCACGGGCCGGCGGGGGTGGGGGCTGGGGAAGACAGGCCCTCCCTCTCACTGCCTGTGTCCTACAAGGTGCCAGTTGGGTGAATGGGGCTCACCGTTGTCTTGGGCTTCTTGGAAGAGGGTGAGAAAGGGAGACTGAGAAGGGGGACTTCAGGGCCGCTGAGCTGACTCTAGGTTAGTGGTCTCCAAGCTTTATTGACTATGTCACCTAAATGAATAGTAAATATATTTTGAGCTTTTCAGCCTCAATTATATATATTTTAAATTACAATATGTACCTATGGGGAACACTAGACTATCATGTACTAAATACATTATGAACTAATACATCACATATTATAAAACATGTAAGTAGAAGAATTTAAAAGATGGGGGTAAGGAAATATTTTTAAATGTCTTCCCAGTATCGTTTGCAATTCTTCACAACACAACAGACACAGATGGATGTGAAAGTGAGAGTTGTCGTTAAGGATCTTGGGTGAAAATCCATATTTGAAATAATTTTTATAATTTTGAATTATTTGGACTGATTTCTTTTTAGATCTGATTAGTACCTCATTATCTTTATTCCTTACATAGTTGACATGAGTTTCTCACACTAGAAGTATTAGTTCTTCCATCTTTCTGTTCGTGTAGGCGTTACACATACTGAAATTCTCTGCAGGGATCTTTTTAAGCCACTCAACCATTTCATGAGAGTTATTAAAAATTATGGAATGGAACCCATAATTCTAACTAAGCAGAGCATATGTAACCTGCAACTTGTTCCCTTAGGCCCCTGTCCACCCCTGCCTATGAAATGCCCTTTTTCCTCAGGATACCTCGAGTATCAGAAGTGGCAAGTGACCTTTTGACAGATGGTCAGAGGAGAGTGCCATATAGTTAATATCGGAAAAGCTTAACTTCTTTTTTCATTTTTTTGGATTCTAGTCTTGGGTAACCCGTGGGTGCATATACTCAATTTGGAGACCACTGCTCTAGGGAACCCTCACTCACCAAATAGGTAAATTAGTTTCCTAATCCAAAATTCAGACCCACTGAAGTCCTTGAAGGAACTGCTTTTTAGTCAAGGGCTGCTGAGCACCTTTTTGGACTGAAGGGGTGGCAAATTGTGTACCCCTTCCCAGAGCCTGGCTGCAGCGGGCAGGGAGAGTTATCAAGGCCATAGGCTAGCCAGTACTCTGCTCTGCACTGCAGTAACGTTCTCACACCGACTGGTAAACTGGGTTCCAGCAAACCCCACACCTGGCTAAGGGGGACTTTGTAATATCACTGACTCAAATTCTGGTCAGAGTATAACCAGGGGCCCAGCATTGCAACAGAAGAGCTAGATCATTCTATAGCCCCACATGTACCTGGCCTGGGCTGCTTCTAAACAAGCCAGGGCTTTTAGAGTCTTGACTATGGCGAACATCTTGCTGCCCTGAACTAGAGACATCTTAGTTTCTTTCGAAAGACTTTTTGTGCAGATGTGCTGCTTGTCCATCATCTCTAGCTCAAAATGCCCTCTATCTGTTCTCTGGGTGTAAAAAGCTATTGTCAGATTGAATTTTATTTCTGGCTTCATATACATGGGCCTAAGAGTGTGTGTGTGTGTGTGTGTGTGTGTGTGTGTGTATTACTCTTCTAGAATTACTAGTTTCAAGTTCCTTTCCTTGCTGAAAAGCCTTAACTTGTTTTTCATTTTTAAAAAAGCCAAAAGCCAGACTCCTCCCCATCCTGCCACTTGAGGCCCCTCCGAGTCTGGCCTCCCCCTGTCTTTCCAGCATTACTGCCCGTTGTTGGCTCCCAGCAGGTTAGTGGGCTGAGCCTGCTCCAGGTCAAGTCTCTCTCTCCTGGACAGCTTTCTCTAAATTACACCCATTGTTCCAGGATGAGCTCTAGACCATCTCCTCCGTAAACCCACTGTGGACTCCTTAATTCTGTGGGAACTGGTTCTCCCATTGAATGCCTTCAGCTCTCTTGTTTGGCATGCTTCATAAAATGCCTTTTTGTCTGTGTATGGGAGTATGTCTCATCAAGGCCCTGAGTTCCTGGTCAGCCAGGGCTCTGTCTGGCTTTGGGTTTCTTTCAGGGGCCCCATAGCTGCTCTCTTTATGTTATACGTGTACTAGCTGCACAAAATCGTTCATTTAGTCAGTCCATAAGTACTGTCTATTAGGGATACCATGGTGATTAAAACCCCTTTGGGTTTTGATAAAGATGTTTTTGGAAAAGGGAGCCATTAATCAATAATTATAAATGTAAACTCCCAGCTGTGGTAAGGGTGACACCGGAGAGGGACTCAGTGCAATGAGACCTGATTCCAGGGGTCGGGGAAGGCTTTCCGGAGGAAGGGGCACTGTGGCAGAGACCTGAAGGGTTGATAGAAGTTATCTGGGCCGAAAATGTAGGAAGAGAGCTCCAGGCTGAGCGAAGCAGCCTGTTCTGAGGCCCTGGGAAGGGGTCGGTCAAGGCAAGCTGGTGGGACTGAAAAGCCAGTGGGACTGAAAGGGAGGGTGACAGGGAGCCAGGTGCCAGGGAGGCTGAAGTGTAGAAGGTGAGAATCAGACACTGGTGAGGACGTTTTGCTTTGATCCAAAGAGCAATAGGAGGCTGGCAAAGGGAGTCCACTCTGACTGCAGGAACAGATTGGAAGGGGCCCAAGCAGTGGTATGCTGGGAAATGAGCTCTCAAAAAAAAGAAAAAGAAAAAAAAAAGCCCTGATTGGTAGTGGTTCGCAGTCTCCACAGAGTAACTACTCTCTCCATGGCTATTTCAAGACAGTGAGAGTTTAACAACCAGTTCTCACTGAATTCCTAAATATTGAACAGTCAGGCCTGAGGACCTGGTACTAGGACCCCACTGACACTGCTGTGTCACGTGGGGACCCCAGTTGTGAGGCTTGTGAAGTAGTCCAGGTGAGAGACTGGACAGGGCTGATGGTGGTGGAGATGGAGAGCAGTGGGCAGATTAAAGAGCTATTTTAGGAGTAAAATTGACGGGACACAGTAGTGGAATAGAAAGTGGAGGGGCTGAGGGAGTGGGAGGAGTTGAGTGTTCACAAATACTTAGTGAATGCTTGCTGACGGCCCAGCTGGGCCCAGGAAGCCCTCCACCATCCTCCTGGGTTCATCTGGAGACACCTGTAGAGCTGCTTTAGGTGCTTAGAGGAGGCTCTTTAATCAGAGATCAGGGTCAGAACATAAGCGGTGTTTTGTCTGAAGAAAGCAACTGGGTTAGAGTGGTACCAATTTACTTAACTCCAGTCAAATATAATGATTATATGGAACATAACCATGCATGTTTTCCTAATATTCCAAGTACTTCATCTTGTCTGCAAAAGAGAGATGACTTTTAAAAAAAATTATTTATTTAGAGATTTTATTTATTTTTAGAGAGAGGGAAGGAAGTGAGAAAGAGAGGGAGAGAAGCATCAGTGTGTGGTTGCCTCTCATGTGGCCCCCACTGGGGACCTGGCCCACAATCCAGGTATGTGCCCTGACTGGGAATCAAACTGGCGATCCTTTGGTTCATAGCCCGAAAAGAGAGGCTTTTTTTTTTATCACAAGAGAAATTGCATAAAAGAGCCTAAGCATTGATATCCTCAGTCAGATAAGTGATGCCTAATAATAGACCCATCGTTTATTGAGAACCTACTGCAAGCCAGCACTGGGCGAGGTATTGTACATGCTTTATCTCCAGTCTGCACAGTAACGTTAGGTAGAAGTGCTGAGTGCTGTGCTACTGTCTTTAATTCCATTTTATAGCTGAGGAAACTGAAACGATAGCTGAGAGGTTAAGTCATTTACTCTGAGGCTAAGCTAGTAAGTGAAGGAGTTGAAATCTGAATCTAGATCTGGTTGAATCTCAGCCTCATGCTTTCCTCACTGTGGCTTCTGTGTGGCAAGGGAATCCAGGGTGGGGGACACCCCTAGGACATTATCAGTTCTCCACAGCCAGTCTAAACCATTTTGAAGCACTAAGGAGAAAACTCCCTTTTGGAGGACAAAAATATATGTCTTCCTTGTTTAACAGAGAACCGTAAAAGGCTGTTTCTCTGTGAGGAAGGGCAGTGTATCCAGGACCCACCCTTGTTTCCCTGAGGTTCTTTATTCCTATCACGCGTAGACCTTGACAGTCCTTGCGGTACTCCCTTGAATCTTCAGCCCAAGGGTCAGTACAGCCTAGAGAGACTGATAATTTCAATAAGATCTTTGTTGAATACAAAGGAAGAAGAAAAGGAGATGAACCTGAGTGACCTCAGCCTGCAGCACCTTGTGGGGAAAAAGGAAAAAAAAAAACGTATTACTCGCAGTCACATAATGCTGGGTTCAAATCCTGCCTCTGTTACCACCGGCATCACAGCTTTGGGCCACAACTTCCACCATGGATTTTGGGGATCCTAAGAAATTGATCCCCCCAGCTCTGGGCCAGACATGGGCAGCTGCTCTCTGGAAGCATCTGGAAAAGTTCTAGGATGCCTTGTAAATATATTCGCTGTGTACTTTGATGTGAAAGTGTCTGGGAAGCACTGTCTTGGGTCCCAAAGGACGCTTGTCTGGGAATTAAATGAGGTGACGTATGCACTGGGCTGTTATAAACATATAAACAGTAAGGAATTATTAATCATCCCTCTGTGAAGTAGTACTGACTTTTACCTGGCCCCTCACTGGAGAAGACTAGGCTCACTTCCGCTTATCTGTGTTTTGAAGTCTTAACAATTTTAGTTCACTAAGAATTTTTTGAGCACTGACCCAAGCTCCATCACAGATCCATCAGGGGAGAAAAAAAGACATGACCTTGTCCTTAATGTGCTTCTGCTCTAATTGAGGAGAGAAAATGAGTACTCAGGAATATATCAGGTGTGTCCATACGTAAGCACCAAATTGTGTGGAAATGACAATGGCTACTATCTGTCAAGAGTGTCACGTGCCAGCGGGTCTGGGGGCTTTATCCATATTGCTCCTTGGCTGCTTAGTGGAGAGTGAAGGCTTCTTAAGGAAATGGCACTTGAGCAGGATCTTGAAAGGAAGTAGACTTTCGATAGTCTGACAGGAGAACAGAAGGCATTTCAGATGGGTAGAGCCACATCTACACAGGGCGAGAGAAAGGAAATGATACCACTGTGCTTTGCTCAAGGCTCACTATGTATCAGACTCTCCATCTCACTTTAACTGACAACACCGGAAGGGGCAGAGTCATCTCCGTCTCGTGGATAAAGGCCCAGAACCTTAAGTAATGGGCTCATTGTCACGTTTGCCAGGTGAAGGATGAGGGACTTACACCCTGACCTACTTCACCCCCAAGCCCCAGGGGTGAGTTTGGAGGCAACTGTGTCCATGGGTGTTTATACTGAATGAAGTGGGTTGAGGTCAGAGCCCTCTCAGTGTAGACTGGTCAACGCTTTGAGTCAGGGGTGAAGTTTCAGCCAGGCCCTGGACCTTTTGACTCTCAGGCCTGGGTTTGTTCCTAGGATCTCTCTGAGCCCAGCTTTGCATCTTTTTTCTTAAACATTCATTTTTGGACGGCAGGGCCTAAGGAGGAAAGAGGAGGTTATTACTAATTGCCCCTTTATGCCACAGTGGCCTGCTGGATGATCGCCATGGTAACAGGAGACAGGGCTTTCTGTGCCAAGCGTTTGAGTGTACCTTTTTGGTGGCCTATGAGTATCCCCGGTCATTAAAAGAGGGCTACCTCTGGGAAGCTGCACCAGCCACTGTATAAACTAACCTTCCAGACCACTTGTGCTGTGTGTGGCTGCTGTTGATAGCCCTTTGAAGTCTGAGGACGTGTCCCTCGCCTCCCACCTCCTACGCTTTATGATGCATTCACATTTACACGCAAGTTTTATATTTTCATGCACAAAAAGCGAAGAATCACAGAGACTCTTAATGACCTTCGTAATGAACTACGTCCCCCATAGATTACACTGTCGGCCCCTTTCTCCACTTTTCAAAATACAACTGATTTTAAATTTGGTCCCACATACAGAGTCCACTTACTGGAAGTTGGATAGTGAAATGGTTCAGGCCAAGTCTAGGTTGCCATGGAACTGAGCTGAAACTAGGGGGCACCAAGCCAAATAAAGAGAGTCATCCATGGCCGTTAAGTTTCACTGTTGGTAAAGAACATACACCCCAGGATTCCATAACCAGTATTCATAGTCTGCTTCTGTACTGTTTCACTGAATTTTGCTTTCTGGAGAAGGGGTGTTTTAATTACGGGAAGTCAGTGTTTGTGTTTATGTTTCAAATGAAACATTACTCACAGGAGAACTGGAATGTTTTAGACTATTTCCTAGAGGGCCGCTGTGTAAGCATGGTTTATATGCCTCCATCTGTGCGGGGCAGCCCCAGGCCTCGGGAAGCAGGGTTTCCCCTACAACCTTAGGACTTAGCGGAACGGGTCACAAGTGGAAAGTCAGATTTGGTGTCTGTGCCCAATTGTTCCAGTGTTCACATTACTAAATTCACTCTTTAGTTTGAGTCTGAACATTGAGGCCAGTATCAGATCTTCGATTAGACAGATGGAAGATCTAATGAAAGACAGATCTTTTGTATCAGTCTTCAATATAAAAATCTATTCCTGGATTCTGGGCTGGGCCCGGTGACAAGTCTGCTCGCCCAATGTGCGTGTTGAACAGAAGCTACAATTATCTACAATTATCCAGTGTATAGGTAGGCGGAGTACCTAAAACACTTTCTCAGTCACTTAATAAATCTGCCCTTTGGGATTGATTGGTCAGTCATTTTTATGAAGGAAGCATACTCTTTGTGGTAGGTAGAAAAATGGCTCCTACCAAAGATGTCTACATCCTAATTTCCTGAACCTGTGAATATATGAAGTTACATAGCAAAGGGGAATAATTTCATGGTAGATGAAATTAAAGTTACTGATCAGTTGACTTTAGACGGAAAGATCATCCTGGAGTGGAGGAGGGAGGCAGGAGCACCACTAAGTGGTGCAATGTGACAAGGACTCAGCTAGTCATTGTTGGCTTTGAGGATGGAGGGAGGGGCCCCGAGCCAAGGACTGCAAGCATCTTCCACCTCGAAGCTGGGAAAGGCAAGGAAACGCATTCTCCCCTAGAGCCTCCAGAAAGGAACAAGGCCCTGCTGACATCTGGATTTCAGTGCCATGAGACCTGTGCTAGACTTCTAGCTTCCAGAACCTTAAGGAAATAAAGTTGTGTAAAGCCACTGAGTTTGTGGCAGTTTGTTACAGCAGCTGTAGAAAAGGAACACACTCTTCTGTGAATTTGAAGTTAAAATAGGTGCACGTTTTAAAATATCTTGGTTTAAACTCTCAGAGTCATTCTGAGGTAACAAACCATGGGGGTCTTCTGGTAAACTGTTGCTGATAAGCCTGCCCGTAAAGACACCATGTGCTGAGTGGACACACTCAGGGGTGTTGCCTCATCCACAGCTCGACCCATCAGCCTTCTCTCACTTGTAGAACTCTGCATCCCGCAGTCTGAGTTTCTGTGGGGATCCCATCTGCCTGGAAACAGGCATCTATCTTGGCATGTGAGAGGGGCTCTTGATGAAGTTACTAGAGAACTGGGCAAAATTGTGAGTCTGAACACTAATAGGAAGTGAAACTTGAAACCAAATTTTTTTAAAAGATTTTATTTATTTATTTTTAGAGAGGGGGAAGGGAGGGAGAAAGAGAGGGAGAGAAACGTGGATGGACATAGAAACATCAATGTGTAGTTGGCCTCTCACATGCCACCAAGTGGGAACCTGGCCCACAACCCAGGCTTGTGCCTTGACTGGGAATTAAATTGGTGACCTTTTGATTTGCAGGCTGGTGCTCAGTCCACTGAGCCACATCAGCCAGGGCCTGAAAACAAATTCATGTCAATTTAATAACAGACAGGAATTTGGAAGTACATGATGTAGATGGTATAACATTTTGAGAGATGTAATTAATTCTGTACATTGATTGAAGAAATTGTATTCTTTTTAAAAAATATTTTATTTATTTATTTTTAGAGACAGGAAGGGAGGGAGAAAGAGAGAGAGAAACATCAATGTGTGGTTGCCTCTCACGTGGCCCCCACTGGGGACCTGGCCCACAACCCAGGCATGTGCCCTGACTGGGAATCGAACCTGCGATGCTTTGGTTCGCAGCCTGTGCTCAATCCACTGAGCTACGCCAGCCAGGGTGAAGAAATGGTATTCTTTTGACACGTTTCCTAGGTGGACTTCTACCCAAGTTTACTTGAACAACTGTACTAATTGGTTCAGTGGAAATAATTTGCAATTTTTGAACATCTTCAGAGAGAGGTTTGGAAATCTGGGCAAATATTAGGGATCTACTAGCAAAGTATGTGGACGATGCTTATGGCAGAACCTGGTTATCAACACCTACTACTGCAGGCTGCACCAAAGACTCTGTTCTCACAAACGTAGGCATGTGGCAATAGCATGGTGAGCCTTAGAAACATGCTAAGTGAAAGATATCGTCACAAAAGACCACATAGTGTATGGTTCCATTTATTTGAAATGAGCAGAACAGGCAAATCTGTAGAGACAGACAGTAGATTGGTTGCCGAGGGCTGGAGGAGTCGGGGGTAAAAAGGGGAGTAACTGCTGATGGGTATGGGGTTTCTCTTTGGGGGATGATGAACATGTTCCAAAGTCTATTGTGGTTTTGGTTGAACCACTCTGAATACACTCCAAACTATTAAATTGTATGCTTTAAATAGATGAATTGTATAGTATATACATTATATCTCAGTAGAGCTGCTAAAAAGTAAGTGTGTGAGGTAACTGCATGATGGAGAGCGGAACCACAGCAATGTTGGGATTTGATAAAAGCAACTTCTGAGAGTATCTGAGCAGTGTTGTAAGTGTCTGTTTTCTGGCACTGGACCTGTAAGGGTCAGAGATGCTTCCGCCCTGTGTCTGAAGCTTATAGTTTTTGACTGTTAGTGTTAGGGACTGGTTTATTGAGCAGTGATTCAGTGCTCTTATTAGACCACTTCTGCTTGTGTTTGGAGACACCTATTCTTCCTTTGCTTCCTGGGCAGGCCCTTGTTCCTGCAGGAATCATGGCTGGTTTAGTGAATGTGTGGCTGTGATGCAGTTCTGCTGCCTGAAGGGCAGCCACGTGCTCCCTGGGAGGCCTTGCCACAATCCTCGGTGTGTTTAAGTCCCATTCAGTTCCATTCGGTGCTATACAAGGCTTATGATTGTTTTCAGTATGCATTTTCTTTTTGTGTTTTTTTAAATATATTTTATTGATCATGCTATTACAGTTGTCCCATTTTTTTTGTCCCTTTATTCCTCTCTGTCCTGCATTCCACTTCCCACCAGCATTCCCCCACTTTAGTTCATGTCCATGGGTCGTACATGTAAGTTCTTTGGCTTCTCCATTTCCTATATTATTCTAAACCTCCCCCTGTCTATTTTGTAGACCATTTATACTTCTTATTCCCTGTACCTTCTGCCCCAATTCTTCCCCCTTGCCCTCCCCACTGATAAACCTCCATGTGATCTCCATTTCTGTGATTCTGTTCCTGTGGTAGTTGTTTGCTCAGTTTGTTTTTGTTTTTGTTTTTGTTTTTTACATTCAGTTGTTATGAGTTTGTTGTTATTTGACTGTTCATATTTTTGATCTTCTTTTTCTTAGATAAGTCCCTTTAACATTTCATATAAAAGGGCTTGGTGATGATGAACTCCTTTAACTTGACCTTATCTGGGTATGCATTTTCATAAAATGAGAAAGTGGTGTGGTAGGACCTCTAGGATATGCTTTGAGTGGGTAACTGTGGTTTTGGTTTGGCTCTGAAATCTTTCCTACTGATGGGGACTGCACCATCCTGCAGGCTGTGGCCCTTTCCTCGGTGCATGTTGAGCACGGGGCTTTTAGGGAGGTTCTTGCTGCAGGTGATGGAACACACAGGGTATTGGTATAGCTTGCCCACTGATGGCAGGAACAGCCCCCAGGCTGGTGGCCACCAAAGCCCCAGCCAGGGGCAGCTGCTGTCCCTCACCAATCCTGAAGGCCCCCATGGAGGTAGAAGCAGCATAGTGGTGACCCCTCCTTGTGATGGCCGAAGTGGCCAATGCCAGAGCTGCTGTCCCTGTGCTGCCAATGCTGCAGCCTCAGGGCCCTCCACTTTTATTCTGTCCTCCGAGGCTCTTTGGTGCTGCCTAGAGCGCTAAGGAAAAGGGCAGGGTTAATTCCCAGGACTCAGGCAGTCAGTTAATTATTCTCACAAATTTTATTGATTGTCTTCTCTTCCATTCACAAAAAACCCCTCAGCTGAGGGCATTATGCTAATTACTTGAATGGAGGTTAAGGTGCATGAGGATAGACGAGCTTATAATTCAACAAAGAAAAAAGATAACCCCATGACCCAATGGAAAATAAGTCTTTGGTAGGTATGTATGGTGGAGGAGTTAGCTGTTTAGGGAGGAGAGCAAGAGCACCGTGCAGTAGGAAGATTGTAGTGCCCGAGTGCCTGTGAGAGCATAGACTAGAAAAGCACAGGGACCGGGCAGGTGGTGTAACCCAGCTGCAGTGACAGATGCCTGGGGTGGAATTGCAGGAGAATGACTGGGAAGGCAGGATGGAGCCAGGCTGTGAAGGACTGTAAATGCCAGGAGTGTTATTGGGCACCTGCTCAAGGCTCAACACTACTAGGGATCAGCTTCATGACGGCCCTGAAAGTTGGGCATCCATGTTCCCATTTTAGAGGTGAGGAAACTGGCTCAGACCAAGTCGTCTGCCCAAGGTCACAGAGCTAGTAAATAGCTGAGCTGGAAAATGAATTGGTCTGTGTTCCACCTACTATACTAGGCTTACATTCTCTCTGGAGAGATAACTCCCTCCAGAGAGAGAAACCTGAGAAAGGAAAGAAACATGAAACACAAAGAGAATGTGGCATTAACTTTAGGGTGAACCATATGGAAGTGCCAGTTTTGAATGTCAAGCTCTCGATGTCATATGGTTTAGCCAGTATGACAGCAGTTGGGGTTTGGAGGAATGAGAAAGCTCTTGAGCAGGAATGGTCGGCAGAGATCTTGAAGTCCAGGTGGAAATGGTGCAAGGCCTTGGGACCCTGGGTGGATGGAAATAAGGAGAGAGAAAGGCAGGGTGAGAGGTGGGGAGGGTAAGACTAGCCTGATGGGCTGGCAGGTGACTTGGGATGTCTATCAGTGCGTGCATATGCAGGCCTCGGGAGCCATGGCCCGTGCTTTGGGCACCAGGGAGACAGTTTCAGATTTGACAGATGGGTTTCTCTGCGTTTGGTCATTGGCTGTGCCGATGCTTCCCCTGTGTGCTCTCACCGCAGGAAACAGGTGAGCAGATTGCTATCAAGCAATGCCGGCAGGAGCTCAGCCCCCGGAATCGAGAGCGGTGGTGTCTGGAGATCCAGATCATGAGAAGGTGAGGACTTGGTACACTGGACACTGAGCCATTTGACAGAGCCACCCCTGGGGGAGGTTTCGGGGGGGACATGGGCGCTGCTGGAACTGAGGGGCCATGAGACATTGAAATGAAATCTGGAGGGAGTCCTGCCTGCTCCCTCCTGCTGCTCATTTCAGTCCCACCTCCTGCATGTCTCAGCCCTCGGTCAGTGTACCAGCCAGACTGGTAGGTGACTTTCTGAGCCATAGGTGACTTCTGAGCCATGGTAGTTGGTGTCCAACACCAGGTCTTGTCAAGGGCTTTGGTCACTTTCTTTTGTTGTATTAAGGAACTTTATTTTTATTTATTTATATAACTTTATTTTTAAAGATTTTATTTCATTTATTTTTAGAGAGCGGGGAAGGGCGGGAGAAAGGGGGGAGAAAAACATTGATGCGTGAGAGAAATGTTGATTGGTTGCCTCTCACACTCCTCCAACTAGCTACCTGGCCTGCTGCCCAGGCATATGCCCTGACTGGGAATTGAACCAGAGACCCTTTGGTTTGTGGGACAATGTTCAACCCACTGAGCCATACCAGTCAGGGCTGTACTAAGGACTTTTAAACAAACAGCCATCCGAGTGAATTTTCCTTGGTTAACAGAAATCCTTTTTCCCCTGTATTTCCAATTCCAAGGTGGCATGTGACATTCCACTGCGGCGAACCTATTGCTGACACTTACTCCTCCATGTGGAGACAGAGCCTGTCAGTCCCTAGATGGGTGCTGTCCTCCCCACAGCTTTCCTTGTCAGCTTGGAAGACCTCAAGCAGTCGCTCCCTCCTCGAACCTCTTAAAAAGGGGAGGAGGTGTGACCTTGTCTGCGTGCACACACGCATATGTGTGCACACACCAACACACTCACCATCGCCGCTCAGATGGCATGAGATTGGAAGTCCCTCTGCTTTCTCTGTGTTAGAAGCAGTTTCCAAGTCCAACGAGGACTTGATGTGGGGCGCTCAAAATAAAACTTAAGCTATACTCGATGCTGTGGCAGCCTCCTTGAGTTCATGGTGCTGAAAGGGGGGCTAGGTGGATGCTAACTGACCTGGCACAGCGGTGAGTCGCTGGTTTCTGACCTCTGTCTTCCTACTGACTCCTGAGGGCCCTTGGCTATTCCAGGCCTTTGTTGTAAGGTGGGCTTTGCTGAGACATGGACAGAGTGAGGAATGGGTTTGAGCCAAAGCTTGGGTTCCTCCTTCACTGATATCTTCTCCTAGGCTCAACCACCCCAATGTGGTGGCCGCCCGGGATGTCCCCGAGGGGATGCAGAACTTGGCTCCCAACGACTTGCCCCTGCTGGCCATGGAGTACTGCCAAGGAGGAGATCTCCGAAAGGTGAGGCTCCCAGGTGGGGCGCAGCCTGTCTGGGGCGGGGGGGTTGGGTAGGGGCAGTGGGGAGGCCTTTCACCGCTTTCATCACCAGGAAGCCCAGGGAGCCATGGTGACTTCAGCGGATTGCCTTTCCTCCCTCAATCCCCCGTCCATGCCCAATGTGGGTGTGAATCAAGACACTGAATCAGAAGCTCTTACGAGAAAGTCAGGGAAGGGCTTGCTGTATGCTCTTCACAGTGATTACTGAAAGCACAAGGAAACAACCCCCAGGTCTCGAGTACAGGGAAAGACTGGATACATTCCAAAACAAACTTGTCCTCCTGCGCACGTCAGGGCCACTGCAGTCTTTCATGGCAGCGTCACTGCTGTCCTTATTAGGAGGGACTCTCCCACAGACGTGGCGCCTGCAGGGTCACAGCGTACAGCAGGAAGGGGCTGGCTTAGTAACCCGGGAACCCAGCTATCGTTCCAGAGCCACCACTGAGTCACCTTTTGGGCTCTGCTTTCTTCCTTCTTAGCACATCTGCTTTCTTTACTAGCATGGGCGCTCCAGGGTGGGTGACGGCACACCTCCCTCATCTCAGGGACAGTGGTGCGTGTCTACCCCCTGACGTTCTCTAAAACAGCATCACGCAACCTGCTTTTACACATGGCCTCATGGAAAACACAGCAACCCCGTGACGTGGGTAAAACTGATATGATTCTTGTGTAAAGGGTGACTATCCTGGCCCAAAGAGGTTAAGTGCTTCCCAAGCCTTACACAGCTGCAGTGGCAGAACTTGGGCCGCAGCCACAGATGGCCACCTCTCCATCTGTGAAACTGAATAATGCCACATAACATGGGGAAAATTAAAAGCTGTGGACAAGAGAGTCGTTTTTGCATCCTGGCCAGGTGGCTTAGTTGGTTGGAGCATAGTCCTGAACACCAGAAGACTTCAGGTTGATCCCTTGTTGGGGCACACCCCTAGGTTGTGGGTTTGATCCCTGGTCAGGGCACATACTGGAGGTAGCGATCAATGTTTCTCTCTCACATTGATGTTCCTCTCTCTCTCCCCACCCCCTTCTTCTCTCTAAAATCAATAAACATATCTTCAGGGGAGGATTGGGAAAGAAGAGTTGTTTTTGTATTGAGGAAGAGGTTTCTCTGTCAGTGCACATCTCCTTAAGCTCTTCACGCCAGAAGAAGGTCCATGATATTGGGGCGGGAGGCACCCAGGCATTTCTTCTGTCTTGTCACAGCAGTTTCCTGGACCCAGCACATATGCTGTTCTCATTGCTCTTCCGGCCCCTTCCACCTTCTTTTTGACAAGGAAGCTTTCCATGAGGGTTGGTCCACCGCAGTAGCTTTCTCCTGCCGTGGGAGGTGGGTGCATCCTGGGAGTGTCATAGCCGGATGTGAACACAGTCGCTGGCATGGCCACAGGCAGGGCACTGATAACAGATGAGAAATGGGGAACATGACCAAGCGTCAGTTTTCCTCTTTATTTTCCTAACCTTTGACAATTATGTGATTACTAACTGTAGTTATTTAAGGAGATAAAACTATGTCGTAGTTGAACAGATGGTTCTTAGAGGGCAGAATAGGGGATAGGTGGGATGTGACCACATTATGGGGAGCCCTAAAACTGGGCAGAGGACTTCAGACTTGATCTCGCAGGCGATAAAGAGCCAGTTAGTCAGGGAAGAAGATACCCACTTCAGGATGATGGCCCTGGCGTGGGTGCAGGATGAGCTGGGGAGGCAGGAAGTGATTGCACCCTAAGGGGCCCCTTCTGTAGTGTTCCCATGGGGTGGGGTTGGTGGGGACTGGAGGAGGGTGCTGCTGCCCAGAGCGATGGGGTTATCTTATTCTCCAGACTAGGTAGCCTGTCTTTGCCTTCTCAGAAAAGTTCAAAATCTACACCCTGGTCATAGAGAGACAAGCTTGGCCAGCACATTAGCAGATGTAAAAGCTAGATCAGACTGAAAGAGTGAAGTCCATATGCCTGGCCCGGGAAAGAGGCTCTTGGACATTCTTGGTTATCAATGTTCGTTAATGACTGTAAACCTCAGTTGGGGAGTGTTTTCTCCATTGTGTTCATTTGAGGCCAATTGCCAACAGTATATTGAGCCCCTTGGTAAGCTGAGAGGGCCAGGAGGGCCAAAGGATTAAGTGTCTCAGAGACACATAGCTTCCAGTAGGAATACCAGCTCTGCCTGGAATGACTCCCTCCAGCCTCAGGTCCCTCATCTATGAAATGGAAATTCCAACAGCACTTGCCTCTGTGGTAGTGAGGAGGATGAAATGAGATATTTCAGGTAAAGCTTTACCTAGCTAATTTGTGCAGAGGTTAGCCTGGTGCCAGGCACATAGTAAATACTTATTAAATACTCCCCCTGTCCCCCTGTCATCATCACCCCACTGGCAAGGTGATGTCAGGAAGTGGTCAGAGGGCGGTTTTAGTGACTGCCTTCCATCCTGCCTTTTGCGGGATGCTCAGGAGCAGTGGACCAATTGTGGCTGAGCTTAGACTGTCCCGTCTCCCTCAGAACAGCAGCACAGGTGAGACTGAAAATCCCTCATCACAGAATGACTCAGACACCTCTGCTTGCGGAAATGAGTGCTTTTGGGGGTTCTTAGTTCAGCTTCCTCCTTCGTCTTGGGCTGGTTTCTGCCAGTCCTGCTTCCCCAGGCTGGCTGTCAGCTTGGGTCCCCAAAGCCCAGGGCCGGGACCACACTCAGATGACTGTCTGTAGCTGGCAAGAGCTGTTTAGGGGCTTCTTGGTGGCTGGTGACCACTCAGCTGACACTTATTTTTATCTTCTTGACAGTACCTGAACCAGTTTGAGAACTGCTGTGGCCTACGGGAAGGAGCCATCCTCACCTTGCTGAGTGACATTGGTAAATCCCAGCCCTGGAAGTCAGGCCGAGCCCTGCAGAGAGAGTATGTGGTGCCCCTGTGAGTCCTTGTCGCCCCTACAGGAGAGGCGACATTTTGGTCCTCTGGTCTTTGCAGAGGGTTTGGTTGAGGGATGACAGTGAGGAGGGCAGTAAGGGGCCAGTGAGCCAGGCACTGAACTCAAATAGAGTTCTCTTCCTTCCGGACTAAGTCATGAAGTGGATTACAATATATATAGAATAACAGATTTCCTTTCCCATTACAAAGCTCTACTCCCTACTTTCCTGGAATGACCGTGATGGAGTAGGTTGTCATTTGGATGAATTTCATCCCTTGGCAACAAATGTTTCCACTTCCATGCTGGCAGTTCTTTTGCCAACCACAGGCACAGGAAAAACTGCCCTTTTTTAATCCTTTCGTACTGTTGGTGTCCTCAGATGAGGGTATGTGCGGCACTCTCTGGGGAGACCGGGCTGGCTTTGGGGAGACTGCAGAGGGCAGAAGCCATGCCCTGGACCCTGGCGCCTGCTCCAGGAGGCAACCCAGAGGGGGAACTCTGCAGCCAGTCGGCCCATGGCTCCAGCCTAGTGAGATAGACATCGCGACTGACAGAGGGGCTTCCCAGGCCTCTTGAGAGAAGAATCATTTTTAATCTCCAAGATTGTTGGCACAAGTTGACCATTTGAGATCTAAAGTTCAGAGTTGTCTGGAGTTTATCACTGAGTATTGTCCAGGGATTTGGGGAATTATATACAAACCCTTTTTATCCTTTTCTCACTGCAACCTTTTTGAAGCTGCACTTTGTTTGCTGACACTTTAGTTTTTAGAAAAATGTCAAACATACAGAAAAGTGAAAAGAGTAGTACAGTGAAACCCACGTGCCTGTCGTCTAGATTCACCAGTTGTTACCATTTTGCCACAAGCTCTAAGTCTTGGCCTGGAAGGATAGGGGGGCCTCATGTCCCTAAAACACTTCGCCTCGCTGCTGTGGATCTGCTTCTTCCTTGCTCTTTGCCACTTTTGGTGAAAGGTGGGAAAGAAGAAAATAAAGTGGGGCAAAGTCACGCAGTGACATGTTTAAGGTTTGGATCCAAACAACCTGACACAGAAAATTCCGTCTCCCCCTCTGTGCTGTGTCTTTGTCCTTTGAATGGAGTTCACAGTGAGTGCAATTTGACATCGCCCCGGTTCTACCTGACCGGTTCTCTTGTGCGTTGGCCCATGTGGACCTACGGAGGGTCCTGTCTGTCTACCTGTGGGGTCTATCCCATGGGTCAAGAATCTACCTGTTTTCTTGGCACCTTGCTGCATGGCTTGCCCATCTACATTTTGCTCAGATATTTGGTGGGTTGTATTTTTCCCAGTAGCCAGATTGTTAATTTATCCTCTGTTAACTTGGGAAATATTCTTTTGCTCTTCATGGGCAACTTTTGTTTTTTCCTGGTTAGAGCTTCAAGTTTTTTTTTAACTATCTGCTGTTTTTTAAACATTATGCTCTCAAATATTTTTCTTTTACACACTTGTGCATTCAGCAGATAGTTATTCAAATGTCTTAAATTATTGACTTAGGTACATATAACTTTTATAACTTTTGTTATAACTCCATATAACTTTTGTACTTCAAGAGATTTTCTAATGATAGTAATAGAGCTTATTCTTCTGGTTGTGTATTCTTGGGTCTGGGCACAATGTGTACCCAGTCACTAATGACTTGTGGGGTAGCTTTCATATTACTGATTACCTGTTCAAGTTGTATATGTGGCTTAAGTTCCACATAAGTCAGAACAACTCAGACAGGCAAACTCCCACGGGCCTGTGTTGTTCAGCTCTCTTATAGGTGGATGAATATTAAAATTCTTTAGGTCACCGATTCCCTGTCTTTCCTCTTTGTGGCCCCAAATGGGAAATGATGAGGCTTTGAAGTATTAGTACACTAGAATTAAATTCTTGCAGGCAGAGATTTTAGTCACTGCTATAACTCCAACGTGCGGAACAGTAAAACCTTACATAGCTGCTTCTCTGTAAATATTCCTGACATGAATGAATTAAATCTCAAGGAAAATTAAAATGAGTAAGGACCTATTAAAAAAGAACATATCCACATATACGTAACACTCCCAGGTCAAATACCAGCTCTTCCACTTATTGGCAGTGTGAAAATAGGCATGTGACTTAATTTTTAAGGACATCGATTTTGCTGGCTATGAAGAGGAACCATTACTTGCCTCATTAGAACTGTTATGAGGATAAAGTGAGACGATGTACCTACAGCTCCTGGCACAGTGCTCTGCTCCTGGCAGAATGTGCACTCAGCGAGTTCTAGTTCCTCTCTCAGTTCCTTCGCTCTCTGGCTTTGGATTTATAACACCCCTTTTGAAAAACCTCCATCCCGCTAATTTGGGTGTTGACTTGAGCTTGGGATCCAGTGAGCCAAGCAGGTGGCTCTCTTATGACACTTCCCTTCCTCAGACCCATTTCTGTCTCAGCCAGCTTTTGGATGTCCTTTCGTCCCCTAACTTTGCGGTTGTGGTGGACGTGGCTGATAAGCTTGTATTTTGCTCCTGTTCCCATATCTGATTTGTATACAAGATTCATCAAATTTATTTCTTTTGCAAGAATTTTGTCACCAAGCCAAAGGTCCAAAGCTGTTTTTGGAGCTCATCTCACATTACTCTTTTGTGTTCTGAAACATTTCCTGAGCATATTTTGTTCCAGCTCGTTTCAAGTGCTGGCGCCACGTTCCCTTTGTTGGAGTTGCCACTTCTGTTCTCTGCCAGGTCAACCTCAGATAAGTGGCAGAGCCACACCCTTGACTGCTGCGTCCGGATTCATTGCCTTGTCTTCTGGGTTAAGCCTGTTTACCCCCCATATCTTCTGTGCCACTAACCTCCCCTAGACGCCCACTCAGAGCAGTGCCAAGATAATAGACACAGGCAGGATTTCTCCAGTGAACTTTAAGTTACCCAAAAAGCTATTGCAATCAATGTACATGTGAGAAAATGAGCAGATGCCCGGTGAGCACGTGGGTGAGCCCTGTTTTCTCCGCCAGACCATTGCTTTTATGCTGGTAAGAGAACAGGAGGCAGGGGCAGAAGCGGCTGGAAATTATTTGTCTTCCACCTAATGTGATCCTAAAATAGCTCCAGAAAGCGGTACCTAAATGGATTCTATTGAAACAGTCTTGCTCATTATTCTTTGGAAAACATTGACATGTGTTTCCTTCTGCCAGTAGAGGAGCAGACTCCTGGGCACTCAAGATTAAGGTACAGATTACCGTGCTCCAGAGTACCATGGCTCTGCTCTCTGGGGGTGGGGACCTGCCCCCTTCCTCGGGGCCAGCTGTGTGGGCCGGTTGTGAATTTGCCAGGGCCTTATCTGATCTTGGATCTGACTCAGTCTTCCCTGATTCTCCAGGTGGTTGGGTTACTGTGGTGACTGGCCATCCTGTCCTCCGAGCCTTCGGGAGCCCCACACCCTGTTTTTGTCCGAGCTTCTTTCTTCGGGTCCCCATCTCTGTCCTCACGGGAGTGGCTCCTGGCAGGGTCAGCGCTGCAGCACCGAGGAGCAGAGAGGTTTCAAAGAGAACACAGGGCTTTAGGGAGTAGCTCCATTCTAGAAATCAGGAAATGGGGCTCTCTGTTTAGTGTCTCTCTGATTGTGGGTTTATAACAAAAGAGGATTACCTGATCTCAGAAATTTAGATCATTTGGAAAGCATAAACAACCAGATTTATGAATATTATAATAGAAGAAAACTGTCTTTCAGTGCTGGCTTCTCCACTTTCCCAGCTCTTTCTCCTTGTTCAAGGACCTTTTTGGTCTAAATCTACCTTTTCTAACGGAAAACTATGGTAACTTTCTGGGACTACATGTCCTCAACTTAAAATGAGGAATTTGGTCTATTGATAACCTTAGAGAAGATCCCTTCTGACTCTAAATATTCCCTTTCCTTTACTCAAGTGGCTGATTTTCAGAATGTTTGTCCCAGAATGTCTTGATGTTTATTTCATTTTCCCATCCTGACTGCTTCCCTGGGCAGTTTTTTTCTCTCCCTTCTCTCTTACTGCATCGTCTCTTGCCCAGAGCTTTGCTGGATGTGTTTTTTAATTTTTGCTCCGTCCTATTCATCCCTGGACCAGCTGCCCACTGCCAGGCCATTCTCATGACATCTATATCAACCACATCTCCAAAATTTGTATGTTCAACTCCGATCTCTTTCTTGTGTCACTTGTCCCATTTTTCTGCCAACTGTGAACCTCATCTCTTAGACTCTGCCCCTCTTCCTGCTCTATACCCTTCTGTTTTAAAAGTCTCCAAACATGCCCTGGCTGGGTAGCTCGTTTGGTTAGAGTATCATCCACATACACCAAGGTTGTGGGTTTGATCCCAGTCAGGGCACATGCAAGAATCAACCAATGGATGCATAAATAAGTGGAACAACAAATTGCCATTTCTCTTCAATAAATGAAAAAAATTTTAAAATAAAAAACAAAGTAAAAATAAAAAGCCTTCAAATACTTTCAGTCTTCCATTATGTTGTATGTCTCTTTTTTTCTTTCTGTTCCTACTGTCTTCACTAATTGGCCATAGCAAATTACTGTAATGACCCTTTACCTCACCTCCCCATCTCATTTCATTAACCCGTCTTTCATTTGCAAGGACACTTGTATCATAATCCATCATTAGGTCAAGGCCAAACCTCTTACCCTTACATTTCTTCTGATCCACTATAGCCAACTTCACATGTACATGGCTCAAAAACCCACTTTTCGATCCTCCTGCTTGCCTTTGCACTTGCTCTTCCTTTGAGAATGCTGCTCTTGCACCTCCCCAGCAACCCTAAGCCTTGTTGTCTTTCAGGTATGGCTTTAGACTTGTCCCTTCCATGGGGACTTCCCTGACCCTTCACTCACAGTGCTTCTCCCTCTCATGGCTCCCTGCCTTCTTCCCTCCCTTTCCTCCATTCCCTTCCTCCCTTCCTCCCTAAGATTTTATTTATTCACTTTTAGAGAGAGGGAAAGGGAGGGAGAAAGAGGAAGGGAGAAACATCTGTTAGCCACCTCTCACTCATTCCTGACCAGGTACTGAGCCAGCAACCCAGGCAAGTGTCCAGACCAGGAATTGAACCGGTGACCTTTTGCTTTGCAGAATGACGCCCAAACAACTGAGCCATGCCAGTTAGGGCTTTCACGGCCTTCCCCTATTTTGCCTTCGCCACTCACTTAGTTCTCTGCTGTTGTTATGTGCCCTCTGCCTGTGGTTGACAGTGAGGCCTGACCTCTGGGCTTGGGGCCCATTGACCAAACTTTGTGCAGTAAGTGAAGAAAATATTTTGATTCACTGACACATTGTCCATAACGCCTAACAAATAGAAGACACTTTATAAGTTACTTACTAGTTGAATGGATGAGAGGATGAGTTTTCACTTTTCTCTTAGCACTTGGTGTGACTGCCTTGCTGATTAGTCATAGGGACTATTTTAGCTGAGACTAAATATTCCTCCACATGTCTGCACTTGGCCTTCCAACCTGTTTTTTTTTTGGAAAGTTCAGTGACACCAAAGTGACTGGCACATAGTAGGCACATGGTCAATTTTTACTGAGTGAACGAACATCCTGTTGCCCTTCTTACTCATTGGTGACTTAAATCACCAATCGGTGACTGCCTTTTCTGTCTGTTTTAATCTCCGTCAGCCTTTTGGTCCATTTATCTTCCCATTTCCTGTCCCTAGAATGTATCCCAAACAAAAATGTTCTTCAGGGAACTTAGTAACCCCTTTGAGTTTGGAATGTAGTAACTAGGGCTCATAGACACAACCCTTATAAAACTGGTTTTCTACAAAGAAGTCTGTTCCCTACTTTGTGGTTTATAATCTGATAAAGTGTACAGAAGCTCTGATTTTGGATTCTGGTTCATCAATAAGAACTCCGGGAGTGCCGAATTCTTCAGTCACGGGTTCGTCTACCTCACGAGCTAAGGGAAAGCTGGGGCGAATGTCTGGACGCCAGTCCTGGAGAGGACAATTGGAGGAGGCGACCCTTTTCCTATGGCAGGTCCTTGACTTGAACTCTCTATATGCAACATCTGTCCTAGGAATCCTTTTCTATACTTAAAACATGAGAAATGAACTTTTAGGCTTTAAAGCTTGTGGGATTTAATTTTTATACATGTATATTATGACTATTGGTAGAAGTTTAGGTTTTTAAATAAACTTTCAAATGCAAAACTATTTTTCTTCATCCCAAATTCTTATTTTTCATCCAATCAAGTTCTTTTGGCTTCAGACAATTTTGATTCATTTCAGGATGCTCTTTAGGCACTATTTTGTGAAGTGTAGCATAGTCAGGCCAGCCTAAGATTTTTAAGGACTGATTCTGTAAGGGGAACTATTTAAGAGGTCTTGGCTATCAAAGTTTTGATGTTTTATTCAATCCAAGAAACTGAATATAATAATATCTGTAGAATTCTTTACTTTTCAAGTTTAAGTTGACAGAAATGTTTGAGAATACATGAGTGCCCCAAAATGAGGATTAAAGGTAGTTATGTACTGTTGCTTGAGCATTAGAAAAGACAGCTATTAATAGTAATCAGCAGATTCAGTGATCAGCTTGTCATCCCTCATCACTAAAGCTTTGCTGACAACTCTTAATCAGCACGGCATACAGAACGATGCTTTCAGTCTGATCTGACTGCTCTCCTCCATCACTGGGGGGCTGCTTGGGACATCTCACCTGCCTGTGCCCCGTGCTGTTTGCACTGAGATTTTCACATCTACCTTCAGAGGCTTTATTTTAGTCTGAGTATATATGCTTGCTCAAAATACAGGAGTCTCAACTTTCTTTCATTCTGCTTTTGAGCACATCAACTCACACTTTATCTATTCTATCCTCACACTCGTGTCATCTCCCCAACAGGCCTTTTGTGAACTGGTCACTGAACACGGAATCGCTGCACATCAGTACTACCTGCCAGCCACTGGTTCAGTTTCAGCAGTTACACCATCCCTGTGTGCAAGGCTGTGTTTATGCAATTATTACAGTCTTTCATTATACTTTGCTTTGATTCTTTAATAAAATTAGTAAAACAAAAGTGAAAGTTCATTAAGAAGCATTGGTCTGTAAAAGTTAATACAATAGAGAATATATTTCTCACTTCATTTGGACAGTCAGTGGATCTATTTAGTTATGAAAGAGAAGAAAAACCAGGAGCAAGTATGAATTGCTGGAACTTTATGGTCAAAGGCTGGGTTTAAAAGGGCAGATGTAATTCGGTTTTGTAATATCACATATTGTTCTGAGATGGAACTGCCTGAATCAGATATTAGTCAGTTGTTCAGCTGGCCCGGTTTGACTTTCAAGTGTTTTCAGGAAACATTCAGCCTGAAGGCCTTTGTGTAGGGTGTCTGATCCCTGCTTCCTATGGAAGGCCATTCTCCTGCTCTGCAGAGCAACAGGAACTGCTGTATGGGGCCAGAGGGCTGCCCACCTCCCTGGCTCGCCCTCATTCTCAGTCTGGCTTGATGAGTTTGTTAAACCTCTCTTAGTGTTGTTATTGCATTTGCTTTTGACTTTTTTTTTTTTGAGCAAAAACACAGATCATACCATTAACTTGAAGTGTGTCATTAACATTCCTGAGTTGTGCTGTCTATCTCTGAATTATATCATCTGTAAACCTAACTGACTTTAAAACAGTTGCCTGTTATAAGTTGGATCTACCAGAATTTGTTCAACCATTCTGTGGTTGATGACTTTCAGTTTGTTTCTAGCTATTTCACTGCAAGGTATGAAATAAGCATCCTTATTTGTATGTTATGATGCTTTTGATGTTATAATCTAGACTACCGCAGGTGGAAAAAATGGGTTAAACATGTATATTTTAAAATTTAATAGATATTGCCATATTTTTTTTCCAAAAAGGCACAGCAACTTTTACTCCTTCCAACAATGTAAGGAAGTGCCTTCTATTTCTCATCTAAATTTTTTGTCCATTGAAAATGTGAGAAAGGCATTTATTTCACTGTGCTTTAATTCGCACCCTTCGGGCTATTTGTGACCTGGGGCAGCTTTGTGTGTCGCCATTTGTCTTTCTTCTGTGAATTTCCTCTTTTTCCACTGTGTTGCTTTCTCATGGATTTATGAGAGCTTTTGTCTATTAGGTATATTTACTCTTTGGCTTATTTTTTTTCCCAACCCTTTTGTCTTTGTGAATAGTATCTTTTGCCATAAACTTTTAAACCCTTTCTATGTTATTTGTGTTGCTTTTCTTTTTCCCATATACTTTTCTTCACCTACTTTTTTTTTTTTTTTTTTGCTAAATTTATCCCTTGGTATTTTATTTTAGAGTTTCTGTTGCTAATGTGAATGACATTATTTTTCTTTTTTCAACTAGATATACTGACATAGAGAAAAGCTATTGACTTGCATATACCTGTTTTGTTTCCAAATAACTTACTGAATTCTTTCCAGTTTTTAGCCTTTTGAATTTTCTAGGCATCTAGTCATATCATCTCCAAATAAAGATAATTTTATCTCCTTTGGATACTTACTCCATTTTTTTCTTTTGTAGTATGATTAGCTAGGACTTCTGTTGAGTTATTGGAACCTGCCTTACGAGTAAAAAAAATCACATCCTGCCTGGAGTCTGAGCTGTAGATGGACATCCCCGTCCCCCACCGCCTTTGCTCGGTGCCTGCCCCTCCTGGGTATCATGATCAGATTTCCTCTTCACAGCAGAAGTTGTGCGTATCAAGTAACTGCAAAGCCAGTATTGTGCCAGCTCTTCCCTCCCAACTAGATTCTGAACCCCTTAATGTTGGGGATCATGTCCTTATGTCCTTCCCAGAACCTGGCAGACAACTGGGTGCTTAATAAACATGTCGAACTGTCAGATGTGCTGAATGTGCTCCTGTCCTCTTCTTCAGTGCTCCCCGCTTCTTCCTGGAGGCTGCCTCTGACCTTAATTGGAGCCTAGATCCAATGACGCACATGTTCTCTGCCCAGAGGGCACTCCTCCCTGTAGAAATTAGGGTTTTGAGCCTCTACATCAGAGAAGTTTCCCTTTGCAAACTTCATCAGCATCACCTGGAGAGCTTGTTAAAGCACAGATTGCAGGATCACCCCCAAAGTTTCTGATTAAGTAGGTCTGAGGTAGGACCCCAACCTTGCATTTCTGATGAGTTTGGATGCTGCTGGTCCAAGCAATGCAATTTGAGAACCACTGCTCTAGACTGTATCGATGATCTCATAGTTCTTTGCATCAAAAAGCCAGATTCTTAATGATCCCAATTCTGCTTACATAGCCAGGCCTCCTTTACATCACCTGAGGGGCATCTGCCCGGCCCCATCCCTCCGCCATGGGCCTGTGCTCTGGGAGTCAGACTGTGGGTCAGGCGCACACAATAATCATCTTTCACAGCATAGGATATTTTGAAATAAAAAGTGTTTTTTTAGGCTTAATGAAAACTCACTCCCCGTTCCACTCTCTCAGCGTCTGCGCTTCGATATCTTCATGAAAACAGAATCATTCATCGGGATCTCAAGCCGGAAAACATCGTCCTGCAGCAAGGAGAGCAGAGGGTGAGTGATCCCTCCTGGGACTTGGAGGGTCCTGGGGACCGGCTCGGGGAAGCTGCTCTGGTGGGGAAGAAACAAGCCTTGCATGTTTGTTTATGTCTGCATTCCCTTGAGGTTATATTTGCTTTGATTCTCTGGGAATGCTTTTTTATTTGAAGCAAAATTTGGCAAAAAGCTCTTTCTTTCAAATTGAAGCAAGTTTGAATGGATCACATTGTTAATTGGCCAAGTTGCAGGAATCTGATAAGGAAAAGAGTTTTTCCCTCCCAGCTCTAACCCCAAATCCTTGGGATTAGCACTTCTTAGAAAAAGACTTTTTTGTTTTCTGTTTGTTTGAAAGCATCCACTTTTGATGCTAATTTGGAAACCAGCTCTAAATTGGTTCTGGATGTGGCTGAGAAGAGGCTTTTGGAACTGCCCACAGAGCAGGGCCCAGCCTGCAGTTTCCCCAGAGCTCTCGGTGGCCCTGCTGTGCAGGTGTGGCAGTAGCCTTCCCAATGGGGCTTGGTGCTGTGCTTTTTCACAGCCTTGTTTTTTTTGCTGGGGGTGATGAGCAGCGGCTCAGCCGAGAGGAATGTAGTTGCCCAAGTGGGGTCACTTAATCTCTCTGATGCAGCTTCCGTCAGCATTCTAGGCTGACCCGCTACGGTCACGTGCTCACCTTTGTTTCAGTTCACCCTCCTTCTTGCCATTGCTTCTAAGAGTTGAGAACCAATTTATTTACTTCTGAGAAGGGACCGGCCTGGTCTTTCACATCCTGAAGTCCAAGTTTAACTATGTTGAGGGCCAGTGGTCTGTTAATGTTGGCTTTCCTTTGGTGATGGGTCACAGAGCAAGGAACGACATATCCCCTTTTTTTCCCAGCGTTTTTATAGCATATGTTTGTTTCCTTTTGCCCTAAATTTACCATGTTGAAGATGTCCTACTGTGTATTTGGTGGTTCTTAGGAAGTTAGGATTTAGTAACACCTCAGATAAGAAATATCCCCTGCTCTGTCAGCAAAAAATCAGAATCTGTATAGGAGTACGATGTATACTCACAATCCTCAACTTTCTCCTCTTCCCCTTTCTTTTCAGTTAATACACAAAATTATTGACCTAGGATATGCCAAGGAACTGGATCAGGGCAGTCTCTGTACTTCCTTTGTGGGGACCCTGCAGTACCTGGTAAGAAACAGGATTTACATGCTTGCTGATCAGTTTCTCTCCGGTGGCCATGTGTATGGGCTTCTCTGTATCTTTGCCTCCCAGCACCTAAGTCTTTCCAGCTCTGGATGTTTCCTAGATGTGCAGGAACTGTTGTAGGAGGTCAGAGCCATAATCTGGTCAAGTCAGCACTTTGCTGGCAGAGGCCCGGTGGAAGGATTATGGTCATCGTCTCTGATGTCAGAAGGGCTCTGCTACTGTGTCCTCACACAGATCCAGTAACACCTGTGCTTCAGGGTTTTGACTGAAGATAAAGAATTTAAATTAGATCCGTACTGCTCCATAGAGGCCACAGTTTCCATGAGGTGTCTTAGGGGCCACTGAGGAGGAGCTGATAGTTCTGAGCTCCCACCCTTTCTTTACAGTATTTGGTCTGAATATTGTGGTTCTATTTGAGTCATTCATTCACTCAAGAAGTAGTGATCCAGGGTAGCCTCTGGGCCAGGCACTGTGCTAGGAGCTGGCGAGGCATTGGGAAAGAAGACAAGCATTTCCCTGACCCTTAGGAGCTTAGAGTTTAGCAAGAAAGTAGGCATTACCCTAAAATTTATAACAATAACTCAGAAATTACAGTTGTGATAAGTGCTGCAAAGGAAAAGTGCAGGGTGTGACAAGAATATATATTAGGAAGACCTAGCCTAGTGTGGGACCTGAAGGATGAGTAGGTGAAAAGGGGCTGGAGGTAGGAGGAGGAAGAGGAAATCCTGGGCAAAGGGATAGTACATTGGGAGACCAGAAAGTATGGCTGGGACCTAGAGAAGAAGGAAGAGAGTATCTTGAGTTGAAACTGGAGAAAGAGGTAGAAGACAGATGATTCAGGGCCTTTTTGGCTGGGTTCAAGATTTTAGACTTTCTCCTGAAACCTCTGGAGAGACATCAAAGGGTTTTAAGTTAGAGAGGGATCAGGTTCACCTTTTGAAAAGCTCACTCTTGATAGGGTGGGAAAATGAATTTCACTGAACAAGAGTAAAATTATGGGCAAGTAGTAATGGGACACTGTGATCAGAAGTTCAGAGCTGATGGCAGCAGTGAGGACATAGAAACAGTTTCAGCCATGCGTACCAAGAGACATAGCAAGACTTGGAAACACAGTAGATTGCTTATGGATGATAACAACCACTAAAATGGTGACTGAATAAAGGAGCCTGCAGTTTAAAAGACAAAAATTTTTAAAAAAGGTTGAAAACCACTAGATTTGATGAGCTTAAATATCCCATTTAGTTCTTATATTAAAAAAAAAAAGGAAACTCTTTGAAGTCTTTCTGAGTGCATTTATACTTCCTACTGATCCCACCAACTAGGGGATGGGTTCCATCAGTTTATCACCCTCTCTAGGGGATAGAGGTTCAGAGTGGTGACTCATGGGGCGCTAGGATTCAGGCACCTGGGTCCATATGATGCAGTCACATAGGTCCTGCGGAGTGTCCTCTGGGATCCTCATCGACTCCGCAGCAGTTCAGTGGAGGGGGCACCCCATGCTCTGACCAGGATGCTCAGTGAGATCGTTTACTTGCAGGAGCCAAACTTCTGTGCATAACTGGACACAGAGATTGACTTGACCATCCCTCCATTCTTCCTCTTGGTTTGGACTCCTTGGCCCTTCCATAGTGTCACATCTCCAACCAGACTATGCACAGTCCTGTCCCCATGCCTTTGCTTGTGATGGTCCTTTCTGGAATGTCTCCTCTCAGACACTCATGTCCAGGGAGCCTTCTTCCAAGCCCGGGTGTGGCCCCACCTGCGCTTTGAAGCTTTCCTTGGTCACCCCAGCTCTCTCTACTTGGGCAGCAGTCATGCTTCTGGCTTCTTTCTTGCCTGATTGTAACTATTGCATTTCATTGCACACCACATATCATAAACCACATCAGTTTCGGAGATTTGGTTAGCATTAATGCGTGTGTTATGCATTTGGTGTGTACAGCTCAGTATCATCTTTCTCTGTTGTGTGTAGTCTATCTTCCCGTCTCTACACAGTGCCCAAGAGAAGGGTATATGATGTACTCTGATCTATCTAAAAGTACCCTTAGGGGTTCTTGAGTCAGCATCAGGAGTCAATGAGGTACAGAAAAATCTAGATAACACCACCTAAACACAGTCACCTCCTCACCCCTGAATGGACATGCCAGTATCTTCTGGATGGAGCTGGGAGAAGTGTGGGGTGTGATTAGAAGGGCTGGTTGCCTCCTCTCGCAGGGGCTCAGGTGTGTTTCCGCCTGCGTCGTTGCAGGCCCCAGAACTGCTGGAGCAGCAAAAGTACACAGTGACCGTCGACTACTGGAGCTTTGGCACCTTGGCTTTCGAGTGCATCACGGGCTTCCGGCCTTTCCTCCCCAACTGGCAGCCTGTGCAGTGGTGAGTGAGAGACCACGGCCCTGGGATAGGGGCCAGGAGAGTCTCCTGAAGCAGTGTGTCCCTCTGTCTTTGTCGTGTCACTTTACCTGTTTCCATCTCCCTGGGTGCTCCCAGGCTCAGCCTGAGACATCTGTGATCTGTCTCCAGAGAGAAAGTCCTGTCGGAGTCCAGCCTGTGGGCAGTTCAAGCTCTGAAAATCTAGGAAAGTAGGGCAGTTGTTAAGTATTAGCATCTTTAAATATGATGTGATATAAATGACATTCGCCCTACATTCAGTAGCAACAAGTCAGCACATTCACAGTTATGCAAATGTGTGTGCTTACCTGAAAAATCTGTGTATTAGTAAACAGATAAAGGTGTGTGCACAAGACAAATGGGAAATAGTTGTATGAAAATTTACTGTTGACAAATTTTACTACACCTGAATATAATTTTTTTATATTAAAAGTATAAGAAAGTGGCTTAAAATGTGAGCCAAATAAGTTACAAAGATTTTCTAGTAAAAAACCAAAGGATACAATTAAGTTTTTAAAATTACTCTATATTCTCTGACTCTCTTGATTTAAAAAATGTGTTGACCATAATATATTTATAAAAGTTAATCATTACGGACATGCGTAATTTAAAAATTAACATTCTCCTAATTAGGTTTCATTCAGAATTATTCCTTGAAAGGCCACACCCTAATTTAAACAATGCTACTGTCGCTCAAATTTCTTTTTTAATTTTCAGTTTTTAGTTTTTTGGAGCAGTCATAAATTCCCAAGGTTCAAACTGCAAAAAGTGTGAGAGAGTACACAGTGACAAGTCACCTTGACTAGTTTCCCAGCCACCTGGTTTCACACACATACAAGTGCATCGGCATGTGTTTGTGTGTTTGTTCATGAATGTGTTTCTCTCTCTCTTTTACATCAGAGGTGGCGTAGTAAGAACTCTGCCCTGTACATGCTTCTAAGGCAGTTTAACACCGTGAACATTTCCTTCCCTCCTTAGACACAACCACTGTGAACACTTTTGTGTGTCTCCAGGCTCTTCGGTGTGTGTTAGACTCCCCTCAAAACACAAATAAATCACGTACTTGCATAGAACCTGCTTTGCAAACTTATTATTGAAAATGCTTCATGTTGTCCCGTATTATTTGTGATGTCTGTTTGCTATTCTACAGAGTGCCCATGCTATAGCTCATTTAACTCACCCTCCATTGTTAGAAACGTGGGTGGTTTACAATTTTTACTTTGTAAAATAACACCAAGAATAACATCCTGGTAGGGAAGTCCTTATATAGGCACAGTCACTTTTCCCTTGGATAAAGTCCTAGAAATGGAACAAAGACAGTGCACGTTTTCAAAGGTTTTTGATGTGTATTAACAGAATGCTTAACAGAAAGGTTGCGTTAGTACCATTTCCTCCAGGAGTACACAAAGCTGTCCCTTTCACCCCGCCATTGCCAGCACTGGCTGTTGTCATTTCTCTACCTTTCTGGAACTAGTAAAAACAGAAGTTTTTTAAAAGCAGGTATTTACGTCACGAGAATATTTATTTATGAGAATAAGATGTAGCCTTTGAAATCTGTTCCAGAGAGTGGCGTTACACGATGGTAGCCCATTTCCATCAACCTTTATGCACCAGGTGTGGGAAGTGCAAAGATGCAGGAGGCCAGGGCCTTGCTCTTCGTGAGGAGTCTGGTGAAATGGCAAAGAATGCCCTCCTGTGGTGGCCTGTTTTAAAACAAGCAATGCTTGTTGATCTGCATAGGTTCTGAATATTGAGGAATTAGCTGGTTAATTTATAGTTACACTTTATACTGTAGCTATTATTAAGAAAACTTTATCTGTACAGCTGCAGTATTTTTAAATAATGAAGCAGTTACTGCATTTCTTCAGTTCAAATGTTGACCTTTTCGAGTATTATAACAAAATGAGGTAAAATCCATTAGAATTGGAAGAACAAGTGCTATCTGAAAGTACATTCCTAAAGGCTCAACATCTTCATAGTAAGTCTGTTGTCTGCAGAATTGGCTTCCTAGAACTCTCCTCATCGGGGCTGGAAGGCCAGGTGACCACTTTCAAATGGATTCCTCTGACGCCCAGTAAGGAGCTGTGTAGTGACCTAGTATGTGAGACGTGCCCGTCTTATCTGGTCTGTAATGCCTCAGACAACGCTTCTAAAATTTCACTTTCATCTCAGATGGCAGGTGGATAGTAATTTTAGGACAAATGTAATTTCAGCTTTATCATAGGATTATAAAGCTAATTTGCAACACATTTTAGGACCTAAGCAACAAGCATTTTATTTATTATGTCCTTTTATTTTTATAATTTTCCATTGACAGATTAACTTTTCTATTAGGGGATCATCCTCCCACTTGAATGTACTGACAAGGTCTTGGTGTACCTGACGTACAGCGGTCAGTTTTAGCCAGAGCTGTGACCCACCGGCCTCTGCCGTCCGCCAGCTCCTCTGGGTTTCCCGTGTGCCCCAGATCGGCCAGTTCACCCCTTACCAATGAGATGTGTTCGGATACTTTTATTTGAATTTCCTAGGTGTTTTTGGAAAGGAAAGCTTCAGACATTCAAACAGAGTAGAAAGAACACCAGACTTTGGATTTGAGTCCCCAGTTCTTCCACTCTCTGGTTGTATGACCTCGGGCAAATCACCTGATCCCTGTTTCCCTGCCAATGATAATGGACTGAAAACAATGTCTACCACATGGGGTTACCATGGTAAAGGAGGTGCTTGTTCAGTGTCAAAGTACTTGGTTATTTGTGAGGCCTAATTCAAATTACTGTCCTTTTCACCAAGAAGATTTTAAACCAGTTGGATTTAAAATTTCTTTCCTTTAAATACCATTTCAGATGCATTAATAAATTCTCTCAGTCAGGAAATGTAAACGCACACTTACCCCTAGAAGTAATGTTTAGCTGTATGCAGTTAGAGGGACGTGCCTGTGCTGTGCACGTTTCCTGTGCGTGTGAAATGTGCCGTAATCGTGCTTTGGAAGGACGACATTAGCGGCTCCAGGCGTGCAGGCAGCACTGACCGTTCTTGAACTCTCCAAGCAGCCTTCCTACCGGGGTGCACACGCACTGCCATTAGCTGAAAAGGTAGAATAGTGACCTGGGCATGTCCCGTCCAGTTGTAAAGCGACATATTACAAATGTAAAACGGCTCTCGTCTGTGAAGTGACTGCAGGGCTGTCATGAACGAGAACTCGTGTCTGCAGGCATTCCAAAGTCCGGCAGAAGAGTGAGATGGACATCGTGGTGTTTGAAGACTTGAATGGAGCAGTGAAATTTTCAAGCTCTTTACCCTACCCCAATAATCTTAACAGGTAAGGTACAGTGGCTTTTTTCTTCAGCAAATTTTTTCCTCTTTTTGAAATAGATGTCTGAGGTGACACCTGATGGCTTTTAGATAGGTAATCTGGATATCATCCTATAACTAAGAACTAGGCATAATCCACCTCAGTGTTAAACTTAGAATGGATTCCCACTCCTTGCCCCATCTAGAAATGATCTTTTCTAAATTCCCATAACAATGTCTCTGTACCTTCTATTACCCTCAGTAGCTTTGATCTTGTGTTACATTTGGTTTTGCATTGAGTTGCTCTCCTATTCAACTGTAAGTCTTTTAAAGGTAGGGAATTAAACTTTTTTCTCTTTGCACTCCTTATGTAGCCTACTAATACTGTGTCATAGCCAACAAATTAACCGTTGTAATTTGAACAGCATTATAATCTTATCCTAGAGCCAGAATATGAAGAGTAATAGTACAAAAGAAAGCTACCAGGCAGTCATACTATCCATGAGTACCATGGATAATAACTACCATGATATTTAGAGAATGGGGAGATGTATTGTATAGATTAGAGCTAATGTGGAATGACTTTGGGTGAGCTACAGCTTTATGGAAGGATCTGGAAAGATGTGCAGGACATGGTGAGATAAAGAGAAAGTTAAAAGGGTAAAGGCTGGGGGGAGCAAAGACACGTGTAGGGAATCAGCCAGTAGCTGTGGTGGCCTCGCAAAGGACTTTCTTGGAGGGGCAGTGAGAGGCCAGCTGCAACCTCATAGGAGGCAGGCTGTGGGGGGCCTGCAGGGCCAAGGGAAGGCGTATGAGACCACCAAAGGCCTTTGAGGGAGGTGATTAAAAAAATAAACGAATGTGCAGTACGGGGTCTAGATTGTGCGTGGAGACCATCTGGAGGTCAGGCACACCTTTGGAGTGCATTTAAAAGCGTGGGCAGTTGGAGACCAGCCTGTTGACCCATCTGTGGAGAAATCCCTGATTTGAAGGGGTGTTTTAGCAAATCAGGAGAGGTGATAAGCACCTGAGTAATTAATTTGGTTGGAAATATTCCCTTTTTCTCTCAGATTAATTGATTTTCAGTGATCATTTATTGGCTGCCATCTGTGTGTTTAATGGTGAAATGCATGCAAGGTGTGTGCTTTTCAGTTCGCACGTTAAGGCCACCTGAAATTCGAGTTAGAGGTGTCACCTCCTACACTGTGCTCCTCTTCTCAGCGTCCTGGCACAGCGACTGGAGAAGTGGCTGCAGCTGATGCTGATGTGGCACCCTCGACAAAGGGGCACTGATCCTGTGCACGGGCCCAACGGCTGCTTCAAGGCCCTGGATGGCATATTAAACCTAAAGGTGAGCACGGAGGCAACAGGTCAGGTCCCACGGGACACAGCAGTTCTTATGAGGAAGAAATGCTCCTTAAAAAACAGGTCATGAGCTGTCTGACCAGTGGGGGAATTTTGGCTGCTCCGAGAGTATCTCTGCATAAGGTAGAGGATAGAACCCCTGTGCTGACGGACATAGGCTATAAGATTGTAGCTATGGACAAATACGAATATTAAAGATTAGAGTATATATACCATGGCACTAGGGCTCCCATCCTCAAGCTAGGGAGCTATCCTTTGTGTGGCTGGGAAGTGTTGGGAGTGGCAGAGGATCCAGGCAAAGAGATGGGCATCTTAGAGTTGGGATTTTCCAGTAACATCTGGGTTGTGTTGCAGCTGGTTCATATCTTGAACATGGTCACAGGCACCATTCACACCTATCCAGTGTCAGAGGACGAGAGTCTACAGAGCTTAAAGACCAGAATCCAGCAGGACACAGGAATCCCCGAGGAGGACCAGGAGCTGCTGCAAGAAGCGGGTCTGGCGTTGATCCCCGACAAGCCTGCCACTCAGTGTATTTCAGACGGCAAGGTGAGCCCCTGGCTTCTTGCGGAACGCCCAGTTTTTTCCTGACTTTGTCGGTGGGGAAAATAATGACGGGTTCAGATTTTAGCTCTGCTTTATCATTTCCGTTCATCACACAGATACCTGCTTGGTTTTTTAAAGTGGGAATGGAAGGTCTCCTGTGTGACCTAGTAGGAGACACCAGTCATTCCACACTTGACTTGTTACTTTCCAGACCACTTAGAGTACCTTTATTTCACCTTTGTCATCAAAGTGATGCTTCATTTTTCCAAGTCAACCAAAACTATTCACGATGCACCCCTTGTGTACAAAAATGCTGACAATCATAGTAATGAAAGACATGGTCCCTGCCTTGCCCCCCGCCCCCTGCCAGCTGTTGAAGTTAGCATGTAAGAAACGATTCTTGGAGAGGAAAGGAGATAGAAAATGTCTAAGTTGCACCCAAAAGACAACCATAGAATAAAATAGAATGTGATAAGTCGTAAATAAGGTGTACATTGGGATAAACAAGTAAGGAACAGGAAAAGGAAGTAGGGGCAAGACAAGTGCCTAGTACTTGCTGGCTGAAGATGATGCTGTTGGTAAACAGAGGGAAACACTCCGAGGTCTCTTCGTTACTACATGGAAAAAGGAGGGGTTCGGTCCACAGGATCTCATTTCGCTCGTGTCGCTTTGCAGCTGAATGAGGGCCGCACCCTGGACATGGACCTCGTCTTTCTCTTTGACAACAGTAAAGTCACCTACGAGACCCAGATCTCTCCACGGCCCCAACCCGAAAGCGTCAGCTGTATCCGTAAGAACATCATTTCTTTTTTAAAATAATCACGTATAATGCTCCGAACCTGGTAGGAGAGAGAGACATGGGCCACGGGATAGGCGCCTACCACGGAGGGCAGCTCGCCCTGACCTCGGGGCAGCCTTCTTCTTTGCTAGGGGCATGCGAGGAATAGCACAGCTGACAAGGCGTATATTCCAACCTCCTAGCTAGAGCTTTAGACAGAGGACAGAGACTGCTGTCTGCAAGCCACTGACCTTGAATCAGATGGCCATTTTATTTACTTTTGAGTTTATTTATATTTTAATAGTTAATACATACATATGATACAAAAAATCAAAAGGTACAAGAGGATATACAGTGAAAAATAAGCCATCCTCCCTCCCCAGTTTCCCAGTCTCTTCCAGAGAAACTGCTGCTGTCAAGTTCTTGGGTGTACCTTCCAGGGGTATTCCACATGTGCATTTATAAGTTATATATATTCACTTTGTTACCCCCCCCCCAAAAAATGGTAGCATGCCATGTGTACTGTTCTGTACCTGCCTTTTTTACTTACTATATTTTGGAGATTTTTTTCCCCTTTTGGTGCATATAGAGCTGCCTATTTTTTTACCTGCCTCTGTAGCATTACATTGTTGTTTGTTAGATGGACATTTTAACCCTTCTCCCAGTCCTGTTCTCACACACACACACACACCCACACGCAGAATAAACAGATCAGAGGTCCAAAGGCTTAGAGATCTCCAGGCTTATTGCTTATTTAGTCATCTTCCAGTACTGCTGACTGAAGCTGCATTTTTAGAAAGCTTCATATGACCTTAAATATTGTGAGCATAGAGTATCTATTAAAAATATATGAGCCGCCCTGGCTGGTGTGGCTCAGTGCATTGAGCGTTGGTCTGTGAACTGAAAAGTCACCGGTTTGATTCCCAAAATCAGGGCACATGCCCAGGTTGTGAGCCAGGTCCCCGGTTGGGGGTGTGTGAGAGGGGCAACCGATCCCATGTATCTCTTGCACATCAATGTTTCTCTCCTTCTCTTTCTCCCTCCCTCCTCCTCTCTCTAAAAGTAAATAAGTAAAATATTTAAAAAAAATACAGGGTTTAACACAAATAACACCCCTTTTTTATTATAAAATCTTCTATTACAAAATCATGAGCATGTAATTCTGTAACAGAAGAATATCACACTCAATCACACCATAATGACATTTTAAGTGGAATGGTCAAATTAAAACTATATATTATTTCACCCATATTATTACCCCACCAACCACACTCAAGCAGGTATTACTTCTGCAAGACTCTATATGAGTCTGTGTATATATAACTGTCTCCTCATGATTCACAAATTGTTTCTTCAGATCAAAGCAACAGCTGTTTATTCACTAGTACATACTTTCATGCACACTGGTACAAAAATGTGTATGAGGCAGTAACGAGACATAGCACCCCAAAGAGTTATATAATAGCATAGTAGTTATGTAACTTCTAAAATTGTAAAAGCCAGCGATGTTGCAAGGCAGGATGTGGTTAATCATAGGGCGTTATTCTCTGACAATTGTATATGTCTCTGTTCCAGTTCAAGAGCCCAAGAGGAACCTGTCTTTCTTCCAGCTGCGGAAAGTATGGGGCCAGGTTTGGCACAGCATCCAAACCCTGAAGGAGGACTGTAACCGGCTGCAGCAGGGACAACGAGCTGCCATGTATTGTGCCAGGCGGTTTGGGGCTTATTTAAAATTGCTTGGTGGCTTTGGCCACAGGGTGGTGGTGGAGGCAAGGGCCCAGAAGAAACGGTTAGGAGAGACAAGAGGGAGACACTGGTTTGGGTGGGCAGGACGTGGCCAGCAGGGCTGGAGGGAGGCAGGCCCTTTCAGACCTGGCAGGCTGAGCGATGTGGGCACATGGAGCAGAAGTGTGAACTGAGGGCTGGGCTGACTGACGTGGGGGCGGAATTTGGAACGTGGAGGAGCTCATTGCAGTCTGGGTCAGCATCCCTCCCCGGCTGCCATGCTGGGGACTGGCTGCCTCTTCCTTGGGTTCTGACTGGTGTGGGTTATGGGCCCTTTATGTAGTAGTCGGCCTGATTCCCACTTTGGTGCAGGACCTCATGCATTGCTGAGGACAAGGAAGTTGTCTTTATGGTTTGAACTGGCTGCTCTTATAATAATTATAGCAGGGGTCTGCCTTGGCATTTGAGGCTGTTTTGTTATTATTGTACAGGAAATGGTATTTGGATCCCAAAGACACCCCAAGGTTCTGTTTCTTGCGGTCCCCGCAGGATGAATCTCCTGCGGAATAACAGCTGCCTCTCCAAGATGAAGAATTCCATGGCCTCCATGTCTCAGCAGCTCAAGGCCAAGTTGGATTTCTTTAAGACCAGCATCCAGATTGACCTGGAGAAGTATAGTGAGCAAACTGAGTTTGGGATCAGTGAGTGTACTCTTTTCAATGAGTTTGGAGAGACCATTTCATTCTTATTTTCTGTTCCTGAGGTTTCTTTTATCCCTTTATAATTGAGTTGCTTGTTTCTGTTTTGGTTTTGTGGTGTCTTTGTTTTGTTTTTCATTTTTTTCCCCCTACATTTTTTTTTCCAGCATCAGATAAACTGCTGCTGGCCTGGAGGGAAATGGAACAGGCCGTGGAGCTCTGTGGGCGGGTAGGACACTCATTTTAGGATTTTACCCTTACTGAAGAGGATGAGGCTTTTTTCTACCATTTTCCACTTTCTCTTCAACACTAGGCCTATCTTGTATGGGAAAACTCAAGTTTTCTTCGCCGTGCTCTGACTTTTACTAGAACTTGCTGGAAAGAGACTGGGAGAGTAAAAGGGGCCACTGAAAGGGACCGCACTGTGGCAGGTCTGGGAGCTACCCAGATGGACAGAGCTGGTCCAGATTTGAATGAGGAGCAAAGTGTGAAGTGTCCTTGGGGGGAAGCCTGGACCTCTTCCCGTTAGGAAGGGCCTCGGATGAATGATCAATACTCCATCTCGTCAAAGGTTTTTGCCTACTTTTGCTGGGACACTAAAGCCACAGGGGAGAAGAGGTCCAGGCAGAGAGTCTTAGGACAGTGTAACTCAAGTGCCACTGGAAAATGTGGATTAGGAAGGTGGAGAGGTGTTACTTAGTGAACCTCACACAGATTGAAGACCTTGGGCTCTGAGGGTTTTTCTTGGGCTTTTCTACCATTTTCTCCTGTGAACTTGGGCAAGGACCTTTGCCTCTGTGTTTTAGTGTTTGCTTCTGAAAATCAGTACTAAATGCATACTTAACGTTGAGCGTGTACAGACAACTCCCTAGTTAACCATAGAGACCGGTGAGTGCTCCACCCAGCACAGCACTCACTTACATAATCTGTAAAGGAAAGGAATCCAGGGCCCCACACGAGATGGCATTGGATAGACAAATTAAGAGAAGAGACAGGAATGAACATCGGTCATCCTATGTGTCAGGCACCATTCCGGATACCTTACATACTTACCTGACCCCCAGGCCAGCCCCATTAGAAGCCTATTTTATGGTGGGAAACTGCACAGCAAGGGTTAAGTAACTTGCCCAAGGGTCACACAGAAAGTGGTAGACCTGAGATCCAAACCTAGCTCTTTCTGACTCCGAAACCCACACTCCTTCTAGCCAGTCAGTTGAGAGTCTGTAGTGAGCCTGGAGGGTTTCCCCCAAAACCCTTGCATCTCAGAATGTTCCTCTTACGTCAGTTGACATTAGCATAGCTCTTCCACCAGGAGAATGAAGTGAAACATCTGGTGGAACGGATGATGGCACTGCAGACGGACATTGTGGACTTGCAGAGAAGCCCGATGGGTCGGAAGCAGGGCGGGACGCTGGACGACCTGTGAGTACCAGCTGGGCGGGGCGCACATGCTGTCCCCAACATACACACAGGCCAGAACTGGAGTTTCCACATGTGTGTTGGAATTGTGTGGTTATTAAGTAAGCTCATGGAACTGTTCTCCTGTAGACGTGCACCCTCCCCACCCCCAGTGAGTCATCTCTGCATGTTCCAGAAATGAGCAAGGACAGATCATCATCACTCTGAGCCTTAGTTTCCATATCTACAAGGTGGGGTGGGGACCCAAAAAACCCCGGAATTTGTTTATGAAAATTGTGTGTTATTCTTGCATGTTTAAACTTCAGTCACCTTCAAAGTACTCTCCATCTGATGCAGTACTCCTATCAAGATGTTTTTCTACTGCTCAGAACAGTTTTTGACCTTGTCAACTTTGATGCCTTTTAGTGCTTCTGCCGTTTTTTGTTTCACGTCTTCCACATTGGCAAAATGTTTCTCTCTGAGGTTTTTTCCATCTGGGAAACAAGAAAAAAGTTGTTTGGGGCAGGATCAGGTGAATGGGGGGTGCAGCATGGGGGTCATGCCATTTTTGGTCAAAAACTGCTGAACACTCACTCAGTGCAGTGTGAGCAGGTGCACTCATAAATCACCCATTATGAAACGGGCAAATGCAATCAAAGAGTCTTCAAAAAAAATTCACTGAAGCCGAACACAGCCTCTAACAACAATGCCAGCTGGTGCAGTGATACACATGGGTTCCTAGAACACTCACAAGGGGCCTATCCTCCGGAAGATGATTCCTGTTTTTGGCAGGGTCACCCCTTGTATTTAGTGGCCAAAAAAATTGTCTGACCTCCCAAAGTTGGGAGGATCAGTTCAGATAATGCATAGATCAGTAGTTTGTAAACTATAAAAGTTATTCTGCAAGGAGCCTTTCCCACAGCATCAGGCATCACTGTTCGTCCAGCCCACCCTGACCCAGGTGTAGCTCAAAGAGAAGGACAAGACTGGCAACTCTTAGAAGTTTGGACCTGGAAACTGTTCTTTTGAGGTATTTGTCAGGACTTCGCCTTGGCTCTAAGAGGACGCCTGGCCTGAAGGAAGTTGCACACAGCCCCCAGGGTGCAGAGTGGAGGGAGGCAGCGAGCACATCGGCCTCTCAGGAGCTCTCACTTGGGCTTAGCAGTATCCTCTGAGGCTTTTACCAAGATTCTCAGGACCAGGAGCCAGACTGTCAGAAATCTGATTGTTTGTATTCTGCATTTTCTTGAGTCATATGCACCTTCATTCTCCTCTAGTTTTCAAATGAAAGTCACCTCTGAAAATGTTAGCTAGTCTCACTGTGTTAAGGTGAAAAAGGGATAGGAGTTTGTGTCCACCTGGGCTCGCATTTCTAAGAGGGAGCTGTGTTCTCCTGGCTTGGGGCCAGGGATGGCACCCGGAAGCACTGCTGCAGAAGCCGAGGGGATAGGAATTCCATGGGACAGAGTGGAGACTCCTTTCCTTTAGGTCGTCTCCCCTGAAACTTTGGAGATGTTTGATAATGACCATTTCCTTATTATAGATAATCATCTATAATATCACCAGGAATAATCATTTTCCCCAATGAAGACATAGTGTCAGTCTTATTTCTAGAAATCAGCAACTCTGCTGGCAGGAATTAGCTTATTAATGCTTCAAATGTGCTAATTTGGCCTCAGATCTATACAGAACTTCTTCTTCATGTATTTCAGAGAAGAGCAAGCAAGGGAGCTTTACAGGAGACTCAGGGAAAAACCAAGAGGTGAGCGGGGTTTTACGTCTGCCTCGGGTCCCTTGTTGCCTCAGGTGTGAGGCCCTGGTCTCCATGCCTGCCCCCTGCAGCAACTGCGCACCTCCTTCCCTCTTTCCAGACCAACGGACTGAGGGTGACAGTCAGGAAATGGTGCGACTGCTGCTTCAGGCCATCCAAGCCTTTGAGAAGAAAGTGCGAGTGATTTATACACAGCTCAGGTATGAACCCCGACTTTGCCACTCCAGGGGGAATGTGGAAAAGCAGCAAGCCTTGTGAGGCCATTTCTTCACTCCACTCTGATGTGCTTACCCACCGGAAGAAAATTTTTATACAGCTGCCGAATGGACTCATAACTGCCAGGGATTATGTTCTCCTGCTTTCTCTACGCCAAATGCCACTGCATTTTGTCTTGTTTACTCTTTACAGTAAAACTGTGGTTTGCAAGCAGAAGGCTCTGGAATTGTTGCCCAAGGTGGAAGAGGTGGTGAGTTTAATGAACGAGGATGAGAAGACTGTTGTTCGGCTTCAGGAAAAGCGGCAGAAGGAGCTCTGGAATCTCCTGAAGATCGCGTGTGTGAGTGAGCCCCGTGGCCAGGCCTGCAGCCCTCTCCGGGCCTTCCTCCCTCTGCGCGCTGTCATCGCCGTGCAAGAGGGACCACAAACCCATTGATAACCGCTCAGCTGCTGCTGCTTGGCTTTCACTTCTTTGTGCCTTAGAGCGAGCAGTGGGGGGTGGAGTTAGGGCCTAGGCCCATTGTTTCTGTTTATGCATGTGTTCATTTCCTGTGGCCACTGTAATAACTTACCACAGCGTATTAGGTCAGAAGTCTGAAATCAAGGTGCTGGCAGGGTTAGGCTCCCTCTGAGGGCTCCAGCGGAGGATGCTTCCTTATCTCTTCCAGCTTCTGGTGGCCCCAGATGTTCCCTGGTGCACCACTCCGGTCTCTGCCTCTATGTTCTCATGGCCTTCTCTGTGTCTGTCTCCTGGGTGTCTCTTAGAAGAACACTTGTCACTGGGCTTCAGTCCCACCAAATTGTCTAGGATGATCTCATCTCAGGACCCTTAACTACATCAGCAAAGACCCTTTTCCAAAAAGCTCACATTTCCAAGTTTCTAGAATTAGGAATGGACAGATCTTTTGGGGGTCCCGCACTTAGCCCTCTACAGTGCATGGCAGCATGACATGGTGGGTCCTCATCTGCATGTGCTGAGTCTGTTCTAGTTCATACTTTCTGTGCCCATCACCTGTCTCATGTAGCTGTGAACACTGAATGTTGCTTAGAGGGAAAACATAACACAAAAAAGAAAGCTCAGGACAGAGAAGAGAAAAGAGCCAGGCAAAAGTGATGGAAACCAGAGCTGATGAGAGAGTGACCCTCACAGTGAAGGCTGCACAAAGCTGAAGAGATTGAAAAGAGAGCCATGGAGTCATTGATAGCCTTTAAGAGCAAAGAGGAGGCCTGGCTGGTGTGTCTCAGTGGATTGAGTGCTGGCCTGCGAACCAAAGGGTCACTGGTTTGATTTCCAGTTAGGGCACAGCCTGTGTTGCAGGTCAGGTCCCCAGCAGGGGGTGCACAAGAGGCAACCACACATTGATGCTTCTCTCTTTCTCCCTTCCTTCTATTCTGTCTAAAAATAAATAAATAAAATCTAAAAAAAAAAAAAGGCAGAGGAGAATGGGAATATAGTTGCTTAAGGTGGAAGCAGGATACAAGGATGGTGTTTTTTAAGATCATGGAAACTGGAGTATATTTACAAGCCTAGCAGGAGACAGTGTTCCGGGGATTCACAGCATCAAAGTGACAGGAGACAGTTTAGTCTCCAGTCTTGAGAACGATGGTGAGGTCAGTATCATGAGCTTGGCCTTGGGAAGGGGTGAATGACATTTTCTTCTGTAAGTAAGGAGGGAAAAAACGGAAGATTCAACGAGGCAGAGAATATTGAAGAGGGAAGCTGAGGTATTCACAAGCGATGGCCTGGTCTGCGTCCATTCACCCTTGATTGAGTGCTGACTGTATGTGCCAGGAGGGGCCTGAAAACTGGAGCTGCAGGAGGAAAAGTACGCATGGTGCCTGGCCTGACGAGCTCACAATCTGGTGAGGTGCCCAGACAGGGGAAGGAATGAGGACAGTCTAGGGCAGGAAGTGCCATACAGCAGCTGTAATAAGCACTAGCTGTGGCATGAATGCAGAGGGGGAATGCCAGCTTCAGTCTTAAGAGGTGAAGGGCCCACAGAAAACATTCACAAGGAGGTATTGTTTCACCTAAAGTGTCCGTAGGACGTAGGTGGGTGCCTAGGTGGAGATGAGGACATTCCAGGACAAAGACATTGCTCTGTCAAAGCCTGGAGGGAGGAGGTATCAGCAGGCTGGTGTGGTGCTGGGGAGGGCATCCCAGGGATGGCACTCGATAGGCAGACAAGGGCTAGCTCATTCAGGCCACACTTTATTTTAAAGAGATGGAGGAAACATTGCAGTATTTGTTTTTTCGTCTCATTGAAGGGAGTTAATTTCGGGAATGGGAGGATCCCATTAGGGTTTTAGAAAACTCACTCTGGTGGCAGCTGGAGAACAGATTTGAGGCTTTGGCAGACCCCACTGTCGAGCACGAGGGGCCACTCAGTGGGGCTGGAGTTGAGTAGTTCCTGTGTGCACAGGACAGGCCGGTAGCAGGGTGAGGAGCCGAACAGCACCATGGGGATCTCCTTCCTCACTTGCTGACCAAGGCAGAAGCGAAGGAGGTAGATGACTGGGCCTCTCCGAGGGTGATAATCAGCAGGGAAGATCCAGCAGAAAGACAAAGGGCAGGAAGACTAGGAGACTTGAATGGCTGGCTGAGGTTGGACCTTGACATTTGGCTGGAAGGGAAGATGTGGAGCCAGGACAGGTCCCACAGTTTGAGCGGCTGAGAGGGATGAAAAGCTGTGGGCTGCAGGGTGGGGAGGGGGTGAGGAGAGGGGTTAATGAGCAGCAGGTGAGGCCCACAGATGAAGGTGTGGTGAGGAGGAGGTGCTGAGAAGGTCAATCGTAGGTCGTGTCTGTGGGCTGTGGGTTTGAGCAGGTGCAAGTAGCTGGAGCAGGAGCCATCGGTTTAGCATCTTGGCTTCGATGCGGACTGGCTGCAGCAGCCTGGGAGTCAGAGTATTTTGGTTTTCTTCTCAGCGTCCACAGAGGGTGCAATTCACAGGAAGTCACTGACAACTTTTTTATGTGTCTTAGTCTTCTACTTGGAAAAGAGTAAAAACACCTCACTTTTCATTTCCGTATAAGAGTTCATTAAGCAATCAAATTTAATGAAATAAAGCCTACAAATACAGGCACTCAAATCTCCCTATACGGTGATTCCTCACCTATCGTGGGAGTTATGTTCCAGAGCCCCCCGCCACAGGTGAAAATCCTCGAAGTAGCGGCGTAATATGTATTTTGTTATTTATATATATTTTAAGGCTTTATAAACCTTTCCCACACTCCTATAAACCTTTCCCACTCTCTTATTAACCTTTCCCACACTCTTATAAACACTTCATATGCTCTTAAACCCTTTCTACACTCTTAAACCTACGTATTTTAACAACATAAAATTTTATATGGGTACTCACCAGTGAAGTATACAGTCGTCCTCGCTATATCACGGTTCACTTATTGCGGCTTCACTGTATCTCAAAGTATTATTATTATTCAGTGAAGCCTCAATAAGTGAGCCGCGATATAGCGAGGGACGACTGTATTTAGAATCTCTTATCAAAAAGTACACCTAATACAGAAATGTTTTCTAAACGGAAAGGCAAACTGCTGATTGTCATGGATAGAGGTGTTGACCGAGATCCTCTAGGAATAACATGTGTCTGATAACCAATTGTCCCATGGGAAAATACCATGATGTGAATGCAGGAGTTGACTTTTCCCTTTGCTCCAGAACTTGGTTGACTTCCTTTTCGGTCTGTGTTTCAGAGCAAGGTCCGTGGTCCTGTCAGTGGAAGCCCAGACAGCATGAATGCTTCTCGCCTCAGCCACTCTGGTCAGCTCATGTCTCAGCCTCCCACTGCCCCTGACTGCTTACCAGAGTCGGTCAGCAAAAGGTACGTCCGTCGTGGTTAACAGCCCGGTGTAACACTCAAGGGCGCGTCAGCAGGTCCTGCTGGGGAAGTGGATGTTTATCGCTGATAGGCCGTTTCGCCTGTCTAATGGTTTTGTGCATGTTCTCCTTTGTGCTTGTTACCCATGGTGGCACTGCGGGCACAAACGCCTCCTAGTGCCTTGGGAGTCAGCATATCTCAGTAACCAAAATTTTCTTGTGTGAGGGTTGGATTACTAATTGCTCAATGAGAATGTTGAAAAGTGCTAGTCAGTCACAGGCTGTCCTGTAGTCTATCAGTCACTCTCTGGTCTTCAAAACCAGATTCCCCCCTGCCCCCCAGTCACCTGCCTTCTCCCTCTCACACCACCACCACTTTGAGTTACCAAATTACTGTTTTCCTCCCATTGCCTCTCATCACCTCCCATTCATCCCTTCCTCTCCTCTCCTGTCACCTGTACCGCTGCTGCAGAGGTGGTGAACAGAGCACTTCAGCCCCTTCTGGCAAGGCTTTCAGCCTCCCTGCCTCCTGCCTGGTTCTGTCTCCAAGCCCTCTCTGGTCAAATTAGTCCTCACAAAATTCCATTTTGATCAAGTTACTCCTTGGCCAGTAACTTGTAATGGTTTCCTTCTCCCTAGAGGATCCATCCTGAGTTTTTTCAGACATTCTCGGCCCCTCAGAGCAGCTCAGGGGGATCCACTGTGCCCACACAAACTCCTTGCGCCAGCCCAGTGGTTCCTCAAGTCTGGTTCAGACCGCAGCATTAGCAGCATCTTGTTAGAGATGCAGATTCTGCTTCAGAAGCTCAGTGGTGGGGCACAGCTGTCAGGATTAAGAAGCCCAGGCTGGTTCTGACGCATGCTCAAGTTCAAGAACTTCCTGGAGACGGTCCTCCCATCTGGAGGGCACATCTGCTTCCCACCCCCTCTAAAGCCCTGACCACCAGAGCACACAGGGGTCACTCTCTTCTTGGACCTTCTGTGGGGGGATTTTGTGTTTAATTCAGTCTCACACCCATTAACTCAACACGTTCTATGTGCCACGCCCTAGACACTGGAGAAGAAGTCAGTTCCTGTAGGCAAGTCTATAGACAGAGCAAACAGACTAATGGTTGCCTGGGGCAGGTGGGGAGAGGGAATGGGAAGTGGTTGCCAGTGGGTACAGGATTGCTTTTTGGGTGATGAAAATGTTCCAAGACTACATGATTTGGATGGTCACACAACTCTGTAAATATCCTGAGCCATCAAAGTACACTTTAACTGGGCGAACTTTATGGTATGTTATTTTATCTCAATAAAGTTGTTTTAAAAAGTCCTGTTCCAGTATTTGGGGAGTTCATAGCCTGTAGTGGTTTGGTACTTAATCACATATGGCCTTAGGTTCTCGATTCCCTCCCCAACCTACTGTGGGGTCCCTGAGGATAATGCCTGGGTCCTGTGCCTCCCACGTTGTCCTCTGGAGCCGGCACCGAGCCTTGAACCTAGTCAGTAGTCCTGGAGATGAGACTAAGCAGAAAGGTGCCCTGTGTTCCTTCCATCAGAGTGCCACACCTTGCAAGGTGAGAGGACACTGCTTTCCGGGATTTGTCCTGTTCCCTCCAGTAATAACGGAAAGATCTGGAAAAGTTATCCTGGGAGCACAGGTCATAGAGCTGCGATTAGAAAAGGCGGGTGGCCTGTTACACTCTCCCCTGTCTCCCCGTGGCCCGTTCTTAACAGGACACGTGCATGGTGGCCACGGAAGGGGGAGAGCACAAGTGAAATGAAACCAGCTTCCAGACCTTGCTTTTCGTCGGATCTCAAGGGACTGTGGAGACCTGGTGAAACTGCTTGGTCTCTCTCTATTTCTTGCCATTTCAAAAATTAGAAAACAGGTGATTTGGGAGTTATCTTTAGATTTTGGCAGTTTGGAAAGAATTAATAAATTCAGCTGTCTAGTTAAGTCCAAAAGAGCTCTTTTACTTTTAACCTTTTTATTAAGCAGGGGTTGGTTTGCTTTCCCACACCATGACAGGTAACGCCAGATTCGGGCTTCCAAAGAGTGCTTCCCTGGAGGCGTGAGGTCACTCGCTCACAACATGGTGCTTTAAGACACTCGGCACCAAAATAATTCTCACTCAGTTTTTAAAACCTTGTTAAAACTTCTTTAGCATATTTTAAAACAGTATCATCTCTGAAAAAATAATGCTGACCACTCTCTAATAACTTGATCCTTTCCTTTAGTGACGCACTGGTGGCTGAAGCACACACTCTCTGCACCCAGCTAGAAAGCGCAATGCAAGACACCATGAAAGACCAGGACCAGAGTTTACGGGTAATGGCCTGTGTGAACCCCAGCTATTCCATGTCCCTTCTACAGCAGATGAGAAAAAGAAAATGGAAAGGCATTGTTTCCTTGATCTCAGTATACATGCAGGGGGTTCTAGTGCAGTTGACCCTTAAGCAATGCAGGGGTTGGGGTACTAACCCCTGCACAGTCAAAAATCCACGTGTAACTTTTGACTTGCCAAACTTAACTATAAATAGCCTACTGTTGACTTCACTGATAACACAATTAACACATATTTTGTGTATGTATTAATACTGTATTCTTCATAGTAAAGTAAGCTAGAGAAAGGAAAATATTAAGAAAATCATAAGGAAGAGAAAATACATTTACTGTATTTATTGGAAAAAATCACATACAAGTATACCTGCGTAGTTCAAACTGTGTTGTTCAAGGGTCAGCTGTACATATTTATTATTATTCATCATCAAAATAATGCTCACATTATGAAATGGGCACAAGTACTTTACGTGCATTACGTCATTTAATCCTTACAACATTTGGCAATGAAGAAGGTAATATTATTCCGAAAAGACCTGCCCTGCTGCCCCCGCACCCCCACCCCCAGCAACTTTTGCTCCATTGCCGAGCATTTATGTGTTGTGGGTGCTGTGCTGGCTTTCAGGGACAAAGCAAGAACCTGTCATGGCCCAGCTTCTCAGGGACTCAGAGCTTAGCAGTAGGTAGTACTGGTTATAGGGAAACTAACCTAAAGAAAACCAGTCGAGATATAGGTGCATTAAGGCAGAGCTGCCCTGGCCTGGTGGCTCAGTTGGTTGGGGCATTGTCCCATGCACCCAACAGGTTGCGGGGTCCATCCCTGTCAGAGCGTGTACATGAGGCAGCCAGTCGATGTTGCTCTCTCACATCCATGTTTCTCTTTCTCTCTCTTCCTTCCTCTCTCTGAAGTCAATAAAACAAATCCTCGGGCGAGGATTAAAAAAAGACAAAACCAACATTACGGTGAGGATCCTAAATCATTCCCTTAGACCTTTACAGGGCCTCTTCTCGCCAGTACAATGACCTGCTAGCCTCCCCCGTAATTTCTTAGTTTTCAGAAGGATCAGAGGGGATACCATTAATTGTGATGATATGGTATTTATTCAAGTGTCATTCTCTGGTTTGGTGGCTTTCTGTACCTGTTGTTGCTGCTCTTCCTCCTCATGGGACTGTATATTTAATCCTTTCATTGTTAATTTGCATTTCTACCAGAGGAAGAGGACGTCTTTAATTAGAGTACTTCCCCTGGTGAGGTTGGAAATCAATAACTGAGATTTGCTTTGCTCCTAGATTATGATGTACTCCTATAGCCACAGGGCCTTTGCTTATGATTTTGCTCCACCTGGAATGCTTTTCATACTACCTACCCACAGTAGGTGTAAATAAATGCCATGAGTACAAGTAATACTAAAATTGCCTTTCCAGTTTCCATAGTCCAGGAATCTCAGGGACTGTAAGCCAGTCCAAAGAAAAGATCCTCTGTGGTTTTGAATATGTCCCTTTAGCTCAAGGGTACCCTGCAATAATAAGACTTATTAATGAGAGGGTTTATATTTCCTTCTACATTGTGTTGGTTGCCTCCCAGAGAAGAAAAACAGCCTGAGGTGTATTGGTGGCTGCTGTATTTTTAACCTGCCATTTGTCTTTCAGTCTCTAGACTGGAGCTGGTTGCAGACGGAGGAAGAAGAGCAGAATAGCTTGGAGCAGGCCTCATGACTGTGTGTGTGGCCTTGACCACCTGATGGGGCTGCCTGGCCTGAGGCCCTCCCACAGCGGTCCCTGCTATACAGATGTCTTTGGCACCCAGCATCTTTGGCACGCAGATGGAGACCTTCACACTTGTCCCACAGTTGTGGTGTTGACTGTGAACCAAGGGTGTGGCCCTCTGTGGGCACTGCCGACAGCTTGTCCGTACACTGGAAGTCCTCCATCCCAGAGGCCCAGCAAACATGGATGCCAGGCATGAGCATTCGGGAGATTAAACCACTAGCAACTACTTCCTCTTCTCTGAAAAAAGTGCTCAAGTACAGTTACACAAAGACCACTGGACAAATGTCTAAAGTGAATTTTTCGGGACATAGTACGAACAGCACTTGGTGCCAGCCTGTCTTCTCTGGAGCCCTCCTAATCTCCAGAGGATTTGGCTTCTCTTGAACAGATTTTTAAGTCATGCATTTGGCCTGGCCCCATCCTTCCTCTCCCATTTTTTCATTTTATGGCTGCTAAAATTGTCCTTTTACTTACACGTTGGTTATTATTCTCCCTTTGGCAAGGTTGTGAATGCAAGCTCCCTGTCTGTAGTCCTTTCAGCCTCGGAGTGACTCACTAGAACCAGGATGGAGGAGCAGCTCCCTTCTTTTAGTTCCCAAAGATGACTTGGGAGTGAGTTGTCATGCAGAAGAAGGAAAGGAGAAAAGGTTACCTGTCACCACTGGCCTGCTGACCACAATGCTCACACCTCCTGTCCTTGCTCAGTCGCGTCGTGTGTGGTGGTAGGGGGACAGGGAGTCCCTGCCCCTCATATCATCTAGCAGAATTAAATTGTTTTATTTAAAAACTCGTTTCTGTATCTTCTAATATGACTCAAACACTCATAGTGGGTTTCACAATCTACTTTTATAGTGCCTTCGGTTATGACTTATGAACTCATAATCCAACTTAAATTTTATAAGATGGAATAGTGCCTTTACCAAACAGTGCTGTAGCACTAGGACTGCCTCTTTGACATTTCATAAAACTTTACATAAAAGCAGGAAAGCAAAACAAGTTCAGATGATGACAGAAATGAGTTTGGTTAGAGAATAAAGTTGGAATAGAAGAGTTTCACAAAATGGCTTCCATGGAAATACTACAGAAGGGTTTCATGGTCAAGTAAGTTTTGGAAATATTTCATGTTTTAATTGCCTCTTAGAGCTACATTGTACACTGGTATATTAAAGTAAACAGGTCTTTGAATAACATTTCATTCAATGTCATTTCACTACAATGTTGATGAGATACTATAGGAACTTAACTCTTGTTTGTATGAATTATCCTATGGTAAAATTGGTTTCATTATATATCCTTTTGCTTAAAGTTGCAGAACCTATTGACAATATTTTGTTACTGTCACAATTTGTTGAAATGGTGACATATCTTAAGGTTGAGCAACTTAACTATCTAAGGTTGAGCAAGAACTGTTGAGCAAACAGTTCTTGGTTTACCCAGAACTTTCCTGGTTTTAGCCCATAAAGTTCTGTATCCCAGTAAACTCAGTTCCTGCCAACCTGGGATGATTAGCCATTCTACATCATGATGTGTCCAAATCCTGTGAAATTTGAAGCATTTCAGCAAAATTACAATTTAGGATATTCAACAAGTACTTATTGAGCACCTCTGTATGGCAAACAAAAATTAATTCCTTACTTTCATGGAGCTTACATTGGTGGGAAGGTGGGTAGAACAAGCAGTAGATAATAGACAAATAACATGTGTAAGTGTCAAATAGTTTCAATGCTATGAAGAAAGTGAAACAGTAATGGGTAGAGAGTGTTAATAAGTCTTGTTCAGGAATGTGACAAGGATGTGACTACTGGACTGAGGTTTGGATGGTGAGAAGGCAGCCAGGCAAAGGCCTGAGCAATGTTGGAAGAGCCCTGGAGTGGGTACGTGTGTGCGGTAAATCCTGATACATACGAAACGGAAAAGTCAGAACTGGGAGAGATGGTAGGGGTTAGGTTACATTAAGCCTTGTAGGCCATGGAAAGTAGTGTGGATTTTATTCTAAGTGTAACAAGAGGGTATTTAAGCAAATGAATGACATTTTCTGATATGCATTTTTAAAAAAACCACTCTTGTCCTACTTGGAACAAGAGGAGAAGCAGGAAGCCCACTGAGGAGGTTACGGCAGTAGCTGGGGAGTGAGATCACATAGAGTGCACTAGGGTAGGGGCAGTAGAAGTGCTGAGAGGTAATCCAGTTGAGAATGTATATTCTGGAGACAGATCAGACAAGACTTGCTGACAGACTGGATGTGCAGTGTGAAAAGAGTAATTGTGACGCCTAGGGTTTTTGTCTGATGGCAGGGTGGATTAAAGTATCATTAACTAAAAAGGAACCAGTCAAATGAGAGATGATATTTGCAAACATTAGCTCTGACAAGGGGTTAATGTCCAAAGAACTCATATAACTGAACACCAAACAGTCCAATTTAAAAAAGTGGGCAGAGAACCTGAACAGACACTTCTCCCAAGAAGACATACAAATGGCCAACAGATACATGAAAAGATGCTCCATTTTGCTAGCTATTAGGGAAATGCAAATCAAAACTACAATAAGATACCACCTCACACCTATTAGAATGGCTACTATCAGCAAGACAAGTGACAAGGGTTGGAGATGTGGGCAAAAAGGTACCCTCATTCACTGCTGGAAGTGGCTGAATGGTACAGCCACTATGGAAAACAGTATGGCATCCCTCAAAAAATTAAGAATAGAGTTACCATATGATCCAGCAATCCCTTTTCTGGCTATCTACTCAAAAAACTTGAAAACATTTATTTGCAAAGACATATGCTCCCCTATGTTCACTGCAGCATTATTCACAGGGGCCAAGACACGGAAACAACCAAAGTGTCCTTTGACAGATGATTGGATAAAAATGTGGTACATTTTTACTATGGAATACTACTCAGCCATAAAGAAAGATAAAATACTGTCCTTCGTGACAACATGGATAGACATTGAGAATATTATGCTAAATAAGTCAGAAAAAGCTAAGAACCACAATTTCTCTCATATATGGGATATAAAACTGAAACTCACAGACACAACAGTATTGTTACCAGAGGGAAGGAGGTGGAGGGTAGTAAAGAGTAAAGGGGGCCAAATATATGATGATGGAATATGATTTGTCTTTGGGTGGTGGGCACACACACAATATACATTTGAAACCAATGTCACCCCAATAAACTTTAAAAAGTGTCATTAACTGAGATGGGGAAAAGTTAAGGAGAAGCTAGTGAGTGGAGCAAGAATGGAGTTCTGTGGGACATTTTATCTTTGAGATGCCTACTGTGGACAATTAGAGATAGCCAGTAGGCAGTTTGATACATGGTACTAGAGCTCAAGAGGGATCAAGGCTAGAAATACAAATTTAGGAAACTACAAGCTAGACATGGTATTTAAACAGGTGAAACTGGACAAGGTGGAAAAGCTGGTTAGATCAAGGCCAGAGGCACTTTCCCACAGAGGTTGGAGAATGGAGGAGGAACTGGGAACCAATACAAAAAAAAACAAACTTGAGGAGTGGCTACTACAGAAGGGTAAGGAAGAGGGAAAATGCAGAGCATACACTATTTTAGAAGCCAATCGAAAACATTTCAAGAAGAGAGTGGTTAAGTGTTGGGAACCACCCTGCCTGGTTTCAGAAGCTGTAATCCCCCATGGCTAAGGCTGAGTAAAGGACCTTGTGACCACAAGCCACTTAGGAGACAAAGCTTATCTTCCTTGTAGGGGCACCACCTCTGCCTCCTTCCTCTTCACCCTGCTTGGCTCCTCGGTGGATGACTTGTCAGCCAATGATGGGTAAGATTCCTCAAAAGAGGGATGACCTAAGACAGGCATGGTTGCGAAGGGGCCCTCAGGGAAGGACTTGGGGAGCTACAGAGTAAGGGGGTGATGGATTCTCACCCCTCGGCTTTGATATAGCCTGAATCCTCATTCTGTCTGCAAGAAGTCTCCTAATCTCTTGGCTGCCTTACTTCCCCTGCCTGACTTAAGCCTGAAACAATGCAGGAGGGTGGTGCAGCCCTGTGGTGGAAAGAGAAGGTTCCCTAGGGCATCAGGCCTAAAAAAGAATGCATAAAATCCTATAAAACCTACTTTGCTAATACCCTCAATTTAAATAAGGGTCCCAGCAGGAAGGGAGTTTGTTCCTCAAAGTTTTATGCCCTTGAATTATCTGACCCTGACTCAGAATAAGCCCTCAGAGTTCTTTGAATGTTATCTATTGTTTAAATCATTTCTGCCCGACAATGATTGATGAGCTTTACATATACACCCTGTATTCCTATGCAAATTGAACCCAATAGAAGCTTGTCAAGGCAAGGGTCGAGGCACTCTCCCCTTGAGAGAGTGGCCGCGCCATTCCTTTTCCTCCACAGGACTCAGTCGTCCGTGTGAATTTGTCTCATCTCACCCACAATGCCGCAGACCCCAGGAGCCGGGATTCCCATCAGTTAGATGGATCAGATGTTAATGGTTGATCCAAAAAGAAAAGGACAGAGAATTGATTATCTCCCTTGGGTTTTCTGGCACTGGTTCCATTGTTTGTTTGTTTTTTTAAGTTGGCATGACACTCATATAAAAAATGATCCCACAATTTCCCAAAGTTGTAACATTCATTTTTCAGAGATAAATAAAAACTTTAATGAAGAATGGTCATTCTTCAGAACAAAATAATATGAATATAGCCTGGAATAGAGATGGATAGGAAAAACAACAAAAACAACTAAGATCCACTTTTTTTTAAAAAATCTTTAAACATTTTATTAAACAACAGCTACTTTGGAAACTAAAGACACTTAAGCACTAATCTATTCATAGAGTTTCTTCACAATTAAAGAAGTTGACATCAAATGGACACAAAATCCTACAGAAGACCCATATATTTTAAAAATCCATTTGTAGAAAGCAGGTCAGATGGATTCCAAGACCTCCTGAATGTAGGAAGCAACATAAAGCATTCTGCTGGGGCATAAAGGCAGGAACCAGTCCCTGCAGTCAAGAAAATTTTTTGGCCTCTGGTCTAAATACTTGCCTCTAGCCTGGGTTCAAAGAAAGGTCCTGATCATTTGAACTGGTTGTCAATCAATGTCCCCTTCATCTTTGCTTTTTTGGCTTCCAGTTCAGCCATCTCTTGCAGCTGCCTTTTGCTCATGCCTTTGCGCTCTAGCTGTTTTTCAATCACTTTGGCATTCTGTGCATATGAGTCAGCAACTTCCCTAGCCTCAATCTCCTCTTCCTCTTCATCAATAGTAGACACAGTGACAGAGCTGAACTTGCCCATGTCTTTGGTCCGTTTGGTCACCATCACCTTCTTAGGAGGCTCTTGCTTCTGAGTATATATATTCATTTTCCCAAAACCCTGGCCGAACTTGACTACTGCTCCATCCACAATGAAGGTCACAGGAGCATTCTTTGGCTGGGACTGGTAGAAGAGTGGCAGTCCACACTTTACACATTTCTTCCTGTACTGACGTTCAATGCCTTCGGGCCTGCGAACATACATAGTCTCCTGGTCCTCTGTGTTACAAAACTTGTGGGCATGTTTGGCAGCATCAATCACCCGGGACCGATCCCGGGGTCTCATGGGCAATTTCTCCAACTGACAGTCCAGTACCAGAACCATCTGGCCACACAAACAGTAGTAGATGTGGAGGGGCTTCTCGCTGTCCTCATATTCCTCCCGGTCCCGCGTGTAGGAGCAGACAACGGACCTGGACACAATTTTAGGCATAGTTCATAGGGTAAGCCCACAATCTCAACACTAAAATAAGGAGTCACGCAGAAATCCAGATGACTCACTTCTAATTGAAGGTGAGAATCAAAGAGTGAAGAAGCTTCAGAATAAAGGTAAAAGGCAATGGATAAGTAGCAAATACAAATATTTACAAAAACCATACAAATACAGTGTACAGAAAGGGTCGGGAGTAACATATTAAAAATCTAGTAAATAGACAAATACCCCATTAGAAAAATGAACAAAGGATATAATAGGAAATTCACAAAAGAAATACAACTGTCCAATACCTGTAACTTAAGATGCACACTGATACTGTAAACACAAAAAAACACAAGCAGAACCTAATCAAAGAAACTATACCTAAAGCATTATTCCACTATTAAAATATAATGGGAATTTTAAATGAACTGGAATCAAAGACTTGGAAATGTATGTCCCAAAATATTAACAGTAATTAAGATGGATGGCAAGATGTTCATTGATTTTAATTTTCTTTTCTCCTTTTATACTTTTCCCGATTTTTCTACAGCCAATCATGTATCACTTTGTAATAAGCTTTTAATTTTATTTACAAAGCAATAGCCTGGAATGTGGCAATTTAATATGAACCCCAGGAATTAACACGGAAAATATTGCTGATGTTACATTTTCATTTCTCAAGCAGAACTAAGTTTCTTAGATATAGGTCAACATGTTGTAACAACAGCTTAGGTTAAGTACTTATCTCTTTCTAGTGGCTTTTTCACTTTGGCCCCCACCACAAAAGGCAGAAGAATAAAAAATGTTTCACATAGGAGGTTTTCCTATTATCGTCGTATTTCATTCCGGACTCCTGCTTCCCGTAGTACAGGAGTACGCCAGCGCACTGTGGACTGCACTATATTCTTACATCAAGTTTTGACAGTACGTATGACCCTGGTGTTGCCTCAAATCACATTTTAAATACGTCACGAATTCAATAAATAATTATTGAATTATTGTGCACACAAAATGTGCGCAGTCTTCAGTATTCCTCTCCCATCCCACTACCTTATAGACCCTACCGTCTTAAGTTTGACTTCAGCGTCAAAAACCGGGCTCCAATTTTTCCCCTTTTAGGGAGAGGATTTCAGAGCAACGTACTGGGCAAACAGATACGTCTTAGGTTAGGAATCCAGGTCTTCCTGACCCCACTGGGATGCAGTTCTGAGTGTCCACCTTCCTCCTGCCAAATTCAAATTCCAGTCTTCTCCACCGTCCCGGTTAGGTTCTCACGTCTCACAAACGGAAGTAGCGCGGTCCCAGCCCCGCGCCGGCACCGCCTCCTATCGTGACGTCACCAGACGCGCCGTGCGCCGTGCGCCGCGCCCCCTGTCAGAGGCAGCCATTGTTCAGCGGGTCGCACCGGCTGTTCAGCAGCCGGGCAGGTCCTACTCCTCCTCTCCGAGTCCCTGCCGCTCCTTAAAGCTCGGAGAGGAGGGCCAGTCCCTGGGTCTGTGCACTCTGAGGTTCTCGGGTGAAAGCCACCATGAGCAAACGGAAAGCGCCACAGGAGACTCTCAACAGGGGAATCACCGACATGCTCACAGGTGAGCACCGCACCGGGGGCCGCTGGCTTTCTTCTCCCCACCTCCCCCCCCCACCCCCCCGCATTGCTTTCATTCCCTTCTGTCCCGTCCCGACAGCCCAGTGGATGGGACCGGCCCCTCGCAGCGAGTAGTCTCCCTTGCGGGTCTTCTTTCCGCCCCCGTGGCCAGTGACATTGTCAGCACTGCTGGGGACTCTGTCACCGCTTGAGCTGCCTTTGGTCTGGGCCGTGTAGAAGTGGGGCGTCACCGTCCTTTAAGAGGCAGTTTAGTCCCCTTACGGGAAACTCAGTTCTTGTTTGCTTACTCGTGGTTCTTGTTCACCCGAGCCTCTTGTTACCTTTTCAGAACTCGCAAACTTTGAGAAGAACGTGAACCAAGCGATCCACAAATACAATGCTTACAGGTGGGACGATGCAGCAATATCTGGGAGCATGCGTTTTAGGATGTGTGGCAATTAAAAGGGTTGAGGGGGCCAGTGGATCTTTGGACTATCTGCAAGAGGAAAAAAAAAAAAAAGCAAGAACCAAGGGCATTGCCTCTGTGGGGGTACCTTACTGCAATCCTTCTGGGAGACCATGGGCAGAGCTCTGCAGGATCAATTCTGATCAATTCCCAATTCTGACTGAAAATAGACTGATTTTCTCTCATCAAACGTTAATCACTGCAAATACAGTTTGATTTTAAGCCATAACAAAAGACAGTGGATGAGGTCTGCTGTGAAATAGGTGTGGTTCGAGGAATCACATTTTTTCATGTGATTTGTCTGTATCTTATCCTGTCACCTCTTTGGATCCCATCCTTTTTCATGTCACCAGGGACTTATCCTAGACCTTATTCCCACATCAACCTGCTTCTGATCTTCAGCTTATAAACTTGTCCAAATCCCTCAGCTCCTAAAAGGGAAAACAAAACAATCTTCTAAACTTCCCCTTTCCTCCACTTTACAGTTAACTTTCTTAGATTATTCAAGAAAGTTAAGTTCCTTGCCTGGACTTCCTAATTCTTAGTCATTTCTTTTCTCATTGCAGTAAAATTTCCATTCTACCATTCCTCTGAAAATGCTCTCACCTACACCTCATCTTATTGGGCTCTCTGACATTCACTACTAGCTCATTCCATTCACATCTTACCCCTGACTTCAGTGATGGCACACCTTCTGTTCTTTACCTCTTCTGTCCTACTCTTTAATGTTGGTAGTTCCCAAAGGTCTGCCCTTCACTCTCTTCTCTCACTCTCATACTTTGCCTGACAATCTTACTGTTCTAGGTAGCTTTGGATACTGGGATATCAACGACTCCAAATCTAACTGGGCTTTTCTCCAGATTTTTAGGTCTCTATGCCCTTTATCTTTACCTTTTCAAAACTAAACTTTCTCCTTCCCAACCAGCCAGCATAATTCAAAAATTTCTCCTTTACCTCCTATGACTTTCTTTGTAGTAATTGTACTATCATCCATGCATTTGATGATCTAGGAATCAGAGATTTAACCATATAACTTAAGTCATAGTAGTTTTCAAAAAGAAAATATTTAGTCTTAAACAAACCTATCAAGGATAAGTGAGGGGAAGAACAATCTAGAGATAGGACTGATAATGTGCCAAGGCATTGAAACATGAAGGGGGATAGCATTTTCTAGTGGGTCAGAAATTTGGTTTGCTTAAAGGTTATGGTCTGAGTGGGAAATAAACCTGGAAATGCAAGTAACACCCCTGTATGCTCCTCCCTTTCCCGATACACATTTCTCTTGATTGTGGCCAAAATATTCTTTTGAAAATAGTTATGTTATCTTGTCACTCTTCCATGTCAAGTAATTAAATATTTCTTCTTTACCTGGATAGAGCCTAAATGCATTGTGGCATACAAAAGGTCTTTCAAAATCTAATTCTTCCTTTTCAGGCTTTGCCCCATAGTGCCAGTTACCTGGAATTACTTGCCTTTACTGAAACAATTCCCTTCGCAAACTGCCCTCAACCTACCTTTCCAGACTCATCATTAGTATTATGTTAATAGATAAGTTGAAATTCTAGTCTAAAGATTTATATGTGCTATACAGAATGAAAGCCAAGACTTCAAAGACCATCCAATATTTATGCTCTAGACTTAGATATATTATGGCTGTTTATCAGCATCAACATTAAACCACATTTAGCATCGACATTATAGACAGGATACCATCTGTGTTTCCAGGGTGTACACCATCTGTCACCAGATTACTGAGCTGGATATGTGTGGAGTCAGGCAAGAATTACAGGTCACTTTGCCTTATATGGAACTGAAGTAGGAGCAATGAAAAAAAATTGACATTAAGGACATAGGGGCGGGCTGCGAACCAAAATGTTGCAGGTTCAATTCCCAGCCAGGGAATCGATAGCATTTATGTACATGCCTGGGTTGCAGGCCATGACCCCCAGCAACCCCACATTGATCTTTCTCTTTCTCTTTCTCCCTCCCTTCCCTCTCTAAAAATAAAATAAAATCTTAAAAAAAAAACAAATTCAGGAAATTAAAAAAAAAAGGACATAGGGGAATGCAGTTTTAAACCGTGAATTTAAAAATAACCATCCATTAGCTAATTGGGTATCTAGTAGTCTGAATACTATGAAGTGGCACATTTTTATAAAAGAGTTATGAATAATTTCCAGAAACTAGCTATTAAAAAAGACCCAATGATATTTTCCACTTAATCCCAAAAAGGAAATGCCACTATTTCCTGAATCTCCCTAGTTTTACATATACAGTTAAGATCATGTTATCTAATGTGAGGATTTTCAAGATACACTTCTAAAAGTTAGAGGGATGGGTGGTCTCTCAGCTCATCTGTCTATTTTATAAGTTTTACACAGATGTGGAAAATCATCTTGGTGAAAGTGTAAGCTGCATATTTGTTTATATGTGTGTTCCAGTTTAAGAAAAATTAAAACCTTGCTGGATTTTTAATTTCTAATTTCTTCTTTTTCCTTATAGAAAAGCAGCATCTGTGATAGCAAAGTACCCACAGAAAATAAAGAGTGGAGCAGAAGCTAAGAAATTGGTAAGTTGAGTGAGCAAGTTGATTTTGAAGAGTTCATACATGTACAGATTTGCTGGGCTCCCTTAAAACGAAATTTGCCTCTTTGAAGCTGCTTTGACCCACACAGGCAGATTTCACTGTTACTGACTTTTTGGAATAGTATTTTTTTCTGGTTCAAGCATACTTTTTCAAGCTCAGAGTGTTTTGATTGGGGGCAGGGTAGGTTCAGAGACTTTTAAACATAGGTAATTATAATTTTCTTTCTCTGCTTTCTCCACATATGCATGTACTTACTCATTTTCAGTTTGAGTGCAGTCCTGAAGAAGAGTGTGTTGACAGAGTGGTACCAGCATATCTGGTCTCCAGCTACCTTTTTTTTGATCCGGGGTATAGGGACTTAGGTGACTTAATGTTCCCAAAGAGATTTTATCTATTAATAAGTGCATGATTAACCCCCTTTGTATATTATGGCATTTAGTCCTATCCTCTAATTTCTGTAAAGCCCTGTATGGTAGCAGTGTCACAGTTTCTAGAAAGTCATATATCTTGGTAGTTTGTAATTAGTATAGTTAAGAACATCCTTGGAAAGTTTACCTATTGATAATCACATTCTGTCTCATCTAATCTCACTAAAAGATTCTGAGTTCTTCAAAATTAAAGACTAATTAATTTTTTCTTAAAGATGTCAAGCTGACATGGCTTTTGATTAGTCCAGGTCCTGATAGTTATCACCTTCTTCTGTTGTTCTTCATCCATTTCTGTTTCATAGAAGTCTTCTAATATTTGATTGTCCTTAATTTTCTCATGAGAGCCTTCAGAGTAAAAACTATAACTGTCCTTATATTTTCATCCTTCAGAGTCCTAACATTACCATAAATCTTGTATTTCTTATGACAGATTATCTTAGTGACAGATTATTCACATTAGTCATGTCACCTTCATCCTGAATTTAATACTTAATATAAATCATGCTTTGGTGTTGGGGTTTTAAATCCTTTGTGCCATAATAGTTCTTGACATCAGTATATCCTCTGCAGATAGACTAGCCAAGCAAGTTAGAAATACATTAGATTTTAATTCTAAGTTTCTGTAGTGGTGAACTGGCCCACTGTTAACCTCAGGAGCTACTTCTCCCATCCTATCCCCCTTTAATCACTGAATCTCCTTTTTTATGTTAATCAGAAATAGCATGAGTGTCTATTAGAGGCAGACTTCTGTCAAGCTCTGATGCACTTTATCCCAAATCTGAGTTTATGGTATATCCCTGAAAAGAACACAGAAGTACCCCCAATTTTTTTTTGTTTGTTTTTGCAGAACATTGGACTTAATATGAAAATCTCATCTTTATTCCATGTCACTACTGTTTTTAAACAGAGCTACTTTCTGGTGCATTTGAGTACTTCTCAATAATTTCAGGAGTCTGAACTTCCCAGAATGAGTATTTTGCCTTGCATTCCTTAATGTTCGGTTTAGAAAATAGCCAGGGCCTAAATTGCTTTAGATCAGTATGTATCTTCTGACATACAAGATGAGAAACCTGAGCATTGTCCCTTTTCAAATCTATTCTTACTAAGTATTTTTTATTTTTATCTGGTATTTTCTATTTCCAAAACTTGAATATGCATTCAGTAGTCTTAGGACACTTATTAAATATTAAATAAATCAAGAATTAGGAGAGGATCCAAGATGGAGGCATAGGTGGTCGCACTGTACCTCCTCACGCAACCAAAACTAAGGGCAACAAGAATTTACAAACAAAAAACAACCAGAACAGAGAGAAATGAACTGAACGGAAGTCTGACTCCCATACATCCAGTCCAGTAAGGAGGGGCGGAGTCGGAGGCCTATGGGGTCAAGGGGTCCCAGCAGGAAAAATCGGTGGTGGCTGGCAGACACATGCGCGCAAGGCGTAGACCACAGTTGGCGGACCCCAGAAGCGCAGGGGCAGCTGACAGACCTGGTGGCAGACCCTGGGCGTGGGAGGCAACGAGCAGACCCAGTGAGGTGTGCAAGGCAGCTGGCTGTCTGCAGCCGCACATTCTAGCAGATAAACTAGGTGAAAACTGCAGCAACACAGACCAAGCAACCCAGGGTTCCAGCGCCGGGAAACAAAGCCTGAAGGCACCGATTGAAAACACCTGTGGGGGTTGAGGCCGGAAGATTCTCTTCTCTCAGCCTCACAGGAGGCTCCTTGGAGAAACCCACGGAGTCCGAGAGAGTGCACAAGCCCACCTGCCTGGGAGCCAGCACCAGAGGGGACCAATTTGCTTGTGGGAAGTGGTAAGGGTGACTGGAGTCCTGGTGAGAGTGGAACGGGCGCCATTGTTCCCTCTCAGATCCCACCCCCACATACAACGTCACAACCCAGCGACTGAGGAGCCTCGCCCTAGTGAACACCTAAGGCTCCGCCCCTCATACCTAATAGGCTCGACCAGACCAAAAGAAAAAAATTAAATTAAAAAGATGGCTCAAACAGAGTTAAAAGCCCCAGAGCCAGTTTTTTTAAGCAACCGAGAAATAGCCAACCTATCAGATGCACAGTTCAAAGCACTGGTGATCAGGATGCTCACAGAATTGGTGGACTTTGGTCATAAATTAGATGAACAAATGCAGACTAAAATAAGAGAAATGAAGGAAAATGCACAGGGAACCAGTAGTGATAGAAAGAAAACTGGGTTTCAAATCAATGAAAGGGACCAGAAGGAGGAAAGGAACAACCAAACAGAAAAGAATAAAGAAACAAGAATTCAAAAAAATGAGGAGAGGCTTAGGGACCTCCAGGACACCTTTAAATGTTCCAATATCCGAATTATAGGGGTACCAGAAGGGGAAGAGGAAACACAAGTGGAAAAGTTATTTGAACAAATAATAAAGGAGAACTTCCCCAATATGGCAAGGGAAATAGACTTCCAGGAAGTCCAGGAAGCTCAGAGAGTCCCAAAGAGGTTGGACCCAAGGAGGAACATGCCAAGGCACATCATAATTACATTACCCAAGATAAAAAATGAAGGAGAGAATTCTAGAAGCAGCAAGAGATAAGGGGACAGTTACCTACAAAGGAGTTCCCATCAGAATGTCAGCTGATTTCTCCAAAGAGACCTTGCAGGGAAAGAAGTATTCCAAGTCATGAAAGGCAAGGACCTACATCCAAGAATACTCTATCCAGCAAAGCTTTCATTTAGAATGGAAGGGCAGATAAAGTGCTTCTCAGATAAGGCCAAGTTAAAGGAGTTCATCATCACCAAGCCCTTATTATATGAAATGTTAAAGGGATTTACCTAAGAAAAAGAAGATAAAAAATATGAACAATAAAAAAAGACATTAAACTCATAGTTAGTAACAACCATACCTAAAACAAAAGCAAACTAAGCAAACAGAACAGGAACAGAGCCACAGAAATGGAGATCACATGGAGGGTTAGCAACAGGGAAGTGGGAAGAGGAGAGGGGGGGAAAGATATAGAGAGTAAGTACCATAGACAATAGGTAGAAAATGGACAGGAGGAGGGCAGGAATGGTGTGGGAAATGTAGAAGTGAAAGAACTTATGACACATGGACATGAACCAAAAGGGGGGAATGTGGGTGGGAGGGGGTGGGCAGGGTAGAGGGGAGTGAAGGGGGAAAATGGGACAACTGTAATAGCATAATCAATAAAATATATCAAAATTAAAAAGGGTAGAAAAAAATAAAACAGACAAAAAAGATACTTAGGGCTAAGAGACAGTAGGAAGGAAATATCTGTCATATGCATGTTAAACATTTAACAGTAAGCATGAATAAAGTTCAACTTCATGAGTTAGAGTTGCAAGTTAAAACAAGGTGCTGTATAATGCCTATTATCAAGTGTAATATGCAATATGAGTAAAGATGAGGGGGGGAAAACACTCATTTACTGCTGATCAAAATGTTGGTTGTTTATAGCCTTTCTGAAGTATAGTATGGCAGAATGTTGGCAAAATGTCCCAGCAATTCCACTTTGAGAGATTTATACTAAGGAAACCAGCAGAGATACATGTATACAAGGATTTGTTAGTTTGTTCATAAGTTGTGAGTGCCTGTATGTCAGGTATTCATTCAGGTGCTAGGGGTAGAGCAGAGATCCTGAAAAGACAGGAGCTCTGCTCTCTTAGGACGTGTATTCTAGAGCACTGCTGTCCAAAATGGTAACCGTGATCCACATTTGGCTAGTGAGCTCATGAAATGTGGTGAGTGTGACTAAGGGGTTGAATTTTAAATTTCAATTAATGTAAGGTTAAAATCGCCCCTTGTGGCTGCTGGCTGCCATGTTGGACTACTAAGGTCTAGAGTGGTGTTTCTTAAAGTGTGGTACCTAGGCCGGCAGCAACTGTATCACCTGGGAACTGCTGGATATGCACCCTATTGAAGTAGAAATTCTAAGGTGGAACTTGGCAGTCTGTGTTTTAACATGTCCTTCAGGTGATGCTGATGTGTGCAAAAGCTTGAGAACCTCTGTTGTAGAAGAAGTTTATGACAGCATTGTTATAATATTAAAACCTGGAAACCATCAAAATGTTACCTGTAGGATATTTGTTTAGTAAATTACAGTATATTTATACAGCAATATGTTTATGAAGCCATTAAAGATATCGTAGTTGTATTTATTCATAAGGAAATCTGCTCACGATGTATTTTTAAGTTGAAAAAACATTTCACAAAGCAGTATGGTTCTGTTTTTGTAAGAAAACTGTATATACATATATAGTAAATCTACCTATATGTGTAAATAAAAGAAGTTAATATATAGCAGATACTAAGTTACAAGGTTATTACAGTTTAAATTTTCAGTGATGAAATTAACAAGTGATATAAATATTTTTCTTTATGCAACTATATTTTCTAATTTTTCTACAATAAAAGTTAATTTTTAAAAAGTGTGTCATTTAGAATTGTTTTTGCTAGGGTTTCTCTTTTGTCAATCATTTAAGTATTTTACATTTTTACTAGGGTTCAATTATTTTTATCCTTTGTTTCAAAACTGGTCATGTGATGATCATTTGTTTTTCATTTTTCATTTTGTACTTTACTTTTTAGTGATTTGGTAAGCATTCTATTTGTATGACTTGTGTATTTTTAATTTTTTATGTAGCCCGGAGTAGGAACAAAAATTGCTGAAAAGATTGATGAGTTTTTGGCAACTGGAAAATTGCGTAAACTGGAAAAGGTAAAATTTTAACTTATTTATTTGCATATTTGATTTTAATGTCTGTCTTTGTGGTGCCCGTCACGGAGCACCACTGCAGAGTGTCTCCCTCTGGTGGGACTCCGGAGGGAAAGAGAGGAGGGGAGTTTATGGCTTTGTGTTCTGTTTCTTAAAAATTTGAACATCCTATAAAATGTTCACTTCATTTATGTGGCATTTAAGAGACTATTAGCATATATGATAGAATTATCTCCATATTTTCAGTACCATTCAGGAGGGAGATTTAAACTCTAACTAAAAGGTGTTATCTTTTAGAATTTCTATGCTTAAATTCTTCCAAGCATTTTTAGGGTTTTATTTCATCCTGATGATAATAATTATATCCATTCTGGTCTTTTATGTGTAAGTCTTTTAAGAGTATCAGATAAATTAGAGATGAGACATCTTCAGCTGCTCTGTTATCACTGAAAACTGTGTAGGTTATATATGAATACCTATGTAGGGGTTATCCAGGCACGTGCAAGTGGTTCTTCAGGTCTCTCAGCAGACTGGTATATTTCCAGTAAGATCACTTGAGTCCTCAAAGCATTCCTAAATCATTGTTATGCCTTTTTTTTCCCTTAAAGATTCGGCAGGATGATACGAGTTCATCCATCAATTTCCTGACCCGAGTTACTGGCATTGGGTATGAACTATTTTTTAAGCAGACACAATAGTAGGGTTGGTTTAATATTTTTATGTCAGCCAAAGTAAAGTGCATGCTGTTTCCTTTCAAAACCTGTGCTTTTCCCCCTCATGCCTTTCTCATGCAGCTCACTCTCCCATAGCTCATATGTGTGAGGCTGGCTCTCTGGGTGGTGCCTCTGCTGGGGAAGCCTGTCCGTCCAAGGCAAATGTTAGTCTCCTTTATGAAACCAATTTAATTCCCCAGCCAGAAAGAATCTCTTCCTCCTCCAAACTCCACTTTCTCTGTGTCCAGTTTACTACTTCCTCCAGATTAAAGCTCACTTGCCTCTCTCAGCATGATATGTATCTTAAGCATTTAAGCCTTTTTTCCATAGCACCTAGCAGAGTACCTTGTGAGTTTGAAACTAGCCCTCAAACATTTTTTAATGAAGGAATCTTTATCTTAAAATTTGAACTAGCATGAACAGAGGCTTCTTTGACACTAGACACAGTAAAGATGCACATTGAAATATTAAGGCTATAATGCTTTACTGAACTCTCATCTTCATGGAATGAGTAATTTTTTAAATATATGGCAGTCCTTTAAATGACATTTTTATGAAAGTTACTCTAAAATAGATTAAATTTTTAAACCTACTCTGCTGAAAATGAGCTTGACCCAAGGCCTTCATAAAAATGTTAGTTAAAAGTTGTTTTAAGGGCATCTGTTATATTAACCTCTTTTTCCAGGCAAGAAAACCAATTACTGAGAGTGAGATAACTGTGGCAGAATCAGAATTAGAACCTCTGTCTCCCGACTCCCTCTTCAGTTCTGGTTTTTCCTGTCACATTGCCTTCCTTACATGAATGTCGGTTTCTGTACCACCCGGTTTCGGTAAAAAGGCCCTTTGTCATTCCTCTCAGTTTAAATATCATCTCAGAGGCCTTTCTTCACCACCCAGTCTAAAGTAGTACCTAGCCACTCTGTCATACTATATTCTATTGCAATTCAACTGTTGGATATTTTTGTGTTTGTTTATATATGTATTTATTGTCTCTACCCACTGGAATGTGAGTAGGTAAGACTAGGGCCCTTATTTGTTTATTCTTGTTATATTTTTAGCACCTAGAGGTGTATCTGACCTATAATAGCCTGCCAGTAAATCTCATGAATGAATGGACAGTTTTCAAGTGCTTGTATGTCTTTTATGAATAAAGGACATGGGCATTACGACACCTAGCTGTTTACACATCTTTTTCATATCCACGTTTGTGGTTGTATTCCTAAATTGAGGCTTTTGGATGAAATTGATCTTTACCAAACTGACCATGCAACATTTTAGGGAGTCCTGTTCAGCTCAGTAATAACTCTTTATGTTTGACAAGAGAAGGCATATTGGTTATTTGTTCTAAGAATCCTGAGTTTCCCTGAATTTTGAGATAATACTTTTTTCTTTGTAGTCCATCTGCTGCAAGGAAGTTTGTAGATGAAGGAATTAAAACATTAGAAGGTGAGTTTGTAATTCCAGGGTAAACGTGGTCCCGATGGACTCTTAGATGCTCTGACAAGCTAGAACTTGAAAAACCCGTTTCTCAATGAGTAGATACAAATGATGTTTTCTTTTTAACTCTACGGAAGAGAGTAAATATAAAGAGTAGTTTAGCTCTGACTGGTGCGGCTCAGTTGGTTGGGTGTCTTCCCTCAAAGTGAGAGGTCACTGGTTTGATTCCCAGTGAGGGCACGTGCCTGGGTTGTGGGCCTGGTCCCCGTTTGGGGCGCATGTGAGAGGCAACCAGTAGATGTTTCTCTCACACATCAATGTTTCTCTTGCCCTCTTTCTGCCTCCTTTCCCCTCTCTCTAAAAATAAGTAAAATCTTTTTAAAAAGTTCCAACATTCATCAATAATTTTTTTTTTAAAGGAGTAGCTTATAGTCCCATCTTCAACATGTTTAGGTTTGTAACTCAGAAGAAAAGAAGAGCAAGAAGTAGCCTTTATTTCTCATTGATTTTAGAGAGAGGGGAACATCGATTTATTGTTCCACTTACTTACGCATTCATTCGTTGCTTCTTGTATGTGCCTTGACTGGAGAGCAAACCCATAACCTTGGCACATTGGGACTATGCTCTGACCAGCCGAGCTACCTGGCTAGGACAGCTTTTTGGTTTTAAGGCAATGATTTCATTTGCAGATTTTTAGATGAGTTAAATTACCTTTGTTTCGTTAATAAAATTGTGGACAATAAAGTCCTACACATTCAGCTTAAAGTCAAGTTATGTATATTGAGAAAAATTCAGTAAGAGGTTGGTAATGCTTGCTGAATTTTTACTTTCAAAGAAGTGATTAAAATAGAACTTAAGTAATTATGAAACATTTTTCTTAAGCTTAATATAGCAATCCTTTAAACATAACTTATTTCTTCGTACATTTCAAGCACATATACTGTATAAATAGATTCATTGTAGTACATTACTGTGGCATTTGGGATTTGATACTTATGCATTCATTCAACTACTTATAAGCAACACAGATGACTAGGTGGACAGGTGTTAGAGACTGACCAGATTTGAATCTAGTCTCCACCACTTCATTAGAATGCATGATTCTGGCACTTCAGTTTCTGAGCCACAAAATGGTATTTTAATTTTTATCTCATGATTTGATGAAATAAGGTCTTCATGTAAAGCACTTAGCAGAATGCTTGGTACCTACTGAAATACTTAAAAATAGTAACCAACTCTTAAGAGGCCTGATTAATTTAGTAATATTACTAAGAATTTGTGTGGGTCACTTGGATAGACAATGAACTCTACAGCTGCATCTCAGGTTTTGTGCTTTTCTGCTTGTGGCATATATGGTTTATCTGAGTCAACTACTGAATAAAGTAGTCAAGAATTTGTTTCTCAAAGGTATTCAGTTGCATCCCTTGGGAGTGTGAAGGATCTACTGTAATGGATTTTATGTTATTTCACAATTCACAGATATGTGATAGAACTGTTCATATATCATATGTTGTTTCAAACAAACTCAGTATTTCTATTTTGTTTCAGTCGTATGCTTTAGTATTTTCTGTGTAAATGCATGTATGAGAAACATTAAGTGCTCTCTGTATTGTAAAGACGCCTGTTTTCTCCAGCTTGTGTTTCCAGAGAGAGCCCGGGTGACGTGAGGCTGGCTGCAGGAGCTGCTTGGGAGGTGTGCTGGCCTGGCTGCCTCTCTGCCCCGGCTCCCTCCTGCACTTGTGCCCGATAAGGGAACATCCGAGTGGGACGAGTCACTTTTAGATTTAAGATATGATGTTATGATATGACAGTTTTTTAAGTTATAAAATAAAGATAACACCTCTCCTTTTAACAGGATTTTTAGCACAATAGTTTTTTATAAAAAGGATCACTGAATTTAGCATTTTTTTAAAACAGATCTCAGAAAAAATGAAGATAAATTGAACCATCATCAGCGAATTGGACTGAAGTAAGGTGGCAAATTTTATTTTGACACTGGAGATGTAAAGTAAAATTTTTTGTAGCATTCTTCCATACATCAGAATAATTCTTCAAACTTAGCTAAACAACCATTTTTTAAATTTAGAAATGCTAAGATTTGTTGCACACTCCAGTAGAGAATATACCTATATTCACATGTTTTGTTTTAGCTTTCTAGTTTGCTTGCTTGTTTTAAGTATTTCCCTCACGCTCTGGACTTGAGCAGGGAACGTCTTCTGGAAACATGTAGCACCGAGTGCATCAGGCAGTCGGTGCGTGTTTCCCTCGTGCTGACTTACACAAAGCGCTGCACTAGGTCTGGTCGAAAGACACAGACAGGCTCAGGGTAGTTTTTGAGAAGTCTAGAATCTACCCCAGAAGATAGGACATGAACCTCAAACACTAGATTTTAAAAAAGGAAGAAAAATACCGAACACTTAAGTAACAGTAAAGGAATAACTAATAGGCATGTTGTATATCAGCATTAGCTATTATTTTGTGTGCCAGATGTAATCAGGAACTCCCTTTCTAATTACTTACAATGCACAGTGCGTAAGCTCTGTACAGGTGTGGGCATGTATCTTTCCCCTAGTCTCTGTGTAGTCTTGTTGGCGATTCAGCCCTAATAACCTGAACTTTCCTGTTGATACCTTACCATAATATTTCAGACTTACACTGCTGTTCCAAAACTCTGAGCCAGTAAGAGGCCCAGGGTAATAGAGTTCTCACTTTCCTTGCATTTGCATCGTAAACAGATCTTCTGAAGAACTTAGTTCTGAGAATTGGTTTTGACCAGGTCATTTCATGGATAATGTTTCCCTTAGATAATGTTTTTGTAACAATCTTATTGAAGTATAATTCAGATACCATACAACTCACCCATTTAAAGCACACAGATCAGTGATTGTAGCATATTCCCAGAGTTGTACAGCCGTCACTACAATCAGTTTTAGACCACTTCTGTTCTCTCAGAAAGCGCCCACACCCATGAGCAGTCACTCTCCTTTTCTCCCCACCCCTCCACCTCCCTCCTATTCACCACTCCTCCCCGCACCCCAAACTCCTGGCAGCCACTAATCTATTTTCTGGCTCTGTAGATTTACCTATTCTGGACATTTCATAGAAATAAAATTATGCAATATGTGGTCTTTTGTGATTGGCTTCTTTCAATTAGAATAATGTCTGGGTTCATTCATGTTTCAGGATCCTACCACAATTTTTTAAAATACAATAATTTTACATGATTTAAGGGCAATAAACTATATCCTCTTGATTTGTCAATAGGGAGCATTCTAATTTGCAAATGTACTAAATGTATTTATTTACTCTTGATATGTGAATGTGAAGTTTACCTGTAAATAAGTTTAGATAGAGTATCTAGAATATCAGAAAGGGTGACACTTAGGGATTTTGATCCAAGTTAAGGAATAATCCTTCCCCGTCCCCAATTTTACTGTTGTCTTAATGAATTTTAACCTTGATTTTTGAATGACCTGATTGTATAAGGACACATGATATGGTAGGAAATGTAGTTTTTAAGAAGATTTAAATGTCACAAAAATATTTTCTATTTTGTCTTTATAGATATTTTGAGGACTTTGAAAAAAGAATTCCTCGTGAAGAGATGTTACAAATGCAAGTAAGAGTGTGCTGGATTGTATTCTTTGATTACAATTGACAGGGTCGCCCTGGCTAGTGTGGCTCAGTAGACTGAGTGCTGACCTGTGAACCAAAGGGTCACTGGTTTGATTCCCAGTCAGGGCGTGTGCCTGGGTTGCAGGCTGGGCCCCCAGTTGGGGTGTGTGAGAGGCAACCACACATTGATGTTTCACTTCCTCTTTTTCTCCTTCCCTTCCCCTCTGTCTAAAAATAAATAAAATCTTGAAAAAAAGTAAAACATGCAAGGCTGTTTAAAAAAAAAAAGAATTGACAGTGCCACTTGGTGAAAATCCATTTTTAGAATACTGACTTAATTTTTCTTCTAGGAAATTGTACTAAATGAAGTTAAAAAAGTGGATTCTGAATACATTGCTACAGTCTGTGGCAGTTTCAGGAGAGGTAATATACTTAATCTCCGGTTATTTATACCTTGATGTCAAAATTGTCTAATGTATATAAAAACATGGATTAAAGAGATGTAATTTGTGTTACTTAACAGATTTAATAAGATCAGTTGTATTAGCCAAGTTTATTTATTTATAGATGGAAATATAAATGAAAAATTAGAGAAAATTAATACTGAATTTATTATAGAATGATATTTTAGTGACTAATTTTAAATAAAATTATAAAATACTTATGAGTATGTTAAAATCCTAATAGTTGTTGTCTGGCTAGGTGCTAGTTAATCTGTGGGGAGTTTTTGTTTTATTTTTTGTATTTTCTAAGTTTTCTGTAATTAGTCTAAAAATAATGTCTCAGAAGTACCAGTTCAAAAGCAATTCTCACAACAACCAGATTGTATAGATTTCCATTTACTATGTGAATACCAGCAAAGCAAGAACCACATAATCTTGAGTCTCATACTGCCTCAAAAATTTGGAAGGGTAATGTAAATTTAAAAATATAAACTTTAGCAATTAGAATAGAAAAACTTTATTTAGAACTTTTATAATAGATATCTGGTTGACTCTCTGGCCATCTCTGGAGTTTTGCTTGAAAGTAGGTGATGGGCTACAAGAAATTCTCTGGGTAGCTGCTGTAAGAATGTAGACTTGGGGAGAGAAAAGGACTAAGTCTGTAACTGCTGATAAATAAAAAGCATTGGATTAGGGCCAAAATACCTGGGTTCTAAGGCTAAATCTATCACTGTATGATTTTAAGTAAGTCTGCCTCTCTACATCCTGTTTTCCATATTTGCAGAATGAGAGGATTTGAATTAACAAGTTGTGCCCTGGCTGGTATGCTCAGTGGGTTGAGCACTGGCCTGCAAAAGCAAAAGGCTGCCAGTTGGATTCCTGATCAGAGCACATGCCTGGGTTGCAGGCCAGGTCCCCTGGTTGGGGGTGTGCAAGGAGCAGTCGATTGATGTTTTTCTTCTTCTCTTTCCCTCTCCCTTACCCATTCTGAAAAAAAAATTCTAAAAATAATAATAATAAAGTTAACAAATTGTTCAAGTCTGTCCGTGCATCAGAAACATGTAGTTTTTATAAATATGCACATTGCTGTACCCTGCTACAAACCTACTAAATATGAGTCTCCTTGGGTGGGGCCTTGGAATCAATATTTTCAAGACATATACTTTGATGCACAGCAAGTCATGTGTGTGCTCATTTGACTGTGACAACTGTTCTGGATTTATATATTTTTATTTTCTTCTTGCTTTTATTTATTATTCAGTAGGTTATGTGCTTTAGTATAAAAAAGATGCACACTAAGAAGCCTCTCTTCTACTGTGTTCCCGTTCACTGTCTGCATTCCCTCCCACTGCTGACCTACATTAACAGCCACTGTCTTGTTCACTCTTCCAGTGTTGCTGCACGTAAAGACAGCTAAATGTGCATGCACGTTTTCAGTTTCCTTCTCTCTCTTTCACAAAAGCAATGTAATATATACACAGTACTGTACCTTTTTTCACTTAAAAATACATCCTGGAGATATTCCGCATTGGTACGTGGAGAGCTCCTTATTGTTTTTCATATCTGCATAACATTCGATGGGGTGGATATTTCCGTATTTTATCTTTATCTAGTCCTCTGTTAATGGACCCTGGGGTTGCTTCCTCTTTATTTGCTGAAGTAATTTGTTTTTGTTTTTGAAATGGATAAAGCGGTACATTTTTGGTGGATGGTGGAAGACATTCATCTTTGAGGAGAAAGAAATGAGAAGAAAAGACAATAAATTTTTTTATTGTTAAAATAGCTTCCATGAATGTTCTGGAATCAGCACATATTCCATCTCATCTTCTTTATGTTTATAAATTTCTGGTTAAAGGTTACTGATGGGTAGGATGATGATCCAGAGGCACTGTTGGATCTTCAGGGACCAGAAGTGTTTTTTACATATATTATACTTATAAAGAGGAAATAAACAGGATTGTTTTATGCCAGCTGTGTGGCAGGCACTATTCTAGATGCTTTTACATATGTTCTTATTTGGTTGCACAACAGCCTATAAGTAGTTTTTAGTAGTTTGTAAACAAGGAAAGTGAGGCCTAAAGGAATATGCAGTCTTCATTTGCAATACTGAAAAACAAATTTTTAATGAAAAAAATTCTATAGTAAAAGAAAGGTTTAAACAACTGTATGAACCTGCATGAAGTTACTTGGTTTTAAAGTAGAGACCAGAATGAAAGCCTAAGTCGTTATCTATGTTGTGCTATGTTCCTATCCATGACGCTATAGTTGTAAATTTTATCAATATTCATTAAATAAGTTCGGTCATAAGAATTGAAATGAGTTTTCTGATTAACCTTTATAGAGTTGAAGTTCATTGTTTAATTTGAAATGTTTAAATGTATAGTATTCGTAGATGTATTTTAAAGCTATTTTTAAATGTTACTTTTACTCTATTGAATACTTAAGTTCATTTTTAATATGTTAAATTAACTGATTATGTGCAATATCTAATGTCAGTTACTATTGTTATACTAGATTCTGCTGTTTTCATCAATATACCTGAATAGTTGGACAGAAAATTTAAATCCTTTAACTAATTCTGAATGTGAAACACAGTGAAATAGAAAGTTAAGCTATGAGAAGTGAGGCCCTTCTATGCATGTCTTTACCTCGGTTCTGTTTGTCTAATAGATACATTTACATGAAGAATTCCATACGTTTTCTTTGTTGTCCTAGGTGCCGAGTCCAGTGGTGACATGGATGTTCTTCTGACCCACCCAAGTTTTACCTCTGAATCAAATAAACAGGTACCTCAGAGTTCATAATCAACTTGATCAATCTTACATGGCAGTGAATATCATTTTCTAAATGACAGTTGGATATTTTCAGAATAAGTTTTTGTTTTCATCCTTCTGAAAAGTCATTTGAAGTGTTTTGTACTGATTGAATTTTGTGAAAGGCAGAGGAAGTTGTTGAAAGGGATACATGTTTTTCCATGAGGAATTGGGAGGACAGTCCAACATTTGAAAGAGATGAAATTTAGTAAAGTATTTCCAGAATGATTTATTGTCTATCATAGACATTTTAGAAATAGCCAGTATGATATTTAGGTTTTCATTAAAGGAACATTGTTCTACTAAAAAATAGTGGATTAAAAAACTTCACCTTTATTAGAAAACCCAAGAAGGAAAAGCATTTTGATTTTGGAATATATGCCTTTTAAAGATGAAGCAGCTAATTTTTGATGTAATGAAACAAACACAAATACTGTTCGTTTAGGAGTATCATGATACTGGTGAACAATGATGGTATCTAAAAATAAGCTTTATTTAATAAGATGAATTATCTGTTAGAGGAAAAAAGTATTTACTTAGAACATAGGAAAATAGGCATTTCTCCACAGATACTCAGAAAACTCGTGTTAAAAATGTTTTCTTGCTGTAGCAGAATAATTGCTCTTTTTCTTATTCCCTAATTGTGATTCTGCAGCCAAAGTTGTTACATCGTGTTGTGGAGCAGTTACAAAAGGTCTATTTTATTACAGATACTCTGTCTAAAGGTGAAACAAAATTCATGGTAAGTATTCGTTTGAGTTAACATGTTGGGGAAAAAAGCACCTTAAAGACTGTTCAGTAATGGTTGTGTGTGACCTCATTATTGCTTCATATTACAGTCAGTAAATATCCTCGAGATCTTAGAGAAGAAGAACTAGCAGAATGCTAATCTCAGAATATTTTGTTTTAAATTTCCCCCTTGTAATATCTGTGCCATTGGAATAGATCATTAGGCATAATCTGCTATTTCAAAATACCCATAAGGACTTTGATATGTGTTTTTCCCTAAAATAGCACATTTTCATATTCTCTGACTCAGAATTCTCCAGTAAAATTGAAAATTATTAGTCTCTTACAATGCCAGAGAAAGGAAAGGAGTCAAGGTGTGTGATAGAACACGCAGGGGGAGAGGCATGTGACGTGGAGTGACAGGTGGGGGAGTTTGTAGAGGGAAATACACCTGCGAGATTTTTCAAAGTGGAACCATCTTGATGAACTGTCAAAATCCTGTCGTCTTCCTAGGGAACTAAAATGTAAAGATTCAAGACAAATGGCAAATGGATTAAAAACAGACCCTGTGTAAAAACCAGCAGGGAGGCTAATAGAAATCTAGGACTGAGGTAATACAGGCTTCCTTTTATTCTACTGATTACGTAAACACACATCATTTGCATCCCTGTTCTCTGTGCCCCGCTTTCCCCTTGTGAGACTGAGAGGACAGAGACTGTGCTTTTGGAGTGCAGCCATGCTAGAATTAGCAGGTGTCGTACATAAATTTGATGATAGTTTAACCAGCAGTCGAAGATGACAGTTGGGGTAGATTGCTGAAATGTGTCAGAAAGTGGAGTGGTGGCTGCCAGGGCCTGGGCGGTTACTGTGCAGTGGGTGCAGAACTTCCTTTGGGGAAGACAAGAAAGTTCTGGAGGTGGTGGATAGTGGTGATAGTTGCATAAGAGTGTGAATGTGCTTGATGCCACAGAATTGCATGCTGAAAAATGATTAAAAAGGTAAATTTTATGTTATGTATATTTAATCATATAAAAATATGTTATTAAATCCAGCCTGGTGATTTTAATGGGCTATGAAAGTGTATTACCTATGTTGGTCACACTTTATCAGTGTTTTCAAAAGAACTTCAGGAAAGGTAAAAATAAAAATTCTAGTCAGTCTTTGGGAATTAAATATATGATCTCTTTTCCTGAACCTCTATGTCCAAAAGTATATGCGCACATAAGATCCTATTTAAAATAGGGTTTATATATGCTCTGTGAACATCCTTTTAAATTTTAGATGGATTTTAATTCACTCAAAATGAATGTGCATAAATCTTACATTTAAAGTACACTCAGTAAGATAAAACCCTAAAGATAGTATGAACTGGACGAGTTGGATTTTCCCCCGTAGTGGGAGCGTCCTTGTGTGCCTGGGCGCATTCCAGGTGCCTCTCCGGCTGCACACTCCTCCCAGGTAGTCAACTCTGTGAAAGGCACTGGGCCTTCCCACGGGGGAAGTGCACCACCTGCTTTCAGTTAGCAGCAAGGTGGGAGGTGTTTATGCAATACTATAGCAGAAGCATTTTTTTTTACAGTCTGAACAGTATTCTGCTGGTGCTCAAATAGCGATCTAGAGGAAAAACCAACAGAGGCTGTAGTAATGCAGCTAGCAAGAATACAAGCTGGTGGGCTAGGTGTCACCTGAAAAGGAAAGGTGGGTAGCCAAGTATATGTGAACTTAAAAATTGGCCGAAAGTGGTGGAAATGGGTTATTGTAGTTAACTGCTCCATCAGACAAGAGAAGACCTTTGCCTGGAAGGGTATGGGCAGCCAAATCCTGGCGACTGCTGCAGAGGAGGCTGGGTCAGACCTCATTGTTCACGACGTGAAAGAACAAAGGGGTGAGAATGAGTGTCAATAGGATGAGAAGGTATATTCAGTCAATTCGGCAATCTGTAGTGAACGTCTACATTCCAGGCACTGTTTTAGGAGCTTGGCATACATCAGCAAATTTAACTAGAACTTATATTTGGGGAGTATGGGAAGGGACTGAAAGATAACAATGAATATAATAAATAGGTAAATTGTACAATGTGTTGGGTTAGGATAATAAGTAAGTACTATTAAAAAAAAAAAAGAAAGGGGGAGAGAAGGGTGTGGGGAGATGGGCCTGCAGGAGCCAGCGTTGCGGAGGATGATCAGGGGAAGAGAGGACGAGACTGGGGAGAAGACTGAGGGACGGGGTTTAGCCGAGCAGACACCTGGGGGAAGAGAGAGCAGTGGCCCTAAGTGCATGAACTTTAGTAGAGAAATCCAAAGAAGTTAAGATCTCTAGGTTCTGAAAGGAAGTTGGCTGCAAAGTGAATTCAATTTATAATGCTCAACAAACCCTTCTCATTCCAAGTCCACTTGATTTCAAAACCTCTTGTTGCTGTCACCACTGACTAAATGGTATTAAAGATAGGACCCTTTGTGTGTTTCTTGAGTTATCTTCAAAACATTAATTCCTTTAATAGCAATTAAACCTTAGGAAAGCCAGGATCATTCTGGATCTTCTTATAAAATCATGGTCTTTGCATAATTAAGCTATTCTTCCTTAAATATAACATTTGAAAGAAAAAAAGAATATCTCTGCATCTAGATGCCTATTTGCTTTATGTGTGATGAGCACCATTCAGATTTTAGCATTTTGTGCAGGTTTGGCCCTGGATGATTTCCCGTGAAATAGCTACTACAGTAAGGGTTCAAGGGACAAGCAGAAGAGACCTTGAGGACCCTGAGGAAGCAAGAGGGGCTGTATTTCAGACACTCACATGAAGCTACATAATTGAAATGACAAACTAATCCAATCCACTCTGGCTAGTAAAGAATTCACAATAACCAGGAGAAATTCTTTAACATTAGTACTTCAGAAAAAGTGCAGGAAATAGAATTAGCCTTGAGGAAAGGAACGGAGCCTTTGGGTGGAATCCTGCTGCTGCTGTGACCAACAGTAAGGTCCTTGCCTGTGGCATCTGAACATCCGGCTCCGCAAGGTGGTGCCTCCCGGGAATGCCAGATGGCGGTCGTTTCCGACCCCACCCATTTGAAGGCTAGAGTTGGAGCTGGTTAGTGCCCAAGAAGGCAGGTGTCCTATTTTGAAGACAAACCGGTTTCATTAATCTTGCAGCTATAGCAACAGCTAAAGTAAATACTCATTTGGGTTTTTAGATTTTAATTTTTCTGTGTTGCTGAGTGAAAATGGATGGCTTTCAGTGACATTTGTACCAACTTAACTACTTTGTAGAACCATAAGCCTGTCACTTGCATATTTTTCTTAGAATATGGCATTTGAAACCTATTTTAAAATCTGTTGATGTCTAGTTCTTTTTACATATTTTGCAGTTGTTGACTAGTCCAGAATTTTGGCCCATTTTTCTGGAAAAGGAAAAGGTAACAAAATAGACCTTAAAAATACCTGTTTGAAAACTGTAGAAGTATAATGAAAACTCACATGTAGAGAAGGAAGAAAATGATCCCCTGATTTTTAAAAATTTATTGATTTTAGAGAGGGGGGCAGAGAAACATTGATTTGTTGTTGGACTTATTATTTATGCACTCACTGGTTGCTTCTTGTATGTGCCCCAACTGGGGATCGAACCCACAACCTTGACGTGTCAGGATGACTGTCTAACCAACTGAGCCACCTGGCCAGGGCCTCCCCTGATTTTCTTATCTTTTAAATTTTTATTATTTTTCGTCTTTCTGTCTTTTAATTTCTGGGAGGTTTCCACAGTTTCAAACTCTTCTACTTTTGCTATCATGATTTTTATGTTGATTTAAATCTGTTCTTTAAGTGCTCTTTTTCTGTAGTATTCTTCTACCCTTATTTCATGGATGGAATATCTTGTTACCTAGAAACATTACTTGTAGCTTTTTGTTTTCTTCTTCCTGAATAATCATTTCTTCCAAGTTGCTTTTTCTGTTTGTTTGGTTTTTTTGTTTCGGTCTCTGTCTTTTGTGTTTGATGCTTTCCTTGATCAGCTTGTTGTTTGTGTATAATCACAGAAAGGCCCATCCTCATACCCTGCCTGCTGTTTCATGTAGCTCTTCACTTATGAAGTATAATAGGGAGGTAGCAGTAATATATAGTGTTTAGAAAAACAAAGTTAAAAGTGCTCCAAATTCAGCTTCTTTGGTTTCCGGCTCAGAGGAGGCTATGGTGCAACTTTCTTTGGTTGCCCAAGTCTGGGTTCATCTGACACCAGCCGCCTCCACCATGCCACTGAAGTTTGATCCCAAGGAGATCAAAGTCGTACACCTGAGGTGCACTGGTGGGGAAGTTGGTGCCACGTCTGCCCTGCCCCCCAAGATCGGCCCTCTGGGCCTGTTTCCAAAAGACATCACCAGAGCAACCTGTTGATTGGAAGGGTTTGAGGATTACAGTGAAACTGACCATTCAGAATAGGCAGGCCCTAACTGAGGTAGTGCCTTCTACTTCTGTCCTGATTATCAAAGCCCTCAAAGAACCGCCAAGAAGCAGAAAGAAGCAAAAAACACATTAGGCACGGTGGAAATACCACTTCTGTTGAGATTGTCAGCATTGCCTGACAGATGCCGCACTGACCTTTAGCTGGAGAACCCTCTGGAACATTTAAAGAGCTCTGGGGACTGCCCAGGCTGTGGGCTGCAGTGTTGACGGCCGCCCCCACTGACGTCATAGATGACATCAGCAGTGGGGTAGTGGGTGCCCGGCTAGTGAAGAACCACAAAGGAAAACATTTCAACGACCTTTTGACAACCAAAATAATAATAATAATAAAGCTTTAAATTTGAAAACTGCCTCCATTTAAAATGAATATAACCTCACACTTTCAATATTTAATTAAAATGAAGCCTTGAATTTAAAAACATCTTTAAGCATTCTTTTAAATATCCATTTTAGGGTGTTTGCCAGCTTCCCAGTAAAAATGATGGAAAGGAATATCCACACAGAAGAATTGATATCAGGTATTTTTGTTGCTGGCCTATTAATTTTTTCCTTTTCTCCAACCTGCTCCCCCCATATATCTTGGAATCCACCTAAATGTCTAGAATCCATTTTTATTCTGAGGTGTCATATATTCCGGCTATAGACTGTATAGTCTGAAAATATATAAACAATAACTGTCTACAGAATCTAATTTGTTTTCTCTAGCTGTCCATCTCCCCATGATGCCTTCCATAGCTCCAGAGTGGTTTCCTGCCTGGGGAAAGTTAGCTGTAATGAGTGATTCATTTCCCCACACCTCTTGCACAGCATAGCATACTAAAACCTACACTGCAGCTTAGGGTAGTTGGAATGGTCTACCTAGCGAGGTCAGGTTATTTGGCCACATACTTAATTTTAGGTGCTATATACCATATTGATTTTAAGAGTTATTTTTGCTAAATTTGAAGTGTGTAGTAGAAAACTTATATACAGCTTCTTTTTTTTAGGTTGATACCCAAGGATCAATATTACTGTGGTGTTCTGTATTTCACTGGGAGCGATATTTTCAATAAGAACATGAGAGCTCATGCCCTAGAAAAGGGCTTCACCATCAACGAGTACTCGATCCGTCCTTTAGGAGTCACCGGTGAGCGTGTGTGTCCCTCAGACACTACCCCAGTCATGTGGAGGGAGAGTTATTCTCAAAGATACAGTATTTTGGCTTAGCAACTTTGATTTCTCTAAAAAGCCTTCAAGTAACTATCTCTAACTGTTGCTGTTTCTTCGCATCATCTGGCCCTCAGGCAACGCCAGGGGCTCCAACCTTGTGTGCGCCTAGGCCCCCAGTGGCAACAATTATTTCTAGCTCTATCAGAATGGATTAAATTCTTTCTACCTATGATGGTCAGTAAAAAAAAAAAAAAAGTATTGATCTAAGTGTTTCTTTAAATGTGCCTTCAAGACTTCCGGTGAACCCAGGTATCATTGCTTTTGGTGCCATGCCAGATCTAGCTTTGGCCCATGCTTTTAAAGTTTAAAGAGCAAGAATTGCTTAATTTCTGCTTTGTGGATCTTGTTAACATTTCACAATATACTGTGTGGTTTACTGCTCTCTACTAGGAAAAATGAAGATTTTGTTAATTTGTCCTAAAATTGTAAAATCTGGCCTTCATCCTTGGTGGACGAGGACAGTACTTCTCATAATGTCATTGTGTGCACAGACCATGCACAGACCCCATAAATGCAGGTCCTGAGTCGGGGGGCTTTGCAGTGCAGCCCACGATTCCGCGTTTCTAGTAAGCTTGCAGGGGACACCAGTACTGCTAGTCTAAGAGCCACATTCTGAGCTGCAAGGAACGAATGAGAGTATTTTACATAATACACGATGGCCACAGCAGAGATCCAGCAGAGGAGAAGCATGAATTAGGGCCACCTCAAAGGTGGTAGTTGGAATGCTCAGGTCCCTTTTGTAGTACTGGCATGCTGGCATGTATGTGACAAACCTCAGACACAAGCTCATGGGGGGAGGCAGTCAGTATCTTTTCTCAGTGGCTTGGTTATCATTTTTTTTCCCCTGAAAGTGTGTCGCATACAACCGTCAGCCCTAAATCTGGATTGTAACTTTCTTTTGTCTCTCACTTGCAGGAGTTGCTGGAGAGCCCCTGCCAGTGGATAGTGAGAAAGATATCTTTGACTACATCCAGTGGAAGTACCGAGAACCCAAGGACCGGAGTGAATGAGGCCTGTCCTCCCTCCCAGGCACAGCCCCACAGGAGTCTTAATTTATTTCTTACCCTTTGCGATGTGAGGGTCTTTGGTGTTTTTAAATGATTGTTTCTTCTTCGTGCTTGAACCTGCACTGTACTCAATAAAACCTCCTGTACCATTATCAGATGATCTTGTCCTGATTTTATTAGAAAATATGTTTACACTTACATTTTTTATCTCACTTAACTAAGGGTGTACTAGAGAGAATTGAGATGAGATGCCAGCAAAACTCCAATGGGAATTTTAATTTGTTCATCTTCTGCCCTTATGCTATAAACCAACATTCCCCCACTTCTTTTCCTTCTAGTTAACTGATTACAAATTGGTCGGTTAGATACACCCAGAGACTGTCTTCCTGAGGACGGTTTGATATTTTTTTAAAAACTAGGGACCTTCATACATTTAATTTTTTTCTTGGGTTGGGCCATATTCGATTTTGTAATATGTACTTAAATAGAAGAACAGGCATGAGGTTTAACTCTTAAATCTGTAGAAACTGGTAGTGATCCATCAGAAGGACCCTCCCTGAGCAAAACCACTTCTAAATGCACCCATACTTACAAAACATGGCCTCTTAAACTTCTAACAAAAATGTCACTTTTTTGCCCTAGTTTTCCTCCAAGGTAATTTTTAAGTTTAAATGGTAAAACTATCACTAAAAACACTCCTTGAAAACCATAGCTTGGAAACATAAAAAATTATGTAAATATAAAATACAAAAAGTTATCAAATGATAAGTAAAGCTATTGAATGCAAACTGTAAAAATGCTTTGTAACTTGCAAAGCACTGTACAAACATAAGATGATACTACCTTTTGCATCTTATTTCTTTGTTAACTAAACTAGTTTGTAGTGAAATTGTGTTTCCCTTCCAAGAAATGGAAGAAAATTAAACAATAATGTTTTTAAGGAAAAAATAGTGTTTGCTGTGGTAATTTCCCTGGTAGGTGCCATCATTTTCCCCAACCACTGCCAGTTACCAGAACTTCACCAGAAGTTATTTAAGATTATTTGAACTAATTGAATAACTAGATCAAATTTAATTTTTTTTTGTTACAGAATCACATCCCTTTTCTGCAGAAAGACAAAAGCCAAAGCTAGTGTCCACTCATCACAAGGCAGCATCTCACCATTCACTCACCCGGTCTAATCGCTACAAGGTTGAAATTGCTACAAGATTGGATTTTAAGATACATTTGTGTGGGAAGATTTAACAATTAATGCCCACAATTTCTGCTTGAATACAATGAGCCATCTTTATATTTCAGAATATTTACAGCTTTTTAGATTTTTTGGCATACTCTTAATCACGCACATGGTTAATTGCCAGGCACTTGACTTTGATGAAAAGGTCCAGAACCACAGTCATGATGCTGGAAGGTGTCTGCTCTCGAGCAGTATCTTTATGCCCTCTCCTGGAGCAAACCTGTCCCAGCAGTAGGACCACTCCACAAATGTTAGTCCAGAAATGACAAGCACAGCAAAGTCCAAGTCCACCTTCAACGGCTTTCTCCCTCTTTTCCTGTAACAAGATTAATATGGGCTTTAGCAGTAAGTGGGGAAAATTGCTACTGGGATAAAGGCTTGGGACACGGAACTAAAAGCCTCAAAGTAAAAATAGAAAGAGCCTGCAGGTCTCCTGGAGCTTGATCTTATGCTGAAAGCAATAATGAAATGGAAATTATAGCTCCACCTGACAGAATTAACTTTATTTAGTTAGAACTCCTTTGTCAAAGAAAGGCGGGATTTCCAGGTTTGAAAGCTGTATCACCCATTAGAGTTTCATTAAGTGGGATTAATATTGACAAAAACAGACCATAACTTATAAAGGGGTCAGTTCACCTGAGGACACAAATAAAAACGACCAGTTCACCACCCACAAACTTTCCAGCTGTTTTATGTCAAGAACTGGAATTTGACACTAGAGTTTGTTACAAAGCACCATAGTGGAGTTTGAGAATGCAAAGTTAATGTACTACATTCATCTCTATTTTGTATCCTGAGGATCTGAAAAGGGAAACTGCCATTTGTTAAATTACAGACTGTAAAAAGATGGGTATATAAAGTTCAATTCAACAATGAAAAGTTTTCTTGCTAACCAGTCCATAATTATGGCTATTCCTCTGTCCTCTTGGCCTGCTGACTTCCTTCTGCTGCTTTCTACCTGATCTCCGTAGCTGCATACGAAAAGAGAGTAGAAACAGGACATGGTTGCTATGTGTTTCTGGGGTAGAGAGGAATACAGTCAGTTTCAGCCTATCCTTAAGATTTTGTTTTTTAATATTTTATATTTTATTTTTAGAGGGGAAGGGAGGGAGAAAGAGGGAGAAAAACATCGAAGTGTGGTTGCCTCTCCTGCACCCCCTACTGGGGACTTGGCCTGCAACCCAGGCATTGTGTTCTGACTGTGAATCCAACCAGGACTGGACCCTTTGTTCGCAGGCTGATACTTAATCCACTGAGCCATGCCAGCTGGGGCGTTTTTTAAGTACTCCAAATGCTGCTCTTACCCTTACTGCCTTGTGATTTCTTAATAGTTGGCTTCCTTTGGATTTGTTTTCCTGAATTGGATGCTCAGTTGTTCCTTTCGTAGGTAACTATGCCGTCATTGTCTTCAATCTGCCTTCCCAATATTGGGTTGCATGTCCCATAGTGGTACAGACATCTAAGAGACAGCCAGGTGTAGTAAGTTACTCACTTCAAGGATTGGAACCACAGACATGCTAACTGTCATACTGTTAAATAGTTGGGCAGAACCTCTGCCTTCAGCTGATACGTACTTTCTAGATTTCTGGGACATGTGCACTAAATACATACATGCTCACATATGGCAAAGAGGGTAGTTAAGTATTAACAAAATCCAAATGAAAACAGAATTTGAAAGATTCCAACTTGCACCCTTCCTTTAAAATCACCTCACATTGCTGGCAAGAGCTATTGCCAGGAAATAAAGCCTCCTATTGTGTCAAGAAAAGGCAGCTGCATGAATTTACCTGAAGCATGAATCAAAGGAAACGTTTAGAGAATGCCTATCTTGGAATATTCTAGTCTATGGGATTGAGATGCTGTCCTCAGTTTAACAATCCCTGGAGCAAAGCGGTACCCACAAGGGTTTCTGAGAGCTTCCTATTCATGCACAGCGTCCCGGGGCAGCGTGGGCAGTCCCTGGGCACCTCCGCCACCCACGGCGTGCCACTGCAGGCGTTGTCGGACAAGGGCTGCGGACCCTGTGATGAGAAACTGGCCACAGGCCTAGGTACTCTGACGAGATATAAGGTGACGTTTTATTCAAGGCGGGAGGCAGAGGAAGCCAAGTCATAGTGGCACTGTGAGTGCTGTGACAAAGCTTAGGCAGCATCTTCACTCTTCAGTATAACTGGTCTTCTCCCACAAAGGGGAGCAGCACATTTTTCTTGTTTGCTATCAAGCTCTGACCAAATTGCTTATATTTTAAATCTTACTTTTAAGTTCTCCCTAGGGCCTTATTTCCCCTTCATCTTTGACACTAACCACAAATATATATAGGACTCCCCCAAGGAGCTGGTTCTGAGTATGTTATTTTAAGTGGGGGATGGAAGTGAAACCTACAGTCGCCCACAACCCATTACTGCTCGTCACTCAGTGTTTGCTTGCAGTCCTCCTTTTACAGTTTTCCCCGCATCACTGCTTCCCAATACTGGAACCCAACGAGGGCGCATCTCCTGGAATGGCTGTACCATGTCCTACCGAGGGTGGGTGGTGCCGAAAGGTGCTTAGCCATGCACTTGAACAAATTCTGGTATTATAAATACTTTGGAAATGGAGGCTAAGCATTTATAGTTGGAGAATGTCCCCTGAGTGATTCTAATGCACATTTTCTTATGTATAGCCACCATTTTAGTTCTATTACTTGGAACCATATTTTAGTCTGGTTTTTTATATAAACCATATTTGCAAATATTTTTAAATAACAATAATATAGTTCTTGAAAAGCTGGACAGCTTTTATGTTCGAAGGAATTCTCTCTCTCAGGAGAGTTTATGAATTAATGTAGCAGTGTGGAAGCACAATGTAATTCATGTTCCAAGTGCTGGAAATAACGGCTCACGCCTCTCTGCAGTGGGTTGTCCAGGTGGAACTACATCAAATGTAATAGGTCAGTTTCCTGTTCTAGAAGTAGACTAGATTAAAAATAAGCAAACATAAAAACCCCTCAGTTACTCCAATGTTAAGTGGATTTCTACTGAATGCAAGGCACCGTGGACCGGAAATACACCCCCAGGAAACCAAAATCTCGCAGGGCCTGCCCATCTGGAATTTGCTCTGAAGTGGACTTCAGAGTCAGTGGTTTAAGGGAAGTAGAGGTCCAGTGCTGAGGGATGCACAAGTGCAGCCACTTCTGGCGAGAATTTAGGTGAGGCTTTCTGGAAGAATGTGGGAAGGAGGGTTTCAGCCAGTAGAAATGATCGAGAAAAGGGCTTACCAGACTAAGTGAACAACGTAAGTAAAGATACTTTTATTTATAGTGTATGACTGCTTCTTTATAGTATAGTTTCCTCCTTTAAATTCTCCTGGGACCTGCAGAAAGGACCAGATGTAGAGGGAGGGAGCCTTTTTCAACTCTTTAGTCTTTAGATACGATACAGTGCTGTCTGTTCCACTGTAATCTAACGGCAAAAATGTCCATCAGCAAGAGTTATGGGAAATCCAAATTAGTTGCACTCACAGTATGAGAACAATGAAGTTAGCTTATATTATAGCACAGTTAGCTGCCAACTTATGTAGAAAAAGCCACCAAATATAAAACCCACCCTTGTACTTTTTAATTGTGTAACATAAAGAGCATAAATTAAGAAAAACAAGTAAGTAGTAAGTGATGCCTAAAATTTTTGTGTTTATTTTCATTTGAGATAAAAATAAAGCTTTTACCTTTTGACATTTGTCATTGGATACATGACTATAAAAACTATTTGGTCACAAATAATTTTTCTGGTGTGCATATCAATACTTGCATAGATATATGAGGTCTGACCAGAAGGTATCCAGCCCAGTAATATGAAAAATAGACATTTATTGAAGAAGATACAAGACACAAGAAACACTGTATACAGGACAATGACTCCTCAGTCCCCTTCAGAGAAGGCACCTTGGGACCTAACACAGTCCTCCCAATCGCTATCAGCTGCCCCATTGTATTTTCCTGAATCTCATTGACGGTCTGAAACCTCTTTCCCTTCAAAGGTGATTTTAGTTTTAGAAAAAGTCAGAAGTCACAGGGCACCAAATCTGGGCTGTAGAGAGCTGAGTCACCTGGGTGATTTGAAGTTTTGCCAAAAAACTCTGCACAAGATGTGATGCATGAGCGGGCACATTGTCATAATGAAGTTGCCAACCATCAGTTGCCCATAGCTGCGGCCTTCTGAATCATCTGAATAGTTTCCACAGAGGAATGTCCAAGCTTCACACAAAAATATGATGCATATTCATTGCTCTACTCACTTAGCCATTTTGAATGTGACGGCCACACAGTACACATGCTCACTCAATGGCGTCTACTGCCCCCACTGACTAGTACAGTGAAGTTGTCATTGTTCACACATGCATATTCCAGTCCACTCTCCTTGGCTTCCAGGTTACCTCAGTGTCACACAAAGCATTCTCATTATATTAACAATGGCTGGACTTTCTCCAGACAGACCTCATATACATGTTATAGGTGTTACTGTTTTATAGATACTATAGTTGTACAGGTGTATAGTTGTTCACAATATTTTCTTACAATCCATTGTCTTTCTGTGACGTCAGTTGTTACTTCGCCTCTTTCATTTCTGATTTTATTTATTTGGGTCCTCTCTCTTTGTTTCTTGAAGAGCATGGCTAAAGGTTCATCAATCGTGTTTATCTTTTCAAAGAACCAGCTCTTAGTTTCATTGATCTTTTGTATTCTTTTTTTAGTCTCTATGTCATTTATTTTCTTTTTTTATTATTTCCTTCCTTCTGCCTACTCTGGGCTTTTCTTGTTCTTTTTCTAGTTCTTTTATTTGTAGGATTAGATTGTTTATTCCAGATTTTTCTTGCTTCTTGAAGTAGGCCTGTAATGCTATGAACCTCCCTTTTAAGACTGCCCCCACTGTGTCCCATAGACTTTGGATTGTTGTTTGTTCATTTTCATTTGTTTCCAGATAATTTTTTATTTCTTTCTTGATCTCATTGGTAACCCATTCATTGTTTAATAATGTGCTATTTAGCCTCCACGTGTTTGAACGCTTCTGAGGATTTTTAAATTGTAGTTGATTTCTAGTTTTACGCCATTGTTTTCTGAGAAGATGCTTGATAGGATTTCAATCTTCTTGGATTTGCTAAGACATATTTTGTGTCCTAACATGTGGTCTATCTTTGATAATGTTACGCATGCACTTGAGAAGAATGTGCATTCTGCTGCTTTGGGATAAAGAGTTCTGTAAATATCAGTTAAACCCATCTGACCTGGTGTATCATTTAAGGTCACTGTTTCCTTGTTGATTTTTTATCTGGAAGATCTACCCAGTGATGTTAGTGGGGTGTTAAATGCCCACTATGACTGTATTTCTGTTCATTGCTCCCTTATAGTCCACAAAGAGTTTTTTTAAAAATGTATTTAGGTATTCCTATATTGGATACATACATCTTTACCAGGATTATATCCTCTTGTTGGATTGATCCCTTTAGTATTATGTAGTGTCCTCTTTGTCTCTTTTTATGACCTTTGTTTTGAAGTCTATTTTGTCAGATATAAGCACTGCTACCCTAGCTTTTGGGTTATTTCCATTTTCACAGACTGCTATTTTCCAACCCTTCACTTTCAGCCTGTGTGAACCGTTTGTTCTGAGGTGGGTTCCTTGGAGGCAGCATACATATGGGTCATATTTTCTTAACAATTAAGCCACCCTATGTCTTTTGACTGGAGCATTTAATCCATTTACATTTAGGGATACTATTGTAGGTACTTATTTATTACCATTTTTTCCTTTAAAAAAGATTTTGTTTATTTACTTTTAGAGAGTGGGGAAGGGAAGGAGAAAGAGAGGGACAGAAACATCAATGTGTGAGAGATACACCAGATCAGTTGCCCCTTGCATGCCCCCAACTTGGGGACCTGGCCCACAACCAAGGCATGTGACTGGGAATCGAACTGGCAACCTTTCAGTTTGTAGGCCAGCACACAATCCACTGAGCCACACCATCCAGGGCACCATTTTTTTTCTTTATGACTATGTTCTGTCTTGAAACGCCCTGCCTGGTATCAGAAGCTGTAACCCCCACCAAGGCTAAAGCTGAGGGAGTGGCCTTGGACCGTAAGCCAGCAAAGAGACAAAAGCTTATCTCCCTGGCAGAAGTGCGGTTTCTGCTGCTTCATTCATAACTGAACCCCAAAGCTTGGTTGGTTAGCCAATGATGGGTAAGATTCCCCAAGGGTGGAATGACCTAAGACAGGCACGATCACGTGGGAGGCCCCCAGGAAAGGACTTTGGGGGCTACAGAAAAAGGGGGTGATGAACCCTCGCTCCTCGGCTTTGACCTAGCCTGAGTCCTCAACGTCTGGGAGAAAATCTCCTTATCTTTTGGTTGCCTTAGTTCCCTTGCTCCACCTAAGCCTGAAACAATGACAGGGTGGTGCAGCTCTGTGCTGAAAAGGGCGGGTTCCCCAGGTGATCAGACCTAAGAAAGAATATGCAAACTCCTGTGAAACCTGCTTTGTTTAGAATGCTCTCAGTTGAATGATAAGGGTCCAAGCAAGAAGTAAGTTTATTCCTCAAAGTTTTACAGCTCTTTGACCCTGACTCAAAATAGGCCCTCAGACTTCCTTGTTATCTATTGTTTGATCCTTACTTCCTCGCAATGAGTAATGAGCTTTTACCTGAATTCTTATTCAAACAAAACCAATAAAAAGCCTCTCTGGAGGGGGAATGGGTCGCTTTCCCCACCAGAGAGAGTGGCCATTCCATTCCTACCTCTCCATAGGACCTGGTTGTCTCTGTGTATGTTTTTAGAATGTTTTGACAAACATATGCAGCCAAGATGGATATTGCTGGCCGGTATCCTCCACAATGTTCCTCTCTCTATTTTTTCTTCTCAAAGCAGTTCCCTCAACATTTTTTGCAATGTTTGCTTGGTGGTAATGAACTCCTTTAACTTTTTTTTTTTTTTTTTTGGTCTGTGAAGCTGTTTATTGTACCTTCAATTCTAAATAACTGTCTTGCTGGATGGAGAAGCCTTGGTTTCAGATCCTTGCTTTTCAATGCTTTGAATACTGAATGCCGATCCCTTCTGGCCTGTAGTGCTGTTACTGAACCCAACCAGTAGGGGGAGGGGCTCCTACTGTGGGCTGCCAACCTAGCAAATCTGCAGACAGGTTGGTGGAAAGAGAAGGAATCTTTTATTTAACAATTATAACAAAGGCAAAAGGGGAAAAACCCAAAAATAGTTACTTAAATATTTATAATTATCATATAACTTGAAATAATGGCAAGTTCCTGCCTAAAATATCCAGGTAACAAAAGTAAAGGGAAAAGAAAAAATTCAGAATATGACATCGAAAATAGCTATTTAAATATGTGTCATTTCAACTACTGCATAGGTTAAGAACTGAAAAAAACAAACACAAGAACAAAAATCTGTTTACAGTGCTATCATCACCAAGGTCTTTGGAAATAATGGCCAGCTTCTGCCTGAAAGCTTGGGTATCTCCTGAAAGCTTTGGGTATCTCCTAAGACACCCAAAGAAAAATCGCCCTGTCACCCTCTGTCAGCCCAGTTCAAGGTTGCACCAGGAACCTCTTTTCCCAGCCAAAACTATCGTAAACGTAGTGGCTTAGCTGGTTCCCAGTCACTGTCCAGCTTCAGGCATCTTTGGAGTCTGTGTGTCCAGGCCTCCCACCCACTGTGCGCTGTCCTCTTCCCACCATCGCTCACAGACCCGCCCTCCTGGTGCCCGTCGGCCCGCTCCCGACCAGAGGAGCGGCCTGGGAACTGCTCGGGGAAACAGGTCTGTGCAGGGCCTGCGGGGGCCTGCCTCTGACAGCCCGCACTCCGCTGAGCTGCCAAGCCTCTTCCCCTTCCCTCTTACTATCCCTGGTGTCCAGAGCCCAGGAGGAGCAGATTTTCCGCCCGCTCCTCTTTTTTTAGATCAACCTCTCCCCGCAGGATCCCTTGCATGCCCGGGAGTGCCACGCCCTGGCTGCCAGGGCGATTCACACATGTGCTGCTCAACCCCTCCCCCGTTTCTGAGGGCAGGGTCCTCTGTTACAATGTTTCTGTTGAGAAATTGGCTGACATCTTATGGGAACTCTCATGTAGGTAATTAAGTGCCTCTCTCTTGCTGCCTTTAAGATTCTCTGTTTTTCATATTTGCATGTCAGTTATGATGTGTCCTGGTGTGGGTCTCTTTCGGCTCATCCTGACTGGGACTCTCTGTGTCTCCTGGACTTGGGTTGACTTTTTCCTTCACCAGGTCAGGGAAGATCTCCGTGGTTGTTTCTTCAAAGAGGTTCTTGATCCATTGCTCACTTTTGTTCTCCTGGTATCCTTAGGATGCTGATGTTGTTACATTTCATGTTGTCCCAAAGTCCTTTAAACTGCCCTCACATTTTGTAATTCTTTTTTCTTTTTGCTCCTCTGATTGAGTGATTTTTTGGTTTTTTTCACCTAGTCTTTCAATTTGCCTATTGGATCCTCTGCTTCATCCAGCCTACTGTTTATTCCTTCCAGTACATTCTTTATTTCAGATATGTTACTCATTTCTGACTGGCTACTTCTCATGGTTCCCATGTCCTTTTTACTGCTGTTGAGCATCCTTATAACCATTACTTTGAATTGTGTATTTGGTAGATTACTTGCCTCCGTTTCATTTAGCTCTTTTTCTAGAGAGTCACCCTGTTCTTTCATAAGGGGTCTGTTTCTTTGTCTCCCATTTTGTCTGTCTCTTTGTATTTGTCTCAGTGTAGTAGATAGATCTGCTCAGGCTCCTAGTCTTCATGGGGTGGCCTTATGTAGTAGGCAGCCTGTGGAACCCAGTGGTGTGGTCACCTTGATCTCCTGAGCTGGGTGCCCTAGGAAGCTCCTCGCGTGGGTTTCATGGGCCCATTTGTTGTCATTGAGCCTTGATCGCTCTTGGCCTGTTGGTGTGTGGGATCAGCCCTCAGACAGGCTGGCGGTGAGGCTCATCCCTGACTGTGGTGTGAGCTGCTGTGCAGGTGGAGTCTCGACAGTTTCTTCTGCAAGTCCTTGGTTATAAAACTCCTCTTCAGCTGTTCATCAGCTGGTCTTTCATGGTGACTGTTCCCCAGTTTAGCTGTGTTTCCACTTGGTTCTGGGAGGAGGGGGACACAGGATCTACCTACTCCACCGCCATTTCTAAAAGTCCTGCTGCATATCTCCTGTTAGATTTACTTCTAAGTATTTGGTATTGCTATTATACTTTCTTTATTTAAATTTTATTTTCTAACTATTTGTGGTTAGAATCTCTAAATACACATGAGCTTTGTATATTGACATTTGGCAACCTTGCTAAACTTACAAATTTCTTTTTTTTTAATATATTTTATTGATTATGCTATTACAGTTGTCCCATTTTCCCCCCTTCACACCCCACCACCCTGTACACCCTCTCCCACCCATATCCCCCCTTTAGTCATGTCCTTGTGTCATACTTATAAGTTTTTTAGCTTCTACATTTCTCATACTATTCTTGCCCTCCCCCTATCTATTTTCAACCTACAATCTATGCTACTTATTCTCTGTACCTTTTCCCCCTCTCTCCTCCTCCCACTCCCCTGTTGCTAACCCTCCATGTGATCTCCATTTCTGTGGCTCTGTTCCTGTTCTAGTTGTTTGCTTAGTTTGGTTTTGTTTTAGGTGTGGTTATTAATAATTGTGAGTTTGCTGTCCTTTTACTATACATGTTTTTTCTTTATCTTCTTTTCTTAGATAAGTCCCTTTAACATTTCATAAAATAAGGGCTTGGTGATGATGAACTCCTTTAACTTGACCTTATCTGAGAAAGCACTTTATCTGCCCTTCCATTCTAAATGAAAGCTTTGCTGGATAGAGTAATCTAGGGATGTAGGTCCTTGTCTTTCATGACTTGGAATACTTTCTTTCCAGCCCCTTCTTTGCCTGTAAGGTCTCTTTTGGAGAAATCAGCTGACAGTCTGATGGGAACTCCTTTGTAGGTGACTGTCCCCTTATCTCTTGCTGCTTCTAGGATTCTCTCCTTTGTTTTTACCTTGGCTAATGTAATTATGATGTGCCTTGGTGTGTTCCTTCTTGGGTCCAACTTCTTTGGGATTCTCTGAGCTTCCTGTATTTCCTGGAAGTCTATTTCCTTTGCCAGAATGGGGAAGTTCTCCTTTATTATTTGTTCAAATACGTGCTCAATCTGTTGCTTTTCCTCTTCCCCTTCTGGTACCCCTATAATTTGGATGTTGGAACGTTTAAAGATGTCCTGGAAGTTCCTAAGCTTCTCCTCATTTTTTTGAATTCTTATTTCTCCATTCTTTCCTGATTGGTTGTTTTTTTTCTTCCTTCTGGTCCGCTCTATTGTTTTGAGTCCCAGTTTCTTTCCCATCACTATTGGTTCTCCGTGCATCTTCCTTCATCTCTTTTATGGTAACCTGCATTTTTTCATCTAATTTGCACCCAAAATCAACCATTTCTGTGAGCTTGCTGATCACCAGTGTTTTGAACTGTGCATCTGATAGGTTGGCTATCTCTTGGTCACTCAAAAGGATGAGTCCTAGGGCATTGATCTGTTCTTCTGTTTGAGACATGTCTCTCTCTTTTTTTGGTCTGGTCGCTCCTGTTATGGTGAGGGGCGGAGCCTTAGGTGTTCACCACGCCTGGGCACCCCAGTCGCTAGATTGTGACATTGTATGTGGGCACGGGGGCAGGGGCCGGAGGGAACTATGGCGGTAGCTCCGTTGTCCTGGGACCTCAGTCCCTTCTCTGGGATCCTGGGTTGTGCACTCTGCCCTGCTCCATAATTGCTGCCTCACTGGCTCTGCCAGCTGCTGCTCGAGTACTCAGGGTCCACCCACTGCAATCTTGTGTGCCCCAGATGCCTTACGTGCTCCCTCCCGGTTGCCTTATGTGCCCAGTTCTCCCTGTTTGACCCGCACCCGGCTGCTCATCTCTGCCCCTCCTACCGGTCTGGATGAACGGGTCTACTTCAACTTCTTGGCTGTCCGACTTCCATTCAGATAAATTCTCTATCAGTTCTGGGTGTTATTCTACCTCTAAATTGTTGTTGTTCTAATCTTGGTTGTGCGTGGAGGTACGGTGCGTCCACCTATGCCTCCATCTTGCCGGAAGTCTAAACTTACAAATTTCAACAATTCCATAGTAAATTATCTACAGTTCCCGGGTGCCACAAATTATGGCCAGGGGGCCAAAGCCAATGGAGGGCTTCTTTGTACAGGCCCCACAAGCTAAGATTGTTCTTGCATTTTTATAAATTATTGTAAAAAAAAGCAAAACAAAACAAATACAAAAAATATTGTATGGAAACTATATAGAGCCTACAAAGCTTGCCCTTTACAAAAAAAGTTTTCTACTATTCTAAATTTGCATGTTTTATTTCTTTCCTTTTATTGATTACATCAGCTAAAATCTCTAGTATAATGGTGAAGAGAAATGATGGTAAGCTGGAATTTTAAGTTTTCCCCCCTCATCTCAAAGGAGAAGCTATTAACATTTTATAATTAAGTGTGATGTTTATTTTAGATTTTTCTGTAGTGTTCTTTATTTAGAACAAATAAAAATTCCACTCTTTCTTAATTTTCTAAGATATTTTAATCAAAAGAAAAAAATCAGACAATGGAGAAATTTAACTTGCCGTGGTCATAGGCAGTTGACACAGAGGGAGAGTATCTATAAGTTAAATTCTCTTAGGAAGTGTCTTAGGCAGCATCCGTTCCCTCATTCTAGCATTGGCTCCGTATTTTTCACTGTTAGTCATTGTTTAGCCTGTGATGGCTTTCTCTCATTCAGTATCTCCTCCCTTTGCTAATCAAAACCCTTCGAAGTAGATTCTTCAAATTAAGATGTAAGAACCCTATGAAGCTTGGCTTCAAAAAACCGTGCGACAAAAGTATGCTGATAAGTTTATAACTGTGTTCTACAGTAGAAATATCAAGGAGAAAATACACTTATTGATTTATTTGTGTAAAATTTACTAAACATTTAATCAAGACTTTTGGAAGCCAGCAAAACTATTTTGACATTTTTGTGTTATTCTTAGCTGATATTTAGATTAACCAAATCATCTTAAATAGGTTATTGTAGAAAGCCGCTGTAATTTTGAGCTCTGTTTATTTGGGGTATACAAGTTATTTTTTATATACTACCTTCTCAATCTTTTAAGTGTTTTATTGACAATGCAATCTCTAACACTGCTAAAAACATGCACTAATTTTTTTGAAGGGCATTTTGTTTAATTTAGTCCCATTTTAGTGTCCCTTTAAAAATTTTAACTGATGACTCGGGGAATTCAGCCAAGAGGGTTGTATCAAAAACTTGCTTGAATTTATCTAAAAATTCATAATCAGTGCTGAATCTGAACTTGTTTGCCCAGAGCAGCACAGTCCCTGGATGGCAGAGGTACACCATGGTGCTGAGCAGCTTGTCCAGACAGTAGTGGTGGTACACCACGTCAGAGGCCAGGACGTAGTCGTAATAGAAGGTTGCCTTGGGGAAGTTTTGTTCCAGGCCTTCTCCCCACACCAGTTCTTTCACTTCAGGCAGATGCGTGACACGTTGTAGTGTGTTCTTTAGAAGATTGTACTGAAGGTTTCCTAGGACATCAGGCAAATCTGTTGCTGTGACTTGAGCTCCTAAGAGAGAAAGAGAAATGGGGTAACAATGACCTGGGAACGTTGGGGCATTCAGAGTGGACCTACACTCTCAGGAAGAAACAAGAGCAATGGAACTGGGCTTCTCAGCCCCGGCCCTGCTGACACACGGGCTGGACTTACTTGACATAATTCCACTGGGTAATTCTTTCTGGGGCGCAGGTAGGGGCTGCCCTGTGCTCTGTAAGATGTTTGGCAGTTTCTCTGGGCCCCGTTAACTAGATGACAGTAGCACCTCCCCACCCGAATTACATTTATCTGACAGTTTTATTTTTTTCTTACGTGAAGTATTCAGCAACCAGTTTTCTTTCCACAAAGGATGATCTCTCACCCTTATCTAAATCCAGTAATTAATGCTTAGGCATTTTTAAAGTTAGCGACTATTGTTCATAAAATAGATCACCAGATCAGTTTTTTTAAAAACTCCATTACTGTGTGCAGAAGTAGGACAGATTAGTGCCGCTTCCTGCCCAGGGCCCAGGAACTCACAGCCTGCACTTCGGGGTAAATCTATGCTCACCTTGGATTAACTCACTTTTTCCCCCTTCACAACGTTAGTTACAATATTTGCAATAAAAAGAAGAAGACAACACAACATAGTTATTTGCGACAGGGATCTGGAAGTCACACCTCCAAAATTTCAACTTCATCACCTGGTAATTGGTGCACCGAGCAAGTTCCTTTATCTAAGGCGCAATGATCTTATCTCTGTGGGAATTTTAGCACATGACATTTGGGGGAGATTTAATGAGTGCAGTCATGGCCAACTACCTAAACCGCAGCCTGTGATAACAACACTCATCATTGTTGTCACGGTAAAGGTGTCGGGAATAAACAAAGGCACAAACCTAGGATACTGGCCACGATGGAAACAAGGCCTGGTCCAGCACCAATTTCAAGTGTTTTAGCATCTTGAAGATTCAGTTCCTCCGTGTGTTCCTCCAAATACTGACACAAAGCCGTGGCCTAAAAAATATTTACAGTTGTCACTTGGGCACTAGAACATGGAAACCAGTAACAACCCCTATCCCTATCCCAAGCGAACTATTTTAGGACATGTCATTAAGAGTTTCAGTTCATGGAAAGGTTCATCAGAATCACAATATACATTTAATGATGTAATTAGACCTCTGGAATGTGGGAATTATAACACGCATCACAGGAAACAGTGTGTTAAACCCCTGCGTCAGAAGACTCCCGATCGGTCTCCAGGCATTGGAAGGCCAGCTTGTGTCACGAATCCGGGCAGCGAGGCCTATGGGACGGCCGCTTCTTGCTCTGGTTTAGTCACGGCGGGCCTCTGCCTGCTTTGGGAATGTTGTGTAAGTGTCTTCAACACCTCTCTCCTGGACTCTTTAAAATCCAACCGGGCTAGGACTTTTGTCTGCCACAGTGGTCAGCTGGGCAGTTATTTTTTTAAAGTGGCTTCTCTAAGAAACACTTAGACGACCAGAACAGCGCTTTCCAAACATGGGTGTGTACACGAATCATCTGGGGACCTGGTTCGAGATGCACATCTCTGTGCAGTAGGGCCTGCAGGGGGCGGGGGCTGGTGGCGGGGGCTCAGGACTACATTTCTAACGAGCCGCCAGGTGATGCCAGGGCTCCTGGTCCCTGGACCGCACTTTGAGCAGCGGTTGCAAGGAGATGTTAAAAAAAACCCACAAACATGCAAATAAATTGAGACAGCTTTTTATAAGATAGTCCCTGGGGGGAACAAGGGTAATTATTTGCAATGTGGGGGTTTTGATACTAGGAAGAAGGGGTCACGTAGGCTATCAAGAGGACATATGCTTCAGGGTGTTTTCTGAGGAGGTAGCCCTGCCCTGTGAGAGGCCGGCCCCACTGGGGTGCTTTCCAGAGGCAAGGCTTTTCTCAGGAACAGCTACATCTTTTCACATTACGAACACTCCCCAACTCCTTATTTGTAAGCTCTGAAAAGAGGTCTTTTTCACAGAGAACTGCACTGGAAATCACACAAGAAAAGGGTGTTTTCCCACTTTACGTGAACCCTTCTTTCATAGCTCTCAGGGGTCTGAGGTCCCCAGAGAGGCCAGGTTTGGTGTGAGAAAGGCTGAGGCCTTAACAAGAGGAAAACAGCCCAGTAGACAAGGGTCTTTTTCCTTCCCTAATCTCTGATACTCTTGTTATGGTTGTCTATTTGCCAAATATATTACAATAACAAGCTGTGGAGTAGTTTGGTGATTTTCACACTTGTTGTTAAACCAAAGAAAAAGAACAACAATAAAATCACAGACACAGACAACAGCATGATGATTACCAGAGCAAAATGGGGGCAGGAGGGGTCGCAGAGGGTACGGGGGGATAAACAGTGATGGAAGGAGACTAGACTTGGGGTGGAGAACACACAATACAATATACAGATGATGTCTTAAAATTGTATATCTGAAAACTATATACTTTTATTTTTAAGTATATTTTATTGATTATGCTATTACAGTTGTCCCAATTTTTTTTCTTTACTTTATTCCCCCTCTGCCCTGCACCGCCCCAACTCCAGCACTCCCCACCACCCTTAGTCCATGTCCATGGGTTGCACATTTAAGTTCTTTGGATTCTCTATTTCCTGTACTATTCTTGACCTCTCCCCGTCTATTTTGTTCCTACCAATTATGCGTCTTATTCCCTGGACCTTTCTCCATTCTCCCTGCTTCCTCTCCCTCCATGTGATCTCCATTCCTGTGATTCTGTTCCTGTTCTAGTTGTTTGCTTAGTTTTGTTTTTGTTTTTTAGGTTCAGTTGTTGATAGTTGTGAGTTTATTGTCATTTTACTGTTTATAGTTTCAGATCTTCTATTTCTTAGATAAGTCCCTTTAACATTTCATATAAGGGCTGGGTGATGATGAACTCCTTTAACTTGACCTTATTTGGGAAGCACTTTATCTGCCCTTCCATTCTAAATGATAGCTTTGCTGGATAGAGTAATCTTGGATGTAGGTCCTTGCCTTTCATGACTTGGAATACTTCTTTCTAGCCCCTTCTTGCCTGTAAGGTTTCTTTTGAGAAATCAGCTGATAGTCTTATGGGAGCCCCTTTGTAGGTAACTGTCTCCTTTCCTCTTGCTGCTTTTAAGATTCTCTCCTTATCTTTAATCTTGACTAATGTAGTTATGATGTGCCTTGGTGTGTTCCTCCTTGGGTCCAACTTCTTTGGGACTCTCTGGGCTTCCTGGACTTCTTGGAAGTCTATTTCCTTCATGAGATTGGAGAAGTTTTCCATCATTGTTTGTTCAAATAAGTTTTCAATTTCTTGCTCTTGCTCTTCTCCTTTTGGCATCCCTGTGATTCAGATGTTGGAGCACTTAAAGTTGTGCCAGAGGTTTCCAAGCCTCTCCTCATTTTTTTGAATTCTTGTTTCTTCATTCTGTTCTGGGTGAATGCTTATTTCTTCCTTTTGGTCCAACTTGTTGATTTGAGTCCTGGTTTCCTTCCCTTCACTGTGAGTTCCCTGTATATTTTCATTTATTTCAATTTGCATAGCCTTCATTTCTGCCTTAATTTTGCAACCAACCTCAGTCAATTCTGTGAGCATCTTGATTACCAGTGTTTTGAACTCTGCATCAGATATTGTCTATCTCCTCATCATTTAGTTCTTTGTCTGGAGCTTCGATCTGTTCTTTCATTCAGGCCATATTCCTTTGTCTCAGCACATCTGTTACATTGTAAGGGGTGGAGCCTTAGGTATTTGCCAGGGTGGGGCAACCCACTTAGCTGCGCTGTGGCACTGTATGTGGGGGAGGGGTCAGAGAGGGAACAATGCCACTCGCTCACTCCACTCTAGTCCCACTTTCCATCACTTCCCTCACTTCCCACAAGTGAATTGTGCCCTCTCAGGTGCTGATTCTCAAGTGGGTGGGTTTATGGGAACTCTCCTGTGACACTGGGAGTTTCTCCTGCCTTCATGACCCCATAGGATTTTACAGCCAGAGGTTTTGAGTCTTTAGTTTACTGGCCAGCCAGCCTCTGCCTTGCCCACATGGTCCACAGCCTTGCTGCAAGTCCTCTACTGCCCGGCTGCCCATCTCAGCCCTTCTTACCAGTTTGGATGAATGTTTCATTAACTCCTTGGTTGTCGGAGTTCCATGCAGTTTGATTTTCTGGCAGTTCTGGTTGTTTATTGTTTTAAATTGGTTGTTATCCTTCTTTTGGTTGTGCAAGGAAGTGAAGTGTTTCTACCTCTGCCTCCATCTTGGCCAGAGAACTATGTACTTTTATTAACTAATGTCAACCCAGTAAATTCAATATAAAAAAGAAAAGAAAAATCTTTGTTTGAAAGAAGTCACACTCATATGCATAAAGGGTAACAATGGAGCTTCCTTGGTTGAGAGGAGTGAGAAGGGGTGAAGCTCTAAGAGTGTGGAGCCATTGGCTGCCCCTCCCTCCCCCTGCTCCCCCTTTTCACTTGCCACCAGTACCCCAGATTGCCCCAGGGGCTCTCCATGGAGCCTCTAATCATGACTACACATTGCACATGCAGTTCGGGGACCAGCAGGTCTGTATCATCTGGGAGCACGAGAAGTGCGGAAGCACAGCCCACAACCCACCGTCCTGCCCCCAGAGCTCCTGAATCAGAATCTGCATGTTGACAAGACCCCAGTGTGGTTCACGTCCATGCTGACGATCGAGCTGCTCTGCCCTGGAGGCTCTCTCAGCCCAGGCTGCAGACCTGTGCCGTGGAAGGAACAACAGTGCTGGCATCCGAGGCTGCTGATCCAGCCTGGTTGTGCACCGCACCCCCAAGGCAATAGCTTCACCAGACCTTGAACTTTTCTTCATTCATTTAGTAATTCCTTAATATTAATAATATGACATTAACAATTGCAGCCAGCAGGAGGTTGGGTATATCACTTCACTGAACCCTCACAACCATCTTGGGAACTGGACACTCACCCTGCCCCATGCTTCAGATATGAGAATGAAGGCAAATGGGGGAGAAGTGAACATCCATGACCAGTCAGCCAGGAAAGAGCAGCTTTTCTGGCTCTAAATTCAGAGTGTTTCCCCCACTTTGGAGCCATCCTCACAGGGCTGTTGCTGGGAGAACACGCGATGCAGTCATGCCTCCTAAACATTTCCACTGCAGCATCCACAGTGCGAAAAGCCGATGAGCCCCCAAGGGTCTGTGGGAATGGCCCCAAAGGACAGGCTGCAAAGCCTAAACTCTCAAGATGTGATTTTTTTTCTTAACAATTCACATGAATTTTTCGTTCTACTTCCTGATACATTCAAGTTCATGTTCATGTAAGGAATAATGTTCCAAGAACATAGCACAGAGGAATATCAGTGCTTATGGGAGAGATGCTACATATTTGCGGAGCCCCAGCACACCCCCACAGCCCTGGAGGCGGGGCAGCCATGGACCCTCGGTTGGAGAAACACGGAATGTTAAAATACCCAGCAAACCGTTCAAGGCAACGCAGGTGGATGAGAGTGTTGTTATCGTCCCCAGACACCCTGCCATCCCAGCGCAGCGACCCCCTCACCCCGGGCCACACCACCGCTCCGTAACTCTCTATGGATTCTTGAACCACAATCTTCTCGCCTGCAAACCGGTAATACTCCTGAGTGTAGCTGGCATAATCTGCAGGAACAAATTTCTGGAGGCTCTGAAGAGACGGCTCTATGTTGTTAAAATCTGCGGGGCAGAAAATAAAATAGGTTGCATGATTTGTTGATCCCATGCAAATATGTACTTAGTACAATTGGTAAGAGGGAAACAGAATTCTTTCAACAGAGGGCCAATGCTATCAATGACAATGGCCACAAACTAGCACAAAACAATGACATGGAATGACAGGGACATAAAATTCAGATGTGACATTGTTAACATATGATGAAATGCCAAAGGGTGTCCCGAGTCTTTCCCTCTGTTTAGGAGAGGACGTAAAAGGCGTGGCTCCATCCCCACGCTCTGTTTTGACGACAGGAGAAAGCCAAATGGCATGAGGAAAATGTCACAGATGGGCTGCCTGTGGGAGGAAGACCTGGGCATACACGGGCCTGACTATTTTTAGGTCTTGAAGTAACATTCCCACATGTTGGCTGGAGTGTGTTCCTTAAATCCTTCCTACATCGGCTCCTCAAAAGGTACGGGTCACCCAAAGATGAGCCAGCCGCACAGTCCAGGGGGAGGTTGTCAGATGAGCTCTGACTATTAAGTTACGGCTGCTCTAAATACTTCTTTACTCCCATGACCCAGTCTGGCAGCTCTCAACTATCACATAAAATGAGAGGAAAAGAGCACCTGCTTGGAGGAGGATGTGAATAGAGGGTGAAGGGTGGTAGGTCTTTAAGGAAACCTACTCAGGAGTCCACCCCTGAGAGGCAGGTACCACAGGCCGTTTCGGGTATCACTGATTTCCACAGGCACCGGGACAGTTCTATGCTGCTGGTCTGCAGACTGTAACAGGTTTTCAGGAAGAACAGTACAGAAACTTGGAGTAAGCATTTAGAATGTGTACAATTTGATCATGTCTGTTGAATCTAATTACATGCTTGTATTTTGCATGTCTTTGCATGTATTTTCATTTTGTATCCCTAGAAATTCATTTTTGTTGTATTTTACCAAAAAAAAGTGTCAGTATGTGGCAGATTGGGAAAAGGTCTTTGCCCATCGCGTGCACGACAAGGCTAGTTTGCGAACTAGCAGAACAGATGTCCACAGCTCTCCAGAGTGTAGCCTTTGGCTACAGGTTCTGACTTAGGGATTGTCCCCCTGGAAGGAGAATTCTCGGCCCCGAGCAAAAAGATGAGCTTCCAGGGACCAAAGACTGCACTGAACTTGCTGGAATCTACTAATAAAGAGTGGCCAAGTCAGTTCTGAGACGTTGTCCTTTCCTGTCACGTGCCCTGGTTAGGGTTGTGGAGAGGCTAATCAGGGGAGGGAAGATCTATGGTCCTCGCCTACCTCCATGGGAAGCTACTGACATCCAAAAACACTAACCCAATACCTACAGGGCAGCCCTACCTGCCCTCAGAGGGCTGGGAGGCTGACTCTGAATTTGGTTTCGGAGACAATTAGAAGGCAGAGCAATAGACCGTGGTAACTGGTAAATATATGACAACCAGTGTGGGGCAAGGGGAGGAAGCACTGATTTGCATGGTTTGACAATGACTGTGGTATAAACGCTCCCACCCTGGTGACTTCAGACTACCACACAGTGTCACTGGGAAAAGATGTGCAGCAGCACACCCTGACGGAGAACTTCTGTCATCCAGCTACACTGGACATCAGTGGGCCCAAGAGCGTAGCTAATCGTCAAGTGTGCTAAAATAATTCATGATGAGTCATACTCATTACCTTATTGTTTTATATACCTTTGCCTTTTATATAACCGATTTAACTGTAAGTTTATATGACTTAAATTTCAATAGTAGCTGTGTTTAATAACCAACTCACGAAACTCCTGAAATTCGGGAGCTAGTGCAGGCCAGTCGGTACAAGGAGTCGGTAAGGGCTGTGCTTTTTCTCCAGGGCTTTCACCACAGAGTGTCTGCCAGGAGCAGCCAGACCATCAGGTCCTCACGCCAGCTCTTGCAGGCTTCCTTCCCCCACCCCACCCCCGCTACGGCCAGACCGTTCATTCTTCCCTTCCTTCCACGTGTCACCAACCAGGGACTCTCAAGACTGTGGGAACAGTCAGTGAGCTGGTTTTGAATGGCTCATCACCTCTCAGGCTAGTAAACTGATGTGCATACTTTCCTGATTCCTGATCAACAGTGTAATGAAACGTGGGCCTGTAAATATACTCCCACAAGACCCTTTTGTGTTCTACAAAGATATAGAAATTTACATTTATTGTACATTAAATATTTTCATTTATTGTATCCATACTAGCTTGATGGCTTTAGAGGGACCATGTTTTAGAGACAAGTAGAGGCGCATTGTTATGTAAACAGTTTAGTAAAAATAAAAAACACCTGAGTTCAGTAGAGTTGGAACATAATTATACCACATTAAATGACTGTAAATGTTACAAACGCTGTCTCCTGGCTTTGATGGCATTATTTGTCACATCCGCCATTTACTAACTACCATACTCAGCCCCTGTCCGGAAATGCAACCCTGTTGGTTCCATTGTCCTGATGGGGAAATACACTTGGCTTTACAAGGGTCCCGTGTATGACAGAGCTGAACGCACTTTGGTGCAAAGCAGAAACTAATGTAGATTTCATGTCTCTTTGAAAGTTCTTGTTACAAAAATACACAATCTCCGGTTTATACACAAGATAAAACAAAGTCGTGGATTTTGACAAGTAGTAAGGATGCCCACGCTTGCACAAGGGCGTTTTCCTACTTGGCTTCATTATATGAACAGTTTACATGGATAATAACTAGCCTTACTGTAGAGATCATTTCTCAATATATCCAAACATCAAATCATTTTGTCATACACCTGAGACCAATATAATGTTACATGTCAATTATATCTCAGCAACAGTCATTTAAAAATCTAAAGTGAAAGGAAGTGCAAATTTTTGTCACAGGAGTTAGCTGGACAATGCCGTCACTGGGAAAACAACAGCGAAGGTGTGGAGGAGGTGAGGAAGGAGTTACCTCCTGCAGGTCCACTGGTGCCGTCTTTCTGGGGAGTCTCCTCGGCCTCGAACCAGCCCTCCGGGGAGCCCAGTCCTTCCCGCAGGCGCCCAGGCTGCTGCTCGGAGCTCAGACACACGTCCATAACCGGAGCCGGCTGGAGAGCAGAACATTGGACAAGACCCGAGTTGCTCAGCCCAGGCTGTCTGAATCTCTCAGAGGGCTCTAAAGGTGCAGCTTATCGCCTTAGCATCTGCTGAGTGGGAAAGAACGCCTGCTTTCCAGCTTAGTCCCCTTGGGAAGCATAGCAGCCACTCACAGAGCTGCCATCCTGATTGTGCAGGCAAAGTGGAGGGAGATCGTTAAACACTACTGAAGGTATTCTCTGTATGGAGAAAGGCAAAAACAGAGCGAATGGAGCCGGGGGCAGGCATAATGTTGCCAGGGTCTAAAGTGTACTTCTGTAGCTTTGGGAACTGAATCTTAACACAGAAAATCTGGTCTAGCAATATGGCCATTGGGAGCACCCCGTGGCCTGAAATATCATGGGCGAGTAGCCAGGATTTGGAGCAAACACAGGGCTGCTCCCTTTTCCTCTGAGGCTTTACTGCAAGACAATAGGGCTGAGAGCCAGGAGCCTGCGTTGTCTCCCCACTCTAACACTTTGCAATTCATCTAATGCCTCCTGGCTATTCCCTGGTCAGCAAAAAGGGGATAAGAATACCGCCTAGGGCTGTGGCAAGAAACAGGAGAGCAAAGGTGATTAGTACAGCACAGGAAAACTCTCCCAGATTCAGAAAAGGGGACCTGGCTGCTAGGATCATAGACTGGTGTCAAAATAATAACATCTGACATCGCTGCAGGATGTATATTGTTGCCAAGCAAGCTGTAGTGCTTTACGTGGATTTATTCATCTAATCCTCCCAACAAACCCTGCAAAGTAGATGCTGTTATTATGCCTCTTCTCAGATGAGAGAAATTCAGGCCCAGATTAATAAGCAGCCCCAGTGGGTGCAGCCGGCCAGTGGCAGAGCCGGGAATCAAACCCGGGTCCAGCTGCAGACTCTGCCTTCTCATACATGAGGCAGGACACCACTTGAGTTGACCCAGGCTTTCCGGGCTTAACTTGCCCTGAAATGACTCATAATGTTTCCCCAACACAGGGACATTTTCTAGTCTTTTTTACAGAATGTGAATGGTTTTTCTTGTTTGCGTTTACCATTCTGTGTTTTCCACCCGCACACGCATTGCCTGTCATCATATTGTTTCAGCCAGCATTGGATAGCAACTAGCCACACCTGCCACACCGGGACAACCGGCTGACCCAGAAACCAACAGGAACCCGGCCATCCAGGCGCTGGCCTACTCCAGCAGCAAACAAAACACAAGAAGGAGCGCCGGCCCCTGACACGAATGCAGTCCCATCCCACCCCTGCAGGCACTGCACGTCCCTCACGTTCATGTGCCACAGGATTTCAAACAAACGAGACTGCTGTGAAAGTAGGTTAACGCTTTCATTGGCTCTTGAATCAAATAAGCAAACATTTACCCCAATTCTCCAACTCCCCAAACCAGCCAAGAGTGCTCTGCTGGTCTGTGCTTTGCAGGAGAAGAGTTTTCTCTTGAAGATACTGACTAGCGCCTTCCTTTCGACTTTCCCGCAATGCCAGGAAGTTTCTCCTAAAAGATAGTAGACTGGTCGCTTATGAGCCCCTAGAGCATCTTCCGTGCAGAAGTCTCAGCGCTGTGGCGAGAAGCCTGCATTTGAACCTTGGCTCTGCCATGCACTGTCTCTGTTGAGAATGGTGACACCCACCTCGAATGTTGGTTGTGGGAGTTGAGAGGAGTAATCTGTGCAAAGACTCACCCTGCAATGTCTACTCTGACTATCCTCTCCGAAGCTAGAGAAGTCGTGACGCACAGCACTCTGTGCTGGCCTCCCTTCCAGCACCACGGAACTCTCAGCATTCAATTTAAGACATTTCTTCCTGTGCATGCAAGCCAAGGAAAATTATTTGCCTTGTGAAATGAAGTGACTCCCTCCCTCATCATTACAGTTGACATGAAAAATCAATTTTTTTCCTAAAAACAGCTGTGCATTGAAAAACAACCTTTCTAGAGAATAACTACAGCAATCTGCCTTGCATTCATTAGTTTGACACCTCATAAGATATATATTATATGTTAGTATTTAAAAAAGAATTGGGAAGTTTTTAAAATGACTCCTTGTTAGTACAAACCCTCAAAATAATTTTGAACTGTTAGTTTAAATGTAACTTTACCTTATGTAGCAGAAGAGATTTGAGATTTCTGTGTACCCTTTAATCCCCAATGTTTTATATAGATCTGCACCTAAAAGGATTAGCATTTTATGAACAAAAGCCAGCCAGTGGAAGACCAAGTTATTTAGGGTAGCATTACCCACCAGTACTCAGACACATTGCTTTGCTAGAATTTCCTCCCTCTCCCTCTCTCTCTCTCTCTCTCAAAATTTCTCTCTCACACATACACGCACACACGATCCTGGCAACATGAAATAGAATCACCCTCAAAAGGTCCAGAAAATCACTCCAGCACAGCAGAGACTGCCCTCTATGGTATCCTGAGATGTCATTTGGAATGTGGACTTACATTTCACTTTTTTAAAAAGTGGGGGTTGGGTAGTTAGGGGTTTTATGGACCTGCAAACTTTATGCTCATCAGCCAGACTCCTGTGGCTAAAGGAAGGGGTGTGCCTGCCGGGGACTGCGTCCTGGACCCTGATTCTAGCGTCCGGAAATAATGTAAGACTCTACCAAGACGGAGCGAAACTTGCAAGGAAGACATGAGAACAGCCTCTACATAAGACGGGACATGAGTAAAGGCTTAAAGTCCCACAAGGGGTGATTAGTAGGGGGCAACAGTGAGTAGGAAACCAGAAAAAATTCTACTAAGGAAAAAGCAAGCTGTTGTGATTTATTTAATAGAAATAGGCGCAGTTAAAAGGGAAAGAGGAAGAGCGTTTATTCATTTTGGAAGCCTGGAACCCCTTAAAATAGAATATGGGACATGTAATTTAAATCCTCAGGCAAATAGGAATTAAATAATCATTCACATTTACGAGGGACTATATTTAACCATTGAGCCGAATGAGCAGTGGTTTAGCTTGAGTGGATGTAAGAGCCCATTTTTGTGCTCATTTTTACCCAACACCGGCACTTCATGTTTGTCTCCTCTCACCCCAGGTGTCTGAGCGGCTGTGCTGCGGCCCTGTGACTGTCGGGGCTTCCTTCCCGCTCCCTGGAGTGGAGGGAGGTGCCCGGAGTCTTTTCCAAGGGCATCATTTGGGCACTTTTATTGTTCCCAAAACGGTTCACTTCTATGATCACGTCCTGCACTTCTGTGACTTATTTCCACCACCTGTAGCCAAAGGTGGTCATCATTACAACTTTTTAACTTTCGAAAAACCGATTGCAATGTATATGAACATATGTATGTACATTCACACACACATCCTGCGAGCTTTAAAAATAAAGATAAGCACAAAGAAGAAATTTTTTAAAACCTCCTTAAATCCCACTATATCTGGAGAAGTCAGCCTGACATTTTCTGGCATCAACTTTTAAGCTTTTTATGGTTTAAACTTAATAAACAGCTATTTTACTGAAAATAAAACTGAAGAGAAACATGTACTCTTTAAACCTAGAATGTACTATTCTATTATTGTAAGAGTTTCTTTGTAATACTTTCTTCAAAAGCCATCTTTCAGGCATCTGCTTAAGAAACAAATCAGAGCTCTATTGTCTGGAACTGGAAGAGGTTAGGTCTGAGGTCCCTAAATATTGGACTATGAGGCGCCACATCAGCACGACCTGGAAGCTCTAAACTGCAGACTCTAGGCCCCTAGAACTTCTGCTCAAAGGCCTGAGGAAGAGCTTAGAAGTTTGAACTCACAGTCCGACACCTGTTCCCCGTGTGTCTGCAGCACTCGGCACATAGTCGGTGTCAATCTATAGGGCAGGGACGCGGGAGCTGCGTTCAGATAGCTGAGGTGCCATCCGTGCGGAGGGATTAAGCCTTTTGCATGGCCCTGCAGGGCACGCCGATGAAGTAAGTTTCCAGGAAGTAGAACTGGGCTCAGTAGGAAAGAACTTTCTAACAAGCAGAACGATGGAACAGTTGATCTCAGGGAGCCTAGCCTAATGGAAAGTGGGCCAGATTTGAAGTCAGAACTTGAAAGATTGGATCAAAGCTTTATGCAAGGTCAGTAAATAAGCCATGTGTGTGAGTCACACGCTCTGCCTTCCCCTTCCTCAGTGTAGACTTCTGATCTATACTGGGCTTTTCCCAGCTGAACCTGGCTCTCTTGGCCCGTGGTTCTCAATATGGAGGAATCCTCCCCTTCTCCCAGGGATATTGGCAATTCAGAGATGTTTTTGCTGGTCACAAGTGGGGTGGCGTGCTATTGGCATCTAGTGCATGGAGACCAGGGATGCTGCTATGTAGTCTAAGTTATACGGGAGAGCCCCCACGACAAAGAGCAGTCTGACCCAAAATGTCAGCAGTGCCGAGGTTGAGAAACCGTGGTGTAGACAATAAATCCAAGTTGTCAAGCAGCGGGAATTCTAACCACCATGCTGCTTATACAGTCTACCAGCCAGGTGAGTCCTGCCTCCTCTGTCTCAGTGTCCTCATTTATAAAGCGGGGTGGGGTAGCATTTCCAGAGTGTCTAATACATGCCGGGTTCAGGACATCTTCCCATAGATCCAGCATGGCAGCCCACGCTCCATCTGCTTTCCTCCAGGAGAACACCCGAGACAGGATTTGAGAGAAATGTTTTATTTGGGAAGTGAGGAAGGGAACATAATCGAGGTTAAGTACATAAGTTAGCAAAGAGTGTTCTGTGAGGCCAGGGGAAAATAAAAACTTAAACCCAGGGGGAAAGGCTGGGAAATGAGGCAAACCATACACTTCAGAATCACTTCATACCAGGTTTAGAGGGCTTCTGGGCTATTTCTACGCAACCATCTCAGCGCAGGCGCAGAGACCAGCAGCTGGAGCACTCAGACGTGTCTGAGAGCTGTGAGGCACGACGGCATCTGCCATGGCCCCATAAAATGTTGCTATTCTTTCACACAACTGCAAGAAGTAAATGAAATGTCATTTATCTGAAGGAATATGCCTGGTGCCTAGAAGGTCATAATCATTGGTAAGCAAATGTCTTGTATTAAATTGCTTGTCATTCAAGTAGAAGGCTAGAGAAATAGTGGTTTTTGCAAGAATTCTGGGTCACTCACCGAATTAAATGGAGACACTGTGTATTGGGGCTTGAAAAATCAAGAGCCCAGGGCTGCTCTGGTCCCAGAAATCTCAGCAGCAGGAATCCGTGGGCTTTTTCATTAAAAGGTGCTGTTAGAGGCCTCAACTGCAGTCACGTTCCAGCCCCGTGTAACTGTGGTCAAGATTTACAATATGGGGGGGAATATTCTGACGATGTAACTTGGTCATAAGTTCAGCCCCACAGTCAGGGTGGGGCCGTGTGAAAAGCACCCGCTGAATCGTGAGGAGTAGGGCCGGCAGCTCAAAGGAGGGAGGCTGTGCCCGTGGAACTTGGGTGAGGTGTGGCTCTCCTCCTCTTCCTGGCCACCCTGTGCATACGCACTTTCTGACTCCGATAAGTGCAGTTTCAAAATGGACACCCATCATCTCTACAATGAATGATAACCTAAACTCTCATCACCTAACGCATCTAGAGAGAATGGACTCATTCTTCTTCAATCCCAAACCTCTAGAATCAGGGGTGTCCAACCTGCAGCCCATGGGCTGCACACAGCCCAGGATGGCTGTGAATGTGGTCCTGCACAAAATCATAAGCTTACTTAAAACCTTATTTTTGCTCACCAGTTTTGATTAGTGTTTGTGCATTTAGCATGTGGCCCAAGACAACTCTTCCCCTTCCAGTGTGGCCCAGAGATGCCAAAATGTTGGACACCACTGCATCATGTCCACTTCTACACTGGTTCTGCTGCTTCTCCCTCCGTAGCCGTGTAATCCCACGTGACCTTGGACTATAACTTAATTGGCTATTTCATCATTGTGTACCATTGACTTTGTTCCCATCCCAGAATATGAGTGAGAGGAGGCTCATTGCTTTCTCACATGTGCTTCTCCAAAAGTTCTGTAAAAGAAGGGTTGCTGATCAGACAAACATAAGAGCTGCCCACCATACTTATTTATAGGGAGACTGGTGGGAATTCACTTCCAGAGAGGTGGGGTTTCATTGAACTGGATGTTCCTTAGTGACCCCAGGAATCACTAGCATTCAAGGATATGTGATTTTCACTCTGTTTTACAGAAACTGTTTGGTCATAGGGAAGTGCAATTCCGCAAGTTCTGGTCCCTCAGTTACCTGGGAACACAGTGGCTCAAGTTCATAATCCTCTCTGTCAAGCGATTCAGGGCTGCTGCAATGCCCCTCACTAGCTGGTCCCTGGGGAAGCCCCACAGAATGCCAGGGGACAGGGCCCACTGATGCTGCCCTGCAGGCGATGGTGTGAAGGTTCAGACCACGCAGTGCTGCAGAAGCATCAGACACAGAAAGCCCGTGCAGCAGAATCGTAAACCGGGACTCTTCTCATCTTGGCTTGGGCTGGTGCGTGAAGACAATGGATTCCGTACTGTGCTAAAGAGAGAGTGTCATCGGAAATTTTAAAGTAGGTGTTCAAGAAAACCATTCAAGCAGCACTTAATTTTTGTCAGGCTTGTGGACAGAAAAGAATTCACATCTGTTTCATTTTAAATGTCCTTTATATAATGACAAATGGTACCAGTGAAGAAGGAAAAAAGAATATGAGTGAAATAATTCGATACATTTGCAAAGAGAAAGTGAAGTGGTAGTCATTTCATTTTAAAAATTGCAGCTGCCAGCGTCCAAGCGTTAGAGCGTGCACTTGGCCACCCGGAGAGGCACGGCTCTCCGCTGTCTTCTGCCTGGTAAAGAGGCTCTGACGAGAAACCAGTGAGCAGCCCTGATGGACTGACTGCACGCATTCAGGAGAAGAGGGGTACTTAGAGGTTTGTTTCTAGTTTTGTTTTTTTCCCAAGCCAGTTCTTAAAACAGATTACCCGTCAAAGAAATTTTATTGTTATTTTAGGAAAACATGCAACTGCAGTCGCTGAAGGTTTGTAGTTGTCGGGGTTCGTGCCATCAAAATGACCAAGAGCGCTCTGCAGCTGAGGCGTCAGCCTCTGGTACTAACCACACAGAGCAAAGTTTAGCTAAAAACCTGATCGAATTCTGATCAAAATGTCTATGAAATAAGAATGTTCTTCCTAATTTAAAGTTTAGTAAATGATAGCTTTCAGAAATTCATCTTAATCTTAGAATAGATGGAACCAAGTGAATCTCTAAGATAGAAAAAAAAAAAAATCCCTTCCCAGTGATCCAACTTTGAGAGGGATGATGGGGAGTGAGCCCTCGGATCCAGTTTTATTGTCAGACCTGAAGCAGAAAAGACTATGACAACCCTGGCGACTCTCGGCCAGGAGCAGATGCCTCCAATGCCATCTGCTCTTTCCAAATTGTCATCTGCTGCCTGGAAATGGCACTTTTTAGAGGGGCTTAGTGGTACCTCATCATACTCCAATTTTAGCAACAGCAGTTGACCCGTGCTCAGAAAGATGATAATTTTTTTCCCAACTGATTTCTGTTAGGAAAGAATGTTTACCCGATGGGGCTATTCTGGGATGTACCACAAGGGAGAATTCCTTTCACTGTTTCTCATCATTCTAGGGCAGACTCAACTTGAAAAACACATGTTCCCATCTGAGGCTCCCCTGCCATGGCTTTGGGGAAATATGCTGAATTATTTCAGCATGAATCCAGGTGAAAAGGAGTGAGAGGGGCATGGCGGAGCAGAGAGAGACAGGCAGTTCCGGGGGAGCCTGGGCCTCCCACTTTCCAACTGTGTGATCCCAGAAATCCACATCTCCAGGTTCTGTTTCCTTCCTCTGTTAGGGATGACACCACCTTTCACATACCCACTCCACAGATTCTTTTATGGGTAAGTGAGGCAAAGCATATAAAACAACTTTGAAAACTATAGGGCCTATGTAAGCACTATCATTAGTTTATTCCAGAGGAATTTGGATTCTGTTATATATGTGTGTCCATAAAGTTACAAAAGAAGATAAGGGTTCACATCCAGCCATGTAGAAGGCAAAGGTAGTGTAGGCATTCCTTCTTATCCTCAACACATAAAACACCAAATAAAATATTTTCAAATATGCTTTAGAAAAGGACATCAGCTGGCCAAGATAAAGGTGTAAGTAGATACATTTAGCTTCCTTGCACAACCAAAAGAAGGACAACAACAAATTTAAAAACAAAAAAACAATCAAAACTGGCAGAAAATTGAACTGTATCAAAGTCCAACAACTAAGGAGTTAAAGAAGAAATATTCATCCAGATTGGTAGGAGGGGCGGAGACAGGCAGCCAGGATGGAGACGGTGCATAGCAAGACAGTGTCTGGCAGACCAGGTGATCCCACATTTGCATGTGGATAAAACAGAACAACTGGGGAGTGAGACAGAATGCACAACCCAGGGTTCCTGTGGGGGGGGGGGGGCGGGGCGGGGTAAAAGCCTCAAAACCTCTGGCTGAAAAAACCTGTGGGGGTTGTGGAGGTGGAAGAAACCACCAGTCTCACAGGAGAGTCTGATGGAGGGGCCCACGGGGCCCTAGAATGTACACAAACCCACTCACCTGGGAATCAGCACCACGGCAGCACCTGAAAGGGCACAATTCACTTGTGGGTGGCAGAGGAAGTGACTGAGAGCAGGGTGAGAGCCGAGCAAGTGGCATTGTTCCCTCTCTGACCCTCCCCCACAGACAGCACCACAGCCAAGGGGGTTGCCCTTCCCTGGCGAATACCGAAGGCTCTGATCCTTAAAACACAAAAGGTGCACTGAGACAAAAAAAATATAGCCCAAGTGAAAGAAAGAACAGACCAAAACTCCATAAAAAGAACTAAGCAGCGAGGAGATAGACAACCTATCAGATGCAGAGTTCAAAACACTGGTAATAAGAATGCTCACAGAATCGATTGAGTACAGCTGCAAAACAAAGGAAGAAGTGAAGGCTACACAAAGTGAAGTAAAGAAAAATGTCCAGGGAACCAACAGTGAAGGGAAGGAAACCAGGACTCAAATCAATGAGTTGGAACAGAAGGAAGAAATAAACATTCACCCAGAACAGAATGAAGAAATAAGAATTCAAAAAATGAGGAGAGGCTCAGGAACCTCTGGGAAAACTTTAAATGTTCCAATATCTGAATCATAGGAGCACCACACAGAGAAGAAGAGCAAAAAATTAAAAACTTATTTGAAAAAATAATGAAAGAAAACTTCCCAAGTCTGGTGAAGAAAATAGCCATACAAGTTCAGGAAGCTCAGAGAGTCCCAATAAGTTGGACCCAAAAAGGAACACACCAAGACACATCATAATTAAATTACCCAAGATTATGCCCTGGCTGGTGTGGCTCAGTGGATTGCACGCTGGCCTGTGAACCAAAAGGTCACTGGTTTGATTCTCAGTCAGGGCACATGCCTTGGGTTGTGGGCCAGCTCCCTGGTTGGGGGCTCATGGGGGGTGACCAGCCAATGTATCTCTCTCATTTTGCTATTTCTCTCCCTCTCTTTTTCTCTCCCTTTCCATCTCTCTAAAAATAAATAAATAAATAAATAAATAAATAAATAAATAAATAAATAAAATCTTTAATAAATAAATAACCCAAGATTAAAGATAAGGAGAGAATTTTAAAAGCAGCAAGAGAAAAGAAAAGAGTTACCTACAAAGGAGTTCCTATAAGATTATCAGCTGGTTTCTCAAAATAAACCTTACAGGTAAGAAGGGGCTGGAACTAAGTATTCAAATTCATGAAAGGGAAAGACCTACATCCAAGATTACTCTATCCAGTAAAGCTATCATTTAGAATGGAAGGACAGATAAAGTGCTTCCCAGATAAGGTCAAGTGAAAGGAGTTGAACATCACCAAGCACTTATTATACAAAATGTTCAAGGGACATATCTAAGATAAGAAAGTCAAAACTATGAACAGTAAAATGACAACAAACTCACGACTATCAACAACTGAATCTAAAAAAAAAAAGCTAAAATTAAAACTAAGCAAACAACTAGAATAGGAACAGAATCACAGAAATGGAGATCACATGGGTGGTTATCAGTGGGGAGGAGGAGGGGAGAGAATAAGCAGAAAGGTACAGGAAATAAAAAGCATAATTGCTAGGTATAAAATAGATGGGGCAGGGAGTTAAGGATAGTATAGGAAATGGAGAAGCCAAAGAACTTATATGTACGACAATGGACATGAGCTAAGGAGTCAGGAAATGCCAGAGGGAGGGTGGGTGCAGGGCAGAGGAGGATAAAGGGGAGAAAAAAAATGGGATAACTGTAATAGTATAATCAATAAAATATACTTAAAAAAAAAGAAAAAGAAAAGCATATCGAAGTTTGTAAGAAGGGAACAATCCCTAGATGCCATAGACAGAGAGGACAATCCAAGCCTCACTGACAGTGAATGCATGCGCACCACCGAGGCCTGGGGTGTGGGAGGTTGGCGTGTGGGGCCTGGAATCCAGAGGTGTCAGGGTTTCGATGTGTTTAGGAACAGAAGATACATCCTTGGGCCAATAGGACAAAAATCTGGGACCAGGGTAAACCCAGGCTTTGGGGGACCTAAAGTTTATATAGCCTGAGGAGAGTGTCCTCTTTAAGAAAAAATTGTAATTACAAATGCAAAATTGGGTACAAAAGTAATATTTATTTAAAATGAGAAATCATCAAAAATAACAAAATTTTAAAAGACCAAAAACAGCCAAGTATTTTTAAATATATTAATATGTTACTGTAGCACAACTATATAAGTATTATATAGTAATATATTAAATATTAAATAACTAACTTCCTGCAACACTTTAAAAATATTATTTCCTAAAATTTTGGCTCTCTACTTTTTTTTTAAAGAGGTATTTTTTTTAAGTTTCTTTTTTTTTAAGATTTTATTTATTTATTTTTAGAGAGAGAAGGGAGGGAGAAAGAGAGAGAAACATCAATGTGCAGTTGCTGGGGGCCGTGGCCTGCAACCCAGGCATGTGCCCTGACTGGGAATCAAACCTGCGACACTTTGGTTCGCAGCCTGCGCTCAATCCACTGAGCTATGCCAGCCAGGGCCCAGCTCTCTACTTTTTTATTCCTTCGTGAGATAACAATATGACATACTCTCTTTATATAGTTGATAAAACATTAATGAAGTTTTTTTCTTCAGGCATGTTCATTGACATTTATTATATATAATTAATGACATTTTGATAAAGTTTCTTTTAGCTTTACAACCTATGATTGGTAATGCTATATGAATTTTTAGGATGGTTGTCAAATTTTCTTTTTTCATGTATAAGTTGTAAGATTATAGGATATTTAAAATTTTCTTATAAAGAGACTAGTTGTAAATATTCTTTGACTTGATAGCACTCATTGACCAAACTGTGGCCTATTCAGTTTTTTGTAGTAAATTAAATTTTCATTTTTATTTCTTCAGTGTCAGTATTTAATATTCAACAGAAGTTTAATCTTTTTTCCCAGTGTGTTCATATTATTCATCCCTTTTTGACAGGAGAACTGACAGGAGAACTATGTTTATGGACTTGAACTTCAAGAAGCACAAGGTGGAAAAAAATTAATGCACTTAAATTCATGGGACGAGTCTGACAAAAAGAGAAGGGACAAGTATCATACACACACACACTCACACACATATGGAGAAACACACTCATACATAAGCAGAGAGGGAGGTTGAAAGTAAAGATATTAAAGAAAAACGGAAGTGGTGACCACAGTTTGAACATACCCCAAGGATAAACACAATAGACATGGAACCAAAACTCAGACTCTCTGGGTTTCCCTGAAATGCTGGCTCTGACCTTAAGCACAGTTCCCATTATGGTGAGATGGAGGGAAGTGAGCTATCACACACCACCTTGTTGTCACACTTACCAACAATGACACCTTCTCTCTGTAGTTGTGGACTAGCTAGGTCTTCAGCAAGAAAACTCAACCTGAACAGAAGCTTTCCTGGTGTCAGCAGTACCTTACAGCTTCCCAGCTAATCAGCCTCAAACAGGTAAACTTATGCAGCTGTATCCCTCTAAAATAAATGTGAGTTTCTAGAAACCATCACCGCAGAAAGCAATGTGTTTCCTCCTTCACGCTTCCTTTGTACACCAAGAGGTAGCTGCTGAGAGCTGAGTTTCTACCACTTCGGGTTTGAAGTCACCTTGTTCACTAACAGTTTTATTTCTCCCTCAAAAAGATAGTCATATAAAGTAAAGCTCTCTGAATTATTATGATAATATAAAGTAACCTTCCTTGCATCAGGAAGACTAAAGCAGAGAGGAGACGGACGGGGCAGGGGACTGAGCGGGTGGCTGCTGTCTGGTTGTGCCGTGATGTCCGTGAGGCTGCACTGGCCAGAGCAGAGGCAGGGGCAGGACAATTTGAAATGTCGCACAGGAGGTATCGGATATGCATTCATATACGGGCTGAATTGTTATCATTTTTATCCTCACCTGAAGACATGCTTATTGATTTTACAGAGAGATCGGAAGGGAGGGAGACAGAGAGGGCAAGAAGCATCTGTGTGAGAGAGAAACATCCATCGATTCCCTCTGGCACACCACACCTGCACTAGAGACTGAACTGCAACCCAGGCATGTGTCCTGACCAGGGATCAAACCAGCGACCTTTCGGTTTCAGGGACGATACTCCAACCAGCTGAGCCACACCAGCCAGGGCCACTGGCTGAATTATTGACAAGTGTGCATTATTGAGCTAATCAGAAAAAAGAAAATCTACCTTCGTTGTTGAAAAAAAAACACCCCACCTGTTTGCGTAATCCCTCCCTTTAACAGACTAAAGGAGAAAAACTATATGCTACCCTTAAAAGATACAGAAAGAAGATTTGGTACAAATCAACATCATTTATGAGTTTTTAAACATAAAAACCCAAGGAACTTCAGTAACATGGTAAGTGTTATCCTCTGAAAGCCCACAGTCACACATCATAGTATATGGAGAAAAATGACAAAGAAAAAAAAAGAAAAAGCTATCTGCTATCGCTGTTCCTATTTTGCACTGTATCGAAGGTTTGGATAGTCAATAAGAGCAAGGAAATTAAGTAAAAGGTATAATGATTGAAAAGGAAGAAATAAAACTTCACATGATATGATTTTATATGTAGAATATTCAATATAGTCTATAAAACTGTTAGAACTAATAAATGAGTTCAAGTTTATACAAGAGCATGTACAAAAACAACGGTAAAAATGTAGAGAGGGCAATTTTAAAAATAAGCCACTTGCAATAACAAATATTGTAAGTTACCAACAAATAAATCAGTTGAAAGATGATACAAGACATTTTCTTTCTCAAGATTTTCCTCTGTAGTTGGTGGAAAAACAACTCCAAATAAACACCCCCGTTATAGTGGGGCAGAGGTAACATGAGCTATCATAAACCACCTCGTTATGATATTTGCCAATAATGACACCTTTCTTTCTATAGTCAGTGCCTAGAACTTAGGCAAGGAAACTCAACTCTTGGAGCTTCATGTATTACCTTTTTCCCTCTCCTCCTCCTCCCCCTCCTCTACTACTTCCTCCTCCTCCTCTGCCTCCCTCCTCTTCTCTCTTTGTTTTCTTATTGCAGTCGTCAGTTATTCAGTCAGTGTTCACTACAGTTTTATTAGTTATATCAAGATAAATGGAAAGAGAAACATAAAGCCGATTATGAATATAAACTAGGGAAATCTTGCTTCCAGAGACAGAAAGCGTGGAAATGGGTCCACACTCTCCTAAGATAAAGTTGACAACCTCTGAAATTAAAGTTGACATTTGCCACTTCTTATCTCTTAGATTCCACATGCTACTGTCAACTATAATGAGAAATTGGTCTCTTTTTAACTGTATCGTTAATGCAACTCATTGGCCAAAGAAGAAAAAAGACTGTGAGTGTGCATACGTGTGCATGCATGTGAGTGTGTGTGCTGTTAAGAGACTAGTAATGCCACCTGACGTGTGTACAACTGCTATTCAGTTTCCAAAACCCCTTCATAAATATTATCTCAGTTGATGCTCTCAGCAATTTCGTGGGGTCCACAGAAAAGGTATCAACACCAGAGAAAAGAGCAAGAAGAAAGTTTCCATAGTCATTTATCCGAGGGGAGCAGGATGCTCAAAGGACAGCAGTCTTATCAGAGTGGAAAGAAAAATCATGAGTCAAATAAAAACAAACTTCATCCATGAAGAAATAATCGATGAGCTGGACTTCATTAAGATTAAAAACTTCTGCTCTGTGAAAGACAAATATATGTTGAGACAGGTCACAATTAGGAGAAAATATTTGTAAAAGACATATCTGATAAAGGACTCACCCAAAACACCAAAGGACTCTTAAAACTCAACAATAACAAACAACCCAATTAAAAATGGGCCAGAGACCTTAAAGGACAACTCACCAAAGAAGGTATACAGATGACAAGTAATCACATAAAGAGATGCTTCACACCGTGTCAGCATGACAATCCCAATTAGGATGACAAGGAGATACCACTGCACGCCCATTCGAATGGCCAGCGCTGGTGAGGATGTGGAGCAGGAGGAACTCTCATTCATCGCTCATGGGAGTACAAAGATGGTACGGCCAGCTTGGAAGACAGTCGGCAGTTTCTTACAAAGCTAAATACACTCTTACTATATATGATCCAGCCATTGTGCTCCTTGATCTTTACCCAATGTAGTTAAAAGTTTACATCCACAAAAAACCTGCATGTAGATTTTTTAGCAGCTTTATTCATAAACTCGTAATTGCCAAAACTTGGAAGCAACCAAGATGTCCTTCTGTAGGTAAATGGATAAACTGAAATATACCCAGAGAATGGAGTATCGTTCAGTGCTAAAAGAAATGGGCTATCAATGAAGCCGTGAAAAGGCATGAAGGAACCGTGAATGGGTATCACTAAGTGAAAGAAGCCAATCTGAAAAGGCCCCATACTACAGGGTTCCAACTGTGTGACAATCTGGAAAAGACAAAACTGTGGAGAGAGTAAAAAGGTCAGTGGTTGCCAGGGGGAGGGAGGGATGCGTAGGTGGAGTACAGAGGGTTTTTAGGGGAGTGAAACCGTCTTGTGTGACACTATAATCATGGATAAATGTCATTATGCATTAGCCGAAATGCATAGGATGTACACCAAGAATGAACCGTAATGGAAACTATGGGCTTGGGACGATGATGACGTGTAAGGGAAGGGTCACTAATTATAACAGATGTACGGCCGGGGGTGCTGGTACAGAGGAGGCTGCGCATGAGACACAGGGGCATATGGAAGCTCTCTGTACTTGCCATTCAATTTTTCTGTGAACCTAAAACTTCTTTAAAAACAAAATTTTAAGCCCTGACTGGTGTGGCTCAGTTGGTTGAGTGTCACCCGACAAAGGGGAAGGTTGCTGGTTCAATTCCCAGTCAGGGCACGTGCCTGAGTTTCAGGTTCGGTCCCTGGATGGGGGCGCGTGCAAGAGGCCGCCAGCCAATTGCTGTTTCTCTCTCACATCAATGTTTTTTTCCTTCTCCTTCTTCCTCTCTCCCCTCTCTCTAAAAACAAATGTATAAAAAATAAAAAATTAAACTATTAAATAAAAGTAAGTGATAACAAAAATCTTAAGATTTAACATTTTAGTTGCCTTTAACTGCAAACACTAGGAGGGTTCTGTTTCAGTTCTTTGAGAACAAAAAAAATGTCACAAGTAGATTGTTTACTAAACCCTTCTCCTGATGTTGATAGAAAACCCCGCATGGAAATCAGGATGCAATGGTGCAGTCAGTGCAAGCTGAAACCCTGAATTGCAGGGTAACTTCGGTGCTTTATACATGTGTCAAAGGTCAGCTGATTGTGTTACAGTCTTGGTTCTCTGCCCAGCACAACAATGAGGATGGCATTATCAGTGGCACCAACACGGGATTATCTTTTCTTTTCATTCCAGGCACATGAATCACCCTAGGAATTTGAATAACAACACGGTGACTTCTTCCAAAGGAAAGGATTGCGGCATGCCTCAACACATAGACAATAAGATCGGAAATACCCAATTATGCATGTGTGGAAAACAGCCATCTGCTCTCACAGTACCTCTTGGAGAAGTCCAGGATAAGCAGGAGACGTGCCACTGTCACAGGACTTTCACTTAGGAGAAGATAAATGTGATAAAGTGAGCAGTTCACGAGCCATATCGGATATCCATCTCCCCTGTCCCAGAATGTGCCGATTCTAGTCTGAAATGCGTGCTGTTATCCCAACCGCTTAAAGCCTTTAACCCACCTGCTGTTCTCTCTCGCTCCCCCTCCCCCTCTCCCTCTCCCTCCCAAGCTCTCCTGGCAAAATGAGAACTGTAGAATCGTAGGTCATTTATAAATGCTTTAACTCCATCCAACATATTAATCGTTTTATTTATTTAAACTATAGCCCTTTGTATAGACATTCCTTATTTAGAGTATAACTTTTTCCATTCCCTTGGCTTATTTTATAGGTGAAAACTGAGCTAGATTTTTAATTTTTTTCAAACAATTGTTGTCTCCAGAAATTTCTTCCTGCCTCTCTCTTGCTCAGAGAATTCTTACTATTTCCTCAGCTCAGCACAGACATCACAGCACCAGGAAGGCTTCCAGGGTCCTCTGGGTAAACAACCTCTTTCATTCTTTTCCATCTCGGCTCAGTTTTGCTCTCCGAGATTTTGTCTCTTGCCCACTGGACTGTGAGGAACTGGAGGGTTGAGACCTGGTATGGTTATAGGCATGGAAAAGATGTTCATTCAGTGTTTGATGAGTAAATGAAGGTATGGCTGAATGATGGGAACTTTGTAATGCAACAGAATTCGCATCATACAAGTTTAAAAAGTTGATGTGGATCAGCTTCTTTCAGAGACTGAACTACCAGCTCAGGTTTCCTCAATCCTATGTAATATATCAATCACATTTTCCTCACCAAGATTTTTTCTTTGCTAATTCTGAAATATATAGAAAGCTATAAAACTAACATATAAACACCAAAATTCCCACCACTTAGAAATTAACTTAACCTTTCATCACATTCTCTTTATTTTTTTATTTAATAATTTTTATTGTATTTTTAATACCATTTTATTTCCTTACCCCCCTGCTACCCCCACACTGCTGTCCATGTCCATGAGTCTTTGTTTTCTTTTTGCTCAGTCCCTCAGTCCCCCAAACCACCCCTCTTAGCTGTCATCCTGCTATCTATGAGTCTGTCTTTATTTTTCTTTTTAGTTCAGTTTGTTCATTAGATTCCACATATGCATGAAATCATATGGTACTTGTCTTTCTCTGCCTGGCCTATTTGACTTAGTATAATGTTCTCCAGGTCTATCCATACTGCAGTAAAGGGTAAAAAATTCTTCTTTTTGACAGCCAAGCAGTATTCCATTGTGTAAATGCCCCATAGTTGTTTTATCCACTCATCTACTGATGGACACTTGGGCTGCTTCCATATCTTGGGGATTGTAAATAATGCTGCAATGAATATAGGGATGCTTGTGTCCTTTTGAATTAGTATTTTGGGTTTCTTCGGATATATTCCCAGAAGGGGGATTGCTAGATCAAAAGACACTTCCATTTTTAATTTTTTGAGATATCTCCATACTGCTTTCCCCAGTGGCTGCACAAAACTGCATTCCCATCAACAGGGTAGAGTGGTTCCCCTTTCTCCACGTCCTCTCCAACACTTGTTTGTTGATTTATTGATGGCAGCCATTCTGACTCATGTGAGATGGCATCTCATTGTGGCTTTAATTTACATTTCTCTGATGATTAGTGATGTTGAGCATCTTTTCAAATGTCTATTGGCCATCTGTATGTCCTCTTTGGAGAATTGTCTGTTCAGGTTCTTTGATCATTTCTAAATTGGATTGCTTGATTTTTTGGTGTTGAGTTTTGTAAGTTCTTTATAAATTTGGAATATTAATCCCTTATCAGATATATTGGCAAATATGTTCTCCCATACTGTGGGTTATATTTTTATTTTGTTGATGATTTCCCTTGCTGTGCAAAAATTTTTTAGTTTGATGTAGTTCTATTTGTTTATTTTTTTTGTTACCCTTGCCTGGGGGAGATATATCTGATAAAATATTGCTATAAGCTATGCCCAAGATTTTGCTGCCTATGTTTTCTTCTAGGATTTTTAGGGTTCTGGTTCTAACATTTAAGTCTTTGATCCATTTTGAATTTATTCTCATGTGTGGTGTAAGAAGGTGGTCTAGTTTCACTTTTCAGCACATACCTGTCCAATTTTCCCAATGCTACTTATTGAATAAACTATCTTTAGCCCATTGTATGTGCTTGCTTCCTTTGTTGAATATTAATTGACTATAAATGTGTGGGTTTATTTCTGGGCTCTCTATTCTGTTCCATTGATCTATGTGTCTGTTTTTATGCCAGTACCATGCTGTTTTGATTACAATGGGCTTATGGTGTAGTTTGATGTTAGGTAGCGTGATTTCTCCAACTTTGTTCTTCTTTCTCAGGACCGCTGTTGCTATGCAGATCACAGTATCTTCTTTCTCAGGAATTTTTTGGTTCCATACACATTTTTTAAATACTTGTTCTAGTTCTGTGAAATACATCATTGGAATCTTGATAGGAATTTCACTGAATCTATAGATAGCCTTGGGTAGTGTGGACATTTTAACAATGCTAATTCTTCCTACCCATGAACACAGTATATGCTTCTGTTTATTTGTATCTTCTTAATTTCCTTCTTCAGTGTTTTATAATTTTCTGAGTAAAGGTCTTTTACATCCCTGGCTAGGTTTATTCCTAGGTATTTTATTCTGTTTGAAGCATTGTAAATGGGATTGCTTCTTTAATTTCCCTTTATGTTAGTTTGTTATTGGCATATAAATATGCAACTGGTTTCTGGATATTAATTTTGTATCCTTCTACTTTGCAGAATTCATTTACCAGTCCTAGTAGTTTCTTGGTGGCATCTTTGGGATTCTCTATGAATAGTATCATGTCATCTGCAAATAAAGACAGTTTCACTACTTCCTTTCCAATTTTGATACCTTTTATTTATTATTGTCTGATTGCTGTGGCTAGGACTTCCAGTACTATGTTAAATAAGAGAGGTGAAAGCAGACACCCCTGTGTTACTCCCAATCTTAAGGGGAATGTTTGTAGTTTTTGCTTGTTGAGTATGATGCTGGCAGTGGAATTGTCATATATGACAATTTATTACATTTAGGTATGTTCTCTCTATTCCCACTTTGCTGAGAGTTTTTATGATAAATTGGTGCTGGTTTTATCACATGCTTTTTCTATATCTATTGATATGATCGTATGTTTTTACACTTAATTTTTGTTTATGTGGTGAATTACATTTATTGATTTGTAAATGTTGTACCAACCTTGCATTCCTGGAATAAGGCCACTTAATCATGGTGCATGGTCTTTTTGATGCATTGTTGTATTTGGTTTGTATTTTGATGAGGATTTTAGCATCTATGATTGCAGGGATATTGTCCTATAACTTTCTTTTTAGTCTCTTTATCTGGTTTTGGAATTAGGATAATGCTGGCCTCGTAAAATGAAATTGGAAGTCTTCCCTCCTCTTGAGTTTTATGAAATAATTTGAGAAGGAGAGGTGTTGGCTCTTCTTGGGATGTTTGGTAAAATTCCCCTGTGGAGCCATCCAGTCCAGGGTTTTTGTTTGTTGGAAGTTTTTTTGATTACTGCTTCAATTTCACTATGTATAATCTGTCTATCAGATTCTCTGATTCTTACTGATTTAGTTTTGGAAGAATGTACGTTTCTAAGAATTTATCCATTTCATCCACTTTGGTGGCACATAGTTGTTCATAATATTTTCTTACCATCCTCTGCGTTTCTTTGGTGTCAGTTGTTATTTCTACTCTTTCACTTCTGATTTTATTTATTTGGGTCCTCTTTTTTTCTTGATAAGCCTGGGTAAATTTTTCTCAATCTTATTTGTTTTATCAAAGAACCAGCTGTTGGATTCATTGATCTTTAGTATCTTTTTTTAGACCGATTTCATTTATTTCTGGTCTGATCTTTATAATTTCCTTCCTTCTATTCATATTGGGCTTTGCTGTTCCTTTAAGTGTAAAGTTAGATGGTTTATCTGAGCTCTGTCTTAGTTTTTTTTTTTGAGAAAACAAAACAAGAAAAGGCCTATAATGCTATAAATTTTCCTCTTAGGATTGCTTTCCCTGTGTTCCACAGACTTTGAATTGTTGTGTTCTCATTTTCATTTTTTTTCAAGGTATCTTTTGATTTCTCCCTTGACCTTATTGTTGACCTATTCATTATTTAATACCATGTTATTTAGCTTCCACATCTTTGCATTTTTTTTTCAGTGTTGTCCTTGTGATTGATTTCTAGTGTCATTGCACTGTGGTCAGAGAAGATGCTTGATATGATTTCAACCTTACTTATTGAGACTTGTTTTGTGTCCTAACATGTGGTCTATCCTAGAAAATGTCCCAGATGCCCTTGAAAAGCATATATATTCTGCTGCTTTGGAGCAAAATGCTCTAAAAATATCAATTAAACTCATTGATCAATCCACTGTGTCATTTAGGGCTGCTGTCTCCTTACTGATTTTCTGCCTGGAAGCTCTACCCATTGAAGTGAAAGGGGTGTTAAAGTCCCCAACTATGACTGTATTTCTGTTGATCACTCTCTTTATGACCATTGAAATTTGCTCTACATATGTAGGTGCTCCTATGTTGGGCGCATAGATGTTTACTAGGATTATATCCTTTTGTTGGATGTTCCCTTTATAATTCTGTCATGTCCTTCTTTGTTTCTTACTATAGCCTTGGTTTTAAAATCTATTTTGTCAAAAGTAAGTATTGCTACCCCAGCTTTTTTTCCTTTCCATTTTCATGAAATATCTTTTTCCATCCTTTTACTTTTAGTTTGTGTATATTTTTCGACCTAAGGTGGGTCTCTTGGAGGCAGCACACATATGGGTCTTGTTTTCTTGTCCATTCAGCTACCCTGTGTCTTTTGATTGGAGCATTTAAACCATTTACATTTAAGGTGATTATTTGTAAATACGTATTTAGTGCCATTTTATTGTTAGGCTATTTTCCTGTGTTGTTTTTTTCTTTCTCTTCTTCTTCTTAAATCAAGCCCTCTAATATTTTTGCAGTACTTGCTTGGTGTTAACAAACTCCTTTAGCTTTTTCTTGTCTGGGATGCTCCTTATTTTTCCTTTGATTATAAATAATAGTTTTGCTGAGTAAAGTAGCCTTGGGTGTAGATCTCAATTTTCATCACCTTGAATATTTCATGTCACTCCCTTCTGGCCTGAAATGTTTCTGATGAGAAATCAGATGACAGTCTAATTGGTGGTCTCTTGTATGTAACTACCTGCATTTCTCTTGTGGCTTTTAAGATCCTCTCTTGTCTTTAAGCCCTGCCATTTTAATTGTAATGTGTCTGGGTGTAGGTCTCTTTGGGTCCAACTATTTTGGACTTTCTGAGCTTCCTGGACTTGTGTGCCTTTTTTCCTTCAGCAGATTAGGGAAGTTTTCAGTCATTATTTCTTCAAATAGGCTCTTGATCCCTTGCTCACTCTCTTCTCCTTGGTATTCCTATGATGTGGATATTGTTACACTTTGTGTTGTCCAAAATGTTTCTTAAGCTCTCCTCATGTTTTACAATTTTTTTCTTTTCCCCTGGGTGGTGTGGCTCAATGGATTGAATGCCAGCCTGCAAGCCACAGGGTCACTAGTTCAATTCCCAGTCAAGGCATGTGCGTGGGTTGTGGGCCAGGTCCCAGTAGGGGGCGAGTGAGAGGCAACCACATGTTGATGTTTCTCTCCCACTCTTTCTCCCTCCTTTCCCTTCTCTAAAAATAAATAAATAAAATCTTTTAAAAAATTATTTTTTCTTTTTGCTGTTCTGCCTGGGTGTTTTTTTCTACCTTATCTTCCAAATCTCTGATTTCATCCTTTCCTTCATCTAACCTACTGTTTATTCCTTCCAGTATATTATATACTTCAGATATTGCACCCTTTATTTCTTACTGGTCCTTTTTTATGCTTTCTATGTCTTTTTTTCAGGCCATTGAATATCCTTACAATCATTACTCTCAATTCTTTATCTGATAAATTGCTTGCTTCCATCTTATCTGGTTCTTCTTCTGGAGAATACTCTTGTTGTTTCATTTGGGGTCTGTTTCTTTGTCTTCCCATCTTGGTTGCTTCTTTCCATATGTTTCTATGTATTAGGTAGATATCCAAGACTCTGGTGCACACCTAAGTCAAACCCTGCCTGTAACTGGCCTTGGGCAAACTGTTTGAAGCTCTCAGTGATCCATAGTATGTGGATGCCTCTGCTGAGCCTGGGTATGTGCAGAAAGAACCAGGCTGTGTACCAAGGCTGGCTTTTTTCCAGCACCAGGCCCAAGGGTGAGTCAGCTGAAGCCTCAGAGCTCCCAGCAATCTGCTTCTGCCTGCAGGCTTTCTGTAGGACTAAAGAGTGAAAGTCTTCCAGTTGCACTACCCAGCAGCAGGGCTTAAGTACCACAGGGTGGGGCAGAGTAATTCCTGCAGTCAGGGCTATTGCTTCCCCTCAGGCTGATGCCATTTGGAGAGGAGTGTTCTGCTTGCGAAAGATGGCTTCAGTGGTATGAGGAATGACCCAGCACAGGGATTCTGGCAGCTGTTCCTGCAGCTCCCTTCCTAGAGCCATCAACCCTAGACTCTCCTCACGTGTCTCTAGTCCACTCTGCCCTCTCTCTGCTGGAGCCCGAGGTAAGTGGTTGCAAATGGAACTTTGTGTGTTGGCCTTTTAAGAGGCTCTCTGCATCTCCAGCCTTCTCTCCCTGGTGGACAGAAACCTTGCTGCTTTTCACAGCTGGATGTTATTAGGGTTCCTTTTCCAGTTCTGGTGCTGTAAGCTGGGTAGCTCAGCTTGGGGTTTAGACCCTATACTCCTCTGGGGAAGCCCCCTGGCCACTGAAATATCCCTCTAGGACTACAGCTGCTGCCCATGGGAGCCCAGCCAGCCCCTCAGACCTCCTCCCCACTCCCTACCAGTCTCATTGTGGTGATGTGTCTTCATCTATCTGTCCATGGTTATCAGGCTTCTCCCCAGCTAGTCTTCAGTTGGTTATTCAGGATAGTTTTTCTATAATTTAGTTGTAATTCCAGTTTGGTCCTGGGAGGAGGTTAGTGTAGCATCCACTTACTCCTCCTCTACCTTGGGTCCCTCTCTCATTATTTTCTCTTTAATGTATAGATACAGCCCTGACAGGTGTGGCTTAGTGGTTGCAGCTCCCTGAGGCAACCGAAAAATTTCAGATTCCATTCATGGTCAGGACACATACTTAGGTTGCATATTTGGTCTCAGGTCTCGGGGCACATATGACCCCAGGCATGTGCTGGCACAACCAGTCGATGCTTCTCTCTCACATTGGTGTTTCCCTCTCTTCCTCTTTCCCTTTCTCTCTCTAAAAGCAATGAAAAAAAAGTTCTCGAATGAAGATTTTAAAAAAAGATACAGATACAAGTAAAGGTCCCTTTCATCAGATACAATGTGTTAATTATGAGCTTCCTACCACTCAGCTCCTTAGTCACCCATTTCCCTCTGCTCTGTGAAAATGAATGTGGGTCCTTTAAATATTTCCCCTTTGACAGCTGGAACAATACTAAATTTTGTCAGGAGGGGGCGCAGGAGGACAGGGTTTTGCCTTCTAGTTCAGGTGTGCAGCAGCAGCTAAGCAGCCCCAGAGCCCAGCGCCCAGAAAGAACTGCAGCTTCTCCAGGACTCTATGTAGACTAGATCAAGGCAGCCAGCAGCAGCAGCTTACCTCTCTCCTCCAGCACACTTGGATAGTTTTGTAGCTCAGTTCTTCCCCATGAACAGCTTTCCCTAGCATGCTTTAGCACAGATTCCTAATAAATGTGACCAGCACAATGATACATCAACTTCTCTCCCACCCAACAGGTCACAGCCATGCACTCTCAGTGAGATCTGGACCTCAGACCTGTAGGTGGTGGTGCTTCGGAACAGCATTTGGGGTCCTGCCACCCACCGCCACCCTATAGGCAAAATTCCAGAGGCAGAAGTTTGGTGATAAAGGAAAGGAGTTCAAGATCTTCAAGATCTTCACAACTTCGGAATAACAGCTTTCCACATGCATTAGTCATTTAAGCCTATCAGTTAAGACTAAACTTTTAATACCTGAGTTCTCCTGTAATTCCCCATTAGTTTTTATCTTATTTCCATAGGGTTAGTTTACAAACTAAAACAACATAAGACACAAAAGTTACACAATTTGGAAGACCATCAGGCTTCTGCCTCACGGCTTGTCCCGTCTAGATCACCCAAAGAAGAATAACCCTGCCACCCTCTGCCAGGCCACCCCGATCCAGAGTTCCCTCCCATTCAAAATGCCGTCTGTTGGGAAACACAGGCAGCTGCAGCGCTGTCATCCAGGTATCCTTGAGCCCAAGAGAGCCCAAGAGCCAGCCCTTTTATGTCAAATCTTAGTAGTTCATAATTCCATGTGTTCTGGAGGCATTCAGCTTCTCAGCCAATGAAGTCCTAGACTGTTTAACATCACCTCCTCCTATGGCCCTTCCTCCCCCGCCCCCATGATCTGATCAGATCTCTCTGTATGGGGGGGGGGGGGGGCGGGGAGAGGAGAAGGGAGTTCCATCTCACTTCATTGTAGTAGCTACTCCCTATATTTGCTTTTTCTGCATTCTTTAGGGTTCTCTTCTAAATAGCCAATGCCTCATTATTTCAATCTCATGTTATAGTTACTAATTCTTCACATTCAACTTTCCCTATTAAATCACTGTGTGGTTTCTTTCTCCCTGATTGGACCCAAGCAGAAACAGATACCAGCCAAGGTCCCACGATGTGTTATATGCTTGAACTTCTCATCTCACAAGTGCCAGTGCGATGGTTCAGATCTAGAAGAGCTGTCTGCACAGAAGTGCTGTGCCCCAGGGCACCCCCTTCAGACACCTCCAAGAGAAAAGTTGTGACTGATGATTTTGCCAACTAGAATCTTGGGCAAACACAGGCAGCCTTTATTTAGACATACCCCTAGGGATTTTGGACTTGTGACTTCCCTGATGGAACCCCCGCAGATGCACCCCTTTTGAAAAACAGCTACTAGCTTGCACTGAGGCTCAGGTGGAAACTGCACACCTTACTGCTAGAGGCCTGTGACTCTGTGGCCTGAGGCTCCCGCTTGGGGTGGGTGAACTCAGACTCAATGACCAACATGGTGGGAAGGGCCCAACAAGCCTGGCTTGGAAGTGGAGTTCAGCCAGCTTGGCCCCAGGGGCATCTTAGCTTTCTGTGAAGAAATTGCTCACTAGCCCCCTGGGGGAAATTTTAGCCCCCACTTCACCACCAAAGCAAGGCCGCTGGTTCTGTGGGACCGAAATCTCCCAGAGGGGCACAGTCGGGGTATTAATAAAAAATATTCACGCCATTAGTTTAATCAACTGAATATGAGGGAGAAAGACCCTACTCACTGGACATTATTGGAAATACCAGAGCCCCAACTTCTTACTCTGAAACTGGCAATTAAACAAAAAGAATTAAGCACTTATTTTGTCTTCAGGATAACCAAACAGCCCTTATTGAATAGAGAAATTTATTTACAGAGGAATTCCAGCTAATAAATGTGTAAGGAGGTCACTTGCCACCTCTAATGAAATAATTGAGTCATGCAACAGTCACCAGAGGATAACACCCTTGATGGTGGTGAGGAGCTGCAGTGCGGTGATCGGGCTGTCACCACCCAAACCTTCGATCAACCTTAGCACCACGAAGAATAGAAACCAGACATTAGGTGCCACTGATGTGTTGCAATGCGAAAAACACAGCACCAACTGCAGCATATTCTTGCTGAAAGAGAAAAAAGGTTAAACCTAAATCTAATCAAGTGTCTAAGATGAACTAGAGTAAATAAAGGGATTAAAGAAGGAAGTTAAACAGAGCCACAACAAAATGAAGAAGAAACAAATCAGGATGTGGGACAGGCACTCTGGAACAAGTCAGCCATGAAGAAAAGAGGGAGGAGGACAGGCTGAAGCAGATTCACCCTCTTGCCTGAAACAGCAACAAAAGAAGCAGACAGCATGGAAGAAACAGTGGTTCCCAGCATATCAGGTGGTAAAAAACGTGACCCAGAGAGACAGGAAACAAAAGAGGTGAGCCCCACGACTGACTCAGCTGGCTTCCTGCGTCCAGTTCCCAGGCCGTAGAAAAGGAGGGGAACCCAGGAGGAGCCCAGCAGCTCCATGAGTTGGACAGACGGAGTTCCCAGGAGCGGCAAGGCAGCCAGAGTGGGAAAGAGCGAGCTGCAGAGAGACACCTCTGGGGATCTGTCTACACAGGCCCTTGCTTGAGTGTTTAGCTGACTAATGATCAGCACAAGCATGTGAGAAAACTAGCCCAGGTCAGGAAAAGAACCACCCCAAAGAGTTAGAACAATCTCCTGGAGCTCACATAGAGCTGACAAGAGTGCTTATCCCCACCAGCTGGAAAAATGTAATTCACTGGTCACTGGCAAGGATTCAAAGGAGTCTTCGTTCAGTGGTGGGACAGAAGTAGTCCTGGAGCAATTGTTGTTCTGCTCTTGCCTAACCAAGGTTAAAAGCAAGACTTAAAAGGGTAAAAAGTGTTCTCAAGCAATTAATTGTGTCCCAGAACAAAGCTTAGAAATATATATAAAATACAAAAATATCTAGCATTCAACAGGGTAAAATCGACAATGCCTGGCAAACCATCATATAAGTGGAAATTGAAATTTTTAAAAATATATTTTACTATAGAGTCAAAAATATAAAATACTTAGGGAAAAATCTGATATAAGATGTGAGAGATCCGGCATCTGAAAACTACAAAACATTGTTAAAGAGAAATGAAAGAAAACCTGAATAAATGGTGAGATACACAGTAGTAAGTCCTCCCCGAACGTCACTGATGGGCACAGGGAAGCCTGTCGACTCCACCATACGCTAACTGACGTAAACGAGAGTCCAGTCATTAGGTATCTCACCGATGCTGTAACAAATGCACACAGAATGAAAGGATGTCATAGAAAGACTTGCTGTAACATGTTCATGAACTAGGAATGATATTATTAAGATGTCACTTCTCGCCTAATCTATTGTTCAACTCAATCTCAATCAAATTCCCAGCAGGCTTCTTGGTAGAACTTGAAAAGCTTACTCTAAATTTCATACTGAAATGCAAAGGCCCTAGTATAGTCAACATGACATTGAAAAACGCAGACTTACACGACCTGACTTCGAGACTTCTTACACACTAAAGTAACGTGGACAGTGTAGTGCTGGTTAACATCGAGGTAGATGAACAGATCAATGGAACTACACAGAGTCCAGGACCAGATCCGCAAATGTACGGTCTGCTCACTTTTCATACAAGTATAAAAAAATTCAGAGGACTAAAGCACATTCTTTTCAACCAATGGTGCGGGAACAATCGTTTATCTCTATGCAAAACAATAAAATTGATCCATACCGCACACCATATACAAAAGTAAAGTCCAAATGTACCATAGACCTAACTGTAAAACCTAACTTAAGAAGCTTTTAGAAAAAAATATAAGAGAAAAATCTTTTCCTTGTATACAACACCAAACATGACAGACTTAAAAAAATAGCAATCCATTAAATTTTCTTGAAATTAAAATTTTCTGCTCTTTGTAAGGTGTTATTTGAATAATTAAATATAACCCACTGAATGACAGAACACATTTGCAAAGCAAATGTCTGATAAAGGACCTAAATCCAGTTCTACAAAATGTAGCTCTTGAAACTCAGTGATAAAACAACCACTTGATAGAAAAATACACAAAAGATTTGAACACAGTGTATCAAAGAAGACACACTGATAGCAAATAAGTACATGAGAATTTGCTCAAAGCCATTATCATTAGTGTAAATTCAAATCAGAAAATGCCACTAACACTTATTGTCGTGGCTGTGGTTTTGTTTTGTTTTTTTGCATTCAGTGGTTTCTTTTGTTCACTGTGGCACCTGTTGTTACACACCCTGTGCTTCCACACGAAGTGAACGGGGCCCCACAGCAAATGTCGGGCTAATTTAAGCCTTCACGTAATAACATAGCAATGAAATTCAAATTCTGTACTGTGTGAATGGCTTAAACTTAAAAGATTGATAACACCAACTGTTGCTGAGGATATGGAAGAACTGGAATTCTAATATGCTGCTGGTGGGAATGTAAAATAGTGCCCTTACTTGAGAAAATAATTTGGTAGTTTCCTAAAAAGTTAAACAGAGGTCTGACATAAGATTCAGCCATTCACTTAGGTATTTATGTAAGTGCAACGAAAAACTATGTCCATGCAAAGATTTGCACTTGAGTGCTCATAGCATTTTCATTCATAGTAGCTCAGAACTGAATATGACTCTCATGTCCAGCGATAGGCGAGTGGATAAACAAATTATGGTATTTCCACACAGCACTACCTAAGACGAAATGAGCAGTTGATACTTGCAACATCATGACTGAATCTCAAAATGATTATCCCACTAATATAAAGCTCTAGAAGACGCAAACTGTAGTGTTACAAGGCAGATTAGTGGTTTCCTGTGAATGGGGGTGAGGTCATTGTGCGGGGGCAGGATAGAGAGATTCAAAAGCAGCACAAAGAAAGTTTTAGAAGTAATATGAATGTTCATCATCTTGTCTGTGGTGGTGGCTTCATGGAAAATATGTACATCTAACAGACAATCGTACACTTTAAGGATATGCAGTTTTTTTGTATCCAACTATCCCTGGATGAAACTGTTTAAACAAGTTACCATTTACTATTCCTTAGATGAAATTTTTAAAAGCTTAACAGTAGCCCTGACTGGTGTGGCTCAGTTGGTTTGGTGTCATCCCACAAAGGCCATGGGTTCAATTCCCAGTCAGGGCGCATGCCTGGGTCGCAGGTTCGGTCCCCAGTTGTGGCACGTGTGAGAGGCAACTGATCCGTGTGTCTCACATCGATGTTTCTCTTCCTCTCTTTCTCCCTCCCTTCGCCTCTCTCTAAAAATAAATAAAATCTTTTCAATATTTTTAAAAGATGAATAGCATCTGGTAATAGCAAGGGTGTGGTAGAAAGAACATTATCTTACATTATTTATGGTATATGAACAGGTAACGGCATCTTGGAGGATGATTCGTTCTTGTCCTTCAAGAATTAACAGACTAATTAAAAAAGTGCTGGAAGGGTAGGGGACTCGGGAGAGTTGGCAACCTAATGTGCCCTTGATACCCTCCTTCTCCCAACGGCTCCTCTTGAGCCTCTAGACTACCACAGTTTACTGAAGAAACTTGATGCTATGAACAGGCCTCAGCGGGTGCCAGGGTCCAGGTGGAAAAGGGCTCTGTCACCAAGAGCCTGGACCAGCAGGGGAGAGTACTGGATGGGCGAGGTAAACAGGGGCTCACAGGAGGAGCTTGGCTTGTGGAGATCCACCAATTCAAGGAGGAAAGATTCCTGACTTTTCTCAGGATTCTCTCTGGTCTTATCTCTGGATGCTGAGGACCTGCAGAGAAGAATAGCTGGGCTGCATCCTCCCTAATTCCAAGGCTGGGAAGCTCTCAGCCTTTGCAGATGGGAAAAGTAGCAGAAAATAAACTTCCATATCTTATCAGCGATTGACAGAATTGCCAGAGGAAAAGAAGCTACCTTACCTCCTACAATTTATAGGACTATTGCTTAAGGTATTTTAGTAGCTGAATCTGAGCCTTTAAGGATGACTAGAGCCACAAATAAGCAAAAGAAAACACCACAGATGCAGCCGCTAGAAAAGAGGAACTGAGACAGGAAGAAATAACAGAACAAGCAAAGCATGCAACTCCTGGTGAAAGAGAGCTACTTCTAAAGAGCACAGATGTTGAACCTGTGTCTTCCAAGTTTCTCATCTTTCCCCTCCAGATTTATATCTGTTTTGAGATTATTTCCCACTTTATCTCCTGGGCCACAGATGTGTGCTTCAGCAATGAATAACCTCTCCTTCAATGCATCTACTGGTGTGTCTTTAAAAAACTTTTTTATCCTCACCCAAGGACATTTTTTTCCATTGCTTTTAGAAAAAGAGGAAAGGAGAGAGAGACATTGATGTGAGAAAGAAACATTGATCAGTCGCCTCCTCTAGGCACCAGGACCAGTGATCAAACCCGCAACTGAGGCTCATGCCCTAACTGGGAATCGAACCTGCAACCTTTTGTTTATAGGACAACACTCCAACCAACTGAGCCACACAAGCCAGGGCCATTTATGATATCTTTTTTTAAAAATTTTTAAAGATTTCATTTATTTTACTTTTAGAGAGAGGGGATGGAAGTGAGAAAGAGAGGGAGAGAAACATGTGAAAGATACATCGACTGGTTACCTCTCACACACCCTCTACTGGGGGACCTGGCCTACAACCCAGGCATGTGCCCTGACTGGGAATTGAACCAGCGACCTTTTGATTTGCAGGCTGGTGCTGAAGCCACTGAGCCACACCAGCCAGGGCTATGATACCTTTTAAAGGGATGATTATTTTAATTTGATGGATTTCACATTTTAATTGAAGGATAACACGTACATAAAAATGAACAGACCATAGGTGTCCAACTCAAATATTTTTGCAAGACACGCCCATTTCACCACCATCCAAATCAAGATGTATAGTGTTGCTGGCACCGCAGGAGCCTCCTTCATCAACCCTCCCCGAAATGGCCCTTCCCACACACGGTCCTTGTTCAGACTGTCATCACCACCAATTCGTTTTGCCTTTTTTTTTTTTCAACTATGTGCAAAGACTAGATGTTCCAGGAGGAGAAAAGAAAACCAACAGTGGGGCACCAACATAACAGATGAAGTACAAGGCTGGTGGAGACCTAGACGTGGAATATCCCGGTCAGGTCCCTGAACTCCGAGGATAAAGACAAAACTCACAGGCCTTCAAACTGAAACATAAGAAACTTACAAAAAATGTTTGAAATTACACTGATGCCTCATTTGCCCTCACTTGAGGCTGAGAGATAATTTGGCAGTGTTTAAGAAATGCTGCTAGAAAAGGGTGGAATCCCATTTCCAACCAAAGTATCATTCATTCAGATAGCAACTGAAACATATGCAAACATACTCGGTGTCAGAGGCTATGACACTCATATCTCATGTGATAAATATACTAGATAAGTCTAGTTACAATAAACGACAGATGAATCTGGAGATCAAGTTTAGGGTGGAGAAAAATGAAGTGGAGAGGAAATACTATGACTCTGGAGATATATGGTTAAATCCACATGGTTGATGATACACAGTTTGGGTTTCTAGAACTCTGTAAAAATGCTAAATAAGGAATCTTGTAATCGAAAAGGCCTTCTGCAAAGTCAATTGGCTGGATGTAAAAATATCCAATTATTTTACCTAAACCTGGCAGTTAGAAAAAGGCTGAGACCCACAGCAAGCAAACCTTAAGATTTGATCTGACATGAGTAAAACAAAGGGTGATAACAGTAAGAAAGGGTGAAAGGAAGGTCACAAAGTTAGGGCTGCCCTTAGGCTCCCTCTGGAGGGTCCCCTGCCAGGGCGCCTATGTCTTAGAGGACGGGACGTTCTTCCATCCAGAGCCCACATTCTGGGCAAGGAGTGCAGGGTTTACCTGACAGGGGACGGGGAGGTGGGGAGTAACTGTCACACCCACCTGCCTTCTGGACCGTGCTCTGGGCTCCTGGGGCTCAGAATACACTGTCCAAACAGTCCAGAGCCAACTCCCAGGGTGTGAATGTGCTTTTTTCTGAGCCTGGTCTCCAGGGGATGAGCACACCAGGCAGCAGCCAGGGCAGACAAGGGACAAGTGTGTGTGTGTGTATGTGTGTGTGTGTGTGTGTGTGTTGGGGAAGGCTGATGGAGCCTGAGTGTATGTGCTGGTGTGTCCACTCCCTTGTATAAGCATGATGTTTTCTCTCTCGTGGGAACAGAGCCAGACTGGGAAGGAAAGTGGCGGGGGTGCGCTATGGGCCCATGCCCGGGGCCACGCACGGGTGACCCTCCGTGCACTGTCACTTTCCAGAGCAAATCTCCAAGAAGTAGGAGGGTTCTCAACTTGAGCCTGGTCTTCCAGTGCATTATGAAGATGTATTTATCATAGTAGAAGGATGGTTAGCTTATTAGTTTGAATTATAACATTTACATATTTAGACAAATAGTATATGGGCCTCCCTTTGTATTCTTGGCCCAGGCTCCGTAAATATCAGGGCAGCATTTTATATGACAAATGATGAGCCACGAATTCAGGGAAGAAAAACATCACTGTGGGCCAGTGCGATAACTCACTGCAAGTCACGGTATTTTAGGCCGGAAGGACACAGGTGAGATAGGCTAACTAAAAAGTCCTGGATACGGAGTCCTGGGTAGAGGTAGAGGAAATCCTTTCTCTAGTACCATGCTCTCATTTAACGAAAGAATGCCCAGGGAGGTGTGGCAGATAGTAACAAAGCTGTACCTGGCCCCACATCTCCTGGCCGCCCGCTCCCTGCTTCTCTGCTCCCCCATTAGCTTCAGCTGGCCTGGGACCCAGCAGCTCTGGAAAACAGGAGGGTGGGGCAAGTTCACGGAGGGGCGGAGAGGAGAACAGAGCTCCAGGAAGTGTTCTAACTGGAGGCAGATGAATGCCTCTCTGCTACGTCTGTAAACCCAGCTGGAAGTAGCCACCTTTAACATCTCATACCTGGTCTTTAAAGGTGATGTGAATTAAAATGTATATATATTCCATTTGTTAATGAAGCTTTGGAATTAGACTGAAGGTAGAACTCAGGTGTTGCTTCTTAATTGGTGACTTTGGGCAAGTTATTAATCTTTGAACCTCAGTTTCCACATCTGGGAGTAAAATGGGAGTAACATTACTAGGGTCAGTGAGAAGAGTAAATATAATGCATATCAAGTGTGCCCAGTGCTTAATATCCGTGGCTGACAGCTCTTCCTGGCATGCATGGAAACAAATTTTCTAACGATGTGGTCACTCGTGGTGTGACAGTGGAAATCGTATTGGTGGGAAAGTGTAATCCACCCCACTATTCCTTTGACATTGTTTCTGTAAGTGCTGACCCTGCCTAATATGTAGCTGGCAGATGAACAGCCTGTTTGTGTAAGAATCCTAGGAACTAACTTCAAAAGACACAGACTCCGACCCTCAGGCATCCCAGCTCCAGGAGATTTGCTGACTGTCGACCGTGGAGGCAGGATGACAAGAAGCCAAGATGACAGGAGGCCAGGATGACTAACCGGGATGATGCTCACAGGACCTGTCACTTGCCTTATCTGGATGGACTGTGCTCGTCTCCACATAGAGAATTTTGCAACCCCCTCCTTTGGTCTCTTTGTTCTGTTCCCCCCTCCCTCCTTATAAACACCTCTGCCGCCGCTGAGAGGGAGAGATGGCTTTGAGACGTGAGTCCATCTTCCCAGGAGATGTGCTTTGGAACCTGAGTCCCCTTCTTCCAGGTGGCCAGCGTCTGGGTAAACCCCTTTCCTTTACATCAGCACCTACCTGTCAAGTATTGACTTTTGTAGTCGCCGGCAGCCGGCCCTGCGTTCGGTTACAGTGGTATGGTCACGTGGCTTCGCTTTGCCCTTTGGGATGGTGTTATTTAGTGTTTAGAATGTATGTTGCACACGTATTTACCATGCTCCCTTTGGAAAATGATACGCCAGCCACAGCTGAGTTTTGAAGAACCGATGGCGCGTTGACTTAGAATGAGGCAGAGCGGTGCGGAGGCCTGTTCGCTTTACTGCGCAGCAGCTCCGTCAGCCGGGTGGGGTTCCTGGACCAAGGGCAGACTTTCCTTTCCAGAGTTCCAGCCTATTCTTGTCAGCAAGGAGACGTGATATGGCTGATTTTGTAATAATTCTTGTAATCCTATGATGACATGCATGTTCTAAATCTATTAACGAGTTGGCTAAGACGTAGTATGAGGTACTATGCTTCTCTGGACATTTAGGGGGAGTAGCTGAGTTGCTGGAAAAGCCATCAAATTGTTTCTATGTTGAGCAGAAGGGATCAGGAATAGATCTTCGGCAGTGTTTTGGGAAAACTAGCAAACATCTAAATATGAATTTATGAATCTTAAAATGAAATTGGAAAAATACAGGAATATGGCTTTGGTGGTATGATCTGCCTGCAGGGGACTATAGATTCTAAAAGAAAGGAAATGTTCAGCTGTGTGCAGCTGTCACTGGGCATGGCAAGTAACAAGAAGCTCTCTCCCCTCTTCTCCCTCCCCTTTGGAGTTTTTGGGTTTTATACCCATTTTTGCCCATTCCCCCCCCCCCCCGCCCCAGGCAACCACCGATCTCTTTTCTAGATCTATGAGCTCAGGGGTTTTCTTTTTGCTTTTCAACATTCAGCATATAAGTGAGATTAGATAATATTAATCTTTTCCGTCTGGCTTGTTTCACTTAGCATAATTCTTGGTTTTTGAAGAATTGGTCCATTTAATGCAAATTGTCAGATGCATGTGTATAGAGTCAGTAGCACAACCTTATTACATCCTTCGATGTCCTTGGCAGCTGGAGTGGTGTCCCCTGCCCTTTCTGGTCCCATTTGTCTCCTCTCCTCTGTTTCTTTTTCAGCCTAGCTAGAGATTTACCAGTTTTATTGGACTTTTTAAAAAAGATTTTATTTATTTATTTTTAGAGAGAGGGGAAGGGAAAGAGAAAGAGAAGGAGAGAAACATCAGTGTGTGGTTGACTCATGCATGTCCCTCACAGGGGACCTGGCCTGCAGCCCAGGCGTGTGCCCTGACTGGGAATTGAACCAGCAACCCTTTGCTTCGCAGTCCAGCACTCAGTGCACTGAGCCACACCAGCCGGGCTATTGGACTTCTTAGATAGCTTACTTCTGGTCTGATTGATTTTCTCTATTTTTGTTTTGTTTTAAAATTCATTGATTTCTGCTCTTGTACTTATTTTCTTCCTTCTGCTTACTTTGGGTTTATTTTGCTCTTCTTTTTCTAACTTTTTGAGGTGAAACTTTCTTCTTTTCTAATATAAGGGTTTAATATGAATTTTCCTCTAAGTGCTGCTTTAGTTCACAGTTTCTTTTTATATGCTATATTTTTATTTTCATTCTGTTCACTGTTTTGTTTTGTTTTTTAATTTCCTTGAGACTTCCTCTCTGACCCATGTAGTATTTAGAAGTGTTATTTAATTTTCAAATGTCTGGTGATTTTCCTTTTACTTTCTGTTACTGATTTCTAGGGGTTTTTTTTTTCAATTATTGGTAGAAAATATACTTTGTATGATTTCAATGCTCTTAAATTTGCTAAAATTTGTTTCAACTAGAATAGTGTCTATCTTGGTGAATGTCCCAACGTGAGCTTGCCAGAGAGTGTTCTGTGACGTCAGCTCGACCTCGCTGGCGGGCACTCACTCTGTCCCTGGCAATTTTCTTTGCTCTGCAACCCACTCTGTCTGATATTAGTGCAGCCAGCCCAGGTTCTGTTGACTATTTGCATGGTGTACCTTTTTCCAGCCTTTTAACTTACTTATATCATTATATTTGAAATTATTTTCTCATAGTCACCATGATATTTATCCACTCTGTTAATATGGCTTTTAATTGGTGTATTTAAACCATTTGCATTTAAGGTAATTACTAATACATTGGGACCTAAGTCTACCATTTTATTATATCTTTAAATGTTGGTTCCCTCTGTTTTTTTTTTATCCTGTTTTCCTTTTCCTGCCTTCCTGGGGGTGGTGGTACCTGAATGATTTTGAGTAATCCATTTTGATTTTTCTAAAGGTTATGTTGAGTATATTATACACATAGTTTGTGTATATATGCATATATGTATATATGGGGTTTCCCTAGGCATTATAATATGCATATGTAGCTAATGTAATTCCACTGGTATAAATATTTTACTACTTTACTATAGTTTCAGAATCTGAATCTCAATGGAATTCAACATTGTAGTTCACGTCCAAAACCTTTGACAGTGTTGATTCTGGTTGATTCATGCATTGGTCACTTGGGAATCTCTCTAGAATTTCATAAACATATTTAGATAGTAATAAATAGTGAAATGTAGAATCCTCTCCTTTTAGGTCTCTTTACAAATATCCCTTTTAAAATACAATGGTCTTAAATACTTTCTCTACCTACACTGGGACTCACATCAGAAAATACTACAGTTGTTGCTTTGAGCCATCACAGGAGAGGAACAGTCTATTATATTTTTCACGTATCAGGTCTCCTATTGTCCCTCCTTCAGCCCTAACGTGTTCCCAGTTTCCTTCTATTATCGCTTCCTTTCTGTTTGAAGAATTTCCTTTGGCAATCATCTTAGGGAAGATCTACTGGTGAGAAATTAGTTTTCCTTCACCTGAAAATGCATTTCATCTTTGTTTGTAAAAGATATTGTTGAGTATAAAATTCTGCATTGAAAACTCTTTTCTTTCACCACTTAAGAAATGTGATGCCATTCCCTTAAGACTCCATGGTTTCTGATGAGAAATACACTGTCATTCTAATTATTTGTCCCCTATAAGTAATTTATCATGTCTCTCTGAGTGCTTTCAGTATTTTCCTTTGCCTTTCTTTTTTTAATTTTTTAAAGATTTTATATACTTTTACAGAGAGAGGAAGGGAGGGAGAGAGGGAAACATCAATGTGTGGTTGCCGCTCATGTGGCCCCCACTGGAGACCTGGCCTGCAACCCAGGCATGTGCCCTGGCTGGGAATTGAACCAGCAACCCTTTGGTTTGCAGGTCAGTGCTCAATCCACTGAGCTACACCAGCCAGGGCTTTTCTTTGCCTTTCATTTTCAAAACTTTGGGGATGATGTGTCTTGGCATGAATTTCTTTTTCTTATTTATTTTATTTTTTTGTCATGAATTTCCTTGGGTTTATCTTGTTTGGAAATTCCTCAGATTCTTCATCTATCAAGACTCTCCTCTTTGTTATTTTCATTCTGCTATTGAGCCCATTCAATGAACTTTCTAATTTTATATTTTAGTTTAAGACATTTTTGAAAAGTTTTTATTTATTTATTTATTTATTTTAGAGAGAGAGGAAGGAAGAGAGAAAGAGATGGGGAGAGACATCACTACACAGTTCCTTCTCATGCTCCTCCAACCGGGGACCTGGCCCGCAACACAGGCATGTGCCCTGACCAGGAATTGAACCAGCGATCCTTTGGCTCACAGGCCAGCACTCAATTCCTGAGCCACACCGGCCAGGGCAGCTTAAGGCATCTTAGTAAATTATTCTTTATAGCTTTTATTTCTTTTCTGAGACTTTATTCTTCATTTGTCTCATTGCTCATAGAGGCATTGTTATGATGGCTGGTTTAAAGTCTCTAATAGGTCCTTCTCTTTCCTCATTGAACTGAAGGGTTCCTGGTGCTTGGTATGATAAACAATACTTGATTATGTTCTGGATTTTGGGGGTGTTATGGGAATCTGTAGTTCCTTAAGTCTTCTAATTTGGCAGGTGGTTGCCCTGTTTGGGTTTAGAACATAATCCTGGTCCACTTCTGCTTTCCCTTTCTTCTTTTTTGGGCATTTGTGCAGTACCGCTGGGTCTGCCCCGCTCACTCGAGTGCTGTAGAGGGCAGCCTGAATCCTGCTCAGCATGTCCCACTGGGCTCACTTCTCAAACCTCTGGCGGTTTGCTTCTGACTGGTTGCTGTGGCAGACTCCCGCCATCAGAGTCCACCTGTTGTGACTGAAGACAAGAACAAATGCACAGGCTACAGCAATCCTGCAGAGAAAAAGGGGATGGCACGGCCACTATCTCAAGGGGAGAGCACCCCAACCCTTGCCTAGACAAGCTTTTATTGTTTTTCTCAGGTCTTACATCCAAGAAGGATTTATTATCTATTACATAGAATATTATTGTCCACATTTTAGGTACAATCAAGGAAGTGAAAATAACACGTGCAGAAGGGAAAGGCGGTGAGCTGATTAGCTCCATCCTTGGGAAAATTCACACAGGCTTTGGAAATTACCTTGAAGATAGACGATCCACATTTACTGTTTCAGACCAGGGTGAGGGAGTTTTAGCATGAGCAAGCCATAACAGTCAGTATGCATTTTCTAGGCCTGATTCCCATGGGAAAACTTGGTTTGAAGGTCTGGATCCCGCCCACCACCTCGCTTCTGTAGGTTTTCCATACAGAGCTGAGTCACATTTGCCAGACCGAAACAAACAGGTCCCCTACAGGTTGCAGGCATTAGTCACTTGGGAGTCTCCACAGTACTTCATACATGTATGTAAGGAGTGATTTCCTCTTGTTCCTTTTTCTAAGAAACATTTTCTAATGAACAAAATAAACTTATGAGCAAAACAGAACCTGAGGCATGCAAACATGGAACAGACTGACAGCGGTAAGAGAGGAGCGGGCGGTGGGCACTGTTTGAAAGGACGTCAAGGGGTGAGTCTGAGAACATACAGGAATGACCCGTGCACATGGACAATGGTGTGGGGACTGACTGTGGGAGTGGGGGGCGGGCTGGGCGGAAGAGGGGCAAAGGGGGAAAATTGGGAGAACTGTACAGCATAAACAAGAAAACATTTTTTAAAAAAGAAACTTTTCCCCACTTTCTGCTTGAGAGGCACACAGTACTTCATCACTGCAAGGCAGCCATGAAAGTCCGTCCATAGTCTCTTTGGACACCGGAGGGAGGGTGGGGAGGGACATGTGTGTGTCACCTCGTTATCAGAGGACAGGAATGGAAGTTAGGGCTCTGTCCACAGTACCCAGGGAGAGAGAAAAGAGGTGGCTTACATGTGTATTTGTCGCAGTTGGGCAGGTATTGTTAAAAGGGTTCGTCCTGCTCTGCCTTCCCTTTCCTGGTCTTTTGGTGACAGAGAGCAGCCTTTTCGTGGGACTTTTATTTTGTCTGCTTCTTTTGTTAGTGTTTCTGGGTCCTAGCTTTCTCCAGTCCCAGGCCAGGATATGTAGGTGGAAAAATAAAACAGAGAACTTGCTTTTATATTCTTTGTTGAATCCTAAAGTCCCTAACTTATTTGTCTTAAAGATTTTATTTATTTTTAGAGACGTGAAGGGAGGGAGAAAGAGAGGGAAACATCAATGTGTGGTTGCCTCTCACGTGCCCCCTATTGGGGACCTGGCCTGCAACCCAGGCCTGTGCCCTAGACTGGGAATCGATCCAGTGACCCTTTGGTTTGCAGGCGAGCACTCAATCCACTGAGCCACACCAGCCAGAGTTTATTTGCTTTATTTTGTCCACCTTTCAGAGTCTTCTGATATTTGTTTTATGTATTTTGCCCAGGATTTTTATCTATAGTTTTGAGCCCAATAGGAAGAAATCAGGTAGAATATGTTTATTCCATCTTGTCTGGGTCACAAACCCTAGGTTTTTGACCAGAACAATTAGGATAAAGTTGCAATCAGCTGAGATGAGGAAGGCTATGGAAAGAATAGGTTTGCAGAAGAAGATTGGTATTTTAGTTTTGGTTATACTGAGTTTGAGATATCCACTGTTCAACAAGTGGGGATAGTAAGAGGGCCATTAGGTAACTAAGTCTAGAATTTAGGAGAGATTTTTGGGTTGGTGACACAAATTTGATGCAATCAAACTTACACCTCTTCTTTAAAGCCATGGTACCGAGTGAGATCCCAAGAGGAGGAAGGAAGCCAAGTGCACTGACAGGTCGGGCAAAGGAGAAAGAACCAGCTGAGGAACTGAGGAGCAGGAGCCAGGGAGGCAGCAGGAAAACCCGAAGTCTGGTACCATGAAAACCAACGGAGAAAGAATGTTCCAGGAAAAAGGGAGGGAGAGCACCTGTGCCAAATACTGCCAAACGAAGATGAGTTTTGTAAATTGGATGCAGCAGAGGAATTTCACAGCGTAGAGGTTGCTGATGCCTGGGGTAAGGAATGGGTAAGTGGACGGTGGGAGAAACATGGTTGGTGTGGATTCATGAAACAATGGAATAGAGAAACGCAATCACGAGTAAAGAATTGCTTTTTTTGAGAGAGAGAGCTTTTATTGCCAAGAGGAGCAAATGAATAAGGAAATAGTTGGCAGAGGAAGCAGGTTTACAGATGATTTGAAGGGTTGGTTTGTCTTTTTCTGTTTGTTTGTGGTTTGTTTTGAAGAAGAAAATAACATCTTGTGTGCTGTTAGGAATGATCCAGTACAGGAAAAACAAATGGTGCAGTAGGGAGAGAGAAGAAAAGCTATGATTCCCTGAGTGGGTGAGAAGGAGTAGGATCTTGTGCACAGAGGAGGCACTGGCTTGAGGGCAGCAGGGCATTCACCTGCGGTGCTAGGTGAGGAAGCCGCCATGTTGATGCAGATGGGCGGAGCGCCTGTGAAGAGTCTCCTCACTCCTCGGTGAAGTATGAAGAAGTATGAAGCGTATCATTTGCTTGTGAGCATGGGGTAGGAGGTATCTGAGGTTTGAGAACAGAAGTAAAAGCATGAAAGAGTCAGGTAGGAGAGTGCCAAGGCCCACCACTTTTGTTACAACAGAAGCAAAATGACTCAAACTGCAGTGACTATGTGTATGAAAGATAATCTGGTGGAAGAAACAGATGAATCTGACTCTAGTCTCTCGCTACCCAGTTGCTCCTTTGCCCCACTTATGCCCACCTTCATTATACTATTGATCTTGAAAAACTGCTCTTGAAGGAAAGACAAAAACAGAACACCACAGCAAACTTAAGGTGGCAGTTCCAATAGTGCCCCGGGGCCAGGAGGGATATTTTGAAATTGTGCGGGAAACAGCGTCACCTGTTGGACACTCTGTGAACTACTAGCTCAAAGTAGTTCACAGTTTCATTCCTTTCTTTCCATTCTGTAATTTCATTGTGAAGCTGAGTTTATTAGCTGCTGCTGAAACAAAAGCGAGTACTGCGCAGAAACCAGCGTGGAGTGTCCAATCTGATTCCCAAGGTTTGAAGAGTTGTGCGATGCCCAGCAGGCACATGCGCTCCACCAGTAACTGTGGTTATTTAAGAATGAAAATATTTTTCTCTCAATTTATGCATTGTTTCAAATTACTCAAGGTATGAGTAATTTAAGTTGTTTGGACCTAAGCTACTCAGTATTCAGAATTCTTACGTATTTATTTCAACCTAGGGGTGCAATGAAAAAATTAGAGACATTAAGAACACTGAGAGAGTTTGGAAGCCTCTGACTTTAGGACGAATTCCTGTTGCTTTCTTTATTTCTTCCAGGGAGCGGCAGGCCCTTGTCAGGAGTAGCTGTGTGCAGGAGAACTGAGCAATTCTCAGACCTCAGTCTGAATCCTGCAGGGGATGGCTGTGATGCTCTGCACTCCCAAGCACCCTCATCACCTTAAAACTCAAGCCCAAATCTCTCTCCCCAGTTTTGATGGCCTATGGCATCAGCATTATGTTATAAGTTGCTATTTATAGCCAAGAGGAAACATCTGCCTTTCAGTTTCCTCAGTCTTTTTATTTAATCCTCACCCAAGGAAGTGTTTATTGCTTTTTATTGTTTTCTTTTTCCTGTTTTTGAGACAGAAAAAGAAAAGGAGAGAGAAACATTGACATGAGAGAGACACACTGATTAGTTGCCCCCCATAGGTGTCCCGACTAGGGATCAAACCCACAACCTAGGTTTGTGCCCTGACCACGAATTGAGCCTGCAACATGTTGGTGTACAGGACGATGCTCCAACCACCCGAGCCACCTGGCCAGGGCTCCCTGAGAGTCTGGTGCCTCCAGAAGAAGCCAGGCCATGTGTGTCACCAGCAGACTTGGCTTTGATGTTTGTCGTTTTTTCAACATCCACTCCCAATGGGTAATTCTTGATCAGCAGCTTGGGCCGAATAACTGTGGCCTCAGAACTACTTTTGTTTTCACCAGCAAAGATACAGTAACATACAGGGGTGGGCAAAGTAGGGTTACAGTTGTAATACAAATAAATAATACAATCATTAATAAATAACAATACAAGAATAAACTGTGTTTTGCATCCTTGCCATAGTAAACCTATTTTGCCAATCCCTGGATGCACCCACTGAGAGATGAGATGCCACCAGGCTGCATTTACACACGCATGTGCAGGCGTGAGGGTGTTCCAGGGCTTTGCAAAGATGGTCTCTTCTGGACCTGGAACTGTGTGCTTCCCAGTCAAGGCTGTGCTTTGTTAATTTTTGTTGGTACCTAGGACAAGGCCTAACCAGGGTAGACAGAGCATAACCGTTTGCTGCTAGAATATGGAAATTAATAAATTAATACAGGATTTGCATAAGCGAATGTAAAGCTGAAGGAGCTTGAGCTTCAGGGCTCCCAAGATTTGTAAAAGTGAGATATTTAAATTGTAATTAATTTAAAATATTATCCCTTTCCACGGTGACATTTTTCCCACCGCATCTGACTTCATGTTTGGTGAGATTAGTGGGCCTGCAGACATTTTGGGGTCGGGCTCAGGGGAAGTGAAACTGGACCCGTGTAGTTTGGGTTAAACGGGCACAGTGTGTATGCGATCAACATTCACTTTTGTCTGTGACTATGCTAGCTGTCCCCGTGTGGAAGTAGGTCCCAGGAAGCCCTTCTGCCCGCTGTGAAGGGAGCATCCCAAGCTGCGACATGCCCCCCATAGTGCCCAGAGCAAGAGGAATATGCGTCACAGAGGAGAGGCAAGGCGTACGGGGTACCGTGCAGGAAACTAACCTGTGGAAACTGTCCATTCAGTTGGTGTGTAAAACTATACACTGACACACCATTTTCTATAACACCTAATCAGAAAGGACTTTCCCTTTCAACAGGAGTGACACTCACAAGAGCAGAGAGTGCCACATACATTTACTATACTTTCTTTTTCGACAGGAATTGTGTGACTCAGAGTTTGCCACAGTTTGTTTCTGGGGCATAAACCTATACCAGCACCCCAAATGGCCAGGACATCTGTGTGTAAAACGACACCTTTTTTTGTATCTTATTGGCTTGCATCTGACCATATTTCATGTATCCTGTTCTGATGAACTCTTGTGGTTCCAGGTGAAATGATATGTAAAATTGCCAGAGTCAAGAAAACTGCCTGAATTTTCTAAATTGTCAAAAGTCAAAAACAAAATTTGATCAAGCACTAGAAAATTGGTTTACTTTTTTTTATCTTCACCTGAGGATATTCTTATTGATTCTAGAGAGAGGGGAAGGGAGAAGAGAGGGAGAGAAACATCAATGTGAGAGAGAATCAATGATTGGTTGCCTCCCGCATGAGCCCCGACTGGGGACCGAACCTGCAACCTAGGTATGTGCCCTGACCAGGGATTGAACCTGCAACCTTTTGGTCCTCAGGACAAGGCTCCAACCAAATGAGCCACACTGGCCAGGGTTTATTTTTGATCTCTGTATAACAAATATTACAAGATCATTTTTCTGTGAAGAGCTGATCAAAGAGTATGCGGTCAAAAAACAGGAAAGTGGATTAAGCACATCAAAAAAATGCTTTTTCTGGACTCACAGTGGTTAGGATTTGATCAGCTTTATAAAGTTTTAAATTTGTGTTGATTTCTTTTCTCGTTCTAAATAAATAGGTCCCTTCGTATCTGCTTTTGTATTCAAAATTTTTTTACATTTTCTGTTGACAGACATTTGATGTCCCGCGCTTCACAGTACGAGAACTGGTCACTCAACCCCTCCCTCCCCTTCACGGTGACTCTTTCAGCTTTGACAGCTCTAGCTCTGTAAGAGCTCTACATAACACAACCACGCACTAGCTCTCCAGCCACGACAGCTCAAATTTGCACTTCTGGAAGCAATGTGTAATCGGTGAAACAACGCATTTCATTTTAAGTGCGGCATCCTGTGTGATCTATTTGAAGGCCTTTACCAGAACAATTAGGAATCCAAAGTTAAATAATTTCAATCTGCCAGTGGGGACACTATCTGTAAAATGTAGGTGGTGGTAAATGCCACAGTTCAAAGACCTTGGTTTCTTCAATTTGAAAACTGGAAGAAAAGAAAGCAGTAGAATGGGAAACCTGTGGATTGAAACTGACCTAAAAGAGTAGACACGATGTTGGACTTTGTGTTCCAACCCAAACTATTAGAAAATGACATTTATGAGACAGTTGGACATAATATGACTGCATATATGATATTAAGAAATGACGATTACTTTTTTAGATGTGCTATTCTTAAAAATAGTTCTCTTGTAGAGATACATAAAGTATCTATATATCAAGTTATATGTGTGTGGTTTTCTTCAAAATACTAACGGAGTGGAAGCGGATAGAGCCTGAGGGCTGGGAGAGAGGTGTGTGGAGTTCCATCAGCCTATTGTCTTTTGTGTGTGTGCTCAGAATTCTCTATAGTAAAACAGTATGAAACATTTAATCTGAGTGCCAAGCCCAAAGGACACACATAACTCATATAAGGTGCCAGTTTGTCGGGGATGATCTATTATACGGTTGTAGTGCATGCCTTGAGGAGTTAAAGTGTTATTGTTACTACAAAGAAGTAAAAATAATTTTACTACTTCCATTAATAAAATTAAAAGTTGTATGTAAATTGTATAATATTAAATACATTGCTTAATTATAAAATGGAATATTTTATAATTCATTTTATTAAGCCTGTCCAAGTAGTCCAAGCATAGTAAATAGTACATGTTTTAAAAAGATCAAGTACCATTTGTAAGAGAGGAAAGTTGTTATCTCCAGCAAGAATGTAAGCTGAGACGAACAACTTTCATTTGTCTTGTCATTGTAATAATAAAACAATTACCATTATAGAATTTTTATGAGTCAAAGATTTTTCAAATGAGACCAATACTTTATTAACATACTAGGAATAAGCCAGTATAAAATGCATTTTTAAAAAACTCACTCGGCGCTAAAAATCCCCCCACCTGCACCCTCATCCTCACCCCCAACACCACACTTCCGTGTTGTTCTAGTGACAGGGGGTGGCAGAGGGTCATCAGCCTTGAAGGCACAGGTGGGGGCCCGGCTGGCAGGGCTCCAGGTCACATTACAGGTTCACAATCTCCTCTGCCAACAGGTGAGCCCACTCCACCCCGAACCATGAACCTCGGAGCCCAGGGCAGTGAAGTTCATGTGCAGGCGGATAGGGCAGGTAGGATGGGAACACTGGGAGGCGGTCTCTGGGCAGCCCGCAGGATGGCTTCCTGCCCGTCCTGGAGGGTATTGCTGAGCAGTGACAGATGCTCTGAAGTCGGGTCCCAAGGCCACTTGATGTCCTGGCAATGGCAGATGGCGATCAGGTACAGGTCGTTGAGATGCTATGGGTTCCCCTTCAGGTCAGGGATGAGGACGAAGTCATCAGAGGGATCTTGGTTCTCAAGACCAGTACTTACCCGGTGTTCTGTGGCATTTGACATTGTTGAATCCTCGCTGCTCTTTGAAACTCTCCCTTTAGTTTTCTGGTCATTCTCTCCCAGTCGCATTTCCTCCGTTTCCTCATAGGCTACATTTCTTCCAGGGTACCCCTCAGTCATTGGTGTGGAGTGGGAATGGGGCTTCCATGTCTGCAGTCCTCTCCTCTTGGGGTCATGAGGGGGCAGGATGAACGGAAGGGAGATCTCATGCGTGACGGGACTGAGCCCGACGTCATCAAGCTATCTGCTTTCCCATCCCAGCCTCCCGGAACAGCTGTGCAAACCTACTGCAGAACTAAATCGGTTTAACGGAACTAAATAGACCAGTTTAGAAAACACTTCATGAAGAAAGCATTTGACTTTATACGATTTTATTTTTCACAGAATTAGCTCAATTATGACCAGCTTTCCACTTCAGGTGAATCTCCTTATGGTAATGTCCATTTTGGTAAACTGGGTTAAAGGACGGTAAGAGTGACTCCAAGAACTTTTTGGAGGAACTCTACAAACTGAAAGAACTTGAAAGCTCTGCCAGTAGAGGAACTCTAAAGTTTCTCTTCCTTAAAGTTTTTGGGGGAATAGTCCAGCGAACGGTTTGGGGTATGATCTCCAGTGAGTCTGCTGGTACGCAGGCATAAAAGAATGGCTGGTTTTGTTTTCTTTCAGAATGCAAGCTGATATGCTCTTGATGAGGTCTTGCTGCTGACTTATATTTGCTTGGGAAATAATCTGTTCTTTCTGACTCACCATCACACACTTTCTTCTTTCTTCTGTGTTTCTCTTGCCTCTGTGGACAACTGTGATCACCGTCCTCCTCAGGAGCATTCCTTCTAAACAAATCAATCGTTGCCTTCTTTCTTTCTTTGCTTTCTAGCTGTCCGTGAGGTTTGTCTTGACTCTTTGCAAGATGTAATTTAATATTCGATTCTGTTAAGGGAGCTAAAGAGTAACCTGTTCTGGTTTTTGTAATCCATGGAAGCTTCTCGTCACTGAATGGAGCAGAAGGAGACACAAGGGGCACTCCCAGAGTGTTCAGTGAACTATGACACCGCCAGGCAGGAGACTGCACTTTGGAGGTTGACCCACATTTTCTGTCTTGGTGGGATTCCTGGGAAGGTGGGGTCACCTTGGAGGAAGGTTTTCTACAGCCTCTAATAGGAAGAGAACCTGAATTATCACTGTAATCTGGTTTCAAATCAGTTTTGATTTGTTCTATCTTGTAAAAATTTTCCAGAGGAATGCCTTTCTGTAATTCAAATAGAATGTTTTCCGATTCCTGACTTAAATAAGGGTTGGCTTCTAAAAATATACTTTCTTCACTATCATGTATTTCAAGGGCTGAGCATTCCTCTAAGCTAGCTGAACTTTCCATATGTGTCTGACTACCAGTAAAACCTTGAGAAATCTGAATTGAATGGTAATCAACCAAGCTAGGAGCATTTTCCTGAGTCTTTAAATCAAAAGATCCCTGTGTTTCTGTTTCTTGAAACCATACGTGATGTTTATCTTTTTCTAGAGTCACGTGAGATTTTAACACTGGAAGAGCCGAGGTGCCTTTCTGTGCCACTCCGGGCCATTCGGGGTCAGAAGCGCACACGGGGGTTGGCTCCAGGAATCTTCTGAACTGTGATGAGTTTTCATGGGGTCTTTGCTTTTTGAAAGAGACATGTAGTTCCAGCAGTTCTGGATCAATGGAAAGACTACCCCTTTCTCCACTATTACCTGCCTTTGTACACATTGCAACTGTGTTTGACTTAAGAAAATGTTTGGGAAGCTTATTTGGCCTCGGGAGCATGCTTTGCTTCGGAAGCCCCAGGAGAAAACGAAGGTATTTGCACTGTAAATCAAATTCTATTTGATGAAGAGATTTTTCCTCAAAAAGTAACAAGATTCTGTTACTTTGGTTACTTTGGTGTTTTGGTACTTGGACACCTAAATGAATGCATTTACATAAAGGTTTCCTTCTGTGCTGAGTATTGGCCATTGTGCGAGATTCTATTACAATTCTGGGAAAGGCTTTCATTTGGATTTCCAAGGTTTTCATAGAAAAGTGTATGAGAAGTTTGTCTTTTTCCTCCATTGAGTAGTTTTGGAGAATCTGAGACAGTGGCATTGTATTAGCAGGAGTCACCGAAGATGTTCCACTTTCTAGCTTGCTAATACTGTTCAACTTTGCAATGATCTCCTTGCTGCCACAGGAAACATCGACTATCATTGTCTTCATACAGCTGATGTGAGGTGAATCTTTTTGGTATTTGTGTTTTAAGTTAAGTTGGATAGTATCAATCTCTTCTAGAGATAAAAACTTCATGTTTTTACGTCTTGGATGGAGCCTTCGATTGTCATCTTCTGTAATAGTCCGTTTTGGATAAAAGTTGAACTTTTGGAAGGATTGTTTGGCCATTTTGGGTATCAGATTCAGTTTTATTTCAAGTGCTTTTGACTCCAACAGGGGTTTTGGCTGCAATTTAGGATGTATTGTCGTGGATGTTGTATCTGGGGCCCTCGAGAAAGGAGGCGACTTCCAATCAAGAGGATAATGAGCTTTCACTTTCTCCAGTATGTCAGCATAAACTTGGTCTTGGGCCATATTTTTTATCTGGGATTCAAAGATATTCCTTATTGCTTCACAAAGAATAGGTAAAGTTTCTGCACACATACTATCTGCGACTATTTTTATTTCATTACTTTTAACCTGGGGTGATCTGAGTACAGTTCCTGAGGAAGTTTTTTGCCCCTGGACCTTTGGTATGATCGTGTCCTTTATGGGTTCACTCTGATCCCTGTGCTCGGGAGGGGAGGCACACTCCACAGTGTCGACTGGCTGAGTCTCATGCTGTGGTTCTTCTGCTCCTGGAGGGGAAGTATTCATAGTTAGGGTACTTTTTATGTGGGTTTCTGCATTTCCCTTTGGATCTTCAGACATGCCCGGATGCTCTGTGGGTGTCAGAATGGGCTTTGGTGCCTTTTCTTCTTGCTCAATAATAAGCAAGTCAGGTTCTTTTATGGTCTTTGAGATATGCCCCGGAACAACCCCCTCTTCTGTTTGTGGAGTTGAACATCTTTTACTTACTTCACTGCTGAGGTTTTCTTCTGATTTGACACTTGGAAGTTTTTGCACTTGTTTTTGGTCCACCATGAAAGGCTGGGAATCTTCTGGAACTACGTTTGTAAAATCCTGGGCCCCTTTTTTCACAGTGCTCGAGTTGTTCCTTTTAACAGTATCACTAGCATTTGGTGATTTTTTTTGGAATTTAGAAAAAGAGAATCTCTTTTCTCTTTCTAGGTTTGCCTCAAATTCTATTGTTTCTTCAGTCTGAGACAGACTCATCACAGAAACAGAAAGACTTCTGATAAATATTCCCGAGTCACCCTCATTCCGCAAAGCTGTCTTCTTCAGTGTGCCAAAGTCATACTCTTTATGTCTCTGCATCTCTGCTTTCCTTTCACCTTTACTTGCCTGCGCCTTCTCTCCTCGATGTTCGGGGAACGTGAGGCTTATCGTCTGCACTCCAACCTCTTTCTTGTTCTGTGGCACACGTTGCTTTCCTTCCTGCGGACTGATTAAAATACCACAAGTAATTGGCTCTCCATACATGACTTCCTCAGAATCTGAGGATTCCTGGGAGTTTACTGAGGAACCAGAGGATCTTGTGAATGTAGACATGCCTTTATCCTTGATTCTGATGTTCATGTCAAGGTGCAGTGGGGAGGAGCCGGAAGTACAAGTCTGAGTCCGCATTTCACCAGATGGCTCACAGGCAACTTTCCGAACCTTTCCCTTTCGCTTTTTGGTTTTCCTCTGAAGGCCACTCAGATTGTATACAAGCAAAATGGGTGATTTCTTTGCATTCAGATGCATATCATGGGGATCCACCACCCTATTTATATTCATCTTTTTCTCTCTATCCTTTTCTTCTTTTAAAGCTTTCATGTCCTTGGAAAGCTCTCCATCAGTTGTTTCTGCATGTGCTATTTCCACTGCATCTGATGACGCCTTAGACTGTAGTGGGGGGAGAGGCACTTCTGTAATTATTACCCTGCACCCCTCTTCTTCTGTTGTATCGAATATATGATAGGGTAGAGTGAGAAAAGAAGTACAAATGTTTTTGACATTTGTAATTAGTTTATTTTTATTATCCTGTACCTTTCTCTTTTGCTCTTTAATTTTACACTGCAATTCTTTGGTATTGAGGATATGTGGAAGCGGCAATTTCTTTGCCTTCAGATCCATGTATATTGGGAGCATATTGTCTTCAAAATATTTTGGGGGTCTATCCTCCTCCGTGAACACATGACCTTCAAATGACTTAGTATGTTCCTTTTGGCCTGCATTGGGCGAATCCTGAATCTTTAGTGGTGGAAAACAGGACTGCGTTGTTCTCAGTGTGTCTTCCGTTTCATTCATTCCAGGGACCCATTTCGGGTGAGTGAGAGAAGGTAAGGAAGCACAAGTTTTCCTCAGAACCATTTCGGGCTTACCTTTGTCTTTCTGCACATCTGTCACTCGCCCTTTCATCAAAGGTAGTCTATTCCTACCAAGTGGATGTTTAAGTGGGCTTGTCTCTTCTCTCAAAGTTATTGTCTTGGGGAGTATTCCACCTTTTCCATCTTCTATTTCTCCTCTGCTCTTTCCATCTTTACGTGGCCTATGTTGATTAGCTTTTGTTATTACAGTCCATGCGCCAATATCTTTACTGGAATCTGCATACTGGATGCTCGCTGCACCTGACGACTCGGGGAACTGTAATTGTGAAGAAGAGACTCCTGTAAGTTCAAGTAAGTCTTTGTCAACTTTGGTTCTGTTTTGTTCTCTGTCCTCTTCTTCTTGTGATAGATGTTGTTTTCTTTTTCCTACATCATCACCAGTTGTTTCTGTATCTTCTATTTTCTCTGCATCTGATAATGCTGAAACCACTCGTGGAAATAGAGGGGGTCCTTTAAATCTAAGCTCTTCTTCATCCACTTGTGTACCTTTATCCAATTTAAGGTTGTTAATTAGAGATCTGGAAATAGGAACTTTTCTTAGCACTGTGTCAGGTGGTTTACCTTGATCTTCATGTTTGTTCTGTTCTTGCCCTCCAATGTTCACATACAATTCTGTTCTATGGAGTATGTATGAAGGAGGTGATTTCTCTGACTTCAAACCTGTATCTGCAGTATGTGTCATGCCTCTCATGGCTACTGTTTTTCCACTGTCCCTCTCTTCTTTCTGAGGCATAGGTTGTTTCTTGTTTTGAATTTCTTTCATGATATCACCACCAATTGGCTTTGTATGTACTATTTCCCCTGTATTTGATATTCTCTGCATTTCTTTGTCCAATTTGAGGTGAGTGAGGGATGGTAATGAAGTAAGAGCTTGGGTCTCTTTGCTTCCCTGTGTCTCCTTTTCTTGATGTTTGGGGACCTGGAAGTCTATCATTCCTACTCTGACCTCTTTCTCATTCTGTTGCACATTCATTTTTACTGTGTAGCTTGGTCTCTTTTGTGTATCAGTTGAATTGGACTTCTGCGCTTCTCTGTAACACAGTGATTTCTCTAGCTGTTTATCTATCTCTGTTTTTACTATGCTATACATTTCAATATGTCTTTTGCTTTCAGATGAAAAAGGTATAGGAAATGAAAATGCATTCACTATGCTTTTACTTTGTTGCATGTCCTTTATTGTAGATTTTAAGTTGCATTCCTGCTCCCTTCTGCAGTACAGATTACTGTGCTCAGTGATAGTGTGCAACTGTGCACAAACAGGCTTTTTCGTCTTCTTGGTTCCACTTATGGGACCTGTAAGAATTTTTCTTACTGGAAATTCCAAGACCTTTTCCTGCCTTTTAGACTCAAATAAAACAGACGCCATGGACATTGTTAGTGAATCTCTTTGCAGTTCTTCATATTTGTTGGCAGTATGACCTCCTGCTTTCCTTCTGGAGATCCCATCACACAGGTCTCCAAGCACCGAGTTCCCTGACTTGGGAGGTGGGGTATTTTGATCAACTGTGTGTGTTATTACCTTCCGAGTGTTTGTGTCTTCCTCTTTTTCTTTAGGTTGTAGGGAAACTGCACTGCGAATGTCCAGCTTCCTTGCGAGGCTTCCATCAGATATAGTACTATACTCTGTTTCATCAATTAAAACATTATCGCATACTGCTTTTGCTGATTTTGGACATAAAATCTTTTTACATGTTCTATGTAGTATGTTGTTTTGTGGTGGGATAGTCTTCTTCAGCTTTTCCATTTGAAATGGAATCATCAGCAGAGAGCAAACTGACGCAGATGTATTTTCTGAAACCAGTGTTTGTGGCTGCACTTCTTGTTCTGCAATAAGCGTATCTTGATCTTTTCTACTTCCCAGCCTATTCAGGAATGGTAGACCTGCTTTGACTAAAATTCCACTGTCTTCAGTTCGCCACCTGGATTCTAATGTGGTGTTTGGTGCACTCCATTTATTACGGTAACATGTACACAGCGTTTCCCCTTTGTTTCGTTTCCTTTCACCTTTTTTCCAACCCCTTCTAATCTTGCATTTCTTCCTCAATGGGCCTTTCTTTGCTGCTACTTTTTGATGCATTTTGATGGAAGGTGAGACAGGTGTAGATGAAAGAGAAGTATTTAGAAACATATTTGACATACCTAGAGATATTTCTTTGGCCATGTTTTCCAAGATGTCATCCCACTGCTTTCCATGGCTAAGGGCACCGGACCTGGTGATCTTAATTGACTTTAAAACCATCTGTGCTTTTCCAGTTCTAGACTTAGGGATTTGTGCCGCATTTCTCTGCCCTTTAAAATTAGGTGAAGCTGGCATGGAGAAATTTAAAAACTCTGGTAAATCCTTTTGTAACCTTATCTTTCCCTCTGGAATAGAACTATCCAGTTCCTTCCTAGGTCTTTTATCAAACGGGATGCCACGCTGTGCTGTAACAGTGAAAGGTGCACTAACTGATTGCCCTGGTGTTGGAGATGAAACTTTTGGACTCCTTGTATCTTTTAATCCTGGTTGTGTTTTTGTTGTTTTTGGTAGCATCTGAAATGGGAGTAAATTCAAAATAGAGTGAGAAATAGAGTACAACACATGCTGTGTGCAAAGTGTGTGTTGCTGCAGCTCCCGAGCAGTGGTGATTGAGTCTGGGGTTGTTTTCCTTGCTGAATTCTTCAGTGCTAGACCAGAGTTCACAAAGTGAGTCTCCTTTGTTTTCTGAGTGTTAAAACTGAAGTGTGGGGCGTTCAAGGCTGCTTCTTTACCTTGGACTTTGATTTTTTTCATGTTATTCGAGGCACTGCCCCTCTTATCACTGGAACTGGCCCACGAGGTTCTTGCTCCATCTGGCAATTGCTCTTGCTGTTGTAGTTCATGACTGAATGTCATTTTCCATGGCACATCCGTCTCTACTTTAATTGTGTCATTCACATTTATGTCAAGTGAAATAGGCATGGCAAAAGAAATGGCACTTAGAGTTGTATCTGCCACAGGTATATTTTCTTCCACTATGAGTTTGAAGTTGCATTTGAATTGCCTTCTATGGCGTGGTATACCACATTTTGTGATATTAAATGCCTGAGAAATCAGTGCTTTCTTTGCCTTCAAAGTTAGACATTTGGGGCTCATTTTATTTCTCTTGTCTATACGTTTTAAATACTTTCTCTTTGAGGTAGGTAAGGCAAGTGTGGATAAATCCAAAGACCCCAGAACCATTGCTGGTAATTCTTGTGTTAAACCTTCTTTTCTCTCTGTAGAAAGATCTTCTAATACCTCAAAGTATTCCATATGAACTAAAAAGTCAATAATCATTGGTTTCAGCATATTTAAAGGTAGGTTTTTTAGACAACCATTCCCTGGGACATTAAATATCTGTGAAATTCGTGTCTTCCTTGCCTTCATAATTATGCATTTGGAACTCATTTTACTTTTTAAGGCTGTATATGGAAATGTCTTTCTCTGCCTTTTCAATTCAGACAGATCAGGTGTGGAGATGCCTGTGGACTCCAGGACAGTTGCTTGTCGGTTTCCATTAAACCCTGGCATTTCCTCTTCACCATGACTGTACAATTCCCCTGTGAGGTTCCCAATATTTGGGATACCACAGTTCACTGTATCAGTTAAAAATTGACTTACTAGTGATTCCTTTGACTTTAGAAGAGGAAGCTTTGACTTTGCTGTATACATTGTGCCATTTTGTGCCTGGTGGCTTTTCCGTGGCTCCTGAACCTGTAGTGGGTCTGTAGGCTGCATTTGTGGTGGGATGTCTTGTCCCGTAACAAACAGAGTCTTCCCACTTCCTTTGTTTTCTGACTTGTGAAGGTCAAGCTCCTTCTTCCGGTCTGAACAGAATAGGAAAAATTTGCCATGCTGTGGAACTACTTTTAATAACATTTCTTGTTCACTTTCTTCTTCCTCTTCACCTTGAAGATTGGTTTCTTCGGTGTCATCTGAAGTAACGTTCCCTTTATGTGGTGATATCACTTGCTTTACATGATTAGAACTGAGTCTTTTTTCTCCTGATGTGTCTTTTTCTCTTTCTACCTTGTTATGCCTACTAATGGCAGGTGTAATAGTCATGAAGGAGTACATTTCATCTGCCATTTTTTTACCTGGTTCCACCTCTTTCATTTCGGTTGTCAAGTTACATCCCAATTCTTTTGTATGGTTTGGGCTAGCACCACCCTTGATATTGAGTATGTATGAAATTGATGGTTTCTTTGCTTTTAAAATTCTACACTTGGGGTTCACTAACATTGTCATGTCTGAACATTGTTGTATATTCCTCTTCCTTTTGGATGTAGAAAAAGCAGGCATGCAGTGATCAAATGTCACTGTCTTTTTCTTTTTATTATGGCCAGTCTGTTCCTCTTGGTGGTTTGCATCAGATGGAACAACACATTCCCTTGCAAAAAATATTGCATCAACCTTTGCTTCCCCTGACTTCGGAGGGTAAAACCTGGCATACCTCTCTGGATTTCCAAACTGACATTGATCAAATATGGGGCATGAAGCAGACTCCAAAATAGTTTGTGTAAAATGTCTTTGTGGTTGTCCCTGAATGTTTATACTTCCTGGATGTTTCAGGTCCTCATCTGTTTTAACGAGCTCATGATTCTCCTCCTGATACGTATTGAATATGAAGCCTTGGCTATTCTTCGAAGCTGGTAGAGATTTGTGTTCCTCTTCCTCCTGTTTTCCGTCTTTCACACTGCTAGATAAATGATTCACATCAATAGAATCTGGGCAACATACTTTCCGACCACTTGGCAATTTCACTTGCATCAGCTGCATATGACCAAGTCCTGTCATCCTTTGCACATCTGTCTCCACACTTAATATGCTACTCATTTTGATGTTGGGCAAAATAGGCAGTTTGGAGTGAATGACATCAAAAAATGCATCATTTCTCTTTTGCTGTAGATTTTTCATCTTTGTTTTCAAATTGCATTGCAGTTTCTTGCTCTGCCTGCCATTAAGCATAAGTGAAATCAATGGATTTTCCCCTCTCATAGTTCTATATCTGCAACTTACCATTATTTGCTTCCTTGCTATTTTTGATATGTTTTTCCTTCTTTTAGATTTAGAAGCAAAGAACTCAACAGAATCAGAAGACTTCAGGGATGTCACTTGCAAATCTTTTGGTAACTCTGAATTTTTTCCATAGCATAAGAATCTAGTTGCCACATATATGTATAGCAACTATAAACTATATATAACTATATATGGCAACTATATATAAATTTTTTCCCCTTAGATTCATGTTCTGTTGGTTCTGTTTCTCTGGAGCCCACACTAACATACCTACCCATTACCTTCAGTATCATGTTACCTTCAGTAACAAGGCCTGTCCCTACTACTAAAGTAAAATTTTGTGTTAGAGTAATGGTCACAATGTGGGCTCTTCAACATCCATGCTACCTCAAATGATTAGGGTTAAGTCTAACATAGTAATGTTATTTCCAAGTGATCAGTTTAGGTATGAACTAATCTCAGTATGAGACATAGATTTTTGAGGACTTCTGGAAAAAGTTGCCTTAGTTCCTAAGAAAGACCCAGAAATGAATGGCCTGTTACTTCCTCTAGACATTTATGTTCTGATTTTGGAATCTGTGGACATCTTTCAATCCACCTCAGGATAGAACTAATACTAAGAAAGGCAGATGGGGAGATACAGGACCTTAATAAAGGTGTTGAGCCACTGTATCAATGAATTCTGCAGCCTGTTCCACCTCTGGACTTCCTATTACACATCATAAATTCTCTTCTTAGTATGCTAGTTTGAATCATGGTTTTGTTACTGCAGAATTAAAATATCCTAATGATACAGGTAGGATGGGTAAGGACTCTGTCGAATCCAGTGACTCTGACAGTTTCCAGACATAATTAGGATAAAATTTTACCAGGACCAGAGTATGATTGTTTACTTAGGAAAGTGGAACAAATAGAAAAACTAAATGACATAAAAATAATTAATATTTGGGTGTTTCAGAAAAAAAGAGGAAAATCCAAATGTAAGGCAGATATTTCAGTAATGTAATATTGTGATTTTAGACATAATAAAACAATGCTAGATAATTTTTATCTGTTGAGCCAACCTTGCGTTCCTAGGAAAAGTCCCATTTTGTCACAGTGTATAATCCTTTTAATATGCAGCTGGATTTGGTTTGCTAGTATTTTGTTGAGTATTTTGCATTTATATTCATAAGGGATATTGGTCTGATACCTATCTTGTACTCTTTGTATACCCCATTAGTCTTACCCACTTTCCATACTCCATTTGGTGAACTTTCATCATATCCTCCTGGTTTTCCTCCTAACTCACTGGTGGCTTTCTCTTGGTCTCCTTTGACTCATTTTCCTCTTTTTTTTTTTTTTAACCTCTTTGAAGTGCCCCAGGTCTCAGTTCTTCTTCCTCTTTTCTTCTTATAGTCCCTTTGTAATCTCATCTTATCCTATGGCTCTTAATGCTGTACATTCCAAAACCCTCCCACTTATTATCTCTACTAGCCATCCTCCCCAAAATGCTGACTCATATTTCTGTTGGATGTGTAATCAACATCTCAAATTCAACAAATGCAAAACATAAGTTCTGATCTCCCCATGAAAACCTGCTCCACCCACAGCTTTCTTTGTCTCAGTTGACAACGACTGTATCTTTCTACTTGCTCAGACCAAAAATCTCGATTCATATTTACTTCCTCTCTCTCACACCGTACCCTGTTGGCTCTACTTTTCTCAGTATATCCTGAACCCAACCACTCCTTACGACCTCCACTGCTACTACCCTGGCTTAAGTCCCCTTTATCTCTCACTTGGACTACTTGCAACAGTCTGCCATCTGCTTAGGCCCTTGACGGAATATAGTCTGTTCTCAGAAGAGAGGCAGAATAACCCTTTGAAAATATAAGACCAAATGTATCATTCTCCTCAACAAAATTCTAATGATTCCCCACTGCTACTCAGAGTAGAAGCCACTGCCGTTGACATGGCCTAGGAGGCCCAGTCATGGTCTGGTCACCTGTTACTTTTCTGAGCTCCTCTATGTCACCCTGCGCCAGCCCCACTGGCCTTTTCACTATTCCTCCAACATTAGGCATACTCCCCTGTAAAGCCCCTGTTCTGGTTGCTTCCCCCGCCTGGAATACTCTTCTCTCATATATGTTTGGTTAACTCCCCCATCCCTTCAAGGCTTTAGTCAAATCCCGTCTTACAACCTACCTCTCCTCCCCTGCTTCTGGCATCCTGGATTCTCTTGCCCTTTTCTATTTTTGTTTTACCATAAAACTCATCACCTTCTGACATATGATAACTTACTTATTTATCATATTATTGTGCATTATCAGACTCTCTCCAATTAAAAAGTGAGGCAAGCATCATTGTCTACTTTGAGTGTATCTCAAGAACCTATAACAATGACTGGAACACAGTAGGGTCTCCGTACATATTTGCTGAATGGTCATCTTTGCCTCTAGGTTTCTGACTGCTAATCCTTATCTACAACAAGCTGACCTAGACATACAACCCAACCCTTTCTTCGGGTTCAATGAGGGAGCAAAATCCACACAGAAAAACCACCCACAAATGTGACTGACATGAATGAAAAGTTGGAGGCAGAAACACAAGGGAGTTGACTCCAGCAACACAAACGGCTCTCACTGAGTTGTCAGTCATTCCACTTTTGAAATGTCCTCTCCCCACCAGGAAAGCTCAACTGGTTTTTGAAAATTTTCAAAGAACTCATACAATTGGGAAAAGACTGACAGTCCTGCAGCTATGGTAACCAGTAAGTACCAAAAGTAGTTGTAAATTAATTAAATCAATCAATGGCACACCATCATAGTATTGTCCTATAGTCATAGTAACAAATAAACAGCAAATACGCTTTCAGACAATTTTATCTATCAATGATAACTGGCTTCAGGAAACGTGCTTCTGAAACCAACCATTCCTTGACAGCTCCAACTTTTGAAAGTCAGTGAAATCGTGGCTGCCTCTCTCAGAACAGTTCTGAGCTGAGGTCGACCTCGAAACAAGCAATTCCTGCAAACACGACTGACAGAAGTTCAGCAGTTTGCCTCTGTCACTGGGACCGTGGCTGGCCAGTGCAGCTTGCCCTGATTTCAGACAGGAGCCGTGGTCTCACTGTTGACCTCCCTCACGTAATTTGATCCTCTCCTCCCTCCTCTCTGCCCATCCCTCCACTTTCTTCTTCTATCCCGTCTGTCTCACAAGCAAAACAGATTCCACCACATCTCAGATGTGATGCGCTTTAACCAGTTTTATGTTTAGGCTTCTACCAATATGCAAGCCCTTTTCTTTCAAAATAATTTAAGATGCTTTTTCAAATATAGTTCTGTCCCAAAAAGAAATGCTGGTGTCAGGTAAATGACTTTTGCTTCATTACACATCATTTTAACTAATCTTTATGATATTCTGAAGAGGTAATTCTTCTAACTGCTATTTGGAAAGTAAGGAAATGGAGGTAAAGTGACTTTAAAACATTTGCCCAAGGTATTAAGAGGCAGAACTGTGATATAAACCTAGACCTTTTTAAATTCAAAATTTGTGTCTTTTCTCTACAATATGCTGCCACCACAGGAGTCGTATTTATTCCCTATTCTTTTCTCTCAACAACCCCCTACCCCACCCCAATCACTTCTTCTCAATTACTTTCATCTGATGTCTCCTAGAAAGTTTCCACACCTTAGAATCAAATTCCCACCCATCCCCTGGGGAAGGAATGAAGTCGTGCCCCACAGGGATGGGGCAACTGTAGGGTGACCTGGATTCTGAAGCTGAAAATCTCTTTCTCCCTATTTCTTCTCGTGGCTTCCTTTCTTGCCTATCGATCTTCTGGTTTTTAATTACATACAGTCCCTGACTTATGAGAGTTTAATTTATGATTTTTGACTTTACAATGGTACAGAAGCACTAAACATAATTACATGAAATATTCAACACTTTATTATAAAATAGGTTTTGTGTTAGATGATTTTGCCCAACTACAGGCTAAGGAAAGAGTTCCTAGTACATTTAAGGTAGGTTAGGCTAAGCTATGATGTTCAATGTCTGGTAGATTAGTATTAAATGCCATTTCAACTTAAAAATGGGTTTACCATGACACAACCCCGTCATAAGATGAGGAGCATCTCTGTATGCGAATCTTCAATACCCTGCACACCTATCCCCTGTATATCTCAAACACCAACTCTTGCCTGTCCCCTTGACTTCTGGATGATCACTTGTTCTGACAGCACTACTGAGGTGCTCTGCTTTCACTGGCATTCCTGTTCCCGACTAGCCCTGATGAGGACTCATACCTCCAGGTATTGTTACTGCTTCCAGGACACCCACTTTACAACCAGAGTCGCTAGTACCCAGTAGGAAAATAGAGCAACCATGCGAAGTGAATTAAAGCCCCTTCATACTGACAAATGAAAGAAATTAGACTACAGTCAAGTACTTGTCATGTTCATTTTCCACACAGCTAACAGTGATCTGGCTGAAATACAAAACTGTGTCAGTCCTATACTCAACACCTTCAGTGGTTACAAACTATTTACAAACTTCTCAACATGGTAGGGCAAGCCCTCCCCCCCACCACACCCTCCGCATCTGACTCCTGTCTACCTCTGTAGGTTCACCTCCCACTGCTCCCTGACTCAGCCTTAGCGTTCCAGCCACTCAATATTTTATTGCACACACACCGCTGTTTCTTACTTCCTTCGCTCTGCTCATATCTGAAGAGCCTTTCTTATCCTCCTGAACTGCTGGCTTTTTTTTGGCCAATTTTCACCGATCCTTTAAAATTCAGCTACAGCATAACCTTCCTCATCGAGCCATTCCCCAAACCTCTATGCTGGTTCAGTTATTTCCTAAATGCTCTTATAAATATTTCCATCACTGTGTTGCACACTGTGTTGCAGTGTGGCAAGCACCCTTTGCGGTACATCCCCTCCATGGGAATAGACGCTCCTTGAGAGCAGGGACTATCTTATTGTCGATATTCCAGCACCATACACGATGTCCATTGTACATCCAATGATTGTCAGATGGGTGTTGATAAAAACAATTCCATCATTGATAGCAACAAGAGTAGTGGTATTTAATCCCTAGCACTGACATATCTTGATGATGCTGATGAGTTCTGACTATATAAATTCCTTTCATGCCCCTCCTGCAGCACCCAGCACAGGGTTTGCCTGGGTCACAGTAGTGCTAAATGAGTATTTTCTCAATTGAAATATCAAAACTGGTTGTTACTGCTTCTTTGTGCATATTGGAGAGAGAGGTTGGGTTGCCTCTCTCTCCAATATGCACAAGGCAATGAACCATTAACACAGCTTGGAAAGAGTAACCACTTAAAATCAATGTTAGATTGAATTGTGTTGATCAGCTATGGTCCTCAGCACATATGAAAAAAACCTTTTCTAGAATTCAGATGTCAATTCATTTTTGAACAGTACAAAACCAACCTGTTTCATCTAATTTCAAAACGTAACACTTACCTTTCTTCTGAAGATGAATGAACTGACCAATAATCTAGAGATAAATGGAAATAAAAAAGAATAGCAATTGGGAAAACCTCAGGCTGAACAAGTTTTATATATATTAAAATATGAAACTGTCTAATATTTACCAAATTTCATTCATGCTTTTTAGGCAACTGTCTCCATTCTACTTAAAGGGAGACAGTAATGTGTTAGAGAAATAGTCCCAGTATCAAAGTTCCACAACTTTATGTTGTCCTTATATGTGATTTTAAAAAATAGGAAAGAAGGAGATCAACCATTTTTCTTACCTTCTGGGCATCAGAACTACTGTTTTCTGGAAGTGCAAGCTTTTCCTGAAACCATGTACAAATCTTTATGAGCACAATCTCAAAACTAATTCCTAGGAAAATTAAAAAAGATCAGCATCCAACCATTTTCAGACACCTGGGATTCTAGAAGGTCCCATAAGGTCAAACACGTATTATCTTCCAATCCACCCATCACAGCGCTTATAAATAAATAAAAAAGTGTTGACAGTTTAATATAATATGTGAAAGAGACTGATGTCTCACTCTGAAGCCCTCCTCACCTCATAACCACATGCAGCGTTCCTGCCAGCAGAGAATTCCCGGCGCTGCCCGGAGTCTCCTCAAGGGCGGCAGTGATCACATAAAGTGGGGCGTGTGTCATAGTGGGTGTGCAGCTGCGCTCATAGCAACTTACTTTAGCAGTAATAAGGGTTCATTTGTGAGACATGTGGTGCTATAAGTAACTTTTTTTCACTTAAAATTTTTAAATAGTCCTCTATTAATTCCACACACAACCCCCCCGCCCCCCACACACACACACTTCTATAAAGAATCCCATAGCATAGTTGGGTTATCACTGCCCTGTAATTCAAAACAGGGCAAATTTGAATTAGACATAATCATTTTCTATTACTAACAGGAATGGTTTATTTTATGCTTCTCTATGATCAGGAAAATATAAATGTAGGGTTCTAGGTTTAGAAAAAACCAAACCTAAACAAGACTGAATGCCCTAGTATAATTTAAATTTCAGATAAATGCCAAATATTTTTTTACTATAACTATGTCCCCTTGTTACGATGTAGGACATAATAGCTTGTCTCTTACGAGAAGTTTTCTGTCATCATTTTTTCAAATAGGTTTTCAAGTCCTTGCTCTCTCTCTTCCACTTCCAGCACTGCCCTTGCTGTGAGACTGTTAAAAGTGTTGGTTGATTCATTCTTTCTTTCATCATTTAGCAGATATTTGAGTAGCTTCTTTGTACCAGGCAGACTCTCCAGAAGCTGCTCCATGGACCCTGGACCCTGCGGAAGCCGGTACTGGCAACATCTGCACCGTCTAGGAAGCATCACAAGATGTCACCAAGGTATCAGCAAATGTTAGCCAAGCAAAGAGGACAGGAAAAGGGGTGAAGTTGGAGCAGAAAGATCTAGAGGAACTGTTAGGCATTTAAAGTGTATTATGGGCTGGAAGAGAGAAAGGGAGGACTTTAGAGACAATTTCCTGGATGGATTGGCCAACTGACTTGGAACCGAAAGTGCTACTCTATCCTACAAACCCAGAGGGTTTGATGGCAAGCAGTTTACCTTTGAACCTCAGTCCTGCTTCCCTTTGATACGCTACTTGTTTTCACTTTGCCTAGTTTTCCTCATAAGTGTGCAGTCTTATATGTCTTGCTGTATCGTATGTAGAGTTTTTTTGAAATGTTGTAAAACATTTTAGCTGCACATTGACTGAGGTGTATACACAAAAACAAACTGACAATTTGACAGAGACTTCCTTCCAAACTGTTGCAGTTCATTCACGGAATATATGCCTTAGTATTTATAAGGAATGCCCTCTATGTGAGAGGGAACCCCAAACCCAGAATTTATTTATAAAAAATTGTGTATTTATTCTTATATATTTAAACTTTGGTCACCTTAAAGTACTTTCCATTTGATATAATACACTTATCAAGACGTTTTTCCCACTGCTCAGAACAGTTCTTGCACCTGTCAATTTCGATGCTTTTTAGTGCTTTTCCATTTTTTGTTTTACATCTTCCACATTGGCAAAACATCTCCCTTCAAGGACTTTTTCATCTGGGGAAACAAAAAAAGTCACTCAGGGTGAGAGCCGATGAATAGGGAGGGTGGGGCACCGGGGTCAAGCCATTTTTGGTCAGAACTGCTGAACACTCAGGGCGGTGTGGGCAAGTATGCTCATAAATCTCCCACCATGAAATGGGCAAACACACTGAAAGAGTCTTCAAAAACAAATTCACTGAAGCCAAATCCAGCCTCTCACAGCAACGCCAGCTGGTGCACTGATACAGATGGGTGCCTAGAACACTCATCTAGTGGAACAAGCCTCTACTACAAGGGATCTGTCTTCCAGAAGATAATTCTGGTTTTTTGGGGGGTTCCCCTTGTACAATTAAAAAGTTAAAATGGGGATAGAGCAGACAGAAGGACAACCATAAAACTATGAAGCAAATGCTTTTTGTAAAAACATACATGTTTGCCTAAAGGTATTATAACTGTGGGACAGAGGTTTGATAATAGTTCTTGCTTCAAGGAGCCTGCATATGCTTTTGGATTCCTGAATCCAGTACTGGGAGAAGCCAGGAAGTAAGGCCTAGGCTACATGTCAAAATCATCCTAAACTGTTCTAAAGTGCTGAACTAAGATTTGGTCTAACTTCTTAAGTGGCTGTAAGGCTTTCTGCCTAGAGTTTTGTGAAGCTATCTTCTCTAATCTTTGCTGATGACTATGAAAGAGAGAAATCTAAACCAGGCAGTTACTGTGTTTCCTGTGGTGGAAATAGATAGGGCAGTAACAAAGATACCTGAGAAACAAGATTATGTGACTTTTAGGAAAGTAAGAAAATAGATTTCATTATCCTATATTCTGAATTTACAGAGCCTGCATTGATTCGAATGAAGATGGGGAGTTGAGTAAATCTACTCTATTAAGAAACGACAAAGAAGCCCAAGAATGTGTCTCATTTTTGGCACAGCTGAGATGTTGAATTACCTTGTTAATACATGTGATGATGCAAACCTGTCTCCATTGTGACCAGTGAGGTATTCTTTTTCAGATTTGCTAATTAGAGTTAAATTTACGAAGTTCAAGATGATAAATTCCGGTAGCCCAAAGCAGCCTTGTAGAGAATTTAATCTAGAGATTCCAGCTGAAGAACTAGGTCTGGAGTAATAAATGTGACTTGACTCCCCAGCAAGGTGTTGTTTCTTAAAGTCATAGCCATGTGGGACCATTCTAGAAATGTACAAGCATGGGCCCAGCATGTGCACACGCATACATGCACATTCTCATCAGCATAATTCACCTGATGAACAGTAATTTCACTTCCAAATATTGTATTAACCCTTTGGGAAATTCCAACTTTTATGAAACAACACAAAATGCTATAGTGAAGATCTTTTTACTTCACTCTTTGTACTCTTGGATGAAACAGTCTAAATAACCATCAGTAAATGAACAGGTTTTTTATTTTTAAGTATATTTTCTTGATTATGCTGTTACAGTTCCGATTATTTTCCCTTTGCCCCCTTCCACCCAGTACCCTCTTCCTTCCGGCAATCCCCTCCTTAGTTCATGTCCATGGGTCATGTGTGTAAGTTCTTTGGCTTCTCCCTTTCCTATACTATTCTTAACATCCCCCCCATCTATTTTGTACCTGCCAATTATGCTTCTTGATCCCTGCACCATTTCCTCCACCCTTCCCCTTCCCCTCCCAACTGCTAACCCTCCAAATGATCTCATACATATGATTCTATTCCTGTTCTGGTTGTCTACTTGGTGTGTTTTTGTTTTTATTTTTTAGATTCAGTTGCTGATACTTGTGAGTTTGTTGTCATTTTAATGTTCATAGTTTTGTTCATTTTATTAAATAAGTCCCTTTAACATTTCATGTAATAATGGCTTGGTGAGGATAAATTCCTTTAGCTTTACCTCATCTGACAAGAACTTTATCTGCCTTTCCATTCTAAATGATAGCTTTGCTGGATACAGTAATTTGGGTGTAGCTCCTTGCTTTTCATGACTTTGAATACTTGTTTCCAACCCCTTCTTGCCTGCAAGGTTCCTTTTGAGAAATCAGGTGATAGTCTTATGGGAACTCCTTTGTAGTTAACTCTTTGCTTTTCTCTTGCTGCTTTTGAGATTTCCCCTTTATTTTTAACCTTTGACATTTTAATTATGATGTGTCTTAGTGTGGTCCTCTTTTTGAGTCCCACTTGATTGGGACTCTCCATGTTTCCTGGTCTTGCATATCTATTTCCTTTGCCAAATTAGGGAAGATTTCTTTCATTGTTTTTTCAAATAGATTTCCAATTTCATGCTCTTTCTCTTCTCCTTCTGTCACCCTTATAATGCAAATGTTGGACTACTTGAAGTTGTCCCAGAGGCTGCTTATACTATCCTCATTTTTTGTAATACTTTTTTTTTCTTATTGTTCTGATTGGGGTTTTTTTGCTTTCTTATGTTCCATATCATTGATTTGATTTTCAACTTCATCCACTCTACTGTTGTTTCCCTCTAAATTGTTCTTTATTTCAATTAGTGTATCCTTAGTTTCTGACTGGATCTTTTTTATGCTATTGAGGTTCTCACTAAGTTCCTTGAGCATCCTTATAAACAGTGTTTTGAGCTCTGCATCTGATAGACTGTCTATCTCTGTTTCATTTAGCTCTTTTTCTGGAGTTTTGATCTGTTCTTTCATTTGGGCCACGTTTCTTTGTCTCCTCATTTTGGCAACCTCGCTGTGTTTGTTTCTATGTATTAGGTAGAGCTGCTTTGACTCCGTGCCTTGGTAGGTGGCCTAAAGTCATAGGTGTCCTGTAGGTCCAGTGGCACAGCCTCCCCTATCACCCAAGCTGGGTTCTCAAGGTGCACCTTCCTCTTGTAGTTGAGTCTTGATTGCTGTTGGCAGGTCAATGGGAGGGGTTTTCCCAGGCCAGTCAGCCACAAAATTGGCTGTGACCACTGACCACTGCTTTCTGCCCTCCATAGATGATCAGCTGTGCAGGGGCAGGGTGGTGGTTCTCCAAAGTGGTCTGTAGCTATCCTGTGGGCACTGGCCCTAGGGTTTCCCAGGTGGTGCAGGCTAAGGTCTGTGTTTTACATGGGGCTGCCCTGCCTGAGCTATAAAGCAATCTGAGTAGGCTGTTCCTTGTGCTGGACTTGAAGAGTCCCAGGCGAAGCCAGTCTGTGAATCTAGGGTGGCTGCTGCTAGTGCCCAGGCTGGAGCTCACTGAGGGCAGCTGTTGCTTGTTTGAAGGATTTAGGAAGTTGTGAAGCATGAGCCAATCATATGGAAAAGCAGCTTTGGTAGACCTGTAAGTTGGGTTGGGCAGAGTCTCAGGGGATCTCCAGGGTGGGGCAAACAGTGTTAGCCTGGTTGGTGGAGTCTCAAATATGGCACCAGCCTGCCAGCTCTGTGGCTTTGTGGGAGGAGGGCTGAGAAAAGGGACAATGGCCTTTGCTAACCCTGATGCCAGACACTTCAGCCTCTCCCAGTATGCCACTGGTGCCCTTCAAGCTGCTACCCCAGTGCTGGAGCTCTGAGGGAGTAAATCTGAGTAGGTGAGTCCACGTGTGGGTTCTTTAAGAGGGCCTTCAGCAGTTTCACCAACTTAAGCCCTGCTGGTTTTTGCACCCAGAAGTTGTGAGAACTTACCTTCCTGGCACTGGAAGCAGGGCCTAGGCTGGGGGGCCTGGCGTGAGGCTGAGCCTGCTGGCTCCTGAGACATTCCTCTCAAATTTTTTTCCACCACAGGTGGGTGAGAGCCCAGCCTGTTCTGTGTGTGCACCTCTCCTACCAGTCTGGATGGATGCAGTTTCTTTAATTCCCTATTTGTCAGACAGCCATTCAACTTGATTTCTGATGGTTCTGAGTGAGGGTTTTTCTATATTTTAGTTGTAATTTTGATATGGTTGTGCAAAGAGGTGAGCCATGTCTTCTATGCTGCCCTCTTGACCAGAAGATGCCACAAATAGATTTTTTAAAACCTGTGTATTGTTCCTACTGTGGCACATTATAAAGCAATAAAAACAAATAAATTTACATATACTTATATTTATAAATCTCAAATATATAAATCTTAATTAAAAATATAACTGTAAAACATGCCAGATAACACTAGCCAAAATTCATGGGTATGTGTGTTTATATGGTAAAATTGCAGATGGGAAGAACATACACACCAGCTCCTGGATAGTGGCTGCTCCTGGGGAGGGAGCAAGGACAATGAAGTAGGAAGGCTTTAACTCTTCATCACCCCTCCCTCTACTTCATTAAGATGTAGCTGAATAGCTGAAGTACAATTGTATATGCTGTGTGTGTGTGTGTGTGTGTGTGTGTGTGTGTACACAATTGGGAGGTGTTGATAGATGTGTGCTCCCAGGAAACCATCACCACTGTCAAGGTAAAGATCACATCCATGGCCCCCGAGGCTTGGGTTGCCTTCCTTTGTAAATCAGCCTTGTCTCCGCCCACACCCCCAGGTAGCCACTGAACTGACTCTAGATTATTTTGCACTTTCTAGGATTTTATGTAAGTGGAATTAAAATATGGGTTTTTTGGCCTGCCTTATTTCAGAGTAGTGTTTTAAAATTCATTTATATATGATTATAAATAGCTTGTCCCTTACTGATGAGTAGTAGTTCATCACGTGAATACATCATGGTTTGTTTATTCCTTCACCTACTGATGGAGATTTTGCTCATTCCAACATTTGTGCACAAGCCTCTATGGAAATGTGTTTTTGTGTAATTCAGAATGATATAAGAGAACTGACTAATTATAGTAGCTATATATTTAACTTTTAAAGAAACGTTCAAGCTGTTTTCCCCAGAGGCTGCACCCTCTGCATTCCACCAGCAGAGTGTGAGTGCTCCAGGAGCTCCACATTCTTGTCCACCCGTGGCGCGGTCCGACTGCTTAATTTTAGCCATTCTAACTGGGAAGGGGTGGTGGCAAAATTTTTTTTTGGTGGGTGAGCAAGGGGAGAATTACATTGAAATCCAGCTTTCCTGCCCTGACCGGGTGATTCAGTTGGTTGGAACATCATCCTGTACACCAAAAGGTTGTGGGTTCCATCCCCAATCAGGGCACATACCTGGGTTGTGAGTTCGATCCCCAGCTGGGGTATGTACCTCGGGCAAGTAATCAGTGTTTGTCTCTCACATCAGTGTTTCTCTCCCTCCCCCTTCCTCTCTCTCTAATATCAGTAAACATATCCTCAGGCGAGGATTTACAAAAACTGAATTACATTTATGTTTCTAGAGTAGTTTACAAATGGCTCCTTGAGTAGCTTTCAGCTTTTTTGTTCCATGAAGTTCTTTCATTAAAGCAATAACTTGGAAAGCAAGGTATTTTCACAGAGTTCACTTTGTTCTATTCTTCTTACTATGATTTAATAGTAAATACAACGCAGGGAGGTGGCGGCCATTAGGAGCAGGACAGAAACTTTTAAAATTGAGAGGAGCCCAATCTCCATTCTTTTTTCCCATTAAATCCATTGTCTTTTTTTTATACCTTTAAATCCCATATTCTGTTTCATCATGTCTTTCTCTTAACTACTTTTTCTCTTTTCATTCTGTAACTAATCCCACTTTTCCTTTCTCTTTTCCCTTCATCCAAATGTCCTGTCAAATTCCACGGTGTTCTGGTGGCACGAGAGCCTGCATGGCATGGTAAGCTGATGGTCAGGTCTGCCTCTGTCACCAGTGGTAGCAATCTAAGTTGGGGCAGTGGCCTCTACCATGTAGGCTTGGGACCTGAAATGTCCCCTGGAGCCAGTCCTGGGCCCCTCTGTGTGACTCTGGGGGGCAGAGAGTGCACATGAACGGGTGGGCCCCGTGCTCCAGAAGCCTGTTTCAGGGAAGGAGCCAGCAAAGGGGGATCCTGCTGGGCTGCAGCCTCTTCCCCAGCATGAAGCAGGTTCCGCCCTGTTTTGGTCTGAACCATAACATGCAGACCAACCTGGGTCTGACTCTTTTCCCTCAAGAACAAGAGGTGAGCCCTGGCAGATGTGGCTCAGTGGATGGAGTGCCAGCCTGTGAACCGAAAGTCATTGGTTCGATCCCCAATCAGGGCACATGCCTGGACTGCAGGCCAGGTTGCCAGCTGGGGGTGCATTTACTGATGTATGTCTTTCACATTGATGTTTCTCTCCCTCTCTTTCTCCCTCCCTTCCTGTCTCTCTAAAACTAAATGAATAAAATATTTAAAAAATAAAACGAGTTACCATTTATGAAAAACAATAGGGAGGGAATCCCATGGCAGTGAGAGACCCCACTCCTGCCTGGTGTCCCAAGTCTGAAGAAGCAAAATTTTAAGAACGCATGACCCTGGTGACTACAGCTGGCGATGCTGTGCTGTGTGCTTGAGAGGTGCTACGAGAGTAGAGCTTTCATGTTCTCACTGTAACGACAAAATGGCAATTACATGAGGGAGAGGGTGTGATAACTAAACTTACTGTGGTAAACACTTTATGACACATAGGTGTATCAGATCCTCACCGTGTACACCTTAAACTTACATGTTATATGTCAATTATATGCCAATAAAGCTGGGGTAAAAAAAGAATAGCTACCCATGAGCTTTGGGATCCCCTACTGTGGGGAGAGGCTGCTGGCCTTGAATTTCCTTGCAGTATCCTCAGGGAGGTGAGACTCGTTCTAGTGCCTCTCCCCCTTGGAGCTTCCACAGCCTCCCCACTTGTCTTCAGGCTGAGTCTTCCTCTGGCCACTCCACCAGACTCACTCACTGGGTGCAACTGGCCTTCTCTAACCCAGGCTACGACTCTGGGCATTTGCTGATTGTAGTCCAAGTGTTCTCAAAACTTTGGCCAAAGAAAGTTCTGTGAGGCTGGAGCTCTCTGGTTGGACCCCATTTGACCAGGAGTTTCCTTCTGGGGATCTTCAGTTTAAAAATGAAGACATGAAGACTCAGAGAGTTCAAGTCATTTGCCCAAGGTCACATGGCTAGTTGCAGACCTGGGATTTGAACATAAATGTTCTGGTTCCAAAGTTTATTTCTTACCTCTACACCACACTATTCAGTTCATTAACTAAAGTCTATTCCCAAACACATCAAGTTGCTGGAAACATAGTTTTATATGCACTAGGAAATAATATCACAGGGAACACTGACTGTTGCTATTTTCAAATTTACATACAACTGTAGGAATATTTTGCCTTTTTTCTTAAATTATCCTTTATGCAAATGTGATTATTGAGCTTCACTTGTTATGAAAATGAACTAATTTGCAGGATGTGTCAGCCAGGATGCACCCCAAACTACATATGGCGCACTGACAAAAGTGGTTTCCCCATCAAAATTACTTATAAATATCTCGTGCCCTTTTGACATTCAACATAAACTCTGACTTTGGTAGGTAAACCCACAGACTCACCGTCCAATCGTATAGGATTCATAACTGTGTTCCAACTTGATGAACAAAGGGAGGCCAGGGGTGATGGCCTGAACTCAGAATCCCAAGCTCCTGGTCCACCTTCGGATTTAGCTTTTCTTTTATCTTGTTTCCTTACGCCCTCTTGTGGTCAAAAATGAAGTGTGTACTCAGAAGGCCTATTGTAAACTCCAGGTACTACCAATAGATTCGAGAGACACTTCCCATTTGGGGGTGGAAATCCCCCACAGAACAACACTCCCCTTCCCATAAATCTATGTACTTCCGAACCTTGTAAAAGTGAGCTTAATTTCTCTAATTATAAGAGAAATACATAGTTCAAGATTTTGGAAATTGGAAAGTACAGAAAAGTGTGAAGAAAATAAACACAACACTCTGACCTGGCAGCAGTAGCAACTGTCAAGTTTTGTTAAGTATTCCTAATTTTTTTTAAAGATTTTATTTATTTATTTTTAGAGACGGGGGAAGAGAGAGAGAGAGAGAGAGAGAGGGAGAAAGAAACATCAATGTGCAGTTGCTGGGGGCCATGGCCTGCAACCTATGCACATGCCCTGACTGGGAATCGAACCTGTGATACTTGGTTCACAGCCCGTGCTCAATCCACTGAGCTACACCAGCCAGGGCAGTATTCCTAATTTTTTATACGCAGGTACGTATACACATATATATCACATTTATTTTTAAAATATACAATACAAAATAATTAGTTTATCACCAGCTCCTGAACTAGCCATTATTAATGCCTGCACCTCTCCATGCACACCTCCTCGGCCCAGTCCCTCTGTCTGCTGCCCGCTCAGAGGTAAACAGTGATGTTTATGGTTATAATTTCCTTGTTTCTTCTTAAAGTAAAATTAACACATACACACTGTACATATACTTGTTTCTTCTTATTATTTTTCCCCATTGAGCCTTTCCCCCAGATCATCAAATATTATCAGAACATCTGATTGTACCATAACCCAGAATATGGATGTATTATAGTTTTTTTAACAAATCCTCTGAATGTTGGCCATGTTTGTTATTTTAAACTTTTTGCTACTCTAAATCATTCCAGCTCTTCAAGATAAATCTTTGCACAAACCTATGATGATTTCTCTGAGATGTGTCCTTAGACATGGAATTTTAGGGTGTGATGTATTAAGCCTTTGACCACTCTGTCCCTCTGCACTGGAAGCCATTTCTGTGCTGCCTGCCTGGGTCATTCTGATGTCAGTTTTTGGAAGAGCCATTAGTCTCCTCCCGATGCACAGTGGGAGCCTTTACTGCTGGGTGCCTGTGCTCTGCTGCCTCCTTGTAGAAGTTCAGGCACACAGTTTGTGCTTCCTCTTCTTCAAGGATGCCTAGGGAATCCTCACCCCTCAAAATTTTGTGGTTCTTGAAAACATGCAAGTGGGCCCTTTTCCTTTAAAGAAACAGGGAATTGATACCACTGACTTCAGTCTTGATTTTTCTTACACCTAGGGTGATTGAGCTACCAATTCTTCACAGTGAGGCTTCTGTTCATAGTTGGTTTTTTTCTTTTCATTTTTGAAGATAAAAGTATACTAACCTGAGATTTTTCTCTCAAAAAGGCAAGGTAGGCAGCGGGTTATCTTGACTAGAGTGGGGGACCCATATGGGGAACTTGCTCACTAGGTGACACCATCTTCCTGGGCTTCTGGACCCACACAGCACTGACATACTGGGGCGTTTCCTCGTACATGAGCCCAGAGCACGGTGCCCTGTAAATAGTAAGCACTTAGCAAATGTCTCACACATAAGGGAGCCTAAAGTCCTCTGCTCTACAACTGTGATTCTAGAGATTTTGTCACAGAAGAATGCCATGTTATTAGGACTTAGACTGAGTTTTCTATACTTCCCAGGAGTTTAGATCCCAGTATAGGCAGGGAAATGAGAACTGGCTGTAGCTTTGAAGTGGCCAAGGCCAGAGACCTGATATGGACCTGGATGCAGGTAAGTTGACAGGGCCAGAGGATAGGAAGCACCCTCTGCAGCAGCTGTGTTCCTTAACAGTTTCTTTCATGACCAGATGTAGGGAAGTGTAGTGGAAGGGAGGAAGTTTCTCCTTATGAACTGGGATGTGTGCAGTCTGGTCCTTCAAGAGGAAGCTAACAGGAGCCATCTTTGTTTATTTATTTTTTAAGATTTTATTTTTAGAGAGAGGGAAAGGGGAGGAGAAAAGACAAGGAGAAAAGCACTGATGTGTGGTTGCCTCTCTCACAGCCCCTACTGGAGACTTGGCCTGCAAACCAGGCATATGCCCTGACTGGGGATCGAACCACAACCGTTTGGTTTGCAGGCCCATGCTCAATCCATTGAGCTACACCAGCCAGGGCCGGAAGCCATCTTTAGACAGCAGAAGCCAAAGGAAGGAATGTTGCCAGTTTCCCAAAGTGCTCCTTACAGCCTTTAATGGCCTGCTGTACTGACAAAAGCAGTTCTGTGCCTAAATACAGGCCATATTTGTGGTTCTAATATTCATACATATGAATAAATATAGGTTTTGTTTGTAAAACTTTTAAACTCATTGCATATTAATTTTGATCTGTGTTAGTCACTAGTGAACATTTTCCACATGCCAGGTAGATTGTTATGTGCTATGAATGCATTATTTCATCTAGTATCCATGACAATACTCTCAAGTAGATCTTACTCAGTTGTTTCACAGGTGTAGAAACTCAGGCATGGAGAGGTTAAGTTGCTTGTCTAAGACCACAGAGTTGGCAGGTCTGAGCCACAAACCCAGCCTCTTTTGACTCCAAAGCTCATTTTATTTAGCCTGCAAAGTCATAGTGCTTTGCTTCTGACATTCATCATATTCTGTCTCAATTGGCAAGCATCCGTCCAAGTTCTGCATTATGAGTCTTTCGAGAGCATTTACCTTACTTCTCTCTTATTAGCCTGAAATGCCATACACACAGCAGGCAAACAGTGATGTTTGCTATTGGTTCGAGTAGCAACCTGGTCTGTGGACTGAACATCACAGACTGTGTGTAGGGGTTCTCAACTTTTATTTAGAAAATTTTAAACTTACAGGAAAGTTTCAAGAATAATGCAGTGAACATCCACATATCTTCTACCTAGATTCATCAATTGGTTAACATTTTGTACCTTTGTTGTCTTTTTCTTGCCCTTTTGAGTCAGTTGCAGACACATGCTATTTCACTCCTAAGTACTTTAGTATGTGTCTCCTAAAACCAATGTCCTGTCGACATAACCAAGATACAGTTATTGTTCTCAGAAAATTTCACATTGTTGCAATTCAAACATACTTTACATTCAAATTGTCCCAATAATGTTCCTCAATAGCTGAGGTTTGTTGTTGTTTATCCAGGGTACAATTGGGGGTCACATTGCTTTTAGTATATTTTTCATCTCCTTTAATTTAGAACAGTTCAATAGTCTTTTTCTTTGTTTTATGAAATTTACATTTTTAAAGAGACTGGGCAGTTGTTTTGCAGAATGTCCCTCAATTTGAGTTTGTTTCCTCATGAACAGAGACAAATTGCATACTTTTGGCAAGAATAATGATCGTTCTGTCCTCCGTGCATCACATCAGGGAGCACATGATGTCAGTCTGATTTCTTTGATGTAAAGGTTCTCTTTTCTCTTTAGTAATCTGATGGTGATACTTTGAAACGGCATAAATATCCTCAACCATTCTGCATCCACTGATAATTTTTGCCTGAATCAATTGGTGGTGGTTCCACAGTGATGATTTTCTACAATATTTCTACAATTTCTTCTACATTAGCTGGTATTCTTCTCTAAAGAGGTTTCCCTCCCTCTCTCTCCTTTTGAATAATAATCTACCTACGGCTGCCAGTGTGTCTTGAATACATGACGTCACTCGCATCCCTCGGGGCTTGTGTTTTCTCATCCTTAAGGTGAGATGACATATGGGTCACATTCTTGAATTTTAGTCAGTCGTCGACTTTCCCATAAAGCTCTGCAAAACATCCGTCAGGGAACGAAAAGGCCAGGGTCAGACGCGCCAGGCCCTAGCATCCACCAGCAGAGTACCACAACCCCTCCGCTCGTCTTCCCCGCGGCCCCTTCCGTGACAACAGTAACTAGTAACCTCCCAGCGTTCTCGCGAGAGCGAGCCCCTTCAGGAATAAAGGTGCGATTCCCCCAGGCTTCTCCCGCCTGGCGTCAATATTTGCCCTGGGCACCTGCGTGCCGGGTTCTGCCGCGCACGCGCGCACACCAGACAGTTGGTGGTGTTGGTTCGCTCCAGCTGTCCCTCTCCGCACGCAGATCCGCGGCGCGCGACCCCGGTGTGACACCACGGCGCTTACGCGGCGCGGAGGGAGGCAAGGGCGCGCAGGCGCCGCAGGGGGAGTAAGGCCGCGCAGGCGCGGACGGCGTTGGTTGAAGACCTTCAGCGTTGCCCTAGCGGAGTACCTGCTCTCTGGGTGGAGGTGAGGAGAGCCGAGTCTGCGGGCCGGGTTGGGGGTGCTGGGGCTGTCTGTCACCACCGATACTGGGGCCCGACGAGAGGCAAGCCTGCGGAGGGGTCGGGAGGGAGAGAGCAGCCCAACGGGGCGCGGCGGGCCGGGCCGGGCCGCGGACGGCAAAAGGGACCTTGCTCCCCTGGCCGCTTCAGGTGATGGAGCCGCCGCACCCTCGGGGCGGGCGGCTCCGCGAGCGCTGAGCCTTGACTCTCCCTCCTTTGGGTGTGCCCACGGGACTTTGTTTCCAGGTGTCAGGCCAGAGAGGAGGTTGGTTTCTGGGGAAGTTGGGTCATCGAACCCCCAACCCACTCCCTGCTCCCAGCTTCCTGTCAGGAATTGTTCAGCATTAGGGGAGCCTTCCACTCACCGCCAAAGGGGGGATGCTGTAAGTGCAACTTAAATAGGAGAAATGAGGAACAAATCAGGGTCTTTACTGACTGTGTGGTTATTGAACAAAGTAGTATTACCTAGTGAACGCCCTCCCTTCCCCCGATTGCATCTAATGCAACCTCGGTACGTTATGCATGGCTTTAACAACAAGTGCGTTTTGTAGAGCTAATAGACACATGTGATGATAGCTTTACCCTCGAGTAACGTGAAGTCTCTGTGTCTTTTCGATTTTTTGCTTGATCATACCAGTCGTGCGTGTCGTGTCCCATCAGAGTCGTGGGCCTGTAAAAGTAAGCTTGAACCAGGCAGAACTGAGATCAGTTAGTAAACTAAACCAGCTGCACGACTTTTGCAAATGTCTGACAGTGGTTTTTGAAAAGAAGGCAGAATGCTGAAAGATTGTGATGAGTCCCCGGATGGATGTTTCTAAACATTTAAATGCACTTGTTCTTTGGTCAGGAGGTGAAAAACCAGACTGTAAAGCCTCAACATTTCTATGTGAATGTATAGTGCCTGTTTTCTATACTTACCTTCCCAAATTATAGTCTTCTGGTAAAATTTTAACATACCAGCATCAGGTGTGATCATAAAAAATTACACCAGATTGCAGTTGGCAAAGCGTAAAATGTATAGAATTGATCGTTTGAATACAAAGAGCTGAATTGTAAAATAATTGCTCTGGAAGTGAACTCTGAAGCTTGTGACTTAGAATAAGGTTTTATTGTGGTATGAGTCAGTGCACTTATCCTGACCCTTTTCATCTTTTCTTACTCTTTCCCTCTCACCGTGTGTGTGGGTGGGTGTGTATTACACTGTTCCCTTAACATATAATGCCGTATTTGACAGGCTTAGGTAAAGAAACAAAATTTTAATCAATTCACAATTAAGAAGCGCATCATAAGTGTATGTTATGTTCAGGTGTGATGGTTTAGGCAGAAACTTAGCAGAAGGCCAGATTAAGATGTAGGCTAAATACAAGTACACATTCGTTTGAATGTGCAGGTAGTTCAGTCATAGTAATCGCAAGGACTAGCTGGTGCTCTGGAATTTTCTGGTATAGTGATTGGGGCTAATGAGGCTGTCTCAGGTGGTTTTGCAATTGTTTACACGTGGCTTTTGAGACCGCTGCAGGAGATTTCCCTTCACCCAAACAGGGCAAAGGAATGGTATGTTCAGCAGTGTTAACAGAACTGAGAATTTCCACATGAGAGCCATAATGTCAGCAGAAAATCTGGATATAAGTAGGCAAGATGAAAAGTCAAGGCACCTTTGAATTTTGAAGGCTTTAACGTTAGAGTGTACACCAATTTTGGGGAAGCAGATTACTGTAGGTAGGTTTTATCCTATTTCTGGTTGATAGGTAAGATACAGCACTTTATTTTAAGAACAGCTTTGAGAGAGGGCATATTCTGGATAAGTGAATACATTTCAATTAGTATGGTAATTCTTACAATTAAGAGCTAAATTTCAGAGTGGTAAAAACATTAACCCTGAAGATTTTTAATGCATCTGTGTAAGCTTACAGTTCCTTAACAAATTTACCTTGTTGCCTAATAGAGCTCTTTGACTTTACAACAGCCCACAAAATGTTTTTCTAATGTAGATTTTCCTTTTCTTAAAGCAAGAAGGTTAAATTAACACATTTCTCCTTCAGCCTATGGGAAATTTCTTTTCTTTGAAATGTGATTATGAAGATGGCCTCTGGGCTTTCCTGGGAAAAACCCTTTTATTCTCCTTTTTGGGAAAGCTTTTAAAGGAACTGGATGCCTTCTCAGCTTTGCTTGCATTAGGGTATAAGCTTTAATGATGCAAAGGAAGAGAAAACCTCTTCTCACAGCATTAAATAGTAGAAGGACAAAGGATGAATAAATACTAAATGGTTATTTTTATTCCATTGTCCCCATTTTTCTTGATAAGATATGTGTAACACACCAACTTACTGTGACCTAGGAAAGGCTGCCAAGGATGTCTTCAACAAAGGATATGGTAAGTATGGTTTTGTAAATGTTCGATTTTGGTTAAAGGTTAATATTGAATGCCTGTTATACAGTGCTGGCAAAATGAAGTAAAGTAACATTAATGTGTCTCACAAGGTTTAAGGGGATAACTATTAACAGGTTATTAGACTTCATTTTTTAGAGGTAGAGTCCTACAGGCTTTACAAACAATTGTGTGTGTATATGTGTACACACATACACACACACACACACACACACGCATAGTTAACATTATCTGTAAAACCAAATGATGTAAATCTGTAATATGTATACCTCTCTGGCTAGCCCTGGTGACCTTTAAAGTAGGGGTGCATTTTTCCTTCTCCACATAATGGCAGTGTTTTTGTGGGAGTGAAGACACAACTTTTGACCACTTTGCAGTAACATATTTTTTGATCCAAATGGACATTTATTTTTAGTTTTTAAAGTTTAGTCTTTAAACTTAACTTATTGTGTTGTACACATTTGATTTTTTTATTAACTAATAAAAAAATTTTATTTAGTAATGTTAATTGTGTATATTTTAAGCTTGTGTATATATCTGCATGGTATTTTCTAGTAATCCTGGTTCTCAGAATAGTACATATTCCTTTATCACTTGTTCTTTAACTTACCATTTTAACATACGTTTAGTATTTTGAGGGGGTTAAAAATTATGCTTAAGCTTTTCATTATAATTCAGTTTCTCTTGAAACTCTCACCTAAAGTGAACACTGTCTGTTTTCCATATGGAAGGTACTATGGACTATTTTCATAGTTTCTAAGTTGCAAAAATTGGAGTGAATGTCACATTTTTAAGTTACTGTGTTTTTGTGTGTGCGTCTAGGGTTTGGCATGGTCAAAATAGACCTGAGAACCAAGTCATGTAGTGGAGTGGTAAGTACCTAATATATTTTCTGTAGCCTGTAGATGTAGCCTGATTAACTGGAAGGAACCTGTTTAAAAATCAATGTTTAGCTTAGATATGTGAAGCAGCGCACTTTTGGCTCTGTGCCCTCCTCCTGACAGCTTCGTCCCACTCTCAGATTTCAGTGAGAATCCTCACTCAGCCACGTAGGCCTTACAGTGTGTGCCATGTTGTCATGCCCTCAAAATACGGCACTGAAAACTTGACCTTCGTTGTACTGGGTTCATGCAAGTTTTGTCACCCTTTTACAAGAACAAATTAATTTTAGTCTGTCCCTCCATGATTAATTGAAGCAAATGTAGAAATAAAATGCACACAGAAATTAGTGTAGTGTGTTTTTTTTTTTGGTTTTTGGTTTTTTTTTTTAAAGATTTTATTTATTTATTTTTAGAGAGGGAAGGGAAGGAGGGAGGGGGAGAGAGAGAGAGAGGGAGAGAAACATCAATGTGCAGTTGCTGGGGGTTATGGCCTGCAACCCAGGCATGTACCCTGGCTGGGAATCGAACCTGCCACACTTTGGTTCGAGTCCCGCACTTAATCCACTGAGCTATGCCAGCCAGGGCTGTAGTGTACAGTTTTTATTAATGTTCATAAAGTCTTTTTTTACTGGAGATTAAGAATATAGTCAAAGATACGCGTACATATTTTTCAAAGCATCATTAACCAGAGTTTTTTACTCAGGAAGTTTCAGCAACTAACGATACATTCACCTCATATTCTGATTTCTCCTTATTTGCTGTATCTTTTTTGGTATTACTTATTTAAACCAGTGCAAATTTTATTTCTAGATATACTGATTTAATTAGAGGGGCAGGAGGCATGTGGAATTCTTAACGATACTTTGTCTCATACTGGGTATAATCATGGTTTGTCACTATCATTCTTTCCCTGGGTTTTCTAGTGATGAATAAATACATACGCAACTATCCTACTAGGATGGGCGTATTGTATGTCGTTCTGTTAAAGTAGAAATGTTACACTCATTTTGAGTAGGGTTTCAGAATTTGCTCAAGTCAGGTTTGTTCTGCAAAAACCATCAACTAAAATTTTACCTCCCTTTCATGCTGCTGTGGTGTGGGAATATTCATTCAGATGGTAAGAAAAACAAAGCACATTTGTGTACTTATTTTTATGGCTGCTTTGGTTCCTGGTAATGATTCATGATAAATTATATCCACTGCTTCACATTTATTGCACTTTGATATTTTTATTGTATGCCATCTATTTAACAGTAACATTTTTAAGATTGTTTTGTTGCTTTCTAGCATTTAATGTAGAGCTGTAGATGTTATGTGCATGTTGTAAATATGTTTTGCACTGTTTGATCTAATTATGAAATTGGACAAAAGCAATTATAAGCTTGGAACTGAACTTAGAAAAATAGTAGCCTTCTCTTGAGAGTCATATCTCTGGTATTTTAAACTTTTGACAGAGCTTCAAACTAAGAAATAATGGTCATAAGGAAGAAAAGTAGACTGACTACTCTTTTACCTTGATTTTGAGCACTAAAATTAAGGTTTATATTTGCTGTACTTCCAAGTTTATGAAAGGTAAATGTAAAAAATAAAGCAGTGGGTAGTTGGATCTACTAGAAACTAGAAGAACACACCAGTCAAATTAACTAATTGTGTGAACTGTTAAACATGGTTAGCTTTTTATCATTTTTCACTAAGGCCTTGCCCTAAGTGTGCAGCATGATATTTTCTTTGAAAACTTTCTGTGTGGTGTTGATAAACAGATCAGAGTTTTCCAGTTGTTTCATCAGCCTAGAACCAGAGTTAGGGAGCATGGTATTTGGTCAAGGAGGGTTCATGTTGCAGGCAGTGAAATGAAACTGCTCAGGTCTGACAGCATTTCAGAGATGCTCTTCAAAAACAGGGCCCATCAGAATGGTTTTTTCTTGACAGTTCATAATTGTCAGTGACAGGTGTTGGCTGTTTGCTTCCCCCTGGAAGGATATCTTTTTCTCCTAGCTTCTTGTCATATGACTGAAATGACATCTAAGTCAGAAGGGGATCTATTTTAAGGCACTCATAGTAACTCTTTGATAGAAAGCACTTTAAAAAGATAGGTGGAGAAGGGAGAAAGAGGGATAAGTTATGACTTTGCATTTTGTTATAAAAAATGGATAGACACTTTCAAATAATAAAATTGTGCTTAAAGTTTTATAGATAGTTTTGTGGACAAAAGTAATAAAGTTTTCCTAACAATGAATGTATTAAATGCCACTGAACTCTACACTTAAAATGGTTAAAATTGTACATTTTATATTATGTATTTTATTACAATAAAAATAAAATTTAAAAAAGTGATAGAGTTCTGGTCTTATTAAAAGGGAGGAGGGAGGCTAGTGCGTCTTCTGATTTGGGAATTTTTAAGGACTTTAAAATTAACTAATGGTTTCTAATGATGGTAGAGAACTGATCATCTGTTTTAGGCCTTGGAAGTAAAATGTTCAAGTTTCTCTATTTCTGCTTTTTTAGTGAAGGCATTATTTTCAGTGAGGATATTTCTCTTTTAAAGGAGAGAATTTAAGATTTCCATTTAGTAAGAGTATACAAAACAAAAAATACCAGTAAGAGAGGTAGAGTAATGGAGGAGAGATCTAAAACTGTTTAACATATTTAGAGATTGGAAAGAAAGAAGGAAAGCAGGCGCTAAGTTGCTGTAGAGGAGGGCGGTGGTACAACATTGATCATACTGGTGTGTAGTGCACTGAACATTGCTTTCTGAAATGATCTTTTCTATTTGATGAGCTCCCTTTGAAGTAGTTGTTTTTTTATTGCTTAGGAATTTTCTACTTCTGGTCATGCCTATACTGATACAGGGAAAGCTTCAGGCAACCTAGAGACCAAATATAAGGTCTGTAACTATGGACTTACCTTCACCCAAAAATGGAACACAGACAATACTCTTGGAACAGAAATCTCTTGGGAGAATAAGGTAAAAGAAAGCATTAGAAGTTATTTGTATGTTAAATTTATCTTGCAGATAAGATGATGAACAGACCTCAAAATATAATCTGAACGAGATCTTACAACCTATCCAGTAGCCATATTTTTTCTTTGTACATGGCCTTCTTTGGTATGTCTTATGTTTCTAGAAAGTAAGGCTTTGTGACTACATAATTATCACTCTTTATTTTTTTTCTGAATTTTTCTATTTACTCTGTTATATTGGGTTGGCCGAAAAGTTCATTTAGGTTTTCCTGCACGATGGCTCTAGTAGTGCTTAGTTGTCTTTAACTTCATTTAAGACAATTTTGTTAAATTGTTTTGTGACAGCTGTCATATAAGCCTGCATTTTTTTTAAAAACTTACCAAAATTGATGAATTTTTGTGCAGCCATTTTAATATTGAAGATGGAAGAAGGTAATGCAACATTTTTGGCATATTATGCTTTATTATTTCAAGAAAGGTAAAATTGCAACTGAAATGCAAAAAAGGATTTGTGCAGTGTGTGGAGAAAGTGCTGTGATTAATCGAATGTGTCAAAAGTGGTTTGTCAAGTTTCTTGGTACAATTGACATTTTGGCCAAATAATTATTTGTGGGGCTGTCTTATGTATTGGAGGGTGTTTAGCAGCATCCCTGGCCTCTGCCCACTAGAAGCCAATAGCGGGAGATAGCTGACATACTCAAAATATCTAAATCAATAAAGTTATTGGTGAAAATGAAAAATGTATTTTTTACCTAAAACAGTAAACATACTTTTTGGTCAACCTAATACATCTGAGCTGCTGCTGGGCAGACCAAACTATTTGCAGTGATTTAGTTTTAATTTTATCTTGTAAGCATTGCAAAATCAGCTCCACAGAAAAATGTTTCTAAAGTTCTATAATGTTTCCCAAGAGAAAATCTGTCAGGTATTTGTGAAGGGTCTACTATGTACAGGGCACTATGTTTCAAGGTCTGTCTATATGCACATTACCATATACAGGTAGTATAAACGGGTAGCTGAATAAATAAGTTGGCTTATTAAATCAGTTTGTCTTACTAACCAATAAATTTTAAGAGAATATCAATATTATTTAGTTGTGTTGGGATTTTGTTGTTTCTGTGTTGTGATTTACGTTACTGGCTGGAAGAGAATTTGACCTTTATAGTTTAACCTGTGTTTTGGTGAAGGAATCATGATGATGAAGCCTGGGGGGAGGGAGGGGGATAAAGAAACAGGGAAGGGTGAAGAGGTAATTTATTAAATACAAATATTTGTCTTTGATGACTTTTTTTGTTAGGAAGTTTGAGAAAACTTTAGAATTGGTTTATTGAGTCAAAATAAGAATTAAAAGTTATTAATTATTAATTTTAAATCTTTATTTTTCAGTTGGCCGAAGGGTTGAAACTTACTCTTGATACCATATTTGTACCGAACACAGGGTAATTATCCAAACCATGATTTCTGAAGTGTTTTTTTAGCTTATAAGGAGGTTTTAAGATAGGGAGTTGAAATAAAAAGTTTTGATGCAGAAGAAGAGCTTTAGGAGGGTTGCCCTCAGGCAAGGCCTCTCTCTATGAGAGACCTTGTGTATGCAGTAAAGAGAAAGGAAGACTCCCTTGAGGAAGGTAAAATTTTTATTTGAAAATTGATTTGAAAGCCCTGGCTGGTGTAGCTCAGTGGATTGAGTACTGGCCTGTGAACCAAAGGGTTGCTGGTTCGATTCCCAGTCAAGGCATATGTCTGGGTTGCAGTCCAGGTCCCCAGTGGGGGTATACAAGAGGCAACCACACACTGATGTTTCCTCTCCCTCTCTTTCTCTCTCCCTTCCCCTCTGTCTGTAAATACATAAATAAATAAATAAATCTTTAAAAAAAAAATTGATCAGATGAACGAAAACATAAAGCTAGTCCAAAGAGGCACATAGTAGGAAAAGTTTAGTAACTAGAAAGGTTTGAGATTAGATATTTCTTAAGCTATTCTAAAGATTCATGTAGGTGGTATTTTGCTGAGAGTTTCTTAAGAAAACAGTGTAATCTCCTGGCTGTAGAACATTATCACAAGTAGTTCTGCTATTGACTTTCTTTCTTATCCTGTATAACTCCTCCCAACATTTCTGCTTCAGTTTCTTCTAAAAAATGGAGATGATAATGTTTCTTATCTGCCTATCATGGGCCAAGGCTATCAGAAGGACAAAGGTGCTAGATAAAGGCAGAATAGCATTTCTTAGCTGTAACAACAGGTGTGTCCTTCCTGCCATAACTTGAGTGATGTTCAGGACACACATTCTCTCATCAGAGGCCTGATTGGAACAGAATAGGATTATTAAGAATGGATTTCAGCATTGTCCTTCAAAAATGCATACTTTCTTTCATCTGTCTAACAAGAAGATACTCACCCTAAGGAAAATAAATATGCTTACCAAAGAGCATTAAAAAAAAGTAAACTTCTATTCATGATAGGTTAACAAGTTAAAAGTGAAGTGGCTTGGGTGTTGTTACCTTTTGTAGCATTTGGGAATTTGGAAATATTTAAAGGAATTTAGCTTATCATGATCCATGTGTATTCACATTATTAATTGGTACTGAAATACCTTATTCCTTTTTATAACTTTGTTCATACTTTCAAGAAATCATGAAATACCCTATCATTTGACCTTATAGTGAGGAATAGGTAAAAATAGTACATATATTCTAATACTAAGTCATTTGAAACATTTTTGCTATATGTGTGCCATCTACCACTGGGGGAAAGAGTCCAGGATCTTATCCTAAAGATTCCTGGACAGTGGTAGAAACTCCCATTGTTTACATTGTGTTGTGTTTGTTTTTCACAGAAAGAAGAGTGGGAAATTGAAGGCCTCTTATAAACGGGATTGTTTCAGTCTTGGCAGTAATGTTGATATAGATTTTTCTGGCCCAACCATCTACGGCTGGGCTGTATTAGCCTTTGAAGGCTGGCTTGCTGGCTATCAGATGAGTTTTGACACGGCCAAATCCAAACTGTCACAGAATAATTTTGCCCTGGGTTACAAGGCTGCAGACTTCCAGCTGCACACTCATGTGTGAGTATTTATAACTGATTCCTTCTTTAGTGCCAGTGCAGTCGCCCAAAAAGTTGGTAGCCATTAGCATGTTGAGAAGGTTACAAGTGATGGTAATTGCATTTAATATGCGTTGGAGGACATCCGACCTCACTGCACTGTTTTTATAGTCAGCAAAACATTGCCAGAGATTAGTGCACTTGGTGTGTTGTGCTGTGCTGCTGGTAGTTACTGGCTTCTCAGCCCCTACCGCAAACTCTTTGAAGTTCTAGAATCTGTAGAAGAAGCATTGGGATGGAGAGCGCCCAGGCCATGGGTCACCTCCTGATATAAGGGATCCTTTGGAGATGTTCCAGTTTTCTCTGGCGTCCTACGCAGCTTGGCAGTGTTTGGAAGTAGGTCTGTTTGGAGCATGAAGAACAACTGCCTAATTGACCTGAGCATTCTGGAACATCCCCTGTAATTCCCTGGAGGTTTTCACTGACCTTTGGTCAGAAGTAGCAGATCCTTAAAGCAATTCTGGGTTCAGTTCTGTAGGCTGCAACCCATTGGTGAAATGAATTTGAACTTCTAAGTTTTATGTCGTGGGCTACTAGGCATTGCTATTCTACTATGAAGAGAAAGCAAGGGATGAGCTGTGTATTTTTGAAGTGTTCCTTATTTCTCTTCACTAGACATTCTAATCCACTTATGCTGACTAGAAGAAAGTCATGCAGTGGTATGGGCAGTGGCATTAAAATTGATGAAAAAAGTATTCATCAGGAAAACCATGAAGACTCAGGGACTAACTTCTAGGATGCCTTGAAGCAGTTTAGGTACTTCTCTGGAGCAGTGCCTCTAGGTTTTGTAGGGAGGGTGCTTTCTGATTCTAGGACTCTGTTTTAAATGAAATCCAGAATTGGCATGCTTCCTATACTTGTGCCACTATGTATATATTTCTGTGGAATCTTTGTTGAAGTTTATAAGATCTGTGAACATCTCAGAGAGACCTATAGGTCATATTCACCTGAGGTGTCTGCCTTTGTGCATAACTTAATTGTGACTAAGTAGTTTATGTCATGTGGAGAAGCCAAGTAAATTAATTGAGTGTTAACTGCATTTTAATAAGGTGGTTAAATTACATAACTAGATTTAGTTCCTTATTTTATTTGGAAATCATTTATGCCAGAAGTTTGCTGAAACCTATAGTTGCAAAGTGATATCCTTGTTTTGATAGTTTTAACATTTTCCATATCATTAACAGTGGTACAAATTGGATGTTTATGACTTTTTCTTATACCATGAAAACAGGAATGATGGCACTGAATTTGGAGGGTCTATCTACCAGAAGGTTAATGAGAAGATTGAAACATCAATAAACCTTGCCTGGACAGCTGGCAGTAACAACACCCGCTTTGGCATCGCTGCTAAATACAAGTTGGATTGTAGAACTTCTCTCTCTGTAAGGATGTTCTACCAGACTGTGTCTGCTCTTAGGCTTTCACCTGAGTTAGTGATGAAAGCTGTGGTGTGGTTGTAGTTTGCGTGTTCTTTATTAACTTGAATGAGCTAGTCATTGTATAGTGAAAGGAGTGTTACATTTGAAGTTAGGAAATTGGGTTCTAGTCCTAATTCCTCCTGTGTTTGACTTTCTCAAGTCATTTTCTCTCTTTGGCCCCCAAATTTTATCTATAAATTCATGAGATTTGGTTACTCTTCCTGTTGGTGTTAGTAATTCTTAATAACACTGATTGCGCTCTTAAATATCAGATACTGTGCTAAAGGCTTTACATGTATTATTTCATTTAATTCTCACAACTACCATAGGTGGTGGGTAGTGTCCTCATCCCCGTTTTACAGATGAGGGAACTGAGGCTTAGGTCAGGTAGCTTATCCAAGGTCACACAATTAAGTGGCAGTGCCAAGATTTGAGCTAGGTCTGTCTCTCACCAGAGTTCATGTTCTAACCACTGTGAGAGGTTGTAAACTGGTATCTCAAAGAATTTAGTACACAGGGATATTTGGCTGCACAGTGTTTTAAAAATATTTCCTCTAAGCCTACATTCTCAAGGTCCCTTAAAAGATTTATCTTCTTATTAATTAAATTTTCAGTTTCATGCATTCTAGATCGGCCCTAAGGTGCTTTAGCTTGGAAATCAGATGCATGAAGTGGTCATACTGGACTTATAAGTTATAAAATTGACTGTTTTCTTACTGTTTGTTTCATCCCCTAACCTTAGGCTAAAGTAAATAATGCCAGCCTGATTGGATTGGGTTATACTCAGAGTCTTCGACCAGGTAAGTAAAGGAGTTGGGGTAGACGGTGATAGAGGAATAATGAAAATAACTGGTAAAACAACCTACAATCACTGTTGCCTTATTCAGGCCATTTTGTAACATTTGTTTGTTCATACAAAGTAAAATAAATCAAGTACTTTTGCTTAAAAACATTTTATGTATTTCTAACTATAACTTGGTCACCCTGGCTTGTAAGTTTGGTTGATCACTTATTATTCTTAACCTGAACTCCAAATAAAGTTTGCCATGATTAGGCTTTACTCAGTACAGATCAGATGATTACAGATAACCCTGTGTTAACTTCAGTAATAGCTGTATGCTTATAACTCTTGCACCCAGCTGTAATCCATGCCATTGACTCCACCCATTGTTTCTAGAAAATGCAGATCTGATTGTAATAGTTGTTACAAGTGATTGTGGTGTTTTCTTCTTCCTAGGAGTCAAACTGACCCTATCAGCTTTAATCGATGGAAAGAACTTCAATGCAGGAGGTCACAAGGTTGGGTTGGGATTTGAACTAGAAGCTTAATGAGGTTTTGAATAAAGCATTAGATTTCTCCCCGGAGATGAAGAGAAATGAACCCACTATGTTTTGGCCTTAAAATTCTTCTCTGAAATTTCAAAAGTGTGAACTTTTTATTCTTCCAAAGAATTGTAATCCTCCCGCACACTGAAGTCTAGAGATCATGAGTCCATCCTAAGGGAGGTGCTGGAAGGCATGCCTGGAAGTTGTCATACCTGTGCCACATTTCAGTTCAGCTCCACAGTATTATTTTAAATGTGATCCTCAGCGACAGTGTAGAGTCATGTTGTAAAGGAAATAACCTGATCCTCCAGTTTGTATATCACGTCCTGCATGTCCCACACTACTTTTTCATGACCTTTTAATATATTGATCTCTGTGCTGTAGTAGAGTCTTTGGTTTTGCATCAGAACAAAATAAAATAAACCCATCACATTTGAAAATAATCACTCATCTGACTTGATAGTGGTGGCTTGCTTATATTTGGTGTGATTTGCTTTGAAAAATACTTTCATAGATGGATTTATGCCTAAAGTGGTATGTCTAAAATATCTATACCATTGCCTAGCCCTTTCACTTTAGTTTACTTCTTATCGCTTCTCTGCACTCAGGCTGAAGCGTGAAACTGAGTTTTGTTCTTCTGGGCAGAAGCTCACCTGTTGAGGTACTTCCTTCCTATAGCGGTGTGATAGAGGAGTGTCAGTCGATAGTTTTGAGAAAAAGCAAGATGTGAGTGGTGAAAAGACTGGCAAAGGAAAGAGTACAGTCGGGGGGAAGTTCTGTAGGGAAGAAGGAGCTAGGAGGAGGCAAAGCTGGCGGAGGGCACCTCTGTGGCTCCTCCCAAGCCTCCAGAAAATGTTTTTGATTACTAGGTCTAGAGAAATGATAACCAAAGAATGGAAATACCGGTTTAGGAAAAAAATAGGAGTAGATTATGATCACGGCTTAATGGTAAGTCATCTTCCTTTCTAAAAGTAGAACTTCTTTTGAAAAAAATATTTTTTAAGCAATATATGCTGGTTGCAACAAATTCAGTCATTTCAGACATAAATAAAATTGAAAATAGCCATTCTTCTCTCCAAACCCTATTTCTTCTGCTACCACTAACAGTTTGATATATGCCCTTGCAGATATTTTTCAGTGTCTTTAGAAATTACATAAATGCCTATATATATTAAAATCCACATCTTGTTTCATAATATATTTTTAAATTTCACATACAGAGAGCCCTTTTGTTCATACACATCTGCCTCATGGTTTTTTTTTATTTTACACTGGTGGGTTGAACCGCCATTACTGGAGATAAAGTATAAGAGGAAAGGAAAGGGAGTGAGGGAGGTAAGAACAAATTCATTCTGTCCTGTTGACACCTGCGCCTGCCCCTGCATCTACTTGTCTTACTGGGTGGACTTTACACACAGCGTGAGGATGGATGGGGTGCCGACATCTCCTGTGCTGCACGTGGGGACCTCCTTCTGGTCTGGAGCGGAGGAATATGGCGTTCCAGTTGGTGGTTAACCACCGTGTGTGAGAGGTGTGTTGCTGTGGGGCGGTTCTGTCTAGTGTTAAGGGTAGAGGTCATACGGAAATACAGGAAACACTGAGGAAATGTACTTCTAATTTGTTGGCTATTTACCTGATGAAGTTGTGTTATGGCCTGAATTAAATAGGGAGAAAGTAGGTTTATGGTTTTTTTCCTTTCCCATGTTATCCCTTTTAAACTATTTGTTACTATAGAGCTAAAGAGCTGATTTTTTTGTTTGTTGATAAAGTAACCCATATATGAACACAGGCAGTTTAAAGTCAGCTTTTATTCAGTCATTTTATTGAGTTACCTAGCTGGCTAGGCCGTGTCCTAAATGTCCTTGTCATTGTGGGGGTTATTAAATTGTAGCAGAAAGTAAAGCACATTTCTTGAGCTTAAGTGCCATGCACTGTGCTGATAATCATATATATATAATGTAAATATTATAAGTACATAATCCATTTAATACTCAGTAGTAACTGCAAACATCAGAAAAAAAGCCAACAAGAAGTGCTCTAGGATGGTGCAATTCCTTATGGTTTCTCCAAATGAAAATTCTCAATAGCTCCCAGCTCTCCTCAGTGAAATGCACGTAAGCACCTTTCCCCGTTCTGCTCCCCTAGCTTTCTCCTTCCCTATCTCCCCTCCCATTTCTCTCCAATTGAGCCTTATAAGTCCTATGGCCACTCCCTTTATTTGATTTTAATTTTTTATATTGATTCATTCAGGACACTGTCTTGCCTTTTGAGTCTTACTCAGGATAATTTAAATGGCCTTCATCACAGCCTTATGAGCTTTTGTACCTGGGAGTAGAGAACTAACGTCCTAATATGTGTATTTAATGCCAGTAGATTCTTGGATTCAGTAACTCCACTCTTAGGGATTTGCCTTAGGGAAATCATCTGAGATACACAAAGATTTATATACAAGGTTTCTCATAGTAGAAATTGATAGCCATCTGAAGGATGTATATATACAATATCCATACCATACACAAATGAGGGTATGTATAGTAAGTGGAATATTCAGCCATTAAAAATGTTTTTGAAGAATAATAACCATTGAGGATTATTCACAATATGTTAAATAGGAAAAGCAAAGTAAAATACCTATTTTTTAAAGTATGTGCAAATACTGGAGAAAATGCTCCAAAATATTAGTATTCATGATCTTGGGAAGGTGGAATCATGAGTAGTTTTTTATTTTATACTTTCCTATATTTGTCTGGTGTTCTGAAGTAAATTCCATGTGTCTTGTCACTAGGGAAAACTCACGTTACTGTCTGAAAGGCCGTGGGCCGGCTGTGTTCTAACTGGTGGTGAGAGCACTTGGGGCTCCGCATGAGGTTTTTCTTGAACTTTGTAATAATGTAGTTCACGCATATTTTAAATATTAATTATTGCAGGAGACTAGGAAGACATCACAGCTAATCCATCATTATCCTCGAGCATCACTGCTCAAAGGGCAGAGGACAATAAATGTCCCAGAGTTTCATTAAGTTACTAAGTGTGTCATTGCAAGCTCACGGCCAACTTGGCCAAGCCTTGGGTCCTAGAACCGGGGAGGGAGAAGTCCAAGCCATGTCTGGGTCACCCTGCAGTGGTACCCACATACACAAACAAGAAGACCACTCTGCTTCCTACACACTGAAGACTATCCTTCCCTCCAAGCCTAGAGCCTCTGGTTGTGCGTGCTTTATGTGTCCTCTGATTGTGTTCCCTCTGCCTGTTCCCCGTTACCAAGCCCCTTTTTCTCTTGCCCTCCACTTACATGTTGGCATTCAGGTCCTACGCTCTATTCTTTAACTCTGCACCTTGGTGATGTGTTTGGAAAGGAGCCTTTTCAAATCACATCTGCCCATCCTTAGGTTCTGATATGCCTTGGGCCTTTGCAGAGTAAGGGTGGTCTGATAGTAGCACCATTTTTTTTTTAATTCAAGTACAGTTGTCTGCATTTACTCCCCTCACTTCCCCCCACTGATAGTAGCACCGGTCTTACTCGGATTTGAAACAGTTGTCAATTAGGACAATGTGTCAGTGGATGGAGGCCAAAAGCTTCACCTTTCCCTCTGAAGGCTCATTGATACTCTTGCTCTGGGTGAGGGACAGCAGTGCTGGACCACGGTAGGCTTTCTCCTGCCAGATTTGGGTGGTATGAAGGAGGGGAATTCTTGTGCTCTGAGGTGGTCTCTCTCCCAAGAAGAGGGGAGGAACTGACTCTAACATGCCTGGTTGATTCTCCCCAAGTGTACCAATCGTGCATTCCTTTCCTCCCGTGGAGGGACTAAGAGGGTAGAGAGAGGCCAAAGTATGACGCTAAGGGTGGTCCAGTCACTGGAAAGGAGACATTTAAGAACAAGGCACAGCTTTCACAGTGTGTGTTAAGCCATAGTCAATCTCTCCCTCCCAGAGATTCACCTTGTTCACTTAGGAAGTATATCCAAATCTTGGAGTGAGTGGAGTAGGTGCTTCATCACATCTTCCCGGTGATGTTCATGTACTTTAACTCTGCTCAGCCTTTGGACACTCCTGCTGTCTTCCCAGACAGCTGCCTCCTAAAACTCACAACTCCCAAAGCTTGTCTCCATCTGAGAAGGCTCTCCTGACCTCTAAACCTTTACTGCCAGCTGCCTGGTGGACACCTCTCTCCATAGTCTGCAGGCAGCTAAGGTTCACCATTTCCCAAACTAAACCAGCACTTTTACTGGGAATTTTGCAGCTAAATCTGTCTCTTCTTTGACAACTTCCTGACCTCCCCAAGCCATTCAGTGGCCCTCCCCCAGGGTTCCTCCCCTCTGTGGGCACATCCTTGTGGTGGCAGCAATTACACTGCCTTGTTCTTTTGTTTACTGTCTCCTCCTGCCTGTGAACTCCTGGAGGACAGTCTTTTGTCTTCCTACCTCCAGTGGTGAGGCCAGCACTTGGCACATGATAGGTACCCAATGGATGTTTGCTGAATGAATGAAAACGGGTCAGCCATCAGAGAGGGTGGGCTTGTTTGGCTTCCAAGTCATGGGGATTTCTGCATACAGATTGAGGTTCTCCTTTGGCATGCATTCATAGTTCCGTGGGGCCATCAAAGAAGCACAGACAATTCCTAGCAACTCTTTGAATTATGGTATGATTAACATTGTGATGTGACTTCACTGCGGCAATTTAGAAAGGTTCTGTAAAGGTGGTCATAATTGCAATTACACTTAACCCCACTGGGTGCCGCTGTTGCTGCCAATGAAAGATGATGGCTCGGCTGTGGGGAGGTCCCTGCCTTCTGCCCGTGAGCTCAGTCTGTCTCCTTTTGGGCTTCTCACTCCCTTCCCCAACACCTGCCTACTCATAGTTGGGAATCTTGACATTCAGCGTTTGGTTTAACCTTGGAATTTCAAGCCCCAAGGAAAGGCAAGGCAATTCTCTTACTCTGGTCCAAATCCCTGTTGCTCTTTGTTTTCTTCTGTTCCTGCCAGTGAAGATGGAGAACAGTTGATCACCCTTGTTGAGTCTGAAATTCCTTACTTAAATTCAAATTTAATTCCTAACGCTTCCTTTATAAACACAGAAGAAACCTCACCTTTCTTCCTGGGTTTCCTTTCTAAGTTCTTAATTACCTACCATTATTGCTTCTGAATCCTCCTCCCAGGCCTACCAGTCCTTTGTCTGGAGACCACAGCAGTGGACGCAGGCTGACAGCTGTCACACAGGAAGAGACTGACAGCAAGTCAGGAAACCAGGGGCCCACTCTGGCCCTGTTGCCATTTGACTGCCTCAACGTCATCTCATTCCGTGCCTTAGCTTCCCAGTGCCTGGCCGGTCCCAGGCATTTTAAAACCAGTGTTTCAAAAAGGGTTGTAGTGGGATGATGCAGTACAGGTGACCTCTTCCCTTTATCAGAGTGTGCTTCAGCTTTGTCTCACTGTCTTTTCAGTAATGAAGAATGATGCGCTACAGAAATTTTCAGGAGGGTGACAATCCAAGAACAGCTACATTTCCCCTTTAGGAGAATTTAACTATTCTGCAGGTCTCACCAAGAACATGCAGAGAACCCCTTCTCCAGTTTCTTTTAGTAATTCATCCTCAAGGGAGGGAAACCCTTGTGTATGGAGCTGTCTTCTGGGCCAGGCCTGCAGTGGTCCATTTCACTACTGCACTGTTCCCCAGAATTCCTTACAGCCCCAAGGACAGTCTCATTTGTCCCCATGTGAGGAAACTGGAGCCAATAGGGTTAAAGTAGCTGAAGTCTGAGCCCAGTTCCTCCAGACCCCAGGGATCCCTGCCTTAGGAGCGCTTCAGGCAGGGGGCAAATCTGGTCTCCCTCAGTGGGCAGGAAACGTCCTCTGCGGACGCAACCACACACACTGCTTGGTCTCCATCCAGCACCTTTTCCTGCCTCACTTGCAACTGAATAAGCTCATCGATGCCATAGATCTCTGCATGTCATCACTAGCTGAGCCGTGGAATGGTTTTATTTTTCAGTCACAGTTGACATTCAGTATTATATTAGTTTCAGGTGTACAGCATAGTGGTTAGACAATTACAGAGGGTGGGGCAAAAGTAGGTTTACAGTTGTGCATATGAAAAATACAACAATAAAAGAATAAACTGTATTGTGTAGTCACAACTGTAAACCTACTTTTGCCCCACCCTGCGTATTTGTGAAGTGATCCCCAGTAATTCAAGTACTCATCTGACACCACACGTAATTGTTACAATATTATTGACTATGTTCCCCATGCTGAACCTTACATCCCCACGACTGTTTTGTAACTACTAATCTGAACTTCTTAATCCTTTCACTTTTTCCATTAAGCCCCCAAACCTCCTCCATCAGCAACCATTAGTTTATTCTCTGCATCTATGATTATGTTTGTTTTGTTTGTTAATTTATTTTGTTCTTTAGATTTCACATATAAGTGAAACCATACAGTATTTGTATTTCTCGGTCTTACTTCAGACAATGTAACACCCTCTAGGTCCATCCACATTGTCAGAAATGCAAAGATTTAATTCTTTTTTAATGGCCAAGTAGTATTCCACTGTGTGTGTGTGTGTGTGTGTGTGTGTGTGTGTGTGTGTGCGCGCCACCACTTTTTTAAATCCACTCATCTATTGACGGTCACTTGGGTTGCTTCTGTATCTCAGCTATTGTAAATAACGCTGCAATGAACATAGGGGTGCATATACCTTTTCAAATTTAGTATCTTAGGGGCTTTTTGATATATACACAGAAATGCAATTGCTAGGTCATAGGTAGTTCTATTTTTAATTTTTTGAGCATCCTTCATTCTGTTTTCCACAGTGGCTGCACCAGGCTGCATTCCCATCTGAAGTCACTAGGGTTCCCTTTTCTCCACATCCTCAACAATGTTTGTTTGTTGATTTACTGATTCTGAGAGGTGTGAGATGACATCTCATTGTGGTTTTAGTTTGCATTTCTCTGATTAGTGACGTTGAGCATCTTTTCATGTCTACTGGCCATCTATATGTCCTCTTTGGAGAAGTGTCTATTCAGGTTCTCTGCCCATTTTTTTTTATTGTTTTTTTGGTGTTGAGTTGTATGAGTTCTTGGTGTTTTGGATTGTTTTTTTGGTGTTGAGTTGTATGAGTTCTTTATAAATTTTAGATACTAACTCCTTATCAGATATATCTTTGGTGAATATTCTTTCCCATTCAGGATTTTTTGTTTTGTTGATGGTTTCCTTTGCTGTGCAAAACCTTTTTAGTTTGATGTAGTCCCATTTGTTTGTATTTCTTTTTTTGTTTCCTTTGCCTAGGAAGATATATTAGGAAAAAAAATGTTGTTTTGAGAAATGTCAGTGTTTACTGCCTATCTTTTCTTCTAGAAGTTTTATGGTTTCAAGTCTTACATTGAAGTCTTTAATCCATTTTGAGGTTATTCTTGTATATGGTGTAAGAAGGTGATCTAGTTTCACTTTTTTCTGTATATATCTGTCCCATTTTTTTAACACAGTTTATTGAACAGACTATCTTTACCCCATTGCATGTCATTGCTTCCTTTGTCATATGTTGATTTACCATATAGGCATGGCTTTATTTCTGGGCTCTCTATTCTGTTCCATTGGTCTATGTGTCTGGTTTTATGCCAGTACCATTCTGTTTTGATTACTATAGCCTTGTAGTATATTTTGATAACAGGTAGCATGATACTTTGTTCTTCTTTCTCATGATTGCTATGACTATTTGTCTTTTGTGATTCCATATAAATTTTTGGATTATTCTAGTTGTGTGAAAAATGCCATTGGGCCAAGACCAGTGTGGCTCAGCTGGTTGGGTGTTGTCCTGCACAGCAAAAGTTTGCCAGTTTGATTTCCATTTGGGGTACATGCCTAGGTTGTGGGCTCAGTCCCTGGTCAGGGTGTGTACAAAATAAATAAATAAATAAATAAAATAAGTGGTATTTTAAAAAACACCACTGGTATTTTGATAAGGATTGCATTGAATTCATATATTGCTTTGTGTAGTGTGAGCATATTAACAATGTTAATTCTTCCTATCCATGAGTACAGCATATGCTTCCATTTATTTGTATCTCTAATCTTTCTTCAATGTCTTATAATTTTCCAAGTACAGGTCTTTTACTTCCTTGGTTAAATTTATTCCTAGGTGCTTTTTTTTTTGGATACAGTTGTAAGTGGGATTGTTTTCTTCATTTCTTTCTGATAGTTCATTATTGGTGTATAAAAATGCAACCTATCTCTGTGTATTTGGTATCCTGCTATTTAATTCACCAATTCTAATAGTTTTTTGAAGTATTTTTTATTGATTATGCTATTACAGTTTTCCCAATTTCCCCCCTTTATTCCCCCTCCACCCTGCCCCCCCCACCCTCCAGCATCTGCTCCCCTTAGTCCACATCCATGGGTTATACATATAAGTTCTTTAGTCCTCTGTTTCCTATACCATTTTTATCTTTCCCTATCTATTTTATGCCTACTAATTATGCTGCTTCTTCCCTGTACCTCCCTACCCCCACTCCTCCCTTCCCCCTCCCCACTGACCTTCCTCTGTGTGATGTCCATTTCTCTGATTCTGTTCCTGTTCTGGCTGTTTGCTTAATTTTTGTTTTTGTTGTTTTTCTTTTAGGTTCATTTGTTGATGGTTATGGGTTTGTTGTCATTTTATTGTTCATATTTTTTTATCTTTCTTCTTAGATAAGCCCCTTTAACATTTCATACGAGGGCTTGGTGATGATGAACTCCTTTAACTTGATCTTATCTGGGAAGCACTTTATCTGCCCTTCCATTCTAAATGAAAGCTTTGCTGGATAGAGCAATCTTGGATGTAGGTCCTTGTCTTTCATGACTTGGAATACTTCTTTCCAGCCCCTTCTTGCCTGTAAGGTTTCATTTGAGAAATCAGCTGACAGCCTTATGGGAATTCCTTTGTAGGTAACTGTCTCCTTTTCTCTTGTTGCTCTTAGGATTTTCTCTATGTCTTTAATCTTGGGTAACTTAATGATGATGTGCCTTGGTGTGTTCCTCTTTAGGTCCAACTTCTTTGGGACTCTGGGCTTCCTGGACTTCCTAGAAGTCTATTTCCTTCACCAGATTGGGGAAGTTCTCCTTCATTATTTGTTCAAATAAGTTTTCAATTTCTTGCTGTTGCTCTTCTCCTTCTGGCACCCCTATAATTCGGATGTTGGAATGTTTCAGGTTGTCCCAGAGAGTCCTCAGGCTCTCTTCATTTTTTTGGATTCTTGTTTCTTCATTCTGATCCAGTTGGATGTTTATTTCTTCCTTTTGTTTGAAATCGTTGCTTTGAATCCTGGTTTCCTTCTTGTCACTGTTGGTTTCCTGAATATTTTGCTTTATTTCATTTTGGGTATTTTTCATTTGTTCTTTCACTTTTTGACCAAGCTCAATCAGTTCTGTTAGCATTTTGATTACCAGGGCTTTAAATTCTCCATCAGTTAGGTTGGCAATGTCCTCATCACTTAGTTCTGAGGTATTGCTCTGTTCTTTCATTTGGGCCATATTTCTTTGTCTTGGTGCACCTGATAAGTTGTAAGGGGGCAGGGCCTTAGGTATTCCCCCAGGCAGGACAACCCTCCTTGCTGCGCTGCCTGTGGGGGAGGGGCCAGAGAGCGAGCAATGCAGCTTGCCTCCTCGTCTCTAGCGCACTTTCCAACAGACTCTTGAGTCAGACTGGAACTATCTCCCACTGTGGCAACCCCAGCCATAGCCCACAGTCAGTTCTGAGTCTCAGTTTTCCCCTTAAGTCAGTCCCTCCTGTGCAGCTCCGCTGAGCTCGGCAGTCAGCCCTGCCCCTCAGCTGCCTCACCTCGGCTTTTCTGCCTTACTAGTCTGGTTGTTCTGGCTGATTTTTTCTTTAATTCCTTGGTTGTCAGAGTTCCATGTAGTTTGATTTTTCTGGTGCTTCCGGTTGTTTATTGATTTTAGATGGGTTGTTATCCTCCTTTTGGCTGGGAGAGGAAGCAAAGGGTTTCTACCTACACCTCCATCTTGGCCAGAACTTATCAATTTTAATAGTTTTTTGATGGACTCTTTAGGGTTCTCTACAAGTAGTATTACGCCATCTGCAAGTAATGAGTTTTACTTCTTCCCTTCCAATCTGGATGCCTTTTCTTTTTCTTGTCTGACTGCTATGGCTAGGACTTACAGTGAAAGTGAACATCTGTATCTTGTTCCTGATCTTTATTATGTTGAGGTATGTTCCCTTTTTAAATAATTTATTTATAGGGGAAGGGGGGGAAAGAGAGCGGGAGAGTAACATTGACGTGAGAAACATTGATCGGTTGCCTTTCACATGTGCCCCGACCAGGGATCAAACTCGCAACCCACTCATGTGTCTTGACCAGGAATGGAACCTGCGACCTTTCCGTTTACAGGAGGATGCGCTAACCAACTAAGCCACACTGGCCAGGTTGAGGTCTGTTCCCTTTATTCCCACTTTGATGAGAGTTATTATCATAAACGGATGCTGGAGTTTGCCAGATGCTTTTTCTACATCTATTGACATGCTCATATAATTTTTATCTTTCATTTTGTTTCATGGAATGGTTTTCATTTTTATTCTACAGCTTATTCTGAGAAGACAAGGAAGACTTATTTTTTTAATTATTTTGTTGAAAATGAATAAATGTTTACGTATTTGCTCAGAAGGTCAGTCCCTTTGGAAAGGTATAAAATGAAGTAAAAGAACTTTGTTTTTGGAGCTCAGGCTCCATCTGAGAGACTGTGCTCCCTGCAGACTCTGCCACTGTGAGAGGAGCCCGGACACTGGAAGACAGCAGTCTCCAGGGAACTCCTTTGGGCTCCAAACACCTCTCTAATGCATAGCAGGGTGATCTGGTGGCAAAATCTCAGTAGGATGCCAGGGACACAGGAGCTAACCCTTGTCTAGAAGTGTTTGGATTTTGAGAGGAAGAGGCTGATTAACTCGGAGAAAAAGACTCTCAGAGGGCCCAGGCAGAAGAGCTCTCCACCAGCGTCCCCACCCTCCACCCCTCGGAGGTGACCTGTTCTCTCCCTGAACTCACCTGCCTGCCCTCACAGGGAGGGGAGGTGGGGGGAACAGTGGGCAGGCTTCTCTGCGCACTGCTGGCGACAGTCAGGTGCTTCGTCATTCGAAGACTCGGTGTGAGTGACCGTTAGCCCACTTTGCCTGCCTGGCCTCTGCCTCTGCCACCCCGCTGCTGGCGCTGTGCCGGGCTCAGGTGGCAGTCCTCCTCCCAGGACACGGCTTGCAAAAACTGCCACTATGTCGTTGCCATGCTGTTATTTTTCTTATAAATTCAGAAGAAAACTGAACTTGAATCTATGAAAACTTCTTGAATCTATGGTTTTATCGTAAATGAAGAAATGAAAGGCCTAAAATGCCATTTTAAACAATGGAAAGGGCAAATTTCTGTGTGATGAAGAGCTTTTAACATCTGGCCAGTTTTTCCCATTTCTGTTACCTTCCTGGCTCAGGAAGGAACTGGAGCTCATGACTCCTGCAGAGGCTGAAAAAGTTTCCTTCTGAAGCTCCAAGTAGTTGTCTTTTTGTTTTGTTTTTGGATGTTTGAACCAAGAAGAAAGGATGTGCATTTTCCTGCTAGGTCCTCTGCCCTGCAGTCAGGCCAGCTTTAGAATGAGAAACCCCTTCATCAGGTAGTTCATTACTGAAGGAACAATGTATGCATTTGTGAACACTGGGGATTTCTGGATGTTGAGCTGTGTGGGTCATTCTTTCCTTTTCTTGCTCAGGTATATTTTCTGCACAAACATATTAACAGTAGTCAAATAAGGGAAAGGTGATCTGAAAAATAGAGGTAACCAAATTATATAGTTTTTATGGTAGTGGAAACCCTGGACAAAAAAAACGTTATATTGGTATTTAGAAAAAACTTCAGAGGCAAACTTAAGGGGATTTTTTTATTATAAATTTAATATGGTTGATTAATGAAAAATCACAATGAAGTACCGAGAAAATGTCTGTCAATATAAAAATTTTAGCAGCATTTCCATAGTTTCAGGCTCTAACATTAGTCATACTTCCTCCCTCCCACTATCAAAAAAGAATCCAATGGGACTACAGTAGAGCATCAAGATGTTCAGCTAAGTAAAGGCCTCAAGGAAATCCTCAAATCCAGTGTATTGTCTGATATTTCAACCTCCCCCAGGCCAAATTTCTAGAGTGTTAAAGGACTCGCCTCAGTGTTTGAGACAAGAATTCCTTTCTTCCGAATGCAGGGGAGAACAGGAGTGAAAGTTAGACTGGACTTGAGACGTAGTGCGTGATTACGTGTCTTTAACATCTGTACATTCTCTACACTGACGACAGTGAACGGCCACTGCGGGGCTGACCAACATCTGGCGCGTGGCAGCAGTGGCGGGGCGGGTGGGCCGGGGGAATGGAAGGGGGACGTGCACCTGAGGGGGGATGGTGCCTCGCCACACCCACTGCTCCAGGCAGGCCAGAGCACGGTGGTCTTGCTGCAGCCCAGGTAACGGCAGGGTTCATGAGGAAGGGAGACAAACAATATGAAAATATAATACTGGCAAACTATTCCCCTGCTTCTTTGGTACTTTCCAAAATTCTCTGATCAAAAAAGTATAAGGGAAGCGCACACCATTAAAAAATTACAGTTTTAAGTATTTACAGAAGCAATTATCATATATTACAAACCAATACACAGTATATGAACAGATTCCTCAGTGAAAGCACTTGTGAACTCTGGTTCCAGTATTATGCAATAGCACTCGGACGTGCGCACACCTTCCCGGATTTGTACCATCCACCCTGTATCTCAGTCATCTTACAGTATGTTCTATGGGAAAAACAGCATCTCCCAACTAGGCTTTCCTTTTACAAGGTTCTCAAAATTTGCCACTGAAATCGCTATGTACAAAGATTTGTTGAATATTGAATTCTAGGCAATTACCTCCACTCCCATTTTGAATATATTTGAAATAATGCTACCTATTCTATGTATACAGTATATATATATTTAAGTAACTGCACCACGTTATATCACCACAATACCAGTTGAATGCACATTACTATGTACAGTAGTTAAGTTAGCTCTGGAGGATGCCTCTACCGCCTAGGTGAGCAGTGTGGTTTGGAGCCACCTGAAGGAGCATGGAGAAGCTGGTGAGAAACAGCCCGTGCGTGGGCGGGACGCGTGGACATGCGTGGCGTGCGGGCACACGCCTCCCACACATCCCCACGCCAGACTATCCCTTGTTTACCGGTTGGAAGAGGACAAATCACACATAGGGGAGGACCCCGTACATGAGGAGAGCCATGACAGCGGCGCTGAACAACCCAGCCACGGGGACGGTCACAAACCAGGCCACAAAGATGTTCCGGAAGAGGCGCCAGTCCACAGCCTTGCGGGAGCGGATCCAGCCCACGGCCACCACAGAGCCCACCTGCAGGAGCACAGACGGTTAAAGTGAGGGGAGGCCCGCAGGCTGGGAGGCACGACACCAAGTCTCCATCGGACCGGTGTGAACTGGGTCGTCTTTAAATTGCATTATAGAGTTACCAATTCTTTCCCTTAAATTTGCTGAAAGCTTCCAAAACCAAGTAGCTTTTAGGTATAATTGTTTCAGGATTATTCTATTTGGTATACAGATCTGATGCACTTCCCCACCTATATATTCTGCTCTATTTGAGTGGAACTTTAACCAGTTAAACGTCTCCTCTGCCCTCTGTACCTTATTAACTATGAATGCCCTTGTTTTAAATACTCCCCATGTAGGATATCGCTTACTATAGTATGTGAACCTGCTTGATCACATAATGAAATGGCAATTATATATTCTTCTCTTAGAATAACAGCATCACAACATGTTGGAGCTGCAGAAGACCTCTGAGAATATGAGACCGGGTGGCTCATGTTACAGAGGACAAAACCGAGCCCTCGACGGCTCAGGGGCACCAGCAGATACTGCGGATCACGGCAAACTGAGGACCAGAACTCAGGCCTCTTGACTTTAAACTGGGTTTCTCCATTTTCTCAAACTGCCTTGCAGTTCTTGCACTTGAGCTAATTTTTAAAAATAAAATAAAATGGAGCATAAACATTACTGAATCTCACTGTCGATCAAGCCTCACAGAGTCATGACAGAGATACTTGAAAATCAGAATATTAATACTAATTCAAATATTTTTCTATAAATGAACTTTCACTCCATTTTACGGTTTGTTGAAAGTCTAAAAAGGAAAAAAAAAGACACCTTAAGTGTCCTAAAAGTCCTAAGAAAGTGCAGTGCCTGTAATGTCTCGCACCTCACTCAGGCTCCGGGGAAGCTCAGGGAGTTTAGCAGGGGCCGGTGGCCACTCTCGCAGAGCTCCGTCAAGGAGGCCCGTCGCTGCTGACGCCTGCAGCCTGCAGAACCAGCAGTGGCCGTGAGACTCACACAGCGACCGTGGTCTGACCACGGAATAAATACAGCCCAACACTTTAAACTGCTCGTGGAAGTAAACAAGAACGCCGAAAACACATTGTATTTAAAGGCAGGTACTTAATTGGACATTTTGTTGACCCTCTAGCTTCTGAGATTCGACTCTTCCTGTCACTTGAGGTCTCCCCAGAACGTGCGGGCGGCGCGCTCCGGTCGCTCAGGGCGACCTCGGTTAAGGAGCGCGCACTCAGGTTTCCGTTCCACCTACTCCCCTTCCTTTCGCAGAACACTCTTCTCCCTGTTATCGTTTTATTTTGTAATTATATTTTTTCTATTGCCATTTATCCCTCTCGTGCCCTCTTCTACCTCTACTCACCCCCCTATCCCAGAACACTTTTTTAAAGCATAAAGGTAATACACTATAATAATATTAGGACAAGTTTATGTGATAGGAGATATGGACAATTAGCCAGAACCCAACTACTGTTATATTTATCTATTCCTTTCTAGTATTTTTATAAAAATACCTTTATTTGTAAATAATAGGGTGTGCTACCATTTCCTTTCTTTACAAAGCTTACGGGCGTCTTCCCGCAGCACTCACAGCCATTATGATCAGCATGCGCGTTAGGTGGGCGCACCTGCACTCATCTAACCATTTCCACTGCGCTTCCCGTTTCTCCCTATTACAAACAGTTTCATGACTAACATGTTCAGTCGCGTAGCTCACAGATAGGCTTCAAAAAATGTGCCTTGAAATGGATTACTTGTTAAAGGGGGCATTTTAAAAACACCTTGAAATAATATGAAACTTAGAGAAAAGCTGCAAGAACTTCCATACACCCTTTACCAAAATTCACCAGTTTTTAACATTTTGCCACAGCCTATAAAGAAATATTTTCATACCATTAAAGTAGCTGCCTCTCATCAAACTCCTCTCCCATTCTGCTAAAGACTTAGCACCGAGACCTTTACTGCATTGGTTGCAAGATGAGCCACCAATGCCTCACCCAGCATGTCTCTTCGAGGACGACCTCTTTGTTTCCTAGTCCATTCTAGGGCCTCAATGCCTTCTGGCAAATAGTTGTACAAACAGATACAAGGTCATCCATAATCTTTTCTTTTTAGATCATTTTATGTTCTTGCTAATTTAACCTAGCAAATTAAGGTTCATTTTGTAAAGTTGTAAAAACCAAATTCGGCTGAGGCTGTGTTAGAGGAGAACTGGCACTTCCCACCCAATCCCAGCGTGTCTCTCACACACACACACACACACACACACACACACACACGACGTCGTCCTCCCTGTGTTCTCACCTCCCCCCGAGGAAGCCAAGTGTTCCCAGCCTAAGGTCATCATCAGGCACTGACAGCAACAGAGTTACTGGGAAGTAGGGGGACCAGAGGGCAAGAATTAGAAAATTAAAATAGAAATTAGAACCCTAAAACTTTAAATCAGTAGTGTTTCCAATAAGCTATTCCAGATCCAAAGGCAGATTGAGTAACCACCTGTATCACCGACAGAGATGAACAATGTGGTTAATTCCCAGAAAAGAATAATCCCAAACCACCCGATATGGAATTAGAACATTCTGGATAACCCCACTCTGACGTCCTATTAAAGAGCTCACAGAGGACCATCTGTATTGAATACTGGTACCCTTAGAAGGAAACATGAGTAAATGACATCTACCCAGATAAGTTAAAGAACCTCATTGTACATAATAGTTTCCACCTTTCTTTCCTGCCAAGTTCCCAACGTTTACCCACCTTCTAACGGAAACTATTGCTGTCAGTGCCTAACAAGTAGGTGGGAAAGGAAGCAGAGAGGCAGAAAAATCAAACACAGGGCCTAATTATCTGGAAAACCTGATGGGATTGTTACAATTCTATGTGGACATTGACAATCTGAATGTTTCCAGATTCACAGGTTCGCTCACATAGGGCCTCATTCCTAACACCATCCCATGTCTCCCGCATTTGCCATCTGGGGGCTGCTGAGAGCAGATGGACAACGGGTACAATGGTGTGTCACGGGGGGATGGCACCTGTGAACTCTTCCTAGCACTCCGGTCATCTGGACTTGGAGAAGCATCTTGGTCCACTGCCTGCCCCTGAGAGCCAGGGCCCCGGCCTCTCACTGCTGTAGTGACTGGCTCTGGGCTTTGTCCAGAGGTCCGTGTCAGTGACACTGGACAAACAGACTGGAATGCAAGCTGAGCTCTGTCTTGAGCCCCATTGATGGGTGACACCCACTGTGATCCCATGTTAAGGTAACTTGTTTTAGTGACAATGAGCTATTCTAACACTGGTCTGCAGCTCTAAGGACACAAAACCTATCACATGATTCACATAGCTCTTTTAGGGTGGCGATAACACATTGATTCACTAAGGTCCTGTACAAACTGGATATAAATCCTTAGTAGCACCTCCTTACTTTAGTATGAATAAAAATACTGGGGAAATGACATTTAAAGATAACTACATAAGAATGTAGTTTTTATAGGTATTTTATACTTCTAATTTTTATCATATTGCATTATAGAATTTAGTGTTATTAGCAAAATTAGCAGTCTTGGTTATAACACTTCACTCTATAGAGCAGTATAGGTTAGCTTACGAATATAGTTTGGTAAGTAACAATAACAATGAAGAAAAACCAAACTTGGGCTGTTTTTTCCTGAGATCTTTCAACTGGTATAAAATTATTTGCCTTCATCCTGGCTGGTGTTGCTCAGTGGACTGAGCACCAGCCTGTGAACCAAAGGGTCACTGGTTAAGTTCCCAGGTCAAGGCACATACCTGGGTTGTGGGCCAGGTCCCCAGTTGGGGGCATGTGAGAGGCAACCACACACTGATGTTTCTCTCCCTCTCTTTGTCCCTTTCTTTTCCTCTTTAAAAAATAAATAAAATCTTTTAAAAAACAGTTTGCCTTCACTAGACTTCCTCAAATGCAGGGCTAATCATTAAAAAAGACAGTGTAATGCTTATTTTCAAGCAGCCCAAAAGACTATTTATGCCTACAGAAAAGTTCAAGCCCCGTTTCCTGGGGAAAGAATATATTTAGTAACACGCATTTCCTCTGGGCTCCCACGCATCACAGTGAATTGAAGCTGAGGTGGAGTGAGGAGGAAGATAACTCGCTGTTCACTCCACGTGGTGGTGTTTGACATGCTTCAGTGAACACGTGCTCTTTTGGGATTTTTAAATAACCGCCGTTAGAAAAGTAACAACAGCTGGAGTACGGCAAGGGACACCACCTGCCTTTCCCGCCTCCCTCCTCTATACTGGAGAGGCGGGTGGGCAGAGCGCTGGAGAGCAGGCGCTGGGCTGCTCACTGATTGTGTCAACATGCTGGACCAGTGGGTTAACCTCTCACGCTTCGGTAACACAGGGGCAACATGAGCACTCGCCTCCAAAGGTCTGAGGGAGCACTGAACAATTATTCACGGCGCACCTAAAATGGTGCCCAGCAGAGTAACTGCCCCACGCATCTTAGTTGTGACTGGTTACCACGATTATGATTATGATGACCAGGAGGTACACAGCAGGAGGTGATGGTCTGATGGCTCTATCACTTGCTGAATGCATGACCTTGGGAAAGTGACTGAACTCGGGGAGCCTCCGTTTTCTTGTCTGTGAATTGGGAATGCCAAGACCAACTTCAAAGGGTGGCCGTGGGGACTAAATGACATTTTGTACATACAGGGGTGGGCAAAAGGAGGCTTACAGATGTGAGCACACATAGCAGAGTTTATTTTGTATTATTTATTTACTATTTATTATATTATTTATTTGTATTATTGTCCTTCTTACTGTTGTTATTATTTCACGTCCTTACTTATGATGTATCTTTTAAGTAATGATGGCTGGTAATTTACCTACTTTTGCCCATCCCCATATAAAGCACTAAACACAGTGCCTGGCACATTTGGTATAGACTCAGTCAGTGGAAGTAATTTTTACAGTGAAATTAGTGGAAGCTGAAGTTATTCTATATTTGTTAGCAAAACAGAAGGAAAGAGGAAAACAAAACACAATGAAAACCCCTCCAATGAAGCTGATTCCACGTGCTGTAGCGCTCCAGCTTGCTCAGCTGGCCCACTACAAGTACCCCCACAAACGCTGCCTGGCCTTCGTATCTGAAGCACAGAGTCCTTCGCATTTGCTTATGAACGTGCTGGTTGGAGTTTTTAAATTGTGTGTAAATGTAGTTGATGGTTGGTTGGTCACTGGTGTTTAAAACAGTACCTCCCACACAGCAGGTACAAAGGAGTTCTACTTTAAAAATAAGATTTTATTTATTTTTAGAGAGAGGGGAAGGAGGGAGAGAGAGAAACATCAATGTGTGGTTGCCTCTCACATGCCTCCAACTGGGGACCCAGGCATGTGCCCTGCCTGGGAATTGAACCAGTGACCCTTTAGTTCGAAGGCTGGTACTCAATCCACTGAGCCACACCAGCCAGGGCCAAAGGAGATTTTCTTGTATGATACATGCGGGGAAAAAAAAATCTGCAGGTGACTTTTGCTTTGTTGAAGTTAGGGACTATTTTTGTCTATAGGTGACCCATTATGAGATGTTTCAGAATTTTCCAGATCTGGGTTATTAGACCTGGGTTCTAGTCCTGGCTCCACCATGAGTGACCGTGGATAACTGCCTTACACTCACAAAAGCCCTCTCCTCTTCATTATCTTTAAGTTTCCTTACAGCTCCAACATTCCACCCTGCAGCAAGGAATTCCGTCTTGCACAGCCCTGAGGTTTAGAGCCCCTGGCAGTGAGCAGCATTACGCATTAACCCTCATTTGGATTTACTCGAAGGCAGTACAGGCACTCTGACCATCATATAAGGAAAAAGAACTGAAACGACCATGTCTTACAATTCCACTGAGATGGTTCTGCTTATCTCTAGCTCCACCGTCAACTCCCACTCCCTTGCACTGGGCTGGAACTGAGTGGCATGCCCCCATTTGAGCCTACGAATGCAGTTAGCGCACACATGACTTCAGTGCACAATCCACTGTGGAAACGATGAGGAGAAACAGGACACATGGACAGTGTGAAGCATGCATCAAAGGAGGGGAAGCGCTGCCAGGCATGCACAGAAACGCCAAGTCCTCATGACCACAGGCGTCGCACTTCGAGTGGCGAGGGCGAGGAGGGCAGTCCGAGAAAAGCAAACGCCCCCACGTCCAACAATGCTGACTGAGCACTCCCAGCAAACCGGGAGGTGATGTTTTTCACTAACTAACAACAACACGGAGAGTGCGACAAGCTCTTCCCAGAGTCCCTGGGTGACTGTGGACCTGTCCCGGCTGCCTGGAGGAAGGACGACAGGGCAGGGGCCTACCTTGCAGTGCGTGGTGCTGACGGGAAGCCCCACGTTGGAGGCGATCACCACCGTGAACGCGGAGGCCAGTTCGATGGTGAAGCCGCTGTGGGGGAGACAGGAGACACATCACAGGCGCCCTTTGTATCGGCCCCACGGACACCCCAGGGCTGCCAAAGTCTCCCCAGAACCTCCTCTGAATTGACTGGCAGCCTCTGGCAGGGCCAGATGATGCGAACAGAACAAGAAACTGCTGTACAATGACAACGATTCACACCAAGGCTCTGCATTGCACTGTTTACAGCCCCAAAGAGCCTTATTTTTCTGGAATGTTTTCAAAACCCACACACTGCTGTAAGTGGGTCAGAAATTCCTGCTGTGTAAAAAATGGTCACTTTTCATTTTTAAAGTGGCATACAAAAAACTATACTCTCATTTTTAAAATGTGTTCTTACTACCAAAAAGTGAATTTTCTCAGATTACTAATTTTTTGTGAAGTCAATTTTATAAAAGAATTATTAAAATTAATGTCAAGAGGGGAAAAGGTTACAATAGGTAGTTCCAACTTCTCGTTGTATCCTTCTAAAATTCTCCCGTGAGTCTGTTATTTAACCCCCAATCTACCTAAAGACCAGAAAAAAAGGACAACAGGACTGCGGCAACCACGTGAGTGGGACCCCACCTCAGAGGGCAGCGGCTGCCAGAGCAAGGACTGCCCAGGAGCCCCAGAGGGGTGGCTGGTGAGAGCTGCTTCCCTCCAGCAGGTGGAGCTGGTGTGGCAGGAATCTTCGGGAAAGGCACACCCTTGCTCCCCACTTGCTCTCAGGAGCTCACGCTGGGCAAGACCACCAGTGGGAGAAGATGGGGGGCTGCCAGGTGGTTCTTTTTCTCTTCCCTCCTGCTCTGCTTCAGCTTCCCCTTCCTTCCATGTTCCCACCCTCTAGTTTTATCTCACTTATCTCAGTGCCACAGTGGACAGGGGGCCCAAGAGTGCCCGAGGGAGGGCCATGATGGGTGGCCAGCGAAGGTGGGGTTTGCCCACCCTCTGCCCCTCCTCACTGCGCCTCCAGCTGCAGAGTGGCTGTGCTGAGGGGCGGGGGCATGACAGCAGCATGAGAGGGCTCAGACTTCTTGACTCTGCACGGCCTCCAAGGGCCGGCTCTGCCAGTCCAGCCTGCATTCCCTGGCTTACCTGGATGGCGTGATAGGAGTGAGGTCCTTCCCCATGGTCTGGATCACTCTTCGGCCCCACACCCAGAGCCCTGTGCAAATCCCGACTCCTCCGTAAAACAGCAGCCAGACAGGCGTGGATGCTTCTTGCAGGACTGCACCTTGTTCGTAAATCAGCCACAAAGCTACCAGGGGACCGATGGCATTACTGGGAGGATGAATAAAGTAGATGAGTTACACAAACACTGTATGGACAGACAGACAGACGGCACTGCACACAAATGCAGTGACTTCTCAGTCTTGAGAACAGCCCTTCTCACTGTAGCTGTGGCTTGCCTATGGAATCTAGTGGTAACGAAAAAGATTTATTAATTTTTTCGTTGTGGTAAAAAAATAACAGAAAACTTACCATTTAGCCATTTTTAAGTGTACAGTTCAGTAGTGTCAAGTATATTCACATTATTGTAAAATAGCACTCCAGAACTTTTTCATTCTGTGAAGCTGAAACTCTACAGCCATTAAACGATAATTCCCTTTCCCCCTGCCCCCTGCCCCCAGCCCCTGGAAACCACCACCTTGCTCTCTGTTGCTATGAACTTGATCACTCCAGGTACCTCATATAAGTGGAATTACACAGTATCTGCCTTTTGAGACTGGCTTATTTCACATAGCATAATGTTCTCAAGATTCATCCACGTTGTAGCATGCGTTAGAATTTCCTTCCTTACTTTAAGGCTGAATATTCCACTGTGTGCACACACCACACCTTCTTGATTCACTGACGGACACGCGCTGACGGACATTCCACCTCTTGGCTACTGTGAATAATGTTGCAATAAACATGGGTGTACAAATATGGGTCTCTTCGAGTCCCTGCTTTCGATTCCTTTGGGTAAACAACCAGAAGAGGGACTGCCGGATCATAAGGTAGATGCAACCTGCAACCTTGGTATGTCGGGATATCCTTCTAACCAACTGAGCTCCCCGCCCAGGGCCTATAGTAGCCACCTTGACGCACATGGGACTTATTATGGTAGCTTTTTAGAGATATTGTCCTGAAAAATCACAAGAAGTGGACACACAAATCAAGTTCTTTCTACTCCTTTTTTTCCCTCTCTGTTTCCTTCCATTTTCACTGCCAGCACTGCCACTAAGATTAGCTACCAGTAATGGCCAGCCATGTCGAGTGTGGCCACGGTAGGGCCACGGTGGGGCCACGAACATTGCGCTAGTCCTCACACCACCCTGCAAACTAGGCACTGTCACTCCACTTCACCGACAAAGAACCGGACGCTGAAGTCGCGTCACCAACAGGAGGCAGGATTGAGGCAGGAGCTCGGGAGCGACCCAGGGGCTCATGTCCTTTCCCTGAGCCTGCACCCATCTCTCAGGCCCTGGGCAGCTTCGCACTGCCTTTTTGGGGAGAAACTACAGCTGTCTTTTTTCTTTTCCAAATTTGTAATAAGATGTTATTCATTTAGAGCAATTTAAGGTTCACAACAAAACCGAAGTGAGGTGCAGAGATTTCCCATATAATCCCCGCTCCCACGCAGGCACAGCCTCCCTCATCATCAACATCCCCGAGATGGGAAGAATGGACAACGTGACAGTATTGAGTTTTCCTTGCCTTGAACATGAAAAATCTCTCCATTCATTTAGTTCTTTGATTTTGTTCATCAGTTTGGTAGTTTTCCACATGTAGATAGATCCTTACATATTTTGTTCGATTTATACCTAAGTATTTCATTTTGAGGGATGCTAATGTAAATAATATTGTGTTGTATTTTTTATTTATTATTTTCAGGACACAGAGTTTCCTTTAAATATTTTTTGCGGGGGGAGGGAGACCACACCTCAACTCAATTAACAGAAACATTTTTAACGGTGCAGAGTCTTTCATTCTTTTTACACTTATCTTGCTATGATTTCATCAGGAATGGGTTCCGGCAGCTCGGGCTCCTTTCCACGGGTTCTCACAAAGGGCGTTTCTCTGGGTGGAGCAGGCTGACACTTCAGCGGAACCCAGGTACCCTTCTCTTTGGCTTTCTTCTTTTCCTGATCATTTTCCTTCACACGTTTCAGGCAGCTATCTCGGTTCTTAGAGCGCTTAATATGCTCAACATGCACATTAGTTCTCGTGGCAAGAATCTTGCCCTTGTTTGTCGACAACAGTGCCCGCCGCACGCTGGGTGACACGGTGGACCCTTCCAGTTTTGCCAGGGGAACATTTGTGGGGCACTTTTTTTTCAATGTAATCTTTATTATATATTTTTCCAAGACCATTTAGTCCCCTTATACCTCCCTTCACCCCAGGGGGCATTCCTTTTTGAACAGTGCCCCTTCCCCCGATGTCTACAATATCACATTTCTTGTAGATCTGCAGGTATGTGGGTGGCCAAAGGAACAACTCCACGTTTTCCAAAAGGCCTAGAGAACATAATGGGTGCCTCCCCTTTTCCTTTGTGTTAGTCATTTTGGTGAATTACTGAAAGATGGCAGTTGTGGCTGAAAAGCAGCAGTATTGTGTTTTAAATTTCAAATTCTACCTGTTCGTTGTTGACATGTGCAGAAGTGACTTTTCTATATTAATCTTATATCCTGCACCCTTGTTATAATTGCTTCTTAGTTCCAGAAGGTTTTGATTCTTTCAGATTCTCTACATAGACAATCATGTCATCTGCGAACAAAGACAGTTTTATTTCTTCCTTCCTTATCAGTGTACCTCTTACTTCCTTTTCTTGTCCTATTGCATTAGCTAGAACTTCAGTAAGGTGTTGAAAAGGAGTGATAAAAAGGGACATCCTTGACTGGCTCCTGATCCTAGTGGGCAAGCCGAGTTTCTCATCATTAAATATGATGTTAGTTGTAGGTTTTTTGGAGATATTCTTTATCAAGTTGAGGTTGTTCCCCTCTATTTCTAGTTTATTGAAAGTTTTTTTTAAAATAAAAATAGGTGGTAGATTTTGTTAAATGCCTTTTTTTAAAATCTACTGACATGATCATGTGACTTTTCTTGTTTTACATTTGATGGATGACATTAATTCAATTTTGTATGTTGAACCAGCCTTGCATACCTGGGATAAATTTCACTTGGTTGTGCTGTATAATTATTTTATACTCTGTTGGATTCACTTTCCTAATACTCTGTTGAGGACTTTTACATCTATGTGCATGAGAGATACTGTTCTATAGTTTTCCTTTAATATCTTTGTCTCGTTTTGGTAATAGGATAGCATTGGCCTTATAACTGTGTAAGTTAGGAAACTGAGTTAGGAAGCAGTCTCTGTGCATCTATCCTCTGCATGAGATTGCAGGGAATTGGTATATTGTCTTCTAAAATGTTGGTAGAATTCATAAGTTAACTTTGGTGCTTTCTGTTTTAGAAGACTATTAATTATTGATTCAATTTCTTTAATAGATATAGGCCTATTCAGATGGTCTATTTCTTCTTGTGTGAGCTTTGACAGATTGCTTAATACAAGGAATTGGTCCAATGTCATCTTCATCATCAAATGTGTGGGCATGGGGTACTGCTTTATCTTTTTAATGTCCACAGGATCTAGAGTGATGTCTCTTCTTTCATTCCTGTTACTAGTAACTTGTGATCTTGCTCTATTGTTTCTCATTTAGCCTGGTTAGAAGCTTATCAACTTTATTGCTCTTTAAAAAAATCTGTGGTTTCATTGATTTTTCTCTATAGATTTCCTGATTTCAATTTCATTGATTTCTGCTCTTACTATTTCTTTTATTCTTCTTAATTTGAATTTAATTGGCTCCTTTTTTTCTAGTTTCCTAGGATGACTATTTAGATTATGGATTTTTTTATTCTTTCCTAATAAATGTATTCACGCTATATGCTGTCCCCTAAGCCTGTTTTGCTGTATCCCACAAATATTTGTTTTTATTTCCATTTAGTTTAAAATATTCAAAAATTTCTCAATATTTCTTCTTTGATCCATGTGTTATTTACATGTGTTATGTAATTGCCACATATTTGCAATTTTCCAATGATCTATCTTTCATTGATTTGTGGCTTAATTTCATTGTGGTCTGACAGCAGACATTGTATTAGTTCTATTCTTTTCAACGCATTCAGGTATTTTTTATGGTCTATTTTGCTGACTGTTTCATGCAAGCTTGAGAAGAATGTGAATTCTCCTGTTGTTGAAATCTATAAAAGTAAATAATATACAGTTGACTGACGGCGTTGTTGAGTTCAACTACATCCTTACTGACACCCTGACTGCTGGATCTGTCCCTGTCTGCTCTGTCCAAAATTAATATCGTTAGCAACTTCCGCTTTTTTTCTTATTAATGTTAGCCTATTTTCCTTCTTCCACTTACTTTTAACTTCCATGTGTCTTTAAAGTGGGTTTCTTATAGGCAACATACAGTTAGGTCTTGGTTTTTGATCCAGTCTGACAATCTCGTCTTTTAGCTGGTACATGTAGACTGACATCCGAAGTGATTTTGACAGACTTGGATTAATATCTATCATATTTATTACTTTTTTCTACTTGTTACCCTTGTTCTTTGTTCTATTTTGTCTTAACTGAATATTTTTCATGATTCTTTTTTCTCTCCTTTCTTAGTGTATCAGTTGTTCTTTTTTAACTATTTCTAGCCCTGGGTCCCCCTGGAGTCTTTAAACTCTCAGACTCGTCTCCACTGCGCCTGTGGGAATTCCTGTTAGCGTTCGGGTTTTCCTGTGCGCACTGGTTCCCACAGCAGTCCCCGCTCAGGAGCCTCTCCTCTGTGACTCTCTGGAGTTGAAAGTATCTCCAATCTTGGGGGCAGGGGTTTGCCCTGTGTCCTCCTCTCTCTTCTGGGCCCAAAAAACAGTTGTTGATGTTTCAGTCTGTCCAGGTTTTCACTTGTTTTTAGGATGCAGCAACAACTCCCAAGCTCCTTCCATGCAGAACTACACACGGGCTCCAATGGCTTCCGCAGCCCCAGTCTCCTCCTCCAGTCCCAGTCTGGGCTCCGAGTAGACAGAATGTGGGTGGGGAGTCACACGGGACTCGCTCTCAAGCCCCGCCTCTCTCTGGCTGTGTTACCCCGGGCAAGAACTGCCACATTTCTGAGATTCCAATTCCCTGTCTTTGACGATACCACTGATAACCTCTGATCCCTGGAGAAGGATCAGAATGAGTTACAAATGGCTCGGCTCTGAGGCCGGGTAGAAACCTAGTAACATGTGCTGGAGGAATACAGGCCCCTCTTCACTGTCACGGTATTGCTTCTAGAACACTGCTGTTATCAGACCACATCCCTATGCGAAAGCCTCAACACCAGCCCCAAACGTTTGGTAAGCAAGTGCTCTCAACTCTGGTCAGCTGTAGGAGGTACCTCCTAAACTCTTCCTTTGGCCTGGAAATACTGTTTTGGGGTGGTTTTTACTTTCCCACCTACACGTATTTTTATCTCCCTAACTGGAATTTAACCTCCTGAAGGCCGGGGACCCAACTCACAACACGCCCTCAGTAGCAGGCCTTCAGTAAAGAATGCCTGATACAGAGGAGGAGGAAGGGGGTGGGCCTGGGGACAGGCAGTCAAAAATGAAGGCAGGACCAAACACGGCGCCTTAAAGGAAACAACACAGCAAGACCTGTCTAACACTGAGCAGAACAAAAGGTGTCCGGGCTTCTTGTCTGGTGGAAAGGCTCCTTAAAAAAAGACCAGAATGCACTCGCATGTGGACAGGCAGTGTGTAGAAACCCATGGCTGAAAGTGGGGTGTCACTAACTAAAATGCAACAATAGCATGTCTTCCTGATTTGGACAGGAATACTGGCCCTGCATAAAAATGATAATAATAGTAATAGTGAAAATGTATAGAAACTGATTATAGAAGGAACACTGTCCTAAGCACATTTGTAAAGCATCTCACTTAATCCTCATGAAAGCCCTATGAGGTTGGTATTAATTGTACCCCCATTTTACAGATTGGGATACTGAGGCTTTGGGGAAATCAAGCAACCTGTCACTAATTATCCAACTAGGAAAGGCAGTGGGGGCTCTCTACATATCCATACGTATTTCCTACATATGCCAGGACTCCATGACCTGCTAGCCTTACAGTCTACAGTCTCTCTCTGTGGCCTCGCTGCACTCCCTAGAATACACCAGGCATATTCCTGCCTCAGGCCTTTGCACGTGCTGTTCCCTCTTTTTGAAATGCTTTTCCTGTAGGTGCTCACATGGCCAGATCCCTTCACCCTTTCAGCTCTCACTTAGCGAGCCCTTACCTGAGCAGCCTATCTAATCGTGCAGTCTCCAGAGTCCCAAGCCCCTTTCCGGTTTATTTTCCCCTCAAACATTTATCACTGTCTAGTCTATCACTCGTGCTACTTCATTTATTCGTTTACTGTCTGTGCCCCACCCCACCGCGACTGGCAGGGGCTTCTGTGTTGTCTGCTGCTGTATCCCAGCGCCCAGAATAGTGCCTGGCACATGGCAGACCCTCAACGCACACTTGTCCAACGACTGACATCCTTACCTCACATCATTGCCACCGTGTGCAAAGGACCCAAAACAGGCAGTAAGGACCTGCAGAAAATGGAACAGAAGGTGGACCTCGGCAGTGTCTTTCTCTTCTTTCTCTTCTTCTGCAGGGTCCTCTCGAGGCTGGTCAGGATCTGTCAGCTCAGACGCCAGCTTCATTTCCACACCTCCCTCCTCTGCCTCTATCTCCGCTTCGGCTACTGCATTGCAGTAGCTTGAGTAGCTGTCATAGCGAAGTCTCTTTTTAGAATAGGACACGGTGTCACCCACCAGCTTTTCACTGTCCTCTGGTGCAGACGAGTCAGCGGCTTTGAAAGTCGAGTGGACCGGCATTCCACAGATGGCCGCGGTGTAGCAAGTGTAGCTGTTGTTCCGCCGCAGCAGCCTGTAGTTGTTCTCCTGCGCCGGCCGCTCCTCGGGGCCCCGGTCCGTGTGGATTCTGTGCAGCAGATCCTTGTAGAGCCCCGAGTCCTTGTGCACCGTGTGGTACACGTGCCCGTCACTCCTCCTGTGGCTGTCAAAGCCGAACGTGCCGTTGGAGATGGGCGATTTCACAGAGCCGTGAGTCATGGAAAGCGCCCTTCCTGGAAAGGGTTACAAGAAGGCATCACTTTCTAGCCTTCTGAACGTAAGTCACGTCTACAAGGAAATACTCCCCCCGTCTCATAACGGTAATCTCAGCGAGGCTGGGTCATTATGGGTGATGTAGGTTTTCCCCACACTCCTATTTTCTGAATTGACTATAAAGGACACGTAATATGAACAAAATAAAAAAGAAACTTGGAGACATACTATAAAAGGGTATAAAACTGATAATATGATATTTTTAAAATAATGTGACTTAAGTTCTAAAAAGTGTCTTCCAAAAATTACTACAGCGTTCTTCACAATTCCTAGTAATCAATAAAGGGAGAATCCTTATAAGGGGTGTATTTTAGAAAACTTCATACATAAGGGGAAAATCCAGTTTATAAGGGACTTATTTTAGAAAATGTGATATATAAGGGTAAACCCCAGCTTACGGTGAGACAGACATTCTAGGTGCTCCTTAAAAGGCCAGCCATGACTCTCAGAGGCAGTGTCTGTCAGGTCTGTGGGGCAAAGTCAACTTGCTTCCTCTGGGCCACATCAGAGACCACGTCTAAGGAGAGTGGGTACCAGGGCCCCACCTGGCAGGGAGGGGGGAAGCTGCCCTGACAGGCCTGGCAGAGGCTGGCGCTCGCCCATCATCATCCTCAAAAGTTATGGGACCAAAGGACACCCCCAGAACAGTCTTGCTGTTTTCTGAGGTTTCTGTGATTCTCTGTGGGAGACTGCCGTGGTTCCGGTTTTAGCTTTCCCTCTGTGTCTTTCCCGAGGAAGGCTCCTTGTTAAGCTGGATAAGCCAGCCATGAGCAGTGAGGTAACCATGCAGCACGAAAACTCCGCACGAGCAGCTGAGTGGGCTGCACGGAGGCATCGCACCGTGTGCGCCCTACGTGCCACTGATAAGACCATAAATAGTTCCATAAATAGTTCTTGGGAGAAAAGCACAGGACAAGAGTAATCCTGCTCTGCTGACTGAGGGGTCAGTCTCCTAAGGTCTCCTGAGCCCCTGGGTTTCCTCAAAACATAAAATTGGGGGACACTTGTGTGCACTAAAACCTAATTCCCCACATTCAGGCCCAGCTGCGTACCCGAGGAACGGCTCTCTGCCACCAGACAAGCCCAAGCTCTCTGCGCGGCTCTTACCATAAGAGGCCCGGGGGTGGCTGCCCGCCGCCAGCGCCGCCGTGCTTTCTGGGGCCACTGGTGTCTCCCCGGCCGGCCCCGTGAGGGGGACAGTGCTGTCGTCATTAGCCTTGGCACCTGGCAGCTCTTTAAATACTGGGGACTCCGCTTCCTGAATTTTATTGAGGCTTTCATCAGAGACTCGCGTTAAAGCACCTTCTTTTTGTAATTTGCCTAAAGAAAATACAGTTGTAGCTGAAAATTTTGGAAGCCTGCTTTTTATTGAAAAGTGAGTATAAAAAATGAATACTTACCTTTATACCTCAGTACTTACTTTGGACATGAAACAAAAAATTTATAGCTAGTTAGAGAAAATGGAGTGGAGAGTTTGATTATCTGGGAAACTTAAGGCCTAATATTCAGCTATTGGGGAAAAGATGGGGGCATGGGGCCTGAACTAGCTCATGAAAACCCAGCAGAACAGTAAGGGCTGGATCTGATCCTCAGGGCCCCTGTCCAGGGCTAACAGCCCGTAACTCTATAACCATCTGGACTGGCCTCTGTTTTCTTAAACTGGCCTCAGAATCACTGAGATGTTTGTCCTTTTTGTCTTCATAGATATTGTATGATCTGTTTGGTCTTCTTCTGTTCAATCAAGTATTGGTCTGCAAATTGTAAGTCACTAAAGCTTAGGAAATAAGTACATAATTTTTCTCAAAAAAAAAAAAAAGAAAAAAAACAGATCCTACTTACTTTTAAAAATCCTTTACTTTCAAAATAACCAAGGGATTTTTAAAAAGGCATTTTAAAGCTCAACGGCACTCTTTCAAAACCCAATCTGGCACTCATTGCTGCTGATTTAATGATGTCTCGCCTACAGGAATGAAATAGAAATGATCTTCTCGGTCCCTCTGCTGCATACACTCACACAGCTTCTGTCCCTGTCATCTCTCTACATCTCCCCAGTCAGATGAATAGATAAAAATGTTTAAACTTCATTTGTTATGTGCTACAGGGAACAAGAAATGTACATACAGATCTACTGACCTCAAGTTGCTTATAATCTAGGGGAGAGAACATTTGCATAGAGTATACCAATTAAAACAAAAATTATTAACACATGAATCCGGTATTATTTTCTGCATTTCATTCACAAGCAAACTGAGGCACAAGGAGGTGGAGTCATTTGCAACATCACGCAGGTGCGAAATCAGGCAATTTAGCTCTATGTTCCATGCCCTCAACCATTAGTCTGTTTAGAACAAGAAATATAAACTGAAACGTCAAAATACATGCCATTCTCTCTCTCTCTCTCTCTCTCTCTCACACACACACACACACACACACACACGAATCTGCTAGAAAGCCAGAATGGGGAGCAATGTCACTTTCTTTTTGTGACTTTATAGCCTAAAGCTGGAAAACAAAGGTTTTGTGGTCCACATGACACTTGGGTTCAGCTGTTTAGGAAAAACCTCTTTAAAAAAATCACAGCATTTAAGTATGGTTTATTACTCCCATGCAGTGTTAAATCAAGCAGTGTGTTTAAGGGGGGCTCATCTTAGGCTAGTGCTCAGTATGAACAGAGGAGGTGACATTAATATTTACTCCCCATAGACAGCAGGGAGAGGAAGCACCAGCAGCAACTTTGCCTCACTATTTAGTTTGAGGCTGTATGTGCCAATATGGATTTTTTATCATTAGTGTTTAAATCTGCATGCAGCAATGGTCTCTGTGTGTATACAGTCCTGATTCTAACACGTCAGGCTCCTGCGACCCACATCTGTGTCAGGATGGAGAAGGGTCCTGTCACTCCCCAAAGCTCCCCGCAATCAAACCCTTTGCCCAAACCTAAGCCTTGACAGCCCTTGATCGGGCCTCTGTCCCTATACTTTTGTCTTGTTCAGGATGTCATATAAATAAAACCATACGATCTTTAATTTTCTGAAAATGGCTTCTTTTACTTGGCCTGATGCCTTTGAGACTCATCCATGTTGTTACAGGTGTCAGCGGTTCGTCTTTTACACCGCTGAGTAGTATTCCAGCATAGGGCTACACCATAGTTTATTCATCCTGTGCACAATCTGCCTGGTTTTGGGTGATCACAAATAAAGCTGCTATAAACATTCAGACCCACATTTTCATGTAAATTTAACTTTTCATTTCTCTAGGGTAAATACCCAGGGGTGGGCACATGTGTACTTAGTCCTATAAGAAACTGCCAAGCTATTTCCTGGAGTGGCTGCCCCATACTGTACGAGAGTTCCACTGCTCCTTACGCCCAGACGCACTTAGCACTGTCTTTTTTTAAAACGCCATTCAAATAGGTGTGCGATGATGTGTCACTGTGATTTGTCACTTGCTTTTCCCTGACAGCAAGTGATGTGGGCCTCTTTTCAGTGACTTATCTGCCACTCTTTGATATCCTCCTTTGATAAGGTGTCTGTTCAAATGTTTTGCTCTTTTTTTTTTAACTGGGTTTTCTTAGATTTCTTCATATATTGTGAATGTAAGTCCTTTTTCAGGGGATTTGCAAACATTTTCTCCCAGTCTCCAGCTTGCCTTTTTCATTCTCTTAACTGTGTTTCTCACAGAGCAACTGTTTTAAATCTTGATGAAGTACAATTTCCCAACGTTTTTTATGAGCTGTTTTTGGTGTCCTATCTCAACACTCTGAACCCATGGCCACAAAAGATTCCCCTGATTTTTCCCCCTATAAGTCTTAGTGTCTTTTATTTTATTTTTAGATCTATAATGGATTTTGAGTTAATTTTTTTTTACAGTGTATAAGGATTAGGTTGTTCTTTTTTTCTTTTCTTTTCTTTTTCCTTTTTTTTTTTTTGCATATGGCTGTCCAATTGTTCCAGTACCATTTGTTGTGAAGACCTTTCTTTCTCCATTGGACTGCCTTTGTACTTTGTTGAAAATCAACGTGTCATGTTTGTGTCAGTCTATTTCTGTTCCAGTCCTCTAGATGTCGATCTGTCCATTAACACTACACTGTCTTACAGCTTTACACTGAGTCAAGTAGTGTAAATCCTCCAACTTTATTCTTTTTCAAAATATTTTTGGCTCTTCTAGTTTCTTTGTCTTCAGTATAAATTTTAAGAGCAGCCTGTGCATATCTACAAAATATCCCGCTGGGATTTTTACTGAAATTGTGTTAAATCTATGGATCAACCTGAGAAGAACCCAGCATCTGTGCTGAGTCCTCCGATTCATGGCCACGTGTATCCTGTTTGTTTTTGTCTTCTTTCAAATGCGAATTTTCAAATTCAAATAGTCCATACTGAAATGGGATTGTGAAGTCCACTCTGAGGCCAAGAACAAATACTTCTTTTCTTCTGAGAGCTCTGTAGAAACATGTGGCCTCAGGGCTAGGAATTCAGTTATGTTGCTAATGACAGGAAAATAGCTCTGGCGGCTTTCTAAGCCGTATTCTCCTCCTTTCTTTAAAAATTGCTTCTACTGAGGTATAGTTACATGCAATACAATTCATTTTAAATGTGCAGGCAGATGGCCTGTGACAAGTAAGTGCACGCTGAGACCGCTCCCCCTGAAGACGGCGCACACTCCCGAGTCCCTGCTAAGTTCCCTCCTGCCCTTCGCAGTGTCTGCTGCGACACCCCCCAACCCCTGGCCTCAACCACCAGTGACTCCTGCCTACAGATGAACTCCCCTGGGATCCTACGGAGTATACCCTGCTGTAGCTGGCTTCTTTTGCTCAACATAAAGTCTGTGAAATTTGTTCTGCTGTTGCACCTACAGGAGGTAGTTTGTTCTCTGTCTTGCTCAGTACAGTCTTCTAATGTGTGAATACAGCACAATTTGGTTACCTATTACCCTGTTAATAAGCATTTGGGTTGTTTCCAGTTTCTGGCAATTATGACCAAATGATTTGTGTACAAGTATTTTCATGAACATACATTTTCATGTAGCACTTCAGCTCTTGGATAAGTACCTAGGAGTGGAATTACTGGGTCATATGCTAAGTGTAGACTCACTTTATAGGGAACTGCTGAACTAATTTCCAAAGTGGTTGTACCACTTTACATTTTACCATAAACAAACTTACTCCACTTCTTCACCAACACTTGATATTGCTCGTCTTTTACGTTTAGCTGTTCTTGTGGATGTGAAGTGATATCTTATTGGGGTGTTGATATGAATTTCCCAGAAGACTAATGTTTTTCATCAGGCTGGTGGAACTTAACTGCATCATTAACTTCCACTTATCCACACAACTAGGACCTTGTGCTCACCGGGGTCACAGTTACCAACAAAAAGTGTGAGCCAGAAAGCAGTCAGGAACCAAGAGACAAGGACTAGGTGTGTATCTCAGTGTATCTTCTGGACCAGGGGCATAAAGCCCCCTTTCACCGGGGGCCACATCAGCCTCGCGGTTGCCTTCAAAGGGCCGAAGGTCATTTCAGGACTGCATAAATGTAAATGCTCCTTAACAGTTAAGTGAGAGTTTGACTCGGCCACTGGGTAGAAACAAGGTGCTGGGCCGGATTCGGCCCGTGGGCCTTGTGTTTGCCGCCTGTGCTCTAGACTCAGCTGTGCCTCCACCTCCCTCTGTCAGTAGGGGTGGCTGGGCATTCCATCCGAAGTCTCGGGAACGGGGGGCACTTCAGTAAATCAGAAGAATAGAGGAGCGCTTACCTGCTATTTTTCTCCGCATCCAGGGACACACGAAGAGCCACACGAAGAAGGCGAAGAGCAGGGCCACCCCGAAGGAGATGAGCGCGATGGCCCACAGGGGCAGGACCAGGCCGAGCACTGCGAGACAGAAACGACAGCAGGGGCCTCAGGGGACACTTCCTGGCAGGTCAGCCTCATGTCAACATACTTTCGGTCCCCCCAACCCACAACCAATCGCCTGGATTTTGTATTTAATAAAGCTCTTCATTAAAAAAAAATGCTACACTTTTTGGGATAGAAAACTGTGTGTTTAAGACACACTCTGCCTTGTGAATATGCAGTTAAAATAGTTAGTAACTTAATTATTAAAGTTTTACCCATTTGGCACAAGCAGCCTATTAAGTGGCAATAAAACCATTTGCATCTTATCTCAACATCGAAATTCCCGCGTGGACAACAGTGGCTAAGAAAGAGGCGCATCACCCCGTGTCCCGTCAGCCAGCCCATTACCGTGGCCACAGCTGCAGGTGCTGCACTGAGCCGCCGGTCACTGCCGCCTGCGGTTCCCCACGAGCCAGCAGCCCTGCTTTAAGCGGACGTGACACTGTGACCACACACCTGAATCTGTTTAAAAATCAGCTTAGGAATAAAGGAGTTTTAACAGGACATTGACCTTCAAACTGAACTCTTTGGAGTGTCAATTCACAGAATTAAAAGACAGAAAAACTTTCCACTAAAGAGGCAGTCATGCAAACTAAGTTGCAATTACATTAGCCAAGAAAAGGGCAGACGTGCACATGGCTTCCCAGCACTGGACTGTCTCCCGAGCTCATCCCTCTGAAGTGTGTGTGTCTTCTGTCACTGGTGGCAACAGGCACACTCCACACGCGTTCACAGGTGTACAACTTCACCACGCCCACTCGCACAGGAACCCACGGTGGACATACAATACCACCTATGGCAGCCATACTTGTAACAGTAGGAATTTGCAAGACAACCAGTATATGTACAATTGTGGAAATGTGAAGTAATCATAGTCCTCAGTCATAAAAAATAAGGCAGATCTGTGTGTACTGATAAGGAAAGAGGCCCAAGATCTAGTTAATCAAGAAGAGCTGAGTGGATAACAGTATGCACAGCAGGATCCAATATGTGTTTTAAGAAGATAACAACCCCATGGTTATAGTGCTACCATAAGTGTGAATACACAGTGAAAATTCTGGAAGGACACAACGTTAGTTCCTGTATAGAGACGGGAAATGGAGGAGCTTTCATGCCTTACTGAACATGCGTCCATCATGTTAACTATGAAAATACATTAATAAGCATGTCACTTTTGTAAATTTCAAGAGTTTTTAAATGTGTTTGAGGAAGGACCTATTAAAACTTTGCCCTTTGATTAAATAAATCTTCAATGATGCAAGCTTGTCACATCCTTATCCACTCTATGCACACAAACCAACGCAAAGTCATTCAGTTAGGGCGTTACTAAACATTTTGGTAACTGTGAGAGGTAGAAGAGGTAGTTAATACTACACAGGGAGTGAATAAGCATATATAAATGTGGAAAACAAAGAACTAGAATCACCTAGCTTAATTACGGCTAAGGGCGCACCGGTGGCAGTACAGACACTTAGGGGCAAGACCGCTCTTCTTCCAAACTCCTGGGGACCCATGGGGCTGCGCTGCGTTAGTGGGCAGCCAGCTCCAGCCCTGGCTCGGCCCCAGAATCCGGAGCCTGGAGCTGCTTAAAAACCCACGGGGACTGACCTCACCAGGCCACGGCTTCCTGGCTCCTGCTTTCTATCTTCATGTCAGTGTCCAATGCATGTGATAAAGGATCACTCCAAAGCTGCTTCTTGCCAAGCTGAATGGTAACTGTTCATTACCAACATCAAACTGACCGACTAACATCAACATGCATCACTCCTACAGCTGAAAAGTATTTGGGTTTTGAAGAGGTTTCCCATGTTTCCTTTGGCTCCCCGGTTTAGCTGGTGGTAAAACTGTTGGCTGTGCTACTTTTGACTTCATTGTGCTAACCTGATCTGCGAGAGGCGAGCCCCGGACCCTGTGGGGAGAGAGGAACAATTCGGGAGATACATAACGAGTGAACCCCTTTGCTCTCAGACCGACTTTTCCACCCGTGCCATGCAGAGCCCACAGCAGAAGCAGAGAAGGGCTGCTTTAGGAGCTCCTTCCAAGCCCACTCCGTGCCCTCTGCTGGGGCCAAGTGGGAATCTAGACAGTGTCAGGACCAACGTCCAAAAGTGAGAAACGGAGGTCAGTTATAAGTTTTTGATCCATTTCTTAGACAATAAGCCTTAATGTCACCTGTTCCTTGAAACTTGACTGTCAGAATCGCCTTTGTCATTAGTTGGGTCTGGGGCATGGCCAGAAAGCTCTGAAGTTACCCTCCGAGTGACAAGGAGCTAGAAGGGAGGGCAGCGGACAAACACATCGCTGAAGGTGGAGGGGTGGGGAGACGGCAGAATACCGAGGAGGAAGAAGAGTGAAGGGAGGTGGGCAAACAGGCAAAAGTCGCTGGCGGTGAGACAGGAGAGAGGAACAGCACAGGGGCGGGCTCTGGAGCCCACCGGGGCATCCCAGCAGGTGGGCCATGTGACAGAGCGTCAGGAGAGCACGGGGTTTACTTTTAAAGGCTGCATCTGAGAAATGCAAACTGACATTATGTTATAAATAACTGAATTGTGCTAGATACACAAAATCAAGTTTCATGGATAAAAAATAATTAAATACAAAAATTCAGCATGGGGAGGTACTAAAACCAATATACACCCAAGGGAGAACTGTTTTCTTCTGAAAATTTACAGATAACAAAAATTTTTAACAGAAACCCTTTGCATTGAATTGTCTTTCTGTGAGGATCCCAAGCTGGTTCCCAATAATCACCCCTCAGGAGAGCGGTGAGGCCTGGCGCGCCCTGCACGCTGCGGACAGGCAAACGAGGACACGGCTTGAATTGCTCGGCTGGCCCGGCCAGGAGTGGCTGCCAGGAACCGAGGCCGGGAGCTCCCAACCCCCGTCCTCCGCTCCAGCCTCCCAGCGGCCTTTCATCTCCTGCCCTTTCCAGTGTCTGAACAGCAGAGATACGATGAGTAGTGATTTAGCTCTAACCTCAACCATCTTTACAATCCTATTCTCAACCTTCCAAGATCCAATGATTCAAGTGACGCAGGGAAGAAGTACATGAATGTTTCAGAAACAAGCACAGTCTGCCGGGGCCGCCACTTTGTCACACCCCTGGCTCTCCATACATGACAACCATCCTCAGAGTCTGTAAAATAAAACTCCTATACCAGGAACAAGGCTTTAGTCCACAGGAATTCCCTTATACCTCTACTCATCAGCCTCTCCCCACAACTTTCCTTCTTTTCTCTCCCTCCTTTTAGTATAATTTCATAACATATGCTTATTATGAAAGTATTAGCACAAAAGTTGCACGATGTACCAACGTGAAAATTCCTCATCATGCTCCCCTCTTGAACCCACTTCCCAGAGAAACACTGTTCTCTACTCCGGTATGTATGTTTCCAGGCATTATTTAGATATGAAACAACACACAGTACAGTGTTTGCCAGAATTTTTTTCTTTTTCTTACCTTAACAGATGTAGGATCTCACTGTATATACTGTTCTGTGCTTTCATCACACAACAATAAACTTTGTACATCTTTCCCCAGTAACACGCATGCACTCACCTCACTTGCAGAACAACACTTTACTAGTCCTCCCTTATGTCATAAACTGAGTTGCTAGTTTTTGTGTGGTTTGTTTTAGATTAACCTGTTCAACGCCTCAGAGAGAATTAAAGGCATAAAAGAAATCCTAAAGCAATTCTTTAAGAAAATGAAGCATTCTTTTAAAACTAAAAATTCTGTATCTTAATTTGTCCTATAACTAGGATCTTTTTTTTTCTTTCTCAAACCATGGTTCATTTAAAATAATTCTGAAAAGGAAATGACTTTAAATCACGCTGCTTTGAACCCAACCCTTGGTGATAACTGGAGGTTCTTCTCACCCAGAGCTTCCTGACCCAGGGTCAAGAGTCACTGCCGTGGAAACATCTGGTTTCTCCACAGCTCAAAGCTTCAACATGGTAACATGGAATACAGAGTCCTCTGGGAACAAAGCTCCTTCTTATAAAGCCAGCGGGGGCCTGAGGGGTTACTGATGCTCTCACTTCCTCACGCCTGGATCAGAAGAGCTACAGCTGGAGGAAGAGGATGGGAAGAGGATGAGAAGGGGACAAGAAGGGAGGAGGAGCGGGGTGGAGGGCAGGTGTTGGAAGAAGCGGGGAAGGAGGAGAAGGAGGAGCATGGGGAGTATCCGCTCTGTCTCAGGTTCAGTCTGCTCCAAAGAAGCCAGAAACCAAGCCTGGTTAAGTTTCAGAACTCATCTGCTGGTGTAAAAGAGTGAGCAGACATTGCTGGTGAGAACTTTTGAAGAGCATCTCTCACGTAAGAGCCATGACTAGTCGGCAGAGTTTGTGGTAAAAGGTTATGGGAAAGAAGTGACTAGAGTGTGGTTCTCCAGCTGCCCCGTGTGTCAGAATGACCAGGACCCTGGTCTAACGCAAACCCCCGGAGCTGCGGGGGGCGCTAGGGCTGGGCCGGAGAGCCTGCGTTTTGACCAGGCACCACGAGAGGCCGATGCTGCTGGTCCAGAGACCACACTTTGACTCATGTAAGTTCTACATCAGCACCAGAGGCTTCGTTAGCTGATCTGCTCAGACTGCTCCGAGAGGCGTGCGGCGAACTTCACCATTCATCCTTTAAAGGCTGAACAAAAACCAGGCCCCACACAACTGAAGACTTTCTCATTAAAAATAGACTTCAGGCTTGTATCCAACCCAAGTGAGCACTTTATTTACTAAAGTTATTTTTGCTCCTTGCAAATTATTTTTAAAGGACAAAAAAAATGCAAAGACAGTTTTTTAAGGTACTACCTCAGTCTTTGAAGTATAAGATTGACTTTTAGTTGAGAAAAGTCATGTCAAATGCAAAGTAAAACAAATCACACTAAGCCAAAGATATAAACAACTTCAAAATAACTTAAGAGTAGAGGAACAGAGGAAATCAAAATAAAACACTATAACTCAACATCCAGTGGATCCCCACTGAGCTCATCTCCATGCATAAAAATGCCATTTATCAAAAGCTCTTGAAGTTGAAGCTGCGTAAGATTAACATCATCACTCGTTTCTGTCAAAAACAGCTTCACTCTTCCCCTTTATCTCTGAGTCCCCAGTGTGTCGAATGGAAACATCCTAAGGAAGAAAGGGACCCGGGAAGATGAACCCCAGACTGGCATAAAGGCAGAAGTATTCATTCTTCGAGGAGCAGAACTGCTGAAGGGACCCTTCTCAGCTCAGCCCTGTCACCAAAGATGGCCCCACAGCTACTTGTGAGACAGCGGGACAGGCAGAGAGGCTCCACATAAGGAAATAGTACGTAATTAAAGCTCAGTTTGAAGGGCAAGCATCAACCTTCGATGTTTAAATAAAAGAAAGATTTAAACTCGCCTACAAGCGATTCTGGAAACAGTCACAACAAAGCAAAACATGTGAAAGTCCTTTTCTGACTTCGTGGAGGAGCAAAACAGCAAGTCCTTCAGCCAAGTCCGTCTTCTTCCTTCTCCTCTAGGCAAGCCCCCAGGAAAGTTCACGAAAGAAAGACTTTATACCAGAAAGTGTGGAAAACATAGAAAGATTGGATGACTCGGGATATGTCGGTGACTTAAGACCAAGAAGAGGAGGCTACTTAAGGCTGACGGCAATAAAACGGCCCCTAACACGCATCAGGAGTCGTCACGTGCCAGGCACTGTAGTAGGTGTCCTGCCCACGTCACCTCACGCCACACAACGTCCCTTTCATGGAGGCCCCACCACTGCCCTCACTGTGTGATGGCGTCAGGGAGGTGAGGAGACAGGAGGTTCGTGACAGCACAGTCACCCAGCCAAAGTACTTACCCTGAACCCTAGCACTGAGAATACGGTTTGTGCTTTCAGTGGGACAAGGAGCTGCAGGATTCTTGGACAGATTTTCTAAATATTCCCAATTAAAGAGGTAACTACTTTATCCATAGTAGCTGTATATTAAATATATTAAAACACATATAGCCAGGTTTCCAAATATACGGGAAGCCATTTTTAAAGGGAGTGATGAGAACAGAAGAATGCATTAAGGCTGATTTATTCTGACTTTCATCAATGGTGACCCTAGGTACCAGGTACTACTACACACCAAGTATCGTACCCATGCCACTTACGAAAGTCGGAAGTTAAGTGTGACTTTTCTATCTTAGTCTATTGATGTCATAATTAAGAGCCTGTGGTTTGGGTCTAGACTGCCTGCTTCGAATTTTGGTTCTGTGCCTTACTATTTATATGACCTTGGGTACCTGGTATGGCTGTGCCTCAGTTTCCCACTTGTAAAGTGGAGCCAGAAAAGCAGCATTACCAATTTCCTAAAGGAATTCAGAGAACTGAAAGGATTAATTCATGTAAAACTCAGCTCAATAAAAGTTAGCATTTATATTGTTTCTCACATTGCTATGAAATATTTATATAATCCTTAGTGTCTCATCCATTACACCGTTTCCTTTTCTTTAGAATAATTTACTCCCCCAGTAAGATGATCCTTTCAGCAAATTTGCAGTGAAGTGCAGCAGAAGATGAGGAAAACAAGAAGAGATGAAAAAATATATAGCAAATAGAAGAAGTCAAATTTTAATTTAAAAAAATCACACAGTTGACTACTTCTGACATTTGGAAGAACTGGAGAGTAATGAGAAGAGCGGGCAGGGAAAACACACAGCAGCAAAAAAGAAACCGTCCGTACTTGCACCAGCGCCCGTTTCCAGGCCGGGGCCCTACAGAGACGCCCCAGCCTCGCCTGGCGCAGTGTCCTCAACCGCTAGGCCAGAGGCTTCTGGCTACTGACAGCGGCTCAGCCTTCGCTCTGGCTAACTGAGCTCTGAGAGCCAGAAGGAAATTGAGAACAAGGGCTCACGGGCAAGCAGAGGGTGGACAGAGATTCCCTCTGCCACAGTTCGCTCCCCACCCGGGCTCCAGGGCCCGCCCGGTGCTGTGCTTTTTCTCTGCCTCTGAGTCTCCTTCACAGTCGTGGAAACCGTGACAAACATACTCCCCAGTCCGTGAACTACAAAACCCGAAGGGCCAGCAGGCCGCCGGTATCTGCGGCTGGGGTTTCCTCTTTCCAGTCACCACAACCTTCAGCTTTAGGCTTTTCGCTAACTTAAGGCGGCTGTGATGCTTCACAGGCAGGCTGGAAATTCTCATCACAAGTGTTCAAAACTTTAAAATCAATGGTTTGTTTTAATTTAAAAATTTTATTGCTTATGCTATTACAGTTATCCCAATTTTCCCCTTTTTGCCCCCATCCATCCAGCCCACGCCCCCCCAACTCCCACAGTCAGCCCCCACACTGCTGCCCATGTCCATGGGTCATTCACAAACGTCCTTTAACTAGTCCCCACCTCCCCCTCCCTTCTTAGAGCTGTCAGTCTGTTTCATGTTTCTATGCCTCTGGCTCTATTTTACCCATTAGTTTATTTTGTTCATTAGATTCCACTTTAAAGTGCAATCATATGGTATTTGTCTTTCAAATGACTGGCTTATTTATTTCACTTAGCATAATGCTCTCCAGTTCCATCCATGCTCTCGCAAAAGGTAAGAATTCCTTCTTCTTTTTTACTGCTGCATAGTATTCCTTTATGTAAATGTACCAGTTTTTTTAATCCACTCATCTACTGATGGGCACTTAGGCTGTAAATAATGCTGCTATGAACATTGGGGTGCACAGGTTCTTTTGAATTGGTGTTTTGGGATTCTTAGGATATAGTCCTAGCAGTGGAACTACTGGATCAAAGGCAGTTCCATTTTTAATTTTTTTGAGGAAACTCCATACTTTTTCCCACAGTGGCTGCGCCAGTCTGCATGCCCACTAACAGTGCACTAGGGCTCCCTTTTCTCTGCATCCTTGCCAGCACTTGTTGTTTGTTGATTCATGAATGATGGCCATTGTGACAGGTGTGATGTGGTATCTCATTGTGGTTTTATTTTGCATCTCTGATGGCTAGTGGTGTTGAGCATTTTTTCATGTCTCTGGGCCAAGATCAATGTTTTGGATGCTGCAGAGATGCCAAAGTAGCCATGTACTGGTAAGAATCACTCAGAAAGCTTTTTGTTTATAGCACTTAAGTGCACAGCATATAATCACCTATGGCTATTTAAATTTAAGTAAAACTACTTTGAAAAAGCCTAGTTTGAGAAATTCATAAAGGATTTCCCCCTATTTTGGAAGAGAGCCTTTTTCCACTATAATGTGACATGCCAATTTAAAGAAATTTTATCCTTTGATCAGAGAGGAAGAGTTTTGTCAGGTGTGGCCAATAACTGAAACTGAATCCATAATGGACATTAACAAGAGGAAAGACATATGTGCTGGTCCAGACCCTTCACAGCAATGGGCACATTCAGGATCCGCTGCAGGAGGTGCGCCTCAGAGAGAGACAGGAAGAATCCTCTCTACCAACACGCCCAGAAATACTGAGTTCGAGTGTTACCACAGTTCAATGAAATGTGTGCAAATAAGAACAGTGCACATAAATGTTTCTTTACCCCTTAAAAATGGAAAGGGACAGAACTTTTAACCCTGCCCCCGCAAGCCCCAAACTCCTGTAAAAAAGAACAAAAGCCATCAGAATCAGAAAAAAAGGAGTAATTCTGAAAAGCAAATTACCTTTGGTTTTTAGTATCTGAAAAAAACGTGAAGCTTCTAGTTGCTGGATTCATTGGTCTGACAGTTTCCAGGGGGTTGACATTTGTGCTCTCACTACATGTAGCGCCCCCTGGTATGTCTCCAAGTGTGTGGATGTGTGGACCATCCTGCTCTCATGTGCTCCCACCCCCAGGCCCAGCTCACGGAGGCACAAGGAGTTAGACCCTGTTCCGAGACTCAGAAGGCGCAAGGGAACCACTAAGGCAACACAGCTGGGTAGATGGCAGAACGAGAATTTCAGTTTTCTTTTTTTGAACTTGAAAGGCTACTACCTTCGTACTTCACATATCTCTTGAATATTTAAAACTAGCAAATGTGTTTCCTACTCTTTTACCGACTCCCTAATGACCCCGAGTGATGCTTTACACTGTCAGGATGCAACAGGGCCAGCACCCAATACACCAAACCGTCAGCTGGTAATGCACCTGGCCCGCTGGATGCAAGCTCCCAAGGAATTCTTACCTGGTGCTCCTGTGTACATGATGGAGAAGACGTTTATTGCTATTGTGGCCGCATAGAACACCGGGAGTGCCCGGAGGCCATTGGGAACAGGGTCCTCCTGCGCGATAACGAGATAAAGTAGAAGGTCAGGATTCAAGAAGCATCTGGAGCCAACACAGGCAACACGAAACAAAACACTGTTACAGAAAAGTCTTCCAAACGCAGACGTGGCCCAACCAGCTGGCCGTGTCACTGCCACATGACTGCTTCACAAAAACAGCCATCAGCTCGGGCCGCCTCTCCTACACAAATGCTGTTTCAAAGAGCCCACTATTGTGCCCAGCAGACGCTTTAAAGCACTGGGATCACATGAGCTGACGTCAGTTTTAGAAACAGAGAAAAACTGTTAGGTTAGGCTGGCTCCTGGGGACCGAGGCCCAGAGACTGGCATCTGCTTCAAAAGCTGTGACACTCACTACTCTAACTGAGGAAAAAATCTACTTTCAACAAATGCTCTGAGACTCGACCCTCTGAGGATGCCCAACGAGAGTCAAACGACTTGAACACCACCGTGTGGCCATAGGGTTTACGTCACTCTACTGCACAGTACATTTTGGCTCTATCAAAATACATAAAGCAAATACATTACCAAGTGTTACGATTTTTAAAACTTCTCATGAGGTACAGTATTTAACCTTCAATTATTAAAAGTTTAAAAACTGTGGGCTCTTTAACAAAACATTTATTTATAACGTTAGGGTCCTGGTACAGCATCCCCCACTACACAACGAGGAAGGTGCTGCACACGTTTTAGGCTCAAGAACACCTAAGAGAATACGAGAAAGAGTTTTAAGCAGATCTACAAAGGAGTTTTAAACAAAAATAGGGGCTGAGAACTCCACGATGCAGCACTGGCACATAGATGTTGCCTGAGTAATTAAAAATGACTATAGTTTCTAATAACCATGTAAGACATTCATACATCCCTAGGAATCGCTACCTTGCCGTGACAAAAGGAAATTCCAGTATAAACACTGGTGTGAGCGACAGGAGTGAGAATAAGTAGAGTCTGCCTCAAAGATTTCTACTATCAAGTGCAGACGTGCATGTGTGGAAACCAGGTGGGTTTGCAGAACTGTACACCTCATCGAGAACCTATTCTGCAGCGTCTCAAGCAGCCATCAGCACCTGTCAAGAGGCTGGGTTTGACCAGCAGTGAGGTGTAAGGAACAGCCAGAGCAGGGGTAGGAAGTGATTCAACTGCATGACAGTCACCCCCAGATCAGGCAGGGCAGGTGGAGAACAGCAAACACGAAGAGCCAGCGGGCAGGAGCTGGGACGAGGGGCACAGCAGTGTTCTGATCTGCCACGTCCCCCGGTGACAAGCAGCCTGGCTGAACCGGAAACAAACCCCTGGGATGCTCAAATGCCCGCTGCCTCTGGCTTCCAAAACGCTGTTTTCTTGGGGACACTGGCTGCCAAAGAAAGACTCCCAGCCAATAACTTCTGAAGGTGTGTAAGTCCTGAGTGTATGTTTTTAATCAAATCACCATGTTTTCTAATATAACCTATTCTTATAACTCAAGTGACAGCTGCCTCATTGAGATCTGTCTTCTTCCCTCCATCCTGCCCCCTCTTTCCCTCTCACCCTCCCATCCTCTGCCACCTTCCCAAGCATCCACCATTTCCTCTCAACATTCAACCAGTGTCTCTGAGGTGCTAAGCACAGTGCTGGGCACTGACATAAAAAGGGAACGAGACAGTTATGGTTTCTATTCTCACAGATCTCATAGTAAAATAGCAAAGAGACCACTTAGCAAGAAATAAAACACAGTACACAGCATGAGAGTGCAGGGATGAGAAGGCACACAGTGCTGTGGGTTTAGAAGAGAGGAACCAGCCAGAACCTGGGGTGGGAGAGGAAAGGCTTCCTGGGAAGCAACACCTGGAAGCTGAAGAGCAGCAGGAGGTTGCCAGGAAAAAACGGGTTCCGGACAGAGGAAATGAAAAAGGTGAAGGCTAACAGGCAAGAGGGGCTGACGCCTCCCACATGTAAACAAATAGTAGTATGGCAGGAGCCCAGGGAGAGGAATGGTAAGTTTGTACTCATCCAAGAGAATGAGTCCTTCGCTGGACTGCTAGGCAATGCCAAGAAAACACAGCTGCATCTTTAACTGAGGATACAGCCGAAGACGGTGTGTTCCTGATGCACTCAGCAAGTGCCGCAACAGAGAGATCCAGACCTGCCTTCTGGCTCATACAATACTGCAACAGCCCCTTGACAGTCAAAAAAGTACATCAATTTTTTTCTAGAATACTAATCTCAGTAAATTTTAATTTTAATCTCATTTTATTTTTGATGAACTACACCTCCAATAGGTATATTTCTTTATTTTTATCCTCTTAAGGACAGGAAAAAGTCAGTGTCTCAAGCTTGTCTTCTCCATTGGAAGAAAGGAAGGAAGGCAGGAAGGCAGGAAGGAGGGAAGGAGGGAAGGAGGGAAGGAGGGAGGGAGGGAGGGAGGGAGGGAGGGAGGGAGGGAGGGAAGGGAAGGAAGGAAGGAAGGAAGGAAGGAAGGAAGGAAGGAAGGAAGGAAGGAGGAAGGAAGAAGGGGAAGGAAGGGGAAGAAAGAAAGAACACCTTACTTTTGGGTAAAGGAATTCTCCAGCTGTTTTTAGTAACAGTTTCAAAATCTAATTAACAGCCAGGAAATAATTACCTTTCCCTTTCGAGGTGCAGGCGCAATGCCTGGGAGTGCCAACTCATTAACTCACTCCTAGGGGAAGAGACAGTATTTACAATGCTGGGTTCCAGGGGATCCCTTGGGCACTTCACCTTGAATCTTTCCCCCTACTTTAAAGGAAAATCTGATTCTAACTCCCGGGTGCTGTGCCTGAAAAACGTAAAAATACAACTATTCCTCTGACCCTTCTCATGATTAATTTCTTTTGAATAGGACCAAAATTAGTTCCCAAACTTAATTTAAAAAAAAAACAGCATCACTCACCTTTTTTAAGATGAAAACTCTGATCAGTACAAACAGCATGCCAGACATGAAACCAGACAACAGTGGAGATATAAACCAAGAAGCAACTGAATAATTTAAAGAAAGGTATAATGAATGTTAAAATGCTACATAATTCAAGTCACATTTATATAACACAATCGCAGCAAGTATACAGCACATACATTAATAAATATTCCCAGAACTATTCATTGCCACGCAGGCCCTAAGGAATGCTGCTGCGTGGGCAGAGCCAGCCCTCAGGACCCACACCTGCCCCAGATACTCACTCGCAGCCCCGCAGCACCACGGACAGGCCTGGGGCCAGGTCCCCAGTAGGGGGCGTGTGAGAGGCAACCACACATTGATGTTTCTCTCCCTTGCTTTACCCTTCCCTACCCCTCTCTCTAAAAATAAATAAATAAAATCTTTTAAAAAGTGTTTGTAGGTAAAAAATTCTCTAACACATAATAGTTCACAATCCCCATTAATAGAAATTTTAAGGAGAAATACATTACCCATATAGGTCTTCTGAACCTTAACATTTGAAGGAAGAAATATAATGGTAACTTCTAATGAAACTAACTCTAGAGAATGTAAACTTTCCTTTTTATAGATAAAAGAAAATGGTCATTACCGATCTTGACAAGCTCCATCCATTGCACACCTTTTGTGCCAATCGCAACAAGCGAGAACCCTATAGTTGCACCAACGATGCAGTGAGTCCCCGAGATCGGAAGTCTCAGAAAGGATGCAATCAGCTGCCAAACAGCTGAACCTAGAGGTTGAAAGATGAAAAAAAAAAAAAAAGTCAGGTACAGAGCACAGCATCTCAAACAGCCACAAAAGGAAGAACTACAAATCACTTTCCTCCATACAACACTCCTTGGTGTTAACTCTCTGTGGGTGGTGTCTTTACAAAGTGCTAATGTCCTGACAAAATTACTCAATGAACTTTAGTCAAAGAAAAAGTCTTCAACACTGAAGGGATAATGATGATTTATTTAAAGAAAAGTATTTAAGAAAAATCTCTTAATGCCAGTTATCAACTGCGTTGTCACCTTTAGGTAAGGGAGCCGATGATGAACTTGTTCTGATGTGAAGTGTGACCAGGATCAAGCGAGAAATTAAGGGCTCGAATAAACACAGAAACAACAAAGGCTGCATACTGGGAAAGGTTTCCTTGCAGCTATGCCGTGAAGTCACATAATAAGGGGGGCTAGAGATCGGCTGTACCACACTAGTCTGTACCAGAGACAGTTGAACACCACTTTGCTGTTTGATTTCTGCCTCTCACGTGAGAAGGAACTATGACATTTAACCCCAAGTTGGTCATCTGCTCTCAGCCCCTGCCCGGAACGATGGAGCTTTTCCTTGTGGGTTTTCTCAAGCCTTCTTATTCTTAGGAGTTAAGAGGATGCCTTAGTCATGGCTTTGTGTCCTTTACCTCAATTTCACCATTCTTTTCCAGGCTTAATGTTTTTCTGGGCTATAGTTCACTTCAGATATTTTCATAAGCAGATCAAATTCTGCCGTGAGTATTGAAAGCATCAGAGGGGAGAGATCACTTTCAGACACAGTTGTTGAAAAGTTCATATAGAGAACAAAGAGTTTGGCCGATAAGCAGGGCCTGTTATTATTAATCCCAAATGTTAATTCTGGAAATCCGGTTGCTTGGCAACAGCAGCGCCTCCCAGCAGTCCCCTGGCATTTGCTTCAAAAACACTGAGTTACAGAGGGTCACTGAAGGCTGGGCAGGTCCTCGCTCGTGAGCAACGCTGACAGCCGCTCCGTGAGGCCGGGCGTGCTTACCTTTGAGCTGCAGCGGGCTGTGGCCCCGTGTCTAAACCTGAGCCTGCGCTGGAAGGAGTAGGGGCCGCCCGCGCTGCCAAACCGGGACCAAACCGGGACCGGGACGGGCAGCACGGCAGCTCCCAGGCTTCCCGGCAGACAGTGCCTCAGGCCTTCACAGGGACTGCGTGGTTGCTTTTAAAAGGAGAGCCAGAGTCTGGGGCATGTTTCATGGCACAGAACCGTAACTTAAAAAGCAAATTTGGTGATTTCTACTCTTACAGAAATTAAAATAACCTAGTGATGTTAAGAGAATGGCATAAACTCACCCACAGGGATTCAGACCATGAGATTTTTCCTTCCTGAAAGCTGTGATTTTTCCTCTGGCTGACTTTGTAATATATGTCCTGGAGCAGCAGGGTTTGTGAGGAAAGGCAGGGGGGTGGGGGCTGCCCGAGAGAGGCAAGGAGGAAAGGAAAGGAAGAGCGCCCGTGCGGAGGAGTGAAGGAGCGGCTGAAAGGAGAGGGAAAAGGAGGCAGGTATTTGCGGGGACCTAGCAAAATGAGGGAGGGCGAGAGGCCTCATTAACCTCAGGAATTTCTGAAGACAAATGGGATTACATTCATGTTAAGAAAAGCAGTGGGAAAAAGAACTATATTTTAACCTAAAACAATGGTAGGCTACTAAAAGGGGCGAAGCACAGGATTAAGGGTATAAGACAAAACCTAGGGAAAGATGGGGGGAAATGGGCACCCCTGAGACCACAGGTTCCTGGGAAGATGAAAGAAGGGCAGAGAACGGTTCGGGTTCGGGGCTACCAACAAGGCAGAGAGGCAGGCGGGAGTGAGCACAGGGCAGGGAGAAGGCTCGGGCTCAGGGGCAGAGAGCGAGCTTTACGGGGACCAGGCACCGCTCAGTGTGGCTCAAGGAGATGGCTTCTTCATGCCGTTGTGGGTACTGCCATGGGAAGACGGTGACTTGGGAATTCTCGGTAGATTTTTGGGACCATTGATGGTTTCATACTAAGTGGATTGACTATTGCTTTAGAGCTGAGCTAGAGTCCCAAAAGACAACGTGTTCAAGCTTAGCTGGCACGAACAATTTCTTCCACTCAACCAACCAATGCCACCAAAACTCTATCAGAGAGCACAGAGACCCACGGGCTTGGGGAGAGGTTTCTAAAGAAAAAGGAGAAAAAAAAATGAAATAGAGTAAAAGAATAGGAGGAGGAGAGGGAGAAAAGACATGGATGGAGAATTTAGAAAAGAAGGTTGGAGAATTTGGATATCTGAACAGAATCAGTTCTGATTTTGGCCAATAATAATTATACCGCCATCTCAAATATACATAGCTCCCGTTTGCAAGGAGCCCAATTTTGAAAATCTAGGTAACCCACATAAACTCCCAAGAAAAAAGGCTTTGAGATTCCCCTAAACCACCCCCCCCCCACACACACACACACGAGGAGGAGGAGAATAAGAAGAAAGAAACCAAAGCAAACAAAATCAAGCAAAACCTCAAATTGCTTTGGTTAACCTAAATTCTAGTTGAGGTAAGTATTTTTCATTCTTTCAGCAAAGGGCCAAAGGCCGGGGTGGGAAAACTGTCCGCACAAAAAGTCGGTGGCCACAGAAGCTCAGCTCACAGGACTTTCTGTTGCACTGAGGGCCCCCGTGCGGCCTCACTCACAGGTCTCTTCACTGAGCACCGCCATGCCTCAAAAGTTTCACCCAGGTGAAAGGAGAAGCCTCATTACTGTTTAATTTTATCAGTTCTCTTTATTTCTCCCTTCCCTTCAACATATCTTGCCCACATCATCCTGGCCAAATAAAAAAAAATCTTAATTTCAGGTCAGTATGATTATGTCTTAGGTATCTATCACAGCTATACAAGGGTGAATTTTACAAATAACTTATTTTTCTATGAGAATTTTCCGTTACATCTGACTATAATAAAAATATGTGTTCACTGAAGTTAAATAAAATTCAGTCATTACAATAGCTGTTGGAATTGAAGCAACCATGAACCCTACATCTTTAACACAGAGAATGTTCAGCCAAGACACAGGAACTCCTTAGCATGAGACCCAGGAACTCACCAGCCTACGAGGCATAGCAGTACTTAATACTTTAGTACACTGGTCTGCTCTGGTCAAATGCCTCAACAACTTCTCAGACTAACTTGCTGTAATAAAAAGATAATGGATGATCTTAAATTTGGCAAATAATTTCCACATCCTGGGTGTTTAAATAATGCCAGTGACAATAAACAACTCAGAACCTGTGGAATGTAGCTGTGTTCTTGGTACACCAGCATCTTACCTCCTACTGCAGGACTCTTCCTACAAAAGGATATGTCCTGTTGAAAGCAGAAGGTGGTAGAATTCCTCTCTAACCCTCTTCTCCTTAACCCAATTACCCATATTGATCAGCTGTCTGCTGTGACGCCATCTCTACCTAGAAGCAAGCGGAGAAAGAGTCCAGTCAGCTGTCCTTAAGGCATCTCTGCCTGAAACCTTCTCCTCAGCTGCAGTGACGGAAGGGCCCCACACTGCTTGGAGGCTACGGTCACCTTGGGCGACGGAGGAAACGCACCTGCTGGCCAGTCAGTCTCTTACTAACACACTTCACTGCCTTCAGCACTTTGCTCTCACTGACAACCCGAAACCACCAGTGAAAGGCTACCATAAACAGCTGACATGCAAATGGCCTGTTGACCAGAAAACAAAATAAACATACCAAATGGAGCTCCCGGAGGAGAATCAGAAAATCAGCACAAAAGCCAACGAAAGAATTACAAATAATGTAGAAGACCAGAATTTCTTGAAACAAACACTTAAACTGAGAATACAAGTTAAATAAATAAGTATTGTTTTACTGGCATCCAAGTTTTCAAAACACAGTATCCTAATTGACTCTTAAAAATCTGTGAAAAGAAATAAACCTTAAAGGAAATCTCTTAAGTAAATCTTTCAAACACACTTTCTTAGACTTGCTCTTTCTCTAATAACTTTCAAACAACTTTAAAAACGACAAAGAGCTGCCCTTCAAATATCTGTCTGTATACTTTAGGGAAAGTACTCAGCTGAAATCTATTTTAACCAAGTTTGCTAAAACTTTGAGAAAATGTGCTTGCTTGATATTCGAACATATACACACACACAAAACAAATTAAAATAGAGAAAGTAAATATAAGATACAGCAAATATAAAACATCACACCCAGTTTTTACAAAGCTAAGCAAAAAGCACATCTGTGGATACGACAGAAGCACGTCAGAGAAGAGGGTCAGTGGACACACCTCCCACAGGTATGAAGGGGAATGCTACTTACCAACCATCGCGCTCACTTCCCCAGCCATTAGTGTTTCTACTGTCTCGTTGTACAGGTTCACGTCGATGATACCTTTTCGGATGGTCTCTCCTACTTTGGCTCCCAACAACACTGAGCCTGTGGTTTCGAATATCGAAGCCAAAATGCACGCCTGCCTCAAGGTCACCACGCCGGAGCCCACGGCGGTACCAAAGGAATTGGCAACATCATTTGCACCAACAGAAAATGCCAAAATGAAAGCTATGATAAAACCTAAAATGACCATCCACAAATATTCATTCAAGGCCATTTTGAAAAGTAGACTCTGGGTACTTTTCTTTCGCAGAAATATTTTCAATAAACGAAGCTTGAGGTTATAAACGTCGTAAGGCTGAGAGTTCTTGTAAACAGTGAGTTTGCTCTGGAAAGTGCTGGACAATGTTAGAGCCTGAGCAAACTGCTAACTGCTGGTTTTCAAACTACTGTCAGTACAGTTCATTTGGCTGTGTTCAGTCAGCGGTAAAACACATTCCATATTTTTCCTCCCAATCTGGGAAAGCCGGGATGTCTCCTCCTGTAACAGAAAGAAAACAAAAGAAATCAATTACCCTAAGCAACCAGTTTGTTCTTTCAGAAATAAACATTTAAAGACAAGATTTTATTTATTTGTTTTTAGAGAGAGGGGAAGGGATGGCAAAGAAACCTCAGTGTGCAAGAGATACATCAGTTCCCAACTGGGAATCGAACAGATGACCTTTCAATTTGCAGGCTGGCACCCAATCCACTGAGCCACACCTGCCAGAGCCAGAAATAAATTTTAAGCTCCCGTTTTAAGCCTACTAATGGGATCTAACTTTGGCACGTAACAGATCTAACCCTAAAGCAACTCAAGGAACATGATAATTAGGTTAACCAACCCCCGCCCCCCACTCCAAAAAAAGAAAAAAAACCTGATTTCTAGAGTATCAGAGGTTGAAACATGTTTTAGAGTTACAAAACTGATAGCAAGCCTTAATGAGATACATTTTTATACAATCTAAAAAAGATACTCAGCCATTATTTTCAGAAAGGAAAAACTGCCTCTAATGAACAAAAGATAAAGAAATGAGAAATTCACAGTTAAAATTTTTTTCAAATATTGGAACATGCCGAATGTCTTGGCATAGCAATCACCAAACCTGAATGTGTGACACCAAGGGTGTGGCTGACCATCCACCTGAGAGGTTACGCACAAGGGGTGGGCTCTGTACACTGTGGCCACAATATGCGCGTCTGAAAGGAAGTTTGCAGGTTCTGGTGGGCAGTGACTCACCCAGAAGGTGACAGAGGCCAGAGTGAACAGGTCTCGCAAAAGGAACAAGGAAAGCTGGTGAATGACGCCATCCTTTTAAAGCACAAGTCGGGTCAGGCCACGAAACCACTCCTTCCCATCTCTCAGAGGAAAAGCCTGAGGCCTCCCATGGCCTGTAAGACACTCCAACTCTTCTCAGGCACCCGCTCCCAGCTCGCTGACCTCAGCTGCTGTTCACCCCCTTCCCTTACTGGCACCTTGTCTTTCCTTGAGCACATCAAGCATTCACCTCAGGGCCTTTCAACCTGCTGATCCTCTGCCGGGAAAAGTCTCCCTGACAGCTGCACAGCTCACTCTTCATTCTACTTAGGTCTCTGCTCACATGTCACCAGAGAGGTTCCCTGACCTTGTGAAAGAGCAGCCCCTCCCCCACACCATTTTCATCCCTCACCTTACTTCCTTTCTACTCATTCATTCATTCATTCATTCATTGCCTGTCTTCTCTCAGTAGGGTGTGGACGCTTTGTCGGATTGACTACCACATCTCCAGTCCACAGAATAGTGGTGGGAGTCCTAACACTAATGTGGTGAGCCCTAATACATTTGTTGAATAAATGAAGAAAGAAGCTGTTAATCAGATGGAGAAAAGTCTTGCATATTCCTCATTCTGAGATGAAGAGGAGATGTCATAAAATTAATATGTACCTGTAAAGTAAAAATGTCACTAAAAATGTGGAATTCTGGTATTCTATTATCATACAGTATGAACTCTGTATTTTCTCTGATGGTATTAGGTACATAGACAGGTGCCTAGCACAGTGTGGTATTCTTTATAAATGCTTGCTGAACTGAATAAATTAGGCCCATATACAATACAATGGTCAATCAACATTAAGGTTGCCCAGGGGATAAAAGCAGAACACAAAAATTTACATACATTGTGATTATGGAGATGTTAAAAATGCATATAAAAAGACTAAGAGTGGTTGAGTTTGAGTGGTAGTGTTATAGATTTTTTCCTTTCCTCCAAAGACTATATATTGTGGTTATATGCTTTTCAAATTAAAATAATATATAATGAAATAAACATAGACTGAGCACCATCTCTGCATGCAATACTGCATGCACGCAATAATATAGAAAATGCACACCGACACATCCAACCGTTTCTAAGAACTGCAGCCTATGCCATTCTGGAGATTCAGGTCTCAAGTGAGGCAAGTGAAAAGACCCCTCTCCAGGCAAAGGACAGCATTTTATTAATATCATGGGCATATTAAATCTAATATTAAATGAATCTATTAGGGTCATTTAATATTCATTTAATGTCATGGGCATATTAAATCTAATATTAAATGAATCTATTAGGGTCATTTAATCTAATATTAAATGAAAATACAAAATAACTACTTTGGACCAAGAGTACCTATCCTAAAATAAAAAGAATTCCTGAGGAAATCTTGTTAGGTTAGGTTGCCAGCAGGGCAAACAAGAACCACACGCAACACCTGGGTGGTGTGGCTCAGTGGATTGAGTACGGGCTGGAGAACCAAAGAGTCGCTAGTTCATTCCCCAATCAGGGCATATGCCTGGGTTGTGGGCCATGTCCTCAGTAGGGGGCACACAAGAGGTAACCACACATTGATGTTTCTCTCCCTTTCTCCCGCCCTTTCCTCTTTCTAAAAAAATAAAATCTTAAAAAAAAAACACAAAAACCCCACACGCAACAAATATTTACTGAGAACCCCCTTTGTGACAGTCACTGGGAATACAATGAGTAAAAATGCGGCCCTGGCACACATGGGGTTTACAGTCTAGGGAGGGAAACAGACACTCATCAGTGAAACTCAGTGTGTGACCGCAAACTGTGGTAAGTACTACAAGGCAGGAGGCATGTGTTCGCACAGCATCACGAGAACACAGATGGGGGGTGGGGTAGGCTCACCTGCAACCTCAGGACAGGGGAGTGAACTCTGGGACTGGATGGGGCATACGGGCATTTCCCAGGTAGACGGAGGTGGGAAGGAGCAGAATGAGGAGAGGGGTCTGGGGGCAGGCCAGTGTGAGGAAGTCACAATGCCAGTTAGGCTGGGCCATATCGAAGACTGTGGCCACCGTGAGAAAAATGGGATGATGCCGCAGGGGTTTAATCAGAGGGGAAGCCCTGGTCAGACTGACATTTTTAAAAGATTATTCTGGCTGCGATGTGGAGAATGAACTGGACAGAAGTGGAGTGTAAATGTGGAGAGACTAATCATGAGGCTACAGCCTGGTTCGAGCACAGGAGTGGTCTCCTGGACCCAGGGTGGTACAAGAGGGTGATGACTTCTTTCAGTTGGCTACAGTCAACTACAGGACTTGGTGATGGTTTGCATGCGGATATTGAGAAGGCATAAATGGTTCTTGACTTGTGGAACTGGACTGAAGAATATCCAAGTGTTTTTTCTCTTTTGCACTATTTTTAGGTGTTAGGATGGGGAATGACGACAGGCTCCCTTTGGACACACAGAGGTAAACCACAGGAGCACAGACGAGAAATCTTAAAAAAGGGGCACCTGGGCAGGTATGCCTCTGGCCTAGTGTAGCTTGGAGAGGGTTTTGATCATCTTTACAACCTGGAGGGCACCATTTCAGACAAGGGATTCACTCTCCTAGTTAGGTAATCTTGAATAACTTGTATTTCCACAGTCACATCTGTGTTCATTAAATTGGCTTTTCTCCTGTACATGCATACTCTTGGTAACCAGCTCAAGTCCAATAATCATCTGGCTGATGAGAAAGGCTTGTTGTAGGGAACCACCCTGCCTGGTTTCAGAAGCTGTAATCCCTCCCTCCCACCCCCCCACCCCCCACCATGGTTAAGACTGAGTGAGAGACCTTGGGACCCTAAGCCACTAAGAAGGCAAAGCTTATCCCCCTGGCAGAAGCACCACCTCTGCCCACTTTACTTCACCCTGCCTGGCCCCCAGTGCATGACCGGTTAGCCAATGACAGGTAAGATTCCTCAAGGCAGGGACAACCTAAGACAGGCATAGTCACAAAGGGGCCCTCAGGGAAGAACTTGTGGGGCTATAGAAAAAGGGGATGATGGACCCTTGCCCCTTGGCTTTGACATAGCCTGAGTGCTCATTCTGTTTGCAAGAAGTCTCCTAATCTCTTGGCTGCCTTACTTCCCCTGCCTGCCTTGAGCCTGAAACAATGCCAGAGGGTGGTGTAGCCCTGGGCAGGAACAGGCAGTTTCCCAGGGTGATCAGGTCTAAGAAAAAAAAATGCATAAAATCCTGTGAAACCTGCTTTGCTAAGAAGGCCCTCAATTTTCTGATAAGGGTCCAAGCATGAAATGAGTTTGTTTCCCAAAGCTTTATAGCCCTTTAGCTAACTCACCCTGACTCAGAATAAGCTCTCATAGTTCTTTGAATGTTATCTATTGTTCCAGTCTTACTGCCTGACAATGATTAATGAGCTTTGCCTATATTCCTGTGCAAATTGAACACAATAAAAGCCCATTGAGAAAAAGGCTCCTGGTCCTTCTCCTTTGAGAGATTGGCCACCTTTCCTCCCCAAGCAGATCATGTCTTGGTAGACTTATTCTCATCTGTGGTGGACAGTGGGGCCAAAGGGGAAAGGTTTGGCGGGCAGAGCCCCCCCACAGCTTGTCACTTGTTTGAGACCTAAATGATCTCTATCTTGCATCGTATGTAGAAGGCCTGTGTTGTGTTGCCAAGTACTAGCACCTTGATTTTCTCCCCTTTCCATCACTTGTTGTCAAACACGAGCAAAATAAAACAAAGCACTTAAATAACTACAAATCTGTTGCATAAAGATGGCGATGCTGCTGACGCCCAGCCACTGGCAGATCAGAAGGCCACTATGCAGGAGGCCAGGGTGGTGATCTGCCAAGAACAGAGACAGCCCACACTCGCAGTGGTTGTGGCCTGGCCAGGCATGCTGTCTGAGAGTGCTGGCTATGGCAAAGTCAGATTTTCAAGGTAGGTGACCAACTCAGCGGGGAAAAGATTGACTTATCCAATCAATACATGATGTAAGGACAACGTGCTAACTGCTAACTATCTGAATGGAAGGAAAAAAGCTAGATGACTACCTTGCACGAAAACAAAAGAAACATTTTGATGTAAAAATTGAAATCTGGAGAGAGTAAAAGAAAACATCGGTAATATTCACTTAGTATTGGGATGGGGAAGTCTAGATACAACAATGAAGGCAGTCTGTAAGAAGAGTCACACATCTGAGTTTGCAGACATCCTGCAGCTGGGAGGCAGAGAGGACTGAAGTGTGCAGGCATTGCCTGGAATTGCCTCTTCTCTTCCTCAGCAATGGTTCTCAACAGGGTGCAACACCATTTAAAACCGCCAGCGACTGCCTTGCTTCCTGACTCTCCTACCAGGACTTGTCTGCAAGCTTTCTGACTCTTTCCTCCTTCTCCTGATATGAAACCCCTATAGAGTGGGATTCACAGGACTGAAGTTATTCTTCAATTTTCAAATGCCACTGACCTCTTGCATTTTAGAGAGAGGGACCCTGGAGTGGTTTGAATTACTGCAGGAGGTACTGAGGGGTTTCGTAAATTCTGTCTCCCAAACTTGTGATGTTAACGAGAGCTTCACTTTCTTTGCTCAGTACCCTAATACCTTCTGAATGAGCAACTCCAATTTGGGTTCCGCCTGCCACCACTTCTGTTCCTTGCTCTCCAAACCAACTCTGCTTTTCTCGCCAGCCCAAGGAGCACCTCTTAGGTGTTTATAGATTCTTTTCCTATAACTTCCTCTATGTGTATCTGCTTCAAGTCTAGCCTCTTATCTACATTAGAAATCTGAATGTTCAAGTGAAAACAAACATTCTCAGAATATTTCTAGACAGATATGTATACTGGTTAAAAACAGGAATGTTGTTGAGCTGTAGAACTTTATGGAAATTTATGCCAAAAGAAGTTCGGGTGGGAGACCCTTCTCTGGAATGCTGCCAAAGGTAACATCCAAGGTGACTTCTCCAAGCAAACACGCTAGGGAGATGCCTGTCCAGTCCCTCCTCTCTCAGCCTCAGAGTCTAGTCATCTCCTCAATCAATGACCAGTCCCAGACAACCAGATATGGAGTAGATTGTGACTTAAGTCCCCAGGGGACTTGCCCTTTTAAAGGATTAGCCCATAGCCAACCTCCTTTCTGTGTGTGTTTGCTTCCCTCTTTGAGGATCTGTTCCCTGAGATTTCATGGGACTGCCCTTGGACCAAGTCGCCCTCCAACCCATGAAGGGAAGGAGGCAGGTACCCTGTGCAGAGGACCTGGTGCTAGGAAGTAATTTTCCAGCACCTCCCCTGAAGCCCACGGTGCCCACATGTACACTTTAACAGTGTAAAACCCACTTTCATGGCAGCGAGGGTTGAATCCTGATTCTGGCACTTAGGCATATGAAGACACACATTTCTCTTCGATGGCACAATGTAAAATCTAATGGCTCTGCTACATGTGGGCCAGCCCGACGACTCAGACATAAGCTTTTCCTGATAATATTTAAATAAAATGGAAGATTCATGTTTGGAATTTTATTATTTGCAAAACAGTACAGCAGAAACATTTTTTTTTTCAACATTCAGGTTATAGGTCTTGTTATAAGTATTCCTATTAACATCATTTTGAATAGTTCACGGAAACATCTACTTTACACTTTTAAATTAAAAAAATAATGGAAAAGTCACAGTATGCTTATGTTAGAAAATACTGAGTTTCATATTTTCAGACTAATGGTCAAATCAAAGATCAGAAAGTTACCAGAACGCCTCTGAAACTTGCCTGAGCTACCTTTAAATAGCAAATTTGCAAATATGCAAAGCCATGTACAGGAACACAAGAGCCTGGAGAAAGGCAGATGCTATTTTGACTGAAAGAGAAGCAAGGAGGAAAGGAGGAAATGAGGGGGGCCGGTAGGGAGGATGAGCAGGGGACAGGAAGGGGGCTGGGGAGCAAAGGAAAGACAAGACAATCAAGCCAACCGCTGAGCCCCAGCTTAGAGCGCAGGGACAGAGGCAAAAGAACACAGATCACAGAAGCAGGAAGAAGCGGGTTTTCTCACCAGCAACAACCAGCATGAATGCAAAGCCCGATAATAAAGCTACCAGACACCCAAAGTGAACAAGCTGCAGGTTTAAACGTAAACTGGGAAAGAAGTGGCAAGTACAGTTTGCTAATACACTGTGGCTCCTGCCCAGCACTGAATGTCCTTCACCTTCTTTTCTCTCTACTGTTAAAAAAAAAGAGAGCACAACATTTGTTTCTCCTGAATGGAGAAAGGGGAAGAAAGCAAAGGACCGGCAGTCAGAGGCCCTTGGTCCATTCCAGTCCAGCCAGCTATGGGCTGCACAGGCCTGGGCAAGTCACTTAAAGGACGCATCTGAAGAATGACCACAGTGGTGCACAACACTGCGGCTGTGTGAAGGCAGTAGTTTGGCGGCAGAAACTACTACAGGAGGACAACTATCATTGTTAGCAGATAAAGCCCTGGGGCAATGGTCGGGAAACCTGAGGCTTAATCCCTAGCTCTGCTACTAACTAGCAGTGTGACCTTGGGTAAGTCATGCACACTCTCTGAATCCTGTTTCGTCATCTGTAAAATGAGGACAGTAATAACACATGTACTTCACAAGATTACTGTTAGAATCAAATCTCACGTATACAAAGTGTTTTGAAAGTTGTGCTTAGCATCAAGCAACTGGAAGTTATTGGTATCACTGTAGTCCAGGGAGAACTTAAGTTTCCAAAATCCTTCTAGAAGGATCTTATACCCTCCCCTCTCCAATAGTCTGTGGATCTGTCCAGACCACTTCTCTCTACGTACAAACTCTAGCTTTGTCTGTGGTTAAAGACTGACATCTATTACAAGGCACAGGAACTTTTTTTTGAGGGAGGTGAAGAGACAGAAAAAAGAAACTCTAAAAAATGCTAAAAAAAAAAAAGTCACACTAAGTGGCAAAGCCACACTGGAAGCCAGTTTGGCCAGCAGTCCCATTCCGAGGTGTATTTCCCCAAGAGAAGCAAAAACACACAGCCACACAGGAAGCTTTCTGTTCTACGTCTTGAGTATGTCGGTGGTTACACTGCTTTTCATGTGTGTCAAAACTCATGCAACTGCACTCTTCAAACCAGCGAACTTTACTGTGCATAAACTATACCTCAATAAAGTGACTAGAAAATAACATTGGAATATACAAATATGAGAGGTGATGGATGTGTTAGTAATAGATGGGGGAAGCCTTTTGCAATGTACATGGGGGGAAGCCTTTTGCAATGTACATGGGTATCAAACGATCACAGTATATGCTGTAAATATTTTACAATTTTGTCAATCACACCTAAATAAAGCTGAGGGGAAAAAATATTGGTCATAAAAGATAATATTCACTTTTGATATTTTTCCTTTCCTATATTGCCAACATTGCCTCCCCCACCCACAAGTCCCTAGGATAAGTTATAATATTATCTGTTACATACTTTAAAAAAAAAAAAAAGAACATTACACCCAGACACAGCAAAACCAGCCAGTTCAATCAAAGAGAAAGGGCTCAGGGACAAGTTGTCACACTTTAAAACAATGGCTCAATTTCCAAGTCCATCCATGCTATTGCAAAAGGTAAGATTTTCTTCTTTTTTACATCCAAATAGTATTCCATTGTGTAAATGCACCACACCTTTTTTCTCCATGTATGCTGAATGAAATAGCCAGTCAGAGAAAGACAAATACCAGATGATCTCACTTACATGTGGACTCTAATCAACAAAATCATTCAACGAACAAAAGAGAAACAGGAACACAGACACACAAAACAGACTGACAGCTGTCGGGGGGAGGCGGTGGGCACCTTGAAAACTTGCCAGGCAGGGCCAGATGCGTGGGATCCCAGTACTCCACCTCAAACGGGAGTACTCGGGTAGGGTGAAGGTGTTCTTTATGACACCACAAAAGCTCTCAGAAGAGAATAATCAACTAATCTGAAATGTGAAAAGATGCTGATGTACACAGAGGTCTATTACAGTGTCATTTATTATGATCCTCGAAAAGAGGACAGTTTATCCCCAGAAAGGATAATGGCTGAGGAGGTACTGACGACTTCTAAAGATGAAATATTATATAGTCACTACAATGATTTAACTAGACAGTATTTCCTCACATTGAAACACTGTAATGCTAAATAAAAAAATCAGTACACAAAATGGTATGTGCCACATGGTTTCAACTATGTTTACAAATGCAATGACAATAAGACTTTAAAGAAATATGCCCAAGGTTAAGAGTGACTCAGAGGCTTCTGGTCAGGTGGCAGTGTAGGCAGACATGGCCCCCTTCCTCACACAACCACATCAAAATTGCAACCAAAATATAGAACAACCACCACTCAGAATCACCAGAAATCAAGATGAATGAGGCCTGACAACTACGAAATTAAAGAAACCACACTCATCCACACTGGCAGGAGTGGTGAAGAAGCAGAACAGGCTGGCCCCTCACCCATGTGTGGTGGATACAAAATCAGGAGGGCTATCTCAGGAGCAAGGAGTACCAGACCCATACCAGGCCCCCAGGCCAGGGTTCCAGTGCCAGAAAAGTAAGTCCCCAAAACTTCTGGTTGCAAAAACCAGTGGGGGTTGAGTCAGTGGAAGAAACTTCTGGAGTCTCAAGCAGTTCTTCCTATAGAACCCATACACAGACTCACCTACTCAGACTCACTCCCTCTGGGCTCCAGCACTGGGGTGGCAGCTTGAAAGGCACCAGTGGAATATCGGGAGGAACTGAAGTGTCTGGCACCAAGGCAAGCAGGGGCACTGTCCCTTTTCTGAACTCTCCCCCATCAGAGCCAGCAGGTGGGTGGCATATCTGAGACTCCATCAATCTGCCTAACACTGTTTGACCTGCCTTGGAGATCCCACAGACTCCACCCCACCCACCCAAGCTGTTTTTCCATATAAATGCCTGGTCTTGTTGGCTCCTGCTTCACAACTTCCCAAATCCTCTCAAACAAGCAACAGCTGGCCTCAGTGAGCCCCAGGCCTGGCACTGGCAGCAGCTAACCTAGATTTACAGCTTGGCTTCACCTGAGAATCTCCAACCCCAGCACAAGTAGCAGCCATCTCAGATTGCTTTATAGTTCAGGCAGGACGGCCCCAGGCAAAACACAGGTCAGGGCTGAAATTGGCTTGCACCACCTAGGAAATCCCAAGGCCAGGGGACCCAGTGCACAGCTACAGACCACGTCAGAGCACCACCACCTTGCCCCTGCACAGCTGATCCTCTACAGAGGGCAGAAAGTGGTGATCAGGGGTCACAGCCAATTTTGAAGCTCACTAGCCTGAGCATTCAGGCCAGGGTTTTTAGAGGAAAATCCCTCCCATTGACCTGCCAACAGCAACCAATGCTCAACTACAAGAGGAGGGTGTACTCAGCCCCCATGAAGGGTGCACCTAGAGTACCCAGCTTGGGTGATGGGGAGGCTGTGCCACTGGACCTTCCAGGATACCTACTACACTAGGCCATGCTACCAAGACAGGGAGTCAAAGCAGCTTCTGCCTAATACATAGAAATAAACATAGGGAGGCTGCCACAGCAGGTGACATGAGACAAAGAAACATGGCCCAAATAAAAGAACAGATCAAAACTCCAGAAAAAGAGCTAAATGAAACGGAGACAGGCAACCTATCAGATGCAGAGTTCAAACATTGGTTATAAGGATGCTCAAGGAACTTAGTGAGGACTTCAACAGCATAAAAAGGATCCAGTCAGAAACAAAGGGTACACTAAATTGAAATAAAGAACAATTTACAGGGAAACAACAGTAGAGTGGATGAAGCTGAGAATCAAATTAACGATATGGAACATAAGGAAGCAAAAAACAACCAATCAGAAGAACAAGAAAAAAAAGAATTAAAAAAATGAGAATAGTATAAGCAGTCTCTGGGACAACTTCAAATTAACCAACATTTGCCTCATAGGGGTGCTGGAAGGAGAAGAGAAAGAGCAAGAAATTGGAAATCGATTTGAAAATAATAATGAAAGAAAACTTCCCTAATTTGGTGAAGGAAATAGACATGCAAGTCCAGGAAGCACAGAGAGTCCCAAACAAGATGGATGCAAAGAGGTCCACTCCAAGACACATCATAATTAAAATGCCAAAGGTTAAAGATAGAGAATCTTAAAAGCAGCAAGAGAAAAGAAGTTAGTTACCTCCAGGGGAGTTCTCATAAGATTGTCAGCTGATTTCTCACAAGAAATTTTGCTGGCTAGGAGGGATTGGCAAGAAATATTCAAAGTCATGAAAAGCAGGGACCTACAGCCAAGACTGCTCTACCCAGCAAAGCTATCACTTAGAATTCAAAAGCAGATAAAGAGCTTCCCAGACAAGAAAAAAACTAAAGGAGTTCATCACTAAAGCATTATTATATGAAATGTTAAAGGGACTTATTTAAGAAAAAGATCAAAATTATGAATAAAATGGCAACAAATCCTATCTTTCAAAAATTGAATTTAAAAAACAAAGGAAACAAGAAGAACAGAGACAGAATCATAGATACAGAGAGTGTTTTGATGGTTGCCAGATGGAAGGAGGGTGTGGGGAATAGGTGAGGGGATTAAGGAGTACAAATAGATAATTACAGAATAGCCAGGGGGATGCTAAGTACAGTGGAGGAAATGCAGTAGCCAAAGGACTTATATGCATGACCCTTAGGCATGAACAATGGTGGGGAGACTGCCTGAGGGAGTGGGGGTGCTTGGTGGAGGGGTCAGAGAGGGAAAAATCCAGACACCTATAATAGCATAATCAACAGCATAAGGGACATCATTTAAAATAAAAAAAAATTTAAATGATGTAGCCTTCAATAAAGCTGGCTTTTAAAAAGTAAAAAGTAAAAAGAAAGAAAAAAAAAGAAGAGTGGCTCTCTCTAGGTAGTCTTTACAGTTTTAAATATATCCAATTTTTTTTACCATGAGCAATTACCACTGTTATCATTAGAAAAACCCTTCAAAACACTAGAAAGCATACTTTTTAAAAAAAGTTAGGAATGCACCACCAAAATATGCTGAGCTTTTGCTAATAAAACAAGTTTCACATGAATCTGTTTTCAGCCTAGGCCTCCCAGACAATTCCTTCATCAAGCTTACCCTCTCCACCCTGCTGTTCTCCTTCCTTACCTTATGCTTGCTTTTCACATTCAAGACTCCCCTTTGTTCTGGTATCTGAGTACTCAGGTTCGGCATGGACAGGGTGTTAGAGCCTTCTACTATGTTCCCACTTACAAGATCTATGGGCCCATCCTCGGTCACACTTCGTTTTTCCGTAGGACCCTTTCCTCATCTTCCTTATACTTCACTTGACCAAGCACTTTGCAGGCCTTTTTACTGAAACAGTATTTGAGATTAATGCTTACAATACACAACCTATAACTTTTTTAAACTCCTATTTGGTTCACAGAATTAGGGAGTCTGAAGGGGCGTAGAAGTTCTCTAGTCCAGCTCAGGTAATTTTGCAGATGTCACTGCCCTACCTGACAGTGTAAGTTAGAGCACGATCATCTAAATGCATGGTCTGTTTACTGTGTAAGAGGCACTCGGATGAAAGCGATGTAAAGACACTAGGAAGTGAGGCTCCTGGTTGACAAGCATCAGGCCTCCTTAAAGACACCAGCTCCTATTTAGGGAGCTGAGATTCCCTGGGGAGGCAGAGACAATAGAGGAAGAGGAAAGGGTGATAAAGAGGATGGATTACTAAGAATGTTGCAGAGCCTCCATCCTTGGAAATTTTCAAGATGAAATGATACCTTTAAATCCTGTCCAACTCTATTATTCTATACCAACCAGCGACCACAGGACTAGGAAGAGGCAGTTTAGTCTGAAACGATGAACCACAGGATTGTTCTGTGGGAAGAGTGGGTGGAGATTTCTGACCCTTTCTTGAGCAAGTGCAATCAACGGCCTTCGTGAATTTGTGGACCACGAACAAACTTATTCTGATCCTGTACCTGAAGTTTCCACTGCAGATCCTGCGGACCCAGCTCTCCAAAACCGTGTTTTGTCCCCAGCCCTCATCCCTGCTATAATCACTCTCCTGCATGTTTGTCATTCTGACATTTAAATACTTTTTGGCTCATAAAACATTTGTGTTATTTAGCTGTCTTCCACACAACCTTTTGCTCTCTCAGAAGGCATTATATAAATGTATTAAGTAAATGTACTTTTAAAGGATAAAGAAACAAAAAGCAAAAATAATTAAAATGAGATAAAGTTAAAAGAGTTAGGATGATTTGGCCTGGAGAAGGAGAAAATTTAGGTCTTACATGAAAAATATTTTTAAAAACACAAAGATTGCCTTGGGAGGTCTAAGTGCTGTTTCCTTGGAGATGTCCAAATGGAATCTCAGTGACTGTGCGGTGAGTTAGGGTAAGAAAGTTTTAATTTATTTTTTCCACTTTAAATATATAATGCAATAATTCCATGCAAGAGTTACTATAAGGAAATACATTATCAGTCACTCTATCTAATTTAAAGACACAGCAAACAGTCTTTCATTGCACTAAGAAAGGCTACCCTTGGCTACGAGGAAAAAACTGCAACCGAATGTGTGGCTGCACACTGAAATGATCTCCCACTGGAAATGCGGGATTACCACAGCAGAGGTTTTTAAAAGGATATTGTCACCTTGTTGGAGTGGTTTAGGTAAAATATGGCTTGGAAGCAAGGAATGAGACTAGTTGAACTTTATACATTTACTCCCCCTCTACAACAGAAATAGCTGCTAAATATTTTCCCTTTGCATGTACGCAGTAGATGGACTCCCCCTCCCCAGATATTCTAAGCCACTTTTTCCTTTTCTCATAACCAAAAATAGACTCGTTTTCATGAGCAAATCACTTAACATCACTTCTATCAAATGGCAAACCTAGGATGACTTGTTCCGATTCTGTGCCCTGAAGTGTTGGCCTGTTTGGCTACCTTCCAAGAGCTATATTAGGAAAATACTTTCCCTTCAGTCACAGTTTAAAATGGAACTATGTGTGTAAATAGACAGATACATTGGTTCTTACATATTTATTTGCTAATTGTTCCAATTTTACTAAAAGCTCAATAATAGAAATGATACTTATAAAAAAATTGATTCCTGATACTTTCTATTAATACAACACTAATCTAAACAGAAGAGTTGATAGATGAAGATTATTATCTTAACTATTTTCCATGCTTAACTTACAGTCCCATATTTCTTGTTCTCATTCCAGAGGTTGTTAAGCAATAGTTCTTAGCAGAAAAAGCAAGAGAGGACAAGTAATTATTAAACTGATTTAGTCAGACTTTTTCTTTTTGCAATGTGGGAAAGTCTGCTCAAGTTTCTGAGGAACTTCATTAAAACTCTGCAAATCCGATTCCATTCCACCAACAACTTGCCCAATTTAGAGTATAAACAGCCTAAAAAAGGCAGTAAGTCAGGTGAAAACACAGCAGCTCTTCATATCTCCCACTAAGACTACTGAAATTGAAACCTACTACTAAATTAAGAAATCATAACCATTTATTTGTTATCACCTTGGTGGAACCATAAGACAGTTTGTAAGATCCCTTTGAAGATGATTTCCTAATTCTGAGGGTGCGCCAAGCTTATTTCTTTACGCATAATGAAGATAAACTTTCTTGGGCAAGTCACTGGCTACCGTTGCTCATTTTTCCTTCAGAAACTTAGAGCTAGGTAGGATGCTTCGATGTGAACATGAAGAACCTTCTTGTAACTAGAAAGCAACCAGACAGAAGATGCTCTTTAGTGATGTTTGAAATCACATAAGAGAAAGAAAAAGAAATATGTAATTACACTGTGTTATCATCACCTACTCAATTACCTTTATTAGAACTCGTGTGTGTGTTCAAATTACTGTCTAGTATCACTTCCTTTCAGCCTAATGGACCTCTGTTCGTATTTCTTGTGAGGCAGATCTGCTGCCAATGGATTCTGTTTTTATTTACTTGACAATATTTTTATGTCACCTTTACTTTTTATTTTTTTAATATGTTATTGATTATGCTATTACAGTTGTCCCATTACCCTCCTGCATTCCCCTCCACCCTGCACACCCTCTCCCACCCACATTCCCCTCTTTAGTTCATGTCTATGTGTCATAAATTCTTTAGTTTCTACATTTCCCATACTATTCTTGCCCTCCCCCTGTCTATTTTCTACCTACCATCTATGCTACTTATTCTCTGTACCTTCCCCCCCCCCTCCTCCTCCCACTCCCCTGTTGCTAACCCTCCATGTGATCTCCATTTCTGTGGTTCTGTTCCTGTTCTAGTTGGTTGCTTAGTTTGTTTTTGTTTTAGGGATGGTTGTTAATAATTGTGAGTTTGCTGTCACTTTACTATACATGTTTTTTATCTTCTTTTTCTTAGATAAGTCCCTTTAACATTTCATAAAATAAGAGTTTGGTGATGATGAACTCCTTTAACTTGACCTTGTCTGAGAAGCACTTAATCTGCCCTTCCATTCTGAATGAAAGCTTTGCTGGAGGGAGTAATCTTGGATATAGGTCCTTGCCTTTCATGACTTGGAATACTTCTTTCCAGTCCCTTCTTGCCTGCAAGGTCTCTTTTGAGAAATCAGTTGACAGTCTGATGGGAACTCCTTTGTAGGTTACAGTCTCCTTATCTCTTGCTGCTTCTAGAATTCTCTCCTTTATTTTAATCTTGGCTAATGTAATTATGATGTGCTTTGGTGTGTTCCTCCTTGGGTCCAACTTCTTTGGGACTCTCTGAGCTTCCTGGACTTCCTGGAAGTCAGTTTCCTTTGCCATATTGGGGAAGTTCTCCTTTATTATTTGTTCAAATAACTTTTCCATTTGTTGCACTTCCTTTTCCCCTTCTGGTACCCCTATAATTCAGATGTTGGAATGTTTAAAGATGTCCTGGAGGTTCCTAAGCCTCTAATTTTTTTGAATTCTTGTTTCTTCATTCTTTTCTGTTTGGTTCTTTCTTTCTTCCCTCTGGTTTACTTCATTGATTTGAGTCCCAGTTTTCTTCCCGTCACTATTGGTTCCCTATGCATTTTCCTTCGTTTCTCTTATCGTAGCCTTCATTTTTTCATCTAATTTGTGACCAAATTCAACCAATTCTGTGAGCATCCTGATCATCAGTGCTTTGAACTGTGCATCTGAGAGGTTGGCTATCTCTTGGTCACTCCGTTGTATTTGCTCTGGAACTTTGAGCTGTTCTTCCGTTTGGACCTTTTTTTTTTTTTTTTTTGTCTTGTCAGACCTGCTACATATGAGGAGCAGAGCCTTAGGTGTTCACCAGGGCAGGGCAACCCAGCCACTGGGTTGTGACGCTATGTGTGGGGGCGGAGTCCGAGAGGGAACAATGGCGCTTGTTACGCTGTCAGACTTCAGATCCTTCTGCCACTCCCTCCAAGCAAACTGTGCCTTTCTGGTGCTAATTCCGGGGTGGGTGGGCTTGTGCACATTCTAGGACCCCATGGGTCTCTCCACCGAACTCTCCTGTGAGGCTGGGAGTCTCTCCCTGAGCCGCAGCCTCCCACAGGTGTTTTCAATCAGTGCCCCTAGGCTCTATTTCCCGGCGCTGGGACCCTAGTTTGCGCGCAGTGCCTCGCTTCACAATCGCCGCCTCGCTGGGTCTGCTGGTTGCCACCCCCGAGCCCAGGGTCTGCCAAGTGCCATCTGCACTCCCAGGGTCCACCCGCTGCAGTCTTGCACACCCGGGATGCCTTACGCGCCCGGTGCCACTGCTTTTTGTGCTGAGACCCCTATCCACCCAGCTGCCCGAGTCCACCCCTCCTACCGGTCTGGATGAAGGTGTCTATTTTAACTCCTTGGTTGTCCAACTTCTATACAGGTCAATTTTCTATCAGTTCTGGTTGTTATTCTGTTTCTAAATTGTTGTTGTCCCTATCTTGGTTGTGCGAGGAAGCAATGTGTCTACCTACGCCTCCATTTTGGCCGGAAGTCCCACTTTTTAAATATAGCTCTGCAGGACATAGAATTCTTTCAGCACTTTAATTTTTCTTCTCACTGCCTCCTGGCCTCCACTGTTTCCGATGAGAAGTCAGCTGCCAATCTTACTGGGGTTCTCTGATACTGTTCTTAGCAAGTCAGTTCTCCCTGGCTGCTTTCCAGATTTCCTCTCCATCTTTCAGATTGTGATTGTCATATGCCTGGGTGTGATCTCTTTGTGTTTATCCGAACTGGAGTTTAAGTATTTTGGGGCATGTACATTAGTGGTTTTCATCAAATCTGGTTAAGTTGTCAGCCATTACAACTTTGAACATTTTTTCAGCCCCTTCTACTTCCGGTATTCCTTAATGGTGGTACACTTAATGGTGGCCTAAATGGTAGTGGTATACAAATATCTTTTCAAGTCCATGCTTACAATTCTTTTGGGTATATTCGCAGCAGTGGGACTTCTGGGTAATATGGTCATTGGTTTTAATTTTTTGAGGGACCCCCATACTGTTTTGCACAGTGACTAAACCATTTTACATTCCCACCAGCAGTACACAAAGATGCCAATTTTTCCATATCCTTGCCGACATGTTTTTTTCTCTTTTATTTTGAACGAGTAGCCATCCTAATGGTGTGACATGATATCTCGTTGTGGTTTCAATTTGCCTTTCCCTACTAATTAGTGATGACGAGCTTCTTTTCATGTGCTTGTTGGCCATGTGTATAATTAGTGATGATGAGCATATTTTTATATGCTTGTTGGCTATGTGTATACCTTCTTTGGAGAAATGTCTATTCAAGTCCCTTGCCCAATTTTTAATAAAGTTGTTTATTTTTTGCTGTTGAGTTCTAGGAGTTCTTTATATGTATATTCTGGAATATTAACCCCTCATCAGATACATGATTTGCAAATATTCCTTCCCATTTTGTAGGTACCTTTTCATTCCATTGATTTTTCCCTTTGATGTACAGAAGCTTTTACTTTTGATACCATTCAATTTATCTATTTTACTTTTGTTGTTTGTGCTTTTGGGGTTCTGTCTGCATTTGGTTCTTTTTTTATCATTTCTATTTCTTTAAAGATAGACTCTATTTGATGAGTCACCAACACTACATCTTCCTTTAATTCAAGAATGATTTCTTCTAAGTCTTTGAACATATTTATAATAGCTGCTTTGAAGTCTTTGTCTTTTAAATTCCATATAAGGGTCCCCTCAAAAGCAGTTTCCACTGTCTGCTTCATTTCTCCCGTGTAGGCACCACACTTTCCAGTTTCTTTACCTGACTCAAAATTTTCTGTTGAAAATTGGACATTTTAGGTAATATATTGTAGCAATTCTGTTACTGTGATTCCCGTCCCCCATCCCCAGAGATCTGTTGTTCTTGTTTGACTGTTTATGTGGCTGCACTGCTTCTGTGAGGCCCACTTTCCCCACCGTGGACAGCTGTTGAGGTCCCTTTCCATGGTTTCTTCTTCGTGTTTATAGTTTAGTCTGGCTTGCTAGGACCACAGAATAAGCCCTTACTGGTCAAAGATTGTACTTAATCCCTTGCTAGTTAGATTTTCACCCTTGACTGTGGTTGTGTGTGGTTCAGAGACTACTTTCACAGTTCAGGGAGTAAGGTCTACATATAAAGAGGCCGCGCTGGGGTAATCTTCGGGAGTTGGAATGATTATGTGTCCAGTCCGTGCTGGTGGTAGTAAAAAACCCTGAACATGTGTAAAAACTCATAGAGCTGCACAGCAGCAAAAGCGAATTTTACTATATGTAATTTTTTATAAGTGGTCAGGATTTGACTTTAAAAAAAGATACCTTTACATATGTATTGCATTTACATAGCTGCATCCAATTTGATCACTAAGTTCCTTTTGGAAAGATTTTATTTATTTATTTTTAGAGAGAAGGGAGGGAGAAAGAGAGGGAGACAAACATCGATGTGCATGTCTCTCCCACACCCCCAACTGGGGACCTGGCCCACAACCTAGGTATGTGCCTTGACTGGGAATCAAACCAGCAACCTCTTGGTTCACAGCCTGGCACTCAGTCCACTGAGCCACACCAGCCAGGGCTGATCACTGAGTTCTCTAGAAATATACTACTTAATGGAAAGATGGGGGGGGGGGAGCTTTCTTATTATAGTCTTGTTTACTGAGGGTCATTTCCTCTCAAAACACAATAAAGATTAAACTTTTTAAAAGGTGTAACATTCTAAGGCTGTACTTAAAAGCATCTTGCGAGATAGTCTGAAAGCTCAAACTCTTGCACCAGTTAGCCAAATTGTGAATAAAAAAAAAAAGTTCGTGAAGGTAATTAAAAGTGCTGCTTTTAGGGATAAGAAAATAAAACAGCCTTATTACTGGTAGAGAGAAAGTTTTAGTGGTTTGGATGGATGGATGGATCAAATCAGACACAACATTGCCTTAAATCCAAGCCTAACCCACGGCAAGACCCTGACTCTCTCCAACTCTGTGAAGGCTGAGAGAGGTGAGGATGCTGCAGAAGTGTGAAGGAGGCAGAAGTTGGTCAAGAGGTTCAAGGAAAGAAGACGTTTCCATAACATAATAGTGCAAGGTGAAGCAGCAAGTACTAATACAGAAGTTGCAGCAAGTTATCCAGATCTGGCTAAAATCATTAATGAGGGTGGCTACACACACAACAGGTTTTCAGTGTAAATGAAACAGCCTTATATTACAAGAAACCACACAGGACTTTCATAGCTAGAGAGACAGCAATGTATGGCTTCAAAGCTTAAGATCAGGCTGACTCTCTTGCTATGTATGGGCTAATTCAGCTGGTGACTTTAAGTTGAAGCTAGTGCTCACTTACCATTCCAAAAATTGTAGGGCTCTTAAGAATTATGCTAAATTTACACTGTCTGCGCTCTATAAATGGAATGACAAAGCCTGGATAACAGCACATCCTGTTTACAACATGGTTTACTAAACATTTTAAGCCCACTACTGAGACCTACTTCTCAGAAAAAAAAAAGGTTCCTTTCAAATTATTATTCATAATTGACATGCACCCAAGACCTCTGATGGAGATATACAATGAGATTAATGTTGTTTTCATGCCTGCTAACACAACATCCATTCTTCAACCCACAGGTCAGGAAGTAATTTTGACTTTCAAGTCTTATTAAAGAAATATATTTAGCAAGGAGCTGCCACAGATAGTGATTCCTCTGGTGGACCTGAGCAAAGTAAACTGAAAACCTTCTGGAAAGGATTCGCCGTTCTAGATGCTATTAAGAACACCTGGGATTCATGGGAAGAGGTCAAAATATCAACATTAATGGGAGTTGATTCTGACCCGTACTGGATGCCTTTGAGGCGTTTAAGACTTCAGTGGAGGAACTGACTGCAACTGTGGTGGACACAGCAGGAGAACTAGAATCAGACGTGGAATGTGAAGATGCCGCCACACTGCTGTGGTACTACGCATGAGGAGCTGCTTCTTACAGGTAAGGAAAGAAAGTGGTTTCTTGAGACAGAATCTACTCCCAGTGAAAATGCTGAGACAATTATTGAAAGGATAACAAAGGATTTAGAGTGTTATGTAAACTTAGTTGGTAAAGCAGCAGCAAGGTCTGAGAGAACTGACTCCAATTTTGAAAGATGTTCTACTGTGGGTAAAATGCTACCAACAATTACATGCTACAGAGAAACAATTCGTGAAATGAAGAGTCACTGATGTGGCAGGCTTTGATGTTGTTTCATTTGGAGAGATTGTCACAGCCACCCCAACCTTTCAGCAGCTGCCACCCAGACCAGTCAGCAGCCAACACTGAAGCAAGACCCTCCACAGCAAAAAGACTATGACTCACTAAAAGCTCAGATAGCATTTTTAGCAATAGAGTATTTTTAATTAAGGCATGTACATTGTTCTTCTAGACATAATTCTATTGCACACTTAAAAGACTACAGTGTAGTGTAAGCGTAACTTTTACATGCACTGAGAAACCAAAAAATCCATGTGGCTCACTTTATTGCAATATTAGCTTTATTATGGTGACCTGGAACGGAACCCACAGTATATCCGAGATATGCCTGAGCTTAACCAAAAGAAGTTTCTTCTAGATCGAGCTTCAAGTCATTTTTCTTCAAGTAAACATTTTAAACGTATTCAATTGTTACTGACAAGTCGCACGGAGCCTGAAGACACTATGACTTAAAGATCAGGGGGAGAATCAAATGAAAGTAAACAAAAGTAGAGATGGCAAAAATCAGGCCTGACAGAAAGAGGTGTGTGGTTAGATGCGCTGCCCTCCAAGTCCCCAGGGATACTTAACTCTGCACAGGAGGCTGAGTCAGAAAGTGACAGGACATCACAAAAATTCTCTCTTCCTGCTCCAGCCACCACTTTAATTTCAAGTCAAGTCTAAAGCCATCACTCTTTAAAGAAAAACAAAACCTTATAATATATGAGCTCATTTCTAACTCCTAACCACTTCACAATGTTGAACACATTCATATCCTCTTACTTTTGCTTTTAGTCTTCAAGTAAAGGCAAAAGCAAAACAAAACAAAAAAAAAAACAAATGAGCAAACAAACAAAAAACAAAATGGAATAAACTCAGTCCATATTCTTAAGCTGAGATTTATTTTCCTTTGACCCTTACAAAAGTCACCCTTTTCCCTGAAAGTCACCATTTGCCTGCCCTTTCCAACTCAGTCTATAGTCTCAGGAAATATTTTTATCCGCTCTATCTCTTTTCCAAAGAGGTTGTCTTTCCATTCATCTTGCATAACATTCTATTAAGCAAACTGTAACCACCTAGGTATTTATTCCATCTCGATGTGGCGTGGGCATTTCTCAGATCTGCGCTCGCACCGTGCAGTAGGGCTCTGTGACTCACCAAGGCTGAAATCGCTTGGCAGCTCTGACATGCTGATGTGGCTACCACAGTTCTCACCAGGAACATTACTCTATCCGTAGAATATTTGACTATTGGGGTTGAATGGTTCACCCACATCTTTTCCCCCTCCCTCACCCAAAGAAAATAAAGAGAAACCCATGTGGTATGTGTCTTTACTTCTATAAGGAGCCTATAGTGCTGAAAGGAGTTACATGATCAGTCTTATAATACAACTGCAGGAGAAAGAGGATGGTAAAGAAAGAAAAGATGAAAAGAACACTCCTTGTAAGGATGAAAAATGGTAAGAAAGAAACTTGAAAAACCAGTTTTATTAGTTCTAAGTATTCTGGGAAATACTCTTCTATAAGAGTAACCAAGATTCTGAACCAAAGGCTAGGCCAAAATATGATAGGTAGTGCATGATGGTGTATTCCATTTGATTTCTCAAGGCACTTTGGCTTTAAAATAAGTTTAATGCATCAGTCCTACTAAAAGTAGGTTCCATTCAGTCTCAATCTAAATCTCTATCGCCAAGCAAACCTGGTGACAGACTCCACTCATTCAGGCCTAAACTCAGTAAACATGCTTCAAAGAGACACCCTTTCAACAACCATCAAAGCACTTTCACCTGTCACCATACAAAGTGGGCTGAAAGGGAAGCCTACTGTTTTTGCTCAAGATTTTCCTCAAATCAACTGATACCAGTACCAAAACAGTTACCCAAAATAACCTTCAGATTAAGTCCACAAGGACATCCTAGCGGCACTGAGCTATCACTCCTAGTAAACAATGGTGAGAAACACTTTGACACTTCAAAAACAAGTGCCTTGGAAACACTAGCTAGGAGGCCCTGTTCTTTTCATCATCCCTCATCACCATCACTCAAAGTATTATCTGAGCTCTATGTATATGGGTCCACCATTCACTACTTTATATCTGAGATCTAGAACGATACTCAAAAATTTAAATGGATAATCCTAACGCCAGTAGTATTATTTTAATGACTTAAAACAGGCTGAATTTCCCGGCTCCCTTCCTTTGCTCTCCAAATAATACTACACCTGAGATCCTGGCTGACTTGGGATCAGATGAGAGTTCACTGAACATCCAGGACAGTAAGTAGTGAAAGCAGGCCCTTGCTGAATGTCTTCCCCACGGCAGAATTCATGGAATTAACTGTTACCAGTAACTTGTGGGACTCTTCTGAAGAGCCTCAATCTCCAGTCTCTCTGTTAAAAGTAAACCAACTTTTATTATAAAAATAATATGCATGCATATAAAACTTGGGTAAACACAGAAAAGTAGAAAGTAAAAGAAGGAAGGTGCTCCTGGCCTCCGACCGCGATGCAGCCACTGTTTCTGCGCACATTTTGTGTGAACTAGTTTTATCCATTGAGGTAGGTGTTACTCGCATCAACCACTGACGGGATACTGCCAAATTAAATATAAAAGTCAAAACAATGAATTACAATACTTTTCTAACAAAGGTGTTTCATTATCACCTAAGGAATACATGCTCATGGGAGAAAGAAATCTGAAACAGGTGATCAAAAAGACAGGGTGTCACCTCATCTACTAGTGGTAACTGCTGCTTACATTTGGTGCACAGCATTCTTTTCCCATGTCCATATAAGTGACACCTTTAAAAAAATGAATGCAAGCCATTAAGCCATTAAAAAAAATGCCTTCCATTAAAAAAATGGGGACACACACACATTTTGTAAACTGCTAGTTTTACTCAAATTAGATCTATCATGATTTTAAATGGCTGGGTGATGTTGCATTACATGGCTACACCATAAATTATTTAACTAGTGCCTTATTAGGTTGTTTGTGGGGATATTTTATTGAATTATTAGGTCAGTAATTATTGAGTAGTCTCATAATAAGCAAAGGAGGTTTTTTCCTCCTTCTCTTCAAGTTTAATTTTCTTGACTGAACAACTATGATGAGAAAAAATTTATCCCAAAGTACTTAACCACTCTCCTTTAAAATGACACCTATGTGGACTAGATATGAGATTGATTTTAGAAACAAAATTACTTTTTCCAGGGCTATATACAGAAAAGAATAAGTATTTAGCAATTTCTCTTAATATAGAACTAAAAATCACCTCTACTTACTATCATTAAGACCCAAATCAATCAACCATTTGGAACTTTCCCTATTGGATATAAAGTTATGGAGAAATTGCAGGTTTCCAAGAAAATATCTTACAGTCAGAGCCTAATTCGGGGCGTTGAAAACCAGCTCCCTCCACCCTCCGGACAAGTGAGACATCTACCTCATCGGCATGCAGCCGCCGCACCCTGGGGCCGGTGTCCTCCGTGTGCAGATGCCAGAGGAGAAACAGCGGTGCACGCAGCTCACTGTCTGCGAGGTCAGTTTTTCAACCACAACAAGGCCCGCATATTGTGCAACAGCATCGGTGTACACACTTGCCACCTTTATCCCTCTATCTCCCATTACAAGGCAAACTAGTGTTGGAGCCAGACTGTCCTCACTTGTCTTTTCTCACTTCAAGGAATTCTTAATACTCTGCAAACACATAATTAACTACAGCTATAAAAGCCAAGGATTCTGCGTATCCCATTTTTCAGCACTAAAATATGAGGGCCACAGGCCCTGGCCAAGGCAGAGCACGTCCAGAATGGAGACTGCAGTGTGCCACTTGAGGGATACTTTTTAAGCGGCACTGGCAAAACATGTCCTCAGAGAACCCTTTCCTCATTATGATCACAAAGAGCTTTTATTGTACTAAATGCTATACAAAGTATAACAAATAGACACACTCGCAGTACTTTGTGTTTTCAACCCAAGGCAGTTCTGTCAAGCAAAAGCATAAAGTAAAAATCTACAAAGAACAAAGACGTAACTAAATTAAGACGCACTTACATCAGGTGCAAAACAGTGGCGGGGGTAGAAGGTTGAGGACAATTAGAGGGACTCCTAGGAATAACTATTTTGGCTGGCAAGGGCAAGAACTGCCAACTTCCTGACTCTAGATAATTAATTACATGGGGGAGGGCATTCTATGTGGCCTTGGACATTTCAACTGAATAACCACTTATTCGTATTAAGTGCCTACTAATCATTGGCTGTTTCCCTGCAGACACAAAAATGTCAAGATGAACGAGGTCCCTACCCTCGGCCTCTAAGGGAGAGCCACCAACCCCTCATCCGGTACTTGCATTCTCTTTTGGCCCTCCCACTTTGCCCCTCCTTCCAGGGTGCCCCCAAGGCAGGGATAAGGAATGCCATTCCTGCAGGTGTTGAAGACAGCAGACCACCCCCAACTTGTCCTCCTCTGGAGACGACAGAGTTGGGAAAATGGGGTAGTCCACCTTTCCCTACAGCCACCTCTCTTGTGAAATGGGCTTCATGAGGACAGCAACTGATCTGGCCAGGCCTGTGTTGTGGCACGACCTGACTACGGGCTGCTCGGTGTGACCTCTGCCCTAATTTCCCTTCAGAGGGCTCTGGACAGTCACGTGGGGGAAGAGGGTGTCTATTAGATAACACTGTGATAAGTAGGATACACCTGAAAACACCACACTACTACTATCTATCGAGTTATCTCATCTGATCCTCATTTGAAGTGGGCACTGCCTGAGCGACCAAGTTCAGAAAAGTAATTGCAAAAGTTTCCTCGTTGATTATTAATCTCCTGTGAGTGCCAGAGGAGACCCAGAGCAAAGTGAGAGCAAGAAAGGACGCTGAGAGGTCATCTATCTCCTGACTTCAGAGAGAATACTGAAAACTCGGCAAACAAATGCCCATTTTTAGATGACTTCAGGAAAAAAGTGTACATTTTCCGGTGTCCAAATTCTCCATGTTATAATACCCTTTTTTATATCTCATCTAGTGGTCCTCAAACTTCAGTGTGTGTCAGAATCACGGGGGGAGGGGCTTGTTAAAACACAAACTGCTGCCCCTCCCCACCTTCTGAATCAGTAGGTGGTGGGCAGGGCCTGCGCGTGCGCATTTCTCGCAAGTTTCCAGGTGCTGCTGATGCTGAGGGTGCCAGGACTGCACTGAGAGGACGCCGGTTCTGACCCAACCCCTACTGGACTGAACCTTGACATCCTCAATGGAAACAGACACCACCAGTTGGTACTGAGGCATACACATACTTGAATAACAATTCAAGAGTCCCCCAGCCATTTTTCTCCCTCCAGGCTAAATAATAGAAGTTCCCTAACATCTTATTATGGGTATCGTTTTTTTCAACCCTTTAATCATTTTTTGAGGTTCTTTGTTGCACCCTCTCCAAGTCTCTTTCAGTTGTGGAGACATGAACTGGACCCAGATCCTTAGTCAGAGGCTGGCTGAGGCTGAGGACAAAGGGGAAAATGACTCACGGATCCACACAGTGTGCTCCTGTTAGTCTCCCGTCCTAAGCTTGCCTTCCTGGCTCCCTTCTGATTCATGTTCTTCTGAGTCCTTTATGAGCTGCAGCAACGCTCAGCTGACCTTCGTAATGCCTTTCTTCTCTGATGCTCAAAGCACATCTCCAACTTAACAGCCGGCTTAGCAGCCCAAACCAGTACAGAGCCAAGTCACTGATTCTACTGCCTATCAATTCAGGAGGGGAGAGAAAGTCTGGAACCCAAATTCAGATTTCTATCCAAATATTGTTATATGGAGATGGACACTTCTTAAGTTTATTGGGCTTTGTAAGATCGCAAGTTTACTTCCTCCACATAGTAATAACAGGTGTAGGTGGAACTACTGAGCCTCCTTCCCTTTGCGGGTTCACTGTAGTGGGGGAACTGGGAGTTGTGGGTAAGGCTGCTGGAGTCATCTTCTCACTTCCATCACCTGGAAGCTGCTGAGAGATGGGTGGGGAGGGGCGGCTAGGAGCAGCACCCCAGGTGGCAGTGCAGCCTGTCCTAACACTACTGGGCAGAGGCCCAGGTGAAATGAGAGCTGGCTCACATGCTGCCTCTGACCCTCCCCACACCATCTCGTTCTCTTCTTCATTCCCAGATTCCTTCTTCTGCCATGGCACTCGGTGTGTGTGTCAAGGGCCCATCCTTTGTGTGCTGCCTAATTCTAGCATGTGAGTTCTCTGAGAGTAGGAACTCTGCTTTCTTTGTGCATTGTACGTGCTCTGGGGGCACTTCACACGTGCTAGATAATGACAACAGACCCAGTATTTCCAGGAGAGATCAGCATTCCGGCCAACTGGCAGATCCTGCCACAGTTTCCTTGCAGAGAAAACCAGCAAAGCTGAAGGCACCCCTCTTGCTCACTGTTCTTTTATTTTACATAAAACAGTTGGAACTCAATATAGTGGAAGTCAATTCCTACAAAATTTCCTTTTGAAAGAGAACATTTCTAGGGATGCGATCAATGAACATTTGCATTCGGCTCCAAAACAAAGGGAACCTGTTAGATAAGGTAAGTTTCCATATAGCTTTGCAGACAAAGTACCCATTAAAAACCTCACGTTAATGAAGGAGACCGGGAGAAAAGACTGCTCTTTGTCTCCCCCCAAAATCACTCCAAGCTTCAGAGCAGAAGTCTTGTCTTTGGAATAAAGTAACAGTAAAATAACTCCACTGCAGCCAGGAGCTACTCTGTCAGAGCCTCTGGGTCTGTGACTATTTTAAGAGGTGGAAGATTGGGAGGAGAGGACAGGCCCCCGGTGAGTGAAAGCCGCTTAACCAGGACTGGAGGAGACACTGGCACGGAGCTAACGGCAGTGAGGATGACGGCGACAGAAGGTGCAGGCGTGCACGGCGCGTGGCTGCAGCTACAGGCCCCTGGACATATTTCCCCAGGCCACAAAGCCGCCTGTGTTTCTCCACATCTGGACCCCCATTTGCAACTCTGAGTTGAGCTCATTGTGATCTGTCATGACCAAGGTCATAACTAGTCAACAGAGCGTCTACTCACGAGGGCACCATGGCCACTGTCACTACATCAGGCACATAGGACAAGAAGAAGCCAAGAGAATCAGAGCACCAGCAAACATGAGAAATTCCAACACTGGAACTTGCATAATAAAAATGATCTTTTTTATTCACCTGTATCACTCTTTCACAACCCATAAATCATAAAGACAAACACTCTGAAAGCATTTACGAGCCTTTTTAGAAACTCTTAAAAGAACACATGCTTCCTAGTAGTAAAAACACCTCAACTTGCTGTTTAATTAATAGTCTACCTTTAAAAACATTCCATTGAGATTCCGATGGAGCCTTAACAACTAAAAGGAGAGTAAGAATGGTTACTTTCTTTGAATAAAAGTATATATTATGGAGCATATAATGGAACAAGGTCTTTTTTACTGCTGAAGATGATATTACACACTTTTCTGTTATAATTACAATTAATTAATCTGGACTGCAAATTTCTCTTTTGCTCAATAAAAAACTTAAGAGTAAAAAAAGCTCCTTTCCAAAAATAGTCTGAGAACTCAGTTCTATTTTTCCTTCTTACATTCTTTTCGTACTAAATGTGCCACTGAAACACTTCCTTTCATTGTTGACACCTTAGGTCATTCGTATTTAAAATCGGACAATACATAATAACAAAATAGTCTTTAAATAAAGCTTTCAAAATGGAAAATGGCATTTGAGGGCAAGCCTCCCCCCGGCTCGTCCAGATGACGGAGACAGGGGACGCCTGTCAAGTAGCTACTTACTACACAGCCTGTTGGAAGTGTCTCATCAAAACCAATATTCCCAGAAGGGATACAACTGACACATTAATTGATAAAGAAATTCCTGCCTGGTTCTCTGTAATAAGCAAGTTGTTTGGCATGAAGTCAGTGTACTCTGAATTAAAACACTTCAAACTAAGCAAGGTGATTCAGATTTCATTAAAAATATTCAAAATTAAAATCTTTAGTTTTCTTTAGTCCAAATTTAAGTTGGCAATGACTTGTTAAATTAAGAGCAGTTAAAATTGGAGAACTTCGTGGCCCTTGGTTAGTTTTGGTAACTAACTCAAACTTCCAGAGGATGCTTTCAATTACTTTCTAAAGCCTTCCTCCTAAAAGTATTTTATTTTTTCAAGTGCTTCTCCTTACAAATATATGGATCTATCATTAAGCGCAAAGCCCTCCTTAAAAAAATAAAAACTGTCCATCTATACATTTTACAAAATCACATTTGACACTCCCATCGTGTCTCCAGCACAAGCCTGCAAGTTCAGGGTAAGTCTAACACAGCAGGATTCCTTTCGATGTTTTTTAATATATATGAGTTATGTTACCACAGAAAATAAAGCTCAATGACACAACCATTTCCAAAACTGAATATTTTAACAGATAAAATAAATGATAACCTACAGGTTGCCTTGCAAAGATAAAATCAGTAAGAATCAAACACTTTCTCTCGGGAAAGCTGAATAAAGCAGGTTTCCAGCAGTGTGAAAGACTTAAAGAAAAACCTCTGGCCACCATTCTTAGAATCCTCTAAAGCACTCACCCCAAAGTTTCCAGTTTTCCCGAGAGATTAAAAAAACGACTACAATAGTAACATTAAGAAGATTTAAGGAGAAAAGAACAAAGAGAAATCTGAACATTCACCCAGTACTTACAAGCACTTCCAAAGGAAATCTGAGCCACAATTCTTCAGAAGACTGCTCTCCCGATCAAGAACACACTCTGAAGTCTAAAATAGATATCCTATCACGTTAGAAGTCACATTTCAGCCTAGTAACTTCTACTTGGGTAAACAGTTTTACAACTCGCAGAACAAACCCTGGCTAAAATTAACTGCACCCCAGCGGCAGGCAGGAACTCGCTGATCTGCATCGTGTGTGTCGGGATTTATTCACTAGGACGACATTGGTGTCCTCTGGATGGGAAATTTGGCCAAGGGGCGTGCTCTGGGGAACAATACGCAGCATCATGATTATGCTAATTATGGAATTCGGTCCCATGACACTAACTTCTTTTAAGTTGCTTTTGCAAGTACTGACAAAGAGGAAAAGTAAGCTCTTGTTCACAACAGGCATTCACTTGATTTTTTAAGCACATTCAAACCAGACAGAACTTCGGCAACAAGGTGGCAGTGCTGTATGCTCTTCACAAGCAAAAGCCTAGTGAAAGGACATTCACTGGGATTATTTAAACAGTGCGGCTGGATGTGGTACTGTGTGAAATTCAATGGCCAGCAAATACACATTCCAATAAGCCTATCAACAAGTCGCCTGAATGAAAGCTCTTTTTCCTTGCTATCTAATGAACTAGTTTCACTTACTTGCTTTTTTGGCTTTGTCTCCTGTACCTCCCAAGGAGTTGCTAGGAGGACCCAGGTTCACTAATAAATTACAACTGAGAACAAACATCTCAAATATTTGCAAAAGGCATCGAAGCATTCTGAAGTGTATTTAACTGCCTGGATGGCTTAACTCATTAACTGTCCCTAAAGATGACTGATCATTGATCTACAAAGCATGCTGAAGCTCAAATTAACAGCCAAAGACCTCAAGTATACAGCTGATGTGGAAAAGAAAATTAGAAGTAACATGGAACTTTCTTTAAAAAGTAGAGAAACTCCTTTACTAAGTACCATTTATACCGAAGACACGGAGCTGCTTAGTCCCTACTCCAGGTGGTCCAGGCTCGTTTGCTTTAGACGTTTAAGTCCAGATGACATGCTTGGCTCTTCCTTCCTGGACACCTCAGGGAAAACATCCAAACCGTGTTACAACTACCAACCAACTCTCCACACAGCTCTGGAAAATGTCAATTTCCCTTAAAAAAAAAAACAACCAAAAAAAAAAAAACAGATGGGCAAACAGGGAAATTCAATCAATGACTTGTCCAAGCCTTCTTGCTGAACCAACACAGGACTCCCACTCCCTCCTAAGCTCCCTCTGATACCTCGTCCATATTAACCATTTAGCTATAATCCTACACATCTTTTCGGAACTGTTTGTTTTCCTAATTTTAAAATGTCATGTCAGTTTAGGCTTTAAGAGATTTATTCTACTCAACTCCCAAATTCCAGGTCTGAGTCCCAGGGGCTCAGTCCTTAACTCACAATCGCAGGCAGGTGTCCTGCGACATGGGCATGACCATGTCCTTGAGAAGCACTGAGGCACGCACACCCGGGGTGGCAAACGAAGCACTCTTCAATGGCACGAGCTGGTAACCACCACCACAGTCCCCCTCCTGTCTATTTACAAAAACTGCTAGCTGCTAGTCTGGGGTTCCACCCCTACTGCCCAATCTTAGGCAGCTGTAGCCAGCAGCCACCCCACCCTCACTGGATAGTAGCTGGGGCACCTACCACCACCCCAACTCCAAGTCACCAGAGGTGGGCATTTCCCACGCGGGCGAAAAGCTGGCACTTATCATATATGGCTGACCTCTGGTTAATATAATTAATTCTCAGTGATCCACAGCAAACTTAGTCTGGAATTCTGAAAGCCAAAAGAGGATGCTATGAAGCTATTTCAGACACAAGTACCCTTATCCTATTATGTCATAGTTCAGTAGAAGACTTTCTAAGCCAAAACATTATTTCTCCCCTAAACCAGAAAGAAAAGGCAAAGACACCAACTTTATTCCTACATCAGACTTTTCAGCAGAGAGAACAGTGTGATCGGCCTACACCGATCACACTGAAGGCAGGGCAGGCGGGCACTTTTCCAGTCCCTCACGTGTTCATGCTGAGAATGACTCCGCCGCTTCTCTCAACACTGGCCACACCTGTTCCAAGATGCAAACGCCAAAACATTCCAAAGAAAATAGTGTATCCTCCAATTGACATTAGTCACCCTGCTGCTTCCTTTTCATTAGTGAAAATAACTTGAGTCAACTGCACTTTTGTTCCAGGCATGGTTATCACAGTAGGGGGAATCTATGTGCACCATTAAAAGCAAGATAAGTTCTTCCCATTGGTTCCCAGGAACTGGTGGTGGTAGGGGAGCGGAGAAGGGCAGCACTGTGCCATTGGAGGGTGGTCTCTATGGGGTCCTTAGCCCACCAGATCCATGAAATTAAAACAAAAAGAGACACAAGTGTTTTTATAAACTTGAGTTAATGAATTAACCTAGATATAGACCCTCTAGACCAGCTACATATATAATTTTAAATTTTCTAGTAGTTGCATTAAAAAAGCAAAAATAAACAAGTGAAATTAGTTTTAATAATATATTTTATTTAACTCACTATATCCAAGATACTGTCATTTCGGCATGTAATGAACAGCCATACCTGTTACGGTCATATCCCTTCTACCATCAATATAGTCCTTGCTGAAGATCAATTGGGATATTTGCTGAGTGAGGATTAAAGCTCCCTGCTTTTATATTTATAGCTCGAAGCCTCAAAAAAATAAAAATAGAAAGGGGATTCAAATGCTCAAGTATTTCAGAGAAATTGATGGTCTATATAAACTCTCTCTTTGAAAACTCTGTAGCACTGACAGCCTGATGAATCTTTCTCTATTTTATCACCTCCTGCTGTCAGTCTAAGATTGAGTCAGAATTTGGAGACACTGACTAAACACATGCACAAATTCTACACCTTGGTAGATGGTGCAGTGATAACTGCCCTTTGTTCCCACTTCCCTGCATCCACACCCCTGGGCAGTCCTTTCCCACCCTGACTGGGTTGGCTGGCACAACAACAGCAAAAGTAACCCAGAGACTTAAAAAGTGCAGGCTTACTGGGGCTTGCCTTCTCCTGTTGCACTTCGGAACCTTGAGACCACAGCATGAAACAGCCCTGGACGGCCTACCAAGGATGAGAAGACCACACGGAGTGGAGATACACCATGTGCTGCTGAGACCCCTACGCCAGCCCGCGAAAAGATTGCCTGACGTGAGGGCGGCCAGCCCAGACCACGCAGCCCCAGCCAAGGCGCCAGCTAACCACAGCAATCAGCCAGGCTAGCTCAAACCAGAAGAACCCCCTCGGTGACCTATAAAATTGTGAAACATGATAAATGTTTTTTTTCTAAGTTATTGGGGGGTTTGTTATGCAGCAAAAGCTCACTAATATCCACTCTTTGAAAAGTCTATTAATATTTCATTCCTTTACTTCCAAATGAAACTTTCTAAGACTAATCTTACTCTTAAAACTCACAATTCTATAAAAAATTACAATTCTGATTACTACATTTACTTTATCTGTCATATTACCTATTATGTTACTCTAAAATGGAGCAGTGATATGCTTATTATGAAGTTCCTAAAATATTAAGTGTTCTAGTTATTTCATCCTTTAGTTTGAAACAAATATAGGTGGCCTTCAATGCTACAACTACATATGCTAAGGAAATGACTTCTCCATCCTAGCCTTAAGAGTGATTACACTGACATGGTTCATAGCTACTCAGTCTATCAATACTCCCCAAATGGATTAAGAGTACCAAGGTATATGCACATGAACAGAGAAACCTAATTCAAAGAACAGACCATTTCTTCTTCAGCACTCATTTTCTTATAAGCTAAAAAGAAAGACATACATAGTAGCAAACTTCAAGACAGTTCTTTTTTTAAGACTTTAAGAATGAGTAATTCAACATAATTTTATAAAAATTTGTATCAGGACTATGAAAGTATTAATTTGGTTGTTCTAAGACTCATTTTAACAGAGTTGGTTTTTTAAAGTACCTTAGAATTCTAGTGGGAAATTTTACCCTGGCCATACATTCCTAATAGTCTTCCATTTAAGCAGCATTTGTTAAACTGTTGCTTCCTGCCATTATGAAACTCCCAAGCATTTGCAAAATTGTATGAATGGCACACTGCCCTTGACCATAGCAGAAAATGGTGTAAATGGCCGTTTTGCCTTCAACAGGCTCGTACCCTGACAGGAGATGTGACAGCGTACTCTATTTTCTATCCAAGGTTGGGACTGACTTAAGTTGTATGTGGATTTTCTACTCTGCAGCGGGTCAGTGGCCCCAACCTCCACATTGTTTAAGAGCCAACTGTATATGAACTCTGTATCATGAGAGAATAGTCAGTAAACATACCAAAGAGAAAAAATTCATTCCAGTAGAAATCTAAGAAGAGGTTTCCAGTTAAATCAATCAAGAAAGGCATCTTGGAGGAGGTGGCATGTGAATTGAGCCTTTGCATGCTGATGAGCTTTAGTAGCAAAAGGAGCGGAACATTATACAGAACTAGTAACATGAGCAAATATAGAGAAAAAGAGAAAATATAATATATATGTGGGGAATGGCCTGGATGCAGATTTCAGTTCTACCAATTAATAGCTGTTTTGACTACTAATAAAATTCCTTAATTTACCCAAATCTATGCTATAAAATAGCCAATCAGAGTATGGAATCTATAGCAAGACAGCCTCGGTTCACATTCTAGCTTCATCACTTAGTTGTTGACCCTGGGCAACTACTCCCTCTGTGCCTCAGTTTCATCATCTTTACAATGGGGATAATAACATGCATACTTCATAAGGTTACTCAAATATAAATGAGAGCAGTGCCTAGTGCCTAACATGTAAACATTTTGCTAAATAATTAGCTAAACTCAGGTTTATGCATGTGCAAGAAGGCAGAAAGACAGACGTGCATGAACACAGACATATAGATACAGCCATATCCCGCTGTCTCACCAAGGACAGCCCTGGTACGTAGTGGGTGCTGAATACATATTTAATTTTTTCCCCTTTGGTGTTCACAGAGAATTACACTAGGGCAAAGAGGTCAAACATGTTTTCATGTGCCCCAACATCAACCTTCACTCAGTTAAAAGAACAGAGACTGTACCTCCTCTGCTTTGAAACGGGGGTAACAGTTCTGCACTTGCTAGGCTTAAAACTGGCAGGCAGATGCAGCATGGCTGCCCGCTTCCGACAAAGGTGTACTACCGTCTCAGGCAATAAATACACCTTGAACGCAAAAATGAGCACAGGCTTATTAAGTATAATCTGAACTTCTGTAATTTATTAGTATTCAAGCTAATGTAAAACAAGAAACCTTAAATGTATACAATTTGAGATTTTAGGATAAAAAACCATTAGATTTAAAGCCACAGTGATTCAAAAGGTAGCTTAAAAAAAATCTTACTAATTCCAGTCTAATTTGGCTTCAAGTAGTTATATATCCAAACTAAAAATACTTTTAAATGTAATTGTATTACTTGAATTTATTAACAAAATGTTAAACTGAGGTCCCTCCATTTTGAAGATGAAAGTACTTATGACAGTTAACAGGCGATGCTAAGAAAACCAAAAAACTTCCAATAAACTGCTAAAAGCACTCGAAAATATTTTGCTATGTTGAAATACGTAAAATTTTCCTGCAGTCTTACACTATTTGTTTAAAAACCTCTTTTTCACAAAGACTGCAAAAGTAAATTTTACCCGTCACAAACCAAACTCCACCGCCCATTCTGCATCGGTGGTCAGACTCTGAACGAACGAGTCATTCTGAACTGCAATCATAAATGCCCGCTGCTCAGGGTACTCCGTCGAATTGTAGGGAAACTGTTAAGAAACCGGCAACAAGCTACTAACTTCCAAAATCTTTTGGTATTTTAGCACAAAATAGTAACTTGTTATTTCAATCCACACCACTCCACATGCAACGCTGTCAGTATGTTTGGGGTAAGGGTTACCCCACTTCTAACTTGAAAAGTTAGACTTTCTGAGGAGAAGAAGGCTGTAGGCGAGTATTTCACTAGAGCTCTAATGTTGGGTTCACTCAAATCCCACCCCACCAGCTACCAAAAATGAGTTAATGCACATGCAGCAATCAGAGCAGTACTTGGCAAGATTGTTTTAAATGTGTATTTAACTATATAAAATAATAGTGAGAGGGAATTCCTGGTGAATCACCTGTAAGGGGAAGTTACAGAATCTTTTGGGGGTTCTGGGTTTTAGGATCCCTTCTATCTTATTTCAGGCAGACAGGGTACCTGGTTCCAAGTCACACAGGGACAGCCCAAAAAAACCCCTTTTACTGTTAGTAACTTCGATTACATTCTCCTGGCTCCTGCTGTTCCTCTACCAGATCCCCAAGCACCTGTAAGACTTGTCTGAAGGGCAGACGCCCAAATGTGTGGTAGAACACAACACTTGGTACCAATTTACCAGAAAACCTGGGAAATCAAGAAATTATTCTTTAATTTTTAATAGTTTTGCTGCAAATGGGTATGGTCTGCTCACAATCAGATAAACCCAGAAGCGGTCACTTTCAGGTAAGCAGTTCAAAAATCAACCTCAAACTAAAAGATGGGAAAAAAGGATTCAAAACCTCACTTGGCTACAAGAATCCAGTTTGATGGCTAGTTTCTTAAAGGGGGCAGGGGAGAGTATAGCCTATTCTCTCTTTAAAAAAAAAGATTTTATTTATCTATTTCATGGACCCTGACCAGGAATTGAACCAGAAACCTTTTGGTTTGCAGGATGACACCCAACCCACTCAGCCACACTATCAGGGCTAGCCTATTCTCTTGATAAATGTACATGGTTGTACCTCTTAAGCACCAAGTATTCATTTCAAAAAGTGCTCCAATGAGTGCTCATTTTCAAAGTAGCAGAGATAAGCAAAAAAACAAACAAACAAACAAAAAAAACCAAACAACTCAGCTCCAAGAACTCTAATAGCCCAGTAATTACAATAATCCAAGAGGCCATTCTCAGGAACAGGAGAGACCAGCCCCTTTGCACAGGCCGGCCCTGGTCCACAAACAGAAGAGAACGGACAGTCCCAGGGAACCTGTGGTTGACTGCAGGCTGAAATAATAGAAAACTCTCCATTTTAGACTCAATGCTCCCACTGTAAGAGTTGGGTGTCTTCTTTCTGTTGACATATTTTAGTCTCTATTTTTTAAAATGATCTTAAAAATGACTAAAAATGGTTCAAATAGTTTTGTGAATTGAGATCCTTTCTTGTAAACCACATTTACACAAAGAGCTCTTGATAGATCTGGATTTCTTTAAGGCTTAAGAAAAAAAAAGCTCTTTTTAAATAAGATGAATGAAAGCGTAAAAGGATAGCACATTAAGAAATTCCAACTATCATCCTGATTTTGAATAAGAAAAACCTTGTCCTTACTATTCAAACTTGTAAGACACAAGATTATAAATTAAGCATCCAGGTAGACAAAGGGTATTCCATGTGTTCACACAGAGCATTATCACAACAAGGTACACCCAAGTCACGATATCAGACTAGTACTCCCTGCTTTCTCTGCATGTGTTAACCAAACTCTTCTAAGTGTGTGTGTGTGTGGGGGGCGCCCACAGTCAGTGTCCAGAAAAAATAATTACTCCAACCCCGAACTACATCTAAAAGAATCTCTCTGAGATCATTTACTAAAGTAATCTCTTTCAAACTCATCTTAAACTTAATTGTGGACACCGAGGAAAAGGGATGGATAAGCTACGATTCTTCAGAATGTGTTGGACAATCCTAAGGCACACTGTGGGGGAAAAAAAAGTATTAAAAATAGCCAAGAGAAGGGCCGGGCAGTAGCTAAAACACAAAGGCCAGGGGTGAGACCAAAATTAGAAACATACAATGTCTGGTGAACTGTCCATATAAGGGTATCTTTAAATCAGTAACTGAGTGAGGGTCATCCACCCCGCAAAGCAAACAGCTGCCATCGCCGTGAGGGTCGGTGCTCCATCTCCCAGAAATCTCTCGGAGCCTCGGGAGGCGCGCACGACCTGACGCTACCGTGTTCGGCGACGTTCACGAGTGTTCGGAGGTAGTTTCAAAACTGGTCCCAACTTTCCTCCATGTTCTTTGATCTCCCCTTTTTACAAAAGCACAAAAAAGCAGAGGCTAAGACTTCGGCTGAGCAGCCCTCACGGTATCTAGCATACCATATTCACTTACACACTGCCCGCCCCCCCAATGGATTTCCTGAGTTGGGGAGCAGAATGCTCTTTGTTCATTCTCATTCACTTACTCATTACACTGGCAGAGTTTCTTACCCTGGTGTCAAACAATAGAGAAATGAAATAAATCAGGGTCCTACCTTCTAGTTCAGGGTTGTGCAGAAGACAAATACTTAGAATGCAAGGTAAGGCTTGTAACAGAAGTGTGTAGAAAATTCAGGGTTGCAATTCTCTTTGGGGCTTGGGGAAGGTTTTGCCCTGGAAATGACCAGGCAGAGAAAGGGTGAAAGATATTTTAGGCAGAGTGAGCAGTACAGGAAAGAGCTCAGAGGCAAGAAACAACAGAGCATGTTCTGAAAATAGCAAAATAAAAGTATGTGTCCAGAGTGCAAGTAATGGGATCCGAATGGGAGAAGAGGTAGATTAGGCTGAAAAAGCAGACTGGCACTACTAGGCTGCTGAGAGCCTCAGGTGCCAGGCTAACGCATCGGTCCATTATCTTGCAGCCTCGAGGCTCTGGTGACACAGTAAAGTCTCTTGGGAAGCTTTATGATACAATACTGACGCCTGCTAGTTGTATCAATGAATTGGTCTAGGGTGGCACATCAATATTTTTAAAAAGGCTTCCCCGGTAATTCCAGCGTGTGGTCAGGGTGAGAACCTCTGCTATGGGTAACAGGGAGTCATCACAACTGTGTAAGTAAGATGATGGTGTAACACATTAAACTGAGTCAGGTGGGCAACAAGAGGTAAAGAGATTCGAGGCACCAAGACTAAGGAAGAATGTCAGATTGTAGGCAACTAAGTACAGGCGAGAGGTGAGTCTGCCATTAGCTATTCACATTTTATGGGTCACTGACCTGCACAAAAATCAATGACAAAGGCTAAACGCCCTTTCCTTAGGAAAAACGCACATGTCAAAAAGTGTACATGTTTTCAGGGGATTATGAACCTCTTTGAGTAGTGGATCCAAGTTTTAAAACCCTGACCTAAGGACAGTGATGAGAGAGTGAGACTGCCGAGGTAGAATCCATGGCGTTCGGGACTTCCAGGTGAGAGGAAAGGCATTAAGGGCGATTCCCAGCTTCAGAGTTGTAACCAGGGAATGTGCAGGTAAGTGTCAGGAATCAGAGTGAGCACTTCACATGCATTTGTGTCACTGAATTTTCCCAATTGGGTGAGCCAGACTGCTATCCTACATACTTCCTCATTGAAGAAACTGAAATTCGGAGAGGTTAAGTAGCTTGTCGAAGGTTACACGGGGATAAGGGGCGGAGGAAGGATTTAATCCCAGTGTGACTCCAGAGCTTGTGGTATCAACCTCTTTCCCTACTACCTCTGGCAGGCAGTCCTTATTACTTAAAAAGAGACCGGAGGATAAAGCAGGAAGAGGTTCAGGATGAGTTTGGGGGTGGGGATATAAAAAGTAGTTTGAGACATGATGTATTCAACACAGTACAAGATATAAATAAAGATGACAATATATATTAAATCAGAAAAAAATGGAAGGGACTCTGAAGGCAAGAACAGAAGACACGGTCACAGGTTTCCTGGGCTCTCGCCATGTGCCTGGCACTGGGCTAAGGGCTTCGTCGCAGCGGTGCGGCACCACCATCGCCTTTCCTTGAGAAGTCAGGGAGCAGATCTGGGAGACCAGGGTCACAGGCCAGTGCGTGGGGAAGCCCATCTTCTCAACCCCTAACCCAGGCCTCTCTGGGCACAGGATTTTGTTTTTCCTTTTAAGTTTCATATATATATATATATATATATATATATATATATATATATATATTTTTTATATATATAAATATTGTGTGTGTTGTTTCTGTGTATATACACACACAATATTTATCCATTTTCATAACCTAAAGGATTTTATAGTTTCAATTACTTAAGACATAAGGGGTATCTCTATCTCAACCAACTTAGACAAACATAGATACACATTTTCACAGGAAACATGCAAACCTACATAAATGCCAAAGCATGAGACAAATTCCATACAGTGTTGTTATTATCAGAGTCAGAATTCAGAACAATTAGTCTAATGGAGATAGTGTATTGTGTTTCCTGAGGCCACAACGAAGCCAGGAAGTGGTGAAATTTCCTTTTTTACATTCTTTTTGTAGCTCGAAAAGAATGTAGCGTTGAAAAGTAACACAAATAAAATCTTGAACCACACTCCACCAGTCTACACTAGGTACTTCAGGTTCAACAGTGGAATAACTTAGGCACTGCAGTTTCAGATGAAAACTTGTTATATTTCATCATTTGAGCATCTTTGAAATACCTGTCCTGAAAATCACATAGCCTGAGTCAAAAGCTTTCCTTCTGTAAAAGTACTTTTCAGAGAGCCTACCATTTTATCCTAGAAATTTCTCCCAGAATTAAACTTCTGGAGAGAATGTAAAATTCCAGTTGAAAGATTGTTGAAGTCCTGTCGTATAATCTTTCACTCAGAGCAAGAATGCCTTCTATAGCCCCTACCCCAGTCCCCAGCCACGACGCCTGAAGGGGCTCCAGTGACACAAGTCACCACTCTCTAGGGCAGCCCACCTCATCGCTGGAGAACACTCACCAGAGCTTCCCTAAGTCAAATCCTCTGCCTCGTATTGTTCTTTCGTTCATTCATTCATCCATACATTTACTGAGCACTCCTTTGCCCCACAATAAACAAATTAACTCTATATACCGCCCTCTGGTCTTCCCGTTTCCTAATCTACAGGGCTGCTTCGGTCGTTCTTTCAAACCCTCCTTCAGATCCAACCACCAAAATCCCTTCGGCAGTGGTTCCTCACTTCAATCCATCACCATCCTTGTCTCCCTCCTTCGCTAATATCCCACCTAAAACGTGGGTTCACAGGCATAAACACAAGCAATCAAATGTGGTCTAACTAGCTCCGATTTTTAGCAGCCACATTAGAGAGATGGCTCATAGAAGCCTGTGGTCAAATAAACTCCCAGCTCTTCTTCATCTCAGGTGCGTGTGAGGTGCCCTACCTTAAGGATTCCAGTATGTATGAAAAGCATTTCTGGTCAGTAGATTAATTAATATCCACTTTTAAAATAACTGATTCTCCTATCTAATACCCAACTTAATACCGAAAAGGAGCCATTAACCAGAAAGGGGCTGATGTTAACTCACCCAATCAGAGAAGGTATCCAGAAACTAAGAAACCTGACATAAATCAAAGTACAGGTTATAAAAATACTTCAGAAGCAATGCATATCTTTATACACACACAGACATGTATTGCACCACTGTTTGCAGTGGATGAAAAAAGGAACATCCTGAGTGTTCATTCACAGGGAAATGGTTGAATAAATTGTGGTGTATTTAAAACTTTACTCATTAAAAACAAACAAACAGGAAGTGGACCCATTATCTACAGGCCTGGAGAAATATCTGAGATACATACCTGGAGGAAAAGTAAGCTTCAGAATAATGCATACGGTATGATCCCATTTAAAAAATAAAATATTCACAAATCTTATGCTGTTAAAAGTACTTTTGTGAATACACAAAAAATGTGTGAAAGAATTCATATCAGGCATGAACATGGGTAGAAAATTGTTTTTTTTATTCATCCTTGTATAGTTTTGCTTTTTACAAATATTGCTTTTTACACAGAACATTGACTTTTTTTTAATTAAGCTAATATTTATCTTTTTTATTATGTTAGGAATCTTTTTTTAGATTTTATTTATTTATTTATTTTTAGACAGGGAAGGGAGGGAGATAGAGAGAAACATCAATGTACGGTTGCTGGGGGTCATGGCCTGCAACCCAGGCATGTACCCTGACTGGGAATCGAACCTGCGACACTTTGGTTCGCAGCCCGCACTCAATCCACTGAGCTACGCCAGCCAGGGCGGAACATTGACTTTTTAAAAAAAGGAAAAAAAATAAGGCTGACAATAGGCTCTGTCAATAAAGACACGTATCTCTACCCCAGACTCCATACAGGTTTTCTAAATAATTTCCCAAAAACCTTCCCACTCATAGTATGTGCTGGATAAAACCTAATTTCCTTTTTAACATTCAATAATTCTGAGCTTCTCGCTGTTTGGGGTGTTTGATTCCACTTCCTAGGCACTCTTCTGTTAGACACTGTCAAGTTGTCCTATACAGTTAAATGTGTGCACAATTCACAAGTGCGATTTGTTCCCCTTTAGGAAAATGCACGTCAGCAGAGCCATAAATAAAATGTATGTGGAACCTACCGGCCTAGTACATGACAGACAAATGCACGCAGCCCAGAAACACTATCAATTTCTCAAGTGAAGAAATATGAGCATAGAAGCCATTCCTGTTTGTTCAGTGGTTCTCAGCCTTGGCTGAACATTAGAATGACCAGATACCCTTACTTGGGTGCCACTTCCAGAGATTCTAATTTCACTGGCCCAGGCAGAGGTGGTTATTCCATTTTAAAAACCGTCTAGATTATTTGACTAGACAGTGAGTTAAGAGCTACTGCTTCTTAGGTTTCATCCTTTTCCTTCCATCTCCCTAATTTTTACAAGGGGTTTTTCCTTCATCAGTTAAGGCTAGTAGATACATTTGGAAAAGCCAAACTCGTCAACCAGCTTATATTGTCCTTTGTTGACTTTTATGAAGTTACCTAAATCTATGGCTACCATAATAATTAGGAGCCCTTCACATGTCAGAAGAGTATCTGTAGCCTCTCCTTAATAATGATTTACCACTATTTATTAACCTTGGAGACAATGATTTTATAAAACATCTTAGGACCGCAAACATTATGTTGGGAAAAAAGTGTCAACACTGCCCTGCCAATTATTTGAAATGTGGCTGAACATCAGCCAGTTAAGACTTCCTAATTTTTTGTGCTAATCTTTGTAGGTATTTTAAAAATTCAGTATCACATTGCAAAGAATTGATTTTAAAAAACATTTAAAATATCTCCCCCATTCAAATTTAGTATATGAGAACAGCAATACATCCTACAAGAAAAATGTTGAAATAGGAACTGGAATTCATTAACCAAATTTTTTATAAGTACACATAATGTCACAATACCAAAAAGACAGAATTCTGTACTTAGAATTCATGCTGCAATTATGCAAAAATATATTTTAAAACAAAGGACAATGTATATTATTTATAGTGACTGGCATTAAAAAATAATTGCATTCACATATATCTACAAGTGTGGACAGCATTAGCATATATTTTCAAAGAAGCTTACAACGAGCCATGAAAAAGTTTTGACCCAGGAATTATACTCCTACGCCTTTAACCTAGTGAAATGAAAGCTTAGGTCCATATGAAACACCTGTACACAAATGGTCAGTCATAGCAGCTTTACTGGCAATAACCAAACTGGAAGCCACCCAAATGTCCTTCCAACGGACGAAGAGTTAAACCTTGGAGCATCCCTACCATGAGAGAGTACTCAGCATAAAAAGGAACTGCTCATACAGGCAACACTGGAGTGGATCTCACAGGCGTTGTGCTGAGTAGAAAAAAGCCAATCTCAAAAAGTCACATGCTGCCTGATTCCATTTATATAATCTTCTCAAAGTAACAAAGTTATGAAGCTGGAGAAACTGATCAGTGCTTGCCAAGGGTTGGAGGATGGTTTACAAAGGGGTAGCAAGAGAAAGCCTTGGGGTGATGGGTCAGTTCTGCATCCTGACTGTGGCGGTGGTTACACGAATCTGCACATATCAAACTGCACAGAACTACACATACCACACACTCCGTGAATGCATGTAAAACGAGAGAAATCTGAGGAAGCTTGTGGGTTGCAGCTACGTTGTCGATTTCTGGTTTTGATGTTACACAATAGTTACCTTTGGGGGAAACTTGGTGCCTTTTGGGGGATACATGGGACCTCTCTACAGTTTTGCAATTTCCTATCAATCTATAATCATTCCAAAACAAAGGTTTTTTTTTCAAGTTTGAGGAAAATGTGAAGGTGGTCACTTATTTAAGATGCATAAATCATTTTCTTTTTGTTTTAATTGGGGTGATATTGGTTCACAAAACCATACAGACTTTGTGTAAAATTCAACAAACCATCATCTGCACACTGCATTGTGTGCCCAGCACCCAAAGTCTCTTTCTGTCTGCATTTCCCCACCTTTGCCCACCTCCATCCTCCCCCACCCCCTTTTCCCTGACTATCCATCCCCACTGTTGTCTGTGTTTTGCGCACACACACACACACAAATTTTTATTTCTTCACCTACTTTCATCCAGCCTCCCCACCTCCTTCCCCTCATTTCTCTTAATCTAAGTGAAGGTATGAACATGGGAAAAGATATAATAAATGACCAGAGAGAAAAAGATGGCTGGAATAATATTTATGGTGCATTTATGTGCCAGGCAATATAGCTTATCTCATTTAACTCAACAAACAATGTGGTGGCTGCTAATTAATATCCTCACTTTTCAGACGAGGAAACTGAAAGGGAAGATAAGAAATGCAATTAATATTATACAGTTAGCAAGTAGCAATGATGTCAAAGTTAAAATTAAGACCATTTCAAAGCCAAGAGGATTTTAACCAAAAAAGTATCATTGTACCCAAGAAAGTGTTTAAAACTAGCTTAAAATAGGGTGAGTAGGTGAAATGCTACAGAAGGAAACCACAGCACAGCATGCTCCGTACTAGGTCTTCCAAGGACTTAGGTCCATAGCACACATTAGTCTAGGATAACTGAATGCACTTGACCAGATACGTACTTGGAACTGTGGTTATTTTTCATTAATCTGTCAAGTTTTGTTTGGAAATAAGAAGAAATGTAACATTGACTTCTCCTCTTTTAAAGGTTATTTGTTGAATAAAAATAAGTACATAAAACTGAGCCAAAATTAGAAAATAATACAAACAGGGCACTCAAAATGGGAAGAAAATAAAGCTGACTGACTACGACAAAGCCTATTAATGAGTGAAGAAATAAAGGCTACTGCTACACTGTCAAATGCAAGGCAGAAAAGTCTACATTAGGTTAGAATAAAACATGAATCTGCATATAATGAACAATAGGGCTAACAAGATGAATATTTATTTGTGATAAAATAGTTTTAAATGACATCACACAGTTAAAATTGGTTTCAGTCTGGCTCAGAAAAAGCAAAAGGAAAATTTCTGCCCTTCTGTATCATTCCACCTCCAATTTGGATTATTGCATATTTAACAGCAGTCAAAAAACAAAGGCAATTCTGGGATAAACTCAATGCAAGTCAATGGGTATTTAAAAGAAAATTGTTATTCTGGTTGTAAAGCTTCTGAGTAGGGTTTTTTCCTAGAGAAAATAGCATCTCAATTTTAATTTTAAAGATCCAGTGAAACCTCAGGAGAAGACAACACTTAAAATATTGGGAGTATTAATCATCCTTTTAAACTGTGGACAAGCAAGTAATCTGCTTAACATGCTGCTTGAAGGAGATATCAGTTCTGCCCTTAGGATCATCTCTGAAATCAAGTATTCTTTCCCCATAAGTTACCTTCCTAAAAGCAAACAGATAATGTCAACATGTTGGTCTTCTCAGAAGCTTTGTAAATCACAATTCAGAAAGTAACATGCAAGGATTTTGCTTGAAATTCAATAATCTACACAAGATCAGGAGAAATGGCCACATCACTATATTCCCAGCTATGGCTCCGATTAATATGGTAAAATCTGAATAAAAATTCTTGTTGTCGTATGTCCTTGGAATTTCTTCCTCACCAAGTTAAGGGGCAAGAAGCAAATATACACAGTTAGGACATACCTATCATACACTATGAATTCCTCTGCCTCCAAAGCAATCACATGAGAGGTTCCGTTTCCCAGGTACATTAATTTTGATAAAAGCTATAATAACCTAGGCCATCTTGCACAGTGGACCAATATGCATTAGACTGTCTCTCTAGTCCTGGAGAATTATACTAAAAAAGTATGTATTCACTTTGGAACTTTTTATAACTATCCTTGAATAGAAATGTTTCTAAGGTGTGATAATGACAATTGTGGCTGTGTTTTGAAAAACAATTTTTTAATATATTAAAATATTTACAAATGAAATGATTTAATATCTGGGGTATGCTTTAAAATAATATTGTGTGGGCAAGTGGGTGGGAGTTTTAAACAAGACTACCACAACTGATAAAGCTGGGTAATGGGAACACAGAGATTAGACTGTTTTGTCTTCTTTAGTGTACATTTGAAATTTTCCGACATAAAAAGTTTTGTATATCCTTACACAGGATATAAAATATACTCATGTAATAAGAAATGCTGAGATTTATGCAGAATCTCAACACTCTCTGCAGATTCTTAAATGCTTCTGCTACTGCATATTCCCAGGTAAATCAGCTTACCGTATAATAAATAGTACCAGTTTCTCTTTTCTAAATGCAGGGATGGTACATGATTTCTAAGGCTGCTGCCAGTTTTCACTCACTGAGAATGCTGTTTTGTTTCACCAAGCTGAGTTTAAGTTCAGCCTGTTAACTGTCGGTGGGCACTGAGACCGTCCTGAGAAAGCAGGCACAGGTGTCTCGAAACAAGGTATGATCTCGAGCAGCTCTTTGGACATTGGTGCCACCCCCTCTGATCATATTTTAAAAAGAGGCAGGGAGGCAACTACTAAAAGCCACTATTACCCATTAATAATATGAAAATGCTCACTCTTCACATAATAATCTTTAACACTCACATATTATATATAATATAAAGTGAACAGTCCCTTTAACACAGCAATTTTTCCCAAATAAACTGTCAAACAGTACTGCATAAATATATTTTTGAGGACTGTTCCTCACATCACTGTTTATAACAGTGAAAAGTCTGCTAACCAAATTACCGTCTTAACGAGGGATCAATTAAATATATTATGGCACACTCTTACAATGGAGCACCATGCAGCGACACAGAAAATGAAGACACTAACACACGATGACAGGGCTGTGGCACCGGGACATGGGGACCAACTGAAAGAGGTCCCAGTGGTCAACGCAGCAACAATTAGAACAATGAGATTGTACTGGATTATAACCCAAAGTATAAATATCCATTACCCCATAGTGATATAAAGAAATGACTGAATAAGTAAATGGCAGAGGACAGTTAATCTCCCAAGAAGAATTCCAAGTAACACATGCAGACACTCCACCTCTGCCCTCAAGGGGTGGAACCCAACTCCCGCTTAAGTGTGGGCTGACGTCTTTCCCAGAGCATACGATGAAAGACAGAGAAAGAGTAACTATACAGCAGAGAAACCTGACAAACACTACCTCTGCCAGAGTATCAAGGTCAAGTCAACAGTGGTAAGTCATGGAGATAGTGTGCCCCCTTGAAACAATGTAATGAAAATAGCATTTTTGCCATTTTTCTGTGGTCTCCCACCCCAAAACACACAACCCCAGTCTAATCAAGAGAAAAACAGACAAATCCCAACTGGGGATGGGGACCACAGAGGAGTACTGGTCAGCTTTCTACAATATCTGACCGGCACTTGTCAAAATTGTCAAAGTAATTAAAAACAAGGAAAGCATGACAAACTGTCACAGTCAAAAAAAAAAAAAAGCCCAAGGCAACATGATGACTAAGTGGAGTCCTGGGACAGAAAAAGACATGAGGTGAAAACGGGGGAAATCTGAGTAACAGTAACATATCAACATGGTTCAGTAATTAGCACAAACATATTGCACTAATGTAAGATGTTAACGATAGGGGAGACTGGAAACTCTCTGAACTATCTTTGCAATTTTCCTGTAAATCTAAAACCATTCTAGGTGCTTTCTTTATGTATTTATTTTTATTTTTAGAGAGGGGAAGCAGGGGAGAAAGAGAAGGAGAGAAACATCAGTGTGTGGTTGCCTCTCGAGTGCCCAGTACTGGGGACCTGACCTGCAACCTGGGCATGTGCCCTGACCGGGAATCAAACCAGTAACACTTTGGTTCGCAGGCCGGCACTCAATCAAATGAGGCATACCAGTCAGGGATAAAAGCATTATAAAATAAAAGGGTTACTTGTAAAAAATGAAAAAAATAAATAAAACGAAAATATAAATGTATGATGTGGGATGATGGCCCATATATGCAGTTATTAAATAATATACATGTGATGAACATATTTTTGTTTTTAAAATATACATACTTATATTTATACAACAAAAAATCTGGAAACTATCCATCAAAATCTTTTTTTTTTTTTAATCCACACCCAAGGACACTTTTCTATCTCTTTTTTAGTGAGAGAGGAGAGGAAAAAAGAAGGGAGAGAGAGAAACATCAATGCAGGAGTAAAGCACTAACTGGCTGCCTCTTGCAGGCACCCGGACTAGGGATCGTACCTGGACCAGGGAGCACATGTACCCGAACAGTGACTCGAACCCACAACCCAGGCATGTGCCCTGACTGGGAATCAATCCAGCAACCCTTCAGCTACAGGACTATGCTCCAACAAGTCACACCAGCCAGAGGCACCCATCAAAATCTTAATGTCTTGGTGATACGATCACTAGTGATTTTCACCAACCCCCCCTTTATACTTTCCTATATTATAGCATTCATTACTTTTAATATTGAGCCCCATTACTTCTATAGCCAGGAACAAAGTTATTTTATTTTGGAAAAAAAATAAGGTGTACAGCAGAGAATAGCTCAATTTAATATGCATTTATAAAACCACTGAATTTTACTTTTTCATGGGGAATTATTTTAAAAGGCAGTATAGAAAAGTGATTTCTTCACCCCTACAGTAAAATCTTAGTTTCACCATTAACTATCGGTGTGACCTCGAGCAATTCAATAACCTCCTTCGATTTCCTCATCTTCATAGTGAGGAAAATGCAATGCTCCCAACAAACCTATTGATCAGCAGAACTGCCCTAACATTTATTCACTTATTTATCAATATAAACACATTATGTATGATACACAAATATTATTACATAAAATCTATTACATAACATCAAACTTTATTAGAAAATCACAAAAGCAGTAGCAGAGAGTTCCATGTGTGTCAAGAGCCTGACCCTATCCAGGCTCTGTAATGGTAACTGGATTGAGGTCAACAGTAATTCAAAAATCCAAGAAAGATAAAACATTATAAAAAAATTAGTTTCTCAAAGAATTGTAATAGGGAGCAATGAAAGACAAAACCAGTACCTCAGCTCATTCTATTGGTTTGGCCAAAAAGTTGTTGGGTTTTCCATACGATGGCTTTAGAAGTGCTTCGTTGTCTTTAACTTCATTCAAAACAACTTTGTTAGAATGTATTATGACAGCCGTCATATAAGGATGCATTAAAAAAAACTTACCAAAACAGGTGAATTTTAGGGCAGCCATTTTAATATTGAAGATGGAAGAAAATATGCAATGTTTTTAGCATATTTTTATTTCAAGTAAGGTAAAAACACAACTGAAATGTAAAAAAAATTTGTGCAGTGTGTGAAGGAGGTGTTATGACTAATTGAATGTGTCAAAAGTAGTTTACGAAGTTTCTTGGTACTACTGACATTTTGACCAAGTAATTCTCTGGGGTGGGGCTGTCTTATACGTGGGAAGATGTTTAGCAGCACTGCTGGCCTCCACCCACTGGAAGCCAATAGCAGGAGGTAGCCAACGTACTCAAAATACCCAAATCAATAAGGCACTGGTGAAAATGAACGATGTGTCTTGTATTTTATGGAAAAAATGTATCGGACTTTTTGGCCAACCCAATACCTCATCTGCAGCAATTTCCCAGACATCTCTGCTAAGTAGATGTTTGTTTTGGTGATTAAAATTAAACATGCTGCTGTTAACATGCCCATAGCACTGAAAACCTTCCAGAAAATACAAGCAAAAGTCACTTTTTAAAATCATTACCAGCTTAAATTAAGCTTTGGAATATTAACACACTGAGTCTCCCTTTCTATGGAAATACAGTTTCCCTATCTATGAAAATCAAATTAACACCAGCCATAAAACACAAACTAAACTTACTTAAAATCTGATTGTAACTGATGAACTTTAATAAAGAGGTTTTACACAAGACATATATTTTGACCTTTATCAAAACTCTGGGCTGGGAGTATATCTCAATATTAGTATTTTTAAATTACCCCAAATACAACTCTTGTAATAAGAAAATCACAATACAATAGACAGGTCTAATCGCACCATGAATTAGTGAACTCTTACAACAAAGCCAAACAACGAAGATCAGAAGAGTCTATTTCACTCAAGTGAAAAGTTTACCCAACCTGATTTATCCTATGGTCTAGGACACAGACCTGCATTTTGAAGACCTGCTGCTTTGGGAAGAAATCAAGCAGCCACATGCGAAATAGTATTAAATAGTTACGCCAATTTTTTCTACCACATCAGAATGTGCACGTTGTTCAGGTTCTCTTGAAGGAAGTCCATTCCAACACCTTTAAAATCAACAAAAACACAGGTGTAATCCAAGAACTACATTCAGGTTGTATATTTCATCCCGTGTTGGGATCACAACTACGCCAAGGCTGGTTTTATAACACATTCCGAAGACCAGCAGGCCTTACTCCCATTTTCCCGAATGCAGTCGTACCACAGAGACCTATTCCAATGACGTCACTTCTGCAGAACACACCTGGGGCATATTTTTGTCAAATATGCTTAACTGTGGCAAATTTTAAATTCTCTGAAAACAGATATGATTTATGGGAAAGAGACAGTCACTGAGAACTACTTTCAGCACATAGACCAAGCTAAATAAACTTCTGTTTTTTTAAAAAAGGAGGGGGTTAACACTAAGGTTTTTTAGTAGGGTCAGTTTTCTTAAAAACCATAAAAGCATGTTTAAAATGGGAATACCAAGCCTTTGAGCAGCAACAGAATCTAGCTAATAAGATTATATTCCTATATAATGTTCTCTACTATGTTAGTTCTCTGTAAACCTAAATAGTCCTGTACTTAGCACATCCACACAAATTTCCTGTTAGTGGTTTAATTGTTGTTCTGATGTTTTTACTAACTGCTCATGAGAGGGGAATATCCTGGTACTATTAACAGAACATGAGCCATTGCTTTAGCTTCAAGATACCCAACAACTACCATCACAGTTAAGGAAGGCTCAGAAGAAAGAATATTCAATATGATCAACCTCAATTTGTACGGCTGTTCTTAAAACTTAGACACTACATTCTGTGATGTACAGATTTTTTCTTTTTAAAGTTTAATAAAGCTATACATCTGCACTCACGTTAGGCTACCTCCAGTTCATACACATTACAGAAAACTAAATTACAGGAAAGCGCCACATTCATAGTATATACAAAGATAACAGGAAATATAAAGGCAAGGTAACTCAAGAGCATAAAATAAAATTTTTCCAATAAGCTGCAGTTTCATTACACCACAACTATAGAATCCAGAAGGGCAAGGCCATACAATTTATATGCTTCCCACACAAGATTACACAGTAGTTTGTTAACAGAATTTTGAGAATGTTACAATATAATTACAAAATGATACAGATTAATATTTAAGGAGATATCAAGCCTCTCAAAATAAAATAAATATTTTAAGATTGTTTCTGCTTTGTTAAATATTAAAGAAAGGTCTTGGAACTTAAAAGGAAACATCAAAATACAGATGACCCAGTTAAAAGAATTCCTGATACTTATTTTCTTAAGGGACCTTTTACTTAATAATTGTTAAAGCATGTCATTTGTAATTTTAATTTTCCCAGTTATAATCCCTTTATAGTATTTATTTTCCTCTTCCCATCTGAACCCAAAACCTGCTTTGGATGTCTTGTCTTAAATCTTTCAAGACAAGATAGGGAATTCAATTATGAACTCTAGAATAAAGACTTAAAATGGCAGTGTCATATAACTGTCCTGACCCTCTTTAAAGTAGTATTTGTCTTCTAGAATACCAACCTAATTCTTAGAAGCAGAAAACACAGGAAGTTCAACATTCCAAGAAAAATTAATAATAATTGATTCATCCTGGCCAACCAGGAAATACACAGCAAGGGTCTGTGTTCTTTGCAAATACTGACAACAAATCCATCTAGTAATACCTACTGCCCAGGGACAGAACAAATGCACATCGGCTAAAAAGTACAGGAAGAAAACGTAAATTGGGAGATGAGAAGTAATCGGAGCTAGACAAAACACATAACAGATCAGTGAGCTATAGAGACAGAAGTAGACAGAGGTGGCAGAAGAGATCACCACTGACCAGAGATGAAAACTAGAATGTAGGTGGATGAGAAGTGAAGTGGACAGAGGTGAAGGGTAAATCAGGCAGGAGCTAGAGATGCCAGGAGCTGGATTACAAAATGCAGCAACAAGAAAAGCCCAGAGGTAACAGCCTAGGAAGGAGGAATGCCCAAGGAAATAAAGAGTAATGAGATTGGAACGCATTTTCAACATGAGGGTGAATCATGGAAAAGGCAGGAAGTGAGCAAAATGCAAAGACACCAAACAAGAAAATATGGACAGATGAAAAAAAGGTGTGAAAGTGAGACCAGGTGATAAGCAGATAGGGTAGAAAGGAAGTTAAAGGGGTGAAGTAAAAAAGGCATACTGAGGAAAGAAAATATTCTTAAAGTTTTTTTCTGGAATTTCGCTTTATTAAATTAAATGTTTAAATCTGTTTGTAGGCTTAAATTTCTCTTTGTTGGGTAAGACTTGATACGTAAGAATAAAGGTTTCCTCGACGTACAGAGGAGAAAATTCTTGATGATGTCAACTTAGCTGCAAAAAGAAAGAGCTGAAAACAATAAAATTTACTTGTATCAGTTAATTATCTTAGCTCTGACAAACTAATTTTCACACCAACACATTAATGACCATAATGACCAACATCAGTTAATTACAAAAGCTTTCTCCCTCTCCCTCCTTCTCTCTCACCCCTTCTGTGCATGTGCATGTGTGTGCATGCATGTGCACGTACACATTTATCAGTCAGCCCTGGGAGAGATCCCCACTAAGAAGTTGTTGGATGGAAGCTTAAAACAAGGTTAAAATCGTAACAGTTAAGATGTGCTATAAATTCTCTATAGATTTTTACTACCTATGTTATTCTGGTCTCCTAGGTAACTGAAAACAGTTCATCCTTCATTTCCATCTAGAAACAGTAAATGAAAACAAAACATTAACCAAGAACTTAAAAATAGCAAAGAACAACTCTGAGTAAGAATGGCAATTGTAATCTTGATCCCAGAAAATAAACCAGGGTGAAAGAGCAACCAGACCAAAGGTCTAGTTATAAAAATATAATTCTTATTTTTATACTAAGAAAAGATAAGGTCATTGGTCTAAAAGATTGTTCAAGAAATAAGGAGGCACACCCAGAGCCTCAGAGTAGATAAAGATGAATGTAAATTTGCAAAGTCTGCGAAGTCTGCGACAGCAGCACACCATTATGAAAAAGCAATTAATCAACATCCTGCACTTCTAGTAATTATTCAATGAAAGTCAATTTCTAGGGGTCAAAATCCCAATACATTTTACTATTTCTCTTATTATATCTACTAGTTCTTTATCCACAGAGAATAAAACTCTGATCGTAAGTATATTCCTAGCTATTGCAGTAGAGGAAAATAACGAAAATAGTGTATACAAAAGCAGATGGGTTAACAAAGATAAGAAACATGTCAAGAAATATGCTAGTGTTTTGTCACTCATTTTCAGAACTATCTTCTTTCGGCTGCTCAAAAATCCTACAAGACACAGGGGTCACTTCTTGAAATCTGCCATTTCTTCAGCTGTTTGCCATTCTTCCATGAATATCTTAATGAGTGTCTTGGCCATACAGTCCATTCACAGGTATCTGACATTATGATTTACTTCTGGAAATGGGTGCTGCTCCACAGCCCTTAGCAGACGTCTTGAAAGAACGAACCTGGTTCTTTGGTCTCTCTTGAGGACATGCTGAAACTAGGATTCTCTCTCATACTCAAAGATGACAAGGAAGCCAAATTGTGCCGTTTCCAATATAAGAGGCCTTAAAAAAAAAAAAGTTAAAAATCAGCCACATTTAAAAATACAAACTCTAAAAAAAGCAGTGCAAATCCTCACATTTCTCTCCTACATTTCAGCTAAGATGGAAAAATAAGTAATTCAAATAAAAAATTTTAATCCTTCACTTTAAGTATTTCCCTAAAAATTTAAGAGGCCATCACAGGGTATATAATAAAAAAACGCTCCAAATAATTGACAGTTCCTAAAATTAATTTAAAAAAAACAGTTAAAATTGTAAAGAAATTCTGGTGATCATCTTTTTTGAATTTTACCATGGCCAGGACAGAAGATGAGCAAGAAAATACTATTTCTCTACATTCACATTTTACTTGGAAATGGCATGAACAAGCATGGTTTAAACTGAGCTATAAAATGGGCTACTAAACTGACCTAAAAAATTTCTCTCAGCTATAAAATTGTGAAATTACATATCTGGTAATAAAATCTTGGTACCAATGAACCAGCTATAAGATAGTCATCTGACTTTACCCCAATTTTCTTCTAAAATACAGGGCTGGTTCTTCTTAAAGGAGCACGTGGTTTAAAATACAGGTGCTCAGGCCACACTGCTGGGGTCAGGCTATGACACCCGTTCCTTTCACTATAAACCCTGGGTCACTCTGACATACACTCCTACTTAGAGAACCACCACACCAGATCGTGTGCAGGATCCAGTTCTGCAGCCCTAAAATTCATCAAGTGGGGCAGCACAGATTCCATTAAATAATCCAGCTTGATAGGCTTAAAATATGCATCAGTGTATCACCTTCTCTTTGCCTAAACCCCTCCATTCAGAGAAGAGCTTACAATTAAAGCTAACATGCCAATTGGATAAAATCTTCAATACAGATTTTAACCCAAATTTTCCAAATGTTTTCCTCAGGTATTTGCACAGAACAAGATTGTGGGACAATATTCACAGTTATAAACTGCTTCTGTGACAGGCCATCCCAAATTATATGCTGATGTTCAAATGACAGCAGCAAATGTCATTTCCTCACTGACTCAAATTATAAAACTATCCCCAAGGCAAAGGACATGACCTCATACCCAGCAGAGGCAATCTGTAGCACTCAGAATACTCTACCTGCAGAGTGCGTGTCCTCCCTGGCTGCCAACCAGGTTTGCGGCCCATGCTTCACTCTAGGGCCCTTCCTCCTCCGATTCCTGGGCTGTGGGTGGGGAGACGTTCGAATTCCCCCATCGGTGCAGTTATTTAGAGTCAGTGACTCTATTGATGCCCAGCACCCCCAAAATAACACCGTCGGCTCCTGATAAAGGGATACGAAACTGGGATTTCAGAGAACACTGTTTTTCTTCATCTCGCCGGATTCTGTGTGTAGGCCGTTGTCTAATTCCATATAGCTTCAAAATGACTTCACTCCAGGTTTGTTACCAAACCAACAGCATAATTTTATGGGGGCTTTTCCCGCCAAAGAAATATTACTTGGTTTGAAGAGGCCTCCTGGCCCCAAGACAAGCTGAAAAAGTGGATTGAGACTTCAAGATTTCAAATAACAAAGAGAATGGACAGAGTACACAGGAAACCATTAACAACACATATTCTGGTAAATTACTACTGCTAGCAGCTTAATTCTAGTGTTTTAAAAAGAAAAATAGCAAGATATTAAGTGTCATTCAATATTATTTTATTTCACATTAGTTTTCTGACACTAAGTTAAACAGTCACTGGCCTATGTCCTGGTAAATTACTGTTTTAGAATTCCATACCTAAAAAAAGTTACATGTAGTCCTTACTCAGCTTTGAGATTCAAAATTCAGTTTCTCATTTCAATGTCCCCTTAAACACTTCATTACCAACCTCGGCTCATTGAAAAATGCAGCATTATTTCTGCAGTTCAGAGTCACTGCAATCTTTTATGCTACTCTGAAATTTTAAAAAGAGTACCCTTTTATAGCTGAGAAAGTCAAGTCAACTTTTAGATCTCTCTTCTGTCTCTGATAAAGTAAAACTCCCCAGGGGAACCCACTGACTCAAGAGCCAGACTGCCTGGGTTCATATTCAGTGTCTCCCTGCTCATTACCTGCGTTGTGATTTTTGGCAAATAACTTCATTACCTTGCTGTGCCTCGGTTTCCTCATTTGAAAAATGGGATTATTATTGTACCTATTTCAAAGAATTGTTGTGAGAGTCAAATTAACATGTAAAGGCACCTAGAACAGTGTCTGGCACATTTTAAGCCCTACATAAATGTCAGCTATTATTATTACTTTTTTATTTAGCTCCAAATTCTCATACTGTTCACATGTGTACACAATGTTTGTCCAACTAAAATAAGCAGCTAACATCCAAAGGACTCATCACGGGCTGCAGACACCACAGAGAGGGTAAGAATGGAGGCCCCGCACCTAATGGTACCTTCACTAGTGGAAAGAAGGGAGAAGGTTCCAATGTATTTTTGTCCATTTCACAAATATTACTTAGCACCTTCCATATGCTAGTCTCTAGGGGTATGGCAATGAACGGCAGAGAGAAGGTCCCTGAACTCTGGAAGCTTAAAAGGCACTCCATGTGAGAGCCAAGTTTGGAAGTAAGGAATGAGAAGGACTTGCCTTCCAACCCAATGAAACACAACACTGCTTAAATACCTTACAAACAGGAGCCAATGCTAGCATTACGGGTCACTCTGGCTTTCTAACAATGACATACAGAAATGGCTGCAATGAAAAATTCAGTAACTTCCCATGTACTGCACCTAAAATGTCCCATTGTTTATGAAGCACATTAAAGGGGTATTCACCATATTTCTAGATACAAGTAACATTTGTTTGAGATTTACAAACACCTACAGTCAATCTTATCTGAACAGTTTCCGTAATATAAGCTGTGAAGGCCCAGCTCCTAAATTGTGTCCAAATGTAACCTATTAATGCTTTGCTCTATACCTTGTGCTTTTTCTCCATCACCTCCCCTCCTTCTTTTACTTCACCTCCAAGTGGCTGCCTACAAATACTGAGTACCTACCAGGAAAGTGCCTGCAGACGAATGTGGTGGCAAGAATCAGTTAGTCATGATGGGTGCAACTATTAACTCCAAAAGAACACACGTACAGCTTCGTCTTCTTACACCCTCCCACTGATGACAACTTTCCATTCGTCCCCTCCCCAGAGAGAATGCCTTTAGGTGAAGGAACTCTCTTATAAATACTGACTGGCAAAGCGTTCTCAATTTTTTTCCTCGTCAATGCCAATGATGGACCACTAGGATCACAAGGTAGATAAAGTCCAATGGGCTCTAGGCACAAATAAGACACATTTTCAAGTACTTCCCTCATCCTTTTAAACTACTTCTACTCTCACAAGAAGCAAACTGTTGGATCCCACCATCATTCTCGTCATTGTTATGCCTATATAAATCATGAAATTATATCTGTGGAAACACGGTCAAAATAAACTTCTTGCTTAAGGAAGTCAAAACAGCCGCATTAAATCCAACCAAAAACTTAACTTCTCAATGCACAAAGTACTGGACTTGACATTGAACATGTTTAAGATGTTTACAGGCAAACTGAAATATTAAGTAGACCCCCTGCATACAAATTACATTCTTAACACTCATAGCCATGAATGTCAGACTTAATCAACAAAGTAATAACCAGCCCATTGTTTTTTATTTCCTTGATTTGGTATTGGAGAATTACTCTTCCTGTTTCATTGTCATTTGTTAACCCTTAACTAGGAATGTCACTTAGAAACTGGATATGGAGAGAAGCCGTTCAGAAGGGGCCATTAAGGCTTTCCCAACATTTACCTTTTTCCAATGTCCAAGCATCACCTGTTCACTGGGTGACAATGATACATAATGGGAATTTGGAAACTACCAAATACTCAAACAAAAGGACTAACTGCAGTTCCATGCAATTTTAAAGCCATCTTCCAGTTTGAAAAACATATTAATTTACTCTATAAGTCATTACATATTGCCAACATCCTTAATTTACAAAACCAGAAACAGAGCAGTAATCAATGTACATATTCCACACCTGGACACATTCGAATCAAACTCACATATTCAAATATTTTTGAGCAACCTATGCTTATGCAAAAAGTTATCCTGAATGATTAAATATGATAAAGTATGTAGACCATTTGGCACAGGCCTGGCAAACAATCAGTAGTCAACACTGCCCACTGTTACTTTTATAATTTTCCAACTTTATAGTCACAATGAATGGTTGTAAAATAATACATAATTATGTATATAATACATACAAGCTAACATGCATTAATACTATATAAATAAAGCTAGTATGTTACTGTACCAACTAATGCACTTCATCTAGACAAAGGTGAATTTAATTGCAACAAAATGATCCACAAAGAAGCAGAGAAAACTTCCTAATGGATAGTGTTAAATATTAGCTCTTATCTCTGCTTATCAATTAAGAATAAAACCTCTACACGGTCTAGCATGAATTATAATTAGCAGTCAGCTGATCCTAGAGAACTAGCTCAAAAGGAACAGTTAAGACCTCAAGCACGTGGAAAAATGGCCACTTATTTGCAAGGCTGCACCAACCACTGAGATCTGTAACTTCAATACGAATACTGGAATCTTACATAAATTCACTACCTGTCTCATGCTAGAAAATACTATATTTTTCACGTCCCCACATGAAATTTTTTAAATACGCAAGTCACTTAAACTTTCAATATTACAGCACCCAGTTTTTTTAAAGCACTTCAACAGTCTCAGCCACGCAATGTTCATTATCATACGGAAAATGAAGACAGTTTGGAGAGCATAAGCTTTCTTAAATAAATATTAAGGCAAGGATTAAAACTAACCCTATGCCCTCATTATGAAAAAAGTAAATTTTTGTGTCTCCCAGCCTCATCTCGATTCGCAGGACAATGCACATTCCCCCTCCCACACCTAGAATCATGCCCGGGGCGCGAGGGAAACCGGTGGGAAGAGGCATGGCACTCCGGGGCAATGACCCGTGCCCGCTACTTCCAGCCGGGGGGTTAGCACACCACGGCCAGGTCCACGTGGACTTCCAGGCAGGGTGGCCAGACCCACCACCACAAGAAGCCCCAGCGGGACCCTACCCACCCAACCGACCCGACCCGCCCTCCCGCGGGGGCGACGGTCTAGCGCCGGACACTAGCGGAGGACAGCGCTCGGTCCAGGCGGGGGTCGGGGCCGGGGGCGGGGCCGGGCGGTGACGCGCGCAGCAGGGGGAGGGGAAGGGAGCCCGGCTCCACTCACGCGCGGGGGCGGCACCGGGCCGTCGCTGCGTCGCTCCCGTTCAAAAATTGAAAAGGGGGCTGAGGGGGGCGGGGAAGGAAAGACCTGATTCCTTGTTTTATCCGGAAACCGACGGGCCGGCAGGAAATGACGAAGGCAGAGGTCTTCCAGGTCCGTGCGGTAAGCGGTTCCTGAGAGTCCGGGCCCAACTCCGGGGGGAAGGCCCCGACAGGAGCAGCCTTACCGCCTGCCGCCTCCGGAGCGAGCAGCGTGAGTGGACCCGCGTCCTTGCGCCTCCCGGGCCCCAATCTCGCGTCACCCGGCCCCGCCCTCCGCCCGCGCCCCGCCCCGCCCCTGACTGGCTGGGGAAGGGAGCGGAGGGCCCGCACAGGAGAGGAAGGGTAGTGGAGGTCGCGGCCGTCCCACGCCCTCGGTTGTGGGCTTGGAGGCTCCGTCTACCTGCTTCGGCTTTGCTCGGAACCTCTCAGGGTCTTTGGAAATAGGCTCCAAGTTCCAGAAAGTGGAAGTAGCCGCATCTGCAACGCAAATATGGGGGCTCGGAACCTCTCAGGGTCTTTGGAAATAGGCTCCAAGTTCCAGAAAGTTGAAGTAGCTGCATCTGCAACGCAAATGTGGGGAGGGTGCGACGCCCCCCGCCCCGTTGGGATTTAGCTGGGGTATTTAGAGGTTGAATCACATGCAGCCCGCGGGCGGCGGAAACGCAAAAGATCTGGCCGCTGTTGGAGGCTCCAACCTGCGGCCACTTCCTGAGAAAGGATTATACTCTTGTACTTGCGTAACCGGATTCGTTTTTCCGGGAGGAGCAGGTCTCACAAGATTGGGGTCAGGCCTGGAAGTTTTAGGGTTTGGGAGTCAGATGCAAGTGACAACCCTGCCCCTCCACTCCCTAGATGGTATGACTTTGGGCAAGTTGTACTATGGTAACCACCACCACTATCCCAGGTGCCTCTGTACAATGGGGTGCCTCCCAGCAGGGTGGTTGTGAAGTTTAAAGGAACATATGGACTGTCCAGCACGTAAACCCTCAAATGTTAATTGCTAGCCTCTCATTGGTTCCTTCCTCCTGAAGGCCTATTAGCTTGTAACCTGCGTCAGAAACTCAAACCTTCAGTGTTTCAAAGACTGAGAGAAAGGAAATCACATTTATGCAGTGGATTGTGTTTTAAGGAACTCTTGGAACTATATAAGTCATTCTAACCTGAATTTGTATCATAATTAAAAAGTACTGAGAGACAAAAATGATAATATTCAACACATGATGACAAGTGATGCTCGGTTTTAGAACCACCTAGACGTGGTACCAGGAACGCAAAATCAGGAAACTAATTTTCAATCTAAAAGTTGATCAAACTATAACCAAACCTGAGCTGTCATATTTTGGCAACTTTATCTCTGGATACTAATGTTTCCCTAGGACTTTATTCAGCTGATCCTAGCATCTCCCTACTGAAATCATTCAAACATTACTGTACAGGAAAAATATGTGAAACAAAGTTTAGTTTTATCAAATGACGAATTTGAGAAATCGATGAATCATGATCCAAGCACATGTGATCTTGCTGAAACATTAACTTGCCAGGAATGAACCAATGTAACACCCTTTGGGCATTTTGCTTTAGAATGAAGAAGGTGGCTGCGGTGGTATGCAGGAAGCCCTCAGCAGGGGTGTGTGTGTGCTAGACTGGGGCGTGCTGGGAGGGGATGGTCATAGTTCAGGCCACATGTGAGCCATGGGTCTGTACTGTGACTTTGGACAAAACCATTCTTTATTGCTGGCAATCTTACAGAGTCATTGCCATTGGTCATAATGGAGGACTGGTCAGGAAAGGTCTACCCTCAGTGCAGATCTTTCACAATGACACTACTAAAAATAGCCCCAGTGCAGTTCCCTGGAACTGTGGAACAGTGGTGTCATTGCATACCAATGATGTTGTCTAATATATGTTATATAATCCACGTTAAAATTTTACAATCTGGTTGAGCAGTAATTGGAAAGCTGCTGTAACTACAGACTGGCATTTTTGTAAGCTCTCCAGAAATACACCTTTCATTGAGTGGCACATGAACAGAATTTTGTGAAAAGTCGAAGCCAGTAATTAACCTGGCTCAGATCCAGTCAGGCATTAGAAAACAGGTAGGAAACAATGTCATAATTTGTCAGATACATGCTAGTGGCTGTTACTATATATTTCTTGTTTCATCCCTGATTGGTTAATAACTCCCAATCCTGAAACCTACCACCCTTGCTGCATAATTGTTCCAGGCCTTCTTCAGCATCTCAAATCAGATATCTAAAGTCATTTCTTTTTGCCAAACACATTGTTTTTTTACATTTTGGCACTAATAAAATTCTATATTCGATAAATTGTAATTATTAGTCTGGTCTTCGAGAAGTTCCATTTCTAAAGTAGATTGATTACTTACTATTATTCATGATATTATATTCAGAGAAACTCTGGAGCTTAGTTTTAAGGAATGTGAATTGAAACTTTGACTATGCTAAACACCCCCGTGTTTCTTACTCTCTTAAAAAAAGAGAAAATTTGCAGCCAGACTTTAATATATAGGAATTTAGAGTTTGTATCTATAAATTACTATATATAATTTAAAGTTCTGTTTTATTATTCCCTGGCTAATTTTTACAAGACATTTTATATTCATCAGACACCAATACATGTTTTAGAGAAATTAATCTTGCCCTCGATGTTGACAGTTTAAGTTAAATGGCCATTCATGATACTCACTTTATTGTAAACAAGTACATTATACCCCCAAATGTCTGACTAAGTCTTCAGATGTTAGCAAGGGGCAAATATGCCACCTGGCTTAGGAGCAGACCTCTGGGGAAATCTCATTCATTTTATGCAGAGGCATACTACGAGAAATAAAACAGACTCTGCCCTTGATACACTGACTAACCTACTGAACCAAATCCACATTAAAGAATATTTTACAGGCTTACAGGATAGATTACAAGATATTTTAGTGGGTGAATGTCTGTAATGCTGTTACAGGGTGCAGCCAAGAGGGGGGACCCCAAATGGGCATTTGAAATGGGGTCCAGAACTTAAGGTGTCCAGGAGATTTTAAGATGTCTCCCCGCCCCGCCCGCCCCCCCCCCACGGTGTGGGTTGGGAGAAGGGACAAATGAAGCAGGGCCATTGAGAGCTGTTTTGCATAGCAACAGCCTTGCAGCCAAGCTCTGGTGTGGTCATTTAACATATCTATCTATAGCCTTTGGCTGGTCGCTTAGATATGTTAAATAGCTATGGCCATGCCCTGAGCCAGGGGAATGGAAGTAACTTCCCCACCAAGACGTAACTGGGGGGGGGGGGGCAGGTCCCCCGAGTTACAGCGCCTGCGTGGGAGCTTGGAGATGATTGACTCCAGGACATGGAGCCACGCCTGCCCAGACTCATGATGGCAGCCCAGTAAAGCTGGAAGGATACGAGTTCTGGCATGTGAAGCCAAGTGTGGGAGGAGTCGGAAATGAGGCTGCAGAGGAAGATTGGCCGCGGGGATTTAAAACCCAGACTTGGCGGCCATTGGGAGGGGGAGAACCCTGCTGCTTTAGGAAGGAGAGCCATGTGACTGTGGAGGTGCAGAGAAGATTACGGCCATTGAAGAGAGAGCCACACAGCTTTAACAGAGTGGAGACCCCCACATCCCTGAGAGGGGGAACCACGCGGCTTTGGACAGAGTGGGGACTCTCCCTTCCCGCAGCCCTGAGGAAGGAGAACCACGTGGCTTTGGCAGAGTGAAGACTCCCACATCCCAGAGGAGGAGAACCACGCAGCCTTGACAGAGTGGAGACTCCTGTGGCCCGGGGAGAGAGGACCACGTGCCTGTGCCAGAGTGGGGACCCCCGCAGCTTTAGAAGGGGGAACCACCACCTGGTTTTAGCAGAGATCCCGGCGACTCAGTGGAGGGTGCCAGGAACCCAGGAAGGTCTCCCAGTCGAGATGGAGGACTAACTGGGAATAACCAGAGGACTGCCTGAGCCATGGACTTCTATTTCCTTTCCTGAGATACGGTACTCTGGACTGGGCAAAGGGGGAAGGAAGGAAGGACTGTGTGTCTGTGGGTGTTTTTGGGGACTTTGGGATTTTTGATAAAGACATTAGGTTACTACTTTAAGTTAGTATAGCATTAAATAAACATTTCCTTTCCTTTTCACAAATACCTGGCATTGAGAGACGTCTTTCCTAGGGCGGCGGACATAATGGACCCGAGGCCTTCTTTCAATAATAGTATATCATCCCAGGCCCCCCTTGTCTGTTCTGTAACAATGCCTTTGTTGTTATAGAGTATCTAGGGGGAAATGCAGAATAATTTCTTGACCATTTTAGATACTCTTTTTCTTGATATTAGAAAATGGCTGTTTTATCCTTTAAAAATACAGTACAGTTATCACCTATCATTTGTTCTCCTTTTAAAAGAATGCCTAAAGTAACACTTCTGGGTTTCTTTCATATGTTAGGTCATTTTACTTAGACTTACTTACCTTTTGTATGTAACACAAAGGAGGAACTTTCTCTTAAGGGAAAGATTCAATTTCCTGCCCAAACACAAATAAGAAACCATGACTCTTTTCTTGCTAATTGATACAGTTGCTATTACCATTCTTATTTTCTGTGGGAATGTCCAAAGAATGCGTTTCCTTGAATAGAAGTCGCAGCTGTGTCAATAGCAAAAAGTAACTTTTTATCCCGTAGCTTCTTTCAACCACATTTGGCCTCAAGCCAAAACTAGATGAAGCTTCCAACGTTTCAGGATGCATCAGAAGGCACATGGAAGAGCATTGTTGTGGCTGTCGCATCTTTCCTAGGCTGCTGTCACAAGTGCAGCGCCTCCCCGGGCATCACAGCCAATGGTTTGGGTCTGTGTTTCAAAGTATTCAATTGCTTTAATCTGAGTGATAGTTACTGTTTGGAAACTCTGCAGTGACATTTCAACCTGCACCCCTTTATTAATATGACTAATATTAATATGACTAATAAATCCCAAGTTTTAACCTTTATGTACAAGCTATAATGGTTCAAAGTCTAAAATAAGGGAAAATGTTCCATGCCTTAGTTATCTAGACCAGGGGTTAGCCAACTTTTTCTTAAAGGACCAGATTGTAAATATTTTAGGCTTTGAGAGCTGTGAGGCAACAACCAAGGATATTTTGTAGGTAATTAATAACATTTAAAACGTACCTATTTAGAAATGTAAAACCATTCTTGGCTCCTGGGCCATACAGCAACAGGCGGCTGGCTGGGGTTGGCCAGCAGGCCAAATGATTGCCAGCCCTTCTGCACTGACACCATCGCTAACAGAAACCCTGTTCTTTCTTCTCTCTCTTACAGCCGCATGCCTGGGGATGACAGAGTGATGGGTGACGATGGCTCCATCGATTACAGCGTTCATGAGGCCTGGAACGAAGCCACCAACGTTTACTTGGTAGTGATCCTCGTGAGCTTTGGCCTCTTCATGTACGCCAAGAGGTAAATCTTTGAGGACCTCAGCGGAGATAAGGAACTGGGCATTAAAAGCCTGGCAGGATGGTTCATTTGTTTGTTTTATCTGAAAGCAGTGCACGAAAATAATGCCATCAGCATTTTTGTTCTCTACTTGAAAGCACTGACTACTCAGGCTCTCGAGCTCGAGACACTGAGGGTTGGCTTGGAACTCCGTTGCATTAAGAGAGGGAGATTTTAGTGCAGCTCCTGGCACCTGACCAGCTGCATTATACTATCATTTCTCATCCAGCTCCGTTGTATCATCCAGCCGTGTTCACTGTCACCCTTGGAGGAGCACATTTTGGGGGGCCCCTATCCCTGAAATGCAGAAACAGTAACTCCTATGTATTCAGCAATTCTCTTCGTACATTTTAAGCTTTCCCTTTGGTTACTTCTGCAAGACTACATTATAACACTTCTTGAACAATATTGGTATCATCTGATTGCTTGTCTGTGTATTCCACAAAAACTTCAGTCCCTTAAGAACAAGGACCTTTAACCTTTATGTCCCTGGTGTGTCACATAGTGTAAATTCTCAATAAATATTAAATATCTCCTACTTTAATTCTGGGTACTTTAGCATAACTTAACTGTTCTTGTCTTCTCTCTCTCTCTCTCTCTCTCTCTCTCGCTCTCGCTCTCTCTCTCTCCTTTCCTTTAAATAGTTAAAAAAAAAAGAGGGAGGTGCTTTGAAGAGAGAAAGCAGTATTAGTTGAACTGAGTTGCTTCTGCTTATAGCCACATGCTTTATGGTGTCCTCTACCAAAGTCAACAAGATATTAGATAGTTTAAAATAATTAGTAATCCAAAAATTATTGACGTTTGGTTTGGGGAACAGTTCAGAGGCTGTCCTTGCTCTCAGACACACAGGCTCACCTTCCCTGGCTGCCCGAGCCCTTGGGGCAGCCCGCCTGTTGGCTGCCTGCTCTCTCAGGGGTGGGCGAGAGAAGGCTCCACGGAGCAGTACTGGCCCACTTGCAGGAAACAGCTTTCCTCTAAATATAGCCGCTACCTCCTCCCCACCTCACCGTTTTAAAAGCAAGGGCACACTGTTACCCATTCTAAATAGATGGCCCCACTAAGGCCCATGCTATTGTATTTAAGAGATTGCTTATTCATTATTTTCCACAATCAAGGTCTGCTCACATTATGTGTATACTCAAACTCAGAAAGTTAGCTTTATTTGGAGGACAAGCAAGGGAGGGGAAAATCAGATATTTTCTTCTGGATGCATTTTTCTCTACAATATTTGGCTTTTTCAGGGGCAGGGAGCGGAGGCACAGTGGAGGTACTTAGCTGTTGTAGGAAGTAAATGTGTTCAGCTACTTTCTTTTCTTTCTTATAGCCCTGTGGCTGTACATGTACGGCTTCATACTTTTTAGTGAAAGAAAGAACACTTGAGCCAAGGAAGCATTCACAGACACAAAATAAAACATGGATTCCTTGCCATTTAAATCCTTAAATGTAGTTTCCGCTTATAACGATCATGAGAATGTTATACTCCTATAGATATTAATACAAATCTCTCTTCTGCATTGGTTTTGTGTTTTAGGAATAAAAGAAAAATTATGAGGATATTCAGTGTGCCACCTACAACAGAAACTTTATCAGAGCCCAAGTTTTATGACACCATAAGCAAAATTCGTTTAAGACAGCAACTGGAAATGTATTCCATTTGTAAGTATATTCTGTGCTTACCTCTATACATGAACATGTTTAAAATAGATTTTTTGGAATTGAATCCAGTTAGCAAAAGGTTTTCAGAAATAGTTGATAATGAAAAATGAGTGCCTTTTTCAGATACTCAACATAGTATCCGCAAAGGCAGAGCTGCATGAAGTTAATCCTTCAGGCCACTGGATGTACACAAGCCCCTTCCAAAACCCTGAGAAGAACCCCAGAAATGGGTGCATGTGATCGTACTTTTGTAAATTTTGCAAAATTAGATATTTTAACAATTGGTTACGATTGCTGTCTCTTCCTACTCTAATTTTTCCCTCCTTTGTACTTCCCCTTATGTGGAATGGCGTTGAAGTGGCTGGGAGCATTTTGGGGATCTAAGAGAAAGTTGAGTTGGAACTACTTTTGTATTGTATTTATGGAGTTTGCAGTCCCTTCTGCTATAATTAAATTATGTCAAGGCAAAGCGTTTAGGAATGGCTTTCTGGAAATGGCATGTGATATCAGTGTGCATGCCCAAGGCCGGAGGTCATCTCCCAATAGTAATGTATTCTGTAGCACTGAACACAGTGAGTATGTAGCTCCTGGAGGAGAAACAAAGTTTAAAATGCATAGAGGCAGAATGAATTGTAAGCCACAGCCATTTATGCAACCATTTAAAAAAATTAGGATGTTGTTTCTGTGGTGTACAATTAAGCTGAGAAAAGCAAAATATAATAGTATATGTACTATAATGCCACTCTTTTAAAATCAAAAGACCAAAACATCCTTTGTGTTATCTATGTATAATATAAATGTTCTGTATAATTATGCAAGCGTGGAGAAAGATTTGAAAAGGTATGCATCAGATTATTAAAATTATTACCTTGATAGGGATAGTGTAGGATTTAAAGAAAAAGACTGGACATTTTTTAAGAGAAATATATCCACAGTAAAAACTTAAATGTGCGGGGACTTCCGGCCAAGATGGAGGCGTAGGTAGACACACTGTGCCTTCTCGCACAACCAAAAGAAGAACAACGAATTTAAAAACTAAAAACCACCAGAACTGACAGAAAATCGAACTGTATGGAAGTCTGACAACCAAGGAGTTAAAGAAGAAATATTCATCCAGATCAGTAGGAGGGGCAGAGAGGACTCACGGCAAGGCAGCAGCTGGAGGACCAGGGCGGGCAAGGCGGTGGCTGGCAGACTGGGTGGTCCCACATTCACATGCCGATAAACCAGGAGGAACAACTGGGGAGCAAGACAGACCACACAACCCAGGGCCCCAGTGCCAGGAAATAAAGCCTCAAACCTCTGATTGAAAACACCTGTGGGGGTCGAGGCGGCAGCAGGAGAAACTCCCAGCCTCACAGGAGAGTTCATTGGAGAGACCCATGGGGTCCTAGAACGTACACAAAGCCACCCACCGGGAACCAGCACCACAGGATCCCAATTTGCTCATGGGAAGTAGTGGAAGCAGCTTTGTCCCCTCTCGGACCCCTCCCCTGAAAACAGCATCACAACGGAACTACGTGAGTTGCCCCGCCCTGGTTAACACCTAAGGCTCCGCCCCTCACTACATAACAGGCACGCCAAGACAAAAAAAAAAATGGCCTAAATGAAAGAACAGATTAAAGCTCCAGAAAAAATACAAGTAAGTGACGAAGAGATAGCCAACCTATCAGATGCACAGTTCAAAACCCTAGTAGTCAGGATGCTCACAGAATTGGTTAAATATGGTCGCAAATTAGAGGAAAAAATGAAGGCTATGCTAAGTGAAACAAAGGAAAATGTACAAGAAACCAACAGTGATGGGAAAGAAACTGGGACTCAAGTCAACAATTTGGAGTAGAAGAAAGAAACATTCAACCAGAACAGAATGAAGAAACAAGCATTCCAAAAAAATGAGAGGCTTAGAAACCTCTTGGACAACTTTAAACTTTCCAACATCCGAATCATAGGGGTGCCAGAAGGAGAAGAGGTAGAGCAAGAACTTATTTGGAAACATAATGAAGGAGAACTTCCCCAATCTGGCAAAGGAAATAGGCTTCCAGGAAGTCCAGGAAGCTCAGAGAGTCCCAAAGAAGTTGGACCCAAGGAGGAACACACCAAGGCACATCATAATTATATTAGCCAAGATTAAAGATTAGGAGAGAATCTTAAAAGCAGCAAGACAAAAGGAGACAGTTACCTACAAAGGAGTTCCCATAAGACTATCAGCTGATTTCTCAAAAGAAAACTTGCAGGCAAGAAGGGGCTGGAAAGAAGTATTTAAAGTCATGAAAGGCAAGGACCTACATCCAAGATTAACTGTCTCCAGCAACGCAATGATTTAGAATAGAAGGGCAGATAAAGTGCTTCCCAGATAAGGTCAAGAGAAAGGAGTTCATCATCACCAAGCCCTTATTTTATGAAATGTTAAAGGGACTTATCTAAGAAGAAGATAAAAACTATGAACAGTAAAATGACAACAAAGTCACAGTTATTAACAACTGAACCTAAAGCAAAAACAAAAACAAACTAAGCAAACAACTAAAATAGGAACAATTACTGAAATGGAGATCACATGGAGGGTTATCAGCAGGGGAGGGGGGTACAGAGAATAAGTAGCATAAAGGGTAGGTGGAAAATAGATAGGGGAAGGTTAAGAATAGTATAGAAAATATAGAAGCCAAAGAACTTAATGTGTATGACCCATGGACATGAACTAAAAAGGGGGTGGGAGGATGCAGGTGGGAGAGGGTGTGCAGGGCTGAGGGGAATAAATGGGGGTAAATGGGACAACTGTAATAGCATAATCAATAAAATATATTTTAAAAAATTTAAATGTGTATGTGTATGTGCATAGAGAGAAGCAAGAAATGAAATTTTAGGTAAAAAGTAGGAAAAAAATAGTGGGTTGGCCAAAAAGTTCTTTTGGTTTATTCCCTAAGATGAATCTAGTAGCACTTAGTTCATTTGAAACAATTTTGTTACATTGTATTGTGACAGCTGTCATATCAGCATGCATTTTTTTAAAAAAAAAAGCTCATCAAAATTGGTGAATTTTTGTATAGCTAATTTAATATTGAACATGGAAGAAAATGAGCAACATTTTCAGCATATTTGCTTTATTATTTCAAGAAAGGTAAAAACATAAATAAAACACACACACACACAAAAAAGATTTGTGCAATATGTAGAGAAGGTTTGCGAAGTTTCATGCCGGAGATCTCTCGCTGGAGGTGCTCCATGGTCAGATAGACCAGTTGAAGTTGATAGCAGTCAAATCAAGACATTAATTGAGAACAATCAACATTATACCACACAGGAGATAGCTGGCATACTCAATATATCAAAATCAATAAAATTATTCATGAAAATGAAAAATGTGTCTTTTATTTTATGGAAAAAAATATATAGAGTTTTTGGCCAACAAGTAAAACCTCTAACAAATTCTTTAGCATACACTTTATTCTAAGAACTGATAACAGCATTTCCCTTAGGGAAAGCAACTGGATAGGTAGCTATAAGACTGACTGATCGGATAGGATCAAGATACACTTCCATTGTTTTTCTTTTGTTCCTTCTGCACTTTGTACCATATGTATGGATTACCAGTCCAAGCTAAGAAGTAAAATTAACATAGCAGCAGCATTCACAGCAGCCAAAGTAGAAACTGTCCAAGTGTCCTTGACGGATGGATGAATACACAAAACATGGTACATAAATAGAGTAGAATGTTATTCATCCTTTAAGGAGAAGAAAATTCTTGCATATGCTACAATACAGATGAACCTGAAAGACATTATGCTTCATAATTATTCTTATGATGAAGTAAAAGAAGCCTAGCCAAGAAAGAGATACTATTTGTTTATGCTGCTTGGGGTGACTGTGTTACCGATAGTATAACATATACAATTAATTATAAATTCAGTGTGTATAGTTTTTTTTCTTCTCTGATGGGAATGCCATAAAATAAAATTTATCAGAATTCCTATCTTTGTAAGGTGTATATCAGTTTTCTATTGCTGCTGCAACAAATTATCACAAATTCAGTGGCTTAAAACAGCACAAATGTATTATCTTTTTTATAGGTTAAAAATCCTACAACAGTCTCACTGGGATAAAATCTGTGTGTTAGCAGGTTTTTCTTTTTAATATTTTATTTATTTTTTAGAGAGAGGGAGAGAAACATCCATTGGTCGCCTCTCTCACACCCCCTACTGGGGTCTTGGACAGCAACCCAGGCATGTGTCCTGACTGGGAGTTGAACCAGCTGCCTTTTGGTTCTCAGGCTGGCGTTCAGCCCGTGGAGCCACACCAGCCAGTGTAGCTTTATCTTCTGGCCTAGAAGAGAATATGTTGCTTTGCCATTTCCAGCTACTAGAGACAACCCACATTTCTTGCTTTGTGGCCCCATTCCTCCATCTTCAAAGCCAGCAGCATTGCATCTTTCTAATGATTCTTCCATTTTTGTATCTTCCTCTTGTCTGAACTCAGCAGGAAAGGTTCTCTGATTTTAAGGCCCCATGTTATTAGGTGGGGCCGAGATAATTCAGGGTAATCTCCCCCTCTCAAGGTACTTACCTTAATCACAAAGTCTTCAAAGTCTTCTTTGCCCTGTAAGATAACACATTCACAGACCATGGGGATTAGGGTGTGGGCCTCTTTGGAAGCCATTATTCTTATAAACTGTGTGTGTGTCGATTTGCACATTTACTGAACCTCTTCACATTGGATCATTCACAGTGTGCCAACCTCATCCCAACAAAGTCTCCTGGGCAAGAGGAAATAGCAAACAAAATTCTTTTTTTTAAAGGGGACTCCCAAAGTTGTGTAAGTTTAAGGCCACAAAAATCTGAATTCATACACATCTCCCCAGACGTGTAAACAAATAGCATCTTTCTTAGCCAGGGACAAATGAAGAGACTGAGTTTTAAGGCTAAGCACTGAATGGCATTCATGAAGATTTTAGCCCTATACTTTCTCTGGTTTTAGGTTAAGACCATTTTTAAACTATTTCTCAGAAGTACAAAGAGAATACCTAATTACATATTTGTTTTTTCTTCTAGTTCATATTACAAAGTTCCATAATAAGTCTCTTAGGTTTATAAGTTTAAATATAGTCAAATTCCTTATGATGTGAACAAAAACATTATTATTTATTTTAAGATGGACATGGGGGGACAAGAAAGAAGGAATTATAAAATTCATTTAATTTTAATAACAATAATGTTTATTTTATTTTTTATTTTTATTTTATTTCTTATTTATCCTATATTTTAAAGCTCTGAATAATCCTGACATACAAATAATAATAATAATAACAACATATGAAATGGATATCAGCAGTGTTGAGAGATTAGAGGATCACAAACGGGGGAGGAGAAGTCTTTACCTCTAATTCTAAACTAACTCTTTACTGAGATGCATGACTTGACTGTGATTTAATGATGTTAGCTAGTCATTGTTTCACTATTTTATTAATTTTATCTTTTTTCTTTTTTGTTTGATTTTGAATAGCAAGGAAGTATGACTATCAACAGCCACAAAACCAGGCTGACAGCGTGCAGCTCTCGTTGGAGTAAATTCCCAGAAAAGAAGCAACGCAAGTAATTGTTAAACAGTATAGTAGTAGCAAACTCCTAATTCTACTAAATCATGCACATTTTAAAAAAATATTCTTCTCCATAAAATCATTTTACTCGTGATTTTTCTCCAATTTTTTTGGTCTCTTTTGTTTTGCTTTTTAAAATTTCATCTCTGACTCATTTGTTACAGAAATAAAAATTGGCTCAAAAAGCCTGAAAGCAGGAGGATAAACCATAACCAGAGATGGTGATTTAAAGACTTCTGATTTCTTCAGGATACAGTCAGGCAGGAATGAAAACCCATCTTTGGAAGTGAGAGCCTGAAGTTTATGCTACTTTGAGTTGAATATTTTTGCAAAATCAAAAAAATTAAAATCCAGTCATTGGTATAATTTCCTCTGATTGTATTCTGTGGTAAATACAATATGGATAGCTGACCTATTTGTGTTCTCATTGCTGCCGTACCACTTTTTAATTGAATTAACTATTTGCTTATTCAGAACTTAGCATACTAGACTGCCTTTTGTGTAACATGAAGCGTACCCATCTGATACTTATGGAAGCTTTCTGGAATTTTTTCCCCCTTGATTGTGTTCCTAGGTGTTTGCTTGCTTTTTTCTTTAATTCTATAGTTTCATTTCCACCGTAAGAGTCTCCTCTAGGCCATATTGGGGCCATGTTGCTAAATAAATGGACACTGCTATATTGGTGTTAGCAACTTGCTTTTCGGTCATATGACTGTCTATGTTTAATGTAACTGTCTGGTTTCTTCTTCTCCTTTTTTTTTTGGCATAATAATCTTCCCTGAAGACTCTCATATCTTGTACCATTTTGTACTGTACATTGAAATGTTTTACCTAATTGTTCATATTTATTTGAATTATAGCTGGTTGGAAATAGTGGCAGGGAAGTTTGACTGTCCATGTAACTGGCCAAGAATTAGAGTTTTTGAATCAAAGGTATCCTTTTATCCTCCCCCAAGGATATGTTTATTGATTTTTGAGAGAGAAAGAGAAACATCGATGTGAGAGAGAAGCATCGATTGGTTGTCTCCTGTACATACCCCTGACTGGGGATTCAACCCAAAACCTACGTAAGTGTCCTGACCAGGCATAGAACGTGCAGCCTTTTGGTGCACGGGACAATGCTCCAACCAACTGAGCCACCCAGCCAGGGAGTCAAAGGTATTCTTAATTCTAAGAGTTAGTATTTCAGCATTATTTTCTTTTCTCCTTATAATTGTAAAGCGAACTAATATAAATTTTAAATAAAAAGGTTTAGACCAAATAAAATCAGTCAGGGGAATTGTTTGCTTTTAAAATTTAATTAGAGCATTCAAAAATGTATATATTGTGCAAGGTGAATTGTTGACCAAATGGACTGATTCTTTCTTAACTCACAAATGAATGCACCACCTACATATAGATGAAAAACTGTGTATAATTAAAGGATTGTAAACAGTTATAATTGTAGATGGGGGGTAGCAAAGCAGCAAGGAGACAGTCTTCAACTTTGCTCTGCTCTAGGAGACACACTGCGTGTTTCCGTGGGCAGGGAGTGTCATCTGGCAGGAGCCGTTTACCTGCTGTCACTGACATGTGGCACGATATGGACAAATTGCAAACCTGGCCATCTCAGATGATTTGTGAAGATAGTGTACATAAGTAAACATAAATCACAACGGAGTTGACTGTGGTGGTTTTCGTCTGTGTCTGCTAGGTAGTGACAGTCATAACTAAAAACTAGTTGATTGGTGAACATCAAACGCTGGCAAGTGAGAGAGGATGAATTCCTCATTTTTTCTCTAAAGTGAACTGATGGGAATCACTCACCCCCACTGGCAGGAACAACAGCAAGTCAGCCTTTGAAGTTTCTTCTCTGCTTCCACAGCTGAGCTGGGAAAGGCATAGAAGCCTGCAGCCACACTTCAAAGTGATGGCAGCTGATTGTCCTGCCTCTGCCCCCTGCCCGCCCCCGCCAGTCCACCAAGGATTCAGTGGAACTATTTTCTTTGGAAGAAAAATGGAATGACTAATAAACTGGTAAATAACACTTGTGTTCTCCTTTTCCTTATTTCTTCTTTTCCTTTTAATGCATAAGGTATTCAGCAGTAAGCACCAGTCAGCCTCTGGGAGTGCACAGCTTGAGCGTGTTAAATAGTTGATATTTAGCTGATGCCAACCAGCTGCACTCAGGGAAGGGGTTGGCTTCTGAAGAGCACAGATGTTTGCTATTGACCTCACACTGCTTCAGGTGGGGTTATTTATATGATTCATCAGAAAACGAAATGCAGAATTTATGGTAAAGTTGGTGTCATGTCAGAAGTATTTTTAGTATTGAGTAGAAACAACAGATAAAACAGTGGTAATAAAAATGATTTCAGATCACAAAACCAAATATATCTTAGAAAATAAAGAGAACGTAACCAACTAATTCATTCAGCAAATAGTTATGAAGTATATATCCACATGAATGACCTGTGGACTTCAATTCTAATAATGGAACTCAAACAGGGATAGGTGCTGGGAAGCTAAATGGAAATGAGGGAACTTACTTGCCAACCTCTCACCTGTATGCAAAATAGTGAGAATAGGGACTGGGCTCAGTCTTCATGTTCCCCACTTGACTGCCTGATAAAGTCAGGGCCAAACTTGCACAGAACTATAAAGCAAGAAAACTTCCCACCTATCTTCTTGTCCCCCTTCAGTCTCCTGTAAGTCTGTGGGCCAGACAGGTCTTAATGCGGATTTAAGAGTAAGGATGAGCACCAAGCGGAGAACTGCGGCGGTCAACTACGGGGTCCTGTAGCACACAGGGAGCTTTCAGCAGCAGTGACCTCTCACCCCAAAGTAAATGAGTGGCATGTAGCATTGGATTCCATACTGATGTCTTTTCTACTTTATTTTATTTGAATCTAGTAAAAACTAAAGTTGTTTCTGTAGATTAGCAACATTCCACATCCTAGGTAGGAAGATGGGATAAGTCATAGGGGAGACCACTGACTGTCGGGTCCATTGGTGGTAGTTCAGCCCCAAATTTGATGCTGAAAGAGCATTGTATCATTTACTTCTTTTCAATGTTTACATTGAGTTTCCAGAGTTTCTTGAAAGTGTGGTACCATCCCAGGTATTTTATTTTAATCTATTTTGACAAATTTCAAACTACTGAAGAAAGTTGGGTTTTTTTCACTGCTATCAAGTGTTGGTGCTGTTAAACTTAACTGCAAATGTTTTTGGCCTCAAATCTGATTTATTTTTTAAAATGCACTACATAAATGTAAAGTACTTACGACAAGTAAATGTACAATTTCAAAGTTTAAAAATCCAGGACCATTCAAGTTGACTATAATCTAATATAAATCTTATATCTAAATGCTTTCTCTCACCTAGTATTAGTATAGTAACTAGACCAAAGTAAATGCTTGGTATTTGTTGAATTAATTAATTGTAATAATTTATAGAACCCATGGTTTTTTTAATTTGTTTGTTTGTTTGTTTGTTTGTTTGTTTATTCATAGGAGAAGGAAAGGAGGAAGAGAGGGAGAGAAACATCAATGTGTGGTTGCCTGTCACACGCCCTAACTGGGGACCTGGCCCACAACCCAGGCATGTGCCTTGACTGGGGATCAAACTGGCGACCCTTTGGTTTGCAGCCTGCACTCAGTCCACTGAGCTACACCAGCCAGGGCCATGTTTTATTTTTATGTTTTTGAAAACTATTTGTAGGTTCTTCTGATAATAGAGTAATCATGGTAATCATATCAGACTAACAGATAATTATTGTGAGTTCAGAACAAAACATAAAAAACAACTATTTGACAGTCACCACAAGCAGACAAACCAGGAGGAGGTTGACCCTTGAAAGATGGGACTGCCCTGGTTGAGATTCGTGTTTATGTGGTTCTCTGTCTGAAAGATATTTCCAAGTCCACCAGGTGAGAGTAGCTAGAGCTAGGGTAGAAAGCTATAGGGAAATTGGTTTGAGAAGATGACAGAGCTCAGGGATTCCTGGGAGGCTGGAAAGTGAGAAGGAACCTCACAGAAAGGAGTGAGCCTCAGGAAGGAAAACCCCAAAATCTGCATATAAATTCAAACAAGTCCTTGGCTCACCCCTGAACTATGAACCTACAGAGACTCACCCCTGAATTATGAACCTACAGAGACTCTTCGGGGCCTGGCAGGAAACAAATAGCTAAGAAGCTGAAAGGAGTAGGCAGAGTTTTCAGCTGCTGCCCACCATAAGAGCTACAGTTTGAGTCCTGCCCAAAATAACACTTTTCAGAGAGAGAAAGAGTCTGGAATCTCGACACCATACCATCCACAGTATCCAATATAAAATAAAAAAATTACAGTAACATGATTCAAGGTTAAGAGAAGAAATGAGACAATGTGATCCATAGTCAAGAGAAACAACATATATAAACTGACCCTAAGATGACCCAGATATTGAATTGATAGGCAAGGAATTTAAAGTTGCTACCACACATATGTTTCGGTAAATAAAATACTTTTGGATAAATGGTCATTGAAAGGCTTTATCAGAAGCATATCTACTGTACAGGAAATTCTAAAGGCAGTTCTTTGGGCAAAAGGGAAGTGATAATAGATACTCAAACTTAAGCAAACTCTAGGCCTAATGAATAACCAGATGAGGAGAAACAATGATAGAGCAAGTAGGGGCTTTTACCAACTGAGGATAGAGTATATAGGAGCTTTTGGTACTATTATAACTTTTCTAGAAACTTGAATATTTTTTTAAAGTTACAGAAAAAGTATCTGTAAATCAGTTCCTTAGTAAATCTGGTGCTGGGTTTTGTTTTGTTTTTTTCTTTTGCCACACCAGTTATTGGCAATACTAAAACACAGGCTGGGTGTCCGAAGGTACCTTTGACAGCATTGTGCTTCTTCCTTCTGCACTCCATCCCACAGCACCCAACACTCTTCTGTTCTCCACCAAAGCCTGCTGCAGCAATCCAAAACACACTTCTCACAGGTGTCACTGACTGACCACAGCGTTCCATCTCACAGGTTGTCATGTAACAGAGAGAGCCTTTAACTGGAAAGATAGCAAGTTTCCAGACATTAGAACAGTGGTGCTTTTCAGGGACAAGAGAGTCTTGGCTTAGGCCAGTAGCTCACTTGGTTCGAGTGTCATCTTGATAGGCCAAGGTTGTCGGTTCCATCACTGGTCAGGGCACAAAAAGAACCAACCAATGAATGCATCAATAAGTGGAACAACAAATTTCTCTCTCTCCTCTCACTCTCTAAAGTTAACAAATTTTAAAAGCAGCTTTCATGGCCTCTGGAATCGTACAACGTAAGCAATTAACTGAACGCCCGCCCATTCGTCGGCTACCACTTCCAGTTCTGCCTTTCTCCATTGCCCGGGTGAAACATCAGCAATCAGAATGTTGCCTCTTCCCCATAAGAAAATTATTAAATTCACTGGAACTCCTAAAAATAAGACTGATTCTATAGCTCTATAGCTGAAATAGGGCACAGCCAGCACTGCTCTCATTGTCTCCTCTCTGTGAGGTAGGAAAATAGATTATAACAGATGATCTTTCGGTTACTATTTTATGTTTGAGTAAAAGGGAACAACATGAATAACTTCCAGTCCTGAAGTTTTGCAATATTGAGAGTCGTGAAGATTAAATGGGAAGAAATGTCTCCAGGGACAGAGAGAAGTACAAAGGCAAGGACCCAAAAAGGTGATTTCTGAAAATCACATAGTAGTATACTGTATGTGTTAGTGCATTTTAGACTTAGGACCGGTATTTTAACATATACACACAAGTTAATGACTTGCTTTTCTCTCATGTCAAGTTTTTCCTTTATTTACTGTAGTATACTGAATTAAATCAGGTTGAACCTAGCGCTGTGCTACCCCAGAAAACAGTCAGACCTATAGAATACAGCTGTTTTAATAGTTTCCTTCCCCACCCCAAACTCCAGTACAAAAAAAAGAGCACCAGTGATTCTATCATCCTTTTTTTATTTTAGGATTTTATTTATTTTTTAGAGAGGGGAAGGAAGGGAGAAAGAGAGGAAGATAAACAATGATATGTGAGGCCCCCAACCAAAATCCAAGCATGCGCCATGACTGGGAATCAAGCTGGTGACCCTTTGGTTCCCAGGCTGGCGCCTGACCCACTGAGCCACACCAGCCAGAGCTGATTCTACCATTCTTGTAGCTCTTGCTGGCAGTTTAGTATATTTTGTGAAAGTGATGAACATATACTTTATTTGGTTTTTCAGTGGCTTCAAACAACAAACATTTATTATGTCACAGTTGAAGAATTCAAGGGCAGTGTAGCTGGGAGGCGTGGGGTCTGCCTTTGAGGCTGCAGTGAGGACGTCCTCTGCCCCCTGGGGCCCCAGGCAGCCGGAGGAGCTGCTTCCAGGATGGCTCCCTCACGTGGCTGTCAGCAGGAGACCTCGGTTCCTTCCCGGTGGACTATCTCATATTACCCCCTCCAAAAAGAAAAAGAAAAAAGGAGGGTGGATATTTCCCCAAAAAATATTTAAGAGCATAGAATACTATATATATTTTATGGTGCTATAATTTTTTAAATATATAGTTATTCTGCAAAATATTTTTCTAACAATTAAATCTCAATTTGTATCAATAAAAGTGGTTGCAAGGAACAGTTTGGAAATGTTACCGTTTCTTCTTTTGATATACATCTGCCTTTCCAAATTAGTTTTGCTCTACCAGTATTTTCATTGTTTGCAATTTCTTAGACTCATTATACCTAATGCTAATTGCCAGCAAACACAAAGCTATTCAAACTCTGAAGGGAAGGATCCTGGCCCAGGACTGCACAGAGTTGCAGGTAACCTGTAAATCTGCAGCGGTGTTCAGATGACCTCGAGCGTACCCATCCCATTTGTAAAGGAGCAGTCATGGCGCTGGCAAGTGTTTCTACACCGTAACTTCTCCACTGCTACATTCAGAGTTAGAAAATCATTGCAGCACCACGTTATGAACTTCAGTCATTATCTTCCACAATTTGTAATTCTGAAGCAAAACCTAACATGCCACTACTGTCTTGTATATCTGCAAAACGTCAATCAATAAAATGTTGATTGGAAACCAACTTTGACTGAGGAAGCATGTCAAAGCCCAGAACATGGGAGGGAATGCTGGCCTGGCCAACTGCAGGAAACTGTGTATGGGCCCCATGGAGGCTGTCAAGGCTTTTGTCAGCCAATCTCCTGGGGGAAGACGTTGCTCCCTCTCCCTGAGATTTCCATCATCAGCGGTAGCTTTCTCTCTTTCATCTTCAAGATCTGGGATGTTTTCTGCAGAGGACTGGAGGTTGGGTTTTAGGAACACCAGTCCAAGGACAGATTTCATTTATATACAAGTTATAAATGAGTAAGGGTGTTTAGAAACCTACTTACTAAAAAATTGCTTACTTAGTTGCACTCTAATTTACTTAAGGTTCTAGACATTTTTGGCTATTTCTTAGGTGCCTTAGTTAATGGCCTCTGGCCCATTGCTATGGTGAAAAAGAATTAGCAACAATTCTTACTTATGCCAACTTAATACTTGTAAAATATACCCTTTCTTTGTTTATTAAAAAAAAAAGGACCCTGGAAAATCTAGTATGCTGCAAAAGGATTACAAAATTTTTAGAAACCTTACTTCTTAATTATAGCTGTGGAGAAATTTGAGCTGAATGTATTAACCAACAATAACAAATATAGACTGTTCTGCTAGCTGACAGTTTAGACTGAAGCTTGACGTTTCTTTTTTCAAGCTGTTAGAAATTTAGTTTGAAACAATTCTGAATAGAGGAAAGTCACTTCATGATCCAAATAATCTTTTTAACCTTATTGTTATCATCTTTGGCCAATAAAAAGGAGGTAGTTCATCACTCTCCTAAGAAGTTAAAATAAAATTTGAATTTGATTTAGTTTGTATAAAGTAATGTTTCATACAATCAAAACATGACTATACTTGTATATGTTTCAAGACAATTTTTAAAGCACCAGTGGAGATAGGAAACAAACTAGGTAATGATTTAGTTGATAGAACACAGAATTTGAAGTATGAGGTCCAGCCTATTTCAATCTGTGCTGTAGCTACATGAATTTGAGCATACCATTAATCTTACTTATTAAATCTCAACTTGTTCATCTGTGAAATGGGAACAAGACTGCCCTTATCCCAGTGGTGGTCAGATTCTAAATGATAAATTACTTGAACACCTTGGAAAGCAATGTAATAACCCTTGGTGGTGGTGGCGGTGGTGGTGGTCAATATTCTTTCACTGTGTAACCAATTGATACATTTAAGCATTCTAAAGAGGAAAATCAGACGTGAATGGAGCCCCTAACCCCTCTAGGCCAAAAGAGTATGTATTTCTTTAGCTTTCTCTGCAGTCCCAGAAAATGGAGCTAGCTAATGAGAGCTTATAAAGTACATGAATCAAGTCATCTAAACAAAACTGCCACCTACGAATACATACCTAAGTGTCACTCACTTCTACTGATTACATTTTAAAAACTTTCAATGATAATATCTCCAGTTTTCAGATGGAAATATGGGCCCAGAGAAATTAGAGGAGAGGCCCAATGCTAAAAACCAAATTGTGTTATGTCTTGAGACCCTTTCCACCCTATGTTTCTGTGACTCTCATAATAGAAACAGAATGGTTTAGAGGTTCAGGCATTGTTCCCTGTAGAGGATAATGCTGACATTATTGCTGGACAATAATATAGCATGACTCATCTAAATCCCTTTGAGACAACAAAAGTCAAGCAAATGGCAGCAACTAAGTTTTCCTTACAATATTTTTAAAGTATGACTACCAAACACCCAAATGTAGAGGATTCTTTTTTTTTTTTTTGCTTTGTATTCATTTGATTGCCCCATAGTTTATAAATCACATGTCTGCTTTGAACACTTTGTACCAGGCAAGTCTGGGCACGCAAAGACCGTAGTGAGTTCACAAAAGCCACTTAACATATTTGGTTGTCATTTAAGTTATGACTTTGAAAGCAGAAGAAGACAAGCCCTTTTACATCGATATGCAGATTTACATAAATTGCTGCACAAACCAAATTTAAAATAACCTTAGTCCATATTGAAAAAGTTATTCTTTCATTGCCACTCTGCCATAATACACTCATATTTTTTAAAATATCCACAGCAATTAATAAATGTGACATGACCTCTTCTCCTGTGCACCTGTTTTGTAAGTCACAGAAACTGCACCCACCAGGGCTTTTCTATTGGCGATTGGGTGCAATCTAGAGTTTCCTCCAAAGCACTTGTCCTGGCACATTGCAACTCAGGGAAAGAAGGCCAGGAGACATAGCCTTAGGAGCACATGCAGGACTTGGGGTGTGTGCATTTGCTTCATCTCGTACCTCTCTTTGGTAAAATTTCAGTTTAGTGACTCAAGAATACACAAGTTTAAAGAAAAAAGACCCCTGCAGTTCAGATGCCACCAGTGAACATGGAAGTGAGTAGGTGTGTTCCATGGGTGTATACAAGAGGGGCTAGCAGTGTGAGCTGTGGCCAGAGAAAGACCTGGTTTACAGCCCAGGCCCTTCCACCTACAGTGCTTTGTGTCCTCTTCTATAAAGTGGAGATAACTCCCACCTCTAAGAACTATTTTCAGGGTTAAATGAAATTCACCATATTAACTGCCCAATATGGTATTTGATAGAATATGCATTCCATAAGAGTTCTAACTATTGTACACTCTCTGAGCCAGTCTATCTAATTTATGCTAAAAAATCAAGAGGAGTATTACTAAGATGAATCAAATTAAAAGACCATTCTTGGAAGTGAAATATTTATATTATATAATTTTTTAAATATGAAGTTTCTTACTTTCAGTAACATACAGAAACAGAACTACATGCATGGCTTATGGCAAACCTGTTCAATGAACAAATAAGAACCACTTAGAATTATTATGGCAGAATATAATAGAAAGGGGTGTTAGACAAATCATCTTGATATCAATTATAGCTTTGTCCCTTGAGCACATTTCTTTATCTATGATCTTTGCCTTCCTTGTCTGATAACACTTGGAAAAAGTGTAGTGAGGGTGATTTATTAAAACTATATAATATGTATGACTTCTGGTCAAGATGGCGGCATAGGCAGACATGGCTCACCTCCTCCCACAACCACATCAAAATTACAACTAAAATATAGAATAGCCATCACTCAGAACCATCAGAAATCGGGTTGAATGGAAGTCCGACAACTATGAAATTAAAAAACCACATCTATCCACACTGGTAGGAGGGGCACAGACGTGGAATAGGTTAGTCCCACATCCACGTCAAGTGGATAAAAAGTCAGGATAAAAATTCAGGAGCAATATCTTGGGAGAAAGGAGTCCAGCTCCACAACAGGCCCCTCAGCCCAGGATTCCAATGCCAGGAAGATAAGTCCCCACATCTGCTGGCTGCAAAAACCATTGAATCAGTGGAAGAAATTTGTGGAGCCCCAAGAAGTTCCTCTTAAAGATCCAATACACAACTCACCTACTCAGACTCACCGCCTCTGAGCTCCAGCACCAAGATGGCAGCTTGAAAGGCACCAGTGGCATGCAGGGAAAAACTGAAATGTCTGGCATCAAGCTGAGCAGAAGCCGTTGTCCCTTTTCTGAACCTTCCCACATCAGAGCCACAGAGCCAGAAAGTAAATGCCATATGTGAGACTCCATCAACCTGGCTAACACTGTTTGCCCCACCCAGGAGATGCCCTAAGACTCCTCCCCTTCCAACTTATGGGTCCACCCAAGCTGCTTTTCCATATGAATGGCTGGCCTTGTCTCATGCTGCACAACTTCCTAAATCCTATCAAACAAGCAACAGCTGCACTCAATGAGCTCCAGGCCAGACATTAGCAGCAGCCAGCCTAGATTCATAACTCGGCTTCACCTGGGAACTTCAAGTCCTGCACAAGTAGCAGCCATCTCAGATTGCTTTATAGCTCAGGCAGGGCAGCCCCATGCAAAACACAGACCTTGGCCTGTACCACCTGGGAAACCCCAGGGCCAGTGCCCATAGGATAGCTACAGACCACTTTGGAGAACCACCACCCTGCCCCTGCACAGCTAATCCTCTACGAGGGTAGAGGTTGGTGGTCAGTGGTCACAGCCAATCCTTGCAGCTGACTGGCCTGTGTAAATCCCTCCCATTGACCTGCCAACAGCAATCAACACTCAACTACAAGAGGAGAGTGTACTCAGCCCACATAAAGGGTGTACCTCGAGTACCCAGCTTGGGTGAATGGGAGGCTGTGTCATTGGACCTTACAGGACATCTACTACATTAGGCCACACTACAAAAATATTGAGTCAAAGCAGCTCTACCTAATACATAGAAACAAACATAGGGAGGCTGCCAAAATAAGGAGACAAAGAAACATGGCCCAAATGAAAGAACAGATCAAAACTCCAGAAGAGTTAAACCAAATGGAGACAGGCAACCTATCAGATGCAGCATTCAAAACACTGGTTATAAGGATGCTCAAGGAACTTAGTAAGGACCTCAACAGCATAAAAAGGATCCAGTCAGAAACAAAGGATATACTAAGTTGAAATAAAGAACAATTTAGAGGGAAACAACAGTAGAGTGGATGAAGCTGAGAATCAAATCAATGATATGGAACATAAGGAAGCAAAAAACAACCAATCAGAAGAACAAGAAAAAAAAGAATGAAAAAAAATGAGAGTAGTATAAGCAGCCTCTGGGACAAGTTCAAATGGACCAACATTTGGCTCATAGGGGTGCCGGAAGGAGAAGAGAAAGAGCAAGAAATTGGAAATCGATTTGAAAATAATAATGAAAGAAAACTTCCCTAATTTGGTGAAGAAAATAGACATGCAAGTCCAGTCCAGGAAGTACAGAGAGTCCCAAACAAGATGGATGCAAAGAAGTCCACTCCAAGACACATCATAATTAAAATGCCAAAGGTTAAAGATAGAGAATCTTAAAAGCAGCAAGAGAAAAGAAGTTATTTACCTCCAGGGGAGTTCTCATAAGATTGTCAGCTGACTTCTCAAAAGAAACTTTGCTGGCTAGGAGGGATTGGCAAGAAATATTCAAAGTCATGAAAAGCAGGGACCTACAGCCAAGACTGCTCTACCCAGCAAAGCTATCACTTAGAATTCAAGAGCAGATAAAGAGCTTCCCAGACAAGAAAAAAACTAAAGGAGTTCATCATCACTAAAGCATTATTATATGAAATGTTAAAGGGACTTATTTAAGAAAAAGATCAAAATTATGAATAAAATGGCAATAAATACCTATCTTCCAACAATTGAATCAAAGAAACAAACTAAGGAAACAAGAAGAACAGAGACAGAATCATGGATACACAGAGCATTTTGATGGTTGCCAGATGGAAGGAAGGTGTGGGGAATAGGTGAAGAGGCAAGGGGCTTTAAGAAGTACAGGTGGGTAGTCACAGAATAGCTATGGGGATGTAAAGTAGAGTATAAGAAATAGAGCAGCCAAAGAACTTCTATGAATGACCCATGGACATGAACAATGGTGGGAGGGTTGCCTGAGGGAGTTGGGGGTGCTAGGTGGAAGGGGCAGAGGGGGAAAAATCTGGACAACCAGATTAGCATAAAATCTGGAAAACCAATGTAATAGCATAATCAATAAAATATAATTAAAAAACTATATATAGTATGTATATAGTATGTTTTAGGATAATATATTAAAATATATATATGTCTCTCTGTCATCTAGCTATAAAGAGCACACAATAAATTATATAGAGTAGTGATTATTCCACTATTATTATTTTTATGGTAAATTATTTAAAAATTTTTAAGTGCTAAAATTTAGTCTCATATATCTCTCTTCCTGTAAGCAGCTGAGGTGACCTCTCAAAGTGGTTCACTATTCACTTGACCTAGAAAACCACATGAAATTGTGCCAATCAAGAGGTTCAAATCTTCATGTTCACACTAGGAACACTTGTGAAACTTTCCAGCCATCAAGGGTATGCATATCTGAAAAGCCACCAAGTATCTGAAGGATGTCAGATACTTTATATAAGCAATGTGTGCCATTCTGTCATTACAGTGGTGGAGTTGCGTGGTGTGCCCAGGCCAAACAGTGGGTGCAGGGTCGGTGGCCCAAAAAGCGCACCGAGTTTTTGCTGCACATGCTTAACACTGCAGAGAGCAATGCCAAACTTCAGGGTTTAGATGTAGACTCTCTGGTCATTGAGCACGTCCAGGTGAACAAAGCTCCCAAGGTGTGGCACAAAACCTAGGGCTCTTGGGGGGATGTACCCACAAATGAGAGTTCTCTCTGCCACATTGTGATGATCCTCACTGAAAAAAAGCAAATTGTCTCTCACCAGAAGACGAGGCTGCACAGAAGTAAAAAGTATCCCAGAAGAACTGGAAAAAACAAAAACTCATGGCCCAGGAGTAAATTCAGCATAAAATAAGTGCTAATAAAAGTAAAAGCAGAATGGTCAGTGTCCTATTAGTAAATACATTTCAAGTTTCCTTACAAGAGGAATCAAACAAGTTTTCTTCTGATTGAAATTAAAAGCATAGATTATTCTGTTAAATAATTAGTCTGCTATAAGTAAACATTTTCTTTGAAATTATTTGCATTATTGTTTACCTAATCTTTTTGTCATCTATATAATTAAAAATTAACCTCAAGGGGGCTGTGTTTGTGATGGGGCACATGTTGTAGCTGCCGGAGTGGGTGGCAAAGTCCTATTTCTTGACCTGGGTGGTAATTACAAGAGTGTGTCTGCCTTTTCATTACTAGTTAAGCTATATATTTGTTTTGTGTAGGTTTTGATGTCTGTGTTTTAATTTACAATAATTTTTTTAAATTTAAAGAGAGAAAGAGAAACATCAATGTGTGGTTACCTATCACATGCCCCCTACTAGGGACCTGGCCCACAACCCAGGCATGTGCTCTGACTGGGAATCTAACCAGCAACCCTTTGGTTTGCAGGCCAGAGCTCAATCCACTGAGTCACACCAGCCAGGGCTACAATAAAAAATTTTAAAATAGAAAAATTTACTCAATCCAGTTATTGTATGAACCATTACAAAGGTGAAATTGTAGAGGACCAATTTAGTTAGGTTTTATTATATTTTTAATAAAATAGGATTAACATACAAATAAATGAGTGATCTTGATTTCTACCTTTTTGGGGGTCCTTCCCCCAAGACACCAAATTACTCTCTGAGTTTTCCATTCTCATGTGAAAAATTTTGGATGCCAACAAAACTGTAAATATAAAGTAGAATTAAAAAGTCATCTTAGATAGTAACAATTTACGTGGCAACATACACAATCAGCATTGTTAATTCAAAAACATGAATCAAACGGTATGAGGCCTCGTGAATTCAGTCACAGCAAGCATGGCAGTGCCCGCCTAGAAAATAAAAAGTGCCCACCTGGAGAATAAAGAGAGATCAGTGGGTGACAAGTTGCATGTGAGTCCGCATCTATGTGGCCACTAAATAAAAAGATGCCTTAGCTATAATAAATATTTATTGAACAAGTTACTATTATCACTAGTAAAAGTTGTATGTACTTTTTTCCTATGGAGAAAACATATGAATAACTATCTTTGGGATACTTTGCTTTTAAAGAAGAGAAATCTACTCAGGCTTTCTCTAGATAAAGGAAGATAGAGGTAACTTAAGACATCCAAAGCTTAATGAGGGATTGGAAACAGAAAATGTATCAAGAACCAAGGAAAACCCAGTCTCTCTCCTCTTGCCTCTCTCTGCAGACTGCCTCCCACTCCTTGATGATCGCATACGTGACTCTCTATGGCTACCCTATGCTTTGGAAATTCTTGGGGCCATCATCTGATGCTAAAAGACTCATTTTGTCTGAGTCCCAATTCCAAATAACTGTGGGCAGAAGAGACTGTGGGAGCAGAAGTTCTCTGCTAAGGCATTGTAAGAGGAAATGACTTACTAGAATTTAACATAAACAAGGACATGGCCACTAATGTGGTGAAATAGTTTGTTCATTCTACCACCACCAAACTACCATGAGTCAGATGGTGCTTTGGATTCAAGGATGAATAATGGCTAGCCTCTACCCTTAAAGGGGTCAGATTTCAGAAAACATGACAGAGCATCTGAAAAAATTCTTTAAACAGAATAAAATAAGAGAAGTATGAAGTCTTTCAGGATCCTAGAGGAAATGATGACTAATTTCACAGAGGAGACAACGATCATAAAGCATGATTATTAACACTCACAAAGCACAGTCAAGAAAAAAAATGTGTTAATATACCTACATCAAAACTGGGGATTTCTCTTCAATGAAGGACACTCTGGATAAAGTCTTGACAGGTCCAAGAGAAGATTTTTGCAATAACTAATACTAGTGGCAAAGATCTTATGCAAACCAGGAAGAAAAGATGATGGGTGCTCCCATAGAAGATGGGCAAACATTACCAGAGGAGAAAACAAAAAGCATCATTCATTCATTCATCACCATTTTACACCAGTTAGACCAGCAAAATCAACAAGCTACATGGCACCAAGTGTGGGCAGAGCGGTGGGCTATAGGCTCTGGGACGGGAGTATGAACCAGTGCATCCACCCCTCAGGGCACTCCAGCAGTGCTCCTCAAAGTCTGCATTACCACTCTGCATCCAGTGCAGGAGCGGGGGACTGAATGGAAAGGCCAGCTTAAAAGGGCTTTCTGCGTCACAACTTTTGATTCTAAAGACAATGGAGAACCAAGAGAAGATTCTAAGCAGGGCAGTGGCATGGCCAGAATGAAACTGATGGCAGTGAGGAGTTAAAAACAGAGAGAAGGGAAAATGGATGCTTAGAAAATGAATTCAGGGGCACGTATATATGAAATAACATACGGTGAGAAGAGCAGAATGCAAAATAGTATGCATACACAAGCTACTATTATATAAGAATGGCAGAGTATATTTAATAAAGATCAGAAGTGAATCTGGAATTAAGTATATTTAACAGTCACAGGTTTCTTTTTTCCCATGCAGCAGTTTGCTTATGATTTTTTGAAGGTATGACTTCATTGATTTTTTTTTTGGTAGAGAGAGACGAAGGGAAAAACATTGATTGGTTGCCTCTAGTATGCTCCCCAAATGGGGATGGAACCCACAACCTAGGTGTATGTGCCCTGACCAGGAACTGGACTCACACCTCACAAGGATGATGCTCCAACCAGCTGAGGCACTCGGCCAGAGCTGTTTTATGATTTCATTGTTTAGAATTCTGGAGTCTAAATACTAAAAGTGTTATTTAAAAAATACATAGAGACTTAAGAATAGAGTTATCCTTTGATTCTGCCTGGAAGGTAAAGTCTTGGCAGTTTTCGGTGGTTTTAGACGGTTCCTTTTTACATGACTATTATAAAAATCTATAGCCTAGTTATACATAAATTACTCTTGAAAGAATGTAACTACATTGAGTAATGGGATTATGGATAATTTTTCAAAATATGTTTTATATTTTCCATGGTTTCTACAATGAGGTTGTACCCCCATAATCTACCATTTTCCCAACTAAATTCTGATTTTAATGTAGATGAATTTAGGGTTTATTTTAGCTAGAGGTGCAATGAAATTGTAAACCTTTAAGCCAAACCTATCTTCTCTTATGAAGTTAATCGGTTGGTTCAGCTAGTCGATGACATCACTGGTGCCTCTGCCAGTGGGCAAACCAGCTGGCCCTCAGTCAGCCCTGAGGAGCGTGGGGACGTCAGGCCTGGCCACCACAGATTCTATGCGGGGTTGTAACCTTCACACAACTGTGAACCTGAGGGCATGAAACTCACCAGTCCAACAAAGTAAATAGTCAATAAGTGCTTGTTAGCTTCTCTTTCCTGTGTGCAGAGTTCATTTCCCCTACTTTTAGCAACTCTTCATTTTGGCTTCTGTAACCTGCATGTTAATTAGCATCCTTTTCTCTTTCCTGTACATCTTCCCATCTCAGGGTAGTGCCAATGCTGAGAATACACAAAGTCCTTTTTCCTCCTTTGCTTTCTGACTAGTTTTCTAACTTTGCTTTCTCCTGCTGCACTTGCTAGTTGTTTCTCAGTCCCAGTCTGCTGTGTTTCCTTTGTTATCCCTGCCGTAGGCTTAATGGCTTGTTTTCTCATTCATCCCGGAGAAGGCTTCACAGAGACCTAGACACAACCTAGACTAAGGAATTCTCTGGGTAGAAGGTCATCATGGGATTTTCTAATCGGACTTCACAGAGATTTAGTTGGGAGGCCTTAAGCTCATTAAGCAGTGATACACTCTAAAGCTGAAGAACCAATGTAAACATCATACTGCTTGCTAGAATGTTAAAAAATAAAAACACTTAGGGTGCTGATTAGCTCTTTAATTGAAAATATTATCTAGTCTCAACCTGTGTGGCTCGGTTGGTTGGGCATCATACCGCAGAGCAAAGAATCCCTGGTTCCATTCCCGGTCAGGGCACATGCCTGGGTTGCAGGTTCCCCAGTTCCCCAGCCGGGGTGTGTGCGAGAGGCAACTGAATGATGTTTCTCTCTCACATCGATGTTTCTTTCTCTCCCTCTCTTTCTCTCTCTCTTGCCCTCTCTCCAAAAATAAATAAATAAAATCTTTACAAAGAAAAAAAAATATCTACTAGAAATGGTACCCAGTTGTGCCAGGAACCATATGTGCCACGCCCTGCCTGGCTTAATTCCCTTGTGGGTCTTCACTTACACACCTTTAAGGAATTGCTTCATACTTTTGGGCTATAATGACAAAATTTACTATATTAAAGTAATAAATAGTAAATAACTAACATAGCTGCACTGTACTTTCTGCAATAGGTGAGCCCCTGAACACTAGTATGTAAATAAAATTATGAATAGAATGAATTTTAAATAACTAAGCTCTGAGAATAATTTCTATTGTTAATTGTTTAAAGATTAGGGAATCCTCTTGTAAATAAGGAGGCAGCATTATAAGGTGGAAAAATACTGAAATTTGGAGTTATAAGAGCTAAATTTCCATTCTGATTCTACAAAGAGTGAGGCATAGTACATCAAACTGCTCATAGCCAAGGGTTTCAACTGTAAAACAGGAATTATTGCACAATGTTACTGTACTTTGCAAATTATAAAGGGCAATACAGGTGTGAGCTGTTGCTATGATTACTTGCAGAGCCTTTAATAATATCTCTGGTGAATATCCTGCAACCTGTGATTGAGACACGGCTGATTTTATTGCATTTTTTGTATAGACAGAAACTAACGATCAGAAGAGTCTAATGATTGATCTGAGTTAACATCACCAAAGAGAAAGGAGAGATTAATACTAATACATTAATGCTTTCCTCCACTACAGTGGGAAATGGAAAGGAATGGGAAACAGTCCTGGTTAAATTCTAGATCTACTTCCTATAAGCTCTATGAGCGTGGATACAATACTTGACCTCACTGAGTCTCCATTTATAAAATAAAGATGATAATATCTAATTTGGGCATGGCTAAGATTGAATAAAATGATGTTTGTATTATCCATAGTACATAAAAAACATTCATTAAAGAAAACATTAGTGTCAAATGTAGGCCTACATGTAGAAGAAAAAAAACAAATGCATCTTAAGTGGCTTGGGGAAAGTCAATAGTTTGCCTGCCCTGATCCATTACGGGGCCATTGTGGGAGCCAGGAAAACAGATCTATTCTCATCTTCCCTGCATTTCCTCTCCCCCAGTCATTCTAGCCTCACAGTTGCCTGCAGTTCAGGACATCCTTTCCATTTCTTCCTGAGAGGCAGCAATGAAATTATTTCTTGATTACTAAAGGAAGTGGAAGATTTTCAGTATCAGATGGCAGACCAAGTACATTTACAAACTCTGCCTTAATAATTTTTAAACTCCAATGCTAAAGAGAATAGGAGGGGGTGTTCTCAATAAACAAGGGAATTCAACAAACTTCTCTAAAACAAAATTGTATGGAAGGGGGCAGAGGATGAAGGAGACCCTCGGACGCCCAGGTTGTTGATTGAGTGGGACTGTACTGCAGGCACTGGCGGAAATGGGGCTGAACACAACAGGGCTTATTAAAGATCTATACATTAAAAGCAACTCCCCCTAACTCTCCCCTACTTCCCTGGGTGTCATGTAGGCAGGAGTTTAACCCCCAAGCAAACAAAAAAAAACAAAACATTTTTTGTAAAGAAATCAAAAGGACTCTCCAGGGAGAGCTGAAGTTGCTAGCATGGGACTGGTGATTCAAGTGAAACCTCCTGTTTCCTGCGCTGCCCAGCGAGGACGCCCTGCCAGCCTGCGTGCCCAGTCCCAGCAAAGCGTGTCCCTGTCCGGGTGACAACTCCCACCTCCGAACCCAGTACTCCCGGTTGGCCTTGCCACTTCCTCATTTTCAAAAGTAAATAGACACCCACAGATCATCAGGCATCTGAGTCAAACCTACACAATGGAAGAGAAAGAACAAGGAAACAAAGAGGAAAAATGCCTTTAAAAGAGGTTAATGGACAGAACGTAACACTTTGAAGAATACAATTGATACCGCCACAGAGATAAGAATGTGTCCATGAAAGGATGGGCATCTGGGGAAAGACACAGTCAGAAAATTTAAAAAGGGCTCTTGGAAATAAAAAGGAAAAAAAAAAAGAAAGAAAAATATTGCTTAGATTACAGAATCGACCAAAGGGTAAGAAGATAAAATCAAAGAAATTTCTCAGAAAGTAGACCAAAATGACAAACATAGGAAATTGAACCAAAAAGAGAGAGAGAGAGAGAGAGAGAGGGAGAGAGAGGACTTAATCTTGGAAGTCCAACATATAACTAATAAGAATTCCAAAAACAGAACAAGAAAAGTGGAAGAGATGAGTTTCTATAAAAAAAATAACATACTTTCCAGAAGTTCTAGGGAAAGAGGCTACAGGATGTCCAGAAAGGTAAATGCAAAAAGAGCCACACCTAGAAATTTCACTGTGAAATTTGAGCATCCCAGAGATTAAAAAAAAATTTAATGTCTCCACAGAGCAAAACAGGAAGAAGTCTATGAGACATTCATTCAGTCAGAATGACGGCATTTTCAGAGAGGCAAGCCCAAAGAAAATGTACTTCCTACCCAACCCTTTACTGGAAGCATGTGGGAAGGTTTTCTGGTAAAATGAGGAGTAGGATGTAGGATGCTGTGGATGGGAGCCAGGGGCTCATGCAGAAATATGGTGACAGCGGTGTGGCCATCACAGAACACAGCCACAGGTCCAGATCAGAGCATGGGGGCTCTGGGCAGGAGCCCAGCAGAATGAGTAACTATGCACTTAGAAAAATAAAGGAAGATATAATAAAGGCATTGGTTCCAAGAAGGTAACCAGAAACTCCAGGAAAAACAAAAAGCTGTATCAGAAAACTACAATCTAAATACAAAAAAAATGGAGTTTCAAAAAGAAAAATGGAATACTTTTCAAGCAATGAAGAACATGGTAGACAGTAGGAGTATATTAAAAAAGACTTATTACTTTAATGCTATGTTCCTTCTTACAGCAACAACGAAAGAATAATGAGAAACTCCGGGGAAAAAAGTATGAGAAAGACACTTTCCTAATACAAGGCAAACTGAAACGTGTCGTGCTTAAATTTTATATTAGGACCATTTGTATTTGCATGGCCCATGTGCTGGGAAAAAGTGCTGTGTTTATAGTTGTAGACACTGTGTAACTTACTCAGTGAACAATTTTACAGTCATAATGTAAATGCTCTTAATCATTTTTAATGCTTAGAATCAAAACATTTGCTTTATTTGTGCTCAAGGAACATATTTAATATGATTTTGATTTTTTAAAATGTGTTAAAATTTGCTTCCTAGCCTAGAATATGGCATATGTTAATGAGATAATAACTCAAGAAAGAGTAGGTTATTACTTGCAGTCAAAAGCATCCGCTGATATACCATTTTACTCCTAACTCTGACTGAAAGTAGGAAACAAGATAATGCAAGTAGCTCCAAACAAATTATAGCACATCTGGTTAATTGCTTCTCCCTGCTGCAAAGTATTCCATAGTATACATCTACCACATTTTTCTTATCCATTCCCTCTGTGATGGACACCTAGGTTTTCTCCAAATTTCCACTATGCCAGCCAATACTGCAATGAACACCCTCATACATGTCCCCTTGTGGACGAGTGGGAGAATTGCTTTTTTGGAAGGGGACTACTGGGTGCAGGGTAAGAGGGTCCACACCTGATTTGACTCAGTACTACCCAGTGGCTCTCTGGAATCCATACATCTCCAGTGGCTCTCAGCACCAGCTTTGTACCTGATGCCAAGTTAACAAGTGCAAAGGGATATATTCTCGTTTTTGTCTCACTTTTATCACTATCACCAAGATTGTGCCTATCTTCTTATGTTTACTAGCCTTCTGGTCTTCCTCTTCTTTTTATTAAAGATTTTATTTATTTATTTTTAGAGAGAGGGGAAGGGAGGCAGAAAGAGAGAGGGAGAAACATCAATGTGTGGTTGCCTCTCATGTGCCCCCTACTGGGGACTTGGACTGCAACCCAGGCATGTGCCCTGACTGGGAATCGAACCCGTGACCCTTTGGTTTGCAGGCTGGCACTCAATCCACTGAGCAACACTAGCCAGGACTGGTTTTCCTCTTCTTGAATAGCCTGTTTTGTAGTGGTTGCTGTTATTTGGGTTTGCACTCCCTCTTTTTTTCAACTGAAGCTCCTATCTTCTTTTCTTTCCCTGTATACTAGATATTAGACCATATTTGGTTTAAGACACCACAAATATCCTCTCCCAATCTGATTTCACTGTTATTTTTTCCCACGGTCTCTCACTTTCCATGCGATTAGAAGGTTCAAATTGCCTAAACCCTGAGACAGTGCCAGTCAACTGCCCAGGGTTTGCATGAGTAGAAACTCTGTCTGGCACAGACACTGTCAGCAGCAGGCCACAAGGTGGGAGAGATGCGCAGCCCCTGCCCCAGGGGATGCTCTGCCCCACTTGGCTTCACTGTGACAACTACTGTGAAAACTCCCTCACCCCTGCTCCCCACCAGCAACCATGAAACCAAAGGGAATCTGCACACGCGGTGAGGTAGTGAGGGAGGGGAGCCCTCACATGGCGGGCGTGTGGGAGTGGGATGGGGAGGGGGCAGAGGGCCCACAGGAGAACTTTGAGGTGGCACAGCAGGCACAAGCTCTCTACCAGGCTCTCAAATACAAGAGGCTCTATTGGAGGTAGAAACTGGTAAAACAAGTAGGTTTATAAGTAAAAGACCCTCGGAAAAAACGTGGAGTTGAGGTCTACTGAGGATTTCCCAACCCTGGGAAGGAAAGCTGGTAATCTACTATAAGTCAGCAACAAAGCCCCCTGGGCCTCAGACCATAGACCCCCCTGAAATCAAGGCTTAAATCAGATTCAAAGCCTTGGATAAAATGTACCAGCAAAGTGACAGATTCCAGACCAAGGTGGCTTGGCTAGAAACAAAAAAACAAAGCCAAATATTTGAAAATGCTGAGATCCAGTCTAATAATCATGTCAAACTGCAATAACTAAATTCTATGCTTTGTTCCCACCTCAGCTGCTAAGGTTTAAGCCCTAAGCATTGGAGTCTGGTGATTGCAATAGGCGATGTACGGTAGAATCTAAACTCCTGGAAAACCCAAACTTCCAAGCTTTGCTGGGGCATTTCCCACCATGCACCGCTGCTGGACGAAGGTGGAGATGCTTCCCTTTCGAAGTCTCTTTGGATGATAGGATTAAAATGCAGCATAAGTGGATGTTTATGCAAAGAAAATTCCCTTCTGCATCCTTCCTAGTCTATTTTTTCCTAGCCATCAGCTGAGACTAAGAAATTTTAGTGAGTACAGCTTACCCTACATTTTCTGTCACAAAAAGTGGACAAGAAGGTGTGGTCCAACTCCAACTGTTTAGCTAACTGGTAAAGTTACTCACAGAGCCGCCTGGCCCAGCATGACAAGATGATAACTTCTGTACTGGGTTTGGCAAATCAAGTGACCAAAAATAACATTGACAGGCAGCCTTGTAAGGCCTCGTGGATTTATGTCCCCAGGACAGAGAGAGTGTGTTAGTGGGGCCTGTGGTTAATGTGGCATCTAATCTCTGTTTACGGTATTCACATATGAAAAGGTAAGCCACACAGAAAGAAGCAGAGTCAAGGAAAAGGGAGACAAATTGTTTGATAGCATACAAACCCCTGAATTTACCCATGAGAGAAGCAACTCTGTCTACTCTAGTACTTTCATTTCTTGCTTGAGACAGTTGAAGCTGGATTCCTATTGCGGACAACCGATCATTCTGACTAACGTAAGTGGTGTAAGGAGGATGGAAAGGACAGTACAATTTTCACTAGTTACATTAACCAGCTGAAACACTTCAGAAAATCAGCTGAAAACTTATTCAAACGTACAAAGGATAGATTCTCTTTTCAGTAAGTGGTGTTGGGGCATTAGATCCCTACCTCACATCAAAATAAATTTGAGGAAAAGATTTAATTAAATCCTAAAAGGAATGGAAGAAAATATAGAAACATTTTTACCTGCTTTGAAAGTAGGAAAAGCCTTTCTTAGCCTTGAGGAAAAGCAGAAAGCAAGCAACAAAAAAGACAAGACTTGAAAAAATTAACTCATGTTTTAACAATAGTAGGTAACAATAAAGCACAGAATGAAAAATCTGTTAACATAGGGAATTGTGGAGGGAGATCAGGTTTGGGGCTTCCATGGGCCATCTCTGGAAGTGGAGAAGCTGATTGATTGATTTTGGACATATCGGTATTTGTGAGAATGGCTCTTTCTGTCCAAGTGAACTGGAATCAGAAATACACGGGTAACACTGAGGGGCGACCACAAGTTAGAGATGTGTGTTTGGGACAATTCAGCATATAGGTGATAGTTAAATGTGCTGGAGTGGATGGGATTACCCAGGAATGAGAAAAGAAGTGGTCCCCAGAAACTTGCAGAACACTGGTATTTAAAGAGCATGGAAGAAGGGAACCTGGGAAGACTCTTAGTCCTTTCAAGGGAGGAGATATCCCAAGTCAGGTTTATCTCGTGGTCTAGATAGTACCTAGCACTGTGCAGTGTGTGTACTGGATAGTCAAAACACACCCATTTGATTTTTCCCAATTGTTTCTTAAATTCAATTAATTTAAAAATAAGTCAATTCATATGATTCAAAATTTGATAGGTGTAGAAGGATATTTTCTTAGTGATACAGAGAGATCTTATCAGATCACGGAGGAGAAGTCCAGAGGGGCTGTAGGAGGGGGTTGTAAACAGTCTAGGACGAGATTGGCTGGGAAGCTGAATGCCTCCAAGTGCACGGAATGATGGTCTAGAAGATCTGAAATAAAAGAAGGGTTCTCTGGCTCTCTCTTTCTCAAGGATGTCTGGATGATCTTACTTCAGCTGCCAGTGTTTCCCAAAGGATGGTAATTTGGAAGGATTTTGGATGAGAGAAGGAACTCCAGGCGCAGCCTAAGATTGGAATGGCCTGGTAGAGGGTGGGTGGCAGGGCTGTTCTTTTTGGATGTTCTGGAGGGGCGAGGTCTGAGACAGAAGCCTGCCATTCTTCCAAAATTGTGTAGCTTTTGTACCTGATGTTGTTTTACTTTGTAAATGAACCCTATAGAAATAAGATACCTATAATTAAAAACTAACAGGGGGAATAATAGGAGAACTCAGGTGTTAAAGACTTCAGCCTTAATTGATAGGCTTAAGTGACTAATGCAAGTGGAAAGCTGTTATTCCAAAGTTGTGTGGTTTTTGAATAAAGACTCCTTTCCTTTATCACCAAAGGATAAAAGAAACTTTATCCTTTAAAATTTCCTTTAAAGGAAACTATCACCAAACTTCTGCCTTCTGGAATCTTGCCTATAGTGTGGCAACGGGCAGTGGGATCCCATTTGCTGTTCGGTAACATTAGTGCCCTTGTCCCTCTGTCTTTCCTCCCTGGGATCAGTGAATATCAATACTTTCTTGTGTATCCTTTCACAGATATTTTCTGAATATGCAAACAAATAAGTATATATCTTCTCTTTTTAAAACCTTTTGGTTTCAGCTCCGTGTTTTAATTGACACAGTATTTCAGAGAGTGTGTCACATCAATAGCTTTTCATTCTTTTTCTGGCAATAGTATTTCAATTTACGGATTACCATATGTTGTTCAACCAGACACTTTGTGATAGCCATATAGGTGGGGGTTTTTTGCAATATTTTGCTTTAACTAACAATGCTGGAATAGAAAACTTTGATGCATGTCATTTAGTGGTAGTGGTTTTAAATGTGTCAACTTGATTAGGCTGAACCATGGGCTTCACAGGTCCCTTCCTTGCATGTTTCCTGCTCAGGTGGCACACAGGACACCTTTTTGTCACGTGACAGCAGGGGGCAGAAGTGAAGATGCAGCCGTGTTGTTTTCAGCTCAAACGGCCAGGGTGGGATCCAGGTTTGTCGCTGAGCTGCGGGGTCACCTCTTTAGAGTAGAGCAGTGGGTCACACCCGCTCTATGTTTAGGAAAATTCTGCTGTGGTTTCTCATCTGCTTTTAGAGCTTAGTTTTCTGTATTGAAATGTGTAGTCCCTTTGGAATTTGTCCATGTGTTTACCCAGAAGTGCCAAGACCGTTTATTGAATACTGTTTTCCCCCCCATTGATTTAAATGTCACTTTCATCATATTATACATTCCTATCATTATTTGGGTCTATTTCTAGACCTTATTGTTCTTTCTACTGATTTGCATGTAATGGTATTATTTTATTTATTAAATTGTATAATATTTTAAAATATCCGGTTGGTCCAATCCTTTTTCATTACTCTTCTTATTTAGAATTTTACCGGCAAATCTTGTTTCTTTTTCATATAAAGTTAGACACAACTCTAATTTAAAAATCCAGCTAACATTTTTATTGGAATTACATTAAATTCATAGATCAATTTAGGGAAATTTAATATCTTTATGATACTGAGTCTTCCTAGCTAAGAATACAGTACACTTTCTACTTAAGTTATTCTTTTGCTTCAAAAAGTAAATTAAAAAAAAATTTTTTGTAGAAACCACACATTTATTAGTAAGTTTATTTGTAGCTATTTTATCCTTTTGTGAGACCATTGAAATATGATATTTATTCAATCATATTTTCAAATTGGGTATAATTTATACAATTTTTCCCATTGTGCTCTTAAATGGGGCACACCTAACTGGCTTGCAGGCTGATTATTGCTGTTCCTTTTCATTCTCGGTAAGTTTCCTAGGCAGTCTTAAAGACAGCAAAGTAAATACTGCAGCTCTCTTGTAAATTTCTCTCTTAGCCACTCAGTTCCAAAATTCCTTAGCAGGGTCACGAATGGTGTCCCTCTCTGCTGGTATTTTAGTCAAATCAAGGTTTTTGTTTATGCTTTTTTCCTGAGGGCCAAATAGTGGAGATGTTTTTCGTTAACACTGGAGTTTGATCTCATCAAGTCTCCACACTGAGCAGTCCGGATGCTGGCCAGCAGTCCTGTTATCTGTTCTGAGGACCCCACTGATGTGGATAATTGTGCAAGTCTGTAGGAATTGCTAAGGCCCTATTTTCATACCCTCTTGTGAACTGATACAACTTTGCAGGGCTGAGAGTATAAAAATCACTATGATTTCATCACATTAATTAGTTAAAAATGGTTATAACAGCAAGAGATTTGGGATCACACATTTGGTCTAAAGCCTTCATTTTATAAATGGAGGTGGGCATGGTAAAGAAACTGCAGTTAAAAAATGATGCCTCAAAATATGACCCAGCAATTCCACTTCTGGGTATTTATCTCAAGAAACCCAAAACATTAATTCAAAAAGACATATGCATCCTACATCCATTGCAGCATTATTTACAGTAGCCAAGATCTGGAAGCAACCTAAGTGTCCATCAACAGACAAATATATGAAGAAGATATGGTGCATATATCAATGAACATTACTGGCCATAAAAAAGAATAAAATTTTCCCATTGAGACAACATACAGGGACCTAGACGGTATTATGCTAAGTGAAATAAGTCTGATAGAGAAAGACAAACACCATGTGATTTCACTTATTTGTGGAGTCTGAAAAACCAAAATAAGTGAACACACAAAACAGAAACAAACTCACAAATACAGAGTATATTTTGCTGGTTGCCAGATTGGAGGGGGCTGCAGGGGAGGGTTGAAAAAGGGGAAGGAATTAAGATGTACAAACTGCCAGTTGTAAAAGTAGTCACAGGAGCGTAAAGTATATAAATATCTAATTACTATGTTGTACACCTGAAACTAATAAAATATTATGAGTCAACTTTAATTGAAATTTTTAAAAAATTATAAACAACAACAACAAAAAAGTGATGGACTAAAACTGAAGACTCCAGATGCCAGGGCTGATGCTATCTCTTCTAACTGAAACTTCACCTAAACTTTTTTTAGGATTTCATTTTTATGGCCAGTGATATCTCTCTCCTGTAACTTGAGATGTCTCAGCATTAGAAAGGAGCCTTCCACAGCAGTCATTGTTTCCCACTGTCAGCGCCAGAGTGAAGAATACCCGGTCAGACACAAAATGCACTCGTCGGCGAGTCGGGACGCGTGGGTCGGCTTGCCTGTCTCTCTCTAGACCTTCGTATAAGCTCACCCTTCTCCAAGTGTGGTCTGGAGACCTCCGTGAGTTGGCAAGACCCTTTTAGGAAGATTCCAAGTTAGAACTACTTTTATCATGATATTAAAATATTGTTTGACTTTTGTGCTTTCACTTGCTCAAGAATATTTTCTAGAATTTTCCAAGAAAGTGGGTTTAGGATACAAATATATATGTGCATTTTCAGAGGTTAACTCTGTTTGTTCTCCGTACTTTTACTGAGCTCTCACTGCCTGCAGTTTTACTTGCTATAATCTCTCTAACCTCATTATTGAACAATAAATTGTTATTTTGAAATCCTGAAGTTTGCCTCTAGCCTACATGGAAAACCAAAAAATAAACACATTTTGTTATTTTGATTTACAATCATTATTTTAAAAATTTTTTTAAAAAAGTTTCCAAAATTGCTCAAAAAGAAAGTTCATTAATCAAAAAAATAAGTGTATTATGGTACTCATCAAGTTGTGGTGTCACGTAGAGACCATGCACTCAGTGTTTACAGAAAAAAAATTAAATATTTTGAATGTAGGTGTGATGAACTATTTAAAAACTAAAGGTTATTTTTTACAGCTTTTCATATTAGAAATGAAAAAACCTCCAAAACACCTTGCGGAGTAAGTTATCTCGGTCTGTTGGCAGGAGGAGCGCCCACGGTGGTTGAAAAACTGAAAACTTTACCTTTGACCTTGCTGGTCACTGAGGATCCTTGAAGGGAACACTTGGCAGCCAACACACAGCGCTGAATACCCTTTCTGAATCTCCTGGCTTATCTTGGAACAAGTCCCTCGACCTTTTGTGCCAATGTAATAGTCAAGGTGAGTAAAACCACCGCACCTTAGCCTGAATCAGGCAGGGGATTAAACTGTACTAGCAGCCTGAGCGCTCTCCTTCGAGACAGTTACCGCAGCAACAACTGCCCAGTTTCACTTGGGGATGTCCTTGGTGAAGCTGTGAAAGTTGTTCATTTCCTTGCCACAGCTCCCGGAACACATGTCTTTTTAGTATTTCCACAGGACAAAACGGGAAGCACTGGTGCAGAGCGTGAAGGTTGGCTGGGAGAGAAAGCACCTGCGCGGCTTGTCCAGTTGTGAGCTAAACAAGCTCCTTTTGTCCTGGAATATCCGTTTTACTTGAAGGAACAGCAGACAAATTTTGATTATTCCAAGCTGGATTATTTGTCAGATGTTGTGGTGAAAATGAACATAGTGACCTTTTGTTTCAAGGAAAATAATGGACAGTTTTTTCTCCCATCAAAAAATTGAACTTTCAGGGGGAATTTAGAACACTGTAAAAACTTGAACTCACCACTGTGAGTTCAACAGCTTCCCAATACTTTCCTTGTGAAATAGATGGTGACATTGATGAATTCTTTTGTATTGTATGAAGCATGCCAACATTTGGAAGACCCATATACTGCAGTAAATCAGTATTTTCCAAATGAAAAGTGTGTGATGTTACTGAAACCTTCATGAGTAAAATATCTATTCAAAGTGTCAAATAAAATAATGGATTTTAATGTTATAAAGTGTGAAAAGTTCATTACTATGGTTTCTGATTCTACACTGCAACTGTTAAATACTATCACTTGTCAAGTTTCGGTGTAGTATCAAAGAATATCCACACTTATCTAAAAGAGCTATTAAAAAACTCCTCCTTTTCCCAACTGTCTACCTGTGTGAGGCCGTATCTCAAAAGGGGACAGAAGCCTGGGCTAACTCCCTCTCTCTGCATGGATACTGTGGTTGGCGTATGAAGCCTGGGGCCAGTGCAGCCATCTGGGGCACACGAGGAGAACCAGCCTAGTGAACAAGCCGATGCAGGGAGGGTGGCAGAGCGTAGAGACAACTCGGCCCTCGGTGACATTGCTCTTCTATAAAAAGACCCCTGCCCCTACCTGGTCTCCAGATTTCTCATCACATAGCCAATGCCTTCCCTGTAGCTTAAGCCATTTTAGTGAGGGTTTACCTTTCCTTTCAGCTGAAAATATCCAAACTCCTCTGGATATTCACACAAATCATTTCTTCTTACCTCCACTCACCCCATCTGGCTCTGCATTCTCTGGTTTCCCCCGGCGAGAAGACAGTGTAACAGAGTGAAAAGCACAGGCTTTCGACCCTGATGGCTCAGGCCCAAAGCCGTGCTCAGTACCATTAGCTGGCAAGACCAGGGCAAACTACTGAACGTGCTGGACCGTGGACCCCTTGTTTGTGAAAGGGGTCTCACGGGGGGCTGAGTTTCATGAAGTTATAGGGAAGCTTAAGGGAGCTAATGCACTTGAACCATTTGGAATAGTTTTCACCTTTCCCACAGTCCATAAAAGGAGGATTCAGACAAGGCGAACTTTCAGGGAAGGGCGTCTTTGTTTAGACCAAAATATTAGGTTGGACTCTCTGACGGTACCAATAAGGCATCATTTCTGACTTATAGAAATAACAGGTCACTCGGTTCCATCTACTTCCCCTGGAAGCTGTGCTTTAGCGCTGTGAAAGAAAGCTTTTTTAAATTTTATTTTTCAATTACAGTTTACATTTGATATTACTTTTTCTAGTTTTAGATATACAGTATAGTGGTGGAACAATCGTACCCTTTACCAAGTGTTGCCCTCAATATTTCCAGCACCCACCTGGCAACATAGTTAATACAATGTTATTGACTGTATTCCCTATGCTGTACTTTACATCTCTGTAACTTTTGTGACTACCAATTCGTTCTTCTTAATCCCTTCACCTTTTCTTCCAGCCCCCAGTTCCCCTCCCCTCGGGCAAACATTAGCCTGTCCTCTGCATCTATGAGTCTGTTTCTGTTTCCTTCGTTTATTTTGTTCTTTTTCCACATATAAGGGAAATCATATGGTCTTTCTCTGGCTGAGTTATTTTATTTAATAGAACACACTCTAGGCCCATCCACGATGTTGCAAAATGGTAAGAATTCATTCTTTTTATAGCTGAGTGATATTCCACTTATACATGAACACATTACTTTTTTATTCACTCACCTATTGGTGGGCATGTATCTTGGTTGCTTCCATATGTTGGCTATTGTCAATCACACTGCAACGAACACAGGGGTGCATATATTTTTTTGAATTAGTGTTTTGGGTTTCTTCATGTATAGACCCTGAAGTGAAAGCCCTGGGTCATAGGCAGTTCAATTATTATTTTTTTTAATGAAATGTCATACTGTTTTCCATAGCAGCTGTACCAGTCTGCATCTCTACCAACAGTGCACGAGGGTGCCTTTTTCTCCACATCCTTGCCAACACTTATTGTTTGTTGATGTATTGATGATAGCCACTTTGACAGGAGTGGTGCTTTCTTTTCTTTTACAAAAGAACTGCAGCTCCAGGAGCTTAAACAGGGGCCACCAGGGTGTCCCTTCCCTGTACAGACAAACTGAAATTCAGGCAGCAAGAGCTAAAAATCAAAACAAGCAAATGAGATTATGTGTATATGATTTTAGAATGACCGTGTGCTATCAAGATATTTTGTATACTTTACAAAGGGTCCCCCGATATTTTAAATATTGTTATTACAATAATATTGAGTGTATTCCCTATACTGCACTGTACATCCTCATGCCTGTTTTGTAACTGCCAGTTTGTACGCCTTAATCCCATCACCTTTTTCAGCGTTGTTTGTCACATAACAGCTTTTGGTGCCTCACCCATGAAAAGAATACATTTTGATAGAATATATTTGACATTTCAGTTTTTCACTTGAAAAGACTAAAAGGTAAAGGAATTAACTGGCAGCAACATAGATGAATTTTGTTCACCTCATGATCCTGGCAGGGTGGAGGGGGTGTCAAATGGGCTGGAATATATTTTCTTAGCTCTGAAAAGAGTCTGATAACTCAGGTGTCTTTTTCACTACACTGGTTTAAATTTACAGTAGAGGATAATTCCGCAGTAAGAAGTGAGGCCCCTGACACCCACCCCATGGGATAATAGCATACCAGCCACCAGCTAAAATGAACTGGATTTTTTCAAAACACCAAGAATTTGGCAAATGCTGGGCAGGACTGAACCTCTCACCACCCTGCTCAGGGATGCCCCCCCGCCCCCACTCTGCCCCATTTCCTAAGCAGAAGTCTCACAAATCGCAGTGCTGGGCAAGGTGACCCAGAGAAAGAATGTGGTGGCCTCACGCGCCCTCACAGGCCATTTCCCCTTCGGGCAGGACAGGGCGCTACCAGTTTCCAGAGGCAACGCCCTTCCCCTTAGAATTAGATGCTTGCAAGGGAGAGAGCGGGCTCCCAGGTGTGACCTCTCCCCCAAACAGCAAACCTGGAGGTGATGAGGGGTTAATGAGGCGCTTCCGTGTGTGGGCCCGGGATGGGGGATGGCGAAGAGATGTGAACACTCAAAGGCTCCCTCTCCGTGCAGAGAGGTCACTCTCTGTTTGGAATCCGCGCCTGTGCCCTAGAATTCTGATGTGGGCCTATTCATGCCCATGGAAACCACCCCGTGGAGTCCTGGCGCGAGGCCAGGTGGCGAGCTGCACTTGTACCAGGAACAGGGCCAGCTCAGGAGCTCCCCGGTGGTCTGAGTCCCAACCCAAATCTCCCTTTTGTTTCCCAAATGGCTTTCATCCCAAGCTCTGGGAAACCAATGTAAGCAATGTGAAATGAGAAATGGTCATGAGGTCTGTAGGGACCCCGCACTTGGCCTCAGAGCCTGGCCGGCCTGGCGCCCTGAGCCCGGTGTCAGGGCACCTTCGCTCCTTGTGGAGCAGTCTCGGGGCGGCCGGCGACCTACAACCAGACCTCCCAGGCCAGACCTCCCAGAGCGTGGGCCGCTTCAGGACTTCTGCGCTTACTTCTCTTCTTCCGTCTCTCTCCTGCCTCCCCCAAGCGCCCCCCACCCCACACCCAGGATAGGAGTGACCTCTGAGGTGAGGGGAGGGAACAGGATTGGGGGAGGAAGAAGAGCAGCATCAAGTTTATTTGCAATATTCTGCTTCTTTCATAAAATTAAGTCTTTATATTTTCTTTAAACTTAATACAGTATTTCAGATGTTAACAGGAGTGGAACTAACAGTGATACCTTTTTTCTCCTTTTCTATATTTCTCACATTTCTTTTAATAAGTGTATTTTTCTCTTTTGATAGGAAAAACAATTTTTTAATTCCCACCTGAGGACACGTTCATTGATTTAAAGAGAGGGGAAGGGAGGGAGAGAGAGAAGGAGAGAAACATGGTTGTGAGAGGCCTCTCACATGTGCCCCAACTGGGGACCGAACCACAACCCAGACATGTGCCCTGATCAGGAATCAAACCCCAGAGCCTTCGGTTTACAGGCAGACACAGCAACTGAGTCACACTGGCCAGGGCAGGAAAAACAATTTTTAAAACCATGAGTTGAGCAGTAGTTTATACAAGGTGCTATGGGGAGAGCTATTTGCACATGGGCCCTGTGATTTGTAACCAGACAACACCGGAGGGCACAGACCACATGTACAGGGTCACTGTGTGTGTGGGGGGGGGGGCGGGGGCAGAATAAAAATCCGTGACACTACGGAGCAGAGAATGAGACTACAGTGCTATGTGTGCAACTCCTGGCCAGGTCAAAGTGACTACGTAAGTAGCACGAGGGGAGGGCACATTTTTAGACTGTACTTCAATCAAAACGTTAGCCATCACCCAGAAGGAGGTTATATAGCCTCTCCTGTGCTGCGGACCCATACGGGAGGAAGCAGAACACCCCTACTGAAGGGAGGGAGAAGCCATGCCCAGGACACGCAGTAAGGAGGCACTCAGGACATTGCAGGAAGCTGAGCATCAGGTCAGAAGAGAACCAGAGCTCTTTGCTGGGTGACTAAGGCTCTATCATCCGCTCAGGGAGAAGCCTGGAGGGTTGTAGGAAAGCTTCTCGGGATAGTCTTTGTATCTTTTGTATCAGAATACCTGAGTTGTGTACAGGAAAATCCCTGTCAGTTCATCAGATCTCAGGGTGTAAGTTCACTCTCAGCAAATACTTTTGTTTCTTTAAGACAGTCTCAAGTTATAGAAGCTGGCCCGATATTGTTGAAAGTTTTCACTTCCCCTGTGAAAATTCAGCTTCTAAAAATGAATAAAATGAGGTAGTTAGTCCTGCCTTCCTGACTTACAGAACGTTATTTCGATAAAGCTTGTATCTCCCAGCTGTGGTTCATGTTACAAAAGCTTCTGCTGTGCCTTCTCATTCCACTGGTCCACACACACAGACTGAGCACAAACTGTAGATGCGAGGCACTGGCTTAGACACAAGGATGCCGTAACAACTAAAACAGATGCCATCCCTGCCATCCCCAAGGTGCTCCCTTAATGGGTGTTGCTGTTCCTCCCTTTACAAACGCTCTACCTGGCTTGCACCAAGAGCCAGGAAGAATCTTGACATTGTGGACAAGGAATTCTTTTCTCCATTACAACTTCTCTCTAGGTGAAACCAGTTGATTCGTGTCGTGACGTCTAATTTTATGTGTCAGCTTGGCTGGGCCATCGTGCCACATAGTTGGCCAAACATTATTCTGGATGTTTCTGTGGTGGGGATTTTTTTTTTTTGGATGAGATCAAAATTTAAATCAGTGGATTTTGAGTAAGCAGATCATCCTCCATGATGTGGGCGGGCCTCCTGGAGTCACTTGAAGGCCTTTCATAGAACAAAGACTGACACCCCCTGGGCAAGAAGGAATTCTGCCTGCACATGGCCTTCAGACTTGAGCCGCAGCAGCCTGGGTTTTCAGGCTGCTGCAAATTTTGGACCTGTACCTCTACAATTGGGTGAGACAATTCCTCAGGATAAATGTTATATGTATATCAATAATACATATATACATATATATCTCCTGTTGGCTCTGGTTCTCTAGAGAACCCTAACATGCATGCACATCCACAAAACCTCATACAACATGCACTAAAGACAGTGAAATGTTAAGAAGAATGGGGATTGGAGAGAGTTCACTGCTGCTAATTCTCACCACTGTCAGTGAAGATACATGAGTTTCAGTTGCTAAAGCTGAAAGAAGTCTTGGAAAGAATCTAGGTCTGTGTATTCAAACTCCTGTTTCCCAGAGTCTTACACAGAATTCCAATATACCGAAATGGGGTAGAGGAACCCACTCATTACTCTCCTTCTCACTTCCCTTCCCCAGGCACCCTGGACGCGTGTCTCCTGAACTTGAATGTTCCAGCCCATTGTTTACATACAGGATTAATATATATGCTGCCCAGGAACGTATTCTTGCATGCCCCCAGTTTTATTTTTATTATAGTGCTACTCAAGTCTGTACCAGTATTATATAGACATAAATTCTTTATCCTCACAGCTCTTGAAGAACTATGATAAGGCAGTTACAAATTCAATAAAAACATTACTACCAAACTAATAAAATTTAACTTAGTAACATTAATGTAATTTGCCAAATGATGTTGGCTTGCTCAAATGAAATTGCTACTGGTAATAGGAGTAAGATAATGACTTCCATGGAGAAGGCTTTTGTGTGTGTAACATGCCTGCTCCTTTCTTTGTTAACATGACTGGGCAACCTTCGCTTCTGTGAGGCTCCATGATATCGTTTAGCCTTCACTGGACATGAATATTCAGTGCTTTTCTGGGTCCCTCATGGCAGTGAAAGCACGGGGTCTGCTGCCAAGGTGAAGGTCAGCGGGAACAGACCCCGGGCTCCAGCGGCGGGCGGCAGCTCCCGTGGACAGCTGCGGGGTTCAGGTAAAAGCTTGTCTGAGTGTTCATCAATGTGAGAAACTGCCAAAAAAGACTAATTATTAGTGAGTCTATGCAAAAGGTGTGTGACTGTTCTTACTTTATTCTTGTGACATTTTTGTAGGTTTGAAATGTTTAAAATTAACATATTGGGGGCGGGGAAGAAATCCTCATAGAGAACTCACAGCTCCCAAGAGCATGTCTGTACCTCCCAACGTGAGAAACACTGGTCTACTTCAACCCTTTGTCTTACAGACTGGAAAACTGAGCCCCAGAGCGCAGAAATGACTTACGGGGGTACCACCAGGCTAATCAGTAGAGAACCAAGATTAGAACCTCAGTCTCCTTGCCCAGGCCCTTCACCATAGTGACTATGAATTGTGGGGCTCAGAGCCCTGCAGTTCTCACAGGGGTATGTTTTGCTGTAAGAAATCAGTGAGGATTTCACTCTCGACCTGTGTTTCGAGAGCATTACTAAGCTGCCCTTTGAGAAGATAGCAGCCTGAATACCCAAATACATCAGAGGCACGATAAAGAGTCCAGCCTGTGTGGAGAAGGAGCCAAGACTTCGCTCCACTATGAAGCACTTCATTCTTAAACAGAAAAAAAGAATCTCTTTGTTCTTTAACTCCAGTGACCGTTAAATCCTCCAGTCAGTAACACCTGAGGCTGGGCAGGACCAGGGGACGGGACCTGGCACCACACCCACGCCGGGACCCACTTGAGGGCACGTTCTAGCCACTAAGTTTTATCTCTAGCCCTACCCTTTAATTTTTCATCAGTTAAAAAAAAAGTAATATAAAGCTTAGGGAAAGAAAACAAAAACTAATAAATAACAGCACCTTGAAAATAAGAATATGAAATAAAATGCAAAATGCTTTAGGAACTGCTCATCATCTAAGCTATCATTTTCCCCAAGGGAGAGGAATCTGATTCCAGGGCTGAAGAGCGGATTCCAGGGCTGAAAGATGTGATTATGGCTAAAAGCACAAAAATGTGTAAGGAGTTAAGAAAAATTTGTAAAAGGTTTGAGCAAGTAGTGTTGTCTCTAGCATACCAAGAGGGTCAAGTTCATGGGAAAAAGCCAGGGGGAAAAGTCAAGTCGTGTTTAATGTAAAATAGAGACACTATAGGTATTCATCAGAGGAAAATTACATGCAGAGAGAGCTATTCAAAGAAAACCTTATTCCCCCTACTGCAAATATACAGAACTGCAAATATATGGCCCAAGTGAACTATCTTTTGGATTTCAATAAACAGTCAACAACTCCCATGAGCTATAATTTAGTTCTTAGGAGTCTACACTTACGATTAAGTTGTGGATGGAGCCCTTTGACCACAAACCTTAGAAGTTGCACAATGTTTTCCACAATGTTAGGTTCACAGTTCATGAGAAGAGTCCTGGATGCTGGGCCAGGGTGCCAGCTAGCGTGGTGGTGCCTTTGGGAGAGTCTGGTGGTGGGAAATAAAAGTCTGTAAACTGGGCAGTTGGGAAACGAAAGTTTATAAGCTGTCTGGGCAATTCCACTCGTTCTTATTTCACCTCCCTTTGGAACACAGAGGAAACCAGCCGGGCTGATGTCTCCAGGGCTGAAAGTCTCGGGATGACTTTCAGTGGAATGGCTGGACCGGCCAAGGAGGTGGTTTCTGGAGACAGGGGCTTCTTTTACTTTTGCTGCTCCCTGGACGTGTTGCCCCACTGTACTCATTGCTCATAGCCATCCTACCACTGGGTGCGCCACCCAGCTCCCTGAGTGCATCCATCGTCCATCTGCTCCTGATGCGCCTTTCCCGACCTGGATCTCCAGCCCAAATCTCCAGCCCAGGTTTGTCCTATATGCACGCATACTGAGTAGCTCCACCTGGAGTCCTGCAGGAGACTCAGGCTTATGTTCCCAGCCCCATGCCTTCCCCCCTTCCATGTTTGCTGTCTGGTTGGCAGGTATCGCCAGACACCTGAGAGTTATTCTTGACCCTTCCTGACATTTGCATAAATATTTTTTGACTCTCCCTTGTCCACGAGTAGCTGTTTCATCCCCTCTTCCCACGTTGCTGGGTGTTCCTGTCTTGACTATATCCTCCATGACTCAGTCCTTCAGTGGTTCCTCATCGCCCACAGGAATACATTCGAGTTCTTCAGGACAGGAGTAAATATCTTTCAGTCTGATTTCTACCTTTCCTCCACTCAACTCTGACATTCCACCCTCACTAGAAGGTTGACATTCTACACATTCACAATGTCAAAGCCACCTACCTCTTTCATGCTTTCCCTTATGCCTGAAATGTTTCGTCCAGCCTCACTTCCTTACTTCATCTGGCTAACTTCTAACTCATCCTTTCAAATGTAGTTCAGGGGTCCACTCTTCCTAAAAGTGGTCCTTGGGTTCCACGGTGGGATTGGGTGAGGCCCCTCCACACAACTGAGTACCCACAATACGCCCCTGTCATTTCGTGTACTGTGATGACCTCATTAAGTCTCACATATACACTCATCTGTGAGCTCCACTGTGAGCAGAGACTTTGTATCCTCAGTGTTCAACAGAACTACTTCAAAAACGTTTGCTGGATTAATGAATAAATAATATAAGTTTACTCTGTTGGTCCTCTGAGAGCTATTTCCAAAACAAAAATGCACAATGTGATACACCCATCCCAACAAGGGGCCTGTTGGGCACCCCTGAAGGGAAGGTCAACTCCAAGGGCTACTGCCTGAAACATGGTAAACAGCAGCCTTGGAAGGGCTGGAGGGCTGACGCCGGAGGCCAGAGATCGAATGACAGTGGAATGAAGGTCTTGAAGGACTCCAGCAATGGGGTTGCAATTGTGGTTTACTAGTTCTATGAACTGAGCTCCCTTCCAGGCCTTAACCTCTAAAGGACAGCCTTGACTTTGATCAGCTCTGAATTCCCTTTGATGTCAAAAAATACCATCAGCAAAAACCAAGTGGCTTGGTCCAGGACCTAAAAAATGATCAAGTGTGAGAAGAGGACAGACCCATGTGCTGGAGACACCCTACTGTGGCACTCTGATGTAGTACCCCATTCTTAGAAACTGTGGGAGAGATTTTGCAATGCTGGAGACAATTTGTTTGCTCTCACTAGGGAGGAGGGGAGCTACCAGCATGCAGTGGGCAAAGCCACTGAACGGCCCGCCATGCACAGGACAGCCTCCCACAGCAAAGGGTGATCTGGCCTCGATATCAGTGCCGAGGTGGAGAAACCCTGCCTAGAGCTTTAGCTCTTCACTTTTGCCTCATCATTTACCAATAGGCCCATGGCTCAGCGATTCCATATAAAACAGGTGAGCAAACACATGTGTGTCTTCTTCAGACACTAGGAAAGGCCACCATCACTGGACCACCACAGAGAGTTGAAGGGCTGTGTGTGTGGCAAAAAGTGTAGGCTTCACTGAGGCTGATCTGCCCAGACCACCACATTCCAGGGTCCTGGCTAAATTAGGTAAAGGTTAGCCCGGTGGATTCTGGGCAAAATTGTGCTGTAGGTAAATCTATAATATCCCAGCTCTTCGCAGTGAACTGCCCATTGTCATATTGGTCCCTGCCCTCTAGTCTAGTGGAGGATGTGATGCTTTAGTGCCTGTTTTCCCTCTTCATCTTGGAAACATTCCCATGATACCTTCCCAAGATACTGGGCAACCCTCTTTGATCCCTTTGTCTATAAGTCCATAGTTCTCACAGTTTCTACTGCACACCCTAGTGCTTAGCACAGTGTGAATGCATCCACTGAAGATACCCATAACCATAGTCACATCCCTAAGTGGACTTCAAGCCCTTTTAGAGATATCGGTGGACCCCGAGTGCCTACCATACCACTGAGTCTATAGAAGAAATTTATTAAAAACTTGTTTGATTGATTTCTACCTTCTAAGGAGATAATTAGCTAATTACATTAAACCAGACCTTGTTAATGAGGAGATGCTGACCCTATCAAGTTTACTCTTTAAAATAATATATTTTATTTAGTTTTAGAGAGAGGGGAAGGGAGAAAGAGGGGGTGTGAAACATCAATGTGAGAAACATCAATTGGTTGCCTCCCATACACACCCGGACCAAGATCAAACACAGCCCAGGCACCTGTCCTGACCAGAAATCGAATGGGCTACCCTTCATTTTGCAGGATGACATCCATCCAACTGAGCCATACTGGTCTCGGCTCAAGTTGCTCTTCATGCTTCCTTCTGTCTGAACACACCTCTCCCCCGGCCCCCCCAGGACGTTTTATTAGGAGTTCAGACAGGGTAAGAGCAGATGAGATGTGTGGGCCACCTCCAGCTGGAAGTCTCCTTTCCTTCATACCTGGCTGAGCGGGGGGTCGGCAGAGGACCACTTTCCTGGGCTCCTCCCACAGTTCCACGGGGAGAGTTGGGGCTTCGCTCTTTTCACTTTCTTTCCAAACTTCTAGTTAAAATAGAAGCAAAGGTGTGTGGATGTGGAGAGGTGGTGGCGGAACCAACGGATGGGAAAAGGGTTTGTGGTGGCTCCCCCACCTTTCTCTGTCTGTTCGTCCTATTCTTAGGTTTCCATGTTGACGCTCCATTTGTTACTCCTGTCCACTTAGGTTACGACTCAGGATTGCAATGACAGGGGATTTTCATGATTATAATGCAAAATGCTCCTACTTTTGCAATGATACTGGCAACACCTGTTGCCGTCAAATTTTCTTGCATTAGCAGAACATACAGAACTTTCAGGACCACCACCCACTTCCCAAGACTGTGTACACCGACTGGGAAACACTTTCAGAACCCACCTGGTTTGAGTTTTAGGACTAACCCAGTCAACATATGGACATTAAAATGACTATTTTCCATAATTGCTTGTTTCAGGTAGTCACTTTTGAATACTGGCTCATCAAAGCATCATTGAGGAGATAGCAATTAATGTTAGATCCCTGCCTTCAAATCTTCATTAAATCACATGTATTAATTAAGCTGCTTATCCGTAATTCTAAGTCTTGATGGGATGAATCCTCAAGTAAGAGTCAGGAGACTTGGAACCTGATCTCTGCTTTGCCACTGACCTTCAGTAAGTCCCTTTACCTCTCGAGTCCTTTCTTCTAAAATGTGGATAATCACAACTGCTTCACCTGCCTCCCAGGTTTGAAGTGAAGATAAGCCCAGTACGTGGCAGGGCCTCCACCCCTCAGCAGCCCCCTGCTGAGAAGACCTCTGGGAACCATCTGACTCTTTTCACCTTGTGCTTAGAGTCCCTCGCTGTATGTCTTCTGCACAGTTATCACAAGAACAGCTGGAGGAACGTGCCGAGTGGGCTCGGTAGGAAGAGAAGGAAGACCCGTCACCAGGCCTCATGCCTTCATCCCGTTCTGGCCTGACTGCCTTCTAGTCATGAGTCCCCCAGACTCCCCTGGGGAGCTGGAGGCTGAGTTAGCACTTCACAGATGCCGACTCTTGGCAGCCTGGGTCCTGTGTTCTCATCGTGGCAGAGTGAGGGGGAGGAATGCCTACCCTGAGTTTCTGCCGACCCAGCACCCCCTGCACCTTCCCAGGAGCTGGGTGCTGCCCTTTCCCACTGGGCAGCCAGGCTGGCAGACGAGGGCCTCCAGGCTCCCGCAGAGGTGGAGACATCTCCCAGCCCCCGGCTCTCCCACAGCATTGCCCGCCAGTCTGGCTGGGATCCTGCATTGTGCTGAGGAGCGAGGAACTAAGTGTTGGTGGGAAATCTTGTGCAATTCCAAGGGATTATGGTAATGTGTATTCACCCTCAATTTAAGCATAAGTAGAGACAGTTAAACGCTAGATTATAGACATCAGAAGTTGTTGATTGTTTACTAAAACCCGAGAGGGCAGTCCAGTGTGATCCAACAGTACATATTCATTAAGGGGGGAAAAGGAAATGCTTTTAAACATCCCCACTGCATATAATTTACTCTGATGAATACCCACAGACTATGTATTTCATGTCAAATACAAGTTAATTTGCCTTCTGGCTCTTTCTCATGAACTTGCCACTAGGCAATGACTGCTTAATCTCACTAGCCTCCCGGGAGTTCCAGACAACTCTCACTAAATTTTAGTGCTGGAATCGCCCCTCTCACCCCATACCTGCCCCTTCTGTACCTCATTCTGTCAGAACCTACTTCTGGCTAACTTTTTGGTAGCTATACAAGGGAATGGATGTTAACTAAACTTACCATGGTAACTCAATTCAATATATTTTGAGTGTATTAAAATGTATATTCACATATTGAGTCATTATGCTGTCCACTTTAATTTTGTTATTTTTTTAAAATCCTTAGCTGAGGATATGTTTTTATGGATTTGAGAGAGAGAGAAAGAGAAACATCAGTGTAAGAAAGAAACATCGATCAGTAGCCTCCCGTACATGTCTCAGCCAGGAATGGGACCTGCAGCCTAGGTGTGTGCCCTGACCAGGAAGGGAATCCTGAAACCTTCTGGTGCACGGGTCGAAGCTCCGACCAGCGGAGCCACCGGCCAGGACCATGCTGTGCACTCCAAACCTACACAGTGCTGCATGTCAATTACATCTCAATAAAACCAAAAGAAAAAATTTGAGAAAAAAATTTTAAAAGAAAATGTAGTCTTTGTTTGAAAAAAGCTTTAAAATGATTATAACTAGTATGTTTAGTTATTTTATTTAGCATTATTTTTGTAGGAAATCAACCTCACCATATTGCTAGAAAAGGAAGTCTCCTTCCATATTCAAAATCACTTATTCCTTAGGAAAAATATCCTTGATAGAAAAAACCATAATATTACCATGTTCTCTCTTCCTCCCCGCCAAAAGCTTAGAAGTCGAAGTACCTAGATACAGAAGTATCGTTGACATCTTGGATTGGGCTACAAACCCAGACGCAGTGACAGGAGAATGCCTAAATCAGGATGCACTCTATTTAGGCCATTTTAACTTATATGATCTAATTTTTAAAAATTATGCATCCTTGTCTCCTTAAGACGAGTTCTTTTCTGCCATTAGTGTAATTACATGATCCGCACGGAAGACTGGTGAGGAAACAGACAACGTCACAGAGGAAAAGTGATACCGCTGAGTAACGTGCTGTGTGAGGCGGCCCAGACATCCCCGGTGAGTTTACTGCCACTACTTCGTGGGAACGGGCACCTGGACACTGGGCGCTGACCAGTGGATGCTGCCCAGGTCAGACCCACTCTCGGCCAAATTTAACTGTCGTCCAGAAGAATGACGTGGGGCACACTTGCACTTGCCATCTCTGGTGCCTGATTGCCTCATTACAACTAAAATCCTGGGTTTGCCTCAGTGAACACACCTTTCAATTTCCGTAGTATACACTTGCTGAAACAGCTAGTTCCCCAACCTGGGGCATTAACCTTGCGAAACAGAAGCTGCTTCAAGTGTAGGAGGAGCCGTGGGTTTCTTTAGAACAGCTCGAAACTATCAGACGAAAAACTTCTGTGCTTCGGCTGGTGACAGCACAGGCTCAGAAGCCGTGGCAGGGCTGTGGGGGGCTGGGTTCGACACTCACGGTTCACTGGGTCTGCTCCCGTGAATCCTGAGCGATTCAACGTGTGTGTGTGTTTGCCATTTTCATACCACCTTTCCTCTGTTATCATTGGCACCAGTCTCGGGAGGCAGTAGAAAACAAGTGTTGGGCCTTGGTGGGTGGCTCAGCTGGTAGGAGCATCAACCCATACACCTAAGGGCTGCAGGTTTGGTCCCTGGTCAGTGCACATACCTAGGCTGTGGGTTCGATACCCAGTGTGGGCATATATAAGAGGCAACCAATTGATGTCTCTCACAATGTTGTTTCTCTCTCTCTCTCTTTCTGTCCCCCTCCCTCCCTTCCTCTCTCTAAAATCAATAAACATATCCTCAGGACATATCCTTTGGTGAGGATTAAAAAATTAATTAAAAAAAAAGCAATAATTGGACTTTGATGCCCCACATCTGAGTAAAAATCCCAGGGCGGACACTCACCACCTACGTGAACTTAGAAAAGCATTTACTCTCTCGGAGCTCAGCTCCCTCAAATGGAAAATGCAGATAATAATAGTGCATCTCTCATGTGAGGACTGAATAAGACAAAGCCTTTAACACACTCCTTGGCCCATGTTAAGCACTCCGGCAACGTGAGCTTCTCGCTGCATGGGCGGTGCCGTGAGTGAGGGCAGAACAGCTGTGGAAAAAGTGAGCAAGACAAAGGGCCCCAGGCTCTGGTTTCACTTGACCTAGCATTCTGTGTGTGTTTTTCTCCCTCCCAATGAATTCCTTGTCCACGGCACAGGACTTGGGGCTGTCCTGTGTCCTGCTCATATCCTGGTCCTGTCATTTATTAGGTAAGTGACCTTAGAGAAGCACCGTGCTCAGAATGGCTCGTCAAGTGACACATTTCTCGGCCTGACACCCGAACGTTTATTTTTCACTCATGCGACACTGGCTGTGTGTCCGAGGAAGCAGCCTGCTCCACAGCGACTGGGCAGTGCAGGTGGTTCACGTCGCCTGCCTCCCGACGTGAAGCCTCCACAGTGGCCCTGGCAGAGCAGGAGGGCGTAGAGGACCCACTCGCCTCTTCGGTGTGTCCAGGTGGCCCTGCTTCTAGCAACCCAAAGGCCAGCACTAGTGCCACAGCCTCTCCTGCTGCCGGGGATCTGCGATGGGAAAGCAGGGGCGTTGTGATGATGAGTATCGCTGTTTCTGCCGCAGCAAGTCTCGGCCTCTCGTCCCTCATTGTTCCTGCCTACGAAGTGGAAGTGACACCTCCCAGGGGCATCAGTAGGATTAATACACACAGAGAGGACTGACAGCACCTTTGTCGAGGTCCTGGCAGGAAACAGGTAGCACGCGGACAAGAACTTATGGTTCCTAGGAGGCAACGAGTGATGGGACCACGTACAGAAATATGCAGGTTAAGGAAAACATTAAGAGATGGTGTCTGAGGTCTAATTCCTTAGAAGTAGCTCAAGGTCAACTCTAAGGCAGAGGGCAGATCTGAGAAGGGGGTGGGGATGGTAGAGAGAATAATCAGCACAGTCCATAATAAACTTTCACTAAATCTAAAATGCTCAACCTACATCACAGTTCAGTTGGGTCTGTAGAGTGTTGGGGACCTACCCCGCCTGCCACACACTGGTCCGGCTTTATTCCCTGGTCTTTCTCTCTGCCCTCCCTGAAGCTCCTAATAGGAAGGGCTGTGACTGCAGACCCCAGGTGGTGCACAAATCCAGAGGAACTCGGGTCTGCGATAACTGTCACAGTCGCCTCACATGTGCGTCCCTTGGATGATGCTTGGGTCCAGTGTTCTTCTCGGTATGGAGCCCTAGGAATTCAGTCCTTATGGTGCAGGCCTCATCTCCTCTCTCCCGGGCCCTTGTAATAGCCTCCTAACTGGCCTCCCTGCTCTGTGCCAGCTCCATCCTAATAGTGTTACTCACGTTTGTAAGAACCGTCAACGTTCCCTCTTTCACAAAGAACTAAGTCCAAACTCCTCAGCCTGTTATCCAAAATAACTGTTCTTTCTCACCTCCCACCACACCTTCCACTGAGGCCGCTCCAGCCACACCTCAGCCCTCACGATTCCTGACATGACCCATCCCTGGACCTTGGCTCCAGATGGGATGCCCCTCCCACACCCACGGGTGCTCGCTGCAGGCCTGCCCTTCCTCTACAGCCAAGGCAACACGGACCTGCACAGAGCTCCGTCTCATGGTCCTCCTAGCAGGAACATGTCCTTTTCATCCTCCATCTTCCCACGTGACTGTCGTCTGCTAATGCTGGTGCTGTACGTTATGTGTTTGTCTCCTTCACCAGATCACAAGCATTACTGAAACCACCTTCATTCCTCTGTCCTCACGGTGCTTGGTACGGCATCTCACATGCAGTAGATATTCAGTGAGTGTTGGTAGAATTGGAATAGATAGATTTTAAATCTTTTCACAAGTGCCTCCCATAAGAGCAAGAGAAAAAGAAAGCTCCATTGGCAGTCCTTAATTTAGGCTCACCTCTCTTTAAAAAAAAAAAATCCCAAACCTGAAACTTCTGCCAACAGAAGGCAATGGAGCCACAGGAGACAACCCGGGCGGCGGGGGGGTTGGCCTGTGAGACAGGGGGGCTGTTCCCCTGCCCGGTGGGAACTGTTAAAGGGACGTGAAGGGAGTGCGCTGCTTTAGTTTGTACCAGAGTGGGGGTCTGGGAGGCGGCCCCTCCTTTCACTTTTTACCTTTCACCTTTCACTTTGCACTGCAAAGGTAACAGGCTAGTTCTTGCGTAAGCTTATGACCTTCCTTGTCAAGATCAGCGAGGGCACAGAGGCGGAAGGTCTGGCTCTCTCTAAGGTTGCTGTCAAGATGGACTCTTGGATGCTCTTCAGGAAATTTACATGCACGCGACTCCCAGCAGGACAGCGTGCTCTGCCAGGATCCCTGCTTAACCCCTTTAAGCCCACTAGCCAAGGATGTATTTGCAAAAGTGTCTTCATCTTTATCACTGAATTGCTTCTCTCTAACACGGTCTGGAAAATGTGGGTAGCCTCCTTTACTGAGATAATTCAAAGCCTCAGCATCCCCACCCTCTGCTTTGCTTTCAAGCGCTCTGGGAAGCCGCTGGTCATTTCCCGTTCCCCTGGCCTGCCCCTGCTGCTGGCCCCGAATGTTAGAAGACTGCTCCTCCCTGTCTCTCCCTTCTCTAAGCAGCAGCTTAGAAGCAATATCCTGTTTGGGCAGCCTGTGCCAGCCAAGAAGTCCAAAGCCCTCTGCAAACATCAGCTCATCATTACTGCACCTCTCCTTTTCCTCATCGTGTCGCGGCAAGGAAACCGTCTGAAGGGCATAATGTATGATGGGATGGGGACAATAGCATTTGGAATATAAAATAGGAGGTTAAAAGATGGGAAAGGTCAGAAAGCCTAAACTCCTGAGTAAAATTCATTCTGGTTCTAAATCAAAATTTTCCCTTCTTTTACATTCCGAGCACCTGGTTGCTTGCTTGGTGCCATTCCAGTAGGGTACAGCTGTTTTAGGGGAACAAGCTGTTTGGGGGAAATGACAATCTCATTGTGTTTCGCTACCCTGGTATCATTGAAAACATGGCTTGATTTTGTGTAGAAGAAACTCCATGCATGTATGAAGCCTGTTATAATTCTGACTCAGCTGTTAGGAACTAAGTACCTACTACTTGTATATTCTTAAGCTCACTAACCTTTCTACTGAATTCGTTATTTCACCAATGATGAAACCAGAGGTGCTGGCAATAAGCTCTGAGTCCACAGCTCTTTTCCCTGGGCCAAAGGTCTAGGTTCTACTGAACCTGATGGGACGTGTGAACGGCTTTGCAGACTACGTAGGTTCCCACAAGCCTCTCCACCTCGATTCCTTGTTTGGGGGCCTGGAAGCAGTTTAGTGGACTTCAGCTTCTAGCTGCTCTGCCTTGTTCCCTGGCCTTGGTCTTCGAGTGTCTCTGAGGATCAAGCCCAGACCTTCGTTCTCTCCCCCAGCCTTCACTCCCTCTGGGTTCTCCCTGTCTTAGAGCTGAGAAGTTCACCTGGCTCTTGTCTCACTCCATCCATCCAGCCCAGCATGACCATGTAAATCCTGTTAAGAGTAAGCTCAGATCACCCCCCAAACCTGTTCAAAGCAGGGCCTGGCGCCCTTCCACAGCCCACCAAAATAAGGAAACTGCACTTTCAGCACTCCATCGTATAACATTGATCTACCCAAGCCTTAATTCCCACTGCTCCTTTGTATACAGCCTGTGTGCCATTCCAACCATGCTTCTCCCTGGCAGGACAGACACTCCAAACCTTCCCGGTCCATGCATTAGCATCCGCTCGCACTATTTCCTCTCCCTGGAATGCCTTTTCCAACCCCCATTTCCACCAGTCAAAGCCTAGTCTTTCTTCAAAGCCTATTTTGAATGCCACTCCTTCAGGAAGCTCCCCTGGTGCTCTAGTCCCACCTGCCTCCTTCAAATACCAAAACACTGTGTCCTCTTGCATAGTGCATCTTCTGCCATCCTGCAGCAGACCTCCTGTCGTCTAAATTCCTGAAAACAAGTCTGTGTCTCCTTTCTTTTTGATTCTTCCACAGCGATAGTGTGGAACTTGACACATAATTGATGCTTCAGTAAGTGTTTGTTGATTACGTGGATGAATGTTTCTACCAGGTGCTCCATAAATATCTGTTGAAACTGATTGGCCAAGTAGCAATGATCCTCAATGCTACTTCTCCCATCTAAGCTCCACGTTTGCATCCCAGGTGGCTTCAAGAGGGTATATGGTAACGCCTTACCTTTCCCTGGAACATAGCACGTCAAAAACAAAACTAACTGTTCCCCACAAATCACCCCCAGCCCCAGCTTCTTTACTGTGGTCTTTTTGCCTCACAAATCCTACCACATTGTACTTTTGTAAGAGTTGCTTCACATGGGCTGGATGAGCACCAGAAACTTGATCGAGTAGACAAGTTCCCAGCACCTAACATCCATGGATTAATGCGCATCACAAAATTACAGGATGGCAGAGCTGAAAGCAACCTCAGCCCAACCCCTTCATTATAGATGAAGAAACCAAACCCCCAAGGGGATTTGTAAGACTCAGAGGCAGGACTATCACAAGACTCCAGTCTTCTCACTCTTGGCCTAGATCTCTGCGCTCGTTAGATACGACATGACCTTACTAAACTCTTTTGTTTTTTCAGGTGCTTCAGGTGGTTATTGTTCAAGTGACTGCATGTTCCAGCACCGCTGTTCTTCTGACTCCCACAGTGACATCTGACAATACAGGCCTCCGGAATCTGCAGCGTGGAGCTCAGACAAAGCTGCTGCCTCTCCCAGGGCGCTCTGCTATTCCGTAAAACTCATTAGCTCCGGCACAGCGTCTGATAAGCTTGTTTCTCTAGAGACTTCCTAGCAGGTAGCTGGTAGGAACTTTGCACGGCTAACCCAGCAGTAAACTCAAATTCTCATCATTTTCTCTAACATCCCCTACAAAGCCAAAGAAAACCCAGGTTACTTTAGGGTTTTGAATAGTTAATCAATTCAAAAAGACTTATTCCAAGCATAATTAGAAATGACCAAAAGACCATGGAATTCAGTTTGAACCAGATAATATGCACTTGGGCTAAATCATTTAAACTCACAGACAGCTTCACAGTGACACTGATTAGAAATTACACGTGTGCACCTGGTCTGCTGAGCTGAACCGGGCCACAGCGCTCCTCCAGCGGGCCCGTCTCTCTCCCAGGCAGAGAGGTGCACAAGAAATACCGCTTTTGAGCACTAGTTTGCACTTTACATGTGTGATCTCAACGACCCTGTGTGGTAGTATCCTCATTTTACAAATAAAAGAAGTGACATTAAAAAGCGTAGTCATTTCTCAGGTTGACTTAGCTAGAAACAGAACCACCCTGCAAGTTCAGCTCTGTCTCTGGCTCCAAAGACTGAGCTTTTTCTATTTCACTGGTGAGTCCCCTCCTTTCCTCCCTCCCTCCCTTCCTTCTTTCCTCGCTCCCTTCCTTCCTCCCTTCCTTTCTTCCTTCCCTCTTTCCTTCCTTCCTTCCCTGCCTCCCTACCTCCCTCCCTGCCTTCCTTCTTCAATTTTTCTTTTATTTAGAAGCCAAATTTCTTAGACTAAAATGATACACAAACCCAAATATATAAAACATATAAGAGCAGAGCTGCCTTGCTTTGTTTATAGTTGACAAAAAACTGGCGACACCCCCCAAATGGCCATCAGCAGATGAATAAATAAGTCACATGTAGTACATCACCAGTAATAAAAAATGAAGTATCCCTGACCGGGTGGCTCAGTTGGTTGGAGCGTCATCTCTGAACCAGAAAGGTTGTGGGTTCTATTTCTGGTCAGGACACAACCTAGGTTTCAGGTTTAATCCCCAGTCAGGGCACAGACAGGAGGCAAACAATTGATGTTTCTTTCTCACATTGATGTTTCTCTTCCTCTCCCTCAAATTAATAAACATATCCTTGAGTGAGGATCAAAAAAAAAAAAGCCAAGTACTAACACACACAGACCATGGATAAATCTCAAAATAATTATGCTGAGGGGAAGAAGCCGGACACAGAAGAGTATGTACTGTATGACATGTGTGTGAGCTCCCACAGAAATTTAGGAAAGACAAGACCAACTGATGGTGACAGAAAGGGGCTGCCTGGGGCAGTGGCCGAGTGCTTGTGTAAAGTGGCTGGGCGAAGCCAGGTCCATTCAGCAGGGAATGGGGATGCTCTGAGTGTGTTGATTGTGGTGGTGATGTGTATATTTTTCAAAACCCACTGACCTTCACACTTTAAATGGGTACAATGTATTATGTGTAAAATACCCCAACAACATTACCTTGTTTGTCTTATTTTGTTTGTTTAAAGCAGAGCTACTTTAAAGGAGGAGGGGGTGCTCAGTCCTTTCCAGCACCCTTAGCGACGCTGCAAGCCCCACAGGGACCCTGGCTGCGCTCTGTGGAAATGGATGTCTTCAGGAAGCTGTTTGACCACACCAAGCTGCCTCTCCCGGCCGTAAACATTGCCCAGGGAATCAAGCTTTGTAAAGAGTATAAGGTCTGCTCATTTTTATTTAAACCACCTAAACCTTCTTACTGAGGGCTGCACAGTTCCCACCAAGTCAGCAACAAGCCCCATCACTGCCAAGAAGAGGCTTTTGGTCCAGGTTTATTCTCTGTACTGTGGAAACAATGATCATGCAGAATTAGGAGTTAGTTGATGAAACAGAAGAATTTCATGCGTGCATATGTGTGAGCTGAGTGCGGAATGGGCATCAGTCTGTTTCATGCCACTTGGAAGCAGGAGATGCCACGTGTTGTTTTCCTGAACCAGACTGTATCCGGCTCTCCGTCTCCACTGATCGGAGCGGATGGCTGTGTCCGCTTTTATTGCCTCAGGGCCATGCAAGAGTCTGGGGTGTTTATCTGTCCAGAGGATTTCAGGAAGTAGCTGTGTCCTTGATTTCACCCTGGTCCCAGCTAGTGCCCAGTGTCCACCCTCTCGAGGTCCATTTCAAAGGGTGGTGACTTCGATCCCCAGCTAAGGCTGGGGGCCTTGCACCAGGCCTCCAGGTGCACATACCTAGTATTCTGCCTCCCCAGGCCACTTCCAAATCAGGCCCACCGAGTGCTGGGCAGGGAAGGCATGGTCACCGCTGCGTCCAGTGACCCCCAACATGTCTCCTTTCTCTACTTTCCACCCTCCCCCAGCCGGGCGGCTCTGATCTTCTCTGGTCCTGGGAGACTTACTTCCCCAGGACAATCCACCTTAATCCCTTATGCAGGGGTGTCAAACTCCTTTTCACCGGGGGTCACATCAGCCTTGCGGTTGCCTTCAAAGGGCAGAATGTAATTTTAGCACTGTATAAATGTAACTGCTCCTTAACTAGGGGCAAGGAGCTCGGCACTGCTTCCAGATAGGAACAAGGTGCCAGGCCAGATAAAACAAGGTGGAGGGAGATTTCAAAGGTGGAGGGCCGGATTCAGCCTGTGGGCCTTGCGTTTGCCACCTGTGCTTTCATGAGTCTGAAATGCAAAAGCTGGCAAAGGTGGGGTGCGGAGCAGAGAGGAAAGGTGGGTGAGAGGACTGCACATCTCCATCATTCCTGCCTCTGAAATTACAGGTCAAAGGAGGCTTTTTCACTCTTATTCAGTGAATCCATAGCAGGAAAAGAAAGCCAAGATGGAAGTTCGTTTCTTTATTTATAATGCAACTACTCGTGTATGAGAGTTTAAATGTATGCAAAGCCCATAAAATAAAGAACTGCATTGGCCCTGGCTGGCGTAGCTCAGTGGATTAAGCTTGGGCTGCGAACCAAAGTGTCGCAGGTTCAATTCCCAGTCAGGGCACACACCTGGGTTGCAGGCCACGGCCCCCAGCAACTGCACATTGATGTTTCTCTCTCTCTCTTTCTCCCTCCCTTCCCTCTCTAAAAATAAATAAGTAAAATCTTAAAAAAAGAAACTGCACTGGCCTCATTCATAATTGTATCCTCTGTACTTAGCTTGAGACAGAATAGGTAACCAATAAATATTGGATATTCACGAATGAATGAATGAATGAATGAACAGCAAATGGCCTAAAGGACACACGCTACCTGAATTTTGTTACCTGTGGGAAGTGGAATTCTGTGGAGGGCTATTATCATTACCACTTATACTTCTGTATTGTTTGCACTTTATAAAATTGTGTTTAGTGACTATACAATGTTCATGTAGCTTGAGTTAAAAAAAACTGTTCAGACTATAAGCAATAAGCAGATGTAGAAGTTTTACTATAATCTTGCTGTAAGAGGGCAGCCATCTGGCAGCTATAATTCACATTAGGTAGCATCATAGCATTGGATAATGTAGGGGCAGAAAAACGTTCCTTCTACCCTTCTAGGCTCTTTGGCTGGTCTAATCATCTAATTGACATAAGACAGATTAACAGGAGAAAAACAAATTTCGTTTTATACGTAAAGAGCCCAAAGCTGTGAGACCAAAGGGCAAAGCATGTAATTAGGCTTATGTGCCATCCTGAGCTCAGGGACGCAACAGGGGCCCAGGGTTTCAAAGGGGAGGAGGTTAATTCACAGGAAGGTTGGAGAACAGATGCTTGGAAATTAGAAGTTTGTCCTGCCATACAGACTGGTCTTTTAGATGAAAAGTCATCCCTGGTAATAGCCCTCTTTCTGAGCCAGCCCCCTTATTTAAATTCTTCTAGGTATATATAGTCCAGGGAGAAGTGAAAGTTCTTCCTCAGTCAGTTGGGTCTAAGTAAGCCACATACCAAAGTGGTATCTGTTGGGGTGGTGTATTTTGCTCCCCTTCAATGAGACAATGTACAGATAATCTACATTAGGCCCGATTCACAAAGGTCAGAGTGTTTGGTTAAAGATAACTGGATGTGTGACTGACAGCGGAAGGAGAGCTGGTTTCTCAGAACGGGACTTAATACTTCTAAATTTATTCAGAAAGCCACTTCAACATTTTCTCAGGAATAAATGATATCCTCAGGAGGTGTGAATTCTATCAGTGTCAATCATACCTCTTCCAGAGCACCCTGAGAACAATTATTCTTTTATAGTTGTGAGGTTTCTGTCACCCTGTGGGAGTTCAGAGGAGAAAGAAAAATAATATGCAAACTAAAATCCATACAAACCAAAGGAGCCTCCTGGAAGCTATGGGTGCTTAGAATGGCATTGTCAGGAAAACTTTTCATTTCCACTTAACTCTATTTGACTCTTGTTAGAGGAAGATCTTGGGTTTCTCTGGAGCCCCCAGACAAAAGCTGTGCAGAGAGCCAGAGACTGAGACACAGCCGATCAAACCTAGACCGGCCGAGAAGCTTCTGGTCAAGATGGAGGCATAAGTAAACACCCTTCACTTCCTTGCACAACTACAGAAAAAATTATGACTAGATACAAAACAAATATTACCCAGAACCATCAGAAAATTGAGCTGTGTGGAAGTCCAACAACCAAGGGTTTAAAAGAGCCCCACTCGTCCAGACAGGTAGGAGGGGCAGAGATGAGGAGAGAGGATGGAACGGGCAGAGAGGCACGGAGCCACAAGAGTGTGCAGAGAGGCGGCAGAATGGGCAGTCCCACATCCACGTGTGGCGGATAAAAATTGGAGGGATACCACGGAAGCCAGGGACTCCAGCCCCAAACCAGACCACCCAGCAGCCCAGTGTTCCAGTGCCAGGAAGATAAATCCCCACAACTTCTGGCTGTAAAAACCAGTGGGGGCTGGGGAGGCAGAAGAAACTGCTGGATTTTCAGTAGATGCCACATAAAAGGCCCATAAGGACCTAAGACTTATGTAGACTTTCCTCCTCTGGGATTCAGCACCAGAGCAACAGCTGGAAGGGCACAAGTGACACAACGGGGGAGAAAATGAAGTGACTGGAAACAGGGCAAGTGCTAGGAGACAGCTTCCTCTCAGGCAACCCTCCAGAAGCCAGGCAGCAGCAGCATCCCTGCTCTGAGCCTCCCCCACACAGAGCCACAAAGCAGTGAAATGGGTTGCCCCGCTGTGGTGATCACGTAAGGCTCTGCTCCACACAAATTGTAGGTTCACTCTTCTACAACAGGCCACACTACTAAGATAGGGAGTCAAAGCAGCTCTACCTAATACACAGAGACAAACACAGGGAGGCTGCCAAATTGAGGAAACAAAGAAATATGGCCCAGTTGAAAGAGCAGAACAAAACTCCAGAAAAAGAATTAAACAAAATGGAGAAAAACAATCTATCAGATGCAGAGTTCAAAACATTGGTTATCAGGTTGCTCAAAGAACTCACTGAGTATGGCAATGGCATAAAAAAAGACCCAAGCAGAAATGGAAATTGCATTAAGTGACATAAAGAAAAATCTATAGGGAGCCAGCAGTGGAGGGAATGAAACTGAGTATCAAATCAATGTTTTGGAATATAAGAAAGAAAAAAGCTGTCAATCAGAACAGCAAAAAGAAAAAGGAATTTTAAAAAATGAGGATAGAATAAGGAGTCTCTGGGACATCTCTAAACATACCAACATCTGAATCATAGGGGTGCCAGAAGAAGTGGAAGAACAAGAAATTGAAAACTTATTTGAAAAAATAATGAAAGAAAATTTCCCTAATTTGGTAAAGGAAATATACACACAAGTCCAGAAAGAACAGAGTCCCAAACAGGTTAGAAACAAAGAGGACCACACCAAGACACATCATAATTAAAATGCCAAAAGTTGATAAAGAGAGAATCTTAAAAGCAGAAAGAGAAAAGCAGAGAATCACCTACAAAGGAGTTCCCATAGACAGTCAGTTGATTTTTTTTTAAAAGAAACTTTACAGGCAAGAAGGGGCTGGCAAGAAGTATTCAAAGTGATGAAAAGCAAAGACCTACAACCTAGATTGCTCTCTCCAGCTAAGCTATTGTTTAGAATTGAAGAGCAGATAAAGTGCTTCCCAGGCAAGGTAAAGCTAAAGGAGTTCATCATCACCAAGCCATTATTATATGAAATGTTAAAGGGACTTACTTAAGGAAAAGAAGGTAAAAAATATGAACATTAAAAAGGCAACAAATTCACAACTATCAACAACTGAATATAAAAAAAGCAAACCAAGCAAACAACCAGAACAGAATCACAGATATGGAAATCACCTGGAAGGTTATCAGCTGGAAGGGGGAAGGAAAAGAATGGGGGAAAAGGTACAGGGAACAAGAAGCATAAATTGTAGATACAAAGTAGATGGGGGAGGTTAAGAATAGCATAGGAAATGGACTTATTGCCAAAGAACTTGAGTGCACGACCCATGGGCATGAAATCAGGGGGAAGATTGTTCCAGAGAATGGGGGTACTGGTTGGAGGGGGAAAAATGAGAGAACTGTAATAGCATAATCAATAAAATGTATTTTAAGGAAACAAACCTAGACCAGTAGAGAGCAGCCAGCTGCTCACCACCCAGCACTCACCTGGAATTACCTGGGGAACTTTCTCAGAGACGAGGACTCTGACTCAGATCCATGAAATCAGAACCTCTGAGCAGGCCCAAGCATCATGTACTAAGATCAGTGGTTCCCAAACCTCGCACACCTCAGAATCATCTTCAGGGCTTTTTAAATGCAGATGGCTGGGCCACTCCCAAGGTCTGTGGCTCCTAGGTCCAGCCGGTGACCTGAGAATCGGCATCTCTAACAAGTTCCCACGTGATGACGATCTAGAATATTTTAACCCTCACACAACTCTAATAGATTCTAACGCTGGCACACAGCAGTGCCTCTCTGTCTGGACTTGCATACTGGCACCACTGGGCAGTTGTTATACTATAGCCCCTGACTTATCGCTAAAATAAACAATGAAACATGGCATTATTTGTTTACACCATGAGCAATCTTCCCTGAAACTGAACGGGACTGGTCAAAGAACAGAAAAGATAGGCTTGTCCACTGTCGCTCACAATGGAACGCTGCACATAGGGTGTTTACTGAAAGACAGGCGTGCAGACAGGGGCAGAGGAGAGTGTGGTCCAGGGGCAGAATCAGCAGGGGAGTCTGGGGCAGGTGGCGGTGTTCCAGGCCACAGTCTCCAAGGCCAGCCCAAGGGGAAAGCTGGAGCCTCTGCAGCTTCCCAGAGTGAGATGGGCTTCATCACGCTGAGAGCCATAGTGAAGGCAGAACAAGCAGGGCCAGGGCAGGGGCAGGCAGGTGAACCACTTACTGGGGGCTCAAAACTGAACTGAATGCAAAAAAAAAATTTAGTAGCTTATGCAAATAATCATTTTCAAAAATTTTTATTTTCATTGCTTTTTTAGAGAGAGAGGAACAGAGAGAAGGGTAACATCAATGTGAGACAGAAACATTGATGCAAGAAACATGGATAGGTTACCCCCAAAGCTAAGACTGAACCTGCAACCTAGGTGTGTGCCCTGACTGGGATTTGAACCCACAAACTTTTGGTGCACTGGCAGGGGTGTCCAACCTTTTGGTGTCTCTGGACCACCCTGGAAGAAGAGTTGTCTTGGGCCACACATTAAAGACATTGTGATGCGTAATCACACACAAAAAATCTCCTAATGTTTTAAGTAAGTGTATGATTTTGTGTTGGGCCACATTCATAGCCACCCTGAGCCGCACGCGACCCGTGGGTCACAGGTTGGACACCCCTGGAGGATGACACTCCCACCAACCAAGCAACCTGGCCATGGCTTCAAAATTTTTAATTTTTAAATAACTACAGACTCACGGGAAGCTGAAACAAGGGCATTCCCCAACAATGACGCCTTCTATACTATAGTACAAAGTCAAAACTAGGAAGCCGACATCAGAACATTACTGTTATAACTAGGCTGCAGGTGACCGTTTTTTAAAACCTGCATTCATTGGTGCACACAGCTGTATAGTTTAGGTATATAGCTAAATACACTTTAAGATGAATATTTTAAATGCAATAATTCTGAAGCTCAAAATCAATGCCAAAAATCCATGAGCAAAATATCAACATTTTAAATAAAGGATCAGTAAAAGCTCTGCTAACCACATTAGAGCCTGAAGCAAAGTAAAAATTAATAACATTTTGTTCATCATAGACTTTTTTCCATTAATTTTGATTTTTCAAAAAAAGTATTGCATGAAAAGAGGACTTCTCCTGACTGCTCAGGACCCTGCAGATTCCGAGCCCCGGGTAGGTGCCCCACTCCCTGCCCTAGGAGGAAGGGTGCCCAGGCAGCTGGTGCTCGGTGGTGCGGGGCCTGCTGAGGACAGGAGAGGTGGAAGGGAGTCTTCCCTGCTGCTCTTCTCTGCCGCCATCTGCTCTGTTTGGGGGGCCAAACGGGGTGGGGTGGCGCTGGCACTGCATCAGCCCTAATTACATGCTATAAGACACAGGGTTTCCGTTCTGAGGCCAGACGGATCACAGCAGTCAGCGGCTACTCCTCCCCTCTAGCCTCTCGGCCTCCCCTGGAGTGGAGTGCAGGTCTGCACCCAGCTAAGCACCCACCGGCCCTCACCGGGCCCATCACCAGCAAGTAGGGAGGCCCAATATCTTCAGCTCTCCTCCACCTCCTCTGCTCTGATGGTCAGTGAAGTCGGAGAAATCCTTTGAGTGAAGGCTGAAGCCTCTGATTAGGCTGGCAGTCTCATTTTGGAGAACCTTTAGTGACCACAGAGCTGTCCTATATGTAAGAGTGAGCAGAGAAGTCAGGGGTCTTCCCAAGTCTCTATCTGAGGCCAAGGACAACGGTCTTCCATGAATACATTTAAAAGGACCATGGGAAGGGAAAAAAATCTATTTTGAGCATATTCCATGTGCCATGTAATGGTTTCAAGAGTTAACTACCAAAAACTGGTAACAACAAAAGTAGCTCTTACTCAACGTGAAGCGTTTACTGAGCATTTGCTGTGGGCAAAGCGCATCCTGGAACTACAGCTAGTGTGTCAGGCAGGCTTTGAGCCCTGGAGCTGGCGACCTAAAAAAGGAAGACCACGTATGTGGGGAAGAAAAATTTTCTCTTCCTCCCTTCTAGGTTCTTTGGCTGGTCTAGTAATTAAATTGATACAGGACAGATGGATAGGAGAAAAAAAACAAACTTAATTGCTAGGTACAGGAGCCCCAGGAGAACATGAGACACAAATGAAGCCCAGTAACCAAAGCTCACACCCCATCTGGAGCTGAGGAAGGGGTAGGAGTCTCGGGACCCTGCGGGGAGGGAGGCCTTCCACGGGTAGGTGGAGGAGATGTTTGCAAGACAAAGGTCGCCCTGTTGTACAGAAAAATTTTCTCCGAGAACAGCGCCCTTTCTGGTACACATTCTCTGTCCAGTGTTAATGTGGGCAGTTGAGGGGGAGGTAAGGAGCTTTCCTTGAATCTGCTGGGTTTTGATTGCCTTTAGCTCAAAATAATCCTTATGCCAAAGAGACATATTTGGGGTAGCAAAATCTGCTCTACTTCAGCCGACACAAACATGAATAATTCTAACCTCAGGTTGACCCGGAAGCCAGCTGTCAATCAAGATGCACACCGCCTGCTAAGGAAAGCGTTGGCAGCAAGCGGGTGCTCTGACAAGAGTGCATATTGCTTGGTTCTAGTTTATGAAGCTCAAGACAGCTCAAGACACCTTGCATGGTGATGAAATCAGAATGATAGTTATGGGACAGGGTACAGTCGGGGGAGCGGCACTCAGGAACCTTCTGGGGGATTGGGGTTGTTCTGTACCTTCGTCTGGGTTCAGAGAGCAGAGCTATGCAAAATGTCATTGAGTTGCATCCTTACGAGCTGTATGCTTTCCCTGGTATATGTTATACTGAATAACAACAACAACAATCTCAGAGAACCTCCATTCCCAAATCCCCAAAGACAGCAAACGTGTCTAAAATCCCTTGATCCCCAAGTATCTGGCACAAGAAAAGCCACGAATGCCGGGAAGTCGCAGATCTAAGTGTACCCTACGTGATGGCGCCCCCTGGAGCACAAACTAGACCGACGCTTTACATCCCGGTTGAAATGGAATTTCTCAGCCTTTTCTTCCCTGTCCACCCAGTCCCCAGTGAGGGAGGGAAGTCCGACTGAACTCATGGGTCAGGAGCACGATCCAGTGAGACCGGAGCTCCCGGACAGGAAAACAAATGCTCCGGGGCCAGCACGCAGCGGGGTTCCCAGGCGAGTGTCCCCCTGTGCGTTCTTTTACCCTTCCAGCCCCAGCACCGTGCATTTCCTGAGCAGAGCCGAAAATTAGTGTCAATGAACGCATGGATGGCTGGACGGAGAAAAGTCTCCGTCCTCAACGACACAGTTAGTTATTCCTAAGTGCATGTTTTCCTCGTGGTAAGTCCTCCGCGGGGCTTCGTGATGAGAACAAGCCGCTCTTGTCTCCTCCCCTCCAATCCCGTTGCGTCTTTCATGAAATATAATTATACCTAAGTGGTATTTTTCTCTTAGTGTTCCTCCTTGTTGAAATACATCCTGTTCTCATGATTCCTGTCCCATGGTGAAATTTTCCAGTGATAAGAGCTGGCTTATAATCTCACATGTTCTTTGCATGGGAATTGGCAACGTTAGCAATTAGAGCCAAGTTAGTCTAAAACACACAAACTGTAGGGACATTGGGATTTCTCACCAAAGTTTTAATATGAAAGTCGCACTGTCAAGCATATCCGCCCTAGAAAAAGGAATTTCCTTTCGTGAGCCAGCCCTGCCCACCTGGGAACCGGGCAATGCCAGGCCCTTGCACCCAGGGAAGGGGTGTAGGGTAACTGGGTTTTTTTCTGGGCCAAGGGAGGCCCAGCCTGGCACTCCAGAAGAGAATGTTTGGTCCAAGGCTGCTGCTGTGTCTGTAGTTGGAATGGGAGTGTTTTTGAAGACACCTTTCTGTTCCTACTTAAATGCTGTCAGTGTGGTAAGCTCTGGAGGAAAGGCTCCATGAGTGCTTTCTCTCTGCCACTTCCTAGAACATCTGGAACAATCTCTCCACTTTACCCTACCCCTATCCTTAACCCTCCAGAGAACGGGGCTCCTACTCTCTCTTGGGTCAGATCCGGGACTTGAGCGCAGAGCACTGACACACTGGGCAGGGCAGTTCTTTTCCGTGAGCTTCCCCCTGCACTGTACCACGTGCAGTAGCACCCCAGCCTCTACCCTCTGGATGCCGGCAGCACCCCTCTTCCCTGTGGGTCAACCAAACTGTCCCCAGACATTGCCAAATGTCCTGGGGTGGCGGAGGGGGGGCATGGCCCCCAGTTGAGAAGCATTGGATTAAACTAATCGGCTATGAAGGCCCACACTGAAACCCAGGAACCCAGCGCCCACTTGTGTCCGCCCCATGCAACCCCCAACATCCCTCTACTGACAAGCCACTAGGAAGAGAGCGGTCGGACGTCCACTGCACCACGCCATGACAGCCGCTGGGTGGCGCAGGGATGGAAGCCATCTGACACAAAGAAGGCACTATCTTTGAGTCCTGTACTTGTTCTGCCTGGAGGGTTCACATAGGATTCCAGAGGCGGTGAGGCCAAGGAGTACATTAAATAAAACTTTCTGAGTTTAATCTAAGAGCTTTAGCATCTCCTTTGTGGTCACTCTGATTTGGAAAGAAGGCAACCTGGGAGCTCCCTCGTTAAATGTTCTCTGTGATACGGTTCTTGGCTGTCCAAGACCGCCCAGTGTTTCTACAATGCACCGGTAGCCAGAGCTGCAGCGGGCGTGGGAGCGGCGAGCAGAAGCACACGGGCTGGGGGATGGCCCTCCCCCTCCCCCGCGTCAGTTGCACGCTCCCTCTGCCCTCCATGGCGTGTTCTCACGGCCGTGTCACGTCCCTGAGGCCTACCTTGCCACAATGACTATGTGGTGGCTTGATTTTGTCTGACGCTGTGTTAGAGTGTAGACGTGGGGGCACTTAGAAGGGAGAGGTTTTGAGATTCTGGATGTGTTTTGAAGATAGAGAAAATATGACTTGGTGGTAGATCAGATGTGCAGTGGAGAACAAGAAATGAGCGAGCACCTTTTAAAACTCTTCTGTTCTTAAATTTTCTTCATTTTACTAGAGTTAGAAAGGAAAAAACAACATGCTTTCTCAAAGCATCGGGTTGAAGAATAGGAAACAGGCTAGGATGGGCGACAGATAATCTTTAGAAATCCATGCACGGTAGGTTTTACCCAAATGTATACTTAGCTATAACATGGCAATTATGTAGCAGGTGAATGGCGGAGTCATAAATTTGCTTACTGACAGGCCTGGTGAAGTCACACACAAAACCCACACGCGTGAACGCACACCCAGGGAGCACTGAACATCTCCCTCATCTTTTGCACTGATGTCGGGGCAGCGGGCGATGTGGAACATGGCCCAAGACTCAGGGGTTTCCTGGGTTGGGGGCTTTCAGTTTTAAAACTGGTGCAGTCTGGGCAAACTGGGATAGTGGGTCACCCTATTTATAACAGAGACTCATAGAATGTTCGAACCAAAGGCAGCATAGAGTCTTTCTAGTCTACGTTCTAGGTTCACACTCTGTCTACAGGGAGAATTGCCTGGAGAGCTTTAAAAAACATGGTTCCTAGACCTCACAGCAGACCAGTTAAAATCAGTGTGTTTGGGTGCAATCCCCAGGCATTAGTATTTTAAAGATTTGGTTCCCTGAGGAAGCCTTGAGAATTGATCTAATCCAGCTCCTTACCCAATAGATGAGGAATCTGACACCACCAAAACTTACTTGTTCAAGGTCACACAATTAATCAGGGGTAAAGCTCAGAATTCCCGACTCTCGGGCCAGTGTTCTTCCCACACACCACAATCCTTTTATAGATAGTAATTACCAATTGGTTACCTGTAATCGGCCCCAGCCCAGGGCTGTTAGTTAAGGCTACTCACCCCCACATCACGTCTGGTCCACAATAAAACAGATGCTTGCGCTTTAGCCAAAAGCTGTGTGCACCCACAGTTGAAATCCAGGACTCCCTTTCCTGGCTCCCTTCCAAATCCCCTCCCCCACCTGCCCTGTTCCTAAATCCCCCCAACTCCTGAGAAATCCCAGTTCCTTGCCCAGGGATTCCCTTTGTTTCTGTTGACTGATTGGGCCTCAACTGCTTTGACCCAGCACTCTCTCACTTCAGCTTCTGGTGGTCCCTTCGCAGCTAAGGCTCAGACCACCCGCTGCGGACACCTGGGATCACTCACCTGGGTCCAGGAGCCCGTCTTGGCAGCAGCCTGCTTGGCCAGCATCCCCACCAGATGAAGCAAAGATGAAACTCCTCTAATTACAGAGAGTTCCACAATTTTGTAGAACAGGCAAACTCTGCAGCAACCTGTGATGTAAGCCCCCTCCCTGTGTTCCACGGCACAGGAAGCATGGCTGTCGGCCTGCTGACTGGAAGCGCTAACAAGCACCCCTGCCGAAGATGTGGAGTCTAGAGTAAAATCAACGCCTCTGAAAGGTGAGGGTTGGAAGCTCAAACCTCAGGCCCGGCAAATCTCACTGGAAATGGCTCAACAGCTACCCTGAGCAGAAGAAGGCATGTAAAAAGGATGGTCCCAATGGTGGTGACAGTGAAGGAAGTTTTCATCATTTGCAAAGGATGAAGTAAAGCCTCAGAAAAGAAACAGAAAAAGAGCAAGCGAAGAATGAAATTAGAAGTGTTAAAATATGTTTCTGGGCCCAAGAAGGAGCCACTCCTGCCCTGGGTACCATGTCTGTGAACCAAAACTTAGGTAACTTTTGTATCTGTACAAAGGGTCTGCCTGACCAGGAACATAGTACAGTCCACCAGCCAGTCCCCAAGTGCCAGACCAATTCTGGGACCTCTTGCCCCAAACAAGGTTGCTTGTGTGGCCCCAGCCAATCAGATGTGTTCTGTTTGTCTCTTCCTCATTCTTGATTCTTTACCCTATAAAATCTTCCTGCCTTCCACCCCATTTTCAGTTCTCAGAGACCATCCACTTCATGAAGTGTTAAATAAAGTTTGTTTGTATCCCCTAAATTGTCTTCTTTAATCACTTTTTTAAAACAGAGGGACAATGTGCAACCCCTCCTCAGCCAGAGGTCCTTCATGCTGGGCTGTGTGACCCCCTCCCTCTCACCACCACAGATGCCTTCCTGAGGACACTGCGGTTTTAGGGCCTTCTGGGGCTTCGGACCCTCAGGGTTCCTGGCACCCTCAGGGCCCCTCCTCCTTGTTTGCACTGGTTTAATGTGGTTTGTTTCTCCTGGTCCTTGTGGTGGCGTAACTTGGAAGAGGATAGCCATCAGCGGTCTGTGGTCTGTAAACTTGACCTCTCTTCAAAACCACGTGGGCCCTGTTCCAGACCCATGGAACCAGAATTCCTGGGGAAACCATCCAGGAATTTGTGTTTCTCAGAAGTTCTCCCAGATGCCTGGGAAGCACAGGTAGTCTGGGAAGTGCTGCTGTGATGATAGGTTTAGAGGAGGCTTCTCTCTGTTGGCACTCTCCTTCCTGCGGTAAACGCCAGGGTTCCGACGACGGGGGCGCCTCCTGGCTCGGAGACTTGCCAGAATCCCGCACAGTCGTAGGCATCCGGGCTTCTGCCGGTTTGCACTTCCTCCCTTGAGAACTGTGCGTGGATGGGTGGAGCTGTTAGAGCAACAACCCCCTGCCTGCTAGTGCTTAGTTTGGGATTTAGGAAGACTCCCCCCTTTTCTTATTTAAAATTTAAGGAATTAATAATATCTAAAGCAGCATACATCCTTTGAAAAGGAGCCTGTCGCATCAAGTCTGCAGTATGATCTCTAGTCCACCAGGGGGCGCCCAGGTCCCATACAGCACCTTTAGCGTCGCTTACTCGGTCGTTTCTCCGGGTCTCTCTGCTAACGCCAAACCTCGGGAAACTGCAAAGCACTTCCAGGAGCCCTTGGCTTTCCTTGTTGGGTCTCAGGAAAGAATCTGATCCTTATTTCAAAGCCATGACTGCTATCTCTCTACAGAGCGTGAGAAATGTTATTCCTGGGACAATGTCGTAAAAGTGAACAGCGCAGAGGAAGAAAAAGGATTAAGAGACTTTGGATCCAAAACCCAGGGTTTTTGGATTTAATAAGTTTTTAACCAAAGTTAAGAATTAATTTATTAAAATTAATTGAAATTAACTGGTTAAAACATGTTCTAAGCCACATTAAGAGTTATCTTTAGAGTGAAATGTTAGCCATCAAAGACAGCAGATTCTTTTGAAGGGCAGGGAGACTTTCAAGTTCAGGCGCTGAAATTCCAGACCTCTGACTCCTATGAACACTAACACTCAGGACTAATTCCTCCCACAACACAACCGCACTGACGGTAAGAGGGAGATGTGAGAATCTGAAATTCTCGTAATGCTGGTGAGCCATAGAGGCAGACACGCTGCAGCAAGAATGACTGAGATAAGACGTAAGGAAGGACCCAGAGAAGCCAGTTTGTAAACCCCCGATGGATGACTGAGGAGGGTCAGAGTGGGTGAGTCTTCAGAAGGCAGGTGTGTGTTCTCTCCACGATCATTTCTCTACAAATCGATACGCTCTGGTGAATGGGGTAACAGTAAGTGCACCACCGCACAGGATCCCAGGCCCTGGCTCCACCTGCTGGCTGTGCGACATTGCGCAATGACTCCGCCTCCCGGGGCTCAGTTTCCTGGCTTGTAAAAAGGCGCTGCTGCTGAGGGGTCACCGTCACACGTAAACTTTCCGTAGCTACAGGCTGTGCCCTGAGACTCCTTTTTCCCCAGTCCGAACTCCTAGCCCCTTGATCATTCTCACGAAGCCTCCTTTCCAGACGCTGGGTTTCTGGACTCCCTCCAGATGAGCATCGTTAACTCTCTCAGAACACGCTGCCTTAAGCAGAGTGTGCCAGAGGGCTCGCAGCGCTGCTACTCCAGATGCCGTTCCTGCGGTGGTGGCCGAGGTACTCGAAGGACTGAGCAACTGGGGGCGGGGGGTGTTTGTCTTTGTTTTTGTTTTTTGCAATAAAGACAATACCTATAAGGAACCGATCTGCCTGGCAATGGCAAATACTGTAGCCCAGCCCTGTTGGAAAGCCCACAGGCATGTGTGGGCACACAGGACGCCAAACCCACAGTTCCGTTCTCCCATGGGAAACCGGGCCTGCATTATACCTAGGCTGCTTTGACACTTGCTCTTGCTAAAACTCCCTCCCCCTGAGTTGAAGCAGCAAATGCTTACTGCATATCTTTAAAGGAACTTCCTGAAGTCTGTGCTAATCCTCCCAAGGACTAAAGTGCAACCAGACCAATTGCTTTTATCATTTCCTTACATTTTCAACATTTTTCCTTGTTAATCTGTAAGAAGTCATCAGTAACATCCCTTCCATTGCTATCCGTAAAAAGTAATCACCTAAAGCAAACCTGAGCATCCTGAATGAAGTCCTTCTTTGATGTATGCTATTAGAAAGCCAATAAAAGCCTGTCCAGGCAAGGGTTGGCACACTCTCCCCTTGAGAGAGTGGTCTTTTCCTCCACAGGACTTCGGTGGTCCTTGTGAATTTGTCTCGTCTCTTCCACAACCCCGTGGACACTGCTAGCCAGAGTCCGCATCAAATACCCAATATGATAAAGTGGGTACCTAATATGATTTCATTTTTTTTAATTTTGTAAGTTTTTTTGTAGAAATAAAATCAGAAAAGCAAGAGAGATATATTTTGTCCCAACTTACACAAATGTGATCACTTTAAACTATTCTACCTTTTGAGTATGCGGTCAACATCCCAGCTTTTTGAGTTTATTCTAAACATTGATTCTGTCCTACCCAGTGGATGACAAGGTTGTATGGTTTGGTATTGGAACAGACCTTGGGAATCAAGTTAATGCTCTTGTTTTTGTGTTATTGAAAGTTGGTTAATCTTATCTTGGACGCCTTTAAGAAAGTACTTGAGAGGTGGTAAATGTGTCGCAGCCTTCACACCGTACAGAAGAACGCCACTAGAGACCTTCTTCCGGGTGGGCATCCGTTTAGTAATCGGCACCCTGGCTGGTGAGTGCTTAACTAGCTCTGAATTAACTTGATTGCACTATGGAACCAACTGTGATTCTCCTTTTTACTTCCATAGAGATCATGAAATAATGCCTCAAAGTATCTTCTTTTCTCAAGGTTGGCATCAAAACATTCTCCTTTTAAATGGCGCCAAGGTTTATATTTATAATTAGTAACAGTGAAGGATAAACTTGCGTGTAAACTGGATAGCTGTGATCCTGTGTGATAACCATGTGATTGTGTGTGTGTGACCATGTGCACACATGTGTGGACATGTATGTGCACTGGAGGGAATAGACCAAAATCTTGATGGTGGGTAGTTTAGGAGGATGGGTTATAAGTCTTCTTAAAAGTTACTGTTAGGATTCTGCTGCTTTCACAATTTAACGTGCTAACCAGGACTTTTAAAATCTTCAGTTGAAAGTGCACGCCACGTCTCACTTTCAGCTGCATTTCCTCAGCGATCGTGAGCACATCTGTTAGGGGAGTGGCCTGGGCGGTGCTCCAGACTCACCAGAATGAGTGTGCTCACTCTTCACAGGGGGCGATTTTGGTCAGCAGTGGGCCAGCCAAAGTTTTGCCCGGGGTTCTGAATACTCTCTGGATAATGGACACCTTCTGACTCTTTGTGCTTTAATGGACACAGCACCACACCCCAGGTCGCTGGTTTTAGAACGGATGAGGGAAAAGCACACACACTGGTCCGAATAGCAGCCCTGGAGCATGATTGGGTGGGTAGGAAATCACTGTCTGCTTGTTTCCTTCTTCCTCCCACTCAAGCACATCCTTAAGCATCTGTTTGTAAAATCTACTGGAGATGCAGAGATGAGAGGACACAGCCCCGTCCTCAGGTGCCCGTGGTCTAGTAAGGGAGACAAGCAGGTGAGAGCCCTGTGGTGTAAGGGGTTGTGTGAAAGAGGAGCTCGGAGAGGGTGGGTGAGAGAAGGGGACAGAATCCTGCCTCCTAGCCCAGGGCTCTTCTTCTTACCATTGGTACCTCACTGAGTATCACCTGGTGTGTGAAAGTTGCTAATGGCACACACAGTGAGGGCTCAATGAGACACCGGGACATTTTTTAATTGGATTAAATCAGCGTCAGTAAAGTCGAGTTCACCGGTGCCCCCGAGGACATTGCGCCCACACTCGGGCTTCTTCCGGGTGACCGCTCCCACCGAGCCCATTTAGTCACTCATCCATGAGATCTGCTGCAGGTATTAGGGCCTCTGGGTGCAGACAGCACCAAACTGGGTGAGAACCCGACCGACTGGGAAGAGGGCGAGTCAAACTAAGAGTGGCATCGTCAGTCCCCAGGTCCCATAAAGGAGAGGAAACGAGCCCATACTTTCTCCTGTAAGAAGGGTAAGGTGGACCCTGGGGCCCAAGGGGTCCACAGTGGATGCTCTGACACGGAGGTGCTTGAGAGCCATTGAACAAGGGTGTTAAAGGACACAGTTGTTATTTTTCCAATCGAGATATAATTGACATATAACATTATATTAGTGTTAAAAACAAGGCAACAGGCCCCAAAGGGAGTCACTTATGCTAAGCCCCATGCACCAAACTGAGATTTAACTTAATTACAGTTTCAGCTCTCCCGGAAGTGGAATATGAAAGCAGGCACTCGGGAACCACCTGGTCAGCACTGGTTGGGTCCCCTGCCTGATGCAGCCCTGCCGTCCCCTAGGGGACATTGGCCTTGCCACACATCCCAACCCCTTCTGCTGCTCAACGTTCTTGTCCAGGCTCCCTCCTGCCTGTAAAAGTATTCATTTCATGCAGCTCTTCAGAGCTCCTTCCTATCTGCTAGGCTGGATGCTGCCTGACTTATGAGTCATGGAATGAAGCCAAAAAGACCTTTACAATTTACTCAGCTGGATCTCGTTTTTAACCCCAGTTTTGGGTATATAGCACAGTGATTCGGTATTTGTATATAGAGAGAAATGATCACCACGATAAGTTTAGTTAACGTTCATCAGCACACATAGTTACAAACTTTTTTTCTTGTGATGGGAACTTTTAGGATTTACTCTCTTAGCAACTTTCAAATACACAACACAGTATTACCAACTGTGGTGGCCATGCTGTGCGTCACATCCCCAGGACCTACTTTATAACTGGGAGGTCGTACATTTTGATCCCTCTGGTATTCATAGTCTTAAGCTGCAAGTCCAAAATGCAGAGATAGTAAGAGGAACGACAAATACGAGAAACTTTTTACTAACTCCCATGATGTAGACTATGTGGGAAAACAAACAGAAACAGAACCATCTTCTGGGGGCGGGCCCCTTGTAGCACAGGCTTCCCCATCTAGGTGAATGTTCTAGGAACCCATCTGTATTAGTGCACCAGCTGGTGTTGTTGTGAGAGGCTGCATTTGGCTTCAGTTAGTTTTTTGTAAGGCTCTTTTAACAGGTTTGCCCATTTCATGATGGGTGATCTACAGCGCATCTACCCACAGGTGCAGAGTGCTCTGCAATTTTGACCAAAAACAGCATGACCCCGGCGCCCCACCCTCTCTATTCACCTGATCTGTTGCCCCACTGGCTTTTTTTTGTCTCCTGGATGAAAAAAGTCCTCAGAAGGAAACGTTTGTGCCAATGTGGAAGAGGTGAAACAAAAAACGATGAAAGCTCTAAAAGGCATCGAAATTGATGAGTTCCAAAACTGTTCTGAGCAGTGGGAAAAACGTCTTGATAGGTGTATTGCATCACATGGAGAGTACTCTGAAGGTGAGTGAAGTTTAAACATGTAAGAATAAATACACAATTTTTTATAAATAAGTTCTGTGTTTTTTGGGTCCCCCTCCTAAAATGCAGCTTTTCTCCTTGACACGGACTCCCAGCCATAAGAGAAAATACATAGAACATTTGGAAGTTGTCTAGCTTCCTCCCGTCTGCATTGCCCTGTGTCTCTTTGCCAGAGAGTAAATTAATAAGTCCGGAGTTAGGACCCAGGGATATGTCTCAGCCTGACGCGACCTGACAGCTGGCTGGAAATCAATGAAGTGCACTTCAGGAAAGATCACGCGGATGATGCGAGGTGTTGGGAGACTGTTTTACCCACTTCCGGCGTCTCCTTCCCCGCAGGTGGCACGTCACACTCTGAACCGCTGCCTCTTCCTCGCAAACCCCCTTTTCTGATGGAAATACTCTGTGGTTAACAAGAAATCTTCCTTCTTCAACTGACATCATGACACGGGCAGGTTTTATCCTGGTGCTCATCGCCCTCAGTGTCACCTCCTCAGGTAAGCCCAAGTTAAATTGAATTAGAACTTCATGCTTGCAGAGTTAATGAAGCAAGGCAGGTGAAACTATGACATCGAAAATGCTTAGAATTACAGAATGTAATGCATGGGCATCTTTAGGATAACCTTTAGAAGGTGGCTTTGATAGCTAATTCCATAAAATCTGTATATTGCTAAAGAAATCATAACTATGAATTTCATAATGTTTCTGCTTTTGTCATTTATTGTGTTATTCTTTCTGAAGCATTATTAGTTTAGTAGGAAGACATAAAAGCAGGAAAAATGTTACCAAATGCACTAAATGTTACTCAGAGAATTGTTAAAATATTTGGCACAGAAACTTATTAGATCAGCATTTTTATATTGTATCTACTGGTAATCATCTTATGTGCCCATAGATACTTTTGTCCAATCTATCTCATAGGCTTATATATATGCACTTTAATAAATGTGTGTATGTAGGTGTATTTGGTATGTTTCTACATCACAATTAGACAAAAATATATTTCAAATGCCTAAGAACATGTGTGATTTTTCTGTGACTATCATCCTCCTGAAAATAGAGAAATTCCTAATAAAGAAAGAGGAAACATTGAAGAAGAGAGAAGAAAAGAGAGAGAGGGAGAGAGAAAAGAAAAAAGGAAAGAGGAAGAAAACTGAAAACTTAGGAGAAAGTGGTCATTTGCACCTGCCAGTTTTCTGGGTTTTGAAACCATTTCACTTTGCATGTAACTTAAGAACAGAAGGCTCTTCCCACTGCACCGGAAACCAGTTCGAGCCTGGAGAGCCTGATGGTGAGAAAACAGTGTCATCCCGCTAGTAATTTGTATTCATTTGTTACTAGTGTTTTGGCCACATTTGATTATTGCAGTTTTCGGATGGAGAACCAGAGGTCCCGAGACAGGTTTGCCCATGTTCTGAAATAAGCGCTCGATTTCAAAGTCACCGGGCAGTGAGGCTCATACAGACGGACATTGTCCTGTCATCAAAACCACAGCCTCTCCTCACACCGGGAACTCAGAAATTCCCAAGTGCAGGCAGCCTCAAGCCCACTTTCAAATGTCACTAAATTTGGTCTCTGCAAAGTCTTAAATGCTATTTGCCAATCATAAAAATAATAACCATCCTCTGTGTATTAGCATACAATTAGTGTACATGCATCTCATAGTGGGTTGTTGTTTTTTTGTTTGTTTGTTTTTGTTTTAACTTACTAGAGTATTCTATTTACTATGAAAAGATTGATTCTTATCATCCTTTTTCCTGGGAAATCATCTCACTGGTTAGCAAGGGTAGTTAGCATAAACCCTCTGGGTTCGCCCATGCATCCTCCTCTGTGCATAGTAACAGTTACACAAATAGATTTTGGGGAGAACCTGGGGCTCACTCTCCACAGCACGGGCTGCAAGCATTCGGGAGCGTGTCCTGACCTGTGTACACCAGTCACAGATCTGTAACAAACCTATGCAAGAACCCCAGTGACTCTCGCATGAGTGAACGTTTCTAGGTCCACTGGAGTCCATTTCTATGTTTAGATCTGTACCACTTTTCCTTAAGTTCTTTAGCTTGACCATCATTGTGAAGACATAGTTTCTTTTTGTCACACAAATGACAAGGGGCAACTCCTCATTTTTACATTGCTGACTTTGGTGAAAAAGATAATGGTGTGTGGCCATGTGACGCTTCTTATATTGCTAAATGATGCTCTGTGTGCTTGTGTCTTCTCTCAGAAATAGGGCACTATATCTCACCTGTTTTCCCATCACTCTTACCATGTGAGGATGTGTGTTTATTCATTCAGTGAGTATTTGTGGAGGATCTCCTGTATCCCAGGAATGGTTCTAGAATGTGGGAGGCAAGAGGGAATAGAACAAAACCACTCTAATAACCTCTCCAGCTAGCAAGAATCCATGAAATATTTATTATTTGATTTCACTCTGCAGGCTAGCTCTATGTGTTGACAGAAAAGGCTACCATGTCTGTGGGGCGATTTTTTTTGGACAAGGTGGCGATAATGGAAAACAAAACCAAATATACCAAAAGGCATCAAAACAAAAAAATACGCCTCTCCCAGATGTCCTTGCTGAGGTTTGAAATTCCTAAATTGTTTCTTTACTCTCCCAGCTGAGAATAAACAGTGGTTTGTTGTTTATTCAATACACGTATGGTATTCGATAACACCATCAATAATCATGGGCAGTTTCGTCCATTAAGCCTTACCCGTCGTTGGAAGTGAGTTTGCCAAACTGCCGGGGGAGGTGGGCGCTGACTGACATGGGGGTGAGCAGAGAGAGAGCAGTGTCCCCGAGCAGAGCCTGAAGAAGGGGAAGGAAGCGGGCTGTGGAGAATAGAGTCCACAAGGCCAACCCACAGGTTCCAAAGAAAAATGTCTTTGTCCGAAGCTGCCCCTGGGAGACTCATCCCAAAAAATCTCCCCGATTTGGCTTCCTGGGGTTGAGAGCCCGGCCGTCCTCACTGGGAGTGAGTCCGGAACCGTCCCTGACAGCTCGGCCCCAGTCACCTTCCCCTGATGCCTCCTCTGTCACCCTAAACAGCAGCCAGGAGTGCGGGTCTGTGCCCCGCCAGTGGTGCACTCAGACTTTGGCTGTCTTCTGGGCCCCTGGAGCAGCAGCTCTTTGACGTTAGCAGGAGACGTTGTGTGGCTGTTTCGAGAACATAGACATCCCAGAAGCACAGGACCTGTGGGTTGCCGGGCCCGTACCAACCATCCACTCTGTATGTTCACTGGGTGAGGTTAAATGTTTTGCTTAAGATCACACCGGTTGGATTTGGGACTAGAATTCATGTCTCTGAATCTGAACCCAGTGCCTCTCAATGTTAAATAAATATTTGTTGGATTCTCGGTCTAAGGAGCGACAAGTCTGGCAACAGACTCAGCATCGCGAGCCAAAAGCAGCGTGCCCTCCTGGAGCACTTCCCCAGCGAGACGCAGGGAGGGCGCTCCTCTCTGTGCGAGTCCGAGTCTGACTCGCGTGCAGGGCTCTCTCTCTCTCTGGTTCTCCCCCTTCTTGCCTCCCCCAACCCCCGTGGAGTTGCTTGTCTGGTACCAAAGGAAATATTTTAAGAAAGAAAAATGAGACAAAGGTTAAGCAGAGAGAGGGAGAGGAAAAGAGAAAGGGGAGAAACCGGGGTTTAGGGGATAAGCAACATGCCCTTTTTGACCAAAAGACGTGGTGAAAATCCTTAACAGGCAGCTCACACCCTCCGAAGATGTGCATTAGACTAAGTGTGTGTGTTTGGGGGAGGGGAGTGTGCAAAGCAGGGCTCAAAGTGAGGACAGGTGGGAAGACCACGGTCAAATCTGAAACAGGAATTCTCCAGCACTGCTAAGCATTGGGTGCCCACCTCCAGGAAGGGCGATCGCAGAGAGAGGTGCCCATACTAGGGGTCCCCGGGGAAAGCAGTGTGCCCGGTGCCAGCTGCGGCAGAGGGAGATTCGAGTTGGGTCAGAGGACACAGTCACCAGTGTTGAGCGTCTCCGTAAGACCAAAGACGGATTATCTGCGCCCCAGTTTTGGAATATTATTCTTCTGGCAATAGATTACTGCAAACAACAGTACAGTATTTTGGAAAATACAATGCTAACAACAACAGAAATAGCAGTAACAATGAACACATGTTTGCAGAAGTGAGTTGTCGGAATAGTTGTTATGTGGCAGTAAGGAGACTAGAGTGGAGGGAAGAGCCTGTTGTCTCCTCAGGACCCAGAGAATCTCGTGGGCGGGTGGACAGACTGTCACCTTGGGAGTCAGAAGACCACACCCCCCTTACTAACTGAACTGGGTGGCCCTGGGCAAGTCACTTCCTCATCGTGCACCTGTAAATGAGGGGCTTAGGTCGTCCTAGATGTCCTCTCCAGCTTTTTCATCTTTGCTTTCTCATTTTGCTTTTTCATCTTGTTTAATTAACGCTGAAATTATTTATAAACACAAATGCCCTTTTACCCCTACATGTCAGGAAGCTGACTTTGGGGTGAAAGGTGGTCCTCACCTTCCAAGAGAAGTTTCTTAACTTTGTCAATTTATCTTAAAATATTGCTCTTGTCAATTAACTTAAAATATAAATCTGTTTGCAAAAATTTGGCTGACACACAGCTTTTCAGGAGTCCGTTTGTTCCTTAGCTCGGACACCACCCGTTCCAGTAATCGTGAGCGCTTCTGACATTCTGCGCTCTCTGGCGCTGGGGGCAGGGGTCACCCGCCTCCATCCCCTGTGCTCAGAAGGCACCGTTATGGCCTTTGTGCCTTCGCTCTTTCCTCTGTTCATCCACCGAACGTCATCACACATCTGTCGAGGCCCTGGCCTCAAAGCATCAACGGCAGAAGCACTTGCCCTTCCTCATGATTTCCTGTTTCACAGAAAGGACAAACCAAAAACATTCCCAGGGCTATGCTCTGTGTCTGCTCCAGTAACATAGATCACTTCAGCTTCTATTCTGAGAAGTTTCAGGAAGCTTGAAGATACTAGGCAAAAGCACTGAACCTTTGGCTTTTTCCTTCCTTCCTTCCTTCCTTCCTTCCTTCCCTCCAATTTCTCTCTCTCTCTCTCTGTCTGTCTGTCTCTCTTTCATCTGTTTTGGTAGCTGCAGATTTGTAGGAGTCAGTTTGGGCTGTCATATCAAAATACTATGCTACAGCCAGGGCCAATGTGGCTCTGTTGATTCTAGTATTGTCTTGTAGATTAAAAGGTCATGGGTTTGATTCCCAGTCAGGGCACATGCCCAGGTTGAGGGTGTGATCCCCAGTCGCAGCACATACAAGAAGGCAACCAAAGGACGTCTCTCGCTCTCTCCCTTCCTCTTTCTCTAAACACAATGAAAAAAAAATGTTCCCGGGTGAGGGTTTAAAAAGATATTATACAGCCCTGGCTGGCGTAGCTCAGTGGATTGAGCGCGGGCTGTGAACCAAAGCATCACAGGTTCGATTCCCAGTCAGGGCACATTCCTGGGTTGCAGGCCACGGCCCCCAGCAACCGCACATTGATGTTTCTCTCTCTCTCTCTCTTTCTCCCTCCCTTCCCTCTCTAAAAATAAATAAATGAAATCTTAAAAAAAAGATATTATACTATAGACTGGTGGCTTAACAAATTTATTTTCTCACAGTTCTGGAGGCTAGAAATCCATGACCAAGGGGCCAGGAAATTCAGTTTTGGGTGAGAACTCTCCTTCTGGCTTATAAACAGCTGCCTTCTGGCTGTGTCCTCACATGGTTGTTCCTCGGTGCTCGCGTGGAGAGAGATCCCTGGTCTCTCTTCCTCTTCTCCTGGGGACACCAATCCTGCTTGATTAGGGCCCCACCCTGACGACCTCATTTAGCTTTAATGACCCCTTTATGGGCCTTGTCTCCAAATACATCACAATAGGGGTCAGGTTTTCAACATATGAACTTGAAGGGACACAAACATTCAGCCCATAACAGCCAGTGCAGAGTTATGCTTTTTCTTCCTTGGTGCAGACAGAAACTCACCCTCAGACATTGGCAACATGGATCAAACGTACACAGGTCCCCAGAAGAGCAGATCTGTTTATTTCCCTTTGGATCCAACTATCCTCACAGAGGAGATGGCTGGGGTAGTGGCAATGCTGGGGAGGTCAAGGTCCTCATTTTAGAAGTCCCCCCCCCCAACATGTGATTCCACCTCCCTTCAAAATGACAGTAACGTTCTCCTGCCAGGAAAGGGAGTTCCCAGGTACAATCTCTGCTCTTCCAGGATCCCTCTCACGTGCCCTGAATTATAAAGGCTCAGGGTTGTGCGAGCGAAGGGTGTGTGTGTGTCTTGTTCAGACATTATTTGGAATCTCAGCCTCCCTGTAGTGTCTCCATCTGTTGTGAGAGAAGGACTTATGTAATTCGTACTCACGGGGCCAAACTGGGGCACGAGAGCTCTCGGGGAAGGTCAGGGCTCTGGCACTCCTGGAAGCTGGGACTGCACAGATGCACACGAGAAATGGCTCTAGGTGCTGGGCAGGAAGTGGACTGTGCAGGGAGTGAGAGTGGGAGAGGTTAGGAAGCAGAACACGGATCCAAGAGTGAGACGATGGAGTTCGTGATTAGGGTGGCGCCAGTAGAGACGGTGGGAAGCAGTCACTGCTGCAATGTATTCTGAAGGAAGTTAAGATGGTATGAAGGGTAGGGAAACTCTTGAAGTTCAGCCTGAACAAGTGACTGCCTCTGCCCTCCCTCCCCCTCCAATTCCAGTAAGGTTTTAGGGCCATTACCGAGTGCTGCCCTGGCAGCCGCCCAGCTGACCTGCTCCTTAATGCAGCTCTGTGTGCTGAGAGTGTGAAGCATCAAAGCTGGAGAATGGTTAGCTTTTTTAATAAATAAGCGCAAATGCACCATTGCATCTCTATCACTCATTTGCATTTTAATACACTTTCTAAAGGGAAAGGGAAAACTGTGGAGGCAGACAGAGTGCAAAGCCTCTCTTCCCCGAGACCCTGTTCACTCTGAGGAATGCTGTGTGTTCATTTCGAATGACTGCTCCCTTGGCAAAGTGACGGGCTCGTGCACACACAGTGTGTGTGTGTGTGTGTGTGTGTGTGTGTGTGTGTGTGTGTGCTTTTCTTCCTACTTAGGCTTTTAGGGTTTGATCGGGTAAACTTGAGGGGTGTCTTACACGTGATTGCTGTTCATCATGTGTGTCTCTCAGTTCAGGGAAAAGGGGTGTTCTCTGGTGAAGCACTCCGTGCAGGGCGCATTGCTCTAGGACACTGAATACACGAAGAGAGGGCCTGTATGTAAAACGACGACAAAGAGTTTTCATGTTTTAAATTTGATAGCAAAGCACTGAATAAAACAAAACGTACCTCCAGACTGCCTTCCCTAACTGTTTCTTCAACTGGAGGATTAAACCTTGAAATTAGGGTGTTTCATAGACTCTTGAACATTTAAGGGCAGAGAAGAGTGTCGAGCCTGGTTGTGGATGACGGACTGTCTCCCTGAGGGAAGGTCCCCGTGGGGGAGGACTCCCTCTGGAGGAAGGCAAGAGAACAGCACAGGACACAGGCCAGGTGTTTCTCCAATAGGCGCTGAATGGCTGGAAAGGGTCCTGACACATATACCCTGCAGTGGCTCATTCACTAAATAGATATAAAATGAGCACTTGCTGTGGGCCAGGCACTGTTCGAGGTGCTGGAAAAGGATTATCGAAGGAAATGGATTTGTACCTGCCCTCCTGGAGCTCAAGGACAGACCATGACCGATACAACTGCAAAGGAGGCTTGCGGTTGTCCATACGGAAAAGTAACACGCCAAGGAACAAATGATAATACACAGATAAACTCTGCGTTTTGCATTCTCACAACTGCAAATCTACTTCGGCCCCACCGTCCGTGCACACAGCAAAGTAGGACAAGGGACACGAAGGGGCCAGACAGGGTGCAGCGGCGGCAAGTGGCGCATGGAGAGAGCCGTGTGTGCGAGGGGGTGAGACAGGAGGTAGAGAGTACGGGGGTGACTGTAGATGATCTGGGGCCAAGGCGTCGACCTCGTGATGTGAAGATCCCATGAGAGTGAAGTTCTGGGTAAGCGTGTACAGACTATTTCTAGTGGTGTGTCGTGGGCTTGAAGGATGGTTAAAGAGAACCCTGCTACCCGCAAAACTGCCTTGCTGAATGAGGCAGGCTGTGGAGAAATATAGGACGGTTCAGGCCACCAGATGCAAAAGCGGTCACGGTGCCTCTCCCATTAATTCGGGGTCCTTTGCAACTCTTGCAGCCCCTGCAGAATCCAGTTCCATAGCCGAAAACGAAGACGCGCTCCTCAGACATTTATTCCACGGCTATCAGAAATGGGTTCGCCCTGTGTTAAATTCTAACGACACGATAAAAGTATACTTTGGATTGAAAATATCTCAGCTCGTAGATGTGGTGAGTAATTCTTGGCACTAACCTAAAAAGAACATGCATTCCTTAACCTGTTTGTGAGTCTGAGATTTTATGTTGTTTTCTTTCCCCATGTCTGACATTTCAACTTTAAATGTAACTTACTGTGAGAGAAAACCCGCCCCAAGAAGCCAGTGAAATGACCTGAGGAATGAACGAAAGGTCACAGACTACACTTTCATTGCAACACTATTAGTGTGGGACATTTCTGCAGCTTGGGGCCGGGTATTGGTTGCTAGGGCGGGCGTTGCCCCGGCAGTGTGCTGTATCCAGGGAGGGCACCCAGGGTGAGGAGCGAGCGAGGACTGGAGAGGAGGGAGAACTGAGCCCGGAGCAGATCCAGTGTCCTCCCAGCTGTGGAGGGCGGGCAGGGGCATCTGCGTGCAGAGAGGGCAGAGAGATGAAGACAGCACTGGAGCGATTGCCTGGGCAACCACTCAGTTCTCCGGGAGTGCCGGCATACCTGTCCCTGACTCGCCCCTACTTCAGCGTTCTCTGCTGATTTTCTTGCTAAACTTGTTAAGCCACAATTGCGATCCTGGAAGATCAGTGAACTGCAAGCAGCCTAGGTTCTGCAAAATCATCTTGCGGTGTCTCCACAGTCCCAGAACAATCCTCCTGTGTCACCCAAATCCCCCACCCCGCCACACATGCGCACACACTCTCGCACCTCAGCTGACTCGGTGCCCCTAGGTCCGTTCCTCCCAGAAAATTATGCAAAGCCCATCTCTAATTTAGCTAATATTTAATTCTACTTGGCACCCTGAAAGTGCTTTCTGGGTTATGCAATTATCTATAAACATCACCACAATGAACTGCTACTTGCTTTAATTATTCTACATTTTAAGCAAACTATGCATAACATTTTTAAGATCCTGTGCCATTTAACATCCCAACTGTCCTTAAGTCGGGAATCCTTTACGCTTTGATCTCCTCAAAGGTAAGACTCAGAGCTCTTTCTGACCCCCCAAAACCCAAGATGAACTTCACCTAAACTGAATTTGCGTCTTTTTAATTATTGTTTTCTTAGGATGAAAAGAACCAGCTGATGACAACAAATGTGTGGCTCAAACAGGTAAATGTCAGTCCCAGGATCGTGTCTGCCAAACCAACCACTTCCATTCTATTTAGAAAGGCTCCCACTTAAGAAGCAATTATTTTAAAGAGCATTTCAGGTTCCTCGGGGAGATATCTGGGAGTGGTTGAGTCTATCAGTTTTTTGTTTTCCTTGGCCAGAGTCAGAGAGCAGGCCTGGACCCTGCTGGGCGCGCCTCCCTCTGTTGTGGCTCCTGCAACACTGTCCGTCCGCATCAGCAGGCCGGCGATGCGCAGGGAGGCATGGGCGTGGCTCTCCGCGCTGCTTGGAGGAAAGGGGTGAAAGCTCCAGGTTGCAGCTCTGCCCCATCGAAGGTGCTGCAACTGGATGAGAAAATCAGCGACGTTGACTTCCCCCGTGCTCCACTGGTCCTCCGTGGGAAATCTCCCCCAACCTGTCTTGTTGCTCCCTAGAGAGAGAGAATAGGAGAGGACAGAAGGCTGCCCACTGTCCACTTCATAGCAAAGTGAAACCCAAATGAGATAATGAGTATACGGTTTTCTGATACAACAAAGAGCGTGTTTCCAATAGTCTTTAGCTCTCCCCTTAGCTGATTGCTTTTAGCTCGACTACCACCTGTTTCCTAAAACAGAAGCATCTGTTGGGAGGAGCTAGGTCTAGAGTTGTCAGGAAATCATTACCTTTCAAAACCCAGTTTTGCATATATGATATGAAAGGAGGAAATATCGACACTACCTTGATAGGAGGAGAGAAGGTTGGTTTAATTGTTTATTTTTGTTTCTGTTTTTGGTGGCAATTGCTTGCTTTTTTATTTTCTTTTTAATCCTCATCCAAGCATATGTTTACTGATTTTAGAGAGAGGGAAGGGGGGAGAGAGGGACAGAGAGAGGGGCGTTGATGTGAGAGAGCAGCATCGGCCATTGGCTGCCTCTGGTATGCGCCCCGCCGGGGACTCAGACCCGCATGGGACGGTGCTTCAGTCCTCTGAGCCGCCCGGCCAGGCAGCACTTTCTAGTTTTTTAATGAATGTCCAGATACTGCCTAATCTCCCATAGATTCAAAATGTTCCTGGTGGGGCTGTCTTAAATATCTCACTTGATTTTAACACACTTATGTAATATTTTTCATTTCTTTAAATTGAAGTAAGTTAGTTATCTATCCCGGTTTAGTAGACATTGTTTAGTTCTTTCTGCTAGTTGTTTATAAAGTGCAATGGATACAAGCTATGAGGAGGTTCCATAGGCTTCATTTAGTGTCACTAAACTTTTATCAGAGTTAGAGGACTGTTATAACATTTACTACTTTCAATTTCTCCTATGCTTTACTTGGTAGCTATGTTAGCAAGTTATGAAATAGATTTGCATAGTATTTTACTTGTAAATAAAAATGCTCAGGAGAAAATAATTAACTGAGAATATAGATATAAAAATACAATTTAAATAATCATATTTTTCTATATAACTATCTCATTCCTCAGTCACTTATCTTACTTTTGCACTTTAGAAGCTGTGAAATATGGAGGAATCTTAAGTTAATAAAAATCAATAAGAAGTCCTGTATTTGAGCCTGCAGGGGAGAGAAGAAAAAAGTTTCTGTTAACATGTAAATAGGTTGAAGAAGTCAGAAAAATAAAATAACAAACTTTTGCTGCTTCACACACACCTCCTTCTCCATCTGCTCCTTGAGATTATTCTCTCACATAAAACATGGCCCAGGGACCCTTGTTCTGTAATATTAAGGTAGCAGGTGCTTTTCGCTTCCTTGAAATTTTGAAAACAAGAAAGCATTTCAGCCAAAGAGAACAAGATTAGACATGAAGGGAAGAAGCCACGAGCTCCTCAGGCCTTGAGGAAAGTTCTGGGAATGACTCCCAGCAAAGTTATGCCACTGGGCTCAGAGTGGCCTGGTGAGTGCCTCCAGGTGAAGACAGAATAAAAGTCCAAAGATCCCCAACACCCAAAATGGAGCAAGAGAAATCTGTAGGCGTGGGGCCATGTGATACCTGGAAAAACCAGCCTGCTGACTCGGGCCCCCACTTCATAGAACTGGTGAGAATAATAGACTGGGGTCGCATTTCATCTGCAAAGGGTTGTTGTCTCTCTTATTTACATTTCTCCGTCACTCGTCACTCGTCACTCTGGATTAGCGAAGCAGGTATCGTCGTCCCCATTTACAGAGACAGAAGAGTCCAGGAACTCATCTGGCGGGAACCTGGGTTTCCCTGGTTTGAGCTTCTCTGCCACACCCAGCCTTTGTACTAAACATCAAGACCTGTTTCTGAATCATAGGAGGAGTCAAAGTAGGAGAACAGCTCAGCATTCTGTAGACCTGCAGAGAATGTTATCTGAGCTGTCCCACTCACAGACTGCATTTGGAATGGAATGTCACAATAGGTATCATTCAATAAGTGCCATGTTACAGCACAGTGATACAGTAGCAAAAAAAAAAAAAAAGGTGAGTTCTATGGCATGAGTGGCAGGCAGGGAAGGCTGCATGGAATAGGAGGCATTTGAACTCTGCCACGATGTTATATTATGGGTTTTAGAAAAATCTTTTTAAGGGTAAAAAAGAAAGATGAAAGATAAAAGAAAATAGATGATAAAAGCACAATACAATCAATGTTGAAAATACAATAATTGGTGTTTTACATGGGTCTCAGTTGCAGAGCTGCTAATGACAATAATACCTAATGTTTATTGAGTGCTAAGTGCTCAGGCACTATTCCGAGTCCTCGTGAGAATGAACTCCATTAATTCTCACAGTTACCTTATAACGTATGGCTCCCACTTTGCGGATGAGAAAACGCTTGAGGTTTGAAGAACCGAAGGGACTTGTCCGAGGCTCCACACTGTTAAGTGCAGTTCAGGTTCTGTGAAGAAATTGTGCCGTCCCTCAGACTGGAGGAGCTGATGGGAGGTGCCCCGTTCTCACAGAGCTGTCCCTGTGTAGTTCCTAGTCTAGGTCTTCAAAGGCTTTGATTCCTCAGCCTCCCTGGCATCTCATGGAGCTGGTCCAGGAAGGCACTGAAGAGAGAATGAAGAAAGGGCTCACAGCATCTTCCGTTCATCCCACAGGGTGTATTGAGAGCCTACTAGGTGCCAGGCACTCTGCTAGATCCTGGATATACAAAGAGTGAAACACAGCCCTGCCTTTAAATGGAGAAGATAGTGTTGAGTTAAAAAATAACTATAAACACTACAAAGAACGTGTACATAAGGTACTATGTTGTTACAAAAATGGAAATGAGACAGGGAGAAAAGCAGGGAGAGCTTCCAAGGGGAGGAAATACTCAAACTGGCTCTTGCACAATCAATAGACGTGTGCAAGCTGAAAAATGTGAAGAAGTTGTGAATCACCTGAATAGCATTCCCAGTAACAAGACTCTCCACAGCTGTCACACCGAAGCAAACCTCTGGGAAGCTCTTTCCAGTTACCCTTCATAGCTCGGCCAAAATAGGATAGAAATGATCGCACCTTCCTCTTTTCTCATTTCCCTCCCAGACACTGGAAGCTACTCCCTAATTTATACCTACAGAGAGAACAAAATTCTACCTACTTGGAACAAAAGCATGTCCCATGGTGCATACAAAACTGAGACACTTGCTTTTATTTGTTTTTATCTAATTCTTCTGGCTTATCTTCTATTTCCACAGTTCTCCGTTGGTATATTTAGACATTCCTCTTCCATCCTCTCAACCAAGAACTTTATCAAGCGCAAACTTAGTGACATCCTAAGAAAGTCCTCTATGTGGAGCTATTTTTATGTTATTGATTTATTTTGCAAATTCATTTGTCTTCCTCCTTTGTGCTTCCAGAGAGAAATCAAAACCGTACAAATTATAAATAGATTATTAAAGCCAACTCCTGAAACTGCATGAGCAGGTACTTAATGCCTTAGCTGCTCAGACTCTGCTTTGCGGTGTTCAGGCCTGGGAAAACTGCATCGGCAGCCCCTCAAAGGCACTGGGAAATGAAACCTACCTTTCAGTAAGGACCCAAGGATGGACTCTTTGCCTAGATGGTATCATGTGAATAATCACTGTGATGACAGATGTCAAATTTACTCACTCAGCAAGCACTTACCGAGCACCTACTATGTGCTGGGCACTGTGTAGGGCACTGGGCTAGGCACCATTGGGCGTAAACACCGATGGGACAGTGAGATGCCGGGTGAGTCAGCTGCACCGCAGCTGAGAGCAGTTTGCTCTCCTCTCCCCAGGATGATCCCGAGGAAAAGAAAGCTGCCTGCGTGTCTGCCAAGGCCAACATCTTAAACTGGTGTTCTTCCTCCAATAGCTGATTCCCGTTTTAGGTCAACAAAAAGTTCAGCAAACACAACAAAGGTCTCCTTGGGTAGGTCCCTGGGGCTGGTCTTTGAAGAGAATCAGGAAACAGACCCGCTGTGGAAGCGAGAGCCCTGCTTGCTGGCAAGCACTGGGCGACCTCCCCAAAGCCCGGTTTTCTCGAACAGCCTGCAGCGGCACTTACAATTCATCTCTGACCTCACCATCTTGTTTTCCCACCTTCCTACAGCTTCTCTCTGACCTTAGCAAGGGAGGCCAGCATGTTCTTCTCACTTGGGGGGGCCCTGAGTAAGAATCGAGGAGAGTTAGCTGGGCATCAAAAGGCCTGTCACATGAACTTGGACCAGTCATTCCACCTCCCTGGCCCTCAGCGTCTTCATCTACCAAAGGGAAGCCATGCCTAGCCCACGGTGTCCTTGGGAGTTTGGAGGAGACCTTGTGTGTGAATGTGACTCACACGCTACCTGGCGTGTGATGGGGACTCAGTAAGTGTCATTTCCTTGTGCCACCTCTGTAGGCTTTCTCATCCTGAATGACGAATTCCAACTCTTGGCACGGACAGCTCATGAGCTAAATGGGAGTATGAGACATATTGTATATCGTGTTCCTGTCTTAAAGATTACAATGACTCAGCATTAATTTGGTTTTAAGAATTTCTCATCTGACCTTAAGATAACTTGACTTCCCAGGGATATCCCAAAGGCTGCAAATTAAAGCAACAGCAAGGAATATTTGTCTCTTACTATCTAATTGTCTTAGTATTAAACTGAAAGTAATTTGAAGAATTTATTCATGGTAAAAATATTATGATTTAAGTTTAAATGAAATTTTGTTCTGAATTGTAGTAATAGCTAGACATTTATGAGTAATAGTTCAGGCAATATATGTAAGAAAAGACCATTTAAAGGGACACTTTATGGCAGGGATTTGAAATTGTACTTTTTTGAATTAAGAAACCTGGACTTGGAGTACTTTGCCTTTTCTTCTCAGTGGCAGATTAACTTTGACATTTGGCCCTGACGCACCCTGCGCTCCCGCGTTTCCTGCACTAGCCCAGCCCTCCACCGGGAGCTGCACAAAGGGGAGCCGGTATGTGCAAAGGGCTGTGAGAGGCCTGGCTGGAACGTGCTGCACGAACGCAGGATATTATTCTAATCTCGTACTTTAAAAAGGGAGAGGCAGGACGTTCATGTCCACATGCCCCCAGAGATTCCGAGACAACGGGAAGGTGCCCAGAAAATCTCACGGCTTCTTAAAGGACAAGATAGAGGAGTTAGGCTCTGCATCCTCATCCTGACCTCGCTGACTCTCACACGTGGTCAGCTTGGGGTATGGGGGCTCAGCCAGCATCTTGGTGGACGCACATCCAGTGGAAATGTGGCGAGCCCCTCTGGACGGGATGGTCAGGAGCAACATCTCTGGTTCCTCGGGTCTGGCTACAGAAAGGACACCACGCTTGTGAGGGGTGACACTCTCGACCCCACAGGGGAGTGCGACTAGCAAAGGACAGTCTGCGTGTGGGACTCGGGGCTGTCGAGCTCCATCTCTTCTGGCTGCACCAGAGCAAGCAACACTGATCAAAATCCCACCTGACCCCTTTTTCTTTACTGGCCAGGAACGCAACGTCAGCTTCCTGTAGATCTCTTTATATCCTCCTCAAGGATTCAAACGCACCCCTCATTCGTCCACACATCCGTTTCTGCCTTCCCACACACTGTTCCTCCGTTGGCAGACCTTCCTGCCCCCACCCACACTCACCCTTCCTGTCTCAGCTTACATGTCAGCTCCTCAGCACTGCCTTCCCTCCCCACAATGCTGTTCAGTGTCTTTATGCCCGAACTGCACCCAGCCCCCCTACATATCAAGGACCACGGGTATACAGTTTTTATTTGTCTGTTAGTTTGCTTGTTTATTGGCTAGGAGTATGGTGGTGGTGTGTTCTGTGCGAACATAAGCTGGGCATACTTGTGGAATGCATTACTTCCCCCAGACTGTGAGCCCCCTAACGTACCACCATACTGGTGTTATCTCTGGACACAGCTGTGCACACTGCTGTCGTAAGGCCAGTAAGCAAGGCTGGTATTTGCACCGAGGCCGGGGCTCCATGATATCAGCCGTCCACCTCTCTCCTTTGCAGGGCAGAACTGGGCATAGGGGGAGACTGGCTGTGCTGGAGAAGAGAGAAAACTAGGTCCGAGAAGCAGGCAATTTCATTTCCAGTAACCTTAAGGGTTGTGTGGGGTTGACTCATTAGCTGTGCTCACTGCCATTGTTTTTCCGAGATGAGCTGGAACATAAGAGCGCAACTGACGCCTGAGTGTGTGTTGTCTGGGGTCACTGCCTGTGTGCCTGCAGCGTACTGCTTGCTGAAGGTCTGCTCAGATTGCCTCCAGATCAACTGGGAACTTTCCAGCAAGCGACATGAAAGCCAACCCGAACTGGCATACGCATACATAGAAGTCACTGGCTTCCACAATCGGAAAAGCCCAAGGACAGGGCTGGCTTTGCATGCAGCTTGGCCCAGGGGCTCAAGCAATATCCTCAAGGCCTGGTGTTCCTGCTGGGTGCCTCTGGGCTCCACAGCCCCGGGTGACTCTGATCTCATCCCAGCCCCTGTAGTGGTAACACGGTGGCTACTTCAGCTCCAGCCTCGAAGCACTTCCTATGTTCAACTTCAGCAGGAAGGAGCATAGCAAACCACTTTTCCAGCGGCCCCAGGAGTCTCATGGTATTTTAGTGACTGTAATCTGGTCCTTGAAGATCAAGGTGGGCAGGTCTGAGGGGCAGGCCCACCCCTGGAGCAGAAGGAAGGGTCAGACCCTCCCACAGCAGGAGGGCAACACTGGAGAGACGACCTGAAAAAGCAAAGGAACTAGAATAGCCGAAACAACTTTCAAAAAGGAGAATAGGGTAGAAGACTCACATTACATGGTTTCAAAACTCACTAGAAAGTGATGATGATGAAGAGAGTGTGGTATTGGGGAAAGGAGAGACACACAGATGCATGAACCAGAACAAAGAGCCCATGAGTAGACCTCTGTACATATATGGTTAACTGGTTTTGGCAAATGTGTAAAGGTAATTCAATGGAGAATGTTCAGTCTTTTCAACAAAATGTGCTGGAACAATTCAACATCTATATGGAAAAAAAAAGAAGAAAAGAAAATAAGAAACTCAACCTATATTCATACCATAATAAAAAATTAACTCAAAATGGGTCTTCAATCTGAATGTAATTTCCAAAACTGTAAAATTTCTAGAAGAAAACATAGGAGAAAATATCTGTGATCTTGGATTAGGCAGAAATTTCTGAAGGTCTGACATAATCCATAAAAATACAACTGGTAAAATGAACTGCATCAAAATTTAGAATGTCTGTCTTGTGAAAGATGTCAAGAGAATTACGAAACCACACACTGTGGGGAAATATTGCAAATCAAATATTTAATTGAGTGCTTTTATAGAGAATCTATAAAGAACTCTACACACTGAGTAATAAGTGAAAGTTACCTCTGAGCCTCCTTCACCTCAGCTTGGGTTACAGCTTGGAAAAATGCCTCTTGGGTTTTTAAGTAGAATATGACTCTTTGGTACAATAAAAATATATTTGAAAACTCAAAAAAAGAAGGGAGAGAGAAATGCCCTCAGTAATAAGAAAACAACACAGTTTAAAACCATGCAAAGATGTATGCCCTGACTGGTGTGGCTCAGTGGGTGGGGTGTCATCCCCCCAAAGTGAAAACTCACCAGTTCCATCCGAAGTCAGGGCACCTGCCAGGCTGTGAGTTCGGTCCCAGGTCGGAGCGTGTACAAGAGGCAACTGGTCATTGTTTCTTTCTCATACTGATGTTTCTCTTCTCCTCTTTCTCCTTCCCTTCCATTCTCTCTTTCAATAATAATAATAATAATAATGAAACAGCAAAGATTTAACAGCCCTTTTACCAAATAAGATATATGAATGGCAGATAAGCATATGAAAACATGCTCAATATTATTAGTCATTAGGCAAATGCATATTAAAAATCATAGTGACATACCACTGTACAACTATTACAATATAGTTAAAATTAAAAATGTGGCCTTGGCTGGTGTGGCTCAGTGGATTGAGCACCAGCCTGTGACCCAAAGGGTCACCAGTTCGATTCCCAGTCAGGGCACAAGCTTGGGTGGTGGGCCAGGTCCCCTGTGGGGAGCATGCAAGAGGCTACCACACATTGATGTTTCTCTCCCTCTCTTTTTCCTTCTCTTCCCTCCTGCCTAAAAATAAACAAACAAAATCTTTTAAAAATAAAATAAAATAAAAAATGTGTCCATACCAAGACTGGAGAAGATGCCAAGCACCTGGAACCCTCAGACGTTGCTGGTGGGAATGCAAAATGCTGCAGCCACTCGGGAACAGCTTGGCGGTTTCATATTAAGTTAAACATCCCACTCCTAGGCATTTACCCGATAGAAAAAAATGTTTTTCATCCAAAGCACTGTGCCAAATGCTTATAGTGGCTTTATTGATGATCATTAAAAACTGAAAAGAATCCAAATATTTCACCTGGTGAATGGATAAATTGTGGCGTATTCATACAATGGAATACCATTCACTAATGAAAATGAACAAGCTATTGACATAACATAGAAGAATCCAAAATCCATATGATAAGTAAAAGAAATCAGGGTCAAACCTCTATCTACTACATGATTCCATTTATATGACATTCTAGAAAATGCAAAGTTAAAGGATTGGAAACCAGACCGGTGGTCACCTGGGGTTGGGGGTATGGAAGGGGTTGATTATGAATATGAAATTTATTGGGTAACAGAACTGTTTTGATATCTTCATGGTGTTAGTGATTATACAACTGTTTGCATATAGAACTGGACATAAAAAGAACAAGTTTTTTGGTAACTAAAATTTAAAACCATAAATGAGGTGAAAGTGAAACAAACCAATAAAAATGCTTCTCTGAGTTCCCTTCAACATTTCTGGAATTCAGACCTGCTGCTGATGGTAAAAGTCTCCTTGGCAAGAGACAAATTATCCATAAGAATGAAACTATATTTGCTTTGCAAAATGAGCAGAGGAAAAGGAAATAAAAAGAAAGCTAAGCCTATAAGCACCAAGTAAATACAGTAAATACCTCGTTAGTTTGGACTCTTAAACTGTCAGCTTTCATATGCATAGTTTGTCTGTAAATAGTCATGTCATTTTTTTTTCTTTAGAGTGTGGCTTCTTAAAGACTCATAACTTCTTAATTTGTTTTTCAAAGATTGAGCCTCAAATACTGTCTAAAATAGACAATGTCACATCTAAAATATATAGTTCTATTATTTTCAGGCATCATGCTTATTTTAACATTTTACCATTCAATCGAGTTATCCATCTGCTGACTCCTGAATTTTTAATAACAAAGTTGGCATCATTGGGCTCCAGTAAGCTTCACAATGGGCATACCCTTCTATTTTTCTGAAATGTCATTTAATATCATCCTACATCATTACTCAGCTGTCCACATGAGGGACAGTAGAAGAGAAGAATTTAATTTTCAGGTCAGATTTCATGAGATACGGGATCCAAAATCTTTTTAAGAAAGTCCATTTCTATTGTAATTGTGTCATCCACATATCATCCTCTTAAATTTCATAATCAAATCAATTAATGGCCAGGCCTGTTAATCTGGATCCATCGGCCCCTGTAAACATGCTAAATGATTTCATTCTATTATGAGAAAAAATATGGAAGCATCTGGAGGCTAACAATATTAGAAATATAATTTAACATTGTAATTGGGTGCTCCCAAAATAAGTTCAGATTAGAACTTAGAAAAAATTCTTAGAAAATATTTGTTTTTATTGGATAAAAGCTATAATGTCATCAAGAGTAGTCACCAGACATTGAATGTTCCATATTAACATAGTGGGTGGATATTTGTCCAAGACTCTTGAGTGACATTTGAAATCTCTTGTACCCTTCATCGTGAGATTAAAATATCAATGGACCAATTAGATCTATCATTGCTTTTTGTTTCTAAAGAGAAAATAGGCTGAAAAAATGGATTATGAATTAGTGTCATTTGTTGCTGAGCCTCTTGCTTGTGAGGTGGATGTGGCAATTTTAGAAATCCCAGGTAGGACAGGGCCTGGGCAAGACCAGAGACTCGGGTGGCTTAAGCCCTAGCCTTCCAACTGCTACGGAGAGGGTCATAAAACCTAAAGCAGATGGATTCACCCTTTTTAAATAAAACACTGGGTCAGTGAATTAACGTAAACTTAAAGACCTCAAAGTATAAAACATTGAATGGTCAGAATAAAATTACAGTATGCTAATTTTATGCAGGAATGGACAGACCACAAATTATGCTGGAATCCTGACGAATATGGTGGAATTCATTCAATCAAAGTCCCATCAGAATCTCTCTGGCTTCCTGACATAGTTCTCTTTGAAAAGTAAGTATCACAAAAATAAAGGACACTAGCAGATCAGGACTAGAAATAGAAAAGCCTGACATTGGTAAAATAAATAAGAGAAATGCACAACTGCAAGTAATAAGAGTATTGTTTCTTTTTGAGATATTGTTTAACCTTGTAGAGAGAAAGTAATAAAATGCAAATAGTACAGTGGTTGGCAAAACTAAACTAAAAAAACACCCTTATACGTTCAACTTACTATTGAATAAAACTACTTTTACTACAGTGCTGATGGACGTTTCGAAGGCTCCCTCATGACCAAAGTCATAGTGAAATCCAACGGAACTGTCGTTTGGACCCCTCCCGCCAGTTATAAAAGTTCATGCACCATGGACGTCACGTTTTTCCCATTTGACCGGCAGAACTGCTCCATGAAGTTCGGGTCCTGGACTTATGACGGTACCATGGTTGACCTCGTTTTGATCGATGAAAACGTCGACAGAAAAGACTTCTTTGATAATGGAGAGTGGGAAATACTAAATGCAAAAGGGACGAAGGGGAACAGAAGAGAGGGTTTGTACACATACCCATTCGTCACTTACTCCTTCGTCCTGCGCCGCCTGCCTCTGTTCTACACCCTCTTCCTGATAATCCCCTGCCTGGGACTCTCCTTTCTGACAGTTCTCGTGTTCTATTTACCCTCTGATGAGGGAGAAAAACTTTCCCTATCGACATCTGTTCTGGTTTCCCTGACAGTGTTTCTTTTAGTGATTGAAGAGATCATCCCATCTTCGTCAAAGGTCATTCCTCTCATTGGCGAGTACCTACTGTTCATCATGATTTTCGTTACCCTGTCGATTATTGTGACCGTGTTTGTCATTAACGTTCACCACAGATCTTCTTCAACGTACCATCCCATGGCCCCTTGGGTTAAAAGGCTATTTCTGCAAAAACTTCCCAAATTACTTTGCATGAGGGACCACGTGGATCGCTACTCTTTTGCAGATACAGAGGAGAGTAAACCAGTAGTGAAAGGTAAAGTCCTAGAAAAAAGGAAACAGAAACAGATCAGTGATGAAGAAAAAGTTCTGGTTGCTTTTTTGGAAAAGGCTGCTGACTCCATTAGATACATCTCAAGGCACGTGAAGAAAGAGCATTTTATCAGCCAGGTGGGTAAACTGCTGTCCTTAATAATGCTGTTGTTGAGGTGTGCGAGAATGAGTATTTTCACTTGGATTTACAATAAAAATGCTGTCATTGTTTAAATGTGACATTATTGGCTATCTGCTTTACACATGTGAAATTTAAAATGAGCCCTGACATAAATTAGATATTTTTGGTGTGGATTTTTAAGAAGAAGTTCACTCCCTGGCTGGTGTGGCTCAATGGATTGAGTACCATCTTGCAAACCAAAAGGTCACCAGTTTGATTCCCAGTCGGGGCACAGGACTGGGTTGCGGGCCAGGTCCCCAGTAGGGGGAGTGTGAGGAAGCAACCACACATTAATGTTTCCCTCCTTCTCTTTCTCTCTCCCTTCCCCTCTGAATTAAATAAATAAATAAAATCTTAAAAAAAGAAGTTCATAAAAACAGAATGAGCAAAAGTGAAGCAACTATAGATTAAGCACTATTCTTTAGAACTAGCTTAATTCAATTTAAAATAATTTAATTCTACACTTTCTTTTTTTTAGATTTTATTTATTTATTTTTTAGAGAGGGAAGGAAGGGGAGAAAGAGAGAGAGAGAGAGAGAAACATCAATGTGCGGTTGCTGGGGGCTGTGGCCTGCAACCCAGGCGTGTACCCTGACTGGGAATCGAACCTGCAACAGTTTGGTTTGCAGCCTGCGCTCAATCCACTGAGCTATGCCAGCCAGGGCTAATAATTCTACATTTTCAATAGGCTATTCTGATCTCTGGTAACTTCTCATTTTTATATGGGATGATGGATATTTCTATCCATAGTATTTGGAAATAAAGAAAGAGAATCAGATTTTTAAACTAATGAAGACATATAGTGTTTCAACCAATATTTTGGTGAGAGAAAAGGGTGTAGTTATTTAGCTTACAGATTTGGGGGGGAGTGTGGCTAGAGTGTGAATTTCAGACTCAAAACAGTCCTGGACTCAGATCCTACCTATATTCTATGTGACTTGAGACATGGTACATAATCCCCATAGAGTAGACATAGGACATTTATTTTCCCATGAAAGATGAGAACTGGCCTGTCCTTCAGACATCTCCAGCCTCTGTGTTTTTCCTGCTCCGACCTTGCCCTTCACAGCTTGTTGTCCGTTCCCTCCCACCCCATGCCCTGCCCCAACTTCTCTTCCTCCAAAGGGACTTGGTCTCCTCTCTGCCTTATGAATTCCTGTCCTCTCCTGGTCAGTCCCTCTCCTGGGCAGTATCCATCATCCTGGAGCTGTAGCAGTGAAACCCACAGGTGGAGTTGGAGAAAAGAAGTAGCCTTGTGACGCTGGCCTGGGAAAATTCTTAATTTATGAGTTTATGTTTCATTTCAAATGTAATATCAGGAAGCATCATACTGAGAGATACTGGCTTTTTATTTGTGTAAAGAAATCAGGCTTTCCCCATTTCAATCTGTCATGTTTACAAATGCGTAAATGATCTGTTGTTTTTACTTTACGTCTTCGGTGTTGAGGAAAGTGTTTGTTCACAGGCCATTCCATGTGGGCACATTGTTAGTGAAGTTTCGGAGAAGAAGCCAAGCCCTTGTTGCGGACAATGTGTTAGGTGTGTTTTGAAAACTGGTGGGCTGCAAATCTGATTATTACTCTTTTTAAGCCCCTTAAAACTAATTCAGAATGGTTGCCCAGCATTGTAAATGGAAGTGTCTCTTTCTCTTTTGCAGGTAGTCCAAGACTGGAAATTCGTAGCACAAGTTCTGGACCGCATCTTCCTGTGGCTCTTTCTGATAGTGTCAGTGACAGGCTCCGTTCTGATTTTTACTCCCGCTTTGAAGATGTGGCTACATAGTTACCACTAGGAGCAAGTCTTCAGAGAAATCTAATACGTTTACCATAGAGACAAAACTGCACCTTAGAACTGACACCCAGTTGGCATGTATACACAGCGCCCAAATGCACGTGCTCATTGGAAGGGTCTGTGTCATCCTCGTGGAAACTGAACCTTGGTAAAGGTGGTTTTGCCCACAGTAAATTGGAGGTCACCATTGAAGTGGGTTGGGTTTAAGTAAAGCAAAAGCTTCACAGACCCCCGCCTTGGCTTCCACAGCCATTCAGGGAGGATTCATATGTCCAGGCCCCAGGGCACAAGCCAGGGTGCTCAAGAGCTAATACTGGTAGGTGACTGATGCTCCCAGGAAGCTTGGACTGAGGCCTAACCAAGCCTGAGGCCCACAGAGAGTTCAAGGAGGCCTCCGGGTGAAGGCGTTTGTGTGGACAGGACTTGGGTCTCCTGTATCTACTGCTGTCCTTGGTGGTTTTGCCTGAGTTGCACCTAGGGCTATGTGATGTGTATCTCTAGTGACATGGGTGAACACATCTGTGTTGAAACATCAATGGGTGGTTGCCTTCTTGCACACCCCCTACTGGGGACCTGGCCCACAATCATTTGGAGAATTCCACTGGAATGACAGCCCCCAGCCCAGCATAATTGTAACTAAGGAAATTCCAAGATGCCACTGGTCAAGTAAGGTCCTCCCTGAACATGGCATTTATTAAAAACAGCTTCACTTGTAAGGCTGGTGTTATTCCAGGCTTACCATTCTGTTTCTTTTCTTCCTTTCTTTCCTTTTTTAAAAAGTTCTTTAAATTTTTGGGGGGTGAGGACATTTACATCCTACTCTCTTGGAATTATTCATAACATTTTAAAGGTTTTCAGACGGTGAAGCTGCTATGAACTGGGACTTGCTTGAAGGTCTTATCAAAATAACTTAGAGTAGAAATGATGTCATCTGCTACCAGAAGGACAGTCATTAATGTCCCTTACCTGTTCTTAGAAAATCAAAATACCTGTACTGAACATTCTCTGATAATGCTGTTTGTAAGTCCCTGCATGGGTCTAATCCGTTTCAACAGTAACCTCTAGGCTTTCCATTCTGTTTCTTCTCTCTCTCTCTCACATGTCAGTTCTCTCGTCACACCATACAGTGTCATCAGCTACAGTCTCCATGTTGTACATCAGGTCCTCACGGCCCGTTCACCTCCTGGCTGAGCATTTGTACCCTTCCACTGTCTCCCTGTTTCCCTTTCCCCTGCAGAAGGGGCAACCATGTTCCTACTCTCTGTTTCTGAATTCGACTTCTTTTTTTTGGAGTGGGGGATTCTACATCTGAATGATACCACACAGTATTTGTCTTTCTCTGTCTAATTTATCTCAGCAAAATGCCCTGCAGGTTCATCTGTGTTGTAACACATGAAAGGATTTCCTTCGTTCAAAGGCTGAATTATATTCCATTGTGTATATACTTCTATGTGCCACATTTTCTTTATTCATTCATTCATCGACAGACACTTAAGTTGTTTCTATACGTTGGCTATTGTGCATGATGCTGCAATGAGCATGGGAGAGCAGATATTTCTTTGAGAAAATGATTTTTTGTTTCCTTTGGATGTACTCAGAAGTGGGATTGCTGGATCATATGGTAGCTCTTTTTAAACTCTATTTTAATTTCTTTTTAAAGAGAATTTATTTATTTTTAGAGAAAGGGAGGGAGAAAGAGAAACATCAATGGGTGGTTGCCTTCTTGCACACCCCCTACTGGGGACCTGGCCCACAACCCAGGCATGTGCCCTGACTGGGAAGTGAACCAGTGACCCTTTGGTTCATAGGCTGGTGCTCAACCCACTGAGCCACACCAGCCAGGGCTATTTTAATTTCTTCAGGGACCTCCAAAGTGGCTGTTTCAGCTTACATTCCCACCAACAGGGCACAAGGACTCCCTCCATATCTCCAGCATTTGTTATCTTCTGTGTTTTTCATGACAGCCATTCCCATAAGTGGGAAATAATATGTCATCACAATTTTGATTTGCATTTCCCTGATGTTAACACATTTTCCTATACCTGGTGATCATTTGTACACTTTCTTTGGAAATATGTCTATTCAGGACCTTTGCCCGTTTTTAAATTGGGTTATTTGGGTTTTTGCTATTGAGTTACATGAGCTTTTTATATACTTTGGACATTAACCTCTTACTTGATATATGGCTTGTGAATCTCTTCTCTCATTCCATAGGTTCTCTTTTCACTCTGCTGAGGTGGTTTCCTTTGCTGTGCAGAAGATTTTTAGCTTGCTGTAGTCCCACTTGTTTATGTTTTCTATTGTTGCCTTTGCTTTTGGTATAAAATCCTCTTCCCGGTCCTGACCCCAGGTCGTTGCCAAGATGCTTTCCCTTCAGTTTCCATGTGTCTCCCTGACCTCTGGGTGCACTTCATCACCTCTGTGCCCCTCACTCTCTAAGACTCATCAGGGTGAGTATATTCAGATGCTTTCTGCTCTCCAAAATTGCTGCTACCAAATCCTGGATTTTAGCTTGAAGCAATTTTTCTCTTTTCCGAGTTCTAAGTCTAAATCCCTGTCTGGATTATTTTATTTGGGGCATGTTTCTCAGAAATAGTTTGTGTCTGGGACTTTTAAAAACTAATTTAAGGGTTTAACCCTTTCACATGTGTTTAGTCTTATTTATATCATTTTGTTTTGTTTTCTGTATAATATTTTCCTATTCCTTCTTTTGTTGCTCTTTTTCAGTCCTGACTGAATTTGTCTGTTCCTTCTTCTTCTCTAACAGCTTAAAAGTTATGCATTCATTTCTATTAATTTATTAATAGACAAATTCAAACTCTTTTTAATCAGTGTTGAGAATTAATGCCTGAAGCCACCATTCTCTGAGCAAAACAATTCCTTTAGCACCTTACTTCCCCTTTATCATCTTTTATATTTTGTCAAAGTCATCAGAATTTTAGTTCCAGGTTATTAATTTTTGTGTATCTTTCTTCAGATTAATTTATTTACAATTTATTTAGTTCACAATCACATTATAAATACATTAATTGCTTTATTCATTTCTTGGTTCACCACTGTTTTTTATCCTAAGTTTTCCTTTTCTGTTTTATTATTTCAGAGGGAGACATCTCCAAGTAATTCTTTGAGAATGCTTTGAGTGCAGTAACTTTTCTGAATTCTTGAATTTCAAAAATTTCAATTTATTCTGCCCTTACCGAACAGATTGGCGGGGCATGGAATTCTGAGTTCAGAATCATTTTTTCCTAAAACTCTGAAGACACTGTTCCACAGGACCCCACATTACAGATGAGGATGAGAGGCCTGCAGAGGGTCCGTTCTCGTTCCTTATTCCTGTTAGTTTCCTGTGTTGGTTTGTTTTCCTGAAATCTTAGGCTTTTCTCTTTATCTTTGGACTTTGGAAACATCACCTGTATGGTATATGCTGTGTCTAAGTAGAGAAATTCCTCTGTCTCTTTCTCTCTCTCTCCCTTTTCATCTCGTCGTTTTGTCTTAGCACTTGTTGACTGATGTGTTTCTTCAACTCATGCAAATTTTCTTCTCTTATGTCTTTTATTATTTCCCCACCTTCATTCTCACTCTCTTTTCCTTTTGAAATTTTTAATAAAGAGATCGTGATATTTCTGGATCTGTCTTTCATGTTTATCAACTTTTTTCTCATCCTTTGTACTGCTTTAATTCTTTGTGTTGTCAGCTTGACGTTATAACTGACTTGCTCTTCAGTCATCTTCTGTTCTTTTGCTCAGCCCACCTACTGAGGAAGGGTTCTTGTTTCGTTTGTTTGTTTGTTTGTTTGTTTGTGGTCAAAGCATGTATTCGATTTCTAAGAACTCCATGTTGTCTCTTTGGTTGTCTTATCCTCTGAAATATTTGGGAAAATACTAGTTATAGTTACTTTAAAGTCCTCCATTGTCTGCATTAATTATTTTTTTCAGGGGTTAATTCTTCCAACTTTTGATGCTGTTTGTGGTCATTTGACTCAAACATTTGGTAATTTTTGATTTGTTTGTTCACCCAACAAACAAACAGGAGACCTGGCTCCAGAGAGTTTCCTTTACTGTTTGTGTCCAAGAAAGCGTTTCTCTAGCGCGTGTGGGCAGCTCACCTCTTACAGGCGGGGGCACCCCTTCCTCCATGACAGGCCCCGCCCTGGTTTCCCGGATGTCAGGATGCCCACATTCATGGGACAGACGACTTAGCAACTATGGAAGTAGAGGACGTCTGCAGCTGTACTTGGCCCTTCAACTGATTACTGAACGATGACACTTCCTCTTTAAGTCTCCCCTTATATTATCCTAGGATCACTGTGGAGATTTTCTAGAAAAAAAAAAACAGCCTCTTTGGTGGTCCCATCTTTCCTGCATGGGACCATAATTCTACTGCTCTCTTAGGTTTTACTACAAATCTGGTCACATCTGTCCTACATATTCCTGCCATTCCCATCAGTCTGGTCTATGAAGGTACCCTGGCCAACTTTCCAGTGCTGGTGTGGATTTGTTTTCATTTTGTCTTTCTTCTCTAGTGTGAATAGGATTTGGAGTAGGAAAAAACAGAAGGAAACACATCAGCCAGCCATTTTATACTAGAAATCTTATTAAAATCCCAGTCCTGTCAGACATGCCCAATTAATACATGGCAACCGAAACACTGAAAACCAAAGGAGGCAACACATCATGATAAGAATGTGAATCTATTCGGAGGGATCTTGGCTTTGCACTCTGGTGGAGGCTGGACATGGATGCAGACTGGAAAGATGACTGTCTTAGGAGTAGAATTGCTAATTTATTGACAAAAAAGCGAGGCATGTATATATTTTTAATTATTGATTTTTGAGAGAGGAAAAGAGAGAGATAAAGAAGGAAATATCATTTTGTTGTTGTACTTATTTATGGTTGCTTCTTATATGTGCCCTGGCCAGGGCTCGAACCTGCAATCTTGGTGTACTGGGACAATGCTCTAACCAACTGAGCTACCCAGCCAGGCAGTGAGACATGCCTTGGAGTTCATGATCTTGGCAAGAGGACCACATCTACTCTAACAGGGTTCTTCATGCCTGACTGTTTCCAGCCTCCGGGACATTTGCAGTGGCCTCCGACTGCTTCCAGGCAGATCTCCCGCCTGTGCATACCAACTAGCCCTTCTCCTTCCCATACTTAGCCTCTTCTCTGCTTGTGCCCTTGGTCCCTCGTCTTGGAAATCGTTTCTTTAACGATGAACAATTAACGATTTACCCTCCCTGTCTTGTATGACTCTCTTTTGTAGGCCTACAAAGTTCTGAGATCTGCTCTATTCTTAAAACAAAAAGAACCAAGCAAAAAAGAATAATAGAATTTTTCAAATATCCTGAACTGCAATTTAGAGAGATTCATGCCATTCAAATCACTCTAAATAGCAACTCTAAATTCTAAAAAAAATCACGTTTATATATTTTAAATGTTTAGACAGTATTTAATATGGTCAGTGTATTTGTTTTCAATAGATACCATGTTTTATACCGCAGAGCTGTATTTTCTGTATTACGTGCACACATTATGGAATATTGGGGCTCCTTGCATTATTCATATAACCATTACTTTTCTGTCCATTTGATTGGATTTTTAAAAAGGGGCAACATGGTGAAGAAAAGACCAAGGCACAAGGACCCTTGAGTTCCAAACCAGCTATTACCTAGCTGTCAGCTGTGGGGCCTCACAAGGGTCATCTGTCCTCTCTGGTCAATAAGAGGTTACGACTCATGACCTCTGACATTCCTTCAGCTCTAAAATTCTATTCTTTGGAGCTGTGGGCTGGAGTTTTCACACTTTTTAAACTGCATGACTTCTAATTATAACTTTGTTCCTTTAGGAAAATGTAATCTGCTTTACCACTACGTTAGGACAGGATTCACAGATGTTCTTTGTGATGAAATCAAGGATTCGATGCTGCAAATCCCTGCTGGGACTGTGAACTCAAAGGGCAACTCCCTGTTCTTTTTATTGAGAACGCTATTGACTTTAACTCATCACTTAACTGTATTTAGCTCATTAGTTTGCTAGGTAAATGGCAATACTAATCTTAGAAAAGTGAATTTTGATCACAATGCAGCCTTAAATTTGAAAAAATATCACACAACCCACTTTCCACAGCCCCTTTCTGCCCAGGCACAGATATAGCAAAGGTCAAACATTTCTACATGTACATAAAGCTTATGTCTCATTGCAGCTAAATTAGTATAAAATACCAGTTCTAAATATAGAAAAGGATACATATTTATATATTACCACAACCCCAAGGAAGTAACTACAGAAGAGAACTCTGAAGCCAAGAAACTTTTTACAGATTTTATTTATTTATTTTTAGAGAGCGGAGAAGGAAGAGAGAAAGAGAGGGAGAGAAACATCAATGTGTGGTTGCCTCTCGAGTGCCCCCTGCTGGGGACTTGGTCTGCAACCCAGGCACGTGCCCTGACTGGGAAATGAACCAGCAACCCTTTGGTGTGCAGGCCCACGCTCAATCCACTGAGCTACACCAGCCAGGGCAGAAATTTTTATCTCAAATGTATAGCAAAAAAAGTCTTCTCTGGGCAACCTTGCCAGCTAATTTCAACAAGCAGAAGCAGCAAAATCCATACAACTCTCCGTCACACATGTCAGCATGTGGCACAGACACATATGCATGAGCATATATGTGCAGGCACACCCACATGGAGGCACACACGTGTTGACACTCGCAGGCATGCGCACCTGTGTGGGCACACAGAAAGCTGTCCTAACTGTTCTCATTCTTCAGACCTTTGCTACCTCCCCACCTCCTCATGAAGCCTCCGCAGAACACACGCCCCTCTGAGCTCCCTGTCTCTGAAAGTCTGTGGTGTTTTCCGTCTCTACTATATAGTTTAGAAGGTAATTGTTCTCTGTTACTTTAAGTGAGTTTTATTGCCTCAGCTATGTCATAGCGCACCCTCTGTTGTATCCCCAACAGCATCTAATAGAGCCGTGTGCACGGTCAAGGCTTAATCCACATTTGTTGACTAAGTAAACCAGTACCAGCAAGTCTGGATTGGGTTAGTCATCTGAAATAAAGAAAAATGTGTACTCTTGCTCAGTCCCTCTGATATCTCCAGCTCTTTCTCTCTCTCTCTGTGATTTTCAGTATGTACCTTGAAGAAACATTTTCTTACATTAAAAAGTTTTTTAAATACTATCATCATACTTAGAAAATTAATAACTCCATAGTTAAGTTTCCCTCTTTCAAGAACAGCCTAAATTGTTTTAAAGATTTTATTTATTTCTTTTTAGACAGAGAGGAAGGAAGGGAGAAAGAAAGGGAGAGAAATATCAATGCGTGGTTGTGTCTCATGTGCCCCCTACTGGGGACCTGGCCTGCAACCCAGGCATGTGCCCTGACTGGGAATGGAACCGGCAACCTTTTTGTTAGCAGACTGGCACTCAATCCACTGAGCCACACCAACCAGGGCAAGAACAGCCTAAGTTTATAGCTCGCTTGTCTAAAATAGGATTTAACCCATAGTGTTATGCCTTTAAATCTATTTTAATTTCCTTCTTGTCACAGACTTGTTGAAAGGACTAGACCAGTTTTCCCCAGGAGAGTCTCATGTTTTGGATTTGTCTGGTTGCTGGCTTATGGTGTCATTTAACTTGCTCCTCTGTCGCCTGCATTTCCTGCAAATTGGAGGTTACAACTATAATTCCAGTTCAGTATTTTCGACAGCGTACATCATAGACGATGGTGCAGAGTTAAATTGCACTGTACAAGGAGACATACTACCTGGCGACCTAATCACTAAGACTAATCCCTGGGTTAAGATGACGACAGCCTGATCTCTCCAGCTGTCCAGTGATGAACTGAGTGGCATAGTCTGTGTCCTACCACACATTTGTTTTAAAGACTCTTACTGTGGCCCTTTAAGGGTGGTCTCTAACCACCTACATTAGGACACTGTCATTTCCGAAGAGTCACATTTTATGTTGGGATATACCTTTCTGGCTGTGTCATAATTCTTTCTTGGAAGCCCCTACTATCATGTATTAAGTGAATTCACTTAATTAACAGCCATGGTGACTCTCATTCATGTTTAACCTGACATATATTCCTTCTTTGTATTAAGACTTTCTATTCAATATGTTAATAAAATAATAGTGAAAATAAAAGTAACATGATTTCTTTGATTTGTGGACAATCTTGGGCTTGGGGAAAGCAGCCAAGAGCAGCGGTACATCCAGAAGTGAGCACTGAGCTTCCCACCTCCAGGCGGAGTCACCGCCATCGAGGCAAGGTGGCCTGGCCCACTGCAGAGTTAGACATGACCCGGAATGCTCAAAGACGGCTCCAGCGCTTCGGGCAGCAAGAGGAGATCCAGGCAGGCCAGGAGAATGCAGTATCCAAAGGGTATCATAGAAAGGAGATGATAAATTGTGGAGATTAACCCAGGCAGCCTTCTAAACAGCTCTGTGAGAAAGGCACCATCCTCATCCCTGTTATAGATGCAGGTCCTCTTCATCTGCGCAATTCTCCCCTCAGAGAAGTAAAGAGTCAGAAGGATCAGCCTTACTGTGCCTCCAGCAGGACGAACGCTCCTGCACCCAGTGAGGGTGTGTGGCTGCCCCCCAGCAAACCTGCTAAGCATGTGCCTTCGAGAGCAATGTGCATTGCCCAATCTAATGCCCTCAAGGGCGTTCTAATTTTCACAGGGTGCCTTACGGGGGCTTGAAAGGGAAAATCCCACAATGATCTGTCCCTCACGGTATAGGATGTTTCACATCCGTGTCCCCGGGTCCTACGTGACAATCGCATCCCCAGTCATTGTGATAACCAAAACTGCCCTTCTGGACTTTTCCAAACACCAACTAGAAATAGTGTGTGGGTGTGAGTGCATGTGTGCGCACATGTAAAAGGGGTGCAATCACATCTCCCGTTCAGAATGGCTGGTACTGCTGGAGGGTTCAGATGATATTCCAAAGTCAAAATGGGGGCGGTGTAAGAGTGCTGCTCAGGTGCTGGCTCCTGTTCTCACTGCCCTGCCCCTCACTACATACAAGAGGGACATCCTCGGCCTTGGGAGGGGTCGGCTGAGTGGGGGCATCCCAAGTATATGCTCTCTAGGCCTGGCTCAGATGGTGCCTCCGTGCCCCCTAGAGTCTCCATCCTCCTTCCCCGACCTGGTGCACCTCCCTCCACCCTGATGAACATGGTGGGATCTGTTCAAGGGTGTTGGTGAGGATGTGAGGGAAACAGAACCCTTGTGCGTGGTGAGCAGGACCGTGAAATGGTACGGTCACTGTGGGAACCAGTACCGCAGTTCCTTAAAAAGTTAAAAGTAGGAATACAACAAAACACAGCAATTCCACCTCAAGGCATACACTCCAAAGAGTTGAAAGCAGGGACTGGAAGAGATTGTGGTACGCTCTTTCGTAGCATTATTCACAAGTGCTGAAAGGTGGAAGCGACCCAACCCAAGCGTCCACTGACAAATGAGTGCATAAATAAAACACTGTGCGTACACACAATGGAACATCACTCAGCTTTAAAATGCAAAGGAATTCTGGCATGCTACTTCGTGGATAAAACTTGAACACAGTGTGCTCAGTGAAATGTGCCAGTCACCAAAAGAGAAATACTGTACAATTCCAATCACCTTAGATGCCCAAAGTAGTCTAGTTATGAGATTCCAAGTAGACAGCTGGTTGCCAGAGCAGCTGGAGGGAAGTGGGAAGAGTTCGGGTCTGATGGCGGGGAGACGGGAGTTCTGTGGACGGATGGTGGTGACGGTCGTACAGTGCTTTGCCACTGAGCTGACACTTAAAAGTAGTTAACATGATAGGTTTATGCCATGTGTATTTGATCACCACTCAACTTTTTAAAAAATAAAATGAAATGTCGAATAGTAAAAAAAAAAAGTCAGAGTAAAAAAAAAGTATCAAGTAACAACCAACAAGTATGTGAGGGAGTAGAAACACTTTCAAACAGAGTAATTCAAATTCCAGGTCTCCGCCTGGTGTACCACACAGAGCCTTATGCTCCAGTGCGAGAGAGACCAGGGAGAATTTACATGGGGCCATCGGAGTCATGGTAAATCAACACAACAGACATTATGCAATCTTAAAAATTGTACTTCAAGACTGTGTAACCTCATGGAGAAATGTTGCTAATGTGATGTTTTGAGAAAACAGAAAAATACACAATTGCAAGGTAAAACGGAAGTGTAAAAAATTATGTGCGCATATAGGCAAAGGCTACAAGGGAAAAGGCAAAATAAAAGTAGTTCTTTCTTTAGAGCAGATTTATTGTGGGTTTTTTTCTGCTTTAAAATACACCTTTACATTGTTAGGATAATATCTATACAACAAATAAGAAGATACTAAATTCGAGTGGAGTAAAACAGAATTCCCTCCCAGGAAAGGAGTCGCTCCAAAGGTACAAGATCACAATACCCGATGGAAGAATCACTCTGTTTCCAGTCTCACTACAGTGGGCAGATGCAGACGGTTGGTGAGAAAGGACAGCGAAGGCTGTGTTGGGCTTGCCTGGCCACCCCACACCGTGTCCTCCTGTTTTGATCGCTCCAGTTACATCCCCAAGTGACACTTGGTCCTGGAGATCTTTGCGTTTATGACTTTTCCCCAAAAGCTGCAACTGCTTGAGGACAACCGATTTCAGCCACTTTTACAATGCCTAGCGAACACAGTGCTGGGTTACTACCTGAGTCTCTCGCTAGATACATGCTGATTAAAAAAAGCCAGCTGAGACCGACTCTGACTGCCCGCTATTACTTTTTGCTAATTAATGCATCGAATAATGCTGGTGTGTGAGTTACATCACAGAGACATGCACCAGAAAGCAAACCCACAGGAGTTCACAGGCAGGGCAAACATCGGTAAGGCCCGTGCACCAGGGCTTCACGTCTGGCACGTGAAGCCTCAGCTGGAGGGACAACAGAACCCCCTGTAAGTGTGGCTTGGTGTTGATGACATGCTTCGCTGTGTTGCGGTTCATCGTGTCCCTGGAAAGCCCAACACGTCCAGACGAGAGAAGCCTGTGGCTGCTGCCACTCTGGGCTCCGGCAGTGCAGCAGATTTCAAGGATTCCTCTGTGCTACCAAGGGGGAGCCTCCGGGCTCCCAATTTGCAATCAAGTCCTTGTTTCCCACATAGCCATCAGCTTCAGTAGATGGGGGAGTTAGCTGGGAAGCTTCATATCCCTTCCCTTACGGTGGGGAACACAGAACAAATACAGCATCAGTAAACTTCAGGTGTGAATTTCAACTGCTGTAAAGATAACATCCCTAAGATTTCCCTGCGCTCCCCAGCAGCGGCTGTAGAAACAGCCCTGTGGTTCCAAACACACAGACGGCGATGAAGATCCAAAGAAACACTCTGTCCACCACCATGGCCACGTATTTCCAGTCATCTTCTACCTGAAAGGCAAGCAGAAAGTCAAATCAACTTTAAAAATTCAAAACTATAGGAAATATGCTCTGTTTCATCAATAAGCTTCTTCCTTTTCAGAGAAGATGTTCCCAGAACTTCATAGACATGGCCAGATCTTCAGAGCAAATGCACAGAAGGCTTTTGTTTTGTCTGAGGAGGGCAGATACAGGCTACTCACTAGCGCCTCCTGCAGCCAACTGCAGAAAGTGCATATCTCAATAAGCCAGGATTCCATGGGTCTCAAAGGACTTCCCTGACCACAAGAAGCACTCCCAAGAAGCAGCTGCTCAGACAGTGCTGTTCTTGTCATTGGCACAAGTGGATACCTCACCCCTTGGCAGGTCTGGGAAGAGGTTTAAGGGCAAGGAGTGTAGGGCATGCAGCATGATGGAGGACCCCCTTATTAGGAACAGGCAGCCCTCTGGACCTCGAGGTCAAGCTGGCTATGGAGAGTTCACTGCATTTCCCACGTCCTTCCAGTCTTTGACCTCCTAATTTCTGGCACATGTGGCCCTAATTTCTGCGGAAGGCTCCCTGGTTATGTCTTGAGAGCCCTACCTGGTTGTGATTAAGTCAGCAGCAAGTCTCCCTCAGATTTTATGAAGGCGTCACCATGAAGGGGAGTTCTGGGCTCACTTGTCCTGTGATGCACCCCTCCCCTCACCTGAGTGACATGCAGTCACAGTGTCTTCCCCTGTACCAACAGGGCAGACTTGAGGCCTGGAGACATCCTTCCACTAGGAGACCCCGATGCTGCTAACTGCAGCATCAGGTCAAAAGCAGATGCCCGGCATGAATTTTCAGATGCCCTCAGCCAGTCATCCTTATGGTTTGGAAAGCTGGTGTGATTTTTCTGGAGCTCTCTCTTCCTCAAAGATGGAGAAGGTCCATGCTACTATGGTTACACTCTGGGCAGCAGGAGCAGAGTATGTAGATGCTAAAAATATCCCTGAGGCTCATTCAGCCAGCGCCTCCATCCCCCTGAGGTAGAACAGACAGGACTAGAGCCACAGAGGACTGGCTCCGCCTTCCTCCCACTGCCCTAGATTGCAAGCTGCTCCGCAGTCATTTCTCCTTCCCCTCTGGGGGCAGCTTTCCCACCTCCACCCCGTCTGCCACGGTTCCTTGTGCAGGAGCTCTTGGTTTTATTAACCAAGGTTGCCTTGAATGTTTATTTTAACCAGACTTCACTTGAGTGAACGTTGCTGGAGGTGAAGATTTGCTCTGGGGCTACCTGACCCCAGGTCAGCCCACCCACAAGGGCACAATAACAGACCTGGGTCTTAGAGTGATGCTGCCCGACCCTCTTGTGAACAGAACTTACTCTGAACATCTGACCACGTCTGTGAAGTGGCCCTAGGCCTGCTGCCAGTGGACAGGCTAGAGGAGACATGTGCTTACCTCCTTCGTTTCGTTTTGGTTCTTCATGTTTTCTGCTATGAATTGAACACTATTAATCACATCTTCGACTTCAGGTGAGTGCTCCGAATTTTCCGTCACCCACTGTAAAGGCTGATGACTTAGCCTTCTCTTGCTGGTCGCAAGCCGATGTGATTTATGGCAGTGGCAGCATTCTTTAAGGAGTCTGGGCTCTCTGTGATTACCCAACTTGACTTTGGTAGGCCTACTGGAAATGCTTTTGGGGTTTTTATCAGAACTGGTCTTCCTTGTCTTGTCCAGAGGCCTCCTCATCATCAGGATCTGGGGTAACCGCTGGAGGAAAACCGTCTTCACCCACTTGGGCATGGTGTGAGTTGTCGGGGTGCGATAGTGTATGTTCAACACAAACACAGTCACCACGATGGACAGTGTGACAAAGATCATGGTGAACAGTAGGTACTCACCCACCAGTGGGATCACGAGCGATGTGGATGGAATGGTTTCTGTGATGACCAGCAAAAACACAGTCAGAGAAAGCAGAACTGAAATGCAAAGTGTCACTTTTTCGCCACAGTCAGAAGGAAGGTAGAAGACCAACACGGTTAGGAATGAAATAAAGAGACAGGGGATAATCAGATTAATGGTGTAAAACATCGGCAACCTCCTAATGTAAAACGAATAGGTTATATCTGTGTATATCTCTTCACAACAGTTGTATTTTATGTCGTGCTTATAGCCTGAAGCATCAACAATTTCCCATTCACTGTTTTCCCAAAAATCATTCATGTCCACTTTAGATCCAATGATGAGGAGATCGATTTTAGCTTTGTCATAGGTCCAGGAACCAAATTTCAGGGAACAATTTTGATGATCAAAAGGGAAAAAAGTGATGTCCATAGGACAGGAACTCTTAAAAATGGCTGGTGGAGTCCAGGTAATGGTGCCATCGTATTTCAGAAGAGCTTTTGTCTTGCCTTCGACTTGGAAGTCGCCCACAGCACTGCAAGGGAAATCAGACACCATTAGTAACACCTTCTTCACCATGGGTCACATTGCACCAAAGGCAGCTTTGGAAAGAGACTGCTGCTGTCAGACTCCCGTACTTGTTATAGAGAACAATGTCGGGCTTCCAGATCTTATCTGCAGGAACTCGAAGAGTCTCAATGCCATCAAACTCCATTGGGTCCCAGCGCAATTTATAATCATTCCAGATCTAAAGGAGATAGAGGTCAGCTTTTAAAAACTCTCTTTATAAATTTCTGCCAGTGTTAGCTCTATATTTGTTTAGCAGGCTTTTTTTTAAAAGTTAAGTTCTTAATTGAAGAGTGCATTGAGTTTTACCAAAAGTTGGGAGATTAAATCCACGGGGAATAGGGTCATAGGTAGCTGAGGTGATTTTAGAAATATACAAATTACCTAATGCATATTAGATACTTATCTAATGATTATTCATTAGCTGGCCAAAGTCATAGGCACAACTTCCATGTTCCATGTGCTATATTCACATCGGAGTAGCAACTCATTTCTAATATTAAAAAGGCTGTTTGCAATGATGAGTTTGCAATGATGAGTTTGTTACAAAATCTAAGTAAAGATTAAGACCAAAAAAAAGGCAAGAAGAAAGGTAAAGGGTATCACATAAAACCAGCTGGTGGAACTCGAACTCACATGCTCTCTTGTTCAGCTGCTGATTTCTCCAGGCCTAGTTCAGCAGCATCAAAGAGAGCACACACCCCTGATCCTGAAGCTCAAGTTACAGAGGAAAATAGAACCTTCGAGAGCAGACACCAGAGAGGACAGAGTCTCTATGTCTCAGAGGGCTTTGTCACTAGGTATCTGCACCAGTAAAGCTTGCATCAAGCCAGCTGTTACCAAAGCTGAACTTCGAGCTTTGGAGAGAGATCGTGTTCTATGTTCTGTCATAAGCTGGAGTTGGAAAGAGGGGACATTAGAGGACTTTATCCATTGGGCATTGCCAGGCTGACACACGAATAACACAGGTCCAAGAGGACATGTGATGGAGACACATACGTGACGTAGCCACAGATTGGTTTCCATGATCTGGTTTACTTCATCCTGAGAAGAAGAAACAACATTTTTTAGCCCGAAATGCATTGCTAATAGAGGTGGATCACAAAGTGAGAATTACCACTGAAAGGAGCTGAACCTGAGTTATTCATGCTAACAGAGGGAGACAGAGAGGACTGAAAAGGCAACCTATAACATGCAGCCAGATATATGATATTCCACATCTGGCCTCAACCCTGTTGACTTTGAAAGAAAATGTGGCTTAAAGACTGTCTTTCAAATGTGATTTAAGCCTCATCACTTCTGTGAAGCCTTTCTGAGCACTGCAGCCCATAAGGCTTCCTGAGTCCAGGAAAGGAAAGAAGAAGAGAGTGTGGGAAGGAGGGAGGGGAAATGCCGCAGATGGTGATAGGTATCTGAACCTGGTTCATTGTTTTTCAGTCTTCTTTTCCATTTCCTGAAAACCTCCCTCCCTGAACACCACCACAGCCCTCCAGGCTCTGTGTCCTAGGCCCAGCTGCCCCTCGACATGTCAGCCTCAGCTCACCACGGAGTTTTCCAGCTGGAACCTGCCACTCCCCCACGGCACATCCCTACTCCCACCCAAGCCGCTGCTGATTGCTCCAATCATTCATTACACGAATATTCACTGAGTACCTACTATGTGCTCTATAAATGTTGTGACTACAGCGGTAAACAAGATGGAAGAAAACCCTTACCTTCATGTGTCTTGGCTGTTATTGGAGAGACAGAAAATCAACATAGATACATAATATAATTAAGATAGTGATAGGCCCTATGAAGAAAAATAAAGAGGGATGGAGTGTTGTGTGTGTGTGTAAACATACACATGCACGTGTGCACACACACACATCTATTTTAGACAGGATGAACGAAGAAGGCTTCTCTGAGGAAGTGGTTTAAGCAGGTACCTAAACGACCTGAAGACAGACAAGGAGTTATCATTGGAGAAAAGCACTGCAGGCTTATTATATTCCAAGTATAATGTGCTCATAACCAGCTACCAGCTCTCAGTGGGAAAGCTAATGAAGACACACCCAGAGCCTTCAGCAGCCTTACAACACAACAGCTGAGGTTTACTGATGGTGACCCAGTAGGTTCCCACAACTTACCAACCTTGTTTCCCAAGGCACGTGAGCATCCTCCAGAGTAAGCAAGCTCAACGTGGCTGCAAATGCTGCAGCCAGACCTCAGATGCCAGCCTGCTGTAGTTCACAGAGCTGCATGGCAGTCCTCCAGCTCCCCTGGAAAACTCTAACTGGAGACCTTGTCAAGCATCCTTCTACAAATGGGCTTGTGTCAGGTCATGGCAAGCCTTAGGATTTTAAAAGGTCAACTAAAGGAGTTACAGTCATGGTTGCCTATTGGTCAGGGAAAGCAAAGAAGTGGACTATCCATTAGCCAAGCAGTCCATGGTTGTACAATTACCCAAATCTAAGGTTTGTGCCCTCTGCTCATAGGCCACCTTGTGACCTACAGAGGTTGGCAGAGACCATGTCAATAAATCTATTGGCTGTCAGTCCAAAAATGGACTAGCTCTGCAGTCCAGAAAGGTCTCAGAGGTAACTGCCATAAGCATCTTCCAAAGACCACTTCCTCTCCATACATTAGTACAGAGAATTGCGATCAGGTGTTTATACTGCCCTGCTGTCATCCCTGTCTTCCCACCTACCCTTCCACAGGCTGGTGAAGCTTTGCAGATGTGGACAGCCTCAGAGGTGGGAGCCAACTTTATGTATCAGGACTTGGTCTTGCAAGCCCTGTTCCACATCCAGTTCAAGACCACACCAAGGCTATGGGCACTGTCATCACACAGTCCAGCCCGAGGAGGTCAGAGACCCACAATACCACTTCACAGTCCTGGGACCATTACCCGGAATCTTTCTTGGGAAAAGAAATTAGATGATACCCCACTTGCATTAAAGAATTGAGTTACAGTTTCAAATGAATTAGCTTTGAGAGCAGCAGAGAGTTCAGGTGTGCTCCATTTAACAAACCTTTGTCATTTTAGATATGTCAGGCCATCAAAAGCACTGGACAGGGGCTTTGTCCTAGATTCCTGTGGCTCAGGGTGGGCGGGCGGGGGGGACAGTAAACATGCTCCTACACTGAAAGATCATCCACCCAGGAAACTGTGCGGCCAAGGTCATTCTGTACAGCAGCAAACAAACCTCCATGTAGAAATCTCTGGTGCTGTAAGGCCAACCTGGAGGCTGATACAGCAACAGAGGGCCTAGAACCTTCTAGAAGGGAGTTGGTGATTGTGCAATCTGGCTGTACTGTATCACAGAGCCTTCCCTGGAGCTCACCATGGCTCAGTGACAATAATGAATATGGTCTACCAGGACTTCTGGTGCCTCACATGACAACAGATAGCTTTCAACACATCCATAATAATGGCTACATTAATATGTGACAGAGTAGGCTGAAGTCTTATTTTTGAAAAGAAAAAAATTACTAAAGACAAAGAAGCACAGTATATAATGGTAGAAGGATTAGTCCACCAAGAAGAATTGATGATCCTAACTGTACACACATCAAACCATAGGGTCTCAAAATACATGAAATGAAAACTGATAGAGCTGAAAGAAGAAACAAATCCCCAGTTATAGCTGGAGACTTCAATCCCCGCTCCCAGCAACCACTAGAACTACTAGACAGAAAATCAGCAAAAATGTAGATGTGAAAACATAATCAACCATAAGATTTAATTGGCATATATAGAACACTCTACTCAAAAGAACATTTTTACCTATCATGTGCCATAATACAGCCCTCAACAAATGTAAAATAATTGAAATCATGCAGTGTGTGTTCCGACCATAATGGAATCAAACTAAAAAACAATAACAATCACATCTTGGCCTTTTGGCTAAGATCAAGTATAGAAATCAGTAGCAAAAAGACATAGGAAAAATCTCTAAACCCATATAAATTAAACAACTCACTTTTAAATAATCCATGGATCAAAGAGGATGTCTCAAAGGAAATTTTTTAAAAATACATTAAAATGAATAAAAATAAAAACACAACATATCAAAATATAAGTGAAATAACTAAAAACAATACTGAGAAGAAAATTAAAAGCATTAGCCCTGGCTGGTGTGACTCAGTGGACTGAGCAACAGCCTGTGAACCAAGAGGCTACCAGTTCTATTCCCAGTGAGGGCACATGCCTGGGTTACAGGCCAGGTCCCCAGGTGAGGGCATGCAAGAGGCAACTGATTGACGTATCTCTCACACATTGATGTTTGTTTTCCTCTCTTTCTTCGCACAAAATAAACCCAAGGCAAGCATAAGGAAGGATAAAATAAAGATAAGAGCAGAAATCAATAAAATTAAAATGCAAAACAATAGAGAAAATCAATGAAACAAAAATCTGATTCTTTGCAGAGAAAAACAAAATTGATAAACATCTAGCAAGACTGACAAAAATAGAAAGAGAGAAGACACAAATCACCAATATTAGGAATAAACTAGGAGGTACCACTACAGATCTTGTAGCCATTAAAAAGAATAGAGAATACACTCCTAAACATAATTTTATCATACATTCTCAAAAGAAAGACCAATTCCTCAAAAGCCACAAACTATCCAAATTCAAAGAAGATGAAATAGACAATCTGAATAGCCTATCGCTATAAAGGAATGAATTTATAGCTTACAAGCTCCTGGAAAAGAAACCTGCAGTCCCAGTGGGTTTCCCTGGAGAATTCTACCAAATATATAAAAAAGAATTAATACCTTAGACCATGAGGCAACACCGAGGGAGGAAACCACATGCTAAGGATGGTGAAATGGAAAGATAGGAAGGACCCTGGTCAGTGGCACCATGTATGGTTTATGCTTTAGCATCACAGGCCATGTGACTGACACCCCTGCCGCTGTGCAGTGCACGACCAGGCAACCGCTGACACCACAAAGCCACCTGGTGCTAATCTCCTGGACTGTTAATCTTTAGATTCCTGTTACATAAGAAAGAAATAGACTTGTTTTACTGGAGTTGTGGTTTTTTGTTACATCTCTGATAGCAGCCAAATGCAAAGGTCAAAATCTCTGTTCAGCAGTCCCCCACCCACCATCTTCAGAACAATGTCCTGAGAGGGCCCATCGACCAGGGATTTGAAGTGATGCTATAGACTGAGGTGGCCCGCCTCACAGGCTTTAGGTGAAACTCAGTTCATCTTTCCATTCATAACAGCCCCATCCACACAAACATGGCCTCCAGCCCAACAGGTGACCTGCACTAAGCTATTGGGTGGGGGGCACGGGAAGTAGGGGAGAGGGATCAGGATTGGTGCTAAATAACAATTTATTAAAGGAATGAGTGCGTCCATCCAGGTCAAAGTTGACATCATTTTTCTTTCTTTCTTGTAAACCAGTAACCCACACTTCCAAGCTGGGCCAGAAGATAAAGGACCAAGCCACGGTCAGCCCAGTCCACAGGGAAGCGTGGATTAGAGGAACATGGTGGGCCCTGACTTCCCATCTGTGATTACAGTCTTTCCCCCGTCATGCCTAGAGAGACACCACTGTCCCACCCAGGACAAAGTGTATGAGGAAGCGGGCCTCCTGCCCCATCCACAGGCCTGCACTGATAGGATGAAAGCGCTCCCTCCTCCTGTGCACTGCTGTCTCAAGAACTCTCCCTAGCACCCCTCTCTGGAGATGCTTCCAGCTTTCCTTCCTTCCTGAGCCTGCCTATTCCTGGAATTTGGTACAAATCCTGAGCCTCAAACCAGATCTACCTGCTCCCATGCCTTGGGGCCCAAAAGCCTCCTCTATGTTAGAGTATTAAGTCCCAATACCTCCTTTCCCAGCAAGTAGGGCATGAAGATTAAATAAAAGAAAGCACTCTAGTCCTATTTGCCCTTGAACATGGTAGCAATAAGTTAAAATAAGAACTCCAAACTCCCATCTGTTTTTCCAGATCTGGGTGGAACACTATAAGAAAGATGATTCTTTTCTTTCTTATGTAACATGGAAGTCTTAAAATAATTTTTTATGTAGTAAAGACAGCATGAGTTTTGGTGTTAAACAGGGCTGATTCAAATCACAGTTCCACCATCTGTAATTGTGTGACCTTGGGGAAAAGCTGCTTAACTGAGCTTCTGGCTCCTCTGTTGTGAAATGCAGCAGAAAACCACAAGTGCAGGCACAGCACCTGGTGCATAATGGGGCACAATGATGTCAGCTCCCATTGTGTTCTCCCTTCAACTCCCCCTTCGCCGCCTTGTCTCATCAGCTGGTTCTGAAAGCATCAGTGGGAAAGTGTCTCCCTTCCAATGGGATGGCTTTGAAAGGCCAGCAGCCGTGTGGATTTGTGTCTGTTCATATGTTTCCAATCCCCGTAGCTACCATGTGCAATAAGAGGAACAATGTTTGGGACTGCTCTGATCTCTCAGAGTCAGGACTCCTTGAGGTACGTGTGGTGAACGTGAGGCACTTACCACATTGGCCAGTTGTGTGATGGCCACTTCAAAATACACCGTGATGGGATCCGAAACATTTTCTACAGGCCTGATGAACTGGTTGTAACGAGAAAACAGTTTGTGGAAGAGTCTCTCCTCAGACGCACAGCCTGCACCGTCTGTGTGGCCAGACAGAGGGGAGAATTAGGGAAGCAGAGAGGGGGCTGACCAGTGGGCAGTTTCCAGCGGCTTCCACACTGGGCCATATGGCCACTGGGGAGTCCAGGATAAAAGCCGCAGCACTGACGTCTCAGGACTAGCGTGATATCAAATCGAAGAGTGTTAGTAAAAGCGCTTTGAGAAGGCTGAGGCACACAGAGGTAAAGAGACACTAGCTCCAACGTTTGCTCATGTCACAGAATGTAACTCACCATCTTATTCACCCAGTAATTACGGTAAAGGAACGCCCTGCCCTTTCTTGTCAAAACACTGATCTGACTGGCCTGTCTCTTGGCCTAGTGAGGTGTTTGGCTGGGGAGCCTTCACAAGCAAACTGAAATAAGAAGGAACTTTATTAAGGTCTTAACAAGCCGCATTCCTTTTAAAAATCAACTTTGAATTCCATTATTTTGGAAATTTGTGAGAGTGCAAGGCTTTTAAGGCAAAATTACTTAAATTGTTTTTTAAAGAATTCAAAATTGTTCTTAAATAATAGTATATTCACTTCCTTAATTTTAGACAGTAGCTTGACGCCTATCTCTCTGTATTTTTCTAAGAATGCATTAAAAGTAGGTTACTTGCCTTCATTTGGCATAATTCATTTCATTAATAACCCCCTCTAGGTCTTCCCTTATAGAATTCAAATTTGACACCTGGAATATTATTCTACCGATTTCCCAAGGGGATTTATATCCTGAAAAAAATTAAAGAAAGAAACTGAAAATCTCATTAGATGAAAATGAACAAAAGGACAGGTGTTATATTATTAAATAAAAAATATTGTTTGACAAATGCATTTGGAAACACTGACATTTCATCAAGAAAGAACAATTTTAAATGTAAAACATCATTCTTGCCATCATAATCAGTAATGGTAGAAATATTTCTACATAAAGCAGGCAATTAAAAAATCCTCCCCATTAGCCATCTCCCTCCACTTTGAGACTTTTTATCCCGAGACATTTTTTTGAGACATGTTTTTCCTTTGAGACATGTTAGAGAAACCCTCCGTGAGCCCCCGCAAAGCTGACAGCACGTGGAAATGTGGTTTTGCTCAGGCAGAGCGCAAATCTCAACTTTTAACATGATGGATCTTACTCTCAGGGCACATTTCAGCATAGTGATGTATGACATGTTTCCCAAAACAAAGATGATTAACTACAAACTGGAAAAGTTCATACTTTGAGTAATAGTATCAGCTAACAAATCAGTTTTGAAGAAAAATATTAAATACAAATACAAGTGAATAAGTTGAATTTATCCATGGCAGAGGTGGGTAGAAAACTGCATCATTATTATTACCATATTTTAATTGGGAAAATAATATAAAATAGGGTTAGCACTATTTTATTGTCCTCCCTATCCCACCTCCTCAAATCCCTTCTTACACATTAAGCCCAGCCAATACAAAATAGATTAACAGCTGTAACAATAGTAATTCCCGTGCAGACATTCTGCATATTTACCCTTAGAATGTCTCATCTCTCTGCCTCATCAAGCACAACTAGAAAAGAAGGGTAAATATATGTAACTCAAAAGGGATGAGGAGATAAAGCAGAAACAAAACCTACCTTTAAAGAAAGGTATGAATACACACAACCAGAGGCACACACCCAAGCGAAGGCATCCCAGACCCTTGCTAGTCAGCATGACTAAAACACACTCTCACTGCTTTTTCTAGTCAAAGGTCTGTGAAACACAGAGAGCTAGCAGACAGCCCCACGCACCGGACCTTTACATCTTCAGAGTCCCACATAATCCATGCGAGTCTTCTGCAAAATAAAAACATTCACAGGCATAACAAGGTGGTTCTCAGTATCAGAGACCGAGGCCAAGGAAACGGACAAATAGAAAGGACTCAGTCTGCTGTCAGATGAGTCATCACATTTCCTGTCATCCTAGATCTCTTTTCATGCAAGAACAGTGAAGAGGAGCAGTGAGGGAGGGCGAGGCAGGCAGGACGAGGGAGGACATAAAACATCGCCCTGGCTCAGTGGATCTTTCCGTAGCGCACTCTCAACCCTAATCCTGAGGGGAATACACACACATTTCCTGGGCTCCAGCGACAGGTGCAGTGTGTGCTGGGCCCCAAACACTGTATTCCGATTCACTGCGCTCTCTAGTTAATCAAGGCTTAACCCTGTTAGAAAACTTTCTAAAACATGAGTTACATTTCTGCCTTAATAAGAGTAGCTTATAGAATTAATTTGGTTTTGTCTGACTGCAGGGCTTCTAGTTTAGTGAGCACCAACCGGGATCCAGGACTAGAGATTAGATGTCTGAGAAATGATACTGAATGCAGGGTGCCAGCTGGATAATTCTGTTTGTTTAAACACCCTTGTCATCACACACACACACACACACACACACACACACACACAGCCATTAGTAAGAAGGAAATCCTGCTATTTGAGAAAATATGGGTGAAGCCCTGGCTGGTGTCACTCAGTGGATTGAGTTCCCGCCTGTGAACCAAAGGGTCGCCAGTTCAATCCCCAGTCAGGGCATGTGCCTGGGTCTCGGGCCAGGTCCCCAGTAGTGTGTGCCTGAGAGGCAACCACACATTGATGTTTCTCTCCCTCTCTTTCTCCTTCCCTCCCCCGTCTCTAAAAATAAATAAATAAAATCTTAAAAAAATAAAAATAAAATAATAAAAAGGTAAAAATGAATTACATTTAAAAAAGAAAATATGGCTGAAACTAGAGAACTTTATACTATGTGAAATAAACAAGACAGAGAAAAACAAACATTGTGTGGTCTCACTTATAGGTGGAATCTAAAACAGCCAAGCTCAGAGAAGCAGAGAACGGTTGCTCAGAGCTGGGGGACGGGAATAATGGGGAGATGTTGGTGAGAGAGTATAACTTCCGCTCACCAGATGAACACGTTCTGGTGATCGTTATAACGTACAGTACGATGACTACTGTACACTTGAAATTTGCTGAGAGAATAGATCTTAAGTGTTTCCACCGCATACACATACAGAGAGATGACAACTAAGTGAGGTGATAGATCTATTAATTAGCCACAATGTAGATATATATCAAATCATCACGTTATACACCTTAAATATATGCAATTTTATTTGTCAGTTATACCTCCGTAAAGCTGGGGGAAGACAAAAGGAGTTAGCCCTGAGGATGACCCTCGGGCCCTCCCATCCAAACAATCTGTGGCATTGTCACAGCTACAGCATCGTGTGCCATCGTACAGAGCTCAGACTAATGACTTCCCTCAAAATGCTGTTAGCCTCATGCCTCTCGAGGAAACGAAAAAGGAACCAGCATTTTTTCAGCAGCACATTTAGGTCAGGCACGGGGCTGTGTGACTCAGCTGTGTCACCCTCAGGTACTCAAGTTCTCTTCTCAGCAGATGAGCCTTCGTCCTTGGCCAAAGTATCCTGTGGAGTGTCCAGAGAACCTAAGGTGATAAAGAGGAAAATTCTGGACAACACTTTACCATGGGGGTTAAAATGCCACCTCACACTCCCAAATCGGCGATGCCTCACTAGTTTTTAGAATAAAACCCAAATCAAGTTGGCCATTTTCCAAATCACCAACACCACCCTCAACCATTTCTATGCTCAGGCTTCAGTTTCTCTGTTCTTCATACTTTCTAATAGACGTATGCAGCCATCTTGCAAGAAAGCTGTTGTTTCTTATCTCTGTTTTGTCAGAATTCCCTCTCTATAGCTATCATTTGTCAGCTTAAAGAATGAATGACTCTAGAGGAGGTATCTTCTGGAATGTGCCCCAAATCAGCCCTTACTTTTGTCAATGTGAGAAACACCCAAACCTGTAAGAACTTTTCTATGAGTTTATTGGAGTCAAACTGACAACAATTTCCAGGGAGCGAAACCTCACCAGATGGAGGAAACGCTCTGGAGAATGGCAGTTGTGCACCCTGCTTCACACGTCACAGTCAGAGAGGGGACGCAAGTGAGTTACACGAAATACACTGGTGATAGGTTAGGGGTGCAGGAGAAAGCAAAGCAGGCAAACTTCTAGGACTGGATAAAAACGAGTATGATGGGCACAGGCTTCTTTTACATAAGTGGGCACAGGATAGTTAACAGTCAGCAAATAACTCAGTAACAACGAGGGGATTTGTGTTCTCCCTCTGGTGCGGTATCTGTGCTTTGAGGGGTCCAGAAAAGGGAAATGACTTTGACATTCCAAAGGCATGTTATTGTAGATATAAAAAGATAATAGACAGGCTTCATTAAGGTAAAAATCAACTTTTGTCAGGGAAGAGTCTAGCCTAGGATATAACTACTTGCCATAAACTGCTTTTAGTTAGTAAGTTTTAATTTTAGACCATCCTCTGTGGTTACTGTAGGTCTCTGAGTTAATAAGGCCGCCACACAGGCCTCCCCCGAGCTTGTCAGGTTCGGCATGTGACCCCGTTTCCTGCACGCTGTCTCCTAGGAACCTGCTAACTCTCCCCGGAGAGCCGAGGTGCAGAGCATGGGGGCAGGTGGACTCTATGAGCGGAGTTCACAGAGCAGCTTCACTGCAGGCGAAGGACACAGAGGAAAGAATATGGACTTTTGTGTCAGACGGACCTGGATTTGAATTCTGGTCCTGATACGCACTTGGGGGACATTGGATAAGTTGCTTGAGCTCCCTTGCCTTCTCCTTATCAGAAAAATGTGATTAAATTCAATAACATAAATCATTTCATCTCTCCCTGCCCACTTTTCACTCACTCCCTTGCCACTCTGAATAGGTAACACAAGCAGCTCTCAGGACCTGAACTTGTAGGAAGCATATATTTTAAATGCTAGTAAAAAAAATACATTCTCTCATTCAATTAAAACATTTAAACTACCCCTTCATCATCAGAAAGAATGCTTGAGTTTTATAATTGAATTATAGGTTTATATCCTGCTTTAAATCTTTTTTGAAAATTGCAGAGATAGAAATTAAAACCAAGTATACAGAAAAATAATCACACTTTCAGAAAATGTTAATTCAAGAAACAAAAGAGTTAGGACTCCTTTTCCTGATATTGCTGGATAATTTCATGTTCCTATTCTGGTGATTAGTTTTTCAGGGTGTTGTTGAACCAGCTGAGACTTACTGTGACTCTTGGTTTATGGAGGCAGGAAGGTTGACGGAATATGAGGGGTTAATCAACATCGATTTCTCCTTCCCCTTCTCTACCCCTCCCACCACACCCCTCACCCCATGCTTTTGACCTCCTCATTCCTCTTTGCCAGTTCCAAAAGGATCTTAATTTTTTTCCAAGGCCATGAATCCGATGAAAACCATGGGTCTGATGCCTCTCCCCAGGCCCATATGCATGTCAAACAAAACTTGGCCTATGATGCCTGGGCATTCCCAGACCCGTGGAAGGTAGCCCTGGGTGGAAAGGAACCTCACCTGGCTCCTTAGATTTCCCAGCACCTGTCCACAGTCACCCCTCACCATCCCTTTTTAGAATAACACACTCTAAAGACCTACCATGTCCGGAAATGGATAGGCTTCAGAGAATAAATGTTGGGTCCCTTTCTTGTTTTTGTTCATAGAGGTTAATTTCCATTTGGAGGTTTTCTAAAGGAAAAAAGTGATGCTGTTTGATGTGAAACTTCTTGTCATTAATATTATTTCAGGCTCCCTCCTCCCTCCCCACCCCTTGCTCAATCACATCCTCACTCCACTCTAAAAATAAGAGAGACTATTTGCTGTGGTTACATAAAATGGTTCCTATTTGAAGTTTGAGGGATTTGGGCATAAAAACTGCATGAATGAACATTTCGTTGACCTTTTTCCAACTGTCAGTTCTCTTTAAACTCAAATAAGAATACTCTTTAGTTGTCCCTCAAGAAATGTAAAGGAAATAACCCTTTAAACATGTATTATTTATAAATCCACTGCAGCAAAAACATCATCAATAATTCAACGATCCCATATGCTTGGCCTGTTTTTTTAAGCCTCTGTCATTAAAACTCTCACATGTTCAATATCCCTAGTCAGTAGTACTCCTCACCCACCCCCGTTGGCATTTCCCATGCAGGAAAAATATAATAGCAGCAGGGTAAGCATTCAAATTAAACACCAATTTTATACCACAAAGAAACATTTAATCAATAGCTAAAGGCTAAAATTAACCCTAGAGTGCCTACACTTTGTCCACCTAAATTTTAAGGAACAGGGAAAGCCTTAGAACCTGGGGTAAAGCAGTAAAAGACAGTGAAAACCATGTTGAAATGTTCAGACATGGAATAATAATTAGAGCTATCTCTCAGCATTTCCTGACCTGAACTCTAACCCTAACCCTAACCTTAACCACGAAAAGCCCTTTACATCCTCTCTTCCTCGCCTCACAGCAACCCCAGGATGTGAGACTCAGTTTGTAAGTGACAACGCTGGCATTCTGGCAAGGTAAGTAACTTGCTCTGAGATTCAGATCCATTGGAGCTGTTAAACGGCTGAGTTAGGATTCCAGACTAGGTCTGTCTGAATCTAAAGTCAATGCTTTAACCTTAAAGCTATACTCAAGTGCTTTTAGACCCATGAATATTTTATAAGTTCAATATATTTTTAGAGGCTGTTATCGAAATGGGCCACGGTGAGTACTGACTTTGTTGTCATTTGCCATGGACCCCTCATAGGAGCTGAGGAAACCAAGACTCATCTGTAAAGGGAGTTGAAATGGTGGATGGAATGGCAGACAGAAGTGAAAATCCAGGAGATCATCCCCCTCAAGGACCGGTCAACAGCAGGCCAGCTCGCAGCTCTGGGATTACAACCACACCCATATCTTCGGGGGCGCCGGTGCCGGCTGTGCCCTGAATGTGGCCAGGCTAAGTACCGGTGAAGGGCACGGTGGGCCACGCTCTTCCAGCCAGAGTGGTTCATACACAGACTTTGGAAATTCTGTAACTCTTCTCCAGCTTCCTCACTTCACTAAATGAGCAGTAATTACCCCTGGGTCCATCAAGGTGGAAAGGAAGGTGCTTAGATGATCAATACCCTGAAAGGAAGTATCAACTCAAGGTTGCCATTTCCTAAGACCCAGTGCCTATTATAATAAAATGTTTTCCACTACAGTAGACCCAGCTGTATGATTGTAAATGGGAATGATAATACCAGTCTCTATTCGTTTCTTAAGGTTGCCATCAAAATGTAGCCCAAACTCTGTGGCTTAAAACAATAGAGAGTTATTGTTTTTCAATGTTCTCCAGGCTGGAAATCCAACATCAAGCTGTCAGCAGGGCCTTACGCCCTCTGAAGGCTCTGGGGGAGGATCCTGCCTTGCCTCTTCCAGCTTCCGGGAGTCCCTTGGTTCCTGGCAGCATTGCTCCGGTCTCTGCCTCCGTCACCCATTACTCAGCCTTCTTCTCCCTGCCTGGCCTCCGCTTCTTTTGCTTCTTAGAAGGAAGCTGGTCATTTAACTTAGGTCCTACTGGGCCATGCAGGATGACGTTCTCTTAAGATCTTTAACTGAATTACATCTTCAGAGACCCTTTCCAAAGGAGGAAACAGCCACTTGTATCAAGGGTTGGAACAGGACATATTTTGGGAAGGTCACCTTCAACACACGCCAGCATCTCACAGGGTTGTAGTCAGGATTTAATTAGATAATGTGTAAAATAGCTACAGAATTGCTGTGGGGGCAATGTGCATTGATGTTCTTCCAGGGAACAGCGTTTCAGCGATACAACACTTTGGAGACCAGTGAGGAGGCCCCGAAAGCATGACCATTTTTACATAAAATGATACAGATTTCTTGTTCTTTCAAAGAAGAAAGGCTGAAAAGTCTTTTTTATGATTATTCCTGATCAGTAGTTCTCAAATGTTAGTGTGTGCATAAGAATCAAGGGCGGAGTCAGTCTTAAAAGATCAGATTCCAGGCCCCATCCTCTGAAACTCTGATTCAGTAGGTCTGGGTGAGACCTGGAAAACTGCATTTTAAAAAGTTCCCAGGGAGATCCTGATACAGGCGGTCAGCACATCGCATCGGAAGAGGAGCTCCTCCAGAGGGCTGCAGGGAGGTCCCCACACAGGCCGTCCGCAGGGAGCTTCCGTGACATTACAGAGCTAGACATTTCTGGGACACAACCTGTCTCCACAGAGTTGTGTGTCACAGACCAAGTGCTCGGCAGATTCTGAAGTTGCCATACAGGCACCGTGTTTCATCTGAAAAGGCTAGTTCAACATTGGTGGTTACGAAGTCCTACTATGTTCTGGGCACAGTGATCAGTGTTGAAATATAGTTATAGAAAATGTACACATTTATTTATGTATTTTAATAATTTTTTAGAGAGAGAGAGGAAGGGAGAGAGAGAGAAATATTGATTTGTTGTTCCACTTATTGATGCATTTGTTGGTTGCTTCTTGTATGTACCCTGAGCAGAGATCGAACCCACAACCTTGGCATATTGGGGCAATCCTCTAACCCACTGAGCTACCCAGCTAGGGCCCATGATTATTTTTCAAGAACTCATGGAACATTTGCAAAAAGTGACCTCTTGTTAAGACCCCAAAAAGTCTCAATAAGTAACACAGACTTTATACCATACAGAACATTCTCTGTTCACAAAGAAGAAAAATCAAAGATCAGTTCCAAGATATTGATGCCCCCAAATTCCCTTTCTTGCTAGTCTTAAATGTTACCTGAGCCTTATATTTTTAAGGGGTGGTGAGGTAAAGATAATAATGGCTAGAACTCATGTCGGTTAAGTTCCACCCGTCCAAGTATAGCTGAGATCCAATTAATCGGGAAGTCCTGATCATGCCAGCTGTGACCCTCACAGGCAGCCCCCTCCCAAAGCTGCCCTGTTATTCAGGCTGCTGTTAATGCCCCTGTGGGACCTTGACTGTCCTGGGCTTTCCTGCTACTTGGCTGTGCAGGGCTGTCCTCCCAACACCAAACCTGCCCCAAGGTCAAAGGTAGTGGGAGAGGGATGAGGAGTGGGGGAGAGAGGAGGATCTGGGCAGAGGGATGCCAAAAAATAACTCCCTCCGCCCAAGAGCCTTACCCAGACTTTCACAAACCTGCCTACAGGGGCGCCCACTAAGCACTGAGTTTTCTGGAGTCTGGGCACCAGAAAACTTCCTTCTTCCCCACACCATAAAGGCAGAGGCCTGAATGCCTATCTGTGGGGCACAGGGACAGTGCCAGGAAATTCCCAATGTCCAGAAGCAACAGCTCCGAGGGTACTGGAAGGAGTGAAGAGGGAGGAGTGGAACACCCCGCACAGAGGACACGGAAATCCACTCAATACGCCATTGCTCATAAATGAAGTCAGCCGGGGAAGGGAAAGGACACCAAACTTGTGGAAAAGGAAGTGTACGGTTCCCCAAAACAAACAAACAAGGAAAGGTAAAAAATAAGCACACACAGAATGAAACTATTTAAAAACTATAGCATATCCTTCAACTGGCTTCCATCTTTTTATATCTTAGAGTGGCGGCCTTCTTGAACCTTGAATTTTATCATTTAATTCAGCCACTATCTTGAGACATTAAATCATAGAAAAGTTATAACATTGCTTGAGAAAATATTTAAAATAAGTCTTTTGGGGACATGTGAAAGTTCCATTCAGATTGTAGGACTACTTATTGCTTTGTGTAGTCTAAAATTTTATTGTCAAAACTTTGAAAATATACAGAGGTGGCATTTCTCTAGAGAATTCCTCCAAACACCTGAGTGTTTTGAATTTGGTTAGTTTTGAAAAGCTTTACTTGATAAATAAATCACATATCAATATTTTTAATATGGAAAAATGAGCTCCTTTCAAGTTCTTATAAAGAAATTATTGCTAATATTTGAAGGAACACTATCTCTTGCTAAAGGAAAATATTTTTTGCCACCAAAGGACTGCAATTCCAAACTTGCTAACATGGGTTGAACATGCTATTTGAATGCTTGTGATTTTATTGTATTCATTTATAGACTGATCGATGCAGGGGATGTGTGAACCTATAATGTCAACTCTGTATCTTTTTTAAGGTATCTTCACCTAATCGAATTTATTAAAGAAAAATTTCACCAAGCCTCTAAAATATTAATTTGCCTGCAATATGACCCTGATGCTGCAAGAGCCTCAAACTATCCCAGAGTTCCTTGAGAACTGTGCTCCCTCTTATAATGACCAATTGCAAAGAAGAATGACAGTCTGTAGGGTGAGTCAACCAGTGGCCCAAACTCAGAATCTTGCTTTATTTGGTGTACCTACTTCCTTATGTCATGTATTTAGCTAATTCAATTTTTGCTCAGGAAAGCTCACTGTTTGTTTTGTTTTGTTTTGTTTTGTGTGATTGTAGTTCTCAGCTATAGTTTTCTTCATCATTGGTGGTATTTCAATTTGACAGATTCAAAGAAAGAGTTTCCAAAAAGCAAACTTCATATCTCCCATAAAATTAAATATTTAATGTGCCCTGACAAAGTGATATTGTGTATATTGTTTTGATGAAGTTATATGTCAATCTTGTGCTTACTTTCTCGCTCCACAGAAGAGAAATTTGTGTTTGTATAATAGTTTTTTCAGAATGTTTTACCTGTGTATGATGCACTGTGTTGCAATGAAAGGGAACTATAATATCACCAAATAAATTAACCAGCAAACTTAGTTAGAAAGTACAGATATTTCTCAAGCCAAAATTTTATTTTCTCCTCAAAACACTCTTACACACTTTCACCAGGCTGGTAAGAGAAAATTGTGGCAATGTATTCATTCCTAGGACTGGAGTGGCAAATTACCATACGGTAAGTGGCTTAGAACAACAGGGATTTGTTCTCTCACAGTTCTGGGGGCAGGAGGTCTGAAATCAGCACATCTGAAGGGCTGGCCCCTGGTAGGGGAGCTGAGGGAGGATCTCTTCCAGGCCTCTCTTCTGGCTTCTAGTGGCTGTCAGCAATCTTTGGTATTCTTAGATTTGTGGCAGCATAACCCCATTCTCTGCCTCTGTCTTCACACGACCTGTCTCCCTCTGTCTCTCTGTGTTCAAATCTCCCTCTTCTTTCTCTTATAAAAACACCAGTTGTTTGATTTAGAGCCCACCTTAAATCTTGGATGCTTAATACATGTGTAACTAGAATCCTCACACTATGTTGAGGGCTGGGGAGAGAAAGACAAAAAATATTTAAAGAAATACTTCATAAAGTTTTTCCAAATTTAATTAAAAATATAAATTCAGAAATTCAAGTATAAGAAATACTAAACACAAGAAACATGAAGAAAAACATACTAAAATACAACAAAGTAACATTGCTTAAAAACACTGATGAAAAAGGAAGTCTTCATACAAAGGGAAAAAGGGCATTATGCAGAACGCAACCAAGCAAGATTAATGGCAGACTTCTTGTCAAAAATAATGTAAGCCAGAAGACAATGGAGCAGTATCTTTAAAGAAAAAAAAAAAGCTATTCACATAGAATTTTATTCCCACCAAAAATATGTTTCACAAGCAAAGAGGAAATAAATATTTCTGCAGACACATAAAAGCAGGAAAACAGTCATCACCAGCAAACCTATGCTACAATAAATTTTAAAGAATGTTATTTAAGCAAAAGGAAAATAGTACCTGATAGAAATAAAATCCACACAAACAAACAATTTGATAAATGGTAAATATGTGGGTAAATAGAAGTGATATTTTTCTTTAAAAAAAACTCTGTAAAAGATAGAGCTTCTGGTCAATACGGAGGCATAAGGTAGATATACCTCACCTCATTGCACAACCATAAGAACTAACTTAAAAGTGAGAAATACCCAGAAATGCCAGAAAATCTCCCAGAAAAACACCCAGAACTGTATGGAAGCCTGACAATCAAGGATGTAAAGAAACTATACTCAGAGGGGCAGGAGGGGTAGACAGGACTCAGAGTGGTGGCAGCAAGCTGGGGACAGAGAGGGGAGAAGCTGTGAGGTGGTGGCAGCTGGCTGAGAGGGCAGCCCCACATTCACATGTGGTGGATAAAAATCAGGGGGACACTTTGTGAGCAAACAAGCCTAGGCCAGACTGTGCAGCCCAGGGCTCCGGTGCTGGGAAAAGTAAAGCCTCATAACCTCTGGCTATAAACCCACTGGGTGTTGGGGCAGTGGAAGAAATTGCAGGTGCATATGCAAAGCCTCTCACCCTGGGAACCACAACCAGGACTCAGCTGGAGGGGTGCCAGTTGCATATAAGAAGTGGGTGAAGTGATTGGAAATGGGGTGAGGGCAAGGCAAGCCCCCAGAAGTCAGCTAGCAGCATTGGCTCCTCTTGGACACCTCCCCCACACATGGAGCCATGGTTGCCCCGTCCTGGGAAATACCCAAGTCACTGCCCCATACAACTTAACAGGTGTGCTAAAAGGGAATCAAAGCAGCTCTACCTAGTACACGGATACAGGGAGGCTGCCAAAATCAGGAGACAAAGAAATATGGCCCAAATGAAGGAATAGAACAGAACCCCAGAAAAAGAACTAAGTGATGTGGAGATAGCCAACCTATCAGATGCAGAGTTCAAAACACTGGTGGTCAGAATGCTCAAAGATCTCATCGAATATGGCAAAAGCATAATGGGAGAAATGAAGGCTCTTCTAAGGGAAATAAAGGAAATCCACAGGAAATGAACAGTGAAGGGAAGGAAGCCAGGATTCAAATCAATGATTTGGAACATAAGGGAGAAATTAACATTCAATCAGAATAAAATGAAGAAACAAGAATTCAAAAAAAGCAAGGAGAGTTTAAGAAGACTTTGAGACATCTCCAAAAGGATCAACAATTGAATCATAGGGACACCAGAAGAAGAGGAAGAGCAAGAAATTGAAAATTTATTTGAAAAATAATGAAAGAATATTTCCCTAATTTGGCAAAGGAAATAGACATACAAGTTCAGGAAGCACAGAGAATCCCAAACAAGTTGGACCCAAAGAGGTCCACACCAAGGCACATCATAATTAAAATGCCAAAAATTAAAGATAAAGAGAGAATCTTAAAAGCACCAAGAGAAAGTCAGAGAGTTACCTATAAAGCAGTTCCTATAAGACTATCAGCTGATTTTTCAAAAGAAATATTGCAGGCAAGAAGGGACCAGCAAGAACTATAGAAGGTGATGAAAAGCAAGGACCTACAACCCAGATTACTCTATCCAGCAAAGCTATCAGTTAGAATTGAACAACAGAAAAAGGGCTTCCCAGACAAGGTAAAGTTAAAGCAGTCCATCATCACCAAGCCACTATTATATGAAATGTTAAAGGGATTTTTATAGGAAAAAGAAGATCAAAACTATGAACATTAAAATGACAATAAACTCACAAGTATCAACAACTGAACCTAAAAAACAAAAATAAACTAAGCAAATAACTAGAACAGGAATAGAATCATAGATATTGAGATCATCTGGAGGGCTAACAGCTGGGAGGGGGAAAGAGCATAATGGGGGTAAAGGAATAAGAAGCATAACTGGGTAGGTACAGAATAGACAGGGAGAATGTTAAGAACAGTATAGGCAATGGAGAAGCCAAAGACCTTACATGCACAACCAATGGACATAACCTAAGGGCAGGGGATTACTGGAGGGAAGGGGGGAACTGGGTGGATGGGAGCAAAAGGGGAAAAATTGGTACAACTGTAATAGCATCATCAATAAAATATACTTTAAAAAATAAAAGATACTCATCTTTTTAAAGCAAAAATAAAAACCTACTGTGGAGGTTATAACACGTGAATATGAAATGTATGATAATATCACAAAGGTCAGGAGAGGAAAAAATGGAAATATACTGTCATAATATCTTGATATACTCTACATGAAATTGTGTAATATTACTTGAAGATAGACTTTGATAAGTTAAAGATATATACTATAGACCCTGAAGCAACTAATAGAAGAGCATTCCAGGAAGAAGGAAAAAAGACATGAGAAAATAGGGGTGCCTGGAGATGGTAAATTTGAAGATGGTAGAAGACTAATTTGGCTACTTGATTGCGGAGTGAAGACAGAACACTGACTGGATAGCTTAGAGCATGATTTTGAAGGCACCTGATTGATAAGCTACCAAATTGGGTCTTTGGGCATAGAAACCACTGGAAAGCATGTCTAAGGGATTAACGAGATGGAAACTGTACTTAAGGGCATTGACTTCCACCTTATTCTGTGTTTGTGTTGATATATCAGATTTTATTTTTAGTAATTTATAAGTAGTTTCTATAGAATATTTCAAAGACTTGAAAGGGATTGAAATGCATTCAGTTAATTAACTTCAGACCTTTACATATTTTAAAACTCAGTGTTCTGAGTCCAAAGCTTTCATGACATAAAAATTTTAGAAACTTTTGCAAGCTCATAGCATGCTACTAATACTTTCTACATTTTAGTTTAAACTTAAGGACTTTATCACTTGAGACTGGAATTATATGTTTAATTAGTTTCCATATCCTCTCCAGAAAGTTTGAAAGCAGGAGGGCTGATCACCTCAATACTTCACATCTCACAGTTCAGGTGGGACTGTAAGATGTCAAGGCTGGTCACACTGTTGTTCACTTTCCCTAACAAACATTAGGTTGAACCAAAGGAATTGCCACTTTTCAACTGTTTTGACTGACAAAAACAGTAATTTTGTATGGCTCAGCCTAATGTATTGTATGTTTTGAATGGTACGTTTAATGTTCTATTTTTATTGAAAAGTGTTCCCAGAGTTATTCTACATGTAGGGTAAGAGGGTAGAGGGAGAGGTTACTGAGATGAATAATAATGATTCTTATCCTCATAGACATTGAAATTCTAGAAGGTTCTCAAATTTGCAGGAGTATAATATTTATTTGGAGAGTTTTAAAAAACTTAATACAAATGCCAGGATCTCAGCTCCCAGTAGCTCTGCTTTTTACCAAACACTTCTTAAACTATCCTTTCTCAAACACTGATCTAGAAAGAAGAATTTTGATGAGGAATATGTGTAGGAAATAAGATAGTAGAAGCCAAAAGAGGGCCACTTTCTCCCTAAAGGAATTCACAGAACATTTAGAACCTTTTATCTATTTGCATCCTCCCAAAAACAATCAAGAATGACCTTTGGAGAAAAGGATTAGGTAGAAAGAAAAATCACCTTTGGATAGTTGATAAGACTTCCTTTGGTCCATGAATCTCCAGCTTTAGTTACTCTTTTTGCAAAAGTGGTCCAGAAATATATCATTAACCTAAGTGGCTCTGCTTGGTAGAAGTATTTCAAATGGCTGAAGTTCTATTTTTAAGTAAACAGTACAGATAACTCCTAACCCATTACAGAGAAAAGCATGTGCTTGTTCTGAGGCCAGGCCTGGGTCTTGCACAACATAATAAAGTGTCTCTTCTCTTGTGTCTTTGCTCTTCAGGATGCTTTTCACCCTCACTGCATAACAGTCATTACCAGCCCAGCCATAGCTTGGGCATAACAACAGCAATCCACTACCCCTCCCAAACTGGTACTCCTGTCTCAAGCACAATTTTCTATATAGTAAGTCACTTCAGAAGTTGATGATTAAACTGTTTATGCCAGTATTACCCCAGTAGACCTGAGGTGTGCTTTCAGTGAAATCTGATGTGCTCTGGACATTAATTAATAGAGAACTTGGATCTGAGGAATTAGACAAATTATTACTCTTGGTAAAGTTTAATCAGAGGGCTCTACTACTTTTCAAAGTATGACCATAGGTTTAAAAAAATCTATAAAAATAAAATGTATACAGGACTTTTCTTTCCAGCACTATAACGCAAGGGAAATACTAAAAAGCCTTGAGGACAGAACAGGTAAAAACAGGATTAAAAATACTGTGGGGGCTAAAAATATATATGTGTGTAAAAATAATACTTTTCCTCTCACCCTGTAAGTTCTTCTAGCTGGGCTAATAAGTTAACAGAGGCAGATTAATGAGACAAAATCAAATTTTAATACATGTGCATGGGAAATCCACATTACCATGAAAATTCCAAAGACAGTGAGGCAACACTGGGTATGTATGGCATTGTGGACATAAGGGGAAATGGTGGAGGTGACAGGGTATTAGATTTCAGAAGTGAGAATGGGCGATTTGCAGGCAGTTGAGGAGGACCGGGGAAAACACATGGCAGGCAAATTCTTCTAGGTAACTCAGAAACAATGGGACACAGCAGGTGTTTTGTATATAGACCTCAGCCTAAAGCCCTCCTATTTACCATACTACATTCAGATTAGGCTAGAGTGGACATCCTGAGATTCCCTTCCTGGAGTAGGTATTTCCATCTGAATCTCTTAGCCAGGAAGGAGGAGGGTCAAAGTTTCCTTCTAGGTCTTCGTTTCTTTTTTTTTTAATTTATTTTTATTTTTATTGTATTTTTTCCATTACCATTTATCCCCCTTATACCCTCCTCTGCCCTAAAATCACCACACTGTTGTCCATGTCCGTGAGTCCTTTTTCCTTTTTGCTTGATCCCTCCACCCACTAAGCAGACCCCCAGAGTCTTTCTTTCTTAATAAACAGCTTAAAATCACTATCCCAAAAAGCAGCTTCAGGATGGCAAAACTTTGGTCCCTTTGTAATAGGGTACAGAGCATGGGTCATCTGATAACAGGGAAACACCCCCACAATCCTGCCTGAAGGCAGTATGGCGGGGGGGAGGGGGGCAGAAATGGGTGCCCACACAGTGGGCACATTACATAACAAAGGCAGGTTAACAGCCGTGCCTTGCTGAAGGGAAGATGTGCAGAAACTGCAAAATTGTACACGTGACTGTGAGAACATGCACTCGGCAGAGTGACTCATGACATAGCCAGGAGGGGAAGCTCATATAGCACCTGTAGGAGCTGAAGGGGGCAGATGCCTTCCCTGGATGCCCGTGCATCACTGGGAACTCTTGCCCTGACTAAAGATGGCAGCTCAAAGAGGGTCAAAGATACTGGGGAGCTGACAAAAATGGCAGACACTAAAGCACCATAGGAAGGGCTGATGTTAGATCACACAGGAAGTTCTGAGCTGAGCATTTAAATTAGAGTGAGCTGCCCTGGCTGGTGTGGCTCAGTGGATTGAGCACAGGCCTGCAAACCAAAGGATCACTGGTTTGATTTCCAGTTAGAGTGCATGCCAGGGTTGTGGGTCAGGTCCCCAGTAGGTGGCACACAAGAGGCAACCACGCATTAATGCTTCTCTCCCTCTTTCTCCCTCTCTTCCCCTCTCTCTAAAAATAAATAAAATCTTTTAAAAAAATTACAGGGGGCTGCCATAAGGTATGGAGGTCGGCCTGGATGTCAGAAGGGAAATCTGCCATGAGGTCTGCCTACCTGGAAGTCTGATCAGAGATCTGCCTGTAGAAGATGGTGACAGAGCTGATGGAGCTGCAGGGAACTCTGAGCCAAGCACAGGCACATGAGAGATGCTTGGAGCTGAACTGTAACCTGCAATGCTGAGCTGCAGAATTCTGCTTTCCTGAAGGATGAACAGAGAAGTCACTCTCTTGGTATGGGGGCTCTTGGTACAGGAATTTAGAACTTGTTGCAAGTTCCCCCCCACCTTTGGGTTTTTGGCATTTGGACATTCTGGGCTTCTGGCTCTGCTGTGTGCATGGGCAGGAGCACTTGTGGGACCAGGAGATGCGGGGCCCATCAGGGGCTCAGACACTGCAGAGGATGGGAGCCAGCTCCTCGAGGCACAGTCCCACACTGGAACATGTACCCCCCAGCTCCACCCTCTGGGACAGTGTAACATGGCACAAGGTTTCCTGAACTGCTACACGGAGACTGAGAACAGTGCACCCCAGATCCTGAAGGAGAGAGCTGCTGCGAGAAGATGGCAACTCTGAAACCCAGCAATGCATATCCAGAGAGGATGGAGACCTGTTTTCATGACTGGATTGATAAGGAACCGGATTGATTACCCGGACAAATAAGGAAGTGGGGAACTTCTGGTCATGGTTTTGGCTTGTAGCCTTTTGGGGAACATGGGAAGTTCAGTGTGTCGTGGGAGAAGAGAGCTCTGAGCAGGAGTGCTCTCGGGCCCTCAGGGTTGGAACCCTGTTAATAAAAACCTGTTTCCTTCAACACTAATTGTTGGGTCATGTAGACTCAAGGCACCAAGTGGCTGGGCCCCAGTTTGTATGGTTACACCTTCAATACAAAACCAAAAACCTTGTTAGTGCATGGCTGACCTGGCAGGAAAAGAAAGGACAATCCTCAAAGACAAAAAAAAGCAAACAACACATACATAGCAAACACACACACACACACGAGGCCCCCAAATTCACATAGGTTGGCAGGCCACCTCAGAGAGGCAAGCACGCAGTGAGGCTCACATGTGTCCTAAAGTACCATCTGTTGGTCCCTGGTAGTGTAGAGTGAGGGGAGACAAGCTCTGCATGGCCCTCACCCCCTTGTGGAAGAAAAGAGGCCACTTAAGAAACCTGACAGGCTCAGGGGAGGCCTGCGTGGCAGCCTTAAAACTCAGAGACCTAAAGTAACTCCATAGGATGGTCTAAAATTAAAACTTTCCAACTAAAAGCAGTTCATGGTGTGCAGTCATGTCCTAGGCCAGTATTTTTTTCCTAACAAAGGCCAGTCTTTACCTTACCTGAGCCTGTCTGTTGTCTTTTTGCATGTATGGTAACATACCTTTGTAATGTCAAATTTCCTTTTTCCAGACCCCTCAAAGCAAAGACATGCAACAGGTGGAGACCACAAATCCCTCATTGTTATTGGGATGATGTTAATTGTTGCCTATTAACTATTCTGTACCCACCTGTGTAAAAGTGTCTATCATTTTACTTTTCATCCAGTCCCAGAGGTCCTCACATACCTGCCTTTGCTTCCTCCTGCCTCCCTAATCTATGCCCAATAGATTTCATGTAACTCCCTTATGTCTCCTTCTTTGATTTTAATGTGCAAATTAAGGTGCTAAACTGCCATTCTCTGGAGCATTTCCCAATCCACTGAGATTTTGCTTCCTGGCAATTGTGATCAGTTTGGCTCAAATAAACTCACAAAAATTCTCTGCAGGTTTGAATGTTCCTTACATTGACAACCTCACACACTCATTAAGACAGAACTTGGATTTGGGGCTGGAATTCACCCTATCTCAGTGACACAGGGAACCCCAAGAAAACATTCAGTTTAAAATGCACAGAGTACACAAATTGGCACTTGCGTCCTCCCCTCAGGTACCTGAAAGAAGCAAAGCATATGTTTTTTGTATGCACACTTTTGAGGTCTAGTCCTCAAAAAATTCCCACAGATAACATTTTAAGTAATATAAAGAATAGGGGGTTTTTTGTTTGTTTTTTGTTTTTTTAAACACTGAATTGTATATACTTTTAAAAGATTTTATTTATTTATCTTTAGAGAGGGAAGGGAGGGGGCTAGAGAGAAAGAGAGAAACATCAATGTGCGGTTGCTGGGGGTCATGGCCTGCAACCCAGGCATGTACCCTCACTGGGAATCGAACCTGTGACACTTTAGTTCACAGCCCGGGCTTAATCCACTGAACTACGCCAGCCAGGGCAAGAATAGTTTTTAAAAATCACAGACATATGAGGAAATAAGTCACCTTGGGTAAGAGGACAAAAAAATAATAGACTATAGAATAAAACTTACAAAGTTTTAGTTATTAGAGTGTTTATCAGATACAGATTCTCTAATATATTTCATATGCTTAAAAGAAAGAAAAGAGCCCTGGCTGGTGTGGCTCAGTGGATTGAGCACTGGCCTGAGAACCAAAGGGTCGCCAGTTCAATTCCCAGTCAGGGCACATGCCTGGGTTTTGGGCCAGGTCCCCAGTAGGGGGCATGTGAGAGGCAACCACACACTGATGTTTCTCTCATCTCTAAAAATAAATTAAGTAGTAAAAAAATAAAATAAAAATAAAACACTTAAAAAATAAAAGAAAAAGAAAGAGGTTATCATAAATATGATGAAAGAACAAGAGATAGTCAAAATAATCTGATAGCTATGAGAAAGGATAAATAGAACTTCTAGAAAAGAACATATACTGTTTGAAATTAGGAACTACATGTATGGCTTAGATATAATGGAATTAGGCATAATGAAATAATGATTTGAAAAGAAAATATTTAGAATGTGCCACAGAGAGATGAAGGATACCCCTCATTCCAAAGTTTCAGAGTTGCCTAGCAAGGACTTTTCTGCCATTGGTTTCCACTCTTTCTTAACTACCTATAAATCTAAATCACTATTCTTACTTTTGTAATCTCTCTTTTGAGACCCCATTCTCTCCCCACATTTTCTCCTTTGTCCAAAATGTCATATATATCCATTATTGCCTTACTGTCTGGAGTTTTTATGTGTATGTGAAATCCCATGCACATATATTAAATTTGGTTTTCTCCTGTTAATCTGCCTCTGTTAATTTGATCACTAGCCTAGCTAGAATAACTTAGAGAATGGGAGGAAAAGTTTTTTGTTGTTGTTTTTGTTTGCTTCCACGGAGACAAACAAAATATAAGAGCTATTAAGAGACAGGGAAGATAAAGAAGGTCTAAAATACTTCTAACTGGGGGAGTACTTCTAAAGAAGGGGAAGGGTTAAACCAAGTAACAGGTATAAAGGACCCATGGACAAGGACAAAGGGGGACCAGAGAAGTTAGGATTGAACGTGGGAGGGGGGTGGACAGGGCGGGTGAGAGCAATGAGGGAAAATTGGGGACAACCTTAATTGAACACCAATAAAAAAATTTGTTAATAAAATACTTCTAATTGGTATTCCAGGAAAAGATAAAAAGAAGAAAGATGATGTAATAAACAGTGGGTAACTTAATAGAAACCCACAAGTCCTTCTCCTGTCTCCTGGAGCTTGGCCTTCGGCTTTGCACAGCTCACCCCGCCCCGCCCCGCCCCGCCCCGCCCCGCCCCGCCCCCTCTCCCGCTCCAGGAGAAGCCCGGAACCCTCTGCACTTCTAGGCTCACAGTAGCTTGTGGCGGTTGGAGACACCGGAAGAGCTCCTGCCTCTCCTCACTCACTGTCTCTCACGGGGAAAGCAGCCTCCTTTGATGGTCAGTGGCAACCTGGGCAGGATGGAGGGACAGATTCCTTTGCTCTGGGAAAAAGTAACCCTGCCGAATACCCCTGCTTGCAGGGGCAGGATGTGATGGAATGGCTTAAAGAAGATCTTAGTGCCCAATTTGTGGCAGCCTATTTGATGATCCTCGAGTTTTGCCTTGCTCGCACAACTTTTGCAAAAAAAAATAAAAAATGCTTAGACGGGATCTTGGGAATGTGCGGAATTCACTGTGGAGATCTCCACTCAAGCGCCACTCCTGCCGGAAGGAGACCTCGGCTTCCGGAGTCAATAGCCAGCGGGTTAATTACTCCCGGAAGGGTATTGTGGAGAAGTACAGCAAGATCAGCGTCTCTCCCAAAATGCCAGTGTGCAAAGCTCACTTGGGGCAGCCTCTCAACATTTTCTGCCTGAGTGATGCGCAGCTGATCTGTGGAATCTGTGCTACCCACGGGGGACACACCAAACATGTCTTCTGCTCGGTTGAAGATGCCTATGCCGAGGAAAGGGCCGCCTTTCAGTCCCTCTTTCAGAGCTTCGAGACCTGGCGTCAGGAAGTTGCTCTTTCTCGCTTGAATACCTTGAAAACTAACAAAAGGAAATATTTACAGTTACTGACTAAAGATTCAAATAAAGTGAAGGAGTTTTTTGAGAACTTACAAGACTCATTGGATCAAAAGAAGAATGAAATCCTGGCTGACTTTCAGACTATGAGACTTGGAGTTATGCAGGCCTGTGACCCGGAGATCAACAAACTCAACACCATTATGCAGGAGCAACAGACGGTCTCTAACTTGGCTGAAGCCTTCAAAGACGTGTCAGAACCAATCACATTTCTGCAACAGATGCAGGAGTTCAGGGAAAAAATAAAAGTACTCAAGGAAACTCCTTTACCCCCCTCTAATTTTCCCATGAGCCCGTTAATGAAGAACTTTGATACCAGTCAGTGGGAAAACATAAAACTAGTAGATGTGGATAAACTTTCTTTGCCTCAAGCCACTGGCACATCCATTAGCGAGATTCCCTGGAGCTTTTACCAGCTATCTGTGGTAGTCGTTCTGCTTGGTCTTCTCATTTTCTTCAGTCCTACAGTATTCCTAGAATGGTCTTTACTTGATGAATTCTCAACCTGGAAAGACCATATTTCACACTTCATATTGGATTAAATTACCTGATTTTGTAGAACAATCAGTTTTTTACTGGGAACAAGTGACAGAAGGGTTTTTCATTTTCAGTGAAAGGTTCGAGAATTTTACTTTGGTGGTGCTGAATAATGTGGCAGAACTTATATGCAAATATAAACTATTTTAAAATCTGTCTCAAGTGCATAATTCTGTCTTTTTTTAGACATATGTTAGAGAACAGAGTGGTAGTTCAGATTTGATCAAAGATTCCAGCCAAATACTTAAACAAAACTATTCTTTTCAAAAATAATGTTTTACACATGTTCAAATTAGGTAGCATAAAGATAAAAGTGAAATTTAATAGTACAGTGCTGGACCCTCCATCCTTTTTAAAGAGTGCTTTTGAAATAAGCATCTGACCCCCTAATATTGATTGCATGTATGCTATATAAAAAGAGGAGGTGAGAAAGCACATACTGTATTAATGAGGTAGTCAAATAGTGATTGTTTACTTTAAACATGTAATAAAGACTACTCTTGAAAAAAGAAAGAAACTCACACAACAACAAAAATGCAGAACACCAAAGAAAATAATCTCAAAAATAAGCAAGTAGAAAAGACAGATCAAGTGCAAAGACCTCACATTTAGACTGAATATAAGTCAGGTGTGTAATAATACCAACATGCCTAGAGAAAACTAGCCAGCTTAGAATTGTGAATCCCACAGCATTTTCTTTCAAAATCACATTGAAATAAACATTTTCAGCAAACAGATGACAAAGCCTAGGAGTTAACTAAGAGACCCACACTGTAGTGACTTCTAAAGGATGCAGTTAAGAAAGTAGGGAAGTGATCACATAGGATCAGAGGTGAAAGAAGACATAGTGAGTAAAGAAAATCATAAATGTGTGGATTGAGGTAAACAAATGTTATCTTGATTTCTGAGTTTTTTGGTACTCCCTTAAATTTTGTGCCCAAGGCAAGTGCCTCATTCAGTTTACCATGCCTTGGGGAAGGGTGCCATTATTTAACATAATACTTTACTCCACATTTTCACATGGTACCCTCTGCCCATCCCCATCCTTACATGGGCCAGATTCCCTTTAAGAGAATGAAACTCTAGTTATAACCATGCAGAAACTTTATTTTCTTTAATCTGGCCTTTTGTTTTTGTTTTCCCTTTATGACTCACACTAACCTCACACAGCACCCTGACTCACCCACCTCCCTCTTCCTTACGTAATTATCAGGCCCTGAGTACAATAAGGTTCTGGTCAGCATCCAGTGGATTTAGGAATAAGACCCTGTGAGGCAGGAGATAGTCAGGAAGGAAGCTCCAGAGGCCCCGCAGGGCTGAGGTAGAAAACATCTATACATGACAAAGACCCCCTAAGACGGGTTGTTCCCGTCTGGGAACAAGACTGGGAATAAGACTGGGATAACTCTGAATCATAGAATGCGCCTGCGCGCCGCTACCCCTGATTCATTATAATATCATTATAATATCATTATAATGAAATAACATTGAGGGACTCCCTTCTCCAGCAGCCAATCAAGAAAGTCATGGGAAACCACACATGCGCAGTAGCTTTGAAATCCAACTCCTTGTACCTTTGCAGGAAAAGCCTGCAAAAGACTAGCAAGGGGGCTTCTGCCCCTATAAGAATAGAATCCCCCAGCCCACGTGTCCTTTTTCTTCTCTGCTCAGAGTTGGCTCACTCCCTATCACTTAATAAACCTCCCCTCTTTCTTTATGCTATAAACTTTGTGTGTTTGGTTCAATTCTTTGTCCTCAACCACTAAGAACCTGGTTACCTGTGCACACCTGTGCACACCTGTGACACCTGGGTCGATTGACTACAGACACAGAGTTTTCAATCAAACTAAAAGTAACTCAGTTGTGTTTTAGCTCCTGACCTTGGAAAGCAGAACGACCTACTGAACAAATTCTTGCGAAATCAGACAGACGGACTCCACGGCTCACATCAAAACCAGATGCAATGATCAATTACTCCCTGCCCTAGAACCAATCAATCAGTAGGACCACAACTCTAATTCCTTTAGTCACCGTGATTAGTGGTTTTAAATCCCTATATAATCTGTCCCCTGAAAGCCATTGGGGAGCCAGGTCCCTGAGCATTAGCTCACCTGTGACTCTGGGCATGGTGCCATCTCCTTAATTAATAAATTCTTACTTTCTTGGCTGCAAACTCCTGTTTGTGTCTCATTGGGCTTTGATGCATACAGGCAAATGGACCCATTCAGTCAGGTAACGTAATGTTTTGTCAGAGGAGAAAAGGCAGTCTGGTGTCCATGACTTGTTATATTAACACTACAAAATTGTCCTGCTTTTGTCCTTATAGGAACCCCTCACTTCACGAATGTCTAGTGTCTCCAATTCCTGGCATCTCTGGTATTCAGAAATTGGCCTAGGTTTCAGTTTTTGGGGTTCATTAAGTCAGTAATCACTCATCTATCTCTCTTTTGTCTCCCAAAATTGTCTTTTTTCCCATTATTTTGCCCTTATGAATGTTTTGTTACTAATCCCTTTTCTAGTATTTTAATGAAGTTTCAGTTAGCTAAGAAATTTCAGTCCCAATGAAGGCATTTTTAGGCATTTTTCCAATCCACCACATTAAACTAAAAGTCTGTCTCCTATGACTCCCTCTTAGGAGAAAGAAGAACATTGTCCCAGAGTTCCCCTTTCTTCTCAAGTGTGAGAACTAATTTGCACTTTCAGCCCTAAGCCAATCACAGACAAGAAGGATGAAACTGCCATGCTGATTCAGAGTCTAATCGTCTGGAGCGGAATGGATGTTTAAGATCAACCACAGCATGCACTTTCAAGAACCTGAATTAGGGCATGGAAAGTCAAACTCCAAACCACTTACCCAATTCATAAGATAACCTCCTAAAGGAAGTGGTCATATGTGATAACTCTTTATACCTTTAGCAGTAATATATTTATTTCACTGAGGGAATGATCTATTACATACATACAACACATGGAGATTATGTTTCTGCATAAAACAGTGAGATGGTAAAGACTAGATAACAATGAAAGTCATCCATTCAGACAACCCGTGGAATCATGGGAGGAGAAAAGCTTCAGAGCCTGTGCTTATACTGCCTGAACCCTGCTGGGCTAATAACCAGTAACCCTTTCTTTCTGTGTAAAGAGGCAGTTTAAATGTCAAGGAGCTAAAGGACAGGATTATGATAGCTCTCAAGCTAAACACTGAACCAAATTACTTCAAGGGCTCTAGTCTTAAGGTCATATTTATATAAAACGGCCAAATTTAACTGGAAGAAAAGAATGGGCTGTTTTGTTTACTGTGACTTACACATACATTTGAGACACATTTGGAAACCTCAGTTCTATTCTGCAAGGCAATAAGAGAGTTTCTAACAAATTTAATCAGGTGAAGTTTTGGTCTGAAATGTTGTCATAATCATGAGGTTCAAGTTGAATATAAAATGTTAAGAGAAAGTCAATTTATTAAAAGAGAATAAAAGGTATGTCCATATTGGTTGACTAAAAATAATAAACCATTAGAAGTGTGGAAAGGCTTGTTTTCTCACTGTTTAGAACCAAACAAGGAACAGCGGATGGTGAGAGGACTGCGGGGAGCGGACCTGCACATTTTCCTTCCGGAGACGTGGGCGGCCCTGCTCTGCCCCAGCCCATTGGGCCACGTGGAATGGTATCGCCAGAATTTCTGATTTTTCAAAAGTAACATTTGATTTCAATGTTATGTGATCTCTCTTGAGTTTTAATTTTGACACAGAAAACATTTTAAATAGCTTGTGGTCCCACAAAATACATCTTCTGGCCAGATTCAGACCCTGACCCTCAATTTTCAACTCTGTTTTGTGGGAAAACCAGAATGTCTGTTAGGAAGACATTACTTAGTCTTCCTAAGTAACTGAGCTGCGTTACTTAGGAAAACATGCAGGAGGGTCTTTGTGCTGAGCTAGCCTACATTGCTTAGTAGTCGCTCTACATAACAAAGTAGGATCAGTGTTTCATTTTCATGGAATTGAGAAACAAAACAAAGCAGAAAAAAGTTTTTGGAAGTGAGTCTGAAAGCAGATTTCAGCAATATGGTTTGCATCCAAGGAATGAAATATGGTAAGGCACAGTGAGGAGGTGGAAAGCTTTCCTGTGCGTGTGTGTGTGTCTGGAGCATGCTGCAATAACCCTCTGTTATCAGGAACCTGGAGTGCAAGCCCTGCTCACAAAAGCACTGCAGTAGTGACAACAAGAGAATAAAATTAGAGTTGCCCCTTTGAGAAGTTAAGTTTTGAAAGAAAGACCAAAGTGATTAGGAACAATGAATACCAGAATGCAACTATGTATGAAAAAAGAAAATAATGGTTTTAGCTAATTCATTTTAATTTAAAGAAGAGTGATGTTTGGCCACAGGAATTTTAAAGGAGATAGTGTTTTTGTGTTATTAGAAAAACCTGTTCTCTTCTCTCAGACACTGCAGATACCAAGCCTTTCCTGCCACCTACTGACTGTTGGTTGCAATTAAAAAATACGTTCTGAGTAAGACAACACCACAATGTGTCAGGTTAAGAAATAAAATGTTATCAGTAAAGTTTGAAATATCCTGTATGTTCTTCCCTGACTGAATCTCCTTACCCTTTAGAAGTATCTATTCTCTTAAGTTATATGTATATCATCCCAAGACATTTATAAATATTTTTTCTTCATAGATGTGTATCTCTAAGCAATGCTGCTATTATTTGGCCTGTTTTAAAAGTCCATGTAAATTATATTATTCTCCATGGATTCTCTTGTATGAAATCTTCTGCAGGATCCTTTGCAAACCCACATTATGTTTATGAGATTCATCCACATGGACCAGTGCAGTCATTTTCAGTGCTGGCTAAAATTCCATTTAATACACATGCATCACTTATGTGCCCACAATCCTTTTGATGGGCATTTAGATAGCTTACAATTTTTTACTCAAATAAACATTGCTTCTCTGAACATTCTAGAGTATGCCCCCAAGTATAAATGTTGAGTTTCTTAATTAGACAGCAAGAATATAATTGTTTTGTCATAATGTTTCCACATCTCCTCTTTTTTTGGTCATTACCAAATTGTTCCTGAGAATGATTGCGTGAGTTTATGCTCTGTCTAAGGGCAGAGATGTCCTCATTGCTCTGCGTCCTCATCTCTGCTGGATGGTGTCAGATTTCTGAATTTTTGTAGCTCTAGCGGGTGTGCACTGATGGTTTTTTGTGGTTTTGGATTCATGACCTTGATGGACTTTTGCACAGGATATATGAATCAACTTGGGGAGAAATGTTGCTATTTTTAAAAAACTTTTATGAGAGTTTATTTGAACCAAATTGACAACATGTGCCAGGGAACAAGATCTCAATTGCGCTCGGAAACTTTGCTATTGAATCTTTCTATTTGCAAATGTGTAAATGTTTAGGCCATCTCAAATAAAGGTTTATAATCACCTCCATAAAAATTCTGGATTTCTTTAATTCTTAAGAAACTTATTCTTAAGGATCTCACTGGTGTGGCTCATTTGGTTGGGCACTGTCCCACAGAGCAAAAGGTTGTCGGTTAAATTCCTGGGCAGGGTACGTGCCTCGGTTGTGTGGGTTTGCCCTGGTCGGTAGGGTAGGTGCGAGAGGCAACTAACTGATGTTTCTGTCCCTCTCATTCTCCCTCCTTTCACCTTTCTCTAAAAATAAATAAAATCTCTTTAAAATTTTATTCTTAGGTATTTTATGTTTTTATTGCAAATGTATTGGCTTTTTAAAGTTATTTTTTATTGAAGTGTAGTTGGTATACAATCTCATATTGGTTATATTAGTTTCAGGTGTACAATACAGTGATTTAACATTTTAAACAAATGTATTGTTTTAAAATGACATGTTCTAATGGATTTTTTGGCTAGGTTATATTAACACAATTAATTTTTATATTAATTTTTGTGTCCAGTAACATTGTTAAATTATTTCATGAGTCCCTAAGACTTTATTGTAGGGTATTTTGGATTTTCTATGAAAACAATCATATTTTCTATGAATTTTGATGATTTTTTCCCTTGAAGTTCTTATTCCTCTTACCTATTTTTTTATTATCTTATTATACCACCCCATTTAAATATTTATATTTTGGGGAGAAAAGGGAAGGGAAGGTGAAAGAGAGGGAGGGAAACGTCAGTTGGCTGTCTCTCCCACACCTCCAGCCGGGGACCTGACCCCCAGCACATTCCCAGTCACAGCTGGGAATTGAACCAGCGACCTTTCAGTTTGTAGGTCTGTGCTCAATCTACTGAGCCACACCAGCCAGGGCTCTTTTCTTTTTCAATCATGAATATGTGTTAAATTTATCTTTCTGGACCTGCATACACTGATAATTCTATTTGGTTTGTCTCCTTTATTCTATTAATCTGGTAAATTACATTAATAGAATTTGATAGACTTAAACCATTCTTGCATTTAGGGGAGAAACTTAACTTGCTTTATCTCAGAGTGGATGAGCTCAGCCTACAATTTTCTCATCATACACTGGTTATGGCATATTGGCCACATCAAATGAATCAGGGCATATTCTATCCCTGTTCTCTGCCATAAAAACTGGAAGACTCAGTAGAAATATTAGTTCCTGAATTCAGAAAGGTCAGTGAGAACATTTAAAAAATAATTCTCAAGGAAAAAATAAATATATAAATAAATCATTGTTCTCCTCAAAATGTATAGACTACTAGATTATATGTTACAGAAATCTATATAAAGAAGAAAGAGAAAGGGCTTCCTTATATGCCCATGAGAAAATGAGACCTTAGAGGACTTCTGGTCAGGATGGCGACGTAGGTAAACATGGTTCACCTCGTCACACAACATAATCAAAATTAAAACTAAAATATATAGAACAACCATCACTCAGAACCATCAGAAATCGAGTTGAATGGAAGTCTGACAACTACGGAATTAGAGAAACCATATACATCCTGAATGGTAGGAGGGGCAGAGATGTGGAACGGCAGGTCCCACATCCATGTGTGCGTGGTGGATAAAAATTCAAGAGGGATATCTCGAGAGCTAAAAATCTCATCCCTACACCAGGCCCCCTAGCCCAGTGCTCCAGTGGCAGGAAGATCCCTCAACTTCTGGCTGCAAAAACCAGCAGGCATTGAGTTGGTAGAAAAAACTTCCAGAGTCCCAAGCAGTTCCCCTTAAAAAACCCACACACAGACTTACTCAGATTCACTCTCTGTGAGGTCCAGCATCAGGGGAGCTGCTTGAAAGGCACCAGTGGTAGACAGGGAGGAACTGAAGTGACTGGCATCGAGGAGGGAGATGGTGGAGAGCTTTTTCCCAGACAGAAAGGTGGGCAGAAGCCATTGTCCATTTTTTTAACCTTCCCCTCACAGAGCCACAGAGCCAGAAGGCAGATGCCATATCTGAGGCTTTAACAACCTGCATAACACTGTTTGCCCTGCCCTGGAGATCCCTGAGACTCCATCCCACCCAACTTACAGGCCCATCCAAGCTGGTCTTGGCTTATGCTTCACAACTTCTTAAATCCTATCAAACAAGCAACAGCAGGCTGCAGTAAGCCCCTAGACTCTATACCTCTTGCTAAGTGGCCCCAGGCCTGGCACTAGCAGCAGCCAGCCTAAATTCACCATTTGGCTTCACCTGGGAATCTCCAAACCCAGCACATGTAGCAGCCATCTCAGATTGCTTTATAGCTCAGGCAGGGTGGCCACAGGCAGAGCACAGGTCAAGGCTGAACTTGGCCTGTACTGCCTGGGAAACCTGAGACCCTGCACACCCAGTGGAGAGCTAGAAACTACGTCAGAGTACCACCACCTTGCCCCTGCACAGCTGATCCTCTATGGAAGGCAGAGGTTGGTGGTCAGTGGTCACAGACAGTCCTTGCAGCTGACTGGCTTGCCACCAACAACAGTTAACACTCAACTATGTGTACTGAGCCCACACAGAGGGCACACCATGAGTACCCAGACTGGGTGATAGGGAAGGCTGTGCCACTGGACCCAATAGGGCACCTACTACATTAGGCCACACTACCAAGACAGAAAGTCATAGCGACTCTACCTAAAAAATTACAGCTGTATGAATTGTTTCGTCAGCCTGAGCTTCAATAATCCCACATCACTTTTTTTCCTTGAAGATTTTATTTATTTTTAGGCACAAGGGAAGAAAGGGAGAGAAGCATCAGTGTGAGAGAGAAACATTAATCAGTTGCCTCCCGTACGTGCCCCAACCAGGAAGTGAACCTGCAACCTAGACACGTGCCCTGACAGGGAACTGAACCGGCAGCCTTTTGCTTGCAGAACGACACCCACTCACCAGAGCCACACAGGTCAGGGCCCACATCGCTTTTCTTAAAAATCATTATAAAATACACATAACATAAAATTTGCCATCTTAAACATTTGTAAGTGTACAGTTGGGTGGTAATAAATATATTCACCTTGTGCAACCACCACCATCATCCATCCCCATAAATCTGTTCATCTCGTGGATCTGAAACTCTACACCTATTAAACAATAACCCCCTGTACCCCCCTCTCCATAGCCCTTGGAAGCCACTGTTCTACTTTCTGTCTGTGTGGTTTTGACTAAAGTACCTCATGTAAATTGAAGCCCTCCAGGTTCATCCATGTGGTAGCAAATGTCAGAATTTCCTTCCTTTTGAGTCTGCATTTCTCCTTACGGACTCAAGTTACCATCTGGTGCTATTTACTTACTGCAGCTCAGCTTTCTTCCCACCCAATTGTTATTGTCAAATAGACTACATTTCTGTCTGTTACAGGCCCAACACAATAATACACAGTTTTAGGTCATTGCTTTTTAAGTCAGTTAAGAGGAAAAAATGCAGTTATACTGTCTTCATAATTACCTACACAATTAACTTTCCTGGCAATCTTTGCATTTTTTATTCAGATTATTACAGGGTGTCACTTGCTTTCACCTTTCTTTAGTACTTATTTTAAGAGGAGTTATTTAGCAACAGATTCCCTAAGTTTTTGTTTATTTAAGTATATTTTTACTTTGCCTTCATTTTTGCAGAACTATTTCTCTCTTCAATTCTGTCATGTTTGCTTTATGTTTTTGATGGTCTGTTATTAGTTGCATAAATGTTTATAAATGTTATATCTTTGATGGGTTAAAGGAACATTAAGTATCCTACCTGTTTATGCCCAAGCTGTGACCTTCATTGTAAGAACAAGAATGTCGATGTGCTGTCTCCTGGGGAGAAAGGGCCCTTCTCCTTGGGAGACTAGTACTCTTAATGTTTAACTGCTCCTTTGGGGGGAACGGCCACTCTCCTAGAAGGACTTGTTGACTAAGTCATGTAAGGCCCTTGGTGCATAGCCACCTTTGTTTAAAAACTATTTAAACATAGCCCCAAAGTAAGACTTTGGGATCTCACCCGAGGGAAGGACGCTTTGCTCAGAACTTTTCCCAGTTGGCCCCGAATGCTGTCTCTGGGATTCCTCGGTGTCTAGGATCAGGTGTTGGTGAACTCCTGCCTGTGATGTATGCTCTTAATTCTTGCTTTCTCTTTGCTCTCGCTTAATAAAGTGCTTAACTATTCACTTTTGACTTGTGGTTTTTATTGTCTGCAAAGCCAAACCTCCAAATTAAATGGCCACAATCTCATACATGTTCCTGAATGGCACAATCTTATGCTGTATTGAAACTTTTATTAACATAAAATGTTCTTTGTCTCTTGTCAACATTTTGATTTAAAGCCTACTTTGTCTGATATTACTATATTCACTGCTGCTCTCTTTTGGTTTTTTTTTCATGGAATACCTTTTTCCGTCCTTTCACTTTTAATCTATTTGTATTTTTGGATCTGAAGTGAGTCTCTTAGAGACAGAAGATAGTTAGATCAAGTTTTTGTTCTTTTTTAAATCCGTTGTTCCAGTCTCTGTCTTTTGATTAGAGTTATCCATTTACATATAATTACTGATACAGAGGGACTTATTTTTATCATCTAGTTATTTGATCTCAATGTTTTATAGTATTTTTGTCCATTTCCCGCACTGAATCCACTGAAAGACGGGCTTCACTCTAATTCTGCTCTATTGTCTTCTCTTGTGTTTCATTGATTTTTATAGCAAAACATTTCATTCCCTTCTCTTTTCTTTTTGTGTATATTCTATACTGTTTTGTCATTACCACGGGGATTAAATTTTACACCCTAAAGTTGTTATACTCTGACTCGTTACCACATTGCTTCAAGTCAGTGTTTCCTCTTATTGCAACCTGCAGGGCTCCCTTTATCATTGCCTGCAGGGCACATCTAGTGGTCATGAATTCCCCAAGCTTTTGCTTGTCTGGGAATGCTATAATTTCTCTGTTATAGGGGACCGTTCCACCTGTCGTGGGAAATGTAGCCCAGCCCCCACTTGGAAAGGCCAGTGGGGAGCAAGGTCTGGCTCACAGGACCCACACCCACGGATAGGTTCTCCTGTGGAGAACCAGGCCTGCATTGTACCTAGGCTGCTATGAGACTTGCCTTTGCTACAACTCCCTCACCCCTGTATTGAGGCAGCAAATGTTTACTGCATATCTCTAAAGTAATGTCCTAAAGTCTGTGCCAAACCTCCAAAGTATGGAGTATAACCAGCTCAACCACTTCTCCCCTTGCAACTGCATCATCCTTCTCTTTGAAGTAATTAGCCACATTTTTTCCGTTATCTGTAAAAGGCAATCACCTACACCGAACCTGTGCATAGTAAATAAGGACCATCCTCAATGTAATGTACCCAGAAAAGCAATAAAAGCCTGTCCAGGCAAGGGTCAGGGCCCTCTCTCTCTTAGAGAGCGGCCATGGTGTCCCTTTTCTCCACAGGACTTCTGTAGTCCATGTGAATTTGTCTCTCACAGCCACAACACGTGGACCCTGCCAGCCGGGGCCCACATCACTCTGTCTCTTGCAAAGGGCAGTTTTGCCAGATATTGGATTCTTGGTTTACAGGTGGTTTTTTTTTTTTCCTCCTTTTGACACTTTGAATACATCAGCCCACAGCCTTTTGACTTCATTTTGCGTGGGAAAACTTTTTCTCTGATTTCACACCTTAGAAGGTACAGCTTTGGACATGCACAGTCACCCAGAGTGAGGTTTTAACAACCCTTTCTTTGCACATTTTCCTGATTTCTCCATTAAACTATATGCCTTTATTGGTATCACACCCAGATGTTAGCTCCAATTGCCAGTTGATTGCTGTTTTTAATGATGCCCTGGGGCAAAAATTGCTCTGCAGAGTCATCCAATTAGACTTGGGCCCTTTTGGGGAGTTAGTAGGAGATTCTTATGTATTATGACTGCAGGAGGGCTTTTCTTACCTCTTCCCCTGGTTCTCTAATAAATTAACTAGCCTACGGTTAATTTAGCTTGTTGCTTTAGGGGAGCTACCAGCCTCCTCTTAACTGCTTACCACTAAATTCTCCATCGCTCTTGAGAGGACTCGTAGGCTTGTTGGAATAGGTAGGCCAGCTAGACACCAGTTGCCGTAGGGGACAGATAGGAAAAGGAAAATATCAACCCTAAACATAACTGAGGGGACCAATGGGGAGAGGAAATACCGATCTTAATGATCAGCTGAAAACCAAATGGTCCACTGCTCCTGATACTGTCTAGGGCAGTTACACACCCTTAACATCCCTGTGAGGGGCATGCATGCATGGCCTCACACATGAACAGGGCAGACGTAGGACTGCCCACTACTGGCAGAGATCTGTGCACGCTGTGGGCAGGAACAAACCAGCAGGAGTGTGGGGCGGTGTTAGGGGGACCAGGAGGTGAGCGGGGAGTTCAAGCAAGCATAAAAACCCTGTTTGCAGCCCAGTGGGGCAATAGGTTTGTTCTGTCTCGCCCACTTGGAAATCTTCTGAGTGCACTTTCCTTTTGCCAGCAAACCATTGTCTGCTTTGCCATTTGTGTCTCTGGTCTGAAATCTTTTGAGAGGACAAGAACCAAGGTCTTCAGAACACCACCACAGTTACAGGGACAGGCTCGAACTTCCCGGCTCTTCCAAATCCATCCCTTTGGGAAGAGCTTCAGAGCTCTTGGTTCGCATGGGCTGCTGCCTCCCCCGTCACCCTTGTGGTGCTGGTGCCGAGGACCCTGGCCTGCCTCTCTAGGTCACCTGTATGAGTAGAGCTGTCAGGATAGAAGCCACCAATCTTCCTGGGCTGGCTCTGTTGGCATGGAAAGTTTACCCTATAAACAAGCATCAAGAGAGGTGATCAGGGTGCTGGTGTTCTTGGCCAGCTGTATCTGGAGGAGACCCTCCATCCTAAGAGAGGGAGCTGGTTGGGAAGAGGGAGTCCTGACCTCTTGGCTTGCACTTACCTGGAGCTCAGCCTGTGCAACACAAAGCTAGAGGGCCCTGAGAAATACCAGCAGCCCATCCCTCCCTGAGAGCCACTCTAGTCCTTGGATAGTTGTTGGGAAGAGAGGGAGCATTGTCTGCTTGGCTGTACTCTCAAGAATGGAACTACTGCGGCCCTGAGTTGTGCACGAGTTGTGGCGCAGCGTGGGGAAGGGAGAATAGGTTGTGGCGTTAAGTGCCATCAACTTTTCAGGTTCGTGGAGATTTAGGTTTTCTTGCATTCAGGAAAAATTTTCATGTTTAGTGCCTTTAGGGCAATCTGCAGACTTTAAATGGTTTAAAATTTATTTTTACCAGTTATGGTAGTTACGGAGGGGAGCAGGTGGGAGGTCCTCATGCAGACATTCCAGAACTTAGTTATTAATATTGTAATTTCTCGCACCAAAAATCGTTAAAAATTAAGAGTTTACTCATCTACTTTAGGATATTTAAAAAATAAAAATTGTCAACAAATTTTGTGTTGAAAAATATTTATCACTAAGAAAAAAATCTCACTAGAATAAAACCACACCCAAGGCAAAAAAGATAATCAAGACATGGAACGTGAGAGAATATTACTTTGAGCTAACTTCCCTGTGAAGCTCAGCAATCGTAATTGCTTTTGTCTGCAAAAATCAGTTTGCTCTTTGATATTTTTCTTTCACATCAAGGAATGTATTTTAATACACAACTGTATTAAACCATAATGCCCAGAAACACGAATTACCCCAGACAAAATCAATGCTCTTCATTCACTGGTCATCCAACTCACTCCCCAACATTAGCAAAAATGATAACCAACCAAATCTGTTCCCTTTTTCTCCTTTAAACGCTACTCATGGCCGGCTGCCTTTTAAAAATTCTGGAACACAAATGGAGTTTTCTTTTTACAGATCATGTGGACTTTTAAATACATTATTTTATGTTGCTTACTATTTATAAAAGTCATAGGTGTTAGGTATGTGCATGTGTATATAACTGTTTTGATAATGATCAGAGAACATTAATTTAACCTAAAAAAATCCATGCCAAGGGAAATTTTCATTTGCCTTCACCATTATTGTTGTACTTCTAAGAAAGGGACTACACATTACTGTTAAAGGAACACAATCTCGTGTACTTAGGTTTCCAAGTAAAAAGTTTTGCTAATAATTTTAGACACCACTATTTCTTTACTGCAATGACAGAGATATTTTTAGCACACATAACAGGTATACAATTAGTAAACATTTAAATTATTTTACAAAAATTTAACATTTCTGTAATTTGGAATTTGACAAACTATGCAGCAGTTCAAAGTAAGTTTATGTTTATATTATAAACAAGTATAAACGGTGGCAACTAATTCCATTCTAACCCAGAAACCCATTTTAAAGAATCTGAGCAGAACTGCTTACGTGTAGATGGCAGAGTTCAGGTGACCACTGTCAGAGATACTTTACAAGGAAATTTCTTCAGGGTTAGCAGTTGGGCTGGTGTTCAATGATTTCTAAGTTCCTTCTAATTCTAAAATTCTTTGATTCTATAGTTTTCCTAGCAGTTCAATTAATAAACAATACTTCTTCTCACTATTAGTGACAGATTATGTCACACATAGGTGAAAATTTTATACGTTACTATATATGTTTAAAACAAATGTTCAGAATATGCTGCATTTCATACGGATCCTCTCCTGATTTGTTTCAGATTGAGACCTTGTCCCTTTTTCTGAATGAGTTTCATTATGCTTGAACATGACCTACTGTAGCCAAAACGTCTCCTTTTCTTGACAATGTCATAAGTAGTACAATAGACAAAATGAATTATAAAAACATTCAAATGTTACATCTCAAATTCAGAAACAAGCACTTGAACCTAAAAATTCCTATGTTAAACTATGATAACTTGTTTATATGCAAACAGTTGGTATATGTGTTCTTGCTCAGTTCTCTCCAAACATGGATTTACGTCTATTATGAAAAGGAAGTAGCTTCAGGTTGAATCATAATGCTAAGATGCTAAAAGTAATTATTATTACCACTTTTACAGGTCAATTGTTGGAGTGCTGGTTCTGGGGATGCACACGCACGTGCGCACACACACAGATTTTCCTTTGTGTAGGTAACAAGTTAGATAAATATCTGCTTTGGCAAAATATTACCCACATACCTTCCACAAACTGCTACAGAGATGAAATGTAAAAACAAACTACTTGGAGAGTTTGCAACTTCCAGAAACCGCGATGAGATCCATGAATAACTGGAAAAAGTCCTTTGATTCATTAGAGTGAGTTCTACATAGCGTCTAGTAATCTTCTAATCAAAATTTTCTATTTTTGAAATACTGGTTCATCGAAAATCAAATCTCCATAAATCAAAGTACTATCCAGTCACAGCATGGCAGTAAATTACACTGAAAAGCAGGTCTACAAAAGACACTTCTGAACATCATTGTTTTACACCTTTAATACTGCCTTAAAAGGTTTATTACTCAACTACCTTAGCATACTTTGAGATATAAAATAATTACAGTTGAAATAGTTACTCTAAATCTAAGTAAGTACGTACTATGGCAGTATTTGTTTACTCAGAACACATTTCATTCAAATATATGTAAAATTTATCACAAAGTCAGAATATAATTCACAGTTTGAACAGAAACCTCAGTGTTTAAATCTTAACATTCAGGAAAATAAACAGTACATATTAGGCTGCTTCTGAATACAAATCACTCATTTAAATAAAATGGGATTTAATATCTAATTTGTGTTAAAAGTAAAGAAATTGCCCTGGCTAATGTGGCTCAGTCTGTTGGAGCATCGTCCCGTAACTGAAAGGTTGTGGGTCCGGTCCCCATCCTGGGTGTGTTAAGATCCCCGGTCTGGGCGCACGTGAGGCAACCAACTGATGTTTCTCTCCCTCTCTTCTTCTCTCTCTCCAAAGGCAAGGGGGAAAAAATGTCCTCAGGTGAGGATAAAAAAAATTTTTTTTAAAGTGAAGAAAAACATTTTTATGTGAAGCCTTGACCAAAATCAATTAGTCAGGTTCAAGATTACCATATCATGATACAAATCAAACTCTATTGACACAACATGTTCGTTAGAGACTTGGATGCAAAAATAACTTCAGGTGGGGAACTTAGGGGTAATGAGAGAAAAAAGCATACCACAGATGAGGCCCTCATTTTTATTACTTCATGGATAACAATGCCTACTTTGTTACGGTGGGAGGAAAAAGAGGAGCCCACTTTTTAAAACTCCATTCATTATATAGTTATTTAATCATATTAATTAGGTATGAAATGACTACAGTTTCTGCTCTGAACATATCCTTTTTTAAAGGGTTGACTTGCCACATTACCTTTGACAAGTGATTAAGATAAATGAATCTGACTTTACAAATAAGAATGTGCGAATAAGGTTATATATATTCTGAGAAGTTTGATCTAACCCATACTTCTGATTTAAAATATAACTTAGTTCTCTCAATAAACTAATTTTAAATTTTAAACTTAAATCATCCTTACTGTACTGTTCTCATTCTCCTTCCTTTTTATTTTTACATTATTTCTATAAATACTCAAATTAGAAAACAAAAACCCTCAGTCTTGAAACCAACTTACACTGGTGCTCTGAGGCTACTTTATAACTTTTAAAATATTTTGTTAAAATGTAAAAACCCTGAAATTACAAACAAAAACATTAACAATTTTACAGTATATATCTAATTTATTTTTTTAAAAATATTCTGAATTGTTTTTATACAAGTAATCAAGTGTTATTTTTTCAGATGAAACTCCTTTATAGGCTAGAAGAGGGTGTGTGGTATTGCCCCATTAAAAACCAATACAAATTCCTTTTTTCTATGCTGGTACTTCAACTATTTCAAAATAGTTATCTGGCAGAATCACATAACCTCTCTCTGTTATGTCTTTCTCCTTCTGGAAGTGTACAACCTCCTTTAATTTTTCAAGCTGTCGTTCTTGTCTTCTGCATCGCTGCTGTGTAGTCTTGAGCTTCTTTCTGAGTTTTTCAACTTGCTGTTCTAGCTGATGAATCCTTTTTCTCTGGTGCATTGTATCCTCCACAGTGTAGTTGTGATCACAGAAAACCGAGAGATTGTCAGGGGTCTGAAGAGGAGGCATCAGTAATCCAATAGCAGCATCGACCTGGGAAATGGGGGGTGTTAAAGGAGATGGGGGAAGCTGTTCTTGTGGCTCCAGAAGATCTTCCTTCTAAAACAAGAATGCAGAGTATGTTTGAGTTTAGTAACTAGAAATAACAATTTGAAAAATTTATCTATGGAATTTAAGAAAATTAGATTTTTTATATGAATCTTGGTAAAGAAATATTCCAAAATGAATGAGAAAAGAGTTTAAGTTTTAATTATACTTTTCTACCAGAAGTAGAAATGGAACACAAGAAAGAGGTAGAATGGTAAAATTTAATGAACTGCTAAGCAGTATTTAAAACTGAGGAGAAAAATACTTTGAAACTGAACTGTCACTGATGTAGAAAAACAAAAACTGGTCAACATACAAGTAGGTGTGTGGCATGATCTTAAAAGTAAATTACAAAGCTTAACTGAGTTTCTTAGTGTGAGGATATTTAACTTTTATAAACTGTATTTTGTATTTTTTAAAAGAATATCACTGTTAACAGTGGTTATTTACAAGAGGTGTTAGGTTTCAAAGTAACATTTGTTTTCTTAACATGACTCTGAATTTTCCAAATTTCCACAATAAACACATTACTTTTAAAAATAGGGGGGAAAGCCAATATTGAAAAACAGATATTACCTTGTCATGAGGTTCAGTACAAAGAAATATTGTGGGTACAGCATTCTCTTTCAGTAACTTGTTGTTGCACTCCCTCTTAAAGCAATCTGGAGTAAAGTGTTCCGAACAAATACTGCTATACTTGGTCGGCTTAAAGTTTTTTCTTCTGACAGCAGCCTCCCATTCCTTACAAAGACTGGGTCGAGTAAGAGGAAACCTAAAGATGACATAATTCACTTCTATTACCTTATTTTTTATTATAAGGCACATCCAAACTTTCCTGCTTACGAAAGAACTATCTTACATTGGTGGTAACACACTGAGGAGTAATCAACACACTAGTTCTGCTTTTTTTTTTTTTTTTAATTAGTTGTGCCTTTAAATGGACTTGTTTAAAAGATCCTATGACTAGCCCTGGCTGCTGTGGCTCAGTGGATTGAGCACTGGCCTGCAAACCAAAAGGTTGACGGTTTGATTCCAGTCAGACACAAACCCTGGGTTGCGGGCCAGTTCCCAGTTGGGGCATACGAAAGGCAACCAATCTATGTTTTCCTCCCTCTCCTCTCTCTCTAAAAAATAAATAAATACAATCTTTAAAGGAAAAAAAAGTATTTCTTATAGAAATCTTAACTGATTATATACGGTAGTTATAGGAATGTTGGATACAATGATATATACAATCTAAATAAGACAAGCCAATTAAGAATTTACAGGATGTGCCCTGGCTGGCATAGCTCAGTGGATTGAGCACAGGCTGCGAACCAAAGTGTCGCAGGTTCAATTCCCAGTCAGGGCACATGCCTGGGTTGCAGGCTATGACCCCCAGCAACTGCACATTGATGTTTCTCTCTCTATCTCCCTCCCCTCCCTCTCTAAAAATAAAAGCCACGTTGGCGGATGGCATGTGTGCAGTGGGAAGAGTAGGTAAAGAAAGGTTGGGGGTGGAGGGCCCATGTGCCTGATACTGTTTCTCCCTTTCTCCCCTCCTCCATTACCGTAAATAACTTTCACAGACAGATACAGGTATTCCATGCACATCTAAATACACAAGAATAAATCATGTGGCTCTCTTACTTCTCTAATTTATTATGGTTTAACTTTTTATATTGAAGACACTAAAATTTCAAGTAAAATACATACTGTAGGGTGAATTTGTATTATTTTACCAGTGACTTCTGCACATTGTAAAACAAAATTGCATGTTTATATCTACATGCTGAGAAAAAGAAGCTTCTGGTTGTCTTAGAATCAGAAACTAACAAACATGACAATTAAATTTCAGTTGAATTGCAATGACAAATTTAAAATGTTTAATTTACCTCTTAATCTATTGAAATGTTTGTTAGGACCAGATAAAGGGAGGTAGGAATAATTTAAATTTGCTGTGATTTTATTTTTCCAGGTCAGAGATTTATTAAGTTGGGGGGATTGGAAAGAAGCCAAAGAAGGATGTTTCTACTGTATGGTCCAGTCTCTCTTCCAAAGTATGCCAGAGCCTGGCTCCGCCATTATCCTGACGGTCTAAGAGATGTTTACGACAGTCCCTTTGTCTACTCTTCCCACTACCACTACATAGAAACTGGGGAAAGAAACACTCTTAGAAGATCCCTGCCAGAAATGCAAAAATGGCTTCTGTAAGTACAAACTACAGTAGCAATCCCTGGTAAAATCCAGGACCTAGGGCTTCATGACTCGAGGACTATGAGTGCTCAGGATGTCTGCGAGGTTCTGTCAAGCTCTTTCTCATCTCCTCTTCCAAAGCTGTTCTTCTAGATAAAGGATGAGATGTAGAAGGTCAGTCCTTCTTTCCATTCAATTGTTTAACAGCCAGCAGAAACTCACTATTTCTGATGTGTGAATGCCCTACCAATGAAGGGTAGGGAAACTACCTCACATTTTTAGATTCCTTCTGCCCTATCATTAGAATGGGGAGGCAGAAAACTGAATGAGTGTGATGGTGTCACCCACCATCTCGTGACCGATTCCCCATGCTGGAGAGATCAATTCATCAGCTTTCAGAAATTCCAATAAATCAAGAAGTAATGTTAAGGTATACTGAACTGAATTCTGGAAGTGTTAAGTGTCCTATTCCCTTCTCTGAAGAGGGAAATATCAACACTCAAGATCTCCCTATGCATTAGACACTCTTATTTCTCTACGGTCCTTCTCGTACTATACCAAGAATATAAAAATGCACCCACATCTGTTGTTAAACATAAATGACCCCCACAAAAAATTGAAAAAAATATTTTGCTTGTGTAATTATTTAGCTATGAAGAATTCATATAACTTACCACTGGTTCTAGTTTAATTTCTTACCTATCGTTTATAGTCGGGAATTCTTGCAAAAAAATCAACGTAAATGTAATAAAATCTGCAAATACTGTACTGAATTTGGCTGAATAAAATTGCCATCGTGTCACATTTTGCAGACATTTGATTATCATTGAGTCACTTCCATTCTAAGGTTTTCTTTTCCAGAGAACATTTTTCCTCTAAGACTGACTGCAGCACCTTTTGGATAAAACAGTCCTGAAAGATGTGGGGCAGGTTCTTTCCCAAGGGCTTCGTTTATGCACCAGTAATAGCTCATATTGACCTTTATTATGGCACTTGATCATGGTCCGTAGTATTATTTTCCATGTTATCATCATCGTGTACTGCAAACATAAACTATTAATCTTAGCAGTACCACAAACTGCCTCAAACTTAAGAGGTCCTTAAAGGTTGGTTCCTAGAAACTCGCCCATACACATCCTCCCTGAAATCCTGGCCAAAAACCAGTCCTTAATGATGTTGGCCTCCCAACCACCGCAAGGACGAAAAAGAGTGACTTCTTTTAATTTCAAATTTACTTCTAAAGAGTTATCACCACTTGGCTTCTCCTTGACCTGATGGTGAAACCCAAATGGCTCTTGGCCTGGAGATCTCAGGACCTGCGGGGCCTTCTGGCATCGCCGGCCCTCCCGCCCCGAATCAGCCAACTCCATGCGGCGACTGAGCCTCGAGCTCACGGCCGGAAATCCCGCATAAGAAACGGTCCCGGATAGCGGTGTCTACAAGCGCCAAGAACGCGCAGCCCGCGGCAACGAACCTGGGGTTCCGACAACCTGCGGACTAGCCCACCGCCCAACCCAGAGCAAGACCCCAGCAGCGCTCGGGCGCACCCCGCCCCTGCCTACACCCCTCTCGCTAGGTCTCGCGCGGACACGCGCCTAGCTCTGGCTCCGCCCCCGAGCCTAACCGGTTGCGCGCCCCTGCACGAGCAGGGGCCGACTTCGCGAGGCGCGAACCGCACTTACTTGTGGAAAGAAACTGGCTTATCCTTATCATATCGGTTTTTGCAGCCGTAGGCGGAACAGGACTGCACCATCCTTCCGGTTCTCAGTCGTTTCACTTCTTTCGCCCCAGCAGGCAGGTGAAACTGTTATCAATGTCGCTGCTCTCCGCTTTGACACCCTTGCTTCTTCTGTAGGTTTGGCCAACAATTACAGTGATAATAGCCGTACTTGGGGGTGACAGATGTGCCCGTTTTGTTGTTTGCTTTAGCAGAACGACCACAACCATCCCCTGACTCCCATCTCCAAGATGGCGGAGGGAGCTTCAATCTCACCTCTCGCGAGGAGTTCGTCCCTGCTGTCTCAGATTAGCCTTGAGGTCAGAGGTAACGTTCCCTGGGAAGCAAGCCATTGGCTGAGGCCCGGCGTGTGATGCCACGGGCTTAGCGTCACTGAAGTGGGCGGGCCTTTGGCCTTCCGGAAGGGAGAAAGGAACGCCTGGGTAGAAGAGGTCTGGGGAGTGGAGTGTGACTACCCCGCCTTGCTTCGCTCCGCTACCTTTGTTGGGTTAATTTATCAAGGCCTTTTAGCATGGAGTCTGCTGGCTTAAAGGAGGGCAGGTGTAAAGCTGAAGACACTGGGTCATTGCGCCAATTTCTTTAAAAGAGTGGTCACTGATCATATGACTTGTAGAAAATGTTGATGCAAAGAATCCATATGCCCATTAATGGTTGATGGATAAACTGTGGTATAGTCATATTATGGAATACTACATAGCAATCAAAATAAGCTATGACCCATATTCTATGGATGGTTTTTACGTGATCTTGATTAAGCCAGAGACAAAATATACTATGGGGACAGAGGCAAAGAAAGAGGACTTAGGGGATGAAGATAATGTGTCTTTTGACTGAAGTGATGGTTAAACTGTGTTCACTTTATGACAATCACATGACCTATACTGATTTATGTTTGGAGTTCTACCTTACTAAAACAGCTTATTAAGCAAACAAGGGCCACGTAAGATATGCAAAACTGCCTTTTTAAAAAGAGAATGAGAGGTTTATATGCTCAATTGATCTCATTTGACCCCTTCAATAAATATAAAAAATGAATATATGCCTTAGTTTTGTTATGTTCACTTGAGGGAAAGACAATAAATCGGGGTAAACTGAGTTAAGTGTAGTTAGAAGTTTGATGTTTTTTGGCCCTGGCTGGGTAGCTTTGGGTAGCTTTGGGTAGCTCTGTTAGAGAGGATCTTCCCAATTTGCCAAGATTACAGGTTCCATCCCCAGTCAGGGCACATAACAAGAATCAACCAATGAATGCATAAGGAAGTGGAACAGCAAAACCATCTCTCTTTCTCTCTCAAATCAGTAATTAAAAAACAATTTTTTAAAGTGATGTTTTTCAAAGTCTAATTCATTTACAACACTTTTTAAGGAAAAAAAATTAAGCCTTCACATTAAAAGAGAAGTTTTATTACAATTATTCTAGAATAAACTTTGTCTTGCCTGATAAACTGAAAAGTAAGCCACTTGTTTTTTAACATAGGAGAGTGCTAAGGACTAAAGATGTTTTAAAACTCATTGATATCTAACAATTTAGATTTTAATTTCTATCCAACTATGCTTTTTTTCTGTAAATTTTTATTTTAAAAAATACCTTAGCATTCATTCTCTCTGGGCCTCATTATCTTCATCTGTGGAGTAAGGTTGTAGGACTAAATGAGGAATTCTTAATTTGGAATCCATAAATGTTCAGATCTTGAATCCCCTGAAAAGGAATCGAAAGTATAGAAACGTGTGTATAAGTGTATTTTTCTGAGGAGCTATCTATAGCTATCATCTGAGAAAACACGAACACCAGCCAATTTGTAAGGGTGCTTAACATTTCTAATATTCTAGGATTAGTGAAACGAGACTAGTTTTCATGTAGACAAAAATCACAGGTTTTTTCCTAAGACCAATTAGAAGAGTGATTGTTTTGATTAGAATATCAAGTATTTTTAAAGTTTTTAAGTTTTTGTGTTTTTAAACAAATTAAAATCTAAAATATTAGATACCAATGAGTTTAAACATTTTTAGCCCTTAGCCCTCTCCTACATCCCATATTACGTTCCCTTCAAAAGGCCTACCCTGTATGCCACCAGTCTGATAAAAAGAATAAGGAAACTATCCAAACATGCTCCACGTGTTCACTCCTCTTGTGCAGCAGTGTGGGTATGGGACCAGTCAGAGGATCCAGGTGGATGAAGGTGACAGTGACTGGTAACATCGCAAATTGCTTGCAGTCAGGGCTCAATGCTTAAATACTTACATCAGGAAAATGGTCTGGTTCTGACAGAACAAAATCTCATCACTGTCTTTATATCTCTGTGATTGTCAACAGCCCGTACCGCATACTGGGAGACAAGTCTTAGGGCCTTCAAACTTTGAGTGCCCTTTCCTATTCTGACCCAGTCCCAGGTCCCTGGGGTGCTCTTTAGCAAAACAGGAGAGCCTGGGTACATTCAGTGTTACAAAGACAAGGGAAAGAATGTTGATGCAGACATGAGGGCACCGACTCAGAAAAGGTCATTTCAGTTATCGACTATGCAACTTCAGTCATTGAACACACACTCAGAAGAAACGCGGGTGGGGAATCAGGGCACAGGCCTACTCTCTGATTTCATCTCCACCCTTCTTGTCCAGATTAACACAGGTTACCCAGGGAAGCAATTTTCCTCAAAAACAAAAATGTTTCCACTTTTTACATTTAAAAACATCTACGGAAAATTAATTAGAAGTGTGATGAGACACTGGATATCCATTAGTGAAAAAGAAAACCACTGCAACCATTATACTGAATGCTACTTCAGGAGTTCCAAATTTCAAGGCAAACAATACCAAAGAAACAGGAAGATGAAAGCTACTTTTTAATTTTAGATATGTTGCTTTTATTCAAAAGAGTAGGTGTTTGACAAATTCTTAAATCACAAAGTCTGAATCAAACCGTCGATTCTCTGCAACTCTGTGAGGTAGGCGTCTGCACGGCCACAGGGGTCAAGACAGTTCTTTCCTCCCCTGTTGCTTTCAGAGGCTGAGAGTGTGGGGGCCGAAACCACCGCTCAGTGGGCACTGAGAACAGCTGTTCCCTCCGTCTTGTTTTCCATCAACCTGCCCAAGTTACCTGCTCCCAGGGTTGGACCATTTGTTTTGGTGACAGTTACATTATTGTTTACAGAGTCCAGATTGTTGCTTTGATTTATATGATCTCACTCTGAATCATAGAAGTATTACTATGTTGAAAACACTGATTGACTCATTTTAAATGCTCTCGGATAACATCTGCATTTATTATCAGTGATCAGTACAGACACATAATAAGCAGGTCTACAATTCTGAAATACCCACGTGTTCCCTTTTCTATTTAATAAGACTTCTGATAATACAGTGTTTTTGTATGTTACAAAAGTTGATGTAATACACTTCTACCAGTAAAGTCTTACAAGAATTCCAATATTACGGTAAAATTATTGTAACTAGAAATGTTGACACTTGAAGCAGAACATGCACAGAAAAAGAAAGCCTTTAAAAAATGACATTTTAACACCACACCAAATTTGCAATTGGTAGGAAATGTATTTCTAGTCTAATATAACAAATTCCTGCTCCTTAGCTTTTAGAATTGGTAGCTGCAGCTGAAATGTTTTTCTGTGAAGTGTGCCACCCTACTAGATGTTTGATTTGGAACTGCAGATTTAGGATTTGTGAAGTCTTGATACGTCATCTTTGTAGACCTTCTTTTCTTTTTCTTAAGTGTACCTAAGCTATCTTACTCCAGTATGTCCCAAAAGACTCCAAGGGACCCTGGTTTCTCTCTAGTTTCGCTTCTTTGCAATAACCCTCACATTTACCTGAACCCCATGCAGGAGTCCTATTGAGTACAATACCAGTTCAGTCACTTATACCTTGGTGGTTTCAGACAAACCAAAAACCTGTCACCAGTAACAGGGATTTCACCTGTGAAAAGGAAGACACATGCCTTCTTCACATAACTGTTTTAAGCATAAAATGAAAAGTATGTGAGAAACTGCTGTAATTATAATGTGCTATATTTAAGCATTATTGTTTTTCTCTCTAACAAGCAGCAGCTTTGTCCTAGACCCAAATTAGAAAACAGTATTATTATTCAGCATCTTATCAGTCGATGGCTAATCTAATTTGGGAGACTTCGATAGATTTGTTCTTGGCCTGTCTATACATAGGGAGGCTCACTAGCGTGTGAATAGACAATATGACTATCAGGTGACAGAGCTAGCAGCCCTGGGCATCAACAACCTCCTGCTGTCCAGTTTGCTAATGAGTAGTGCCAGCTGAGGGAACTGGGATTTCGTAATACTTGTGGTTTTGGTTCTTTTCAAACAAAACTGCAGAAGAGAGCGTTACACAGTAGCAGTTAAAAAAAGAAACCAATGTAACCTTCCTATTGAATCACGTCTGACATTTGCTCATTCTGCACCATCTAGGGACAGCATTACAAGTTTTCTGTCAAGAGAAAACGAACCAGAGTTGTCCATTCTGTTACTCTAGTTCACCATAATTCCTCTTGTCAAACTTAAAATCTTCCTAGTACTCTCCTAGTACCCTCTTTGATGCTCAAGCCATGAAAAACCACTTTTCTCAGAAATGCATCAAACTACTATTTGTTTACAGTATTGCCCAGGTTTCTGAAAAAACATTCCTTTTACAAGTTACTTGAATACACTGTTCCTATGAAAGGACCAAACTCTGGTTTACATGCCATACTGAGAACATAAGTATGCTGGCTGGACATAAATGTCTTACACCTTGTTAACTCTCCCAGTGTTCTGTAAACCAGAATGTGAAATCAAATGATAAAGTTCAAGGTTCTTTGTTCACTTTCAGCTAATAACAAAGACTTATATCAGAATAGAAGAGCAGAACTGCTCCAAATGCACAAAACTTAGTACTAAAAAAACCCACTTTTCCCCTGATACTGTGTAGTATTTTATTTAACAAAAATATTTAGATGAGTCTCATTGCAATATATTATCCTACAGGTGCTCACTGAGAAGGAAACATGGGTAAAGTGTACATTTAATACTATCTTACTATACATCCCATTAATCTGAGTAATTTGGGGGAAAAGAAAGATATGAAAGCATCCCTTTTTATATAATTTCATGTTTTTTCCCCAGAGACTTTACAAACAACACAATCAAGACAAAGTTGTAAATTATTATAATTCTAACCTTAATATCAGAACCTGCAACATGTAAAAATTCCAGTCATATATTGCTAGGTATTTGCCAAATAATAATCAAATGTCTGTCATACAGCAGTCTTCAGTTTGTAAGATAATATTCTAACGCTGTATGATACCATGACTCCTTTTGTTTGATTGTACACATTAGCTCATATTTCAGTAAACTTTTTTCACCTGTTTAGTCTCTGTGTTATCACTTCTCGATACATAATAGAGATGTAGATAAGCAACAAAAAAATGACAAAGAAATCATCTAAAAAGCCCAGAATTCCAAACAAGGCTTCAGGTACAAAATCTAGAGGTGATATAAGATAGAAAAAAGCTCCCATTAAACAAAGTATTATCCTGATACGGAACATCCAGAAAAGGCCACCGACTGAAAACATTTCCCTGAATGCATGCCTCAGTAAAGTGGGTAGATCCATAATTCTTTCCATAATCTGGTAGGGGAAAAACAAATATTATGATTTGGCATCTAATGTGTCACATTTTAAAATAATATAATTTTCTTACAATTGTGCAAAGTTAACATGAATTAAAAAGTTTCACCTATTGTTTGACCATTTTTTCTAGTTATTCATTTTATTTAAAAATAGTTCTTTGATTACTAGCTTCTTATAAAATAGGCTTTTTATTGCAGATAATTGAAAAGCAATTAAAATGTCAACAAACTTATAGGACATATAATAATGTAAAACAAGTTATTTCTAATTTGAGTTAGTAAAAAAAGAAAAAATCAAGAACCTACTGTATAGTATTAGGGTGAGGCTTGAGCTCAAGTCTCAGCTTTAAAGTCAGAGAGATCTGGGTGGGCCCTGGCTGGTGTGGATCAGTGGATTGAATGCTGGCCTGTGAACCAAAAGATCACTGGTTCAATTCCCCGTCAGAGCACATGCCTGGGTTGCAGGCCAGGTGACCAGTTGTGGGCGTATTTATCAATGTACCTCTCACACATTGATGTTTCTCTCCCTCTCTGTTCTGCCTCCTGTCCCCTCTAAAAATAAATAAACACAATATTAGAAAAATTTTTTGAAAAGTCAGATCTGGGTTTGAATTCAAAATCAATTACTTATTAGCCAGGTGACCTTGGGGAAAGTTGTTTAACCTACTAGAGTTAAGTCAACAATTGAGTATTTATGTACCAGGAGGACTTTCAAAAACTGAAAGAGATATTGTATATAAATGGCCTTTGTAAGTTGCCAGACAATATATAAATATTATACATTAAAGACATCAATATTAATGACAGTCTAAGAATAGCAATGAAGCTGATCCCTTCTGAGGATGTTTATTCTGCTTAGCTAGAATTTAAGCAAATTCCTAATTGCTACAAAGATTTTTGGAATGCCAAGTACTACCTTTCTTGAGAATGATTAAGTTCTAAATAGGTACAGAAACACATAAATTACTAAGTTTTTACATAAATGAGCATAATTTTCACAGCTGAACTTTAACAAAAAGACATACATTACAAAATTATCAGATATGGAAAGCAATGAAAATTATAAGATATGGAGCACTGGCACCCTCATACACTGTTGGTGCAAATGTAGAGCCCCTTAGGAGACGGTCTGGCAGTTCCTCAAAATGTGAAACACAGGGTTACGACAATATCCCGCTACTGCACAGCGAGGCACATACCCAAGGGGAATGAAACATACATCTACCTAAAAACCGGTACAGGAGTTAACGGGAGCATTATTTATCATAGCCTACAAGCGGAAACAACTCAAATGTCCATCAACTCATGAATGGATAAACAAGATGAGATTGCTTTGTCCATAATAAGCAATGAAGTACTAGCATAAGTGACACAGTCAATAATATTCTAGACATTATGTACGGTGTCAGATGGGTCCTAGACTTATGGGGCGATCACTTTGTAAGTTACATTAGTGTATAATCACCATATGGTACACCTGAAACTAATATAATATTGTATGTCAACTGTAACTGAAAAACAAAAAAATACAACAAAAAGCAATGCAATACTGAGGTATGTTATAACATGGATGAACCTTGAAAACATTATGCCAAGTGAAATAAGCCAGAGACAAAAGGCCACATACTGTATGATCCCATTCAAATAAAATGATGAGATATCCAAAAGAGCCACATGTACAGAGATGGAGAGTAGACCAGTGGTGCCAAGGACTGGGGAGAGGGGGAGAGGGAGAGGAACTGCTAAAGCTTTTGGGAGAATGAAATGTTCTAAAATTATATCATGATGGTAATTAGATTCTATTTACTCTAAATGTACTATAAATCATTGACCTGTATACTTTAAAACGCGCATGCATATGGCATGTAAATTACATCTAAATAAAGTTATTAAAAAGAAAAGATAATACCAATATCTAACAGGGTGGGGCAAAAGTAGGTTTACAGTTGTGAGTAAATAAAATTTATTCTATTATTATTAATTCATTACTGTATTCGTCTCCATACGAACAACCGTAAACCCACTTCTGCCCCACTCTGATTTGTATGACCACGAGCAGGTCAGCTACTCTCTGACTGCGGACTTCTCATTTGTTCTGCGGAGCTGTTCGCTGGCCACACGATCTTAGCTCCCGTGTAGTGATGACCCGCCATGACTCTTCAACATATCTTACTTTTCAGAAGTTGGCAGATACAAGACAAACTGACTGGAGGAAGGGAATCACTTCCTGTGGTCTTCCACTGCCCATAGTTCAGCTATTTTTAAGAGTCTGTATAAATAGCATAGATCCAACTCTGTGTATATATTTATTGATTTAACAAATGCCAAATAAATTGAGGAAGATGGAGACAAAAAATGGGAACTGAGCAAGTGATGAGAAAACAGTTTTAAAAATGCAATGTAAAGAAAATCTTGTAACTCCTTTTGGAAGACTAGCCACAAATGAACAAAAATGGTCTTTTTAGAGTCATTTCCTTTATTAACTTCCTATTCTCTATGGAAGAAACTAATATTTAAAGCAAAACAGCTACACAGTTTTCACAAGGTCAATGGTAAATTACTTTAAATATTCTAAGAATAATTTTCTGTCCATTATTAGCTATTTGTTACTGCTCATGTGGTATTTATAAAATCTATAATTAGACAAGAAATATGAAATGAGCTATTAAGAAATGTTTGTGTATTAATCACAATCTTACTCTAACTTTGAGGTAGAATATCAAAGAGCTAACTGTCTTTATTATATTGTAACATCATCACATACTAAGCTTTCTTACTTGTTAACTATAAATTTGACACACAAAAATAAGAACTGAGCAATGGTATGCTTCACACTTAAATATATGAATGAATATCTTAAAATTATTATTATCATCTTCAAGGTCAGTGGCAGATCTTGAACTGGAAACCCTGATTTCCAGTGGCTCACTACGGCCGTCACTGGAGGGTGTGTTACGAAATGGCTGGATCGAGTAGCTATGGAAGACAACAGTGGCTGGGTTACGTTCCCCTTTTGCTTACACATCTAAAAGATTCACCCATTATCATTCACAACAGATGAAACTACCTTTAAATGTTCATGACATTACAGAATGAGGAATACAAGCAAAGGAGCACAGAGCATGGCTGTGTGCTACTAAAATATTCTAATAGCTTATAGCCTTGGCTGAGAGCAACAGTATCAGTTCTTACCTCAAGAATAGTTTATAAATTGACTCAGCACACGCTGAGGGCCTACTACATTCCAGACACCAAATTTCACGATGAGAATTTGGTACTGACTAAAATACACGGTCTTTGCTCTCACGGTGCTGTTAGCCTATGGAGAGCAAGCCAGGGAACTAGGTTTGAGCACTGTTTGTGACAGATGCTGGGCAGAAAACGTGCAGAGGGCAATAATGGAGAACACCTAGGCTGTTGGGGAAAGCCTCTGGGGGAAGGCTTATCTCAGAACTACCTAAAGGATGAGAATCACCCATGAGGAGAGCAGAGCGACAAGCGTTCCAAACAGGAAATGGCACAGGTAAAGGCATATGTGGAAAGACTTGGAGCTTTTCTGAGAGCCGAAAGGCCAGTGTGGCTGAGGTGTGGTGGGGCAGGGGGAGAGTGGCACAAGATGTTGGGGGGCGGGGGCCAGGTCAAGCAGGGCCTTGTAAGCCACAATAAAGAGCTGGCCCATTATTCCAAATTATTCCAAAAATGGCAAGTTTTAAAACCCAAGAGCATCACGGCCTTATTTTCAAAATACCACTTGGATTGCCACGCAGAGAACAAAGTCAAAGTGAGGAGGCCATGGCAAGTGACCTAAGCTGAGATGATAGTGACTTTGACTGATACGATGGCTCTACAGACACGGGACATTTTTATAAGGTAAAAATGATAGGACCCCTCCCCCCCGCCCAAAAAAGAAAAGGAATGGTACAACCTACTTATAGATCAGATGAGGAGAATGGAGGAGAGGAGGAGCTCAGAAAGAGCCCCTATGCTGGGGGAAGGGGATCAGTTTCACGTTATACAGGTTAAGTTTGAAAGGACTAGGGGGCATCCAAGTGGAGATATTGTACCCTAAGCAGTTGGATATAAAGTCTAGAGCTCAGGGGAGAGTCTGGGCTTTCTGCCTACTAAATTTGTACTCAGTGTATTCTGGTTTTTGAAATACATATCCAGCCATACACATACTTGTAGAATTTCTTGCTCTATTTTAATAAAACTGGGATGAGATAATAAAATGTGACAGTTTTCAATCTACCAAATGCCTTTTTTAGGGTTGGGGTCAACTGTAGAATTAATGTTATTAAAAAGAGTAATTTGAATAGCTAAGAGGACACACAGGGTTACTTAAGAAAACATTTCAAACAGGGGCCAAGGGAAATAACTTAGAGTAAAACAGAATTGTAAAACGCTCTCCAGAAGTTCTCTGGTGTTTCTCATAAAATCAAACCCTATTTTAGAATCACATAGGAGTTGATAATTTTATCTTTACCTCAGATTTTTCCTATTGATTTTTTGCTGGCACCTCTTCATAAATGACTTTTACAATACCTTTTTTTTTTTTTTTAAGATAGAAACACTGCAGTCCTTGGGGAAGCTGTAACTCAGTGAATGACAATGATGATGGAAGGAAGGACTTCACCCCACACACATGGACAGTGAGGTTTCTCACAGTCGAAGAATATTTGTTGGTAAATCTCACTCCACAAAAGAGAAGTGTCATTATACTGTAACTGTGTTCCCTCTAGCTTTGTACCTGCTGTAACTTTACTTACAGATCTGGGCTGCCCTGAGAATCTCCGGTTATAATCATTAATATCTTGATGCAACGATACAACATCCTGAGACTGGTCATGGTCACTAAATACTGGTAGCAGTAAAGTTACCTGTTTAATATAGAAAGAAAAATTGTTATACCTTTCTGCAGCATTAGTCTTTTCATTTTGTGTTATTCAATAAAACAAGGAAATCTTCGGAATTTATATTTCACTCATTTTCTTTAATTAAGGCAACACAGGGGAGGAAAGGAAGATTACTGCCTACAATGCAATCCAATGCAAATGTAATTTGAGCATCTATAAAATTAAAGGGGCATGTTATCCAGACACTGGTTCTAGTATTTTCCAGTTCACATCAGGGAGAAAGTCAGTAACTCTCTACAGTTCAAGATACAAGAATGATGAGAAAACACTCAGGAGCAAAGTCGCTGCTATTTGAAATATCTTTAGATATTAGCAACCGTCACACAGACGTCAACTTAATGCAAGGACTGGCTCTCAAGCACCTGGCCCTATTATAGTCAAAAAAGGTAATTTTTTTGTCTTTTTCTGACTGATTTCTTTTTTAAGTATATTTTATTAATTATGCTATTACAGTTGTCCCAATATTTTTACTCCCCTTTATCCCCCTCCACCCTGCACCTCCCCCATCCCCCAGTTCATGTCCATGGGTTGTCCATATAAGTTCTTTGGCTTCTTTGTTTCCTACTCGATTCTTAACCTCCCTCTGTCCATTTTATACCAACCAATTATGTTTCTTATTTGCTGTACAAAAAAGGTAATTCTTAATACTGTTACATGTTATGTACATTAAACCCTTTTTCCTCCATGGTAGTGGTAAGGATACACAAATGTCCCAGGGCCACATTCGGGTAATCTGAAGACAACAGACCACGAAAAGCCCCGACAGAAACGGTCACTGTACAATGAGATGGAGATGGGGAGGAAAATGGACAGATTTAGGGTTAAATCCTCTAGCTGTTGCTTTAGCCCTTCCTCAGTTCAGCTGTCAAATCAGGAATGCCCATTTCTCAGATGCTGTCCAAGCAGCCAAAACAAAGGAGTGCACATACTGTTGCCTCTCCATGCATTTGTTAATAAAAATGCATTCTTTCAGTAAGTATTAACTGAGCACCTGCTGTGGACAAGGCACTGTGCTAAGTGCTGGATATACAAATAAAATTTTAAAAATAAAATAGCAGCAGTGGGGGAAAAAAATAAAATACAATTAAAGACATGGCCTTGCCTGTTGGTGATCACAGTCACACGAGAGAAGGGAGGCAGACCTGTGCAACATCCGGATCTAAGGTGCTTTAATGATACTTCAAAGTAAGGACTCCTCCCTCGGGTGTTCAGAAAACTTGAAACTGAAGCCAGCCCTTGAAATGCAGGTTGGTGTGTTGGTGCATGCATTCATGGAGGGAAGTGGTGTGTGTGTCCTAATCAGAGACGTCAGCCTGTGCGTCACTATTGCCAGTGAAACAGGAGGGGAGGCAGGTGTCTGACACCTGTCTTGCCTCCAGATGAACTGCTCCACAGTTAGAAAACCAAAAGCTACCATATTAAAACAACTTCATCTTCACCTTTCTAGCCTCTACCCAATTTATAGGTGGTCCAAAGGATACCACCTGATAAATTTATACATACCCTATGAAAAGCGCGGGTAGTGGAACTAATTCTTTTTTGGGGTTTTTTTTTTTTGAGAAAGATAATAATTTTAATTTTGGACTAGTTGAATTTAAGATGCTGGTGAAATACCCAAGTAGAGATGTCTAGAAGATGACTGAGAAGTCAGTTCTGAAATTTGGGGAAATTTTCAGAGTGAGAAATAAAAAATTGCAAAGACAATTATACTAGTTTCCAAATGCTGCTGTAACAAGTCATCATAAACTCAGTGGCTGAAAACAAGACAAATGTATCATCTTATTTGGGAGGTCAGAAATCCTAGTATCAAGGGGTAGGCATGGCCATGTTGCCTTGCAGGGGTGTCCAATGTCTTGGCATCTCTGGGCCCCAATGGAAGAATAAGAGTTGTCTGAAGGCACACATTAAATACATTGTAACACCTAATCACAAAAACAGTTTTTGGGTTTTTTTTTACATAATGTTTTAAGTAAATCTATGATTTTGTGTTAGGCTACATTCACAGCCATCCTGGGCTGCATGTGGCCCCTGGGCTGAAGGTTGGACACCTCTGTGAGACCACTGGGGATACTCCACTTCCACACCTTCGGTGAAACTAAGTCTTTAACGCAAGGCCTAGGCCTGGGCTCAGTGTGGCTGGCAGACAGCTAAAGATGATGAGAGGTGGTGGTGGCAAATAAGTTTTAGCGTTGACTGCTTTGTGCCACATATAAAATCATCCAGAGAGGCAGTACAAAAAAAACCCCAAAACAGTACTTCCTCCTGACCACGTGATAAAGAGTCAAATGTGAAAGAGACAGAATTTGGGAATGTAGAAGGAAGAAGAGAAAGCCCTGAACCTTCTACACCAAGAGAAAAAGGTAGTGATGGGGGGAAGTAGGTAGCAAGAACAAGGCTGAAAGGCATATAGGAGTGGGCAAAAGTCAGTTTACAGTTGTGAACACATGAAAGAGTTTATTCTTGTATTATTATTATTATTACTATTATTGTATTATTAATTATTGTCTTACTGTCTGTAAATAAACCTACTTTTGCTCACCCCCGTATATCTGTGTGTGTGTATTTAACATAAAACCTAAAAATCAGACAAAACTAAACAATCTTAGAGGTGTATACCAAGGTAATAAAACTATAAAGAAAATCAAGGAAATGCTTATCATAAAAGTGAAATAGAAATTACCTACAGGAGACAAAGGAGGAGTGAAGATTTGGGTGGGGTCCTGAGGAGGCTTCTGGGGCTGATGGCCAGTTTCTGTTTCTTCATCTGAGTGGTGATTATTCAAGTGTTGCTTTGTGATAATTCAGTGAACTGCACTTCTCTGTTTTGTGTGCTTTTCTGTGTGTCCATTATATTTTACAAAGAATTTTTGAAAAATTGTCACCTCTTCTACCATTTTGTTTTACTTTTTGGTCTCTGCGGGTATGCCTGTATACAATGCCCTCTACCGTTATTTTAGTGACGTTGTACGAGGGAGCATCCAAGCTGACATGCTCACTTGGAGACTGTCCATTTTAGGACTTTATTTTGCTCACTGGAAGACTTCCTGAGGAGATACTGTCTTTTTACATGCTCATAACTCATGATCAGAAAGGTGTATATTTTTAATTTAACTGGAAAATAAAATAACTATAAAGGAAATTATGAAAAACTACACACAGCTGAGAGAATGTTTTACTTTGCTATACTTACTAATTAAAAAAACTAAGAACTTCAATTCCTCAGATTTTTTAGTATTCTGCTTTTTCCAGCTTGTCAAAGAAATTGAGAAATGTGGCAATCCCATCTGTGCTGGCATTTCAGTCTTTCATATGTTTGTAAAAACTTACTGCCTATGTCCTCAGGTAGCTTCTAGACTCACTACAATGGTCAAATCTGTTCTGGATAATTCAATGTGATTATATTTCAAAAAAGACATTTAAAAATTATTATTCATTATTTAAAGCTATCTGGAAAAGGCACGTTAAAAATAAATTAAAAAGGAAAAACAATTTTTTTCAAAAGTAGTATAGGGGATATTTGCTTAAACCTGACCAGCTAGTTCAGTTATTCCTTTGCTGGTATTACAACAAAGACTTTAGAGAGTTTGGGAGAGGGTTGGTTCATTTATCATTTGTTTTTCCTACAACCGAAAGATTTCAAAAGAAATTCCCTTTTTTGAGGTGTCTTAAAGACATTAAAGAAATAATATAACATTACAGAAGCTTTGGATAAAGGAAATTCTGTTAAAAATATCAAAATAATTCAGAAGTCAGATACAGAAACTAGAAGATTTACAAAGTGAACTAGCATTTATGATGCCTTCTGGATACAAACATTACCGTTTGTCTACAGATTGGACAACTGATGGCCCCAAGCCATGAACCATATCGCCAGTACGCAATAATGCAGGTACCTGATGGGGAAAAAAAATTAATGCTGATGTTTTAAATATTTGAAATATTTTAACACTATCACCTGATTAATTTTTTTTTTTTACTTTATCCAGCATCTCTTCAGGCAAATCTAAATCTAATAACAATTCCTGGCTATTGAAAAACATTTTTATTTAAACTACCAGTGAATATACAGATATTTTAAGACAAAACCAAGCATGCATTAATTGCTTCAATGCTGTGAAGCTTACTAGAATATAATGCATTTCTCATGTAAAATAAATAAAACATCATTGTATAAATGACACCAACAAATCACAGTCTAAATTTTCTATTCAAAATTACATATGTTACAAAAACACAATTACTTTTTTAGGAGTGTAGAGAGCCACGTTACTTAAGTACACACAGCCTAAAGGAAGACCTCAGGCAGTAGTAGATGAGCTAAGTGTGGAAGCACTAAATTTTAGACCAGAAACAAATGAAGAAGAAAAAATTTTAGACAGTGTCTGATGTTTAAGGGACCAATTTATCTTCCTCTCCTCAGAAAAACTGTTTCTCAGACCATCCAGGTTTCACTGTGAATCTGAACTAAGTGCTTCCTGTTTCCCTCCTACCTCCGGGATTTTCTGTGTTCCTCCTCTTGCTTTAGCAAACTAGCTTAGCTCTCCTATGCTCCTTATTCTGATTCTTCCAGATCAAATAAATGTCCAGAATTCAGAAGAAACGATGGCAAAGTGAGGAAAGTCAAGGTGACACATACTTAAATCAATCAGACTGTAGTTAGATCTTGAACTGTTTAATGTTAAGTACGAAAGGAGTGCAGAGAGGGAGAATTCTCTGGGATGTGTTCTAGAGTAATCTGCAAAGGAGAGTATTTGAACACTGTAGGATAGCAAAAATTTAGATAGACAGAATTCAGGAGGGAGGACACTCCAGGTTTTATGAACAGCAGGAGTGAACGCCAAAGGCAAAAATAGATGGTAAGTGAGGAGACTGGTAAGCAAACTGATGGGCTAAGCAAAGGCTGTCCAAATTGGACATTACAGTGTCTATGGGGAAAACTGGTTCAACAATTTAATGATGAATTAAAAAGCTAAACAATCTTTTTCTGATATTTTTCCCTACTCTCAGAGTGCTGTGTTAATTAGATAATATTAAGTACTTTGAGCAATCTAATTTCATATAGAAACTATATGAAAACAAAACTTATTATAAATCTGTTAGTATTATTACCACTTGTAAAGATGCCTTAGATTTATCTAATACCTTCTAATCCAAAAGTTCAATGTGTTTTGACACATATGAACTTATTTAATCTCACATCTCTTTTACACAAATTGGGGTATAGGTGTCTTTGCTTTGCAAATTATATAACAGCCACTTGCCTACACTGAGAAACTACGGTCCAGCAAATTAGACACTTCAGTTCACCTGCTAGGACATGCTTGATGCTTTTCCTTATCCTCAACTTTCCCCTCTTTAAAAAGAGAGATCCACCTACACAGGATGGTAGGAGAGATGACTCAGTGACTTTAACTTGAGTCACAATTTCTCTAAATTTGTTTATTTGTAAAATGGGAATGAGACCTCATAAGACTGCTGGAGAATTAAATAAAATTATGAGAACTATGACTGCCAATAGGGTGAAGTCTATTGCTGCATTATTCTTAACTCACTATGAAGGGCTGACTAGTTCTGTATATAGGAACTGAGCTAAAATGCTCTTGATATACGTGGTATCAATATACTTAAATACTATTCAAAGACACAAACTTCTGTTTCTGAGAAGTTGAATAACTAGTTTTTTTTAACCTCTGAACCAACAGACAGTAAATAAAAGTGTCTTGACAAGTAGAGCAGGATATCAGAAGCAATCTACCCTATTACCTCAGACCCAAAGGTAAAACCAAGAACACAATACAGCCATCTTTCAATTGACTGGGTTATCCACTCAGTGAATTACTTAAGCCTGGGTTGGCAAATAGAGTTCACCTTGCCTGCCAAACCTCAATGATTCACATCCTGCAGGATGGTTGGGTCCACATCAGGCTCAGTGTCCAACTGATTAGGAATATCTACCAGAGGTTTGAGGGTGGGGGGAAGTATCTGCTTTCTCTGATGGCCATTTAATTCTCCCTATCTGATCTTTCATTATTTTGCTCCTCATTAGCATTTCCAACAGATATTTATAATTTGTTAGCTACTTAGGCAAAAAGCTTAGGAAAGAGGGTGGAAAGACTAGCTGAGGCAATAGTGGGGTTGGTCAGTAGTTACTTAATGAGCACAAGGTACTGAAAATCCTGGATTTCAAACATGTATGTCATCCCCAACAGCACAAACAGTAACACTATATACCTAAGAATTCTATATAATGAATCTTAGACAAAAGTAATTTATAGGATCATTGTATGCTCCATTTCTAATTAGTCTTTACATGGAAATGGTGTGCATGTGGGGAACCTATCTTAAATATAGCTGTTCAAATACAAAGAAATACTACAACAAAACATTGGATAAATCTTAAGTAGAGGGTAGTTGTATAAGCCAGCAATCAAAGAGTAGAACTGAACACAGGGTTTGAAGTTAGACCTAGGTTTAAAACCTGCCTCTGTCCCTTGGCAACTAGATTACCCTTTGTAAAATTTCTTAACATATCTGAGCCTTGATTTTGTGGGGTTAGATGAGATGAAGTATGTTAAGTGTGTAAGAACTCACTCTCCCCAATCTCATATGACCATAACAAGCAATCACTAGATGGTATCTCATTATTTTCTATGAAATCTTTCTGGAGGGTAGAAAGCACCCTGTACTGACACTAAATAAGTGTGAGTGAAATCAATGTTCCCTTTTTTGTTCCACTGTACACTCTAGGTTTCTCATTCTCCATCACCAACCCTCTTGAGGTCATGAAGAGAAAGAGTCTAAGAACTTCTGCACTGACTCAGAGTAAGGAAGAGTTAGCAGAGCTAAGAGATGGCCCTGGGCAGGGTCCTTGAGAGGAAAAAACTTCCTGCCTTGGGAAGGTTGAATAACAAATGAAAGGACTAAAAAGTGAAAGAATAATGAACCAGTCAATCCACAAGGTATAGATGTACCTGAATTACTATTCAGAGAAACACATTTCTGTATATTAAGAAGTTGAATAACTAGTTTTTTAAATCTTTGAACCCACAGACACTAAATAAAAGTGGCTGATAAGTAGAGCAGGGTATCAGGAGCAATCTACACTACTCCTGAAACACCAAATATGACCAAGAGAAAATCAAGAACCCAGCCTGCGTAGACACATGGGTCTTGGTGCAAAGAGTCGCTATTACCAAGCACAGCGCTGTTTGCTTACCGCAGAAGAGATGTCCACAGTTTGTCTCCACAGGGCAGGAGGCTTGATGTAAACAGATTGGACAGTGCATGTCGGTGTAAAACTGCTGTCGAGCAGCAGCAGGGGCATCCTGGCGAGAAAATACGTGTACACAGTTATACACGACACACAGCTTGTCAAAGCGATCTTTCTGGTAAACTGTAGTTGAGAATGCAGTCAATACTGTGTAATCCTCATCAGAGTTGAGACTTGCAACAGTTTAAGGTCTTACAAGTTGGATACAGTCATGAGGCTATATTGTGGTTTTATTTATAAACTATATGGTCACTACCTTCCTTTCTGAACACAATCTAAAGATAAAAACAGAGGAAGTTATTATGAGTAACACAAGGCTGAGCTAATCCATAACTAAATAATAAGAAATGTCAAACTGTTTCTGAGCTTTTATTAACTTTTTTTTCCATTTTTAACACCTTTGTCATTCATACATTCCTGGCAAGTGTTACATGTATGCTATACCTTACAAGAAACCAGAATTAAACTTTCAGAGATTATTTGGTCATTTTGGAAGTAGAAAAATGTAAAGCCACTACTAATTTGAACTTAATACTTCACATAATCCTATTAGTAAATTTTACTGTTTCTCAGTAAACATCACTGTTTTGACTGTAATAAGCATGTTGAGTAAAATCATCAGTAAAAGAGGCATCCAGCTATCAAAGAACCCACCAGAATGTGACTGCAATGAGGACAAGGACTTTATCTATAGGACTCACTGCAGTAGGATCCCAGGAACTAAAAGATTATTTATTACTACTATAAAATGCATATCTTTAAATACTCATCAAAAGTTTTTATAGTACCTGACACACATGTTATAAACAAAGTAGCTGACACTGAAAACATCAAATTACAGGGGGTGGGCTAGGGCAGGGAAAGGTAAAGGGGAAAAATGGGGACAACTGTAATTGAACAGCAATTAAAAATAAAATAAAATAAAATAAAATAATAAAATAAAATAAAATAAAAACATCATATTACTGCTCTAGCCAGGTAGCTCAGTTGGTTAGTGTAGTTCCAATATACCAAAGGTGCAGGTATGATCCCTGGTCAGGGCACATACAAGAATTACAAATGAATGCATAAATAAGTGGAACAACAATTAGATATTTCTCTCTCTCTTTCTCTTTCTTCCTTCCTCCCTCTCTCTGAGCATCAATAAATAAAAAATTAAGCCCTGGCTGGTGTGGCTCGGGACTGAGCACCGGCCTGCAAACCAAAGGTTGCCAGTTCGGTTCCTGGTCAGGACACATGTCTGGGATGCAGCCCAGGTCCCCAGTGGGGGTTGCGCAAGAGGCAACCACACATTGCTGTTTCTCTCCCTCTCTTTCTCCATCCTTTCCCCTCTGTCTAAAAATAAATAAATAAAATCTTAAAAAATAAAAATAAAAATTTTAAAAACAAAAAATTACCAAAATAAAAAGTACCAAATTCACTAAATATGAACTATTATAAAGTAAATCAAAGACTGTGGCTACCACAAATTAAAAATAAATCCCCTGTCCTAAAACAGTTCTAAAATACCAGAAGATTCTATAAGCCAAGGTTACACCTCGATGTTGTAGTCTTTTATGTCATTTTTTTAATGGTGCAAAAAGAAAAACATACAGCACTTAATGTTCCCCTCTCTACTTTTTCTCTTCATTATTGTTCTTTGGAAATTAACTGATGAACAACCAATTACCAGTGCTGTCCAACAGAACTGTATGCAATGACAGGAATTTTCTTTGTCCGTGTTGTCCAATATGGTAGCCACTTGCCTAATGAGTACCTGAAAAGTAGCTAATGTGACTAAAGTACTGAATTTTAAATTTTAGTTAATTTAAAACTAAATAACTATGTGTGGCTAGTGAGAACCATATAGGACAGCACGGTGTAGGCTAACTAGCTTTATTCTCACTAGAGCTATACACATGGTGAGGAAGGTAGGAGGTAGGTGAGTGGGACAGTGGTACACCTGGAAGATCCCCCTGAGACTTCTGTGTATCTAGATCTAGTCACGTAATCCTAGCATGAATTTAAGAAAATCTTAGTGAACTAATATGTTAGAAGAGGATAATAGTCATTGCTTTACTTACTATATTTGAAGATTAAATAAGAGCAGTAAGTGAAATCATTTTGTAAATTATTAAATGCTATCCAGGCATGAATTACTGATAACAATCACTCTGGAAGAGAGTACTACTAACATGCTTAAACTGTTTTTGCATCAGTGAATTTAAGTTCTATGATGCAGGAATTCTTGTTGGTTTAGTTGACAACTGAATTCCCAATCCCAACACTGTCTGGAATATGGTAGATTTTCAATAAATATTTGGTAAATAGATAAATGATATGGGTAAAACCTTCTTTGGCATTAAAGTTTGATTGGTGGTTAGAAAATCAATTTTTTAATTTTGTTTCTTGATGTTAGCTATCCTGGCCTGAAGGTATATGATATCCTACTTAACCCAGCCTTCATAAAATGTATTACATTGCTGGTTCTTATAGAGTCCATCTGGTTAAAAGCAAAGAAGCAGCAGATGAGAAAAATTTTCTTTTTTGCCTAACTAGTTTTCTTATCTTTGGCCACTGAAGAAAAAGAAAAGAAAAAAAAGCTACCTTTATAGTCATTTCTTTATAGGTCCTTGGGATATATATGTTAGAATAGTTTTTCCACGACATTTCGCTCAAGCCAATTTAGACAATGATTATTTCCTTACAAGTAAATAATAGAAAAACTGTTGTCTTTAAAAGAAAGTTTAAAAAAAAATATGAAAACACCTGAATAGATTAAGACTAGTCATTTGCCTAACCTGCAAATAAATAATCGATAGCATAATTTAAGGTCATTTAAAGCAGGAAAGAAGCCCGTGTTTCCACAAAGTAATCGATTAATATTTCACCACAATTTCATAAACAAGGGGAGTAATGACATCTACTTCTTACATAAAAGTACATGTTTACACAAACAGTACCTGTTCTGTTTGAAGTTGTTCCCGAAGCACTCTTATTAGTTCTTGGTTTTCTGGGTGAATGTTTTGATGTGCATTTCTGTTGAATAAAATATAATAAGCTTTCAATATAAAATATTGTCAGATGACTCAATGTTCTTTATGAGTCTAATTTTTTTACCTAAAAAAATGTTACCTAGAACTACTGGTAACTAAATACATGTAAATGATGGTATATAACTCTACTCCAATTCCAGGCTGTTCTGAGGTCATTGATTATTGGCTCGTTTCAGGTTTAACTGGCAAATGATGAAGTCCAGAGACATAGCACTTTGGGGATTTAATGTAATTGCAGACTTACAAATAATAAAAGAACTATTAACATATTCAATTCTTTTGTACAATTTCTTCCAAATAAGTAGCTATATAATTCTATATGTTATTATGCATTTGAACACTTTTCCATATCTAATTAGGTCCTCTCCCAACTTTTTACCCATGAGGATAGGGGGACAGAGAAAAACAAAAGCTAAAATTATATAATGTAGAAATGCCAAAAGCTAACATACCACTACTATCTTAACATTGATAAATACAATGGAAAATGAAAGACAAGAAGATAGTGACGGATAAAATAGGACGGGAAAAGACATGTGAATATTGAAAATTAGAAGTGATGTTTAGGATGGTAGGGTGGGGATGAAGATTCACATCTAAATCACAGCTTAGTTTCACTTGACCGTATAAATTTTTCTAAACTGAAACCTCTTCAACAGCAATATTTTAAGTCCACACAATCCCAATATTACTCTACAGAGGAGCCTTTACTCTCTGAGTGAACCAATATCCAACAGCAATAAGAATACTAAATTAATATCCTAATGGGATAGGGAAAATTAAAGAAATCCATCCTACAGTTATTCAAGTTTTAGTAAAAAATTCAAATTTTAGAAAAGAAAGCTGATAAAATATGACCATCGGTTCAGAGAGGACATAAAAACAATTTAAAGTCAAATAATCAGAAGTTCAACATATATGAAATGGGACTACTTGAACTCTGTTTAAGCCCCTTATTTATTTCTGGTGGATTATTAGTTTGAAAGTACTACATCTTGTGACTGAATAAATGATTTCTGAAAGAAAGCTACTCTGTGGTGAAAACAATCTATCAAGGAACAGCAGAGGAGCCGTCTCATTTAATACCAGTGAAGACCTTACTAAATGGCATTTCTCTGTTCTTTGACAATGGAAAGCCACTCCTTTTTCATCAGGAGATGACAGTCCTTGCTTTTCAGAGTACAGATGTACACCAGGCGACTGGAAGGTCTTTTCATTACTTTCCATCAAAATTAAAACTTTCATGCATCAAAAGACACTGTCAAGAACATAAAAAGACAATGAACCAAATGGAATAAAATATTTCTTTCTTTTATTTATTTATTATTTTTTTTGCTGCAAAAAGCTTTATTATTTCCATTTGGTCCAATGCATGGGAGAGGGTTCCAGGGTGGGGTTTCAGGGTTATCAGGCTCAGGCAAAAGCTGGACACCAGGGAAATGCCAAAGGGCCCCTCAAAGGCCTCTGGGCTCCAAAGGCTTCCTAGTCGTGCCTGAGGGTGAGCCTTTCGAAGACATGCTCTCCCATCCCAGCCTGGGGGCCGCCCAGCCTGTGTATGTTAGTCAGGTGTTTGCCCATCTTCTTGAGGAGCTTCACCTCCTCATCCAGGAATAAAATATTCCTAAGTCATGTATTTGATAAGTGATTACTGCCAGAATACAAAAAGAACTCTTATAACTGAAAAACAAAAAGCAAACAACCCAATTCAAAGATGGGCAAAGGACTTGGAATAGACATTTCTCCAAAGAAATCATACAAATAGTCAATGAACATGGCTCATTATAAACTCAACATCATTAGTCATTAGTGAAATGCAAATCAAAACCATAATGAGATATACTTCATACCCATTACAATGACTATTATCGAAAAACTCAGAAAGTAATAAGTGTTGGTAATGATGCAGAGAAATTGGAACCCTTGTGCATTACTGTGGGAATGCAAAATGGGGCAGCTGCTGTGAAAAACAGATTGGAGGTGCCTCAAAAACTTATAGAATTACCATACAATCCATCAATTCTGATGGAAAGCAAGGACTCAATAGAGATACGCTGGCCCTGACCAGTGTGGTTCAGTTAGTTGGGTGTCATCTGGGAAAGCAAAGGGCTGCCCATTTGATTACAGGGCGCAGGCCTAGGTGGTGGGTTCATCCCTAGTCAAGGTGAGTACGAGACACAACCAATTGATGTTTCTCTCCCACATCGATGTTTCTTTCCCTCTCTTTCGCCCTCCCTTCCCTTCTTTCAAAAGTTAAAATAAATTTTAAAAAGAGATACTTTGTATACCAATGTTTACAGTAGATCATTCACAACAAAGTATAAGAACAACCCAAATACCCATCAATGGATAGATAAAATATGGTATATATGTATATATACCATACACACACACACATACACACTACAATGGAATACTATTTAGTCATAAAAAGGAATGAAATTCTTATACATGCTACAGCATATATGGGCCTTAAGTGCATTATGCTAAGTGAAACTGGACATAAATGGACACAGACTGTGGAATTATACTTTATGAAATACATAGAATACCCTAATTCATGGAGATAGAAGGTAAAATAAAGGTTACCAGGAGCTGGTAGGAAGAGTGGGGAGTTATTGTTTAATTGGTAGAGTTTGTGTTTGGAATAATGAGAAAGTTCTAGAAATAGTGGTGATGGTTATATGACATTGAGAATATAATTAATTCTACTGAATTGTATACTTAAAATGACAAATTTAATATATATAATAGACAGTGGTGATGGTTATATGACATTGAGAATATAATTAATGCTACTGAATTGTATACTTAAAATGATAAATTTAATATATATATTTTCCCTATAACATAAAAAGTTATAAACTACAGAAAAAAGGCAAAATGTTTCTTTGCTTGAATTTTAAATTATACATGCTATCCCTCCCTCAACTTATCACTAATTGATTACTTCAGTTGAGTAACAAGACTTCAACTGCCAACTGAATTTGAATCTAAAGAGCTGGAAAGGAACTTAAACTGACCTCCCACCCAGTCATATGACAAATTTAAGATAATGTCCAAGTAATGGGGGCCACCTTATATAATTTGAAAAGTTGTATCTTAAGTTCAGCCAAAACTCTCATCAGTTATCTCCTTATACTGGCCCTGTGTGATAACAGAAAATATATATATTGGTCTCTTCAAGAGTCCCGGCAGAGTTCCTGAAACCCTTGTAGTTGCTTAAGTGATAAGGACACCAGTAGCATCTTTTATTCCAGTATTTGGCCTTAGACCCTGAGTCCTGACAACGGGTTCCTGAAATGCTTATAATTTCCTGGGGGATAGTCATGTCTTTGGTTCTAAAGAGGTGGCCCTGGGTGGGCTCTTGAATGGCTCCTGGATGAGAACTAGTCACCAGAAAGACTAAGCCATGATTAGAAGCCTGAAATTTTCAGCTCCATGCCATGTTCTCCAGAGAAGCGGGAGGGGCTAGAAATGGAAACATAACTGACCATGCCTCCGGGAGGAGGGCTCCATAAAATCCCAATGTAAGGGGTCCAGGGAGGTTCCAGGATGAGAACACACACCAGGAGGGTGAGGAACCCTAGAGCTCAGATGCTCCTGCGGTCAGGACCCTCCCAGACTTCACCCTATGTATCCCTTCATCTGTATCCTTTATCATACTCTTTAATGAATTGGTAAACATGTTTCCCTGAGTTCTGTGAATCACTCTAGCAAATTAATTGAATCTGAGGAGGAGGTCATGGAAACCCCTGATCTGTAGCCAAATCAGAACTCAGGACTGTGGGTAACCTGGAGACCTACTACTTGTGGTTAGGGAGCAGTCTTTTGGGACTAGGTCCTTAACCTGTGGGATGTAATGCTATCCTCAGGCAGATGGTGTCAGAGTTGAGTTAAGTTTTAAGAGACCCAGCTGGTGTCATGAAGAACTGTTCGGTATGGGGTCTTTACCTCCACACATTTGGTGGCTGGAAGTGAAGTATGCTGTGTAAAAGTAAAGGAGACACACACAGAAGGGAAGAACCAGATTTTTCCTTGACACCCTGGTTCTGTCCATGAAGCACACAGAATAAACCTAATTTTTCTTTAACAAAACTAGCCCTCATATTTAAAGACAGTTTTTATGCCTTATACTCTCTTCCCGAGCTAGATATCCCCAGTTCCTTCAAGCATTTTTATGTTTCCACAGCTTTACCTATTCTGATAACCTACTCTGAATTTTTTCCAGTCTAAAATTCTTGACTCAAACAGGATATAATCCAAAATGAACTTCATCTGGTTATTTTGATTAATGCAGCCTAATGTTATTCTGTTTTGGCACCTGCAATATACGATTGCTTTATTAAATATAAACTTTTAGTTTGGCTTCACATCTTTATTATACTAATAACAAGTATCCATAGTAAGTAAGTCAGAGAAACAAATAAAGGAAAATAAAAATATTTTAAAACAGGATTAATTGTATAAAAATAATTTTAGTAAAATGAGCTACTTGTGGTTTTATGATTGGTCTTTTACTTAAAAATTCTCACTCAACAATTTATCATAGATACCTTCAGATGACAATAAATTTTTACCTACATCCCCTCCTTAACAGGTAAAGGACATTTTATTTGTATTTATCTAGTCATTACCCATTTTTAAAACAGCTTTGAGATATAATCGATCACCACAGTCTATTTTAAAACATTTTCATCACCTCAAAAAAAAATATACCTATACCCTTAGCTATTATCCCCTACTCCCCTGTCTTCCATTCTAGTACTAAGCAAGCACCAGTCTACTTTATCTCTATAGATTTTCCTATTGTGGACACTTATGTGGACAGACTCATATGTGGCCTTTGTGTCTAGCTTACTGTACTTAGCACAATGCTTTCAAGTTTGATCTGTGATGGAACATGTGTCAGTTTATCATTCCTTTTAATAGCTGAGTAATATTCCATTGTATGGATATACCACATTTTGTTTGTCCATTCATCTGTTGGATATTTAGGCTCTTTGTACCTTTTGGATATTATGAACAATAAATACTGCTATGAACTCTCCTGTACAAGTTTTTGTATAGAAATATGTTTTCATTTCTCATGGGTATGTATACCTAAGAATGAAACTGCTAGGTCATATGGTTACACCATGTTTAGTCATTTGAGGAACTCAGTTTTCCAAAGTGGTTGCACCATTTTTACATTTCCACAAGCAATGTATAAGGGTTCCAATTTCTCCACATCCTCAATAACAATTATTACTGACTATTTGAGTCTAGCCATCCTAGTGAGTATGAAGTTGTAACTCACTATGGTTTTGATCTGCATTTCCCTTTTGATTAATGATGTCAGGAATCTGTCCCTGTACTTATTGGCCATTCATAAATCTTCTCTGGAAGAATGTCTATTCTGATCCTTTGCCTATTTTTTAATTGGGTTATTTGTCTTTTTATTATTGAGCTTTGAGTTCTTCATATATTCAGATACAAGGGCCTTATCAGATACATGAAATATTTTCTCCCATTCCGCAGGCCGTCCTTTCACTTTTTGATGATGTTCTTTGAAGCACGATAGTTGTTCATTTTGATCAGGTCCAATTTACCTATTTCTTTTCTTTTGTAGATTATGCTTTTGGTGTCATATCTAAGAATCCTGATGACTTACTCCTGTGTTTCTGAGAAGTTTCAGCTTTTACATTTAGATCTTTGACCAATTTTGAGTTAATTTTCGCACATAATGTGGTACGGATCCAACTTCATTCTTTTCATTTGGCTATCTAGTTGTCCCAACATCATTTGTTGAAATCTTTCCCCTCTGAGAAGTCTTGGCACCATTATCAAAGACAGGTTGACCATTGATTTATGGGACGGTCCATTTTTAAATCTTGAGTCTGCTGTACTAGTACATTAGCTATCCTTCCCAACTGACAATTTAATATGAATGCTTCTCTTGACTCCTTCAACCAGGTTGTTAATGGAAATGAGTAGGACAGGCTTAAGGGCAGAGCCCTGCAATAATTCAGTGTCCTCCTTTTTTGATTTACATTGAAACATTAGTCAGTGATCCTGGGAACAACCTGTCAACCACTTAAGAATTAAACCTGCTATCACCTTGCTATCATTTCCCCATTACATGAACAAGTATGTCACCAGGTACTATGTAAAATACTCTGCTGAAATCAAGATAATGTTACCCTAATGAGAAAATCATGCTGACATAAAAGAGTAAATTACCATTTTATCCTAAGTGTTCACATTCTGTTTAATAATCCTTTCTATCATTTTTATAGGAAACTCACTGATTTGAAATTTTGGGAATTAATCTTTTTCTATTTTTTACATTTTTTGCCCATTTCTATTTTCAGTGATATATATTTATCTCCATGTGTTAATACTTAAATTTCGAGTTTATTACCTCGTCTCTGTGCATTGGTTTATAGCAGCAATTTTCAACCTTTTTCATCTCAGGGTACATATAAACTAATTTCCAAAATTCTGAGGCATACCAAAAAAGTACATTTTTTGCAAATCTGACAAAAACATAGGTATAATTTTGATTCATTCACACCGGACAGCTATTGTTGTGTTGGCTGTTGTCTTTTTTTTTTTCAATTTGACAAGCTAAGAGAAAAGAAGTCAATGCCCTGACTAAATAGTCGGGTGTTGCGTGTTTTAAAAAGTCTTGTGGTAAGCTGGTTTCTGATTCTATAAGAGTAATTTTAATTCTAATCTAAATTCCATCTATACTTACAAGGTTTTTTTGGCATCAGTTTTTACATTTAAACACTGAAAATATTACTTATTTTCACCTGTAGGTGGTATACTTATTATCTTTATTAATTTGTAGATTATATAATAATACTTATTATTCAATTATGAAAAATTACATTTTTAAACTGTGATACTTCTATAGAAATATTAATATTTTATTCAAAAATACAGATAACAAATTTAAATTTTATCAAATAAGACAGATGATTTCTCCTGACATCTTCGGGAGAAATGTATGGTAGCACTTAGGGCCCAGTGGAAAATAAAACACCTTCATAAATGTATATAATCATTGAGATTGAGTACTTGCTTTTCACATTAAGTATTCAACATTACTAGAAGCAGTCAGAAAGTCAGTGACCCTTAGAAATATATATTATTTCAACTCTTTTGTCCTATAGTCTCACCTGAAAAGTGCATATACCAGGGTAGCAATCAAAGCGAAACTGACCACAACTGCCACAAGTACTTGGTCACTTACTCCTTCTATGACTGAATCATCATCCAGTTTCAAACTTTGAACTTCACCCTGATATTTGGCCATTTCAGGTCTAAAAGATAAGAAACAAGATGAAAGTTACAAATGACCCAGTGTAAAGAAAATATACTAATAAAAATATAGCTGATTTCTAATATATTTAATTTTTTTCTAGTACCCACTTAAAGTAGGTTGCATTAAGCATAATTCCAGTGTGGACTGCCCCATTAATGAGTTCTTCAAAATTTGCCAGACATTATTTTGGAGAGCACATGATTCTATATCTTTTAAGAAAAACAATTACTATAATATAACACCCATTTATATTCTTTTACCTTTTCTCAAGCTTAGCTCCTTTTTTAAATTTAGTTTTTAAATATTTTATTTATTTATTTTCAGAGAGTGGGGGAGGGAGGGAGAATGAGAGGGAGAGAAACATTGATGGATTGCAACCCAGACATGTGCCCTGACCAGGAATCCAAATAGGTGACCCTGTGGTTCACAGGCTGGCATTCAATCCACTGAGCCACACCAGCCAGGGCAGCTCTTTTAATTTTAAGGGGGAAAAAAAAGGCATTACTCATGCCCAACTGCTCTTTTCTTATGCTTGAATACCAAATAGCTTCTCCAAGTAGATGAGATCCCTCTTCTTCCTCATAGCACTAAATGTGCATCATAGAATTTATCACATGTGGATAAGGAAGGAAATAGCTTTTTCTGTACATATTCCTATATTACCTAGCATAGTGTCCTGTACACAGTAGGACCTAGTAATATATGTTTAAATAAGAGTGACTTACCTTACTTATAGTGTTAGTAACTGGAAAAGTACAAGACAATGAGGCTACTGGACGTTTATATCTAGACTAAGACTACTTGAATTAATGAAAATTGAGGTTCTGGAAAAAATATTAGTCTCACCTGGGACTAACCTCAGCTTATGGTTCAGAATTCTTTGAACTGCCTGGAATATGGGATCACTCTCAAACTGCATTTCCTTACGAAGAAGAGAAAAGGGAGGAAGTGAAACTCTCCTTCCCATGGAAGAAACTAAAGAGAAATGGTAATGCCCAATTTCTATAGGTATGAGAAGAGACAGCCCAGCCACATTTCAGGTGTTTTTCAGATGGCAAAGCAGTGAAATTCAAAGACTTATAAGACACCTAAATGGAAATAAAGGAAATATTCAATTAAATATATATGACTATTCATAATTAAAATAAAAAATTCTGTATTTATGTAACTCACAATATCATTAATCAAGAGAGTCCCTGTTAAGAGGAATCTTTGAGTGTGCAAGTCTAAGACCTCTGAAAAGAATCTGAACTGGCTGCTTGTAAGAAAACTACCTCTTAATTTTCTTAAAGCAAACAAACAGATCAAAGGAGTCTTTCATCAGCTTTACACATGGTAATGGCCTGATATATGAAGAATTTTCTAATGACAGGTTTCATATATCCATGATGAAGGCTCACACCAGGAAACAGAGAAAGGAGCCTTAACTCCAGTATTTTTATTCAAAAGAACAGTCAAAGGAACTGCCAACCGAAACTGAAGAAAGAGTCTCATATGATCTGGGGGTGGGCCATGTAGTCAATTTAGATTTTTATTTGACCAGGTTTCCTCTTTTTAAATTATAGATGCTATCACTGTGTCAAAAGTCCTAAGGGCAGTGAGAACTACTTGCATCTGCTTAAAGATAACTAAAATGTTATTCTCTGTGTTGAGATTTCCAGCCTGTAATTACTGAACCTAATTATTTCACAGAGTTGTGAGCATCTTCTTTTATACTACACATTTTAGGGAGTTTACTACTTTGTGCTTTAAAAAAAAAAAAGGATTGTATCTGGCATGCATCGGGTTTTCAGGGGAGAAGGTGCTAAGTAATTTCCTTCGCCTTCCTTTGGCTGCCTAAATGTAAAAAAAAAATAAATAAAAATAGATGATGTTTGTTTCTATGTCCTTCCAGGTATAATCAGTGGTAATGTGACTAAATTCTACTGTACTACTACTACTAATGCACACACACACACACACACACACACACACACACATATTCATTCTACTATGTATACACATGTGTATAGGACTTCCATGTAATTACACCCTTAAAATATTGCTTCATGAACAGCTCAAGAGCTCACAGATCCAGGATATATTAAGTACTGCAAAGCCATATAATATTATTTGCTATCATTTTATAGCAGAAGTTCCCAAAGAAGGTACTTGGGCTGAGAAACAGTAGGAGGGAGACCACTACGAGGAACACAGAGGTCAGTTGCATTTTCCTGCCATGTGGAAATCCTATTTAAACCTAGGGACTCTCACACGGAGAACTACTAATGATGACTGACCTACTTGTCGGTGGCTTTAATGGTTCAAGTTACTTCCATCACTACATTCCTCTGATTCAGAGTTTTTTGGAAACTCTGAATAGAAAAATAACAACCAACCAGGAAACATAAATACCACGGGTTAAAGTGGCTTACAAATGAGGAGCACACTGGAAAAGCCAGATCTCCACCTTTCCCAGGCTACAGTTTTATAGTCTGAATTCAAGTACATATTACTTTAACAATAAAAAGAAAAGCCAGTGCCTGCTTCCTCCCTTGAGAAATAAAAATTAGGCTTCAATGCTCAGATTTAAAATGCCCACCTCCAGCCCTGATTGGTGTGGCTCAGTGGACTGAGTGCCGACCTGTGAACCAAAGGGTCGCTGCTTCGATTCCCAGTCAGGGCTCATGCCCGGGTTGTGGGCCAGGTCCCCCGGGGTGTGTGAAAGTCAACCATACATTGATGTTTCTTTCTCCCTCCCTTTCCCTTGCTCTAAATCTAAATAAAGTCTTTTTAAAAAAGGTGTCTCTAGTCTCATTCTTACCTACCATTTGTTTCTGGATAGTGTTTTATAGAGACCACTGGGAGGCACTGACTATATCTTATTTCCTTGAGCAGCACACGGGGAATACTACATGTTGTAGGGACCAATAAATGTAGCTGCCTTCAAACCCAGAAATGAGGTTATTAAATTTCTAAAATATGATATATAATCTATTTCATAGGATCTTGTCAAATATGAAAATGTGTTACTAATACTTTAACTATTTGAGATTTAAAGAAACAAAACACTGTATATCTTCAAAACTGTGTTGATAATTGTTGAATAATTAATAGAGTAATTCATAGAAGCAGAGCTGGGTTCTAACTTTGTTATTGCTTAGCTGGCTAAGTCTTAGGACATCAATGAAGGATATCTTAGTATATCAAAGATGCATAAGCTTTGGAGTCAGACAACTGTACTTACGTAAAATCTGGGTCTCAGCTTCTTTATATGTAAAACACATAATATTAATTTGAACCATATCAAACTGTCACTTTTTGGCAAAAAAAACGCCTTGTTTTATGGAGTTTAGGGAATAATGAAGAAACATTTAGCATATTTGCTTGGCACATCATATAGGCTCTCAGTAAATGGAAGCTATAATATTTTGATTACTGTTATTAACAACTGTCAAGGAATCAGCTGAACCACGATGAAACTTAACCATACTTTCCCCATAGCTGCACTATGTAGCATCTCAGACTCTTTAATCGAAGCTCTAAGTATGTATTACCTGGGCAGACAGGATAAACTTGAGAACGTTGCCACGCAGGGCACCACCACATTTACTTGAATCTGATAGATAGCTGCAGATAAGAACTAGCCTCCAATTAACCAGAGTAAGGAGACAGCTAAGATAAGTTCCACTCACTTCTCTTTGGTCTGTTCCAAAGTTTTCAGGAAACACACAGGCACACACACAAAAATAAGGCAAGTATAGGAAATTCCATAACTTCAAAGGATAAACTCATTGTTTTCTACCCAAGCTCATGTAGGAACGTGCTGGCTTCTGCAACAACTACCTACGTCCAAGAAGTTTTAAAATAATTTCCTTCATGGAAGGTAACTGGAGTTACACAACGGAACCTCAAGAACACTGCAATGTCACGCACAGACGCACTGGGATGAGCAGCCTGGCATGAAAAAAGAGGCTTAAGTCAACTGTGTCAAAGCCTTGAAAACCTGGGCAGCTGGAGTTGAGGGGCTCACTACACCACAGTCCTTCCGGAAACGGCTAGCTAGCATCCTGTTCTCCTCCACATCCAACGACAAGCTGCAGGGGAGTCAGGCTCCTGTACTGACTTTGCATGCCTAACAAGGGTAATGGGTCACTTAAAAGTGCAAAGGATTCTACCTCTTGCAGAAACAACTACCATGGAATGCGGGAACTCTGGTTTGACAAAGCTCCACAAGGCACCAAAGGAAACAAAGGCAGGTGAGAAACATATTAACATTTCTAAAGGTTTCTCTACCCTTAGTGTAGAGAGGAAGACTTACAAGAACCACTGAGAAGACCTCAAAAAAGATTTTTTACATTTACAAAAATGAGAAATCATCATAGGAACTGTTAACTCTGTAAGGCATCACTAAAAAGTCTGTACCATCTTGATTGTTCTAAGTGCTCACTAAAAAAAACCCCTACTTTTAACGAAAATAAAAGGGGCTCCAGGAACTGCAAACCAAAGTAAAGATGTGCCGTGGGAAGTTAAATTTGCCACACCTCAAATAAAAGTTTGACATTACCAAATAAAAATTATGTGTACCTTTTTTTTATGAACTAACAATTCTCCAGAACTCTAAGGCATGTATTCTTAATAAACTCTTATACATTTGCACTGGAATCTAGTTTAAGAATACTTACAGCATTGTTCTTAATATCCTCAAATTGGAACAAAATGCCCATCAACAGTAGAATGGATATATTCATACAATGGAATGCTAGACAGCAATAAAATTACCCATAGATCTACACAAATTCACCATCAATTCAAAGCCACAAAATAATACAATATGATCCCACTCTTAAAAGTTCAAAACAGGCAAGTAAAACTATATTGTTTAGGCATGCATACCTACGTGGTAAATCTATAAGGAAAAGCACGAAAGTCGATCAGTCTAGGGAGGAAATAGCGCTCAGAAGGGAATACAAGTGTGTGTGAAACTCCTGAGGTACCATTAATGATCTTTGTTTTTGTCTGGGTGGTTTATTATCGATTATTCTTTAAACATGTAAGTTGTATGAAGTTTGTCATATCGCATAAAAACTTATCGGTAATCCTGCAGAGATTCACACTTCTAAAAATGTGAGAGCTCGCGGATGATCCATCTAGCCACTAAGGATGAAGACCAGCACTTAGCAGCGGGACACTGGCAGACAGGCCCCAGGAACTGTCGGGTCCTCACGGATAGGTGAACTAGGGGCACACCTTCTCCCCACTTTATGTAACTAAAATTTTCAGAAAATCGAAGGTCCACGAAAGCCAAGAAGGTTGGCGGCGGGCTATCCTCATCGCCGGCCAAACCCACCTAAAATCCCCGAGACGCCCGCCACTTCAGCCCTTCCACCGTCTCCAGGGAGATTTTGGACGGGACCCGACGACTCTGGAGCTTTGCCCGGGCTTCCAGAAGAAAAGCGGAGCCTGGGAGTCCGAGGTAGCGACTCCCTAGCCCCGAGGAGCCTGGGGAGCGCCAAAACCCCCGCGTAGTGTCGCCCACGCCGGGCCCTGCGAGAACTCCGCAGCCCGAACCCGGTGGGTGGGTGTGGCCGGCCGCGGCCTTACGACCCCGAGGGGTGGGAAGGGGGCGCGTACCTCTCCACCGCAGAGGATACCTCGCCAATTCCGGGTGACTGAGGATAGAGATTATTTCCGGGGACTGCCCCCGTCTCCCCTCCCGGCCAACCACTAGCTGCCTCCTTTCTACTTTGGAGGGCGAGCACAGGCGCACGCGCATAGCTGCGCTTCCGTGAGGACGCGCGTGGAGGACCGGTCGCCGCCGCCAGGGCCCGGCGCGCGCGCGCCAAGACACGCAGGGACAGGCGTCGGGGCGCGCGCTGCGCCGGCGGCGGCGGCGGCGGCGGCAGGGAGGCGGGCCGGCCGGAGCGCGACTGCGCGCAGTGGTCCCTTGGCCGCAGCTCTGGCCAGGGCTGGGGGCGGGGACCCGGGCTGCGGGCGTGGCCGGAGGCGAGCGCAGCGGACGCGCATCCAGAGTGGAAAAGAAGGAGGGGCGCCAGGAGTGACGGTGCGGGAGCCGCTGCCAGTCCCGGACCGGAGTCCGTGGCTCGGGCCCGAGGACCAGGTGGGCCAGAGGCCAGATCCGCTCCTCGGACCCTCCGACGCGGTCCCAGCCAGAGCGGCTGCGGTTCCTGGCGAGGTGGGGAGGCGCTGCCAAGCCCCAGCAGGGGAAGATGTTTAACGTGGAGTCGGCGGAACGGGTGGAGCTGTGCGAGAGCCTTCTCACTTGGGTATGTGTTGACCGGCTGGTCGGGGGAAGACCCCTAGTCCCAGGCTGCTTTTCCGGGATCCCCCCCAGTGCTGGTCGCGGGGGGCTAGCGCCCGGACGGCGGTGCCGTCACATCCGGGGCCTGGGGCGGGCGGAGCCGGTGGGGGAAGCTGGTGCGGGCCGCATCTACACCAGCGGCAGGGCGGGGGTCCGCAGGGGGGCTGTCGGGCGCGGGAGGTTCGGCCCAGGGTCTGAGGGAGACTTGCCGGGCTAAAGGTGTTGGCCCGGTGGAGGCTAATGATGGGGTACAGGCGGGTAATGATGGGGCACTGTAATTAGGGTTGTTTGCAGCTGATGAGGCGCTGGCGCTTCCCTCTCGCGCTCCTAGGGACACTGAAGCGTTGCTTCCCTCTGCCTCCGGGACAGCCGATAGAGGCACTCGGGACCCCTGGTTACGACGCTCCGCGCCTTTGTTGTGTCGTTCTCGGATGGTAGAGCGCGGCCCCTTAAGGGCTGAGCCAGCCCACTAAAAAAAGAGGTACTTTTAAGGGAGGATAGGAAAAATACAATAAGACACCCAGAAACACTATTTAAAAGGCTAGATGCATTTTAGCGATTAAAAAGCAAGCGGTGTGGAGGTGATTATTAAAGGTAGTGCAGATAAAATCTGGAAGGTATTTGGGAATCAGCCATGGAACTCGACATTTCAGGGGCAGCGTTGTGGGATTCTTATGTGGAATTACTAAACGCTTATTAAAATCCTCACGTTTTAAAGTAAATATGTGTTCGATTCTGATGCCCCCGTTCGTGCCTCGAGCAGCCCCTTCGAGAGCTGGACCTAAAAACCCCTGATTGTGTGTTTCTCACTGTGGTATCAGTTCCTGGGGTGTGCGCGCGCGCGTATGTAGGGGGTCTTCAGAGCCACGGGATAAACCTAGTGCTTCTTTCGGGAGTTTTCGTTTTATTCATTTCTAAAAATGTTAAATATCATTTCTAGAATAAAACACTGGTATGTTTATGGAGGTGACTACCGTATTTCTATTAATGTTAAAGGTAAAACACAAATGTCAAAGAAATTCTCTTAGCGGTACCTTGATACAAGTTCAGATCCCTGGAGTATGGACGTGACTGTCCTGTGTGGGGGCATATTGGTGGGAAGGTTAGAGAAGCATTATTGTAACAAACGTAATGAAAATAGTATGATGTTTTTGAAATTTGGCTTCTGTCATGAATCACACTACATCTTCTGAAACAATACATACAGTGGCAGAGCTTGATAATACTCATGAATTTTTATATTGGGCCATTCTTGGGATTTCAGGTTGTTTGCAGTAATATTAACATATAGTTTACAGTTGTAATGAGTTCCAACTTCAGGCTGGGAGATGAGTTTCACTGCTGTATTTTAGAGGAGAGAAAAACTGATAAGCTGCACAATGTGGCCAAGGTTTGGCTAGGCAGAGAAGAGATAAAAGAAAGAATTACCACATTCTTTGGTATGTGGACGAATATGTTTGGCAGAGGTTGTAAACAGAAGATTAAGGATCTTTCTTAAGATGTGCATTTTTGAGTCTGTACAAAGTAGAGCCTCCCTCCATGCTAGAAAAAGAGGCAAGAGGGCAAGGATGAGGAAGCTAATTGAATTGGAAGTAGGGCTACATTGTTTAAAGTCTAGAAAGAGGAGTCATGGAAACAAAGAGGTGTGTTTCAAAGCCATCTGCTAAAAGATAGTAGTGCAGTTATTTGAGTGAGGAATGCTAATAAAAATAGTAGAGCAAGAACACAGGGGAGTTTGAAGGGCTGCTAACAGAAGGACACAATGTCAGAGCATCTATTTAGAATCTGGTAAAATGTCAAAACAGGTAATCCAGGTTATCAGCTGTTGAGAGAGGTCAGGGAATATGGCAAAAAAAAAAAAGCTTTTTTGAAATGCCACTGGAAGGCCCATCAAGGACAATTTCTGGAAAAGATAAGGTGAGAAATTATCAGGGACAAAACTGGAGAAGAGGGTTCATACAAAGATGTACAAATCTAAGATTTGGAAACATTTTAAAACATTATACATTGAAATGTTTCAAAGCAAAGGAGTTTAAATGCTATGTTTGTTCTCTTTAGTTTTCATTATAAAAAGCAAAGTAAGCGTGTATGTGGAAAATGTTTGCGGTAACTGAAAATGTACCTTCAGGCTCATAGCTCCCCTCCTGTCTGAGGCCAGATTAGTGCTGAACAGAATCCTAAAATTAAATGGAAGGGGAAAGTGTATGCAGTACACTCCAAAGATAAGTCTCTTGTTTAGAATAACTTACTTTATTTTACATAAACTTATAGCCAAGTTGTGTGGTGGTTTCTTTGCACATAGCAGGTTAGAGGGTAACTACAATATTCAGCAAAATACATACAGCTGTCAGTAACATAGAAGATGCAAAAAATCAAAGTTTAGTCTGGGTGAGTCAGTCGTTGAGCTGAGAGTCTTAGATAACTTCGAGAGCTTCCATTATGATCCTGAACCTCAAATAAAAGTTTATGGTAACTATATAGCATTTAGTTTGAGGTTAGAGGTTATAGTACATTTTAGAAATCCTTCCACTAGAAATAGTAAAAATAATAAAAGCTCAGCACTTAATGGAATGACTGTTAGTCACCTATGTAGAATTTGTTTCTGTGGAACATCTCTTTGCCCTAAATGCTAAATAAATTGCTGTCGTATGAGACAGCTACTAGCCCAAGAGCCAGATGTTCTAATTTTTGTTGAAAGAGGAATACTTATGAAAAGATAAGTATTCCTTCTTCCTACACCTGTAACCTTTGTTTTAAATAAACTGTCCTTTGGACCATGAAAAGAAGAAAAAAAAAAAGAAAAGGTATCACCCCACAATGGAAAACATCTTAAACTTAAATTCCAAATCATAGTTTGTGCTTCAAGCAAGTTCAGCCGGATGTGCTTGAAAATTTCCACTCTACCTCCTCTCCCCACCCTGTGAGTCAAAAAAGGTTTCTTACCTGTTAGAAAAATCTGCCCTGCCTAGTACACCTGTCAGCCTAATATCTTGAGTTATACATGAAAAGAGTGCTTTTTCCTAGGTTTTAAAGACTAAAAAGCCAGAAAAAATCTGGGAGGTTACCAGTTAATGGCAAGCAGCTGAGTGGAAAAAGAATTATCATCACATTGGCCAGTACATTTCTTCTGGGAAACCCACTCACATTAACATATCCTTAAAATTTTCATACTACTTACTTAGCAGCCTATAAGGTGCACACTAGTGTGTAAAATTAGGGATGGGAGGGTTTTTATGATGTGTTCCCTTTCCATTCTCTGTGCTTTGTTTAAGTCCATTCTCTGATAATTTTTGTCTTCTAATGGACAAATAAAGAAATCAGATATATGAAAGTTAAGGCGCATATTTTTTAAAGCTTTGAATTATTTTTAATAAAGAGAGAATATAACATGGTAATTAATAGTATAGGTTCTTGACATGAGACCACCTGGGTTCAAATTCTGATTTTTATTTCATACCATAGGTGACTTTGGACAAGTAGTTTCACCTCTGTGTTTTGATTGCATTCAGTTTAGAGCTAAGAAGGGGTTCTTGTGCTTTACTGCTGATTAACAGCATTGGAGGGCTCGTTAAAATACTGAATGCTAGGCCCCATGTCCAGAGTTTGTAATTCAGTAGGTCTGGACTGGGGCCTGATATTCTGCATTTCTAACAGGTTTCTAGGTGATGCTATTGTTAGTGGCCTGGGGACACCATGCTTTTAGAACCACTGCTCCACTGAAGGGTTTGTTAACCTTAGCATTATTGACATTTGGGGCCAGGTAATACTTTGGTGTAGGCCCTGCCTGTGCATTATAGGGCATTTAGTAGTGGCACCCCTGGCTTCTATCTGCTTGATACCATGAGCGACCACCCAGTTGTTACAACCAAAAATGTGTTGTGGGCAGTAACATTGCCTCTGGTTGAGAACCACTGCTTTAGAAGTAACTAAGTCCAGGTGATCTCATGCTTTACTCTTCTCATGCTTTTGTGTGTGTGTTTGGGGTGGGGGGGGGGGTGATGTGGAGCTTGGGTGGGGTTAAAATGGCTTCTTGGAATTAAAAAAGAGGTTATGACTCCAGGTAAAATGTTGTGCCTTAATGCAGTTAGGTGCAATTATCTTTAAATTTTATTGCACTGCTATCCTGAAATATCTTATAGATATATAATCCAATCAGTAAAAATGTGTGTGAAGACAGATGGTCACCCAACTATTAGTCCCAATATTTCCAAGGTCACTGCAAGGTGAGCAACAGCAAGAATTCCTTTAATGATGATACTGATTCTCACCAGAATCTGTATGGTCTTTATACAGGGGTGGGCAAAGTAGGTTTGCAGTTGTTCACATGGAAAATAATACAATAATTAGTAAATAATAATACAAAAATGAGCTGTGTCTTGCACACTCACAACTGTAAGCCTACTTTTGCCCACCCCTGTACAATGTAGATCGCATGGCCTCACTCTCCTGCTAACCCCTTTCACTTCTAGGATAATGTCCTAACATCGCTTATGAGGTTTTGTACAATCATGCTTTGTCTTTAACTCTGTCTTTCACCATTTTGTTCTTTTTTTCTGTTCCATCTCTTTTCCAGTCTCTGCCTCCCTACCCCCCAATTCATACCAGCTGCTTTTCATTCCTAGATTATATCCTACTCTAGCTTCTAATCTTTGTGCTTGCTGTTTACATTTCCTGTGATACCCTTTCATTTTACTGACCTATAAACTGTGTGAGAGCATGGCCTGCATCTGTCTGTCCTCAGTGATTTATTTTCCTTCTGAGTCCTGCTTGCACTGCTGGGTATAATCATTGCTGACTCAGCTGTATTGTCTTACTCATGGAAATAATTTCGGCTGTTTTTTTGGCCACATCATGTTGACCATACAGAGTTAGTTCTAATTCAGAATGCGTTTAAAATCAAAGTGAATTAAATACCTAACCTAACCTAACCATAATGTGACTTCTACATTTGTGTAGATATTTTTAGCTTTGAGTAAAAGAAGCCTCAAGCTAGCCAGGCTTAAACAAGAGATTTATCGAACATAACAGGGCTTCAAGGTTTTTAAATTTAGTGGATCGGTTTTGGCCTCCAGAACTTAGTTTTTCTATGCCTGTTCTCTGCATTCCATTGCACTGGCCTCATCCAGAGGTGATTCCCTTAGTAGTCATCAGGAGACTGCTAGTGGCAATTGAGGCAGCGTGTTGATTCACTTCAAGAGGAGATCACCTCTCCTTTCCCAGAAGTTCAAGTACGCATTCTCTTGCATCTCTTTGGTCCAAATAGTCTTCACCCTACACATCCCTGAATCAGTCATTGGTAGATGGGATGAAGGTGCCATAACTGTCTTATATTGATCATCTGTGAATAGAATGGATGCTGGGAGTCACCCAGTGTCCTTTACTATTTCTTTTTTGCCAAAGGGAAAAAATTATAATAACCTGAAGGAAACTGCCTCTAAGAGAAAATAATTCCAACTCTCTGCCTTTTAAACTTATTGAAACTCCCAAGAGCTGGTACTCACAAATAGAAGCCTAAGAAATCTTCTGTATAGTTAACTGTAGAATCTTTTTTTCCCCTTCAGATCCAGACATTTAATGTGGATGCACCATGCCAGACCGTGGAAGATTTAACGAGTGGGGTTGTGATGGCCCAGGTTCTTCAAAAAATGTAAGAATAAATTGCTTTATTTTTTGCATGTCATTATACATGGGTATTTGATTAAATTAAAACATGAGCAGAAAATAAAGTGCTTATGTGAGATGTATATTGCACATAATATAAGAACTGTAAGCAAGAGTGGTAGCTTTGATGGCATGTACTTGTTTAGGTACAGATTGGCCGCAAGATAATTAGGGCTGTAATAATTATAATACTGTAGTGGTTTTAGCAGAATGATTTGTTCTTATGTTTTTTAGCATAAATTTGGCAGAAATTTTCATATTAGTAACCAGATTTTGCTATTGTAGAAGAATCTAGGAGGCTTACTCCAAGTAATAATGCTGAAATGTAACTGAGTTTTTCCCTAACCATCCGTATGAAATAATTGACAACCATCCCCCTATGCTCTGTATCCCTTTTAACCATTTGTATTCTTTTGCAAAGTATGTTAACACTATGTTATATACCATATATTCGCTTGTTTGTTATTTGCTGCTGCCCCTGTTCCCGGTCCCCCCACAAACACGTATACTTGTAAGCTTCTCATAGAGGCAGGGTATGTTTTTGTTTGCTGTAGTGTCGTAGCACCTAGGGTAATGCCTGGTGTTTGGCTGAACCACATGAAAATGACCTTTTTTTTTTTTTGTAGATAAAAAAATGGTCAAATATTAGCAATTTCTTTTAAGATTTTTAAATTTTTATTTTCTCTTTTTAGTGAGGGGAAGGGAAAGAGAAAGAGAGGGAGAGAAACATTGATGTGTGAGAGAAAAACATTGATTGATTGCCTCTTGCACCCCCCCCCCCAACCAGAGTCCTGGCCTGTAGCCCAGGCATGTGCCAACCAGGAATCAAACTGGCAACCTTTCAGTTCATAAGCCTCCTAGAAGAAGCTAAGAGGCTTACTCCTAGTAATAATGCTGAAATGTGACAGTGAGTTTTTCTCTAAGCACCCATATAAAATAATTGACAACCATCCCCCTATGCTCGGTTCGATTCCCAGTGAGGGCACATGCCTGGATTGCAGGCCAGGTCCCCAGTAGGGGGCATGCAAGAGGCAACCACACATTGATGTTTCCCTCTTTCTCCTTGCCTCCCCTCTCTGTAAAAATAAAATAAATAAAATATTTTTTAAAACCCCAGAATTTGTTGAGTTTCATGCAATTTGGGAGATACTTTTGTCTTCTGAAGGCCTGGGCACTTGTCAACCTGATGATATTAAAAGATTTGCATATGACTAGCGAGGATTTCCTGCTCTTCTATTGAGAATCATTGCCATCGTTAATTCTTGCTATTGCTCACCTTATAGTAAGCTGGATGCAGTTGCCCATCTGAGAAGCAGTTCAAATGCCAGCATTTCAGAGAATCTGTGTGCCTTTAGCATTGGGGGCTCATGCTTAAAAACTATAGCTTGCTATTGCTTTCTTTTGTAACTTACGTGGCACATCTTTCCAGGTATACAGGCATACAGACTTTTTGATGGAGCTCAAGAAGGCTCATTTGAAACCTGACCAGAGTGATCTTGTGATTTTCATGGCCACTTGTGAGTGGTGCCCTAAAAACTTTTAGCCTTTGAATGGCCTAGAGCGTTTCACTGAAGTTCTTTTTTTTTTTTTTTTAACTTAAATTTATTTATTTATTTTTAGAGAGGAGAAAGGAGGGAGAAATAGAGGGAGAGAAACATCATTGTGTCATTGCCTCTCACATACCTGGCCCACAACCTAGGAATGTGCCCTGACTGGGAATCAAACTGGCAACCCTTTGGTTTGCAGACTGGCACTCAATCCACTGAGCCACACCAGCCAGGGCTGAAGTTCTTAATAAAATTTATTTGTGGGCGTGTAGACATAGCTAAGTGAGCCTACCAAGTATGTGTCAGTGAATGAATTTGTTGCTTAAATTAGTTTGGGTAGGATTTCTCACTTGAAGAAACCAGAAGAAAGACTATATCAATTTACTAAATGAAGGTCAAAAGAAACTATTGTATTCTACAAAATGGTTACCTTAATTTACCGAAGTCTTGTGGGCATATTTCTCATCGATACTTAGATTTTTAACTTTTTTTTCCCCAAAATGCTTTCCTTTTTCCCTTTTGTTGAGTTATAACACATACAGAAAAACATACCTAAAAAGTGATGAGTTTATGTTTGTATATCTATATATGTTGTATGTATATCTATACATGCATCCTGTGACCATCACCCAGATTGAAATATAACATTTCTTGCACCAAGATTCATTTCATGGCCCTCCCTAATCAATATCCCTTGCCCCAAAGATGCTTGTGACTTCTACATCATTAGTTTTTCCTGTTCTTGAATATCTTATAAATTTAATCATACAGTGTATACTCTTATTTCTAACTTCCTTCACTGAATATAACGTCTGTGAGATTCATTCATACTGCTGCATATCATCTCTTTTAAGTAATTCTATAGTATATTCAACTTCTCTGGAAGTACAGTTCCTCTGTTTTCAGTTTGATATTTATTGAACAGCTACTTGGGTCAAGCACTGGTAATGCAAAGATAAGCAGCAACTCACAGGGTAATTGCCTTCAGAGAGTTTATAACCTGGGACAAAACAGATTTTAAATAACCGTGAAAACAAAATTGCTACTATAGCAAGTTCTGCAGAGGAGGAATACATAGTGTTATGAAAGTTTGTAAGAGGCATATTTAACTTAGTCAAGGAAGTCATGAACATTCCACCTGAGTAAATAAAGATATATTGAATCTGACAGATCCTTGGAAACAGGTTTCTTAGCAAAGGGAAGAGCACATGTAGAGGCCTTATAGGCCAATGGTATATGGTGACCACCACCATAGAAAGAAAGAGGGTCCAAGTGGCTAGAGAAGAGGAGCATGGTACAAGATGAGGATGGAAAGGTGGGTGGAGCCAAACCATGTAGGACTTATGTCTTTATTCCAAGGGCCATGAGAAGCAATAGAGGGGGTTTATTTTGGGGAGGGGTTAACGTAGATTTATATTTTGAAAATTGTCTGGCTACAGGTATAAAATGAATTGCAAGAGACAATGATAACAACAGATAATCGATTTTAAAGAAATTTGTAATAACTCAGAAGGGAAATGATGGTACTTTGGACTAGGAAGTGGCAAAGGAGATCAAGTGGATAGACTCAAAATGGTACAAGAAGTCAAATTTCAATGATTGATACGGGCTAGTAAAAGGTAGTTATCAAAATTGACTGTTAAGTTTCCAACTCAAGCGAATACACAGAAGAGGGTGCAAACCACTGATGTGGGGACACTGAAAGGGGATCTGATATGAAGGAGAGCTGGATGCACCATGAGGAACAATGTTGGGGAACATTGGCTGTTAGTGGTTCTGAGACATTAAGAGAAAATGCAAAGTTAACAGTTGACCATACAGGCCTAGAGTTCCGAAGAGGAGTCTGAAACTGGAGATAACCTATTTGCATATTTTTTCATCAAAGCCATAGATGTGGATTGTGTCACTCAAGGAAGAGTATGGGGTAAGAAGAAAAAATGCATAGCCTGAGCCTTGAAGAACTTTAACATTTAATTGTTGGTTAAAACAGTGACTTGCAGATGGAACTGAGAGTTACGAGGAAAATCAGTAAAGTAGGTGTGCTAAGAGGAGAGTTTTACTGGAAATAACAAATCTTTTCACTTTGAGTTGATAAATGGAAAACTATATATCTTTGTAATTTTAGTAGAAATTTTATCAAATCTGAACAGATCTAAGTAAGCTTATTGTTAGTGTAACTTATTTTTTCTCAATTTTAGAGTCATTTTCTGTTCCTCTGCTTTCCAGCTTCCCAAATTCTGTTGTTGTCTTCTCTGTCTGTTCACGTCCCCCCTCATTTTTACTTTTTCAATTAATAGACTGGTTTTTTTTAGAGCAGTTTTAGTTTCACAGCAAAATTCAGCAGAAGAGTTTGGATGAGAAGGTTCTGGAGGTAGATAGTGGTGATGGTTGCACAGCAGTGTGAATGTACTTAATGCCACTGAATTTAAAAGTGGTTTAAGTGATAAATTTTACTACAATAAAAGTATTTTAAAAATTGAGTGGAAATTATGACAAGTTGCCACGTGTTTCCTGCCCCACCACACACAGAGCATCCCCCACTATCAGCATTCCCAGATGAGTGACACGTGGGTTAGAGTTGATGAAGACACATCGTTACCACCCACATCCCTAATTCAGAGTTCATCCTGTGCTTTACCTTTTGTGCGTTCTGACAAATACATAATGACATGTATCCACCGTTATAGTGTGTCACGGTTTAGTTTTACTACCCTAAACCTCGCCTTTGTTCCACCTAATCATTGCTCCTTCCACGGCTCCTTGCCAGTCACTAAGTCACTGATCTTTTTACTGTCTACATAGTTTTGCCTTTTCCAGAATGCTCTGCAGTTGGGATCATACAGTATATATAGCCTTTTTCAGATTGGCTTTGTTCAACAAAAATTTTAACTTGGACGGCTGAAAGTCTTTTTATTTTTTTATGTATTTTTTCCATTACCGTTTTTATACTTCTATACCTTCTTTTCCACCTCCATCCACCCCCTCCTCCACGCCTACCCTCCCCACCCCCCCAGCAATCATCTCTCTGTTGTCTGTGTCCATGAGTTCTTTTTTCTTTTTGGCTGGATCCCTTTGCATCCCCCCTTCCTCAGAGGGGCTGTCAGCCTGCTCTATCTCTGATTCTGTTTCTGTTTTGCTTGTTAGTTCAGTTTGTTCATTAGATTCAACATATGAGTGAAACCATATGGTACTTGTTCTCTGCGTGGCTTATTTCACTTAGTGTAATATTCTCCAGGTCCATCTGTACCGTCACAGAGGGTAAAATTTTCTTCTTTTTATGGCCGAGTAGTATTCCATTGTGTGAGTGTACAACAGCCATTTTATCCGCTTGTCTAGAGGTAGGCATCTGCACTTCTTCTGAATCATGGCGATTATCAATAACACTGCAATGAACATAGGGGTGCATATATCCTTTTGAATTACTGTTTTGGGTTTCTTTGGATAAATTTTCAGAACTGGAATCGCTGGGTCATAAGGAAGTTCCAATTTTAATTTTTTGAGGTAACTCCATACTGCTTTCCACAGCGGCTGCACCAGTCTGCATTCCCACCAACAGTGCACAAGGTTCCCCTTTCTCTACATCCTCGCCAGCACTTGTTTTTTGTTAATTGATTGAGAATAGCCATTCTGACAGATGTGAGATGGTATCTTTTTAAAAGAAAGGGTTTATTAGACTTCCTTTTAGCAAAAAGGAAGGCCAGTCTTGGGGTATGGAGTCCAAACCACCATCAGCAGCATGGCTAGGAAGAAAATACAACATATCCCTCAACCCAGAGTTTTGCAAGCATTTTTATACATCAGGTAGGGCAGAGAAAGATGTGAGCTGTTCTGAAAGAATTTACATTAGCTGTAGACAAGGGGAATGGGAGAAGCTGAAGCAGAGCCTGTTCAGCAGAGTCCATAAAGCTCACGTGTAAAACCAGAATTTGAGGCTCCTGGGGTTCAGTGGCATCTGGCTGGTCTTCCTTTTTAGAAATAGCCACCTTGTAGTGATTGCTGGGGAGAGGGGGATGTAAGGGGACTAAATGGTAATGGGGGGAAAAAAACAAGAAAGATTAAACTTAAAAGAAAAGAAGAAACAGCCACCTGGAAGTTAATAATTCCAACATACACTAAGGGGTGTGAGCAGTCTTGTCTTGGTTTTGCGCTGCAGTTGTTACCTGATAACCCCTCTTTTGTCTTTTCCTTGTACCCTCTGGCCTGCCGTAATTTAATTTAGGACATTCAGAATTTTCTTTGTCAGCTAATTTTTCACTTGGCAACATTACATTTAAGGTTCTTCCCTGTGTTTTTGTAGCTGATAGCTCATTTCTTTAAGCACTTCCCACCCTGTTTCTTTCAATAAATCACACATTTTTAAAGAATAGAATTTAATACATTTCACCACAGTCAAGATAATGATCATATCAATCACTTCAAAAAGTCTTTCAATCCCTTTTTCCTGCCACCCCTTTCCCATCTTCAGGCAACCACTGATTTGCTTTCTGTCACTATAGATCATTTGCATTTTCTAGAAATTCATATCAATGGACAGTATATTTTCTTTCTGCTTTTTAGATTTTATTTATTTTTTGAGAGAGGGGATGGGAGGGAGAAAGAGAGGGAGAAAAACATTGATGTGCGAGAGATTCATCCATCTGTTGCCTCTCGCATGCCCTCAACTGGGGACCTGGCCTGCAACCCAGGCATGTGTCCCGACTGGGAATCGAACCTGTGACACTTTGGTTCGTAAGCCAGCACTCAATCCACTGAGCCACACCAGCTGGGTCTGTTTTATTTTTTTGAGGGAAGAGACGTGGCTTCTTTCATGAAGCATAATTCTGGGATATGTTCCTGTTTCTGCCTGTATTCACAGTGTCTGCATATTGTGTTGAATGGCTGTTGTATAACCTATTCATGTATTCATCTGGTGATGAGTATCTGGGTAATTTTCGTTTTGGCCTATTACAAATAAAGCTGCTGTGAACATCAGTGTACAAATCTTTGTCTATGTAGACATATGCTTCCATTTCCCTTGGGTATAGCTAACTCTCTAGTAAATATTTAATGGCAGGGGACCAAAAATTTTTTTTATGTATTTAAAAGATTTTTAGAAAATAGGTGTAAGAAACAAAATATCTATAAAAATTCTAAGGTTTGCTGATAGAAATGCCATATTAAGGAATGGAATCCAAATACAGTGTTTGTTTTGGACCCAATCTTAATTTGGGGGAGTCTAATAAGAACCTTACAGTGCTTAAATAATTTTAACAGTAGAAATAAAATTTTTTTTTCTGTGAAGGCAGTTGAGTCAGACATTATATTTCTCGAATTACATTAAGGATTAAAGTGACTGGATTTATCCTTTAGCTTAAGCTATGACTGGTACATAAATTACAGCCAAATATGATGTTACTGGAAAAATCTAAGGAAATGATTTTGTAAGTTTCCTTTTTTTTTAAGCAAGAGTTGGGATGTAGTAAGCTATCTTTAGTTTCTTAGTCATGAAGAACACTCCCAGTAACATTATCAGTTGTTATTTCCATAGCTGTGCAGAGCTACAATCTATTGAGATTTTGGAGAAAATTACTTTTATGTTGTTTTATCTTAGCCTGAGAGCATCAATTAAGGGCTACTTAAAAAACATTGCTGAAATTGTAACTACTTATCCAGAGTTATGGCTAGATTTCTGCTTAGTGAGTCAACGTTTGTTACTAGGAAAAGGCACACTGACTATAAGAAGACTGTAAGTGCCTATTCTTGCTATATTCTGTCCAAGTAGTAGATTGGAAGCTTACTAAGTGAGCACACAATCTCTTTCCAAATGTTTTTCAGTCTGCAAATACAGAGAACCTGCTGTGTCAGACATGAGATGTTGGACAGCAGTGAATGAGAATACAGACATTCTGTGGTGTTGAACAAATAATTTCTTAAGAGTTTGGTTTCAGAACCTTTGAAATGATGATCGTGCTGAGCTAAAAAGTTTTGTTTTTGTTTTTCCTTTCTAGTGTTTATAGATTTTAGGAGATGTTCCTAAGAAAAATAACCATAAGTATATTCAGGTTGTATTCTTGTTTCAGTTTGTCCACACCAATGTTGTATTAGATTTTAAGCCTTTTGCAAACAGAAGTGGTGTCCAACTTTGTCTCATGTCCAATGTTATATCTGAGAAAATAGATTCTCAGCTTTGTATCTTGAAAAATTGACACTTTATAAACAGTATTGGTGATATTTGAAGTATTAAATGATGGAAGTCATTGAAATATTAGCTGAAAAAATTATTTTAACCATCATATATTTCCTTTGTTTAAAATTATGTCTATTTAAAATTTTCAGATATTAGCATGGTGTCTATAAAAGTTGGTATATTAATTTCAAGTTAGTGTACTTATCTGTCATTTGTTTTTAAAATATATTAACTGTGTTATTATTTTTCATCCTTTAGTTTTCTGATAAAATGCGTATGTATTTTAATGAGCTGGCAACACATTCGTTTTAGGAAAAGCTGTAATGATACCTGGTTTCATGTACTGAGTTATTCAGTCGCTGTTATTTGGCAAATTCATTTTTATGTTGTAGTTAAGTGATGTGGGATAGGTTTCAATTTTCTTGGTTTTCTTGTTTTTTTTGTTTTGTTTTGTTTTGTTTGCTTGATAGCTACATGATCTTAATATGCTACTTTTTTCTTATTTGTAGAGATCCTGCATATTTTGATGAAAATTGGCTAAATAGAATCAAAACAGAAGTGGGAGATAATTGGAGGCTAAAGGTATTATCTTTTTATTTTTCTATCTGTAAATTAGTCTTTTATTTCTGTGTATGTAATATTTGTTGATTTTTGATCACATGTGTGTCCAGTGAGCTTTAGAAACTTGGAGACTCTATAGCAAAATCATCTAGAATTGAAGGCTGGAGGTGATCTGGAACTGCTCACCCGGAGCTATCCAGATCTTTTGCTATTGGTGGCCCAGGGACTGAGGACGTGGGGTCCTGAGCCAGCGTGCCTGTGTCCCTCTCACAGCTGTGCCACTTACTATCTGTGGGAAAATCTTTCATCCTTTCTGTGCCTCAGCTTCCCTATATGTGAAACAAGGATTGTAATAGGATCCACCTCATAGAAATAAATCAGTTAATGTGTGTAAAATACCTAAGGTAGTTCGTGGCATGTGTTATGTTCGATGCTAGTGTTGTTAATAATGAAAAAATATTGTGAAATAAACTATCATTTTAGATGAACACATTAAATTATAAGGCATTCTAATTTAAAATGTTCAAATATGAAAAAATGAAGATATTAGAATAAAGGCAATAAAGTACATTATATATTTTCCATATTTCCAGATTTTTCTATAAGTGTAGACATTAGTTTATGGATTTTTTTTTAAATCAAGTTTTCAGTTAAATTTTTTTTTTTTTTCTTAAAAATAAATATGTCTCTGATTAACCACTGGATTGCCCTGTGATTCAGCCTCTTTTGTTTGATGGCTACAGGTTCTACTGTCTTCTGTCTTAGGGACTCTTCAACTCCTAACATGGGCTAGGAACAGCTAGGTGGATGATCAACAGAATCATATTCTGTGCACATTTAATTTCACACAAATGCAGCCGTATGAATTGGATCTAAAAACAATACAGGTTTAGAATAAATGGTGCCAGGGAGTCTGCCTGTTGTTTACCTGGGTAGCATATGGCCAGTAAACGTGTTCTGTGGAGGGAGGGAAGGAGGGAGGGAGTGAGTGTTGGGAGACATCTGTATGTTGGCCCCTCCTGTCTGTTTCTAGGTCGCTCCTTATAGTACGAGTACGTTGCAGTGCAGACTCTGTTATACTGGCATTTTACGATATGATAGTTGTTTTTTTTTTAATGTTATGGCTCTTAAATATTTACTTAAGTGCTCAGCTGAAGAAAGCAATCTTTTCTGATAGGGAGGAATTTGGAGACATATGTTGTAGGTTACTTTAAGAGATTTCCAAGGATAATTTTGACTGTAATTTTTGCTTAATGCTTTTAACCTTAGAACTTAACCTCTATATAAGATGCAACTCCACTTTTCTAGGGAAAACAGCACTGAACTGAAGTCTTTATTAAGGACAGTACATTTTTTTTTTCAGCTGGAGAAAATCTGAATAATCCTACTGTTAAGTCTTATTTAGTTACCTTCCAATTTTTGTCAGTGGTCATAACATTAAAAATTTAATATTACTGGAAGCTTGACTTCTTACATAAATATATTAAATAAAGTAAATTAGGCCTTGGAGAGTCCTTTTTTGGTAATGATGGTAATTCAAACATGCTGTTGAATTTTATTTTCTACATTTACTTTATGATTAACTGAGTTGATTGGTTAATTTAGAAATTTTTTGTTAAACTATACTTTGATGTATATTCACCTTTTACCCAGTTATTTGCTCTCTCTGAACAGATAAGCAATCTAAAGAAAATTTTAAAAGGAATCCTGGATTATAATCATGAGGTAAGGACTTTTATTCTTATTCTGCTTGAGAATACTACTATAGGATAGTTTAATTTTATAATATTTTACAATAGTTTCAAGTAAAGGAACAATTACCTAAAAATTAATAATCCGTTTATCTTCCATTTTTGTACAGGATATTGGCTCACACAACCATCTTTCACTGTAATATGGGTAGTTTGCAGATGAACACTAATTTATGTTAAACTTTACTTTCTGTATCTGTTAATTCTCTCCTTTCATTCTTTACTTGTGAATATAGTTTAGAGTCCATGCATTATTATAGTCAACTCCCTGAACTACTTCCATTTTATTTCTTAGCAAACCTCCATCCCTTGATTAACTCATTGGCCTCTGAGTCTGCATCAGAACAGGCAAGACATTGCTGGAGGAAAAATCAGGCTGTGGAACTAGTTTTACTTTAAATTTCTAGTGGACACAACACAACTTAGCAACCTGTGTGATTTTCTTACTGTTTTTTTTTCCCCACAAGCTTAACATGCATTTATACCTGTGTCAATACTTATATCCCCTGCCTTCATCATCTCAGTCTGTGACCCTGCCATCCACCCTACTGCTCAAACCCAAGACCTACACATCACCCTATAATCCTTTCCTTCTTTTGTTATCATCAGCAAGACCTATTAGTTAAACCTCCAAATTATAGCTTTCTCCATCTCTGTTGTCACCGCCCTACACCAAGCAGTCATTGTTAGCACTTCCTCAGATTACTAGACTGGTCTAACTGGTGACCTTGATTTTACTCTTGCCCATGTACAGTCTGTTCTCCACCATAAAGCGATGATCGTCTCTAAAAACATAAATTTAATTATGTCTGTCTCTTCAAAGTCTTCCATGGTTTCCTATTGCATTTTTAGAATCAAACCCTTCTTACGTGAGCTATCAGGTTTTTCATGACCCCTCTAACTTCCTCTTACACTGCTCTCCCCTAACCTAGACACCACAGCCCCATTCGTCCTGCTCCTGTGCTTTTAGGGTCGTCATTTTTCCCTTTAGGGTTATCAGTCAGAGACCTACCCATTTGTCTGCATCATAAGTCATTTCATTTGGGCGACTCAGTTTCCCCATAAAGTAAACTTCCATTCTCCTTCCTGTTATAGGTGTCTTGCTATCAGCATTTTGAAGTCAGATAGAGTGAAGATGGCTAGGAGGACTCTTACCGTTGGGGACATGAATCTATATTCATCTCTGCCTTTTCTGATGCCGCTAGTTTAGAACCTCACTGGCTCCACTTCAGAGAATACACATCCAGTTTCTCTGGAGGGTGGTGGAGGGGTCAGTAGTACTCAGTTTCTTTGTTAAGTGTACATACCACACACCAGATTAGGGCCTGGCTTGAATCAGGATAGTTATAACCTAGGTTTCTGAGGGGTAAAAATAGAAATTGGGAGTGAGATTGGGAGAGAGATTGACATGACAGTTCTGTCCTTAGCAGTGAGTTTCTGTTGCTGACAGTTTAGTCTGTCAAATACTTTATTTGTTCATATAAACAAGTACATGTAAATATAATACTGATCCTTTTATCTCCATTCAGATTTTAGGACAGCAAATTAATGACTTTACCCTTCCTGATGTGAACCTTATTGGGGAGCATTCTGATGCTGCAGAGCTCGGAAGGATGCTTCAGCTTATCTTAGGCTGTGCTGTGAACTGTGAACAGAAGCAAGGTAATTTATTTGAAGTTAGTGTGTGCATTTAAAATAATAAGAAAAGCCCTGGCCAGCCAGGTGGCTCAGTTGGTTAGAGCATTGTCCCAATGCAACAAATGTTGCATGTTCAGTCCCCGGTCAGGGCACATACAGGAATCAACCGGTGAATGCATAAATAAGTGGAACAACAAATCGATGCCCTCCCCTTCCTTCCACTCTCTCTCAATATCAATTAAAAAATAAAAATAATAAGAAAAGTAATATATAGTGATATATAAAAATATATGTAATGTAATACATAAATATGTATTTATAAATACATATTTAATATATATTCAGTAGTATATTCAAAAGTGATATATATTGTATATTTTATTTATAAATCACTAGTACAATAGCATCTTTGAAAGGTTGTCCTCAAAGAATGACATATTTTCTGATTTTGTTGGTTTTGAGCTTAAAATAGTTTTTATAAATTAGGATAAATTTAATTGTTATGATATGCTTTCCATTTCTGCGAGACTACATAATTCTTTAAGTAGATAATTTTTAATTATACCAAATGTAATGAAATTTACTCTTAATTGGGTAAGATCCAGCTAAATTAATTAATATAAATACTAGTGGTATACTGGATCACTTAATATCTTGGGACTTAAAATTAGATCATTTAGATTCCAAGATGAAGGATTTACTTCACAAATATTTGCTGGACTCATGCACTGTTGGGGCTAGGAACACCATGTCGGACAAAGCCGGCATGGTGCCCGCCCCCCGGAACGTGTACATGCGTGGAGGTAGAGGACCGTGCACAGCGCCACACAGAACTAGGTAGTCTGCGCAGTGGTGAGTGCCGTGAAGGTAAAGCGCACGGAGGACAGTTTATGCTTGTGTCAGGGAAATTATTTAAGCAAAGATATGAAGGGTATGGGTTACGAGTAATCTGAGTATTGGAAACTGAAGGTCAGAAGGACCTAGGTTACCTTTCAGGGATTGAAAACCAACAATAATGAGGGAATAGTGAGGAGGATAAAGGGAGATGAAGCAGGACAAATGTAGATAGGGACTGTTCTAATTGATGATGACAGTATGTTATTTCTGTTTACCTGACCTTTGAAGAGGATGGATTTTTTTTTAAAGCCCAAAGGTGTTTCTCTTCTTTGTCGTACCCCACGTCTGGTAATACAGAAAAGATTTTAATTATTAACTTGCTGTTATGCTTGTTTTTGGTATTCTGAGTTTAATAACAGTCAACATTGTTTTTTTAAAGCTATGACTGGTTTTATTGGTTGCTGATTCAGGAATTTTTTCTAACAATGTATTTATTTCTCTCTAGCCCCATGTCTTTGATATTTTAGCATGCTGTGCTCTTTCGGGAAATTTTAGCCTGTTTATTTAGTTTAACTCATGAATTAAAATAGAGAATTTCCTACATTCTGATTTTTGTATACTACTGAAATGTCTCACAAGTTTTTGTCAAAAGATTAGAAGAGTGCTGTAAATAATATGCAAGACATTAAATATCTAAGAGGCTTTGATTATGAAAGGTGGATGAGATGTTATTTAATGTAATTCATTGAATTTAGATCATAGCTTCTTCTTTGAAGATATTTATTTCTTTTTAGAAAGAGAGGGAGAGAAACACTGATGTGCAAGAGCTACATCAGTCAGTTGTCTCTCGCACACCCCCAGGTGGGGACCTACCTGGCAACTCAGGCACATACACTGACTGGGAATTGAACCGGTGACCCTTTGGTTCACAGGCCGGCAGTCAGTCTACTGAACCACACCAACCAGGGCACATAATAGTTTCTTATGTATTTATTCTGTAAGGAGAGTCACCAGCTCTTGGGATTATCCTCAGTACATAGGAAGTATGTAGCTGTTATGAGTTAGCTAATTATGTAAGAGGGTAAGGGTAGGAGAAGACAAGGATGTTACCTATATCCATATTCCTATGGAAAAGAAGACATTTATAGTATTTGAGCTTCTCACACAGATCAAGTGTTCTGTTTAAAACGTACTTTCAATTTTTTTCCTTGAAATTATATTTAAATGTTAAAAGCTTTGAACAGGATCTTAACATCTCATTTATCCACAGGTCATTTCTCCGCTCTCTGCAACACAGAGCTAAGAATTAAATCAAATGGATTTCTGAATTGTTTGTGAACTTCCCAAACTGTAGCAAATGAATGGTGGCAATTTGAAGAACAAAGACTAGTAGTAGAAAACACACTAATAACTGAGTATTTTCTTTCTGCTTGGTTCTTTAGTAGATGCTACTGAACAACAAACACTTTTTACAGATTAGGAGACTAAGACTATGACTTACCTGAGATTTTTGGCTTGTGAGAGGTTAGGCAAGGGCAAAATCCCGTAACTCTTCCCCATTCAAACCTAATACTCTTTATACTGAACTGTGCTGGAAATTTGGGACCTAACAGATCAGTTTTTCAGGATCAACTCCCTGACATAGCATACCTCATTCTTCAGCATTGCCTCATCGATCTGCACCAAGTAATCATACATACGTGTATTTGGACTTCTAAGATTTGTAAATTATTTTTTTATTTCTCAAAAATTGTACATTAATGTAGTTATCATCATCATTTGTCATTTAGCATTTTACGGTGTTCGCGGGGAAGGGCCTTGACGTGGCAACACCGCTTCTTAACTAACGCTTCCCCTCTCACACCTTACTAATGACTCCCGCACGCCCTGTTCTCACTGTTCCTCTCCTCACTCCAGTAGGCTGTCTGTACGTGCTCCTTCCCCATTGTCAGTGCCACTGCTTCTCTTCCATGTTCACGGTCTTTTACTTTGAGGGTTGTCTACTCATTCCAGCCGTACCACTTTCTCCAGTAGCCTTGGCATTCTGTGTTTTGTACCTTTGAACAGAATATCTAAAAGCACTCCCTTGCATTTCAGCACTCACAGGGTGCTCCTCATTAACAAGACAAAAAATCAAACTTAGATGAAAGGACTGGGTTTTTTTTTTCCCTAAATAGTAGTTATGATAATATTTCTACTTTTGGTCTAAGAACAGTATCTGTGGTTTAAGTGTGTTGTGTATGTTTGTTTAACCACATATTTGATTGGGTATAAAGTATCCTTAGGACAATACTTCTTTAAAAACATGCTTTTGATTAACTAATGCTTTGACATTCAGAAACAGAATGTCAGAATGTCATAATTTAATAGTGCTGTCAGAGTACTTTTTTTTAAACAAGTTACCTGTCAATCAAAGGATTTCAGTTTGCCATTCCAAAGACATGAGTCTCATGCCAAAAGGTCACTTTAACAATTTCACAATAAGAATCCTTCATATAATGTTACTTGGAGTGCTGAGAGAAGTTTTTGGTGTTTGTTTTTGGATGTATGGCAGGTTGAGGCTGAAATTTCCTAATTACTTTACCCTTTTAACCATTTCTTATTAAGATATATTTACCATATTTGTTGGAATCCAGCTGACCTATTGATTTTTTTATGTTTAATGTCACTTTTGTTATCCATAATTGGATTTGGAAATAATAATAACTACTTCCAGGGCTTTTTTAGAAGGCAGGTTTTTTTTTTTTTTAACTTTATCAGACAACGAAAGAGAGCCTTCTCTTTTTCCCCCTGCAGTGATGAGGGTAAGATTGGTAAAGTAGGTGCTTGAGCTTATCAGAGGTATGAATCGTTATTTTAAAGCCCAGGGTCATCCAATATTTGTTTACCTGTGGTATCAGTTATCTTAAATTTATCCTAATTTCCCTAAGCAGCCCTCAGGGCCATTAAGATTTTTCTTTTCCCGTAGGAGAAAATACTGATGTTAAAATTAAACACAATTCAGTACTTTTTATGTCACATAAGAATAAAGCACAGACTTCAGAATGGATTTAACATGTAATGGGAAAGCAAGATAATTTTTAGATTTTTAGAATAGTGATAGGTAGTTCTATCCACCCTGGCTTTAGGCTTTACCATTTCATTGTTCTATATTCCTAGGATCCTGCATTCCTATGACCGCAAGCTGTAGCCTCAACTTTATAAGGAATGGGGTGGGGGATGGGTCTGGGTGATATATAGAGGAAAGATAAATACTATGATTTGCATCCATTACCTATGGCACATATGTTCAGTCATATATGAGGAATGCATAGGAAGAGTGAAAACACTGGAAACTACTTACAAGAGCACTGAAGGCTTACACTGAACAATGAAGTGTAAGCCTTTAACTCCTTTGACTATCTTTAACTTGAACAATGACATTCCAGATTGTTCTTGTTTCAGAGTACATCCAAGCCATTATGATGATGGAAGAATCTGTTCAACATGTTGTCATGACAGCCATTCAAGAGGTACGTTGGAGGTTTGTGCTTACAGTTTGTGAGACATTACAGAAGCAAACATGATTTTAAATAGAAGTAGAGTCACGGCTGGTGTGGCTCACTGGATTGAGTGTAAACTGACACGTCGCCAATTGACCTGCAAACTGACACATTGCCAGTTTGATCTCCCGGCAGGGCACATGCCTGGGTTGTGGGCCAGGCCCCCAGTAGGGGCGTGCAAGAGGCAACCACACATTTATGTTTCTCTCCCCATTTTCTCCTTCCCTCCCCCTCTCTCTAAAAATAAATAAAACCTTTCAAAAGTTTTAAAAAAATAATAAAACAGACTACCTTAAAAGTCCTAAAAAATTAAATAAACAGAAGTAGAAATTTTTATAAAGATTCTCCTCATTTACCAGAAAATTTTCTTTAAACTTATGATATAGCTTGTCTCATTTTTATTAAGAAAATCATACTCATCTAAATTTCTTATTTTTATTTAAATCTTAAACATTTATCTTGCAGGTATAGATATTCAATAACTATTCCTGATTTTTAAAAATGCCCTAATGAATTAGTAATTATAGACTAATTCCTAAAGCCAATATAAACAATTTCTATCTTAAACCAACAGTCTACTTCAGACTTAACTATTGGTTTCTTATTTGGTAAAAAATGGGTCTTCAACTCCAACTGGACTGGAAGCAATTTCTTTTTTTTTTTTTTTAATTCTTACTCCGGGACATTCTTACTGATTTTTTTTTTTTTTAGAGAGAGGGTCATCTTGTATACGCCCCAACCAGGGAACAAACCCGAAACCTTGGTAAGGTGCGCCCTGACTGGGAATTGAACCCATGACCTTTCAGTTTACAGGACGTTGCTCCAACCAACTGAGCCACAACAGCCAGGGCAAAGAAATTTCTAAATGAATATTTATACTGAAACTATAGAGGGGGGGAAATGTCTTTTTCTTTTGCCCTTTCAAGTTCTCTGCTGGAGCCTCTGTAACAAAAGTTGTGTTAAGAGAAAAATGTACAAATTTACTTAATACAAGTTTTAAATGACTCAGGAGTCTTTATAAGGAAATTAAGACCAAGGAAGTATTTAAACCTGAATGTTTTGATGCTAGGTTTGATGAAGAGTGGAGATTCATGGAAAAATGTAATGGGCAAGGATTTAAGCTAAGTGTAGTAAACTGAGGGAAACAGCAAGTCCTATTTCACTCAGATTCCTTTCCGCAGGGCTCTGTCCTTGGACGTAAGGGTGCTGCTTTTCTGAGTCTAGAAAGGGCACCTGTCGCATGAGGGCCTCATGACCTACTTCAGGGAAAGTCAGAAAAATCCTTCCTGCACCTGCCATTTCTCACAATATGCCAAGGTGCTATATTTGGGGGTAGCATGTCCTGAACTTCAGCAAATGTAAAACAAAACTATAAAAGTAAAAATAAAATATAGATTAATAACTGGTTGATTCAGGATTTGAGAGTGTTTTTAATCATAAAAGCAATGGAAGAAATTCTTAAGGAAACTAGGAAACAGAGGGCATGGATATGTAATTAACAGAAAAAATATAACAGACAATGAAAAATGCTAAATGCTAATTAAAACAAAATATTTTTAAAATACTGATTAATTGACAATAAATCTGGGAATTCCCACTATCCCTCAGGTTTGAGAATTCATTACAATGATTAAGAACTCAGGAGTGATGACAGTTTCATTATAGCAGAAGGATACAAATCAGAACTAGCCCGACCCACCCCCAATGCATAGAGTAAGGGTTTCAAATACAAACTCTTTGCTGTCTCTTGCCCACAAAATCAAGACATGTGACCCAGCACATTAATGTGTGACAATATGCAGAGTACCATCAACAAAGAAAGGTCTCCTGAGTTTTCACATCCAGAGTTTTTACTCGGGTTTCATTATGTAGGCATGATTGATTGGCCATGAGGTTGGACTCAGCTCCCACTCCCCTCCCTCCCCAGAGGTCAGGCTAATAGGTGGTGGATCACAGCCCCAATCCTCTAGTGCGTGGTTGGTTTTCCGAAGTCCTCTCCTCTTCTCTGTAGTACCTGGGGGCTCTCCACGAATAACAAAGGCACTCTTCATCAGTCGGGGAGTTCTAGAGATGTAGAGGCCATCTGCTGCCACCTGGGGACGACGAAGACCAACCAACTTTTTATTATACAGGACCTTGTAAAAAAGCAGAGCTTTTAAAAGATCATTTTGACATTTAGTACTGGTGCATTTTTTTAAAAGGTTATGCTCTTATAGAAGATACAGGTCATGAGTGTTAAAATATCAAAATGGTGACCAACCAAGTAAGCTGTAACTGTAATTTACTCTTAAGAGGACCTGGGTTGGCTCTGTAGTCATCAGAAACCCAGCCTTCTTATAGTTAATTGTTGTTGTTGTTGTTGTTCGTTGTTTTTTTTTAAGAAATTTTTTTTCCTTTTCATTGATTTTATTGGGGGTGATACTGGTTGACAAAATTATATGGGTTTCAGGTATACAATTCTCCAACACATCATCTGTACACTGCATTATGTGTTCACCACCCCACATCACGTCTCTGTTCCCCACCCCACCCCCCACCCCCCCGACACCCTTCTCCACCTCCCTTCACCCACTTCCCCCAGCAATCAGCACACTGTTGTCCAGGGAACTTTTGCCGTTCTTAACATATGAGTCCCACAATGTGGTTGGGCTATGGCTTCTCAAACTGCAGCTATCATGAACATTTCCAGCCAACAGGAAGGATTGAAGGAAGGGTTATCCACTTCCTCTAAATAAATTGTCAGTAATCCTCATTCCTATTAGACAGATACAACTCATATAGCCATATGGGGTCACTGGGAAACATCATCTTTATTCTGGGTGGTCATAGACCCAGCCAAAATTTGAGGTCTCTATTATTAACCAAAAACAGGAAAAAAGAATAAGGGGCCACTAACAGTTCTGCCTTACTGTGATTGACCCTATAATTGCACTTTTAGGAATTTTTTCTAAAGAAATCTGAAGTACAAAGATTGATAATACTAATACTAAGAGCAAACATCTATCTAGCACTTACAATGTGCTAAATAGTGCTGGTACTTCCTAAGCACATAACATTTACTAACTCATTTAAAATTCATTACAATTTTAATTAATATTAGTGAAATGTACACTTAAAAATTGTTAAAATGGCAAGTTTTATGTTACATATATTTTACCACAATGAAAAAATATTAACTACAAGTCTTTGAGGTATGCACTGTCAATGTCCCCATTTTATAAAAGAGGAAACTGAGGCATAGGCAATGTGTGTAGCTTGCTCAGGTCCACATAAGAAGGAGTAGGAGTAGTAGAGTCAGAATCCACATCGAAGCAGTCCGCATCCAGAGCTCAGGCCCATACCCACTCTATTGCATGGCCTCAAGATTGTTTATTTTAGCATTATTTTTTAGTTCTGAAAAATTAAAATAAACCTAAGTACCCAGCAATAGAGGAATGGGTAGATTACGGTACAATAATATATTAGCATATTATGTAGATATCAGTTTTTGTATTTCACTTATTTATGCATTCATTGCCTGATTTTGTGTGCGCCCCAACAGGGGATTGAACTTGGAACCTTAACATATCAGGGTGATACTCTAACCAGCTGAGCTACCCGGCCAGGGCTAAAGCATATTTTTGAAACATATAATGACATAGGGGAAGGCCTGTAATATTTAGGGAAACAGAGCACATGAGCAACAAAATGACATTTCTGTTAAAAATTAAAATTAAGATGAGTGAAAACATATTTTGCCAAAATTTAAACCAGTGCCAAGTAGTAATGTTCTATACTCTTTTCTGTATTTTCCAATTTTTCTATAATAATAGGTATATCTATAATCAGTAATATTTTTAAAATCTGTGACTAAGTTGTTCTTTTTTTTTTTTAGTTCTGTGACTCTATTCCAAAGAATTATTTGGGGATTAAAGACTAAGATTGGGCACAACAGTGCTTATGAAACTATTTTATATTAATGGAAATGTAAAAAAAGTCTATCCTTTGGTAAGCAGGTGTTTAAAATATGGTACTTCAATTCCATGGAATATTATATAGCTGATAAAAATGTATAAAAAGGGGGGGTGGTCTTATGACAAAGGGAGAACATTTAAAATGTCAAGTCAACTAAGCAACATATAAAATGTGTATGTACAATTAGATTTTAAGAAGAGGTTATATGTTAACTATGTGCATAGTCCTTTTATTTAGGTAGCAAATACTCATTGAGCACCTAATGTGTACCAGAGAGCTGTGACAGATAGTATGCATACAACTATGAAAAAGTAAACATGGTGTCTTGACTCATGGAGTGGAAGTCTCATGGGGAAAATGGCTAAACAAGTAATTCAGATACATTCAAAGCATTCACGGGGAAAGTGCCATGATGGGGACATAGCAGCACCTCACGGAAGTGTCTAACTTAGGTTTGGGATATTAGGGAAGGCTTTTCAGAGAAAGTGGCATCAAGACTAAGCACAGAGGATGAAATAAGGTAAGGAAGGGGCAAAAATTGTTCTCAAGTCCAGGAGACAAGAGAAAGCAAGACTTATGTGGCATGTTGGGGGTATTAAAGAAGAATGCCTGTAGCAAACATTTTAAAGTACAAATGAGATGAAACAAGAGACATGGGATCATTAAGATATTGAGCAGTTTTGTTGAAGGAGTTGGAGTTTTGGGAAACAATGACTAGATTTTAAGGAGAAAAGAGATTGAAGTCTCTAGCTGAGAAAATTCGTGCAATGAGAAGAATGAATCAGATAAAAACAAGGCTAGTTAAAGGAAGAGCAGTTAAGAAACCTTAGTAATTATCCAGTGAAGAATGATGAGATCCCACCCTGGCTGATGTGGCTCAGTGGATTGAGTGCTAGCCTGTGAACCCAAAGGTCACCCATTCGATTTCCAGTCAGGGCACATGCCTGGGTTGCAGGTCAAGTCCTCAGTAGGGGGTGACTGAACAATGTATCTCTCACACATGGATGATTCTCTACCTCTCTATCTCCCTCCCCTTCTCTCTAAAAAGTAAATGAATAAAATCTTAAAAAATAAAAATAAAAAAAAAGAATGATGGGACTTGAAGTGGGTTATAGCAGTTAGGGTGGAGTTAGTGTAGAGAGAAGTGGACGGATTTGAAAATTATCAGAACCTGAGTCAGTAGGCTTGGTGACTGTTTGGACTTAGGAGGTGGACAGTGGGTGCATAGCTGGATAAAATTATGGGATTGAGGAAGAGCTTTTTAAAAGACTTTTTATTTAAGGCACATTCTATTTATATGTGTTTACTTTTTTATTGTGATAAAATACCTGTAACATGAAATTTGCCTTTAGTGACATGGTACATTTCATAATGTTATGCAAACATGAGTACCATTTAGTTTCAGAACCTTTTTGTCACCGCAGATGGAAGCCCTGTGACCATTAAACAGACAGTCCTCATTTCTTCTTCCTTCCAGTCCCTAGCAACCAATAATCTGCTTTCTGTCTGTGGATTTCCCTGTTCTGGATATTTCATTTAAGTTCAATCATTGGATGTATGCCCTTTGGTGCCTGGCTTTTTTCATTTAGCATAATGTGTTCAAGGTTATGTGGTAGCATGTACCAATATTTTGTTCTGTTTTTATAGCCAAATAATCTTCCATTGTATGAATGTGAGTTTACGCACCACATTTTGTTTATCCATTCATTCAGTTGATGGATAATTGGGTTTTCCCCACCTTTTGGATACTGTGATGTGGCCCACCTTTATTCTTTAGAAATACTTAGTGGTGTAATTTTTACTGAAAAATCCATGTTTTTAAATATTAAGCCACATCTTTAGCTTAAAGCCTTGCCTTTTTACTGATAAGAGTAATACTTGATTGTTGTGAGTGAGTCTACAGAGAAAAATGAGCATCAGAATCAGAGCACAGGTGTCTGTGATTTTAAATGAAGGCATCACTTAGAGTGAAAAAACAAAGTTCCAGACTGAAAAGCTTTTTTAAAAAAAATTTCTTTTACATTTGTGTTTTCATTTTAATTTTTATACTTCTATAATGGCTGAGTGTTCATGTTTGTTGTGTAAGTATATTATATAGAATGCCTTTTTTGCTTCATAGTTATAACCATTTAAGTCTTCATTTAATTTCAGCTGATGAGTAAAGAATCTCCTGTCTCTGCTGGAAATGATGCTTATGCTGACCTTGATCGCCAGGTATGTAATTTTGCGTTGTTTTTATCCATGCAAAGATTGAAACGGATAAAATTGAAGTATTAATGAAAAGATGTTTCATTGGAAATTGCTTATGGAATATATTGGCATAATTCTTTATTTTTTACCAAAAATGTAAGAACTTAAGCCACTTTACTTATGGATATTACATATTTGTAATTAAATTTATAATTTGTAAGTTAAGTATTGTTCCATAATGTACTTTAAGTTAACTTATTTAATTTTTTGTAATTTGTGTTTCTTTCTATATGCCACATTTAACACAATAGATGCTTCTCTGGTAAATTGCATGCATTTTCCATTAGCATAAATAATCTCTTGATTATTTATGATAAAAAGACAGTTTACCTTGCCCTGGCTGGTGTGATTCAGTGGGTTGGAGCATTGTCCTGCAGACCAAAAGGTCATGGGTTTGATCCTCTGTCAAGGCACATACCCAGGTTGCAGGTTCGATTCCAGTTGCAGTGCAGATGGGAGGCAACTGATTGATGTTTCTCTCTATCTCCCCCCTTCCTCTTTCTTTAAAAGCAATGAAAAAAAATGTACTAAGGTGAGGATTACAAAAAAAAGATAATTTACCTTTTATTTCACATTATTCTTCAGTTTTAAAGTGCCTCCTCTGCCCTTCATACTTAAATGCACTAAGGAACTTAGTCCTACATTTGTAAAGGAACTCTGCAATGTGTTTTTATGGGTTTAATGGAAAGGTACATTGTTAGTTTCTATGTTCCAGCTATTCTGGGAAATCTGTTCCAAAGCATGGAAAGAAATCTTGGTGATCTTTGTCTCCTTTCATTTTTTCCCCATGGTTTATAAATATTTTGCAGGAAAATCTTTGGACATGCTGTAATTTTAATCCAAGTTGTAATTTGTCTTTCTCTTGCTTTGTGGTGTGTTTGGTTTTACAGTTGGTTACTGTGAATGAGTTTTGGTTTTTTTTTTCTGTCTATGTTACACAGAGGTTTGGTCACATGAAATGAAAAGCTAGTATCATTTTATTTTAATCCATTTTTGTCTTTAAAATTAAGTGATTAATTAATTATAACTAACTAATTTGTTTATAGTTTGCTAACTTAGACTTTATATAATAATGGGACACAACTTGGGAATGTTTGGTTTGTGCTGAGGATTATAATAATAAAAGTATTTTATTTTAGAACTGATACACAAATTAACATAAAGGTTTAGTGTGACTAAAAAACTTGTACTGAAACTCACTAGCTGTATATTTTAACAGTCAAAGCCCCTGTCCTCCAGCATATACGTACTTGACTGAGGTAGAGTTTGTCAGCTATTACAGTCAGCATTGCCAAGAGCCAAGCAGCCCAGATAGAAGGTGTGTTAAGAAAACTTGGTTATGTGGAAAGAACAAATCGAGGTACAGAAAAGACAGGATTTAGAACTGAAAGGTATTCAGAGTTAGAACTGCCTTCTTTTGACTCCTGCACAGAAGGGTTCTTGATTTCTCCCTGTCCCTCACAGAGAAAAGGGGGACAATGTTTAATTCCATATGTAATTATTAATTGCTGCCACTTCATATTGAAATATTTATTGTGTATCTTGGTTTTTAACTAGTTGAAGAAGACTACAGAGGAACTAAATGAAGCTTTGTCAGCCAAGGAAGAAATTTCTCAAAGATGCCACGAACTGGACATGCAGGTAGGAGGTCTGCTCTGTGCCCCACCTGTTTGAAATGTGCTGCTGTAAACACACAGAACGTACTGTGCACTGCCACAGAGCACAGTTTGTCCACCGTGCCCCCCCAATTAAAGAAAAGAAAAAAGGGAAAACAGATTTCTGGTTAAAGATGGTAGACTGATCAAATACATAATTTCCTTTCCTGAATGTTTAACCATCGACTTGGTTTATAGCTAGCAACAGCATTCCACCAGTCTTCATCAATCTCTGAAAGCCAGGAGGCAGTGGGAAAAGTCCCAAATGGCTAGAAGGAGTGAAGAATGTAGTGGCCAAGAACAGCTCCTGGGGAGAAGGGCAGGGAGCTGCTATAGCAGAGCCCCAGGGCTGAGTGGGGCTACAACTATAGGTTTTATGTAGAACCTTCACAATATACTATATACTATTCTATATAATATACTTACACAACAAACATGAACACTCAGCCATTATAGAAGTATAAAAATTAAAATGAAAACACAAATGTAAAAGAAATTTTTTTTAAAAAAGCTTTTCAGTCTGGAACTTTGTTTTTTCACTCTAAGTGATGCCTTCATTTAAAATCACAGACACCTGTGCTCTGATTCTGATGTTCATTTTTCTCTGTAGACCCACTCACAACAATCAAGTATTACTCTTATCACTATATAGCTACAACTATAGGTTTTATGCTAAACTCCATCAACTCTGTCATCCACTGCAGAGAATGACCTCTAGCCAGCTTCCCAGTCAGAGGAGTCTTTTCTAAAGAAATAAACAGAAGCATAGGGGGGTTAGACTGAGTATTAATCTGCAGGGTGAGGTCCTTTTCATTTTGTTTTTCCTGGGTTCTCTAATTTACATAAAGGCTAGCTTCTTGGAGATAAAGCTCTAAGCTGAAGCCTGTGAGTGTTTATAGCTTCCATTGACCCTTGCTGTTGACAGATTCTTAAATGTGAGGGAAATCTGTGTAACAAAAGGTAAAGGGATCAAGATAGACAGGAAACTGGCCATAGAGGAAGTGGAGAAATTTGAGGTAGATTCTCCCTTTTAATCTATTTAATACTATCAGTAAAATTAGTGATACTTCATCTGTAAAACAAGGACAAGATGCAGTTTTAGAAAAGAAAAATTAGAAATCAAGAAACACTTAAGTAAATTTAAAATAGAATTGTCAAAATAAAAATTCAATACAATAGTTAAAGTTGAAGGAATCCCTCACAAATAAAGAAAATAAGAAATAAAATGATTTGGAATTACCTCAGAATCAGGGAGGAGGGGAGAGTGTGTCCAGGTCTAGCTCAAACGTGACTGGCCGTGTTTTGATACTTGTTAAAGATGGGTAATGAGTACGCACAATTCATACTTTATACTAGAAATATTTTACTTGGAGTTGGTCCTTGCTTTGGATGCACGTAATAGATAGTAAAATCAACATACACTTGGGTTATATAGTAAATATTAATAAATCATGATGTAAGTGCTGTTAATTGCTTTTCAGATTTTAGAATTTAACTATAGATAAATGCTAAGGGTTATAATAAAAATTGAGTTAATTTTACAAGCAGAATATAAATATTATCTTTCATAGTATAAAATTAAAGTTATACGCTAGGATTGGCAAACTACAGCTTGCTGTCTGTTTCTATGCACCGGTTTTACTGCAGCACAGCCACGCTCCTTCATTGATGTATTTATTGTCTGTGGTCACTTTTATGCTGCAGTGACGGAGTTGAGCGCTTGCCACACTCATTACATGGCCGGCTCCTTCTTGTCATCCAACCTCGGCTCAAAACCACCTGATTTATTCGTCATAAATCATTTATTGGGCTCTTAGAGGTGCCAGGTACTAAATTAGGCCTCCTTGAGAAGTCCTTCCATGGTCAGCCAATCTGAAGTAATCACCCAGACTCTCGTGTTACTCTTATTTTAACCCTCTGCATACACTTTTACTCTAGTTTTAGCATGTGTTTGTTAGTTTACTTAATATGTTTTTGTTTATCTATTTACTGTGATTTGTTTTGAATGTATGACCATTCTGTGGAATAAGAACTTTCTCAGCTTTATTCATCATGGCATGCCTTGCACCTAGAAGATTGCAGCAGTGCCTAACATGTCGTAGGCACACGAGTATTTGAGTGAGTTGATGAATGGTGGGCAGTTCAGTGAAATGAGTCAGTGAGTAGTTGTTTAAAATTGCAGAAGTGACCAGTGAAGGGAAATCTCAACAGGGAACTAGCTTTTCACTATAAGCCCCTTTGCCTTGTTTGATTTGTTTTCTTAAATCATGTTTATGCATTATTTTTAACTAATCTCCTTTTTCTGTGTTTGTGAAAAGGATTTCTGTCAAATATATTGAATTAAAATATTTTAGCAACACTTGCTAGTCTGATAAGTCTAGTATTAAAGTTTTACATTGTACACTAGCCTTCTTATAAATAGACCACAAGTTATAAAACACTTCTTAATAAAATTTCAAATAATCTGTGTCTTTAGATCATGCTCTGTGACCAAGATGCAATTAAAGTCAGAAATCAGTAGCAAAGAAATGAGTTTTTAAAATTTAAGTTTTTATGCCTTAAATATTTATTTGAAAGAGAAGAATGAAAGAGCAGAAATGAATGAAATAGACCAGTGGCATAGAATAGAACCATGACTCTATTCTTAGAAGACACTCATGCATTTATGGAAATCTGATAAATTATAGAGCTGGTGTTTCAGATTAATTCATTTCTTCAATAGACATTCACTGAGTACCTACTGTGTACCATCCACTATTCTTGTTGCTGTAGATATAATGAAGATTGAGGGTCAGGAGATAGACAAATTGGTCAAATATTCTTGCCCCCAGGGTGTTAACAATTCTAGTGAGGAAGACAGCCAATAAACAAAATAAGAATATAGTCTTAAATGGTGATAAATATTCTAGAGGGGAAAAAAAAGCAGATGAGGTAGAACAGGAAATCCAGAGTAGGAAGAATTAGTAGTTTTGAATTTAGTCAATACAGGTGCCCCAGAGAAGGTGGCATGTTAGTAAAATCCCAGAGGTTGTAGGAGCAAGCTTCCCAGGAAGAGTGTTACCTGCTGAGCACAGGCCCTGGGGTGGGAGTGTGACTGGTGTATTCAGAAAACAGCAGAAAGTCAAGGATGGTAGAAGTGGAAGGGAGCATGGAAGGAGGAAGTCAGTCTGGAGAGGCCTTGTAAGCTTTTGTAAAGACTTTGAGTAAATGAGAAGCCATTGGAGGATTTTGAACAAAGCCGTCCTGTGATCTGAGTTTGCTTTAATGGAGTGCATTTGTTTTGCTCCGTGGAGAACAGACTATAGGGAAGGGAGGGCCAAATCAAGAAGACTAATTAAGTGGTCACAACAGTAATCCAGGCAAAAAATTATGTTGGCTTATTAGGTCATCAGAATTTAGGGCTGGTGAGAAGTGGTCAAAATATGTCTGAGTGTAGAGCCAATGATATTCGCTGACAGATTGGACATGGTGTGATAGAAAGATGTTAAGGCTTACGATTGAGCAACTGGAAGGACAGAGTTACCATTTACTGAGATGGGAAGGACTGTGGAAGGACTGGGGTTGGGGGTTGGAGTAATTAAGAGTTCAGCTTAGACCATTTAAATTTGAGACGCCTGTTAGACATCCAAGTAGAAATGATCTCCAGTTCAGGGTTCCAGGCCAGAAATAGAAATGTGCGCGGTCAGTGAGTAGATGGCATTTACAGCCATGAAACTGGAAGCTGTCACTGTGTTTAGAAAAGCTGTGGGGTGCTCTCCTGGCAGGGAAACTAGGAACGGACTTAAGGAGAAAGGGAAGGTAAGACTAGTGAACTGGTACAGAAACCAGGAGAGTAAGGTATCCTGGAAGCCAAGTGAAGAAAATACTTCAAAGAGGACAGAGTTGATCAGTTGCGTCCAATGTCCCTGAAGGACGGTAGTGACCTGGAAGTCAGCAGTGATCCTGATGAGCAGTTTTGGTGGAATGGTAGGGCCCAAAGTCCAACTAGAACAAGTTCAGAAGGAAATGTGGGCTGGAGAGGGAGAAATCGCAGGTAATTTTTGTTTTACAGCTGTATTGAGATATAATTGACATACAATAAACTACTCAGATTTAAAATGCACAATTTTGATGCATATTGACATATGTATGAACATGTGAAATCACCACAATCAGTATAAGGAACCCATCACCCCCCTCCAGTCCCCAGCTCTGCTTTTGACTACTATAAATTAGCCTGTATCTCCTAGAATGATATATAAAAGGAATCATACAGTGTATACTGTTATTTTTTGTCTGACTTCTTTTGTTATTTTGAGATTCATTTACGTTGTCAGTATCAATAGTTAACTCTTTTTTAATTGTGAAATACTGTTGTTTGGATATTCTGCAGTTTATCCATTTACTTGATGAACATTTGTGTTTCTAGTTTTTCTTTATTACACTTGAAGCTGCTGTAAACATTTTTGTAAGTCTTTGTATAGACATACAGTTTTATTTCTCTTAAGTAAATACCTACGAGTAGAATGGCTGGGTCATGTGATAATTGCATTAATTTTTTTAGGAAAATGCAAAACTGTTTCCCAAAGCACTTAAAACACTGTATATTCTTACCAGAAGTGTATGAGGCTTTCGTTTGTACACCTGGTACAGCGAGTCTTTCTAATTTTAGCCCTTGTAGTCGGACTATATTGGTGTGACATTGGTGTAACTTTTAATTTGCATTTCCTAATGACTAATCACGACTATCTTTTTGTGTGCTTAGTTGCTATCTGTATATCTTTGTTTAATTGTCTTTTCAGATCTAAAATAATGAATTTTTGCTTACTCTTATAGATTACTCTGCCTGTGCAATATTCCAAAGTAACACAAGTGTTTTAAGTGGAGGTTGATTGCACTTTTAAAAAATACACTTTAATTTATAATGGTAATTCACCGGTGATTATGCCAGTGCCAGTGTAACTGGAAGAAATAACTCTTGTCTTCCTATATTCTGACAGGTTGCAGCATTGCAAGAGGAGAAAAGTAGCCTATTGGCTGAGAATCAGGTATTAATGGAAAGACTTAATCAATCTGATTCCATAGAAGACCCTAACAGTCCAGCAGGAAGAAGGCATCTGCAGCTCCAAACTCAATTAGAACAGCTCCAAGAAGAAACATTTAGGTAAAAGACCAGTCATAAAATCTGATTTTTAAAAATTTGGTAACTTTTAAAATTAAAACTGTAGTTTTAGGACTTCTGGGTAGCTGCAGACCAAGGACACTATGTAATAAACTTCCCCAAAATCTTTCCACACAACATGAAATAACTTCGCATCCAGGAACAATTCTGTCAAAGCTATACCTTCAATATTACTCGAATGCCCCACCTGAAACATAACTGTGAGTGAAAGGAAGAAAGCCAACACCAGCCCCCCCCCCCACACACACACACACCTGTCCTTCCCCTAGTCGGCCAGGCATGTTGAGGCAAGTAAAGGCAGACTGAGAGGAACATTAGAGGAAGACAGAAGACTAGTAGGGGGGCCTTTGGGCGAGTTGGAATGATCACCAAAAAGTTTAAGTTCACACAAACTCTGAAATCATTTTTAAAACAAAAAAGGAGATTAGACCATAAACTGCAAGGAACAGATTTCAAAATGCATGTTCTTAAAGGAAAGATACTGTCATTGAATTTAAAGAGATTGGTGTCCTTTTCAGGCACTCAGTTTAAAGGGACACAATACAAATGCGAAGTGCCTGATTTCTAGAGACAGACTTATGTAAAGAGCTAACTGATTTAAAGGGACAGTCTTCTAAACACATCTTCTGGGAGTGGAAAAGTCCAAAAGGAAGGAGGAGGGACCAGTAGCAGTTGGGTGGTGAAAGAGAAAGGAAGAAGGGGAAGAACTTGGTGTCCTGCAAGAACAAGACAGAACTGCACATTTTTTAAGGGGTTAGCAGTATGATAAAAATATTTTGTTATGATTTACTATAAAATATTTTATGACCTGTTTGTTACCTAGCCATAGATTTCCAGTGTTAAAACAGTAAGAGAAATTAAATGTCACTAGGTTTTTACTTTATCAGCTAACTTAGTGTGGTAACATATTCTTGACTGTTCCTCAGCGAAATGTTTCTGGACTTTTTTTTGGTTTTGCCTTAACAGGAAAAAAATGAAAAACTTTAGTCTTCTCAGAAACTTTAGAACAATCCATCCCCTCTACATCAACAGACCAAAGTGTGGTCAGAGGACCCCTGCAGGTTCACAGAGACCTTCTCAGAGAATCTTCAGGGCTCTCTTTTGTAGCTGCTTGTCTGTGGAGGGCTGGCTTTGTTTCCTTCATAGACTTCCACCTAAAAACCATAACAGGTCAATGTTGAAACAGATGTGACACCCCAGCTTTCTTTTATTAAACCAGATACTAGAATCACAGAAGTGTAAAACACGGCCACTTTTCCTCACTATATTTTTTGTTTTAGAAAATAGAGTTATTTTAAGTAAACTGTGTTGTTTGTGTTAACATAATGGGTTTGTTATATATTGATAGATAAAATGATATAAAACAAAAATTCTTTTGAATCTCAGTATTTTTAACACTGTGAAGGGAATTCTGAAGCCAAAAAACTTGGGAACTCTTCATTTGCATCTTGACTTTCTAAGACAGAATTAGTGGATAGTAAAATCTAAATATGACTTTATTCTTTTGTTTCTAAATTGTGGCTAGTTTTTTAAATTATAGTTGACATACAATATTATATTAGTTTCAGGTATACAACATAGTGATTCAACATTTATATCCCTTACAAAGTGATCACAGTAAGTCTAGTAATTATCTGTTACCGTACGTAATAATTCCAATATTATTGACTCCATTCCCTGTGCTGTGCCTTACATCCCTGTGACTTATTTTATAACTGGAAGTTTGTACTTCCTCATTCCCTTCCTCTTTTCTGCCCATCCCCCCACCCCTCCCCTCTGGCAACCATTAGTTTGTTCTCTCTGTGAGTTTGTTTTTATTTCCTTTTGTTTCTTTGTTTGCCACTTTTTATAAGATTCCAGAAATAGGTAAAATCATACAGTACTTGTCTTCCTCTAACTTATTTCACTTAACATAATACTCTAGGTCCATTAATGTTGCAAATGGCAAGATTTTATTCCCTTTTATGGCTAATAATCCATTGTACATGATATGTATCACATCTTTATCTATTTACCTTTCAAAGACACCTAGGTTGCTTCCATATCTTGGTTATTGTAAGCAGTGTTTCAGTGAAGCGTGCATGTATTATTTCAAATTATTGTTTCCGTTTTCTTTGTGCAAATACCTAGGAGTGGAATTGCTGGGGCATGCGGTAGTTCTACTTCTAACTTTTTTAGGAACCTCCACACTGTTTTCCACAGTGGCTGCACTGGTTTACAATCCCACCAGCAATACACAAGGATTTCTTTTTCTCCACACTTGTTTTGTGTTTTCTCTCTCTTTTTTTGTAATAGCCATTCTGACAGGTGTGAGGTGATATTTCATTGTGGTTTTGATTTGCATTTCCCTGATGACTAGTGATGTTGAGCATCTTTTCACATGTCTGTTGGTGTGTCTTTGGAGAAATATCTATTCAGGTTCTTTGACCATTCTTTAAATGGACTGTTTGATTTTTTGATATTGAGTTATGAGTTCTTTACATATTTTGGATATTAACTTCTTATCTGATATATCACTTATGAATGTCGTCTCCCATTCACTAGGTTGCCTTTTCATCTTATGGATAGTTTCCTTCACTGTGTAAAACCTTTTTAGTTTATGTAGTCCCATTTGTTTATTTTTGGTTTTGTTGCCTTTGCTCAAGGAGACATGTCCAAAGAACATTGCTGAGAGACCAATGTCAAAGAGTTTACTGCATGTTTTCTTCTGGGAGTTTAATGGTTTCAGGTATTACATTTAAATCTTCATCCATTTTGAGTTTACTTTTGTATATAGCGTGAGAAAGTGGTCTAGTTTCATTTTTTTGCGTGTATTTGGTTTCCCAACATTTATTAAGGAGATTATCTTTTCCCCATTGTATATCCTTGCCTTTTTTGTCATAGATTCATTGACATATAAGCATGGGTTTATTTCTGGACACTCTATTCTGTTCCATTGATCTATGTGTCTGGTTTTGTTTTTTTTTTAATTTTTGTTATTATTATACTTTTGTAAATTATATTTTGTTGATTATGCTATTAAAGTTGTCCCTTTTGCCCCCCCACCCAGCACCCTGAACTTCTTCAGTCAATCCCCCCACCCTTGTTCATGTCCATGGATCCTGCATATGAGTTCTTTGGCTACTGCCTTTCCTACACTGTACTTACATCCCCATGGCTATTCTGTAAGTACCTGTTTGTACTTCTTCATCCCCTCACCTCTCACCCATTCTCCAATACCCACCCTCCCATTTCTTCATCTTTAACCTTTGGCATTTTAATTATGATATGTCTTGGGATGGGCCTCTTTGCATCCATCTTGTTTGGGATTCTCTCTGCTTCCTGGACTTGCATGTCTATTTCCTTTACTAAATTAGGGAAATTTTCTTTCATTATTTTTTCAAATAGATTTATCATTTCTTGCTCTTTCTCTTCTCCTTCTGGCACCCCTACAAAGTGAATGTTGGATTGCTTAAAGTTGTCCCACAGGCTGTTTCCTCTATCCTCGTTTTTTTTTATTCTCTTTTCTTCTTCTTGTTCTGATTGGTTGGTTTTTGCTTCCTTATGTTCCAAATCATTGATTTGATTCTTGGCTTTATCTGCTCTATTATTATTTCCCTGTGAATTGCTCTTTATTTCAATTAGTGTATCCTTCATTTCTGACTGTATCTTTTTTATGCTATTGATGTCCTCACTGAGTTCCTTGAGCATTCTTATAACCAGTATTTAAAAAAAGATTTTGTTATTTCTTTTTAGACAGAGGGGGAGGGAGGGAAAAAGACAAGGAGAGAAGCATCAATGCGCAGTTGCCCCTCGCGTGCCCACTACTGGGGACCTGGCCCACAACTCAGGCATATGCCCTGACTCAGAATCGAAGCGGCAACCCTCTGGTTTGCAGGCTGGCACTCAATCCACTAAGCTACACCAGCCAGGTCTATAACCAGTATTTTGAACTTTGTATCTAACAGATTGCTTATCTCCACTTCATTTAGCTCTTTTTCTGGAGTTTTGATCTGTTCTTTCATTTGGGCCATGTTTCTTTGTCTCCTCATTTTCTCAACTTCCCTGTGTTTGTTTCTATGTATTAGGTAGAGCTGCTTTGACTCTGTGTCTTGGTAGTGTGGCCTCATATAGTAGGTGTCCTGTAGAGTCTAGTGGCACAGCCTCCCCATCACCCAAGCTGGGTACTCAAGGTGCACCCTTCATGTTGGTTGAGTACACCCTCTTCTTATAGTTGAGCCTTGGTTGCTGTTGGCAAATCAGTGGGAGGGATTTGTCCAGGCCAGTCAGCTGCAAGGACTGGCTCTGACCACTGACCACCAACCTCCACCCTTTGTGGAGGATCAGCTATGCAGGGGCAGGGTGGTGGAGCTCCAGCATGGTCTGTAGCTCTCCATTGGGTATACTGGCCCCAGGGGTTTCCTTGGTGGTACAGGCCAAGGTCAGCTCCAACCTGTGTTTTGCCTGGGGCCCCCATGCCTGAGTTATAAAGCAATCTGAGCTGGCTGCTACTTGTGCTGCTCTTGGAGATTCCCAGGTGAAGCCAAGCTGTGAGTCTAGGCTACTAATTCCAGGCCTGGGGCTCACTGAGACCAGCTGCTGCTTATTTAAGAGGATTTAGGAAGTTGTGAAGCATGAGCCAAGACCATTCACAGGGAAAAGCCGCTTAGGTGAGCCCCTAAGTTGGGTGGGGTGGAGTCTCTGGCGATCCCCAAAGTGGGTCAAACAGTGTTAGCTAGGTTGATGGAATCTTAGATAAGGCTCCAGTCTGCAGGCTCTGTGGGGGTAGGGCCCAGAAAAGGGACAGTGGCCTCCACTCACCTTGATGCCACATACCTCAGCCTCCCCCTGCATGCCACTGTGCCCCTTAAGCCACAACCCTGTTACTGGAGCTCAGAGGGAATGAGTCTGAGTAGGTGAGGCTGTATGATTTCTTTAAGAGGAGCTGCTTGGGGCTCCAGAATTTTCTTCCACTGACCCAAACCTGGCTGGTTTTTGCAGCTAAAAGTTGTGGGGACTTATCTTCCTTGCACTGGAACCCTGGGCTGGGAGGCCTGGTGTGGGGCTGGGCCAACTCACTTCTCAGAATCCCTCCCGAATATTTATCTGCCACACATGGATTTGGGACCAGCCCATTGTGTGTCTTCACCCTTCCTACCAGCCTGGATGGATGTGGTTTCTTTATTTCATAGTCATCAGACTTTCATTCAATTCGGTTTGTGTCAGTTCTGAGCAATGGTGGTTCTATGTCTTCGTTGTACTTTTGCTGTGGTTGGGCGAAGACGCGGGCCATGTCTGCCTACGCTGCCATCTTGACGGGAGGGTCAGCACACTGTTTTGATTACTATAGCTGTGTAAGTGTAGTTTGAAATCATGGTGTGTGGTACCTCCAAATTCTGTTTTTCTCAAGATTTCTTTGGCTATTCAGAGTCTTTGTGGTTCCATATAAATTTTAGGATTATTCGTTTCTGTTCTGAGAAAAATGCCATTGGTATTTTGATAGAAATTGCATTGAATCTGTATATTGCTCTGGGTACTATGGACATTTTAACAGTACTAATTTTTCTGATTCATGAGCACTGTTTATCCTTCCACTTATTTGTATCTTTAATTTCTTTCATCAGTTTCTTGTAGTTTTCACATTACAGGTCTTTTGAAACCTTGGTTAAATTTATTTCTAGGTATTTTCCATTGCAGTTGTAAACAGGATTATTTTCTTAATTTCTCCTTCAGGTAGTTTGTTATTCATGCTTAGAAACATAACAGATTTCTGAATATTAATTTTGTACCTTGCAATTTTACTGAATTCATTTATTAATCCTAATAGGGTTATATATATACATGTCATCTGCAAATAGTGACAATTTTACTTCTTCCTTTCTAGTTTATATACTTTTATTTCTTGTCTGCTTGCTGTGGCAAGGACTCCAATATTATGTTAAAGAAGAGTGGTGAGAATGGATATCCTTGTCTTATTCCTGATCTTAGAGAAAAAGCTTTCAGTTTTTGACTGTTGAGTATGTTAGCTGTGGGTTTGTCATGTATGGCCTTTATTATGTTGAGGTATATTTCTTCTATACCCACTTTATTGAGTTTTTATTGTAAATGGATATTTATAGTAAATATTTTTTCTGCATCTATTAATATGGTCATATAATTTTTATACTTCATTGTATGTGTTATGTCACCTTGATTGGTGTGTAGATATTGAACCATCCTTGCATCTTTGCATTAAATCCCACTTGATCGTGCTAGATGATCTTTTTGATGTATTGCTGAATATGGTTTGCTAACATTTTGTTAAAGATGGTTATGGCCTGTAACTTTCTTCCTTTTATTTATTTATTTTTTGTATCTTTGTCTGGTTTTGGTATCAGTGCAGTGCTGGCTTCATAGAATGAGTTAGGCATCTCGCCCTCACCCCCGGCACCCCTTTTCAGTTTTTTGGAATAGTTTGAGAAGGATAGGTATTCTTTGAATCTTTGGTAGAATTCATCTGTGAGATGGTCTGGTCCTGGACTTTTGTTTGTTGGGAGCTTTTTCATTACTGATTCAATTTCATTTCTAGTAATTGGTCTGTGTGGATTTTATGTTTCTTTCTGATTCAGTCTTGGAAGATTATGTGTTTCTATGAATTTACCCATTTCTTCTATGTTGTCAAATTTGTTAGCATGTGATTGTTCATAGTATTCTCTTATTCTTTGTATTCCTGGGGTGTTGGTTGTCACTTCTCTTTCAAGTGTGATCATATTTATTTGGGCCCTCTCTTGGTAAGTCCTGCTGAAGGGTGATCAGTTTTATCTTTTCAAAGAACCAGCTCTTAGTTTCATTAATCTTTTCTGTACATTATTTTTATTTTTGTCTCATATATTTCTGCTCTGTTCTTTATTATTTCCTTCCTTCCACTCATTTGGGTTTAGTGTGTTCTTTTTCTAGTTCTTTCATGCATACATTTAGATTGTTTATTTGAGATTTTTCTTCTTTCTTGAGGTAGGCCTGTGTTGTTAAGAAGTTTTCTCTTAGAGGTACTTTTGCTGTGTCCCTGAGACTTTGGATTATTGTGTTTCCATTTTCATTTTTTTCAAGATACTTTTTTATTTTCTCCTTGATTTTGTTCATTAACCCATTGGATATTTAGTAAGATGTTGTTTAGCCTCCATATGTTTATAGGTCTTTTCCAGTTTTTCCTCTTGTAATTGATTTCAAGTTTTATATCATTTTATTCAAAGAAGATGCTTGATATGATTTGTCTTGTTAAAACTTACTGAGACTAGTTTTGTGACCTAACATGTGGTTTATCTGGGAAAATGGTCCATGTGCACCTGAAAAAATGTGTATTCTGCGGTTTACTAAGTCTTTTTGGTCCAAGGTATCATTGAAGGCCACTGTTTCCTTATTGATTTTCTGTCTACTTAACCTATCCATTGATGTAAGTGGGATGTTAAAGTCCGCTGCTGTGGTGGTAGTACTATCGATTTCTCCCTTTGTGTTCATTAATAATTGCTTTATAGATTTAGGGGCTTCAACATTGGGTGCATAGGTGTTTAGAATTGTTACATCCTCTTATTGGATTGGTCCCTTTATCATTATGCAGTGCCCTTTGTCTATTGTTATAGTCTTTGTTTTAAAGTCTGTTTTATCTGGTACAAGTGTCACTGCCCCAGCTTTCTGTTCATTTCCATTTACATGAAACATCTTTTTCCATCCCTTCACTTTCAGTCCCTGTGTCTTTCTGTCTGAAGTGAGTCTCTTGCTGGCAGAAGACCCACAGGTCTTCTTTTCAGTCTCTTTAGCCACACTGTGTCTTCTGAGTCAGGCAGTTAGTTCACCTACATTTAAAGTAATTGTGAATTATGTACTTATTGTCATTTTATTAATTATTTTTATTGTTCTTGTAGTTCTCTGTTCCTTTCTTCTCTTGCTCTCTTTTCTTGTACAGTAATGACTTTGTTTAGTGATTTATTTGGGTTCCTTTTTCCTTATATTTTGTGTATTTACTATAGGATTTTAGTTTGTGGTTACCAAAAAATTCATATAAAACTTACAAGCTGTGTTTATAGTAGTCTGTTTTAAGATGATGGTTGCTTAAGTTCAGATGCATTCCAAAAGCACTACAGTTTTTACTCGCACCCGCACACTTATGTTTTTGACATCATATTTCAAATCTTGTGCATGTGTGAGTTCCTTGGTTTATTACTGTATTTACACATGCTCTTACTATTTTCATTTTTTAACATTCATGCTAACTTGATAATTGGTTGATTTATTACATTTATGAAATGTTTCCCTTTATTATGTGAGAATTTTGCCTTCCTATACTTTCTTATATTTAGTTTTGGCCTCTTTCTCTTATAGTTGTCCCTTTAACATGTCTTGCAATGCTGGTTAGGTGGTGACAAGTTCCTTTAGCTTTTGCTAGTCTGGGGAACTCTTTCAGCTCTTCAATTCTGAATGATAATTTTGCTTGATGGGGTATTCTTGCCTATAGGTTTTTTTTCTTCTATCACGTTGAATACATGGTGCCACTTCCTTTTGGCCTGCAAAGTTTCTGTTGGAAAATTAGCTCATAGTCTCTTAGAGAAGCCCTTGTATATAACTAGCTGCTTTTCTCCTGCTGCTTTTAAGATTCTCTTTATCATGGACTTTTGTCATTTTTATTAGGGTATGTCTTGGTGTGGGCCTCTGTGGGTTCATCTTGTTTGGGACTCTGTGCTTCCTGGACTTGGATGTCTGTTTACTTAACCAGATCCGTGAAGTTTTCAGCCTTCGTATCCTCAAATAGGTTTTCTGTCCCTTTCTTTGTGGTGCCCCTGTGGTTGGAATGTTGGTATGCTTGATGTTGTCCTTTAAACCGTCTTCATTTTTAAAATTTCTCTTTTCTTTCTGCTATTCTGGTGGAGCGATTTCCACTAACTTGTTTTTCACCTCCCTGACTTGTTCTTCTGCATCAGCTAATCTGTTGATTCCTTCTAGTGTATTTTTATTGCAGTTATTGTATTGAGTTCTGATTGTTTTGTCTGTTCTTCTCCCGAGTGCACTGAGTATCCTTATAACCAGTGTTTCAAACTCTCTGTTTCATTGGTTGCTTGTCTCTGGTTCATTTCATTTTTTCTCTAAGGTTTTATCTTGTTCTTTCATTTGGAACATATTTCTGTGTCACCTTATTTTGCTATCTCTGAGTTTATTTCTGTGAATTAGGCAAAACAGTAACCTCTCCTGTTCTCAAGGTAGTGGCCTGTGTAAGAGCTTCCCCTTCCTAGACCTCATGAGCTTGGTGCCTTCTGGCAGGCCAGCTAGACGTGGAGTTGGCTGTGGCAGGCTGCTGCAGCTGCCATGGTGGGCCAGCAGTGGCTGGAGCTGGAGCCAGCTAAGGATGAAGTCACGGGCAGTGCTGGGGTCAGGCTGCAGGAAGTTCCAAGGGCAAGCCACACACTGGGGTTTCCTTGGCAGGCTAGGTGGAGCTGTGGTTGGGGTGGGTTCAGGCCAAGGGGAGTCCTGGGCACAAGCTGCAGTGGGGCTTGCAGCTGGAACTGAGGTGGTGGGATTTGCAGGAAGTCCTAGGTACAAGTGGCACCAGGCCAGGAGCTATATAACAAGGTAGGTTAGAGCCTGGAGTGTCCCTGGGCAAGCCACTACAGGGACACCTTGGCAGATGGGCTGGAAGCTGGAGCTAGAGAAGGCTGCCATAAGGTAAGCCACATCAGGGCCCAGGGCTGTAATTGGAATGGGCACAGGGCTAAGGGGAGCTCTTAGGACAAAGCCTAGCCAGCATCCTGAGCTGTGGCTGGAAAGGGTACAGTCTGGGGGGGAGTCTCAGGGACAATCCAAGGGGTGGGTATGAGCCTAGGGCCTGGTGTGCTGTCTGATGGCCTTGGCTGACTGGCTAGAATACCTGGATCATGTTCTTGTCTGTGAGTTTAAGGTTAAAGGGGATCACAACAATTGGTGCTCCGTATACTTCCCACAATGGAAGAGTGTCTGCAGCCCCGCTCCTGTTTGACTAATGCTCTAGGGTTGTTAAATGAACTTTTCTTCTTACAGTCTAGGTGCCCTGTACACCACTCTTGTGTCACTATGCCCCTGGGCAGGAGAGTAGGCGGTCCCTCCCTCCTGCAGGTGGTGCACTGGGAGTAGGGTTTCCACTGTACCTTGTCAGAGTTTCCCTACCCATTTCTGTGTGGTCTCTCTTTCTCATTTGCTGTGCAGAAGTTGTTCCGTTGCCCTCAGTTCTTGAGAGGAAATTGCTCTGTAGTTGTAAATACAGTGTGTTTATGGGAGGGAGTGTGTTCATTGTCCTGCTATGCTGCCATCTTGGACAGAATTGTGGCCAGTTTTTAAAAGACGGTTTTGGGCCCTGGCTGGTGTGGCTCAGTGGAGTGGATTGAGTGCCGGCCTGTGAACCAAAGTGTCGCTAGTTCAATTCCCAGTCAGGGTACGTGCCGGGGTCACAGGCCAGGTTCCCAAGAGGGGGCGCAAGAGGCAATCATACTTTGATGTTTCTCTGCCTCTTCCTTCCTTCCCCTCTGTCTAAAAATTAAATAAATAAATAACTAAGTAAGTAAACTTTAAAAATGGCTTTGGGGAAGTGGTACTGTATTTTGCCGTGTATAATTTTTGAGGGAAAAATAAGGATGTGCATTATACATGGGCATAATTGATTACATACCCTGGGTATAATCATCCTGTGTATAATGCTCAGAAAACCATGGGTGTGCATTTCACGTGGGAGCACATTTTACATGGCAAAATATAGTATTTAGAATTGTCTTACATTTTCATTACATAGGAAATAGTTTCAGAATATATATTACAGTATTATGTTTTGAAGTACTTTAACAATTCAAATGTATTATCAATGCAATATATTGATATGTCTTAATATTTTTTATTATTCTTTATAGTCAGATACAATATAAGAATGAGTATTAATTTATTTGACTTTTTTCTAGACATTTAAAAAATCCTGGCTTTGCCACTTAGTAACTGTGTAGACTTGGGCATGCCTGCATTTCCTCCACTGTCAGATGGTCTAATAGTATTATTCACCTTCTAGAATTTTAATTGAGTGTTAAATAAGTTAAATATTAAATGAGCTAGTATATGTAAAGCACTAACAATATTGCCTGGCATGCAGATGCTGTATAAGATTGAGTTGTTAACTACTTTTCTAGAAAATGAAATAAAGAGAAATGAGATGAGATTATTGGAAAGTCTGAACATTTGTGGGTTTTATGTTTGTCTATCTAGAACATATAAGAGAATCAACTGAAAAGTTCTTAGAACCAGTAAACATGTAATGGGGGAGGGTAACTGTGAGGCATTTATATCGATCATAAGCTTTTCTAGCAGTAACTAGTTATATCATCAGAAAAAAAACTCCCATATATATGTACCAAAAAAAAATTAAAAGTGCAATAGTCCTACCTTATCCAAGTCACTTTCTTGGTTCCAGTTACCCAATTGCAGTCCAAAAATATTAAATGGAAAATTCCAGAAATAAGTAGCTCATAACTTTTAAATTGCAAACTCTTCTCAGTGGTATGATGAAATCTCCTGAATCATCCCTTTGTCCATGGTATCCATCCTGTATATACTGCACACCCATCAGTCACTCAGTGGCTGTCTCAGTTATCAGATCAACTGTTGCAATATCCCAGTGCTTTTGTCCAGGCAGCCCTTATTTTAATAAAGGCCCTAAAATGCAACAGGTAGTGATGCTGGCAATTCACATGTGCCAAAGAAAAGTTGTAAAGGGCTTCATTTAAGTGAAAAGGTATATATGTATAGGAAATAACACAGTATGTATAAGGTTTGGTACTATCCACGGTTTCGGGTATTCACTGGGGGTCTTGGAATATGCCCATCGTGGATAAGTTGGGACTCCTGTAATATTAGGGACTTATATGATTTGAACTTAATTCCAATTTAAATTTTATGCTCTTCTGGAAGTGTTAATGAGCAAGAACATTTTGAGAACAAAGTTTAATAAGGGCGTACGTACCATATTATTCAGTGTTGAAATATGTTATAAACCTGTACTAATTAAAATGGCTTGGTAGTGATGCAGCAAATTATAGAGAAATCAGTGACACTAATAAAGATCTAGAAACCCAAGTGTATATAAGAGTGTGTAATGCAGTAAAGATGGTGTTTTTCTAATCAACAAAAAGAGAAAGATTAAATTATTTTTTAAATGGTTTGGGGACAATTGGTAGATATTTTGGCAGGAAAAATTAGATCATAAACATTATATTACATTATATTATATACCAAAATAAATTGTATTACATTGTATACCAAAATAAATTCCAAGGAAATTGAGAATTTTAATGTTAAAAATAAAACCGTGTGGAATACTAACAGACAATATAGGATTAAAAGGGGAAAAATTTCTAATCATACACTAAAAGTGGGAACTATATAGTATAAGATTCATCAATTGAGTTACATAAAAACAAAGAATTTCTGTACATTAAATATATAAATAATATTAAAAGGAAATAATCAATGATAAATATTTGTGAGGTGAGAGACAAAGAATCTTATAAATCTAAATGAAGCATTTATGTTAAGCAAAACATTAAGAAGCAAAAATAGTATTTTCTGTGCTTGGGGGAATAAAGATCTATGAATAAGAATCAGACTGGAGGATATATTCCACAATTGTTAATAGCAGTTTTCTATTTTGATTAATACATGGTTTTTATCTTTTTTTTACTTTTCTGTATTTTGTAAATTTTCAACAAAGAATATAAATTGCATAATTAAAAATAACATTTAAATAAATTCTGTCTGCTGTATTTTGAAAAATATTACTTGATGTCTAACTTTCTGAATAAAGGAATGGTAACTAGGTTTTCTCTTTTCACAAGCCTCGGAACAGTGGAATCCCTTAGGATAATTAAAACTTAGAATTATAGTTCATGATCACAAAACATAGGAGACAAATTCAGAAAGAGTTTATTTTCATGCTTTTTATTTTTGTTTACTGTTCTAAGGAGAATTATTAGACAGTAAATAGTACTTTCTTGGTTTATTTTGTTTTGGTTACAGACTAGAAGCAGCCAAAGATGATTATCGAATACGCTGTGAAGAGTTAGAAAAGGAAGTCTCTGAACTTCGGCAGCAGAATGATGAACTAACCACTTTGGCAGATGACGCTCAGTCTCTAAAAGATGAAATAGATGTTCTTAGGTAAACAATCTTCCCATCTTCGCAGTCTCAGACCCCTCACCACCCAGAGCAGTTCTCCCACCAGTGTGACCAACTCGAGGTTCTCTGAGCATGGCAGGGTGTTTCAGAGCCACACCACCTGGATCTAGATCTCCATGCTGTCATTTATTTAACTTCCATGGAACCATTTCCTCATTTGTGAAGTGGAACTAACACACATCCCTACCTCCGATTCCTTTGTGGAATTAAGTAAATTTATGTTTGCAAACACTTGGAACAGTATCCAGCAAATAAGTGCTGTATAAATATTTGTCAAATAAAGTTGCTCTCTGACCGTCACTTTATACTTGTTCTAGCTCTGGAGCTTTTCTTATTACTGCTCTTTTTCTTTCATTTTGACTCCTGCAGTCACTTGGTCTTCCTTTTTATCAGATAATGCCCTGCCTGACGAGGCTTCATATCCTTGCTGGACCTTTTATCTTCACCTCAAATAGTCTCTCACTAGGTGCCTCACTGCCTGCCACCTCATTTTTCCACCTATCCAGTTCTAATATAATCTGTCCTCTCTTGGCTCATTCCAACCATCTATCTATATTTTACACGTTTGCTTTTTGAATACTGAGAACAAATAGAGAAATTCACATAGTGAATAACATAGTGGTAACATAGTAATATACTTTTGTCCTACTACGAATTAATGAGCTTTACTCTTCTTCGCTGGGTTCTTTCCACCAGTCCACCGTTCTACTGCTCACCAGTAGATAGCCCTGTCTCCCATTGCCCCCATAGCTTGACGTGTTTCTGTAACTCTTCTCACCTGCATGCCCATCCCACCTTGGCCCTCCCATGCCTTGGCCTCAGTAGATGACATTGTCTCCTGCTGCATGGAGGGAAGAGGCCAGGAACTGCAGACACTCTGTGTCCTGTATCTCCTGCACTTCCTAACTGCCCTGCATTCCCACTAATCTTCTCTTTTTGCTTCTGGAATATAGACTTGTTTTTCTTCCTCCTGTCCAGTGCTAACTTCTGTGCTCTGGGTCTCAATGCTTCTCACTTACACAGCGACAGACTGTGTTACAATCAGTTACCATTTCTCTTCACATTTGAATTTTCCTTCTTGGCATATACTTAGTATACTTACGTTTAGGTCTCTCTCATCTTAGAAAAAGACAGAAACTTGTTAGTCTGTCCTTCTTTCCAGAACAAATTTAGATTATACAGAGTGAAATTGATGTTCTGTCCTTAACCTCCTAAAAGTTGCCCCCACCTGCCCTAACTACTCCACTGAAACAGCTGTTCTGTGGCCACTAATGATGTTCTAATTGTCAAATCCTTTGGACACTGCACAATTTATTTTGCCTTTGTATTTTTACTACGTGTGTCTCTGCTGGCTACCTTCCCCTCCCCCCACACACACACAGACTTGCTTTCCTTAAATTATATAACATTTGTCATTACAGTTTTTGCTGTAACTGGGCTATAATTTTTAACCTGAGCAAAACATTAACCTGGAATCGTCTTTGTTTTATAATTTCATTAGAATGTGTTATTATCTGGCAATCCCCCTCAGTTTATTTAGCACTATCTGTAACAGTTTTATAACTGTAGATGTATTTCTGATTTCTGATTTTCCATCTTATTCTAGACATTCTTCTGATAAGGTGTCTAAACTAGAAGGCCAAGTGGAATCATACAAAAAGAAGCTAGAAGATCTTGGTGATTTGAGGCGGCAGGTTAAACTCTTAGAAGAGAAGAATACTATGTATATGCAGAACACTGTCAGTCTAGAGGAAGAGTTAAGAAAAGCCAATGCAGCTCGAAGCCAACTGGAGACATATAAGAGACAGGTAAAAAGAGCAGTAACAGAGTTTCCAAATGACATATTTAAGCAGGTTCTCCATTATTACACTGTGGCTTCTCAGAAGTCTGCTGACTTTGGTTTTTATGGTACTCTGATTTTTACCTGTGAAACTTAGTTCTTCTCCAGAGCTCAGAGATGCGACTCTATGGAAGATCCTTTTATTGCTTTATTGCTTTTAATTTTTTTATTTTATTGCATAATACTTAAGAAATACACAAAAGTAGAAGAATAATATGTGTCCACGCTTAAAAAAATAAAACATACTCTTCCCCTCATTATAGTAACCACTGTGCTGTTGTGGTTTTCATTACTATGCATCTCTCTATTCCAGTGATTTCCAACCATTTTCATCTCGTGGCACACACAAACTAATTACTAGAATTCTGCAGCACTCCAAAAAACATACTACATTTTTTCCCTATCTGACCAAAAAAAGAAAAGGTATAATTTTGATTCATTCACACTGGAGGGCTATTGTTGTGTTGGCTATTGACATTTTTTATTTGACAATCTAAGGCAGGGATGTCAGACTCACTTTCACTGGGGGCCTCAATCAGCCTTGCGGTTGCCTTCAAAGGGCCGAATGTAATTTGGGAACAGTATAAATGTAACTGCTCCTTAGCTGTTAAGCGAGAGCTCGGCACTGCCGCTGGGTAGAAACACGGTGCCAGAGCAGATAAAACGAGGTAGAGGCCTTGGTTTGCCACCTGTGCCTCATGGCCAGGTATTGCACATTTTAAAATTTTTGAGGCACACCGGTTAAAAATCGCTGCTCTATTCTGCTGCTGCATAAGTATATTTATTAATATGTATCATATAAAATTTATAGCATGTTGACATGTTTTAAATCTATACAGCGTAACTGTAAAAGTAGGTTTACAGCTATGAGTACACAGAACAGTTTATTCTTGTATTATTATTTATTATTGTGTTGTTTTCTATATGAACAACTGTAAACCTACTTTTGCTCCATTCTGTGTAAGTGATAAATTGAAAGAACTCTACTGCAGTTTACTTTTGCTCAACAGCATATTTGTGAGATTTATTCATGTTGATAGGTATATAGTTTTATTCCATTCATTGGTACTGCTGTGTAGTATCTTATTAAAGGACTATACCACAATTTACTGATTTTTCTGTGGAAGGACAGATAAGATGTTTACACTTTTTATTTTAGATTACAAGAAATGCCACTGTGAATAAATAGTATTGAACATTACCTCTTCTATACATGTGTGAAAGTTTAGCTGTGTGGAATTTCTTAGAATATGTTCATTTAATTAGATATTGTTAAGTTATTCTCCAAAGTGATTAATGTGGGGGATAATTGAAATATTTTTTACCATAATATTCCTATCAGTAAATATAGTATCTTTCTGTTTATTAGTTCTTCAATATCTTTCAATTAAGTTTTATACTTTTCTTCCAAATATCATGCACACATTTTATGTATTTGGTCTTTGTAAATACAACTAGCAAAAGAAAGGGTACCATTTTCAGTTTGTTGCTCATTTATCTGATTGATACTGATTTTTGTTCACTAACTTTGCAACCTTAACGTAATTCTCATATTCTAATAATGTCTACTGAATCTTTTGGTTAAGTGACACACAAATAAAAAGCAGTTTTATTTCTTGTTTTTTACTGTATTCTCTTTTTCTTTTTAATCAGCAGGTCTGACCTTTAATGAAATGTTAAATAGAAGCAAAAATAGGCCCTGGCTGGTGTGGCTCAGTGGGCTGAATGCCAGCCTGAGAATCAAAGGGTCGCCAGTTGGATTCCCAGTCACGGCATGTGCCTGGGTTGCAGGCCAGGTCCCCCGTAGAGTGTGTGCAAGAGGCAACCACACCTTGATGTTTCTCTCTCCCTTCACTTCTCTCTACAAATAAATAAATAAAATAAAAAAGAAGCAAAAGTAGTAAACAACTGCTTTTTGTTGATTTTATGTTTTCCACTGTAAGAATTTCCATAGTTTTTTGTAGCCACCTTTTACTAGGATAAAGAAATTCCATTTGCTTAGGGTGTATATCTTAAGAGTGAGACTGGTTGCCTCTCACGTGCGCCCAACTGGAGACCTGGCCCTTGAACCAGCAACCTTTTGGTTCAGAGGCTGGTGCTCAGTCCATTGAGCCACACCAGCCAGGGCTTAAATGGGTGTTGAATTTAATCAACTACTTTTTCTGCACCTATTGAGAGACTTCTGTTGTGTAGATTTTCTGTGTTTAAACCATCTTTGCATTCCTGAGATAAACTTAATTTGGTCACTATGGATTTATTTGTTGTTTTTACATTGTTAGATTTACTTTGTTAATTTTACTTAGCACATTTTGCCTCGAAGTTTTCTATTTAATACTTTCCTTACCCGATTTTGGCATCAGAATTATACTAGCTTAATAAAATAAGTTGGGAAAGTTTTAGTAGATCAGCCTTGCCTTGACAGGTTTTTGGTGGATACATTTTATCCCCAACACTTTATTATGAAATTTTTAACATATAACAAGGTTGAAAGAATTAATGAACTTGATTGAGAATTGAGAAATAGCCCAAAATAAATGTAGATGAAGGAAATTATAAATGAGATGAAAAGGTGTTAAATCAAAAGGAGAAATGATCTAATTAGAGTCCAGAGGAGAGAACAGGACTTGTAGAAAGACATTATTTGTAGAAAGACATTAGGAAAAGATACCTAAAATTTTTCAGAACTAATAGTGGACATCAGATTTAGTATTAACAATGAATAACAGAGTAAATAAAAGATACGTTCACCTAGAAATATTGTAGTGAAATCGTGTAGTACCCTAATTCTCTGATTCTGATCTGAAGCTTAATATATTTTATTTTTCAATGATAATATTTTTCTTTCTTCAAGTTGTCTTTGGGTACACTTTCAAGACAGCCTGATGATTTTTAATGGTCTCTTATTCCTTTCATAATTTAGATTTCCTTTATTTATGCTTGAAGTATTAAATTTAGTATTTTATATTTGCTAATTATAATCTGAAATTCTTGAAGGTCTTATTCTACTGTTTTGTTGTTATTGCTGTTAATGTTTTTCTGCTGACCATTGTTCATAGTGGCTTATTTTCTTTTTGTCTTTTTAATTTTGTCTGGTTCGTCTTTATCTTGGGGGCTACTGGTGGGCCTGGGTGGAGGCGGCATTCCTCCAGACGATGTGTGTTTTGCTTATGCCAGATTTTCCGCAGCATTTAACAACCAGGACTATTTTATTTAAAACATTTTATTTTAAAATCTTCACAAGGTTATGTTTATTGATTTTAGAGAGGGGAAGGGAAAGAGAGAGAAACATCAATAGGTTTGCTTGCCTCCCGTACACACCCCAACTAGAGATTGAACCTGCAACCAGGTATGTGCTGTGACTGGGAATTGAACCGAAACCTTTTGGTGTATGGGATGACCTTCCAACCAACTTAGCCCCCCAGCCAGGGCAAGTCTTTAAAATTAATTGCTTGCTTAGCATCGACAGACAAGGCATGTATGTGGCAAAATTTTAAACACAAATTCATGTGTTAACAGGTCATAAATACAAATTTTCAAGTTATACTTTTTTAAACCCAGTGCATCCACTTTAAGAAAGGCAGCTTTCCTTATTGAGTTTTCCAGCTGATGGATTCCCACCCCGCCACCCCCCACCTATTTACTCACCACCTTTCAGAGCCCAAGGTGGTTTAACAATCACCTGTCTCCCATTAAATTTAAAGCTCTGGGTTCCTGCTTTTGGCAATTGGCACCTCTGGTTTTCCACATGTACTTTCCATTCCAGTTAGCGAGTAAGGATTTCATTTATTTTCTTGTAAGCTTACCTACATAACTGGATTTTTTTTTCCTAGCGTTTCTTTTGCTTTATGCTTAAAGGATTTCAGACTATACAGTTAACTGTATTACAGGAAATGGAAGAACCTTATGTTTTTTTCATCGTTGTAAACATTGTAACTCTAGATGATCTGGTTTTAGAACTCATAGCACCAGATTTTTGTTCCTAGTTCTCTCCATTCAGTTAGGCTGCTGTATCATATATTTTAAAAAAAAATTTTGTGGGGACCCCTGGCTGGGTGGCTCAGTTGGTTGAAGTGTCATCCAGTGGACCAAAAGGTTGCAGGTTCCATCCCTGGTCAGGACACACACCTAGTTGTGGGTTTGATCCCTGGTTAGATGCGTATGGGAGGCAACTGATCAGTGTTTCTCTCTCACTTCTATGTCTGTCTGTCTGTCTCTCCCTCTCTCTCTCCCCTTCTCTCTCCCCTACTCTCTCCTTCTCTACCCTCCCCCTCCCTTCTTCTCTACCCTCCCCCTCCCTTCTTCTCTCCCTCCTGTACTTCCTCTTACTCTCAAATCAATAAACATACCCTCAGGGATTTAGAAGAAAATAGTGATAATTTCAAATGTCTCAAATTATAAAATTAATGGTACCTTTCTGTATCAGGTAGTAGAACTGCAAAATAGATTATCTGAAGAATCGAAGAAAGCAGATAAATTAGATTTTGAATATAAGCGGCTAAAAGAAAAAGTTGACACTCTTCAAAAAGAAAAGGATGTGAGTATATATTAGGCATTTTGGTTTTGAACACTACAAAAATTAAGGCTGACATTTAATTCTTGTTTTGACTATATTAATTCCAACTATTTATAAATTTAAAAATTAGAGATCCTATTTATTTTTAAATTTAAATTGAAGATTTGCATTTGTTTTAGAAATACATCTAAAATAAAAGATTAAAAGAATGTTTTTACTTTGATTCTAATTTCTTTTATATATATTTATAGTTCTGTTATCATTGCTTCTTTCACATTGTTTTGCTCATGACTTTGTAAATGTGTGTATATTTTCTGTATGATTATATAGAAGATATAATTCTTTTTGTTGTCAGCATATTTTGAATCTTTTAAAAATATTTTCTTTTTCATGACTTTGAATATTTAAATTCTTTGATTTTTTGTGTTTAATGAAAAGGGTATATGTACATAATTAGGTACTTACTGTTAAGGGTCATGTAGACGGTTGTGTTTCATACGTTCAACTGTGGGTAGCATATTGCTTGTACACTGTAGACACTCAGCATTGTTAAATGGAAAAAAATTGTAATCTTTCACCTTCTATGATCTTTTCATAGAGGATCAAAACATCCATGTCCCCTACTGTTTATCATTTTATTAGGTAAGGCAAAGACCACTAATGAATAAACTCACAAAACTTGCAGCTAACTTTCCTTGTTTTTAATCTCGCCAGAGGTTGAGGACAGAAAGGGATTCTCTGAAGGAAACCATTGAGGAGCTTCGTTGTGTGCAGGCTCAAGAAGGGCAGCTCACAACTCAAGGTGAGACCATCTCAGGAGCCCGAGCAAGATGATTTATTTCTAGTTGTATCAGTATAAATATTAGAATCATTTTAAGATAATTGGACTAATAGACGAAAATGAAAAATAGATGAAGAGGCCATGAAATTCATACAGATTTCAGACTGTTACCTAGATACTGTGGCAAAAAGTCAATAGTTATGGGATCAAATTTACTTGTCTACTTTATATTTTAATTATATTTAAATATTTGATTTTATTAGGTCAAAAGTAAACATTTCTTTAATTATCTCTGTTAATAATAAACCTGGACCCCTGGCTGTTGTAGCTCAGTGGATTGAGCTCGGGCTGCGAAACAAAGTGTCGCAGGTTCAATTCCCAGCCAGAACACATGCCTGGGTTGCAGGCTATGGCCACCAGCAACCGCACATGGATGTTTCTCTCTCTCTCTTTCTCCCTCCATTCCCTCTCTTAAAAAAATAAATAAATAAATAAATAAATAAATATTTAAAAAAATAATAATAATAAACCTGGAAATTTTATTCTAGAAAGTTTCCCATAACCTCTTAAAAATACATCAAAGTGATTTTTTTTCAACTGATATGTGGAGTTGTTATAATTTATTAAGAAACATTTATCCAAAGAGAAAAGTATCTTTCTCACAGGGAATCACTTAAGACTTAATGCTGCTAAGATGATAGCACTGCTGAAAGCGGTCTGTGGACTCAGTGCAATCCTTATTCAAATACCAACAGCATCGTCTTCAGATACAGAAAAACCCATCCTAAAATTCATATGGAATCTTGAGGATTATCCCCAAATAACCAAAACAATCTTGAAAAAGAAGAAAAAGTTGTAAGACTCATACTTCCTAATTTGAAAAGTTAGTTTAAAGTGGATAATCTAAATAGTCATAAGGGAGACATATGTAGACCAATGAAACAGAAAAGAGGACTCAAAAATAAACCCTCACGTACGTGGTCAGTTGTCAACAAGAGCATCAAGACCATTCAGTGGGGCAAAGGAAAGGCTTTTCAACAAGTTGTGCTAGAAAAACTGGAACCACATCCAAAGCCGTGAAGGTGGACCCTCATCCCATATACAAAATCAGACTCAAAATGGGTCAAAGACCTAAATGTAAGGGCTGAAACTGGAGAACTTTTAGAAGAAAACAAGAGGAAAACCATTGTGACATTGGATTTGGCAGGGATTCCTCGGAACTGTTAATTTTGATGAAGCCCAATTTATCTCTCTTTTCTTTTGTTGCCTGTTTATGTTTTGGGTGATGAGTTTTGGAAATAGACAGCGCTGATGGTTCTACAACATACTGAATGTACTTACTGTCATTCACTTGTACACCTGAGAATTGTTAACAATGCTATAATAATAATTTAAGGCAACGGTGACATGATTTTTTACTTGACTAAAACAAAAATTTTAGCTGTTAAGATTAATGCTCATGGGAAGGAGGGGGGAGGGCTGGGGGTGGGCTGGGATGGGAGTAAAAGACAGAAAACTGTACTTGAACAACAATTAAAATGTAAAAAAAAAAATTAATGCTCAAAGTAGGATTTCATACGAAACTGAAAGAACTAGTTGTGCTCTCTCTCACCCTTGCATTCACGTTTACGTATTTATAGGGTTAATACCTCTGGGAAGTCAGGAATCTTCAGACAGTCTGGCAGCAGAGATTGTTACACCTGAAATCAGGTAAGGAGATCATAAAGTTCACAGTCACACCGCACTGTATTTCTGGAGATAACAGACTCTTCTACAATACCAAGAGGATCATTTCCTTTTTTTTATTACTGATACTTTCAGCATGAACTCGATAGTGAATGTCCCTGATTTCGCATGTTAGATGCTTTTTCCAACTGGCCCAAGAGACTTGATCTTCTTATTTTAGTAGGACAGTGTTTTGTATATACACACAAACTGGTACCTCGGCTGGGCACCTTTAGCAAACATTTAACAATAAAACCAGTTGACCCCAAAACAAAGGTTATATTTAGCCATCAACCTGCAAAATAATTAGTTACTAACATTGATTTTTTAATGATGTAGAATGATCTGGGAAAAATAAAATGCAGTAGACAGGAGGAAATATCCCTCCCATCTCTACAGCTCTCCCTTCAGTGGTACCTTACAGTTTTATTTAGTCATAGCATTCTTAAAATTCCATTTATTTCAATATGTACCTGGCTTTACGTAGAAGAATAAAAGGTTGGTGGGGAGGCACCAGACATCCAGGAGAAGGAAAATGCTGAATCTCAGTATTGCTTTTACCTTCTTCGAACTTATTTTCCCCCTTTTTAAATTGACAATGGCCTTGACTCTTTATAATTTCCTTAGGGTTATTAAATAATATAATGGTTGTTAAAGAATTTTATAAACTGCAAGTTACAATAGGTGTTCAAATAATTGTGGAATAGATGAAAACACTATTAATCAATTGTTGTTGGCAATTATTTGAAAGAAACAAAGGGAATGTAATGCAAAACCAGCTCTGGAAGCATTTGGTATGCCTTTGTCTTTTCTGCCATCTGACATGGTATTTTTATTGGACCCACAAGATGTGTTGAATGAATGAACAATTATTATTTATGAATATCATAAATAGTTATATCCAAAACACAATTTTTAAGGAAGTTTACAGTTATTGCAGTTGGATTTTTAAACTGAGGAACGATGATAAAGACTCAACAAATAAAATGGCTTTTTTGAGTATAATTCAATGCATATTAAAACATACTCTGTCTAGAAGAGCTATCAAGATAATGAAATGGTAAAATGGATGAAAATTTGCAACATATGTTACAGACAGTGGGCTAATAGGTTCAATACGTAATGAAATGTAGCTAAGTGATACTTTTCGCTGATGTTAGGGTGGGGAGAAATTGGAAACTCAAACAAGCAGTAACTGTAAAGTAGTACAACTTTTTTAAAGTTAATTATTTAATAATTAATATATAATTGACATATTAGCTGTGTTGGTTTTAGATATACAACATAATGATGTGATATATGTATATGAGGTCTGTCCGGAAAAAGTCCAGCCATTGTTATATAATGAGAACCTGGCAGCCAAGGCAAGTGGACTGGAATGGACATACGTGAACAATGACAACTTCACTGTGCTAGTCAGTGGGGGCAGTAGATGCCCTCGAGGAAGCATGTGTACTGTGTGGCCGTCACATTCAAAATGACTGAATGAGTAGAGCAATGAATCTACATCAGATTTTGCGTTAAGCTTAAATATTCCTGTGTCGAAACTATTCAGGTGATTCAGAAGGCTACAGCTATGGGCAGCTGGTGATTGGCAGCTTTATCACCACAACGTGTACCTGCTCATCCATCACGCCCTGTGCAGTCTTTGTGCAAAACATCAAATCACCCTTGTGACTCAGTACCCTTACAGCACAGATTTGTTGCCCTGGTGACTTCTGGCTTTTCCCAAAACTAAAATCACCTTTGAAAGGGAAGAGATTTCAGACTGTCAGTGAGATTCAGGAAAATATGAGGGGTCAGCTGATGGCGATTGGGAGAACTGTGTGAAGTCCCCAAGCCTACTTTGAAGGGGCTGAGGTGTCATTGTCCTATGTACAATTTTCATATATGGCTAGATACCTTTTGGATAGACCTCATATATTGTGAAATAATTGCCACAATCAGTTTAGTCACCACGCATAATTACAAAATTATTTTTCCTGTGGTGGCACCACCTTTTTTTTTTTTTTTTAGCATTTTGACAAAAAGTTTATGTTGTCTAAATGCGCCTATCTTTTGACCCAGAAATTACTTCTTTGGGAATTAATCCTAAAGAAATAACCAAGGAAATACACAAAGGTATAGTTATAAAGCTGATTATTATTAGCATGTTAAATCTCAAAATTGGGAACAATCTAAATGCAATTGGGTATTGATTAAGTAATGATTCATATATGCATTTTAACATGACAATTAAAATATTGAAACATATTTACTAACATGGGAAGACTGAAAATTTAAGTGTAAACAGCAGATGCCAATGTAACATGTATTGTGTGATCCATTTCTTTAAATTGTTTTCATGGGTGTAGGTGCGCATAGAATCAGAAGGCTGTGTTTCAGTGGGAATAATTCTGCACCGTAGGGTCACGGAAGGTCTCTTTTTTCCTCCCCCTCCCCCTGCAATGGCCATGTTCACTCGTTAGTGAAACATGTGTTGACATCACTGTTGTCAGTGCAGAGAACAGAGCACGTTCTGCATGATTGCTGGAGTTGGGCCACAGATTTGTCTTTCATCTTTTCACCAGCAGTTTTCACCAGCAGAAGTAAAATTGCTTTATAAGACTCATGGTGTTTACAAAATAAGAGCAGACTGTTTTGTGTATGTGTTTATTTTGTTTTTGTGTTTTCTTTTTCCATGGGAAACACTGCCTTTTGTAGTATCTGGTATGAGTATCATCGTAGGGCCCTCAAAAGAGGACCCTATGTAAACTAAATAGTGAATTATATTTTCAAGTAGATCTTCAGTTGTATCTCCACATGAATTAATATTCAGTTACATCATCCCTGCAGTAAATGTAGCGGCCAGTTTTATGTGCTGTTTCTTTTAACATCCCTCAGTGGAAGCTGATCCCTCAAAGGCATAACAGAAGGAACCCACAGCAACACAGTCCAGTAACTTGGCTCTGATAATCTGGTTTGTTACAAAAAATACAATTTGACATATCTGTAGGAATGGGTAGACTGAATGTCTTGAAGGCATTCTTCCTTGGGTATTATATCTTGCCACCAAATGATTAGTAATTTAAGAGTCTGACATTCAAGATCATTTTTTTGTGTGAGAACTAAAGAACAAATACATAAATGCATTTATAGCTTAAATATGTGTATTAGAAAGGAAATAGGCTTTTAAAATCTCTTTTATTACAAATCATGATATTTGGAGATTTATCTTCAGATTATCCATTGTAAAAAAGAAAGTATTTAAGACCCGAAATGTAATGTGTTAGCCAGTTACAACAGAAGCTACATTCATTGCAGGTACTTTGTTTTTAATTTCTGTTCTATGAAATAAATGTGTAAGTGTATATAGTTGGATTTAGATAACTATATTGTATTAATGCACCAGATAATAGTTTTTCTTTTGCTCATTTAGGGAGAAACTTATTCGTCTTCAGCATGAGAATAAGATGTTAAAACTTAACCAGGAGGGTTCAGACAATGAAAAAATTGCCTTATTGCAGAGCCTGCTGGATGATGCAAATCTACGCAAGAACGAACTGGAGACAGAGAATAGGTGGGAATGTACATAGGCCGCTGCATTTAGCCACAGGTGTTCTCTCCTTGTCTTGATTTTGATTTCCTCGAAGACGTGAATTGTATTTTGAGAAGTGATAATGTCTTATTCCATTTCCTTGCAAGAGTACTTTAATCTATTTCTCCATTTATGGGCAGGCTTGCCGAAAGTACTCTGCCTCTTTATAATAATATTTCCCTCTTTATTTCTTCAAGCAAAATGATGCCGAAGCCCTATCATTTTTTCCTTCTAATCATGAATTAAAGCTACTTCAAACTTTTAACACTTTCATCATTATGTGTCTTCTTTCCCCATTACTTGGATTTTTAGTTGCTTTCAAGTCTTTCCAAAGAACATCTTGGTGTGGACTAACTGATTATGTTTTATGACATTTACAATGGCCTGCACTTAATAGGCTTGCAATATTTGTGGACTGAGTAATTTCAAAAATGGCTAGAATGGATAGTTGAAATAGTCTTACAGTTTGATACATATTTCCATATTGCTTTCTGAAAAGATAAGACAAACTTACCACTAGTAATATATTTATGTACCTTTTTTCATACTGAATACGGTTTGTCAGGTAATTCTTTCACTGTTGAAAACCATTCAGATATCGTACTTCCTTTTCACTTCGACTCTCACTAAATTATAGGACATAGGTTTATGATCAGAATTTCTTGTAACTTCTTGAGTAAAAGAAATGTCTTCTTAAACTTTGTTTGAATTCTAAGTACTCATTGCCCTGTGTTCTTAATTCAGGTCAGTCTGTCTTTTACTACTGCCATTTCACTAAATTATTTCTTACCGAAATACCCAGTGGTCTGTTACAGGGCCAATCTAGTGGGAGCAGTCAAGACTATCTTTCCTCATCCCTCTGCTATGTTCACTGTTGTGGATCATTTTCCTCCTTCCTCAAACTTTTTTTTTTTTTTTAATTTCAGTAACACCCTCCCTAATGTCTCTCCCGATTCTCTTACTGTGCTCCAGGGTGAGGTTCCTCTTTGTGCCCTGTGCTTGGTGATCTGCCATGGACCACCTTCTTCCTCTTCCACTTTTCTTTACATTCTTTCTAGTCAATATTCTAAGTGTTAGTTTTCATTCCATGTATTCTTGTGCCTTCCCAATACATTTTTCTCCTCTATTTCCTTCTATTTTAGGCATGTTTGGTGATTGTAATAGCCTCCTCTGGGCCTTCATGCCTGCTCTTTGACCTTTTTTATGCATCTACTCATACCAAAATGACATTTTCTAAAATACTGTCTGATTGCATATCTTTCTTCTTGCAATCCTCAACATTACCCAAGACCTAGGGAATCAAACTGGTTTCCTGAATGTTGCGTCATAATGACCTAGAGAATTTATGAAGATCAAGTTTCAGAATCAGCATCATTAAAGACTGGCTGGGTTATTCCAGTTCCAGCCAAATGTTAGGCCATATTATAGGATAAATTCCAAATGCTTTTGCACGCCACACAGGGTTGCACCAACCACTCGTTCTCTTCTCTGCTCTCATCGTCAGCCATTCTTACCCCTCATAACTTCTTCACTGTCCCACTGCCGACCTCACTGTGCCCTCTCATTTCTCTGTGTACTTTGGACATACTCAGTTCTCGTCTTGAATCTCCTTTTTTACCTTTAACCACATACTTTATTTATTATTCTCATGCTAGTTTAAGTCCCGCCTGTCCTGTTCCTGTACACAGGTAGGTGCAGTTCTGCTTCTTTGAGCAGCCCTCATTTTTCTGTACATCTGTGCCCTGTGTTGAAGTATTGATCTCGCATTTTATTTATTTACGTTTTGCCCCCCTGCTAAATTCTTTGAGTGCAGAGATCTTTCTACACTAGTGCTGAGCATAGCGCCTGACATATAGTTTGAATAAACATATGTCAAAGTGAATTTCAGGTAAATAGATAAGCATAGGTACATCAGTTCAACAGAATGTATCCACAAAACCGCACATTGAAAATCATCATAGAAATTATCAAGCACTATGAAACATAGTCAAAAAGTGAGCTACTACTACTATAGCTTTAGGCTTTGTTTTGCTAATACACTGTCTCTCTAACCAGTCTGACAACCTAAGGGAAATGACGTAAGTCAGAATTTTGAAAATTAATGTACATTCGATTTCTAGGCTGGTGAATCAGAGACTTCTGGAAGTACAGTCCCAAGTTGAAGAACTGCAGAAATCTTTACAGGACCAAGGATCAAAGGCAGAAGATGTAAGTTTTACTTTGTACCAGCCATGGTCCAACGGTCCCGCAATGCTAACAAAGCCTATTCACTTTTGGGTTTTTCACTGATGTCCTCTATCAAAATGATTTATAATTGTGTTGCTTGTAGGAAAGAAAGTGTTTTCCTTTCACTAGCATTCCTTATTAAAAGAGCCAGATGGTATTTTATCTCTTTCAGATTTACTCTGCTGGGGATCAGAAGTTCATTTGTAGTTATCACCTAAGAAATTAATTGAGCTTTATGTTTTACAAGTGCTCAACTCAGTATTTAAAGTATAGGGTTTTCTTTGTGGCAAAAAAAAAAATGCTGGTAGAAAGCATATTTAAATAAAAATTTCTGATGTGAAATTGATATTTAAGAAAAATGTCATCCCTAGAATCACATCATCTCTAAATTCTGAGTCCCTCTTGCTACCCCTAATAACACACTCACGTACAAGTTCACTGACCTTTTAAAATATTTCCTTAGCACTCGTGTCTGTTGTGGCCCTGCCTGCTTGACCAGCACGCTGAAACCTAGCATATCGCACATGTGTGGAACTAGCACCTGGGTCTTTCTCACCTCCTCATGCTCACTGTGGCACAGTGCTCGTGTAGCACGAGTGGGCAATCAGCACAAGTGATCAGAGTGCCAGTGAATCATATTATGCCTGTTCCTTATATGTAATGAGCAGTATACAGTAGAGCTGTGACTGTCAAGTGCTCAAAAATTATGTAAAGAGGGGATCCCTAAATTTTAGTGACCGATCTTTGCTACAGGCAGTTGGGTTTTGGTTTGTTGTTTCCCGTTGCCAGTGTAGTTTGCTATAAACCCTGGCTTTCGAGTATAAGCCTGTTTGGCTGCTCCCACTGGTAGAGTCGTTTTGGGGGTCAGCGTCAGCATCAGGTATGTCCCCCATTATCAGCTGTTGAACACAAGAGGATTCACAGGAGGGAGAGTTAAACTGGCACAGACTTAAACCCCCGGCATATTAGCTGTAAAAAGTCACTAGTAACCTAATTTGAGAAGTGTCATTAGATTTATGAGCTTGTATTGGCAGCGTGCTCTTGTTTGCAGTGGTTTTGGTTCATTCTTAATGAACGTGTTGATAGTGCTTCGATTCCCAGGTTCATTTCCACTTCCTGAAACTGTCACCAACATTTAAACTACCCTGCTCCCCATTAAAGTGGAACGAGTTTGAAGTGTCATGGTTTACTTTTAACACGTGCTTTTATCCAGAACGCCAAATCATAGGGAGATAAAGCAAAACCACTTGTGTATTAAAATGTTCAGTATTAATAAGCCTAGCTAAGAGTGTCCTAGAGATGAGCCAGAGTGGCTAACATTTCTTAGTTCAGTGAAATCTCTAGGTCTCTCACACGGAGGTAAATGTAAACTTAATTTTGATAAACTTCTTTGGTGATTTGTTGTGGCCCAGAGGAGATGGGCCTGTGGTACATAGAAAGTAAAAATGGCAAAACGTCAGTGTCAGCTCAACCTTCCTGCTGTAGCAGTAACTTTTGTACTTGATTCTCTTACATTGAAAGATGCCTAAAGAAATTTATTCTGTAAAAAGTAATTTTGCATAGCCTGGTTAAGTATTACTGTGGTAATCAAATCTAATTAAATATGCTGTCTGCCATTACTTTAAGAGAACGTATTTCAGAAGTGAAATGCAAGTCCTATAAAGCACGATTTGCCCAAACTGGACCGTTTATTTGACTGCCCAGCTGCCCATAAGATGTCTTACTCTAAATTCTTAGAAATTCTCTCAGATCTCTTTTCCACATCTGGGGAATACTCAGCTAGCAACTGGCCCTGTTCTGATGATACCGCAGAACGGTTTAGAGAAGCAGTGGGTTACGGGGCCAGGGGCTCCGTCCCTCGGCAGACTCCGATGTTTCTGTGTCCTCGTCCACTAACCTACCATGCGGCCTCCCAGGAGTGCGTAACGCAGTGAACAACCTGCCGAGTGGAACTGGTCCCCTCTGAGGAACCACATAGTTTCTACTCATTTCTGTTACCCAAAGCACAGTCCTTTCAGTAACCTTAAGTTAGAGTAGGATGGTTTGCATATTTTTATTATTATTTTTATGTCATTTATTTTTAGCATGGAAGCAGAAAAGCATTGTTATATCCAGTCACATGGATAATTTGAGCTAGCCACAGTGTATAAAACTCCAGAGAACAAGACAGGATGAGGAGACCATAGAAGAAAGAAAAATGTACATTTTTGAAAAAATGCATATCTTTTACTTCTGTTCATGAATTACTAAATCGTTCCTTCTATTGGCTGCTGTGTTTGCTTCATACTAATATGTCCTCTCTGTCTCTTGGCATGGTTTCTGCTCAAGGCTATTGTAAGTATGGCTTCCTATTCATTTCTATATATTGAGCAATTTTATTATTTATATATTATCTGCCATCATAGTTGATGGTATTAAAATTTTAAATTATGGGAATTTCATGCAAAATGAACGTATGAATATAACCTGCCTTAGAGGTTTGTGTGCTTCCCGGATAAGACACTTAAAGGATATCTGCCCCTTGAAAACTGCTGACCGTCACCCCCGTCTGACCATCTTCAGCTCTCAGACGGGCTAACAGTGCCTGGTGTTGTGGGGTTAACGTGAGACAACGTATTTGACATGCTTTTGTGCAGTGCCTGGCACATTAACCCCTCATTAAACCATTCTTTCACTATGTGTTATCTCAGTTAAAATTAGTTTTGCAGAGCCTAATCAAAACATAAGTGCAAAATTAAAGTTAAGGTATTTAGAAAGTATTTTCATTTTACCCTGTGTGTTAAAGAAGGAACAAGCATAATTGGAAGTTAATGGGGTTATTATCTTTTTTTTATATTTGGGAGAAGCAGTGATAGAGGTCTTGGTGGTCCACTGATCTAGCTGTAGCTAACATACCCAGCAAAGAAATGAATTTGAAATATTCCAGATCTGTGTTAGAATGGACTTGAACAAATAATAGTTACGGTAATCATTATCAAATAGGGTGAGTGAAAATCGAAGAACTTAGTGTGTGGAGTTTTTTCTTTTCATCACTGCTATTGATTAATTGAACAATTTGTTTAATAAGCCTGTTATTTGGGTTTGATGGAATTAATTATGTTACCATTTATCTCAAAATGAAATGCTTTGTAGAATTCACTAATTATATGTACCTTACAGGTGTTAAAAGTTCAGCTATGAAACCTAGTGGTCCTATATATGCCACTATTCTTTATGACTATTTCTAGGTCACTTCTCATCTCCTCCTTTTTAGGAGACTTTTTTTTATTTTAAATACCCAGTCAAAGATGCATTTTCTAGCATACTCAATTCTTTGTAGCTATAATCCTGCATAGTCCCATACCATCATACAAATTATTTGTAACCTATATTTGTGCATATTTGTAAGTTGCTGATTAAGTCCTAAGTCCTTAAGGAAATTGATTCCGTACTTCATCACAAAGTGAAGAAAACAGTATAAAAAGTAGCTAATGGAAAGCCTGTTGTTATTAGCAATCTTCCTGCCTCCAGAGCCCAAGGACATTATGTCTGCACATACGTGGCTTTTTTAGTTCGTTTTCCCGACTATAAATACAGAATTCAGATGTGCAGCTTCTGGGTATTTTATAGTGATTGCTGTCACTTATAGGCTGCTCTCTTCCTTATCAAAGTGACATAAATTTGGGTACATTGTGTGTTTTGAGCTCTTTGACCAAAGAAATTACTGAGGGCTCACTCAGAGTTAGTTACTACTGTGCTCTTAATTTTTAGAAAATAATTGTTAGTAGTAAAAATGTTAATAAATTATTTTTATTTTCTATTTCCAGTCAGTTCTTCTAAAAAAGAAACTTGAAGAACATCTGTAAGTATAAAAGCTATTGAGGTTCATTCTCTGTTATTTGGTGAAACAAGTGTTTTACATTAGGTGGTTACAGAGTGTCCAGGCAATGGCTTGACCGTCTGTCCCTTGAAGATATAGAACATTATAAGACATATATTAATAGTGTCTAAAGGGTCTTCTCCATCCAAGAGCCTCACATCAAAGCAATGACTGCTTTAGAGCTGCTTTCAAATGAGATTAATGGGTTTTATAACTTCGTGACAGGACTTGTAACCCTAGTTAGGAGTTTGAGACACTCTAGATCAGGAGTCAGAAACCTTTTTTTGTAAAGGGCCAAATAGTAGTTACTTTAAATTTTCAAGACATAGTCTTTGTCACACTCCCTTGGCGCTGTAGTTGTAGCTTAAAGGTAGCCTTAGATAATATGTAAACAAATGTTAGTCTGTTCCAATAAAACCTTACATAAAAAAACAGGCAGCAGGTTGAATTTAGCCCACTAGCCATAGTTTGCTGACTCTGGAGTATGGCCAGCTGAATGTTCCTTTTTAAGTAAAACATTTTTTTTCCCTCCCTGGAGGACATGCTTACTGATTTTTAGAGAGGGGGAAGAGAAGAGGGGAGAGAGAAACATTGATGTGAGAGAGAAACATTGATGTGAGAGAGAAACATTGATTGGTTTGCCTCTCACAGGTGCCCAGACCAGGGACCAAACCCACAGCCTAAGCATGTGTCCTGACCAGGAATTGAACCCACAACTTTTTGGTTTACAGGACTTTTGTGTTTCATAAAAAGTATTATGAAGCTTATCAGTAGCAGATTATTAAACATTTCCTTAAGTTGCAGACATATCTGAACATGACTTTTTAATCGAAATGATGGAGTAAATTTCAAAATATTATGTTTTCTCATGAAAAATCTTCATCCATCTTTATCTTTAGCTGAGGTTGACAAGTTAGGAATGTTTCATGACTTTTCTTGCAGCCAGTAACAAGTTTAATCCTTCCTATCACTTTCTAGCAAAACTCTCCTTGTAAACATTGAGTACAGGGTGGCTGTGAATTGCCAGCCTGTTAGAATGTTACAGTGTTACACTGAGTAAACCAGGTATTCAGTAGATAAGTTTGACTTTACTGAGATCAGACAGAAATTCCACAGTTTGGCTGTTTACCTCATGCTTTTTTTTTTTTTTTTTTTCCTTTTCTTTTTTTTAATGTGGGGAAGGTAAGATACTCCTTGCAACTAACACTTGCAGGCAAGTCTAACAGTGGGCAGAATTTTAATGTATTAGAACAGAGAATGTTACCTCCTGACCATTGTGAGGTTACCTAGAGTCAAGATTTAGTGCTGAACTCTGTCCTTTCTTCATTTCCCATTCCTTTATTGGAAAAAATACAATACGTGTTGTTTCATAAAACTATGGTTTGACCATTTTTTGTGTTCAGTCATTGTTCAGTCATTGACATGGTAAAATCGTCAAAAATAATTTATTAAGAGATGAAGCCTGTATTCATTTCCTGTGGTTGTTATACTTCCACAAATTAGGTGGCTGAAAACAATAGAATTTTATTCTCTAATAGAAGTCTGAAATCACAGCGTCAACAGGACTGGTTCCTTCTGTAAGTTCTAAGGGAGAATCTGTTCCAGGCCCCTCTCCCAGCTTCTGCTGGCTGCCAGCAGCCCTTGGCTTGTAGATGCATCACTCCAGTCTCTATCTTCATTTTCATATGGCAGTCTTCTCTCTGGATGGCTGTGTCTTCTTATGGCTCTCAGGGATACCAGTCATTGGACTCAGGGCCCACCTTGATCCAGTACGACTTCATTTCAACTAATTATGTTTGCAAAGACCCTGCTTCCAAATGCTACCCTCATAGATACTGAGGAGTAGAACTTTAGCATGTCTTTGTGGCAGTCACAGGGCCCATGGACATCTTAAAAGACAGTCAGTCTTATACAAACCTAAAACGACAATGGAGACCATTTTACACACACCAAATTGGTAAAGTTCAAGAATCTGACAGACCAAGTATTGCCAAAGACGCCGAGCACTGGTGATTCTCATGTGCTGCTGGTTGCAGTGTATAGCGGTTTTCTGATTACACCACGACGTGCATGTACCCAGTGACCCACAGGTCCACTCCCCTTTATGTACCCTTGATCGGCAGTCTTCAACCTTCCTCATCCATCACATGGCACACACAAACTAATTACTAAACTTGTGTGGCACACCCAAAAATATATTTTTTGCTGATCTGACAAAAAAATCAGTATAACTTTGATTCGTTACAAAAAATGATGGTAATTACCTACATTTTTGCTCCAAAGTGACTTAAAAAATCAGGTGTCCATATTTGTATATCAGGATGTCTCGTAAGATGCAACCTTATTATTTTTTTTTTTTTTAGATTTTATTTATTTATTTTTAGAGAGGGAATGGAGGGAGAGAGAGAGAGAGAAACATCAATGTGCAGTTGCTGGGGGCTGTGGCCTGCAACCCAGGCATGTGCCCTGACTGGGAATCGGACCTGCGACACTTTGGTTCGCAGCCCGAGCTCAATCCACTGCGCTATGCCAGCCAGGGCTATCAGATGCAACCTTATTATGCAACCTGTCCAGTAAGACGTGACTCTGTTATATGACTAATAGCTGTTGTTGTGTTGGCTGCTGTCATTTTTTTATTTGACAGTCTAAGGGAAAAGAGGTCAGTGCCCCTGACGAAACAGTCAGGTATTGCATATTTTAAAATTCTGGCAGCTACCAGTGGAAAATCATTGCCCTGTATACCTAGCGATGCAGTTGTCCAAGTGTACCAGGAGACACATGGAGGAAAGTATGGAAGAATGTTGTTCGTCACAACAGAAAGTAAAAACAATATAAATGCTCCTGGTTATAAAATGATGGATAGAATGAGGTGGTGTATGCAAATAACAGAACACTAATACAGCGATAGAAATGGGCAAACCAGGGCTAACACAACACAGATGCCTCTTAGGAGTGTAATGTTAAATAAAAGGTAAACGCCACAGAATTATACATACAGTGTAAGTAAAGAATAAATTTAAAATTGGGCTAAGTTAAGTAATGCATTATTTAGGAGTACAAAGATCTCACAAAAATCATTGGAATGATTGAAATTTTGAATTTTGGTGACCTCTGGCAAAGAGGATGGGGAACACAGTTCTGCGATAATTTGTTTCTTCGCTCAGCTTAGTTTTTCTTGTTCTTTATATAAATTTGTGTGTGTGCATGTGTGTATACGGAGTAGAGCAAAAGTAGGTTTACAATTCATATGGATAATACAGTAATTAAATAATAACCAAAGAATAAAGTCTGTGTTTTGTGTACTCCATTGTAAATCTTTTACCCCACCCTGTATGCGTGTATGTATGTATGTGCCATACCTTCAAGAAATTGTTGAAAAGAAAAAGATTTATTACTCTATTGTACATTCAAAAGACTAGAAATAGAGAAAACAAAGTACTCTTTTTTCTGTTTTTCTATATTTTGACAGCCTTTTTTTCTCTTTCAAAACACAGAATGCCATGCTAATTAGTGTATAGAGAGAACTACACATATATAAATACCAGGAAAAAACTTTCAGTTAATTTATTTTTTCATATTTGTATTGGAATATAGCTTAAATACAGTAAAGTACTTACAAATCCTAATTCTTACGTCTACAAACACCTTGATGAACGTTTTTCTACATACATAGGTAACCCAAATCAACATATAGAATATTTCCAGCAACCCACCAGAATTTTTGGTTCTCCCCTTTCATTGATTGATTACATCCCCCAAGTAGCCACTGTGCTGCTCTCAATCAGTTTTCACTAGTTTTGTCACTTTCTGAACTTCATGTAAATGTAATCATTCTGTGTGGATGATACCAGCCAGCAGTATCATCTCGGCTGCGGATGTTTGTCAAAACATGCTAAAAAACATACACAGAGAGTACGAGGTCCTGTGGGAGAATAGGAACATAAGGGCCACTCCTCACGTGGGGAGCACCTTGGCCACCCTCTCTCCTGGAGGACGCCATGGCCACTCTCTCTCTGGTGGGGAGAGTGCCTCGTTCCCCCACCGGGGAGACTTTTTATTGGTTTCGTTTGCATAAGAATTCAGGTAAAAGCTCATTACTCATTGCTAGGAAGTAAGGATCAAACAATAGATAACAAGGAAGTCTGAGGGCCTATTTTGAGTCAGGATCAAAGAGCTGTAAAACTTTAAGGAACAAACTTACTTCTTCCTTGGACCCTTATCATTCAACTGAGAGCATTCTAAACAAAGCAGGTTTCACAGGATCTTACATAATCTTTCTTAGGCCTGATCACCCAGGGAACCTGCCCTTTTCAGCACAGGGCTGCACCACCCTGTCATTGTTTCAGGCTTAGGTGGAGCAAGGGAGCTTAGGCAACCAAGAGATAAGGAGATTTTCTCCCAGATGATGAGGACTCAGGCTATATCAAAGCTGAGGAGTGAGGGTCCATCACCCCCTTTTGCTGTAGCCCCCAAAGTCCTTTCCTGGGGGCCTCCCATGTGATTGTGCCTGTCTTAGGTCGTTTTCCCCTTGGGGAATCTTACCCGTCATTGGCTAACCGACCAAGCATTGGGATTCAGTTTTGAATGAAGCAGCGCTCCTGCCAGGGAGATAAGCTTTTGTCTCCTTGCTGACACACTGTCCAAGGCCACTCCCTCAGCCTTAGCCTTGGCGGGGGAGAGGGGGTGGTTACAGCTTCTGATACCAGGCAGGGCAGTTCCCAACAATTCGGTATTGCCCTCTTGTGTCTGACTTCTGTGTTCGACATTCTGTTATCTCTCCATGTAGTTGCACGTATCCTTTTTTACAGCCCAGGCATGTGCTCTGACTGGGAATGAAACCGGTTCGACCCTTTGGTTCGCAGGCCGGGGCTCAATCCACTGAGCCACACCAGCCAGGGCTATATCCTTCTTTTCTGTTGCCACAGTGTTCTTTCTGTTCTTATTTTTAGAACTTCACCTCTTTTCAATAAGATTTTGCATTGTAAACCTATGCGAAGTTTTCAACTTAATTTTTACAATACCATTATTCCCAAGGAAAACATAAAGATCATCAAGTTCTTTGTGGCCTCTTGTGTGGGCTTATGTAAAAGAAGTGACTGCTTCAAACTCTCAGATTTTGTCTCTATTGTTTAACTTATTTAAAAAAATCTATTAAATTCTGTTGGATTAGTTGGATTCTTTTGTCTCTATTGTTTAACTTATTTTAAAAAATCTATTAAATTCTGTTGGATTAGTTAAATTAGTTGGATTAGTCTTTTCATCTTTGTTTTGTAGCATTCTGTGTTATGCAAACATTCCAAAAATAAAAAACGTGCATTTTTCAAGTGGAGAAAGATGCGTGATAGCAGCAGGTGACACGGTGTTCAATGTTTTGTCACAGAGAGAAGCTGCACGAGGCCAACAACGAGCTGCAGAAGAAGAGGGCCATCATCGAAGATCTGGAGCCCAGGTTTAACCACAGCTGTGAGTTTCTCCTAATTAGCATAGTTTTAAGTTGGTTAGTCTGACATTATCCTAAGGATGAGTTTATATAAAACTGTTTATTTTAGAAATAGGCCCTATGCCATATTCTAGCCTTTAAAGGGTTTGCTTTATTTATAAAAAGTATATAATCATCTTCACAATATTTCTTAAACTTCTAATTATAGTTGTATTTTTCCTTAACAATGGATGCTAATGAATATTTTATGAAATTATTTTCATAGTGTAATTGAATGCTAAGTTAGTCAAACTTTTACTTCTCTTGAAGTTTTTACACATAAAATGTGTACATTAATGACTTCACTAACTCTTTTGTGTGGAAGTTGGAGCAAGACACAGACTTGTACCTTTTTATTGCAATAAAATATATATAACATAAAAACCACCATTTAAGCCATGTTAGACGTACAGTTCAACGGCATTAAGTATATTCACGTTGTGCAACCACGCGCAGTTACTCAACTGCCCAATAAAGTTCCGCAGCTACCATCATCCCTAGAACTTTCTCATCTTCCCACACTGAAGCTCTGCGCCCCCAGCCCATTAGCCGCCACCAGTGTGCTGTCTCTGCGAATTTGACCGTTATAGTTATTCCCATTCATATAAGTAGAAACATAACAATATTTGTCCTTTCATGTCTGGCTTATTTCACTTAGCATAATGTATTTCATTTTTACTTAGTATAATATCTCTGTTTTGTAGCACGTATCAGAATGAAGGCTGAATAACATTCAACCTTTGTGTATCCATTCATCCATCAGTGGGTGATTTTTAATGTAAGCATTTTCATACTGGAGTTTTTGTTTATAAGAAAAGTTTTTTATAAAAAGAATTATGAATTACTTTTTTAAGAATTATAAGAATAGATCAGTGGTTCTCAAAACTATTAACTACTTACTATTAGTTGAAATATTTTTAAAGTTACAATCTAAAAAAATTATTTTTTACTGTTTCTTTTGCAGCCTTAAAAATTGAAGAATTACAGGAAGCTCTACGGAAGAAAGAAGAAGAAATGAAACAAATGGAAGAACGATATAAGAAATACTTAGAGAAAGCTAAAAGTGTAAGTATGCATTTGTGGGCATGTCATTTCACTTTCTGATCGTGTTTCACTGACTCCTCACGCAGAGAAGCAGAACAACAACTACCAAGAAGAAAATGAACCTTTATGTGGGAAATAAGTGGCAGTCACCACCTTAACTGCTAATCAAATGACCTACACTAACTGTAGGACAGCCACATCTTGTGCCTTCTGATGGAGTATCATTGCCAGTAATACTTAACCTGAGTCTAAGCCGTCTCCCAGATCTAACTTTCAGGTCCCAGGGAGAATGAGGTTATTGTAGGAAGTTAGGCAACACTTTCAGGAAACTATCACATAAATGCAGAGTCTGGATAAAAGTCTGTGTCATGAAAAAGAAATAGGCGTTAGAGTGGGTGGGGCGTGGGGGACACAAGAGACTGCTGTAATTTTTAAAAGCCCAAAGGGATCTAAGGACCAATGTAATACATTAATCTTTGGGTCCTGGATTGGGAAAGAGAAATCAAGTGTGGAAGTACAGTAATTGGTGAATCTGTATTAAAGGAAATGGGTTTTTATTGTTCTGCTGTTTCAAAGTTTTCTGTAGGTTTGGTTATTTTTGGTGGTAGAACTGTTGGTCCATAAAGCAAAAATACCTTTCCCAGAAGGTCTGTAGTTGGCCAGCTGGAACTGCATCACATGCCCACGCATAAACCGAGCCGCTGGCAGAAGAGATGGGTCACGATGATAGGCTTTTAAACCATCAGGACCCTCTTACTAAGTACACGTGCTATCAGAAGCAGAGGGCTGGCCGACCCAAATCGGAGGAGAGGGGAGGGTTGACAGCTGTCAGTAGTGTTTGCAGTAGTAAAACATGTTCATTTCAAGTGACAGTGACTTCTTATACTTGATTATTTTCCATAATTAAAAAGGTTACAGTAACTGAATATTATTTCATACATTCAAATTTTAAGGTATCCTTGTAAATTTCATTTTCATAAGGTTTATCTTCCATTTTTTTAAAAAATAAGTGCTTCCTTAGATGTTACATTTTTCAGTTTGAAATTTAAATTTTTTCTTTTGTTAATTTTCACAGGTTATCCGTACCTTAGATCCTAAACAGAACCAAGGAGCAGCACCAGAAATACAAGCTCTGAAAAACCAGCTTCAGGAACGGGACCGACAGTTCCATTCATTAGAGGTAGTTCACTGTACTATACAATAGGGCGTTTGATTTTGTATTCTTTTTTCCAGAAGACTTTATATGTGCTGTTGTCTCCATTAATTTAGACAGTTAATTGTGACTGTTTTACTGATATGGAATTGTTTTTCATCTCTACTTGTTTCTCTGTGTTTGTTTTTTTAGAAAGAATATGAGAAAACCAAGAGCCAGCGAGAGATGGAAGAGAAATACATCGTCAGTGCCTGGTACAACATGGTAAGACAGTGACCTTCAGAACACTGCAGGGTTCAGCGAGTGTGGAATGTTTGTTACACACCTCTGCTGTAGAAGTAATTCTGCCCAGTGGATCTGAAAGTAATTGCTGTCCTAACACACACTAACAAAATTTTAATGCTGACCTTAGGACCAAAAAGCAGAAAGGAGAACCACCACACACAGCAATAAGGCATTGTAAACACATCATTATCCCTACAGAATGGAAAGATAAATGACAGTCTGATTTCTCTCTCTCAGAACCGTTTTCGTCTAGGGGAAAGGGACTTTGATAATATCTAAATACTGATGTTACTTTTGTGAGACTATTTCAGTATCTTTGCAGGAGTGGTACTTACACTGAGTATAGTGTAGCTGTCTCATAGGGTTTGGAAAGTGTTTATGGTGGCTAGCCCCTGAACGACTGGAGGCTTTGAAATTGGGTTTTTCAGTGCACACATAAACTTTAGAAGTATTTCAGGGGATAGTAAATGCTCATCAACATTCTGGGCTTCAATAAGATTTAATGAATATGAATAGCTGTGGATTTTGAAGAATGCTATACTTTTTTCCTAAACATTTTGTCTTCTTTTTCTTCTTTGTCCTTTTCCCAGTAAGACCACTTCTGCCTTTTCAAAGTGTTAGTTGCCTGAGAAAGGAAATTAAACCAGATTCCTTTCTTCAACCCTCTTTGACCTTATAGTTGTGCTACTGGCACAATACCATTGTTACAGTTACAGTCGATACTGTGTCTTAAAGGTTAGTGCCCAGGCCTCCTAATTATGTGATGTGATCTTTGTCAAAAATTTACACAATTTCATGATATGTCTACACTTATATTTGCTTTGGTTAAAACTACATGTTTAAGATTTTATCACAATTTAAAAAAAAACAAAAGAGAAAATCATTGGCTTTAGAATACTATTACTGTTAACAAATACAGGTTTCTTGGGCATTAAAAAATGGAGCCCTGGCCAGGTAGCCCAGTTGGTTCGAGCATCATCCTGATACCCACCAAGGCTGCGGGTTTGATCCCTCAGGGTCAGGGCACATGCAGGAGTCAGCCCATGAGTGCAGCAGTGAGTGAAATAGCTTCCTCATTGAGAGGGCTCGCTCTCGCCCTCTCTCTCTCTTTTTCTCTTCCCCCCTTCCCCTCCTCTCTAAAACCAATAAATTTTAAACAAATTTTAATAGGAAAATGACTATTTAAGGAAGTTTTCCAGGACCCAATCTTGACTTCACCCATTCTGTTTGCTCTTTATCCTTCTCAAAGTTAGTAATAGCCATCTTGGAGCTCTGCCCCTCAATCCTTATTGGTAATTTCAAATTCTTGACTGCTTTTGATGACTTCACAACTGTGTTTCTTATGGAACTAAATTTATTTATCCTCTGAACAGTATTAAAGAATAGTCCTAATTTTCAGCTCCCCAGAGAGGGAAGGAATAACGCTGAGTAGAGAGAGTCACACCAGGTATGTTCAGATAAGATAGCCAGTCACAGCTTCACACACACGTTCAGACGCTCTGCATCTCACTCACCTGAAATGAAGATGATGAGTGCTGGGCAAGGTATTAAGTGTCTCAGAGAACGGCCTTCTGATGGATACTGAGGTCTTGAAAGTGTATGAAGAATTTGAATAAATTGCTTGAAATGCAAAAGTGAAAATATAGTATATTTTGTTTTTATTTTTTAAATTTTATTAAAAAACAGTGTATTTTAAATAAAATGTTATTGTTAATATGCGTAACCAAATTAATAAATAAACATTGCCAATAGATATTTGCTAATTTTATTCAGATCCTTAAATGCTTTGATTTCAAATGGAGTGAAAAAGCTGTGCTGGATTTTCTTATAGGCAGAATGGAGGAATGTGTTAATGTATTTAGGTATATATGGTGGACTGCAATTCTATTAAAAATGCAAAGCCATGACTAGCATTTTTCCTAGACACTAACTACTAATAGGAAGACTTGCGTTTTAGTTGTCTGTTTTCTGTGCTGGTTTGTCCAGTGCATTCTGGGAAGGCTGCATGACTTTTCACACAGCTCGGCTCTCCGCCCCGACTCTCCTCCTGGCTCCCAGCTGCTCATTCCTTGCTGCCTTCCACTATCTCCCATCAGTTTACTCGTCTCCAGGCACTGGTGAGATTAAACAGCCCCTCTCAGTGCTTACTTAATGTTTGTCCAGTGAGGGCTCTTCTCTGACTCATTAAATGAATACCAAAACCACTTTTGTCCTCATCTGCTGATAGGCTGGTCATTGCGGTTATTCCTCTGTGTTTAGAGAGTGCACCCCAGAGGTTACTTCCCTCCTGTTAAGGTGCTCTGGGCCCTGCAACTGTGGTTCCTCTCCCTTCTAAGCTAGTAGACCATCCTCCAGTCTTCAAGAAAGACCCCTTGCTCCCTATTGGGCCCTCTGTTTTGGGCTGGCAGGAATTTATCTTAATTTGTTTGAGAATACAAGTCCGCCTGAAGTGAAGAAGAGCAGTGTCGTGGTATGTATTGTACCCAGTGTGCCTTTCCGCCTTAAGAAACAGCAAATGTACTTGTGGTTTTCCATTCTGAGTACGCCCTGTGATTTCCACAACCCCTTGTGAATCAACTGCTACCGATCAACTGCACTTTTTCTTTCTTGGAAAATCACCTCATACTTTGATTTGAAAGGGAAGTGTGTATGATTGAGGATGGGTACTGTATTCCAAAAATCTGTCTCTGTTATCTGTTGTTTTGGTTATTGTCAATTCAGAAATCAAACCTTAATTTTTCCAAAGGAAAATGTGTACCTAATTGTTGGAATTGAAATGTAAATAAAATTTTAATCTGTAATGAGCAGAATTAACATTCCTAATTGTGCCTTGTGATGCAAAGATGATGAAAAATCTGCATGACAAAATTGTTGTGAAATTGTCCACTATTTTTTAATTGATTACTTTTTTTTTCTGTGTGATACAGGGAATGACTCTGCATAAAAAGGCAGCTGAAGACAGACTTGCTAGTACAGGTTCAGGGCAGTCATTTCTGGCCAGGCAAAGACAAGCAACCAGCACAAGAAGGTCTTACCCCGGCCATGTTCAACCAGCCACAGCAAGGTAGACAAGTCTTGCTATTTGAACAAAAAACGCCCTGCATTCAAACATACTTCTGTTATCCATAACACCATTTCAGGAAATTCAGCCAGCTAATTTTTTTTCTGTGTTATGTTAATTACTTGTTTCTCATTTGAGAACTTTCTCTCTGTATCTATAATGTTTTAGTTTCTTGGTCTTTTATTTTGTAGTCTTTTCAGTTTCTTTTAATGTGCCAAAAAAATTTTAAATGCCCAATTAAAAGTGTTGTATAACAGTGTAGTACATTTCTTTGTATGAAAATGTCCTTTCCCCAATGGTGTAAGCTTTGTAATGAATTAGATTTTCTGCCAATAATTGATATACAATTTATATTCTTTGTTGTGCCTCTGTGTTACCATGCTTTACAAGAATGTCTTTGTTTAAAGGGAATTAATCTTTATATATTAATCTGTGTTTTCAATTGTTTTCCAAATGCACTTCAGATAACTTGCATATTTACTATATAAAATGAATGGTTGGCAAGTGCACTTTTTGCAAAGACATAAATGCATTGGCAGAGGTGCTAAGTAGATCTTACCTAGGGCACCTGATACAATTATTTAGAGGGAAAAAATTAGTTTTCACATTGTTTTATAGGAAATTAAATTTGTTCGAAGATTTGGAAACTATTTTTAAAACATAAATACATAGAATTTTATTATTTCCTGCTATCTTGTTGCTGGCAGAAGTGAATGCATTGGTTAGGTTACTAGGGGGTAAATTACAGAAGAGAAAAAATCAGGCAGTGCATTAATTTTTTCCTTATTTTGGAATACCATAGTACCTGAGGATCAGATTCTGGCAGTGTGGCTGGTACTCTGGTTTCAATTGGCCTCCACATCTTAGAGACCTATTTTTTATATGCTTACAAGTAATAGGTAGCAGTACCTTCGGGGCAACTTCTTTTTTGACTTGCATCTCATTGTTACTTACTTGTTAATATAAATACTTCTATTTCTCAATATTTCCTAATACTTAACATCTTAATATCAGTCATTAAGATCAATAAGTGGCTTCTTACATGTGATGTTGTAATAGGTCTCTTTCACATTTTTTCTTAATTCTATGTATTAGTCCAAGAATTTGCTACTGAACAGATTCTCTTAGGTATTTGGTTGCATCAGAATGCTTAGATATGTTTATGGGTTGATTGTAAACCATGTTTATTTACATTGGTAAATGGTTGTCATGTAATAATGACTGTAAAGCACTTTGACTACAGCAGGTGCTATATAAATGTACAGAATCACTTATCTGAAAATGAAATGCCTCTGCCTGACTTTCCATGTTGACTTAAGTGTTTGATCCCCATTTATATTTAAGCTTCCCTCCAGCCTTTTTCTTGCACCCTATAGCCCATTTTTTAAAAAAGCAAAACATTACTTAAATTAGATCAATTTTTTGTTTGTTTTTGTTTTTAGATAGGTCACCTAATAAGAGGATTTTATTTCATTGCACTTGCTGTTTAGAAGTTCAGGTTTCATTTGGTTCTGGATATTAAATACAAATTAGTAACTTTAAATCAAGCTAAATGTAATTGAGAATTTTCAGAAACTATATTCAAATGTTTGATTTTAAACTCTTCCATTTTTATAAGAAAATTGACCTAAAAATTAGTAGTATTTTCATTTGCCCTCAGAAATCGGACTTGAAGAAAGTATTAGAATATACACAGAAATGACTTCATGCATTGTGCTAATTTTACACTAAGAACAGAAGTCTAAGCACAGTGTGAATGCTTCTGCCTGAAATGACCACAAAGCAGGAAGAATTAGTAATAATGGAGAGAACCACGTGAGTAGAGTACAGTGTGGGGTTTCAGGAAGGTAAGCAGACCTAATCAACATAGAAAGTTTTGACAATAAGAGATCAAAACCCATTTAGGGCGGTTCTTACTCCCAGCCCTCATTTTACAAATAGCATTAGGGGCCAACTGTTTTAAAACAGAGTGTGAACACTAATCTTGGTAAAATTAAAATAATTGGGAAATTATACCCCCAGAATAAGGTAGATGAACATAAAAGAGTCTATGAACTATTTATTAAAAGGATTGTATCCCATAAGATAAGAGGATTTAATTGTACTTCTTAATTATTTACTGCCCAGTCCTGATCTCCAGCCCACCCACCAGCTCAGATACACTTCTCTAAATGGGTTGGAGAGGTGCCAGCCTTTTAAAGGATGTTTTCCTTATTCTTCTTCTTCAGCATCTGTTGCATGCTATTATTTTGGTATTTTACATTCATAACTTTCACTCTCCTTTACCTTCAAGGTTTAGTACATTACTTTCATTATATAGAAGAAATTATATTACTAACATTCTATGATATTTTTTTAAGAAAGACAGGAATAAAACTTAGCCCTAACAGTGACAACTCTGTTTCTCTTGTCCAGCTCTGGGGAGGATTTATGAAATTTCTTTCTTCTGTAATAATTAATAATTTCCCAGGAAGCGTGTGACGATGCACAGTTTGCAGGAAGGTGAAAGACCCTGGCACGTTATCGAGCTGCGCGCTGTGCTGCGCTGCTCATTCACAGACTACTTACGTAACACAGGCGCTTCGGCACAGTCCGCTCCGGAGGCGGAGCCAGTCCTGGCCTCTGCAGTGGAGTGAGTACTACTGTACTCACCGTGCTCACGGTAGTACAGTAGTACTACCGTGCTACTGCATTAGGCTGAGGTGGTCCATCAGTCTAGTGCCCATGTTCCTATAAACAAAAAGCGTATTTGCTGTTTTTCTTCCAATCAGGTGTTAAGGAAATGCGAAGTAAACTAAGGAATAGTAAAGCATAACATTTGTGTTCTTCAGTGTATATTTAAGAAGTTCATAATGGGGGAAAAAATCCAGCAAGTATTGTAGTTTACCACATCTAAAAAGAGAATGAATAATACAGTTGAACTTAAAAGAACTTCCAAAATTTCATCCATATCTTTTTATAATTTGCCTAATCACTTGTTAATAACCAAGAAAAAGAAGTCCCTAAATAAAAGACCCATGTTCCAAAATTGATCAAGATTGAATTATTTCTGTTAGATAGCCATAGCCTAGTGAAATTGGCTTAATGGGATACTTAGATTATAAAAGGAAGCATTGCCTGTAATTTCATTGAGGTTTTATTATTTTTATTTATATAATAAAAGCTCAATTGTACAAAATTAAGCTAAATGTTATCCAGCCAGAGACATAAGCCTGTATATACACTTCATTAGTTTTCACAAAGGTGTGAAAATTCATGCTGTCCAAGTAGATGAGCAGTAAGTTGGAAGTGAAAGCTGAGTTGAAGACATGTCATTTATGCTCTACTTTCCCCACATCTCCTTGTCCAGAGCAGTTCTGTCCAGTCTTGTGAACTGATGACACGAGCTATTTCTGAGAGTCTCCTGCACCCAGGTAGGCATCCTCTTTCAAGATAGCCATGTTAAAAACTTGAAAACCTTTACCCCAGTATAAGAATTATCTTGAAACAAAAATACAAATTTTGAAATTATCTTAACTCTCTGCATTCAATCTCCAGTTGTCCAGATCTCAGACTCCAGGAATGTTACAGTTGTCCTCAGCTGGAACATGTGAGCTTTATCCGAAAAGGCATCCCCATCCCACAGGTAGTACAAAGTCCGCTAGATCACAGACACGTGGGTCAGAACACCTGTGACCTTGCAGGGACAGCCAAGTACTTGGCGTCTTGCTTTTGCTAAGGGCAAAATAACAACATTAAGACAAAATGTTTTTTTTTGTTGTTGTTGTTGTCTGTTCATTAAAGTATGGAAGGATATTTTGACTGTTTAGCCTGACGTTATAAAGGGACCCTTTCCCTGGAAAGGGCTGTGGAACTGACTGACGTAGCTTTGTACTCCTTACCACCAGAGAAGCCGGTGCAGCGCCCCAAAGTAGGGTGAAACACTGCACTCGACAGAAGTAAAATGGGCTACCAGAAACTTCTAAAATCACTTTAACATGCTTTTTACTTTTACCTTTTTGTAAGATAAAAGGGCTTTCCATTCAGTAATGATCATCTCTCCTCCTGCGGTTCCCACCGTCGGCAGGCAGCTGGTTTTGGTGGTCGCACAGCCCAGCTCCATCACGCCGAGAAAGCAGTGTCAGAGCCTGTCCTCTGCCGCTGGAATGACGGTACTGTTTGTCTCATGGAGTCTGTGTGTGAGGAAGGCCATTCTCGATGTATCTGCCACCCTAGTTTTTACTTTTTCTATAAAGCATATTTAAATAGTAAGTGGTGTAAGTTCCTTCTATTGAAGCTTTTGAAATGGTTTTATTACCTCATTTGAGCACAATGATGTTAGGGTCTAGTTTTGCAGGAAATATTATTCATTTCTCAGAAGCCTAAAAAACATGAGAGAATTTGTTACGCAGCTAATTTCTGCCCTTCCCCTGTCCTTTCCATCATGGACACATAAGTATTTAGCTTCCTTTTTATAAAATGAGGGACAGTACAGGTGTGATGACATCCATTTCCTTCACATCATTGATTATATTCTTGGGAAGCATGTACCGATTATTTTGTTTTTAAACAGCCCTTTATCAATCCAATTCACATTTTTATCTTTTTAATGTAAAAACTTATGAAATTTATATTTAATGTTACCTTTAAAGAGCAATATGGAAAAACTAGAGGCCCAAACCTAGTTATGGCAAGTATATGAGTTTCGGCAACTGTGGGGAACCTATAAATATTTTCTAACAATTATCTGTCAGCAATTATGTTATGTCTCTTTTCAATATTTTTCTGTTTTTCTGACATTTTCAAACAATATTCTGTAAGATAAGTTTGTATGCCATATATAAGTGAGGATAGAAGTCTGAGAAAGTAACAGAACTGTTCTTAAGACAAATTCATTCCTAGATAGTAGAGTGGATTATTGGGATAAGAAATGACCTAGTTCTAGAACATTTCCAGGCAGATAGAAGTATAATACAGTCAAAACTTACACTGTCTTAACCAGTGCTCCTAAAGTAATAGTTTATATAAAATTTCTGACTTTGTTATGTGATTATTCAATAAAAAAGCAGACAAAGGTATAATTTATTTTCTAATTATCCTTCCCTTCAATGGGCATAAATTGGGCATACCATATTAACTGTATATGTTATCATTGGGATAACATATACATATAACATATAACATTGGGATATCATTGGGAGGGGAAAATACCTGTTTTCTTTTTGAAACTGTTAACCCATTACTAACCCTGAGGTCGTGACTTAAGGTCATTAAGAATACTGTGATTTGACAAGATGAGAAGAAATCTGTGGGGCTGAAAATCACTACCAACTTCCTTACAGTCACCTCGATCTGCTGCTTTAGCCAGTTTACAAACCATAGGCTCAAGTTTATGTCCCCCTTGATTATACATAGTAGCCCCACAGAAATATTTGTTTAAAGTCAAGGCAAAAATAGTTTAAAAATACATATTCAAGGCGAGCCCTTATGTTCCTGATACATTTTCACCAGGCTCTGAAGGAGATGTTTAGGATCTGAAGATGAAGTTATCAGAGAGGGTGTCCCTGGCCTCAAAGGGGTGGGTCCCTGGGGTTATCAAACATCCTGCATTATGTCCACTCAGAGCTTAAAGGAAAAGTTAAATGTCATGGGAAGAACAATCTCAAAGTGAGAAAAAGAAAACTACCAGAGCATGCTGAGGCTTTAATAATGTACAGGGGAGACGTCTGAGCCGGCATTATCCCCTTTGAGATTTCTAAATTGACAAAAAATAATTAGGAACTATATTGTGAAATTAATAGAAGGGGCTCGTGTTTATTCTCGGTGTATTTGTCAACCTGTGTTCAGTGATTACTGTATATACACTCTGTCGTGTTTATTTTGTATATGTCACTATTAGAATTGAGTATCTTGATATTACTTACTATTCTAATCATTTATGTATTATTTATACTTCACTGCAAGATTCACAGCACTTTACTAATATTAGATGATTATTTTCCTTAACTTCCTGTGGCATGTTTTATTTATCTTTTCCAATGGGGTCCTTTTCCTTATTTTGGAGCATTCACTACGAAAAATGTAAAAGATTGCCCAAATAAATGGGCTTTGTACTCTTCCTGAAATTTTTAAAGTCAGATCTGAAGTTCTAAGTTTGGAGATCTATTTGAAGTTGGGTTGGGGCTACTAAGCATGAATTACGTTTTATATTTCACATTAATCAAACTCTTATGTAAGTTAATAACTAATGAAACGAAGTTCTCTCACATAAACGCCCTTGAAATGTTGTTTTCTGGAGTTGGAGCAGTAAAACGTGAATAATCATCTGGTGAATCAAAAGATGTTCTTACCTTTAATTTTCCTGTCACCTAAAATACAAACCTACAGACTGTCCTTAACATTCGTAGTTTCTTCATCATTGCATACACCCAAAGGCAGGAAAAGAAAGCCAAGTTCCATGAGCTATTAAGTCAGAGGATCTGGAAAGTGGTTGGGGTGGGGTGATGGGAAAAGGCAGACCCCAAAGATGGCAAAACAGTACAGAAATATTATTAGTTCTGTTACAACAGATATACTTTATGAAGTTGGTCATTTTCTTGAGTTCAAATACAGCAAAGTTTTTGGCTTACTAAGGGATGTTTTTAAGATTTAGGACTCTGCCATTTGTAACTGGAATATAACAGTATTCAAATCATAGTCAAAAAGTACCAAAATATTTGTTGTTATATAAGCATCAACATATGATTACTGCCAAACAACAGGAAGATTTGCTCGTAAGAACATTCTCTTAGTTTTGTATCATTTTGTTTTCAGATGAGAGAAAGGTTTTTATAGTGTGAAAAGTTTCTGTAGTCTTTCTTCAGCAGTCCCCACATCTGACTGATAGGCTTTGCCCAGGCAGGTCCTAGAAGAGAGCAACATGGAAAAGCAGGTCTAGACTCTGACCTTGGAGAGGAGAGCTGCGCTTTGTTCTCCCAACGCAGAAAATCACGTGCACGTGCGTGCGTGCGTGTGTACACACTTGAGGACAGACCATGTTATGGATGTCTACCAGTTAGTAGTTGAATGGATAGGTTCCCTTCAGATTGTCTTTATCACCCATTGACTTCTTGTTAATCTAGACAAGAGTAGATTTTAGACTTGCATTGTCCGATTCATTAGCTGCTTGACCCATGGCAATTAAAATTAAGGTTAAAATTAAATAAAAAATCAGTTCCCCAGTCACCCAGTCACACTTGAAGTACTTCAGTGACCGCACTTGGATGGTGGTCACCATACTATACTGGTCAGAACAGATCTGGAGCATTTTCGTCCCTGCAGACAGTGCTTTCCGCCAGCGCTGTCACCCTCAAGGGAAAATAAGGACACAACAAAGGTGTTCGATTCGTGTACGATAGCTCTTAGATTTTACTGTAATAGTTGATTTGAATAAAGCTATTTTTCTTATTAAAATTAATCCCAGCCCTTTTAAAAACCTTGGAAAAATCAAAACCCCATTCTTTGAAACTAATTTTCAATATATATTTTTAAACAGATTCTCAGCACTTTACTTTTCAAGTAACATAATTAAATCATTTCATAAGTCTTAAGTTAGTATCTTTAAGAGTTTTTATGTAGTGCTTTAACATTGATGATAGTTTACACTGATTGAGCAGAAACTGGTGAATGCTTATTTATAAGTAAAAATTTGATAAACACCATATCCTTCTATTTGGTTACATTTAAATCTATATAGAGCTAATGAAAGTTGCCAACAGTTTTTTTTCTATCCCTAAGATCATATTTGATTATCTTCCACCTTAAAGGTACATCATATCCAAATAATTTCTTTGTTTTTCTTTAGTTTCTTGCTCTTAACAAGTTGAATAGTGAATCAAGTTAAATTTATTGTATGAAGCAAACATTTTATTCCAGTGACTTAGTGAATGAAACATTTTTTAATATTTATTAATTTACTTGGCCTATTACTAATGCACTTAACATAATTAAATGGTCTATACAAATACATTGTTGAGGTTTTTAATGAAAATAAGAAACTAATCATAATTCTTTTGAATTCAGTTTGCTACTTAAACTATCCTGTTATGAATTCATGATGCTTTTTGTCTTTTTAAGAAATTTTATCAAGCAACAGACTTGTTCCAGTAGTATCAATTTCTAAGCAAATTATGATGAAACTTATTGTCATTCAGGTTCAGATTAGTAAACGGTGTAATTTGAGTTTTTCATTTTCTTGGTGGCCTAATTTACTGTGTTCTACACAGACTCATATTAAGGGAAATTTTCAACATGCTTGAAATAAGAAACAGCATTTTAGTATAAACACAGGAAATGACTGTACATAAATACCAATCAGTGATTTGAGGCCTTCTAATCTTCCAGTGGTAGCCTTTTGTTTTTTAAGAGCCTTAGTTATTTAAAACTCAGAAGCACCAAAATGTCATTGCTGTCACTGACTTTGCTGCTTCCTGGTTATTTGTAATTCAAAATGCTTTGTACTCAGAAGAATCATTTTCAGGTTTGTCTTGTTTTGCCATGTTCATGGCTTGACAATTGCCCTGCTATTTATAACACCCAATTTTTGGTTGTATGATGAATGGTAAAATTCAAACATATCTAATAATTTGCCTTATTTTGATTAATAAGTTCTGTCAAAGATTTGGGGATAGTAAGAGGCTTTTTCCCCCCTACAGTATTTTTTAAACTTTTCCAATGAGCTGGAAAACACCTTAGTACATTAGAGGTGGAGTTGTATCAATTATAGCCCCAGCTCTACAGCCTTATACTCATGTCTTAAGTATCACTGATTGTTCTGTGAATTGTTGTTAGTTCCACATTTGACACTGTAGTCACCCACCAAAGTTTAGCCTTTGCAAAAAGTATATTGCTAGGTATAGTCTTATTTCTGATTGACTATTGATAATTTCACATTTCATTCTTTGTCATTGTAGTCCAAAAATGAAATCCACATAGGACTCTAAATTTCTCACTTTACAAGAGGAGTCAGTACAAATTTAGCAACATTGGCGACCAAGCATTTTTCCATGTTTATCAAGTTTACCAACCATTTACTGTGTGTTAGATTGGTGGATTTTCTCAGTTTTTCTGAGGTGAATGAGTTGGTAGAGAATCTCAGTAAGAAAGTTTTACTAAAGTTGTAAAAATACAAAGTTCAAGAAACCACCAGAATATTTTTAATTTCTTTGAAATCTTATATTGTATTTCCTTTTGATATCACTTACTCATTTTAATTTTATGACTGCCAACTTGTTATGGTATTAATTATATGTATATGTTTATATGTATGCATATATTATATGTATATGAAGAATAAAGTTAAGATTTGGTCAAATTATATTTTCCCATTCAAGTACAAAAATGTTTTCAAGGCTGCAAAAAGTGTACAGTTGTTAAACAAGTTGTAAATAAAGACTTGTATAAAAATTCATCTGAGTTTTTTTCTACTTTAAACCATAACAGAGTTCTGGCTAGTGTGGCTCAGTGGATTGAGTGCCAGCCTGCGAACCAGAGGGTCACTGGTTCAATTCCCAGTCAGGACACATGCCTGGGTTGTAGGCCAGCTCCCCAGTAGAGGACATGCAAGGGGGCAACCACACATTAATGTTCCTTTCCTCTCTCTCTCTCTCTCTCTTCCCCTCTCTCTAAAAATACATAAATAACATCTTAAAAAAAAAAAAAAGATTGTAGGCCCTGGCTGGTGTAACTTAGTGGACTGAGCACAGGCCTGTGAACCAGGGCATCACCGGTTTGATTCCCAGTCAGGGCACATGCCTGGGTTGCAGGCCATATTCCCAGTATGGAGTGTGCTAGAGGCAACCACACATTGATGTTTCACTCCCTCTCTTTCTCCCTCCCTTCCCCATCTCTCTAAAATAAGTAAATAATATCTTAAAAGAAAAAAAAGATTGTAACACTTACTGAGTGTAAGTCAGGAATATTCTTTGAGTTTTTTTCTAGTACCTATGATAGTTTATGTTTTGATTGAGGCTGGTACTTAATGTTTGTAAACTGATTGTCCAAAGTTCTTAGGGGCGAAAGTTAATCATGGCTTCTCCCCTCTTAGAGTTACATTGACATGATCAGCCTCACCACAGGCTGTACAGCAAGAACCAGTGGTGTTTACTTTGTTTAACAACATGAAGTATTATTGTTAGCATTCCATTTAAACAATAAGTGCCCTTTTCCTGCCTTGTAGACCCTTACAACTCACCATTTACCCTCCCCACCCTAAACACTATTGAAATATAGCATCTTCACTGTTATGTAAAGTGGTAGTGGCAGTGTGGAAATTGATTACATTTACATTAAAATAATCAGCTAAGTAATTCAAAAGTGAACTTAGCACCAAGATACTAGTATACACATAGCTCCTTATAATGTCAAAAAGATGTATATAAGTTTATTTATATATATACACACATACACATACACAAGCATGGAGGTAACCATATTAAATTTAGCATTTATTGTCCCAAGTATTTAATATTGAAGCACATGAGAAAGGTAGGTTGAACCACAAAAATTAAACCAAAAAATGCCTTTGCCTTCAAAGATGTGTGATTAAATGGGACACAACACAGAAAAGTTCCCAAACAGAAGTATCCCAGATGACCATCTACCAGTCTGCTTTAAGAACATCTATACTACTGTTCTGGTTGTTGCTACATCACAACCCACTCCAAAACTGAACTGCTTTCAATGGGATGTTACTTCTCTCAGGCCTGGAGGCAGGCTCGGTTGCTCTCAGATGGGGTCCCTCATTCAGCGGGAGTTAGGCGACGTCCAAGGCCAGAGTCACCAGAAGGCTGTCCTCTCACACGTTGGGAACCCGGACTGATTTGGACGGAACTGGTATTACATGACATGTCATAGGGTCTTCTTTAAGAAAAGGGGAAAAATAGATAAAAATATGAGCAATAAAATGACAATAAATGCCTATCTACCAACAATGAAATCTAAAAAACAGGCGAACAAGCAGAACAGAAACAGACTCATAGATACAGAGAACGTTTTGACAGTTGCCAGATGGGAGCGGGGTTGGACGGATGGGTAAAAAGGTGAAGGGATTAAAAAGTACAGCCCTGGCTGGTGTGACTCAGTGGGCTGAGAGCTGGCCTGTGAACCAAAAGATCACCATTTGATTCTCGGTCAGGACATGACATGCCTGGGTCTCAGCCAAGTCCCCAGTTGGGGGCCTGCAAAAGGTAGCCAGTCGATGTTTCCCTCACACATTAATGTTTGTCTTCCTTCCTCTCTCTAAAAATAAAATATTTTTTTAAAAAAGCAAAAATTGGTTATTACAGAATAATCATGGGGATGTAAAGAACAGCATGGGGAATATAGTCAATAATCTACTAACTATGGTGACAGATGGGTGCAAGATTTAATGGGATGATTACATAGTAAGTTATGTATTGTCTAATCACTGGGGTGTATACCTGAAACTAATATAATAATGTATGTCAAATGTGATTGAAAAAAAACTGATTTTAAAAAAATAACTATACCTGGCTGGCGTAGCTCAGTGGATTGAGCGCGGGCTTCGAACCAGTGTCACAGGTTCGATTCCCAGTCAGGGTACATGCCTGGGTTGCAGGCCATGACCCCCAGCAACCGCACATTGATGTTTCTCTCTCTCTCTCTTTCTCCCTCCTTTCCCTCCCCAAAATAAATAAATAAATAAAATTTAAAAATAACTATCATTAGTCAGCAAGAGGAGAAATTAAAGTGCTTGTGTTGTTGTGGAAAAGAGTTCCTCAAAAGTTAAACAGCCCTGGCTGGTGTTGCTCAGTGGATTGAGCACTGGCCTGCGAGCCCAGAGGTTGACAGTTTGATTCCCAGTCAGGGCACACGCCTGGGTTGAGGGCCAGGTCTCCAGAGGGGGGTGCGCGAGAGGCAACCACACATTGATGTTTCCCTCCTTTCTCCTCTCTCTAAAAATAAATAAAATCTAAAAAAAAAAAAAGTTAAACAAAATTACCATATGATCAAGCAAGCCCACCTCTGAGTATATACCCAAAGGAAGTGAGAGCAGGGACTCTTAACATATTTCATTATTCACAACAGCGAAGAGATGAAGACCAGTTTCCATGAACAGATGAGTGGGTAAACAAATGTGGGCTATACATACAATGGAATATTATTTAGCCTTAAAAGAAAAGGAAATTCTGACACATTCTACAACATGGATGAACCTGGAGGGCATTATACAAGGTGAAAAAAAAAAAACAGTTACAAAAGGACAAATCCACAGGATTCCATTTTTACAAGATACCCAGCAGCATCAAATTCATAGAGACAGTACAATAGCAGTTACTAGGATCTGGAGGAAGGAAGGAATGGGGAGTTTTAATGGGAACAGAGTTTCACTTTGTGAAGATGAAGAAGATGGATGGTGGAGATGGGCAGTAGCAATGGTTGCACAACAATATAATGTACTTAATGCCACTGAACTGTACACTGAAACATGGTTAAAAACAAATGTTATTGTAAGGAGTAGGGAAAAACTTAGACCATGAGAAAATAGGAACCTAGCTAGCTAGAGCCAGGAGATTACTAGGTTAATGAATAAACATCCTGCCTTCCTGCCTTATACAAGAATGCTTGGTTTGAAATTCCCGCGCGCTGTCTTTGTAAGTGAATTGCTAACTGCCTCGCCTGCTTCTGTATAACGCTTGCTTGCCCGCCCCTATATAAGGACTTAGTTGTAAGCGCTCGGCGTGGCTCTCGTTTGCAGCTCCTTGTGGGCACTGTGTCGCTGGACACTGAGAGTTTGCCCCTGCGCAGGTTAAACTTGGCCAATAAAGTAACATCTTTGATACCCTGAAAGTCTCCGATATTTTTTCTCGCGTTTGCTGGATGCTACAGTTATGACTTACCACAATAAAAATTAAATCCCAAGTTCTTAGCAGTGTCCCTGGCTTCCTCTTTAACCTCACCTACCAATCCCCTCTCCTCACTGACAGGGCTTTAGTTCTTGGCATGCTTGCTTAACCCCCAACACTCTAAGCATACGTTTTCTTTCCCCTATTGGGTCTCTGCTCAAATAGTTCCCACAAAAGTCCTTCTGACTACTGTAGAGCAGGGGTCACCAACCCAGGGACCACAGACCAGTACATGTCTGTTTCCCATTAGGAACCTGGCGGCACAGCAGGAGGTGGGCTAGCAAAGCTTCATTTATAGCATTTATAGCTGCTCCCCATAGCTCGCATTACCACCTGCGCTCTGCCTCCTGCCCGCATTAGATTCTCACAGGAGAGTAAACCGTGCAGTGAACTGTGCCAGTGAGGGATCTGAGCTGCATGCTCCTTAGGAGAATCTAAAGCTTGATGATCTCTGGTGGAGCTGAGGCAGTGTTGGGGAGTGGCTGCAAATATAGGTTATCATTAGCAGAGAGGTTTGACTGCACAGAGGCCACAATAAATCAGTTGCTTGCAGACTCATATCAAAACCGTATCAGTAAATGGCAAATGACAATTAAGCTGCATCTGGTGGTAGGCTATAAAGCCATTCTCTCCCACCCCGCAGTCCATGGAAAGATTTGTCTTCCACAAAACTGATCCCTGGTGCCAAAAAGGTTGGGGACCACTGCTGTAGAAGGTACAAAATAACTTTGCCTCTACCTTTCTGAATTCATGGTTGAGTCCCCTGTAATAAAAGACAGATTAACAAGAGAAAAAAATGGTTTTATCAACATGTATACTTCATGTGTGCCTGGGAGAGACCTAGGGAAAAATTAGTCATTCCCTGAGGTTGCTTAGAATTCAAGCTTAACTGTTATACCATCTTAACAGGAAGAGCGGGTGCAATGTAGACCTCTTAGGGGAGAGTAATTTTTAGGACAGAAGAATGAATCCGTAGAAGAACTGATGGGAGACCTGAGAGTTTGTGACAAAGTTTGCCTGGATGTGGTGTCCAATTCTACACTCAGAACTCCTGGGGAGGGGATTTATGACAAGTTCCTTTTGGAGGATCTGTCTTCAGGCAGATAAGGAGGGGGAGAGGTCAGCATTCAGAGAAAAGCTTGTCTGTGCATTTGCTGTTGTGCAAGTGCCTACTGCTCAAATATGCCAAAGCACTTTATTTTGAAGCGGCACACCCTCAACACCTACAGACATATATTAGAGTGGTATATACCACCACCCTTCACCAGAACGTAAACTTCATGACCACAGAGACTTTATGTACTGCAAAGAGCAACCTTGGCACAGGATAGGTAGTCAATAAATAGTTAAATAAATGTTTACATACACATACTATTTCTATATCAGAACTTTTAATTTCAAAAGACAAAAACCCCGAATTACTTAAATTCTGCGATATAAACTCAGCATCCAAAAGAAAAAAAAATGTGCACGAGGAACGTAAAGAACCTTACAAGGTTAAGGTAGAGGCCAGTTCCCTCCAGATGTAGGACGTGTGATTGGGCCTTGAGCCGTAGGGCAGTGGCTCTTATCCCTGGCTCCTAAGACTGCGAACAAAACGAGAGGAGAGCCATCTCCCCTACTGAGGGGATCTAAGCAAGGCCCCAGTGGCCAACTACAGGCATTTGGGAAGACGGAAAGATGAAAAACCCAGAGCCCCTAAGGAGAATGGCGCAGTCTCGCCCGCAGGCAAGGACCCACAAAGGTCCGCCAAGGCTAGGGCGCCCGCCCGGGACGCTCTGGACCGCATCTCTATGGTAGGAAAGCAAGAAAAGCGGAAGTGGAGCTCGTGAGGGGGGTGGGGAAAGGGAGGGGCGGGACCGCGGGGGGGCGGGGCCTCCGCCGCCAACTCGGCTGCGGACCGAGGCGAGATGGCGGCCACCGAGGGGGTCGGCGAGGCTACGCAAGGCGGCGAGCCGGGTCAGCCGGAGCCGCCACCGCCCCAGCCGCAACCTCCGCCGCCCCAGCAGCAGCAAGAAGTGATGGCAGCCGAGGCCGGAGAAGCCGTGGCATCCCCTATGGATGACGGGTTCCTGAGCCTGGACTCACCTACCTATGTTCTATACAGGTAACTCTCATGGCAGGGCCGCGGGTTAGGAACCCCTCCCCTCGAGTTGGGGGCTCCCCCTGAGCTGCGGTTCCCGGGCGGCTCCTTCTGCCTCGCCTTGTCCCGCCGAAGTTTCCGCGGCCTCGCTGTCCGGCTGGCGGGGGGCGCGCTCGGCCGGGTCCGCGCTCCGCGGGGTCAGGGCCCTCCCGCGGCCCTCGCGCTCCCCGGAGCCCAGGCTGTCACCGAGGGACGGGAGAGGCAGGACGCCAGGCAGCGCAGAACACTGGAGACCACTCTCTTTGGCTGTGTAGGTGTCGTGGTTCAGGAATTTAAGAAATCTCCCGCTCTGCTTCATACTCCCACGAAGATAGCCTGATAATAATCTGACTGTATACCGAAGGACGGGCACATTTGGATAATTTGGCAAGGAATAGTGATTTAAATAAGGTACAGATTTGTTCACTTTAAAGACAAGGTGTAAGGGCTTCCCATGGTTTGTTCTGCTGAAATGGAGAGATCTAGTGTAAGATCTTTAAGGACTAGGACATTTTCATTCAACATTTTAGCATCCAGCATCAGCCAGACACCTAGTTAAGGTTGTAAGAATGGAAAGATATTTGTTCCTTAAACTCTTATATACATTTCTGCATCACCTCGTGTATAATACAAGTGATGTGTAGTAGGCAGTGTTGGGTACCGCTGAAACTCTTGCCTTTTCTCCCCATCTTTGCCAACACCCAGTCCTCCCTCATCAGCTCTTTGTTTTCTTATAATAATGCTGGTTCCCTAGCTCCAGTTGAACCTGCAGAGTGACAAGAGAGAAGCCCTTATGTCTTATTTTTCTTTTGTCTTATTGTTTTTCTCCTGCAGTAGGCAAACTCATTGGATTGCTTATTTGCCTTGTTTTTATGAATGAGTGAAAATCACTATCAAGATTTTACTGTTTCATTGTTAATGTTTTACTGACTTAAATTGGTTGGGTTGGCTCCATAACCCTCAAACCTCCTCCCTGGGTTGTGAAATACTCAGCTGCTTCGCTTGGACATGTCTGATTTCCCAGTGACTAAGTGACAGCCTAACCTTTTTCAGGCTCCTCCCCAGGCTCCAGGTCTCACACCTCGGGTGATTGTTTCCCTGGTATAGTGGACACAATGTCAGGGTTGTCTGGATGCTACAGAACCTTTGTTGTCAGCAGCTGATCAGTACAGAGAACCAAAAAAGTGGGTGAAAGGAAAAGAAAATAAGTAAAAGAGTATTTAAAACAAATTTGTTCACATTGGGCAGTTCACACAGAAATGTCTGTAGGTATCCCATTGTTGGGATTGTAATGTTATTTTAACATTGATAATGAGATAATTCATTGAATACTTACTATATGCATTTATTACATGCTACATTGCCATATTTGTAACATAGCATATAAATATTTCAGCATAATAATATTATGTATTTGTTAGATGCTATATGCTTATTATTATGCACATTTTAAGTGCTTAACGTTATCTCACTTAATCCTCCAAACAGCTTTCTAAGTTTGGTTGGTAATAGTATCATCTCCATTTTATAAATGAAGAAAGTGAGGCCCAGAGACGTTAAGTAACTTTTTCAAGGTCGCACAGCTAGTAAGTAAGAGAGCCAATATTGAACTTAGTTGTCAGGTTCCAGAGCCTGCTGTCTCCTCACTGCTAGGACTGCCTCCCAGCATACAATAAACTAGTAGTGTTTACTCTGCTTTTAAAATGTTAGTTCCTAGTAATCCTAGTAAATTGTTACTCAAATTTTTTAAAAATACTAACTCCAGAGTCTTATTACATCAATGAATAGATTAATTTCTAATTTAGAACTGTTGTGTACATGCTGCAAAAACATGTTTTTCTTACATAAAAATTTTAAATTAAAGTTTAATATGTAAAGGAAAGTGGCAACACTTGGTCATGAAGAATCCAACCATGGTTACATTAAGATGCTTATGAGTTACTAGTATTAATGTAAGTGTATTTGTTGCCATTTTAAAAAACATTGGGGTTCTTTTTCTTATGTGTTTGAATATAATCACTGAAAAAAAAATGTATTTCAGAGACAGAGCAGAATGGGCTGATATAGATCCAGTGCCGCAGAACGATGGTCCCAATCCAGTGGTCCAGATCATTTATAGTGAAAAATGTAAGTTTACTTTTATTGGGAAAAGGTCTGTAAGTCAAGCTTAGTAGCTGAATTGAAATTCACAACTATATGGCTAGATAGATGACAGATTTTTGTCTGATAAAGATCTAAATGACTATGATAAGCTAGCTTTGTGTTTGTTTGTAATTTTCATGGTTAAAAGTTTTATTTTTTCCAAAGAGTGGACATAATCTAAGTAATGAATGTTATAATACATAATAGCTACTGTGTTACTGTGTTTTTCATTAACTATTTAATCTACAGCATAAATGAATTACTGTTTTATTTAGAATAAACTTTGGTTGCTAAAACATGAGCATTTTGAAATATATTTCAACAGTGAGTGTTATGCTTAGTTGGAACACATTTACTGATAAAAAATGAATGGATTGTTTTCTTTGACAAAGTATCATTTTTTCATAATGAATGTTATGAAAAAAATAAATGCTTTATAAATTGGAGGCTGTGTAAATGTAAATTGTTAGTTGTTCTTCTTGAAAAGAAAAATGAATAGAAATGGAATGCTAGTTTTGTGTGTGTGTGCATATATATATTTCTTTCAGTTAAGGCTTTGTTATCCAAGATCATTCCTGTGTTACAAAAGGCATTATTTTTTTCTTGATTATTAGGTAATGCCAAGAAATGTTGGAAAAGGAAGAATAATGGTCTGAGGGTTTGCCCTACTAAATACGAAAATATACTACTACAAATAATTAACTTTTGGAATGGGAACAGAAATAGATTACTAAGGAATCTAAAAATTCATCATCAGTATAAGTGGAACTTAATATTTGAGAAAAAAAGAACATCTCATACCTATATGAAAAAGGTGGATTAATCAGATAATGGTTTTGTAACATTTGCTATGCATTTGGTAATATGCAAAATTATACTCCAGTCTCGTATCTTACATAAAAATAAATTACAGATGAATTAAAGTTTCAGAACAAAATTGTAAACATACTAGGAGCAAGTACTAGAGAATAATCTTTCATTCTTACAGTGAAAAGAAAGTAAGCATGCTATAAAACTCAGAATTGATTAAGGAAAAGATCAGAAGATATAAAAATGCAAAACTTTCACACTATGAGAGATGTTATATGTGAAAATATAATTCACTAGAAGAAATGCAAATATCTGCAAAACGATGTTAACCTCACTGGTGATCAGAGAAATGAAAACCACAATTTTTTCAGATTCGTAAGGTACCTATAACAAAGATACCAGAAAACTGATACAGTCATATGTTTCTCTTGGGGTTAAAAATAATACCATGACAAGTTGAAAAGCAAGCAGCAGTGTGGGAGAAGAAATACCATACAAAATAGAGGATTGATGATTTAGAACTTTATAAGGAATTCCTACAAAATGTTAAGGAAACAAACTAGTAAAAAAAAATGGAGAAAGGGCCCTGGCCGGTGTGGCTCAGTGGATTGAGTGCTGGCCTGCAAACCAGGGGTTCCTTGGTTTGATTCCCAGTCGGGGCACGTGCCTGGGTTGCAGGCCAGGTCCTCAGTGGGGGCTGCGCGGGAGGCAACCACACACTGATGTTTCTCTCCCTCTGTTTCTTGTTCCTTTCCCCTCTAAAAATAAAGAAATAAAATTTTTTTAAAAAATGGAGAAAGGGTATGAACTGATGATTCACAGAAGAGAAAATTTCATTATCTATTAATTGGGGGGAAATCCATTATCACTAGGCATGAGAGATGCACATTAAAATGGGAATGTCATTTTCTACCCATAAATTAAATGGCAGAGTAAAACTGTGATCTCAGGTATTAGGACATGTGAATAGGTACATACATTTCTGATGGTAGTTTTCATATTTTAGCCATTTTGGAAAGCAGTGTGGTATATCTAGTAAAGCTACCTTGAAGTGCTGCTTCTGTGATGTGTTCTTCGGTCACTCTGGCATATGGCACCAGAAGACACATACTAGGAGGTTAAGAGTACATGCCTCAGAGTCAGACCAGCTGGTTCAGATTCTAACTTCATTTTATTGGCTCTACAACCCTGAACAAGTTATTTAATATTTAACCTCTGTGTACCTCTATACCTCCCCTATATCCATGTTTTGGAGAATGGGTAAAGGAAATATATCATTGTCATGCGATTTAATACTGCATAAGTATTAAGAGGATCTAGATCTGTTAAAACATGGGCAGATCTCAGAAATAATGTTCAGTTAAAAAGACACAAGTTTTAGAAACTTGTGGCTGTGACACTAACGTATTATGGTGGCATTCACACAGTCATTTGATTTGCTTTTGCTTATTGTTCAAAATCGGTGATTTTCAACCTTTTTCATCTCATGTCACACATAAACTGAAATTCTGTGGCACACTAAAAAGCATATTTTTTGCTGATCTGAAAAAGTAGGTATAATTTTGATTCATTCACATCTGACAGCTGTTGTTGTGTTGGTTGTTATTTACGTATTTATTTATGTATTGATAGTCTGTGGCAAAACTCAGTGCCTCTGACTTAAATAGTCAGTTATTGCATGTTTTAAAAATTCTTGTGGCAGACCAGTGTGCCTCAGCCTACTGGTCGAAAATAGCTATTCTAAAAAATGCAATAAAGTAGCTTTCCTTATAAGATGTAACAACATATTCTAATGGTAGTTTTAAAGAAGGAAGATAGCCCTGGATGATGTGGCTCAACAAATTGAGTGCTGGTCTGTGACCTGGTTCAGTTCCCAGTCAGGGTATGTGCCTAGTTGCAGGCAGGATCCCCAGTAGGGGGTGCACAAGAGGCAACCACACATTAATGTTTCTCTCCCTTTTCTCTCTTCCTTCTCCTCTCTCTAAAAATAAATAAAATCTTAAGGAAAAAGAAAAAGAAAGATAGTCCTAATGCAGTTTTGTGCTATTTACAGTTAGAGATGTTTATGATTATTTCCGGGCCGTTCTGCAGCGTGATGAAAGAAGTGAACGAGCTTTTCAACTAACCGGAGATGCTATTGAGTTAAATGCAGCCAATTATACAGTGTGGTGAGTAATACACATTATTAACATTTCCTGTTTGAACGTCTTGTGTTTTAGTTTGAATGGCTTTTCTTTTCCTTAACTCTAATTTTTATCAAAATAATTCACATCAGTTTCGAAGTCAGAGACTGAATGAGAAACAGCAACTTCTGCCTCATTCTTTCCATCTGGCAGAGTCCCACTCCCTAAAGGCAGTAACTCTTGGCCATTCTTTCTTGAATTAAACTGTGTATTCTAAATAATATGCTCAATTGTTATTTTTTATCATTTTAGACATTATTTATTCCTTCTGTGGGAGAAACAGAGTTTACTCTCCACTACACTTCTTTTATTTATAAGTAACATTTTCTTAGTAGTTTTAAAAGTGAAATATGTGAAAATGTTTGTAATAGAATTAATTTATTACATAAATAGTTATCTAAATGAACAAGCTGTACTGTACAGGGAAAGAGATGTTTTCAATTCTTGTGTAGTACACCACAAGTAACCCCAGGGTATTACTTACCTGAAAATAATCATTAGTTGGTTGTCTTATCTTAACATTTCACACTTACTGTCTTTTGCTATTTCTACTTCAAAATGCTTTATTCTTATGGGAAACGGTATAAGAGTTCTTCAGAAAATTAACAACAGAGCTGCCGTATGATGTAGCGATTCCACTTCTGGGTATTTATGTGAAGAAAACAAAAACACCAACTTGAAAGGTTGCTTGCACTCCTGTGATCATGGCAGCGTGACCCGGAGCAGCCGGGATACAGGTGATAGATAAAGCCTCGGTGCACACACAGGCTCGGGCAGAAGCAGGCTTACAGTTTTGAGGATGCAGAACAGTTTAGTCTTGCATTATTATTTATTAATTATTGTATTACAGCTGTAAATCTACTTTTGCCCCACCCTTTTCCCACAATGGAATATCATGTGGCAATTAAAAAAGAACGAAATCAGCCCTGGCTGGCGTAGCTCAGTGGATTGAGCGTGGGCTGGGAACCAAAGTGTCCCAGGTTCGAATCCCAGCCAGGGTACATGCCTGGGTTGCAGGCCATAACCCCCAGCAACCGCACATTGATGTTTCTCTCTCTCTCTGTCTATCTCCCTCCCTTCCCTCTCTAAAAATAAATAAATAAAATCTTTAAAAAAAAAAAAACGAAATCTTTCTATTTGTGACGATATGGGTAGACATGGAGAGTATTAAGCTAAGTGAAATAAGTCAGACAAAGGCAAATACCATGTGATTTTATGTGTATGTGGAATCTAAAAGAGCAAAACAAATGAATAAATGAAACAGAACAGAAACAGACCCATAGTTATAGAGAACAAACTCTGGTTGCTGAAGGAGAGGGATTAGGGAGATTGGAAGAAGAAAATTATTTTTATCCTTTTTTTAAAAGATTTTATTTGTTTATTTTTAGAGAGGGGAAGGGTGGGAGAGAAATATTGATGTGTGAGAGTTACATTGACCTGTTGCCTGTTGCACACCCTCTACTGGGGACCTGGCCCACAGCCCAGGCATGTGCCTTGACTGGGAATCGAACTGGTGACCTTTTGGTTTGTAGGCCAGCATTCAATCCACTGAGCCACACTAGTGAAGGTAAAAATATATATATTTTTAAATGCTACATTATTCCAGTCACCAGATAGTTGTATGAGTTTGGACAACCACAAAAAAAAAATTATATAATTATGTTGTTGTCTTGCAACTTTATTTGATACCGTGGCAGACAATTTATATGGAGTAATGAGACTGAATGCTTGATATTTGTTGTAGGCATTTCCGGAGAGTTCTCTTAAAGTCACTTCAAAAGGATCTGCATGAGGAAATGAACTACATCACTGCAATAATTGAAGAGCAGCCCAAAAACTATCAAGTTTGGTAAGATGCAAATAGGAAGGAAACATGTTACTGTGCTAATAGTTTCTGGGTATAATCTCATGAGATTATAGGGGATTTTTTGTTTCTTTACAATTTTAGTACTTTGCATTGGTGCTAATGTTACCTGTCCCATAGGGTTGTTGGGAGGATTAAATGAGACAGTTGTGTGTAGTGCTTGAAGTGGTGCCTGACCCATAGTTAACACTCAAGTGTATCCACTATTTAGAATATCGACAGCATGTAATATTGCTAGAGTCAGAAAAAAGTTTGAGTAAAAAACTTAAATGTTTCCAATGTACTAAAAAATGACTTTCTGGTAGTTGACCTTGTATTCATTTGTTTATTCAAAATATTTATACTGATGCTGGAGACACAAAGGTGAAAAAGATACAATCTAAAAGGAAAAGCGAATAATCAAACCAGTTGTTTTATAGTGCAATATGAAAAGTGTAATGGTGGTTTTTCACAGAGTGTATTTGTTCTAGAAATTAAGCCTCTAAGTTATCGTAGACCAGAGTATGTATTATTTTGGGGTGGGGGCAGGGCAGGGGAACAGAACACAATGGGGAAAAATTACAGAGCAAGCGGACAGAGAAATAAAGAGTTTCAACAGTACCGGGGTTATAGTGAGCACTCCATGAATGGAAGCTGCTGTGGCTGCTATTGTGGTGCGGGGGGAGGAAGGGGTGGAGTGGTGGTCGGGTGGTCGAGGTGCTGGCAGAGAAGGAAGATGACGAGGTGGTAGTGGTGAAGCTAGTGCAGTAGAAGCAGCAACATGGTATCATCAAGCACTATCTCCAGTTTCTGTGCCACTCCCTGCCTGTTCATAATGCAGGACTTAAACATCATTTTATTTTTTTCAAATGTCATGACCGACACACGTGTCTATACTTTATGCCTGAGATTTAAGGATAATTTCTCAGAGGACGGGCCTCTGAGGCAATGAAAATATTCCAGGGAGATGCATGAAAGAAAGCACAATGTATCAGAGAATTATGTGATTCCATGTGATTAGAGTAAATTCTGGAGTGATGGGATAAAATCACAAAGAGCCTTGTGAACATTGATAAGGAGTGTGGACCTAATCGTAGTGGCAGTGGAAAGTTGTTGACAAATTTTAATTAAGGAAGTAAAATACTTAGGTTTGTGTCTTAGAAGTCTTACAATTGTAAGTCTTAAAATTGTAAAGTTGTGTGTAGTGCTTGAAGTGGTGCAGGGCGGACCACAGATGAACTACGTTTGCAGTCCGGTCGGCCGTCGCACTGGTACGGGCCAGGAGAGAGTGTGGGTGGGTATAGGAAAGACAAGGATACATTTGAGAGAGCCTTTGGGGACCGAAGCAACAGTTTTTGAAATTTAATTTATTGGAGGAGTGATAGAGAACAATGATGTCTATATGTTTGGCTTGACCACTGGGTGAATGGTGGTGCCAGCCACGATGGGGACTTGGGAGACAAAGCAGCACATTTGTGGGGAAGAAGGATGGACTCAGTATTGGACAGATGGAGTTTACTGCACTTAGGGAAAACCTGTGTGGAGTAGTCCAGCACACGGTTCAAAAATGCTCATGTGGAGTTCAAGTTATAGCTGTGGGTGAGGATGCTTAGGGAGAGGTAGAGGAGACGGTTGAGGATAGAACACTGGTGAGTGAATACTGTCATTTAAGAAGTGTTCCAGGATGACTGAGGAAGGAAACCAAAAGTTAATGTCACCACAGAAACCAAGAGGGGACAGAGTTTTAGGAAGAAAGGAGTGGATGACAATATCAGCTACTGTGGAGAGGTCAAGGGAGGTAAGGACTAGAAATTGACTAGTAGATTTGTTAATTAGGTGGGTGCTAGTGAGAGACGTTGGCATGAGCAGTCCTCCTGCCAGGGGTGGGCTGGTGCCCAGGTGGGCAGCAGGGACGTGGTGGGAAGAGGAAAGAAGCCACATAAGTGGTTGAATCACAAATGGGAGATGAGGGTTGGCTATTGCAAAAAGAAGACATAGCAACTAGCGAGCCAGGGCTATGTTTTTCTGTTTTGGTTTTCCACCATGGAAAACTCCTCTTGACGAATTTTTAATTTATCATAGTTACTTGCCAGAATAGAAATAAATTCAATTCTGCCCACGAACTGCTGAAATGAGCATTTATTTGCTTGCATGGTGACACTTTGGACTGCCTTTGGGAAAACTGACAGCCTATTTATAATCAGAGGAGCTTCTAAACTTGATAAGACGGTATTACATTTCCTATAGTGTCATTATGCCATCTGGGAATGTTCCCAAAATTTTTGACAGTTTTATGGTTGTCAGAAGACTACTATGCTTCCAGATTTAGCTTGAAATAAACCTTCTTTAAGCCATAAACTATTTTATTTCATTTTACACAAAAATCACAAATCACTATTTTATGTTTTTCAACTTAGCGTTCTGAAATTTTTTCTCTTAAGTGTTTCTTTTGTGTTACCTTTTTTCCCAGTAGTCTTGAGAATCAGAGCTGAATATCTGTTTTACTTTCCATCACCTGGCACAGCACATGCAGCCAATACTTCAGCTCTGGGTAAATTAACACAAACCTTTTCTCCCTTCATCCGTCTTTAGGCATCACAGGCGAGTGTTAGTGGAATGGCTCAAAGATCCGTCTCAGGAGCTTGAGTTTATTGCTGATATTCTTAATCAGGATGCAAAAAATTATCATGCCTGGCAACATCGACAGTGGGTTATTCAGGTATTGGCTTTCTTATTACAGTGTTTTGAGATTATTTTTTTAATTGAATTAAATTATTAAAATTAGTATTAAATTGTAAGTATACTTCTGAACTGAAACACACATATAGATCATTACACACAATGTGTATATAATTATTAATAGTAATTAAGCCCTGGCTGGTGTGGCTCAGTGGATTGAGCACTGGCCTGTAAACCAAGGGGTTGCTGGCTCGATTCCCAGTCAGTGTATATGCCTGAGTCACAGGCCAGGGCCCCAGGATGGGGCACACGAGAGGCAACCACACGTTGATGTTTCTTTCCTCTTTCTCTCTCCCTTCCCCTCTGTCTGGAAATAGATAAATAAAATCTTTAAAAATAATAATATGATAATAATTAAGATACATTAAGATTATCTGGCATCCTTCATGTTGGTTAACCTTTATAATCTCTTGAGATATGTTGGTGAGTGGCTTCATATTAAAGAAGAATAGTACTACTTACTATTTTCAGATCAAATTTGCCAACAAACTGAATTTTAAAAAGACTTATAATTTTTTAATATAACTGTGTGATTTTTATTAACAAGGGCATAGTATACACTAAGATTTTTGCATACATAAATTTTGGAATATGATTTTACAGTAAGTATTATATATTTTATTTCTGTTCACTTGTTAAAATTTTATGTTAAATCTTGAAGAGAATGGCTATGACTCCCACTCTGGGCATCTAATTTATTCTACCAAACAATTCTGCTGTTGTTTACTATGGATTTTCTTCCCAGTAATTGCTACTTTCTGCAGTATTCATCATACCAAGAGTATTTAATCAATTTTTTAATTTAAAATTTTAAACTTTTCCAACTTTGAATAAAGTTATTTAAAAAATATCTTTCTAAAGGTATTCAGTATTTTTATTTTTTATGAAATTCTTCTCTTTTGTTATCAAATAAGAAATATAACTCCTCTAGCTTTTTCATAGTTAATGTCCCTGACTTTTTCAGCATTTGTAAGTCTTGGTCATGCTATTCTTTTTTCAAATTGGCTTTATTGAGCCATAATTTAGAAAAATTAAAACAGCTTTATAATGCAAAAAATTTATGCCTAAATCTAATTGTGTATATTTCTCTACATGTATTTTAATGTAATTTTGTCATATATATGCATTTTATTCATTCATAACCCCTTTAATATTACACATTAATGTTAAATTGCATCAAATTAGCATGCTAGAGTTAATAATTTTCTTACAAGTTTGTTTTTCCCCTCTAAATTTCACCATAACAATATATAAATGTTTAGCTAAATATGCTTTGTTTTGCTTTTGATTTAGTTCTTTACAAAAATTCTTGGCTCACATAGTATAACCTGCCTCCTGTTATCTAAATTGCCCCTAGGAAGATGGTGCTGAATTCCAGGCCACTTTAGCTGCTCACTCTTCCTTGTGGCCGTTCCCTTTTCCTTGAATGCTTCCCTTTCCCACTGCATGTGCTCGACTGGCACCTGCTGTCCTCCTCCAGGTGTGTGCAGAGTCCGACACCTTCTGTTCACCCTACTTAGCTTTGTTGAAGTTTGATTTAGTTATTGTTTATAAATAATGGTATGTTTCTAATTGGATATTTTACCTTTTATTTTCTTTTAGGAATTTAAACTTTGGGATAATGAGCTGCAATATGTAGACCAACTTCTTAAAGAGGATGTGAGAAATAATTCTGTCTGGAACCAAAGATACTTTGTAATTTCTAACACCACTGGCTACAATGATCGTGCTGTATTGGAAAGAGAAGTCCAGTTAGTAATCTCCTTCACTTGCTCACTCATTGAAAGAATATTTGTTTGCCTTCCATATGTCAGGTATTGGGGATACAGCAAAGATCAAGACTGCCCCCAGTTCTACCTTCGTGGAGCTAATAGGACAGAATACTTAGATGAAATAGGAAATTTACAAATATGTATTATAGTGTACCTCTACTTTTAGTGTCTTAACTTTCTTGAAATGTTACAACTACAGCTTGAGAAGAAATCAGATTTCCTAGTGTTCTAGGAAACTATTTTAAAACTATCTTATAAAATTCTTTTGTATAGCAGCCGTGTTATTCTAGTGCAGGGTTGGAGGCCAGATGATCATTGTTGCAGAGGGCTGTCCTGTGCATCGTAGTGTTTTTAGCAGCATTCTTGGCCTGTATGGCCTGTACAGACAGTCCTCGACTTCAAATGGTTTGACTTAAGATTTTCTGACTTTAAGATGTTATGAAGGTAATACACGTTCAGTAGAAACCAGCCAGGCTAAGCTCTGATCTTCTGTAGGTTGGATGTATTAAGTGCATTTTTGACTTAAGTGTTTTCAGTTTATGATGTATCAGGGCATACCCCTGTAAGTTGAGGAACATCTATCAGCAGTAAACCTTGCCCACAGTTGTGCCAGATGTGCCCTCAGGAACATAACCAGCCTCAGTTGAAAACTACCACTCTCCAAGCCTGCAGCTGCTGTGAGAGCTAGAAAATTTCTGAATTGGCATGAATTTATGTATTATACACATAAACATTGATAGCCACCTCTTTTCTGACTTTTGTCTATTTTGTCTCAGTGGGCTGTTTTAGATTTGAACGTGTTTGTTTTTATAGCCTCCTGAGACCATAGTCATAATTTAGTTATAAAAGTTACCTAACAGCTCTGTTTTTTCTTTGATGCTTGGTGCTCTGTTGTGAGGATTGGGGCGGGGGGAAGTGCGCTGAAGGAAAGCAAGGCACCATCCTTCAAAAAGTTCAGTGGCTTCCTTGCCAAAGGTAGGATGCTTCAGGTTAATCTGCCTGGAATTAACCCAATTAATAATTAGGGATTTCAAAATATTATATATTTCTTATTTACTGTAGCCCACTACATTAGGTTAGGCCTGATAAGATAGTTAAAAATTGAATATGAAGAGTTTGGAAAATGCAGACTTCTCTCATAGCCTTTAAAGGCAGATCACTGGATTTCTGTTACCAAATAGAAATAAAAATAATTGCCTTGGCTGGTGTGGCTTAGTGAATTGAGTGCCTGTCTGCAAACCAAGGCATCGCAGGTTCAGTTCCCAGTCAGGGCCCATGCCTGGGTTGTGGGCCAGGTCTCCAGTGGGGGCCACATGAGAAGCAACCACACATTGATGTTTCTCTTTCTCTCTCTCCCTCCCTCCCTTCTGTCTAAAAATAAATAAATAAAATCTTTTTAAAAAGTTAAAAAACAAAACTATTTAAAAAATAATCAGGCAAGAATCTAAGGTTTTTTTATGCTTAAGGTTTATTATACCCTTCAGATAGGTAGGTACAAGAAATAATTAAGATGCTAAGAGAAGCAGTTATCTAGAATTTAGTTAATAAAATTTTTAACTCTTAAGAATACAAACAAATATAGCTGATTATTTTCTGTAGTTTTCTTCCTTTTACTCTAAAAGTAATGTAGTTTAATTATGGGGGGAATTGTACTGACTTGTTTAAAATAAAACATCAAAATCTCTTTTTCTCCCTCTTCCCATATTCCATTCTTCAGAGTGAACTACAAGTAGTGTGAATGTCTTCCAAGCCTCACAAATACATTTGCAGACATGCCCAGCAGCCTGGGTGATTCTATACACATTGCTTTTTTCATTAAATACATCATGGTCATGTGTCCATTTGAGTACATAATCTAGTAGCACTATTAATAATAGTTGCCATTTATCAATCATTTACTATATGCCGGGAAATCTGATTTAATTCTCATAACACTCTGAGATACATGAGAAGAACTTGAGACTCAGAGTAGTTCTGCAATGTGCGTAGGGCACGTGGATAGTAACTGATGAGGCTACGATTGATGCCAGGCCTTCTGACATCCAAGTCTGTTTTTCAGCCATTAAAATGGATAATGCTTGAGTACATGTGCATAAATGAATTTTTTTAGGTTTGCCAAAATGAAACTAAGAATCTTCTGAAGGGACTAGTTAATAACTGCAGGAATATGGTTTTACAAATAATTGAAAACTTTAGGTCATATAAAAGTAATTGGGAACAAAACTTTTAATAATGCTGACTCAGTTTATTACTGTTCTCTCCGAAGGAAAAAATGCTCTTGTATCAGCACTGCAACAAAACCAAGATTACCAGACTTTAGTTGGTGTCTTACTTATTTGAGCAGGTATAGAGTAAAGCAATGTTCTGTAACTTTATTGGAGTTTTTTGTAACTGGATCAGAATTATATTTAATAATAATATGGTTCAAGTGAAGAGAAAATAGGGAGTATCCATTTTGACTGGGAATCACATCATAGTTTGCTAGTAACCTTGCTTTGGAATATAAGAAATGTACATTTGTGCCCTGACTGGGTGGTTCAGTTGGCTAAAGTGTCATCCCATACACCAAAAGGCTGCAGGTTCGGTCTCCGGTCGGGGCACATACCTAGGTTGTGGTTCAGTCCCAATCGGGACACGGATGGAAGGCAACCGATTGATGTTTCTCTCTGTCCCCATTTCCTCTCTCTAAAATCAATAAACATATCCCCAAGTGAGAATTAAAAAAAAAAAGAAATATACATTTGTGTTGATTTCTTATTTTTTTCATTGTCTATATAATTTCCATGGTGTCTATTTTTTATTATAGTGCCTAAGGTTATATAGTTCTCCTTTATCAATGACTTTGACAGCCATCAGTGTATCTTGGACTTTTCCCCCAAGATTGCTTTAGCAGTAAAAAGGAAAATCTTGTTTTAGCTGACATTTCCTTCAGAGGGAAAGCCTAAATTAAAGGAAATCTCCCCCATTAATTTCTTTTTCTGTTGTGAATTGAGCCTTCATATTAAGTGTTATTCCCCAGAACTGGATACAAATCTATAATAGGGAAGAACTGTGTAAATAAGAATCGATAGCTAGAGACTGGAGAGGTTTAGGTAAGACCCAGAATGATACCAAAGTCCACTGAGAGAAATGAAAGCACAAACCTGAGCTGTGTGTGCCACACTCTTACAAAACTGTAATTATTGCATTGCTCTTTAAATTATATACATATTTACTTTTGGTTTTTTTCTTACAGGTACACTCTGGAAATGATCAAACTAGTACCACATAATGAAAGTGCATGGAACTATTTGAAAGGGTAAGAGGTGGTTTTTGCTTCTTTTATATATAATACAATCTGTTAATGTGATGCATCATGGAATACTTTCAATAATCAGATTCCAAAAGGGCACTAAAGAATTTTCTGTATTTCTCTGAGAGCAGAAGTGTGTTATGGTAGCACCAAGAACAGTTCCCTCTACCCTTCTCTTCACCTCCCAAGCACATACCAGCGCAGGGTAGTCCGTGAGTAAACAGTAATACAGTTATAATTGTATTTATGAATCCTTCCGTCTTTATGTCAGAGAGTGGGATACACACACTCAGCTTATGTTCCGCTCAGGAACGCAGTAAGGCAAGGCCTGCTGTTTACAGTCAGATTGCCAGCCTTTCTGTTTTTACTTTTAGAGATCTCCTGTTACAAGTCTCACTTGTTAAACTGACATGGTTTCACTCGCATGGCTACTAACATGACCAGTTTCCTTGTTGAACTGAGAGGTCTCAAAGAGCCCAGATACAGAGCCTGGTCACGCTGAGGGGTGTGGCCAGGGTAGGCTTCTCTAGTATCTGGACAGCCGAACTGATAAGGAACCATGTGATGAAGAAACAGAAACATCTCTGTGTTTTCCTCCACTTTTCAATTTTAAGAAGATGATTTATTTTTTACTTTAATTGTATGTGTTGCAGTTTCAGTTATAAATGACCACTTTTAAATTTCATTATTATTTTTTTTTAAGATTTTATTTATTTACTTTTAGAGGGGAAAGGAGAGAAAAAGAGAGGGAGAGAAACATCAATGTGTGGTTGCCTCTCACATTGCGTCCTCTGCTGAGGACCTGGCCTGTAGCCCAGGCATGTGCCCTGACTGGGAATTGAACCAGCGACCCTTTGGTTAATAAGCTGGCGCTCAATCCACTGAGCCATACCAGCCAGGGCCTAAACTTCATAATTTTTTCAAATTGATTTTATTCAGCTCTGAATTATCATGAGAAAGCTCACATATAATTTAAAATGTTCATTTAGCTTCAGCCTCATTCGAAATAAGTCTCCTTTTCTAGTTTATTTCTCATGGGTTATTTCTTGATCTCTCTACTATTTTTGTTCTCAAAATTTAGAATAACCTTTTTTTTTTTAGGATTTTGCAGGATCGTGGTCTTTCCAAATATCCCAATCTATTAAATCAGTTACTTGATTTGCAACCAAGTCACAGTTCCCCCTACCTAATTGCCTTTCTTGTGGATATCTATGAAGATATGCTAGAAAACCAATGTGACAACAAGGAGGACATTCTTAGTAAAGCATTAGAGGTAAGCTGGTGGAACTCGGCGCTTTTATTTTTGGGTTCTCAGAATGGGGTCTGCCCAGTGCTAACATTCATGCCACTTTCAACATGGTCACTCAGAATTCATTGCAGGACTATTTCTTCTGCTTAGGGCACCGCCCACGTCACTAGTGAACCTGGTTTATGACTCTTGGGGCGTGTCTCATCTGAACACCATCTGAGTTGAACTGTGTTAGTTCAGAAGCATTCACCCTAAAGATTGAATTATGCATTTTCTTTAATGATTTTTTTGTTTTTCATTTTTAGTTATGTGAAATCCTAGCTAAAGAAAAGGACACTATAAGAAAGGAATATTGGAGATATATCGGAAGATCTCTTCAAAGCAAACACAGCACAGAAAGTGACCCACCAACACATGTACAGCAATAACACCATCTAGAAGAACTTCATAGAATGCTTTTATTTTTTTAAGAGACTCTAATGCAGGAGTTTAAAACTAGAGTGAGCATTCCTTTTGCCTGTGGTGTAAAACTTGCACAGGTATTGCTTTTTAACAAGAACTAAGTGTAATATTCCCTGGGTGCTGCTGCTATTCATACTAGCTCTAAGTCATTTGATCCTTTTAAAGCAATTTGGGGGGAGGGAAAAGAAGAAAAGTCACATAAAGGAACTTTTATAGTCTCATCAATATTTACTCTAATCCTTTAGTATCAGCTCCTTAAATGGTGTATGCATCAGGATTTGCAGCACTGATGACTGCAGATAACTGGTATGTAACGGATATGACGTAACTTCAATTCCGGTTCAGGGAGCAAGGAATGAAACTGTTACATTAGAGCTGTTATGCCACACTCACAGTATCTCGCTATCACTGTAACCAACTAATGCCAAAAGAATGGTTTTGTAATAAAATTATAGATGTATCCTAAAACAATACCATAGTATTTTGATTTTTTAAATAACATTTAACTGCATTCAAGGGACATTATCTCAGCTTAGAAAAGCAGTTGAGGAAGAAAATATTGATATAAAATTGTAGAAACCAGAAACACGATTACATTAAGGGAAGTGTTATTATAGCTTGAATTGGTCAGTTGACTACATGTAACAAAGTCCACAAAAGGAAGTTTAAACCCAAAGGGTGTATTAAGGTATATAGCTAGCTCATAGAGTGACCACCCAACCCTCCTGGAAGTGATTCATCCCAAAGCTGTACTACAGAACTGGCCCATCAACTCGCTGTTGTCTGTGCTGGGGTCAGGACCTGCTGAATGGGCCTGTCCTCCTCTGCCACGTTCCGTGCGAGCACATCAGCTTCCCTTCCTATGCAATGGAGCTCCCAATTAAAGGCTCCGTCTAGTGCATCTGATTGGAGAGAACCTAAATGACATGTAGAACTGATAATTGTAATCTGGGGAATGTAGTTTACAGCTGTCCAGCTCCTGTAGTTCAGGAAGACATGCTAGGAAGAAGCTGGAGTGTTAAACAAGCTAGTTCTCTGCCTGCATATAATTAAATCTCACTTCATCAGTAAAGAATTTTTGTTCAGTGTTCAAAGCACACTGCAACTAAAATTATATAGAGTAGAAAAGTTATCTATTCTCAAGAATTCAGAAAAAAAGAATAACTTTCTGGAGAAAATATGTGGCATGTTATTTTTAACATGTTAGTTTTTGTTTATAGATTCCAAAAATCTCTGATTTTATTTTATTTTTTTTAAGTTTTATTTATTTACATTTAGAGGGGGAAAGAGGGAGGAAGAGAGGGATAGAAAAGAAACATCAATGGGTTAGAGTAACACTGATCAGTTGCCTCTTGCAGGCTCCCTGACCAGGGGCCAGGCCCACAAACCCAAGCATGTGCCCTGACTGGGAATTGAACCAGCAACCTCTAGGTTTTAGGTCAGCATTCAATCCACTGAGCCACGCCAGCCATGCTACAAAAATCTCTGGTTTTATATTGAAATTGTCATAAGGGTCTCCAATTCCAAAGGTTTCATAAGGTACAAAAAGTGTATAAAGAAGTTTTCATAAGATAGCATTTACTCTCAGATACTATCTAGTCAATGTCCCCAGATGGATTGGATTCAGACAGGCTGACCCATAGCTCCCAGAGACCTCAATAGAAAGCCTAATGGCAGGTTACGGGTTTACATTGAGAAATGTTAACAAGTGCCACTTGACATTTTCTGCCTGAAGTTAAACAAATTGGCAATTCATACATCAAAAAGGTGCTTAGCATGGCATCGGGTGAGGAGGCACCATGATTTAAATGCATGATGATTCTGGGCTTTGACACTCCCAATAAGGACCATCTCCTAATGGGCAACTTACGTTGGACCAACAGTTAAAATGTGGCCGCTTTTCATAGAATGTCCTTTTTACGTGAATGAACAACTGAAAAGTGGTGGTCATTCATACTTTGGATGGCTGGCATTCATTTTCTCAAAAATGAAGTTAGTCTGTCACTTCAAGGAAAACAACTGTTTTGCCAATAATACAATTTGAGATTTCAATTGAAAATTTTAATCTACCACAGTGAGCCTGACAGCTTCCTAATACCTGTAACTTCTCGAATGAAATCAATGTGATGATGTTAGCGAGGGCCATTTTCGATACTGTATAATTAAATATGTCGACAGTTGGGAGATCTGCATAACTCAGCAAACCACTGTTTTCCAAGTGACCCATCTGGAATATCATGCACATAGTTACACTGAAAATCCATCAGACAATTTGATCCTTTCTGCATTTGACCACCAACCTTTTTTTATTCTTCACCTGAGGATATGTTTATTGGTTTGAGAGAGAGAGGCAGGGGGAGAGAAGGAAACACTGATTGGTTGCCTCCCTTATGAGCGCTGACTGGGGGTCAGACCTGCAACCTAGGTATTTGTCCTGACCAGAAATCAAACCTACAACCTTTTGGTGTACAGGACGATGCTCCAACCACTTGAGCTACCTGGTCAGGGCCAAACATTTTTTTTTAAAGAACTCAAAAAGAGTATTTTTTTTAAAACTGTTCAAGTACAGTTTTCTGCCTTTTACTCCCATCCCAGCTCACCCCTCCTCAAGAAGAGTAGTCTTTTATATATACACCAATACTTACCATTTCTGCTATTCTTTCATTCCTGATTTTCCAGGTTTCCTTCTGGTATTTCCTCTTTATCTGAAGAAATTTCTTTCAGCAATTCTTTTAGAATATGTCTGCTTGTTGCAAATTCTCTTAGTTCTGCTACATCTGAGAAAGGCTTTATTTCACTTTCATTCCTGAAGGATGTTTCTCTGGATATAGAATTCTGGACCTAAACAACTTTTTTCTTGAAAAACGTTTTGCCATTCCTTCAGCCTTGATGGTTTCCAGTGAGAAATCTACTGTCATTAGAATGTTCCTACATCAGTAGGTTAGGCATCATTTTTCTTCAGCTACTTTCAAAATGTTTAGTTTGTCTTTAGTTTTCATTGTTTGATTTTGATGTTTGCGCATAGGTATTTTTGGATTGATCCTGTGTGCTCAGCTTGAATCTGTAGCTGTGTGTTTTCACCAAACTCGGGGCATTTTCAGCGATTATTTCATCAAATATTTTTTTCTAGCATTTTCTCTTTTCCTGTGGGACTCTGATGACAGCATATTAGACCTTTTGTTCTTGCCCCAAATGTTATGGAGGCTCTATTCATTTTTTCCCTTTTTTCTCTCTGTTGGTCGGATTGGCTCATTTCTATTCATTGGTCTTCAGGTTCTCTCTGTCTTTTGTCATCTCCGTTCTGCTGTTGGATCTAGCCAGTGAGTTTTTCATTTTAGTTATTTTTAGATTTTAAAATGTTTGATCCTTCTTGATATCTTCTATTTCCTTTTTTAAAGGATTTTATTTATACTTAGAGAAAGGGGAAGGTAGGAAGAAAGAGGGAGAGATACATCAGTTGTTTGCTTCATGTACCCTGCCTGGGAATCGAACCAGTGACCTTTTGGTTCACAGGCCAGCACTCAAATCCACTGAGCCACACCAGCCAAGGCTATTATTATCTATTTCTTTACTGATACTTTCTATTTTAACTTTTGTTTCTAGGGTGTTCTTTGGTATGCCAGTTAGCATCCGATATATGATGGTCAGGGTGAGCCCAAGAGTTCATAAACAACTTTATGGAATTGCTTTCCTGATCTCCTCCCTTTTCACCTTCTTCTCCGTACTTTCCAGTTGCCTGGAGTTCCTCATTTTAGTCCTCTGGCCAGAAACCTCCCATTTTAGGCAAGAAACTGCCCCCTTCTACAGCTATGCCACAGCAACAGGAAAAAACAGAAAAAGCAATGGATTTTGTCCCTGCCCTCTTGGAGTCAGAGTTGCACTGATGGAAAAAGGAAGTGCACCCTCTCCCGGCTTTGACTCCTACTTTTCTATTTCCATCCACTTTTGCTCCTGCGCTGCTCCTGCCACTGGTTTATTGGGAGTTGGGGTGCAAGGGAATTAAGTAAAAAGGAAAGAGAGAAAACAGAATAATTTTCTCCAATCTCCAAGTTGTAGGAGTTGCCATTTCTGCTTTAATAAGCCAGAACCAGAGGTTTTCTCCAGGGTATCTTTCTGTGCCCCCTCACCGCCCACCCCCCACCCCGCCCCAGCCCCTGTGCTTGCTTCCAGGTTTTGGGCTGTGTGAGTTCAGACCAGAGGAAAAACAGTAACATTGTGACCAGTCAGTGGTGTGGGAAAGTCAGGAGTTCTTAGATCTGGTGACATTCACTTTTCAGAGACCCCAGACAACTGTGCAGTGGGTTGTTGTCAGGTTTTCCAGTTGTGTTCAGGGGGTAAGAAATGTTTGCATGTGTTTGCCCCACTGTAGTAGGAATTAGCCCTCTTGTCCCTTTTGGACTCTCTCCCTCATTAGCTTTTACAGATTCTCTGTTCTTTACAAAAATGCCCTCTCGTCCTGCAGTTACAGTTTCTAAGAGCTCAGCTTTGGCTCGCTTCTCTGCGTGTTCTCTCTCGGAAGGAACATCCTTTTCCAGAGCATCACAGGATCCTCTCAGGGAGATAATTCCTTTAAACCGAGAATCCCGATTAGTGTCCACTCACCAGAGATGTAAAGTCCTGCTGGGTATTAACTTGGACTACCACTCCATTTCAAACTTAAAATGTCTGCCCTGTCAGTGATGCTACTGTGGTTGCACCTGAAACGCCCCTAAAGCCACGTCCAGTCACTTCTGCTAGAATGTGATTCTCTGTCCCTATGTCATCATGCTATGCAAAATCACCAAGAGAAACCAGGGGGCTTGTGGTAAAAATGGGGTTAGAGACACAACACTCAAAAACTCACCAGTTTAAAAGAGACACATTCACCACAGCAACACAGTTGTACACATTTCGGCTGTCGACCTTGGAAATACCTGAAGCTTGCCTATGGGGGCAGACACTGGAGCAGGCGTTGCAGCTTGGGAGTTACTGTGAACTGATGGAGGGAGGGTCATCTGAAACCAATCTGGAAGTTGTGACACCGGATGTGGACGAGTGTGGCTCAAACCCCCACGGGAACCAAGACACTGGGAGATGCTGATGGGTGTGCGTGTGTGTTTTGATCGTTCCTATGCAGTGTGGCTCAACCTGTGCAGTTTTCTGCTCCCCTAGCATTTCTCCAGGGTGAAATCACACCTAAACAAATGGAAATCTGTGCAACTCTCAAATGATTTCTTAATACATCAATCTTATTGCAATAAGCTTGCTTTTTAAAAATGTGTTATAGCAGAACTGGCTGCATTTTATTAATTTCTTCCCTCATTTCCTGTCTTGTCAGTTAACTCCTGATTTTCCTATTCAAAGTTTCTCTTATCTCACTCATCTCTTTTTACGTTCTTTGAAAAAATATTATTTAATGGGCTTGTTTCAGGATCCTTCCTCTCATATATATCACATATTGATACCAGGCTCATCTTTCATGTATGTACACACATATGAAGTAATACATGTTAATTACATAAACATTAAGAAATACATGTGAACAAAAAAATTTAAATTGTCCAAAATTCCATTCCATATATTGTGGTTATCACCAACAAAATAGAATTTTTAATAAAGTGGTTATATAGAATTAATAGAATTTTTGTATATAGTTATTTTTTAATGGGATTACTTCCCTACCCTTAGCCATAGTTTATAAATACCCTTTCATGTCAGAACACATAAATCTATAACATCTTTTTTATTGTGGTAAAATATACATAACAATAAGTTGACCATTTTAACCATTTTTAAGTGGCATCATGTCCATTCACATTGTTATGCAACCATCACCATCATCCCTCTTGAACATTTTCATCTTCTCAGAATGAAACTCTGTACCCATTTATACCACCACATCATTTTTAATGGTTGCACAGATGTAACTTCTTTCAGAAAGCCCTATTGTTAACCTTTTAAGTTTCTTTTTTTTTCTTATAAACATCCGTTGTCAACAACACTCCAGTGAGCTCTCTTGCACATTCAATTATTTCTGCATGGTAAATTTCTAGAAGGGGGATTTGCTAGGGCCCATTATACACAGGTGAACTGGTACAGGTTATGCAAATTTACACTCATATGTGGGTGTGGGGAAACGTTTAGATTCTGTACATCAAGAGGCATTACCATGCTTTTTGCTATTTGCCAATCTCAGGCAAGTAGCTTCAAGTTATTCTTAATTTTCATTGTTTGGATTACCAGTACAGGCTCCGTTTTTTAACATACATCATGATAGTTTCTTGATTCCAAACTTGGAAAATGTGTCAGTGTGGAAGATAACACTTCTGGTTTAAACAAACAAAAAGTTATATAATCCTATGCCGAACTTTCAATGTCGCAACCTTCCCTCTAGCATTTTCCACGGGGTACAAACGAGGATGGAACCTGTTGACCTTCCAGCTTCCTGCTCCCTTTCCAGTGCTCCTCTTTGGGGGCCCCTGAACGTGAGAAGCTCAGCTTTCCTGCTCCGGGCTAAGCCTCTTCCCTTCCACCAGCGGTTCTCAACCTTCACGGCATCAGCATTGCCCAGAGGCCTAGTTAAGCACAGATTGACGGCCCCAACCCCCTAGGTCTGGGACAAAGCCGTGAATGTGCAAGCCTAACAGTTTCCCTGGAGGTGTGAAGCATCAGCATTTGGTCTGAGGACCACCCTTTGTAAACCATGACTTTGCACCAACCGGAAGGTTTTTAAAGGGTCTAGACGTTACAGCTCCTCTCTACCGTACTTACAACCAGGCTGGGCGTCTGAACTTAAACAGTGATAGGTCAACACATCATCTACGCTTGTAGAGAAGGATCAAGAATAGGAGAATGACCGGTCGGTGCACCCGGGCTGGAATCTGTGAGGCGCTCCAACTCCTTTGCTGTGCAGCGGCGGGTCTCCGGGGGCCGGCCGACGGCAGACACCAGGGGGCAGCCTAGCGCTTGTCCGGCCCGGGCTCGTTTCCGGCCGCGCAGGCGCAAGAGGCTGCGTGCCCGGCGCGGGGCCGCAGGTAGGCGCGGCGGATCGAGGGGAAGATGGGGCAACGGCGTGATGGGATGTGGCTGGGTGCTCGGTGGGCGAGAGACTGGTGCTGCGGAATGGGTGCCGAGGGCAGCTCTGCCTCCTGCGGGGCTCGTCCCTGGCCCGGCTCGCGTTCCCTAACCCCAAGCCCTGGCAGCCCTCCGCTTGCCTCTTGGGCGGCTAGATCGAAGTCCAGCTGGAGGCCACGCTGGCCGGGGGCAGTCGGCGCCCACCCTCCTGGGCCCTTCTCTATCCTGCCCGGAGCGCGAGCTGGGCATGAGCTAACATAACAGACTTCGGGTCCTTCTCCCGGGCGTTTATTCTGCAAGCAATCATTCGGCCATTCGTGCCAGCACTGCTAGCGGCCTCTAGGTTCAAGCTCTGTGTTAGGTGTAAACACACGCTGCTCTTTTTTTACTGAGCCGTTTTATTTAGTAGTGCTGTCTTCGCCATCCCTTATCTTTACTGCATAGAACCTTAAGGCTAAGTCAGCACCTGGAACCTTTAAAACAAGTATTTTAATGGCATTCCACTTTAAATTCTATTGAGTGACACTAATCCGTGTCGTCTCTGGTTATATAAACTTTTTGTAAGTTAGTAAAAACTCATTTTGTTCCATTGCTTTTCTTTTTCTTTTTTTTAATTAAACTGTGAGTTTAGAGTAGTGGTTCCTAATCTTTCCCCCATTTACCAGCTTTTCCTTATGAATGGCAGGAGTCCTTTTTCTCTAAACAGTGCCTGAATTTCTCCTTCCCAGCTGTTATTCCGCAATTGTTATTCCTTAACTTGCTGGGTTGTTGTTTTTTCCCCCCACAACCAGTGTCTTTTTGCTTATTCCTGGGCAAGAAATTTCCTTCAGCCACACGGCTTATATCCCAGGCTCTGGGCAGCCTACTCTAAAATACACCTTTGAAAGAAGAAAGCCCGTCAGGTGTTGAGGTGGGCTGAAAAGCCTTCTTCAAGAAGTGTGCTTATTGGTGAAAATAAAACACAGGTATGGAAATTATATGCACCAGTGATTCTCAAACTTTAATGTGCATCTAAATCACCTAGAGAACTTGTCAGAACAGATTTCTGGGGCCCACCTCAGAGTGTCTGGTTTGGGAGGTCTAGGGCAAGGTCTGGAGCCAGAACTCGAGAACTTGTATTTTTTTGCGAGTTCCCAGGTGCTGCTGCTGCTGTGGGTCCTGGGACCAGAGTTTGAGAACTGACAACACCAACCTGTGGATGGTGATTACTTCCTGGGAGGGGGCAGTATAGGGCTGGTGGGGGGGGTCCACTGGGCTTCACCTATGTGTGTGGTCTTTCATATCTTTAAAAAAAAGTCTTTTAAAAATGTGATGCAGTGTTACCTGACAAAGCCCAGTGGATGTCCTATTTTTTAGTTTTCTCTGTGCTTGAAGCATTTCAGGAAAGAAAAAAGGCCCTGTTTGCTGTGTGGAGAATGGATTGGAAAAGAGAAAGTGGGAGATGGTGTAGGAAACAGTTGCAGAAGCCCAGGTAAGATGCTGGTGGCTTAGACCAGGGTGGGGGAGCAAGGAAGGGGAGAGGTGAACAGGTCGGAGAGACATTTGGGTGATAGAATGGACTGTATGCGGTGATTGGTTGGTTTGGCGGTTAGGGAAGGGAGGAATCAAGTCACCCGTTGTGTGGGTTGAGGGAGTGGGTGTGCTGTGTGCCTGTCACAGAGAGGGAACCCTGGCGAAGGGGCATGTTGTAGACAGGAGAGACACAGACAGCCTGGACGTGGAAGAGCCCGCTGAGTGAAGCACAGAGAGATCTGGGCCTCTGCAGAGACTTGGAAATCAGTATTTGCGTGGCTGTGAAGGCTGTGTTCGTGGGTGAGACCACCTAGGGGGAATGTGGCGGAAGGAAGCAGGGCCTGCAGCAGACCCAGAGGAGCATCCTCTCCTACGGCCAGCTACTGCCTCACCTGTTTTTGCATAGCCTCTGAGTTAAGTGCTTTTTTTTAACCTTTTAAAATATCGGGGGGAGGGGGGAAGTGGTTAAAAGAATAATTTTTCATGACACATGAAAACTATGAAATCCTAATTCAGTGCCTGTAAATAAAGTGTTTTTATATACAGCCATGCACATTTGTTTGTGTAGTGTTTGGGGCTGCTCTTGCATTCTGGTGACAGCATTGAGTAACTGTGACGGAGACAGCGCGTGACCTCTCCTCCCTTTGCACAGCTGCTCAGCACTCCACAGGGATTATCTCAGTTTTAGCTTCTGGCCTCTCAACCTGGAGAGTTACCATCTGGACCTTTATGGAAAAAGTTTGCTGGTCCCTGGACCTGATGACCAAGTGAGACATACTTGGTCAGCTTTAACTGCTGTGGAAGAGAGATGGCAATTGTTTTACTTGTTTTTTCAAGAGCAGCTTCTGAGGATCAGGACTAGTGGAAGGAGCTCAAGAGCCTGAGGGCTGAGTGGTAAAAGTTATTGTAGTTTCAGCTGAAGCCCTTGAAGATGACGGAATGGACTGGAGAGAAAGATGCAGGCCTGGAGTCTGTGTGAGAAAGGGGAGCAAGCAAGCGTCAGAATGTTGCTGGTTGCTGGGCAGAGCTGGGAAGGCCGAGGTGGTGGGGTGAGCAAATAGCATCGCTTCAAGAAGAAGAGGTTGTTGAGTGATGCTGGAGCCAGGGTTTCCTGGGCACCTCTTAGTGACAGCAGAGATAAGCAAAGCAGCCCTTTCTTCAAGTAAATAGGAAAAACACAGAACTATGGAAGAGGCCATTATTTCTAAAGTTCCCTGCTATGAGAGGAACAGTGTCACCCTCGACCTGTAGCTTCGCTGGCCTGGGTAACGGGAAGAATAGACTTGTCATTTACCGAGACTGCAAACACTGTGAGAACAGCGATTTGGGCGGGAAAGAGTAGGTGCTCCGTTTGGGGAGTATTTTTATCTTTTAAAGTTGGATATTCACATATCATAAAATTTGCTACTTTACCATGTACAACCAGTGATTTTTAGTATACTTACGACCATTACTGCAGATTCTTAAACACTTCATCCAGAAAGCAACCCTGGATCCACTAGCAGCCACTCCCCACGCCCGTTTCACCCAGCCCCTGGCAACTACCAATCTGCTTTCTGTCTCTGGGGATGCGCCTGCTTTATTCATTTCATACAGATGGAGTCAGATTGTACATGGCCTTTGGAGTATGGACAGGCGGGTTTTTTTTTCAGTCTTTAGCTAACACTGCTGTGAATATTCTTCTGCAAGTGTTCTGAATGTGTTTTCTTGGGTATATACCGAGCAGTGGATTTACTGGTTGATATGGCAACTTTTTATTTAACCTTTTAAGGACCTGCCAGACTGTTTTCCACAGTGGCTGCACCATCTTACATTCCCACCCACAGTGCATTAGGGTTCCTGTTCCTCTGCATCCTTGTCAACACTTGTTATTGTCTGACTTTGTTTATGGCCATCCTGTGGATGTGTGATGAGGTTTGTATTTCCCTGATGAATAATAGGATTGAGCATCCTTTGACCTACCTATTGGCCATGCGTATATCTACTTTGCAGAAATGTCTGTTCAGGTTCTTTGCCCATTTTAAAATTGAGTTACTGTATTTTTATGTTAAAGACAAATTTTTTGAGCTGCCCTTCAGATATCTAAATAGAGATTTTAAGGAAGCACATCTAGAGGTCTGAGAAGGCTGGAAATTTGGGAGCTGGCAACAGGTGGAGATGGGGGAGTCCTGAGTCCAGATGGATCACGCAGCCCTGTAGGCTGTGAGTGAAGAGGTCAAGTCCGAGCCTGGGGCACTCCAGCAGCCACAGTCAGAGACTGGGGTGGGGGGGGCTGGGCACCAGGGTGCGGTTCCCTGGGAACCAAGGAAAGAAAGCGATGGGAGGAGGAGGGAGCGATCAGCCATGCCAGGTGCTGCTGAGGGGTCAAGACCAGGACTGTGAATTGACTGTTGTGGAGGTCACCTCGACAGGGTCTGTGTGGGCAGAGTGGCAGTGATTTCAAGAGAAACGGGGCAGGTGGATATAGTGAGTGTAGGGAGTTTTTAAAGGAGTTTGCAAAAGGGAAGAGAGAAATAAGGCAATGAGTGGAGGGGAAGTAGGGTGACGGGAGGGTGTTTGAAATGGAGGGGAAGTTAGGGCACACTGGTCACGGTTCAGGAGAAGGGGGTGTCCTGCTGGGGTGGCACCAGGAGCGAGCAGGCAGGGAGGGGTCTGTATGGGCACGGGGCTGCAATGTCTGGCCTGTTTTGTTCAGAGTCACAGAAAAGACGGATGGGGAGCAGGAGCCTGCAGTGTGGTGTGGGGGCTCATGACAGTGCTCTCCGATTGCTTCTGTTTTCTCAGGGATGTAGGAAACAGGAGCATCAGCTGAGAGAGAAGGTGGGGTGGAGGTGATACAGTTTGAAGAGAGGGGGACCCAGGCCATGGGAAGGAACCTGCAAGTTTTATTGACCCACTGCACCGAGTGACCCTCACAGCGTTGGAACCTGGTGTCTTAGTCAGGGAACAGAGAGTTGTTACAGAATTAGGGGGGCAGGCGGCATTTAGGCAAAATCGAAACGATGCTTTATTTTGATGGGCTCAAAGGCAAGCAGCGCTGTCTGTAAAGAGGTCAAGATCTGGTCTGCATCGCAAACGGACCCCAGGGCCTGGATTCCTGGGAGACTGCAGAGTCACGTGGTTGTTCAGCATCGTCTCCAGACAGGCCGATGGGGCTTCACGACTGCAGCCGCTGAGCCGTCCTGGGAATGAAGAGCCGGAGGGACACCCAGACACAGGGAGGGCCCCAGGAGGAGGCGAACCATTTCTGCTATTGCCATTTGTCTGTGTGAAGTTTCAATTTTTATTTAACGAACCCTTTTGGCACTTTGTGGCAGAGTACTTTCTAACCAGTGCCTGGGGCCATCCCGAATACTGACTGACCCAGGTGTCTGGATGGAGACTTGAACCGGCAGAAGGAAGACGCACCTAGGAGGTAACCCTTCATGTCACATGCATCTCAGAACCAAGAAGTGCAGGGTCAGTCCTGTCACTGCTGTCCCCACGCCTCTCAGTGCTTATCTTCAGCGGGCACACACTAACCGGTATGGCCGTATCCCTCGCCAAAGTACTGACACAGTTCCATTCTGGTCCATAATAGCCTCTGCTTCAAGCACCCTGAGAGTCAGGCACCCGGTGTCCAGGGTCCTTCCCGAGCCCTCTCCCCTCCCTCCCCATCCAGCAACTACAGCTGTGGTGCCTACAGCTTCACCACTATCCGCACCCCGGCTCCAGTGCTGCAGCCTGCGCCGTGGGTTTGGTGAGTAACCGCGCCTTCGGTGGTCACCTAGTGTGCGGTCCATCTCTGCCTCACCCTCTCCCCACTCTCGCCACCACGGTTCTGGCTCACACGCTCATCAGCTCTTATCCCGGGTGGTTGCCAGGGCCTCGTAAGCAGCCTCCCAGGCTCAGCCCCTTCCACCCCTGCTGAAGAGTAGCCTTTGCTGCTTAACAACATGGAGGAGCTTTTGCGTACCTTCCAAGGAACATCCCAGTCCCTTAGGTGGGTTCGAGAGTGTCCCAGCCCCCGCCCACCACCCTAGCAAATCTCCTGCTGCTCTCCTTTGTCTACCTTCTGTCCCGGCCCCACTGGGCTGACATCCACACTTTCACTTTGCTCACTCTTCATCGACTGTGTCCTCAGTGCAAGCACTGTGGGAGAGTGCGAGACAGTCAGACACACGCCCACACCTCCCCTCTAACGGAATCTAAAGGAGATGAACCACGCGGACCACGGCGTGCAACAAAAAATTCTGATTCCGAGAGCAGCTGACACTGAGCATTTAGTGCGAGCCCAGTACTCAGTGCCTTCTCTCACCCTCACGCTGACGCGGAGGTGCAGGGTCCTTGTGAATAAGAGGCATAGAGGGTGTGTCACCTGCAACCCCTCATCGTCCAAACACCTTAATGGAGATAAAAAACGACTGTTACTACTTGTTGCATTTTGTGTTGTAGGAAGTGGCAGAGGATACCAACATGGAGAAGAAGCCCCAGGATGGCAGGAAAGGCGCCCCCCACAGAGAACTGCCCCCCATCGTGGGGCTATTGCTGGCCATGGCCCTCATGAACCTGCTGCTCTACCTCTGCCTCGACTGGCTCTTCATTTCCCCTCGGCGCGCCGCCCCGGGCCCCGGTCACTGTCCCTACGGCTCCTTCAGAATGGGACAGATGAAAACCTGCTCCCCGTGGCTGTCCTGCCAGGAGCTGAGGACAGAAGTGAGGCAGCTGAAGCGCGTTGGGGAGGGAGCTGTGAAGAGGGTGAGTGCCTGCTTGGCTTCTGTGCTGCCGCCCCCCCCTCGAGGGGTGGCCCTGGGGAAGGCAGCCTGGCATTAGGTGTTAAAAGCCATCAAAGTGTTTGTACCCTTGTGCCCAGCAGTGTCACATCTGGGACTTTACCTGATAAAATAATCCAGTGGAAGGAAAAAGTTAAATGCTTAAACAGTTACTTTGCCTTGTTTTTTGTAGTAATAGCAAACTGGAAATAATAACTATAAGGGAACAGTTAATTAAATTGTGGTGCAACCACTTGATGGAATATTCTGTAACCGTTAAGTGTAGTTAGGAACCTAGGCAGCAATATGAAAAAATTTCATGATGATAAGTGAAAAAAACAAAATATGAAATGGTTGAACATACTGTTTCCAACTGCAAAATTAGCATTTATGTAGAAAATATAAAAATGGTAGAGATTATGCTATAGTGAAGGAGGGTTATCAGCAATTTTTTCATTCTTACTATTCAAACTCTGTGATGATATATTGGTGTTTAAGTTTTTAATTTTAATAAGAGAAACCAAAGGGGTGAATTCACTTCTCAGACAGAAGCCTCAGGAGCCCCCGTCTCATCGGCTGGGGGTGTGCTGCAGTCCGGTGGCCGTCATTTCTGTGGTAACCGAGGCTTACTGATAGGCCGAGAGCGACTGTGGAGCCAGTGCAGGGACGTGGGAGAGAGACAGCTCCTTGGTGAGGCTGCACTAAATGACCGATAGAGAAGGAGGGGCAGGAAATGCAGCCGTGAGCCTGCAGTGCGATAAAGTGCTGGTCCTTATTTTGGGAGACCGGGGAGCCGTGACTGCTGGCTGATTCCAGGTTTGCGGAAAGGAGGAAGTCTGACAGGGAGAAGGGACAAGCGTTTATATAAAGTAAAACCGTAAAACAAGGCAACTGGTTCCTGTGAAGATTCGCTCATTCATCTTTATGTGTTAGGGGTGTGACGGCAAACGAAACAAAGGCCCTTGGAGCTTGCCTTCTAGTTGGGGGTCAGACAGTCAAGACAACAAGAACAGAACGTCCTGAAGTATGTCCGTGACACGTGCTGTGAAGACACAGCAGAGCTAATGGCAGGCTTGTTGCTCTAGGTGGCCAGAACCATCTGAGAGCAAGCCGTGTGGACATTTGAGCAAAAAGATGTTCCAGTAGGAAAGACGGGGGCCAGCAGAGGCCCCAGGATGAACTTGCTTTGTTGTCCGGGGACCAGGAAGGACTGGCGTGCCCAGAGGGCGGGGTGAGGAGGAGAGGTAGCAGCTGTGTCCAGAAGGACCCGAAGTGCCTGATGATTTCGTTACGTAAGTTATTATGGAATAGAAACCACCCAGAGGAAATCTCCTCATCTTCCTCTTGGTGGACCTTGAATCTTCCAGCTCAGGTGTGGTCCCTGACTCCTCACAACTCCCCTCACTTCAGCTTTTCCCAGTTTCATCACCAGTGTTTCCCACTCCAACGAATGTTCCTACTGGCACACAAACACACACTCTTTTAAAAAAGAGCATCCTGGCCCTGGCTGGTGTGGCTCAGTTGGTTGGGTGTTATCCCACAAACTGAGAGGTTCGGGTTTGCTTCCCAGTCACAGCATATGCCTGGGTTGCGGGTTTGGTCCCCAGGCAGGGAGCCTGCAAGAGGCAACCTTTTGATGTTTCTCTCTTTTTTTCTTGCTCCTGTGCCCTCTCTCTGGAATCAAAAAAAAAAAAAAAATTTAAGAGTGAAAAATTTAAGCCATAAAGTGAGAAAAAATATTAAAAAATAAAATTAAAAAAAGAATATCCTCTTCTATTGATTCCCTCTCCTTCTGTAGTAAAACCGCCAAGCGCAGTCTCTCCTCCTCCTCCCATTCATTCATCTGTCCTCTTCCTTGTGGCTTCCAAACTCCGCCACTGCTATTATGCAGATGCCTGCAGATTTCAGGTTGGACGTTTCTGTCTTCCTCTTGTTCCTTCTCACAGCCCTCCATGCAGCTGATTCCTCTCTCTTTGCAACCCTGGCTCTTCCAGCTGCCGCCTGTTTTTTGTGTTCCTCCTCCCTCACTGGCCACTCCCGATTACTCTCCTTTCTTGCTTCTGTGCCCCATCTCGCCACTGAATCAGCAGTGTTCAATCAGAGGCCATTCTGCTCTTGGGGGACATTTAGCAATGAGTAGAGACACGCTTGAGGTTGTCACACTGACGAGCAGAGGAGGTGCCATGGCCCCCAGTGGGGAGAAGCCCGGGATGCTGCTCCGCACCCTGCAGGGCACGGCCAGCCCTCGCCCTCCACGCCTAACGCCCGGCAGTAGTGCTGAGGTCGGGGACCTTATTCCTGTTGCTTCCTTCCTGGATCCTCTTCTTTTGTCTTCCCTAGATACACTGTTAGGTGATTTAATCTGGTTCCATTGCTTTAAATACATTGTACATGCTGGTGACTCCCAGATTTACATCTCTACCCCATACCGCTCCGCTGAGCCACGGATTTATTGGTTTATTATCCAGCGATGATTCCACACCTCTACTTAGAGGTCTCTAGAGCATCTAAGTACATCCCATTAGGAACTCTTAATTCCCTGCTCTGAAACCTGTCCTTTGCTCACCGAGCTGCTCGAGCCAAAACCTGGGAGCCATCCTGAGTCCTCTACCCACTTCCCCTTAACCAAGCCAAGAGAGGTTCCGTCGGTCATATTTCGAACACACGTCCCAAACTTGTTCGACAACCTGTGTGCCCTGACCCATGTTCATCAAGGGCGCTGTTCGCTCCCACCCTGGAACAGGCCTCTCTACCTTGCCCTTCACCCTGCACCAGGCGGAGGCACTTCTAGACACAACTCACATCATGCCGCTCTCTTCCTTCAGACCCCTCGGTGGCTTCCCACTGTGCGTAGGAAAAAAAACCCCCAAACCTCCTACCAGGATCTGGGCCCTGCTGCCTCCTGAACTCAGCCCAGACACCCTCACTCCCTACCCTGCGCTCTCCCTGCCCTCTCGCTCCTCAATCACACAGCCCTTTCTCAACGTAAGGCCTGCACAGTCGCTCCTTTCTGCCTGGATCTCTCTTCCTCCACCCCTGACGCGGCCAGCTCCTCATCATCCAGGTCTAAGAGGCTTTCCCCGACCCCCCCCCCATCTAAACCCCCTCCTCATGAACTTCTCATCTGTCTGCGCTGCTTTGTCTCACAGTGTAAGTTCCCCGAGGGCTCACAGGGCGTGTCCTCCACAGCTAGCCCAGTGTCTGCTTCAGAAAACACATGTACTTGTCTCTCTATATTTTGTTATATTTTTTAGTCCTTTCTTTATTTTTATTTTTTTAATTAGTGTTTTTTCACAGTATACATTTTAGGGGCTTGCAGTCAAAGGCTCATTTATTGAATTCTCAGAAACTAAAATAACCGGCTTAGCTTTCATGGCTTCCTCGGTGCATAAATGCCCTGCCAGCACCTTCTCTCCCCAGTGTGTGTATTTGGGTTTGGGTTTGGGACTGCCAGGGCACGTGCCCTTGGCCTGCAGCAGTGCCGTCAATTGGTGCATGAATTATATATTTTGAAGAACTGTCCATTTCTCAGTCTCCTTTGCAGGATCCACCTCCTCACCCCACTTAACCTTCGACCTTCTTCTGTGCTCGCCCTCTGGATGGCCCTATCCAACCGCAGGCTTTCATCTGCAGCTGAGACCTCTCTCCTGGGCCGTCTAGACTTTCCTGTCCAGCTGCCCACCGCATGTCTCCACTTGGATGCCAGAAAGGCCTCTCAAACTGAGTGTGCCCCAGATCGTCCCCCCAGACAGCTCTTCCTTCATTCTCCCATCGCAGTGATGGAGGGCTCCTTCTGTTCAGCTGCTGGGGCCACCGGCCTGGGAGATGTCCTCGACTCCTTCTTCTCTCACATCCACCTCCAGTCTTTTAGCGAATTGTCCTGTCTGTGTACTCAGAAGAGATTGTAGGGATTTGACCACACTTTAGACTTCTTGTATCCCTTCCTCCCCATCCGTGCCACCATCATCTTGTGCAGTGACCTCCAAGTGGTCTCTGCTTCCACCCTCATCCTCCTTCCTTCCCCTTCAGTCTCTTCTTAACACAGCAGTGAGAATGCTGCTCTTAGCTGATACGTCAGCCAGTGTCCCTCCTCTGCTCGGATCCTCCGGTGGCTCCTGTCTCAGTCTGGGTGAAGGCCAGAGTCCCTTCAGCAACTGAAAGGCCGCACAAGGTCTGCGCCCCTCACCAGCCCCTGTTCTGTTCCCTTGCTCATTGCACTGCAGCTCAGCAGCCCTGGCCTTGCTGATTGGCAGCCTCTGGGTGCACTCTCTCCACAGCCTTTGCCCTGGCTGTTCTTTCTGCCTGGCATGTGGGTCCCCCTGAGATTTTATGGCTCCTTCCTCTCCCTCCTTCAGCTTCTTGCTCAGCCGTCACCTTAGCGAGAGCTTCTCTGACACTATTTAAAATTGTGAACCTTCCCAGTTTTTCTCCAAAGCACATTTTACCTTCCAGTATACTTCATACGTTTCCTGTTTATTTTTCCTGCTGTCTGCCTCCTGCACCAGAATGTAAATTACATAAGAGCAGGGATTTATTTCAGTTTTTTGATTGACACAAAAACAGTTGGCCCTTGAACAATGCAGGGTTGACCCTTGAACTGCATGGGTTTGCTTACATACAGACTTCTTTCAGTTAATCCACACTGTTCAATTGGCCTCAGTTTAAATTCAAGTTGTTGTCAGGTCCATTGGCAGTTGGGAACCTGTGTATGTGGAAGGTCAACCCAAGTACATGTAGGTTTTCGACTTCACAGGTGGTTGGCAGTTCTAATCCCTGCATTGTTCAACATCAGCTGTACTTGTTAAATGAAAGACAGATCTGACTACATAACATTACATTCTTTGTATTACCAAAGACCATATAAACTAAGTGGATTATTTTCTAAAATTTGTCCTATACATTTATAATCAAGGATCACCTGGATAATATGTAAAGAGCTCCTAGAAATTAATAAGCACAAAGCAAACAACCATATAGAAAATTGGATAAAGGACAATGAACATCTTTTCCACAGAAGACATAACAAAATGCCAATTAAGATGAAAAGCACTGTTTCAGTAACCAGGGAAGTCGAAATTGGAACAGGAAGTGTTTTTGATCCCTCAGATTGGCACAAATCTCGAAGATCGATAACATCTGGCAGATTAGGCCTGTAGAAAATAAGACTCTGCACACGACTGGCGAGCGCACTGGCACAGACTGTGGAGGGAGGGACTGAGGGCTGCACCCGCTCCCTCCCCATCCAGGAGGCTGCTGGCCACCCAGCTTATAACGCTCCGTGCAGATGTGCGCAGAAGTGTAGATATAAGGCTATTCATGGTAACGCTGTTGTTAAGAAAAAAGGGAAGCAATTTTTTTTAAAGATTTTATTTATTTATTTTTAGAGAGGGAAGGGAAGGAGAAAGAGGGAGAGAGAGAAACATCAATGTGTGGTTGCTGGGGGTCATGGCCTGCAACCCAGGCATGTACCCTGACTGGGAATCAAACCTGCGACACTTTGGTTCGCAGCCCGCGCCCAATCCACTGAGCTACGACGCCAGCGAGGGCAAAGGGAAGCAATTTAAATGTCTATCAGGTCTTTAGAAATAGATCACAGAAGATGGTGTTACAGGTCCATACAAAATCACAGACTAGGTGGGAAAGGGGACCCAGTCCATTACCTGGGTTTTTCTATCAATGAATTGCCCTGTGCAGATCCAAAAGAAATCTAAGTCCTCTAGCCAACCTCCATTTCATATAATGTTTCTGAGTTCTTTTTTTAAAACTGTTTTAAAACATAAAAGTAATATATATTCATTCTGGAACAGATGGACAATAACCAAAAGGTGTAAGGGACAATAATCACCCATAGTCATACTGTAAAACTGAGAGCTGAAACACGTCTATTGCCTTCTATTTCTATGTGATTTTATATCCTTTTTCATTTGCAGCATAATTTTATCTGGGAAAACTCTACCTATATACACATTTTGCTGATCCTACTATAACTGAACTACTCCCCAGTCTTTGCTGGATGGGTAGATTCCAGTTCATGGTTTTATAAATAATGCCAGATTTTTATTCCTAGAGCTTTTCTTTAATTTACTTTTTAAAGATTTTATTTATTTATTTTTAGAGAGAGAAGGGAAGGGAGGTAGAAAGAGAGGGAGAGGAATACTGATGTGTGAGAGAAACATCTGTTGGTTGCCTCCTGCACGCTCCCAAAAGGGAGCCTGGCCCACAACCCAGGCATGTGCCCTGACCGGGAATAGAACCGGTGACCTTTCGGTTTGCAGGATGATGTACAACCCACTGAACCACACTAGTGAGGGCTCCTAGGCATTTTTAGATAGGTTATAGACTTAGATGTTAAAAGCTCTTGATAAATGATGTCCCAGATTGCCTTTTACTTTAACTATGAAGAGGCAGAAGCCCAGAGAGACACAGCCCACTGGTGGCAGAAGCCTGGAGCAGCGATCTGACCTTCAAGCCTGTTTTCTGCCTCTCTTTTGGGGATGTAAGCAGATGATCAGAGGTTCTGAATTGCAGTGCTTCCTGTGAGCCTCTGGAGCTAAGAACGATTGAGAACCCCAGGCAGTGCCACACAGTTTCCTGGATGCTGTGTGCCAGGATGTGCGTGGCGTTTCACCTCCTGCTTTTACAGCTGAAGTCACACTAACCCACAGTGCCCTGTAAAAATGCTTACTTTACATAGGACTATTCTTGTGGTTTGCTGTGCTACCTTTTAAAATTAATGAGTAGTCTTGTTACGTGGGATGGGCTGGCTGGGCTGGACCCCCCACACAGGGTTTTCTGGTCTTCTCTCCTCTCCCACCCTCTCCCACTTTATGCTGCAGTATTTGGGAACCAGCAGTCAGCCTGCCACTCCGTGCCATTACACAGTCAGTCCCCTCTCCTGGGGATGTGCTCCCCATGCTCCACATCACCCTGCAAGCCCGGATCATCCTCAGAGCAATTCACAGGAGCCTGCTGGCACCCTCTCCCAACGGCCCCTGGCACCCTGACCAGAGTCCGCCCCTCCCACCTTCTCCCTTCCTGGGCCTTGCTGATATATGGCACTTGCCTCGCTGGGTATCTTGTGTTTGCTCGTAAGTGAATCTTTGTCACTAGACTAAGAGCAGCCCTAGGGCTGGGTCTATGTCTCATTAATTTCTGTATGCTCTGCACCAGATCCAGCACTTAAAAGATGTGGAGTTGTTTCCTGGCGCCTTAAGACAGGTGATGTTCTTTGGCTCTGTTTCAGGTCTTTCTGTCGGAGTGGAAGGAACGCAAAGTCGCCCTCTCACGGCTCACTGGTCTGGAGATGAAGGATGATTTCCTCCACGGACTGCAGATGCTGAAGTCTCTGCAGAGTGAACATGTTGTCACGCTGCTCGGCTTCTGCGAGGATGACAACACCATTCTTACTGAGTATCACCCCTTAGGGTCCTTGAGCAGCCTGGAAGAAACATTAAACCTTTCCAGGTACCAACATGTAAACACCTGGCAGCAGAGGCTGCAGCTGGCCATGGATTATGTTAGCATCATCAACTACCTGCACCACAGCCCCCTGGGCACACTGGTCATGTGTGACTCCAACGACCTGCCCAAGACGCTGTCCCAGTACCTGCTGACCAGTAACTTCAGCATCGTGGTGAACGACCTGGACGCCTTGCCCCTGGTGAACCGCAGCGCCGGGACGTTTGTGAAGTGCGGCCACAGGGAGCTTCATGGGGATTTCGTGGCTCCAGAGCAGCTGTGGCCCTATGGAGAGGACACGCCTTTTCAGGACCATCTCATGCCCTCATATGACGAGAAGACTGACATCTGGAAGATTCCAGATGTCTCCAGTTTCCTTTTGGGGCAGGTCGAGGGGAGTGATATGGTCCGATTCCATCTGTTCGATATTCACAAGGCCTGTAAGAGCCAGGCTCCTGCAGAGAGACCCACGGCTCAGGACGTCCTGGATACTTACCGGAAGGTGATGAATTCACTCAGAGATACGGTGATGTCTCAGACAAGAGAAATGCTCTAAAAACTAGTGCAGTCAGGGAAGGGATTTAAGGGACACGTGGAAGAGTGACACAGTTCTGCTCTGACGGTGAGCTCGCTGCTCCGTGGCTCTTCCTCTGCACACCCCCCCACCCGCCCAGCCACCTGGGCGGCAGTTGCTAAGCAAGAGCAAAGCAGGCTTAAGTCTGGTTTTACTTCTAAAAATAATCCCTCCCAGGTGAAGATGCAGAGAAGCAGTGAATTTTAACTCTATCTGAAGGAAGTAACAAAAACGTAGCTACAAAGAGGCTTCCCCTATCCTAAGTAATTGAGTTTGTAAGCTTGTAAGAAAGGTAGATAGAGAAGATTTTTAAATGGCAATATATGAAAGAAACATAGCTCTGGCCAGGTAGCTCACTTGGTTAGAACACTGATCCTGATATGCCAAGGTTGTGGGTTCAATCCCAGTCAGGGCACATATAAGACTCAAGCAGTGAATGCGTAAATAAATGGAACAACAAATTGATGTTTCTCTCTCTCTCTTTCAAATCAATAAACAAAAATTAAAAAAAAACATGGAGTAGTTCTCCAAAGAATTTTTTTCCTCGTTTTTTTTAGATGATAATCAACATCCCGTGTCATGGGAGTATTTCTGGTCTGTTTCACTGGCTGCGGGTGGGGCCATCTTTACTGTTGTGCCCTGCTGAAGGATTGAACTGTTGACCCTCCTGTGCCATCCTCCTTCCTAGGAGCTAAAGGAGAACCATTAGAGCATGCTCTTTAAAATTGTGAATGGATAAGGAATATTTAAAACAGCAAGTATGAGGGATATATGCGTCACTGCCTTGGTTGATACTTGTGTGAAATGCCTATTTACCTTCCTGCTGGGTTTTGTGTGTCTGAAATTAATTTTTGTGAACATTTTACATCAGCACTGCCACTTACTACTGCGAAGTGTCAAACCTGCCCGAGTTGCATGATTAAATCTTTCCAAAAGCTCTTTCCTTGCTCACTCACCCTCACTGGCAGAAGATGATGGGTTTGGTGCACACTAATCATTCCTGGTAAGGTAGCTAAAGCTGACATGGGGGCAGGATCGCTGGAATCACGGGGACAGCACACCCAGGCAGTAGGATAGGGCAGCGTTATCGGTCTTGTCCTCTACTCACAGCCCTTGGTGGATTGGGCCCTCTGGGTGATGAGAGAATATGCTTGACACAGTATTGTTTTAACTCCTGCTTTTCGTTATAAAAACTCCACCACAGCCACTGGGATGGCTGTAATCAAGCGGACGGACAGTAACAAGTGTTGGTGAGGATGTGGAGAACTGGAACCCTTGCATTGCTTGTGGGAAGGTGAAATGGTGCAGCTGCTTTAATAATCTGGTGTTCCCCAGAAAGTTAGAAATGGAGCCACCATGACCCGCAATTCCACTCCCAAGAATTCACCCAGGAGAACTGAAAACAAGTCCAGAGTAAGGACATCTCACATTCAACATTTCCCAAATATCTTCTCTGCCCCAGATTTGCTTTTGTGCTTCATACATCTGTAAATGGCACACCATTCACCTGATTTTCCAAGGCAAAAACCTGGTTTATACAAAATAAACTGCAGCCATTTCAAGCGAACACTTCAATGCACTTCAGTAAACTCCCATACTCACGCCACCACCCTACAGACGAAACACGAAACGTTCTGTCTGCTGGAACTTCTGAGTCCCATCCTGCCCATCCTTTCCCCACTGCTGACCTAAAGAGGAGAATTTTTTACCCAGAATTTCATGTAATTGGAACCATACAGCATGGTATAAACCTTGTTGTGCCTTTTTTCATTCACTGTAATTTTTTTAACTGTTTATGCTATTATAAGTGTCCCATTTAACCCTTCGCCCCCCTCCACCCAGTCTGCCCCCCTTCCAATCACTCTAATGCTTTCAGATCCACCCATGTTGTTGTTTATATCAGTAATTTATAGCTTTTCATTGGTGAGTAATATTCCATTGTGTGTGTGTGTGTATATATATATGTACCACCCAGCCACCCGCTGATGGACATGGGGTTGTTCCCAGTTTGGAACTATTATGAATAAAACTGCTGTTAACATTTAAATAAAGTCTTTTGTCTTGGGTAAATACTTAGGAGTGTCCCAGTGATCACCTGTAAGAGTATGTTTATAATAAACTTCTAAACTGTTTTCCAAAGCATCCAGCAACACATAAGAGTTTCATTTGCTGCACATGATGTAGCCAACACTTGTTACTATAAGCCCATTTAATTTTAGCTCTTCTAGTGGGTGTGTAGTGGCATCTCATTGTAGTTTTATTTTCCTTTTTCCCCAGAGATAAATGATGCTGAGAACCTTTTCATGTTTATTGGACATTCACGTATCTTCTCTGGTGAAGAGTCCAACTATTTTGCCTATTTTAAAATAATTTGCTTATTTTTAAATTGTAAGAGTTCATTATTTAACCTGGAATTAAGTCTGTTACCAGATTTATCTTTTGCAATTTTTTTCTTATAGCCAGAGGCTTGCCTTATCATTTTCTTACCAGTGTGTTTGTTTATTTTTAAATGGTTATATACTGTTTAAGAAAGCTTTACCTCACCCAAGGTCATGAAGATTTTCTCCCCTATTTTCTTTCAGAAGTTATTTTATAGTTTTAGCTTTTACATTTAGGTCTATAATACATTTCTAGTTCAACTTTGTGTATGGTGTGAGGCCAGGGTTAACATTCACTTTTTTCCCATATGGATGTCCAATTGTTCTAGCATCATTTATTGAAAAGATTATTCTTTCCCCCATCAAATTGCTTTGGCAACTTGGTGAAAAACCAGTTATGTGGGTTTACTTTTAGGCTCTCTTACTTTATTGATCTATATTGCTCCTCTTATACCAATAACACACTATCTAAATTACTATAGCTTTACAGTAAATCTTGGACTCAGGTAGGGAAAGACCTATAGCTTTGTTGTTCTTTCTCAAAATCATTTCACATTTCCACATAAATTCTAGAATCACTTGCCAATTTCTATACACACAAACACACATACCCACAACAAATGACCTGCTGGAACTTTGATTTGGATTGCACTCAGTCTATATAGATCAGTTTGTGGGAAACCAGCATCTTAACTAACAGTAATGGTCTTCTAATCTATGAACACGGTAGATCTCTGCAACAATTTAGGTCTCCTTTAATTTCTCTCGATGTTTTTAGGGTTCAGGTCTTATACCTATTTTGTTAAATTTATTTATGTATTAATTTAAAAAATTCTATCGTTGCCTTGGTTGGTGTGACTCAGTTGGTTGAAGCATCGTCCCTTAAACTGAAAGGCTGCCGGTTTGATCCCTGGTCAGGAGCGTCCCTGGGTTGCAGGTTTGGTCCCTGGTCCCGCACGTATGGAGGCAACCAACTGAAGTTTCTCTTATGCAGATGTTTCTCTTTCTAAAAGCAGTGAAAAAATGCCCTCAGGATGAGGGTAAAAAAGAAATTCTATTGTAAAAGCTATTTTTAAAAAGTCAAGTTCCAAGTTTGTTTATATCTAGGGTATGAAAATACAATTGATTTTTGTATATTGACTTTGAATTCTGTGACCTTACTAAATTCACTTACAAGTTCTGGTACTTTTGGAAGGTAGGGGGAGATTCCTCAACATTTTCTGCACATTCTTTCATGCCATGCTTGAATAAAGCCAGTTTGTATGGTTCCCCCCCACCACCCTTTTTCTTGCCTTTTTGCACTGCCTAGGGCCTCCAAGACAATGCTGAGTAGAAGCGGTAAGGGTGGATATCCTTGCCTTGTTCCTGATGCAAGGGGGAAAACAGTCTTTCAAGTATCATGTTAGCTATTAAGTTTAGTGTTTGTCTTCCCTTACATGTCTTTACACTTTTACTACATATGCATATACCCCCAAACAACATATAGTAGTATTTTTCTTGGCTTTACACTTTACACGTAAGTTATTACGGAGGCATTTCTGCAACTTGCATTTTTCCCTCTGTCCTGAGTTTCATCCGTTTCGATACATGTTACTCTAGATCATTACTACTGCTTATACATTATACCGCAATTTATCCACTTTCTCTACTGGTGGACATTCAGATTGTTTGCAGGGTTTTGCAGTTACAAACCATTCTGCTACAACCATTATTATACACGCCCCTTTATACATATGATAGTTTCTCCTACCATATAGCTGGGAGTGCAACTGCGGGGTCATGGTGCCTGCTCGCCTTGAGCTTTATCAGAGACTGGTAACGCTCTTCAAAGTGGTGGTACCACATGATGGCTTTTAAGTCTCATCTTGCTCTCCGGATAGTGACCGTCTTGGGATGGGGCTCTGCCTGTCGTACTCAGCTTGACATTTCCAGAACAGTGGACAGAGGACACTAACACCCATTTTTCTGTATAGTGAACGGCATACAAAATTTATAGGAATTCAGCAGAAAGATGCTCAGGGTAGTGATCAGAGACGGGAGCAGTGGCTTGTGGCCCGCGGAAAGCCTCTCCTGGACGTTTCCCAGAGGACAAAGAGCACTGTGCAGCGGGGAGGAAATCTTGGCCTTCAGTAAGCTTCCCCGAGCCTTGGGCGGAGAGCGGTCCGGCCCCTCGGACTTTCCCGCACCAGCCGGCACCGCCCATTCCCCCGCCCGCCCCCCCCCCGCCCCCCCGCGGGTGACTCAGGCGGCGGTGACGGCGTTCGACAGCGAGGCAATGACGGGCGCGCGGCCGTGCGCGGCGAGGAAACGCAGAGCTCGGGAGCGCGGCGGCGGCGTCGGAGGAGGAGGAGAAGGAGGAGCGGTGCCCCAGGCTGCCCCCAGGCGGGAGCAGCGGCCGGTGGAGGCGACGGCGGGCAGCATGAACTGGGCGCGGGCCTCGGGCCGGACTCTGGCCGTGCTGTTGCTGGTCGCGTCGGCGTTGAGCGCCACGCTGCTGGCCCCCGGCGGCTCCGTGGAGCGCGGCCCCGAGCCCGCACCGCCGCGAGGTGAGTGCGTGCCGAGGCCCCGGCCGGGGCGGCTCGGCGGACCCCGCGCCCCCTCCTGCTGCTGAGCCCGCTGGGCGACGCGACGCCCCTCGGGGCCTGTGACGCTCCACACGCGGGCTCTCGGAACAGCAGTTCCCCGGAACTGGAGTTTTTGTTTACACCACGCAGTGTGACCATGCAAGAACCAGGAGTCCTGCGCGCTAGCACGTTAGGCTGCTGTGGCTGGCCACGGTTCGGGCTGGGGGCAACATCCGAAATGCATCAACCCGAGGCCGAAAGAGCGGGGAGAGTGGGGCGGGAGCGGAGCGCGGGTCCTTCGGATGGCCGCGGGGCAAAGAAGCCCCTCGCCCGTCCGCCCCGAGACCGCGGGGCACCCAGCAACTAGCACTCCTCTGATCCGGAGTCCAGTCCCTCCCCAGTGTAAAGCTAGATGAGAGGTGGACTGGTCAAGAGGGGTTTACCCAACTCGCGACGCTCCTCCAGCGCACTTTGTGACAGTTCTTCCGCGCAAATGAAGCCCCTTCCCCAGAGGACAGAGGATTTAGCGGTTGGCCGAGTGCGGGGCGGGAAAGCAGATGCTCGGGCGCCGCCCTGCCCCGTGGCTAGAATGGTGGGACTCGAGTGTGTGTCAGCGGGAGTCGAACTGGATCCCAAAAGACCTCGCTAGGCACAGGGATTACACCCTGGAGTGACGGGCAGCGCGGGGAGGGCGGTGATTGCAGGAGTTGGTAGTTACACTACCAGTCAAGTCTCCAGCGAACCTTCTCCCCACTCTCCCCGCCCCCCGCTCCCGCAGCCTCCCTCGGGGGGGCTTTTACTTCCGAGGTGACATGAGGAACAGTCGAGGTTGTGGTCTGCCCGCGGCGGCACCCTGCGGTTTGTGGGGACGCCACTGAGCGAGCTTCGCGGTTCGCACGGTGGAGGGGCTTGGCGGGGTTGATTTTGCCTGGATGGGGAGTGATTCCAATGTGCGGCCGAGAGAGGCAGTACGCTCATCTATTTCCCCTAACTTCTCTCGTCTCCGAACTCACCAGGGGAAATGTGAAAAAATGCAAATTCCAGAGCCCTTCTCTAGACTTCTGGAACGAGGGTCCCAAGGCGCTCTTCTGGCGATGCTTCCGTCAGGGTTTGTGAGATCAGCCAACTGTAGCAAACCCTGAGCAGGTCAGCGTTTGGGGAGGGTCAGGCTATCCACTGGAGGGGTGAGTCACCCACCTCTCTTCTCCCTCCTGTCATCCCCTCTTCTGTATCAGAACTTGGGGTTTTGGGGTCAGGGTGAAGTTCAGATTGTCGCTCCTCCCCAGTCAGAATCTTGTTGGGTATGGCAGAATAAATTTTGAGAAAGCATCTTAGCTGATTACATTTTGTATGCTGCCACCCCCACCCTCGGGCTCATCCCTTCTCTCCTCTCCTTTGATAATTTGAGGAAACAGAGCCTGAGAGGTAACAGAATGTGTCCAGTCACAGTTTGTCAGGGACAGATTCGTACAATGCTCTTTTTTGTATTTTAGCACCGATTCATAACCATAATTATTTTAGGAAGAAAAGGTAGTTTGTCAATAGTAATTGTGTGTAGTGGGGGAGATCATAGCATTCTTCTTTTTTTTTTAAGATTTTATTTATTTATTTTTTTAGAGAGGGAAGGGAAGGAGAGAGAGAGAGAGAGAGAGGGAGAGGGAGAGAGAGGGAGAGAGAGAAACATCAATGTGCGGTTGCTGGGGGTTATGGCCTGCAACCCAGGCATGTACCCTGGCTGGGAATCGAACCTGCGACACTTTGGTTCGCAGGCTGCGCTCAATCCACTGAGCTACGCCAGCTAGGGCTTGATCATAGCATTCTTAATTGATGCACCCCAGAACCTTCACCAAGCTGTGTGGAGAGGACACCCAGACTCTCACTACTACCTGGAGCGCAGGTTTGGGCTGAACAACTGCCTACAAAGAATTCCATCTTCATATATGATCTGAGGACTCACGTTTACTTCAAAAGAGAAAAAAAATTGAATACAATATGTCCTTTAAAATATGCCCAGGAAAGACACTTCTGAGCAGAGATGTAGCACGAGAAGTTAAATATTTGGAAATGGAATAGAAGTCGAATATACAAACAGCACGGTTACCCAGGACTATTGAGAGGTGACTTTATTTGGTTTATTTCATCACCAAAGCATGTAGACAGGAAGAAGAGCAGGGGGTTATTCTTTTGTGGAAATGCTCCTTGAGTGTTAAGCTTGGTATTTCTAAAGTCAGCTGTGTCTGAACTTGGCAGCCTTTTCTTGAAACTGAGCATCAGGTTCAATTCCAGTGTCATTGGATAGCTTAGGAATTGCGTCCCTTGTGTGTTTGAGTAATACAGACTCATTGGCTTAAAAAGAAAACTATGCTCACATAATGATCAAAAGTACAAAGGTGTCAAAATCCCCTGGCTTTGCACTCACAACCTCTCTAGCTGTTGTTTTCATCCTTGGCTGCATAATAGAATTATTGATACTTGAGGAGTTTTTGTTGTTACTTTGGGAAGGGAGTTTTAAAAATCTTGCTGATTGTGTGCAGATTCTGATTCGGTTGGTCTGAAGTGGGGCTTTAGTTTGTTTGTTTGTTTTTAGCCCTGAAGGAAGCTTTCATATTATGAAATAAGAGGTTATATTATTACTTTCCTAGTTAGTTTCCCATGCTTTCCCTTTGCCTAGAAGCTAGGAGATACATTAATTTCTCCTTCATATAATGTAATAGATGGAAATGGCCCAGTTGGTCTCAGTGAAACATTTTGTTTTCATTTTAGTTGATAATAGTTCCCTTTGTTTTTCTCCACATTTGGCAAGCTTAAATTTAGAATGTGCATTTCTTGGTGGACTTCTAAAAGCATCTAATGAAGTGGGGAGCTCTAAGCTTACCCTCTCTCTTACTCCCCCAAAATCTGCTGTGGAAACTAGGAGATTCAGAACTCCAAAACAAAGCGATACAAAGCAGACTTTGAAGGGCACACAAGTGCCCCGCTAGGTCTGACCTGCTCATCCCAGCCCAGCAGGCCTGGGGTTCTGCAGGTCTCATGCTGCCCACCGCACGCTCAGAGCTGAGTAACATGATCAGGGAAAGTTTGGACTTTCGAATCTCCCAATTGGGTTCAGAACAGTTCAAACATTTCACAGAAAAGCTCTGTGGCCATGGACAATTATCTAATCCTCATGACCCCAATTTCTTCATCTGTGAAATGGAGAAAGTGTCTAGCTCATGAGATTGTCTTATTATCAAAATAGAAGATACATGGAAACTATTGTACTAAATTCAGTGCCTATCGCATCTTAGCAATTGATGAATGCACACAGTCCTTTTATACACTGGGTGTGGATGGTGTTGGCTAAGTCCTCATGTGCAGTAGAGACACCTGTGCAAAGGGGATCTGAGTGTGTGTGTCACATGCATGTGTGTGTGTGCATGTGTGTGTACACACAGAGCAAGGGACCAGAGACCCCAGAATGCAGGTGTTTGAGAAGCACTCCTGTGAAGCCACCATTCACACGGTATACTTTTTCTTTAACACATTTTTAAGTGCCTTGTTTTTCTTTTATTTTTTAAAACTTTTTTTCCTTAATTACTAGATTTAGACAAAAAAAGACACATAGAGCTGAAGATGGACCAGGCTTTGCTGCTCGTCCATAATGAACTACTTGGGACGCACTTGACTGTCTACTGGAATTCGGAACGCTGTTATCACGTAGGTATACTGTTCACGCTCACAACTGTGTTCATTGTGGGGATGGTTGTACGTACCCCTGATGCCCTCACACCTGCTGTTTTATCAGTAAGGAAACAAACAGGCTATAGAAGCAGAACTGTAATGAGGGAGAATGCCTAGCAAAGAGCAACATTTGTCTATTTTTTCCACAACCCATTTTAAAAAAAGCAAACCAGTTATCAGTGATGAGTGGAATCAAGGGAGCATATTTTGTTTTTCTCCTTTGCTTGTGCCTAACCCTCTTGCTGGAGCAGAGGAGGGAGTGAGACACCTGAGTATCCTCCGAGGGCAAGGGCGGTGAGGGCGGTGGCGAGGTCATGTGGAGGCAGATGGCAGTTACTCCAGGGATCCGCCTCTCTGATGATACAAATCATTTATTTTATCTGAAGGGTTCACTCCTATTCTAGGCCTTTATGCTTTTTTTTAAGCATAAAGAATGAGACCATTCTTCCATGTAGAATAAAATATTCTTTATTTCTAAATAAAATCAAGAGCTTCAACTTACCCGCTCTGGAGGAGGAATTTGAATGTATGGTGTACCCCTAGAATGGGTACCAGCCAAGAAGGTGGAGGGGTCCGTGATGCTTCCTCCGTTTGGTTAAACCCATGGAAAGCTTGGTAAAGTAATGTGAAACAAAGAAAATCTATAATATTAAAAAGTGTAGCTTACAATGAAGAAAAGATTCAGTCTGCAAGAAGGACCTAAAGAAAAAAATGAAAAAAAAAATCAACAATAGCTAAATTAAAAAGCTATAAGAGTCATACATAATTCAGAGAATGAGAAAAAATGTTTTCTAAACAGACTTAATAAAGGTCTGAAATCATTGGGAAACAAATTGAGGGGGAAAAGGTATTAGCCATAGGTAAGGGTAAGGGCATCTCTAAAATAAAAATAAAATCATTGGTACAAAAATAGTGACACTAATGACAGACTGAAGAGTTAAAAAACAGGAAAATTCACTACTAAGACTAACTCAGGAGAAAAAAGGCGAAGTTATTTAAAAGAGGATGGAGATAATTATGTCTAGGGAAAATACATTTCATAGAAAAATCTTTGCTCTGGCAAAAGAAATTCTGGTGACATGTTGTATTCAGATGTTCCCAATAATAAAGGTCATGACGATAGAGGTTGCTGCTGCTCTTTCCCACGTTCCGTGTCTCAGAGATGCTGTGTCTCATTTAGTCCTCACAACAGTCTGGTAGAGAGGTTGTACCAGGATTCTGCAGGTGGTGATGTTGACATTGAGAGAAGTAAAGTGACTTTTTCCTGGTGTACCCAGCTGTTAATGTGGATTTATATCTCTCTGTTCTTAGGACCCTGCTTTATGTTAATCAGAAAGAAAAGGGAAAATGCAAGGCTGCTGAGTAGGGATCTCACGGTTTTGGAAAGCAAAGTATCATCATCCAAACAAAGAGAAAAAAAGAAAGCAATAAAAATGACAACTATGTAAACTAGAAAATGAAAAAATCCAAATAGGAACAAATCAAGAAATGATATTTTAAAATAAAAGCCACACAATTGGTAATTTATTGGGAAATTTAAGAGCACAATGGAAATTAATAAAATTAGAAAGTAGGATATATAACCACTATAATTGAAATAATTATGAACCAGTGAACAATTACAAGCTGATAAATTCAGCATTCAAAAATTGATTGATTTCCTTCAAAAATACATGAAGGTTGATTTAAGAAATTGAGAACATTAATAGATCAGCAACTGATGAAGAAATCTGGGAAGTTGTAGTGAATTCCTCTACTCAAAAATAGGTAAAATTTTCTACATTTTCCAATAGTAAGTAATTCTCAAAGTCTGTATGAATTGACCCAAATGCAACCACCTCTCACAAATGATGCTTGATACTGGATTTATTCTGCACTGTAGATAGGATGTTCACCCTCAGACCTGGCAAGGGTATGACAAGAAGTGCGGGCAAACTTTTCTAATTAATAGGGGTTCAAAAATCTTAAATAAAGTTCTACCAAGGAGGCTAAGTTAGCATATTGAAAGATTTATCTATGTTGACATTTTTATCTTTGAGGAATCTTTAGAGCTCATATGAAGAGAAAATGATGAAATTTTAATGGGAAAAGTAGAGATTAAAGGGAGCGATCGCCAGTGCACTCTGATAGGACGACTGAAGAGGAAAACGACCGTACTTCCAAATTCATACATTTTACACAGTTGCTGTTAATATATCAGTGGGTACTTTATAGAATCTGCCTAAGTAATTCCCAAATTCGTGTGAAAAAGTCAGTAAGCAGGGAATCAAAGGGCTGCCCCAAAGGAGAGGGGCATCGTGGGACTTGCTGGACCAGGTCAGATCTGTTTCGACAGGTCAGTGGTTTCTGTCAGCAGAACACGGGGAGTGAAGGCTGGACCAAAGTACGTGTAGGAAGCAGAAACTATTTTGCACAGGAATGTAACATGTTACAACTCAAATCATGGGGGAAAGTGTTTAGGATTGTCATATACCATCTACCAAATGCTCCAAGTGGATTCAAGTTTAAAGAAACTGCCACAGATTTAAAAAATACTACAAAAGGCAGAATACCTGTTTAAAGTAATGAAGCAATGGAAGACATGACAAACCAGATTACTATAACTGTGTAAAAGTTTAAATGAATAAGAGCTTCATGTATAGATCTTTAAAAACAATATAGCATGTAAACTATAGATATATTTACTTATAATTAAGTTATATAATTTTGAAAACTATAATTTATATAAATCACATATAAAAAGATAAAACAAGCTTTGAAAGCAGCCCAAAACTCACAATTATAATATTTCATGGAATATAGTACAGTTATTAAAAATTATAAATATGCAAATTGGGTACAATCATGGAAATATATTTGTTAAATAATAAAACAATAGAATACAAGATGCAAGGTATGCTATTATTTGTCAGTCATTTGAAAAATCTACCTATGAATAAAGGTCTAGCTCCATAACAACACATTTAGGCAGCATACAAATTTTACCTAAATTATTGAAATTTTAAAGTTTTTCCATAAGTATGAAAGAATAGAAAAAGATCTTTGGTTGGGTGTTCACATCCTCAGCTTGCTGTGCGTTTGTTCTGCAGTGCTTGCCTCAGGCTCTGGTGAATGTTTCCGGGAGTGGGAGGCCCGGGCAGCCCAGCACTGCTGCTGTGGCCGTGAGCACCCAGCACCGGTCCATCCTGCAGCTGAAGGACTCCTCGGAAGAGAAGGAAGTTTGTAGGTTAGTACCCACTTCACTGTGATCTGCTGAAGTGTGTTTTCTCTCTACTTGTCTTATTGTTTTTTAGCTTTTTTTCCTTCAAAATATTTTTAAAATCCAATTCCTTTTTTTTTCCTAATCTAATCCTTTTCCTAAACTTTACCTAATTTTCACAGGCTGGAATACAAATTTGGCGAATTTGGAAACTATTCTCTCTTGGTGAAGCACGCCCGCAGTGGAGGCAGCGGTACTGCCTGTGACCTGGTTGTCAATCAGAATCCGGTTGACAGCAACCTTCGTATGTATATGCTCTTTGTGGACCTCAGATTTTTGTTTTCAGATGTTTTAGTTTTTGAGTGCTGTTTGCAACACTTTGTGTAATTTAAAGCCTGGATTATAGGTTATCTGTCTCATAATTATGGTATATTTGTTGTGTCAGTGGTATTTAAATTACCAAGAAGATTATGTGTGTATAAAAAAATTATATATCAACATAGTCTTAGTTGTTTAATTATAAAGCATAAATAAGCCAAAAAAAGTTAATGCCGTGGAAAGAAACTATCCAGTGTCTTTCCTTGTTTTGGGATTTAGAGTCCAGTATTTCCTGTACGGGTCTGCCGTTGACAGTCCAGAGGTCCCCGTAGGTTAAGAAGGGACTGTTCGTTCTATAAAAACGCCACTGAAGAGCATCTGTCACTCTGAGCCCTCCATCAGACAGTAAGCCCCTAGGGTGTTAGCAGGCGCTGCTCCCAGTGAAGCTATTGAAGGCCGTGGGGCCATGTCATGAGAACATGAGAGCCCGTATGAAAGGGCCAGTGTGGGGCAACTTAAGTATTGAAAATAATAACGAATGTAACTGATGGGAGCACATTGAATATACAAAACCCAGTGAGTTCATTGGGACACTAAAAAGAGCAAGGCCCCACTCCCCAAACAAAAACAAGAACAGCACTTTGGTTGCCTTTGGAGGCAATAGCACACCCGATGTTAACTACCCTGATGTAAAGTTGTCCATTGAAAGGAAAGATTTAAGTATTTATCCTGTTTTTCGTGTTTTAACTGTATTTTAGGATAATTAAATAGCTCCAGATGGACAGGTGAATTCTTTAGAGAATTCCAGTTAATAAAGGGCAGAATGACAGAGTACTTTGCAACCTAATGAAATAATTGCTGTAGGCAAAAAATCATGAAGGGGCGACACCATCAGATGAAATGGGAACTTTACTCGGGACGAATCCGGCTTTCACTGGCTAAACACGTGCATCAGGCAGGTGATTGGTGTTGGGGCAGCTTCTGGTGTGGTGCAGGAGGGAAGACACTGCACTTCCTGTGAAGCATGCTTCTGGAAAGCTGAACTTGTCGATCAGGCCCTCATAGCCGACTTCCCGTGTGCAGAACAGGTGGAGGCTGGACGAGAGTTCAGTGACGCCCTGAGGAAGCGTGCTGACAGGTCTGGAACACGAGGCGTTTGGATTGATGGCAGCTGACCTGGGGGTTAACTCCAGCCAGTGGCTGCTCAGGACTGAATGGGACTTAGGAAACAAGACAAGCAAATGCAGATGTGAACCTCGTTTGGACCCTGATTTGAACATACTGGCTACAAACAGCTAGGAAATATTCATTAATTTTGTGTGACATTGTGGTTCTACCACCAAAGGTTCATTTTTAAGAAACTTTTAAATTCTGAAATAGTTTTAGACTTCTAGAAACAGTGCGAAAAAGTGTTCCTGTGTACCCTTTACCCAGCGTTTCCAAACCCCTACACTATATCATCATAGTACAGTGCTCCCACGTACAAGTTCTGAAACCAGGAACCTAATATTTGATACAGTGCCGTTAACTGATCTGCAGACTCTTCAGTTTTCCCCAGTTGTTCCTTCTGACGTGTTTTTCTGGCCCAGCATCCAGTCCAGGTTCCCACAGTGCATTTATCTGTAATTGTCAGACTCCTTCCTCTCCTCTAATCTCGGACAGTTCCTCCGTCTTTCTTTGTTTTTCCTGGCCCTGGCACTTTTGAAGAGGCCTGGCCAGTTAGTTTGCTGTTTGGATTTACTTGCTGTTTCCTCAAGATGAGGTGTAGGGCGTGCTGTTTGGTGGATTCCAACAGCACTGACGCTGTGCCCTTCTCGGTGGGTCACGTCAGGACGTGCGTCATGCTGACACGAGATGCGACTGGAGGTGTGGGGAGAAATCGCGTGTGTCTGGGATTTGCTTAAAAATACTTTAGGCAAAAAAAAAAAAAAAGAACAGGAGACAGTGGTAATACATAAAGCAAGAGTGACAATATTCTGGTAATTCTAGAATTTAGGTGATGGGTATTTGTGGGTTTATTGTACAGTTCTCTGTGTTTGGTGTTTTCCATAATGAAAATTGCACTCCCCTTATGAAGTGTTCTCAATTGTTTATAGGAAATTTAGCCTAAGAAAATAGCCTTTACCCTCATTTGTTTTTATTTTTTTGCATTTTTCATTTACAGATTACAAGTGATTATGTGACAACTTTGGCTCTTATGATGGTACTTTTGGTGACGACATCTTTTCTGTTATTTTTGTAGCCGTGTGCATTGCGTTCCTGGTTGGTCTAGCACTCGTGATTGCTGTGTGCTTTCTGAGGTTCTTGTTGAGGTAAGCACAGTCGGGGAAAGGGGAATATAGAAAAAACATATTCAGAGGGCAGCATGACCCATCAGATGACCGTCATTCTTTGATGGAAGGAACACTGAGTGTCCACCCTGGCCCGTCCAGGCGTAGGGATTCAGAAGATGATCCCTGACGTCAGGGAAACCATAACCTAGTTCTAATGGTCATTGCCTTCAGTCCTCCCTAATGGCTGAAAAAGTAGAAGCAAATGCTTGAGCAATACTTTCCTGAAGAAATCTCACTTCCTGTTTCATAATGAGTAGAAGTGGGCTGTGATGGTTTTAGGAGGTGGCTGCCACGCTGGACTTTTCTTCCCTCTCTCTGGCTCTGAGCCCTGAGGCCACCCCTCTAGTCTGGCTGCCCAGCTCCCGGCTGCCTTGGGTCTTTGGCAGCAGAGATGGAGGACGAGGTGCAGTCCCTGCAGGTGGCAGCCCAACTCCTTCCCTTTGGGGGGTTAGCGGGGTAGGGGGGTGGGGGGGAGGGGGGAGGGAATTCTTTGGTTAACAGCAATTCTGGTGAGAGTGAATTAGTAGACTGGATAAGAAAAAGAAAGTAAAGTAGATCCAAGCCTGGTAAATCGCCTTTCAAAGGAAAGTTCTAGTATGTTTTAAAAGGAGTAAGATGGATTTTTCATGTGCTTAGCCTGTTAGGGTCTCAGAAAGGACCTCAAGATTTTACTGGTGAGCCGTATCCAAGTTGGGAGAAAAAGTTAGCCTTTCAGTTTGCTGGCTTGGGGAAACCCTGCAACTTTGGGGAGTTTATGCACTCTGACCCTCTACCTTCATGCATCCTAGAAATAATTCCATATATGAGAAACCTGACTGCACGTACAGGGGTAGAAGGACTTGCGGCTCAGTAGCAAATGTGTAACCTCTCTGCTTTTTTATCGTAAGATTATATTTAGACAGAAGGGAAGGGAGGGAGAAAGAGAGGGAGAGAAACATCAATGTGTGGTTGCCTCTCGAGCGCCCCCTCACTGGGGACTTGGCCTGAAATCTAGACATGTGTCCTGACTAGGAATCAAACCAGTGACTCTTTGGTTCATAGGCCGGCAATCCACTGAGACACACCAGCCAGGGCAATCTGTCTGCTTTTTCAGGAACAGAATATAATCCTAGCAGAGACTTTTAACTTATTTGAATTAAGATATTATCTTGTCAGTCTTCAGATAAGATGCAAATAGTGTTCCAGTTTATTAGGATTTTTTTCATTTCGTGCTCTGAATGCAGATATATCCATTACATCACTTTCTAAAGTAACTGGTAGCTGATATCTGCCTCTTGCAAAGGAAGGAAATACCACCTCACCCCACTGTGGAATTGAAGCCTTCCTCTGCGTGTGTTTTCACCTTTGCAACCTCAGGCAGAATGCTCTTGTTGGCAAAGCAAGAGGCCCTTGCCCTGGCCCCATGACTTTCCAGCCTGCCCATGACGTCCAGGGAAGTTCAGGTTTGTCTGAACCAGAAAGGATCTGAAAGAGTAGTGAGGATACAGCTTCTCTCCTGTCCAAAAAAATTTAAGTGCTTTTTAAAAATTTTAACTTCAACATATTTTAACTTCTTTTCACCCTTCCTTAGATGTTTCTATTTTAATGTTTTTCATGTAATAGTGATGTTACCGGTGCTGAATAAACTAGAAATAGAAGTTTAGTTGTGGGGGGAAAAGGGAAGAAATTAAAAATATATGCATTGTCCCTGACTGGTGTGGCTCAGTGTATTGAGTGCCGGCCTATGAACCAAATGGTTGCTGATTTGGTTCCCAGTCAGGGCACATGCCTGGGTTGCATGCTGGGTCCTCAGTAGGGGGCACTTGAGAGGCAACCACACATTGGTGTTTCTCCCTTTTTTCCTAGAAACCTTCCTTTCCCTCCCTAAAAATAAAATCTTTAAAAACATTAAAAATATATATATATGTATTGGATATATGAATCATGTTTGGATACTGATTTGAGCAATTCAATTGTAAGAAAAAACTTAAGAGACAGGGAAATTGAACTGGCTATTTGATAATATTAAGGAATTTATTGATAATACTTTCAAATATAATAAAGGTACTGTACTTATGTTTAAAAACGAAAAGATCCTGCTCTGGCTGGTGTGGCTCAGTGGATTGAGTACCTTCCTGTGAACTATAAAGGTCACTGGTTTGATTCCCTATCAGGGCACATGCCTGGGTTATAGGGCCAGGTCCCCAGTTGGGGGCTCACAAGAGGCAACCAATTGATGTTTCTGTCCCTCTCTTTCTCCCTTCCTTCCTCTTTCTGAAAATAAAATCTTCAAGAAAATTAAAATAAAAAACAAAAATGAAAAGGTTCTTATCTTTTGGAGATATATGCTGAAGTGTTTGTGGATGAAATGTTATGATGTCTGAGAGTCTTTAAAATAAAAGGGGTAGTGTGTGGGAGTGTAGGTGAGGTAAGGCCAGCCATGTGTAGATACTTGTTGAAGCTGGGAGATGTGTCCACGGAGGTTTATTGTGCTAGTTTGTCTGCTTCTGCATATACTTGAAACTTTCCAAGATAAAAGCAAGAAAAGGGAAAAAATCCTATGCATTCGGTAATTCAAATGTGCTAAGTTTATGTAAAACATGTAGGAAATGTGCCTTGGCTGGTGTGGCTCAGTGAATAGAGAGCCAGTCTGCAAACTAAAGGATCACTGGTTCGATTCCCAGTCAAGGCACATGCCTGGGTTGCAGGCCAGGTCCCCAGTGGGGGCGCAAGGGGCAACCACACATTGATGTTTTTCTCCCTTTCTTTCTCCTTCTCTGTCCCTCTCTAAAAATAAATAATTAAAATCTTTTTAAAAATGTGGGAAGTAGAAATCTCATCTTAGAGAAAAAGTAGTAAATATATTTATCTTTTGTTAATCATGTAAATCAGTATAATATCATCTAAATATCTTTTGGAACTAAAGTACCTGTCTAGAAAAAAGAACCCGATATATTAACTATTTGAATTACTCCAAAGTTACTTTCAAACTTTCTCAGTATGCATGCATGCATTTTTACTTACAATCAAGTCTGTATAATGGGTTTTTGTTTTCAGTAGTTTATATTTATATTTCTTTGTATGCAGAAAGCCCACATTCTTGTTATTTTATTTTATTTTAATTTTTTAAAGATTTTATTTATTTTTAGAGAGAGGGAACATGAGGCAGAAAGAGGGAGAGAAACACCGCTCGGTCGGCTGCTGCATGCCCCCCGACTGGGGACCTGCCCTGCAGCCCAGGCCTGTGCCCTGACTTTGAACTGAATGGCGACTTTCTGCTTTTGAGCGTCGCTGCCCAGCCAGCTGCACCATGCCGGTCAGGGGGTCAGGGACGTTTATGTTGTTTTAGTAGCTGCCTTTTGCCCTGTCACACAGCCATCATATCCTGCGTGTGGTCACTTTTGTTATGAGCGTGTTTGAAATTTTTTACTATTCTAATTTTAATAATAATATTAATAAGAATTCTAGCCCTGAGGAATAATGATTTCATTAAACCCTCACAAAAACACTTGAACGAAGCCTCTATCTTTATTTCTGTTTTTATTGATGAGGAAATGGTGCTGTAAGGATTGAGCATTTAAAAATACTGCTGCTATAAACTTTGATTTCTACTTTTGTTTCATTAAAAAACTAAAATGTTTAATTCTCTGACTCATATGGGATATGGAGTTTAAATGAATATACTTTCTTTTTTTTGGAACATAATATTTACTTGTAATATGACTTATATACATATTTTTAATTTTTGGTTTAATTGTTCAAATACAGTTTTCTGCCTTTCCCCCCATATACTTTCAATGTGATATCCAGTCATTTTGAAAATTCTGCCAAAGAAGATAAATTCACCGAGGTTTTTCTTTCTTTACAGTTTGGATGACTTTAATAACTGGATTTCTAAAGCAATGAGCTCCCGGGAGACTGATCGCCTCATCAACTCGGTGAGTTACCAGAATGTGTCACGTGTGGTCTGGGTAGATTTTTAGATTCAGCATTTGCAGTTTCCTGTTTAAAGGAAATCTTTACTATCTTTACTATCCAGTTTAATTAATCTTATTTATATTGTGGAAGGCCGGGTCTATGTTATGTCCTGTTTTCTCACTAAGCAGCAGCTTTTTCCCAGCTTCTGAGAGGGGCACTGTCCCCTCCTGTCTCCTCAGTGAGGCAGGGACACGGGGTGCCCCGTGAGGCGCGGTGTGGGGACGTTTCCACCCCGCAGGCGGCACTGCTGATCGACCCCGCTGAGGGTCGGTATCGAAACGAGATACCAGTATTGAATCTGTAAACACAGTGGCCTGCTGAAATGGCTAAACATGTTATTTGTGCCAGTACATTCATTGTGGACTATTTTTGTCCACTACGAACGTAGTTCCTTGTACACTTACACCAGCTGCACTTACGCACCAGTTCTTTGCGGTCATTTTATCAACACGGGCACAGCAAGCTCGGCGGAAGGCACCAAGTCAAATAAAGCGAAAAACCAAACCTCTGAGTGGGATCTTCACAAAAGCAAATTGAAGTATTGTTCAGAACGATGACCTTTAACTGTCCACTCTGTTAATTTCTCTCTAAACAGTAGAAAAGTGAAATTTATTCCCTAGTATTATGACTTGTCATTGTCCTTCTCCCCTTTTTCCGGAAGGAGCTGGGCTCCCCAAGCAGGGCAGGAGAGCTCGGCGATGACGCGCGACCGGAAGTGTGGCGTCCGTCTGCGGCACCCGTGCGCCTCCGCTGCGTGGACACGTTCAGGGGGTACGTGGGCTCCCTTGTAACGCGGTGGGCACAGGTAGTCCCAGTTACGTGGTTACACACGAATGCACTTTTATTGTTACGGATTTTATTTATTTATTTTTAGAGGCGGGGAGGGAAACATCAACGTGAGAGAGAAACACCCATCAGTTGCCTCTCACACACAACCTGCAATCCAGGGGTATGCCCTGCCCAGGAATTGAACCAGCAACCTTTCACTTCGTGGGCAGATGCCCAAACAACTGGGCCATCCTGGTCAGGGCACATAAGCATACTTTTAAATTAAGGTAGATCTTTTACTTTCTAGGCTAGAAAGGATTTCTTGCAATAAAAGTAAAGCAGCAGCCTCTCTCCTTTCTTGAAAACTGCGGTGATAGTCTGTACACTCCGTTGCTAGAGAGGAGTAGTGGGACGTGACCAGAACCAGTTTCTACTGGTATGTAGACTCTGCCGAGTCAAGGTCATTGCACTGGGTCAAGGAGCTGTACGTGGGATCCTGTGTCCATCGGCATCCCCCATGTCCCGTCACCAGCTTGACAGGTGAGAAGATGAGCCAGTCTAGGAAGGAAACTCCAGATCAAGGAGTCAGTCCTCATCCTTTACCACTGTGGACAGAACAGCTAGAATATCGGACCTTTTTGATAACAAAACCACAGTATCATATAGTAAATCGTTATTATGTTATAGTTCTGGTAGAAGATCGAAGGGCAGGACCAATCTCCAAAAATAAAGTATAAAACTAGTAGCTGGAAATAAACATCTAGGTATCAGGTCTTCCATTTCTACTCACCAGGGACTTTTAAACTCCAGTGATGACTGAGTAACCCTTTCCCAGCCTCACCAGAGCTCCGAGTGCTCCTGGCATGTATACAAGAAACCAAATAATAACAACAAACGTGATAATAGTAACAATTGCGAACAGTCTTGAGTCTCACCATGTGCCAAGCACTGTTCTGAGTTGTCTTTTTTTTTTTTAAGATTTTATTTATTTTTAGAGAGGGGAAGGGAGGGAGGGAAATAGCAACTTGTGGTTGCCTTTCACCTGGCCTACAACCCAGGCATGTGCCCTCACTGGGAATCGAACCAGAGCCCCTTAGGTTCAAGGCTGGTACTCAGTCTGCTGAGCCACACCATCCAGGGCTAACTTGTCTTAATTTATTTGCTCTCTTAAAAGCCTGGGAGGTTTTTAATATGCCTGTTTCACAGCTGAAGAAATTGAACCACAGAGTTAAGTAACTTGCCCAAGCTCACGCAGGGACTAAGGAAGACAGCCAGGATTTGATTCTAGGCAGTTTGGCTCCAGAGTCCCCACAAATTACTCCATTAACATACTAAAGCCTTCATTCCCTGCCTTCTGCAGAATCAACATCAAACAGTAGCCTATCCAGAACTGATTTTATTGTGTTTCTCTCTTTGATTCTCATTGCCGCTTTCGGAGATAACATGTTCACAGGTGGACAGGAACTAACGTTTATTAAGTGCTGAACTTGTCTTAAGTGCTGAACTCACCACATCCAGTCAGGTCCTGTACCGTACAGTATGGTCAGGAGTCCCGAGGCCCCTCTGGGAGGCTCGCGCTCTCTGTCACAGAGGGGTGCACTGAGGTAACTGGCGAGGGTTTCACCCAAGGCCTTGTGGCTCACAGGAGAGAAGGACTCAAGATTTGAACCCTCAGCTCTGAGTGTAGTGGCTGTGTGCCTTCTACTACAGTTCTTTAACTTGAGACACCTAAATAATTAGCACAAAATGGGAGATTGGAAATGTTTTGCTTTGTTTTCAAGCTGTCCGGTTTACTGTCCATGTACATTTTTTTTAAGACTCTATCATGTTGGCTGTATCGGCCACAGGGGCACTTTGGCGCAGGGCCCTATTGTACTGATGAGACGTCGTCACTCCTTGCTCTTTAAGTGTCCTCTTGTGTCGTGACTGTGCCTCATGAGGATACGTGTGTCCCTGGCAGCGGGGCCATCCCCCATCACCTGTGTGTGCCCTGAAAATGCTCTTGCTTTGCAGGCTGGCTCTCATCCTCATGGTTTTCGTTAATTACGGAGGAGGAAAGTATTGGTATTTCAAACATGCAAGTTGGAATGGTAAGTCCTTCCCTAAAGGTATCGTTGCTTAAGTAGGACCCCTTCAGAGAACTGTGGGCAGGAGAATCACTCAGTGCCCCCAGGGGATCCAGAGCCGAGGCCCCTGGCAGCCTCCTCACAGCCACTGAGCTCCTGCCCAGAATAGAATGACCCTTCTACTATTTTGTTGTTCATTCTTTTGTGTTCTGTGTCTCTGCACTGCTTCACTATGATAATGCACAGACTCCGAAGGTCTCTGCAGCAGGACTGTGGAGCTCTGCAGAAGATGCTAAGAACTTAGTTGTAAATGGTCCTTGTCATTTTCTAGACATGCCTTTCCGTACAGCCACATGCACGCCTTCTGAGACTCACAGTCCTCCTTGGGGTGCCCTTGGCCTGAGGTTGGCCTGGGTGTGCTGAGTGACGGCAGTGAGTCTGCCTGGTGGTTGGCTGGACGGTGGGTTTTGAGTAGCGCCACTTAAAGGTCACAGACTTGTCCACACACTTCCAGTGTGGTTCCCCCGGGCCTAGTGCCCTCAGACGACGCCCTCGGCCCAGTGATGGGCGGCAGAGTCCCCGGAAGCATCTGTGTCTCTTCCTTCCCAGTGTTTTCCTTGGGCTCTCAGTTTACTTTCCTTACTTATCAGAATATAATGGGGCCACTCTAGGTTTAGGAAGTATTCCCCTTCCCTCACTCTCTGTGTTTTTCTGCAGGACTGACAGTGGCTGACCTTGTGTTCCCATGGTGAGTGGGCAGTCCGCCGCTAGCTTTTCTGTAGGTCGTCTCCAGGTTTTTCTTTTCAACTGATGCTGGAGCCTCTCTCCAAGACCAGCCTTGAACTGTGGGTCACAGCCTGCGTTACTCACAGGCCTCTGCTGTTGTGAGCGCCTTCCAGAAGCTGTGGCACCGACTAATGCTTACGCTTGGCATAGTGCCTCTCTGAGGCACGCACGCACGGATAAGAGACGAATGATGTCAGAGGGAACATAACACAACATACAAGGTCCTGGAATCCTGTAGGAAATTATAAATTCTGTGTAAATACCACTAATCCTGAAAATAAGCGTGAAATCATTTCTAAAAGGAAGGTAGTGTACTGGTATCAGGGAGTTCTGAGAAGTAGGTAACAGGACAGCTATACTCTAACATTCAAAGTGAGACCGGAGTGACCAAACACTGCTGTCACTCCCCTGTGACCTGCGGATCTCGTTGCGGGACCCCGCCTTCCTGCTCAAGGTGGACTTCGTGTCTCCGCTGTGACACTGGAGCAACCGTGCTCCATCGTCAGGGGCTCAGCCTGGCTGTGGGTTCACGTGTTTGGTCTCTTGTGTTTCATCACTAACGTGAACTCGGGGCTTTTGTGGGGAGGGGATGGGGGTTCTTTTTTGAGGCGAGTTTGGGTAGGAGGAGCTTTTGCAAGCCTGCAGACCTGGTAATTATGCATCTTCTCCGTGAGGTTCCCTATGGGAAAGTGGCCTGGCCCCTGTTACCAGAGGCTCTCATCCGATCCCGTGACCCCCAGAGGCAGCCGGGGGACGGGGGGGAGCGCAGCAAGAGCAGCCCGGTCTCTGTCAGCCCTGCATCAAGGAACTAGACAAATTACTACTCTGGCTTTTTTAAAAAGAGGTACTTTTGTATGGTAAAGAAAAAAAGGAAAGAAGGGTGTGTGGCTCAGACAAAATCAGGGGGAAAAAGTTTTCATTTTTCTTTTAGGAGCAAAAGTGAGGTTAGAAGTGATTGGAGCGTGTGGTCTCTTTCTCAAGGACTTTGAGGGTGCACTGAGCAGTGTGGACGCAGCGTCTTCATCGTCATTTCTCTCTGACAACTAAGTGGGGCAGCTGCCCCAGGACGAGACGTTGCGCTTGGCACTGAGGGGCGTCCTCTGAGACAGGACTCGGAGGCGCACGGACCCGCTAGCCCGCGGGGCCCCGTCCTGACGTTTCCCCCACTGTGAACCCAGCGCCACGCCAGGGGTTGGCTACTTCAAAAAATCACTTGTTGCTTCTCTGTTGGGAGACTATAAACTATTAATGGCATATAGACAAAAAAAATTGGAATGATTACCTAGTAATAGCTGTTTTTTTTCTAGGTTTGTGTTTATTATGGGAACCTCCATTTTTCTGTCAATGAGTTCCATACTGCAGCGGGGATGTTCGAGATCCAGGTTGCTGGGGAAGATTGTGTGGAGGAGTTTCCTGTTAATCTGTATAGGAATCATCGTTGTGAACCCCAACTATTGCCTTGGTCCATGTAAGTATTTTCCCCTCTGTTACTATATGCTCAGGTTGAAATACAGAAATTACGTGTTGTAATTCGAAAGACGTGTAACCCCTCTATCTCAGGTACCTGCAAAAAGAACAGTTATTAGAAAAGTATATGCAATGCTTGTATAACCTGGGCCATTACTGTTGTTACACCGGACGTTTAGACCTGGGAGGAGCCTCCAAGATGACCCAAACCCGTCTCTTGCCACGAGAGACTGAAGCGCTTTCTCCAGGTTAGCTGAGTGTAGTGAGGGGCAGGGTGGGACCGGACCAGGTCACTGGGCTCTCAGACCCTGCCCTCCTGCTGCTTTGGTTTTATCAGCTTTCACAATAGGGCTGTCCTGTGGTGGCTCAAGAATTCACCTTTGTCACCACTGGTATGCCAGCTGTGTGGCTGGGAAGGAATGACATCCTTGTCATTGTTTTAGGTGTGAGTGAGATGGGAAAGCTGAGGGAAGGATTTATAGGAAACCCTGTGTTTGGGACCGGGCATCAGAATTGAGGAAGGCAGTAGTTGCTGTCCTCAAGGGGCATTAAACAAAGAGGACACAGGTATCTAGACGCCAGCCAGAGGAACCCCCCTGGCCAGAAGCACTGAGACTTTAGGCATTGTGGGGCAGAGGTCCCTTCCAGTTGGGTCATAAGGGAAAGTGCCACATAAAGTTGATTCAGTGGATCTCCAGAAGCGGGCCACTGCCCACAAACAATACATTCTGGGGTCCGTTCTCGGGTTCACACTTCCAGGGACACAGTCATGTAGCGTGTGGGGTAGGGGGAGTCTGTCGGGGCCTGTGCTGGTGCTGCAAGTTCCCAGTGGATGTGCAAGTGGCGTCCATACGGTTAGGAGAAAGGGCCAGGAGATGAGCTCTCGGGGCCAGGGTAGTCCTTGCTTCATGCCCACACCTGAGGGAGGGGGCACTTCGGTTTTCATCCCAGCCTCCCAGCCGGCCAGCTTCCTGCTGTGATTGGGAGCCGTGTGTCCTGACCGTATGTAGTATTTCCATCTCTGAGACCCCGAAGAAGACTCACTCAGGTGCCATACGGGTGTGTCTCACCCTTAGAAAAGGTCACGTTGTCTGGGGTGAAACGAGAAATACTGGCTAACATTCTCTGCACTTGTACCTCCTGCAGTGTCCTGGGATAAGATGCGACTCCCGGGCGTGCTCCAGCGGCTGGGCGTGACCTACTTCGTGGTGGCAGTGTTAGAGCTCCTCTTCGCAAAGCCTGTGCCTGAACGCGGCGCCTGGGTGAGTGACCCCACTGTTTTTAAGCAAGAGAGAGCAGGAAATAGCACTGCGTAGTTTTTGGAGCTTTCTTTAGTTCTGAGTGCAGTACTGTACACTTCAGTAGGCTCTTTAATGCTGTTAGGCAAATACTTTCTTTTTCCCTGCAGTTAGTTAGTTTTATTTAGTCTTTGTATCAGTAATTTTTTTTCTTGTGATAAAAAAAACCCACATAAGATCTACTCTCCTAACATATTTTCAAGTGTCCTGTAATCAGATGCATTTGGATGGCGTTGATGTAATATCACCATCCTCTGGTTTGCTAGTTCAGGCTCTTTCATTGCCCATGGTGTACAATATATTTTAAAAGACTTACATAACATATTAACACCTATTCAAAAGGCCGAACAGGTTCACCGTGGAGGACAAGTGCCAAGCTAGGTGTGGGGGAGTGACAGTGTGTCCTTGGCTGTTTCTTCTTTGTGAGAACTATGTGGGTCACTTGTCTGGTGATTCCTTTCTGTCTTCCTGTAAGTTGCTGAGTTTACCCTGGTGACAGTTGATGCGTGGGTCACCGGCCAGCAGTGATCACGGAATGCTGCGGATGGCTCGTCGAAATGCGAGAAAAAACATGCACAGAGACAGACCAGTTTCTGTGGAGAAGTAGGGATGGAACCGCCACCCCCTCTAGTGGGGAGCGCGCCGATTTACCGTCCAAACCGGCTTTTATTGGGTTCGTTTTGCATAAGAATTCAGGTAAAGCACATTACTCATTGCGAGGAAGTAAGGATCAAACGATAGGTAACAAGGAACTCTGAGGGTCTATTTTAAGTCAGGGTCAAAGAGCTGTAAGACTTTAGGGAACAAACTAACTTCTTCCTTGGACCCTTCTCATTCAACTGAGAGCATTCTAAACAAAGAAGATTTCACAGGAATTTACATATTCTTTCTTAGGCCTGATCACCCGGGGAATCCACCCTTTCCAGCACAGGGCGGCACCACCCTGTCATTGTTTCAGGCTTAGGTGGAGCAAGGGAAGTAAGGCAGCCAAGAGATTAAGAGATCTTCTTGCTTCCAGAGTAGGAGGACTCGGGCTTTGTCAAAGCCAAAGGGCAAGAGTCCATCACCCTCTTTTGCTGTAGCCCGCAAAGTCCTTCTTTTGGGGGCCTCCCACGTGATCGTGCCTGTCTTAGATCGTTCTCCTCTTGGGGAATCTTACCTGTCATTGGCTAACTGACCAAGCACTGGGGTCCAGGCAGTGTGAGGTATGAAGGAGCAGAAGCGGCACTCCTGCCAGGGAGATAACCTTGTCTCCTTGCTGGCTTACAGTTCCAAGGGCGTTCCCTCAGCCTTAGCCTAGGCAGGGGTTACAGCTTCTGATACCAGGCAGGGCGGTTCCCAACAGACAGAGATTTCTTTTTCCCTGATGGAGGTAACAATTCAGGTGGGAGTGTTTAAGCCCTTCCATTTGGGGTCCTACTAAACAATAAATTAGTAAGGCTGTACCTGTTTTCTAGCTTCTTTCTGCTTATGAAATAAACTTGCATGCAATTAACAAATTCATCATCAAATCTCAAATTCTCTTGGTTGCCCAGTTACATGTTTTTGGAGTGTGTTTAATCGTCATTCCTTTACCTCTTCTGCCCTCACTGTGACCTGTCTGTACCCTCCAGTGTGGATTTCCTTAATGTGCAGTGAGACTGGACCTGTGCAGGTGAACCTGAGTGTGGCTAGCCGCATGAGGGGCCTCAGGGACTTCGGAGGGTCGTCCGGGCTCTGTCACTGGCCGTCATGCTGGAGCCAGGGGTTGGGTGGGACCCTGAGAATAGGTGGGTTGCACCCTTTTTTCTTTAACCAGAATAGTTGCAAAACTTTAAATTTCATTTTCCTTTTTCAAGATTTTATTTATTTATTTTTAGAGAGAAGGGGAAAGGGAGAGAAACAGCAATGTATGGTTGCTTCTCACGTGGCCCCCACTGGGGACCTGGCCCAAAACCCAGGCACGTGTGCTGATTGGGAATCGAACTTGCGACCGTGCTCAATCCACTGAGCTACACCAGCCAGGCTCATTTTTCTTTTAAAACGTTTCTTCTTTAACTTCTTTTAACTTTTAAGAACAGCTTTATTGAGCTATATTTCACATACCATAAAGCTGACATGTTTGATGTGCACAATTTAGTGATATTTAATGATACTTGGAGTTGTGCACACATCATCCCTATCTCATTCTAGAACGTTCTCACTACCCCCAAAGAGACCCTGGTGCTCACTGCTGGCCACTTTGTCCCCTTGCAAGTCCTCTAGCCCAGCCCAGCCTACTTTTTGTCTCTGTAGATTTGCTGATTTTGGATGTTTCATGTAAGTGGAATTACATAGCGTGCAGCTTTTGTGTCTGGTTTCTTTCACTTAGCATAATATCTTCCAAGGTTTTTCTGTGTGGTGCCCTGTATTAGTGTTGGATTCCTTGATGAATAGCATTCCATTTTGTAAATGTGCCACATTTTGTAACCCTGCTTCAGTGGATGGGCATTTGACTTGTTTCCAGTTTTTGGCTATTTTGCAGTTTAACAATTCTGTGCTCGTTTGTGTCCAAGTTCTGTGCAAACACCTGTTTTCATTCCTCTTGGGTAGGGGATCGGAATTGTCCATTTCATTGTGGTGTTTCATAGAGAGGGAACATCTGGGTCACAGAATACAAATGAAATAAACTTGCACATATGTTTGTATCACTACAGTTAAGTCCAAGAGAAGAACTTCAGGGACTTTTCCAAATACCTGTACTGCGTATTAGTTCCCCTTCTACTTGGATTTGGTTTACGTGTATTTCTGTGCTCCTCGCTCAGGAGGGAAGATGCTGGTCTCTGCAAGACATCATATCCAGCTGGCCGCAGTGGCTGTTCATCCTGATGCTGGAGAGTGTTTGGCTGGCCTTGACATTCTTCTTACCTGTGCCTGGGTGCCCCACGTAAGTGCCCTGTGTAGGTAATCCCTTTCCGCACGTCCTTTTCTGCTATGTCAGACCTTTTGGGGCTCTGCTTTCAAATTTCCCAAGTCAAAGGAATCCTTGTCCACTCTTTCTTCTCCTTTGAAGCCTGTTTTGTTTGGGAAGGAAAATTTGGGTGAGTGTCCAGTGGAGTATCTGTGTGAGGTTGTTTTCAGGGTCAGTTTGAATGGAAGTTGCCAAACCTTAACATGTGGGGGGCAGTCGAGTCACAGAGCGAGGGGCTGTTCCTAGGCCTGTATGGGTTCGAGGGTCTTTGTTGGGCTGCCGACACAGCCAGTGTGCACTCTTCCCCCGCTGGCATCTTGTCTGTTAAGTGTGCGTTCTCTCTCCCCCACAGCGGCTACCTCGGTCCCGGTGGCATTGGAGACCTGGGGAAGTATCCAAATTGCACTGGAGGGGCTGCCGGCTACATTGACCGCCTGCTTCTGGGAGAGGATCACATTTATCAGCACCCTTCCTCGACCGTGAGTGACTTGGGCTTGCGCTCAGAACGGAACACACAGGAGCTCTGAAGGGAAGGAAGACAGGGCTGGGCAACTTCCAGTCGTGTCTGTGGAATAAACTGTGATGGGAACCAGTCTTTATTTGAAAAAGGAACTGACTGTAGTGACTTCAGTGTCATTGTGGGGCAGCACCTAAATATTACTTGGGTCCTAAAGCGAGAGCACCTTGTATCAATGTGCAGTGTGGTGCTTCTCTGTGTCTCAGGCTGGATTTCCTGGCAGCTGATGCTGAGACAGAGATTCACGTGCTGGAGGTCTGTCAGGCAGGCAGCCCTCAGGGACCAACGCCTGCTGGGCAGTAAAGGGCAGAGGAGCCACCGAACTGCACTGCAGTCCAGCGAAGGCCTCAGCTGATCTCCCGAGGGGCGGGGTGGCCCTTCCGAGTTGTTGTGAATTGAGGGGAGGGATCTGGCCCTTCTACCACTGCCTGGGTGGGACTGCCCCCAGCAAGGGGATGCGACTCCTGGAGAGGCAGCTCTCTTCAGTCAAGGACAAATCCAGAAGAGGGTCTTGGCTGAGAGCTATTGGCCATTGATACTGCTAGCAGCTGAGGAATGAAGGCTTTAGTCCTGAAAGGGGTGGGGGAGGGGCATGGTTGGGTGGTACATTATTACAACATCCACACACTATTTCCAAATTTCTACGCTTTCTACAATAACATTTATAATAAAATGATATGGAAGTATTAAATACGATTTGTCTTAAAAGAAGGTAGGAAGCTGCTGAAGTTACAGTAGGGCTGACCACAAAGAGTAAACTGGGAAATGGTGAGGGTGTTACACCTGGTGTGTGAAGCTGGTTCGGGATGTGTCGTGTCGCTGAGCCGCCGGGAGGCGAAGTGGCAGCGCTGGACCGCGGTGCAGCCTTGGTCTCTGGGTTCCCTTCCGAAGTGTCACACGGCACACACTTTCTTGGCCGGAAGTATTCTGCTTATAAGCCCCAAAGTTGGCAATGGATTGGTTTCTGCAGTAAAAACAAAGCACGCTGAGTGTTGCAGGGCACTGAAGTCTGTAGTTGGTCTGCGGGCTGTTGGTGTGCGTTTTCGAGGTCACTGAGTGCCGCTTCTTGTCCTGCGCTGTTCAGGTGCTGTATCACACCAGGGTGGCCTACGACCCGGAAGGAATCCTAGGGACCATCAACTCCATTGTGATGGCATTTTTAGGAGTTCAGGTATTTGTACATTTCATTAGGAGACTCTGTGACAGCCTGTGATTGATGATTTATCACTAATTCAAAAACTACTTTATTAAAGTAAGAAATTGGAAACATATCACCTTCTGTGTATTATAGGTCTAGTAAATTGTTTACATTTAACAGGTTGTCAAAACTAAAAGTCACAAAAATTCAGCACATTCAAATAATTAGGTATAATTTCTATATTCTCAAAGTAAATTCTTATTTTTCTCATGGCTCTTCTTAGAAACGGGCACAGCAGTTTCTGCATAGAAGACTCCCTGCTGGACCGGGCAGAGGGTTTGGGTACTGGCGATGCTGGGAAGTCACAGATCACATCTCTTCTTTCTTTTATTTTTCATTGACTTTAGAGAGAGAGGAGAAGTGAGAGAGAGAGAGAGAGAAACATCAATTTGTTGTTCAATTTATTTATACCTTCACTGGTTGCTTCTTATATGTTGCCTGACCGGGAATCGAACTCACAACCTTGGTGTATCAGGACGACGCTCTAACCAACTGAGTTACCAGCCAGGGCTCCTGGCATGTTTCTTTTGTGTACACTTTACATGGTTTCAAGTTGTGCATTTTAAAACATATTTTTAAATGTATTTATTTGCTTTTAGAGAGAGGGGAAGGGAGGGAGACAAAGAGGGAGAAACTTCAGTGCGTGAGAGAAACATCAATCAGTAGCCTCTCGATTGGTTGCCTCTCGCACGCCTCCACGGGGGACCTGGCCCGCAACCCAGGCATGTGCCCTGACTGGAAGTGAAACGGGTGACCCTTTGGTTTACAGGCCCTCAGTCCACTGAGCCACACTGGCCAGGGCTGGGAGGATTCTTATGCAAAGTTGAGATTTTATTCTTTTTAAAATGTTTCCTTGCCTCCAGTTCCACCCTGCCTGTCCCTCTTTTATACCACCGCCAGAGTGGACCATCTCGCAGGCCAATCTGATAGGGTCCCTTGGTACTGTTTTGGTGGGGGAAGTGACTTTCCTTGGCTCCCAATCACCTATGGGGGAGAAAGTGCCTCTCAGTGAGACTTAAAGTCAACCTGACTGTCACCTCCTCCCCTCCTGACCCTCCCCACCCCCAGGCTTTCTGAATGACCTGCAGCACCTCAAGGGTGCTCTTCCCGCTTTGCACACCTGTCCTCCTGCTCTAGGACCCTTCCTTTCCAATGTCTTTCTCCCCGAAGGTGGTCCCACGTGCCTCTCTCTCAGTCTCCACTAGTCCAGCGCAGGGAGAGCAATGCCTTTCCTCTTCGTGATCCCAGTGTCTAGTGGTGTGCTGGCAGATGAGTCAGTCGAGTGATTAAGATAATGGGTGGATAGGAAATACGAATATACCTTAGGTGATTCTCTTGGTCATACTGTGTTTTCTCTTCCAGGCAGGAAAAATACTCTTGTATCACAAAGAGCAGACCAAAGACATTCTGGTCAGATTCACCGCCTGGTGTTGTCTTCTAGTGAGTAACCGACATTCTCCCCTAAAATGCCTTTTCTTCACACAAATTTAAAAGAAAAAATGTTTAGCAACACTGGTATATCAGCTGTCACCATAGGTAGCGTTCTTCACTTGAATAACTGAGAGGAACAAATCTTTACACCTAAATTCTCATTTTTTAAGGGAAATGTTGTTAAAAATAAGTCAGCGTTTGCCATCAGCCAGCCAGCCAGGCAGCAATGCGTGGAGACCGGAGGTTTGGGTCAGGGTGGGAAGCCGCACCCAGGCAGGTAGTAACCGGGCTTCAAGGTTTAAAGGGGATGGAGGGGTTTCAAGGCCAACTGCTCTCTGGCCCCTGACCTTGCACTCACGTTTCCTCCCGGTTTCACTTTCATTTATCACTTAGCTTCCCTTCAACTCCGAGAAATACTGAAAAGATGCTCTTAGAGAGTATTTTTAGTCACGCGTCTTAAAAACTTTCTCCAGTTAAAGGAATATGACAATTTTCAGCTCCCCTGCAAACAAGTAACTAATATTTTTCAGATTTAAAGCATAACTGTCTTTTGAAATAATGTAACAAAACTTTAACATCTTTCTCCCCCATGATAGGGGCTTATCTCTGTTGCTTTGACGAAAATTTCTGAAAATGAAGGCTTTATTCCAGTAAACAAAAATCTCTGGTAGGTACAGAGAACAGTCATTTCTGTGCTCGCGACTGCTCGTGCTGCCTCCACGGTGCGCGCCCTGGAACAGCTCGTTCCCCTCCCCCTAGGTCCCTCTCCTACGTCACCACGCTGAGCTCCTTCGCCTTCTTCATCCTGCTCATCCTCTACCCCATTGTGGATGTGAAGGGCGTGTGGACAGGAACCCCATTCTTTTACCCGGGTAAGCTGCCTCCAACCCCAAAGTTGACGGTAGTGACCAACCGACCGGACTGGCCCAGAGAGACCCGCTGGGCACGCCCAGTGCCAGGGCCTCGAGCCACAGCCCGGGCGGCATGTTACCACCACGTGTGGGCTGAGGGAGAAGGCAGCGGGGGCCACGCAGCCCCAGGCCATGCAGCTTGCACTGGTCCACTCTGAAGCAGTCCCCCTGTTTTACCTGCTTACATTGGTATTTGGTATTGATACCTCAGGCAACGATTTGGGGACTATCATTCAGTTTCTGATGTTTCGGGAATGGGGTATACTTTCTGCCTTAATGTTAGTGCACTGCTTACAGATGACACATAAGATATAACAAGAGTAGATACCAGGAGATAAACAGAACAGTGTACATGCCGTTCTGCCCGGAGACTGCAGGGTAGACTAGGGAGCTCCAACGGCTCGTTGCAGCCCTCCGATCCCAGTAATAGTTACTGGCTTTGGACCTCCAGCTTTCTGTGAGAGAGTGTAAGTCAATAATTTTGACTTTCCTTTCAGATTTAGCATTCAAGAATTACACTGTCGGGAGTATTTCCTAACAATTTTTGAGATAGTTTGCACTTGAGTATCTAAGATTATGCGTCACTTACTGTTGGCGCTAGAGGCGCGTGCTTTCGGGTTTTCACTGCACTAAAGTCCATTGTCGAGAACTGAGCAGAGGAGCAGAGGTGGCGTAGGGAGACACGATTGCCTGTGTCCCTCCTCAGGCATGAACTCCATCCTGGTGTACGTCGGCCACGAGGTGTTCCGGAACTACTTCCCCTTCCAGTGGAGGCTGCAGGACACCCAGTCGCACAAGGAGCATCTCATCCAGAACATCGTCGCCACTGCACTCTGGGTGCTCATTGCTTATGTTCTCTATAAAAAGAAGGTTTTTTGGAAAATCTGATAGCTCCAGCCAAAGCGTGTTGCTGGCGGACTCTCTGGTGGGCCTGGGGGACAGCCTTTATTAAAGGGACCGTTAATGACACGGTCAGTGGGGCATGCGTTTCCAGGTTACTGGGGAAGGTGCTGATGTGGTCAGGCTAGTGGGCTGGGGTGGGACTCTGCCTGCAGGTTTGGAACTTAAATGTTGGAAGGTACTACCTTTTCCCTCCATTTTCTGTGTAAACGGATGGATTTAGAACTCTAATGTAAGGGTTTCTCAGATAACTTTTGCAAAGGCAGTCGCCATGGATGGGCGTTTGCCTCTGTGGCGGATGGCACAGTGTAACTGACATCCGATTCTCGCTGAGCTGGCGTTTCTGCACACTGCCTTCCCGCGCCGCCACGAGTCGGTCGTCTCCGTTTGGCTGACTGTAGAGCTGACTGAGATGTGAGGTGTAACAATGGAGTGTAATATTTTTTAGTTAAATTTAATGTTTTAAAAAAGTCAGGGTAATTTACCTTTCAGGTCTGCAAGACATTGGTGGGTCCAAGAAAATGCCTTTCTGTCAGAAGCTACTTTCTTCTTTTCCTACTTGAAAAAAAAAGTTAAAATATAAATGTGTTATTCCCAGCCACTCTTGCTTAGTTATACACTTACGTAGCTGTGTATTGCCTTGTCTGTCAGTCACCTGCCTACCTACCCACCTGCTTACCTGCCCAACTGTCTCTCTGTGTATCCAGACGGTAGCTGGTTCCCAGGGACAGGGCTTGGAAGAGATTAAAGCTCACTGTCTTGCCTGTGGCTCCGGCTCTGCCGTCCTTGCTGTAGAGGATGCCGGCAGGTCCCCAGGCCTGTCTGAGTCTCAGCTTCCTCATCTGTGAAGGGAGGGAGGCAGTGATGACCTCTCAGGTCCCTTCCAACTCTTAGGACTCAGTGAGGTGGGCAACATAGATAGCTTTTCTGAAATCCTTAGAGAAGTCATTTTATTACAGAGAACTCTTTAAGATGAGCGATAACGAAAAGTTTCAAAAACTCTCGTTGGAGCAAGTCTTTTCGGAGCGACCCTCCACAGTGGAGGCACCTTTCCTGCGTGGAGCCACACCCCCGAAGACGTACTTCCTCAGCAGTGAGGGAGGGAGGGCACCCGAAGAGAAGCCGCACTTTTCTATGATGCATCATCATACTTGTGAATTTTCCGTGAGAACTCCGTATTTAAGGAAAATGTGACAATAGCTTGTGCTCCAGAGCATCCTTCTGTGGTGAGACGGGGCGTCCGGGCGTCCCTTTGCCTGGCGCCGCTGCACGACGACTGCGGGTCTGCACTTCAGCCCAGACCTCCACCCTGAACGCTCACAGGCCTGTCCCCGCCCCCTGCGCCCTCCCCCTGGACGTCCGCCTGCCTCCAGGCTTGCCTTCCTCCTCCGTTCCCCCAGATCAAGCCTTCTCCTCTTTGGATTTTCCCAGCTCTGTGAACGGATCATTCTCATCTGTAGGGATGAAGCTGCTGCCACCTGTCACCCACTTACCCCGGTTATCCCCACCTTTCCCATATTCAGTCAGCGTCTTCATTTCACTGGCACACTGCCTTGTTACTCCGGTCCAGACCCTCGTGATTTTTTTCAAATGGACCCCTTCCCTCAACCCCTCCTGTAGTCACTCTCCCTCGTGGCTGGATTAAGCTGTATGAAGCAGAGTTCAGAGCACATCGCCGCTTTATAAAAACCAACACTGAAGCCGATACAGCTTCGCCGGACATACATGACCTTACTCGGCTGAGCCCAGCACGCCCTGCCAGCTCCCTCCCCCGCCCCCATGCCCACCCTGCTTACTCCAGCCCCACTGGAGCCCCCACCCCGTCACTTGGCCAGGACCTCCTGCTCCTGACCTTGATTACAGCCTTTTTCCTGCATTACTTTTTCCTCTTCATTTTCTCCTGTGTATGTTTGGCCTGTCATTTTAGAGCCTCTACTTCTAAGGCACCGCTCTAATCTCTTGTCTCATCCAAAGGTAATATTTTCTTCCTCTGGCTTCTCGTAATACCTTGTTGGGACCAATTTCATGGCCCCCATCACTTCGTGAGAGTTATTTGTGTACATGTCTCGTTTCCCACGCTGGACTGGGAGCTTGCTAAGAGCAAGATTATGCCTTGTTCTTCTGCATATTCATGGCACAAACAGTGCCTTATGCATAGCAGGCACTAAATATTTATTAAAGCAAAGCAAAACAGTGGCTGTCTTTGTTTTTACTATGTAAGTGCTGATATGTAAGCGTCTGGCGTGCCCCGTGACAATGGTCTTAGTTGGAGCTAAGGTTTGGGGACAGTCGTTGCTGAGGAGACCTGCTGCTGCCCTTCCCTTCAGGGAGCCATTATGGATGGTCACAGCTGTCATGCAAATCTTAGCAAGTGAAGCTGGGCGGGCCTTTCCAGATGAGGTAGGTGTCCAGAAACCTTTCTTAAACTGGGGAGTGTACAGTTAGTATGTTTTGAACCCTGGAAACGGGTCCTGGTTTGGCCAGGTTATAAGGGGCTTCACCCCCAGCAGAAGCCTTGACGTGGGCTGGCTCCTGCATGTCCATTTGGCTCCGCCAGCTCCCTCGTGGCCATGGGCGGGCTGCCGCCCTGACACTCGGCCGTGAGACACTCACTGGACAGAGAGAGGGCCCCCCGCAGCCCGGTGGCTTTTCATTTCACCAGCCAGGCAGCCCTCCCCTGAGGCCTCGTAGGCCACCAGTGTGTCCCTTGATGAAAAAGCCAGCAGTGACGAGGGAACCGGTTTAGACAAGTCTGTGGCTAGGTGGAGGGCTGTGATTACCTTCTCGGGAATCACACAGCTGGTGTTCGTCTGTAGTTGCCTCGTTTTATACTCTTACACCAGTGTACCTAGCCACACTTTTCTTTTGGTAATCAGCTTTCACTGGCCATTAGTTCCAAGAGTGTTTTTCTTCAGGCCACATGCATTTTCCAAATTCAACGTTGATAGAAAGGTACGTTTGTATCATGTCATGAAATGCTTTGGACTTCACAAAGCCCTTCCCTGTGTTTGTCAAAATGCCGTGACAGACAACGGTGCCACCATCACGCTGGTGCTCCAGCCCCACAGCTTCTGGTACCGTTTGAGGTTCTGCTGGAATTCTGTCCTGACTCTTGGGACTTTCTCTATAGAAATGTTTTTCTGGTTTTCCCCACCATTCACAGCCAGCTGTCTGTTATTCTGTCCTAGCTGACCTGAAGCCACCCCCACTCACTTCCCCTGCAGTTCAGCATGCAGCGGTGGCACCACTGAACAAGTAAGTGGAAGTTGGTTCTTTGCCTGGTGCCATGCCATTTGGGCATTAGAATGTTCCGTTTTGATGTGTGCTGCCTCCAAATGCCAACGTGAAGGTGTCAGAAAACCAAAAGGCAGGCGAGTGTTTACTATGAGAGCTGTGGAGGGACGATACACTGTGATAAAAACAACAGGATGGTCCGTATATTGTAATCAACTCATCACACTGATAAACACTAAAATGAGCTGGAGGAAACATTTTCTGAGATCAGGTGTTTACTACTTAAACCATTTCATTGATTTTAGTATATCTGTAAAAAGGGCCTTTTCAGAAAAGTTTTCTAGCAAAGTAACTGAGTAACTTAGCTCTTTCATTTTTTTTTAAAGCTACCTTTTTTTAAAGGGTTTTTAATTTATTTTTAGACAGAGGGTAAGAGAGGGAGAAAGAGAGGGAGAGAAGGTTGCCTCTTGCACTCCCCACACTGGGAACCCAGCCAGCAACCCAGGCATGCGCCCTGACCGGGAATCGAAACAGCGACCCTCTGCTTCGCAGTCCGGTGCTCAATCCACTGAGCCACACCAGCCAGGGCAGCTCTTTCATTCTTACAGAGCCCTTAGAAACAAATGTTTGTGTGCTCTTTACTGATATGTTTCTAGAAGAGCAAAAGACAGAAAGGGACCCAGCAGCCAGTACTGGCTGAGCAATGACCAGTGTGAGTCACTCTTCCAAGCGTTTCATGTGAAGTCACGTGTGGTCTTTCCAACCACCACCTGTGAAAGGCGTGCCTTTGCCTTTGTTTTTCAGACAACAGGCTCGAAGCACCGAGAAACTGTCCCTGGTAGGTGGCGAGTGAAGGGCCATCCAGAGGCAGAGCTGGGTGCTGGGCAATGTGGCCCCACTGTCCCCATAGCTGAAGGCCGGAGGTGCTTCCCCCCACCGCCACTCCCTCTCGTGGGCTGTTTGGCAGATGCCCTCGCACACATGGCTTCAGTAAATTCACTCAAGTCTATTTTGGCATGAAGGTTTTTGGTATTAAAATTTCCAGAATCAAAAAGCCTAGTACTGTGTTGATATGTAGTATTTAACCAAAGCCTAACTCTGGAAAGTCAAATATTGAGGTCATGGAAGGAATAATGTCTTTTTGTAAGTAAAGTCCACCTTTGCTCAGAAACTCCTAAGAATTAAAATAAATTTTTAAAACCTCCAAATTTAGGATGATTTTTATTTACAAAACAGGTTGATTCTGTTGTTTTTACAAAAATTACAAAAAATGACTTTCAAAAAATAGAAATAGCTTCTCAGGTTCTTGGAAACTACCTTTAAGGAGTTAAAACTCAGATGGTTTTCTTTTTAAGAGGTGTAAAGCAACGTTTATCAAGGCTCTGCGTCCTCCCCACACTCCCACGGCCGAGTGCTCTGGTGCAGAGGCCCCGGTCAGGCCAGCGTCTGCAGGAGCAAGATCTTCTCGTTGATGCAGAACCTGTGCAGCACCGCCATCAAGTTCTCGCCGCAGCGGGAGACCTGGCGCTCCATGGCCAGGCGGAAGTCCTCCTTCACACCCTTGGTGATGCCTCGAGTGACCGTGTGATGCCTGAGGGCAGCGACAGGGGAACAGATGACACCACGGTTAGCACCGGTATCCCAGCTCCGTGTGTCTGGGGTAGGAATAAAGCCTACCTCAAATCTAAGTAAACACATTTAAAAAGAAAAGCCCTAACCAAATCGCCCCCGGTGCCCATTCCTTCCCAGAAAGACTTAAAACTATAGAGACATCTTTCCCACTCAATGAAAGAATATTCTAAAGATCGAAATGCTCAGTAAAACATCACCTGCTTTGCTTGTGAACTCCTGTAGCTCTAACATTACACAACCCTACACTGACTTGTGCAGTTGTAATTCAGTTAGTCTGGGCCAGGGGGCCGTACAGCTGCAGAGGCAGCAGCAGGGAGGAGGGGAACCAAAGGATGAGTCAGCTCCCAGCTGCAGACTGAGCTTAGGCACCTGGACCCTTGGGCTGGTTCTCTGTGAACGGCTCAGAGACTGTGCATGGCCACCTAGTTGCAAGCCTCTCGGTCCCCATGCTGCCAGAGCAAGCCAGCGGCTCTAAGTGCTGAGGCCAGCCAGACTCAGGCCTGCCTGAGAAGCAGGAGGAGCTGGGGCACCGAAGACAAGGGTCAGGCCCAGGTGGGGAGAGAGAAGCAGAGTCACTGAATGGCAGCCAGAGGCCAGCAAACTGCAGAGCAGATCTGGCCCATGTGCTCGGGAGACCAGCACGTTGGTGGAAGGGCCGGTGGAGCACAGCCAAAGTCTCCGACTACACTGGACATGTTGTACTCTAGAGGGGGAAATCCCAGAAAAGTGAAGACACCAAAATGAAAGGAAAAGGCAAATCTAGGAAAAGTCTACGGGTGCAACTAAAAGAAAAGGATTTTTAATACTTGTGCAGTAATTTGGTGGAGTTAGACAAACAGAAGCCACCTCCAGTCCCTACCCCTTCTGCCTCACTTCCCTCAGACACGGTAAGAGGGATTTAAAATGAGATGTTCCTGTATCGGCCAAAATAAGACTGTTGAAACCACTCTACAAGGTTTGTTTTCTAGAACTTGTATTATCATTAGTACAACAAGCTCAAAAAGTTGCAATGCAACAGAAGGAAAACCCAGCTTTGTCAGACCACTGAGGACGTGACGGGACACTGCAGTGCCCATGGACGCCGTGGTGAGACAGCGCTGCCATGGAGAAAGCAGTTCTCCGGGGACGTTTCTCATCAAGTCTGGCTGGTTCACTGGGACAGTGTCAGTGGGGCTGAGGCCATGAGTCCCACACCAGGAACAGACACAGAGGTTTTTAGATTGTCCTGAGACACTGCATTTCTGGGAGCCAGACTGAATCCCAAACTGGAGCCAACTCTCTGAGTAACCGAAGGAACGTTACCGGTACTTGCAGACAGTGACGGGCATTGATGTTTCAAAGCAAACTCTCCTGTTAATACTAGTGAAAATACAGTAAGCTGTGTCCTGCTGATCATGGTTCAGTGTTACTGTTTCCATGTATAAATAGCAGCTCAGCTCAATTAGATTTGTACTGGAGCCTCTATCCCTCTGACAAATTTGGAGGAAGGAGAGTATCAGCTATTGTGGTTTAAATGAGCTAATAAACGTGGCATTCTAGCCTACCCAGTATTTTCAGTTTAGAATGGTAAGGCCTGAAAAAAGTGTAATGGAGGACAGGCAAATACTGGGCTAATGCCTGCTGAAACCAAAATCCTAACACTCATAAGAATTTAAGAGTAGATGTTGACTTAAGAGAAGTTTCACTGTCCTTCAGTGTTTGTAACGGAATGAATGCCTCATGTTCTCTCGGAGGAGAGGGCTCAGTGCCTAACATGCACTTGATCTGACCCAGTTTTATACAACTTTCATTTTTTTTTCCAGATCCATAATGATTTTTAAATCGAACACAAAACACTGGCAACTTATGGAAAAAAATAAGAAATGTTACAATATTACAACCAGATGGTTTTGCCAAGGAATGCAGAACAAATTAGAAAATAAAGAAAGCATGAAAAAGAGCACTGAGGAACACAGAGCTGAAAACCATGGGCAGTAAAACATGTTGACAAACAGCACACTATGAGCAGGTGTTTTTCCACTTGGTACCTGTCAGCAGTCTGTATGCTGGGCTGAAGCACAGGTAAGAATTCCTGCTGCAGTAACCCCATGGGAGGGCTAGTAGGCCTTTAAAAAACAGCAAACGGCAGCATTCAAACACCCACACCGACTCACCCTGCACTGCAAAAACAACACTCCAGAGAAAATGCACAAGACTGGAAGCAGACCATACAGAGACCCCTTCACCGCCATAGGCCCCTGGCCGCAGCGCTGTCAGGAGGACGAGAGAAGCTACCGAGCTCTCTCACTGCCCCTGCTGCTGGGCCATGTTCACGGGCATCTTGGTTCCTGGTCCCCGAGCTCAGCCCACTTGACATTTGGCATAAAAAGCAACCACTGAGGAAGAGGATGGTGAGATGCAATTGAATGGCAGTGGGGAGAGGGGTTAACATCTCAGAGGACGCGTTTTCAGTCCAGCCTCCTTCACTCTCCACTCTTCTCGTGCCCACGCCAATCCTAGAAATGAACCCGGTGACTTTTTGTAACCATCCTCGATGGGATTGAAGCCTCAGTTTGAAGAGGCCCTTCCAGAGAACTACAGGGGCTGGCACTGTTTTTGATAAAGAAAGGTCAAGTTTGAATTTCAGAAAGTATTGAGAAAAGGAAAATGGGGGCAGGGGGGGTAAGTCTGGGCCCCACAGCTTTGCAGAGTTCTGTAACAACAAAGATTTATTACATTAGCTGGTGGTCACCACATGGAATATTATCATCCACCCTATTCAGAGCACACACAGGACACTGTTCCCCATTTCGTCCAGTCTACTGCACCTCAAATACTGCAAGTATCAGCACAGAAATGTGTCTCCATTTTAAAATGCCTAAGGGTGACATGTCTATGTAACGAGGAGCCGACCCCTCCTGTGGGGCAGCCCTGGTGCCCTGGGGGTGGTACCATGCCTGCTTCACCCAGATGCCCCACCTAGGACGGACTCACAACCTTACCCGAGGGGAGGGGCTGCACACTGCTCACAATCTCTGCCACTGAGCTGCAGGGGCCGCCCAAAAGGTCTGCAATGGCTTCAGAGGATTTGTTTGCAACCCAAAGGGAAAAGGAATATCGATAGTTTTACTCAAGATTTCATCGTACCTCCGTTAGCAAGGGTGCTCGGGCTTATGTGGCTTGCTCCTCCCGCTGTAGGTTTGGCACAGTAATTTGGAATGCAGGCTTCAAATGAACTTTGAAACTCACACAGTGAAGACTGGGCAAATTCCTACAAGGTCAGCTCACTAAGTAACAATCCTCATTCCTGCTTCCAGGCTGATGGAAGAGCAGGTTTCCGATGAAGTTGAACCATCTAGACATTAAGTATTATATTGACCAAGGTGGGAAGCATGAACTCTCTCCCCAAAGCCTAGGAATGCAAGCTGTGTACCCCTGCCTTATCCTAAACACCCTTCACAGTATTATGTGGGTGTCCAAGCCTCTTACTCTTATTCCTCATCTTGGAGGTTATCTGCATGTACCCCCCCACTGTTTAGCTCAGTAAAAACTGGCTAAAAAAGAAAGGTTCAGTACAAGCAACTTTTGAGATTCAGCTGTTGATTTTTTGGCACTCCATTTCTTCCCACTCCCACAAACAATTAAGAATTATCTAATTAAAGTGAAACTCAGCTGTAGGTTTAGTCCTAAGTAAATGGAGTTGGTTCTGCTGAGGCTGTCTCTATATTGTGGTAATTTGTGTGATGAGTGCCAATGGGAAATTAACTAAGAAGCTATTAAAGGTATGCCTGTATACCCTAGAAAAGAAATCACAACACAACAGGGGTTACCTAGGCTCCCAGGTCAAAAAGTCATCTTCATTCTCAGACACGTAAAGGACACTGTGAACCGTGCAATTATTTTCCCAGTCTGTACTCAGTCTTAGGGAAGTAATGGGATGGGAGGATGAGCATGTCCAGGCCATCTTGCTGAAGCAACCTAATGCATAAAGGTCTCATGTTTTAAGAAAAAGCATTTGTTCTTTTACTGTAAATGTTTAGAATATTTAGTAACATTTATAAGGTGAAGGACAACCACCCCACTTAATCTTCCCACTCTTTAGACCAGATCCTACAGGACCCTACTACTGACAGCACCTGTCTGCTCTGCGCCAAACTGCGGAGTCACAGCAACCCAGAATGGATGTCTCTAATAAGACTGCAGAGAACAAATTCCAACCACTGAAGACTCGTTCATTTCACAGTTGAGGGAAAAAAGAAACCATTTTGGGCCTTAGCAACACTTCCTCATCCTTCTGGGTTCAGTCTCTTGCAGCGACTCTAATGCTGACTGAAGACATGCTGAAGATGCAGGACGCAAAAGAGGCCGTATGGAAATCAAACTATGTGTGGCGTTCGCAGCACAGAGGATATATTACCCAAACTACAATGAGGACTGAAGGAGAGAAGCAAGATTCATGAGCTATTTAAAAATCATAAATGGTCAGTAGCTTCTTCTAGGTGTGGGAGGGCGTGCCTGAGACCCAGCACCCCGCCAGGATTTCTTGGGGCAGGTGTGTTCGTGGAGGCTCTAGACTGGGCTGTTTTTCTCTGTGCTGTACAATCAATGAAGATTGCTTAGGTGGGTTTCAACTCGATCCTGAAATCCAAATACAGTTTATACATAAAGTCTATAGTTTTTCCTAATGAACTGTCCTAATCTGATACTTTAATTAAGCAGGCTTCATTAAAAGCACTCTATGTCTAATCATACTGTAGACTGTGTAAATTTTGGGAAGGAAAATATCATGAATGAGACTTGTCTAGTGAAAAAGTTTCAAAAGTGAAACACCTCAATTCAAATAATGTTTTATCAGAAAAGTCATTAAGGAAACATCAAGTCTTTCTAAAGGCACCAGAATCAAATCTGTTCTCAAAAACAGAGACCAGGTTTGGATTCCTTTCTGTTAGATTTTTGGAAAGTGTAGAAACTTACAAGTATTTCCCACAAGCACACGAAAGGTGAGCACTTAGCACAGGGGAGCAAAAGTCAGTCTGCTTACTTGATCAGCATTCCTTGATTGGGCAGTAATTCCAGATGGATTTTCCCACCTTCCTGAGTCCTTAAGTAGGCAAATTCCTCCAGCATGTCAATATCTGCAGGCCAGATTCAGGTTAACCACACGTAAGAACAGGTGCCCTGGTGTCTCGGGTGAGGACACAGGTCTGCGGTGACTGAGGAACTGACACCCTCCAGCATCTGCAGAGTCATCTGAACTGGTCTGATCCCAAAGCTAACGATTCCTATACCAACCGAACTACCTCACCAAGATAAACATGCTTTTCACAGAGATAACAATCAAATGTTCTATGTGATCATAAGAGCAAAATCTTTCGTTTTCTTAATAAAAAATGAAAGTGGCACTGGGGGTGTTACATCCCCCCAAAAAGTGAAGAACTATTGCTCTAGGCACTTGGGCAAGGATTATTAGATTCCTTGCAACTCAAAAATAATGTAGAGATAGGCAATAAAGTATACACACCAAACGGGTACACAACCTTCAATTCAAAGGTGGTCTTTCCCTGACGAACAGTATGAAATACACCACTTCTTATGGAAGCCACTGTTGGGCCGGGCAGCCTCTGTGGTGAGTGCTCGGCACACACCACAGCTCTGGTGCAGAGCTCCAGCAGCTAATCCCGAGGGACAGCCAATGCCCCAGGAGGCCTTCTTCTGAGGGATGAGGGCCAATGAGCTACTACAGTCGATGGCCAAACCAGCCACTCTGGGCCTGTCGGAACCTGTAGGCCATTCCTTCAGGCATCTCGGGTGCCTCCCCAGCAGTCGCTGGAGGTGGAAAATGGAACAGGGTTGCCGACGTCCCTGATCGCTCACATCACTTCTCTGAAGCCTGTTGTGACTTTCACAAGACTAATGGCCACGGTCCCACTTTGATCCTCATTCCTTCTCTCCCCCACAATAGTGAAAAGCATTTCTACACAGAATGGTTCATTCATGTTTATTGCCTGCATTCGTTTTTAGAAAATCAGAATTTCTTATGCTTAAACAAGAAAAAGGATACTTGTAACATAATTGAAAAAATTCTCGTATTGGAAGTTTCCTTGTTGGCAAATCTTATTGACAGCTTTCAAGAAAAGATTCTCTCCCCGCGGCCACTCTTGCTGAAGCAATACGATCACGTGCCCCAGTGCCATGTCGTCCCTGCTGTCTGTGAAGGCTCTCAGCTGCAAGGCAAGGGTTTGTGCAGACACAGAAGGAAAAGGAAATCACGGAGCAATCTAAATAAAATACACCAAATACCACTTCCTTAAAAAAAGTTCTATTCTGTGAAAATGCACAAGAGAGGTCATTGGAGAAAGAGGGGAACGAAGAAGAAAACAAACCTGCCTTGCAAACACCGCAAGCTGCCTACTAAGGAGGGCGCATCCCAGCTCGAGAAACCCCAGCAACCCCCACCCCCGCACCGTGGAAATGGTGCCTGGCAGTGTGCTTCCAGGAGCCTCCTGGTGGGTCCTGCACATGCAGGGTGGGCCCGAAGCTTTGAATTTGGAAGTAAGGGCAAGAGACAGCTGAGCGGTCTGTATAACTGAGAGAAGAATTGTGTTTTTTTTAAGGAGACAGTTGGGGGTGGAGAGGGGGCCAGAAGCCGTCTAGGAGAGAACGAGTTGAAAACACGGACTTGGGCAGAAGGACAGGCAGTGAGCAACAAGGAAGTACACGGCGGTGTGAACTGGAAAACAGGCAAAGGGCTTTTTGTCTGAGTGAGCAGCTGTGCCTAAAATCACACTTGGAACAGTTTCCGTCGCCCCGAGTGAATCCGATGATGAGTTAAGTCTGGAGTTACTACTCTACAGTGGAGACCCAGCATTGTTCCCTTGCTCATAAACCTCTCTGAGGCTGTGCAGCACCTGCAGCCAGGGGCCTGGGGTTCTTTCAAGTCCTTAACCTTTCCCAGCTCTGCTGGGCCTTTGCTGGTGCTCATCCTTATGCCTAAAATGGTTTCACCCACTGTATCTTCACGATAATAAATTCACCACCCCTGTATGAATCCAACATTTACACCCCCTTCTTCTGTAGCTAAGAGTCTAATCTGTTTATCAGTTCATGAAACATTTACTAAACACTGCTATAGGCAAGGTTACTTCAATATCTGTCCCGCTATTATTTGTAAACTTCTCAAGGACCGCAATCTCTTCCTACGCGTCTCTGCCTCGTGCAGTCAGTATTCAGTAAACATGTGTTCACTCCTAGCCCGTGTGCTTTCCTCACTGCCCAGCCTGCACTTCCAGAGGCTAAACTAACACTGGTTCTCGAGGCAAGTCATCCCAGGTCATCAGAACAATATTCCAAATTAAATTTCTTTCCCACTAATCAACTTTAAGCTTACCTTAAAACAAGCTAACATTAGATGCAGGCAGTATGGCATGATGGCCTTGCTGGTACAGGGCAGAAGCTTCAGGTCCGAACCTAACAAAAGTGCACAGTATGCCTGTTACCACCACAGAAAACAGCTTTGAAAAGCACGTTTACGATGGCTTCCCTCAAAGAAAAGGACAGGCAACAGTCACATGGTTTCTTTCATAAGTAGTTAAATCACAATTATGTTTAGTGGAGGAGAAATTGTTTTGTTTTTTTAAATTAGTTTTTGAATGGTCTCTGGATATCATTCATCAATCTTTCCTAAACTTGCTTAAATATTTTTTACTAGTATTTCATATATATAGAAAATTAGAATATTACAAACACCAGCATGCTCACCCCTAAGCTTTATAAAATGTTAACATTTTGCTTTACCTTTTAAAGGTTTTAATATAAAGTATCACACATTCAGTTGAAATCCTTGTGTCTTTTCCAATACCATTCTCTTTCTCCCTCCCTCCTTAGAGAGAACCATTACTCTTTTTTTTAAATATATTTTATTGATTATGCTATTACAGTTGTCCCATTCCCCCCTTCTCTCCCCTCCACCCTGTACCCCCTCTCCCACCCATGTTCCCCCACTTTAGTTCATGTCCATGTGTCATACTTGTGAGTTCTTTAGCTTCTACATTTCCCATACTATTCTTGCCCTCCCCCTATCTATTTTCAACCTACATTCTATGCTACTTATTCTCTATACCTTTTCCCCCTCTCACCTCCTCCCACCCCCCTGCTGCTAGCCCTCCATTTCTGTGGTTCTGTTCCTGTTCTAGTTGTTTACTTAGTTTCTTTTGGTTTTGCTTTAGGTGTGGTTGTTAATAATTGTGAGTTTGCTGTCCTTTTACTATACATGTCTTTTCTTTATCTTCTTTTCTTAGATAAGTCCCTTTAGCATTTCATAAAATAAGGGCTTGGTGATGATGAACTCCTTTAACTTGACCTTATCTGAAAAGCACTTTATCTGCCCTTCCATTCTAAATGAGAGCTTTGCTGGATAGAGCAATCTGGGATGTAGGTCCTTGTCTTTCATGACTTGGAATATTTCTTTCCAGCCCCTTCTTGCCTGTAAGGTCTCTTTGGAGAAATCAGCTGACAGTCTGATGGGAAATCCTTTGTAGGTGACTGTCCCCTTATCTCTTGCTGCTTCTAGGATTCTCTCCTTTGTTTTTACCTTGGCTAATGTAATTATGATGTGCCTTGGTGTGTTTCTTCTTGGGTCCAACTTCTTTGGGGCTCTCTGAGCTTCTTGGATTTCTTGGAAGACTGTTCCCTTTGCCAGATTGGGGAAGTTCTCCTTTATTATTTGTTCAAATACGTGCTCAATCTGTTGCTTTTCCCCTTCCCATTCTGGTACCCCTATAATTCGGATGTTGGAACGTTTAAAGGTGTCCTGGATGCTCTTAAGCTTTTCCTTGATTTTTTGAATTCTTATTTCATCATGCTTTCCTGCTTGGTTGATTCTGTCTTCCTTCTGGTCCACTGTATTGTTTTGAGACTCAGATTCCTTCCTTTCACTATTGGCTCTCCTCCACGTATCTTCCTGCATCTCTTTTATGGTAACCTGCATCCTTTCATCTAAATTGCGCCCAAAGTCAACCAATTCCGTGAGCTTTCTGATCACCAGTGTTTTGAACTGTGCATCTGATAGATTGGCTATTTCTTGGTCACTCAAAAGGATGAGTCCTGGGGGACTGATCTGTTCTGCTGGAAACATGTCTTTCCCTGTCTCCCCTTTTTTTTTTCCGGTCTGGTCGCTCTTGTTGCGGTGGGGGGCGGAGCCTTAGGTGTTCACCGGAGCTGGGCACCCCAGTCGCTAGATTGTGACATTATATGTGGGGGCGGGGGTGGGGATGGGGGTGGGGGTGAGGGTGAGGGTGAGGGTGGGGGCGGGGGTGGGGATGGGTGGGAACAATGGCGGTAGTTCCGTTCTCCTGGGCTCAGACACCTCTTCGGGATCCTGGGCCGGGAGCTCCGCCCTGGTCCATAGTTGCTGCCTCACTGGGTGCCCCAGCCGCAGCTTGCGCACTCAGGGATCACCGCTGCGTTCTTGAGCCCCGGCTGGCTGTCGCGCCGATTTTGCGCCAAATTTTCCCCGACCTCCGCGCGCCGCCGACCCGAGCCAGCCCTGCGCCCGCCTGGCTCGTCGTCCCCTACCAGTCTGGATGTACGGGTCTACTTCAGCTTCTTGGCTGTCCGACTTCCATTCAGATAAATCCTCTGCCAGTTCTGAGTGATATTATGTCTGTAAATTATTGTTGTTCTATTCCTGGTTGTGCGAGGAGGTACGGTGCGTCCACCTATTCTCCATCTTGCCGGAAGTCGAGAACCATTACTCTCAATACAGTGTTCATCATCCAGTGCACACTGCATACTTTTAACACAGAAATCTGTACTCACAGACAACACAGAGGGGTATTTTGTGTGTTTTCAGTCCACCCCATAAAAGGTGTCATATCACACATACCCTTCTCCAAATTGCATTTTCAATGGTAATACCTGTAGCTCTAAGTCACTGTTTTTTTATTGTGGTCTAATTGATATACAAAATTATATTAGTTACAAGTGTAAATATAATAATATGATATTTGTATATACTGCAAAATGATCAGCACAGTAAGTCTACTGAACATCAGTCACATAAATAGTTATAGAATTTTTTTCTTCTTGTGATGAGAACTTTAAGATCTATTCTCTCAGCAACTTTCACACACGCCATATGGTGTTATGACACATAGCAACTGCGTTGTACGTGACACCCCAGGACTGACATTATAACTAGAAGTCTGTACCTTTGACTCCACTCACCCATTTCCCCCACCCCAGTTTTCAATGGTACAGAGTATTGTTGTTTACATGTGGCACGACTGATTTATCTGTTCTCCGCTGACAGGCACTGAGATTTCCAACTTTTCACTATTACAAACAATGCTGAAATAAACACCCGTATACACATTTTCTTGTACACTCGTGGGAAAAAATTTAGGCGATGGTTTTTAAACCACGATCTAAATCTTTTCCTTTATGGTACACGCTCTCTGTGGCCTAAATCCTTCTCTACCTAGAAGGCACAAAGGTTTTCTTCCAGTTTAAAAGTTTTAGTTTTCATATTTAAATCTTAAAATGTCAATTATTTCTGTGTTGAAAGAGAGATCTCATTTTTATTGTCGTTTTCCATTTTTATAATCAGTTGTCCCAGTCCCACTTGTGGATGCAGTTCTCTCCCCCACTGAGCTGTGACGTCATCTCTTCGGTGTGATGTTCCGTTGGTCAGTCTCTGCGCCCAACTACACTGTCAGTTCCTGTGGCTTTAAAATTGGCCTTGACGTCTGCTAGATCAAGTCTTACCCACGTGGCCTGTCCCTGTTCCACAGAGATACTCACTTTTTAAAGGGGTATGGGCTATATCTCTTAAAAAAAACCTTTTGTTACAGAAAATTTCAAACACATACAAAATAAACAGAGTAGCATAATAATTAGATATTTGTATATACTGCAAAACGATTAGCACAGTACCTCAGGGAGCTTTCGCAATTACCAAAGCTATCATGCTTTCTTCTAGAAAGTGTGTAGGCTCCTAAGGAATCTACCTATTATCAGTTGCAAAGATATTTTCTTCTTAAAGTGTTATCATTTTAGCTCTTCCACTTAGTCTAGGCTCCATCTCAAATTGATTTTTTTGTGAATCGTACAAGGGAGGAGTTGAGGCCCCTCTTTCTTTCCACATGAAAACCCACTTGTCCCAGCACCATCTGTTGAAGAGGCTTTCCTTTCCGTGCCGAATTACCGTGGTGCCTTAACTGAAAATCATTTGGCCATATTTGTGTGGGGCTATTTCTGGATTCTCCCTTCTTATGCCAATTTTGTCTTGACAACTGGCTTTACAGTAAGTCTTGCTCTCGGGAAGGGTAAGTCACCCAATTTTGTTCATCTTTCTTAAAACTGTTTTGCCTGTTCAAGATTGTATTTCTCCATACATTTTAGCATCAGTCCTGCCAATTTCTACTCCTCGCACGCAAAAAAAGTCTGCTGGCATTCTGACTGGGGTTGTACCAACTCTATAGACAGACCGCAGATGCAATTAGACTGTATTGTGTCTGCTGATCTATACACATGATTTTACACATCTCTCATGAAATTTATCCCTAAGTATTCCTATTCTTTATGTTATTTTATTTGGAGATTTCTTAGGCTTTTCTATGTAGCTGTAAGTAAAGGCAGTATTTTTCAACCTTTAAGCCTCCGTCTCTTCTTCCTGCCAGTCGTGTTGGTGAGCCTGTTTGAGTGAGGCGGTGAGAACAGACGCCCTCACGTTGTTGCTGACCTGAGGGAGCATTCAGTGTTCCTTCGCTAAGTATGAGGCCGAGGAAGTTCCCTTCTGTTTCTAGTTTGCTAAGACTTTTAAAATCAGGAATAATAAATATAAATGTAATTGAACTCTGCCTATTAAGGCAATTATATGACTTTTCTCCTTTAATCTGCTAATGTGGTGAATTACAGTTACTGATTTTTGAATGTTAAACAACTTTAGCATTCCCCATATACTTGGCCATTTGTATTACATTATTTGCTATATCTGACTTACTAGTATTTGGTTAAGGATTTTGGCATCTATGTTCAGAATGGGTGCTGGCCTTTAATGTTCTTTTCTTGTGATGTTTTTGTTTGGTTTTGCCATCAGAGTTATGATGGCCTTAAAACTGGATTGCAAATCCTGCCTCTATTTCCTCAAAGAGTGCAGGCAGGACTGGTCTTCTTTCTTCCTAAATGCCGACAGAATTCACCAGGGAAGCCATGTGGACTTGGAGTTTTCTCTCTGGGGAGGTTTCTGATAATACACTGAATTTCTTTGATAGATATAAGAACAATCCGATTTTCTATTTACTTTTTGACCACTGTGGTAAGTTGCTGAATTACCGGCACACAGTCATTCATAACTCGCTCTCCAAGTGCCCCCCTGGTCTCCTGGTCTCCGCGGTGACTGTCACTCCCTCTTTCGTTCTGACCCTGGTGAGTAGTGTTCACTTTCTTCCTGACCCATCATGTTAGGGGTTTATCCATTTTATTACTTTTTCAGAAAACCAACTGTTGGCTGTATTAATTTTCTCTACTTCATTGATTTCTGTTCATATCATTATCATCTCCTGTCTTCTACTTTCTTTGGGTTTAATGTCCCAACTTTTTCCTACTTTTAAGGTAGAAATTTGTATCAGTGACAGCAAATCTTTCTTCCTTCCTAATGTAAGTATTACCATTACATTTACGTACTTTTCACGCAATGTGCAACTTGAAGTAAAGCTCAGAGCAGCCCAAGAAGGTATGTGCGAGATACCTAACTAACCATCCACGTGACTTCCTGGAATGGGTCAAGGAAGGAAAAGGAGTTCGGACTGAAGAGATAACAAACTCAGTGAATGAGGAGAACTTGGAAGAAAGACAGATTTACAGCTGCTTAGGAATTCACAGCCAAGGAAGAGTTTAGCAAGGGATTAAATTTCATACATTTTGTCAAGCCCTGAAGATCACAGTATTATATTACAAGGAATTATAAGAAAATTCCCCAGCCTTGGGCCCTAAAGCTATTTTTACAAAATAAAAATAAAACTTGTCACTGTACCTTTTCTAAATTTGGACTTTATTTTTGAAGGTTCTTCCTGTGGTTTGCCTCCATCTTGAATGGGGAGTACCATGTAGCACATCAGATCGAGGACTTTTTCACACGTCATCTAAAGAAGTTGAGGCAAAAGGAAATAATCTGAAGTTTTCTGAAAGTAAAACCAAATCAACATCACACTGAAAAATCTGTATACAACTGGGCAATGTTTGCACAGAGCTCTGATTTTCTAAGCCATCCCAAGATTTTGCAAGTGATCAGTACTGCATGCTCAACAGTGCATGCAGAGAACGTAACAGCAAGATTAAATCTATGCACTAGACCCTGAGGGAGCAGTAATTCATTTTCTGCTGTTAAAAAACAAAAAACCAAAACTTTCAAAGTAATCAAGTATTAATTAAAACTCCAAAGTGTTAAAGAGCATAGTGGCACCCAAAAGAAGTATGCCTCTGTCCTAAACATTCACTATCTCACTTTAAATAGAGAAAAATGAGCAGAATAGGACATACAGTAGAGAACTAAATGGTGTAGCATAGAATCGAATTTAAAACATACTAGCAGGTTATCTGTCCTTTGCTTTAAAGTAGGGGAAGAATTTAGAATGTAGAAAAGAGGACAAAGGTTTTCAAAGCAGGGGAGGAAGCTAGGGGAAAGAGCTGCAGATCTGTTGCAGTGACTTCCTTGAGGGGAAGGAGGGAATGGTTTGAGACAGAAGGACGGACGCAGCGCTGGTGGATGGGGCAGGCTGGTTTCAGGCCACAGAGAGGAAGGCATCCCACTCGCCGCTCGCCTTCGGCTACCTACTCAGAGTCTAATAATAACAGGATCCCACTTAGGTAACATTTTCTGTGTGTCAGGCACACCCTGACAACCTTCTTATTATCTCCATTTTACAATGAGGAAGTCAAATCTTAAATCCATGTTTCCCAAGCGTTTCCCTGTCTTGGCATGTAACAGAAAGGAATATGTACAAGGCTGCCCAGAACCGGCAGCAACCACCCTGGAAGCTCCAGCTTCCCTGGGTCACATCTAACTGCCCTGAGGGCTGAGGGGGTACCTCTTCCCTCCCTTCTTCCACCACCACAGGGTTGTGAAGCTCTAGCTTTGAGAGTGGCAGCTTGGTCGTTAAGAACATGAATCTGAGTTAGACAGTCCAGGTAGCTTGCCCAGGTCACAGGGCCTGGACGTGGTGGGGCCAGAACTCGCACTCTGGAGTCCCAGGCCGCCAACCTTTTCTGTACACCTTCCCCTGACTACCTGCACGCACCCTGGTGAACACCACCGAATTGCACCTGTGCACACATCTGAGGTATGCCACTTAATATTTCATTTGTAGCTGTCTTGTGCTCTTCTCTCCAACTCAAATGGCATGTCCTCAAACGCAGGGATCCCATATTCCCTGCACCCTGCTTGTACGCTCCTTCCCAGCACATGGTTCAACTCTGGGCACCCAGAATACCAATCTTTCAAGTACGTGGAATGCTGCCAGCAATATTTTAGAAAGCAGTGACCATATCATTTATAGGGACGGGAAAAAGGTTACATGCAAGAAACTCCGTTAAAGGCCATGGGTCAGGGTGGTGGCAATGGAACTAAAAGGCACTATACCAAAGATGTTAGTGTCACCCTGGAAGAATCAAAAGGGTGAGAGTTGAGAGCCAACCATGACCGGAACATTTCACCTCGAAGGGCCAGGGAGCTAAGGAAGCACGTATCTGGACATGCTGAGTTTGAGCTGAAGACCGGCAGTTAGAGACGGAGGAACTGGACAAGTCAGAAACCAAGCAGGCCCAACAGTGGTCAGCTCAGAGGTGAGACTGACGCTCTCCAAGAGAACGAGGGTTCCTAGCTTAGTGAAGTGGACCAGTGTATTCTGCATATCCTGCTACAGTGCCGGACGGCAGCGCCCCGCACAGCTGTCTGCTTCTCCGTGATACAGTGTGTGTGTGGGCGAGCACGCGTTCTCTCAGGTTCGCAGAGAGAACTACCTGAAACCAAGGGTTAGGTACCTGACAATTACCTAAGTAATGGTGGAAACGCTTTTTCAGTTTTAAATGCACATACTCTACACACTCTCTAATTGTTTTTTTCTAAAACTCCTGGCAAATTATAAATCCTATTTCAAATTTCAAGATTAAAAACTTAATTTAGGGTTTTTAACCACTAAGTGATCAATTTAACACGTACACAGATGAGATCGGAGTCTGTGTGTGAGGCCGTGGCCCTCAATCCATACAGGACATACGTGTAGTACGAAGAACGTACCTACTGTCTAAACTGAATTCAAACAGTTATTGAGCACAGAAGCTGTGCAAGCTACTGCGACAGGTACTGTGAGGAAGACCCAGGGTAAGGACACTGGCCCCCATTCCAGTGGGAGGGGCTCATGATCCTGGAAAAAACGCCCACCCCTGCCACACCCCCACAGGGTGCCATCACCGTGGGGGAGAATCTGAGGTTTGGATAAACTAAGGTCCTGGCCCCTTCTGCCCAGTCCAGCAGCACTGATTCCACTCTAAAGTGATGCCAGGCAACAAAGTAAAAATAAAATAAAATAAAATAAAATAAAATAATAAAATAAAATAAATCCTCCAACAAAATGGAATAATAATAAAGCACCAAAGCCCAATTTCAGGGAAGTTATTTTACTGTAAACAGAAAATAAAACAAAATCCCCATGATTTTCCAGTAGATTAGGTAATAAATCTAGGCAGAAAGACCAAATTTCAAGAAAACATGCACAGAACAGAAAAGCCACTCTAGGAAGAGAAAGCTGCAGGGCAGCTGAGTGCACCGGAGGGCCCCAAGCCCGGTGGGCAGTGTGCGGCACTCACTCTGTACTCCCCCAGGGCGAAGTGGCACGTCGCTAGCTGGATGAGCGCCCTCTGATGCTCCAAGGTTCCCTGTCCCGTGATCTGTGGCTGAGGAAGTGATCCCTGGAGAGCTGCTAAATGATGCAGGCTGGCTATTGCCTTTTTATATTGACCCTTAGAAAGACATAACAGCAAGAAGGGAAAAAATACTGCCATTAAAAAAATACTGCTATTAAAATTAGAAATTTAACTAAGCAACTAGCAGATAACTACAAACAAGGTAACTCTGCTTGATCATCTGAGCAGGAAAAAGGAGACTTAGCAATAGTCTTTCTGGTCTTAATTCCTTTTTTTGTTTAATTTTTTAAAGCTTGTTTAGGGGTAGTGATGTAGGATTCACAGTCTACAAAGCAGGACAGACTTCTAGTAAGGTCAGCGCTGCTGCTACTGCTTCTTTTTCTTAACAAACATTACACACACACACACACACACACACTTTTAGAGAGGGGGAAAGGATGGAGAAAGAGAGGGAGACAAACATCAATGTGTGAGAGAAACCAACTGGCTGCCTCTCCCATACCCCCAACGAGGGACCTGGCCAGCAACCCAGGCCTGTGCCCTGATGGGGAATTGAACCCCACAACCCTTCGATGTGCAGGTCAATGCTCAAGCCACTGAGCCACACGAGCCAGGGCTGGTTTTAATTCTTAAGACTAAATAAAATAACACAGGCCCTTTGATAAAGTACATTTTGGATATACCATTTCTCCATGAATACTTTACTACTAATACCACTTCTCTTATGAAGGATGGAAGCAGCAACCTGTCCGTTTCAACAACAGCGGCTGGAGGCTTTCCATCCCAGTAGGGAATTGGCTGCTCTCTCCATTCCAGGTCTATGGAGCTCGGGAACAGCAAAGCAAGGCAGAAAGACCCCATCAGAGTACAGGGCGGGAGGGGTGAGAGGGATCCATCTTGTATTCAAAAGTAAAAGTCTTATTTTTACAAAGGAATGGGCTGGAAATACCAAAAGGAACCCAGAAGATGCAGCCTTGCCATTTCGGAGTTATTATGCGATGAAAGTGGACCCTAATTCCTCTGCCACTGAAGACAGACGTCTGTCCTCAGAGCACGGACCAGCAACCCACAGAGGGACAGCGCATCCTGTCTGCCGACGGTTCGCGACAACAAGCATCCTGTACAGACACAGGTATTTAGCATCCACAGTACTCTACCTGATAGATGATCATATCAGTGAGGAAGATTCTTAACCAAAGCCAAGTATCCGTCTTCCATGCCAAACAAATTCTTGTAAATTCTGAGCGAGAGTTCAAAGCAAATTTACCAAAAATATGTAACACAGAAGTAGAAAACAAAACTAACAAACTCAGCAAGAGAGAACAACTGTCAGAGACAAATTACCAAAAAGTGGATGGTAACTAGAGTTTAATTTCTAAAGCAATGGTCTAGAACTTAAATTAGATAGTAAAGTTAAAATACAGTACTTACCAGTAACACACAGCATGTTTTTAATTAGACACCAACATTTGCCAAGCACATACCATGTGCCAAGAACTGTTCAAAATGCTTTTCACATATTACCTCCTTTACCTTTTATTTTTTTTTAAGATTTTATTTATTTTTAGAGAGAGGGGAAGGGAGAGAGAAAGAAGGGGAGAGAAACATTGAATGGTTGCTTCTTGCACACCCCGGATCTGGGGACCAGGCCTGCAACCCAGGCACATGCCCTGACAGGAATCGAACCAACAACCTTTCTGTTTGTGAACCATGCCCAACCCACAGAGCCACCACCAGTCAGGGCCCCCATTTATCTTTTAAATTACTTTGCTGCCCTCATCCCAAAAGGTCTTGCTTTATATTTACCTAGTTAAAATAGCATGTGGCACTAAGAGTTTTACTCATTTTTTAAAAGGCTTCCTGTAGATAAAGGGAAAGTCCCATCCACGTTCACAGTTCTAGATGTGACAAGGAGAAGGAGAACAACGCTCTGTTTACTTAGAAAACACGGTTGAGGGCTCTGCAAAGGGCAGGCCGGAGGGCGGATGTCCACTAGCCAAAAGGAAGTGGTGGCCCTCGGCTCAAAAGGACAGTGAAAGTACGTTGGTTAGCAAAGTGCTGGTCATTTCTAAGAAAGGTTGAAATACTTAATATTTCAATATTATTCAGTTAAACATATTAAGTATGTCTATACGTGAAAGAGGAGCGACTGTCTGTAGCACTTGGATTTGGAGGTTTCCAGGCAGTGGAGTTAATGGCAGTGTTTGGATACAAGCAGCATTAGCTTTTGCATTCTCAGTGACATGTGGCGTAAGGCGATAGAAAGCAAGAGGGCAGGACAACCAGAAGCAGAAAACACAGGCACAGCAAGAAAAAGCCAGCAATACAAATTTTAAAAGACCAAAAGCTCTCCCTCAAACCTCACCTCAACCCAAATTCTAATATACCCTCAGCGAAGAAGCTAAGAAGTAAATGGTTATTTCAATATTAGTAACTGATGAGCGGTCTTGCTCAAAAGAATCCTAAAATGTGTGTGAACTACTGTAATCAATTTAATTAGCCATACGTGACTTGACAGTCCAAATCGAGTAATATTTTTTAGCAGAATGACTGTAAATGAAAAACTGAACAGCACTGACACGACAAACATATTCTTACCCTTGTCAAGGAATTCCAGGGAATAGAGCAGCTCCCAGCTCTCCCTGGCCAACTTAAAGCTCTCTAACACGTCCATCGAGTTCGCAAGCTCCGCTTTATTGATGACGATGTGACGATTCCTTCCTTTCACTGAGCAGTCCTCGTCGTCGGAACTCTGCTTAGAGTGTGAAGAACACGATTAATTTAAAATCACAAATGTACTTACATAGTGAAGCATTATTGTGGCTACTGCTGCCAGTTCTGGTTATTATACGGATTTTATATCAATGGATACTAACGTGGGTACACTGAATTTTTTAAATTGAACAATTTGGCTTTAAAAATTAATATAAATTTTTCACCTTTTCACTCTTACACATTCAAGTTTTACTTCTAAAATTAAGTTTATGTTTTTCTGATGGTAAATTCTAAGCTTCTGTTGGCTCCAGCATAAAGTTATGTAAAACTTCCAATAATTTAAAAACACATCAATGTTATAAAAACCAAAAATTAGATGTTTACACTCAGATACAGCATAAGTAGTGCCTGCTTTACAGTGTACCTTCTTATCAATATGCGACATTAGTTTGCTTCCAAATAATAGCTTATTACCTAGTGGAATAAAATTAAAGCCTGCATCCCTTAAAACTAACTCAGCGAAACGGCTGTGACCGTTTGCTCTCTGCATGTAAGTTCCCCGGTGGCCGCCCGTCTTCAGCTCTGCTCCCCACTGCAGGGAGCCCAGCCCGGAGTCACTCCTGTCTGCACTTATCCACTGAGTCCTGCTTTCCTGCTCTGCACTGTAAGTAATAGAAAGCCAAAGAAAAGAGGGGGCCTCGGAGAAAGGCAGCTACTGTAAATGCCAAAGGAAGTGTTCAGACGTGCTGCTGAAAAAAAAAAAAAATCAGTAAAGGTAAAACAGCTCACTTATTTTTATTTTGCTGAGAATGTCTTGAACCTTTTATTCTACCTATTCTACTTTTATTTATTCTATGACCCAAATTAAATTCTTCCCACTGATTTTCACCTTACTAAGACCACTTAAAAGTACAAATATTCTAGCTAAAAGCCCCACCCTCAAGGTAATCTCAGAAAAAGCAGGAACTTCCCTCCTACCACCCACCTTCCTCCCGTACTCTCAGGGCTCGGCATCTTCCCGCTATTCCTGGATGCTGGGTACCCTCCCTCAGCAACGACAAGTACCCATGTCCCTTCCACAATCAAACCCAAGTGCCAGGCATCCTGTTTCAGCAGGGCCCTGTTCCTTGCCCCACGGCCGTCACCTAGTAGGATATACTACTATGAACGGTGTGCTCACTGGAAAACGTTCTGCCTCACAACGTGACCAGGGTTTACACAAAGGACCTCGGGTGTGATGGGTATACCATGGAGTTCCTGTCGGTATGATTTTGAGAAACTCATGTTGAAGTGCACTCCAAAGCTCTGGGGAGATGCTCTGAAGCAAGGGTCCTGACCGCAGGGAGTGCACATGAGTGCACACGGGGTAGGAGCAGAAGAGGATTGCTCCTCCGACCCCTAGCTCCCGTGGCCTGGTGTGTCACGTGAGCCACCACCAGGGACCAGTGGCATCAGATGTTCCGATTACTAAGGGGCGGTCAGACATATGGGTTGTTGTAAGTAATCTCGAATTTTTAGATGCTAGGTTACTAAAACACGATGAACAAAGCAAGATGTGTCAGAGAGCTGAGCTCATGGGCCACCGCGTCCTCTGCTGTGATCTGACAGACAGACCTGGCTGGACCCCTGTCTGGTGGAGGCAGACGGCGGGGCAGAGTGAACAACAGGATGAAACTATTTCAGAGAATGACAACAGAAAAGGATGGAAACCCCAGACTGCTTGGAGGGCCAGAGTACGAGAGCAGGGCCTAGTAGGTGACACGGGACAGGTGAAAAGGGGGAGGAGGAACACGGCAGTTCAATTGCGGCCTGGGCACCAAACCTGAGAGGGAAGTCTGGGGAGTCCCTCACTCACCAGAGGCTCTCCGCACACCTGCTGGGGCGCGGGCTCTGTTCAAATGTCCACAATGAAGAGGTGGACAAGACACAATGTCCTAGGGTCCATGGAGCTTACATTCTAGCGAAGGGACAGACGGCACACCAACCAACCAAGAAGAGACAGACGACAAAAATGGCTATGCAAAGAATTAAAATAAAGTAACAAAAAGAAAATTGAAGGCTCCTTTTGATGGGTGTTCAAGTAGGCCTCAGAGGGAGAAAGTTCAGGCTGCGAGCTGAGTGGCAGGACCTGGCCTGGCAGAGAGAAGCATTCCTGCCCGAGAGCACACTGTGGACAGGGGCAGAGACTGGAGCGGCAGGACCCCGCAGAGCTCTGAAGCAGCACAGAGCCCACTGTGTGTGCCACGTGCAAGGGCTTGCTCAGCAAGTGCTCTGAAGCCGAAGTGAAGAGTTTGGGTGTTATTCCAAGCATGATGGGAAGCTGTGAAAGGTGGCAAGCAGACTAGTGATGTCTGATTCATGCTTTAAAAAGATCAACCAGGCTGGTGGGTAGAGAGCAGTGTGGGGATGAAGAATGAAGGCAGGGAGACAGGATGCCAACTCCCATGATCCAGGACAGACACTGGGATGGCTAACCAGGGAGGAAGTAGGGGAGACAGACAGGAATGGACGGATGGAGCTATGGTATGGTATGGGGACACTCTGTTGCCCTTAGTTCAAACTAGTAATATACAACCTTTATCTACATGGGAGGAGGATGTTACACTGTGAACTACTTGAATACACCTCACTCCCTCAGACACCAGAAGGAGAACCTGGAAATGTGGGGTCACTCTCAGCAGCCTTAGTGATCCTTTAAAACATCACAGGCCATCTGGGAAAGCCTGTGAGCACAGAGTTCTCAACCTGGGGTTCGTGGCTATGTTTCAAAGCAACTGTCAACCTCTGAAATCATTTGCAAAGTTGTGCATGTGTGTGTTTTTCTGTGAGAGGAAACAAATTAGTGTGTTAAAAGGGTTAACTTTATGAGCATTCAGAATGGTTACATCTTCCCTGCTCCAATCCTTTCTGTATTACACAGCCTATGGAGACATCAGATTAAAGTGATCTTAGGGCGCAACACTCATCCTGGCAGGCCCAGTAAAATGTTACTGAGAACTGAAGAAGAAGGGTTAAGGGAGAAGGGGGGAAAAAGTTCGTGAGACTGCAGGCTTCCCTTGGGCATTTCAACTAGAGCAGCAGTTAGCACACTGTGACCTGCAGGCCAGACCTTGTTTTTGTAAATAAAGTTTTATTGGAACATGGCCACGTCATTTCTGCACTATTGTCTACGGCTATTTTTGCAATGTAACAGAAGAGCTGAGTAGTTGCAAGAGACCCTGGTGGCCTGTAAAGCCTAAAATATTTACTACCTGGCTCCTTACATCCCCACGTCCGTGTTACACATTAAGCTTCCACTCAGGATGTTACAGAAAGGATTCCTCTGGAAACCGAGGTCCTGCACAGGCCTGCCTCCTGGCCAGTGAGAAGACTGATGGTTCCTCACGTTCTCTAGCCTCCTGCATCTTTGTGCAAACTGTCCCCTCTCAACAAAAGCTACTTCTCAATTCCAAATGACAAAATCATACACACCCTTCAAGGCTGACCTGACCTCCTTCATAAAACCTTTCTACAACATCTTCCCGTGGGTTATAATTACTTCCTACCCCGAACGCCTAGGCACTTGCCATTCTGAGGCCAGTATGCACCAAAGCACTCTGCTCTAGATGTCCAATGTGGTTTGTTTGGTTTTGTTTCAGTCCAAAGAGGTATGAATAACTTACATAGGGTTTCTCAGCCTCAGCACTGTTGGGAACTACCCTGCCTGGTTTCAGAAGCTGTAACCTACCCCGTGGCTAAGGCTGAGTGAGAGACCTTGGGACCATAAGCCACTAAGGAGACAAAGCTTATCTCCCTGGCGGGGTGCTGCCTCTACGGCCTTTATTTCATCCTGCCTGGCCCCCAGTGCATGACCGGTTAGCCAATGATGGGTAAGATTCCTCAAGGTAGGGATGACCTAAGACAGACACGGTCATGGAGGCGCCTTAGGGGAGGACTGGAGGGGGGGCTACAGCTAAAGGGGGAGATGGACTCTCACCCCTCAGGTTTGACATGGCCCGAGTGCTTGTTCTGTCTGCGAGAAGTCTCCTAGTCTCTTAGCTGCTTACTTCCCCTGCCTGACTTAAGCCTGAAACAATGACAGAGGGCGGTGCAGCCCTGTGCTAGAAAGGGCAGGTTCCCCAAGGGCAATCAGGCCTAAGAAACAATGCGTAAAATCCTGTGAAACCTGCTTTGCTAAGAAGGCCCTCAATTTTCTGATAAGGATCTGAGCAGGAAATGAGTTTGTTTCTCAAAGTTTTATAGCCCTTTAGCTAACAGACCCTGACTCAGAATAAGCCCTCATAGTTCTTTCGTATATCATCTATTGTTTGATCCTTACTGCCTGACAATGATTGATGAGCTTTGCCTGTATTCCTGTGCAAAATTAACCCAATAAAAGCCTATTGAAGAAACTGAAGAAAAGGGTCTTCCTCCTTCTCCTTTGAGAGATCGGCTACCTTTCCTCCCCAAGCAGATGATGTCTTGGTAGACTTATTCTCATCTGTGGTGGACAGACAGGGTGGGGGGGTTGGCAGCAGCCAGGCCTCTGTGGGAAGAGCATGCCCTGCCCCCCACCCTCCTGGCCTTTTGGGCTAGGTAATTCTTTGTTGGGGGTGTCTTCCTGTGCATTGTAGAGTGTCTGGCAGTTATCCCTGCCCTCCACTCACTGCACACTAATAGCTACCCTTCCCCACTCAGTTATGGCCATCAAGAGTGTCCTCAGATGCTGCCAAATGTCTCCAGAGGACAAAATCACCTCTAGCTGAGAACCACTGATGTATACAAGTAATTACATTTTATAATTAAAAGACCCAAGCTTTATCAATTTGGCTCCAAAGACACCTTCTACAAATATTCATTTCTTGTAAACCATAAACATATAATCTGTTAATAATCATATCGGAAAGGATTACCATGGTTTTCTCTCTTCCCTCAGCCAGTTTCCTCTTCTTATGTATGTGTTTGTTACGATCGATTTCCACATCACCGTACACATTTGATACATCTTCCAGAAGAACCAGTGGAACTTGGCTTGGGGCATTAGGACCTATGGGTGGGGGAAAACACCGACACTTAAAAACACGCAGCAAGAAAAAGAATACTTAATATCAGGTGGAAGTTTACTCAACTCTTATGTAAAAATATGTCATTAAAAAATATGTTCAGTGTGACCCCAATTAGAAAAACAAGTATGTATGTAGAGAAAAAAAGACTGTACAGATATACATTACAAGTCAAAGTCCCCTTTTTGTATTTGTTCTTATGTGTCAACAGATTTTTTTATAATTATCAAGAATCACAGAATTACAAAAAAAAGATACAAAGTTACATGTACCTTATGGTTATAAATTCCAAACAAATGTAATATATGAAAAGACTCTAAGGCAATATACAAAAGTGAGAGCTGCATTAACTGGAAGAATTAGGGGAGACTTTACACTCTTATTTTTCTATTTTTCACATTTTCCAGAATTTACATGCATATATATTATTTAGTAAAATCTTTGTCTATTGCAAAGTCTTTGTGAAATCTATTTCAATACTTTGCTTCATCTGCTGCATTCAATACCTATATTAAGTTTCATTGTACCACTACCTCCTTTGATACAGAGACTTTTAATGAAAACGTACTTACATAAAAACCAACAACTAAGAAAAGCACTGGCATCACCCCACAATTATCTGGATCCAAGAACAATGTTAAGGTAAGTGTTGCCATCTTCCTCGCCATCCCCGCTGAGGCCAGTATTTTGAAACACTCTACAATTCCCAAACCAACCTTGGAAGAGAGATGGCTGTATGCTGTTGACATACTGGAATGCATTCTTAAAGAAGACCAACATAGTGGAATAAACCACCTGGTTTTTGTATTTTGCATGAGCTTCATTATCAAAGTTGTTCATGTATCTGCAGAGATCCTTCATCCTATGCAAAATGTCACCATAGCTTCTGAAAGATGAAGAACGATAAAGCTTATTTCATTACTCTGGGCCTGCCAGCGAAAGGTCTAGAGAAATGCCCCAGTGGAACCACTGCATTTACCAAATGTAGTCTAGGCATGCACAACTATTCTGTATTGTCTGCACACGGATGGGGATTCTGAATTAGAGCAGCGACCAGACCAAGACTTTATGACACAAGCCTGCCAAGTAGTGTCTCTTTCCTCTGAAGCACGAAGAGTGCCTTCAACTCAACGTCATCTTAAGACTTCATATTTTGGTTGGGAATCTTTCAATAAAGTGAAAAACTACCCTTGTTTGCATAAATATTGCATGTTACAGAATTTTTCCAAAGAGATGCTTTGGGGAAAATAAAAAGTGTTTTTGATTCTTAGGATCTGGAGATTATGCTATCAAAGATTTGTTAGGCAATTCTAGAAATTGAAAATTTCTTACCGTCTTCCTTTATCCATCTGCCATTCACATCTCATTCCAACAACATTCAAAATCTTAAACAATCTCTCCCAAGGGTCTACAATCTGGGATGATTTTTCAGTCAGTCCTTCTATTATGTACTTCTGAGAGCTACGTTTGCTAGGTGACAATAGGTCAGATGTTTCTTGGGCACCTGAGATGTGAGAAGAAAAAAAAAAAACAGCCTGGAATTAGCATTACTACTTAACTATCTATGTGGTGCTTGCTAGAGAAAAAGGAAGTCTGACCTCACATTCAAAAAGCTGGAGCACAGAACCTCAACACATTATGTCCTTTATTTAAGGACCCACAACTGGCCATTCCTATAGTAGGAAATGACTTTTGAACTGGGATATATGTATAAAGCTCAGTGTACTAACACCACAGTTCAGCAAATTGATGGTTTCAATTAGGGGGAAAAGTGGTTCCAGAAAAGTCTCATCTCTTAACTGCAGTATTTTTTTTCTAGAAACCATCTTTAAGAAGTACCATCAAACTGGTATGCATCCAGAGGAGAATAATCAGAATGATGAGGGATTTCTGAATTTGCAATTTTACTAAAGTCTGTCTGAACAAAACTGTAGGACATTCTCACTTACCTTGATGCTGATTCTCTATTTGAGTGGACCTGGTGACATAATTGATATAAAATTCAGCTGCTTTGTTCAAGTACTTATATAATAAGTTGGCAGGCAATCGAACATCATGGTTGTTGATTATTAAAGGAAGGACATCACAAACTGTTGAAAGAAAAATCAGAAAAAAAAACAATTAAGTTGCCTGTCTATCCTAGGGTTCTGAAGAAAACAAAACCCTTAAGGCTTGTTTATTTGAAAATTGCAGTGCAGAGGCACAGGAGTGGGTGAAGTCAGAGAGGGAACACATGAAGGTTCTACATTGCGGGTAAAGGTCTAGTTGGGTGATTTTCAACCCATGTGCCACAGAATTTATAAAACGTGCAGCACCTGACTATTTAGTCAGAGGCACTGATCTCTTTTCCCTTAGACTGTCAAACAGAAAAGTGATAACAGCCAACACAACAATAGCTGTTGTGCCATTCAGTGTGAATGAATCAAAATTATACCTATTTTTTAAAATCAGCTTGGCAAAAAATATATTTTTTGTTGTGCCACAGAATTTTTATAATTAGATTACGCATGCCATGAGATGAAAAAGGTCGGAAATTGTTGGTCTAGTTCTTATATTGGACGGTAATTCAGATAATTGTTTATTATTAAGCTTCATATTTAACTATACAAACATATACTTTTGGAGATATCAAACATTACATTATAAAAATTTAGAAGTTGTTCAAAATGCTCTCTGGACTGAGAAAATAAATAAAAATTTAAATTCCATAACATGAAAAGTTACTTCGCTTTCTATAAATGGCCTGACTTCTGAAATGATACCCCAGTGTATTCTACTTACCAGAAGGAATTAATACAAAATACAATTTTCCTTACCAAATAATTTTCTAAAGCAGTTAACAGGAGATTCTTGTTCTTCAATAGTTTCCGCCTCTAGCAGTGCCTCCCCAAGGCCAACCTGTTTCAAAACACATTTAATCATTTAAATGTGTTACAGTTTAAGACACCAGAATCACATGGGGAAAAAAAAAACACCAGCGTATTTTTTAATTTACTACATAGTTTGCATAGTCAAGCTTCCCCAAGAAACAGAGATTCTCACTTTAAAGACCAGAGAACAAAAGAACATCAGCAACACAGTCTCTTAGAAGGGAACCCCAAATTCCCCTGACCACAGACCACTTTGGGTTACCTTCCTCTGAACTGATACAATGAACACACTGACAAAATGTGTAAGAGACTTAAAGCATGGGCTAGAACTAGAGTTAAAATGATAGAGAAGTACAGACTTTTAAAGAAATGTGAAAACTAACTTTATCAAGATGTATGATGTGGATGAAACTTATCACCCTCCAGGGCTGTCGGGAGTGGCCAATCGTACAGCCTGCAGCGGGCCAGACAGAACTGCTGGGGGTTTTAAGGCCTCCTTTTCCACGATGGACACCCTAGCACAACTGAAAGTCGGCTCATCAAAATCCACTGAGATGTCTACATTATCTGCCTTGTGACCACTTGGGATGCACAAGGTTGGGGTGGGACAGTGTGAAAGACTGCACAACACAGAAAGTTTAAGGTCAGAGTATGACCAGGGAGTGTACTGAGTTCAACAGTAACCCCCCAAAAGATCATGTCCACCCAGGACCTCAGAATGTGACCTCATACAGATTTTACCTTATGAAAAAGTAAGCTCTTTGTAGATACAATTAGCTAAGATGAGGTCATACTAGATTAGAGCGGACCCCAAATCCAACGACCTTATAAGAAGGTCATGTGAAGACAGGGACACAGACACGCAGGGAAGAAGGCCACGTGACAGTGGAGGCAGAAACTGGAGTGACGTAACTGCGAGCCAAGGAATGCCAGAGTGCCAGTGACCACCGAAGGCAAGGCAGTGGCAGCGAGGATTAACTATTTGTATCCTGACTCCCACTTACTGCCTATGGGAAGTTACTAACATTCCAGATTCAGTTTCCTCCTCCACATAGTGGCTGCGATCTGCCTCAGGGGATCTGTAGAGAATAGAAGGAGATTCCTAACACTTCCCAGTGCCTGCTGGTAGCACTCAATTATTACAGATGTAAGGAAGGGGCATGAATAGACAGAAAACAGTGTCCACAGGGCAAAAGCACATGGAAAACATGTCTGTTAGGAAGATAAACTATGGCTCTCATTAAAATTCAAACACATTGTTGAATATACCGGAATTAGAGTACTTTAAGAAAACTTGACTATACCGTAGACGGCAAATAAATAGCACTGTCAGAACTCCGTGACTGCTTCCTTACTGATAAGACAACTTCTATTGGACATGCATAGTTTGATAATAGTGACGTCTTTTAGCTTTACTGACAAAAATTCCTTGATTTAAATTCAATCTTAGCCAGTGTTTCTTAGAATTTCTGCTTTACAGTAATACCCACTATAGCTCCTGACCATACTGATGAATTTGTTGAGTTTTATCTTCTCTTAAAAAGGAAAGGATCAGACTTACCCCATGTTGCACCACTGTTTCAGGGAAGCGCCTCAAAAGCAGAAGCAACATTTCTGATCTCTCCAATGTGTTGAAGCACTGTTCCGTAACCTTCAGCAGCATTTCACACTGGACCCGACCGGGAAGAGTTTCAAATAAACCTGTGCACGATACATGACATTTTATAAAGTTCCTTTCAGAAAGAACACTGAGGCCAAAGTGGAAGTAAGGTATTTTTATATACAGAACAATACATACTATCAAAGAATCCCTATTGTTGGGTTTCACCTACAACCTGGAAGGCTTTTGGGTCTCATGGTATTGGGCACAAGATGTTTGCTGAATGACCTTTTGGGATCCAGAAGACAAGAATGAAATATGTGAAAGGTCACAACAGTGCTTGCTGCTGGCCAAGCTAAAGAACATATACTTGTTTATGCTGAAATGACACAAACCATCTATTTTCTTTTTAATCCAGAATTTGAAATCTGTGATTGACTATAGCAACTAACAAAGAGTATAAGTTTAAAGAAAGGTCATAAAAGTTTCTCTCTTGTTTTGTGGAGGTCTGCCTAATCTATAGATGCTTCCTGATTACTGTAAAACCTGTTAAAGATATCTATTCATAGCCCTGGCTGGCATAGTTCAGTGGATTGAGTGCGGGCTGCGAACCAAAGTGTCACAGGTTCGATTCCCAGTCAGGGTACATGCCTGGGTTGCAAGCCATGACAGCAACCGCACATTAATGTTTCTCTCTCTCTCTCTTTCTACCTCCCCTCCCTCTCTGGAAATAAATAAATAAAGCCTGGGTTGCAAGCCATGACCCTCAGCAACTGCACATTATGTTTCTCTCTCTCTCTCTTTCTCCCTCCCTTCCCTCTCTGGAAATAAATAAATAAAATATTAAAAAATACATCTATTCAGTTTTCTGGGGTAACTGGTAAATCCACATCTGTTAAGGAAGCTTATAGGATTCTAAGCATATGCTTCTGGGACCAAGTAACATAATTTGTACAGATTCTAGTTGCCAAGACTAAAACATACATATGGGTACCAATATGACAGATGTGATTTTTCTGTGAAATTACTAGATTTAACTTGGTATTCCAGAAATGGAAATCTATACACCTTTAAGTTATTACTCCATTCTTACTTCTTAAAAATTGCGTTTGTTTATCCTGTGAATCATTCCTTAGTGCTGATGTAATAATGCTGATTTCTCTCCATACCACCGGCTGTTCCGGGAAATTCACAAACCTAGTTTTAAAATGAATGCATTAAATTAAAATGTCAGATTCTACATAGTATCCAACAAAAAAAGTACAAACATTAGCATTTGGATAAAAATACATTTTTCTTTATTTCAAGTGAATACAGAGATGTACCAAAACAAATCAAAATTAATATATAAAAATAAAAACTAATTAAAAAAAATGAAGTACCCACAAAAGTTTTTAGAGATTTTTATAAGGGAAAAGATAAAAAGATGAGTTATCATAATAATGTAAACTACTTCTAAATATCAACAAGGAAATAAAGAAAAAGAAAAAGGCAAAGAAAAAGTGGGCAAAGGCAAACCACAGAAAAAATATAAATAGCCAAAAACAACATTAGAAAATATACTCAATTTTATTAATAATAAAATAGAAACATTTTTAAAAAATAGCAAAATACCATTTTCTTCTATCACACTGGCAAAAATTTAAATCTGATAAAAAGTCTGATAACATCCATTGTTGGCAAAGGTGTGGGAAATGTAAATTGGAATAGTTATTTTTGGGGAGAGTAATTTGACAGTGTATCAAAATTTAAAATGTGCATACCCTTCACTATGGAAATCCATGTAGAATTTATTCTACAGCAAACACCAAAACAGAGGTACAAAATTGCCTTTTGACACTATAATTTCAAATAATTGGAAACTACCAATAAGAGAGTGGTTATGAAATGCTTTGCAGATATGAAGAAGAATGAATATATGTCTACCCACTAACATGAAAATCAATCCATTACAGGGGGTGAAAAAAGCAAGCTGCAGAATAATTAGTATGATCTTGCTTTTGTAATCCCCTCTCCCCAAAACCTATTATATAAACTGTGTGTATGTGTATACACACACACATAAAATTTAACCCTGATTGAGTTTAGGAAGGACTTTCATTTTATATTATGTATATATCAGTATTGTTTTAACTTTTACATAGAGCATTTATTATTTAAAAAATCAAACAAATTCTTGGACAGCAAAGTTTTAACATAAGAAGACCTCTGCAGAAGGCTTGTCAGCAATTGACAGAAAAGCTAGACTCAAGTCTAAGTAAGCTTTAGGCCCCAGGGATATAGATAAACTTGAAGTTCTTCCCTCAATGCCCACCTCACAGACAGAAACAAAACCTCAGGAGAGATCCAGTGCAGTAAAAGTTGGAGTCCTGAGTCCCCACTCACATGTCGTACAGCAGTCTCCCCGCGGTGGCAGTCCGCTCCGCGTTCCGCTCGATGGTGTACATCTCATACTGCAACATAGATCAGACCCCGGGGTCACCACCTCTGCGGAGGCCGCTGGAAGCTTGCCGCCTTCAGCGCTAGTTGGCCTTCACAAAGCACGATCCCACCCCGCTGAGGGATGGCGCGCCCGAGAATAAGGTATCACCTGGTGACCTCAGGTTCACCCCTTAGGTTCCTGGGATTAGTGGAATACTGCCTTAAAAGTAGCAGGCGCTGAACAAATGGCTGCCATCGCGATGAATGAACGATCGAATGGCCTTTCCTAGTGGCGCTGATGTGCAGTTGGGGCCGCACAGCAGCATAACACTCGCCACGCCTCCTACCAGCCCCGACCTCCAGCGGGGTTCGCCGGGTTTCTCAGTGCCGGCCCGCCGGGGAGAAGGCTTGTTAAAGACTTGGTTGAACGGGCGCGGGGAGGTAGAGAGAAGCGGGAAAGGACCGGGCAGGGTAGGTTGGGCAGGAGGCGGCTAACCCGGGGCAGCCGGAGCTGCGAGGCTCACACCTCCACACCAGCACCGAAGGTAGGGCCTGACCTCACCTGGATGTTAAAGTCGGTGGGGTAGAGACTGCGGGCCGTGATCAGCCATGCCTTGGCTGCCCACAGGTCCTGCTGCACCAGCTCCCGGGCTCGCTGCACCAGGAACTCGCAGTCACCCTGGGCCGACATGGCCCACGAGGCGTCTGTCCGCCGGCCTAAAGTGGCCGAACCTTCGGGCTCGGGAGACACCGCCACCGCCGCTGCCGCCACCACTGCCGCCTCCGCGGAGGTTACTGCGCATGTCTGGGGTCGCACGGACGCCAGCAAAGTGGATCCGGAAGAGTTTTCCGGGTTTTGTGAGCATCCTCTTCTGGTCCGCTCTCAGTTACGGCCAAGTTCCTTCATTCCTCCTGCGGAGCTAGTGTTTTTGTACCAATTGTCCCAGATCACCTCCAAAACATGGAGAAGTGGATTTTTCACTCTGGCGGCTTTCTCGAGACCCTGGTCAAGCCAAAGAGCATGCGCGGGAGCCCACGGGCGCAAGGCTGAGGTTCCCAGGGCACGAAACTTCTGCGCCCGAGGCAGGTTTCGGAAGGCGCGGGGCAGACGGGTACTCCCTGGTGGTGGGCGGTTTTTTAGTTCCCCCGAGGTTTGGGTGCCGGGACTAGGCTGGGAAGAAGTTTGAGAGGGAAAAGCAGAGGGCCGTCTGGAGGCGGCGGGAAGTATCGCTGGGTTGAGAGACCAGCCTCTGGGTCACTGCACGGGAGTAAATTTACGGATAAAATGTGGGGCCCCGGTAAGGTGTGCTCGGTACAGGGGAGAATGCGTCTGGTCTGGTGCCTTGTATCTTTTCTGACTACGTCCACATTTCATTGTTGCGCGTTTGTTCGCTGGTTTTTCCAACAGACTTTTATCGAGCAGTTGCAGTAGTAATTGGTACTAAAAAAAATTGCTCCATCCTGTAGGAGCTACAGAAGTGGTTGTACCTGGCCCAGCAAGGGCATGTGACCTGCAGAAGAATACGTTCTTTTAAGTATCTCCAACCAGAATCAATGTCATTTTCACAAAAACTCCAGTGTTTTTCATTGGAGGGAAGGGAAACGAAATCATCTCCGTGCTCTGGTGAAGGGAGGCCTCACTTAAGAGCCAGAGGAAGCAGGATTTATTTGCCCAATAGGAAGAATGTACGAAAATGTGGGGTCTCAATAGTTCACTAGAGCTTTCAATCCAAGTTCTGTAGACAGAAATTTTAGAAATTGTATTACCACTGGTAGCTTCCATTTAAAATCAAGAGATTAAGGATTCAAAGCTGATGGGTGTTTAAAAAGCAAATTACTATGTAATACATATACATAATTATGTTTTAAAAATAATTATAAATATATACCATTACTATGGTATATACACTGTACCATGTAAAGTGTAATATATACTAATTTATAAATAATCTTAAAGTTAGTGTGCAACGTTTATTCATTTTAGTGTGCTAGTTTTAGGGTAACAGAAAGGGCTAGCACAGAGGAACACAATGTAAAGTGCCAATGCCATCAAATCAGTAATGTCCAACACTTTTTAATTATGTTATTTTGCTTATTATTTCATTCTAAAAATGGCAACATTAAATATCTTTACCTTTACTCAAAATTTTAAAAAATTTGATTTTGTTGTATAGGTATCCTCAATGATACCTTGAGGTAAGATTCACTGCATTTACCTCAGTCATTTTGTGGTGTCGAGACTGTATTAGCATTCAGGAAAGCATTATGTTTCCAGGGGTGCTATTTGATGTCCTCTGATCGTGTACAGGAACAGCCTAATTTTGTGATTGCTTTGTAGGCCAGGAAAGCTCAGTGATAAAATTGTTTTGGCTTTGTAGAAAAGAAGATAGAAATTTAAATTTAACAGATCAGGATAATGTTGTTCTTATAAAGAGTAGGTCATGAAAACAGATTTCTGTCTTATATTTTTTCATTATTTTATTGATTTTAATGTACAGAGTTTATGTAGGGATTTTAAAATGGCAAAATGACTGATTTGGTCTTTAAAATTTATGTTTGGGATTACCAAAACAAGAATCAAAACAAAACTGTACACTTGTTCCTGAATCTTTAGTTTTCTAGTGTTCGTAGATAATAATTGTAAATTAATTTTTTAAATGTAGGGGTTAAATAAGGGAACTCTAGATGTATTTTATTTTTTTTAAACACAAGTGGGAATTTTTTAAAAAGGTTTTATTTATTTTTAGAGAGGGGAAGGGAGGGAGAAAGAGAGGGAGAGAAACATCAATGTGTGGTTGCCTCTCGCATGTTCCCAACCTGGGACCTAGCCTGCAACCCAAGTATGTGCCCAGACTGGGAATCGAACTGGAACTGTCAGTCTTTGGGTTCGCAGGCCAGTGCTCAACCCACTGAGCCACACCAGCCAGTCTATATGTATTTTAAATGCCAGTCAGTTGAGATTGCTTCTGTCTTTTTGCCAAAATACAGCATAAGATTTGTGGTTATTTTCTGGACCTGGCTGGCGTGGCTCAATGGACTGAGTGCTGGCCTGCCAACCAAAGGGTTGCTGGATTGATTCCCAGGCAAGGGACATGCCTGGGTTGCAGGTCAGGTCCCTTCTAGGGGTTGTGTGAGAGTCAGCTGATCTATATGTCTCTCATGCATCGATGTTTCTCTCTCTCTCCCCTTCCCCTCTCTAAAATTCAATAAACAGGACTTCCGGCCAAGATGAAGGCGTAGGTAGGCACACTGTGCCTCCTTGCACAGCCAAAAGAAGGACAACAGCAAATTTAAAAACAAAAAACAACCAGAACTGACAGAAAAATGAACTGTGTGGAAGTCCAACAACCAAGGAGTTAAAGAGGAAACAGTCATCCAGACCAGTAGGAGGGGCGGAGACAGGAAGCTGCTGGAGAGGACTTGGGGTAAGGTGGCAGCTGGTGGACCAGGTGGTCCCACATTCATGAGCAGATAAACCGGGAGGAACAACTGGGGGGTGAGACAGACTGAGTGGCCCAGGGTTCCAGTGAGGGGAAATAAAACCTCAAAACTTCTGACTGAAAAGAGCTGTTGGGGTTGAGGCAGCAGCAGGAGAAACTCCCAGCCTCATAGGAGAGTTCATTGGAGAGACCCACAGGATCCTGGAAAGTACACAAACCTACCCACCCAGGAATCAGCACCAGAAGGGCCCAATTTGCTTGTTGGTAGCAGGGGACATGATTGAAAATGGCAGAGAGCAGAGCAAGTGGCATTGTTGCCTGTCAATCCCTACCCCACAAACAGCATCACAACTCAGTGAAGTGGTTTGCCCGCCCTGGTGAACACTAAGGTCTCGCCCCTTATACATAACAGGTGTGCCCAGACCAAAAAATGGTCCAAATGAAAGAACAGATCAAAGCTCCAGGAAAAATACAACTAAGTAATGAAGAGATAACCAACCTATCAGATGCACAGTTCAAAACAGTAGTAACCAGGGTGCTCACAGAATTGGTTGAATATGGTCACAAATTAGATGAAAAAGTGAAGGCTATGTTAAGTGAAATATAGGAAAATGTACAGGGAACCAACAGTGATGGGAAGGAACCTGGGACTCAGATCAATGGTGTGGACCAGAAGGAAGAAAGAAACATTCAATAAGAACAGAATGAAGAAACAAGAATTCAGAAAAATGAGGAGAGACTTAGGAAACTCCAGGACAACTTTAAACATTCCAACATCTGAATCATAGGGTTACCAGGAAAAGAGGAAGAGCAAGAATTGGAAAACTTATTTGACCAAATAATGAAGGAGAACTTCCCGAATCTGGAAAAGGAAATAGACTTCCAGGAAGTCCAGAAAGGTCAGAGAGTCCCAAAGAAGTTGGACCCAAGGAGGAACACACCAAGGCACAGCATAATTATATTATCCAAGCTTAAAGTTAAGGAGAGAATCTTAAAAGCAGCAAGAGAAAAGGAGACAGTTACCCACAAAGGAGTTCCCATTAGACTATCAGCTGATTTCTCAAAAGAAGCTGTACAGACAAGAAGAGGCTGGAAAGTATTCAAAGAAGTGAAAGGCAAGAACCTACACCCAAGATTGCTCTATCCAGCAAAGCTCTGATTTAGAATGGAAGGGCAGATAAAGTGCTTCCCAGATAAGGTCAAGTTAAAGGAGTTCATCATCACCAAGCCATTATTATATGAAATGTTGAAGGGACTTATCTAAGAAAAAGAAGATAAAAAATATGAACAGTAAAATGACAACAAACACACAATTATTAACAACTGAACCTAAAACAAAAATGATGCGGATCCTGGCCTGCAGGATCCGTGTGTTTTGTGGCTGCAATAAACAAATACACACGGACTACAGAAGTCCTGTGGAGAAAAAGGGACAACATGGCCACTCTGAGAGAGAGAGAGAGAGAGTGTGAGAGAGAGAGATCCCCAACCCCCGCATGGACAGGATTTTATTGTTTTTCTGGGTGCATTATACTGAGGATGGTCCTCATTCACTATGCACATGTTCACTTACCTTTTATGGATAACAAAGGAAAGAATGTTGCTAATTACGTCAAAGAGAAGGATGTTACAGCAGACCAAGGGGAAAAGTGGTCGAACCGGTTACACTCCATACTTGGGAGGTTTAGCACAGACTTCAGGAAGTTACAGTAAGCACTTGCCTCAATTCATGGAGAGGGAGTTTTACCAAAAGCAAGCCTCATAGCGGCCTAGGTACAATGCAGGCCTGATTCCCCACAGGAAAACCTCTCTGTGGGTGTGGTCCTGTGTGCCAACTCACTTCCTACTGGTTTTCCACGTGGAGGCTGAGCTACATTCCCATGCCACCCAGAATGGCTCCCTATACAAAACCAAAAGCAAACTAAGCAAACAACTAGAACAGGAACAGAATCACAGAAGTGGAGATCACATGGAGGGTTATCAGCGAGGAAGGGGAGGGAGAGAATGGAGGAAAAGGTGCAGAGAAGAAGTGGCATTAATGGTAGGTAGAAAATAGACAGAGGAAGTTAAGAATAGTATAGGAAATGTAGAAGCCAAAGAAGCTATATGTATGACCCATGGACATGAACTAAAGATGGGGAATGCAGGTGGGACGGGGTGCACAGTATAGAGGGGAATAAAGGTGGGAAAATGGAACAACTGTAATAGCATAATCAATAAAATAGACTTAAAAAATAAAAATAGAACCTTAAAAAAATAAAATTAAACAAAATCTTTAAAAAAGAAAGATTTGTGGCTATTTTCTACCCAACTTTTTTATTTTTTCAAGTCAGCATGAATTTGTATTTGCCATCTTCTTTCCAGCAGAAGGCTGCTGCAGATACACTAGAGCACTTCTGCTCCTCCAGGCTGTGGTCATGTACGCAAGAATATCCATGAATTTGTCAGGGCAACAGCTTCCGCCTCAAGGCCTCTGATGCCGTGGAGGATCTGAGCCACCTGGCTCTTGTCCCTGACTCAGAAGTTGTCATCTGGAAAACATAAGCCAGGGGCCCAGATTGTTAGCGAGGCTTCGAGATCATGGAACGGAGGCCGAAAGACGTACATTCCCTTCCGTGTGGTACCTTCCTTCTGTACTTTGAGATGCTAGCAAGACACACTTGAGGAGGAAAAATACTTAGTTGGAGACTTTTCCCAATTTGGAAACATTTTTCAGTCTGGCTCACGTTCTCCACAACTTCTAAGTCATGTAAGATATCCAGCATCCAGTGTCAGGTTCCTTGAACTCAGTTCAGTGATTTATATTGAACGTGATACTGATTTTTACCTTCCACTTCAAGATTTTAAAACTCACAAATGCACCCTCTTAACTTGCACTAGCACAGCCTCTTTCCTGCCTTCAACTCCCTGCTCGGTTCTAATTGTAGCAGTTTTCTCACTTCTCTTCTCCCTGACTAGCTTCACAGACCTCTATTCCCTTGACATCTACATTTTTATCCTGGTGTATCTGCCTTCTCCTGGGTTCACTCCACTTCCTACTTAAAGCCTGTGCTTGGACACTCAGATTCTCAGCATCTTTGCCTCTTTATCCTATCGCTGTATTCATGCTTCAAATTACCAACCCTGGGTCACATCCTATGGTGCACCTTCCTGGATGTTGTGACTGGCTTGAAATAGGTGCAATAAATATATGTTCAGTGAATCTCCAGGAGACCGAGTTCTGTTGTGCAAATTGATGCTGTAGCCAATTGCAGCTTTTAGTATCAGTTTGGTCTCTTGAGTAATCCACTTCCCATTCTTTCACCAACTACAGTTAACTCTTAAACCGCATGGAGGTCAGAGATGCCAACTCCTGCTAAGTTGGAAAATCAGCATATAACTTTTTGACTCCCTCCAAATATTAACTATAGTCAGCTCATTGGATCCACAGATTCAACCAACTGCAGATAGAAAACAGTATTTTCAATCTATGGTTGAGAATGCAGAAATACTGTTTTTGATTTGCGGGTGGTTGAATCTGCGGATGTGAAGGGCTGACTATAAAAAAAAAACACAACCTGCCTGTAAGTGGACCCAGGCAGTTCAAACTAATGTTGTTCAAGGGTCAACTGTATTTCAACCCTTGGTTGTTTTTCTCAAGTGTTTACCTTCACTGTGAGCAGATAACTTTGCCTTTTACTGAGAAGATTGAGGTCATCAAGCCTTAAACTCCTTCAATTTTGGACATGATGACCTTATTTATATACCAAGGCCAAACATCTGGTCACGTGTGTATTCTTAGAACCCTCCTATGTTTTCCAATAGTGTTGATGCCTGGCGTGTAGCTACTGCTCTGCGCTGTGCTCTGCTACCAGCCATCACCCAGGATGTCTTCCCTTCTTCAGTGAGGCGTGTCCTCTGTCACCTCTCCCATTCTTGTGTGCGGTCACTTTTGCTCTGCTTCGAACAGTCACCACTGCCAACTCAAGGGGGCTGATTCTTCGACTCTCAGATGACACTGCCTCAGGGAAACTCCCTGACCTCAACCCGCCTTTGTTCCAGTCCTTATACTGTTTTATATCTGATGATTTACCAGACATTAAGCTCTTTTATACTGTCTTTTAAAACGTTATTACTTTCCCAGCCACTAAGATACTGTGGACATGGCTATTAGGAAAATTTTGGTGAATTTTTAATTTCTTCACCCTTTGTTTGCAAATTTGCCTAAACCTAATTTTACACAAATTTCATTCCCTTCAGTTTCAGAGGATAAAGGTAATCCCATTTGTTCAAGGCCAAAATCTTCATCTGGGCTGAGAATCCCATAGCCTTGGCTTCTTCAGGGAATCTGGCTTATCAGTTATCCCTGAAGCTACTATTTCTGCTGGTCCTTCGAGAAGAGGACATGTTTTGGTCAGGTTGCTGCAGTCGCCTACTGATTTAGTAGATGCGGTGTGCCCTGCACAGGTGCCTGTCCCCTACTGCTGTGCGTGCTGGCTGCTAACTGCTCACAGCTGTCCTCTTCTGTAGAGAAACGCCTTCGGCTTCATTTAGAAGTTAACAACTCCCAAAGCCGTGAGTAGGGTACAAAATGTTATTGCCCTTGCCTCAAGAGGGGCAGATCTATGGCATAACATATGCACTAAAGGTAGATGTGTCTGAGACCACATCCCTGCTCAGCGCTGCCCCCTTCCTCAGCCTGTTTCCTTCCTGCACAGGTTTGTGTTTGAAGAGCAATCCCTCCATAAGTCAGGCTTCTCGGGTGCTTTGGGTAACCCACCCTGAGGCAGTCATTTGTACAGGAGTGGGAGTAGTAAGAGATGTCTTGTGCACCCTCTGGATTTATTTGTGTAGCAGTGGCTCTTTTCCCTTGGTAATTAAGATCGATCATTGGCTAATAAAATGACCCCCTTTCTTTCCTGCCTGTTAGTCACGTGGCAGTCTTGCTTTCAATTCAGTGGAAACACGATTGCGTTCCCTGGTGGCAGCCCTTCTCTCTTGGGAATCAGGACTTCTGAATTCTCAGAGCACGGATTGAGGGGACAGCTAGGGAAAATTCCATTAGTGGATTATTAGGTATAATAATCCTGTTACAGGAACAGGGCAGGACCAGCGAATACCTTGGTTCTCTTCCCCCTGCCACATTTCATTTGCCGCAAAATGAGTTTTGGGGTCTGAAATGATATTGTATGGAGCACAGTGGTAATGAATAAAGTGTTCTGAAAGAGCATGAAAAGTAGACTAGGTGCAAGTGTTGTGGAGGCCAGTCTGAATCTGTCATAGTGTGAATTCCATGAGGACCAATCACTCCCTTCTCCAGGATGTGGAAAGGTCCAGTGTAATCCACTTTCCACCAGCTAGCTGGCTGGTGCCCCTGGGGAATAGTGCCTATTTGGGGACTTGTTTTGGCTGCCGCCATTAGTTGTTTGGACACTCAGCAGTAGCTCTAGTCAAATTCTCCGTGAGGGGAAGTTCATGTTAAGTCCACACATAGCATCCCTGTTGCCATGGCTACTTTTTTTCCCATGGATCCGTTGAGCAAACCCCAGATGGCTGGGGAAGGAGACTGACAGTCCTGGGGACCAGTCATCTTGTTTCCAGCTGATTAGTGGGAGTCTTCGTTGCTGTGGATGTCCTCTCGGGAACTTTTACATAGAACACAACTGCATTTACACTTTCCACCCATTCTGAGTGTCCAAATACTTCTCTCCGAGATCTCTTTGTCACCAATTTTGTTCTTTTCAAGCCCCTGACCTGTCAGACAATCCATCAGCCACCTATCATGTCAGCTGTTTCCAGAGTGGACCATCAGAGGAACTGCCCAAAGTTCCATCTACTGGAGATACTTTCCTTGTTGTGCTTTAGGGCGCCCCCTAGAACAGCTGTCATTTGGTGGTCACCCAGTTCCATCTGCCCGCACACCACACACACCCTCTGTACACCTTCTCTACTCCCATGTGGCCACCTATGTGACTTCAGGGAGGGGTCACGAGGCAGTAGGTCTAGCTGCATGGGACTCTGAGCCACGCTCTTGAAAATTCCTTGTGCTTTTCAGACCTGCTCAGGCTCTCTCTTATCTACCATGTTCCCATTAAATAGTTCAATGATTGTACACGCTCCCAACTTTGTGGTGGGATCATAAATGATGTTTCAGGTAATACAAAGATCATGACGGGCACCTCAGATCACAGGTCAGTTGATGTCCCACGGCCAGGGGTCAGTCAGTCTCCACCAGGCTCCAGTAGCCATGCGGGAACTGCTCTTCAAACGGGCGAGCCTTGTGCGTGCACTGTGGTTCTCCTGTTAGCCCTCGTCGCAGGCTCCAGTCAGCTTCCCTGGGTTACAGACGTGTTGGAATCACTCCCGCACTGGGCCCCACTCAGCTGGCATTTCCTAGGGAAGTAGTCGCATATTGTGTGTCGGGAGCTGTGTTAACTTACTTGAGTGTAAAATAAAGGTGTATACCTAATACACAGCTGTAGCTGGCACCACCCCCTGATCAAGTTCATGACAATCCAGTCATTCTCCAAGATCCATCTGACTTTTTCAAGGATGAACCATCAGGTAAATTAAGTGGAATGTAATGGGAGTCATCTATTGTACATCTTTCAAACAGGTGGTGGAGGCATTAATCGGCAATTCCTCCGGAGGCTACCGTGGTGTTTTGGATGACTGTTTTGGCAAGATGGAGTAGGTTCAGAGACACACTCTATCCTTCCTATACAATGGCTCTTACTGCATTAGTCGAAGGACCCATGTAAGGGTTCTTTGTGCTGGTTGCTGAACATCCTAGTGGGGAAATAATTACAGGCCCATTTCCTGTGAGCTTCATCAGGCACAGTGTGAGATGGACTTGGAGCAAGACACCACTAATCACCTGACCAGTGGACCACCGTGGTGCTATGGGCCCTCAGGAGTCGATGTTAATTTGGATTCGGTTTCTAATAATTCTAGGAAGTCCGGCATTTCCTTTTCCCCAGTGCCCAGCACCCTGGTAAATGGCTTCAGGTCCCTCTGTGGAAGGCTTTGAAGAATATGAGAGAAAACTGTGACTGAGTTGCCATGTCCTTTTACAGAGAGAACCGGGAGCCACCTCTGTTAAGGAACTCGGGATGTACAAGTTGACCGAAATCAGGTACTTTCCCTATAGTCACTCAAGGCAGATTTCTGCTCACCTGGCTTGGATTTTCTCTGATTTTACAGATCAAGTCATAACTTAGTAGGCTGCCTATCTCTTTTATTCCTGGGAACTTTATGATCAATTAGACACTTCCACAGACCCTGATAACCAAAATGCTCTGATTGCTACCCCATCCCTGTGCCTCAGCATGGTATTGTGCCAACTTTGTTTCTGTTAGTCAGTTGCTGCCCCCTGATTTCTACTCCCCAGGATCCCGTTATTCCCACTGATGTCAGGAAGCTTAATTCTGTGGCACTATCTCCCACCAGCATCTCTGGCCTACAGAGCACACTTAGCAAAAACGTTATTTGGCTGCTAGCGTTGCCTTCACTAATGCTTTTCTGGGCCTTCCTGGGTTGTGTGGTAGGGCTTGGTTGAACAGGCTGCACATGATGAATTAACTCCAACATTCCCATCTCAGGAAGCGATCACACTCCTTTCTCTAAAGTATGCTAGGAAAATTCCAGCACCTCAGTCTAGGCCAGGGGAGTCGAACTCATTTTCACCGGGGGCCACATCAGCCTCACAGTTGCCTTCAAAGGGCCGAATATAATTTCAACTCCTTAACAGTTAAGAAGTAGTTACATTTATACAGTCCTAAAATTATTTCAGCCTTTTGAAGGCAACTGTGAGGCTGATGTGGACCCCGGTGAAAATGAGTTTGATACCCCTGATCTAGGCCATCTTTGAATTGCACGATCAGTTACAGAAGGATCTGCAACTATCGTAATAGATCCAATAGAATTCAAAATGTCTGTGATATTTTGATTTTCCACCCATTTTTTAATCACATATTTTTTTTGCTATTGAGTTATATGAGTTCTTTACGTGTTTTGAACACTAACCCTTTATTAGATATATATGATTTACAACTATATTCTTCCATCCCATAGGTTGCCTTTTCATTTTGTTGATGGATTCCATTGCTCTGAAAGAGCTTTCAGTTTGATGTAGTCCCATTTGTCTATTTTTGCTTTTTCCTCACTTTGCTTTTGGGTCAAATCCAAAAAGTCATCACTAAGACCAATGTCAAAGAGCTTACTGCCTATGTTTTCCAGGAGTTTTATAGTTTCAGCTGTTATGATCAAGTCCTTAATCCATTTTGAGTTCATTTTTGTGCACATTGTAAGATAGGGTTCCATTTCATTCCTTTGCATGTGGTTATCCAGTTTCCCAACATCATTTATTGAAGAAACTGTTCTTTCTCCATTGTGTAAATTTGTCATAAGTTAATTGACCATATTTACATGGGTTTATGTATTTCTAGACTGTCTCTTCTGGTTTATTGATCTATATGTCTGATTCTATGCCAGTACCATACTGTTTTGAATATTGTAGCTGTGTAATATAGTTTGAAATCAGGAACTGATGTAAAGTTGTGATGGCTCCAACTTTATTTTTCTTGGTGAAGATTGCTTTGGCTGTTTGGAGTCTTTTGTAGTTCCACACACATTTTAGGGTTGTCCTCTGTGTGTACGTGTGTGTAGGTGGCTCTGTGTCAGGGATCCACCTGAGATGTAAACTGATGGTCTTCTCATGACTTTCCTCAGCTTGCACTTTGGGCACGAGGGGAAACTTTCTAAATTTCCATGTATGTGTAACCGGTCCTTAAATATCAGACACCCCAAAGGGGAAAAGGGGAAATGAAGGAAATAAAATAGCCATTGTCTCTTTGAATCTCTGGAAGCTGCTTCAGCTGGGGGAGCATGACATAATGGTGGTGGAGTTGCAACAGTAACTGCCTACTCTGTGTCTGCACCTCCATGATCAGAAGCAGCAGTTTGTGATCAGAACACTGATTCCTGGTGTTTGGGGGACAAAGCCCTTATTGCCACTCTGGCTCCTGCAACTCTCTAGGCACACTGGTACACCTGCCTTCCATGGGGCTGGGGTGTGGGAGGAGCAGGAAGTGGAAACTGATCAAAGTTAACCACAGCTTACCAGACACTTCTTCTCCTGGAAACTACAAGGCCTTGCATAGAGTATAGAATTCTAAAATAATTACGTAACGCAGACTTTGCCAGTATAATGTTCTGATGGAAAGACAAATTCCTGGCACTTCACCATCCTCACTGACAGCCAGGCTTATTTAGTCTTACACTCTGGAGTAGTTCATTTAAGTTCTCAGTGTCAAAATTCTAATTTAACAGTTATAAAAGCTGACTTCAGGTTGCTGTGTGGAATTTAGAATCATTGAGAATGATAGCTGGAAATTAAATTTTTACTAACATTTCAAGGTCTTCTCCAAGTTATTCCAGATTATGCAAGGGCATACTTTGGCTGACACAAAGCATGTTTTTGTGTATGAACAAGATGTAGAGCATAGCAAAGCAGCAGAGGCAGGATTGGGATCCTGGGGAGTTGTAGCTTAGAGACCATCCTAAAGCTGTTTGATCCGCCTCTATGGTAACAGTCAGAGGGTAGCATGAGTCTAGATGAAAATCTTCCATTGTTGTGCCATGGCATCTACTGTGGGACAGTGCTCAGTCCCAAGAATGAGAAAAGAATATTTACCAAAAGCCTGCGTTCCTGTTGCCCTAGCCTTTCTCTTAAGGCTGCGTCCTACGTACAATGTCTGTTTTCCTTGACTCCCTACATCATTTATACATCATCATGCATTTTCTTATTTTCAGAAGGCTTGCTTTATTTCTCCAGTTAGGTGGCAAGCTCTTCAAGGTCAAGCATTCTAATGCTTCTAAGGCCAAGCTCTTCAAGGTCACGTTCTAATTCCTTTTTATCCTACATACCATTGGGAACAGTTGTAATTCAATTAATATTTGATAATTATATTTTCAGAGTATGAGAAATCTAAGGCCTTTTAACTTGTCATTTGTCAGCATGCAAAAACGTTTACTTTAGAAGCTGCTATTTTAATAGGAGCTCTGATGGGACTGAAAGCAGAAATTCTTCTTGATATAGGAGTTTGATTATCCTAATTATGGCTCAAACTTCTTTCATAACTTTTGTTTCTGCTGGGTCCTATTTGGCATATTAATAAATCACTGATGTGTGATATGTATAGGTTGATAATTTGATGCATTAAATTTGGTTGTAAGGCATTAAACAAAATAAATAAAACCATTGTAAAATGGAAAAGGGTACTATTATTCAATTGTAGCTATAGAACACCTTGGAATAGTTTGAGAATCACTACCATAAATCATTCAAACATCCCGTAAATTTAACAGTTAAGCATTCAAACTTTATTCCCTAGAAAATATCTTTTGCAAAAAAACAATTGTTTTTCTTCATTAAAATTGTGCCACACTTAATGTTCTGAAAATAACATATAATCATTATAGAAAATTAGACAAGTGCAGAAAAACACAAGGAGGAAAATATAAATCACACATAATTCCATCACTCAGAAATAATTATTACCATGATAGAATATCTATGCAGTCATTTAAAAATTTTTTTTTCTACTTCTAGAAAGAGAGAAACAATCTAATAGAAAAAAATGCAGGAAATTAGAATAAGTAATAGTTAAAGACTACGTCTAAGTGGCCAATAAACCCCTTAGAAATAAGAAAAGTGCAAATTAAATTATAAGGTAATGTTGGCTGTGGCTGGTGAGTACCGGCCTGTGAACCAAAGTGTCACCAGTTAGATTCCTAGTCAGGGCACATGCTTGGGTTGTGGGCCAGGTCCACAGTTGGGGGCGTGTGAGAGGCAGCCTATCAATGTATCTCTCATACATTGATGTTTCTTTCCCTCTCTTTCTCTCCATTCCCCTTCTCTAAAAGTAAATAAATAAAATCTTTAAAAAAAGAAAAAGTAGAATAACTCATTTTAAAAAATTTATAAGATAATGCTTTGTAACCATACAATTATTAAAATTTAGCAAGACTGACAATAACCAGTATTAATTATTAAGGATGTGGAACCATGGAAGCTCTCACATTGCTAATGAAAATGTCAATTGGTTACAGCCAATTTAGAAAACTGACATTATGTTCTAAGCTGAAGAGCCACCTATCATTCACTTAGCAATCCCACCCCTAAATATTTACTGCACAAAATGCGTGCTCCTGTGCAGTAAAAGACATAGGAGAATATTCAGAGTAACCCTATTCATAATAGCCCCGGATGCCTTTCGAGAGCATAATGAATAAGTTAATCATGGTATATTCATACTGCTGTTCAGAGAGCCTTTCCCCATTCCCCATACAACCATGAAAAATGGCTAGACTACCATGTGAAATGGCAGGGAGTGGGAGGGGCCAGAACTAAAAGTTTGAGTGCCATATAATTCCACTTACATAATGTTTAAAAACCGACAAAACTACAGTGTTTACAGATATACACACAAAGTGGCAATACTAGAAAGCAAAGTAAGGAAATGATAACAACTGTGTCAGGAGTGTGTTTATTTGGGGAGAAGAAAGGAAGTAAAGCTCGGGAGGGCGCACGAGGGCCCTCCTGGAATGCCTGAATGGTTCTATTTCTGGACCCAATGGGAGTCACAAGACATTCACTTCATGGTAAATCAGCCATACCTGCTTCTTTTGTACTACTGTTTATGTATGTTATATTGAGCAATACAAATGTTTAAAAGGAAACACAAGTATTGCACTACACATTGCTTTTAAAGTTGCTTTTTGCAAAAGCATATCTTAAAAACATTTTCATTGCCTCTGCTTTTTATGGCCTCATAGTATTTCCTTGAATTGATTATTTAACACATTTATTATTATCAGTTATTTCTATTTTTTTATTTTAAAATATATTTTATTTATTTTTAGAGAGGGAAAGGGAAGGAGAGAGTGAGAGAAACATCGATGTGTGAGACATATACAGATCAGTTGCTCTTCACATGCCCACAACTCAGGACCTGGCCCATAATCCAGGCTTGTGCCCTGACTGGGAATCAAACTGGTGACCCTTGATTCACAGGCCAGTGCTCAATCCCCAGCGCTGAATCCACTGAGCTACACTAGCCAGGGCTGTACTTTTTTAAATATAAATAATGGTTTGCTATAAACATCTTTGTAAATATACCTTCTCAAATGTTCATGGTAGTTTCTTTTGGCTAAATCATAAAAGCGAAGTTATTTGAATAAACTACATACATTTTGAAGGGTTTTTTTAGTTTAAATGTTGCCAGATTGCTGTCCAAAAAAATCAAGACAAATCTGATTTTCATTCTCTGTAGGAGAATGCTAATTCTCTCCATCCTCAATATCAGGTATTGTCATTTTATTAATCTTTTCCAAATTGATCAATCAGTGTTCTTACTTTTGCTTGAATTTGAATTTCTTCGATAATTAGGAAGGTTGAACCTTTAAGAATATGCATATTGACCATTGGAGCATGTCTCCTGTGAATGACCTTTCTTCACTATTTAATTAGGATACTAATGTTTTTCCTTATTAATTTAAAAATACTATTATAAAATAAGAATACTAATCTTTTGCTGCCATGTATATTTTTTCACAGTTTGTCATTTAATTTTGGTTACTATTTTCATTGTAAAATAAAACATGAATATACAAGACCACACCAAACAAACGTACAGCTTACAGCTTCGTCAGCTATGCTAAGGCAAATAGCCCTGTGACCACGTGACCACCACCGGCTGAGGAAAGAGCTTCGGTCTCCCCAGAGGCTGCTTCATGTGCCCCCTGCACTCTCCCTTCCCCTCCTCCAACAAGTAACCGCTCTCCTGACTTTTGTAAAATCACCTCCTGTGTACCTGCTGTAGACCTTTCGTGTCCCCCGCAAATTTGGATGTTGACACCCAATTCCCCATATAATGACTTTGCAGGGGGGTCCTTTAAAGGGGGAAGACAGCTGCGTATCAACCAGGAAGCGAGCTCTCACCCGTCAGAAACAGGCTCTGCTGGCACCTTGACCTTGGTCTTCCCGGCCTCTAGAACTGAGAAATAAATTTCTGATGTTCATAAGCCACCCAGTCTATAGCTTTGCTGGATAGAGTAATATTGGGTGTAAGTCCTTGCCTTTCATGACTTTGAATACTTCTTTCTAGCCCCTTCTTGCCTGTACAGCTTCTTTTGAGAAATCAGCTGACAGTCTTATGGGCACTTATAAAACTTGGTAACTTTGTAGGTAACTGTCTCCTTTTCTCTTGCTGCTTTTAAGATTCTCTCTTTCTCTTTAATCTTGGGTAACTTAATGATGATGTGCCTTGGTGTGTTCCTCTTTGGGTCCAACTTCTTTGGGACTCTCTGGGCTTCCTGGACTTCTTGGAAGCCTATTTCCTTCACCAGACTGGGGAAGTTTTCTTCATTCTTTGTTCAAATAAGTTTTCAATATCTTGCTCTTGTTCTCCTTCTGGCACCCCTATAATTCGGACATTGGAATGTTTAAAATTGTTCCAGAGATTTCTCAGCCTCTCTTCATTTATTTGAATTCTCGTTTCTTCATTCTTTTCCAGTTGGATGTTTATTTCTTCCTTTTGTTCCAAATCATTGAGTTGAGTCCTGGTTTCCCTCTTGTCACTATTGGTTCCCTGAATATTTTGCTCTATTTCACTTTGGGTATCTTTCATTTGTTCTTTCAATTCTCGACCAGGCTCATTCAGTTCTATGAGCATTTCGATTACCAGGGCTTTAAACTCTCCATCAGACAGGTTGGCTATCTCCTCATCGCTTAGCTCTCTTTCTGGAGTTTTGCTGTGTTCTTTTATTTGGGCCATATTTCTTTGTCTTGGTGCACTGATAAGTTGTAAGGGGGCAGGGCCTTAGGTATTCACCGGGGCAGGGCGACCCTCCTTGCTGCGCTGCACAACCGCCTGTGGGGGAGGGGCCAGAGAGGGAACAATGCACCTCGCCTGCTTGGCTCTAGCGCACTTTTCAATGAACTTTCATGTGAGATTGGGAGTTTCTCTCGCTGCAGCAACCACCATAGTCCACAGTCAGCTGAGTTTCAGTTTCCTGTTCGGCCACAAGGTCCACTGCTTGCCTTGTGGGGGTTCTCTCTGTCTGCCTGTCTTACTGGTCTGGTTGGTCTGGTTGACTGTTTCTTTAATTCTGTGGTTGTCAAGGTTCCATGTATTCTGATTTTCTGGCACTTCTGGTTGTTTATTGATTTTAGATTGGTTGTTATCCTCCTTTTGGTTGTGCGAGGAAGTGAAGGATTTCTACCTATGCCTCCATCTTGGTCGGAACTCTCTCTCCATATTATTACCTTTCTTATCTAACAGTGAAAAACCTGGTTCCCATGGTCTTTAGAATATTGACTTATCAGTTTAGTCCCCTGTATGTACACAGTCTCCCATCACCTTTGCTGCCTCACCTCCTCACTGATGCCCCCCAAGCCCTGCCTAGGCTCCAGCTCCCTGCAAGGGGCCACTGTGCATCATCAGGCTGCCACTCATGCTGCTGTCCTCCACACCCACGTGGCTTATGACACTGCACATTGGGCTGCCAATGTCGCTCCTCATGCCCCCATCCCCTCCTCCCCTTGTCAGACTTTGACATCTACCTGCCGGGCCGACCTACCCCAACCCTACCCCTCACACTGGCACCTGCCTTACTTGGCCCCACTTAATGACCTAATGACTCATGGAGCAAATTGTTCAATAGGGGAAGGAGAAGGAGGAAAGACAAAGAGAAAAACATTTTATACACTTTAAATGAAAAAAATTTTAAATAATATATTCTAGGGAAAAATTTGTACACGTGAAGAACATTATATGCCAAGATGGCCCCCAGTGGTTGTTGCTGGGAGATTGGCTTTGTGTTTCTTTTCTTTTATTTGCTTATCTCAGTTTCGTTTTGTTTTATTTTTGCCCTCTTCCTCTTCCAAGTCTTTCTCATGCTTTTTCCTTAGGAGGGAAGGCCAATGAGCATAATTTATTTTGGTAATAAGAAAAACCAGTGGAAACCTAGTTTTTAAATATAAAAAAGGCCAATAATTAACCTCGATTTTTTTTCTTTCTGTGTAGAGGGTAACTCAAAAAGTATGGTTCTTAGGATGAGCTGAGTTTTTTTTTGTTGTTTGTTTTGTTTAACTTAAAATAATTTTTTTCAAGCTAGTGACAAAAGAAAAATTTTGAGATATCCTAAATTCACTTACAGTGGACCAGAGAATGGGATAGAGACAGGGAGGTTGAACAGTTAACAAAGAAAACCAACAAAAGACTGTTCTCATTCCTGAATGTATGTGGAAATGTTACAGAACAGAACAAGGGGGGCCTTGGACGATATACTATTATTGAAAGAAGGCCCCGGGTCCGTTATGTCCGCTGCCAGAGGAAAGACATCTCTCAATGCCAGAGATTCGTGAAAAGAAAAGGAAATGTTTATTTAATGCTATACAAACTTAAAGTAGTGACCTAATGTCTTTATCAAAAATCCCAAAGTCCCCCAAAACACCCACAAACAGACACAGTCCTTCCTTCCTTCCCCCCTTTGCCCAGTCCAGAGTACCGTATCTCAGGGAAGGAAAACGAAGTCCATGGCTCAGACAGTCCTCTGGTTCTTAGTTAGTCCTCCTTCTCGACTGGGAGACCTCCCTGGGTTCCCGGCACCCTTGGCTGAGTTGCCAGGATCTCTGCTAAAACCAGGTGGTGGTTCCCCCTTCTAAAGCTGCGCGGGTCCCCGCTCTGTCCAGGCTTCGTGGTTCTCCCTTTCAGGGCTGCGGGAAGGGGAGAGTCCCCACTCTGCCAAAGCCACGTGGTTCTCTCTCCTAAAGCAGCACGGTTCTCTCTGGGATGCAGGAGTCTCCACTCCGTCAAAGCCGCGTGGTTCTCTTTCTCAATGGCTGCCAAGTCTGGGTTTTTAAATCCCCGCGGCCAATCTTCCTCTGCAGCCTCATTTCCGACTCCTCCCACACTCGGCTTCACATGCCAGAATTCATATCCTTCCAGCTTTACTGGGCTGCCATCTTGAGTCTGGGCAGGCGTGGCCCCATGTCCTGGAGCCAATCTTCTCCGAGCTCCCACGCAGGTGCTGTAGCTTGGGGGATCTGCCCCCAGTCACGTGTTGGTGGGGAAGTTACTTCCATTCCCCTGGCTCAGAGATGATCACAGCTATTTAACATATCTAAGCGACCAGCCAAAGGCTATAGATATGTTAAATGACCACGCCAGAGGGTAGCTGCAAGGCTGTTACTATGCAAAACAGATCTCAATGGCCTTGCTCCATTTGTCCCTTCCCCCAACCCACACCCTGGGTGGGGGGATGGAGACATCTTAAAATCTCCTGGACACCTTAAGTTCCGGACCCCATTTCAAATGCACCCCCCCCTCTTGGCTGCACCCTGTAACAATCCCTCCTTTCAGATATACACCCACTTTAAATTCTTTTAAAGGACAATGGACGAAGATCTCATCTTCTTGTAACTGCTTCCAGCTGGAAATGGATGTTGTTTTACCCACTCATGGGTCAGGGGTGCCCTGAAAGGGGGGGGTGCAGCACGGAGGGAGTCCTTCCTGTAAGGGGAAGGACCTTACAGAATCCTGGTCAGTTGGCTGTCACCAGGAAGTCGCAGGCTTGGTGTTCAAAGGCTGGCATTACTGGACCATTGGCATCTTGGTCATATTCTGGAGGTGACAGATTTGGAAACAGTTGGAAGGCACAATTAAATCATAACCACTAAATGACAAAGGCAGGGACTTAAGTAAAGAATGGCTTATCTGGAGGAAGGTGTACAAGGCATGCTACACCTATCCGAAACTCTTGTGGCCCGCTATACTTCACTCGGGCTGAGGGGAAGGATTTCCCTCCTTTCAGATACCTGGGCCCTTTCTGTCCAAGCCATCAAGACAGAAAAAGGCAAAATTAGTTCTAAAGTGAAGCCCATATACCACCCAAACCATTCACCAACCCAACCACTCAGTTCAGCCAAACCGTTGAGTCTGAGGGGGTGATGATGAAAATGGGCTCCTTAAAGCGAGGTTTATATTCACTCACTCATTCAACCAATTACTCAGGTAATGAAGTCATAGGCATATGCCCTATGAAAACAGAAGAACACACAGGTTAATTCACACAACAATCCCCAAACCAGTCTCTGCGCCTGTGAGACTGTCTTTTGGGAAGATATTCAATTGCAAGGTTTTTCCTGTAGTAACATTTAGCAATGGCAACTTCAAAGGTCCTCCGTACCTGTAAATTGTACATCTTTGGTGACATTACAAACTCAGTTTTAACTTTCAAATGAAAATAAACTTTCAAGACAGTTAGCTGCACCATTCTGATGTCCAATACTAAGCATTGTGATTTTCCTTGAACCACAATTTTTCTCTCTAAGATCACCCTCACTGTTATTAAAGGACTACTTTGAGTCCCACTTTTAATTTTGACTGTTCATTTGCATAAACACACCAAGAGCAGCCTGGATCACTTATGATCCTTGAGTCTACTTTGCTGGAACTCACACAGGGAGCCTTTAGATTGACTTCTCAGTCCACCCCTCTTGGGGCACAGAAGCAGAGCCACACATCTGCCATCTGGCTTCGCCTGTACCAGTTATTTCACTAAATTCCTTGAGGCTTCCGTTGTGCTTACAGGTTCCTTTTGGCCATCTTTCATGAAAGCAACCTTCGTTCCTTCCCTGGAAAGACTGCCATGAACCACACAACCAACCAAAGTACCAGGGTTTTTCGTGGGCTTACGCTAGCTTCACAAGTCAATCCCAGGTCCTCAGGGCTTTCTGGTGATGACCAGAACCCATACATGTCTCCTTCAGGCGTGACATTCCAGTCAAAGTCTCAGTTAACAAAACCACTATTAACGACCGGTCTTATTGGTTTTATGCAAAGAAACCTTATATTATCACTCCTTTAGAATGCCAAATTCTGGAGGGATCAGGTAGGGAGAAAAATACAAAGCGTGAAGGAAAATCCTTTTCCTTCTGATATCCACCAGGCTTCTCAAAACTTTCCTACAGAGTGTGAAGTTTCAACCTTCCCTGGAATCCTCAATTTCCCTTTCAGAGCAGATACAGAGCAAAATCCAAAACATAGAGTTCTAGAATAATACACAGGTAGAAGCATTCTCTTGCACCAATGCGTCCATTGGTGCCTCGCAGAGACATGCTCCTGGCAAAGGCATTCTCTCCAACCGGTTACAGCGACCTTTCCTAGGTCTCAAAGTACAGATTTCTGATCAGAAACAACACCAATGGCAGGGACTTGCTCTCTTCCGATCCGGTCTCATGGCAGAGACATGCCCCCTTTGCCTCTGGCTGAAACACTCGTCAGCCCCAAATGACCCTTCCTGGGTCCTGACTGGCAAAGGCATTCTCCCCAACTGGTTACAGATGACCTTTCCCTAGGTCTTAAAGTACAGGTTTCTGATCAGAAAAAAAACCAATGTGAGAAATTTTGCTCTTTTCCTATGAAACCGGCAACAGGTAGTTCAGGTTTCCCTTACTCCAGGTTTAAAACTTTCACAACCTTTACACATAATTTTCACATCCAGATTTAACCATCAATCTCTTTTAATCCTGGTTCCTTTCCCACACTGGGAAGGACTATACTTAAACTCAGTACTTAAACTCAGCATGTGGCAGCTAAAAGTCCCTAACACTACAGGCACCTTCCACTAAAAGTCCCTAGATTCGCAGGGACATCCTGCAGCTTTCTGAAGCTTAGACCTTGCAAACATCCTATAAATCAGATGGTCACCTTTGGACCTCAGTTCATGACCTTCAGAACCAGAGCCATTCCTATCAGAACCAGTTACACAGAGAACCTGACTGATGCAGTGCCAGCACAGTAGGAGCACACAGCCCATAATCTGAAGAGAGCCCTTGGCCCACCACCTTGTCCAGTTCCAAGATGGCGGGGGCATGCGCATCAGATGGCAGCCCACACCCACCCTCCAGGGTGGGGCACTCGCATGGCTCATCCTCCATTTTACCCAAAATGGCAACACACCCACATGGTTTGCTGTCCGATCCCCACTATACATGCAGGCTCAGCCTACAGAGCCTAGGGGTTTGCTTCCTCCCCAAACCTGAGGACAGGTTCCCTTACTGCCACCTGGGCTCACCGAAACTGTAAATGAGCAGACAGGGGCCACCTGGGAGCAGCACACTAACCAAAGTATTGTCCACAGCTCCATTGTTCCAAAATGGTGTTCAGAAACCAGTTTTCAACCAAACCATTTTCACATCTCTGCTCCCTCCCCGTTTCATTTCCTTTTCACCTTTCCAGGTGTGAGAGGCGGCCGATGCCCTCAGGAGGAGTGCAGAGGAATTCCTGAGACTGAGAAAACTCCAAAGTCTCACTCTCTCGCACCTGAGGGGGGTCGGTCTGCCACGGACAATTATCGTCCCTTTGTGGTCGCCAAAAACTGTTACAGAACAGAACAAGGGGGGCCTGGACGATATACTATTATTGAAAGAAGGCCCCGGGTCCGTTATGTCCGCCGCCAGAGGAAAGACATCTCTCAATGCCAGAGATTCGTGAAAAGGAAAGGAAATGTTTATTTAATGCTATACAAACTTAAAGTAGTGACCTAATGTCTTTATCAAAAATCCCAAAGTCCCCCAAAACACCCACAAACAGACACAGTCCTTCCTTCCTTCCCCCTTTGCCCAGTCCAGAGTACCGTATCTCAGGGAAGGAAAACGAAGTCCATGGCTCAGACAGTCCTCTGGTTCTTCCCAGTTAGTACTCCATCTCGCCTGGGAGACCTCCCTGGGTTCCTGGCACCCTCAGCTGAGACACCAGGATCTCTGCTACAACCAGGTGGTGGTTCCCCTTCTAAAGCTGTGGAGGTCCACACTCTGTCCAGGCCTCATAGTTCTCCCTCTCAGGGCTGCGGGAAGGGGAGAGTCCCCACTCTGTCCAGGCCGCGTGTTTCTCTCTCTGTCAGGGCTGCGGGAGTCTCCACTCTGCTAAAGACGCATAGTTCTCCCTCCTCAAGCAGCACGGTTCTCTCCTAATGGCCGCCAAGTCTCGGTTTTTAAATCCCCGCGGCCAATCTTCCTCTGCAGCCTCATTTCCGACTCCTCCCACACTCGGCTTCACTTGCCAGAATTCATACCCTTCCAGCTTTACTGGGCTGCCATCTTGAGTCCGGGCAGGCGTGGCCCCATGTCCTGGAGCCAATCTTCTCCGAGCTCCCACGCAGGCGCTGCAGCTTGGGGGATCTGCCCCCAGTCACGTGTTGGTGGGGAAGTTACTTCCATTCCCCTGGCTCAGAGATGATCACAGCTATTTAACATATCTAAGCGACCAGCCAAAGGCTATAGATATGTTAAATGACCATGCCAGAGGGTAGCTGCAAGGCTGTTGCTATGCAAAACAGCTCTCAATGGCCTTGCTCCATTTGTCCCTTCCCCCAACCCACACCCTGGGTGGGGGGCGGAAATCTCCTGGACACCTTAAGTTCTGGACCCCATTTCAAATGTCCATTTGGGGTCCCCCCTCTTGGCTGCACCCTGTAACAGAAACTCTGAATTGACTTCAAGCAGCTATTTCAGCCCCTGTCTGGAGAGAACAGCCGATCACCAGATGCCACAGCACCTTTCTTACAACTGAACTTTCTGAACTATTTACACACAACCAATCCAAAATCAGCAAATACGTCTTCCTAAAGGACTATATAGCTACCCCAGAACTTCCTCTGCTTCACCTTTCCCCACCCCTTTAACTGTAGCCAATGAAAATTCTTTCAAAACAACTGGCATCTGTCTTCTCCAAACTTACTGTATAAAAGAGCCACGCCAACCCCAAGCCAGTGGAGATGTTTTGTCTTTCCCCTCTGGCCCCACTGCTGGGGGTTCATTCAGACTGTATGGCCCATGCCTGGGCCTTTTTCTGGATAGCATATGGCTCAATAAACCCTTTCTTTTGGGGGGGAAAAAAAAAAAACCTTTTGGCCTGAAAGATTTTGGTTGAACACTAGCATATCCAGATAATAATGCTGCTTATTTCACCTGTTAATTGCCCAAATCTGATTGAGGATATCTCTCTTTCAATCGCTAACTGACATCTCCGACATTTTCCCAGCTGGTTTATTGATTCACTAAAAGAGAAATCATTCCTCTGTGCTGGGCAATGAGGAGTGTGAAAAAAGTAAAAAACAAGTTCCCCTATCTTTTTCACTATCTTAGGTTGAGTAAAATTTGCTAACGTTTTCAGTTGCCTTGAGTTTGGCTGACTTGGAGCTAACCCCAAATCGAACGCCACGCAGAGCGATCCATCTCTGCTTGTATCCGCACTTCACAGACATTGGTGGGATCTGTGCGGGTGACTGTAACTGACCAGTTCTAAAAGCTGGCACATGTGAGTGCTTTGTGACGTGTCCTTGTGCTAACGCAGCCCTGCAACGTTAGTTGCATACAAAAGTTTTTCTTGATTGAATTACTACTGGTAGTATTAATTCCACATTTGACACATGGCAGTTAAAAGCAGACTGCATATGGATTTATCCCATGAAGTCATACTTTTTGTCTTTGAAGCTTTTACCAGTGGAAGTTCTATTTCTCTGTGTTAGTGATTTTGGCCCCAGGAAGCTTTTTCCCACTCCGACTGGTTTCTGAGTAAGCTGGCCTGGGCCGCCTTGGATTCCAGCTGCAGAGACCTTCGGCCTGTCGCAAAAAATTTCACGTTACTGCATAAAGGGAACCAAAGGTGTAGCACTCTTTGGCTTCAGGATTATATTTTTCTAGTTCTTTTGTTTGGTTTCATTTTTATCCTATTTCCACTGACATTATTTTAATGTGCCATTTTGGGGGAGATTAATTATACCCTTGGCACGCACGCATGCTTTCCCATTTAAAAATTTTCTTGTGACAGGATTGGAAAATAATAGGAAACAGTTCCTACAGCTGCCTTAGTTACCAAGACAACAAACCGAAGAAACGACTGGCCGCTTGGCTTTTCTCTCTGTTTTTGAACAGCCTTCCACATGCGGCAGTTGGGGTCCTGAAGTCTGTGTATCCGAGATTGCTAGTCGAGTAGTTACTGAGCTAGATTTTTAGCTAGGGTGCCATGTGCTCTGATTATAATCTGAGAACAAAGAGGTGTCCTGTTTTTCTTTAAGTTTCCTTTCAAGTTGTTTTAAAAAGTACACAGGCAATAATATATTTAAACATGTTCAGTGTAAGAATGTAGAACTTTACAGAAGTGTATAGCATAAGAAGTGTCAATCTGTCTTTCCAGAACATCCATCTTAACCAACATCAATGTATTGTAGTGAATAGGATTCAGTAACTTGGCTCAGAGACTTTCTGATCAGTAAAACCCACGTCTTAAATATATGTGGTAAAAATTTAAAAATTTAAACCCTTTAAAATTTATACGAGCAATATGTATTTCTTGTATGAAGTTCAAAAGAATCAAAGAAGCAAAAAAACAAACATAAATTACCTACAATTCCACTACCCAGAGTCACCACCACTAATATTTAGTTTTAATGCTTTTCAAAAGAATCCATTTTTATTTTAAAGTATCACATGTTCATTAAATTAAGAAACATGTACTCCCATTAATAGTGATTGTAAGGGCAATAATAATGGCTACTCTGTTTAACACTTGCAAAGTGCTAGCCCTGTGGGAGGAGCTTACCTGCATAAAAACACAACCATTTGGGGTAACATTTGGAACACTCATTTCTGATGCTTTATTTCCTTCTGTGTATAGACATTTAAAGAGTATGTAGTTATAATTGTAGTATATAATTAGTTCAGAATTTTGACTTTTCATAAAATTTTTTCTGTGATGCTGTGTGTTCTTTAATGTCTTCAAAAAGTATCCTTTTACTGGTTGTCTAATGTGTGAGTGAATGCATGTATATAATTATTTAACTGTTTCAATGTAGTTAGACTTTCATCATTTGTTTCTACTTTTTCCTATAAAGCTCTTTATGTATTATTTTTTGATGGATTATTTCTTAAAACAGATCTATCAAAAGTGAAATTATTTATTCTGCATAATGAATAGTTTTCAAGCTCTTGAATATAGTTTCAAATTGCTTTATCAAAGGGCTGTGCCAATTCATATTGCTGTAATCATTATATAATAATACTGGGAATTATGTTTCCCACCCTTTTATAATTTGATAGAAGCAAAGTGATAGTGTGTATTTAATTAGTTTCTCTTTAATAGAATGACAGAGTTTAATCATTTATGTATGCTTACTATTATTATTTCCTTTTTAATTAATTGTTTATCTGATGTGATGTTGCATTATATCCTCAAAAATGTATGTTTTTAAAAATAAGAGTAGTATATGCTCACTATAAAAATAAAACAATGTGCAATTCACATAAAAACAAGCTCCTCTCCTTCACTGCATCAACCTGATCTCACTTTCCCAGACTGCTTTGGTATGTGCATCCCCAGGCCTTCCTCCAAAATTTAGCAGTCAAGTTTGGGGCTTTTGTTTTGGTGGCTGAGGTAATGAGGGGAAATGAGTTCGATATGAGTTCTTTATGAAGCCAAGATACTCACCTTTGTCTTTCGTACTTGCTAATATATATATTTCTGTTCGTGAGCCTTTAATTTTGCCTTTGTTGCTGTTGCTGTCACATCTGATGATCTTTTCTTTATGCTTTAAAAACATGTTTCATCTTAGAAAGGCCACTTCATTTAAAGTTTCAATAAATATTAAGTTCTTTTTTTCTGCTGGTTTTTGTTACGGTTTTTCTTTGGTGTGTATTGTAAGGTGATGATCTAAATGTAATTAGGTTTTAAAAGAAATAAATGTATTAATCTCACAGAATAATATATTGTGAGATGATGATCTAAATGCACTTTTCCCCCAAATTCTGGGCCAGGCGTCCCCCCATCTGGGCCTTCCCCAGTGATCTGCAGTGCCTTTGTGATCATGCTTTGAATTCTGAGGGGTAAGAGGACCTCTTCCCGGGGTTTCTTGTTCTATTGATTTGTGTGTCATTTACTGTTATTTTTGATAAATGTTACATAAAAATAGGTGCCATATTTCAGTAAGACTAGATTTTCCTTCATACAAAACACACACACACAAAATGTATGCATGCCTCCTTGAGAAAAGTGGTCCCCCCTTGAATTTGCAGAATTAAAAAGTACTGTATATCTTTAAAGATGGCTATCGAGCATGAACTAAAAAATAGATCACCCACCTCTTGTTTTCAGTTTAGAGCCTAAGTCGTGCTGCGGTATTCCCCTCTCTGTGACGCAGGGGGAGGGACCGGGCACAGAGCAAGATGCAGGACAGGTAAGGCCGACCTCATTCTACGGACGAAGAGAGCGAGGACGGGCCCGCGGTCTGTTTCGTGCACATGGTGGATGTTGTTATTAAAGAGAGTTGTACATTCTTTCCCTCGCTTAGCTTTGTAAATGCCTCCTTTTAAGTATAAGAGTTCCTCTTATTTCCTAATTAAGAATCACATTTTCACCTTTTAGAAACTGGTAAATGTTTACGGTTTGTCCTCTAGGGGTTTTAAGAGACTGCGGTGGGGTGGAACACCCAGCTGAATCATGTAAGGCCAGGGCTTAATGAAAACCAATTGACAGGGTGGGGGTGGGGGGATGAATAGATTGTCAATTCAATAAATTAAAAATTCGATTTCAATGTTTTACTTTGATTTCAATTTTGTCTAATCGTGCAGTTGGCATCTCAAACTACCTGTTCATTCTTTTAAAAAATTACGTAAATATACATATAACATAAAATTTACCATTTAAATCATTTTAAGGGTACAATTCAGTGACAGTAAGTATATTCAGTAAGTGTATACAGTAAGTATATTCAGTAAGTATATACAGTAAGTATAATGTTGTGTGACCATCACCACCAAATCCCCACACCTTTTTACCACATCTTCTCACCATCCCAAACAGAAACTCTGTGCCCTCTCAACAGTATCTCCCCTCCCTTCTCCCCGCCCCTAGTAACTTCTGCCGTTTCTGTTTCTGAGAATTTCCCTACTCTACAAATCTCATGTAGGTGGAATCATACAATATTTGCCCCTTACTGGCTGGCTTATTTCACTTAGTGTAATGTTTTCAAGGTTCAACCATGTCACAGCATGTATCACAATTTCATTTTTTTGGCTGTAAAATACTCTGTTGTGTGCACAGACCATGCTTGGTTCATGCATTCATTGTCGATAGACAGAAAGATGTTTCTGCCTTTTGGCTGCTGGGAATAACGCTGCAGGGAACAGTGTACCAGTGTCTGTATCTGTTTGAGTCTCTGCTTTCAGTTCTTCCAGGCATACCCTGGACTGGATTTGTTAGGTCACATGATAATTCTATGTTTGACTTTTTGATGAACTGCTAAAATATTTTCTATAGCAGCTGCACCATTTAAAATTCCCACCAACAATGTACAAGGGATCCAGGTCTCTGTATCCTGGCCAATACTCGCCATTCCCTTCTCCCCACTTTTTAAAAAATAATAGCCAACCTAATGGGTGTGAAATGGTATTCTCATTGTAATTCAGATTTGTATTTCTCTAATGGCTAATGATAGTGAGAATCTTTTCATGTATCTTTTGATTTTTGTACATTTTCCTAGGAGAAACGTGTATTCAAGTCTTTTGCCGTTTGTGAATTGAGTTGTTTTTGTTGCTGTTGTCGAGTTGTAGGAGTTCTTTATATAATCTACATATTAGTCTCTTATCAGATATATGATTTGAAAGTATTTTCTCTCATTCTGTGAGTTGTCTTTTGTTCTCCATAGTGTGTCCTTGATGCACGAAAGTTTCACATTTTGATGAAGTCCAACTTACCTATTTTTTCTTTGTTTCTTGTGTTTTGGTGTTAAATCCAATAAATCATCACCAGATTTGAAATCATAAAGATTTTCTCCTAAAAGTTTTATAGTTTTTAGCTCTCAAGTTTGGGTCTTTGATTAAATTTTTGTTAATTTTTGAGTTCATTTGTGTATGTGGTATGAGGATATCCAGTTTTCTCAGCACCCTCTGTTGAAAACACGGTCCCTTCTCCCCCGTGAACGGCCTTGGCACCCTTGTCAGAAACCGGTTGGCCATGTTATGTGAGAGGTTATTTTTGGGCACTATGTTCTATTCCATTGGTTTGTATATTTGTACTTATTCCACGACCTCCTTGTTTTAATTACTGAAGTTTTGTGGTAAGTTCTGAAATGAAGAAGTGTGAGAACTTCCAGCTTTATTCTTTTCCAAAGGAATATTTTGGCTATTTGGGGTCCCTTGAGATTCCACGTGCATTTTAAGTTGGATTTTTCTATTTCTGCAAAAAACATTATTGGGATTTTTATAGGGATTACATTGAATCTATAGACCACTTTGGATTGTATTGTCATCTTAACAATATTAAATTATCCTTCGGTAATACAGATGTCTTTCCATATTTATGTCTTCTTTAATTTCTTAAGGACTGTTTTATAATTTCAGTGTACAAGTCTTTTGCCTCCTTAAATTTTTTCCGAAGTTTTTATTCTGTTTGATGCCATTATAAATGGAATAATTTGTTAAATTTCCTTTTTAGATTGTTCATTGCTTTGTGTATAAAAATTGAACTGATTTTGCCCTGGTTGGTGTGGCTCAGCAGACTGAGTGCCTGCCTGTGAACCGGAAGTTGCTGATTCCCAGTCAGGGCACATGTGTGAGCTGGGTCCCTGGTTGGGGGCGTGTGAGAGACAACCAATCAATGCTTCTGCCACACATTGACATTTCTCTCTCTCTCTTCCTCCCTTGCCCTCTCTCTAAAAATACATAAATAAAATCTAAATTAAAAAATTGAACTGATTTTTGTGTGTTGATTTTGTATTCTACAGCTTTATTGAATTCATTTATTAGTTCTAACAGGTTTTTGTGGGAACTCTTTCAAGTTTTCCACATATAAGATTATGTCATCTGCAAACAGATAATTTTACTTCTTCTTTTCCAATCTGGATTCCTTTTATTTCTTTTTCTTGCCTAATTGCTCTGGCGAGGAACTCCAGTACTATGTTGAATAGAAGTGGCAAGAATGGGCAGCTTGTGTTGTTCATGACTACAGGGGGGAAACTTTCAACCTTTCCTGATTGAGTGTGATGTTATCTATATATATTTTTGAATATTGCCTTGATCATGTAGAAGAAATTCCCTTCTTGAAATTAAGTCTCTAGAAAGCCAATATCCTCAAGGTGGTTGGAAAAAGCCTTATTGTTTTAGTAGTGTTATTTACTAAATGGTATTATTTTAAACCACAGACAGTGCTGGAATGAACTGGTACAACACTTCTGTAAAAGCTGTACATTCGAAAGCTCTAAAACTAGTCGTAAGCTTGAGCCAATAATTTCATTTATGGTAAATTCATTTTGAGAAAAGGGTTTATCATAAATGTATAAAGAGCTTTATATGAAAAAGTAGAAAAAAGACTTTCTGCATATATTTTACTTTCCCATGACATAATTGGAAAATTTTAAGTAAAAGCGTGGATTAGTCCACAGCTGTAGAAAATTAAACTTTAAGGTTTTTTTGGCAGGAAAACACAGAGAAACTCGGGTGCTTTCTCTTCACTCGATATCCACAGCTCCTTTGTGAAATAAGCCATTAAAAAAATCAAAATCAACATTGTGGTCAGCTTTGTTTTGGTGGCTCACTAAGACCTCATATTAAGGAACAAAATAGATGTATTTGGCAAGAAACAAAAGTGGGGTAAGATATGAAAAAATTAATTTCAGTGTGGGCTGTTATTTGCATCAGGAATGCTCAAGGATAGTGGTTCTGAAATGGGTGATTTTTCTCCAAAGGGACGTTTGTCAGTGCCTGGCGACATTTTTTTGTTGTCCTGACCAGGTTTTGAGGGTAGGGGTGTGCTACTGACATCTAGTGGTAAAGTCCAGGGGTGCGGCTAAACATCCTACCTGGCTCTGGACAGTTTCCCTTAGCAAAGAGTTATCCGCCCAGATTGTCAATAGTGCTGAGGCTGAGAAACCAGCTCTAAAAAAGTAATCAGTATAATTATACTATCACAGTCATTAATTTGGAAAGATAAGGGGAGTAAAAGAAGTAGATTCTGTATGTTATCACTATGCGTGGGATAAAATCACGAATGTGTCATGTTTGAACTGCATAAGAAGAGAAGAGTCTGATGTGTAGACAATCACGTTCCGGAGACACATCCTAGTCTCTACAAAGATGTCTTATAATTCCACACCCCACGCTAAATTATTCTAAGAATAGAATAAAAAATGGACAACATTGAAATAATATAAATGAATTAGCATCTATTCTCAAATAGATTTACATGAAATATATTATCATAAGAGGGCTTAAAAATTTTTTTTAAAATTATTATTTTCATCGTCATCTGAGGACATTTTTTTCATTGCTTTTAGAGAGAGAGGAAGGGAGACAGAGAAACATCAATGTGAAACAGAGGCACCGACTGGCTGCCTCCCATACGTGCCTGGACTGGGGATTGAACCTGCAGCCCTTTGGTTATGGGATAATGCTTCAGCCAACTGAGCCATACTGGCCAGAGCCATAAGAGGGGTTTGTAATATCTGATACATGCAAAAGAATCTGCATAATAATTATGTACATTTATATTTTATATATGAATGTTATATATGTGATGTAAATATATATAAATAACAATTTATTAAATGCCCACCACCCTACTTATGAATTAGGACACTAGCAATACTGTGTGGTTCTCCTGAGTACCATGCCCCTGCTTCTCTCAAAGAAGAATTAAAAAATTCACTGTATTGAATTTTGTGGTTATCATTCCTTGGTCTTTTAAAAATAGTGATATCATGTGTATATATCCCTATATTATTTTCTTTTAGTTTTGCTTTTTTTCTTATGTAAAAAAATGGTATCATAATGGAGTTAGTCTTTTATGACTCACTTTTTCCAATCAACATTACGTATCATCACATGTGGTTGTTGTCACTCGTGTCACTGCTGTATAATGTTTCTCTGAGTAGTTATCCCAAAGTTCTATCTATTCCCCTGTTGCTATACATTTGGGTTTGATAGGGGTTGAATTGTGTTCCCTAAAACTCACACGTGGAAATCCTGACCCCCAGCACCTTGGAATGTGGCTGGATTTGGAGACAGAACCTTTAGTGAAGTGGTGATGTTAAAATGAGGCCCCTCAGACAGGCCCTCACACATCCGACTGGTGTTCTTCTAAGGAAAGGAAGTCGGACACACGGAAAGGCAGCAGGGATGTGAGGAACAGAGGGCGGGCCAGCGGAGGACACAGCAAGAAGGCGGCCATCCGCAAGCCAAGGAGAAAAAGGCCTTAGAAGAAACCAAACCTGCCTACACCTTGAACTCCGACTCCTAACCTCCAAAACTGGGAGGAAGTAAGTTTCTGTTGTTTAAGGTGCCCAGTGGTACTTTGTTACAGCAGCCCCAGCAAACTAATGTAGGGTTGTTTCTTGTTTTTAATATTATGAACAGTGCTGCTAAAAGCATTCCTGTTTGTATGCATATGTACATGAGATTTTCTGCTATACCCTCATACATACCTAAGTGGGACTGCTGGGTTGTAACGTAGACATATTTCATTTTACTAAGATAATGTCACATTTTCAAAGCATGTATAAAATGTCCCATAACTCCACAATCTTGCTAATACTTGGTATTATCAGATTTGCTAATTGTTCTTTCTTTTTGGGGAATTTTTTTTCTTATTCATTTTATCTCTTCCACCAGTTTGGAAGTTACAGATATTATTTCTTTTATTTTAGTGGTTGCCCTTAGTATTTTACCATAATAAAGCTCATCATCATTTTTCTCTCCCAGGGTCATAAAAAGCTTTAGAACATTTGCTCATGACCACTCTCTCCAGTTCATTAATGTATGCTGCCGTTGCCCACATTTCAACTCTATTTTTACTCATCAAACTAGACATTATCGTCTTATACAGACAACATCTGCTTTAGGTGTACATGTGCACACACACATTTACTAACTTCTCCATATCTTTGTTCACTCCTTGCTTCTTAAATCCCACACTTTGCTCCCACAGCAGGTTTTTACTTCTCTTTCCTTCCTGAAGACCTTTTACAAGCCTCTTCGAAGGTGTAGTGGAATACACTCTCAGTTTTGGTTTACCTTAAATGTCTTTATTTCTGCTTTCTTCCTGAAATATAGGTTTCCTGAGTGCATAATTCAAATCCATAGCAGTTTGCTCTCAGCTTTTTTAGATAGGATTCAGCAGTTTTCTGGCTTCCATTGCTGCAGATGAGAAGTCTGCTGCAGTCTGATTATCATTCCATGGAGGTGATCTTCTTGTATCACAGCCCTCCTGTAGGATGACTCTGTCTAGGTTTGCCCAGCACAGCCCAGTGTAAGTCTGTTGTTTTGGGATAATGACTCCAAAGAGTGTCCAAGTTTGGACAATAAATAATATGGTTACCATAGCATTTAAGAATTTTTTTTCTCTTTTGTGTTCTTCAGTTTCACAAAATATGTTTAGAATAAGATCTATTTTTATTCATGCCACCTGACACATGGCCCATTCTTTTTTTTTTAATGATGATCTCTGAACTTTTAATTGGCCTCCTAACCCCCAGCAGTGCACCTCTTCAGCTGCCTTAATGCCTCAGAACTTTGGTGTCAGTGACCGCAGACGCCATGCTGCTGCCCACAGTCCTGCAGGTGTGGTGTTTTGGGTGGACTGCATGGAGTTGCTGTTGTCCAGGGTGTCACCAAAATCCAAGCCCTCCCCTTATTCCAGCAGGAGGTGGTAGATGGCGATCTCAGCCTCCAGTGTGACCTTGATGTTCAGCAGGGCCTGGTACACCTGGGCCTGGTGCTGCCCCTCTGCCCGGGCCTGGGCCGGCTCTGACTCCAGGTGTAGCAGGTCCCGTTGAGCTGTTCCCTCTGCCTGGCACAGCACGTCTTCACTCCCTCAAGCTGTTCTCCGAGCTGGCCTGCAGGTTTCTCCTGGAGTCTAGGTTGATCTCCGGGGACTGGGTCGTACGTCTCAGCTGTGTGAGTGTCATCTCAGCAGCTCCTATCTCAGCGGTCTGTGAGGTGACCACTGTGGTGCTCTGCTCAGTCTGCTGAGACCAGTACTTGTCTGGCTCCTCTCCATTCTTCTGAGCCAGTTTGTCATACTGGACCGAGATGTCCACTGTGATCTTCCTGAGGCCCTGAGATTTGGGGGCATCCAACTCCACAGTCAACCCAGAGTCAACAATCTGGTTTTGTAGACCATTTACTCCCTCCTTGTGGTTCTTCTTCATGAAGAGCACTTCTCCATAAGAGCCTTGAACTCTGTCTCCAGCTGTAGCCAACTGACATCGATATCATCAGTGTCCTTGCAGATTTTGCCCATTGATGTCACTCCCCACTGACTGGTGCGTGGCCAGCTCCCTGTCATACTTGACTCTGAAGTCATCAGCAACAATTTGGGGCATTGTCAATCTGCAGAATGATACCAGCATTGTTCACAGAACTTGCAAAGGTCTGAGCCCTCAAGTCCTTGATGGTCTTGAAATAATGCCCCCAGTCTCTGACCTGGGGTCACTTCTCAGGTGTTCCCAATTTTGGTCTGCAGTCTCTGACTATCAGCCTCCAGGCTTCTCACCCTCTCCAGGTAGGCAGCCAGACAGTCATTTAGGTGTTGCGTAGTTTTCTTCTCATTCCGGATGCCTGCCACACCTGCCAGATCCCTGGTCATCCCCACAGTTGGGCCCCCAGATGCTTAGTTGCCCCACACACTGGTGGAGTGAGACACACAGATCTGGGAGCCTGAGCCCCTGGAGCCTGCACAGACGCTGGCCTTGCCCCTGGCTGGCTGGGCCTGGTGGTTGGGTGGCTGCATGGAGCTCAGGATCCAGTAGCTTGTGCAGAAGCCAGAGTGCCGAAGCTCGTGTTGTTCAGGGAGGAAGGTGAGAGGCCAAGACAGGCTCAGCAGCAATGAGTGCCGGGTCCACCCATGGCACATTCTTTATTTCCTTGTCTGTCTTTGCAGCAGTCTGTGCTATCTCTTCAAACTTAGCCTTGCGTTTGCTAGTTTTCTTTTCAACCACGTCTGTCCTGCCATTTTACCCATTCACGGAGGCTTTAGTGTCAATGATTACAGTTGACACTAAAGATCTATTTAATTCTTTAAAAAAAGACTTGGCTCATTTCTGTTTTGTTGCTTTCTATTCTCATTTTGTCCCTCGGCTATGCAGACTTTTCCCACTTCATACAAATTAATTTCGTATTCTGTGCCTGATAATTCCAGTACTAAAGTTCTTGGAGTTCTGAGTTTATTGTTTCTGAACTTTCACTCATGGTGGCTTATTTCCCCATATATTTGGTAATCTTTCACTGTGAGCTCAGATTTGGTCAATTTAATCACTTGGAATACTAAGGGCCTACACTGAGGATGCTTTCTTAAGAAAGAATTGTTTTTTACCTTCTGGTGTGTGCCGGGGGACTACATTGGTGCCTTCAGAAGATCCAGCTTAATGTGCGACTCTGAGGTTTAGTTGCCAGACCTTGTGGTGAGCTCAAGGGCTGTGGAGTTTTCTGTGTCACCGTTCAGTTCTATCAGTCTTGTTGCTTCATGTATCTTAAACCTCTGTTGCACAGTGCATACGTTCAGGATCGCTTTGACTTCTTGGCAACTGGCCCCTTTGTCATTGTGTATCGCCCCTGTGTCTTGGACAATAGTTCTTGTTCTGGAGTCTACTTTGATGTTAATGCAGCCACTGCAACTTTTTGTTCGGTGAGAGTTTGCATGGTGTACTTTTTCCTATCCTTCTACTACTTTAACCTATCTATGTCTTTATATTTCAAGATGTTTTTACTAGTTGCCATCTAATTGGTTCTTGCTTACTCTAATCTAATAATTTATCTTTTAGTTACTCCTTATAGAGTTAATTTTATTGTATAAGGTTTATATAAGAGAGGCCTAAAATTCCTATACTGAAAATTTTCAGCAGCATTATTGATATAACAATTTCTTAATGGTTAGATGAATCAAAAATTACTAAATACATTCACAATGTGGAAGTTCTCAATGTTACTTAGTACTATGTAGCTCAAATAGCTGCACAGGCTTTGGAGAAGTCCCAAATACCAGTTTAAAGCCTTGGCGTTCGAATCCTGACTCAGCCATTGATTTGCTCTGTGACTTCCCAGTAGATTCAGATTCCTCAGGATTAAATCCATAATAGATGCCAATCTCTGAGCCGCGTCCCATTAAACAAAGAAGAAACCCATGGACAATGTGAAACTTTAGAAAATGTTTTTGCTTTCTTAGTTTAATGTTAGATCAACAAATGCAATTTTCACCCATTTACCATCAAAATCATGTCCGTTTAAATCTTTCCATGGCCTTCAAAAACTGGGCCTCCACTATCTGGATAGTCTAGACAATAACATTGAAAGTTAACAAAAATTTCCCAGTATTCCCAATTTGCATACATATTTAATTGATGTGAAACATATTTTTAAAAGATCCTATAAGATTATTAGTGACTTCTGAGACATGTTTATTACAGAAAGTTTCAAACATAATCAAGACCAGAGAGAACAGTGTAATACATCCTCATGCCTTCATCACAAAGACGCTTGCCAATCTTATTTGACCTACCTCCCAGCCCTACTGTTTTTTAAATTTCTTTGTTTCCTGAAGCATTTTAAAGTGAATCAGAGACACCAGACCATTAAACCCTGAATACTTCGGTACTAAGTAAATCTCTTCAAAATGACAGCTGTCAATCCTTTCTTAGTCCCTTCCCTCCTTATTAGATTAGAGAGCTAAGAGGGCCAGTGCCGTGCCCAGGGCAATACAATCAGTGGCGTAACCAGAGTGAGAACCTTCATGCTGGAATGCTTCATCCTGTATTCTTTCCCCAAAACAGGTTGCCTCTGAAGATGACCTATTTGCTAGCTAAACAGAAATAAAAATGCAATTAGATTTTCTACTCGCATCTCACCTCAGAACCGTCCTGGGAGACATTAAAAACTTGGATTCCTGAGCCCCCGTCCCAGAGGCTCTCGTTCCTTAGGGCTGAGGTGGCGCCAGTGGTTTGATGGCTCTTGAGAGCCAACTATTGCTACTGCATTTTAAGAAATGTTGTGAGTCAATTACTAAAAATCACTAAAAATTAAATGCTACAAGCTTACCATTAAATTAAAAAAATACTCAGAACTCACCACTTCTGTGGTGAGTCCTTTCCTACACTTTACTATTATCTGTGTCCTTGCGGTCACGTCTACTGTATGTGGGTGGTAGGACACCGAATGGAGGGGTGCTGCTGTACGTCTGTGCCCAAGTGCACACTTGGTGGCAGCTTGAAACTGGCCATGTGGTGTAAACAGCATTTACACTATGGAAATTGGCAAATACAAACCAGGTTTGGTTTATTGTTTTATTTATGGTCCAGACTTAAGGACGTGATACAGAAAATGTTGATAATGCAGATTGAACTTTACATTGTGTCACATCATCACACATTGTGGATGGTACAAAATGAGGAAAGGTTCTTCCAGTATTCGAAAACTATTACACAATTCAGCAAAGAAGTCTCTCACATCATTAACAAATGATGTTTCACTTATGTTTTACTCATTGATGACAATGAAAATATCAACCAACAGTTGTGCTGGAACTATACTTCATCAATTGAACCGTAAGGTTAGACCTAGAGTTTGGCAGAATTACCAAAGCATTCTCTAAGAATGAATCACCTTTATGAAATTTACAAAAACAAATGTAAAACACATTGAATGTTGTAAATTGCACACTACAGATTTTTTTATCAGCAAAATATATAGTATATTTCTATATGTATGGAATACCTACATTGTTGTTTTTTCATTTTTTGTTTTTGTCTTTTTTTCACCCTTGGGTGAAACACAGGAATCTGCATTTTAAATGAGCATCTCAGGTATCTTTGTGCCTATTAAATTTGGAGAACCACTCCTTTAACCGTTGAGCAAAAATATCAGGATCATTTGATTAGTCTCCAAAGGTTCTTCCTGATTCTTACTGAATGCAATATACAGAATGTGTTCTTTCACATGCAGAGGCCTATTTTTTAAATTTTAAAGTTAACTTAAAAATAGTTTAATAAAGGTATAAATAATATACAATAAACAGCACATATTTGGAATTCATAGCTAGCTGTGTTCGGACATAACTATGTTTTGACAAAACCATCGCTGCTATCAAGAATGGGAACATACCCATCACCCCAGAAAGTTTCCTCATGTCCTTTTGTGACTCCTCCCTTCCGTTCCTCCCTGTCCACGCCATACCCAAGCAATCGCTGGTCGTCTTCCTCTCACTCTAGGTTAGTTTGCATTTTTTAGAATTTTTATAAGTGCAATTGTACAATATGCGCTGTTTTTAGTTTGGCTTCTTTCACCCCAGCATAACTGTTTTGAGATTCATCCGTGTTGCTGAGTGTCTAAATAGTTCATTCCTTTTTGTTCTGAGTAGTGTTCTGGTGTATGGATAAACTGCGGTTTCTCTATTCATTCCACTGCTGATGGACATTTGGGTTGTTTCCAGGTTTTACCTATTACAAATAACACTGCTGTGTACGTTTGTGTGCAAATCTTTGCTTGGCATGTATTTCCATCTCTTTGGGGTAAACGTCTAGGAGTGATAAGGCTGGATCATGTGGTTGATATGTGTGTAACTTTTAAAGAAATGCCAAATTGTTTTCCAAAATGGCAGAGGCCAATTTTTTTCTTTCTTTATTTTTTGGTAGTAAAAAAGTATCAGTGTTTCTGACACTGGCTTAAGATTTTCATATGCACAGTCCAAGCAAGCTAGTAATGCAATACCACTTGGATTACATTCTTTAAATAACAATTTAACCTTCATTTAGTGGGAATGGGTAGAAACTGGTTTATAGCAATGAACATGGTGTGGAATTAGAATCACTTATTTAACTTCATTGGCTGATGATATATTTATTTAAATTTACTTACCATTTTTCTGCAGTTTTTGTTTGCACTTCCATTTCCTTTTGTGATTTTTACGAAGCAGACAGAATCTTAGGACGTATATTAAAAGGTCTAGAATTTCATACACTTCAGTAAACATTATGGCACACATTATTTCAGAATAATGCTGAAGGCAACTAGTTACTATTTGGCACTTATACACTGACAACATACTCAACAGAGATAGGTGCGTGTGTGTGGTGTCCGTTTTCCCACTCCAGAATGTCACATATTGTAAGAGTAATGAGACCAGTTACATTTTACTCAGATTAACTGGGGCTACAATTCTGATTTATGTTAGTGAAATGTTAGTCTCCTCTTTTAGGCTGTTACTCTAAGAAGCTGCCTGCTGGCCTCTCAATTTCTCTGACTCTGAGTGGTGCCTTTGGAGAAAGACCATCTAAAAGCTAAGACTAGGTATGCTTCTTTTATAACATAAATAGATTTTGCAACCCTCCCACCCCCAAACTAAAAGGGCATAGCCGTTGGCAATCTCCAGTTAGTTGTGACTAAAAATTCAGAGCTGTGTCAGACTCCTGCCAGGAGAGGACCCCGGGGGCCCTGGCTAGGAAACGTCTTCCCGGGTAAGCGTGACAGCTTCTTAACCGCTTCCAAATGTGATGTTACTTCCCAACTCTCCTCAGAGTGGGTTGTTGGTGGCAGGGTTGGAAGAGAGCATGAGCCTAGCCTATGCGCTGGGTGAGTTTTCCAGCGACCTCCTGGCAGGAGTTGGCCCCAGCAGCCTCTTCCTTCCCCGGGGACGGAGGCAACATGTGTGCATGACCCCAAAGTTTAAGGAGGAATGCACAGTTCTCTTTTGATGAAATTCAGCTGCAATGTGGTGGTGTGAGATTATTTATCTGTAATCATAATATGACTCTGAAGAAGAAAATAGAACTGCACATATGTCAATAGGCAATATTCCCTCCTCCACCCCTTTCCTGGGCATTACTCGCTAATGCATAACAGGTTATGTAATAAGTCTTCAAAAAGTCCTTTATCAGGAAGGGAGCCATCCTCCTTTCTCTGGCCAATCAAGATAAAATCTCTATCTGGATGGAAGCTCTGTTTATAGATCTTAGGACTGGGAGTCTTCCAAGATGCTGATAAAAAAAAAAAAACAAATTAGGAACAAGAAGTATCTGTTCTGTGAGAAGGAAAAACAACAAAAAAAGCATCGCTATTTGGATAGGTAAACACAGGATGGCTGCAGTTGTTGGCTTAGTAAATGGAGAATGCATAAATGATGTTGATTATCACCTCAATTAGGGTACAGAACCTGATGTCATGTGACTACAGGACAAAGCAAATGATGACGCAGATCCTTTAATTAGGATCTTGTTCAACTTTGCATTGCAATACTTTGCTTCACTTCCCAAAACCCGGGTGGCTATGTTTAGAACACACTGGAGGAACATGTGTGATGCCCAGCGGAGGGGCGCTGGCTTGTGAGTCAGGTGAGTTAGGCCTGAATTCTGGGCATTCAGGCCTGAATTATTGTTTTTGTCTCATAGACGTAATGTTTTGAAAAATTTTATGAGTTATCTGAACTCTTCTGTCTCAGGCTAAGAAGTGGGAACCCTAGGGTTGTATCCAAGCGGAGAGAGAGCTGGTCTGGGTGTGGATCCTGGCCCCATGGCCTGCTGGCGGTAAGACCTGGGGAAAGCTACATAAGCTCTCTATGTCCCACTTAGCAGTGCCTGGAATATAGCAAAAGCCAAAATCTCAATACTGATCATAATAAAAATAGTATTGTCATTATTTGAACTAACCAGATGGAAGAATTGGCTGTTCTGAGAGCTGGCTAGCGGGCCCACCCACAATGCCCAACGGACGCAAGAAACTTTGGTCTGAGTGACGTTGCTAACTTTTAAGGGAGTGTGGGAGTGGGCAACAGGAGTTTAGGTGCGAAGATGGTATTATTTTTCAGGTGCAGAGATCGAAACTTACTTTGCCTGTGTCGTCAAGGTCGGAGGAGGATTCCGCTCGAGAACAGCATTGCAGGTGGAGGAACTGAGCCTGGAAAACAACAAGAAGGAACCAGGGCTTTGGTCAGATACTTGACTTTAAAACAGAAGTAGTTCTCAGAGGAGGACTCATACCTCCAGAAAACCAAGTGCAATCCTTCAAACTGCCCGAAAAAGCAGATGCTAAAGGGAGAGGGTGTAGCTCCTGGCAGGCAGATGCTCATAGTGGACACAGATTGAGGGCAGCAAGACCAGTGACACCCCCTGCTCTGTGGTGGGGCTGTGGACCCCAACAGACCGCCATATTTGTTTAGGACAAACTCAGCGCTGGAACACAGTTAGGTCTGTAGATTAAAGCTCTCGAGGTTCTATAACAAAAACTGACAATTTCCATTTGTAGTTATATTAGTTTCCTATTTCCTCTCTGATCCAACTCACCATTATCAAAGGGATATAATAAATTTATGTCATTGCTTCAAGGTCTGACTTGATTGCGATGCTAAAAAACAATCAGGATCAGTAAACATACAGACACTCGGCCCGGCCAGTGTGCCTCAGTTGGTTGAAGCATCATCCTGTAATGGAAAGCTTGTGGCTTTGATTCTCTGGCAGGGCACATACTGTACCTAGGTTGAGAGTTCAATCCCCAGTCTGGGCATGTGCAATCCCCAGACAATCCAGGTCCGGGCGCTTATGAGAAGCAACTGATCGATGTTTTTCTCTCTCTCCCTTCCTCTCTGTCTAAAAAAAGCAATAAAAAGATGTCCTCAGGTGAGGATTTAAAAAAAACAAAACATATATAGATACTTGTGCCCTGTCCATGGATTCTGGCTGCTGTTTTCCAGGCCAAGATCAATGACACGTGGGATGCTCTGTGCACAGTGACAGGGTCACCATTCACGTCCCAGAAAGTCCTATGATGTCATCAACAGCAAATTAGCTAGGGCCCAGTGTTAAATGTCTGTAACTGCACAGATTTTGTATGATTCTAGTAAAAGCCAGCAACATTTCTATATTTAGTTAGCAGATGCAGTTTCATTGTAAATAAGTATACCTTTTCTTTTGGGTTTCTGAAATGCTGATAATGGTTCATCTACGGCTACAGTAACTTCTTTACAAAATCCATGGATGCTGCAGAATTCTGTGTGTGATATCATCCACCTCTTGAAGCTCTCTGGCTCTTCAGGTACATCGCTGGTTCTCCTGTCTTTCTCACCATTTCTTCCCAATTTCCTTTGCAGAACCCTCTCTTGCCTTGTTAATTCTAAATTCCCCAAATCTCGCTGTCAGCCACCTTCTTTCCTGTGAGATAACTTTCACTAGTTGGTCTTCTCATTCTTATTTAAATGATTACGTGGTTTTTGTTTGTTTGTTTGTTTGTTTTTTGGTGGAGGACTCTCGTCCTCTCTGTATCTCTGGCTGTGACCTCTCTCTATTTCCAGTTGATGTCAGACCGCTCTTCTGAAGTAGCCCACAGATACCACAGTTCAGCCATTTTTCACATTGATTTTCCTGTTGGCTTAAACCATGATTTACCCTCAAACTCCCAAAGCTGGGGGTGTGCTTACCACCCTTTGGGGGCCTTATGGAGCATCTTGGAGGTGGGCTCTGAACAAAGTTAGGGTTCCTCAGCAAGCAAGAAAAGCTGTTGATCAGACAGCTAACAGAGCCTGCTCACAAACACACTTTCCCACCCTCTAAAACTCATGGAACAAATTCCTTGGCTGTCATTCCAAGTCCTCCATTACTTAGACTCAGGCTACTTTTTAGACTCTTTATTTTTCTCCCTAAATGTTCCCTACATCTGGCCATTGAGGATCACTGTCTGCAGGACACACGCAGCAAGTACCTGTCTCGGCTTCCCTGGGGCCCCTCCTATTTTCTCTGCCCATCAAAACCCCACTCCTGTCTGAGGATCTGTCTTAAAAGCCACTTCTCACATGAAGCTGTCCACGGGCAGCTCAGGGATCGCTCTCATTTTTTCCTTTGAGTTTTTACAATATTGTATTTGGCTTTTCCTGCTAGATTTTAGGTTCCTTGAGGTTAACGACTGTGCAGAGTCATGGCTATAGTGCCCCCTGGGCCTGGCACGCACTCACTGCCTAACTGCCTGCTGTTGGATGAATTATAACTCGCCTAAACACCCTCTGGTTGCGTTCACAAAAAGCGGCATCTGTCTCAGAGAGCAAGGGGGGCACTGCTGACGTCACCCGCTTGGAGTGCGAGTGTGCAGCTATGCACGACGATGCCCTTGCCCGCACAGGTTTCAGATTCCTAAGAAGAAGAGAAGGCAAATGCTCTTACTTGAAATGGGTAAAGTTTGTTTTCTGTATCAGCATCGTCTTTGCCTCTCTACGTCCTTGTCATTTTTGGGTGGGTGTCTCCCTTTGTTGCCTCTCCTTCAGGCATTTCTCGTGTTTGGATCTATTGATTTTGGCTCTGCTTTCCCTTCCTCTTCCCAAGGCATTTTCCCGGGTCAGTGTTAGTATTTTATACAGCAGCCCTCCTGTTCTGACACCCCCGAGTGCACCTTTATACATCCTCTCTCTACTGTCAGTAATAAAAATTCTTCCAGTAGTGTGTGTTGTTGAGACAGATTCTCATGTTAATGGACATGTTACCATACTGTGCATTTGTAGCAGTGAGAGGCCATCAGGTGGGGCTTGAACATGAACAGTACTTAGCAGATGTTGACTTAAGTGATAAATAAGCTATGTTTTGAAAAAAGAAAAAGATGCTAATAATCCTTGGAAAGAAACAATAGTAATAATCTGAAATAGTCTATCCATCAGAGTAAAAAAAAAAAAAAGAAGCCGAGTGAAAGGCAGAGGACCTCTTCTCTGCAAACCAGAGAGACTTGAGCTCTCCCAGGGAGACGTTTGGAAACCAGTTTTCCGGGTTTGCGAAAAGAAAGGCCTGGGTGAGCAAAGTGCACGTGGTTGGATGAGCGCAACTACTGTAGGAGTGAGAGACAGATTTCGGGCTGTTCTGTGTTTGGTTATCTGGGATTTATGTCAGGCAGACACAGACCAGATGTGGATTAGTCTCTGGCGCTTCCCTGCTCTTGTTTTTCTGTAGTTCCCACTGTAACTCTTTCATTTGCTTCTTTAAACAAGGGGGCCGTAAGTTCCGGGCACAGAAGGAGAGCGGGAAAGTTGAGCTGTGAAGCACTTAGTGCACTAGGTGGCTTTTATGTGAACCTGCAGTTTTACTGTTGACAGCGTGGAGCTGCCCCAGCCACCTGTCACTTGGGGACAGAGGTTTGTGGGTAAGCAGTGAGGAGAGCCTGTCCTTTTTCTGGAGTGATCTGGGCAGAAAGGGCATGAATAATGCAGAGTGTAAGACTGAAAACATCAGGAGCCAACCCATTGATCCGGGGTGCGTCCTGAAAGACGTCAACGTGAAGCATCCAGAAGAAGGTAAAGGCATCCCTTGTTCAGTCAACAATCTTAATTAAGACTGAGCGTGTCTGAGTTACAGTGCTTATCGAATGAGGTCCTCAACGTGTGTGTGTTTTTTTTTTCTTCCTAGGGAAATAGTGCTTGCTTTTTTGGGTCATACATTATTTATTTTACTCATGTAAAATGAAAACCTACATGGGAATATGTTGCATATTTTCAAGATTTCTAAAATAGACTTTGTGGATTATAATTAGATCCTATCTCAGTGATTTACCACTCACAGTAGTAGCATCTGGCAAGTCTTTATGCCTTAGTACAACAGACCTCTCCCACCTAATGAGCTACCTCTGACCACACAGCACATTTGCTGTGATCTAAAAAATCAGATAACACTGATTATTAGATCTATTTAAAGAGTCAACACAGCTTAAGTGATCGCCTGATGCATCTCTTAGAAAGTAGAGTAATTGTGTTTTAATGAATGAACTTCCCAGCTGCTCTTTCAGCTCTTGGCTCTCTGGGTCAAGGTTCTCAGGGGTCTTGGTAAGTCTGAGAAGTCTGATCTTGAACTGTGTGAAATATGCCTGTACTTAAAGTTTAATACGTATGTAGTATATTTTGAAAACAAGCTATTAAAAATTACATATTATAATGTACATATTTTGCCTTTTATGAGTGTAAAAGCTTGACACTGTATGCATTGTTTTAGAATATACTTTAATATGGACTAACGTTCCCACCCCAAGGGGTAACATCACTCTGGCATCATGAGCTATTTCCAGAACTTTCTACGTATTCTTTATTGCGACCACATTACCAGGCCCATGTTAAGTTACCTTTATACTAAGCTTGAAAATTCAAATAACATATTCTGATTCCTAAATCATGATGGTTATGAAAAATGTATAACTACATAAAAACACTGCAGTGAAAGCTAAAATCCATGCAAAAAAACATTTTTTTGGTAGTAAGCCTTGAAAATTGTTTCTTAACATCTGGGTTTGGTGATCAGCCCAGTTTTTCTAATCCTCTGGGCTTTGAAGTGCAAAAAAACACATCCTCTGACTGGCTCCACCTTCTCAGTTCTGCCAGGCGGCATTTTGGAAGGGGACCTGCAGAGGCGACCTAGTTGGTCTTTCCCCTCAGTGCTGTTTGTGCCAGTGGCGGAGACCAAGGATGACTGACGGCCCCTGAAAGATTGTCCAAATTAGATCTACCAAATAATAATGAGAACAACATCTACTTCCTTTCTGGGTAGTGCACCTGGAAAAATGAATCTTTTCTCACATTATAATACCACTGACTTCCATAGTTTTATTATGTTTTTCAACTCCCCTATTTTTAAAAGATTATTTATTTACTTATTTATTTATTTTTAGAGAGGGGGAAGGGAGGGAGAAAGACGGAGAGAAACACTGATGTGAGAGAGAAATATCCATTGGTTGCCTTTCGTTCGTGCCCCTACTGGGGAGGGAACTTGATACGCAGGCATGTGCCCTGACGGGGAATCAAATTGGTGACCTTTCGATTTGCAGGATGATGCCCAGCCCACCGAGACACACTAGTCTGGGCAACTCCCGTATTTTTTCATGTACTGATTATTGTCAAGATGTATCCAGAGGCACCAAGCACTTAGCTACTACTGGCTTTATGACTCAATCTACATTGATGTGTACTGATAAGCCACATATTGATGTATTAGTACCCTGATATATTTGTATCCTAACTGTAAACGTTTGGAAAACTTCAGGTACCTTGGCAAGGGTGTTACAAGCCCCTAAAGGAAATGTAATTAACTCTGAAGTGGCCTTCCTTTTTCTTCTGGATGACAGGAACGGAGACAATCGCAGCCTCCTGCACCTTCCCCAAGCCAGTCTACGGGAACCTACACTACAAGTCCACCTCTGTGCCCCTAGTCAAGTCCTCGGTTTGCCTTCCCTCCAGATTCCTTGCTTAAATTGTCTTATATAGAAATTCTGGTGACGTCCCTGAACAGTGATGGGAGATAACTCAGAAGAGGAAAAAGTATCAACGCTTTAACGTGAAGGAGTGGGAATGTTTTGGTGACAGCTGGAGGTCTTTGAAGAGGTTACTGGTTTATCCAAAGTGGGCTCCACTGTGTAGGCTCAAACCTGTACACAACTCATCACTAACGCCACCCTCCACGTGGCCCTTCCATCTCATCTGCAGCATGGGGTCGTTACACACTTGCCACACCAGGCTGCTGTGAAACAATGCTTGGAGGACGCCTGGCCATTGACTTGTACCTACGTGTGTGGGTGCTTCTTTCCTCACTCCTACATCCCAACTGAGTTGCTGTGAGGATTTCATGCCACACCCATGACTGACTCTATCAGGGGTGTAGTAGGGGTGGGGACAGAGCCCCCTGAGTTCCCAGGGCAGCCTGGGTTGGAAGGAGGATAGACCCAGGTGGGCTGGGGAGTTGGTAGGAAGCAAGAGATTTTTCCAGGACGCTGCTGCAGGTAAACAACTGCTCACTGGATGCGTTAGGACTGCCTATTGCCTCTAGGACTCCTACCCCGTGTCATCTAAAGTCTGGTGCCTCCAAATCTCCCTAATGGGGGCTTTGTGCATTCTGATGGCCAGGTAGTGGCCAGGTAGTAGAAGGAGCACCGCGCCAGGAATTGTGGGACCGGTTTCTACCTCTGGTTCTTCTGCTCTGATGGCTCAGCGGAGGGGCCTCTGCAAGTTGCGTCTGTAGGCCTGGAGAGTTGACCTCGTCTGACCTGACATTGATTCCTCTGGAGTCTCCTTCATTATACTGAGAATTGGGGATCATAATACTCCCAAGCTCTTCCTCAAAAAAAGTGCTGGAGCGTTTACAAATAAAAGGCATCCAAGGGTGCCTGCCTGTGCCTGTGCGTTTGTGTGTGTGGCTTTTAGTGCTCAGTAACAACCCGTTTACCTGTCTTCCACCCTAATCCCGCTTCCTCTCCTAGGCCGCCCAGTGGCCGTCAGGGGTCTCTGCAGACATCACTTCCCCACGGTGGTGGGGGTCTCACGGCTAAAGGGGTTCTGACCTTCGGCGTAAATAAAAGCTCCCCAGTGAAACCGTTATAACTGACCAGCGTCGCAAAGACACCGACTACAGAACAAATTCTCCAAGGTCCAATGTACAAAGTTTTTTGTGAGCAAGTAGGCCCACAGAGGCGAGAGCAGCCCAGTGAGGGTAAAAGAAAAGGGCTGGACGGGGGCGATGGGGGCCTGGGGAACTCGTTCTTGAAAGAGGGAGGACCACTTACTTGTGGCATAGGCACCTGATCACCCCTCTTCCGGGGCACCGGCCGCGCGCCAGTGTCTTAGCCCCTTCCCTCAACTTTTCCGGATCTCAGTGACCAGTCACGTGCAGAACTGCCCACCTGCAGGGGACCCCCGGTCTGCGGGGGTGCCCGGTTCAGAGGACCGACAGGTTTCGGCCAGGGCGCCCGGCTCCGGGCCGGCAGCGGGACGCACTGCGGAGGGGCGCTGGGGGAGCAGGTGGGCGCAGTCAAGCGCGACCCCCGCCGGCGGCCGCAGCGCCGCTCGCGGCCCCGCGGCCCCCACCCGGCGGCGAGCGCTGGGGCTCGGCCGCGGTTCAGCCCGCCCGCCGCCGCCGTCGCCGCCGCCGCCGCTCCCCGCCCCTCCGGGTCCCCGGAGGCTTCGCGCGGCTGCCGGAGCCGGAGGTGGAGCCGAGCCCCCGCCGGCCGCGCAGGAGGGAAAGTTCGGCGGCGCGGGAGCAGCAGGACCCGGCGGGCAGCCCGGGGGGCGCCACGGGGTGAGCGGGGTCCCCTTCCGGGCGGCCGGGTGTGGCGCGCCGCGCGGGGGCGTTGGAGCGGCTTCCTCGCGGTCTCCAGCCCGCGACCTCGGGGAGGCTCGTGCAGCCCGGGAGGACGGTGCGGCGCCCGGCCTGCCGTCGTCCGGCGCGCTGGGGCTGTGGACTGAGGTGCGGGGTGGGCGCTCGGGGCGGCTCGGCCCCGCGAGGGCGCGGCGCCTTCAGGGGAACGCGCAGCGACGCGCGAAGAGGGCTTCCCGGGAGGGTCCCGGCTGCGGGTGTCATTCGGCTCCACCAGTCTTTCTCGTGGCCTTTAGCGGTTTAATGAGTTTCTCCTACACCTACTAAAAAGTAGCGTCGATACGCGACCGCGGGGCCACTTTGCGGGTATTGGTGTTATTTTTGCTGCTACGGAGAGGGTGGAGGGGGCGTGCCGAGGGTGGCGGGTGGGCAGTGCGCCCTGCAGTCTTGGCCCCGGACCAGGTCATCGCGACCCCGGCTGCCCTGAGGAAGTGTTTTCGTGAGGTCAGCGGAGGGAAGCTGTTGGAGGGCACGGTCTGGGGGTACCGGGGTTTGCCTGGCGGGGGGAGGAGGAAAGCTGTACAAAGAGAAGGCAAAGTTGTTGTTTCCGCGACACTTCCTGCACCTGCACTACCGTCAGTGAGTTTTGAAGTTATCTTTTCATCAATGAGCAAAGAAAGATGATGGGAGAGGAAACGATTTTAGCAGAACTGTGCATGCTGAAACAGTGAACCTTGGTAAACACTAATAAATGACAGAGTGGCTATTTCGCAAACCCCACTTTTATTCTGATTTCAAAGCCTCAGAGTAGTTTTAACTTAAATGTCATTAGATGGGGCTAGATGATAAAGATAATTAACTGTTCTTTCACCTCCTTTTACTAGAAATTTAAATGTGCGTCTACCAGATTTCTTGGATTTTGTTAATAGTGTTCATACAAGAAAGTCATAATTATCTTAATGTTACTTGCAACAAAGAGCATTAGTGAGCCCTGTGCAGTGCTGTCATGTTGCTAATTGGAAGGAGAAAAGTCTTTCCACTGCAAATAGAATAAAGCAAAAACGAAAGCCTTAGTCACAACAAGGGGCCTGACAGCGTGCGGTCGTGCAGAATAGGGTATGGGGTTCTGTGTTGTGTGCCCGGAGAATGAACCGCAGCTCCCGGGCAGCAAGGGCGGGCCATGCCCCCTGCAGCAGCCCAGTAGCTGTGTCATCACACAGTCCCTCTGCGCGGAACTGCCTTGCCGTGTGCTCCAAATCACACAGTGCGGTCCATCGTCGTGCCCCACATCGCCCACGTCTGTTTGCAAACAGCGTCGATGGGGCTCCAAGCAAAGAGCCATCCCCGATCCCTGGGTTCCAGGCGGCCTCCCCCATGTGTTAACTGTGTGACCAAGGGGAGTCGCTTCTTCCCCAGCCTTGGTTTCCCGCGTGCCGTGATGACGGTCACACTCCTGACCTCGCGGACAAGGCGAGGCAGGACGCTCAGGAGCTCAGGCCAGTGTCTGGAGCCCCACAGCAGCTTTGCCAGCGCTGCCTCTTGTCTTCCGCCTTCCTGTATTTTCAGGCATCCCCAACTCTGGCCTAGTTCAACATTTTTTTTTAAATTTTAAATTCCTTTTTCTTTGCCATCAATCTTACTTGTCATTCATTTATCCGATTATGATTTGAAGAACCTCAGGTGCTGCCCTCTATAGGCAGTTTGACAGTGAGGAGCTGAGGCTTTGAGGTTGGCGGCGGCGATGCTTGAGGCTTTTCCTGTTGATAAGAATCCATCCTAGGGTCCTGCGGTGATAAATTGTGTGTCCGGGTCTTCATCTCGCCCTAGCTCTGTCCTCAGTGTGATGTTATTACAGTGAAGGAAGTCCCCGGACGCTCCGTGAGGGTGCTCGTCTCTCCAGGCCCAGCTCAGGGCCTGGCAGGGTGTTGGGCTTAATAAATATTTGTTGCTTTGAAATACAGAATGTAATGGAGTTATTCTTCAGGTCCCATTTTTCTTCTTCTTCTTCTTCTTCTTTTTTTTTTTTTTAATATTCCTGATGAAAGAACCTTGGGATTCTGAATGATAGCCCTACTATATTTCAGGGCTAATAGAGGTTATTAAAGAAGCAAACTCAGGTAGGCTTTATTACCTATCGATTTTGCCCTTGTGATGAAGCAGTCTCACAAAACGGATGAAGCCAAGTGGAGCGATGGCCTCACCACTAGGGGCCTCCTCTGCCTCGTGTATCACCCCGGCCTGGCAGTTACTGCCCGTATTCTGTTCTTTAAGGTAGTGAAGGAATTTAACTTCCTGGGTTCTCGACGTGGAATGGTTTATTAGAAAAGAGCAACCTTGTGTGGAAAGCATTACCAAAAGGTCTAAAAATAAATGAAAGCGGTCTTAAATGACAGATTAGGCACCCTTTTGGAATAACTTTCGACTTAAAGGCTTAAAGGAGATTGAAGAATTGGGCTTTTTTTTACTTTGCACATCCTTATCTTCAAATATATGACTAAAAAACTTTCTGAAAGTCAAATATGGGATTTTGATCTAGTATTTTCAAAGTTTTTTAAATAACTTTCATGGAGTTTATTTTTATTTTTTATTTTAGAGAAAGGGGAAGGGAGGGAGAAAGAGAGGGAGAGAAGCATCAATCGGTTGCCTCTTGTAGCTGGGGACCAAACCCGCAACCAGGAATCGAACCGGCGACCTTTCGCTTTGAGGGACAATGCCCAGCAAAGCCACGCTGGTCAGGGTGCTTCTTTTTACCTTTTAGAGTGGCTTCGTTTCCTGGACAGGTGCTCATAGCACTAACGACAATATGAATTTTGTTGTAGAGAAAAAGGAATTTTATCTGGTCAGTGAAAACTCCCAGTATCTTTTCTTTTTCTAAAAGAGGGCCACATTAAACTCCACCTTTAAGAAAATGTTTTATTACACTCCAAGATGCAAAAAAGCCTCTTATTTTTAAATTTTAATTTGAACGAGGTTAGTCAGGCTTGAGGCTGTGGAACAACTTGGAGGTGTGTTGGTGTTTTTATTTGTCAGCTATAACTTGATGTTTGGTGGACAAAGTGCTGACAATGTATGCACGCAAACATTGTTGCTGAAAACACTGCCATATTGTTTGCAGATGAGTAAGAGAATACTATATATTTTCAGGTTTTCAGTGAAATTTAATTCCAGTGCCACCACACGGAACACTGTGAATCTCTAAAGTAAAATTAACCACAGTGAGAAGAGAGTTCAGTGCATCGCAGGCCCGCGATCTCCCCCAGGGGTTTCTCCCCTCAGCAGACCGCCTCTGAGTTCGGAAACTGATCACACCTCCAGCTCTGGTTTTCACATGGTGGGACCTTCAAACAAGGCAATCTATCTGATTTTTGCTGTTTTTCTATCCCGGTCTAGATCAGTACTCTTTAGGGAACTGGGTAAAAGGAGTAACTTTTGAGTGAAGATCTCAGGTAATTTTTATCACTTCCCTCTAATTAAGCTAACTTTTTGGGATTATTTTTAGGATTCTTAGCGTCTTGAAGATTATACAGATCCATTTGCATAAAGTAATGTTGGGAACTGCCCTGCCTGGTATCAGAAGCTGTAACCCCCACCCAGGCTAAGGCTGATGGAGTGGCCTTGGACCGTAAGCCAGCGAGGAGACAAAAGCTTATCTCCCTGGCAGGAGCGCTGCTTCTGCTGCTTCATTCATAACTGAACCCCAATGCTTGGTCAGTTAGCCAATGATGGGTAAGATTCCCCAAGGGGGGAATGATCTAAGACAGGCAGGATCACGTGGGAGGCCCCCATGAAAGGACTTTGGGGGCTACAGCAAAAGGGGGTGATGGACCCTCGCTCCTCGGCTTTGACATAGCCTGAGTCCTCATGGTCTGGGAGAAAATCTCCTTATCTCTTGGTTGCCTTAGTTCCCTTGCCCCACCTAAGCCTGAAACAATGACAGGGTGGTGCAGCTCTGTGCTGAAAAGGGCAGGTTCCCCAGGTGATCAGGCCTAAGAAAGAATATGTAAGATCCTGTGAAACCTGCTTTGTTTAGAATGCTCTCAGTTGAATGATAAGGGTCCAAGGAAGAAGTAAGTTTGTTCCTTAAAGTTTTACAGCTCTTTGACCCTGACTCAAAATAGGCCCTCAGACTTCCTTGCTATCTATTGTTTGATCCTTACTTCCTGGCATTGTTTAAAGAGCTTTACCTGAATCCCTGTGCAAACAAAACCATTAAAAAGCCTCTCTGGAGGGGGAACGGGGCGTGCTCCCCACTAGAGGGGGTGGCCATGGCACCCTCCAGGAGAGAGGGTGGCCAAGGCGCTCCCCACGTGAGGAGTGGCCCTTATGTTCCTATTCCCCCACATGTGTATGTTTTTAGTATGTTTTGACGAACATCTGCAGCCGAGATGGATACTGCTGGCCGGTATCCTCCACAAAGTAATGCTTCTCTAGAACTGAAAACGTATTGCTTTTGCCCTCAGACATCCATTAGCAAAGGCCATGGCATCTCCCTGCTTCTCGCTCCTTCCCAGAGTGAAGCCGAGTCCAAGCCAAAAGCAGATGTATAAAGCTGTATGCAGAACAGGGCGTTTCGGTATGGTCGAAAGCCCTCGAGCTGTCCAAGACTACGGATGCCCTAGGCGTCTGGAAATGAACGGGTCTTTACAGACACAGGAGTCATTTTTAGGGACCTGCACTTGGGAGGTGTGTCCTGGATGGTCCGCTCACTGGAATTGGCAATGAAATGTTGACCCTCTCACTTAGTGAAAATACCACTTTGCTGCACAGGTGATTCTTGTTGTTGTTTTTAGACAATGCAAAATATAACATTTGGTTATCCCCACGTCATGTCTGATACTTTGTTTTATTTTCACCCACAGGGACATTTGAATTGATGGAGGAAAAGGGAAGCAGGAAGCAGGAAGGAGGTGGACAGGAATTGTGTATTTATACTGAACAGGAGGGTCTGCTAATTTTTGGGTTCCCAAAACACTTAGGTATACACTGTGAAGCTTAATAATAGGTGTTGTTCACTGGTGACTTGGGGATTATGCATCTACTCTGGTGGTGAAATTGCAGTCATGTGCCACGTGAGGTTTTGGTCAATGACGGACCGAATATATGACAGTGGTCCTTTAAGATTATAATGGAGCTGAAGAATTCCTATTGCCTAGTGACATCTAGCTGTAGTAACATCCTCGTGTACCGCATCACTCGTGTGTTTGTGGTGATGCTGGTGTAAACAGACCTGCTGGGTTGCCAGTCCTGTAAAGATGTAGGGATACGCTTACAGCAGTAAGGGTCAGAAGTGACTTTCTCCTTCTGTCTTCCATTTGTAAGAAACTTGTTGAAGTTAATGTGTCAGTTCACATAGAAACCGGGCACTGCTGGCCCACAAAGTGCCCTTTGTGGTGGACTGGGCTTCAGTCTCCCTCATCTCCCACCGGGCACTCTTGCGTGGCACACTCTGCACAACTTGTGTGATGCTCTTGTCTGCAAAAGTGGTTAGAACAGCGCTTGGCACATAGTCAGTGAGAAATGTATCACTGCCGATCATCATCATCATTACTAGTGGTGGCATTGCTTTCAGGGTAGATCTTTCTAGTAATCACAGTAACCTAGACCAGAGGATTCAGGTGAATTTAGTGCTTTTAATAATGTTTGCAAAAAGCAAGCGATTCATTTCAGGTTTCTCGTCGCACTTCCACTGTAGTTCTTTCTTCTCCACGTGGTAAAAGTGGCTGATGCCTGTGGAGCAGTCAGCTACCTGGCAGCCGCTCTGCCCAGTGTGGCCCATGAGTTACTCATTTAATCCGTACAGCCGGTATAGGAAGTGGCCCTGTTACTGTCTGCATTTTACAGACAGGAAGGCCCAGGTTTAGAGAGGTGAGTTGCTTGCCCAAGGTCAGCTCATAAGGGGTGGGCCTGGGCCCTGAGCCTCCAGCCGTCCGGCTCCAGCACCGGGGCTCACAGCCTCTGTGCCGTCTTTTCCAGCGCAGATCCTCACTGAATGGGCAGCCCAGAAGATGCTGTCGAGCTCTAAGGGTTAACAAAACGTGAAGACATTGATTTTCCTTAGAATATTGTATTTGTATCCATTTCTGGGCATGATGGAGCAAGATGACAAGTGAATTTTTATCAGTGGGTCTGCTTCAGCACTTTTTATTTATAGATTTTTATATGTAGCTTTTCCTAGCAGCTCAAAATACAATACAATATGTAGTACAACTTATTTACATACAACATTTAACTCCTTATCAAGGCTCTTTGCAGGCAAGTTACAAGCAGAATATAGGAATAAGATCAGGTGTGTGGGTTGCAGAATATTAAGGTATGAGGGCTGGAGTCAACCACTTATGAATTCACTTAACAAATACAGGGTGGGGCAAATGCAGGTGTGCAGTTGTTTGTATGGAAAATGATACAATAATTAATAATAACACAAGAATAAATTCTGTGTTTTGGGTACGCACAACCATAAACCTACTTTTGCCCACCCTGTATTTATTACTTACCCCCATATTAAGGCACTCTGCTGGACACTACAGAGATTTCAAAGACGGGGAAGAGTGCGGTAGACAGGAAGGCATTCAAGCCTTTGGAACTGGGCAGTCCTGGAGTTTGAACCCCAACTCTACCACTTACTGACTGGGAGTGCTGGTCCCATCACTGAGCATAACGGAGATAATAATACCTTACGGCTGTTGCAGGAATCGAATGAGATGCATAGGAAAGCTCCAGGCCGCCAGAAGTAGGAGGTGGTGGTGGTGCCTTTCCTGTTCTTCCTTTCTGTCTGTCTCTTCTCGCTCGCTCCCTTCATCCCTCTCCCTCTCCTGCTCCCACACGTATGGGGTGATAGAGATAAAGATATTTAAAATCCAAGCTAGACTGCGATGAATTCATTTAAAACGTTACTTTCTAATCCTTTCTCTTGGGACTGTGACAGAACTGGGGTGGTGTGGAGTGACATGTGAGCTGGTGCCAGTGTAGGGTTCCCATCCCACTGGGCCATTACCCAAGCTGGCCAGAAGCAGAGGAATTCCAGGAGGCAATGGCATCTTGGAGTCCAAGATGGTTGCCTGGGGTGATGAAGGTTTGGGTTCAAGGGGTGACGGTGAGGCTGTTCGGGGGTGTGGCCAAGAACTCAGGTCTCATGGAAATTGGAACAAGCCAAAAATGAAGGTTGAGGTGGGTCAGACCAAAAGGGTTTGGGATCTAGTTGGAGCGCAAGGTGAGAATATGAACATCTTATTTTTGAGGGCACGAGGTGGGGGTCAGTGGCTCAGACGTGCAGCTCCAGGCAGGGTGGGCTCTGCTCAAGGCTGAGAAGGGGTCTGCATCCCCCAGGCAGTGCTTGCTGTGTGCTTCCAGCTCCGTCGTCTCCTGCCGCAGGGTTTTGCCAAAAAGCAATGCATCCTCCCTCAGCAAGGAGCTAAGTCAAAATTATTCGTTGTTGCCAGTTCCCACTCCAGATCTTCAAGGGGTAGCTGATGTCAGGAAATGAGCCTTTAAACATTTTTTTTCCAGTTGGAGATTTGGTTGAATACACAGTGAGGCAGAGAGCCAGGTCCAAGGGGCCCTTGCAGGGGGTCCTGCTGGCACTTCTGTAGACTGGGCGGGGCTGTGAGATCAGAGGATGTTTTTAGAGAGATGTTCCTGGTGGTTTTGTGATAATGAGCTGCCTTGTTTGGTGTCCAGGGTAGATGCCGTGGGTGGCAGGGAGGGAGCGAGGGTTGTACCACATCGTTACAGTTCAGCACTGTCTGCCGCAGCCAGGGAGCGGGAGCCCTTGGCTCACTGTTTATTGTGCCTTAGCTCCGAGGCACACACCAGCCGTTCTGCGAGTAAGCAAACAGAACCTGCCCAGGTGCGAGAGAAGATTGATTCAGGGTTTTGTGAAAAACTCAAAAAATTGAAAAATGGACTTGAATTGGGTATAGTTTAAAGCAAGTTACTGTACTTTTCAACAGCCCATTTTATGGACTTAATAGAGTGCATATTTATGGAGGTGAAATGAGCAAGCAGACTTGAAGAAAACAACACAAAGATAGCTTTGTAGGAAGAGACATAGCCCTTGAAATGAAATCCAAGTTAGTGCGGATGGTTTTGGGGGAGCTCAGCAGAATGAGCGCATGCGGAGCACTGTAAAAAGTGAGAAAACAGGGGGAACAAGGAACCAACAAGGAACCGAAGGAGGAAGCACCCGGCTGTGAGTGGGCTTGGGAGTTAGAGCCAGTTCACCCAGTTTCACAACTCCCCTCTCTCTTTCTGAACTGTGATCTCAGGCAAGCTACTTACCGTATTTTGCCGTGTATAATGCCCACTTTTTTGCTCGTATTTTTTAGGGAAAAATAAGGACACACATTATACATGGGTAGTACCTGAAATACCTTGCATCTGTTCTTGTGTTTTGGAATTATTTGATACATAAAATTTCTTGTACCATAATATATGTTCAAAAATAAATGCTAAAATTCCTTTATTATACAAAAAGCAAATATCTAAATATAAATCAATACACAAATGAATTAAAAAATTAGAACAAAAGATTTTTTTTCCTAGAGTTTGGGCCAAAAACTTGGGTGTGCATTATATACAAGAGTGCCTTATACACAGTAAAATACGATAATTCTTGAGATCCCAGTTTTCTCATCTGGAAAATGAGGGCGGTAGTGTCTATCTTATTGGGCAGTTTGCTGGTGGATTTAGATTTACACAAACTGCCTAGCTCGTGGTCCCAGGAAGGAAGCGTGCAGGAGAAAACAAGGGCCCGGGCCCAGTGGGAAGACCAGGAGGAGCGGTCTGTATTTGTTGGCTCTGGACCTTAAATGTTCTAATTCTGTTCTTGGATAGTTTTTTAATGTCTTAAATTCTACATGATTATAATAAAATGCGTCTTGAACACCCACGGTGTACGTGTCACTTGAGAAGGTCCCATGGTTTGGAAACGAACCCAGAAAACCACCCTTGGCATCCTTACGTAGCTTACAGCCTCGGACTGAGGGCAGGGAGGCAGTGAGTGGGGCGTGATGTTAGAGGATGAATTCCTAGTGTCCCTTGGCTACTTTAATTGGCTGTTCAAAGGACGGTAGCTGTTCTTTTATTTCTCTTTCACTCCATATACAAATGGAGAGGAAATAAATACTTCTTGGGCTTCCATAGACATAAGTAACTCAAAATACCCAGGGTATTTTGGGTATATTATTTATATGGAAATAGGATTGATTTAAGTACGTTTGCAGCTGCATAATGGGGCAAGAAGGGAGGAGACCTGTGCTTTGGGCAGATGCTTCTTTGCATGTACCTGTGACCTGCAAGCTCTGGTGTCTATCCAAAACATGTTCTTTGGTGGGGAGGTTCCTTTTTCACTAAACTCATGACCTTTAGATTTCTGGGGCCCATAGGTTTCTGGCCCCGAATAGCAGGAGAGAGCTGAGTTTGAGGACTTTCTCGTTTTTCGTATCTCCTCCCCATGGAGGTGCAGACAGTTGCTAGAGAAGGTGACTGGCTGGCTGCAAAGCTGGAGGACCGGTTCCAGAGCTGACTCACTCTGTGGCCATAAGTAAGTTCTTAGAGTAGGAATTTAATCATTGGGACTCAGGGGCCATTTGAATGCAAATAAATGAAATTTATGGACTGTGAATGAATTCGTCAATCCAAATAGTGGCCAAAGCCAAAATCTGAGCCTAAAATTCGTTACTTCGTTGGATCTGATTCAACATCTCGGGTCTTGGATTGTCTGAAAAGTGTTTTTTCTTTGTAGAGAGTGTTTTATTCACTTAAGTAATTAACATCCTGAGGACTTTCTTCCATGAATACCTTGGGTACTCAGGAGAACTTATCCGGTTTTACTAGAATTACCTTTTCGTCTTCCTCTGAGAGTGGGTCTGGGTCAGAATGAGTCTGGGCTGAGGGTAGTGTGGACAGCAGAGGTCATGGGAACACCTCTGTAGACCCTCTGGGTAGAGAGAGCGACTCCGAGTTCATGTTCTGATGGAAATAAGGTAGGAGGAGATGCGGGAACTATAGGCCTCTTGGTTTCTCTCCCACTGGAGACCAGCCGTGGAAATGATCTGCTCACTGATGACCAGGACTGTGATTTCTTTCCCATCATCCCCAAATGGTGAGTTTTGTTGCTGACCACGGGGTAGCCATTGGGTGTTGGAACTTTTCACTGGGGTGGGGCAAGTGGGAGGTGGATGTGGTCCTTTATAGAACCCTCTGGGTGCCTGAGGAGGTGCCCGTTATGCTTGTGATGGTCCAGCCTGGGGCGAAGGTGCACGGGACGCACCGGCTTCTTTCAACTCCTTTCCCTGGTCCCCACAAGTGAGTCTTTGATTGTTTTGGGGGCAGATGTCATGCAGGTGTGAAATGGACAAGTATTACTGTTACTGTTCATCACTTAGGAATGAGGGTCAGAGAATAAACGGAGAAGCTTTGAATAAAGCTGGCAATGTTGACTTATTTTATTTCTATAAATTAGAAATCTTTGAAAGGGCAAATATATTGTGCATTTGGAAGGGACACCTGGGTCCTGGAGGATTTGTAGTCCCCACTGAGTAGTCTGGACAATGACCTGTTCGAGTCAGAAGTAATGGGAGGACCACTGGTTAGCAAGATTACATCAACAAAAACGATATTGTCTCTGAGATCATTAGGTCCAGCATTAGTCTTTTGCAGAAATAATAGCACGTTTGAGATCATTTTGATGGTCTTCATAATCAATTATCTTCATGTTTTGCAAATGAACAGAAGGAAGCCTGGAGAGGTGAAGTGTTTTAATTAAGAGGACCTGGTTACTTAGTGGAATGACATTGTTGGGGATGGAACCCAGGTCCCGTGTGTTCAGTGCTGCTCTGGATGGGCCACGCGGTATCCTTAGTACCATAGCCACTGGCAGGGCAGGCCGTTTCAGGTCCCCCTTCAGCGATGCCACCTACACAAACCTCTGCTCTCAGAATCTGCTGAGAAGGTACTTATGAAGCTCCTACCATGTGCCTGGCACTGTGCTCAGTACTGGAGGAAAATACAGGAGTTTCTGACCTCGAGGAACTCACAGTCCAGTGAGACACAGAGTAGAATGTATCATTGAGTTATGGCTTAATGACACGAGGGACATCTTCCTGGGGGATGGCAAGCTTTCAGTGCCTACTTCAAGGCCAAGGGGATTTTGTTTCCAGTTGGTTTTATAACATCAGAAATGGAAACAATGGCAATAAGCTTCATGAATCAGATCAACTCTAAGTGATCTCAGCTTCATCTGTAAACATGCAGCTAGTAAATTAAAACTTGAAATCCTTTGTTCTCTGAACTTCAAAACCATGCTCTATTCTGGAAATACTTGGTAAGAATAGTTTTGGAGAAGTTTGGTTAGGGACACAAGTCAAAAATGGGATTGTTTGTGCCCAAGGAGACATAAGATTCACATCTTACCCCGGTATCATTAGATACGGTTATCATTGCAGCTTGAATACTTGGCTTTTCAATGAAAAGGAGGCCCATTTTTTCTCCTGGGAAAGGAGAAACTTGAAACACATACACAAATGGCAGAGGTTAGGAAAAAAATCTGCTATGTGCTAAACACTATTTGCAGCATTTTATTTGTGGAATTGAAAACAGAACCCATACAAAAATACTCGGACTGAGATTCAGGCCGATGGAGCACCTGAGCTGGGTCAGATGACCACTACAGAGCCAGCATTTCAACACAGGTCTGTTTGCCTTTGAAGCTCCTACTCCCACGACCGCCATGTGGCCTCCAGAGGTACCCGTGTAACCATGCGTTACATGGCGACGGGCATTGTGGTTGCTTTTACATCACACTCGGACAAGACCGTGGACTCCAAGAGCACAGGGACCCCAGTCCCTGTACACATTTTTGATGTATCCCACGGAGTGCAGTAGGCACGGTAGTAGTGTGCAGGCACGGTAGGTTCTCAGTGAGTGTGTGTGGAAGAATGCATGCAGCGACTGATAGTCAGCGGGGTTGGTAGGAAACTGTTCACAAATGTGCAGATTGCCTTCTGGGTCCTTGTACTGAATGTCATTCTGACCTTGGAGAAGCTGAACAGATAACCCCCCCTCTTAGAAATCTCTTTTGCTATAACTTTTAGTTCATAAGGAAGACTGTTTCTAACTATATTCACTTATATTGTCTTCTTTGTTTTCTTGAAAGATACCTATAAACAAATTATGTATTCATAATCTTGTGGCAGCCTGGGTGGATTTAATAGAGTCAGGAAGGCTTCCAACACATTAAGTGTTCTCGAAGGTAATAAAAAGGAGGGCAAATTGTCTAACTGAACAGATTCTGGGAGGCGTTGGACATCTTGACTCACGGGGCCTTTGACAGCAGCACCAGTGGCTCAGAAAAGACAGCTCTGAGAAGCAGCGAAGATGGTCTCTTGGAGCCCAGTTATTTTGTTAAATCTGTGGCGTGGGCGCATCTGTGGCCTGCTGAGCAGGACGACAAGACTACAGGATGCGCGGGGTGTCTGGGTTGAAGTGGCGATTTGAAGGTACTGGCTGCTGTTCACAGCTGGAGCCTGTGAGGTTTCACACCTAATGCCTGTACCTTTCCCGTAGCCATCTGTCTCTCTCTTTAATAAGCACCATTCCTTATCAGGCTGATTTGTGTACATTGACTACACCATTATACTTGTTAAATATTAAAGCGTTTTTCCCCTTGTGTGAAGTCTAATTAGGCAAAGTGTTCTGTGCAAGCCTGACATTATCATTCAGAATAATAGTCCGGACATTACCTGCGACATACCTCAGCTTCCCGGGTCATTTATCTACGCCCCGCCCCTGTCGCCTCTCAGAGTCCAGTGCATCCAATGCAGGGCATGAAAGTTTGATGAAGGGTTCGGCACTGTTGGGCCCTTAAGAAAGGTCATGCTGCAGAGGTTGTGAGACCTTTGAAAAACGAGTGCAGAAATTTGTTTTCTATTGTTTGCATTTTTTCGTGAACCAGGCTTCTGAATAGATATATCCGAGAAAATTTATTTTACTAAATTAAAGAATTTTAAAGTAGCTTTAGAGGATAGAAATGCAAGTTATAATGATGTTTGGAAGAAAAAAACCCAATCAGTAAGAAGTGGCATTTTATACATGCTCTTGATAAAAAGAATAATTTTAGATATAAAACCACTATCACCTGAAAGTCCAGGTGGTGGTTCATTCTTACTTTTTCCATTTCTTCTCTGCAGTCTAATTCAAAAATTTATTTGCATCATTGACTTCAGAGCAAGCATTTTGTTAGTACAGGGCCAAAGAAAGTAAGATTATGCATGCACAGACCAGGACAGATAGACACACACACACACACGCACACGCACACGCACACACGTGCCTCTTCGGAGCTCCAGCCGGGAATGCTCATCACTTGGCAGATTATGAATCACTTTAGTATCTTGGATGAGCTATCCAGCATCATTTCGAGACAGCCACTGTAATGGATGTTGTCCTTTTTTGGAGTGTTCACAGTACTTGCTCATCTATTATTTACATTTCTAAAAAATCTGCAGTGTGCTGTGAGCATACACAAACACACAAGCACACGCATGTGCACACATTGATTGACATGAACCAGATGAGGAGTAAGCCCAGTGGATTGCTTACTATTCTCAGGGAGAGAAGCTTTAAAACCGTAAGTTTCACATAACGTATGGTTATCAGGCCAATAGGGTTTTCTCTCTCAGTGGTCCCAGCAGCTCCAGTGGGGGGTTTTGAAAGTGTCCCTTCAGAGCTTCAAATAGCAACAGCATTGCTTTCTACTTATGCGTTGTGGAAAGCAGTGCATCTCCTTAGAGTGAGTTATTTTGAGTTGTTTTTGAATATGATCAAATCAAAATGAGCTCTGGCTCTGAATTAAAACATGGATATAAAGATCAAAGAACGGGAGAGAACGTACAGATCATCTGGTCTAATTTTTCTGCTTCTCATATGGGGACATTGCTGAAGCTCAAAGAGCCAAGGGGCTCGGTCAAGTTCACTGGGTGTCAGCAGCAGGAATGGAACCGGAGCTCTGCACGTTTGCTGCACTTGGCCTTCAGGCTGCTGGTGGCCCCTGGCAGGTGGTGATGTTCAGACCAGTGCCCATGTCGTGGGCCCTTCACAGGGCCCATAGTCTGGGCCCTAGAAAGGGCCCTTTCTAGTCTGCATAGGCTAGAAAGGTTCTGAAGGGAGGTTGCTGCTTTACAGCCCGCTGAGGACAGAGTTGATGTAATCCGAATCCATCTGGGGTTGCAGAAGAGTTTATGCTTTATATCTGCAGATTGGCATATTGCTAGAAACTGAGAACTCAGAGTCTGGGGCCTGTCTCTGAGAATTTCCAAGTTCAGTAGGGTGTCAGCCAGGATGGCCGACAGCTGTCCTGGGATTATTCAAGGTTAGGGTGGTTGTTGTTGGCCCAGACCAAGGCTCAGCTGGGGAGAGTCTGGTCTCTGTTTTGAAGGCCCAGAGTCCGGCTTTCTTCGGCCTGCAGTGGTCGCCATCAGGCCTTGACTAAGCCATTGAGCCAATATGCCCCAAGGTCGAGGAGGACCCCAAAGGCACAGGTGTTAATTTACCTTGACAAATAACTGTGCTGGTGGTTAATAACAAGCATGATGGTTGAGCACAAGACATCTGCAGCCCATGGAATTTAGGCAGATTGCTTTACTGCTCGAATAAGATGGGAATAATAGCAAACATTTGTCTTGCACTCGCTATGTGACAGCCGCTGTCTCAGTGCTTTAGGAACAGTAACTCATTTAATCTTCACAACAACCCTGTCAGACAGGTATTACCATCATTCCACCTCACAAATGGGGAAACTGAGGCCCAACGAGGCTCAAGGTTATACAGCTACTAAGGGCGGGAGCCCTTAGCATTGGATTCCTGGCCGTCTGATGCTCTTTCTCACTTTCCCATGCTGCCTTTCAGTAGGGTTCAGATTGTTGTAAGGATCAAGTGGGATAAGTGTGCAAGAAATATTAGCTGTCATTGTCAATGATAATAAAGCTAACATTGCCTTAACAACAACAATAAAACCAACATGATCAGCAGCTCCTTTCCCCATAGACAAGTACCGTGGAAGCCAGATCATAATCAGCAAGTTGGGTTGGCAGTTACAAAAGTAATGCAGAGAGAATCAGAAGACTCTATAAAATGTCCTCCTGCTCAGGCAGTGTTGGGGGAGCCACGGCAGAGTTGGCCAGCATGGCCACCTCATTTGAGGTTTTGGCCAAGACTCCTCTTCAGCTCAGAGGGTTTGCAGATTTCTTGTACCACAGATGGATCTGGGGTGCCAGGTCACCTCTGCAGTGCTCCCCCCAGCCTCCCATCCAGATGGTAGAGGAGCGTGGCTGTGCTGCGGGCACCGTCTCTGCCACAGGACTAATTGGCACTGCAGAAGTCTCTAAGAGCAGTGCTGAGCTTTTGAGGGAATTCCTTTTCCACTTGTAAAAGTCATTTTCTGACCAGCTTTCTCCATTTTGTGTTGAGTTCGTAGGCTAATTTTCAGAGTGCAGTCTTATTTCCAAATTGTTTTGCTGTGGAGTTTAGATGCTGTCTTCTGTGTTTTTTTTTGCTTACATTTAAATGCATACATTATGAATAAATATATGTGTATATAACATGTGTGTACATTTTAACTTACACTAATAAAGTAAATAGCTATCCAAATAAGCATCCAGAACATTCCCTTTGAAGCCCCTCGTATGTGCTTACTGGTCATATTTCCTTCCTTCCTCTACCCCCACCCCCAGCCCAGGAGTAACTGCTTTCCCAAATATTGTATTAATGGTTTCCTTGCTTTTCTTTATAGTTTTAACATGAATGTGCATTCCCACATAATTTATTATTTTTGTGACAGGCTGTTGAATTGGAAAATTTGACTAACGCCTCAAGATATACGAGCTAGCAGTTGCTAAAATAAGTTATGAGCAGGACCACGATGGGGATTTTCAAAGAAAATAGCTGAACACCAGGTTCATAGCTCTTGAAAATCCTCCTCCCTCTGAGGGTATGAAAAGCATTGATACAGGATTTGTAAGGAGATTTCTTTGGAGAAGCCTCTGCTGTGAGCCTGCATCAAACCCTCCTCCTGGAGGAAGTGTGAGGTGGGGGTGCCGCCCCCTCACCCCAAGTCTCGAGAGAGGCTGCCTGGAGAGCATGCTGGGTGTCCTCTCCAGCGGGGAGCATGAGGAGCTGGCTCTGCCCCTGCGGAGACATTCTGGTGGCAGGACTGAGTGGAGAGCAGCTGGCAAGTTTGTTGGAGCAACTGTGGGTGCTTCGCAGGGACCAGACGAGGCCCCTGCAGGGGTGGAGAGCCGGCCTGGAACTGGCTGACCTCAAGAGGCCCAGCCCACAGAGCTCGTGGAGTGAATTTCAGGGTCTGGGTGGTGGTGGGGAGTGACAAATAGAAGACTTGAATGTATTACCCGTATCACAAGCATTTTGAGGGGAGCCCTTGGAGAACCCACAAAAGTACCCACGAGAGACAGGGAGTTGCGTTTAAGTGTCAGCTGGTCCAGAGAGCATGAAGCCATCCATAGTAGTGAGGAGTAAGTTTGCCTGCATAGGAAAGAAAGAACAATGGTAACACAAAATAGAAGTTTATTTCTATCTTACATAAAATAATTCAGGAAGTAGACAATACAAGCAAGGATGGTGTGGTGGCTCTACACAGTTATCTACAAAGCCTCTGAGGTGCTGTTCCCATGGCCCATGAAAGTGGACTTCACGGCATGGTCAGAAAGAGCTGCTGAAGCTCCAGCCATGATGTTATGTTCCAGGCAGCAGGAGGAAAGGAAAGGCAGAGGAAGGGTCTCTTTCCTCTTTGTTAAGGATAGTTTCAGGATATTGCACCCAGTTATTTTTGCTGATATCTCACCTAGAGAGAGTTCAGTCATAGGGTCACACGCAGCTCTGAGAGAGGCTAGGAAATAGAACCTTGTTGCTGCATCACAATGGGCCTAGCTTAAAATTGGGATTCTTTTTTTTCTTTTAAATCCTCACCAGAGGATATATTGATTTTTTTTGAGGGACACACACACACACACACACACATTGATATGAGAGAAACATCAATCAGTTGCCTCCCATACATGCCCTGACCAGGGATTGAACCCGCAACCTAGGTATGTACCCTGACAGGGAATTGAACCTGCAAACTTTTGGTGCACAGGATGGTGCTTCTGTTGCACAGGATAATGCTCTTGTTAACTGAGCTGCCCAACCAGGGCAGAATTGGGACTCTTTTTTTTTTTTTAAAGAGGAAGGGGCTAATAGAGGCAGCCAGTAGTCTCTGTCGCTCCAATTTTGTGGCATAAGCAGTCAGTGGTCTTTCTCCATTTGTTCCATTTCTCCATTTGGAGTAGCAGCAGCCAGCAGGTGGGGGAGGTGACGGACAGGAAACGCAGAGACCGACATCCTTGGTGGCGGTGTGGGGTGGAGCAAACAACTTACTCTTTGGCCTTACTTAAAGGGTCAGTTAATGTATTGACCTGAACATTCTGTTTTCTGAATCACAATTGTGTTGTGACTTAATGTAACTTTAGGACTTCCTGTTACCTACAAAAGGCTGGGGAGTTATGGGATGTACTAGAATTTCCCTTGAGGAGCAGTGGGAAACATACTTCGACTTGATAAGGTCTGTATTATATGTAACCATCACCCTGTTTTTACACCTAAAAAATTTATAGTCATCCTTTAAAACCGCCTAATATCCATTCCTTGATTTATTTCAAGAAGTATCTCCTTTTGTTTGTCTGAAGCTCACTTGCAAAAGGCCAGCGTGTGGCAGGCACAGGTGGACACCAGCATTCCCTGTCAGCAGGTGGGCCCAGACCTTTCCGTGCTCAGGATGCCTTGTGTGTTGCCTCTGTCGCCCTTTGGCTCAAGTTCTGTCTCAGGGATGGTGGAGGAGGGTGGCGACAGGCCATGTGGGCACAAAACTTCACGCGTCACACAGCTGCTGACTCCTGCATCAGAAGGTCTGAGACAGTGGAGTTTAACCAGATGGTTCTCCTAGACAGAGAATTGATTTATTCTTGCTAATGGAAAGGACAGGTGTTCGAAGTGGGAAGTAATGGAACGTATTTTACACTTAAGTAGAACTTCCCGTTGTCAGTTGGTAGAGTGTGGGCTTCGGATGTGCTCCTGCAGTGCAACGTACCTCGGGCATCACGTCCCACATCGACGAGAGGGCTTTATGACAGTGTGTGTTTAGAATATATAATAAGATTTTGTTTATATTTAACCTGAGTTTGCTGGCCACCTTCCAGGTAAAGCACAGCTGGGTAAAGCAATAGGAAACAATGGTTTTTGTTAGGTTGATGTTGCCTGTTCCTTCCACTTCTGTCCAGATATTCTGCCCCTTGTCAGACTAGTTATGACCTGCAGAAACCCTTCTTCAGCACCATCCATTCCCCAACACACCAGCATAAAGGGCTGGTTAAGGAGTATCATTTGTAAGTACAGGCAGTCCACTTTTTAGTTATTTATTTTTTATCCTCTTCATATTTCCAAAATGATTTGGAGATATCTACATGTTCTACTCTTAAAAACAACAAATCATCATCAATAACAATAAATTCAGTATCATCAAAGTTACAAAATAGATAAATTAGGAAATTATCCACATTCTTAAAAAAAAACAACCACCAAACTTTCCTTCATAGGATGCAGTGATGCAGGGTAATACAGGTAGCAATTCATACAGCAAGGCTGTGAATTTGGAAATGGAATAATTTATGAAGATCCACATATATAACTCTTTGCAACTTGATGTTGTGAAAAGTAAGGTGTCTTTTATATATATATAAATATATATGGTATATATTGTAAACTCTTTTTAATTTTATTTTTTTTAATTTTTCATTCTTTTTAAATATATTTTATTGATTATGTTATTACAGTTGTCCCATTTTCCCCCTTCACTCCCCTCCACCCTGTACACCCTCTCCCACCCATATCCCCCCTTTTAGTCATGTCCATGTGTCATACTTATAAGTTCTTTAGCTTCGACATTTCCCATACTATTCCTACCCTCCCCCTATCTATTTTCAACCTACAATCTATGCTACTTATTCTCTGTACCTTTTCCCCCTCTCTTTTCCTCCCACTCCCCTGTTGCTAACCCTCCATGTGATCTCCATTTCTGTGGTTCTGTTCCTGTTTTAGTTGTTTGCTTAGTTTCTTTTGGTTTTGCTTTAGGTGTGGTTGTTAATAATTGTGAGTTTGCTGTCCTTTTACTATACATGTTTTTTCTTTATCTTCTTTTCTTAGATAAGTCCCTTTAACATTTCATAAAATAAGGGCTTGGGATGATGAACTCCTTTAACTCGACCTTATCTGAAAAGCACTTTATCTGCCCTTCCATTCTAAATGAGAGCTTTGCTGGATAGAGTAATCTGGGATATAGGTCCTTGTCTTTCATGACTTGGAATACTTCTTTCCAGCCCCTTTTTGCCTATAAGGTCTCTTTGGAGAAATCAGCTGATAGTCTGATGGGAACTCCTTTGTAGATGACTGTCCCCTTATCTCTTGCTGCTTTTGGATTCTCTCCTTCATTTTTACCTTGGCTAATGTAATTATGATGTGCCTTGGTGTGTTCCTTCTTGGGTCCAATTTCTTTGGGGCTCTCTGAGCTTCCTGAATTTCCTGGAAATCTATTTCCTTTGCCAGATTGGGGAAGTTCTCCTTTATTATTTGTTCAAATACATGTTCAATCTGTTGCTTTTCCTCTTCCCCTTCTGGTACCCCTATAATTCGGATGTTGGAACGTTTAAAGATGTCCTGGAGGTTCCTAAGCTTCTCCTCGTTTTTATGAATTCTTATTTTTCCATTCTTTCCTGTTTGGTTGTTTTTTTTCTTCCTTCTGGTCCACTCTATTGTTTTGAGTCCCAGTTTCCTTCCCATCACTATTGGTTCTCCGTGCATCTTCCTTCATCTCTTTTATGGTAACCTGCATTTTTTTTCATCTAATTTGCACCCAAAATCAACCAATTCTGTGAGCTTCCTGATCACCAGTGTTTTGAACTGTGCATCTGATAGATTGGCTATCTCTTGGTTGCTCAAAAGGATGAGTCCTGGGGCATTTGATCTGTTCTTCTGTTTGAGACATGTCTCTCTCTCTCCCTTTTTGGTCTGGTTGCTCCTGTTACGGTGAGGGGCGGAGCCTTAGGTGTTCACTGGGGCTGGGCACCCCAGTCGCTAGATTGTGACGTTGTATGTGGGGGCAGAGGGGAACAATAGCGGTAGCTCTGTTCTCCTGGGACCTCAGTCCTTTCTCTGGGATCTTGGGTTGCGCACTCTGCCCTGGTCCACAATCGCCACCTCACTGGGTCCGCCAGCTGCTGCTCGAGTACTCAGGGTCCACCCGCTGCGATCCTGTGCACCCCAGGTGCCTTACGCGCTCCCTCCCAGTTGCCTTATGCACCCAGTTCTCCCTGTTCTCCTCACTGTGACCCGTTCCTCGACCTGTTCCCGGCTGCTCCTCTCCGCCCCTCCTATCGGTCTCCATGAATGGGTCTACTTCAACTTCTTGGCTGTCCGACTTCCATTCAGATAAATTCTGTCAGTTTTGAGTGTTATTCTGCCTCTAAATTGTTGTTGTTCTAATCTTGGTTGTGCGTGGAGGTACGGTGCGTCCACCTATGCCTCCATCTTGCCGGATATTGTAAACTCTTGAACCTTGATATTATTTTCTTTAAAAAATTGTTTTAAAGATTTTATTTACTGACTTTTAGGCAGAGGGGAAGGGAGGGAGAAAGAGAGGGAGATAAACACCAATGTGTGGTTGCCTTTCCTGTGTCCCCTACTGGGTGGGGGACCTGGCCTGCAACCCAGCCATGTGCCCTGACTGGGAATTGAACCAGTGACCCTTTGGTTTGCAGGCTGGTGCTCAATCTACTGAGCCACACCAGCCAGGGCTGATATTATTTTTTTTTGTTTATTCTTTTAGCATATGTTCACTGAGCCCCTGCTATGTGCCTGGCCATTGTGTTGGTGCTGGGGGAAAGTCACACGAAGATACAGCAGCTTTTATTCTAATTTCAGGATTGTGGAAATTTACTATCTAAGTGAAGGGTCAAGTACTGGCAAGTCAGAATTTGTTTTCACGAGATTGTCCTTGAACACAGCAACTAATTCTGAACGCAACTGATAAATAGAGTTAACCACAATAGATATTTATTTATTGACCTTAAATTTATGTATCTTATTGTAGAAATATGATTAAAAACTCTTTTTAACTTCAATATTTCAGGAAATTAAAAATAGTGTTTTTGATGGCAGATTTTTCTTGTTATTAATGTCCATCAAAGACAGTAGGAGGAACCCAATTAACAGTTTTGTTAATTTATTTGAAAACATGCCATTTTGATCAGACTAATTTTTAGAAAAAGAGGAGATGTAATTAAAGCCAGGTTGGTCCAGATTCCAATGTTACCTGATTCTATTAAGGTGAAAGATTTCGAACTGATTTAGGAAAGAGTTTTTCAAATGATGTTTCTTCGAAGAAATGGCCTTGTTTTCTGTGCACCCTCAACGAGTTACGGACATCATCACCAAAGACAAAATTGCAGTGCAGCCTGAAGCTTAGCTATTGTTTGATTCGACATTTTACTTATTTCCTACATTATTAACCACTGCAACAGTTTAAAAGAGGTTTTTAATATAAAATTATAGAGGATGCTGATCAAGAATTATAGTCTAGCCCTGGCTGGCGTGAGAGTAGTCCCGCAGACCAAAAGGTCGCCGTTTTGATTCCCGGTTAGGGCATGTACCTAGGTTACAGGTTTGGCCCCTGGTCAGGGCTGGTACTCAAGATAACTGATTTATGCTTCTCTCACACATCAATGTTTGTCTACCTCTTTTTTTCCCTTCCCCTCTCTCTTAAAAAAAGAAAGAAAGTCTAAACAAGAGCTTTTTCAAAGAGATGGTGATATTAATTACATACCTCTTGGTAAAATAGACAGAACACAAAATTTACATCTTAACCATTTTAAGTGTGCATCTCAGTGGCATTACATACACCCACACTATCGTACAATTCTGGCCACCACCCACCTCCAGAGCTCTTTGAGGATCTTCTTTTTTAAAAAAAAAATATATTTTATTTATTTACTTTTAGAAAGAGGGAGAAAGGGAGGGAGGAAGAGAGGGAAAGAAATATTGATTGGTTGCCTTTCACACGCCCCCAACTGGGGGACCTGGCCCACAATCCAGGCATGTGCCCTGACTGAAAATCAAACCAGCAACCTTTCAGTTTGCAGGATGACGCCCAACCCACTGAGCCACATCAGCCCAGGGCAGAGGGCCTTGTTTTCATTCCTAGTTATTCTGAGGCGCTGTGTTCTAGCTAGCCTGATGGAGTTTTATTATGGAAATGTGGCATCCCAAGTTTCTCTGGTCTTGAAGTTATAAGATGATATGTCACAAAACACTCAACTCTCAGGGGCTCCTCATTTCCTTTCTTTAAAGGAGTCCTTCCACTTTTCCCCACTCCCAGTGGGGAACCCTGTAAGGTTAGTTCTTCCTGGTGCTTTGATGAGTTCTCCCACGCTTTCTCCATGAGGTATCTCTTCAAAGTCCCCGAAAGCTTCAGAACATGTCTTGGTGGCATAAAGACTACAGTCGCCCCAAACTTGGTGCGTGAGATCTGCTTCCAGGCTGCCTGGGAACCCTGGTTCTGTGAGGCGAGTGAGGAAGTTTTTGCCAGTGGCATTTGGAGTGTACTTTGCAAGATGATTAGAAAGACAGAACACAAGAATTATTTCAGTGTTACTGATAAACACCAGTGACTTAAAGGGCACACTGCTCTAGGAATACAGTCAGAGGGATGAACGGGGACCATTGGAAAGGTCTGCAGACCTGTGGGCTGTCGCTCCTAATGAGGAGTTCAAGCTCCTGTAGTCGTTTGATGGAACTGGAACTGGGAGGGACAGCTGCCAGCTGGACCCATGTCCCCCGCTGTGCACACCAGGACAGCCAGCAGTCAGCTCAGAGCAATGACCTTCTTACTCCCTCCTGTGGGTTCACCTTTTACATTTAATGTTTTTGTCCTGCCCGCCCTCTGTTTTGGATAAAGTCCGTTCAGAAGAGCAGTCCACTCAAGCATTGTCATTCTGACCTCAGCATGCACATAATACAAGTTTAACTGTGCAGAACATTTCTGGTCCTCTAGCATAATTAGTTTCTCTGTTAGTGTTTCACTGGAAGTCCTTCCGAACGCAAATTCCCTTGGTGACTGCATTTTAAACCTCTCCACAGCCAGCTGCAAGTTGTGCTGGGAGACATATGCCCCCTCCCCGTAGTCGCTCCGTCTTTGTCTTCCTAAGCCTTTGGCCGGGGCATTGGGATGCGGGAGTGGTGCTCTTGAGAGGCTCCAGAAGGGACTGTGGACTGTGATGATTTCTAATGCTGCGCTTGCTTTGCACTCCTCAAGGATGAGCTTTCTGTTCTTCTGTGCCCCAAGCAGATGAGAGTTGAGGCTGTACGCTAGGAATCTGAATATTTCACGGGAACCATCAAAAAGAGTTTAAAAGAAATCCTCACTCAAGGATAAGTTATTTATTGATGTTAGAGAGAGAGGAAGGGAGAGAAAGAGAGAAAGAAACATCGACTGGTTGCCTCCTGTATGTGCCCTGCCTGGGAATAGAACCCTCAGTCTATGTATGTGCCCTGATCAAGATTTGAACCCAGAAATTTTTGGTGTATGGGACGATATTCCAGCCAACTGAGTCACTTGGCCAGGGCAGGAAGATTTAAAAAAATTATTTTTCAATTATAGTTTGCATTCAACACCCTCTTGTGTTGGTTTCCGGGGTACAGCACAGCGGTGGACATTCATGTAGGTCACAAAGTGTTCTCCGACAACTCCAGGGCCCACCCAGCACCACAGACAGTTGTCACAGTATTGCTGACTCTATTTCCTGTATTTCACCTCACGTCCCCACGACTGTTTTGTAATTACCCATTAGCACTTCTTAATCCCATCACTTTTCAGAGAGATTTGAAAGGATTTACCTAGGAGGTCTCCAGTTTGCTGGGCTCCACCAGAGCCCCCATCTGGGGTCTCCCCCTCTGCACCCAGGGGCAGGCAGCAGACCTTGGCGCCAGGCCTGCTCACGCCCCGACTTCCCCTTCTGGGAGCTCATCCGAGAGCCTCCACCCTGCGGAGCTGAAGCTGCTGGGGAGAGGCAAGTGAGTGTGGGCACTGATTTTTCAAAGGGTATTTCTTTCCTTCCTTGCCACGGGGGCACTTTTCAACACACACTTAGCTGAATCTGGTAAGTGTCTGGTTTACCTGCTTTAAACTGTTATGGAAATATCCGTGGATTATTTCGTGAGAAGAAATAAGAGGACGTTTGTGTTAAAATTGTCTTGGGAAAATAAATTCCGCTTAAAAAAAGTTAATATTCTTCCCTTAGTAATCTCATTGAGTAACCTGACACCCGCAAACCCACGTATGTATAGCTCCTTAGAGACCAGGCTGCTTGCCCGAAGAACTACTTGTACTTAATTCTTCATTTCATCTTCTTGAAGGGCCCAGGCTTAAGGTGAGTTAAGTCTCCTGGGATCAAGGAAGGAGTTAATTCCTTTCCACAGAGCAGTAATGCACACCAAAAACATTCTAGAAGTTTTGGGAGAAATTGTAACGAAGTGTTAAAACTGGAGAAGTGAATGAACAAGCCACCTTTTCATGAGGCAGCACTGCGCCTCCTCGTCGAATGAATGGCACTTTATTCCACAACCGTGTAAATCGTGCGCTGCATGTGGAGGGAGCCTGCGGCCTCTGAGTCAATGAGGGTGTGTGCGTGCATGTGCACACACACTCAGATTAGAACAAGTGTGTGCAAACAAGATTAAAAGCTTGCCTTGAACTCACAGAAATCTGAAACAAGCATTTAGAATAAAGCTGTCTCTTCAGCTCACACCGATGAGTCTAAGCATTGCTTTGGGCACCCCAAACAGCTCATTGCTAACTCCTGCAGCAGAAACAGAGAATGCTCCCTATGATACGTAACTTTCATCCTTGCTCACTTTTAAATTTTAGGGCCGACTTGTAGATGTGTTAATCTTTTCCAAGTCAAATAGGTGAAGTATGATTGTAAAATTGAGAGCATCCTTTTAAAAGTAGTGTAGGAATTGTGAATGTGATTCGTTTGTGCTAATCACTCTTGTGTTTTAATCTTCACAACAGTCCTATGAGGTAGGTACTGCCATTAGCTCCATTTTATAGATGGGGAAACCGAGGCACTGTCCAGCTCCACAGCTGGGCTGGGGCAGGCCTCTAGTAAGTGGCGGAGCCCAGGTTTAAGCCCTGGCCGTCTGCTCCTGAGTGTGGACTCCTACTCACCGCGTGACTCAGCCTCTCAGAGCGTAGCTAGTAGCACTGCTGTCACCCTTGTAATGGCACCTCGCTTCTGTTGTATTAATTAGGATAAGGCCAGGAGGTTACAATAAAGAGTCTCAGCAATAATTTTAGTGGCCTAAGGAAATGTAAGTTTGGGGGGCATTCCAGGTGAGCAGGGCAGTTTTGCCACATGGAATCTTTCCAGGGCCCAGGTTCCTTGCAGGTCACGGTTTCATCGTCTTTGAGGAACTGTTGTCATTCGAATGATGGGAGCTGGTGGTGGATCCCCCCCTCAAACCATTGGGAGGGGGAAGAAAGTGTGGAGGTTGCAGATCTGTTCTTAAGCCTCCTGGTCTGGGTGCGACATGCAGTACTTTTGCTCTCTTCCACTGGAGAGAGCTTAGCCACACCTGCCTGGGTCATGTGGCCACACCTGTCTGCAGAAAAAGGCGGGAAATGTAATCTAGCTGTGGTTTAGGACAAGCGGGAGAGCAGGTTTTGACAGGCAAGCAGCAGTCTCCACCATGTGTATAAAAAAAGAACATACTTGTCTCCATATAAAGAGCATATCATCATGATAAGAAACCTGGCAAATAAAAATATATTTAAAGAAGAGAAAAAAGTCACTCCTAATTCTGCCAAAGCAGACTTCATTTTAAATTGCCTACCATCGTCTTCCTCCCCTGGGCCCTTTGACTTGCTTTTGGGGGGTGACACCTCTCCCCCTTGGGTGGAGTCTGGTGGGATTGACAAGCAGGTGCCTAGCTCTCCCTTGGCCCCGTGGTGTGTTCGAGGACAGTGACAAAGAGGTTGAAAATGCTGGAGCTCATTTACTCCTGGTGGTGGCACACTGGCCAGCACTCCTGTCCGAGGACATTCCTGAATCTGTCACCAGAAGAGCAGCTATAGTTGTCACTTACTGACATGCGCGGTCCCCCAGCTTTCACGCCCTGAGTATTGTAGTGAGACCTTTTTCATTCAAGCCACTCAGAACTGGTCCCTGTTGTTTGCAACTAAAGACGGCCGACGGATACACGTGCTGTGCAGGGGACCTCTGCGCACATTCGATGTGTTTCCCTTCTACTGTGTCTTAATACATCTTTACATAGTTGATGCCATATTGTTCTCAAAATTTTATACCCATTCTAAAAATACGTGTTTTTTTCTATTTCATGAAGGTAGCTGTGTAATATTAGATTGGATGTGCCACTCTTATTAATGTAGCTAACAATTCTTTGTGTCTAAAATAAATGTTTTTAAATTGGGCACCGCGTTAGGGCCACAGGGCTATTTCATTTACTAACTGCCCCAAATTTTGTTGCATTAAAATTTAATCTTCACTTATGTTAAAGTTTGTAACTATTTATAATACGCTTTAACAAAATCCTACGTATGTGGAGCTTATGTGCTTTCTAACACACAGGCAGTCCAGGCAGAAGTACCAGTGTTTGGGGGGAACTAGAGGCCCTCTGACTTTCCCCAGGTAATGTTACCACAGAATCTTTGCAGAAGTTCAGGCCTGTCATTGCATTGTCTGGGGCTGTATCTTACTTACTGAGCCGCCTTCCGGAGCCACGCTGGGTGCTCCCCAGTGCCTCGGGCAGCCAGCAGGTAATGATTCGGATCGCATCCCAGAACTCAGCCAGCTCTTTAATTAGAGTGCAGGGTAGGCTGCAGTGGCAAGAGGCTCGCCAAAGATTAGTGCGTTAGAATTCTCCACCCATCTGAAAATGGCCAGTTGCACTTGCAGAGGAAGACTCTGTGCTTATTTCTGATCTGACGTAGCTTCCTGGGCAAGGACGAAGTCATGGTCAGGTTAAACAGCAGTGGTCATGGGTGGATGGAGGTACGGATAAAAGCAAGGTTGGACTGTGTGTCAGACTGGCACCATGAAGCCTACCAGAGGCGCCCAGGTCAGGGACAGGCTGTGGGTCAGGTCTGCTCTGTTCAGGAGAGCCGTAGTCACCCACCGAGGGAGGGAACGTGGGCACACCGAGCACATGCAATGCTCTCTCCTTTCCACCTGCTTGACCCCCCATGCCAGCCCTCTTACCCTCCTGACAGGTCATGACACAAAGCCCTGACGTACAGAGCTCATAACTTGTGTATACGCGCAGCCCGTGAGGCCGTGGGACTTAGGACATCTGGGCAGAATAGACTCATATTTGTGCCTTGTTTTGAACTCTCTGCAGCCTCACTGCATCTCGTCAGTCCTTATTTACTAGTGGAGAGTATGGTGGCCGGCCACACCATGGCCTCCCAATGGTGGCCACACCCGCATCCCTGAAGTCTGTGCATGTGTTACCTGACCGATGTGGACCCCGGCTCGTGGGGTCTGCCACATTGTGGATGAGGCATGAGAAATTCACATGAGGCATGAGAGTCCTGTGGTGGAAAAGGGACGGCATGGCTTCTCTCTCAAGAGGAGAAAAAGCCTCGGCCCTTGCCTTGACAAGCCTTTCTTTCTTTTCTGGGCACATGACACGATGGTCCTCATTTACTATGCACAGGCTCGCTTTAGGTGGTTACCTTTTACAGGAAACAAAGGAGAGGATGCTGCTAATCACATCACAGAAGAAGGATGTTTGCAAATGCAAAGGGAAAAGTGGTTGAACTGGTTATACTCCATACTGGGGAGGTTTAGCACAGACTTTAGGAAGTTACGGTAAGCACTTGCTGCCTCAATTCAAGGTGAGGGAGTTTTAGCAAAAGCAAGTCTCATAGCAGTCTAGGTACAATGCAGGCCTGATTCCCCATGGGAGAACCTATCCGTGGGTGTGGGTCCTGGGCATCTCCGAGTGGGAGCTGGGCCCACGCCACGCAGAACCGTCTCCTATACCTGACATGGCAAAAAGGGCCTTACAGCTGTGATTAGGATTAATCACGTTGAGATGGGGAGATTATTCTGGATGGTCTGGGTGGGTCCAATGTAATTACAAACCTTAAAGGAGTCAGAGAGGGAGAAGTAATGAAGAAGACAGAGAACTAGAATGATGCAGCGCGAGCAAAATTCATTGCTGGTTTTGAAGAGGAAGGAGCCACCACCAAAGACTGAAGGTGGCTTCTGGAAACTGGGGAAGGTCAAGAAATGGGGTCCCCCAAAGGCTCTCCGCTGTGTTCCAGAAGGAGCACAGCCCTGCTGACACCTTGACCTACCCCAGCGAGGCCTATTTTGAACCCCTGAACTCCAGGACCGTAAGAGAATAGATGTGTGGTGGCAGTGTGTCCCAGCGGCCACAGGAATAAGTGTGAGTGTGTAGCTGGCTGGCTCCTGCTTCCCTGGCTGAGCCCCGCTCAGGTGTTGGAGACCGGGAAGCCGGTAGGGAGGTTTGATACAGAAACCCTGTTTTATGGGGAGGGGGAACTTATGGGCACAAATAGGCCCAAGAGCCAGAAAATTGTAAGGTTTTAGAAGTGGGATATTTGAAGTCCCCTCCTCAAAATAAATGATAATACATTCTTACTTCCATTGATAAAAAAAAAAGTCTCCTACCCTTTAAAGTTAAACTCTTTGCTTAAAAATAGAACTATAGGTGAGTGCTCTATTTCAAACCAGCTGTTTTTATTTTCATCTGAGTTTGGGGCCGGGACTGTTGACAGATTATAATGCAGCCACTAGAACTTTCCAAAGTGTTTATAGAATTTTCTCACATACAGTACCATTACATAGTAGAGGCATATCATTAAGCTTAATTATGAACTTCTCATAGGAGGCACTTTTTCCAAAAAGAAGGTCACACAGTGTGGGAGGAGCTAACCATGATCTCTGTACTCTTGAACTAGAAAATAAACCCGTTGCCTTACCTTCCTCCCCCTGCCTTCCTCTTCTCTGTTTATCCCAGCAGCATCTACTTATTGGCGGTTAGTTTTATAAATTCATTTCCCTTTTTTTTTTTTTTACCCTCGGTAACCTGAGACCCAACAAAGTCAGCTACTCTAGAGGTTTAAGATGAACACTGATTCTTTTTCAGAATAGTACGTCATGTTTTGATAGCATGGAAATAATGTGATGTTTTCACTGATATAATGCTAATATGTATTGTGCTAGCATATAATGTTAATATAGAGTGGTGATGATCAGATTTTTGTTGTTATTGGTGGTGGTGTTATTTTTGTTTTTATCATTGTTATTACCATGCTAAACATATTAAACTCATGCCCTGGCTAGGTGGATCAGTTGGCTGGAACGTCATCCCCTAAACTGAAAGGTCATGGATTTGATTCCTGGTCAGGACACATACCTAGGTTTCAGGTTCGATCCCCAGTCCGGGTGCATACCTAGATTTTGGATTTGATCCTTGGTTGGGATGCCTATGAGGCAGCTGATTGATGTTTCTCTCTCACATCGATGTTTCTCTCTCTCCCCCTTCCTCTCTCCCTAAAATCAATAAACATACGAGTATCCTTGGGTGAGGATTAAACAAAATCTTAAACTCACACATGTATGATACTGTTTTTGGTCCTTTAGGTTTATACTGAAGTCCTTCCAACCATAAGAACTTGAAAGGGAAGGAAATTAGGATTGCCCTCACGTTTTGACATCAGTTTGTCAGGTCTTCAGGCCAGAGTGCCTCGTCTCTTTAAAGAGGTGCGGAGTCCCAGGACTTCAGCCAGCAGCATAACCCGAGTGACCTCACACATGTAAATAGAAGACGTTTGCTCTAAGGCGGGGGCTTTGAAAAGGGAAAATCTTTCCACAGGCATTGGAATTGCCTCTCTCTACACTTTGTCCCCAGAGCAGAGATAGGTGGCAGGTAGTGACAGCCAGTGAAATCCATAGTCTAGCTGTTCTGAAAAGACTTGGAAGTGACCGCACCCACCCTTGTCAGGTTTCTCCAGCAACCTGCAGAGGATTCCTTGGCTTCTCCTGTCGCAGACGGCGCCCTGGAGAAAGGGAGAAACACGCCACCCTGTGACGTCATCTCCCATCCCAGAGGAACTGGTGCTCCAGCCCTGCTGGCGACACTGTGGGCTTGGTTACTCCGCCTGTGTTGGAGTGCAGAGTCTGCACACTCAGGAGGTGTGAGGCGGGGCCTTTGAGGCTTGGGGCGGGGCGGCCGGCCAGCTGGATTCCGTCTGGTAGTCCCACGCTCCTGTCTACACGCCCCCCAGTAACCACCAATGGCGGGAGGACAGAGAAGCCTAGCGCAGGAGGTGGTGGGAGTTCGTGGGTAGCCTCAAGGCCTGATTCCTTTTGCTGCCATAATGGTTTTTGTGTTTCTTTTTCATCGTCTAATTAGAAAATAAATAAATACACTAGTAAATACTTATTTGAAGCTATTTGAAATGTTAGCATTTCAAGATAAATGCTTGACCCAGAATTAGCCTGTCAGCTTTAAATCACAGAAAACAAGAATTCAATAAAAAATTTAGTTTTTGCTTGCATTGAAGACTCACTAGGTGTTGGCTGCCAGCATGTTAAAACACAGCAACATTTTAGTTTTAAATCTTTACATTGCTTTCCACCGGGGATGTTTTTCTCGCCTTTGACTTCTCTTTTGACGTTAATATGCTAAGGGAGACATTTAATGATCCGTAGAAATATCGACTTTGCATGAAAGAAACCCACAGCCGATTAGCATGGGCTGATTTGCATATGTAGTCCAGTTCGTCAGTTGCAAGTGTGTTTTCGATGTAATGCATATTTTTGATTGTGTGATGTGGCGAGAAGACTTATGGCCGCTTTTTCAAATTTAACCTTTTAAGACGACAAACAGAATTCTGTTGACTTGTTGATCCCATGTAAAGCATTTCTGTGGTTACTGATTTCATAGCGACAGCAGTGTTTCCCGTACTTTTTGATCAGACCCCCTCTGCCTGTGTGCGGAGGGATAGGGAGAGGTGGAGAACTTGAGGTCTTGGCTGGGGAATTCGGGCTTGTTGGGTGTGTCTGGAGGACTGATTTCATCGTCTCTAGGGTATCGTTTATAGGGAGGACCAGGACGCGTCTGGAGAAAGGGTGCAGACCAGCAAGATGGCCCTGAGGGTCAGTAGCTGTGGTCAGCTTTGCAGGGGAGCGTGGAGTTTGTGCCCAGCATATTGCGTCATTGTGCCTGGCCTGGCCTGCGTCCCGGTGGACAGTGGTGCTTTTCAAAACGAAGTGCAGCGAGGCAAGTGAACACTGATCGGCATCTGGCGGGAGGCTGACAGTACGGGTCAGTGTTGTGTATGGCTGCATGGAGAGTGTGGGGGGATGAAGGGTGGCACCCCCATTGGGATTACCGGTGAGTCAGAGACTGGGAGGGGCAGAGCCAGGGACAAGCCAGCACCGTCTGGTCGAGTGCAGCAGCGGTAGGTGGTGGAGACTGCCTGTCATAGAGGACTCATCGGTGAGTCAAGAGGAAGACAGACATGACATATCCCCCATGTGGTTCGTGGACACAGGCCTTGAATGGACAGCCCAGTGGGGAATGTTTCTGGTGACCAAATTCCCACAGGGACAGAGAGGGCCGGCTGCACAGTTTGGCAACTGTTCCTTGAGATCCCATATTGGGTTCCTGGGCCTCCTGTCGTCTGGGAAACAGCGCTGCAGCCCTCTGGGTGTGTTTTCTTGGATGTTTTGACCGTGCCACTCCTACAGAAGATGAGCTCAGAGAGTCTCAAGACCTCTGCCCATGGCTGTTGTTATAGCCTCGTCAGGGCCAGTGTCAGGCTCGGATCCCTCATCAAGCCGTTTGTGATGGCTTAAAACAGCGACCCAAACCCCTCTTCAGGGAGCTCTGGGCGGGGGCTTCCTCGGGCGTGAGCCAGCAGCATCAGAATCAGCTAGTGAGGAGTGGAGGAAAGTTTTCCCTTCTTGGGCCCTGACATCTCACATTTAGGACTCTGAGCAAACGTGGGCGGATGGAAGGGAGAAGGGGAGGGAGAGTGGAGAGAGCGAATCCGAGGGACGCATCTGCATGCCCAGGCCTGGCGCAGCCACACTCCAGCCTCGGCCAGGGAGGGGCGCCACTGCCCGAAGATGCTCCGATGCACCCAGTTCTGCCCGCAGAGACCTATTCTCTTGGCTTGAACAGCGTCTCTTTAGGTGGGATAAATGTGATTATTTTAGTGTGAAGTGGCCCAATTTAAGTGCTTTTAGCTAGATTTCATTCCCTTTCCTCTGAACTCTCTTCAGGGCTGCAGCTCCAGCTCATGAACTTGCCACGTTCCATCTGGTATAATGACTGTTCCTCTGAGTTTCTTATTTCTCCGCATAGTTCACTCCTGTTCAGCAGCTGGGACCAGGTCTCATTTCTCTCTTATTGTGAAGCACATGGCTTCCCTGCATCACCTGGGGCCTGAATTCGGCTGCATGTTACAGAAAACCTACAACTCTGGCTTGAAATGTAGGGGTCTGTTTTTCTCCTGCAGCAAGGTGTACAAAGGTTGTGTCCAGGACTGGGGTAGCAGCTTCTCCACGTCACAGTGTCCCAGGGCCCTTTAGCTCTCTGCTCTGCTTTTCTGTCATTCTCAGATGTACAAAGTGACTCTGGTGCCTCTGTCATTACCTCTGCCTTGCAAGTAGTGAGAACGGGAAACTGCATGGTCAGAAGGCCTGGGCCAGCCAGGTGTGCTGCTTTCATTAGGAGAATGGCAGCTTTCCTGGAAGACCCAACCAGGAGGCTTCTGCTGACCTCTCACTGGCCAGCAGTACGCCATCCTTCGCTGCAAGACAGTTGGGGAAATGAATATTTTTTTAAAGGAGGGTACTTTGCTGTCTGGAACAAACGTGGTGTTCTGCTGGTAAAGGAGAAAGGAGAATGTAGGCAGCTGGCATTGTCAGGCGTACTCCCATATAGAAGCGACTCAAACACACACTTGCCAAATGAGTGGCTGTAAGCTGGACAGGAAGCTGCATAGTGGGAGGGAAGGTCAAGATCCAGATCCAGGAATAACACAGGGATTTTGTGCAGGCTGCTTCTCTCATGATCAGAAGACTATTTTGAGCATTTAGCGTTTGGTATTCATTATCTTCTTATAGTTTTTCTTCCCCCTTAGCTTCACTGAGGTGTACTTGACAAATAAATTTGTGATACATTTAAAGCATATAATGATTTATTATATATATATGCATTATGAAATGATCATTACAATCAAATTAATTAGCACATTTGTCATCTGATATAGTTACTTTTTTTCTTTTTGGTGAGAATGCTTAAGATCTATTGTCTTAGCAGAGTCAAGTGTGTGAGACAGTATTATTAACAAGAGTCAGCATGCCACGTCCTCAGAACTTATTCCTCCTATAACTGAGGTTTGAACCATTGCGCCAACATCCACCCATTTCCCACACTTCCAGCCCCTGGCAACCACCCTTCCACTCTCCTCTTCCACGGGTTCGAGTATTTTTTTCTGAAGATCCCACGCTTAAGTGACACCACTCAGTACTTGTCTTTCTCTGCTTGGCTGTTTTTGCTTAGCAAAAGCCCTGCAGTGTCACCCATGGAGTTGCAAATGGTAGGATTTTATTTGTTGTGCCTGAATAACATTCCATTGTGTTTGTGTGTACGTATTTTATATATGTGATATATGATACACTTTCTTCATTCATTCGTTCGTTGGTGGGCACTGGTTGCTCACATGTATTGACCATTGTGAATGATGCTGCAATGAACATGGGTGTGCAAATGCCTCTGCAAAATAGCGATTCCATTTCCTTTGGATAAGCACCCCAATATGGGCTTGTTGGATCATATGTTGGAGTTCCATTTTTGATTTTTTTGGGAAGCCCAAAACTGTTTTCCACAGTGGCTGTGCCCACGTACATTCCCACCAATAGTACACAGAGATTCCCTTTTATCTGCATCCTCACCAACACTTTTCATCTGCTGTCTTTTTGGTAACGGACATCTTAACAGATGTGAGGTGGTATCTCCTTGTGGTTTTGGTTTACATTTCCCGGACATTTAGTGATGTTGAGCATCTTTTCATGTACCTATTGGCTATCTTCTTTGGAAAAATGTCATTGAGTTTCTCTGCCCATTTCTAAATCAGGTTATTTAATGTTGTTTTTTGTATTGTGTTGAAAGGGTTTCTGGTACATTTTGGATATTAATCCCTTAGCAGACATACGGTTTGTGAATATTCCCCACCTCACGCAGTTGACTTTTCACTCATTCCTGGTCTCCTGTGTGTGTTTCACTTGTTCCCGGTCTCCTGTGCCGTGTTTCACTCATTCCTGGTCTCCTGTGTGTGTTTCACTAGTTCCTGGTCTCCTGTGTGTGTTTCACTTGTTCCTGGTCTCCTGTGCTGTGTTTCACTTGTTCCTGGTCTCCTGTGCCGTGTTTCACTCATTCCTGGTCTCCTGTGTGTGTTTCACTCGTTCCTGGTCTCCTGTGTGTGTTTCACTCGTTCCCAGTTTCCTGTGAGTGTTTCACTCGTTCCCGGTCTCCTGTGTGTGTTTCACTCATTCCCGGTCTCCTGTGCCGTGTTTCACTCGTTCCCGGTCTCCTGTGCCGTGTTTCACTCGTTCCCGGTCTCCTGTGCCGTGTTTCACTCGTTCCCGGTCTCCTGTGTGTGTTTCACTTGTTCCTGGTCTCCTGTGCCGTGCAGAAACTTCCTACTTCGATGTGGTCCCACTTGTTTATTTTTGCTCTTGTTGCCTTTGTTTTTCTGTCAGATCCAAAAAAATCATTGCCAACACCAACATCCAGGAACTTCTCCCCTATGTTTTCTCCCCTATGTTTTCTTCTAGGAGTTTTGCAGTTTCTGGCCTCACATTTTAGCGTCAATCCATTTTGAGTAGATCTTTGTGTATGGTGTCATTTCATTCTTCTGCATATGGCTATTCAGTCATTCCAGTGCCATTTATTGAAGAGACTGACCCTTCTGCATTGTTTATTCTTGGCAACTTTTTAAAAAACTAGTTGACTGTTTATGCCTGGGTTTCTTTCTGGGCTCTCTGTTCCGTTCCATTGTCTGTGTTTGTGCTGGCACCATATTCTTTTGATTTCTCTAGCTACAATGTGATGCAGTTTGGACTCAGAAAGCATGATGCCACTGGCCTTGTTCTTGCTCAAGATTGCTTTAGCTACTTGGAGTCTTTTCTGGTCCCATACACATTTTGAGATTTTTTTCTATTTCAGTTAATAATGCCATTGGAATTTTTATAGGGATTTCACTGAATCTGTAGCTTGTTTTGGGTAATGTGAACATTCTTATCAGTTTTTCTAAAAGTATTTTGAAGGACTAGGAAATGTCTTCAGGGCAGGTCAGGGCCTCAGTGTGGTTTTCTGTCCTGCATGGGTCCTAGTGGATCACAGCAGTGGCAGTCTGGAGAACCTGTGTTTACTTCCAGACCCTCTTTCTATGGTGACAGTGTCAGCAAGTTTAGATCGCTGATGGCAGCTTTGCATCATGGAGAGTGCGGGATGGGTGCACCAGTCATGGTCAGGGAGGGTCTGTCTTTCATGCATTTTCACCTTCCCTCCAAAGAAATGCAAACATGTAGCAAGAAAAATAAATTACAAGTCAGAAGACAAAGGAGTCCGAGAGAAGATAAGGGTGGGGGTCTATGCTTTGAGCCAGGGCTGAAGCTGGAGTTACTGTACAAAGTGTGTGCCATGAAGTCTGTACACTTGCTGGGAGTAGGACAAGGATTTAGCTTGGAGGTTTTTAGCATGAGCAGCTAGAGGGAAAGAATCCGTTATGCAGTTCACAGTGTCCACAAGGCCAAGACAGACAGTTCCTCGGGAGAAGCTTGATTCTTTTTAAAAAAATTTTTTAAAAATCCCACGTCTATTGATTTTAGAGGGAGAGAGAGAAACATTGATGGGAGAGAGAAACATCTATTGGTTGCCCCCCCTTACATACTCTGACTGGGGATCGAACCCGCAACTAGGTATGTGCCCTGATCGGGAATTGAACTAGCAACCTTTCGGTGTGCAAGACAGTGCACCAACCAACTGAGCCATTCTGGCCAGGGCAGAAGCTTGACTCTTTGTGATCCTTGCAGAGATCTTGCAGGGCAGAGAGGAGACCTGTCAACAGCCTCACACATGAAGGTAGCTTAGGGTAACGAGAAGGTTGGGCCCTGGAAACCCAGGTGAGGGAGGAAACTTGTTCCCGTGCATGGTGGTCAGCGAGGACTGCACAGGGGTAGCGACACTTGTAGAAGGGGCAGGGAGACAGTGGAAATACGTCCGTTTGGCCAGAGCAGAGCTCTGTGTGTAGGCGTGTGGGAGGCAACGTGGCCAAGTTTAGGGATGGCCGAGTGGTTTGGACTTTATCAGGTAAACAACAGCAAACTGAGAAACGGTCTGGGGCAGGGAATGACGTGATCAAAGCAGTGTTTTGAAAACATTACTAAGTGCTCCTGATGTGAAAGCACTGCAGGTGGTAATGATGAGTTCAAATAAAATGAAATCAGTACATGGATGGCAAGGAAAAAGAAAAGAGAATGTGTTCAGTGAGGTCATTTAAACATGTATTTCCTGTGGCGTGCATTTCTGTCAGTAACACAGGAATAGTGCGGATTTGCTCCAGCATCCGTCTCTGTCTTCTACTTTGTAAACAGGAAGACGGGTAAGAAGTGAGAGCCCGTTGTGTGTACTGGACCGTCTGGACATCACCAATGGGGACCGTCGGCCCTGAGCTCGGGACCCAGGGAGAGAGACTGCTGAGGCCCTTGCCCAGCGTGCTCCAGTCTGTGGCCAGGGGGATGAGGCAGGGACCATCGTAGGGCTCCTTGGCCACCCTGGATGCTTAGTGCCTGCCGTGTAGCAGTGCCCGAGGCTGTCCTAGGGGACGCTTTGGGGGTTAAAGTGTGAGAAACTAGAAATGGTCTCTAGCTGTGAAGAAAACAGCCTGCAGAGAGAAGACATGGGCCTGCGGTCCCTGGACCCCCCAGCTGGGCTGGTGGCTAACTTGGTCCCAATCACGATCTTGGGAAACTGGGTTCTGGGACCCAAGGACCTGAGCCTGGCATGCTAGACTGTGGTGTTACCCTGATTCCCAAACTACACACAGGGCAGCATGGTGGACTTTTCTGAGAGTGGCACTGTTCTGTGGCGGCGTTCCGTGACTCGTTGCGTCTGTCGAAACCCATGTAGCTGTGTGCACACAGGGTCTGTGGGCCTGGCTGTGAACTCACTGATAGGTCACTGCACTGCCACCTCCTCGTGCATAACACTAGTGTCTCTAGAACCCTCCAGAGATTTTCTGCAGTCATAAGAAGAAAGCAACAACTCACTGTTACACAGGCCATTTCAGCAGTGACACAGTAAATTTGTGATTCACTTCTGTCACTCAGGTGGCAGTCTCTGGAACCCGCATTGAGTGACACACAATGACAGTGGCTTTCTCCAAGGAAATTAAAGCCGCTCATTAGTTGCTCGGTGGGCCTGGCAGGGCGACTTGAGAGGAGGCAAAGGAGAGATCAGCCCTGCACAGACTTCCGCTGTGTTTGTGCATGTAGTGTGCTGGGCTCCCTCCCTGCCGCCCGGGAGGCCACCAGGCTGAGGCCTGGCGAGACAGTGGGTCCGGGGCTTGGAGTACACCTTCTGTTTCTGTCGTGGCCTTTTCTGAAGGGATATGGGCATTTCATTGGGCAGCCCCTCCCCTCCTGCCAATGCCTTGTGAAACTCACCCTTATGGCCACAAGGGTTTGTGCCAAGAGGCCAGTGCTGTGTGGTTCCCTGAGGCCTCGGGTCTACCATGAACAGAATCGCTGAGAAGTCACTGCACAAATCGCCAGGCCCAGTGGGCCGGTGGGGCAGTGCTGGGTGTGGGAACAGCCTTTGGACAGCCAGACTTGAATCTCAACTTTGCCCCTTGTCAGTACGTGACCTTCAACGAGCCACTGAGCTTCAGTTTCCTCACGTCAAAAATTGAGTGGCGGTGCACATACGTCTGAAGCTGGGCGGCTTCCATGGGCTAGAGACTGAGAAGCACAGAGTACCGTGCTTGGGACTCAGCAGACGCGCATTCCATTTCTCCTCTGCCAAAAGCGATGCTTTCTTAAATGGTAACTATACAAAAAAATTCCCCTAATAGCTGTATAATGCTTATCACATACATTTTCTCTTTTAATCTTCACCATTGTGTGACCTAAGTATTAACTTCCCCCCCAACTTATCCCCACTGAGGCTTAGTGGTGTAAGTCATTTGCCTAAAGCCACACACTTACTGAGAGGAGAATTGTGGTTCTAATATAAAACCACTGACCTTTGCCTTGCCCAGGTGGCTTGGTTGGTTAGAGCACACACCAGAAGGCTGGGGGTTCGATTCCCAGTCAGGGCTCATACCTGGGTTGTGGGCTTGATCCTCGTCTGGGGTGCGTATGGGAGGCAACCAACTGATGTTTCTCTCTCTTTCTCACTTCTCCTGTCTCTAAAATCAATAAACATATTTAAAATAAAATAAAACTGCTAACCCTTAATCATGTATAATTACTACTATATTGTAATAATTGGCAGAAAAGGATCAGGTGAATCTTAACTTCTGTGCGCTTTGTGTATTTGAAGGCTAGAAGAGAATATAAAGTAGTGTGAAAGGAAAATATTAATTTTTAAAAAAGGAAAAAAGTTTGTACTGCATTATCAAAGAACAAATGGTTTTGCTTAAGATACAGGACAAGCATGTACAGATGAATTTGCACTTAGAAGACAAGAGTGACACCCAGGAACACCGTATGCTCTGTAACAGGGGGCAGAACGTACTGCCTATCAGATAGCATGTGCTGAGTGCAGAAGAGGCACGAATGCAGGGCTCTGGAGCAGAGGAAGGGGAGTGGCTGACCAATGGGAGGAATGAGGAGTGCTTCTGATGGGTCTGCACTATTGGAGATGGAGATGGGTTGTGGTATTTAGAGGTAAGCAGGAAGGTCATGCTTGGTGGAGGGAATAGGATGAAAATGCACAGAGGTGTTCAGTTTCTGGTGGGAGATGCAGAAGTGTAGAAAGACCGGGGAAGAGCGTCACTCTCAGCCTTACAAGGAGTAAAAGCTGGACAAACAGGTACTTAACAACGGCTCTTGAACCCACGGGAGTGCTGAGGGGGCAAGGGCCAGAGTGTAAGGACAGACAGGCCTCTGCAGGGAGAGACACAGGCGCTAACTTACCTGGGCAGGATGCCACATGACCCTGGCGAGCATTGTTCAGCTGGGTGCCTGGAGAATCGGTGGAGGCTGGCTGAGTGTGTCCTGGTGAAAGTGAGTGGGGCCCCCTGCGGGGTGCAAACTGGGGAAGGGATCTTTACCCTCCTGCAAGTTTTTTTTTCAGCCATGAATCACATCAGTCATTCATAGAAAAGACTGAGACAGTCCAGAGAAAGTCTTCCTTGATGGGCACAGGTTGGGGAGAAAACAGACACTGCTGTGGAAAGGGCAGGAAAATCTGCCTAGACGCTTCTCCTCTATCTCCCATACAGACCTGAGCCTGCGCTTTGGGAGACTGCCATCTTTAGGGCACTGGTGAAAACTCACTGTGGCTGGGGGAAGGAAACAGAAAAGAAAATCTCAACCCTTGGGGGAGGAGCAAGATTACAGGTTGGATTCAGGACTATGGGTTCAGGGAAGGACAGGATCACTGAAGGATGGGCGGGATCACTGCATAATCCATCCCCCAAAGATCCAGGGACACAGCGTCAGCATAAGACTGAGGCTTCATCAGAACCACAGAGGACACCCTCCACTCCCACCACACCCCCCATCTGTCCAACAAGCATGGAGCATTGCAAGAGGCAGATTTTCTCTGAGGCATGATGCAAATGACATACTTAAGGGTGAAGATACAGTAGTCATCAGAAAAAGAATAGACTGGCATTTGACCCTCAACCTGGACACGGGGTATTAATGGCCTGTGGGGCACTGAGGATGACCTGAGATAGCAACAACAAACCTCAAAGCCAGCCCAACTCCTAATTGGATGAGCTCACACCTTCACATGAAGTCCTAACAGAAGGAAAGTGTTCCTATTTACAGGCATTAAAAAATATTTGCCTTAGTCTATCCTACTTAAGATGTCCAACTTTCAATAAGCAATTAGCAGGCATATGAAAAGGTAAGAACTGTCCCCCTCCCCAGGAGACAAAGCAGTCATTAGAACCAGAGGGAGCTTTCTCACAGATTTGGGAAGTATCTGACAGGGAGTTTAAAATGACTAGGATTAGCCAGACTTTAATAGAACATGCAGACAATGTACAAGATTGGATGGGTCAATAGAAATTACCCAAAATGAAACAAAGAGAATAAAAAGTAAAATCAATAAGAATAAAACAAAACAAGCACAGAACTTTCAAGAACTGTCAAGCATATACATCACTGGAATGCCAGAAGGAGATGTGAGAGAGAAAATGGTGAAGAAAAAATATTTGAGGAAATAATGGCTGAGAAATTCCCAAAATTAATGACACCAAATTACTGTTCCAAGCATCTCTGAGAATACAACAAAACAAAACTCATATAGGTATATTACATTCAAACAGCTGTAAACAAAGAAAAAAGCAGGCATCTTAAAGGCAGCCAGAGAAAAAGACACACAACAGAGGAACAAAAATAAGAATGACAGCAGAGCCCTCCTTAGAAACTATGCAAGTTAGAACACAATGGAGTGACAGGAAGGTAAAATAAAATTCAGTTTTGCCTACTTTTAATTGCTCCAAGAGAGAACATTTGTCTGAAGCAAAAGTAGTTGCTATGTATTGTCTATTTCTAATCTCCCTTTAAAAATATATGACAATAGCACAAATAATGGGAGTGAGGAGTTAGGAACATGCAATGGTAAGACTCTAGTAGTGTAATATTCAGAAGTAAAGTCAGATTAATTGAAGATGCATATTGTAAACCCTCAGGCAAATAGTAAAAATAATTGCTCTAACAGAGGTTTGTACAAAGTACAGTGGTAACATATGAAAGGAGCACCTAAATTATCTTGAGCCAATCAAATGCAGGAGACAGAAAAGGAGCCACCCACGAAATGAGTGGAGCATATTCCTCTAGGCGTCAGAAGAGGAGAGTGTTCTAAGTAGGGAGAAACTGCACGTTAGTGTTGAGTAAGGCAGAGGATTTGCAGAGAATGAGAAGGAAAGTGTCCGTTCAAGAGTCAGCCATCAGGTGGTGTAATCAGCACCCCTCCAGAGCAGCTTTAATAAAGGGTCAGGAGAGGTCATTGCAACAAAAGGTTGAGTCACACACGTGGAAAGTAGAGGAATCTGACACAGGCTGCTTTTAAAAGGAAATGTTGAGAGGGCCGCAGTTGGGGAGCTGGCAGGGAGGAAGGGGAATTGTGGGAAGTATCTGTGGTTTACCCAGCAGACAACAAAAGTGTAAAATTGTCAGAGCAAGATGGTGAAATAAGTGAAGGTCATTGGGTGATGTTTCGAGGAGGCAGAGTTAGCCTGTGAAGGGAGAGAGAGCTCATTTTAAAGACGGGCTGGAAGAAAGGGCGGTGAAGTGAGCGCCTCCTGGACACAGAGGGGAGGATGTAGAGTGAGCTCATTCCACGTCAGGCGAAGGCTGGGAGGATGCGGGTCCTCTGCAGTGAAAGGCATTTCCTGAGTGTGTTCCATGCTTTCCTTTCACCTCATCTCGTTTTCTTCTCTTTCTCCGAATCCCCGACCGCATTACTTTTTTAGGGATGCCATTACAAAGTTCCAAGCACTGGGTGACTTAAAAAAGTTTATTTTCTCAGTTCTGGAGACTAGATGTTCAAAATGAAGGTGCGGCCAGGGCCACACTCCCTCTAGACCTGAAGGGGAGAGCCCTTCCTCACCTCCTCTGGGTCTCGGGTGGTTTTCAGCCCTCCTTGGGGTTTCTCAGCTTGCAGCCTTTCAGCCCCTGACTGTTGTCACGTGGCATTCTCCCTGTGTGTCTCCACCTTCACACGGTCGTCCTACAAGGGCACCATTCATACTGAACCGGGGGCCCACCCTACCTCCTTTCAATGGCTTTCTTCTGCAACGATCCTATTGCCAAATAAGGCTACATTCTGAGGTACCGTGGGGCAGGGCTTCAACCTATCTTTTCTTGGGGGACGCATTTCGATTCATACACCTACTAAGTCTTAGTCCCTCTTTGTGAACTTTTCTTCTGGGGGAAGTTAACTCAGTGTGTAAGGCCCACTGAAATGTTACCTCTTACCTGCAGCCTTTCACTAGCTTCCTTCCCTGCTGCTCTCTTTTTCGTGATCCCCAAATAAATTATATCCCTTGTGTGGCTCATTATCCCCATGTGTCCAGCGTGGCCCCTCTTCCCGAGAGCAGAACACATCCAGCTGCCTCCACGCTTTCACATGGCCCAGCGGCTCGCCTTCGTGAAATGGCTCTGGGCAGCGGTGTCGGACTCATTTTCTTCGGGGCTACATCGGCCTCACAGTTGCCTTCAAAGGGCCGAATGTAATTTTGGGACTGTATAAATGTAGCTACTCCTTAACTGTTAAGCGAGAGCTCGGTGCTGCTGCCAGGTGGAAACAAGGTGCCAGGCCAGATAAAACAAGGTGGAGGGCCGGATTCGGCCCGTGGTCCTTGTGTTTGCCACCTTTGCCTTAGGGTCTCACGAGCCTGCACAAATCATTACTTGGGGATTCGGAGATAAGGGCGAATTGGGGAGTTTAGGATAAAGGGGCTACAGAGTGGATGGAAACCAATCAGGTGAGCTTTCCTGAAAGAGATGGAGTGGTGTGCTGGAAGATTGTAGGAAAAGAGAATGTTCTGGGCCGTAAGACAGCGGTTCTGTTGGATCAGTCACTTCCTTGGTGAAAATGGAGACTGTCTTACTAATCCTTCTTTCTGTAGGATTTTTAGGAAAAGAGTCAAAGAGGTGCTTAAGGCAGTGATTCAGTTGAATAAAAATAAAAGAAGAGAATGTGAAATAGACAATCTACCAAGTAGTTAATAGCACGCCCCTTAGCCCTCGTGTAGAAATATAACAGGAGCACAAATGCTAATGATGATTCAGGACCATTGCCTCCGAAACCGGCAAACAGTCCTGGTAAGGAATAATTTCAGGGTTTCAGCCCAATTTAACACATTACACAAGAAGTGTTAGATGAAGAATTTTTACCCTTCAAACATGTTCTCCTTCCTTTTTTTAATATATACATAGTAAAGTACAGAGAGTAATATAACAAGCACTCATAGGTCATTCCCTAGAATTAATAAATATTAACACTCTCCCATATTTGCTTCTGATTTTTTAAAAATGAGAGAAGTTAAATGCGTCTGATAAATATACTCTGTTCTCCTCACTCTCTCCCCAGAAGAAACCGTGCTGGTGAATTCGGTGTGCTTTCCACCACTTCTTTTTCAGGGTCCTCGTCTTCTCCAGGAAGTGTCCTTGTCACAGATGAGTTGCCTGCTTCCTGACATGTGCCATAAAGTCAACTAGGAGATGGCAGCCCCGGGTCATTATGTCTTGACATTCGGATTATAAACCATATTTACTCCCCACGCATAGTCATGCCGGGTTAATGTTTAATTTTGCATTTTATAGATTGAGACAGTTATGATTACTTTATGCTTTTTTGATATATATATTTTTAACACTTTAGGTCAAAAGGCGCAGGTAATTTCCAGGAATGTGGGTTAAGCTGATTTAGCTGCATTGTTTTCCTAGAAGTGTTCCTCAGGAGGGAAACAAAACCTAGCCTTTAAGGAGTAAATATTCACACACACTGTCTTGCCTCCTTTCAGGTTGTGAGGTAAAAACCAGTAGTCACTCACCTGCACCTACTGTGGACATGCCCCTCACCTGGCCTGAGCTCCACGATTTGTGTAATCGCGGACCGGAGTGAAAGCGCTGCGCAAAAGTCCTTAGGAGAGGAAGGCCTCCGTCCCCGAGGGCCCTGGGGCTCTGTCCTGAGCCGGCTTACCTGTTGTGGTTTTCAACTCGGGCAGTGCCTCAGAGACACTCAGGGAGCTGGGTGGACGCCCTGTGCCCCGGCTCACCTAGATAATCACGGGAATCTGGCGGGTGGGGGGACTTGGTGGTGGGCTCGCTCCCCTGTCAGTGGTCTAAGGCCCTCCTGGGGATTCTATCACTCACCAAGTTGAGAAGCACTGCTTGAAAGCATTGAGCCGCCCTGGGCTCCTCAGAGCTCCTTGAACTTGCCGCGAGCTTTCCTAGTCCCAGCAGCACTCCTGGTCCCTCTGTTGGAGCTAGTCCCTTTGTTCACATTGTGGCGTCTTCAGACTCCCCTTGACCATTCTATCCCAAACAGTCCCCGGACTCCTGACCAGCTGGACCAGAGTATGGCACCCTGTCTATTGTCCTTCCTAGCACTAGAGTCGTCTGAAGTTGTCTCTTGATCTGTCACTTGCCTGTGTCCCCTCTCCCTACTAGACCTTCAGTGCAGGACCTTGCTTCTCCATTCATCACTGTGTCCCTGGGGTCTAGCACGGTGCCGGCATGACACGTACGTGTAAAATAATCGTTAAACGACAGTGAATTCTAGTATCAAAATGTGTTGAAGGGCCATTGAGCATTAGTCTAGGTCCTTTTTCTAAGACCTGGAGGAGGGTTAGCTTCTTTCCTGAGAGGATGCCTCTGTCTCTCTCTGTAATGAGAACGCAGGGCAGCATACCCCTGAACCCTGCCCTGGCCCTGTTTCCTTCTGTGAGGTCTGGCCCTGGTCATCTCCCGTGAATAATAACAACAAAAACTTGGATGCAGACACACACAGACAGGTGTGCGATCACAATCAGCTTCAAGGAGCATTCGCACACTTTATCTGGTCTGGTCCTTTCCCGTGGGTGGGTGTGACGCATGCAGACGCTGAACCAGGCCGAGGGCGGTGACACAGTGCTTCCAGGCCACAGACGTGGGGAGCGATGGCACTGGAGTGCGCACCTGTTCCGGGACACCGTGAGAGGGGTGAGACCGGGCTTCCAACTTCTCCAGGATCAGGGGGCACTCACCGCCCCTCCCCCCAGTACTGACGGTTACTCTCTCGCCCCTTCGGTGCTCTCCTGGTTGAAAACCCCTCGGGGAGTGGATAGGACGGTGAGTGGAAATGGAGACAGGCTGGAGAGGTGTGGAGGAGGAAGCCTCTGTCCCCTCTTCCCTCTTCTTTTTGGACGCAGCGCCGGATCTGCGCTGACTTCCTTCCCTGTAGTGGTTCACGCACACCTCATGGACAGGGCCTTCCTAACGCGCTGTGAATGCTGGGCAGCGGGATTTTTTAGACAAGGAGTTGGAGCTACTTGGCTTTATTTCACTTGGTTGGCTTGCAAAGGAAGTCTCCTCTCCTCAGGGCACTGTGGGGGTGCCCTAATCGTGGTGGACCATGAGTCTCAGGGACAGACCCTCCAATCTGGAGTTGCTCACCAGCGGGTCAGTCTCCAAGGGCCCGACTAACAGAGATTAAGGTGCGTCACCTTGCCCGGCCTCCCAGGCCTTGTGGTGGGACTGGTGCTGGTCCGGTTCTGAGAAGGGCACTGGGCTCACGGGTGCTGAGTTTACTTGTTGTCTTGGTCACTTACGTGCCTTCGCGTGTGGGGGTATCGCATCATTCAGCCATTATAACGTCAGAAATAACGCAGGATGGTGTGACTGCCTCCCTCCCCCTCCTCAGTGCTCGCCTTTGTCACCGCCCTCCTTGCCCTCCTGCCCTTCCCAGCGCGGATCTCCAGCGTGTTTTTGTGGTTTATGTCTAACATGGTTTTAAGGGTGGTTTTGGGTGGACTTTAAAATCTTGTTATACATGGGTCCTCCGTCATTGATTTGTTTGTGTGGGACCCCTGAGCAGGGTGACTCTGCACCCTGGTTTGCCTGGGACAGTCCAGGTTGTGTCTGCTGTCCCAGCACAATTATTCACAGTGACACCTTTGCTCTTAGAAGTGCTCTGCTTTGCATGATAAACCACAGCGGTCACTCGCTCCAGCACGATCTCCTCTCCAACTTCCCATGTTCGACCAATGGCACTTGAAAGAAAACGGTCCCCATCTTTGGCACTGTATTACTTACACGCAGGCTCGTAGAGGTCTGGCTGCTGGCCTGTCCCACACGTATGTCGTTGTTTTAAATTAAGCAGCTTTAAAGGACATAATCAGTAAATTGGTGACTGTTGTGTTATTTGGCTTCTTAGTTCACAGAGCTGTTAATTGGGACTTAAACCTTGTAATCGGCTATGCTTAGTTGTACAGTGCTGTTGGACACGGAACTCCTCCATCTGTCAACAGACAAAGAATTTCCTGGCTCCAGTACTAGTGTTTCCAGCCACATTGTTGGTATTCTCAGATCCCGTGTAACCTCATGCCACTTTTATTTGTTTCAATCCTTACCCACGGATATGTTCATTGATTTGAGAGGGGAGCAAAGGGAGAGACAGAGATAGAGAGAGAGAGAGACATCGATGTGAGAAATAATGTTCAGTTGCCTCCCATATGCGCCCCTACTGGGAATTGAACCCACAACTTTTAGGTGTATGGGACGAGGCTCCAACCACCTGAGCCAGGTGGCTAGGCCTAACCTCATGCTGCTTTTGTCTGGACTTCCGCGACGGAGGTGATTCAGTCAGTAGACTAGAGACGCGGCAGCCTCGTGGGACCCCAGGTGCTGGGACGAGCTTGCGCAGGATCTCCCTCCTGCCTCGCTCTCACGAATCCTCAGGGTCCCCAGTTTCCTGTGGGGAAGTGTTTCCGGCCGACCATCCGTGGTGTTGATCCTGCTCAGGTCGGAGGCGGAGGGCAGTGAGGCCCACCCCGCGAGGCCCATGCTTGGCGTCAGGGTCTGGAGGTGGGGGGCCGGATCCCCAGACGCCCTGGGGTGTGGCCACTGCGGACATTTGTCATCGCTATGCATTCTCCCCTCAGAGTGACTCCTCTTCCTCCCTCGGGGTCGGAGGCCACAAAGGAGGGTGTCTGTGCCCTTGAGAGGAGGAAGAGGCGCTCCTCCGAGCCTGACTCGGTGCATCCCAGCGTCTGGTTTCAGTGCCTGCGCCCTTCACCTTCCTGGTGGCCGGTGTGACCGCGGCCCGCCCGCTCCCAGAGGGGACCGTCGGCCTCCACCGCGGTTTTCCTTTTAGGAAGTCACGTTTCCTTTGCAGATCTTGAGGAAACTCTGTTCGCCACAACACAGATATGGATTGAGCCGGGCTTTGGTTCACACACCACAGGGATAATGATTTCTGCCCAATTGTGAAATCCTCTTAGAGCTGGGAACAGAATTATCCCAATTTAGGTGAATTAAATATTAAATTGCGGGGGAGTTTGGTGAGCTCACTGACAGACGATTAAAGAGAGGTGTAAGCCAGTCTCCTCCACACCGTGGTTTACTTTGTAAGGGCCCTCCCTGTATGAGTGGGGGGTGGACAGAGATTAGAAATCCATTTTTAAATTAAAAAAAAAAGTCTGTGGTGCTTTGGAAAATCCACCTTGCCTCCAATTACCAGGGGACCACGAGGGTGTGTGATTCAAGTGCCCGGTTACTTTTCTTTTCTCCTCTTTGGCAGCATGTTCATTTACTGCCTCGTTTCTCCAGGAGTTGGAGGAGGTGAGGGGAGCGAAGAGAGGGGAGAGAAAGACTAATTGAATTGCTCAATTAACCGTTAAATTTGGAGTATCCTTGTGTTTTTATTCATTCAGAACTTTAAATAACTCTCCCACATGCAGTGTCTTGTGGTAGTCTTGACTGGGGGCTAGAAAAGCAGGTCAGAATAATCAAGTTAAAAAAAGAAAAACAGCCCCAGCTGGGTGGCTCAGTTAGTTGGAGTGTCGTCCCATGCACTAAGAGGTTGCAGGTTCAATCCCCAGTCAGGGCACATAGAAGAATTAACCAATAAATGCATAAATAAGTGAAACAACAAATGAATGCCCCCCCCCCACTTTTCTCTCTCTCAAAAATCAATAAAAAGACATGTCCTTGGGTGAGGATTTTAAAAAAAATCAAAGCAAATAAAAATAACCAGGAGCTGAGAGCTGGGAGGATGCATGGTATCTGAGGCCGCTGAGAGTGACGTGAGATGGGCGGTGGGGGGTGGGGGAAGCAAGTCGGAGCCTGTGAATGGGCAGTTTCCTAGAGAACACCATCAATTATAATTTACCTTGAGGAGAACTGAAATTAGTCATACCTAAAAGCTCCAGATTTGGACACTGTGCATAACTTGTTTTGGATTATGTTGTGTTAAGTAAATGAGTCTGATAACTTTGTATCAATCAGTGAGACTTCCAGTTTAACAATAACCCACAACCTTCGGACCAACTAGTCAGTGAGACTTCCAAAGCGGCAAGGGGATTCTTTGTGTTTGGTTAAACTTTGTTTCCTGGTGCACGGGTTCTGAATCCACCGTAGTTAGTCCTCCAAGTTACTGGAATGTCTTAGGAGAAATAAGCCCCTTCTTATGATGTAACAGCCTGCAGCAAGCCACCTCCTGGATTTTCCTGACTTGCATGGTTTTGGTCAGTAGGTGGGGAAAGGCTTTGTGTCGGCTGGACCCCTCAGCACCAGGACGAGCATTGCCGTGGCCTTCCTCTTTCTACTTTCTCACAAATCCTTAGGGTTACAAGTTTCCCCTTGGCGAGGTGTCTTCAGCTTGAAGACTGTCTGCCCATGGTGTGGATTCGGATCAGATAAAATGTGCTGGGAGGTGAAAGCGCACCGGGAGGGAGGCTGAGGAAGGTGAGTAGTGGAGAAGAGGGCTCGAGTCCTTGGCCCTGGTCTACGTGGGGGGTGCTGTGTGGCTGGGTATCCCTTGCCCTCTCTGCAGGGGAGACTCTGAAAGCCAGTGCTTTCCCTCCAAAACCAGATCCGTGCAGCACAGCCCAGACTAGAAGGAACCATTGATGTGGCATGTGAGACATTTGCCGTGGGTGTGAGGCTGAGGGGTGGACACATGGAGCCGGGGAAGTGATGGGAGAGGATGCGCATCCCGATGGGCCGGGCAGTGTGTGTCAAGGTCTGAGGTGGAAAATCCCAGGTGGACACAGGGCTCATCAGTGGCTGAGTTTGGCTGGAGGATTTGGAGGGTGAGGGGGAGTGGTTGGAAGGTGGGGCAGGTTGGGGAAGGCGGGGAATGTGAGAAAGGTTGGAGCGGTGCAGGCTAAAGAGTTTGGACTTTATTTAGGTAACAGGCATCCACTGAAGACTTATGTGAAGGGCTAATTGGTGGCCAAAGCTCTATTTTTGGGAGATTAATCTTGCATTGGTGGATGGTGGGACGGAAGAACTTCTCTCAAGAGACTGTGGGAATGGTCCAAGCAGTATTTTATGTAACATGTGAGGCAGTTATGAAACCAGTCAGATGTTTACCAGACCTTCAAGAAATCATCTCTCAAACAGAAGAGCAATTTAGGGATGACGTAATGATGATAATTTTCTTTAATGAATCAATAAAACATATTTTAAGACTAGTATGTCTGTGGAGCTTAGCTTGTGCTGTGCATATCAGTTTGTTGAGTTTGATATGATTGTCTTGTAGTTAAAGCATGGACTGTGGAGCCAGCCTGCCTGGATTCAAAGCCCAGCCTCACCACTTAGTAGCCGTGAGACCTTGGGTAAATTGCCTAATCGTTCTGTGCCTCAGTGCTTGCCAGCGAGGGTATGCTTCATAAGGTTAACGTCATCATCATAGTCATCATCATTCAGTAACATGTATTAATATTTATAGCAAATTGAATGTCTTACCTCACAGAGATACAGAATCTTTTCAGTATCCTAAGTATGCCCTCTTAGGAATTGCAGTTGGTTGGCAGTAACAGATACTGCCTAACCCCACCCCATCCCACTACATATTCTTAAACTCCTAAAGGCTTATTTCTCTAACATGATGAGGAGACTAGAGTTAGACAGTTGCTGGCATAGTTTTAGTGTCTTAAGAGTGTGAGGGTAACTGAGATTCTCTTGCCCGATTTCCTTTCTTCACGGGCTCAACATGGCCACTGCAGCTCCAGCCATCACGTCTGGTTCACGGAAGGAAGAAGAAAGAAGGATGGGAGGGAGGGGCAAAGGGGGAAAAATAGGGACAACTGTAATAGCATAATCAATAAAATATATTTAAAAAGGGTACCTGCAAGTTGATGGATAAGCTCACTTTAAAATTTCTTCCTAGAAATCCCACCTGAGGACTTCTAATATCTATTGGCCATTTCTGTCTTCCAGGGATGCTGGGAAACGTAATTTTCTCTGGGCATTTTGCCCCTCTTAAAAATACAGATGATCTTTTAATAGGGCTGTTTTTCCTTCTGGTGTTGCTTGCGTAAGTTCTTTCACATTTTGGAAATTAACCCCTTGTCAGATGGATTGTTGGCGTATATGTTCTCCCATGCAGTGGGTTGCCTTTTCACTTTGTTGATGGTTTCTTCTGTTGTGCAAAAGCTTTTTAGTTTGATGAAGTCCCATTTGTTTCCCTTGCCTGAGGAGATATATTGACAAAAATATTGCAAAGAGAGATGCCTGAGATTTTACTGCCTATGTGTTCTTCTAGGGTTTTTATGGTTTCCCAATTTACATTTAAGTCTTTTATCCACTTTGAGTTTATTCTTGTGAATGGACCTGGAAACTGTTATGCTATGTGAAATAAGCCAGGCAGAGAAAGACAAATACCATATCATCTCACTTATATGTGGAATTTAATCAACAAAATAATTTAACAAACAAAATAGAAACAGAAGCACAGATACATAGAAAAGACTGACAGCTATCACAGGGGAGGGGGTGGGGGGAATTGATTAAAAAGGTGAAGGGATTAAGCAAAAGATACAGGTATAGGACACATAGACATGGACAACAGTGCGGTGACAGAGGGGAAGGGGGTGGGGGAGGTGGAAGGGGACAAAAGGGGGGTAGCAGGGACAGAAAGAGACCTGATTGTGGGTGGCGAGTGCATGATGCAGTGGGCAGACGATGTTTTATTGACTTGTACACTGGAAACCTGTATGCTTTTATTAACCAATGTCACCCTAATAAATTCAATAAAAAATACAGGTGATCTGTTACTAAGGGAAGAGGGAAGGGGCGGGTATTGGTGGGTGGTGAGTGGTTTCTGCCACAGTGGGACCTCGCCTCAGGGACACCACCTCCGGGGCTTCAAGGGAGTTGTGTCTGTTTCTAAGGTAGCAATTGATTGACTTCTCCAGATTGACAGCTTCTGGTAGTCCAGTCATTTACGTTTTCTGGGCTTTGTTAAATTTTTGCCTTTAAAAAGTTTGTTCAATAAAGAAAAGACAATTGCAGGAAAAGATGGGAACAGAGGATGGTTGTCAGCATAAGGTGCAGGAGGGGTTCTGGGCTTCTAACCAAAGATACACCCTCTGGGTCACATCGTAGGTGCTCTGTGCGTAATGGTGAGAGAGGCTTCGTTGTGTGGTCCGCAACCTGTCTGTCCTCACTCCAGGTTGGCAGTCATGTGAAAAGCACTGTCGACATCATCATGAAACGCAGAGAAGGCAGGAAACTAGTGTGATTCTGCAGATAAGAAAGATGATCAAGCAAGGTTTATACATGAGGAAGTACCATGGCAACAAGTTATGAAGACTTGTTTAATCTCAAGTTCGAGTCAAAGCTGAAGGCAAAGCCACGTGTGCTGTCTAATGCGACCACACACCTGGAAGCAGGAGGGTAGGTTCTCGGCCTAGATCTGCGGTCAACAGTGTATATAATGTCAGGTGAAAAGGTGAAGGATTAAGCAGACCCCCCCCCCGCAAAACCCCCAAAACAAAAAAACTAAGACAAAAACAAAATGCATAGTCACAAACAACAACGTGGTGATTACCACAGGGAAAGAGGGGTGAGGGGAGGTAGAAGAGGAAAAAATGGACAAATGGTGGTGGAGGGGAGTTGACTTGGGTGATGCACACACAATACAATGTACAGATGGAGTATTATTTGACTGTACACCTAAAACCTATCCAATTTTGTTAACCAATGTCATCCTAATAAATTCAATTAAAAAATAAAAATAAGAAAAAATGCCTTACCCTTTTTGTGCCTTATTTCTCATTTAAAAATGAGAAGTAATGCCTACCTAAGTTTTTGTTTTAATTGTGGTGAAATACACATAACAGAAATTACAATCTTGAACCATTTTTGTGTACAGTTCAGTGGCTTTAAGTACATTCACATTGCGTAATTATCACCACAGTCCATCCCCTTCCTCTTGCAGAACTGAAACTCTGTAGCTATTAAACAATAACTCCTCATCCCCCCACCCTCAGCCCCTGGCAACCACCATTCTGTTTTGGCTCTATGAATTTCTACTGTAGATACCTCATAGAAGTGGAATTATGCAGTGTTTGTCCCTTTGCAACTGGCTCATTTCACTTAGCATAATATTTTCCAGATTCACCCATGTTGTAGCATGCATCAGAATTTCCTTCCCTTTTAGGCTGAATAATATTTCATAGTATGGATGGACTACATTTTGTTTACCTATTCATTTGCAAATGAATGCTCGGGTTGCTTCTACCTGTTGGCTGTTACAAATAATGCTGCTATGAACAGATGTACAAACAGTACATCTTTGAAACCCTGCTTTCAGTTTTGGGGGATTTATATCCAGAAGTAGAATTGCTGGATCATATGGTATTTCTGTTTTTAATTTTTGAGGAACTGCCACACTATTTTCCATAGCAACGGTGCCGACAATGCCCAAGGGTTCCAGTTTCTCTGCATCCTCGCCACGAGTTGTTATTTTCTGTCTTTGTTTTTCTGACAGTAGCCATCTTAAAAGGTGTGCGGTGCCTCCCTAACTTTTAGAGTCGCATCAGCAGTGCCTCCAGATTACCTTCTTTTTGAATGCCTGTTCCTCTGCTTAATCCCACTGCCTCCTGGGCAGGCTACGTAGCCTGTGAGCCTCAGTTCTACTTTCCGTACAATGTAAATGTTTTTGTGGAAGGGCTGTATGGATGCTGATGGAATACTGCCCTGTGCTATGTGCCCACTCGAATATTAATTTTATTGCCCTGGAAAAGCTAAAAACACTAACAAATGTACGTTATTATTAATATTCCTGCTGTTTCTAGTGGTGGGTTTCCTCCCATATCCTAACCCACGGTGTGATATTTCCAAGTGTTATGGGGCACTGATCTCGGAGCCAGAAGTCGCGGAACTGAATTCTAGCTTTCCCACTTTCTAGTTGAGGGGCTGCAGGCAAAGTGCTGGGTCTTACTCCGTTACCTGTAAAAACGGTGTAGCAGTGGGCACTGCGTGGGGCTGCCCTCCCCGCCGGCTAGCTTTTCTTCTACAGCTTCATTGAGAGGTTGTAGACGTATAACGTATGTATGTTTAAGGTGAGAGTGTGATCATTTGATACACATATATGTTACAAAATGGATATCACAATAAGGTTAGTTAACACTTTCATCCCCTCACCCAATTCCAATTGTGTGTGTGTGTGTGGTTGTAGCATTTAAGATCCATTGTCTTAGCAGCTTTCAAGTATGAAATACAGTGTTGCTGCTCACAGTCGCCCTGTTGTACGATAGACTCCCTGCACTCACTCATCTAATAACTGGAAGTTCTTCACCTGTGAGCAGCAAACAGCTCCTGTTCCCCCAACCCAGCTCCTGGCAACCCCATTCTACCTGCTGTATCTATGTGTGTCTGGCGTTTTTAGGTTCACATATAAGTGAGAACATCAGGTATGTGTGTCTTTCTCTGCCTGACTTCTTTCATCCAAGGGCAATGCCCTCAATGTCCCTACCGTGTTTTCTTTATCCATTCATCGCTGACGGGCACTTAGGTTCTTTCCGTGTCTTGGCTATTGTGAATTATGCCGCAGTGAACATGGACATGCGGGTATCTTTCTGAGACAGTGTTTTCGTTTGTTTTCGGACATGCTCAGAAGTGGGGTTCCAGCAGCCTACATTTTGCTGTCGTTTTATAACGTTCCATTTGCTCTCTTCTTCCCCCTGCAGCTCAAGGCTCCCTGAGAACCTCTCCGACCCCCTCACCATGACTTTCTGATTAGCAAATCGGAGATGCTCGGGCCTCCATCTTCCTTGACTTTCTTGCAGCATTTGACAGTATTTATCCCCATTCTTGCTTTGTTCTGTTTTTTTTTAATTGATTTTTAAAATTTTATTAGATTTATTATGGTGACACTGGTTAATAAGGTTCAAAAGGTTTTAATCACGGGTTTAATGATTTTCTCTTGCGGCGACAGGCAGATGTGTTCAGTGCGTGTGGGATGTGCGCACGTGCAGGTGGTTATGTAGGTAGACCTGCCCGTCTCCACTCTCCGGAGCGCATGCCCTGGTAGAGTCCCCTCCCGCCCTGTGTGTGCCATACAGTAGAAATGATGGGTTTACCAGACTGGGTCATGGAAAACATCGACTCCTCCAAAGTGCTCCCTTAGCTCACTTGCCCTGAGGGAGTCCAGCTGCTATGTCCCGAGGACACTCAAGTGGCCCGGTGGAGAGGTCTGTGGGGCAAGGAGCTGAGGCCTCCTGTTGACAGACAGCGCCACCGCCAGCCGTTCCAGTGAGCCGCCTCAGACGCAGGCCTCCCCAGCTCAGGAGAGACCCTAAGACAGAATCACCCAGCAAACCACGTTTTCTTCACCTTATAGAAATTGTGAATAACAGATGCTATCATTTTTGAAGCAATTTGTTTCATGCAACAATGAATGCTAGATATAGATTTACTTGATCTGAGATTTGTATTGCATTGTATCATATAAGCTCACTCTATAGTGCAAGCTTATATAGGTTTCAAGTGCACATTTCTATGATACATGGTCTGTACATTGCATTGTGTGACCACCACCCAAAGTCAAATCATCTTCCATTACCATGTAGTTCACCTCCTTTATCCCTTAATACTCCTACCTCCCTTCCCTCTGGTGACTCCTGTCCCCACCTCCCTCCCCCCTGGTGACTCCTATCCCCACCTCCCTTCCCCCTGGTGACTCCTGTCCCCACTTCCCTCCCCCCTGGTGACTCCTGTCCCCACCTCCCTTCCCCCTGGTGACTACTGCCTTCCCCCTGGTGACTACTGTCCTCACCTCCCTTTCCCTGGTGACTACTGTCCCCACATCCCTTTCCCCTGGTGACTACTGTCCCCACCTCCCTTCCCCCTGGTGACTACTGTCCTCACCTCCCTTTCCCTGGTGACTACTGTCCTCACCTCCCTTTCCCTGGTGACTACTGTCCCCACCTCCCTTCCCCCTGGTGACTCCTGTCCCCACCTCCCTTCCCCCTGGTGACCACCATACACCAGTTGTGTGTGTCTATGAGTTTCAGTTTTATATCCCACATATGGGTAAAATCATATGCTTCCTGGCTTTTTCTGACTGACTTATTTCACTTAGCGTAATATTCTCGAGGTCCGTCTGTGTTGTCGCTAGTGGCAGTGTTTCATCCTCTGGCTGAGGAGTGTCCCATAGCATATCTGTGCCACGTCTTCTTTATCCAGCATCTACTGAGGGGCACTTGGGTCGTTCCCATGTCTTGGCCACTGTGAATAAGGCTGCCTGACCACAGGGGTGCATGTGTCTTTGCAAATAAATGTCTTCAAAGTTTTGGGTAGATACCCAGTAGGGGGATTGCTGGGTCATACGGTAACTCTATTCCTAGTTTTTTGAGGGACCACCACGCTGTTTTCCGTGGTGGCTGTACCAGTTCTTGACCTTCCTGTGTGGTTCCTGGGACGCCGTATCCCTTTGATTCCCCGTCCTCTTCAGGCAGTTCTCTCAGTGTCCGCCTTCTCCCCTTCCTTTAATCCTCCTCCCTCTCCCCGGGAGGGACACACGTCCACCACACGCTTCCGGTGATGACCCTAGAATCTGTGTTCCCCAACCTCCTTTTCTGAACTCCAGACTCCTTACAACCTTCTTCTGAGATCCTCAGTGTCAGCGTGCCCGCAGTGAGCCCACACTTGCGGCCCCACTCCGCCCCCCTGAGGGCCTCGAGGCAGCGGGCCGGCAGTGTGGCGCCTGCTGGCCCTTCATTCCCGGGAGGGACGGTGCCCCCCACCCTCCGACGCCCCAACCCCAGCCGCACTTGGTCCTGTCTCTAGACTTTCCTGACTGTTAGTCTTCTGCCCTGCCGCGCCTGGCCCTGCGGTTTTGTGCCCATTATCTCGTGGGGACGCGGCCGGATTTTCCCAGGGCTGGTCTGACTCCCTGTTCCGTCCGGGGCCCCTCCGCGTTCATTGCCGTGCCCCTGCCTGGATTCCCGTCGGGGAGGATCCGTCCCACCGATCAAGGCCGGAGATCTGGGTGTCATTCCCGACTCCTCCTCGTTCCCCTGTGACCCACAGCTGAGGGCCACTGTGACCCTGAAAGTGTTTCTCCGTGGCTCCCAAGTCCTCATCTCCTCCGCATCTTCACCACCACTTTTCTTTTTCTGGGGCTGTGGTCGTCCGCCCTCGAAGCCCCTGACCTAGTCACCTTGTCCTCATCTCGGCCTCCTCCTGACCGTCCTTCACTCTGTCGCTAGGTCACCTGTTGTTCATGTTCTCAGCTGCTTAAAACTCGGTGTCCCCTTGTTTGTGGCATCAAGGGCCAAGTCCTGTGAATGGCACACACAAGTCCCCTGTGATCTCCTCTCCTCATCTTCATCTCCTGCCTCTCAGCCTCCTTCCCTTGCGAGCCACACCAGGCCACTCCCGGCTGCTTTTCATGCCTGTCTTCATTTGCCCGCACTGGTTGCTGCCTGGAAGGCTCTCCTCCCACCGGTCTTCCTGGGAAATTCCCACTGATCAGTTAAGGTTCAGTTCACTCCTAACCCTCTCCATCATAATGAGAGCAGCTAACACTTGCATGCACTTCCTGTGTACCAGTCACTGTTCGGGGTGCTCTGCGTGACTTAACTTGCTGAGTCCTCACGGCCCTCTCGCGGTGCCCGCAGGGGAGGCACCATCAGTATCGCTCTCATCTTACAACTGAGAAACGGCGGCACAAAGCGGTTGCATGTCTCACTGGAGTTGCGCAGCTAGCAAGTGGCACACTGTGTCTGAAGGCAGCAGTTCTCGTTCTGGCCCATGGGCGCTTACCCACCAGCTGTGGCAGACGAGGGCGGCCACTTCCTCCTTGTGCTGCCCGCCCTCAGCAGAGTCATATCCATCTCTCTCACCGCATTCGGTTTACACGCTCCCAAGCGCACAGCCCCTGGGGGCAGGCCTGTCTGTTAGTCAAACTGTGTCCCTCCTGGTGCAGGGACCCCAGCTGGCCCATGTCTGTGCCCCTGTGTTCTAGTGAAGCACCTGGCACATGGTTCATACTCAACAAATACTTTTTGAAAGAATAACTGGAGGCATATAATGAATATTATTAGTTGGATCCATGATGAGTGAAACAGTTTGTAAGGTGTGAAGGCAGGGGTGGGCCAGCTCTAGGCAGATCCGGCCGCTGCCTGCTTTGTGCTGCTCACGGGCTCAGAACGGCTCCTGCAGGTGGACATTTACAGCCCCTCCAACGCTGGGAGCGGTGGCCCTGACCCTCGGTTAAGGGAGATGTCGCCCTCCCCAAAGAACTCTGCTCCTCCTCATTAGTAGGTCTGTGCTGTGTTCCATTGCTACTACTATCTTCTGAATTTTGTCAACAACAAATTTGAGGAAATTTGTGTGCTCTCTGGTTATGTAAGTGCCTACATAATGTCCACAGTGTTTTCTCTTGGCCTAAAAGTCCTTACTCTTCGTAAGTAACTAGAATAGTTACTTTTCGGCCTTTTACCAGCAAAGTTTGCAGGTCTCTGCTCAGAGTGCTGTTTAAATAGCAGTGTTACTTTAGTTTTGGTTGTTATATTATTGTTATGTCTAAGCGTCTGATAAAACATTACAAATACTCACCCTAAAAACTGTTAGTGTTATTGGCATGCATTACGATGGGGGCAATATTAAAAAATGTGAGATGTTCTGGGCATACTTGCCTGATTAAATGGGATGAAGTTGGTGAAGCCCTGGGAAGCAGGGGCTAAAAACGTGTTATTTTTTCTCTTGTTTCTAGACCTAAATTAGGGAAACGTGTCACTGGTTAGTTTGAGGGTAGGTGACTTAAGAAATACGTTGCACAATGTCTTGCTTTACTAGGTTACACTGGAGGGCAGGTAGTAGTGTTCAGGACAGATTGTATACAATTCAAGTTGGAGACAGAGTCTTTTTCACATTTGCAGGTCCCCAGATTCCTGACGGCAATGACCTGGACGGCGGGATACCTAATTATTCATAATGGCTTGGAAAAAGGCAAAGCTCAGTAGGAGCCATAGCAATACTTTGTACACATTAAAAAAAAAAGGCTATAGGTTTATTATACATGTGTGTGTGTATGTGTGTGTGTGTGTGTATTGCTACTAGTCTTGGATCTTTAAAGCCTTTAAAAATTTATATTCAGAGTGTGTTTCTGCCCCATTCTGTATTTTATTAAGAGGCAGCCATGACTAACCCTGAACAATGCCGTCGTTTTTCTCTGGCGCTAATGGCTGTGTGACAGGGTGAAAGCCCACATAGTACAGCATTTGACTTTTTTCTTCCACAAATGCTGCTGAGCTGGATCACTTAGAAATATTACAAAGTCTTCTGTACTGAAGGAAAAAGCTTTTGACTCCAAATTAAAAAAAAAAAAAAAAAGCATGTGCATTACATCCTGTGAAGCCTTAGAGACTTCTGGAAGCTGCTCGAAATCACACGTGTGCCTTTGTCTGTACATTGTTGTTTCTCTTATATTCCCAGTCTCTGCCCAAGCTGGAAGGCAGCCTCCAAAATATTTTAGAAATCTAAGAGCCAGTATTTTTATGTAGATGCTTCATATTTACCTTGCATTAAAATCTGGATTTGTAGCCCTGGCTGGTGTAGCTCAGTGGATTGAGCGCGGGCTGCGACCCAAAGTGTCACAGGTTTGATTCCCAGTCAGGGTACATGCCTGGGTTGCAGGCCATGACTCCCAGCAACCGCACATTGATGTTTCTCTCTCTCTCTTTCTCCTTCCCTTCCCTCTCTAAAAATAAATAAATAAAATTTAAAAAATGTAAAAAATCTGGATTTGTTAGGTTATTATTCTGGAGCCAATTGTATAGCCACTTAGTTCATGTTTAGTTTTGTTATGGAGGTGACGTTGGTTTATAACATTATATGTTTCACGTGTGTACCATCACAACTTGACATCTGCATGTGCTTCGGTGTGCTCCCCACCAAAGGCGTAGTGTCCACTGCACAGCTGACTGACCCCTCACCTGTTTTGTGTACAATACTTTGTACACATTAAAAAAAAAAAAGGCTATAGGCTTTTTGTCCCCTCTGGAAACCACGGACCTGTTGTCTGCCTCTGTGAGCTCTTGTTTGTTTTTGTTTTTAATATTCCACATATTAGTGAATTTGGCCTGTGGTGTTTGTCTTTTTCATCTGGACTTATTTCACTTAGCACAGTGTCCTCAAGGTCCATCCACGTTGTTGCAAATGGAAGGATTTCGCCTTTTTATCGCTGAGTCATATTCCATTGTGTGTGTGTATGTGTATGTATCACATCTTCTTCAGCTGTCGTTCCATTGGCAGATACTTACTTTGTTTCCATATCGTGGCTATTGTAAATAATGCTGCAGTGAGCACAGGTGTACGTATCTTTTCGAAGTAGTGGTACAGTCATTTTAATAGGAACATATTAGGCCTCAGAGGGGGCAACCACCTATTTACAAGGAAGAAAGTGAGGCCAGGGGAGAGATTATGAAATACATTCATGGTCACACAACTAGGTAGCGGCAAAGGCAAGAAGCAGGTGAGAACTCAATGCTAAAACTTCCTTGTTGAATTTTTTCCCTTTTGTAAATGTTCAGGGATGAAATTGTCCAGAAACTTGAGTGGGGAAAAATAATAGGAGTCCAAATTCTTATTATTGAAATTAGGTTACTAGGATTTAAATGACTTCCAATTCTGTAGAAACTTGAAACTAAGTCAGTGGTTTTAGGGAAAAAAAAGTAACAATGTACTTTGAAAGTGTGCTGAATCAATGTTTCTATAGCTAGGCTTTCCTGGGGGACTTTCCATCACAGTTCACAATGTTAGGCGATGATGTTAAAGTGCTAGACTGTAGGCACTCAACTGCAAAGCGAGATGGGGGACTATTTTGGCCCAGGAGCTTCTTGCGGTGTCTGGTCTCCTGGGCTTGGCAGGTGGGAGGGGCTTGGGCTCTTTGCAGGCCTGGTGCCTCTGGGTGCAGTATTTGCTGCTCAGGCACCGCGGCACACACTCTGGGGGACTTTGTGGGTGTGTGCAATGGATTGTTTTAGAAGAAAATCCCATGAGTCCATGCTTCTTTCTTCTTTTTATTAATGTGCTTTTTAAAAAGACAGTTGCCTGCATTTGCTTAAGGGCGAACTGGGAATAGCTGAGCAACTCCAGAAGGGCTCAAAAGCACATATGAAGGCAGCGATCCCTTCTGGCAGCTTGTTTATTTAACATTTAAGGCAACCCATCTCTTCCCCATTCTAGAAGGCCTCTCGAACCCTCCAAGAGCTGCAGTGCAGAATGCAACACGTACAAATATAGTGCTTGTCTGCTCAGGGGACTTGCTGCGTCTGCCAGTCCTTGATCCAGTCCCGAGTCATCAACGCCACAATCTTCGTTATATGCAGTTGTCTCTGTTTTGTTTTGTTTTTAACTTTTTGAAAAATTAATTAAGAGAGTTGAACTTCCTAAGGTTGGTCATTAAAGATAGTTCAGTGATTTCTTTTGGAATGCAAGACTTGCAGTGGGGGCAGCTCTCTCTGCAAAACAAGAAGCGTCACACAAGTAGTTATTAATACTGTATTTACTGCACTTATGAGGAGTTGCCAGTAGCATCATCATTTTCTGGAACACTGTGTTCTGACTCTCGTTGGTTCATCTGTGCTATCTTTCTAGCCAAAAGAAAGTGGAACGTTGTGAAAACACCAGGTGAGTTTGGTAGCCAGTTGGCTAGTTATTTCACATAACAAATTTACTTCTGCCTGATTAACTTAGTTGCTAATGGTGTATGGTTGTTCCTGGAAAAAGTTTACAGTGTAAAATATTTATTGAGAACCTCAGTGTGCAGGTTAACTTAGTTACAGAGTTCAAGGAGAGGCAGGTGGCAAATGCCAGTCGAGACTGGCCAGTCCCCCATAGTGCTTGGGGTTAGATGGGTGTCCAAGTCTGGGTGGTCAGGGCTAGGGCTGGCATCAGGGCACAGTTGCACGGGCTGGTATCAAAACTGGTGATCACAGACAGGTAAGAATTGAAGACCTAAATGAGAACAAGGAATCCCCATAGGAGAAAACAGCCCCAAGAAAAGCGTTGGATAGGGAGCTGACTCAGTCGGGCAAGCATCAGGTAAGGCATGGTCAAGTCCGAAGATGTGAGAGGAGACTGCATTAGTCATCGCCCACGGAGTCAAACAGAAAACCTTTAATGCAAGGACTTAGTTACAAAAGTCTTTGGAAGATCTGAAAGCCAAATAGGGGACGATGAGGTCACCCAGCGATTTACCAATAGCAGGAAACCACTAACACCTCTGAGGCTGATGGGAAAAAAGAGAAGGAGGGTGGGGTGTTGCTACCAGAGGCCAAGAGCTGAGTCTACAGAGAAGCTCCCAGAAGCAGCTGGGACCATCGGGGAAGGCCTGTCTGGTGGGAGTGGAACCCAGTGGAAGGCAAAGCCACTGCTGGAGGTACTGTCCAAAGCAGAGAGCGCAGAGGGAAGACATGCTCTGCCTTCTTTCTCCTCCCTTTCTTTCTTCCTGTCTCCCATCTAAACCTAGCTGGAGCCAGTTGGCAAGTGTGCCTGGAAAGGTAGTTTGCCTGGGGGGTGGGGGGTGGGACAGTGGGGAGAATGGCCGGGAGTGGATCAGATTGCACACAGGCAAACCCCCAGCACCGGGGCAAAAGTCTGGGGCCGGGTTGGGGGAGACTCACGTGTGCTGACACGAGGCCATAGGCTGATGGACCCCACCGGAGCACAGAGCAAGACTTTGCTGAGGGGTAAAGAGCCTGGAGCATTGGCCTCCCCTGGTTTTCCAAGGCTGGTGCCCGAGAGTCCTGCGTGTGTGGGGGGTGACTGCCCTCTGGCCCACTGGATGCTCAGGCACACCTGGGGGAGGTGGCATCCTTTCTAGGATGCAGGCACTCTGCTAGATTCCTGCCCCATGTGAGGCCTCAGCGGCCGGCCCCTGACCAGAACTCCCAGAAACCACCCTGTGAGTGGTCGAAACTCTCAGGATGAGTGACGGAGAGTTCCATGACCGTGAGTACTAATGTAAAGGAAAGTTCTGTAGAGAAAGGGTTCTTTCATGCCTTTCTGCCCTGGACAGCTACAGAAGCAGCACTTCTCTGAGTTAGTCGTATAAATTCTCAGCCGTGAATTAGGGCATCTGCTGGTCTCTGTCCCCTTTTAGTCACTCTATTTAGAAAGATTGTCATTTGTCATCATCCCTGCCATCATTTATGACCATCTCCATTGTCATCACTCCAGGCATTGAATCCGCTGTAAGTAGAACATTGTATTATCTGCGTGGTGGAGAAGGGGTGAGGTCAGCTGGATTCAGCTGTTTGTCACCATGGTAATTATCGTTTGTGGAGCCATTAATATATGCCAGGCGCTGTGCTTTGAGAATAGTTACGCAGGGGTTCTTGGTGTGACTCAGAATCACCTCCAGGGCTTGCTAACGTGCAGATAGCTCCTTCCACTTGTGGCCTCCCGCTCCGTGTCTGGTGCAGCAGGTGTGGAGGGGGGCCTGACGGTTTGCACTTCTCAGCAGTTTCTGGTTGTCCTGCTGCTGCTGGCCCGGGGCCCCACCTCGGGAACCTCTGCGCTGGTGGCTTGGCTCTTCGCGGAGGCAGGTATTCTCATCTCCATCCTGCAGCCGAGGAACTGAGGCCTAACGAGGTCGCCGGACTAGTTAGAGGCAGATGGCCGAGAGGCAGCGGTGGGAGGTCATTGGCGGGTCAGCTGTTGGTGTCCTCCCCAGCCTGACAGTCTTGGCCAGGCCCGGACCATCCCTTAGGGCCTTGGCTCCGCAGGTCCCATGGCTGCCATTCTCAGTGGGCCAGAACCTGCGGAATTTGTGTTTGGTTTTACAAATTTCTTTCTTAAATTTTATTCTCTGGCGAAAGTAAATTGGTGGGTTCCTTTTTTTTTTTAATGGGGTCTTGTTTATATTGGTTTGAGGATCTTCCCCTTTTGGCACAAATGCTTGTGCTGGCCGAGGCTAGTGTGTTGTCTGAGGCAGCGAAGCCCCACTCTGGGCGTTCAGGGAGGGAGCCTCCGCAGGACCAGCTGGCCGCTGTGCCAGGACTCCCCGGGGGTTTGGTGGGGCACCTGGGCCCCGCCCCCTGCACTGTGGGGCATTTGCCACCATGCTCAGACCTCCCCTTCTGCCCCAGTGCCTGGCCTGTTGCCTGCGTTTTGTTTCGCAGTAAACCAAGGATGTGTCAAATAAAATCGGCCTCCCACGTGGATGGACGTGCGGCCTTCCCCAGGGACAGCTGCAGAGTCGTGGGCCCCCGAGTCCTGCTCCCTGACACTGCGCCAGCACCCTCGCCTCCTTTCCTGAGTCCCCCGTCGCACCAGACAGCCCGCAGGAAGACCCAGGGCTGATAAAAAGGGTGCGGTAGTATGCATAACACGCCACCCCCTTCCCTTCTGGGTTTCAGTCGCATATTAATTATTAATCCAGAGTGTCTTTATTTTTTCATCTGCACACTGCAAATGTGAACTCCAGCCATGTATTTTTAAACAGCGCTCTTCTGATCAAGCAAATTTGAATATCTCATGTCGGTTATTACAAGTGGGTTTTGCTTGTAAAGGAAAAAGCTGTTTTACATATGGTTTCTATTTTTTCATCGTGGTAAACTGTAGCCAGATCCTGAGTTAGGAGAAATGTGAGCCGTTTGCTATTGAGTAGTTCTCTCGATCACACTCACAGTGGCTCCCATCACATCTCCTTTGCAGAAATAGCGAGTTCAGACCCCAAGTAGACTGATCTGTGTTCTGGGCCCCGGAGTAGGTTAGAACAATCGATGCATTCATAATAATATAGATAATCTGGAGAACAGAAATGTGAAAACAGCGTTACTTGGCTATAGATGCGGTTGATGCTGCCACGTGGAGAGAAAAGATGTAAAATCGTATTTTCTGTTAGTTTACAAATTGGTTCCAAAAGTACTCATATATTAGTTACCCAACCAATATTAGGGAATCTATTAGAAAATAACCACTTGTGACCCTTTTTTGAAACACAGTTTTCAGGCTCTGGTAAATTTGTACCTGTAGGACTCTAAAGAATAGTTTTGTATTTTAATGGATTTAAAATAATAGGAAATTCTCACCATATTCCTCCTAGAATTGTTACGTAGAAGCCAGAGTCTTCCACAGTCGTGCACACCTGTTGTTTACTGCTGCACAGCAGACCTTCCCCGCGGTGGCTCGAAACAGGAGCCGTCATGTACTGAATCCACAAATGGGAAGTCTGGGCAGAGCTCTGCAGGGAAGGCTTGCACGTTCTGCACGTTCTCAGAGCGGCTCAGCAGAAGGATGGAAGGGTCAGGGGGATGGGAGGGCGGGGGGAGGGGATAGAGAGTCCTCTTCCCACGTGGCCACTCCCATGGCTGGGGAGTTGGCTCTAGCTGTAGACTGGGAGCTCAACTGGGGCCGGGGGCCTTGGTTCCTCTTCATGTAAGACACCCCATGATGCGCCTGTGCTGCCTCAGACCGCGGCAGCTGGGCCCTAAGAGTGATTGTCCCAAGAGAAGCAAGTGGCGAGCTGTGATGTGGTCTTCATGAGAGCCTGGGAAGTCTCATGGCATTACTTCTGCTGGGCTCTGTTGGTGGGCCAGTGCTGAAGGGCTAGGGACTGCAGACTCTGCATGCTGATGAGGGAACTGCCACAGAATTTGACCTGCTTTAGAACTGCCGCACCCTGATAGGAGCCTCTGATGAACCTTTAACAGTGGCTTCTAAGTGAAAGGCTCGGTCACTTGTTGACAGGGTGAGGCTGCGCGGCTCTCCATAAATCACGTGGCCCGTTGGAGTCTGTCTCACCCCCTCCGCTGGGTGTGTGCTGATTGGAGCCGTGTCCCTGAGGTCTGCAGAGCAGTGGGCTGGATGCGCGAGCCTGGTGAGGGCAGTTCTGTTGGGATGGCAGGGCAGGCATCAGGCGGCAGGGCGGGCGTCAGGCTGCAGGGCCACCAGGAAAGGTTTAATGATGATGATGATGATGAGGTGGGGACTGCAGGTACGGACCGTGCTTTCAAAACGCTTGGCGGAGGCTCGAAGAGCGAAAGGGCAGTAACAAGAGGGTGGCACCCAGCCAGCCAGCAAGCATTTTCTTTTTTCTTCTTCTTCAAGGATGGGAGAGTTCATAGGGTGAAGTAAAGGAGCCAATACAAAATGCAAGGCGGTGTTTTCCCCATTCACCTGTGTGATTTAATTTTTCGCCTAGATTTTCTTAAGTGCAGGGAGCATGGCCCAGTTTTGTACATGATGGGCCCATTAAAAATGTGCTGCAGAACAAAGGAATTCCACCTGTAGAAGAGCATGGTGCTTGGGGGGTGCTCACCACCTGTGCTAGCCTCCCTCCTTCCCTTCCAGGGTGTGGCCCTTCGCCTGTCATTTTGTTTCACAAGAGACCACAAAGATTTTAAATAAAAGTCTCCCACACTGATGGATGCGGTGGCCACCCCCAGTGACCTTCACTGGAATTCATAATGAGTTCTTCTTTTACTCTGACCTCAAACCTCAACAAGAAACTATCTATTTTCCCAAATTATTCATTGAAGTAAAACGACCCATAGGTAGGCCCATGGCTTGGGGGCTCCAAGAAGCCCCCAGGGACCAAATCAGTATCTGTCAGAGCATCATTTTCTCTTAGGGTGTCAACTGCTTATCTATAAAATGGAGTGTGAACACCTGCTTCAGAGGGATGTTGTGAGTGAGGAGAGATGGATCACTTTTGTACAAGCACTTTCCAAATGGTCACAATTGTGATCTGCAGAGCCTGTGCTAATGTCAGGAACTGATGATTTGTATTCCTGGAGGCCGCTGGGGATGTTTACATTTCATTAGGAATCTGACTTTTTCTCTGAGGGTCAGAGAGCGTCTGCTTCAGTCAGTTTTCCATTTTTCGACTTCTATAAGAAATTGGCAGGGAAATGTCAGCAACTGAAAAGTTGCAGCGTTTTTTTGCTTCATGATCTACAGTTGTAATGGACATAGTAATACCAGTACTCTCCATGTGTAGTCTTTCTCTCTCTTCTCTAAGGAGCGAACACCACCGACTGGAGTAAACAGTGGGAGAAGGGTGCTCCATAGGTGGAACTGTGTCTTTAGAAGCCAGATTTTCTCTGACACATGAGAATTGGCCGAAGACATTTCCAAAGTCACTCCTATTAGCGTGGTAATGGTCCGAAGCACACACCATGTAGAGAGTAATGCAACCCAGTTTATAATTTGTGCTAATTAACTGCTAGATAAAAAGAATTTCAGCTTTCGTTAATTTCATTTCCAGTAACTTGCACATCTGTACAGCACAAGACACCAGATTATTGTTGCAATGCGCACATGTGTGACGGTTTTCAGTAAGGCACCTCTTTCAGATCAACTACAGCCTTTCCAAACCAACACTTCTAATGGGGACCAAGGGTGAGACGTGAGTTGTGCATTTATTTCTTAAGTGTTTCTGCTCAGCAGAGGAAGAGTGTGGGTTGAAGCGATCACAGGTAGAGGCTGATACTGGAATGTTTGGTGCTGAGCTCAGGGGCGGTCTGAGGCCCCTGGGATGTCTGCTTCCTTACGGTGGAGTGAAAGTCACAAGTGCAGTCCTACTGTGCACACCGCTGCAGTTCTTCACCAACAGAGGCCCTTAAATAGCGGAGAGCTTTGGAAAAACCTGGCTTTGGCCTTTGCATCTCCTAGTGTGTGTGCCTCTGTGTTCTATAAGATTTTGTCCCTGGCAGGAATTTCTGTGTCAGGCATGAGAGGTAGACCTATGCAGCCAAGTTGGAAATGGAGTCAGTGAAGGGAGAGACGTGACCAACCGTCAGCCCTGTCTCTAGTCCCGCCACCACAGTGACCCCTGTGGTTTACCTAGGGTGTTGTGGCCTGATGCGGTCCCTCTCTGCAATTGCCATGTCCCCAGTGTCCTCACCCAGGCCAGCTTGTCCTTTCTGTGCTAACTAGGGGTGAGGGGGAGGTGGTTAACAGCCCCCGTCTGCAGAGGATCCTGAGCTCCGTGTGTCCCATGTTTCCGTGGGAACCGAGCATTCAGAAGAGTGCATGTTTGTTTGGGCTTTTGCCATCACATCCATGTTGGGGACGCCCCATCTGTGTGTGGTCTTGGTGACAGGCAGGCATTCACCCTGGCTGATCACAGGCATGCCTCCCAGCATAGCCAACTGGACACTCTTTCCCCTGGAACTTTGAAGCTTTTAAAAAAATTTAGATTTTATTTATTTATTTTTATAGAGGGGGAAGGGAGGGACAAAGAGAGGAAGAGAAACATCAACTGAGGGAGAAGACATTCTACACATCCCAGCTGGGGACCGAACCTGTAACCCAGGCATGTGCCCTGATCAGGAATTGAACTGGTGACCTTTCACTTTGTGGGGACAACACCCAACCCACTGAGCCACCGGTCAGGGTAGGAACCTCAGCCCTGGAGCAAGCAGTTCACAAAGGAAAGATGAGTGGATCTGCCTATGGCCGTGGTGGCGGCATTCCCTTGGGCTGCCTCAATGCCCCGTGGGTCCCTCCTGTGGATAAAGCAAGAGTGAGCTTTTGTTAGTCTGATATTTTCTCTTAAATTGGCAAGTGTTAGATTTAGCCCTGTTATCAAGCCCTAACTGACATGGAGACCCCCTTCCCTGGGTGGCCTCCAGGGTGCCATTGGTTTCACACTCTCTTTTTTGCCCTTCATTTCTGGGGCATTCTTGTGGGTCTTCTCCTGCCCTGGGTGGAGCATGGAACAGCGCTGATGGTCCCATCCTCCGTTAGTCCAGGTAGGTTTACCTGAGGAGGAGAACTGGGGTCCTCTTGCCTTTGTTGTGCATGGCTAACCGGTGTCATCACTGTGGTCTCTACCTTTGTGGGACACTTTGCTTGAGCATGTATGCACCTGATCCTTTTGATGTCTGCATACAGGTAGATACTACTATCCGAGTAGTATGGGTGATCCAACAGCTTCAGTGGAGCTGAGTGATTGGGTTGTAGAGCTGTTAACTGGCAGAAATAGGGCTTGAGTCGTGACATATCTCTCGGATACATCAGAGCCTTGTCACGAAACATCCTTCATTGAAAGATCACACCTATCAGACTGAGAAATCTCAGCTACTGAGAATTGCGGATGAGGAACATTTGAGTAAGAAGAGTTACCAGCTGGTGTCATCACCACAAACAGTCTTATTCTAAGTTCCCCAGGGGTGTGTGGTTCGTGTTAGGTCCCATTGCCTGGGCAGGTGAGGGGCTGGTAGGCTGAACACCTTCTCTCTCTCTCTTCTCCACTTGAGACAACACTGGGCTCTGCAACAGTGATGGTCAAGGGCTCTAGTCCCAACCCATCGGCAGCTCCTTCAGTCCCCACGGGACAGCCTGATGGGTCAGCTCCCAAGTCTGGGCAGTTTACATTGAAGTGCTCTTTTTATAGAGCTATTTGACACTAAGAACTAGTTCATACTAATTAGGATCATCCCCAAATTACTTTTCCCCCTTTTTTCTCAAATAATATGCTTATTGCAGATAGATTAGGAAATACAATAAACAAAAAAGTAAAGGAAAATTAGAAAATACAAATAAACAAAAGAAAATAAAGAAAAAGTCTCGACTTCCGGCAAGATGGAGGCATAAGTGGATGCACTGTACCTCCATGCACAACCAAGATTAGAACAACAACAATTTAGAGCTAGAATAACACCCAGAACTGATAGAGAATTTATCTGAATGGAAGTCAGACAGCCAAGAAGTTGAAGTAGACCCGTTCATCCAGACTGGTAGGAGGGGCTGAGAGGAGGAGCGGGCATGGGTCGTGGAGTGGGGAGATCTGGGAGAACTGGGCGCTTAAGGCAACCGGGAGTGCGCAAGGCTTCCGGGACGCAGCGGTGGACCCTGAGTACGTAAGCGGCGGCTGGCGGACCCAGTGAGGCGGCATTGTGGACCAGGGCAGAGCATGCAGCCCAGGATCCCAGGGAAGGGACTGAGATCCCAAGAGAACGGACCTACCACCATGGTCCCTCCCGCCCCCGCCCCCGCCCCCACGTGTAGCATCACAGTCTAGCGACTGGGGTGCCCAGCCCAGGTGAACACCTAAGGCTCCGCCCCTCACCGTAACAAGAGCGACCAGACCGAAAAAAAAAAGGAGAGAGAGAGAGACATGTCTCCAACAGAAGAACAACTCAGTCCCCCAGGACTCATCCTTTTGAGCGACCAAGAAATAGCCAATCTATCAGATGCACAGTTCAAAACACTGGTGATCAGGAAGCTCATGGAATTGGTTGTTTTGGGCGCAAATTACATGAAAAAATGCAGGTTACCATAAAAGAGATGAAGGAAGATGCATGGAGAACCAATAGTGAAGGGAAGGAAACTGGGACTCAAAACAATAGAGTGGACTAGAAGGATGAAAAAAACAACCAAGCAGGAAAGAATGAAGAAATAAGAATTCAAAAAAATGAGGAGAAGCTTAGGAACCTCCAGGACATCTTTAAACGTTCCAACATCCGAATTATAGGGGTACCAGAAGGGGAAGAGGAAAAGCAACAGATTGAGCACGTATTTGAACAAATAATAAAGGAGAACTTCCCCACTCTGGCAAAGGAAATAGACTTCCAAGAAATCCAGGAAGCTCAGAGAGCCCCAAAGAAATTGGACCCAAGAAGAAACACACCAAGGCACATCATAATTACATTAGCCAAGGTAAAAACGAAGGAGAGAATCCTAGAAGCAGCAAGAGATAAGGGGACAGTCACCTACAAAGGAGTTCCCATCAGACTGTCAGCTGATTTCTCAAAAAAGACCTTATAGGCAAAAAGGGGCTGGAAAGAAATATTCCAAGTCATGAAAGGCAAGGACCTACATCCCAGATTGCTCTATCCAGCAAAGCTCTCATTTAGAATGGAAGGGCAGATAAAGTGCTTCTCAGATAAGGTCAAGTTAAGGGAGTTCATCATCACCAAGCCCTTATTTTATGAAATGTTAAAGGGACTTATCTAAGAAAAGAAGATAAAGAAAAAACATGTATGGTAAAAGGACAGCAAACTCACAATTATTAACAACCACACCTAAAGCAAAACCAAAAGAAACTAAGCAAACAACTAGAATAGGAACAGAACCACAGAAATGGAGATCACATGGAGGGTTAGCAGCAGGGGGGTGGGAGGAGGAGAGAGGGGGAAAAGGTACAGAAAATAAGTAGCATAGAATGTAAGTTGAAAATAGATAGGGGGAGGGTAAGAATAGTATGGGAAATGTAGAAGCTAAAGAATTTATAAGTATGACACATGGACATGACTAAAGGGGGGAAAATGTGGGTGGGAGAGGGTGTACAGGGTGGAGGGGAGTGAAGGGGGGAAATGGGACAACTGTAATAGCATAATCAATAAAATATATTAAAAAAAAGAAAAAGTCTCATCTTGCCACCTGGAAATAACCACTTTAAACATACATTTTCCAGACCTTCTTTCTGTTTAAATTTTTACTACCGTGTACTAGGTATAGTTCTTAGCATTTTTCAAACCTAATCTCATCAAGTGCTTCCCAATTTGCAAGATATTATAATCCTTATTTTGTAGAAAAGGGAACTTTGGCTTAAAGGGGCCTATCTAATTTCAAAGGTTGTGCTTTTACATAAATGTATGTGTACCTTTAAAACATGTACACTATAATGTATGTGTACAGTGTACATTATAATGTATATGTCCATTACAGATGTGTGGTTGTGAGATGAGTGCTTACTGAGCACCGTCTCCAAAGCTTGCTCGGGCCGCAGCTGGCCCGTGCTGCGAGGATCGAGGAACACTCTCGTGTGCTGGGCCGCAGCGGGAGTGCATGAGCCGGATGGGCCCCGGTTTTGTGGGGCCTGATGCTTAGGCAATTTTGGTTTTCTTTTTAAGAAAAAAACATACCATTTCGAGTTACAGAATTAGATACAAACGTGCCTGTTTACAATGAGAAAAGCAATCACAAGAAGTCACTGATGCTTTAGAGAGTCAAGCCCCCTTTTTCCTTGTGAGCTCCCCTCCGGCAGCTGACCAGAAAAGCTAACCTGGTAAGGCTTCCTGATGGGAACCTGGCCTTTCCTCCTGCCCAGGGCACTCTGCCCTCCCAGGGCTGGTGTCAGGAAGGGGCCTTGCTGCCGGAGCCTCATTGTCTTCCCAGGCTGAACAGGAGACAGGGCGCCAGGGAGGCCGGGGCCCCAGGGCTGTGGCAAGGGGAGGAGAGCTCATGGGGGCTGCTGAGCGTCCCCACGCAGGAGTGACACGGAATTCTTGTCTTGTTTCAAGATGCTATAAATATTTGCTGGCATTTCCTTCTCACAGTTTTATGGTTCCATGTCTTGTCTTTGTTAGATCTTATTTATTATTAGTATTTCCCCCCAAATCTTAACCAGTTGCTTCAATACTATTTGTTTGCAATTTTTTTCATGTTCTGTTCTAGGTAGTTGCTTTTATTTTTCATGTAAAAGGGATCTTACATCCTCCCCTAGACTCTTTTCTGACTGGATGCTGTTGGTATGTATACGGGCCTTAAAAAAAAGAATTTGACATACTACCAAATTCTTAGTAATTCTAATGGTTTTTTAATTGTCAGGCCTTTTTATCTTGTTTCTACTTTCTGAAACCCATTTTTGAAGTGGGCTCTGATCTAAATGCTAAATGCTAAATGCTAAAATGACAGGCCCCTCGGCTGTGGGAGGCGGCCAGGGCACGTGGACCTCATCTTTGTGACCTGATCGCCAGGATTACCGGTTGGAATGACTGTGATCAACCAAAGTAGGGTCAAGGTCGGGATGCACAGAGCGGGCAGAATGTATCACAAGTCACTGCAGGCCCGACCAAGTGTGGATCGCAGGGCACAGAGTGAACTGCAGCACAGTCCAGTCACACATCCTGAGCTGACGTGGGCTCGGTTTCGGTCCTGCGGCAGAATACGGCTGTTTGTTAGTTTCTCCATCCGTCCTGTCTCTCCCAGCATGTCCGTTCCCCCAGGGTTGTTTAATGGGATGCTGTGCTCCGGACGAACTCCGCCCACCTGCTCCTCACTGAATAAAGGGCTGCAGTGCACGGATCCAGGTGGCAATGAGCACAGATTTTAGGGATTTCCTAAACATTTGAGTGTTGCTGGGTGTCCATACTGGTGGGGCTCCCGCTGCAGCATCCTGCCTTCAGACGCCCCAAGGGGCTGTGTTACTCCTTCTCTGTGCCTGTCGGACAGGCTGCTTGCGCCCAGGCCTCCGGCGTGGGCAGGCAGGCCTGTCCCAGATCAGCAGCTTCGCTCAGGCTGTGCTGTGTCACGGCCCCAGCTCGCATGGAGGTGAGCAACCTGAGACCTGTATCATCTGTGACTTACTTGTGGTTTAGGTGGATTTTTCTTGAACATTGTTTCACCCGGAAACACCATAATCTGTGGGCTTTACACCCCTGTGTGGTTGCTGAGTGCTGTTCTGCAGGAGAACCAGCAGGGGGGAGGCTGCAAGTCCCAGGGGTGTGGCAGTGACTGGGGTCGACTGGGGTCACCTTCAACCTTACGGGTGTGGTGTGTGGCAAAGGGAAGTGTCCCCAGTGGGGAAGGGGGGGGGCGTAGAAATCTGGGGAACCTTCTGTTTGGGGAATGCTGGGAGCCATTTTATTTCTAATTAAGAAGAGGCCTAGGAAGGGAAGTTAGCTTGCCAGCTCATTAGCAGACTTGCTGTGCAGACCTCCCCGCACATGGCCCGGTGGCCAAACGCAGGCAGAGGAAAGACATCCCGCCCCTAACAGGTGCTGGGCCTGGGGCGGGAACATACATGGAGGCTTCCACACCATGTTTCTAAATAAATACTTCATTAAAAACTTTGTTTCAATTACAGTTTACATTCAGTATTATTCTGTATTAGTTTCAGAGGTACAGCGTAGTGGCTATTTCAAGTGCCCACTCGGCCCCATGACTACCCTCTGACTACCAGTTAGTGCCTCTCAGTGCCTTCACCCTTCCCACCCATCCCCCAGCCCTCCTCCCCTCTGTAGACCATCCGTCTGTTTTCTGCACCTGTGAGTCTGTTTCTATTTTGTCTGTTTTGTTTATTGTGTTCTTTAGATCCCACATATAGTAAAATCATACGGTATTTGTCCTTCTCTGCCTGGCTTATTTCACTTAGCATAATACCCCCCAAAACTAAATAAGTATTTCAAAGTTGTAAGTCAACCTTTGCATAAACCCAGTTCTATCCTCCTGTCTTAATAAATACACCTTCCTGTCATCCTTGATGGCCAGAGTCAAATCCCCAGACTCCTCAGGTTCTTGTCTAGAATCTCCCTGTGGTACGAATAGGCATCCCTGGCCCCAGGTCCCACGTTTGGCCGCACCCTCTGCAAACAGTCTCCCTTGTACAAACTGGAGGTGTGTTCCACCTTTGAGAGGCTGAACCAGGCAGGTGCTGGAACAGGCCCCACGGACCTGTGGTGTGGTCTGGGTAGGTGCATCCCAGGGGTCTGTGAGCTCCTGGCCCCTGGGCACGTGTGGCTGGAGGAGGTGTGTGCAGGGACCTCTAAGCATGGTGTCCAGCACACAGGCTGAGTCTCTTGCCCAGCCTAAGATCGGTTGGGTGGGGGATAGAGATGGGAGGAGTGGGCAGGGTGGACAGGAGCTTGAAACCCATCCAGGGCAGGTGAGGTGCTGTGAGGGGTGCGATTGGGCACCCCAGGCACAGGGGCAACAGGAAGTGCCAAATTGTGTTCTTAGAAATGCCCTTTTAACTTCTAGATTGTGGGTGATTCGTGCACAGAATCACCATGCCCAGTGGATGTGTCCTGCCCCGCCTCCGACCCTTCTCCTTCCCAGTGCCCAGTGTTTCTGTAGAGTGTGGCTGTGGTGTTCGGGGAAACAGGTCTGCTGTGGTGAAAGGAGCCGCTAGTGGGGTGGGGGACGGGGGGGGGGCGGGGGAGCAAATGGCATCTCTCTCTGCTCCCCTCTGCTTGCTCTGCTCTTACAGGTCTGCTGGGCTGGTCCTCATTCTTTGCCTCAGCTCCCCACCGCCACCCGATATCTGTCTTTCCACTTCATTTCTGTTCTCATTCTCACTTCTTTCTTTTTGTCTGAGAATCTCTTTCCTCCTGATGGTGGTGGCTTGGCAGGGGTAGCGGGGGCTTTATAGGGAGGGGAGACATGCTTCTCTTGCATCCTAGTTGGCTGGGATATCATTGTCATTGTGCCGTGTTCAGGTGTTTTACAAATTAAATAAGGTTTTGTGGGCTGACATGGAAACGCAAGTATCCCTAATAACATTATTTCTATGGAGAAGTACCTTCCAGGTTTCACATAACTGATTTGCAAATGAACTTTCAGAACAAAACGTGCTTGTCAGTGTGGCTGTTATTTTTAGAAGTTTGGATGTGAAAAGTGTTCTGTGTACATCAGTAAATGAATTTAATTAAGCCTAAACTGCTGTGTGGGGCCCCTTCCATTTCTGAAGTGTCAACGATTTTTGTCCATCTCCCTTGTTTCAGTGGGTGAGGAAGCTGCTTTCAGGCAATGCGGGGTGATTTATATAAAAGGAAACACAAAGCTCTGTCTGGAGCCAGGCACTGATCCCACCCTGCTGCTGTCTTCTGTTCCTATCAGGATATAAGCGTGCCTTTTGCTTATCAGAAGATCTGGACCCAGAGTCTGTTTGGAGGCAGGGAGCTCAGGGAGGGTGTGCAGGGGCCTGTGATGGCCTGGGACCACAGCGGGTGCTGCCGGAGCCCACCTGTGTGCACAGGAACCTCAGTCCCCCTAGAGCTCGTTAGATTTCATGCACATGGTCATGCTAGAGTGAGACCATGTTTGAAGAGAAGAAGCAAGAATCGTAGCTTTTTAGAGTTTAAAGATGGCCACGGGGCCATTCGATCAACATTCTCAAACAGTGTCCTCCTCCCTATTTTAAGGTGAGATTGGTTTGTACGTGGAGTGCGTTGTTGGAAATGTTTTTACGGCTTTGCAGCAGTCTTGAACTGCCTTAATCTTTCAGAGTTCTGGTACCTACAATAACAACTACCGTTTTTTCAGGACTGGATGAAATTTATTTTCTGTGGTACTGATTGCATAACATCCATGAGGCTGTTGGCCATCTATAATATATAATATCTTCATATTCTGAAGAGCTCTCTTTCATGGATCAAGAGGTATAGAATTTCTCCTTTAAAAAATGTTTTTAAGATTTTTGATTCATTACATTCCAGGAATTCCTTTTTATTCCTCTCAGCTACCTTGAAGTCCTTTCAGTCATGGCTTTTTTCCTTGACCTTTCCATGTGCGCCTTTAGTCTTGGATCTTGTTTTCTTAATAAGCTGGGGACCCAGGAATATTCCTTAAGCTTATTTACCTTCTCTGTTGGGTGCCTGATTTGCACACATGTTGAACATCATTAGTGATTGCTCTGCTATGAGGACGACCTAAGACAAGACTCCTAAAGTTGAGCTGCCCTTTTCTGTGGCTTCTCCTAGAATGGTTTTTGCATATCACTGGTTATCTGATGAATAACCAGTGCCAGTCTGGAGTTTCCCTATCCCTTTTCTGACCTTCTTCTGTTGGCTAGGTTTCACTATTTCACACTGATTCTCACCATCTGATCTCAGGCCCCAAAGCAAATATATAGAGACCTTTTTCTACCTCCTGCCCATCCCTTTGCCCCTGATTGCTGGGTTTTTAGGTTAAAGTGATTGTCTAACATTTGGGACTAGTCCCAGAGCAAATGACTTGGGCAATGTGTTTTTATTGTAGCCGAGCAGCATTTAGTGGGGTGTGATGTTTTTCAGACAGCTTGAAAATTCCAGTCATCTGTACCGTAACATTTCCCACAGAGGAATCCTCCCTGCTTCCACGCTGAATTCTGCACAGCACGTTCCCCATCCACATATTCTCACGCTTCAGGATGACTTCTCACACCTTCTCTCCTCGAGTCTCCAACATCTCCTAGTCCTTCCTTACTATCATCTGGTGAGTTTGCCTTTTGTTTCACTGATGAAGTGAAAACACGTTGAAGACGGTGACTATATCCTTTCAGTGCAGAAACTACGTCCCATCGATACTTCTGGACTCTGGTTTTTGCCCTGCTAAACCATTGTATTCAGCCAGGCCCTGTCCACGGTCTGTGCTGCTTCTTGCTCTGGATTCTGTCTCCTCTCACCACTCAAGGGTGGCCTTTAAAGTTCATCTTTTTCTTCCTGCATCATTGACTTTTCCTCTTTCCTGGGTCAGTAATATCAGTGTCCAGCAACACCTTCTGTCTTAAAAAATGTGCTCTTGAACTCCCCAGGCTGTAGCTACCACTCCTTTCTCCTCCCCTTTACTGTAAACCTTTCAAAAGAACATCTACACTCCTCCCTCCCTCCATTCCTTCCTTCCTTCTTAATTAGTTTGGCTTTCATTCCCGCCCCTTTGCCAAACAGTTCTCACCAAGATCACCAATAACTTTTACCATCGTCAAATCCAATGGTTGGTTCTCAATCCTTTTTCATACTTGGTTCCTCAGCAGCATTTGACAGAATCCTCTCCTCTTCTTGATTTTCTTCCCTGACTCCAGGACCCAGCTTCTCAGTTCTTGTTCTTTCTCTTTATTCCTGTCGCTGTTGGTGGTTTCTCTTCCTCTTGCCAGCATCTCGCACTGGACACCCCAGGCTCAGCCGTCGACTCTCTTCTTTTCTCTCTTCACTCACTCGACAGATGTTCTTGTCTAGTTTCATGACTTTATTTCTCCAGATATTTTTGGTCTTAATTTCAGTATTTGCTCCTTTTTATACAACAACGATGTCTATTAGATCTTTAAGATTGTTCCAGTTTCCCGAGGCGGTGTGTTTTATATGACTCTCTTATATTCTTCTTTCTTTTCTTCCTATGTGGTAATGTCTATTGATTCAAGTTTACTGAGTTTTCCTCTTTCATCTCCATTCTGCTTTTGCAAGGGCCCCATGAGTTTTTGATTATAGGTATTCTAGTTTTCAGTTCTATAATTTCCATTTGGTGCTTATTTATAGTTTGTTTCCCTGCTGGGAGCACCCAGTTTTCCATCGATTTTAAGAGTACTTACCTCACGGAACGTAACTATAATAGCTGCTTTAAAGCCTTCGCTTGAACATTCTGTCATCTTAGTCATGTTGAGTTGGCATCTATTGATTATCTTTTCCCTTGAGAGCTGTTCACATTTCCCTGGTTCTTTCCACATTGAGTAATTTTGCATAGTCCTGAATGTTATGTTGTGTAAACTCTGGGTCCTTTTGTAATCCTGGAGAATATTGGTGTTTTATGTTTTAGCAGTCCACATGGCTCAGGATAGATCCCGCTCTGTCTCACCCTCTCTGAGTGGAGGTGTTAACACAGTGGAGTTTTCCAAAGGCTCTGCTTTCTGTTCTAGGTCTGTCCTGACACGTGCAACCCAGGGGTGAACTTGAGACTTGGCTGGGTTCACAGACAGAAGTAGAGGATCCCCTTCTCTAGCTTTCTCTTCTCCGTGGTTCACTCACACTTTTTGATTCACAGGAGAGAGAGAGAAATGGGTTTTCTTCCAGAGATATGTCTGACTGTGCAGTTCTGTGAGTGGCGGCCTACCCCTGGAGAGAAGCCAAGAGAGGGAGTGAGCGAGGGAGAGGGAGAGGAGAATTAACCATTTGCAGGTCACTTTTCCAACTTTTGCCTCCTTTCTACACTCTACTTTCCCCCCATGTTTTATTGTCATAAAATATACATAACGTAAAATTTACCATCTTAACTATTTTAAGTATATAATTCAGTAGTACTACATGCATTAGTAATGCTGTGGGGCCATCACCACCATCCATCTCCATCGCTCTTTTCATCTTGCAAAATCGAAATCTCTTTATCTGACAAAACTGGAACTCTGTACCCATTAGACGATGACTCCTCATTTCCCCCAGTCCCTGGAAACCCCCGCTCTACTTTCTGCCTCTGTGGTTTTAACCACTCCAAGTGTCTCATATAAGTGAAATCATACAGTAGCTGTCTTTTTTAGTGACTGGCTTATTTTGCTTAGGGTAATGTTTTCAAGGTTCATTCATGCTCTCCTATATATCAGAATAGACTTCCTTTTTTAGGCTAAATAATATTTCATCACATGTATATACCACATTTTGTTGATCTGTTCCGCTATCTATGGACACTTGGGTTGCTTCTGCATTTTAGGCACTGAGGATAATGCTGCTATGAACACAGGCGTACAAATACCTCCTCGAGACCCTGATTTCAGTTCTTTTATGTTTATGTTCATAAATGGAAATGCTGGATCATGTGGGAATTCGATTGTATTTTAGTTTTCTGAGAAACCAACACACTATTTTCCAGACACACCTTTTTATGTTCCACTAACAGTGTACAAGGGTTTCAATTTCTCCACATCCTCACCAACATTTGTTATTTTCTGGGTTTTTTTTTTGATAGCAGCCATCCTAACAGATGTGAGGTGGTATCTCATTATAGTTTTGATTTGTATTTCCCTAATGATCCGTGATGTTGAGCATCTTTTCATGAGCTTATTTGCCGTTGTACGTCTAGCCTCGAGAAGTATCTATTCAAGTTTTTAGCCCATTTTTGGACCAGGTTTTCATTGCTGTTGTTATTGTTGAGTTTTAGGAGTTTTCTGTATATTCTAGATACTAATTCCTGATCAGGTATATGATTTGCAAATATTCCCTCCTCTTCTGTGGGTGCCTTCTACCGCTGTTGACATCGGCCTTTGGTGCACCAAGTGTTCATTGTTCATGAAGTCCAGTTTCTCTATATTTCTTTTGTTGCCTGTACCTTTGGTATCCTATCTGAGAAGTCATTGCCATACCCAAGATCACAAAGCTTTGTCCTATGTTTTCTAAGAATTTTATAGTTTTAGGTCTTTGATACATTTTTGAGTTAATTTTTGTGCAGGGTGTTAGGTAAGAGTGCAACTTCATCCTCCTGCACGTGACCATCCCGTTTTCCCCACACCATCTGTTGAGAAGACTGCCCTTTCCCCACGCCGTTGAACGGTCTTGGCACTCTTGTCAAAAATCACTCGACTGTATATGTGAGGGTGTGTTCCTGAGCTCTTTATTTTATTCCATTTATTCATGTATCTGTCCTTATGCTGGTACATACTGTTTTAACTACTGTAGGCACAGTCTGCCTGCTTTTGTTTCCTTTTCATGGTTCTCAGCTTTTTGTCGTTTTCCCAGATTTTCCAGTTGCAGTCAGAGGGAGGATGATTATCATAGGCATTCACCAGTAAGATAGTTCTATGATTTGAAATGTCTTATTGGCAACACCCAGATTCCTATCTCTTGCCTGTACCTCTCACCTAAACTCAACTTCTTCACATAGTTTGCTGAGGTTAGCATCCTCACCCTCTCTATTTTCAGCATCTGTGAAGCACAGCCAGATTGGTTGTGAAGATACGGTAATTGTGTAGCTCAAATACTTAAACTCAGAACCCATCAAAGACTCTGAAATCCATCTCACATTCGTTCTTGCATCTAAGGCCCCTTTTAGTGCGGCGAATGAGTGGCCACGTGGGTTATTCACAGAAAGGACAGTGGTCACTCCACGGTGTGTGTTCTCACTGCTGGTGAGTATTAAGAGGACATTTGCCTCTTGTTCTTTCTAAGGCTACTTTATAAATTAGGGAATATTTTGAGATGGCTTTCTAGATTCACTTTCAACTTCTGAAAGTGGGCTTTCAGAAGGAGGATTTTGAAGATGTTATTCTAACAGTGAAATACAGTGCTGACAACTCAGTTCCCACTGCCGCAACAATGAGACTGTTATTGCTCAATAGAGTGATCGCATGATGCACCAGCTTAAGTGGTAAATAACTGACATGTCCTGTTCTTTCTTTGCTTTTCCCAGTGCAGTATTTTCTTGTTTGTCAAGTTTATGCATGTTATTTAAGGCTTTTTTTCCTTCTTTATGTGACAGTATAAGTGTCTTATTTCTATTTTTATGAGAGTAGCAGTCTAATAATGCCATGGTTGGAATTTAGGATGAATTGTGGTTTATGAACTATTAGAAGATAGACTTCTCATTTGTGTTTTGAGGAGTAAGAAATTATGTAATTGCCATCTTTAAGTAACTAGAAAGGGGGAAATAGTAGAAGTGTTTTCTGCATAGTCTGTGGGTGCTGTTCAGCATTTTATTTAGATAGTTAATAGTATTCTTCAGCTGTCCAGGTCCTGTGGCAGTTTCCAGCATCCTGAAGACATTGTTACAGGAGTCCTGTTGGGAAGATGCTGACTGTGTCTGAGGCGTGACTCACTTCTCTTGGTGGAAGGAAGCCTTAGGGGGAGGGAATATTTCTAAGTGTCTCCCAGCTGTATGAAAGCCAGAGTGTCTTTTGAGTACTCATTCATTGTTTTGTTCATTTATCAGTCAAGTAGATACTGTGTGCTCTGCTCTATCTATATCAGACACTATACTAGGTAGGCATCTAGGGAGGAGATCCTCTCTGATACACGGAGTTGCTGATGGTGGAGAGATGGGGAAGCCAGAGCATTTCTGGGATACTAATGAAAAAACGGTCCAGGTGTGGGTGGCAGGAACCTTGACAGGAAGAGAGCAAGAAGAGTCTGAGCTTTACATGCTTTAAGATATTGCTGTCCTGTGCTGTTAAAGTACATGCCGTGAGCCTCGACCTTGTTTGTACCCAGTTCTATGTAATTTCACTTCGTTGTGTTTCTTTGGAGAAAATAGAAGCAGCGTATATCATAGCTAAAAAAAGGGAGAGAGTCTAATTGACCCATAGACCAGAAGGATGAAATTAATTATGGTACCTTCATGAGATGGAGTTCTCTGCAGTCATTAAAAATCACATTGCAAAAGAACATTTAATGGCATGGGGAACACCATCTAATAAGTGGTGGGGGGAGCCTATAAAGCAGTAAGATCTCAATTTGGTAATGCTACATTGTCAGTCAAGCCCACCTGGACTGCCCAGTTGGAATCGCAGCCATTCCCACCCCTACCCCCCACACCCCTTCCCCCGTGCACTTCCAGTGGCCTCACCCTGCTCTGCTCCTTACCACTCATAGTTACTACTTTGTAACAAATACATATAGTTTCCTTGCTCATTATTGCTTATTGTCTTTTTCCACGGATGAAATATAAGTTGTAGAAGAGCAGAAATTTTTTTTGGTCTAGTTTACCCACTGATGTATCCAAAAAGCCTAGGAAAGTGTCTGGTGCATGGCAGGCCCTAGGAAATGCTATAATTGTTGAATAAATGTTGAAGGAAATGTGGTTGGACTATAATAGAGACAAGTGTTAATTTTTTTCTTTTTACTTTTCTGAATTTCACATATTTTTAATAAAGTAAACTGGGATTAAGCTTTAAAAAGATACTGGTACATATGCATTCTTCCTGTAGACCAAACTAGTTTATCTGGGGAAATGGCTGAAGGGGCAATCAAAGAGGGCAAAACCAAAGCCTCCCAGTTGTGAGCAGAGAATGGTGTCTGGCTGGATCTCAGGACCAGACGGCTGTGGTCTGGGTCCTGGACTTGACTGGCAGCTGGGTTTTGTGTCATCTCGCTGGTTGTGCCCCCTGCTTGTGGCTGCCTCCATGCCTTGCTTCTGCATTCTCCTTCCTATTTTTCCTGGTCACTGTTTCAAATTTTGTGTTTCTTTCAACTGCCAGCTTGAGTCATCCTTTCTTTTTATGGCCTTCTGTGACTGCCCTGGTACATTGTCCTTGGAATTCCCACAGCACTTGCAGAGTGTGCCATGCACAGTGCTGGGGGAGACACTGCCCGTCATTCTTAGTACCTGGCCCTCGCAGCTGGCCCTCAGGGGAGCCGTGTTTGCCGTGGCCATCGACCGAGGAGGCTAAAGCTACCATTGCTGGGAGCCAGTGCAAGCTATTTTAAGACAGAAACCATAGAAATACTTTAAGCACATATGCTCTTCTTGTCTCATGTTATCTTTTCTCTGCAAGTAAATGACAAGCTGCTTGAGAAAAAGGTTTCTATTTTCCACTTTTCATGCCTTCACTAGCGCATAAACAGTTCTGGTCTCCAAGTTGCTATCACGTACTTGCTGGTTGGTCCTTGGTTTCCCATATATAAAATAAATGTTTCTGACCTTTCAGAGATGGCATAAGAATAATATAAGGACAGTGATTCAAGCACTGTAGAAGGCATTATATATGTATGCACATATATATTTAATGACATTTTGTTATTAATAATTTAAAAAGCTAATAAACTGAAGTGAAATGTTCAAGATACAACTTGGCTGCAGTAACATTCTGCCTTAGTCTTGTACCATTTTTATTCATGGAATACAGATAGATTTTTTGGCAGTGAGGTATTAGACAACAGATTATTCAATTCAGTAAATATTTATTGAGATTCTACTACTTCTAAGGTAGTGTGTGGGCACTGAAGGGGACGCAGAGGTCAGGCGGGGACTACTTGCATGTGATCAGGGGCAGGCAAGCACGCGCCGGGCGGGGCACACTGTGACGAGCCCAGAATGAGGAACAGTGTTAGGTGGGAAACTGTAGACGTGGGGAAGCAAAGGATTCCAGGTGGAGGCAACAAAATTGAAGAGGGGTGGGGGTGAAGCTGTTGAAGAGGGGTGGGGGTGAAGCCTTTGGGGAGAAGAGTGGGTTACTCCTGGGCGGGACTGTAGGGAACACGAGGAAAGGGCTGTGGGGGATGAAGCCAGCACGCAGGTTTGGGCAACGTGGAGAGCCTTCGTGCTGCAGTAAGAAGCTCTGCTGTCAGTCTCCCAAGAGGCCTTTGGGTATTTTACATTAGAAATGGGTTTTGAAAGAAAAGGCTTACAGTTTTGATATGGTTTGATAAATAGAAGAGTGATCATATGCTTTTGATATCTGTGATATTTATGGTAATGCCTTTCATCTCATAATGAAATTTATTCAGTGAGAATACATAAAATCAAAGAGAGAATTGTTTGCTTCCAAAAACATAGGTTTTTTTTTTCCTTTTTCCCCTGTAGTTGCATAGCCACTGGGTTGGACTAGAGCTCAAATTGGCAAATTTACTCAAACTACTCTTGAGGAAATGAAAGTAAATTTCACATAGGTAAATTATTTTCTCAAAGCCAATATAGCAAATTATTAAAATACTGTACGTTTGAATAAGATCCATGTGTCTGGACTCTAAGAAACCTGCTAAGAACCTTTGTGATGATTCTCAGAATGTTATCAATAAGATTGATGCCATGTATACACAGTGAGTGTTTTGATATCAGTGTTCTTTCTGTCTCTTACTTTGTGCAGAAATTGATTCAGAGTAATAAAACAGTCATCTAACAACCAGTTTTGTAAAAAAGTGTTTGGGGGAGGAATCCAAACCGCGATTCCTGTCTCCCAGTCCGGCTGCCTCTGTGTGTGTGTTTCTGTGTGGGGGGCAGACGGCCCGGCCGCCAGTGCGCGCCCCAGTCAGACCCTGCCTGTGACTGGCCCTCCCACCCCGGCTTCTGGAAATTCACGAGTTATTTCTCAGAGCATTTAAAGAGGCTTCACAAGTATGTATTACTAACCCTCTGTGAGCTATCTGTTTTCTTATTTAAATAGATTGGCATATAGTTTAGAAGTATATAGCTAAGAATCTTTGGGTTTGACTTTTCTCATGAAGTAATTGATCCATGACTTAAGAATGTTTTTCTGTTACTTAAAAAAAATTAATTTGTTCCTGTTTAGTTTTTAGATTCTGAAATATATTCAAAGAAAAGCCAATTGACTCATATGTGGAATGTTTGTCTATTTTCATAAAAACTAAATTTTCCTCTATTTTGTGTGTATATGTATGTATGTGTGCATATGAGTGATGTGTGAATGTGTGTGTATGGTATGTGGATGTGTGGCTGTGTTGTGTATGTGTGAATGTGTGTATGTGTGTGAATGTGAGTGCATGTGTGAATGTGTGTATGGGTGTGTTGTGTATGTGTGAATATGTGTGTATATGTGAATGCGTACACACGGTATGTAGGTGTACGGGTGTGTTATGTGTATGTGTGAATGTGTGTATATGTGTGTGCATGTGAGTGCACGTGTGAATACATGGGTGGCAAGTAGATGTGTGTACACTCACCACACGTGCATGTGTGTGAGTGCACGTGCACACACGTGGTATGCACGGGTACCACATGTTTGTGTGTGTGTGGTGTGTGTGTGCATGCGTGCGTGCAGCATGTGTGCATGCACGTGCGAGAGCTGCGGCTCTGGGAGTGGAGCAACAAGCTGCGGAGCATCTGTTCCCAAACTGCGTTCCTGAGCTGGCTGCCAGGACGAGGGTGGGTTGAAGGGCTGGAGGAAGGGACAGTTTCTACTTACTTTCATAATTTTAAAATACGTGGTGAGAGCATGTGCGATTTTACCTTTCTTTTTGCATTTTTGAAAGAAAGGTAGAAAAAGTGCTTGTCAGAACTACTCCCCATTGTGCCGATTACCATGTTTCACCTGTGGGCCGACGTTCTCCCGCCCCCGGGAAAGGGGAGGGGCGTGGCCTGTGCTGCTCGCGTCTCTCCTTCCTCCGTGCACTGCCGGCCTCTCCTGGCGCCGGACTGCGTGGTTCTGTGCAGCTTCACTGTCCTCATTTTCGCAGCAGTTCTAATTTGTGCTTTAATTATAGTCCTTCTAAAATATTAAGTGGAAGGAAATTCCATGGTCATTCATATGGTTTAATACCTTTTCGTGTGCTTTATCAAATTTTTGAATTCTTACTAATATTTAATACTTTTATAATGAAATTGTGTGGCTTGCATAATCTCATGGTCCGTTCTCCGCGGTGTCAATTGTCGTGGTTTGTGACAGCCTGTGATTTCCACCTTCTCTCTCGCAGAGCAGCAGTGACCTCTTTGGCGTTCTGAAAGTGATCCTCGCTGGAGGGAGAGACGTGCGGCTCTGAGCCGCATACGCCGGTTTCCCTCCGGTCATCTCCTGGTCAGGATGGACTAGTTAGGGCCCTGACCTGCTCGCTCTCCAGCCGGGCTTGTTCACCGGGCGTGCGTGGCACGGCCTGTTCCCTCGTGGGAGTAACGCTTAAGTCTGTTCACGCTGTAAGTACTCGGGCAGAGTGGAAATCATGTCTCCTGAGGAGAAAATGTGGATAAATGACTGGGTGAACTGGCAAACTACAGGAAGAAGTAAAAGAGATGGGGTTTTCTTCTTAGTCCTGGGGCAAGCTATCGGACTTCTCTGGGCCCCGGTTCAATTAGTTGTAGAGGGAGGGCAATAGATTGGATACTTATTATTTCCCTACAGCACCGATTCTTTATAGTCCGACTTCGACTTCGAAAGGCCAATACCTTGTGCTATGAGGCTGCAGGAAGAACCCTGGTAGAATATTATTCTCGTTTTCTTCCAGCGTGTGGATTGAGGTTCTGTGAGCTTTCACAGAGTGCAGAAAACCCTCCTCTTACTGTGCATTTCACACCAGGAAAGAGAAGTATTTTGAATGTTGCCTGGACTTAAACTAGACAGACAACTGGAAATGACTCCTAAAGGAATTAAATTAGCGAAATCCGGGCTGCCACAGGAAAGCTGTCATTAAGAAAATATAAAAAGATGAGGAAAATTTTAAAAAGATTTATTTATTTATTTATTTTTAGAGAGAGAAGGGAAGAGAGGGAGCGAAACATCTATGTGTACACCAATCAGCTGCTTCCTGCACACCCCCAACTCGGGACCTGGCCCACAACCCAGGCATGTGCCCTGACTGGGAATTGAACTGGTGACCTTTCTGTTTGGTCAGTGCTCAATCCACTGAGCCACACAGGCCAGGGCAAACAATGAGGAAGTTTTGACTGGAGAAATGAAAGATGAAGCTAAATCTGGAACATCATCAATATGTGGGCAGACAAATGTGGGCCCTTGACCTTATTCAGGGAGAAGAGATCACCACGTTACCTCTTGGAAGTTGAGATAAGTTTGAATGAGTAGAGGATGTGCTGTTTCCCTAGGGGATAATACATTTTTAGTTATTCATTATCCCAAATGTAACTAACCCACTCATTTACATAATGTGTGAAGTATGGGGAAAAATCAGTGTCCTTTGGGAGAGAACAGGGGAGACGGACCGTGTCTTCTGATGCTACCAGTCTGCCTCGGTTGCAATGACAGAACCAAATGCTGTGGTGGGTGGACTGCGGTTCTGCTCCGGGGCCGCAAGGCAGCGAGGATGGTGGTGAAGGCCCTGGCCCTCCAGCTGGATGCCGGGAAGAGGTGGGGTGAGTCATCGACACAGGCTGTGAATAGGAGCATTTATTCCATCAAAAGTCCACTCAGAGCCTGAGCACCTTGGAGACAGTCGCCTGTTCTTGATCCTTCCTTCTGAGTTCTGGCCCCTCTGTATTTACTATCTTAGGAGGCAAGCGAACGCTTTTATAACTGTTTTAAATACTGCGTAAAAAGCCTGAAGGAGCCATGGTATTTAACACAAATCCGTGGTGAGTACTTTTACACACAAATTTGTACTTTATTTTCATAAATTCCAAGTTTATCAATTAGGACAGTTGGAAGCTGAGTAAAAAATGCCATTTCTGTATCCAGCAACTCAATAAAACCAGTAATGTCTTCATCCCTCGCCTAGATTTACGGCTTTGAAAAATGTTTTCAGCACAAATGTGCATCTGAGGAACTTTTGGGAAGAATATACCAGAGCTAAGAGGTCATGAGAACAAAACTGCTTTATTTCCACGGGCTTATCCCAAGCCCTTGCCTGGGCCCTCCAAGGGCGTGGGAGCCCCTCTGCTGGTGACTGGAGAGTCTTTGCTGTGAGTAGAGTTTCTGGTTTTGTATAGAAAGTGACATTTCTCTATTGTTTTAAAACTGCCAGAGTCTTGGACCTGGCCAGGTAGCTCTGTTGGTTAGAGTGTTGTCCCGATACACAGAGGTTGTGGGTTCGATCCCTGGTCAGAGTACATATAAGAAGCAACCACTGAATGCATAAATGAGTAGAACAACAAATTGATCTCTCTCTCTCTCAAATCAATAAATAAAAATCGAAAACAATTGCCAGAGTCTCACCAAAGCCAGATCTGAAGGCACTGTCAGGGCCACGCAGAACACCACGGGGAGAGACCTGTGGTGCCGGGGAGCAGAGGACTATTATCGGCTTGGCTCTTCTCAGTTCTCATTCCCAAGATTCCCTCTTGATGAGCTGAAACTTTCTGTACAACAGAAATACGGTGTTACATTTCGCCAGGTTGCTTCAGGTGATCACTTGTCTCTTTATGTGTCAGACAGTACAGGCTTCCCCCTAGTCCCCCTCCCTCATCCCCAGTTGGTAGTCACTCTTTATACCTTCCTCCTTCGTCCAGGGCTGCAGCCTGAGGAGGCGCTGCCATCCCCGGCCGCGCATGCCTGGCGTGTCAACAAGGCCTTCTTTGTGGCCTCCAGGACGGTCTGCTCCCCGCCCCTGAGAGCGTGCACACTGTGCTTCTGGGAAGCGAGCCCGTTGTAGGGACCCCCATCCTAGGAGGAGAGGCAGATAGGGGTGTTGGTCGTTGGTTGTTTTAAATTTGTGACTTGCCCTGGGTATATTTAGTCACAGCAAGTGATTTTCAACACCTTTTCCTTTTAGATTTGGGGGGATGGGGTGGGAGAGAAGTTTAAAAGCAAAATAATCTTCCAGAGAAAACATAGGGTTTCCATAGTATTTTATCCTTAAGCCATGGTAGGCGTTAAAAAGCATACCGTAAGTTCAGACCTGATCTTAAGTCATGGAAGATGGAAAAATCATCTTTAGGACTGCGGTCAATCTTAAATATGTTGATGGTGTTCCAGGGAAGTGGTTTCATAACTGTTTGGGGGATTTGTGGCATTGTAGAGCAGAGTGATCATGACTGATGGGAAACATAATAGGCCCACAGACAGAAAACGTGCAGTAGTTCCCCTTGTCTGCGGGAGCGGGTGCCTGAAACCACGCATGGTACCCAACCCTGTACATGCTGTATTTATTTCCTGTACATACACCCTTTTCACCTAAAGGAAGCACCTCACTGCTTCTCTTCAGCTTATCTGAATTGCCAGCATCACTACTCTTGTGCTTTGGGGCCACGATTAAGAAAAATAAGGGTCACGTGAACACATGCACTGTGATAATGCAACTAATATGGCTACTATGTGACTGTGGGGTGGGGAGCATGCACAGTGCGGACATGATGGACAAAGGGATGATGTCCCACATGGGACAGAGTGGGATGGAAAGAAATTTTATCCATTTGAAACTGATGAACTGTCTATTTCTGGAATTTTCCAGTTATTGTTTTCAGACCGCAGCTGACACACCGTGGAAAGTGTGGCTGCAGCTAACAGGGACTACTGTCCCTCGTGCTCCCACCCCCTTGCAGGTGTGTGTGGCACTGGCTGGTCTTTCCCTTTGCAGTTACAGACGTGCTCGGCACTGTAGGCAGGGAATGCTCAGGCTTCGACCTTTGGGGGTGACCGTGGGGTGGCGAGCTGCAGGCAGAGGCATTCTCTCTCTTGGGAGGGGCTGAAGGCTCAGAGAGCCTGGATGCACGGGGCAGCCTCCTGACGGAGGGAGATGGCAGCTCTGCCAGTGCCACAGCAGATGGTCTTGCCGTCGCCCCGTCACTCGCAGTGGATGGTAGTGAAGGAGCCCGATGAAGGGATTACCAGCGTTGGGCACGTTACCAGCGGAGTGAAACTGAGCGGTATCATCTCTTTCTGATGTGTTGCCTACACGTCGGAACACCTGGGACTGATTGCTGTGTTTCACTTCAGGACTGAAAGGTTTCTGATCGGGAAAGAGGAAATCATAAACTGTAGGAGGCTTTGCCTGTGGAGGCAATACTGTTTACTAGTAACACGCAGTCATTAACAGTTAGATGGCATACAAACCTTTTTAATGAAACATTAACTAACATTTTTTTTTCAAATTGAAATTTTATCTTATGTACAAAGAACTAGCTAGTTAGCGAGCATTGGTTCTGTGATGAGGTAGGTGCCTTAAGTGACCCATTCAAGGAAGTGATTTTGGCCAACTTACTGAAGGCCATGTCCTTCCCGCTGACAAACACCGGCGGCCCATGTTGAGGCCGAGTTTCCCGTTGAGCAGATGTGGCAAGAAGGAAAACCTTGGCCGGATTTTCTCTGATGTCTCCAGGAGAGCTGCTGGTGACCCATCTTGCTCTCTCGAGTGCAAGGAGGCTAAAAGGCTCATCTTAACATTTTAACTCAGATTTTTAAAAATCGGTAAGAGTGTTGGGAACATAAATTTATGTTGTACTTGTTTTAGTTACTGAATTACAGTAAAGAGCAGGAGAAAAGGCAGAGGAACAACTTCAAATGATAGGTGGGAAAGAAGTAGCTGCCAGAGTCTCAACATATCCAACCTCCTAATCAGAGAATAGTGAAAATCAGGAAGAGGGTAGTGGATAGAATATGGGCTGTTTACCAAACCTTGAAATACTAGCAGGAAAGGGCACTCTTTGATCAAAATAAGTTTGAGGGCAGACACTGTGCACAGATGGAATTTACTGCAGAGGAGTGGAAAGCAGGGCGTATCCGTGACTTTGTGTCAGCGGGAGACCCACAGGGACGTCTACTAGGAGACGAGATGAACCTGACCTTTTGGGCCGATGGAAAGGGACAACCCTGTCCTTCCACAATAGCAGAATACTTGAGGTGTCTGTCGCGTTTATTTTTATTGGGGCCATAATCCAGATGATCATGAAATAGATCAGGAATGAAGGACTTTGTGTCTCTTCCAATCCAGACTACATGTTGCCTGTGTTACTTAAAACAAACAAAAAAAAACAACCCCCCCAAAACACTATATAGCAATGGTAGTACTATATTACAAAACATTTGAAAAGTCTCAAAGTATGAGCCATGATGTGAGATCCCCCACAAGGAATACATTCCTTGGATTCTAGAGAGTGTTTTTCATTTTAATTGTTGACCTTCATTGCGTAAACAGCGTTACTCGGTGCTGCCGAGTGAGCGTAGGAACGGACTTCGCAGCCGTCCACCGAGGAACCACACAGGGTGACGAGAGCAGGAGGTGCCAGCACTCTGGGGCTCCAGGGTGGGAGACCTGAAAGGCCCTATTCCCATAGAATGAGGTTACTGTAGGAAGTTTGGGGATGCACACTCTTTAAGAACGTGGTGTTTTGCTGTGTGTACAAGGGAATGTGTTCTGAGCAAAGGAGACATGGGTGCTCCTGTTGCTGGTAATTCTCACATACGAGAGCATCGCCTTTGATACAGGGGACTGCGTGGGAGTGGCTCTGAGAACATCCCTTTGGCTGATGGAGCTGTTCGTGAGGACGAGAATGGCCTTCTGAGTTATCTAGTGTGTCTGGTGTGATGGCACGCTGACTAACTCAGAACCCCAGAGCTCGTGGATGGGATAGGGCCAGGAGGTTCTGGTTGGAGGTACTCTTGCCTCCAAACCAGCCAGCAGCAGGGAAACACTGGTATTTCCCACAGTTCTTCAAGATTATAATCTTTTGGAGGATGTGGCACTGTGGCGTTATGGAAAGATTATGGGGTTGAATCTGACTTCTGCCACTCATCAGCAGTGACAGAAGGTGTAATTATCTCCAATTTATAGATGAGGAAATTGAGGTTTAGGGAGATTAAGTAATTCGTCTGAGGTTGCATAGTTAAAAGAGTCGGGAAGATAACTCAGGCTTGTCTGGCCCCCTGGACTGCACTCTTAAATCTGCTGTACTCTCTCATTGTCTTCTTCTTTTTTAAGAATTGTGGAGAAGACACTTTTATTTCCTTTGGTCTCGTGGTGGAATGGATAGGGTAGTACAGTAGGCCCCTTATAGTTGCGTGTATGAAATTGGAATTAACAGCATGAACTCCAGAGCCCAACAGATGGACCAGGTTTCAATCAAGACCTGGCCATATCCTAGATGTGAGACTGGGCAAGTTACTGAACTTCGCTGTGCCTCAGTTTCCCCATCTATAAGCCAAGGACAGTGACAGTACCTACCCTGTAGTTGTTGGAATTTTAAATGAATGACTACCCAGAGAGCACTTAGGACAGAGTCTAGCTTATGATAAGCCTCCGATAAATGTGAGCCATTATTAGTTTTCCCGTAAATCACTCCCATCTCTTCAGACAAGAGAAAAGGTGGGCACTTTGTGGTTGGTGGGGAGCACAGCTTTGTCCCCTGGGTGGGTGCCTTGCTGGGGGTTTATACGCTCTGATGGCCGAGGTCTGGACGGTGGGCAGTGCATGAAGCAAAAGTGGATGACCTGCTAGTCTTGAGCCAACAGTCTAGGCCGCGACGAACAGGGTGTGTGTCCTGTACTTGTATTACGCAAAAAAGAAAATGAGAATTTAAGCCGGTAACTGATTTTGATGACAATCTCTTTCATGGTAATTTGTGAGGTCTGGGCAGATTCAGTCTGAATAGTTCACAGCCAGTACAGAGATACGCGTTCTGGGGGATTCCTATGACTAATTGTCTACTCCTGAGAAACATTCCCTTTTGTGGTATAAATACACAACTACTTGCAGAAGGCTTTATGGAAGTGTTTGAAACGGCAGTGAAAATTAATGTTTTGGGTCAATGCAAAGGGAGAGTGTGGAGAGCACCTAGGGCAAGGGAACGGGCCCTAGTAACATGATAATGCAGCTGGGGCAAAGAAAGGGCTGCTGAGAGCTGAGAGTTACAGATGGGAAGTGATGGAAGACGCAGGCAAAGTGGGGCTGGGTTGTAGGATTCTGTCTTCCAGCGTGCGCTCCAGATGGTGAGCAACGCGATACCCTTGCACACTCTTCTTCTGGGAGATCCTCGATCAACTCGCCCGGAATATAGTATGTACTTCTGTAAAGGAGAACTCGACGTTGAAATGCCAAGGCTATCCTACAGAAGATGTACATGACAAAGACATGTACTTTGTAAACCAAACCAAACCAAACCAAACCAAACCTGAGTATTATCAGTGAGAATTGAACAAGTCAGTCCATTACTTAGATTAATAGAAAAACCATTTGTGAAGCTAGTTACAACTTCAGCAAATGTAACTAGCCATCAGAGACTGGCTTTTGAATATCACACCCCAAGGACCTATTTAACACACGGTTTTGTAGATTAGAAGGTGAATAGCATGTATTACTTTTTAGCTGCCAAATTCCCTTAAAGGAGTTGAAGTCTGCTAACACAGCATGGCTGATAAAAATCCGGTGGAGCAGAGGACTTGCTTTGATTGTGGAATTCCCTATGACTCTTCTTGGTGGTTACTGTTTTAAAACTTCTCTTAATAAAGGATGGTTGGTTGGATAATAATTAACCATAATTCTTCTATCACTGTTCTGCCTGAATAAGATTTCAAAGTTGAAAGATGTTTTAATGACACCTAGTTAGAACCCAAAGCGGATGCCCGAGGCTTCTCTGCATCAGGCATCTAACTGGTGTCTGGACACTCAGTGATACAGAGCTCAGCCTGAGTGGCCTGTTGGCCCCGCCCCTGACTTCCCAGTGGAGAAATGCAGGTTCTCAAAAGGAGCTTTAAAGGCTCATGTAATCTGCCCCCATGGTGTCCTCTGTCCCGTCTCCTGGCACTCCTCTTCATTAGCTCTGCTTTGTCACACTGTCCCTTCCCGAGTATCCCAAGCATGTGCTCGTCTCCAGGAGTTTGTGCTTTCCGTTCCCTCTGTCTCAGTGCTCTTCCCATGATGTATTTATGTTGCCCTCCTTACTGAGATGTTTTCTTAGTCTTTATGAATGCTAGGTTGACATTTATTTTTCTCGCATCACACGAAAATATTATTCCATTGTTTTTTGACTTGCATTATAACTCCTGAGAAATCAGCTAATTCTTGTTCTTTGGAGGGTAGCCTGTCTCTTTATTCTGGCTGCTTTTTAGATCCCATCATCTTTGGTGTTCTGTGGATTCTCCATGCTATGTTAGGTGTGGAGGCCTTCTAAAGAATCTGTTCTGGATGTATTGGGTCTTCTGTATCTTTGCATGGATGTTTCCTATCACTTCTAGAAAATGCCCAGCCGTTGTCTCTTCATATATTGCAGGGGTGTCAAACTCATTTTCACCAGAGGCCACGTCAGCCTCAAGGTTGCCTTGAAGGGACCTAATGTAATTTTAGGACTGTATAAATATAACTACTCCTTAACTAGGGGCCAGGAGCTCAGTGCTGCCGCCGGATAGGAACAAGGTGCCGGGTTGGGTAAAACAAGGTGGGGGGCCAGTTCGGCCCACGGGCCTCGTGTTTGCCCCATGTGCTGTATTGTCTCTAACCCATTAGCTTTCTTTTCTCATGGAAATCTAGCTGGGCCTGTCAGATATCTCCAACATCTTCATGTCTTTTTAAGTCTCACTTAACACGCCATTTACGTCCTTCTCTGCTTTATTCTCGATAATTTATTCAGCTTTATCTTCAGGCTCATGAAATGTCTCTTCACAAGTGCCTAGTCTGCTAATAAACTTTTTGTTTTAAATGTCATTCATCTTACATACTTTTAATTCTAAAAGTTCTCTTTAGTTATTTTAAAAATCTGCTTATTTTTAATTGTTTCTTGTTTCATACTCATCAAGTGCTATTTTTATTTCCTTAAACATGATTGGTTTATATTTTACGTTTGGTAATTCCAGTATCTGAAATCTTTGCTGATCTGTTTTTTGGGGGGGTTTCTGCTGGTTCTTGCTCCTGTGTATTTGTGACTTTTAAAGGTGTATTCCGTTTTTTAAATACTTATCTGCGGGCTTCTTGGAGATCTGTATTGAAAGCAGGTTTCTCTAGAGAATTTATGTTTGCTGCTGCCAGATGTCTTGGGCTCCTACCAACCTGGGACCACCTTAAAACAAATTTTTGGCTTGAGGTTTTCCAGGCCACCCAGGCACTGTGAGTTTGGACTGGAGGTCCTGTGCAATGACTAGATTTTGGTGACAGATTTTTAGGGGAGTTTTTTTTTTCTTCACATGTTTGTAGGGTCTGAGACAGTCAAATATTCCTGCAGTCCCTGGGACACAGCCATAATACTTGCAGATACTGTGACAGTGTGTAAATTAGAAAAAGCCACTTTTTTCTCAAGACACTTAATTGCTATTGGCTGGAAAATTTTCATAACATTAAAATCTAAACTGACGGTGACGTGGATGATGGCCTTGGAGTTGCGTGACTCACAAGCTGCCCTTACTTCTGCCGTAGTGCACCCCCACCCCATTCTGCCTGTCGAGTCCTGCCCAACCTTCGGTGCCTTACTCAGCCCATCCCCCGAGCAGACGCCCCTAATTTCCTTACTCTCACATGAGCAGCATCTTCTCTGCTGAATTAGCATAGTAGCAGTGGTGCATTTTTCATAAATGGACTACTTTTTGTTACTTACACTTTTTCAATCTTATCTCCATTACCAGACCGAGAGCTGCATGTTTTATTCATATTTCCATGTTCAGTAGCACTCAGTGGAAGCCCTTAAGCACATAGTTGGAATATTTTTCTTCAGTAATTAAAGGAAAGAATTTAATTGAATAACAGGATGCAAACGTACTAAACAAAGGCTTACAAAAGGCTAGCAATTTGGATGGTGCGTAAAGATTCTCTGCGTCTCGCATGCATAGTTCAGTAAGACTGTCAAAGCGGGTAAGAGTCTCCTCTGGGCAGTGGCGTCCTGTGTTATAAAGAGCTTAGGATTTTTTTGTTTTTTTTATTTTTGCATTGTCTCAATGTTTGAAGTTTAGAGTGGCTTGGCAAAACTTCTGTCTGTTTTTAATGGAGTCAGAGATGTCTGTTACAGAGGAAAGTCTTTGTACTCTTCCAGGAAAATGAGTTTTACCAATCACTGTTTTATTCAGAGCTTTAGGCCATACTGTTCTGCAAAAATTATTGCTCTAAAATTTATTTGATCAATACTCAGTTTGTTAAGTGAGTGAACTCATGTCACAATTTCTGTTGCTTTCCAATTCTTTTCCATTATGAGGTGATTTTTGAACTTTTAAAAAATTATATTTTAGTAGAAGTGGAAAAATGCTTTATTTTAAATCTCAACTTAGCTCTGATACCTCTGGAAATTTCCTTTGTATTGGACACTTTTTATAAATCACCTGATGTAAATCTTTAAAGATTCCACAAGATTTTCATTTCAAAGATGGGAAAACTTTGGCCAGAATAACTTGTCCCGGTCACTCAGCCAGTGAGGGATGGGGCTGCCATGTGCTGGGTCTAGGTTCCCCGGATGGCAGGGCTCTGGACGCCACATACTCACAGACGTGGCTTCCCAGTGTGATTTGGTTCAGGTTTTTACATTTTAAACATTAAATGCATTTAAATGTCTTCCCCGCCCATTTGAAATTTAAAGCTCATTATGACATAACAGGATATGACCCTATAGGAAAGCGATTATTTCTGTTCTTGTTTATTTGTATTTGGAGAAGCAGCTGGGAAGTATTGTGTGCAGTGGCTATGGCTGACCTGCTGAACTAGTGTTCACTAGTGTACAGGTTTTAAAGCCCTCCAAAAGTAGTCAGGAGGTGTGTATTTCACGATTGTGGAACAAGGCACTCTTGTGCAATGGGCACACCGAGAAGGGTGCCGGATGGACCCTGCTTCTGGTGGGACATCCCCTATGAAGACTTCCTTACAAGGAAGACGAGTCCCATCACAGAGGAAGTGGGGCGTGGAGGGAGGCTGCACAGTCAAAAACTACAGCTGCGCGTGCACTTGCAACAGCTAAGTGGATGTGAGGGTGAGTAGTTGGATGCAGGGCTGGATGCTTGGGAGGAGCGTATGGCTAAAGATCCGGACTGCGTCCTGAAGGCGTACAGAGAGACGGGGCTTAAACCCACGCAGTTGGACCAGAGCCAGGGGCTGGGGCCCGAGGCACAGAACAGCCCAGGAGAAGGGAGCCTCCAGGTGGTGGTGATAGCAAGTGACCGGAGAGGCGGGAGTGTGGGGACCTCCGCAGTCAGGGGTGGGGGCTTGTCCTCTCAGAGAGCGCTCACCAGTGTCCACCCCACCGAGAGCTCAGGTCATAGTGATGTGGGAAAGTCCCCATCGGAGTCATTTGGCAACAAACTGTGAGAAATTAAAACTGACAGGAGACGACCGTCAGTTGGCAAGGTGGGTTGAAGGAGAAGCAGGAGAGAATAGAAGTGTTCTAGGCTGGGTCACCAGGTGGTTGCTGGTTCCTTTCAGGGGTCAGCAAATCTGGGAGGGAGGGGCAGGTCTAAGGAGAAGGGGATAGATTCCGTTTTCATCACTTCATGATTCACTTCCAAGGCTTTCATCAAAGTGGTAGTTTCACGACTGTCAACCCTATATTCCATCAGTTATTGCATAGACAGAGCGGAGGTTGGAAGCAGAAAGCTGGTGAATGGGGGTGCTTGAAGGAAGAGCAGGAGCAGAACATGAAGAAGGCTGAAGGCTGGAGAGGCCGCAGGCAGGAGAAGCTGGTGTCATCTCTTCAGCCAGGCGGGGAGAGAGTTTGCAGGAAAGGACGACTGTCAGCAGTTTCCATCGCTAGAGAGGGATCAAGTGAGTTAACGACTGAGAAGTGGCTATTGATTTTGGCAGACTCTTCAGAAGTGTATTGGGTCAAAATCCAACCAATGCAGGGATCTTAAGGGAGTTGAAGTGGATGTGCTGAGCAGTGGGGAAAGCCGGTACAGTTGGCGGTTTCCTGGGGTTGACTGGGAGTGGAGATGCAAAGGGGTGTGGCCGAAGAAGTGAGGGGTATTATTTTGGGGGATGGGATAGATTTGTGCCATTCTTTTGCTGATGGAGAGAGGCAATACGGAGAGGGAGTCTGAAGATCCCAGACAGGAGAACATTTAAGGAGTCAGGTGCCAGAGGAGAGAGGTGGACGGGAGGAGACACTTCAACACATGCGTTAGGAGGGGTGGAGGTAAAGATGAGAGGGAGCAGGTGTTTCTAGATGTACATGGACACTTACAGTCAATGAATATTTGAATTAGTATCAGTGTCACTGGGCAGTGTTATCAACTTCCGCTCCTGATCTCGGTCCAGAAATATTTAGTTCTGGGAAAGTCATCATTGCCCCCATTTTACAGTTCCAGGCATTGGCAAACCCAGCCCACCTGCTGCCTGTTCTGTAAACTAGCTTTACTGAAACACGGCCCTGTTCCAGTCCATTCATTTACATATTGCTTATAGCTGCTTTTGCATGCACCAGCAAACCCTAAAATATTCACGGTCTGGCCCTTTTCAGAAAAGTTCGCTGCCCTCTTGTACGGTTGATACAGCCGAGGCCCAGAGAGAATGCTGACTGCAGAGGACCTGTGCCTCGCCATCCATCTCTGAGGCCACTTTTTCTTCTGTGTTACTTGGTGTTATCCAGATGCTGCATACTCTTAGAATTATCTGGTAACTCCCAAGCCGGGAACTTTCCATTGTTGCCATTGTAAAGAGATCAAATTTAAACCTGTCCTGGCCCCCCCAGAACACTACTTTGTCTCAGCTCTTCCTAAAGAGGAATGAATGTGCTGGACAGGGGAGTGTGCCATGGCTCTACATGACCTGGGATGTGCTGCATTGTTCTGCCATATTGGATTGCTTTTCTTCACCTTTTCTTTTCTTTTAAATATTTAATTTATTTATTTTTAGAGAGGGGAAGGGAGGGAGAAAGAGAGGGAGAGAAACATCAATGTGTGGTTGTCTCTCAAGCGCCCCCTACTGGGGACCTGGCCCACAACCCAGGCATGTGCCCTGACTGGGCTTCGAACCTGTGGCCCTTCGGTTCTCAGGCTGGCGCTCAATACACTGAGCACACCAGCCAGTTCCTTCTTCACCTTTTCTAAGAAGCCAAGACTCACTTCCTCTCTGAAATCATGGCCCAAACCACCACATACGTATTCCTTATCCCAGTGGTTTTGTTTCTTTGCTTTGAATTTTGTTAGCAATTGCGTGTTGTTTGCATCCCCCACGCACATTTTCTGTTCTCGTCCATCTCCTGTCAAAGACCCCTCCTGTGCTGGGGGCTTCTGTATTGTCTCCTGGAGGACAGGGAGCACACTGTTCTAACCCCTGGAGGACAGGGACAGCACTGTTCCTGTCATCAGCACCTTGTGTCCCACCATTGCTGAGAGTTCTTGGTGCTCATCAGATGAATTTTCATTAAGTTGAAAAAATGTAAGTGCTTTGCAATTGCTCACTTATGTAAAAAATGGTGTGCTGATTACCAGCGTTTCTCAACCGTCCTTGAAAGCAGATCCTCTCCTGAATTTTTTGAAATCCACTTTGCAGTGCTGACCAAACTTAAAGCGACATATTTGTAGGTGCATTTTCCCTCTCCATGTCACACTGCCCGGTTTTCAAGAGAAAATGCAAAATCTGTTCAAATCCATTACTTTGCCAAGTTTTCAAATGCTTCTGAAAAGGTTATGGTTTTGATAGTCATGGTTTAGGTCTACTCCTTAATTTATCAGATTGTGGTTGTATTCACTTACACATATCGGCTACCACCCTGCTACTCAAAATATAGTCTGCCCACCAGTGGTGTGGTCATCGTTTGGGAGCTCATTAGAAAGGCAGAGTCTTGGACCCCACCCCAGACCCACTGAACCGGAAGCTGCATTTTAACAAGATCCCTGCGATGCATTACTCGCCTAAGTTTGGGAAGCACTGCTCTGGGCCTTGACCTTGTATTTCAGACAAGCACACAAGACCTGGGGTCCTACCTCGCAGACCTTCTGTACCTTTCCTGTGTTACGATGATGTGGTTCTATATGTTATGATGAATATGTTCTCTGTCAAAAAAGATGCTATTTTTCTCTGTTATTGTTAGAAATAGATCATAATTAAGAGATGGATAAAGTTTGCTTTTGCTCTTTCTGCTACCCGGAGTGTATTAATTTCTCTCTTTATGTAGAAATAACAAAGCCTTACAAGGGTCTCCGCTGTGAGTCGGGTGGTCTGTGGGGGGTGAGCAGCCTCAGCCCTCACTGCAGCGGTAGACAGTGCTGGTTTTTTTTTATGTGTATTTTGTTATTCCCCTTTGATAATCCTGGACATTGCTCTTATGCATAACTGTGAATTCTGGACTGCAGTTTTATTTCCCATTTTTTCAAGTCCTTGAAAACAAGTAAACATATGAATAAAACTACATTTCTTCAAAAACATTGTATATACAGGGTCCAGCACAAATAATGCCCCATTTTAATGAGCTAGTAATCTATACCAAATCTTTTATTACAAAATCATAAGCATGTAATTCTGTAACATTACAATATCACACTCAAGTACCCCATATGACCTTTTAGGTGAAAGGTTCAAATTGCTGTGCAGCTCGTGTGAGACATTCACGTACTCTACCAACCACACTCAATGGTGTTACTTCTGCTGGACCCTGCATTTCGTTCATAACAGTAATTCCTATCATCCTTCTTGCCAATTAATCCAAGCAGGCAGAGTAAAACATCACTGCATATGTTTGTTTATTTTTGGACAGGTCATGCACATGTACAGAATTCACAAAGTTCAGTGAAAAGTTACACTCCTTCCTACCCTCACTTTCTGGCCAGGTAGTTCTCTCCTTGGGGACGACCGTTCATACCAGTTTCTTACGAACACTTTCAGAGATAGTATATGGACTAGAAAGTTCAATATAGTCATGGCCAAGGGGGTAAGCTCTGGGGCCAGACAGAGTTTGAACCTCGGCCACTAACTTGGTGACCTTAACCTCGCTGTGCCTGAGTTTTCTTATCTGTAAAATGGGTATATTAATGGTATGCACAGAGTTGCTGAGAACTAATGAGATAATTCATGTAAAGTGCTAAGAGCAATTCTTGGCATGCAGAACACATTCAACAAATATTAACTACTAGTATAATGTGAGCATTTCTTTGTCTTCATCATTTCTATATATAAACAGTAGCATACCCTATATATTTTCACTCCTTGCTTTAAAGAAAAACAAACTTAACAATGTGAGATTTTCACCTAACATGTAGCTATTGGTTTATTTATTATACATAGAACTGCCTCATTCTTTTTAGTGAGTCCACATTATTCTGTTTTATGGATGTAATTTATTTATCCAGGCCCCTATTGGTGTATAGTATATTTAGGTTGTTTCCATTCTTACACTATTATAAAAGGTTTTGGGGAAATGGCATGTGTCCGTGTGGTGGTGAGCCTGCAGGGTAAATCTGTAGAGATGGAATCTAGAAGTGGCTAAAGGGTAGGTTTTGGTTTTGCTAGGAGGTTCTGCCCTCCACAGAATGATGTGTCCCTGCCCGCAGAGGGTTCTCATACTTGTGTTGACAGTCAAATGTTAACTTTCATTTTTAAGATAATTTTGTTCATGGATATATCAAAAACCCATACAGACTTGGAATTTGTTTAAGATTGCTTGATTCTCAAGTGAAAGAAGGAGCAATAAAGTGGAACAGTGAGCTGTTTTTAAAGAGGAACGGTGCAACATGCAACAAACTGTCGTTGTGTTCGCCTACTCTGAGATACTGACACAAAACACAGCGTTTGGACTCCCCCCCCCCCCCCAACAACAGCGTACATTTCATGTTTCAGTTCTCATCCGCGACCGCCTGGCCTCTCCAGGGCTCCTTGAAATATCTTGGCTGAGCAGTGCTGTCTGTTGCGTTTGTTTTCTGAGTTTGCCACCGCACAGAGAGCCTCTTTCTTTTACTCAGACGTCTCATTATACAAATTCTTGCTGCCAGCGGAGCTGACCATACAGCTTTTATTTAGGGTGTAGGCGAAATAGTTTCTTCTAAAGACTTTTAAATATTAATGTGATCTCTGAAGTTAATAGGACCAGAATCTAGTATTCTATAACACGTGTGACCTTCAGTTAGTAATTTTTGAGCAATCCAAAATATTTGGAATTTGTTTCTTATCTATTTTACATTTTGGAAACAGTTCAGCCATTGAATTTTACAGAGTGATCCATTCTCCTGAAATAGAACTCTAGTCTGTGGTGAGAATTATGATTAGTACTGGGATACACATTTTTAATCCATTTAGCAGATGAGCTCTAGCTAGGTTCTTTTTGAATATTCAGATGAGATGAAGAATTGAAAGAGAAGCAAACGTAACTTTACATTCCAGGAGGCATGTAAGCACAAGGCCGTTTTCAGTCCCTGGCACCAGTCAGAAAATGCTGGCTGCATAGCAAATGTGGCAAACATGGCACCCGGTCGAGGTGGCACAGGGCGAGCGGGCACTCAGTGGACCTCTCCCAACCTGGCAGGCATGCCCTTGTTGCTGTGGGACTTTTGGAAATGACCTGAGGTTGGCTGCTGTGGATTTGTGAGGCCCACTGCTGAGGGTGTCGTGGGAACCACAGAAGGTTTGCTCTTGTGGACGGGACCGGCAGACAGGTAGGGCTCCCAGACGCTCTGGGCTGAGCCGAATCACTCAGCCGTCTAGATAATGCATGTTTTCTCCGAGGAGCCAGGCACCAGACTGTTTGTCAACATGGCAGTCATCCTTTTCTCTTAGCAAATTGACAAGATCTTGACATTGAGGGTGTCTTTCCCCTGCTCTTTAGAATATAGCTCAACACAAGAGATGCTGTTAAGCTTCACAATAGGTACGATTTATGTGGTTCTTACTAAGTGATAGGTCTTTTTGTCAATTAATTGTTAAACGCCAATGAGAAAGATGAAAGATTAAGGCTTACAGAGTTTGACTAACATGTGCAAACTAGTGAGGAGACAGAGCTGAGATTCACACCCATGTCTTTCCGATACGCTCTCCTGCCAGCTGAAAATAGAAGTGCCTATGCCAGGGGAAGGCGCTGTCACACTTGTCTGACACAGTTTTCTTTTTCTAAGTAAGGGCTTGTTCCTTCATTATTCAACTACCTGTAATGTAACGGCAATCAATTTTAATGTTGCTAATGATTTGCAGTATCTCCTCATGTTACTTCTCTGAAAACGGAGGCCTTAATCTATCCACAGGTTGTTAGAATTGCCCTTTCACTTTTGTTTTCAGCCATATCACCTGGGATCTTGCATCAGCTTCTGCTGATGGCTGGAGCTTTGCAAGTCTATCTCTGTCTCTGTCTCTGTCTCTCTGTCTCTTTGTCTCTCTGCAAGGTCAGTGTCTGATTCTCTTATGCACACCAGGCAGCATTCTTATTGTACACATACTTACTGTATATTTCTCATGTATTTCTCTTACCTGTCTACCGAGTATTATTGATTTTTGTCTTCATAATTCTTTCCATCACTGCCAGTTTTCTTCATCCTTTGTTCAACATCTTTTTAAAAATGTCATTCTATAGGCTTACTCTAGAATTATTGATTTCTCATTCTTAGCTTATTTCTTGTTATTTTTCTGTAATTATAAAGCTTATTGTGCTTTCTAGAATGTGCATCCCTTCTCCTCCCTGCTCCTGCAGTTATTTTGTAACTTCTTGGGGGATTATTTTGCTGTGTTTTTCCATCTCTTTGTCCCCAGCTCTGTTCCAGACTGTTTGGAATCTGGGCTGAGGTATGGTGGAGCAGAGCCCAGGCCAGTTGCCTGGGAAAACCCACAGGGACTGACAGGGCCTGCGTTTATATAACCACTCAGGGTTAGTGCTGTGTCATCCTCTCCCTACCTGTCTCAGCGCCCCCTGCCAGCTCCATGCCAGGCTTTTCCCCAGTATCTGCAAGTTGGCCAGGAAGGGGAAACGCAGGGCCCACCACATCAGGGGTGCATGGTTGGCCTCTGTGGCCCCTGGTTTCGTAGGAGAGTAATGGGCTCCATTCATTGATAGACATACTGGGCTTGAATTAGGCATCTAGTAGTTACTGTCTCCGACCTTACACCCACCCTGCAAGGTTACTTACTATCTATGTTTGATGGCCGGCCAAGGAGACACATGTTAAAGAGCACAGTTTGTGAATGGGTGTGCTGGGACGCCAACTCCTATCTGTGTGACTCCACAGACTGCACCGTTTCCGTCCCAGCATATCTTTCTCTGCCAAAATGAACTTGATACTTGAGCATATGGATTAGATCCTTCGTGTTCTCATTGGGGGAGTGTCTAAGGTGTTCCCCACTGCTGTGTCTTGATACCAGTGCGTCATACTCCTTGGAGTTATTCATCTCTCCCTGTGTGACTCATTAATAATCCCAGTACATTGTTTCCTTTGTTCATTGTGTCAGAGTCCAGTGAGCGGTAGTCTTGTTTCCCAGCTTCCTGCCACAGTGAGAGCAGGCCTAAATTAGTTATAACATGTTGCTCTGATAACCTAATAATATAAAATCAAGGTTATTGACTATGATTTCCCTTTTAATGAATTCAGCTTTGCTGCTTACAAGGTTTTTAGATGGATCCTTTCCTTTTGTTGCTGCTGGTGTTTTCACTCTTAGACCTGTGTCTTACCTGCACTGTCTTACAGTTTATACGGGGTCTTTATATATTGAGGATATTAATGCTTTTTCCCTTATGTTTGTTGAAAATATTTTCCTAATTAGTTGTTGGCTTTTATTTTTTAATAACTTTTGATGTTTACATGTGTTTAATTTACTAATTTTATTTAGCATTTTAATTAGTAAATAATTTATACTATTTAAAATTATTAAAATTATTTAGTAAATAATTTATTATAATATATGTAGTTTTCTATGTAAAAATAAATTTACTAATTTAATTTACTGTTTTTAATTTTTAAACTTTTAATTGTGTCTTTTATATGTGTATATGTGATTTCTGCCATAATTTTAGGAAGTCTTTCCCTATACAGAAAGAGGGGAAATATATTTAACTATGTATTTTTCTAGCTCCTCTATGATTTACTTGGAATTTATTTTGGAGTATATTTGCAGACTTAAAAAAACCTAATTTGATTCCTGCAGAGATAATCGGTTGATCCAGCAATATCTTCTGTTGAATAAGCCACCACAGACGTTTGTCGCTGCTTCATTGTGGATTATGTTTTACCTGTTTTAGGGTCTGCTTCTATGTTATTTTATGTATCTCTTCCTTGTTTACTCTAGAATCACACTCTTAATTACTGTAGCTTTGTAATGTTTTATTATTTGAGAGGTTGTATTTTTCCTTCTTACAGTCATTGTCTGGAACTTACCTATTTCAGCCTTTTAATTTTTAAAATATACATTACCTGAGTCATTTTGCCAACTTCTTTGTCCTCTACCCTTCTGACCTCCCTCTCCTGCCCTGGAGCAAAACCAACAAAATAAAAACCAACAGGAAGCAGATGGCTCTGGGAGTTCCGCTGGAATTGTGTAAAACCCACAAAATGATTTAGGCAGAACTGTACTCTTTTGACAGCTATCTAGAAAGACACTTTCCTTTCAAATTAAAGATTTTAACTTTCTGTATTTTGCCTAATTAGTAACTGTGTCGGGTCGGAGGTGGTCATCACGCACTGCTGTGTTGGCACCGAAGACCTTGCCAGGCGGGTCTCTGAGGCACAGCCGCACGGGGCCCGTGTGCCAGCTGCGGCCAGATAGTGTCTCTCGAGCTAGAATGTTTTTATGCTTTCAAAGGGTCATAAAATAAACCAAACAAAAGTATTCGATGGAAACCTGTGTGGCCCACAAAACTTAAAATATTTACTCTCTGGCTGTTTACATATAACATTTGCTGGGGGCGCCTCATAGCAAAACCCTGGCAAGCAAACAGGAAGCATGTGGAGTTCACATGTTAGTTCTGAGTCATAGCTCTCATGCACTTGCTCCCTCCTCAGCACATTGACTGGGATGTTAGCTCTTTTTAATGCCTTTAAGATAACCTTATGTGAGGATACGAGTGAATGCTTACAGGTGATGTTTCTTTCTTCCCTTATTTTCTCTGTATATCTTAAAACGTTTTTTTATACATTTTAAAAAATGCTTTGAGTGTGTGTTGCGAAACTTGAAACTGGGTGCTTCCTTTTGAGAGATCGCGTCTGCTTGTGGGAACATCTCACTTTAATGACCTAGCCCCTGGAGCAGGGCAGGTGAGGTCAGCAACTGCCCACGCAGAAACACTGCAAACCTCCGGGGAGAGTCCCCAGGTCGGATCCGATACCGCAGACCCCAGCAGCAGCACTACTTTGTAGACATCTTTTTAAAAATTTTGTTTTAATTGTTGTTGCAGTACAATTTTCTATCTTTTACTCCCATCCCAACCCACCCACCCAGCCATCCCCTCCTCCCTCCCATTTCCACCTGCCCCTAGTTTTTATCCATGTGTCCTTTATACTTGTTCCTGTAAACCCTTCTCCCTTTCCCCTGAAATCCCCTGAAATTCCCTCTCCTCTCCCCTCTGAACACTGTCAATCTGTTCTCTATTTCATTGTCTTTGGTTAGATTTTGTTTGTTGCTTTGTTTTGTTGTTTAGGTTCCTGTTAAAGGTGAGATCATGTAGTATTTGTCTTTCATAGAGTAAGGCATTTTGTTAACCTGCGGTAATCTGGTTTACTATTTGCTTAACTCCTGGTAATCTAAAAATAAAAAGCCAAAATGAGAGGCCACAAATCCTCATTTGGGATAAAAAAGAATTGCAACTTGGGGAGCACCGATTTAGGCAGAAACCCAAACTGTGTCTAGCTTACAAGGTGAAGGCAAGGAGTTTTTATGAGAAAAGGAAAGGAAATGATTACATGAGAAGAAGAAAGACATTTCTATTGGTGCCAACAAGTTGAATTATTTTCTTTAGCTATATGCATGGCTAATTACTGATTCTATCTTCAGAAAGAGTATGTAACGATCAGTCATTGTAGTCAAGATGTCTGCTTCCCTGTTAGCTTTGCAAAGAGCTCTTTGTGATACAGTGTTGCTGTGGCCCAGGCCAAGGTTACTTTGCCCATTCAAACGTTCCAAAGTGTGAAGGAGCAAGACGGTGCAAGCAGTCCTCCTGGAGTGGCTGCTCTGGCTCCCTTTAAAAATGGCTGCACTTAGGTCATTTTTTCACACTCCCATTTGTTTTCACTGGAGAAAATCCAGACTCCCCTGGGGATGGGACAGGGAGTATGTGTCTAGCAGGCTGACTTGAGGATCAGTCCAGTGGAGGCTTTTGGGTTTCCTGAGGGAACTTGAAGACATTTGCAAGGCCTTGTAAGGAGATGAGTGATTGTTAGAAAAAGAGCCAGAGACGATCTACAGGTCACAGTTACTGGTGATGTGGGTAGATTCGATGTTGAAGGGAGATGTGAAAACCTCGAGGAAGGAGAGACTTCAGAGAGATGAGCCAGAAGAATGACACTGATACTGCCTCTGTTCCAGAGGCTTCCACCGGTGCTGAGAAAAGGGCAGGAGAGGATACAGTGAGGCTGGTTTCATGTTTAAGCTGCCTGAGTCTCTCGGGGCAGGTCCAAGCTAAGGGGTTTCATGGGGGTTTCCCTTCTGTTTCTTAGACAGTATAATTGTTCAGGCATTGAATCCAGCGTTTTGGATAATCAGAAAGGAAAAACAACCAAAGTGTAAGTCTTAAGCCCATGAGTTTACTTTTGAAATATAGAAGGTGTTTGCTAGAGGTCTCATATCTTTTCCCCCCACCAAGTGTAGAATTATTCAAAAGTAATGTAAGGTCCTGCAGATTTTGGTTAATAGAATTTGCAGCAGGCAAGTCAGGCAGAGACCAACTTTCATAGAAAAACTTCTAAAGCAAAGTTGTTGGAAATTTAAATTAGATTTGAGTGTGACAGACCAACTACTGAGAAATGCTATGGGGCCTTGTTGTTAAATTCTACATGAACCAGCCTAGGGTTAATGGTGGTGTTTTTTTCTGTTGCGGTGGGGTTCTGGTTCTGAGTTTGAAGTCCAAGTATATACATTTTCCGGATGCAACTATTGTACCCAAGTAAGTGGAAACAAGGCTGTGTGTCAGGCGCTCAGTGCTGCTGCATCAAGAACACGGCTAGCAGCAGTGTGGTGTTCTGTCAGGAATATTCTAGCAGCCTAACTCTAAGGACTCTTTGGAGACATTCCTGCTTTGGAAAAGTATAGTTTCAAGAATCAAGGAGAAAACAATAAGATTAAAATATTGGGAGGTTTATATGTGTAGTTACAAGTACAAATATGTATTTCAGGAAGTGAACTGGTATACAGACATTTCTTGTGACAGTGACGCCGTGCCTGGCGTGTGCAGGGTGTGATGTGAGATGTTGGTGCTGATAGACACAGGGTGGGGCAGAAGTAGGCTTACCGTTGTCTGCATGGAAATCACTATAACGATCAATAAATTATTTAGCTTATAATTATTAATATATTAATGCATTTATTATTTATAGCAATGAAATAATTATTTATAGTAATGAAGTAACAACAATAATCCAAGAATAAACATTGTGTTTTGCCCTCTCACGACTGTAAACCCACTTGTGCCCATCCTGTGTTCGCTGACTGCACCATCTGTGCTGGAAACCAGCTCTCTTTCCCTGGTGTGTCTTTGTCATTCCCGCTGGCGCCCGCTGCATCGACATTGAGAGCTCCCATCAGTGGGCAGGACGGTTTAGTGAGTCCTGCGTGTGGGCCGGGCTGGGGCCTCGGGGGCTCCCTCGATGGCTGCTCAAGTCCTCGCCGGGGCAGCCTTCATTCCTCTCCAGTCACTGGAGCAATCCACATATATTTACAGAGGATTGTGCCCAAACTGCCTCCAAAGGGGTGTCCAGATAATTTTTAAAGACGTACATTTCCCTTGGGGATGTATGAGCTCCAGTGTCTGTCTTGTCCATCACTGTACGTTCAGCTCCTATTTATGCCTCGCACACTGTCGATACTCAGTGGACACCTGCTGAGGGACTGAATGGACTCCAAAGTAGGCGTCTTGAGATTACGATCCCAGTTCTCACACTTTGCCACTGTATAATTATAATAATGGGGCTGACTTCATTCATTGGTGACTGGACAAGGCACTGTATCAAGAACTTCCTCCAAATCTCATCTGATTTTCACCACAAACCATGAGGAATGCATTAATTGCCATATGTTAAATTCTGTGGTCACAACCCCACAGTTTTAGTGGCCTCAACCAACAGGCAAAGTCCATTGCAGTCTGGACAGCATTGCTCCATCAGGTGACTCCGAGGCCTGGGCTGCTTTCATCTCAGTGTGACTCTGCCCCCTCAGCCCAAGGCTGGGTAAGAGGGAGGTTTCGGCATTGTGTGTTGTCCGAGCCTGGATGTGACAGGCCATTCAGCCGTTTACGTTTCATTGGTCAGAACCAGTCACATGGCACCACTAACTGCAGGGGGGTGGGAAGTGCCGTGTTCTGTGTGCTGGGAAGGGGAGGAAAACCAGAAATTGGCAGGTCCATCATGCAATTATCCACATGTTACAGATGATACAATGGAGGCCAGAGAGGAGAGGTTACTTGTCTAAAGTCAACAGCTGATCTATGGCAGAGCAAGGCCTGGAATTGAGATTTGTTTGTTTTCAAAGCCCATGCTCAGCCACTATGCAATACAACTCTTATTAAGGAAATTAATTTTCTCCTAAAGAAAACTTTCCCTTAATGAGGGGGAGAGTAATAAAAAGTATTTGATTTGGGGGTTTTATAGATGGATTCCATCACTGACTCTCTTTACATGTAGCTAAGCCACTTCTCTGGGTGGATTTCTTCACAGGGAAATAACAACTACTTTGACAGTAAAGTAAAGTGATGCATAGTGCAGCACCTGCAGAGGCATGAGGTACTGTGCAAAGGTACGACGGTGTTACTGCTGACACCTGCTCCACACACTGCTGGTCTTGTGCAGGTCTGTCCGCAGGTAACAAGCTTCATGATTGTTACAAGAAAATAAACCCTTTACCTGTCTTACAAAATAATATCTGTTACAACATAACACTTAACTGTATTGGCCTGATCTTTCAGACATTTCATTAGCTTGAAATGATATTCAATCTAATTTCAACTAAACTGATTGGTTTTCACCTTCTAATCGCCACCCTCCTACCTTTTTATTATATGTTTCTATAAACTATTCTTTTAAAAGTGAGTACCCCAAAGAACACTCCCAGGAACACAAATGGACGTGTCTCTGTGAATTCGGGAAACTCTTTAATGCTTTGCCATAAGTTTACGGTGGCATGGAGTAGGTCAGGGCAGCCACATGTTGTTTGTGGCCTAATTCAGAAAAGCAGCCCTCTTCCCCTGAAGGTGTGGAAGGAGAGGGAATCTTTTCTATCAAAATGTGTCAAATCACTTGACCCAGCTTCCTGCCGCTGGGAACTTGGGGTAATGTTGTAGTTCTCAGTGCGGATTTGTCTCCCGTTTTGAGTGTCCCCCAAACCTGGAGCCTTCTGTGCATTTCTCCTCCCAGTACCCCAGGCAGCCCAGCTTTGTCGGAACATGCGGGGCACTGGGTGCTCTGGTTCTCTGTCAGTCCCGCCCCACAGCGCTTCAGATGCGGCTCAGCAGGCTTTCACGATTCTTGGACTTATTCCTGGCAGTGGTTCACGGTGCGGGGAATAATCAGATTAGAAAAGAAAAAGTTTTCTGTGGAAATTTGGGAGCAACATTTCCATTCATTAAAAAGGAAATACTCAGCATATTTTTCTCAGACCCTATCTTATAGACATGTTTATCCCTCATTGTTGAAACATAACCCTTCCTAACCCAGGGCAAGTGCACTCTGCCCTTCTCCTTCGCTCCCGTTTGGACAGAATGCCCGTTATTGTGGACTGTTCCGCAGTGGGATCACTGGAAAATGAGGTTTCATTTGAGTGGAGCATTTTAATTACAGGATAACGGGCATCTTTAATTTTGTTCTTATAGAGGGCTTAGGAAAACATTTACATTTACTCCCAATTTCCCCTTTTGAGAGTGCTTAACAGACAGGGAGGCTTCGTTAGCAAATGGATCATCACGGCACATCTATGTGTTCGTGAGCCATGAAAGACCAGAAAAGAACACAGAGAGTAGACATTCAGGGTATAAAGGCTTTCGGCAAATGGTCTACGTGACGGTTTTAACCAACCTTGGAAGTTATGTAAGTCTTTGTATGTGCTTTTATATCAGACTGTGGTCTCCAAAAACGGTGATCCTCTCCTGAATTTACAAAATGCCCTCCCAGAGGCCGAGTTCAGCTGGTTCGTGGCGGTGAGCAGGGAACTGGTACTGTGTTTTCTTAGCTTCAGGAAGTACCCACTCAGGGGTATTCCTTTCTGTTCCTGTTCTCTTCAGTCCATTTGCATAATCGCTTCTTGCAAAAATCTCCTAAAACTGTTTAAAATTCCAGATGGGTCAGTCTTCTGTGCATTTAAATTTCATTCAATTATAATACATTTCAAATACACTTTTCTTCTGTGTTATTCTTTTTTCCTATTGTTGCCTTTCCAATTCCTCCAGTTTCTTTTACTTTACTTTGGGACAACCTATTTGATGCTGTCAGGAACCGCAGTTAATTAGAACAGAGCCAAGCGAGATGAAAATCTTACAAGGCGGAAAGAAGAAGGGTAGGTCCCAGCTGAGGTTGAGCCCAAAGACAAGTAGGCATTGGTGGCGCGTGGCTCTCACTCCCGGCAGGGCAGCCTCTGCCCACGTCTTCCCTGAAGGCTGGCCTGGTCTGTTCCTCATTTTCTGCTCTGCCTTCTGCAGTGGTAAACACAGTCAGGGAGGGGGCCGGTCAAGGTCGCGCTGAGACCTGAAGGGTGAGGTGGACCCATCTGCACTGAAAGTCAGGAAGGGAATTTCAGGTGGAGAGGATGTCTCAGCACACGCCAGGGAGGAATAAATCTTACTTCGTGCCTGGTCAGGGACCTGACGGTTTGGTTGTCAAGCGCTAAGCTTGATCCACGGCCACTTCCTGCCTTCCTGAAACCCACAGGCCCTGTAACCTCTGGTTTCAGTTAAAGGCGTTTTTCTCTTTCAACCTGCAGGCCGGCTCCAGCTAACCTTAAAGGGAGCTCTTTAACCGATCCCTACAGCTAACTTCAGCCAACGTGTGTAAGAGGCACCACTTCTGGCGTGTTTGTTAAAGACTAACAACAAAAAACTGGTCAGGTGAATTTAGAGTGAACTCATAAAAAGGGTACAATTCTTAGGCTGCTATTTTCCATGTCAGATGAAAATGGCACTCAGAAGTCACTCAGTCCTGCAACAGCAGTGACTAACTTACTCCTGGTCAGGTGCCCTTCCTCTTAGTTATTGCCTTTTAAAAACTCCAGCCCCAGCTTTACAATCAGATCAGCCCTGAAGGGAAGTTGCTTACTATGTGTGCTGCATTAGACTTAATTTGCATGGAATAATATTAACAGTATCTGTAGGCTTTCCCCCCAATATATGCATGTGACCACATAATCATTCCACTACCATTAAATTTTAAATGCTTTCGTTGTAAAAATCAGCCTTTGGGGGGAATAATCAAGACCTAACAGAAGGGAAAATTAGGCTTATGACATTATCATACAAAAAAGCACATTAACTCTAAAGTGGAAAGAAAAACAGTAAAATAAAAATCTTACCAACTGCATATGGTAAATAAAAAAGAGTGATTGCTGCCATTAAATCTAAATACTAAAATCCCCAACTCTAACTTGAGGAAAACAGAGGTTTCTCATGGAAAAGAACAGGGTGGTTTGGCAGCATATCAGGGAGGAGAGAGAGAGCCTTTGAAGGCGGAACAATTTCCCTGAGACATTTTAATGAAAATAGATGACACAGTGTAAGTCACTGCTTTCTTTAATGAATGATGCATTTGAAACCCTTGTCTCAAGTATTCTGATTAGCTTATGAAAGCATCCATATTTTAAATGGTATAAAATGATGCATTACATAATCAGGTTAAAACAGTCCATAAAACCTCTGAGAAGACCCTCAGCCATTACTGTTGAATAGAAAATTCTAGAAGGATGTTACAAATCCCTCTCTAAAATTGAGAAAAGCACTGTTGTCTGTGTGTATGTGGCACCAGTGACCCGCAACTGCTGTGAATGCTGAGCTTGGCCTGACGGGTGTGTTGTCCAGGAGAATAAAAAAGTAACAAACCACTCGTGCCTCCGTGGGACCTGTCAATACTGTTCAGAGACAAACACAGAATATAGGCAGAAGTCAGTCCTTCTCGATGATGTGACCTCAACTATGGAAAAGTAGTTCTGATTTCAGAAGTATTATTTTTTCTGGGACTCTGGCTCCTCTTATATATCACTTCTAGGAATACTACCATGAAATTGGAGAAATTGTGTGAGAAACCTTCTGCAAAAAAGCTTGAAAAGAGCAGGGGAGTGAAAAGATGAAGAGGAAAGTGGGAAGACTGCCTGAATGCCCCACTCTGGGTGCCTCACACGTTTCCTCTTCCCAGGCCTTTGTGAAGTGACCCCAGTGCGCGAGGAAGTGGGCGGAGATGCGTGGGGGCGGGGAGGAGCAGTAGACCTTTGGCTCCTGTAGACAAGAAGTAAGTACGTATCAGGGAAGATGGACAGCGAAGCCGCCTTGGTTCACCCAAGCCTTGACTCTAACAGGCATGGCCTTGCACGGTCACCGCTGACCGGCAGGTGCCAGCCACAGGCCGGAACCTTTTAACCAGCGTGTGCTCGGGAGAAGGTAGGAGAGCCCTCTTCTCTCCCGGCCCCACCTTCTGACAGCGAACCCCGGGGCACAGCGCAGTGCTGTGAAACACGAAATCAACAGATCTCATTTATTATTGAGAGAAAAGGAATGCAGTAACTTAAACACAATCATTTAAACATTTTTTACTTAAAGTGCCTAAAATTTCCAGTGAAGGGGATATCCCATTGATATCTCATTACCACGACTGTGTGAGGTGTTCTCATCACTTCATTAAATTGTGTTCTCATTTATATGGCAGTTCTCTTAGTCAATGCACGCTGCCATAACAAGTACCATAGACTGGGAGGCTTACACAACGACTATTGATTTTCTCCCGGTTCTGGAGGCTGGAAGTCCAGGTGCAAGCATGGTAGGTTTCTGGTCAGGACTCTTCCTGGTTTATACACTTCCACCTTCTTATGGTGCCCCCACATGGCACAGCAGGAGAGGGACAGACTGAGAGCTGCCCCGTGTCTCTTCCTACAAGGACACTAATCCCATTATGAAGGCCCCGCCCTCATGACCTCATCTCACCCTTATTCCCTCCAAAGGCCCCACCTCCAAATACCATTCAGCTGGAGGTTAGGGCTGCAACATATGGATTTGGGGTGAGCACATTTCAATCCACACCAACAACTTTTAAGCCAACGTTATTTTATATGCATAAAAGCAATTAAATATATTTTTTAGGATTAATAAATATGACATAAAATATCCTAGGTACATTTTAATTTTAAGGTGAAATTATGAATTTCCCAGCATATTTTGTGTTTATTACATATCAAACAAACAAAAAACAAGCTCACAAGTTCATGGGTTCTGCCCATAGACCTTTGGACAGTACCGCTGGAGGCCATATCCAGGCTAGGGATACTGTGGGACAGGTGTTAAGACACCGATTCTGGGCCTGGGCAGGATTCTGGCCCCTGGGGATGGGGTGACTGTGGCAAGACGCCCACAGGGGCTTTGAGTGGCATGCATGTTTGTCCAGACAGCAGAGCGTGCACCCTACCTGCCTGCAGGACGCATTTTTCACAGGGCATCACGGGGTCCATGTGTTGGTTGGTTTTCCTTTTGTATGGTTAACTTTATTTTTATTTACCCCAGCTTTATATAGGTTTGGTTAACATATTGTATAAGTTTAATATATATAGCATGTTGATTTGATATATTTATTGATATATTTCTATATTGTGAGATGATTCCTACCATGGCATTAGCTAGGACCTCCATATCATTGCAAAAATTACTTATTTGTGTGAGAATATTTAAGACCTACCCCCTTTGCAACATTCATGTATATGATTTGGTGTTATTAGCTGTAATCACCATGCCATACATTATAGCCCCAGAATTTGTTCATCTGGTAACTAGAAGTTTATAGCTTTGACCAAAATCTCTCCACTTCTATCTGCAACCCCTGCTCACCACCACTCTACTCTGTTTCTCTGAGTTTGGCTTTTTTTGGATTTAAAATATAAGGGATATCATATAGTATTCATCTCTCTGTGTCTGACTTATTTGACTTAGCATAAGGCCCTTAAGTTCTATTGAAGTTGTCCCAAAGGGCAGGCTTTCCTTATTTCTCATGGCTGAATAATATTTCATTGTGTATATATACCATGCATTCTTTATCCATTCATCAGTTGATGGACAGTTAGATTGTTTCCATATCGTGGCTATTGCAAATAATGTTGCAGTGAACATGGGGGTGCAGGTATCTCTATGAGATCCTCATTTCAGTACCTTTGGATATAACCAGAGATGGGATTCCTGGGTCATATAGTAGTTCTATTTTTAATTTTTGAGGAATCTCCATACTGTTTTCCACAGCAGGTGTATCATCTTGCATTGCTACCAACAGTGCACAAGGGCTCCCTTTGCATTCTCCTCAGCACTTGTAGCTTGGGTTTTTGATCACACCCACTCCAACTGGTGTGAGAACCGGTGTGAGGTGGTATTTCGTTGTGGCTTTGTCTTGCATTTCCCTGATGACTAGTGATGTGATGGACCTTTTCACATACTGCTGGCAGTTTGAATGCCTTCTTTGGAAAACTGTCTATTCTGTTGCTCTGCCCATTTTTACATCAGTTTTTTTTCTATCTAGTTCTTTATATACATTGGATATTAAGCCCTTGCCAGGCAAGATATGCAAATATTCTCTCCCACTCAGGAGGCCGTTGTTTCACTTTGTTGGCTTCCTTTCTGCACAGAGCCTTTAGCCTAAGGTACCCTGCCTGTTTGTTTTTGCCTCGGTTGCTGGTGCTTTTGGTGTCGTATCCAGGAAATTGCTGCCAAGGCCAATGTCAAGGAGCTTTCTCTTCTGTTTTCTCTAGAAGTTTCACAGTTTCACATCTTAATTTTAAGTCTTTAATCCATTTGTAGTTCATTTTTGTGAGTGGTAAGATAAGTGTTCAGTTTAATGCTTTTGCATGTTTTCCCAACACCACTCAAAGAGACTATCCTTTCTCCACTGCGTATCCTTGATGCCTTTGTCAAGTATTAGGTGTTTATTTGTGGGTTTATTTCTGTGCTCTCAAGTCCATTCCATTGGTTTATGCATCCATTTTTATGCCAGTACTGTACTATTTTGATTACTATAGCTTTGTAGTATGGTTTAAAATCAGGAATCATGATGCCTCCAGCTTTGTTCTTCTTTCTCAGGATTGCTTTGGGCATTTAGTGTCATTTTTGACTCCTGGCTCCATACAAATTTTAGGATAGTTTTTTTTTTTAATTCTGTGACAAATGCCATTGGAATTTTGATAGGGATTCCATTGAATCTTTAGATGGTATTGGGTAATAGGGACATGTTAACAATATTAATTTTTCTGATACATGAACATGGAATATCTTTCCATTTGTTTGTGTCTTCATTTTTTTTAATCAATGTCTTTTCAGTGTGTAAATCTTTCACCCCATTGGTTAAACTTATTCCTAAGTGCTTTGTTGTTTTAATATTGTTGTGAATGGGTTTTCTTAATTTCTTTTTTCAGATATTTTGTTGTTGGTATATAAAAATACAACTGTTTACTATATGTTGATTTTGTATCTTGCAGCTTTACTGAACTCGCTGATCATTTCTAGCAGTATTTTTGAGCGTCTTTAGAATTTTCTCTATATAAGATTATGTCTTCTGTAATCAGACAGTTTTACTTCTTCTTTTCCTGTTTGGATGCCTTTTATTTCTTTTTCTTACCTGATTGCTCTGGCTAGGACTTTTAGGACTATGTTGAATCATAATGGTGAGAGTAGGCACCCTTTTCTTGTTCCTAATCTTAAAGGAAAAGCTTTCAATCTTTTACTAGTGAGTATGGTGTTGGCTGTGGGTTTCTCATATATTACCTTTATTATATTCAGGTATGTTCCTTTGATACCCAATTTCTTAGACATTTTTTATCATGAAAAGATGTTGTATTTTGTCAAATGCTCTTTCTGTGTCTTTCGAGATGAACATATGATTTTTCACTTTTCATTATACTAATGTGCTGTATCACTTTGATTGCTTTGTGTATGTTGAACGATCCTTGCATCCCAGGGACAAATCCCACTTGATCATGGTGGGTATTAGTTTTCTAAGGCTGCCACAGCAAATTACTACAAATGGAGTGACTTAAGACAACAGAAATATATTGTCTCACAAAACTGGAATTTAAAAATCTTTAAGTCCAAAAGGTGTCAGCAGGGCCATGCTCCCTCTGAAAGCTGAAGGGGGTTCTTCCTTCCTGCTTCCTAGCTTTTGGTGATGGCCGTTGCATCTAGGCCCTTCTTGGCTTGCAGCTGCATCTCTCCAACATCTGTCGCAGCTGCTTCTCTCCAACCTCTGTCTTTGTATTTATGTTCTCTCCCTGCGTCCTCACGTCGTCTTCTTATAAGGACTCCAGCCACATTGAATTAGGAACCCAGCTACTCCAGCATGACCTAACTACATCTTCAAAGATGCTCTTTCCCAATAAGGCCATTCTTAGGCACTAAGAGTTTGGGCTTCAACATATCTTTTAGGAGCACACATTTCTGTTCCTAAAAGCGTGCTAGAAAATTTTCCATTTTAGGTGTGGATGGGAGTAGTAGATTTATCAAGCTGTAGGGTGCAAAAGGAAAGAAATGGATTACAAAAATTTTCCAGTTACTTGTCCTATATTAAACATCTGCAACTCTCCTCTCCTGGAAACTGCTCAACACAGTAAGTAAGGATATATGGTTGAGCTGGTGAAGATACCTTCAATGCAGCAATGATAATCAAGTATTCTCTGGGCCAGAAGGACCTCACTGGAAAATTTTAAAAAGTTATGATATTTGAGTTTTACTAGTCCCCAAATTACCTTTAAAAAAGCTCTTAGCAGAATGCATAGTCACTCTGCTCAGGTTGACAGCAAAATAATGGGAAGAATTTTCTTAGTGCTACTGAAGTGTGGGTGTTTCAGCTTTTTATTTGAAGTTTTTTACATTAGAAAATGTTGCCATATAAACTACGGGGACTCCTGCTGTGGCTGGTATAGCTCAGTGGATTGAACTCAGGCCTGTGAACCAAAGGGTCACTGGTTCAATTCTCTGTCTCCGGCACATGCCTGGGTTGCAGGAGTAGGGGGCACGTGAAAGGCAACCACACATTGATATTCCTCTCCCTCTCTTTCTTTCTCCCCTTTGCCTAAAGTTAAATAAATAAAATCTTAAAAAATATATGGGGATTCCTAGCACCAATTCTGGCATGTAGTCAGTGGCTAAGGACAGAAGTATTTCGATGCACCCTCCAAAATGCAGTGATAAAAATGCAAAGAAAAAGGTATTACAAATGTTATTCTTATTCCTGGCGAATGCTTTTTTTGTTTGATACTTCTCTTAAATGTTCTGCCATTTGGCTTGGAGAAGTTTTCAGGCATCTTTGCCACCTAATTATGGACTATTTCCAAGGCTTTTGAGGAGCTGCCATAAACAGCAGATCCACAGTTGAGGAAAAAGCACCTGTTTTATATGGTTATATCTTGCTTGTTAAGAATGAGACCACAAAATGGGCTATTTAAACATTAAAGATGTTCGCCAATAATTTTCAAGGTAGATGTATTATGTGACTTTTGATTATGTTAAGTTTCATAATCATAAAGCCGTAAGTATGGCAAGCTCGCTTGTTTGCAAAAAAATGTGAAATTGAATGACTTCTCTTCCTTCAAGAATTTCTTTTGCACTTTATTGCCCGACTCTTCATAGAGATAAGAGCATGCAGGTGTGAAACGCTGCTTTGAAATAAACATAGTAAGAAAATAACGTTCACTGTTTGAAAATTCAAGACATAATAGGTGCAATAATATACAGCAAAAACTTTCTTCTCATTATTCTGTTTCTCCAGTTTCCATAAAAACTGTGAGAGACATCTGGATAAGCTATAGAAGAAGGAAAAAACCCAGGCATATTACTCTAACCTACCCAGAACTTTTAGTGTCTTAGAAATAGTACAAAGCAGTTTAGGAGCACACACTGTTTAGGTCTGAGCGGAACCATGTTAAAGAAGGCAAATCTGTTGATATCAAAGGAAATAAATGCCTTTCTGTGGCTAGTGATCAATGGAAGACAATTTTTATCTCTCTTCTTCAGGTGTCCTTGTGCCTTTGAAAGTTTATTTTAGATGAAGGGATAATTTTTACTTTGGTATTTTCAAGCTCAGTATATTTCAGGTACCAAATAATACCAAACCTGCCTTTAGCAACAGGAATTGTTTGAAAAAATATTTTTTCTCTCAACAAAGTCTTCTTGTTGATTGGAATTTCTGAGAATCACAATTATGGGCTGAATCCTAGCAGTTTATTATGCACTTCATTATGACTTGCTTTTTACTTTGGAGAGTTGAACAGTGTGCTTTTAAAAAATATACACTTGGGTTAAAACAACAATGAGATACCACTACACACCTGTTGGAGTAGATGAACTCTGAAACTGACGGCACCAAGTGTTGGCAAGGATGTGGAGCAACAGACATGCTCCATTCATTGCAGGTGGGAATGCAAAATACTGCAGCTACTTTGAAAGACAGTTTGCAGTTTCTTACAGAGCTAAACATATTCTCACCATATGACCCAGACATTGTACTCCTAGCTATTTAATTAAATGAATTGCAAACTATCTCTACACAAAAGCCTGCCCATAAATATTTATAGCATTTTTATTTATAATTGCCAAAAACTGGAAATAACCAAAATATCCTTCCATAGTTAATGGATAAACTGTGGTGTGGCCACATTATGGAATATTACTCAGTGGTAAAAACTGTGAGAGGACATCTGGATAAGCTATAGAAGAGGGGAAACACCCAGACCTACTACTCTAACCTACCCAGAACTATTAGTGTCTTAGAAATAGTATAAAGCAGTTTAGGAGTGCACACTGTTTAGGTCTGAGTGGAACTGTGTTCAAGTTCAGATGGATGTTAAAGTTAATGATGGATACATGTCATGATATATCTGTGGAGACCCAGTGAACCTTAGTGCTAAAGCATAATTTTAGTTAATAATAATGCATTACTATTGGTTTAGTCATAATAATGCACCCCGCTGACATAAGCTGTAAAGAACAGGGGAACTTGTGCGTGTGTAGGGAGAGGTAGTACGTGGGGACTCTCCGTACTTCCTGATTCGTTTTTCTGTAAACCTGAGACTGCTCTAGAAGAAAAAGTTCATTAATTAAAAAATAAAGATCTATCAAGCCACGAAAAGACATGGCGGAACTTAAGAGCATATTGTTGCATGAAAGAAGCCAGTCTGAAAAAGTTACATCCTATAGAATTCCAACTATATGATATTATGGATACAGAAAAAATATCGGTGGTTGCCAGAGGTGGGGAGGGATGCACATACAGGACTTTTAGGGATTTTTCAAAGCGAAACTATTCTGTGTGATGATGTGAGGGTGGATATATGTCACTATGCATTTGTCAGAACCCCTGGGACTATCTAGTTTATACCAGCGACTTTCCACCGGTACACTGCAAGCCTTTTTAAAACGTGCAGCACCTGACTATTCAGCCAGGGGCAGTGACCTCTTTTCCCCGAGATTGTCAAATGAAAAATGACAACAGCCAACACAACAATGGCCATGTGGTGTACAGGATTCAAAATTATACTTATTTTTTTGTCAGGCTGGCAAAAATACGTATTTTTTGACAGGCTCCAGGATTTTAGCAGTCAGTGCATGTGCGCAGTGAGGTGAGCGAGGTTTACAGTGATGTGTCCACCTGGGCCGTCGTTTGTGATGACTGAGCCACACAGTGTAGGACATTAATAACAGGGAACCCGGGGGGTGGTTGGGAACATGTGGGAAATTTGTGCTTTCTTTTCAATGCTTTTGTGAACCTAAAACTTCTCTAAACAATAAAGTCTATTAATTTTTTTAAAAAATCAGCAAAAAATTTTATGAAATTTAAATGTCAGTGTCCATAAATAAAGTTTTATTGGAACACACACATAAGTACACACCTGGGGAACTTCGGTGGCACACCGTTTCTGACGTCGTCACCACGGCTAGTGTAACTGGCTGTGCAGGGCGGAGGCTGGGGAGCCAGCGACTGCCAGTGGGCCCCCGTTGGCTGCATGAGAAGAGTCCTTCCAGCCCGGCCCTTGCTCTGAGGAGGCTTCCACTGGGCGGTACTAATTCTATTTTGAAATCCAGGAGTTCGCACTCCCCACCCCCCCAGTCTCTTTCCATTCGTACACAATTTCGATTCCACCCCTGCCTCACTGGGCAGCTCAGTTTCTCGTCTGTTAGAATAGGAGTCGTTGTGCTTACTCCTTCTCTTTAGTTTCTTCTAATTTAACCTGTCACACCCCACAGGGATATTGTGAGGAGGATGCTAATTAGAGACATAGGGTAACTAACCAGACAAAATTGAGTTTCAAAAAGAAGAGCCTGACAGAGATAAAGCTGATCTAAAATCCAGATAGTCACACTTTGAGGAATAGATATTTTTGCAGCTGGAAGGGACCATAATCAATTTTTTGCTTCACCTTTACACTGGCAGCCAGGGGCTCCCCAAGTCTGTTAAGTCTCCAAGTTTAGCAGTGTGTGCAAGGTAGTGGGAAGGTCTGGGCTGTGAAGGCAGAGAAACCTGAGTTTGAATCTCACGTGTGCATCCCTGGGCAGCATGGAGGGCCTCTCTGAAGCTCCGGTTCCATGGCTGTAACATGGGAATGGATGGCCACACCTCCTTTATAAGTAGCTGGGTAAGACAAATAGTATGTGTGATGTGCCCTCTATTCAGCCTGGCACAAGGCAGGCTGCACCATCCATGCAGGTTTGATTTTCAGTAGAATGAATTGTCAGTTTCATGTTTCCTTCTTGAAGGTCTCAGGGAAGACGACATCCCTTTGATCTGTTTTAGCTTTATCCCTCCTCAGATGGTCAGAGAAAGACTTTATTTTTAATTTTTCTTATTTATTTATCTTTTATTTAATTTATTGGGGTGAGATTGGTTAATAAGGTCACATGAGTTTCAAGTATGCATTTCTGTGATACATGATCTGTGTATTGCGTTGTGTGCCCACCATCCGAAGTCAAATCATGTTCCATCACCATGTATTCGGCCCCCTTTGTTCTCTACTATCCCCCACCCCCTTCGCTCTGGTAACCACCATACTGTTGTATGTGTCTATGAGTTTCAGTTTTATATTCCCCATATGAGTGAAATCATGTAATTTCTTAGCTTTTTTCTGACTTACTTCACTTAGCACGATGCTCTCAGGGTTCACCCGCGTTGTCACAAATGGCAGCGTTTCATCTTTTCTTCTGGCTGAGTAGTGTTCCACTGTATGTGCGTATCACATCTTCTTTATCCAGTGCTTTATCCAAGGATACTTCGGTTGTCTCCTGTCTTGGCCACTGTGAATAATGCCGCAGTGAACCTATGTTGCATGTGTCTTTGCAAATAAATGTCTACAAGTTTTGGGGGTAGATACCCCAGCAGAGGGATTGGTGGGTCATATGGGAACTCTATTCTTAATTTTTTGAGGAACCACCGCACTGTCAGTAAAAGATTTGTTAATGTCAACTGCCCTTTTTCTTTTTTACAATTTAAGTCTCCTTTCATTTGTCTAATATCCTCTGCACTCTCTCTCAAAAGTCTTCATAATTGGTAATTAAACCACTTCTTGATTTCGTCTAGATTAAATAACCCCAATTGCTCTGATTGTTCTGATAGGAACTGTTTAACATTTCTTTGAAAAAGTTCCTACCTCTCTGCAGCTTCTCCTGTCTTTTAGCGATACGCTGATCAAAACCGAAGGTTTGGTCAGCATATTTTCCTAAAGACTACTCCGGGGGCCTTTGCATGCCTTGCTCATTTTACTTTGCATTTTTGTGTTCTTTTTCTTTTCCTCCACAGGATTAACTTTTCTTCTGACCTTTTTCCTTTTCCTGCCCACCCCTGACCCCGTTAAAAAAGTATTGCTTATTTGTTAAGACCGAGAGCTCTGGAACTGGACTTCCTGGGTTTGAGTCCCATCTCTGTTACTTACCACCTGGGTTGAGGGATGCATAAGTCAATTACCTAAATGCCCAAATTACTTAACTTTTCTGAAACTCAGTTTTCTCATCTGTAGAATGTGATGAATGCATTATCTACTGCAAGATTTAAGTATTTAGTATGTTGAAATATACATATATAGTTCCCAGAACAACATGGCTACATAGGGTACATTCAACAAGTATTAGCTATTTTAACTTTTTATTTTGAAGTTGAGAAAATAGTGCAGTAAGTTCCCATGTACCCTTTCTCCAGCTCTCTCCAATGAAAACATCTCTCATAATTATAATCCTTTTTCAAAACCAGGAAATTGGTATTGGTACAACTATTAACTGAACTACAAAGCTTGTTCAGAGCTTATTCAGGTACCAGTTTTTTATGCTTTCTTTTGTATGTTCATGTCTATGTGTGTATAGTTCTACAAAATTTTACTACGTCTGTGTAGTAATTTTACCAGGTCTGTGTAACCACCACCACAGTTAGGATACAGAATTTTTCCACTTTTACAAAGGCTGTTCTGTTTTAGTTATGCCCTCCCTCCACCCCTACCCTATGGCAACCACTGATTTGTTGCCCATTACATTTTGAGAATGTCATACCATTGGAATCACACTGTTTGAGATTGTCTTTTTCATTCAATGTAATGACCTTGAGCTCCATCCAAGTTGGTCGTGTATTAGTAGTTCACCCTTCCTCCTTCCCTCCCTCCCTCCCTCTCTCTCTCTCTCCCCTGCTCTTCCCTCGCTTTCTTTCTTTTTTTATTACTGATTATTATTTCATTGTATGGGTTTACAAGTTTGTTTATCCATTTACTCCTTAAAGACATTAAAGTTGTCAATTTTTTTGGCTCTTACAAACAGAGTTGCTATGAAAATTCATGCACATTTTGTGTGAGCATGTTTTTATGTTCAAATGTAAATACCCAAAAATATGATTGTGGAGTCATGTTAAGTGTATATTTAACTTAAAAAGAATCTGTCAAACTGGTTTTTTTTCCTAGTGGCTTTACCACTTTACATTTCCAACAGGAATGGATGCAAGAGCCAGTTGCTCTGCATCTTGGCCAGAATTTGGTGTTATCACTATTTTTAAAAATTTGCTGTTGTAATAGATGTGAAGTGGCATCTTATTGTGGCTTTAATTTTCCTAATGACTAATGATGTTGAACATCTTTTCATGTACTTATTGGCAATCCATACATTCTCTTTGGTGAAGATCTGTTTGAGTCTTTTTCCCATTTTAAAAATTAGATTCTTTGTGTTCTTCCAATTGAGTTTAGAAAGTTCTGTATATATTTAGCATACATGTCCTTTGTCAGATATGTGATTTATATATATTTTCTCCCTTCTTGTGGCTTGTCTTTTTGTCTTTTTCACATGGTCTTTTGTGAATCAATAAATTCAATATATTGATTTTTTCCTCTTATTAATCATGCTTTTTGGTGTTATGTCTAAGATTTCTTTGCCTCACCCTGTCATGAAGATTTTCTCCAGTTTTTGCCTAAAAAGTTTATATTTTTACATTGAGATGTAAAAATGTATCCATTTTTTTATTTAGTTTTTGTTTAAGGTGTAAGGTTTAGATTGAATTTTTTTTTGCTTATAGACAATTCCAACATCTTTTGTTGAAAACCCTATTGTTCTTCCATTCAGTTGCTGTTGTACCTTTCTGCTGGCCGTGTTTAGGTAGAGCTATTTATGGGTCTTAAATCTGTTTTACTGGCCAGTGTGTCTATTCCTATAGCAATAGCACACTGTCTTGATTACAGTAGTTATATAGTAAGTCTTCAGTTTGGGATTTGTGATTCCTCTGACTTGATTCTTCTTTTTCAAAATTGTTTTCAGCTGTTTTAGTTCTTTTCCTTTTCCATGTAAATTTTAGAAGAAGCTCGTCTCTACCTGCAAAAACCTTGCTGGGATTAGCTGTTATTTTAAATGCCACTATTACTGCTTTTCTACATTTTGTATTTGTTTTATGGTTTCACTTTACAGTTCTCGAGTTATCTGAGGGGGATTTAGAGATCATTTAGCCTGATTGTAACATTTGTCAGTGGAGAAAATATAATCTCTCTTTGAAACAGATTCAGAGAGGTAAATGACTTCCGGAGGTCACTCAGGAGGTTAATTGGACTAATTTCATGGCATCTAGCTCCTTGGTGGGTAGGACTTTCAGTTTGCCACAAGGCCCTGCTCTTAAATCTACTGAATCTTATCTGCTATTCATACATTTTCCTATTTTCTTGAAAGGGATTATTTATGTTGTCCGAAGGGAGCATGATCAAGTTTAGTGGAAAGTCCCCTTGAAACTGTGTTAAAAGTGTAGGTTCCTGTGCCCTGGAGACTCTTGTTCAGTGAGTGTGGTGTGGGACTGAGGGACCCACAGTCTGAAGAGGCACTTCCAGCGGGCTACGGGCCACACTCGGAGCAAGCTGAGACAAGCAAGAAAGAAATGTGGGTCTTGGAATCAGACCTGGATTTAACGCTTTAGTTACTTGTTTAATAACTCTATGCTTTAGTTTCTTTGTGTATAAGATGGGGATCAAAACATCTAGTTCATAAGTTTATTTCCTGTTTAAACACAGTGTGTATAAAGTTCTTTGCATTAAACTTGTTACCCCAAATCAGTGAATGCTGCTTCCTATCTTTCCTTTATCCTTAATAGAGTATGAGGTTTCATATCTTTTTGAGGCAGACACAGTGTTATGTTTAACCATTTCACTTTCCTCCCAATCACCGGGAAGACTGTACTTGTCAGCCCCTTTTGCAGCTAGGTAAGGTCATGTGACTAGTTCTGGCCAATGGAATGTGAGCATAATCCATGTGTGTCACTTCCTGGCTCAGAGGTCAAAGATCTGATTTGACCTTCCTTTGTGCTCCTCTTCTGCTGCTAGCTGGTGACGCCAGGATGACACTGAAGCAAGAAGGTACTAGCTGCCTGATTCCCTGAGTCACTGTTCGGAGGAGAGTACCCCTTTAACCACATTAGATGGTGATCCATTCAAAAGAGAACTCAGCCTTTGTTGAGATTCTGGGGAATGGCTTATAGCATTTAGTGTTAATTATTCCAATTAATATATTGTTGGATTTTAAAAACTTAAAATTATGTTTTAAATATTGTATTTGTTATAATATTGTAAATACTTTATGACTTAGCTGCAGGAAATACATTATAAAGCATGCCAACACTTCAGTAGGAGGCTCTAGCATGAGGAGATCTTCATTTGTGGTGAATAAAAAAATATTTTTGCAAGCCAGAATATTTTTGTGGCTTTGGTGTATTTTTGGTTTGTGTGTATGATTTGTGTATAGATGTAGTTCCCAACATCACAAGGCAGGTCCCTTGTCGAGATAATAGTCCCTTTGGCATATCAGGACCATCAGGGACCAGAACCTCAGCACTGTTGAGGAGGTGGTGCTAATAGTCCAGATGGGGGTGGCCATTCCACCAACAGGGAGTAATGCTGGGCGCTGGAAGGAAAGACAAAGGGCCTTTTCCTTTTCTGCATCATCTGTAAAGATGATAACTGCATCATCTCTCACTGTGAAACAGAAGAGCATTCTTGTGTTCCATGGGGTGGCTACCTAGGGTCCAGATCCAAGGTATTTAACCATTTGCCTCAAATGAACTCCTAGATCTAGGACAGGGTGGAGGCCTCTTTTTAAGCATAGGCTCAATATGTGGTCCATTCGTAAAAATGGCAGATGTCTTTGATCAGCACATTATTGAAGGGGGGCATATATTCACCACTTTTAGTGGATGGATCAAAAGACCCTTTTTGGCTTAGAGGTTTCCCTCTAGAAGGATTTATATTTTCATTATCATTTAGTTCTAAGTAGGTTTTTACTCATGAATTATTTAAAAGTTTATTGGCTAATATCCAAACACCTGAGGATTTTGCAGTTCTTTCTATCACTGGTTTCTGGTTACTGTGATTAGTGAGTCCACTCAATGTAATTTTAATCTTTATAGATTTGTTGAGACATGCTTTCTGGCACAGCATGTGGTCAATTACTATAAACATTCTGTTTACCCCTGAAAATGATGCATGTTCTATAGTTGTTGGGTATAGTATTTACCAGTATTAATAATATTCAATTAAAAATGCATAAGACCAACTTTATGCTGCTTATTATAGACATTTCTTAAATTAAGGCTATAAAGGTTACAAGTAAAGTCATAGGAAAAATGATTTTTTTCTTCTGTTTATTCTATTAACTCCTGAGAGAGGTGTGTTAAAATCTCATTATGATTATGGATTATAGCTCATGATTATTTCTCCCTTTAGTTTCTTTACTTTTTGCTTTATCTATTTCAAAGCCACCTTATATACGTGCAAAATACAGAAAAATTGCTGTATTAGTTGGTGATCATGGTTTTTCCCTTAAAGTGTATTTTGAGGAACATAGCTCTTATAGCTCTTAGTGTTTGCATGGTATATCTTTTTTAAAAAATCCTATTACTGTCAAATATTCTGTATCTTTATGTTTAAAGTACGAGGTCTGTCAGGAAAAAGTCCAGCCATTGTTAATATAATGAGAATGGTTTGCATGACATCAGTGTAAGCTGGCAGCTAAAGAGAGTGGACTGTAATGTGCATGAGAGGACAACAATGACTTCACTGTACTAAAAGTCAGTGGGGATGGTAGACGCTGTTGAGTGAGCATGTGTACTGTGTGGCAGTCCCATTCAAAATGACTGAATGAGCAGAGTAACAAATCTGCATCATATTTTGCAGTAAGCTTGAACATTCCTCTGTGGAAACTATTCGGATGATTCAGAAGGCTTTAGGGGATGATGCAATGAGTGCAGCCGAATAAGTGGGGCACAAATGCTTCAAAGATGGTCAATAATCTGTTGAAAGTGATCCACATTCTGGAAGGTGTGCAATAAGCAGAACACCTGAGAATGCTGAACGTGTACAGGCTGCAGTCAACAAAGACTGGCGACTGGCAGTGCAACAAGTAGAAGCTGATCCAGGAATTCCAAAAACTATGGTGTCTGAGATTTTGACACAAGATCTTGGCATGAAATGTACTGTGGCAAAATCCGTAATATGGCTTCTGCTACCAGAGCAGAAGGGACATCGTGCTGCAGTTGCTAACAGCTTGATTCAAACAGGTACCAAGAAGGCCATAAGCAGAGTTGAATCGTGGGTCTAGGGCTATTATCTGGAAGCAAAGGCCCAGTTGTCCCAATGGAAGCTGCTTGGTTCTCCACACAAAGACGTGGCAAAGTCATAGCAAGATCTAGACCATGTTAACTGTGTTTTTTGATTGGGAAGATGTTGTCCAACACGAGTACACCCCTCCAGGCCAAACAATTAATAAGGAGTACTACCTCAATGTTCTCCATCGGTTAAGAGATGCAATAGGATGAAAATAGCCACAGCTATGGGCAACTGATGATTGGCAGCTTCATTACACCAACATGCCTGCTCATGCATCATATCTTGTGCAGAGTTTTTTTGTGAAACATATATTCACCCAGGTGACTCAGCCCTGCTACAGCCCAGATTTGGCTCCCTGCAACCACTGGCTTTTCCCAAAACTAGAATGACATTTGAAATGGAAGAGATTGCAGGCCATCAATAAGATTCAGGAAAATACAACAGGGCAGCTGATGGTGATTCCAACAAAGGATTTTGCAGAGTGTTTTGAAGAATTGAAGAGATGCTGGGGGAACTATGTAAGGTCCCAAGGTGCCTACTTTGAAGGGAACTGAAGCATCATTGTCCTATGTACAATGTTTCTTATATCTTCTTCAATAAATGTCTTTATTTTTCATAGCGTGTGGCTGGGTTCTTTCTGGACAGAGCTTGTATATCTCTTAAAAACAGCATAGTTAAATTTTACTGTGTGTCTAGTTTATCAGTCTTTGTCTTTTAATTCGATCATTTAGTTTGTTTATCTTTAATGAAACCTATTTGGATTTCAATCTGCCATCTTTCTGTTTGGTTTCTCCTTATCCCACCTGTTCTTGTGTATTTTCTCTCCTTTCTTGCCTTAGTTTCAATTAAGTATTTTAAAACTTTCATTTTTTCCCTTTTCTATTGGGTTGTTATTATGCATTCTTTTAGTGGTTACCTGAGAAAGAGTACAACATTCATGTTCGACTTATTAACAAGACTAATACAAATTACTACTTCTACCATTTCCTGAACAATACAAAGACCCTAGACTACTTTAGTTCTGCTCACACCCCTCCCAAACTTGTCTGCTACTATTTTCATGTATTTTTTAATAACTCGAAGAATATAGATAATAATGAAATGAATACCAAGTGATGAATCTTGAATCTTTAATATTTTTATTTTTAACATTTAACTGAGTTTAATTATACATTTATATAATTCACTTTTAATAATGATTATATTTAACAGCCAGCAAAATTTCTAAACATTTAATAATTATCTCTTGTGAGCCAATATGAGTTGGTTCAAGTACACTACTAAGTGAGGCCATGCCTTAGAATGGGGGCCAAGTACACTGCAGATAATCCATGGAATTACAGACAGCTCAGCATCCAAACATGGCTATCTATGATTCCTAAATAGTCAAACAACCGCCATATTTTGTCAAGTGCACCAAAAAGGGACACATTTGTACCAATGACCCGGATGAAGGAATCGAGAAGTTTGTGTCTGTGCAGCAGCAAAGTATCTCTGTGGTGGAGACACAGCAGAATGATGCACTAGTGCATATGTCTCCCCAACACTGTGTTCAGTGGGGGTCATGCTGCAGCTTGAAATCGGCCACATTGGACTACGTACTTCGTGGGAGTGTTGACTGCACATCAGCACATGATTTATTGTTCTGTTTTGTAGATCTAAGAAAATGAAGACAGTTGCCAATTGAACTTAATAGTGTTTCCTGTCTGGAGCATTAGAACATGAGTAGCACAGAAAGCTGTGGGAGTAGTCTTCTAATATTCAAAAACAATTACCTAACTCAGCAAAAAAAAAAATCATTCTTGCCATTGATAAGCAAGTGATTTGTTGTCTTACTCTTAATGTAAAATAAAATATCAAGCATCTGTGCTGGAAATGTACTCGTTGATCAATTCCAACTGTAGGTTTTCTACAGGTACAGGAATTTGGCCAAAATTAATGAATGAATCAGGTACACAGAAGTCATAATAAGGAATAGTGTACATTTTATTTTTATTTGTAAAATTGTGCAGTAATACTTTATATCAGTAAAATTTATAATTGACTATGTACAAGATACAGATATAGGTGCGATATTTTCCTGGGAGAGCTGGCTGCTAAACATTTGCCAGAATTCCACTGACCCCGTCCCTCCAAAACTGCAGAAGCAGCATTGTTACTGTGTCTGCTGAGTTCCTGAAGCATCCTAGGATGGAAGTGAACCCATGATACTGACTTAAATAAAGCAATGGCTGCTTTACACATTCCTTATTCTACTAGGGTCTTCCTAGAGCCTGGACTAGTGGTCCTCTCATCACCTCAAGCCACTGAGGCCTCAAGATTTTCACAGTATTTTTACAATTTTTTTTTCATAGTATTGACTTTCTCTGCTTATCAATTCAGAATACAAGATAGTTAATTCCTCTGCTTTTGCCTAAAAGGTTTTTTGTTACTGTGTCATCATCTTTTAAGCTTTAATTCCCAGAGTTCTTCAGATAGATTTTGTTCATGGGAGCATCTCTTATGTGAAGAGCTGTGCTTCTGATGACCTACCTGAAACCAAGAAGGTGCATCCAACAACAGCGTGAAATCAACTGCTACCCACCAGGGTCCTGAAGCTCTCTTTCTTTCCCAATACCTAGAACTCAGGGTATCTTAACAATAAAAGCTAGTATTTTAAATTTGAAGATTATTCTTTTCCATCCCCAGGAAACACTCTATATTATATAATAATGGTGTACATTTAACGAGTATTCCTTGTATCAGATGCTGCATTTTGCACTTTCAACGTCCTGATTCACCTCCTTAGGTAGGGCTTATCATCATCCTCATTTTAGAAATGAGAAACCTGAGGTTTAAAAAGGATAACTTGCCCAAGATTTCAATTAGTCAGACTGGGAGTTGAACTCAAGTTCAGCTGGCATCACAACTACTGTATCAGAAATTCTGTGACTTGTCCACAGGTCTATTCTGTCTCTTCTTTGTTTCTCAAATAACTCATTGGCCTGTGCCTCCCTTCCGATTGTCAGAATTTAGTCAGTATTTCTTGAAATTTAAAGTCGAGGACAAGTGCCATTTTGTTATGACATGAATGTGTAACTGATTCAAAATGTTTTCTGAAAAAGAAGAAACTTGAAACTTTGAGTAGATTCCTCCCATTCCCTCACCCCTTGTGAAAATGACCACCAATTCTGGATTACACATCCAGGTATTTCTCAAACCTGTCCTTCGGCTGGCACCAGCCCCCCATCCTCAGTTGGGTAACTGCTGGAGCCTTCTGGTTGGTTCCACACCTTGGGTCTTCACCTCTCCAGGTCAGCCTTGTCATGGCCCCACAACGAGCATTTGAAAACACAAATATGACCATTTCAGTTTCTTGTGTAAATTCCTTTGGTGACTTTGTTGCCTTTCAGACATGATTCCTTCACTTACTGTAGGTCCCCAGCCTTCTCTATCACCACACCTACTGCTTCCAGTTTCCCATAGACATCTGGCATTCCAACCATGGTGAGCTCCTTACTGGTCCCTATACTCGGCCATACTTTCATGCCTACTTCTCCTATGGGTCACCCTGCTGAGAATGCTATTTCCCTGCCTCCCATTTCTGTCCCTCATCTGCACCCCTACCTGCATTTCAGGCGTGAGTCTGATTAGCCTAATCTGATTAGATGCTCTGTTCCCACAGAACCCTGCACATGCTGCCTCACACCCCATCACTGTCCAAATAGTGGATGGTTGGAGAGTAGATAATCTGTGAGCTCTCTGGGGGTGGGGACTGCAGCCTCATCACAGAATTTGACACTTGGGAGGCACTCGGGATGTTTCTGTTGAGTGAATGAGAGACGAGAGGTTTGCCTGTTCAATCATCTGCGCTCCACTCTATTAAAAATGTCTCTTTCTTTTCTCCTTGGAGGTAAAAAGTTCAGTGTGGAAGAAAATGGATGGTGGTGATAACTACATGATCTACATCCAGCATGAAGGAAAAATTTAGAAGAGGTTAGAGAAGCAGCTGGGAAAAAGGGCCAGCTAAAAACTGGGGCCAGTCGGTTTACTTCTCTGTACTGTGGTTTCTACGAGAATGGGAAGTGGAACACCATGGTGGCTAAGGTTCTTTGAGGTCTGTGAAGACTAATCTTATAGTCACACTTGATAGCCTTTAGTATTAGAACTTCTGTTGGTAGATATTGTGCAAAGATAGAGAACTCCAAAGAGATGTGCAATCTGATTATTTCCTAGTCATGATAGCTAGTACAAATCTCATGTTGAGTATGTAGGATTACAGTGTCTCTTGGTTCTCTCTTCTAAAAGCTTATGTACTCTTCCTTCACATTGATACACAAATGATATGTTAACATGAATCAGTAGAATTTTATTTTAAGGTGCCCTAACATGTCAAAATACATACATCAAAATGGATGTAATGCGATTCAATGAAGATACTTTGGGAGCTTTTCCCATGAGACTTCCTTCACTTAAAATATTTTGGAACTTCTTGCTCAGAATTATTCTCAAGAACTTGCATATTTTTTTAACATTGGTAAATTTGTGTCTTTGTGGGATAGATTTATGAACAAAGTGGGTGATTGAACTGTGTTATTGTTTTGTTTATTTGCGTACTTATTCTGCTTAAGAAAGTAGCATATGTTCATTTAGAGAGCATAAAATAAAAAAGAAAAGTCACTAGAGCTCAGTAAACATTAACCAGTCTTTGGAAGAAAACACTAAAAATCACGGGGCTTTAGAACCTGAAGGTGATGGGAGGTTCGGAATTTTCATACAGCACAAAAATCTTTTCCCGGACTCCCTGTCAGTGCCCTGGGGTGGAGTTCGTCTGGGTCAGGAGGTCTGGACGCCTGAGTCATTTAAAGAAGCAAAGTCACTCGTGCTATCTTCTCATTTATCTTGAACCTTGGGATCCTCTTGTTTTTCTAATAGGAAAAAATAGCATAAAGAAGTAACTAAAAATCTCCTCTAATTTAACTGCAGCATTATTGTGGTATATTTTCTCTAATTTTTATTTATTTATTTATTTATTTGAACATTTTATTGTTTATGCTGTTACAGCAGTCCCAGTTTTTTACCTTTTGTCCCTCTCTACTCAGAATGCCTCATTCCCTCAGGCAATCCCCTCACCATTGTCCATGTCCATGGGTCATGCATATATATTCTTTTCTTTATAAGATTTTATTTAATTTTAGAGAGAGGGGAAGGGAGGGAGGGAGAGAAACATCAATGTGTGGTTGCCTCTGGCACACTCCCTGTTGGGGACCTGGCTTGCAACCCAGGCATGTGCCCTGACTGGGAATCCATCTGTGACCCCTTGGTTCACAGGTTGGTGCTCAATCCACTGAGCCACACCAGCCAGGGCTGCACATATATTCTTTAGCTACTTCCCTCTGCTGTGCTTTACATCCTTATGACTATTCCGTAACTACTAATTTGTATTAATCTCTTCACCTCTTAAGCCCATCCCCCCACTCCCCTCCTAACTGGCAACCGTCAAAACATTCTCTGTATCTATAATTCTGTTTCTGTTATGCTTTTTGTTTGTTTTTTAGATTCAATTATTGATAGATACGTATTTATTGTCATTTTATCGCTCATATTTTTGACTGTCTTCTTAAAGAAGACCCTTTAACATTTCATATAATACTGGTTTGGTAGTGACAAACTCCTTTAGATTTTTCTTGTCTTTTTCTGTCCTTTGATTCTAAATGATAGCTTTGCTGGGTAGAATAATCTTGTTTGTAGATCCTTGCTTTTCATCACTTTGAATATTTCTTGCCAATCCTTTCAGGCCTGCAGAGTTTCTCTTGAGAAATCAGTTCATAGTCTTATGGCAGCTCCCTTATAGTTAATGAACTGCCTTTCTCTTACTGCTTTTAAGATTCCCTCTTTGTTTTTAGCATTAATTATGATATGTCTTGGTGTGAGTGTCTGTGGGTTCGTCTTGTTTGAGACTTTCTCTGCTTCCTGGACTTGGATGTTTATTCCTTTCACCATGTTAGGGCAGCTTTCTGTCATTATTTTTTCAAGTAGGTTTTCAATTTCTTGCTGTCTCTCTTCTGACATCCCTGTGATATGAAGGATGGTGTGCTTGATGTCCCAGAGGCTCCTTACACTATTCTCATTTTTTTTATTCTTTTTTCTTCTTGCTGTTCTGATTGGTTACTTTTTGCTTCCTTATATTCCAAATTGCTGATTTGATTCTTGGCTATATGCACTCTACTGTCGATTCCCTGTAAATTGTTCTTCATTTCAATTAGTGTATCCTGCATTTCTGAGTGATTCTTTCTTATGGTTTCCATGTCTTTTTGAATGATGTTCTCTTGAGTTTGTCTACTCTTCCCCTAAGTTCATTGAGCATCTTTATTACCAGTGGTTTGAACTCTGCGTCTAGTCGATTGCTTGTCTCCATTTTGTTTAGTTCTTTTTCTGGAGTTTTGTTTTGTTCTTTCATTTGGGTCATTTTTGTTTCTGTCCTCATTTTGGCAGCCTCCCTGTTTTTGTTTCTATGCATTAAGTAGAGCTGCTATGACTTCCTGGCTTGGTAGAGTGGCCCAATGTAGTAGTTGTTCTATAGGGTCCAGTGGCATAGACTTCCCTATCACCCAAGCAGGGTACTTGAGGTCAGCCCACTGTTGGGCTGTGTACACCCTCAATTTATCTTACATAAAATGTACTTGTAGATGAGAATTGATTGCTGTTGCTGGGTCAATGGGAGGGATTTACCCAGGCTGATCAGCTGTAAGGACTGGCTGTGACCACTGACCATCAACCTCCGACCACAGTGGAGGATCGGCTGTGCAGGGGCTCACTCCACAGAACAGGACTTACTTCAGCAGGGCTGTGGTGCCCACTGAGTCTGCTGCTGGAGTGTGTTGCTTGTGGAGGTGGTTAGGTGGTGGTGCTTTGACGTGTTCTGTAGCTGTCTACTGGTTGCATAGGCTCTGGGGCCTCCTGGGAGGTGCAGGCCAAGCTCAGCCACCACCTGCGTTCTGTCCAGGGACCCCTGGCATAAGCTACAAAGTGATCTGCAGATGGCTGCTACTTGTGCTGGGCTTGGAGGTGCCAAGTAAGACCAAGCTGTGAACCAAAGCCAGCTGCGGCTAGTTCTGGTCCTGGGGACACTTAGTGCAGGGGTGTCCAACCCGTAGCCCACAGGCCGCATGCCGCCCAGGATGGCTGTGAATACACAAAATTGTAAATTTACTTAAAACATTTTTGCTAGGCTCTGGCTTGTATAGCTCAGTGAATTGAGCATGGACTGTGAACCAAAGGGTCTTCTGTTCAATTCCCAGTCAGGGCACATGCCTGGGCTGTGGGCCAGGTTCCCAGTAGGGGGCAAGTGATAGGCAACCACATACTGATGTTTCTCTCCCTCTCTTTCTTCTTCCCTTCACTTCTCTCTACAAATAAATAAATAAAATCTTAAAAAGGAGAATAATTAAAAAAAATTTGTTAGTGTTTATGTATTTAATTTGTGGCCCAAGACAACCCTTCTTCTTCCAGTGTGACCCAGAGACGCCCAAAGGTTGGACACCCCTGAGAGAGGTGCAAACGAGGCCAGATGCCCTTGTTTGAGAGAATTTAGGGAAATCTGAAGCATGAGCCAGGACAAGCCATTTGTACCGAAAAGCCCCTGGAAACAGCTTGGGTGGCCTGAAAGTTGGTGGCTTGGTTGGAACATTGTCCCAATCACCAAAAAGCTTGTATGTTCAATCCCTGGTCAAGGCACGTACTTAAGTCATGGGTTTGATGCCCGGTTGAGGTGCATGCAGGAGGCAACTGTTGGATGTTTGTCTCTCCCCGCTCTTCCTCTCTCTGAATACATCCTCAGGTGAGGATTAAGATGCATATCTCATATCTGTACTTTATGTAAGATAAATTGAGGTCCGACTGTATATGCCTTGTGTCTTGCCTCTTTTACTTAGTATCGTATTGTACATTGTACATTGCCATTCATGAAGTATTCTTTAAAACGTGGTAACAAATATGTGGATACATATTTGTTACATTATATGCTCCATACTGTGTTGACCATTTTCCTATTGCTCTCTTAACAGTAGAATATGTTTGTATCTATTTGGCTATACCCTCAGTGATAAAAAAATTACAGTTAAAATATATTTGTCAGTTTGGTAAGTTAGACTGTCTCTTCATAGTGGAATTTTTAGTGGGGTTGAAATTTTTCACATATTCTTTGTCTGAAATGTTCTTTCACCTCAGATTCTGCTTTGTGTGATATAAATATTGCCATCCAAACTTTCTTTTCATTTGTGTTTTCTAGATACATTTTACTCTTTCTTTTACTTTAGTTTTCTGATCCATTTGGTTTTAGGCTGACTTATAAACAGCATATTATTGGATGCTGAGAATCTTTGTCTTTGTGGAAGATGTTTAACCCATTCACATTTGTCACATTTGATAGACTCTGTACATCCAAATCACATTCTCTGTGATTTTGTTACATGGAATGTTATTTTTGTTTCTTTTCCTAGTGATTTAAAAGGCACACATCCAGTTTTTATTCTGTTGTTGTTAATTTTGTAGTTTTTATAAGTAAAATTGGTTTATTTGTTTCACTCAAATATGCTCTGAAAGTTCATTTAGAAGGAGGTATTCAAAAGAAGTCACAAGCAACGGTGTGTTATTAGAATAAGTGTCTTTTCTCTTAAGGAGATTGTGCTGAAGGACAAAATCCATTTTATTTCAAGTGTGATGCGTTTAGGTTAAAAAAATAGAGTTTTACGATAAGGTCAGTTTAATGAGCCTTTGTCACCAATCTGAACTGACTCTTTGGTTACTTCAAGACTGATTTAAAATGAAGATCATGATAATGGTGAAAAACCTCTAACTAGGCCCTGTTTCTCTGTTGTGTACACTGCCTTCTTTGTCCCCCTTCACCGCGTCTTTAATGTAAGAAGCGGAGCGCCACTAGTGAGTGGCAGCTGGGGGCAGCAAACGGCAGAATGGGTCCTGGATTGTTAGACCCTGGCTAAGTCACTTTCTTTCTGGGTTTTAGTTTCCACCTCTGGAGGAACTTTAATATTATAGGCCGGAATACATAATCTTTGAGGCCACTCTTACTTTTTACTTTCAATAATTAAACAGAGTTTATTAAGGACCTATTTGTATAGCTTCTCTACCAGAATGAGAAGCACAAAGCTTAACTATGTTAAAAAATATATAGAAAAAAAGAGAAAAGGTCCTAAGCTGATAAAAGATTCTGTATCTTGATCTGTGTGGTGTTTACATTGTGTATAGTATATAAAAATTCATTGGGTTGTACCTTTAAGATGAGGGTACTTTAATCACTTGTGTATTTTATACCTCAATAAATAGGAAAACTAAACCAAAAAAAGGAAAAAGAAAGAAAAGAAAAACTGTTAAAATGTTTAAGAAGAAAAGAAAAACTAGCAAGATGTTCAAAGGTTGTATTATGAAGCAGGATGGTGTCATGGAGAATCCACAGGAAGTGGACAGTGAGTTTGAATCCTGACAACATCAAATGCTAGCCTTGGATCTTATGCACATTATTTAACATTTCAAGACTCAGTTTCCTTAATAAAAATAAAATTTGTAGTTTCTGCTTTATGGGGATGTCAGAGGTATTAAATGAGTTATAAGGTACATGAAGCACCCAGCATGTAGTAGGGGATCAATACATATTTTTCAAAAGAGGCAGTAAGAGGGTATTAAACAAGCATATGACAGATTCAAAGAACGAAAGGACCTCACCTTATTTTTTTTAAATCACCTCAAAATAAATGGAACCCAGAAAGCCCAGTGTTAGACTATGAAGAAAAAGCTAGGCTCATATTTTTCTGGTGACATTACAAATTAGTAATACCTGTTTTGGAGAGCCACCTGGCAATTTATAATAAAAATCACCTAGCTGATTATGGTCTTTGAGGTGTTAATCCCATTTTTCAGATTATAGCCTGAGGAAATGGCTCCAAAAGGAAAAAACAAAATTTATGTATTTAAAAATGCTTTGTGACAGCATGGATGGACCTGGAGAGCATTACGCCAAGTGGAATAAGCCAGTCGGAGAAAGACAAATACCATATGACCTCACTCACATGTGGAACCTAATGCACAAAATAAACTAGGAAACAAACTAGAAATAGACATACAGATAGAGAACAGACAGCTGTCAGAAGGAAGGGGGTGCAGGGCTGTGTGCAGAAGGTGAAGGGGTTTAGCAACAAAGAATGTCGTAGACACAGACCCCAGTGCGGCGATTCCCCGAGGGAAAGAGGGGCAGATGTGATGGAAGGGGACTTGACTTGGGGCGGTGAACACAATGCAATGTATAAATGATGTTTTATAAAATTGTACACCTGAAGCCTGTATAATTTTATTAACCAGTGTCACCTCAATAAATTATTAAAAAAGAAAAAATGGTCGACTGGGTCATAATAATGTGTGGAAACAACTAGCCAAAATTGCTCCATTTACGATGACATGTGTATGGACTAGTAGCTATATGGAGAATTCGAGCTCAAAAAATGAGAAAATGGTGCGCTCATAGTGAGCACAACCACACAAAGCCTGTGTCTGTGCAGTGACAAAGGCTGAAAGTGAGTTCTGTAGATCTCTGGCTTTATGTGGGACAGGGGTGATCTGTATTTTAATTTTTCGTTTAGCATGCAGTAGTCCACCCTTGTCCACAGGGAATATTATGGATAATACAGAACTCTCTATATGCTGTTTTTTCCTATGCATACATACCTATGAGAAAGTTTCATCTATAAATTAGGTACAATAACAGATTAACAACAATAATGATAAAAATCGAGTAGTTATGACAATGTGCTGTAATAAAAGTCATGTGGATGACTTCACAGCCATTATGTAGTGAGGTAAGGGTCACTCGGTCACAAGCACTGTGACGTCACGACTGTCAGTCTGACAACTGAGAGGGCTGTTACCTGGGAAGGGAGACCGGGAGCACAGGCGCTGGGTGAGGGGTGTTCGCGTCCCGGGCGGGATGGCGCAGGACATTGCGAGATTTCATTGTGCTGTTCGGTCGGCACACAGTTTAAGTCTTATCAATGGTTTATTTCTAGGATTTTCCATTTAATATTGTTAGACCGAGGTGGATCATGGGAAACTGAAACTGAGGCAAGCAGAACCGCAGATAAGGGAGATCTACTGCAGCGTAATGATTCCTAAGTCAGTCGGTGGAAACGAAGTGGAAACAAAAGTCACATGCTCTGAGTGAGACAGGGGGTCTATGAAAACGGTGTACACAATACAGAATAAAAATGTAGAGCAGGTATATACGGAGAGTTACAGAAAAATAGACATTATATTCCTTGTACATATTTTTAAAAGTTTGCCTCACCAATGCATTTTGAAAATATTGCACTTGAGAAATGCATATCCTAGAAATAATTAAGTCAGCTAAACCCCCGAAATTATGGAGATGAAAATTCATGGGAGAAGTGGTTATTTTGTAAAATAAAATTTATTTTAAAACTAAAAAAAAATTATTTGTTGAATTTATTGGGGTGATGTTGGTTAATAAAATTATATAGGTTTTAGGTATACAATTCTACAATACATCATCTATATATTGTATCATGTGTTCACCACCCGAAGTCAAGTCTCCTTCCATCACCACCCATTCCCCCTTTACCCTCTTCTACCTCCCCTGCCCCCTTTCCCTCTGGCAGTCACCATACTGTCCTCAGTGTCTGAGGGTTCCCCCCCCCCGCAAAGGTGAAGGTAGAAGTCCTTAAAGTTATCAAGTCCCCCTTTGGCTACACGTTTTTCCCCCCGAGCTGCTTTTTTTTTTTCATTTTCTTTTGTGATAAAGAAGAAGATTTTATAGATGCTGAAATGGTTTACGGTGGTCTTATTTAGTTGCTCTTATTTTTATGTCTCCCCAAAAGGTCACAAGGCTCATCATTTAAAAAGAGAAAAATGATGTGTTTTTAGTGCACGGAGAGAATAGCCACTTTCGAGAACCAACAGGAATGGAATGAATAGAGTCTGGCACCTGTAGCCACAACACACTAAGTACTTTGGATTCTCTCAGATGTCAGAGGCTTCCCAGGGAAAATGGGATGCGCTATTGGGCAGTGGGGGCCTCCTTGTCTCCACCTGAAAGTCCAAATGAACTCTTTAGTATTTTCAAGTGAGAAAGATTGTCAGAGTGCATGGCAGAACATGGCGGGCCCTGGTTGAGAAACTGTCCTCCTTCGCCTTGGCCTTCATTTAGGCCTGGCCCTTGGGATAGAATATCTTAGGGAACTAATGATGGAATTTGCTAGGTGTGGGAGGCATCCAGATGTTTCTGGGGATGGAGGAAGCTTTGTATCTGAAATGTATTTGGTGTCATGGAAAATTCTTGATCCAAGTTACAAAACATAAGGAGTACTTCCCAAAAGTGGACTGGCAGAATCACCGAATTGGAAGGAATCTTAGGATTTGACTAGTCCAAATCCTTAATTTTACCAAAGAGAAAACAGACTCAGGGAGAAAAGGCTCTCCCAAGTTTGTAGGAATAGGCAAAACCAAGTCGTCGATTTCCAGCCATTACTGTTCCTGCGCCCCCTTGCCTCGGTCCCCCACCTCCCACCATCACTGCATTAATGGCTCTTCTGTGGCTGCCATGCAGAAGATGAGCCCTCAGACTTAGAAATGTGGCCGACACATGGAGTTTCTTTAAGCCGTCAGAGGCGTGAGTCAGCAAATCGTGATCTATAGCATCCTTTCAGGATCCCGATTGTGTAGTGGAGGAAGAGAAGTTTAATTTCAGGAGTTCCACCTAGGTTCATGTCCCAGGTCCACTACAGGGATGGTGGACGACACTAAGCTAGTTATTTAACCTCTGTGAACCTCAGTATCATCTTTAAAATGGAGGATCATAATAGTATCCATCTCTTAGTTTCCTTAGGTGAGGATTAAATTGGGTAATCAGTTAGATTTGGGCCTGGTTTACAGTAAGTCCTCAACAAATGCTAGCTATTGTTATTACTACTCTGAGGGTAGTTAGAACTAGTTCTGTCAAAAATCTTAAGGAAATAAGAAAAGTAGTTCTTAAGGGAGAGATGGGTGCTCAGAAGGATGTTGCTGGGATCATGAAACCTCCTGGACTCCCAACAATCAGAAATCTTTCTCTGGTGTCTTTTATGGGTCTATTGTAGCTTTTTCCTCTGGGGTTTTACATCCAACAGCCGTCTTAATTGCCCCCAAATTTTAACTGTTACTTATTTTTAAATTTTTCCTCGATTTTCATCTCTCAATAATTTTTATAGCTTTATTGAGGTATAACCAATATACAGTAAACTCAGTATACAATTTGATTAGTTTTGATATACACATGAAACCATCACCAAAATCAAGATAATGAACATATGTATCACCGGGAAAATTTTCATGTGGTCATCTGCCATCCTACCCCTTCTGGCCCCTCCTGGCCTCTCTCAACCTTCCACCCCCACTCCTAGGCAAAAGTGATCTGCTAGAATTGTATACGAATAGAATTATACAGTATGCTTTCTATTTGTCTGACTTCTTTCACTCAGCATAATTATCATCCATGTCGATATGTGTATAAATAGTTCATTTCTTTTGATTACTGAGTACTCTAATGATATTTCCTTGGTTCACTCTTTATTCCTGTCTTGCTTAACTGGCCATGGTTTGGAAGGAAAATAAATTTTAAATATTTAAAAATATTCATTGATTAAATATCTGTGTTTTCTGTCCTCCCCCTGCCCCATTTCATTGTTACTCAGTGTACATAATAAATACAGCACTTGTAGGTTCACTGAGAATAAAACCCATTTACATTCTGTATGCATATTTTTAAAATGGTGTCTATAAGCAATGTTATTTATTTATTTGAATGTTGAAGTTAAAATTCCTTTTTTCTCATTGGCTGTCAGTATAAAGAAAGCATCCTTCCATTGGCCTAACCCAATGAATTTACTTAGGAAATTCAATTCTGTAAATATTTACATGTAGTTTTTATTTTCATGATGAAATATTTATTCTGTGAATGTTACAGTCTTTTTTTGAAAATGTAGACAGTACGTGCTCAATTCCCTTGCAGCTGGAGCATAACATGAAATAAACTAAAAAAAAAAATTGATGCAGCAAAAGTAATACATTTGCGACACTTCCGGCAAGATGGAGGAATAGGTGGATGCACCGTACCTCCTTGAACAATCAAGATTAGAACAACAATAATTTACAACAATAATTTACAGATAGAATAACACCCAGAACCAATAGAGGATTTATCTGAATGGAAGTCGGACAGCCAAGAAGTTGAAGTAGACCCGTACATCCAGACTGGTAGGAGAAGACGAGCCGGGCGGGCGCGGGGCTGGTGCGGGTTGGTGGCGCGCGGAGGTCGGGCAAAATTTGGCGCGAAATCGGCGCAACAGCCATCCGGGGCGCAAGAACGCAGCAGTGATCCCTGAGTACGCAAGCTGTGGCTGGCAAACCCAGTGAGGCAGCGATTGTGAACCAGGGCAGAGCTTGCAGCCCAGGAGCCCAGAGAAGGGTCTGAGCCCAGGAGAATGGAACTACCGCCATTGTTCCCGCCCGTTCCCACTCCCGTCCCTGCTCCCGTCCCCGCCCCCACATATAACGTCACAATCTAGCGACTGGGGTGCCCAGCCCCGGTGAACACCTAAGGCTCCACCTCCCACTGTAACAAGAGCGACCAGAGACAGGGAACGACATAAGACATGTATCCAACAGAACAGATCAGTCCCCCAGGACTCATCCTTTTGAGCAACCAAGAAATAGCCAATCTATCAGACGCACAGTTCAAAACACTGGTGATCAGAAAGCTCACGGAATTGGTTGATTTTGGGCGCAATTTAGATGAAAGGATGCAGGTTACCATAAAAGAGATGCAGGAAGATACTCGGAGGAGAGCCAATAGTGAAAGGAAGGAATCTGAGTCTCAAAACAATACAGTGGACCAGAAGGAAGATAGAATCAACCAATCAGGAAAGCATGATGAAATAAGAATTCAAAAAATCGAGGAAAAGCTTAAGAGCATCCAGGACACGTTTAAATGTTCCAACATCCGAATTATAGGGGTACCAGAATTGGAAGGGGAAAAGCAACAGATTGAGCACGCATTTGAACAAATAATAAAGGAGAACTTCCCCAATCTGGCAAAGGGAACAGTCTTCCAAGAAATCCAAGAAGCTCAGAGAGCCCCAAAGAAGTTGGACCCAAGAAGAAACACACCAAGGCACATCATAATTATATTAGCCAAGGTAAAAACGAAGGAGAGAATCCTAGAACCAGCAAGACATAAGGGGACAGTCACCTACAAAGGAGTTCCCATCAGACTGTCAGCTGATTTCTCCAAAGAGACCTTACAGGCAAGAAGGGGCTGGAAAGAAATATTCCAAGTCATGAAAGACAAGGACCTACATCCCAGATTGCTCTATCCAGCAAAGCTGTCATTTAGAATGGAAGGGCAGATAAAGTGCTTTTCAGATAAGGTCAAGTTAAAGGAGTTCATCATCACCAAGCCCTTATTTTATGAAATGCTAAAGGGACTTATCTAAGAAAAGAAGATAAAGAAAAAAACATGTATAGTAAAAGGACAGCAAACTCACAATTATTAACAACCACACCTAAAGCAAAACCAAAAGAAACTAAGTAAACAATTAGAACAGGAACAGAACCACAGAAGTGGAGGGCACATGGAGGGTTAGCAGCAGGGGGGTGGGAGGAGGAGAGAGGGGGGAAAGGTATAGAGAATAAGTAGCATAGAATGTAGGTTGAGAATAGATGGGGGAGGGCAAGAATAGTACGGGAAATGTAGAAGCTAAAGAACTCATAAGTATGACACATGGACATGAACTAAAGGGGGGAAACGTGGGTGGGAGAGTGGGTACAGTGTGGAGGGGAGAGAAGGGGGGAAATGGGACAACTGTAATAGTATAATCAATGAAATATGTTTTTTAAAAAAGTAATACATTTGCAAGATAATGAGAGACCATTTGGAAGGCAAGTCCATTTTTGTAATGACTTTTGCCAACCTCATAGTATCTCTCAACTCTGGACATTCCTGCATTTGGGAAGAAAGAAAGTAAAAATTTCCATTGAAAATGCCTGTTCAAGTTTGGCAAGAGATTTAATTTCTTCATCTATCACAGTGTCACCAGCCCTATGAATACTATAGATCAAGCCTTGGTGCCAGAAGTACGGAAGCTTGGCAGTGTAGGAGGGCAGCATTTAGCCAGAGGGAATCATAAAGAAGCCAGGGAAAACAAACGTTCCCTATTCTGCATCTCAAACTTGCGTTCCGAGCAGTCATCCTGGGCTCACTCTGCCTGAGAGGCCGGGGATACAGGAATTGAAAAACTGAGCCTGCAATGGCGATGTATATATTGACCTTAGAGGTGCTACAAGGATTCCAGTAGCAGATTTTTATGGAGAACAATAAAAAATAAGTGCAGTTTCTGTACTGGAAGGTAACTTGGAGATTATTTGGTCTATACTTTTATGTTGCAGGTGACTTGACCAGGGCCAAACAATAACTCACTGGCAGAACCAGCACTAGACCTGGTACTTAAGAAACACACACTTGTGCCCTCTCCACGCTGTGCCTTCTGTTCTGTTGGGGCTGGTCTCTTGGTGTGTAGGGTGTTAGAACAGATGATTGTTCTTGTTGAGCTGCCCTGTGTCAAGGTCTCTGTTGCCTGGGACTTTGTATTCTTGAGCTGTTCTTCTTGAGCATTGTGTCTCCCCTGGGGGTGAGCTTGCTCTGCTGAGTGGAGAGTTGTGCTTGCTTGATTCTGCCAGCCAGCTGTGTGTCAGAAAGGCCCCGACAAGATGTAATAGTTGCTTAATGGATAAATTCATGGTTTTGATTGTCAAATGACCTGTTATGAAGTAGTCTGGTAAAATCTTTCTCTTCAGGAAAGCCATAATTTTAATTCTCACAAGAGCCTATACTGTTTTAAGCTCCCCTTCTCTAGTCTTAACATCTAAGTCTAAATGCTGTGTTGCATCTTCATCATTTCTCCATGCAGCTTGTTCCCATCAGTAACATATATATTTTTTAGTATGCAGGGATTCTCAGTGGGGGTGAGGAGGCAACAAGTAAAGATCATCTTCTTTCACTGAAATCATTGATTTAGTCCAACCCCTTTGTTTATAGACTTGTCTAAAGTCTTGCAGTAGAGCATTTAAGATGATGTATTGGCTCAGGCTGCTATGATGAAACACCATAAACTGGGTGGCTTATCAAGAGCACAGATTTATTTCTTACAGTTCTGGAGACTGGAAGTCTAAGATCATGGTACCAGCAGGGTTGGGTTTGGGCAAGAGCCCTGTTTGGGGTTGTGGACAGCTGGCATCTCTCTGTATCCTCCCATGGTGAAAAAAGAACTAGCTAGCCCTCTAGCCTCTTCTTAGAAGGGCACGAATCCCACTTATGGGAGCTACACCCTTATGACCTAATTAAATCCCGAAGACCTTACCTCCAAATATCATCACATTGGGGCTAGAATTTCAACATTTGAATTTTGAGCTGACATGGTTAGTCCACAAGAGATGAAAACCCAATCTCTTGTTCTGCACAGGACTGAGTGTAGCAGATCTCTCTGAAATACTGTTAATGCCTCATTAGCATCCGCGATGGTGCCTAACATGTGTTAGGCAGCTGCAGTGTCTAATCGGGGCAGGGCTGGCCCAGAAGAATTTACTGGGAGAGGGTGTCCCATAAAATGAGCAATTGCATGTGAGTATGACTGACACTGCAGTCTGTGTACTGGCAAACAGCTCTCTTTCATGAAGGTCCATCAACTGTCTGTCTGTATCTTAACTGATTTAGGAGAAAGGCTGGCAAACAGAGCAATTTAATTTCTTTCCAAGAGGCTCGCTATTGCTCTGATTCTCTCCAATCCAAATTAGACTGTCTCTCTTTTATGCTCCAACAGTGCATTATTTGTGTCTCCGTTTAGCGTGTGAGTCGTTTCATTCTTTATCATGTTAGTGGTTCCCGTGTTGATAATGTGAAGATGGTTCAAAAAAGAAACTCCCAGGCACCCATTGCTCAGCTTGGGAGGTGCTGAATAAATATTTGGAGTGTAAGGAAAATATTATTTGATACCCTTGAAGGTGATAATAAACCCATACATTTAAAAAAAAAAAGACTTCAAACAGTTTAGTAAGATAATTTTGTTCATAGCCTTGGTAGTTCTGCTACTAGTACCTGAGCTGATCCCCATTTATCAGAGTGAAACAATTGAAGTGAAGAAGATCATAGTGACCTGCGCTGGAAGGATTAGGAATAAGAAGGAGGTATCTCCTCATGTAGTCTGCACAGGAGGCCAGGACACAGAGGTCTTGTTTTTCATTTCACAGAATAACAGAAAACAACATTTTGGGGGAAGAACTCATGACATTTAAAGTCAGTTGTGCCCTAAAACCTACTATTTTCAGTAAAACCATTTAACGTGGAAGGAAGTGGTCAAGAATATAGTAGCATGCAATTTGTAATGCACACATCTGGGGGCACCTTCTTTTCTGAAACATGTTCTTGAGACGATCATTTTAGAAGTTGACTGCATCGCTGTGGGCCCCATCTGAGCTGTCTTCAGTACCATGTCATAGAGGACTCCGTGGACTTATACACCTGAAAAACATCACTATAGCACAGAGCAGGGGTCCCCAACCTCCCCAGCCATGGACCTGTACTGGGCCGCATGGCAGGAAGGGCGTGGTGGGCCAGTAAGCGAAGCTTCATCTGTACTTAGAGCTATTCCCCATGGCCCACATTACTGCCTGAACCCTGCCTCCTGTCAGATCAGCCTAGATTCTCCTAGGAGAACCTATGGTCTCAAATCATCCCGAAACCATTCCTCCCTCCCCCACCCTGGTGCGTGGAAAATTGCCTGCCACGAAACCGGTCCCTTGTGCCCAAAAGGGACTGCTGACATAGAGGACTCCATTGATTTTACAAGTAAAAAACATTATAATTTTAAAACATATGTTATTATCCACATATGCACAAAGAAAATCTCACCAGACAGCTTTAGTTGGCAGAGGCATATGTAGTCTCTTGGTACTTTTCATTTGTTATTCAGGAATCAGCGTATCTGACATATAGTTTAGGCGAAATAAAGATGTAAAGATTTACATTTGTGAGGCCAAGGAAGCCTTGGGACTTACCAGGCACACCAGTGGATATTGTCACACCACTGGACCAATAGTGTTTTTGAAGTTCTTTGGAAATGAAAATGCTGGAACTTTCTCTCATTAATTATACATCATATAGAATTGGTTCCTAGATTGTTAAAATACTCTTGATCTCAGTGTCCCCATTTTCAACTGCTCTTTTCAGCAGTTGATTTTTGGTAGCCTTCTTTCAGCATGATGAAAAGCCAACTTACGTACGGAGTCCTGCTAATGGATGCATGTCAAACTCTATTCCTGGGGGTGGAGTGGGGCAGACCTCCCGACCTTTAGAATCCCAACTGGGATGTTTCCAAAACCCACGTGTGTGATGCCTCCATGGACATGCTCTCAGCCACTCTCATGTACCTCTTGCTTTCTCCTGTCCACTCGTTACCACAATTAACATTCAAGAAGCCACCACAGAAGCTCCTCTGTAATCCTCACTCTTTGTGCCAAACTGTTGAGAACACACTGGGCATCAGATGACAGGAAAGGAGACATCAGCCCTGGATACAAGTATAAAACTGAGGGAATGTTATTGACAACTATTTGCTGAATCGGACAAAGCAAGGTACTGTATCTACTCTGTGTGCCTGCAGTTGCTCTCCTGGATTTAGCTTTCATTTTTAGCACATTCTTATTGTTTCTTTCTTTGATACTCAGGGAGACCTGTCCAAGAGTGTGCTTTTGTCTCTGTAATCTCCTACGAAGGATGAGGGATGCAGGAGGCTGAGGAGGGTCTGTGTTTCCAGGTCTCAGTGGTAGTGTTTGGAAGCCGGCAGTGAATCGGCCACGTTCCCTCCCGCTTTAGGGTAGCTAGCACCCACCTCTGTTAGAGAATCACACAGGAGGAATCAGATAAGGCAGTGTTGCATAATAGAAAAACTAAAGGCTTGCTTTCCTTTTTCTTTTTAGAGCTTCAGTTTTGAAGTGAGAAAAGCCCTGGCTTTAGTGTGCACTAGTTGGGAAGTTTCCTAACACCTTTCAGCCCCATTTACCCCACGGGTACAATGAGAATACTAATGCGCGTGTCCATAGCATTGTTGTGGGGGGCAAATGAATTTGTATGTCATGCAGATAGCTCGGCATATGGAATATTACAGATGTGCAGTCGAGGTTCCTTCCCGTTCTCCTAATGGAGCATGAGTCCAGCCGAACCCACCACTTCCCTTAGCATACCTGTGGTCCACCTTCAGTAATGCTTCATGATGCTGATCCCCCTTTCACAGTGTTTGCTCGCTAAGGGAGTCTTGTCAATGGTTCTGTCCCCCTCTTTGCTTTTCCAGTACTAGCTTGAGATGACTGCCTTCTTGGGGAACATGATGTGTGTAGCTGCTAAGGAGACAATATACTTCCCAGAGCCAAAGATCAGGGTTTTAATAAGTTCTTTATTAGGAAAAGAGGCAGGAACTGAGCCATCCTATGGCTCTTAACCTGCAGTTTGGCAACCCTAGGACCAGACTCTTAGAGGCTGGGTGAGTGTGTGTAGATGAAAATGTTCAACATTTCTCTTCAAGTTGCTGGAGTGAGAAGAACAAATTAGATTATTGATGATCATATGGAGGTATGAGCTGACAGTCTACTTAGTTTCATTATTAAAACAAGAGTGGTTTTGAATAGTCGGGATTTCCCCCCTTTTTATTTAGATGGCAAAGAAAATTTATTGAGGATATCAGTAAAGACCGTGTTGGTGATCTAGCCTCCAAAGCTGCCCCCTGCATGCTAAAAAGACAGAGAAGAAAATTTAAGAGAATAAGAATATGAGATGAAAAGCCAAATTATAAACTCATTTCAACTCTTGGCCTGCAGGCTCTGGAATAACATTCTTTGTTGTCAAGGATGGAAAACAGCTCAGACTCGGGTCCAAGTGATTATTCCACTTTGGCATTGCCGCCTTTCTGCCAACTGCAATTCCATTTAGACACAGATTAATTAGGCAGGCAGAGACGGAAGTGCGCTGTGAGAACAGAGCCAGGAGAGGCAGGGCTGCAACCTGCAGAGGGCGCTGTGCGGAGCCGCAGAGCCGCCTGGCCCAGCCCACTGTCACGTGAAAGCCACAGAGTGCGGGTGACCGTGTGTGTATGCAAATGGACTCCAAACTTCTGTAGTGACACACCTCATTCTTCTACTGACTTTGTTCATGCCAGTGCCTCGCAGAAAACCTCAAGCTGAGGTGAAGGAATACACAAAAATGTGGCTGATCAGCTTTAGTCACCAGGAGGCTGTCCCTTGGAGAAAGGGGCTAGTGGATGCAGACATGAACGGGTTAAAACTTTCCTGGGGCCCTGTGTCACCATTCGGCACCTTTTTAATTCTTGCTTGTAAAACGGAAAACGGGACCAATAGTACCTTTTACTTTTTGCTGTTACTTGAAATGCAAAGACAGATGAGATAAAATCATGAAAACTCTTGGGAAAGACGACTGCCTTAATTAATTGAAGATAGCACTATTAACACTTATCTAGCAGGAGGGTTTATTCCCTTTCCAGATATTTTCCTGGCTCTTGCTTCCAGAGCTTGTGATCCCGTTTCCATCTGCTTTTATCTTCCCTGACACATCTGTGTCCTCCAGTGGAATTCCTTCAAGGAAAGGATGGCGGGGGGCGCGTGGCTGAACCTGCCTCGCTCCGATGGGAAGACAGCAAGGGCTAAGGGCTAGCGCAGCCGAGGGCGGGCGGCGTTGGGGCCGCTTTCCCGCGGGGGCCGAGCGCGCGCCCACCCTGCCGGGAGCTCGAGCTCCACGCTGCAGGCGCGGAGGCAGCAGCGGCTACGCTACCGGTGGGGCGGCGCTGCGCTGCTCTGCGCTGCGGGCGGTCGGGGGACCCGGGCTTTCCTGCCATCTTCCGACTCTTCGGAACGTGTGAACCCTTTCCTTCCCCCGGTGAAAATTTCCAGGAGGATTTGTTATTATTATTTTAACATTTCATTCCATAGAACCATAAAAAAAAAAAGTGGTGGCGCGGAGCACGGTCCTTTCAGAGGGGGGCAGCATTTCAACTCTTGGCCCCAACCTGGCAGCCCACTGGCCTCAGTGCTGCTCCGGCCCCAAAGCCGAGCAGCAGGGAGTTAGGACGCAGCGTGTGGGCAGCAGGCACGTTTCTTATTTGCGAGGTTTGGGGTTTGTTTGTTTGTTTTGATTCTTTATCAAGTGAATATGACTCTGCTTTGCTTTTACACACACTTCTTTGTGGCTTCACCAGTTATTAAACCTTTATGAGTTTTTTTTAACGTTTTGTATATTACCAGTTAAAATAGGAGAAAATACCATTCTGCTTTTTGGGGTTATACTTTGGATGAATTGTATTTTTATATACTACATGATTTAAAAATTTACCATTTCGTAATGCCACCTACATTTAAGACATGGAAATTCACAGAGGCTAACTTCTATTTTCATTTTTTTAATTTATTTATTCATTTATTTATTTATTTTGTATTTTAGAATCCTTTCCATTTCAAGGAGAGAATCCAAGGAATTTTTACCCCGTGGAGGAATGATGTAGTTCCATCCATAACCTTCTCTTTTTATACTTCCAGGTAAGTGAGTCTGTTAATCTTAAATTACTTAAGAAATGAAGATTTGTATGGTTTGACTTGAACTCAGCATTATGGCTGTGTTTGAAATATGTTAATTTCATTTCACTTTCAATAGTTTGATTAATAACAAAGTACTATTTTAAGATATGAATACTTTTTCAAAGTAATACAATTACTTGGCTGCTTTGAATCCTTTTATTCGTTTTGTAAAACCTGTAATCTGCATTTGACTTTACCAACTTCTTCAGAATTTCTCACTTCCCAAAGTGGCAAATGACTTAAATCAATAATGTAGTTAAAAGAACTACATGAGTCTTTTTTAAAACTGTTCACTTGAAAGGAAAAATTTGTTCTCCTTTTGGAAGTTGTGACAGAGTATTAAGCTTTCTCAAATATGCATCCCTTAATCAGATGGGCACCATAATTTTGACCATGCTACAAAATAATTATTTAAATAAAATGGCTTAGGAAATTGAAGGATGATCTTCCTTTCTGACTTATAACATCTTAAGGGTATGTTTTCCGGAAGTGTTGGAGAATAGCACCTTAATGGATTGTATGGTTGGTTTTAGTCTGAGGGCAAATGTAAATCTCGGGAACGTTGTTTTAGTATAACCGGTAATTTTGTGTTTCTCTGCAACAAGATATTTTATTACATCTGGCAAGACTAAACTTTAAAAAAAAAAGAACTTTAGGGACATCATTAATGTTGAAATGCAACAGTATGAGATGGGAAGTTATATATATGGTTCCTGTCTTCAGCAGAGCAAACCTTTTTTAGTTTTCTTCAGAAACTAGAGATACCTTAATGAAAATGGGTAAGCTGTACTCACATATACATATCGTCAAGAAAACTCCCTACGCCCTTCCTCTTCGTTTAACAAATTTCTGTAGAGGTTTTCTTCATGATTTTGTATTTTTTGTTTTTACTTTTGTTACACTAGTTAAAATTAAAGAGTGGATGTGAAAACATTTGATTTTGTGTTAATGAACTGCTTTGTACTAAAACAATAGAGTATGAGGAGTTTAAAAGGGATTGTGTCTGAGTTACTAATAATAGAAAAATGAAAACATTGGCCAAAAGCTAATAATACAAATAAAAATAACCAAAGAATAATTTTTCAAATTCTTTTCAAGTGGCTCAGAGGCCTGAGTAATTCAGGCCCAACTTGAGAGACATAGGGAATTGTCTGTCTAATCTTAGTTCTTGTGATGTTTAATGTTTTTGTGAATGGCTTGGATGCGTAGAAGAGAACAATGTCATTGACACACAGTGTAGACCATAGTTATGAAAACCTTGAGATAACCATAGGAAAGAGCCCAAGTAGACTGTACAAAAGAGGGGAGCAATCAAAAGCTGATTGAGGTCTACTTGGGCCCATGCAAAGTAATAGGGTGTTTATGCTCTGATATGAAGCTATTAGAGTAGTAAGACAGGGAATGTTGGGGGTGGGGGAGGTGCAAAAGGGCAGAGCAGGACATCCAGAGGTGGGTTTTAGTGGCAGTCACAGTGCTGCGGCAGAGATCCCTGGGCAGAGATCAGGATGTTACCAGGGAGCCAAGTCTCCAACTGGGCAGTATGAGCATCGGAAAGTCAGTTTCCCAGGAATTACTCCTTCTTCACTGAGTCCTGTTTGGAATCACAGTATGGACCTTCAGCAGTGGGCCTTCCCCAGACCTGCAAGAAACAAATGATAGATTACGAAAGACTGACAGGGTTGTTTCTCCCTCTGGCAGGCAGAAAATCCGTACCAGTGCACGGTGGTCACGGAATGCAAGCGGGGAGAGGTTTGATTGAAATATTTAATAGCATTAGGCCATAAAAGACTTGCAATATGGGTATCCTGGGTGTCTGACTCATGACAGTTTTTTTCTCAGTGAATCGCTGCTCACCATGTTTTACCCCACCTGTGCCCTGTTGGCGCATTTCTGGTCTCTCCCTATCCTCAGATGTATTCCTGTTTCCACACATCCTTCATCCCCTTTCTCCTGTCAAGGGAAAGGTGTGCTGCTGTCTTGCAACCCGTGCTCCTGGCTGCACCCTCTCGGGTCCCCCACCTTCCACTCCTCTCCTGTCTGTCCCTTCCCGGCTCACTGTGACTGCTGGTCGCTGTGTTGGTCTCCACACTCTTCTTTCAACCGTAACACTTTCTTCCTTCCCACCTGCACCCGAGGCACTCTTATTCCTCCTTCAACAGCTACCTGTGGGGCATTCCTGCACAGGCATCTCCAACACATAGAAACAGCTCCTGGCACCTGTGAGGCCCTGAAGAAAAGAATGAGTGGGTGAGCAAGTGAGTGGAAAAGTGAGTAAAGGGATGTCCCGGACCTGGAGGTGCCTCCTCTTATCCCTTCCACATTCTTCTGTACTGGCATGTGTCATTGCATCATCATCACTGTTTGCCAGTGGCCTCCTGGTCTTGCACCTGAGCAGGGCGCAGATCTCTCCTCATTTTCATGGTCTAGTTAGTTCCTTGTGTAGTTTCTGGGGAATAGAAACTCTATTTGCAGACGGTAGCCTTGTAGGTCTTGCAGTTCTGTGAGCCCCTGAGATATGATTACTGGATGACATAAACCTAGATGATTCAATCTATTTTTTTTAATTTGGAATGAAGCAGGTATTGAAAGTAAATACTAATATAAAACTATAATGTAGTAACTTGACAAGTTGCTCATATTTGAAGAAGCAGAGACTTGAGTAGATCACTTCGTATTTTATAAAGTGGCCTTCTTTTGGACATGTTTAGACTTTAAAAATATTTCCACGTAATAGAATGAGGTGTAACATTGGGTCTTTTAATAATTTTCAGCTTCTGCTGCTATGATTTTAATGTGTACTCCTGAGCCGTACACACTTGAGGGTACTACAGCCAAGGGCCAGGAGAGTCACACTGGCACCGGAATGGGTATCCAGGGATGCCTGGCCTCAGTGGGTTTTCCTCTCCTCCTATCGACTGACACTACATTAGCCCTTTTTTTTTTTTTTGCCTTTTCTGTTCTGTTTCAGGGCTCTGCTTATTGGGATTCCCTTTTCATCAAGTTAGCTTCTTGCCTCCGAGCCTGTGCTTCCCCTCTCACACCCACATCTTGTTCTGCTGTCCCCTCTCTGCAGAGCCTTCTCTTTCCTCTGTGTCCTCCTGACTCTCCCTCCTCTAGGACTCTGCTCTGGGAAGCCTTTCCAGAGCCCTGCCTGAGGGTGGGGCTCGGCCCTGCACCCCTCTCTCACCTTCCTTTTCTCACTGTTTACAGTTGTTTACCTGTCAGACACCTGTCCTTTGCCATCATTGCCCTCAAAGGAGGCACTGTCTCTGCACTTTCCGCATCTAGCATATGCTTGTTCATATTCGTACTGAAAAACAAATGTTTGAATGAATTTCCGGTGTCTGAAAACCCTCATCAGAACGTAGTGATGTCAGTATTTTTACTTGCTGAGTGCTTCGTGGTATACCTATCTTTCCTCTACCCTCTTTCTTTTTAACATGTATTTCCTCAGCTACCATGGAGGGGTGGGAGTTGAACCCAGGTGGTCTGACTCCAGCACCAGTGCCTGCTCAGTTAAATAAATTGTTTAAAAAGTAAGTCAGAGAAGGTTGGAAGCAAGCCAAGTGTCCATTGATAGATGGGTGGAGAAACAAAATGCGGTATGTGAATGTAATGCAATAGTATTCCACCTTAAACAGGAATGAAATTCTGACACCTGCCACAACGTAAGATGAATCTTGACATTGCACTAAGTGAAATAAGCCAGTCACAAAAAACCAAAATACTGTGTGATTCCATTTATACGAGGTAGTAGTCATATTCATAAAGATGGAGTAGAATGGTGGCTGCCAGGGGTTGAGGGGAGGGTGGGGTGTTGTTTAGTTGGTAAAGAATTGCAATTTTGCAAGATGAAGAAGTTCTGGAGACTGGTTGCACAGCAGTGTGAATGTTCTTAACACCACTGAATTGTATATTTAAAAGTCGTTAAGATGGTAAATTTTATGTTGTGTGCATTTTACCATAGTTAAAAATAACAAAAAGTAAGACCTTGCTTTAAAGACTATAATTAATCCTTTTGTTAACTGATGGTCATTAAGGCCAATTCAACACCAACAGGAAACTCCAATCTGGGGTGTGGTGAAAAAGAAAACTTTATTCAGTGCAAAACAGCTCAATTGTGATACGGCAGGGCTGTGAAAACTGCACAGCTGTGAGGCAGCCCCAGGGCCAGGCCCCTCACTGGCTGGGCAGCTCTGCTTTGCTCCTGGGTAATCTGCTGTGCTGCTTCCCAGTCCACTTTACACTGTGCTGGTCTGCCCCGCTCTGCTCCGGCAAGACACCTTTGGTGTTTCAGCTCAGCCAGGGAGACTCAGTCTTCAGTCTTTGGCGGGAAGAGAAAGTGATCTCAGAGCCAGAGGGGAGCTGTCTTATATGGACAAAAGCCCCTACACCTGGTGCCTGATTGGTCTCTCCTCATGCAAATAAGGACTCCAAATCCCAACAGTTTGATTGGTCCAAAAGGTACTGCTGTGGTTGGTTGAAATACAGCCTCTCTGGTGGGTTGGAGCTGTACAGCTCCATTAGCTGGGAAAAGCCTCAGTTTTACTGGTTGAAATAGGAGCCTGTTGCGCGTGGGTCACCGGCTAGCAGTGACCACGGCACACTGTGGATGGCTCGACAATACGCGAGAAAAAACACACATGCACAGAGACAAACCAGTTTCTGTGGGGAAGTAGGGACAGAATGGCCACCCCCCCTAGTGGGGAGCGCGCTGATCCACCGTCCATACCTGCTTTTATTAGGCTCATTTTGCATAATAACTCAGGTAACGTACAATACTCATTAGGGGAAGTAAGGAACATATAAAACAAAGAACTCTGCCGGTCTATTGAGTTGGGGGGTCAAAGAGCTGTAAGGCTGAGGAACAAACTAGCTTCCTCCTAAGACCCTCCTCATTCAACTGAGAGCATTCTTGAACAAAGAAGGTTTCACAGTAATTTACATGTTCTTTCTTAGGCCCGATCACCCCGGGAAATCCGCACTTCCCAGTACCGAGCTGTACTTCCCCGTCATTGTTTCAGGCTTAGGTGGAGCGCGGGAACTAAAGCCACCGAGAGATAAGGAGATTTTCTTCCGGACGCTGAGAACTCAGACTTTGTCAAAGCCGAGGAGTGAGGGTCCATCACCCCCCTTTTGCTGCAGCCCCCCCAAGTCCTTCTTTTGGGGGGCCTCCCAAAAGTGATCGTGCCTGGCTTGGGTTGTTCCCCCCGTGGGGAATCTTACCCGTCTTTGGCTAACCGACCAAGCTTTTTTGGGGTTCAGCAGCAGAAACAGCATTACTGCCAGGGAGATAAGCCTTTGTCTCCTTGCCGGCTCACGGTTCCAAGGGCGTTCCCTTAGCTTTAGCCTAGGCGGGGGTCTCAGCTTCTAATACCAGTCAGGGCGGTTCCCAACAGGAGCCCAGGAACGCCTTTGTAAGGGCTGGCTCAGATGGCAGAAACACAGCGCAGGCGGGCAGTTCAGTGCTGGCCTCTCCGTGAAGTTCAGTTGTGTGAGAAGCCCCTGTGTAGAAATGGCTGCTGGGCACTCTCTCTTTTAAATTGAGCCTAGTTACACACCAGAAATCCTTCTTAGTAGGTGTCTTCTTTCACAATGTTCACATTTGTTTTGTAGATTTTAATGTTTTATTGTTTATGCTATTACAGTTGTTCCAATTTTTCCCCCTTCACCTCCCCCACCCAGTCCTCTCCCAACTTCCATAGTGAATCCCCACATTGTTGTTTTTGTCCACGGGTCCTTCTTATATATTCTTTGACTAATCCCTTTACCTTCTTTAAATCAGTCCCCACCCACCCCCTCCCCTCTTACAGCTGTCAGTCTGTTCCTTGGTTCTATGCCTCTGGTTCTATTTTGCTCATTAGTTTCTTTTGTTCATTAAATTCCTCTTATAAGTCAGATCACATGGTATTTGTCATTCACTGACTGGCATATTTCACTTGACATAATAGTCTCCAGTTCCACCCAAGCCGTTACAAAAGGTAGGAATTCCTTCTTTTTCCCTGATGTGTAGTATTCCATTGTGTAAATGTGCCACAGTTTTTTGATCTTCTCATCTACTGGTGGTCGCTTAGTCTGTTTCTAACTTTTGGCTATTGTAAATAGTGCTGCTATGAACATAGGGGTACGTAAATTATTTTGAATTGGTGTTTCGAGATTCTTAGGGTATATTCCCAGCAGTAGCTTTTTGAAGAAATTCCATACTGTTTTCCACAGTGGCTGCACCAGTCTACATTCCCATCAACAGTGCACTAGGGTTTCCTTTCCTCCACATCCTTGCCAGCACTTATTTGTTGACTTTTGATGATAGCTGTTTTGGTAGGTGTGAGGTGATATCTCATTGCGGTTTTATTTTTTTATTTAAAATATATTTCATTGATTATGCTATTACAGTTGTCCCATTTTCCTCCCTTTATTCCCCATCTAACCTGCACACCCCCTCCCACCCACATTCTCCACCTTTAGTTCATGTCCATGGGTCATACATATAAGTTCTTTGGCTTCTACATTTCCTATACTAGTCTTAACGGCCCCCTGGCATCTATTTTCTACCTGTCATTTATGCTACTTATTCTCCGTACCTTTCCTTCTCTCTCCTCCTCCCACTCCCCCACTGATAAGCCTCCATGTGATCTCCATTTTTGTGATTCTGTTCCTGTTCTAGTTGTTTGCTTAGTTTTTGTTTTTGTTTTGTTTTGTTTTTAGGCTCAGTTGTTAATAGCTTTGAGATTGTTGTCATTTTACTGTTCATATTTTTATCTTCTTTTTCTTATATAAATCCCTTTAAGATTTCATGTAATAAGGGCTGGATGATGATGAACTCCTTTAACTTGACCTTATCTGGGAAGCACTTTATCTTCCCTTCCATTCTAAATGATAGCTTTGCTGGATAGAATAATCTTGGATGTAGGTCCTTGCCCTTCATGACTTCGAATACTTCTTTCCAACCCCTTCTTGCCTGTAAGGTTTCTTTTGAGAAATCAGCTGATAGTCTGATGGGAACTCCTTTGTAGGTAACTGTCTCCTTTTCTCTTGCTGCTTTTAAGATTCTCTCCTTATCCTTAATCTTGGGTGATGTAATTATGATGTGCCTTGGTGTGTGCTTCCTTGGGTCCAACTTCTTTGGGACTCTCTGAGCTTCCTGTTCTCCCTGGAAGTCTATTTCCTTTACCAGATTGGGGACGTTTTCCTTCATTATTTTTCAAATAAGTTACCAATTTCTTGCTCTTCCTATTCTCCTTCTGGTACCTCTATGGTTCAGATGTTGGAATGTGTAAAGATGTCCCAGAGGTTTCTGAGACTATCCTCATTTTTTTGAATTCTTGTTTCTTCATTTTGTTCTGGTTGAATGTTTCTTTCTTCCTCCTGGTCCAAACCGTTGATTTGAGTCCTGGTTTCCTTCTCATTATTGTTGGTTCCCTATACATTTTCCTTTATTACCCTTTTCTTTTTTTTTAAATTTTTAAGATTTTATTTATTTATTTTTAGAGAGGGAAGGGAGGGAGATAGAGAGAAAGAGAGAGAAACATCAATGTGTGGTTGCTGGGGGTTATGGCCTGCAACCCAGGCATGTACCCTGGCTGGGAATCGAACCTGGGACACTTTGGTTTCCAGCCCATGCTCAATCCACTGAGCTACACCAGCCAGGTATTACACTTTCCATAGCCTTCATTTTTTCCTCTAATTTGCGACTATATTCCACCAGTTCTGTGAGTATCTTGATTACCAGTGTTTTGAAGTCTGCATCTGATAGGTTGGCTATCTGTTCATCGCTTAGTAGTATTTTTTCTAGAGCTTTGATCTTGTTCTTTCATTAGGGCCTTATTTTTTTTTTTTTGTCTTGTTGGGCCTGTTACATAGTAAGAGGCAGAGCCTTAGGAGTTCACCAGGGTGGGGCAACCCACATCGCTACATTGTGGCGCTGTATGTGGGGAAGGGGTCCAAGAGGGGTACAGTGCCACTTGCTCTCTGCTGGTTTTCAGTCACTTCCCCCACTACCCACAATCAAATTGGTCCCTTCTGGTGCTGATTCCTGGTTGGGTAGGTTTATGTACATTCTAAGAACCTGTGGATCTCTCCAATGAACTCTCCTGTGAGGCTGGAAGTTTCTCCTGCTGCCTCAGCCCCCACAGGTGTTTTCAGTCAGAGGCTTTGAGGCTTTATTTCCCTGCTCTGGAACCCTGGGTTGTGCAGTCTATCTTGCTCCCCAGTTTATCTGCACATGAATGTGGGACCACCCATTCCTCAAGCCTCCACCTTGCCGGGTCTGCCAGCCACTGTCTTGCCCACCCCAGTCCTCCAGCCACTGCCTTGCTGTGAGTCCTCTCCACCCAGCTGCCCGTCTCCACCCCTCCTACCAGTCTAGATGAATGTTTCTTTTTTAACTCCTTGGTTGTCAGACTTCCATACAGTTCAATTTTCTGTTAGCTCTGGTTTTTTGTTTTTAAATTTGTTGTTGCCCTTTGGTTGTGCGAGGAGGCCCAGTGTGTCTATGTATGCTTCCATCTTGGCTGGAATTCTCATTGTGGTTTTAATTTGCATCTCTCTGATGGCTAGTGATGCTGACCATTCTTTCATATGTCTCTGGGGCCTCTCTATGTCCTCCTCGGAGAAGTGTCTGTTTAGGTCCTTTTCCCATTTTTAGTTGGATTATTTGTTTTCCTGGTCAGATGAGTTCTTTATACAATATATTTTTGGACATATATACAAAAAACCTTTGTCCAATGTATTGTTGGCAAATATGTTCTACCAAGTAGTTGATTCCCATTTCTTTTTGATAATGGTTTCTGTAGCTGCACTGAAGCTTTTTACTTTGATGTAGCCCTATTTACTTATGTTTTTCCTTTATTTCCCTTGCCCTAGGAGGCACATCAGCAAAAATATTGCTATATGAGATGTTTGAAATTTTACTATGGTTTACACTAGGATTTTTATGGTATCATGACTTATATTTAAGTCTTTTATCTGTTTTGAGTGTGTTCTGGTGTATGGGGTAAGCTGGTGGTCTAGTTTCATTTTTTAAAGTATATTTTATTGATTATGCTATTACAGTTGTCACAATTTTTCCCATTTTCTCCTCTCCACCTGGTATTCCCCTTCACTCCAGTAATGTTCCCTGCTTAGTTCATGTCCATGGGTTGTGCATATAAGTTCTTTGGCTTCTCTGTTTCTTACACTTTTCTTAACCTCCCCTTGTCTATTTTGTACCTACCAATTATGCTTCTTAATCCTTGTACCTTTCCCCCATTCTCCCCTTTCCCCTTCCCACTGATAAACCTCCAAATGATCTCCATATCTATGATTCTGTTCCTGTTCTAGTTGTTTGCTTAGTTTTTGTTTTTTAGATTCAGTTGTTGATAGTTGTGAGTTTGTTGTAATTTTACTGTTCATGGCTTTGATCTTCTTCTTTTTCTTAAATAAGTCTCTTTAACATCTTATATAATAAGGTCTTGGTGATGATGAATTCCTTTAGCTTTACCTTGTCTAGGAAGCACTTTATTTGTCCTACCATTCTAAATGATAGCTTTGTTGGATAGAGTAATCTTGGTTGCAGGTTCTTGCCTTTCATGACTTTAAATACTCCTTTCCAGCTCCTTGCCTGCAAAGTTTCTGTTAAGAAATCAGCTGATACCTATTGGAGCTCCCTTGTATGTTAGTAGCTGTTTTCTCCTTGCTGCCTTTAAGATTCACTTTTTTGTCTTCAAATTTTGCCATTTTAGTTATGATGTGCCTGGGAGTGGGCCACTTTGGGTTCATCTTGATTGGGACTGTCTGTGCTTCCTGAACTTGTGTGACTTTTTCCTTCACCAAGTTAAGGAAGTTTTCTGGCATTATTTTTTCAAACAGGTTTTCTAGCCCTTGCTCCTGTTCTTCTCTTTCTGGTATCCCTATGATGCAAATATTGTTATGTTTAATGCTCCCAAAGCTCCCTTGAAATATCCTCATTCTTTTTAAGTCTTTTTTCACTTTGTTGCCCTGACAGTGTTTTTTTCTACCTTGTCTTCCAACTCACTGACTTGATCCTCTGTTTCATTTAGCCTCCTTTTAATCCCTTCCAGTGTATTCTTCATTTCAGATATTGTAGTCTTCATGTCCACCTAGTTCTTATTTATAGTCCCTCTGTCCTTTTTCATGCTGATATAATCCCCACTAAGTTCCTTGTAGTTCTCACTAAGTTCCTTGTGCATCCTTATAACCATTACTTTGAACTCTATGTCTGATAAATTGCTTGTCTGGATTTCATTTAGGTCTTTTTCTGGAGATTCCTCCTTTCCTTTCATTTGGAGGTTGTTCCTTTATCTCTCCATTTTAGTTGTCACTTTGTGTTGTGTCTATTATGATTGGCTTTGACTCCCTGTAGTGTGGAATGGCCTTATGTGCTAGGAATCCGTGGAATCCAGTGGTGCAGACTCATTGATCTCCAGATCTGGATGCCCTAGGAATATCCTTTGTGTGGGTTATGTGGACTCTCCTGTTGTATTTGGGTCCTGATTGTTACTGATCTGTTCATTGGTGGGGACTCCTCTACAGCTGGCTGTCTATGAGGCCCAACCCCCACACCATTTCATATACTATTGTATAGGTCCTGGCAGAACAGAGCAAAACAACACCAAGACAAGCAACTCCCCCATCCACAACAGCACTATCCATGACGAAAGAACAAAGAATAATACAAGCAGAAAGAGAAATGGAATAGTAGGGAAAGTGAAAAGAAAAAAATATGAGTAGACCAAAGGAAAGAAAAGTGATTATGAGAGGAGAAAAGGGAAGAGAACTAATACTAGTAATGAGCTGAAAGAGGAAAATGGGGAGAAGGAACACAGAAAAAAGAAAAAGTAACAAAAATAATAAAAGAAAAGAAGAAGGGAGCAATGGAGCAATCAAAAGTTAGAGTAAAATAAGAGATATGAAAGAAAAAATACAATACTAAAAATAGAATTAAAAAGAAAAAGTAATGAAAAGGCTATGAAAAAGAATATAGCAAAAATAATAAAAAAATAACCAAGTGGATTCTTTCTCCTCAGCAGAGTTTAGTGCTTGCCTGCTGGTTTCTCCCTTTGGCTCTGGCTCTGATGTCTGGCTCTGGTGTGAGCCAATGTCAGGTACTGTCCATGTCCGGCCTTTAGCTGCCTTTTTGAAACTACGGGTGATCCACAGTTTGTGGCTGATTCTTCTGGGCTTGGCTGCTCCCAGGATGGGCCAAGCTGCTCTGGAAAGCTGGTTTTTATCAGCAGTTAGTCCAATGGGTGTGTGAGCAAATGTCCCACGTCATTGCAGGATCTGCCCCTGCCTGTCTCTGCCTGATGGCCTGCTGTCCATCTTAGACTAGTCACAGACCAGACTATTTCTGACAGGGCTTCTGGGGGAACCAGGAGGCTCTGATTTCTGGATCTCCCATAGCAGGTGCCTTTCAGACTTTAGGGAAGATGGTGGGTGTATTCCCATGCCCTCAAGCCACTAGTCTGAGTCTGTCTGTGATTATTTCCCTGTACTCAGCAGGGCAGGGGCCCTAGTAGGGCCTCCAGAGCTCAGCTTTTGGGTCTGCTGGGTGTTGGGAGCATGTTTCAATGGCTGTCCTGTGAGGGGGGAGTACCAGTCTGTTTTCCAGGAAAGTGTATGGGTGGGCTGCACCCTGCAGGCAGTCTCTGACACCCCCTGAGTCCGTTTACATTGCTGTCTCCTCAGCATGGGTTAAGATGCAGAATGGGAGAAAAGAGAGAGAAAAACCCAAACAAAACAAAATACCAAAACAGAGCCAAACTGAAAGAAGATCAAAAAAGGTTCAGGGTGGAGGGAGTGAACAGGATTGCAGAGGGTGTGGCGAGTGGAATTTCAGAGGGTTGGGGTAGCCGTATCCTAAAGAGTAAGGTAGTTGATTTTCCCCTGGGAGAGGCTAGCTCTTCTCTGGAAAGGTGGCTGCTGTGGTGCCCAGGTATATCCTGGCCCTGAAAATCCCACAGCTGTACCCCCCAGTGCCAGGGTCCAGCCTCAACAGGGTCTCAGGGTCCCCGAAGGATGCACAGCTAAGGTGAAGAGACTGAATTGAGACACTGGGTGGGGTGCCGGAGGACAGCCTGGCTTTTTGGGCCTGACTGACTCACCGAGAAAAGTCAATCTTTATCTTTATAGGGGAGGTTATACAACATTCAGTGCATAGTGTGATTATTAAAACAGAAATGGTTACCACAAAAATAATTTCTAAAAACACAGAAGGTTTTACAGATCAATCATGTTAAACAAAGAAATAACCAAAAAGTACAGAAGGTCCCACAGATCAACCATATTAAACAAAGGTTATTTTGACCATGAGGGTCATTAATCAGTTGGCCAATGAAGCTATACAGGCACAGACTTTCAGGTGCCAATTAGTAACTAGGTGTCTATTAAGATTCTAGGGATTGGTCTAAGTTAAAAGGGTGCAAGGGGTGATTTATAGGTATATAGAAATTAACTATTATCCATTAAAATTAAATTTATCTCAATCAGATAACTGATTTTTTTGCCTGTATTTTTTGATTTATACATCTGGAGGGGCATGTTTTGTGTTGGTTTCCATGTACTGAGATTATTATTTCCAACTAGAACTCCTTGCTTCTTTACACTCCTGTCCAGGGTATGGGAGGGGTAGTGGCTCTAATAAATCTTAAGCTTTCAGGTGGTGACTCCCTAAGAAACATTCCTAGCAACAGCTTCCTTCAGTGTTCTGGCAGTTGGTCTGCCCATAGTTTAATTTTGTCCATAACTTCCCAGGTGAGGGAAACAGGCAACATTAGGGTTGCTAGGGGTCTCTGTTCTGTGGTCAGCAAGTCATTTCGCGCAGAATCAGGGGCATTGTGCAGATTTTTTATTATAACACACAGGCATCTAAAAATCCCACCACCTATTGCTAGCGGGGACAGGCATACAGGAGGAGATAGGCACGAGATCTGGCCACAGTCGCCTCTGCTGTGCAGATGTGTCTCACCCAACCCGACTGCGTCAAAGGTCAGCTGTTGGTCGGCTCCCAACACCCCAGTCTCTCCCCAGTGCCTCCTGCTCCAGACTCTCCTCCAGTCTGCGCTGCCCTCCCTTTGCTGGGGCCCAAAGTCAGTAGCCACAAGCATGAACCCCGTGCTTTGCCCCTTTAAGGAAAGAAAAAGATGATGGGTTTGTTTCCAGTGGTTTTCGTCTCTCCCCAGCAGAGAAAGTCCCCGTGGCCTTTCACCACTGATTTTGCTATGTGATGGGCTGATCTTGGCACTGGCTCTCCATGCTTGGGAGCCTGATCTGTGGTCCTGGCTTCACTCCTCTCAAGGGGAACCTCCCACAGCCTCACCGTGGTCTTGGCAGCCACTCGCGTGAATGGGGCCAGCCCCTTTAAGATGTCCCCACCCTTCCCACCAGTCTTGGGGTGGTTTTGTGGCCATCCTTGGTTAAAAGTCTCATTTTCAGGTAGCCTTCAGTTTAACTCGGGTGGTTGTTTTCTTTAGTTTTATTTCCAGTCTGGTTTGGGGAGGAGGTGTGTGATCTATCTTCCTACTGCACTGCCATCTTGGAGCCGCCCCCCAGGGTTCACGCTTTTAAAAGTATCAGTGGATGGACCTGGAGAATATTAAGCTAAGTGAAATAAGGCAGTTGGTGAAAGACAAATACCGCATGATCTTGTCTGTAAGAGGAATCTAACGAACATAATAAACTAACGAGCAAAGTCGAACCAGAGGCATGGAGATGCAGAACAGACTGACAGTGACCAGAGGGGAGGGGATAAGGGTGGAAGGAAAGGGAAGGGACTAGTCAGGGAACATGTATGGATGACTCGTGGACAGGGACAACGGTGTGGGGATGGACTGTGGGAGCAGGGTGTGGGCAGAGGAGGGGAGCAAAGGGGGAAAAATTGGGACAACTGTAATATAACAATAAGAATTCTTTTAAAAATCAAAAGTAATTTCTTTGATTTGGGAAGTTTTATTTCCCTAAGCTTTATTTTTCATTTGCTCAATTTTAAAATCACTTTTTATTTGAAAATGCATTATGTAATAAAACAAACAGTATTTACATTGATAAGATCTTTGGAATTTAACTTTAGACTTTGTTTTTTTATTATTTTGCCTATACTTGCAGTTAAAATCTGTTTTAAAACTACCTACTTCCCTACCTGTTTTTCTTCAACAAATAGGATCTCATTGCTTCTCCAGAAATACTTGTATGACACTTAAAAATTATTTTTGTGATTAAGAGCAGAAATGTTTGCTCTTTCACGGGCAGAGGGCATGGCAAACTCCAGGTTTGATTTGGTGGCTAGGAGCCAGCTACTTCAGTCATTTTTTTTTATCACACTAATGGACCTTTCATGTGGAAAATCATGACTCTAAAACTGTAAATTACACTCTGGCGCTTGAAAGAGTACAATCTCAAAATGTTTAGCTGACACTTAGGAAGCAGTTCTCTTTTTGCTCAAGGGTTCTGACCCGCTATGTAATAGCTTTCCTGAAGAATTTAAAGCGAGACCTGGATCCCGTCAGCCTGGGGACATTGAGAAGGGAGGGCAAGGACCTGATGGAGCTGGTATAAAGGTTTGAGGGAAAAGCGGGGATGAAAATTAGAGATGGAGGGTGGACATATGAAATAATTGTAACTCTCTGGAAACTTGCAGCTCAGTAGTGACTTAGATTTTTATAACATTACAAACATGGCCTTATGGTCAAAGACACCAGAAAAAAACAAAATTCAATCCCAGTTGCTATTTTAATTTTTTCTGAAGTTTAAAAAAGTATATATGGTAATTTGAAATGTTAGTTAATGTTTACATTTAAGTGTTTTAATAACAAGTTGCATATTTTCAGCTCAATGAATATATGAGACCTGCCCATAAAGTATCCAGCCACACACTATGAAAAATAGAAACATTCATTGAAGAAGATACAAGATACAAGAAACAAGAAACACTATGCACAGGACAGTGACACCTCAGTCCCTTTCAAAGTAAGCACCTTAGGATCTCACACAGTTCTGCCGGTCACCATCAGTTTCCCCATCATATTTTCCTGAATATCATTGATGATCTGAAATCTCTTCCCTCTCAAAGGTGATTTTAGTTTTGGGAAAAGCCAGAAATCACAGGGTGCCAAATCTGGGCTGTAGGAGGGCTAAGTCACCTGGATGACTTGATGTTTCACCAAAAATCTCTGCATGAGGAGGCACATTGTCATGATGAAGCTGCCAATCACCAGTTGCCCATAGCTGTGGCCCTCTGAATCACTGGAATAGTTTCTGTGGAGCAGTGTTCAAGTTAATGCAAAATGTGATGCAGATTCATTGCTCTATTTCCTCAATCATTTTGAATGCAATGACCACACAGTACACAGGCTCACTCAACAGCAACTACTGCTCCCACTGACTAATACAGTGAAGTCATCATTGTTCACACACGTGCATTCCAGTCCACTCTTTTGGGCTGCCAGGTTACATCAGTGTCATGCACACCATTCCTGTTATATTAACAATTGTTGGACTTTTTCCTGACAGACCTCATATACTGAGACTTACTAAGTGTTAGACTTTAAATGCGCTTTGTGGTCACCAAGTGCCAATCCTTGAATTGGAATCCAGTCTTTGGTGAAGGTGTCAGTCATCTGCAGAGAAATGAGAAAAATATGGTGATGTTTTCAAAGAGGTAACATTCACTTTAAAGGAATAACTTTTACTTTGAAGTTTTGATTTTTTCTTATGTATTAAATTTAAAATATTTTTAGAATATAATAATAGTTAATATTTAAAATTCTATTTGTTGGCAAATTAAAATGTTGGATATTATTTAATGGGATTCTTGGTTCTGAGAATAGAAGTCAAATTTAACAGGAAAAGAATCTATTGGAAGACTTTCCCACAGAATTGGTAGGAGAACCAAAATCTCATACACAGTAAAATGTAAACTTGCAGCCAGAGCTACTTGTATCATTGAATGTGTTTTCTAAGTTTATAGAACATGTGAATAGCCAACTTTGTCCCAAGCCTGTGAGATATATGTGAAAGAATAGAGTCTTGATGGGGGGAAAAGGATTATATTGTGTACCATCATCTGATTTATATAACATGTGACTTTTATGCTAATTTATTATAGTGAAGTGAAACAAAGCACTCACTGAGTCCTGACCCAAGGCTTGAGTGAGAGCTGTACCTGGGTGCAGGTTAGCCAATTACACGTGGGCTGGCGGCATTGTTTTCACGTTACACGATCACCCAGCTTTTCTTCCCCTGAAGTCCTCATTGTGTATTTCAGTCCCGGTATAATTGTTCAGCTCACTGCCATTTGGTACAAGGCATTGTCATTCCTATCTTCAGTACTTAGAGAGCCAGATTACAAATATCAGATGTGACCTGACTTCTCCGCGGCATTTGACAATTTGACCGCTGTCCTTGATACTCACTTCCCTTGGTTCATATCAGGTGACAATAAGCTCTTCTCGTTCTTCCCCTAGGTCTCTGCATGTCCCATCCTTACATATTGATGCTCCCTTAGCATTCCATACTCTCCTGTCCTCTCATTCTGTATCATCTACATAGTATCCTCTCATCTATACTAGTCTGTAGACTGGAAATGGTGATCTTACATCCATTTACTGCTGATTTCCAAATTTGCTCCCCTCGCTCACTCTACTCTCCTTGTCACAGGCTCCTGGTCACTTCTACTGCATGTCCCACCAGCGGCCTCTACTCATGTCCCCAGCAGAGCTCTCACCTCAGTCACCAGCCCAGTCCTCTTCCTTCCAATCTGTTACCACAGCTGGGCACCTCAGAAAGGTGGCAGTGGCCAGTACAATGTGGGGAGCTGATGACCCAGGGTCAGTCCCTGTCCCATCCACAGGGCCACTGCAGCTGTTGCTGCTGCTGCAACTGCTCCAGAGGTGACCTGGGAGTGGGTCTCTTTCTCCAACTATCTGCTCATCAAAAGCGAAACTTTCCTATTCCTGCCGTATTTTGGAGCTTGACCAAATGTTCAGGTCAGAGGTTGAACTTTCTCAGTTCATGATGCCATCGGGTTCTCGTTAATTTTTCCAACAGCCCTTGACTGAAAGCAATGGCCAACAGTTTTTCATCAAGTAGTTAGGTCCACTAGTTTATGAGTGTGTCCTAACAACTTAGCACTTGCTTAAAAAAGTACAATACATTGAAAGAAAAATAGTTTTATCTCATTCGTAAGCCCAATTAATAATGGGATGTGTGCATCTCGGGCACTGTACAGCTTCTAAAACTTTGGAATCAGATTAGACACCACCACTTCATTCTGTGTAGCAGTTGCTTTTTATCACAGTAACTGCTGAAAATGTAGTTTTGCAAAGATGTGATATCATCAGAAGGAATGTAGCTCAAGCTAATGTTGAAATGTGAACTCTCTTGAGCTAGTAGTTTGCATGATGTTCAACAGATGTCTAGTATTGCAGTGCTTTGCTTGCAGATTGAAAATATTTGGAAGCACACTGTGAACTCCCTTTGGTGCCCTGGGGTGCCTCAGTGCACAGTTTGAGAACCATTGATTTAGGTGTAAGAGTCTTTCTGGGGATATTTTGCAATCCTTCTGTAGCTTTCAGCTACCCAAGTAGATGCCTTCAGGGCAGGTTAGGGGTTATATAACTCTAAGGAGCCAGATCGTAACTTTACCACACACGGACAGGAGGCAGAGCTGACATTTCAACCTAACTGGTGAAAGGTAGAAATTCCTTCTTTTATTTATGATACATTTCAAGTAGAGAGAGAGGTCTGATTTTTACCTCTCAGACAGCGCTGCATTGCACTGTGCTTACCAGTGAATACAAGATTAGCTGTTCAAATACATTGTTTATTTGATAAGATTTTTTACTTAAGTTTTTTGTTTGGCACACTTATTATTCTCCCCACAAGCTGCTTATTTTCTATGGATTGATAATTTTCTTGTAAGATGTTTTAGCATTATCCCACTCAGGCTTTGGAAGAATGCTTTAAATCTTCTCAAAACCAAGGAAGTAATAAGGTTTATATCTTTGTGTAACAAGATACAATAGCTATGCAAATTAGCTAGAGCCTAGTAGAAATTAGATCTAGGTGACATAATAATTTTAATTTTTATGAGCTTCAGCTATGTATTTGATTGAGCTTTAGCTATGAAAAGACTTTCCTGATAGGAATTAGGGGATGTTTAAAAAATCTAGGTAGTTTTAGAACAATAACTGGAGGTGACCTGCTCTACCCAGTCAGAGGATTTCAAAGCACAGGATGTTGACCAATAACTTGCCCATCAAAGTTACCTTCATGTTTCATCTGGCCTTTAAAATGGATGGAAATCAGGGAGCATGTCACCCAAAATAATCCTTAAAAGGATGGAGTGGTGTCTTGGAAAGGGCCCCAGACTGAGTGTCGCAGATCTTGTTCCTACTCCCGGCTCAGCTGTCAGGAGCAGTGTGACCCGGGTTAGGCTTGTCCTGGGACATGCAGGGTGTTCAGCACTCCTGGGCCCACTCAGCCATTGCGTCAACCAGATGTTGCATCTAAGGTCAGACATACAAGCGCAGATAGGATCTAGGGCCCCTGCCCACCTGCCTGGAATTCACGCCATGCACAGAATTTTTCAGCTCTAACAATCCAGAATTTTTTAGATCCAGGAGAGATAATAGTTATAATCATGAATAAACCTTGAAAGAAAATGGAAATGACAAAAATCCAGTTAACATGCTGAAAAATGGGATTCCTAGATCTAAAATAAAAGCTGCATGAGGGCCGGGGTTTTATCCCTTGTTCACTGCTGTGTTTCCAACTCCTAGAATACTGCCTGGTGCATAGGAGACACTCGGCAAATTTGTTGATCGAGTGCCTCAGTGTACTTTATGGGTAACGTTCATGCTTAGGTGATCAGTATTCTGGTAGGATATGAGTTACTGGCTTATTTTTAAGTTTTCTTAGCTAAACTTTATTTCATGTTACTCAAATAATGATCTGCACAAGTAATGTCTGTGGTGAATTCTCACTGGCTAGAAGATGATATTGAGGATAGTATTATGATATTAGCATCTTTGTCATCATTAATTGAATATCCTATGTGCGGCTTTTTTAAAATCCTCACCTGAGAATATGTTTATTGATTTTAGAGAGAGAGGAAGGGGGGCAGGGAGACATCAATTGGTTGCCTCCCATACATGCCCTGACCAGGGATCAAACCAGCAACCTACGTATGTATCCTGACCGGGAATCGAACCTGCAGCCGTTAGGTGTATGGAACGATGCTCCAACCAACTGAGCCACCTGGCCAGGGCCCCTCTGTGTGGCTTTTGTTGTTGTTGTGTACTTGAAATGCTGGTCATTTCACAGAAGAGAGTCTAAGTATGTAACTGATCATGGCTGGAAGTCTGTTGTGTGTGATGAGGGTTTAAATTTCTGACTCCCCAGGTGGGGAAAACAGAGAAGAAGGCCATGCCCTTTGATAACTGTGGTATTTTCTAACCCAAAGTTGGAAGGTATACTTCTCTCTTAAGGATTTCTCTGGTCATGCAGAGGTATTTATGCCCCCAGTACCAGCCCCTAGAGTAACAGCATATGGGGTTTCTGTGGCATCGTCTTTGCAGAAGGAGGTTCACTGGGAATGTGAACATGCTTGGCAACTTTATTCCAAGAAACAGGGTGACGTGTACACACTCTCATGTTCATTCACCACTTGGTAGCTTTCATTTTTCCTTACATTCGGACCGAGTTAGAGAGGAGTTGGCTTTAGAGGAGCATCGCGGGTGGTGGGAAGTGAGAAACAGGCACCTCCTCGCCAGAGTCGAAGCTCATCTCCAGCTGGAGCTGGGTTTCAACCACGGCCCCGCCTCGCACTCCAGCCCCAGGGGCGGGAAGGCCAATGTGTTTTGAAGTGAATATTTTCATCGCTGTGTCCTTTCAGGAGCCCCCTAGAAACAATGAGCAGGGGACAGTCCCATTGACCAGTGGTTCCTAAGGGTTTCTCAGAGATTATGAGTTCCCTGGGATACTTTTCAAAGGGAGATTTTTGAGGTAAGTTTGGGAAATGCACTCCTCTCTTGTAGGGTACAAGGCACCTCGGCCTATGAAAGGCCTGTGAGTTCTAAAGTAAAGACGAATGTTGGTTTAACCTCATGGTTCCCAGCTTTTTACCTCACAGAATCCCTTCCCAGCATGACATTTCTTAGTCCTTTTAAGAACAGTGTAGCCCGAGCAGCCTTGAAAGGCACGGCCCATGATGAGAACCTCGATTCTGAGTGTGACTTGCACCTACTAGTAGTCACAGGTGAAGCCAGCGTTTCTCAACCTCTGGTTTGGGAAAAAAAACCTCACAGATGCCCAGGCCTGTCCCCAGAGGTTCTGGTCCTGCGTGTCTGGGTTGGTGTCAAGTTACCTACGTTTTTGAGAAGCCCTGTAAGTGGTCTTATATGTTCTAGAGGCTGAGAAAATCACTCTACTCAGAAAAGGTTTCTAAGTTCCACCTCTTTCCTCTAAGGCTGCAGTAGGTGTCTCCACTTCACAATTCTTTCTGATGTTCAGCGCATTTCCCAAAGGGAACTGGTTTTATGTTTGAAGAAAACAGACGTGTTACGATGGCCCAGAGGTCCTCAGCCTCTGGGCCTGTCCCCCCCAAGGCTGCATGCCTGGGCCCTGGCACTGCTCCTTTGCAGGTGTGGTCCCTGAGCTTCCTGGAAGGGCGTAAGGAAGTGGTAAAGAGGGGGCTGCTGTCACTCCTCTTGCTGGGTGCTGCGGAGACCTGCGGCTCTGGGTTGTCAGTAGGCTGATGATTTGGTAACGTGGAGGTTGATCTGATGTTCTCCTGGAGGGACAGTCTCTGTTACGGTTCTTCTCATCATGCATGTACCTCACAGCCTAACAGCTTCTAGAATTTCTGTTCCTCCACCATCGTACGGCGAGGGGCCAGGCAGGAAGCAGCTCAGTGAGGCCAGTGGTTTAGTGGTGACCACTCAGGGAACGTGTGCAGGGTGGAGAAGCTGTGTGGTGCGGCCGCAGGCTGCCCGGGTGATTTGTCTAGGACAGCGCCCGGGCAAGGACGGAGGGCGCTGATGTGAAGTCAGAGTCTACCAAACCTACCTGCACTGCAAAGGTTGTACCGCAGCTTGTGGGGAAGGCCCCAGCAGCTGTTTAAATCAGAAGCAAGGAAATCAAGCTTGTCTTTATGTGGCTGGGGAGGCGCCTTGATGAGGATCGTTGGTGCCTTTCCTTCTTCAGTTATGTGTGGTTACTGGTCTTGCCACAGACACTGTGCCGAAGGTTACTAAAGAGCATAAACTCAAACAGAAAGCAGCCCCCTTCCTGCTCATTTATGGTTGGAGGAGAGAACACTTACCGGCCTGCATTCTCTCCATGGTGCTCTGAAGTGATTTGCCTAAGAGTGGGCCGAAGGAAAAGAACGGGAACTGATTTCTGCAGTGTTCCGAGCACTAGGTAATTTATTCTACATATATATACACACACATATAATTCCCTTATTTACATATGTACACATATATAATGCCTTTATTTATTGCCTACAGCAGCCCTGGGGAGTGCTCCTTATTAGTTCTTTACATAGAGATGAGACATGGAGGCTCGGGGTGAGAACGCCTGAGCGGAACCCGGCTAGAGGGATGGGGCTAGAATTCAAGTTGAAATCTATTCAAGTCCAAAGTCCATTCTGATGTTCCCGCCTCCATCCTGCTGCCTGTCGCTGGCACCCGTGGCAGTGGTACCATCATTCTTCCATCTGAATGTCTTTTGTGCAGTTGAGCAGAATAACAAGCTCCTAATAAAAAAATAAAAAGACGGCTTACAATGCTTTATTGCTTATTCTATAGAGCTACAGTCTTGACCTCAAATGCTTCCTGTTGCCAGTCTTTCTGGGACAGGCTCTGGAAGAAATGAATATGGTTGCAGAGGATCGTCTCTGCTGAGTATATTTAGATTATGCTTCTTTTGATTTTAGAAATAAGCATTTGGTGTTTGAGTAAGTGATTAATAGTGTTCACTAGCAGTGTGTCTTGTGCCTAGAATTTAGTGGCATTAGTTAGATCTTTAAAATGACATAAAGATTTTCCTGGAGGAAACAAAATATCACCATGTGATGTAAAGCTAACATTAGCAAAATAAATATCAATCCAAGGTTAACTGTTAGCTTAAACTTTCTCTTAATTCAAAATCCAAGCTAAGTCATACTCTGTTAAAAAATACTTTATTACAGCTTAGTTTGAAATTCTAATATGGAAATCACCATAGACTTGTAAAAATGTAGTGTGAGTAATATTAACTGTCTCCATAATTTAATTACAGAATAGCAAATACCATTGCCCAGGAGGCACAGGACTGTAAGCTTCCGGGTTTAGAGACCACAGATTTCTCAAATATTAGCTCTGGCTGGTGACCATTTCATTTGACTTTGATGTTCTACAGGTGAAAAAGTAAAGAGGCAAGTGGTCTTTCAAAAGTCCTGAGGCTGGTGTCACCATAGATAGTGTTGCCTTAATTGAAGTGTTTTTAAGGAACACTATGGCCAACTCTGTGAATGTAACAGACTTGGCCCACTTCGTGCTTCTGATGTGTCATTGAGTCGTAACCAGGCAACATAAACATGTCCCAAAAGCTGCAGACTGCATAGAGTGACAGTTGTCAGTGTTCAGCCTCATTGGTTTGTGTCTCTCAAACCCAAAGTAAGAGCAGGTGGCCAACAGAATTTGGAGACCTTTGGAATTTTATTCCAGTTACTCAGTTGCAGAGCACTCAGTGTTTTTTCAGGTGGCCGTTCCACCCCAGATGTGGAGGCTCGGTGGCTTGTGTAGTGCAAGGTGGCAGGGGGATGACTGGGGTAGTTACATGAGCTGAAACCAAACGCCTGCAGGTGAACATGATCCGAAGCATGACCTATAGTCAGAGTAACTGGATTTATAGTGATGGATAATTTTAATGAAAATTGAATGTAGGCCTCTATTGTTAGGTGTTCTGAATTATACCTGCTGCTTCTTATCAGAATGGACTGAGACATTCAGTAGCCTGATAAGTTTCGAGAAAAGGTCACTTAGCATGGAACCAAATGACTGTACTTCTATTTTAATGTTAGAGGCTGGCCTGGTATCATACATACCCCAGAGTTTTGCACTGGGTTCAGTGCAGCTTAGAATCTTTTTCCCTTCAAATTCTTTGTGTCCTTGTCAGTTAAGGGAATGTATTGGTTTACATAATCACACAGGGGCAGCTGGCTTCTGGGATTCCTTGATTCAGGGACTCAGATCTTTTGGCTCTGCTCTCGATGATAGCTTCATTTTTAGGTAGTAGCAAAAGGTGACAACATCTCTAGATCTAAGTCTCGCTGAAGAGTGAGCATGCTTCTTTCTCAGCCTTCCCAGAAAATCCCAAGAATGACTGTCATTGGTTTCAATGGGGTCATGTGTCCATCTCTAAACCAATCACTGTGGGCCCCGGTGGGTAGTGCGGGATACTGAATTACTCAGTTGACCAGGTTTTGGTTAGGTGTATCACTCTTGAAGCCAGATGACTTCCTTCACACATGAGCTAGAGAAAGTGTTGATTTTAGTAGATGCTCTTAGGCTCTTTAAATAAAAATGTCAGGATTTTAAGGGGAAATGAGTAACAGAGTTTTTTCCCCCAACCTGCACACTACAGTGTCATTCATGTGCATTACAGGTTTTGAATGTTCTGAGTAGTCATATTCTTTTATTATGCTATCATTTGCCAGGACAATCTCCAAAATCTCGACAAATGCGACATATAGTCAGCTGCAGTGCCTAGTAACAGCGGTGGCCTTCTTGAGGAAGGGCTAAGTGACACTTGTGTGTCAGGCCTCATTTTCCTATCCCAGCATTTCTAGGATGCATTTGGGTAGGTCACATAACTCAAACAGAGTCTGGGCTGGTAGATTATTATCATAAAAGCATTTTAAGCTTTTGCATCTGATTTTTTCCCTGTTAACAGAGATGAATAATTCTCTAAATTGTTGGAAAAATCAGAATAAATTTCTGAATCTTCTCTGAAATTATGATGAGTTTGCCACTCCTAAATATCTGCAACAGCAGCTCCCTGTCTCCATGTTAAGAGATCACACTCACCTCACCGACATAATGACTCATTTTTAGTCTCTCCTGTATGGGCCTTGGTTTCCTGGAAAGTCACATTATGAGAATATATTAGTACACTGATGATACTCAGTAGGTGATGTATTTTTGTGTTCACTTTAGGACTTAGAGAAGCCTCAGACTTCAAGTGAAATCTTTTATATTTATAGAGTAAATGACAGGTTTTTGAAACTAAATAAAGGAAGAAAGAAATGGGTTTATATGTCATAATTACATCTTTCAGAATTCTGCTCCAAATTAATTAAAACCTTGTAGCTTTGAGGGTTTAAGAGGGAATTATCTGACTTTTGTCCTTAGTTTCACTTAATAGCAAAGTGGGTGAGAGAGACTGTCAACATTCCATAACTGAGCACGAAACTGTGAGCCAGGACTGAATATGCTGTTCACGTCCGCCTTTCCTGCCTCTCCACACCCCCTAGTCACGGATGCTTCTGAGACGTTGTGTATGTACCTGGTTTGCAGCATTTTGCTGTGACAGGATTTAGGTGTGTTTTCTTTATATTTACCTTAATTGTGGTTCATGAAGTTTCTTGGATCTATGGCTCGATATCTTTAATCAGGGTTGGGAAACTCTTTGTGGCTATTTCTACAGCCATTGGGTTTTTCTTCTCCTTTCTCCACTTGGAATTCCAAGTACATGTATGTTAGTTCTTTTATCTATGTCTTTGATGTGCCACTCAAGCTATTTACTGTATTTGTAGTTTTTTTTTCTTTCTGTGCTTCTATTTGGATACTTTCTGCTGACAACTTTTTCACTTTAGCAAACCCCTCTTGTACTATTTCTAATCTGCTGTTAAACTCATCTGTTGGACTTTTTATTTCAACTGTTACATTTCCATTTGGTTCTTTTACATAGATCCCAGTTATCTAATAAAATGCTCCATTTTTAATTTATGTGAACATACTAATTATACTTACATTGAAATTCCTTCTTGACAATTGCAATGTCTAAATCACTTAGATATTACACCTAGAGTGTGTATATTGTCCATCTTTTCTTTTAGATTTTGGTCATTTGTTTTTGTTTCTTCTTGTGCTTTGTAATTTTTAATTAAGTACCTGACACTGTGTAGGAAAAACTTCAGGACCTCTGGACATTATTTTCCTCCAGAGAATATTTAATGTTTTTCTGGTGGGTAGTAGAATAAAGCTGTTCATCTGGATTCAGTCAAGAATTGTAATGATTGGTGTGGCGTTTCAGGCTGGTGTATTTGTGTTTACCTGACTCCCAAGGCATTGGACGGTCAGGGGTCTGGAAAAGAAATCAGGGGTGACTTCAGGAAGAGCTGTTTGATGGAGTGATGGAGGTGGAAGTCAGACTGAGGACTTGAGAGGCGAGAGAACGGTGACCAGGAGGGCTGACACAGTCTCGGCACCTTGGCTTTGCAGGGCTGGGGGAGGATGGCAGCACAGTTTTAAGTCAGTATGTCTCTCTCTGTTTCTTTCTCTCTTCCTCTCTCATGTAAGGCTATAAATAATACAGAGGTGATATTGTCTGTAGTCCTGTAGAATGGAAAGTCTTCATTTTGCTTGTGTAGTAGAGTATGGGCTAGTTACTCGAGTAGACAGAGTGACTTAAATAAAAGCTGTTTTTATCACTTAAAGTCAGAGGAAACATTTCACCCGAAATGCAAGAGAGGCTGGGAAGATAAATGTCTTCCTTCTTGTGGCAGCAGGTTCATGGGCAGTTGATCCCTACGGAAAGGAAGGGCACACACAAGGTGCCAGACACGACAGATGCCGGCAGTTGAGAGTGGCAGGTGATCCCAAAGTCCTTTCAGCTGGCTGTGTGCCAGCCTAACTCATATCACATAATAGGGCTGGGATTTTGAGAGAGATAATGTTAGAAGTTGTGGAGGATACTGGGCCAGCAATATCCATCAAGGCTGTGGATGCCCGTCAAAACACAGACAACCGAGTCCTGTGGGGAAATAGGTACGAACGGCCACTCTCTCTAGGGGAGAGCACCCCGTTTTCCTGCCCAAGCAGGCTTTTATGTTAAAAAGCTTATGTTAAAAGCCTGCTTTTAAAAAAAGCCTTGGGATCGTTTACACAGGAATTCAGGTAAAGCTCATTAATCATTGCCAGGAAGTAAGGATCAAACAATAGATAACAAAGAAGTCTGAGGACCTATTTTGAGTAAGAGTCAGATAGCTAAAGAGCTGTAAAACTTTGAGGAACAAACTTACTTTTTGTTTGGACCCTTATCATTTCATTGAGAGCATTCTAAACAAAGCAGGTTTCACAGGATTTTACATATTCTTTCTTAGGCCTGATCACCCAGGGAACCTGCCCTTTCCAGCACAGGGCTGCACCACCCTCTGTCATTGTTTCAGGCTTAGGTGGAGCAAGGGAAGTAAGGCAGCCAAGAAATTAGGAGATTTTCTTGCAGACAATGAGGACTCAGGTTTTTGTCAAAGCCAAGGGGCAGGGGGGTCCATCATCCCCTTTTGCTGTAGTCCCCAAAGTCCTTCCTTGGGGGCCTCCCACATGATCATGCCTGTCCTTGGTCGTTCCCCTTTTGGGGAATCTTACCAGTCATTGGCTAACCAACCAAGCATTGGGGGCCAGGCAGGGTGAAGTAAAAGGAGCAGAAGCGGTGTTTCTGCCAGGCAGATAAGCTTTTGTCTCCTTGCTGGCTTATGGTCCAAGGTCGTTCCCTCAGCCTTAGCCTTGGCGGGGGTTATAGCTTCTGATACCATGCAGGGTGGTTCCCAACAAGAAGTTATGGTAAACTATTATTCTAGATGCCAGTGGCAGAATGACTAGCTCAGGGGGTGGGATTTAAGGCAGTGTCGGCAGTCTGCACGCTGCCTTATGCCTCGGGGTGCCCGTGCACCCCAGCTGCACCCACACTGGGACTGCTGTGGCTGATGTGGACCTGCACCAGCTCTTTGGCCACATGAAAGCAGGTAGTGCTTATGGCATAATTTTTTCTACCACTCCATTCAGTGCAGCCACACCCGTGGGATTCACTTATTTTGCATGGCAGCTAGTTCTTTATTTCACTTTCAAATCACGCGTGGCAGAAGGCTGGACTCGCATGTTGCCAGTGTTGTGCAATCGTTGGTTGAGAGTACTCCAGGATCTGGTTGTCATCTCAGGCACCTGTCTCATTTTCTAGTTAGAGATGCCATCAGCTCCAGGTGCTTACATGAGTCAGATGGCTGGGAAGTGGCAGATCCTGAATCCGAATTCATTCCTTGTGATTTCAAAGCCAGTGGGAGTGTGTCTTACTTGCTTTCACATTTTCAGTACCTGGTGTAGTGACCTGATATCTAGAGATGCAGCAGGGCAGTGGGAGGGATAACTGAGCTGTTTTATGCCACTTCCCGGTACAACGGTAGGGCTAATATCTTGCTAAGAACAAAATTTGAAGTCCTCCAAGGCCCAATACAACCCCCAGTCAATTTCCAGATGCAAGATGGGGCACTAATTTGTAAAGCTTTTACCAGTCAGAAGCTGAGACATGGGACAGAGATGGAGGGGTGCTTCTGAATACAAGCTTTGTGAGTGATAGTGACTTTTCTCTTATTCCCAAAGGTGGACAGAAAGGCTAAGAGGGTGTGGAGGTCACCATGCTTCTGAGCTGAGGTGGGAGAGGGCAAGAGGTTTGCTCACATAGGTCTTGGGGTCTCCAAGAAGTGAAGAGTACTTGTGTGTTCTCTTATTGGATGTCTGCTGAGCTACAGAACTCGTGGCGCTGCCCCAGTGCTAACGGGGTGCGGAGAGCATTGGTGAGAGCAGGTGTTGTGGTGTTGCCAGTTGCAGAAGAAACAAGACAGTCTCCTGAAGTCCATGGTCTTGGAGATAGATGCAGGTGGGATTCCACTCATGAGCAGGTCCGAGTAGTGGCCTTGGCCTGCATGGAGCAGCCTGGCTTGGGCTATCACCAGGTGGGGTAACAAGGCTCTCAGGCCCGTGCAAGGTGGCACGAGACTGCCAGCTAGGGGTCAGCTGGAGGATGCAACCAGGTCTCACAAGAGACCACCGCTGTTGCTCTCAGGATCAAGGCCCCTGCCAGCAGGGCTTGTTGGGGCCCCCATGAGTTCGTCCATCGTCACCGGCTGCAATGGGTGTCAGTCCTGTAAAACAGAGGGATAGCAGCAAAGAAAATGACAAAAAGTATCTGAAGGAAAGGCCTCCCCCAGTCTTTCTCTGCGTTGCTGTCAGAGGAGTGGATGCCGAGGAGAGACGTGGTGCGGAGAGCAGACAGCACCGCCTTCCTTCGCCTCTGCCCCTGCCCCCCTCTGCCCCCTCCCTCTTCTCTCTGAGCTGTCAGAACCACCAGCTGGGCCTGCTCTGAAGAGAGGAGGGGTCCTAGGATTGAACATGACTTCAAAGTGTCGCATGAACTTAGAGAAATTTTATTCTCTAAGTTCTCTAAGTGTTGCATGGACTTTAGAGAAATTATGAAATCTTCAAGTGCACCCAAAAGTAGAACACAGTGAACTCCCATGAGCTCAGCACTGAACCTCAACACTGATCAACACTTTGCCAGTCTTACTTCATCTGTCCTCCAACTTTTATTTTATTAACATTTTTATGGGAATATTTTAAAGCAAATCCTAGCCATTATGTCATTTCACATGTAAATACTTTTGTGTATATTTCTAACAGGTAAGGATTTTTTTTTTCAAAACCAGTATGCCATAACTGTTTCTGACAACATTCATATTAATTCCTTAATATCACAGAGCACCTAATCCACATTCAGATTGCCTTGTTTCTTTTATTAAAGATTTTATTTATTTATTTATTTATTTTTAGAGAAAGGGAAGGAGAAAGAGAGGTAGAGAAACATCAGTGTGTGGTTGCCTCCCACACAGCCCCTATTGGGCCCACAACCCAAGCTCCTGCCCTGACTGGAAATCGAACCAGTGATACTTTGGTTTGCAGGCTGGCGCACAATCCACTGAGCCACACCACCAGGGCAGATTTCCTCAATTGTTTCAAAAGTATCTTTTCACAATTACTTTTCAAGTTTGTATGTAATCAAAGCACACATGTTGCATTTGGTTACTATGTTTTGTAAGTCTCTTTTATTATGTAGTTGTTCCCCTATTTTCATTCTCTTTTTTTATTTCATGACATTTATTTGATGGAGAAGCATTCATTTGTCCTAAAGAAAGTTTTACCTTCTTGACCAATTGCTTCCTCGTGGTGACATTTAACTTGTTTCACTGTCCCTGGTCTTACCTGTAAGCTAGCAGGTAGATTTAGAAACTTGATTAGATACAGGTTCAGTTATTTTTAGACAGGAATACTTCATAGACGGTGCTGTATACACTTTTTGTCATTTTAATGACCAAGGACTTTTGGGACTCAAACATTTGGGATGGACTGAGAATAAAAACCACTCAGCTTTGCAGGGGGAAAGGAAAGACACTGCGTGAATCCAGTGGCAGCAGTTATTGGAAAAAATAAAATCACTGGCTTTATTACTCAATAAATTGAGCCTCTTTGGCCACTCTGATTATGAAGGAGAGGTGTAATGGAATTTTCAAATTGCATTTTTCATGAGGGATCCAAATTCAGTAGACATGTGAGTTGGCAGACAAGGCGGTTTGAAAACCAGCCCCACAGCTCTGAACGTCTCAGACTGTGGAGAGGAGAGAGGGTTGTAGACACAGCCCGCCCTTTTACTCCCACCTCGTGGGATGGGGGCAGGGCTCCTTGGAGCAGCAGTTCTGTGGCTGGGCCGCTGGGGGGTGCTGTGCCGTGGGGCTCCTAACCCTCAGGTGGCCAGGAGCGGGCTGGTTGTAATGTTGGTCTTTGGCATCTTGACCACCTGCCCCAGCAATCCTACTGGAGCCAAGCGAAGCTAAGGGATTGTGGTCTGTGCACCAGAGGTGCCTGCGATGTGTCTACTTGGGCTCTGTCTGGTAGGCTGGGCCACGCAGAGGGCCCCCGGGAGCAAGAGGCTGGAAATAGATGCCATATTCCAAGCCTTGTGGAGCTTGACAGCGCTGAGTTTCTGGCAGTGAGACCTCCTAGGAACCCACTGAAGCAGCTCATACGAGGAAGAATGAGCTTTAGGTATTTGCCAGGCCCAGAGAACGGGGTGCCAGCCTACAGTGGAATCAGGTCTGTAAAAACTTTCTTATCCCTTTGCCCTTCTCCTTCCTTTCATCCGCCTGAGGGGTCAGCAGCTCTAAGGAGGACACCCTGATGCACCTCCTTCTGAGACCAGGGGTCTGAAACCAGCCTGGTACCGGAGGGGAGGCTGGGACGCAAAATCAGATTTGGAGAATTGATTATTAAAAGGGACTGGGAAGTAATCTCCAAATTAAGATTGTTTTATGACTTTAAGTGACTTTTATTTCCTACGAGTGAACAGAAAGGACCTGGTACCTGCTCAAGTTTTCCTCTGGAGCAAGGGAAGGCCACTTCCCACTGACAGGTTCTTAAAAAGGCAGGAGGAGAGGCCCTGTTTCGATCACATTCTCTCGTTGTGCTTGTGCAACATGCTGGCTGCTCCAGTCCGTGCATGAGTGGAGAAATGGGTGAGGGTTCGTTTGCTGGGCATGGCTAGGAGGGGAGAGGATGAACCAAACTGACTTCATCGTTTTCATGTCCCGAGGTCAAAGCAAAACGTCAGACGCTACAGCTGTGGGGCTGTATCCTTCAAAGTGATTTGCTGGTGGGAGGTTCAGACCCATTCTTTATCCACTCCATCCATTGTCCTCTGTATTTCTCATTTAGTGTCATTTTGTGGGTCTACAGTTTTGACTCTAAATCCTTTGTATTGTCTTCTTGCTTTTGAAACATGATTTTTAGGGCCGTGGTTGTTTTCTAGAGAAAGTACCTAACAACCTGAACATCTCATTTCTCTTGTTTATCTGCACTGGGACAGAATGAAAATGAATATATTTTGTCTTTTTTGGACTGCTATGAAAAACTTAAGTATGAATTGTCATAAGTGGCCCCAAATAGTAAAACATTAAGTTGTGTAAACATTTACTAGTCCATTATAATAAAATGTCATTTTTAGTATTTGCTATTCTATCTCCTTCCTTTTGCACTGGAAGAATGCCTTGCAACATTATCCATCAAAGGGTAAAACTATTTGTGGTTGGTAAGAAGAGTTGGTGTGAACTGTTGGAATGATTTATTATATTGCTGAATTAAAACTTTTTCTTTGTGAGTGTTATACACATAAAGTGTTTCTTTTGCTGTCTAAAGAGAACTTTATCTGTCTGTTAGTATTTGGGCCCTTATATCAATAAGGCTGGTTTCCCAGAAGGGACTCTTTTTTCCTTTTTCAGTATTATTTTACATTAGTTTCAGGAGTACAGCATAGTGGGTACATAATTATATAATTTACAAACTGATCCTCCTGATAATTCAAGTGCCCACCCTGGAAGGAACTCTCGAATCTTGTTGCTTTTGGCTCTCTTGACTTGCTGTGTTAACTTGTTCTGAAAATTACTATGATTTTTTTTTCACAGAATCAGTGTTAACCCTGTGATACTATTTTTTTTTAACTGCATTATATCCATGGAGAATGCTAAGAAAGGAGAAAGCCAATGGCATGGCTTTGAAAGTTTTCGTCCCTTTCATCAGCGGAGATGAATTTCATAGATAAACATTTAAGTCTTCTGGGGAAGCAGTTCTGCATGCTATGGGGGCGGGGAGATGGAGTTTTGAAATAAAAAAAACTGTGAAAACGATGATTATTTTAAGGAAGTATTTACATTTCTGTGTTGTTGGGGAGGTTTTGCCAGTCGACTGCTTGGTTTTCTTTCTTCAGCATGAGACAGACACTGGATGGTGGATGGATGGCTTTCTGAAGTCATCTGAAAAACAAATGGTGGTGTGGCACATGAGGAGTGTGTTTTATTCATGTGGGAAGTCAGCCAAAGGGAAAAATGATGTAGTAACTTGTTTGTGGGTGAAAACGAGGCACACAGTTTTAATCTAAAGATTTCCAAATGAATCTAACCTATCTATCTAGGCCCCACAGGAAATGAACAGTATTTTCTTATAAGAATTTCAGAGAGATCATATATTAGCTTTTCAGGTGGCCCCTGTCTGGTAGCAAAATGGGCAAAAGGTTCCTCTTCGCATTTCACTGATCCCTGAAGGTCGCTTTCAAGTCCTCTGAAAAGCAGCTGATGTAGCCCAGGCCGTTGTCTCCCAGGGGCTTCGGCTGTGCGCGGTGAAGGAAACCCCCGCTCTGTGGCTTTTCTGAAGAATTTTTCAATTATTGGTCATTTCCATCTGGAGTTAATTTAAGAAAACTCCCATCTGTCTTAATCATTAACTTAAAATATGTTTGGCACCTTCTTAGTGCAGATGCCACATTGCCGCCTCAGTTAATGGAGAAGGAGGTGGCAGCGGACAGTGACCCTTCCTGGCTGTGCTTTCTGATTGTGTCAGTGATGATTCTCAAGTGCCTCCCACTCTAGGTTTCTATGACTTCCTGAGTAACAGGTCTTTAGCTGGGGCCTCATACTAGGGAGAGGGTTTAGCAGGGGGTGTTTCATGCATATCAAGTGCAGAGCCTCCTGAATCAGAGACATCTCGGGACCTGTCTGAGTTAGTAGAACCCTCAGGGCTAGCCTGAGCATTGCCTTTGACCCTGCAGGGCCCTTCAGTCAGGAAGCAGGGGGTGGTACTGCTCCTTTCTGTGCCTGTCCTCATTACCTCTGGCTCTCTGTTTAGGTCTGGATTTGGATTAGGGCTCTTTTTATATGTTAATGAAGAGCAAACTATTGAGACAGAACAGTTCATATCTCTTATCTGTGTAGGCGAGAAAATGTTCTTCTTCATATGATTGGCTAAAAGGTCCTATCAAGTGTTGAGACACTCAAATTATACCCAACAGCAAAAATAGGTTTCAAAAAAATTGGCTTCCCATAATTAAGGTGATTAAAACAAACAAATATTACTCATTGGAAAACAGCCAACATTTTTTTCTTACTTACCTTTTTAATGAGGTGTAATTTATATAAATACACGAATCTTGAGTGTACAGCTCAATGAAGCTTTGCATGTGAATATGCCTGTTGTAATCACCACAGAAATCAAGGATTGGAACACTTCTGGCTTCAAAGAAGGCTCAGTCCACCCTCTCTCACATTTACGATCCCCTCCCGAAGATAAGCCCTATTCTGACCTCTAATCTAATTCAGCGCCTCAGATTAATTCTGCTTGTTTTTGAACTTCATAGAAATGACATCATAAGATATGGACTCCTTTGCATCTGGCTTCTTTTACTGTGTCTGAGAGGTTGATCTCTGTTGCTGCATATGGCAGAAGTTCATTCTTTTTGTTGCCGTGTGCTATTTCATTGAATGAACATTCTATGTATCCATTCTACTGTTGGTGGACAGTTTGTATTTTCTGGCTTTGGGTTGTCATAAAGCTGCTCTGAATATCCTTGTACAGGTTTTCTGGTGGACACATCTGTTCTCGATTTTCTGGATCATAGAGTAGGCCTATGTTTATCTTTGGAACATGCTAATAATTAATTTTCCAAATTGATTGTGTCAATTTAGACTCCTGCCAGTGATTTGTGCAGGTTATAATTGTTCTACATCTTTGTCAACACTTAATATTGTCAACAACCAACTTTAACATTAACAATGCTAGCTCTAATTTAAATATTTATTTTATATCCTCAGAACCCAGTTACTTGCTTTTAAATGAAATTTAAATTCATCAAGTGGCACTATTGAGTGCCTACTGGGTTCAAAGTGCTTCCCTGTGCTGTGGCACCTATAAAAAAACCCCAAAAAACCATGAGCCCTGCTTTCCTGGTTTTGCCGTATTCCACTAGGGGCGCTGCAGAGCACAGGCCGTCAGCAGAGCAGGTCGGGATATGATCAGTGCCATGATCAACAGTCTCTCAAACACTTCTCCACAGCAGGGTTGCTTCCTCAGCTCAATGGCCAAGTACATTGTGCTTGCCTCTAGAGCATCTTTCCACTTCTCCTTGAGCGCTTAATGTCATTAACTTTGTGCTTTTCAGGATACTGCACTGTGCCAGCCCATCTGCCTCATGGTAGCACTAGGTATTCCAGGTCTGTCCCTGAAAGTGCTCTGCTTTTTTCTCCTGTGTTGTCAGACTTGATTCCCCAGAGTCTTGCTTCTGAGTAAGTTAAGTTTGGTATTAAAATTGGATAGCAACTCCCTTATATTACCTCCTCCAAGGAGTATTTTTCTTTTAAAAATGGATTTCGGGAGACCTAGTGTCTTAGCTCAAAGGAATCAACCATTGATGCTTGGAATTTTTATGTTTTTAGGCTAATGGAGAACTTTGAGGTCTACTTTATAAATATCACATTAAGGGAAACTGTTCATTCCACCTATATTCAAAGATAGATTTCATAAAGGATGACTAAAAAAGAAGGCAGAAATTTCCAATAATTCCCATGCAAGGATGAATTGACCTGAATATATATCCACTGTTTAGGGCCACTTATTCTAAATGATTTGCTGAGTAGAATCTCAGATGTGTTGAAGTTTTTTATATATCCATAAAATGCCACTTTATATCTTATATTCCAAAAAACTTTTCTTTATAGTAATTATAAAATTAAAGGACTTACAAAGTCTTCTTTTTTCACAGTTACTATGATACTTAATGTGGAAATTCAAATGTTTCTTCAATGTTTAATTAAAATATGGACTGATGATAAGAATTCTGGTTCCCCATCAGAACACACATTATACCTGCCTGATCAGAATTCTTACACAACACATCAAGATACTGCTATACTTCAGAATCAGTGTTTGCGAAGATATGCTAATGATTATATTCAGTTTATTTTTCTTTCATTGGTTGCAGTTAAAACCTATGCACACACCCAAGTTGCTTTTAGAAAACTCAGTAAAACTTGTATAATTTTCCTAGTATAGGTTTTGCACATCTTTTGTTAAATCCATTTCTAGATACTTTATATTTTTAATGATATTGTCAATGGTATCTTTTAAAAATATTTTATTTTCTAACTCTTTGTGCTGATATATTTTTTATTTTTTTATTTATTTTTTTAATTTTAATCATTGTTCAAATACAGTTTTCTTCTTTTCACTCCCAATCCAGTCCCCCCTCCCATCCTCCCCACTTCCTGTGCTGATATGTTGAAATACAATTGATTTCATATAGCATTTGTCTTTTTCTGTCTGACTTATTTCACTCAGTATAATACCCTCTATATCCATCCATGTTGTTGTAAGATTTTATTCTTTTTCATGGCTGAGTAATATTCCATCATATACCACTTCTTCATCCATTCAGCTATTGATGATGACTTAGGTCTTAGGTTGCTTTCACATCTTGACTATTGTAAATAATGCTGCAATAAACATATGAATGCATATATCTTTTGAAGGGAAAATTTTTAACATTTCATCAAAAAGCATGATGCCTGTTGTAGATTTTTCATAAATAATCTTTATCGGATTAAAAAAGTTGCCTCCTAGTCCCAGATGTTAAGGGATTTTATCCTGATTAGATGATAAAATTTATCACACGCGTTGCCTTTGTCTATCACACTGTCTCTTTACTGGGAAGGTGGCCATATTGACTTTCACTCCTTAAGATGTGAGTCTTTTAGGTTGGTGATTATTACCTGGGATGGGTTCCAAGCAGATCCGTTCCCTCTCTTGGCTAATGGATGCTGGAAGAATTGATGTTTACAGTTGCCTAAGGCTTCTTTTTTTGCTCTGGTAGAAATCTGGTTCTGAGCACGGACTGGCTCATTATCATCATAGTATACTTTGGGTTTTTGTTTTGTCGGTTTTTTTCTCCCTTCAAGCCTAGGCCTGAGTCTTTTCAGTTAAAACAGCCTGTATCCCAACCTCACTTCTTGCCATTAGCCCTGAAGGTGACCAGGTGTTTGCATGGAATCAGAGAAAACTCACCCCTGTTCTTGGAGAAAGCAGGTGCAGTGCGTTTGAGTTGGGAATGTCATCCTCATTCTTCCAGAGGCGGCAGCACATTGCTGTGCAAAAGAGCTCTGAGCCAGAACCAAGATATCCAGCGTCTTCCTGGCTTGCTCCTGGCAAGGGCCTTGCCCTTGGGAGCCTTTGTGTTTGTCCCCTTCCCCAGAGTGAGGGTCAGCATTAAATACTCCTCAAAGGCTGTTTTAGCGGAGTCTTTGAGGGGTAGTTGTCATCATCCTTTTTTACATTATCCCTACCATCCTGAGGGAGTCAAGAATTTTAATCTTATGTTTTCAGGTGGGAGCTGCATATGAGGGGAGAGAAGGAAACGCACCGTGGATGGGACCTAGCTCTTTGGTCTGAGTGACCAGTGAATGGGAGCTCCGTGTACTGAGGCAGGGAAGCCCAAGGTGGAGCAGGTTTGCAGAGGAAAAGTACAAGTTTGGCTGTGGACGTGTTAAGTGAAACAAATACTTCATCTGAAGTTAAAAACAAGATCTTGTGGGTGCCCAGAACACAGAATGATCAAATCAGGATGTGGAAGTTCCCAGTGGAAGAAATGCAGTTTGAAGTATAGTAAGTTGGCTAGTAGAGTCACTCCTTTTAGGCTTAGAGTCAGGGCGGGAGGAGCCGCTGTGGAGAGCAGCGTGGCCAGCCCAGAGGCTGGGACTGTAGGTTGGAGGCCTCTGAGTGTTAGTTATGCAGGGAAGCTTAACAGTCCCCATGAGCCCTTGGGAGTGACTGAGCATGTCCAAGGCTTAGAGGGGTCTGAGCAGGGTGTGGTTAGAAGGCTTGGTCCAGTGGCCCTGAAGGGCGGATTAAAGAAACGCAGGTAGGAGGAGCACTTGGGAGGCTCCTGTGGGCAGTTGTGGGAGAGCCCACGAATGAGCACCTGCCGTGGTCAGTGGCTGGGGGAGGAGATGAGAGCAGCTAGAGTTAAAGGAGGTGATGGAGACAGTTGGACCAGGCAGTTCGGGTGATGGATGTGGAGGGTGGGGGACGGGCTTTCACAGCCAGGGAGCAGTGAAAAGTGACTCCAGCTCATCTGTGACTTGCTTGTTGCTTCTGTATGCTGAACATGATATTTTTTTTTGTCATCGCTATATAAAAAGGAACTTCAAAATAATTTTCTTGTGCATCTCAGCCTAAAGAATTTTTGCGAAGTGAGCGAATCCACCTAATAAGAAAACATGCTTGAAGTGACCGGGAATGGCCTTTTTAAAGTTGAACACAGCTCACGGGGCTCCCAGCTTCTAATTGGGCCCTGGGAAGACTGGGGCTGTGGCAGGAGGGTGGTGTGCAGATGGGGGCCCCAGCAGCTTCCCACCCCTCGGCCCTCAAGTGTCCCGGAGGCCTCAGAGTGGCCCCCTGTGAGTGGGAGCTCAGGCCTTGGAGTGGAGGAGGAGGGAGGGCCAAGAGCTGCTAGGCATCCGGAGTGAGAAATGGGGGAGACAGGGCCCTCCTGCCGTGACAGCAGTGACTGCCCCCTAACCCCTCTGGGCCCTGGTCGGGCTCACGTCTTCTGGACATCTTGCCTCCTGGGTCCCTGCTGGCTTCCTCTCTTGCTGCAGCCCCTGCTGCTTCCACTGGCCTTCCTCACTATTGGTTCACTGCAAGTAGAATTAGCTTCACAACATGTGCTTTTTGCTCTTGGACTTGTGATAGTTTCTAGTAACATAGCAAATGAGGTCAATAGAGTCCTCTTTTGGGGGGTTCCCTGCCCCTCCCCCCACTTCTCCCTTGGCCCTTGTGAAGGAAGACAAGGCTGGCACATGTGTCCTGGTCACCAGACCACAGCACAATGCAGGAAAGAGAACTCCAGCATGAAAGCAGCACTGGGGTGTGAAATTTTTTAGGGGCTCTCTGACACCATGGAGGGCTTCCGATTGAAGGGCTGAGTGTGGCCAAGAGGGCCTAACAAATAGGGAATAGCCTCACTCTTATTTTTAGTGTATTTGTCATTCTCCTATCTTATTGTGCTTGTTTATGCTAATGAACATTTATCCAATATAGCCCCAAATCAAGCTCTAAAGTTTACATATTTCCTTTCAGTCATTTTCATCATAAAATATAATAGATGTACAAAAAAGTCCATAGGCCAAAATGGTGTAGGTTAATAAATAATTAGAAGGCAACCACTGGTGTGACCAGAACACTGCCGGCCTGCCCCAGGCCTTCCACGGTCCTTGCCAAATGACTGCCTTTGTACCTCCCACTGGTGACCACTCCTGTCATTTTTATAAATAAATAAATAAATAAATATTGCCCTAAAAGAAGTCTCATCACTCTTTAAATAATATCATTTGGTTTTGCTTGTTTTGGGATTATATGGAAATAGAGTCAGATTATAATCTTTTATGTCTTCTTTGTTCTACATTAGTTTTATAGGATGTATTTCTTTTGCTGTGTGTAGGTATAGTTTGTTAAATTTTGCTACCATATAGTATTTCCTTGAATGAAAACATGACGTGTTTACCTCTTAGAGTTGTTAACATGTGGGACGTTCCAATGATGCAGCTGTGACTATTCTTGTGCCGGGACCCCAGTGCATGCTAGTGTGAGTTTCCCGTCAGCCTGGAAGAGGAATCGCTGGCTCATGGATGCGCCTCTCTCTGTCTCTGCTGTGCTGCAGGAGATCCCGGGACCTTGCCAACACTTAGTATTGTCCTGCGGTTTGTTTGTTTTGTTAAATGAGTGTGTGTATTCATAGCTCTTCGTGTTTTTTCTTTGATTTTCTCTGTTTCCTAGTGAGGTTGATGACTTTTTTGTATGTTTACAGTCACATGACTTTCCTCTTTTGTGAAATGATCAGTTTTATGTTGTGCTGTCTGCCTCTTTTGAATTGTTTGCAGACTTCCTTGTACATTCTGGATCCTGCTCTTCTATTAGCTGTGCACATAGCTAATCTCTCCCTCTCTGTGCTGACTCTTCGTATGGTGTTTCTTGGCAAACAGAAAACTTTAAATTTGATACAGTTAAATTTATAAGTCATTTCCTTTCTGGGTCGTGCTTTTTGTGCCTTAAGAGATCCTTCCCTACCCCAAGGCCGTGAAGTATTTTCTATATTATATTCCATATTTAATGTATTTTCTATATAAAATTTAATATATAAATGTAATATATTTTCTACATTAAGTCATTTTCTGTATTAAATTTAACCTCTCACATTTAGGTATGAAGTTCATGTGAAATTAATATTTATGGGTGGTGTGGGGTAAAGATCCAAACTAATTTATTCTCTCTAGATATTTATTGCAAAGACTAACTTTCCTACCTCTGTGATGTATCCCATGTCATCATGAGTGTAAGTCTGATTCTGAGCATTTTGGTCTGTTCTCTTGGTCTTTTCTGGGCCTGTGCCACATTGGTGTAATGTTTTTTAAAAAGTCTTGATATTTGAGAAGGCATTCTTGATCTTCAAGAGAGACTTGACCTGTCTTGGCCTTTCACATTTCCATATAAAATTTTAGAATCAACTTGTTTAAGTTTTGGATCCCTCAAATACAATTTTGGGATTTAGAGTGGGATTGCATTGAATCTATGGATTAATTTGGAGAAAACTAATATCTTTACAATATGGAGTCTTCTTCTATTGTCTTTTAAAATGTCTTAATAATGTTTTATAGTTTTTTCAGAAGTCTTACATATTTTTATATTGTTTTAAATGTTCTTATTTTAGGATTTTATTTCCTGTTTGCTTTTACATAGAAATTTAGTTCGTTTTTCTACATTGCTAATTGCTTTCCTACATTGCTAAACTCTCCTATCAACTTATCTGTAAATACCTTTGCAAATGTAATCATATCACTGGTGAATAATGACATCCTTGTTTCTTCTTTTCCAATCTTTAAACCATGTATTTACTTATGCTTATGGACTGGTCAGGCCCCCAGCTTATGGCTGACTGTAAGTTCTGGTGGGGTGCATTGTTCCTCCTTCTAATTGCAGTGAGAAATTTTCTGCATTTAAGAATTACATATGATGTTTGCTATAGGAAGGAAAGATGTGACCTATTTCTACCCTTCTAAGGGCTTTAGATCATGAATATTGCATTTTATTTTACATATTATATGCATTTATTGACATTATATGATTTTTCTGCGTTAGACTGTTAAGGTGAGAAATACTACCTCAGCATGTTAAACCAACTTAGCTCCTGGGATAAAAATCAACTTGAAAGTTTATGCCTGACTGGGTTCAGTTTGCTAAAATTTTGAGTGTGGGGGTGCAGGGGTTGTACCTGTGTTCATGAGAGATAGTAATTTGTGATTTTTTTCTCATACCATCTTTATTGTTAAAATAAGGCATTGAAATATTTCATTTCCTTCTGAAGTTCGAGGAATAAAAACTGATTTTCGATGTGAAAGGCACAGTTGCATTGAAATAGAACTATTTATCCCAGCATGGAGTTCAGGGAGTATCAAATATTTGGAAACAGGCTTCCTTTGGAAAATTTCAAATCATGCTCAGGATGTTTCAGTTTGGCTGATAATGAAAAAATTCCTTTATATAAATTGTTTTGTGGACTTATCCTTTGATAAATGTTTTTAAAAGATAATTAGATTTAAAACTTGTTCATTTATTCCATTTCAACTTCTAAATTAAATGTCAGCATGGAAAGAATTTTTCTTATCTTGGCTAAGTCATGACACTAATAATTTGAGTATTGAGTCAGTACTCGAATAGTGTATATTCTAAAAATAGTTTCCTGTTTTGGAAGGAAAAGACAAGTGTTATAAGTTAAAAGAGTAAAATCTAGATAAAAGCCACATGATGTTAAATACATGACATAATTTTGAATGATGTCGATTAACTTCCCAGATCATTTAAATTTCTTTTTCTGCATTAACATATTATTTTACAAGTGTGTTCAGAAACCACCTGGAAACCCTGATGGTATAACTTGCTCAGCTGTCGGTTGGATTCCTAATCTTACAAAACAAAATTCTGACCTGGTGTTGGGAAGAACAGAGAGCCAGGCAGCCTACCTGAGAAAAAGGTTCCCGCCTCCCAGGGGTGGCGATGGAGTTGAGTGTGTATCTGTATAAAAAATGATACTACTGACAATGGAAACAAACTGGATCTGTTAAAGAACCATGAATCCATGAAAAAGGAAAGTTGAAGTGTGCTAAGACGTAGTTTGGATATAATTTATAGCAAACCTGACATACAGGTTGGGCCAAAGCAGGTTTACAGTTGCTCACATGGAAAACGACGCAACAGTTGCTACATGCTACAAGAATAAACGCTGGGTTGCACGTACTCGAGACTGTGCACCTGCTTTGCCCTGCCTTGTATACTGACTATGTGCAGTGTCCACTGATCTGTGGTGGCGATAAGCTGGTAAGGGAATGGGGGAGTTTTAGAATGCAAGGAGACATTAGCAACCGTGCAGTCTGATTTTCTTATCCCAGAGATTAGACCAGTGATTTGCCTAAAATCAGACAAGTATTGATTATTAGATTTGGGACTAAATTTCTTTCTTCCTCTTTTCAACCCAGATTTACCAAGAACCTGTTATTGTGAGAAGTTGTTCTACATAGTGGGGCTACAGGGCTGAACAACTGAAGTTTGTCCCTCATGGGGTTTATATGCCAAAGTAGGAGGCGGGCAGTAATCAAAGAGCTGTGCAATAAGATGATGGCATTGAGAAGAGGCAGGAGGAAGGACAAAGCAAGGGGAGGAATGGAGGTGACAGGGAATGCTGTTTTTGGGTAGGATGGTCAAAAAGTCTCACTGAAGCAAAGACCTTTTAGTGAAACCTGAGTGATAATCTTGAGGAAGAATGTTCTAGGAAAAGAGAACCAAAAGTGCAGATGCTTAGTGTGCTCCTAGAACAGCAAGGGGGTCAGTGTGGCTCCAGCAGGTAAGCCAGGGGCATGAGTGGTGGGCTGTGGCGGGGAGAGGAGGCTGAGTGCCAGGTCATCTAGGGATCGGGTGGCCATGGTAAGTAAGTGGACCCTTTAACAGCGGGGTTTGAGCCCTGGCAAGGTAGCTCAGTTGATTAGAGCATCGTTCTGATACACCAAGGTTGCAAGTTTGATCCCTGGTCAGGGCACGTACAAGAAGCAATCAATGAATGCATAAATAAGTGGAACATCAAATAGATGACTCTCTGCCTGTCTGTCTCAAATCAATTTAAAAAATGCATTTAACTGTGTGGGTCCATTTATATGAAGATTTTTCAATAAATATGTATAGTACTGCAAATACATTGTCTCTCCTTTATGATTTTTTAAATATGATTTTCTTTTCATAGCTTACTTTATTGTAAGAATGCAGAACATAATTCATAGAACATACAAAATATGTGTTATTTGACTTCTATGTTATTGGTAAGAGTTCCAGTCAACGGTAGGCTGTTTTGGGAGTCAAAAGTTATACATGATTTTTCAACTGCTTGGAGGTTGGCCTCCCTTAACCCGCATGTTATTCAAGAGTCAAGTGTACTTTGGGATTTATTCCTGGTGTGCAGGGAAGACATTGGAGAGTCTTGTGCAGGGAACTAGCACAATCTGACTTCAGTTCTGAAAGGTACACTCTGGCTGCTGTAGACTAGTCCTCAGAGAGACTAGAATGGAAGAGACACAGAGGTGGGAGTTTTGTAGTGAGAGACCAAGAAGAGGGGGAATTAGGAGGAGGGAGTGAGAGAGTCATAGCTTGATGACTTCTTGATACATCTTAAAGGTAGAGCAACAAGTTTTGCAGAAGAATCAAATGTGGGATATGAGGGATACCCAGGGTCCTCAACAGTTTTGCCCGTTCCCTTTCCCCTCACTAGGCCATGTTAGGGTGCTTTTCCTGGATTTAATTTTGCTCTTTTTCTCTGAAGCATGTGTAAGTTAAGGTTTAAGACTGTGTGCTGGGCAGATGATCCTTCTCATTTGCATATAGTATAATGTTTGTTTACAGCACATCTGCCTACAGGTGTCCCAGACTTTGTATCTGATTTACATAAATGTCTGCATCTGGTTCCATTTTAGTTTGCATTTGGAAACTTAATAGTATTCTACTTTAATCTCTGCATTGACCTAAACATTGCAGAGTCTTTTTGAGGTTAGATTTGCTTCAAGATAGATGGTGCATTAATATGACTACTGTAGCTCTGTGTATTGGCACTAAAGAAATTATCCTGGGAAAAAAAGAGAGAATCTATTAGTTTGTGCCTGCTTGCAGCAGATAAGAGCTTGCGTGTAGAACAGACCTAATAACGCAGACTTCCAGTAGTGCCAGCTCATTAAGTGGCCTGGAGGACAGCAGTGTGGGAGAGCAGTCTCCTTTGCTGTGGTGCAGTGACACTGGACTTGACCCTGAATTGATGCCAAAGGCAGATCCATTGGATTTGTGAATGCTGATTGTCATCTGCGCACCCCCCCCCGCCCCCCCCAAACAATGGGAACTCAGGTTAAGTCAGGATTTCAGCCGCTAATAAAATGCTCATTTTCATGTAGGTTGCTAATGCAGGATATTGCCCATGCTTCCCATCGCCATTTCCAGTGTTACTGTTGTTCTTATCTCGGAGGGAAGAACACACATGTTCCCGATGGCTGTCTTAGAAATGGGGCTCCAGGGGCCTCAATGAAGACGAGCATTTTGCTTCTTCAGTTTCTGTGGTGTCCCCCTCCCCCCCGCCACCAGTGACCAAGGGGAGCAATGTGTGGCATGGGTGTGTTTGCAGAAAGCTGTGTTTTCAGTAGTTTACACACCAGGTTGAACTGTGCCACAAAGCAGGTATGCCGTGTTTTCAGGCAGAGTCTGTAAGGGTGACAATAAATTCTGTTTTGTAAGGAAACACGAGTAGAAATGGATCTCTTAATTCCCCTGGGTCCCAGTCACCTGGCCATGCCAAGTGACGTCTGGACGTGTGTGGTTTGGAACAGTAAACGGCACCTTCACTACGGAGATGCATTTGAATGCTTACAGATGTTTCCAGCTGGGCCAGTGTCAAGGTCTTGCTTTAGTTCCTTATTAGATGTGTGGGAATTATGCTTCAGCCTACTGGACAGATTTCAAATACTTAGGTCAGAGTACTTATGGGAAGCATGTGAAATCTTGAAAAGTTTGGGAGTTAGGGCCGTTTCTAATGGGCCTCTCCAGTGCATCCGATAGCTCGTCACCCTCCTTCTTCAAACTGAGCCCCTTTGGCTTCCGGAACACCAAACATTCCCGGTCTCTTCTGCAGGCTTCTCCCGCCGTTGGACACTGACATTCTCTAGGGCTTCACCCTCGGCCCTCTCCTTTATTCCCACTGCCTGATCTTCCTGAGAGTCTCACGCACAGTCTTGGCTTCAACTAGCCTGGAGACAGAGGGCTGTCAAACTGTCATCTCCGGCCCAAACCTCTGCCTTACACTTTTGATCTGCACATCCAAGTCTAGTGAGTCATTGCTTTCTGCGTGTGGCGCAGGCGCCTCCAACTCTGCTACGGCTTCGCAGCCAGGTTCTTTACTTAGCCCCACAGTCTGGCCTTTGTTCCATCTGAACGCCGCCTTCGTTGGTGGCCCCACCATCTGTCCCTCAGCCACTCGAAACGTCCCTTGCAACAACAGATCAATAACCAAGTTATCAAGACATTTTATACTAAAACTTCATTTAAATTTTTTATCGAAGTAACTCATGCCCATGGTTAAAAAGTCAAATAGTGCAGAATGGCTTAGAATAGAAAAGCAGTAGTTTCCTTGCCCCACCTTCCCTGCGCCCATTCCTTCTTGCCAAAAGGCCCACTTTTAACTGCTGTCACTGCTTCTTCTGGTAGCTACTGTTAAGTATCTAAGTTCTACACTTACACTGTTCTTTCCCCATTTGTCCTTGTGGACGTGTCTGCTGGTGTCCTGCCACACTTTTCTATCTCGCCTCCCCTCTTCGCCCAGCATAGTCATATCACTATTTTTAGTTTCTCTATTGGAGTAATTGTAGTAATGTAGTTATGCCTTATATCTTGCTTCTTTGCCTTTAGGTGGGATCACTTGGTCCTCGACTTAGTGAGTGAGGATCTTGCACCCGCCCCCTTCCCTTTAGCTCCTCTATTTCCTTTTCCTCGTTCCCCTTGTGTTGTGGGCACTGACTTTCCAGTAATCAAAATTGATCCTGTTTAGTTGATAAGTTAGTAAATTGATTTTCTCAGATCTTGGAGACATTACTTCCTTTTGGTCTCCAGTCTTGCTGATAAGTCTTATACTGATCTAATTTCAAGTGATCTATACTTTTTTTTTAACTTCAAAAATTTTTTTCTACTTTTGGGTTCTGAAACTTCTCCATTCATTTTCTTTTAGCTGCTGTCCAGTAAATTTGTTGTATTTATCTGAAAAATCTTTGTAGAAAATTGTGGTTTATTAGCTCTCAGCAGCCCGTTCCTGAGCTCTGAGGAAGCTTGCTTTCTTCGGAGCTACCTGATCTTTCTTCTGGGCAAGAGACGCTTTGGGATGACTCCATCTCTTCTCTTTAATTTCTTTCTTAGCCTGCTTTTTATAGACTGGGTTCTCTCGTACAGCAGCATAAGCTTTCTTATACATATCCTCCATCATGTCTGGAGTTACATTGTTCTTTATGTATTGAGAGAACTGTTTCTTATAAGCTTCTTCATCTTCCTCCATCAGGTAGTGCATATAATCTGCCGCATGCTGACCCATGATGTGCCTCCGATGCCTTTCCGCATTGAGTTCCTTGCTTTCTGGATCATAACCAGGGAATCGTTTGGTACTGTCAGGGATAGACAAGCCTCCACCCACAGCTCCCTTCAGGGGCCCAAACACTTTATTTCCAGTAGTAGTTCTGGCAAGCCCTGCCTCCAAATAGCAGGTGAAGGCACCAGGTTGACCATCAGTGCTTTCCACATTGTGTTCATCTCTAGTCACCTGCACTTGGCCTTCACAGATCCTGTCCGTGCCAAACCCGTTGAGAAGCTGCGGGCCAGCAGCAGGCCAGTACAGTGTGCTGCAGCGTAACTTGTCAGGCTGACCGTCACACTGTGCTTCGGGAGTTCGTGAGCATAAGCTGCACAGACTACCGTATCTCCTTCCACACGGTCATACGCAGTCTGACAAATGACATCTCTGTTGGCTGCACGAACTATCACCCTGTATCTGGGTGTGTCGTACTTATTTTCATCCTGGATTACCAAGCATTTCTGGGCATTGTAATCAGTTTTACCCTCTTGTCGTCTTCTGAATTTCACTTGGAATCTCTGGAAGTAGGCCTTATTTTTGACAACTTTTACAAACCCCGTCCTGCGGATGAAAGACCCACATCTACAGACCCACAGCTGGCCACAGACCTACAAGCCCAGCACAGCTCCGGTGCGGGGAGAAGCTCTCCATTCATTTTTAATTGCTATAAAATATTCCATGACATGAACATATGATAATTTACTGAGCGAGTCTACTACTTATGGATATTTGTTTCCAGTTTTACACTTATACACTTGTAAATAATACTGCTGTTTCCAGTTTTACACTATTATAAGTAATGCTGCTGTCCTAATAAATGGGAACTCATAGTTCCGCTAATATATATTGAGGAGTGGAATTGCTTATCATAAAACATATATTTCTTCAAATTTACTGTGTACTGCCGAATAGTTTTCTGTAGGAATTATACCAATTTATGCATCACGTTGCCAGGTTTAAAAAAAGTTGTTATTCTGGTGGGCATAGAGTGGCATCTTGTTGTTTTTCTTTACATTTTTTGTTGATGACTGATGAAGTTGAAGGTTTTACATGTCAGTTGGACATTTGGATTTCTACTTTACTGTTGGGTTATTTCTTCATTTCCAGGAGTTTTTAAAAAGTGTGTTTTGGATTTCAATTGTCTATCAGTTATATGTGTTCCAAACATTGTTTTCCACTCTGTGACTTGCCTTTCTATTTCCTTTTGGATATCTTTTAATAAACAGATTTTTAACATTTTATTGTGGCCCAATTGATCAGTATTTGTGGTTAGTACTTTTTCTTTCTTATTTAAGAAATCTTTTCCTAGTCAGAGGTCCAAGGTATTGATTTGAATCTTTTTTTCCTAAAAGCTCTGTTTCATCTCTCACATTGGGTCTTCAGCTGACCTGGAGCAGTTTCTGTGTGTGGTGTGAGGTCAGGCTCAGATTTCTGCACAAAAAGTGGAGACAGCAAACCTGTGTTTCTTTAACAACAACACCAGCATCAAGCATGTGATGGAGGCAGGGCCCCGTGTGGCTGAGCCTTTGCGTGTCTTCAAGGTGTGTCTTCCGTCTGTCCTCAGTGCATGCTCTGCTGCCTCTGTCCCTCCCGGTGGCCCCTTATCAGCCGTCATCCTGCTCTTGGTCAGCGTGTTCTTGAAGGTGGACAGAAAGGAAAAATATGTTACCTTCTGATCTTGTAAACATTCTATTTAGCTCTAGTTTGATGTTATTTGCATGAATCATTTTATACCAGGAAAGCTAATACATTTTTAAAGTACAACTTATTATAAAGCAAAATCTAAAACTTGAGCGATGCCTATTTTTGTTTCAATATTGAAGTGCTACCCATATTTTGAACGCAGTCATGCTCTTAACATGTAGATCTTTAATTTCACTAAAAATTTATTGGAACTTGCAAGTGTGAATATTAAAATTAAACCCAACTTATTTTAGAAATAGTCTAAAAGAACAAAAAAATGAAAGAATAGTTAAAAAACCTAGAAAAGAATATTTCTATTTGAAAAAATAAAGAAGGAAAGAAAGAAAGAAAGAGGACAGAAAGGAAGAAAGGAAGAAAAAAAAGAAAGAAAGAAAGAAAGAAAGAAAGGGAGGGAGGGAGGGAGGCGGGGAGGGAAAGGAAAGGAAAGGAAAAAGAAAAGCAAGTTTGGGGCAGCAGTGATTATTTTCTGCATTACAGGTCTATTGGAAAGAAAAGAAACATACAGCTGGAAGGAATTTAAAAGTCATCTAGTGCAGGATTTTACCTCTAAGAAGTGGACTATTCTCACTTTTAATATAATTGCAGAAAAGAAAATTCCACACTCTTTCCTAGTAATATTTAATATACTTCACTGTCAGATAATTTTCCTTGTGCTATGTCTTAAGTCCATTTTCTTATTCTAGTTGAAATGGAAACAGAGAAATCGGGCCAACCATCTGTGTCTGTAATAATTCTTCATTTACTTGATGGTCATTACTAAATCCCTCAGCCTTCTCTTCATGGTATAATCTATTATGTTTGTTTAGTACTTTCTTTTAAGCCAGTTTCCAAATCATCTATTTAATGTTTTTTTATTCCATCTGAATTCTTCCTGTGTCATCTATAAATTATGATTCATAGGCTCAAAAACTGAACATAATACTTTTGCCAAGGTATGACCAAATGCTAGTTAATCAATAGGGATGATATTCTAGAGAGTTCTCGGAGACTTCTGATGTGAATTTCTTTTCATGATAAAAGGTGTTTTGATGTACGGCTGTGCACGGAAGTTTGAACACACTTGTTTATCTCTCCTTTCTGAGACTGCCCAAAATGATAGGTGACAAATAAAAAGGTGTAAGTCAACGTGGACAAAGGACATGGGAGACGAGGTGGAACACTCAAAGCCTCGTGTCCACCGAGAGGGAAGTCAGCCTGCAGAGCAGGATGTGTGGTCAGGACACGAAATCTCTGCGCTTGGAACCACAGACGTGCTAGAAGACAGGTGTGAAGGGCGAAGTCGAAAACCGGTGATGCTAGTTAGACCCCTCCTACTCTAGGTGGCTGGATGGATACCCCTGGCAGATACATTTTCTAGAGAAATTAGATCAGAGAGGCATTGTACTGGGAAAAAAGATACAGATGACAGTATGGGTAAGATCTCTTTCGGGCATCCAGAACTCTGACAGTTAGGTTTATATCCCTCTATCCCTGGATCAGAGGATTAGAAGATTCTTGTCTGGGAAACTGACTGGTTGAGGAGAAAAGACATCCAGAGGTCTCCCGTAAAACAGCTGGGTCTCCCACCCATTCATACCATGCAAGTTCAGCTGTCTAGGTCTCACAGGGGACTGCCGAGGATCACCACATTTCCGAGGGTCAGGAATGAATGGGATCAAAACAAATCATCAGGACAGAAGTTTCAGAAGAAGCAGAGGGAAAAGCAGGGAGGACAAAACTTCCCAAAATTGTAATTGATCACCTTTGAGAGATTAGAGAGGATATTTCATTCACAAAACGGGGCTTGGAAATTAAAAAAATATAATAGCAGAAATTAAAAATTCAAAATTAAAAATCAAAGAATTGCAATGTTGATGGCACTGTCCTGAAAGTAGAATGAAAACACAGAGACAGCAAACATGAGAAGAAATAAGCTGTGTTTAGCAAGTTCAAAATCTGACTATTAAGAGTTTTAGAAAGAAAATGCAGGGGAGAAAAGTGTAGAAGAATGATATAGAATAGTTTTCAAAAAATGAAGGATATCAGTTTTCCTATGGACTGGGTGCGTTGAGTTCCCAGCACAATTAATGGAAACAAGGCCAATTCCAAGACACATCTGATAAAGTCTGTGAATAAAATAAAATTTTCCTAAAAGTTTTCACAGAGAAAAAAGTAGGTCACATACAACGACTCAGCAAGCAGGCTGGTGTCTGACTTCTCAACCGTAATAGTGAAATTGAGAAGAAATGGAGCTATACGTTCCAAATCTGGGGAAAATAATTTCCAATTTGGAATCTTGTACCTGGCCAAACTGTCAGTCAAAAGCAAGGGCAGAATAATGCTATTTTCAGACAGACATGAAAGGTCTCAAAAACTGGCCTCCCATGTACTGTTTCTTGGGTAGTTCTTGGAGGAGGTACTCTACGAAGGTGAGAGAATAAGCCAAAAATGATGCAGCAAGTGGGGCAAAGTGAAGGCGGATCCCTGATGGGAAGTAAAGAGAAGTTCCGGGCGGCACCTGGATATCACCTGTGTCAGGGCTGGAGAGCAATCTTTCCAGGTCAGACGGGAGGAGAGACAGGCCAGGAAATAAGGAAACAAACAACAAATCAGAAAGATCATCTGGTGTGTTTATCTTTGATGAGATGAGTTTTCTAGGTCTGTGCTAGAGTGTGGGGAAAATTAGTGTTAGATGCGTAAGAAAAAAATCAGGCAAATGAAAAATTGAGGTAATCATGTTAGGAAAAACAAGTGATTGTATAAGAAAAGAAATATAGTATACTGTGGGGCTCAGTTATGAATAATATTTAAACACAATAATGTAAGGCAAATATTAAGCATTACTGTAACCAAAATTGTGATACAGTTCAATTGAGAGGATTTTTGGGTGGAGTGCAGGGTAGCAAGTGTGGAAGAAAGCTGAATTCTCATCTTCCACAGCAGGAAGCCAATAGACATTAGAAACCGGTAAGAAATAACAATTTTTTAAAAACATTTTTTAAAAAGATTCTATTTATTTATTTTTAGAGAAGGGAAGGGAGAGAGAAAAAGAGAGAGCGAAACATCAATGTGTGGTTGTCTCTCATGTGACCCCCACTGGAGACCTGGCCTGCAACCCAGGCATGTGCCCTGACGGGGAATCAAACCTGTGATGCTTTGGTTCGCAGCCTGCGCTCAATCCACTGAGCTACACCAGCCAGGGCAGAAATAACAATTTAAGAATATTTGTTAAAATATGAATTAAATACTAAAAGAAAGAGCTGAAAGTTGAAAGTGATTGCCTTTGGTCACTAGGTCTCAAGAATATAGAAACTGGGTTAAAATACTAGAAAATAGGTCTTTTACTCTACTGAATGTATCTATATCTATTTGTGTCATTGAATTACATATGTAAAACATTTAGAAGCGTTCCTTGTTTCCTTGTAAAAACTATTTTTCCCTTCTGTTAAATGAAAAGTACTATAGTAATTTGACTCAATACTGTGGCAACGACATGTCCTGAATTTTTCTAGGTTGTTCGGATTTCAAACTTTACCACATTCATAACTATCTATACTCGCAGTTTACAAACTGTGTGCTTTGCTCATTTGCTTTTTTGTGTGTGCATGGTGCGTCTTGTGGTTTTAGAAAAACGGGGTCGCCGGAGCCGGACCTCATCAGCCCCTGTCAGGATCTTCCATCCTTGGCTGCCTGGAGACTTTGGGAGGAACAGCATATTGTGGTTTCGTCTGGTAATTTGACTCATTTAGTTCTTCAGAGTTTTCCTTTTAGTTTTATTTTTTACTACTTAATATACTAATTTCGTTCGCCCAGAAACATGTACTGATGGCCTGTTATGTTTGAAGCCCTGTCCTGGGTGTCCGTGAAGTCCTTGCCGTCAGCATATCAGCCATCCACGGACTCATCTGACAAAATCAGTGATGGCATTTTATACTTTCTCAGCATTAGTTATTATTTAAAAAAAAATAGACATAGGCAAAGGATTGCTTTTCCAGGATAAGTCTGTGAGAAAATTCTCAAAATCTCATTTTCCACAAAAGCCTTACCTGTGAGTTTAAATTTTTCAATGAAGTGTTCATTGTTCTATAGAACAGTCTTTACTGGGGATTTTATTCATTTCCTGCATCCCTGCACCCTGCTGCAGCAGAGGCGATGCCAAGTACGGTGGCCCTTCCCCTGCTGTGAACCGGCCTCTCTGCACAGGTGAGACTCACCCTCAGTTCAGTCGAGTCCAGAAATTTGACTTCAGTGGGTTCATGGAAAACAGTGTGTTTCTAGCCTCAGGAATCACAGGGCAGTGGCCTTGCTGTGCTTCAGTCCCACCCCAGGGAACCGCTGGGCAGCTGTGGTCTCCCCGTCCCTTGTCCTAGGAGCTAAGTTATTGAAAACAGAAAGCATCTGAAAGAATGGGCTGGCTCCTCTCAGGGCCCCCACTGTTTGTATCTGAAAGCTTCTGTTTTTGAAAGGAAAAAGGCCTAATGTCTCTTCTACAAACTGTAGTTTATTTGTTGTCTCCTTAGAGGGCTTTTCTTGTTTCTTAGATACACAATCTCCATCTGGAGTACAGGGTTGTGTCCATGGTTTTCCAGCCAGTGGGCAAAGGTCAGACCTACTGTATGAGTCAGAACTCTGTGCTGGAGTGGTTTGAACTTTTAGCCGACAGGGGTTTATTAATCTACCCCTGGTTTCCTCCCTGCATGATTATGGGGACATACTCCATATTCTCTGGAAATGTAATGATATTTGGATAAGCCAAGTTGAGATCCTCTCTAGGATTTGTAGCATCAGAGTGGTTAGAAAAGAAAAAAGATCATTTAAGCAGGTGCATATTTATTTGGGGGTCAGCTTTGGTTTAGTTTTATTTCTAAAACAGTAAAATCAGAGTTTTCTTTTTCTTCAGAATTATCATGAAGCTCTGTAGTTTTTTTCTTCACTGCTGGAGAAAAAAAGTAACGTTTTATATGCTTATTTTAATTATGTTTATCGTGTCCAGTGTTTCAGTAATGAAAGTTACTTGGTGATAATTTGTATCCTGTGTCTTTTAACTGTATATTTAAAAACCAGTGGAGATGAGTCCTATTAAATTATAACTGTCTTAAGATGGAGTTGGGGAAATAAAACCTTAGTCTCTGCGGTGGTGGCTCATGTTCCAGCTGTCTGCTCTGGGTTACGTTGTTGCCTCTGGCCAGGAGCAGGTTTATTATTAGGGTTCTGTCTGAATCTACAGTGTGTCCTTGTATGTCCTTGTGGCCATGTATGTCCTTGTGGCCATCAAGCTACTCTCGTTCTGTAAACTAGATAGCGGCAAACAACCTGTAAAAAGTTCATGTCTCCTTAATAGAAACCCTTTCCATTAGCAGCACCAGGTTATAATGCAGGCCAGATTTAATGACGGCGACCTTTCCCCATTAGAATAATTGACAAACAAAATATTTACCCAGGAAGAGCTCGTGTTTTGTTTTAAGCCTTGTTTGGGGGGACCCCAAACCATCTGCCCATTTGGTGGTTTACTAGAAGGACGCCCAGGGTCAGCACAGAGTCGGACTGTGGCTAAGATGGGTCGCAGTGACAGTGAGGACGCACAGCCAGTGTAAGGGGGAACGACACAGGTGGCGCCTGGAGGAGTCCACGTGCGGTCTTCCCACACAGGCTGTCTCCGTGAGAGGTCCCACAGAGTGAGCCCTGCCTCACAGCGAAAAGCGCATCTTACTGTCTCCAGTGTTTCTGCTCAGGGAAGCCCATTGGAGACTGAATTTGGGGTTTTTATTGGGGTCGTGTAGGCATTTTCTGCCTAACAAGCCCTACTGAAACTCTCAGAGTGAAAAGCAGGTGTTCGTTATGCATCCTACTGTTTATTTATGTGCGTAACCTGGGAGCAGTGAGACCCCGTGTCAGGCATGGAAGGCTCCATGTGGGCCCAGGGCGGCTTCTGTGAGCCACGGTCCCAGGTGCCGGTCAAGGGCCAGCCCCGTGAGCAGGCCCTTCTCAGGACAGCAGCCTCCGGCCTGCTGTGTTAGCGCTTTCCCTGTGCAGGCCTGTTTCACTTCTGGCGGAGCAGTTTATGAAACACTGTGAGTTAAGTGGTAGTGGTGGGGAAGGCAACGTGATTGCCTCTCTGAACTGTCAGCAAGATCAGACTTTGCATTTGATAAAGGTATCTGGAGCCGAAGATGACAAAACGTGAGAATTCTTTGTATATTATACTTCTATTTTTAGAAGTCTCATGAGCCTGATATTTTAAAATTACAGTTCACTCCTAATCTGGGTTACAACTCGCATATGCAGGTGATGGCTTCTCCAATTCCCGGACTCGGGCGTCATACAGTTTAAATTGATTTTATTGCCAGTAGCTTTTCTTAGACGGTGCTCTCTGCTTGCTGCTAAACAATTACACCAGTGGGTGAATGCTCTAGGAATAGAATAGCTCTTACCTCTTTGATTTCATTATTGAAGTATGAAAACTAAATTGGATTTATCAGGAAACAGAATTGGAATCTAGGGAAGGGCTTCATAAAGTGCTTACGTTATTTTTTATAAAATGAACCCAGTAGTTTTAGAGCCATTTAAGCAATAAAAAACAATTAAGAAATTGTTTTCTTCTTTTTTGGTTTTGTTCTGAATAACAACTACTCTAAGGAGATCACATGATTTGAGAGGTTTTGGGCAGGTAGATAAATAGAAACGGCTAGCAGAAGAGGCTGCCCATCTGTCTTCATACTGGAGACAGAAAGGTGTTTTGCTCCTCGGCGCGGATTCCTGAAACTCCCGGTACAAATCAATCATCATCGCCTGTCTCTGCAGCGCCAGTAGGGTTTCAGAAGTTGTCGCCATCCAGAACCCGAGGAGGGGGAGAAGCAGGAGGGCAGGAAGCGCTTGGGTGGGGGGGAGGGGGAGGAGAAACACAAGTTGAGAGATCTGGGACGTGGGGAACTGTCGTAAGGAACCGTGCCACTGAGCCTGTTGTTTAAGATATCTAATGATCCCTTTGACACCAACACAGTCCCAGTCTTCTGTGAAATGAACACCCTTCCCTTCTTGTTACTGCTTAAGTGGCGCAGCTCCGGTTTGACTGACAGTGTTTTCTTCATGGGGAATGTAAATGGCTTTCCTTGGGGCTTACCCAGCAGACTTCAGTGAACAATGAAACTGTGTGTGTGTGTGTGTTTCCTCGTGCTTTCTCTCTTCTTCCCTGGGTGCATTCAGAGGATGATGCCTTTTCATTTAAGGACTTTTATTTCCATCAAACACTAAACAGTCTTTTCGGATAGGAAATGTTTTCCATGATAAGGTCTACCCATGCCAAAGTTTCCTCTCCTTTTTAATAAACATGCCTCATCCCAGAATCTGTTGATAACGGAAGACCTTTTCTGTCCAGTGCTGTGAGATTCACGGAGACCTGCCAAGAGCAATGTTTGACACAAGCCTAAAGAGACTTCACTGAAAAGTGGCCCTTCATCCTTCCATTCCAGACACTCATTTTACGGAATGGGAAAATGGAAACATGCAAGAATTATATTCATTTCCTACTTCAAAACACATTTTTATGAAAATAAATATTGAAAACCTCTGAAGGCCAAACTAACAACTGTAAAGATTCTTACTTATCCTGTCATTTGGAGAAAACACGTATGATTATTTCACACATATGGGTACAGGTGTGACTTGCAGTGGAGGGGACAATGAATGAAACACATCTCTTTCTTTAAATGACCTAGAGTGTGGGAACAGGGTTGGCGGAGAGGGCTGAGGGAACAGCAGCCACAGCACAGTGGCTGTGGGCCATCCTGTTCTAGGTGAGCACGTGGGGGGCGGGGGCATTTAACTTGAGGCCACATGAGGCTTCCTGGAAGGTGGCCTTTTAAGCTGATGCTGAAGGATGCTTGGGGATTATTCAGGCAGAGGTGGTGCAGGGAGAGGAAAGGCTTTCCAGGCAAAGGGAATAGAATAAACAAAGCTCTACAGGCGAGGAGACAGTGATACATGGAGAAATCTGCACCGTAAGTCAGTGTGGCTGCAGCACGGAATCTCAGCAGCGAGGGCTGAGGGTTGGGACAGGGGAGATGAGTAGGGATCAGATCACAGAGTTTTGAGATGATCATTGCAATGTTTTTCCTTCCAGTATCTTATGCATCACAGTCTTTCTCAAGTTATAGTCACAGGACAAACATTTATTCACTTCCAGAGATTTCTAAGCATTGATTGACTAGGTGCCAGAAACTTGAACTCACATTGAGTCATTTTTGTGTCTGTAGTGAGCCGGTGTGGTGGGAACCCAGAGAGCAAGCGGAGAGGCAGGGGTGGTAGACCTACATTAAGACCCTGGCCTCAAGGACATGATAGCATCGCTGTTCCGTCCATATCACCACACAGCCCTTTTAGCAGTCATTTTTAGCATCCATGTAATAATCTGACAGATGGAAGGACCATAATTAACTGGATAGGGCCTGATTTTCTGGCTTCATATGTAGGTTGTTAAACTATTTTGGTAGCAAGGAACAAGCTCCCAAATAATGCATGAAGCTGAGAAATTGTCAAGAAACACACGAGGGAGGCAGGAATCTCATGGGAACCAGGGATGCTCATTTTTCAGGGTCTGGGACAATTATAGTTGGCTTATTATCCATTTGGTATCAGGAATTTGTGATCTTGAGTGTCTTGTGGCTCTGCTACTCTCCCTGTATCTCTAACTTCCACCAGCCAGCTGACTAATTCTCTCAATATTTCTTCCCAGAAGAGTGAGGAATCTGAGGGGCTGAGCTACTCACCAGGACTTTGACACAGAACATCCTTTTCAGGCTACCTGCTAACCCCCTCCTCTCCCTCCTCTTGAGGTCATCTCACTGGCCATCTGTGTTCAACAGCCCAAGACCGTGCTCTCAGTAGGGGTGCAGGAGGTGCCTCATGTTTATAGAACGGGCCAGGGGGAACCACAGTCACCATGGCTAATATTTCCAGGATCGGTCACTTTGATTTTCCCCCCAAGGGTAAATACTGCTGTGTTGCACCTCACTATGCACGTTCCTGGCGTGGTCTGGTTAGTGCAGCCTTGCAGGGCTACCACCACTGCCTTTGGTCTGGAAAGCATGTATTTATCAGACAGTCTTGTTTGCAGTATGTTGACTGGCATTTTTTTATTCTCACCCAAGGACTTTTTTTTCCATTCTTTTAGAGACTAAGGAAGGGAGATAGAGAGAGAGAGAAACATCAGTGTGAAAGAGAAATATCAGTTGGTTGCCTTCTCGTACGTGCCCCAACCGGGGATCCAACCTGCAGCCTGCGTGTGTACCCTGACCAGGAATCGAACCCGTGACCCTTCAGTCTACAGATGATGCTCCAACTAACTGAGCCACACTGGCCAGGGTGATTGGCAGTTTTTAAGAGGACATTTTTCTACTTACCAATCCTTCTGATATTCACGATTTATAGAAACCTTGGTCTAAATAACCTCCCTCCCTCACTTTCAGTCAAAAAGTATTTATTCAGCACCTCCTATGTGTCAGGTCCTGTTGGGAACACCTAGAATAATACATCAAAGATCCCTGGTCTAATTGACTTAACTTTCTTGGGGTGGGGGGATGGCAAATAATATGTAAGGCAATAGTAACATAATTTCCGATAGCTTCTTCTATGAAGAAAATGAAACAAAATGTGATAGAGAGTGATTGGAAGTCAAGAAGATATCTCAGCTGAGACCTGACAGCTGAGACCTGACAGACGAGATGGAGCCCTCAGGGCAGAAGTCTCAGGAAGGATGTTCCAGGCAGAAAGAAGAAATACCATATTTTTCAGACTATAAGACATACCCCCCCCAATTTGGGAGGAAAAGGGGGGTGTGTCTTATAGTCCCAATGTAGGTTGCCTGGCTCACTGTTGGGGGGGCGGTGGTTGAGTGGGATCACAGGAGGCAAGAGCAGGGTTGCCACTGCATTTTCCTCCCAAATTTGGGGTGGCGGAGAGTACATCTTATAGTCCGAAAACCACCGTATATACAAGCATGGGGCAAGTATGAGCTTTATGGGCTCGGAGAAGGGACACCGAATCATTGTGGGGCATTATGGGAACAAGGGGCCAAGGGTAGAAAACCTATATTGTAACCCTGACCCAAGTGCACAGAGGAAATTATACAAAACGTGCCTTTTCCACTCGCGTTCTCATACTCATCTTCAGCTTGTTCTGCCCAAAGCACAGCTGGTTGGTTTCTCCTCCTTGCCTGGACCTTTCCAGTCTCCCGTAGTTCAGGAAATCCAACCTGTCCAGGGCTTGTGTTATCCACGCTACCTCCTTCTTGTTTCCCATCCAGATCGAGCAGTCCTTCAATTCTACATCCAGGAGAGAGCTCAAGTTCATTCACTTCTGCTCTTGTCCCTTGCCCTTGTCCTCATTCAAACCATTGCAATCTTTTGCTTGGGTTATTTTCTTGGCCTCCTGGCTTATTTCCACTGGGGTGAAATGTCTGTCTGCGCCATTTTGCCCATTTTCTGATTGGATTATTTGTGGTTGTTATCATTGAATTTTGAGAGTTCTTTGTATATTTTAGATAATAGTCCTTTTTTGGATATGTAGCTTGCAAATATTTTCCCCAATCTGTAGCTTGTCTTTTCATCCTTTTAACAAAGTCTTTGGCAAGCAAAAGGTTTTAATTTTGATGAAGTCCAATTTATCAGTTTTTCCTTTTATTCATCATACTTTTGGTGCTAAACCAAAGAACTCTTTGTCTAGCCTTAGATCCCAAAGATTTTGTGCCATGTTTATTTTTCTTCTTCTGAAAGCTTTATGTTTTAATGTCTTCAGTTTAAATCTGTGATGCATTTTGAGTTAATTTGAGTAAGGTGTGACATTTAGGTTGAGATCATTTGGGGAAGCGGGGGGCTATGGCTGTTTAATTGCGTCAGCACCATTTGCTGAAAAGGCTCTTCGTCCTCCATGGAGTTACCTTTGCGCCTTCACAAAACATCAGCTGTGCATGTCAGTTGGGTCTGTTTCAGTTTCTCTAGTTCCTTTCTTGGTCTGTGTGTCTGTCCCTCTGACAGTATCACAGCCTTGATTTACTGTAGCTATATAATCATACTTGAATGGGCAGACTGATTACTCTCATTTTATTCTTTTTTATCTTTCACCTTCTTGTATACATTTTAGTGTATCTTATTTGTTTGTTGTTGGCACTATTACAGATGCCCCCCTTCCCCTCCCTTTGCCCCCGTCTGCCCAGCACCCCCTCAACTGGCTTTCACCACATTGTCGGTCTGTGCGTATACACATAAGTGTTCTTTGGCTAATCTCTTCCAGTTCCCCCCACCCCTCCTGAGATCTGTCAGTGTGTTCCATGTATAGAATAATCTCGTGTATATGCATAAGACAATTTTGCTGAGATTTTTAAGTAGGGGTTGCATTAAGTCTGTATATCAACTTGGGGAGAATGTGTATCTTTCCTATGTTGAGTCTTCCAATCCATGAATATGTTTTCTGATCCCTGAATTCATTTATTTAGATCTTTGAATTTTTATCACTGTTTTGTGGTTTTTAGAACTTAGGTCATGGACATTTTCTTAGATTTATGCCCAAGAGTTTCAGTGTTTTGAGTGATTTTGACCATTATTATATTTTTAATTTCAGTGTCCATATGTTCATTGGTGGTTTGTGGAAATACAACTGATTTTTGCATTTTCTGCATCAACAGTCATGACAGCTGTCACTAAAGGCAGTTTTATTTCTTCACATCCGGTCTGTGGGCCATTGTTTGTTTTCCTTTGTTGGCTGTTGCACTCGAGAGAACTCTCAATACTGTGTCTCAGCAAAAGTTGTGGAAATGGGCATCCTTGCTTTGTCCTCAGTTCAATATTTCACCATTCCATATAGTGCTAGTTATAATTTTTTGTAGATACTCTTAATCAAGTTGAGGAAGTTCCCTTTAGCCTCAGCTGTCTGGGAGTTTTTTGTCATGAATAGATGTTGAATTTTTTAAGTGCCTTGCTGCACCAGTTTGATGAGCTCATGTGATTTTTCTTCTCTAGTGTGTTGATATGGTGTATTACATTAGCTTAAGTGCATGGGTTCAAGTCACCATTTTGCAAATAGAATCATGCATAGTTTTTAATTTTCCAGAAATTGAATTGGAACATTGTGTTTAGCTCAGTAATAAGAAACCAAATCTTAATTTTCAGTTGTGTATCTGGGTCCATTAATCAGTGCTTAATGATTGCAAGTGTTTAAAATGTTGTTGTTATTATTAATGGACATTTAATTGAACTGGTGATTTTGAGATTGAGTGCATATATTTTTCTAAACCTTCTAATTAGGAAAGTTCGGTTGATGAATCGTTCATTACAAGGAAGTCTATTTTAAATAGCAGTCAACCTTTTTCTCATTTTTTACCACCATCTTGGAACAGAAGATGTAAATGACTAAGTTATCTTAGACCATCCTTTTAGGAAATAGTTTAAGGAACAGCTTGGATGATGAACCCTTTCTTCACATGCTGGGAGAACTCTCTTAAAAATTTTAGCAGGCCTTTAGAGAGCTGTAAAGCTTCCCTAATTATTCTATAAAATTAAATAAGTGAGTAATGTTTCTTATTTCTTGTGTGATGTAGTCTACTTGTGGATAATAGGCACGGGGCTTATAATTTGGAAATAGGTTTAAAATTTTTTAATCTATCAGAAACCCATCTCTTTAGACAACCTTTCCCTCATCACAGGTGGTTTTAAACCTTTGCTGTTCTCTCTGAACACGCTTCTGGTCCTCACTGCTGACTCTGCACCCTCACCCACTTCAACCCAGTAACACCATTGGCTGTGTCAGTCCCCACGGACACTTGGGCAGCCTCCTGGGATATGAAGCTTCTCCTGGAAGGAACTATTGCGAAGTGTGATGGATATACGCAAAATATATCCTTGTAATCACCAAAGTGTTTGGATTACAAAATCCCCACTCAACTTGAAGAGGAAAAAATATTGCCACATCTAAGATGGGTTTTAATAAGCTGTCTGTTAGTGTTATTTGATTGCTTCCAGGCATTTTTTTTAATGCCTCTTTAAACTGCCATTCCCTGTGCATTTTAAATACACGTGAGTGAGTTGAGGTCACTTGGGGCTTTTCCATTTCTGATTCAATTTTCTAGTCCTTTTGCCTTTAGTTCTGCCAAGAAATAGTTCTTGGTGGATTTCATTTCATCTCTTCTGGCCCCTGGCTTAATGGCTTCCTCAGGGTCACGATCGGTTTTTCCCACTTACACACTGCCGTCTCCAGCAGAGTGAGGGATAGGCATTTGATTTCCCTGCAGTTTGCTTCTTTATTATATAACTACTCTTGTGCAGCTGAATATTATATCCAAATGTGAGCCTGCTAATATCAAGTGGGTTTTTTTCCTAACTTTATTCTATTTTTCAACATCACTGAACAGGATATAGTTTCCTCATTATACTTACTTTAAATTTAGGCCGATAGGAAGGAAGCCCAAATGCTGGATCGGAGCACCTCAAACCACTGATTGGGTGCTGGAAGAGGGCGAGGGGAGACTTGCCAGAAAGTTTTACCTAACGCTAAAAATCGTTCTTTTCCTGCCCTCGTGGTTTTAGGCATCTTGTTATAAGAGTTCTGTTTAAGCATTGTTTTTCATATGTCTATTTTTGCTCCTTAATTAGATGACATATTCTTGAAGAATCTTTACCAATGTCTCCTATATTCCTGCAGCAACAAGCATGATACATATATTCTGGGTGCTCCACAAATCCAAACTGCATGTTATTCTGTCCCTTTGCTGTTTGTACACAAACAGGCAAGATTTGATGTTTGCTCTCAAAGGGCTCACAGTCTGTTAGGAGGCTGTGAAGTATAAACACACGTGATCTCAGGACAGATATGATATAAGTCATGAGAAAGAACCAATCAAAGTGTTCGAAGGCTAAGCAGGATAGAATATGTGACAGTTGTCAACCAATGATCATTGGCACCAACTCAACTCCTACAGGAATCCTCAGTTTGGGGTGCAGTGAAGAAGGTATCTTTACTCACTGCAAAACAACAGTGAGCAGTGCTCAACTGTGATGCAGCTCGGCTGTGGAACACCCCGGGGCCCAGGCAGAGATGTAGGGGGAAACGTCTCTGGCTAGACAGCTCTGCTCCTGGGTAGTCTGCCCTGCTCGCGCAGGTCTGCTTTGTGCTGCCCTCATCTGCTCCACTCTGCCCTGGTGAGACGCCTTTGGTGTGTCGGCCTAGCGAGGGAGGTGTCATCTTCAGTCTTTGGCGGAAAGGGAAAATGTGCTCTCACAGCCAGAGGGGAGCTGGCTCATATGGACAGAAGTCTCAGCCCATGGCCCCTGATTGATCTGTCCTCATGCAAATGAGCACTCCAAATCTTCATGGGTTGACTGATCCAAAAGGCACTGTCCTGATTGGTTAGAACAGAGCCTCTGTGGTGGGTTGGGGCTGCACAGCTCCAATTGAATGGGGCAGCCTCAGTCCTATTGGTTGAAATAAGACCCCAGAAACTTCTTTGTAAGGGCTTGCTCAGCCCTAGCTGGTGTGGCTCAGTGGATTAAGTACTGGCCTGCAAACTGAAAGGTCTCTGGTTTGATTCCCAGTCAGGGTATACGCCTGGGTTGTGGGCCAGGTCCACAGTGGGGGCATGTGAGAGGCAACCGACAGATGGACCTCTTGCACATTGATGCTTCTCTCCCTTTTTCTCCCTCTTTTCCCCTCTCTCTAAAAATAAGTACATAAAATCTTACTAAAAAGGGGGGCTGGTTCAGATGGCAAAAACACAGTGCAGGCAAGCAGCTCAGTGTAGAGGCAAGTGGGTTAGCTCAGAGGCTTCTCTGTGAAGTGCAGTTGGGGTGCGAGGACCGTGTGTACCGATGGCTGCTAGGGTCTGTTTGTCGCCGTCTTTTTTTTTTAAGCCCAGTTAACCACCAGGAACCTTCCTTCGTAGGTGTCTTCTTTCTCAGGATTCACAAGAAAAGAAAAGCTTCATGAACAATTAGGCTTTTAAGATTAGACTCGAAGAAGGAGTAGGATTTGGAAAGGGATAAATTCAAAGAAGACTTATAGACAAAGATGACAATGTGAACGAAGCTACGGCAGCAGGAAAGCACTGAGTACTAGTCGAACTGTAGTACTGAGAGGCGCGGGGTACGTGTAAACATTGTCCTCAGGGCTAGATGGCTCCCAGTCGAGGCATGTTAGCCCATACCTAGCTCTGTGCGCCATCTCTGCCACAGGGCTAGCCAGCCCGGAGGTGCACACCCATGGAGTGGGGGAGCTCATTCCCTCTTCAGGCACCGCCTGTCACCTGAGCACTCCCGCTCTTAGACCATGGAGAAGGCAAGGCTGAAACCTGGGAGAGGTTCAAATTAGAGAGGCTCAGAAGGTCAGTTATTTATTTTTAAAAGTCACCGTTGCAGTTGTGAGTTTAGTAAAACTATAATGGCAGCTGTGGAGGAGGATGCAGTGGGGAGACCGGTTAGGGAGCCCTTTGTAGTGATCAGAACCGCATACAGGGAGATGTTTAAGGGAATCGAAAAGAGGAGACATGCACAAAAGGTTTTTGTAACATGGATAATGGCTTTGAAAACATCGAACTCATGTGTTCTTGTCCCCAGTAAGCCCTAATTACTCCTCATTGCCCTGCAGCTTTCCTTCCACGGAAACGGGACCTTTATTGTTTCTGGACGAGGGTGGCTACTGCCTGGATAAAGCAGCCATGGCTGGGACTCTGGGTTCCAGAGGAGAGTTTGTTTTAAAGCCCATCTTGAGACAAAGATCTAAAAGCAAGCAGTTTCCATTTCCAAAAGCTAGGCTTTGTTGGGAGAGAGAAAGAAGGAAACTACACAATAACCAAAAAAGGTCTGTGCCTTCCTGTGGGCCAAAGCTGACAGTCTCAGCATCGAATTTACAGTAAGCCATATTATTAATGCAGGATGTGATCCCAAGGCTGTTGTCTTGAGAATGGAAAAGAAAAACGCAGTCAGCAGGCAGGAAGTAGAGAGATTCCAAGGAGAGTCCCTTCCAGGAGTTCGTGCATTCAGGGAGAAGGGCAAGGGCAAGGGCAGCAGAAACCTCTAGCACTGTTTTCTGGAAAGGGATTGAGCTTCAGGGGAATACAGTAATATCTGAATCCAACAGAAAAGAATCCCTGTACTGCAGCAAGTACACTGCAATGGGATAGGATAGGCAGTCCGCCCCGTGCAGTCTAGGTGTATGAGAGCAAGGCTGAATTCAGTTGTAGGAAATACAGTTCTTTTCTTTCAAAGAAGTCACAGTTGATACACAATTTCACTTTGGCTACACTCTGAAGAACTGAGATGTTCAGGTCTGCTGCCTAGGGGCGGGTAAGGTTTTAACCTCTATTTTACACTTGAGAAACTTAGACCCGGAGAAGGTCAGCGATTCACCAAGGTTATTTCGTTGGTAAGAGGTGGTGGGAAGGGGATGTGGAGATTCCATTGAATCATAAGTTTTGATTGTGAGCCAAAGGGACATCGGAGATTATCTAGTCCAACTACAGAAGGTTTTCAAATAAGGGAACTTCAATAAATGAGGTGATTCCCTCAAAGCTGTATTTTTAGTTAGGGCTGAGGTGGGCATTGTGGAGTTCCTTCACCGATCCAGCGTATGTCTAATCGACATGGCAAAATCATTATCTATCTTATCTGACGTACATTTTCTTCCTTAATTACATGTAGATATGAGTGGACATTCTGGCAGACTGACTATTTTACATTCATCTAGAAAGGTTGTGCTTTTGGGATTTAAGTTTTTCCATCTCTTAAAAAAATAAAAGATAGATATCTGATGCTTTAGTGGCACATCATGAGGAATTAGGACATAATCTTATCTGTGAAGAATTTTGAGCCCTCTGGAATTAGTCAAAAGTTTTTAATTTATTATAGTCATGTTTTCATTCAGTAGGAAAGGGCAGCTTTACCAAGTAATCACTGATGTGGGGTCTTAGGGCGCAGAGCACAGATGAAGTCCAGGCTTGAGCCTGAGCCCCGCGGGCCTCCGCCCGTGAGCTGCGCTGCTGTGGAGAGGCTCAGGGCACCGGGCTGCAGCCCCAGCCCCGCTGTGCTGGAGCGGAGCCGCGCAGGCGCCCCGTCGCAGTGCCGCGTTTGCGTGGAACAAAACCTTGCCTGGCACTTGCTTTGTGTGGCTCTTCTTTTCACCAACCCGCTTCTCATTAGAATACTTACAACGTGAGATGTAAAGCCTTGAAAATTTTGTGGACAATCACTTTTTACTACTTTGCTATTACTTCCACAGTTTTTTGGAAGCAAAAGTTTAGTATCTGGATTAAAGTTTATATATTGTGGTATTATAATTTATAAAAGTAGAGGCTAAACTATAAATGCAGAGTCTGTTACTTATCTGTGTTAGTTAAGGAAGGAGTTGCAGATACGAGTCTGGGTTTGGGATTAAGTGCATAAGCACTATTCTCCTTTTATCCTTTCATTTATTCCTGATGGTTATTAGTCCATAATGGGGAAGGAAGGTTGCAGTGGTGATCAATTAAATGTTCTTCAGAGCCCAAATCCATAGGTCCAGTGAAACAGCAGGAGACAGGGTCCTGTTCTTGATGTAGCTCCCACCACTTGTCACCTGTCCAGGGCTGAGCCCACTGGTGTCACCATTTACGAGGACGTTGTGGGCTTCTCCCCTGTTGCTTACCTTTCCAACTATTGCCCACTCTCTCACTCTTCTTCCTTGCAGCTGAACTTTTTGAGAAAATTTTCTATTGTCTTGATTTGCTTTCCACTCTTTTTTTTCACCCTCACCCCAGGACATGCTTATTGATTTTAGAGAGGAGGGAGGGAGGGAGGGAGACACTGATGTGAGAGAGAAACATCTATCAGCTGCCTCTTGTACCTGACCAGCGACTGTACCCACAACCCAGCCACGTGCCCTGATAGGGAATCAAACCTGCGACCTTTCAGTTTACAGGACGACACTCCAACCAACCTAGCCACACAGCCAGAGCCTTCCTGCTCTTTAATCCATTCTGATCTGTCATCTGCACCCATCAATTCACCAACAGTTTTTCCCTAAGTTACCAATGACCTCCATGTTGTTCAGCTCAGTGGCATTTTCTCAGTTCTTAGCTTATTTGATTTCTCAGCAGCATCTGACATTGTTGTTCATTTTGCATCCTTCTTAAAATATATCGTTAAAATTTCCAGACTTAAATATTTTATGAAGAATATGACAATCCCATATACCCACCACCCAGTTTAAGAAATGAAATCTTGAGCCATGGCTGGCGTAGCTCAGTGGATTGAGTACGGGCTGCGAACCAAAGCATCGCAGGTTCGATTCCCAGTCATGGCACATGCCTGGGTTGCAGGCCATGGCCCCCAGCAACCGCACATTGATGTTTTTCTCTCTCTTTCTCCCTCCCTTCCCTCTCTAAAAATAAATAAATAAAATCTGAAAAAAAAAAGAATTGGCAAAAATTTTTTTAAAAAAAGAAATAAAATCTTAGCAATATTAATACCTATTTCCTTACAGAGTTTCCAAATATGCTATACCCCTCCCCAGTCACATTCAACTTCTCCCCTCCTGAGAGGTAACCATTGCCCTGACCTTGGTGTCTGTGGGGCCTTAGGCACTCAATGTATTTATCTTCCACATCTGAGTTCTGTCAGTTCCCTTCAGTCAAACCCATCAGGACCACAGTACGTGGATGTGCTGGGCGCATTACTCACTGTAGCAAGGGAGAACACCCACCTTGGAGAATCATGGGGTGTCTCAGAAAGAGGGTGTGACAGAGAACCTATTGTCTGGATTTGGCTTTTAGTTGGATGTGCAGGAGAGTCTAAGGAAGGGGAGATCTGCTCTGATTGGATGCTGTCAGGAAGCAGGGGCCATCTTCTGATTAGGCATCTCCCCATATCTTCTGTATCGGGGCGGGGGTGGGGGAGGCTAGAATGAGGACAAGGTCGGAACCGGTGAAGCAGTAGCAGTCAGTCATTTTGGCCATGGAGCGTGTGGTATTTTGTGGGTGACACACTGACTTTGTTTTTGTCTCGATTAGACAAAATTATGACATGGCCTTACTCTGTTTCTTTTTATCAGGTGTCATAGTGACTTTGGCTGAGGCCAGCATTCTTTCAATAGTTTATGTCCAGTAGAACACATGTTCTTACTGTGGACATCACAGCAGCTTCTGAAGGTCAGGGGTTGCTTTCTTCCTTTTCTACCCCCTCCCCCCCGCCCCCCACGCCCCTTTACAGTTCTGAACAAGATTTAGAAACTATTCAGGCAGAGGGGACCAAAACAGCAGCTTTGTTTCCAGTTTAGTTTGGAGAGCATGGTTTGGGTAGGTGGCAAAAATGGGCTTCCTAACACTGAACTTGGACTAGGCAGACTTCTGTGCTCAAGTTGTGCTCTAGTGCTGTCTAGGCAGACAGCACTAGAAATGCTCAAGTTGAAGCCCACTTGGGGTCTTTGCCACATTTGCAGGCTCGTCTCCTCCGTCCCTGGCCATTCAGTGTTGGAGTTTCTGCAGACTCAGAACCAGATTTCCTTCTCATGCTGTACGCTCCCTGAGTTATCTCACTCTGTCCTGTGGTTTGATTACCACCTGTGGGCTGATGACCCTGAATTTCTGTCTCTAGGCTAGACTTCTTTTCTACTGCGCTTGTTCACCACCTCCATCTGGATGTTCAGAGGCACTTCAACTTAACGTGTCCAAGGCCAATGTTCATAACCTTCTCCCTAAATCCAGTGCCCAGGGTTCTCTGTAGCCTGATCCTACAGCCTCACCGCACATTCCAGCCATCCTCTCTGCCTGCACGGTGCTGCTTCAGGCCTCCAAGCCCTGCCATCAGTTATTTCTTTCTCTTTCTTGCTAAACTCCCCCAAGACCTAAGTCAGGTGCCGCGTCACGCAGAAAGCCTTTCCTGAACCCTCGAGGTTGGATCGAATGCCCCTCTTCTATGTCAATTCCTCGTTACCTTTTGCTCCTGTATCGTAGCAGTTGACTCACTGATGTATCTGTTCACGTGTCTCTCTCCTTCACTATACTTTACACCCCTTGAGGGCAGGACTTCTGTCTTATGCATCTTTATGTCGTGAGCTATATCTGTGTCTGTGTATCTATACTTGGTCTATCTAAGTATCGTATAGGTACAGATAAATACCTACATCCAGAGAGATACAGAGATCTACTACCTTGAACTAGGCCTGGCACTTCATGAGTCTTCAGTATGTTTGTTAAACTGCTTGTTGTCTTAAGACTGTTAGCATTTTGTCTAGTCCTAGAATGCCACAGCTTCTGTAATTCCAATGTTACAAAGGGTAATCCAAGTATTTTTAAAATCTGGTTATAGTTTCCTTTATGCAGGATGCAGTTCCAAAGAGTAGTATATAGACTGAACTCTGTAAGGTGCACAGCTTTTTTCCTATTAAATTACACGATATTTTCAGAAATAGTTTATTTTCATTTCTGATTGACTGCTATTGGGTGTAAGTAATATCTTTATCAGTCAAATAAGTATTTTTGTTTTTTCTATAATTTTAATCTATATATCCTAAATTTATCTACAAGTTTAAAGTTAAGGGCTCCTTAAATGATGGCTATCCTACCCTCCTAGTTAGGGGTTGTAATACTTGGAGGTGGAACCCGGGCTCCTGCCTCCAGGACCATGTTCTTTTCCCTAGAACCTGCTGGATTTGGGGACAGATGGGTGGATGGGTGGTGGGATGGGACAGCGAGCAGCATCAGTGGGCCCTGATAGGAGTCCCTCCACTAGGAGCAGCAGCGAGGAGGCACCTCTGGCCTCACCCGTCCGGCGCTGACGAGGCGCCCAGCCTGTGCACCTGTGGCTCTGGGCATCACTGTGACTCGGTTCCACTCCCAGCGCCCGCCGCTCTCACCCTGCTCCCGCCTGGCAACTTCCCTCTGGGTTACGTACTGCACCTTTGTGAGTGAGGCTTCTGAGAGGTCTCCGCTCACCTGTCTGAGCCAGACCACACGCTGAGCAGTCTCTGCCAGCTGCCCACCTGTGTCTGGGGGAGGGGAGGCGGAGTGCAGCTGCCCGGGCCGGGCTATGCAGGGAAGGCCCTTTGAACACACCTGGTGCCAGGCAGCGGTGGGCAGTGCGTACAGGGGTGCTGCTGGTGGGGGGAGCAGGCAGGAGGAGAGAGCTGGAGGAGAGAGGTGGGCGCCAGTGATCTGAGAGCCGAAACAAGGATTTTTTCCCCTGATTCTCGCCTCCTAATTTGGTTTCCTCAAGTGGTATCCCTTTGAGATTTCTGCAAGTTCTTAGTGCCAGTCATAATGAAGATAAAAGGCGTAATAATACCACCCATTGTGAGTGCCTCAGTTTATACTCTGCTAAGCATTTTCACATTTGTTTAAAGAAAATTAACATCACTTTTTGATCAACTTTGTCACCGGGACCATGTGCCCTGGATACCCTGGTCTGGCAGATAAGTCAGACAGACAACGCACACTTTCTGCCCTGAAAGTCCTCACTTGTCTTTCTGACTTGCTAGAGGGAGAAGGGTGACAAAGCAGATACATTACGTGGCATGCTGAGAGGCCTGAGGAGGTGGTCGTTTGTGTTTCGCGCTGTTTCCGGATTTCCCTGGTTGCTTCTCAGAGCTGGTTTCTAAGTGACTGCAGTAGAGAAGGCCTCGTTTTCTTTCCAGGATCTTCGGTCTGATTCTTAGGCTGAGGTTGAGGATTACCTGACACAGGTGCCCTTCGCTTTGTTCTGTTATGTTTTGGCTTATGTCTGTCCTATCACTGAGCCAGAAAGTCAGAAATAAGCATCTGCTAAGTGTTAGCCAACCAACAGTGTTAGCCCTCCGTAGCTAAGAGAACTTCTTAAAAATCTTATCTCATTATAGGCTTTTAATAGAGATAAAGCAATGCTCATTAAAGGCTGAACCCTCCTCAGACTCACTACTCCACAGGATAATTGCGTTTACATCAATCTTGAGACCCATTAGTTTGGTTTCAAGGAAAAAAGAATTCCAACTCTTCTTTCTACATAGAAGATCTAATATTAAAATAATAAATAAGGACAGTGACAAGGTCCATTGCATTTTTATCTGGCCCTGGGGCATATGTAAAAGGCTTGAACAGTAACAGACACAATTAGACCAGAAAGATATCTAGGGAAAAAAAATAAACACTCAGTAAAATGGTAGATTTTTAGAGTTCTTTATTTTTTCTTTTTTTATTAAGGCAATATGCATCCGTAATAGTAGAGTTGGAGGATGAGTGGAATAACCTTAATTAGATCTGCATATTTTCTATCCATAATCATTTACTGCCTCTCCCAGGGGTCCTCATCTCTACTAAGAAATAATATCCACCTCGAAAAGTTCATCTGAAACTTCTGTGATCTTTCCAACTGAATGATCTTGCTCTCTGAACTACAGCAGCATTTTGTTGATGTCACTGATGAGTCATCACATTCCTCAGAGTCATAGTCATTCTTATACCTGCCCCTCCCACTGCCGTTACTTTGTGAGGGCAGGGACTTCGGCGGACCCTTCTCTGTGTCCCTGACCGTAGTTGACATGGTCCCTTTCAGACATAAGTGTGCAGTACACTTATGTTTGATGTCTGGGTGGATAAAATTCACATTTATTGTAATATTTTTGCTGAAATTCAGAAAAGTTATTTTCTGTGTTCATGTTGTTTCTTTGGAGTACATGCTTTTTAGAAGAGTCCCATAGGCCACCTTTAAAAAAATTTTTGTTTATCCTCAGCTGAGGACATATTTTCATTGGTTTTAGGGGGAGAGAAAGGGAGAGGGGGAAGGGAAAGGGGGAAGGGAGAGAGGGAAACATTGATGTGGAGAGAAGCATTGATTGGTTGCCTCAAGCATGTGCTGGAACCAGGGATCAAATGCACCTAGACCGGTCCGGGGATCGAACCTACAACTTAGGTATGTGCCCTGACTAGGCATCGAACCTGTAAGTTTTTAGTTACAGGACGATGCTCCAACCAACTGCGCCTCACCGGCCAGGGCCCACACACCACCTTTGCGGGAAAGCAGGCGGGTGGAACAGCGTGGGGTGGTTCTGCAGCCACTGCACATTGTCCACAGGTGCCTGCTGCAGCGCGGGCCGTGCAGCGCAGGGTGGGAGCTTGTGTCGGTTTCGCTCCTCGGAGGCTGTGCTGTAAGTACCATTGTAGTCATTTCAGCAATCATTGCAGGTTCGGTTTGGGGGACTCAAAAGGATGCTATTCCAGTTTGTCTTTCCAGAAGAGACATCTTCTGCCCGTCCTGGACAGCTCTGCACTGAGGGCTGTTACATACCAGGATAATCGTGTGCTGTCAAAAGACGGTGTCAAGGATCTCTTCTCACTGGAGACATCGTGAAACCTTATTTTTGGAAGCAGCTTTTATTGTTTTAAGCTTTCTTTTGAACTCTGGGAATACCTCTAGTTCCAGCAGCTGAAATTAGAACACAGGTGTATTGAATCACCTCATTTTGAGTTACTGAAAATTGCATTTCAAAAATACCTTAGTAGGTTCTGAGATTTCTCCCAAATAGTACCTGCTGTCCCTTCACTAGTGACTTGGCAGTTCTGCACCAGTGGAGCTGTGCCCAGGGCCCGACGGGTCCATCCTTTGGTCACAAAAGCTTGCTTACTGCTTGCAGTCTCGTGTCCACAGTGGTGAAATATATCATCCTGCGACCCAAATGGTGAAGCAACGTAAAGAAACCCTCCCCTGTACCCTGCACTGTTTTGGGGTCACTGAACTGAGCCTTTTGCATGCAATTGTCTTTTAAATCTCCCAGCAACCTGCATGAGATCTGTACAGCTTTGTTTAAAGGGTACAGCTTGGGGAGAGCTTTTTAGTACACTGCTGTTTCCTTTTAAAAAATAGACTGGGCTTCATGGGATGATAAGGATATGAAAGAGTTACTTTGATTTAAAGTTCGAGGCAAGAGACTGGGAGTCTGGAGTTCTGGGTTCTGGTTCTGACTGTGCTTTAAACCAGCTTTGTGACTTCATCTGAATACCAGCTATTTCTTTTTTTTCTTTTTCTTTTTAAATGTATTTTTTTAAGACTTTATATTTATTTATTTTTTTAGAGAGTGAAGGAAGGGAGACAGAGAGAGAGAGAAACATCAATGTGCGGTTGCTAGGGGTCATGGCCTGCAACCCCGGCATGTACCCTGACTGGGAATCTAATCTGCAACACTTTGGTTCGCAGCCTGAGCTCAATCCACTGAGCTACACCAGCCAGGGCTTGAATACCAGCTATTTCTTCATGTTACGTTTTCTCGTCAGTGGAACGGTGTGAATGCCAGGCTTGTCCCTCTGATAGGATATGGCCGTGTTCTGGCTCGTGCTGTTGCAGGGGAGCTTTGTGCCAGGCGCTGTGCTGAGCACCTCACACACACTGTCTCGTTTACTCTTCACGAGGGTCTGCGAGACAGGCCCTTGGTGCTCCGTGTGTTCGAGATGCAAGCACTAAGACGAGCCACGTAACTGCGGGACTTCAATGAGAAGCACCCCAGAACCTGTTCTCTCAACCGCCAGACCGTATTGACGGGACGCAGGCGATGGAAGACAGGAAAGCCCTTCGGAGAGCCCAGCGAGTCTAAATGTGAAGTCTCAGCAAGGCTCGGGATCGGCAGGGTGGGCGCCCGCCTGTGCAGGTGGAAGGGTGCGGGCAGGGCCTCCCTTCCAAAGTCCTCCCGCTCTACCTGCTGTTCCCACGGACAGAGCCAAGTCCACACGTTTGAAACCACACTCGTCTTTCTGCTAAATCTTCTCTTGTGTGTGCTCTTTTTCAACGGCAGCTCCATCCTCGAATCACACAAGCCAAATCCTGGATCTCATTCTCCACGTCCTGGAGATGGTACCAAGAAATAGCTCCTGAACCCGCCCCTCCCCCTGCATTTAGTGCTGTGCCTCCGTGTCCCTTATTCAGAGCACTGTGGTGGTGCAGCGGCCTCACTCCTGGTCTGCCTGCTGCTGACCTTTCCCTCTCCAGCCCACCTCAGCACTGCCCACGGCTAAAATTGCTTTCTGGTCATGTGACTTGCTAGTTTCAACACCTAGATGGCTGGCTCCCCATCCCTAGAGAGTAAAATTTAAATTCCCTGTCATGACATAAGGGCCTGTCCTAGTCAGCACAGGCTGCTGATAAAAAGTAACATCAACTGCTAGCTTAAATACCAGACATCTGTTGTGCGTGGTTCCGGGAGCTGGAAGTCTGGGGTTGGGGTGCCAGCACGGTCGGGCTCTGGTGAGAGCACTCTTCCCTCCAGGGCTCTTTGCTGGGCAGCCTGGCCTCCGTTCCTCCCCTGCCCCTTCCCCTCCGACCTGTGCATTCCCAGGTCAGCCTTCACTCTCTCTCTGCCTTCCCTTCACAACAAGAACACCTCTGTTAAAGCTCATAGCCAATTACAGAGAAACAGTGTGGCACAGTCGCCAAGGGCACAGACCAGAGAGAGACACTGCCTAGGTCAGAAACCCAGGTTTGCCATTTCATTGCTGGTTGACTTGGGCAAGTGACTAATATCTGCCTCAATGTTCTTATCTGCAAAATGGGTATGCCATGAATAGAACCTGCCTCCTCGGAGACACCGGAGAGGGGGGAGGAAGATGCAGGTGGAGTGGGTCATAGATAGGAAGGTGAACATTTACAGAAGAACATGGAACAGTTTAGGAGTGATGCAGAGGGAACATGTTAGTGGACCATTAAATAGTATTAAACTATAAAACAAACTTGCATTAAATAAGGGTTCTGTGACATCTATCTTGTGTAGAAATAGGACAATGTCTGTTGCAGATAAATTTCTTTATGGGAGTAAATATCTTAAAATGTTTTCAGTGAATCCCTCAACAATCAGTGAATCTCCTAGCAAGGAGAGGAGAAGACAAGGTAGACCTGGCCCTGGGCGCTGCAGGGCGGGGAGGGAACCTGAGGAGAGGGTGAGGAACCCTGGAAAGGGTGCTGGAGGCATGGTGGATTGGAACCTGAACCTAAACGACAGGATCTGCTATCAGCTTGAGGTTCTTTGGTGTGTATGAAAAGAATAATATAACTATCTATTATATACTAGTGGGCATCCTCCTGGTAATTTTTTCTATGGTTCTATTTCCGTCCCCAGAGAGATGGCCCAACGAACAAAGGCTCTGCTGGTCTAGCTTCCTGGGGTTTCTAAAATAATTCCACACAAGCCGGTCTTTCTCTAGCCCCATCGTATAATAACCACTTTCTAAAGAAAGACCCTTGTTTGTGTGCTATTGTGTTCCTTGTAGGTGGGGAAGGAAAGGGGAAACCGAGGGGAGCTGTGCTGTGTATTTTGTCTTGACTCAAAGTAGCAGTTTCCTTCTTAACCCTTCTCACTTCAGCGCACCCGCAGAACACATCCAAGGACTCGGAGGGGGGGTGTCAGCCCCTTTCAATTCCAGATGCTTCCAGGGCCGGTTCCCTCGGGGCTCGCCTCTGGGTGTGGAGACTTAGCTGTTAACTCTCTTCTTTCAGGAGACCTGGGGCAGAACTCATGATGAGTCTTGCTGGCTGATGCCCTGGATTGGGGTGAGGGCGACAGCGTGACACCTCTGGGAGAGGGCAGCACACACCCGCCACGAGGGGACTACGGCTCTGGCCAGCTCCTCGGGTCATCACTGTTTGCACTAAAGCAGAGTGTCACCGAGGGGGACCCAAGGCGGAGAAGGGTGAGGGTGTGTATACATCCCCTAGTTCTCTTGCCTTCAAGAGAAGCCCCATTCTGTGCTTTTACAGACTGGTGCCTGCATCCTGGTTCTCTTCAGAGGCTCTGCTTTGTCCTGCTGCCAGGGCTTTCCCTGCGGCACGGGTTCTCAGCTCTGCAGCTGTTTTTCTGTGGCCCCACTTGTGGGCACTGCCTCCCCTTTGCTGGTGTGAATTCTGTGCATGTTGTGTAGCTCTGTCTGTACTCCGCAAGGCCAGGTTGATTGAACTGCTTCAGTCAAGTAGTGTTGATGGAAGTCGATGACTTAGGAGTGTTTTGGGATATGGGAGCCCGCTACCTGTGTGGGTCAGTTGCCCAGCCTCCCCAGACCCTGGAAAATAGGGATCAATGACTCACATGAGGTCAGGTGAGACAGCAGGTAATGCAGGTGTAGTGATTCCCCGATGGTCCTTGAGGGAGCCCCTCTTTTGGGTGATCTGCCTGAAAGGTGACTGCCTCTGACCCAAAGTGAACATTTTTACCTTTAGCTGTTAATGAATTAGGCTTTTCATAGCACTTTGTTTTGGGAGTTCTGTGTCTAGAAACGTTTTAAAACCACTGCTTGGTACATGGTAGAGACATTTGGTATACTTTATTTCTCATCTACCTCTTCCTTCCTGTCTACTGATAAGGAAGGAGGGGGCTCCTTTTTTTCCTCCCTGTGCTGCTTCACGGTAACTAAAGTGAGCCCATCTTGGCACTGGTCAGTTGGCTTAGTTGGTCGGAGCATTGTCCCAGTGCATCAAGGTTGCAGGTTCGACCCCTGGTCAGGGCACATACAAGAGTCAATTGATGAATATATTGATAAGTGGAACAGCAGGTTGATGTTGCATGCTTGCTCGCTCTCTCTGTTTCTCCATCCCCTCTTTCTCTCTCTCAAATCAATAAATTAAAAATAAAAATAAAAAAATAAAGTTGAGCCCATCTCACCTGGAGCCACCGCAACTGCCTTCACAGCACAGTGTGTTATCATTCACACCTCTGCCCTCACCTTAGAGCTGGTATTCACCACTCCTCCACTCCGCCTGGCATCCGCCCAGGGCCCTGTGCTTATTGCTCAATCAGAGGGACTTGGCTGCAGAGCAGAGCTCACTTTTAATTAGTCCTCTTCTTGTTAATTAGCTGTGTGCATTTCCCTGGAACTGTGTGGGTGACCTGGGACCCGGTCCCCCGGGGGCGTGCTTCCCTGAGACTCCACGATGTCAGGGCTGACTTCTGCCTGCCCCCGGGCATGTTGGTTGTTGCTCGGGCATCTCATTCACTGTACTCTGGAGGGAAGAAGTGAGGACTCGGTGTTTCACAGGAGAGAAGTCCGTGGTGATGCCAGCCAGCATCTTAACTGACATAGAGATGTTCTCTTTGTTTCTTCCTTCAAAGAAGAAAATCTCTCAGTCAATTAAAAATTTTATTTGCCAGGTTGCTTTTTAGTTGAGCTGTCTTAAACCTGATGTGTGGGTATGAGCTCCGGGCACCTGCTCAGAAGCATGTGACTGGTGCTGAGGAATTCTGTCTGGGGCCGGAGCGAGGCTTGTGCTGGGCACAGCGGAACCAGTGTCATTTCTGGGAATAGTGTGAGTTTGTGTAGCTGGTAAGGGTTTGGAAATGCAAATCCCAGCTAGCTGGGGAGGCAAAAACTTTTATAGAGAGAAACAGTGCCCCGTCTAAGGGGCCAGGCAGACTCATGAATAGGCAGACTCGTGAGGAGTTCAGAAGCAAGGAAAACTGGACATACTGTGTGCACAATGACACGTCCGCTTTATTCAGGATTATTGAGGGTGGTGAGTAGTATTGCCTAGTGGGTAAGAGCAGGGTTTTAGCCGGCTTGGCTGCTGGGCGTGGTGAGTCTTGGGCAAGTTACTTCACTGCCCTAAGCCTCAGTTTCCTTATCTTTAATGGGGATAATGAGATTTAGCCCATGGGATTGTTTTGAGGATTAAATGAGATAATGTTTGTAAAGTGCTTCCTACCATGACTGGCCTAAAGTAAATGGGCAGGAAGTGGTTGTAATTATGAGCCATGAGAGGGTGTTGGGAGCCTGGTTCCAGGGGGTTCTCACGCTGGGGGGCAGGGCAGTGCCCCCAGCCATGGAGAGCCCTGCAGGACCGGGCCGCCGGGTCTCTCTGAGCACTTTTGGCAGCTGACTCAGCCTTGCGTGTGTGCTTGAGATACCTTCCTTCCAGGAGAGGGCTCTTTATGCTACTTATTCTAAGGCTCTTGTAGTGCCTCCTCTTTTCACTCCACCTCCACGGCCATCTCTTAGGCCGACTGACTGCCCGAGATCCTTTCTGAAACAGTGTTGGAGGAGGCAGGGGGGTGTGGGGGGAATGGAAAATCTATGCCTATTCAGGAAGTCCCTCTCTATCAAGTCTTTCCTCCAGAGGCTCACCCACAATTAAAAATCAAAATAAAAACAAAGGAGAATACCAAAAAGGGTTTGTGCTATTCCCGCCTTTTCGGCACACGAGGCTGTCGTTAATCTCTGTGTCTTCATTTTCTGATTAGCGGGCCTCATTTCCTTTTTGTCACATTTCCTTTTTCCTGCTTCAAAGTAGAGAACAAGGGATCAGAACGAAGCTTTCAGGAGACCAGTGTGGAGTCCAGGTGCTGGAGCGGCACCTCTCAACTAGGGAATTCCTGACTGGGAAGTGATCAGGCTGGTTTTTGGGGGGGTCACTCCATGCTGGTCCCTGGTGATCGGAACTGGGTTATAGGAAGGACCTCACGGAGAAGACCCTCAAGGACCATTTTGAAGGCCAAGTCCAAGTCCTCCGGGTTAGAAAGGGAGGGAAGCATATTCCTGCAGAGGCCTGGCAGCAGGTGTTGGGGACCCTGGCCTGGAGTCGGTGGGGTCTGGAGGCAGCGAAGTCACCCCAAGGAGCAGGGCAGGGAGGCAGGAGCCTGATGCCGGGACTCTGGCATCAGCAGTGGCCGGAGCTCTGACCTGTGGAAACGTGCAGCACAATCAGGAAGTGAGCTCTATGGGAACCTACAGCAGGGCTCCCGGGGTACCCAGGATGGTCCCTCGGGGAGAGAAAACATTTATAACATTTACGCTTCCTTACTATAGTGGTATTGTTTTGTGAATACATAATATAACAACACTGTAACACTGTATATAACTTACAAATGAGTAAATTCCATATATGTACTTGCTCAAAGCTATTTACTGCCTGGGATGTGCTATTTGTGTTTACTATATTTGAAGACAGCTGGTGCTGAGTGCCGGAGTCAGCAGAACTGCTGGGTCTGACCTGGGCTGCCCCCTCCCGTGTGGATCCCTCCTGTGTGAGGGCAGAGCCTCGGGTCCGGGTCCGGGCCAAGTGGCCCAGTGTCCACGCTGGAGGAGGCCAGGGAGGAGTGCTCCGGACTCCTCCCGGCCAGCGCCACACTCTGGATGTTTGGTTGCTGACTCTGAGCGGCAGCTCCGTCCCCTCTCTGGGATGTGGCTTCAGCACCTCTTCATGTGTAGACGGACCCTGATCTGCCAACCTCCTTGCTTCAGCTTTTCGGTTGCTCCCAGGAACACAGTTGAGGCAAAAGCACTTGGCACATGAGTGCATGCTGACTAAAGGCTCAGTGGAAGAAAGAAACCTGACCATAGAGTATACAGATATTTCTATTTGTATATACACTTGAGATTTACATGTTATTAACCAGTGTTACTGCAACCAATTTAGTAAAGTAATAATACAAAGAAAGAAACTGAGTTCTAGAAGGATCTGCAATATTTGAGAACCCCTGCTCTAAAGAGTCCAGGTGGACGTGGCTTAGGGAGATTGTGGGCTCTTCTCACGTTCATTTCAGGCTATTTTAATTTCTTTGCGAGTGCTCAGCCCTCAACAACTCCTTAAGTGTGTACAAGAGGCAGATTGTTGTGGACTCCACAAAGCAGTTGCAGGAGTTGATCGTATGTACTCATTTCCTTTAAGTGAAAGCAGATGGAGGAAAAATGGGGAAGAAAAGTCTGTAAACATAATGTATACTGGGAATTGGGCCGAGAAGTTCAGGATCTTTCAGCTCTCACAGTGGCTTTTTATCATCTTCTGTTAAATTTTGTAGCGCTTTCTTCCCCTCTGCCGCTCAGGTCGGTCCCTGGGTCAGCGTGGGTGGGAGAGAAACACACCGTGATGTGGAAACGAGGAGACAGGGGTCCTGCGGGCCATCCTGGAAGCTGGCTCCCCGCCCCCCCCCCGCACACGGGGGCGAAACCGCAGTACAGGGAATTCTAAATGGAGCCAAGTGTTGGAGTTAAGTTTACAGTATTCACTTTATGTGCATTTTTGAGAGCATTTAAAAACTCCGAATAAGAATCCCTGCCCAATGCCTTTTCCACACACACTTAGGATGGTGTGTGTATTCAGGAGATACGACCTTGATTTATGTTCTGTGAGTACAGCTTACCCTTGACGGAAGGCTAGCTTGTGCCCTTGCCATCAAAGAGCCCATTGTGTGCGCCCAAGTGGGACAGCCTCCGCGGCGGCGCGGGCTTTGGTCTGCCCTTGCTGGCCCAGTAGACACTGCTTGTTTTCTTCCTCATCAGCCTTTTTTGGCTGCGCCAGAACACCAGGTGGAGGTGTCTTGTAGATTTTATTGCCACTCCTTGAATAGTTTTCTTTATCACTCACAAGACCAGTCACGGCAGTGCGCAGTGCTGCCTGGTCTGGCCTCGCCATGAAGCCACCATTCCCTCTGCCTGCTGCTACCCTGGCAGCGTTTCACCAGTGGGGCTTGTCCGGGAGTCCTTTGGGTCTTTGAGCGTCTGTGGACATTAGTAAACACGTCTGGCAGCTCTCTGTCATCATATGCAGTTGTTGTGATCTGGATATTCACCGGGACCTGTAGGGTAAAATGCACACACCCCTGCTAATAGCTACTTCTGTCCTGGCCATAGAAATTCTGGTTCCCACTGTCCCTGTTTTGGGGAAGCGTTAGACTCTGGACCACACTTAGCTCTGTCGTAGTTTTACTGCTGGGAGCTTCTGCTCTAAGATGAAATGATAAACTTTATCTGTAGCCACTTGCTTCTCTTATTTTAATAAGCATTGTTGATGCCTAACATTTATTTTCAGCTTTTGTCACTTTAAAATTTATTTATTTTACCCTGGCTGGGTATCTCTGTTGGTCAGAGCATCATCTTGATATGCAAGGTTGAGGGTTTGATCCCCAGTCAGGGCACATAAAAAAATCAACCAATGAATGCATAAATAAGTGGAACAGCAAATTGATGTTTCTCTCTCTTCTTCTCAAATCAATAACTAAAAATTATGAAAAGTTTATTTGTTTATACCTCTCAACCCTCTGCTTCCTTCAATACACATATATTTAGCAGGTAGGAGCATGACATTTGCATTTTGTATCTATTTTAATGGCATTTGCCTCTTTGGGCTCATGTTATAGTTATTGGAGAAGGCCTTAGTTAATTCCTCAATAAGCTTATAAACTTGCTGATGTTAGAACTTGCGCTTGACTCATCTTCTTGTCTATTGTACCTTCTTACACAGTATATAGAACATAGCAGGTGTTTCATACACGTTCTTTACAAGGATGGATAACAACAGTGTCCTAGGAGGAGACTGTGACTGGGACCCATCCTGGTGACATTGCTATGGTATTTGGAGATGGGGGTTGGTAGGGGGTGTCCAGGATACTCCCTGGGCTGGGCAGGGTGTCAGGGCTGTCAGGCACCTGGAGTCTGAGGAGCCCGCTCCAGGGCTGGGCCCCTTGCCGTGACCCCATGTCTTTGAGACTCCCTGCCTTAAGTGCTCACAAAGTGCCGCAACTCCCTGAAGCAGCCCCTTGCCTAGATTGTAAGATTGGCAGCAATGCTGTTGTGATTGGATGTTCCCTTCAGCCTAATCAATGAATCCATTGTTTTGGACAAGAACCATCCTTAGGGATTTGGCCAGGGATAAAAAGTGGCAAAACCAATTAGTAAGGATGGACATTTAAAAATGCAAGTGGCAAGGAACCAGATCAGTAACAAGGATTTTCTCTAATTAAAAAAAAAAAAAGGAATATGCATCTCTCTTCTCCCAATGTCCTAAAATTGGCCACTGACAGGGGATTCTTCTTGCTCGCCACTCCTCCCCTGTCCCCAACCACCCCCAAAGACCCACCTAGTCTAAAATCTGGGTGCCTTTTCTAAGTTTCAGAAATAGTAGCACATGCTGCTGTGGTCCCCTAAAGCTATATTTTCACTGTCATCTCTGACTTGTAATAGGGCTTGGTAATTACATGGTGCTTTCCATCTGCAAGTCTGTAAACACATTATAAATGTTAACTCTTGAATTCCCGCAACACCTCTGCAGAGAGAGGGAGAGATTGCACAGGGCCTTTGTGGCTTAGCTGTTTGTTTGGTCTGGCTACACCTCATCGAGGTGTTCTTTCCGAGATGTGGCAGAGCTGGTAAAGTGCCATCTGCTCTTAGGAATGATGTTCTGTGCTGCCAAATGAAAACCTTGAACTTTCCATGGAAACGAGGATCTGAAGGATAAGGCTTCTGACTTCATCAGGCAGGTATTCCCAGCCTCTACGGTCTGGGCAGACCGTAGAAGCTGGCCAGTTGTTGCTGTTTTGATTATAGACGAGATTGCAAGAATCATTAGAAAACGCTTGTCTATGAAAGGATGCAGAATTTTGTTTCTGACATACAGTTTCTGCCTCTGACATTTAAAAGGAGAAATTCAGTACTGCTTCTTTGGTAGTCGTTTTTATGTTTTTTTATTATTCCTTTTAATAAGTCATATACTTCTAAAATCTGTTTTCTTCTCCTTTTGCATCTGGAAGAATGGAATATTAAAGAACTTTGAAATTTATACTAGTGAATTCCAAAAGCTGAACTAGACTTTAGAGAGACGTATGGAACAGAACAAAGCAATTATCGTGCAGCGCTAAGTTTTGTTGGCTTCAGTACATTGCTTCAGTTCACCAACATGATTTCAATTTACTATGCAAATGTGACAATTATTCCATTAAAAATCTGTTAGAAGGATGGCGTACTTTGTTTCTGCAGCACAATAAATTGTGTTGAGAATTTCATTTTTGCTTTTTGATTTGTTTATTTTGTTCTTAATGACAACTCATTTAAAGTAAAAATCTTTAAAGTGGCAGAATAATGTGATAATACGTCTTCACTAGTAATTTAATACTTGGATATAATGAGTTTATCTGAGAGATTTCATTAAAAACAGCAAGGTGCCCGAATACCAAAGCTGAGATGTTTTTAATCACAGAATTATAGTAATTATACAAATCCCAAGATTTTCATCAGACAGCAAAGGCTCCCAGGGCTAAACATGCACGTTAAACTTAGCACTAATAACTGTGTATTGTTCTCAATTATGGGAAAGAGAATCCTCAGGCCAAGGGAAGTGCTGGAAAGAATGTTATGTGTTCAATGTTTAAGGACAATTAAGAAATAAACTGCTTTGATAACATAACGATATCCACAGGAGTCACATCACCAGGGGGACCGAAGGGGGACTGTCATGTGTGACCGTGGTATATGGCGGGTGACTACTTAGATGGTCAATGAGCCTTTATTGTTTACGACATTGCCAGCATGGGGAGAATGCTAGAAGGAACATCTCTGTCTTCTCTCAGGGGTCCTGAAGTTCTTAATTCACCGCAGTAAAGGGGTCAGACTGCCAGTAAAAGAGATGATTTTTGGCCCAGATTCTGGTTGGGCAAAGATGAAGCAATAACTTAGTATTATGCAGCTTATTGAAATGTCAAATTTTATAAAAAGGCCAGCACATGGTACCCTCAGAGAGCTTTTTTTTTTAAAAAAGAGAAGTGATAGAAAAAGATGCATCTAGGAAGAGTTTTAAAAAAACCTCTCTACACAAGAACTGTTACTTGATCTATTTTCCACCGATTATTCTGTTTTTTTCTAGCTCAGGCCGGTGTTAAGGAAGGGGGAGCATGGGAGGAGCGGTGTGCTGTGGCGATGTGCATGATGGGTGCGGGGTGGAGGAGGGACGCCTAGGGAAATGGCGAGTCAGGTTGACTCACGCGTTACAGGGGTTCGGAGCCGAGGGGCAGAGCGTGTAGTCAGGGAAAGGCCTGGTGATCCATCCGGGTGTTTCTGATGAGTGGTCAGGACACAGAATTCCTCCTAGAGGCCGGAGCAGAGGCAGGCCTGGGGTTCAAGTCCTGAAGGACAGCGTATCGGGTCCCTGCTCTTCTCCCAACTTTGTCCCTCTCTATGGTGAACTCATCGTCCCCTGTCCATGTGCCGTATTGGAGAAGCAGCTACTACAACTGTCCCCTGCCCCCCTTCTGAATGCTGTCGGCCACGTCTACTGTTTGCATGTTTGAACCTCCAGGGCCTGCCTCCTCGCCGGTTAGCTTGAAGACCGCTTTGAGCTTTGAGGACTGCGATGAATGGGCACCCGCAGGTGAGCCCCAGTGGGCCTCGCCTTCTGCAGCCCCACTTACTGTGCAAACCCTGGGCAGAGAAGCCCCCGCCTGCAGTTTTCAGTGTCATTCAAGTCTTGCTTTTCCCCTCTTAACCATCAAAATAGTATGTGCCATTGTGGGAAATTTGCAAGATACATTGGAGTGTAGAGATACAGAAAATTCACGGTTAATCCTTCCACCCAGAGAGAATTCACATTTTGCCGTCCGTGTTTTCTTCTAATCTTGTTCTGTACCCCTCGTTTTCTGTGTACCTTACTCTGCAAATGCATGCTTGCATTCTGATTTACAGACACTTAACAGTATTTAACCACCTGTCATAAACATTTTCCATAAACCTAAAGGCGGCCTATTGAATATTGATTACCATCGTGAACATAAGGGTGTTGATATGTTGATTAAGTGTTACTGTCATTTGGTCTCTTCCCAGGTCCACTACTGTCCTCTGCCGCAGATTTGGAAGGCTGTCATGGGCATGAATGTGAAAATTTGGAGGTTTCAGCTCGCTTGTTGCTTCTGCCTGGAAGACTATCCTCTAGAAGCAGGAAAAGTGATCCTCGTGCAAGCTGACTCCAAGAGACGAGAAGTGTTTTAGAAGGAAATGGATGAAGGCAGCTCAGGGAGCCCCAAACGCGTGCTCCCTGCGGTCTAGTCGGGGGAAGCCCTTCCGCGGGGCCCAGACGTTCTGGGATGTCACCAGTGCTGGACACATGGCTGATTCCTGAATGACGATGGTTCGCCGGGGGCTGCTTGCGTGGATCTCTCGGGTGGTGGTTCTGCTGGTGCTTCTCTGCTGTGCCATCTCTGTCCTGTACATGTTGGCTTGCACTCCCAAAGGCAACGAGGAGCAGCTAGGGCTGCCCCGGGCCAACAGCCCCACGGGGAAGGAAGGGTACCAGGCTGTCCTGCAGGAGTGGGAGGAGCAGCACCGCAACTACATCAGCAGCCTCAAGAGGCAGATCGCACAGCTGAAGGAGGAGCTACAGGAGAGGAGTGAGCAGCTCAAGAATGCGCAGTACCACGCCAGCGATGCTGCGGGCCTGGGCCCTGAGCGGGGCGCCCCTGAGAAAACCCAGGCTGACCTGCTGGCCTTCCTGCACTCACAGGTGGACAAGGCGGAGGTGCATGCCGGCGTCAAGCTGGCCACCGAGTACGCCGCAGTGCCTTTTGATAGTTTCACCCTGCAGAAAGTGTACCAGTTGGAGACTGGCCTGACCCGCCACCCCGAGGAGAAACCTGTGAGGAAAGACAAGCGGGATGAGTTGGTAGAAGCTATCGAGTCAGCCTTGGAGACCCTGAACAGCCCTGCAGAGAGCAGCCTAAATCAGCATCCTTATACAGCCTCGGATTTCATAGAAGGTTGGCAAGTTTGTGGATTGGGGTAGGAAGTAGAGGAAAAGGCATCTGGGTCCAGCCCCCCAGGCAGGTCACAGCTGTGGGAGGCTGGCAGTTGGCTCTGGGGATGGCTGTTGGGAAGTTCTACGTGAGCGACACTGAAGGTATATAGTGTGGTTTTTATTTCTCAGAAACATCTGTTTCCACTTACTTTCTCATGGAAACCGCAGTCATTGAGTGGACAGATTCATTGTTTCTTGGCAGAGGAAAGTAGAACTTGCTTTCTTTTAAAAAAAATAAAGAAATAAAGTAAAACAAAATGTAAACATAAAACTTTGAAACCCAAGAGGACTGTGATAGGCAGTTTTAATTTATCCCTTTTCACAGGCATTTCTCCCCAGGCACGGCCTGGTCGTGAGGCCCAAGAACAGGAGAAGGGCAGCAAATGTGCTGTATAGTTCTTACGTTTGCCACACGCTGTTCTAGGGACTTGACACATACTAATTCACTTTTTCCTCATAATGACCCCATTAGGGGATAAGGGAATAGAGGTTCCAATTAAGTAAGTAAATTACCTAAGGTTGCTCAGTTAGTAAGTGACAGAGCCAGGATTTGAACTGCGGAGGTCGGATTTCACAGCCCAAGCTGGTAACCGCTAGGTTGTATATTGTGTGGATGGAGCCTAAGGGGCATATGGAAGCTAGTGAGATGAATGACTGAGCTTTTGCTTATAGGCACAGAACAACGTCGTTGTAATTTGTGTTTGATTTTGTCTAACTTCAGAAGAAAGCAGCTTGTCTAGTTTCTTGGCAGACTCGTTTGTATTTTCTCCCTTATCAATTTTCCCATTGTTACTGGTTCAAAATCAGCTAATAATCTGGGAGAGGAAGTGCCTCCAAAGGCATCCAGCTCTTCCCCCGTTTCTTGAGAGATCCAGTCCAACTTCCCCGACGTGTACCATAGCTGTGTCCAAATATCCCCTCACTGCCTAAGCTCTGTGCCCACCATCTCTCCTCAGCCTGCGGGCAACACGGCCTCTCTGCAGTTGTGGCAGAAACCCTTCCACTGCTGTTCATGCCTGTGTGCGCTTCGGACATTTTCCTGTCGTATGATTTTCCCCCACTTTATATGTGAACTATAAATTCATGCAATTTTGTGATAGTATCATTTTTCATAGACGTAGAGCGAGGTCAAGAAATCTCTTACAAGACCAAGCTTTCGGTGTCAGGATTTTTTTTTTAACTCACTTAGATGAGGTATTAAAATGCCTGGCACACTCAGCAGCTGCAAGTATAAATTCATGGCAAGCACTCCGGCTCTGAAATACCATGATGATGCAGCCTCAGACTTTATAGTGTTCCAGAATTTATGGAACATTTCCACATATATTATCTTACTCGCTGACCCCCAGGGAAATCATTAAACATCCTTAAAAATGAATCCTGGTTGCCACTGGCCCTGAATTATGCTACAGAAGCTGTCCGCATACAAAGCAATTTCAAAAGAACTCAATTACAAGTCAGAGTCTACAATTTGGAATGTTTACCCTTGTGATTTTTAACCTGTGTTCGTATTTGAAATCTCCACCTGCTTTTCTTACACATCTTAATGCATAGGACTGCTGTTCTCTATCAGCAGTGACACAGGCCTCTTGTCCCCGAGTGTATGTGCCCTGGGATGCGGCTGACTTCCCGTTGGAGGCACTGTACTCGCGGTGGCGCCGTGTTGGTTTCACGGGCAGCACACAGCCTGCATTTCAAAGCAGATCAGTCCACACGCACTTTCCAAATGTGGTGAGAGTCTCGTCAGCGCTTTTCAGACGATGAGTGAATAGGCACACGCGCTTTAAATATACAGGGGTGGGTAAAAGCAGGTTTACAGCTGTGAGTACACAAAACAGAGTTTATTCTTGTGTTGTTATTTATTCGTTGTTTCCCATTTGAATGAACAACTGTAAACCTACTTTTGCCCATCCCTGTATTTACACATATTTGACTGTCGTGAGAAGCAGTTTCTTTCATTTTCTTGCTCTTGTCACAAAATATTGTGGGGGCAGTCTTTCATAGCCTCGGGAAATGGGGCATTCTGAGAGACGCCACCAGTCAGAGGAAGTTGCAGGGAGGCAGAGATAAATTCAGCGTAAGGAGTAATTCTGAAACAGTGCTGTTTCAGAATGAAGCAGGGCTCCTGTGAGTATGAGGATCAGCTGACAGCTGCTCGGCCGGGGGCTGGAACTCGTGCTTCTAGTCTCACAGAGGCGGTTGGACCGAATTATGTTTGAGGACCTTTCAATCCTGATTTACGACTCTTTGATCTATACCTAGTCAAGGAGAGAGAAGGGGGATGGAAAGGGTCTCATCTGAAATCTGTGTTCTGTGATGAATTAGAGCAAGTGACAGGATCTTATAGGGGTGAAGTACAATATATCTTTGGAGTAACGTATTTGGGTCTCCAAGCATAACCTTAGAGAGGGAGAGTTTGTGTTTGGGAGTTACTGGGCCGAAAGTTGGGGCAATTTAGAAGTCCATGGGAACATTTTATGTTACTAGTGAGATGTTCCACACACTCAAAGCTTTAAACAAAGGCGACAGATTTGCCGAACCCCGAACTAGTACAGTAAACACGGAGATTCTTTGTGCTTACAGCAACGTGATCAAAGCCCTGGAATGCTTCCAGATGATAATAGGCACATGAAACCGAAGGCTTACGGTGAGGCAGGTGGCATGACGATGTGAGTGTGGGAAGCTGTGCGACTTTGACCAACACACTTAAGCTCCTTGAGCCTTGGTCTCACATCTGTCAATAGGGGGCCCGGCCTGGATGTCCCCGAGGCCCTGCCCAGCCCCAGCCTTCTGCACAGTACAAAGCACTGCTTCCACTTCTGGTCTTCGCTTTGCCAGGCAGCCGTCCCTTAGATGCTCTGCCTCCCGCTCTGCCTGTTGACCAAGGACACACCACCTCCCCTTGGGGAACTTCCTCCATAAAAGGAGGAATTCAAACAGATTATTTATAGTTTGGTCTGACTGCGTCCACTTTCTACAATTCTATGAAGCTTATGAAGGGAGAATACCACCTTGATGACTATCTAATTTATGATCTACATTGATTTAATTCTTACGTATCTCTAAAACACAGAGGGTGCAATGTTTTCCTCTTTTCCCTTCCCCCAGATGTTTCGTTGGCACTGATTTTTGTGTTGGATTCTCACACGATTTTTTTTTGTTACAACCATCTGGGAAAAGAAGTCCAAGTAGAAAGAAAACCGTGACCAGACCCTGTGCCTTTGGACGCCTAACTGTTCATCTCTCCAAGGCAACGGGAACCCCTTCCTTGTGCATGTAGTTCAGTTGCTCCTTCAGTGTGGGGTGTACAGGCTCTGAGCAGCACAACCTGGGGCTTTGACTTTGTATCTTTAAATAGAGCTCTCAGACATAGATTTGATGTCATTCCATAGAACAGTTTGGCTTTTGAATTATTCCACTTTTACAACCCAAACATCTGATCATGTGAATGCCATGCGAGGCATTTGTGACTACTGACCCCATGGGGCCACCCTCTGTCACCAGCCCATGCAGCCCACCCTCCTGCAACTTTTGCAGGGTTAGTGGTGGCAAGAGAGGGTCAGACACTGGAAGACTTGATTCGGGGCAATGTGGAGTCAAGCTGTGATCCACTAGAAAGTGAAGGTTTCGAGGGCACCCTACGATATGTTTTAAAACGAGGGTGTAGAACTATACAACCTTAGCAGCTGCCTGCACAGCAATCCCAACATTCTGTGCTCTACAGCCGAGCCTTCATGCTTTCTGTGGAGCTAAGGCAAGGCGTGGAGATCCTGAGCTTTCAACTTCCATTGTCTGTTTCATCATAACCTCTAAGGGACACCTTATGACCACTTTGCTAAAGCGTTTTTAGACAAGTCAAATCCAGGTCCTGGGGGCTTGGAGAGCAAGGTACTTGGGACCATGAGTATGTGTGATGTGCTTCTTTGTCAACAGCTCTGTGACTTGTAGTAGAGATGTCGAGGCAGGCATTCAGATGCATTTCTGGGAACCTGGGGAGGGGTGCAGTGCGGAAATACACCAGAGCAGGGATTCCAAACAGTGGGTGGGCCTAGCCTGTGTTTGCAAGAGAGTGTGGTGCAGGGAGACCAGCTGGCAGGCAAGACAGCAAGGACTTCAGGTCTTGAGTTGCCTCAGTTCTCAGCTGGCATCTCCAGGGAAGTGAGGGCAGCAGAGCTCAGGACAGCCCTCCTGAGCCCCCTCACGTCGTCACCGTGCCCTGGACCCACCGCACTGGTCTGTTAAGGTCTGAGCTGACCCGAGTTCCCCTGTCCCCTCTATTCCATTTGCTCCCACAAATCTCCTCATTTGTTTCTAATTGCTTGAAGTTCCTATAAGGAGGGAGAAATGCTCGTTATTCTAAAATCAGAGATTCAGAAGCTTAAATGCATAGAATTCTATGCAACAGAAAGCAAGAAGGAGCTCCTATCCTTTGCGACAGCATGGATAGAACTGGAAAGCATTATGCTAAGCAAAATAAGCCAGGCGGTGAAAGACAAATACCATATGATCTCACCTTTAACAGGAACCTAAACAACAAACAAACAAACAAGCAAAATATAGCCAAAGACCCTGAAATAGAGAGCAGGCTGACAGTGACCACAGGAGAAAGGGGAGGGAATATCAGGGGAAAAGGGGAAGGGTTTACAGGAACAAGTATAAAGGATACATGGACAAAAACTAGGGCGGGTGGAAATGGGAGGGAGGTGGGGAGGGCTGGGGGGGTGGACTGGGATGGGAGTAAAAGAGAGAAAACTGTAATTGAACAATAATTTTAAAAAAAGCTTAAATGCAAATAAATGGCTTGAAGCTATAGTTTGGAGAGTGAATTCTCCCCTTGGTGAGAGTGAGAAAGAGTGTCCCAGCCTGGGTTTTTGCCACTGGGAGGAGCCCCGCCCTCCAGCCCTGGGCAGAAGAGCCCGGCACTAGAGTAAATGCTTTGCTGTCACAGAATATTTTGAAATTCTCAGTATGCTGTGAACAAGGGACCCTACATTTTCCTTTTTCCCTGAGCCCTGCCATCTAGACCTTACGTCCCAGGTCAGGAGAACAGGAAGGAAAGGTAAAGAGAGAGGAGGGCAGGGTTAGAAGGTTAACTGTGAAGTCCGCCATGTACGGAGCAACAGCTGTGTTGGCCCTCAGTGGCTGGGGCACGCGGAGCTGTGTGTAACGGCCACCCTGCGTGTACAGGGCATTTTGTTGCAAGACTGCAGGAGCTGGCAAGTTGGACTTTGTTTTGTGATGATTATGTTAGTATTTCTACCATACTCACTCAAAGCAATTTTGTTATCAGGGCATTTTCAAAAATATTTGAGGTACCATTTTCTTCAAGCCTTTGTTTTGTATTAAGAAGGGGCTGCAGGAGAGTGCCTGTGATGCTCTGGGTGTGCAAGATGGAGGGACTTGGCTTCAGCCCGAGTGGTGAGAGCAAAGGCTCGGTGGAGAGAGGGCCAGACCTAGGGCCTCACGCAGATCTGAAGGACACGTGCTCTGTGGGAGTGGGAGGGGTAGGGGAAGGCGGGGAGGCAGGTCACCACCCTCACGTGAGTGTGCAGCCCCACTGATAGGCAGGGGCTGCTGCTCAGACTTCAGTCTGTTCAGCCAGGTCAAGTAGGAGCTGGTGTTTACAGAGAGGGTCTGCAGTTTTTAACCAGACCTCCAATCGGTCCTCTGTGGGGAGCATGGGTGAGGTCCTGCACCAAGGCTTAGTCAGCGTGAGTGGGTGGGTACCTGCCATGTGTGCAGACCGTCCCCAGCTGTTTGCGGGGTTGGGGGGGTGGACTGGAGAGGAGAATAAAGCCAGGCCTCAGACCTGAAGGCCACGATTAAACTCATGCGGGGACTAAACTCTGAATGACTGAAGAGTTCAGTTGGGGGAGCTGACCCTTAGTGCCGTGGGCTTCAGAACTAGTGGCTGGATGCAAGCAGATGCTCAAGCAAGATGTTGAGGGAGGTGGGACCTGAGCCGGTCTTGAAGGGTGAGAAGGGGTTACTGCAGAGGGAGCAAGGTGGGAGACAGGTTGGCGGCAGAGGGCGGGGCACCAGAAAGCCAACTGACTCAGGACTGGGGTTGTGGGGTGGAGACCAGCTTAGCCAGCAAGCAGGACCTGAGTCACTTGGGCTGTAGCTCAAAAAGCACTGCAGTGCTGGCCACAGGAGCTCAGCTCACAGGGATTGTCTGCGTTGGGGGTTAGAAGGCTCTTCCTTCTCAGAAGGTGGGGAGCTCAGCCCCAAGTCCCACATCACCCACCACCTCCCCTCGAGTGCTGTGTGTGGTTCACTGGTGCTCAAACAGTGGTGGCATCGTGGAGGTCCCAGGGGTCAGAGATGGGGCTGCCCTCATTTTTCTCGCTGACCTCATGTCTGCCCCAGGTACTGTTTCTGACCTTTTGCAAACACTAATTGTACCCCCTCTTCCACTAGGGAGGTAGACATTCTCATTATCTTCACTTTGTCAATGTCAAATCCAAAACCCAAAGAGGTCGAGTAACATCCTCAAAGTCACTCTGCTGGAGAGTGACAGGGCCAGGATTCTAGAACTTCAGATATTAGCTCCTCACCGCGTGGCCTGTCGCCTCCTGGGGTCTTGGACACAATGCACATGCATCTCTGGTCCTGCAGTGATGTGAAAAAATATTTTAAAAACACATGCAAGGCTTGCAAACCCCCTGGGGAGAGGTCCTACCCTGGCGAGCTGTATAAGTTTTCTCGGGAAGAAGTTTTCATAGGAAGAGAAGGAGACCATGAACTCCTGGGGGAGACAAGCGGAGACACAGGAAGAAGCTGCAGGAGGCAAACGGCTCGCTTCACCGAGGGAAGGGCATGCAGCACCCGAGGCCTTTAGCACAAAAAGCTTTATTTAAACAGCCCAGGCATGTGTTTCTTCTCAGAATTTTGGAAAGGAGCTGGGACTTGAAAGAGTCAGGAGAGCACGTTGAATTCAGGGCCAGTTGAGATCCCTTAAGGGTTGTTTGGTGTGTTGTCTGTTCCTTAAGGGAAGCAATAAGGCTTACATTTCTGTTCTCTTCTCCAAAATACACAACTTTCCTAGATTTGGATTTTACATAAATTTATGGTGTAGGCACTGCTGGAGGACTCCAAGATCTGACCCCAACTTCCCTTTCATTTCCTGCTGCCCCTTCCTGCCCTCCCCTCCTTCCACCGAATGCTTCCTGTTTTCTGTGTGTGCTGCCCTTCCACGCCCTGTGCCCTGCCCTGTGCCCTGCCCTGTGCACACTCCTCTGCTGGAGAAGCCGGGCTCCCAGCCTCGGGCCCAGTGTCGGACGTCCTGTCAGACCTCCCTCCCAGAAAGCTATTCTGATTCCCCCTGCAGGAAATCCTCTCTCATTGTCCCCGAGGTGGCATACTGTGCTCAAGGGCCCTTCCCATTCCCCGTCTAGGTTTGTAGTGCTCCATTCCCACTCAGCACTCAGTTTCCACTCCATTTCCACTCAGTTGTCTTTACTGACAACTTCCAGCAGCAGTAATTGGTACATGATAGGTTTTTTATTCATTAATTGCACAGCCTTCATGCCATCTTTCCTTTTTGGGAACCAGCTAAATGAGCCTTGGGGAAGTCTCACTCCACCAAGGTCCTCCTGCCCGTACCTGGAGGTCCCTGGCCTCACCCCCCTGCCCCCATCTTATTGCCCCCTATATACGGTGCACTCCTAGAGGGCCGGTCCATGTCTAATTCAGCTTTCAACTCCCGTACTCCCTGTACACACTGCACAATCAGCATGTGTAAAAGTGGCTTGAGACCTTTGGAAGAAAAGTTTATATAAAACCTAAGGTATACATAACACTCACCTTACAAATCTGCTCTGCTCTCAAAGTTCCACTGTAAATTCGTGTTTGGGTTGGAGGATATTTTCCCAAGAAGTAATCTAGTCAGTTGTGCTTCATTCTTAGAACAGACCGCAAAGCCGATTTGCTGTAAACTCAAGAACACAAATGCCAGGGGATAAGCAGGTGGGGAGCATCGCTTCTTTAGGAAGTTATTTTTATTTTCTCCCCTAGGTTTTACTGGTACACTCTCTATGCAGTACCTAGCACTAAAACCACTCTTAAAACCTTTTCATTTTGAAATATTTTAGGATTATAGAAGAGTTGCAAAAATAGCACATAGAGCTCCTGTAGAGTTCACCAGCTTCCCCCAGTGTCAGCGTTTTACATAAGGGTGCGATTATCCAAACTGGGACGACAGCACTGGTGCAGTACTGTGACCTAAGTGAGGCCTCAGTTTGGTTTTGTGTGGCTCTCGTGTGTCTCCCACTGGCTGTTGTCTGCACTGCTCAGATCTGTAGTTTGATGTCTGTCATTTGTTTTGGGAAATTCTGAGCCAGTGTTTCTTCGGACACATCTGTTCCCTGTTCTTTCTGTCTTGGCTGGAATTCCAATCACGCATGTGTTCCTCTGCTCCACATGGTCTCACAGCTCTTGGATGTTCTGTTTTTTTGTGTGTTTCCACCTTTTTTTCTTGTTGTGTTTCAGTTTGGATAACTTTTAGTGACCCACCTCAGGTTCACTGATGCTTTCCTCGCAGAGAGAAGGCTACTGATAAGTCCCTCCAAGGCATTCTTTATCTCTTTTACTGTCTTTTTAATTTCTAGCACTTCCATTGGATTCTTACAAGTTCCATCTCTGCTGGAGTTCCCCATCTGATCGCACATGTTTTCCATTTTTCCCATTAGATCTTTTAACATATTAATCATAATTATTTTAAGTTTCCTACCATATAATTCTAACATCTTTGGCATACCTGGACCTCATTGCTTTGTCGTTCTAATTCTTGCTTTCTTTTTTCTTGCCTTTTCTTATGCCTCATAATTTTTGTTGAAAACCAGACATTATGTGCAACTAGTAGAAACTGAGATGAATCACGTTTATGCCTGGAAATGGTACTCTTTTCTTTCTCCTGGGTTTTTAGTGTGTTGTGTGGATCTGGGGGTGAGTTAATCTAGTCAGGACTTGGGCTGGGTGTGAGTTTTGCTGTGGTTAGGGTTCCCCTCAGCGCACCCCAGGCTTTAAATCCCGTTGGTGATCCTTTGAGTCTGCAGAAGGAAAGTGCTTTTGCCTGAGGCCGGGTGCCCGCCCTGCACCCTAGGGTTTCCCTTGGCACCGAACCTTCAAGGACTTATGGTGCTTCTCTCCTGTCCCTGTGTAGCCACTCTGCTGTGACTTGTTACTCGGGCTTGTGGGTTTAGCTGTGCAGTGCAGTGGGGGATGGGGCCATCCCTGAGGTTCTGATTAAATCTCAGTCCTGAACAGGCACCTCATCACTGGGTCACGAGGTGTTCCGCTGCCCCGCTGCCAGAAATAAGGCCTTTTTGACTCCTCCTTTCCCCCAACTGTGAGTTTTTACCAGTTCCCTGAGGGTGACAGCGTTTGTTGCCTTCTCTCCACTCATGAAGTTTTTGTTTCCTAGGGGGAGGCAGTAGAGAAGGGTTTGGGAGAAGTTTCTTGCTCCCCCCACGTGGCTACTGCTCCCCGCACCTGGGCCTGCACGGCATGGGCACTTTCTAATTTCTCCGCAAATACCCGGTGAGGCTCCCCGAGACAGAGCCTGCGGAGGGACCCAGACTTCTCTACCTTCTGGAACCCCGGGGCCTCCCTGGCCTGCCAGCCTGCACTTGACCTCATCATTTTGTTCATTTCTTCTTACCAGTGTCCAGTCGCCTCTGCTCTCCCTGCAGGCCCCTGTCTGTTCTCAGATTTTGGGCCAGCTGTTGGTTCTGTGACCTCAGCTCTCCATCAAGTTCAAACAAGGCTTGCACTTGAAAATGGTCTGGCTCTTTTTTTGTTGTAAGTGATGATTCCTCAAGCTCATTACATCCTGGAGTGGAAGCAGAAGTGTGAAACCACTTTTTAAAGTAGTAATTTAAAACCTATTGATTCCTTTGTCTTTTTCCATTTCCATACAAATCAATAATCTCTTCTTACAGTCGGGTTTCAGGCACCACACGCAGTCCAGCAGTTTGACAGAACTGACTTGCACTGATTTTACCCGCCAACGGGAATGTTGTGGTCACACCCCGAATCCGGAAGTCTGTCATTAGATTTACTTTAATGAAAACCTCAAATCCCATGACCTCTTTCTTGTGGCCATGAATCAAAGAAATGACACTGTTGCCTCAAACCCTACCTTGTAACCTTGTATTATCATTTGTTTGAGTTTTTAATGTGGAGGTGATGGGCACTTGGAGGTCATCTGTCAGATGCCATGTCATCATAAAAGTAAACTTATTCGAATTGTGACCAGACACCCTTTACAAGCACATGTCCCCAAACACCCCAAACACCCCAAACTGGGGGCTGAGCTCTCTCCTTCTTTGCCACCAGGATTTGGGGTTATTGTTTTCCACCCCTTGCTTCTTTTCACCTTGGTCTGTACCCAGAATCCCTGGTGTCTTCACGCCAGTCTTGACACAAGTCCCACAGTAGCTGGGCTGGGGGGTGGGGGGAAATGGTATTAGAGGGAAGGGATAAGGTAATATCTCGTCCCCGCCTCAAATATCCACTGGTTCTTGCATGCCCCTCCCCCTGCAGGTCTGGGGACACATTGGTGGCAAACGGTCAACACCCGCTGCCCACCTCTTCATCTGCACCCTGCACAAACCCTCGGTTAGGAAATAAAGCTAAGACTTTACCGCCCTGGGGGACTGTGCTCTCCCTTCTGATCCTCTTCTTCCTGTGGGTCCCTGTCCCAGACAGTCACCTCTGCTTCCCTACCTGCCCCCCCCCCACCACTGCCACCTCCCCATCCCTGTGCCCATCCTCATGGTCTGGAGCCCATCGTGCCCTGCGACCCATTGGGGCCATCGCCAGTGACTTAGACTTCCCTAGTGCCCAGCCTGCCACCTGTCTGGTGGGGGAGGGGCAATCCCTTTTCCCATTCAAAATGTTGTTCTAACTTTTGAAGTCCTAACTGAATGGATTTCCTGGCTAGGGGCTTGGGCCGATTTATATGGCACTATAAATGCTGCACCACGGGCACACAGTGGGTTACAGAGGTTTCTGTGGGCTGGTCTGAGGACTCCGCCACACAGATAGATTGTATTGCTTCTGTGACTTCTGAGTGACTTCGAGGTAAACATTTGAACACAACCCATTCTTAAGTAAAGGACTATTTCCCCACCCCACCCCCACCCCCATTTCCTCTGCACTGTAAATGTCTCTGGGAGCAGCCAGCACTTCTCTGCACAAAAAATCAGAAACTGTCTGACTTACGGGGAAGGGGAGCCGACGGATGGCAGTGCTGAGACGTCCTGACTGCAAGCAACCCACAGGGGCTGCGAGGAGCTTTCCCCTCTGTCTGTCTGTTTCCATGAGGTTGCCGATCAGAAATCTGCACCCACAGAGTGAGGCGGGCTTGTTCTTCAGAGAGATGGGCCTGCTGCGCCTGTTGGCGGATGGCTTCATTCTCGTCATAGGACCTCCAGGAGCTGAGGTGGAAGAGGGATAAACACCACAGAGTGACTCCGTCCTGGAAACGCTTACCTGAATTCTACCTGGCTCTCCTGCTGCCTCCGGCCTGCGGTTTTTACTCTGACCATAGACGAAGCGAAGGAATAGACCTTTCCAGCCTTGGAGAGTGCTCTTTGGCATGTTAAATACAATTCTGAGAGGTGACTTCATGTGGACGTTTTTTGTAGGGGGAATACTGATGGTAGAGAGCAGAGCCGAGAGGAAATTAAGTTGCAGGAGGAGGTAATTAGGTTAAGCACTACTTGAAACTTCAGAGCGTGTTAATGCAGGAATAGATGGGTAATGGGAGTGAGTGAGACTTATGCTTCGAGAGTTTTAAAGGCTTGGATGTTAAGTGGTCTGTTCATGCATTGGCCATGCTCTGTGTAACAGGCATTGTCAGAGCTGGGGAGGGGCGAGGCTGCATTCAGGGTCCCTGCCCCCTCACGAGCCCCGCAGCCCAGTGGGAGGGACACCCATGTACACACGGGAGGAGAGCAGAGTCATACCTCAAATAAGTGGTGTGCGGGAGAGAGAATTAGGCACAGGGTGGCACGGTCAGAAATTGTCAAGGGTTTTGCATGCTATCCAAGGGTTTGTACACTAGTCTGCCCTACAGGACAAAAGGTTAAAATGTTAAACACACAGTTACTCCATGACCCAACAATTCTACTCGAGAAATGAGGACATATATTTACACCAAAACTGGTATATGAATGTTTGTAGTAGGATTGTTCACAATAGCCAAAATAGTGGAACATTCTGAATATTCATCAGTATGTAGATTAATACACAACATGTGATGTATCCATATGACAGAAAATTATTTGTCATAGAAATGATACACATTACCACACAGATGTTTCCTGAAAACATGCTGAGTGAAAGACTTTGGATACAAAAGATGACGTATTTTGTGATTCCATTTCTGTGAGGTGTCCAGAACAGGCCAAGCTGTAGAGACGGAAGGTGGAGTGCGGTGGCCTGGCGGGTGGGGGGTGGGGGAGGTGGTGCCGAGCGACTGCTGATTGGTCCAGGGTTTCTTTTCTGGGGAGACGAGTGCTCTCAAATTAGATTGTGGTTGCACAGCTATGTGAATATAGTAAAAAAAAAGTGACTTGTATGCTTTAAATAGTAAAGTGTTTGCTTTGTGAATTATATCTCAGTAAAGCCACTTATAAATAAATACAAATAAACAGGACATGATCTTGGTTCTCAAAAAAAGGGTGGGGGGGGGTGAATGCTCGGAGACTAATGAAAGACTTGAAAAACAGTCCGGTGGTGAAAGCCCCTGAACTGAGGCCGTGGCAGCGGGCAGGACAGGAGGGAGGCTGACCTTGTTTGGGAGGTGGGCATTCTTCACAGCTAGCCGTGGACTCCCAGGGTTTTCCACAGGCGTTTCTCAGGAGAGTTCAATGAATACGCTACTATGAACACATTTATATCGTGGCTTTTTCACAAAAGAATATAAGGCTGCTGTGATACTTATTGATGTCAAATCTCTTTCCTGCTTGTGTAAGTGCTACATCCCATCCTCCTTACAGAAGGGGGCCGGGGGCTGGTACAGAGGCTGCAAGAAGGAAGAGCTAGATTTGCTTTTACTCTAAGATTATTAATTCAACAGACAGAAATATGAAAAATCTCTCTTTTCACGTTTCTGACCATGGTGTCCACTGACTGCCTGAAGAACGAATTTCCAATTTGGAACTCATTTTCCAGACATGCCTTCACTAGTTTGAAGCCAAACGTTCAGGCATGAGAACTGAAAGCACGGATGCCACTGCTGGGCGGTGGCTGTCAGAGCGGGGCCCAGAAGCCAGGCTGGCAGGAGCAGCTGCGAGACCAAACACAGCTGGGCCTCCAGCTGGTGCTGAGGAGGAATATGCCATTCCCAGGAAAGCCTGTAGGGTGAAACCAAGTGAGACAGGGGCAGGAACAAGGCTTGGCTGGTACCAGTTGGCAGGGCAGCCCAAGCAGATGGCACAGAGTTCAAGGGGCTAGACACTGATAGAGGTCTGGGGTTCAGCTAGACACCAGGAAACAGGCAGGAGGTTAGATCTGAACCAGGACATCAGGAGTAGTGTGCCAGAACCGAAGAGGCTGGTGAATTTGCTGCCCAGCATTCACTGAATGTTTACTGTATGTCAGGCATGGCCCAAGGGGAGGTTGGTCCATCTCAGGGTGAGGGTTGTGTGCTTCTCGGAACAGGAACCTTCATGATTTCATAGGGTTAATATTTTGTTACTTGAATCCTATGAATTTCTGGACAACATTTTCTAAAGGATTCTCAAAAGGTGCCAGTGTTCCTATATAAGGCTATATAGTTCATAAACGTGTTATTCATTTTCAAGTTCACGGCTGAACCTCTTCAAATTATGATTATGGTCAATAAGTAAATAGAGTTTATTAATAGTACAAAGTGTACTTTGGCGTTTCTTCTATGTTTAATGAAACCATTAATCTCTGTAACCTCTACCCACAAACTAAATTGCACTGGAATTCATGAAAAACAGCAGACTGTATAGCCTCATACAAAGTGAATGGGTATAAAAGTATGACTTAGTACCCTTCAGTTAGGCACCAAAGTTATTCAGAATCATTCATGTCTTTTGGAGAGAGAAACAGAGAGACACACATGGAATGCTGAGAGTGAAATCTAAAAAGACCTTGTTTTATTTGGTTAAAGAACCGCATGCGCACCATACAAGTTCTTGCCTAACCTTCAATCCAGATAAACATTGTGAAGGATAAATGGGCAAAAGACATAAACAGATCACATAAGAAGAGATACGGGTGTCTGATATACATATGAAAAAGTGAGAAATAGATACAAGTTAAAACAAAAGTAGAATGTTAAATTGCCACCCTTAAAAAAGTGACAATGCATGACACTGGTGAGGTGAAATGAACATTTATACTGAGTAATGACAGTATAAATTAATTCAACCATTGCGTAAAGTAGTTTATTTTATATCAAGAGCTTTTGAAATGTTTATACCTTTCCCAGTATTTTTATTTCTGAGAACTTATTCTCAGAAATGCCCGTGAATCTTTATATCAAGAATGTTCATCATAGAATTATTTTTAATAGCAAGTAAGTAGAAATGACCCAAATGTCTGACAATAGGAGACTGGGAACATCATGTGGACTGACGCAGTGGAATACTGTGTAGCAATTAAAATAATTTATTCGGTAACCATTAAGTAAAATGGGTCAAAGCCTAGGCCATGAGAAAAACTGTAATTTTAATTGTGAAAATAATTATAAAGATTACATCTATCTGTGTAAAGAAAAAAATTGAGAGGATGAAAATACTATAACAAAGCATTTATGGTTTTAGTCCTCAGTAGTGGAATTCTAGGTGATGCTGTGTTTTCCAGATATTCTACTTTGAAAATTTGTTGTTCTTATTCAATGCTTGAGTCATGTTGACATGATTCAAAAAAGAAACTATGTTTGATTTCTTCATAGTGACAAAATCTGGTAGTTGAAACAGACACAGACTTCTAGGTGGTGGTATTAGTGCACTTCTGCCTGCTTCCTGGTCCATCTGAAGAATCCAAAAAGAAAAAAAAAGTAGGTCACTTTCTCAATCTCGACTGACCTTCACCCTAATACCAAGACCGGAGGAGGCAGTCAGCCTGTGAAGGTGAAGGTTGTTTTTAGGATGGTGATTGTTGTCAACTAGTGACCACTGGTGCCAATTCAATGCCAACACGAGTCCCTCATTTTGAGTGTGGTGAAGAGGGAAACTTTATTTAGTGCAGACAGCTCCAGATAATAAAGCAGGCTGTGATACAGCACTCCTGTGGAATGGCTCAGGTCACGACTAAATGTTTCGTGGTAGAGTCTGTCCTATAATCCAGCCTCTGGCCTTTGTCACGGACAGGAGGTGCGGGGCCACCAGCCCTATGGCACCAAGAAATAACAGTGAGTCATCGCAGGTGATGATGCTATTCACTCAGCTTTTATTAATGCAGGTTCAGTCCAAATCTACAGTTACCCAATAACAATAATAACCACCCAGAAAGTCAGCAGTAACATCACACAAGAGAATTGGGGGATAATGAACCTGAGCCCCAAGGGTCCAGATCAAGTCTGGGCCTGGGAGGCTAGGCAGTGTCTTGCAAGGTAGAGTCTGTGGCAGCTTCGGCATCAGCTACAGCAGGTCCATTGGAGCAGCAGAGCGTCTCTCGACTGTCACAGCTGTCTGTTCGAAGGCCTTGGCTTTCATACTCTCGTGTGATGGCAATGTTGCATCAGCTTCTGATTAACACATTCTCTTCGTGCCACCTTGGTAAGCACACATTGATTACGTAACCCTACCACACATGTTTTGAGAGGGTGGTGCTACCCTTCAGATGAGCACCTGTTGTCTACCTTGTTGTACTGCGTAGACTCGAGGGGTTGCAACGTCCCTCTGAGTCGCTGCCCTGCTGTGCACGCTCTAAACATGGCTTCCCTCGATGCCGTCTTAGTTGACAGAACTGACACCATCTTAGTCCAGACCTGCTGTGCACAGCTCTGTAGTGCTCCAGCACTGCTTCTGTGGCAACAGCACAGTTGTGAGGCAGGTCCACTCTGCAGTGGTCCGCTCTAGCTGCTTAAAGCAGAGTCACATAGTTTTTGGTGGAAAGTGTGCTCCCTAGCCACAGGGGAGATGGTTTATAGAGACAGAAGTCCCTGCCCTGGTCCCTGATTGGTCAGAATGGAGCCACCCTGATTGGTCAGAACTGTGCAGCTCCAGGCGGATGGGAAAGGCCTCAGTCCTGTTGGTTGTGATAGGACTGTAGGAACTCCTTTATGAGAGCTGGCTCTATGGCAGGAGCTCAGTGCAGGCAGGCAGGCAGGCAATTTCATGGCTTTTCCATGAAGCACAGTTTACATGAGAGGCCCCAGTGCAGAAATGGCTGCTAGGGGCCTCTCCCCAACCCTCTGCTCCCAGGTAACCACCAGGAGCCCTTCTCAGTCCTCAGGGTTCACATTATCAGCGTCTTGGAAGAAGTTTGAACACAGGTTTTTTGTGCCCTAAGTTCCGTCTCTGCCTTCACTGTGGTTGATTGCAGGTACCCACACTGGAGGGAACAATTCAACATAAAGTTCTACGTGGAGGCAGCTTTACCCTCACACATTAGCTCTGGAGGACAGTGGCTCTTGGTCCTCATGGGCCTAAACAAGAGTTCGGCAGAACCTGTGTTCAGCTGACATTGCCAGTGGCTCTGCTGCTCTCTGTCTGAGTCGTTTCCTTCTGGCATGTTACACTGCTTTCTAACTTTTTTACAGAAGAGCCTCCTGATACTCCTAGGAGCAGGATTGGAGTTTTAAATGGCAAGAGGAAAGAACAAAACACCTCTTATTCCTTCCCTTAAAAAAAAGATCCCACTGTCAACAGTGCCTTTTCTTTTTTAGCCTGTCTCTCCCTTTTCCCTTCTTTCCCAGAAATATGTTTTGCAGTCGGTTTGTGAAAACTAGCGTGAGCTGCAGCAGCCTCTCATATGTGGCCTGCCATCTGCAGCTTGGTCTGTATTACACGCCATATATTTAGAATGCTTAAATTAGTAGTGTTCCCTGTGCTATTTCCAGAGGAGCTGGAAAGTCGGCTGCAGGAGGGAGGCTATCGATCAGCATTGGCTCCTGGACACTGTTGGCTCTTATGCCCAATCCCAGAAGTTAGAGACATTTTGGGGACATTGAGAGAGCAGATGATCTGTGAAGGCAGCTGGTCCATGTGGTGATTAGTCCGTGGAGGCGATCGGTCATTTTCTGAGCCTGGAGCCAGATTTGGCTTCTGCATGTGCCACTCAAGTTGTGGACAGAGGCTTCAGTTAGAACACACAGCGCTCAGAAGTGTATGTAAATGAACCATCACAGCTAAGAGCAGCTCAGCTTGGCTTCCTGAGTAAAAGCCTCCTAGCAAAAGGGTGGAAGGATGGAAGAAGAGCTTTTTATTTTAAATTGGAAATTGGAAATACATACTCAACTCTGTTTTATAAGGCAAAAGAAAGATGTCATTGTCCAGGGGGCCAGTGACAATAGGACACTCAATGGTGCAGACCCCACTCACCTCTCTTTCATAGCATCTGTGTCCTGTGGTTGCTACATTTCCTGGGCCCCCCACTGAACTGAGATGAGGAGCCATTCCTCATACCACTGAATAGCTCAAACATTAAGCCCCAACACATAGATGCTGATAAATGTTTGTTGAGTGAACGAATGAACTCATGGAGTGGGTAGGAACAAGAGCACAGGAGCAAAAACACTTCCTTTGATGGCTCTGCAGAGTGATGAGTAAGTTTTTGCTTATTTTATTTTTCCTCTGAGACAAAGTCTGGGAATTAAAGGTCTAAACACATAAAGGTAATCACTGTGCTATTCAGTAAATATTTAACAGTGACGATTTCATATGACACTTTTATTCCTTCATATATCTGTATTTTGATTTGAGTCTTCAAAGTAGAAAGCTGATTTAACTGTGCACCTGGTGTTTTAGTAGTCATTCTGGTTCTCTCCCTCGGCCCATCCTCCATCTCTTCCAAGGACACCACCTCCCACTGCGACTCACACCCCTCTCTTTCTTGTTAACTTGTCTCAGGGATCCCATCCCCCAATCTCCATACTGTACCTATAGGAGATACATTTTTTACCCTCCCAATGGGGGCCATTGTTTCTTCTTGGCCATATTTATACACAATTATAATTGCATATAATTAATTTTCAACAATCTTGGCTCTATGTAAAATGAAAACTCATCAATTCTGCTGTGACTGGTGAGCAGGTAAAAGTATTCTACACCCAATTCCAATGTGCATGTGTGTGGGGAGGGGGTGTTCCCTACGCGGCCAACAGGCATTTCTCTTACACTATCTGGGTGTCCTACAATTCAACTCAGTTCTGAAACTATCTGCCTGAAGACAGCACTGGGCTCCACAGGTTAAGGGCTCAATCCTACAAGACCCTTCTCTGCCCCCTATACCTTTTTAGATGCTAGAGCAACTCACAGAACTTAGACATTTTACTTACTAGATAACTAGTTTCTTAGAGAAGGATATGATAAAGGATACAGATGAACATCCAGATGGATGAGATGCGTGGGACAGGAGGGATGTGGAACTTCCACACCCTCTCCAGGTCCACCACTCTCCTGCACTTCCACCTGTTCGTCAACCTGAAAGCTTTCTGAGTGTGAGGGGGCTCTGCCTGCAGGCCCCCCCTCCATCTGTCACGGATGAGAATAAGTCTACCAAGACATGATCTGCTTGGGGAGGAAAGGTGGCCTATCTCTCAAAGGAGAAGGATGAGGAACCTGTTCCTCAGTGTGCTCTTACTGGGTTAATTTGCATAGGAATACAGGGTGTATAGTTAAAGCTCATCAGTCATTGTCAGGTAGAAATGATCAAATAATAGATAACATTCAGAGAACTCTGAGGGCTTATTCTGAGTCAGGGTCAGATAGTTAAAGGGCCATAAAACTTTGGGGAACAAACTCACTTCCTGCTTGGACTCTTATCATTTAAATTGAGGGTATTAGCAAAGTAGGTTTCATAGGATTTTATTCATTCTTCCTTATGCCTGATGCCCTAGGGAACCCACCGTTTACAGCACAGGGCCACACCAACCTCCAGCATTGTTTCAGGCTTAAGTCAGGTGGGGGAAGCAAGGCAGCCAAAAGATTAGGAGACTTCCTGCAAACAGAATGAGGACTCAGGCTATGTCAAAGCCAAGGGGCAGGGGTCCATCACCCCCTTTTTGTATAGCCCCCCAAGTACTTCCCTGAGGGCCCCTTCATGACCATGCCTGTCTTAGGTCATCCCTGCCTTAAGGAATCTTACCCATCGTTGGCTTACCCACCAGTCATGCACTGGGGGCCAAGCAGGTGAAGTAAAGGGGGCAGAGGCAGGGCCACTGCCAGGGAGATAAGCTTTATCTCCTTAGTGACTTATGGCCCCAAGGTCTCTCACTCAGCTTTAGCCACGGGGCGGGAGGCGGGGGGAATTACAGCTTCTGAAACCAGGCAGGGTGGTTCCCAACACCTGATCCCTGTATGTTTGGGGTTTTATGGAGGTCTTATTATACAGGCATGGCTAATCATCAACTCCATTTTCAACACTTCTCTCTTCTCTAGAGAGCTGGGGGTGGGGCTGACAATTCCAAGCTTCTAATAGTGACTTGGTCTCTCTGGTGACCAGCCCTCACCCAGGAGCCATCCAGGAGCCCACTCAGAGTCACTTCATCAAAACAAAAGATGGCCCTGTCATCCAAAGAAATTCTAGAAGGGTTTCAGGATCCCTAAGTAAAGACCTGGTTTCAAAGGCCAAATACTGAAACAAAAAATTCTCCTAGTGCTGTTATCACTTGGGAAATTATACAGAAGAACTCTGTGCCAGGAACTAGGGAAGGAGATCAGCATGCATTTTCTGTTCTCTCACAGTGGGGCGCGTTTATTAGACAGTCCCGTCCCTGCACTGTCTTCTTTTGTAAGTCTGGCTTTGGAGGCAGGCTGCCTGGAGTTAAGCCTCAGTTGAACCATTTAACTAATTGTGGTACATGGATAGGGTGCCTAACTCCTCTAAATGAACATTTATAATGCCTCCTGAGTTTTTTCAAGGAATATGTGGACTACTGCACATAATGCATTTATAGCAGTGCCTGGCCCAACAGATGCTAATGATTGTTACCACCGTGATTACTTGTCAGTGGGCTGGGAGAAAGTGTTTTAGAGTCCCAGAAACTTGTTAGATTCCTCTCCTGGCTCCTCATATCCTCTGCCAATATAGTTGATTTTCTCTAAGACACTGCTGAGACAGTGGTAGGTTCATTGCCCTTTTTTTTTTGCCTCATCTCCAAAATATCATTTAATGTAAGCAAAATTACAAGTTTCTTTTTTTAAATTTTTTTATTTTTTTATTTTCATCATTGTTCAAGAACAGTTTTCTCCCTTTTACTCCCATTCCAGCCCACCCACCCAACTCTCCCCACTTCCCTCTCATTACCACCCTCCCCCTAGTTTTTGTCCATGTGTTCTTTAAATTTGTTCCTGTAAACCCTACCCATTCCCCCCTGAAATTCCCTCTTCTCTCCCCTTGGGTCACTGCCAGTCTGCCCTCTATTTCAGTGTCTTTGGTTATATTTTGCATGTTTCTTTGTTTTGTTGTTTAGGTTCCTGTTAAAGGTGAGATCATATGGTATTTATCCCTCACCACCTGGCTTGTTTCGCTTAGCATAATGCTTTCCAGCTCCATCCAACCTGTTGCAAAGGGTAGGAGCTCCTTCTTTCTTTCTGCTGCATAGAATTCCATTGGGTAAATGTACCATAGTTTTTTGATCCATTAATTTACTGATGGGCATCTAGGTTGCTTCCAGCACCTAGCTATTGTAAATTGTGCTGCTATGAACATTGGGGTGCAGAGGTTCTTTTGGAAAATTACAAGTTTCTTGGTGAAGAAGTTTTGAGAAGTTTTATTTACAAAGTTAGAATTGCGATCTAACCCAGTGTTTTAATATTATGGTTACCAGTGGCCATATTTGAAATGTCTGTAGTGTGTTAATCATCGTTTTTGTGCATACAGTGTCTGTTGACATGAGAGGGTGTCTCTTGGGAACTGTATGATGTGGAGAATTTTGGACGTAGGATGCATATCAGTATTCACTCACATTTATTCCAGCATACCTTGCAAGGTTCATTTTTATTCTTCCTCATTTCTTTCTCTGGGCTGCTGTGTTCTATTCCAAAGCCCTGAGCCTTCTTTGGCTAGAGAGAGCACCATGATTTCATGACTCCTCAGTGTTTCCCTAATTAGAGCCCCATTAAGAGTCGGATGGCACGGGTGGGATGGTGCGGCTGGCATGTGGAAAGACACTTCTGGGCTAGGAAGCACTGCGAGCAGCAGACTGCACCGAGCCCCTGAGCCGAAGCTGCAGGCGAGTTTGTTAGGGCCGTGGCTTCTCGCCTGCTGGAGTTTATGAACGGCTGAGTCTTTCAAAACCTGACCGTTATTCTTGTCTGGAATTTTACCCTTTATCTTTATTGACTTTCCGTTCCTCATGTTAATTGCTGTTAAGCTCTAGTTTCTCTGGCCCAGGGCTCCTTCCTTTTGCCCTTTGTGCTCAGTGCAGACTCTGCTGTGGTCTTGACCGAGCTGCCCCTTCCTCCCGGGTGGGCTGTGGCTGGGACCTCCCTGTAACAGAGACAGGGCAGCAGCGCTCTTTGGACCCGGCCCCTGTTTGAGTAAGCGAGAGCAGCAGTAAAAGAAGCTCTTCTTTCATTTCCAGACACCGCAGGTACTGCTGGCAGTGAACTGGTCATCTCTTCTGGGTGTCGGTTGTCTTTTGTGAAATTGTTTGTCTTTTTAAAGCAAGACTGTGTGGCAGGACCCAGTTCATAGAGCTTTTTAAATGTTAACATGATAGATGAGTCCCTGGGGCAGAACATGAGTAAGTGCTGAAGCACAAGCTCTCAGGGATAAAATGTAAGCTCTTTAGAGTTGTCAGCCTGAGAAAAAAATGGAGCTAATTCTTCAGAGGAGAAGCAGCACGTAAAAGCGTGAGTTGGCATGGGAATGTAGGTTAACTGTCTTCCCTAAAAATAATGGTTAAAGGATTTCTCTTCACCTTGGTTTCCTCAGAGGACATGTGTTCACACAGGCATTAAAGAGTAGATGGCCTTTTTAGTTCCTACTCCTTCAACAGCATCGAGTACCCGATCAAACACTGTTGCAGGCGTGCGGAGCAGGTGACAAGATGGGCAGACGTGAGGTCACAGAGGAGAATCCCATGGGGACCACTGAGGGGACCGTACGTGTGCATGCATTCAGGGGTGGTTGTGTGTGTGTGGTGTGTGTGTTTACTTAGGAAGACAAAATATTGTCTTATCCCTGTGTCTATAATTTTTAGCTTTGTGCATAAAAAGGGGTTGATACATGTTTGTTGATTTAAACTCTGAGCAGCTACTGGGGTGCCGGTGTGCCAGTGATGTCATGTATACGTGGTCACATAGGGAACTCGTGCTGAGCCCTTTCTGTGCCCCAGGTGCTGTGCTGCATCTTGAGGACACAGAAATGCATTTTGACTACAAGAACGTATTTGTGTCCGTGGTTTGCACTCTTCCAAACGCAGTGCAGTTCTCAGGTCTATTTGGGTATTGCCCCGTGCTGTGTTTTGGGGGTCAAGGGGAGCTTGGGTAGCCTTGCTGAAGTCCTCAGACAGGGTCGTTAGCTAAAGAGCTGTGACATTTTATAGCCTCGACTACACTGCAGCCCCTAGAGTCACACCTGTCCACATGTCTTTACTGAGCTTCTGCTAAAGTCCTTCCCATTTGTTAGGTCGTAGAGTGTAGCAATGATTCAAAATAAGATGAAATCCCTACTCTAGTTGGGAATAAAAGACATTGTAAACGCAGTAAGAGACATCATAAATGCATGAAGATGAAACAGGACAGTGATTAGGGAGATGCCGCCTGGCAGCGTGGGGCAGATGGGAGGGCAAACATCTTGCGCACTAGGGGCCCAGCTGGGGTCACTGAGGCTGCATAGGAGTAAGATGTGACCTGAAAGAGCAATTGTGATTTTATTAGCCACACATGAGAATCTGCTGCATTATAAGGCTGGTGTCTAATTCATGATGGCCTTTAAAACTTGGAAAAAGAATTATAACTTTGTTTCCAGCAACAATGGCCTGGTGCAGGGGGAACTTGCTTAAGTGCGTGGACCTGGCATCCCTCAGTAGCGTGAGACTAGAGCCGCAGAGAGCAGGGGTGGGACACACCGTCTTTGCCTGCGCCTGGCACTGTGAGAAAATGTCAGTGTTGCTGTTTAAGAGGAACAGACTCCTTTCTCTTCCCAATGCTGCCATGTTGCTTCTAATCTCACACATAACACACTGCTGAGGTAAGCTGGTGGCGGGGGGGATGTGAAACAGGATGATAAACAAGCCCCTCTGGGTAAATTCACATTTTACTCCCCAGCACTACACGTTCCTCATCACTACATTGCTCAGAGAATCAGAGATTCCTGGCGATGCTTCAGCATCTGTGTGCTTTACTAGATTTGTATAAAACACACTCCTTGTTTCCTAGTTGGAATTTAAGAAGGAGGCAACTGAAATATGCATTGATGTAGTTATTTATAATTTAATCTGAAAATAAGCCTACCCACCACACAAGAATTCTTTTTTTTTTTTTGCAACCATAAACTTTTAATGTCTTTAAAGTTGTATTAAGTGTACTCTCAGAAATGCTTTAGGTCACAGAGCATTTTGGCTTTCTCCAGTCTTTTTTTTAAATATATTTTATTGATTATTCTATTACAGTTGTCCCATTTTCCCCCTTCACTCCCCTCCACCCTGCCCACCCCCTCCCACCCACATTCTCCCCCTTTAGCTCATGTCCATGTGTCTTAAGTTCTTCAGCTTCTACATTTCCCATACTATTCTTGACCTCCCCATCTATTTTCTACCTATTGTCTATACTACTTATTCTCTATGTCTTTTCCCCCTCTCTCCTCCTCCCACTCCCTTGTTGCTAACCCACCATGTGATCTCCATTTCTGTGGTTCTGTTCCTGTTCTATTTGTTTGCTTAGTTTGCTTTTGTTTTAGGTGTGGTTGTTACTAACTGTGAGTTTGATGTCTTTTTTTACATTCATATTTTTTATCTTCTTTTTCTTAGATAAGTCCCTTTAACATTTCATATAATAAGGGCTTGGTGATGATGAACTCCTTTAACTTAGCCTTATCTGAGAAGCACTTTATCTGCCCTTCCATTCTAAATGAAAGCTTAGCTGGATAGAGCAATCTTGGATGTAGGTCCTTGCTTTTCATGACTCTGAATACTTCTTTCCAGCCCCTTCTTGCCTGCAAGGTCTCTTTTGAGAAATCGGCTGACATTCTGATGGGAACTCCTTTGTAGGTAACTGTTCCCTTATCTCTTGCTGTTTCTAGAATTCTCTCCTTCATTTTTACCTTGGCTAATGTAATTATGATGTGCCTTGGTGTGTTCCTCCTTGGGTCCAACTTCTTTGGGACTCTCTGAGCTTCCTGGACTTCCTGGAAGTCTATTTCCCTTGCCAGACTGGGGAAGTTCTCCTTTATTATTTGTTCAAATAACTTTTCCACTTGTTGTTTTTCCTCTTCCCCTTCTGGTACCCATATAATTCGGATGTTGGAATGTTTAAAGATGTCCTGGAGGTTCCTAAGCTTCTCCTCATTTTTTTGAATTCTTGTTTCTTCATTCTTTTGTGTTTGGTTGTTCATTTCTTCCTTCTGGTCCCTTCCATTGATTTGAAACCCAGTTTTCATTCCATCACTATTGGTTCCCTGTGCATTTTCCTTCATTTCTCTTATCGTAGCCTGCATTTGTTCATCTAATTTATGACCAAAGTCAACCAATTCTGTGAGCATCCTAATCACCAGTGCTGTGAACTGATAGGTTGGCTATCTCTCGATCACTTAAAACTACTGGCCAAGGGGCTCTTAATTCTGTTTGAGCCATCTTCCCGCCTCCCTTGGTCTGGTCACACCTGTTGCATATGAGGGGCGGAGCCTTAGGTGTTCACCAGGGCAGGACACCTCAGTCACTGGGTTGTGACACTGTACATGGGGGCGGGGTCCGAGAAGGCACAATGGCGCCTGCTCCACTCTCTCTAGGACTTCAGTCCCCTTTGCTGCTTCCCACAAGCAAATTGGGCCCTTCTGGTGTTGGCCCTCGGGTGGGTGGGCTGTGTACTTTCTCGGACTCTGTGGGTCTCCCCAAGGAGCCTCCTGTGAGGCTGATTCTCCTGGCCTCAACCCCCACAGGTGTTTTCAATTGGTGCCTTCAGGTTTTGTTTCCCGGCGCTGGGTCCCTGGGTTGCGTGGTCTGTGTTGCTGCCGTTTTTGCCTAGTTTATCTGCGCATGAATGTGTGACTTCGGACAGCCAGCTGCCTTGCGCACCTTACTGGGTCTGCTTGTTGTCCCCGAGCCCAGGGTCTGCCACCAGGTCCGTTAGCTGCCCCTGCAGTTCTGGGGTCCGCCAACTGCTGTCTGCGCCCTGCACACCCGCGTCTGCCAGCTACCGCTTTTTCCTGCTGGGACCCCTCGACCCCTCTCCATAGGCCTCCATCTCCGCCCCTCCTTACAGGTCTGGATGTATGGGAGTTAGACTTCTGTTCGGTTCATTTCTGTTCTGGTTGTTTTTTTGCTTCTAAATTTTTGTCGTCCTTAGTTTTGGTTGTGGGAGGAGGCACAGTGCATCTACCTATGCCTCCATCTTGGCTGGAAGTTAAGAATTATTCTTTTAGTGCTCTGCTACAGAAAGGTATCTGTCAGCCCACTGTTTTTGTTGCACCTGCTTCTTTAAGAGACCCAGTATGCAGGGAAACGGTCTTTCCTGAAGACAGGTGCTGGTGTGATTCACGGAAAGGTGTCTTTTCTGCTTAAGTCAGGAAATGTGGCTCCCCCTCAATCCTTGACATCTCATAGCTTCTGAGGGCACTCGATGGGGAATCCTAACTGTCCAGGCTTTCTGTGCCTGCAGCTGCAGACTGCCCCTAATTCTCAGGATGTGCCTGGTTATAACAGCTCTTCTTACACCTTTTGACCTGTGTTCCTTCTGTGTGACACCAGGTTTCTTCATAAGCCCCAACCACTACAGTTAAGACTCCATAAGCTTATATGAAGGGGAATTAGTGAGAAAGTATGAAGTATCTAGATTTTGCACGTGGTAATGGGAGAAAAAGCAGAAATTCAGCTGTGTCCAGTTGTTAGCAGGGGTAAAACCGAAGGCCAGCCTGCAGGGCATTTGGACCACAGGCCCACAAATGACACTTTGAGAACCCTTGCACTCACCATGGTCTTCCAGTCCCCTGAGACCTTCCCCCATGGTCTACTTTGAGAATAAACTATCATACAAAGGAGGACAGAGTTTGGAGTGTTTTTCTTTGTAGCTGTGGAATTTGAATTGTGTTATTCTGTGTCGATGACAGCTTAATGACTGCCATCTTTATTGGAATAGATGAGGCCCTGAGGCCAGAAGACAACTTTCACAAAAGGTTTACAGATGGGTCCCCGTCTCTGAGTGCAGTATTTTCTCATATCACTTTCCATTTCCCTCTCTTCAGTTGGACCAACATGTCATAACTGCAGTCATTCACAAGGCCATTTACCATTTGGGGTTTTCTCTTTGTATTTCATGTCTGTATCACCATCAGATAAGCCATTCTGCAGGCACTCATGGTTTCCTTGTGCTGCCAATATTTCATCTCCATGTTGTTATAGAAATGCCCCCCATCCAAACACTCACCTAAAATGGATGTTGTATAACATGCAAAACCCAGGGCTTACCAAGATCATTGCTGTTACACGCATGTACTTAAAGGTCCTTTTAACAAGAATAACATACAGAGGGCTGGAAGCTCTTCTGATTTCAGTGTTGCTCACTCCAGTTTTATTTGATTCTTAGGCCTTCAGGGATAAAATCTTCTATTACATTAGACCCCTGCAACATTAACGCTCCTTTACCGACGTAATTTAGAGTAATGGAGCAATTCAGTGGTGGAAAAAAGGAAGGCATTACTTTTGTCATTACTTAACTTCTAGAATCATACTGAAGAGTACCAGTGCCCCGTGACTGCCGGTGAATGGCTTCGCCTCCATTTGGGAATCACTAGATGGTGGGAGCAGTGAAATTATGTTCCTGGAAGCAGTGCTTTCTGACCTCAGCTGCACATGACAGTCTCTTGGGGGTGGTCTGGGCTGCACTACAGATGAATGAAATCAGAATCTCCGGGGGCGGGAACAGGGCATCATGATTTTTAAAGCTCCCCAAGTGATTCCAATGTTCAGCTGTGGCTGCGAACCATTGCTTTAAAGGTATCACGAGATTTAGAGCTGAGATAGCCTTATGGGTAATAGTTCTCAAGCCTGTGCCTGTCCTGGAGGCTGCTTCCTGGACATTGTGATACTCTTTGTGAAACATAGTGAAGTATATTTACTCTTCTCTCTCTAACGAGTACTTGACCTTCTTTGGGAAAGGGGAATGACAATTTTCTTCCCACAACCCTAAGTAGTATGCTAGCTAATGCTTACTGAGTGCTTAAAATATTTTGTGTATTGTGTGCGCTCCAATCCTCACAGCAATCTTCTGACATAGTCTTTTATGATGATCAATCTTATTTCATGACTAAGGACACAAAGGCAAAGATTCCATTGCTTCCCTAAGATTCCACAGCGGGAACTTAACCCCATGCCCCCGGCTCTAGTTGCCGTGCTCCCACCCACTGCCTGTCAGTCCACACAGAAAGGCAGACATTGGTTCGTTCAATAGATATGTGTGGACTGAGCTCCTGTAATGTGCCGGGCACTTCTCTAGAATGTCCAAGCATACTGACTCATGCTTTTATTGTTATGAAGAGCTGAACAGGTAATAGACCTGTGACTTAAAATCAGTGGTTTTGGAATAATTATTCTTGGTTAGATATCCTATAATACCAATTCTTCTATATCTAACCTTACACAGCATGTTAACTATTTAATTAAATGTATTTTTAAAATTTTCTTTGAGATTTCTTTGACCCATGGATTATTAAGAAATACGTGTTTAATTTCCAAGTGTTTAGAGATTTTCTTGTCTTTCTGTTACTGATTTCTACTTTGAATTTATTATGATGAAAGAATACACTTGGTATAGTTTCAATTCTTTTAAAATTTTTAGTTTGTTTTATGGCCCCAAATATAGTCTGTCTTGTTGAGTGTTCCATGGGTGCTTGAAAAAATATGTGTATTATGCTATTGTTGGGTAGAATGTTCTGTATGTGTCTACTAGACCTGTTGGGTGATTTTGTTGTTCACATCTTATCTCTCCTTCATGATTTTACATCCAGTAGTTCTTTCAGTTGCCAGTAAGGGGACTGAAGTCCTCAACTATGATTGTGGGATTGTCTATTTCTCCTTTCAGCTCTGTCAGTTTTGCTCTATGTGTTTTGAGGCTCAGTTGTTTGGTGCATAACCAGCTCATTATGTCTTCCTGGTGGATTGATCCTTTTATCACTTTATAATGTTCCTCTTTGTCTCTAGTAATTTCCTTTGTTCTAAAATCTACTAAATTTGCTCTGTCTTATATAGCCAATTCTCTTTTTGTAAATATTTGCATGGTATATCCGTCTCCATCCTTTTTCTTTCAGCATCCCTCTGCCATTCATTGAAGAGAGTTTTCTGTGGACAGCCTACAGTTGTGTTATGTGTGTGTTTTTAATCTGCTCTGCCAGTGTCTTCCTTTTAATCGGTATATTTAGACTTGAGGTAATTCTTGATATGTTAGACTTTATGTCTCCCAAGTTAATTATTTGTATAACCAGAGTACATTTTTATTTTAGAGACTGAATTCATAGACCAAATTAAAATAGCTATCAGTGGGTGTTTGACCAAGGGGTCTTTGTTTATTTGTGTGATTTTATGCCCAAAGTAAGAGTTTGATGTCCACTTGAAAAGTTTTCTATGCTAAATTTAGTGCAGCCATGCTCAGTTAACTGCATGGGATTTTGGGGTCTTAGCTGCCTATTTGTCCATGCATTTAGTAGGCCTAGACCATTTTTCTAAGGAAACATTTTTTAAAGTATATATTTTATTCATTATTCTATTACAGTTGTCCCAATTTTTTTCTCCCCTTTATCACCCTCTGCCCTGTACCCCACTCCTTCTTACATTCCACCCCCCGCCCTTTGTTCATGTCCATGGTCATACATATAAGGTCTTTGGCTTCTCCATTTCCTATAGTATTCTTAACCTCCCCTGTCTATTTTGTACTTACTAATTATGCTCCTTATTCCCTGTACCTTTTTACACCATTCCTCCTTCCCGCTCCCCATTGATAACCCTACATGTGATCTTCATTTCTGTGATTTTGTTCGTGTTCTAGTTGTTTGCTTAGCTTTTGTTTTTGTTTTTTAGGTTCAGTTGTTGACAGTTGTGAGTTTGTTGTCATTTTACTGTTCATAGTTCTTGATCTTTTTCTATTTCTCAGAAAAGTCCCTTTAACATTTCATATAATAAGGGTGTGATGATGACAAACTCCCTTAACTTGACCTTATCTGGGAAGCACTTTATCTAGCCTTCCATTCTAAATGATAACTTTGCTAGATAGACCAATCTTGGATATAGGTCCTTGCCTTTCATGACTTCAAATACTTCTTTCCAGTCCCTTATTGCTTGCAAGGTTTCTTTTGAGAAATCAGCTGATAGTCTTATGGGAACTTCTTTGTAGGTAACTGTCTCCTTTTCTCTTGCTGCTTTTAAGATTCTCTCCTTATCTCTAATTTTGGGTACTGTAATTATAATGTGCCTTGGTGTGTGCTTTCTTGGGTCCAACTTCTTTGGGACTTTCTGAGCTTCCTGGACTTCCTGGAAGTCTATTTCCTTTGCCAGATTGGGGAAGTTCTCATTTGTTAGTTTTTCACATAAGTTTTTAATTTCTTGCTCTTCCTCTTCTCCTTCTGGCAGCCCTATGACTCAGATGTTGGAACATTTAAAGTTGTTCTGATGGTTTCTAAGCCTCTCCTCATTTTTTTTGAATTCTTGTTTCTTCATTCTATTCTGGTCGAATGTTTATTTTTCCCTTTCATTCCAAATCATTGATTTGAGGCCCAGTTTCCTTCTCATCACTGTTAGTTCCCTATACATTTTCCTTTATTTCATTTTGGGTATCCTTCATTTGTTCCTTTACTTTGCAATTGAACTCAGTCAATTCTGTGAGCATAATGATTACCAGTGTTTTGAACTTGCATCTGATAGGTTGTCTTCTACCTCTTTGTTGCTTAGTTTTTTTTTTTCTGGAGTTTTTTCTGTTCTTTCATTTGGGCCATATTTCTTTGTGTTGGAGCACCTGTTACCTAGTAAGGGGTGGAGCCTTAGATATTTACCAGGGTGGGGCAACCCTCTTTGCTGTGTTGCAGCATTATCTGTAGGGGAGGGGTCAGAGAGGGAACAATGCAGCTTGCTTGGCACTCGCCCCACTGCCCGTCACTTCCCTCACTTCCCACAAGTGGATTGGGCCCTTTCAGGTGCTGACTTCCACATGGGTAAGTTCGTGTACGTTCTAGGACCCTGTGGGTCTCTCCAATGAACTCTCCTGTGAGACAGGGAGATTCTCCCCCTGTCAAAACCCCCACAGGATTTTACAACCAGAGGTGTTGAGTCTTTAGTTTCCTGCATTGGAACCCTGGGTTTTGTGGTCTGTCTTGCTCCCTAGTTGTTCCTCCTGGCTTATCCGCACCCAAATGTGGGACTGTCCAGTCTACCACGTTGCTGTGCATCCTCTTTGCCCCAGCTGCCCATCTCAGCCCCTCCTACCAGATTGGATGAATGTTTCTTTAACTCCTTGGTTGTCGGATTTCCACACAGTTTGATTTTCTGGCAGTTCTGGTTGTTTTTTTGTGTTTAAATAAGTTGTTATCCTTCTTTTGGTTGTGCAAGGAAGCAAAACATTTCTACCTACGCTTCCATCTTGTCTAGAACTCAAAAAGTTTAGTCTTGATTGGGGAATTGTCCTTGCCCAGCTCCATGTGGAAGTTGGATGGTCTTATGTTCTGGCACATTTCTAATGAGCATGCCATGAGAGGATGCCAATAATGCCTCTAGCACAGAAACTGATAGTGGGTGTTTGTCTCTACTGTCACTGAGTAGTATAGCATATTTACATATTTGCATGTCATTACCAGTTACTTGTGCCCCAGTTATTACTGCTGCATTACAAATCATCCCAGAATTTAGTGACTCAAGATCACCATTGTTATATGCTGATGGCCAGGAATTCAGAAAGGACACAGTGGGGTTGGCTTGTCTCTGTTCCAGCATGTCTGGGGCCTCGTCTGGGAATGTTGGAAGGCTGTGGCTACCTGGACAGCTGGGGTCTAGAATCATCTGAATGCCTGTTCCCTCACAGATCTGCAGCTGGGCTGTGATGACAGGAGGCTCCGGACTGCTAATGGGCGTCCCTGAGCGTGGCCTGTCCCTGGGGTGGCGCTCCTTCACAGCATGGCAGTCTCAGGGTAGCTGCACTTCTCACAGAGCATCCTGGGCTCCCAGAGAGAATGTTCCAGCAAACAGGGTGGAAGCCATATCGCTCAGCTGTCCTCCTATAGGCGAAGCAGTCACAAGCCCACTCAGATTCAACGTTAGGGGATGTAGACCTCTTCCCTTGGTGGGAACATTGTCAAAGAACTTGGGAGGTCATGACTTACTTGAGAAAAACAGTATCTAGGGAGTTACTACCTAAATAGGTTAAATATTACCTATTGTTATAATCCCCTCTGAGTTAAAAGAAAATTCCTTATGTTAAACTATCACGAAAACTGCATGTCTAATAGACCACATTATTTTGATATCCTATGGAAGTTATGCTTTAGTTGTATGTCACTCTTTTGATATGTTACTGAAGTTACTGCAGGAGTTTTGTAGAGGCAGTAGCTCTCTTAATCCTAAGATTGCAATTGTGTTTCTTCTGGCTTATTGTTATTTCGTGGACACAGTGAGTCATTATGTTTAGTGCCTGTGTTACACAGCTGGGAAAACTGAAGCTTTGAGAACTTTGTCCAAAGTCACAGAGCAAGTTTTTGGTTGAATGGAGTGAAAATTCAGGTCGCTCTTCCTCCTGGGTCAGATTGTCTCTCTAAGAACTTTCCTTTGCTTTGTTACGTAAGGGGTTGTGTTACGATTCACCGCCTCACAGGGTTTCAGCATGATTCCAAGGCAGGTTATTCTATTAAGAAGTATGTTCCTGTTGGGCCGAAAAGCCTTGTAGCTCCCAGTAGCCGGTACTAAGTTTGTTTTCTCGTGTGCTTTTCACTCCAAAGGAGAAATGGTCTCTGTGCCCTCCTGTGTGCCGTGTTTTCCCATGGCGGCCAAGTGTAGGTGCGTGTCCGTGTCCAAGTCCCCATTTCTAGGACCCGGAGGAAAATGGAACACAGGATTCATTTTTCCCATTGAAAGCTGAAAAAAAGAGGGGGTTTTCTTCAGAACTTTACAGTGGTTGGAACATATTTTTTACAGTTTAAGATAGTTATATTTTTAGCTATCGCGATTTGCCCCCAAAATAAAAGAAAACCCACAAACCAGTATGCAAACAAAACCAAACGCCTACACAGTGGCACATGGCAATAAGGATGCCGTAACTCCCAATGTGTACGTCTCAATACGTTCACCTTTCTCGCCCAACCCCCAGCCCCACTCCCCTCTGGCAACCATCAGTCTTTTCTCTGTATCTGTGGGTCTGTGTCTGTGTTGTTCATTTTGTTCTTCAGATTCCACCTATACGTGAAATCTTGTGGAATTTGTCTTTGTCTGACTTATTGAAGTGAATTCTCACCACTGACTAATTAGATGAGTTACTCAAATAAAATAAAAGCCTTTAAGTGATGCAAGTTATCATTTTCCCTGATGCGTTCAATGTACTTGATTTTTAAGACTAGGACGTAGGACCCAGAGTCATTCAGTATTTTGTTTCAGGTGGTACAAAGTCAGGGGCCAAGTCAGGGCTAGACCTGAGCCTCTGGCACAGGCGTCGGCCAAGCATCAGAGGCAGCAGGAGCAGCCAGGGGACTGGGAGTGTCCGGCATCAGGAAGGAGGCCATTCTAACTATGTTACTGACTGGGGGTGGGGCTGCAGGTGCAAGGTGGTGCGAGTCGTGCTGACTGGTACAAGGGGCAGTGTAGAGAGTTAAAATGTTGTGGTACCTGATACAGGGCTATGAGGTCAACAATTGGAAAATTCCCGTTGATCTTATACATTAGAAATGGGTTTCACAAGCAACAGCTAAAAAATCCTATTGTGATATTGCTAAAAAATTACCTAGACTCAAATATTATAAATGCTAATTTGTACATCACCAGGCTTTTTTTTTTTTTACCAGAATATCAAGAATCCTGCCATCTCTGGATCCACAGTGATAAGCAAAAAAATAAGTGATGAGGTTCAGCTTCCAGACATATTTAATGTCAGCGCACAGCCCAGCAAGAGGGGGCTCGTCCCTGTGCTGGCCGGTGTGACTGACAGCAGCAGTGCATGACACGGCTGATGGAGCCAAGCAGCGTGACAAAATAGTCCTATAGTGACAGTTGTTATTGCTGACATCACCGAGTCCCTCCCATTACAGGCGTGCATGTCTACGTGTATTAATTTACTTCCTGCATGCATTATTATTAATCCCATGTTTCAAAGTTGAGGAAACCGATGTCAGTGATTCAATCAATCATGTATTATCTTAATCTTCAAAGGCAAATTTTAAGACTGACTTTTCTGGTATACCTCAGAAGTTGATTAGCTTTTTGAAGTATCTATTTTTTTGATGGTTTCTGTCTTCAAAAGTCAGTCTCAGAAAGAAAAAAAGAACAGAAAGGAAAGAAGAGTTGTAAACATTCTTTTGATTGTAAAGTTGACTAACCTTTAAAGAGCTTCACCATCCCACACTCTTAAGTTCAGTCATTTTGCCGTCTCTCTGTGAGTTTATCATTTGTAACCTTGAACAAGTTACTTATTTAACTTCTGGCAAGGCCCCAGTTCACCATCTGTGAAAGGGAACGGGTAGATGGCCTACCGCTTTGGAGACTTTTTAAAATGAAGATGACATTTGTGAACGTGGTTTGAGACACACTCAGGTGACGCAAACACAGGCTGTTTGTCCCCTATTTTAGGGACAGCTGTGCACAGACAACCCAATGGTTAGCCAGAGACAATGGTGGGGACACACATTCCTTGCTCTTTGACCTTGCTCATTGCCGCCGCCTCTATCTTAAATGTTCTGCTTTTCAACCACATCCTGGACACGCCGTCTCCCGGTGTTTTGAGAGGAAGCGCCGCAGCTGTTCGGAAGCTACCCTGATAGTGGCCGTTATGACTTCCCTTCCTCGGATGTTTGTTCTGGAATCCCTGCAGGACCCTGCACCACCTTAGCCCCCACACCGCTGTGATTTAGCCTCTGAAACTCCAGTTAGTCCAGGTGGGCTGTGTACATTTTCGCATTCGGTTTCTTAAAGTAAGGTTATGGAAAGAGGTGGAGCTGCCATTTCTTCCCAAGAAGCTAACAGCCCTCAAGGAATAGGAACTTGGGGTGAAAAGAGATCTGTGTGTCTGGGGTCCTGAGCAGCACCTTGGCTGCTCGGCCAACGCGCATGCCCGGAGAGAGGAAGTGCAGAGGCCCGATTTCCAGCACAGCCATACCCCGGGCCTGTTCATGTCCGGAAGAGCTCCGTTTTTTCCTGAAACTTAAACATCCTCAGAAATCCTTTTCTTCCCACGCATTCTGTTAGTACTTCAGACTTCAGTCTCTTTGTTGTTTATTTCCACTTCGACCCATTTCATGTCCGTTGACCCTGCCTCTCCCCCTCCCTCTCCTGAACCCCACAGTGTTTTCCTTCAGCCACTTTCTTCCCAGCACCTGACTTCCATGCCCTTCGCCCTTGTCCTGCGGGGCCCAGTCCTAGATCAGTGAGCCTCCATTTTTTCTCCCCCTTTCCCCATCCTCCACGCCACTGGGAGGGTCACTGAATGGACGTGCGGATGATGAAGGTGCAAATGCAGCATCTCCAGCCCCACCTCCCACTTGTTCTGTCTTGTAACCCCTTTCCACGTCCTCACCGGCTCTGTCTCCCAATCTCCCCATCACCGTCCCAGCCCCGCATCACTTGCTCAGAGTCCGTGCCGCACCTTAGTCGGCTCACTCCCAGTGTTGCCTTCCCTGTCCTTCACTGAGAAATTACTGACGTTTGTTTGCTCCAGTTCCTTTGGCTCCTTGCCCCAAACCTGCTCTGCTCCTTACCCTTCTCTGTCCATGACCCAGGCCTTCCCCGGGTGGTGGATGCCTCCCACCTCTCCTTTCCTCATTCCATCCTGTAGCCTCGTTATCCATTTCTGTTTGTTCCTTCCTCCCCTTTGGAGTTGTTTCATTTGGAGTTGTTCCTCCCCTCCCCCCAGTCCTTAAAAAGAAGGCACTGTTAGCTCTGTAAGTTCCTCTGGCTACCACTCCACAACATTCATTCCCGTCTTACCCAAGTGCCTCACTTCCCACCCTCCCTTCTGTTCTGTGCAGCAGACATCCATTAGGTTTCCAGAGAAAGGTTTCTGGTTTTCATAGAGCTGACTCTCTAGTGGAAGGAACAGTAATAAATAGATGGGTAAGTAAACACAATTGGATAATGTGCAATGAAAACAGAGTCATGTGAAAGAGGTGACAGAGAGACTGGGGAAGGGCGGGTGCACTTCGGAGAGTGAAACCAGGAAGGCCTCTTTGAGGAGGTGGCATTTGGGTAGAGACCTAAAAGGGGAGAAGGGTCAGTCATGCTGGGACCCTGGGGGGAAAGCATCCCAGGGAGAGGGCAAAGAACAGGCAAAGAAAATGCCCTGAGGCAGGAATAAACTTGTTGAGTCAAGTTCAAAGAAAAGCACTCCTACTTCCTCAACTTTCAGGTCTGGCTTCATCCCTGAAGCCAGATCACTCACCTGAAACCATTATGGATAAAGTCACCAGTGATCTCCTGCTTGCCATCCGGGGGCCCATTTTGTCCTCAGTGTGCTTAACCTTGATGTAGCAGCTGCACTGTGGAGCGCCCCTTCCTCCCCTGCGGCGTGGCCTCCCTGCTGCTCCGTCCTGCCGCTCTCTGCACTCCTCTCATTGCCACCAACCTCTCCGTCTCTTCCGTGGGCCTGCGCACTCTGCACCTGCACGGTTGGGCTACCCAGGCCTGCGTCCTCGGCTCCCTCTTCTCATTCCACAGACTTCCTGTGTGATCTGACCCACACTCACAGCTGCACCTGATGTGCTGGGACACCTACCTCTGTCTGAAAAAGGCCTGTCCGCTGCTCATCAGACCCCCCCCCACCCCCCATGGAGCTCCTCAAGTCAGCACACCCAGAGCTGAACTCAAGTCCCTGTTCTCACCTGCAGCCGGAGTCGCACTGCCTTCTCCTCCCCTCTCCTGCCATCCCAGTCCTAACCTACTTCTCCCCAGCTCTTTCTGCTGCTCATCACCTTTCCGGCCTTGCTGTTTCTTGCTGAATGGTTGTGGTTCTTCCCTTGTTGCTTTCTGGTCTCATTCCCCATCATCCATTCACACACCACACTGCTGTGAGATGGGAACAGTGGAACGGTCTCTCGTCTCATTCCTGTTAAAGACCTAGTGTGCTCCTGAGCTCCAGCACTGTGAGGATGACCCGCCGCACCGGTGGGTGTGCCCAGGCTGACTTGCCAGCCTCATCACCCACTTCTCTTCCACTCCTACCATTTGCATCCCAGCCTTGCTGAAGTTTACCAAACATAACAAGTTGGTTTCTGCTTGTTCTGTTGACTCAGTGTATTTGCTTATGCTGTTATCTTCCGCAGAATGCCCTCTGATTTTGTAGCCGTGGCAAACACGCAGTAGGTCTTCAGTTCTGCTGAAATATCCTTAGCATCAAACTGCCCCCACCCTCCAGCAGGTGGAGATGCCCTCCTTTCTCTTCCCTTACACCATGGGCAGACTCTCACGGGCGCTTCTCCTGTTATTTTTGCCTGTTCTGTTTACCTGCCTGCCTTCTCTAGAATGTGAATTCTGAAAGCATGGTGATTTTTATCATGCTCACCTTTATATCTAATACAGAGCACAGTCCATGGTAAACAACAGGCATAGGGAAGATCGATAAAGATAAAAAAAGCCATGTCAAGTGAATATGAACCATGTGAGGCTGGTGGGTCACCTGGTGAGGAGCCCAGCTCACCGCTGCACAGGAATCAGTTTGCTTCCTACTTACTGTCAGATACTGACCAGTTTCACGGAGTGATAGGTAGGTTGCAGTTTTGTGGGGGAAAACATGGCTGTAGAAAGATGCTAGTACTAGTGGTGCAGTAAGGAGGAGCTCTGAGTAAGTGAGGTTCTTAGAAATTTCTGACTAAGAGCCAGGTGTTGAATTTGTCTGCTTGGATCTGTGACACGAGTACACACCAAATGCAATAAATAGAAACAGGAAAAGCATTTTATGAATTGTTGCAGTGAACATCAGTCTGTGCAACCGCTTCTTATTAAATGAAAGACACGTTTAGTAGAAGTGGAAAACGGTGATAAACTTGAATCAGAATCTGTCCAGAAGCTGCTCTGCACAGACGCCCTGCGATGCCGGAGGGAGCAAGGCGCCCACAGGTATTGGCCCTCTGTGACCCTGCAGATGAGGAAAAGCTTTAAAGTGGTCACTTTTTATTGGTTTTTGTTTGTTTGTTTTAGGGAGAGAGTATTTATGTTATAGTATCTGAGCATCTGGCAGTCTTAGGACCTCTTTGCACAAATGTCAAATGTCAGCTACTTTCTCTAAGAAAATAGAGCTGACTACAGATGGCACTGTGCTTGTTCACCTCGTGTGGCCTGGGACTGAGATAGTCCATCTACGCAGAATTTTCTAGATAACTGAAGCATCATCTTAGAGTAAAACCTCTCTCAAGTATTTCTGCGTTTTGCTTCTTGAACAGAGTCAGAATAATGTGCTGTTCCTCTTGCAGGAACAGAGTAAGTAGGTACGTGATAGTTCAGAGGCAATTTACGTGGGTGGAGTGTTTTCTCTTTATGTTAAATGACTGCAGACATTTAAATTTCTTTTTAGAGTGATGGTCTGCCTCCTTGCCCGCAGCCAGGAGGTGACCTATCACTGTTGACTACTGTCAGCATTTCTGCCCATTATAGATCTTCCGTTCCTGTGTACCCTTCTTTTTCTTCTTAGCGATACTTTTTCATGAAAACACCTCCTTTCGAAATGCACTGCTTTGAATGTGTAATAGACTGTGAATTCAGTTGATGGTTGTTTAGCAACTGTTTCTATTGTTACTAAAGGAAAAGGAGAGCCCTGAGGGTGGATGTGGATTATCTGGGGGTAAGCCAACTAAGACTTCACTACAGACTTGCGATTGTTGATTCGGACTTCCGGTTTTTACGGTCCTGCTTTTCTGCACTCTGAGTTATTCAAGTCACATATGAAAAGTGACCTCTAGGGTGTGAACCCACATGCAGGGGCCTGTTCCCACCAGTCATGAACGCATGTGGTGAACGCAGGCAAACCACAGCTTCTCAGGGCCGTGGTGTGCTCATCTGTAAAGTGGAAAGGCTGGACTACATGCTGTCCTTTCCTGTTCTCCTGGGCCAAAAAGGTAGTTCAGTCAGGAAGAGTGGGAAAGCCCTTAGACTCAAGTGCCTGGACGATTGAGTGATCGCTCGGGGCTGAGACTGGCAGGGAGTCTTCCCAGAGGAGGAGGGTCCGATTGAGGAGGGTGGAAGTGGGAGGGTAGAAGGGGGGTGGACTGGTGGGAGAGTGCAGCTGGAGAAAGTGCAAAGCCTCATCAGGGGAGAGCAGTAATGGTGGTAAAACACACGTAACATACAATTTACCATTTTCATCATTTTTAAGTGTATAGTTTCATGGCATTAAGTACATGTACGTTGTTATATAAGCATCACCAGTGCCATTTCCAGAACTTTTTCATCATGTCAGGCAGGAACTCTGTGCCCTTTAAACACTAATTCCCCATTCCCTGCTCTGCTGCCCCACCCCCGCCCCGCCCAGCCCCTGATAACCACTAATCTACTGTCTGTCTCTATGAGCTGGACTATTCTAAGTACCTCATGTAAGGGGAATCCTGCAATATTTATCCTTTTGTGACCAGTTTATTTCACGTAACTTGTGTTTTCAAGGTTCATCGTGTTGTAATGTGTATCAGAATTTCATTGCTTTAAAAACTAATATTCCATTGTATGCATATCGCATGTCTTGTTTATCCGTGTATCTGTCAATGGAAGTTGGGTTTGTTTCCATCCCTTGGCTGCTGGGAAGTTGCTCCTGTGGACATGTGTGCACAAGTATCTGTTCGAGCCTCTGTTCTCCTTGCTTCTGGGTACTTACCCAGAAGTGGGGTTGCTGGATCCTGTGACGATTCTGTGTTTAACTTTCTGAGGAATCGCCCAACTGTTTTCCATTTTACGTTCCCACCAGCACTGTAGGAGGCTTCCATTTTCTCCTGGAGGAAAGTAGTTGTATGTGCTCAGTATCGACCAGCTTGACTGGAGCCCCGATTTTTACATGAGGCAGGAGCAAGACCTGCAGTTAGGACAGTAGGTGGGGGCCCAATATGGGGAGTCTTTAAAGCTGGCCGTGGTGTTGGTACTTTATTCTCTAGGGTTCGGGAACCGGGTGAGGGCTCCTGAGCTACAGGGAAAGCAGGATGATAGTGGTGCTATAGGAGGGCTAAGGGTCAAAGGGCATGTGCAGGATGTACTGGGGCCTGGGCGTGGAACATGGGTGTGCAGCAGATGGCAGCAGTCCCACCGGGAGACCAAGGTTCCATGTAGGAGGGTGGCAGGGCCAGGGATGAAAGTGGAGACACTTCTGGGCTCAGCAGCACAGCACTGGCCACAGCCTGTGAACGCTCAGGTTCAGTGAGGGCGAGGATGTGAGCGTAAGGAGTGGTACCTCCTTGATCTCATGATTTCTTCTTCATTTTTTCATCCTCACCCGAGGACATGCTTGTTGATTTTAGAGAGAGGAGAAGAAAGGGAGAGAAATATTGATGTGAGAGAGAAACATCAATTGGTTGGCTCTCACACATGCCTTGACTGACGTTCAAACCTGCAACCTAGTCACGTGTCCTGACTGGGAATCGAACCTGCAAGCAATGTTTCTCGGTTTATGAGATGACGCTCTAACCATTGAGCCATACCAGCCAGGGCCTGACCTCATGATTCCTGAGGTCCTACATTGAAGTCAGGGTGCAGAGAGGGGGCATCTGGTTAGCTCCTTATCTGCTGAAGGTGTAAACATTTTCGGCAGGCCATGGAGCTGTCTTTTGGAAACCGGGAGGTGTCCCCACCTAGCTGGCCATTCTAGGGCTCAGCTGCCCAGAGTAGGGTAAGATGAGCATTAGGATGCTTATGCAGGGAGCAGCAACACCAAACTCAAAGTAAGCATGGAGAGAACGAAGGGAAAAGAGGATGGCAGTTAGGGTGTCTAAACCAAAATTTAAGCGAGCTCCCAAATTCTTAGTTGATCTTCAGTTTGCATAGTGCATAAAAATGATGCTATCCTATAAAATATCACAAGGAAGTGTTTATGTGACCAGTTTGCATTGGCCACTGTGCATGCCAGCTTATTGGTTAAAACCATTCCTGCCTCAGAATGTTTCTGTCCCTGTTTCTCTCAGTCCCTTTGTGTTTCCACCAGTAAAGATTTCTAGAAGGCACAAGGGTCCAGTTAGGTGCTGTCCTTGGTGTCACAAGAAGCCTGAGAGTGCTGCATGTGTGCCCATGCAGGAGCGCGTGCCTCTGGGTGTAAGGAGCCGATGGCTGGGTGTGGGTTTTCGTGGACATAGGTTGCAAGAGAGTTTTAAATAACTTATTTAAAATAGGTAGACTAAAGGAATCTAAAATTAGATTTATAAGCCATAATTAATTTGATTAGGCAGAGTATGGGGAAATATGCAATAGTGTTGATGTAATAACTGTTTCAGGACAGAGGATGCAGAAGACAGTGAGAAAGCAGCTGGATCAGTGGCTGTGAGTTGGCCTGGGTGCACTGGCCTCCCTGGACACCGCTAACGCGCCTGCTGCCTGTCACTCCGGGCTGGGTGTGCATGCTCCGCACAGGCAGCCATCTGACGTGGTTCTAAGAATCCTTATTAATAAGACATTTCATTCTCTGGGTTCTTTATAAATAGATGTCCATCTCTTGAGACGGGTTTGTGTATATCTCTACTTGTATTTTCAAATCTGTGGATTTAGATTCAAAAAATTAATGATTCTTATTCTGGTGCTGAGAAAGAAAATGACTTAGTTAAAAAAAAATCCCTGGCCCACGTACGTTTTTATCTGCACGTTAAACTGTCAGCAGCCTTTCCCACGTTTATTGCTGTGTGGAGAGGGTACACTTGCTGACGTGAACAGCAGGAGCTTGACAAGACTCAGCCACCGACCCCGGCAGGCCTGTTGCGTGGCACAGAAGTGCTGTTACCGAAGGCAACTCCTTTCTGACTCAGCCTGATCCTACTTGGGCCCTGGAGTTGGTGGCCTATCCAGCTGTGTAGACATGTTAGCGGTGTGGGAAGAGCCTGATTCCTTAACAAGTACTAGTTGCCTGAGAGAATTAACAGCCTTTGAAGAAAACCAGTTCATATTTTCACAGAGATCCTCTGAGCTTCCGAAGAAATGAACCTCTTCCTTTGTCCCATGAATGGCCCCGGCAGGGGCTCTGAATTCTGTTTCAACATGAGTGCAGCAAACTTCTCTCAGCTTCCCTGACTTCCCTGTCACCCAAGGAAGTGACAAAGGCTTCAGAAGAGGACTCAGTCCTTGTAACTCTGCGTCAGGCCCTCCGGTCACCTGTGCTCAACTGTCACTGCCAGGGGATTGCACACTTTGTGTTTCCAGACAGGTGTGGGACAGCTGTGAGAAATGGCACTATAAAAATCCCGAAGTCCTCTGTGTCACACCTGAAGGGGATCCAAACTCAAAAGGATCAAAGTGGCCGTAAAACAGGTTGTAGTTTGAAAGGCTCTTATCAGGCAAAGGACAGAGGTGAGGACTGGGTAGTTTGGGAAGGAAACCTGTAGTTCTCACCAAAGAAAAGAGGAGGGAGAGTGAGGAAGAAAAGAGAAGCGGTTTGGGAGAGGCCCTGAGAACTGTAATGACCCTGGCTGACAGTTCCCTGGAAAGGTGCTTTTCAAAGCACCTGCAAAAGTAGCCACTCAAAGACTAGGGTGCACTTTCTAGCTATTGCAGGCATGAAAGAGAAAACATGACAAACCAAAGATAACAGATGAGAAAGCTTATCTGATGATTTGTTGAATTTTACCTTTATTTATTTTTTTACTATAGGAAAAACGCCCACAGTACCGATGACTGGCAAGGCAATGGAGCATAGGTGCCAGGGGTTGGGCGCCCATTAGATAGGGAAGTTCTGCTGGGCCTGGCCTTTGGGAGGCTCACCCTGGGAGCTGAGCCGAGATTCTGGGTCATATCTTCAGCCTGAGAAGGGAGACTGTGTGGGGTTTCAGTAACAGTGACACGGGGCAGAACACAGTTTGGCTTGGGCGGGGGGGTCGTTGGTCCATAAACAGACTTCCATTGGAGCACTGAGCTCGGCTGCTTCCCAGAGGCAGGAAGGACAACCTGAAATTAAGATGTGTGCCTGTCATGGTGCTGGGTATTTTAAGTGTTCTCTGTTTTAATGCTTCCAGAAGCTTCCAGAGGGCCCTATGACCCATAGGATGGACCCTGAGCCACTCCAAGTTACCTTGAATAGATCACTATGGTCCGTTCATCTGAAATGGCTATAATTTGTAAGAAATAATATTAGTGCAGTAATTGAATTAAATAAATATGATCATTTATCCAATCTTATTGCAGAAAATGCAGATAGTGGCAGAAAAGAAAAAAAAAACACACAACCCCACTCGACAACATAGCCAGTCTTATTCTGACATATTTCCTTACAGGCCTCTCTTTAATGCTGCTAAATATAGTTCCATACCCAACATTACAAACTTCCCCCATGTTTTTATGAAGTCTTCATAACTTTGATTTTAAATTAATGGTATTTTGATGTCTTTGGAGATTTTTTAAAGTGGGAGCATTTTGAGTTTTTTAAGTAATTATTGGATGTAGAGATTTTATTTTTTTTAATTTGTTTTTTTAAAGTCATTTTGTGCTAGATCTCAGCGATAAGAAATTTTTCCTGTGTTTCTGCTAACAGGGATCTACCGCACGGAAAGGGATAAAGGTACTTTGTATGAGCTCACGTTCAAAGGGGACCACAAGCACGAATTCAGACGACTGGTCTTGTTTCGACCGTTTGGCCCTATCATGAAAGTAAAAAAAGAAAAACTCAACATGGCCAACACACTTATCAACGTGATCGTGCCCCTGGCAAGGAGGGTGGACAAGTTCCGACAGTTCATGCAGAATTTCAGGTTGGTTTGTTTGCACCTGTTTATCTTCTTCCACGTGGTGCGCGTTAAATGCTGATATCATTTCCCGTCATCTCCCTCATTTCCCCTGACAAGCACAAAGGCTTCTTTCTCTTCTTGTTCACTTCTGTTTTCTTCATGTCAGTGTTATCATTTGTGTTTGCCTTTCCCTAAAGCAATTATAAAAGCTTCCAGATAAGCAGATTTACCTTCAGGAGGGGAAAGTAGGAAGCACTGGGTTTTCATCGGGATCTGCAAAGATGGCCTCCTGCCTGCTGTGTTCAGTTCTAACCTGACTGTGGCCCCAGGTTTGGGGCAGCAGGGCCCATGCTATTCCATCAGCAGAGTGGGCCCTCGCCCAGACTCTCAAAGGCGAGCGCCTCGTGGCTGTGGACTTGTACTAGAGGCCGCGCTTGCCCTGCCTTAGGCTGGCTCTGTTTGCTGCCCCGCTCTAGCAGTGGCTGGAGTGGAGTGAATCAGAATCTATTTTTTATTCTAACCTATGTCTCTCCAGAGATTAAATTTAGAATTATGCCTAGAAGTTTCCAGGCACTCATTTCTGTAGCTACTCAAGAAGACTAAGTGGGGCTTTATTTTCAGATGCAAGAGAGCAGTGTTCACATGTGCATCTCTAAGGTCTTGCGCAATGTTGGATTTTATAAGCTGGAGTGACTAACATTCACTTACTGGTCCAGGTTAATCAGCTAACTTACTCAGCCAGCTTGTTTTAAAGATAGGAAGTCCTATGTGTCTGATTATAAATCTTGGAAGATCAAATTCATTTTTCATCTTTTATCATTAAATTCACATTATTAAAAGCCAGTAATGCTGAGTATAAGGGTATGGTTCATACTTGCTAAAATTCTGGATAATGAATGCACTCTTTTTGTAATTTTTACATTTGAAGAGTAACTCTTTTCTAATTAAATTTTAAGGTCAGAATCCAGTAGTCTTAGAAGAGACCTTTGGAGATCATTTGGTCCAACCCTCCCTTAGTGCAGAACCCGTTGATAGCATGCTGACGGGCAGTTTTTCTATGCAATCCGTGTGTGTCCCAGGTAACTACCTGCTTCACAAGGCACGCTGCCTCTGCATTGACCAGCTCCAGGTAGAAAGCTCACGTTTATTGGAACCTGAAGTCCGCCTCCCTGTAATTTCACCCAGTGGGCCCCGGTGCTAGCCTCTGAAGAAATAACTGAAGAAATCCATTTCCTCTTAAACATCATAGCCTTGCAAATACTCAGAGAAAGCTATCATAACTCTCTTTGTCTTTTCTGTGATATTATATGGTCTCGGGGGGATGATCTTTCCACCTGTTCCCAGTTTGTAGAACACCCCTGTGGCCATCATCACTTGACCATTGGCTGTGTTCTTCCAGCTCCAGTACTGAAGTGTCTCTAGCTTTGGCCTCTCTCAGCCTTTCCGTGGTGTTTCTATGTTCTGTCTCTGTGTTCTCTTTGGAATGGCAGAGCACTGCTGGTTGATTAAGCATCACGTCCTTAGAAGGACTGAACCTGTGGCTCACACTAGTGGTAAGTCAAATCATTACTCCCAGCAGCTGATGTGCCCATTTCGAGGACCAGTTCCTTCAGCTGGGAAGCTGCCCAGAGCTGACCGGATTAAGGGCCCTGAGACGTGCTTCAGCACATAGGCCAGCCAGTCTTTGAGTGTGCCGGCCTTAGTAAGGTGGTGCTTGTGCTAAAGGAATGTCTGCTCAGGGGAGGGCCAAGTCCTCTGGGTAGGACTCCGGGGCTTGAAATAGCAAGACATCCATGACTGGCATGTATATGTAAGATACATACTGCCCTAGTGTCACGAGGATTGCAAGTAATTAACAATGGAAATAAACCTAGGGAAATATTGTTGAAAAAAGTAAAAGTAAGTGGCTCACAAGTCACCGATATTGAGATGGCAAAGTGAAATGTACTTCTAGTTAACGTTTTAAAAACAAACACACATCCCAGGGACTGTTTCTTCACTGTCACCTTGAGATGCCCCCTGCTCCGGGGAGGCCTGTGTGTGTGCCGGACACTTCACCCAACGTAGGGCCGAGAAGACGGCTTGGAGATGCAGTGCCTGCCTTCACGGAGGTCAGTCTACTCACACGAAGCTGGAAGCGACAGCGGAGATAGCCACAGGGGACAGTGGGGCTCAAGAAGGGCTTCCCAGGGCAGGGGACACTTGAGTAGAAACCTGAGTGGGGAGTTTGCTCTGTGGTCCAGGCGTTTCTGAGGGTATTGAGGCTTCTGAAAAAATGAGATGAGAGATGGTACTCAAACCTGAGGCTGTTTAATTCTATGTCAGTAAAGGTAGCACTTCAGATTAGCCATCAGAGAATGGATTGTTCAGGGCATGGCTTTAGCACTGCTAAGTAGACACAGAAAAAAATTAATTCTTACTTCACACCAAAACCCAAAGTAAACTCTGGTCAATTAAATGTTCAAATGCAATTAATATGACCATGAAAAGTATTGGGAGAAAATATAAGGGGCTATTTATTAAATATTTGATGTTGTCTTTATGAAGTCCCTTCCATCCCAAGACTGGAAATTACTAACTGCTAGGCACTGAAGATGGAATGATGGGTAATTTATTTTCTTCTTTTGGATTCTCTCTCTTTTATAAATGTTTATATAGTTACTGTGTGTTTTGTTTAAAAATTCAATGACAGGATTTTTTGGCTTTTATAATTTAAACATGACTTTTTAGTTTTTAAAAGTGATACATGGCTATTATAAGGTGTTTAAGCAAAGAGAACACAACAAGGGTTAAGTTCTTTAAAAATTCACTCCTGACCCTGCCTCCCAAAATTAATCATTTTAAATAATAATTTGAATACTGTTCTAGGTACCTTTCTTTGTATATTTGCAGATATAAAAACTGGCTAGGGATACTTTAATACAACATGAGATATACTATGTATTCTACTTTCAGTTAAAGAATTGAATTTTACCTTACTTAAATTTATAGAGGAGAATCTGAAGTATAACAGGACAAATTGCTGATCTTTAAGAAAATGTTTCTCAACTATAAGAAATATTGCTTCCTAAGAGATACCTCTAAAGTTAAAATAGTGATTTTGTAAGACAGAAAGTTGGAATTATTATGTATGTTTTTACCATACATTTTAGTTTTAGACTGGATTAATTGGAAAGTTACAATAAGAAGAGGGAATTAGCACAGTTTTGCTTTCTCCCTCTCCTATGTCCTGTTTTCTAATTTTTCATTTGTACCTTGTCAGGGTTTGCAAACATTGCAGTCTGTATTATAACCACGATTCCTACACTTAAGTGGATTTAGTGTATTTGTTATCAGCCCTCTGACAATAGTTTCTTCATTTCTGAGGACTTGGTTGGCTATATTTCATGGTCAACAAATTTTTTCAAGAAGAATCATAAGTTCCTTTTTTTAAGATTTATTTATTTATTTATTTATCTATTTATTTTTAGAGAGAGGGAAATGGAAGGAGAAAGAGAGGTAGAGAAACATCAATGTGTGGTTGCCTATTGCATGCCCCCTACTGGGGACCTCGCCTGCAACCCAGGCATGTGCTCTGACTGGGAATTGAACTGGCGACACTTTGGTTCGCAATGCTGGCACTCAATCCTCTGAGCCACACCAGCGAGGGCTGAATCATAAGTTCTTGAGAATAGAAGGTCTACTTATTACCTTGATAGTTTAAGTATAACTTGGCTGGACTTAAAATTCTTGGGGGACACTTCCTTTCCCCAGGAGTCTGTAGACATTCTTCTGGCACCTACTGGTACCACGGAGAAGTGCTCGGACAGCTTTAGTTTGTCTCTCCTGAAAGGGACTTACGCTTGCCTTCATGCCCAAAGAATTCCTTCTTTTGTCTCGAATTGTGTAGTAATAACTTAATCAGGATATATCTCATTTCAGTGCCTATGGTTCAGTCTCAGATTTTCCTGTAATTCAGTTACCATTTTTTTGCGTCATGGATATTTTCATTTTAGGGAACTATTTTTGCTGTTCTAATTTTGAGTACTTCTCCTGTTTTTGTTGTTGTTGTTGTTGTTGTTGTTGGATGCTCTGCTTCGTAAACACAATTGTATATTCTCAGGTCTTCTCAATTTTTTTAGCTTCTCTCTATTTTTAATGCCTTTGTTTTTTATCTGCTTTCACATAAGCCTTTCTTTTATGTGAGGAATTTGATTTTCAGATATAGCCATTCTGTACCCCAGTATTTTAAATTATTACTTCTGTTTGTTTTGTTTATCAATATATTTTCTAAGCATAGAGTGTGCCTGTGAGGCATAATCTGTTGTTTTTGTCATTTTTTCTTTGAACATTTTTAAAAAAGATTTTATTTATATATTTGTAGAGAAAAGGAAGGGAGGGAGAAAGAGAGGGAGAGAAACATCAGTGTGTGGTTGCCTCTCAAGTATTCTGTATTGGTGATCTGGCCCACAACCCAGGCATGCGCCCTGACTAGGAATCGAACTGGTGACCTTTTGGTTCGCAGACCTGTGCTCAATCCACTGAGCAACACCAGCCAGGGCCTCTTTGAACATTTTAAATTTTATTTTATTTTTTATTATACAGATAGGGGAAGGGAGGGAGAGGAGAGAGAGAGAAACATCGATGTGAGAGAGAAATATTGATAAGTTGTCTCTCGTGTGTACCCTGACTGGGAACCGAACCTGCAACTCAGGCACGTGCCCTGACCAGGAATCGAACCAGTGACCTTCTGGTTTGCTGGATGATGCCCAATCAACTGAGCTACTCCAGCTGGTGCTCTTCTTTGAACTTTTTAAAATTGAATTCACATTTTATTAAGAAACCGTGAACCATTTGTAAGACATTTTGTTCTATTTGAGTTGTATTTTCTTTCAGACTAGGTTTTTCATTGGGTTTTTGAACACTATTGCATTCTTAATTCTCTTTCTCTTTCTTCCTTTAATTTGGTTGTTATTCTTGAAACATGGTAGCTGTGATGTTTGTCTTCATCCCTCTTCTTATGGCACACAGAGGCCACCCAGACCGTTTGCTCTGACTTAGGGGTGGATTCCTCGTGGCTGCCTCTGTGTCTGGACTGAGAACTGTTTGCGTCCCACTCCTAGCTGTATTCGGAGGACAGGGTATTCACTGCTCTGTTTACTTCATTTGTAGTTTGAGAACAAGGAGAGGGGAGCAGGCACTGGCTGAAGCTTTGTGCAGCCTCTGTTGGAGGTTCCCGATTCCTGTGGCTCTTCCGAGTCCCAGGATGGACCTGTGAGCGGCACCGGCTCACTCTGCTTAATAGCGGAGGGATCTTTTCCCTGAGGGGTGGCTTATTCGGCTCTTAAAAGGGGTCCTCAGGTAAGGGCTGACGTCTCTGAGACGTCAGAGAGAATCAGCCCCATCTGCTTCCTTCTCATCTCATTTACTGTTGTCTTTAGCAGCTCTTTCGAAAACTCCCACAAGTCAAAAAGAGGAGAAATGGTAAGGTTTTGGCTCCCTTAGAGGTTCGCGTGTGTCAAGGGGAGACATGTCTAAGATGCTTCATCTGGCTGTTAGCATCTCTCATCCCTTCTCCTCTTCCTGCTCTCAGGACAGATCTTGACTCAATGTGATGGTCTTTTGTCCTTTGGTTCTGCCAAGTCTACTACCTCTTTTGCAGGGGTCACTTCACACAGCATAATTAGGATAGTTCTTTCTTCCCTCTCAACTTTCCGTGTGATGTGGAGAGACCAAATGTCCACTGTGGCTCTTCCTGTGCCGAGACGCTGCAGTGGGAGCTGGGGCTCCTGTCTCTCCCCAGACCAGCCGTTCCCCCGGGGCTGCCTTCTCCCAGCCCTGCTTCTCTGGCTCCTCTGGGAGCCGCATGCAGCTGAAACAGAATCTTCCGTTTCTCTTCTTGGCCTCCTTTTTGTGATGTTTAAGGCAGAAAAGTATGTCCCTTTATTTGGTCATTTATTGGTAGCAAGATTTTTGTTCTTTTCCACATTTTGATATATGGTTTGCAATGATCACTTTTTGAAATTAATTTATTGAAAGCATTATATTTTCAAAGGTAAATACCCTTTGTAGACCACCCTAGTTTCCCTGAAGTTATTCCATCCTGCCTTGTATGATAGCGCTTCAACTGTCCATGTCTTCCAATACACCGTGAAGTCTCTGAGACAGGGAGGGTGACCAGTTGTCCTGTTTGCGCGGGACTGAGGAGTTTCCAGGGATGTGGATTTTAGTGCTAAAACCTGGAGAGTCCCAGGCAAACTGGATGGTTGGCTCCCCAACAGGGACCATACATTCTTATTCTTTTAAAATTTGATGCTAGACTAGAGTAATGCTTTGCACAAGAAAATTAGCTTGAGGGATCCAGGCAGGCTGTGTCCAGGTACAAATAATCAGAGCAAACCACAGACGGCAGCATGTACATGGTAACCCACATACACATTCTTTCTCATTCACATCGTTGGGCTGAAGTCTAGGGAGAACTCTTTGGAAAAATACAAACATGACAAGACCATTCAGACAGAGAGTGATGTTTCCGTAGTACTACGCTCAATTTCTCATTGAGTATTTGTTTATTGCTTTACAGACAGTTTCAGTCATGCATAATATGGAAAATTTCTCAAGGGCAGAAATGTCTTATTTTTTAAGCTCCCCTGGTAGAGTATTTGGCACATGGTGTGTTGTTTGTTTGGTTATTGTTTGTTGAAGGAAGGAAGGAAGAAATGAAACCCTGGAGTGGACCTCTGAGCAAATTCTGCTTTGCTTTTGGGGAGGCCTCAGCTGGTGAATGCAGAGTCAAGGTCCAATGTATCTGTTTTATTGCTTGAAAACAGGAAGTGCTTTGAATGGATTTTAAAATGCCAGCAAAGATGTTCCCAGAAAAAAAAAAACGAGAATACTTTTTTATTCAGGCTCAGTGGGTAACACCTCTAATGATTCTGGGGTGGATTTTTTGTAATTGCACACACCATTCAAAGCAGTTTTTCTGGAGCTTGGTGCTGTGTATGTTCTTTTCTTCTACCTGGCAAGTGTGCAAAAGGGATCGTTTATGCACAGAGAATTTTATTGTCCGCAGGTGACCATTCAGTCTGCAGGGACTGGGGCTCTGAGGGAGCTCTCAGTTTGAAGCACATTGTCACATCCTGGGCATTTGTTATTGGTCCCTTGTCTGCTTTTAAGAGCTCTGCCATCAGTCTGAATTTCAGAGGCAGCCCTTACCTTTCTTCAGCAGGAAATAAACAGAACTCTCAGAACCAAGCCTGTGAGCAGGGGGAGCCCTGCATGCCCTCTGCCCACAGTCAATATAATCTCCCCTCATATTTCTTCCACCCGGACTCTCTCTGTCCTCCCCTCTGCCTTTTTAAACCCTTTCTACCTTTCAAGGCCCCCGCCCACCGAATTTCCTGTGCTTTCTGAGTTCTCTTTAGTTTTTACCAGTGCCATGAGGTGTCCTTATTTTCTTTGAGCTCGTATTATTTCTTCTATAAGTTTTTTGAGGTCAGGAACTAAATCATCTGTTTCTTTGGACTTCTCCCAGCCATCCTGGCTAGACAATCACTCCTTTTTTTATTTCATTGTAAAGTGCCTTAAATAAACTGGCCTCTGCAATTAGAGCTCAGGGCTTTCTGGAAAGCTACGGTGTGGATCGTTGTTTGGGGGCTAAGGAAAGTAGGCAACATAGTGACAAAAGCAATAAAATGGACGTGCAAAATATCAAAGTATCAAAAAATGTCATCTCACCAGTAGAATCTTTCCATGAACATGCTTCCAGAAATCACCTATTAAAATTATGCACACACATACATGCATATTTATACATAGGCCCACATACATAAACACATGTTTACTACATGTATATTTACACATATACACTCACACACATGTCTGCATATACATGTACACACATAGTACGCACAGAGCAGCGGATCGTTCCACGCTAGCTGGGGGTTACCGGTGAGAGCACAGGACATGGCTAATTAACGTCCGCTTTGCTGGGGAAAGCAGGTGTAGACCAATCCAGAGCCAGAGACCTGGCCCTGAGAGGGCTGTTGGGACCCTGCCGCATGAAGTGCCAGGAGCCTGGGACAATCACAATCACAGAGAGGAGACATGGGGGTGTATAGTGAAGGTACCCCCCTGGGGAGGATGACAGACAGCACCTGTGCTTCTGCTTTATCATGCCTTCGGACAGCCACCCCCCGGGTGTCACCAAAGATTTCTACACTCTTACAAGAAAGAATGTTTCTTTAGCTTCACGCATCCAGTCTTTAAGAGGGCTTGGCACACAAGAGAAACGTCACAGACAAGGATTCTAGTCTTCCCCTCTCTGGACTTTAGCTTGCTCATCTGGAAAGTAGAGTGTATGTGTTCTTTATGTCCTAGACTTCTAATGGCAGAGAAGGCAGGGTCAGTGCCCATCTCACGACCCTGGATGGTCCCGATGGGCATGGCCTACGGCAGATTGGACGTGTGGCCTCTGGGTTTTCATTTACTAGGTTCACCCATTTAAATTTCATTGTTTCTTGGTGAGATAAATACAAATACAGGTAATTGTGTTAGCCAGCCAGAAATGCCCCATCTCGGCCCTCCTGACAAGTCACTCAGTTGACTTCAAACTCCTGTGCACTTTACCAAACAGGTATTGATTGGGCCTTTCCCATCGTTGGGAAAACAGGTCCAGACACACATGTGTTCTGTTTTCTAGGGAGACGTGCATCCAGCAGGATGGGAGAATTCATCTCACGGTTGTTTACTTTGGGAAAGAAGACATGAACGAGGTCAAGGGAATACTTGAAAACACCTCCAAGTAAGTACGATGTGGAGCCGTGACCCGGCGTCATGGCACCTGAGCTCAGACACATCCCCAGCTGAAACTCCTGCTTCAGTTTGTTTTTTTTTTTCCCTTAACACTGTGGGTCAGCTATGAGACTGGCTTGCTGCTGACCGTGTGTAGGGAGAATTCTGCTCTCTCGTTCCCCGGGAGACCGCCTGCCTGACACAGGTCCTCACTGTGCACGGTGTCGATAGTGACTTTGAGATAAACTTCCCTGAGCGCCAGGGTAGGGAACAGGCTCCTCTGGGCTTCCGCAACACTGCATGTCTTCACTCTCAGCGCTGCAGAGGTGCGGCCTCGATGCCAGAGCAGGAGTTCGGACGGGCACAGCTGTGCGGTGGCTCCGTCTCAGCCACAGCTTGTAAGGCTGAGAGTGAGATCCACTCAGCAGACGGCCTGCCCCTCTGACTTTCATTTGCTATGCATTTTGAGATATCGGGGGATGTCAGAAGTGATGGCAGGATCCTTAATTAAATCTACCCAGTTGAACAGAAATTACTTCACCAAAAGGTTAGACTTAGAGTTGTATGTTTATACCCCATTGATGAGTTGTATGGGGAAAACAATGCATCCACAGCCAGCAGAGATGGATGTTTCCCTGCCACAACAAACATACAAGCATTTATTTAATAAATATCTATGGCATTTTCTACTAGTGAGGAAGCTGGGACAGCTCTGCCACAATCCCCTGGGGTTTGCCAAGGAGGTTTGCAGAATTTTGGTTGAATCATCGAGGTTGGGGGTGTGGGGGCAGTAGCCCCTCCATAAGGGAAGCTTGGAGGGCCGTCACTAGTCCTTAGTGGCAGAGAGAGTCCGGGGAGGTACATATGGTCTAGGTATAAACAGGGCTTCTGTTGAATTTCTGGTAAATAGTAGTAAGGTGATAGTCAAAGGATAAGATTCCAAGGTTGAACACACTTTTGGTATTTATTTTCATGCTTTGTTACTAATTTTGTATCATTGGGCATAAGATCAGAATGCTAATTATAATCATCCAAAGATTCTGAGGCACTCCACTAGCAAAATTTTGTCCACTTCTTTTGGTGGAGAAGTTTCTATTGGAGTACAGGCACGCTCATCGGTTTGCACGTTACTTACGGTGCTTTGTGGCACTCCTGCAGAGTTCAGGGGTGGGGACAGAGACTGTGAGACTCGCAGCCTAAACTCTCTACCTGTCCTTCACAGAGAAAGTTTGCTCACCTCTGTTTTAAATCAGTTAGCACTTGAGTTTAAAACTAGTAACAGCTTAAAGCGATGGCCTCTGTTGAAGGGAAATCAAAGAGTAAAATAGGGGAATATCCTAAATGTAAGTGAAATAGAAACCTCTCAACTGCGATGCATTGCAGTATCCTTTTCATCTCTGCTTAGGAATGAGGAGCATGAGCTGTTAGAACTCACGTCCTCTGCATAGTGGAGAGTTTCTGTCATCTCTGGAAGTGTCCATCCCTGGGCACCGATCCTTTTAAGGTTTCCCAGGTGATTCTAACATGCAGCCAGAATGGAAAGCCGTTGCCTGAGAAAGTGGCGGTCCACCCCAGGGGCTGCTTGTGAGAGGCCTTGACGGCCGCCAGCTGCCCCTTCTGAGGTTTTTTGAGTAGCTAGCTATCCAGGTGTCACTAATGTGCAGCCAGGATCGAGAAGCTCAGTCCCATTGGGTCTGGTGCCTTCCCACGACATTAAAGGACCAGACGTTTGCTGATAGATACATACAGCCAAATTTACACTGGTGGATGAGTAGCCAGTTTAGTCATGACTAGAGTGCTTAAGGGCTCATTACCGAGGCATGCTTTACCATATCCATTACCCAGCAAGCTGACTTCTCAATCAGAGGTTGGGTTATAAGCAAAGAATGAATAGAATCTGAACAAGAAGTTATATCACTTGAGGATAGGGATCATTTACTTAAAACTTCGTGGAGATAACTTTGTGCCAGAGAGCAGTGCTTTAAAGAGGCACTATAGGAACGCTGGCCTAAAATTTATTGGAACCCCATCTTTTGCATTGGTGTCCTCTTAACTGTAAACTAGTGACATTTGCAGGGTTGATGTCCCTGCTGCCTTGGGACATGTCCTGCCCCCTCCATTGTGTTGCTTTGATCGAGCCACCTCTCCTAGGAATGTTTCGCTCTCTGCAGCCAGCCTGAGTCAAATTCCCATGGCCCGGGCCTGGCACCCAAACTGGCTCTTACCTCTCACTCTATCCTGATGACTCACGGTGCCCAGCCACACTGGGGGCATAGCTGGCCTCCCTTGTCTTCGCTCCCACTATTCTCTCCCACTCGATGTTTTCTCCACCCTCCTTTCTACTTACTCAAACCCCCCACCCTTCCATCTCCACCTGGGGCCACGCCTCTGGAGCTCTTTCTGACCTCCAGTCCGCCACGTTCTGAACTATAGTCCCTTTAAGCACCTGTTACATTTGGCACTTGGCATATGATTTGGTGTTTACATTTCTTCCTATTGCCCTAACTGGGTGACAAGCTGCTTAATCAGTGGTGCCATATCACATGCTTCTTTGTAACTCCAGCACTTAGTGGAGTGCTTTCTTCGGAAATTGTTCAGTGTTTATCGAGAGAGAGATAATACCAGCTTACAGTAAATTTGTACACGTGGTAATCTGAGTGAAAAGTTATATAAGGAGCTTCATTTAATCATTTTATCATTCTTTTAAGATGGTATAACTCCTGTTCAAATGCATCTTATCTTTGAATAATAATCGTCATTATTTGTGTAGGTGATCTTATTTAATATTCACAGCAACCTTACAAGATAGGGGTTGTTACTGGCCCCATTTCATAGATAAAAATAACTGAGCCTTAGCAAGGTTGTTACTCAGGCTGCTGTCTCTGACACGTGGGAGGGCCAGGTCCTCAGCCTCGTGTGTGAATTTACCAGGACTCCCAGTCTTAAAATCGCACCCAATTTTTACTCCAATGTACTCCATCCTAAAACCCTTAATTGTTAATTGTTAGTTGACAGTAATAAGATTTGAAATCAGGCTAAATGAAATTTCTTTCATTTGGATATCAGTATCATGATTAAACTGTTCTAAATCCAGCTAAATGTATATATTTTAAGAATATCTCTTAAAAATCCCACTTGATGACTACGTGTGATGTTTCACTCACTTGGTTCGTGCTCCCTCAGTTGAGCTTTGCTTCTCGGTTGATTACAGTGTTTTGCAAACTGTAGTTTGTGATTCATTAGAGGATTGTGAAATAGATTCAGGGAGTTCTGTTTAGTGTTTTTAAAAATTGAGCTACAGTGGATAAAATATATCAGAATGCATCACAAGTATGTAAGGATAAATATTGTTTCATGAATTTTTAATTTCTGTGTGTGTGTTCTGTGTCATAATATATAACATTCCTTTGTAAGGGCTTTGGTCAAAATATGTAAAAGCCATTGCTACAGAAAACAGTACATATCAGTTTGCAAAGCTGATTCTTATTCCACAGAGTTTTCCCCATGAAGCTTCAGTTAATTTCAGGTTAAAGCCTCGCTCAGTGGTTCTCAAATATAAATGTGCTTTGTATAACCTGGGACACTTTTGAAAATGCACATTCCTGGGATCCAGCACTCAGAATGAGTTCCACATGTTGATGTGGGTGGCCCATGGCTCGCACCCTGAGAAATGCTGGCTGAGGTGGACATTTGCTTGGAGCTGTGTGCAGTAAGTCCTCACTTAATGCTGTCAAGAGGTTCTGTGACTTTAAGTGAAACAGTGTACAGTGAAACCACTTTTACCATAGGCTAATCGATTCAAACAAGAGTTAAGTTCCCACAGCATTTCATCAACCTTATAACAAAACGACATTGATCATAACATTATCTGGGGACCTGCTGTATTAGGAAATTATGTTAAAAAAATTGTAACTGGTGGATGAGTTGGCATGAACTGACATTTACTACATTGCGAGTTCACCTTTGCTCAGTCATAAGGTTACAAAAGCGTCTTTCAGAGGACTCGTCTCTGAGACTGACGCACTAGAAATGAGACACTGCCCTGCCATTGCAGTTATGTGACATCAGAAAGGGTGTGTGTGTGTGTGTGTGTGTGTGTGTGTGTGTCTGTGGTACATGCCTTGCCATGGGTGGGTCAGCATGTCACGCCGCTTGAAGGTATTGTTTGACATGTACCCTCAGGAAGATTTATCAGGACACTCCAGAAGAAAATTTGGGGGGACGATTTTATTCTGTTTGGTTTTGATTTGTTTCTGAAATTTGACAGAATTGTTCCTTCATTTAATCTTTTCTTAAATGAGGAACATTTAGGTAATCTCACCTGCTAAAATAAGAAAAGCAACACAGTGAACCCCTCCCCTGCAGACGAGGCGTCTCGTACCCTCAGAAACTCCTCACACGTGACAGCAGCACGCAGGCCTGTGGCCGCCTCCCCCAGAGCTGGCCGGAGACGACACTCGGCACGATTCTGCCTGGCGTTCCAGCTCTGGACAGAGACATGCCTGTGTTTTCAGGCATTCTCAGTTCTCTGGGGGATTTTAACGTGGCATATAGATTACAGTTTTGTGGCAATGTTCAGTAGCCTGACTGTGATCATTATAAGGTCATAAAGGAGAGTGTCAGGGTTCTTGAGAGATACTCGTCTTTGAGGGTAAAGCTGCCCTGACCTCTGCAGCCAAGTCTCAGATGGTTCAGAGGAAGGAAGAACAGGTGGCCGACATTAGCACCCGGTGAATCTAGCCAGGTGAAGGGTGTGTGGGTGCTTGCACTATTCTGAAATTTCTGAAGATTCAACATTTTTCATATAAATATATTGGGAAAGTATATTATGAAAACAATGAAATGATATGAAGGTCATGCAATGGAATACAATGCAACGGTTAGAAGAAAGAAACGTGATGTCAGTGAAATGGTGAAATAAAGGTCTATGCAAACACTCTCCTCCTTAAAAGTAATGAGAAATTACAATGGTTAGAATCAGTTTTCTAAGAACTCTGGCAATTAAACAAAGCTTGCAACAATCTGTAAAGCATTTATCCTAGGAAAATTAAAAACTTGTTCAATTTTGGTGTGAACAGGGAGCTTCTTAGAGCTCTAACTTGCCCTGTTCTCCCACCCCCTTCAGCTCTTCAGTAGCCTTGGAATCCAACAGCCCTCAAGCACAGCAAGAGCCACAGCCTGGTGGCCACTAGGGGCCAGAATGGGGCTAAAGCTCCTTTCGAGCATTATTCCCAAGAACTCTCATTAGTAGACCTCCCTGGGGTCCCTTGAAGACTCCACTTACAAGGTTGTCCTTATTCCACTTGGCTCAGAGCTCTCCAGTGGAAAGAGCCTTTTCTCTAGGGGGGAATTTGTAAAAAAAAAAAAAAAAAATTACAGAAAGCCTGTAACTTTGTGGCTGCCTGCAGTGGTAGGTAAGAGTTGGGACAAACAACAGACTAATCAAAAAGCTTAAAAGGTGAAGCTGGGGAGTGAGCTCTTCACAGGGCCTTGAAATGCTCCAGTGTATTTCCGGGGACCTGGAAGGGCAGACACAGGTCTGGGGCTGTGCTCATACTTAGGAAAGACCTGAGCAAGCCCTGACGTTTCCTCTCTGGATGACCTTGGGGCTCTGTGCAGGAAGGGAGGAAGACTAAAGTTAAGTTATCAGCTGCCTGGCGGAGTGTTTGTGGCATACCCCAACATGCACACAAAGTCCCTCTGCAAAGACGTAAAGACTTAGTGGTTCCAGGCATTAAAGGAAATCTCTTTCTAATCATTACTTTAATACTAAGTGGTCATACATAATAGAATTATTTATGAAAGTCACGAAATAAGCAAAAAACTACAACAACAAACCCTGGGGAGATTCTGATTTCTGGGGTTGCCACATGACATTATTTAAAATGTTCAATTTTAAAAAATTATGAGGTATATACAGAAACAAAACATATGATTCACACACAGGAAAAAAACTGACCACTAGAAATTGTCTCTGAGGAAACCCAGGTTTTAGAACAACTAGACAAAGACTTTAAATCACTGTATTAAAAATGTTCAAAGAATTAAAAGAGACCATATTTAAAGAACTATTTAAAGAACGTGTTTAAAGCAAATTTTGAGAACCACATCTCACCAAATAGAACCATGTCTCACCAAATAAAGAGTTAGAGGTTATTTTTTTAAAGCCAAATAGAAATTCTGTAGTTGAGAAGTAAAATACTAAAATAAAAAATGTAATTGATTGGGAGGGTACTTATTTCAGGTTTGAATAGGAAGGAAAAAGAATCAAGGAACTTTAAAATAGGTCCACGACATGATCCAGTTTGAGAAACAAAAATAAAAAAGAAACCAATGAAGAAAATGAACAAACCTTAGAGACTGGTAGTATATCGTCAAGAATGCCAGCAAAGACATAATGGGACTCCCAGAGAGAGGAGAGAGAGGCAGAGAAAGGGGCAGAAAAAATATTTAAGAGGAATGGCCCCAAACTCCTCGAATTTAACAAAAAACATTATACATCCAAGAAACTCAACAAACTCCAAAGAGGAAAACTCAAATCCATTCCAGGTATATCTGATCAAATGGCTGAAAGACAAAGAGAGAATGTCACAAACAGCAAGAGTGAAGTAACTCATCTGGTCCAAAGGATCCTTAATAAGACCAGCAGCTGACTTCTTCTCAGAAACAGTGGAGTCCAAGAGTGATGGTATAGTCAAAGTGCTGAGAGACAACTCAACCAAGAAATCAGCATGTATATGATCTCACCTTTAACAGGATCCTAAACAACAAAACAAACAAGCAAAATATAACCCAAGACACTGAAATAGAGGACAGGCTGACAGTGACCAGAGGGGAGGGGGAGGGAATTTCGGGGAAAAGGGGAAGGGTTTGCAGGAACAAGTAGAAAGGACACATGGACATAAACTAATTGGGGGTGGAAATGAGAGGGGGTGGGGAGGGATGGGAGGGTGGGCTGGGATGGGAGTAAAGAACAGAAAACTGTACTTGAACAATGATTAAAATAAAATTTAAACAAATAAAAAAGAAAAAAATCTGCGTGCAGCAAAACCATCCATCAGATGTAAGGGAGAAATGAGACCTCCTCAGAGAAATAAGGACTGAGAGACTTCACCACTAGGAAACATGCTGTGAAAAGGAGACCTGAGTCCGAAAGGAAGGGTCACTAAACACCAACTAAAATCCACGTGAAGAAATAAGGACTGGAAGTGAAAGTAACTACATGGGGGAATATAAAATACAGTATTTTTTTCTACATGATTTAAAAGGTAACTGCATAAAGCAATAAATATTGCTTAAATACTGTATCGATACACACATGTATAAAGATATCACTTTATTTTGTTATTTTTATTTTTTAATCTTTACCTGAAACTGTGTTTATTGCTTTTGGAGAGAGACAGACAGACAGACACTGATGTGAGAAAAACATCAGTTGGTTGCCTCCTGTACATGCCCAAACTGGAGATTGAACCCACAACCTAGGTATGCGCCCTGACTGGGGATTGAACACGCAACCTTTTGGTGTATGGGATGACACTCCAACCAACTGAGCCACCCGGCTAAGGCTATAAAGATATTATTTTAATAAAATAACAAATAGAATGAAATAGTAATTAAAAAAACTACCCACAAAGAAAAGCCCAGCTAAAATCACTCCACTGCTGATGTCTACCAGTCATTAAAGATGAATTAATGCCAATGCTTCACAAACATTCAAAGTACAGAAGAGGGAACACTTCCCATCTCGCTCTGTGAAACTGATATAACATTGTATGTCAGCTGTAATGAAAAACCAAATGAAAAAAGACATAACAAGGAAAAAACTACAGGCCAGTATCTCTTACAAGTATTAGATGCAAAAATCTTCAACAAAACACTAGCAGACTGAATCCAGCCACAAAGAAAAAGGATCATATACCATGGTCAAGTGAGATTTATCTAGGAATTCAAGACTGACTCAACAAAAATCAATCAGCATAATACACAAAACCAAAACCACATGGCCATCTTTATACACACAGAAAAAGCATTTTAAAAATATGGATTTACCCTATTCTGCGTATTTCATAAAAATGAAATCACATCATATATGACCTTTGGCATCTGGCTTCCTCTCTTAGCACGATGTTTTTGAGGTTCATCCACATTGTAGCATCTATCAGCACTTCACTCCTTTTTATTCTGTTGTTCTTGATGTCATGGTAAGTGGGTTGCTTTCTTAATTTCTCTTTCAGATAGCTCATTGTGTGTAGAAACACGACTGATTTTCGTGTTATTTTTTTATCCTGCAGTTTTTCTAAATTTGCTGATTATTTCTAGCAGTTTTCATGGACTCTTTAGGATTTCCAATATATAGGATCACATCATCTGCAAACAAAGACAATTTTACATCTCCCTTTTCTATTTGAATACCTTTTGTTCGTTTTTATTGCCTGGCTGCTCCAGCTAGGACATTTTAGGACTGTGCTGAATGGGAGTGGTGAGAGTGGGCACCCTTGTCTTTGTCCTGATTTTAGAGGGAAGGCTTTTAACTTTTCACACTGAGAGTTATGTTAGCTGTGGACTCATCATACCTGGCCTGATTCCTTCTGTACCTAATATTTTGAGAGTTTTTGTCATGAAAGATGTTGCATTTTTCAGATGCTTTATCTGCACCTATTAAAATGATCACATGACTTCATTCTTCATTCTGTTAACGTGGTATATGATAGTTGTTAATTTGCAGATGTTGAGTTATCCGTGCCTCTCAGTGGTGAATCCCAGTTGATCATTGTGTGTGATCCTTTTAATGTGCTCTTGAATTCAGTTTGCTGTCTTTTGTTGAGGATGTTTGCATCTGTATTCACCAGGGATATTGGCCTGTAATTTTCTTTTCTTGTAATTTCCTTGTCTGGCTTTGGTATCATAATAAGGCTGGCCTTGTCAAATGAGTTTGGAAGTCATCTTTCTTCAATATTTTGTAAGAGTTTGTGTAGAAGGATTGGAATTAATTTATCTTTAAAAGTTTGGTGGGATTCACCAGTGAAACCAGCGATCCTGGGCTTTTATTTGTTAGGAGGTTTTTGATTACTGATTTAATCTGCCTGCTATCACATTAATATGTTTGGATTTCTCTATTACTTCATGATTCAGTCTTAGTAACTTGTCTGTTTCATGAATTTATTCACTTTTTTATAAGTTATGTAACTTATTACCATATAATTATACATAGTAGTCCTCTTATGATACTTTGTGTTTCTGTGTTACCAGTTGTGATATCTCCTCTTTTCTTTATAATTATATTAATTTGAGTTCTCATTTTCTTATTTAGATAGTCTAGCTAATGGTTGGTCAGTGGTTTATGTTTTCAAAAGAAATTTGTTAAAACAGTTGTATAAGCAGGCTTATATAAGCTCACAGTCTAGAAAATTCTAAATTGATTGTTTAAAGTGCCTACTGTTAACTCTTTACTGTATTCAAATGTCTTCAGTAAGTAGAACTTATAAATGAGTTCAATATTTAGGGCTGTTAGATTTAAAATTATAAATTACACATTGAGTATAATACTGGTTTCTATGTAAATGTTAAGTGCTTTTTTAAAATGAAGGGCTATTGTGGGAAGTCCCACATTAACACAATTTCCTTGCAATGATGGGAAGAAGTCTGTGTTAGAATAAATCATATTAGACAGCAAGATCTTTTATCATTTTCAATCCAGCAGTTCTGGGAAATGCAAGTCAGTTAGAGAAATTAAATCTCTAGTAGACACTGTGCTTTCCCAGGTCATTATAACCTCTGCCAGAATGGTTATATATGACTGGGAGGAGTCCCCATACACCAGACTTACTCCATAAAAGAGAGGAATTGAAAGAGAAGCTCAAGAGTTCATCAGCCAATAATACAAGTCAAGAAGAAAAGAAGAGATAATTATGAGTAATCATGTGGCCTTTGAAACTGCAGACTCTGATTTATAATAGGAAATCACAGCGTATAGAAAGCAGTGCTCTCGTCCTACCATAAAAAAGTGCCCATGCCTTATGAGACATGCCACGAAATATTACATTTCTTTGTATGGGTGAATTGCATTTTTCAAACCAGATTGCATCTTTTTTCCTCAGCTCTCCTTTTTTCTGTTATCGATGTATTTGTCTTCATATTAAAAGCCTGGGTTTGTGCCTGCCCTTTGGAATCTGTTGGCCACGACTCTCTCTGGCGTGGGAGGTGGACTACGTGCCGGGGTTTCTCCAGAGCCCACCTGAGGGAGCAGTCCCTGTCCTCCAAGGTCGGAAGCCAGCTAGGTCGTCCTGTGCATGTCTGCCCAAGCAAAGGCAGAAGAAGGCAGGGGGCGCAGGAGGACAGAGGCAGGACGGGGCAAGGAGCCCAGAGAGGGGCTTCAGTTTGCAGCAGGCGTGAGGGGCAGTGACTCCTGACGTGGACCCTGAAGATGAAGTGGGACTCTCCCTGGAACGGATGGAGAGAGCACAGTCCGTGGAGGGACCCCTGAGTAGAGACAGGAGGTCCCAGCCATGTGCATGCCATCAGTAGCCATCTCCTGGCTGCCCGCTGTGGGGGCAGGGGGACAGACAGGGGACAACACAGGGTCCCCATCCGTGCACCTCTGTGGTCTGTGTCTTGGTGTTACAGCCTGTAGCCATGCTGTACAGGCTTGAAGCCCACCGTGGCCAGACCGGGCTGGGGCACATCAGTGTTCTGCATTGAAATGTGTCCTTGCTTTTGAAAGGCTTGGCTGCCTCTTAATACACTGTTTCAAACACCGTTGAGCAGGGGTGCTCCGGCCTAGTGAGCGAGTCCCTTGGCCAGCGAGCAGTGTTTCTGAGTGAGGCTGTGGGACGCATTGAGGGAAGGGGCCCAGCTGTCTTGCAGAATCTAGTTGCCCCGTTGCGTCCTGTGTTGGGGAGCTGGAGCTGGTGCCGACGAGTTTGAGGTGAGCAGAGGGGGTGGAGGGGCCCCACTTCCAGGTGCAGGTGTTTGATGGCGTATTAGTCTGTCTGTCTGGGAAAGAGGGGAAGTGAAGTCCTTCTTCCTATTCTTTTTCTGGTGTTCCCAGCCCCGCCCTCTTGCTTTGTAGAGAGCACTTGTTAATGATCCGAGGCCCTTCCTGATGGCGAGAGAGGAGAGGGAGGGCCTCCCCCAGCTAGTGGCTGATCAACCCCAGAAGTGCTGGGGTTGAGTGGTCAGGAGGAAGGTTAGTGCCATTGCCCATCTGCAGAGGGGCTCCTAGCTCAGCACGGCAGTCTGGCAGCCACACTCAAGCCACAGGTGGGTGACAACTTCAGGTTAGCCCTGGGCCTCCTGCAGTGCCCTGGACTGGCTGGTGGGGCTTCCCAGGCTGGTAATGACTGTCCCCAGCCACCCCGCCCTCGCCTCTGCGTGCACTGATGCCCGGGCCCTGGTTAGGCCTCCAGCACAGAGCTGTCACATACGGGTGCTGCCAGGCCAGCAGTATGACACATGGCTCCTGCTGGCCAGCTCTGCTCAGGGTGGGTGAGGGAGTCAGGCAGTGCTGGGCTGGGTGGGGTCTGTGTGGGTGAGGGGAAGGTGCTGGTGCCACATATGCACTGGTCTCGGGGCTCACAGGCATCTGTGTGGGCAGCGGTTGGACGGAGCTGGGTGCCGCAGACATGCCGGAGATGGGGTGTAAAATGCAGGTGTAGATTGGGTATTGCCACAGACACAATGTGGATTGCCTCATCCTTATAGGGAGGTTGGAGGGTCCCCCAGCATCCATTTTCCTGAACTCTCTTTCCCTAAAGGCAACACGTTGAAGCATAGAGGTAGATGTTTTAAGACTTTTTCAAAAGTTCTTCCCAGTGAAGCTCTCCTCAAACGCTGGAACAATGTCCTCCCCACCCCTTACCCCCTGTGCCTTTGACTGCCAGGCAAGCCTCCTGCTGCAGCAGAGCAGAGCAGAGCAGCTCAAGCCAGGGTCTGGAGAGTTTGGGGACAGAACAAACCAGATCAACATATGTATTGGATAAGCATATATATACACGCCAAACGACCCCTTTACTGTCTCTCTAGCACGCACTCCAAGGTTGACTGCCTCCAGGTTGTTATATCTTTGATACTGTTACCTCGGTTTCTGATGCCTCACATTCTTATTTATGTATTCAACATGACTTTTGTAAATATATTTTTAAAGATTTTATGTATGTATTTTTAGAGAGGGGGGAAGAGAGGGAGAAAGAGAGGGTGAGAAACGTCAATGTGTGGCTGCCTCTCATGCACCCCCAGCTGGGGACCTGGCCCACAACTGAGGCCTATACCCTGACTGGGAATCGAACCGGTGACCCTTTGGTTCACAGCAGCCACACCAGCCAGGGTGACTTTTGTAAATATTTGGTCTATGTATAAAAATGGGCTGTAGACTGTTCAGAGAGGGAAATTGGCAGTTCCTTTAACGAGGAGTATTAGGAAGCTGTGTTCTTCTTCCCTTGGCAAAGATTGCTTGCTGTTGTTTGGCTATGAAGCATTTCTGTATTTGAGCTCTCAAGTGGTAGCCTCTGGAAGACCTCTTGCAGGAGGACCCTGAGCTATGAGTCAGACGCAGCCTGAGTGAGGATGCCACACTGCTGCCCTGTGCGTGGGCATGCCAGTCCCCCCTGCTCTGCAGAGCAGCTGCGGCTCTCCCTGCGGTCTGGGGTGGGGGGGTCTCAAAGACCATGAACCCTGAGACAAGCAAAGAAAGAGACCTGCTCCTGGCTGTGAGAGAAAGACAGTCACAGGATGGTGGCTGAGAACTATGAGACCTGGTCAGAGACTCCCTCAGATGAACAGACAAGCATCCAGGTAAAACGTTTCATAAAACGGAACAAAGAGGGCAGGGAGAAGGGAGTTCAGCCCGCCTTTCAGGAGCTGGGCTACAGAAACCTCTAGGGAGACAAGGAGTACCGCACCTGACCTGTTCTGGAGACAGGGAGGTAGCTGTCCATTACCGGGGCCAGACCAAGGCCTGAAGGGGCCGTGGGGCAGCACCTCGGGGCTGCTCACAGAAAATGTGAACGCGGGCCCCCAGCCAGAGGAAGAGTGAAGGTCAAGTCCTGAAAGAGGAGGAAAATATCTAAATGTGGAGCCGTGCTGGACAGGGTGCAGAATGCAGAAGAATAGAATTTGAGAGTGCAAAGGGGCCTTCGGGCTCGGTAACCATCAGATTTTACAGTGAGGAGACTGGGGCCAGTGAAATGAAGGGGCTCGCCCCCAGTCGAGTAGAGGCAGAGCCAGGACTGGAGTCACTCCTCTACTCACACGTTCATTCACAAACATCTGCATAGCACCCTCCAGCCGGGGCGCGGTTCTAGGCCCTGGGTCCCGGTTTCCTGACTCATCCACTAGGGCCCTTCCCACTGCCAGGCCTCCCGCCTCCTCAGTCTAAGTCTGAAAAGCCCGGCTGGCCTCAGACGCAGACAGGATTGGCCCACAGATCCCCGAGATAAAACACCAAGCTCACTCCCAGATCTGAAGGATGGTAAGTCAGGGAAGGGATAGCAGAACTTGTTCCGCTGATTGAATCACCAGATACAAGCACAGTGTAGCGTTCGGAAAGTTTATGACTCTTTATTCGTGTTGAACTTTACCAAAGATAGTTCTTTGGAATACACAAATAACCGTAAAAAAAGGAAATTGGGTTCTGTGCTCATTTTGACTACATCAAGATTAGAGAGACGTTGGGGGAGGGGGACAGACCAGGTAGTGGGGTGGGAGGGCTCAGAGTACGACGAGAAGGGTGATGGCAGCAGGAAAGGGCAGGGCTAAACGTGGTTCTCTGGTTCTGCCTGGGAGAAGGCAATCCCTGTCCCACTAGGCACTGAATGAATTCCTGAAACTTGTGCTCAGGACATTTCAGAAGGCACTGCTGCTCCTGGGAAAGAACAGCCACATGGAACCTCAGGGCTTCCTGCCGGCCACAGGCCTGGGAACCTTGTCTGTGCCAATGAGGGCAGCTTACCCTGTGCTTTACAGGCTTGGCGGTGCTTATCTGACTAATAAGTTTGTGAGACAATTAGGGAAGGTGTTATTATTCCTGTTTTGCAGATGAGACAATTGAGGTTCCGGGGGATTAATGGGCTTGCCTAGATCTCAGAGTTAATCTGCGGGGGAGCCGAGTCCGAGGCAGGCCTAGGCTTCCGAACCCAAGTCTGGCGTTCTCCTTGCTGTGCTTGCTCTGCCGCTTCACCTGGGTGCAGGGAAGGGATCAGGTGTCAGTCTGTTTAGGGAGAGGCATGAATCAGGACCCTGGAGCCTGGATCCTGGAGCTGCACAGAGATGAGAAGAGGCTAGGCGGGGCCATTCCAGCGGGATTTCATTGCCCCAGCCCAGTGGATTCACTGGGGTGACTCAGAGGCGTGGAGACTTTCCTGGGTTTTGGTGACCTGGTCTTCACTGGTTCAAGTTTCCTCCATCACAAAAAACATATATATTAATCATGACAGTGCAGTTTTCAGTTGGGGAAAATCCCTGAGAAACAAGACACAAGTTGGTATTGAAACTTCACTAGACGTTTGCTCTTGGAACCCTCAATGCCAGTGAGTCCCCGATGAGTGAGGAGCATTTTGTGACCACCTGGTTGTCTCTGTGCCCTCAGGGTCACACAAGACACGTGGCCAAGTGTGGATGGGCCACGCTCACGCATTTCCCAGGGGATTCCGTTGGCCTGGGAAGTGTGGGCCCACGGTGACCCTGTTGTCTTTCTGTTTAGAGCTGCCAACTTCAGGAACTTCACCTTCATCCAGCTGAACGGAGAGTTTTCCCGGGGAAAGGGACTTGACATTGGAGCCCGCTTCTGGAAGGGTAGCAATGTCCTTCTCTTTTTCTGTGACGTTGACATCTACTTCACCTCTGAATTCCTCAATACCTGTCGGCTGAACACACAGCCAGGTAAGGGTCTGGGGAGTCGGCTCCTCCTCTGCCTCAGGGTGGCGCTTAGCCCTCTCACACTCACGCCATCCTCTTCACAGTTCACTTTGCATCCTGCTTCTGAGTCAGCTTCCCCCCCCACCCCCCCAGTGACAAAAGAAAGGAAAATCCTCTCGTTTGATTTCTCCTCTGGTGTCACAGCATGGGCCTGTCAGCCACCATAGCTTTGGGACTCTTTGTCCCAAGTTCATATTTCTAACCTCTTTTCCACTTCCACCTGCGAGGTTGGCTTTGGTGGGCGTCCACAGGAGAAAGTGGGCTGGGGAGGACGTGACCTGGAGAAACGCCCTGAAACCACAGGGAAAGGAGTAGCCATGGGCAGTTACGAAGGGAGGAAGCGCTCTGAGCAGAAGTGCCCCACAAGGTGAAAGTTTCATGGAGTCTGACTCATAGACAAGACTGATACTCAGCTGGTCACTACTGGAATGGGCACGTCGGTGGTTAAAATCTGGAAACTCTGCATGTAAACTGGTGAAGAGTAACTGCCCTGAGCTCCCTAATTCTACTTTTGCTGCCCAAAGTCACTGCAGCCTCTGGCAGCCCCTCAGACTGCCCCACGAGCCAGCAACGAAAGGGTTCATGCCTGGCAGGGCAGAGGGCATCGGGACTGACTTCCACACCCACTCTCATTGGTTGATGCCACCAACTGTCAGTATTTTGAATACCACTCTTGGGATGAGAGGCCAGAACTGTTTGAGAGTCTGTGCGTCTGGTCCACGTGGTGCAGAACTTCTGAGGCCTGTTTTGGACTTGAGTGGAGGGGAAGGAAGAGTGAATGCACATATCCAGGGTGTTTCAGAGCGCTGAATATACATGAACAAACCTAATAGTTTGATCTGTTGCTTTCAGTGAATGTTTTTTTTTCTGGTTTGCAGGGAGGAAAGTATTTTATCCCGTCCTTTTCAGTCAGTACAATCCCGGCATCATATACGGCCATCACGATGCGGTCCCACCCTTAGAACAGCAGCTGGTGAGTACTAGCGCCGCGGGTGCCTTTGTGTGGCTCTGTGTCTTGTCTTTCATTTCCAGGGGCACCTGACCATGGCAGAGGTAAGTGGGAATCTGTGGACTGATTCGTGTATTAATTTTTAAGATTGGCGGACGTTCTGTCCTTTGCTCCCGGCACCTTGTTGATTGAAGGTGCTTGCAGTATTTAAAAGTGGAAAATAAATAGGAACAGCACCTTACAGAAAGGTAATTTCACACCTTCCTAGTTTCCTTTGATGGTTTTTGGAAACTAGTATTATTGCATTATGGATGCATCACATTTTCTCTTTATTATTACCGAATCCTGCAAGGTAAGAAAGGTGAGATTCGTGTCCCATGTGACAGAGGGGAGCCGGAAGCCAGGAAGGGGTGGCTCACTGCAGCACACAGTGAGCGAGTCGGCGGGGGAGCAGGGACTAGATCCCGCGCCCTCCCATCATGCTATCATTCCTATGCATCGCAGTGCCCAGGCGGGGCAGGGAGAGGGGACATTGGCATCACCAGTGTCACTTGCGAGGTGGCTGCTCTGCTAGGACCTTAGCTGCATAGGTGATGGATAGTGGAGTGGGACCACATAGCCACCGAGGAGCTCTGTAAGCTGCGCCGCTTCCGCTGGTGGTGGCGTCAGTCCCTTTGGCAGAGAAGCAGGACAGACAACACGGAGAAGAGACACGCTGGAAGAGTCTCTGCCCCACACACAGCCGTGCCCCTCTGAGAGTCAAGTTCCTGTTGTTGTTCCCCAGGTTGGGCTGTGGTTTTTTCCTGCCAAGAGCTCCGCTGTGCTCCTCTGAAGCTGTGTGCGAGCTCAGGCTGCCTCTCGGGAGCATCTGGCTTGGGGGCTTCTGCTCTTCGACGTTGCCTTGCTTTGTCTCCTGCTGAGGCAAAGCCACGTTTCTTCCTATAGGGTACCTCCTTGGCTGCGGAAAGGAAATCTGCCATCTGAAAATGAAAAGTGATGGGAGGGACCAGTCTCGCATGCGTGTTTGCAATGGGAGAGTAAACTGCTTTTCACTGAAAATATGTCTTATGAGATTCTTTAGTAAGGTGGACTCTGTGTTTAAGCTTCCACAAGTAGCGGAATCTGTTTTCTCCAGCCATTTCCTGTGCCCCGCTGCAGTTAACCTGTGGCAGCTGATGTCACAACCTGTTGTAGAAAGTTTCAGCGTGGGCTCTTTCTGGTTGGACGAGGCTCATGTCCCAGTGTGGTCCCGCATTGTCCCACACTTGGGACCCAAGCCATGCAGAACAGTAATAATACAGTTTTCCCTTCCCCCAGTGAAATTCTAACACCAGAGGTATGCTGAATGTCTGTTTATGTACTTTATGTACATATATGTACTTCATACATAAACACAGGAAGAGGTTTTCATTCCCCCCAAAACCAATTTTTATCCACCCTCATTGAGACAGAAAAAACTTCTTATTTCCATTCTGGAAGAGTTCTAAGCTTCTAATAGGGTTTGGGGGGAAATGGGATACAGGATTTATTTTCTTTAAACCAATCAGAATAAAAGTTCCTTTGATTTTAGATAAAGTGCCGTGTTACGTTTGACATCAGGTGTGATTAAGGTTTTAACTTTAAACTCCTAAAGACCTTACTTGCTTGCAAAGACTCTTTTTCATTTCCCCAGTGAAAAGCTGTATTTCGTCATTACGGTTCCTGCAGGGCAGCAGGACCAAGGGGAGCCAGAGTCAGGGCGCTGTGAAGCCAGAGTCTCGGGTCCTCGCGTTGGTGGTCAGGCCAGAACCAGGACTCAGACTGCTGTGCCCACAGCCGGAACCTGAGTCGTCCTGCAGCCTTTCAGATTTACTTCTAAATGCACCTTCGACCTTCCCCAGACCACATAGGTCTGATCTTTTGGGGTTCAACATTGATGACTATTCAGTCCCAAGGAACACAGCAGCTATCTGTGAGTTGCAGGGGTCTCCATCCGAAAAAGAGAAGTATTGATTATGGTCATTACCGGATGAGCCGTTTCTGGAGCACTTGCTGGCTAGAGAGCTGGGCCAGGTGCCGGCCAAGGAGTCAGAAATCTGGGGGAGTTTTGTGTACTCAGAGTGGTTGTTTGGGCACTTCCACTACCCTCTTCTTTTTTATTGACTTGCCCGAGATCGCACAGCCAGCTAGTAGCAGAGCTCAGGCCAAAACTAGGATTTCCTTACTCTAGTGCAGTGGAAATAGATTTGCTTAAGATCTAAAGGAGGGCTTAAATGTAAAGGAAATGACCTGACAAAATTCCAAGGGAGACATAAAACTACAGAAATTAATACACTGGAACTAGAATGTGTAGGAGCCAAGAAGACATAAAATAAAGGTACTAATTAGAGAGGGATAACTCAGGAAGGACTTCCTACTAAGGGTTCATTTTGGCTCCGTCTAGAACGATGTGATGCACATGCTGTATTTACACGGTCTCGACATTACGTCCTGGAATGCTTCAGTACCAAAGGTGGAGGGATAACATAGACCCTGCATATCGCTGTAACAAAAGTTTCTTATTAATGCAAATGAAAGACTTTTTTTTTCCCAGCAGCCCTGCAGATATGACCTCATAGTCAATGTGCTAGTTATTACCTCTCCTGACTGTTGCCACTGTCATTTGATAATATTTTGTCTGCAGACAAAAGCAAGAAACCAAACTTAGGACTTCTGTGTGTGTTCAGACTACTTGTTTCTGTACTTTTGAGTACAGACCAGTAGTAATACATAGTAAGTGAAATCATGGGATTTTATACTAATGTTTCATTGGAAATGCAGGAAGAGTTTACACCTGAAATGAAACTTGCTGATGCTTCAATGTAGAAACAGCTCTCTGAGAAAGAATGACTGTAATTTCAACAATTACTAACATTCACTTTTCTGGTTCAAGCCTTGTCAGTGCTGGCTGGGGCCACGGCGGCAGCCTCTCACCGCTTCTGTCTCCACACCCCTTCCCTCTTCCACACCCCTTCCCTCTTCCACACCAGTCTTTCCTTCACCCGCTGCCAGAGCTGTTTCCAAAATGCAGATAATTCCAGTAAAAAATCTGGCATGGCATAAAGCCAGTGGTGTGCTGGGAATGTTTAACAACCTGCTCTCTGACAGGGGTGGCAAGCCCTCACTCACAGCGTCCGCCTCTTCCCGTGGTGTCAGTGCCCCCACTGAGGCCTGTTTCAGGCCACCGATGCCATGTCCCTCCACACAGAGCTGGCAAGAAATTTGCGGCATCTTGGCTGGCACTGCAACCCTGATTCCTTGTTGGGATCAACTCTCTACTGGAAACTGACTCCAAAGCCCATCCCAGAGAAGGTGTTCACAAACCCCAGCGCCCGGCTCAGGGTCCGGGCTCAATAGACTCGGCCGGGTGTGCGCCCTGCCCAGTGTCCCCTGGTCTCCTTCTGCCACAGGGCCGTCTCCACACCACTGCTGCTCACGGTGCCCAGCATCTCTGTCTGCCGTGCATCCACCCAGCATTCACCTCCGGTGACTCTGTGTCACTCTGTTCAGTGCACGGAGGGTGTGTCGGCCTTTGTCCTCACCCTCCTTCTGATTAGACCCTGACCTCTCTGCTTGCCTCCGAGAAGTATTTGCCACTAAATTGCATTTCAGTTTAAATCCACAAGAATTGCTGCCCGGGCAGAGTCTGTTTTTCTTCATTTGGGAAGCAGACACTGAGTACCACGAGCAACAGTAATAGATGCAGCCTCTGCAGGCTTTCATAAGCCAGTGCTGAGCCTGCGTTACCTCACGTGGCACTCAGTAAGGCGAAGGGAGTTATCGTGCTCATTTCCAGATGAGAAACGTGAAGCTTGAGGCAGAAGTCTCCTGCCCAGACCGCTGAGTGGCATGACCGGGAACGCATGGGCCACCGTGTGACAGAGACAGGCGAGGGTGCCGAGTGGACTTACCTTGTGGCCTCAGAGTGCTTCCAGGAGAGCATGGAGTCTGGCCTTCGGTTACAGACCCCCAGAACAGGGGGAACCCGGACCATTCCCTGTCCAGCACCATACGCTCCAGAAGACACTTCTTTTTGTGAAGATGACTTGTCGAAAATGTGGTTTAGCACAAGTCTTGGAGGAGATGGCACTTGAGTCCATTCTTACACCAGTTCTTTGAAAGCTGTGGCTCCAGAATACTTTATTTCCCAAGAAACAGAAACCATCATGGCACCGTGCCTTACCCATGGGGCGCATGCCCATCACACCTAGCCCCTAGAATCTGGCACAGTGTGCTCACGAAGGCCCCCAGGTCTCGATGATGAGGAAGGGATAGTGTGGGGTCAGGGGCACCCGACCCAGCCACAGAAGACCCTGAAGCTCAAGGTGTCTGCTGCTCACGGGTGGGGCTGGGCCCAGTGCTCGATGAAGGGGCAGGACCTGTGTTCAGGAATTACTAGGAATGTCAGGGTGGCAACATCAGAGCACTGAATGGGGCCTGAAGCCTTCTCAGCACGGGGCCTGGGGGCCGTACGGGCTGCACACACACCCAGGGAGCTTCTGGCGAACATGAGGCTGCTCAGGCCCAATTCGGTTCTTGGGAGACTCTCTTTGATTTAGGGGAACTACTTTGCCTGACTGTGCGTTACTTATTTTATTTTAGGGCCCAGACTGCTTCACGGGCAGTGGTCCAAGTCAGCACCGTGAACCTGACAGGCGCTGCTGGCTCCCAGCTCCCACCCCCTGTGGCTGCAGGGTGGTCGCTTCCCATGTCTTTGGGGAGAGATGCTGATTCGTGCTTGTTTTGGTCCTAACAGAAAATAATTGCCCCCGTCACATAAATCACCCCCAGAGCTGCGGGTCTGGGAGAGCAGGCTCAACAACTGTCCTTTTGGTGTATTCATGACCTGCAGTGCTCTGCCAAGGTCAAGGTGGGGAGAGGAAGGAGTGCCTCAGAGAGTTCAGAGGAGGCCAGCCCTGGAAAGACATTTTAAAAAATGAGGATAATACTTGAAAACAGATCAGGAAATTCAGGTTGGAAGAAGGAGATGTTTCTATTTTATTTTTTAAAAAACTTTTATTTATTTTTAGAGAGAAGGGAAGGGAGGGAGAAAGACAAGGAGAGAAACATCGAAGTGCGAAACATTGATCAGTTAGTTGCCTCTCTTATGCACCCCAATTGGGGGTCAAACCCACAACCCAGACATGTGCCCTGACCAGGAGTTGGACCAGAGACCTTTTGCTTTGCAGGATGACGCCGAACCAACTGAGCCACACCAGTCAGGGCGCCATGTTTCTCTTTTAAAGTCGAATCTTTATGTTAGGATTTCTTTCTCCAGACATCATTGGTGTGTCTCTTTTCAGTGCTGGTCCAGAACAGTGGAGCTCCTTATGCTTGGGGCAAAAGTTCTACAAAGTTAAGCCCTCTGCTTAGACCCCAAGAAGGTGGAAATGTCTTTGTCTGTGTCCAGAGCCACCCAGTTCTGAGCATTTTCCCACTGGAATTCCTGGGCCTTCGCTGAACCACTCACTCCCTGACAAGATTCCTGGCGTGAACCACGTCTGCTCCCACTGGCCTGATGTTGTCTCTGCCCTAGGACTGCCCCTCATTCATTCACTGGAGCAGTACAGCAGATCCTTAAATAACGTCGTTTTGTTCAATGTTGTTTCTGTATAACGTTGATGAGATGCCGTAGGGACTCAACTCCTGCTTATATCAATCAGGTGTGGTAAAACTGGTTTTGTTATATGTTGTTTCGTTTGAGGTCGCAGAACCTATCCATGATGTTCAGTGACGAGTTACTGTATTTACTGAGTGCCTCATATGTGCGAGACAGTGACCCGGGGGCTGCAGACACAGCCGTGAACGAGACTGGGGCCCTGAGCTTGCCTTCACCTGTGGTGGTGGGTGAAGCTAACAGAAACAGATGCATCCAGAGAGCCTGGCTTATAGAGAAAATAGACCAGGGATGGTGTAGAGGGTGATACGAGTGGGAAGGGTTGACAGTGGCTGGGAGGGCCAGGATGACGACTCTGAGCAATGACTTTGGAGCAGAGAGCCCAGGCGTGAGCAGGACAGGGTGACCCGGGGACAGGGTCTGCAAGTGCCCAGCTGTGGAGACCTGTGGGCCGGGTGTGTTCGAGGAGCAAAACAGAAGGGGTCTGTGTGTAAGGGGCACACGAGATAGGCAAGGCAGGCAGGGTCCAGGTCACATGGGGCCTTTGCAGGCTGGAGCTTTCCTCTCAGATTTTGTCCTAATTGCATGAGCGAGAGTGCAATTAAAACCACTGCAGGACTTTAAGTGGGAGCGTGCCTTGATCCGCCGTGCACTTGAGAGCACTCACTCCCAGCTAGGCTGCTCGCTGGGGGCGCCGCTCCAGTGGAGACGCTCCAGTAAATGAACCCTAGTAAGTGCACTCGTCTTGCCCTGACGTTCGGTGCTGTGGGCGCTTTCACCTCGGCCCCACCAAGGGCTGAATTCCAACGATCTCCTCAGACAGTGGCTTTTCATGGCCTGCCAGCTTAAAGCCAATGTTAATAATTATTCATATTGCTCATTCCCCTGCTCACAGACCCATTTGTTTCTGTCACGCTGCCCCCAGCTGAGGGTAGCTCTTCCCTTTGTTCTGCTGGCAAGGCTCTGTGCCTGCTCACCCCGGGCCTGGGAAGGCCACCCACATCTTGCCATCGTCCTGATCTCTCTTCCCAAGCCCTGACCCACTGTTTTCTCCGTTTGGAGCTTTCTCTTTCACGTTTCATACAGACTTCAGCCAAATTTGAAGTTTGGATCCTGGCATTTCCCTGTGGCTCCATTTTCATCCACAGCCTTAGAGGGCGTGGCTGTGTCCCGGCAGGCGGGAAGGCTATTGAGCCATTAGCTGCAGCAGCAATAGTGTCCCTGCTATGACAGGGACGAAAGAGAACCATGTTTAAAAACCGACTCACTGGAAACTTTCCCAGACTTTCCTGCCCTGAAAAATCTTTCCAGTTGATACTAATGAAATTGCCTTGTCACTTGGAGGTGTGGTGCAACAGGCCTCTGTCCTGAGGAAGAGCTGGAGAGCGTGTGTCAGCGGCCACACCAGCCAGCAAGCCTCTTTGGGTCTTGAGTTCCTCAGGAGGTCCTGATGCACACTCCCGCTGGTGTCTGCCACGTTGGGGTGAAAATAAGGTTGTTCTCAAGTTCATCAACCCTCCTGCAAGCCATTGGTCGAATACAGTTTAGCCTGTGGGATGGGTAGCGGGAAACTTCAGGGAGGTGAAACGGCAGTTATAGGATAACCGTTTGGATCTCGGAGCTGGAAGAGGCCTTCGGGCGGATTTAGCTGAACTTCCTTAGGCACAGGAAAGGAACTCGGGGCTCGGGGAAGCGCGGGACCTGCCTGAGGCAAAAAAGCCAGCCAGCGGCCAAGCTGGGACCAGACACACACTGTTTCTCATTAGCTGGGGGCAGCATAGTGCCAGCTGTCCCAGATGGAAAATGCAGAAATCCAAGGGGAAGGGCCCTGCCGCAGCCACCCCTCCCCTCTCCCCCAGGGAGCTTCCTTCCATGGAGTCACCTGTGTTAATTACGAAAAGGAATCATGAAAAGTAACTATTAAAATAGGTCCCAAAACCATTCCCAGAATTACCTCAGCCAAAAATATAGAGAGCAGTGTTTTCAAAGTCTTGCAGCTTCAGCGAGCACACTGGAAATTCACTCATGAAGTCAGAGATGGGGCAGGGCCAGGCCTCGCTTTTTAAAGACAGTCGCTGCTTGAACGGCCTCTCGCAGTCCTGCAGCCCGGGCACACGCGCACAAGGACTCTGGAGCGGTTTGATTTTAAACCAGTTGAAAGATGAATGGACAGTCTTTCTTCATGAGCTGGACTCTCAGTGCCCTTTTCCTCCAGCAGAAGAGCAGAGCTGGAGTCACACGCCCGAGTCTCGGGTTTCCCTTTCCTTCCCCAAGGGAGCCCTGCGCGAGCGCTGTGCCAGCACAGCTCAATTCCGAGCTGTTCTCTCTCCCTTTGCTCAACTTCCTGAGCCCTTTGCTGGCTCCCTGCCCAGCTCTGTGTGAGGGGCCTAGGCCTCCAATTCTCACTGGCACTGGTGTCGGGCCAGACACGTAGGTGGCTTTTCCATGGCGCCGCCCAAAACCTTGCTCTCTGGTTGGTTTTTGAGTGTGTATGTGTGTGTGTGTGTGTGTGTGTGTGTGTGTGTGTAAATGTGTATTTTCATGCCTGTGCCCTAGGCACATCCTAGCCGGAGGTGCCAAAAATCACAAGGCCCTGTTTTGGAACTGGTGAGCTGGCTGTTCCTTACCGTCCAAAGGCACCGACTCCATCTGCATTTCCCACACGGAGCTGTGGCTGTTTGTCAGGGCTGGGATGGGCTCCCTGCGGAACGTTACTTAGACGGGTTTGTGAATGATCTCTCTTTCCTGTTATCCACTCTGTCCTTCCCCCTCACATGACAGTGTTTTCCTTGCAGGTCATAAAGAAGGAAACTGGATTTTGGAGAGACTTTGGATTTGGGATGACATGTCAGTATCGGTCAGACTTCATCAATATAGGTAAGACAGACCAACTTGCAACAAGTCTGCATCTCTACTGCCACCTAGAGGCCAGGGAATGGCCGCAAGGGAATCAGTCCACTTCCAAGGAGTCTAGGGGCACAGGTGGTGCCACTTCTTAAGGAAAGGCCGTTCAAGTTCATTCCTCTTGTTATGGGCTTGGGGCTGGACCAGGAGGGGGCCTGCGAGTGTGTGGCACTTTCGCCCCTCTAAGCTCCATCAGCACCTGTCAGCCATCCCAGATAAGGCTCATATCTGAGGAGTAAAGGCGGCTTCAAACAGTTCCCCCAGTGCCGCCCAGTTCCAGCCCAGTCTGGCCCCCGCGCCCCACCATGTAGAACTTCCTGGGCCTTCACCCTAGGGGGTCCATTGAAAAATAGGGTGACATGGGGAGTTTTGGGAAATCACACACCAGAAAAGATCCTAATTTCTCTCTGCTGCCTCTCTGATGTCCCCGGTCTCTGAGTCTCCGACTGAGTGTGCTGTCACTGCGTACACACCCACACACACAGGTTGGCAGGGCACGGACGGGGAAGGCCCTCACGCTCAGCTGAGGGCACCAAGGCTCTCAGAGGCAGAGGGACCGCACAGCAAGGGAGTGGCTCAGCCGGGATGAGAGCAGAGCCTGCTGGCCCCCTGGAGATTCCACACTCTTCCCTTAAGGGGGTGCGAGCTCGCGTGCCCCTGAAGGGACTGGAACCATGGATGGCACATGATCAGGAGTGGACACACAGGTCAGAGCCTTGCCCGGGCTGGGGCTCTGGGTGGCCCCCAGGCCAGGCTGGAGCTGGGGAGGTCCCGTCCTCCCCAGTGTGGAGATGCCCACCTCCACCCAGCCCCCACGGGCCTCCCAGAGCCTGCTCCTCTGTCCCTGTCTGCCCCACTTCGGCCCAAGGCCGGAAGCTTCTCTTTCTGAGATCAGTGTCTCTGAGCAGCCCGGGTGTTTGTTCAGAGGTGAGGGGGTCTACGGAGACACTGAATGCTCACAGAAATCACCAGTTAGAAAGGAAAAAAAAAAACCCAAACTACGTGAAGTCAGGTCCTGTGAGAAGCACAGAGCCCAGGATGCCGGTTTCCGCGTGGTGGGCGCCCTCAGGTAACTGGCAGTGAACCACAGGTGTTCTCTGATTTCTCTAAGAAATGATCCTAAATGATTTGGTGCAAATCAATGTCCTAAAAAGACATATTTAAAACATTTTTCTAAAGGAGATTTCCATTTGAAGAAATTGTTTTCTTGCTCTGTGCACAGGGAAATGTTATGTTGTGATGATGTATGTTTATCAAATTTGGATTTGTAACACATTTTTCTCCCTAAAGATAGGGCATAGCTGTAATTGAAAAACATGGCAATGGTGGGCTGGGAAGGGTGCTCTCTCTCAGTAGGTCTCAGATTGAATCTTTGGGTCACACCTGTCCCACAGTCATTCCTTGCAATCTGTGTTAACTCACAAGTGCCACGTATTTGCACGCCATCTATTCGATAAGCTGGGCGAGACCGGTGGGAGCATGAACCGGTTACAGCTAACCGAACACTGCCCCTTATGTTGCTGTCTCTTTGGGGGATGACATCCACTTCATTTCAGGGTAAAGAAACCAAAGTCCAAGGCAGGTAAAGTGGAAGAGAACAGAGACTCAAATTCCAGATCTTGACTCATTATGGTCTTTGCTCACACACACTTCAGGGGCCACAGGTCACTGGTACACCTGGCCCAGGGTTGGGGGCGATTTCCCTATGCTTGGTGAGCCCCCTTCTATCCAGGGGTGGCCCCAATCCGAGCGGCATGGCGTGGGGGCTGTGGGGGACAGAAGGGCTATGTGCTGACTGAGGAAAGGTGTGGGCAATCACTTCACTCTCTCTTGTGAGAGCTGGATAAGTCCCCAGGTGAGAAAGGAACAATGACAAAAAAAGAGGCCGGTTTTTTTTTGTTCTACTTGAGGCATGGTGGGCTTTAGGTTAAGAAACAACCTGGGGCCTCTCAATTTACAAAGGTGAGAGTTTAGGGGACCAAACTCACATCAAGAAGGAGTCCATTCCCATGTGAAACAAGATTTTCTGAGTTGAGCTTCAGAACTGACTGAGGCTGGCCCTTTAACGTGAGTCATTTTAGCATCTTGTAGTGGATACACAGCTTTTGGGGACCACTCTAGTCCCCAAAAGGAAGAGTGTTTCTGTGGGATGCAGTTTCCCTTCACACTGAGATGCTGCCGCTCGCCTCTGGTCTGTCCCATTTGAAACGGCAGGAGCAGGCCACCTTCAGAGAGAAGCGCGTGCATTGCCATTTGGGGGTTTTGGGTTGAAGGTCGGAGGCTGCTGCAGCCCTTAATCAGAGGCTGATCATTCATTAGCATTGCTGATACCTCTTCAAGGCAGGCAAATGCTGGGGGTTCTGTCTGCAGTCTTGTTCATCTCCAGGACTTGGTGCTGGCCACCATGAAGCTCCTCTCTGTTTGAGAATTCTCAGTTCTCTGACTCGGATGGACATGCATAATTTGGAGGGGCAGTGAGATGCATCTCCCCTAAACTCTTCCTCTCTTCCCACAAAGTTCTGTGCTTGTGCTGCTTGGGAAAGCAACTATAGACCAGGAGATGGGGGCCCGGCATGACTTAGCGGTGTGTTCTCTCCCTGCAGGTGGGTTCGATTTGGACATCAAAGGCTGGGGCGGAGAGGACGTGCACCTGTATCGCAAGTACCTCCACAGCAATCTCATAGTGGTGCGGACGCCCGTGCGGGGGCTCTTTCACCTCTGGCACGAGAAGCGCTGTGTGGACGAGCTGACCCCCGAGCAGTACAAGATGTGCATGCAGTCCAAGGCCATGAACGAGGCCTCCCATGGGCAGCTGGGCATGCTGGTCTTCCGGCACGAGATAGAGGCTCACCTTCGCAAACAGAAACAGAAGACAAGCAGCAAAAAAACATGAACTCCCAGGGATACGTCTGGGGAGATGTTTCATTTTTCCTTTTGCAATTAACCTGACAAGTGGCCGCAACGAGGAAAAGATTTTCGTAAAAGGCAAGAAGGAATTTGGCTGATGAGTAACAGACGGGAGGAGAGAGCCTCCAGTTTCTGCCTACGTGGTTTCATGCAGCAGGAACTGACACCCCGCCACACACACACATTGCCTGCAACAGCAGCCCCAACGCATCCTCCTCAGCGTCTGACAAAGGAGAGTGATTGTGAGACTAGAAGCTTGATGATGTGGACGTTTTGATTGTGTTTGCAGCACAGTGAGATCTGTGTTTTTTATGCTCATTGAAATATTCATGAATTACAGCCAGTTTTGAGAAAATCCATTAGAATGAAAGGCAAACAGATTTCTCCCCATCTGAATGATTATATCAGTAGGGCTGTAGTGTCTAGGAATGTTAAAAATCAGAAGACAGCCGAGAAGACTACGTGAAAATTCAAAGATAGCCTCACTGCGCTCTTGTGAGTATACTAAGAAAAATCAAATGGACTAGACAAGAAAGAATAACTGTGTGTCCTTTCCCCCCAAGATTAACCAAAAATAATCTGCTCATCTTTTCTGTTGTAGTTTTAACTATGCCCATTTGTTAATTTTATTTTAAAAACGCACTTTCCTTTTGCTCAAGAGTTATGTTTTGCTTATTTAACGACCGATTCCCAAGCCTTATTCAGAGAGCACAAGTTAGCATACACTTTTATGTTCTTTAAGAAGATACTTTTGGGTGCATCGTGGGAGCTTCCCGTTCCCAGCAGCGGTTGATGCCCGTCCCCGAGGCGAGGCCGAGCGAGCGCCGGCCCTGTCAGGCCCTGGTGTCGGACCTTCGTGGTGGGGAGGGTGTGTGCGGGGCCACTGCCGGATCAAAGACACACACACACTTTACGCCATGAGCGAAGCTGAAGAGGAGCCACTGAACACTGGAGGGAAACAAAAGTATACTTTTTTTTTATCTTGACAGAAAAGGAGACTCTTTCAAACTGGTGGTACCTTGATTTATTCAAAAGCAAGAACACACAATTTGTCCTCAGGAGAACTGGGGCTCGCTTCCTTACTTGTTTAAACAAACCAAAGTAAATACCGTGTGAACCAAACAATCTCTTTTCCAAGCAGGGTGCTCTTCCTGGCATCTGGCTGCCACGAGAAGAATGGCAGGAAAATGTATTTGTGAAAGATCACTTCATCTGCCGGAGTCTCTCGTGGGAAGGAAGATTTTGCTACACGTTCACTCGCCCCAGTCCAGGGGGATATAACTTTGTTGTTTTTTAAATGAAGCAGTTCTACTCAGTCACCAAGACGCTTCTGAAAATTGCATTTTATCACAGTTTCCAACTATTTAAAAAAATAAATGGAGTTAACATTGAGTGGTTTCTACATTCATGTGAAAATTATTTATTTATTAGCCAGCACCAGATGCATGAGCTAATTATCTGATTCCTTGTCTTCTGTTTGCTCACAGTCCAGTCCTTGTTTAAAAGCTTCAAGAACATTCAAGCTGTTGGAGTGTTATAAAAAAATGCATTGTATTGATGTGTGCTGGTAGTTCATAAAATTTAATGAAAACATAGGACATGGATGGAAGGTGGCATCGGACAGCTAATAAAATATGATTTGTAGATATGACTTCCTCCTGGAGCAAGGATGCCATGTCTTTAGTGTTCAGAAGAGTTTCTTTGTGCACAGACCAGGGTTTCCCAGCCTGGGCACTGTGGCCACCTGGGGCTAACCCGTTCTTCGCCGTGGGGCTGCCTGGGCACCACAGGGCATCTGGCAGCATCCCTGGCCTCTTGCCGCTTAGACACCCAGGTGTCTCTCGCCCGGGCTGACAACCAGCGCATCGCTGTCCAACGTCCCAGGAAGGCCAAACCACCCCTGGTTGAGAACTACCCGATCAAGAGCAGCGATTTTTAATCAGTGTGCTGCAAGCATTTGTAAAACATGCAACACCTAACTACTTCGTCAGGGGCACTGGCCTCTTTTCTCCTCGATCAGGGGTCCCCAATCTCTGGGCCACGGACCAGTACCGGTCTGTGGCCTGTGAGGAACCAGGCCCCACAGCAGGAGGTGAGCTGGAATGCAATGCACTTGAATCCTCCCCAAACCATCCTCCTCACCCCCGTCCCTGGAAAAATTGTCTTCCGTGAAAACAGTCCCTGGTGCCACAACGGTCGGGGACCGCTGCCTTAGACTGTCAAATAAAAAAATGACAACAGCCAACACAACCATAGCCATCCAGGGTGAATGAACCAAAATTATACCTATTTTTTTTTTGGTCAGGTGGTCAAAAGATGTAATTTTTTGGTGTGCTGCACAATTTTAATAATTAGGTTATGTGCACCGTGAGATGAGGAAGGTTGAAAATCGCTGGTCTAGAGGGAGGAGAGAACCGTAAAGTGATAAACCTGGCTGTTAACACAATTTATTCGTTCTTTTTATTAGAAGAAGTTGAGAAATGATTTCCAAGCCCCCTTTCGACTCTAATTGTGTTTTGTGTTTTTATACACACTGGTGATATTGGAACATCGGGCCACGAGTCTGGCCTGTCTCCCCAGTGGCTCTGACAGCTTTGTGGGACTGACCCGCACACCTGCCGCGTTCTCCCAGAGTCAGGAGGCTGCGTTTCCAGCGAAGCTGGCGGCCGGCAGCAAGTGTTTGACCCCAGGGCCAGGTGGGCTGGAGCGTCCCCCAGGTGGGCTGACTGGCTGTTGGTGCTGGTTTAAATTGCGCATCACAGATGCCCGAGACAATGTAATTGGGTTTTAAAGTTGCTGAAGGTAGCAGAAAAGAGGAAACAGCCTGATATTAAACTATTTTTCTCTTTTTAAAGCTTAGTCAGGTAAGACAGTTTTATCAAAAGGCAGGAGCCCTCTTAACACAGAGACAAGAGGGAATCTGTCTTAGTTTGGGCTGCTTCACCCAAAATGGCAATGAGTGCACCGGTGCACACAACGAGGGTTGATTTCCCACGGTTTGGAAGCTGGGAAGTCCAAGGTCAAGGCACCAGCAGATACGGGGTCTGGTAAGGGCCCTTCTCCCAATGTCCTCACGTGGCCGAGAGCCCTCCTCCTGTTCTTAAAAACAACATGAATCCCATCATGGGGCTCCACCCTCATGACCTAATTGCCTCCAGAAGGCCCCACCTCCAACACCATCACACTGGAGATGGAACACCTACATTTTGTGGGGACGTGCAGTCCACAGGGGGACCTCTCCCTAGTCCTTCCCCAAGAGAAGGACTAGCAAAGGTTCCCCTGAAACGTTGTAATTAGGGGCTTGGAATTTAACCTGAGACAGCAAAGGAACGCAGTATTGAGCCTGTGGCTTGAAGGACCCAGTCGCATTCGGAAGGTAGGATGCTGCCAAGGAAGCCCCGAGTCCTGGGTTTGTGTCGGGGCCCTTCCCACCCTCTGCACCCTCCCTCTGTTCTTCCTGGGTTGGCCAAAAAGTCTGTTTGGTGTTTTCCATAAGACAGAAGACACAGTTTTCATTTTCACTAGTAACTTTATTCATGGTGGTATTTTGAGTATGTTGGCTGTCTCCCGCTATTGGCTTCTAGTGGGCAGAGGCCAGGGGTGCTGCTAAACATCTTCCAGTGCATAAGACAGCCCCACAGCAGAGAATTATTTGGCCAAAATGTCAATAGTACCAAGAAACTTCAAAAACCACTTTTGACACATTCAATCAGTCACAGCAGCTTCTCCATGCACTGCACAGATCTTTTTCCTGTGTTTCATTGCATTTTTACCCTTCTTGAATTAATAAAGCATAATATGCCGAAAGTGCTGTGTATCTTCTTCCATCTTCAATATTAAAATGGCTGCACAAAAATTCACCAATTTTGATAGTTTTTTTAAATGCACACTGATATGACAGCTGTCACAGTACAATTCTAACGAGGTCCTTTCAAATGGAGTTAAAAACAACTAAGCACCACTTATAGCCATCCTATGGAAAAAATGTGATGGGCTTTTGGCCAACCCGATGCTGGATATAAATCACCTGGTAACTGGCCCCCGTCAAATCACTGGAGCCAGGGCCTCTGATCTCAGCCTCAGGTCTCCTCCATGCTCAGAGTGCTTACTCGACCTCAGGAGAGCTGATTGTTAGCATCTCTTCCCACTCCTCGCTCGGGAATGGCAGGCTGGGAGCTGGAAGTCGACCGTAGTGGGAGTATTTATGCCCTGGAAGTTGGCAATTAGGGAAGGCTACCTACACATCAGGACTCCCCCTGAACCTCGCCCCTCACCCCCCACCCCAGCCAGTTGTTAACTACATACCCCCACACCACTGCCTCCAATCATCTACTTTGTGGCCCCTCCTTTGTATTCGTGAACGTGGCCAACTTGCTTCTCTCCACACACATTGGGATGAAGAGAGGATCAGGCCTAGGAATTTTCAACAGGTAAGAAAAATGTCACAGGGCACTGTTTTAAGGGTTCGGAGAGTCTTCTGATGCTATCTGACCTTACGAGGGTTCTGTTCGGTGTGGTAGTATTGTGGCTTCCCCAACTGGACTGCTGGGTACCAACTCCACCTCTTTCACCTGCAACCTGTACGACCTTAAACCAGCCACTCAGTGTCTCCATGCCCATTTCCTCGTCCAGGGTGATGGATGCAGTCACGTCCATGTCATGTGGTTATAGTGAAGATTAAGTGAGTAAACATGCATGATGGCCTGAGGACACATCAGACACATGGCAGGTACCCATGTTCAGCTGGTGTTAGTCGATACCAATTCCCATGCCCAGTCCCGCTTGGCTGCAATCAGAGGGCCACTGTGGGTCACACATCACAGATCCCGAACCCAACGTGTATGTGTTGCTGTCCTTTCTTGCTATTATTCTGAAAACAGTTTCAGTCTATCTGAAGAATGGTTACTAGCAGCATAAAATAGAAACATAATGGATAATATTCATTATCCTCTAAATTCAACGCTCAGTATTTGGAGCTGATGATCCCCTGGGCATTACAGGATTTTGAAGTGAGGAGCACAGCCAGGCACCTTCCGGACATAATGCCAACCTTCTGAGGTAGGGAAAGTCATTACTCCCATTTTACAGGTGCAGAAAACCAAGGCTGAGACAGGGTAGAGAACTCGCCCTAAGGCCCAACCAGAAAGTGACCTGCACCATGGTCCCAGCTCCAGAGGGCTTGAAGGTCTCGGGGGTGGGGGTGGGGGAAGCTTTGGCCTGGGGTGAGTCCAGGGCCTGTCCTCTAGAGCCTGGGTTTCCCAAGGGTTCTCCACTCACCAGCCTCGCCTACAGAATCCTGACAGTGAACGAAGACTTGTTAACGCAGTGATCCAGGGACAGCTGGCCGCGCCTCCCTCCAGCTGCTGCGTAATTACCTGCCAGCTAGCGCTCACACGAAGCCTACGAAGCCCAAGGTGCTAGACGTAAAGACTGCAGTCAGTAGGAGGGGAGGGCAGGTGGGAGTACTTGCTCTTTGGAAAAGACCTGACATTGTTTCTGAGAATTGATAAAGCCCTCGGGCAGCCCCTTGGATGGGTGTGTTTTACGGCCCACACCCATGGAATAACCCGCAGTTTGTGTGATCCGTATTATGATTAGCTTCACATTTGAACTCAAAGCTGCTTTTCTTGGCGGGCTCAGTGCTTTACTGTTGCCGCCAAAGTCTATGGGGTTTTATGCCAGATGGTTGGGGGCTTTGGGTGTTGGTTTCAACCCAGAAAATATTCTCTCGGCAGAGGTGCCTTTCAGAATGTCCCTGCGTGGCTGGTCCAGCACAGACTCCCCGTGGAGTAGTGAGCCCTGGTACCTGTGGGCTGTGCCTGCCTTGTCCACTCTTCTTAGGGAATGGGGTGCAGGGGGGAGTCAGGGCAGAGCAGTCAGTGCTGTGTGCCTCAGGGCCAACGCTGCCCACAGCGACCCAGAGGTCCAGGGAGGGCCTGGCCGCCTTCTGTGGCCTCTGCCCAGAGCTCACCCAATGTCCTTGCCCTGGCAGCTGACTGTGTCGGTGGCCTGTAGCTGCAGGCAGTCCCCAGATGGGATGCTTGGTAAACTGGACTGACTCTTCATCCACCTGAGAGTCAGATACCTCAACTTGCAATGAGCGGAAAATCGAGTCCCGCCGCCATTACTCCCATAGGTTCTAACCCCACCACCGGCCCACCACCAAACCACCTTCCAATTTGTGGATAAAGGGTGAGAACAATAAGTATCACCTGGCCTGCTAGGATGTTAAACCCCATTTGAAGAGGTTAAGAAAAATAAGTAAAAATTTTAAAAAATTTAAAAACAAACTGTAAAACCCTCAAGTTGCATTCAAAGAAAGACTGAAGGAAAAATGTATATAATTACTTATTCTAATTATTTTAGCCTCACTCAGAGCCAAGCACACCACACCTGCAGCACATGGGTTGTCGGGAACGGTAGGGAGGGGCCTGGCTGGGAAGCCTGCCCTGGAGCTCCACCACGCCCCCCACTCAGCCCCAAGAGATAAGGTGCTGTGTTGTTTGACTGTGGAGGATGGGGTGGTTAATCCTAAGCGTTAGCTCTGATAGGCAATTTCTCCTGTCAATGCGCCTGAGATATTTTTAGTGGCCTGTGCATGCCCCATTTTTTCTTTTTCTCCTTTGTCTTGGTCCTTTTTCTTCTTAACTGTCCCTGTGTTTTTCCTCTTCTCAGTGTACGATTTGAGCCAACTAACACTCCCTTGCATTGCTTAGCACTGCTGGTGACACTGAGGGACAAAGTCCCTTTCTGGTGCATTCCACTACAGCGCTGTAGGGCAGGGGACCAGTACCAGGGGCCTTACAGGTAGTGTGGGTCTGGCTGTGGGGAGGCAGCAACCAGAGAGGCTGCGATGAGTGAAGGGGAGATTCCAGAATCTCATTGAGGGAGTCGGGGGAGAGGAATTTCAACCGGATTCACAGTCCTGAAGAGGTAGTACCAGGGGTTGGGGTACCTGACGTGACATGGGGGCAAACATCCCAGCCAAGAAACCTTGGGCAGGCAGGCCTGGGTGCTGGGCTGGTTGAGGCAGCAGTAGGAGGGGACCAGGACTGGGTGTGGGCAGCCTCCCCTTGGGCCATACCTAGGGTCAGACACAGGGAGACTGAGTCTGCCAGCGGAGCTGGGACGAGAACTCAGGTCTCCTCAACCCCATTTAGTTGTGATCAATTTCTGAATGCTATAAAGTATTCTTCTTCCCTCAGTTTCAGGTATTACTTCTCACCATCATATCATATCATCAAACAGTGGACAATCTATTCTTCTGAGTGTCAATAACCGGCAGGATAAAATAGTGCAGAACTCAGTCGGGTCACTTCCTGTTTTCTAAATCTTCCCCCAGTAGGATGTCCCTTAGTGTAGTTATAGTTGGATCTGACTGCACTTATTTCCTCCAAAAATAATTTTAGGTGGAGGGTGATGCTGGATTCTTCCATGTCTTCACAGTTATTAGTGACTACAGGGCATTTCTCTATTTGTTCCAGAACTAGAAGATTTCATAGCTGAAAGGAAGTAGCAAAGATCACCTAGTTAAAATACCTTATTTTATTAGACGTGAAAACTGGGGTTCGGGGAGGTTCCTGACTCCCAGCCCCGTGTGGCCTCTGCAGTTCTGTGCCATGACTGTGGCGTCACAGAAACGAGCTGGAGACGGGTTCTCTTAGATGATTGTCTGAGAGCGTCCCTCAGACTGTAGAAACCACACTGAACAGTTCAAGAAACTCATGACTATCCATGTGTAAACACTTTCCCATTCAAGTACACATACCTACCCATGCATGCTCATACATATTTATGCACAGACACACACCCTGCCCTCTTTTCAGGGCACATTTTACACTGTCAGTGAATGCTTTACACAACCAACAACCTCCCGAGCAAGTTGCTACCACCTCCTGCTTCCTTTAGAACAACGCTGCCACAGAGGGTTAGGCCTAAAGTATGAGTAAGTCTCCACCTTCCCGGAAGGATGCTCTCGTGGCTCCGAGCCTCCTCGGTCAGGCCATCCACGTGTTGAGGCTGGAGGCAGGGTGCGGTGGAGCGGAAGACTCCTGACTGAGCAACGCTGCGTCCCCGAGCTGAATAGAGCCAGAGGAAAGTCCTTCTCCTCTCCCATTTCTCCTTCATTATGAGGGCAGACTGTATATCAACAAAGGGTAGGGGATATGCATCAGGTTCCGTAATTGTATAACTTCTGCATTGGTTTCCTAGGGCTGCGGTAACACTACCAGAAACTCACTGGCTTAAAACAACAGAAACTTATTCTCCCATAGTTATAGAGGCTCGAGTCTGCAAGTCAAGGTGTCGGCAGGGCGATGTTCCCTTTAGGGCCCTGGGAGAGGCTGTCCCATGCAGCTCTGCTCTCCTAGCTCCTCGTGGTCGCCGCTGATCCTTGGCAGTCCTGCCTTGTAACTGTATCACTCCAGTCTCTGCTCTGTCATCTCATGCGTGTGTCTGTTTCCAAATCCCTCTTTCCATATAACGATGCCAGTTACTGATTATGGGGGCCACCCTAATTCGGTATGGCCTCATCCTAACTAGATTCCATCTGCAAAGACCTTGTGTCCCAATAAGGCTACATTCATAGGTATGGAGGCTAGGCCTTCAACATATCTTTTGGGGCGCACAGTTCAACCTGCAAGAAGTAGTGTCCACACCTCTCACTCTTCTGTCAGTCACCCCCAGTAAGTAGCACCTCACATGCGCATGTCCATCCTTGGTGTGCTCCTGGGTAGAGCCCAAGTACACGGGCAGGCGCGGTCTGGGCCATCCTGACTGCGGAAGTGCTCTCACAGATGTCTGCTCGCCCTCCTGGTCCACAGCGGTGTTGCACATGTTAAGCCTCCCACCCTATATTTTAAAATGCATTCAATTTACATTCCCAACTGTGTTATGCTATGTCTCTTACATCCTGGCTCCCACATGCCCAATAACTGACGTGTGTGTGGGGAGTCACCAGCCATCAATAAAGAGTTTTTTTTGCTAGCTCCCTGAAGCCAGAATGTAACTTCACATAAACAGGACCGTGAGACCTCCTGAGACGACACCAAGAGAGTGTCCATGCCATGAAATAGTTCCCACCAGCCTCTGGTTTTGAAAGAACTCCTTCATTCTGGAGAGCTTTCAATGTCTTCTTTGTTCACTTTATCTCATGTGCATCATTAAGGTGGTAGCCCTCATGCTGGGTGGTCACAGAAGTGGGGAGTCTCCCTTCACTTTTAGAGTGCATCTGGTACCCAGGTAACTAACTTCCCCTTAACATGAGATGCCAGCATTCGTGCAGAAGACAGATTTCCGTAGGACTCCAAGGACACTGTCTGTTGGTCAGTACTGGCTCTGCCACAGGGTCATTTCGCCTTCACACGCAAACATCCGTTTCAGCGGTGTCTCTCTGGAGGAATGCCCAGCTGGAGGTTGGAGGGTGACATGTTGGGGGCTGTCACTCAAAGAGCTCTACGTAGTCGGGGGGCTGGTCCTGCTGGCCACAGGGGTACAGGAGGAGCTCCTTCCCCAGGGAGGTGATGGGTTCTTCCTGTGAATCCGAAGGCACAGGTCAGGCTGGGCCGGGTGTTAGGACAGAATAAACAAGGGTGGTGTGCCTCTCCCACCTTCTCAGAGTACAGACCTTCCTGCCGACCCTTGGTCTACACAAAGTGCTATGGTTTATGACAATTTAAAAAGGGATTTTTCTCATCCGCACACTGCCCTGTACTCTCTTTCCCTCCCTCGAATTCTAGCTTAGGCATGTCCCCAGATGTGATCAGGGGAAGCACACGTTTTCTAGCCTCTCCTATGTCTTCTGCCCAAGTGGGGTCTCCCTGAGTACTTGAGGAGGAACTAGGCTCAAAGATAAAGGCCATGCAATTACAAATCCTGATTATCAGGAGGAATTATCAAAGACTAATCTTGCATTACTCATCTCAATCATTTTTCTGGTAATTGCCTTTCATTGTCCGAGTTGCCGCAGAGCAGTGATTCACAGGGCAGCTGAGGCCCGTGTGTCACCGTCTCACCTTGTGGTACTCCACCAGCTCCGCCAGGGTGGCATGCTGAAGCTGGTCCACACCCAGGAAGCTGTAGGAGTCGGTGGAGGCGTCGATGAGGAAGTGCTTACAGCCGTCCTGGGACAGGTAGGACAGCGCATAGCCTCTGATCCTTTCGCTGACACGGATCAGAAAGCTGCCCGGCACGCACGTGCTCAGAAGTTCATTTGCTCTCTTCAATGAGAGGATTCCTGTGGGCGAGAAAAGCAGGTATTTCAGCCAAATCGTGTCCAAAACTCTCCTCTGTGAAACACCCCTGTGCGGATAAAGTTTGGTAAAAATAAGCATGCTTTTAAGTCCATTTTGGGCATCTAAGAACTACAGTAAAATATTCATCTTCTGGAATTTGGAAACTGGGCAGGGCAGGTTACATCAGCCTATGGAGAGTATAAATAAGAGCGTAAATGTTTAACAGGGAGAACAAATTTCCACTTATATACCCAGTTATAGTGACACAGGGCTTAGGTGGCTTCTGAGGCTGGCAGGACCCTTGACAGTCACCCTGGGAGGGGCTTAAAGATGCTCTCCTCAGTGCGCTGATGAGGACCCTGTGTCCCAGGGAATGGTCCTGTTTGGTCTAGAACAGTGGTTCTCAAGCACGGCGATGTCTGTAAATTCCCGAGAGACCTTTCTGGTTGTCGTGGGCAGGGGTGTGTGTGTCTCCTGCTGGCACCCAGTATGTAGAGGCCAGGGACACTGCTGGACATCCCCGAGTGCACGGGAGGGCTTTTCACTACAATCCATTCCCCAACCCAAATGTCAGCAGCGCTGGAATGAGAAACCCCGCTCCCCGAGTCAGCGAGTCAGCGACACTTCCGGGCCAGACCCAGGTCCACAGAGTGCCCTCCGCTGCAGCTGCTCCTAAATGATGGTCATTTGCATAAAGGAAATACATGCACACACATGTATATGCACGTATACACACATATATGTGTGTACACAAATACATATATATGTGTGTATATGTATATATACAAATAGTCCAGCAGAACCATACGCCTGCTTGAGTGTGGCTGGTGGGGTAATAATATGGGTGTAATAATTTATAGTTTAATTTTAAAAAATTCACCTAAAATATCAAATGGTGTGCTTAAGTGTGATATTGTGATGTTACAGAATTACATGCTTATAATTTTGTAATAAAAAGGGGCACTATTTGTGCCAGACCCTGTGTGTGTGTGCGCGTGTGTTGAGAACACACACACCGGCTTGAGAACCACTGTTCTCGACCAAACAGGACCATTCCCTGGTCCTGTGTGTGTGTGTTCACACATGCTCAAAGGAATGAAACTCTTCATATATCTAAAGAGACAGACACATGGATATATACCCGGGGACAGCACGTGTGTGTGTATGTGTGTGTGTGTATCTCCATATATATGTGTATGTCTTTATATATGTATACATTTTCATATATATAGTTTAGATGCCTCATGAATTCACACTAATTCAGACCAGACTCTTCTCTGATTAGTTCAAACTCAGGAGGTGTGGCTCATAGTCCAGTTTCCCTTCTTACTCCTATAGTTGTTCTTCAGATGAATCGGGGATGTTCAAACATACAGAAAGCACACAAACATATCTTGGGAAGAGGGTGAGGTCGAATTGCTCAGTGAGCTCTGGTTTGGGAGGGAGGAGCAGCGTTCCCTTAGTGCAGCTGTCCCCAACCCCCCAACCTTTCTGACACCAGGGGCCGGTTCAGTGGAAGACAGTTCTTCCACACACTGGGTGGGGGTGGGAGGGAGACAGGAGGCAGAGCTCAGGCAGTAACGCGGGCAGAGCGTGCTCACTGCTCGCCTCCTGCTGTGCGGTCTGGTTCCTGGCAGGCCACAGCCCAGCCCAGTTCACGGCCATGGGTTGGGGACCCTGCCCTAGTGTTCTTTTCCATCTCAGCCGACAGAAGCACTTGTCTCCTCCTGTTCTGCGGCTGATACTCCGTCTCGTATCATTAGGGGAAAAAACCACCTAATGAAAAGGCAATCACAGCCCTTCTGTCTTGTCGTGGGTAAAGTTAATTGAGGACTGAACTCTAATTATCCATAGAAAAGCATAAAATAAAAACAGTTTTACTTTCTTGTTTTTGTAAGGAGGCCTTTAATAAAGGCAGGATTTAAAAAACCACCTGTTGTTTCCCAGCTGAGACCAACCCACCAGCCCTTCTGGTTCCGTCCCTGCCCTGCACCCTTCAGGGGGCCCGACCTCAGAGTTGCAGTTCACGAGGCTTGGCCCCAGTGAGAGGCAGGGGTAAGAGCTGTGAGCGATGAAAAGCTGTGGCACACCGTGCCCTGACTGTCCACTCACAGGTAGGGAATGTCCTTGAAACAGAAGAGGAAGGCCCCTCGTCCCAGGGCCCCAGCTCCAGCGAGTTTGTGCCCGGCATGGTTAGTGATGCCGGTGGGTGATGGCCAGCACATCTGGTCGCCTCCCTGTCCTGTCCCCAGTAGGACTGAGCCACTGGAAACCACAGACACTACAGATGCCAAGTGAGTCTCTTGGGTCAGCGGAGGCACTGTCCGCATTAGGTGCTTAAATGATGCCTGCACAAGCTCGGACAGGTCTGGAGTGCTGCTTCCGTCCGCCTGCTTTACCTTTCTAAACACGCCTGGCCCCACTGATAAGCTGCAGAGGCCTGCCGTGAGCTGCAACGAGGCAGCGGGGAACCGGGCTGCCCAGGGACTGCGCAGGACCGAGGTGGGAAGACCCTGGATCTGACTGCATGGAAGCAGGGATGGCTTTCCCAGATCCTGCACCTCCTGCGAGTGGAGGGGACGTGGCACTCTGGAGGAAGAGTTCTTTCCCCTCCCAGACTCACCGACAGGCTAACTCTGAAACCCCAAGTGACTTCAACAGATGGGGCAGATGTTGTAACTTACAATGTCTGGATGTTGTCCACACAGGTTTGGACCCCTAAACTGAAAGCTCTTCTGGGAAATTATAACCAAGCCTGGGTTAAGGTCAAATTGCCCTTAAAAGCAGGTCAAACAGTAGCTGTAAACCAAATGCTTGAAGCCTCTCCGACTGTAATTATCGCCCATTGTGTGCAGACCTTGGCGCTGTCTAATGTCCAGAGACAACAGAACACAATAAAGTGATTCCGTGGCAAAGCAGAGGCCCTCATGGAGACTCCTTGCACACAGCGGTACCGATGGCAGGTTCGGAAGGTACATGCTATTGGAACTAGCCTTTGTTCCTTCTGCTTTAAACAGGATTCTTATTCCTGAAAAGCACAGTCTCTTGGCGCATCTGGTGATACACACCGATGTGAGATTTGTCATGACTGCAGCAAGGGCAGGGGGTGCGTTCCGGATCACTGCCCAGCCCTGAGCTCTGTCTGCCCGGGAAGGGAGGCCTTGAATGCCAAACCAAATCCAGTGTCGGATACTAGTCATGTGGACTCGAGCAGTCCCCTTACAGTGTTTTTAACACCCTGACTCGCCCACGCACAACCAAGAATCCTGAAGCAGGGGTCCTCATCCAGCCATAAAGGCCGTGACACCGCCAGGCCACCTCCTTCTGACCAGTGCCCTCCATACAGAAGCCCAACCCATCTGAGGTCATAGGAGGATTTCTGTGATGGTGAGCAGGGGTAATTTAAAAAAGCTTTTTCACTTCATTGGTTATTTTTACCCTTTCTTTATCTTCACCCAGGAACATGGGGGGAGGGGGTTGTGGGGAGAGAGAAACATCGATGTGAAAGAGAAATACAGATCAGCCGCACCCTGACTGGGCATCAGACCCGTAGCCTTTTGGTGTATGGGACGATGCTCCAACCCACCGAGCCCTCTGGCCAGGGCTTCCTTCACCGGTTTCTGAAATGAACCAGGTCTCCCAGCAACAGTCTGTTGTAGAGCTGAATCCAGGTGGGACGTGGCAGAACTACGGCATCCAGAACAACGCAGGGGTCTCTCCACACGAGGGTTTAGCGGACCGCTCCTGGCTCTGAAGAGCCCGCGGCCGGGGCAGCTGGGCTAAAGCTCCCGAGAGCAGAACACCTGCTCAGAGGCTCCTACCACTGGGGCTGAGGCGGAGCAGAGAGAAGCGCTCCACCCCTCTCTCTCCCTGACGCCCAGCACCCCCTAGAGCAGTGCCATTCGCAGGATTTTCTGTGCTGCTGGAATGTGGTCTTTGCGGCCCAGGGGGTGGCCAGTGGCCACATGTGGCCATGGAGCCCCTGGAATGTGGCCAGTGTGACTGGGGGACCTAACTTTTATTTTATTGAATTTTAGTTCATTTCGACATAAAGAGCTACACATGGCTAATGGCTGCCGTATTGGACAGCACAGCTCTCACCCGCCCGGAGAGCAGGTGGGCCCTGTGACAGGCCCCGGGGACATGCTTCTTTGGCACGGGGGAGGATAAGCAGACCCCGAGAGGCCTGACAGAAACGCTGTGGCCTTGCAGTCAAACAGATCTGGGCCTGAGCATGGGCTAGGCCACCACTAGTGGTAGAAGCCTGGAGAAGAACTTAACACCTTAGTTCCTAGGTTCTTACTCTGTAAAGTGGGAATAAAAATGATCTCCTTTAAAGTGCTCACTATAATGCTTGGCACATATTAACATCTCAAAAAATGACAGCTCCGCCAGAATCCTCTGACAGACAATGAGAATTACTATCAGACTTCCGTGTTTCTGGATTCAAGATAAATATATGAAAACATGATTTCCTGCTCGGACCAGTGTGGCTCAGTTGGTTAGGCATTGTTCTACAAAGCAAAAGGTCAATGGTTCAATTCCCAGTCGAGGTATCTATCTGGGTTGCAGGTTCAGTCCCCAGTTAGGGGTATGTATGAGAGGCAACCAATCGATGTTTCTCTCCCTCTCATTCTCTCTCCCTTCCCATCTCTCTAAAAATAAATAATAAAATCTTATTAAAAAACATAATTTCCTTACACCAATAACTATGAGTTAGTTTTAAAGATCCCATTCAAAATAGAAATAATTATAAGTACATAGGACTAATCTAGTTTTTTGTTGTTGTTGCTGTTGTTTTTTAAGGTACATGTCCTGTATGGGGAATTTATTTAACAATTCAAAATAGAATACTTAAAAAATAAAAAAAAATGCCAACTACCAAATTCCTTCACAAAGCCTTCTGCCAAGACTGTGGGGGCTCCCACGTGCCCTTCGCACCCCGGGGGTTGCACAGTGCAGTAAGCCGAGCTCGGGACACGCAGGGAGGTCCTTCCCACGGGGCAGGTGGGAAGGTGCCCAGGGACAGAGTGAGTGTACATGGCCTGGAATGAGGTCCCTGATTTCCGACCCGCTGCGGGAAGCAGCCAAGAGATGGCCAGCAAGTCTCTGCATTATTCCACCTGGGTCACAAGACCAAACTGATGCACGTAAAAGCTAGAAATGTGCTTTGGTGCAAAAAAAAAAAACAAAAACAAAAAAAACGAACGAAGCATGAAAAAGAACTTGAGCATCTTTCCAGTGTGCTCTCCCACACGCCCCAGGTAACCAGTGGGACCAAAAGTCCAGTGAAAGTTGGGCCCCGTGGCCTCGCTGAGGGAGAAGTGGATGTGGGGAGACTTCCCTTATCTAGATTTGCCTGAGATCATGAAAAGATGTGCAGGAAGCAGAGTTTAGCCTTGCATTTCAGGATCTCTCTTGCACATGGGTTTCTTCATCAAGCTCCTACATCTAGGAGTTCAAAGGCAATACCTATTTCCCTGATTACAAAAGGGGCATCACAGAGCATGTCCCCATGGCAGGATATCTCCAAGCTGTACATCACGGTGCTCCGTTTGGCGTACAGGAGGGACAGGAGACCTGGGACAGAGCTCTGGGCTCTCTGCCATCGCACTGGATGCTGGGGCTCCCCCGGCTTTTGTCCTGGGTCTTCTCCTGTCATTCTTCTCCACTCACTCCTGGAAAATCTCACCCCCTCAGGCTTTGAATCATGTGCTGACAACACCAACCTGTTACCTTTAACACAGACCCATTGATCCGATTGTCAAGTGGATATTTCCACTCGACTGTCCTAACAGCACTTCAGACTCATCCCAAACGAGCTCATTGTCTGCCCTCTTCTCTCCTTTCCTTCCCTAAGTTTCCTCATTCTCCTCTGTTCCTTCTTTTAACTGACAGCAGGCCACCTCCCACGCAGCCCCACAAGCCCTCGACCCAGTACCTTCATTTCCCTCATCCCCTGATCTATGCCCATCCTTAGCACAGCTAACTGGGAGAGAAGGGTGCAAGGATGAACCTCTGGGAGGCGAAAAGTCAGGTGACCAAAGCAGTAATTGCAGAAGGCAAATTTATGACAATGAAAGCAAGATGGTAAACCAGTAGAGAAGAGCTTCCATCCCAATGTTTCAAAGCAGGGTTCCTGATACATAAATAATTATACTTCAAAAAGATAAGATGTGATCCCTCTTTATCATAGAAATATGTGAAATTCATCTCCCTAAAACTGAAAACAATTATTTATATTGACTATATGGTTGTGTATCTATTATGCTGTTTTCCTGTATGTCATTTATTTTGCTTAGGCCTATGATAAATATTTGTATAGGTGAAAATAAACCAACAACAAAGCAGTTAGTAAGTTTTTCTATGTAAAACTCAAGGATCTTCTTTTCAAACCCAAGTTCCAGCTGGAACTTTAATCCAACTGTCTTCTCTTAGCTTTAGGCAACAGTTTCAAATTGAACTGCGTGTTCAAGCACCAGGATTTTTAATAATGCCAACTGACATTTTTAATTTCTCACTCTCTGCTGTTAAACCACCACCCTCGTCCTTGGGGATGAGAGCATCTCCTGCCCAATGACACAGGGATGACAAAGTGGCTGCTTTCCTCAGTTCAGTTCTTATCTTAAAAAGGGAAATAAAAAAGGAGGCTATGAGACAAGCCATAATCGCCATGATGAACGTGCCATTGACCTGCATTCTCTTTGTCTTTTGACGCTATCGTCACCCTTCCTTCCAGCGTCTTTAAGCAAAATGGGAAGGAAGGAGGTTTACAACCTGGTCCTAGGAAGGAGGGGACCACCCCTGAAAGCGGACACTTACAAAAGCCTGGATTGCCAAAGAACAGGCATTTTCCAGGATGACCAGGCAGTTCTGTGGACCGGTTCCAACTGCAAAAGCATCCCTTTCGCAGAAAGCCTACCACAAATAACCGTGTTCTTTTTAGAAGAGTCTGCCAGGTATTATGACTGAGATCTTATTCTGCAGATCTATGTATGTGTGAGACGACACTACCTAAAAGAGAGAAGCCTCAACACCACTCAAACCAAGGTATCCTTCAGCACAAGTGTGCCCTGTGAGGGAGCTTTATTTGTGCTTAAAGCACTTGTGTTGAACTTACAGCCACAGTAACCTAATGAATCCAATGTAACCACAGACCTAAGAAGCCAACTGAGGCAAAACAAAAAACAAAACCATTTCATTTTCTTAAAGTCCAAGAAACTGAGAGCTCAGTGAAATGTGAGGTGGGTGCATGGGGGCTTGAATTAATCAAGTTTCTAGGGTCAAATAAAGAAATACAGGGTCCAGCAGAAGTAAGGCCTGCTTGAATGTGGTTGGTAGGGTAATAATATGGGAGTAATAATTTATAGTTTTAGTTTTAACATTTCACCGAAAATGTCATTTGGTGTGCTTGAGTGTGATTTTGTTGTTACAGAATTACATGCTTATGATTTGGTAATAAAAGATTTTGTAATTTAAAAAAGGGGCATTATTTGTGCCAGACTGTGTAGTTATTAGCTAATATCTGCTCAGGCTCCCACAAACCCATCTTGCAGCCTTCACTACGGACTGGATCAAAAACACAGAATTTTTTAAGTTAAAGATCACAAGTTCAACTCCTACATTTAACAGATGAGGCTAATGAGGCTCAGGCAAGTTGATTTGCTGCAGAGAAAGAAGATGATTTGCTCAAGGTCGCTCAACGAGGTATTGGACAGCCTACTCTGTGACTGCTGCACTGATGCCCAGCCCCACCCCACACCCCATGCCCAGTGGCCAGGTCTGACTCCCTCAGGGGCCCAGGGTCAGAAGGTGTGCAGTTGGGAGCCCTGGCACTGCTTTCCCCACCCACCCGGTGGTGTTTTATTTGTGGTGATACATTAACCCACCGTGCATGCAGCGACCGCGGCTGCTGATTGCTTTTTCTAAAAATGTCATGGAAATGGAGCTCACAGAGAAGCCTTTGAAAATCTGCATTACGAAAATAACTGCAAAGACTCTCCTTGGGCAGCCCACATAAAAGGCAGCCTTTATTCTTTGTGCCCTCCTGGTGGATCAGCAGTCTATCCGCCATCGGAAGTGGCTCCAGTGGAGGGCCCTCTGCACTCACCGTGGAACCAGGGAGCGATGGTGTCCGACGCTTTCTCGTAGCCTGCTCGCAGAGGCAGCTGCTCCTCCTTAAACCATCGGATGATGTCCTCTGGGGCACAGCCGGAGCCTGTCCTCATCACTCCCTGATTTCTGTCATTCGTGAGACCATTTATCAAGTTAGATTTAACTGTTTTGAAAACAATGCCTTCAAAAATTACATATGTGTGTATATATATGCACAGGGTGGGGCAAAAGTAGGTTTCTAGTTGTGAGTATGTGAAGCACAGTTTATTCTTGTGTTAGTAGTTAGTAATTATTGTATTGTTTTCCATCTAACAACTGTAAAACCACTTTTGCCTTAGAGAGAGAGAGAGAGAGAGAGGAGAGAGAGAGAGAGATGAGAACTATAAACATCAGAACATCTAATTACATGGGCCGAGCTGATGGGAGGTTGGACACATGCACTGCCACCGCCCCTCACGAGCAGAAAACAGGAAGGAACGTAAGTCTGTCATTTGTCCTTCCAACCCTACAGGGATAGTCTTTTAAGCTACTGCTGAGTTAATGCATAGATTTTAATTTATTTTTAGTGTGAATTAGAAGCTCCATTAACTACCAATTAAAGCTTGAGAAAATAAGCATTAAAAAGTGACATACACTCCCCAGCACTATTTTCCTGGAGAACACGTTCTTGCAAACACAACAAATCAAATGCAACAAAATAAACTTCTTCCCTAACCTTTTCTCTTCTTTCTCTATCCACTCACCTCCCTGACTTGGTTTCTTCTCTCCCACACTTTGAAGAGGTTTAGTTCTGTTAAAAGACAGTCTGAGAAATATAAAGTTAAAGAAGGAAGAGTGTTTTGAGATTGGTAAGAAAAAGACACAGGCAGCAGAAGCCTTTGGAAAGCTATTTGGTAGCAGAACTTAAGTTCTGGAATGTAAGTCAGTTTCCATTACAAAAAGTACCATTGCAATGTGACAAACACATACCCAATCCCCATGAAAAGCTCGCTATTCTGAGTATAATTCAGTGTAAAAACGAGTGTGGATGAGATACTGGAATGTCCTGTCATGAAATTAACATTACGACTCTTTATGCTTTTTATGGTACATATGCTACCCTGAGTTACATGTGACATATATGTCAGATGGACATTTACATATGTACCTATGCATATACATACATAAATAGCATTTTGGAGAAAATAGCCTATAATATTTAACTTTCCTGGGGAGCAGGCACTACACACATGTGAGATCACATGGTAAATTTTTTCCACTAGTTTTCAAATTAGGTATTTTTTTCCTTGAGAAGTCTTTGGAGACCGAGGGAAAACTCCCGGGACAGCTGGCCTCTGTGTTTTGCTGGGCTGGACCCTATGTAACCTCGGTCATCACTGTTTAAAGCATCAGCCTTAAAGCCAGCCCGTCTGACTGCCTCACATGAAGCACTTAATGCAAGCGTCTTAGGTCGAAAGAATGAGTACAATGAGCACAGCTTAAAACAAGAATCGCCCTTAGTGAAGGCCACCTTCATTGTTGTCCATCGCAGACAGACACTGTGCTCTAAAAAACAGCACAGGTGAGGGCATGAGTTGCTCCCCCACCCTCGGAAAGGCCCGGGGAACAGGAGCAGGTACCTCCCTGGACCTGCTGGGGCCCGGGGCCACTGCTCCCAGACAGACTCGGGTGCGTGGCCACAAAACCACAAGGAGCCCTGCTTCCTGATGACCTTCCTTGTTTTGTTGTCTGTGGGAGAAAAGTCATGCCCCAAACTGTCCCTCTGTGGAACATGGTCATTTAGTCCCAAAGTGGAACCTTTCCACTGAGTAAGCAGAAGTAATCACAGCAGAGGAAAAGGTCCACCTTCACATTTCCTCTGAGGTCATCATCCCCGTTAGGAAAAACCTTGAAGGTAACTACTGATTCCGAGCAGAGGGGAGATTTTTGTTTGTTTTTATTTCTCCATCCTCATAACAGAGAACTATTCTTAGTTTTTATTTCAGAAGGCAGGCCTTCATAGACAGTTCTGTTTCACTCAGTCAATATTTCATTTCTCCTGGTTATTTTATATATTGCCTTTCCACATATTAGAATATGAAACAATCACATACCGATAACCAGGGGAGAATAATTTGATAATTGGGTTCTGCTGGAACGTTATGGTGCTTTGTCCTTAGGAATTGTTCTGCCTAGTTCTTCCACAACCAGGAGGCAAAAGCACCACTGTCAACAACCAAAGAGTTCCTGCAGAAAGGAACATTTCCAACTCCTCGACACATGAGGAAGAACTGCCACCAAGCCTTTAGTCCTGAGCCATGGAAATGTAGCCCCCCCATGACATGGAAGTCAGCAAGCCCTTAGTTTCCTGCTGTGATGTTCCCAGTGACCCCACTACGAGCCACACTGGGAATCAGGGAACCCCGGTTGTCTCCTGCTGCCCCTTCGTTGGCTCACCCGCTGCCACCAGGTGGGGTTAGGCTGGTGGCGCAGGAAGCCAGCGAACATGGGGTGCGCACTCACTGAGTCACCAGGCGTGTTAAGTATTGAGGTGCACTGCTGCGGATGTTCTACTAAGAAGGGGGTGAGTGCCAGACCAAGCGGCTCAGGAAGACAGACCTAGTGGAGAGGCTGAATTTAGCCACCCAGCCCGTCTCCACTTCCCACTGCCTGTCTCATATAGCTCGCCCTCACTCAGCTCATTCGACCCTTGCTCTCGAAGCCATCCATGCGGGTCCTTACCTTAAAGGCTTTCGGGGGTACTCCGCTGGGTGTAGGAACTTAGGCTTGGGTGGAAGCGGGGGTCTCTTTGGTTTCTGTGGAACACTTGGGGGGCTCTGCAGTCCCTCGCTGCTTCTTGCTTTTTGGGATAACCTCTTGTAGTCTTCCCGTGCTTGTTTAGCCAAGGAGCGTCTCTTCTCATCAGCTGCTTTGGATTTTCGCACTAGAGAAACAAAAGGTTTGAGGAAGGCCCCCAGAGACGGTTAGAAGAATCGGCACCGCACCTGGAGAACAGATTCTGGCATCTGCTGATAATAATGAACAATCGCTCTTGATGCCTGTTATTTTGATAATTAGGGCGTGCACATTTACCAGAGCCCAGCGTTCACGGCAGAATTCCTCTTTAGATGGGAGTCTGGGTACTTTCTGAGAGGGAGGGAGAAGGAAGAGGAGGAAGAGGGGACAGGACAGAAATGTAGAACCATTTGTTGGAGACTTCCCTGCAGTAAGGAAGACTAAGTAAGGAGTCACGGCCTGAGTGAGGATTCCAGGGTGTGGGGTGTGGGCGAGGGGGGCGGGTCTTTGAATAATAAGAGGTGATGGTCACTCCTTCTCACCAACGGGAGTTCAGGATGTCACCTGCCCTGAGTCAGGAGCGATGAAGATCAGGCTGTCTGGGGAACTGTTCACAGGCTCAGGCTGTGCAGGCAGGTGGGGGGGACCAGGCAGTGAGGCCCCCATGTCAGAGCCCACTGTCAGCTGAACCCACTCTAAATCAGCCTGTCAGACGGAGAAGTAAAGTGATCCTCAACCCTGATGATCAGAACGGGTCTGTACAGGGGAAAGTACCCTGAGGCTGCCTCTTCATGTTGCTTTGTAAATAGAGTTTATTGTTTTATTTTGCTTTTGTTTTAGCAACAAAGTATTAAAAGCCTCTAATGCAGGATGTAAGGATAATTTTTCTTGAGTGTATTTACACTTCAGGCATCATTAGTCAAATCCTGGTATGTGTGACTTCAAAGAGATGCCAAAGATTTCTATTATGCTAGGATTTCACTGCAGAAAAGTGATTGGATTTTGCAAATATTTTCATTTCACAAAAACTATCATTTTAATGGTGTTCCTTGTAATGGAACTGAAGATCAATTTCAGATTCTCAACATCTTGCAAACATTGCCACTTCTCTCCTCCAAGCAGCCTCAAGGGCTGATCTGGCAGTGAGGCTTCTCTGTCTGAGACAGATGGAAATGCTAGTCCCGAGTCAAACTTGAACTTACCTAGCATCCTGGAGCAGGCCCTGCTCTGCCTTCACCTGCGCTGACATTCCCCCAGGGGTTTATCTCTGACAATGCTAATTGAAAAAGGGTCAGGGCTGGCCACGGGCATGGGAGGGACGCTGAGGTATCCAGCCTGTGATTCCTGTGCTCTCCTGATTACCAAGTTAAGATGTATTCACTGTTGAACATGTAGGAAATTACAGAATGACAAGAACTCGAGGAAGTAATCTTGAGTCCCACCTCTTGAGTGTTAACATGTTAATAGCCTTCCACTTCTTTTCCTCTATATACTTAGACATTTGAAAATAGAGAGGATTTGCATACTATTTTATAATGTTTTTTTTCTTTTCCAAGCTAAAAAGATATAAACATATGCCAAGGTCATAAAATTACTCTTTGGAAACATGTTGGGGTTTTTTTTATAGCTATATACCATTCTATTAAATAAACACATCATAATTTTGATGGTACAAGATGAATTGAGAACCTTTCTGCTATTCAACAAGTGGTCTTCAGCCTTTCAGGGATAATGTAGTGTTAGAACACCGATCTCTCAATGACCTCTTTAAGTGCTTTCTAGATTGGCCATTTTATTGTGTGAGCCAGTCGGCTTCCAGAGGCCTCCGGGTACTCACAGGATGCCTGCCACTCCGAATCCTCTTTCCAGCTCTTGTAAATCTGCTTGGTTCTCTCTTCCCCTATTTGTTTTATTTCTTCATCTTGTGTTTTCTTCGAGGATTCTTTCTTCTGTTTAAAAAAACAGAAAAAGACACCAGTAAGCGACCGTGGAAGTTTTCCTTGAGGAGGAGGGCTCCACACACTCCTGATTGCTCTCTGACCCTCTCTGGCCCCAGCCCAGGGGTGGGGGGTGATGGGGCGCTGTGGGGTGGGGGTGGGGGCACAGTGTGGCCACAGCTGCAGCTGGCTCCTCATCGTACAACCCCCAGGCAGTTCCTGAGCCTCTTTTGGGCTGTTCCCCCTAAGTCAAATTAGAAAATCAAGAATGTTTGGTAGGTTATAATGAGGGCTAAGTAATTTTTTAAAAGTGCTTAGCACAGTGTATAGTAAGAGTTCCATAAATATTCATTTTTCTCAGACATAGCACTTATCTGCTTTAAACTGAGTCCCCTAAGCGGTGCGTAAACACTGTTTCCTGGGAGCCACAGAAGCACTGCAGTCCCTGACGGGTCCCCAGGACGAGGGTGCATCCCGGTGGTGACTCAGCCTGGTTGCCACAGGCCCTGGAACCACGTGTCAGGAAATGTGCTCCTGATATATGGCTTTAGGTGGCTCCAAAAGGAATTCTTTTGTTTTAAAAAATAAAACAAAAATATTTTTTAAATAAGAAACATGTCTGAGAGTGCTATACTTAGTAAATCATATTCATTTTAATCTACAGAGTAATATGGGTGGATGCAGTGAAAAAGGAGACAAAACTAGTGAATTTCAGAGTAACAGCAGATGAGATCTTGCCCTGACCATTGTATTTATTCAAAGCAGCCAGAAAAGTTAAGAACTTATCCTGAGTTTCTCTAAGGATTCCTCCAGAAAATTTACTTTTAGCAAATCCTTATAAGCTGATCTTTATTTTTTCTATTTAAAAAATTACAGTTTCACCCCGCTGGTGTAGCTCAGTGGATTGAGTGCCGGCCTGCAAACCAAAGGGTCGCCAGTTCAATTCCCAGTCAAGGGCACATGCCTGGGTGGTGGGCCAGGTTCCCATTTGAGGACACATGAGAGGCAACCACACATTGATGTTTCTCTCCCTCTCTTTCTTCCTCCCTTTTTCTAAAAACAAATAAATAAAATCTCAAAAAAGAAAAATTTTTTGAATTATCCTTTCCTCCAGTATCCATAACAGCACTCCCATAACAGTCTCCCTTGCACGTGGAAGATACTCATTAATGCCGGCTGAAAGGACACCGAGCCTTTGTCTTTGTCCTCGTCCTCATTTAAAGTGACACCTGGGCAGCATTACTGAAAATTCCCTTTAGTTTCTCTATGGCTGCTCTTTTAGAAAAAGGTACACATTATACCTGCAGGACTACAGCTCCAAAACTCCACCAGGATTTCCTGAAGTCTAAAACATGTGAATTATTCAAGTTCATGACCCCACAGAGAAATCAAGGAACTGATCGTACTGTCCATGGGAACACAGGCCCCAGAGCCGGCCTCCGCTGCAGTCCCCATCTCTGGTCTGTGGTTGGCCACTCGGACCCTTCCCCTAAAGCCTCGATTCTGACCCTGCTTTTTCAGACTTGCTGCAGGTCAAGTCCCACTACAGTTTCTGAGAGCCTGTCTATGCCTCATGGATCGTGAGCAACGCATGATGTGGTACCAATCTAGCACAATGGAGGAAGTGGGCTCAGCCCGAGAGGGGGATCTCCTGTCTGGCTGCATGCTGGGGAGACCTGAGTGCCCGGAGACACTCTGGCACAGTGGATGTGGGTGGTACAAGACACTGGTCAGGGTAAAGGGACAGGCTCATAGAAACAATGAACACGTAAGGGACTTGGTCTGAATGCACTATTTCTGGCAAGTCAGTGCCTCATTTATCACTCTCTGAAATCAGTCTTCCCCAGTGTTTGCAGCAGCCTGGGATATCGTCTCCGGTTTAGATCTTCACTGAGGAGTCTAGCAGATACGCCTTGGCATCTGTTCTTTCCATGATACTCAATACTTTTTCAACCCCAGATGAACAGGCGAAGATGAACAGCTACGTTCACACGCTTTTAGAGACAGATTTCACATTCTGCTGCTTAATTTCACTGCTGCATGAGACTAACAGACCAATTTATGAAACATTAGTGGAAATGGCTATGCATTTAGCCCCCTAAAGACAGAATGTAAATCTTTTACCTGGTGAAATCCATATGCCTTCATACGATTGATAGAATCTGCCAACATTTGTTGAATATTTCTTGAGGAACTGGAGGGTGACTAAAAATTAAATGAAACACATTTTTATACCATTTGAGAGCTGCAGTGCAGTTTCAGAAAATAATCTGTTAATGTTTCCCTCTTTTCAACATTCTCTAATGCTGCCCCCACCCTCACAACCAGATCCCCAGATTTCCCACCAGCACCTGGGCTCCTGAGCAGATCCTGATGGAGGCAGCAGGGCCACCAAGAGCCAGGAGCTGGTGCTCTGCTTGTGATAAGCAAGTTTGTGTGTCTTGCTCCCAGCAGGCCCCAGGGCCTTGGAGATGACTTCTAGATGTCCACATTAGTTCTTAATCTAAATCTCCGCTTCCTCTCTGAATCCCTGTTCTACCCATGCCCTGTTTCAGGTCAGACCAGAGCAGTGCTTAGTCTCTGCCATTCAACTGCGTGGCCTTACCCCCCACCTAGGACTGGAGGCATGCCTGGGATACCAGCTTGGTGTCTGGGCGCCCTGCCCACTTTCCCTGCCTGATCACATTCCTCCCCTCTCCTTCCTCTGACCCTGTTACCCAGCCCAGTATCTGGGCTTCTGCTACTCTAGATGGATTTCCCAAGGGGCAACTCCTGCTAGTGGGGTTCCCAGATGTACCGCCTGGATTGCCTGGTGCTATCCCTGCCAGCCCTGTGCCAACCTTTCTGGCACTGTGACTGAGCTGGCACATCACGCCAGGAGTCTCTTAAAACCAGGTCAGTTACACAGGCCCTTGTCACCCTGTCCCTGGCTTGAGTGCAGAATCTGGGCCAAGTCTCAGCAGGGACTGCACAGCCTGAGATAGCACCCCCCACCCATATTACCATGACTTTGTGCTTGTGCCTGAGGCCTCATCCCTGAACTTTGGCACAGATCAGAAATTATCTGCCTATTTTCAGAAAAAGGTTGGTATCAAGATTCAGCACAGAGCGAAAAGGGGAGCTACTTCTGGGTACTTGCTATGCTTTGTGATAAACCAGCATGGAGACCTCAATTTTGCCTCTTTTTTCCACAGTAACTGGGCATGTGTGCTAGGACCTAGGTAGCCCTAGCAGTTAGGAGTGCCGTGTGGAATACGTGATCTCCAATATAATAATGCAGGTGGTGACTGGCATTTTCCACGTCTGTTTGGGCCCTAAAACTCCCTTCAGACAGTGTCCCGGCAACTTCCCCTCCCTTTGGGCTGGAAGGGCAGTGGCCATTGTGCTAGCACTACTGAAGACGGCACAGCCACCAGAGCCCGAGTCCCTGCCTGACCACGCCCTCCCGCACCAGAGTCTGGTCCTGGATGTCCCACACCAGACTCGGGTCCTGGATGTTGTGAGGGAGAAAGGTGAACTTCTACTGTGTTTTAACCATTACTTTTCTGGTCTGTTACAAGAGTTTGGTCTACCTTAGAGGATAGTTAGAACTGGCCACCACAGTTGCTGGCGACACACTCATCAAGCTGTCTGCTGCGTTTCTGCTAGTCATGCGCGCTGCTGTTATGGCTAATTCCACTAACGGCTTCTACGCACTGGAGGCCTGCTATGACCCGGCACTGTGTTACTGAGTGTTATTTTTATTTCTCGCAACATCTCTGGTGGGCGGGCAGTACCATGCCCGATCTTTGGATGAGGAAAGTGACCCTCAGAGGAGCTGCGTCGTGGCTTGCTGAGATCACACGGCTGGCTGGCGCCAGAGTGTATGCTTTTCCCACGGTCAGCATCATAATGATAGGAAAATGAGGCTGCAGGTCAAAGATTTCTTACGCTTATTACCTGGCAAAGTAATGAATCCTATAGGTGTCACAATTGCTACTCACATACTCTGTCTCACTTGTTTCTTATTTTAGTGTTATAAGAACATACAGAGCTGCTCTGCATCCATGGCAGAAGGGTATGGTAACCAGTTCCTCTCTTTATGAACAGGTTAGAACTGCTCCACTAGGTTTTGTCTAAGTCTGTTCAAAAGTCCCAGATAACTTTGAAGGGCTCGTTCTTGCAGTCTCTGAATACACTCTCCACTCTAGGGAATGTGAGCTTTAAAGCCAGGCTCACACTCCCTTTCCTCAATGACAGAAGAGCTATGTGTAGGGCATCATCCCTTTGCAAAAAGGATCTGTTTCTTCTTTGTTTAAAACCAGGTGCAGGTAACCTCCTCAAGCACTGTAGACAGGCTCCACCCACGCTAGCTGCTCTCGGAGCCTCTCCACCCATTGGCTTTGGAAGGACCTGGGCCCGTGCACCCAGCAGAGCCGTGGACCGAGGTTTGGTCAGCCAGCCGCACCTTCACCGTGCTCAGCCTCTATGTCGTCAAACAAACTAAGCTGTCAGGTGTTTCCTGAATTAGCATCGGGCTGAGAGGCATCTGGCTCTGCTCTTCTAATTCATGTATTCCAAAGCGATGTGTGTCTCACCAAGTATTTCTTCCCAATCACTGGCCGAACAGTGTCACCTGCACGGGTACAACACTTCAGACATACTGTGTGAGTTATTCTCTGTCCCTTAGCAATAGCCCTTCACCTGGGCTATTCATCTATATACACACACACAGCATTGTTTTCTCACCACTTGCTTTTTTTTTATGGTTGATTTTTCTTTCATCGTCATATTCCTTGTCTCACTAGCACTTCCCACATACTCACTGCTTTTGTACCTGTCAGATATGATGGGCTATTAATATTCTTAAAATAACTCAAAGCTAAGCACAGACACATGAACCAGACAATGAAAAGGATGTGGTGCTAGGGACTAGAGGGACCTCTGTGACTGTCAGCACCACCTACTGGTGCCACTCAGGGCTGGCATTCTTCCTTTGAAGTTGTAGATGTTGGTTTTAATGACCAAAGCTGGTTCTTACAGAAGAGTTTTAGCCTAAATAATTGATCAGTTTAACAACCAACCCAGGGATCAATACTTCTATTCAAGGATTTCCATATGGCTAAAACATATTGTAAATTCTAAAACAATTTACACATTTATAAAATTATAAAAATACTGATTTTCAAGGTGAAAGAAGATTTGCCATTATTCCAAAGTGTTAAAACAATATGAAGAACTTAAACAAGGCTTGTGTAGAGCAGGTTCCTTCAGGTATACTTACAAGTTCTACAAATCCAGGGACTATACTAAGTAGGATATAATAAGTTGAGAATAGTGTGACCAGGTGATTACCTAAGGCTCTGCCCCACACAATTTACAGGTGCCTTTTAAAGAAAGTCAAAGTCTGTACACACAAAACCTAATACACAGACACAAACACAGGGAGGCTGATAAACTGAGGAGACAAAGAAATATGGCCCAAATGAAAGAACAGAACAAAACCCCAGAAAAAGAACTAAACAAAACAGAGGTAACCAATCTATCAGATGCAGAGTTCAAAACACTGGTGATCAAGATATTCAAAGAACTCACTGAGTATGGCAAAAACATAGGGGAAGAAACGAAGGTTACATTAAGTGAAATAAAGAAAAAGCTACAGGGAACCAACAGCAGTGAGGATGAAGCCAAGGATCAAACCAATGATTTGGAACACAAGGAAGGAAAAAACATTCAATCAGAATAGCAGGAAGAAAAACGAATTAAAAAAAAAAAAACAAGAATAGGCTTAGGAACATCTGGGACAACTTTAAACATACCAATATCTGAATCATAGGGATGCCAGTAAGGAGAAGAGGAAGAGTGAGAAATGAAAAACTTATTTGAAAAAAATAAAGAAAGAAAACTTCCCTACTTTGGTTAAGGAAATAGACATACAAGTGCAGAAAGCACAGAGAGTCCCAAGCAGTCCTCCCAAAGAGGACCACACCAAGACACATCATAATTAAAATGCCAAAGGTTAAAGCTAAAGAGAGAATCTTAAAAGCAGCAAGAGAAACTTTGTAGGCAAGAAGGGACTGGCGAGAAGTATTCAAAGTGATAAAAAGAACCTACATCCAAGATTACTCTATCCAGCAAAACTATCATTTAGAAAGGAAGGACAGATAAAGTGCTTCTCACACAAGGTAAAGCTAAAGGAGTTCATCATCACCAAGCCCTTATTATAATAAATGTTAAAGCGGCTTATCTAAGAAAAAGAAGATCAAAGCTATGAACATTAAAAGGGCAACAAATGCACAACTATCAACAACTGAATCTAAAAAAACATAACTCAGCAAACAAGGAGAACAGGAACAGAATCACAAACAAAGTACTTTCATGTCTAGTACGTCATTTGATCTTCATATCAACCCCATAAGGGTGTCAAAAGGGTAAGGTGACTTATTAGTAGGTAGAAGAGCAGGGACTAAAGCCTCTGTCCTCTCCATGCCTACCTGCTCATTCTGCGGGGTGTCCCAGAGAACACATGTCTGCCCCCATGCCCGAAAACCACTGCAGTCACCGCCCACCTGCTGACCTCTGCAACCGAGGAAACACTATGGGCAGAGTTAATGCAGTCTTATCTGCTTCATATTTCCTTTATTTAAAAATAAAAACTGTATTGCTGCTATGAACATAGGCATTATTCACAACAGCCAAGATATGAAAGTATCCTAAGTGTCCTTCGAGGGATGATTGGATAAAGAAGATGTTGCACGCACATACCAAGGACGACTACTCTGCCATAAGAAGATGGAATACTGTCCTCTGTGATGGCGTGGGTGGACCTTCAGCATTATGCCAAGTGACATGAGTCAGATGGAAGAGGATAAGAACTGTATGATTTCATTCACATGTGAGATATAAAACAGAAAACAACAAATGAGCAAACAAAATGCAAACAAACTCACAGATACAGACAACAGAATGGTGGTCACCAGAGGGGAAGAGGCTGGGGGGAGGGTGAAGAGGGGAAAGGAGAGCAAACATACGGTGGCGGAAGGAGATTAAGCTTAGGGTGGTAGGCACGCAATAGAGTGTACATGTGTCATATGATAAAGCTGTACACATGGAATTTATATAATGTTACTAACCAACTAATTTAATAATAAAATAAAACCGCCACACAATATTTACGCAAAAGTTCCCCCCAAATACAGGGAAACTCGGAAGCCAATGACCTCAGAAGCAAGTGGACACCCATCAGACACCAAGTCAGGATGTGGTGATGGCCCTCTAGCCAGCGGGGGCAGAGCCCATCCATGCCAACCGAGGGATGGAACATACGTCACGTATATTTACCATTAACTTAGAGTATCCGCAGAAGCAGTCGGGCTATCCAAAGATGCTGCTAGCAACATTGATATGTTTACAAATTATATTCCTCCCAGAAACTATGTGTAATATGAGGGTTTAGTCTCATTACACTTTTAAAACTGGCTTGAAAAACAGTTCACTCTGGCCACTAAGTTAATACTTACTCTGTTTAAAAGTAGGGCTATGCAATCCAATAAATGCCAAGCACCAAGTAAACCAGAAAGTTTCCATAAATAGAACATGATTAGCACTCAATTTTTATGGTGAAGATGAGATTGATGCATTAATGGGCTAAAATCAAGAGTCTACTCTTGGAAACAAACTGCTAGGTTAGTAACAGGTATTTACTCGCCCTGTTCTCACACCTCTTACATCTATGGTTCCTTAACAGACTGACGGTCAGGACAGCAAGCTCCCTGAGGGCCAAGACCCAGTCAGCCTCGGACATCTGGAGTCTCGCTAGCACCACAGAAACTGGCATGTAAGGAGGCCTCCATAAGCACTTGGTGAATGAAGGAGCACATTATAAATTCATCAAGCACTTTCTCAGTCACCAAAAGGTATTCCAGTCTAGTTTTAATATTAATCAAGATTGGCTGAATTTAAATTCTGTGAAAGCCAGTGATTCATCACTCACTCATCGAGCTGCACAAGCCACCAAAACAATCAGACAGCTCTATTCCCAGCTGCCGTAAGCGCAAAAGGAATTTCCCAATGATGACTCCAACCTTCAGCTCTTGAACCACTGGGAGTTAGTTTTTTCCTTTAAAAATAATGGGAGAGTCAGAATAATAGACCTGTGCTTTAATAAAGTCACGAAGAATAACAATATAGAGAGAGTGGAGATATTTCCTAAGGCCAACTAGACTAACAGGATTAAAAACAGAGCAATCAATTTTACTGCTGAAAATATAGTACATAGTCCCTGTGGAATGATTTTATTGAAACATGAATTAGGACAACAGAGGCCAGAGGGAATCTTTTCCGTAGCAAAATCTATGCACGGAGACTACTGGATAGCCTGACTTAAAGTACAGCAGACTCTAATATGATGTGTAATTCTATGGCACACCTTTAAATAATACAGTCTGAGTGGATTTTTAGCATATTAAAGGACAGAACTCCCATACTGGATGGATATCTGTCCACTTCATCACACCATGTCACCTTCACACCAAGTCACCTTCTAGCCCCTCAAAACAATGTGCGAACAGCAGAGCTGGGCAGTAACATCCTCCCAAAACAGTAATGCAAAACTGGTAAGGGTTGTTGGGGCAGCGCATTCCAGATAGGAGAGAGATTCAAATGCCACTCTTACGTTCTCACCACGGAGATGCCAGACATATTTTCCATAAAAGAGAAAAAGAAGAAAAGCAAGGGAAATAAAGTCATTATTAGATATAAAGTATAAGTACAAAGTAATAAAGGATTGTTAAGACAATAGACAAAGAGTCTTAAAAATATGATTGATTTGGGAAATCTTGACAGAGTGGAAAGTAGGAACCTAACTATAAATAAGGATAGAAAAACATGTATATAATACATAATACTTCCCATAACAATTTTATGTATATTATTTCATTTCGTTCTCACATCCAAACCAGATATGTAGCTATTGTAACCTCGATTTTTCAGAGAACAAAACCGAGTCCCAGAGAGACTGGATAACAGACACTGCGTGATCAGCAGGACCACACGTCTCCTAACTCAGGACCCCTCCTTTTCTCCCCGTGCCCCACCTCCAGTGAGCTGGGTACTGGAGTATTGCAAATATCATTCGCAGTCATACAAAACCAAGTTGTGTCACCAACTTCCTAATGTACAACTCTCACACTAGAAATGTTTTTCCTTTGTGTAATTTACTTTCTGTTAAGCTTTTCATGGAGCATACTGTTTAAACACACACACACACACACACACACACACAACTTCAATGGCTTTTAAGGTCCAGGGTTTATGAACTATCTTACATAAAATTTTACCTTACACACTACCACAAATTTCTATTACAGTTACACAGAACTGCTTTGGTAATTGTGTAACTGTCTGATTATGACCTTCCTCCTGAATTAACAAAATGAGCACAATTAATTCCTCATTCTAATACTATACCCAATATTTATCTCTCACAAAAGTAGTACTGAAATGTACCCTGCACATATGCTAAAGGGGAGGACATTACAAACAGGAAACAGTTACTGGTTTGGGACTATCCCTTTTTCCCCACATCCAACTCAGAATTCTAGTCTGCATTTCAGGAACACTTCTTTCGTCCTGCTTACAGTGGGCTTCCTCATCATAACTGTGAGCCCGACTCCCTTTCAGGGGTTGGCAATATGGCTGTCTACAGACAAGAGGGAGGCCACCCCGAGAGGGTGCCACCAAGCCCAGGCCCGGGGCATCTCTCTGGGGTGGGGGCGGGCTTCCCCACCTTGCCGACTCACCAGGCTTAGTACTCACTTCCCATTCAGTCGCCTGAGGAGCTGTGCCCTCATGCTGCTCTCCACCCTTTATCAAAAGCCCAAGCCACACAAAACCCCAAACTTTAGTTGCTATGCAGGAGGACCTGGAGATGAATAAGGGTCCAAAAAATGCAGTTCAGCGTACTATTTTCCATTTTTTCAAAGAAGGGGTCTGATCTTAGTCTCTTGTTTCTGAATCTCCTTTACAGGGGCAGACACCTGAAATCCGGTTTTAGAGAACCGCTGGTTTCTGAGTGGACAGAAGCTTATTGCAGTCTCTTGTTTCCTCACTGAGGAAGGAAAACCGATGAGGAAGTCTCTCATTGTGTCTGAAAATCATTTTATGGGTTGCTCCTTCACTGTTACCTACTAATGGGAACATACAACTATGAATTAGAAAAACACCTACAAATAGAACTGAAAACCACTATGATTTCAATGTCAAATTTACGATCAAAATGTACATTTTAATGGCAAGTTTTTGTTACCATTTGTTATAGTGAAATTTCAGAGCCTTGTGGTGTTGTGGGAAGTGTGTGCGTATATGTGTTGCATGGGCAACATGAGTGTGTCAGCATGCACATAGTAGGGGTGGAAGGTCTCACTTCTAACTCCCTTTGGTTAAAGAAGATATTAAAGGGAAGAATCTTGCCCAAGGCTTTTCCTTCTGCTAGTTTCAAGGTCTTTTATTTTTAATGCTTTGAATCCCACATGTTTGTGTTCTAATTTTTTTTAATCTCCTGTTTTTCAGTGTGGTCCATGCTGAAGGCCATTTCTGTAAAAATAACGACTAATTCTCTGGAGATAAAATCTACAAGTGAGCAGATATAGTTTTATTCAAGGTTCCCTTTGGGGCAAGGACAGTTGGCCCACTGATTATTGAGTTCCCAGCCTACAAATTACGTAGAACGGAAAAACACAAAGGGACTTTTTGCATTAACATTCTCTGCCCTTCTCCCAAACACATGCAGAACTACTCTGTTCTCTCTCAAATTCTCTTGCAGGAGAGGGGAAAAAACACCACTGCCTGTGGAGGGCTGTCCACACTGGGGGCCCCTAACAACATCTGATCAGCTACGGTGCCCCAAGTTCTTATCCCAACTCCCCCCAGGGCCCGGGGGGCAGGGTGAGTCTGCTCACAGAGCGCATCACCTGTCATCTCCTCTGGCTCCTATTAACTCCCCATCAGACTCATCTTTGCCTGCGAATGGCATCTGCTTCCCAACCTGCAGGTCTCGGAATGTGGTGGAGTGACAGCTAAACCCCAACATGCACCACCACCTCCAGTTCGGTGACAGGCACTAGGCACACCGTTCACTGTGACCCACTGAGAACCACAGCGCCCTGACAAGGTACTGAGCAGAGCATCATTTCGGAGTTCCCCAAGTGCTGTCGCCACTGCCGAAAATAAGGACAGAGCAGGTATTTGTAGAGGGCAACAGCTTTTCAAAATGAAAACCACACACTCAGCTCTAACTTAGGCATTATTTCAGCCTCCTCCTCAGCTTGCACAAACCACCCAGCCTCCCTCTGCCTCCAGCTCTTCCTCTGAAAGATTAGAAAGACAATGCTGGGCTCATGATAGTGAGAATAGCATCTGCTAATGGAAGGACTGCAGGAGACAATTCTTGCTGCTTTTATCGGATGATACTGGGCAAGCATCCTTGTATTTGTACAGTGTCTCAGCTTCCTTTGTAAAGAAACAGTATGCTAACATAATCCCTATTTTATAACGGAAATTAATTCCTCCCCGCACACTTTCTGGAGCCACGGAGCTGCCTCTCAGGACTGAAACGTCCACTCCCATACTAGGGGGTCGCTGCTGGGTCAAGTCCAGCATCAAGGTATCTGGGACTTAAACGGGCTCTTTGTTACGTTAAAAATTTTAAATCAACATAAACATGTCCTTAAAATTTTTTTTTAAAGATAATCATGTGTAGAAAGATGCTCTGAGGCTGGACTCAGTGTTTTCTAAACCCTGAAGCAGGGGTCAAACAAGTCCTCTCAAAGCCCCCAGATTTGCTTCCTGTGGCGCTGAGGGCCTTTGAAACGGGGCAGATCTCTCATTGTTCCAGGAGAGAGGTCCTCGTGAGGCCGCCTGCTAATGTAGGTACCCAAATAAAATGAATCATGGTACAAAAGAATCCAGGGCAGCCCTATGGATTGGGCTTCTCAGTGTTCTCACTCCATGGAGGGGAAGGGACAACTTTCTAATTTTTAGTGTGTGAAGATCAGCTATGTCCTAGCTGGATGAAGAGTTTCAGTTTTGAGTCTAGGAGTAGAGGGTTGTGGTGAAAAGCTCAGGATAAGACGGCTAATTGACTGAGGAAGACATAATTTGTGCCTTATTTCCAGATATAAGACTGAGTTAACTCTGGCCATAGACCTCACGCCCTTGTCTAACTTCTGCTTGAATGTGAGAAGTCTGGACCTTATGGTATGGCTCATCCACTGAAACTGTCTAAAAGCTCTCCTTAACAGCCAAAGTGATATGAGAAAATATCTTGCTTCAGGTCATGCAGGCATGGGTGTTGTTTAGGACTGTGAAAGTTTAGAGCTAGACGGAAACCTGTGAGGAATCATCTAAGCAAACAGATTCCATCTCCACAGCTAGCTTCCATGACCAGGCATGGCTGCCCAGAGCAGCCTGTGGACAAGGATGTGAGGGCAAGCCTGGCTCTGCAGGGAGGAGTGCTGCCATCGATTAGCGATGTCTGCCCTGGGTGCAGGTGTGGAGAGTAATGCACTTCTGCCCCGTGACTACAAACTGTTTAAAAGTCCCTCATTTATAGACAAGGAAAATGAAATCCTGCAGAGACAGAGTCAGAATGAAAACCCAGTTCTTCTGACTACATTTTACCATACTTGGTCTCATTATATTACCATAGCTCAAAAACCTACTACAGATCCACAAGCCCTTAGTAACTATTCTGAAACCCAAAAAGCTCTGAAAATATGTACCTTATACTGAAGGGAAAACCTGACTTGAAATAACCTGAGGCTACTTACATTATTTATAGCACTGATTATAGAATACCACCCCAAACCTTGCTGGGGGGCAACTGGCTGATACAAATGCAAAAATCCAGTCCTCTCTTCTTCCTCACTACAAATACATGGGGTCTTTATCAAGTAGAAGCACTGTCTCCTATAAGTAAGTCACTCTGGCACAAGAATTTCTACAGTGCTGGTCAATATTTGGGTTGAATTTAACTGGGGCACACTGGTAGTGATCTGTCATGTGGAACTGTATTGCAAATCTAACACGATCATTTTACACAGTAAGTCTAGAGCTGATTTTGTTTGTGGTTTACAATATCCTAGAAGACTGACTACTCTTTAAATCTTTCTATGGTTGTTTAAATAAGCATCAGGATCACTTAAAACTAAATAAAATCTGCTTGGTAATTTTTCTGTTTATTATAAATTTTAGGCCTGGGGTAAGCCATTAAATTTTAAAGACATGAGAATGTCCTTGTAGATATTACAGTTAAACTGTGTCTGGAACATAAGAATCTTTACTGTGCAAACCCAAATTGCTTTTTGGAAATATACACTGGACAGCTCCCTAAGCTCTAGTCCTGCTTTCTCACCAGAGTGCTCATCTGAAACAGCAGGTGATGAATTCTGTTGCAGATACCTCAGATGTTTTAGAGAGTGAATTCAAGTAGCTGTGTAAAAACAAGGGCTTTCTGTTATTTAGAGGCAAATCATTTCATCTCTGAGCATTAGTTTCTTTATCTGTACAAAAGAAATAATACTTGCATGGCCTACTCACAGGAGTTTTATGAAATGAAATAAATGTATGAGAAAAAGCTTTGCGAACTCTAAGTCAAACTGTGCGTCTTTTACTCTTATGCATAAAATCATTTTATATCCACCACTGCCGCCTCAAGTAGCATGAGAAATCCTTCCTGTCTCTAAACCAGACTCATGAGCTCCTTTAAAACCAGCTCCTCTCCAGTTGTTCCTATTTATGCTATGGCACCCCCGATTCTCACAGGCACCCAAGCTGAGAGACTTGGGTTATGCTGGAAGCCTTGCTCCTCCCCACCCACTCTGGTCCACACATGATCAGTTCCTTTCAAAACATAAATCTGATCAGGTCAAGCTCTTGCTTCAAAATCATTGACAATTTCCTATTCTTGAAAAAAAGGGTCAAAACACTTACGTTGCCCCCAAGACCCTGTCCTGGCTGGCCCTTCCACCCACCCCCCCACCTACTTACTCAGTAATGAACTCTCCTCCTTCCCATCTACACCTCGGCCACACAGCCTTCTTCGGTGTCCCCAAAGCCCCCATTCCCTCCAGGGGCACAGCCATTGCCCACACTGGCCCTTTGCTGGAACTGCCGGCCGCGGGTGTCCTGTGTCGCGCTGTCTGCAGCTGGGTGTCCTCTGCAAAGCTGCCCTGCGATCCCTGGTACTGTTCCAGTGCTAGTATGCCGGGGGGACAGAACACGGGCCCTTTCCCTGGGAGCGAGTATCACTGTTTGAAATGATCTGCTACACGCGGTCTCTGCCTGCTTCCTCAGCTGTGAAGTTCATGACAGCAGTGCCTGTCTCCCTCCTATACTGCCATCTCAGTGCCTTGCACGTAATGGGAACTTCTTAAATAAATGAGTAAATCCACCCATCTTGGGCCTTCTCCTCACTGTCTACAGATTTTTTTTCTAAGACCCTGAAAGCATTTTCTCTGATGCAGGGACAGATGAAACACAAGAATGGAAAAAGCTTCTACCTGTGTTTTCTGTATGCCTGTACCTACATGCTTCCTCACCCCCCGCCCCCCCACTCCAATGGCGTTCCCTATGACAGCCGAGCAGATGTTTCAGGAATGGAAGAGCGCCACTCTCCCTGGAATATTTATGACCCAGGAAAAACAGAAAAACCATGGTATCTAATCTTTATTTTAATCTTTCATCTTACTTGTGAAATTTGTTGTCTAGGAAAGTACTGTAATTCAAGCACAAGGAGAAGCCTGCAGACTTAAGGCTCTTGAAGGAGCTGTTTGGTTGTTGCTGCTGTTCTCAACGTTAGGGACGTGGAAAGGGCGCCAGCTGTGTGGAGGGAGTTTGGCATTAAATGTGTTGAGTGCAAAGCAGGTCTGGGAGGGAAAATCTGTAGCCATGAGGAAAGTACCCAGGGCTGACCCTGGGGCGTAAACCAGATTTTAGAATTGTGTAGCTCTGAATATTTTAAACCTCATATTTTTAGCCCTTCATAAAGCTTCTTCACATTCCTCATATTAATAAGGCCATCGGGCACAGGAGTTATGGAGTGACCCAGGTAGGGCTCCTGGAGACCTCGGTCTGGATCCTGGTTCAGTCTCTTATCAACCGCAAGACCCTAGGCAGGTGGAGCAGCCACACCTACCCACAGCTTCCTCACCTGTAAGATGGACAAGTGCAAACAGATCCCAGGTCACGACGTCATTGTGAGAATTTAGATGAGACACTCAGCAGTGTGCTTCACCATGTGGGGGGCCAGTGAAGTAGGCAAGACAGACAATCATACCCCTTTCAGACAGCCTCAAAGAGGTAAAGAGGACACACAGCCCTTGTCAGAGAGCCGAGGACCTGAACAGAAGTCGAACACCTGCAAACCTCCTGCTAATTCTCGGTGTAATGAAACCCCTAGCCCAAGGGGGTACTTTATAATATACTATGATTGCTCTTCCAAACTATAATCTGTGCAGCAAGAGCTTCTTAAGCTACCTGGAGCAAGAGCTTATGTCCGAGCTTCTTAAACTACCTGGAACATAAGAGAATTCCTACCAGTTCTGAGTAGAAACTTCTGCTGTGTTGAGGGACAGCTGTCCCCACAATACAGGCAGGAACCTCTGACCAAAGAGGCACTGATGTTTGTCCTCAACAAACAGGGGAAGACTCGACGGAGAAAAACTGAGAGCACAGATAGGCCAGCGTTATGGGACAGGGGTCAGCCAACTGCAGCCTGCAGACCGAACCCGCCCTCCGCCTGGCTTGGCAAACAAAGGCTCCAAAAGGAATGCAGACAGGCCCTTCATCCTAACAGAGACCACGGGGCCCACAAAGTCTCAAGTGTTTACTCTCTGGCCCTTCACTGAAAAACTGCTGACCTCCAATATAAAAGATACAGAACAGGGAAGAATAAACCCTGAGAATATCTTCAAAAGCAAGATTTTATTCCTAGAGTTCTTTTTTTCCCACACATCAGTCCCATGAGGAAGGGGTGCTTTACCTTTTCAGGGAAGTAACAGGTGAACCAGAGCCCCCACACGAATAGCAGGGCCTGCAAGGAAAGACCTGACACCCTGCTACGCTGACCTCAGGGCCCCAGTATCTCTGTCTCCCACCGAGACGGAATTCTGCACATTGACAGAATGAAAGACTCACTGGAGTTTTCTCTTCTTTGAGGGGTGGTGCTGGTCTCGAGTCTGGCCCCGACTCCTCCTCTCCCGCCGCTTTCTGACCGAGGTTCTGAGACTCCCAGGTGCAAGGTGTCTGCGGGTCACAGTAATGTGACTTCGAGGTGAAGCTGTTGGTGAGTTCTTTGGGCTGAGCTTTGCTGAAGGGAAACAAATGTGGGATCATCAAAAACACTCTTCAGCATCGACAGCTTTTTCAAAGCAGATGTCTACGTTCAAATTATGTGAAAAACAGGAATAGATATGATTTACTGAGTGCTTATCATATGCTGGGCTCTTTGCTTGGTATTTGAAAGACATAAACTTAATTCGTACGAGGAAGTCCTTTACTTACCTTTTTATAAAAAGTAAAAGTAAAATTACCTTTACTTTTATAAGAGGCTCAAAATAATTATGTACTTTATCCAAGGCCACATAGTGGAGAGCCAGGATTCGAACTCACATCTGCCTGACTGCTGGTTCAGAAGTTAAACTGCCAGGGTACACTGCCTTCCCATGATCAGCAGCAAATAATGCCTTCATCTCTGTAGGCCCATTCATAGTTCTAAGTTACGGAAGTGGGTGGGCAGCATCATCAGCCCTTGGGATCTGCATGGAGGTCTGTGTGCCTGCATCTATTTCACCAGCTCAGATAGGACTGTCAGCACTCAAGGGACAGCAGGCTTCACAGAGGCCACCCGGGGCACCAAGCAGAGGGGATCTGTCATCTCATTGCCACCACCAAGTCGCCTTCCTGCATCTCCAGCTGATCATGTTCCTTCCTTATTCAAAAACCTCTTCACTGTCCACAGACCGAGGTCCAAACTCCTAAACCTGGTCTTCGGACACTTTAGAGCATGGCCCCTGTCCCCACTGTGTGCCCGTGTGCCCCAAACACTCAGAAGAACTCAACATTACCTGAAGAACCACGTATCAAGTCTAGGAGTCCTGATTATACCCTCTGCCTGCAATTTCCTTCCTGACCTTCTGTAGCCAGAAAATGCTACTTTTCCTTCCAGGTTCAGTTCAGATGCCCCCTCTTCTGTGGATCTGAATAACAGGCTCCGTTAATGCCCTGTTTATAACTTGATTGTAGCACCCATCACAGTCTGTTTTGATTGTAGGCAGCTGCCTGTTTGTCCTTCCCGAGTGGAAGCTCCTTATTCATTTTTGAGTCCCCAGTGCCTAGCACAGTGTAAGCACCTCACGGGCCTCCCTACTCAGCTGCCCATGTCTAAGCCATCTTTTTTGAAGGCCTGAAGCGTGAACAGTCACTTACATCACTGCTATTCAGCTGTATCGGCCTGCATTGCTCTAGCATGCTTCTGGTGAAGCCAGTGACCGCTGGGAAAACAACATCCAGATCAAAACGAGAATGAGTGGGAAAATGACCCAGCTGACTGGATAGCACTGTGGGAAGGAAGGGGATTACCAGACGTCTAAAGAGACTTCCCAGAGAGATCTAAATTAGCGACCCTGAAATCCCGCCCTACACTCTCAGGAGATGTGGTGAGCAAGCAGCACCCTGGCCTCATCTGCTGTGGGCTTGCAGATCTCCTACCTGAGCTCTTCTGCCTCCTGCTGTGCTTTCAGGGCCCTCTCAGCGACAATTTCATTGCAGAGCACGTCGTAGGGTTTGTCCAGGTGGTGCTCGCCCATCACCCAGACCCAGACTTCTTTATCCGCTCCCAGTTTCCAATGAACAGATTTGCTGTTCTCTGCAAGCAAAACAAACTTCGGATTGAACAGAATCTTTCGGTGGGAGTTAGTATGTTTCCCATCGCTAAAGGATTTAGGGTCTTTGGGGGGAAAATAATTAGATGAAGCAAATCACTTCCCACTCTCCCGGGGACGAACAGCTTTTCTAGGCAGCAGTGGACACGGTGACAGTTGGCGGAGGCTGCAGCAACGTTTGTTTTAAAATATGATATGTATGGGCTTTGAATGTGTCTGTTTTATCAATGAGGAAGGCAAGCTGGGAAGAAAGCATGCATTATTTACATCAACCTTTAGGGCAGCAGAGCTAACGCCGACTACTGGAACCCCTAGAGTCTAAGCATGTCCCCGTGACCCAGAATTAACAGCTGCTCCAGAGGCTGGTGTTCCCAGTCTCTCTCTAGGCTCCATTGCTGGCTAAAACACATACATTTTAGAGTTAAATCTTAGCCCTGCCATCTACTAGCTTTGTGACTTGGACAAGTTACTCAACCTCTTTAAGCCTCGGTCTCCTCCCCTGCGATGTGGGAATACTAATACCTGCTACACAGGACTGCCGTGGGAGTGGGCAGGCTAGGTACATCAGGCACTTGCCCTGGGGCAGGGGTGTCAAACTCATTTTCATGGGGGGGGTCACATCAGCCTTGCAGTTGCCTTCAAAGGGCTGAATGTAATTTTAGGACTGTACAAATGTAACTACTCCTTAACAGTTAAGCAGGAGCTCGGTGCTGCCGCTGGGCAGAAACAAGGTGCCCGCCGGATAAAACAAGGTAGAGGGCCAGATTCGGCCCTCGGGCCTTGTGTTTGCCACCTGTGCCCTAGTGCCTGCCTCGTACTAGGAGTTCAAGAGAGGTTAACTGCTATCATCACTCTCCTATTGTTTACTTATAGGGTTGCTCAGAGATTCACACCCACTTGTGAGAAGATAATGCTACTGGTAGTGTGATACGTGGTGAAGCTACTTAAATAACCCTTGTTTACAATTGGTCACCAGGGTTCTGTTACAGCCCAGTGCCCTACTCCCAGGACCGGCTGCACAGGTCACGCTCCCTGAAACCCAGGGAAAGTGGAGCACAGCTGGGAGAGGCCAGAGCTGCAGCTAAATCTGAAGGCCCCAGAGCAGACCTGCCCAGGGCCACCCTGGTCCACAGTTGGTTCTGGTCAAAATCCCTGGTCCTTGAGGACCTCAAACCTGCCGGGGGTCCGGGTACGTGTAAAGGGCACCCAAGTGGAACACAGGCCAAACCACGCTTCTAGGTTGGAAATCCACACTGGGATTGTCTTGTCTCCTTACATTACGTAGAAGAAGGTTTCCAATTAAAGCATCTTCTGTCCCCCACATTGTTGCCCTACTTCCTACTGTTGCCTGGGAATTAGCTGAAGAAGCAGCCTCTTGGTCAGAGCTGTGCGTTTCCCAGGTGCTTCGCCTCTGCCGCGTAGTGGAGACTCTCCGCGGGACGCAGGGTAAGACACTGGGTGGGGGTGGGGAGATGAATCACAGCCCTCACTATGAAAGGAGTAACTGTATGCTTCGGAAGGAAGCTGACCTCACACCATTTCACTGGTGGAGAAACAGGGAAGGGCTACCCAGGGGTGAAGGGAGATCAGTCCTGAGTGTGCCCTCCTGGGGACAAGCCCTGGCCAGCTGGGCTCCATTTGGAGAAATGCCAAATGGCTCATTAACTTCCGAAAGCTGTCACACCTCATAAAACTCCCTCTACCACACTCTCTTGGGTCAACTAATAATATTTTTCACTATGTCCATCTCTCAACCTTCACCTAAGTCACACCACCATGTTTTTGACAGCAGGAGGGAGATGTCCTGAGAGGAGACTAGCAGAGTGCCGTGGCGGGGCGGGGGGGCCACAGGGGGACCCAGGAATCCCAGAAGCTCTGCTCAGTGCTGCGTGGCACACGCGTCTCCCAAAACCGTCTCCAGAGATGCCCACAAAGTACAGGCGGGGGCAGGAGGCACTGCTCTGGGGGGTGGAGGAGAGAAATCCCAGCACTGCCTGGGAGCAGAGGAGGGTCCTCAGAAACTAAGACTAGAGAATAGAACTGAAGCAGAGGACCCGACGGAGTCTTGGCAACTTTAAAAGGAGGCAGGTGGTGAGAGTATGGTGCAGTTAAAAAAGATTGTGGTTTGGGGACAAGAAGAAAGAGAATTAGACACGAAATGTCAGATTTAGCCAGGTGCTAGAAAAAGGAGGTCTATGGACAGAGTGGCATTGACGGTAATCTCCGTCCTGACCACTCCTCACCCTCAGGGGCTCTCACTCAGGGGCCGAAAGTGGAGAGACTGCAGAGGCTTCCAGGGTTCCACGCACCACACTAAAACCTTAGTGTGGGGGGAGACTCCGATACCCTCAGCTTCCTGCCAACGTGAAGGAGGGCATTAAAGCCTCTGTTTAGTTCACTCCAAAAAGACTTGGGAGTTTCCAACTCTGAGCACAAGGCAGAGCCAGATGCTGCAGGGGACACATGGATAAAACAGATGGGGCCACTCCCTGCAAGTCACCTAGAGTCTGCAAGAGAAAGAATGAGGCATGAGGTCACATATCTGATAAACTATATTGCGTGTCTGCTCTGCGCAGGCACTGAGGTAGATGCGTGCACAAACGTGAACAACAGCAACCACTTCCTGCCCTCAGGGAACTTACGTTCCAGTTGGAGGGGGCAGGCATTGAACAATTAATTAATTATAAAAGCAACACCTTGTGGGAGGGTGGTGTTTAAGGTGGTAAGGAAATGCTTCAGAAGATGAACTAACAAGTTTGGAAGGCCATCTTACATTTTAAGTCCAACGAGGGTTCAAAGGATGGAGAAATTGCTCTGGAACGACAGAGAAGAAATAAGAAGAGACGTTCTCTGTGCTGAGTTTTGGTGGAGGGATGTGGAATTTAGGGAGCAGGAGAGGGTTTGGTGCCCAACACAAAGAACAGCACGATGGAGGTCACAGCAGGGAATCGGTGGGGGTTATGGGGAAGAAGGGTCTCAACCAGAGCTGGGAAAGGTTTAGAAGTCACCTGGACACAGGGTGAGGATTGTGCAGGAGGGCAGAACCTCACAGGGCACAGGTCCTAGACACCTGGCTGCAGGATTTAAACTTCGGCCCCGTACTGCGTAAAGACAGAAAGGGGCATTGAAATCCCAGCGCTCCCACCAACTTTTTTTGTGACCATATATATGTCACTTTACCTCCCTGAGCCTGAGTTCCCTCTTTAATAAGACCGAGGTAGTAACTCTGGCCTCACAGACCTGCCGCATGATAAATGCTCAGAAAATACTAGCTCCGTTCCCGATCGCGTGACCAACAAAAGGCCCGTGACTGTCTGGGCTGGTGGTGCCCATATGAGAGGAGCGATCTAAGACACGCCCGGGCCTGTCAGCACCTGGTGGGTGAGGGTGGTCGGAGGTGGGAGCCCGGCGATTGAGTGCAGAGAGAGGAGGGGTGGGAACACCAGGAGGGGCAACCACAGCCTGAATGAGGGAAAGGGCAGTGTCACGCTGGACAGTAAGGTCCAGGTGGCTGAATCAAGGAAGGACTCAAAGATGATGCCAACATTTTGAGACTTAGCCACTGGGAGGTCAGTGGGAGGACAGCAGGAACAGTGACATTGAGAAGGTGCATTTGTTCGAGTTAGAGAGGAGCTGTTTTGCAGATGTAGAAAAAATTATTTTTAATTTTACTAGAAATCTGCATGCAGAGTTTCAGTGATACTAAAGTATGGAACTGGAGTCAGAAGTGAGGCTGAGATGGACCGCGTGAGGTTTGGGTGACTTCACAGATGGCGTTGTTGAAGCCAGCAGCACAGATGAAGTCACAGAGAGAACAAAGCCGAGAAGAGAGCCTCGGAAAAGCATGTGCTCTCTTCAGGGGGCAGAGGAAAAGGGAGGGAAAAGAGAGTGCTGGTTCAAAAGGAAACCAAACCAAACAAAACCAAACCAGATTCTGATTCCTGAGTAACTGACTGACATGGAAGGAGGCAAGGAGAATGCAGGGCCGAGCGGCCGAGGGAGGAGCAGAGGGAACAGTGCGCATGTGCTGAGAGGAGGGGAGAAGGGACGAGGACTGAGCCAGATCTTCTGCAGCCTGGGACCTCAGAGAGGACAATGTGGAGGATACAGGTGGGGACAGGCTGAAAGAGTGGGACAGAAACAACGGCGAAAGATGGAGGCTGCTAGTACGTGCTCCGGACAAGTTGTTATTTACTGAGCGCCTGCTGTGCTCTGGGCACTGCACACAGGCCAAGAGACAGAAGAAGCAGCGGCCGGAGCACAGGCAGCTGGAAGATTTCTCCAAACAGGAAACAAGGGCAGGTTCCACAGCTGGATTGTAGGACGGGTGCCAGGGACCAGGCTCAGGGACTGATGGGTAGAGGGACACGCGGACAACAGGTAAATGAGACAGTGTTGACAAGGAGAGCAGAGAAGTTCCAGTCTGGCAAGAGCTGAAAACTGGTAGGCACAGAACCACGTTTCCATCCTCAAATACTTCCTGAAGGTAAAGGTACAAACTTAAGGGCTCCTAAGGGGGCAGCCACACCCTGGGATTTCACTGATAAGTGGAAAGTAAAAAAATAAATAAACAAACAAAACAAACAGACTCCTGGATACAGAGGACAAACTGACAGTCAGATGGGAGGGGAGTTAGGTGAAAGGGTGAGGGATTAAGGAGTACAAAGTGGCAGTTACAGAACAGACAAGGGGACATAAAGCTCAGCATGGGGAATACAGTCAGTGATACTGTAATGCAGCATGTGGTGCCAGGCGGGTACCAGACTTATGGGGGCATCACTTTGTAAGTTATATAAATGTCTAGCCATGATGCTGTACACCTGAAACTAATATAATGTTGAATATAAACTGTAATTGGGAAATATTTTAAAATTAAAAATCAAGGCCTGGCCAGTGTGGCTCAGTTAGTTGGTACATTGTCCCGTAACAGAAAGGTCATGGGTTTAACTTTCAGTCAGGGAACACACATAGGTTGTGGGTTTGATTCCTGGTCAGGGTGCCGATCCCCAGTCCAGGTGTGAATGAGAAGCAGCAAATGGATGCTTCTCTCACACATCGATGTTTCTCTGTCTCTGAAAGCAATAAAAAAATGTCCTTCAGTGAAGATAAAAATAATAAACAAAATGTAAAAATATAATTTTTTATTCTAAGTTAAAATTATATGTGTGTGTATTTTATATAATACACACACATGCAGTGCTATCCAGGCATTCTGGATTTTCTGTCTACTTCACCTTGAAATTACAAGCACTTCAGTCAGAGGACAGTGAGAGAGGGAACTTTATATAGCACTTCCATTTAATTACAAGCTTTTCTCCCAGTCCTTGAATCATGCTTATATATTACAGTGCTGGTCATGTTTGCTATCTTAGGGATGCTTGAGAATTTCTTCTAAAAACAGATTTTCTAGAATAGTGGGTCAGGCCTGCTTGGTACCACAGCATGAAGAATTGCTGTGCAGAGACTCATACCCACACCTCATTCCCCACATATAATGTCCAAATACTGTGCTGTAAAATATCGCATGAAGCAGGTGACACGCATCCTTGACGAGGAGGTGGCTGGGCTTATTCCAGGCTTATATTTCAGCATGACACCGCTCAGGTCATCACTGTGTCTGATTGCCCTGAATCGGACACAGTGATTCCCAGGGCCAGTCACACGGGCTGGCCCTGCAGGGATGCAGGAGGGAGACACTGGAGGTGTCAGTGTGGATAGTCTCCTCGCGTGTAGGTCCATACAGCGCCAGGGCCCTCCCAGCTCTGAGACCGTGCTTCCGAGTCAGCACGTGGACTCCACTGTGACCGGATCAAACTCGGGACAACCAACCATGGTAACAGGGGAGAGTGTGAGAGGGAGGGAGGAGAATTATACAGTCACCCCCCTCTGCACGGGGGATGTGTTCCAAGACCCCCAGTGGATGCCTGAGGCTATGAATAGTACCGAACCCTACGCACACTATATTTATTCCTATATGCACATCCCCGTGATAGTTTATAAATTATGCACAGAGAGAGGTTAACAACGATAGTAATAAAATAGAAGAATTATAACAATATACTGTACCAAAAGTTATGTGAGTGGCTTTGGGGACATTACTAAGTGGAGTAAGGGTCACTTGAGCACCAGCAGGGTGATCCTGCCACAGTGGATCTGAGAGCTGAGACAGCAGCTCAGTGGCAGGTGGGCAGGCAGGGAGCACCCACAGCAAGGACATGCTGGACAGGGGCGTCCGGAGGCAGGGCGCGCGGCAGGACAGCATGGGATTGCATCATGCTGGCCTAAACGGTGCAGCTTGGAACTTAGGAATTGTTTACTTCAGGAATTTTCCATTTAATATTTCTGACTGCAGTTGACAAGAGTAACTAAAAGTATGGAAATCGAAGCCGTGGATAAGGGGGAAACTGTACACCCCATCCCCACAGAGAGGACTGGCCAAGGGACTGGATTCATGGAAGACAGAAGAGCATCCACACCAGGGGCCTCGTAACAAATTTAAATACAATGGGGGGATCATCAAGGCTGATACAAGCAGGGTACCTACCTGTACCCAGGTTGTTAAAATATTGATATACTTCCCTAAACTCTGAACATTCTAAGTACCTCCCACCACTCTGGCCCCGCTTCTAGGATAAGCCACCCCTGATCCAGAAAGCAAACGAAAGACAAATGCCTGGCTGGCCATGTCCCTTCTTTTTCTTTATTTTCTTTTTCATTATTGATGAGAAAGAGAGGGGTCAATTTTATTGTTCCAACCATTCATTGGTTGATTCTTGTGTGTGTCCTGACCTCGGATCAAACCTACTACTTTGGCATACCCAGATGATACTCTAACCAACTGAGTCCCCGGCCAGGGCCCCATGTCCCTTCTGGCAGATGCTTGTGTTGTGTTTGCCATTAAATATTTAGAGTCTCCCCAAGGCTATTACTAACCCTATTTTACCATGAGGAAATTAAGGCTTAGGCAGGGTAAGTAACTTGCCCCAGATCATAGAGCTAGTGAAATTGAAACTAGAATTCAAAACTGGCATGCGTGACCACGATACTTCTGGTGTGTTTAGGGCAGCCTTGTACTGTATCATCCAAACTGAAACACTTCGGAGAGCAAACAGTGAAGCCCCAAAACAGATGCCAGGATAACGAACATAAACAGGACTCAGCTGGACCAGCTCGGGGAGGGTGGGGATGGTTACTGTCACATTCCCTCTGGGCTTCGCACGGCAAGATGGGCGAGGAGAAGGCTCAGTCCAGCCCAGGTGCAGGTTAACGAGGACCGCGGCGAGCCCTGTCAGGACTTCCTGAAACTCCTTAAGACTGCTGCTTTCCCCACTGTTTGCCAGATTTGTTATCGTGGGTAGTAACCCTCTAGTGACTAACACTAAAGTCCATCTTTTAAAACTTTAATAATTTTTTATGCTTATTTTAGAGAGAAAAAGACAGTGGGAAGCTGGGGAACCTGCACAGTGCGGCAGCCAGGGAAGCAGGTGGGGTGAGGTGAGAACTTCCATCAGAGGAGGAGACCAGCAGCATCCACGAGCTCGGGAGGTGAGAAGGAAGAGGAGCTGCTATCACCTACACATGGATGCTCACCACGTAAGAAGCCAAGCTCAGTTGTGCTATCAAGGTCAGAGTTAGGGGAATAGACTAAGGCAGGAGACAGGGCCAGAACCAGCGCTTCAGACTTCGAGTGAGGTACCCCCTGGGAGCACAGATACTCAGGGGTCAGGCAGAGACGGAAAAGAAACGGTCCTGGAGGTGGCAGGAGACCCATACGTCAGGAGAGAGAGAGACTCAGCAGCAGCTCAGACGCAGCTGGAGCATCAGCTGAGGTAAGAACTAAATCCGGTGGTGGAGGACACCACACTGGGGTTGAGAGTGAAGGGAGAGAAGGAACTGGACTTTGCAGGTGGCAGAAGCCAAGGGCTAGATCATTGTTTCCTGAACAACAGAAGGCTTTGCATAAAGAACTTGCCCATTTGGTAACGATGAGAATCCAGCAAATGAAGTTCCAGGACCCCAAGTCCCTTTCAAGGGCACACACACAGTGACCAGGTCCCAGCCTAAGGTTTCTGTCGACTTCAGAGAGACCCAGTGAACCAGTGCTGGGCAGCCCTCTGCTAAGCAAAGGCCTCCTCTGGAAAAAACCATGCAGAATGAAGGCTCCAGGGCAGGCCCCGATGCCAGCACACGTTATCAAGCTCCAGGTAAGCTCCATATGCAGCATATTTGTTCATAGGACCAGCGTTGGGAGAGACTCAAGGTCCATTTCGCCCCTCAGCCTCAAAAGTGTGAACATGAATTGAGCCTCAGGTTTGGCTGTGAGTATTCATGTGATAATGTATTTCCTCACTGAGTTCAGGGACCAGTACACTGTCAGCGCACGAAACACCGGCCGGTGCTACTTTTATAGACTGGAGCAGCGCTGTCCACATGTGAGCCACCTCCGTACTCACACCTTCGGAGTAGCTCCATTGCAAAATACAAACAACAGGTGAGTCCATGTTAATATGTTTTACTTTGCTCAAGATATCCAAAATACTGTGTCAATATGGAATGAATATAAAATTATTAATGTGGTATTTTACATTATCTCCTTCCTACCACATCTTTGAAATCGGTCCTTTGCACTGCAAGCGAGCCTCAGTGCGAGCAGCTTCATTCTAGAGCTCCATAACCATGCGCGCCTCGCGGCCACCCCCGGACAGCGGTGCTCGCAACCCCCGCAGGCAGAGGAGGTCCGTACGACCCCCTCTCTAGGAATCACATTTTCCCACCACATTTTGAAATGGTTTTCTGATCTATTACTGAATTATGTCCTTACTTCCGGTTGTTTTACTTACTTTAGCCCCTCCTACTTTAGACTTTCGAGGACTAAAAGGTGAGCAGGCGCCCAGGATGCGCTTCGTCTCACAGTTCAGGGACACTCCCTGAAACCTCACCAGGGCCGGCCATGCAGACAGAACAACGCCCGGACCACAGTGAAAGCAGGGCCACGTGATGGGCTGGACTGGGGTCAAGCAGTGGGGGGTGGGCCTAAGATATATTTATTTACATTTTTAAAATTAAATGTACTGGGGTAACAAACTCACAAAACAAACCAAACTCAATGATGCATATAAAGAGCCAGGAACATCTCCAAAGCCGCAGCCTGGCTAAGAACCGCAGAGAAAAAAACAGAACTCAAATCAGCCGGTACAAGCTGGCTGGGTGGGGAGGGGGAGGGGGAGGGGGAGGGGGAGGGGGAGGGGTGGGGGTGGAGGTGGGGGTGGGGAGGCCGGGGAGGCGGGGAAGGCAGGGAGCTTAGGCCTGGAAGGAGCAGAGCCCAGGGTGAGGCCTCTCAACAAACACTGGCCAGGGGCTAGAAGGCCTGCAGCAGAACAAACCTCTGGAAATCACCTGCTGTGACAACACTGCCTTTATCTGTGACCTCAGCTCCAGAGGCAGAACAATATGACAGACAGAGAGCTACTGTCTTTTTAGTGGGAAGTGGGAAAAGAATCTCAAAAACTTGCCTTTTCTGTGGTCAGAAGAGGAACTAGCTTAATGCAAAATATATTTTTCCAAGTGTCAAACTTAAGGGAATAATAAACTCCTCACATGAAATACCGACAAAACGTTCACTGTGTATAGTAATATATTTTTTCATGATCACTTAACTCATACAGTCATACAGGTTTTCTGAGAGGTAGAATCAAAACTCTGCAAAGGAAGAATTTAAGCAAAGAAACTGCAACTGTTTCTTAAGTCACCACAGGGAGATCGATTCAGCAAACGTAAGAAGCCCCGAGTCTAACAAGCAGCCTGGGCCGCTGACTCCAAGGGACAGAAGCTTTCAGCTCTTACTAGTCCCCAAAGTCACCCACCACATCAGTGTGTTATGTCCACAGTGAACTTGGCACCCAGAGAGGCCCAGTTGTACCTGGTCCACTCTGATAAAGAACTCGAGGAGAGGCATAAACCAGTTCAGAAAGGTGAGAGGGTGATGCTTCAGTTTGGGCGTGTTCCTTGTGGAAGGAAAAATTCTGTTTTGGATGGTGGAGAGCACTGTGATAGCCAACAGAACTGGGCACCTACCTACCCGAGGTGTGACCTTGCATATATTACCACTCTGATCCTGTTTTCTTCATTTGTAAAATGGGAAAATTAATACTGAGTTTGCAGAAGTTTTGTGAAGGTGAGATACCACGTAGGTAAATGTGCTTTGCATAGTGCCTGACAAATTTAACAAATACCTGCCACTGATAATAACAGTAATACTAATGAATGAGATATTCATTTATTTTTATATCATTATGAAGGCTTAATTGGAAAAAGGTTTTAATAAAAAGTAGTATAAGGCAAAGGTCACTAAACTGACTTCCTTTTTAAGTCTGCTCATATCAGTGTTCAAGTAAGATTCATTTTTTCAATCTTTGAAGCCCTGAATGGCTTTATCAAATTTTGTTTTCCCTAGCTTAACAAAAAATGAGGAAAAATTGGTCTTGAATGCCTGTGTAAGTGACCTTGAAAGCTGTGTGTTTTTTAAAAACAACTTAGTTATTCATCCATAATAAAATCTGAGAGGGCGGGGGCGGGTAAGGGCGCTGGCTGGGAAGGGAGGTTACTGTGTGCTTTTCTATGACTGTGTATACATACTCTAAGTCTCGATGCTCAGAGAATTCCTCCCCCACGGTTTCAAAAGGCCTCACAAGCTACCAAGGAATCCCTTGGCTCAGGAAGAAATAGATCTGAAAAGTTAACTCACACTAAAAGAAATTATAATACTAAAAAATATTATTACCTTTTTCCTTGTAGCAGTATTTGTATTTTAAGGGGTGGTTCTCTTAAAATGATAACTCAAAGAAAAATCTCTTCAAATCTGAAAGATGCAAACACAATTGCTATAAAGATGCTGATACAAGGACTTTGTATGCTGGTAAGTAGATCACTAGGCATCTGTGACAATAGTGGGGATAGAAACCTTCCTTAATGCCCCTCACATCAAACTCACAGGTGACTTTTTACTTCAGCCCAAGGTCAGTCTGGTTTCAAGCAATCTGCTTACACAACTCCAGGGTAATTGCTGTGTGTGTGTATGTGCTCCTGAGTGTAGACTTCAAGTTGATAAATTGCCCTATTAGAATCTCAATAACACTTAGGGTCCATCCACTAAACTGCAACTCGACGGGGCTTACTTCTGACTAGCGTGAAATGTTCACACGAGCCAGGAGCCGTCCTCCTAGCGCATTCACAGGAGAAATGTGGCTAAGTTTACCTTTCTTTGGTCTGGATTTCACTGGCAAGGACTCCTTTTTTTCCATTGCTGCTTCTCTTTCTTTCCATCGGCGGATCTGTTCCTCCCTCATCTTGAAGAACAGGATCTGTTTCTGCTCTTCGCTGAGCTCTGCCAGCAGATCAGGATCTATGTACATCTCCGACAGTATCTGTTTCAGCATCTTCGCAGCTCTGGAGTCTTTTACACCTGTGGCAGAAGTTCTTGAAAATGGCTTCCTGGTGTGCCCTCCACCTGGGCTGGCACTTGGAAGGACCTTCCTTCCCAGAGACTCACAGCAGCCCCGAGTGACGGGGATAATAACTCAGCAAACGGGCTCTTGGTTCCTGGCACCGAACATCCTGCCCGAAACGCCGTTCGTGAACCTGCCAGGAGCAACAGCCAAAAAGCAGGCACTATTAAAATGTGTAGATGCCAGGCAAGGACAGGCTTACGAATAAAGCTGGGCGGGAATGCAGTATTGCTTTTCATTTATGAGGAAAAGAAAAGAAAAGCCGAGGCACGCTTTGTTGAGTTTGTGTAACCTCTACCCGTAATTTCCAAAGATACTTTATCAAAACAAAAGAAAGCAAACCCTAACTTTTTTACAGGTCAGCCTCAGGGAAACAGAAAATTTAACAGAGGTTTGGCCTCGTTCCAGCCAAGCAAACACATTACTACCTCAGAGCCTAACAAACCAACTGTGTGGCTCAGAAAAGAATTAAAGAAAAAAAAAAGAGAGGAGGAAATTAAAGGTTCTTTCCAAACAACTGATTTTAAAAAAATACTGTTTTTGAGACCTCACAGAATTGCCTACCTCAAACCAAACCGAAACAGAACCATGCTCAAGGAAGGAAAAAGAAGAAATAAAAATTAGACCACAATGCTACTTTCCCATTTTCCCCTTAAACGTAGCACTGAATAAACACACGTGTTCTCTTGTCTTCACAGAAGGACAATGCAATTTCAGACAACCTACTAGAACTATGAAAACAGTGCGAGTGCAGGAGAGAACCCTCACGTACATTCTGGAAGGTCACCAGGTTTTAGGTGTACCTCCTGCAGATAACCTAATTTAATAAAATCTAAATTTACAGATCAGATAAACTGGGGGAATGGAGAGGTGGCTAAGTTCATTACAAAGGATCCTTGCTTTAAAAAAGAGTTCATTAGAGGCTCCTTTAAAAAGACTGAAAGTCAGCGATTGGAGGCATAGAAGGGCCAACCGGAGGATGTTCACTGGAATGTCAAGGAGTCGTCCACTCTGATTTCTCACCCGAGTGTGGCATGGACTCGTATATTCACAAGTGGCCTCACAGTGGCTCTACTGGAAGGGGGCTGACGATTCCACTGACGTCTCATTCCACTTTCCACATTTCTGTTCGGTTGATTAAAAAAAAAAAAAGCCCTGGCTGGTGTGGCTCAGTGGATTGAGTGCCGGCCTGAGAACCAAAAGGTCACCATTGTGATTCCCAGGCAGGACATGTGCCTGGCTTGTGGCCAGGTCCCCAGTTGAGGCTGTGCAAGAAGCAACCAAGCTGTATCTCTCACTCATCAATGTTTCTCTCCCTTCTTCCCTCCTTCCCCATATCTCTAAGAATAAATAAATAAAATTTAAAAATTAAAAAGAAAAGCCAATCATGCTTTTTTAACAAGAATTATATGTACATTTCCATTCTGGAAAAAAGACTTTCATTTGTTTCAATATGGTAGGCTCACCAAAATTCTAAGAAACTGACTAATAATTTGGTGCTTATAATGCCTCAATAATCTCACTATGTAGCCATGCCCTTTCACATGTGATTTCTCCAAACTAAGTTCAAACTCTCTTAGACTTCACTCCAGTTCCTGAGCCTCCCCGTTCCTCCCCCTGTTGCCATCCACACAGCCAGACGGTGATGCTCCTCCTGCCCCCACCCCCCTGGGAGTGTCCCCGAGTTTCCTCTCTTCCTCCTCTTCCTTGCAAACTTCTCCATCTGCGCCAGTCTTTTGAGACTAGTGCTCAAACCTAAAGTGGTTTGCATAACATAGCACATAGATTCACTAACTATTCCTTGTGTAGCAGTCTGCAACTATTTCTTGCTAACTGCATCCTATAATCTATCTTCTGCAGCATTCAACTACTGGAATTTGAATGAAACACAATATTAAGAGAAAATTAAAATAAATTAAAAGCAGTGTCTGGCTCCAGTTCAACCAAGCATGCCTATCCCAGGATCTACCTTTGTATTTTGCTTTGAGGTGAGCCTCAAAGGCTAAAACAGCCACAAAATAGATGTCCTGTGACATTTTCTTGACTTTGAGATTCTAACAGCCTCCCAAGGGGCAGGGCTCACTAAATTCACACTAATGGAGAGAGAGGGCCCCGAGGCCGAGCTCTTGTCTGCAGATGAAACGAACCAGAGGAAGAATTTGGTTGAGATGAAGTCCTAAGAAATCAAAGTGGATGACTCCTTAACATTCCAGTGAGAATGCCCTTCCGTTGGCCCTTCCAAGCCTCCAATCTCTGACTTTCACGGAAATAAAACATGGTAGAAAATGAGGGGCCTGAGGAAACCTGAGGCTGCTTCTCTGTTCCCCATTTCAAATGGGGTGAATCCCAGCAACAGCGACAGAGTGGGTAGAGCCTAAAAGCTAATAAAACCCTGAAAGTGCCAAATTCACATCCCTCCCCTCTGCCCCACACAGAGTACGCCTGGTAACAAGAGCTTCCACTCACTGTTGCAGCCACTGCCTTCAGCACGCTACGTGTATTAACTCCTTTCGTCTTCACAGCAGCCCTCAGGGTTCAGCCTCCCACTCGCCCCACGTCTCAGATGGAGAAGACGGAGGGTGGCAGAGCTGGGGCAGCCTGGCTCTGAGCCGGCTCGACTGGACTCCGCCAGTACCGTGGGGTTTCTTTGCGAGCCCAGAGCCAGAACATCATCAGACTGTGATATCACATCACATGTGAAATATCTGAATGAAGACCAGCAACTTCTGGCGAGCACGGAAATGCTGAACTGAAGCTGTGTGCCACAGAGGGCCTCCCGGGCAGCCCCCTCAGCCACAGCAGCTCTGTGGGGAGATGCTGAGGTTCGCCCACAGTTTTCACTTTTTGTTTTGCCTTTTGTAGCAAACGTGGATCTTTAGCATGAAAGTTAACTAGCAGATCTTGAAGGAAAGACAGTGGCTTCCCTGTGTCTTCAGAGGATACCTGGGGACTCAACTGGCAACAGTCCTATGGTCAGGCAGCGAAGTGACACATATGCCATTCTAAGCCTGTTGATTCCTACAGGTGTGAACGGACTCTTTCCTCCCCCAGGCTTTCAGACGGAAAAGTCAAACCCAGCACAGGGTGCTCAGAGGACAACTGGCAAAGGCCCCCCCACCCCCCGGAATCTCAGCTCTGCCTCTCATGAGCTGTGTGACTCTGGGCTGTGACTTCACTTCTCTGGACTCAGTTTCTGCATCTGTGCAGTGAAGGCCTGCACTGTGAATCCTCTGAGGACTATGTCAGACAAGCTGTGCGAAGGTTCAGAGCCGAGCAGAGTCAGCCAGGGCAGAGGAAATAGGAACGAGGAAATTAGGCAGCCAGGGTTTGCCCCACTTTCGCTGTCTGACAGGACAGTCATCGTGGCACTGAATCAAACTCCACTGACTTCCCCTGACGCGCCGAGTGCCGCACACTTCCATTCACTCAGGACCCAACAGAAAGAAAGCGCTCAGCGGAGTCAGTTTTCTTCCTCTGCACCACTTTTCTTAAAAGACGGTAAGGACAAGCCATAAGCCCACATCTGCTATGTATTCCAAAACTAAATTCCCCCAGGGCCACAGGGTCCCGTGTCTTCCAGGATGCCCGCAGACCTGGCCTGACTCGCACGCGTCCCAGCCCTGCTCTACAAAACAAGGGGTGTGCTTTAATGATGCGGAGACAAAACAAAAACCAAAGCAAGCAAACAGACAAACAACAACCTGAGATACAGCATAAATCACAACAAATTATAATGTCGACAGTATGACTATAATGTTAAGAGTATAGTTTGAATTTTAATTATTTTAAAATAGCCAGCTCTGTTTTCAGATTCGCAGTTATCTTATTCAACTTTATTTTATTAATCCATCTGTAAAGGGGCCATTTTGAGGATAAAATAAATTACCAGAGCTGACAGCAATTTGGTAAGTTTTGTAAATATATACCATTCTTTAGAAATTTGAAATGACTGCACACACAAACTTCTCTAGAAAATTCCACTCACACGCCAAATCTATGGCCACATATGCTTTCCATTTGTTCACTTAAAAAATATTGCATCTAAGTCGTCTCCATTAAACAGGCAATCAAATAAAAGCCATTTCAGAGGAGAGGAGACTGCGTTTAGAGAGATCTGCCACACTCGCCTCTTCCCCGAGACCCTGGGGAGGGAAGAGGCAAGTTGTGACTTCTCACTGCGTCTCCACGCCCACCCGCTTCGGGCGCGGGAGGGAGGGCAGGGACCGCTCGGCGCCCGCTGGTGGAGGAAGGCCATCGCCATCGAACTAACCGGGGGCCCTTGTCTGAGTCTGAAGCAGGCCCCGGCCTTCCGCGCTCAGGGCCCGCAGGGTGCCCCGGTGCTGGCGTGCTGAAACCGTTTCCCCGACTCTCCTGGAAGGTGTGGGGCTAAGGGGTCCCCACGGCTCTACCCACGTGTGTGCGTGTGCTCGTCCACGGCGAGTCGCTGCGGCCGCACCAGCGTGGTGCGCAGGTCGCTGGGCCGCGGGAGGCGGGGGCCGGCGGGGGAGACGGCGGGGCGCTGGGGCTGTTGGACTGGAGTCCAGAAACCTTGGAGCAGCCCAGACCCTCCCGGGCCGCCACCACCCCGCAGCCCCAGCACCCTCCCGGGCGGAGCCCGGCCTGACGAGTGTGCACACGCCCCTCGGGGACACCGAGCCCCGCCCGCAGCCCAGAACTGCCCCGAGGCTCTCCCACGTGCCTTGTGCCCGCCCCCTCCGGGGTCCCCCCTAGAGCGACCGGGAGCCCCAGCCCCCTGGCTCACCGCCGGCGCTCGAGACACCGGACACCAGACACCGGACACCGGACGCCCGCCCGCCAGGGCCCTGCTCGCCGCCCATTCCCGCACCTGAGCCTGCCCGCGCGCGGCAGAGGGGCCGTGGCACGCAGGCCTAGCCGTCGCCAGCCCTGCGCCCTCCCGCTCCCCCCCCCCACCCAGAAACCCCCCTCCACCTCCCACCGCCCGGTCCCCAGTCTTCTCCCGACCTCCCCTTCTCGGCCTCTGCCTCCACCACGGCACCCACCTGCAGCGCCGGGACTCACCTGGCCGGGCGACCCGCGCACCCACCACGTCCAGTTGGGGCGGCCAAAGCTGTCTGGGAAGGAAGGGAGGGACAGGCAGAGGCACCCGCGAGCCGCACTGGCTGGCTGGACAAACACTCCAGTGAGAGGTTGGCAAACAGCGTCCCTCAGCCCCGGCCCGCCCGCGCTGCCCCACCCACGGCCCGTATGCCGGGGTGACTGGCTGGGCGCTGGCGGCCCCGCCCGGGCTCCTGGACACGCTCCAGGGCCAGGCGGCGGCGGGGCCCGGCGGCAGGCTGCACGCCAGGCCCGCTGTCCCGGGGGCCCACTGGCCTCGCAGCGGTGGTCCAGGCCCAGGCCACATGGTCCACCCGCAGTCTCCGACGGTTCATTGCTGGTCCCGCCATCTCGGGTCTCTGCATAACTTATTCATATCAGCGGCCCGGCCCCTTCTCCACCCTAGAGCTCAGGGTTTCTTGCAAGGAGGAGCCAGCGGGGGACCGGCAGGCCTTTCTCAGTTACACCGAGTCCCACGGGCCAAGTCGGCTCACCTCTCGGGTTCTGCTCCTGCGTCTCTTGGAGCTTACTTTTTTTTCTTTTGTTGTCACTAAGTAAATGATCAAACTCTCGGGCACTTGCCAGTACCGGTGTGGCTTTGTAGGACAGGATCAAGAAGGAGGAAGGCTGGAAAGATGGAGACTGGAAACCACAGTGACATGAAGAGAAAAGTAAAAAAAATCTGAAGGTCAAGAACCTTGAGAATTTCATCCAGAACAGGTTGGGGCGGCGCATGAAGGGAGGAGCTGACTGAGGACCAGAGGAGGAGCTCTCAGGGGAAATTGGAGTGGAGAAGGAGACATTGGAGGGTATGTTCCCCTGAAGAGAAAAGTACAAAACTGGAGAAAAGTGGCTGGATTTGGTGAACCCCAGACCACACGTGTTGGGGAAAGATGTAATAAAACAGTCCACCTCTCCCCAGCCTGTCTAGTAAATTCAGGAGCCTGGCTTGCTTTGTTCAAACAGGACACTGTCTCGCCTCCAGCCTCTCCAAACTGCAGAAGGTACTCAGGGTTAGAAAGAGCCTTAGGGCAGAGATCCGTCCCCAGACCTAGCTATTTAGGAACCATCCCAGGCATCCTAATAGGTGGGAGTTTCTGGTTTAGGTTCTGTTCCCCTCTGCTCATTAAATGAATGGCCTGTGGGGTGTTTTTTGGCTGCAGTGACATTTGCCCCTGGTTAGCTGTGGCCAGCTCACAGTGAATCCTAACATTCTGTGGAGTGAACAGCTGATGAACCGTGAAGAGTGGTTCATTAGGCAGTAAAAATTCCATAGGGCACTTGTAACAACCAATTACCTTCCACCATGTTCCACCTCTCTCCAGGTCCTTTATCACAGCGCTCCCACGTTGCTACTCACCTCTCTGTCCTTCGGTTTCGCCCTCTGCATAACAGCAGCACCTACCTAACTCATTAAGTTGTTAACAATGGTTAAATGAGGTAAAACATGTAAAATGCTTACAACAGTTTCTGAAAATGGTAAGAGTTCAGACACATTAGGTCACAGTATTTCACATCACGTACTATCATTTCAAGTTATCACTTCACACCTAGGTTATGGATTTTGCCTCCTAGGGCACCTAGACTCCGAGGCAGCCTCAGCGATCCCCCTCCTAGTGCAATGGTCCTTGCCTTGGCTGTGGAGAATACGTTCCTAGAGCACCAGTGGTTGACTAAAACCACGGGTAGTACCAAACCCTATATATACTATGTTTTTTCCTATATATGTATATCTATGATAAAGTTTAATTTATAAATTAGGAACAGTAAGAGATTAATAACAATAACAATCATAAAATGGAAGAATTATAACAATACACTGTAATAAAAGTTATGTGAATGGCTTTGGGCCATTGTTAAGTAAAAAGAGGGTGACTTGAGCAAAAGCACCACAATGCCATGAAAGTTGATCTGATCACAAAGACGGCTACTAAGTGACTAAGGTGTGCGTAGCGTGTATAGTGTGAATATGCTGGAGGAAAGGGTGGTTTATGTCTAGGGCAGGGCAGAGCAGGAAAGGTTTCATTGGAGTGGCACGCAATTGAAAACTAATGAGTTTCATAGACACAGACGATAGAATGATGATTACCAGAGAGAAAGGGGGTAGGGGAATAGAAGAGGGTATGGGCTTGGTTAATGGGGATGGAAGGAGACTTAACTTGGAGTGCTGAACACAGGTGATGTATTTACGAACTGTACACCTGAAACCTATGTAATTTTATTAACCAATGTCACCCCAGTAAATTCAATAAAAAAGTAGGGCCCTGGCTAGTGTGGCTCAGTGAATTAAGTGCTGGTCTGTGGGCTGGAAGGTTGCTGGTTCGATTCCCAGTCAAGGCACAAGCCTGGGTTGTAAGCCAGGTCCCTAGTAGGGGATGTACAAGAGGCAATGGATCAATGTTTCTCTCACACTTTGCTGTTTCTCTCCTTCTCTTCTCTTTTTAAGCATAAATAAATATAAATCTTTTAAAAAAAGAAAACATGAGTTGTTTTTTCTCTGGAATTTACCGTTTACTATTTTCAGAGCGTTGTTGACCAACCACAGATAAGGAAGGGGGACTGTATTATGTTGCCTATAAACGGCGTTACATCTTGTCTTGGTGTGTGTGTGCTTCCTGCACTTGGATCATTTACTCCTCAGAAAGCCAGCTGCTATGTTATGACCAATCCTATGGAGAAGCCCACATGGAGAAGAACTGGGGGCTCCTGCCAATAGCCATAGAATGAACTTGGACATGAAAGCTATAGCCCCAGTCAAACCTTCAGCTGACTGCAGCATTGGCCTATAGCTTCAGTGCAAATTCATGAGATCACCCACTTAAGCCACTCTCGAATTCCCGGCCTGCAACATTGAGGTGGTAAATTGTGTTGTATTAAGACACAATTGGGAGGACACTTGTTACACAGCAATAGATAACTAATACACCTCCTCTCTGGTCTAGTTTCTAAGCCAGTTTTAGCTAGCCTTATGTATAGGAAATTTCATATACTGGATAGCTTATTTAAACACAGATCTTCGACCTCACCCCAGAGCTAAGAAATATAATATCTGCAAGGGCCAGGTGTCTTTGTTTTGAGCAAGCACTCCTAGAGATTGGGTCAAAGACGGGATTACCGACCCTCCTGTCAGAAACTCTGCTGCAGGTGCTCCAGGCCAGACGTTTCTGAGTGCAGTTGTCAAATTCATCTTGATAAACTTAATTCTAATTCTTCATTTGGTTGCTAAAAACATCTTTGATGCCAGCCCCTCCTTCTTGTCCAAAGGAAGACTTAACCTCTTGACAACTTTCAAAAACCAGAACAACCTAACACTAATGTCTTTCAACTGTATCACCTTCCTAATGCAAATCCTGCATTCAGATAATCTGGCATTTTCAGGCCCCAAAGCTATACAGGCTCTGCAGGTTCACACTGTGGCGCTTGTCTAAAAAGTCTTGTCCCACAACTTGGCTTATGAATATCCTACCTGTCCTTCAAGCATCGATCTTTAGGAAACCTTTCTTGCCTACTCTCCTCCCAACTGGAAGCAGTCCGTGCCTCTTGCATGCTTATATATTTGTATCACAAGTTAGCATTTAACACATCAAGAACCATTTCATGAAAGCCCACTAGGTGCCAGGCCCTGTGGTGACACTGGGGGACAGCAGAGAGCAGACAGCCAGGGACCCTGCTGCCACTTCACTGCAGCTCTGTCCTGTTCAGTACCTGTGTGTGTTTTCTACCTCTTTCAAAGTGTAAATGTTATGACAGCAAGGACTAGCCTATGCAAATTTGAACCTCCCCAACACCCAGGCACACAGCAGGTGTGCAGTGCATGTTGGTTGAATGGATGCTAACAGCCCAAATGAATGCAGGCTGTACACACACAGTACAATCCTCCACTCAACGTGGAGCCCAGTGCCTCCTTCTTTTTCTCTCTTTGTCTCCTTTCCATTCTTCTTGCCAGGTGTCTCTTTCCTATATTTGGAAATATCTCTCCTCCTTTTAATTTCTGTAGTTCTTTCTCCATCCTCTTCACTTTGTCTCCCCTCTCCTCTACCACTTCCCCTTTTTGTTTCCTTTCCCCCATCTCTTGGGGTGTCTCCTCTATCAATTGGCATAATCTAGAATCAAAAATATATTTCTTCTCCACTTTAAAAGTAGACAAAATGTTTCTATTGCTTTAAAAACAATCAAGCAGCTGTTACTTATTTATGAGGCCCTGGATTACTCCTTCCCTCCCTTTGGGCCACGGTTCTCAGTAGGAAACACTTCCCCACCCGTGATCTAGGGCGTGTGTGGGGAGGATTGCTGCCTTCACTTGCTGGCAACACTCCTGATCGAGTGTGAGGTCTGGGCCACAGCCAGGCAGCTACTGCTGGCTGGCTACTGGCTAGTTAGAAACAAACATGATGGGTGTCACCAGGACACGTGTTCAGGAGTGTTCCAATGCCCATCCAGGGCCAGTGGTCCATGGAAAAAGCTAGTATCTATTTATTATTGTATATACTAATTTTTAAAATTGCTCATTTATTTCCAGTAATGGACACCAAAAAACAAATATCCCACATTTGAACTGACACATTCTCTAGCATTCCTTTTGGAAGATTTCGAAAGAACCCTGCTGCTCAGGGCTGGGTGTATGGCCACCTATCAGGGCACTGTCGCTGGAGGGGTGCAGAGCAGGGCCGACAAAGCCTGAGGCCCCTCACCCCCGGGGCTGAGCGGCACATAGCTGCGCTGCTGCCGGAAAGGCTCGGCAGGCCACTGCTCACTTTCTCGAGGCCAGTGTGTGTTTCAGTTCCACAGAAAATGGAGGTTACCTGCAGATCTTTTCTTTAGGGAAAAAATAGGATAACATTAATATTTTCCTGTCATGTTTTATCATCTACAACCACTTTTTTTATTTTTAAAGAAGCTCTGCCTTTGTCCCACAGTGAATATGAAGTAGATGTGAAAGAAAAAGACTAAACATTTCAACTTTATTAAAAATTGATCAAATTTCAAAATGCATCCCAGTCAAGCCACCGATCATAAAAATATTATTGAAGGTCGTCTGTATGTTTAGCTTGCTGCCAGCAGTTAGATTTGATTATGAACTATTTTCATCGGTTTATGACTCTATCTGGGCTTTATTTTTCATCTTTATAAATACCAAGGTAAACTGTTGGCCTTTTCATTCATCTTTGAATTTATTAGGTTACTCTAACTTTTAGTACTTTTCCCTGGATTACTTTTATGGACTTGTTTCTGGGAAGACATCCTTCATTTTCTGTGTTTCTGTATCACAGTGGTGCGCAGCCTGTGGCCCGGAGGAACTGCTGACCTGAGGCTCGTGCATGGGATTGAATGACTTCTACCCCAAGTGATAAGGGGCATCTGTGCAGAGCTTATGGTAACCAATGCATCTGATCGACCTTCCCAGAAAAGGGGCAGACGCAAGCTCTTGTTAGTGTGACGGCATTCCTTGGATCTTTCCCAGGCAGCTTCGAGTAGGTCTCCTAATGCTAATAAAACCAAGGTCTCATTTCTTCCTTAGACCAGGTTCAGAAGCAGGTTTTGATTTCCTAACTCAGCTCTGGTGTGCCATCTTTGCAAAAAGTACACAAATTCATTTTAGTGTTATGAGGGCTTACTGCCAGTGAGCACAGAAATAGCCTCAAGCACATGTGACAATAACCTACAGAGATGCAATGTTTGGCCTTTTGTGTCACTGCTTTGAAGGGTACTTGGTTGGGATAGGATGGAGCACAGAAATCACAATTTTTTCAGAGCATCCCAGGAGGTTCTAATGTGTGGCCAAGGTTAGGAACCACTAAAATATGTGGAAACAAAGTTAATTGGTTATGGGAGATTTTGAAGGCATAGTAATGGTAGCCCTCAGACGTTACTAAAATAAACATGAAACCAGATGTCCATCCTCTTGGTTCTGGCCTTGAAGTAAGTCCCACAATCTTGTCCCTCGGGGATGGGTGATCCACCAGACTCAGTGCATCATTTAATAGGGTGGGAATTAAATGCAATGCATGAGATGACAGTGTCTGGCTTGCCACAGCTGCCCCGTGTATCTAAGACTTGCTAATTTCGTTCCTTCTACTGTTGCCCGGCTGTGAAACCCAGGTGCTCCCCCTGGCCTTTTAGTTGAGGAAAGCACTTCCCTCTCTGGCCCAAAGACCCCTTACCTGGACTCCTTGGCCCCTGGTGCTCTCAGTCACTTCCTTGTCTTTCCTGGAGGTGGCTTTAATTCCGCTCCCTGGAACTGTTCTCCCCACTGAACCATTTCCCTCCACTATACTCTATGTGCCTGAAGACTGCCTCTGACTTGAAGTTGAAGTTCATTCTACCCTTGGGCAAAGTAAGGCACTTTACCTCTTCCTCTAAGTGCATGTTTAAATAAGAGCCAACCCATGACCTCAACACTGCACGCTATTGTTTAAGTTTGAGACGGAGAGTTTATTGGCATTTTAGTGTTTTAATGACAGAAATTTGTGTAGCATTCAGTATAGTGAAAGTTATGGGCAATAAATGACAGATCATGCTTACAAATAGAGAACTATGAAAGGGGGTAAAGTCCCTTTGGAGAAAGAAATCGATATCCATTTAGAATCTATATAACCACACTTGCCCTTCATTAGGAATGAATGCTGCATATTAGAAGTCCTCATTAAAAGACAATAAATCATACCACATTTAGAAGGAATCTAACCATTATTTGGACCTCACTTGCAGCTGAAAAAAGGGGCAAGGGGAGCAGCTTTAACTGTCACAGAACTAGCTAGTAGTGTGTCCAGAATTAAAACAAAGAGTTTATGACCCATGACCCTCACAGGTATTATGCCACCTTAAATGAACTAGATCGCTTAACTAACTGACTTCAGGAGGAAGGGTGAAGGGAACCTGCATTTATCTCCTAACATGAAGCCCCTCTGTCTCTTGATGAAAAGGCAGACAGGAGTGGCCTTCAGGGCTGTGCTAGTTCAAGGCCAGCTGGGGGGTGTACAGGACTGCACTCCAGTTTCCTCACAGCACAGGGCTCATAATAGATGACCGCAGGGACCATGTCAAGCTGTGGAGCATGCTCTGGAGAACAGCTGAGGCTGTGACCCTCTTAAGTGTAACAAGCAGATCTTGATAGAACAATCAATCCGTTCCGAGTGTTTCCTTCAGTCAAATTCTGACAAAAACAGGAAGCACACGGAGAGGAAAGTAGGGAATGAGAAGGCAAAGAGGGATCAACACCAGAAGAATAATGAGAATGGAGGTGATTTTTACTTATTTATTTGCTTAAAAGACTTTATTTATTTTTAGAGAGAAGAGAAGGGAGGGGGAAGCGAGGGAGAGAAACATGACGGTCTGTTGCATCTTGCACACATCTCAGCCGGGGACCGGGCTGTAGCCCAGGCGTGGGTCCCGACCAGGAATTGAACTGGCGACCTTTCACTTTGCAGAAGATGCCCAATCAACTGAGCCACACTGGTCAGGGCTGGAGGTGATTTTTAAAATGAATACATGAGCCAGTTGCTTCCTGAAGTGAGCTTTACTGTCCTCCGAAGCCTCGAATCCGCACTCCTTTCCTGTGGGAGAGCGGGTCACACAGGAGAGGAAGGAAGAACACACCTGGTGTCCAGAAATGATTTTGAATTGAAAGAGGAGGAATTTCTCTGGTCAATACTGGCTTAAAAGTGTACACTTTATGGTTAGTTTTGCTATGTGGTGAACAGCCCTCCTAAATTGGCTAAATAGAAAATCTAGGAACAAAAGACTCAAATCTTACTGTTTTTTTTAAAAAATACTATTTCCCGGTCAGACTCCACGAAAGTAGAGTATGTCACTAAAGAGGTAATGCCGGATGGCCAGGTGGACATGGTTTCCAGTCTTCTGAGGGTGCCTGTACGTGACAGCGACACCATAGATGTGCGCAGATTAACATTTCAGAGCACTTTTAAGCTATTATTTCATTCAGCCCTCACTACATATTTGGTGAGATAGGCCTTTTGACCTTAACTGACAAGTGAGGACCTTTGCCTAGTTTATATGATAGCTTGGGCAGTGGTGGGGCTCCGGCTGGGCCTTGGGGGTTCTAACAGCCAGGCCAAGCCTCTCCCCGCCTCCTCACTCAACCAGCTGCCGCTGGCACTCTGTCGCTGGCCCTGCTTCCATAGGAAATCTGGAACTTTGTCTCATTGTCTTTGCATCCTCAGAGCCTGGTCCAGTGCCTGATACAAAATACGTACTTAATGCATGTTTGCTGAAAAAACAAATTAATCTAAATTTGGGCTTGCCCAGAGAGAATCAGTGCCTACTTGAATAGTGTGGGTAAGCTCATTTTTGGAAATTAAGGTCAAGTAGCTTTGTAACCTAAGAAATTATCAGTGCACTTTGTGGAATTATCTCAACCCCGGGAATGGCTCACGTAGCTTGAATGTGCTGAAATGAGAAGCTATTCTGCACGAAAGTGCAGGGGAGTCTCATGGGGACTTGTATTATTATCTATCTTGCCACAGAATGATATGCCTCTATTTTTATGTTCCCTTGAAGTTTTATTATTTTTTAAATTATTATTCATTTCCCAGTCAGGGTACATGCCTAGGTTGCAGGCCATGACCCCCAGCAACCACACATTGATGTTTCTCTCTCTCTTTCTCCCTCCCTTCCCTCTCTAAATAATAAATAAATAAAATCTTTAAAAAAATAAATTATCATTCATTATATGCAATGATACAAATCTTTTATCCCTAGAATGTGAGTGACACACCCTAAGTAACTATTATTTGGAAGTACATAGAATTTCTAGAACTCTGATGCAGAAGGATTACCACTTACATGACTGGTCTTGCAATGTTAATAATGTCACCATGAATTATAATTCAACAGCTTCTTTGTTCTTGGTTCTTCAACTAGATTATAAATTCTTTCAGTCGCCTTGCACATTCTATTTATTTTATGTCCGCCTCATGCACAACGAAGGGCCGACTGCCCAGTGATGGGCGTCTGAGAGGCAGAGCAAGGCCCAGGCTGGAGCACTCCCTTGGTGGGGCTCTGCGGTCATGAGAATATTTGTTTGTTAAATTTTCATCTTGATCCCACTTGAACATATTATAGTTGGAATGGAATTCTATTTATTAAACTTCTCATAGTGTTTCATAAGAATTATATATTTTTATTGCAAAACTTCTTGCTGGTAGGGCAAAAAATATAGACAGAATTAAGGGAGCTACTTTTAGCACGTTTGAGTTAAGAAGAGAAGTCACATGTGGCTCTCCTCTTCCTCCTCTTCCTGCCTTCCTTCTCTCCCTACTGAAGTAACGTGTTTAAAATCTACAGGTGTGTGGTTCCCATTGTTAAAGCGAAAGGGAAATGAATGATCAGACATGCAGTAAATGTCTGTTATTGCTGGGAGGCGGGTAACAGAAACAGTTCTTGATGGCAATAAGCATGTTATCTAAAGGGGGAAATGTCATAAATAAAAACCACAGTAATCATTTTAGTAAAGGAGTAAAAAGTATGAATAATGCAGAGGCCCCAGACAGAGTTGAGAGCATTCAGGAGAAGGTACATCACACCTTCTTGCAGGGACCTGCGTCCTATGTGTGGCAATCTCCGATGGTTGTGATAAAATTTACCTCACTTTCCCTCCTTCTTCCTGGAGCTTTGGTAAGGAAATGGTGCAAATTCATGGGACAGTCACGGAGGCAGCTGGGGTTGTCAGTGAGGCTGGAAACATAATAGGATTTTAAGGCTGTAGCATTTTAGGAACATTTTCTTAATTAGACATTTTTAGTCCTCTGGTCTGATCTTTCCCACTTGTATCAGTTTTCTTTCGCTGCATAACAAACACCCCAAAACTTAGAAACATTAAACAATTGCACTTTAATATTTCTCATGAGTCTGTGGGTCAACTGGTTATTCTGCTGGTCTTGCCTGGACTCATTCCTGTGGGTCAGCTGGAACCTGGGACAGGCTGGAACAGCTGGGCCCCTCCCTGTGTGTGACCTTCTACTCTGAAGTTGTCTAGACCACAGAGCAGTAGCAGCATCCCAAGAGGACAAGTCCCAATGTGTTGCTGCACATGTGCTCATGTTCTGTTGGCCGAGGCAAGCCACATGGCTAAGTAAGGAATCAAAGTAGGAGGGGCTTCACAGTGACAAGGAGATCAGGAGGTGGGACTCACTGGGAACCATTAGCGTAAAATCTGCCACACAGTCTAATACAAAACTCTCTAGAATGTGAACAGTGTGCTCAAGGAAGCTCAGATTTGTATAGGAATTTATTTCTCAGTGTTCCAAGGTAGCTTGTTTCTGCAGATGACTCATGTGGAAGGTCTGGACAACTCATAAATTATGGTAGACCACTATGATACTTCTTACAAGGGCCCTCCTTCCTTTCTCTTTTCCTTTTCTTTTCTTTTCTTTTCTCTTCTCTTCTCTTCTCTTTTCTTTTCTCTTTCTCTCCTCTCCTCTCCTCTCCTCCCCTCCCCTCCCCCCTCCTCTGCTTTTCTTTCTTTCTTTCTTTCTTTCTTTCTTTCTTTCTTTCTTTCTTTCTTTCTTTCTTTCTTTCTCCTTCCTTCCTTCCTTCCTTCCTTCCTTCCTTCCTTCCTTCCTTCCTTCCTTCCTTCCTTCCTTCTCTCTCTCCCCTTCCTTCTTTCCTCCCTCCCTCCTTCCCTTCCTTCCAAGAGGGACAACAACTTACCCATACTAACTTAGAGACCATTAAAGGCTAGAATTCAGATCTCAGTCTAATTATCTTTGCACAAACAACTTCTCTCTCCATCCCTTGTGGATATGTTTTAAAGTATACATTTGAGGGCTTTTCAGCTAACATTTTATGTGATGTTTAATGTTTATAATTAGCTTATGTAATATTTCCTTTACTTTTCAAGGCTATAAATGACCCCCCATACTTTCGAATTTTTCATTGATTTTCTTTTCATTATGCCTGACATTAACTAATGGAGACACTAAAGAGGAATGGGCCCCAAACAGACCTTGCAGCACTGAACTTACATCCCCAAAACTATGCTTCCTCTTGTTTATTATTAACTTCGATTTACCTTGTTTTAGCTGGTATTCTACGAGGTTAAGTTCTGATATATGATAACTTGGGTTGTTTTTTTAAAAAGAGGTGATCATTCCACATCAAACAAACTTTAACCTCTAACTATAAGTAAATTCAAAGTACCTGTTTAGTACATTTTTTCATTAAGCCTAAGGGTGTAATTTAACAATAAGAGTGCCACATGGAAGCAGGATGTCGAGTACTTCTTTCTGCTGTGGCTTTTGTGTGAATCGGAATCCCCCAGTGTGTCAGCTATTCTGTGGAGATAAGTTAGGCGTTTTGAGGAAGCCACATTAACGTCCTCAGCCTGCCCAACCTGGTTTAAACCAGGAAGTAATTTGGGCATTAGCGTAACAGGTCCCTGAGAAATCACATATTCCTTGCTTTATGTATAAGGTTCAGGTTAAATAAGCAAACAAAACCTGAATGTTCATGACCTAACTCATGAATGCTTATGGAAATCTTGTGAGATATTTGTCACCCATGGATTGCTTTGAGCTTCACCATGATCGTCGTCGTCGTCGTCATCATCATCATCATCATCATCGTTCATGTTGTTCTCACTTGTCGTTAATGAGCAAATTATTGTTCAGGTACAAGTACATTTGAAGGAAATGGAGAGAAGAAAAGGGACATCACAGGAGATGAAGTCAGGACCTTTGCTTTGGCCCCATGAAGCAATTTCGGTCAGCAGGCAGGAAAGCTAACCCGGTCCTACCGCACTCTCCCTCAGTCAGTACTTTGTGTGAGTTTTCTGTGCCACGGGTTAAGATGACATCGATCACAACCAAGTGCAGTTTTTCCAGAGAAGAGTGGACGGGTTAAGGGAAGGACAGTGGAAGGAATTGGGGATGGTTGGCCTGAGCAAAGAAGGCTTGAGGGCACGTGGGAACATCTTCAAATATCTGAAGGTGTGTCATGGGATCTCAGGGGTGCTTAGCTGCTGCTGGACCTAGAAATGCCCCGGACAAAACTAGGGTATTTGAAATTTGAAATCAGTTACTACTCTCCATACATCTCATCTCTCTGGTGCTATCATTTAGTAAATGGACAACCAGAACCTTACCACCACCCCCACCCTTTCCTGTTCCATTTCATTATTTATTGCTACACTGGGTTTTATTAACTGCAAAATAAAAAGCCAAAGTGAGAGGCAACAAGTACTTATTTGTGATCACAGAAATATAATTCAGGGGCACAGATTCAGGCAGAAAACCAAACTGTGTCCCAATTACAGGGTAAAGGCAAGGGGTTTTATAAGAAAACAAAGGGAAATGATGACCTAAATAGGAGGAAAACATTTCTATTGATGCTAACAAGTTGAATAATTCTTTAGCTGTACATGGCTGATTACTGATTCTATCTTCGGAAAGAGTGCCCCTAACTGTTGTAAGGCAGCTTTACTTTGTTGCTTTGGCCCGGCCCAAAGGTTAGGTTTCCCAGTTCAAACACTCCACGGGGTCAAGGAGCAAGGCCTCCGAGCAGTTCCTCTGGAGTGGTTGCTCTGGCTCCATTTAAAAACAGTTGCTCTTACGTCAGCTTTCCACTTTCATAATCCCTAGTTCTGGCTGTGTCTCCTTTCTAAATATTTTCACCTCCCCACCCCCATGCTGTTTCTAGTCCATGATGTTTCTTCTATTAAAGCTCACTCTGCAGGTTTAGATTACATTAGGCCCTACCATCTCAACCCTCTGACCAATGTCATTCTCATGGCTTCGCAGCACTGCCCCTCATGCAAAGACTCTGCAACATGATACAGAGTTTCTCTCTTCACTTCCTATGCTGCCATTATCCTAGGAAATGTTTCCACCTGCATAGGTAGGTTACCCGTTCTTCAGCATAGCTCACACATTCTGGGTCTCTTCAATCCCAGAGACATCCTCTGCTCCTTTGGATCTGTCCATGACCAAGCTCCCCTCTGGCTCTAAAACCTAATATTTGAACATTGCAACTTCTGGCTACAACCTACTATTCTTGCAGCGTTCCCTTGAACTCACTGTATACTGCTTTTAGCCAAAGGAACTTGAATTCCCTTAATTCCCTCAATTTAATTGGTTTATCAGCCACCTTCTGCCCTCCCCTTCTCTCCCCAGGCTTTCAATTCCCTCACTCTCTCCCCTGTTCTGCTAGAGAAAGAAAATGACACAATAATGGAGATAAGGGCTGCCATGACCCATGGGCCTAACATTAGCTGGACCCTCAGGCTTCCCATCAATTCCTCTGCGAGTCTCGGATCAGCTTCTTCTCCAGGTTTTTCATCAACTGCTTTAAACCATTATCCAGCTCTTCAAGCCCTCACCTCTCAATTTCAGCAAATGACTTTGCTTCGTCTCTTGGGAAAATTGGTGCTTTTAGACATGCTGGGTATATTAGTCAAGGTGTTTTGTTCCAAACGACAGAATCCAGTCTCCTGGTTAAATGCTACATTTGTTAAAAGTTATTTTGTAGCTCAGAGACTCTCCAAAAGGACTAGAGAGCCATTTTAGAAACTACGCAGCTGTAACCACACCACGGGGGCTGTTGTAACAAACACCAGGGTCAGAATCCACACTTTAGCTCGCACCAGGCACTGGTGGTTCTCAGAACTGGACAACAGAAGTTTTGTGCCTATTATGTTTGAAGAGAGAAACATTTCACCTCACTTGCCAAACTATAGAGTCTGCATGTACCTAGCTCCTCACCTTGCTCCTTCCAAGGCAGTATCTCACACAGAAACATCTGACTGGTGGAAGCTGGATCACATGCCCGCACCTTTACCACGAGGGATGCCAGAAGCATGAGGTCTGGTTTCTACCTTGCGGAGGCAGGATTCATATGTGGACAATTCATAACGTGACTCAAAGACACCTGGCAGTTACACATATGGCAAACAGCTCCTGTAATCTGTTTTCAGTGTCTCATCCCTCCACCTAAAAATGTGTCTGTCTCCATACCTGCCCTGTCTCTTTTCTTCCAGTCCCAGGACCTTCTACTTTTGAAGGTCATCTTCTTTATTTCCATGCTTAATTCCACCCTTTCTGCTTCTTCCATGTCCTCTATCATAGCCTCTCCTTTCTATACCCGAGTCTTTCTCTATTTTGACAGTTATCCTCAGTCAATTAATACATTCAACTTTCTCCCGCCCTAAAAATCTCTTGTTAGACTCCCTCATTTTGCTCTCCCCTGCTTCTCAAGCTAGCTTTTTTTAAAAAAAATTCTCACTCAAGGATATGTTTACTGATTTTAGAGAGAGGGGAAGGGGAGAGAGAGAGAGAGACATCCATCAGTTGCCTCCCATACACAGCCCAGCTGGTGATCAAACCTGCAACCTAGGTGTATGCCCTGATCAGAAATTGAACCTGCGACATTTTGGTGTACAGGATGACACTCCAACCAACTGAGCCACCCGGCCAGAGGTCAAGCTAACTTCTGGAAATAATAACGTAAATTAAATCACTTGTGTTTCTTCATCAACTCCTCACCTGCACCTGCTGCCATCAGGCCCTGGCTCGCTCCTCAGCACTCACAGGGCCATCTTCCCACAGAAACTGTTCTCTTTCTGCCACACGAGTATCCTCGAGGGACTTGTCCAATCTAACGAACACCGGTCAGTCCCTAACATACAAGACCTGCTGCTGCTTTGGGCCCTGGAGATGCCTCCTTCTTGGAACCTGCTACCTCTTTGTCTTCTGTGACTGCCCGCTGCCCTGGCCCTTGTGCCGTTCTAACCAGTCCTTCTCTGGTCCTTCACAGGCTCTCTTCTCCCACTTGCTCTTTCAGGGCTGGGGTTCCCAAGTCCATGACCCCTCTGAGTCCAGCAACTTTATAAAGAAGTTCTTCATTCTCATCAATGTCTGATTGGTATGAGTCCCTATAGGAAATCCTCTGTTGGTACAGCCTGGGCTCTCAGAGCAAACACGCCAGGCAAAAAGACGTTTACTCTTTATTTAACAAACTATCCCCTCCTACAGGCTATGGCCTGTAAATATTATAGTGTAATGAAGATGACAAACACCTATTATGGTGCCATAATATAAAAATTTGGGGCACAGATTTTATGTTTGAATTGCAAGCATATAATTCATTGGCTTTTACTAAGGTAACTTGAAAGAACTGGTAGGCTGGTTTTATCTATGAACTTTCTAGTTCATGCTTAACTGGCCTCTCTCAGCAGGAGTCATGACCATCAGCCCCATGACCGCGGGAGTCCTTTGGTTCTCGGCCTGTAGAATGAGGCACACTCTGGTTCCCCCTACTCTGTCCAACTTGTGGGCAACCCCAATGGAAATGCTTCCTTTCCCTCCCTGGGGACATGACAGCTGTAGGCATGAGGCCACCATCCCTTCCCTCCCGCACCGTCACCATGTGCTGCCCTCTGCCCAGCATGGCAGGAGCTGTATTCTTTGTGGCCAGGAACCCCCCTTCCTCCCCAAGTGGATCTCAGTGTGTCAGCAGCCGTGGGACCGGGGTCTGTTTTCCCTCATCTGCAGTGGCTGTGTTCTTTGGCCAGGAACTAACTTCACCAGAGGACGAAAGAACCTTCTTGTAGCTCCACTTTTGGGAATGGTGAGTTAGTCATTAACTACATTTTACTAAATTTACTAAAACACCTATGCTTCCAGAAATGAGTCCTTACCAGCTGGATGCTATTCTCTTGTAGAAATGGCCCATGACGGGAAGAGAGCTGACAGTTTGGAACAGCGTAAAGACCAGTGGGAGAATAGAGAGAGGAGAGGGGACACCCGGAGTCTTACCTTGGCTCTGACAGAACAAACAGGGGACTGGGGCTCAGTCTCCTCTCTCCAGTTCCACTTTCCCCATCTGTACAATTAAAGATTCAAAAGGAAAGGAGGTTAAAGCTCTAAAATTCTACACTTTCATGAATCTTGAGAAACAATGAACTAACCCGAGATTGTGAGTTAAATGTAATTAAAGGCATACTCAATAAATTTCCAGGTTCCAACAAATATTCTAGACCTGTGTATACAAAAGAATAAATGGGGAAGATTTTGAAAGTGCCAATAGTCTGTAACTTCCAGCCCATCACAAAATTTATCCAATTGTTAATCTATTTTTTTTTCCTTTCGTAAACCAGGCACCTAATGTTAGAGGTTTTAGTGTGAGATGATTCAAGACTAGAAATTCTGGTTGGGTCAGTAGGACGGACTGCTTTTTTTTTTTTATTATTCACAAGGATCAGTCTAAAATTCAAAGGCCAGCCAGTTATATTTAGCGTTCATGTGTCAAATAAATGCTGGTCGGGGGGCAGCAGTTTGCTGGAGCTTCACTAAGAACAAGGGTCTAGGAGTGGGCAGAGGTCCTTTGGGTATTTCTCAGCGTGATGCACCTAGATCAGTTTCAAAACTACTCTGCCATCTGCCCAAGCTCAAAGGATGTCAGATCCAGGTCCCGTCATGCAGTGGTGGATAGCCAGGGGCTGATGATGTATGAGGCTTTGGAGACTAAAATGCTTGGTAGGTTTCCAACACTTGGAATGCCTTTCCAAATCCATTGCACATTCCCCAGCGTGCCTCCCACCCTTCCAAAGGGAGCGGTACAAATGCATGGGCACCGATGTGAAACCGAAGTGTCTGAGTTATTCTCAGTTGCAAGTTTCCAGGGTATGATCTAGCTGTTAAAAAATACGTATGAAGTGTCAGTGTGTCCTCAGCACAGTAGTAGGTAGGGGAATATGTAAAAAGGAGGATAAGCAAGGTTTCCTCAGATTGATAGAGGAAAGATTTCAAGTAGATTTCTACTAGGTCCCCATAATAGGAGACCAGGATTATTTGGGCAAAAAGATCACTTACACTTTAAATGGCCTGATCACCTACTTTCCTCAAAGGCCCGTTGGCCACAGAAATGACACAGGAGTGATTTAAGGACTCCAAACACTGATAAGGTGGTATCTTTCCTCACCTGTCTAAGAGCCTCATCTCACTCAGGCTTCTATGCGCCCCCACCCACTCTTCTCCGTATATGGCTCTACTTTTGTCCTATGCTTACCATGTACTTTGAAATAGGAAAAAAAAACTGACTAAATAACTATAATTTCATCCTAGATGTCATCTACCAACCTCCAGGGGGTCATCTGGAGGTCATCTACCTTGAGAGTTGTGTCATTCTAGTTCACATAGCAGGGAGGTCACCTACCTTGAGAGTTGCGTAGCTCTAGCTCACATAGCATGGAGAGACAGCAGGGTGTAGGTGCATGTAAAATGCTGGGTGCAGAGGATTCAGCAAAGAGTCACGTGAACTTAATCATTTCTCACCTTTTCGTTTCTCTTCCTGACTTACAGAGCTGGGTATAGTCCTGAGGGAAGGGACCAGAGACCACTGCCCTGTGTGGACTGGTGTCTCCTTTAAGAAACAACTCACATGACCTTCAATGAAAAAATAGCTTATATTGACCAAATGGTTCCTGGGTGCCAGGCAGCACATGTCTTACATGTCTCATTTATTTAACCATGGTAGTAAACTTTTCGTTATCTCCATGTTATAGATGAGCAGACAGGCAGAGAAGCTACTTGTCCGAGAGCACAGAGCTAAAGGGTGGTAGAGCTAGGGTACCGACCCGGGCCATTGGGCTCCCAAGTTTGGTCCTTAACCATTACACATTCTGTGATCCTGGAGTGAAAAGTAGGCAGGAAATCTTCTTTGTCACGTTTCACATTCCTCTGGTATCTGTGTCAACCAAGCTGCAATTCCAAAGTATGCCCAGCACCCGCTGACGCTCGTCTGTCTCCAGAGCCGGCCTTCCTGCTGGGAAACAAGCATCCCCTGAGTCATGCACCATGTGAGCATCTGGCTGGAGCTTGCCCGTTCCGCGCCAGCTTGCCTGCCTGGAAGTGAAGCTGTTTAACTGGCTTTTCAACTGACATCACTCAGGGAAAGAATTTTTTAAGGCATCTCTGTACTTCTCTAACTTCCTTGAATGATGGTCTTGTTTAAGTGGCTGGGGAACAGCTTGAAAGTTATTCTTTTTTAATGTATTTTATTAATTATGCTATTACAGTTGTCCCATTTCCCCCCCTTCACTCCCCTTCGCCCTGCACACTACCTCCCATTTACATTCCCTGCCTTTAGTTTGTGTCCATGGGTCGTACATGTAAGTTCTTTGGCTTCTCCATTTCCTATGCTATTCTTACCCTCCCCCTGTCTATTTTCTACCTACCATCTATGCTACTTATTCTCTGTACCTTTTCCCCCTCTGTCCCCCTCCCACTCTCCTGTTGATAACCCTCCATGTGATCTCCGTTTCTGTGATTCTGTTCCTGTTCTAGTTGCTTGCTTAGTTTGTTTTTGTTTTTGTTTTTGTTTTAGGTGTGGTTTTTAATAATTGTGAGTGTGCTGTCATTTCACTGTTCATATTTTTATTTTCTTTTTCTTAGATAAATCCCTTTAACATTTCATATAAGAAGGGCTTGGTGATGATGAACTCCTTCAACTTGACCTTATCTGAGAAGCACTTTATCTGCCCTTCCATTCTAAAAGATAGCTTTGCTGGATAGAGCAATCTAGGATGTAGGTCCTTGCCTTTCATGACTTGGAATACTTCCTTCCAGCCCCTTCTTGCCTGCAAGGTCTCTTTTGAGAAATCAGAAGACAGTCTGATGGGAACTCCTTTGTAGGTAACTGTTCCCTTATTTCTTGCTGCTTCTAGGATTCTCTCCTTCATTTTTGCTTTGGCTAATGAAATTATGATGTGCCTTGGTGTGTTCCTCCTTGAGTCCAGCTTCTTTGGGACTCTCTGAACTTCCTGGACTTCCTGGAAGTCTATTTCCTTTGCAAGATTGGGGGAGTTCTCCTTTATTGTTTGTTCAATTACCTTTTCCGCTTGTTGCTCTTCCTCTTCTCCTTCTGGCACCCCTATGATTTGGATGTTAGAATGTTTAAAGATGTCCTGGAGGTTCCTAAGCCTCTCCTCACTTTTTTGAATTCTTGTTTCTTCATTCTTTTCTGGTTGGATATTTCTTTCTTTTTTCTGGTCCACACCATTGATTTGAGTCCCAGTTTCCTTCCCATCACTGTTGGTTCCCTGTGCATTTTCCTTTATTTCACTTAGCATAGCCTTCATTTTTTCATCTAATTTGCTACCAAATTCAACCAATTCTGTGAGCATCCTGATCACCAGTGCTTTGAACTGTTCATCTGATAAGTTGGTTATCTCTTTGTCATTTAGTTGTATTTTTTCTGGAGCTTTGATCTGTTCTTTCATTTGGGCCATTTTTTTGTCTTGATGCACCTGTTACATAGTGAAGGGCAGAGCCTTAGGTGTTCACCAGGGCAGGGCAACTCACATCACTGTGTAGTGATGCTCTTTGTGGGGAAGGGTCTGAGAGGGAACAATGGTGCTTGCTCCACTCTCTGCCAGCTTTCAGTCACTTCCCCCACTTCCCACAAGCAAATTGGGCCCTTCTGGTGCTGATTTCTGGGTGGGTGGGTTTGTGTACATTCTATCACCCTGTGGATCTCTCCAACGAACTCTCCTGTGAGGCTGGGAGTGTATCCCACTGCCACCTCAACTCCCACAGGTGTGTTCAGTCAGAGGTTTGAGGCTTTATTTCCCCATGCTGGGACCCTGAGTGGTGCGGTCTGTCTTGTTCCCCAATTGTTCCTCCCAATTTATCTGTGCTTGAATGTGGGACCACCCACACTGCCAGCTGCCACCGTAGCCTTGCAGGCCAGCTGCAGCCTTGCGCACCCCAATCCACATTCCAGCACTGTGTCCACCAGCCGCCACCGCCTTGCCCACCCCAGTCCCCCAATTGCCAAGAGTCTTCTTCTCACACCCAACTCTGCCCCTCCTACTGGTCTGGATGAATGTTTCTTCTTTAACTCCTTGGTCGCCAGACTTCCATACAGTTCAATTTTCTGTCAGTTCTGGTTGTTTTTTTGTTTTTAAATTGTTATTGTCCTTCTTTTGGTTGTGTGAGGAGGCACAGTGTGTCTACCTACAGCTCCATCTTGGCTGGAAGTCCTATTCTTTTTTATTTAAATACTTGAAGATATAATTGATTTACAAATCCAAGCCACAATGAGATGTCAGCTCTCACCTGCCAGAATGGTTATTATCAAAAATTCAACAAACAACAAGTATTGGCAAAGATGTGGAGAAAAGGCAATCCTTGTACACTGTCAGTGGGATTGTAAATTGGTACAACCACTATGGAAACAGCATGGAGGACCCTGGCCTGATGGCTCAGTTGGTTGGAGCATTGTCCCATATACCAAAAGGTTGTGGGTTCAGTTCCTAGTCAGGGCACATACCTAGGTTGTGGTTCTATCTGTAGTTGGGGTGTGTATGGGAGGCAACTGATCCATGTTTCTCTCTCACATTAATGTCTCTCTCTCCCTCTCTTTCTCTCTGTCTCTCTCTGTCTCTCCCTTCCTCTCTCTAAAATGAATGAACATATCCTGGGGTGAGAATTTAAAAAATAGATGAAACAGTATGAAGATTTCTCAAAAAATGGCCCATACCATATGGCCCAGCAATTCTAATTCTGGGTACGTATTCAAAGAAATCCAAAACACTAATTTGAAAAGAGGTATGCACCCCAGTGTTATTGCAGCATCATTTATAATAGTCAAGATAAGGAGGCAACCTAGGTGTTTATTGATAAATAAATGGATAAAAATGTAGCGTGTGTGTGTGTGTGTATATAATGGAATATTACTCACCCATAAAAATGAAATTTTGCCATTTGTGACAATAGAGTGTTATGCTAAGTGAAATAAGTTAAGTAGGAGAAGACAAATATTGTATGATTTTACTTATATATGGAAGCTAAAAAACAAAATAAGCCAACAAACTCATAGATGCAGAGAACAAACTAGAGGTTACCAGACAAGAAGGGGGTTGGGTGATGAGCAAAAAAAGTGGAAGAGATTAAGAAGTACAAATTTAGTTATAAAAACAGTCATGCCTATGTAAAGCACAGCACAGAGAATATAGTCAATAATATTATAATAAATATGTATGGTGCCAGGCAGTTACTAGACTTACTGAGGTAATTGCTTTGTAAGGATTATAAATGTCTAATCCCTATGCTGTACACCTAAAATTAATAAAATATTGTATATCAACCATAATTGAAAAATAAATTTAAAAAAATTAAAGAGTCAAGGGAATCAAAGACCTGGCAATTGACAAACTTTAATAGCACTCCCCTGTCAAAAGGTTAAGTCAATGAGGCCTATCAGTTTTTAGAGTCATTGCATGATGTCTTGCCTCATTAAGTGTGCTGCATAATTTAGATTTCAAATGGTCAACCAACACAATGCTTTGAAAAGGGAAACTGTTCTCTGAAAACCATAAACATGCTCATATAACCATCTCCTGCTTCTGAATCTGCATGGGATGTAAATTCATTCTGTCTTAGGTTGTTATTTAATTGTTTCATATGTGTAAGTCCAGCCTCTACACTAGATTTTAAATTCCTCAAGGACACATCAAGATTGCTGGGGACACAGTGAGTACAGTACTAATAAATATTATTGCATAATTGAATAGAAAATGCATAGGTACTAAATTATTATTATGTACCAAAGACTAAGACTTAAATGATAAGCAAAACTTCAAAGTTAATTTTGAAAACAAAGATTCTCCTTTATTCCCCAAGTGACCAAGTCTTCTTTTTCATTTTTGTTTAAAGTTAGAATCAAATGGTCCATCTTTGTGAATAGTTATATTGTGAAAAAGTGTCTTTTTTTAAAAAAAAAACAAAGAATCATGTGAATTTAACAAAGACATTAAATGCCATAAGCAAATATACTAGCTTTTCTCATAGCAGAATTTCAAATAAATAAATGAGTCAGGGTATTTTATTTTATTTTATTTTATTTCTTTCATAAAGAGGACACTTCCTATTCCCGAGTATGAGAGCTTGATGACCACCCTAATATCTCCCATTCCACCTAACATTCTCCTCAAACAACATGGCTCACAAGAATATTTCTATTGGTAGGTAAAACAAATGCTTTAGTGGTATGACTGAAACCAGGTAAGGCTGATGATCAGAAGGGAGTTCTCAGAGTGGGGAGGTCTCACTGTGCGGGGGTTAGAGGGACCTGGTCTGGTGAGAACACCCTGTTTCGGACAGTGCGCAGAGCCTGCCCAGACGCCCAGGGACAAGAGTAAACAAGCCATGTTTGGGGAAGAGGAATTGCTTTGCTTGACTAGCTCAAAAAATAAGGTCAGAGATTAAACAGCATTAAAGCAAATCAAGTTAAAGGTGGGATAATTCATCCAGAGCCTAGAGCTGGGAGGCAGCTTGGAGGAGAGGAAGACAGCGGGTTGTCAGGGAAAGGACACTGGAAGGGGGGAGCCTGAGTTTGCCAGGAACCAGTGGTGTCTCCTTGGGTAACCGCATTCCCTTGGCCTTAGTGTTTTCAGCTGTAAAAGAAGTCTATGATTCTACCACCGGCAATTGTGTTTTATTTATTCATTCAGAAAACATTTATTGAGCAACTACTATGTACCAGGCAGAAGTTAAGTGCTGAAGATCCATCCAACAGTGAACAAAACAAAATACCTTGCCTCATGAAGCTATGTGCCTAACTGATGGAACAACCATCAGAACAGTGCCCCATTCAGACACATAGGGATGGTAAGTCCTGCCTTGTCTTCTTGCTGCTGCATTTCCTGTGCACACTTTCTTCCACGGAGCTCCTTCTTGGGGCTACGTTCTTCCTCTGCTAGCTCTCCTTGCCACGTCAGATGGCTTGTCGTCATCACAAAACATTTCCCAGACTCTTAAATGGGAGTGTTTGAAGAGTCTCAGTAATAACACCGCCCTTTCCTCTTTAAGTTCCGAACCACTTAGGAAACACGATAGGAGTAGGACAGGTGGGAGCCCAAACGCCTCCCTCATTACCAGTAAATGCTAGGGCATTTACCTGTCTGCTGTGAAGAAGGCTTTCTGAGACCCAGCTCCTGAATTAGACACACGTACCCGGTGGGTCAGGTCAGCCTCTCCACCTGGTCCTGCCCCAGGTGGTTTCCGGATGGAGCAGAGAGCAGAATGAGTCCTCCCTACAGGCCGCTGATGCCCAAGAGGAGAGAGCCCAGCCATTGCACATACAGGTCCTCTCCCCAGTTCCATCAGGAAGTCACTTCTCTCTGTCCACACTCACCACTGTTGCATCATTGTCTGTTTGCTGAATTTTTTCTCTGTAGATAAACGTGTTTCCTAAGTGGTTTCCTAGCTGCAGAGGAAATTTTCGTTCCACTTCTCCAACAGAAGCAGAGCAGAGACAGAGACCCCAGGAAACAATTCACACTTACATTTCCCCCAGACTACAAGAAGTCCAGGGCTCCCTCCTATAACTGCTAGTGTACAACCCACTTTGGCGAGCTGTCCAACCTCTTTAGATGGTGGTGTTATAAGTCCTGGGGGCTATGGTGAGTTTGCCACCGAAAACCTGGAGAGTAGGAAGATTGCTACCATAGGATATGAGGCACAGATATGTCATTCAAAGGACATGTAACAACTACCAAGCCAGCAGTTATTGACTAAAGGCTAGATCTTGTGCCACAGATGGCTGTTTAAATTTAAATTAATTAAAATAAGGTACAGTAATTATAATTCAGTTCCCCACTAGTCACATTTCAGGAGTTCAGTAGACAATGTGGTGCCTTTTATGTGGGACAGTGCTCACTGAGCTCATTTCCATCATCACAGAACGCTCGACTGGACAGTGCTGATCTGGCAAAGCTCCCCCCGTTCATTGGTAGAAGAGCTGGTCAGTTGATTAACCTCTGAAGTTCAGACAAGTCAAACCTTGGCAGTGAGCATCAGTGTGGGTCCTAGGAGAAAACAGATGGCACACTTAAGGGGGTTAATTGAAGATAATTTAATAAACAGATTATTTATAAAGGTGTGGCCAGGGCTAAGTGAGCCAACAGGAGATGGTGTAGCATCTGGAGACTTTGCACAGTGGGGAGCTATCGCCAGCCGGCAGCAGCAGAAGGCCGGAGGGAGGAGTGCCATCCTGGGCCTCATGGCCACTGCCAGATCGATGGCCCTTCTGTGAGCAATTTCAGGAAGTACCCGGCTCATTCTCCTCCTGACCTCCAGTGGTCTTGCTGGAGCCTCTCACTGCCAGCAGACTGGAAGCCAGAGGGCAAGAGGGCCTGGGAGGCAGACTGCCCAGAGGGGCAAAGGAAAGGGATCAGCCCTCCCTCAAGAGCTGTCCAGGGCAGATGGAGCTTTGACCCGGCTGAGAGGGTGCAAGCTCCAGCTGGGCCTTCGGATGGGGCTCCGAGTGGTGTAGTCCTAATTGGAGTTAGGTGTGGGAGGATGTGGTTGTAGGGAGATGGTTTGGTTCCAGTGTGGGCCTGGCTGCAGAGGAAAGAATACCCACCATGCGTGGTGCACAGGCCTGTTTGTGGGGCAGTTTTCTCTCTCCCTGTACGTGAATATACTGGAAGTTTGGAAAACTTGGGCAAGTGTTTCTGAGCTTGACAGGCCAAAGCCTTAGAGCAGCACCAATGCCCTACTTAGAGCAGCACTACTGCCCTGCGAAGCCTTTCGGGAGGACTCCAAAACATTGCCACGGGCTTGAGGACGAGTATTTCGATTCCTACAAATAACATCTGCCTCATGGCACTGGTGAGAGGCTTTCAGTGTTTGACAGGCAGAGCAAGGAACACGAGGGGCAGTTTGTGCATTCACATGAATATGTGATCCTAGTTATGGATGCCCGGCATGTGGGGGACCTAGTTTTAGGCTCTAGGGGTGAGGTAGTAATGAAACAGACAAAATTTCCTGCCCTCATGGAACATACATTTTGGTGGAGGAGGAGGATAATAAGCAATACAGATTTTTTTTTAAACATGTATTGTGTTGCACCATAGTAAGAGCTAAGGACAAAAGTAAAGTAAGGAGTTGGGAATATAAGAAAAAGGGTTGCAAAAATAGAATGCCAGGGAAGGCCTTCCTTAGAGTGCGAAATGTGTGTGAAGCCTAAAGAACGTGAAAGAGAACCACGCAGACATCGGGAAGAGCATCTCGAGACCTAAGAGAGCCTGTCTAGAGGCCCTTAGGTGGGAGGGCCCCCTGAGGTGCTCGGGGAACTGGGAGGTGGCCAGAATGATCAGGGCAGAGGCAAGGAGAGGGAGACCTGGGGAGGATGTGTGGCGGGAGTGGGCAGGGCATCAGTGTGGGCCTTGCAATTGGTCTGTAGCAGTGACTTTCGCTGTTACTGGACTCTTCTGTTTTTACTTAATGTTCTGTCTGATCGAAGACGCTCAGTCTGAGCATTCTGAGAGCAGGGCTTCTGTCATATAAATAACCAGTTTAACTTGCCTTGTCCAGCATAGTGCCTTGCATCATGCTGATTCTCACAGGATACTGATTGACTGATACAGAAATTCCCACATAGTTTTCAATTTGCTGCAAAAAAAATTCAGTGTTGTTCTTGTCTGAGTATCATATGAACTCTTGGAAAAGAGAGCAGAGTTTTAAAAGTTGACAGCAGAATGAAGTAACCTTATCTTATCTGCATAGTAATAAAAACCCAGGCCTTATCCTTCAGGAATGGTATCTTAGTTCATCATTCAAGCAATAAAACAGCAAAATAATTTCAGTGACTGGTTAAGCTTTCAGATAATCTTTTGACTGGGACCAAAGCCATATTCGGCAACCTAACAATAGAGGCTCGGTATGCCAGCCAGTGCCACACGAGATTGATGGGCTCACACGTGGGCAGGGAGGCCGAGAGCTCAGCGTGCAGAAGACCTGAGTCAGCTGTGCTCATCCATCATCTGTCTCCTCCGCAGACATGACAACTTGAGTACTGTGCTGTGCTCAGGCTCTTGATTGAAATTGCTCAGATACATCAAAATGAAATAGATGTGTTTGCACTTGATCGAAATGGAGTTTCCTAGTACCTCAAATAGAAAGCAGGAATATGAAGCCAAACGAAAACTCCATTTATTTCATAATGGCACTGTCACGTCTCGTGCATTCTGCGGTCCACAGGTAGTCTGCTTCCCAGCATGCATTTTTCTATGTTAGTATCTCTGCAGTCCTACATTGCCCCTCCTCTTCTCTTACCCTTCATCTGGGAGGACTTTGGTCTTCATTTGTTCATTTCTTGGTTTGCTGTCATATCCCCACTCTGTGCACCTTCCCCACGGCCCACCTTCCCTCCCAGATGTTAGGCCCCTGTGAAGACAGGCACCTTGCTTAAGGGTTCTACCGCCCAGCCTGCTACCAGAATATTCCTGATAGTGCTGGACATAAAGTAAATTCTCGTTGTTATCTTGTTTTCTTATTATTTTTTAAAATCTAGATGTTTCATTTATGTAGATAATCAGCTTTCCAGTAGGATTTTGAAATGGCTTATAGAAATGTGCACCATTCAGTGTGGTATTTTTTGACGAGGACATTGTGGTGAGATTGAAAACACTGGTCTTTATCCCTTTGTGATTTCTCTTTGGGTCCTTTCCATAGCTCTTGTGATACCACAAAGGCCCAGATCCCATAAGACAGGTCTCCTGAATATCGCCCTATCCTGAACCCACCCCAGGTCCGGAGACACAAAGCTCCGTGGCTTCACATAGGTGGAGCAGGTGTGCGGCCACCTGCTCTATGCAGTGGCCACTTGGAGATAGGATGTTTGTTATCATTTAATCAGCCTGGTTTCCAAGACACCCCAGAGACATTCAAAATGTTTTCTTATTCTTTGGCACTGTGTCTGCAATTAAGGGGGGGGAAAACCCCTAACAAGTGATGTCTGGCAGGCCAAAACCTCTTGCTTTCTTTCATTTTGATGCAGTTAGTTGAATCACAAAGAACAAAATACTTTTCTAACTCAGTTATGCTCTAATTTTCCTTTCCTTCTATTATAGCAGGAAAATTGCAGAACATTTAGTAAGGAGAAAGTCTGATAGTCTCTTAATGTATAAAGTGTAATTTTTTAAACATCTGCTTCTAAGCTTTTTACTAGTTGTAACAACAGAACCTTGCATTGGGCTTTGTTCCTTAACATTATTTCCTGTGCAATAATTTTAATATCTGCATAATATTCCTTCTATGGTGTACCACAATCATTCTCCATTAGTTAGCATTTAAATTGCTTCCAATTTTTCACTATAAGTACTGCAGTGAGCATCTATGAGCATATGGTTTTGCTTATAGTTTGGATTATTTCCTTAGGATACGTTCCCAGAGGTAGAATTATGGGCCAAAGAGCTTTAATATGTTTTATAACTCTTTACACATATTGCCAAATTGCTTTCCAAAGGATTGTACCACTTCACAAAGCCACCATTGATATAGGAGCCAGTCGGCTTCGTAGAACTATGCCAGCTCTGGAATGTAGGTACTTAATCTGTAAATTAACTAGGGGAGAAAAAATATGTTGTTAAACTGTGTTGTAAGTAAGAAGTACATCTATCGCTATATTCGGTGTTGTGCAGTTCTTATTTCCACAGACGGTTGACCTTTGAACAACACAGGTGTGAACTGTGGTCCACTTATATGCAGATTTTCTTTTGGTAAATACCTGTTCTGTTTCTGATTGTGGATAGGAGTCTGCAGATGCATTGATTTATGGCACAAGGGTCCAGGAACCAACCTCTGCAGGCACTGAGGGACAAATAAAAGTTATCCTTGATTTTCGACTGCACGGGGTTGGCACCCTTCACCCCCCACGTTGTTCAAGGGCCAGCTGCATATATACATGTGTGGTATATATGTATGCTACATTCATCTGGCATCAGGGGCATTAAGTACTTTGTTTTGGACCCTGGCAGCCAGGTGTGTCGGCCATAAGGTCCCCACTGTGGTCCAGTCTCTTGCTATACTTCCAGGGACCGGGGGCATTTAGGCCTGTGTAAACAGGGGTGGCCCCGTCTTGCAGGCAGTCTTCCTGCAGCCAGGGCTTCCCTGCATGGCACTCTGAGGGGGGAGGGGCAGACCCCTGTAGGCTGGTGGAGGGGGAATAGGGCTGCCGTTGTGTCTCCCAGGTGTTGCCTAGGTTGGCCGTGCTAAGGAGCTCCCCTGACACTTGGTTCCAGGGCAACAGGCCACTGTTTTAGAACCGGAGTGGACCTTGGCATCACTGTGAGTCCCCCAGAAGTCCACACCAGCCCATCCATCCCCTCAAGTGTCAAACCAGGGGACAGATCCCAGGGTGCCTGGAGGCTGTCATGGAGGGTTCCTCCTGCAGTTTGCTCCCACATACCTGCCCCCAGGCATCAGGCCCTCTCGCCCTTTTGGACGGCCAGCCCTCTCCCACCAGGATTCGGCCTGAGGAAAGAGTGAAGAAACAAAATGGATTTACCACCTGGTTATTGATTCACTGTAACCAAGGTAACGGAATTATTTAAATCAGAATGGGCAGAAACAGGAGGAATAGGTTTTGTTTTTACTTTAACTGGCCTGAGAACTTAAACTCCTGAAGTTTTCAGTTATGCTCCAATGCTTGGAGACACAGGTGACCCTGAGAAGACCTTACGAAAGAATGCTCATGTGTCCAGACCACCTGACCTCCGTTATCCAGAACGCTGGACACCTGGAAGATCACCATCTCTGACCAATCCGGAGGCTAACAATGCAGGACTGATTCTTCTCAAGAATGTCCTTATTTACCGTAAGAACTCTCAACTTTCCTGCTTCCTTCAGAACACTGCGGGTGTTAGCTGGTAGTATTTTGGTCGGCAAATCTTAGACCCTTGAATAAAACTTCATCATTCAGTTACTGTGAAGCCTCCTCATTCACTTATGCTCAGTTTGGTGAGTGGCAGCTGCAGCACTGACGAGGGCATCTGAATGCTGATTACTGTCAACCCCCGTATGTCCCTGCTGTCCTAACAGGACTAGGGGCCTGTCTGGCAATCATGGTTTCCAGGTGTCCCCCATCTCAGGTGGCCTGGTCAGGCCCAGAATGGTTTCTTAGATCTCGGGAGATCTGGTTTGGAAACATCTCAAGATCTGACATCAGGAGAATTAGCTATTCTGTTGAGAGCAAGGTGGACCCTGGCAGCCCGCTGTGTCCCCCATAAGTCCCCATCTGTGGCTCAGATTTGGGGACCAATCCCAGGGAGCCCATATCCTAAGTCACAGCCACCAGCACATGCACCATTTGCTTTCTGTGTACCTCCTGCCCTCAGGTAGCCTGCACCTCTAGGACTGCAGGGGCGGGGTCACTCTGCCTAGCAGGCCACCTTCTTGGGGCCAGGGGTCCCCACACAGAACTCCTGACTCAGAGCACGGAACTGGTCTTGCCCATGCATGGCCCTGCTCACTGATGGGGACCTGGGGTCATTCTAATAGTCCAGTCTTCCTGGAATCCTGTGCTGACTCATCTCTCTCGCTGGCATGACACAAAATGGCTCAGGCTCCTGAGAAATGCACATTCTAGGGAATCAGTGTCTCTGTTTTGGAGCAGGCTGGACCTTGGTAGTGTGACATGTTCCCCAAATTCCCCCTGCCTGTCACCTGGCTTATCTCTACCCAGACCAGGGGGGAATTCCAGGGAGACTATGTGCTGGGTTGCACTGCACAAGTTCATGAAGTTCAACCTGGCTACAGTCCCTCTTGCCCTGTTTGCTCGGGGCTGGGACCTCCCACCTTGACGAATGTGCAATCAAATGGAGGCAATAAGGGGGCACCTTGGGCCAAGCACTCTTTCCTTTCTCTTTGCCTTCTGTATACTCCCTTCCTATCCTTGTCTTCTTTGTGCCCAGCACACCAATACAGTGTCATGACGCTTCACAAAAGCAATAACTGAAACTCAATAATCCAGTGGCAGAGATACCTGTTGCCAGCAGGCATGGTAAAGCTCTATGCCAGAGGCCAAGTAATGGGTCAGTCACACATGTGTTGATTAGGTCACACCTTCACTTATATGGTGGGAGCTTCAGATTCATAGCACATTGTGTGGTGGTGAGAAGTGTGGAGAGTCCAAAGTGAGCGTGTCACATGGTACCTGGAAAGAATCTTGGTCTTCTTGCTCTGTGTGTGTGTGTGTGTGTGTGTGTGTGTGTGTGTGTGGTGTTATTCCCACTTTACAGATGAGCAAACTGAGCCCCAGAGGGTTAAGGCATCTGTCTAGTGTTCCAGGGCTGGAAGGTGGCGGGGTCAGGACACAGACTATCTGCCTCCAGTGAGGCACTCTGAGGAGGCTCAGGGTTGGAACTGAAGAGGGACAGTGTGAATGAAAAAACAGCCACCATGCCTGATCTCTTCACAAGCAGCTTTCAAGAGCGATTGGTGCCTTAGGTCTGTGCAGCTCCTCTGACCCCAGCAAGTCCCTCTGTCCTCTCTTGGTCCTTTGGCTCTGCCACCTAGCAGAGGAGCATTGCCAACCTCCTCCCCGTCTCCTTGTCCTCAGGACCCTTGCCATCCTCATTCTTTGGGCTCCTCCTCTGAGCCTGGCACCACGTGAAGCATGTCACATATTTTCTTGTTCACTTTTCACAACTTGTTAGGCAGACCCCATGAGGCAGGCACCGTGTTACTCCCACTGTACCTGAGAGGAGCAAATACGTTCAGAAAGATGAACTGCATTTGCCTACATCACCCAGCTACAAGTGGCAGAGCTGGGGTTTGGACCCAAGTCTCCTCAACTTCTGAGCTCATGTTCTTTATGTTCCTTCTCACTGACATTTGGAACTATTTAGGCTGTGAGTGGCAGACGAAAAAAAAAATACCCGCAACTGCACATTGACTTAACCTTTAAAGTTATTTCCAGTAGTCTGGCCTCGCCTTTTCTTTCAAGGTTAGAAGTGCTAGGCCACCAGCACTAGCACATGGGTTATTGGGTGATGCCGGAGAACCCAAGGAAGGTCCCAGATCCTTCTGAACCACTGAAGTGGCCCAGACTGAGAGGCAAGGAAAGCTGTAGAGAGAAGAGGGGCTTCACAGAATCTCAGTCTCTGCAGAAACTCCAAATAACCATTGAAAGACTTTGGACTTTCCTGGTGTGCACTAGAGAGCCAAAAAGTCCTAATAAAAAACATTCGGACATTTTCCCCTCCCCAGCCCACTCTGTTCTCAAGGGCATTATGGGACTTGTCCTCAGTAGTACTGTTGCTATCGCTGTACTTAGGAAATCTATGCTGCCGACAAGAATAAACAGAGCGAGTGGCTCTACTGGATGTGGAATGAGGAAGTAAAACCTTTTCGCTGTTTGGAGCCAGGTTTTACATTCCTATACCCAAATCTAGACGCAGCAGCGTCCGTGACAACGGGGCGATGATGGCACCCACCCTAGGGGCTGCATGGACCCCCTACGGTCACAGAACTGAAAAATCCCAGATTAAAACCCCCAGGATCTTTGTTTGTGTCTTATTTAAGCTTTCCGGCTCTTCCCAAGATTAACACTTTCCTAGGTGTAGAATAGCTGTTTTCATCGCTTGCCAGATGACTCCTCTTGAAATAGTGCCCTTTTCCCTCCTCCAACCTGTCAGAACCCATCATTTTTGCTTCTAGCTGGAGTAGCTCCTACGGCTGCATAATTTCCTTGTTATTTTAAGCAAGACTTATCAAGCACAGAGCTGTTTTGATTGGCTTACAGCCTCTTTTTGGCATAAAATATAGTATTTATTGATTGTGGAGCAGATCCAAGGGTTTTAATATCTTGCTTTTCCTGTTTTTGTTTAACAGGCATATATTTTCTGTATGATATTGCCACTGCTACTCCTAGGCATCTCATAAAGCTGTCTAGCTGCGCATCGGCTTTCAAGATAGCGTGTGTAGGACAGCTAACACGGTGATTGCCTAACTGAAGTGCGATAATCCATTTTCCTTCCTTCCTACCGCCCTCTCTCCACCCCTCTCATCCTCATATCCTTGCGCAGAATTTTCCTTTCCGACTGACCCTCTGTTTGCCTACCTGAAAGGGGTTGGCTGACTGGTTTTGTATTTTCGTGTTTTTCCAGGTTAACCACAGCTTACTAAAATTGAGTGAAATAAAAAGTTCTCCCAGCAGGCGGCACTGTAGGTTTACAGAGGCTCTGGCTGCTGCTGGCTCCAGGTGCAAATCCCATAGTCCGAAAAGAAACCGCACTTCCTGAGTTTGTTCAAGGACGGAGTTGCCTGCCCGGGATTTCATCCAGGAATCCAGCAGGGCTGCCACGTGATCCGTTTACAGACAAGGCAATCAATAGAGGCCATGAGGAAAATCAGTGCATGCGGCCTTCCTAACGCCGCAGTCCTGAAGAAACAGAGGGTGAGTTGGCCAAAGTAAGCATTGAGAATAAACCTGGGGAAGCAGAAAAACGCTGGCATCAGACATGCTGTGTTAACAGAAACTGGAATGATTTCAAAGGGGAAGCAAACGCACGAACCAAGCAAACCAAACAACTGAAGTCTGAATAAAGTGCATGATAACGCAACAGTTCTTAATCAAAGGCACTCATCTGAAGCACCCTTAGGGCTTGAAACAAAACAAACATTCCTTGATTGCACCCCTGAACGCCCTGATCGACACGTCTTGGGGGATCCAGGCACAGGTGTGTTCTGGAGTCCCATAGATGATTTTAATGCATACTCTTAGCATCCAGAACAACACTTCAAAGGCCATGTATCATTCTTTACCCCGCAGTTACTGTGATATAATGAGAAGGAAAGGTCACATCTAGTGAGCTTTCACCTTTCTGAATCAGTTTGCTCACCTGTAAAACGGACCAGTTCCCTCAAACCAAGAGTCCAGACTTCAGCTATGATCAGGTGCGCAAGCCTCTTTCCATCACCACCCCTCTGCCCTCCACAAAAAAGCACTGGGAATATGCTGAATGGAGAGACATCAATCAGTGCTGAGATTTTTGCCTTCTTTGGTAGTCAATTACAGTGATATCATTAACAGGATTAACTTGGTCCTTCCCCTAAGGCTGGTAAATATTAGGAAATATTGAGCCTCTTTCATTTTCTAGTCTAAGAAGTAGCAAATGAGTCTTAAAACATTATTCATTCAGGTCACTAATTATTTAATGATTTGGGACTCAGAGACTCCTCAAAGGAATAATTAAATCTGTTTACACTAGGAAGAAAGTAATACAGATGCTCCTTGACTTTTGATTGGGTGACATCCTGATGAAGCCATTGTAAACTGAAAATGCACTAAGTACACTTAAGCTACAGAACAGCATAGCTTAGTACAGCCTGCCTTAAATGTGCTGAGAGTAGAGACTGTGACTCATTCAAAGTAAAATGAATTAATTAATGATGCAAGATTAATAGGCAAGTAGCTTTTCCTTTTCTGCAGGACATGTAAGGGGACATTTAAGGGGTTTGTCTGAAATAAAGAGAAACAACACCTCAAACTTCCAGTATCCCGAATATTAACTGAGCAAGTATTTAATTTTACACACAATTTATTTCTTTGGGTTAAACTTTGCCCATGCCTGAGGACTTTGAAAATATAAGCATCCCTTGGAAGGAGAGACCACCTCCTTGGAATAAGTGTGATTACAAAGTCTTTTCCTCTCAGGCAGAAGCGAGGGTTCAGGGTGGCCCACGGAACCATGGCCCCCGAGCACAGCATTTGAGAGACACCTCAAAGCGGCACATCAGGATTGTGCAGAGGATCAGCTCTGGACAAAGGGATGTCCTGCTACAAAGGACAGGTTTTGCTACAAGGGAGAGTTGCAGATGGATTATGAATGAGTAAAATGTCTGAGTTAGAAGAGAAGCCAAACCTTTACTTCACGGAAGCAGCAGCTGAGGCCCAGGGAGGGAAAAGACCTTGTCCAAGGTCAGCATGGGGCCCTCACGTCCACATGACAGACAGTTTCAGTGGTGACGTAAGCAGTGCCCTTGTGTTGTTCCCGGTGCTGCTGGCGAGGACACAGTCCCAATGCCAGGGCTGTGCTCTGCATTCCTTGGAATTCTTGGAATTCTCAAGGGCTCTTTCTTCAAAACCAAGGGTCAATATTTTTAACATGAATCTGCACTTTTAGCTGATGCTCCCAGATGCAGAGCAGGTTAGGGAACTGTTATCTGTCTCGGTTGTTAGGACTGGTCACATGGATAAGCATAGAGGGGTGTGTGTGTGTGTGTGCACGCATGTGCGTGCACTTGAAGGACCTTAGAGTGTGGATCCTCTTGTTCTTTCCCTTTTACAGAAAAATTATACATTACTAACAGTCTACTTCCATAAAAAAAATACAGAAACCCCAAAAAGGACAGACTAAGGAAGAAGTCAGAGAAAAAAATGAGCTTACTAACGCTACATTTTAGCGTCTCCTTGGCCCCTTCGTTTCCCAAAGGAGAAAGCCAGATCTATGGATGTAATGGTTTTTCTCAAAGTCACACAGGTAGTGTGTTTGCTGCAGAGCTGAGCCTCAGAACCCGGGCTCTCTGTCATCATTCCCCCAAACACGGAGTGCTGTCTCTGCTTAGAGAAAAGTCTCGTGGGAAAGAGACCACACTGTTCACAGAGGTTAGCTCTAGAGACTGAGACTACCACCTCGGACCCTCACTTTACACCCATCTATATTGTTTGAACTGGTTCCAGCTATAAGCAATGCAGAAGACTAAACAGCCTGAAAAACCTCCTCCTTCAAACCCTTCACAATGCTGTATTGCAAACGACCCTTTTATAACAGGACTGAGCTTGCAGAAGAGAAAGAGAAATGCTCAGGTGCTAAGAATGAAAGGGGTTCGCCTGATGCCATGCTGCCCTAGGAGATGGGACATGGAGCTTTTGCCCCACAGCCTGCTGAGGCCTGAGTGTGTCCCTCACACAAGCCCGCTGGGAGGCCTGAACCCACACAGGAAGGGAACAAGGAAACGCTGCCGTGTCTGCTGCGTATCGGGATAGGAAGTATTCCTGAGGACTTGCAACTTAGGATTTATTGAAGTAGAAATTGTAGCTTATTCAGTAAAATTAGAAATTAATAGCAAGTTATAACTAGAAAGATTATGTTAGAAAATTTACTAAATTAGCCTTGGTTTAAGAGGAAATAAAAATAATAAATGCACCCTGGCTGGTGTGGCTCAGTGGATTGAGCACCGGCCTGCATACACCAAAAGATCGCCAGTTCAGTTCCCAGTCAGGGCACATGCCTGGGTTGTAGGCCAGGTCCCCAGTAGGGGGCACACAAGAGGCAACCGCACATTGACATTTCTTTCCCTCTCTCCCACCCTTCCCCTCTCTCTAAAAATAAATAAATAAAACCTTTAAAAAAGAATACACAATTTAAAAAATTAATAAATTGTATAATTATGGGAGAATGAAAATACTACATGTTCAGATGTGTGGAAAAGATGAAGAAGTATTTTTAGGTAAAATTACAAGCTTAAATATGTTTAAAAGGAAATGAAAAAGGCTAAAAATCATGAGCTAATTGTCCAACTCAAGAGTTTGGAGAAAGAGCAATGGGACAAACACAAAGAAACATCAGGAAAGGAAACAAAACTAAGGACAGAAACTAATGAGATACAAGAGGAAAACTACCAACCTAGATGAACAAAACCAGCAGCTGGTTTGTGAAAAAAAGATTAGTAAGAAAGGTATGTGAAAGGAAAAAGAGAGAAACAGCAAATATATAATATATGTAACAAAAAGGGGAAATAACTTCAGACACAGAAAATGTTTTGAAGATTGTTGTGAATGAATATATACTAATGAACTTGACCCATAAAAGCCACAGGCACAGTTGTGGAGATGGAGGCCATGCCTGAGACCAACAGTGCGGAGTCCCTCTCATCCAGGCTGATCTAGCGACCACTGCTGCTCAAGTTCTGGTACACCAGTTACATATTCAGTATGCTCATACCAGAGTGCATACAGTATACGCTTTCGTCCCTCACAGTGATTAATCAGCCATTGGATGGCAGGTGATTATGTTGGACTCTCTCATCCTTCTTAATTCATCCTTATTGTCATTGACATGTTTTCTACTGACGAGTTTCCCTTTCCTGGAATAAGGAATACACTCTGAGAAAAAAGGAGTGATCCCTCATAAATAAGAGCAAAACAGAAAACATCAGTATCTTGGCCAGCACCTCTGTCTGAGTTCTCACGGAGGGTCTGATACCATACAAAAGTTCCCACCTAACCTGGTTCAGACCAAGGGACCCACTTTATGTGACAATGTGTACATGCCTGCGGGATCCGCTGGGTTCATCACACACCACACTACGTGGAAGCTGCTGGCCTGATAGAGTATTAGAATGTAAAGCTGTACCAAGGGCAATAGCTTTGGGCTGGACAGCTGTCCTCCTAGATGAGGATGATAGATTTTGTACCAAAAGGCATTATAACGTGCTATTTCTTCATAGTTAGCTAGAATGCGCGGGTCTGAGAACCAAGAGGTTGGAGTGGGCATAGCCCCTCTTGCCATCGCTCCTAGTGACTAGCTTGGGAAATTTGTGCATCAGGTCCCTAAAACATTTACCTCTGCTGGGCTAGAGGTCCTTGTTGTCTGAAAGGAGATGCAAGATGGTTAGTTACTTCTCACATGGGACACTGTAAAGCTTCTGCAGACCTAAGCTGTAATGTCAACCCAATCATTTCAGATCCTTGTGCCAGTAGACCATCTGGCAAAGAAAGGAATTATGCAGCGATTATCATGAGGAGCTAGAACAGCTGCTGTGTCATGGGGCAAGGAGAAGTACATTTGAACTTGAGCATTAACCTGGATGCATATTGATCCCTGTATGCCTAGTGTTCTAAACAAATACTGGGCAACTACAGCAGCCATTCCATGACAATGGCCTGGTAGCCAGGGTCTCAGACACTCAGGGACGAAGGCCCAGGTTATTCTGTTGGCAAGCAGCCTAGACCTAGAGCAACATAGAGGAACTGTTGGCCAAGCATGAGAGTTTAGAGTGGGTGTCAGAGGAAAGTGTCAAATAAAAATTCTGGCTTTCACGCCAACTTCTGTAGCATGTCTCAGGGACTGTCCCATTGTACTTTGAAGAAAATCTGTTCATTTATGTATTTAAATATTGTGATTGGCCACTGCATGACAGAACAGAGTGAACTTAATCCGGGCACAAGGGGATCTAAGTGGTACAAGGAATAGTTTGTGACAGATGCTGTGGGTGATCTATCTGTATCTCCTGGGCACTCACTGCCTGGGTTTCCCGTCACCGGAGGGCTTCGAACAGCAAGCCTGGGCCTCCTCTGTCTGCTGGAACACCACTGATCTGCATGAGGTTAGGCCTGAATTTTGGAGGAGTTGTTGCCTCTGGGGACAAGCCCTGAACCAACCACTGATGAGTTAGTGGATACAGCATGCAAAGGGTTTGTCAAGAAGACAAGCGAGGAGAGAGCTATTAGCAAGTCACACTTGCCACCATTCTGGATAACTGTGTCTTGTAGAACCCACCATTCTTTGGTTTTAATAATGTCTGATTCAGCCACATTTTGCTTTCACTCTCGGGCTGTTTTGTCCCCTCTGGTCCTATGACAGTCTCTTCTTTACACTGTCCTTGCTCTCTGTTTCAGAAGTCAACAAAGACATGATGAGGCCCGCTTGCCAGCTAAGGCCAAATGTGGTCATCAGTCACCTAAGACCCAGGAAGCAGAATGGGGTCTCAGGTCAGCGCCTTCTTCACTGTCTCAGACTGCCTGGTGTGGATGCTGTCATCCATTCTCAGGTGGTGCCAGAGGAGCCACAGCTCCACTGTAGCATGTTGCCCTGGGGGACCTCACCCTTTCGCCCACCATAAGGTTTTTCGAGGGGACCTCCTCCACCCGGAGGCCGTGCTGATGAGTTTCTCTGGGCTGCAGAGCTGCTCCTCCTGCTACAGTCATTGAAGCTGTCACTGACAGATGAGTGGCCACCTCTAGGATGGCAAGCCACCACTCCAGCTCCAGGACAGTGGTGGACTTGAATGGTGGGGTCTTCCCAAGGGAACAGTGTGCACTGCACTGGAGGCTGGCCCCACTCCCCCTGTGGGGCCTCCTTGCTGCATAGCCAGTCGGCTTCCATGTCAACACTGCCACCACCACCACCGCCACTGCCTGGCAGCCTAGCACAAGCCACACGAACCCCTCTGCCTGAACGGGTCACCACTGGCCCACTACTGAGCATATTTTCTCCTCTTCTCCGCTATTCTCTGGGGGGTCCCAGACCCCGGCCACAGGGATCACCGTGTGCCTTTTACCTGCACCCCCAGCTACTCCCAAAGGAACTCAGAAGTGCCCCTCTTCCAGTTCTGGATCCCACCTCTCAGTCTTCCCTGCAAGCTGAGTCCTCTTTCTATCACACACAGCAGGCTCTCAGAAAGTTTCGAAGACACCCAGGGTGGAAATTCAGGAAGACCACCCAAATGAGAATCAGTAGTGGCTATTTATTCAGAACTTAACTGTGGCACAGGGTTCAGCCAATAGCACTTGCATTGGGCAGAGACTCCGAGGTTGGCAGGAAATGGGAAAGCTTTATACTAGAATACCGGGAAGAAGGTGTCAGATCAGCCTCCTGGAGGCTGTTGACCTGGGGAAACGAGGCGGGCATCCTATGTGATGGATTGGAGAGTGGGCCTGGCTTCCTCTGGCTGGTCCTGAGTTGGAAGCATGGTGGGTGGCAGAGCAAGCATGAACAAAGCCTGCATTTATTCATCAAATTTTGGCTGTTTGGACTGTTGCTACAGAGACTGTGGGTCTGAGTTCTGTTTTTATGCACCTTCTGGCCACAATCCCACATCCCCACCCCTCATTCCCTCCTGTTTCTCTGACCACATGCACCTTTCCAAGTTCTCAGCAGGATCTAACCTCTCAGAGTACTGGGATTTACCATTTTTTCCCCTGAGAGCAAAGGCTTCAAGTGCTGGCATCTGGTACAGGCAGCCTGTGGCCACGGCTATGGCTGTGAGGCCCCCCGCTCCATAATGCAGATGGGCTGCTGAGCTCTTGGTTTTAAAATTGGAACACCGCCCCCTCCCCCAGCTTAGTTCTGTTGCAACACAGATAGCCAGGTTAAAAAAAAAAACATATATTGTCCATATTTTGATGAATAGCAAGTAAAAACTGAGCACATGCCATGTGCAAAGTTCTATGTTACACAAGTGGACAAAGTCGGCGGTGGACATTCTGTGGCCACAACTTTGGTGTCGATCCAGGTTCTGTACTCATTTTTGTCACAGTCTTTTTCTGTGCCCGATGTTTAACCCTGGTGTAGGGAAACATGCATGCCCTGACACCCAGAGCTTTCGAGCATCTTGAAAAATCTTTCATCAGTGAAGAATAACATTTTGTCTCCGTTGTTACTCTCTCCCTGCATCTAGTTAGCAGCAATGACGGCTGACTGGCCATTCACTGGATACTATCTAGTTTGTCCCACCAACTGTTTATCAGTCTGAAACTTCCTGTTAAGATGCAGGGTGTGCTTTTTAAAGAAACCTCACACAGCATTAAGTTTTATTTTGGGTCTGGGTGTACTAATATGTAAAGAGGATCTTTGAGAGTTAGTAAGTGCTGTACATAGCTTTTTTTTTTCTGGCAAAATGTTGTGGGCACTCAGTACGTGGCAAGCGCTCCTCAGTGCAACAGCAGTGTAGGAATGAATGAGAGTCTCAGTGCCCAGAAGTTTGCTGTCTCCTCCAGGGACACGAGTGTAATAAAGTGTGGTGAGTATACATTGATGCCCAGGGTGTGACAGGATGCAAAAGGAGGAACTGGAAAGTTCTAGGGGAAGAGAGGAAGGAGAAAGTTTTAGGGAAGAGGCTCTGGAAGGGAATTCAGGAAAGATTTTCAGTGGGTGCATAACTTGACAAAGATGTCACAGTGTGGTGACAAGGTAGGGGGGCAGATTGAATAAGGAAGAACTTGAAAGCAGGAAAATGATCTGAAGGTTATTTAAGAGGCTGTTGTAATGTTTTAGGCGAGAGATGATGAGGGCCCGACTGAGGATGGTGGGGTGCTGCAGAGGAGACTTGAGAGTGTTTTACAGTAAGATGAGACAGTGGAAGGTGAGGGAGGGAGAGTTGAGTGAAGGTTTTTGTTGTGGAGTGTTTAATAAATGGTGCGACCATTAGAGAGAATGGAAAAGAAGGAGAAGCAGGCATGTGAAGTGAGGCTTATGGAGGTAATGGGCTCACTGTTGGACCTGTTGAAAGTACAAGTGCTACATGGGGACATCATTCATTCATTGAAAATCCAGGTTTGTAGTTTGAGAAAGAGGCCTGGGCTGGAAATACAGATGTGAGCAGTATCTAACAGTTTGGAAGTATGATTCTATCAAAACAGATTGTTTCCCATTTATGGTGCTTGACAAGTAACCAGTGTTTCCAAAGGATATAGTGTTTATTTTAAAATATAGTTTTCAAGTAAAATGTAAGTGGGACTCAGATCGTGGTTTGTTTCTTCAATGGCGTCAGCTCTTATGTGGAGCGCTGGGCATATCAGGACAGGAAGGGAGCAGTGCAAACTAAAAACAATCTACAAATTAAACTTTAGGGTGCTAACACCAACATTGAAAGTATTTACTTGCCTGTTCAGAAATATAGGTTGACAAGACACTTGGATAAACTCTGGGAAACTATACAGTTGCATTTAACCTTGGGAAGCTGTAGATGAAGGTTCTTTCCCAACAGTGCTGTACTAGGCCCAGGGAAGCTGGCAAAAATGCAAAAGGCCCATTGTCTTTTACTGTATACAAAGCGCAATTTTTAAGAGCAGTTTTTGAAATACTTACAATTTCTTGTAGAAGTGTCCTTTGTAACCAGAAATCTAACCTAATCCCAACCTTAATTCTAAGCCTAAACTGTAGCTTTCTACCCCTGACTGCAGCACCAACCTGAAACCTAAGTGTAACACTAACACTAATCCTGGCGTAAACCTACATCTACACGCCCAAATCTACGCTATGTTTTAATTCTGTCAATCATCACAAATCTAACTGTAACCCTACCTCTAAACTTAAATGTAGCACTAACCTAACTCTAGCCTCAACCCTATTCTTTGTCACTAACGCTAATCTTAACCCTAGAACTGGCTTTTTTAGGGGTATATCTATTAGGGGGAAATGTTCTTTAGGTCTCTTTTTACTAGATAAACAAAACTGAGAAATGAATTTCGGATGAAGTGGGTAACTTATAAGAAGATCTCAGCAGATCATGATTAGGGAGACTGACCTTCCCGACCATGATACCCAAAGGTCTACGTACTGCTCCTATGTGTCTACAGGACACCCTTGCTTCTGTTCTCTGGTCTCAGTAAGTGTGCCTAGTAAGGGTTGCTGTGAAAATTCAGTGAATGTCTCTGGGAGGCAAGATCCAAACTAAGGCTGCATTTTCATGGACTTCACAAAGGCATACGTATGCTAACCTTGGTCCTAGACTTCTAGGACTCTCCCAAGTATGAGACTTTCCTGCTCCAGAAGATACACAGTAGGCTGGGGCTCTTCCATTGGTATCTGAATCCCAATGTGACCCAAATCCAGACCTTACTAGCCAGGACTCATCCAGATTAGACTAGCACTCTTGAAGACAACGTGCAGGGTTAAGCTCTGGGAATTATAGAAGTCATATAAGATACTGTATTATATTCAGAGACTTTACAGCCAAGCTGAGGAAAATGAATAACACACAAAAAACATGAGAGTTAATGACAGCACAGAATGTAACTCAGTGCTACATTATGTGGTACAGGCTGGGATACTGAAGTGGTTGAAAGTACGGGAAATCTTTTCCCTCATTTGTCCAGCACTTAGCTTGTCAAAGTTTTGTAACATACATCCAATCCTTCCTGAGATGTTAGGAGGTTGAAAGAGGGCAGATATCAGTATAATAATTTATATTTGCATACGCAGAAATAGGCTCAGAGGAATAAATTATTTCTCCCCAACCCTCCCAAGCAAAAGAAGAAAGGCAGAGCTTTGAAGTCAACTTGGCCACATCCAAATGCAGTGGAAAGCTCACTCTATTTCAGGGAGTAATTGAGACTTGAATTGGACCTTGGAGGACTGAGTACAATTGCAAGCGATGAGTGAAACAGAAGAATGAGTATTCTGAATGGGGTAAATATTATAAGGAAAAGTATTTACCTCTTCAAGTAGTAACGAAGGCAGGAAGCCAGGAATGGGACAGCGAGCAGACAGAAAGGGGAGTGGATGAGGTAAGACTGAATGGGGAACATGGGGCTTTGAGAGTCAGGCACAAGTGTTTATATTTCATCTAGGGTTTTTCTAAGAAGTCAGTGAAGTTTTTGAACAGGATAGTGGCATAAAGAGAGACCCACATGATAGGAGTAGGAAGGAACCGAACAGGAAGGTCCCAGAGGCAGGAAGGCCCTCTAAGGGGCTTTGGGTTGTGGCTACGAGCAAGGCCCTGGAACGAGGTAGTGATAGTGTAAAACAGAAATAAATGGGTTTAAAAAGGCAATTCAAATGGATAGTCTAAGTGTTTGATTAAGCATGCAAGATGGAGAAAATGAACAAGCAGCAAAGAATTCCAAATTTCAAATACAGTGATGCTCCGCTCAATGATGAGATACATTCTGAAAACTTTGTTAGGCGATTTCGTTGTAGCGGGACTTGTCAAAGAGCGCATTCGCACAAACCCGGAGGTCTAGTGACTACTGCGACTGCGCCGAGCTTTAACCCGGCGGGCAGCGCGGCAGGCAGCGCAGCGAGCTTGCTCACAGCAGCAGCGCCACCAGCACGTGAGTAAAGCCCGAGTTACGACACGACACGTGAATTACGACACAACTTTACGACAGCCACGACGTCTCTGGGCGCTAGGAGTTTTTCAGCCGCATTATAACCTGACTGGACCGCCTTTCTACCTGTGGTCCGTCATTGGGCAAAATGTCGTGCAGCACAGGACCGCCCCTAGTTCTGTGGCCTCGGGCAAGTCGTAGAATCTCCCTGGGCCTTCGTGTGAAGAAAATTCGAGGGCAGCCCTCACCACACAGGTGACTGAACTTGTTACATACATGTGCTGTTGTAATGAAGAGAGGCAATTAAAAAATATCTAGAAAGATATTCTAAGTAATATTACTTAAAATAATAAAAAATTGGTACATATCTAAATGTTCTACCATGGGAAAGAAGTAAATAAATTATGAAAATTTCGTAGACATTAAAAATCATATTTGAAGAACATTGAGACATTCAAAATATAAACGTAGATGGAGAAAACATATTACAATGATATCTGGATATTTAAAATAAATATATGAATTGAAAAAAGGACTGGAAGAAAGCTTTAAGAGTGATTATCTCTGGCTAATGGTATGTGAATGAGTTATATTATCACTTTTGTGCTTTTCTAGAATTTACTAATTTTTTACAATGAACCTTTATTACTTTTATAATGAGAAGAATATTAGCAAAAGGGAGAAAGAAATGGGACCAACTACTGCTGGTTAAAATCTTTAGATGTGTTGCGTGCTTTACAACTGTTTCGAAATAAAACAGTATATAATGGGTAGACAGAGCGCATCCTTCTCTGTCTGACTTGGAAAACATCAGCGCAGTGGGTAGAAGACACTGAGACGGGGCACGGAGGCAGAGGCGACGTCCACGAGAGAGGGACCAGCGCTGAAGGAGATAGAATGCCCCCAAACAGAGCCGGGCTGCGGGCCTGACCGAAAGGAAATCGGGGCGCCCCTCCGTCAGGCGGCCTGGCCGTTGGAAGCTGTTTACAGCTCAGATAAATACAAAGGCAACTCCGGAAGTAGATAAGAATGCAGTTATGTCACAATGGCAAACAGTGCTTCGTTGTACAATGTGTTTCATTAGGGTCGCTCACTTTAAGGAGACCTTTGCCACAATTTCTCTTGGTTTGCCGCTAGGACTGCAACATGTTTTCGATAAATGGGTGTTCAGGAATAATGAAAATTGACCATCCAGTGACATTATGAAACATTTACATGTTGAGAATTCTTCAGGAATTTATATTTAATCGAATAAAGTATTTCTAGGATATAAGACCAGAGTGTGCCCTTGAAGAAAATAATAATTGAAAGCCAGTAAAATAATTTATCTTAGAATCTTGATATATTGATCCATGATAATTCCTGGCTTTGTGCTTACTAATCAGAAAATACAATGTGACAGGGCCTCATATTTGAGGCAGCATGGAGTGGGAAAATGGCCTGAGTCCCAGTTTTTTGCTGACTATGTCATTTCACATATCCTTGTGCTGTCACTTAAATGGAAAGCCATGGGAATGATTTCTGACAGGTAAGTTTCTGATAAATGGACTCCTTCTTTTGGTTTATCTTTGCATTTATTTTACTTTCAGCTGTTCGGTGGTGTTTTCCACCAAATACGTGCTGCTCAAAGTTCAGGGAGTGCTCTTCAAATATTTTGTCTCCTCCCAGAGTAAATTCACTGGCCTCGTTCATATTTACCATCACTGTCTGTTCTGGATGTCCCCCCACCATATCCCAGGTGAGAGACTAGGGTCTGCCTGATAGACCTGCAGAGTTGCCTAAATACAAAGTTCCCCAAACCCCAGTAAATGCCAAATCTGAAAAGGGTCAGGTGCAGCCTGCCTGTCTGGTTTACTTTAGGATCAGCTTGTTATTACACTTTGATAGACCCACGTGTGCTAATTTTCTTGGCTGTGCTTGCATTAGTGAAACGGCATAAAATTATGAATTTCTCACCGTCTCTCGCCATCCCCCAGTGTTTGTGATCCTTGCCTGTATTTTATATGTGAAGTGGGCAAAACTGCTCCGTAGAGAAATAGATTTTTCCCAGTTGCACAATATTTTTCGATATTTTAGGTTGTTAAAGTAAACACTGTAAGATTGTTTGCTTATGATATCACCACAGAGGATGCCAGGAACATTAGGAAACTCAAAATTCACAGGTTGATACTAATATTTTAAAAGTTGAGCCTCATTAGCATATGTTTGCATCTTTAAAGTGTCTAGACAAGGAAGGTGAGCACTGCTGGGAAAAAGGGATATGGGATAACAGAATGGGAGCTTTTTGATGTTATTTCTAAAAATGAAATAATTAAGCCTAAGAGGGCTTTCCTGTGGTAGCCCGCTCACTCCGTATTTTCACTTGGTGTCAAAGAGACTACAAGCTACCACACCAAATGCAATCAGTGTGGCATCTGGGACTCCATAAGAGGCCACTGTTTCTCTAACTTCAGCTAACCAGTGCACTTCCTGTAACTGGCTTTGGATTAATTATCAAAGCCAAAGGGTCTGGTTACCCTCTGGCTTGTTTTAGAATCACTCTCCCTTTCACTCCCAGCTAGCAGAAGTGTTCCTTGCTGCACTGAGATCATTCCAGCATTGAAAAAAAAACTTTCTCTTTTGACAAATACGACCAGAGAGCTCATGGGGTTAGCTACAACTCTTTGAAGAAACTTGTATATCATTTTGCAATTAATGATTCCTAATTTGCTTGATATATGTACCTTTTACACCTTTTCCTTGACAAGTCAACCAAGATTGAATGGTTTTCAATTGTGGCCTGAAGTGTAGAAGAGAAAGAGAATGAGGAAGAACATCATTTGAAGATTTTACAGAAAAAAGAGATTGGCATTTTTACTCTGTTGTGGAGTCCTCTGGGATAAACAATCACTGACATCAGGCAACTTAACTGAGTGCATTTTACATTTCAAGTTTCAGACACAGCCTCAAAGCAAAGAGGAACCTCTCCAAGAACTTGACCAGATGCAAGCCTGGTAAGTCACTGCTTGGCATTGAAATGTTCATGTGAAGAAAAATTGTAGAGAGGATATATTTTAGGAAGAGATATTTAAGTCCTAAAAAATACTACACTTTTTATAATTGTGACTGTATAAAGATAAGAATTCTCACATGGTAACAGAAACCATTTAGGGTTTTTTGCTGGGCTAAGAAAAATATTCTTGTTTTACCATTTAAATCTACTGTAGCATAAAATCAAATGGTCAGTGGCTTGGTATCTGAAGATCCAGGCAGGTTGATAACCTGTGAATTATGCTTTTCTTTCAATGCATTCTGAAATATTAACTGGTTGGATATGTAGAATTTTTATAAATATAACGGAGGGATGATTTTATTGGAAAGCTCAAGTTTATTCTATCCTGATTTAAGGAGATACAGTTCCATTTTAAAAAATGTTGCTTTTGCCCTTTATTTAATATCTTTGGTGTTAAATAGACAAAATTATAACCAAAGCATTAAGTTGATGACAAATACATCGTAAAGGAAATCTGTGAGCAGTAATGATATCAGGATAATATTTCATGTATCGCCAAAGAAAAACTTGAGATTTAAACTTAGGAAAAAAAACAGAGGTAGAAAATAGAACTTTTAACTTTCTGCTTATCCATAAAAATTGCTTTTTTTTTTTTCAATCAGACCCACTAAGTTGGCCTTTATATGGTCCTTTGCCCTCATCAAGCAAGTGGAGAAATACCTAAATGTGAAATCACTGCTGTTTCTTACATGTCACAGAGAAACTCGTTAACCAGATATATCAGATAACCAACTACCAAGAAGTACAGTTTCCAAGCACAGGAAATGTCAGAATTCCCTTTAAAGATAAATGATGATTACACAAAATTCATAGTTTGTAAATAATTAGAATATTATTAGAAAGCATGACACTTGTGTTATGCTGTATGCTCCTAAGAAGAGTATATATTATAATTAGTGTCATTAGTAATAATGATTAAGTATCATTGTGTTAGAATCTGTGAAAAAGAATTGCATAATTTCAATTAGGTAAATGAGCAGGCTATAAGCATAGGGGTAAGATTTTGGGGACAGGGGTTGGGGAGGACAGGAATGTCTGAGGATGTACTTTGCAATATGCGCTGAAAAGACATGTTTCTCAGGAAGAGCTTTTTCAGTCATGAGATGTGATGTCCCCCGCCCTCTCTCCTGGGAGTTTTGCTTTCCTGAGATGAGGGGGGAAAAGGAGCCTTCTCAGTCTGTTTTCTAGATGCTCTCTCTTTGTCTTTGAAAAGGAGGAAATGAAATTTTCAGAAAGAGATCCTGACTAAATGAGAGAAACCCTGAAGGGATCTATGGGATTCTAGATGGTTCATCCTTGGGTGAACCTGAGAGGCCTCTGAACCCCCTGCAGTCTATGCAGAATTGCTGTGTGTGGAGAGAGAAAACAGGCTTCCCGCCCTTGTAAACAAATACAGGTCAGCCAGTGACACTTAGGAACACCGTATAGTCAGTCATTGCCACATGAGGATGTTCTGGTCAGTGGTGGATCACGTATATGACAATGGTCCTATAAGATTTTAATGGAGCTGACAATTCCTATGGCCTTGTGACATTGTAGCCATCATAACATCCTAGTGCAACACATTGCTCACATGTTTGTGGTGATTCTGGTGTAAACCCACTGTACTGCTGGCCATATGAGAGTATAGCAATACGATTGTGTACAGTATACAATACTTTATAATGACAAAAACGACTATGCTGTTGACTTATGTATTTGCTATACTATACTTTATATTGCTGTTTTAGAGTATACTCTTTCTACTTATACAAAAAAAAGTTTTCTGTAAAATAGTATGCTGTTATACCAGCAGCAGCCTCACACATCTCATATTTACTGTTTTTTGATTGCATAATTTTCTCTTGTGCTTGATTTAATCTAGTGTTGTTTTATAATTTTAGCATAGCCTAAGTGTTTAAAGCTTACAGTAGTGCACACTAATGTCTTAGCCTTCACAGTCACTCACAAGTCACTCAATGGCTCACCCAGAGCAATTGCCAGTCCTGCCAGTTCTGTTCATGGCATATGCCCTATATATACAGTGTGCCGTTTCTTATCTTTCATACTGTGTTTTGGCTGCACCCTTTCTATGTTTCAGTATGTTTAGATACACAAAAACTTGCCACTGTGTTATAATCGCATACAGTATTTAATACAATAACATGCTGTATAGGTCTGCAGCCTAGGAACAATAGGCTGTGCCATAGAGCTTAGTTGGTTGCAGCCTCCACCCTGTATTTCAGTAGTTTGTGCACGTGCACTCTGATGTTCGCACAATGACGAATCACCTAACAGTGCATTTCTCAGAACATATCCCCGTCATCACGTGGCATATGACTATAATAGGGTTAGTGTTGCCCAAGCAGTGGTTGACCTAGGCATGAAAGAAACTGAGGCTTACTGGGGTGGCTCAGAACTTGATCCTGGAGGGGTGAGATGAAGACTCAAGTGGAGAGTGAGAACACTGGAGCGTTAAGATCATAGCAAGGAAGAGAGGTATGTGGATCTGAGGATCAAGGCAAGGAGAAACGTTGGAAGCTAAAGTTGGTGATGAGGTAAGAACAGAATGGGGCGAGTTGAAGGAATCATGATGAATGACTCTGAATTGTTTCTACTAACAGGGAGTGTACACAGATGCGCTGGCCGAGCTGGGCATGGGTGGCCAAGGTGACCGAAAGGTGCTGCAACAGATCAGGCATGCTGTTTTCTGAATACTGTGGCTGGGCAAGCTCTGGCTGAAATCTTATATTACAGCTAAAGGTTACCTTAAGATCTTCAGTAACAAACTCCTTTTCTTCCCAGAAGCTTGCATTCTCTCAAGTGGATCTCATAGCTTTGCCGGGCCGTTTTACCCCTTGAGAACAAAGCATCTTCTGTCACTATTAGTTTCAAGACGAGTCTCATGTCTGTATTTAACTGTCCAATCTAGTGAAATAATCGAGTGTCCAGCCTCATTCAGGAGAGAGGCTTCTCCCTCCCTGAAGCCTGTTTCATGCCTCTAATGGGGTGGCTTCCTGCTTACAGAGTGCCAGAATTTTATTTTACTCAGGTACGGTAGGTCATGCAGACAAAGAAATGACTGTCACGAAGGGAGGTGTGTTTTTTCATAGTTTCCTAGAAGTAAGAGGTGTCACATGGCACACAGAGGCACATGCAGAAGCACCAGGGTCAGTTGGAGATAGAAGGAATGAAGGAAATATTGGGCAAGTGCTCCTATTGTGGTTTCCATGGGAATGGGCAAGGCAGGCAGATGGGTTTAGGATTGGCTGCTTTGAATAACTTCAGCAGGCTCTGGGGTATAAGGGCTGTCTCTAGTTTTCTGGTACTTGGTCTTAGTGTGATTAGGACAGGGAGATAGTGGCCCAGAGTGTGATGGGTATGGGCTTTGGACTGACTGGTTTGCCTATGAAAGGTACACTCCCAGGCAAGTCTCTAGGAATTATCTAGCCTTGGGAGGGGCAGTGTCTCTAGGGTCACCAAGATCCCAGATGTCAAAGTACGAGGCATAAAGAAAATAAAAAGGCATGATTAATGCACTTCCACTTTCTGTTCTCATCTTTCTCTCCTGTCTGATCTCTACCTGGACTACCACCATAGACAGCTAGTCTAACCCACGGAGGAAGGGGAGATGAGGCTCATGAAAGCTGTAGATGGTCCATCTCTGAGCAGATATGTTGTGGGTGCTCTTGGAATTGCCACAGCCAATTCATGTTCTGGGGGATGAGGGAGCTTTCAGGAGTTTTTAAAGAATCCCTCTGGGCTCTTCTGACTGAATTCTGTTGAAGTGGATCTTGACTTGCCTGGCTGGTCATTATCCACTTCTAACCCTCAGCCCCTGTGACTAAGGCATGCCTCCAGTTTCATTCTGCTGCGGTGAGTTAGGCTTGTCCCCAGCAAAAGTCCTTGGGGAAACATCCCCTTGTGTAAATGATCCTTTCTGGCTCTTGTCTCTGGGATGCCCCACTGACCCAAGGGAAGACATGTGCACCTGTGTCCAGCCATTCATTGGCAGAGGGTGGTGGACTCCCAATGCAGCCCTTTCTCTTCTCTGCCACGTCAGGTGGATCTAGCAGCACATCTCAGCTACCCTTTAAGCTTGTGCCAACTCTGCACATGGTCCTACTGAAGCTCCTCTCCTGCTCGGACTAGGGTTGGGCAGAGCCTCCTCCTCTCCTTCCCCTCGACAGGGTGAGGCCACTAGAGGAAGCATAGTACACCACAACTTGACCGGAAGAAATCATTCTCTTCCTCTTCACACCCAGTCTTTTCACAGCTTCAGTGGGGCGATGGGTTCAGTTTTATATGGAGCGGTTTCCACTTCTTATGGGCCTTGTCTAGGTGGTCTTTGAAATTTGGCAGTACCTGGAATCTATTGTTTTTCAGTCTTCAGGGAAAAACTGAAACAAAACAAGTCACATCCCAATCTCCTGTTAAAATTAATAAAAACCACTAATGAGGAAGAGGAAACACACATCGAATATCATAAAATGTGCTGAGACTCCAAAGGATTTCAGAAGAAAACCACATTCATCACTTAAAAAGTTAGTCAAACACTATTTTTTTTATAATTGAATTACAGTACTAGTGACACCTTAGTGCCTCAGTAATTTAATGCCATTTCTATGCTCACAAGTCAGGTCAGATATTTTTTCTGTATCAAAATTATATAAACCAATATTTTTATTGGTGCTTACTACATTAGTCAAGGAAAGAGTTTGGTGCTATTTTTAAGTATGATAGAATAAAATTATTGGAAATTATATCCAGTGACTGTGTTTGGGCCTTTGGTAATATCAAATGATGAAATTAGTGTTTTCAAAGCTATCAAGTCCCAACTTTCTTTAGATAAATTTAATTGGCCAGCTATGCTTAAAAGGAATATTATTTTGACTCGAGGAATAATTTCTATCAAATGGCTTCTTTAACATTTTCATTCAGAGCAAAGCTTATAAATAACTGCTGAAGATCTGAGGACAGTATTTCCAACGTTATTCCTAGAATATGTGTGCTTTTGGTGGTATTGTTCTTTTTATTTATTATTCTAATTCGTGCTGACTAAATTCTTTTAACTTAGCTTAGTTCTGTGGGAAATATTAAAATTTTATACTAATTAAATAAATGTTGGCTAGAAAACTCAAGCATTATATCTTATTCTTGCAAATTAGAGTATAAGGCACTCATAACTAAATTATAGATAATGTGTATGAAATTAACCAACATCTCTTACATTCCAGAATGAATTTCAGAACTTGATCTGTTTTTCACACACCACTCCTGAGTTTCTTGTTGAGTTTAAATTCAGTAGAGAATTGGAATTATCTTATTTTGTGAGCAAGAATCAGTATCTGTTTGGGTTATCTAGTGCTGCATAACAAATAACCCCAAAACTTAATGTCTCAGAATAAGACTCATCTGTTATTTCTCCTGATTTTTGTGAAGGGGACTTGAGAGTAGCTCGGCTGCGCAGCCCTGGCTCACGGTGTCTAATGCGTTGCAGTCTGATGGTGGCTGCTGCGGGGTCAGTAGTGTGCTGGGATGTTGGGGGACTGGCCTGGCACCTCTCTGTGCATGAGACCTCTCCTCACAAGTGGTCTGTGCTCCCTCACAGCACAGCAGCCTCAGACTTCTTATGTGGTGGTAGCTCAGGGCTCCAAAGGCTAGTGTTGAGAGGGAGAGAGAGAGAGAGAGAGAGAGAGAGAGAGAGAGAGCGCGCGTGAGTGCATGAGAGCCAGAAGGAAATTGTACTCCTTGTAATGACCTTGTCTTGGAAGCCATTTGTGTCACTTCTGCCATATTCTATTCATTGAAACAGTCATCAAATCACAATTAAGTTCAAGGGGAGGTGACAGACTCTATCTCTTAATGAGAGAATTAAAAAGTTCTCAAGAGAGTCTGTGGGATCAGGAATGTTGTCCATTTTTGGAAAATACAATATTCTACAGCTTGTTCTCTGACTTCAATAATCCACATCCCAACCAAAAGCAAAATACACTCATTCCTTCTTGTAAAACCCCAAGATGTTGTGCATGAAGGTGCCAGACTTCGGCTTAAGCTTCATGTTCAAGTTATTTAAGTCAAATATGGGTGTAGCCAAGGCCTCTCAAGTGCAATTTTTTACATGCAGCTACTTTAATAACATTCCTGTCAATCTAAAGCCTTGCAAACTATTTAGCTAACTGCTATAGGTGCTCTCATTTAAAAGGGGGGAAAACAGGAAGGACACAGTAACAGTAAATTCTAAAGCCTGTCAGGCACCTATTGCCAGGTTCTTGATGAGACGCAGGCCTACTACTCTAGGAATGGTTCCCCACAGCTCCTGACTCTGCCCGCTGAGCTCTCAACTCCTCGCTTTGAGTAAAATGTAGCCCCTGTGTGTGGCTGAGTACTTTTCCTATTCTGCTTCCTGTCTGTGGAAATTTTGGGGTCTAGAGTTCTTCTTATTTTGTAATGTTTTTATCCTTTTCTGTCCCAGTTGATGTTGTTTCTACTAGTATAATTCTCCTAAAAACCTTGTGGCTTTCCTAGAATTCATACTGTGGTTCATTCAATAGAAAAATGGCAAAATATTCAAACAGAAAATCACAAAAATGCACATGGCTCTTAAAACTATGAAAAGAAGCTTACCCTTGCTTAAAGTAAGAGAAATAAAAGTTAAAATTCACTAAGAGAATTCAAGGAGACTTCTAGAGTAATAGGAATTTTCTGTTTCTTCATCAGTGTGGTGGTTACATGGGTGTGCAGTTTGTGAAAATTCACCGTCTATGTACTTATGATGTGTGTACTTTTCTGTATGTGTATTATACTTAAATAAGAAGTTAGAAAGCAAACTACACCAAGATACTACATCTCGTGTATCAGATAGGCCAACATCCCCCTGTTAGACAACACAGCCTCCACCAAAGGCCGCGGGGAACCCGGCACTGCTGTACAGTGCTGGTGTGCACACACTGGGAGACCCCACGGAGGGGCGCTTTGTGATAGCTAGCTAAGTCTTTTCTTTTCCTTGAATGCAAAAGGAGCTCTTTTCATTGTTCTCCTGTATCACTTTGCCTCTGTTACAACTTTCCTAAAGTTTTTCTTTCTTTTTATGTGAAATATTTCTATTAGAATACTACTTGTTCTCTCCTCTTTTTCCTTCTCTTTCTCAAGCCTCCCCTTTGTCTCCTTTGTCCTTCCTCCATCCTCTCTGCCTTTCGAAATACATTTTAGATTATGGCTGTTTTTAGTTAAGGTTCAACATCATCTGTTCTTAATTAGCAAAGTGATTGGATTATTTTACTATTCTCTCAAAAATTAAATTGCTTGAATTTACTGAAGTCTTTAGTTGAGTATAGTCAGTAGACCTTCATAGGAAAAAAGATTTCTCACCATTAAAGTGACAGACTGCGTACTTGGGCTTCTTTGACCTGTTTGGTTTCTTTCTAGATGTGCCCCTGGAAATAGCCTGCAGTTTGACTGAAGCATGTAGTTTTACACTAAAACATGCAATCCCCATTTATGGAAGGTTTCATTCCCCACTCCCCACATTCTGAAGACTCTACTATCTAGCACAGTATGGTAAAATGCTGCATTTTTTTGCAATTTTTAAATATTTCATGTCTTGTAACAGTTACAAAAGAGCAGACTATGACTCATACAGTTTTCCTGGAGCCACACTTCAGGAAAATTCATGAGTAATATGACCTCACCAGTATTTTGTTGGATGAACCATCAGCAGAAGCTGATAATTTAGAGTTTGAGAGATCTGCTTAGGGAATGATAACAAACATAAACTTTATAGTTTACATCTCATTTTTGGCCTTGCAGTTTGTTCTGTTCTATACATATGTCTGAAGTTTTTGTAGGAGATTTTTGGTTAACCACAATTCCTGCTCACTTTTAAACAAGAAGTTTAATATCTTTTAAAAATTTGACATTTGAGTGACTTCTCAGAAAAAAAAAGTCTCATAGATCTCGTAGGCAGAAAATACAGACCAACTATCAGAATAGATAATCAATATTTTCTTAATCCTGAAATGATAATAGCAGCTACCATTTTTTAGAATTAAAAATATTTTTATTTTTCTTTCACTATCATGTATGATTTTTAAAAATTATTTTATTGTTGTTCAATTACAGTTGTCTGCATTTACCCCCGACCACTCCCTCCCCACTCCAGCCATCCCCACCTCCCTCCCTTGCTTCCGCCCCCACCTTGGTTTTGTCCATGTGTCTTTTATTATGGTTTCTGAAAACCCTTCTCCCTTTCCCCTTATTATTCCCCCCCCCTCTGGTTGCTGTCAGATTATTCTTAATTTCAATGCCTCTGGCTGTATTTTGCTTGCTCGTTTGTTTTGTTGATTAGGTTCTAGTTAAAGGTGAGATCATATGGTATTTGTTGCTCACCACCTGGTTTATTTCACTTAGTATAAGGCTCTCCAGTTCTATCCACACAGCTAACATTTTTTAACACTTGCTTACTTATAGGCACTTTTCTAAGTGTTTTATATTACATGTAATTAATTTATATTAATCATAATTTTCAGAACTACCTCATAAGGTAAAGACTTTAATGATTAGAGATAAAAATAAAATTGCCTCAGTAAATAAATAAATTTGCTTTAATATATTGTGTGAAATGGGTATAGTCAACAAATTTGATGATGGGGAAAATACTGGAAGATTTAAATTATTTTTTCTAAACAGATATTTTAAGAAACTACTGAATAGCTTAGCTAAAAACATTTTTTTGGATGTGGTTTGATCTTAAAATGTTTAGAAAAAATGGTTTGACCCACTAAAAAGTATCTTAATCATTTCACAGTATATTTAAGTGAAATCACTATGCTGCTGTTCACTTTAAACTTGTACAATACTGTGTGTCAATTATGTCTCAATACAACTAGAAAAGAGTACAAGAAGTCTCTTGGGACTAAGAGTCTCAAGCAAAGAAATTATTCAGTGCAACATAAAACTTGAAAATAAAGAGGGAGTCATTCAAAGAAAGTTAGTAACTTAATTGCCAGGCAACTCTTTCACGACAGAACTAGAGGAAGGTACTGGAAAATATAGTTATGTGCCATGGGGTTTTTCTTTTTCTTTTTTCCTTGTGCTAGTCATAAGGAAGAAAATACTCAGGGTTTTAGAGCAGAAAGGAAGTAACTTTCTCTTAGAAAAGAAGATTCAGAGAATTCAGATTGCTATAATTAGGAGAAAAATATAGATAAATTCTTAGTAATTAAAATAAGGAAGTAATTAAAGGCCTGATAGCTAAAGCAATATGTTTTCTTGTCAAGTAAGTTTGTTCTGTATATATAACATAGAAGTCTTCAGTAATTTCTGATCTTAAGAAAAGGCTCAGTGAGTATTAAAGTCAGAAGTATTAAACTTGAATTCTAGTTTATTTAGTACCAAAATATCCCTGGGTGTTTGAGTTTCTTTAAATCTTGTTCTGTATGGACTTATGTTGGTTATGCAAGAGTTAGTAAATGCTTTTCCTCTCTTAATATGTTTTTAGAAAAGAATAATTGGATGAATGGTGACTAAGTGTATTACTTTTTAGCTAGAAAATACACACAGCTCATCTGTGTATCCAAACTTCAAAACACCAGACTTTACCTGGTGGTAGTTTATCTATTGGAAACATAATCAGTATTCTAGGCTATAGAGTATTGAGTATTGGTATACTCAAACATTTTGTGATCACACATATTTTAGGTTTCATATTTTATAAAGGATTATTACACGTATTAATTCAGTGTCTATATGGTAAGCTGGATATTTTCCCATTTCTAATAAAACCGAGCTTCTTACAGCTTACTGTTTTCTGAGCTTTGTAGAAAGCAGCCAGAAAGCAGTATTACCTGGTGCTGTGCTGAGACTTATTTCCTTCGACTCTGTGCTGAGTTGTGTTCCTTTGGGCTTGGCAGAAGCCAGGCATTAGGACCTCAAAGGGGATGTAAATGCAGATGTGGGGCTACACTCTGCTTCCCTGTTTTGAGCCAAGCAAGCAGGCCAGGGACACCCCGAAGTGAGGTTATGACAAGTTTTCTCAGCCCATGATGGCCGAGAGTCCAAGAGTGAAGGCAGTCCTCGGCTTGCCTGGGGTTGATGTTATTTGTGTCCCCAGTGAGAGCAACTGCAGCAACAACCATATGTGTCCCATTCAGATCTGAGGTCACAGCTGACTGTGGTTTTTCTTTCAGACAAAAATGGTGCCACTCAGTGTTACTTTTGCTCCTGCCTCCTCATCATGTTGAGCCCCAATTTTCTTCTCATTTTAGGTGGTGAACACACAGTACAACATACAGATGCCGTATTATAGAGTTGTACACCTGAAACCTGTATGATTTTATTAACCGATGTCACCCCCAAAAATTCAATAAAAAGGTTAAAAAGTAAAGTGTCCTTTTACCAGAAAATGTAGTGATTGGAGGAAGAAGCTTTAAATAAATGTGTTTTTTTTTTTTGAGATAAGTGACCATACATCTCTACATAAGCTCAGTTTACTCCTGTTTCTACTTCCACTAGCCATGTCTGCTCTTGACAGAGAGCCTGGCTTCCAAGGTTATTCAGAAAAGGAGCCATGAGGCATTTCATGCCTCAGTTTCCTTCTTGTCCACTTCTGAAGTTACCCATCTTATTCTCCCTCCTATCTTAGAGGGAAAAAAATCCTCATTTCTTCCCCAAACCAATTTTTTTCAGCTTTGCTAATGATCATTCTCTTCCTACCATCTCTGGATATTTATTTCATTAGTTTTCCAACTGTGTTTCTGTCTTCTATTTATTCCTTTGTCCCTGCCTATAAATGGGTACGAGCATTTTCCTTCCCCAATGTCACCCTGTCCCATCCAGTTACTTCCCTTCCCTTCTCCTTTGTTTCACTGCCAAGCTTCTTGGTAGCGTTTGCTTCAATCGTTGGTTTCTGTTCTCTCATGTACTTTTCACTCTCTTGAACCTGGTTCCTGTCCTCCCCACTCATCTGAACTTGACATAGCAGAGGTCACCCATGATCTCAAGTCCAGTGTCCTTTTGAGTGGCAGTGTTCCGGGACCTACAACCTCCCTTCTGAAAACTCCTCCCTTGGGTCTATGAAGCAGCTCACTTCTCCTCCCTCTCCACCTAATTTCACCCTTGAATATCTCCTATGGTTCTTTCCTGCAATCAGTTTTAATTGGGGTGGAGGAGATGGACTGGGCTTGGCTCCTACCGTGTTCTTTCTAGCAACACTTCTAGGCATGGAGCATCCCATGGTTTCCATTTTCACTTCTTCCCTAGGGTATTACAGAAATTAGAATGCTTCGAAATATCTGGCACACAAATCTAGATGCTGACATTTTTGTTTCCCTTCTTGCCCTGCCCTAGTAGAGGAAGGAAGGTACTTTCAGTGAGAAAGGCCTTTGTAGTGTGCTGGCTGTTGAAAAGGATCAGAACAAAAGAGGGTTTTATGAGGATATGTAAAACCTTGAAGCAGTATTTGCCTCTGAGCCCTTTAGATGAACTCAGAATGAATATTGGCGCGACATTTTCCTACACTGAGTCTTTGAGCCCTCGTGAGCCCTGTCCCCCAGTAGAGACGTGGCAGCACATTCCATTCTAAGTGAAGAGTCATTGAATAAAATATTTTTGAGGCACAAGTACTGTATCTTTATCTGTATCTGTACCTTTACAGATACAAGATACAAGTACTGTATCTTTAGAAAATTGCAGTGCTTATTACGAGGTACATAACACCTCTTCACCACAGCATTGAGAAACATCCCGGAAATTGGCCAGTGAAGCCTTCCTGTAGTTTCTGGGTGTATTCCCTTAGAAGCTTCTCCAAAGTCAGGTCATTCATCTATGCCCCAGATTTATGTGTAAAGACTGTAGTTGCTTGCCTACTTCTCATTTTAACTAAGTCTTCCTTCCTCTTCCATTTTTTTTTCTTTTCTGCCCTTCCTTCCTTTTTGCTCATGGGACTATTTTGCTGGAAACCATGAATAATCCCCCAAAAATTGCACTTTCAACTTTCTTCTAAAGAACAGAAGACACAGATGACAGAAGTTGCACAAACACTAAACTGAAAGGGAAAGACTTCTTGAAAAGTACTGTAGCAAAGAAGCCTGAAGATGTGAGACTTGTATACATCTTGTGACCCTGAGGGAGAAGGAAAGGGCAGAGAGCCTGTCCGAGAAGCTCTAGGAATTCCAAGGCCCTTCCTGCCCCCACAGTATCAGCAAAGAAGGAAACCTGATCCCCCAGGGAGGTAGCTGAGTTTTAGAAGTCCAAAATTCACTTAATGTTGCACTCTCCCATGTCTTAGGAAAGTTTATTTCCAACACTCATTAAAAGCCCAATGTACTGTTTTTGTTTTGTTTTTTAGAGGAAGTAAAGATAATGATTTTATCAGATAAGAATGGTCCCTTGGTTTTCCTTTTTTGAGTCCTATTTTTAGAGAATGTGAACCCTCAATAATTTTCCAGGGAGCATTTATTTAGTCATGCTTTTAAGTTGCAAAGACTTATAAAAAGACCCCTCCTCTTCTTTACTTGCTTTTCTCCTTTGGATATTCTACATAGTTTCAAGGATTTACACAGGAATAAAACAGCTTTATTAAAAATGGAAGTGACCTGAGTGGGAAGGAGTTGATCATGCTGATGATACTATATATTGTTTGTTCTTTTCTTTGCTCTCCCATATCTTTCCATCCACTCACATCTAAACAAAAAGTTGTCTATTCCTTTGTGTGTAGATTTCCATCACAGCTCTTTTTGGAGTCAGAGCACCCACTAATTACTCTGGGAGTTTAAATTGCCCAGTCTAGTCAGATGCCACCCAGAGTGTGAAATTTTGCAATATTATCGCATCTTTTAGAATAATCTACAATGTCAGCAACTTGGCTACAAAGTTGGGTTTTTTTTCCAGGATCTAATATTTCTTCAGAAATTGAATGGCAAACAACAAGGAAGCTATCCTTTCAGAATTCCCTTTTCGGTGGATTTATGTTTTAGATACATGAGAACACAGGAATTCCAAAATTATCTATCTTGCTCAATAGCAGATGTGAGATTAGACCCCAGAATGAGCAGTTCAGTCATTTCCTTTTGCTTAATTTATAGTAATGAATCCCTGTGATCAGTAAAAAATAATGATAGTGTTTCTCGAACTTGGCCTTGCATCAGAATCAGCTGGAGTGCTCGTTACATACAGGTTGCCCGAGCTCACCTTCAGAGTTTTTGATTCAGTGGTTCTGGGGAAGCCAGCAACTTGCAGGGTGATGCAGATCTGTTGGTTCAGAGACTGCACTTTGAGAACTGTGGCTCTAATAGTAATGTTACAGCATGATCATTACTGGTGGGACTTAAATCAGTTTCTGTTTTCACCCTCTGTGTATGGAAGAGAAACCACAAAATTAATGTGGGAATTTTTAATGAAGAGCACATATTGAGAAAAATTATATTTAAAAAACCCTGCTACCTCCTATGACCTCAAAAGTGTAACACAGCATATGAAAAATACTGAGATGAAGAAGCCAAACCATGTTTTTCTCAGTGTTTGGCGGCTATGGGACACCTGTCTCTGGTTTCGCCTTTGCAAATGGCTCCTAGAACTTGGTGTCAGATGGCTCTTGCTGAGGCTGGATCCATTTATCCAATCAGCAGTTCAGTTGCATCTTTAATCCAGTTGGCCTATTTGACCCAGAATATTTAATTATCTGTCATCCATTCAGGTGACAGGATTGAATCAGGACATGCTCCTACAGCCAAATCATAGGGCACTGGGAATCTGTCTGGAAATTTTACCTTTGGAATTGAAACATAACCCAAATTCCCTGCGTCATTATTCAAAGAAATGATGCAAGAGTACCCTAGATACGTTTTCCTTGGTTTGACCTCACTTTATTTATTTTTTAAGTTTTAGGTGTTTATGTCTTTTGAAGCACTCTTAAAACACTAGTCTCCTCTTTTATATTCTACACATTGTATTTCAACTTTTTAAAAATTTCATGTGTTGAAAGAGATAAGAGGTAGGATTGCCATTTCAGCTCGAGCTTAAACACTGTAACAGTGAGCAAAGATGGTGCCGTGGGTGTGGCTGTGGGTATCCAGCCAGCAAAAGCTCACACACTTGGGCTACTGGAGGAAGCAGAGCCCCGTGGCCCATGGGGACTGTGCTCTTATGGGACCATTGGTCTGGCACTTGCATCTGCAGGGGCTGATGAAAAACACTGAAACTGGTTTGAGCATTAAACACACACAGCAGCAGAAGTGCCTCCATATTTTTTAATCCAAATGTTTGGTGTCCTGAGTCTAATAGAACTGCGCCATCCCTCTTATTTAGACCTGGGTCTATGAGTATGTTAGCACAGTAATTGTAGAGAAAACTTGGGGGAACAAACCAACTATTACATTGGGTTATGATTGCCAAACAAGTGTTTTCTTTGCCTTTTCTCATCTGGAATGCTTCCTTTCACTTTTCAAATAGGAATTGAGAGCAGAGGTAACAATTGCCAGCAGGAAGACAAAGAAAGCCAAGGAAGTCTTTTTAACCTTTGCCTCTTTCCTTCTCTTCTTTTTTTAGTCTCTTTGGTTTTACCTCCTAATTCTCCCTTATAACATCCCCTTCTTCTAATTATCAGAAAATTAGAATCTAATCTTTATTCTTTTTATTCTTTAGATTCTACATGTAAGTGAAATATGTGGTATTTCCCTTTCTCTAGGTTATTTCACATAGCTGAATACACTATAGGTCCATTCATACTGGGGCAAATGGTAAGATTTTATTCTTTTTATGGTCAAGTAATATTCCATTGTATATATGTACCACAATTTTTTAATCCATGCAGATTGCTTTTGTATCTTGGTTATTGTAAATAATGCTGCAATGAGCATAGGGATGCATATATTCTTTCAAATTAATGTTTTGGGTTTCTATGCATATATATCCAGAAGTGGAATTGCTGAGTCATATGGCTGTCCCTTTTTAATTTTTTTGTTTTTAAATACATTGATTATGCTATTACAGTTGTGCCATTCCCCCCACCTTTATTCCGCTCCACGCTGCAACCTCTTCCACCTGCATTCCTCCCTCCCCTTACTTCATGTCCATGGGTCGTACATATAAGTTCTTTGGCTTCTCCATTTCCCATATTGTTCTTAACCTCCCCCTGTCTATTTTGTACCTACCATTTATGCTTTTCATTCCCTGTACCTTTTCCCCATTTCTCCCCACTCCACCTCCCCACTGGTAACCATCCATGTGATCTCCATTTCTGTGATTTTCTTCCTGTTCTAGTTGTTTGCTTTATTTATTTGTTTGTTTGTTTATTTTTTATTTTTTAGGTTTGGTTGTTGATAGTTGTGAGTTTGTCATTTTACTGTTCATAGTTTTGATCATCTTCTTTTTCTTGGATAAGCCCCTTTAACATTTCATATAATAAGGACTTGGTGATGATGAACTCCTTTAACTTGACCTTATCTGGAAAGCACTTTATCTGCCCTTCCATTCTAAATCGTAGCTTTGCTGGATAGAGTAATCTTGGATGTAGGTCCTTACCTTTCATGACTTTGAATACTTCTTTCCAGCCCTTTCTTGCCTACAAGGTTTCTTTTGAGGAACCCTAAGACTATCAGCTGACAGTCTTATGGGAACTCCTTTATAGGTAACTGTCTCCTTTTTTCTTGCTGCTTTTAAGGCTCTCTCCTTATCTTTAATCTTGGGTAATGAAATTATGGTGTGCCTTGATGTGTACTTCCTTAGGTCCAACTTCTTTGGGGCTCTCTGAACTTCCTGGACTTCCTGGAAGTCTATTTCCTTTGCCAGACTGGGGAAGTTCTTTTCATTATTTTTTAAAATAAGTTTTTTATATTTGCTCTTCCTTTTCTCTTTCTGGCACCCCTGTGATTCAGATGTTGGAATGTTTAAAGTTGTCCCAGAGGTTCCTAAGCCTCTCCCCATTTTTTTGAATTCCTATTTCTTCATTGTGTTCTGGTTGAATGTTTCTTTCTTCCTTCTGCTCCAAACCGTTGGTTTGAGTCCTGTTTTCCTTCCCTTCCCTGTTGGTTCCCCATGCATTTTCCTTTTTTCCACTTTTCATAGCCTTCACTTTTCCCTCTATTTTGTGACCATACTCAACCAATTCTGTGAGCATCCTGATTACCAGTATGTTGAACTCTGCATCTGACAGGTTGGCTATCTCTTCATTGCTTAGTTGTATTTTTTCTGGAGCTTTGATCTGTTCCTTCATTTATGCCATTTTTTGTCTTGAAGCACCTGTTGTGTAGTAAAGGGTGGAGCCTTAGTTATTTGCCAGGGTGGGGTAACCCACAAATCTGTGTTGTGGCGCTGTCTGTGGGGAAGGGGTCCAAGAGGGAACAGTGGTGCTTGCTCTGCTCTGTGCTGGCTTTCAGTCACTTCCTCTGCTACCCACAAGCAAATTGGGCCCTTCTGGTGCTAATTCCTGCATGGGTGGGTGAGTTTGTGTACATTCTAGGACCCTGTGGGTCTCTCCAAGGAACTCTCCTGTGAGGCTGGGAGTTTCTTCTGCCACCTCAACCTGCACAGGTTTTTTCAGTTAGAGGTTTTGAGGCTTTATTTCCCCTCGCTGGAACCCTGGGTTGCGCTGTCTGTCTCAATCCCCACTTGTTCCTCCCAGTTTATCCACATGCAAATATGGGACTGCCTGCTCCACCAGCTGGTGCCTGCCCCTCCTACCAGTCTGGATAAATGTTTTTTCTTTAACTCCTTGGTTGTTGGACTTAAATGCAGTTTGATTTTCTGTCAGTTCTGATTGTTTTTTTGTTTTTAAATTTGTTGTTGTCCTTCTTTTGGCTGTGCAAGGAGGCACAGTGTATCTACCTATACCTCCATCTTGGCCAGAGGTCCTCCTTTTTATTTTTTGAGGACCCTCCACACTGTCTTTCATAGTGGCTGCACCAATCTATATTCCGGACAACAGTTCCCTTTTCTCCATATCCTTGCAAGCACTTGTTTGTTGATTTATTGATGATAGCCATTCTGACAGATGTAAGGTGATATCTCATTGTGGTTTCAATTTGCAACTCTCTGATGATTAGTGACGTTGAGCATCTTTTCATATACCTATTGGCCATCTGTATATCCTCTTTGGAGAAGAGTTTATTCAGGTCCTCTGCTTATTTTTAAAGTGGATTTTTTTATGTTGAGCTCTATAAGTTCTTTATAAATTTTGGATATTAATCCCTTATTAGATGTATCATTGGCAAATATCTTCTATTCAGTATGTTGTATTTTTGTTTTGTCGATAGTTTCCTTTGCTGTGCAAAACATTTTTTGTTCATTGTAGTCCCATTTGTTTATTTTTTATTTTGTTTTCCTTGCCCAAGGAGATACATCAGAAAAAAATATTGCTAAGAAAAATGTCAGAGATTTTACTATATTTTCTTCTAGGAGTTTTATAGTGTGAGCATTGTATTTAAGTTCTTAATCCATTTTGAATATATTCTTGTATATGATGTAAGCACATGGTTTAGTTTCATTCATTTGCATGTATCTGTCCAATTTTCCTAACACCACTTACTGAATAGACTCTCTTTACCCCATGGTATGTTCTTGCCTCTTTGTCAAATATTAATTGATCATATAGATGGGGTTTATTTCTGGGCTGTCTATTCTGTTCCATTGATCTATATGGCTGTTTTTATGTCACTATCATGCTGCGTTATTACTATGGTCTTATAGTATAGTTTGGTAGCATGGTTCCTCAAAATTTGTTCTTCTTTCACAAGATTGCTGTGGCTATTTAGGGTCTTCTGTGGTTCCATATACATTTTTGGAATAGTTGTACTAATTCTGTAAAATATGCTGTTGGCATCTTGATAGGAATTGTGTTGAATCTATAGATTGCTTCGAGTAGTGTGGACATTTTAATAATGTTACTTCTTCCTACCCATGGTATGTACTTCTATTTATTTTTATTTTCAATTTCTTTCTACAATGCCTTATAATGTTTTTTTGAGTATAGGTTTTTTACCTCCTCAGATAAATTTATTTTTAGGTACTTTTTGAAGCAATTGTAAATGGGATTATTTTCTTAGTTTCCCTTTCTGATAGTTCATTATTAGTGTGTAAAAATGCAACCAATTTCTGAATATTTATCTTGTATCCTGATACTTTACTGAATTCATCAGTTTTAGGAGTTCTTAGGTGGAATCTTGGGGGTTTTCTCTATATAGCATCATGTCATCAGCAAAAAATGGCAGTTTTACTACTTTTTTCCCATTTTGGATGCCTTCTGTTTTTTTCTTGTTTGATTGTAGTGTCTATGACTTCCAATAGTATATTTGAATAAGAGTGGTGAAAGTGAACATCCCTGTCTTTTTGTGGTATTAAGGTAAAGGCTTTAGTTTTTCCTTATTGGATATGATGTTGGCTGTGGGTTTGCCATATATAGTCTTTATTGTGTTGAAGTATGTTTATTCACATTTTGCTGAGATGTTTTATCATAAATAGGTGCTGGATTTTATCCAATGCTTTTTCTGTATCTATTGATATACTCATATAATTTTTATCTTTTATTTTGTTTATTTGGTGTATCATGCTAATTTATTGGTGGATATTGTGCCAACCCTGCATCCCAGGAATAAATCCCACTTAATCATAGTGTATGATCTTTTTAATGTCTTACTAAATTTGGGTTTGCTAACATTTTGGTTGCATCTATGTTCATTATGAATACTGGCCTATAATTTTCTTTCTTGTAGTGTCTTTATCTGGTTTTAGAGTCAGGATAATGCTAGCTTCATGAATTGAGTTTGGAAATCTTTCCCTTGAATTTTTCAGAATGGTTTGAGAAAGGTAGGTATTGGTTCTTTTCTGATTTTTCGTAAAAATCACCTGTGAGGCCATCTGGTCAAGGACTTTTTTTTTGTTGGAAGTTTTTTTGATTACTCTTTTGATTTTGTTGGTTGTAATTGGTTTGTTCAGATTTTTTGATTTTTCTTGATTCAGTTCTAGAAAATTTTATGTTTCTAGGAATTTATCCATTTCTTCTAGATTGTCTAATATTTTGACATATGCTAGATCATAATATTTTTTATAATCCTTTGTATTTCTGTGGTGTCATTGCTACTTTTCCTATTTCATTTGTAATTTTATTTATTTGGGTCCTCTCTTTTTTCCTTGATGAGTCAGTAAAGGCTTATCTTTTTTTATCTTTTCAAAGAACCAGCTCCTTGTTTCACTTATTTTTTGTATTTTTACACTGTTTATTTCTGCTCTGATCTTTATTATTCCTTTTTTTTCACTCCTATTTGTCTTTTTCTTGTTCTTTATCTAGGTCCTTTAGGTGTAAAGTTAGATAGTTTGAGAGGTTTTTTTTGTTTCTTGAGATAAGTCTGTGATGCTATGAATTTTCCTCTTAAGACTGCTTTTGCTATGTCCCATAGATCTTTGGTTGTGTTTCCATTTTCATTTGTCTCAAGGTATCTTTTGATTTCTTCCTTGATCTCATTGTTAACCCTGTCATTTTTCAGTAGCACATTATTTAGTCTCCTTGCTGAAATGTTTGTGTGTTTTTCACTATTTTCCTGCAGTTGATTTCTTGTTTCATACTATTGTGCTCAGAAAAGTTGCTTGATATGATTTTAATCTTAAATTTATTGAGATTTGTTTTGTGTCTTAACACATGGTCTATCCTGGAAAATGTTCCATGTGCACTTGAAAAGAATGTATATTCTGCTGCTTTGGGCTGAAATTCTCTGACAATATCAATTAAATCCTGCTGTTGTAGAGTGTCATTTAAGGCTTCACTTTCCTTGTTAATTTTCTTTCTGGAAGATCTTATCCATTGATGTCAATGGGGTGTTATAGTCCCTTACTATGACTATATTATTTTAGATCTCTCCTTTTATGTCCATCAAGATTTGCTTTCTATATTTAGGTGTTCCTGTATTGGGTATATAAGTGTTTACAAGGGTTATATTCTCTTGTTGTATTGATCCTTTTATCATTATGTAATGTCCATCTTTGATTCTATTTATAGCCTTTGTTTTCAGGTCTATTTTGTCTGATATAAATATTGATACTGCAGATTTCCTTGTTTCAATTTGCATGAACTATTTTTTTTCCATTCCTTTACTTTCAGTCTGTGTATGTCTTTCATCTTGAAGTGGGCCTCTTGTAGACAGCACACATATGGGTCTTGTTTTTTTATCCATCCACTTACCCTTTGTCTTTTGATTGGAGCATTTAAGCCAGTTACATTCAAAGTGATTATTGATAGGTATGTATTTATTGCAATTTCATTTTTATAACAGTATTTTTCTTTTTATCTTTATTATTTAAAAAGTCCCTTTAACATTTTTTGCAATATTAGTTTCATGGTAATAAACTCCTCTTGTCTTGGAAGCTATTTCTCCTTCAATTTTAAATGATAGACTTGCTGAGTAGAGTAGTCTTGGTTGTAGGTCCTTGTTTTTTTTATTGTTTTGAATATTTCATGCCAATCTCTCTGTCCTGAAATGTTTTTTGCTGAGAAATCAGCTGACAGTCTTATGCAAGCTTTCTTGTTGGTTCTCTTGCGGGTTTTTAGATTCTGTCTTGTCTTTAACCTTTGGAATTTTAATTGTGATGTGGGCCTCTTTGAGTTCATCTTATTTGAGGCTCTGTACTTCCTGGACTTGTGTGACTTTTTCTTTCCTTCACCAGGTTAGGAAAGTTTTCAGTCATTATTTTTTCAAATAGGCCCTCAATCCCTTGCTCCATTTTTTCTCCTTCTGGTACTGCTATGATGCTGATCTTGTGCTTAATATCATCCCAGAGGTCCCTTAAATATTCTCATTAAAAAATTATTTTTATTTTTGCTGCTGTGATTGTTTTCTACTGCCTTGTCTTCCAAATCATTGATTTGGTTCTGTTTCATCTAATCTGATGTTGATTCTTTTTAGTGTATTCTTCATTTCAGATATTGTGTTTCTTATTTCTGAATAGTTCTTTTTTATGGTTTCTGTGTCCTTATTTATGCTTGTTACCTCTTTGTTGAAGTTCTCACTGAGTTCATTCATTTTTCCTTTAAGTTCCTTGAACATCCTTATAACCATTGTTTTGAACTCTGTATCTGGTAGATTGCTTGCCTACATTTTATTTAGTTCCTTTTCTAGGGATTTTTCCTGTTTTTTTACTTGGGACATGTTTCTTTGCCTTCCCATTTTGGCTGCTTCTCTGCATTTGTTTCTGTGTATTAGGTGATCTTGATATAGTGACCTTATGTAGTTGGCGTCCTATAGGGTCAATAGCACAGTTTCCCTAATCAGGTGAGTTAGGTGTATCAGGCTTGTCCCTTGTGTGAGTGATGTGAGCCCTCTTGTTGTAGTTGAGTCTTGTTTGCTGTTCGCCTATGGGTGGGATTGACCCTCGGGCTGGCTGACAGTGAGGACTGCCTCTGACCACAGTATACAAACTGTTGGGTGGGGTTGGAGGCTGATCCTGTGAAGCAGAATTCATCCCCTACAGGTCCTGGTGACTGCCTAGATCAGGGGTGTCAAACTCATTTTCACTGGGGGCCACATCAGCCTCGTGGTTGCCTTCAAAGGGCTGAAATAATTTTAGGACTGTACAGATATAACTACTCTTTGACTGTTAAGGGGTTGAAATTACATTTGGCCCTTTGAAGGCAACTGCAAGGCTGATGTGGCCTCTGGTGAAAATGAGTTTGACACCCCTGGCCTAGATTTTTTGCTGGGGTTTCCACTTTTGGAACTAACTGGGTCATTCCGTGATATGGTCTGAAGCCTTCCACTACATGTGTTGTTTCTGGGGCCTCTTGGAGGCACTTCAGTGAAGGTCAATGTCAGACACTGCCTGTGACCATCCAGGGCTACCTGTTAGGAGGTACAAAGTAATGCACAGTGTTTAGCTGCACCTGCTAGGCCTGGGTGAGTGTGGGAGGGGCCAAGCTGTGTACTAAGTCTGGCTTCTACCAGTACCAAGCACAGGGGCAGGTCAAGAAAAGGCCCAAGTTCACCCTGAGATCTGCCTCTGTCTATTGGCTGCCTGTTAGGCTCAGTCACTGAAAAAGCCTCTGGTGGTACATGAGTTGCATGAGGTAGGTTCTCAGTGAGTTACTAGGTAGGGCAGGTGGTGTTCACCAGGTTTATACAGATTCAAACTCAGTGCCAATGCTTGGTCTGAGGCCACTCAGCAAAGGTCTCAGTGTACACCAAGGACAGGCACCATCTGCCTGCGCCTGCAGATTTTTGTTGTGAGGTGACAGGGAGTTATCAGGGAGAGGCCAATAGAGTTCATTAGGCTAAAACAGACCATGGGCTGGCTATGTGGAAGGAGGGCTCTGTGCATCCAGTGGCACCTATCAGGTGAGAGAGAGAAAAATGGCCTTTGCCCTAGTACCACACAATTTAGCCTTTTCCTTTGCATCTCTGCCAACCTCCAAGTCTGCCTGGAGCTCTTGGAGAGCCTTCCGAGAAAGTGTGCACCACAGATCCAAGCTGGCTGCAGCCAGTTGACTCCTCTGCATGGTGTAACCTTGATAGGGCAGGTCCCTGGGAGTTGGGAGGGTCGGCTAGTGGATTTCCCATGAGAGAACAGCACCAGCAGGCATGTGGCGGTGGGGGGAAATGGCCCTTGCTCTAGAGCCACACATTTCAGTTTTCTCTGTGTGTGTGTCTGATAATGCCTGAGTCTTCCCAGACCTCCTTAAGAACCCTTCAAGAAAGTCTGTATTGTAGGCCTAAGCTGTCCACAGCCAGCAGATTCCTCAACAGGGTGCAAGCTTGGCAGGGCAGCAACAGAGTGCAAGCTTAGCAGGGTAGGGCCACTGGGAGTCAGAAGGGTGAGGCTAGTGGACTACTACAGTCTCCCAGGTGATGTCCTAGGGAGGGGAGTGCCCAACCCAGGAAAGATGGCATCTCTGGATGGTACCAGAAAGGGACTCAGCCCAGGGAACTTGGCAGCTATCTTTTCAGCCTTCCTCCCAAAGCCACACAACCCAGTCTCCCCCTGTAAGACTCTAGTTCACTCTGAGCCACCTTCCCTCTGCTGGAGCCCAGGGTGAGTGGCCACAAATGAGGTTTTGTGTGTTGGCTCTTTAAGAGGCCACCTGGATTTCTAGCAGACTCCTGACTCTCCCTGGTGGACGGAATCTCTGCTGATTTTCATAGGCAGATGCTGTGTGGGCCCTTCTCCCTGGCTCTGGCTAGCTGTAATTTTGGTTTGGTTCTGGGAGGAGTTGAATGTGACTTTCATCTACTCTACCACCATCTTGCCATGCTTAGGCATTAAATTGTTGATTGACTGTCTGTCCATCCTACTAGTTTAATGATGCAAAAAGTGAATGATTGTGAATATATTTTTATTGTTATTCTCAACCCAATGGCTTATTTAGTAAACCACATTATAACAGAATTTCTTTAGCTTGACCAAAGATAAGTTATTTTTCTTTAGTTATTTAAAAACAATGTCCTTTGAGGGTGTTAAGACTAAATACCAATAACAGATCAAGCTGAAAACAAAAAAAATAACATGGATTCAATCTACTAATAGGCTATTATTGGGTAGTTAATAGCCGCCAGACTCATACATTTGGGCCTAAGGTTAAAAATACAAGGCAAGAAATGTGCTCCTTCTTAAGTACCACATGAACATCCCATAACAGATTCAACTTGTCTCCACACAATTTATTACCTTGTTCTGGCTTAACATCATGCTTCAACAGTGACTTTGAAGAAGTAATTGCTCAGGAAGGAGCCCAGCCATGATGTTCTATCCTGTTCTGAAAATGAAGCGGAGCAAACCCTGAGGAAGAGAATGTCCCTCCTGAGACTCACCATAGGGCTGTGTGGGGCTCCCCTCAGGGGCTGTTGAGAATCATGCTGTGCAGTCCCTACTTTGAAAGGGAATTACTTGCACTTTTGCAGGCAAAGGGATCTGATTTAGGCACAGAGATTCAGATGAAGACTCTGGGGAAAGAGCCCATAAATCTTGAGAATTCTCAAAGGTGAAGGTGGGCAATGCTGAAATAGGCTGGAATTCCGTAGAAGAAATATTTTGCAGAATTGACTTCAGGTGAGGACTCAGGGGCCAGACTCTCTCAGACTCTGCTGGCTTAACTTGGAAGATATTCCCTGTCATCTTAGGCTTTTGGAATGGTGGCTTGTGATATTCATACCTTTGAATATGACTTGTCAGGATGTGATAGAATGGTGGATGTATGTGTGTGTACACATACATGTTTTCCCATAGGAAGAAAAATAAGAGCAGCATGAGATCTTGAGTGGTTTTTTGGGAGGCAGGGGCACTTACAGACAGACACTGAAGAGCTACTTATTGATAGATTTAAATGCACCTTTTCAATCCAGATAAAATTCTGGTGTTCACTGGTTTAATGACCACTCAAAAAAAAAAAAAAAGAAAGTCTGTTGTTTTTCCCTCTGGGTTCTAGGATAGGAAGAAAGTGTGGGGCAGGCCCATAGTATGGGGACAAAGAAGAGACTAAGGGAAGCTCAAACTTTTGAAACATTTACATTCTATTTTTATCTACTGAAGATGCAGAGTATGACCCTGAGAAATACTGAGGATGGAAAGGAAAGCGCATATTTGATATGCCTGTTGTTAGAGAATGCTGCAAACATAGGTGCTGTGACGCCTGGAAAAGGAAAGGAACAGAGGATGTAGACTCTAGGGTGAGGTGAGTGAGGCACTTGTCTTGGGTGCAGATTTTAAGGGGGTGTCAAAATTGACACCTTCTTAAATTTTGTACTCTAGGCAAGTGCCTCACTCCCCTTGCCCTATTTCCTTTGATGGAATCTCTAAAGAATTGAATTAATCTGCTGTAAACAGGGTTATAGAAAGCACTGTTCTCAGGCCAGGGGCTGGGGAGGCTGTCTCAGTTGGGTTTTAGTTTAGTTTAGAATGGGGACATCTGCGATATAACTATGTCAGGTATAACTGACTCAACAGAATCTTTGAGAATGTAATGCAGAAATCCCATACTTTCAGAAAGGTGGTTAGAAAATGTAAGTTTAACTGCAATATGAGTAGTAGATCGCACAGTGGCCTCCAAGAGATGTGTCCAGGTCCTAATCCTGGGAATGTGACCTTATATGGAAAAAAAAAAGGCTCTCGGTAATTAAGCTAAGGATTTTGAGATGAAGAGATCATCTTGTATTATCCCAGTGGGACCTAAGTCCAATGACAAGTGGCCTCACAAAGGTGAAATGCGATAGATTTCAGACAGAAGAGAAGAGGCAGGGACTGGAGTGCTGTGGCTGCTGCCAGGAAACACTGAGGCCTGCCAACAGCAGACAGAAACTGGGAGGATATTTTTCCCCAGAGCCTTACAAGGAGCACAGACTGACTTGCACCTTGATTTTGGACTTCTAGCCTCTGAACTGTGAGCAAATACATTTCTCCTGTGTTAAGCCACCAAATTTGTGGTAATTTGTTACAGCAGCCCCAGGAAATTAATGCAATATGGCAATGAATTGACAAATAATAGCGCAGATACTAAGACTTTCATGTTAGTAAAGGGGCTACTTGAGGAGTGTTGTCATCTATACACTAAAAAGTCTTGAAACTTGCACTGACAGTGGGCCTTAAGTTGGGTGATTATATAATTCATTGGCCAAATCAGAACACTTTTTATGAGAGAAGGGGGTACTGCCAGTGGTTACATCTGGACAACTGGCATAAATCCTGGACCAAGTGACCTGTGTGATTATGGCTTAAGCTATTCATTTCCAGAAAATTGGTGGTCACTGTTGAGTCTGGTATTGGAGCCACAATCTCAGTGTATTAGTAATAGTTGTTCAAGGAATTTGAGTGTGTGATGAAAATGCTGCAGGGCGTTTCTGCTAAACAGATCAATTAGAGAAATGAATACTCTGGCCTTTGAAGCAAGAATTTGTGTTGCAGAAGTCACCAAGCAGACGTTTACAGAAAGCAGAGACTCCACTGCTGGGGAGGAAGGTCTCTGGGAACTGGGAGCACCAGCAGCGCCTGCTTTGGAACTTTGGCAGGCACTGCACAAAGGTCCGGAGCCACCTCTCCAGTTTCTTCAAACGTGGTGAAACTGATGCATTTGTGCATGTTTGTCATTAGCGACAACATCTGCCATTCTGTCTAAGTCTCGTGGTGTTTTAATTATTAAATAGCCTTAGGAGCTTCAGCATTTGGGCAAGAGAAGTACAACAAAAATGTATTTTCTAATATTGAGTATACAAGATCTTTGTCTCCATCCATTTGGTAGGAAAGAATCATAAGTTCATAATCGTACAATACCATATACTTGTGTTGTTATACTGTGTAACCATGACATTGTTAAACAGAACAATTAGTTTTATGTTTTGGTTTAGACATCTAAGTTCATCATGACAACATAACACTTTAAATTTTTTATATTTGTCTGATTTAGATGGTGCTAAATATGCTACAGCAATGCTAAAAATTGCTTTCTATATTTCTAGGGTATATCAGTGAGGAATATTTAAGACTCGGTAATTCAATTAAAAATATTTCTGTGCACTGACTATGTGCTGGGCACTCTGTTAGAGCTGTGGATACAAAGATGTGAGCATGTTCTCCATCTGTCCACTTTTGGCCCTCTGCTCCCTGCTCTGAGCCTTGGGGGTCTGACCTCCACCAGTAACTCCCTTGCATTCTGGCTTCTGGTGAGGGTCAGCTGTGCCCATGAAGGCTGTCAGCAGCTTTGTTCATACAGCTTTCTCTGATTCCAGGCGGGTGTCAGTGATTGATCAGGTCTAGAAGTGGTAAACGTGGTGGGGAAGGGGAGAGCGAGAGAAGGAGAGGAAGGATACTATGATTTCATTCATTTTCTTAAGCCTTGCTCACATCTTTGTAAATAGTTCCTTTGTGAAACTTGCTCAAAATGACTAATTTGGGGGCTGGGACCCTAATAGATGAAGATACAGATTCACCATCAAGTCCGTATCACGTTTTACTTATATTTTATCTGGATAGACAGACATATAAACAGCTAACTGTAGCAAAGTGAAAACTTTATTTTACTAAAGGCCTGTGCAAAGGGTTGTAGGAGCACCTAGGGAAGAATGATGAAATCTTCCCCAGAAAGGCAGAGGTGCAGAGAGACAGGGCAGTCTTCCCCCAGAGGGCTGCTGGTGCAGAAGTCCTGTGTATCTTTAGAGACCTCAACACCTCAACCTCAGAGACCTTGGGCTGGTTGGGTGAAAATGGTGGCACCACCTCAGGAAGAGAGAGGAAACTCCTAAAGGCCTTTAACATTATTTTAGAATAATGTCACATGGTAAAATGAGCAATGAAACTGAGTTAGAAAGGTGTTTGAGTCCTAAAGTTGTCACTAACTGTCTGTGTAGACATGGGCAAGTTTCCTAACCTCACTCAGTCTCAACCGCCTCGTCTACCTAATGGAGAGGACAATTCCTATCCTTTCCCTTAGAAGATTTCTGTGAGGCTCAAAATGAAATAGTGTTTGTAAGTATATTACCGTATTAAACCACTGTACTGATGGGGAGCATGTGTGTGTAGGGAAAAATGAAATGAGATTAGCCACAGGTTGATAGTAATTGAAGCTAGGCGATAGGTGCACGAGACTTCATTACACTGTTTGCTCTACTTGGCGGGGGTGGGGGGGGGTCGTGTATATGTGCAAAATGTTTGAAACAACTGATTTACAGAGAAGTTGCAAAAATTGCAAAAAATTCCTGTGTACCTTTTACTTAGATTCCTCAAATGTTTGTAACACTGCTTCTGCCTCATCATGTTCTGTATATATATTTGGATGCATTTATGTGTGTATGTGTATTGTTACTCTGCTGAACAATTTGACAGTGTTGTAGTCATGATGTCCTTTACCTCTATTCCCACAGACAAATTCATTCTCTTACATACCCATAGTGCAATGATTATATTCAGGAAATTATCACTGATACGGTACTATTACAATATCTAATCTACATAACTTACTCAAATGTTACCAAATGTCTCACTAATGTCTTTTATTGCTAAAAAATATTTTTTCCAGTGCAGAATTCAATTCAGGACCACAGATTACATTTAGTAGTTGTTTAATCTCTTTAATTGCCTTAAAACTGGAACAGTCCCTAAGCCTTTCCTCATCTTGTATGACCTCATCTTTAAAACATACACAGGCCATTTATTTTTTAAAATGTCTCTCAATTTAGGCCTGTCCAGTGTTTCCTCATGACTAGATTCAGATTATACAGTTTCGGCAGAAGTGTCATAGAAGTTGGGTTCTTCTAAGTGCGTCATATTGAGTCCTACCACATGTGTTTGTTCCATCACCAGTGTGTGACTTCACTTGGTTAAGGTAATTTATGCCACAAAAGTAATATTTCTCTTTGTCATGAATAAGCATCTTGTGGGGAGATAATTTGCATTCATACTTTTTTACATTTTTATAATAAAAATGAGGAATCGAGGGTTCAGTTTTAGGTCAGTTAAATCTGGGATATCAAACAGGCAGTCACATATATGAATATGGAGCTCAGAGAGGTGTTCTAAGATAGTGGGTGTGGTACAATGTAGATGCTAGATGGAGGGGATTGGAGAGAAAATAGTAGATAAGCCAGTCAAGAGCCTTTGTAGAAATCTTTTATAAATGTTGGTGTGAGAAAGAGCAAATAATAGGTTTGGTAGCTGACAGAGAATATAAGGTGAAGAAAGGACTTTTTCATGTTGGGCAATACAAGGACATTATTATGTGGTGGTAGGGATGCTGCAGCAGGAGGGGTGAACAGAAGCTGAGCAGGCTCTGAGGAGGGTTGCGCTCCAGTCAGAAAGCACAGCTCTGCACTCACTAGCTGTGTGGCGTTGGTAAGTAAGTCAAACTCTGCACTTCAGTTAACTCATTTGAAAAACAGGAATGTTACAAGGATTAAGTGAGACGATATTCATAAACAACATAGTACTCTGCCTACTTAAAGTAAGCACCATGTCAATGAAAGGTTAAATATGATGTTAAACTCACTGTCACTTAATATCATAGAATTGTTTTAGGTCTGAATTCTGGGAATGTTTTCTTAGGTCTTCCCTCTCTTTAATTACATCTGATTTGACATTTAACCCATATTTTGAGTTTTTAACTTCAGTAACTATATATTTAATTTTCAGTTCTATTTGGGTTCTCATATTTAAAAATAGTGTCCTTTCTTTATATTTTGTTACCTTTTACCAAATAATAGAAGGAGTGCATACTTAAAAAACAAAAATAAATAGAGATAGTGTCCTGATTATTCATGTGGTTTCTATTATGGCTTTTAATTTTTTAATTATTTAAACATAGTTCTTATATACACCCTTCCTAATATTTCAGTTTGGCTGAGAGCACGTATTTTCCTGTATATTTATATCTGCTGACTTTCCCTTATGGTGACTCATTTTCTTTTGTGGTTTGTGAATTTTTATTGTGAGCTCATCTTTAACTAAAGTTGTTTGTTTCTGTGGGCGTCCCATGAGCCTTGGTAGGGAATGGTCCCTACAGACTTGTTTGGTGTTTTCTTTTGCCAAGTCTTCCATGGATTTTGCTGGTCTGGAAACCATTTTTGTGTTAAGTGTGCAATTTATGATGCCATAAATTGAGACTCTATACTTTCATTTGGCTCTGGATGGCATTTTATTTCTCCAAGGAGGATTTTTTCATTCATTTGATTTTTATTTTTAAGTCAAAGCCCTCTCCAGAAACAAACTAGTAATAGAGTTTTTCTAGAATTTCTTTTCAGAGACTTGGATGTATAAAGCATTTCCCAGTTTTAGCTCCCTCCTTCTCAGGGACCTAAGACCTGTCAAAATACCCTTCTTGAGGCATGAAAACCTCACCCTTGTGAACCTATATTTGGGTTGGAAGTCTCCCTGGACCACCAGAGGCAGCTGGTAAGACTATGACTGTGCCTGGCCTTTCTCGCTCTTGCTGATAGCTAGAGAAAAGTCCACTTGTTCATCCAGTCTCGGCTGAGTGTTTACATGTTTGAGGAAGGGATAGTTTTTATGAGAAACAACTTTGTGAAACCCCTCACCACCTTTACTGTAAAGATCTTGTTGAAGACCACTGCATACCTTTCTGTCAGTACTCCTGAGTAACTGGATTGCTTTTCTTTTATGAAAACACTGTATTGAGTAACTGCTATTCCTCCTCTTTGAATGGAATGGCAGAAAGCTTAGAGCCAAGTTTGTGGCCAAATTCTAATAACAGTGTAAGATTCTCGGCGTGCATTATTGGATTGTAACCTCACTCTTGACTTCATCTTATTTTACTATGCTTATTTTCTCTTCAGTCTCATATGTTTAACATTTGCCTTCTCTTGCTATATTTTTTCTCTGTAAATGATTTTGCATCTTTGATAGGGTTGGGTGAATGGTGTGTCAATGAATGAATAACATTAATGTGCAAGGCACCAAGTCATTTGAATGACAGAATGAATTGACCTTTATGAATTTCTATTGTGTTCAGAAAGTAATTTATAATCCAAGTGCTACAAAAAAGATAAATACAATAGAATAATAGGCCATTAAAATTAAAAATCATAATTATAATTGAAAAATATTTAAGTAAAGGGGACATACAACAACAAACTCTCTAATGCTCCACTCTTCACATGTACCAATAGTAAATTAACCATGAACCAATAATGATTATCTCTTTTTGGCAGAATTCTGGTTAGTTTTTATTTTCTTCTTTATTTTCTAAAATTTTAATAGTGAGTATATAGTTTTAGTATGATTATAAAATGGAGGAAAAGATGAATACCACCATAACAGGACCACAGGAGGAAACAGCATTTGCCCCAAAAGGTTCAAAGGAAGACTTGACTGATGGATCATATACAGGGGTGTGTGCTAGGTTAAAGAAATCAGCAAAGGTTGTTCAAGCTCCCAAAGACTAATAACAAAGGGAGATATTACCACCTTCAGGGTATTGGAGGTATAGGAAAGAACCAGAATATAGTAATTATATTAATAGTTAATGGTACCAAGCACTTACCTGTGCCAGACACTATGCTAATTGCTTTCCATGAGAAGTTGGGTATTTCCTTTTTAAATATTAGATAATGAGGCAGAGACTTCGACCCCTTCACAGAGAGTTAGGTGTATATGTGCAAATCCAGCAGGCTTTTGGAGGAGTAACTGCAGTCCGCTCAGGTACTCTGAAAATAGGCGGCTCTAAGGATTAAGTAGCTGCCATTTGGGCTTCGAATTCATTCAGTGCAATGCCAGTTACTGCCAGAGCAATACTGGCCTTGTGGTCAAGCCAAAGCCACTTCACGTGTAAGTAAAACAAATGCTCCAAACCCTGTCCCAGAATGGTTTAAGTTCTTGCAGGAGGAGAGAAGCTCCTTCCACTTGGGTGCCCTGCTGATTGTCTCTCATGGTTGTTTCTCAGAGCTGAGGTACCTGGGCCATGTCCTGACATAAGGGTAGAGGCCCATGGCCAAACCTAAAAAGTGAGTAAAACAAAGAAGACTGCTCAGAAGAGAGAATCATTAAACATTTGCCATCCTGGAAAGGAGAGAGGAGGCACTCAGCTATCTACTGATGTGAAATGCTATTGCTGCCTGTTGGAGCTGTGTCTTGCCCAGCACTGGAAGAAGGAAGGTGGTGGTCGTCATGCCATAAGATGTCCTTGGGTCCCTTGATAGGAAGAGAAAAAGCCTACGTGAGAGGATGCCAAGAGCAATGGATTGGGTCATTCTATACAAAGTGATCCTGTCCACAGCAGAGCAGGAAAAGCTCCTTCTTTCTGTTGCCAGGCCTCTCCTATGCACAGCATGTTGAAGGTCAGCCCGACACCAAGTCTGACTCATGTGCCCTCAGCTGGCTCTTGCCACCTGCAGACTGGAGAGGACCGAGGGGGCTTGTTCAGGGGTCTCCAGATGCAGGTCAAAGACATCTATTTTTGTTGCTCACAAATGGTTCCTTACAAACAAAGGACACTATATTACAGCTTGAGTTTTGACTGGGCACATTAGAAACCACCATTATTGCTATATCCTGATTGAAGTGCCCAGTGAGCCAGTGGATCCTGATGAACAAGAGAAAGTCAATCCTGTGATGTCAAAATGAAACGGGAAGAGAACCTGTGAATGTCACTGGCCCACAGCCCAGAGATTACAAGTAGACGCAGAGCTTTAAGATTAATCTGATATGGTTCCCCAGGACCTGGGACCAGCACCATGGGCAGGAGCAGGAGAGGAGCTTTCTGTTTTTGCAGAGCTTCAGGTCAGAGGTGTGGGAGCTAGGGATCTTGGGCTCTGGTCCCAATTTGGCCTCTAACTTGTCTTATGACTCATGGTGAAATAGCGTCTCTGGCCTCAGCGTCCTCATTATTAAAATGATACAGTTGTGCAAAAAGGCTTCTAAGAACTTTCCCTGTAGGAGGTAGAGCTCAATATACACACATGACTTCAAGAGCCTAAGGCAGTGGCATCTAAAACACAGTTCCTGGTCTCTCTGCTGCTGCTGGAATCCTTTGAGGGAAGAGCAGAGAGGCTGAGCTCCAGAGCCCTGGTATAGGATGTCCATGCTGCCCGGGGTGTCTGGGATTCTGACATCTAGCTGTGGTCTAAGAGAACTTTGCCAATGGCAGATAAGCTGTCGCCAGCTTACCCTAGACTATGGCAGACGTCACTAATGGATCAAATTGTTTTCCCAAAACTGTTTTCAACCTGGAGCTTCAAGCAAACACCACTAATGAATTAGGGTAGGCTTGCTAGATAAAATGTATTTGTCATCCCTGCTCCCCTTTCTTTCCAGTTTAACATTCTTTATTGAGTAGCATCAAGATGAACTGGCTTGGATGGAAAATTCAGCTACAGCATGAGATTACCACATTTTAATTAGGGCTTTAAGTAATCAGACTCTTTAGGTAACAGGTTGTGTATTTAAAATATGATGTAAATGAATAAATCTGTTCTCATAATTTAGCACTGGGAAACAAAGACGCAGTCACCACAGAATCATGGCATGTGGAGAAGAGAAACATGTGGCTGGACAGCCGGTTCATGCCTGGAAGGGACACAGTGCAGTTACTCATAACATTCAGTGATAATGTTTTTTCTCAGTTGAGTAATGGTGTTATTTGCAACTCCTTTGGGAGAGTTCTGTAACCTAATGCAGTTTCACAACATTTGGCTCTAATTATCTTTAAATTAATTTAATTCATTTGATTTAATTTAGACGCTTTGCACCAAGCTAAGTTATCCACCATCCCTTTCCTTGCTAATACACACAGCAGTTATCAGAAGGCAGCTATCATGTCCCTTCCCAAATGTCACATTGGGGTTAAAAATTCTTTTAGGTTTGCATTATATGATCTGCTCCTTTCCAGAGTGATTTCTAAGGTATCTACATTATGAGCAATAGCATTAGATACTTGGGAATATTTTTTTCTCATTGTTACTATACAAAGTGTGTTTGGTTCTTTGAATTTTGTCTGATAGAACTTGTGTTTTGCTTTTCATATTCTTCACTCACTCAGTGATCATTTCTGCCATAACTCATAGTGAGGACCTGGAGCTTGGCTGAGGCAGCCTTGGCCATCAGAAGAAGCCAGGTGATGTGTGTGCATTGAGACACAACAGAAGAACTGGGAGGAATTGAGGATGCTGAAGGGCTTGATCATAGGGCTTCTTCACTCTGGCTGATGCTCCTGAGTAAAAGGGATGCAAAAGGTGCCTGTGTCTGGACAAAGAGCACAGGGCGTGGGCATGGAGTGCCCCTTAACAGCAGAGAACTGAGGTATCTGGGCCACGTCCTGACATAAGAGTCGAAGCTGACCTACTGTGAAGCTAATAGAGCTTAGGCTTCAGGACCCCTCCCTTGAATGGACCTCTTCCAAGACCACTACAGGGGCCTTAAAAATGCGTTCACACGGTCAGATGTTCTTGTAAACTATGCCTCCAAGAAAAAAAAGGAAAAAAATATTTTAAGCACCTTTGGTCAAGACTTTTATCTCTCTCCACTCTCACTTTGCTTCTGTCCTTCTTTCTCTCATGTGAGTGTGGTGAGTGCTTGTGGAGTTTTGGGGCTCCATCTCAGGAGAAGTTGAACTGAGGGTATATTTGGTTGGGGAGTGGGATATATTTATGAGGTTCACATTACTTTTCTGCAGGGTCTATCCCAGTGTGGGGGATGGCATGCCCTCACACTGACTTGGCTGCTGTGGTGCAATGGGACAGGACCAGGTCGCATTGTGATAATGACATGTCCTGTGTCACCCACACTGGTACGGCCCAATAGTGGAGGAGAACCTAGGGTTTAAACAGGTGGAGGCAGGAATTTGTCTGTGGAAAACTTTCGGTTATCAGACATGGAGAATGATAGGTAGAGGATTCTATTTTCAGTAGCACCTGGTAAAAACAAAAGTGCTCTCCTCTTAGGAATAGACTCAATAATCTAATGTATAGAATAGTAGAATTCCTGTACAATGTTTTCCTTTGTTGATGGAAATCAATGAAATGAACTGATCAGCTTTCTTGTGCTTGAAGGGCTATGCCAGCACTACACACAGGGGAAATGTCTGTGTGAGGTTATGTGCTTTATGCATCTTAATATACCGCACCCTGTGAACAGCGCCTTGATACATCTTGCCCTAACACACTCTGGTAGTTCTGGAAGAAACAATGTCTAAAACAGTTGCCAACACTAGCGATCTGGGGAAAAACTCCTGCAGTCCATCACAGTAAGCAAGTGTGTGCAGCAGAAGAGAGAGCTGATTGCACAGCACTGCTGCTAAGCACACAAAGCAGCCTCAGAGCCATTCCGAGTTGCCTTCGAGCTGCTCTAGTGATGCCCTAATTTATAACTGATTAGGTATAGTTCTTCAGATTTATTTTTCATACTCAAGTTCAAATGCAGTAAGAAAGAAGTGGCCTAATGGAAGCCCAAGTTGCAAGCTGAAAGAAAGACTGGCTTCGTTTAAAGTGACAAAAAAATCTACATAGCACAATGGAAACTTAAAAAAGAAATCCTGATGGCTAACACCCATGGAGATAAGGATAAAATGAGTTAATGAAGCCGAGAAAATATGGAGAATGAAAATCATACAGAAGAATTTTAAAAGATAATGAAGGCCAGGCTACTTTTAAATGAAAAAGAAAAAAAAGAAGAAAGGTTAAAATAAGAATGAAACACAGCTTCCTTTTGTGAATTCACTGATTTATATACTGTGATCACTCTTTATGGCTTGTTCCAATGACCAATAATTTTATTCAATGCCATTTAAGGGTAATATATGGTGGTTTTATTTCTTTTTTCCCCAAAATTGTCATCTCAGTAACTTTTATAGAAAACCAAATGGTACATACACAGAAAATGATGTTTTGAAAATAGACATTCTGGAAAAGATTTACATGATCAAACTGTCACGAGATTCTGGTTGGCCTGTTCCAAAACTGCATGTGTCATTTTGCTTGTAAACTGTTCCCTGAGACAGCCAGTCCTTGTACCAGATCAGTTTTTAGACTGGACGGATGTGTTGAGAAGCTTCAGAAGTCATAAAGATTCCGCAAAGCACAGGAAGGCTGTGTTTAGTTGGATCACACATGGATCAGATAAAAATGTACTATGTCTCAAAGAACAGGCAAAGAAATACAGTATTATTTTGATTGCTAAAAAGAGTTGTGTTTTTTCCTAATGAAAACTTTGTTCTCCTGAGGTTGCAGTGAAGAGTGGCTTTCTTTAAATAATGAAACTTTCATGGGAATCATTGAGCTAATTACTAAATTTGATTCATTTTTGAGTGAACAGTTGGAAAGTTTTAAAAAGAGACTTGCTTATCCAAAATAGTTTACAAAATATTAATCAAAATAACTGGAAAATGTATACAATGTGAGTTAGACAATCAAATAAATAAGCCAGAAAACAAACAGCTCCATTAGTGTGAATTCTCCATTGGCTCTGACAAACGTTTCATCAGTGGTGATTGTTACACATTCTTCTAATAACAGAAAGCTCTAAGCATGATTTTTAACTTTTTTTGCCAGTTGAAAATCATTTATCTGTGACTTTATTCAATAAAGTAAAAGAAATGGTCAGTCGTGTGACAGCAAATGAAAGGTGAATACAAAGGGCTGCAAGCATTCTTTGAAAATGCTAAGTTATTTAGAATATATGACAAACACAGCTTGTTCCCTAATCTCTTCAGATAAAGAGCAGCCCACTGTGCTGAAGTCATTGATTACTGCAATGTTTCTGCAGTTGTCAGTGTGTTTGCTTTTGGGTTTGTCTGGTCTAGTGTTTCCTAACAGAAATAGAAAGCAAGCCATATTAAAATTTTCTCAGAGTTACATTGAAACAAGTAAAAAGAAACAATTATCTTAATGATTTATCTAACCCCATGGATCTTAACCTCTAATCAATAAAAATACTTAAACTTTTAAAATTCTTTTATTTTTGTACATAGTCCTGGAAATCTGGAGTGCAGCTTACTTCACAGCACACTCAATCTGCAAGCCACATTTCAGGTGTCCAGTAGCCGCATGTGGCTCCTGGTTACTGTATTGGACAGTGTGTGTTGTAGTTGGTATATTTTGAACACACAAATCAGATTTTTCTTTAAAGGATCTAGATGCAATGAAAAAATGTGCCCATTATAAAGTGTTCAAGTCTTTGCATCAGGGGTGCAAGTTAATAACAAGCTAAATCCACTGCAGGGCTGAGGCTGGACCTCTGTGGGGTGATGAAAATTAAAAAAGCGCAGTTCAGTGAGGCACATGAGGGAGTGGCTAGGCAAGAGCAGCAGCAGTGGGGCCACCAGCAAGAGCTGGTGACTAAGCAGTTGAACCACTGGTCCTCCGAGAGGCACTCTGGGCCAAGCATACAAGGCTATGGAGAAGATGCCTGAGGTTCATGGTGGGTATGAGGGGACCCTGGCAGAATAACCAAAGATTAATCTTCTGGGATGCCAGTGAGGGTGTGTCAGGGCCCTCCCTGAATGCTTTGTATTGATAGGACAACTCACTGAGCCTCAGAGCAATACACAATTAGGTATTATTCTCCTGAATTTACAGCCAACGCCAGGGAAGCTGAGATGGGTGAGCTGTTTGTTTGCCATCATACAGTAGGAAGTAGAATCAGGATTTGCACCCAGATCTGTGTTGCTTCAAAGCCTCTGCATTCCACACTGTGCTGTATGCCCTTTCAGGAAGAATGGTGTTCCAGAGATTGTGCTGCGGGTGTGAGGAGTCAAACATTGGAATTATCTCTGCATCCATACAGACCTGACTCTCAGGTTGACTTTTTCCCCAGGAGGTGATTTTCATACTCAAGTGCCATTGTTTGGGGTAACAAGAATCAACTCTGAGCACTCTTTAATTAATCAATACAAAGGCTGTGGAGTTGGAGAATCAGGATTTGAATGTTTGCTGTGCCACTTACCAGCTACGCTAGCTAACTTGGACATAATGAGTAAAATAGTGGGTGTAAATATTTAGCTTATTGCCTAGTACATTGTTAGTACTCTATAAGCTTTAAATATTATTCTTTTCACCATCAGCACATTTTGTTGAGTACCTGGTATGGATGTTCAGTGGTACTCAATGTTGTCTCTAAAATGTTGACGTAGGAGAGGTTCAGGGGTAGCATTCTGGTTAGGGCGAAAAGACTTGTCAGAGAACTGGTATTAAAGCTGCTTTACATAACATTCTGCTTGAGAAACATCAGTTTTACATAGCAACTAGTAGGCAGGGTAGACTGGCAGAACCATGGAGGGGCTTATGTGCTTCTCACTACCCCTTGTGGCCACAGCTGTAGGTTCTGTAGAGAGTGCATACACATTTCTCTGTGTCTGCCATTGTGCTAGAAAAGAACATGGTATAACACCATCTTTAAGAACCTAGCCATCTTGTTGAACAAGTGAACATGTAAATAAATGACATGGTAAGAGAATTCCTGGAGGAGAGACCTTACCAAGTACTGTGCCAGCTTCGAGGTGGGAGCTAACAATGCTTTGTGGAGTTGGGTTCAATGTCACAGATTTCATATTTGAACTGGGTCTTATAGGATGCATTACAATATTCCAAGTGGAGAAATGCAAGAGCCAGCTAAGCAAAGAAAATGGCATAAATAAAGGCCTGATAGCACTTAAAGAACTAGGATATTCAGGAAATAGCAACTCAAGGAAGGTCTAGGCAGCAGGCTGCAATGTAGGATCTAGGTTAGGGGGTAGACTACCAGGAGATTAATTAGCCCAAGGAAATGTTGCACCAGGTAGTCTGCCTGGGGAAGGCATTTAGACCCCATCATTTAGGTAATGGCAAGCCCCTGGTGATTTTTAAACAAAGAAAGTCTATGATTGAATCCTTATTTTCAGGATGTAAAAAGATTCTAAGTGTATTGCCAACTGAGACAGCCATTTCAGTTGTGTTAGTCAGAATATGCTAGATGCTGCTGCAGTAGTTTCTTTAAAAAAAAAACTTAAAAGGCTTAAAACATTTATTTATTTCTGTCTCCCACATGACATGTTCCACATGGGCCAGCAATGATTTTGCAACATATAATCCCTCAATATTCCATCTCATAGTTAGTTGCATTATTTGGGACAAGGAGAGAGTCAGTCACCCAGCCTTTCTTAGCTCTAGAAGGGCTGGGGTTTTTATGAACCAACGAAATGTTTGGTGAATGCCTGTTTGGGGAGTCTCTGCCATGTCAGTAGAAAAAGAAATGTAAAACTCTCTAGGTAAGGCAACATGAGAGCCATTGGACAGGTGAGAGTGGGGCTAGGTGTAGCACCTAGCTCATAGCGCTCAGCCAGGGCCAACGACCCATGGAAAAAATTGTCCTTCTGTACCCTGCCTGCATGCTTCTTCTTTTTCTCCAATCCCTACTCACAGATGATTGTCAGCTAAGTCCACCGAGGTAGTTGTGGATATTCAAGGAGTAGGCCAATGAGGAGTCTAGATCTAGTTGGGGCTGGGAGGACCTGGTGTGTGAAGACCCAAGGCCACAGTGAGTTATCAACCCCAGCAGTTTCTCAGGAGTGTGGATGCCATTGCATCCATTTCCCTTCTGACCTCTCTGAACTATCTGTGAGGGGAAATAAACTAGGCAACCTCTGGATAAGAGGGGGAGAGAAAGGAAAGAGAGGGGAGAGATCGCAAAAGAACAAGATACCTTATTACTGGGAAGAAAACCACATGTTAACTGTGGTTATTTGGAGGTAGTGAGATTATGGATTACCTATTCTTTTACCTCATTTTTTCTGTGCTTTCACATTTTAAAACTAAATATTATTAGTTTTCATCATTTAAAGGCAACTTGTTTTATTTAAAACACAATATGGCCCTGGCCAATGTGGCTCAGTTGGTAGAAGCGTCATCCTGTAAACCAAAAGGTAATGGGTTCAATTCCCAGTCAGGGCACAAGCCTAGGTTGTGGGTTCAGTCCTCTGTTGAGGTGCAAGAGGCAACTGATTGATGTTTCTCTCTGAGATCCATGTTTCTCTCCCGTCCCCTCTCTCTAAAATCAATGAGCATGTCCTCAGGTGAAGATTAAAATTTTTATATTCATATATATATATATTTTTAAAAATAACAATATGGAAAGTTTACTGCTTATTCTGACAATAGCTCTGTGAGGGTGACTCAGGATATCAATTTACAGTATTCAAGTAAAGAATAGAAAAGATTAGCAAAGATTGTTCTCAACTTCTCTGTGAAAGAAGTAGTAGACTAGATCAGGGATCTGGTGACAGAGTTTGGACCCCTGCCTGGGAAGAGGGTCTCCAGGGAAAGGGATGGAGCCTGGCCTTGGGCACAGGGGCTGCTGGCCTACTCACAGCAGTGAGGACAGAGGCTGAGTCGTGAGGGACAGAGCCAGGTTCTGTCCTCCCAAGCTTGCATTCTGAGGGCTGGCCAACGTCTAAGTCCTCCACACAGCTTGAGGAACTTCTCTTCTTTCTGCCCTTGGCTGAATAATTAAAATAATTAGTTTTGATTGTTAAGAATCTTACATTAGTGTGAATACTTAACAAATCCCTGGAAAGACAAAAAGGATGTGCTAATTAGCACCGTGACAGGCGTTAGCAGCACAGGGGCAATGGTGATTTGCCCCTCTGACATAAAGATAGATGCCGAAACAGACATAAAGATAGATGCTGAAGGGACAAGGAGTTTGGAGCTTATAATTGAACTAATGCAAATTATTTTCCGAATCAAGCCAGCATGGTAACTTGCAGTTATGTCACTGAACGTTCTGTCCATCTGCATCACTGGAGAGGTTAGATGCTCTTTCTGATTCCCCAGCTGTTTCTTATCAGCTGTTTCTGATGAAATGAAAACTTCAAAATATACTTTGAATGGAACCCACACCATTGCAGACAATTCTTGCTTCAAGCAACACTGGGGGAGTGACATCCTCTTATCACCTGCGAATAGCACATTGATTTCATTCCTAATAGAAAGAAAAAAAAAACATGCTAAGAGCTAGTAATTAAGCAGAAAACCTGCTCTCTTCTCTCTCTGGCCCCCTGTCCTTTGTATGTCCCACTTGAGGGACTGTGTGCCAAGCCCCAGCATCCAGCAGTGTGTTGGAAATGGACCAGTCAAATATGATAGCTGAGACCTCAGGAGACATCAGAGGCTCTGGAGACCGGCCAGAGCCAAGAGGTAGTTTAAACACCAAGGTTAGGAAACACGTCTGCAAGGAAAACTCCACTACATAAGAATGTTTGATGATAGCTGCACACATCACAACTAAATCACTAGCAGAATGTATGCTAGTAAAGGGATAGAACAGTAACATTCTGTGTAGATGGGTATGACTGACAAGCGCCCAGGCAGAGTGGTGCCCAATTCTAGTTCCATGTACTGGATGTCGCTGCACAAGTACCCCCCTTCTAAATGCCAGCTTCCCACCTGCATGAGGGGGAGCAGTGCGCTCCTCTCCTTGTATTTATCTTTGTATTATGATCATGATGAATTTCCCTATCATCATGAAGATACTTCTGGTTATGCTTTTCACATTTGCTTCAAAATATTTGGTGTTAAAGCTATAACAATCTTGGCATAATTAGCTATCACTTTAAAAGTATTCTATAGCTACAAATGCTCATAGCTAAACTGTGATATTACGTGCATAGGAAACCATTTATGTTTAATTTGCCCCTCTGACATAAAGACCAATAAATGGCCAATCATTTATGTTGTATACTGTTTTTGAATGGTCCTAAGAAAAATAATATTTTGGATAGAAGTCAAAGAATTGTCTTTAGTTTCACTTTAATTATCTTAATCTTCTGTTAATTAATTTACATATATATATTTTCTAATGGCCATTCATTTATTTACCTGTCTTCCATTTAAGTGTATATTACCAACCTATTTAAATAACCTGTAAAAACATAGTCATCGGTTAAAGAACTCCCAAGATGAAAAACAGCATAGTAACATAGACCTAAGTCAACTATGCTGATGAGAAGAATATTAGAACTTATGAATTACTTTCACTTAACTTTTAGGGAATACTAGTTCTTCCTTCAGACTAGAAATGTTTCACTTTCTTTTGTTTACTTCCACTTCTCCAAATTATCCCTTTCTTCTTATTTTCTATTTACTTTTTGGTTTTATATTATAGTCTACTGCTAACTGAATACTTGTCGTCATTCAGACATTACATGCTGTTAAATTTCTTTAAAAATATTTTTTTAAAAATTGTCTTTTCTTTCTGGTTCTCTCTTTCTTCTCTGTAATCTTAATGGCACTACTTCCTGGCATTTCATACTTTTTACAGAATAACATTCATTGCAGTTGTTTCTGAGCTTTATATTTAGCAAAATTATGCTTGAAAGCAAACTGCAAATACTGCTAACTTCCCCCCAAATGTAATGCTACCTTTAATCAGCCAATAAAGCTGCATGGGAATACAGAGATTAGGCAATTGTTTGTTCTGAACAGTCTCTGCTAGAATATTACTGCTTCTCTTCCTAGTGGACAATCACAATAACTTTCTCTTTTGGTGGGATAATACTTTTACTAACTGAATGCTGTGCCATCACTTGCAATCAACAAGGGAAAGTTCATTGATCTGAGGGGAAACCTGCATAGGATGGTACATTTCCTTCAGCATTAACACCTCCTTCACCTGTTTCAGTATAAACCTTTGGGAAGGTGAATAAAAGTAGTTCCAATGGACTTTTATCAAAATATATATTATTAGGAGAAAAAATTAAATCCTAAAAGATTCAACTGTTAAGTTGAGGATCTAAATGTTTTCTGGAAAAAAAATCAAAGAAAGTGATGGTTGAAAAGGCCTAGAGATCAACAAGGGGCCCACTCATTTTAAGGACAAGGAAATGAGGTCCAGCGGTAGGAAGGGACTTGCCCAAGCCCCACCGGGAACTCCTGGTAGAGCCAGGGTGGAACCAGGCACACTCCAGTGCGCCCACTGGAGTTTGTTGGAGATGACAAGATCAGTCTCTTAAAAGCCATTGCTGCAATTGATTGTATTAAATCCTTCTAGAGACCCGGTGATTATCCTAAAATTCACTGAAAGAAGTTGGAGGATATATTTTCCTATTGTTTTGCTTCCATAAAAGTGTACTTAAGTAAATATTAAATTCAGACTGTCAAAAATGTTTGCATAATTTTACCATGGTTTTGAGTCTTTTCAGTGTACTTACAGTCTGCTCTAGTTTGTTGCAGTAAAGGTACATTCAGTTTCTCTTTTATAAATATATTTTTAAACAAGCTGGAGTTTGCAGGTAGGGATGTTTTAACAGGAACACTGGGGAGGAAATTCCACATTTCCAAAGCATATCTTCAGTACAGAAAAAAAATGTGTTGATTTTTCTTTGGGATTTGATGTTTCTGTGTAGGTCATAGTCAGCACAATATATGGAAAACTCATAGGACTTTATTTTAGTGAATGGAATGCGTGGAACAGTTATCTAAAGGAAAAAGATATCTGGGCAAGAGCCTGAGCACCTGGCCTTCTAAGATACACAGCCTCATCTGGAATGACCCCCTTCCTGTGTGTGCAGTGAGTATGACTTTCATCGGTACAGGCTCGGGTGTCCAGAAATCTGACTGCCTGTGTTGTCCTGTAATGAACCCTAAGTCTATCTTAAGCCTCCATGCTTCCTGAAGGTAGAAAATATAGTCAGTTCCAATGAACCTATTACCACAAGGCTTTTTCAGATATTTTTGGATATTCCCTGGCCCCTTTCTCTTGTCCAGACAGATGCTGTAAGTTCCAGAGGCTTGTCTAGCATCTCAGCCAGGGCAGAGGTGGCACGTGAGAAAACACGAGACCTCTGGTTGTTCTCCATTCTACGGAGGCATCCAATGAGGGGAGCAATCCTGCCTCAGCCTTGGGAGTGGGCTTCCCTGCATACTGGCCCCTGCCAGGGTAAATTCATCCCCAGCTTCTCGAGGGCTGTAAGATATACCCCCTTATCTTGGCCGAGGGATGGTCTTCAGATTTCTACAGATCAGACCCCTGGCTTTTCTCTAAGTACATGTTCCCATTTCTCTGTTTTCCAGTCTACACTGTTCCCTCTGTTCCCATCTTATTCTACATTGTATTGTATCTTTACACTATTCCATGCTGATAACTGGATATATTATGTTAAATTATATATTTTGTTTTCAATCCATATACAATTGGGCTTTCATCTCCTAAAATAATGGATTATGGAAATGCCACCTCTTTCAAGAAGCTCTATGGTTCCTCTGAGTCAGAAATCATCTCTTTCTCCTCTAAAGTTCTTATACTTTATATCTCTCATGTTACTCACCACATATTTTGTTTTTATTTGTATCCTTTTCTAGTTTACCTTCTAGATTGTAAGGTACCTGAGAACAGCAGAGATTAAGTCTTACTTATTAAAGAATAGCCATAGACTCTAATGTATGGTAGTGCTCAAAATATGTTTTCTGAATGAATAAAATGATGATCATATTAGTCAGCTTTCACTATGATAATGCTGTATAAAAAAAATCTGTGTCTTCTAAACACATAGCTTGTCCTTGGAGATCATGGACAGCCTTGTGTAGCTCTTCTCCAGGCCGATGATCAGTTCAGTGCTGCTCCACTTGTCTTCTGTCTGGGACTCAGGCTGACAGAGACATTCCTATCTGAAATGCTCATGTCCCACATTGATAGTTATAAGAAGGTTGGCAGGGAATCTCAAAGGTTTTTCAAGAGTCCACTTGGAACTAACTGGAGTCACTACTTCCCTCGCTACTCAGCCAAGGCAAGTCACCCAGCCAAACCCAACTTTGTTGGGAAATGGTCTTTCTTCTGGGGGTGGGCAAGGGGTGAGATCATACAAGTTCAGAGGTGTGAGGGAATAGTTGCTGAAAAGTAATATAATCCACACAAGTACAGTGAAGAATATAGAATGGCAAAGAAGCAGATGCACAGGAGAGCTTGAGTGCTGTAGCAAAGGTGCCACCAAACTAAGTAACTGCCTGAAAAAGCTCTTCCACATTAATTTTCCATCTTTATAAATTTTCTGAATGGGGAGCTGTCATACATATAGCTCTAGTCTGCGTGGAAAATACGCACCAAAAAAAGTTACGTTGGTCCAGTCAAGATGGTGGCACAGGTAAACAAAGCTCTTGTCCTTGCACGACCACGTCAAAACTGCAACTAAGATATAGAACAACCATGATTCAGAATCATCAGAAATCAAGCTTAATGGAGGTGCTACAACTACAGAATTAAAGAAGAAACCACAATGAGACTGGTAGGAGGGGCAGAGACACAGAATGGGCTGTTCCCACACTCACATATGGCAGATACAAATTGGGAGGGATATCCCAGGAGTGAGGGGTCCCAGGCCCACACCAGGCCCCTTGGCCCAGGTTTCCAGTGCCAAGAAGATGTCTCCATAACTTCTAGCTGTAAAAACCATCAGGGGCTGAGACTGTGGAAGACAGATTGCTGGAATCCCAGGCAGTTCCTGTTATAGGGCCTGTGCACAGACTTACTTGGACTCACTCCCTCTGAGCTCCAGTGCTAGAGCAGCAGATGGAAAACCATCAGAGACATATGGGGAGGAACTGAATTATCCAGCATCAAGGTGAGAGCTGGGGGGAGGCTTCCCCCCAGACAGAAGTGCTGGCAGAGACTATTGTTCCCTTTCTGAGTCATCCCCCACTCAGAGCCTGCAGGTGGGTGTTGTATCTGAGACTTCATCAACCTGGTTGATACTGTCTGCTTCATCCTGATGATTCTCTGATGCCCTGCCTCACCTAAATTTCAGGCCCACCCAAGCTGTTTCCAGTGGCTTTTCCATACGAACAGCCTGTCTTGGTCCATGCTTCAGATTTTCCTAAATTCTCTCAAACAAGCAGCATCTTGCTTCAGCATACCCCATACTTCTTGCTAAATTGACCCAGGTCTGGCATTAGCAGCAGCTGGCCTTTGTTCACAGCCTGGCCTCTCCAGAGCATCCCCAAGCTCAGCACAAGTAGTAGCCACCTGCAGATCACGTTGTAGCTGGAACACAGGTGTTGGCTGACTTTGGACATGCCAGTAGCAATCAAGACTCAACTATAAGAGGAGAGTATACACAGCCCACACAGTGGGTGCACCTTCAGTACTGAGCTTGGGTAATAGGAGAAGCTGTGCCACAGGACCCTACAGGATACCTACAGCATTAAGCCACTCTGTCAAGCCTGGGAGACGTACTAACTCGATCCAATACATAAAAGCAAACACCGGAAGGCTGCGAAAATGAGGAAACAAAGAAGCATGGTCAAAATGAAAGAATAGAATAAAACCCCAGGAAAAGAACTAAATGAAATGGAATAAGGCAATCTATCAGATGAAGAGTTTAAAACACTAATTATAAGGATGCTCAAGGAGTTTCGTGAGGACCTCAATAGCACCAGCTACACTGGAGGATCCCTGAACAACCAGCCAACTCATCTGTGGCTTGACTGGCAGCCCCAGGAACAAGGTCTGCTCTCACTTAGGTGGAGTCCTTCCTTAATATGAACTCAATGTCACCAGAGCCTTTCAGCCTAAAATATAAGCATCACTGCTTGTTGTCCTGTGGGTCACATTGCCATGAGAATTTGTTTTCTATCATGTTAAGAAATTATTTAACTCTTCACATTTAGTCCCAGATAATCTAATTAGGGAAGGTACAGTGCACATTGCACAGACTTTACCGGTAAATCAAATGTCTCCTTTGGAATGGTTCAGAGGTACCTGAGACAGCTTCATTATTTCCAGTTAATGTTCTGTGACCCTACCTGCATATTCTCAGCCCTCAGGTCTAAACCCTAAAGATATGAAATGATCTAAATGAATATGCTACATCCATAAACTTCCAAGTATGAAGATGTTTTTGTAAACCTGAGATCTCTTGAGAGCTCTTTGTATCCAAAATGCAAACAGACTTTGGTATGTGCAGAGCTTGCTTTGAGTCTCAGGCAGTTTTTCAATTAGTGAATTGTAAGCTTACATGGAACTACTACAGGTCATATGATCCTAAATTCATTAATGAAACTGACTGGAAGCACAGAGAATTGAGGTCTTTATAGAGCTCTCAGAACTGCTGGATCTCCTGTGGTTAGATTTATGGATATGAGTTTCACCACCCCTGCTTCCTGTCTTTTTAAGTACATTAGAACATTTAAAAATGTGATGTTGTATGCAAATAGCCAGACTTCATGGGATGATGACAACACTTACTGTCTTAGGCAGGATTTCCAGGAACAGGTCCTGAGATAGAGATTGGCTTCCATCTGGTTTATGGGGAGTGCTCTCACAAATCACTTCTCTAAGAGAGTGAGGGATGCAGGCTCATACTGTATTCTCAGCATCAGGATGCTGAAGCTTAATCCCAGTTATAGGACAAGGGCTCAGGAGGTGAGGTGGGGGCAGTATCTAATGGGGACAGTTTGAATATACAGTAGGAAAACCTCTGTGGAGTTAGAAAATGCTGCTGCTGTCATTCTGTGTTGGGTATTAATATTATTTTAGAGAAAAATAGACTAATATTCAGGAAAAATTCCCAAAGTCATCAAATTATGTAAGTAAATATGACTTTGTTCATTTTTCTTTCTTACTTGTTTTTTAAAAATTATGAAATATTCAAACATACATAAAACTATGGAGAATAATGTAACACCCAAGTGCTCAAACCACTCAACTTGAAGTCTTAGCATTTTGTTGTATTTGCTTAGGATACTTTACTTAAAAAAACTTAAACAGTTAAAAAAACTTTTAACTATTACATTATTTTACATTATTACTCTGTCTCCATTTCTCTCCCTTCTTTTACAGAAAGAATTCATACCATAAATGTGTTTTTTATCATTCTCATGACTTTTTTGGTATGACCTATGAATGTATCCATAAATAGTATATAGTATTATGTTGCATGTTTTAAGCTTTGTGAAAATGAATTATGATAGGACAGAACTGAAGGCAAACATCCTTCCCCATAGTCCTCCATCCCTATGTGGGCACATGTCCTGGTTTAGGGTTCATAAAATGTGAATACCACACTCCTAGGTCACGGCTGCAGAGGACTGCTCAAACCTCAAGGTCTCTCAGGACCACACCATATGCACTTTTCTTCCTGATTTATTTCTATACAAGTAGAAATGCAAATTATGGTTCAACAACTGGAATTCAGTAAGGTAAATCTAGGCATTCCAGCAGTTATGAAAGATGGTATCTTCTTTGAGAAGATGCCAGAAGCCCCTTACTGCATAGAGGTGTCATATATAATTTGAAGACACCTGATGCTGAAACTGCATAGTAAGTAGGAGGTCTAAAAGGTTTACTCAACCCAAATGAGTCAAGTTTTCTCAAAAGCCAACTACAACCTGACCTTTCCTTAGATCTTTCAGAGAGATGCTTTATTTTTCTTCATTACCACCAAGGCACCATAAAGCATGCCGCATGCTTTATGCAAAAAGCATAATCCTGAGAATTAAATAAAGATAAAATGTTACTTTTTTCTTTTGAAAAGTTTAAAAATCATTACAAAGTATGAAGATTAAGTTAATAGATATATTGTACCCATCAGTTTGCTAGTTAGTGTGAACAACAGAGTCCCCAGAAAGGAAAAAAGACTCTGATTTGTGGCATTTGCTGTTCTCTGTGGTGTAAGTGCTTTCACCATTGATTTCAAGTTATCATGGTGACATCATCGGATGGGACGTTGGGAAGAGATGTGCACAACCCACTCTCCCCAGGTGATGCAGCTCCAGCACACCACTGATGGCACCCAGTGGCCATAATTAACAAATATTAATGAAACTTTTCACAAAAGAAATAAAACATTATGAATAATATTGAAGTCCTCCTTGTTTCTCTCCACAGATCTTTCTCTTTACCTTCCTTCCCCAGAGACAACTATTATCAAGAATCTGGTAGGTATTCTTCGAGACTACATTTTTATACTTTTCCTACACATATATGTAATAAAAAATATATAGTTATATTTTGTATACTTTGAATTTTACCTTATGCTATCATATTCTTCACTTTCTTGTTCTCTTCAAAATTATGTTTTTGAAATTTATTCATATTGATATATATAGGTTCAGTTCATCCATTTTGTGCTCAGTTATATGAAAATATCAATTTATTTATCCATCCTCTTGTTAATGGTCTTTCAGCATGTTTCCAATTTTTGCTAATACAAGTGATGTTATAACTACCCTGTAGGTGTTTCTCAGTATGTAAAGTTACCATACCTAGAAGTGAAATGAATGGGCTATAGAGGTTGCTTATTTTCTACTGTTGTTATTTTGAGAATTTTTTCTCCAGTGGTTATGCCAATTTATGCTTCTGGCAGAAGTATATGAGAGTTCCTCATTTCCCAAATTCTTGGTATCAGATTTTTAAAATGCCTCCAATCTTAAGGTATGAAGTGGTATCTAGTTTTAACTTGCATTTCTCAAACTTCCTAGTTAGGTTGTGTTAGTTAGGTTTGCTGCTACAACAAATAGACCTCCAGATAGGGTACTTTAAATGGAAGACATTTCTCTCTTGTATAACAGACTATATTGGATAGTCTAGACTGGTAAGGTGGCTCTGCTTCACACGGTGTTTCAGGAATCCTTCCATTTGTTAAATTGCCATCTCTTAGGTCATTGGCCTTCTCATCATGGTTGCAGTCTTGGATTTTTGGTACATACCAACTTTTGAAAAAAGATTAGGAAATTTCTGACAAAATAGTCTTTTTATAGGTAATAAGGCATAAGTTACACACACATGTTCCACTCACATTGCATTCGTAAAACTTGGTCTTATGGATACATAAGCTTATCCTTAGGAGGAGGCTGGGAAATACAGTCTTTGGCTGGACAACCGTGTGTCCAGGAGGAAGGGAAGGGAAGCAGGAGACTAGCATTCCTTCTTATGCAGGTATTTGTGGGCCTTCTGGGCTTCCTTTTCTATGACTCAGCTGGTAATATGTTTTTTCCCCTTTTATTTTGTTTGTTTTTTGTTATCAAGTTATAAGAATTCTTTATATGTTCTAGTTTGCCTATCTAATTTTTACAATAAATTAGACCACTTAAAATGTACCACTGTACATGCATCATTGAAAACATTTTAGTTTTTATTTAAAGGAGTTTGTTTTTTAAACAAGTCTGTATTCTTTTTATAACTTAAGATTCCTTTTATAAAATGAATAATTAACACCAAACCTGGTTTTCTCTTCACTGGAAATATATGATCTTACTTACTCAGTTTAATTAAAATAAGATAGACCTATATGCTCTATTGACTGCTTAAAAATTATAGTTTTATGGAAATTCTCTAGGCCAATATAAGTTACCCAGAGTTAAAACTTAGAAGAATGGGCTTTCTTAGATTCAATGGAAACTACTGAACCTACAAGGGAATCCAAAAACACATAGGATATTGCGGTAGGTTTTTAATTTTATTTTATTATTTTTTCCCACTTTTTTTTTATTGTTGTTCAAGTATAGTTGTCTCCATTTTCTCCCCTCCACTCCCCCCTGCTCCACCTCTCTCCACTTCCCACCCTTTTAACCACTTTGAGTTTCCATTTTCTCGACTGTAAGGATATTATTTGCTCTGCCTACTATATGAAATTGTAATAAAGATCAAGCAAGATGATGTAGAGAAAATAGTCTATAGAATTCAAAGTTCATGTAATTATTAGGAATCAGAATCACAAATAGGATTTCAGTTGCATACGTTAGATTTCATTTGAAATCTCCTAAATCTGGTTATCAGTTCCACTGACACACTCTATGCCATCTACCCAGATACTCCATATTCCACATTGGCACCTGACTTCTGACAGTCACTGCCACACACTATGTAGGCGTGGGTGGAGTGAAAGCTGTGTGCGCAACCACAGCTGTGTGAGATCAGACTGTACTGTGAGTGGCTTTTATTCAGAGCTGCTTCTTTCCTTATGACAGCCTGGGAGATGCTTTTCAGCCTGTTTTCAAGCAGTTTTCAGCTGAGCTTCATCACCTCAAGTTGTGCCTTGGAGTTTCTTTCCATCACTGAGTCAGGCCAGCTTAACTTGTCATTCATCCCTGCCTTCTCTACAGGCAATTCTCACTGTACTGGAATTCTGCATCTGGCTTGTCCCACCCTTGAAAACCCATTGGAGTTAGGAGGGCAGCAGAGAATGGCGTCTCCCTGCCTCAGCCCATTAGCCCCTCTCCCCAGTATCTCTGTTGCAGCACCACCCAGCATGGCAGTCCTCAGGCTTGGCCACGGGAAGAGAGGACTGCTGGGGGCAGAGACTGGGAGAAACAAGAATGCCCTGGAATACGATCTGTGCTTTGTTAGTGATAAACAAACTTGAAAAAATTAGAAAGGAGAATTTCAGCAATGTGTTGTAGAAGTAAGTATATAGTAGAACTTTCATTAGTTTATTGCTATAATTGAATTTCATTTTGAAAATGAAAACAGCAGTGTTCTTGTGACAAACACAGGACCGTTGTTTTATGCTGTGTGGACCAAAACTGCAGATGTTAGGTATGCCCGATGAGGTGAGAAAGAGGTGTGAGCTGAGGTGATGTGCACTGGCCAAGATGGGGGGGTTAGCAGAGTGAGGGTCTCTATCCTCCCTTTTACCCAGGATGGGGCTAACATTCCTTCACTTAATTAAGTTTTATTGAGCACCTCCTATATACCACAAGATACCCTAGGTACTGGGATATAGCAGAGGCTGAAGCTGGTGAGGTCCTGCTCTCATGGTGCTTCAATTGGTAGGATACAGAGGAGATTACGGGGCAAGAGATCAACGAAGAGATACATGATAATTAAAATAAATACAAAATGTCAGTTAGTGGTAAATTATATGGAAATATTTCAAAAACAGTTATGTGAAAGAGATTGAGGACATCAGAGAAGGTCTTTCTGAAAAAGTGCCATATAAGTTGAGAAATAAATGGTAAGAAGGAGCAAATCATATACAGTTAGGTGGGAAAAACATAGGACAGAGGGCTCAGCTAGTGCAAAGGACCAAAAGTAGGACCAGGATTAACAGGTCCAAGGGACAAGACAGAAGGACCAGTGGGGTGGCAAGCGTGGATGACAGGGAGGCTCATGGGCAGAGGTAGGCTGGGGCCAGATCACGCAAGGCTCTGCCAGGCAGGGCCGATTCACAAGTCCAGGGTTTAGTCCAGAATGGAGTCCACCTCGGGGAGCTTCTGGGGCAATGAGGAAGCCATAGTTCTCAGAGTCAGGCAACATCCAGGTCCAGGGAGTGTCTCTGGGTTGGCTCGAAGACCAGTTTTTTTTTTGCAGTAAAAGGCAGACACTGGGAGATAGGGGCCTTTACAGAAATGGTATCCCACTGGGAGGAGTAGACTAGCAGGTATTGCATCTACTGGTGATGCTGGTGATGATCTAACCTGATGAAAGTGAACCCCCAGAATGAGGTAGGACAGACAGACAGACTCTCTAGGTGAACATGGAGTGGGTATATGGAGGCCCTCAACTCTGGTGAACATCACGTAAGTATTTGTTCAGCCCCTCACATCCCATACCACAGACCTGGGGCATGAAACAAGCTCCTGAACCCACGTGCTGGTGTATGGGAGCTCTAAATGTGCTGCAGGACCTGACCTCCATGCTCACCTGGGCTGAGCCTGCAGTGGATAGGTCATTCCAGAGGGAGGCGGCAATATATACACCATGCTGGAGCAGACTGAGGGTGACAACCCAGAGGGACAGAACTTGCTTTTGAAGATTATGATCAAATTTAGCATCCTGTCTCTTTGAGTCTGGGCACCACTGAAGCCAAACCTTTCACGTTCTTTATTGTTGTGAGTTAACCAACCACCTGGTAAAGGAACAAGGTGAGAGTCCGTTGTGAGTGAGACTTAACTGTGCATTCTGCAGGTAGATGAGCCTTGGAGCAGGCCAGGCACAAGCTGAGGCTTCAAGTGCCAGTAACATCTCAGGACAGCAGGGAGGGTCCTGCCTCAAAGAGGGCACCATGTCTAACTACAAGGCCCTTAATTTTTGTGGCCAGGAAAATCTCGACCACCCCAAAGCCCATACTTTTCCTACTAGATCATCTTGTCTCCTGAGTAAATGTGTCCCTATACTTTTTATTTGTTGTAGTAAAATTAGTCTATAATTATGAGGAATTGAAATAAGGCCCATTTTACAGGGAGAGATACTATATAATATTAAGTTAAAATGCGTGTGTCTGCCTGCTAGGTGGAAACTATAAATAGACAATCTACCTGACTATATATATACCATTTGGAGATTTCTATGGAAGTTAACAACAAAACTAGTACTATTTTCACAAGAAGTACTTGTTTCCCGGTACCTGGGTTCCAGGCACGTGCTGAGCACCTGCTGCATGATCTCACATCCCCTCAATTATGCCATCATTTCTAAGTCAAAGTAATATACTTAAGAAATCACAGGGTTTGGAGGGTCATCTGGTTGGACTTGCAGCAGCTTTTCTGTTAATGTAATCTTTACCTCATGGGATTTGGGTAATCACTTATTTGTACTTCCCTTTTTTATCTTAGGAGGATGAAGACAGTAACAAATTAAACTAAGTGCTTGGTTCATAAACATTAGAGATGGAAGGGAGCTTGAGAGGCCCGAGCTAGCCTTCTGCCTTCAGTCAGTTATGCATAGAAGAGCAAGAGATAGTAAATCACCTTCTCAAGGCCGTCTAGCTAGAAAGTGGGAGAACCAATGCCACAGTCCAGGTCTCCTATTAAGATCCTGTCTCCTGTTAAGATCTCCTTCCCCACCCACACTGTGCTTCCGTGCGAAATATAGCTTCCGTGAGTGTTGAGATATAGCACATCTGTCCCACTGTTTCTCCCTGGCAAGTTGTGCTTTCAAAGCACAGAATGAAGAGCTGTGGGTAGAATAAAAATATGGTTCCTGCAGGTGGTATTTTGTGCTCCTAACTCACCAGTTTGGAAGAATTCAGGAAAAGAAGGTAAAAACTGAAAAACGTGGCTCAGAATAAGCACCCCACCAAGAAAGAGAATCAAAGCCTTCTTATCCAGTCCCATTTGTAATAACTACCAGACAATGAAACAAATACACCTCCCTCCTGCTTCACTTCTCCTACTCAAGCATGCCTGCTCCATCCCTCCCATCTGCTAACATCCCAAACCTCAGGACAGCTGGAGGATGCAGTGCAGGATTAAAGAGGGAAGATGCTGAAGGACCTTTCTGCCAGTTTCAAGTGGTTTTCATAATGCAGAATATGTGTGTGTGTGTGTGTGTGTGTGTGTGTGTGTGTGTGTATGAGAGAGCAATCTTCCTGGTGACTCTCCCTGAGAGCCAGTTTCTCTAACCAACTAATGAGGTTTCCTAAACGACAGAGTAATAGCCTCTCCTGCTAGTTAGAGAGTTCATCCCCCCAAAATCTCTGGTGAGACAGGGAGATCTGAACAAACATAGACAAGACATTAATGTGTATGCTGACACCCCAAGAAAAATGAGGAGAAAAAAGAGTATTTGGGGAGAAGCAGCAGGATCTCTTGAAAGGAAGGAGAAAGTAAAGGAATGATTTAAAAGATCATGAATTGGCAGCAAGGAATTTATCTTGTAACATTCATTACCATGTCAACCAGAGCATGCAAAGAAGGGACTCTGGAAGCAAGAAGGAAAACATGGAGCTTTAGTGGAAGATGAGGAACGAACTGAAACATGAAGTCTGCTTACCCAGCTGTGCAACTAGCATCTCCCTACTAAGGAGAAATTGAGGTTCAAACTGCACTTTCCCTGGAATGAATTTATTTACACTTATATAAGTTATGTAGCTATATTGAGCACATAGATTTCACTGAAATATTTAGTCACAACATTATTTGTGCCATGCCTATTGAATTAAACTTAAATTACTCTTTTGCATTTAAAGTGCCATTAGGGAGCTGGGTAGTGGAAGTGGGGTAAGGGAGAAGGGAGGAAATGACAGCGAACCTCATGATAAGCTGCATTCTGCCGTGACTGGTGTAGCTTGGTGGTTTAGGAGCTGTCCTGCAGACCAGAAGGTTGGTGGTTCATTTCTCAGTCAGGGCATATACCTGGGTTGCAGGCCCTGTCCCCAGTTGGGGGAGTGTGAGAGGCAACCAACTGATGTTTCTCATGGCACATCCAAATTTCTCTCCCTCTTTGTCTCCCTCTCTTACCCTCTCACTAAAAAATAAACTATTTTTTTTTAAAAAGCTTCATTCTGCACAGCAAAAACCATCCTAGATTGGGGCTCCCTGTAGCTATACCTACTTGCTGGAGAGAAGGGTGTGATGGAGTTAACACCCCCACGTGGAAGTTCTGTCGGCATATTGGAGGGTTACTGGTGGACTGAGTCAGTGAGCGAGTCAAATCCCTGCTCCACCCAGGAGGGAGACAACAATAGAGCCTTTCAGGGCACAGGTGTGAGTCATGCCCCAGCACCAGCCCAGGCAGCACAGTACCATGACGTCACCTCTGCTGGCCCACAGCACGGCTGTGGGAGCAGTGATTGAATCTGAATCAAATTCAATTCTGTTAAGTTAACCTTTGCAAGGTCAACATCTGCTACTTGATTTTTGGCCAGCCAGCAGTCTTGAAAATGAGTGTAGATGGCTTGGTTAATGAGGCTTCTGTAACAGAGAACTGGGTCCCAAGGGAACTTTGTGCGGCATGTGTTTGTGGATGAAGGGTGTCCACCTTGTTGGGTTTCTCAGGGTTGTCAGTTATATGTCAAAAATTATAACAGAAAATACCCTTTTAAAAAGGATCCCACAAGTAATTTTCATTAAATACACATACGAACAACTTGGTGTACATGTACACATATATACTTACATATACATACATGTTCTTACATATATGTTATAGGTACTTAATGCTATGCACCTGTATCTGTATCTATGTATATAGGTATATGTGTGTATATATACACAAAGTTGTTCTGTGTAGCCCTTTTTGTTGTAACAATAAATATCTAATACTCAATGCCCAACAGTAAGATATTTTTAATTAGATTATGGCTTATCTATCCAGTGGGATGTTACAGAGCTGTGGATAAGAAAAAAGTATATCGATAGTATTGGCACACGTGCTATTATTACATTCTATTATTTTTAAAATGATGAAGATATGTTAAGGGAAAGAAAACTGCATTAGAAAAAACTATGCAGCAGAGTTCTATTTACATAGAAAAAAAGGATAGACATAAGTGTAAATATATGTTAAGGCTTGGGCAGTCTATGAAAAAATGGGGCAATAGCTATTAATTGACTCAGGCTGTAGAGAGGGCTGAAAAAGGTAGAGAGGTGGGAGGGAAAACTTGTTAACATGAAGTTTCTTTTTCTTAGTGTGTCTTTTAAAATATGCCAAACATTTATTTATTTTTAAAGATTTTATTGATTTATTTTTAGAGAGAGGAGAAAGGAGGGAGACAGAGAGGGAGAGAAACACCGACATGTGAGAGAAAGATTGATTGGCTGCCTCCCTGCATGTGCCTGAAACCCATGCATGTGCCCCACCTGGGAATCAAACCTGCAACACTTTGCCTCATGCAGGACAACACCCAATGAACTGAGCAACACCAGCCAGGGCTAAACATTTAAATAAAGAAAGTCACACTAAATGCATCAAATATTCAGAAGCCACACTATTGTTACTAAGTCACTGGCTGAAAATGTACTTTATAAATGATTCCAAGTTACCATAAGGGAAGATTCAAGTGCCCCCTAAGCAATTTCATTGTTAATGATTTTATAATGCCATGTCTTCTCTTTAGCACCATTTTCAAGGAATCAGGGCATTGTCTTTCTAGATATTCCTTCTCAATAATTCAGACAATCATTGATCTAATAATAAAAGGAAGCTATTAGAGACCCTGTGTGCCAGATATTACTCATGCTTGATAAATTGCATGCCCAAGGGAATACAAAAAAAAGCACATCAACAAAAATAGAATTTAATTCACAATGATTAAAACAATATGTGCTAAACAGCTCTTTTTTGTTGGAGAGAAAACATAGTAACATCTATCAAGAAATCTAACAAATGAATATAGAAGATTATGGCCCTCATGGATTTCAAGTATTCAATGAATTCTTAAAAATTATTTATTTTGTATCAGACATTATGCTGAGGCTGAATAGCAGGACAGTGTAGTGACAGGAACAGATGAGTTAAAATGAGTTAAAATTACTATTTTAACTCATCTGCAATAAGTGGTAAAATAGGCCAAGAACAAAGTATATTTAAGCAAGTTCAAAGAGCTGGTAAACCTGAAGGAAGGAGGTATTGAGGGAAAGACTGGAATGCAGCTATTCCTGGGTATGAAGGATACTTTTCTCAGACTGCCTCTCAAGTAGCCTACTCACCAAGTTCACCTGGCTATCTAGTAAGCATCTCAAACTAAATACACCCTAAATTGAGCTTCTTATTCACACACACAGCCTTCATCAGCTCCTTTGTGGTCTTCTTAGTCCATGGCAACCTCATCATTCAGTTGCTCAAGCCAAATGCCTAGGACTCACTATTGATCCTTTCTATACCCCATATCTGGTGTGTCTGCAAATCTTTTGGGCCCCACTGAAGGGACCCAGAACCTGATCATGTCTCCACAGCTCTATTGCTTCCACCCTGGTACGAGCCACCATCATCTCTCATAGGGTTGTCCCACTTCCACCTATTCTCAGCATAGCAGACAGAGTGATCTCTTTATATGGTAAGATAGATCATGTACTTCTCCAGCTCAAAACCTCCAGTGACCCCCATTTCACTTAAAAGCTCAAGTCCTCACTGTGGCCAACCAAGGCCCTCAATGACCTGGCACTTCTCCCCTCATCCTGCTGACCTTCCCTATTCTCCCGCTTCTGGCCCACTCTTCTTCACTCAGAGGATCTTAGCTCTTCCTCCAGGCTTCAGTAGATACGCTTGCTCTGCCCTGCAGTTTTTATTCAATGACCTTTCTTAGCAAGTTTTCCTAACCCCCGCATAAAATTGCAGTCTCTCCTCTTAGACTCTATCCCCTTCTTTTAAATTTTTTCATGCCACATTTAACTATCAAACACACTCTATATTTACCTACAACCCACCCCAAAATATGAGCACCAGAGGGTAGAGATTTTTGTCTGTTTTATTCCTGCTGTATCCTTAGAACCTAGAATAATACTCAGAATATTATAGACATTCAAAAATATTTGTGAAATTCATTCATGAATGACAGGTATAAAGTGATCAAAGTGGACATTAAAGGGGTGCACAAAAGTCCAGTTCTTGAAGGTGCCATGGGAAGATCAAGAACTCCGAACCTCAGCAGAAAATAGAAGACCACTGGAACAAGAGAGGTGGTGATACCATTTGGGTCACCCAAAAGTAACTCTGAGGTTCTAGTGTGGGGGTTTGGACATGTATTTAAATGCCATTAAATAAAATTAGAATGACCCACAAGGAAGTTTATAAAACTCAATAGCAGTGTCTTCCCAGAGGACATGTAAACTGGATGGCTCTGGACTTCACAAACAATCTCATGTTATGAGTCCATTTTTACATTGTGTGCAAATGATTTCCTGTAGCAGATGGTGAACCTACTAAGTTATGGTCTGCCTTTCTGTTCTTTAAATTCATATTCTCTAATATGAATTTGAATATAAGGCTGGAAACATGGGGATATTTAAAATAAGCAATTCATCGACCTGGCTGGTGTAGCTCAGTGGATTGAGTGCAGGCTGTGAACCAAAGCGTCGCCAGTTCGATTCCCAGTCAGGGCACATGCCTAGGTTGCAGACCAGGTCCCCAGTGGGGGCCACATAAGAGGCAACCACACACTGATGTTTCTCTCTCTCTTTCTCCCTCCCTTCCCCTCTCTCTAAAAATAAATAAATAAAATCCAAAAAAAATAAAATAAAATAAGCAACTCATGCTGAACTTGTAAACATTTGAAATGTACTAGATAATACTGCAAAATTTTATGATAGAGTGCTTCAAGTTCACAGATGAATTTAATGACCATAAAGGCAATTCATATTTTGCTAAATAGAAGAGAAATAAATAAGAGATAAGTGGATGCTGACAAAAATACTTGCTAACATTGTATAACATGTTAGAATAGGCATCAGAAATATTTAGGCTGGGTTTTTTTTTAATAAAGGCACCTTAGGGTATGCTTTGAACACAGATATACTTTATTTGCATATTAAATATGTGAGCATATTCTTAGCTTCTGCAAAGAAACATGCTTTCCACTGTTTTTCTCTGAGCTACATGTGATCCTCTCAATCTAGCTTTTATGATCTAATTTTGGATAAAGATATGAATCTAAGAAGTGCTTCACATTCCTCTTCACTCTATTACAAGCATTCTGGTGCAATCGAAACAAGAAGCAGGCCCAGGGGTCAGTCTCAGCTGTCACCTGGTCTCCATGGCAGGTAGGTAGTCCCTCTAGTTGTGTTCCCAGGAATGTCAGTCTAGGGCAGACAAGAGGAGACAGATATCCAGGTTTTCATATGAAATCTCCCTTCTAAAAGGGTTAGCAAGCAAGTAGAAAAATGTTAAAGCATTGTGTGGGCCAATAGTATACACAAAAACTAAGCCTCTGCTAGCTCAAATAGAAGTTTGAACTCTGCTCTAGAGCCTACAAAACTCTTCAGGTACATTCTCTCTCTTGACTTCATAATAACCCCGTGAGAGAGGAATGTTATCCTTTTCCTGTTCTGATACGGTAGGGACCTGAGAGAGGATGAGAGGCACGCCCAAATCACATTAATCCAAGCCCTCACTAGGCTAAAACCTCTTCATCCAAATCTTATGCCCTTTCCTCTGTTCCACATTGTTTCTAAAACAGAAGATTGAGACAAACTTTTAGATTCTGGTTACTTTCCTTTTTCTTCAAATTACATAAATTATTTGAGATCAAAGTAAATATACAAAAATTAATTATATATATGTAATTTCATTGAACTCACCTTATAGATGAGGAGGAAAAATAGAGTAATTATGAAAAATGCAGCAAAGTTTACTCTTCATCAAAATTACATAACTTAAGTCTGACTTTAGCTGGGTCATGTGTGATTGTTTCTTCTTTGAACATGTTGATACTATACCTCAAAAAATAAGCACAAGAAAAATAAGATCTATAAATACCTATAACCTGTCAAGAATGCTACTGAGAATTTGTATTATATTGCATTTATACAGCATTTAGGACTTTATAGTTATATGTTAATTATGCCTTCATAAAATAAGTCTTTGTAAATGATTCCTATATATGTGATCCTATTTGATTCTCATAACAACTTATGGGAGATGAGGAAATTGTAGCTCAGAGACATGAAAAGATCTGTTTGCTCAAAGTCATACTGTTCATGAGTAGAGACCAAGACATTAGTATCAAGGATCAGATTTTCACACAAACTCGGCCACTACATAGCTCTGTGATATAAGCAAGACACATTTCTCTGGGCATTAGTCCCCTTTTTAAATGAAATAATGTGTTTTAACTATACTATTTCTAAGTTCCTTCTAGCTCAGACATTGCAGGGTTCAATGACCAGTCCCCAGGCCTCTGACTCCTAATCCAGCACTCTTTCCACCGCTCCACCCTGCCTTCCATGCTCTAATCAGACAGACTCTTACTCTGTTAAGAGAACTGGGATATCTCTGACCAAACAGAGGCACTGCTTTAAACATGAATGGCTATTGGGTCAGGATGGTCAGACAGCAGCTTCTCCAGCTGCTGCCATAGGTCAGAAGAGATCTAAGTAACTATGATCCAACAGAATAAGGCAGCAACTAAAAACACTGGGTTAAAAGCAACCAAAACCAGACAGACACTGGAAACCAAGAGTTCCAAGCTAAGGATGGAGGCCTTTGGAATCGCCAGCCACGAGCTGCCTTCAGATCAAGAAAGAGGGTCATGCTAAGAAAGGAGACCACCATGTATTATCAGGCAAGTGAAGAAAATGGCCAGGTGGATGCCAGGTGGTGAGCTGACCCATGGTGCTAGCAGTTAGAAGGCCAGGGTGAGTCAGATGGTGGATGAGGACAAGGTTGGTTTCCTCTCAGGCCTTTTGTTATTTTTGTTTTATTTTTTTAGTATGTAGGGTATAAACTAAAGTGATCATGGCAAACTTGGGTGCTGAAACTTTCCAGAAGAAGGTATGGGTCAAGGATCAGTGAAATTACGGAATGGGAGGGAGTGGAACTGCTGAGTTCATACAATTGTTCTTGCGACTTGTATCCAGGCAGAGCACATCACATCTGCAGTTGCAGCCTTCATACAGAGGAGGACGCTCAGGCATCTGCTCTCTACTCGGACCCAAAATTGGTGAGACTTTGGCACATTGATGACTAGTGAGATAAGCCTAGCTGCTCCATGACAAGGTCAGTCTTCCATAAAAGCTTATTCACCTAAAGTGAACAAGTGTGGAGAAAGGAACTGAGAATTCATTACCTTGGGTTTATGAAAAATGATGAAAAGATGTGACTAAAAACTAATGAAGAAGGCTGCTCTGCTGGGGATGGGTATAAAACCCAAATCTGTTGGGTACCATTGGGGGCGCTGTGGTGCACTACCCAGATTACCGCCCCACCAGCCCTGCCCACCTGCCCTTTTGGAATGAAAAACTCACTCAGTTGCTGGAAGTGCTTGCAGGCTGGCAGCTCTCACCTGAGTCCCTCTCCTGGATTGCCAGGCATTGGAGGGAACAGCTTTGTCCAAGTTCACACCCCCTGCCCAGGAGCAGCCCACATCCAGTGACCATTGACGTGGTACTGTGAAGGTCCGGGCCCCTTGCTCCAGTGTGGATGACACTGGCTCCAGAGTCCCCGCAGGATCAGTGAGACTTCAGCTGTGACTGCGTGGTGCTCCCTTGGCCTGGTCCTGCTGCTCCTGTTTCCCTGTGGTGGTGATTCCTACCGCCTCCCATTCCACTCCCTCCCATTCCATAATTCCACTGATCCTTGACCCATACCTTCTTCTGGAAAGTTTCAGCTCCCAAGTTTGCCATGATCACTTTAGTTTATACCCTACATACTACCCCAGAGGGTAATCCCAGGAAATCTCCTGCATGTGAATCTCAAGTGTTGGCTTCCAGCGTAACTGACCTGCAGCAGACACACTCCGAAATGTGGAAAACAAATATTTAAAACAGTCACAACTCCTGAGCTGGGCTTTATCAAATAACAAAATTTATCAAATTTTAATAAATTTTTCACATCATAAATAATAAAATTTATCAAACAACAAAAGAATACAACAAAAACCAATAGTAATGATATGGCTACATTAAATGAGCCCTTATTACATGTTGGTTATAGTTTTATGAGATTTTATTATCATAAAATCTTCACAATATTGTTAAATAGACTATTAGTATCCCCATTTTACCAATGAGAAAACTGAATTTTTAAGAAATTGAAGTAATATTCTCAAGGTCACAAAATTAATTGGATATGGAACTTGAATTGCAATCTGGTCACAAAGCCTGCACACAACCTCTATTCTAGTATCCACACTGGAAGCACTTTTGCCCTCGGGTGGAATTATGAATCCAAAAGATTATTATGCAGTGATCACCTCAATACTCTAAAAATCACATTGTACTGGGAAAGACAGGAAAGATAGAAGAGAAAGGGAGTTTAGTCCTATGTTTTTTTCTAACTAAAATCAAAGATAAACATTTCCTTAAGGTCTTAGGAAAATCCATTCTTTGTTGGTAATGGTTATGAGTTGAATTGTGTCCTCTGAAAAAGATGTGTTGAAGTCCTGGCCCCCAGGATATGACCTTATAGGAGTAGGGTCGTTGCAAATCCAATTAATTAAGACAAAGTCACACTGCAGTGGGATGGGCCCTTAATCCAATATAATTAGTGTCCTCAAAAGAAGTCGACTTGAAGACAGGAAGAGAGAACACCACGTGATGACAGAGGCAAGGACGGAGAGGTGCAGCTACAAGCTAAGGAATGCTGAGAACCAACGGTCACCTCCAGAAGCTTGGAAGAGGTAGAGAAGGATTCCAGCTAGAGTCTCGAAGGGAACATGATCCTGCTGAATTTTGATCTCGAACATCTAACCTCCAGAACGATGAAACAATGAATTTCTATTGTTTTAAGACCCAGAGTTTGTGGTATTTAATTACAAAAGCCAAAAGAAACAAATACAATAATCACAGAAATATGGATTAAAACCACAAAGATGTAGCAGTTACTATGCATATGTCCACCAAACTTTTTAATTGGGAAAGTTCATGTCTGATAATCCCCTCACAAGCAGTAGTGTGCCAGTGAATGTTTAGCACCAAACTCTGAAGAAAGGATGTTTGTAGGTATGTATGTGTAAATGTGTTATTTTAAACTTTATTGATATATAAAAGACACATAGCACAAAATTTAGAAATAATAAAATATGCCATATTTTTTTTTATTATCAATATAACCAAAAATCAGTTTTCTGCTTTCTGCTGAATTTTGCTAAATTCCTGAATCCATACCCAACCCAGAATTACAACTCACAAATGAGTGTAGTTCTGACATAAATGTTAGTTGATATGTAATTTATGTTGATGAGTAAGGCAAAGTAAAATGATAAATACATATGTAATAACTGCACTTGTCACTCATGTGAGTTGATTCTTTGCTGCATTAGATAGTAGTTTTGAATACTGGAGAAGTATTTCCTCAATATTTTGTGCTACTCATAGTATAACAATTACAGAAATAATGCACATTAAGTTTAGTCCACATTGTTAATGTTTTCACCATCTGTTTTCTTAAGTCTAGGCAATCAACAAAACAATAAATCAAGCACTGGTTATTATTGTTTGCCAATTTTCTTGGCTGATTTAATACTACCAACAGGATGTCAGTGAACACAGAGTTGTGAAGTGATGTGTGTAATAGCACACCATTCTCCATATAGTACTTTTGCCATTTAAAGACAATGGATATGAGTAACCTCAAGAGTATAGATGATGCTAAACTGCTGTAAAATAAGCAGAAAGTGATAATTTTTGAGTTTGCTCTTTATTTTTAATATACTTTGTTTAGTTAATAAGTTTCTATAGTTGGATTTTTAATAATGGCTATGTGAAACAAGTGGCTTGCAGATTTCTGAAATATTAGTGATCGGTTCTCATATTCAATGAAGCTGCCCAGTACACTACTGACAAGATTGCCTAAGAAAAGGAGCCTCTCCTGTACCAGTGAAGGCATAAATTTAATACAGCCTAAGGTTTAGTTTCCACTTACAGAGAAACTTTCACACACAAGCACAAGAAAACATGGACAAGGATGTTTATTACAACACTTTTTGCAATAATAAAAAGAATAGGGTGATGAACAACCTGAATGTTCATCAGTAAGGCAATGCATAGATATATTCACATGATAAAATATCATATAAAAGTGACTATTTTAAAAAGGGACCTCTAGTTATCAGCATGAATACATCCCTGAAATTATCCTAAGTGAGAAAACCAACTTGCAGAATGGTATGCATATTATGATAAATATTAATTTTTAAAAAGCTATAGTGGATCTGACCAAATAGTCAGCTTTGTTAAAGCTGGGTAATGAGTAATAGGTATTGGTTATATAATGTTCTTACTTTTCTATGTATTTAAGATACTTCAAATGAAATAATTTCACCTAGTTCCCATTTATCCTATTTCTCTTTAATTTTCTTAGTGTAAACAGTTAAAAGTCTCTTCGTGCCTTTAGAAGGATCTGTTTTTCTCTCTGTTCAGGGGGCCAGTAAACGCTGTGTCAACAGCCACTTCTGATTTATTTCTCTTAAATGAGCCTATTGGTTTTCTTACAAAGGGACTGTCAGGCTACAGTGCACAGAAATAATAAGCCAGAAGTGTTTGCACCTGTTTTACCCTCTGATCTCTCAGGTACAGGGTGATTAACTTTTCCCTCAATTTTTTATTAAAAAAATTCAAATCTACAGAAAAATTAAAAGAATAATAAACATCACACAGTCTTCACCTAGATTAATTAGCAATATGTTTCCATATTTTATTTCTCTCCCTAAACATTTTTAAAGGTTATTTTTTTTCTGAATGTGAACAACCATATAATCTTTACCTAGATTCACCAGGGTTAATATTTTGCTGCATGCTTTATTTCTCTCCCTATATATTTTTAATTAAATTTTTTAACAAGTGATTTGTTAGTTGCAGACATTCTGACATTTATTCCTTAATAACTTAGCATAAGGTCATTCGTACTCATCCACAACACCATTAAGATGGATAACAAAATTAACATTAGCCCACCTAATATTTGACCCATATTCAAATTCCTCCAGTGTCTCAAAAATGTCTTTTATATCTGTCCTTTTAAAAAGTTATAATTCAGTCAACTTTCATATTTGGTAAATCACTTTGGTTCAGTTTTTATTTGCTTTGTTTTTCATAGTATTAACTTTCTTGAAGAGTTCCAATCAATTTCTTTGTTTGTCTTCAAAATGTTCCATAGTATAGATTTCTTCTGCTTATTTCCTCATGAACAGATTCAGGTTAAATTTATCTAATAATACTATGTAGGTAATGTGCACTTCTTATGGCATTACATCAGAAAGCACATAATGTTGGGATCCCGCATTATTAATGATGCTGATTTTCAATAACTTGATTAAGGTGGTGACTGTCAGAAGTCTCTATAAAAGGTACATTTTTCCTTTGTAATTAATTTGTAAAGTGATTCTTTGAGACCATGTAAGATGTTTTTCTCCAGCTTTCCTTGAATCAATTATAACACTAGAGTTTATGTGACAGATAGGTAGGTAGAAAGATAAGATAGATATATGTATATTAGACATATATTATAAATTAAATCTGAAAAAGTTATAAAGCATGAGAATACACAAGCACGCATTAGCCATTAGAATAATAACATAATGGAAACCTATTGTATACTGGTGAGAGAAGGAAGGTAAAAAAGGCAAAAAATGTCTTAAAATTATTGGGAAAATAGTTCTAACCTCACAGAATCCCTGAGTCTTGAGGATCTCTAGTGATCTTTAAGAGACAGCACTTTGAACATTGCTCTTCAAGACTGCAGTTTCTCCATCTCCATAATATGGCATTGGACTAGACAATCTTTAATATTCTTTTTACTGATGGCCTGTAATCTCTGATATCCCTTTCATTTGCCCCTTAAAGTTCACAAAACACTTTCCTGCATTCATTGACTTATTTTCTTTCCCAATGATTTATAGTGGAGTAAATCACATTTTATGTAGGACACCAGGAAAGATTATGAGTGAAAAATCAGTCCTAAAGGCTTTTATAACCTTATCAGATGCCGTAAAATCCTGATGCATCCTACTGTCATCAGAGGTATGGGATTCTCACTTTTGCTCCACCAGAGCCCCTTTACTTTTTATCCATTTTATAGAGTGGGTTTCCTCATATATTTAATTTTTAAAAAAGGTTCCTCCAAGCATAAGCAGCCAAAAAAAAAATATATATATATATATACACACACATGTGTATATATACATTGAACCTCATCAAAATTAAAACCTTTTGTGGATCAAAAGACACAGTCCAGAATTGAACAGAAGGAAATATTTGCAAATCATATATCTGATAAGAATCTGTTATCCAGAATATGTAAAGAACTAATCAACTTAATAATAAAAAGATAAGTAATCCAATGTTAAAAATGGACAAAGGATTTAAATAGACATTTCTCCAAAAAAAGATATACAAATGGCTAACAGCACATAAAAAGATGCTCAACATAATTAGTCACTAGAGAAATGCAAATCAAAACCACAGTGAGATACCACTTCACACCCACTAGGATGGCTATAATTAAAAAGAGAGGTAATGACAAGTGTTGATGAGGCTGTGGAGAAATTGGAACCCTTACACACTGCTGGTGGTATTATAAAATGGTGCAGCTGTGGAAACAATTTTGCATTTGTTCAAAAAGTTAAACATACCATTACCACATGACTCAGCAATTTGACTTCTAGATAATACAGCTAAGAGAATTCGGAACATGTTCACACACAAACTTGTATGCAAATGTTTATAGCACAATATTTCAAAATAGCCCAAAATGGAAACAACCTAAATGTCCATCAACTGGTAAATGGATAAACAATAAATGGTATATCCATATAATGGAATATTATTCAGCCTTATAAAGAAATAAACATGGATGAACCTTAAAAACATTATGCTAAGTGAAATGCCAGATGCAAAAGGTCAGGTAGTATATGACTCTTTATATGAAATATCCAGAATAAACAAATTTGTACAGAGAGGAAGTAGATGAGTGGTTGCTCGGAGAAGGGGAGAGAGGAGATGGCGGTGAGTGACTGCTGCCAGGCACAGGGGATCTGTTTGGGGTAATGAAATGTTCTAGAATTACACAGTGGTGACAGTGGCACAGCCTGGTGAATATACTGAAAACCGCTGGGTATACTAAAACACCAGTTTCAAATGGTGAATTTTATGTGATAGGAACTGTATTGCAAATAAACATAGCAAAAAAACACAACTTGTGTCCTCCAGAAATTATTATCTGGAGCTTTAGAGACAACTCTGTGATCCAGAAAACAAAGAGGCGGCTAAAGGAGACACGGCTGTAGATCTGTACTGCAGAGGAACATGTGGGGAACTCCTGCTGCCAGATGGAGAGGGCCACTCAGGTCAGCGGAGGTTGGCTGAGTTCTTGGGGCAGAGTTCTTGAACTCTGGGCAAGTGCTACGGTGCCCAGAGTTCGAAAACGCTGTTGTTCCAGCTGAGTGAACACGACACTGCTGGGGTGCATGAAAACTCACAAAAAAGTACGAATAGGGCTGCTTACATTCAGGCCTTCAGTCTGAATGAGGGCACAACTTTCACATGTTCTTATAAAACTCAGGCAGAAATAAAACTCTTAGAAAGAAGGAAACAAAAATGAAAACACCACCTAACCATAAAAGCACACGCATCTCACACATCATGGGAAAATTATCTATCTATGCAGGGAGTGACTTTTCTCTGGTCATCTGTGGAATTTCGAGTAGGTGACCCAATCAAATGACACTCATTTAAATTCATTCCTGAAGGAACTCACAGGTATGAGGATTGAGTTTAATGGCAAAAGACAAAAATGTTTTAATAAACATTTAATGAGCCAGTTTAAAGCTCATTACCCAGAAACACATCTGATGGTGTAAGGTTGTGTAAATCTTGAGAGGCAATGATCTGATGACCCTTTCCTTGGAGCGACCACCTGAGTTACAGCTGGAGTAAGAACCAGAAGAGAGATGGGAGAAGCAGGGCATGACTTGGCCTCCAGGTGGTAGCGTCAAGGGACAACCAGATAGGGCTGCCCAAGGGTAGAGGAACTTTCAGAAAAGGAGTACAGGGTGGTTCTCAACATGCCAAGCAATGGGACATGACCTACTATGAGTGAGACAGTCTTCAGGTGTTGGCTCTCTTAGGGCACCTGAGGTTGCAGAGGGGCCCTGATCAGTAGGTAACCTTGTCTGGATTTCCTTTTTCTTTTCTTTTCTTTCTTTCTTTTTTGGGGGGTTGGGGGTGGAGGGTGCAATAGTTTCATGTTTTACATTCTACAAAATTTAAAAGACAAAAGCATAAAAGTAATTTTAAATTTATGTTCATGAGAAACAATATATAAAGATGTAATTTTTTGGATTTTCAAGTCATGACTAAAATGACCCCACCCAGGTAGGAGGGATGAGGATGTTCCAAGCAACTTGGCATGTAGAATTCTGTGTAGTGCACAGGGTTGAAAGTTGCATTTTGTCTGGTGTGTTATGTAGGATGACTATGCTAGAGTTCTGAATTTATACTAAAGCAGTAGTACTCAAAGCAAACAAATAGTAATTTGACAGATATTTGACTATAATGACAGCACATAGCAAGCTATATATAGAGTTACATATTTAATTCACTCCCAGGGAGAGGGAGAGATGCAAAGTTGTTTGTTCTTTTAAGACAAAAAGGTATACATTCTTTTGATTAGTTTTCTTATGTGCTGTCATCATACAAAATGAAATTTAAGTCCAAAGGGCAGTAAGCAGTAACAGATATGCAGCATCCATCTGGAATGGTGTATGAATAGTCACTAAGGAAACATTTCCAAGAAAGAAACCATAAATGCTTTCACCAAAGGCAGATAATTAGAGTGCTGTTAAAGAAACAGTGTAGGATATTTTTTTAACTTCCTAGTTAAGGTAAATCAGATCTAATTATATTTCAGTTGTCCTTGAAATCTTTTATGAAAATGAATGAAAACTATAATTCTTAATAGGAAGTTGGAGAACAAACTCTCAATAGAGTAGAATGTTGCCTAGTTTCTCAAAAGAATTTATACGTTTTTAAAAATACTTTTATTGATTTTTAGATAGAAAAGGGGAGAGAGAAATATTTTTTGTTCTACTTATGCATTCATTGGTTGATTCTTTTTAAAAAAATATATTTTATTGATTATACTATTACAGTTGTCCTATTTCCCCCCTTTATTTCCCTCTGTCCTGCACACCCCCTTCCACCCACATCCCCCAATCCCCTTAGTTTATGTACATGGGTCATACATATAAGTTCTTTGGTTTCTACATTTCTTATACTATTCTTAACCACCCCCTGTATTTTCTACCTACCATTTATGCTTCTTATTCCCTGTATCTTTCCTCTATCCTCCCTCCCCTTCTCTGCTGATAACCCTCCAAGCGATCTCCATTTATCTGATTTTCTTCTTGTTCTAGTTGTTTGCTTTGTTTTTGTTTTTAGGTTCAGTTGTTGATCGTTGTGAGTCTGTTCTCATTTTACTGTTCATATTTTTGATATTCTTCTTTTTCTTAGGTAAGTCCCTTTAATATTTCATATAATAAGGGCTTGGTGATGATGAACTCCTTTAACTTGACCTTATGTGGAAAGCACTTTATCTGCCTTTTCACTCTAAATGATAGCTTTGCTTGATAGAGTAATCTTGGATATTAGGTCCTTGCCTTTCATGACTTGGAATACTTCTTTCCAACCCCTTCTTGCCCGCAAGGTTTCTTTTGAGAAATCAGCTGATGGTCTTATGGGAACTCCTTTGTAGGTAACTGTCCTTTTTTCTTGCTGCTTTTATGATTCTCTCCTTATCTTTAATCTCGGGTAATGTAATTATGATGTGCCTTGGTATGTGTTTCCTTGGGTCCAACTTCTTTGGGACTCTCTGAGCTTCTTGGACTTCCTGGAAGTCTATTTCCTTTGCCAGATTGGGGAAGTTTTCCTTCATTATTTTTTCAAATAAATTTTCCATTTCTTGCTCTTCCTCCTCTCCTTGTGGCACCCCTCTGATTCAGATATTGGAACATTTAAAGTTGTCCCAGAGGTTCCTAGGCCTCTCCTCATTTTTTCAAATTCTTGTTTCTTCATTCTGTTTTGGTTGAATGTTTCTTTCTTCTGGTCCAAACTGTTGATTTGAGTCCTGGTTTCCTTCCTGTCACTGTTGGTTCCCTGTACATTTTCCTTTATTTCACTTTTCATAGGCTTCATTTTTCCATTTTGTGACCATACTCAACCAATTCTGTGAGCATCCTGATTACCAGTGTTTTGAACTGTGCATCTGGTAGATTGGCTGCCTCTTCATCGCTTAGTTGTATTTTTTTCTGGAGCTTTGATCTGTTCTTTCATTTTGGCCATATATTTTTTTTGTCCTGGGGCACCTGTTACATAGTAAGGGATGGAGCCTTAGGTGTTCACCAGGGTGGGGCAACCCATGTTGCTGAGTTGTGGTGTTGTCTGTGGGGGAGGGATCCGAGAGGGAACAGTGACACTTGCTCTGCTCTCTGACAGCTTTCAGTCACTTTCTCTGCTTCCCACAAGCAAAGTGGGCCCTTCTGGTGCTGATTCCCAGGTGGGTGGGCTTGTGTATGTTCTAGGACCCTGTGAGTCCCTCCAGTGAACTCTCCTGTGAGGCTGGGAGCTTTTCCTGCTGCTGCCTCAACCCCCACAAGTGTCTTCAGTCCGAGATTTGAGGCTTTATTTCCTTGTGCTGGAACCCTGGGTTGCGCAGTCTGTCTTGCTCCCCAATTGTTCCTCCCAGTTTATCCACACGTGAATGTCGGGCCACCTGCCTCGCCAGCCACCACTTCACCCACCCTGGTCCTTCTGCCACCTCCTTGCCTGCCTCATCCTCCAGCAACCGCCTTGCCACCAGTCTTCTCCACCCGGCTGACCATCTCCCCCCACTCCTACTGGTCTGGATGGATGTTTCTTCTTTAACTCCTTGGTTGTCGGACTTCCATACAGTTCAGTTTTCTATCAGTTCTGGTTGGTTTTTGTTTTTAAATTGTTGTTGTCCTTCTTTGGTTGTGAGAGGAGGCACAGTGTGTCTACCTACGCCTCCATCTTGGCTGCTATAATATTAATAAGAATACATCTTCACACTTTACTCCTTTCTCATAACTCATGGCATTCCTTTTCTTTTGTAGTTACACTAAAAAGATCTTATATAACCTTCTTCTGTTTTAGCAAGTTTAGAGAAGGTGAATTTAACTACTGTGATTTCATGTAGGCTTGCCAACAATGACTAGCCCATATCATAAAGGGGCAGCAAGCACATTATCACAGTGTGTCTGAAGCATAACCTGGCAACTGCTAAATCATCCACTCAATTACCTTCAAGTTAGGGCAGGCTTGTGTGAATAAGGAACGAGACAGAGCACAGGAGGGAAAGTAACTTGTAGGACATTGGCTGAGTTAGGAGCAAACATGAGTAGGTACAGAGCTGTTATTCCCTAGCCTTCCGAGCTGTGATATCCCATAAGTAGTTTTATTACCTGAAATTTGTAGGATTAGATGTGTTTCAAAATTCCAAATATTTTGGAATTTGAAGGTAATCTATTCCACACCCCAGGTGGCCAGGGAAGCAGCTCAAAACCAAACATACCAGCATGTCTGTAGTTTAATGTATGAACTTTAGACTAAGTGGGATAAAGACTGTAAATAGCCTCACACCCATTTGGGTCAGGTTTTGCCTTCAAATCAATTCTTAAAAATTGTTAGTTTTCAGAAAGTTTTTCAAAAATTGTGAATATAAGACTGTGAGTCCCTAATTAAATGTAAGAGACCATACCATCTTTTTCCTGCACAAAGGAAAATCTTTTCCTGGGTTGTTGGTGGAAAATCAGTGCCTTCATTGCCCTCTGTCTTTCCTTGACCCTTTACAATAGACCCACCCTAGTGTGTGGCCCTGGTTCTGACCTGTCAGTGTGCCTTGTAAGAGGTTAATCCGTTGAAGTCACAGATCCTTGTTAGCTATACTCCCAAGAAAAAGATTTTGTAATTGCTGGTTTTGGTGAATTGTGGTAAGTCATTGAGTATCCAAGTAATTACCTTGAGGAGTCTTTCCCTCTGTCATTCACCTTTACTTAAATTATGTGTATCACCTGTCTAAGCAGTCCGAGATAATCAGATGATTTAAAAGAATAGTTTTGCTTCCTAGTGAATTTAAATACTTCAGGTATCTCTGTCTGTTCTCCTTCTACATGCTCCCTTTTCTCCCACACTGAACCCTCTTCCCTCAAGCCAAGTTAAATGAAATTAAAAGTAAGTAAATTCTGAAAAACCTTATGGTGGGTGTTGAGATAACTAGCACCTTGTTCACAAACATAGCAGATATAGTCAATGTGAAACAAGGCCATCTTTCTGGCCGGAAGCCAAGTTGCAACTGGCAGAGCTGTCAGCTTAGGGACTGAGAATTCCTAGCTGGTCTGCAGACCTCCTCAGTGAAGGTGAGCAATGAAGGAAGAGTCCTAGCTGGCAGGACTCAGGTGGGTCAGGAAAGGTCCACTGTATCTGTGCAGACTGGTGCTGTCCAGTAGAAACATAGTATGAGCCTCGCTTGTCTTGTAAAATTTTCCAGTGTATAAAAAAGTGAAAAGAAACCAGTGAAATTAATTTTAAGAATATATTTCATTGAAGCCAATATATTCAAAACATTAACTTTCTAGTATGTAATCAATATAAAAATTAAACATGATCTATTTTACATTCTTTTTCACACAAAGTCTTTGAAATCTTGTATACATTTTATATTTAAAAAACACCTCAATGTGCACTAGCCACATTTCAAGTGCTCAGTGGCCACATAGGCCTAGTAGTGACCATGTTGGGACAGTGCTGTGAGTATGAAGGTTTAGAAAGCCAGGCTGGCACTCAGGCGCTCAGCAATCTGTGACTCTTCTGGGGGAAAAAGATGGCTCCTACTTGGACTTTTCTTTTACATTTATTCAACTATTAGAAACAAAAATGAAAACCATCAACTAGTAGAAATAATTTCTAGTAGTCCCCAGTAAATTAATGAAATACACTGGGTTCATGCTAAGAATTGCATGCCATTCTTTGCTGGCAGACTTCACAATTTGAATCCTATGTGCCATGCACTGTTTAATCACATAACATACTACAGCGCTTAGTGGTGAGTCCATGAAGGCCTTGGATACTTGTTCAGTTCTTCCCTTCCCTTCTTTGTTTCCGAAGAAATCAGAGCCAGTGACTAGGCATTCAGGCCTCTTGCCTGCTTTCAGAAGCTGTAAAGTTGGCATCAATGCTTTCATTCATCTGCCTCTCTTCTGGGTCAAGAGGGCACAATGACAGTGTGGATTATGAAACAAGAGGGTGTTAACTTGGGGGCAGAAGGCCAAAAAAAATCCACATAAACAAACCATACATGTCAATGCTAATGAGCAGAGAACCAGCTTATAACTAAGACTCTCCAAGGCTTTGAAGAACTTAATCAAATTAGATTATGTTTTAATGACTGGCATCTCAAAAAGCTAAATAACAATAATTCAGTTAGTGCAGTACATATAAATTAGTTGTGTATATAATTATGGATTTATGCAAACTAGTGAACTAAATGAACTTCTCCCTTATCTCTGACTGGGAACCTTTGTTTTTCTTCTGGGACTTGGAAAAAGCCAATGTGTCAGTGATTCATCTATTTCTGCCTGTTAGTTCATCATGCAGAACTTAAATGAGATGTATAATGTGAAATTAGATGTCAACATTCTGTTAAACTCTAGGAAGATGCACTAAAATGTTTAGTTTGCATTACATTTCAACAAATTTGTGTCATTCTGAGTTTGTTAATTTTGGATTATGGAAAATTGAAGATTTGCATAAATCTAAATTTCACCAAAGACCCTGTGCTAACATGTTCTTTATATTATTTTTCTGAAGGACAAGCTTTGATTTGTTCAAGCTAATCTTTAAAATCTTCATTATATATTATACTTTGGAAGGCAATCTTCTTTTCAATCTCAAATATTCAGCTATTAATCTTTCAAATAGGTCCTAAAAATTAGTACTTTTATCTATCATCATGTATTTTAAAACAAACCCAAACAAAATACAACAAAAAAACTCAAAGCCCGTGCTGTTTGTCACGCGGCTGGTCTGTGCTAGTGTCCTTTGTTCGTCCTTGTTCAGAACTACCTGACAAATGGCACATGTCTGGGAATAGTGGCTGGCCAGGCCCAGCACTCTGGGGCTCAGCCGTGGAACTGAGCACAGCTAAGTGAGCTAGCCATCTTGGGGCCCTGCAAGAATTATGATTACTATTTAAACAAAGCCAGTTTTCATATTCTGCAATATCACAAAGCAACCTCCAGTACATGCCACGTATTGGTTCATTTATGTAATAGTTCACCTTGAAATTGGCTCCTTGAAAATGTCCCACTCCCCTCTTAACATCACCACCGTTGACAACGATGTAACCCAAGTCATCACCTCCCTTTTTGAGGTCACTCTGACTCTCCTGTTCTTGCCTTGGCCTAATCCCTTTTAAACTGCTCTCCACAGTCAAACTAATCTTCCTGTAATGATGCTCTTGTTACATTGTACCATGTCTGAGCCACCAAGAGAGGCACGCAATTGCCTGTTGAACCAGGTTCAAGCTCCTTAATCTGGCTTCACCTCTTCCCTTTCCTCCTTCTTTCTTCCCTCCCTCCTTTTTCTCCACCCCGCCTCCCTTCTTTTCTTCTTTCCTTTTGACTTCATTGAATTACAATACACATACAGAAGATTGCATAGTATACAATAGCTCAGTGGATTTTTCACAAACTGTACACACTCAGGTAACACCCAGATTAAGAGAACCAGACAGACACACAGTAACTCCTTCTTGCTCCCTTCCAGGCACTACTGGCATGCCCCAAAGGTGGACACTCCTCCACCTTCTATGAGCAGAAATTAATTTGGTCAGGCACAACTTTTAGTAACTTCCTCCTCCACGCAGGACTCAGGGAAAGGCACTGACTTGAGGGGCATGAGGATGCCTTGGGCCCTCAGGCCTTGCAGCCAATGGCAGCGTGTCTAATTTGATGGAACTGAATGTCCTAAGATATCATCTGCCTTCATCAGAATTTGCTCAGGAACTGTCAGCTGGAGACGCCAGGGTGACAGCCGATGCAAGTTGGGCAGGGAGCCACGGCAATGTGTAGTGTTCGAAGATAGTGACGTGAAGCGAATATCGTATGCGGCTTGGCCAGCCTCCCATTTTCCCCATCCCAGCTCCTTCCTTTCTTCTGCTTCCTACTCAGTTGCATTTCCATGAACAAAGTCACAAAAGGCCCCTCCAGCTGTGGCATTCAACCCACAGAGTCTCCAGCTAATACTCACATGGCCTTTTTCCGCTCTGACCTAAAGAACATTCTTCCTGTCTTCTAGGAGCAAAGACAGAAAATATTTTTTCGTCCCTGGTTCTTTTTAATAGCAATTCAATAAATGCTTGCCTTGTTGCTGCCTTGTTGTAAAGCTGAGATTTTTTTGAGCATCTCTACTGAAAATATAATGAAAATAGTAAATGGAATATTGAAGAAAAGTCAGGGTGTATGACTTATAACCCCAACCTAACTCTATGACTACTTCAGTTCCACACACCACCTCCCAGTTGCTTCCCACTCCAGTTTACACTTGTTATTGTAATGTTTGCATCAGGGAATTATCTTTAAGGTGGACCTTTGTTTATATAAGCCAAAGGGATTAGGTTTACATAAAATTGAATCTTTACCAAAAGGATCATTTTAATTCAGAATAAAAAAATTCTGCCATTCTCTTCTGGCATGCCCAATTCTGCTTATTCAGGGGAGATGTATAGCTGAGCTTAAACAGACAGTGAGGATGCCAGACCACCGGCAGCCTGGATTCTTGCTCCCCCTCTGTCTCTTACTGTTAAGTAAGCTTACGGACATCATCCTCACCTTGTTATGCCCCAGAATCACCCAGAGTAAAGAGCAGATAATACTTATTCCACCTACCTCGTGGGGGCGGGGGGGAGGTGTCCTATTGACTCTGTAAACAGACACTGAGCATCTACCACGCATGTGCAAGATCCCTTACTAGGGACAGTGCCAGCAACTGCAGCTACCTGGGCAGTGAACAGATGTGCGCTCTGTTACAGATGAGCCGATGCTCTCACCCAGAAGGGGACTTGCATCAGGCCACAGTCCGGGCTCTGGTTCTGTACAGTCCCTGCCCCATCCCTGGCAACCTAGCACTCTCTTGCAGGAGGGTCCCATGGTCCCCAGGGTGGACTCAATGATCTGAGCTGGGCTGGGATCCACCTTGTCCTTTCTCCCAGGCTCCCTCCCTAACTCCCACCACACCCTCTTTGCCCTCCTTCACCAAAGTCTCATTCTCTGCTTCCCCTAGGTAGGGGCTCAGTAGTCCCTCAAACTCCATCTCCAAACCTGGGTAACACAAAACGTGTTTCTCTTCCTGGAAAGGAAGCGTGGGGGCCTCCCTTTAAGATACATCACCCTCCCTCAAGGATACACAGATTAAAAGCTCTTCTGCTGAAAGGAGGAAAATTGCTTTGAAACATCCCATTCATTTCAAATTCCCCCCAGAGGCCCTGGCATCCCCAGCATCCATCGTCACCTGGGCTCTCACCCTCACTTCTCCTACCTGCCCTGCGTTCACCCAGCCTGCCTGCTATTACCTCCTGAAGCTTTCCGTATCACCACCTCCCCTCTGAAGTACAGAGGTTCTCTGAAGACCCTTCTCCCACAGCCATCAGAGGCTGTTGTTCTTTTCTGCTCCCTGTAACCGGGGGCCAGGGGTAAGGCAGGTATCCTCCTTGCTTCCTTCTGCCACCTTCAGTCCACTGTTTCCCCTTTCTCTGCAAAACCTTTGCTCTTTGACATTGATGTGACTTGGACACACTACCTCCCTTATTTCTGTCATCTCCTAGTCACTCCTCTTCATTCACTGGCTCCCACTCCTCCCCGGCACTCTAGATCCATCTCTCTTTGTAACTTCTACGTTCCCAGGAAAGACCATTTTAATTCTCCGGCATCTTAGTTTCTTTACTTCCTTGTCTCAAATGATCCTTCCTCCTTTCCACTTCAGTCATCCACCAGTTGCACCCTGGGCCATTGTGCCACCTCTAAAATCTCAATTGCCAACATCAAGCTCCCAGACTACCCACATCCTTCTGGTTCAATTATTCAAGTATTTCTGCTAGAAAAGTCCTTCAGTCTCCTCATGGCTTCCCCTGCATTGTTTCTCCCGCTCTCTCACTATCCATCAGTATCTTCCTAAGTGCCTCCTTTCATGCCTAGGTTCAGTCCTCACCCCAGCATTCTAATTATTTTTACCAATGCCGTAAATTCCTTTATCTGTCACAGCCTCTTGGGTGTGTGGGCAGATACTCTAGCAGCAGTATGAGAGGTGGATTAAATTAGGAAGAAATTGGAGACAATGCTTCTGGAAAGATAAAATGATTCAGCAGATATGTGCTCGTATATATTCTTTGGAAAGGTAAATGAACTGTATAGATGTTATTGTTGTACTAAGTTACAGATCATAATTATATTCTTCATTAAGAATCCATAATATTTGGTTTGATCAAATAGTTTTGGAATGGATGTCCCAGATTATCACAGAATATATGTATGCCCACAAGCTGTAAACATTTATAGTTTGTGGTGTGGGGGGCTAATCAAGCCCAGAATCATCTTTCCACAGTAATTAGAAAAAGCCTCCCGTAGTTAGCTGGCTATTTTTAGACACAAGCAACTTCTCACTCATTCCAAATCAGATTGCTTCGGATTTGAAGAGCAGGAGCTCTCACTCAGGACATGTGTGCCAGCTCTGGAGTGGTGCCCCAGAAGGCCCCGCTCTTCTGGGGCATCTGGACTGGAATGGTGCCTGGAAAACATGATCAAAGTAGCTCTGAGTTTTGAAAACTTCAAAAACAGTCATAGAGATTTTAAAGATGTGTTTAGAAACAAATAAACAAAAACTGATTCTACCCAAAGTACCTGGAAAAAGAAAGGTCAAGAACAGCTCTACTCTAAATACCAGGAGAGATGGAACAGTGGTAAAGAAAGGTGTTGAATTGAAACCTCTGGCAACAGGCTTTCCATGACTGTTTATCCACATGTTGTCTCTAAATCCAGCGTTTGAAGTGGAGCCACCACCCTGGACGTGTTTGTTTCTGTGGTGGTGACTCGGGAGGGGGTATGATGATGACAGTGAGTTTGCTCCCTGCCGAAGTGAAGGTCCGGCTCAAACATCCACCTTCAGGGGCTCTGCAGGTGTGGGTCCCCTGTGCTCACCTCACGGGGGCATCCTCAGCCCAGCGGGAACCAGAGAAAGTGCTGGGGAAAAGATGGAGCTCCTCTGAAAAGCAGCTGAATAAATTAGTTTTAGCTTCAATTGTTAGGACAGAATGCATTATATTAATCCCTGGGTAGGTTTAGCACTACAATGGTTTATCTTGAAGAAGCAGTGAAGTGAAAAAGGAAGGAAACAAGTACAAACTGCCAGTTATAAAATAAGTCTCAAGGATGTAAAGCACAGCCTTGGGAATGTAGTCAGTAACACTGTAATAACTATGCAAGGTGTCAGGTGGGCACCAGACTTATTGTAGTGATCACTTTGTGAGGTATATAAATATCTGATCACTGTGCTGTGCAACTGAAACCAGTGTATTATTGCATGTCACCTATGGTGTAAAAATAAATTTAAAGGTCAGTTTTCTGTTTTGATTACAGTTTGCATTTAACACTATTTTTATTAGTTTCAAGTATACCACACAGTGGATAGACATTCATTTAGGTTACAAAGTGTTCCCTCCGATAATTCCAGTGCCTCCCTGGCACCATGCATATTGTTAACTGCATTCCCTAAAGAAAAGGAAGGAAACAAAATAGTTCTAGTAGAAGAAACTTGACAGGTTACTACCAATACACACTCACAATATGACTAGGTGATTTTATGCTATCTAAGCAATGTACTAAGCAATGTATTATCTAAGCAATGGTCCCATTTGGGCCTCTGGGACAAGGACTCCCTCCTGATGGCATATAGATGGCAGTGTGGCCTGGGGAAAGGGTTCTCACCAGGGCATCAGGGGACTTCTAACCAGATCCCTACCTCTGACAAACGCTCTGACCCGGGAGAGCAGCCTCCCTTCTCTGACAATTCTTTCCTCCTCTTAGACTAAAATGCTGCCATCCACATTCAGAAGGAGGCACGACATCTCTGGAAGTAGTGAGGACAGTCTGTGGTTGTAGGCGGGTTAAAAGGGTAGAGTGGAAGGCCTGCCTCTTGCTTGGACTTCATCCCTTCTGGAGAGTAGGAAGTGAGCGCACCCCTAGGGGGAGAAGCAGGAGCTCTTATGAAGAGAAAGTTTGGAGGGGTGCCTGGGTGAGCAGACAGAGATCAGGAAAAGCTGGCAAAGCCACGGTCACACTGACAAGCCTAGATGTGTACTGAACCTGACAAGGCTCCTTACAGTGGGTGGTACCACCTCCCGGAGGGAAGAACTAGAAAATGGAAATCCTGGAGCAGTGAAAGTATAAGAGAGCATGAGGGTCATAGAAAGGTCAAATGTGAAGGCATACTGCAGAGTACATTCCCTTATTGAAAATTCATGACACATATTAGCATATTAAAGGCTCTGAGAAATCCTGCAGTAAAGAAATAGGATTAACAAACAAGCTGTTTCTACAGCTTGTTTGGCTGTAGAAACGATAACAACATGCTTGTTGAAATGTCACTGAACACAATAGATACAACATTGTTCTAGGGTGCAAAATCCAGGCTTCCTAACAAGGCATGCCCTACAGGATCGAGCTCCTGCCACCACCTGCCTCCACCCTCAGGTTTAGTGCTACTGAGCCCAGCCGCCTGGGCTGCTCTCTACCCGCCTCTGCCTTGCCACCGGCTGCACGCCCCAGCCTGTCCTGCCAACCACACACTTCACGCTCACTGAACACAAGTGCTCTGTTTGCTCACAACGGCTCTCCCTCCTCTTTAACTGGCTAATTCCTATCCATCTTTTAAGATTTGTGTTAGAATCATCCAGGAGGCCATGTTTGTCAGATATTTTATAACTTTGAGTAGAACCATCTTTTCAGAAAAATAGCTCACCTGTACATAGCAATATCCAATCTATAAGTTGCTTTATGAAATATTATCCCACTGAGTCCTTGCTTCTGTTCTTCAAGGGAGGCATTGTATTGTCATCATTTTACAGGTGAGACAATGAGGATCAAAAAGCCCAAGTGACTTGCTCAAGATCACGGGTCAGGAAGTGGCAGAGGCAGGGCACTCTCACTACAAAGCCCAGGCCTGCCCATGTAGTGGGTGTGTGAGTCACCATGACTAGGAAGACTCAAAGCGTTTGAGGACCTTCCTCTCAAACAAATCACCTGACTGCTTCTCTCTCCAGTCTCTCTCCACCTCCCGTCATTGCCAGCACCGTGGTGTCTGCCTCTCCAATGGGCCCCTGCTGACCAGGAAGGAGGAAGAGTCTAGGGTGGAGGAAAACCAATTGTACGCTGTGCAAACATCTCTCCTTACAGCTGCTGGTCTCCCCAGTTTTCTGCTCAGCTGGATTTTTTTTTCTATTGCTAAATGCAAGACAAATAAAAAGCATAGTCACATGTGCTAACACATGCTAGTGTGCACTTCCTTTAAAAGCAAATATTTGTAATAGGAGCTAGAAAGAATAAAACGTATCTTTAAATTTTTTTTACATCATTTACCATAGTTTAAAAGTAGAAAGGACTAGAAAAAAAATTCTCCAACTACAGTTGTAAACACTGAACCCAGTGAACCTGCATTGTTGTAGGACTTGACTTTCATGAGCTGCCCGGTGTCCATGACCTGTGTGGAGTTCGCTTGGGATGGTGAGTGCTACTAGCTTCATCCCCAGCCTGCTCACGGCCCGTTGTTTCCTCCTACCACCCCTCGCCCGTCTCCAGGAGCCAATGAACCTGGACAGTCTATATAAGGACACAGCCTAAGAAAACCACTGGCACCAAGATCTTAGCAGTCTGGTGGGCCTGCTCCTCCCAGAGTAATTAATATTTTAAAAGAGAATCCATCCTCGCACCTAAGGCAATGATTAATCCAGAGAAATTAATCTTTAAGGGTAGAACTCTGGGGTCTTTGTCATTCTGATAAGCATATCTTTCAGGCAAGTAGGCCTCCTTGGCATTTTCAAGTTGCCTCACGTGAAAGAAACTTTTCCTTTCTCACTTATAAGGCCATCCTGACTATGAGGGGGGATAAGAGATACTGAATTGAAAAAGAGGCCCCAATGCATATGTATGTTAAATGCAATAAAGTCATTTTCCATGATTTAAACAGCTGCGCAGACCTAATGAAGAACACTCTGTTTTCAGACAGTTGTACTTTTAAGTGTTGCTTTTTGCCCTCTGCCCCTCACTCTTCTTTTACTTGATGTGGCCTTCCAAGATAAATAAGGACTTTTTTTCTGCTTTTGCAAGATTCCCTTCTGAAAGGCGCAGTGCATGTGTGAGGAGCGCTTCCACTCATCTCCCGTTGATGTTGTCCCCGCTGCTCCGCCTGCCAGGCAAAGGTGAACGGATCGGCAGGCCCGTGTCTGTCTGCAGCTGGCTACTTGGCATGACTGTGTGCTTGTAAGCCTCAGTGCTCCATGCTGACTCCATCCTTTCCAGCAAAAAGGATACACTGTGTTTCTGGGGCAGCCTCCTGACAGGGACAGCTTGAGTGCTGCGGAGAATGGCTTTGAAGTCTGGCAGATCCCACCACTTACTGAGGCTGCTGCTTAGTTGAGTTACCCTCACAACCTCTGGTTACTTAGCTGAAACTGGGGGTGCCAGTGGCTGGTCTGGGGACTTGGGAATGCAGTCTAGAATGTGTTGTCACATGGCAGGTTCATAGCCACCATCAATCCACTTCCCTTGTGCCCAGCGGTGCGGAGAAGTAGCTTTGGCCAGACGTCTGAGTAAAGTTGTTGGGATGAACTGAATTGAATATACTAACGAACTGTCTTTCACAGACTCAAGGTCATTTCCCCCTGCAAAGTCTTACAAGACACCTATACCCCCCAGCCCCTGCCTTGCCTTAGTTTTAAAGGTGCTGTAAATCTGGAATGACCTCCTCCAGCCTTGTTTCCATTGTAAGCCCTCCCCCCCCACCATGCTCTCTGCTGGTGCTCCATCACGCTGAGCCACGTGCCATGCCCTGCACTTGCTGTATATTTCCCACTTCTGTGCCCTTCCTCTAGTTTCCTCAGCCTCTCGAATGTGCCACTCCCAAGTCTTTACCTGTTGAGAGGCCGACCTACAAAACCCATCTCATAGGGCATTTCTTCCATGAGTCTTCCCTGACAGATCTATCAGAGTTAATCTCTCTCTCTCTCCTTGTGCCCTCTATTCAGCATTCATTATATTCTATCTTTTATTAAAGCTGTATGTTCTCTGTCTTCTCCATTAAATTACAAGTTTATTAAAGGCAAGAACCTGTCCATTTATACTTTGTTTTTTTTTTTTTTTCACTTAACAAATGTTTATTGAGTGCCTGCTGTTTGCTTAGCTCCATGCTAGGGACTGAATATAGAATGGACAACAGAATCACACAGTGCCTGCCTTTGTGTTAGGGGAAGCAGACTTCAAACACTTAAGCGAGCCAATAACTCTGTAATGACTCACTGTGATATGGGTGATGAAACCTTTCTATTGCACAGACTCACGCACAAGTAAGCAAATGTTGGCTAAATTGCCCTCTCTCCCCTACTCTCGTCTTAGCTTGACCTTCAAAAGTAAAATGTTTATGATACTACTTATATGGCGGTTCACACCAATATCAATCTCCTTATCAAACGGTCCCTTGCCTACACCTTACATGTTCTCTTCCAAGCATGTGTTTTCATTTTTGCAATATGAACATTTTCCAAATCTTTCCATTGTAGCTCCTTTTTGTTTAATAGTTGCACTTTTAAGCCATTTCTCTTTTCTCATATTTTACTATGTAAAGTCAGAAGGAACTCAGCCACTCCTTCAACACTGCTTAGAAATTTTCTCAGCTGAATATTGTTTCATCACTGGCCACCTTCTACCTTCCACAAAATCCAATTCAGCCAAGTTCCCTGCCACTTTATAACACAGGATTGCTTTTTCTCTGTGGTCCAATAACACGTTTCTTATTTCCACCGGAGACCTCATCAGAGTGGCCTTTACTGTCCAGAGTGGCCTTTACTGTTTCTACCAGCATTCTGTATGTGATTATTTGTATATTCTCTAAGATGGAAACTTTCTCTCCTTTCTGGGCCCTCACCAGAATTGCCTTTAAAAGTCCTTTTATAATAATTTCAACTTCCTCCAGCATGCCCTTAAATGTCTTCCAGCTTCTACCCATTACCCAGCTTCAAAGCTGCTTCACATTTTCAGGTATTTGTTATAGCAGCACTCCAATTTTTGGTAGCAATTTCTGTCTTAGCTTGGGCTGCTACCACAAAAGTCCATAAACTGAGTGGCTTATCAGCAACAGAAACACTTCTCACAGTTCTGGGGGAAGGGAAATGCAAAATCAAGGTGCTCACCGGTTTGGTGTCTAACAAGAGCCTTCTTCCTGGTCTCACAGTGCTGACTTCTTGCTGTGTCCTCACATGGCAGAAAGACAGTGAACTCTTCCCTGGCCTCTTCTTATAAGGACACTAATCCTGCCAAATGGGCTTCACTCCTATGACCAGATCACCTTCCAAAGGCCCCATCCAGATACCATCACACTAAGACTAGTTTCAATATATGAATCTTGGGGGTGGGGAAACATTCAGTCCAAAGTGGCAGTGTTATGTTGACTCTCCCCAATCTGAGCAATGCTACTCATGACACATCAAATAATGCTTCAAGGTGGTCTAGGATATTCTATCTACTGGTTGGGAAGGCACCTTCACAGCAGTAGCGTAGTTTCCTCCATTTGTATAAGAAGCTTTGTATAATAGTGAGCATCATGAAGGTGATAATGAAGAGCCACTGGGTGTCTAGTAAGTGCCTGACACCACCATGGGCATTTTTTATAAAGATTTATTTATTTATTTGTTTGTTTATTTCTTTTTATTTTAATTGTTCAAGTACAGTTTTCTGCCTTTTACTCCCATCCTGCTTTGGGCATTTTCGTATATTACTTCTGATCCTCAGAACGAGGTAAATATTAGATTTTCTGTCTCAAAGACATGACACTGAAGTCTGCATGAGTTAAACTATTTTCCCAAAGCAAATAGCAGTTAAGCGGGTACAGAGCCAGATCTTTCAGGCTGCAAAGTCCATGCTCTTGACGTGATGCTCCCTGCTTCCCAGTGCACATATTTAGGGGCAACTTTATCTTCCATTTTATAGGCAAGGACTTGTGATTTGGAGAGGTAAAAAAAGAGAGAGAGAGAGAGAGAGAAAACTTTCATTACACTGTCCCCAAGAACCAGGGATACATGGTACTTGCAGTTCCTCTACCTCTTACGTTCTCCAAACTAACTCCCCTATGGCCATTTTTTGCCTCTTTTCAAAAACAAGTCCAGCTTATGTTTTCAGGAGATGACACTGTGTCAGTTCCCCTTGTGGTGATTATTTATGGAAGAACCAGATGGTAACACTTGAAAAATATTCTAATTAGAAAGTCCTTCATTTCTGTCCTGTTTCTATTTTCTTTGCTGCCTGCCACCCCGGCCCTATACACACACATGGGTGTATTTTGAAGCCTTCTTTGTACTTTCATTTGGGATGTGCCTATGCTGGCATCTGATCACACAGGCTGACTGCTTTTGAAGTAATGGGGAAAAAGGTCTTGAACAGACCAGAGCACCAGCCATGAGGGATTTAAATGCTCTGCCTTGTGTCATGCCCCGCTGGCCATGGCTGTTGTCTCATTCATGGTTTCTAAAGCCCTTTCCACTACAGAAGTGCTGGGCAGACAGAGGTGGGGGTCCTCATAGCCAGGCAGGTGTCAGGTTTCACTTCACAGAGGGGATGAGGTGGGGCAGGGGTTGTCATTTGAGGTATTTGTGATTGAGGCTCAGGCCAGAGCCAGAGGCTGTACCTCCTTCAATTAGTCCCTAATTGCTCCGTTGAAGCCATCCTCTTAGTCTTGTGAGTTTACTGGAAGCAGCCGTTGAAAAAGCTCTCTTGGCTGAATAGGGATTATTTGTAAGTGCATATTTTATAGGCAATCAGACACAATGGCCTATTTCTATTAAACTTGGTAATGGTTGTAATTTTACCTCCTGCCTTCATGTGCCAAGCCCTTTTCATTTGCTTTCCCATTTTGTCCACAAGAGGCCATAAGGATAAAACACTGAGGCCCAGAGAGAAGAAGCAACCACCCGTCCCCATTCCCTGCCCACCCCAGTGAGCCCTCCCAGTGCACGCTCCACCCACTTCCAACCACTTACAAGCTGCTGCTGCACTGGTTGGTAAGCCCCATGTCAGCCACGCCTATGGCCTGTGGTTGCCATTGTCTCTGACATGAAGATCAGCTCCTCAGCCAGTGGGTTGACTTTCCTCCCACACTCCTCTGTGATTCCCCTCAGGCAGGAGGTGTTCCCCTGGCCCTCTGAGCAGAGCCTCACTTGGACCCTTGCTGGAGTCCTTTCTCTTCTGTCTTCCCCACCAACGGAAATGTTAGTGCCTCCCAGTCTTGTCTAGATTCCACCAGCTCATTCCCATCTTTGTGAGACACTCTGCCTACCAGTAATACTTCGCTTTTGTGCATTTTCTACCAATAACATTTATTCTGATTCCAATCACACATTGTTTCTTATGGTGAAAGAAAGAAAATGCAGAAGAAAAAGAAGTTTTCAAAAGAACTTAGGGTCAATGTCAAAAGCCATTAAAACTATTTTGGTATTGCAAACCTCCTCCCATAGGTGAAACATTTGGCTCAGTTGTGAACTCAGATCAGAACTGCATATTGGTAATTTTTAACTATATACCAGGCAACAAAATTCACTAAAACATAACCAAAATATGACTATTCAGCAGTGAGTTTGGAAAGGTATGTGCATGATATACTGACTTGCTCAATGAGGTACTGTTTAAATAGAAGTGAAAGAGGTTTTTATCAGATCTTAATAGAAACAATGTTTATAAACACATATTGACTGAGTACCCACTTTTTACCCTGCAGTAGGACTGTCCTCCAGTAATGGCCCTGAATGAGGCTTCAAAGGTAAATCAATCACCGTGATCCTCGGTCCTTCTTGGGGAGTTTGATCTTTTGCTCTGTTGCCTAATTCCTGCAAGGGCAGAATGATCCAAACGGCAAGAACCAGTCACCTGGATCAGCATTAAACACAAGTTCTGTCCCAAGAAAGGCATGATGTAATTAACCCCTTATGCAACAAGAAGGGAGAAATCTAGAATCCAATAAAGCCAGATAATATTTGGTATTTTTCCTTGTCCAGATGCTTTTTCTTAACATTGCCCTGACTTTCCAGGCCATTTCCTTCAGTTTGGTCCCAGTGCCCATGGCCTTGACATTCCCTCTTCTAACCTCTTCATGCCTCCCTAGCCATTCTGTTTTCATTTCTGCCACCCTCTCCCTCAATCCTGTGCCCCACCCGCATCTCAGCCGTGTCTCTCATTCTCTCTTGACTCTGGAATGCACTTTCCAAACGAAGCCTTACAGGAGGAGAGGGCTACAGTTACTGCCTTATTTACCTCCTGTCAGGCTGTGAGGCCCACAGGCCACAGCTGAATTGGGCACAGTGACTCCAGAGGGCTCCCAGTTTAATTGCGAGGGACCGACTGCTGTGGACTTCACCTTCTGAGAGGATGAGTGAGTTTTGAGGAGCAGATTGTGACTTCTTTGACTGAAAACTCTGAATGGACTATTCTTTGGGATTTCCTGAGACACCGGCCTCTAGCACCTGTTCTCTGGAATCACCACTCTAGGGGGAATTACATTCTACAACACAGACAACAAATCTTGATAAGGTGCTATTTTTGTACACTCTTGAATCATTTAAGCTGTTAAAAACACTAGAGAAACAACTTTGGAAAGGGTGAAGCTCCCTGGGTAGCAAAGGCAATGTGTGTGTTGGGGGGTGGGGGGCACCTTTCCTGGGAATTCAGGTTTGGAGATAGGAAATGCAGACAGATTGGACACGATGGGCGGTTTAGGTCGTCCAGCTGCAGAGAGCGGGGGAGGGGTCAGACGAGAGGAAAATCTCCACCTCTGTCCTCCCTCAGTGTTGTTTAAGCAAGTTACTTTATCTCCCATATTCTCTCTTTCTGAGTTTCTAAAAGGGATATTAGGTATCAGGTATCATTGTGTGGCCTACTGCATCAGGTTGCCATAGGTCTGAGAGAAGTGAGTGAGCTGATACCCTTCCTCAGTGCCCACCCCCTCTCCACCCTTGTTAAGATTCTAGGAAGGTCTTTTTCTCTTTAGATGTAATAAGAAGACATCATTAACAGAATGGAATCAAGTTTAAATTACCTGTTGTTTGCATTCACACTTTATGGATCTTGAAGATCAGTGGTGGTGGAGAAATGTGAAGTCAACTTAGAACCCTTTCATACCAAGGCCTCTTGAGTCTTCAGAGACACCAGATTCAATGATTCAGAGTAATCATAAATGATCATAACAATACCCATCCTGACTTAAAGAATTAATATATAAATTTTGTGCTTCCAGAGGACTCTTACTTACATAGATTATCCCATTTGACCTTCAAAACAGTTCTGTAGGTCAATAAGAGCAGAAATTCGCTTCCCTCAAGGGAGCTCAGAAAGGTGCTGCGGGTCACAGCTAATGAACGAGCGCAGCAGGACTCAACAGTGTCTGCAGAGCCCAGATCTGCTGCGGACTCGCCCCCATCCCAGTTCATTCTCCAGCTCCTAGTGCTTACCCATCAGGTGGGAAGTACAAAACCACACATGTGGTACCTACTGCAGCTTTAAAAAGGAAGGATAGGTTTCAGGAAACAACTCAAAGTGTTCCATTGGGTCAAACCATTTTCCCCAGGCCCACACCATGGATAGATGTAAATTCTAGGGTTGCTGATATTTACTAAGAAACCATTATGTGCCAGATACTATGACAGCCTTGCACATACACTTCCATTCAGTCCTCTCAACAACCCTATGAATTAGGTATCAGGTATCATTATCTCACCTCAGAGAAGAGGAAACTACTGTATTTTTGGACCATAAGATGCACCTGGGTTTTAGAGGAGGGAAATAAGAAAAAAAATTTTGAAGCAAAAAATGTGGTAAAATATTTAATAACATAATATTTCGCCAATGTAAATGTAAACAGAACTCAACAGCAGCATTAACAACCATTATTCCTCCCAAATTGGGAGGGGGCATGCATCTTATAGTTTGAAAAATACGGTAATTATCAAAGAGGTAGAGTAACTTGCTCAAGGTCACACAGTGGACTCAGAGCTGTGCCATTTACATCACAACAGAAACCCGTGTTTCTCTGGCACTTGCCCCTACTTCTCATACAGAACCTTGGCCTTCTAAAGGTGCCCCCAGTACTCAAGGAGTTGTCTTATCTGTGTCACACAAGTCAACCCTGCTGTCAGGTCTCCAGTGACACCCACCATTTCTTTACTCTTCTCCTACTTCAGCCTGCACAATGTCAATGTGAAGCATTTGTCAGTAATCACCTCTGTGAGAGGCTTGCAAATAAAAAATTAGAAAAGTATCGTGAACATACCATATGGTTTAGTTGTTGTTTTGTTTTCATACATTGTTTTGTTTGGAGACTGGAATCAAAGTGAAACTTCTCATCCAGTAGCTCTGTGAAGGCCCTGCCCACCTGGGACAGTTTTGGAAGAAAGGCATCAGACAATCACTCCATGCTCCTCACTTGCCTCACAGGATTGTGTATGCCTTGAATAACAGGAGGCATATAAAGCAATATAAAGCACCCAGTGTAAGGCTTGACACCTGTAGAAGCCAAAACAAAGAGATGGTTCCTTCTCATCTAAATCCCTATTCATTTTTTTTTAAGAGTAGGTTTCTTTTTTTCTTCCTTCTTTTTTTAAATTTTATTTTAATCATTGTTCAAATACAATTTTATCCTTTTTACTCCCAGTCCGGCCCCCCCTCCCACCCCTCCCCACTTCCCTCCCATTACCACCCTCCCCCTAGTTTTTGACCATGTGTCCTTTAAGTTTGTTCCTGTGAACCCTTCCCAATGTCCCCTGAAATTCCCTCTACTCTCCTTTGTGGTCACTGTCAGCCTGTCCTTTATTTCAGTGTCTTTGGTTATATTTTGCTTGTTTCTTTGTTTTGTTGTTTAGGTTCCGGTTAAAGGTGAGATTATATGGTATTTGTCTTTCACTGCCTGGCTTGTTTCGCTTAGCATAATGTTTTCCAGCTCCATCTACGCTGTTGCAAAGGGTAGGAGCTCCTTCTTTCTTTCTGCTGCATAGAATTCCATTGTGTAAATGTACCATAGTTTTTTGATCCATTCATTTACTGATGGGCATCTTGGTTGCTTCCAGCATCTAGCAGTAGGTTTCTTAAAGCTGGGGACTGTGAAACAAGGAAGGGCTTAGGATAGAAGAAGCAAGAGGAGAGAGTCCAGGCAGGGCCACTTTGGCTCCCTGAGAAATAAAGTCAGTGACAGAAGTGAGCCAAGGTGGGGCTGCTGTCAGCTCACCAGGAAGTCAGAGCAAATGGGCCCTGGAGACAGGTCCAGGGGGTAGCCTGGGATGAGCTGCCGCTGCCCACTACTTCCCTTGTTGCACATCTTGTGGGGTCCCTCAGAGGGACCTTCTTTAGGAGATGCACTCCTGACAGGGAAGAAAGGTTTGGGAGTGCTCTCGGGAGGGAGAGCCCCTGTTCTGTATGAAGACCCAGCTACTCGCCTTGTTGGCAGTCAATCAGTTAACAAAGTGGTATTTGTCAAGTCATTACAAAGGTCAAGCAAGTTCTCCTGTAGGAGAGTGGGAAATCACAAAAAGAGGACTAGGTAACACTCACACAGGACTGTTGTTGAAAATTAGTGCAATCAGATAATCATCATTGTTTCAATGAATGAGTCTAAGAGGCAGACATAATACTGTTTTGCTGAATTTTCCTCTGTAATGGTGTTTGTTATAAAGGGACTGTAGTGGCCTGTAAGATGTCACCTGTCTGGAAATGTGGGTGAAGCTGTCATAACCTTGTGTGAAAATCTGTATGAAGATGTTTAAAAAGGAAAACCAACACAGAGCCCCAAGCACCCATCCTGAGAATTTCCTAAGACACACCCTGGCCAGCAGCGGTCAGCCAGGGCTGAGGTCCTCGGTCACTTCACGGGCACTGCCAATGTGAGGCAATGCCCAGGTGTCAGGGAGAGCGACAGCCCGGGCTCCTGTGCTGCAGAGCAGCCATCTTTCGGGGGCCACATGCTCAGTTTATCTCAGAGGGTGGTTCCCTTCCAGTCAAGTTCAAATTGATTTAAAAAAAAAAAGCTTCCTCTCCCCTGCCATCCCCTTCCTCCCCAGGAGTAAGGTCAGCAGGGCTCAAAAGTTCCTTTTTCATTGTGAGTGCTGGCGAGCCCCTGGTAATACTCAGTGTGAGCTATGTGGTGAGTTTTCAGGTGACTTGCTATTGTTCTTACAAGTTAAGAAGGCAAAAGAATTTTTTAAAACAAACAGAAAACCCTCCTAAATAAACCCATAATTTGTTACCTGGATTTCTTTTTTTATTTCTTCTTTCCCTCTTTTTTTCTTTTTTCTTTTTCACTTTTTAAAATTTATTTTTCACGCATGTGTGATGACAAGCATTTTGATGTAGGACTGCGGGACCACCCCTTGGGAACTCCTAAAGAGCCACAGGATTTAAAGTGGAAGTTCTTGAAAATACTAATGCTGTTTATAGCAGTGTGTTATCAGGGCGAGCGAGGTGGATGCCAAGTATGCTTTGAAGTGTGCTGGAGGCTTCTGCTACAAATCACAGTGTTTCACAGGCCAGACACCCAGCAGGTGTAGCTAATAGACAGTTTAGGATTAAACAATGAAACAAATCACTTCAGTGTTTTCAAATATGAGGAAGTCCTTTCAAATATAGTCCTTTCAAATATGAGGAAGGGAACAGTTAGGAAAAAGGAATTCCATGGGACACACCAAGGTAGAGAAGCCAAGCCCTGACTGTCCCTGCCCACCCTCAGTCTGAGATTGTTCTCCACCAGTTCGTCTGTTGTGGTTCTGTGAAGCAAGTGCGGAGTCCAGTCCCAAGGCTTCCCAAGATCACCCCCTGATCCTTGCTTCTTAAAGACTCCCCCTGTTTGCTGAAGATGTGTCATTTGCTTCCTCAGGCTCTTGGTGGAACCATGGGGCCGCGGAGTCACATCTGCCCATAGCTGCTGGCATGCGAATGCCTGGGCACTGAGGTCTGAACCGCTACCCTGGCAAGGACCAGCCCTACCCCCTTGGAGGAAATGGCTGAGCAGCCCGAGCAACAGCAGATGAAAACTTCCTTCCTCTTCATCCAGCTGCAGGCCCCCCCTGCCCGAGCTCTCCCCGCCCTGTCTCCAGTAGCTACTGCCTGGACAGCAGCCCCAGGGGGCCCAGAGGAGGGACACAGTTTCCCAAGTCCCAGGACAGGCTTCTTGGCAGGCCAGGACCTCGGACGCACTCAGGGCTCAGTTACCCCTCCCTCGAGCCTGCTGCCAAAGGAGGGCCGTGGGACAGAGCAGCCAGCTGCTTTCAGTTGCTCTGCTCAGAAGGAGAAGGAGGGAGAGGAAAAGCCTCAGGATCTGGGTGTATGGAGGGGTAGCATCTGCGGATTCCCACGTTGCAGGCTATCCCTGGCCCCTGCTTCCAGGAAACCTGGCCAGCTCCAGCCCCCATCATGCAGACCTCCTAGCCCTGATGTCATCATGAGCAATGGAAGCAGCAGTCCCTCCACATGCTGGAAGCAATGGCCTATCGTTACTGTCCCCCAGGACCCGGGGGACACGGACCCTCAGACTTGGAATGCTTTGGAATGCTCGATTCCACAGGCTGCCCTGGCCCACACTGCTGACCGGGGTGAAAGGGCCATGCTGAGGAAAGATGCTGCCACCTGCCAGGTACTTCCGAAGAGCCGTAAAGAGGGCCCAGGTACCCCTGTGCAGGCCAGGAGGGCGAAGCTCTGCAGATACTGTCCACCCATTCAGACCAGCAGGAGCTTCCTGGCCCCGCCTACCAATCTGCCTCTCAAGGTAAGGAAGTGTGTGTGGCTGAATCCCCTAGACCCCAGCTGTCCCCACTGGAAGAGGGAATGGAGAGAAGGGACAGAGGCTCCCATGAGGGCACCCGGCTCCTCACACTTGGGTTTCCCTCCACTCCGGATGGGCTATCCCTCAACAGCAGAGGTGCTGCTGGCCACGGTCCTCCTGGGCCGGGCTCTCTTCTGTGCTCTGACACCCATCCAGCCACTAGTAGCATTTTTTGGTTTTTTTGCAAACAGAATGAATAACTGTTTCCCAAGATTTCTGCCAAAGGCAAAAGGCAATTCAGGCAAAGAAATGCATACTTTGTGGGGGAAGACCAGAGGAAAAGACAAGGAAGGTGCATGGACAGTTATTGAGCCCAACGGCATGCCTGCTGTTAGGCTAGGTGGTTTCTCCCTTCTCATTTATCCTCATAACCACCTGAAAAATAGAGGCTCATACCCCCAATTTCAGATGAGGGCACTGAGAAATGGTTAGGCAAAACTCTTCTCCATCCTTCCATAAAGACACTCCAGAAAGGGCACTGGGGACTTTGGGGATGTTTTGTGGAGGGTTCCAGAACTGGAGCACAGCTTAGAACTCACCCTCATCCTTGCATCCTTGACCTTCTAAGGATGATCTCTACCTCCTGCCCACCGCCCCCCCCCCCCCCCCACAGTGGGTATGTAGCCCTGCATCAGCCTCCTTCTCATTTTCTATCAGGAAAGAAAAGGGTAATGCTGTGTGGTCTCCAAGGTCTCTTTCGGCTCATATGGGCCCTACCTGTGAGCACGGCCATGCCTGCTCTTTGTTATTAACATCTTATTCTCTGACTCAGCCTCTTCATCATGCTGATGCCTGAGCCCAGCCTGCCTTCTCCACCCAGCTCAGGTGCACCGCTCCCAAAATAGGTGGACACAATTAAAAAAGACGCTTTTCTTTTCTCTTTCCCAATAGCACGGGCATCTTGCTATACTTTGCACATCTCTAGGTGATGGGGGTAAGAGTGAGGAAGAGTGTGTGTACTGGGGTTCGGGGGTGAGACAGAGGAGGGGGGAGTGTTGTTGGAGTGTGTGGGAGGTCGGCATGGAGGACACTCTCAGGGAAGTCACAGGAGAAGTGGAGGAAACTCACAGCATTGGAAAGAGGCCTTCCCTGGGCTCAGAGGTGATGCTGTTGAATCTGGAAACTGTGGCTCCCCTGTGTGTTTCTTCATACCAACCCTCTGTACTCTTTCTCCTTTCAACAGGGAGCCTGTACAGCCACAGTTAAGAATCAGGCAGAAATGATGAGCCTGAGTTTTCTTCGGAAGGGAACCCTTAAAAAAAAAGAGAGATGCTTAAGAAATAGTTTACAGTTTACATTCCATCCCAGTTCTTCTATCATTCATTTCCTACAGGAATTTAGGACACATGACATACCCATGCGTCAGAGACCAGTCTCCGTCTGTGGGGTCACATGGTAGTTGTTTGTGTGCTTTGAAGCTGCTCCGATGACTTGAAAACAGCATCTTTACCCACTCTCTCCCTTCCTGCTTGTTGAGCATAAGCCAAGCCTCAGGTTGCCATTTCTCTACAGAGAAGTGCTTGGGCAGTTGATTTAGTTGGGTAGATTTTTGCCTTGTCTGCAGAAATCTGATGGGCCCCCAGACATCTAAAAGTAAGGATTGCAAGATTCCTTGCTAAAATCTTAGAAACCCGAAGTTCAAGTTTAATCTTGAGCAACCCTCCAGAGCCCTCAGTTTTCTCATCTGGAAAAGCTGCCTCACAATTGCTATGGAGATAGAGTGTTGAGCAATTGCAAGGAACCCTCTGCAGTCCTGTCTTAAGGGAGAGAAGAGGTGAAGAGAAATCACTGGGACAGCAGGTAGGACCAGGAAAACGAGGAAGTTAGAGGTGTCAATGTAGGGTGGGTCTAGGTAGGAAGCAGAGCTACAAAAACTTATCTCTTTTTTATTTTATTTTTTATTGTATTTTTTTCCATTACCATTTAGTCCCTTTATACTTCCCTCCCTGCTCAATAATCACACTGTTTTCTGTGTCCATGAGTCCTTTTTCCTTTTTGCTCAGTCCCTGCCCCCCCCAACCTCTGCTACCCCAGCTGTCATCCTGCTCCCTATCTATGAGTCTGTCTCTGTTTTCCTCATCACTTCAGTTTGCTCATTAGAGTCCACACATGAGTAAAACCATATGGTACTTGTCTTTCTCTGACTGGCTTATTTCGTTTAGCATAATGTTCTCCAGGTCCATCCATACTCTCTCAAAGGGTGAAATTTTCTTCTTTATGGCCTAGGAGTATTCTATTGTGTAAATGTCCCATAGTTATTTTATCCACTGATCTTTTGATGGACACTTGGGCTGCTTCTGTATCTTGGTGATTGTAAATAATGCTGCAATGAACATAGGGGTACTTGTGTTTTTTTAAATTAGTGTTTTGGATTTCTTTGGATATATTCCTAGAAGAGGGATTGCCAGGTCAAAAGGCAGATCCATTTTTAATTTTGTGAGGTATATCCATACTGCTTTCCACAGTGGCTGTACCAATCTGCAAAAGAAGAACAAAGTTGGAGGAATCATGCTGCCTAATATCAAACTATACTATAAGGCCATGGTACTCAAAACAGCATGGTACTGATGTAAATATAGACACATAGATCAAGGGAACAGAATAGAGAGCTCAGAAATAAACCTACATCTTTATAGTCAATTAATATTAGATAAAGGAAGCAAGCACATACAATGGGGTACAGACAGTTTATTTAATAAATGATGTTGGGAAAATTGGACAGATACATGCAGAAAGATGAAACTAGATCACCTTCTTAAACCACACACAAGAATACATTCAAAATGGATTAAAGACTTAAATGTAAGACCCAAAACCTTAAAAATTCCAGAAGACATAGGCAGCCAAGTCTGGGACATTGCTCATAGTAATATTTTATCATATATATCTCCCCAGGCAAGGGAAACAAAAGAAAAAATAAGCAAATGAGACTACATCAAACTAAAAAGTTTTTGCACAGCAAAGTAAACTATCAACAAAATAAAAAGACAACTCACAGAGTGGGAGAACATATTTGCCAATATATCTGATAAGGGGTTAATATCCAAAATTTATAAAGAACTTAAAAACTCAACACTAAAAAAACAAACAATTCAATTAAAAAAATAGGCAAAGGACCAGTATAGACTCTTCTCCAAAGAGGACATGCAGATGACCAATAGGCATTTGAAAACATCACTAGTCATCAGAGAGATGCAAATTAAAACCACAATGAAATATCATCTCACATCTGTCAGAATGGCTATCATCAATAAATAAAAAAACACATGCTGGAGAGGATGTGGAGAAAGGGGAACGATTTTGCACTATTGGTGGGAATGCAAAAACTTACTCTTAACTTTGCTGGCCATACGTTGTGATTCCTTCTGCCATGGAGGGGAGATGGACATTAGCAACTTCAGAACCACAAGTCCTTTAAATGCCTATGGCTATAATTAACCAGGTGACCCCGACTTGGTCCTGGCTTTCAAGGGAATTAGCAAAATCAACAGAGATCATTTTTTTCATCTGTCGAGCTCTGAACAGATAAAGTTGTCCTCTGGATTTGATAGATTAGTGTATGAGAATTACCCACTCCTCATATTTTGGAATTTAGATTTATGGGTCACCACAAAATGGGAGAGGGCTGATTAAAAATGCCTTTAGGTCAGTTATGAACGGTGAGGCCCTTGGTTACCCATAGTGGGATCTTTCACTTGATATACTCAGGAATAATGTATTCAATTATATATGAAAGTGAAATGTTGGTTACATGGAAGCAGATCTGTTCCTGCATGTGTATCATAGGGTTGATACTTTCCTAGCAGAGAAATCTGGATCTTAAGAAGTGTAAATTCTCTTCTCCAAATGGCTAAATTTATACTTTAACTGTTGAAACAAATTGACTTCTAAGTGAAAATGGTTGACTTACATCCTTCCAGACAGCCTAAGGAGTGATTGCTGTGAATTGAATCACTGGTTCTTAATTTATACTATCGACTAAGTTTTGGTTAAGACAAAAATAGCCCTCTGTGACCTACAGAAGGCTTTGAAAACCTCAAAATTCTGTGAGGATGTACATTATTATCATCCCCACTTCACGGATGAGGAGACAGGTGCTTGAGGATGGTCAGTGACTTGCTGAAACCTGACACTGAGACCTGGCAGCTGGAGACGGAGTTCTTTCAGCCTTCTCTAGTAGTTGTCTTCTGAGACAATGAGATGTCCTCAGGAGGCAATCCACCATTTCCTTGCCTGGTAGGAAGTTGTCTCTACTGCACTCCTGCTTTCTCTGGTAGGGAGGCGGGGAGAAGGACCCCTGGGAGTCCCTGGTCTAATGACCTGACCTTGTGTGAACAAGCACTGCTTGCTAGCAGCAGTGGAGGCCTGGGGTTGGCCTCTGTGGAGTTCCAGTTCTGGGCAATGCCTACTGAGGGTGGTAACGTTTCTGTGGTGAGTCTGTTGGTGTGAATCAGAGAATGTTCCATGGTCTGGGGCCAGAGCCTGCCCTCACGATTTCTTGGATGCCACGTTCTGCTGCCTCTCTGTGGGAATGCAAGGAACTGACAACGCATGACTTGAGTTTGGGGCTAAAGGTAAGAAGCCCAAATGAAGATACAGAAAACAGGTGCAACTGGAAAGAGAGGAAAAAGTCTTTCCCTATAGTCATTTTAGGAAGTGTACAACTTTTTCTTTGCTGGGTCTTCATATCTTAATGTATTTTATGTTTTGAAATAACAGTGACTTTTGATATGTAAATGGCACTGGAAAATTAGCAGAAAAATATTTTTTAAAATTTCCCTCCAAATGCCATTTTTACAAACCCCACAAATTTTCACCTATAGCTTTAAATTTCCAAAAAATGTTACCTTTGTGTTGGTCTTACTTTTTTTTCCCTCTCATCTGAAACAGTGAATTTTGTGAGTTTTCATCACCAGCTTCTAGGAGTGTTTGGGGTTTAGATGACGGGGTATGGATGAGTGAGACAAACAGGGGCTTGCGGGGGATTGGGGTGGGAGGAGACAGCGTTAGGTGCATTGTCCTTAAGGCAGCGATTGTCAACCGTTTCTTCTCCTGGTACACGTAACCTAAGTACTGAAATTCGCAGCACACCAAAAATATACTGTATTTTTTGCCAGCCTGACAAAAGACAGGTATAATTTTTATTTTTTCACACTGGACAGCTGTTGTTGTGTTGACTGCTGTTATTTTTTGTTTGAACAATCTAAGGGAAAAGAGGTCCGTGGTGAGGTACCGCATGTTTTAAACATTCTTGCAGCACATGGTTGAAAATCGCCGCCTTAGGTGAGGAATGGGAAAGCAGTGTAGTCTGTTTTCTTAAAAACAGGCCCTGTCTAACAGACTACAGAAAATAGTTTAAACTCACTGTGTCTTGGATTGTTTTGCCTTAAAATGAGCTATGTCTATAAAGTATGTTAAATTTTTGATACAAAGTCTTTATTTAGAGTAAAGGTCACTGGCACTGGGATTGAAGAGATAAAAACGAAGCTCTGCTTCTGCCAACTCACCAGCGAAGTGGCCCCTGACCACTCACTGAGCGGAGCTGGACTGTCTTCCTTGTTCTCTGAGGCCTTTGCAGTTCCGACATTCTATGATTAAGTACGAGTCTGGGAATCGAGAAAGGAAATAAAATTGTTTAATGAAATAAAAGCACTAACATAATTTAATTTTATCTACCTCAGCTTGTTTCTAAAGATCAATTATTTTGCCAGCTGACTGTACTGCAAGGAAGCTTCTTACAGGGTGGGGCCAAAGTAGGTTTATAGTTGTGAGTACGTGAAACACAGATTTTATTCTTGTATTATTTTTTACTAATTATTGTAACATCTTCCATACGAACAACTGTAAAGCCACTTTTGTCCCACCCTGTACAATGGGTTCGACTCTCTCAGGGAGATCTGAAATTCCAGTGGGAGCTAGGATGGTTCCCTACATGAAGGGAATAATAAATGAATGAATGAACCTTTGAAAGGTGATTAACATTCAGCGATATGAAAAAGCACCTTCCCCACAAAATCCCCACCACAGAATTTTAGGGCCAGAATTCCTACCTGTCTGTCCCCTAACAATTGATACCACCTTCTCTGACCAGATTCTGGTTTTGCTAAATTCCCTTCAGCAGTGGAAGACTGATCCCTGGGTATACTTAACCCCCAGGAAGAGGTCATTTATTTCATTTGGGGTAAACGGTTATAAAACCAAGCCTGTTTGACTTTTCAGGCCTGTCATGCATTTAGAAACTGTTCTGCTCATAAAATGGTATTCTACATAATTCTGTCTTTATATAAACTGTTCTTGGTGAGCAATTTGGCATTTTAAAAACCCCTAGAACACAGAGAAAGCTTGCGCAAGTGCCTATATAATTTTAATAGCAGTATAGATAAATTGCTGTGCAGTGGTATCTCTTTAAAAGATTTTGGTATTTAGGGGACAGTGTTGATTAAATTAAAAGCTTATCTTTAGTCTATTTTGCACTGCATTGGTTTTGACACAGATGTCTTGATTTACTACTTGAGTAAATAAAGCCTGAGATAGCAGAATGGGTTTTAGTTCTTTTTCGTCTTGCGATTTGCCTTGGTGTTCCCATGACAACGTTCTCAGTCTTTTTCTCTCCTTACCGTTTCCTTTGCCATTAACACACAGAAGACTTCTGGATCCTTGTACAGGTGCAGCCCTCCTGGAGCTGCATACACCGCGGCACCTCGATTGGAAGAAGACAGTAGAACGCAAGAACATGGACCACCCTAAGCTGTGTGTCCCCGTGCATGTGACAGACAATCAGAGTGGGAGCTGGGACACAGGGGTCCTAGCCCTTTCTCTGGTTCACATTAGCTAAGGCAGGTTTTTGTATTCTGGGTCTTAATTCATTGTCTGTGGTGGGAAAAGATTAGACTGTGGTTTCCTCCCTTCTGGTGCCATGATTCTAAAATCTTGCCATTTCATTTGTGCCTGTATTTGTAAGAACTCAATGGAAACTACAGTTTTTGGTGACAAATCTCTAGAAGTCCATACTATTTAGAAGTCACTACTATTGTGAAACTCCCTCATTCATAAAATTAGATCCTCCTCCAGTATCCTGAGGATAAATATCTAAAATACACTTTTAAACATTTTATGCTAGCATATACCCAATCTCCTAATCTCGAGTGCTACATTTTTTTTAACAAAATATTGGTAGCATTAGTCAAGTATTAAGCTTTGTCTGAGAGATTTGGTCAAAAAGACTAATGAGTTCTTTATAGTGGTGCAAAACACAAAAAGTTGTGTTTATTATTCTCCCACAGTGACAGGAAATGAATTTGCTTAAAGGGGTTGTTCTGTGTTTTTAGCCTCTTGAATTAATTATTCAGCAAAGGGAATATTGAAAATCAGTTCCACTCAGGTAGTTTTAATTAGTTCCAACAAATTGCTTCACTTCAACTTCGAAGGTTTGTACCCTTGAACAAGAGTGTCTTCCATCACCTGTAGATTTAGTTAGGATTCTTGGTGACATGTAATGGAGACCCTCGAGTCTATTTAACCCCAGATGAGAGGGACTTGTTGGAAGGAGAACACACGTGTATAAATTCAGGGTCTTGCAGAACCCAAGGGCAGACGTGCAGATGGGCCTCAGGGCCTACTGGAGCCAGGCTCCAGATTATTTAGGTCTCTCCTCTCTGTTGCCCTTTGCCTTCCTCTGCAGCCTTCTCTGAATCATTCTTTCTCTGTCTGCACATCGGCTCCCTCCACTCCCTTCTCCACAGGGAGGAATATGGGCACCTGCAATTCCCAAATTTGTTCTCTCTCTCTTTAGAGACAGTTCAGACTGAGACTGGAGTTCTTAGGCACACTTCCCAATCCCCCTGGGAAGAGGCTCCTTGGCGGTGTCTCCACCACCACACTTGGTGGTGGCCAGTGTGGGTTGGGTGTCTACCCAATCTACCGTGGTGGGACCGGGGCTGGGTGCAGCACACGTGGTTCTCTACAGCCTGCTGAGAGACCAACGATGGCTATATCCATGTAAATCTTGGAAACTGATGGGACGTGGAGAGGACAGGAGCAAGTATGGGCAGCCAACCCAATAAATGGCCAAAAACACTTTCAGAGAGTTGTCAACTAAAATTTAAAAGATGATTGCTTTGTTTAAATGGCCTGAGACCTCTCAGATTTTAAGGGAGCCAGTTTTTAATAGTCTTGAGGGAGATTTTTAAAAAGATCATCCCTAAACTAAGTAATATATTAAAATCAAATTATTGCCTTTGTGGTTTATAAATAGATATGCTTGCAGAATCTGCTATTGGTTATGATACGGTAAATTTTCTCTTTCAAATGTTTTTTTTTCAAATATTTACAGACTATAAATGCTACAAGATTTACACAAATGTAAGTCTGTAGGTGAAAGTGGGGTTCTATAGTAAGCACGTTCCCATCTTGGATTCCATTTGTCATCCTTTCAACATTATAGCAACTCGCTGGGACTCCTGACTTAGTCCTGCGGGCCGGAACAACAACAAAGCAGTTACTATAAGCCACGTTCCTTGAGCTGGCTTATACCGATTCCTTAAACTAAACTGTATCAACAAAAAGCAGAACACGGGCAGAAGAGAGAGTGAGGGCTCCAGGCGGCTCCCGTCGCTGGGCCGCAGCAGGCCTGCGTGTCTAGGAAGTCCACTTTCCTCCTTTCCAGAGGGGTCAGCAGCTGTGGCTCTTTTTTGGCTGCCCTTTGTGTTGTGCATATTTCCTGTGATTATATTTAGTCAATGTTAACTTTTTGGAATTTAACTTTCAATTTTCAGGATGTGTGATTTTTGTATTAACCTTTCCATTACCAGGTCCAGATCACGCTCCAGGGTTTCATTAAAATGTTTGTCATTTGAAAATCCTATTTTACCCGCAAGGACCTCTTCCATGAGTGGTCAGCCTGATTGTATGATGAAGAAACGACTAAAATGTCACCCTATTTATTCCATGTCATCAGCAGAGAGATCTTAGGAGAGTTTGTATATACTTATTCTTTCTCCATAAAAGATTTCCAGTGTTCATAACTATAGCACAAATAATGAATTAAAATAATGGTAAAGGTTACTGTAGTAGTAATAAAGAATCAGTTCTAAGAAAATATAAATAAGGGTCAAGATGAAGAAAAGATCTGGTCAAGATCAGGAGGAGAACCCCCCAAAACATGCCCTGAAGGCCTACAGAGCTGGTATGTTTGAAAGTCAGAGTTAGCCTTGGGCTTTCTGCTGCCCAAGCTTCAAGAGTCATAGTTAGCTATAGATTTCTGATTGAGAGAAATAAAGGAGGGAGGGAGGGGAGGAAGGATGGATGGAGAAAGGAAAGGAGAAAGGGAGGGAGGGATGAAAGGAGGGTAGAAAGAAAGGAAAGGATTTCCTTTAACATGTTCCACAGAAATCAATTTTCTTTAAAAAAAAATAACCTGAATGTTGCTTGCCCTTGAAAATAACAATACAAAATATCATATTGGATAAAGACTTTTTCCAAGGAACAGTTAATATTTACTATTTGTTTCCTTGGACATGCATAGAACATAATGTGATTTTCTGGATAATTGAAGTAACTACTGTAATAGTGGTATTGTTTGCTGGTAGCCTAGGTCAAGGACACTGTTTGCTTCTATACTTAATGCCTCCAAATATGCAGCCCTCTGAGTGCTTTTTGGTTTTTAGTAACCTTTTAGTTTCCTCCATGCCGGTCTCTCCCTTCTTGCTTCTGTTAGCATCCCTACCTCTAATGTACTTCTTTTCATCCACCACAGGCCAGGAAACTAGACAACAAATTTGTTTAAGTTGTAAGGCAAACTTGTTAATTATGTAAGTAAAAGTAAAAAAGGGTTAAGTGGCTCATCTAGGATAAAATATCCAGAAGTTTATTATAGATTGTTTTATCTTCTGATTTTGTGTGTCCAGGGAGGATGCTTTTGCTTTCCATGACGATGGGCACATTACAGATGAAAAAAGTCGCTGAACAAATAACTTCCAGATTCATTCGGTCCCTGAATAGTTCTTGACCGCTAGCTGTGAGGCAGGCACTGTTCTAGGCCCTGGAGAGTCAGCAGTTAGTGGGACGAACAAAGGCCTTGCTCATATGTTCTGGTAGGAGCAGGAAATGATAAACAAGTAAATAAAGCATGGACATCAAACTTTAAATTGTGGCAAGTGCTTAGAAGGAATAAAACAGGAGGAAATGATGAGGTAAGGGGTGCTAGCGTGAATAGTTTAGTTTGTGCAGTGAGAGAAAGGCCTCATGGAGAAGGTGCCTGAGCTGAATGAGACTCGAATGCTCGGCCAACAGCCATCCACAAGGAGGGAGCGGAAGGGTCCTGGTAGGGGTTAGCTGAAGGGTTCCATGTGCCTGCGGGATAGTTAGTGAGCATAACTTGCTGGAAAAGGCAGAACCATAGGCACGGCCAAATCACACAGGGCCTCAGAGTCTCAGATGAGGAGTGTGATTTTATTCTAAGTACAGAGGGGAGACTTTGGAGAGTTTTAAGCATGAGAAAAACACAAATTAAGGAAAGGGAGGATGCATTTATGAAGTGACTTCCCTAAAGTTATTCTGCTGATTAAAACATTTAATATCTTTGCCTCCCACTTCCTAATCCTGTTGAAGAACACTTGAGGCACACCACTTAAGTAGGGAGCTCTGTTTTTTTTCCCAGAAGTCCTTTAGTTCTGAAATAAAGGTATGATAAATTCACGAAGGATTAAGACAGGTGAAGGAGGAAGGAAACTCCAGTTACTGAAGGATTTGAGATTTCCCCGAATGAACCTTCACTCTAATGATAGACAATAGAGCAGATCCTTCCAATATTTTTAACCACACCTTTCTTCCCTCTCAGGCACGTACCTCTTAAATTCTAAGGGTCCCCATGAGACTGGCCACCAGGCGAGCAATGGGCAGCAGCAGCTTGTCCCTGGCTAACCCTGTGAACCTGTCCCCAAGGCCCCCTTTTCTCTGACTTCCCAGTGAGCTAAGGCAGCCCCGCCTGGACTCTGCTGTTGCTTCTTCTGTGCTAAGCCCTTCCTTGTTCTGCTGACCCAGCTTTAATAAACATACCTTCAAACTAAAACAACAGCAAATGCATTACATATAATAGGTGCTCCATGTGTATTTCTTACCTTCTACATCGCTTATGGCAAAGCCTCTGGAAATGACCTCCTGTGTTACTAATGCCTTCAGTTCTTTCCTTGCAGCCTTTAGTCCCTCCATTTCACATTCATACAGCATTGAGCTGTGAGGCCACCCAGGCTGGTCACTTGTCAAGCAAGGGGTGGCTGGCACTGTTGGAGTTAGTCCAAAGCAGAATAAAATGTCAGGCTATCTTTGAGTTCGTAAATAGTGGTGTTTTATGAAAGTGTGTTTCTCTGGTGTGACTAATGTTGAAGGCATTCTTGAGTGGGCCGGTGGCCAAGGAATTACAGTAATATTTCTCTTTGGCTGAGCTTGTTGACCTAGTTTTCTGGGTCTACTCCGTGAATAATTCTTGTGAGTCGTGTCCAACAGGGATAACTGTTCTCCTGGAGGACCAGCTCGCCCCATGCCTTCAACTAGTTATCAAATAAATGTTTGCCACTTAAATCACTCCCACTTTTCATGCCATTTAAAAAAGCTAATGGCAAAATCCTTTCTAATCTTTAATCTGTTTTAGTAAGTGATTTTTCTTCCTTATAATTCTCTGCAAATTGCCCTTCCATCACCTTTTCATGCTGTTTGTGAAACACTTATGGCTGGCTGATTTTTGTTCATTTATTGTGTTGTCTTATGGTTTGTAGCCTAAATCCAGTAAGAAGTAATTGCAGGCATTATGCTATTGACTGCCTGTAAGTTCCTGTAAGCATTATTAAAATAATTTATTAAATGTTTCTGTAGGTCCTTTATAAAACACAAGACAGGTAGAGGACTCTTTTTCTGCTTTCTATAAACTTAAAGTCTGAGGCAGGCAAACATGTATGCAAAAAGGCATTTTTAGACGTATGCAAGAAATACCAGCAGAATGAGGACAAAGGTTTACTGGTTTCTGTGATAATCAGAATAGACCTACAGTGGAGTGATGGCTGAATAGGCAAGGTGCCCGGGTTACTATCTGTGCATCCTAGTTTGAGAGAAGTCACTGTCGCTGTTCCATTTGGTTAGGGGAAGGTTCTTAATGGGGTTGACCTTCAGAGGCCATGTGAGCGAAGGAAGAAAAACTTGGTGGATTAACAGAATTTAAAGAACGTTTCAGTTTGGGGTTTCTCCTGAGATCATATGTGAATTACATTATTTATTATGAAGGAACATATCAGCTATGTGATCATATACACAGAGAGTGAATGTGTTCCAATCTGAAAATTAAGATTTCTGCTTATAAATGTGTACCTTTTATTCAAAAGTATTTTAAACAGTTAAAAAGTCAATTGCATTTATTAGAAAGAATAAAATATCATTAAAAAGCACATCTTTCAGTAAAAAAAAAAGCATCATTCAATGCAACATTGGAGAATTTGAAATCAGGCCCAGAAAATCTGGACCTCATGCCATGTCTGTGCATCACAGTGGTAGCAACCTACTATACTAGCCCTGGAAGATTTTTCCTTATTCCGGAAGATTTCCTTTCTCAGGCGGCAGACAGTGGTGGCACCTGAATAAAGCCACACTGTAAGGCGTTGCTAAGAGACAACAGAAACAGAGGAATGGGTCCTGTAAGCTTGATCAAAGTTAGTGAATCTGAAGCTATTTCCTGGTCAGAGGGTGAAGGGAGGTGGGGTGGGGAGGCTGGGCTTGGGACTTGTTTGAATGAGACTCCTTGTGTGATTTTGCCATAGCACCAAAAGGATTCTGCTGCTCGAACAGTAAATCAAAGTAGGTAGTCCAGGTTGGGAGCAAGTAGAGTGTGACCCCTGAACAAAAATGAGGTTTAGTAATTTGTGACACTCTAACAATGCATCAATTGACAGCAGTGATGTTAGATAGGAAAAGGGACTCAAGGTCTGGGCAGTTCTTTCCAAATGCTATTCTTGCTAACTGTTAAAATGGAGCCCAGCATTTTGCAGGTACAGCTGTAAACAAGATGAGCTTGACAGGAACCCAGCTGGGTGAGTGTAGCCAACTGCGAAGAAGAAATCCACATGTAATTAAGCAAATAGTGTATATAAGCAATGGGTAAGCCTCCCTTGCAGGAGACAGAGCTTTGCATGTGAATCCCCTGTCTGTTGTACTTGCTGCACATACAATAGATAAAACTACCTAAAAACAACCACATCTCATTTTTTAATAGAGCACCCCAAGCAGCAAACCCCTTGAATTCAGTAACAGCAATGTATAGATTGGCTTTTCTGCTTCTTTCCTTCCCAGACAACTAAGAGACTTGTAAAGCATGCTCAGAGAAAGAGCCATTTTATTATCTTCAATGAAATCACATTAAAATCTATCTCCAAACTCCCATGTTACTGGAATAGCAAGAAATGCAGTTTCAGTATTCTCAGGTCTCCCTGCCCACTAATGTGGATGGAGGGTGTAGAAACTTCCATGATAGGAGAACACCCATGAATTCCCGAATTCGCTTGTTCCTCCAGTGTGTGTCTGCACAGCACTGCATTGAAGAACACAGACCCTGGAGCCAGTCCTGGCTGCCCCTTTCTGGCTGGGCAGCCTACAGTCAGTTGCTTCATATCCTTGCACCTCAGTTTCCTCATCTGTAAAACAGAGATTAGATGAGCACCTACCTGACAGAAACCAAGGATCAAACGAGTCCTAGTAGGTAAAGTGCTTGGAGCCATGCCTGGCACAGAGTATGCAGAGGCTGGGGAAGCCTCCTGCTTTGGTCATTAGTCAGTCCTGCCCCGCCCTACCCTTCGCTGGATGGCCTCCCATCCTCGGCTGTGTGCTTTCTGGTCTGACAACTGCCCAGATCCTGGGTCTGGACTGTCCGCGTGCTTCTGGAAGAGTAACACCTAAGAAGCATACAAGCCAGGAATGGAAGAGGGACGGTTAAGGGTCTTCTCTCTCTTCTCCGTGCCTGAGGAGAGATGACTTCTTCTTCTTCTTCTCCCATTCTCCAAATATAAAGACAAAAGTTATTATTTTCTTCATTTAATCATAAATTCCATGTTATATATACCTCACATCTGATTTCTCTATGAAGTCATCATCCACTGCAGTGCAGAACTGATGGGCCCTTGAGAAGAAGAAAACTATGGAAGCTTAGAAGTCTTCAGGAGGACAAAAGAGATTCTCCATAGTTGGAAGAGGAAAGACATGGGCCTCCAGGTCCTAAGACAAGGTTAGAAATTGGGAGGCAGCAATTTTGAAGCTTATAAAAACCTGGCTGTCTGCAAGTCATTTCACAAACACACCCACCCTTCCCTTAATTTCTGCCACTCCCCTGCTTAAAACTTCCCCTAGGAAACTGTTCCTGAGCCGCCCCCAGAATTCACTTTCTACCCCTTTCCAGGCTCAATCCAATACCTTCATCTCCTCAGACACTTGCTATAGCATTTTTTGTATCTTCTAACAGAAGGAAAATGTCTTGAGGGGACCTTTCACTCTTGACACAGCTTCTCCAAGACACACAGCAAAGGGGTTGGCTTAAAGAGAGGGAGGCTGAGAAAGAATCAGGGGGAAAGCCACAAGATCATGTTAATAAAGTATCCTGCCTCTCAAGGATGACTTGGAGAGGTTTCTAATCATTAGACCACGTTCCACAAATAAAACACCAAGACCAGGTCTGCCTAGCCCAAGTAAAGGAAAGAGTTAAAGGAAATGTAGATTTTACAAAGATGTGTTGGTAAACTATATTAGGTTCAATGTCCTCTATAATGAGTGTCCTGGATTCAGGTTTGCTTGGTTCATTCCAGTGTCTGTGTCTTTTTTCTGGATGGGGGACAACCGACCTTTATTTACACTTCGTTCCCCTTCACTGGAAGGCAGGATCCACATCTGCGCAGACTTGCACAGAATGGTGCGTCATTTGTTGAATTTTGCAAAAGTACGGCTTCTGCCCAAGCACTTCTGTTGAGTCTAGCTGGCTGGCCACTTTGCTGGCCCCTCTTCCAAATCTCCTATTCCCTTTCATTTCCCTTCCCCCCATAGGAAGAATGAAGCTTTGTTCTTAAGTTATTTCAAGCAAACTGAGCCCTTGTGGAAACTGCTTCACTCAGTTTTTATAGGCCAGTAGATTGCACAGCACATATAAGATTTATCATTCATATGAAAGAGAAAAGCTCCCCTGTGTAATTCTTTGAACAGTTGTGAAGATTTAATGACATTTGCATTCAAGCTGCTGAAAGTAAATAATTATGATGCTGGGAGGCTCTTCTTCCTTTGAGCTCGGACAGCTTTAAAGAACCAGTTCTGTGTTCGTTCGGCATGAGTTCAGGGTGTGTGAGCAGTCCCCATCAGGACTCGGGGCTGAATATGATGGACACAAAGACATTTTTATGAAGCGTAACAAGGCTTTGGGTGAGCAACTCCAAGGACAGCAACAGGAGGTGGTGGGAAGGACTTGCTGGAACACTCAGCTGCCCAGACCACCCTTGAGAAGGAAGCGAAGGTGCCGGGGAGTGAGTGAGTGTTGTTCTCAGAGTCATAGCGAGCCTGCCTGCAGGTGATCTGTATGTCACTGCACCAGGCACTGTGCCCTTCCTCCATGTCAGCTCTTTGTCCCAACCCCACTTGCTATCAAAAAGGAAGATTAGACCTGGCCCGGTAGCTCAGTTGGTTAGGGTGGCGTCCTGATACACCAAGGTTGTGGGTTTGATACAAGAATCAACCAGTGGATGCATAAATAAGTAGAACAACAAGTCGATGTTTCTCTCTTCCTCTCAATGAAATTAATTTTAAAAATTAAAAATGGAAGGAATATTAAAGTGAGAATTAAAGACTGAGTCTGACTCTATTTAAAAGAAAGTCTCTGACGTTAGCTTTCCCCCCTTATCTCTGCTATTGCTAAGTATCCCACTGGGCCACCCACTCTCTCAGGTGTTCTGGGGGCTCTGACAGGTGTCTCCTGTATGCAGGCGGCAGAGGAGCCAAAATTAGGGGCCTGGGCAGTCAGTTCCGTGGTCCCGAAAGGTGGGCCTGAAACATGAAAGGATGAACTTAATTGAACCTTTGGGCACGTGGAAGATCATTCTCTTCTCCATCACTAACAGAAAGCATTTCCCATATGCCTACCTGATGGAGGGGCTTTCCTGCATACTCCAGATGTTCCATGTTGGAAAGCTCAAAGGAAATAAATACCTGCGGTTGGCACTAAGGACAGAAGGCAAAGGTAAAGGTTAGGGACCTTCCTCTCAGCTGGCCAGAAAACAGAGGGCAGCGCTTGTCAGCCCAGCAGCCACCCTGCTGGCTCCAGTGGGGGGCGACAACTGCTGAGGGTCTCTCAGGAGCAGCCCCTGCTGTTTCACCTAGCCCTGCTGTGGGCCACTTCGGTTCATAAGCTAAGCACCCACTCAAGGCAGGCATTGAGTGTCCCCCTTGGCCGCTGGCTTGTGAAACCCTCAGGAAGACTCTGTCCAGGCCACCAGGGTCTAGTTCTATCTGCCCTTTTTTTTGTGGGATTTCCTATCCTTTCACAGGCTATTTGAGTTCTGCTTGGGAAAGTTAGGATTCAGACTGCAGAGCCCGTAGGTCCCGTGGTTAGAGCCCCAGGGCTTTCCTCTCACCCTTTCCTTGGGAGGCGCGTGGGGAATGTAGGGACAGCCTTCAGTTTCCTCGTCTCAGAGACGAAGCACTGGATGAGGCAACTCTGGAGTTTCTTCCAACTCTCATATTCCATGAGCCTCTGAGAGAGAATAACAGGAACACACTGCAAGGCACAAGAGGGTAAGGCAACCTTAGGTAAGCACTGCTGGCATTATTATTACTAGGTTTTCTTCTGAGTTACCTCACAAACTGAGGCATAACCCAATACTGATTTCTCTCAATTCGCAATTCCTGGAAATTGACCGGTTTTGAAAAATGATAACTGAACATATGTCCGAAGAACTCACCTGCCTTACAGCTTCTGCGTTAACTTTCACTCATTTCACAGATACCCATTTTCAGGCTCAGTGCTAAACACTAGTGGTACTGGTTTTTTAAAAAAAAGATAGACCTTTTCTTGAACTGTGTATAATATAGCTGAAAAGACAGACATTGAATACGTAATTAGAAGTATGATGAGTGTTACAAGCAAGGTCGAGGTGCTACAGAACTGTGTAATGGTTTGGGGGGGTGGTACCTAGTCTGGTTTAAATTGAAGAGAAAGCTTCCTGCCAGGAGTAGCTATCTAGGTTAATAACAGCTAACACTTATCGAGCAATTACCTGTCATCATGTTATGTGCATTATGTCATTTAATCTTCACATGAACCCCACCAGGTAGGGTCTATTACTGTTTCTACTTCCAGACAAAAGATATCAAGAACAAGAGCTGGAAACCATGTCGAGGCTCACAGCCAGTTGGAGACAACACCTGCATGTGAGTGTAGGTGGTGGTCGTAGCCCAGGCCTGCACTGACTCTGAGGTGGGAGGGCAGCTGAACAACTGTCAGGCAAAGCAGGTCAGACCGTGCATGGCTTGACGGACTATATGACATTATATGGGAAGAAAGCTTCAACTGGTTGCCCATGAACTTGTAAGGGAGTTTTCTTGTTGTCCCCCTGGTCCTTAGGGTAGTAGTGTATTTGTGAAAGGAAAACCAGCTGCTTTCTAAGTCAGAAAAGAGGGAGATGGAATGGTTTATATGCAGCCAGAGGTATTAGGCTTTATGAGAAGTAAAATTTCCTTAAAGTAAAATTTTCTTAAACTAATCTGTACATAATCTAATTTTCTGATAAGCCTTGAATAATAAAATTCTATAATGATTTTAATGAAATTCCACCTTGTATCTATCAGGTGGCAGTCAATCCTAGCTAATGTCACAAAGGCATTGATTCTAAAAGTTCTCTTTCTCAATTCTTGGAATTACATGTTTGGGGGAAATGTAGGAAAAATAAGGAAATATTATAATGGTGGGATGGAGGAATTTTATACCTATATTTTAAGCAGAGGTCTAAAAGGTTTAACTTGAACCTTTCTTGGCTAGGGATGACATGACAATTAGGAGATGGGTCTGCTGGGCAGCATTTAGATTCTTTCCATCTTATTAGAATGTTTTCATCTTAACTTCAAGAGGAGCAATTTAAGCATGCCCATGTGCATTATTACTGTATGTAGGCGTACACAAAAGCATCTTTAATTATTAGGAATTACATGCTATTCAAGCTTAATGAACTGGAATTCAGCTACCTGGAGTTTTCAATTAACTTGAATTTATTTTTGTATTGTATCTAAGGTTTAAGGGAAATTGCCAGATTATAAAGTGTTTTAAAAAAAACCCAACTCATTTTGAGACTAAGCACTGCCACACTGGCTATACACCTCAATTCTGCCACACTGGCATTAAAAGCATAAACTTGGAACTCAGACGGACCTGACTGAAAGTCCTTGTTATACTCACTATTTGTCTTCAGACAAGTTAGTTAATTTCTTGATAGCTCAGTTCACTCATCTGCACAAAGGAGATACTAACACCTGTCCTGCTGAGAGGTGGGGAGGCTCACGTGGGATTGAATAAATGAGGCAGAATGCCTGCTCTCGACAGGCGCTCAGGAGATGAAATCATTCACATCAGGGCTTAGCCTGAGCCGTCACACTATTACAAATGATCCAGCATGACATTACTAAGGAATTGGATGCCTGAAACTTGTATAATTGTGTTAACCAATGTCATTCCAATTAATTCAGTTAAAAAACTTTTTTACATTTGGTATTCTGTACTAACTCTGACAAAATTATGCATTCAGTTTTTCAAAAGTTATTTCAACAATGACAGTTAAAATATTTTCTTGTTAACCCTTGGTAAACTCTGATTAAAATTAGCTAACTAAGCTCTGGCTGGCATAGCTCAGTGGATTGAGCGTGGGCTGCAAACCAAAGCATCACAGGTTCAATTCCCAGTCAGGGCACATGCCTGGGTTGCAAGCCACGGCCCCCAGCAACCGCACATTGATGTTTCCCTCTCTCTCTCTTTCTCCCTCCCTCCCTCTCTGAAAATAAAAAATAAATAAAATCTTTTTAAAAGTTAGCTAACTAGAATGATCAATTTAGAAAATATGTAGCTTAATAAAGATTTGAGTTTTCCTATATTCAGACTGTATGTTTTATCTACAGAGAAATAGAAAAATGTTTCAGAGTCAACAAGATTGTCAACTCTGATTTTAGCAAAGTTTAAATAAACTGCTAGATCGAAATTAGTGTTGCTTTTCCTCTGCCTTTTTAAACAAAATCTGAATTATTCACGCCTCACTGTCTCACACATGCACTATAATTAATTTCTTTTTTGTTGTTTTTTGCTGAATACCTTTTAGCACTTCACTTTTGGATAGCTGACAGACTTGTTTTCTTGACTGGTTTTAAATGGTTCTGAATTTTTTTTGCATGTGGCTTATAACATGTATGTGTAGTAACATCTATGTGAAATACACACTATCTGATTGGTCAATATAGATTTTGCTGTAATGTAATGTTTCTTCAAAAAGTAGACTTTAGGTAGTAATACAACTTTTATTATTTTTACTTTAAAAGTTATATATTTTAAAGAATATTTATATATGCCTTCTGCTTGTAGAAAATGATTCTGGCTTGCCATTTATTTGTAATTCATAATTCTAAAGATTCCTCAGTTACTTAGGTAAAAAAATCAGGAATTGAACAGATACTACTCATATGCAGCCAAAGTTGGGCAGACGATGTGGGGGGTGAAGCTGGAGAAACAGCGTATACAGCTGCCTGTCACTGCATGACCTGGCAATTCACTTCACTTCTTTAAGCTTCAGTTTCCTCATCTACACAACAGGGAGAAGACGTGGTGGTCACCCATGGACTGTGGGCATCCTCAGCTTACAGATCACATTTCACGCACATTTCTCTCCCAACCCCCAACATAGTGAGAGGAGCACCTCAGGGAGGCTCAGTGTCAGCTTGTGAGTTTCCATCGAGTAACTGACCCCCCTCCAATTCTACCGTTTGAAGGGCCCTCTAAGCCTATAGCAAGTTGAGTTTTTTACGGTTGCCCACTTACTGAGATGCATTGTGCAGTCACAAGCTTGAATATTTAAACAATGGATTGAGTTCATTTGGGCCCCCAACATGCAAGGTGCAATGAAGGAAGTGAGTGAAGTGTCAGAAATGGTCACTGTCTGCGAGGAGTTTACAGGTCCTTTGGGAAGACACTCAGAGGGCAAATTAGGTATTTGCACAAGCAAATGTAACTGGATGTGCCAAATTTTTCCCAGGGTGGGGAGGGCACAGTTGTCAACAGTTTGGGGAGAAGATGGGATGTGACCTTGAAGGAAGAGGAGTACAAAATGGGATGGAAGGAAAAGAGAATGTTCTCAGCTGGGTTAGCCATGCATGCAATGTCTGGAAAGTGATGTTTTTGAATACATAGTTTAACAAATTCATTGGCAAATAAGAAAAATAGTTATACCTGTCTACTCTTGCTTCAAGCATAGTATTTGCAATGTAACATAGTTGTTGGTTGTGTCATTTTGTTAATTTTGTCTAGTCACCAATGATTAAATTATTAACTATGTTTTCTATTTCATTTCCCACAATATTCTCTAACTATAAGGAACTTGGCCAACTAGATTATCTTTTTTGCTTGTTTTGTAAGTGTGGTTGTGTGTGTGTGTGTGTGTGTGTGTGTGTGTGTTTATTAGGACTGCCAAGTATGATTTCACTTGTTTTTTTTTAGGAAATCCTCTACTGTTACAGGAAAATGGGAAGGGGCGGGGATAGAGGAGGGGTGATGCTGCTGATGGAGGCTGGCACCTGTCTGATGCCTGCAGAGCGTGCCAGGCTCTGAAGGAAGCCCGGGCTAATGAATGTGCCCTACTGTGTTTTGTGGCTGGTTGAAAGGGGCCAAAGAAAGGGCCAGTCACAGTAGGTAGAAGCCAGGAGCCTTCAACAAGGGGCCGTTGTTACCTTGCCAAGGAAGATATCTAGATAACCAGGGACAGGCCCTTCTGTGCCTCTCGTCATTCTTAAGCCTCATGCTCTTGCATGACTGGTTGTTCTCATGTATCATCTTCCATTTCCCTCTTTCATGCTTTAGTTAGCTTTATAACTAAGGGAGTCAGGAAGAAAAATTCTACCATATCAGTGAAAAATAGGTATAACAGTGAAACACTTATCAGTTGGGCCTCATCGAGGAAGTGTGTTTCATACTAATGAGATCTATTGCCACGTTAATATGTTAATGTTGAATCATGTATAAGATTTATAGATCTCTGTCACTATAGATTAAGGAAATCAATAATCCTAATAGTGAAGCTGTAGATATCTGTATTTTGACAAATAAGAGGTGTTGATAGCAAAATCTCTATATAGACATTCTTAAAGGTACTTCTTGGAAACTTGATTAAATTTTAAAAGTATGTGTTTTTTTCTAAGTTTTCTGTAGTCACCTGAAACCATATGCTGCTTAAATCCCCAAACTTCAAAATGCGTTTAACTCCTTCAGCTGACATTATTCACAAATAAAGAAGAAAACAAACCCCATCTCAACAAAACCTGTTATTTTAGGGGATTAGGACCCTCCCAATGTCATAACACATTATAACGCCTGTCATTTAAAATGTGAGTGACATTTAGGACTGCCCTCAGTCAGAAGCACCCATCTTAAGCACAGATTCAATGGCAGCCCCTGTGGGCTTGCTGATCTGTTGGTTCTCAAGGCAGTTGCTCAGGTGGCAGAGCTGGGTGCAGAGCAAAACCAAAGTTCTCATGGATGCAGGAGACAGAAGTCGGCCGTGCAGGTCCACTGGACAGGAGGCCAGCCACAGACAGCTGAGGGGACTCTGGCAGGCTAGGAGAAGGGAAAATGATCCAAGAGAAAGTAAAGCCTTGAATGTTCTATGAATTATTTCTTGTCTATCCCTCTCCTTTTGTTATCTCCATAATCTATTCCCTAACCTTTCTTCTTTCTGTTATGAGAATTATTAAAGGTCTCAACTCATCACTCTACACACACAGAAATTTTTTTACTTTTTAAAAAAATAACTGATAATAAACTTGCTCTCATAATTTCCCTATCAGGGTACTGGGGTGGGAGGGGGAAGAGGGATCTATTTGATCTCATAAAAAAAAAAATCTCAGTCCCATCTGATACTGGTTTAAATCTTAGATTTTTCTGAAAGCTTAAGTCTTTCACTGCCTGCTCAGTCTAGGTTTTCTTCAGGAGCTGCTGCTACTGCTGCTGTTGGAAATACTGAGTTACAGAGCCTGGCGTGCCCTATTTTCCTGCCCTTCTCATTACCTCCCCATTTTTTCCTTCAAGCTTCACCCTCCACAGAAGAAGCAGCAGAGCTAGAAAGTAAGGGGACAATCTTCCCAGAAGGGCAAAGGCAGTCTGCCAGACCCAGAAGCCTGGGTATGGCCACTGCTTCACTGGTCTGGTACCCAGAAGCCTGGGTATGGTGCCATTCCCTGGTCTGGTTCCTGGTGTGGCGATGCAGATTCAGCCACAGCCAGGTGCTGTTTGGGTGGGGAGAGGTGCCTGTGACTTAGACTTTGGTCATTCTGTTTTTCATGCTCTCTGCCAAAATGGAGATTTCATGTAGATGACATACAAGTGCAGAATTTTCATGGTCTGCCTTGGGCTGTAGTACAGCTAACCAGCCCAAAAGATCATTGGAGGGTGGTCAAACTTTCCTGTGGCTCTGCCAGTAGTGCACACTGCATCCCTGTGGTCTGGGCAGCTCTGCTTTGCAGAGTAATCTCAGGGCAAGCTATTGGCTCCCATCCCTGTTAGCCTCACTTGGGTAACAGAACCAGCTGAGTTTCTGCCTTGATCCCCAAAGCCATGGGGAACTGAGATGGCAATGTCCTCACTTTCTTCTAGATGTGCTCCCCAAGAGGGTCCCCCTCACCCACTGGCCTAGGTACTGATAAGGAGCTGGTATAATCCCCTAAATTCCAGAAACATCTCCAAACTTCAGTGGACTTTTGTGGAACATGTTTAATCATTCCAGTTCAGGGAAAGGGAAGGGATACTCTTGGTATTTCAGTTGGGCCTAGCTGGTAGATAGAGTAGGTGACACTTTAAAAAATTTACTGTAAAGTAAAATTGACTTTTGTGTGTATTCATGGAAGTCTGTGAATTTTAACACACACACACATTTGTCTGGCCAACCACCACCATAACCAGAAAATGCATTACTTACATTGTGCCAACAAAGTCACTGTGTTAGCCCTGTATAGTTACACCTCCCCCGCCACCCATATTCCCTGGAAACTCCCAATCTGTTGTTCTTCAACACAATAGCTTTGTCTCTTCAGGAATGTCATTAAAATAAAATCGTAAAGTATATAATCTTTTGAGCCTGGCTTCTTTCCACCCAGCAAATCTCAATGGTTTTGAGATAAAACCGAGTTAGTAGTTATTACATGTATGCACAGTTTGTTTCTTTTAGCGCTGAATATTTCACTGTAGATGGGTATTCCATAGATTCTTTTTATCCACCTACTCTTTGAAAGACACTTGAATTGTTTCAAAGTTTTGGCGATTATGAATAGAGCTGCTGTGGACATCCACATACAGCTTTTGTGTGGATCTAAGTTTTCATTTCTTAGGGAAAATACTCAGGAGGAAGATTAGTAGGACATATGCTAAGTATATGTTTAATTTTATTTAAAAAACTGCCAAACTGTTTTTCCAGAATGGCTCTACCATTTTGCACTCCTACCAGCAGTGTATGAGAGATCGTGTTTCTCCTCATCCTCGCCAGCATTTGGCATTTTCCCTGCTGTTTACATTCACCATGCCAACACGTGTATAGAGGCCTCTCCTCGTGGTTTTGGTCCGCACCTCCCCAGCGGCTGTCCTTGTCAGTGAAGGACTCGTTCAGGTCCTTTGCTCACCTTTTTTCTCTGCCCATTTCGTGCTCTTTCCTTTTTGTTCAGTTCTGCATGTTGTTCTAGATACACTTCTTTTTCTCTGATATGTGGTTTGTAAGCATTTTCTCAGTTTGTAGAATAGATTGTCTTTTTCATTTCCTTAACAGTGTCTTTCACAGAACAAAAGTTTTTAAATATATTTAAAAATTTTTCTACTTAAATGAACTTTTAATCCTGTAATTAAATCACTCTTCTGGGTCATCCAAATACGTGTTGTAGGATGAACTAGTCTCCAAGATTTTCTTCTAATGAATCCCCCTGGGATCTAATGGAAGCCTAATAGTCCCCTTAATTGCTGTGTTCTACATGAGGAGGCTTAAGCCAACTGCCAAGCCTAGAGTGTCCTCACTCTGCTAAGAGCTTCAGCCCCTGGTTTTTGGCAGTTACTCAGACAAATGGCAGATGGGCCCATCAGGGCAGTGACTTGTATTCCGTTCTGAATTGCAGTTTCTCTGTGGACATCATGGCTGCCTCTACCAGTAGGTTGTGAGCTCCTCAAAGATGGGCCTATGCTTTATCTGCCTTTCTGTGCCTCCCTGGCAGCTGTATAAGGTAGATCCCAGAATACTGGGAGCAACTCCAGAACTTTCTTGCAGGAGGGGAGAGGGTCGTCACACACAACCACGTGTCTCAGCTTCAGCTCAGGAACTGGTAGCTTCTGACCCTGTTGTTAGAAATCCTCTGTGCCTACTGCTGAAAGAACTCTTCCAGTCACTCACTCTTTATTCATGTAGCTGATGCATTTTTGGTGTCTGTGTTGTTCTAGGACCTATAGTAGGTGCTGGGGACACTCTGAGAGTAAAGCTCTCCCACAGCCATCAGCTAAACTACAAGTTTATTATAAAAAGATAAAACCAGGCATAGCTAGGTGGAGGGGGTACATGGGTATGGGAAAGGGCACCGAGTTTCCATACCCTCTCCCCGTGCACCTCTCTCCCCAAATCTCCACGTGTTCACCAACCCAAATGCTCCCTGACCCAGTCCTCAAATTGGTTAATTTTTGATGAACTATAATTTATCACTTTTTTATAGATCATTCTTATAGAATATCACGCAAAAACAACTCTTTACCTAATCCTACATTACAGGATTTTCACTTGTTCTGAAATTTTTATAGTTGTAGGTTTCATGCTTGGGTGCTGTTATCACTGCTGCCACCAGTGCAATACTGGCCATCATTTAGCTTGATCAACCAACATCATTCTTTAACTTATTTTTTATCTCTATGACGTCAACATAGTCCACCCCTGTTTCCCCAGAGTTCTGTTGGCCAGGAAACCCAAGGAAAGCTTTTGTCTTTGTGCTGGCACCAACCTCTTGGTACATAACAGTGAATGAAAGAGATCAGCTTTCTATCCTCTTATGGTTCCTGGTCTAATGAGAGAGAGAGACCACAAATAAACAAACAAAAAATAGAATTACAAATTGAGGAAAGTACTGTAAAGAAAAAGAATAGAGGCTCTGGCCAGTGTGGCTCACTTGGTTGGAGCATTGTCCTGTAAACTTGAAAGGTCACAGGTTCAATTCTTGGTCAGGGCACATACTTAAGCTTCAGGTTCAGTCCCTGGTCAGGGTGTAACAAGAGGCAACCAATCGATGTTTCTCTCTCACATTGATGCCTCTCTCTCTCCCTCTCTCCCTCCCTTCCCCTCTCTCTAAAATCAATGAGCATGTCCTTGGGTGAGGGTAAAAAAAAAAGAATAGAGAACTGTGGGTAAAAATAATGGGAGGAGGGAGGAGGTAATATTTCACATTCAGTATCTAGGAAGGGTCACCCTGAAGTGAAAAGATTTATGGCTGAGATCTGACAGTTGGGAAAAATTTCACCAAAAGAGTAGAAACAAAGAGCATTTCATACAGAGATGCAAAAGTCCTGAGGTGGAGAGAGACTTGGGGAGTACAAGGAACTGAAGAAGGCCAGTGTAATGGTATCCCAGAAATAAAACCGGCAGTAACGTGCTTACTTATCACTTAGGTATTTTGTTTTATTCCAAGTGCTACGGGAAGTCATTGAAGAGTTTGGGGCAGGGGAATACTATAACAGGATATGTATTTTTAGATCACTCTGACCGCTGTGAGGACAGCAGACTGGATATGAGAATGGAAGCAGGGAACACAGATTGGAGGCTATTCAGTGGTTCAGGGAGAAATGATAGGAAAATGAACACGAAATATATTGGGGAGTAGAACTGGCAGAAGATGGAAACAAAATGGAAGATTTGAATGAGGGCAAAGGAGGAATCCTGAACAATTAGGCTGCAGCAAAGACCACTTTGCAACAAGCTGGTGTGTGGGAGCCCGGGGTGGTGAATTACAGTTCCATTGGGATGTGTAAAGTCTGAGATGTCTCTGAGTTCATGCAAAAGGAAATGTCAGAGAAGATATTGAACTCTGGGGAGAGATTGGCACTGAAGATAAAAGTTTAGGAATCACCAGCATAGTGGAGATATTTAAATCAACAGATATAGGTGAGCTCACTCAGGTACAGAATGCAAGGAATAAGAATCTAAAGTTCACGACAAAGCATTGGGCCTGTAAGACATTTAGAGACCAGGCGGAGACCAGGAAGAGTCACAAGGGTCAGACACAGACATTGGCCAATCAGAACAGGTGCCAGTGGCACTCCTAAAACAGGGTCCTGGAGGCCCCCTGCCATGCTGGATTAAGCAAAGTTTTCTCAGGGTCCAGAGGAGGAGCCAAGACAGGAAGAGGGCTGGTGCAGGAGTGGCTCAGGACAGCAGCTATTTATGAGTGGTGTAAAGTAGTTCCATATTTTAGCAATGGGGGCAGCCACACTGGTACAGACCAGTTGAATATCAGTCCTGCATTGGAAAAGGAGCACAGAAGAAGTCAGCACAGGGGTAGGCAATTTTTGGTGTTATAGAAGCTTGAAGGCTTAATTGTGTCTAACACTTTTGTGACAAAGCAATGCAGAAACCTTGAAAAGTGAAATTTCTATGGAAAGGGGAGAGTGAAGTCAAATTCCAGTGGGTTAAGAGTCAAGGAAGAGTAGGGTGCATATACCATGCTTTGAGAAATTTGGCTGCAAAAGAGAGAAGATAATTGAGGCTGTTCATGGGGGTGGGAGGAGATGCTCAAAGACACGGTAAAGTATGTTTGGAAGCCGGAGAGAGCAATACAGGAAAGTGGGTACCAGTGATGTAGAGTCGAGGGTAGAACCAAAAGGACAAAGCTTTGAGAAGAGATGAAGTAGCACCAAGAGCTCATAAAAAATTAGCAAGAGGTGAGTGCAGAGGCAGGCTGGTCTGTGGGTTTGATAGGGGCAAGATGAAAGAACCTAGCCTTGTCTGAGAGTTTATATATATTTTTTGAACTTTAATTTTTTTTAAGTTTTAGTAATTTTTTAGAAAATATATTTTATTGATTATACTATTACAGTTGTCCCATTATCCCCCCTTCATTCTCCTCCACCCTGCACACCCTCTCCCACCCATATTCCCCCCACTTTAGTTCATGTCCATGAGTCATGTCATGGGTCATAAGTTTCAGTCAGTGCACCTAGGCTCTATTTCCTGGCGCTGGGACCCTGGGTTGTGTGCTTGTTAGCTTCTACATTTCCCATACTATTCTTGCCCTTCCCCCGTCTATCTTCTACCTACCATCTATGCTACTTATTTTCTGAAACTTTTCCCCCTCTCTCCTCCTCCCACTCCCCTGTTGCTAACCCTCCATGTGCTCTCCATTTCTGTGGTTCTATTCCTGTTCTAGTTGTTTGCTTAATTTGTTTTTGTTTTAGGTGTGGTTATTAATAATTGTGAGTTTGCTGTCATTTTACTATACATGTTTTTTATCTTCTTTTTCTTAGATAAGTCCATTTAACATTTCATAAAATAAGGGCTTGGTGATGATGAACTCCTTTAACTTAACCTTATCTGAGAAGCATTTTATCTGCCCTTCCATTTTAAATGAAAGCTTTGCTGGATAGAGCAATCTTGGTGTAGGTCCTTGCCTTTCATGACTTGGAAAACTTCTTTCCAGCCCCTTCTTGCCTGCAAGGTCTCTTTTGAGAAATCAGCTGACAGTCTGATGGGAACTCCTTTGAAGGTGACTGTCCCCTTATCTCTTGCTGCTTCTAGGATTCTCTCCTTCATTTTTACCTTGGGTAATGTAATTATGATGTGCCTTGGTGTGTTCCTCCTTGGGTCCAACTTCTTTGGGGCTCTCTGAGCTTCCTGGACTTCCTGGAAGTCTATTTCCTTTGCCAGACTGGGGAAGTTCTCCTTTATTATTTGTTCAAATAACTTTTCCACTTGTTGCCCTTCCTCTTCCCCTTCTGGTACCCCTATAATTTGGATATTGGAACGTTAAAAATGTTCTGGAGGATCCTAAGGCTCTCCTCATTTTTTTGAATTCTTATTTTTTCATTCTTTTCTGTTTGGTTGTTTCTTTCTTCCCTCTGGTCCACTCTATTTATTTTGAGTCCCAATTTTCTTCTCTTCACTATTGGTTCCCTGTGCATTTTCCTTCATTTCACTTAGGGTAGCCTTCATTTTTCATCTAATTTGTGACCAAATTCAACCAATCCTGTGAGCATCCTGATCACCAGTGCTTTTGAACTGTGTATCTGATAGGTTGGCTATCTCTTGGTTGCTTAGATGTATTTGCTGTGGAGCTTTGATCTGTTCTTCCGTTTGGGCTATTTTTTTTTGTCTTGTTGTGCCTGTTATGTATGAGGGGAGGAGCCTTACGTGCTCACCAGGGCGGGGCAACCCAGTAGCTGGGTTGTGACACTGTATGTGGGAGCAGGGTCTGAGAGGGAATGATGGTGCTTGCTTCACTCTCCCTCGGATTTCAGTTCCTTCTGCCGCTTCCCCCAAGCAAACTGGGCCTTTCTGGTGCTGATTCCCGTGTGAGTGGGCTTGTGCATGTTCTAGTACCCGTGGGTCTGTGAGGCCGGGAGTGTCTCCCTGTGCCTCAACCCTCACAGGTGTTTTCAGTCAGTGCCCCTAGGCTCTATTTCCCGGCGCTGGGACCCTGGGTTGTGTGCAGTGCCTTGCTTCACAGTCGTTGCCTTGCTGGGTCTGCTGGTTGCCACCCTATGCCCAGGGTCTGCCAGCCACCACCAACGTGCCCAGGGTCTACCCACTGTAGTCTAGCGCACCCGGGATGCCTTATGCACATGGTTCCACCGGTCTTTGTGCTGCAACCCTTCTCCACCTGGCTGCCTGACTCCACCCCTCCTACTGGTCTGGATGAACGTATCTATTTTAACTCCTTGGTTGTCCAACTTCCATACAGTTCAGTTTTCTATCAGTTCTGGTTACTATTCTGTTTCTAAATTGTTGTTGTCCCTATCTTGGTTGTGCGAGGAGGCATAGTGTGTCTATCTACACCTCCATCTTGGCCAGTGAACTTTAATTTTTTAAATATATTTTATTTATGCTGTTACAGCTGTCCCCACTTTTTCCCCCTTTGCCCACTTCCATCCAGTCCCCCCACTCCCTCAGGCTGTCCCCATACCATTGTCTGTGTCCATGGGTTATGCATGTATGCTCCTTGGCTAATCCCTTCCCCTTCTTTCATTCAGTCCCCCTCCCCTCTCCTCTCCATTAGCTGTCAGCCTGTTCCATGTATCTATGCCTCTGATTCTATTTTGTTCATCAGCTTATTTCATTAGATTCCACTTGTGAGATCATATGGTATTAGTCTTTCACTGACTGGCTTATTTCACATAGTATAATAGTCTCCAGGTCCATCCACACTGTCACAAAAGGTAGGAGTTCCTTCTCTTTTACTGCTACATAGTATTCCATTGTATAAATGTACCACAGCTTTTTTTCCACCCATCAGCAGATGAGCAATTATATTTTCCTTAAAGAAGAGCAAGCCAAGGTGATCACCAACAGCCTGGGAGACCAGGTGGAATCTGGGGAGCAACATAAGCTTCTGCCCAACTGCCTTTTGTGAATTTTCAGTGAGTCTCTTCATTGCATTTTTACATTTCTGTTTTGTTTTATTTTTGTCTTTGTTCATTTATTTTGAGTCTGTGCAAGTGAGGAAGGGGTTAGCAAGGGATATCCAGGGATATTTGTACCAGATAGACCTGTGTTCACTTAGCTTTAGAATATGGCCCCTAGAAAACAAGAGAAGGGGTTTGGAGCAGCTGGGGAGAACGCCATACTGCTAATGGGAAAGGTGTACAGACATGATATGCATTTTGGAGTCTGAGTGGAATGTTTGCTTTCTGTTGAAATTTGAAAATGATAGTGGAGGGGAAATGCAGACAACTGTAATTGAACACAATAAAGTAATTAAAATAATAGTAAATTTATAAAAGAAAAAAAGAAAATGATAGCAACTGCCTTGCTAATGTGGACTCCTCTTAGCCGTATCTTGGTTTCCCTGTGCATTTTTCTGTGCTGTGAGACTGCGTGCGTGGAATCTGTCCAATCTTTCCATTGGGAGCCTTCTCTTTACCTTGTAATTGTACAGTGAGTCAAAAATCTGGCTTGCTTCTCTCCTGCTGAGAGGAATAGTTCCAAGACACATCTTATAATTAACACAAATATTCAATCATACAGATTCTGCCTGGACTGAGTAATTAGGGTATAAGAGGGTCAACTTGCTTTACTTGCAAAGCTATACCATAATAAGGTGCCCAGAGGCCACAATATATTTCTTTGGCAGCTTCTGAATCCTAGTTTGCATTAAAACATTATCTTTTGTCTGCTTGTATTTGAAAAAGATGAAAGGGAAGAAAGTTGTCTGATGAGAAAGTTGCTATAAATGATCACATTTAAATGAGATTAAAACTCAGAGAAGAGCAACAAGGGGCCCAGCATTGAACCTGGAGGAAAAATATCAGACCAAGAAACACAGATTTCAAAGATAATACCATTACCTTTCAGCAGGATGTATCTTTAATGTGGTATGTAGCGGCAGGTTTAGCAGGGGAGGAGATGATTCTGAGGAGCAGTGTGTTCTCTTGCCCTATGCATGTGCATGGGGAGTGAGGCTGAATTGTATGGAGTTCTGTTCCTATCTTTGTTTAATGGACAGGATTTCCAGTCATGTTTAATGTAATCTGAGTACAGGAAAAGGAACCACTGAGAAGATTAAATCTCTGTGGCTCAGGTCACAGAACAAGGTGTGGATTCCATCGGGTCTAGGATTTCAACACACTGGTCCTAATTGGGTTGTTTTGTGTTGTCTATGCCCTTCATCCTGAGCACCAACTGCACTTAACCTTTCTGAACCCTTTGCCTTTTTTTGCTATCTTGAGATTGAAATACATAACAGTCTTTTAACCCCGGGACTAGTGATGTCGATGAAAAACACTACATGTCATTTAGGAGGTAAGGTGTCATTAGTTACTGATATATATGAACTGCCTCTTTGCCTGTTGTAGTAGTTAAGCTAGGCCAAACTGAGGGCCTCAGGTGTATCTGTTGTATAAAGTACAATTGCTCTTAGAAAAATCTGAAGCAAATATGGCATAATGTTTAGACTAGATAAAGCTGGACATAAGCATGAGTGTTCAGCATATCACTATTTTTGTCATTACGTTTGAACTGTTTTCCATACCCTTTTTAATTAGACTCATTTCCTCCTATTCCTTTCCCATATTGCCTCCTCCCCAGACATCCCACATACCCCCTGACTAATATCTCAACTATTGGTCCTGACAAGGAGAGACAATTTTCCCTCCTAGTTCTTAGGTGATGCATATGAGGCAGCACAGACAGGTTGCTGTGGGGAGGGAGGAGGAGCAGGGCACATGTGTTAGACTTCCAAGTGAGGAGGGTGTGGTAGGTAGAAACAAGGTCATGACAGTTCATGTCACCTGTCTGTCTTAGCAAAGTCTGCAACCCAGAGGTCTTCAATTCATCTATCATCCAGAATCCGGCACCCTGGTTGCTCCAATAGCTCTTCTAATTTGGAGAGACCCCCTAATTTTATTATTTTCAAGAGAATTCAACAAACTCAACTTTTGCAACCTTAAAAGTAGCAATGCATGTGCTAGGACTTCATTTCACTATGCTTGGCACGTTGGAATAATATACCTTTCCCCTGGGCAGATGCCGGACCATCCAAGTCACCTTGACTGAGCAGGCCAATTCTTGTATCAGCAAAGCATTTTTAACAGCACAGGTTTGACTCCCTGATCTCTATCGTATAACTGTGCTCACCACTAGAACAATGAGTCCTTCTCCTTGAGCCTAGGACAACACAAGCACATGAGCCAGGTGGCCCAAGGTAAATTTGCAGGCAAACACCAACTCACCGGCTCCAGCTCCAGGCATGTAGACCTAGACTAGAATAGGCTAAGATGATCTTTAGTCCAAGGTGCTTCTTCCTAGCATGGCCTCATCATGGGTTATATTCTTTCTTGATTGTGCTTTACATGTTTGCCATTTCATTGTAAATCTCTTTATATCCTTTTTTATCTCCTCATTTTATAAGAAACTTCCCTTTCTCTAAATAACTGTCCCAATATTCTCTCTCCTGGGGACCTCGTGTCCTCCCATTCTTTCTGTCAGGAGGGAAGAAGTGTGTGCATGTATGAGGGTTTGTGTGTTGGGATGGGGATGTCCCAGAAGGCTGGAACACTTGCATGTAAGGTGAAGAGACACCAGTGGGGAGGGTCTCATGGAGCAGGACAAGATGCTGTATGTTTACTTGAAGAGCCATGGAGCTGCAGAAGATCTTTAGGCAAAGATGAGACATAATCAGGCGAGTAAATGAGCACTCTAGCTGAAGTGTTGGAGGACAGTGTGGAGGGGTTTGGGGACAGCTCTGATGAAACTGAAAGAGCAATGGATTTGGAATTGGGAATCATAGTTTCTGCCTCCAGGTCTTATGAGCCCAAAGACCTTGGGTAAACTCTCTTTTCATTTTGAGGCTTGGTTTTCTCCTCTGGATGCTGGGACAGTTGGGAGGGGGGCGTAGTACTAAGTCCTGGCCCACAGAAGGCTTTCACCCCACTTGTTTAGTCCTATATCTTTTTTCATTTTTTCCTGAGCCTCATAGTCATTATTTGCCCCACAGGAAGGCCTGTGGATGGTGGGTATAGATTGTGGAATCCACTGCATTTTTGTGGCTAGTTTGAGGAACATATTCAGGCACACCTCACAAGCCCAGGAATGGTGGAGGCTCTTAAATTATAAGATTTTCTTTTTTCTAATTTGCAAATTGCATACCTCAAAGACTCACTTAGCTGGGCTGACATGGCCTCCTTGACCTATGTTATAAGTAATGAGCTCTTGATCTAAGAATTATTGCAATCTCCATCATAAATTGGCTGGTGTGTTTGAACAACAGTGTTATATTTTCAAAACCCTGACTTCTCCAAGACTTTCAGCTTTCTGCTAGATACTGGCTAGAACTAAGAATTTTACTTGTTCCATTCCTTCCCTCGCCATGGTTTTTTCTCCATTACTGTGTTAATCAAGTAAGAGGTTAGGCTAATAAGTGGCAGGGATAGGATTCAACTGCGGGGAGTTTGGCTTCAGTCTCTGGATTTTGCCAGGCTGCTCTGCTCTCTCACTAGTCAATGCAGCCAGGAGCCTAGGAGAGAAAATCCCCAGGTTTTCTCTTTTTAATTAGGTGAGAAAATGAAGCCATTTTCATCACCATTCTTTCTTAGATCTGAGAGGCACAGGAAACTCATCTGCTCATGTGATTTAGGTGTAAGGGATCCCTAGCCTCCTGCTTGTACAGGACTAAATGATGGAAGATACTTTCCTCTCTCTTCCTTGAATAGTTCCTACAGACTATTATGGGTTGAACTGAGTCTCCCGACCCCAGATTCATATGTTGAAGTCATAACTCCCAGTACTTCAGAATGTGACTATATTTGGAATAGGGCCTTTAAAAAGGTAATAAAAAGGTAATTAAAAAGGTAATGAGGTCATATGGGTGGGCCATAATCCAGTATGACTGGTGTCTTATAAGAAGTGAGTAGAACATAGACAACACACAGACTACGTGAGTGCAAGAAGGCGGCCATCTGTAAACTAAGGAAGAGAGGCCTCAGCAGAAAGCAAACCTGCTGACACCTTGATCTTGGACTTCCAGCCTTCAGAGCTGTGAAAAATAAATTTCTGTTATTTAAGTTCCCCATTCTGTGGTATGTTGTTACAGCAGCCCTAGCAAACTAATACAGAGCCTAATGTAGCACTACCAAACCTGTGTAGAATAAGAAAAGTGAAATAGGTTTCCTTGCTTCCCTGCCCATGTGGAATGAAGCTGACTTTACAGTGACAGTTTTCTCTAGTTTGTGAATGAAGCTCCTTGCTGATTCATAAGACAATTACATCTCTACATTTTTCAACTCAACATTTCACAGGTCTTGTGTTTATTGGCCACATTGATGATTTGGAGTCTCCTCTGTTTATTCTCTGTCATTTCTCTTATAAGGATATATAAGCTAGCTCTTTGGCATTTAAATGCTTGAACTACATAAAATAATAATTCAGCAGCTGAGCACCTTTCACTATCTTATCCATCTGTCTTTGTAAGCTAAATGACTTGTGCCATGCTGAGGGCTATAAACCATTTCTTCAGGAATCTGTCTTTCAAAGGTGTGGGCTGTAAATGGGGAGACAGAGTACACCTTGCCCTCATAAATGGATCCCATAAAACACCTCTCTAGCTGCTCTTGCCTCCGAGGTGATAGGTGTGTCAGGAGTCTGTGGCCTGCAGGAGAGGGTGGGGCCACTTCTCTTTGAAGAGCCAAAGAAGTTGGCTCCTTTGTCTCACCAGACTCACTGGCGTTTTGGTTAATTTCAGTCCCATGGGGCAGCCATTAAGTCTGCTCTCACTGTAGCTGACTGGTGCTTCTGGCACAGGCTTCAGGAGAATGAACTAGAAGTTGTTTTCCCTGTTCTTTGAAGTCTTTGGATGTGTACATACTGCTGGTTTCTGGTTGGGCAAGCCAAGGATGCTGGCAGGCCAGTCAGTGGGACTGCTGCATAACCAAGGGTAGAAGGTGTTTTTGCATGATGCTTCATTAAAATGCGCGTGCACACACACACACACACACACACAAACCTAACCTCAGGACACTCAATGGTGCCCTGGCCAGTGTGGCTCAGTTGATTAGGCCACATAAATGGTCTCATAAACTGAACGGTTGTGTGTTTGATTCCCAGTCAGTGCACATGCCTGGGTTGCAGGTTCCATCCCTGGTCAGAGTATGTACAAGAGGCAACGGATAGCTGTTTCTCTCTCACACTGATGCTTCTCTGCCTCTGTTTCTCCCTCCCTCCCCCTGCCCTCTCTTTCTCAAAAAAAAAAAAAAGACACTCAGTGGCTGAACCATGCTGTGAGTAGGTGTCATCTGACAGCAGAAACTTCAGCTTCTGCCTGGAGCAGGGGCACCTTGGGATCCTTGTTCTAATGGGTTCCCATTCCTAGGAAAGAAAGGGCTGGTTCTCTGCCTTGTTTATTCACGTCATTCAGCACATCCTGACTGAATGCCTGCTTTATGCCAGGTGTTACACAAGATGTGGGAGAACAGCAGTGAATAGACAGATGTGGTCCCTGTCCTTTGGGCTCCACAGTGTATTTGTGTGTGGGAAGCAACGGTTGTGTTTCCTTCCGCCTCCCACACTATCTCCCTCTTCTCTGTCCTTTCTTCCAATTACCTGTGCTGTGCACACTCCTAATTCCAGAGGTTTGCACTGCAAGAAGAGTGATGCTTATCCCAGGGCATGAATCCCTAAGGGCAGGATTTTATCATCTGGCTCAGAGATATTTTATGGTGAATGAACATTTTGTGGCCCCTCCAAATACATGATTCTGAATCTGTTGCTTGTGATGTAATCTGCACAATGCACTCATACTGCTATAGCCTGGAGGCCACATGGAGGCACATGGGGGCTGCCCCAGAGTGCCAAGAACTGCAGTTAAAGACCTCCAGGCTTGCAAATCTGCAGAGCATTTTGTCATTAGCAAATAAACAGCTGAGTGGCACTGCATTTCTCTGCTGAGGCTCTTAAGTAATTCATCTACTCAAGCACCTAGTTTAGTTCCTGCTTCCTGCAAACAGATTTATGTCCCCACACGCACAGGAATAAGAGGCCTGCTGGCTGTGAGCCCCAAGGAGGTATGGGGTTTGCGGAGAATATGCTGACAAATGTAATTGCTGGCAGCTGTTGGTCCCAAGGCTGCCAGCTACAAGAGTTAACCCCTAACTCTCCAGGTACTATGTGAGCTGAAGTTAGGTGGAAACCACTCTTGAGCAAAGACAACTGTTCACCTGAAGCTCATGCCTGAGAACATGTCCCTATCCCTACCCAGTTTAGTGCTTTTTCTTCTATTACAGGACTAACCAACCATTTCCCTTGCCAAAACTCAAATGATACTAAGCTTCAGTGTTAAATACTGTTCAGTGGTGTCAACATTATTTCTCTGACACTTACTTCTTTTGTCAGCTTTAACAAAACCTCATCAGATCTTACTAAAAGGACTAGCATCTGGAGTTTTATTTGAGTAATCCAACATTGCATCAAACTTGGAAGAAAAAAGATATTTAGCTTGCCTTGGAAATCCAAGGCAAGATTACACTTGGGCATTTCAAGAGGCAGAGGAAGTGATAAGGGTGCGTGGCCAGGACCTAGTGAAAAAGAGTAGGCATGGCCCTTGTTAAGTCTGACCTCAGTCAGATGTGTGGTCCTGGGAACTTAGCTCATTTTTGTTAAATGGGTAAGTGGTGGCCCAAGAAAGGAAACTGGTCAATGCTAAAATGATAGAGAAATCAGAACCCCCATCAGGTAACATTTAGTTATTTCACCCTAGTTCTACACAATATTCTCTTGTCTCCTATTGGATAATCCCAGTAAAAGTTTGGTTCCCCAAACTAAACTTGAAATTGAGATTGAATGTCCTTGGTAACCATCTATTAAAGACAGAGCATAAGGGATGGTGGTTATGGCCAAAAAGAAGATTTAAAGGCAATCATTTAAGAATCTAGTGATGATCAGACTGATGCAAATCCCTGAGTTCAACTGGGGATAAAAACACCTACCTGGCAGGTTATCTTGAGGATTAAATGAGATAATATATATAAAGCATCTAGCATAATGCTGGCCTCTAGGAGGTACCTGGTAGTTGTTAATAGCTTCTTCTCAACCCTCCCAACACTAGCTGATTCTTGGCTAAATTAGATGGCTAGGTTCTTTTACTTTTTTAAGATTTCCTTCCTCTTTTAATGGAAAAATGTTACCAAGGTAAGGAATTATTACCTTTCTCTCATTCTATAAAAAGACCTCAGTGTTGCAAGAACAGAGAGTTTTCTAATCACTTGGGATTAAACTTTGTAGAATCAATCCTAGAAAACAGTTACTAGGAACTGCTATTTCAAGAGCTCCCTGTTGCTGCTAAAAATACTCATCATTTTTCCAGGAAAGATGCTTGGCTGTGTTCAAGGGTGTTTGGCTACTGTCAGGCTCAACTCCCTTAATACTTCTGATATATTCAAAATAAAAGAATTGAAGGGAATAGCCAGGCCCTTTGACCAACTTTTTCCAAGGAACAGTGAATCTTTTGGTTTCGTATCATCCTCTACTTAAAATGTTTTTCCTACTGCCTATTAGAAGTAAGGTCCAAACCTCTTATGATGGTATTCAAGGATTTTCATAATTCAAACATTAACATTCTAAAAAAATCTCATCTCTGTCTCTCCCCCAGATATACCTAAGCCTTCACATTTTTCTATATTGTCTTCCCTATCTCTCCACCAAACTTTTATTTATCTTTGAAGAATCTCTTTTGCAAAGCTTTATGGTATGCCATGGAGCAAGGTTCTCATAGTTAGTACTTTCATAATTCTCTCTATCTCTTAGTACTTTCCACGTGTTGTTATTGTTATATTTATGTCCGGCCTTCACTAGACTGCAAATTCCTAAAAACCAAGACCTAGGTATTATCTTGAGGACTAGATTAAGAATGACAGAATGAGTTAATAAAGAACAGTAAATATCGTGAAAAAGACCAGGTGACCATTTACATTCATTTAATATCTGCTATAAGCTAGGTGCTGTGCTAGATTCTTTCTAGGATATGATTGATGTAATCTTATGTAATCTGGTCAACAACCATGTGGGGATTAACACATTTACAGATTAGTAAATGGGTTTAAGGATAGAGTGACTTGTTTAGACTAAGGATGGAGCCTAGATTTGAATCCCAGGCGATGCTCTAAAGCATCACATTACACTATACCAGGCTGGCTTGGAGAAGGGGAATACTGTGATCTGGGCTATAGGCTGGCATTAGTAAATAGTATGGATTTGAGAGGGAGGGAAAAGCAACTAGGAGACTAGTAGAATAATTCAATTATGAAGTAATGATGGCCTGGATAAGAGTAATACATAGAGAGTAATCAATGAATATGATAGACATTGACAAGGAAGAGCCAGTCAAGAACCATGGAATGAACAGCAGAGTTTTAGAGAGCAGCAGTGCAGCACAGCATCAAACCTGGTCCCAAATGGAGGAGGGGAGCGGGAGTTGGGTCTGTGGTTAGGGGCTGATCACAGTCTGGAGCCCAGGTCCCCAGAGGCAGCTGCTCCATCCCTGTGGAGCAGGAAACTAAAAAGATTCAGATCCTGCAGAAAAATCAGAATGTGGCAAATGCCTGTGAGAGTATTTGAGATTTGTCACAATATGTTGTTGTGGTATTTTACCCTCAAGTAGGTACCAAAAAGTAGCCTACAAAAGTAATGGATTGGATCCCAGGTCCCTCCCAGCCGGGATTCGTCACGTCCACAGGGAATATCGGTTACTGCACAGAAAGTGTGGCACCCCAGTCCTGCAAAAGCACTCCCAGGTGAGAGATTGTGAGCTCTGTTTGGCTGAATGCCACTGTATATGGAAAGCTTTTTGACCCTGAACTACCACTAACACTGTTTTGAAATCTTGTTTATGTAGCATGATTCCACACATATGAATTTTTACCACAGCTGCCTTGGCCAAAAAATGCTATTTGCCAATCTATACTCTTTGACAAAAATCTGTGGTCTGATGCTGAATACAGAACTGACCTCCTGGTTAATATGCTTCAAGTCTTGGGTCTTTACTCTTTTCTTTTTTTTCCTGCTCTACCCATTTTTTAAATTAAATTTATTGGGGTGACTTTGATTAATGAGATCATATAGATTTCAAGTGTACCTTTGTTTTTTTTAATAGACTTTTTGTTTCTGTAAGGTCAGAGTGGTTTACGGACGGAAACCAGGAAACCAGCTTTGGGGGGAGAGGGAGTAGGACAAGCTACAGACCACATCTTTTTGTGAGGAGCTCCTTCCTACGTGCATCGCCGGCCGCTCACTGGTAGAGCACTCCTTCATTCACTCTCACCGAGATGGAGGCCGTGTTTATGTGGAGATGAGAGAGAGTATTCTTGCAAAGTTGTGCTTCTTTTTTAGAAAGTATGATTCTTTCATAGTCATTTAATTCAATTAAAAAAGAGAGAAAAATTGAACTTTTGGCAAGAAACTCCAGCATTATGAATGAAATTAAAATGCCCAAGCCTGTGCTCAAGAACATTATGTAGATTTATGACATTCCTTTCAGCTCTCACGAATTCAGTTCTTTTGAGTTTTAGCAACCCATGAAAAAAGCACTTTCATGAGGTGCTTTTTGTTTATGTCTCAGACTCTTTTTCTTTTTTAAGAAAACTGCAGAAATTCCATTAGTGTCTAGACATGGTCAACTTTATAGACACCTGCTCTGCTAGCACAAGCTTGAAGGTGTTTGATATTTCTGTCACTGATGTTCTGCTGTTACATATGGTTTTCTTCACTTCATAATGTTATAGACCTGGATTTATCTTGCCTGATATTCTTCCTTTAAATATGTGCCTGGGTTTGCCTGGAGAATGTGCTGGGGACTTACACGGGAGCTTCACTCCACGTTTCACCAACTGTATGGAAGGGAAATGCTTTGCAGAATGTAATCCTAGAAGCTAGGTCACCTGAGAAATCACTCTGAAATTTGATATCCTTTTTCTAAAAAATAAGAAGCCCACAGGGATGAAATACCATATGTTAGGTGCAATGTGGGAATCTGAATCTTTTTCTTCTTTTTTGTTATGTAACGTTTTTAAAACCACATGCTCATCCAGCTGTTTCTCATCAGTTCTGTTTTGTTCCCTTATAAACACATACATATAAAATAAAACAGTTTTAATGAAAAGAGTAACTCTATTTTTCCTTTAAAGTTTCTTTGATGATGGAATTCACGTGAAGCTTTTCATTACAAGAATGTACAAGCTAAAGAATCTAAAAGAGAATTTAAAAGAAAATGTAGTTTTGATGGTCTCTTTTGTCTTGTCTCCCCATTTAAAATACATTCCTTTACTCCTTTTAACTCTCTGTACAACCACATAGGAAGAGCACAATTTTGAAATATTATTAGCAATCAAGGTTTGGGGGCTTTTTTTTATAATGAGAAAAGATAAAGTGGCAGAAAGTCTTTGCAGACAAGGTCAAAACAGAGAGGAGTACTGGTTGTTAGAACACTTTAGGATATACTCCTGTCTTGCCTGTTTGAAAGCTCTCTGGCCATGTAGTCCCGTGTGTTTATCTGACCCATGCTGACATACCGCTTCCAGCTGTCTTCGTGTACGGCACAGGTATGTTCAAGAGTTACAGCATTTCCAGCAATCACAGCTTTACAAAGTGACATAACACATTAAGAAATACTCCATTGCACCCTTTGCACTGAAATTCATTTAAATAAAGACAGAAACTTAGATTTCTATAAAACTTTATAGCTTTATGTTTTTACATACATTCTCTTTTAGTCTTCATAAATTGATATCCTTTTTACCATGAATATAAGGTTTAGGGGATTCGGACTCTTCATAGACAAGTAAGATGAACGTTGTGGAGGGGGGCCCACTCACTGTGGCAGCGCACCCTCCCACACCAGGGTCACGGGAGCTGCTGGAGGCAGGATCACCAGCTGGGCCAGCTCCAGCGAGCTTTGTCCTTCTCTGAGTCAATGCCTTTCCCATGTGGCTTCTGACTTACAGGATGTAGAGGCCCATATAGAAGATATATGAGGTAGGTTCTACATAAAATAGGATAAAGTTTCATAGTGTGTAGACTACTAAGGAAACCTTTACAAATCATGTGGTCAAAGCACAACTCACAGGCAACTGCCCTGATTTTCCCCCTTTTTCTAGAACATTTCCAAGTATAAGGGACACAGCACTTCACAAGGCAACTTATTTAGCAAGCTCATCACCTGCATCAATATTCTAATCCAAGCCTCAGTAATCTCTTACCTGGCCAGCTGGACCCTAATAGGTCTCCCTGCCGTCACTCTGGTCCTGCCCCAACTTCCATGGTCTGTTCTCCACTCAGCAGCAAGCGATCTTTTAAGAATGTAACCAGACTCAGTTATTCTTAAGCTTAAAATCCTCTAAGGTATTCCTATCACACTTAAAATTTAAATCCAACTCTTACCATGGCCTTGAGGTCCAATGACCCTGCTTCTTGTCCGCATCTCCTGCCCCTCAGGTGCTCCACTGAACACATGGTCTTCTTGCTGTTTCTGTTTTACGGCCTCCGCATGCTGCTACCTGTGCCTGAAAGGCTCTTCTCCTCCAATTTGTCTGGCATGTTCCCTTGTTCAGGCAGATCAGTGCTCAAATATCACCTCCTCAAACCACCCTGAAGTAGATCTCCCCGTCAAGTCACTTACAAACCTTTGGCCTGCTCAATTTTTTTCTTCAGAGTTCTTACTGCTCCTTTCTATTCCTTAATACGCGCATTTGTGCAGACGTGTATGGTCGTCCTCTCCCACTGGACTATCAACTGCACAAGGTAGGGGCTTTGTCTCTCTCATTCTCTTCTAAGCTTTCCAGTGTTGTCACATAGTAGGTATTCTACAAATATGTTTATGGATGATTAAATTATTAATTAGAAACATTTCCTTTCTATTTCTAGACTGAATTAATGTGAAGTGAAAGATGACACTAAGATTTCATTCGTGGGTATGTGAAAGAATGATGGAAATGGGATGTCAGGAGTTTAGAAATATAGACTTGGAAGTCATCTAATATCATTCAGCCCACCCACTTACTCTGAAGATAGGGTTGAGTGATAATGACCTCAAGGTCATACAGCCAGTGTGTCAAGGACTAGAATCATATCTTCTGATATCCCCGGCGTGTGTCCTTTCCATGACATCGTCCCATCTCATCCGACTCAGCAGAAGGCAACAAGGTTGGGGCATAGAGGAAATGGTAAAGGAAAGATGACAAATTCAGCTTTGGACATACTGAGCTGAGGTGTCCCCGGGACACTCAGATTCAGATGCCATGCATTATTTCAGTGTAATACTCAGAAATGAGCTCAAGTGCCTGCACTGAATTTGTAACAAACTGTGAGAAGGATGAGATTGCCCAGAGTAGATAAAGAGCAAGAAATAAGAAAAGGAAGAGAAAAAAAGGTGGGAGAGGCAAAGGCCACAACCTTTGCATATGGAAGAAGTTTGCAGAGAAAAAAGGATACACACAGTGTCATAGGTCAAGGAAGAAAGAAAGTCAACTGAGGAAAGGTCTAGAAAGATAAAAACTAGGCAGGTGGAGAGGCAGTCTCAGCAGTGTGGGATAAAGGTCAAATTGCTGGGATTTTGGGGGTGAGGTGCTTTGTGGTTAAGAGCTCTGGAATGAAACTGCCTGGATTTAGATCCAGACTTCAGCATTTCTGGTATGTCCTTGGGCAAGATGTTTAGTCTCTCTAAGTCTTATTGCTTCATATATTAAATAGGAATAGAATTAATATCCATCACATAAAAGTATGATGAGGAATAAATGAAATACTCCATTTAAGTTGCTTTGCCCAGTACCTGACACATAAAAACTGCTCGATAAATTTAGATGTTATTTCTGTTGGCAAAAGTTTGGAATATATAGGATGAGAAAAGAAAAGACACAAATTTCGGGGATTAACAGGGTCAAAGGAAGACTTCTTTTGAGTGACAAAATCTTGTAAACAAAGAAAAAAGAATCACAGATTTAGGCACAGGGCAGGTCACCTTGTTAGATCCACAGCACAGCTGGTTGAGAGCTTTTCAGTCCCTTTCTTACAATGCCGCGGGTTGACCAATGATCCTAACATTCCGAAGTACTGTAATTAAGTAAGCATGGCACAGGGCTAAGGATAGATTCCTACAGCATGCCATGTGACAGCCTCTCCAAATTGCCATTGATCCGACACACTTTTTTTAGAATCTCAGGACAGGAAGGCATCTGAAAGCCATTAGGTCCAGGGACACCTGGATTTCTTCTACAGCATCTCCAGCAGGAATCTGTACATAAACTGTATTTGAACAGCCTCCCATTTGGTATCTTTCAAGCCAGATCTTTCTGTCTCAGGTTAGATTCTTCACAGACATTCTCCCACAGAGTCACCATAGGCCTTGAAATTGCCACTTTCAATCACTCCTTGGGTTAGGGGACTAAAGGATTCTTTTAAACCAGAATATGGAATGTGGGAATGGAAACACCGGTAATGCCTCATTCGTAGGGCCCTTTGGTAGTCACAGAGGACAGCCACAGGATAGGTAAATTCTACTATGGAGTGGGAAAGAGTGGAGCATAGGGGAAGTTAAAGAGCATAAGGTGCTGCTAAAAGGGTCAGGCCTACAGATTTACAACCTGAAGGCACAGGGTAGTTTAGAGGAGGGGGATTATTAAAGTCATATTCATCCTTCTTCACATCATTGGTCTGTTCTGGCCCTACGTAGGTATTGAGGTGAGCCAGTGTACCATCTAAAGAGGGGCCAGGCCCTGGCAGGGTAGCTCAGTTGGTTAGAGCATTATTCCGATTCACCAAGGTTGGGGATTCAATCTCCGGTGGGGACACACACAAGAATCAACCAATGGATGCATAAATAAGTGGAACAACAAATCAATGTTTCTCTCTCCCTCTCTCTATAAAATCAATAAATTTAAAAAAAGCTAAAGAGGAGCCAGGGCCTAGCATTCACTCACCACCATTATGTAAGGGAAGACATTCAGTTATTGGCAATGAGATCATCTGTTTAACCCATTTAAATGAAAGCAGCCAGAGGCTCATGGATCTGGTCTGAGAGGACAGCAAAAGGCATTCTCAGTCTACCTGGATAAGACTTCAACTCCAGCCCCACAACCCTACCACACAGCTCAGACGGAGTCCAGCCCAGTCCAGTTCAGCTCAGCCCAGCACTCTCTGAGTTCAGCCCCCTCTGAACTTTGTAAAATACTTCACCTGTGAGAATACAGGGAGCTGCATTAGAGGGCCTCTGGGGGTTTTTCCTACCTTTCAAATTCCTTGGTAGAAGCTCAGCTACAAGATCTTCCTGTGGACTTGAGAGGTCATGGCCGGAGACAGATAGGAAGGGAGCAGTACATCAACCTGGGACAGACTTGGGGTCCTTATATTTAGAGGGAAAGTCTAAGGAGCTTGTCATGGAGCTGTGTGTGCCTGGCAAGCAACTGTTTTTCTTCAATTGCCTAAGCACTGGGAGAGTTAGAGGAGGTTACCAAGATTTGGGGGGATCCAAGGTTCCCCACAAGCAACCTTTTGTGCCATTTCTGGAAATAGTTCCTGGTATATGGTGTAGTAACTCTTCCAGCTCTGCACTCTTGGCCATCTCCATACCTTTGTTCAGCTCTATGAAATGAAAAGCCTTGGTGGTATTTGACCATCCGAAGGTACTCTTCATTACTGTATACATTAATTTTCTCTTCTCCTTGAGTATATATAGTGAGATGGTGGAGATTTGGCCAAGAGAAGCATAAAAGAAAGACTAGACAACTTTTTTTAAAGGCAGTAAAAGTTTTTAAAAATCCTTTTTCTAATTCAATAATGAAATTATTACTACTAATGGAAAATGAATTGGTCTCTTCTGGCCATAAACACTTTACCAATTATGATAGTAACATTAGCAGTAATACTAAACACTGTATATCTATTAATAGCAGTTTTAATTTTCATACTGCTTTACTGAAAACTAATTAATCCAACAAACCTATTTTAATTGGTTGCCATGGTAGTAAATAGAGATAAACAGAAATGGTTGCATCCATTAAATTTGTTCTTAGCTCCTGAAACATAATTCAGTTTGGGCAATAAATCATCATTATGTGGTACTATAATGTATTTAGAATAATAATTGCTATGTTAGTAATGAAAAGATTTGCAAATATACACAAATATATGCATGCAATAGCAATTATTTGTATAATTTTTATGTGTGTTACCCATAAAATGTTTTCCTTTACTGAATCTGATACTTATGAAAATTTTATTAGTAATTATTACTCTGTATCTTACCTATTTATTGTGTTTGTCCCTGGGCACCCCACCTGAGAAGAAGGTCATCAGAATGAGAGAGGTTTCTAAAAATTTCCATTGACTGACTGAACAATGAGAAGAGGAGTTGTGGGGGAAGGGCTCCGGGATGGCAGTTACCATCTTCCGGTGTCTGAAGGGTTTTTGGGGTGGAGGAGGAACGGGAGTGGTTTGTCCTCTGGGGTCCAGACCAGAATGAAAGGTGGAGGAAGCCACAGGGAGGAGACAAGTGTGGTCTGAGGTTTTATGACATAGAGGTTATGGGGAATGCTTTGCAGTCAAACAGATGGGGCCCAAATTCAGACTCTGCCCCTCCTGTAGGCCGGGCTCCCTGCTCTAAGCCTGTTCCATGGAGTCGTATGGGGATGACCAAACAAAGGCACTGAGAAAGCGCGCAGGCCTATGCCTGGTACATAGGAAATAGTGCATGACTATTAGTTCTCTCTTAGTGGAGGATTTTCCTTAAAAAGGTTGTTAAAAGTGGAATGGGCTGTTTTGTGAGACAATGACTCATAGCTTTGTCACCGGAAGTAATGAAGCAGAAACTGGACAGTCACCTATTAAAAATATTGTATAAGGGCTTCCTGCTTTGATGGTGTGGTTGAAAGAAATGATTTCCAGATCTATATGATTGCATAATTTTTTTTTGGGTGGGGGAGAGGAGGAAGAACTTTTATTTTCATCCTTAAACCTCTTCTACACTGGAGTCTTGCTATTAAGGTAACATTTGGGGGACCCAAGTTTATGAAATAGTGTTGTTGGTTAAATGTTATCATATGGAGCAAACTTTCTCTTTGAGACTTTTGCCATGAACTAACCTTAACCGGGGGGAAACATCCACTAATTTTGACTGTCCAGTGTCTGCCAGGTTTTCCTCTAAGATCACTTAGATCCTTTACAAATAGAGATTTTTTCCAACTGGTTTCCCTAAGTCTGTGGCTCACTGTGTTCTAAAATTACAAATCATTCCCTTAATATCCTAAATGTTTTCTGTCTATCATCACGCTTCTCTAAATATTTACATCTATCTTTACATTGTCACTAAACTTCTCTGTCAGTGAGCAATGAACAAATCCAGGATTTAAATGACGTGGACTTCTTTCTCATGAGAAAAATAAACGTTTGTCTCATTTTTGTTTCTTTCTCCCTGACAGCACTGTAGGGTGATAGCTCTGGCCCCGTTGCTCAGTGTCTGCAAAGAGCTGTCGACATTCACACACTGACAAGCCAGTTTGTGGGACTGGTGTCAGGTCCATCCCAACTGCTCAGGAGACAGCTACTCCTGGGAGGGTGGCTGTCACCAGGGAGGGTGGCTGTCACTATGACAATAGGCTAAGAATAACAGGGAACTGACTAAGAACCTTGAAGGAGGCTGAGAGGGAGCCCAGGGAAAAGGAAATGAGAAAATGAATCCCAGGGAGGTAACCAAGGTGAAGGTAAAGGGCTGGATGTAAATAGTACAAGGTGAGGAAGGAAACTGAAGTCAAGGAAGAACACTAAGTGGAGAAAAAAAGAAGGGAGGTTTACAGTCTGTCCTTATTTTTACTTTTAAGCCTTACATGAACAGCGATGCTTCAACTGCAATAGAAATGCTATTCTTTAGAGAGAGTAAAAATTAAAGTTTTAAGAACAAAACAAGCAGTACAAGAGAAAAGAAAAATGTCCTTTCACAGATAGCCATTCTAAAATCAATCATTTACTAGAAACACCATAACAGCATAGGCAGTATAAACTAGTATGTCCGGTATGGGCACTTCCCATAGCAAAGCACAAATGGAAAAAAAAGGAAAGGAGAAAATAATCTCATACCCAAAAGTAGGAAGATTGTGTGTCTCTAACTATTAAATAATTAGTAAAATCACATAAAATACCTTTTTGGGGGGGACCAAAATAGATTTAAAGATATGTAACTATTGTTTCCTTTTGTATGTGTATGTGACATCTGTGTGACCTTTTTACCAAATGACAAATTTTAGCCCATTAAGTAGCTCTCCTTCTTAGTGTTAACAGTTTCTGATATTCTTTAGAAAATTTGGGCATATTCAACGTATATTCACAACAAAAGGAGAGGCAAGTTTTATACTCTGACATTAATGTTGAATATCCATCAACTACAAATTATTAATAGTTTCATGGAAAAAATTTTATCTGAAAAAACCAGTATCAGATTAATATAGCTTACATTAGAAAATTAAGTTAACTTGTTTTTAATTTTGTTTCTAAATATTATATTTAACGTCTATACAAAAGGGGTAGATAAACTACATGTCACTTATAATTGTGTGTGTATATGTGTTTGAGGCCAGTCTAAGAGGATTAAATGTTGATTTTTTTAAAATAAAAACTGCTCCACAAGTCTTAACATCTTTTATAAAAGGTAAAAGTATTTCTATTTATAACTCATTTTGCCAGTAAAGACAGTGATTTGAGTAAAGTGAGCAGATAGATGTTTGCTTCGGGTTGGCATCCTCTGTTGGTCCCTCCCTCCAGGTACCAGTGGCCTGAGCACCCCATTGCCTGGTATGCTGAGTGGCAGGAGTGGCTCCTCTAGGAAGGCGATCATTTCTCCAAAATAAAGTGGGTCATGGGGTGTGTCCAATTAGAGCCCTCTTAAAGGAAAATGTTATGATGACTCTACTCGGTTGTCTCGCAGCCTGTGCCAAGAGTCTAGAGAAGAGTTTTCTCATCTGCAAAAGAAAGAGATTTAGATAATCTCTAATGTCCTTTGAGTTCTGTCTGCAAAGCTGAATCTTTTGCTCATAGTTTTATTTTTCCTCTCCTGTTTAGGTAATGGATAGAAACAAATCTATCATCAGAATGTCACCTCCTTTCCTCACAAGTGGCACCCACACACTATGATGTAGATAATGTACTTGTTGTAAAGGTATAAACCTTTATCCTAAATCTCCTTATTGGAAAGCTTTGTAGTCCATTCGTTGGGGGGTGGAGGGGAAAACTCTCATCTACATATGTGTTTAGCAGTTTTTCAGATTGCTCTTGACTGCATTGTGTCAAAAAACAAAGGACAATTCAGCAGAGTAGATAAAAGAGTGACTTTAAATTTGTTATATTACTATTCTGTTCCCTGCTGTGATTCTTCCTCAAAAAATGCTGTGGCAAATGTGACTAAACTGATAATGATATTAAGAATGCATGATTCACATGTTTTTGAATAGAATTATCTTACACTTTCAAAATAGTGTGCTTGGCATTAGTACTTGATTGTCTGTAGTTTGCGATAGGTATTAGTCAATGATGTAATGTTCTTGCTCTAATAGAAAAACGTAACTGTCAGTAAATTAACACAATACAAGTTTATTTTTTGCTTGCTTCACAGAATTTGTGTTGGTGAATGTTCTACTTGCTCTGGGCACTGGCAATTCTCCAGGAACAGAAAAGAGGACATGAAGGATCTCTTGGGGATTTTAGGTGCCAGGCCTTGAAGTGGCATACACTATTTCTGGTGACATTCCATTGACCAGAACTGGAAACACGGCCCCACGTAGATATACTTGGTCTAGGAAATGTAGTCTTCCTAATGTGCCCAGAAGGAAATTGGAATGGCATGGTGAACACATAGGATTGTTTATGCTATAGTATTTATTCTACAGCAGAGAGCCATATTTAGCAATGAGTTGAAGAAAATGGACCTGAAGGAGAAAGCAGCTTATCCAAGGACACTTTCTACAACCAAAATTAGAGTGGGCTTTGGAGGCTGTGACAATTATCATGCTGAGTTTCTTCTCTTGGGGTGATTTGGAAATGAAAGAGTGGTGGAAGCTTGGAAACTAAGTTGAACTCTGGTAGCTCAGTTAAGAGTGTCGTCCTCATACCGCAAAGGCTGTGGTGGGTTCAATAACTGGTCAGGTCATATACAAGAATCAGCCAATGAATGTATAACAGTTGGAACCACAAACCAACGTCTCTCTCTCTCTACCTCTCTCTCAAATCAATAAATAAATTTTTAAAAATGAAACTAAGTTGAAATGGGGGTGGAGAGGTTACATGCTGAGGAGGGAGAAAGTGCATCAGTTTGCAGTATGTGCGTGAGCGTATGTGCGTGGGTGTGTGTGTTGGGGGGGGTATTTACAGAATCTAGGGACATTCTCTGTCAGATAGTGGCTTCATATTTTTGTTTGGGTGCCTACCTCCTACCTTTCTACAGTCTACACTTTCTTATAATTTACCCTATTTCCTTTGCCATTGGTTTAAGCTTAAACTCTTTCTAAGCTGCAACCTTAAGAAGCTAGAAAAATAAAACCAAATTAAATCTATAGTAGAAAGAAGGATGGAAACAATAAAGACAGAAAGCAATAAAACAGGGAATAAAAACAATTAATAGAAAATAAATAAGTATCAAATAAATTCCGATACTATCTGCCTGGAGGTAGCATCAGATTCCACAGGTTAAGGCAGGGGTGTCAAACTCATTTTCACTGGGGGCCACATCAACCTTGATGTTGCCTTCAAAGGGCCGAAACGATTTTAGGACTGTATAAATATAACCACTCCTTGTCTGTTAAGGAGTTGAAATTACATTTGGCCCTTTGAAGGCAATGGAGAGGCTGATGTGGCCCCTGGTGAAAATGAGTTTGAGAGCCTTGAGTTAAGGACTCAGTCCTTGAGGGATTAAGGGCAAGATTGCCCCACCCCCAATCCACCCACCTGCAAAATCACAAGTCCAGGTTGTCACCTAGGCTTCAACTGACAGGTTATAATTTTGTCATTTCCACAACCCCCTTGTCACGTTCAGTTAATTTGTAAGAACAGCTCATGGAACTCAAACAAACAGTTTACTTACTAGATTTTGGTTTATTATAAAAGGATTAACTCAGGGACAGCCAGATGGAAGAGATGCATAGGACAGGGCAAGAACCTTCCGTGCCTTCTCTGAGCATGCCAGTCTTTCTGAATCTTCCCTGTTCTCCAGCCCAGAAGCTCTCTGGACCCTGTTCTTTTAGGGTTTTGTGGAGGTGTCATCACATAGGGACAACTGATTAAACCATTGGCCTCAGCCCCTCTCTCCTTCCTAGAGGTCCTGGGGGTGAGACTGAAAGTTCCAACCCTTTCCTGGCAACTAGCTTGCATCTTTAGGTGCTGGTCAAAAGTCACCTCATTAACGTAACAAAAGGCAATTTTATGCTCTCATCTTTCAGGAAATTTCAAGGGTTTAAAAGCTGTGTGCCAGAAAGGGGAACAAAGACCAAATATATATTTCTTATTACAAATCACAATATTACAACACTTAAATATGGTGAGTTTAACAGTATGTAAATCTGATTTAGAAGGAAAAGGAAATCCTTTTCTCCAGGGTTCTTACAAGATAGAAATATATGAATCAATAGACTAAAATACGTCTGTTCAAAGAACTTAGAAGGGAAGTTAACTAAAAAGGAGTCACTATCAGAATTCAGCCTTAGGAACTTGTCACCTCCTGCAGGTAATTTAGTAGTTATGTTTGGAATGAGAGCACACTGGGAAATGGGGGGAGAACTACAGATATTTTCAAGTAAATGTTCATAATACATGTATTTTGTGATGAGAGTTCTATTCAAGTCCTCCTTCCTACTTTGTTGACAATGTTTACCAACATTTCTCCCTGTAAAGCCACTGAAATCCAAGGAATTCTTTTTCTTTTTCCTTTTTAAATATATTTTATTGATTATGCTATTACAGTTGTTTCATTTCCCCCCTTTATTCCGCTCTGCCCTGCACACCCCCTCCCACCCACATTCCCCCTCTTTAGTTCATGTACATGGGTCGTACATATAAGTTCTTTGGCTTCTACGTTTCCTATGCTATTCTTAACCTACCCTGTCTATTTTCTTCCTACTATTTATGCTATTTATTCTCTGTACCTTTCCCCCCACTCTCTCCCTCCCACTCCCCCACTGATAACCCTCCATGTGATCTCCATTTCTGTGATTTTGTTCCTGTTCTAGTTGTTTGCTTAGTTATTGTTTTTTTTTAAGGTCTGGTTGTTAATAACTGTGAGTTTGTTGTTATTTTATTGTTTGTATTTTTTATCTTCTTTTTCTTAGATAAGTCCCTTTAACATTTCATATAATAAGGGCTTGGTGATGATGAACTCCTTTAACTTGATCTTACCTGGGAAACACTTTATCTGCCCTTCCATTCTAAATGATCGCTTTGCTGGATAGAGTCATCTTGGTTGTAGGTCCTTGCCCTTCATGACTTCAAATACTTGTTTCAGCCCCTTCTTGCCTGCAAGTATTCTTTTGAGAAATCAGGTGATAGTCTCATGGGAATTCCTTTGTAGGTAACTCTCTGCTTTCCTCTTGTTGCTTTTAAGAGTCTCTCCTTATCTTTAATCTCGGGTAATGAAATTATGATGTGCCTTGATGTGTGTGCTTCCTAATGTCCAACTTCTTGGGGACTCTCTGAGCTTCCTGGACTTCCTGGAATTCTATTTCCTTTGCCAGATTGGGGAAGTTCTCCTTCATTATCTTTTCAAATAAGTTTTCAGTTTCTTGCTCTTCCTCTTCTCCTTCTGGCACCCCTATTATTCAGATGTTGGAATGTTTAAAGATGTCCTGGAGGTTCCTAAGTCTCTCCTCATTTTTTCTGAATTCTTGTTTCTTCATTCTTTTCTGGTTGGATATTTCTTTCTTCTTTCTGGTCCAAATTGTTGATATGAGTCCTGGTTTCCTTCCCGTCACTGTTGGTTCTCTGTATATGTTTCTTTATTTCACTTTGGGTAGCCTTCATTTGTTCATTTTGCTACCATACTCAATCAATTCTGTGAGCATCCTGATTACCAGTGTTTTGAACTGTGCATCTGGTAGGTTGGTTATTTCTTTGTCACTTAGCTGTATTTTTTCTGGACTTTTGATCTGTTCTTTCATTTGGGCCATTTTTTTTTCTTGGTGCACCTGTTACGGAGTAAGGGGTAGAGCCTTAGGTGTTCACCAGGGCAGGGCAACCCATGTCCCTGTGTTGTGATGCTCTATGTGTGGGAAGGGGCCGAGAGGGAACAGTGATGCTTGCTCTGCTCTCTGCTGGTTTTCAGTGACTTACCCCGCTATCCACAAGCAAATTGGGCCCTTCTGGTGCTGATTCCCGGGTGGGTGGGTTTGTGTATGTTCTAGGACCCTGTGGGTCTCTCCAACGAACTTTCCTGTGAGGTTGGGAGTTTCTCCTACTGCCTCCCAACCCCCACAGGTGTTTTCAGTCAGAGGCTTTGAGGCTTTATTTCCCCGAGTTGAGACCCTGGGTTGTGCGGTCTGTCTTGCTCCCCAGTTGTTCCTCTCAGTTTATCTGCACACGAATGTGGGACCACCCAGTCTGCTAGCCACAGCCTCCTCTCCAGTCCTCTCCACCTGGCTGTCTGTCTCCATCCCTCCTACTGGCCTGGATGAATGTTTCTTCTTTAACTCCTTGGTTGTTAGACTTCCATACAGTTCTATTTTCTGTCAGTTCTGGTTGTTTTTTGTTTTTAAATTTGTTGTTGTCCTTCTTTTGGTTGTGCAAGGAGGCACAGTGCATCTACCTACACCTCCATCTTGGCTGGAAGTTCCCGGAATTCTTAAACAACATGCTATTAACTCCCAAAATAAAGAGAATTCATTCACTCATTCACTCATTTATTCATTCATGCATTCAGCGAACATCCCTTAAGTACCTCCTCTGTGTTGGGCAATACACCCTGTGCTAGAGACAGAAAGTAAATAAATAAATAAGGTGTGGTCTTTGTCCTCTGAACTGTGCTGACTGATCTGAGTTTCTTGGGGTCCCAATTCAGAACATTGAGAGATTCAGCTTTTGGGAGTTGTCTTGTCACTAGAGACTTGCCAGAAGAACTATGAGGATTATGATAGTAAAGACTGCTTTTAATGAAAAGTTTTTTAAATCACAGAATACCAGAATTCTGTTAGTGGAAAGGTGAGTTTTCCCATTTACAGAAAAGGGAATGGAGGCCTAAGAAAAAGCAGGTCCCATTTCATGGTTAGACAGTGAGTGAGTTGGGGCTCTGTCTGTCTCCTGACTCCTGGTCAACATCCAGGCGGCCCCTGGCATCCTTCTCATTGTCCCCCATCATCACTCACTGCAGAGCAGCACTGTTACTATGCTGGAGTGTCCTCTTGGAGAGAAGCCAGGGTACATTTACAGTTGAAACACACCCAGTCATTGGTGATTTCCATAGGTCATTTCTACTCTGGAAAAAATATTATAAGTGAAATGCTTATTTCAGCAAAGAAATGTTTTTATACGGAATCCCCCTTCAATACTGCTTTTGAAACAATTCCTTTTCATTTGTTGAAAAAGTGATTTGTTTTTTGAGAGAAATAGGGGCTTTTTCTAAAATGTTTTCAGCCATTTTTTGATGGTAAAGAATGTTCTGGTGAAGTAGGAGAATGCACATAGGCTTTCAGGTGTGAAATAGAAAAGCACCTGTGGCTATCTGTGTACCTACGTGTATGTAAAACTTCAGGTTTTGGTTTTTAATGGTTGTCAGTACATAGTCCTGTACTAAATAGCTCTATATTCTCAGAAAAAACAAAACAGTGCAACCACATGGTATCTTTGGACCAAACTTTCATTTGTCGTTTTTTCAGTGCCTCCCATTTGCCAAAGCTCACATGGGCAGTGCTGTCCAATAGCACTCCACGATGATGAAAATGTTCATCATCTCACTGTCTAAACACAGTAGTCACCAGCCATCTTTAAAATGTGGAGCGTGAGACTAGTATGCTGAATTTTTTGTTTAATTTTGCTTTAATTCATTTAACTTTAAATTTAAACAGTTATATATGACTAGAAGTTATTGAATTGGATGGGACAGGTATGAGGAACAGGCATGAAGTGTCTCAATATCTGTAATGTGAGCGTGATGGATTAGGCTAGATGTAGAAGTAGGATTTTTTTTTTCAGTGATATCTGTCCACAAGGGTACCAAACAGTCACAATCTTCACCTCCAAACACATCTACATGGAGGTGATTAAGTCTATATGCAGAGGTACAATATATAATGTATATACTTAAATGTCCTTGTAAATCCATGTGCACATGCATTTATAGAGAGAAAACAAAATGCTGTGACTCACGCTAGGAAATGTAAGTGGATCTTAGAAAGGGGATCTTTCTGTCTCAGGTTCTACTGAGGTGTCAGTGCAGTAGATATCAAAGGAAATCAAGGTGAATGTGGGACAGACCTCCATCCCATGCACAGATTTTTAAGGAAATGGTCCCGACACCCTGTTCCACAATCTTGGATTGCAGAGTCAGATCAAAGCTATACAAAGAAGTGAGAATAGGAGGAGAGTGGGAGGGGAGGGTGATGGGAGCTGTTGCCTGGCTCCATGCCCCATTAGGGGGAGGGGCAGGTGTTACTGTCCAATCCCGAGCCAGTGACCACTTAGAGAAATTCCAGTTATTCCCTGTACCTGGAAAACACTGAGGCTGGTGACCTCACTCCTGCCCCAGAAAGCTAATGGAGACTCTCCTTCCCGGGAAACTCACTCTGAGAGTTGTCTGTACTTCTAGGGAGGGCGGGGTTTGCGGGGGAGCTTCTGCTGTGTGGTTGGGATTAGCTGGCACTTCCTGAGTGCCTGAAGCAAGGGACATGTGAGTGTTTCTTGCAGACTAGATGTGGGCCATGTGCCAGAGAGCAGGACTGCAGGCTGCCTTCTGGGGTCTGTCCAACAGGGTGGGCTGGAGAGAGAGACAGCAGGAGGAGGAGGTATGTCCTGCAGGGTACCAGGGCTGAGGAACGCAGAGCACTTTGTTCATCCTTCTTCCTGCTGCACATTTCCAGCTAAGGGGAGAAGAAGATTTAATGCTAGGTCAAGTTTGGACTGGCTAATTTAATTACTGAATAGACCCTATGTTGAGAGGACCGATGAGTGAGCTCAACAGCTTCTGGGCCTGTCAAATTGTCATTTAATGTCAGGGAAAAGTTTTTCCACTGAATATAGTGATCATGAGGACAGTTTTGGTTACACCAGGAATGGAGTTTATTCAACATCCTGATTTCCATACGTATATTGATTTCATTAGCTTTTTCTTGTTAAAATTGAAGATGCTATGTTTGGTAGTTACTTTCCTTGGTGACAAAATATAAATTAATTACAAATTAATTAATGAAGAGTTAATTTACATCATCCTGGAAACATATGTTAATTAGGTATCTCTTTAGTTAATTCTAGAACTAATTACTTTTGTAAAGAATTAGTGAAAAAATATTAGTAACTGGGTCAGGCATAAAAGTAGGTTGAGACAAAGTGAAAAATTGCCAGAGATACAGGCATTCCACACTCTTCCATTTGTCTGGAAAATAATGGAATGTGTGGATGAAAAGAGAAGTGATGATTGCAGGATGTAGAGAGAGACTGCTAAATGAAACTTTAGAGAGGAAAAAGTTTCATGTAAGGATAACCTGAAAATATTCCACTAAAGAGCATCTATTTGTTTTCCTCCTACTTGCCCGGCTGTTCCTTTTTAGTCTCCTCTGCTGGCTCTTACTCATCTCCCTAACTTCTCAGCGTTGCGTTGGAGTGTTGGACTCTCCTCTTTTCTCTTTACCACCGCTTCTTTGGTGATCTCATTTAGCTTCATTGGTATAAATACCATCTCTACTCTGACTCCTAAATTTATAGCTCCAGCACCAGCTTCTTCCCTGAATTCTGATCTCATATATCCAACTGTTCACTCATCACTTAAGCAGGATATGTAAAATGCAGCTGTAACCAAACACATCCAAAACTGAGGACCTCATCTCCCAGCCCAATCCTGCTCCTTCCATTGCTTTCCCCAGATTAGTCAATGCAACTCCATCTTTCTAATATTTCACCCAAAGCCCTGTTGTCATCCTTGACTGTCTCTCTCATATCCACTGGCAAAGCCCATCAGCTCAACCTTCAAAATATAACCAGAATCTGAACATTTCTTACCACTTCCTTTGCTGCCACCTTGTTTAAACCACAATCATCTCCCACTTGGATTGATGCTTTAGCCCCCTAATTCACTTTTCTGTTTCTGATACATCTTACATGGTGACCCTGGTAAAACATAAATCAGATCATGTAATTCCTTTGCTCAAAATCTTCCGAAGTCAGTTAAAGGCCCAGATCCTTACAATAGCTTCTCAGACCCCATTCATCACATCTCCTACTGCCCATTCCTTGCACCCACGCAGTCTTAGGCACCAGACCTCTTTGCTTGGCCAGAACCACTGGGAAAGCCCTCAGAGCCTTTGCACTTCCAGTTCCTCACAGATCTACATGACTTACCGCTGTCATGCCCTCTAGGTCTTTAGCCAAATTTCACCTTTTCAGTGTAGCCTTTTCTGAGTATCCTTTGAAACCATCTACTACTCCCACCTACCCCACACTCCTTATTCCTTATCCTTTTTTTATTCTCTAAAAAGCCTATTATCATAAAACATCATATATTTTATGTTGCTTATTTCCAGTCTCCCCAAGTTCATTAGACTGTAAGCTCCATGAGGACTGTGATGTTTTGTTTACTGCTGCAGTCAGTAAACTATACCAAGCACATAGTAAATGTTCAATAAATTTTTGTCACATCAATGAATGAAAAGATAAGAAAAATAATAAATAAGCCGAAACCTTTATTACTTGTATATATTATTCTCATCTTTTGTAACAGACTTAGCTTAACTTATTTGGGTCGTGGGAAAAAGGTGAGCTGAGTCCTCCTGTGCATCAGATCATCCTCTGATTGAACATTTCCTGTGCACTTGCTTCAAGGCAGGCAGTATTTACTTCCTCCTCTGTCTTTCCCAACTTCTCTGCTCCTTTCAGTCACATAAGCACATTAACCACATTTTTCTCTTTGCTTTTATCTCCCAATCCTCGTATTTATCTGGCATTCACTTGGGATTCAGTAGAGTCAGATGCCATGGTGAATTTTGTCTTGTACGTGTCCTCTTAGATTGACTTTGGGCTACTGAAATTCAAGTTCAACCTGATTTCAGATTGCTGTATGTATGAGCTGAAAATCTGTTGGATATTTAAGTTGAATACTTCTACCTTAAATAATAGCAATTTTCAATCCAAAAATTATTTATTGAGCCCCTACTATAGGCCAGGCACAGTGCCAGAACCAAGGAATACAACAGTAAGACTTAATGTCCTCTACTCTAGTATATTAATTGTTTGTATGAAGTTAGAATATGATTTATAAGGCATCCTATTTATGCACTGAAGCACACATAACTTCTAACTGGAGAAGAAGCCCTTCTAATTGAATAAGAGCCCCTCTAATTGAAAATACTACATAGTTTAGAGTTCTTCGTGTATTTCAAATAAAAATTTAAAAATGCATATTTTAACATTCTTAGATTGTCTGAGAATGTAAATAATGAAGTGTGACCCATAAAACAAAATGAAAAAATATTTTCTCTTTGTTATTTTGACATGAATTAACTGACATCTATGAAAGGACAAAACTCAATGATAGTAATAAAAATGAGTTAGAGTTTCAGTTTTGAGCATTGAATAGTAATCATTGCATAGAGAACCTTGAAATGTCTTGAAATCCTACAGTTCATAAATGAAAGAAACTTAAGAAGTCTTCTCAAATTTGACAACACACTGAAATTGTACAAGCTATTTTCAATAATGATTGTGAGGCAGGAACTTTCTAAAATGTCAATAATAAAAAAAATAACCTTTGATCAACCATGCTAGAAGAAAGACTGGAGTGTGTTTCTGTTGTACCCACAGAAAATTATATTACAGGATCATTCTACCATATCGCACCCACTAGGATGGCTATAATAAAAAATGTAGACAATAAGAAGTGCGGGTTATCATGTGAAGAAATTGAAACCTATTGTTGGTGAGAATATGAAATGGTGCAGCCCCTGTGGAACCCAGTTTGGCAGTGAAGTTAAATAGAGTTACTTATGACCCACAAATGCTACTATAGAGAAATGGAAGTGTAACATCCATGCAAAAGCTTGTACATGAACATTTATAGCAGCATTACTCATAAAAGCCAAAAAGTGGAAAGAGCCCAAATGTCCATCTACTGATGAAGGGATCAATAACATGTGGCCTATCCATATGGTAAAACATTATTTGGCAATTAAAAAAATAAAGGTGTGTTACATGCTGCACATGAATGAACATTGAAAACCTTAAGGTAAATAAAAGAAACCAGACACAAAAAAGACCGTATATTGTATGGTTCCATTTCTACGAAATGTGCAGAATAAACAAATCCATGAAGTCAGAATGTAGATTAGTAGTTGCCAGGGGCTGAGAGGGTTGGAGGGAAAAGAAGCATGACTGCTAGGAGTATAGGGTTTCTTTTGGGGGGTAATAAAAATTTTCTAAAACTGACTGCGGTAATAATTGCTCAAAAACCATTGACTTGTTCCCTCCAAATTGGTGAGTTGTATGGTATGTGAATTATATCTCAATAGAGCTGTTTAAAAAAAGTATTCCAAAGGAATGGTTAAGAGTATGCAGCCAAAAACACATGAGGGAAAGTAATATGGAGGTAGTTTAGGAGCTTAATTAATAAAAATATTATGAAGACTATTGATACAAATGTGTAGTTTTTCTGGAGTTGGTAATGTGTGTGGAATTTGTCAGCTTTTATGAATTTATATTTGAAAGTTTTTCCCATTCTATATTCAGTTTTGTGCCTCCCCCCAAAAAAAATCCACAATGTCGTATTCTAACAACTGGCCTTCAGAAATAGTAAGGATTGACTATATGAATGACTAATACATGAGAGAATTTTAACTTCATTTTCATTTCTTGTTTTGACCTCCAGTATCTAACATCTTGCTTACTTCATAGTTTCTCTTTCTTTCCACACCATGTATACCAGGCTCATGGACAGAGTGTGGGGGAGGAATACGGTGCTATATGGATAAATATTGACCAGCCCATGCCTCTTTTAGAGGCTGCTGCTCAGCTGGCTTGTGTGCTCCCTCCCTGCTCTTGCCAAAGTGGATGTTTGTGTATTCTGACACTGAACTTGAGCACAGTCGTGATCATTTGAGCTGGGTGCCTGGCATCCCTGGGGGCTAGGATAGCAGAAATGGGGATTCTTCCTCATTTTCAGTATTTTAAAAACACTTAACAAAATATTTACACACAAAATAGTGCTGGCAAACTGAAATGTCAACCTTTATTTGATTTTCTTTGTGTTTTATCATTTCAGAAGTGGTAACACGGGTTAATTTATGTTGATCAGAATTTCCATCATTTATACCTTTGATTATTTAAGGTGGGAAAAATGAATGATTATTTAAAAGATGTAATCACCTTTGTAAGTAAGACCTTGAAGCATTTGGGATTCAGGGGAAAAAATTCCTTAGTGATGAAAATGGGAAACATATTCTGTTGCTTGCTTAATTTTTGAAATATCCCTTTATTGAACCTTTACTATGGTCCAGGAGCACTACATAATGTCATGCTAATAACAATTCTGCAAGTTATCATTATCCTCATTTTACAATTAAGGACACAGAGGCTCAGATTACAAGTATCTATTCCCAGGTCCCTTAACTAGTAAACTTGTGTAAATCTAGGTCCACCCTGCCTCCTGTATAAATAGTTATGTGTGGGAATAGTTGGTATAGTTTTAGATTCAGCTTAAAATTCTTTACCTTCCTCCCTTTATAAAATGTTGGTTACTTTTCCAGTTAAAGGCCACTGAGCCAGTGGTGAGGCCCCAGGTAGCAACTATATTTTCTACATGTTCATATTTCTGATTCCTTGCCAACAAAACCATGAGACCCCAGGGTTCAAAGAAGCTGAAGTTTATTGGAAATGGGCACACAGGGATTGACCTCCTGGGGTATTTCTGTAAGGGTGAAGGTAGGATCCATAAAGGAGAAATATACCCAAATAACTGGGTGCTTTAAAACCCACACATTTGACCAAACTGCTGTGCTAGTAGGGGAGAATGGCTTGAGATCGCTTCTCCAAAGAGGGAACGGATTTGTGTAAATGCACCCACACCCCCATTCTGGCTCCTCTGGTGGGTGCCACTGGCTTCCTGATAGATGTAAATGGGGCAGTCAAAGCAAAAGTCGGGGTCATGTGCCTGGCTGCATCCCATCCTGGTGGGCTGGTTCCTTGGGTCCTGAAGGAACTTGACCTTTCATTCCCACTCAAAGCTTGGCCATGGTGGCCACTTCCCTTTATTTGGGCACCTTCTACTGGTCACAGGAAGTAAGACTAGTGTTCGTGGCATTGAAGCTGTAAGACAAACATACCACAAGCCCCCACGCTACCGGTCACTTGGGGTTCCACCTCCAGGTGCTTGAATCTGGCAAACATTGAAGTGTAAGGTGAACCACTTTCACTCTAATAAACCTTACAGAGGGTGGTTTTTAGGTCTCCTTGATCCCTTTGCCAGGGGAGGGCGCCCTTGCAGACTGCCACCGCCACACACAGTCCAGGGGAAAAGGAAAAAAAGGCACGGGTTTTCGGCATTTTCGATTGAAAATGTGGTTTTGAAGTGAATTATGCCCCAGTACGCATATTCGGTTAGGGCAGTCTCAACAAGATTGCCGGACGCAGGCGAGTCCTGTCCCGAGGGGCGATAGATCTTATATGGGTCGCCCATGGAGCTCCTTCAAAGAGGCAAAGCACAACACGGACCCAGGAGGGTTATCCCTCCTCATCCCCCCCAGACCCCGAGGGGACGCCTGGGCGCTCCTCGCGGGACCAGGCGGGATGGTGCACAACTCGCGGCTTCCCTCAGATGGCCCTTCCTTGGAGGAAACACCAGCCAAAGCGCCTCTCACTTTTCTTGGGGTGGGAAAACTGTTAGGGAACCAGACAAAGCAACAGGCAGATTTCCGCCGGGCGGAGGGTGAGTGCTCAGCGCCCGAAGGTGGCAACTGGCCCTCTTTGCCTACCCTGCCCTTTCCACCCCTTCCCCGCACGCGGCCCCCTTCCCCCTACCCCGCAGGAGCCTGGCCCCCTAGCCGCGGGCCTCCGCCCTCTCCCCCTCTTCCAGCCCCTTCCTTCCCCCTCCCCTCTGTTCCCCCCCCTCTCGGCACCGCCCCCTCCACCCTCTCACCTTCCCACCCTCCCCCTCGGGACTCCTCCCCCTTCTCCCCTATCCTAACCCTTCCTACCCTCTCCGTCCCTCCACCTCCCTGCCCCATTCCGCACTCCTGCCCCTACCCCCGGGCAGCCTATCTGCCATCCTCCGAGCTCTCTCTCACCCCATTTCTCCCCTTCAGTCTCCCACCCCACTAGCCCTCCCCCTCCCCCCCACTAGCCCTCCCCCGTCCCCACCCCCACCCTTCCCGGCCCCCTGCCCTGCAAGGCCCCAGAGGCCCCGCCTCAGTCACCCCGCCCCCTCCACGCCCCCAGGCGCCGTCCCACCCACGCCCGCGCTGCCTCCGCTTTGACACCGCTGGGGGCCGCACCGGGCAGCCTCCACTAGGGTGCGCGCCTGCCACCGCTGCCGCCGCGGGGTTCCCGCCGCCGCCCCTCAGCAGTCCCGGGAGCCCGACCTGGAGCGTGCTGCGCCCGCCGCCCTCCTTGAGGCTCCCCGCGGTGGCGGGCTCGGCGCTGGCGATGGAAGATGGAAGGAAGAAGTGCTGCGGTGAGGCTCGGGATCCGCGGGACGGAGAGTGTGGGGTCTCGCTGGTGCTCACAGTCCAGTTGGGGTCGAGGTTTGGTTGGCTTTGTCGCTCGTCAGTTCTCCAGGTTCCCCGGGCCACTTGTGTTTGTGCCTTAGCATCAGCATCTGGTAGCGATTTTCCTTTTGCTTTTTCTTTCTTTGTGTTTGTTATGAGCCCAGAAGGGTGAACTTTGTGGGGTTAAGATTTTGGGGTTTTAATTCAGCCCTCGGCTTTGAAAACCTGAGATTTGGACGAGAAGCCCGAGTACTCATTCTTGCTTAATGATCAAAAGGAGGATAGCATTAAAGAGGACCCGATGTGCCGATTTTACTCTGCCAGGTCAGCTCTTGTATTTAGGGACTATCACGTTTCTCTGTCAGAAAGAAAAAAAAATCCAAAAACTTGCGTAGAGCGACAACGGAAGATTATCTGGTTTAATATTCCCAGTAGCTTTTAAAGACGTTTCATTCTGTTTCACATACATTTAGTGTTATCCGCTGTTTTCAGCTATACGTTCTAATAAGTGATGTTCTGAGATTGAAAAAAAACCAGATTAACACTTAGAGAATGTGGCCTCAGAATGTCACAGACCTAAGTTAAATAATAAATGTGTAGTTGTACCGTTCCCCCAGATGTTGAAGGATGTTAAACACTCGGTAAGTAGGCACATTGATACAGTAGGTAATGGGCATTATGATTTCATTTTCCAAAGACTGATTTGCCCGACAGTGCAGGGGATCCAGGATTTCCACTCCGGAATAACTCTTGAGTAGGTCCAGGTGTTGGTGTGGGGAAGAGGGAGATCTGGAAAATTACTCTGAGTGGGATTCTGGGTACAAATGCTGCAGTTCATTAATTGTGATGAATGCAGTATATGCAAAGGTCTTTGCAAAGCCCTCTTGCCAGGTGAGTAAGACAGGATTTCTGCTGTCAAGGAGCTTGCTTTCTAGTAGGAGAGACTTCTGCAAAGGTTATGATGGAGGGAGCCAGAAAAAGAGAGGCTCTGGCCTAAGAGTTTGGAAGTCCTCTGTGAGGAGTTGGCAGTTGAGCTGGACTTTGAAGGGGAGGGTTTGGGTGGCTTTTGGAGAGTGAGGGGTGGATGTTCCCTGCTGAAGGAAGGGAAATGCACTTTCCTCTTGCAAGAAATACTTTATCTTTTCTTAGAGTGTTTACAAATCAAGAGATACTCTTCAAAAGTCAGTAAATTCTTCTTTGGCGCTTAACAATGTAATATATCAACAGAATCAGCAAAACAATGCAAAATGAATTTATACCTTCCCAACCAATTTCTAGTGGCTTGATGCATGTTCTTCTACAACTTTCTTGTATCCACCCACAAGTCATGTTACAGATATACAGAGTAGGGCAAAAGTAGGTTTACAGGTACAAGTACATGAAACAGTTTTATTCTTGTATTGGCATTTATTAATTATTGTATTATTTTACATAAGAACAACTGTAAACCCACTTTTGCCCCACCCTGTATGATTTTTGTCTTGTGTGTTAGCTATTTCATTAATACATGCCTCTGTGATAAAAGAAGCACAGTGGTACCATGGAAAGCTCTTAGATTAGCAAATAGGACACCTGGCTGGTAGGTTTTGTCACTGGGTGAGTTTTTGCCATTGTCCTGAGCAAATCATTTAACCTCTGTAGCTAACCTGGTCTGTCCTGCAGAATGAGGGTATTGGGTTGATGCTCTCCCAGAGCCTTCTAGCTCTGGCATTTTATGGTTTCATGCCTAAACATGTATATGCATTACTTACTCAGTGATTTACTCTGTACATCACATTCTGAATATCTCTGTATATTCTGTGAACAGATCAGTGCTCTCTTCCTGGCCATTGAATGTGAGAGAGTGATTAAAGCTGCAAAGTTAAAATAACCTTATTTTAAGGTGAAATTCCACAGTTGAGTGTTTTTTTTAAATGCAAGCATAAGAAGGTAGATTTGCAAATCTGAATGCGTGTTGGCTTTAAGAAAAATTTTGTTGGCCCTGTTCACTTCATTTGTGGCCAAAGAATAATACATACTTTATGATGCACAGGGTACTCAGGAGGTTCAGTTTCGCTTAAATACTAGCAATTAAAAACACAGGATACCCTGGAAATCTTTATAGGCTTGTAAATCTTGGGGATTTGGAAATAAAAGTGAAATAAGACAGAAAATCAGCTCATTGAAAAAGGAAAATTTAGAGATACTTTCCATGAATGGCTCTACTTGTTTTAAAAGCCTTGATATGTTTGTTTGTTAGCCCTGATGGAAAAATGTGTGAGTGGGATTTAGCCTGGCACTACATTAAAAAATACATCTAAGATGTTGCTACTTTTAGAGGTGATTTATTTTTGTTTTAGAAATTCTGGAGTCATCTGTCACGCATTGTTCATAAACTAAGACCCCAGTGTGGCTGAGGGTGATCTCAGTCTTGGTTAGGAAGTGCTGAGGCAAAAACTGTGTGAGCATTATTAGTGTGTGCACTTTGGCCTCGATCCTGGTTTGTTTAAGGTTTACCCGAGCTAACGTTGTCGTTTGGCAGCTATGAAAAGAGCATTTCTCTGGGCTTGGGTTGGATTGAGAGGTGAGTCCTTCCCAATTTTTAGAAATGAATTCAGACATGACTGAGGTTTAAGCAGTCAGTTGTGAAAAATAATGTGGTGATCAGTAGGTGACCCAAATCTATTTACCTGAGGATGTGACTCAAGTTGAGAAGGTGAGCATCCAGTCTAATTTCAAATCATTGCTGCTTTGAGGGTTCTCAACATTCAAGGGTTCCCCTGCAGGCTGGGCCAAGCAAAGCTGTCCTTGGCTTCCCTTTGCTATGACTGGAGGTATTTTCACATCGAATACTGCCCCTCAGTTCTTCCTGAGTTCTTTTAAAGCAGCCTAACCTTCTTGTAGGGGAGTACAGGGTCCAGGTGAAACTCTCCAAAGCATTTGCTCGGTGTGCCCAGGACCTGACAGCTTGTATTGTTCATGGTGGTGAATGCAGACTAAGAGATTCGCTGGAGAGCATTTCAGGAGTGGCATTATTTTTTCGAGAGTGTGTCCCTTTGTATCTTTCCTGTGTTTCTGAGGTACAAGACCATCTTCCTGGGACACTTTTCACACGTCCCAAATTGCCTGGTGTTAGTGGTGTGCTAAGCAGTGGTGCCGGCTGCAGTTGCAGGTTACGGTGGAGAAAAAGGATAATTTGCAGCATGCAGTGAACAAGTTATTCTTAAATCCAAATTAACAAATTTCTATGCCTTGTTCAGAAAAAAAGGTGATACTCATATATTAATAAAGAATCTTTGCTTATGCTACCTTATTTATATAAAAATAGCACTTGTCTGCAGCCTTTGTTTACCATTGGGCCCAGAAGGTCAACAGACTGGGGCCCATTGGTGCCCAGTGGGCGGGGACCTCGTTGACACCTCAGGGCACAGAGATGTGGAGCATTTTCTCTCTTGAGGACAGCTGTGGTGTGAGGGAGTCACCAGCTCCTCTCCCCTCGTTCACAGGGGGCCAGGTCTTGACCTGGGCCCAACACTCATTTCTTGGGACTTGCTTAACCATGAACTGCTCTCTAGTTTGAAACTCCTTTCCTCCAGCCACAGATAGGTGAGATGAATAATTTGTACATGTTCATAGATATTTTTAAAAGTTCATTATTGGAGTTTGGGATTAGGAGGAAGGTGAACATTTTAACCTGAGCCTAGGGCTCTTTTTTTACAGACTTTTCATGTGGGTTAGCTGGGAAGCATTTTCCTTTAAGTTTCATGTTAAGTCCTAACTTTTGGAAAATGTTGAAGTGATGTTTTCAGGCATGACACATTGTTACAATCACAGCATATATATATACACACACACACACACACACACACACACACACACACATACACATACATGTGTATATATGAGATAAAGATTCTTTTTTTTAAAGATTTTATTTATTTATTTTTAGAGAGGGCAAGGGAGGGAGAAAGAGAGGGAGAGAAGCATCGATGTGTGGTTGCCTCTCACACGCCCTCTGCTGGGGACCTGGTCTGCAACCCAGTTATGTGCCTTGACTGGGAATCAAACTGGTGACTTGGTTCGCAGGCCAGTGCTCAATCCACTGAGCCACACCAGCCAGGGCCCAATCACAGCTAATATTTATTGAGATCTTCTTATGTGCTTTAACACAGATTACCTGTGACAACCCCATGACAACTCCATGAAGTCAGTTTCCATTCTGAAGTCTGGAGAGGTTAAGGAATATAGCTAATGAATGGCATAGAGCTGAGATTTAAACTCAAGCACTCAGTTTCCTTAACCACCAGTCCTCAAAGTTAGCATTGTGTGTTGCAGAAACTGAGCTTTTTGGTTCTAATATTTAGATTCTGTGGGTCTTAGAATCTGAAATTGAATGACTGATTCATCAACAACTGTTACTCTATGTATCTGTTGGCTTAAATAGTGGGGCAAGTACTGTTGTTTGGCTCAAGAAATAGAAATTGTGTGATTTTCTTTTAAAAACACATGTAATGTCTAAAGGCCACTGTAAGGCCACGTGTAAGGACTTCCATATGGTTATAAATAATTGGAATTCAGAGTAGAGCAGATTAACAATTTAAAATTGAGTGTAAGGCTCACCTATTTTAACTTCTAGTTACATTACCTCATAGAAGTGATGTCGACTTTTCTGCAACTGTGGTTGTTGACACAAAGAAGGCTGCTTCTGTGTGTGTGTGTGTGTGTGTGTGTGTGCCACCCAAGAGCTGGGACTTTGGTTGTTGAGAAAAGGCTCCTGGAACAATAAGGAGGAGAATGGGGAATGAGCCTGGGGGGCATTCATGAGAAGATCTGGCGGCAGCTGCTCACTGTTTCTCCTGCCTTCTGTCCCCAGACTTTGCTAAGGCAATGTCAGTTATAGAAACGGAGCAGCTTGGTTCTTCCTGTGGCTGTTTGGTCTGCGAACAAGGGATACAGAAAACTTTCAATAGAAGCAGCTGTAGCTTCTTTTGTTGGGCTCCAGGAGATTATTGGTTAAGGGCTCATAGAACTGCTTGTCTCTGTATTTGAAAACAAACACCCTTTTTTGAATTTCAGTTTCAACAATACTTATTTTCCAAGAAGTTATTTGACAGGCCCAGTGTGGAATGAGTCACAGGGCACCAAGGGGAGGGAGACCTAGGTGTAAGGCAGTGTGAGTGGATGATTGCTGCCTCTCTGTGATTTTGTGATTCTCTAGCAAAAGTTATTCAGTGAAATACTGAGAAATGGCAGCAGCTCTGTGATCTCCTGTAGGATCCCCCTCTGACTTTCTCTTTGTGTCTCTAAAAGCTATACGTTTTGGGTGTTTAAAGAAGCACAATGTTTCCTTGGGCCCAAAACTTTTCATTTGAACATAAGTTCCTTTGGGGCAGATGTTTTATATTTTTCAGCTTCATTTCTTGTGGCTCTAAAGGGTTGGTGAACTTCCTACTCTTCCTGCTGATGCAGAAGCTGAAATACAGAGATTACTATGCTCTTTATTCATTTGTTCAGCAAACATTACTTGTTTACCGTGTGCCAAGCTCTGTGTTAAGGTCCAAAAAACCTTGTCCACTAACCACTAAGAAAATCTGCCAAGAATGTTCAGAGGCACTTGGGTCATACATCTGAGAAATAAACCTCAAGATTTGTAAAGACTAAAACTACTCTGTCTAAGAACTCTGAACGTACGAACTTTCATAGAATCAATGAAGGTACTCTCTTAAGTCAGCATCATTCAGTGGAACTTCCCACTCTGTTGGAAGTATTCTGTATCTGTGCTGTGCAGTATGGCAGTCAGTAGGCTCAGATAATAGCTACTGAAAGCACATTTAGTGGTGAGGGAGATTTAAGAACTGACCTTCTAAATTTTATTTCATTTCAGTGAATTTCAATAACCTTCTATAGTCAGTGGCTAATACAGCTCTAGAGCAAAAATACTTTAACAGATAGCACTGACTGTCCTGGGCAGTCATTTCTCACTTGCCTGCCAGTTGCTTATGGTGTGTTTACCAACTGAGCTCTGCTGAGCTTTGAGTTTTGCACACATTTACTCCATGATGTCTGATAAGCAGTGAGAGTATATGGAGGCATGGTATTTTCATGGAAATAAAAGTGCAGGTAAAATCATTGAAAGTGAAGAGAAAAAGAAAATGGAGTTGCCTTGACCCGGTAACTCAGTTGGTTAGAGCTTCATCCCAATACGCCAAGGTTGAGGGTTCCATTCCCACTCAGGGCAAATACAGGAATCAACCAGTGAATACACAGATGGGTGGGACAACCGACTGATTCTCTCTCTCCCTTCCTCTCTCTAAAATCAACTAGAAATAAATAAATGAAGTGTATCTGACAGTAGGAATTCTTCTGAAAAAAACATTGAAACAGGTAGCAAGAGATGGCTGTGAATTGTTTGAGACCTCGGGGAGGTGGAGAGAATGCTGTAGTTGACCTTTTTTGTTGTAGCCTGTGGGTAATAGTTCCATAGCTCCAAGCCCCTTCGACTCTGCAAAGCATCACACACAGTATCCGGGGTGGGGGTGCTGGGTATTTAAGGGCTTGGGTCTTTCTTGGGGCCCCTGCAGGGCTGTCTTGGAGGCCCACCAGATTGTCAGTGTAGGTGAAGCTGACTGGGAAAGATGCCTGAGCAGCGTAAATTTTGGCAAGGGGTGTGCCTGGTTTTAAAACTACGTGCTTGTGGAGGTGCCTCTGCTCCACCCACGGTTAGAGATAGAGGATGCCCAAAGATCAAGGAGCAGAGAAAAAAAATCTTACTCTTTATCTCCAAAAACTTTTTAGTGACAAGTCTTGGAGGTAGACAGTCACATTTGCACGCTCCAGGGCTTTTTCAGGGCCAGGCGTATAGGAATAGCCTTAATTTAGCATGTGTGAAGTCATGAGAGAATCCTCATGTTTGGGCCTCTAGTGGAATCCGTTCCAGTGTGGAGTTCTGTAACTTGTGAAGACACAATGATATGAAAACAGAGTAGTGCAAAAATCTGGGGATAGGAGAGCTGAAAGAATAACACGTATTCTGTATTTGTTATGTGCCAGGCACCCTACAGGAAGCATTGTTCATATATAAATTTCTATCTTCTTATATGCTCTTTACAATATTGTAAGATAGGTGGTATCCTTATTTTCAGAGGATGACATTGAAGTTCATGGAGGTTTAATGGGATTCTTTTTGGGGGGGGATTCTTTTTTAAAACAACTGTATTGAGATACAATTTACACACCATGGAACTCATCCATTGAAAGTGTACATTCAGAGACTTGTGTGTGTTCACAGCGTTGTGCATTCATCATCGTAGTCAGTGTCCGAGCACATTCATCGCCCAACACACACTTTGGACACATTAGTTGTCATGCTTGAATCCCTCTGTTGCTCCCATCCCTGGCCCAGGCAACCCCTCATCTACTTCCTGTCTCTACGGATTTGCCTATTCTGTACATATCTCATAAATGGAATCATACAGTATGTGGCCTTTTATCACTGGCTTCTTCCATGTAGCACATTTCCAATGCTCATGTTGCAGCATGCATTAGTATTTCACTTGTCTTTATTATTGCTAAGTAATATTCAGTTGAATAGACAGACCACACTTTCTTTATTCATTCATCAGATGACAGGTTATTTTCACTTTTTGGCTACTAGGAATAATGCTGCTATGAACATCTATGTACAAGTTTTTGTGGGACATGTGCTTTCATTTCTCTTGGGTATATACCAGAGAGTAGAATTGCTGGGTCATAATTGTAACTCTTGTGTTTAACACTTGGATCCATCGCCAAACTTTTACACAGGGGCTGCACCATTTTACCTTTCCATCAGGAATGTGTGAGAGTTCTCATTTCTCCACCTCCTCATCAACACTTGTTTTTTTCTCTCTTCTTGATTATAGCCATCTCAGTGGATATGAAGTGATATCTCACTGTGGTTTTGCATTTTCCTAATGATGCTGAACTTTCTCTTCATATGCTCACTGGCCACTTGTATATTTTCCTTGCAGAAATCCTTTCAGATCTTTTGCCCTTTTAAAAAAATTGGGTTGTCTTCTTATTGAATTGTAAAAACTCTTTGTATATTCTGGATACAAGTCTATTATCAGATGTGTGCTTCCCAGATACCTTCTGTTCTGTGGGTTGTCTTGTCACTTTCTTGTTCCTGTCCTTTGAGGAAGTGAGGTTCTTTATCTTAAGTAAAATGTGAGAGGTCTTAGCACACTTTCTAGGGCCTCACATGTTTGCTGATGTCAGTCAACAGAGTGATTTGTGTAATGAATATCATTCTTTTTGTTTTTGGTTGGAAAAAAGGGTGGATTTAACCCTTGCCTAAACCAGGGGTGTCAAATTCATTTTCACATCAGCCTTGCAGTTGCCTTCAAAGGGCTGAATGTAGAGCTCCTTGCCCCTAGTTAAAGAGTAGTTACATTTATACAGTCCTAAAATTACATTTGGCTCTTTGAAGGCAACCGGGAGGCCGATGTGGCCCCTGGTGAAAATGAGTTTGACACCTCTGGCCTAAACTAAGCTACGAGGGAGGATTGCAGAACTCTGAGGATTCCAGACGGTCACGTGTATTGAAAGGAAACTTGGAAAGTCATTTCTCTGGGGACTTTTATGTATAGAAAATAGTGCCTTCCTCCTGGATTAATCAGTGGACTGCTTAGAAGGAAGAGGACGCCTACTCAGTACACCCGTCCTGAACTTTTTAGGTCTCATAATTCTATGACATACATAGTGATTCCCAGACTCGTCTATCACAGGGATCACCTGGTTTTAGATTTCCAGGGCTGTGGGAAGGTTCGGGTTCAGAAGTTCTGCAGGGACACTTTTCATAATCACCCCACTTGATTCATGTCAGGAGTGCCTGAGAAACTCTGATTTAAACTGGTGATGATAATGACCTTTTCCAGCGGTTGCCCCTAAGACTTAATTAGACCCCTGTAGTGGGTGTGGCCTCCAGGTGACAAACATCCCTCACTGAGGGTGGCTACAGTGAGTCGATCCAGCCAGTCTGGCCACTTTGCTTACAGCACCTGCTGATCTTGATCTAAGGCAACCTGTGCTCTTCCCGACCTCTTGCATAGCAGAGGTGGTTCCCCTAAAAAAATTTAAACCAGACGAGAGCGGACACATTCAGAGAGAAAGAGGTGAAGAGATTAAGAATTACAAATTGGTGGTTACAAAACAGTCACTGAGATGTAAAGTACAACATAGGGAATATAGTCAGTATTAATGCAGTAGTTATGTATGGTGCCAGATGGGTCCCGGACTTACGGGGAATCACTTCACAAGTTACATAAATGTCTGACCACTGTGCTGTGCACATGAAAGCAATACAGGGTAACATTAAAAGTAACCTGTAATTGAAAATTAACATTAAAAAAATTAAACCAGTTTCATAAACATTTTCAAGTCATAAGGTTGCCAGCACCCTCTTGAGAGTATTTCTCTCCTCTCTTTTTCTCCCTTTAAGATATGTTCATGTTTTTTGGCTGGTGGTTTTGTTTTTACCATTGTTGAATCCTTGGAGGCCTCCTCCATAGCCACACAGATCTCCATGAATGCCTATGGGGAAAAGAAGGCGTGGAAAGCAAAATCGATGGCATTTTATGTAATCCTTACATTTCTTGTGTAAGATTGTTTGGCAGTGTCTCCTAAAGGACTTGATAAATATGAGGTTGGGCCAGCTCTTTAATGGGGGGGGGGGGGCAGAGACTCGTTTGCCTGTCCTCTGAAAGGTTGCTCTGTGTCACCAAGGGAGCAGCAGTGCAGGTAGTGGTTGGAGTGTGGCCTTGGATCTGACAGTCTCATTGGCATTCTGCCTGGCTCTGCCGCCTTCCAGCTGGGGCACCTTAGGTAAGGCATTTGATGTCCCTATGCTGCGCTGCCTCATTACCCCATGGAATGCCTCACTGATGTTTAACGGCTGTGAGGGCTTAGAACAGTGCCCACAGGAAAGAAGCAGTAACCTGGTAAGTGAACAGTGAATGGGACCTGGGTGGTAGCTTGTACTTATCTGAGAAGGAGGCAGAATTATTTCTTTTCTTAAAGTCACACAGATTATTGGATGGCAAAACTGGTCATGTACCTATACTGTGATTGCGTATAGGTGTGCAGTGTGGAAGCCAAGAGGAAATTTCTGTTATTTTATGTGGTGCATTGGCATAATAAATGTTTATTCAATGAATGAGTTAAAGATCCCAGGCTATTTTGCAGCTCAGCCCAGGAACCCTTCTGAGAATGTATGGACAGAGTAGGTGCTCTCACATTATTAGCCTTGTCCTCTGGTAAAGTAGGATTCCAGAGTCAGCAGGATTCCTAGCCTAATCATTTTTTGCTATTGGCTTCAGTGTGGGGTTTCTTGCGTCTCCTGTTTTGGCAAAGTGGAATTTTCCTTACTTTGCAGTAGTGTTTATGGGTTGCTTATGGAGCTTCAGGTGTGTGACTCGCATTAGAGCTTTCTTGCAAATGACAACCTAGGGCACAAAAGATAAGAGTAATGTATTCCTGCGAATTTCCTCACACAGGTCTCTCCCTTCTGGCAGAGGCATCTGATAGAGCAGATAAAGGCTTGGGCTAAGTTTGCCGGATGTAACGGTTTTACAGAACTGTTTCATTCATTCCCTTTCATTTCATCTTAATTTTTTTCATTCCTGATTCATTTCTTCCTACCTTCCTTGTGTGGTTTGTATGTCAGTTGATTGTCTCTTGTGCTGATGGGTCCTGTTTAGGGGAAAAAAAAAGTCTGATAAAACACAGCATAATATTCTAAATCTGGAGCAGTAAAGACATATTTACTGCAAATATATTTTTATTTTATTTATGTATAAAACAGTTTATCTGTTTAAAAGAGCTAGATCAGCTCAGAGTAATTAAAGCCAAAGTTTTAGAAGCACTGCTAAAATAAATGTATCTGGGATTCAGTGAGACAATATTTTAATTTATAAAATCATTATATAACAAGAAGGTTCACAGGGAAGTTAAAAAGGTCATGGTAATTTCTTGATTTCTGTAGGGATATTTACATCACGAATCTTTATATGTGACAAATAATTTATTAGTTACATTTGCCTCTATTTAGTAAACGATTTAAAGATAAACGATTGTTGGTAAAATTCTCTGATGACCATGTAATGTCTTGTCTCTCAAGCATTACACTAAGCCTTCTTGGTAACAACTCTTTCTTATTATACCTGTACATGATTATTTTACATAATGTTTAATGGCATTACGTAATTTCAGTAGCAAACAACTGGCACAAATGAGTGTGGGAGCAAACTCAGCTGATTCTTGGTAACTATCAGCTCAGTGATGAGAGCGGAATTCCGTGGTTTGCCAGGGTCTTGATTGCTAGCTGTGAGCACTGAGTAGTAATGGGCATTGGCCAGGTTGTTTTGCAGGGGGATTGTTCATCCTGGAGTCCGCTGGTTGGAGGTTGCGTAAGGCCTTCTACTGTGTGTGTAACTTCGGGAACAAAAGCAATGTTATCAAGTAGAGAAATTATGACGCTCTTACATTTTTTATTTAAAATCACATTTGGCTTTTCTCTGCCTCACATCACGTTTGTGTACAGAGTTACTTCCCTCCTGAATAATTTATTTCTGCATCTAAATGTTCTTTTAAAATCATTTGGCTCTTACCTGGAGGATAGTTTTAAGTTCTTTTAAAGTGTGGTTTGTGATGGGAGCCACTGTGTTTACCCACTGAGCGAACACATCACCAGAGCCTAACAACCACGCCACATTTTCCTCTCAGACTTGAGTCCGGAGGTTCCCTGCAAGTGGGTTACACCCAGAACTTATACATCATTAAAATACTAAGTGCTTTGCACTTGGTGTCATAATTTCTCTGTTATTTGAAGGGAATCAAAGTGCATAATGTTGGCCTGGCAACTTTCTCCTGCGCCGGGTAAGGTGGGTGTATTAGCACCGTCCTTTCTGTGTGCTCTGGGGAAGCGAGATCCACGGGTTTGAGAAACCCTAGCACCGTGGAGTGTTCTAGAGCATCTCTCAGTTTAGAGAACTATTTCTTTATAATTATTCAGGTTTGTATGATGTTAATTTAATTATCAAATGGGAGCAGCTTTTTTTCCTGCAATATCTGAATATGTGTATGCATGCAGAGTCCCCTGGTAAAATGTAACCCTTTAAAAAGACTACACGATATGTATCATAGATCACATGCAGGTCTGTGTCACTGTCCTCTCTCATTTACTCACAATGCCTCTTATGTACCAGGCATTATTTTAGGTATTGGGGATACAGTGGTTGACAAAATTGACACAAAAAATCTTACTCTTACAAGGCAAGACAGACTGTGTGTGTTTTTGTGTGTGAAATACTTTGGGGAAAATTAAAGCAGAGGAGAGAAGGGAGGTTAGGAATGGGGGGTTGCAGTTATGAATGGGTGGTCGAGGGTGGCCTCACTGAGGTGACGTGTGATGAAAGGCCTGACAAAGGTGAAGGGAGTCACGTGGCTGTGTTGGGAAGGGTGCTGCCAAGAAGCGGGCGCAGCAGGTGCAAAGTCCTGAGGCCGAGGCAGGCTTCCCGCCTTCCAGGGACCACATGACCAGGGTGACTGGACTGCAGTGAGCAGGCATCTGATCCTGTAAGGTCTCTGTCATGTAGACCATTGCAAGGGCTTTGTAGAGTGAGCAGAGAAGCAGATGGAGAGGTTTTTTGTTTTGGTTTTGTTTTTTAAAGATTTTACTTATTTATTTTTAGAGAGAGGGGAAGGGAGGGAGAAAGAGAGAGACATTGATATGAGAGAGAAACATTAATCAGGTGCTTCTCTTACATGGCCTATCAGGGCCAAACCCACAACCCAAGCACGTGCCCTGGCCGGGAATAGAACCAGTGACCTTCCCCTTTGCAGGATGATGCCCAACCAACTAAGCCACACCAGCCAGGAATGGAGAGTTTTAAAAAAAGATCTAACATGATCCTGCTCACGTTTTAAGAGGGCACATTACTGCTGTGTCTCCTGAGACTAGACTTTAGTGGGGAAGGGCAGAAATAGGCAACCAGTCAGGGGGCTGCTGTAGTAACAAGTGAGCAGTGGTGATGGCTTGGGCCAGAGTGGCATGTTATGAAGGAAAAGTGGGAAGGATTTCCTGATTGACCGAATGTGAGATGTGAATAAGGGTGGTCAACAGTGAATTGCAAGGGTTTTGGCTTATGCACCTTGAAAGATGGAGTTGCATTAACTACTGGTAATATAGGGAAAAGATGATTTGGAGGGAAGGGTCAGGAGCTCAGTTTGGAGATATCCAGTAGGCAGTTGGATATACTAGCCTGGATTTCAGTGTAGATGTCTGGCTGTAGATAAACATTTGGGAGTTGTCAAAATATATAGAGACTGGATGACATCCACAAGGGAGTAAGTGTACATGGAAAAAAGAGGTTTGGGACCAAGAACCTGGGCTCCTTCCACACCGAGGTCAGGCAGAGGAGATGGAACCAGGAGAGGACAACGAGATAAAGCAGAGGGAGGAGGAGAACCAGGAGTGCCATGTCTTGGGAGCCAATGGTCAAGAATTCACTAAGCGATTTAGCAGTGGGGAGGTCATTGGTGAGCTTGGCAACGACGGTTTTGGTGGAGTAGTAGGGACCGACAATTGATTGGGGAGGATTCAAGAGAGAACAGGAGCAGAGAGATGAAAACAGCCATTGTGGACAAATACAGTGTCCGGCAGAAGTAACGCCTGCCTGCGTGTGGCTGGTGGGGTGTGTGAATGTCCCACACGAGGTGGACAGCAATCTGAACATTCACCCAAACTGTCATATGGTGTGCTTGAGTGTGATGTTGTTATATGACAGAATTACATGATTATGATGTTGTAATAAAAAAGGGGTGTTATTTGTACCAGACCCCATATTTGGTGGATTTTTTCTGTAAAGGGAAGATGAAGTCAAGAGGAGCTTTAAAGTGGGGAACGTAGCAGCATGTTTGCTGGTGGGAAAGACAGTAAAGAGGAGGAAAGAAATGATCTTGCATGTAGTAGCATAATTCCCATTCAGAAGAAATCGAGTTTAGTTTTAAACAGCTAAAATCATTGAGCTTACTATTAACAAACACTAATTTTTTATTAGTGCATTCTGTATTTTCAACAATGTTTTTATCTTCCCATCTCCATCAAAAAATCAAAACTTTTTCTTTTGTATGAGCTTTTAAGTAAATTATTATTTGGTATGGATAATTTCTGTTCACCTTATTCAGCTTAAGGCAATCCTTAGTTCTGCACCAATATGCACTTACAATAATTGATGATTTTTTTGAGACTTTATTTCTTAAGAGCAGTTCTAGGTTCACAGCAAAACGGAGAAGGCACAGAGATTCCCCACTCACTCCATGCCCCCGCACATACATAGCCTCCCCATCATCAGCACTCCTATCAGGGTGGGACATTTGTTGCAGTTGATGAATCCACATTGTACATAAGAACTCTGAAAATCATTTAAGTTCTTCACTTCGTTTCTGGTCTAACTTAGATCATATCTCTTGTCCTGAATTTAATTTTCATTAGCACAGTTTTTAGGATCACTTATATCAGTTCTGTCCAATAGAAATATGTGAGCTTGGGAGGGTGGGCTGGATTGGGAGTAAAAGGGAGAAAACTGTACTTGAATAAAGATTAAAATAAAATAAAAAAAAGAAATATGTGAGCTATATATATGGTTTTAAAGTTTCTAGAAGCCATTTTAAAAAGGTAAAAAGAAACAGGTAAAATTAATTTAAATAATATTTAACAGAATATATCCAAGATACTGTCATTTCAATATGTAGTTAGTATTAAAAATTATTAATGAGGTCACGTGTATTTTTTCCATACTGAGTCTCAGAAATCTGGCGTGTATTTTAAACTCGCAGCACATCTGCCATATTTCAGGTGCCAAAGGGCGCCGTGTGGCTGCCGTATTGGACAGTGCAGATCCGCATGCAGATGAGTGTGGGTATAATAAGCACAGTTTGTCTATTCCTTTATTTCATTATGGTCTGTGAATATCAATACACTGTTTGCTTTAGAGACAGCATTTATGGTTAAATATTAAAATTAGGATAGAATTTTTTGTGTTAATTTAAAATTTTACCCTAAAACTGAATAGATGAATGTATGGAAAACAGGCAATTAGAAATACATAAAAAACACAATAAGCTGCTGATTGACTTTACCAATGGCTATCGGGGTGACTGTCTACATAAATTAAAAATGGCTGAGACTTTCAAGTAATAAGTTATAGCAAAATTATTTAGGATAACTTGCTGTTTAGGTAACTTCTGCGTAGTAGTTGTAACTGGAACTTCACTAAGAGTTCTGAAAGGTGAGAAGCACCATCCCAAATGCACTTCACATCTGTTTCCTTTGATTCCCACAGACTCCCATAAGGGAGAGGCAGTGGCTCACATTTTACCGATGGGGAACCCGAGAGACTGGAGAGGTTTAGTAACTTGTCCCAGGTCACGCTGTGGGTAAACTGTGGATGTAGGATTTGAACTCGTCTGATTCCAGAGCTTCCTCTCCTGAATCCGTGCCAGATTGACCTCCTCAGATGGCTCAGCCGTGCGTCTCTGCATCGTACGGCGAAGGGGTGAGGGGCACGGATTGCTTATGTGTCCTGGGGATTTGAGTATAAATTAACTCACTAAATAAATCACATCCTGCTATTAAGTTTCCTTACTTTCAGAGTTGCTTTATCCTGATTTCTGGCTGATTTTCAATTTAAATTGCACCTCAACACTTTATTTCTCTGCCCAACCCCAACTTGGGGAAAGAAAAAAACAGCTAATAATGAGGCAAACCTTCAGTGTCATAGAGAACTAGAGCTTAAGTTTGATTAAGGAGATAAGGCACTAATACTAATGAAATATTATCACAACGTACTATTACCAGCAAACACATCAGCTGCAGCCAATCATTAAGTGGGTGCTGTATGCCTCTCGCATGGTACTGAGGCTGCACCCATTATCTTAGTCGTTGAAATGATGCTGTAAGATTGATTTTATGTAAGTGCCCAAAGCGGTGCCACCGTTGTCTGAAATGGATTCTGTGAGAATTGCTGTATCTAATTCTGGGTGTCACCTTATAAGAGGGACATTTTAATATAGTAAAAGGGCAGTTAGGCAGCAAGTGGTAAGAAAGTTGTGTGATGTTTGGAGAGATTATAGAAAGTAATCTTTAACCTAAGGAAAGAAGACTTAGTGTGTGGAATCTTTAAGTATTTGGAACAAGAAATATGATCTAAAGGGAGACCTGACTATGGAAAAGGATTACATTTATTTTTTCTCCAGAGAATGTGGAAAAGAAATTTATAGAATAGCAGATTTTTACTTAAAAATAAGAAAGTACTTTCTCACAGGGTTGTTTCCAAAACTAAACCAACTTTCTTTTAGATGTCTCTGGACAGAGACTAGGTCTCTACTTGGGTGTTTTAGGTTACGTGCTTGTGTTTGAAAGATTCTGATCACGGGAAGTGGCCACCGGGTGAGGTGTATGACTGTTCAAATGAAGGGCCATTTTAAGTTCTTTCCAGTGTTGGGGTTTTGTAAATTAAGTTGGAGATTGTGCTTTAATGATAGAAAGTCAGAGCCGAGAAGGACTTTGGAAATCTCACAGTCTAACCTCGTTTTGCAAATAAGGAAACGAAGAGAAAAGAAAGACCCAGTTGGACAGGTATTCAGGTATCAGTCTCAGCTCAGCGGCTTTTTTCTTTTTTTTTTTTAATATTACAATTACTCATGTATAGGGGAAACAGACTAAACCACTCACAGCACATTTTTAAAGGTCCTTTTAATGTTCTCCAGGGCTAACATAATGAAGCAGTTTTAGTTTGTTTTGTTCTAATTGGGGCGTACTTCAGTCCTTTTAAAAAAATCCCATCTGAGCTTGGAGTCAGTGATTTTCCTAAAGACACGCTTTCTGTTTCTTCAATTTATTTAATTGCACAGTGTTTTTTTTTCCCTGAAACCCTGAAAACATAAGCATCTTCACATTGAAAGCAGAAAGGCTACAGTGGCCCTGATAATTTATTATTCAACAAATATTTCTTGAGGGCCTCCTCTGTGCCAAACACTTTCCAAGCACAATTGCAGGCAATTGTAGTGTCATTGGCTTTTACTCTGAGGTGGGAAGCCTTTACATAATTTTTAAAATTTTTTACTTATTGATTTTAGAAAGAGAGGAAAGGAAGGGGAGGGAGGAAGTTGGAAGGGTGACGGGGGTTGGGAGAGAGACAGATAGACAGAGACAGACATCAATTTGTTCCACTTCTTCATGCATTCATTGGTTGATTCTTGTATGTGCCTTGACCGGGGATTGAACCTGTAACCTTGGCATGTTGGGATGACACTCTAACCAAGTGAGCTAGCTGGGCAGAGCTACATGTTTTTTTGTTTTCTTTTTTTCTTTCTTTCTTTTTTTGAGCAGAAGATGAGATCTGCTTTCTTTATTTGAAGTATCTCTGACAGCCCTAGCTGGTGTGGCTCATTGGATTGAGCACCAGCCTGAGAAGCAAACAGTTGCTATTTGATTCCCAGTCAGGGCACATGTCTGGGTTGCAGGCCAGGTCCCCAGTTCAGGGTGCCCGAGAGGCAACCACACATTGGTGTTTCTCTTCCTCTCTCTCTCCCTCTCTTCCTCTCTGTCTAAAAATAAATAAAATCTTTAAAAAGTATAAAGTATCACTAACAATTTTTAATTTTTTTCCTTCACGTTCTTTTAAAAAAAATTTTTTTTATTGTTCAGGTACAATTGTCTCCATTTTCACCCAACCATGCCGCACCCTGTAAAGTATCACTGACAATTTAAAAGGATTCCTTGGGAGTTCTGGCCAGGGTAGCCTCGATTTAGTGAGACATACCTGTTGACCAGTTGGCACAGGGTTGGACTTAGTGAAGTTAGAGCTTTGATCCTTGTTAGTTACATAAATAAATTAACAATAAAACAAGTATAAAGTATTTGAAAATATTCTGCCATGTGCCGGTTTGAAAAACACTGTAACTTCATGATGGAATCTGACAGACCTGGGTCTGAATCCCACCTCTCACTGGTGATCTAATTTGAGCAAACACTTTAATTCTCTGTACTTCAGTTTCCCCTTTGGTAAAATGGGGTGAAATCTGTTCATGGGGCCTTTTCAATGATGAAATGATTCCCTATGTTACATTCTAAGCTCACTGCTTGGTACTTTGTAAGCATTTAACGAAAGCAAAGCTATTATGATTGTTTAGTCAAAGGAATTTTAAGAATAGGTACAAGTTATTTGAAAGATAGAATAGGGTGCTAACTTAGAGCCTTAATTTAGTTTAGTTTAGACTAAATGTCTTAAATGCCTTTGTCTAAAAGTCCCGACATTGAAACAATGCTTAACATAATGCCTCTAACTTAACACTGTTTGTTTTACATACATAGAATTATGTATAGAATTAATCCTTTTAAATGTCACTGGCTGTTTTTGTGGTTGCAAGTTGGCAAGTTCTAGAACTGTCTTCCCCATTGCACAGGCGATTATCAGTTTTGGACCAGTTCTGGAGGTTTGGCTATTGATTACAGCAGGCAGAGGAGGTCTTGCCTGTAGGTCACATTTGACCTCTAGCCAGGGCACTGGTTCATGGTGATGCCTCCTTGGGTTTCAGGTGTGTGTGTAGGTGTGTACGTGTGTTCTCTACTACCCAGGATCTGTGTTCTCCCAGAGAATGAACACAGCATCTTATGATTCTGTGGACAAACTCACCTCTGTAATGTTTTTTTTCTTTTATTAGACCTATCGGGGTGACATGGTTAATAAAATTTTGTAGGTAGTAATGTTTTTTGTTTGCATGTTTTTACACCTAGAAATTTTGTCTGACTTTTAGTTCACTGTGGAATCTGTAGCAGTGTCTGGGTAAAAGCACTACCGCGTTGACTGGCCAGCCTCCAGGTGATACCCGAGACAGTGCCGTGTAAAACCGAGTTGGACCCCTGCAAAGCCTGTCTTCATGGTGCCTCACTTTCTGCAGCTTCTCCTGCCCAGCTGTGTGCTTATTTTCCAGGGCTTTAGAGGTTACCAAGCTGATAAATTCATCTGGGTCAGAGGGTTAGAGGGCCCTGTGGGCACCTTGTCTTTGGAGGCACTATTTTGCTTCCCTCTCCCTTCAGCTACCTGAAAGTACTTCTGCAAAATTAAGACCAGGGTGTCACTGTAACATTTCAGCGTTATCTCTGGGTGATCCGTCAGTGGCTGTAATCATCAACAGAATTCTCTGGTAGGTCTCCTGTGAAGATAAGGGGCTTATGCAACCTTTTTCTGGGTTTTGTAATTTTTAAAATTCCATGTTGAATCATAAATTTTTAAATTTTAACCTTTTTTTTTAATTATGAAAAAGGCCTGGTAATTAGATTGGGATATATAGAGATTTAAAGAAAAAGACAATCAGCTATTATGCCTTTGCTCACAGATAAACACTGTTAACTGCTTTGCGGCATTTCTGTTTTTCTCTAATTCTGAGCGTGTACGTGTATGTGCATTCACACAGAATATACAGCTTTACACGTTATTTTCCTTCGCTCAACATTATATTGTAAATGTTTCCCTATGTCATTAAAATGACTTGCAAATATGTTTGTTTAAATGACCACCTACTATTTAGTCTTCGGGCTTTTCTGTAATTCATTTAACCAGTTACCTTATGTTGAATTTTTAGGGTACTTCTGGTTTTTCATTGTGATTACATACATATGTGTGTGTATGCATACTTTATATATAAAAGCCTCACCTATATAAACTTTTGTCCATCTCTCTGATTATTTCCATAGAATATTTTCCTATAACAGGAGTTGAGAATCAAAGGTGTGAACTTTTTAAGGCCCCCAAATCCATATTCCTCTATGAAAAGGTGGTACCATTTACATTTACATCCTGCACTTTGGTAAAGAGTCACAGAGATTCGTTTGTAGTTTTTAAGTGGCATAGGTTAGGTTTGGCTTCTGAGTTGACACCTTTAAAAGAAGGTTATGGAATGACAGAACTAAATCCTTTAAGATCTAAAACAGATCTCATTCTACCTTGATATTTCACAGATGTGGAAACTGAGAACTACAACAGTTCATTAATTGATTTCCCCAGGATCGTGTAACTAGTAATTGGCTAAGCCAGCATTGGAGACTTCACTCCTGTCCTTCATCTTCTTTATCTTGATCCTGATGCACTAGAAACAGTTGCCTCCCAGGACTGAATTAGAGGGGAGTAGACCTTTGCCATGGCATAGCCTCTGCTTGGTGTGTAGCTCCCTTACTCATCATCTGGCCCTATGGCTTGCCTGTATTGTCCGTAAAACCCCTAGGCTTAACTTTGACAGGCCTGGCTTCAGTTACGTGTCTATGCCTATGGCCAAGGGGGTGGGAAGCCTGGCTTACACAGCAGCATTGCATGGCCCTGGGTGGAGATGAGGGGAAGCTGCCAACTTAAGCCTAACTACATGGAGTGAGAACAGGAGAGAAATGATTGAGAGAAGAAAAGAGGTCCTCTGTTTTCAGAAGGAAGCGTGCCGCGCAGGCAGACACAACAGATGTCCATGGCAGATGAAGTGGAGCTGGCCAGAGGAAGCATATGCCATATAGAGGAATAGTGAGCAGAGAGGCCAGGGGCCGCCGAGGCCTAGCATAGGAAGAACTGAAAGAAGGCCAGGGTAAGGAAGGGGGTGTTGGGGGGAGGAGGGGGAATGGAGAGAAGGGAGTTGGAAAGGTGAATGGAAGCCAGATTGGATAGGACCTTCTAGTTAAAGTAGGGTGGCTGGATCGATTGAGTCCTTTCAAAATGAGCAGTCATGAAGAGGTTTAAGCAGGTCAGCCTTTTAAAAAGATCATTCTCTATTCCATTGTTCACACTGCGGAAAGGAAGCAGGCAGATCAGTTAGGAGGTGTTTGCAGGTGAGAGATGAAGGTTTCTTGGACAGAGAAGGTGGCTGTTGTGATACAGACAAAGGGGAAGATAAATGCCCCACATTTTATGTGGATTCGTGGAACTTGATGACTGATGGGATGTAAGGAAAGGAAGAATGACATAGATTTGTGGCTCGATGAACAAATGGGTGGACTGGCATTATTGAGATGTAGTGCTCTTGGGTTTTTTTGTGTGTGCTACTCAGTTCCTTCCACTTAGACTGAAAACTTCTTGAGAACAAGGAGTAGATATCGCCCCTTCTTTCTTCACCATTGATTCTCGAGCATTTCTGGGACGGGCATGTAATAGGCATATAATATATCTGGTTGGTAGTTGATCTTAAACCCCATTCCCGGGGTGGGTCTTGAAAGGAAGCTTAAAGGAATAAAACCAAATCCTGTTTGTTCAGATATTTGTTGTTGTTGGTTTAAAATTGTTTTATTTTTTATTATTTTTAAAATATATTTTCTTGATTATGCTATTACAGTTGCCCCATTTTTCCCCTCTTTCTTCCCCTCCACCCTGTATCCCCCTCCTACCCGCATTCCACCCCACCCCTTACTTCATGTCCCTGGGTCGTACATATAAGTTCTTTGGCTTCTCCATTTCCTATACTATTCTTAACCTCCACCTTTCTAATTTGTACCTACCACTTATGCTTATTATTCCCTGTACCTTTTCCCCATTCGTTCCCCTCCCTCTCCCTGCTGATAATCCTCCAGGTGATCTCCATTTATGTGATTCTGTTCCTGTTTAGTTGTTTGCTTAGTTTTTATTTTGATGGTTTTTTTTAGGTTCTGTTGTTAATAGTTGTGAGTTTTTTGTTATTTTACTGTTCATAGTTTTAATCATCTTCTTTTTCTAAGTCCTTTTCATATTTCATATAATAAGGGCTTGGTGATGATGAGCTCCTTTAACTTGACCTTATCTGGGAAACACTTTATCTGCCCTTCCATTCTAAATGATAGCTTTGCTGAATAGAGTAATCTTGGATGTAGGTCCCCTTGCCTTTCATGACTTCAAATACTTCTTTCCAGCCCCTTCTTGCCTGTAAGATTTCTTTTGAGAAATCAGCTGACAGTCTGATAGGAACTCTGTTGTAGGTAACTGTCCCCTTATCTCTTGCTGCTTCTAGGATTCTCTCCTTCATTTTTACCTTGGGTAATGTAATTATGATGTGCCTTGGTGTGTTCCTCCTTGAGTCCAGCTTCTTTGGGACTTTCTGAGCTTCCTGGACTTCCTGGAAGTCTATTTCCTTTGCCAGACTGGGGAAGTTCTCCTTCCCAGTCTGGCTTTGGTTTGTTTTATTCATGGCTGTTGCTGTTTCTGGCATGCTTTTTATTTCCACCCAAGAGAAAGTTTAAAACAGGAGGTCTTGAATAGAAGTAGTTGTAGACAAAAGGCCTCCGGGTCCCCAGGCGCCCTCACCTGGGGCCCTGGCTGTGCAGCCCTGTTCTTGTAGACTGTGGCGACAGTCCTGAGGGTGTTCTGACCTAGGCTTGCAGTCCATTTTGAGGGCTTTGGGCCAAACAGGCTGCAGTCCAATACACAGTCACCTTCCGGGGCAAAAACATGCTTTTTGTTCTGTCATTTCTCCATTTGCTACTGATTTTGTAAACTGATGATTAAGAGCATTTCAGAAACCAAAGTTATTTTCTCTACTCTTATTTGCATATTCCTGAGGACTATCAGAACTTTTAACTCATTTCCTTAAGTGTTATAAGGAAAAAATGCCCCAGAACTTTGGGGTCTCTTCCATACCCCCATGTCGGTATTTATTTTTAACTCTCCGTGGAACAACTGTGTAAGGAAATAGAGCTGTGGAGTGGGAGGGGCTCTGTGCTCAGGGGTGGGGTGAGCAGTTTTGAGTTGGGTGATTAGGCAGCTACAACCCTGTGGAGCAGAAGCGATGATTAGACTAATTAGTTAAGCCATTTTGTAAGTGCTGTGTGGACCCAGGGGTAATGGCCTAGAAATGCCACCTTACCTGGTTTGTTTGATTGATGAAAAGCAGGTTTTACACTTGGGGTTTACTTATTTTTAAAATTAGAGATTTATGGGTCTGGTTTTCATCTGTTTTGGTTTTATTTCTCTGATAACAGAGATGGGCATGTCTTATTTTGGAGTTTGGGGGTAGGGCTTCCCTGCTTTTGTTTCTGGCTCCCTCACCACACGGTTCTGGTGCAGCAGATTGAAGGGGGCACTTTGAGTCAAGTCTTCGCCAAGAACCCGAGTGTTTTATTTGGTCAGTGTACAGGCAACCTGACAGGTCTCTTCCTGGTCGTTTCACAAAGTACGTAATTATGTATATTTGTCACCAGCACATCACAATGAAGTCACAAAAAAGTAGGCTTAGTTTAGTTCACAACAATATAGATTGTGTGAAAACACACTTTTTCACTTTCTCTGCGATTCTCCATGCTCTACTTATATATACATTTAAAGCAGTTCAACATTTCAGATTAATTGGTAAAAAAATTCATACTTCCGAAACTTGTGAAATAAAAGGTCATGATGGAGAAACATTAAGTTGTACAATTGCCAAACTGTCACAGTACCATATGCCTTTATAAAAGCATTTCCATAAAACAAAATAAAAACTGAAAAAAATAAAACCTGTGGAAACAAGAAATTTAGTTTAGTACTTTCCCTGAGTCTTTCGTTTTTAAAAATGAAATGCCAGAGAGGCCCCTAAAAGTGGACTCGTAAGTTTTGCCTCCTCCAGGCTGCTGTGAGGAATACTTTTGCCATGAGAAGCTATACACTCAGATGGCCCCAGGGCTTTATGCAAATGCCAGCTTGTTTGTGTCAGAGGGTGTCTGACCCCTGATGCCTGGGCTTAGCAGAGCTGTCATGATTGCATCGTGGCCTGCCCTGATACAACAGGCGGGACTGCATACCAAATGAGGACCGATGACTTCAGTTATTAATAAATATTAAATTTCAAAATGGATTTTAAAACTATACACATCAAATTATGTTAACTTAATAATACATGCTTTTATGTTTTAAAAATCTTACATAAATAGGAATTGGGGGAAAGTTGTCTTGAAAACTTTAAATCTCAGATGTTATAAGAAAAAACTTCAAAAAAAATTGAATTGGCCAGTCCCAATAAGTAGAAAAAACAGGAAGTTAATGCTTGGAATTAGATGGATTTGCTAATTCCAAAAATAGAGTTGTCTCCTTGATCCTTTAATAAAATCAACTCCTGCAGTGTTTCTACTTGATCATTTAATTGCATTATGTATGTGCACATACATGTATGTACATGTGCTCACAAGTGATCACTTTATTAACCAAAGTAAGGATAAAAAGCTTAATTTTTATTGAAACAATGTATCAACTCTTTCATTTCTTTATTTTTAGAGTTGGAGATTTAATTTTATTTTTATGTTCTTTTTTAAATTGAATTTATTGGTGTGACATGGGTTTGCAAAAGCATACAGGTCTCAAGTGCACAACTCAATGAAACATCATCTGCACACCGCATCATATGCCCATCGGCCCCAGCAGTCTCTTTCTGTCCCCATTTCCGGCCCTTTCCCCACCCCCACCCGCCCCTGCTCCCCTTGCCCTCTACCACCACAGTGTTGTTGGTGTCTTTGTGTTACTTGTGTACGTTTTTCTGCTTAATCCCTTCACATCTTTCATCCAGTCCCCCAGCTCCCTCCCCCTGACAGCTGTCATTCTGTTCCATGTAGGATCAAAGGTTCATTAGAATCTAAAGTTATTTTTTACTTCAAATGTACTAGGTTACTCACTGGGCATATACCACAAAGGCACTAAGTAGTATGGATCACACCTTCTAGTCAAATGTGGGAAAACCTCTTCCACAGACAAGTTTCTACAGTCATTCTTAGGGCAGCTCCAAGACAGGTGGCAAAGCACCGTGTCTCCCTCTGTCATAATGAAGTCTCAGTTGCGGGTGGACAGCTGGCATTTCAAAAGGCATAATCACGCACTCTCTTAAAATTGAGGGGTGAAACAAAGACTCTAACCACCAAAACAGAATGACCTGAATAGGAAAGTCTCCACATTCCTATTATCTAATTTAGTAATATAAGTACCCCAAAGCACAGGTGGGGAAAGTGAGGCACGGAAATGCATTTTTTAAAAAGGTTTTTCTAAAGTTAACAATGTCACGGTCATAACTACAGTCAGAACTTTAGGGGCTTGATGCCTCTGGGATGTAACAGATTCAAGATTTGCATGAAATGTATTTAACTCGCCTTTTCTGTTTGCCTCACACCATTTTAGTCTAACTTCTTGCCAACGGTTTAAAGCATGGACCTGGCAAATGCCACCTACCACCTGCCTTCTCTGACCACATGAAAAAGGCTACTCAGTGCTTGTGTAAAAAAGATTACCCATATTATTGTTTAATATGCAGTTTACAAGGTTCAGTTATGAAAATATTGCCTAACTGAATTTCAGTAACTCTCAGGAAACATCCACGAAGTTCTGGCAATCCCCTCTAAAACAGAAAGTTTACCTGTCCTTTGTATTACTGTTGACAGCCTCATAATTGGTAGCGTCAAAGTACTAAACTGCTAAACAAAACTAAAAGGATCATCCAAGTTCCTAGATAATACCAAAATATTTATCTAGGATTGTTAAAGAAAACAGCACTTTGGTACCATTTTCAGAAAAATTTGTACAGGTAAACATAAGCATGAGGCATTTTACATGGTACCAGCCGAGTGATGGGAAATGGACAAGGTGCAACCACTATACCTTGTTGACCAGCTTCACAGTTTGAAACGTCGTTGTCTGCCCCTGCTGGCCACCAGTCCAATCCACAGGGCACCTCGCAGTGAGACAAGCTGCACATACCACAACTGCTCTTTTCACAGGGTTCCGGACCAGTCCCATTTTCTTGAATCATAGTATCTTGCTTTTCCACATTTTGTTTCTTAAATGTTATCCCTTCTTGTCCAGTGGAAACCAGTCCTCCTGACAGCTACACACAGTTTGCTCCTAGATACTCTGCAAAATGCTCTGATTCTGGTTTAGTGGCAATATGCTTTTTGTTGTTGTTGGTGGTGGTGTGTTTATTCCCATGAAGCAAGGATGTCTAATTGTTGGTGAAGCTGCTTGAATGTGTGTGTGCCTGTTCTGTACCACATTCTTTGAGTGATATTTGATTACAGATGAGATGCGTTTGCTTCTCATAATTGAATCATCTATGGAGCAGTTCTTTTGCCTTTAAAGTTGCCTGACAATACCCCGATTTTTTTTGCAACCCCAAGTTGTTAACCTCGCGCTTGGCTGAATGAAAGTTATTTCTACATACTGGTGTTTACACAGCACCTCTGCCTACAGAAGCCACACTCTCCTGCATAACCAAGCACAGTGAGTGTGCAGGGGATTCTGGATCAGTGCTAACCAAATCTGCATCCATGGGGCTTCAGGTGCCAGCTGCTGACCACACTGGGAATCTTAGGTGTCAACCATTTAGTTTTCAAATAGACCGTCTGGCTTTGCAAAATAAACATATTCAAAGACACAACAAGCCATTAGGTTTCCTTCAGACCTTGGTGTAATTAATACCAAGTAACTGGGGAACCATTTTGCTTTCAGAACTTGTTGACAACAAGAAGCTCTCTCTTTAATGGAGCAGCATTTGCCAGTTCTCCACTCTGTGCCACGTCTATTTTCCTGCGAAGTGTTTCAACAACAAAGACGGACAGTTTTCTAGTCACAGTTTCCTGTAGTGGTGCACCCTGTGTTTCATGTTCTAAGATTTGACTTATATCATCTCTTCACATTTTCTCCAGTAAAGACGTGATTTATAAGACCAATTCCCTGGGCTGTTCCGAGTGGTGGTGCTGAATCTCCATCTCTTTGGACATAACCAGCACTCTCCCGACCCTGGGGCCGCAACCCCATGAGCCCCAGAGTGATCACATGCCACACAGCTAGCTGCTGGGCCACTCCCCAGAGCAGATGCACCTGAACACTCCACATTCCTCTCGGTCCCCGACTCCTCTAGCTCCATGTCCCTGCAGAAAGCATGTGAAGGGATCTGCCACTGCAGCAGGGGCCTGAGCACGAACCGGCTGCCCACACAGTCAGCCCAGTATGCCTCAGGAGTGTGGGTCATTGACCTCTGGCCATTTTCATACTGTACATTTTCACGTGTTTATTTGCTTACCCAACAGTCCTCGGTGCCTGCGGTGTTCCAGGGCTATTAGATGCAAAGGATAACAAGATATCTAGCAAGTAAAGAGTGTTTTGTTCAGTGTTATTGCTCCACCGCTTGGCACATGGTAGATACTATGTAAATATTTTTTTAAACAGTGAGAGAGTTAAAGGTTAGGCCCTTGTTTTGTATTTTGGGTATATACGCAGAATTAGCTCATGCAATTTTAGCTCATTGTGCAAGACATTTCAAAAAAATTTTATAAATGTAATCCCTTTTATTCCCCTGTAGTTTTAAGATTTAGGCTAAATCTCTTCAAAGAATTTGCTTCTAAAAAAATAATAGCAGGAATGCGGTAGCTCTTTTAAGAATGAAACTATGGGGGGGAACTGTTTTGCCAGATTTTAATGTGGTGCTAGGTGTAATTTACCAAGTGCTTTTACTCGTGCTATCCTGTTTCATCTCCCATCAGCTCTGTGGAGGGTGAGGTGAGCACCACTGTCCCTGCGATGGTGGTGCCCTCAGAGTGGGCCCACTGTGTGGGTGCACAGAAGTTGGGGGACTTTCCTCGAGGGTATGCAGCTAACACACAGCAGGGACAGGGCAGGACCTCGCCCTCGAGCCCCGGCTCCGTTCACTCCTCCCTTTCAGAGAATGCCCTCTGTTCCCCACTCACAAATGGCTCGTCTAAAGAAGGCTGTAGGAGCATTCAGTGATTGGTGACGTGTCTGACTCTTCAGAAACAACATTAGTAACATACATACTCATCAGATAAGCGAAATATAGCACTGTTAAAACATGCATGTGAGACTGTTTTCAAACATTGAACAGTTAGTGCTGATTTGACCACTCTCCTTATCTCTGGGAACTGCTGGTGGGCTTCATGAAAATGTGTAAGGTGAAGAGCCAGACAGGCCATTTGAGCACTCTGGTCCCTGAGGGTGTTCCGTGATACACAATTGGGCAGGAACACCAACTTTGCAGGAGTGTCCTGAGGATCAAATGAGGTACCATGTAAGCCTGGTGGTACTCATAAGAGGTACTCAATGACTGATAGCAAAAGCAAAATAAGACAATGACAAATGAAAACCTCAACACCATAGGGGAAGATGAACTATTTTCAGGTGCTTGTGTGTACTTTAAAATTCAGTTTCTAATCATAGTAATTTTTATCTACTTATTAATGTAGTTTTTCCAAGGACCTCTATTGTTAACCTCATTTCAGTTACTCCATGTATATGAAAGGATCAAAATTATTTTCTGTTTAAAGTAAAAAGAAAATGGGACAGGGGTCGGGAGGATGAGTGAAAAAGGTGAAGAGATTAAGAAGTGCAGTGGGTTGTTGCAGAATAGCCGCAGGGGCGTGAAGTGCAGCAGAGGGAGCGCAGTCAGTGTTCCAGTAACTGGGTGTGGTGTCAGATGGCGTGAGATTTATCGGAACGATCATTTAGTAAGTTATGTGATGTCTGGTCACCGGGGTATGCGCCTGAAACTCAGACAATAATGTGTGTCAACTGGACTTGAAAAATAAAAACATCATTAAATAAATAAACTTCCCAATTTGGTATGACCTTTCACAGTCTGAATTAAGGAACCTTTATTACATTGTTAACATTTGAATATTTTGACTTGCTTGCTGTGGTACCCTACCTGTTAGGAATTTAATGAACAACCAGAATCCTAGTCTTTAAATAAAACCTTGGGGAATAAAATAAATTAGATTGTCAACAGCAAAGCTTGATAAAATATGATTATAATGTAGTGTTATTCAGAGTCATAAGATTTCTATTAACATTAAACTAATTAAGGAAAAATTTAATTGGCTTTTAGGAGGAAAAATCTGGCACACATAAGGGTACTATTCCACCTCTCTATGCCTTGGAGAGGGTTGTTTGCACAGCAGAGAAAAAACCAAAAACACTTCTACATACAATAAGGGACCTTCTTTTTCATAAATACATCTTATAGCTTGAAGATTATTCTTTTGTATTTTGAAAAGCATGATTTATTTAATATCAAAACAAGTGCTCTACTCATATAAAAGCTGTGATAAAATGTTAGTAGTAAAATAATAAAAAGTATTTTCCTTGGAAGAAATATTAGGCAGAGCATATCAAAATAGTAACTTTTTTTTTTGGTTCTATTAGTCCAAACACCTAAAGTTGCTTGTTAGCCAAGTGTGCTGCTTCCTAAGATTAAAGTTAGTTAAATGCTGCTTCCCTCCAACGTCCTGGTGGTTCTCCTGTTTAGTGACCTTATTTGGCTGTCATGGAATCATGACAGTGGTGAAGGGATGGAACTGAGGTCATATAGCTAACTCTAGAAGGATCTAGGCTTTCAGACTGTCTGGGAACGTCCTATACGGACTTGCAGTGTAAACTCCATCTTGAATTTACTGTGTCTGTGGGCTTGTTGGCTGTATAATTCAGTCCAACCAGTAGAGCTGGCTGTCTCAGTATATGTAGAGATGTTTAGAGAAGAGGCAAATTGAAATTTGCGTGGCTGGCAAATTTGTCAGTTGTCAGATTTTTTCAAATCCTAACAAAAGAATATAACCTCACATTTCCCTTTCTACTTGAAATCTGAGCAAAATTCCATGACCCTCCTTGCTTAGTCAGGGTTTGACTTTTTAGGAGAAGTCATAATGCAAACTAATTTTCAGAAGGCACACTGCACATTTTAGTTGTCCTTCTCCAGGCACCCAGGGCCCATCGTGGATTCGCCCAATGTTGAGCGAGTGGTGCTGCTTTTTAATGTTGCCCACAGCGCCCTCTGGACTTTCATGAAGCCTGTGGCATTTACCTGGAGCCAGACTCGGGCTCACGAATCCCAGCATTCCTCCCTGAAGTCAGGAGGGTGCCTGGCCATCAAGGATAGTGTTCTTATTGATTATCAGTCTGTTTTTTTTGGTATCATCATGATATCTCAGGAAAACACATGCCGTTCGTTTGTTTTAACTCTAAAGTTCATCTCTGGTTACGTTGTTGGAAGTTTATTAATATAACTTCTTCTTTAATAGGTTTCATTGTTGGAAATAACTTCTGAGGTAAAATTCTCTTATTACACAAGTAATGTAAGTTTATTTTAGGAAAATCAGAAAATAAGGAAAGCAAAAGGAAGAAAATAGAAATAATCTACAGTCCACCTCTTAGAGAAACCACTGGTAACATTTTAGTGCATATCTAAATGGTTTCCTATCTATGTTCATTTGCATAATATTAAATATATTTTAATAAAAATAAGTTTTGTTATACATACTACTTTGTGCTAGTATTGTTCTTTCAACAGGATCTGTACATCTCTAGTGTCCATAAATGTAATTGTACTTTTAATAGACAGATCTCTCTGTCTCTATCTTTTAAAACATAGGTCAGTACAAAGAAAACAAAAAAGGCTCGTAATCTTACACCCCGTGTTGACATACTTTGATGATTAGTAAAATAACTAACATTAACTGGTTGCTTACTATATGATGGGCTATTTTATCTGTTAGTTTCTTCAACCCTCACAAAATCTGTGAGAAGTAAGTACTATTACTAATCCCATTTTACAAATGAGGATACTGAGGCTAGGAAATGAGCAGCATTATTTACAATATCCAAGATTTGGATGCAGTCCAAGTGCCCGTCAATAGATGAGTTGAAAAACTACTACTCGACCGTAACAAAGAAGGAAATCTTACCCTTTGCAACAGTGGGGATGGACCTGGAGAGCATTACGCTAAGTGAAATAAGCCAGTCAGAGAAAGACAAGTACCATATGATTTCATGCATATGTGGAATCCAATGAACAAAATTAACTAAATAGAAACAGACTTATAGATGGAGAGCAGGCTGACATCTGTCAGAGGGGAGGCGGATTGCAGGGCTGGGTGAGAAAGGTGACAGCAATTAAACAAAAAAAGAAACCTAAAACCCAAAGCAAAAACAGAAAAATGTAATAGATACAGACAATAGTTTGGTGGAGAACAAACAATACAATATGCAGATGAAGTATTTTAAAATCGCATACCTGAAACCTATGTAATTTTATTAACCAATGGCACCCCAATAAATTCCGTAAAAGAAAAGAGAATGAGGATGCATTAGGACCCAGGCAGTCTGGATCCAGAGCCCATTTCTTAACTACCGTGAACCTTTAAAAACAGACAAGTAAATAGCTGTCTGTCAATTTTAGCACCCATCCATTCACCATGCATCCATCTTTGTTTATGCAAACAGGAACACACATGTTTTTCTACATTGTTAAAGAAGGTAAATGCAGAGATCTTGATGGACACGTGCACAGCTGTCTTGTTTTATGTAACAGCCACGGGGGTGGGCATCCTTTGTGCACCGTGGTTAGTTACCTAGTTCATGCAATGCACACTTTTTTGTCCCCCCATGTTTACAATGATAAGCAATGCAGCAGTAATATTCTCGTACTAGTACAAATACTTAGTAGGTGATAAAATCAGGTGCTATATGTAAAGTTTCATAAAACAGTGCCTGCTACATAATGAGACAGTTAGTGCTATTACCATTAATGCTGTGTGCCACACTGAGCTAAGATTTTAATCTGCAGAGTAGCCCTATGTGGTCCATAGTGTTGTTACTTCCGTTAAAGGTATTGGGACTGTTTATGGCCAGGGAATGAATATTCATTAATTTACAAGTATAAGTCAGCCTTTGTACCTGCTTCCTCTTTAGGCCAAGTAATTTTTCCAAGGTCCTAGAGTTGTAAATGGAGGAAATAGGATATGAGGCCTGTTCTGCCTGTTCCTTCTGTTCTACCGCGTGCATGGCCTTCCACTCCCGGCTGTGCCTTGGGAAGACAGTCACGTTAGGTGGTAAGTAGACTGGTTGAACTCTGAGGTACAGTTTGACTGAAGAGGTGAAATTTTTGGAAAATATCCAATTTGATATATAGCACTTCAGAAACTTGGTGTGTCCTCCATTGTGTTGGGCAAAGACCTTTTCCCCAGCAGCTCTGACCACCTCCCCTTCCCCACACCTGCTCTGGCCAGTTTGAAAGCTTCCCTTCCTGCCTGCCTCCCAGCCAGGTCAGCACTCCCGCCACCGAAACCTCTGCTCCCCTTTGTCCTCTCCCACTTGTGTTCCTCTTCATACTTGGTTGGCATGCTGCTTTCTCTGGTTCCCCAGTGCCATGGCAGCAGTAGTGGCAGCTGTTCTCATAGCAGTCAGGGAGAAGGCCGTATGCTTTCCCTTTGAGCCGTTGTTTGCAGTTAGCACCCAGCTCACTTTGTTCCCCAGTGAACAGCAGAGCAGCACCCGACTGTGGTCAGGGCCGGGCTGCAGGGCCTGAGGGATGGAGTAGCTCACTGCCTGCTTGGCTCCTTTGCCTCAGTTCACGCGCCAGCGTCGCCTGACCACCCGTTCTAAGATAGCACCCATTGCCTCTTGCTCCCCGCCCCTTCGCTGGATTTGACATGTTAACACATTGTTTGCGGGTAGTTTTTATTGTGCGTTCTACTACCAGTCAACGTAAAACGTATAAATACATTTCCCGCATACAGTGTGTTAAATATTAGAAGTGTGTTCAGTCACCTGGCTACTCTGAAGCTTCTGTCCTTAATCACACTTGTGTTCTCTGGAGTGGCGGAAAATATCTTCTTCCTGCACATGACAGTTTCTCATAGACTCTCTTCACCTCTTCTGTTATTTGCTCTGAACATTATAACAATATTTTACTAAGAATCATTGGGGGAAATCAATTCCATTTTATTTCCACAATCCAAAGTTAAATAGACAAATGAATCTATAAATAGATAAGTGACAGAAGGATACTGTATTTGGTTTGTTTTAAGGAGTAGCTTCTACGAGATCATTCTCTATCAAAATAGATTGAGGATTAGGCTAGTCATTCCTTATTATTGGAGTCAGTAAGATTCATACCTTCTCTGTTTAGTGTGATCAGCATTAAATCTTTATCTGAACTCTTCATAGTATTTTAGGACTGGAAGGTGCCCTACAAATCATTTCTTCTAGACCCTTCTGTGACAGATATTTATTGGGTTGGCTAAAAAGTTTATTTAGTTTTTTCCATACAATGGCTCTAGTAGTGCTTAGTTGTCTTTACCTTCGTTTGAAACAATTTCGTTAGATTGAACAGCTGTTACATCAGCGTGCTTAAAAAAAACTTACCAAAATTGGTGTTTTTGTGTAGTCATTTTAATATTGAAGATGGAAGAAAATAAGCAGTGTTTTTAGCATATTACGCTTTATTATTTCAAGAAAGGTGAAAACTGAAATACAAAAAAAATCTTTGTGCAACGTATGGAGAAGGTGCTGTGACTGATCAGACTTGTCAAAAGTGGTTTGTGAAGTTTCTTGGTCCTGTTGACATTTTGGCCAAATAATTCTTTGCTGTGGGGCTGTCTTACGCATTGGAAGGTGTTCAGCAGCACCCCAGGCCTCCACCCACTGGAAGCCAATAGAGGGAGATAGCCGACATACTCAAAATGTCTAAATCTATAAAGTTATTGGTGAAAATGAAAAATGTGTCTTTTATTTCATAGAAAAAACTAAACAGATTTTTTGGCTAACTCAGTATCTCTTTTGTGCCTGGTTCTCTTCCTTTTTCTGTGGGAATCAGAAGCGGGTGGGGAGCCCGGCTCTGCTTCCCTGTCCCAAAGCCTGAGGAAGGCAGACCTCCCTGGGCCTGTCTCTGGTCATCACGCCGGGCACGGCATCTCCTCTGGCACTGAGTTCCAGGAGAGGAGCTCTGAGCTCCTCTTCCCTGTGCAGACTTGGGGGTTGTGGGCCAGTGTCCTGCTGACAGCGTCAAGGGTCCAGAGCCCTGGATGTGACCCCCCCGTGGAGAAGCAGTGGCTGCAGCAGGGAAGGCTGTCCTGTGGTAGGACTTCAGCTGTGCTTCGTCCCCTTGGGCCCAGCCTGAGTCTGAGTCTGCAGCCCTCCTTCTGACCTCGAGCCACCCTGAACCTTGCTGGTAAACAATCAGTTTGTTTTTAACCAGAAACTAGACAGGTACGTATTTAATTGACTTTTTAAGTCACGGTGTAGGATCCTGGCGTTTAATCATCCCTGCCTAAGCACCTCTGAGGTTTTCGTGTGCTAGTGAAGGAACGCACTTCCTAAGGCAGATAACTGCTATTCATGTGGCAATTGAGAGTTATTTCTCTTCACCCTTAACTGATTAATTTTGTAGTCTTCTAGGAAAGATTTAATTTTTTGACCCTTTCAAAGTAGGTACTGCTAAGAAGAGGTCAGGCAAGGAACATGCCAGGATGTTGAAATTTAGGATGTGGAAAGTGTTATAAAAAGGTAAAGCTATGCCTGATTGGCTTATAGACAGGTTACAATCTCATTAGGAACCCTGAAGGTTTTAATCGAGCTCCATGGAAGGGGTCTAATTGCAAATATAAGAAAATGAGGCAAGTTTGTTTATCAGTGATTGGATATATTGAGCTAAATGCGTTGTCTGTCTTTTTTTTCTTTCAAGCATGTATTTCTCATTTCAGAAAGCTAGATAGTTAAGAAATAATGTTACGCATGTATAACAGATAAAATAATAATAATGTACATATACATTATTAGCAGGAATAAACTTTTTTAATTCTTAAAGCTGTTTTAATTTGGAGGGTTTAAATAAACCCTGTGGGCCATTCATATGGAGACCACGTGTCTGGTATCTGCAGATTCATAATAATAATCCATCCTTTCCCCCTGCATATTCATTCTTTGTGACTAGAATTTTCAGATTTTGGAAGGTCCTTGGGTTTACTTTAAATTACACCCATTTACTTAAGAGTATGATAGCCAGGGCTAATAGTCATGAGAGAGCCCTTTTGAATTTTCCTAAAGGTGAACATTCAAATTATCAAGGGCATTTGACTAATGTGATCTTACGTCAACCTGCTGAAAACTCTCAGGGAGAACTTTTTTGTTTGTTAGTACATTTCTGTGAATACCATGCCTTAAACAAATAAGGTATAATGAGACCTTTCTTTAGAAATGACCATTAATAAAAGACCATCTGTATAAATATTTTTTAACAAGGCCTCTAAGGTGTGTACTTTGTATTTCACTACTGAATCTGCTGCCCCCACCAGCAATTGGTAATGTCTTCTGGTTATTTCATAAATTCACATTGTACTGTGGATTTCTATACAGGTGAAAGCCGAGATAATAATACAGGAGCCATTTTTTTTCTGTCTTTTGTGTCTAAATTCAGCTGTTTTGTTTTCAGGGTTAATTAAGATACGTAGTATACTTTGTGGGACACTTGAACAGTCTGAGAATATTTGAGGGAAGAGGCTTTTTAAGACTGTATGGCTATGATGTTAATTTGGCACCTTCGAGCTGTTATTAAAATGGATCCCGGTAAGAGAAGCGGTTCTGGAAGGCATTGCTGAACATTAGCCACCCCCTCATGTTTATTAAATAAATAAACTTTTTATCAAACTTACGGATTCAAAAGAATGTTACCTTTTCAGAATAGACACTTTGGAAAGTGATACCGTTATTTCCTTGATGTTACAGTAGCTCAGCATGTTGTTGGATCTTTGGAATTGCACTTATATCCTCCATTGCATTTTAAAAATTATCCTCAGTGGTAATGGACCTTTATTTTTTTGTGGGTAGCTTTTATTTTTGAGTAAAGCCACAACTTTTCAAGCTTGCTCTGTAAGCCAGCTGATAGCAAACTGGGAACAGTTTTTCTTTAGTGAAACCTCTTTTGTGCGATGTGAAAACTGGTTTTGGAGGTTACTTCAGAATAGGAGTTTAAAGATCTGTTTAGGGTACCTTGAAATAACATGCATGATTTCCTAGGGTAACTCTTTGAATGAGGACAATTCATTTAGACATACAAGTTCTGTTCTTCAAAATCAAATTTAATAGGAGGGTAACGGGGGAAAGATGGGGAAGTGCCCTCAAGGAATGGTATAAAGGACCCACGGACAAAGTCAAAGAGGGGGAAGGATTGAGGGTGGGAGGTGGGGGTGGGTGGGGTGGGGGAAGGTGGTGGTGGAAAAATGAAGACAACTATATATGAACAACAATAAAAATAAATAAAATTAAAAATAAGGTTTAGTGAACTTTATGATCTCCTTGTGAAACCTTTCTCAATGTCTTAGTATCCTCATTAGTCAGAATTGGATTGGGGAACCGTTTTTCTAAATTGGGAAAGGTCAGTTATTGGGTGGAAATAGACAGCTGCTCTGAAGCAGGGTGCAGAGCTGTGTGGGAGTGCATGAGTGCTTTTGTTTCCCCTGAGGGGGGAAAGGGTACAGTGTGTTTGCAGCTTCAGGGGCCTGGGACCCTAAAACAATTGAGAACTGAGGAGATTTTCCTTCTCTGCCAGTTTTAGGAACTAGAGGAATGTGGGATGCATTTCTGCACCCTGGTTCTTGAATACATCTAGGGCTGTCCTAAGGAGTGGAAGTGAATGTCTCCCATGGTCATAGGTGCACAGTTAGTTGCTCAGTAGGGTCACCCATTTAGTTTTGGCACTTTAGGTTCAGATCCCTCACTAGTCTCTTACCAAACTTCCTGGATGTTGAAAACAATTCCCTCATAGCTCCCGGGAATTTATAAGTGGACCCTCGATACCTAGCCCTAGTTGTGTGCATTTGGAAGGAAGCGTTGGGAGAAGCCTGTGTTTGCCCAGTCAGTTGGTTTTCATGATAACCCACCTGTTACTTTTATGTGCCGTCATCTTTGCTTACTGACTTGATCATGTGAGTGGGTATTTTTAGTGAGTGTGAAGGAACCACTCCCAACACATGTGGTCACTTGCCTTTCCATGTTTTCTAATTTCCCAGTGGAAATAGTAAAAAGAACGCTGTCCTGAGAGTCAGAGGAGAACCGTGCCCTTCATTAAACGGCGTCGGCAGGGTGAACCTGGTACGTGTTAGGCATTCTGAAATGGTTAAAGGAACAAATCGAGTAGCTTCAGATGTTGTCTAGGTTTAACATGGATATGGCATTTTACCGCTGGTAATCATACGAGAGTTTTGTAGATCAGAAGTAGAATCCCACTCTAACTTTTCAGAGTCTTAAGAGGAAAGCATTCATGGAAAGATGTATGCCCATCTGCCAGGTGAGTAGATAGGAATAATTTTTTTTTCTCTTAACATCTTAGTTCTATTTCTCAGAGCTTCTCAAACATTTTTCCTGAACCACCTAAAAGCAAAATACTGGTCACATCTCTTCTGCCCCTTCCCAGTCCTTCCTGGGGGGCATGCATGCCCTGGACAGCATGCTGTGTGGGCCTTATTTCTCTTATTACTCCTTTGAAAACTTCATGCCAAGTTTGCATTCCATTTCAAAAATATATTTATTTTAATATAAAAATCAGGTTTTTATGATTTTAAATGATCTGTTCAAACTGAGCTCTGAAAAATGTGCCCGTTGGTTCTGAGACTTGTATACATACCCCTTGGCGAGGTGCTGCGGGACCCTGAGGATTTGGAGATCCCCTCAACTGAGAAGCACAGTTGTAGGGCATTATGGGAAGTTAAGGTGTCTGGGGAAGTATGCCTTTTTAAAAACTACCTTGACGGTGTAGTGGAGAGTGTGAAAACTTTGTGAGAAGTAGACTGGCAGTCCATTCAGAAAGCACATAATATACAGCCGCTTAATTAAATCCGTCTTGTCTCGGTGAGAAGATTTCCTTTAAAATAACCTGGAGTATTCCACTCTTCACTCTGTCAGCTGCTTCCCCGACGGTGGGACTGTGCGCCAGCTGTAACCCTGCGGAACGTTGTGCAGCACATTTTTCTTCATTTCAAAAAGGGAGGTTAAAATTCTTGCTGCTCATTTCCCTCCCAAGTTTTGTGAGGATTAATGAGATCGTGCTACTAATACGCCCTTGACTCACTGGAAGAAATGGGCACGGAAGACACTAAGTGTTACCGCATTTTGTAGTGTATAATGCGCACCCATGTTTTTGGCCCAAACTTTCAGGAAAAGAAATCTTTTGTTTTAAATTAATTCAATTATTTATTTAGATACTTATTTTTTGTATTATAAAGGAATTTTAGCATTTATTTTTGAACCTACTGTGGTACAAGAAATTTTATGTAACAAATAATTATAAAACACAAGAACAGATACAAGCTATTTCAGGTACTACCCATGTACAATGTGCATCCTTATTTTCCCCTCAATTTGGGCAAACAAGTGTGCATTATACATGGCATAGTACAGTGTATTACCAGGAGTTTCACCCAGGCATGGGTTTTACTCCGCTATGAAGCTTCCATTTGCTTTGTTCACATGTCGCTTTAAACAGTAAAGTGCCTGATTAAGCTGGAGGTCCATTTGGTAGGTGTGACGATGTCCTTCAAAATGAAGTTGTCCTGTTGACTTCTCATGTTTGCATTACCACCCGTCCGGGAATCCCGCAAACTGACCACAGCCTGTCAGAACGGACACCTTCTCTGTGGACCTCTTACCTGCATTTTGCAGCCTCGAGTCTGCAGATAACACACGGCTGTGAGTTTTAGGAGCACAGTTTAAACCTTGTGCCCTACTTGAGTACTGAATTGTCATCCTGGCAACCTGACGTGCATGTTCACCAGGGGATGTGCCTCATGCTGTCACCCTCCAAGGAGGGGGTGGTGGGGTGAGAGAGAGCAGAGACTGGCCAGTGGACCCTGTCGTCCCTTCGTGAATGGCTCACGAGGAATGCCAGCTCCAGGAGGGCATAGCTTCCCATCCATAGGTCAGTCTCCTTCCAATTTCAGTTGGAGAAGCTTCCCTTGGGCTTCAGCAGGATGTGATCATACTTCTTGAGGTAGCCAAAACCTGACTGGTATAACTGAACCGAAGTCAGATGTCAGAGCGTTCAGAAGGCTGATTGCAATGACCAATGAATGAAGCTACTGTTAATAGAAACAGCAAAGTTTAAAATAATGTTGATATTTAGGATGGCAGAATTGGGGGAGGTGGAAATGAGCTGGGAGAAATACACTTTTAAACTTTTAAAATTCCACTGAAGTATAATGCTTATTTGTTAGTGGATGTTAAGCAGTGAGTTAGGCATACTTAAAAATAGCTTTTTGACATGAATGAACCTTTTTATGAGTTGAGCTTCAATGAAGAATAAATTGGCCATGCAAATTGTTTTTTAGAGTCTGTTTTAAACACTTGAGGGCTGGGATTTTTAAAAAACATTTTAGGGCTGAAAAAAATTACCTAAAAGGCACATTAGTTGTAACAATAGTTCTGTCCTATAGCCCAATGTAGAAATCTATGTCACTTTGTTTATAATGTTATGTTTTCTTTGAACTTTAAAATATGCAAAAGGGGTGTCTTGGATGTAAAATGGAGACCACTGGCACTGAGCGGAGCATGTTTGTAGACACAGGAGTCTTTTGTGCCTCTCTGGGCAAAAACAGCCTGTCCTGAACCACTGGACAGTTCGGCTGCTTTGAGATCAAGGAGACCTTGCCGCACACAGAGAAGTTAAGAGTGGTTGGTTGTCCACAAGGTACCAGTGTAAGGGGACAGTTAGTGCCTGGACTGTGAATTAGTTCTGAGGTGGTCCAGTCCTTGCAGTAAAAGAATGTTTCAGGCTTTAAGGAGTAAAGCACTAGTCTTGTGCAATATAACACGAGTTATTTATTTGAATTAGAAAATTATATTTCTTAGGACTTATTTTAATTGAGCTATTTTGCCTGTAATACAGGCACATACAGGTAGAAACTATGCATATATATGTGCTGTCTTCCTACTGAGTTACTTTTTTTTGTAGAAAGTGCTGAAATGCACAAATTCCATATTTTTTAAACTTTTCTCTGTATGTAAAGTAGGCCTACTTATTGAGGCTAAATCATGAGAAGCAGGTACTAACGTTCAAGAGAGGTAACATGCAAATGGTGTGTGTATGGAACGCTAGAATGTATGGGTCCGTCTTGTGGGCCAGCTCCATGCCTCCTATTTTTCCAGTAATGGATTTGCTTCCTGTTGCAATAATGTGGCTTCTTTATTTTAGCAATATAAGCAAAACCTTAAAATATTGCTATTTCATTAAATTCGTAGTACTTGTAATACTTGTTTAAACCTCAAACACTGTTACTGTTCACTCATTTTCTGTCACCCCATTCTTATTTGTTCCCAGCCATGTGTAGAACAGAGATTCCTGGGCAAGATAAATACAAGGAACTAATCATTGGTTCTAATTTTGAAACATTTTGATGGTTTCAGCTTGTCCTTCTGAGGAATTTTGAAAAAAGAGAATTGAATTTGTCTTGATGCTCTGAATTTTTATGCTAGTTAGGTATGTGTAAAGTAAGGGAGAAAAACCCTGAAGTTCGTAAACTGGGAATCTATAGACACAGAAACCTTAGAGAATCTGGTATGGGCATGAGGAAAGTTTTGAAAGAAATTTTTCATTTTAGAAGTGAAAATTAAGAAGGTCAAGTTCTTTGTGGTTTTTAATGTGTAGGAATATGTATGATATCCAAGCAGAATTTGTCCAAAAATCATGGCAAATCTTGGCTCCACTGGTCCCTTGATGTGACCTTGTCTTTCTCTGTCTCCTTATCTTCCAGCTAGGAGCAACAATAGAACCTAGATCTCAAGTGCTTAGAAAGAAAAAGATGATAGGATATATAACTGGCTCATAGTTTGTAATCATACAACATTAAGAAAAATATCTTTAAGAAACTGTCAGGAGCTGTCTAGGCTGGTCAGTTCCTCAGCATTTGGAGGTGTTTGAGGGTGCCATGCAAGGATCCAGGCATCAGCTGGAATACTGGAATAACTCCAGCGTTGTTCCAATCTCAACCTAAAACAAATCCTTTTACCCAGTAAAAAAAGACATTTCACTGGAGATGCATTAGCAATGTGGTTTGTCATTTTTCCCACATTAACATTATCCCGGCCCCTGACCCCAATTCTTTTCCTTTGTGTCTGTATTATCATATATTCCTAACTTGAAAGCAAACCAAAGATTTCTAAACTTTTTAATGTTGGAGAAAAAAATTTAAGGGCATTCCTGATAGGTATTACATAGTTTTAAGAATCATAGTTGACAGTATCTTTATTTTGAGACTAATACAAAATTTCTGCAAAATGCAAGTGTGGTAGATTTTCCATGGTGTCATCCAGAATGCAGGTGAGGTCTGCGTGGGCTCAAAGTAGTGAGCCCTGAGCACTGGAGGCAGGGATGCACTCTGCGCCAGGACTCAGAGATGCTCTTGTCAGACAGATGCCTGATTTATCATGCCAGTTGACTCAGGACAAATAAAATACCTCGATGGCAATTTTAAAGACCTCTTTAGAGGAGTATTTATATCTACAAATACCTTGTGCATATATTTAATTTTTATGGCTTTTCTTTTGTTGTTGTCTTTGTTGTCTTCGTCTTTAGATAGCTTAAATTGTAACCTTTTCTGTGTTCTGTATTGCTCTCCCATTTGTGGACTCCCAAGTACTGAATTAACTAATTTAAAAAATAATATTTTTTCTCCTATTGCTCCATTAACGATGCTTATGTTCAGCATGTTTCTCCTTCATGTTTAGCTAAAATTTCTCTGTTGCTGAATTTCTGCATTGTTCAGTGGAGTTGTAAAATGTCTGTTATAGTCTCTTTAATTTCTAGTGTTTCACAAGTATGCTTACCCCTCAGAAAAAAATTTTTATATTTGCCCTAAACATTTTCATTCCCTCCAGAAGTCTCCTTTTCAGCTCCTTGGGTCACTGTCATTATTCTTTTTAGGTAGATTTAGAACTCTCATAAGGACCTAATTGGGATCTGTTGGTTACACATAGAAAGAGTCCAGAAATGCCTTAGTATCTCCCATTTATAACAGCCCAGTTGTCTTAGTAATATCATGGAAGTATCAGCTTGTCATCACCTGGTGACCTGTGGCAACCCTGATACATCTCCTAATGTGTTTTCATGATTTTATTCAGTCATCTTTGTTGGACAGCTTTCCTTTATTTTTAATGATTTTTTTAAATTTATTATTCTGACATTCAAAGAACTCTTTTCCAAATTATATCTAATAACTATAGTTTTCTTTCTTTTATCTTTTTTCTTGTATCTTATAGTCTAATCAGATATGCAATTTACTATTAATCTTAAGAAAACATCTCTTGATCATATTTCCCCCTTAATTAGGATTTCTTCTTACCTATCAAAGACTACATTTCACATTCTGACATTAATAATTCCTCAAAAACCAATGGATAGTTGGGTGTTGTCTTTTTTCAGGGCATGCATCTAAATGATGAAAATTCAAAGAAAGATAAAACAGCCCTAGGATCAGAGGACCTAGAGTCTATTTTATCTTGATAGACTGCCCATCAGTATGTATAAGAGATACTGTTGTAGCACAGGCATCCAGGGCGGTGGGAATTCCAAGGAAAGGATAACATGATAAATGTTGCCTGGGATAGGATAGTCTCGGGTCAGGGCTGGGACTTGTGCTGTGTCTTGAAGATAAAAGAGCTGGCTATTAGTGAGGCAGCCTATGCTGGCCTGGCCTCAGGTTTCCGGTCGGAGGGGCCACCTTGGGAAGAGGAACAGCCTGTCCCATGGTGAACTGGGCAGACAGAATGAAGACCCTCCGCTCAGCGCTCGCTGGGCCTCTCTGTTCGGAGTCAGGCCCTGCCGGTGTGGCCCGGGGTTGTCTAGCCGTGCCAGTGGCTGGCTGGGGAAGTCTGTCAGTTCTTGGCAGAGATCTCTAGCCACTTTTTCTAAGCAGCTATGTCAGTCATGAAGGTGCTTAGTTGATTCTCATTTCTCTCTTGGCTGTTTGTGAGCTTGGAGAAGAGGGTGGAAGACAAGGCTGGTGGACTCATCAGTGTTAAACACTGAGTAGAGGCATCCTGTTGGTTGGTTTAGTGGAACAATGAGAGATAAAAGCTGGAATAGGAGACTGCAGCCACACTGCTCAGGACTGTGGAGCGTGGACTTTATTTTGTAGGCTGAGGACCCGTTGGATTTTTTTTAAATACTAAGTGTGTAGAGTCTTATTTTAGTACCATGAATCCGATAGTACTATAGAATATAGTACTGTCAATATACAGTAGATTCAGGGCTTCACTTGGGGTTCCTGAAACTTCTGGCTTTGGAAGTTCTGAAATGTATTACCACATGAAATATCCTGAAATCATATGGAGGATATTTTAGGGGTTATCTTTCATAAAAGAGGTAAAAGCCACTCCTAAACTCCTTTGCATTGTTTGCTTATAGGATATGTAGGAGAACTTCACCGTTAAGACTGTATCAGATTCTAGAAGTTTCTGTCTGTACCTAGTTTGCTAAGGCTTTTTTTAGAAATAATAAATTGATGTTGAATTTTATCAAATATTTTTCTGTATATATTCTGATAATCACATAGGATTTTCCTTGCATTTGTGAATGTGGTAAATTCCATTAATTGGGTTCTAAAATTAAAACAGCTTTGTGTTCTTGGGATAAAGCCAGCTTGGTCATGATGGATTTGTCTTTTTAATATATTGTTAAATTCACTATGCTAATTTCTTGTTCAGGAGTTTTACATTGAGTTTGGTGAGATTGCCCTGCAATTTCTCTTCATGGGAAAGTGTATCAATGCTTTCTGTAACTCCTTGAATGCTCGTGCACTCAGAAACCTTTAAAAAGTAACAAAACCAAATCACTTCAGAATTGGAAATAATAATACATGGTGTGTGATACAAACATACATGCAAATGAACAAAAGGGTAGGAACTATAAAACGGAAGTCTTTCTCTAATCTCAGAAACCCAGTTCCCGTGGCAGTCCGTTACCAGAGGCAGTCTATCCCACTCCGCCTTTTCCATCAATAATTGCATATTCTGCATACTGTTTCCCACCTTCCTCTTTTTCCTTATTAATATAGCTTGAGATAGTTCTAGTACAGCACATAAAGTCTTCCTCATTCTTTTCTTAATATCTCTATTGTATTGCATTATATTCCAGTACAGTCAACTAGACCCCTGTTGATAGACATTTAAGCTGCTTTTCATATTTTTCTGAACATCATTTTACCACCCTCTTTGGCTTGTAGTTTTTTTTTGGAATAAATCCCTGCAAGTAGAGTTGTTAAAACAGTATATACCTAAAATTTTAATTAAAAAGCCCAGTTGTTATCCAGTTAGGGTTGTGTCTGTACTCTCCAACACTGTACAAGTGTGCTGGGCCGTGGCAAGCGTCTGAATGTCTTGGCGTAAGACTCATTCCTCTAAGGCTCAGCATAGGTTTCTCAGTCATGCGGGTTGCACCCACACTGCTCCCCACATATGAGTGCATCATTATTAACTCAGTAATCTATCTCGTAAGCTTGGGCAAGCAGTGATTTCCTGCCAGAGAGCCTCACAAGAGCCTTGGAAAGTGCTGTGCTCTGAAACATGACCGTACAGATGAGAGGAGGTTTGCAGAAATGCCAGGGTCGGTACTGAGTGCAGCCTACCTAGCGTATTCCTGCCTCCTCTCTGCAGCCCTCCCGCTCCAGGCCATGATGGAGTAGCAGGAAGAAATTCAGCACATGCTGCCTTCTGCCTCTGTCAGCTTTCCAGTGCTGATGATGAATGGGGAGGACAGAGATGAATAGATGATGTGGAATTAGCTCTTGGGGACCTGGGCTCTGGCTAGGCCGTTCTGACCTTGGACTGTCCTTCCCTGACTCACTTCTCCAGTTGGAAGCTTAGGCGTGTTGAGGTGATGGACATGTGCTCCAAGAACTGACACTCATCTCTGCTGAATCTGGAGTAGTTGTTGTCATTGTAGTCATGGCAGTGGGGGAGGGGAGTGTGATGGGGGAGACTTAGCACTTGGTTACCCCTGCGTCATTTTTATACCCAGGACCTCTAGCTGGACCCCTGGCTACTCCCACAAACAGTGATAAAGCAGTGACCAGGAGCCGTGGGGTATGGCCTCAGCTGAATGGGCCCAAGGAGCTTGAGGGTAGGGCAGTACAAAAGTACAACACTTTCAATCCTTTTGTTTTTAATCTGTTAATTGACTCTTCCATTATTAACAATCATATGTAGTCTAGAGAGGGATATATGTAAAGCACTGGTACTTTGCCAGCATAGCCTCACACTTGTAAACAGTATTAACCAAAGCTGAGAAAAGACGGAAGTGACAAACAAAACTGACCATCCCCTAAGAAAGACGTGGTTGGTAATGTGGCATGAGTTTTCCTTAGCTGAGTTTTTCTCCAGTAATCAGGTCTCCCTTGCTCAGAAACTTCTCATAGACCCCTGCATTAAATTGACTACTAAAATGATTGAATACCAAAGTTCAAACTTTAGCCTGACATTTGAAAACTCTTCAGTGCTAATCTGCCTCTTCTGTAATCATCTGCTTTCTCACTGTTTAAACCACAGTCCATGGACCAACATCAACAGCATCACCTGGGAGCTTTTTTTAAGAAATGCAGAGTCTCAGGCCCCACCCCAGCTCTATTGAGCATGAACTAGAATTTAGTGAGATGCCCGAGTACTTGGTATGCCCACTGCTGCAGCCTGAGAAGCACTCGTCTGTCCCACTCTTCTCAGCCTCCCCTGTGTCCTGCCCGCGGGGCTAGCTGTCGTTTTCTGACCTGTTTTGCACTCCCCCTGGCCTGCCTTTCCTCAGATGACACCATTTTCTTACCCCTTCTTTCCTTCCTCCCATTCGTCCAATTTTTTACGTGTCTAAAATGTGCTAAGAATGGTGACCTGGGTAGGGGTTCAGACAGGATTAGAAAGGTGGTTCTTGCCCCCTGCTGGCTCCTTGAGGGCAGCTCAGCCGCACCTGTCAGGACTTTGAAGTGTGCATTTTCTTTGCCCCCAAACCCCATTTCTAGGAGATTTTTCTAAATTAATAGTCAGAAAAGAATGTAAAGAAATGTGTAGAAAGTTAATCACTACAATGTTATTTGTAATAGTAAGAAATTGATAAATTTAAATTATTTTACACTCATACAGTAGACTGTTATATATACTACTGAAATGAAAATGTCAATAACATTATTGAGTAAAATGTATTTAAAAATATATACTCAATTCCTGTATGTCAGGGGCTTGTAACTGAATGAGAGATGTAAATGGAAAAATATACAGGATGAGCGAAAGTTAGGTTTACAGTTGTGGTTATGAGAGACACAGTTTATTCTTGTATTATTATTTATTTATTATCGCATTCTTTTTTGTAACAACTGGAAACCTACTTTTGCCCACCCCTGGAGAAATACAAATGTAGTGATGATGATGATGATGATGAAAAAGAAGAAGAAATACAAATGTAGTGATGATGATGATGATGATGAAATTTAAAGGTAGTGATGGTGATGATGATGATGATGATGAAATACAAATGTAGTGATGGTGATGATGATGATGATGATGAAATACAAATGTAGTGATGGTGATGATGATGATGATGATGATGATGATGATGAAGAAATACAAATGTAGTGATGATGCTGATGACGACAATGGCAGTGATGGCGGATACAGCTAACGTCTGTTGGACATTTATCATGTTCTGGGCTCCGTTACCTTCTTTTATTCCTTCAAAAGCCTTTGGAAGTCAGACTGTTGTTGCTTCCAGATGGGGAAATTACATTATTTTCATACATTTAAATCTTGCCAACATGATAGAGTAAAAATGGTAAGTTTTGTTTTAGTGTGTATTACAACAAAAACTGATGGTTGGTGAGGTTGAACAGCCAAGTCTGTTGGTCATTTGTATTGACATTTCTCAGATTATTTTCCTTTTGGTTTGTCTTTTTCTCATTTACCGATTGGAATTTGCAGTATGCTGGATACTTAAATATGTCACACGCACTCTGCACCTGTACTTGTCTTTTGTCCTGGTTTATGTTGTCTTTTACCATTTGTCTGTGTTGTTAGACTTGTGGTTGTCATTACCGATTTTTGGTCGTGCCCTTTCCCCTTGGCCCTCCTCCCTAAGAAACTGGAGTCTTAATGAGAGTTAGAAAATTACAAAATTTACCAAAATTCTCCATATAGAAGAACCCCAAGAGGCTCTCCTGAACAAAATATGTATATTCAATTGCATGAACTTTTAAAATTGCCTACTTTGGCCACTCTGAAAATCTGTTTCCTCTGTTCTGAATATGTGTGTGTTGGATTCATGTTCCAAATAAGGGGAGTATCATGCTGATAATACCACCACTTCCTTATATTTTTAATTTATGTTTTTCTTGTATAGACGATTTGTTCTCCTTTCCCCCCAAGGAAAATTAGGAATCTGTAATCAGACTCACATCGGCGGTCTTGGTTCATGAATTGATGTGAGTTATCAACCTCAGTTAACCAGATTTTATCATGTTTAAATAAAATGTATAGGCAACCTCTGCCTTTCATATGTGAATCTTAGACATTAATTCGTAATTTTATTATTTGGAACTCTGCTTTTGTTTTTACACAGAAACAAAGTGAATTTCTAGGTTTCCAACAAGTCCAAACAAGCATTCTTAGAATTAACTATTAATAGTACTTAGTAAAGCACTGACAATGATTTGAACTCAACCTAAAAATATAGTTCATCATATTATTTTTATATTCCCAGTGTAGATGTAAAAATAGAACAAGCCTCTAACCCTCATAATTTCTGGTGCTCAGAGACTGTGTGGTATGTAGATGTGTGTAAATGTCATTAAAACTGAAAGTGAAGAAATCTCGTGAATTATTTATTCTTCAGTGTTCTGTATTCAAGAACAAAGGTACTTTGCATTCACTCATTGTTCTTTAGCTTGTGCATTGTCTGTTGGAATCCAACGTCTGTGAAGGAGACCTGCCCTGTGTAGCAAGGGGAGCTCCCCCATAGTTCTTGCATTGCTTGGCTTCAAATGCACCTTTGAGGCTAATAGCATTGTCTTACTCCCTGCAGAGATATAGAGCCATCGTCAATAGCAACTGACAACTTTAATATCAGTTGTAAAATATCCACAGTAAGCCAGAAAGCCTACCAGTACATTTTTTCCGGGTGTTCTGTGGTTGTAGTCTGTGTCATAGGGATGGTGGTGGTGGCCTCAGAGGTGTGGGCTTTATCCCTTGCTGCCAGCTGTCCTGCTGTTCCTAGTGCTTTTTGAGGACTCAGTGGTATCCCCCACGGAGCTCCAGGATAGTAGCTTCCTAAGGATCAGATCGAGGTGTTGGGTAAAAAGTCAGGTTCTCCTGCACCACTTCTGGGAATTAGGTTCAGTGGACTTGAGTAGCTCAGCAAGCTGTAGCTTATCCACAAACATCCTGGGTACTCCGTTGCAGTTTGTGCCTGGACCAGAAGAAACACTGCTTTAGCCCTGGCCCCTGTGACTCAGTGGGTTGGAGCATCATCCTGTAGACTGAAGGGTTGTGGGTTTGATTCCCGGTCAGGGCACATACCCAGGCTGCAGGTTCGATTGCCCGGTGGGGGCATGTACAAGAAGGCAACCAATTGATGTTCCTCTTTCTCACTGATGTTTCTTTTTCTCATTGATGTTTCTCTCTCCATTCCTTTCTTTCTCTCTAAAAGCAATGAAAAATCATTCTCAGCTGAGGATTTTAAAAAAAGAAATACTGCTCTAGAATGTTTCACTCTTATGTTACCTTTCTCAAGTATGAGTCAGATCAAGACAATTCAGGGATCACCTGCCTCAATGGGTGAGGCTGACAACTCTGTCCGGCACCAGCCAATAACCTGAGGTCTCTGATGAGATAGTTGACCACATAGGACCTGAAAGTCCTGAAAGCATTCTTTACTTTTAACATGCTGATGTAAGCAGTTTGTTTCCAAGAAGTTTACTCCTTTTGGCTTACAAGTGAATAGTTTGTGTCTGTGTGAAACAGGGACCTTTTAGTATTGCAGCTGTGTGAGCGTCCTAACAGTGCTTCCGTTTCAAGAATGGAGATTTTTGGAAAACCAAAATCCAGACTGCTTGTCAGTTTGTGTATGTATTTCACCGATAGACCTTCCTTCAAGACTTTGCTGACACTGAACACTGAGAAATTGTCAGTGAAAAATTGGGCAATGAATACATCTTGCCTTGTCAGGACATTTTGAAGAAATTACTTTACTGGTTATTAACAGGGGTACTAAGGACCCACATAATATATTTCACTTTTCTCTGTCATTTTAAATTAAAATAAAAAAAATTTCATCTAGACCATGGATAGTGTTATTGTCTGAGAATTGACTTGGAGTCCTTTGTTAAGTCTCAGTCTCCAGGACCACGTGTTTTTGGTGCCCTTTCTTGTCTTCATGTGACAGATGTGTGTTTTATGGACCCTTCTACCTCCGTGCATGCACGTTTCTTCATAACAGGCATCTGCCGACAGCCGGGGCTGAGGAGCTTGGTGTCGTCTGGGCAGGATTTATGTCCTGTGGGCGCAACCAGATGCTGCGGAACCAGGGGCGACCGGGCTCTCCTGGTTTTCTTTGTGGCACAAACTCACGATCACTGGGTGTTTTTCAGAGGGGCACATGCTGGGGTGGAGCTATTTTGCTTTGGTGACATTTAGGCGGATGGTATATTTTCTTATACAAATGAGTACAATGATTTTATTATTCCTTATATTTCATGTGTTATTTTAGCTTAAATTATAGCCTGGATTTTATGAGTTTCAGAATGTCTGTGCTTGTCCAGAGTCCTTTTTTTCTCCCTGCAGGCAGGTTGGCTAAATACTTTATGGCTAGAAAAGAATGTTGGGTTAATTTATTTAATTACTCATATTCCTCCTTGGAGGAGAAGAAAATTAGGGGTGATTTTCTTAACCATAATCAAGAAAAATCTCTAGCATGTCTTATTTGTGAGAGCCAGCCCTTGTATTCCATGTGTCACTAAAATACATCGCAGCCACCTGGGACCTACTTTCAAGATAAGGGAAATAAAGACATGGACGACTAAGTTAAGAAGACACTCACCTCTCACAATACCCACCTTGAATTCACTTTTAACACATGCTTTTTCTTCTTGTCAAGGTGCCAGAGGATGTGCTTTTAAAAAATGAGAGTGTGAATTTAATTAATTTTGTTTCAGAAGTTACTAGAACCTTTGAAATAACTAAAGATGCTTTTGTATTTTGCAAAGCTTAGATATTTAGAAGAATCAGGCTGATCCTTAGTTTATGTAATTTCTTTGTGGTATTTCTGCCAAGGTCTCAAGGCTCTTTTGAGGTTGCTGAGTTTATAAGTACTCAGCAAAAATTTGTATGAACACTGTGAGTCCGTAGTCTCTGCTTTGCGTGGTACTTGTTTTGCAGTTTTCTTCGTACCTAACCTTCTACCTCTTTTCCGAACCCACAGAGGAGCGTTTGTGCATGTCACTGAGTCAGAGTCCGGCTGACTTCCTCAGAGGGACCCTGACTGTGCCAGCCGACTCTCCAGTTCTCTGTGGTCTTTGTCTTCCTCCGTGTTGCCTGATGTAAATCAATCCTCAGGGCGCCCTGCATGCAGGGAGCTCCAGCCTCCTGAGTAAAAACCCGTGTCTGCAGCAAGGAAGCTGTGTTCAGAGGCTTAAAAATGTGTGTTTTCATTTTAAAATCAGGTTCTTTATATTGTCCACTTTGTGTATGAGTTTAACACTGTCAGAAGCATGTAGATCCAAAGCCTGAGGACAGCGAAAAGGCAGGTAGTAGACAGACTCAAATCAGACCTGCATCCCTGGGTCTGTGCGGTTGCTGCCACAGGGCCCACCCATCTGTCCTTACCGATTGTCAAGTGGGGGGAAGGCAGAGGATGTTGTGAACTAATACTGTTTGAATGGTAATTTTCTTTTTATTTAATTTTTTAAAAGATTTTATTTATATTTAGAGAGAAGGGAGGGAGAAAGGGAGAGAAACATCCATGTGAGAGAGAAACATCGATCAGTTGCTTCTGACACGCACCGCGACCAGGGACCAAGCCCACAACCCAGGCTTGTGCCCTGACCAGGAATCGAACCTGCAACCTTTGGCATTGCAGGCTGAAGCCGAACCCACTGAGCCACACCAGTCAGGTCTGGTTGCTAATCTTTTTAAAAATGCTTTATTTGAAGCTCTTTAACATTTTAGTGACTTAGTGCCATAGTGAAGGAGCTTTGAGGAAGACTGAATCCCTTTGTCTTACATTTGTTTTATGGGGGCTTTGTTACAAAGGAATATTTATTGTCCTACTTTCTGACCCCCTAACTTTCTACATCAGTCTCCAAAAAATTAAACATAAAAATAAAAATAAAATGCCCTGGCTGGCGTAGCTCAGTGGATTGAGCACAGGCTGTGAACCAAAGTGTCGCAGGTTCGATTCCCAGTGCAGGCCATGACCCCCAGCAACCACACATGGATGTTTCTCTCTCTCTTTCTCCCTCCCTTCCCTCTCTGAAAATAAATTTAAAAAATCTAAAAATAAAAAAAAGAAAGAAAGCCGCTCTCACCATTTGTAATTAGTCATATTGTATTGTGAATTCAGAGCTTTGCCCAGGGCAGGCACAGTTCCTAGAAGGGAGATAAAATCTTCCCATTTGATCAGAAGACAACGAAAATGTCTCCCAAGATGCATATTGCCTTGGAGTCAGCCAAAGACTTGCCTGTATGTCCTTCCTTCTGACTTCACATGCACAGACGGCATTGGGAGGCAGCTGGTAACTGGGGTCTGTGCCCTGGAGCCCCTGCCACCCCCAGGAGGCTGGCTCACTGACCCAACTCCACGCCTGGAGCAGCCGCAGAGCCCTGGGCTTGCCCTGTCCCAGGGGAGTGTACTTTCGGGAAATGGGCCGAGTGAACAGACAGCATCTGGTAGGAAGATGAGAATGGACCTCCAGGGTCTTTTTAAAAGGCCGTGAATTCAGCTCTTGTCTCTGTGCTCACATGGCTGGAACAGCCTGGCAGCAGGGCTGGATAGTGAACAGAGAGGGGCTGACCTGACTCTTGGAGTCTGGTTCCCGCTGCCTTTTCCTTAGCCTTGTCATCCCACTGCCTGCTCTGCCCTTTGGTTTCCGTGCTGTTTCTAACCTTTAAAAGTTAAAGATTTGGTCTTTCTGTCACCCCATTTGCCTTCCGGCTGTTTTTGACTTCTTTCTACTCTTGAGGCTCTCTGTCCCTATTGTACTTGGGGCTGTGACTGGCCTTTGGAATATCTGTCCAGTTAGCTTGTCAAGGGAGAAGGGGCTGCTTGTAGGGGGCTGTAAATCACATGGGCTGACCCTTTCTTTCTCACACACCGGCGTTCTTTCCACTTGTGTGCAGGCATGGGTCAAATATGTTTTTAGAGGGAAAAATGCTACACATGACAGGATTCTAGTCTCTCTCTCCATTGCCTGAAGGCATCGATGGTTTTGTTTGTTTCTCAGCAATTCAGTCTTTTAAATTATAGTGGAAGAGCAAAGTGTGTTTCTTTTAAAAAAATTTTTACAGCAAAGTATATTTCGATGAACTGCAACAAGGAATAGTACAGGTGGAATAACAACCAGTCATTAAATTTTGTGATTATTTCACTAAAAACTCACTTGTTTATGCTTGAGAGCAGCAGAAGCACCCTATAGAAAAAGATATTCACATGAACTCGTGGAGTTCTTATTAGATTGATATAGAAGTAAACTTCGATATAAAAGTGCATATACATTTGAATATAAATGTGTGTGTGTGTTAGCTCCCTGGGGCTGCTGTAACAAAGAACCACACACTTGGCGGATTAAAACAACAGAAGTAATGTTATTCCCTCTAGTCCTGGCGGCCACCTGTCCTCATGGGTGTTGGAGGCTAAAGTCACGATGCCTGTGGGGCAGTGCTGCCTCTGGAGCTCTAGGAGAGAACCAGTCACTAGAGCTTCGGTCCTTGCATCCCTCAGCTCTGGGCCCCTTTCTCCGTCCAACAGCAGTTGTGTCTCTTCTCTCACTCAGCTTCCCTCTGACTTTCTTTCTGTCTCAACTTTTGTCCCACCCAGGTAAATCAGGGTAATCTCATATCAAGAAACTTAATCACATCCTCAACGTCTGCCACGTAAAACAGCATTCACAGGTTTTAGTGATTAGGATGTGGACACCTGGGGAGGCCCTCATTCCGCTTATAGCAAGTGCACATGTGCGAGTGGGTGTGTCTTTTTAAATTCTCCAGCTCTGTCCCTTGAGTTGGTCTATGAGCAGTTACCTCCCCACCTCCCCCCTACAAATAAAAATGAGCATATGTGACCTCCCAATGTCTAGTTTTTGTATCTAAATCCTAAACAATATTATTTACTACAAGGGACCAAGACTTTATTTTATTTTATATTTTATTTTAAAGAAATGGCTGATGCCAGAAAGAAGAAGCCTGAACATTTTCCTGTACCAGGAAGTAAAGAAGTGCTCAGAGAATAATGGGGACATGTCACAAAGACACAAAAGCCAGCTAGAAAGAGCTTGCACTGGCCAACTAGTTAAAGACACAGAGAAACAGTTGGAGCTGACACTGGGGAAGTGGGGCAACTCAAAGTGACTGTGCTCAGCAAGGGGACAGATTGCAGTCATGTGCCTCTGAAGAGGATGCAAAGAGAACACTGTCACTTCTGTGATATTCCTGTCAAAGATTCATAGTCTGAATTTACTCATGAGGAAAGGTAATGGCAAATCCCAGCTGAAGAACATTCTACTAACTGCCCTGCAGTTTTTAGAACACATCATAGTCATGGAAGTTAAGGGTTATATTGTAATAGTGGGGTCTAAATAGCCAGTTGGAAGTTCTGAGCTTCACTGTAGGAGGATCTGATTAGGCTGTTTATTTGTGTGCCCTTGATTTAATTATGTAGGTCATCTTGGGCTGGTTGCATTCTGCAGAGAAAGTTCTTCAGATCTCTTGCTGGCAAGGTATCATCTAGGGTGCATTCCATAGGTCAGGTGAGGGAAGTCTAAGCATCTCAACCTCCAACCAGCAGGTCCCCGTGTCCACTGAGGCATCCTGTGTCAATTGGGCCTGGTGTCCCCCAGGCCACAGATGTTCTTTGGAAAGTCTCCCCAGTGAATACATCTTTATTCTTGTGCCTGGGTGGGGGAAGTGCAGTTAGCTAATGAAGTAGAGGCAGGGATCTAGGGATCTAACTGCTTGATAAGACCCCTTCCTTTTTACCAATGCTACTCTTTTTAGTCCCTCCTCTCCCCCTTTGCTGGCCTTGGAGTATTCTGTGGTGTGACTTGAATCAGTTCTGTTCCCTTTTTTTTTTTAAGATTTTATTTATTTATTTTTAGAGAGGGAAGGAAGTGGGGGAGAGAGAGAGAGAGGGAGAGAGAGAGAAACATCAGTGTGCGGCTGCTGGGGGTCGTGGTCTGCAACCCAGGTATGTACCCTGACTGGGAATCGAACCTGCGACACTTTGGTTCGCAGCCCGAGCTCAATCCACTGAGCTATGCCAGCCAGGAGTTCTGTTCCCTTTTCACAGGACTTGAATTACCTGTGACCTTAACCAACTCCCTGTTTGCGCCTAACTCTTTCAGCCTTCCCCAACATATTACTTTGCTGGACTGCTACAGTAAACTGCCACTGGACGGGGTAACTCAGCCAGCACAAAAATAACTTTCTCACAGGTCTGGAGTCCAAGATCAAGGTGTCAGTAGAGCTTGTTTCTTCCAAAGCCTCTCCTTGGCTTGCAGATGGTCACCTTCTTCCTGTTTCTTCACCTGATCTTCTTCTGTGTGTCTGTGTCCTAATCACCTCCTCTTATTTATAAGGACACCAGTCGTACTGCATTAGGGTCCATCCTTATGAACCAATAGCCCTGGTCTCCAGATAGCGAGTCACATTGAAGGTGCTGGGGGGGTTAGGACTTCAACATACAAATTTTGGGGACACATTTCAGCCCGTAACACCATGGCCTTTTGTAGCCTTAGCACTGAGCTGCTAGTCCCTGCCCGCACTGAAGGCGGCCTGTGCGGGGCCCTGTTTCCAGGGCCCGGAGTGGGATGGGGTCGAACAGGATGTGGAGTGTGAATGACGGAATCCAGCGTTGGTTTTGAGTGAGTTGTGAAACACTTTTATAGTCTTTCCTTTAGTTTTTAATCTTCTCTGTCCTAAAGCCCCTACTCATCTCTGAGTGGGAGGCGCTCACATCCTCTGAATGCCGTACTGAGATTGAAACGAACAGGAAGTGAAGGAGCACGCTGCCGTCTGCACTCTCCGCTCTCAGCCCCGTCTCCCCAACCTCTTCCTCTGGCCCTGCTATTCCCCTCCCAAATCTACTGTATTTCTCTTAATGTTTGCTTGCAGCTTTCTCCTTTCTCTTTATTTTTTGTAGCTAAAAAGAATTATTTTACATCAATAGCATTTTTTGTTTCTCTAAAAATGGGTAATTACAACCAGTAACATGTTGAGAGTTGGATAATGCAAGCACAAATTCATGTAAAATGTAAGGGCAAGATTTTATATGTCCTGTCCATTTTTTTAATCCTCACTCAAGGATATATTTAGTAATTTTGGAGAAAGAGGAAGAGAGAGAGAGAGAAACATCGATGTAAAACAGAAACATTGATCAGTTTCCTCCTGTATATGCCCTGATTGGGGATTGAAACCACAACCTAATTATGTGCCCTGACTGGGAACTGAACCTGCAACCTTGGTGTACAGGATGATGGTCCAACCAACTGAGCTATCTGGCTGGGGCTCTCCTGTTCATGTAATGGTTGACATGCTCTTTAAGGGCAGGCATCTTTTGGTGATCATGTCACTGTAATTTTACCACAAGGAAAAGATTGATGTTATTCCTCCTTAATGAAATATCTGTGCAGATGGCTCAGAAGTGTGAAGAGTCTTTGTGCTTCTGAGTTAGAAGGGACCTTATGATAAATTTCAATAGCACTGCTTATCAATAGGAAAGCTAACGTCCAAAGGCTAAACATTAGTATGTGATTGAGTGGAAGTCCCAGCTGAGATTTAAATCTGGATCATCTGCCAGTACATTTGCTAATGTTACTTCATATCCCATATTTATTAATGATATTTATGTTTCTAAAGTGACTGTGATAAAAACCAAAGAACATATTTTGTTCAATTAGTAATATAGAAGGAAAAAGTAGTGCTGAATTATATGGGTCTTCTATTAAGCTGCTTCAAATAGGATTTTGCAAAGACCTGCAAAAATCACAAGAGATGGGTGGAGATTTAAAACCCTTGGCATGGGGAGAGGGTACATCAGTGGGGCTCGCAGCTTTAAGAATAATTCAATTAAGCAGAATGCATTTTCTTTCACTAGGCAAATTGGAGGATGTTAATGCTTTGAGTGGTCCTAAATCACAATTAGGGTCCCCCACAATTGTCATAGTATGGAATACTTATTAGAGCGGAGCTCTTTAGTATATTTTACTCCTGGTTAGAGCATCCCCTAAAAGTTTCTCTTTTCTGAGAGTGTGAATATGCTTTGGACGCTGCTTCACCTTCAAGCCTCAACACAAGGATGCTCTGTGGACCATCCACAGCGCATCACCTGGGAACTTTGTAGGAATGCAGAGTGTCTGGCCCCACCCTGACTTGCTCAGTCTATAGTTTAATAAGATTCCCAGGTGACTCATATACACAGTAAAGTATGGAAAACATTGGTCTAGAGCAGTGGTCACAGATTTTGGTCTCTGAACCAGCAGCATCAGCATCACCTGCAAAATTGCTAGAAGATGCAAATTCTCAGGCCAAACTGCCCATACCCACGAATCAGAAACTCTGGGCCAGCCCCCTGCGTGTGTTGTAACAGGCCCTGTAGGTGATGCCCTCTTATGCCAAGACTTTGAGAACCACTCCAGAGCAGTGGGTTTCCAACAGTTTTGATCATTACTCATGGGGAGAAATACATTTTATGTCATGACCTAATGTACACACAAACACACAAACTTAGTTTTAGAAAACAGTGCTTATCTTGCTATGTGCTATTTATTCCGGTCTTTTCAGTTTTATTGTTATGTGTGCGTGTGTATAAACTTTGTGTAAAAATCGGGTCATGACCCGCACAGCTGATCACCCAAGAGACTAACAGGCCCTGACCTGCAGCATGAGGCCCAATGCTCCTGAATAGTCTCTTAATCTTCTGTTGTGCGTCGCCCCTTCCGGTAGCCTGGTAACGCTCCAGGCCTCTCATCAGAATAATGCTTTTTAAGTGCATACAATAATGTACACGGAGCTACAAGAGAAACAAACTATGTTGGCTACCAGCATATATCACAAATTTGTGATGTGGTAATATATTATGTTTTTTTATCCAATAATAAGGTTTATTGGTGGGTCTGGTAACTACTGTCATTTCAAAGTAGGTATGAGTGCAAATGATAGTTCAAAATACCCGCAGTCACTGTTATGTGATGTGAAGGTGGTTATGATTTCTGCTGGTGACGACGTTAGAGTTACTCATGATGAAACGGTGGTTTGTTGCATACATTTATATTTGAAAAAAATACTGAGTTTTAGCTTAAGGTGAGTGAAAGTAAAGATGAATTGTTTTTCCCTGTCTAACTTAAGAATTCCAGAGTTCTACTGACAGATCCCCATGGAACTGAGGTTAAAAACCTTGGCTCAAGGGAAACCTTCCTTCAGAGAATCCTTCTCAGGCCTTAGGTTGAGACTATACACCAGAAAATTATCTTCCTGAAACTTCTTAAACTGGTGCTTTGTTAATTGCACCTTTTCCCGCCCCCAGCACCATAGTAATGGATTTTTCTTTGGATTTTTTTTCTCTTTTACTGAGCCATTGGGAAACCACCTGGAAGTCCAAATTCATGCTATTCCTAATTTTCCTTCTCTCTCCCCCTTCTTAATCCATGTTCCCAGCTGCTCAGCCAGGTTCCTGGGAGTCATTCTCTGGGTCGTGGGTTCTGGATTCAAGATATGAATCCGGGACCCACAATTTACCGGCTGTGTAACCTTGGATACTTTGTTTACTCACTCTGTGTCTCCTGTTCTCCACCGGCGAGACTGGGACGTTAGCAGTGCCTACCCAAGAGGGATCTCTAAATGAGAGAGCCGGTGCATCTCATGGGAACAGTGCCTGGCCTGGAGCAGGTAGTTAGTAGTTACTATTTCTTATATTGTCCTTCATTTCTTCCTTCCCTTCATTCCTTAAATCCCCTTTATCAGAACATTAATGTAGATCCTCCCTACAAAATGTATTTCAGATTCATCCACTTCTGTTTCCATGGCCATTATCCTGCTCTGAGCTTCCGTACTCTCTCATGTGGACTCCTAACTGATGTCCCTGCTTCCTCTTGATTCTCTCCAGTCCTCTCCCCCATAACAATCTTGTAATCTTTTAAAGTACAAATGATCTTTTAAAAATGTTAAGGAACCACTGTCTGTTTAAAACCCTTTTAGTCTTCACATCAGACTTTTCCTTGACTTGTAGACCCTTGTGTGTTTGGCCCCTGCCTCCCCTCCAGGGTCACATCCTGCTGTGCTGTGCTCTGGTCAGCCTCACACGTGCCTGTTTGCCCGCTGTTCTGTGGCCTCATCAGCCGCCTCTCAGTTACTAGAGGAGCCTAGTTCTTTCATACTTTGAGGCCTTTGCATATGACCCCCTCTTCTGCTTAGATGGATGTTTCTGTCCTTCCCCAGCCTCTCATCCTTCTCGGCTCTGCAGGTAAAAGTTCCTCAGAGAGCCTTCCCGACCCTACTTAAATTAGGGCACCGAGTACCTCTTTTACCAGCCTGAAGCTCCCTAAACACATCAAAAAATTAACATGCTTCTCTATGGGGAGAAGGATAATTAAGGACCTGTGATTGTCAAGCATGTAACTCCAGGAGGAATGTGCTCCTTTTCCAGAAAGAGAAATTTTACACATTAGGGATATGAAGTGATTGTAGAGCTATTTCAAGAAATTGCTGATCTCAAAATTGTACAAGGTAGGTCTGAAATCCGTGTACAAGAGCAAAGAGAGGCCTGCCCACAGAGTCTGTCTGCGGTAGGGTGACGGAGTTCATCATAACCTTCTCGGTTCAGGAGTTTGTCATAACATAATCACGGGCCTCCTAACTGCTGCCAGTCATTTCTGTTCCAAAGGGTAGAAAAGGTGTCGGAAAGTTCCCTCTTTGAGGTGGCTGTCTGGTTGCTGATGAAACTCCTCACATTCCTCTCTCCTAAAGTGAATGGTCATTTGCTGCTCAGACACGGGAAAGATGTCTCATTAAATTAGAGGGTGGGGACCAGTGTGGGTAATGTCTGGGTCCGAATGACTCCTTGATGGGACGAGGTCAGCTTTGTGTTTTGGGATTTCTCCTTCATTACTTACTTTTAATTAATCCTAGCGGAGAAGAGAGGCGCTCCTGATTTTTGTCAGTTGCCTAAAGCAACGAAGAGGAAGGTGGTAGGAATTCAGAATCACAATGTGAACTATTTTCACAGTTGCCTTTGTGGTTTTTCTTTCAAATAAGGGACTTCTAAGAATTCCAGAGAGCACTGGGACAGGTGCTCAAATTTAGGACAATTAGAGTAAATGGGATGCCTGGCTCTTCTGTGCCTTGTTTCGCTGAATGGGGTTCCTGGCTGAATAAAAATGCGATCACTTTCTCGGAAAGATTCTTTGGTTGGCACACTTTAGCAGACCCCTACACATGGCAGAAATATTCCTTCTGTGGGCTGTGGGTAATGGTAATTATTTGGAAAATGATGTGTCTAAAATTAAATATAATTTTCTCATTGTAAAAAGGTTATTATGTAAACCTAATTTTAAAAATTTCTACCATAATTCTGCTTACCAATCCATCCAAACTCTTCATATTTTCCTTATCCCCCTACACACATGTTCATGTGTTTATCTGTTCAAAGACAGGGTCCAACAGAAGTAACGCCTACTTGAGTGTGATTGTAGGGTAGTAATATGGGTGTAATGATTTATAGTTTTAATTTGAACATTTCGCCTAAAATGTCATATGGTGTGCTTGAGTGTGATATTGTGATGTTACAGACTTGCATGCTTAGGATTTTGTAGTGAAAGATTGTGTAGTAAAAAGGGACCGGACCCTGTGTAGTTGTGATCTCGCAGTCATCATCTTGTCTCTGACTTCTGTCAGGATACGTTTCTCTCGTTTCTTTTTTTTTGTGGTTGTATAGCACTCTATCAAGTCATAATTTCTTAGCCAACAACTTCTTGGTTGGTTTGCTGTGTGATGTGTTTTTAACCATACCTTTGTTTTGTTCTGATTTTGCAGGCAGAGACATTTGTTTGGGGTAACAATGCATCAGCACATTCCCAGAGTGTTGCCAAGGCCAAATATGAATTTTTATTTGGCAGATCTGAAGAGAAAACTCCAGATACTAGTAAGTGTGCCTCTACCCTCCCCCTTCAGGTCACAGATATGAAGCACTACTGCAATTTCAATTCGAGAACTGAGAATTCTTCAAACTACGAAACTACTTGAAATCACCTACAAGAGTCACATCCTATATTTCTGAATTCTACATCTTAGGAAGACTGTTTTTATGTGTAATTAAAGCAGACCTCTTTCACAGAAGTAGAAAGGCAGTAATGCAGGTGGAATGCGGGAGGAAAAGATGATAAAGGGAATATTAGCATGTATGGAGAATTGGGAAATTCCCCCACACATTGTGTGTGGTCAGGAGGAGCCTGGGCTCTGGATCAGGTGCTTCCTAAGTTTGAAATCCCTGACTTTGAAATCTGGCCCTTTACCTTGTCAAGTGTATGACCTCGAGTAAGTTATCTAATCTATTTGTGGCTTAGTTTCCTATCTAGAAAATGAGATTGTAATGATACCTATTTCAGAATTCTTTTGAGGATTAAGTAAATTGACAAATGTAAGGATCTCAGAAGCATGCTCTGCATGCACTAACTGCTGTGAAAGTGTTTGCTGCTGTTATCATGATCATGATCATCATCATCATCATCATCGTTGTGGTTGTGTCCCTGACCTTTGAATTGACGTTTGGAAGAACAGACCTGACTTTCTTCACTATCTGAGACTTGATTTCTGTTTTGGGTAGAAAAGGATTCTGACCTAATGTAGTTGTTGTTCAGTTGAAAAAGTCAAATAATAACTCTACATTTCTGACATGTTAGGTGGGATTATTTAGTGGACCCCATGATATTTGGGTATATTAAGAATGCAGTGAGTATGCAGCCATTTAATAATTCCTTTTACCTTAATGATGAATATTTACTAGCTATTTCAATAGTTGGGGACTGTTGGTAAAGCTTAAAGCAACTAAGTTACTTTTAAAACATCTTTTTGCCTTTATAACAGGTCCTAGTTTGCTGTTTACCATGTGGCATACATACCTAACTCTTCTGGACTCTAGGTTTGGGGCACTTAGTCATCTGTTCACTATTATCAGAGAGGGAATACTGATTCTAGTCACTCCAGTGCTGTTGAAACTCCTTGACATAGCCTTAACTTTGCATACCACATTGTGATTTTGTGCTGATCAAGCATTTTTGGCCTTGATAACACAGGATTTTTACTTTGCTTTGTAAATCAAATGTCTGCATACTCATCTGACTTATTGATGTGTGAGTTTGGTTCATCTTTCCTCATAGGCTTTGAGTTGTTTTCCCTGTGTACCTGAGGCAAATCAAAATGATATTTGAAGCCTGTTCCTTATTTGCCTTGGTAAGAAATGGGTGTTATTATTTGTTGAGTGTGAGGTTATTCTGCAGGTGTGAATGTATGCATGCATTTGTTGAACAAATACATTTAATGGGCACTTACTGTGTGCTGGGCAGTGTGAGGGCGCAAAGAAGTAGAAGATGCAGTTCTTGACGTTCAGCGGCTTATTCCTCAGTCAGAGAGAAATGTGTCGGTAAGTGACTGAAGGAAGGGAATGGTCACTTTCAGCTGTGCTGTGGTGACTTCGTGGAGGAGGGGAAGTCAAACTTGTTTGTAAGAACTAGGATTCTGATTAATAGAGTTTTGGGACAGGGCAGGTTGTTAGCAAAGGTGTGGTAGCAGAAAATATCAGTTGTTTGATGAACAGGGAGGGAACCAGCCTGGTTGGTTTGTAAAGCCTATCAGCGAGAGAAAGGTTTAGAAAGATAACCATTACCAAAGGGGCAGAATCCTGCAGGGCCCTCTAAGGCAGGGGAAAGAATTTGCACTTTATCCAGGCATGCAAAAAGGAAGTGCCAGGTTCTGTTTTAGAGAGATGAATCAAGGTGGATTGATCAGGAAATCGGAATGGGCAACAGATGCTGTTCCTTACCATAGGAAGGTTAAAGGCAACTTTGTATTGACTTTTTGAAAAGTCCTCTTTTCCTATCTTCACAAAGAAATGATGGCATATTTTTATCATTTCAAAAATACCCTTGAAGTTTATTTTTATAGACCATTCATCTGTCATCAAAATACTGCCCAACTCAGAGGACCATAGGCAGAGGTAGTAGAGAGTAGGATCATGTTTCTGCTTGAATTTGATTGACAGACATGCCTGTTCCCATGCACAGCTTTTTAAAAGTGGGTTAAAGAAGTGACTTTAACAGTCTTAGTGTTCCAGAAACAGCCTGCTGGAGACATGGAAATGCTGGCAGTGACTTCTGAATGCATCTCCAGTGATAGGCAGGTGCACCGCCTGAGACCAGTGAGGTCAGTGGGGTCATGAGCCCCAGTTAGGCCCAAGGAAAGTGTCGCTGCTATAGGAAGAGAGGCTTAGACTTGGCCACTGAGTGGGGTTGCAGGCGGGAGGTTTGCAAGCTGTTTTTTTTTTGCAAGCTGTTGCTTATTTCAGAGATCTGAATCAGAGACCAGTGTTTAGGGTATTGGATGGAGTATGGAAGGACATGTGAACAGTGGGAAGAATCCCGAGGCTGGGATCTAAAATATGGATTCTCATTATCTGTTCGTCAACATAGTGAAAGGAAAGAGGGGGCCTTGCTTCTCTGTTTCTCTGCTCTCTGCTCCTCTCTGGGAGCTGTCGCAGCTTTCAGGAGCTGTTCAAGGGCCAGAGCAATAGTTGGTAATTGTCGAGAGGCTCTGGGCTGTGTGCGACATCAGAAGGTGGCGAGTCATTAGTGGTGAAACAGGAAAAGACACCAGAGTTTGGGCTGCCTGTCACTACCAGGCCCAGTAAGCAGAGACAGGGATTGAATCTTTATGGGCACTTTATTCAGATGGCCCGTGACCTGCAAAGATGGCGGGATCAGACCCTAACAGACCATCTTAAATTCCACTTTAAAATGGCCCTTTTTATATGGAGAACAAAGTGTAGGTAAGTGGTTTGGAATTCAGGGAAAAGTTAATTGGATTAAAAAAAACAACTTCAGCATTCTCCCCCTGGATGGTGGTCTTAAGCTGTGCCCCAGGCAGTGGTCATCTCACCGTGGAGGACAAGGGCTCGGACACCATCTTGAACTGCTTGCAGTCCTCCTGAGGCACAAAGGTGGAACTGCTTATGGTCTCCTGGAGTCAGGGTGGGTCATACCTTCAGTTCTTGGAACAAAAGTTTTTACATGCATTGATCACTAAGCTTATTAGCTATTACTTAAACTAAACTTTTCCAACTCTTAAGTCTCCTATCAGTGGTAGGTTCACCTCTTCTACTCCAATATTATGGGAGCTGCAAAGCAAAAAAAAAGGGCCCGTGGGAGCCTCACCTGGGGCTAACCACCAGGCCTGTATCTGTGAGCAGAGGGTGGTGGTGCCTCCTGGACTTGCCAGTCCCACGCATGCCCCTCCTCTCGAGACTGCTGCACTTCTGCTGCCAGCAGGGCTTTCCTGAGCTGTGCAGGTGGAGTCCATTGAATGGGGTGAGTGTGGGGGTGTGGGGGTGACTTCATTGTGGGAAAGGGCATTCTTTGAAGTGTTCCTAAGGCAGTATCAGATGGCCAGGGTCACTGGTCTCTCTCTTTGGTCAAAGACCAGGAGGAAGAAATACGTGAGAGAGCCTCTGAAGAAGACTAAGACTTCCCCAGTTGCAGGGAGGACAAGTGACTGACGGAGGTGTGTGAGGAAGTGGCGAGGCTGGGGGCAGGGGTGGGAGGGTGGGGGATGCTAAGAGGAGGAATCAACTGACTTCTTAGATTAACTCTTAGAAGTTTACAAAGTCCCACTCCTGTGTTTTCTATTGTTTTTTTAAAACTTTTTATTGATTTTTTTTCTTGACAGAGGGAGAGATCGATTTGTTGTTCCCCTTATTCATGGTTTCGTTGGTTGATTCTTATATGTACCCTGACTAGGAATTGAACCTGCAACCTTGCATATCAGTACAGTGCTCTAACTGACTGAGCTAATCAGCCAGAGTTGTCTTAACTTTTCTTTTACAGGGCTTACAGCATTTATGTTCTGTTCTGTAACTATAACAAAATCTTGTGTTTAGTCTCTACAGGTTCACTCAAACCATTTAGAATGTAGCATCAGCATGTATAGGATCCAAGTAGTGTAGTTGGACCTTGAGTGAAGAAATAGATCTTGTGTCCCTAACCTCTTCTGCTCTAGCAACAGTATAGCCAACCTGAGCAGAGAGGAGAAAGAGCAAGGGGAGGAGGTAGCAGATTGTTACAGTTTGTTGTTTCATTTTTAGGTCTTCACTTTATCACTAAGTATAACTGCATTATTTGTAACTGGCCATTCATTTTCATTCTGAGGACATTCTTCTTAGAACCTTCTGACAACTTGTTCTAGATTGTGCCATACGTTTTCTAGGCCTCTGTGCCACTGTTCTCCTTCCTCTTTGACAGAGTTCTTTATTGCATTCCTAATTAGATGTAACGCTCCTTGGATTCCATGCTGCATTCTTAGAATTTTTTTTTCCTGCAGTATATCACTTAGTAATATTTTCAGAGAGGTTCTGGGACGGGTAACATTCTTACAACATTGTATGTCTGAAAGTGACTATTTTGTTTTTATGCTTCGTTGCTTGTTTCTTTGGAATTGAAGTCCAGGTTCAGCTCATTTCCCTTCAGAACTCAGGAGCGTTGTTTTGCTCTCGGGGGGCACCCATTGGCCCTGGACTGCTGCTTGCTCCTTTGCGTCTGCTCTGCTCCTCCCTGGACACTCTGAAGGGTTCTCTTTACCCAGCCCTCTGATGTGTCAGGAGGTGTGACATCTGGAAATGTTCGTTCTATTTTTTTAAAATTATTCCCCCTCTATTTTTAATGGTTTTTACTTCTGAAATTCCTATAGATTGATGTTGGTTCTCCCAGATTATATTAAGTTTATATGTCTCTCAATTTTTTTCTCCTGTTTTAAAATATCACTTTCTGCCCTGGCTGGTGTGGCTCAGTGGATTGAGTTCTGTCCTGAGAACCAAAGGGTCACTGGTTTGATTCTCAGTCAGGGCACATGCCTGGGCTGCAGGTCAGGTCTTCAGTAGAGGGTGTGCAAGAGGCAACTACACATTCATGTTACTCTCCCTCTCTTCCTCCCTTCCCCTCTCTCTAAAAATAAGATTTTATGTATTTATTTTTAGAGAGGGAAGGGAGGGAGAAAGAGAGAGAGAGAGAGAAACATCAATGTGCGGTTGCTGGGGGTCATGGCCCGCAACCCAGGCATGTGCCCTGACTGGGAATCAAACCTGAGACACTTTGGTTTGCAGCCCACGCTCAATCCACTGAGCTACACCAGCCGGGGCAAATCTTTAAAAAATAAAATAAAATATCCCCTTTTATTCTTTCTAGGAACATTTTTATTTTGATAATCATATTTATAATTTCAAGAGCTCATTCTCATTCTGTGATCACTTAGTTTTCATCACACTCTGTTCTTTTATGGATTCATTACAGTCTTGAATATCTCTAAAGAATTAGTTAGAATTTATTTTCTAAGTCCACCTTCTAGTTCTGCAATTCTGCTTCATCCAATGTCAGTTCTATTTCATTAAGTCTTGGAAATTCTCTTGAGAGCCACTGCTTTTCCTCGAATGTCTGTTGGAGTTTGTTTTTTCATTCCTACACGTGAATGAAAAACTGAGCTTCCAAATATAGAGAGCTGGGGTTTCTCTGTATGTGTGGACTTGGTGCCCCCACAGGCCTCTTCCCTGTATGTGGAGGACAGCTGAGCAGACTCCAAGCGAAGTTGTCCAGGGAAGTTGTGCAGGGGCAGGTGGGTGTGCTGCCTGCTGATTACACCCAGGCCATGGGTCTGGTGCCGGCAGCAAGCTTCTGGGTAAGAGAGGAAGAAGGGAGGGGGCCCATGTGGAAAGCTGTTCTCTGGATAATTCTTCAGTTAATTACAGCTGACATCTGTTCTTCTTCCCATTCCAGGTATGGGCACCTGCCAACTCTGGGCTTTTAGCTTCTCTGTGGCTCTGCTGTTAGGATGACTGGGGCTTTCTGGGTTAGTGTGGGTTGTGACTTCTGCTGCATTTTGTGGTTGTCATCCTATCCCTTTTAGTATGACAGACTCATTAAAATCTCTAGCCTTAATCATGTTGCTCTTTCTGTCAGCACTGTTATGAATTTATTTACTTTTGAAATTTGAAATAGGCCTTAGAAGAAGCAAACTTCTGTCCCACTGCCATAGTGACCCAGAAGCCCGAATAATTCTTTATCTTCTTCAATTTTATTGTAACTGACAAACAACACTGTATAAGTTTAAGGCATCCAGTGTACTGATTTGATATATGTATATGCTGTGAAATGATTACCATGTTAAGGTCAGTTATCATGACCATCACTTCACGGGGTTGCCTTTCTGCGTGTGTATCCGGTAAGCACATTTAGAAGATAACGCCCTTCTGAAGATACCACACAAAGTCCATTTCTGACCACAGTTGAGACCTACTCTCTGAACAGATTTCAGGTATACAGTACAATATTTTTAACTGGAGCCAGCATGCTGTACTTTGTATCTCCAGACTTTATTCATCTTGTAACTGAAGTTCACACCCTTTGGCCAGCATCTCCCTGCTTGCCCCTCTTCCCAGCCCCTGGTAATAACCACCAGTGTACTCTGTTTCTGCGAGTTTGTCATTTTTAGATTCCACGTATAAGTGAGATCATCTGGTATTTGTCTTTCTCTGTCTCACTTAACTTAGCATAATGCCCCTAAAGCACATCCATGCAGTTGCAAATGGCAGGTATTTCCTCTTGTGGCTGAACAATATTCCATTGTGTAAACACACACTCACCCTCCCCCCTCTGATCTTATGTATTCATTCATCTGTCAGTGAACACTTTGGTTCTTTTCATGTCTTGACCATTGTAAATAATACTGCAATGAACATGAAGAGGCAGATACCATTTCAATATACTGACTTTATTTCCTTTAGATACATACCCAGAAGTGATAGTGCTTTTTAGTAGCGTTTTGAGATAAATTTATATACTACACAATTAACCCATTTAAAGTGTAAACTTGGTGCTTTTTAGTATGTTCACAGAGTTGTGCATCCACTGCCACGTGAACTTGAGCGCATCTTCCTGATGCCAAGAAGACAAGACTGCACTCACTGGCGGTCACTGTCTGTCTCTTCCCTCCACTGGGCAACCGTTACTTATTTTTGCCCCCATGGAGTTGCTTATTCTGGATACTTCATATCAATGGAATCGTGTGGTATGTGGTCTCTTGTGACCAGCGTTCTCACTCCCCGCGTTGTTTCCATCCATGCTATTGCATGTATCACTACTTTGTTCCACAGTGAAAAGCTGTGGGGTGGTGCTCCTTTGTATGGTGGGTAGTCTCTGTCTTACTTATCTATGGATCATTTGGTGGACATTTGATTGCTTCCACTTTTTGGCCATTATGATCAATTATTGGATCATGTAGTGATTGTATTTTATACCTTTTGAGGAGCTTCTAAATTGTTTTCCACAGTGGCTGTACCATTTTACATTCTCACCAGTGGTCTGTGTGGATTCCTGTTTCTCTACATTCTCACCAACACTTACCATCATTTTTATTATGAACAGTTATAGCCATCCTAGTGGACCTGAAGCGGTGTCTCATTGTGGTTTCAATGTGCATTTCCTGAATGATAATGAGCATCTTTTCATGTGCCTATTGGCTTGTTCATATTTTCTTTGGAGATATGTCTGTTCAGATCCTTTGCCCAGTTTTTAATTGGTTTGTCTTTTTATGATTGGATTCTAAGAGTTCTTTATATATTCTATATATATATATATATCCCTTATAAGAGATATAATTTGCAAATATTTTCTCCCATTGTGTGGGTTTTCTTCACTTCCTTGATAGTATCATTTGCAGAACAAATATTTTTAATTTTGCTCAAGTCCAACTTACCTATTTCTTCTTTCATTGCTTGTCCCTTTGGTGACATCTTGATGAAATTATTGCTTAATCCAAGGTCAAGGTTTATTCCTATAGTTTTTCCAACTTTTATAGCTCTAACTCTTACACTTAGGTTTGGGATCTATTTTGAGATACTTTTTACTTACGGTGTGAAGAACCTGAATAATTCTTAGTGGTAGAATGTGTTGGGTAAACGTAGAGCATCTTATTGATTTGGGTGGACACCTCTCCATACACACAGAGTTCCTGGAGAGCAAGATGCAAAGGCAGTGGCATCGCTGCTTGGCCTCACTCACGCTCCCACGCTCATCTTGTGAAGGGTCAGAGGACGCAGGGAAGCGAGGAGTCGTTGCCTCAGGAAAAGTATGGCTGGGTGTAGAAAACGTCAACTGTGCAAAGCAACAAGGACAAATCCACTACTTCTAGGGCCTTCTGTTGAGTTATTTTCTTGTCTCCACCTCAGATACGAATTGGTTTATAATTTTATGCCTATTCTTTTAGTAAATCCTCTGTTTTTGGCACATATTTTTTTAGTTTGCCCCTCCCTTTCTACCTCCCAGCCTCCATTCCACCCATTAAGGAAAGGAAAAAATGATTATACAGTACAATGCACAAGTATATATTAGACTGGCTCACCATCCCTTGGCCTTTATTAAGTTGGCCAGATGGCCTCTATTATTTTAGCTATTCCGCAGAGTCAGCCTGGTCAGCAGTAGTTTTAGCGGTAAGTTTCGGCGTGGCAGAGTGGGCCAGGGAGGGACTGTACACGTTCCCTTTGGCTGTGATGAGTCGGTGTTCTCACCTCATCCCACCTCGGCCCACACCTTCGCACACCGAGCACCCTCATCGGGGCAGCCTGGGGTTCCACATACTGAGAGAGCTAAGGAGCACAAAAATCAGTCTGGAGGGCCTGCTGGAAAGCTTATTCCTATTGTCTATTCCGAACATACTTTAGTTTTCTCTAAGAGACTCATTATTTTTGAACCAGCGTTCACTGTAGTTTTTTTAAAGCAGCTATTGAAAAGCTGAGGAGCAGGATTTGACTTTTTTGAGAGTGGGATCAGATCAGCTTTGGTACCGCACTGGAACAGCGCCTCTCCATTAGAACAGAGAGCTTTTACCTCCAAAAACGCGCAGCACCAAATGTAATTGAGGTCAAAGTTTGTACATGCACTTATTAGTCATTAAGGATTAATTTTTAAAGATTTTCCTCTTCATATGTTTTATATGGGAGAGCTAGTCTTCTCTTGACTTACAGAACTCTTTGAGTGCTATTAGGGTGTTCTAGAATAAATTTGGGTTCTTGAGATGGGTCCCTGAATAAAATTTTTTGTTGTCAGGTACTTTAGACAGTAAGCTTTTAGCAGGGTCTCCCTTCATTGTTCCTTAAATCTAGCATCTAATCTTAAGTTTCATTTTGTGAGGTATCTTTTCCCTTTTATTTTGTAAAGCAAAGGTCACATCCTGGCATCTTTCATGTTTTATTTGGTCTAGCCAGTGTGTTGTGAAAACATTGAGCTAACTTCTAAAAATTGGGAGATTTTGTGTAAAATCCCAGATTTTGAACTTCTGTTGAAAAATCTGAGACTTCAGCACTGAGTGGGCACTGTCACTGGTGCATAACAGCAGCGGGAGCCTTGGGAGCTCAGGCGCACTGGTTTGCAGTCGGCTTGGCTCCCCTCCTGTGTTTTCTCCTGCTTTGCATTTATGTTCCTCCCAAAGCGTGCAGGCGCTTGGGCTTCTGGTCTCCACTTTAAGTCATGCTGGCACATGACTTTACACTTTCGGTCATGGTTCCCAGTCATCATTCTCATTATGTCATGTTTTGCGACCCTGAATAGCACCCACCAAGACTTTGGGAAACCTAGCAGTTTTTCTTCTTTCTCTTAAAAAGAGCATCCAAATTGTATAACGTTCAGGAGCCACAAAACTGGATCTAAGCTTGTCAGCCAGAGAGTTTATAGACCTTTGGAAAAGAGTAAGAGTCTTGGTTCCCCTCCTCTCCAGGTCTGTGCAATTAGAATCTGTGGTCTGGGGACCCAACAGGCAAGGGACCCAGCAGTCAGGGACCCATGCATCTCTCAGTTTTTCGGCAGCTCCAGATGGTGAATGTGGTGGACACGCAGACTTGAGAACTACTGTATTTAAAAGATAATTACGTGAGCTGTTTATAAACCATCTGAGTTCTAAAAGGACTCATTGTGGAATTCTTTAATACCTTTGAACTATCGTGTGACATTCAGAGCTGAAGTGCATGGGTACCACTGCCAACTGGAGTGAAACCGGGTACGTGAGAGGACATCTCTGAAACTGAAATGTAATGTCAATAGGAAAACGTGCTTTGATTGTAAAAGAATAGCGTGCATTAGTTTTTCAGGAATTTATGAAGAGGGTCTCATATCTGCGACAGTTGTACATTCATGTGGGATTTCACCAGCCATTTCTGTTATGCTCATATTCATGTAAATATTTGCTTTGGAAAGTTTTTGTACAGGTGGAATCAGGCAGAGCTTCTGGGGTCAATATGATGTGAGACAGCAGCACAGGGCAGAAGTAATACTGCAGCCCGATACAAGTGCCCGTGTCTTGATTGCTTCTGGAGGTTGAACAGTTGTTCTAAAGTAGGGTTTTTGGAAATTTGTGGGGATATTTTTAAATGTCACAATGATTGGGAGGGAGGGTGGCTACTGGCCTTACGTGGGCAAGGCCGGGGATGCTGGGAGTGCGAGGGTAGTGCTGTGCAGGAAGAGTTGTTGCATGCGCTGCTTGTCTTTGTCCACTGAGCACTCACGTAGGGGAAACACGTGCTTCTGGTGATCTGGACTTAGGGTATAGAAACAAATTTTTTGCCTGTTTTTTTTCACTAGTGAGTTTTTAAGGACTGTAACTGCCATGTGCATCCAGGGAAGATTTTATAGTCGTACCCCCTTATCCACAGTGGATACTTTCCATGACCCCCACAGGATGCCTGAAACTGCAGATACACTGAATCCTGTGTATACTCTGTTTTCTCCTATATGTACATATCTGTGGTAGTTTGTATAAATTAGGTACAGCCAGAGGTTAACAACAATTACCAATAATGAAGTAGAACATTATAATGATACATTGTAATGAAAGTTAATGGGAATGTTGTCTTTCTCAAAATATCTTATCGTACAGTGCTTACTCTTCATTGTCTTGTGATGACCTGAGATAATAAAATGCTGCCATGACGATATAAAGTAGGTGAGGGAGACGTTGTTAAGTGAAGGATACAAGCACCGTGACACCTTCACACCCGCTCTGAGAACCGAGAAGACGGCTGCTGTGTGACTGGCTAGTGGGCAGGCGGCGTGCAGAGTGTGGACACGCTGGGTGAAGGAATGGTCCCAGTCCCAGACAGCATGGAGTGGGACAGAGCAGGATTTCATTGTATTGCTCAGAATAGCGCACGCTTAACACTTATGGATTGTTTATTTCTGGAATTTTCCATTTAATATTTTCAGTCGTCGTTGACTGTGGGTAACTAAACCACACGAGGGAAAACTGCTGAGAAGGTGGGACTACTGTACTTTGTTGTATTTGGAAATTTCCTAAAAATTGTTCATCATTTCTGAATACCATGTCCCACAAGGCAGTGCTCCTGCTGTTGAGCCATCAACTCAACACACCGGTGTCAGTCTGCACTTGAACCTGGCTTTCAGGGGGACTCTCTGTTTAAGTACAAGCAGGTGTCTGACCGACTTGAGCATTTCATCTTAGTAAACTGCTGCGTGTACCACATATAGTAAATCATTGTATTGATTGGTTTGAATTTATATTTAGGCAGGTTATGTTAGGAATGTCACTTCAGAGTAATAAGGGAGGCATTGCCAAATATTTGCTATAAGAAAGTACTTTTGCTCTTAAAAAGTTGAAAATTGGTATTTTAAAGCACATTAGATTGACCTGTGGAAGTTTTAAAAATGATTGCTGTGAACCTCCCCCAGAAATGCTGATTTAACAGTGCTCTCAGAACTCCGAGGAGCTCCATGACCTTTTCCACTCCATGGTGTGCTGAGAAAATGATATTGTCTGTATTGCACAGCTGGGGTGAGTGAGGCAGCTGCAGCAGGCTGCAGGTGACAGTCCCCGGGGCTTCTGGCAGTCCCTGCCCGCCCTGCCTTGTTAGGAGTGTGGTACAGACACATGCTTGGGACGCATATTTAACATTTGGATTCTTCTGTTACATGTATACATATATCAAATCATCACCTCGTGCGCTTTAACATCTTACAGTTTTATTTGTCACTTATACCTCAATATAGGTGAAAAACAGCTGAATTCTTGACCCTCACTGCAGTACTATATTTTTCAGACCATAAGATGCACCCAGGTTTTAGAGGAAAATGGGGAAAAAAAATTTTGAAGCAAAAAATGTGGTAAAATATTTAATAACATAAATAACATAATATTTCACCAATGTAAATGTAAACAGAACTCAACAGCAGCATAAACAACCATTATTCCTCCCAGATTTGGGGGAGGTGCATTTTATAGTCTGAAAAATACGATAATTCTGATTTTGGCATGTGATCCAAAAAGCTACTACCTTAGTGAGCTCCCCAGGTGGTTCAGAGCCAGGCAGTTCTTGGACAGCACTGAGCAGTCAGCCCCTCTCCTCAGGGTCATGGGCAATGACTACGTGGTGTCTGACAGAGACTTTCAACAAGGAAAGGTCAGGCTTCTCCTAAGGGTGGGTGAGGACATGTTCAGAGATTTCTGAGTTAGAGTGAAGGCATGAAACTCCTGCTTGGCTGGGTTTGCTCTTCAGAGGGAGCAGTTGTCTTCCTGGTATTGGTAGAGGAAACACTGCTGAGAAACTGAAGCCCAAGAAGAGTTCACCTTGCTCCTGTTACATGAACTTGACCTCTGATGGGTTCTGTCCTAGGAAGCTGAGCACGTTTACAGATAAAGTGTAGATCCACACTCTAGTTATTCTTTGAAAATCATGAAGAAAGAGACAAGCACTAAAAAATTTTGAGGCAAAACCTAGTTTTAGAAAGGAGAATAAAGCTGATTATAGAGACTGGTGAGGTTAAGGACATCTTTAGACACATTTCACAGGATTATTGAAAGTGTGGGAGAGTAGGGAGTCCTCCCCAGGTATGAGCGGGCACTGAGGTCTAAAGGAGAAACGGTGGCAACCAGAGGCTGAAGCAGAAGATGCCCAACGGGGTGGGGGTTGGGGTACTTGGAGGGTGGAGGGAGTTTCACAGGTGAGTGAACTGCAAGCTGTCTGGGGTGGCTGGAAACCCACAGATTATTAACGTTATTAGCTTTCCCTAAACGGATGTTGTTGCAACACGGTTGGTAAATGCTCCTGGACTGGAAACAGGCCCAGGCAAAGAATCGAGAGGCCTGGGTTTTCATTTATGTCAGGTATCAGATGCCAAAAGCTTGCTTCAAGACAAGTGAAGGCACTCCTGAGGATGTTTGCTCTTTCAGGATTCAGGAAGATCGATAGTTGCTGGGCTGGAGATGGACAGATAAAGCACACAGTCTGACTGTGGAGTCTGGTCGGGGAAGCGGCCAAGTAATGTGATGGTTCCAACACGATGCAGTGCCGCAGTAGTCGATGGGAGAGTAGGGAGCTTTGGGAGGCTGTGGAAGGCACAGCTCAGTTAGACAGGAGGGGAGGCTTCCTGGAGGAGGTGATGACCTGAGCACATTTTCAAGGGTAAGGTGGATGGGTGCTGGGAAGCGACAGGTGAAGATGCGGTGCCGTGAAAACCGTGGCTTGTTCTGAGCACTGGTGACAACAGGACAGGGACGAGGGAGGAGGGTCAAGCCAGGCACAGGCCAGGTTACAGTCTTATATGCCATGCTAAAGAGTATGCATTTTAATGATTAAAAAAAATAATGGATTGACTCCACACTTGGGATTTAGGAAATCAGTCTGGAAGTCTGGTGGAGATGGGATGGCAGTGACAGAAAGTGAGACTGGAGGCAGTGCACCTTTTTGGGAGGTGCACGCTCTTGTGTGCGCGTGCGTGTGCGCGCGCGTGCACACACACACACACACACACACACACACGGCAGTGATTTAAACAAAGTAAAAGTTCCCTCTTCCCTTCCCTGGAAGGAGTCTGGGTGATTCCAAGCTCAGCGGTGGCCCAGGGTGCTGGGCAGTCTGCCCTTCTGGGCAGTGCGGTCTGCAGGCCTCTTACCGTTCCTGCTCCTTTGGTCTGCCTACTGGGGCTCTGGCCAGATTCCTGAGAGCAGGGAGGAGGAAGGGGAGGGTCAGAAGGGCAGAGGGGCTTGTGCTGTCTATAAGTTAAGGATATTTTTGGAGAAATTACCGCAGAGCACTTTCAGTTACTCCTCATCATTTAGAACGTGGCGCCGTGGCCACAGTTAGCTGCAAGGGAAATGCCAGAAATCTCATCTTTATTCTGAGTGGCCCTGTTCCTAGCTAAAATGTGGGCATTCTGTGACCAAGAGAGGAGGAGTGGCCAGCAGGGTTAGACCACCTGTGTTTCTGCCACACAGGAATGATGATGGGGCTGCGTCAGCGAAGGTGGGGAGAGCCCTACTGCGGAGGCTGAGGGGCTGCCCTGGGCCCCTGAGTGGATGTGGAAGGAGGGCAGGGAGGCTGAGGGTGGTGTTGGCCTTGGGCAGCTGGGTAGATGATGCCTTTCAACAGGGTACAGGCCTGAAGGAAGAGCAGGGGTGTGGTAGGAAAAAGGATGGCATGTCGGACCTGTCATGTTTGAGATGCCCGTGGCACATTCAGATGCAGATAGTGGCACATGGATGTGCAGGTCTGGGCCAGAGAGGAGAGGTTTTGCGAGTGGCTGTGATTGCCCCGGAAGCATGTGCAAAATTAAAAAGAGGGCTAAGGTGGCACTGGAGGAAGAAGATTGTTTAAAAAGCAGGCTGAAAGGGAAGTGATTAAAGAAATTCAACTCAATCAGCTAGACAGGCAGGAGGAAAATCAGAATAGAAAGATATTTGGGAAATGAGAGAGGCATTTAAAGAAGAGAGGAATTACAGAGACACAACATAGGTGAGTCCAGCAAGGTAAAACCCACAGCGTCTGGCAGTTAGGAGGTAATTGAATGTAATAAAAGAGAGAAGTGTGTGTGTGTGTGTGTGTGTGTGTGTGTGTGTAAAGTTCGGATTAAATCTGAATATGATCATATGACTGCAAATTGGGGTAGAGTAGACGGTTGCTGTGTCCCTTAAGTGGTGTCTGGGGGTAGAGGCCACACACCCACCCTGTCCCCTCACCCCTTGGTATTTTGCACTTTCGTCACTGTGACAGGATAGTGACTAAATCGTTCAAGCTGAAATGCTGGGTATATATTTACTGCTAAGTGAGAATGTTTTCACAGAATGGTGGGGTGGGTATTTAATACAGGTGTGCCCCAAGCATCATCAAATGGTTTAAAATATGTAATAAAAAGTTAGGATTCCAACTGCCACTGTCTACTGTCCTCTTTGAGCTCTATGTTACATACTTTTAAAGATTTTATTTATTTAATTTTAGAGAGGTGGGAAGAAAAGACAAAAGAGAGGGAGAGAAAAATTGTTATGTGAGAGAAACACCATTGCCTCTCGCAGGAGCCCCAGCCAAGGACTGGAGTGCGACCCAGGCATGTGCCCTGATGGTGAGTCTGACTGGTGACCTCTCACTTTGCGGGACGATGCTCAACCAACTGAGCCACACCAGCCAGGGCCTCTTTGAGCTTTAGCATCAGGCTGCGAGTGAGGATGAAGGCCTTGGTCTGAACGGTAGTGGTCGTGGGCCCGTGAAACTTAACATCCAAGTCTCTCTTCCTTTGAGGGTAACACTGTACAGGCACAGAATGATTTTGAAAATGGACCATCTTTTATGATACTTTAACCTAATTACAGGTATCTAATAACATATCTTAGGTTTTCCTTCAATGTGTATGTGTATTTTTTTTCTTTTAAAAGTACAAAATTTTACTCCTGAGTTTTCGATTATTCACTTGTCAATAGTTAAACAACACTGCCCTCTGGTGGACAGAGTAAGAGCATGCAGCTGTTCTCAACCGGGCTGTTTGCTTTTCTACAGGCAGATTTCTTTCCAGTTTGTTTTGGAGGTCAGCTGATTTGCTTTTGTTCTTTCTGCTTAATCTGATCCGGGAGTTTGTGAACTTTTCAGTGGTGTACAAATATGCCTTACATCTGTTGTATCTTAATTTCGTGATGTTACGAAATTAAAGATTTGGAATTTTCATGACAAAACACTGAAGTTTTTTAAATTGAAATATTAACTAACAGTATTCTCAGATGGAAATTTTGGTAGGCCTGATAATAATAATGCTTGAATACAGGATGCATTAAAATAATATATGAAACCTAGTATGGAGTATTTCTACTCATTTATAAATTGTGCAAAAACTCGTGAAGAAATCAGTATTATTGGAGATGTAATCATTGAAAGACTAATGTGGAAGGTCCTAAACTGGCTGTTCCTTAACCGATAGTTTTTTAGTTGTTGCATTTGTTTTGCTCTGTATTGAATTATGGTGACAGAGTAAATAGGCCGTTTTTCTTAATTTTTTTGTTTAATCTTGGGTTCTCTGCTTAATTTTAATAATGTTGACTAGTGACATACACATACACACACATATCTGTGTCCATCTCTCTGTTTTATGAAATGTGAATTGTAAAAAAAAATAAAATGGTACTTGGAAAGCAAAGATAAAGAGCCATTTTCTATCAGATAATGCAAACAGAAGAGAATAGTGTTACACTCTGTAACAGATACTCCGCTAGGAAATTTTTATATTAGTTGTCCTTTAAATCTCAGAAGATTTCTGTTATATTTTCCCCCTTTTACTTCATAGATGGCACTCACTGAGGTTTAAAAGATATAACCTCCAGTTACACAGCCAGGAAGCCACGGAGCTGGCATGCCAGCTCCACTTCAGAGCCTGCCTTCCCCTGTGTCCTGCATCCTCACAGAGGATCTGAGCAAGGTACCACCGTACCCAGTGGCCCGTCTCCTAATGTCACATGAAAGTGGGCTGTAACCCTGCCCTTGTCATTAACTGGCAGTGGGAAGAGCAGTCCGTGCCCCAGCCCCACTCAGCCACCGGCACCCCATTCTGTTTTACACATGGGCCCTCTGTGTCAGACACCACGTGAAGGTACAATTTCTCAGCTCAAAAATTTCAGCTTGGTCTCTATGATTTCCTAGGTTCCTTCCAGCTCATTATTTCTTGAGGGATGTTGATGCGGCACAATAGCTCATTGCATTTTTCCTTTGGAAGGGGAAGAAAGTGTGGCCCGAGGCGTCAGATTAAGTGCGGCTCCCTTCCCTGGTATCATCAGACTGCGGTGACAGGGCTGCTGAATTAAAGAGGTCCGCTCATGGTGGGGAGTCTCCTGTGTCTCAGGAAACTGAGAAGTCTGAGTTCTTTATCCATCTAATTGGGGCACCCAGCCACCCCTTTTTCTTTGCAGTGTAAATTCCAACAACCTCCATATCCCAGCAGAGGGAAATTAGAATGCCAGGGATGTGACAGTAGTAAAAAAGAACACTAAAATACTGAAACATAAATTAAAATTTTTGTTTGTTTCAACACCGTAGAAGTAGAGGAGAATTCTTAGCGAGACATGAGGAGCAGAGAACAAGACCGAGCACCCTGCCTTCTGCAGCCAGGCTGTCCACGCCTTCTCCCAGCAGCGCCGTGTCCGTGTTGAGCCTGCCTGTGATGTTCATAGGTTGCGGTGCCCAGTCCGTGTTCACTTGATAAGGCAGGGGTGTTAACACACCTGGGTCAGTTCGTGAGGTGTAGATAGCTTTTATTTCAGTACCTCAGAAACTTTGCAAGCTATTTTAGAAAAATGTTTCTGTTGGTTAAAGGGGGGCCCCAACAAATGAGTAGGGATGGCTCAATTCAAAACCCAGCTCTAATAGGAAGAATAATTTACAGAGCTCAGCCCAAATGACAGATTGTTCGATATCTAAAACACGGGCCCCTTTAGTTATCCTTGGAACCAGTGAACTTTGAGTTATTACTGGTTAAAATGAACAGAATTTAAAAGAGAAGATTGAGGCCTTGTTCTGATTTTCAGTTTAAAGCAAAAATTACCAGAGAGTCTCTCTTTTTGTAACAGGTTCCCCAAAATTTGTTGGAACTAAGATTTGTCTAGGTTTGGTTCTTATATCCAGATAGTATTTATTTAAGGGGTGCAGGGGTCCCCTGTGTGGTGAGGGAAGATGAGGTGACTGTGGATGAGCGAGCACACAGTGCACTGTGCAGACCATGTGTGATTGAGACGTGCACTTGGAGTCTGTATGGTCTTGTTAACCCAGTGTCACCCCAATAAATTTAATTATAGAGCCATAAAACTATTTGGAAAAAATTTAAAAAGAGGGGCAGGAAATGTTTGTTTGTTTGTTTAATATATTTAATTTCTACAAATATTTATTTGCAGGTATTTGCTATGTACCCAATACTGCTAATCACTGCTTATAAGAAGCTAGTAAACTTACAAGCAAGACAACATCTCTTCCAGGAGCTATTAAGTAGATGATATATAATTAAGTGCCAGATAATTGGAACAAACCTCACGGACAGAGGACTGATTCCACGTTAAAGGTCCTGCACAGAGACAGACATCCGCTCTCCCAAGGGGACAGACTGTTGGAACAGGAGCAGGGAAGTCCGGCTTTGTGGTCATCATCCCATACACAGCAGAGGAGAGGACGCAGCAGGGTGTGAGGGAGCCATCAGGGGCTTCCTAGAGGGATGCTGGTGACCTGTGCTGTGCCGTGAGGGAGCAGGTAGTATTGAGTGTGTGGAGAGAGTGGGCAGAATATTCTTTTCTGGGAGAGAGGAGAGGGATGTGGAGGACAGCACAGTACTGACTCAGGTGGGGAAGTGAACTTGAAGGTATCATCATGGAAGGCCTTGAATATCAGTTCAGAAAATTGCATTTGAAGTGTATGTCCTGAGAAGCTTATTTAATTCCTCTCAATTTGACTGACTACCCCCATCTTTGGTGGTCCCCACTGTACCGTGGAGTCTGCCTCTGTTACTGACCCAGTCACTCTGAAAGGCACTCATTTATTTACAGGTTTCTCTTTCACTAAATTAGACTAAGTTTACACTCTGTACCTTGATCAGAATTTGGCTGTTTTTGAAACTCCACATTTACCATTTCACCTATTATGTTCAGGGTGGGTTACTTCTACAGATAGCTTGATTTTAACCATTTTATTTTATTTTATTTTATTTATTTTATTTTATTTTATTTTATTTTTTATTTTATTTATCTTATTATTTTATTTTATTATTTTATTTTATTTTAATCCTCACCTGAGGGTATGCTTATTGATTTTAGAGAGAGGGGCAGGGAAAGAGAGAAACATTGATATGAGAGAGAAACATCGATTGCTTGCCTCCCTCATGCGCCCCAAATGGGGGCCTTCTGAACCTGCTGCTGGTTTACTGGATGATACTCCACCCAGCTGAGCCACACTGGCCAGGGCTGATTTTAACCATTTTATGTTGCATCTTAAAATTTAGATTTTTGTGATATCTTGCTCTCATTCTCATGCTGACTACAAAAGACAAAATTAAATTCTATTTAGCAACACATTTAACAAATAAGTCTTATAAAAAGGATTGAATGAAAAGAAATTAAAATTCCACAACTATGTACCATTACTATTGTTTGTCATTTATTGACTGTTGCAATCACAGTGTGTTAGTCTGCTGGTACTCAGCTAAGGGACTTACTTTTATCTCCAAATTTGAGTTTTAAAGGGAGATTTTATGATTACTTGTTCCTGCTGCTTTTTCTTAGCTTGAGTAGTTGTTTTTAGGACATGAAGCCACTACTTCTGATGTTCGAGACTTAGCAGTGACGTGTTGCCAGTAGGAAACTGTGCTGCTCACACGTGGGCATGCGTCTAGGGCACCTGAGCTTTCATGTGAAGTGGTGGCATGAAATTGAAAGCTGTCAGTCACTGGTGATACTTCCCTCTCCCCTCCCACTCATTGACGCCTAATTCCATTTCCACTGTTGATGATCTTTCACATCTGATTTGGGTGTAGTCGTTTGTTCTATGAAAATGTTAACAAATTACTGCCAGATACTTTTGGCAGATTGAAATTTCCTTGAATGACTTGAATGAAAAGGAAAATGTCTTTAGTGAGTGAGAGCTGTGAATGTCTAACAGGAGACCCTCTGTGGCAGGGTTTTTAACTTTACAAGGTCTGTGAGCCCCCAGAAATCTTATGCAGGGTTTGTGTAAATATCTGTGTGGATGTTCTGACTGGGAGAGAGTCCATAGCTTTCTTCTAGAGGTCCATGGTGCCAGAAAAATTAAGATGCACTTCTCTTAGACTTGGGTAACAGAAAAAATCAGCTTAAGGACATTTTCCTAGTCCTACAAATATAACTATTACTCTAAATCAACTACACTAATAAGATGTTTGCAATAAAATAATTGTGTAGTTCAATTACTGAATCTCTAGTGTCATAACTGTTTTTGCAAGATGCATCTCAGACTGGAAAGGCCAAAGGGATCGGTTTGTGCTCTTAGTTTCTTTTTCATCCATTTAAAGAATGGATGTATTTACTGTACAGAGACCACTCGCTGTAATTGGTATAAATATGGAGAGTGGTGGGAATTGTTTTAAGTGCAAGTATCCATGGGTTGCCTTGTAAGTGAACCTCATCCTCCTGATAAAGAATTAATGAATACCTTTTAATTTCTGAACATCCTGGTAGTTACCGAGGATATAGGAAGTGTGCACTAGAAAGTAAGTAGGGAAGGCAGTCTGAAATTGTGAATATACATATGAGGACCCAAAGAAAAGCACAGACTATATATATATATATATATAGTCCAGCAGAAGTAAGGCCTGCTTGAGTGTGTTTGGTAGGGTAATAGTATGGGTGTAATAATATATAATTTTAATTTGAACATGTCACCTAAAATGCCAAATGGTGTGCTTGAGTGTGATATTGTTATGTTACAGAATTGCATGCTTAAAATTTTGTACTAAAAGATTTTGTAATAAAAAAGGGGCATTATTTGTTCTGGACCCCATATTCTGTGAGTAAAAGGGAGGGAGAGGCCACTCTGAGTGGGGTCGGGCATGAAGAAGTGCATTTGAGTGGAGACATCAGAGACGACTAAGAGGTGGTTGGAAAGGAGCGAAGAACCATATGAGCAAAGGTCCAAAAGGGACCCTGCCACTTAGGTGGGCACTGAGTTCACCAGTGGACAGGCAGCATTGGGTGGTAGTTTTTTCCCTGGCTCCCAGTCCTGGCCAGAAACTACTTAACTGCTCTGCCTTCAGTTTTTTAATTTGTAAAAGTAGGGCTTTTTTTTACAGCATTCTCTTATACGGTATGTGTTTGTTACATTTAAAAAGAAAACCCTGACGCACAGGGCCATCGAGGTGAAACTTAGTGGCCAGATTGCCAAGGGTCTTGAGTGGTGAGCTGAAGCCGGGGTTGGCAGAGCGTGGCCCTAGGGCCAAATTCTCCTCACGTCTTGTCTCTGTAGGTAATGTTTCATTGGGACACAGCCATGGAATAAATTACTGTTGTCAGTGGCTGTTTTTGCATATTTGCACAGAGACCTTTTGGGCCCACGAAGCTAAAAATGTTTACTTTTTTTACAGAAAAACTTTGCTGCCTCCTGAATTAAAGAATTACAGCTTTAATTGAGTTACATTGGGGATCCATTTAAAATTTCCTTTTTGTTTCATTTGTGGGGGGAGCACGGAGTGGACGGCTGTAGCAACAGTGTCATCAGAAATGTCAGGAGGAAAAATCTCACACAGTGCTCAGAGCGCACTGGAGGGTGTGAATGTGTGTTGAGATGGGCAGGCTGTGTGGGACCAGTGGTTAATTTCTGTAGCAATAGTACCTGCTGTAGAGAAGAGGTAGTAATAAAAATATAAATGAAGGAATGGGTGCCTGACTTTAAGAGAATAATAATAGTCTCGGAGACCAAGCACATGGTGAGGTACAGGGACTCTGAAACACAGCACTGCAGTGACAGGAGAGGGTAGTGCTGCATCTGAAATAGGGATGCTCTCCCAGGAGCTGGATTTCAGGGAGGTTAATCAGCATGGTTTGACGTGTTGAGTGTGTAGCATGAGACATCTGTCAGGTAGTTAGGAAGTACTGACTCTGCTTTTCCTCTGCTTCTCTGGACAGGCCCGCCTCTTAGGGATGGTAGGCACAGTTCAGAGAGGCCTGTGGTTGGTTGGGCCCCCTATACAATCCCAGGAAAGGGAGAGTCTGCTTCTTCAGTTTGCATTTTCTTCACCTGGTGGTGCCTTTCACAGAGTGGAGGCAGTGGGTGGCTCAGTGAAGTAATGTGGGTAGGTAATGCACGGTCAAGTTAGCCTGTCCCAGGAACTGCAAGTTCTTCCCCGTTCTCAGCACGAGACACACACCCCTTCGACTCCTCCTGAGTCCTCTCCTGTGCCAGCTAACTACATTCTGTGTGAGCTGCTTCTAGCTAGGGTTTACTTTGTACTTTTTTTCTCATTATGTTGTCATAATTGTGAGTTACTTACTATGTTGTCATTATCCTAAGTTGCCATTATCATAAACTGAGTGGCCCTTTTGCCAAGACTGGTAGGAATGTAGCCTTGACACCCTTAACTGTACCTGGTGAGAATTCGCGCGTGTGCGTGTGTGTGTGTTTGGCTTCCTTCACTCTTGTAATTAAAAGGATGCAAGCAAGTCTCGAGTTTTCTGGTTTTCTCTCCTCGTTCTGCCCATAGCAGTCCGCCGCTAGCCCCTTTTCACGTAGCATAGTCTCCTCCCCATGGGGGCTTCCCACTCAACAGGAGGTGCCAGGTCTGGGTGTCTGGCATTATCAGTGTAGAGCCTTGGTTTCAAGTACTGTTTGGTAGTTTTCCGTTACTTTTTCATGAGACCTTTATAATTTTAATCTTTACAACCCTGTGAGAGAAGCATCTCGTTTGCCTGCAGTTATAATTGTTTGAATCATGAATCAAAATTAATTGCAAGTTGTTATTTTGGTGAGTACAAAAGGCTGGGGAAAGTTGACTTTTAAGGAGATTTTAGAAGTAACAGGTGAAAGCTGAGACTCAGAGAGGCAAAATTACTTGCCCAAATTACGTGGTAAGTAACCCAGCGAAGGCTGATTTCGTTTGGGAGGAGGGAGGCCCAGAGGGGCAGTGACCACAACGGTGCCATCGGAAGAGTGTATCAGGCAGTTCTTACTAAACATTTCCTCTGTGCTGATCATTTTAAATGCTTCATGTGTATTAACTCTTTTAGGATACATTTGCCACTGCACCAGTCTGTCTGTTAGATGATAGATAGTTCTTATAAGCTTGCATTTTAGAAGGCCAAGAATACCAAGTGAGAAGAGCAGTGGGCTGAGAATTAATCATTCCTGGTACTCCATATAATTAAAGGGCAAAGAAACACCACCAGCCAGGGAAGCAGCAGAATGACAGAAGGGGGAGACCCACAACGGGGCAGCACATCATCAGGAGCCAGTGGGGGAGAGAGCCGGTGGGCACGTTCCTCACGCTCCCATCCCAGACTGTGCTCTGCTGCTGGCCTGGGTCGAGAGTCACCCTGGGCCTGCTTCCCTGCCGTCCAGCACACGACAGTCGTGTGCCATGCAGGGCACGCATTCACCCCTGCAGAGAGGTGGGCCATTACGTCATTCCCACATCATTGCTACAGGATGAGAGCTTTTGAACAGAATCTCTTACTGAAAAGAAAAAAAAAAAACAAACCAGAAACAGCAAATGAATAGAAGAGTTTATAGAATAGAGAATTCTAATCCTAGTTTAAAGTCGATCCAGGAATCAGCTCAATGAGTGCAGCTTACAGGGCCCTTCTGGCTGACTTCAGTTAAATGTCTTCGGAGACCTACTGACTTGTCTGCTTTGAGGAAGGTTCAGTTCCTCCGAGAATGGGCTTTCAAGTTTCACCTTTGGGTATGGATAAGGGGCCCGCACAGGTTACCCTATTAGCCCAGACTCTATTTTCCTTCTGCTCCTGTGCAATCTCGGTCCCCGTGGGTTCTGGTTCCATCCTGGGCCCTGCACGTGAGGAAGACAGTTTCCCACTGACCATAAACATCCTCCTTGCATGCTGAGGTTTATGCTTCCTGGGCAACTCAGTGACATGAGGATACAGCAGTGAACAAGGCAGATGCAAATTACAGGTTTTATCGGGATCAGTGGAGCTTGTATTTGGATTACGTTCTGTATAATACTAATTAGCCAGTTATCATTTCAAGATTCTACCTAGGATATTATTGGAAATAACCAGAGTATTCAATAATTTAAAAAATTATTTTATCAAATGGCATATTATGTATTTGCTAAAAACAATATTTATATGGTTCCTATTAATAAAAATGAGTACTACTATAAATAAGTTAATACAAACAATTAACAAGGGAGAAGAAGTTTAAGTCCCCAAACTATGCTTTCCTTTCAGTAAGAGATTCTGTTCAATAAAGACAGGAGTGAAGTACAACCCAGTGTAAAGTACTGGTTTTGTTTGTTCCTGTTGTTCTTCCGCGTCCTCACATTTAGGCAGCCAACTAGTTCCATTTTCTTTCTCTTCTCTTTAAACTTTTGCCTGAGGGGTGTTTTTTGCTCCCATTATCTTCTAATTGTGTGTTGGCCGGGGGCTTAAACTCTGTATGCTCTTCACCTGTGAAAAGGAGGCAATAATCTCTATGCCGGGGTGTCAAACTGGGGAGCCACAGCATTCTCACCGTTGCCTTCAAAGGGCCGAATGTAATTTTAGGACTGTATAAATGTAGCTACTCCTTAACTAGGGGCAAGGGGCTCGGTGCTGCTGCCGGGGAGAAACAAGGTGCCGGGCTGATAAAACGAGGTGCCAGATTGGATTCGGCCTGCCCCTCAGGCCTTGTGTTTGCCACCTGTGCTCTATACCCTCAAAGTAGGGCGAGGATGTTTTCCCCAGAAGTTATCAGAAAAGGAGGCATGGTCTTGTGTTCAAGTTCTTACTGATTCTGTATTAGGGATGTTTAGATTATTTTGAATAACCAAGAAGTTTTTGGAGAAGACATATTAACTTGAACTAACTACAGACTGCCTGTCAGTTGGGATGTTTATAGCAATCACTAAATGGGCTAAAAAGTGGGGAAGAGAACAAATTTGACACACATTTAGTAATTATTCCTCGAGAAATGACCCTAGAGTTGTAAATGATGCTAGAGTGGCAGCTGGAAACCATCTTTTTAAAGATGACTAGGTCACACAGTAGGTGGCTACATTGTGGAAGTCACCTGAAGTGGGCGGATACCGTGGATTAAGATAGCATTCTCAGTTACAGCATCGTGCAGATTTACAAATTGCTGTATCTCAACTTAATAACAAGCCGAAGTTGTAATATAACTCAGAATGAGACTCTAGTGGTAGCAAAGATCCTGATGACAAATTGCACATGAGAAGCTTGAATGAAGTAACTCGCTGAAATGGAAGTGATTCGAAGCAAGTGTTTTTCATTGTTTTATGTAGTATGTGATTGTATGTATGTATAAATTAACATAATAAAGAAAATATTGTAAGCTATTAGATTATTTGACCTACATCCTAAAAAGGTATATATTTAAAAACAATTTTAATTTAAAATCTCATACTAAATTGCCTGTTTGTATTACTTTGACTTTTTTGAGAAATAACACATTGTGTCAAATAACAATTTATTACCTACAGCCTGTCGTTTCTAAACTAAAGAGACAGTGCTAGTGACACTCAAGTGTAGAAATACATTACTGATTGGAAATTTTGTTCTTAATGAAAACCTTTTTATTTCTCTTAAAACTTTACAAAATTTGTACCTGAGATTTATTTTAATCAGGTACAGTAAGACCTACAGACACAGAGATAATTGTCATGAAGGAAGAAGTTTGTCCCCGGGGATCCCTACGAGGACGAGGCATGGTGCACCTGAAGGGCCACTGGGGACAAGGCAGAGGGGCTGGGGCAGAACATGACCCAGCATCAGTGGCATTTTCGTGGGAAGGAATGGGTGAGCCAGGTGGATACCTGAGTAAATTTAGGATTGGGTAGTTTGAATAATTTCATGGGTTGTGGTCTGTTGGGGTGGTTCCTAGTTGTCCAGTCCCAGGCCCTGGGGTGATTTAGAGCTCTGGACTGTACTGGTTTAGTGTGAGAGAGATTGATGGAAGGGGTAGTGCGGTGTGGCTCTGGACTGCTTGGTCAGTACATCAAAAGTGCATGCTCAGGGAAGTCCTTTGCTACCTCCAGGAAATAGCTAGCCGTGGGAGGGGCTGCCTCTTCGAGATCAAGGCCCCCAGTGCCAGCATATCACTGCAGGAAATAAGAAGATATAGTCAATACAAATATAGTCAATATATGTTAACATTCAGCATATTTCATAATTTAAATTTCATACACTTTATTGAAAACCATTGGTTGCAGTCAGTAGGCATACTTTTATTTATAAAATATTTCTTTAGCCCTGGTTGTGTGGCTCAGTGGATTGAGTGCCAGCCTGAGAGCCACAGGGATGCTGGTTCAGTATCTGGTCAGGGCACATGTTTGGGATGTGGGCCAGGTCCCCATTAGGGGAGCATACGGTGGTGACTGATCGATATTTCTCTCCCTCTCTTTCTCTTTCCTTTTCCCTCTCTCTAAAATAAATAAAGAAAATCGTTTAAAGGAAATAGGTTATTTTTTACTGTATTTTTTTCTCATTATCATTTACCCCCCTTATAGTCTCTCCCCCCTCCACTGGCCTCTACAGTCACCACACTGTTGTCTGTGTCCGTGAGTTCTTTTTCTTCCTTGCCCAATCCCTTCACCTCCTAACCCCAGTAGCTGTCAGCCTGCTCTCTTATCTACAAGTCTGTGTCTATTTCACTTGTTCAGTTTGTTCATTAGATTCTACATATAAGTGCGATCATATTGTATTTGTCTTTCTCTGACTGGCTTATTTCACTTAGCACAATATTCTCCGGGTCCATCCATGCTGTCACAAAGGGTTAAATTTTAATTAAAAAGTACATTTTATAAATCTAGCTTCTTTTGATTATTTCAATCTGTCATTGATATTTCTCAGAAAATAATTTATTGTGTATTACAGAAGAGGTGTAAACAGAGTACTGGTTTGTGAATATTTTAATAGTTTTCTCCTCTAAATATTATTGATATTACCTATCTGTCAAGGATAAAGGCAGCTTTATTAGAGTATGTTTCAGAAACAAAACAAAATAATTGAGAGCCTCAGGATGGCACTGTTAACACAGTACAGACTCACATGCTGTTTCTGTATGCATACATTTTAGAGGTAGTGCACATGACAGATTAGAAAGTATGTAACAAGTTTACTTTCAAGTCTCACTTTTTGAAATGGCGAGTTCTAGGTTATCAGTCAAAGACAGTATTAATTAAAATCTAATGTGACTTGCTATAGACATATGAAAAGGAGACATTTGTGCAGTTGAGACATACTTATTTCCTGAGGGTTACTAGTAGTTGGTAGTTTAGGGGGGACCATCTGAGGTACATAGCCTGTATTATAGCCCTGATTTTATTAAGCACCCTTCCTCATGTATTTGGTTTTTCTTTTTTCTCCTTTTAGCTTTAACCTAAGAGCACACAGATGGGATATCTGAATCCGTTCAGAGATTGGGAGAAAGTCAGATGGAGGAGGAACATTTCACATGCCGGCCCCCCACCCATTCAATCCTTCATTGTTCTTCTTATAATAGGAGAAAAGAGCTACCAAGTATTGGGAAGCAGTGTATTTTGTTTTTTCTTGTTTCCCATAGGGTCATCCATTGACTTTGACTTGTCATTGGACAGGATGTGGGCTCAGAGGACTTTACAGAGGAGTCGTGCCCCATGCATCAGATTTGCCTTTGAAATTATAGGGCAATTGCACCTTTGTATATCAGTATCCTGAAGAGTTGCATGTACTAGAAAACGTGAATGAAATGCTGCAGTTTAATAGGGGCAGAAGGGCTGTGGTGGGTTTGGGGCCCTTTCTGTCCTGCCTCCCTGCCTGGTGGGATGCCCACAGTTAAGGATGGCTGCATCAGCCCAAACCCCTGTCTGTCTTCCAGGCAGAGGAAGGAAGAGGTTGGCGTTGGCAAAAGGGTCCGTTCCATACCCCTATTTTTCCCCCTGTAAGTAGCTTTCTTGGAAGGCATGCCCAGCAACTTCAGCTTACATCTCCTAGGGAATTGGTGATGCTGGGGTTGGTGAATGTTTGTATGAAGCCAACAGAGATTGTCCCTTCTGCTTTCCAACCAACTCTGGAAAATAGCAGTTCTTCTTGGATGGGTTTTGGAAAGGGTAGGAGCTGACAGTTTTAGTTTAAAAGTAATACTAAGTAGTCATGATAATACTAAAAGTAATGATTATATTAACAACAATAGAATGTATAACTATTGAGCTTTTATTATATACTAGTTGCTAGTGTGAATGCTTTATATATTGGTGAGAACAACACCATTGTTGTCTTGGTTTTTTCAGATGAGGAAATCGAGCCCCTCAGAGGTTAGGTAACTTGCTTATGGTGACATAGTTGGGAAGTGATACAGCCCTGATGAAAAGTCCAGACGTGTGCTTTGGGCACGTTCTTCTACTGTCTGTAGTTTTAAAAGCTCAAAAATAAGGAAACTGAAGCTGAAAGATTTTAAGCCGTTGGCCCAGGGTCGCTTGAGCAGTGAGCACTAAACTTCTGTTCCTGCGCATTATTTTCGCAGTCTCGGTATGCCTTCTCTCCGTGCACTCTCTACCTTAATCCTCTTCTCTTTTGGTGTATCTTCTCAGAGGTGGCTATTTTTGGCTTGCTGTGGTTCTAAATCCTGAAAATTATTTTCCTTTAGAATTCTTCTACTTCACAAGGAAGGCCTAAAAAGCAGTATAGCTTAGTGGCCCAGAGGGTGGACTTCGTAGCCTTAGTGCGTGTGTTTGAATCCTGTCTGTGCCGGTTGTAGCCTCATGATCTCAGACAAGTTGTGTCCTCTCTTGTTTCAGTGGTCCTGCCTGTAAAATGGGTTACTTAGGGTAGCTATTCCAGAGGGCTGCGGGTAGAAATAACAAGTTAATACAGTAAAGGTGCTTAGTGCAGTGCCTGGCACATAATAAGCATTATATAAATAATTTCGTATTCTGGTTATATTATTTATCAGAAATGTGCACTTTAAATTAAACTCAATACATATTCTAGCTCCTGTGAAGCACTTGGTAAATGTATATGGAATGAATAAAAATAAACATCAATTGCTTTGTGTTGTTGGCCTCTGCCTTTTATACTGGTTAGAATATTTAGGTTATAGAAAATGAGTTACTTCTAATGCTTGTATTAACCTCCATTACCAAGACTAAGGACCAATATTACATTATACTCTTCATCTTATGCTATTCTTCACCTCACTCTTCTCATCTACAAAACCATTAGTTTTTACATTCAGTATTTTTATTGAGATTGTGTTGAAAGGTACTACATACATCCAAGGTACTATTAGTGATATAAAAGTTTATGCCATCATATTTTAAAGTAGACATTAATGACTGTGAATCTTTTCATGACACATTTTCCAAGTAACATCAGTCACCCATTAAATATTAATCTAATGACAGGAACGGTAATGTAATCATCGCTAAAGTGACTTTCGATGGCAGCGTCATTCAGCAGTAAGATGAGGATGGGCAGCAGGATTTTTATCTTCCTGCAGCAGTTTTTCAACATTATATTTACTTTTGCCTTTTCTGCTTAAGTAACCCGAGAGTTAAATCCTTTTAAAGGGAAACCATCCACCTCCTTTCACGCGGGTCATTCTCACATCGCAGAAAATGCTGCATAATACTTAGATGACAGCCCCACCTCTGATGTCACCCAGGATGGTACAGTCCTCTCGGAGCCTTTGCTGGGGTTCCTGCTGCTGCACTGGGAAATGGTTACATTAAAGCTCACTCCCATCATCTCAATTATCTCTTTGGAAGTAGTTTTCACAAATATAGAAAAGCCCCACGGTGGTTTTTTTTTCGGTAAGCGACCAAGGTAGAGAGCAGCAACAGAGGCAGAGAGGGCGAGCGAGACGGGCTGCTTAGCCTTTGTGAGAGGGACTGAAGCGGCAGCTCCTCTCCCGGGCTCCCGGGGCTCAAAGTGCTTCCACTGACATCACCGCGTGCAGTGCAGGGCTAAAGGGGCTGCCAGGAAATTTGAAACTAATTTGCTTCCAGTTGACTAGAACAGCAGATTTTGAATTAGCTGGCTTCTTTTCCTAGCTAACTTTTCTCAAGCGTTAAGCTGATGAACTGGGCATTTTCTATGATCAATGGGTAACTGCTGGAGCTACAGTAATCTCTGTGAGTAACCTTTTTGTAGGTCTATGCAGGCAAATCTATTTTTATATATCTATCTCTTGTAAAATGCTGCTGTGAAATGATCCGTCTGTTTTATTGACTGCTTTTGCTTACTAGTCTTGTCTTTTGACCGTCCCAGTAGGAGACTCCTGGGGCTACACCAGGTTTTGCTGAATCCCGACTTGGAGAAGAGCATACTGCATTTGTTCAGGGCTGCCCACGCCAACTGTTCTTTTAATTCCCCAGTCATCAGCACGACGCCACCTGCCCTCTGGGTGCTCTTGCCCAGCGCCTCACCGGGCTTTAACCTGGAGTGTTTATTTCAGCATCCGACATTGCATTTCCCCAAATTTGTATTTTTAAATAGAAAGCAGAATATTATTCTTTCCTGTAATTTTATCTCCTTTCATTGTTTTGTCCCCCCGCCCCCGCCCCCAACCAGCTTTCCTGGCAATGCAGGGTTCTATCATACTGTTTCTGCTCCCTGTTTTCAGTATTACATAGAAACAGAGGAAAACAGGCTGCCCCTGTAGTTTTAGAAAGACATGATACTGTGGCGCTCGATGGGAATTGGGGGGAGTTTCTCTTAAAGAGCTCGAACTCTTTTCCATCTGCATGCCTGGAGCATAGCTCTGCCTGAACAACCTAGACGACCACAGGTTAGCTTATAGGGCAGCACTGAAAGTGTTCTGTGAACATGTGGCCTGAGGGGGTCTCTCCTGGGAGTTTGTGATGGGTGTTTTAACTGCTCGGTTTACAGACAGGGCATGTGTTTCCCGTCTGTTGAAAGTGTCATTTTTAGAGTAATTCCAGATTTATTTCTCCTACCAGGCAACTTTAAACTTTCTGTAAAATTTGCATTTTCAGATATATTTGAAATTATTGGTCATGTCAGGTTGCAGCCTGAATCCTTAGCAGAAGTGTGGGTTGCTTATTGAACATGAAAACGACTGAATGTGAATAGGGATCAGCTGAGGCTTGCGGCAGACCGGAGGCTGAGCGGGGTGGTGGTTCACCACTGCGCCTAACATCTGTCTTGACACACAGCAGTTTAGGAAGTCCACCGCTGTAGTTAACCCTCACTGCCAGGAACTCCAGCTGTGTGGCATTCATGGTGTTTTAAAGACTATATAGTGTTTTAACATCAATTTCATTGTTTAGAATATTAAAATACAAAATTGTATATAAGAACTTACGTTAATACTGCTATATCCACGCTAACTTTAGCAGGAGAGCCTACTATAAACAAGATTGTGGAGTTATTTAAAGATTCACATTTTTTTCTTTTTGCTTTCCCAAACAAAATAAAAAGGTAGTGAAGATGAGAGAAATTTCAAAATTGGGTTTTTTCAGAGAGTAGAATGGTGCTTAGCAGGGCCGGGGGGCGAAGGAAATAGGGACACGTCAACGTTGACCGGAGGGCACAAGCTTCCAGTTCAAGATGGATACGTTCTGGGGATTTAAAGTACAGCATAGTGATTGTAATTAGTAATATTGTGTTATGTACTTCCTAGCTGCTGAGAGAGTTGATTTTAAATGTTCTCACCACACACACACACACACACACACACGCACGCACGCACACACACACACAAGGTAATTATGTAACATAATGGAGATGTTAGCTAAAGCTATAGTGGTAATTATTGTGCAATCTATAAGCATAAAATGAACATACTGTAAACTTTAAACTTACACTGCTCTGTATGTCAGTTATATCTCAGTAAAGCTAGAAACAAATTAAATTGGGTTTTAAAACCATGGATATTCCTAAACATGAAGAAGTAGTAGAAAACGGATGGAATGTATGAAATCAGAGGAGCAACTCTGATCAGAAGAAGTAAAGCTGAAAAGAGAAGCACAAGGTGTAGAGAGAAAAAAAACGCAGAGAAGTGGATGGTAGATACAAGTGAAAAAACCTATTGTTTGAAAACAAGGAAAGCAGCCTTAAAGACCAATGATTTTAGAGACAGACTTAAATTCAGCTCTTACAGCTGAGTGTGTTTCTTCTCGATGGTGAGTAACAGAGCACACTGCAGAGACGTGGGTTTAAAATTAGTGGGCTGTTCCTTGTCTCGCTCCCTTTGCCTTCTCTGTGCTGCGTGTGGTGCGCCTGCTCCTCAGCTTACAGAGCTTCCTCTGAACTTGACTGGAATGGTAAGTTAGTGTCATTTCCCCAGGGATTGGAACTGAGTGAGGGGAAAAAATGGGCTCTGAATCATTAGCATGTGAAATGTAGTTTGAGGAAAGCACAGCTGTAACCATTAATCCCTCAGGAAAGAGCATCCATCTATCGAACCGCCGTGTTTGTGTGCACATGCTAACAGCTGGTGTTGTGGTTGGCAGGCCTCTCCCTGGCTTTGCAGCATATAAATAAACACCGTAAATACCTGTGCTTTTGGAGAATTATTAGTGACCAGACGGTAGCCAGCCAGCATCCTTCACTATATACTGTAGCCTTCTCCAAAATGTGACGTTTATTAGAGTAAAGAGCATGTGCCAAAGTATAACGTACTCAGATTACTCATTTAGTAAATTCTCATTACTCATCCTCGTTTTCTGTTATTTTGATCATACTAAATATATTGTCTATTGCTTAGGAACAATGGTTTAGATATTCTCCTGTGTGTGTGTGTGTGTGTGTGTGTGTGTGTGTGTGTGTGTTTTCATACAACTTTTCCTACTGATTGCCAGTCTGGAGCATGTATGCATCACACTGTGGTACTGGGAGGGGGCGTCTCGATTATTACACATGCAAACATTTACCATCATTATTCACAGTTAAGGATTATAGTTACTTATAAGTGAAATGCATTGGAGATTTTTTTAGCTCTGCAAAGCTTACTTTTTATATTTGCTTGGTAAATTGGACCTTTGTCTTCCAAAGTTTTATTGATTTTATGAAATTTCAGACTAAAGGGGACAAGCAGTCACCCTTCTGTCTATGGGATTGAATTCCTTCCTGACACGTCAAGGAGAGTGTGTCTGTCAGCTTGTTTTTGCAAATTTTCCAGTGTATAACTTCAGAACTTATAGTTGTTTTGTTATGTTAGCCGATTGTGTAAGTTTTAATGTGTTTGCTGACTGGTAGTCATTAGGGAACAGAGAATGCCAAGCACTATTGCATTTATGAACAACCTACATGGGAAGGAGAGAAAATAGCCGTTTAGTGGCTGAGTTAGCCATGATGTAAAGGACTAAATATCTGTTGAATTATACTCATAGAAAAGAGATCATAAACCCTTATATATTCTTGAAAGTGCCTCATCAGAGTGAATTTGCCCATTAATTTTTATTTTACAAGTAATATATCCAATGACATGAATATTGAAAGTCTGGGAAAATATCCCTGTTTTAAAAAATTGAACACCCTTAACCTTTCCCTCAGCCCTTTTCCTTGAAGTGCCAGTGTAATTTTTTTTTTGTATGCGCCCTGGCTGGAGAGCGAACCTGCAGTTTTGGAGTAGTGGGACGACGCTGCAACCAACGGAGCTTTCCAGCCAGGGCCTCCAGTGTAGTTGCTTTAAGGCTGTGTATTTGCTAATGCTCAAGTTTACACTTGCAGTTATTTTAGGAGTTTATGGGTTTTTGCAGAAGTGCAGAGTCATTGACCGTTCATTGTGATGGAAATTAGCTGTGAGATAAAGAAGAGGACACACACTGCAGGGCCATCTCTTCCTCTCCTGAGAATGAGCCCAGGGTGAGTGGAGGGCAGAGCAGAGCAGATTGAGCAGGCCTTTCCCTGGGTAGGAGGGAGAGACTGTTGGCTTTCTTTAGGACACATCTATTTGATTTAAATGGACCTTTCCAGTAGGAGGTAGGAACTCTTGAGATTATCTTTTAGAATAAAAACACAGCCATTGAAATGTGGTCAGAACTACTTCTAGATTTTGTTGTAGTTCTCTGGAAAAGCGCTTCTCACACTTGAATGTGTAGACACATTTTCTGGGGTTCGTTTAGGAAGGCCTGGGGTGGCGCCTGAGTCTGCATTTTTAAGACTCCTGGGTGACACTGTGCCACTGTCTGTCCCAAGGCCACACTTCGAGTCGGAAGGCTCTAGAGCAGCACTTTCAGACAGAATTTTCTGTGATCGTGGAAAAACGTTACACTCTGTGGGGTGCAATGTGGTGGGCCCTAGCTACATAGGTACTGAGCACTGGATTTTCAATTTTCTTTCATTTTAATTAATTGAAATTTACACAGCCATGTGTGCCTACAGCTACCACATTATATAGCCTAGCATTTAGGGACTAAGATAATCAATTGAAAAAAATTGTACTTAACGGTAATAGCCCATGTGAGATCATGTTGAATTCTAGAACGGTGGCTGAGGTTGTCTCCACTTAACTTTACTGCTGCCCAGTCTGCCTGCGGCAGGCAAGTCATGCAGCTGGAGTTGCTGTGCTACCAGCTCCCTGATGGTGAGAGCCATGCTGACCTTGCTTGTTGCCGTTTTCCAGCACTCAGGACGTATTTGATTTGATGTTCCATGAATGTTGGCTGCGCAGATGGAAGAATTAGCTAACTCTGAAGTTGGGAAGGACCCCCCAGTTTCCAGCATTCTGTTCAAGCCTATCCTTGGGAGTAGGGACAGAGCTTGGGTGGCACTGACATGGAGTATTTTGTCTGTATTCGGGAAGCATGTGTGTGTTTCGTTTCTATTAATTGGTGTCCTGTTGATTATAGGACATTCTTCATTTATTCAGTGATTCAACAGATATGTTCACTCTGCTAGGTATTGTTATTCCAGGCTCTGGGGACCTAATGGTGAAGAAAATAGTTAAAGTTCTTGCCTTTTGGAGTTGCTATTATAATGGCAACAAAACAAGCAAAAAACCTTTTGCCGAAAAACGGTAGGGCCCAATTTCTAGGGAATGTGTGTGTGCGAGGGTGCGTGATGGTGGTTCTCCTGAAGGCTGTAGGCGTAGACATGACAGTCATATTCCCTCGGGAAACCTGCGTCCCATTGCTCAGAATCTCTCACGATCAACTTGTTTACTTGTGTATGTTTCAGCTTCCTGTGACCCAGAGTATGTAGTAGACTCGCCAGATAGTTCTTGTTATGAGTATTTTTTTGAAAGATTTTATTTATCTTAGAGAGAGGGGAAGGGAGGGAGAAGGAGAGGGAGAGAAACATCGATGTGTGAGAGGGAAACATCGATCAGCTGCCTCTTGTACATGCCCCAACCATGGACCAAACCTGCAGCCTAGGCATGTGCCCTGATGGGGGCGCGAACCGGCAACCTTCCACTTTGTGGGACGATGCCCAGCCAGCTGAACCACACCAGTCAGGGCTGAGTATTACTGTCTTCTTCAACCACTTTCTTTTAAGGAGTGTGCTAGCCAGAGCGGAAGAAAATCCATTTCATTTACTGGTCCTCAAACAGGATTATTCCTAGAAGGGCACTGTCTTTCTGAAGCCTATCTTATGGAGCAGGTTCATTTCTCCATGATCTGAAGAATTTTTTTAGAAATTGAGAAATAATTCACATACAAAATTCCATTAGTTTCAGATGTACAACATAATGATTCCATATTTGTTTATATTATAAAATCATCACTGCAATCAGTCTAGTTAAGATCTGTCACTGTATATAGTTATAAAATTTTTTTCTTATGATGAGGGCTTTGAAGATCTACTCTCTTAGCAACTTTCAAATATGCCATGCAGTATCATTAATTATAGTCACCATGCTGCCTATCACCTGCCCGTGACTTAGTTATTTTATGTCTGGAAGTTTGTACCTTCTGATCCTCGACCCATTTGCCCACTCCACTCTCACCTGTGGCAACCCCCACTGTGTTCTGTGTATCCGTGAGCTTGTGTGTGTGTTGGTCCAATATGAGTGAGATCGTATGGTACGGTATTTGTCTTTCTCTGACTTGTTTCACTTAGCATAATGGCCTCAAGATTATCCATGTCATGGCGAATGGTAAGATTTCCTTTTTATGGTTAAATAATATTCTGTTGTATAAACACGGCACATTTCCTTTATCCATTCGTCTGCTGATGGACACTTAGGTTTCTTTCATATCTTGTCCATTCTAAATAACGCCGCAGTGAACATGGGAGTGTGTGTATCTTTTTGAGTTACTGTTTGCATTTTCTTTGGATACACACACAGAAGTGGAATTCTGGGTCATGTGGTAGTTCTAGTTTTAGTTTTCTGAGGAACCTCCGACTGGTTTTTATAGTGGCTGCACTAATCTAATTCCCACCAACAGTGCCCAAGGGTTCCCTTCTCCACAGCCTCACCTACACTTGTCAGTTCTCGTGTGTTTGACAATAGCCATCCTAACAGGTGTGAGGTGACAGCTCATTGTGGTTCTGATGACGACTAGTGATGTTGAGCATTTTTTCATGTATAGTTGACCCTTGAACAAGTGGGGGTTGGGGACACCTGCACAATCGAAATCTGCATACAATTTTTGATTCCCCCCAATTCCAATAGCCTACTGTTGATTAGAAGCCTTACTGATAACAAAAACTTCGATTAATGCGTTATGGCGCATGCATTGTGCACTCTCTTCTTTCAGTAAAGTAAGCTAGAGAAACGAAAATGTTATTAAGAAAATCGTAAGGAAAACACATTGACAGTATTCACTTTTTAAAAATTCTCATTGGAGCAGACCGTGCAGTTCTGACCTGTGTTGTTCAAGGGTCAGCCGTACTCATTGCCCATCTGCGTGTCGTCTTTGGAAAAGTGTCTCCTCAGCTCTTTCGCCAAGATTGTTGGCTTTTTTTGATATAGAATAGTATGAGTTCTTTATGTACTTTAGATATTAGCTCCTTATCAGATACAGAATTTACAGTATTTTTCATGCTGTATGTTGCCTTTCATTTGATCACTTTCTTTGCTGTACAGAGCTTCTTAGTTTGATATTGAAGAAGTTTTTGCCGCTCAATTCTGTTGTATTGCAGTCCTGTCCCTGCATTCCAGAAAGGGATGACTAGTTAATATATAACCCTAAGCTCTCCCAACATTGACTTGTTAACATTCAAAAGTATCCTGTTTTTTTTCCAGCATATTAAACAAATGAACGAAAATTAAGTCAGTGAATTTGGTTCCTCATAGGAAAAAAGCATTGTTACTAAACAACAGGGACTGATCTGTTAGGAATCTGACCAGGCGCACAAAGCTGTGGGTAAGACTCCTGTTAGAGAAGGACAACTCCGAGAGGAGTGTAAGCAGACACCCTGAAAAGTGTGCACATTTCACATGCGTGTGCAGAGCTCTCCTCCTTTCACCTCCCTCCCCTCCTATGCATTTTTTATACTACATTTTTATTCCTTAAAGGGGAGAAATAAATGCAGTAAAGCTATGAACTCTTACTAATTCAGATTCTACTAGTGTGTGGTTATATTTAGGTAAGTGCTAAAGTTCTTCTTTTTATACTTAGCAAATCTCTTTGTCACATATATCAGACCAAATTTGGTCAGGACTAATTCAGTAAGACTTTCTGGAGGAGTCACAGCTATTTCAGTTTTCGGTTGCGTTCTTACATTAGTGACAGTTGCAGACTGATGGGCAAGGCAGAGAGCCCTAACAAGTCAGACATCAGAGCCCACGGGAGTCGGCACAGGCTGAGCGGTGGCTTTGTGGGTGCGCGTGAAATGAGGGCCAGGGCGGGGGCAGGAGGTGATGGCAGGGGTGAAGACTGGCTGGAGTGGGAAGAGGGGCAGCTCTTGCACCTTTGCACCATCCACTCTACCTTCATTCTGGCTCACTCACCATCTCACCCGCACTACTGCCTGCAGCCTGTGCTGTTACTCCTGAGTCTACTTACCCTTGAACTTTCTCCTCTGTGCTTCCTTCACATGCTGCATGTGAGCTCTCTAACATGCAAAGCAGACTTTTCATCTCTTGGCAATATTCAGCTCTGAATCCCTGATGTTCAGTACATAGCAGGTGGTTAATAAATGTTTGCTGAATGAGTGAATAGGTTTTGGAAATGATGGGCATTTAACAGAAGGCATAGCCCTGTTTTAAAAGAGAGCAGAACTAAAACCTTAAAGAAGAAGAATCTGTGGGGTTTTTTTTTTAAATCACCCTGACATAAACAGTCCTGATTTTTAAACATAAAGGAGTAAATCAGAAATGCTAAATAAAAAGGTCAGGAATAAGATTTTATGAGGTTTCATTTGTTGTTAAAGCCAGTTCAAGTGTTGACAGGAAGAGCAAACAGCAAACATAAACCTTTTGTGCCCTCTAACAAAGGGGCCTTATTCGAAGGGAAGGGCTCTATGTTATGCTGAGGTGGCGATTGTGCTCTGACCCAGGGTCTCATGAGGTTTATGGCTATTTCTACCCAGAAGCTTCAAGTGGAAGACTTTTTTCATTCTTCATTATGTTTGGTAACGTTATAGTATTGCTCTTAGAAATGAAGAGGCCTCTTAGTTTTTCCTAGGCATTTACACCTGAGAAACAAAAGACCAGGAATCTAATCTTGACTTCATTTTCATAAAGTACTTTATTGAAAGCATTTCATCTACCTTGGTCAAGTCATTTAGCTTTTTTAAAAAAGATTTTATTTATGTTTAGAGAGGGAATGGGAGGGAGAAAGAGAGGGAGAGAAACATCCATGTGTGGCTGCCTCTCGAGCGCCCCCTACTAAGGACCTGCCCACAACCTAGGCATGTGCCCTGACTGGGAATCAAACCAGTGACCCTTTGGTTTGCAGGCTGGCACTCGATCTACTGAGCCACACCAGCCAGGGCCAGCTTCTTGGAACATTTGTTTCCCCAGGTCTGTGCCAGTCCTTACTTACTTTTTGCAAAGCTATACTCTAGCTTAGTGAAATAATGAAAAGCATTATAAAATCTAAAGGAAATATTTCCCCCATGAACTAAGTACTTCTCTGATCACTTTAAGCTATTTAACTGTGGTAAAGAAAGAAAACATGTTTTGGGTTGTTCATTTTTTCCTCTTTCATTGCATATTAACAATAAATTTGTAGATAAACAAAATGTGGTGTAGCCATCCAATGAAATGTTGACTCCTCCATAAAGAGGAATGAGGCACTGCCACCGGCTGCAACATGGTTGGGCCTCGAACCCAGTGTGCCATGTAAAGGAAGCCAGAACCCCCACCCAAAAAAGAGCATTGTGTATGATTTGATTTATATGAAATGGCCAGAATGGGCAAGCAGAGAGAGACAAAAAGTAGATTAGCAGTTGCCAACGGGTGGAGGTGGGGAGAATCATGACTGATTGTTAATTGATAGTTGTCTTTGCGGGGTGATGGAAATGTGCTGGAATTTGGTAGTGGTGATGGTTGTACAACATTGTGGAAATACTAAAAACCATGTAATTATATAATTTAAAATGAATAAAATGGTGAATTATTAAAAAATAAATAAATTTATAGCTTTAATGTGCTAAGAAACTAAAGTCCTCAGTGATTAAGGGAGAAAAACTGTTAAAAGCCTAAAAAAGAGTAAAAAGGTGTAAACAAATGCCATGTAGAATACTTCCCAATTTGTTTTGTGAAGTCAGCATTACCCTAACACCAAGACCAGAAAAAGGTAATACAACCGCATACCCATAGTGTTTATGAATACAGATGCAAAAATACTAGAAAGCTGAATCTAACAACATATAAAAAGCATTGTTCACCATGGCCAAGTGGGATTTATTCCAGGAATGAAAAGTTGGTTCAGTATATAAAGACCAATGAATGTGATACATCATGTTACCAGAATAAATGACAAAACCCACATGACCTCAAATAACAAAGAAAAAGCATTTGATAAAATTCGACACACTTTCATTATAAAAACACTCGACAACCCAGAAGTAGAAAGGACCCACTTCATCCTGATACAGGGCGTTTGTGAAAAACCCGCAGCTAACATCATACTTAGTGCTGAAAGATTAGAAGCTTTCTTCTAAGATCAGACACAAGACAAGGACTTCTGCTCTTAACACTTCTATTCAGTATCCTGCTGGGAGGTCTAGCCAAGGAAGTTAGGCAAGAAGAAATACAAAGTATCCAGATAGGAAAGAAAAAAGTAAAACTATCTCTGTTCACAGATGATATATATATAGAAGGAAATTTTAAGGAGTCTACCCACAAACTGTAAGAACTAATAAATTCAGCAAGATTGCAGGATATAAGTTTTAAATACAGCAGCCAGTTGTATTTCTATATGGTAGCAATGAATAACCTGAAATGAAATTAAAAAACAGTTCCACTTGTCATAGTATCAAAAAAAATAAAATATGTAGGAGAATAAACTTAGACATGAGGGAAACAAATGCAAATCAAAACCACGGTGACACACCACTTCACACCCACGAGGATGGCTCTAATAGAAAGGACAGACAATAATGGACCCCCAGATGTTGCTGGTAGGAATGGAAAATGGCATAGCGTCTTTGGGAAACTGGCTGTATCTGAAAACATGAGACATAACTCAGAAATTTCACTCCTAGGTGCATACCCAAGAGAATTGAAAATAAATGTAGATGTAAAAACTTGTATACCAGTGTTCATTATTCATAATAGCCAAAAGATGAAAACAACACAAATATTTATCAGCTGATGAATAGATAAAGAAACTGGCATATCCATACAATGGAATATTATTTGGCAATAAAAAGGAATGAAGTTTTGATACATGCTACAATGTGGGTAAATCTTGAAAACTTCATATTGCCCTGACTGGTGTGGCTCGGTTGGGTGGGCATCGTTCACGAAGTGAAAGGTCGTGGGTTGGATTCCCTGTCAGGGCACATGCCTGGCCCGCAGGTTCAGTCCCCTCGGTCAGGGTGCCTGTGAGAGACAGCTGATCGATGTACCTCTCTCACATGGATGTTTCTCTCTCTTAAAAAAAAAAAAAAAGAACAAAAAAACATTGTTTAGTGAAAAGAGACAGAAAATGCCACATGGTGTGATTCCATTTCTGTGAAATGTTCTGAGTATGCAAATCCGTGGAGACAGAACGTGGATTGGCAGTAACCAGTGACTGAGAAGAAGGGCAGTGGGGAGTGACAGCTCATGGACGTGTGTGTCTTTTGGGGGGTTGGTGAGGAACATGTTTGGAATTAGTGGTAATGGCTGCACAGTTTTGTGAGTATATTAAAAACCACTGAATCTTTAAAAGGGAGGGAACACATTAAAAGGAAGAGGGACCTTTAGTGTTTTTCACTGTCTTCCTTTTGAAAATCAGAGTTTGAAAGGTGCTTCCTCTTCAGATTCCAGCAGGCCACGTCTTCTTGGCTCTGTCTCACAAAAGTATTTTCAATACTGCCTTCACAGAGAACTGTTTCTTGGATTCCATCAACACTTGATTCAAATTGAATTTTAAAGATCAATTTCAAATTATTTTAAAAATGGAGTATGAAACAGTATACACTCTCAGGTGTGTTGCTGTTCCTCACATTTTGCACGCTGCTGGGTAACGTGTGTCACCTCCTGTTTCCGAGTTACCTGGTTCTCTGCAGGCCTTGGCATCGGGTCTTCCGTGTTGTTCCGATTATGTTATCAGGCATTCGTCAGATATTTCACTCAAAAGGAAGGGTGTAGTTCACAGTGCTTTAAAAACAGTAGATGCCCTTTTTCATAAGTTGTCAAAGTAAATGCACTGCATTTCTAGTGTAGTAGGATTTTCTTGATACAAAGTAACCAAAACCAAGTTCTGAAGGAAATTGGGTACTAGGGTAATGTGACTCGAACTGTTAACCGTAAACCCCCGATTTAAATTTTTGCTCATGAGAATGTCTTTCCTGTTCTCATTAATTGCCATTTGAATAAGAAAATGTATATCTGATCCAATATATTAAATACATAAATTGTTGCTTTCACTGCTTCATATAATGGGATTTTGCATAAAATATGAAATAAAACATTTCAATTTTATGCATTGGGATCCTGGAAATTTTTCTCAACATATTTAAAGTTTCCTATTTCCATTTTGACTTCACTCTTTTTTTCAGGGATGTTCTGAAAGCTTTCCCTCCTCCCCCACAGAAATCAAACAGTGAAACGGGGAGGCTTCCTGCTAAAAAAATATTTACTGACTTTAAATAGCTCGTGTCTTTTTTCTGAGGCTCCATCTCAGAGCTTGCACTGCACAGATTTTGTTGGCTGGACCGTAAGGCTATTGTTGTTATGCCCAATATAAATATTTTAGTTGCTGTTCCATGAATGGTATTTGGAAAGTGATACGGATCCTTATTTGAATCTCTTTCTGCATAGGCAGCAACTGAGTAGCCTGTGTGGGACTTTGTCAGAGGCCGGGTTGAATATGGCCGGTGTCATTAGATTGTCTCCTTCCCTCCCAGACCTGTGTGATGACACTCGTGCAAACTAAGTGAGAGCAACCACTGGCAATTTTCTAAGAAGTGGTAAGCGGAAGGAGACAGCAAAAGAACCAAATACAGACTATTGTGTGCCTAAAATGTGTGGATATTCATTAATGCACATTGGAACCTGCTGTTCAAAGCAAGTCACATGTCCATTCTGTTCTGCTCGCAGGTGATCATGGAGGAAGCACTTTACTCCCACCAAATGTCACAAATGAATTTCCAGAATATGGGACCATGGAGGAAAGTGGAGAAGGCCTGAGAACCTCTCTCGAGTTTGATGCAGAGTCTCTGCCATGCTGCCCACAGGGGCAGGAGAGCGTCCGGCTTCTTGCTGGCCCCCACTCCGGTCTCAACAGTGTTACTGCAGGACCAAAAGGCATTGGAGAGGCCCCCTCTCACAGCCACCTCACAGAGCAACGTTTACAGCCCATAGACTCTTTGATTTCAGCTCTGAAAGCTACTGAAGCCAGAATAGCTTCAGGAACGCTACAGGCTACAACGGTACTGGACAAAGATGCTGTTTCTAGTTTTCCAGTTCAGCGGCTGGAAAAAGAGTTGGGCACTGCCAGTCATCAAACACAGAGAGCCAGCAGCACACTATTCCCTGCTGGCCAAGAAAAACCACCTTATATACCTCTCTCAGCTGAAGTTACAACAGAGGACCATTTTCATTTGAGCATCCAGAAGGATCTGACAGTGCTGTTAACTGCGGAGACTCAAGCGAATCCTGGGGGGAAAGGGGCTGTCCGTGTGCAGGAGCCAGCTCGTCCAGCAGCCTCTGCAGGGAGCCCAGCAGTGACCCACAACTCTGTGGGAAGTGCGGGTGTTTTGAGAGAGCGGAGGTCTGATCTGGGGAGAGAGCACCTGGTGGGATGTGATCGAGGCAGCTCCACAGGCCGCCCAGGCCGGGTCAAACACGTGGAATTTGAAGGGGTGGACATGCTGTGGACAGGAGGGGAAAAAAGAGAGACATGGCAACCTGTGGATTTGGAGACAAACTCTACCTCTCCTGAAAGCAAGGGGCTTTCCAAAGTGCCAAGCCACGTCATCTGCTCTGCTGGTTTGTATAATTCAGCTAGTGTCACTGAGAGTATTGGGGGCGAAACCTGGAGAGGTCCTTCAGGGAGGCCCGCCTCTAGGTCAGGGACATTTTCCCCTGTGCCTCTGGTTGAGAGTGGAGAGGATGAAGTCTTCCTACAGGAAAACAAAGAACACCTTGAGAAGAAATCTGACCTGGAGAGAGACAAGGAGAGGTGAGCCCCCGCTGCTGTCTGTGACGCCTGGGCCGTTTACTAGGAAACCATTACCTTGCTCGCAGTGACAGCTCAACTCACAGTGTCCTGGGTCCTTTTTTATCGTAGAACGGAAGAGAATGACTGTGAGCTGGATTCGATCTAAGTGTCTGAGCCATTCAGGCGACCCTGTTACAGTGCTGTCCATGAGCCGTAGGCCAGGGAAGCAGAGTGATGGAGAGATGGTGAGAATGGAACTATGTGAATCCACCTCTGACATGGTGTTGTATTTGACAGGTTTCGAGTTTTCCAGTATTAGGGTAACTACAACACCCCACAGTTATCTTTAATAATATGAAAAGATTTGGATTCTTGACATGTCCCGTAGTCATTACATTCTAACTTAGACATGTTTTTCTGGTGCAACACCAGTGTCTGCATCCAGCCCACATACGTGTGTGAACACAGCGTTTGGGCTGACTCAGTGTTTTAGGTTTAGAGAGGTGGTCCAGAGGTCAGAAGCAGACTGCATAGTTCTGTTGTCCTGCAGCATTCGTGTGGGAGTCCCTTCTCACGGGAACAGTATGTTTGGATTATGTCCCTGAGAAGTAAACTCAGCACCCTGTGATATTTCCTGGCCTTTCCGTTCATTTCTGACATCGCGTCCACCTCGGCTCAGAGCCCGATGAGTGGAAGACGTGACCCGTCTCTTCGCTTCCTTGCTCAGAGTCTGACCACACAGCACTCCTTTCAGCTGCCATTTGTTCTGTCGTTTCAGATTGGTGCCACCTTTCCTTCCCTCTGTCTTCATGACACCACATTTCATGGTTTTTATGGGAGAGCATCTGTGTCAAGGCTCAAGGGTTCCTTGTTTGTTGGGTTGGTATAAGGAGATGCCTTTTCCTCTTAAAATTAATTAATAAATCCACGGAGAGTGCTGCTTCTTTAGGATGGCTGTCAGGGCTCCTCCTCCCCACCCTCCCGCCCGGCCCCCCTAACACATAAAATCTCCAGACTTCCCTCCAAAGCTGCCTGATGTGTGTGTGGCACATGGCTCAGTAATTATATCCCCACTGCAGTATGTACTTGTGCTATTGTGTAGACTATTAATTCGTTTCTCCTTTCCTCCCTCCCTCCTTCCCTCCTTCTCTTCATTTTCTTCCACCAGTATTCTCCTTCATTGTCTTCCGTGTCCTTGACGCTGCTGGATGCTGGGCGTAAAGGGATGTTTAAAATAGACGTGGCCCACGGCCACTGCCTTCGTGTAGTTTACTGCTGCAGATGAACAGTGACCACAGAAACACATTAATAATTACAAGATCATAAATTGTGCTAGGTTCCATGAAAGAAAAGGAGAGACATACTAGAAATAATCATTTGAATGCAGGAGAGGCTAATTCATCTGATAACTTGGGCAGGGCCTTTCTCTGGAAATGACTGTTAGGTCGGGACTTGAGGAGTGACTCTGAGGTGACCAGGCGGAGAACGGGCAGGAAGACTGCTCCAGGCAGAGGGAACAGTGTGTACTGAGGAGGGCTGCTGGGTTGCCTGGAGTTGTGTGAAGCTTGACGGGTTTGAAGATTGGACACTCGCCCAGTGTGACTGGAGCATCGGGAGCTGGGGAGAGTGGTGGGACGTCAGTGTGTGGGGAGGAGCTTCATCACAGGAACTTCTCACTTCAGTCCAAGTGCAGTGAGAAGCCGTTAAGTGGTATAAACCCAGAATTGTGTTGGCACGTGGCAGGCCGTCAGTAATTCAAAACCAAGCAAGAGAGCTGTCTTGTTGAGGTGAATTCTGACAATACCTAAGAGGAATGTAGGTCACTTATGAGGTATTTGTATTCCTATTTCTATTTTCTTTCTATTTGTAGGAATCTGAGGCTCAGAGAGGTTAAGTTGCCAAAGTGACATAGCGAGTAGTGAGCACATCCAGAGTTTAACTCCAGGTTTTTGTAACTCTGGACCTCTTGTACTTAACTGAGCGTTTAAAATTTTACTTAGTTATTGACTGTTCATATTTAATATTTGAAGAATGTGCTTCATATTAATTAATTAATGCCCACCCCTGTGTACTCAGTTATAAATTATTTCTGTGTTTTCACTATTTAGCTTAGCCTTGCAGTAAACAAGTCTGCCAGATTTTATTTTATTTTATTTTATATTTTATATTTTTATTTGTTTGTTTGTTTGTTTGTTTGTTTTTAATTCTTTACTGCCTAATTTTGGACCTGAAATCTCTCTGCAATGCTGCCTTATTGTCAGCAGGGGGCAACCCTTGGATTCTAATGTAGTCATCTGCTGGAAGGTGTTTGGACTTATTTAAATCAGAAAGTATTAATAGACTGATGAAAGCTTAGTGTATTTTTACTCCATTAAGTTTACACAATATATTTATCTGCTTCTGTTAAAATTAAGCATGATGGTAGCTCTTAATACTTTGAAAAACGAGAATATCTTATTCAGATATTCATTGGACTGGATGTATTCACATACAAGGAAACTAGTTTGAAACGATGTTAAGCCATTCTGAGGGTAGTGAAGCACATGTATGCTGGGAGTTGTTTTTCCAGCCTGAGCATGGGTCTGTGTTATCTTCCTTCCCAAGTACATTAAGACATAAGCCTGGTGAATACAAGTGTTAGCTCTACAGAATATTATCCTTTTTATATGGTTGAAGAGGAGACAAATTAAAAGAAAAAAATTAACCTACTATTGAAATTCTTCACCCTTATTTCCTTCCCAGGATTCTTGAACAGGAGGAGCGCCTTATGGGAGGAGAGGATGAGATCCTTGGCCCCGGGTACACAGAGGACTCCACGGATGTGTACAGCTCCCAGTTCGAAACCATCTTGGACAACACCTCCATGTACTACAGTGCTGAGTCCTTGGAGACATTGTACTCGGAGCCCGAGAGCTATTTCAGCTTTGAGATGCCCCTCACTCCGATGATACAGCAGCGCATTAAAGAAGGCACTCAGTTCCTGGAGAGGACAGCAGTGGGAGGACAGCAGGACCTCCTGAGCGTCTCAGCAGATGGTGGAATAGTGATGGGCTACTCTTGTGGGATCGCCAACGGGCTCAGTGACGCTAGGGACTCCAGCTACGCAAAAGGCGCCCCGGAGATTGCCTACTGGGGAAGGTACTAGTCCTCTTCTCATTGATTCTGTGCTGGTGGGCTTTGTAGCATTTCCTCTGGGAAATCTGAGTGTGGACTATATTTGAAAAGCATTTGGCCAGTTTCTATGCATATATATGAATGATGTGAGTAAAATGTAATGCGGGTTTTAGGGGCAGGCTGGGTACATGTTAGTGGTTTGTCTCCCTATTTGGTGGTATTTCTTGGATGCCCATGTAGAAATTGGCCACATACCTAAACACACATCTGTGAGCGACGAGCAGGTGTTAGCTTGGATGGTGCAGCTTCGGTAGCAGTGGTATGGTTCTGTGAAAAGGAGGCTGACAGGCCTTGGCTTTCGTGCTGACACATCGGTTGATGACATGGAGCAGGTGGTTTGATTGGGCCAGAGGTTCGTTAGTCATAAGTTGAGGGTATGGATTAGATGCTGACCAGAGTTCCTCCCAGCCCTTTGCTCTGTCAGGTCCTGTTGGCAAGCAGCCTTTCCATTCCGGCAGTGGCAGGGGAAGGACCTGATTATCTGGAACATGATGGAGCTGATACCTTGGTCAAGACTATACACATTACTCTCTCTCTATTTTAGGGTTTGTCTACCTGGGAGAAGAAGTGACAAATCCTGTAGGTTGTATGCACCATACCTGTCCGGTGACTCCCTATCTGTGGATTACCCAGCATTCCTTTTCCTCTTGTTCATCACCCTTGGGTCATTCACCTGTTTTTTAACATCTCCATCAGTGGGCAGAGCCTGATAAACTTCCTCAAGATGTTATAAGTTTAGTTTTGATATAGTTTTCCTTAATTACAGTGTGTCAATGTGTGTGGGTGTGGAGGTGGCGGGGAGGTTAAATGGGGAAAAACTATTTTAAAGCTGTATGAAAAAAATCAGTGCTTGTTTTTAAAATGAGTATTCATAGTACAGTTTTCCAAGGAACCTCTTTTAATGAGCAGCTCATCCTGTACTAAGCATGTTCTATAACCAGTTTGCTTACAGGCTTGTAATGCATTGGATGAGCATATTCAAGACTGGCTAGGACATTATAACATTGTAGCTGAGTGTTTCCATGTGAGGTGGACCATGGTGTTGTCGTCTTGGGTCTCAGTGAAATGAGGAAAAGAACACAGATTTCAAAAGTATAACACCTTGGTCTGAATTACTTGGGCAAACCAATTATTCCCTCTGAAACCTGCTTTATCGATTTGCAAAATAGGGTTAATGATACCCAGTACGCTGTGCAACTGCAATTTAAAGAGTTAGAGTACAGCCCTGGCTGGTGTAGCTCAGTGGATTGAGCCAGGCTGTGAACCAAAGCATCACAGGTTCGATTCCCAGTCAGGGCACATCCCTGGGTTGCAGACCATGGCCCCCAGCAACTGCACATTGATGTTTCTCTCTCTCTCTCTCTTTCTCCCTCCCTTCCCTCTCTAAAAAAATAAATAAATAAAATCTCTTTATAAAAAAAAGAGTTAGAGTACAGTACCCAGCAGAGTGCTCGTACAAAGTAAGCTTGAGTAAATGTGTGAGTCAGAATGGGATGGCTGATAAGCCCCCATTCAGACTTCCTGTCTCCCTGACAGGGGTGTGCCCCTGAGAAGAGGGGGCTCCTGAAAGCAGGCATCCCAGAGAGGGGAGTGTACCTGAGAGGGAGGGGGGTGTCTCTGAGGCAGGGTCCCAGAGAGGGGGCAGCTCTGAGTGGAGGGTGCTGCTTCCTTCCTTTTTTTCCATCAGTATCTCTGGTAACTGTAAATTGTGGTAAAATGCTGTCCCACAGGTAATGCAGAAATTTTCATTAAAATTCCAGTACAACTTTCTGGGGAGCTGAGCCTTTTGGGCTGAGAGGCTGTGCTGCAGAAGCCACCGAGAGGGTAAGCAAATAAAGAGGAGATAAACATCACAGAGTAGGAACAGGAAGGAATTGGGTGAAAGGTTTATCAAATGTATGGTCTGTTCCCTTAGGGTAGAAAGTCGTCATCACTGGGGCAGCCTGAGTGCCAGTCGTTAGTAGGGCAGAGTTAGGTAGTTAAGAGAGAGTACTGGGGTAGGTTGTAGTATTTTAGCACCTCAGACCCAGACAGTGGTATGCCTCAGGCCTTCTTGAGATAAGGTTTCAGCTGCGTCACCTGCATTGTTGAACCCTGAGATCTTGCTCAATGATAAGACTGAATTTTAATACTGGATGAGAAGCATCTTAGAGACGAGCCAGCCGAACTTCTCACCCAGCTCTGGGCACTTTTCCCATGTGTATATGTGTCAGTTCAGGGTTTTTAAAAAAATAGGGCAGCCCTGGCTGGTGTGGCTCGGTGTGCTGAGTGCTAGCCTGTGAAGAGGAAGGTCACAGGTTCAATGCCCAGTCACGGCACAAATATGGGTGGCAAGCCAGGTCCCTGGTTGGGGGGGCATGTGAGAGGCAATGGATTGATGTTTCTCTCTCACGTAGATGCTTCTCTCCCTCCCTTTCCTTCTCTCTAAAAAAATGAAATCTTTAAAAAGGGCAGTCTCAGTGATCCTAAGAACTTTTAAAGAAACTGGTATAACTTGCATGCATTTTCTTTCTTTTGCGTTCCACCCCCTCTGCCTCTTGGTGCTTTGGGGAAGTTGCCGCACCAGAGGAGCTGTAGGTTGAAGAGTTATGCCATTTTCCCACTTGAAGTGGGGCCTTTAGACAGCCTTGCTTTACAGTAACGAATTGGAGTCCCAGTTTGGTGCGATAGATTTACCTGCTGACAGATTCTGTGCCAGAATTCAAATCACCTGACCCCTATACCAGGAACAGTCACTGTTCTAGGCCGTCTGATCTCATGTATTGACTCTTTCCCTTAATCTAGTTTCTCTCAATGCCACGTGTCTGGAGAGCCAAAGTCTGCGTTGGTGATTGTGGAGTTGCTTGTTGGTGGTAGTGGTGCATTTTCAGCTTGAGAAAAAAAATTACCAAATCGTTAATAAACGTGTCTCCATACATTTTTAAAGGAATCAATGAGCAGGCTTTCAAAAATCTCTCCGGCATTAAAGCATTCCTCTGCAGAGGTGAGGACGCAGACCCAGGTACTGACCGAGCCCATCAGGGGCGCCCATGCGAGAGCACCGAGTGCACCACAGCCAGCACAGCTGACTGGCTGCAGCCACTCTCTCCGGGCTGAAGTACTGGGGTTCAGGAAAGCAGTTCTCTTCAACTGTATTAATAAGTGAGGCATTTACACAAGGAAAACAATAAATAAAACAAGTACACATGCCTAGCATTCCATATCCATTCACCAGCCTTCCTGTTTTTTTGGAAGTGGACTGGCCCGGGGCAGGGGGAGGGGTCCTGACTGTGTTGGATAAAGTGAACTCTGAGGAAGATGAACTGCAAAGCGGGTGACATCTGTCCCCCAATAATGCTTCTGTCATTCTAACTAGACACGAACCACGAAAGTTAAGCCCATCCCTGTTGAGGCATTGATTTTAATGTTAGTTGACAGCCAGTAGACAATGTAAGATTACTTTAGGTAGTCTCTAAACACAGTTTTATATCATATGCCTCCAGTAGGTTTGATTATTTAGTAAATACAGTGTGCTTAATTCTCATAATAAGCTGGGAGAAAGGAACTGTTAGTATTTTCACTTTCCAGAGAAGGAGACTGAGGCACACAGCAGTTGAGTAACTTGCTCAAAGCCACAGAGGTAGTGAGTGACGTACCCAGGATTTGAGCCCAGGCAGTCAGGCTCCAGTGTAGTGTGGATCTCAAAACGAAAATATATTTGTTTGGCATTGCCTATATATGTATATTTTTAAATCCTTTTCAATTTCAATATGTACCTTTAGTTAGTTGTTGAAATTATTTCAATGGCAGTATTTGACTGATTTCTTTGGAACGCAGGGTGACACTGCTCTCCATGGCTGCTGCTTTAAAGGAGGGCGGAAGGGGTGGGGGAAGGTGATGAGGATGCTGCAGCTCTGAGCAAATCCAACTCCCCCTCTCAGGAACACCTTCCAGTCTTGGGGTTAGCTTAGCCGTGCTTTGGTGGCTAGAGGGGGATTGTTCAACCATGTTACTGCCTCCACTTAGGTCAGGGAAGGAGATAATTTCAAGTATGTTGAAGTCTCGTATCAGGTTAGAAAGGACATTTTTAGAGAGTATGAATGTTCACTGTCTTTTAAAAGGATCACTCTTTATAAGGTAAAAATGTCTTTTAACAGGCTGACAGTAGCTGGGGTGGGGAGGGGATAATGATGAAAAGAAGGGGAAGGGACTAGTCAAAGAATATGTATGAAAGACCCAGGGACACGGATAACAGTGTGGGGATGGACTGTGGAAGCAGGGGGTAGGCTGGGCAGAGGAGGGCAAAGGGGAAAAATTGGGAAAACTGTAAGAGAATAACAATAAAAAAATCCTTTAAAAAGTCTTTTAAAATCCTGAAGTAAATCTAGACAGGAAGAGTTAAATTCTGCCAGGTGCCCTGAGTGCTCTGAACACTGAGTGTTAACCAGGGAACCGCATGTCCGTCAGGAAGTAGCTCGCCCTGTGAATGTAACACAATATTTTAATGAAGGAGCAAAGGGTAGCAGCATCCCCCCCTTTGTGGTCCAGCTCCAGAGCACTCAGGCTAGTGGGTCAGCGGTGCTGTGTGAAGTCCAGTCACATGGCTCCAAAATTAGAAAGGATAATTAGAGACTTACAGTAATACATGTTCCAATGGGTTCCTTTGTGTCTGGGTGCTTCTCCCTCGCCGGCCCATCAGCTGATGACTGCAACTCCAATCAGTAAGTTCTGACCTGGAGATTGTAAGGCACAAATGTTGTCATTGTGGCCATGAACAGAGCTGAAGATTGTCCATTTCTATTGAGCTTTAGGTTTGGACAGATAGAAGAAGAGAGTAGCAAATACAGTAATATGACAGGAACTTCTCTTCTGATTCTCTTAAATATACAAAACTCCTTTTTCAAATTACCCTTTTAGTGTAATAGGTATATTTTGTGTCTCAGCTTCCTAGTTTTTCTTTCAGATATGGCTCAGGATACGGAGTACTCAGGATACCGAGTACAGCAGAGGAGGTGAATTACATCTCTGTGCAACTGATAAGCCTGAGAAGAGTGCTTCAGTGGACTTGGGTCGCTCTGAATTTGATAGTTGTGGTTTTGTGCCTTCCTCTTGTTTTCTTTCCCTCCTTCTCAGATGGAATGCTGGCATTTAGAAGTATCTTCTTTCTTCATCAGCTGGTCTCTCTCTTCAGTGTCTTTCTGTCTAGGAAAAAAGTCACATGAAACAAGATTAATACAGAAATTTGTTGACATGTGATTTCAACATTTTTTTTGACATCCCATTTGAAAACCTGCAGGCATTTTAATAGACCGTGTAAAACATTAATATAATGTGATATTGGTTAAGCTGGTGACAGAGGAACCGATTTTGATCTTGAGAGATTGCCTTTAGAGGCAGATGGACCGTGGGGCTCTCAGCTCTTTGGTCCCGAGGAGCAGGAGGCTCTCTGCCCTGTGGGTTCATTACAGGGCTGCTGTGACTCTCCTCGTCTCTTTAGTCTTTTTCTTTTACTTTTTCAAACTTGTTCTGTAGAAAATAGGTTCTCATGTTTCCCTTTCTACCTTCCTGAAGCAGTTGTAATGGTGACTTTTTTTTTCTGCCACAAAAGATTTCTTGCTCAGTGATGAGGGGTAGGGACTGTACTAGGTTTCAGATCCAGTCATATCTGGAAGTTTGCATCCTGCCTCAGGTACTTACTAGATGTATGATCTTGAGTAAATTACACTTTGGGAACCCTTCCCAGGGTTAATCCGAATGAGTAATGCCTATGTGGTATAGGAGGGAGAAGCAGATGAGATTATAATCAAGTGGGAAAAAAATCAAGAAGGGAAGACCAAGCGGCCTAACAAGGCTGGCACACATTAGGAGAGAAATAAATGAGAATTAATAGTAATACTGACAGCAGTAGTACCTGAGAACTGTTACCATGCCACTCTGCTGTGGATTCAGGGTCTGTCCTAGCTTCTGAGCTGACAGCACTGTCCTCCAAACTCTAGGCTTATTTGGAACCCTGATTACCGGATTTTGATCTTGAAAGATTGCCTTTAGAGAGCAGATGGACTCTGCGGTCTCAGCTTTTTGGTCCCTGAAATACCACTTTTTCCATAAGAGTACAATGCACCATGGCAGGGTGGCAAAAATAAGGAGTTTGGGTATCAGACAACAGGAGGTCAAGTCGTCCTCGTTACTGGCTGCCTGATTTGGGGTAGCTTGTTTTACTTCAAGGTACCTCTTATTCCTTACTTGTAAAGTGGAGATAGCCTACCAGTCAATTTACAGGGTTGGTTTTTTTTTTAAAGATTTTATTTATTTATTTTTAGAGAGGGGGCAGGGGAGGGAGAAAGAAAGAGAGGGGAAAGAACATCCACATATGAGAGAAACATCCATCAGTTGCCTCTTGCACACCCCCAACTGGGGACCTGGCCCACCACCCAGGTGTGTGTCCTGACTGGGAATTGAACTGGGAATTTTTTGGTTCACTGTCTGGCACTCAGTCCACTGAGCCACATCAGCCAGGACTCAACTTAAGTCTTATTTTGTGGATATTCATTTTAAACCTATCATGATTTTGCAATAGTCTGGATAATAAGAATGTAAGAAAACAGATAAGAAAAATCCTGGTAAAGATGAAAAACCGTAAGGATTTGGTGGATGCTTAAATACAGGGCATGCGGGCTGAGTCAAAAGGATTGAGAGATTTCAAGCGTGGATGACATGAAGTGAAGCAGAGATCAGCAGGAGTCAGGGAGAGCAGCCAGGTTTGTAGGAGAGTACCCACCAGTGGGGGCAGTTGAAGCAGTTGAACTGGAGGAGAGCGAGGGTCCTTCATGTGCACCCACAAGTGGGAGTGTGGGATTGAAGGTCAGCTGGAGAGCCTTGAAGTCCGCATTTAGAGGTGAGGCTTGCAGCTGTGGGCGTGCTCGGGCTCCTGGGGCGTTAGGAGTGGCTGAGGCCCCAGGGGAGCATTGCAGGAAGGCTTGAATGCTGCTTGCGTGTCTTTCCCCAGTCGCATCCTCGTAGGAAATGTGTTGTCTAAGGTGAGTTTCCTGGTACCTCTTCTGGGCTTGCCACCCTTGTCTAGTGCTGGCGTGGCTGCCAGGGAGTGCAGCGTGGAAGCCATGTGCTCTGGTCATTGCTGTTCTTTGGGTTCCTTTCAGGTGGGCCTGGCCTTGGCTCTGGTGTTTTGGGCTCTCCCTGTTTGTTGGATGCCTCTCCTATAAATTGGGGATGACTTCAGGAAGGGGCCCTCGATTGGAAATGGGGTTTCCCAGAAACATTCTAATTCTGTAGTTTAAACCTTAAAACAACAAACATGTTAGTGCCCTAGATAGTGGGAGGTATTGGTGTGAAGAATGCTGTGGATTGCTGGTTAAGTGGGTGATCTTTTATCATAGAATGAACTCAAAGACCCCAAATGGTAAAGGACTTTGGTGCTGTGTTATTACAAGGGGAATCATCGCTCTAAATAAAAACTGGATTTGCAGTTTTAACTAGTCAGGATGATACAGCGACCTTTTTATTCATATATCAGCACAGTATTTCTCTTTTAAAGGAAGCAGTAACCTTTTCTCTCAGCAGCAGAGGTTACTTAACACAAGATTTGCAATACTGGATGAGGAGGTTGTCCCCGGATCCATGGTTTGCAGCCCTGACCCGGTGTGCCTTAGTTGGCTGGGTGTCGTCCTGCGGAGTGAAAGGTGGCCGGTTCAATTCCCAGTCCTAGGTCACTCTGCCTTTGTTCAATTTTTGGTGAATTGTCTCTCTAAATCTCAATGTCTTTGGGAAAAGGGATAGTAACTTATACCATTTGATGATTACTCAATAAATGTTGGCTGTTATCATCAGGAATAGCACCACCTGAAATACTCAAAACTTTTTCAGAGTCACCTGGTATGAATGGTTTGTGGTCAGATTGACTTAGGATGTTGTGTATCTGTAATAACAATCCTAAGGGCCTTGGGTTACTTGAAGGTGAGGAGATTTAATGATTGTTCATTTTATTGTGTTTATAATTACTCTATTTAGCAGCTCCTCAACACAAGGAAGTTGGCATTTCCTAGTCAAGAGTAGTAATATAGAGCCTTTAGTATAGAGAAAATTAGAGGTATTGAGTAATTATTACCATGAAACAAAGTCATAAAAGTTCATTATTCACACTCAGCATTCATTTAACCACTATTTTTGGATCCTTCATATAATACTATACTTAGTCAGGTATGGGCCTGTTCTATTTGGCAGTGAACTTCCCAAGTCTTTAGTCTTGAGACTCAGAGATCCTATGACAGGGTCCAGCACATGCTGGACACTCAGATTTTGTTGGATGAAGAACTTAACACTGTGCTATACTAGGTACTAGGTATCTCCCAGAGAGGAGGCAGGTAATGTCCCAAATAGCTGTCCCAAATAGCTCCAGTGCGGGAGGGCCCAGAGAGCCAGACGGCAAGGCTCCCAGGCTGGGGCTGCTCAGTGTGCAGTGCCCCAGGCCCTCCTGGAAGGCCTGCTTGTCTGCAGTGGGCCTTGAAGGATGAGGGGGCATGTGTAAAGGGGGGAGTGGGGCAGGGTGACTTTCCAAATGGAGCCAAACTGAGGCAGAAGTATTCACAGCTGCTTGGATGTGGGGCCCTGAGAGTTGGGAGTTGAGGGGATTACTAACCTCTTTGCCTGCTGTTCTGTTAATCTGCTGGACCGAACACGTGCAGCTAGTCTCAGAAAGGTAGCCATTGTGCAGCTGACATTTTACAACTCCCAAAACATTTCAGGCATGCCAAAAGTGTAGAAAATAACCAAGACCTGTGCTCTCACCCGCCAGTGTCAGAAAGAAAGCCCTGTGGGTGAATTGCAGACTCCTGTGGATGCCTCCCTGGTCCGGTTCCTCTCTCTCTTTTTCTAAAGGTACCTGCTGCCTGTGAGTGTTTGCTCTTCCTCCACAGATGTTCACCTGTAAATAACACACAGTATTCTTCCACATATTTTTGAACTTCATGTAAATGCTACCCTCTCGTTTCCTTTTGTAACTTGGTTGTTTTTTGCACAGCATTTTAAACCTATTCTTACTGCTTCATAAAGCCCAAAGTTATAAATTTATTTGCTGTGTAGACTTCATTACATGAACATATACTATAACTTTCCTGTTACGAATGTTTTGGCTGTCTTGTATTTTTGTTATCTCAGACAGCATGCCAGTGAATATTCTAATTCATGGCCTCTTGTGCACATGGGGGAGTTTCTCTAGGCTGAGTATATATTTAGAAATAAATTGCTGGACTGTAAGTTATAATCATTTTCTGGGTGAACCAAGGCATTGTTGAAAGGGTATATTACATTTTCTGTGAGAGTATGTAATTTTATCTACTTCTGTCTATAAAATAATTTTGAGTTATTTTTCCTCCTGATCCTTGTAATTCCCCTATCCCAACAAAAGTAGCAGGAACCCAAAGAAAAAGCCTGAGGAAAAAAAAATGAAGCGAAACCTGTCTCCTTTCCCTGTAGGGGCACTGATGTGGACTCTGCTATCCATTAGTTAGGTCTGGCGGCGGTCCTGCCGGCTGGTTGCCCCACTCCCGGAGCTCCCAGATCCTCCCCCAGGGCGGCAGCTGCTGCCTGTGTCTGACAGCTGTGCGTTGCCATCCACTTCTGGTTGTGTGAAGCAGGACTCGAACAGCAGGACACGTGCATATTTTCACCCCAGCCACAGCAGAGGAACAGGCGCAAAACGAGAAATGGAGGTTGAACAAATCACATACGATTAAGTGTGAATTTAACACAGCTGAGTTTCCTGTAACTTCAATGAATTAGATCCGTTTTGTTGCCTGTCTCAGCCATTCCTTTAGGGCCAGGAATGTGTGTGCTGTAAGAAATGACAGTCTTTAAAAATAGCACTTCAGAAACTTCAGTGCTATAAGAGGAAAACAATGCCGGATTTACTTTTTTTAAAAAATAGTGTTGGACAAACTTCACTTTCTCCCATAAGCTGCAACAGCTCTAAATAAACTCATGCGGTCGGTCGGTCGGTCATTCTTTCTCTCTGTTCTCAGCTTGCTGCCTGGCTCCTAAGGAGTTAAGCTCAGGTCTGTGAGGTCATGTGTGACTTCACTGGATCTGGACTTTTGAAGCAGATCTCTTGGAGGGAAGCTGCCTGTTGTGTGAGAGGGGAGGCTGCGCAGAGAGGGAGGGAAGTGCTTCAGCTTTTCTCAAGTTCTCATCCCTCAGCCCCTGGAGGGACATAGCAGCATTCTGGGAGCATGTCACCGCAGAGTCGGTGTGTGGCCGTGTGCGTGCACCGCAGAAGCGGCCGTGGAAGTCCACTGAGCGCGTCCTTGCAGAAGACGCAGGTTTGCTGAACGGATGGCCCGGGAGAATGCTCCTTGTGTCCGGGACAAAATTGTGGGCAGACTGGGTAACTGGAATCCAGTTTCTTTTCTTTGTTTGGTCTTAGGCAGTGCTGGTTTACATGTACTGGTAGTTACAGAAAATGCCTTGGATTCGAAGCTGTTTTCTTTCCAATGAAAATCATTGTAAGCAAGCCTTAGAAAGTTAGGAGAAAGATTGTTCATATAGATTGTTTTCTAAATAAGAGTGACAAAAGTGAAAAGGGTGTATTTGTTACAGGGTTTCTGATGTCTGGTCCAGATGAGATTTTCCCCTTTCTAGATGTGTGCTGTCTTTGAGGTGGTCAGACGCAGCTCGGTGCTTGCTCCTCGACTGCGGGGAGCTTTCAGCTGCCTTTTGTGGAACTTCATTCAGGCGTTGGAAGGTCACCAACTTGAGCTTGGTCGTTCAGTGGGGTCGGTTCTGACTACAGCACAAGGCTGTCATTCTTATTCCGGCGTGCCACTGCTCTAAAGGGACTGTGCTGTTGGGGTAGAAACATGATTTGTCTTAGAATTCGGCATTTGGTTTGAAACTTCAAAGGCTAGCCAGTCATCTAAAGAAAAATGTCATGGTATTTTTGTTTTCTCTCCCCTGGAGCTGAGGGAACTTCAGATCCACAGTTCATCTCCGGGAAGGTCTCTGTTTTCGTGGTCAGCAGGTACAGGCAAGTGGAGGGCAGCGTCTGGGTCAGTGATGGTAAAGAAGGGAGCGCCAGCCCAGTGCATTGACATTACGTCCATTCTTGAGATGCTTGGGGTTAAAGGTGAGCACCCAAGAGCCTGAGAGAACCCCAGTGCCAGACTATCTGGGGTAGTCAGCTGATTATAACAGGTGTGTTTGTGAGTATGGATTGGTTAACTTGGTATTTCTTGCCTTGATTACAGGTTTTAAGTTCATAATTTTAAGTTCACATTTCCATTTGTCTTACATAGCCCATCAGTGTAAAATGCTCACCTCTATCCAATTGGATATTTTGTTTCATAACTTTAATAATAAAGGACAAAGAAAGTGCTTGGGGGAAAAAAGGACCAAAGACATGTTTTGTGAGAGGCATAAAGCATGGTGGACTTCCTTCAGGTTGTAGGCTCATTGGTTTAAGTGTTACCTCTACTTCTTACAGTTTGACCTCTAGTAAGTTATTTAATTACACTTGATTGGCTTCTTCATGTGTAAAGTAGAGATGCTAATATGAGAGGTGTGTGGTGTGAGGATTAACTGAAGTACAGTGTGTCGGAAGCATTTAGCAAAATTTCTCCCGCATTTAATAAAACCTAGGTACATATTAATAAACCATGGCTACTGTTCCTTTAAATTGTTCTGCCTTATGTGAGGCATATAAGAAGGACTTAGACCTTAGAGCAAAGGAGTCACGAACTTGGAGTTGCGAGCATGTTGACACTGGAAACATGTCAGATTTCTTTGTGGCAGGGCTCTAGGTAGCACCTTTATAGTGCCATGTACCCCACAGGGGTGCCCTCTCCCTAGCCATCAGTCACAGCCTTCGGGGCAAGGAGAGCTGCAAGGGAAAAGTGGCTGGATTAGTGCGAGTCCATCCGCACTTCGTGGAAACACCTTTAGGCTCGTGTCCTGTCCTGTTCTGTCAACAGCAAACAAAGGTGTCAGTTTCGTCACCTTTGAATGTGGAGAACGGCACTGCCACACGTGTACCTCCTTGGTGGCACGTGACCCACACTAGGAAGAAGAGTGAAATGATGGTCAGGAGCTGGCCGTCCTCCTGGGTTCCTTCCCCAGGTGCAGCGTCCCCTTCACCACGCAGTGGTGGCCGCTCTTGGAGGGGTTGTCTGTGTTTCTGGCTTGGCCCTTTCTGTCTTTATGTTCCAGGAGTTAGTAACTGTGCCGCTGTGTGAAGCTGCTTAGCTTCTATTTCCTGGCCTATAACTTAAGCATAATGTCTTTTTTCCATGGCTATTGAGTGGATAAAATATGTGAAAATGCCTGACACAAAGTACTAACAAGCATTTCACTCCTCCCAAAATTGCTCCATTTTTTTCTGTTACTGTGAAAGGAAATTTTATACAATTTGTAAATGAGTCTGTTTTGCTTTATAAAGGACTCATGTCTACAGCAGTGTTTCTAAAGCTTTTATTTTAAAATAATTTGCTTATGTTATTAGTTTACTTCATCTAGTGTCAGTTTCTGTTTGCCTCTGTGACTTTCTAGAGCAGTCTATAATCCTTAAGCTTTTCAATTTAATTTTGAACTAGTTTTCAAAAATGTGAAGGGAATATGTGCCAATGGTAAAAATTCATATGGAAGTCCCCTTGGCATCCCTTCCTAGAAGGACCCCTGATGTCTTCTGGTGTATCTGCAAGTTATGGTCTGGGCAGCTCACTGGTACCGGATTCTAAACTCCTTACTGGTGTAAAGGGACAGGCGTGGCACGGAGAGTGCTGTCAGAGGGGCCAGCCCCGTCTCTGCTGCTCCATAGTGTGTGTGGAGTGTTTGGGAGCTTCCTTGGAGGGAATTTGCCGCACAGTTGGGTGTGTCACCAGGAACTAGAATGCACTTGACCGGCCCAGCTTCAGCCACACTGTTGCTCATGTGATCAGGCCAGAGCCCTTCGGGATAGCGAGGCGCAGGCTTTCTCTCAGCTGCCTAGTGGCGAATCTGCTCTAAAATGCTCAGTTCTGAAATTCGGGGGTGAATCTGCTCCAAAATGCTCAGTTCTGAAATTCGGGGGAGACAGCACAGATTCTGTGCTGGGTTCCAGCAAAGATTTTAGTCATTGTTTAGCTGGCCTGAGGGTGTAGTTCAGTCAGCCCTGTGGTCTACCGCTGTGTTTGGCTTTCAGTCATCAGTAACACTGGGCGGAGGTGATGTAGAAAAAGGGCCACTGATAGTGGAGCTGGAAGATGCCGTTCAACTTCCAGCCTTACTGTTTACCAGCTGTGAGCTTGCGCAAGGCTTCTTTGGTCCTCAGTTTCTTTACTTGGAAAGTGGGACCATTGTGAGGGTGCAATAAAATGAGTAAACAAAGCAAGCAAAACGAGTGGAGAAGGGGGTGGGGAAAGGACGAAGGGGTCAGAATACAAGGTGACGGAAGGGGGATAATGGACTTCGGGTGGGGAGCACACAATGGAACATACAGACGCCCTGTTACAAAGTTTACACCTGCAACTTATGTCATGTTTTTAACCAATGTTACCCTAATGAAGTTAATAATAAAATATATAATGCATGTAAAAGTGCTAGAAAGACTGCAGAGTGCTCTATGGGTTTTAAAAATTAATTTTTCTTAAAGGACTGGCTTATTCCTCTGAAGTGGTTTAGGTAGACTGAAATCCTTCTGCTGTGGAGGAGGAGGAGGAGGAGGAGGAAAAGTGAGTGTAGCAGTCCTGGGTTTGGTATCATTGGACCTAATCCCACTTCTCTGCGAAGGCCGTTTGGCCCCTCTGCTCTTGAGTGCTCGCAGCATGCCTGCAGCCTGCATTCAGAAGGGCGGAGGGCAGTCTAATTTCTGGGCTCAGAATACCCTTCACTCCCTTTTGTTGTTTCAGCTGGTCCCTTATTGAGGCCCTGCTCTTCAGCAGGGGCAGCACTGAGGACTGGAGCCCTGAGCCACCCTCATGGGCCCAGCTCTGCTCCTGATTGAGCAACCTAGGATCCCTCAGTTTCCTCATCTGTACCACAGAGGGTTGGACTAAAAGACCTTTTTGTATGGGGGTGTTGATGGCGACTGTCATTCTTTTTCATCTTAATGACCAATGTCCCCTTCCCTTTTAAACAACTTAGGACAGTTATCTGCAAAAAATAAGACGAGTCATGAGGCTGAACATCAAGTTAAGAGCTGCTGTGTTGACTTCTGAGACCTAAATGTAATAAAAAACCTTTTAAAGATGGCAGAGTGTTAAGGGTGAATATCTAATTGTTCTGCCTATAATCTACTGACTTCAACATTGCTCTGTTTTATAGTCAGCCATAACTAATCATCTTTGATCAGGGCTTCAGGTCTCCGCTTGGCTGTGGGAGTTATAAGCATCTGAAAGGAGGGGAAAAAGGATGCCAGGGCAGCTGGAAGTGCCCTCCTGAGAAGAAGTGGAGAATGAATATTCAAGCTGGGGGCAGTAATCCCTGCAGGGCAGAGGCTGGGTCTTTTTCTGGGCTGTGTGGGAGGTGTTTGCATTGCTGTGGTTTGGTTCTGGTAATGGCCATCCATTCTGCTTTCTGAAGTTCTTTATCTAAATCTCGTTGACAAGAGGAGCTCATCTATCTTGTGTGGACAGTTCCCTCTGGCTTTCCCAGGTTAGACCGCATTTCTGGGTGACAAGATGGCAGGAAAACATTTGTATTTCTTCAGTATTTGGCTGCTAAAAGTTAAACCAAAACACAGTTAAAAACTACCTCTGCAGCTTGCAAATCAGAAGGCTCAGGACTGGCCTGAATTATGAGTCTCTGGCTGCAGGAACTTGTGATGAGTACCTTGGGGTACTCATCAGCTGGGCCAGCTGTTAGAGACCCGTGGAAGATGATGTCCTTTAAACACTTTCACCTAAAGAACCAGGACTCATGGCCTCAAAAGGCAACGGTTGATAAGGGGAATGCAGGTTTGTGTGTGATTGAATCATCCAAGTGTATGGCTGTGTGTTGTAGGAGTTCTCTCTGTCGCAGACCCTTCCAGTAGCAATGTCAATGGAGATTCTATTGATCAAGATTTTGAAAGCAGAGAAGTCAGGATTTGTGCTGCCTGTCACTACCAAAACCAGGAAGTCGAGACAAGGATAGCGCCTTATTCAGATGCCAGTGATCTGAGAAGATGGTAGGTTATGTGCCCTACAATCCATCTTAACATGTCATCTCAAGTCAGCCTTTTTTTAAGGACAAGAAAAGGGTAGGTAAGGGATTTGGGAAAAAAGGTTAATCTGGTAAGAGTTGTAGTCTCACAGCAATTTTCCTACTATTTTTTTATCTACTGATCACCAATTCTTTATCTGCCTCACTGACTCCCCTCCCTGGAACACAATAGCTCAAATACTATCTCTCCAGTTTGCAGACCCCCCTGGGGCACAAAGGTTGAATTGTTTGTTGACCTTCAGGAGTTACATAGGTCCTGTATTATAGTTCCTGGAAAAACAGCTTTTTACATACATTAATCAGTGAGGCAAGCCTATTGACTATAGCTACAGCTGAAATCTTTAACTCTCAAGTTCCCCCATCATTTCCCACTGTTAGTTTTTAATGATCTCATTTCTATGAGATTAGTTTCACATGGAAGTAAATGAATAAACAGTCCTTACACATATTAGAAACCATCCTGCAGACAATTTGATGTGACTAAAGGCATAAGATACGTTAGTGGTGGTGTTGCAATGCATCCCCATGCCTGCTGAAAGCAATAAAACAGTTTTCAATTCAGTTGACAAAAGTTGGGCACTCTTTAGCTGTGGCTACATTAGCAATTTTTAAAACATTTCGCTGCCCTTTAGAGTTACCATAGGGCCCCAGTTATAAGTATCGGATGTCCCAAGCTCCGGTGCACTTTTCTTCTAGTTGGTTTCTTGGGAATCCTGTCCTCCAAGTCTTGAGTAGCACCTTATCTCCAGGCTCAAAGCAATGTAGTGAACCTGTGGGGGAGAGATCTCTAATACAAGCAAGGTCATCAATCACGGCTAAGGTCTGACTTAGATATAGTACGTAGTTGTTTACCCTCACTTCTCGATCCACATACATGTCTCCCATCCCAGTCATAGCCTGAAATGGTCACCTGTACACAATTTCATAGGGACTCAGCTGAATTCCATTTCGAGGAGCCACCCTTATCCTGAGCAGGGCAATAGTTAAAACTTAGTCCCAGTGGAGATGAGTTTCTTGGCACAGTTTGGCTACCTTTTTCTTCAACGTGTGATTCATCTTCTCTACCTTCCCAGAAGCCTGAGGTCTCCATGCTGTATGGAGTACCCACTTGATTCCTAAAAATTTACTAACCTTCTGTGTAATTTCTGAAACAAAAGCAGGTCCATCATCGCTCTGGATGCTGCCCGGTAGGCCAAAGCGAGGGATTATTTCCTTCAGTAGTGCTTTAATTACCTCTGAGGATTTCTCAGTTCCAGTAGAACAGGCCTCTACCCATCCCGAAAGGGGTCAAAAAGACTAACAAACATGTCCATCCTCAGACCCTTGGTGTCCTCAGATCCTCCGCATCCTCAGTCTGTTCGCCAGTCTTCAAACAGGCACAGTCCTTGGTATTGTTTCCCTTCTTTGTTCTGCTGGGGATCTGTTTTAGGATTGATTTCCTAGTGCACATGACTTTAGAAATTTCAGGACCTCTAAAATATAGGAGATTCCAAACCCCAGCTCTTAGCTTTCTCTAAGTTTGCAGTCCAGTATTCAGGGTCAAATTGTGACAATTCCAGAACTGGTACCAAAGTCATTATAAATATCCCTTTAGCAGCCTCTTCACTATTTGATCGGCCAGATTTTTTCCTTCAACTACTTCAGTGTCCTCTTTCCAATGCTCTGGGCAGTATGTAACTGCTACCCATAAAGGTACCTGAACAGTCTCAAATAATTTAAAACTTATGTTGCATGCTTAATTTCCTTTTTATTGGAGGTTAATAGTCCTCTTCCCTTCTAGATACACATTTACTCTCTTTCAAATCAATTCTGTTGAATAAACTTTATCAATTACTTCAGTACAGTCATGCATTAGCATGGTCATGTCAGGTTCCAGGAGAAGGGAGGTAAGATATAACTTACAGCTTTGAATTGCTTGGTACCTGCTCGTTCTTCTATCAGTGAGCCACAAATTTCCTTTTTTCTCTAGCAGGCTGAACACTTGGTGGGATGCATAAATGGTGATAGGCTGACCCAAGGAAATCTTTTCAGCTTCCTATAAAAGCTTGCAGGTAGCTGCCACAGCTCTCGAGCAGGCTGGCCACCCCTGGACATGGTGATTTAGTTTCTTTGACAAATCCTTTTGCTAGGTTCAAGGAGGAATTCAAGAAACCTTACTGCTTATTGCCAAATATGGGCCTTCTGTGCTGATACTTGATAGCCATAAGGTGCCAAATGGTTCAAGGTAAATATTTCAGTCCTGGCTCAGGGTCTCCCCAAAAATCGTGGCTGAGTTCTTGAGTCCTTGTGGTAATACTGCCCAGCAGTACTGAGTCTTGTCTTGACCCGAGATTCTGCATCCTGCCATTCAGAAGCAAACAGTTGAGAGTCCTGGTCAACCAGAATGCAAAAGAAAGCATCTGTTAAGTCCAATACTGAATATCAGATGCTGTCCCTGGGTATACTGTTCTGCACAATAACATTTATGGCCCTTAAACCTTGTGTTGCATGGGGAGCATCAGGACCAAATGAGTCCATATTCCTGAAACTTCTGAATTATTGGGCATATTCCTATTGGGAGTCCCCACCCCTGGTTTGAGGCCAGCTTTAACAAGGGAGGCTCACTTAGCCCTCCCTGGCCTTCCAGCAGCCCACACTGTGGGGTTTACCTGATCCTCAGTTTCGTCAGGCAAGGGTCACTTTTCTTCTTCTTCCCATGGTTTCATAAGGAACTGCTGGGCATGCTCTGGAGGGACCTGTAGGTGGAGCTGTTCTGGAGAGAAAAGGGATTAAGCATGGAGTTTTGACAACATATCCTTTCCCAAAAGAGGAAATTCATATCTCCCACATCACATTCTAATGCTTTCATGAAAAACTGACTTTCAGGGCTTGCAGAAATTTCAGTTGCAGTTCAGTTAAAGGTCTCTTGACCACAGACTGTGTCGCTGTGGTATCAATAAAAAAGGTCTAAAGTTTATCCCCCCAACTGCTAGTTTTACCTGAGGTTCCTGGGGTGACTTTACAGGTTGTCATTCATCATCAGAGCTGTTTCTTTCCCCAACATAACTCTGGGGTTCACAGACTCTGGCACACCTTTCCCTTGTTTAGGGCACTCATTTTTCCAGTGCCCTTTTCCCTTGCAGTATGACTGCCCTGTCCCAGTAGGGGCTTTTTCTCCACTGAATTTGGTTCCTTGAGGGGTTTGGGATGCAGAGACCAGTTCAGGCTCACTTCCTTCGTCTCCCTCAACCCAGTAAGAGGAGGATCCCCCAGAGGTAGAGGGGCTGTAGGAGCCCTGACTGTGTTCACAGCAGCCATCCTGATCTTCCTGGTCCCTCTCTTCTACCATCTGCCACAGCAAATTCCCTTTTCTCTGGGCCGTTAACCTATTTCCTTTTAATTCTGCACCTTTGTTAAGTAAAGTCATAAAAGCCTATACATCACTTTTTTTGCCCTATTTCCCTGATCTTTGACAAAACAACTCTAATTACAGTTAATATAATAGTTTAAAGACTCATCCAGCTGCCATTGTTCTCCTGAGTCCAGATTATACATAAGCCAAGCAGTATTGCAATAAAAACAATTTTCTTAGTTTCATAAGCATAGGTTGACCCATTAGACAGAATTCACCCCATAGGGCTGTTTCTCAGAATGGAGGCCAACCTGTCCATTCTACCAGACAGAGCTCTGTAACTTCATACAAACCAGGAAGCACCTTAATTCCTGGCAATCATTCTAAGCCATAACCTAGGACTGTAGTTCTGAACCAGAAAGCACAGTGATTTAATCAAAAGTAAAGGTGATAGGGAGTGCTCAGAATTGGAGAAGGTGAGTCCCCAAATGAAATTTCTTGGCAGCTGCTAGGGAGTCTCCAAATCCATACCCCAGGGCACCCAGTCCTGGCAGCCAACAGGACTCTCTGTCAAATATCCAGAGTTACTGAGAGTCCCAAAGGTATCACACCAGAATCACCAGAAAAATGAAACCAAAAAAAGTCACTGTTCATGCTGCCTGTCACTACCAGAACCAGTAAGTAGAGATAAGGATTGAATCTTTATGGACTCTTTATTCATATGCAAGCAATTTGAGAAGACAGTGGATTATGTACCCTAAAATCTGTGTGAACATCTCATCTCAAGCTGAACTTTTTATAAGGAGAAGAAAAAGGTAGGTAAGGGATTTGAGAAAAAGGTTAATCAGATAAGAGTTGTGGTTCAGTGGCACTTTTCCTACTATTTCTTTTTTTTTTTTAATTTAAAGATTTTATTGATTTATTTTTAGAGAGAGGGGAAGAGAGGGAGAAAGAGAGGGAAAGAAACATCAATGTGTGGTTGCCTCTCACATGCCCCCTACTGGGGACCTGGCCCACCACCCAGGCATGTGCCCTGACTGGGAATTGAACCAGTGACCTTTCACTTTGTAGGATGATAGTCAACAAACTGAGCCATGCCAGTCAGGGCCCTAGTATTTCTTTGCCTATTGATCAACAGTTCTTTATCTGTGTCACCACATTTCCCCCAGGAACACAGTGGCTCAGATACCATCTTTCTTGCCTGCAGAACCCTTGGGGCACAAAGGTTGATGGCCTGTCAACCTCCTAGGGTTACATAGGTCATGTATTCCAGTTCCTCGAACAACAGCTTTCCACATGCTTTAATCATTTAAGCCTATCAACTACAACTGCAGCTAAAATCTTTAACTCTTGAGTTGCCCTATAAATTTTATAGTTGCTAGTGCCAAAGGGTAGGTCTCAGATACTTGTTTTACACAAACTTTGAAAGAAGTACATCAGTAGCTATTAAAATGCCAGATGTATAAGTGTTGCTTCTGAATTGGACTTGGGGATATGGCTGACAGGTTTAGAAGGTAATTAAGAGCAAACCTAAGGAGATGAATTGCATTTTTTTTTGATACCTTGACTTGGGGGAAGCTGCTGTCTCCCATCCTTGGCTATGACTTTGGATTCATGATGGAAATCACATAGCTGAGCATTTTCTACAGCTTAAAAATGTGGGAACCAAGACGTATCTACCTGAAGCACAGCCAAAGAATGTCAGTTGCCACATTTTACTGCAACAGTAACCTGCCTAGTCCATAGGCCTCACCTTCTGTGTGAGATCCTGGTGAATTTGCTGGTCATTCTGGGGCTCCCCAGTTGATAAGAAATATGGATTTCACAACCCAGTCCTTTGAAAGTGACTTTTTTTTTTAAAAGAAATTTTCTAACAAAATATTTTACTGGGAAATTGAGGTGAACAAAACAGGCATTTGCCACCACACACACACACATGCACACACACACACACACATACACACGCTCACACACACAGCTATTTCCAGAAACATTGCGAGATGAGAGCTCACAGCGCTAACATTTGAGCCAGTCCGTAAAGCATTTGAAATGTCAACACTGCTCTGAGCTGCTTCTCAGTTCCATGCCGGCCTCACTTGGCTGCCTCAGAGTGGGAGCCGGCCACCTTCTGTGTCAGCAGTATCTCTTTCCGTGGCACCCAGGTCGTCTTGGGAGGCCTCAGGGCCACCCTGAGGCCAGCTTTGGCAAGAGGCTGAGAGAGTCATTTGCTGAAGCTAGACTGTGGGCCAAGGGTGGAGTTGCCCCACCCTGTATGTGTTAAGTATCAAAATCCACCCTTGGTTGGCTAGTGTAGAAGTAATATTTATCTTGTGTTGCACTCAGTTTTATGAAAACATATCTGAAGACAGCAGTCTGCTGTAACTGTACACCAACTTGGTTAAAAATTGCATTAGATAGACCTTCTTGAAGAACTTTTAGAGAAAGGGTCACTGTGAAGGAACAAACAAGATTCAGGGATTTTTTTCCCCCCTTAAAAGAAGCTATTCTCTCTGTCCTCTAGTTGGCACTCTTTTCACTTGCTTAACTGATGGCACGTTTGCTCCTTCCTGCTCTCCTTCCCCTGCCTTTCCTGTCCTGTCCTCAGTTTTTCAGGTTGTTAGGAATCTCTTCCTTCCCCCCGAATATTCAGCCATGCTCATGTCCCTCCTTTGTTTATCCGGTCCACATCCCACCTCACAGAGCCTCCACGGCTGCTGATGGACTGGGACTTGAAGTGGTTATGTTGTTGCAGCCATTGCACATCTAAGGCCGGGGCGACTCTGATGAGCCCGGGCGTTGCCTCCAGACCCTTCTGTACAAGGCGGGTGTCGGCAGGAGTGCAGGCTCTGCTGGTGATACAGTGGTCTCCTACGGGACGAGCACTGTGCTGGGAGTAGGGAGTCTTGGGCGCTGGCTCCAGTTCTGTCTCTGTTTAAATTGTTAACCTCTCTCTGCAGCCTTCATTTACTCATCTGGAAAAGGGGGTGAGATTAAATAATTCACAACATATATTTCCCACTCAAAAAATCCATTACTTGACTCTGAAATCATACTGATTCTGGCTCCTTCAATTAGATCTTTGTGACCATTTAGGATCTTCTGAATAAGAACAACTCAAAAAGCAACGAGGAAACTGGAATTTGAGCAGGTGGGGTAACACCAGCATTTAGCGGCAGTGCCTGTAGCTTGACCAACAAAAAGATGGAGAGCAAGTGGTGGGGGAGCACTTTCAGTTCTTTGGCTGTCTTTCTGGGGCTACCTACACAGCTTCAGTCTGTGTATTGTTTTCTGATGGAAGTAGCCTCTGCTGGTTACCTGTCCTCAGTCTGAGTTGACTGATAAGAAATACATTCTGAAACTCCAGATGCGCTTCCTCCTGGAGGCTGAGCCCGGAGGCAGGAGGAGATTGCAATTCTCCTTCTCTTGGCTGAGGTGAGTGACTGATGGTTGCGTCTTCTCCATCCCTTTTCAAAGTGTCTGTGTTTTTCACTTCAAAGCAGAAGTGGGAGCCACAGCCACTGAAATGAAACCAAAGCATAGGAGGTATAGGCCCATGTGATTCTTTCTTGATTCCTCGCTGTCCACTGTATGGATGTTGTAGGCCTGATGTGCAGAAGAAAACTGCGCCCCCGCTGGAGCTGAGGAAGTGTGGACTTGGCAGTCTGGGGTACATTACATTAACTCTGTGATACTGGGCGTGACACTTACCCATTTCTGAGCTGATCTTATCTGTAAAATGAGGCAGTTGGCCTGGGTGATATTTAGGGTTTTTTCCAGGGCCAGGATGCCAGGAGCCTGTGGTTTCCCTCTTCATTTGCAAGACCGTGAGAGAGGAGTGTCAGTAAGGGAGAAGGAGAGAAGCAGGGCAGCTGGGTTCTGCTGGTGCCGGGGTTAGACCCTGGAATGTCCTTGAAGGCAGAGGCTGTTTTTAAATTTTTGTACAGTGCGAAGTCCAGCTTACCACAGAACATCTTAAAATTTATTGTTTCTTGTGGTCAGTGTACTGATTTTGGCATTTATTTATCAAGGCGTCAGCAGTCTGGGGCACTCTCTGTTAGGAGCGCCATCTCCCAGAAACTTTAGTGGCAGAATTTTTCCCACGGGGGGGGGGGTTGAACTTTGGAACTAGTTGCACCTTCACAAGGAAATGTCTCCCTCCAGGGGGAAGGAGAAACTTTTCTATCCGTCTCCCTCTTGCTGTTTCTTTGTTTTTTTGTTTTTTTTTTTTCTTTAGCGTATCTTCAAGGATGTTTTGTTGTTCCCCAGCCTGTGTGAGATGTCTTTTGGTATTCTGGTTGAAGGACCTGATGATGCTTTCGAACCTTGAGGTGAGGATTAGCAGGGACCATCGGTGATTTTCCAGGGAATTACTGACCTTTGCATTCTTGATGATAGTGCCAATCACAACATTTTTATTCCAACCAATAAGGTAGAACACATGCATTGATGGCTTATTGAGAATGCTTTCTGGTCCTGATGGGGTCTGAAAAGCTCCCACTTCTATCCTTACTTCTTTTGGTGCCACAGGATGACTTCGGAGTGGGCAGATGGCCTTGAGTTTAAGATACACCCCATCTCAGTGAGGGGTACCACCCCTCTCAGGCTGGAGAAGGCTTTTGTTTAGGCTTGTCCCACTGATTTACACACAGGGTTAAATGCAGTGCTGAATGTTACAGTTGCATCGGAGTTTCTCTCTTCAGCCATGTGATGTAGTTATGAGATCTGGGAAATGTCACCTGTGGGAAGCAGAGAGGGAGAGGAGAGAGAGATGGAGGATTCAGGTAGCCCCACCTATACGACTGGGTGTTGCTCTGGTAGATCCAGAACACTCTTAGTTGGGAAGTGAGGCGAGATAGTAAGAAGCTAGAAAAATTCCTTGACAAATGGAATGGGGAAACTGAGACAGATAGCTGAACAAACTGGCTGAGCAATTTATAGCCAAGCACAGAGGGTCACCTCCCTGGAGAGAACATCCAGGCCTCAGTTGTGCTTCAGCTCCAGGCCCAGAAAAGCAGCAAAACCAGGTGGGCGATGCCAGAACCAACTGCAATGACTAAATGACCCCCTGCCCTGGCACTCACCAATTGGTGGGGACCACGACCCTAAAAGAGCACATCTCAAAAACTGATGATTATTATTCTGAACCCTTCCCCTATGACCTCCCCTGAGATTCCCCCCCGCAAGAGAGAGGTAAAAGCCTCCAGAGAGCATGCCCACACCCTTCCCTCCCCCGCTTCTTCCAGTCAGGCATGCATCTCCCAACTCTAAGGGACTCCAGGAGACTTGCAACTAGAGGAGCAGTGGGCAGCAGCAGCTCATCCTAAACTAACCACCTGAGTCTGTCTCCACGGTCCCCTTGTCTCTGACTGCCCAGTGAGCTCAGGCAGTCCCGCCTGGGCTCTGCTGTTGCTGTTTCTGTGCTAAGCCCTTCCTTGTTCTGCTGACCCAGCTTTAATAAACATACCCTCAGAGTCACCCAGATTCATGTGAAATCTTTGCTGCACCAAGTCAAGAGCCCACACACTCCAGGCTGGCCCTTGGCAGACCTGCTCTGGGCCAACTCCTCTGTCCAGTAACAGAAGTACCTGTCTCCTGACACCCTGTCCTGTATCCCTGGGAGTGACAAATGAAGAGGGAGTTGCTATCCTGTTTCTGTCACTAACTCTGGGACCACAAACAAGGCCACGTCAGTGGGGAGGCACAGCTGCCACAGGCCCAGGAGGCAGTTCCTCCAGGAGATCGCAAGCTTCCTCCATCTCACTACTGAGGTGACAGTCTCTCTGTCCCTGTCCTCTTCAATACAGTGTCTGCGTAGATGTGCCAAGCGTCTACAAGTAATACAGTCTCACATCAGAGTGCTAATAGTAAAATATGCTCTTTTGAGGAAATATTCTACCTTACTAAATGTCATATTTTTATCTCGACTTTTTTCCCTTTAGAACAAACTTACCCTCAAGTTAAAACTTTATTCTGTGTAAATAACAAGGTTGGAGATAGTCTAGGCCAGTTGTGAACTCACTCATATGATATGCTGTGAGCAGTGCACGGCCGTACATTCCTAGATTTGAGTGCAGTTCCCCACCGACTAGGAATGAACTGCTCATTGTAACCAGTTCTGTGTGGAGCAGTTGTTTCTGATCCCAGCCCTGTAATGACGTCATTTTCTTTACACCCGAAGTAAACGCTCTGCAGACTAGATGACGCTGGAGTTGGACTGCTCTGTTTTCTCCTGATTAGAGTCTTCTGTGGCAAAAGAGCTCTGCTGGTGAACAGTATCCTTACAAGTTATTGTTTTTGTGCTTATAACTTTCCTGGTAATAAATCTTACTTTTCCATGAAAAGATTGTTTTTTCTATTTAAGGTGGAATAGGGGTTGTGCTTGAAATTGCAAACCTCCAGTGTGTTCTGTTTTGATTTTCTTGCTTTAGAGTGTCTTTTCACTGGAAGGGATTCGATCTCAGTGTGCTTTGGATTCAAGGGTACAGAATAGTAAGAGCTATAAATATGGTGGAAAGAAGGATCATTATTATATTTAGCCAGTATAAGGGTGTGCTTAAGTTATTTACATGTAAGGCCTTGAATTAGAAGAAATACATTAGATCCCCTAGGAGTCATTAATAGAATTTTCAAGTTTCTGGTGAAAGATACGTGTGTCTACCTCAAATTCTGTATATGTGCATGAAAAAGAATAAAGGAGAGATTGACTTTGTAGAAAAGTCCACCCTCTTTAAAACTCTCAGGGGACTGACTGAAAGGAGGACCATTCTGTGATAGCTTCATTTTTAAAAAACAATTTTCAGAACTCTTGTAGTTTTTTCCTGGGAAGATACAGCTGTTAGATTATTGTGAGCCATTTCTGTGATGTAGAGGGTATTGATGCAAGTGGTCTCATAATCGTGTTAAAATTTGTAATCACATCAAGCCGACTGCTGGGCCTCTTTTAGGGCCAGAACTCTATGCACTGGGTGGGATCAGGTTAGGCACCTGGTTCTTTCCAGGGGATTTGTCTTCATAGCCCAACCTGGCATTTCCTGACAGCATTACCTTGGGCGAAAACCCTCCCTCCTGTCATTTCTAAACTGGTCATAGTAATATCTGCTTCCTAGCAGTGTTACCAGCATCAGTTGAGATAATGCCCATGACATGCTTAACACAGTGCCTACAACTAGTAAGTGCACAGGAACTGGCAGCCGTCATCACCGTCTTCATTGTCATCATCATCAGGTAATTCCATTTACTGGAATATGCCTTTGTCTCACCATGCTTTTTCTATTATTTCCATTAATCATAAAGCTCAGATGAGCAACAAGGGACATCCCTTTCTACTTCTCCTCTACACTCTACCTCCAGGCAGGGGCCTAGGTGAGGACTAAAGTGTGTCTCAAAGCTATTTCAGAAGAGCAGAAGGAACTGCACATCTACAGAGTTCTCTGGAGGCATCTTCCCAGGGAGAAGGAATTTACCATTGCCTCTTATACTACTTTATTTCACAAAGGGAAAAGAAGAAAAATACATTCAAATAACATCTGACCTCTTGCTCATATTTTCAGGTATGGCGATTCTAATTCCTCATGCTGGAACTGGTCTATCTGGACAACTTTCAGTACTGGGTCCCCATAGTCCTTCTGATGATTTTACTGTTTCATTAACAACCACAGCAGAGACATAGTCTTCTAGAGTGGTGCATTGAGAGTGGGAAAGCAACATGGAAATCGAGTATCTCCTTTTATAAAAGTTGCAATAATAGGAAAATTTATACTTCTCTGCTGAAGAAAAATCCACTCCTGTTTCCATATGCTCTGACAAAGGGAACTTCAGGGGAAGGTGTCCTCTGTGCCTGCCCAGTGCGCCAGGCTCTCTCCAGTCCCCGCACACCTTCTCTGGTTCCTACTTACGTCTCAGGCCTTCTCTGAAGAGCTCTCGTTGAATGAATATTAGTGAAGCCATGCAATATTTGCGAGAGCTAAGTCATCTTAAAACTAAATAAAACACCCAGAGTGCTGTGAAGGAGAACCAAAGAAGTTGTTTCCACTTAAGCCCCTGGTGGGAACAGTTTGATGTCAAAGATGAACTACCTCTAAGCAGTTCCTGCAACATAGAAGGATCCTAAAGGGGCAAGCGCATGTTGGAACCACGAGGCCTTGAGCTGCTTTGGGTTCATGGGATTTCACAGGGATGCTGCGTGGAGTCACTGTGGTTTGGTCCAGGGAGCTCTGTTTGTGGGCTAAACGCAGGTTGGTGTGGTCTTCAGTCAGCAGTCCCGGGTCTCATTGTGTATCCAGCAGCAGGCTCTGGGTACCTTTCCTTCCTGGGATTCTGAGACATTTGAAACACTGGCTGAAGTGGGTGGATGGCGAGATTTAATTGTTGGCCTTGAGAACAGCGGGGGGTGGTTGTCTGCCCTCTGCCATCTTTCTGCTCCTATGACTAGTAGATAGGTGTCTTTGTCAGCTCTGCCTTCCCCACACCGCCATTGGTCTTGACTATTCTGCTTACAAATAGGGTAGGTTCTCATTCAACAAAGAAAGAGACCAGGTACCCTTTATTAGTTTATGCTTTTGAATTCATCCTATTAACCCTCACATACTGAGGCAGACAGGGTCTCTCTCTAGGTGGTATGGTTCAGTGTAGAAGAGTCTTCCTACCCTGCTCCTTCTGACACTTCCTGAGTGGTTCATTCCTGTTAGCAACAGACAAGGGTCCCTTGAAAACCTCAAAGAATTTTGGCTGTCTTCATCATTGTTGAGTCACCCAGGGTGACTGGTTGATACCAGCCGGCTGGGTGCAACCCAGAAAGGGCCACCCACTCAGCAGCATCCTTCCTCTTACACAGTTGTCTGCACTCCCTCTCTCCATTTCCACATGGGAGCCGGAGCCCTTTCTCTTCACGGAAAGTAAGTGCGATTCTCCACGCTAGTGGGTTTCAAAACTCTATGTTTGTTTAAATAGACATTTTTTAAAGATAAAATATTGCAAAGAACTGTTTTGTCAGATGGTTGAAAGTGGAGCTGCTCTGTGAGAAGCTTGAATGGGGAGTCACTGAGCTCTACTCTGGGCATCCCTAACACTCCGAAGGTGCTGCTTCCATGAGTCGTCCTCACTAAGAACACACAATGTATTCTCTCCCCTTTTCCATGCTGTACACGAGCATGCATAGGCACAGGTACACACATTAGCACACCATAACAAGCAGGACAGTGTGCTAAGCCATCCGATTAGTGGGGCACTACCCACCTGCCTTAGGTGTGAGTTGTCACTGCTGTCAGCGGTTGGCTAGGCACGTTAGGTTGTAAACTTGAGTTTTATCCAACAGAAATCAGGAGACTTCTTTTGCTTTCTATCCCTTATTAGGTTCTTGTTTTAGTAATTTTTAAATAGTACACAGTATTTTAATAACCTTACCAGGCATAGGACAATATTGTAGAAGTTTAGAAAGGACATTCATCTTGTCCCTCTGCACACACAGACACACGGGTTGTGCAGATGGATGAACACATGGAGGCCAGGGAACTGAGGTGTAACTTGTCTCAGGTCTCAGTGAGTGATGAAGCTGAAACAATAACTCAGCTCTCTTGACTCCCACAGATGTCCTGCTGTTCCACAATGTCATTGCCATGTGCCTTCCACACTGACCACTATGTGTGATCGCTGTATGACACTGCCACCACAGACCTCTCCCAGGAAGGTGCAACGAACAGTTCACAGTGTGGTGTCTGAAGTCAGACGGGCTGGGGACACATCGCAGCCCTGCCATACTACTCACTCGTGCCTCAGTTTCCCCATTTGACAAGTGCACATACTCTGTGAGGATCAGATATGCTGATGCCTGTGAAAGTCTCAGAACAGTGCCTGGAACATTGAAAGTACCTAATGTGCATTCACCCTTGTTTTTGCCTGAATACTTTGAGTGGCAGTGGAGGTTGAGTAGAGTCCCTGGGATCCCACTGAAATGTTTACCTCAGCCTGGGCAGACCACCTAGGATTCATTGAGTACATTTAACATTAGCAAAATATATGCCAGCCCCCCTTTTGGCACAAATGCTTTGAGACATTACGGCTCAGGTGTCCTGTCCAACACTCACCTATTACTGAGCAGGCTGGGAAGTTCGTTTGTTATTTTCCATAAGGCGGCTCCAGTAAGTGCTTAGTTGTCTTTATCTTCATTGAAAACAATTTTGTTAGATTGTGTTGTGAACAGCTGTCATATCAGTGTGCATTTAAAAACAGCACATAAAATTGGTGAATTTTTGTGTAGCCATTTTAATACTGAAGATGGAAGAAAATATGCAACATTTTTGGCATATTTTACTTTATTATTTCAAGAAAGGTAAAAATGCAACTGAAATGCAGAAAAGGATTTGTGCAGTGTATAGAGAAGGTGCTGTGACTGATGGAATGTGTCAAAAGTGGTTTGCAAAATTTTGGGCTGGAGATTTCTCACTGGACAGTTCTCAAGTAGAGTAGACCAGTTGATAGCAATCAAAGTGAGATAAGATATTAATTGAGAACAATCTGTGTTATATCATATGTGAGATAGCTGACATACTCAAAATCTCCAGGTCAACAAAGTTATTGGTGAAAATGAAAAATGTGTCTTTTATTTTATGGAAAAAATCATACGGACTTTTTGGCCAACCCAATACTTGAGAGTGACTGTGAACAGATAGCTGAGCTGCTTAGCATGACATGTGGGACGTTCTCAGGCCGAAGATGGTTCTCATAACCTCTTCCGGCTTATTCCCTTGGCAGTCACATTCCTTTGAAATACTGCAGAACAATTTTGTTCAACTCAGAGAACAAAGGGATCAGCAGTAGGATCCTCAAAGGCCCATGGGATGACTGCTTTCTACTAAGCATGAGCCAGTATTTTGTTCCTCTGTGTATAATGTGCAGTTTAGCAGGAGGTGGACAGAGGTAGAAAAGTTTTGTATGAAAGGATGGCACTGCTTTGTCTGTCTCTGTGAATGACGTGGGTGCAATAACCACAGAGTGTTGCTGAGTAACTGCCACATCTGTCAGCCCACTGCCACAGGCTGTGTGGGAGGCAGGGAGATGCCGTGTGGAGCTCATTGTGTCATTGCTGTGTCCTGGCAGAGCTGCAGCCACTCTCAAGTCTTGCTTTGTGCGCTGGGATACTTGGAGGCCAACTCCATTGGTACTTCAGGCTCAGTGTTGTTTTGACTAGAGGGGCGTTACCTGTGGTGAGAGGTGTGTCTAGAACTCTTGGAGCTGCAGAGCCTTCCTAGGAAACTTGTTTTTCTCTGGGTGAGTAATGATGATTCCTGCTATGATTGCAAAAGTGTTCTTCTCACTGGGGGCCTCCGAGGTGGCTGGCCAGAGGCTGTCACTCCCTTCGCTTTGCTGTAGCGAACAGAGAGGCTCCACCTTTAAGGGCCAGGAGTTGCAGGAGGAAAAGCGCCAAGGTGCTTCGGTGGAGAGAGAATTCTGTGAGAGTGCTGCTAGACCAACCTACCAGGGAAATGTACTTTCTGACAAGGATCTTTTCAAGGAGAGCTTGGCTCTGCTGTTTTTGGTCTTTTTCCTCTTTCATGCTCAAGAAAAGATTTTCCTTTAAAAGTACAGTTAGATTTGTGTCTAAAAGTTCAGTGGAGAAAATGTATTTGGATTAGGGATACCTTTTCTGTCTGTGATCTGATGAAATGATGCCAGATACCCATGAACTAACCAGTCGGAACACGTGTAAATGGTCTACCTTCCAGTTGGGATACTGGTGTGCTTTTGTGGTTCCTCTGGTTAAAATGAGGAACAGTAACCTGGCTTTGTGCGAGACCACGTTCAGGAAGTGGTGTTTTGAGATTTAGTTCCTTTTCAAGGGCCTCTCCCTTCTGTTTGTTTTAACATTGGTTCTGAGTTGTCTGCCACTTTCATTTGTATGATAAGCCTATTTCCTTCAGGTCATTTATAGAGTATTCAGAGACCCATTGAGATTATTGAGAAACAAACAGCCATAGTTAACAAAACATTTTTGACATGCAGTTAACTTGAAATAAGTTGTCAGCCACCAAAGGCTTACATTTGTCCTATTGAACATTATTTAAAAAAAAAATTGAATTTCAGTTTGCATGTACTTTGTTTCCCCAACTCCATTTACAATTTTTTTTTTAAGAGGTCAGGACACATTTAATGAAGAATAATATACTGATGACTGAAGTGCTTTTGGAGAGCAGAAGAGATGAGGAAGGGAGGGTCAGCTATTTCCTTTCCAGGAAACCCATGTTCTTTCACTTGTCCAGTGGTAAGACAGTGCTGAGCTTTCAGTAATTTTTTATGCTTAATGTTTCTTGATCATGTCGTGAAGCCATAGCCTTATATGAAATCAAAACTAAACATCTAATGATGTTGGCAGAAGATTGTTTTAGGTCAGGGCTGCAAGATGGATTGAGGGGAGCAATCTTCCAGTCAGGATGGTGGTGTAGGCAGACATGGCTTGCCACTTTGCTCAACCACATCACAATTGAAATTAAAATCTAGAACAACCAGCATGAGGAACCGACGGAAATCAAGTTGAATGGAAGTCTGACAACTGCATAATTAAAGAAACCACATCCATCCAGACTGGTAGGAAGGGTGGAGATGTGAAATGGGCGGGTCCCACACCCACGTGTGGTGGATAAAAATTCGGGAGGGATGTCTCAGGAGCGAGGAGTCCCAGCCCCATACTAGCTCCCACAGCCCAGGGTTCTAGTTCCAGGAAGATAAGTGCCCACAACTTCTGGCAGCAAAAACCAGGGGGGATTCAGAGATTCAGTTGGTGGAAGAAACTTCTGGAGCCCCAAGCAATTCCTCTTAAAGAACCCACACATTGACTCACATGCTCAGACTCACTTCCTCTGAGCTCTGGCAATGGAGTGGCAGCTTGAAGAGCACCAGTGGCACACAGGGAGAGGCTGAAGTGTCTGACATCAACACAAGCAGAAGCTATTGTCCCTTTTCTAAACCCTCCCAGCACAAAGCCACAGAGCTGGCAAGCTGGTGCCATATCTGAGAATCCATTAACCTGATTAACTCTATTTGACCTGGCTTGGAGATCCCCAGAGAATCTGCCCCACCCAATTTACAGGACCACCCAAACTACTTTTCCATATGAATGACTGGTCTTGGCTCATGCTTCACAACTTCCTAAATCCTCTCAAACAAGCCACAGCTTGCCTCAGTGAGCCCCAGGTCTGGCACTAGCAGCAGCCAGCCTAGATTCACAGCTTGGCTTCACTTAGGAATCTCCAAGCCCAGCACAAGTAGCAGCTATCTCAGATTGCTTTATAGCTCAGGCAGAATAGCCCAGGTGAAAACATGAGTGGGGGCTCACCTTGGCCTGTACCACCCAGGAAATCCCAGGGCTAGCACACCCAGTGGACAGCTACAGACCATGTCAGAGTACCACCACCCTGCCCCTGCAGAGCTGATCCTCCACGGAGGATGGAGGTTGATGGTAAGTGGTCACAGCCAATCCTTGCTATTGACTGGCCTGGGTAAATCCCTCCCATTGATATGCCAGTTGCAACCAAGGCCAAACTACAAGAGGAGAGTATACTCGGCCCACACGAAGGGTGCATTTCAAATACCCAGCTGGGGTGATAGGGGAGGCTGTACCACTGGGACCTACAGGACACCTACTACATCAGGCTACATTACCAAGACACGGAGTCAAAGCAACTCTACCTAATACATAGAAATAAGCACAGGGAGGCTTCCCAAATGAGGAAACAAAGAAACTTGGCTCAAATGAAAGAACAGATCAAAACTCCAGAAAAAAGAGCTAAATGAAATGGAGATAAGCAGCCTATCAGATGCAGAGTTCAAAACACTGTTTTATAAGGATGCTCAAAGAACTTAGTGAGGACCCCTCAGCCCCATAAAAAAGACCCAGTCAGAAACAAAGGATGTACTTACTGAAATAGAGAACAACTTGCAGGGAAACAATAGTAGAGTAGATGAAGCCAAGAATCAAATCAATGATTTGGAACATAAGGAAGCAAAAAACAACCAGTCAGAAACAACAAGAAGAGAAAATAATCCAAAAATATGAGGATAGTGTAAGCAGCTTCTGGGACAAATTCAAGAGGTCCAATATTCATATCATAAAAGTGCCAGAAGGAGAAGAGAAAGAGAAAGAAATTGGAAATCTATTTGAAAAAATGAAAGAAAACGTTTCTTTCTGATTTGGTGATACAAATAGTCATGCAAGTCCAGGAAGTCCAGAGAGTCCCAAACAAGACAGATGCAAAGAGGCCCACACCAAGACACATCATAACTAAAATATAAAAGATAAAGAAAGAATCTTAGAAGAAGCAAGAGAAAAGCAGTTAGCTACCTATAGGGGCGTTCCCATAAGACTGTCAGCTGATTTCTCTAAAGAAACTTTGCAGGCTAGAAAGAATTGGCAAGAAATATTCAAAGTCATTAAAAACAGGGACCTACAGCCAAGATTGTTCTACCCACCAAAGCTATCATTTAGAATTGAAGGGCAAATAAAGAGCTTCCTAGACAGGAAAAAATTAAAGGACTTCATCATCACCAAACCATTATTATATGGAATGTTAAAGGGACTTATTTAAGAAAAAGAAGAAGATTGAAACTGTGAACAATAAAATGGCAAAAGTACAAATCTATCAACAATTGAATCTAAAGAACAAACTAAGCAAACAAGAAGAATAGAGACAGAATCATGAATACAGAGAGTGTTTTGATGGTTGCCAGATGGGAGGGGAGTGTGGGGGAATAGTTGAAGAGGTGAGGGGATTAAGAAGTACAAATTGGTAGTTACAGAATAGCCACAGGGTTGTACAGTACGGTATAAGATATGGAGCAGCCAGAGATCTTATGTGCATGACCCATGGACATGTGAATGATGGTGGGAGAATTGCCTAAGGGAGTAGGGTGCTGAATGGAGGGGGGAGCAAAGGGGGAAAATTGGGGCAACTCTAATAGCATAATCAATAAAATATAATGTTTAAAAAAGATGAATTCAGAGGTGAACTTTGTCAGATGGCATTACATGATTAAGTAATAGTTAAGACATATGCTTCATTTGATAAATGAGACAACTTAAAACCATTCATAATTGTGCTCTTTATTAGAGAGATCGGAGAGCTGTCTATACACAACAGGCTTTTAGAACAGTCCACTATCATTTCATTCCCAGAGTGGCTCTCCATTACCCAGTAGCTGTCTGCCTGATGTGCAACACGATCTCTTGAAGATAAAATGAGTTGTTGATCTGATTGAAGTTAGAAGAGTCATCCTAGTTCTTAAGCAGGGTGGAGAATTACTTGAAAACCTCAGAGCGGACCAGAGTGCTTTTAGTATTTAGTATCTCATTTCATTTACTATGCATTTTATGGTGTTTGTCAGTTCCTAATAAAGCATCAAGAACAGTGACATCTTGATAACCTAAGTCATTGATCTAAAAACCTCCACTCAATCCTAGTTACCTATGAAAATTACACTGTTAGGGCAGAGAGAGGAAACAATCTAGTATTTCTCTCTCTTTTTTGTGGGATTAAGACTTGTTTTATTTATTTTTTTAAGATTTCATTTATTTATTTTTAGAGAGGGAAGGGAGGGAAAGAGAGAAACATCAATGTGCGGTTGCTGGCGGCATGTGCCCTGACTGGGAATCGAACCTGTGATGCTTTGGTTCGCAGCCCACGCTCAATCTACTGAGCTACGCCAGCCAGGGCACAATCTAGTATTTCTTTTAGAGCCCACTCTGATTTTTACTGAACTTGCTCTTACTCCTCTTGAGCTCTGTGTATGCATACTAATGTTTATTTTTCCTTGGTAATGTTTTAGGTGATGTTTACATAGAAGCATTTGAGCAGTTTATTAAAATGTAGTGTAATGATATTTGCATGTGCCAGGAAGCCTTGTGGAGCACAAAGCAGTGAAGTCTCTGGATTGCTGGCCCTCGGTCTAGTGAGTGCCCAAGAGCTTGCTCACGGCTGGTTCAAGACCATTTCACATTTGTCCTCTGACTTCTGCTTTCTGGATCTTGATGTTTTGTGTGTGGTATGCCATCCACTGAGCTTTTAAGATTATGTGCCCTACCGTGTTGCCACTATCTGGGATTCTCTTTTTAGTTTCTGACATTTTTCACTCCTTCTGGTAGGGCCCTTTTCTTTCCTTCAGAATGTGTATTAAAAGCCTTCTCTCAAACCAAAAGTTGTCAAACCAAAAACAACTTGATTTGAACATGACTTGCATGTATATATTTCTAAAAAGCAAAGTACATATTTGTTGAAGATGATTTCAAAAGCACCAAGAAAATTATCTACTTATTATTCCACCTTCAAGGTGGAATAGAAAATTATTCTACCTCCAAGAAATTAGTACTACTGCCGTTTTGGCATATGCATTGCCAACATGTGTGTGTGTGTTTGAGTGTACATGTACACAGAGTGTATTTAAAGGAGTGTTCCCCAAAGTCTGGTACAGACACTCTTGGTGGTATATGAGGTTACTGTAGGAAATACATGAATAAGCATGTGTAGTTAGTAGCTATATACTCTAATATATATTATAGAGTAACAGCTAGTGCATCAAATCTATGATTGTCATGGGTAGTTACTGTGGAAGACCATTAGATGCAAGGAGTCCTCAGGACCTCTTCGAGCACCTCACTCACTATACGACTTCACTTGGGTCTTCAGTGTCCAGCACATCAGCAACCTGGTCAGCTCTACCTTCAAAGTGCAGTCATAATTCAACTCTTTCGCCACTCCTAGTGATACCATGTCCAGATGATCCAAGTCACCTGGTTTATGACAATATCTTTTTCACTGGTGTCCCACTTGAGTCTTTTCTCAGTCTCTGTTCACTTTCCATCTCAGAGCAGAAGCTGCAAGTCCCTACTCTGTCTGCCCCGCCTACACGCCATACCTCTGTGACCTCATCTCCTCCCACTCCTCTCACTCACTCTGCTTTTGTCCCATTGTCTTCTCTGCCTTTCTTTGAACACACCTGGCATGCTTCCACCTTGGTCCTTCGCCCTTGCTCTTTCTTCTTCCTGGAATGCTTATCCCCAGAGAGTCCTGTGGCCAGCTCCCGCACTTCAAGTCCCTAAAGGTTCCTGACTACCTTGTCTGAAATTCTAACTCCTTTCTCCCTAAAGCTTCATGTTCCCATTGCTTGCTTTAATTTTTCTTCCTAAGTCATTAACATGCTGTATATTTTTTACTTATTATCTGTTTCCCCCCTAAAATGTAAACCCCACCAAGGTAGGGATTTCTGTTTTAGTTATTGCTAAATCCCTAGCACCTAGAACAGCCTCAGGCACTTTGTAGGCTCTCAGGAAAAACTTAAGGAAGAGTTAAATACAGGTGTGAGCTGATTTAAAGAATAGTATGAAGTAAATCAGTACACATGGTACAGGAGTATGCACAAGGCAAGAAGTGATGCGTGAGTGATGTTTGACACACACTGATTTAAGTAATCTTTGAGTTTATGTTCTTATAAATAGCGTTGCAGTAAATAGTCTTAAGTAATTTCTTTTGTATATTTATGATTGTTTTCTTAAAATAAATGCTTAAAAGCATTAATTGGGGCTACTCAGGACATGACTCATTGAAGCTAGAAAATTTATCAGTTTATGCTCCTCTCCAATATGAGCACCTGCCTGCATTTCTTCCCTACCCCTTATTACTGCTATCTCAGTGCCTTTTTATCTTTACCCATTTGATAGCTGGAAATTCTGAGCGCCTTAACTTGTCAACTTCTCTGATAACTTATATGTATGAATATTCTTTTTCAAATTTTTAATTCTGACTTTTTTATCCTTTTTGGTGAACTGCTTGCCCATGTTTGTGTTGGCCTGGGGCTCTCCTTGCAGTGGACTGACAACTATATAAACTGGTTTTTTTGGATGGATATCACAGGCCCTCTGGTTTATAGCCAGCAACAGAATGCAGAGGACAGCCAGACCTCTGAGAGACTGGAACGGGGGGTCTGCTTCCCTTTATCAGCTTCACTCTCCTGCTTCTCTTTGCAAACTGGATTTCCCTTTGCTTCCTTTTCTGGAGATCTCTCTGCCCTCCCGTAACTCTGTGTCCCATCTGTGTTTGACTTGCTACGTCACTTAGTTTGGCCCTACTTTAACATGACCTTTCAGTTCAGGTACCCATCATCATCAGAGTGCCATGGGTCTCTGTGTCCCAGATTCCTAGGAGTGAGCAATCAACTGGCTTCATTAGGTGGCCCTTCCTGGTTCGGTCGGCTGAGGTCAGGATAGGGGATTCAGGCAGTGGGGCCTGTGGAGGAAGCAGCTTCTGTAGGAAGGCACAGCGACTGGAATGTTCAGTCAAGTGCCTTTTGCCCATTTTTGGATTCGGTGGATTCATCTTTCTCTCATGGGTACCCAGAAGTCCTTCACAAAGGCCGGTGTTGCCTTTTATCTCATGGGTGTTTTCTGTCCATTTACCATTTTAATTTGCTTGGTGTTTTTGCCATGTAATCAGATCTGTCCATTAAACCATGACTTCCGCTACTGTAAAGTTTAGAAATATCTTCTCTGTGAGGGAATTACACATTCAGCTATATTTTCTTCTAGTTCTTTATGGTTTTAATTTTATGTGCCCCTTGAATTGGGATAAATTTTAGAGGAATTTGAGAGAGAATATCTTTGCCATATTCATTCCAGAACCATTGTGTTCATTTAGTACTCATTTATTTCAGCAAAGTGTTGTGGCTGACTTTATTTTAGTTTTATACTTTTTAAATGTTTATTCCTAGATGCTTTATAAATTTCATTCTGAGTAGATTTTTTCCCAATTATGTTTTCTAAGAGGTTCTTCATGGTTTATTAAATCTATTGTTTATATTTTTATTTTGTAACTTGCCCCTTACTAGTTCTATTGCAATAGCTTTTTTTACTTGATAGCTTTTGAGTTTTACAAGTAGACAGTTACAACATCGGCAAATATTTCTAGCTTCCTCTGTCTCTTTATTTCTTTCTCATTTTATTTTGATAGATCTTTTAGAATGAAGATAATTGTAATGGAATATGAGGCATATCTTATACTGTCGTACAATATTTAGTTAGGGATAATTTTTCTGATTAGATAGTCAAAATGCTTTGGGAACAGGTAGGTAAACAAAAGCAGTGAGAAACAGGTCCTGACTGAAAAGATTTTCCCCATTGGCTTGTCTTGGAACCTGAACGTTTCACTTGTTACACTCTTTCTGGTCAAATCGTTGCCTCTAGGAAGTCCCAGTTAATATGCACATGTGATCTCACCCATTAACATTGTACTTGCTAATACAGCATGCCACAGATATAGTTTTCTGATTTTCTGTTAATCAACAGTGACCAACTGTTATGGAAAATTGAGAAATGGACCTTAATCAAATCGAACAGGATGTGTTTTGAGAGTATTGTCAGCAGTAGCCTTCCTAAAAGTAGCAGCTGCGTCTTTCCTGCTCTGCATTCTGTGCACCTCCCACCTCCATCCCTAAACTTCTACCATGGGGAACTTCTTTAGCTTTTTTGAAATATCTCTTGTTCCCTTGCCTGGGCTTTCCTATGCTTCCCCCGCACTGTCAGCATTCTGAGGCTCAGGGTCAACTGCATGCCACTTACTCTAGGAAGGTTGATTTCCTTAGTCTAGGTTATGTCTCCTCATGTTCTTCTAATGCACTGTGTATTTTCTTTAAAATAATTTTCTTTTTTAAAGTATTTATTTTTAGAGGGAGGGGTAGGGAGGGAGTAAGAGAGGGAGAGGAACGTCATTGTGAGAAAAATCGACCAGTTGCTTCTCGTGCACACCCTGACTGGGGGCCAGACCTGCAGCCCAGGCACGTGCCCTGACTGGGAATCAGGCCACCGGCCTCTCGCTTTGTGGGATGATGCCCAACGAAGTGAGCCACGCCGGTCAGGGCTGAGTGGATCATTTTAAATTGGCAAGTTCTACGATATGTGAACTATTATATCTCAGTGTAGCTATTATAAAAATAAGTGGGATGTATATCATAAAAGTATATACAAAACAATTTAAGAACTAGCTGTTCCACTTTTAACTTGTCTTCATGAAATATTTTTGATGTTTTTAAAATAATATTTTTATAATTGCTTTTTAAAATTCTTTTAAAATTGCTACAACTACTCACCTATAAACCCAAACAGCACATGGCCAGGGAGTGTTCCTGCCTTATTGACCATTGTGCCTGACACGTATGGAGTCACTCCATAAACGCTTCTTAAATCAGGGGAGTGGAGGACAGTGTTGGGCATGTGCATTAGTGAGCTCAAGTGAGCGAGCTGCCTTGATAAGCTCAGAGAGTGGCTAGCAAGAGGGAAGGTGAGGAGTCGAAAGGGGTAGGGACACTGTGTGCCCGAGCCAGAGCCATTTAGTTCTGTGTGGACCTGAACCTAGAGAGGACTAAAGGCACAGCCTGCCTTCTGTTACCAGAGTTGAACAAAGAGTTTTAAAGGATCTGAAAGGTCATTTCGTACATGGATGAACTCTGTACCCTTGGACACAAAGGAAAGTAAAACCCTATACTTACTGTGCTTTTCCCTTTAATTTCTTGCTCTTCGGGGTTGCAGAAGGCAGCCACTGACTGGCTTTTACAGCATGCAAAATGGCAGGCTAGCTCGTGAAGTTCAGGAACCCCACCTACAATAAAGACCATGTTTAAAAAGCTAGAGTGAAAAAAGGCAACAGCGGGGGTCGGCGGGGGGGACCAGGGGTGTGTACAAAAGTCGAGTTTGTTTCTTTCATTGTCAAAGAAGGGAGGGTTTGTTTTTGTGAGCCTGGACGGCGACAGTTTATGAAAATCTTTCCAGCAGTGAATAAAATATCAGCATATAGTTTTAGTGTTCCTCAGGTTGGAGTAAACTTATCTCCCTGTACTTTTATTTTTATATTACATTAATTCCGTGTATTATTAATTATAAACTGTGAACTCAGAACTGAATATAAATTGGAAGACCAAATGCTTTTTTTGGTTATTATTTTCTTTATCTCACTTATTTGTACTGTGTCTTCCTGACGGAACCTGCCAGTTGACACAGAGTTGAAACACACACGCAGTGATTGAGCTGATTTTGTGTGAAATTCCTATATGACTAACGAAGTGAAGCAAGGTGAGACTGCCTGTTTGGCCAATTGGTTTGCAGGGGTGTTGTATTTAAGGGGACAGCAATGCTAGAGCTGTGCAAGGGCTCCAATTTGACCCTTTCCCTTTATGCATGGGGAACCTGAGATGTTAAGTGACTCCCTGAGGTCACGCAGCATTTTAGCTTCAGGGCCAGACTAACAATGATAGCTGCAGTATTGTATACACTTGAAGCAGATAACTCTTTTACCTATTTTACAGATGAGGAAACTGAGGCACAGAGAAGTAACTTGCCCAACTTCACACAGCTAGCACATATCAAAGCCAGGGTGTGAACCAAGGTCTGGGCCTCAAGTGTTTGCTTTTGAACCAGTGAGTTGTTTTGCTTCTCCCCTGGTCCAGTATTCTCTGCCTGTTACCTTGCTATCACTGTAACATTTTTAGCATTGCTGCCTCCACAGTAAATGGCTTCTGCAGGTGTTTTCCATTCATGAAAATAGCGTTAGCTTTCCCCCAATATGTCATGCTCTGGCTTCAGAGATGGATCAGATTGGATTCATCTAGTCTGGAAGTAAGGAACCCTGAAACAGGAAATGTACCTACAGGCCTGTGATCAGTGGAGCCATGGCCTGAAAGACAGATCCTAGTCCTGCAAGGGTGTAGTTTGGGTTATGCTGTAGTCTTTCGTTCCCATTCTCAACCATGGTTGAGGAAATGGTTTCTTTTTTAAGTTGGCTCAAAAACCAACAAATGAAATTGGTTGGTGCTATCATGGCCAAAGATACTTTGATACTTATTTAATATCTATTTCTCTGGCATTGATAACAAAAGGTAATTTCTATTCTTCTTCTTCTAAGTGTGTTGCAATATACATTGTCTATTTTCTCCTGGGAAATAGCTAAAAGAAATCCCAGGAGCTGTAAGGCTAGATTCACTCAAAACAGATGTTTCAGATGGGGTTTATAACTGGTAGACCAAGCAGAACTTGAATGCATTTTTTTTATCTTCAGCACTTGTGGAATCCCGAGTTCATGGGGTCTGGAGGGCTCCTTCATCCAGTAGAAAATTACTAGGATTTGGTGTCTCTAGAGCTTTTGTGAGGGGAAAATGGATGTACTTTTTTGCCCATCAGGTTTCATGAGATTATAGTCTTTAAAATTTGTTTCAGAATTATAATAAACATTTCCCTCAGACTTTAGAGCATCTTTTAATTCATCTCACATGCGTTATTTCATTTCAAGACAGAATTAGGGAAGTATCCTGTTAGAGGAATAACAAAAGTGCAGAGGGACTGGAAAGTTGAGTCAGTCGTGGGTTTAGGTCAGCCGCATAGAGGCATTTGAAAGGGCCTGCAGGAATGAGTGGACCTCCCTGTGCCGGAAAGGAGGAAGGACTTGGGTGAAGGGAGCAATAAGCTGAGCAAAGGGCGTGCACAGTGAACAGAGAACGATGCAATGGGAGTGAGGCTAGAGACTTGACCAGCCAATACTAAGAACAGCACGCTAGGGGCAGTGAGGTGAGCCCCGTGCTCGGTGATGGGACATTATTCTATAGGCATTGGAATGTTTTTGAGAAAGAAGATAAAATCCAGCTATAAGTGTAGGAGAACTCGGGAAGAATGGAGGTTGATTAAAAGAGAGAAGAGTAAAGACCCATTGGTAATTGAGAGTATCTGAAGATTCCCAGGTTGCTATTTAACCTTAAAACTTTTTTTGTTTGTGTGTTTTTTAATACATTTTCAGTTTTTCTTTAGTATAGGGTATGTGCTGATTTTTAAAAATTTAAATGTTAAATACCTTGCCTTTTCATTTTAAAGAAAAACTGCCTTTGTCAAGAGAATAAGAAAACATTTATCATGAATAAGACAGTTCTTTTTTGTTATCAAAACTTGACTGTGGCAACTTGGTTGTTGCTGTAACTTGTAAAGACCTTTGAGTCTTTAATATTAATTTCAAGTGTTTGGCATTTCTCATTACTAAGTAGATATCGCAAAGCCTTCAATGGAAAATCAGCAGCTATAGACTGAAGTCAATTATTTTGGTGATTTTGTCTGCTTTCTACAATTAGTTTAGGGGAAAGTGGAAAGCTAGAGTATCAAGGCGATATCTTTCCTCTGGGGGAGTTTGTGAAGTGGAAATACCCCGAACCAAGGAGCCAGAGACTGGCCTTGTAGTTTAGCTCCCTGCAGCTTTAAAACTATGTAACTCAGGAAATGTCTGGTTAACCTCTCTGAGTCTTTTTTTTTTAAAATAAACTAAGTATAAACTGTCACAAGGAGCTTATGAGACCCAAGTGATTTAAATATGACAAATGTCAGGTTTTATTTCTGATATAAAAAATCAAACGCAATGTCTATACCCTTCCTAAAACAACCCAACTGGTATTTCTTTTCTTGGCTAAAGACTTGCTAAATGCTCTGGGATTCACCCAACAGCCTTACGTGGTCCAAGTCAGAAGCCTAGAGTCTATCTTGGTCCTTTCCTTTGCTTCATTTCCTATATGTAATGGTCCCTAGCATTCTACCGGTTTTACTCCTTTTCTCCCAATGCTGCTCATCCACTCTGTCACCTGCACCTTTGGCAGTAGTTGCTCATGGGACCCCTATCTTCAGTCTCTCGTTCCTAACAAACACCTACATGGCACTTAATTATTGTCCAGGCGCTGTTTTAAGCACTTTATAAACCCCAATTCATTTAATCCATCTATTTAATTCCATCACCTTCCATAATGTCACCTAGTGATTGCTCTGAATTCTGGCCACTTTTCTTACCTGCTTAAAGTCTCTATTTGGCTCCCTTGCCCAAGTTTCACACTCCTCAGCCCCTTCTTCCGCATCCTGTAATCTGGTTGCACAGGCCTTTTGCACTGCTTTGAACAAGCGTGTGTTTTTACACCTCAATGAAGTGTGTGTTTTGGGCATTGGTACACGGATCCTGGGTTTATTCTGGGCAGTTGGCAGAGAACTTTTTTCCCCCTATTTCAACTCTGTAAAACTAAGGATTCTGGGAAAGAGAAAACATTAAAGTAGTTTTAAAAAAATTTTAATAGCAATCAGTATCTTTGAATTGCTAGTTTTATCTTCGTGGTTAACCCCTTAAGGCACATCACGGTTATTATTTTCAGGTGAGGAGACTGAGGAAGAATGGTGACGTAACTTGGTGAGGCTGAGACCTGAGCCCAGGTCTGTTTGAGCCTCCTAACCTATCCTTTTTTTTGTTTTTTTAGCGATTTTTGCCTTTCAGTTTTATTTGAGGTCTCTATTAGCGCAGGGAAGTGATGCAGGGAACTGTTTACTGTGGCAAGTCCTCTAGGATTGAAGGCAGACGTGGTTCAATTCCAGCTTTGTATCTAAAAAGCTTTGCGTCTTTGGAAAAGTCAGCCTTTCAGAGCCTCACTTTTTCCTTCTGTTACGTTTATCGTGCTTTCCAGGCTAGGAGTGCTAGGAAACATCTGTGGACATGGGCGTGGGAGTGTATTTAATATAAAGCATCACCTGTAACGGTAAGGAGAGAGAGCACATAGTGGTATGTTCATTTGTCATAATGAGCTTTCCCCCAACTTTGGCAATTTTTACATGGTATCAATGGGAGTTACTTCTGCAAGTATTTTGGTGGCTGTGAAGTGACTAGCATGTGACAACACTGTGACAAGGTGCAGAAACGTCATCTCTTGGGTGACTCGGAGTTGGTGGCATTACAGCACATTGTAGAATTTAGAATCTCATGGGGCAGGACCAAAAAGCCAGCCTGAGGTCCAGGAGGACAGGACTTTTAGCACCTCTTGTGGATAAAAGGGAGGGGAGAATTCACACCTTTGCTATTATCGCTGCTTGACGTGTCACGGGTCTTCTTTTTATTTTAAGTGACTGCGGTAAAGATCTTTTGATAGAACTGGTGAAATTGATGTGAAAGTATGTTTACATTTTATTTGATTAGCTCCAGTTTTAAGGATAGGAATTCAGATTGTGAAAGTAAGACTGTCTGGTGATTTGACTGTAATTGAAGGAGAAATTTAAAAATGAATTTTGAGAACAGTGGCAAGGTGAAATCTGTTTTCTTCAGACCCCGAAGGAAGGATTATATCCTCCAAGTGGAAGTCCCAGATTGGTAGGTTTTTCTTTTTTTATCTTTTTGGGTATTTTTCTAGCTATTAGCTTAGTTAGATTTTTTCTTTTTATTGCCCTCTCTTCCTCCCCCCCTTCTTTTCCTCCTGCTTTATAAAACCGGAGTGATACTATTTGTAATACATTTCAAAAATAAAACAAGAATAAGGCTTAAGTAAAAACTTCATGGAGCTGGTTGACTGGGTCGATTCATTATTTCTGAGTGCACATGTGTTTCAGACCATAAAATGCACCTAGTTTTTAGAGGAAAATAGGAAAAAATTTTGAAGCAAAAAATGTGGTAAAATATTTAATAACATAAATAACATAATATTCCACCAATGTAAATGTATAACAGAACTCAACAGCAGCATTAACAACCATTATTCCTCCCAAATTTGGGTGGGGGTGCATCTTATAGTCCGAAAAATACAGTATATATGCTAGGATAGGAGTTAAGCGGTGCCAGGATCTTGGAGAAGGTGGGCAAGTAAATATTCTCGTTCCCTAAACTTATAAAATATCTGAACTTAGTCCTCTGACATGTATGTTTTATTTTAGAAGAAAGATGAACTATATTATGGAGTTAATACATTTAGTGCCATGAATAAAATAGCAACTGTAACCTTCCTGTTCCTGTATCAGGCTGTGTTTATCTCTGAGGCTCTAACCACTATTGCTGCCTGAATGTCAGCTCCATGAAAGCAAGGCCTCCCTCTGTTGGATGCTTTACTGAGCACCTAGTATTTACCTAGAACAGTGTGTGGCTCACAACAGATATTTAGCAAGTATTTGTGAGAGGATAATGGGGGGAAGAGAGGGAAGGGGAGCTTCGTTTGGTGTATTGTTGTCTCCTCTTATTAGAAGGTAAAACTGCGTAAGGACAGGGCTTTGTTGTGATCATTGCTATACTCCTAGCACCTAGAAGTATGCGCAGTGCATAGTAGGTGCTTTAATAAGTAATTACTAAAAGAACTTATGCAAATGTATTTGTGTATATTAACTACATAACTATACTAAACCTGTTAGTTTAGTCATATGAATGTCCTTTAAAAAATAGACATTTTTGGCCCTGGCTGGTGTTGCTCAGTGGATTGAGCACCTGACTGTGAAGCAAAGGGTCGCTGGTTCAATTCCCAGTCAGGACACATGCCTGGATTGCAGGCAAGGTCCCCAGAGTGGGGTGATGTTTCTCTCTCTCTTTCTCCCTTCCTTCCCATCTGTCTAAATATAAATAAATAAAATCTTTTAAAAAAAGTAGACATTTTTGTTCCTCTATACCAGCATTATACCTGAAGTATAACCTGTAGTAATGGAGCACAGAAGAAAGGCTACACAGCATGTTGGTGAAGACCTTGAACTCTCCAAGTAAAACTGCCCAGCTTGTGGTCCAGTCCTAGCTTTGTCATTTACTAGCAGTGACACAAGTTACTAAATGTCTTCATGTGTGTGACCTCCTTTGTAAAATGTCACAGGGTTGTTAAAGGGATTGGCTGAGTCATATAAAGGGCTTAGAATCATGTGTAGAGGACAGTAATCACTCTAGATGCATTTAAAAAGTTTGTTAAGACCAAAGTGTGTGTGGATATTCCTGCTACTTCATTCATCATGAGCAAATAAAGAGTGGGACAGTCCCTTGTTATTCCCAGAGCCCCAGATGAGGACGACCCCTTTGATTTGTCCCCAGATGCCGGGATCCTTGTAAATGGATGAAAGTAGGAAGTGACAGGTAACATTTTATATCTTTAGGGGATTACTTTCCTGACTTCTGCCTACTGATCTCTGTGCACTCTAGTCAGGGAGCTAATTCTTTCTCTTTAAAATTGCATGCAAAATTTGTTCAGTAAATCTGAGAAACCTTCCATATATCAAATGACAGCGGCTTTCAGTGTTAACTGCAGTAAGCAGCACCTCAGGGAAGCTCAGGGTGGAGAGGATATGCGGACAGCTGCTGTAGGAGTTGCTGCCCGGGGCATGCAGACTGCAGAAGGTATTTGCAGGGTGAGCCTGCACAGTTGTGAAGTGACAGTGGCAGCAGAGAAGGGCCCTCCTGGCAGATGTGCGGTTCCAAGCGCATCAGAAGTGAGAAGCCGTGGAACAGGACAGCGAGAAACAGGGATCTGTAAGAATTTGGAGCGAGGGCAGAAAGCACTAATAGAGTTAGGAAAATTGGATAATAGCCACAAAGAATCCATAAAGCCTCTCACTCTTTAGGAGGTGGAAGAGTTAGAGAGGGAAGAGAGAACAGAGGAGAGTATAACGAATCTACTATCGTCTGGCTAGATAATACTAATTTAGTACCTCGATGTGCTAGGGCGTGTGTTTGATCAAGTGGAATTCATATTTACAAGTGTACTATTGAGTGGTTGTAATGTTTCATTTAGGGGTAGGATATTTATGTATCATAAGTGAATTTTTACTTGCTTATCCCTTATGTTTTAAATTACATTAAAAAGAATTCAGTTCTGCTTCTAGACCCCTAGCAGGGATGGACTAAAGAAACCCACTCAGGTTAAATTAGGCACATCTTCGGATTCTGTGGCCGCTGCTCGCAAGGCAGGCAGGGGTGGTCCCACCCCTGCCTGGCATCTTGAGCCATGTGCTCAGCAGGAAAGAGATTCACGGGATGACTCTTGGAAGACTATTTAACAAACTATACAGTATTAAAATCATAGTCATTAACCATGTGAGTATCACCTAATTTGTAGAGTATCTATTGCTTGTTAGGTTGGTCGGAGCACATACGTTCCCTTGTTGGCCAATCCTGACCCTACTTCTGTTGCCTGCTTTCTTCACTCTTTCCTTCACTGCCCAGCTTCCGATGGCCAGTGAGTATACACTGCTACTAATTCAGCCCAGCAAAAATGTGTGCAGAAGAGAAATTTTTGCATAAATTATTCATTGCATTCTAAAATGTGTGGAATAGCCATTAATATAAATAATTAGAAGGTGGTTTAAGACCCAGTTGAAAGTAGTTTAGTACTTCATATTTTTTCAATTGAAATTGACCGTTTTTACCCCCCTTAGTGGAGGAAGGGGCAGAATATGGCACTTTAAAACCATTTTTCAGTCAGAACTTTTGCTTAATATATAACCAATCAGTGAGAGAAGACTGATCATTGAAGCATCAGGTAATTACATGAAAAAAGAGAAACTAGGAAAAATTTAGATAGTTGTAACTTAACTAATAATCAAGCATGTCCTGGGTTTTCAGACACTGTCTGGGAACCCATTGCTTTTGAGTTGACTCCTGGGCAGTGACTGCGTCGTTGAATGGGCTTCCGTGGAGGGACGCACTAAGGAACAGTGTTTTTGGCATTACACAGAAACAGCCATTGTCATTCATTTTTCTGTTGTAGAGGAAGTGTATGTGACCATTTTTTGTCTGTCTTTTTTTAGTTGGTAAGAATTTCAGAGAGGAAAAAAAGCAAAGACGAGCTAGTTCAGGCAATTTCTGACTTAAAAATTTGACATTTCTTTTCATAAATTTTCTTTAGAATGATAGACTTGATTCACTCTGTTGCAGTAAATATTCTGCCTGAGGGTATTAGATGTTCTTGTTTGTAGTTGCATTAGGTTAGACAGTGAGAGCATGCTGACTAGTCCTGCGAGGGAAGGCACTGGGCTCTGGCAGTTTAGAGTCCTTTAACTTTTCTCGTTTGTCACCAGCCCAAGTGGCACCTCTGTCCTCCTTCTACAAAGGAGGGAGTTTTCTGGTTTGTCTGTTTTTTTTTTTTCAGGGGGAGGGAGTATAGGTTTATGATGTATTTATTTATTGACACTGTTAATAACCTTTATTTAAATGACTTTTTAAAAATTAGATCATTTGAATTTAGAAAAACAGGAGGGGATGTGATACCTTGACCTAGATAAGCCGAGTTTTTCTGTGCAGAGAGGTGGGTGCGTTGTCTGAACCCAGACCACTCTGTCTCCAGCAGTGTGTGCAGTGCCACCGTCTTGGTCCTGGTCATTAACGGACATGGTCAGCTTCAGACGGTCTGCTCATTAATTTACAAGGGCATAGCATGCAGTTGCCCCCAGCTTTATTTCCTTTTGCCAAGGTGGAGAGTGCTCTGGTGTCATTAGAGATTTTTAATGCTATATAAAGGCAGTGAAGTAGCACAGCCAAAAAGTTGTTTCTCCTGGGAGACGTGAACTCAGAATATCCACTGACATTTTAAGAGCATTTCAGGAAAACAAGTTAGTCCATGCAAATCTCTTCCTTTCTTGTCCTCTGAAGGGGAATTCAGTGATCCCAGTTTGCACAAAGAAGCTTCTGTGCAAACAGCGAGCATGCACATGTTTTTGCATCATTTTCTTCTTTATTTTGCAAGCTGGACATCTAGTAATACTTGCTTTGCAAAGGATTCATCTGCAGTTTTTGTGATGTCATGCTGAAGTTGACTGGATAATATTGAAGATACCATGTTCTCATTTGAGAGCTGGCCCAGAAAAACTGCAGCTTAGTATAGAAAAACAAACAAACCCCAAAAGCAAACAAGTGAAAGCCTGCATCGTCTGGATCATGCCCCAGAGGCGTGTGAACCTCTAGAAGAGTGAAGAGTCTACTCATTTACTGGGAATCCGTGCTTCTGAGGTAGATGCAGCCCACTTCCTTCGCCGGGTGAGCCTGGTCAGTGGCTGTGCCACTGCCTGCATGCAGGTGCCCTCTGCTGTAATACTGAACACCGGCCTGAGCGACGCAAGGGTTAGAGGGTCCACAGAGGAGGCTGGACCTCTAGGTGACGCTTGTGAAAATTCTTCATCAGCAAGGACTGAATTTTGGCCTGTGTGCTAAACAGAGAAATAGTTATTAGGGGTTTTGACCATTCTTTTTAGTTTATTGTCCTTACTTTTAAAGGCCCTAAAATCATTTATAATAAGAAAGATGAAGTCCCTTCTAGAGAAAATGTATTCTCTGTGTCAAAATGGGTTCATTTGGGGCAGTTTAAGTCAGTATTAATTTCTACTGGGAGTTAGCTAACATTTTACTATACAAATAGCAATTTACATCTACTAAGATACTGTCATATGTAATTATCTCATGAGATCATTCAAATAACCAAGCAATTTGAGTCTCAGTGAGGCAGGGGTAGGCGTAGTGAGGAAAATGGGTCGGTGCTGGGAGCTGACTGTGCCCTAGGCATCTGCATGGATCTTCTCACTTAATCTTACAACAGCACGGGGAGTTGGTCTGTCGGGTCCATTTTACAGAGAGACAACGTGAGGCTTACAGAGAAGCGAACTGACCCGAAGTTCCGCAGCTGGTGACTATGGAACCAGTGTTTGAATCTTGGCAGTTTACCTGGATGGAACTTGCTTTTAGCATTTTCTACATTAATAATTGTTACTTGTTGGCAAACTGAGCACTTGCAAGTAGAACCCCACTAATAAGTGACAGACCTAACTCTTGCTGTAATGGAATCGTGTTCAGATGCTTGTACTGCCAGACATATTTTTGTGCCCGTGCATTCTGGGGTTCCTCGGTCATATTGCACACTGCGGCCTCTCACGGGTGATTCATCCCCTGATTTGGGGTGACTGCTGTTCCTTCACTGAGTTCCCACAGGTAGGGCATGGTTGGTGTGGCCACCAGATAGCTCGCCTGGGTATCCTGTGGACACCTTACACGTACCACATCTTTGAACTAAACTCTGTCCTTTCTCCTTCTGTCTCCTGTTTCTGTCCAGAAGCACACACACGTTCTGTTATACACCCCTCTCTCCTTCTGGTACTCATCATCTTGGTGGGGGTATCACATTCTACCCGGCTTCTAAGTCAGAGTTAACCTCCCCTCTCTGTAAACACTGCTCCCCACACATCCCAAATCACCTATTATGTTCTTTCATTTTACTTTCTGAATATCTTTCAGAGCAGACTTTTCCTTTATATTTGCATGGACTTTCAACTCAGATTTTTGACTCTTGATCAAACTATTTTGAGAACTTTCCTAGCTGATTTCTCTGCCTTCGATTTTGTCTCCCTGCTGTTGTTCCTCCATGCTACAAGCAGAAGTGATTTACCAAAATCCAAGCCTGATTCATTCATTACCTTAGCCCTGGCATAAACCTGTAGTGGTTCCTCACGGGTTGCGGCAGTGGTCTTGACAAAGTCCTGACATCACATCAGAATCATGTTGGACCTTAAAGGGAAAAGTGCCACCCTTGCTGGGGTGGCTCAGATGGTTGAAGCATTGTCCTGTAAACTGAAAGATTGCAGGTTTGATTCCCAGTCAGGGCACATGTCTAGGGTGCAGGTTTGGTCCCTGGTCAGGGCATGTAGGAGAGGTAACTGACTAATGTTTCTCTCTCACATCCTGGTTTCTCTCTCTCCCTCCTTCCCTTCTCCACTCTCTGAAATCAATGAGCACATCTTTGGGTGAGGGGAAAAAAGAAAGAAAGAAAGAAAAGAAAAGTGCTGAGGCCACTTCAGGCCAACAGAGTAAGAATTCCCTGGACTGGGGCCCTGGCATGTGTCTTTTCGGGAAGGTTCACACGTCTTCGTTTCAGCCTGTCTACTTGGATATATAACAGTCATCTCAGAGTTAACGTGTTTAAAATGGAAATTTCCCCCTCAGAACCTGTGCCAACATTGACCTTCCCCATCTGAGTCGATGGCAGCTCTGCCCTCCAGTTTGCTCAGACCTTCCATGGCCACTTTATATAAAAATGTATATATGCCCACCTCAAAACTGGGATTCAGATCTCTTCTTTCTTTGTTCTATTTATAGCAGTTATCACCTCCTAGCATATCATACACTCATTTATTATGTTTGTGGTTTATTTTTTGCTTCCCTGGATAGAAGAGTTTTCCTTTGTTGTTCTGTTTTGTTCACTGAAGTATTCCTATTCCAGATACCTAAAGCATTGCCTGGCACATGGTAGGGAGTTTGTTAATATTTGTTGCATCCACAAATACAGACCAGAAAATGACCAGCAATAGCAAAATGAAAGTAGTAGAAGCTGTCAAGGACTTGGGCACGGGAGTCCCACTGTCTGTGTCCAGCCCTGTGCCTCAGCTTCCATCTGTGAAATGGGTACAACACTGCTCACTTCATAAGATGGAGGACCAGATGAGGCAGTGTCTAGGAAGCACATATGCAGGGCTAGCACCTCGTGACTGAATTATGTCACATGCTGTCAGGCAAGTGGTACCACGGGAGGTGCTGTGGTGGTTCTGAATCATTCCTCACTGGTGTTTCCTTCCAGTTTAGATGGCGTACTGTCTCTGCTGTGCCTGAGAGATGACCGTCATGGGTGATAGCCAACAAGATTTCCTTTCTAAGGGACAATTTATGCTTCGAAGTTTTAAGTGTGTCTCACTGATGATGTACACAGTCGTCTTCTTCACTGACTTGCACTCTGGGCACGAAAGCCGTATGTTTGTGCTGGCTTTTCTGGATCTGTGGGTTTCAGGCTCTGTGTCTGTATCTGCAGCCTGAAGGGTGACGATGGGGTCCTATTGCTCCCTCTGGTCCTTTTGTTCCACTTGCAGCTGGAGTAATTTCTTCCCACTCTCAGGATTCCTCTGAATTGCCTTTGCCGAGCTTATACCGGGTGGAGAAAAAGTCAGTTTACGGTCATTTCTATGGAAAACAATATGATAATTAATAAACAATACATACAAGAATAAAAACCATGTTTTGCATACTCATACCCGTAAACCTACATTTGCCCTACTACATACCCTGTGTATAAAATTGAAGGAGGTGCTGGTGGTTGTTGTCTTCTAGGCACAACTCCCAGGCCTATTTTACTTTATTTTACCTTTTAAATTTATTTTTTATGGTATTTTTTCATTACCATTTGTCCCCCTTATACCACCTTCTCTTCCGTGACCACCACACTGCTGTCCATGTCCATGAGTCCTTTTTCCTTATTGCTCGATCCCTCCACCCCCTCCCCTCCCCGCTCCGAGCTGTTAGCCTGCTCTCTCTCTCTCCCTGAGTTTGTGTCTGTGTCGCTTGTTAGTTCAGCTTGTTCATTAGATTTCACATAGGAGTGAAATCATATGATATTTGTCTTTCTCTGACTGGCTTATTTCACTTAACGTAATGTTCTTCACATCCATCCACACTGTCACAAAGGGTGAACTTTTCTTCTTTCTTTACAGCTGAGTAGTATTGCATTGTGTAAGTGTCCCATAGTTGTTTTATCCACTCATCCACTGATGGACACTTGGGCTGCTTCCATATCTTGGCAATTGTAAATAACACTGCAATAAACATAGCGGTGCTTGTGTTCTTTCGAATTTATTTGTGTTTTAGATTTCTTTGGATAAATTCCCAGAAGTGGTCCCAGGGCATGTTTTATAAATGCAGGGGGAGGAGGGAAGCTTCTAGTTTTAGCACCACAATTAAATTAAAATTTAAAGGTTTTCTTCAAAATTTAAATTCAAAGTACATATGAAATAAGTCAGTATATCTAGTGTCCTCTGCTGAAGTTGGTCTCTGTAGAACTTTTCCAGGGTTCTTTAGTCATAAGGAATCAGAAAGTTCGTGCCGCATGTCACTGACAGCAGAGCATTGAGGACAAGAGGACATGGACGCAGCTCATGGCTCAGTTCTTGCATTCTGTTGACAGATACTGAGTAACTTCAGTCTACTCTGATGACATGGATACACAATGAAATTCAGGATTGTGGTAGATGGGAGATGGGATTTTTAAAAGGGAGAGCTATAATAAAAGTATATGTTTTGTGCTCTGAAAATGCAGCGGGGGGCGGCTGAGAGTTGGAGTATGGTTCTTAGAAAAGTAGCTGTTTCACCTGGCTTCTTGTAGGGTCAGTAAGAGTTTGCAGAATTTTGTTACCCCAGAACTTTTGGGTTTGGGTAACAAGAGTGGCAAAGTGAACAACATGTGAAGGAGTAATATTTCTGTGTGTTTTCCCAGGCATGAGGACGATGGTAGATGATAAATCTAAAAGAGCAATTGGGGTCAGCTTGGGAGTGGCCTTACAGGACAGGCTGCAGATTATGCATTTTTATCTCGTGTAGGATTTCTGTAAAGGAGGCACGTTATCGTATGTGTGGTGACAGTGTGCAGGCTGGGAAAAGAGTGAGCATACAGAGAAAAGAGGGTTTTCCTTTTGTATTTAGAGAAAAATCAGTGGGTCCTAGGCAACTGAGAGCAGCTCTGGCTAAAACTACAGAAAAACAGTAGGAATAAAATTTAATCACAGAAGCAAGCCAAAACAAACCCAGAAGGTAGCGTGATTGAGAAACACACCCCCAGTTCAGTCAGGGAGCCCCATTATTGGAATTCTCCAACTAAAGTTCAGAACAAACGTTTCAGGAGATAGTGTTACCAGAAAAAGTATGTGATGCTCAGTTAAATTCGAATTTCTAGATAAAGAATAATTTTTTAGTGTTAAGTATGCCTATGCAACATTTGGAATATACTAAAAACTTTTTTTTGTTAGTCTGAAATTCAGATTTAACTGGGTGTCCTATTATTTGTATTTGGAAACTCCAGTAATCCTAGTGTAATTTAAAAAAAAGGGTCATGAAAAGGCCTAGTGGTCAGACTCAATTATTTTTTTTAATGGAAGTGTTAACCACATTTGTTTGGAGGTTTGAGGTACAGGCCCCAGTGAGGCATTCAATAGAACACGGGGGCAATCTTTTGGGGAGTGTTTTCTACATTCAAGGGATTTCACCTTATGAGATTGTGAAGAAGAAAAATGAAACTGGAGAAAAGGGAAAATTCAAACCATTGAAAGCATGTAATATTCAGCAGACTAGATTGACAGCGTCCTGTGTATTCCAGCACACAAAACGGGGTGTCTTCCTTGCCCAGAGCGGTCATCCATGTTCCTGGATCAGATGTGAACAGGGCTGGGTGCCATTGTTGGTAATGCTCATGCTGTACAGTGGCCCCTGTGTTCTGGCTCCTGCTGTTATTGAGGCTCTAAAAACATTACAAAACCCCAACAATAAGCAGTCTGCTGAGAATGTGAGGTCATAGTAATGTGACCTCACTGGGAGCCGGTTCTTTGGAATCCCTAGACCAGCAGACACCAGAGATGTGGGGTGAATGGATACTGGGAAGGGGCTTAGGAGAGGAAGGATGGCCCAGGCGCATCCTGGGCTCCATGATGAGCTTGTCCTGGTGTCTGTCTGATTGCTGGTGAGTTTGTATTGCTGTCATTTCACAGACTTTCTGATTTAAAAGGAACGACCTCTGTTCTTATTCAAGGAATCTCATAAATTGTGAAATAGTACAGAATGAAGCCATCTAGGAATGGAGGTATTTAACCCATTATTCCTAATTTTCTTTTTACTGAGAATCCTGAGAAGTCTGGTGTCTGTAGATTTTATTATTACCTCCTGGTGTATGTGATGAGCAAAATAAGAAATAGACTGGGTGGGGCAAGGTAGTAGAAAGAGGAGGCAAGTGTGAGGAATGAGAGGCCTGAACAATAGGAATGCTTTGGGCTACTACATTTAAAAAATGTATGCTCATTAGGATAAGTCTCTTGTATATGAATAAAATCTCTGCAGTGTGATGTATGTGGTATAATAACATGTTTTCCTGGAGTAATTAAGTATGTGAATTTGCCCTGAGAAGTGAACATTAAGTACTAGTTTAACCGAGGAGAAAATCCTTTCTTTGACATTTATTTTTTGGCATGATAGCTAATATACAGAGTAGTAAGAGAATGCATGGGAACACAACTCCAGGGATTTTTTTTTAATTTATAAAAATTATTTGATTTTAACAAATAGTTGTTATTGGAGCAGATATTTGACATTTATGTCACTCATGTGAGAAAGCACAGAGTTGAGTTGCCTTTAAAAGAAATTTCTTCTATGCATTTACTTACAGATTTGCCACATATAATAATTATTCGGTTTTCCGATCAGATAAATTTCACAAAACTCGCTGGTAATGTGAACTCTCTAAAGGAAGGTTTAGGATGAAAAAATATTTAAGTATTTGCATGAAGACCTCGTCATGATGAAGCAATGTATTGTGATTGGAGGTATTTCTGCTGGAAAGTTCTTTAAGGTGGCCGACTGTTTAAGGAGGGTTCCCAAACATCCTGGTTTCCCTGCATCAGCTGCAGGTTGGCTGTTGTACTGGAAGTGACTACACTTCAGTATTTCATTTTGACTCTAACTTTGTATACCCCTCTGGACATAGACAACAATGTGGTGAAGTTAGGGGTGGGGAGCGGCTGGGGGAGGAAAGGGGTAAAGAGGGGGAAATGGAGGATATCTGTAAGAGTGTTAACAAAAAAAAATGAAGGAATATCATTAATAGTTGCAGTACAGTAAGTCAGCATGGGGTTGATAAACCTCCCCTTGTATTTCCACCTGCCTGCAGTCTGTCCTGGAAGGTGTGAGTTGACACGTGCATTGAACAGAATTTTCACATAGTTGATGAGTCTCAAAGATGATATGGGGGTAACCTTTCTTTTTTTTTCCTTCCTGATAGCCTCCTTTCAGGAAGGAACTGGGAGCCGGGGGAGGGTCCTGGGGATAGTTAACTCCCTCGGGTCTGGCAGCGGTGGGGGACTCCGCAGCCCCTGCAGTCACGGGGAGCACCAGCGGATTGTGCGGTAGCCCACCCGCATTTGGCTGATAGTGAAGCTGCCAGGCTAACACTGAGTTGGTGGATGAGTGGAAAATGCGAAACTGAAATTTGGATGGAATAAGTAACAAAATAGAGACTGAGCAGTTTTTAAAATACTCATTTTTGCTGAAATGATTTTTGTTATTTATTACATGATATGAGTCCACAGCTAATTTTTTCCTATTGGTAATGCTTTTTTATTTTACTTGTAACAACTATGATTACATATTTAACAATTTGATCATCCCTGGTCCTCCTTCAGAGTGTCCGGTTTAGACAGTGAATGGTCGCTGTACTTACAGTTCAGGCGTAGTTAAAGAGGCACGGGATAGAGCAAGGACACTCGGCCTAGCCTGGGGACCCTTTTGGCCCTGCCTGGGGTGGATTTTATGTTTTTAGAGGCTGTAAAAACAAAAACAAAACAGAAACAAAGAAGCATGTGCGGCAGCGGCCTTCTGTGGCCTGCCATGTCCGAAACATTTACTGTCAGGTCCATGATGGAAGTCTAGAGTCTGTGGTGAGTGTGCTGGAAGGCTGCTCATGCACAGCAGTTTGTCAGGAACACAGTTTTGTTTAGTTACCAAGTTAAAGTGAGTACTTGGAGATTACTGCTCTCTCGTCGGTTCTGGTGTTATAAATGGGTGGTGTAGCACTGTACAGCCAGCCACAGGCTGTAGTTTGTGACCCCTTTCTGGAACAGAGGCCTCACAGTGTGGTTTGGGGGGCTTCCCAAGACCCTTTCAGAAGGCTTGTAAGGTCAAGTTTATTTTATGGTAACAGGACAGCATTATTTTCCTGTTTCACTGTGCTGATATTTGCACTGACGGTGCAAAAGAGTGGGGTGGCAGTGGGGGGTCTTGGCACAGATCCAGGGAGCAGCACCAAACTGTTCTGGTTGTTGCTGTGTTGCACTTTACTGCTGTGCACTTGAAATGAAGACAATGGCCTTGATAAAACAGTGCAAATTGATTACATTTCAGCCCTTGACTTAATGCCTTTTTAATTCCTCACCTGATGAAAATATGCATAAAGCACCTCTGCACCTGTTGGTTGCCTGCAGGAAAAGCACTTGTATGCAATTAGGTTTGTGAGCTGGAAAACACTCCCTTTCTTCGTGGAACACTACTTTTCCTTCAAAGTATGACTGGAAAACTGTGGTTATTGGCAAACATTCTCTTGAAAATTAATGGAGTGGGCCTGTTACTTTAAGGAAAACAACTGACAATTTCTGTTGCTAATGATAAAATGTGAGCTTTCAATAAAAAATCAGAAGTTTGGAACAATTATATCTGTGCAAAAGTTTGACAGCTTCCCAGTTCTCAGACTTTTCTGAAGATATTAGTGGTGACATTAATGAGTGTGATTTTTTTTAATGTAGTGTACTAAAATGTATGGAACTATTTTTCAAATGACCATTGCATGTTGCAGAATCATGTGTGGGTAAAAGATTCATTCAAAATGTAAGTCAGATTTTAATATGAGTACAAAAAGTTCATTGATGCAATTTTGGAGTCTGTATTGCAACCAACCTTTAAGAAATTACCACTTGTTTTAGTTTGGTGTCATAATCAGAATAGAATATCTATAATTATCTGAAAAGGAAATTAAAATTAACGAAATATCTCTATGATGCTGGATTTTCTTAATCTTTTTCAACCAAAACAACATATTTTTACAAATTAACTGTTGTAGTGGCTGTGGGAATCCAACTGTCCTCTAGTAAGGCAGCCATTGAAGAAATTTGTAAAAAATGTAAACCATGGTTGCTTGTCTCACTAAACTTTATATTGTTTTGGAAAATATAGTTATCTTTAATAAAAATATATTACTTATATTCATGGAATGGATTATTTTTAAATGAGTTAATATTGGAAACTTTTTTATTTTAATTAGTAATATGGTGGATGTCAGTGGGTATAACCCACGTAAACAAAGGTCTTTGGAGTTCTGCTCCATACTTTTAAAAATGTAAAGGTCCCAAGACCAAAAGGTTTGAGAACTGCTATCCAGGGTTTAAGCAATCACTTCATTAGCACATTAACATATAGTAATTGAAAATATTTTTATGAATAATTAGGTATACAATAATCTCATTTAAAATGATTTTTTGTTGGTTCTACATCATCATGATAATTTCACCAGCTATTTTCCTTTTTGCCACACAAGAAAATCTTTTCAATTTTTTTTCCCCTCCTTTTCAGTTCTCACAACCATGCTCGGGTGAAAACAGCCCTGCTAGAGCCTCAGTCTGAAATGGGGAACACGGAGATTCTGGAAAGGGAGCCCTTAGAGAATCTCAGCAATGGCACCAGCAGCAACGTGGAAGCTGCCAAAAGGCTGGCCAAACGCCTTTATCAGCTGGACAGATTCAAAAGATCGGACGTCGCAAAGCACCTAGGCAAGAAGTACGTTCTGCCCCACAGCCGGTTGTCTGTGTGCGAGTGTTAATATCAGCTTCGATATTACTAACCAAGTCTGTTGTGTTTCCTTATAGCAATGAATTCAGCAAACTAGTTGCAGAAGAATATCTGAAGTTTTTTGATTTCACGGGAATGACGCTGGATCAGTCTCTCAGGTAGGATTAAACATCACTTCTGTTCGTTTTTGCCTCCATAGGATTTCTCCAAAGAAGAGAAAGTAATGTGCTAAAGCTAAAATCTGGTTTTATTTTTTTAAACCCACGGTTACTTTATGAATTTAGCCCAGATTGTACTGGAGATATTAAATGTACTATAAAGTAAGAAAATACATCTTGGGTTTAGGAAATCCCAGAAACTCATGTTCTGCATGATGTGGTAAAGAATGCTGGCAGTGGAGGTCTTGAGGAGAAGTCGAATCTGCGGGAATTTGGTTTTTGGATGATTAATTTTTTAAAAAAAGGCAGTATACAGACTGTAGAATTTTAGATATTTTTCCTAAGCATTTGTTTACCATACTGATTAGACTTTTAAGACAGTGTTTTAGAATTAACTCATGGATGGAATAAAAATGAGGATCAACATAATAATCAGCAGAAAGTATCAGTATAAGTGGTTAGGCCGTAACACTTTTTTGCTGACCTGTTCAGATGAAGCTGTCTTAAACACACTGGTCCTTACTTTTCACACCGTATCGTACTGTACGTTTCTAAGAGCAGCTAAAGGCAGAACCGAGTCAGCATCTAATCTTATGAAGTCTATAACCTGTCAGAGCCTGGAGGGATTCTGAGATCATCTACATGGCTGTCTAGTTGTACACATCAGATACTGAGGCCTGGGAGGTGAAGTGAGGATGTTTGGATTATAATGCACGTAGTGACTTCTTCTGTGGCTCTTTGCATGAGTCCAGGATACTCATACTTCATTTGCAATGAAGACAGGTAAGCGTGGAGGAGAGATCTGTATTTTTGTTTTGCTCTCCTACGTGGCTTATTTTTAAAAAGTTGAAAAAAATTAAAATTTGGTCAGTGTAACTTAGATTAACAAACTATAAGGAAAACAGCAATATTTTTCATCATAGAAATAATGTTTATTATATGTTTCTTTCAATAAGATTTCTTAGAGCATTTTAAATGAAGTTTTCTTCTTCCCATCTCATGTTTTGGAGACTATATCTGCTTTGTCAAGTGAGGAATGCCTGGATTTATCTATATTAATAGACAGTACTCTCAGTGACTCTGCTTTAGAGTAGTGTGTGGTTCTGGGCATATTTTCTATTGTTAAAAGAAGTTTTATACTAAACAAATTGATTTATTCCTAATTTATGGAGTAAATTGAGTTTTATATCTCAGTTTCCTTCTCATGTAGCAATTTAATAATGTGGAGATATAGGCAAAGTAAAATTAACAGAAATCTGTGCACAAGACAGTAAAGTAGTAATTTTAATACTGGGTCAGTGGCAATGACAGTCATGTAACAAAACGACAAAGAAACTGTGATCCGTGTAGAGTTTGAAAGCAGAGCCTGCGTGGCTGCGCGGTCAGTCTGGTGTGCTTTGGTTCTCATCCAGCTGGTCTTCTTAACTCACAGCCTGACACTTAGTTGTATGGGGAGATCGCCTACCTTTCCCAGGCTTTCCTTGGTGTTAACAGCCCTGTCATCTTTTACCTGAACATTCAAGAGAATTTAAATGTCAATACAAATTTATACTGAATGGCCATCTAGTAAGTGATTTTTTTTTAAGTAACTGCAGAATATTTTCCTTTGTGTAAAATATTTATTATGTCTATATGAATTAACTTTAACTGTTATACATAAAGAGTATAGTAACATTTTCTAAAAATTTTTGTATTCCCCCCCTCATTTTTTTTTTAGGTATTTCTTTAAAGCATTTTCTCTTGTGGGAGAAACTCAAGAACGAGAGCGAGTTTTAATACACTTCTCCAGTAGATATTTTCATTGTAACCCGGATACCATTGCTTCACAAGGTAATCTGATGGAAATGCCTGATTTTTTTATCCTCACACAAGGACACGCTTACTGATTTTAGAGAGAAGGGGAGGGTGGGAGAGGGAGAGAGAGCACATGAACGAGAAGCATCAGTGTGAGAGAGAAACATGGATTGGTTGCCTCTCATATGCATCTCAACTGGGACCAAACCCACAACCCAGGAGGCATCGACCTGACCAGGAATTGAACTGTGAATTTCAGTTTACAGAACAATGCTCCAGCCAACTGAGCCACACCAGCCAGGGCTTGAATTTCTTTTTTGTAATAAGGGTTATTTTCCTCATTATGAAAGTTACGTTTTGGTGGGAAATATAGAAAATTATACAAAAGAAACTTAAAATAATCTAAATATTTCTATCTAGAGATAACTATTATAAATAATCAGATTTACTTCTTTGTAGTCTGTTAGGACAATATTTATTTAATGTCAAGTTGGAATGTCATCATTAGAGAGTTGTTTCCTACTGTCTTTCCCTTTCATTGTGAGCATTTTCTCATGCCATCAAATCTTCTTTAAAAAACATATTTATCAATGCACGATATTCTTTATGGTCCTTTCAGTCATTTTTCTCTATTTTCCAGTTCCATAGTATTCTTTACATTGTTTACACTTTGTCGCTCTGAGATTTTATGTGCAAAATGGATTGTAATAAATGAAATTCCAGTTTTCTTATTTTCTTTTCCTGAACATCTGATCTCTAAATTTCTTGATGAAGTGCATGTGTGCTTAGTTTCAGGTTAGTTTTGGAAATATAAATCTCACTGGAGTTTATGGTGTGTCTGGTGCTTTTGTTTGATATTCATCAAAACAACACTGACCACTGACTTTGGTTTATGATTTTAATGAACCATGAGTTTGCTTATTGTACTATTTTTATTTTTTAATTTTTAAATTATACTTTATTGATTATGCTGTTGTGTTGTCCTAATTTTTCCCTGTTTGCCCCCTTCCACCAGCACCCCCCACTCCCTCAGGCAATCCCCACACCTTTGTTCATGTCCATAGGTCATGCGTATAAGTTCTTTGGCTATTTTTGAAAAGCAACTTTAATTGTTGCTATACCCTATGAAGAGTGATTTCTTCTCCATTTCGATTCTCACAATAAAGCAAAGTTTTCAGGGTTTGAAGTCAAGCACATTTACTTAGAATTGGAGAATCTCCCATAAAGAGACAAACTCTGGAATAAATCTCTGAGACTAGATGCCCTAGAAATAGTAATGACCCCTTAGTTTTAGTATTACCATTTAGTACGAGAACCATACTAAAAAATACGGTTCTCGATTCTGAGTGGAGTGAGTGCCCCCACCCCTCTGTCCTGCAGGCGATAACTGTCTGATTATTAAAGCCATATTCTTATCTGTGAGATGGAAACTTATTTTTCTTATTCCTTGCTTGGACTGTATTTAAGCCACTTATTCCGTCTCAATCACTGTCAATGTTGATAGCAAATGCAAGGGACATAAGAGGGCTGTTTTTACTGGAACCTTCTTCAAATCCAAGATGCTGACAGTCTGAATGAAATAAAGAACATGGATTTGTGCATTCACTTAGCTGTTGATAAGGAAATCAGAGAGTTGGCTGCTGGGTTTAACTTTCAGGAATTTGCTTTAAACATATTTAGAATTTGTGATAATCAACTGAAGCTGGAATAAATATTCTTTCAGGCATTTAGTAGCATCTACCAAGAGACATTGAAAACAGAAATCTACTATACTTAAAGGCATACTTTTGAAAAATAGGCTGTCTTTAATTCTTGAGTTCAGTAATTGGACAGGCCTTTCTGTGCAGTTAGCATAATTAATAAGGTTTTCCTAAGTGTGCAGCTGCTGTGCTTGGATTGAGAACTGCAGGGAGAGAGTACGGAGGAAACTAATTCTGAAGCTTGGAAATGAGAAGTTTAACTCAGTGCTTTTTCTTGTTTTATATAAAATAAGAGGAGTGATGTTTCTGTATAAGTGTAAATCCTTCTGGTTCAAGCAACTCTTTTCCCCCGCATATTTAATTTTTTAATTTTCACAGATAATTTCAGTATTCCACTTTTGTCTGACTCGTAGTATCTTGGACCATTCAGTCTAAATGTTTTTTTTGAATGGCAAGATTCATTTAAAAAAAAGAACAGCAAGAAAGAGGAGCTAACTATTCCAGCCTATATATTTTTGGCCAGAGAACTGGAATCCAGACAGTAAACTGTGGAAGGTGCAAACTGTGGCTTTCTTTAACTTTTGCTTCTTCCCGAATTCACTTTCCTCCCAAAAAGTAAAAAACGTAACAGTATTAAGTAATTTATTATTTTCATGTCTTGTGTTAAAAAAAATTGAGGAGGCATAAATAAAAAAATAAAAATTATAGTCTCACTCTCCAGAGATGATAATCTTTTTAAATATTACCTTGCACAGTATTGTAGGTATATTTATACTTAAAAGGAACCATACTGCAGATATGCTTTTCATGTAATAACTTATTGTGAAATGTCTTTCCACTCTACATGATACTTGGATGACATTTTTAATTACTTAAACATAAAAGAGTTATGTTTTGAGGGGCTCATATTTGTTTCCTATTATAAGCAATGTTTCTTTGAATATCCTTGTATTTTGTGTACATTTTTAGTTCCTTAGTGTAAAGCCCTAGAAGTAGGTTTGCTGTGTCAAAGGCCATTGTTTCAGAGTTTGTAGATGTGTACTCTCAGGTTGTCCTCCTAAGAGGTAGGAATAATTTACTTTATCCAGCAGAGTCCAACTCTGAGGTCTTTAATGATTTATTCTAATCTAATTTCTACCTCCCCAAACTAATAGGATGAACTATGCCTGGCTGCAATATGTGCTTTCATAGGTTCTTAGTGTAGGCTATTTTCATGATAGCAGGAGTCTAACAGGAAATAGTGAGTGAGAGCTCTCTGTCCCGTCTTTCTTTAGATGGAGTGCATTGCCTCACCTGTGCGATGATGCTGCTCAACACAGATCTGCACGGCCATGTAAGTGTGCAGTTGTGAACTGTCCACAGAAACCCGAAGTATCTCGGGCTTGTCTTTGCTTTTATGTTCACACATGCTTATTGTCTGCCCTCCGTCCCCTCATTCTCTTCATGGCAGGTAAGTACACATAAGTCTTTGGAAAAAGAAACTACTTACTTCACATGCTACCATGGAGCATAATTTTAGGGGAATGCCATATTGCCACATGTCTGGACTTGTATCTGTAATGTGTGTGTGTGTGTGTTCTCTACCTTCTTTCTCCACTAGATGGCAGAGGCAGAGCTTTTACTCTAATTTTTTGTTTTGTTTTTCATTTTGTTATTAGGGTTGATGTTTTATGATGGGAAGAGAGGATATAAGTTATATTTGAAACTGTTGGGTATGTTTTCACTAAAAACAGTTGTAAGTCTTAAGAACTCAGTCCTTTCTACACTTTCTGCACTCAGCTCACCTGATGTTTTACTGGTTGAAATATCAAAATAATATAATTACTCTCATCTTCTATTTAAAACATAGGATGAACTTAAATCTATAAATATATGTATAAACTTTCACCTTTCATAGATGTGAAAATTTAGCATTTAAACTCTTTATATTAGAAAAAATGAGGATGCTTTAGTTCAGTATAAATCAATGTGTACTCCTATAACACAATAATTATTTCACAGTTCTAAGCTCATTTATTTTGAAGAGAAAATCAAGTTTCTGTAGTTAAAGAGTCAACTTCATCCCTTGATTTGCTGTATTATTGACCTTACAATTTTAAAGATCACTTTAAAGGAACTGAAACTTAAATATTAGTCCAATTTGTTCCCCTGTTCCAAAGGACATATAATCCCCTTACTTAAAACTATGGTACTCCTCTTTAAGAAAGGCAGAAAGGAACTGTGAGAGGCCATTAAGATCGACTGGGGTGTGGGGGAGGGTTCTATCACCAGAAAAGTAAAGTGTATAGTGATAGTATCATAATTTTAACACTGTCTTCACAAACCTCACAATATTTCACTAGGAAGTTCCCCTTTGTAATTTGCAAGAGGTGAATTTAGAACAGGTTAGTGACTTGGAGACGTATGTAACATGTGCAGAGGTTTTACAGACTAGAAGTGTAGATACCCCAATGCTTTGCAGGGACATTCCTGGGCGTTAGAGTAGTAATATGTCTTGTGGAAATGAAAGTACTGGGATTCCGACCATTCGAGCCTTCAATAAGAATCAGAATCTAACATTCATCCAACTTGATACAGGGGTGACCAGTCAGTGGACTGTGCTGACCTCTGTTTTCTTGTTACCAGCAAAGCAAGTTTTCACTGCTTTCTGCCGTCTTATGACAACACTTGCAGCTCTGTTTCTTTCTTTCCTTCCCCCTCAATTTCTCAAACTAACTTTCAGCCAAAGGAGACAATTTTGAGTAGGCTTGACCAGGGGTGCCCAGCCCCCAGGCCACGGACCAGTAGTGGTCCGTGGCCTGTGGCCTGGTTAGGAACCGGGCTGCACAGCAGGAAGTGAGCGGTGGACCTGTGAGCTATCTAAGTTTTGTCTGTATTTACAGCCGCTCCCCATCACTCGCATTACCACCGGAGCTCGGCCTCCTGTCAGATTAGCGCTGTCATTAGATTTTCCCATAGGAGGGCAAACCCTACTGTGAACTGTGTATGTGAGGGACCTGGGTCACATGCTCCTTGTGAGAACTAAAGCCTGATGATCTCAGGTGGAGCTGAGGCGGTGATGCTAGTGCTGGGGAGCAGATGCAAATGCAGGCTATCATTAGCAGAGAGGTTTGACTGCACAGAGACCGTAATAAGTCAATTACTTGCAGACTCATATCAAAACCCTAAATGGCAAGTGGCAATTAGGCTGCATCTGGTGGCAGGCTATAAAGCCATCCACCGCCTCCCCGAGTCCGTGGAAAAATTGTCTTCCATGAAAGCGGTCCCTGGTGCCAAAAAGGTCGGGGATTGCTGGGCTTGACCACATGTCACATTAGCGATTCCCAGAATGAGGAAACTTTCCCACATCAGATATTGTGAGGTCTCATCTACATATCAATATTGTGCACTTAGTGTCTGTTGACCAAGAAAATGTGTAATGAAGACAAGAAATCAGTAACAGTTCAATTCTTACTTAAAGGTTGAGGATCTAATAGAAATTCTATGGAGGTTGCTAGATTTGGGAGATTTGTTCTATTAAAAGTGAATTGCTTTAATAATACTTTCAAATAAACATGTGTCTTATTAATCACAATAACTCAAAATAGCAGGAAATAAAGGTGTATTTGAGTAACTAATAAACAGTGAGGCCAGACCCACGGATCTCGGGTGTGCTCTGGCTTTCTCTCCAGGCCACTTTCCTTAGGGATTGAAAGGAGATTAAATGAGGCATCATACTTCTTTTTGGCAACTACAACATAAGAGACAATTTATTTAAATGAACATTTAAATATTAGCTTGAGTTGTGCCAATCATACATAATTAACAATTGGCTAAAGTGGCAGAATTACATATAAGAGGGAGAAAATTATAAAACAAGTAAATTTCTCTGCATCATCTTCAAAATCTTATTTTGGGTGATTATTAGTTCTCAGTTATGTTTTCATAAATGTGTTCTGTATACTTAAGGTCATCTGTTTAGGTGTTTTAATTAATGTTTTTAAATCCTTATTTATAATTTATATTGTTACAAGTCTGTTGAATGTGTAGTAGCTATCATAAGAACTAACTATATGAAAATGTGTTTCTCTTATCTTCCTCCCCTGGATTCATTTTAAAAATAAATTTTCCTTCTAGGTGGTAAGTTTCTATTCATTGCTCTGGATGTAGCTTCTCTTGCATCATGAATGCCTGGTTCATTGTTAGAGTGTCTGACTCATTAGCATGACCCCTGTGAAAATGAATCACTCAGAATATAAAGTGAATTATTCCTCTCCTCTGTCCTGTTCGCCTTTCTCCTTGTTTTGTACTGCCTAGGCCGTCACCTCATCTCTCATTACTTACTCCAATGCCACAGTAATCCTTGGGGGGCTGGACTAATAAGCCTCTTTGCTTTTCTTCCCTACATCATGTCATCATAGGGACACACCAGCATGACCCTTCTTAGAAGTGCTGAGACAGTCCTCGTGCTTTCAGAGGGGGAGACGTAACTGGGGAGGTTAACTTCTTTGGGCTGTTCTTTGAGAATCTTTCACATGGGTTTCATTGACTCGAAGGAGTGAAGCATTAGTATCGGCCTTTGGTCTTCCTACTAATTTTCTTACTAATAAAATGATGGAATGTATACTAATAAGTCTAATAGCATTACATGGTGAATGCCTTTGTGCCTTTCTTTTTCTAATTTATTCTCTCAGTCAACAAATACTTAGAGTGTGTCTACTCCATTCCAAGTTCTCTGCCATTTGGGTAAGGATCAGAAATGAATGAGTCATGCTCATGGAAGTCAAATCTCATTTCTGGTAGTGTTGGCCAGGCTGACCTCCACGGTCAAGTTTAACTGAAGAAACGGTAGCAGGTAACTGAGGTGCTGTGGTGGAAAAGCACTACAGAGAGATTTTCATTATACATTGGAGCAGAGTTAAACCTCACTAAGAAGGCTAGGAAAAAAACAATCTGAAGTGTATACAATATTTTGGGGAGAAATTCATTTAGCTGTTATAATTATCACATCAGAACTAAGAATGGCAATTTCCTTTAGTACCAATTTTTGAAAAATATGAATGATTTAGCATCATCTTAGCAATAGTCTTGACTTGCCTTTACTTGTCTGCAAGTGGTTTATTTTCATAAATATTTTATAATTGTGGCCACATGCCTAATTTGGTAAGTATTCTCTTTTTTTTTAAATGCTTCTTCATTGTGAAATATATATGTAAATTAAGCTTGCATACACAGGTAAATTTCTATTCAGACTAACTCTAAAGTTTGTTTCTCCCTTGCTACGATAAGACTAAATTATATTGAATTTTGTTTGAAGTGTCAATAAAGAAAGGGTTAAACATCTTCTATTTGTATTTTATTAGAAATGATATAAACAAAAGGATCTGTCATGTTAGAATAAATTCCAACCTATCCTTTTCTGGATTAATCTTCAGACATACTCACTCTTGCCTACAACTAGCTAGCTCTCTGTCCTTCGCTCCAGCCTTCCCAGCAGGATTACTGCGGAGGCTGAAGACAGGCTATCGGGAGGAATTTCTCACTGAGGAGGAGGGAGGAAGTTTTGCGGACAGAACCGGGTTGCACTGAAGAGTGGGGTAGGCGGGCACACAGTCAGTTGGCCAGTTTCACAAGTGAAAGTTGAAAGATACCCATAAGACAGTAGCTGCCCAAGGTCAGGCTGTGATAGACGCAGTAGCCAGGACATTGTTTTTAATCAAGATTTGTGACAAAATCTACCTTTTAATACTGTGGCTTGGAACTTTGAGTAGCTCTTCTACCTGAAGACTCTGCTTTTCTGTATTGGCAGGAGCCAGCCCACCCTGTTTAATGGGTGTAAGGGGGTGGGGGTGTGGTTTTCCTGGAGTGGCAGCTCTCTTGGCCTGAGGCCGGGTGTCCTGCAGATGCTTTAGCTTGGGGATGCTCCGAGAGGCTCAATGTTCTGTGTTTATTAAACTCAGTGTTCGGAATTTAATGTAGGAGGCAGGACCTCACTGGCGCTTTTTGTGAGTTGGGTTATAGGTTGGAAAAAGGGTAAAACAAAGGCTAGTACCTCATTCCTGTGGCAGGGGGAGAGGGGAAGTCAAGGAATGACTTTTTTTTGTAGGTTTTGTAACAGAACAATGTTAAAAGATATGCGTAGTTCAGTTTGAGATAGGTCATAGGAATTCATTATTTTAAATCTGTAAAGTGCTTTGATAATTGTGAGTTTTTTATTCTTAGGTTGTCTCTCTAGGAGCCTAGAATTTTAAGTAATGGGTAAAATATCTGGTTTATTATCAGAAGTGGAAAATGAGTATTAGAACTGTTATTAAATAATTTTCATCCTTTTGCTTTTCATATTTTATAGTTCCACCCTCAAAAGTACCACAAACCTCCATGAGGTTGATAAGTAATTAATATCCTCAGGAAATCTCTGTATCTGTGATTATCGTTATTGTAACTGGCAGCTGCCTTAAATGCATTTTGCCTGCCTGCTTCCCCCACCCCGCCCCACCACCACACCTTGTCCTCCTGCAGAGCTGTCTTCTCTGTGGACCCCTCATCCTATCAGTGCTAGCCCACCTCCTTGACACCCTCTGCCATTAAAGTCTTCCCTGGGATTCATTTCTTTTTCTCTCTGGGCTTTACCCTGTTGTCGATTCCAGCCTTGGTCTTAATTTTCATTCAGCCAGCACCGTGTCCTTCCCTTGGAGTCCTCGTTTCCATCTCCTTGGTGCCAAGTCTTTCTTCTCACCCGATTGGGACTCCCCAGCCAGCGGGACTTCCTCCAGGCTCTCGGCCCTTGGAGCTTCTCAGATATAATGAAAGTTGACGGAAGCATCAGATCTAGATCTCAGAGTTGCTAAGGGTTTCCTAGGGAAGCATGGGCTTCAGTTTACTGTTACTATTTCTATCGCCAGAATGAGCATTTGTGGGATAGCCTGAGAACCTAACCATCACTGTGAAAATGCTTTTATAGAAAAATGTTACGGTTTCAAATTTTTCAATTTAAAAATCAGCTTTACAATGTACTATCAAATTGGCAACTACCTCGATTTTAAATAGGAATCTTTATTTAAGCATGATTCTTCATGCATTGGTGGATTTTTCTGGCTTCTGTGATGCCTCCAAATAAAAGACTTTTTTCCTTTTTCTCTTCCTCCTTTACTCCATCCCTCCCTCCCCGTGTACCTCCCTCTCTCTCTCTCCCTTCTCTCTCTAGCTCTTTCTTTCTTTACTTTTTTTTGGTAGTTCCGCTTTTCTTAGAATAGATTTATATGTGATGGAAAACACAACACTGATAGCTTTTATCAGCTGAGTCAATGGTGCTCGTTGGGAATATCTAATGTATACATTATCAGTCAGTATGTCCCGTCTCCTTCTGACCATTATAGATGTTTTGCATGTGCACAGCTAATTAGTAGGAGGAGCTAAAGGAGAGCAGGTGAAACTCCATTAAGTTAGTTTTTCTCTCCTTTCATTCTTCAAACGTTTTGGGGAGGGAGGGAGGATGAAGAAGATGATTGAAACCTTTAGCCTCTAATTCCATTGCTTAATTTAATGCCTGTTCTTCTAAGGCAGTCAGGTTACAAGTAGAGTTTAGTTCAAAATGTATTAAAGACTTAAATGTTGACTCAAACACATAGGCAGTAAAATCTCGGATATTTCTCAAAGAAATATTTTTTCCTGAAATATTGCCTCAGGCAAAGTAAACAAAAGAAAAATGTGTCTACGTCAAAATAGAAAGTTTTTGCACAATAAAGGAATCTCTCAACAAAATGAAAAGACAACCCACTGAATAGGAGAACATAATCATGACACATCTGATAGGGGTTAGTATCCAAAATATATAAGAAACTTAAAAACTCAACATCCAAAAAGATTCAATTAAGAATCTAAGCTGAGAACCTAACCATCACTGTGAAAATGCTTTTAAATAGGAATCTGAATACTTCTCCAAAGATGATATACAGATGGCCAAATAGATGTATGAAGAGATGCCCATTGTCACTAATCATCAGAGAAGCAGAAATTAAAACCACAATGAGATATCATCTCACTCATGCCTGAACAGCTATCATCAGTAAATCAGCAAACAAGTGCTGGCAAGGATGAGGAGAAAAGAGAACCCTTTTGCAATGTTGGTGGGAATGCAGATCGGTGTAGCCACTGTGGAAACCAGTATGGAGTTACTTCAGAAATTAAAAATGGAACAGCCTTATGACCCAACAATTCCACTTATGGGAATTTATCCAAAGAAACCTGAAATTAATTTGAAATAATATGTGCACTTCTATGCTCACTGCAGCATTATTTACAATAGCCAAGATTTGAAAGCAGACCAAGTACCCATCAGTAGATAAGTGGATAAAAAAGCTGTGGTGTATTTACTCAGCGGAATGCTACTGAGCCATAAAAAAAAATAAGAAAATCTTAACCATTTGCAACAGCAGGGATAGACCTGGAGAACATTATGCTAAGTGAAGTGAGCCAGTCAGAGAAAGACAATTTCACTTGGATGTGGACAAAATAAACTAACAAAGTGGAGGCAGACTTATGATACAGAGAGCAGACTGACAACTTTCTGAGGGGAGGTATTTGGAGCCTGGGTAAGAAGGGTGAGGGGATTAAGCAAAGAAAAAAAAGACTCGTGGACCCAGACAATATGGTAATTGTCATAGGGAAAGGGGTTGGAGGAAGATAGAAAATAAAACAGATAAATGGTGATTTGACTTGAGGTGGTAAACACACAATACAATATATAGATGAAGTACTGTAGAATTGTACACCTAAAACCTGTGTAATTTTATTAACCAATATCACCCCAATACATTCAGTAAAAAAATACTGTATTTTTGAGGCCATAAGACACACCTAGGTTTTAGAGGAGGAAAATAGGAAAAAAAATTTTGAAACCAAAAATGTGGTAAAATATTTAATAACATAAATAACATAATATTTCACCAATATCAATGTGAACAGAACTCAACAGCAGTGTTAACAACCATTATTCCTCCCAAATTTCGGGGCGGGGGTCCATCTTATAGTCCGAAAATACAGTAAGTAGAGTTTAGTCAGTCTGTAATTTGATAATGAGGTCGGAGTCTTTTCCTTTATCTTCCCGAATTTCACAGGAAATACCGTCTGTGAAGTAGTGATAGAATCTGCTGCCACCATGCTCTCAAACTTCATGATATCAGCGTTCCTTTCCACTCTTAAAATTTTTTGAGGACCCCAAAAAGCTTTGTTTAACATTTTAAAAATATTTATCATATTAGAAACTAAAATAGATAAGATTTTAAATAGTTATTAAATTAATAACTTAATATTTTAAATAGCATTTAATAAATCCATTAAGTGAATAACATTTTTTGTGAACAATAATTATAAGAACAAAAAATTTAATGAAGAAGATGCCATTTAAAATTTTTTACAAATTTCTTTTATTTAGATTTTCTGCTTCTGCATTTCTTTTTACAATACAGCCCAAGTTATGTAGCTTCTAGAAAACTTCACTTTAACTTGTGTGTGTGAGAGAGAAAAATGTCTTTAGTATCATTATAAGAATAAGCTTGACCTCATGGACACCCTAAACAGGATCCCTGAACCATACTTTGAGAACCACTGTATCGCAGTATTATTTTCAGTTGCCATATTTTTCTTGATACCAGTTCTGGTTCTTTTTTCAATGGTAATGTGTTATTCAAGTGGCAGGAAAAATCCCAGTAATATTTCAGATATCCCCAAAGATTGTACTTTTAACTTACATCAGCTCTGATTGGGGTCTATGAAAGAGTACTAACAGCTATAGCTTCCAGTTTGGAAATTTACAAGCATCCTGCTTTACCTGCTAATTCTGCATATAAAAATGTGGACACCTGAGGGCAGCATAACACTACTCAGCTTGTTAGGGAAGCCTTCAAAAGAAAAATTGGAGCTTCAGCAGAGCTTCAGAACTTAATTACCAGATCAGTAGTGTGCCTTTTCACCATTTACTGTAACATGTTGGAGGAGGTGGCATTGTCATGTGGGAGAGAATGCCTGCTGTGTTTTTAATATCCCATGATTGAAGGAGTCAGATTTTACTAATGGATCATGAGAGCTTTTAGTTTCTCCCAGAGCATCTTTTCCATAAGGCTTCTGGACTTGATACTATTAAACATGAGAAATTGTCAGATCATTTTGCCTAATTCTTTAACCTCTAGATCAGAATATATGCTGTGGCCTGCTTTCCTGGTGAATACTGGACAGCTGGCCTATTAGCAGTCTCCCTGAGGACTGAGGTTAGGGTAGGGTTTGACTGCAGCTCTGCAGAAGGTTCCTCCATTCCCCAGCCATCAGGGAAGGCCTGCTCAGAGCAGAGACCTGGGCTCACTGGATTTTGGATGGTAGCTTGTATGATTTCTAGGTGACTCTCACTTTGCTCTCATTGTCACCGCTAGAGCTGGGAGCTGCTTGTCTGCTGGGGTGGGGAAGGGTGCCCTGACTTCTACAAAGGAAAAACCTGCAGTTAAGGCGCAGAGTACATCAGGATGCCTCTTCTGCGTGCATGCTTGCCCATGATGTTGTCCTTAAGAACAGTGCCCCTTCCTTCCAGTTTTCCCTCAGACCAGGGCTCTGTTAAGTACGACCCACAGGCAAAGTCAAGCAAGTAAAGTTCTGTCGGAATGAGCCACACTTCTTTGGTTACACGTTCGTGCTAAAATGACAGTGCTGATAGTTGTAACAGGGACCTCGTGGCCTGTGAAACCTAAAATATTTCCTGTCTGGTCATTACAGAAATTTATGGAATTGGTCTTTTCCAGACTCCGGCCTGTAGTCCACAAAGCCTTCTATTCCTTCTGCAGACGTGGTAGGGTATGGTTGAGGATGATCCTTTCACTTGACATTCGAAATGGGAACATGTTAAAAACATCTTGAGTTAAGTTTTTCAGAAGTGATGAATTCATCAAAGGGCTTCTCTCTAAAAGACATTTAATGTATCTTTAAGAGAAAACACATGGAGAAAACAGCTCTTTCTTCTTTATTGAAAATGGCAATATGATTATTTTGGAGAATAGTTTTAAATCTGTCTGGGGATGCCAACTCCCAGTCTATGTTGTTGTTTTTTTTATTTTGTTTTGTTTTTTACTTTTTAATATTTTCACTCATTAAAGATGGTACTTTACTTGGCTAAATATTGAAGACTTGGGCCTGACTAGTATTTTGTGATTTCAAATAAAATTCTTCTTGTGGATTTTCCATTTTATGTATTACCTTTTTAGGTTTGATTTTAAAGGTAATGATTCAGAGGTTCATTTTCACTGAGCATCTGAGAATTGAGTACAAATGCTGCAATGACTTTAAGGGATGGTCTCTGTGCCTCCCGATGCACGGGAAGGCCTTTTCAAACCTGCACGCTCTGTTAGCAGGAAGGAACTCAGAATAGAGGAAGGTGCTCTGAAAGCGCTGCCTTGGCCAGCATTTACATCAGAGCAGGCCTCCTGCCCCCAAGTCATGGACCTGTTTGGGCAGAGAATGGACAGAACCCTGACAGTGTGTGAGCTTCTCTGTGTTACTTACAAGTCATTGAAGTGCAAAGTCAATGGTTAGAGTTAGCCCTGTTCAGTGAATAGTGTTAGTTTGAATAATAGCATTTCATAATAACTAATGCAGTTTGGTACATCAGCAGAAAACAATCCAACTATCATAAGGAGTGTTTGTTCATGACAAAGACTACTTCATTTTAGTTTTACTCTGATAAAAGTGATATAAAAATTCAGGGAGCATTTAAACATATATGTCAGTAAGACACAAAATGGACTAATCTGACTTTCTGTTCTTTTGTTCCTAACCCTTACCAAGAAAAATCACCAGTGAGTCAGAGAAGGATACTAAGTGGCAGGTATAAACAGCCTCAATTAATAAGCTATTCAAGAAGTTGTTGGGCATCTTTGACCCATAGAAAGTCATGTGTCTTGGTTATCTTTATTCCTTGCACTGGTCAGACTGGAAATTAACCTGAGGCTTGCAACAATCTAAAGGGTGTTTATTGAAGGAAAAGAAACCCCGAAGAGCTGAATTTCCATAAGAATATAAGCCTTGTGGTGTTGTAGCTTTCCCTGTTACCCACCATCCCCCTCCAGTCCCATAGTGATGCTGAAACCCAATAGCCACAGTCACGGTAGCTCTGTGACCAGGAGCCTGGCGTCCACCAGATCCCACAGTCAGAACTTTTGTGAGTTGAAGGGAGAAATAAACAATTCAACAATAATAGTTTGAGACTTCAATAGCTCACTTCCAGTTATGTTTAGAATAACTACCGGAATATCAACAACATAGTAGAAGGTGTGAATAACACTGTAAATCAGCTCGATCTCACAGAGACATCTGTAGCACACACCAGCCAGTAACAGCAGAGTGTGTGCTCTTTTCCAGTACAAATGGATTATTCTCCAGGATAGGACATAAAACAAGTTTTAATAAATTGCAAAGGTGTGAAAATATACCAAATATATTCAATGATCAAAACAAAATGAAATGAAATTAGAAATCATTGGCAGAATGAAATTCATGGAAATAAACACATTTCTAAATCACCTAGGGATCAAAGATGAAATTCACAAGGAAAATTAAGAAATACTTTGAGATAAATGAAAACAAAAACACAACATAAAATGTATAAGATGCAGCTAAAGCAGTGCTAAGTGGCAGATTTGTTGCTGATAATGCCTGTATTATAAAGGAATATCTTAACATTCTTCTTTTCTCATACTGAAAGTTTAGCTATATAAGCTAACAAGCTAACAAGCTATACAAGCTAACTTTTCAGTATGAGAAGCAAAAATGGAGCAAACTAAACCCAAAGAAAGCAGAAGGAAAGAAATAATGTAGAGCAGAAAGAAACTAAAAATTTGAAAAACAATAAACATTTTAATGAACCCCCAAATTTATTCTTTGAAAAGACCAACAACATTGGCAGATGTCTAGCTAACCTGCTCATGAAAAAAAGATTCGAATTACTAACATTAGTAATGAAAGAGAGCACTTTACTATTACCTTATAAAAATGAAAAGGACTCTAAGTGAATACCATCAACAATTGTATGTTAACAAATTAGATCACCTGTGTGACATGAACAAATTTCTGGATAGATAGAAACTACTAAAACTAACTCAAGAAGAAATACAGGGTGGGCAAAAGTAGGCGTACAGTTGTGAGTACACGGAACAGTTTATTCTTATATTATTTATTAATTACACATTGTTTATTTGTATTACAACTGTAAACCTACTTTTGCTAACCCCTGTGTAAATTCTCAATAGACCTATAACAAATAAAGTGATTGAATTAGTAATTTTAAAAAACTTCCCACAAAGAAAGGCCCAAGACCAGAAAGCTTTACTTGTGAATTCTATCAAATGTTTAAAGAACTTTTAATATAAAACTTTCTCAAAAGATTCAGAAAAAAAAGTAGAGGAAATACTTCAAAAAACATTCTATGAGGACAATATTTCCATAATTACAAAACCAGACAAAGCTATCACAAAACTAACATCCCTTATGAATGGCGACACAAAAAATGTTTAAGTACATACCTAATACAGCAACATACATAAAAGATTATACAATACATTATAACTGTTTGGGGTTTATTTAAGGAGTGCAAGATTGGTTCAACAGATGAAAATCAATCTAATATACTGTATTAGTGGAATAAAAAAGAAAAGCCATGTGGTTATTTTAGTAAACATAGGTAGAGCATTTTCCAAAATGTAGTGCTATTTTATGATTTAAAAAGAAAAAATAAGCTAGGAATAAAAAGGAATTTCCTTAATCTGAAAATGAGCATTTATGAAAAACTCAGAGCTAACATGTAGTGCGTGATGGTGATAAACACACAGCTGTCCCCTAGATTAGGAACAAGACAAAAGTGTCTGCTCTTGCTACTTTTATATCAGTATTGAAGATTTAGCCAGGGTAATTAGAAAAGAAAAAGACAGAAAACATATTAGGATCAGAAAGGAGTAAGTAAAATGATCTCTGTTTACAGAAGGCCTGATTTTGTAAACTGAAAATCCTAAGGAATTTACAAAAGAAAAAAAAAAACTAGAATCTAAAAAGCAAATTCAGCAAGGCTATAGAATTCAACATACAAGATCAATTGTATTTTTGTACTAACAATGGACAGTATGAAAATGAAATTAATTTCATTTACAAGAGCATCAGAAATTCCAAGCTACTTAAGAATGAGTTTAACAAAATTACTGTATTTTTCAGACTATAAGACATGCCCCCCCCCCCCCAATTTGGGAGGAATAATGGTGGTTAATGCCGCTGTTGAGTTCTGTTTACATTTACATTGGTGAAATATTATGTTATTTATGTTATTAACTTTTTACCACATTTTTTGCTCAAAATTTTTTCCTATTTTTCTCCTCTAAAACCTAGATGTGTCTTATGGTCCGAAAAATGTGGTAGGTCAAGTCATTAACATTGAAAACTATAAAACATTACTGAAAGAAACAAGTAGAGAGGTAACCCCTGGTCATGGACTGGAGCACAGTGTTAGAGTGGCATGCTCTCCAACGTGGTCTTCTCATTCATCACATTCATTATCCAAATCCCAGCTGCACCCCTGCCCCGACACACAAACACCAGAAAGTGACACGCCAATCCTGAAATTCATGTTGAAATGCAAATGACCTAGAATAGCTACCATGAAACACCTAATTTAATCTGATACGCTTGATAAAGATTGGGAAAATTGAGACTGTCTTTTTAATATAATGTTGTGAAACAGTCTTTTTCATTAAAGTTTCTTTCTGTGCTTTAAATGAATTTTCATGAGAATTTAGAACCACATATTTAGTTTTTCAAATAATAGGAAATACCTGCCAAATAAGTTAATTGGCAAAGCCAGTTCACATTGTTAAAACATTCATCTATCTTTCATGTAAAGTCTGACTGTGTCCTTCCTGCTGATGAAAGAGGTAAGGTTTTTAAACTACATTTATTTTGCACTTTTACTGTAATTAATTAGATTGTATGGGATGAATGAGCTGTTCCATTTTATAAATTAGAAGGGGTATTGTGAAAGGGGAAGTGGAAAGTGATTGCTTTTAAGATACACAGAGGCCCAGAGACATATGAAAGGATGCTCAGCATCACTAGCCATCAGAGTGATGCAAATTAAAACCACAGTGAGGTACTGTTCACACCAGTGGGAATGACCACCATTAACAAATCAACAAACAAGTGCTGGAGAGGATGTGGAGAAAAGGGAACCCTAGTGCACTGTTGGAGGGAATGCAGACTGGTGCAAGCCACTGTAGAAAACAGTATGGAACTTCCTCAAAAAACTAAAAATGAAACTGCCTTTTGACCCAGCAATTCCACTGCTGGAATTATACCCTAAGAATCCTGAAACACCAGTCCAAAAGAACCTATGCATCCCAATGTTCATAGCAGCACAGTTTACGATAGCCAAGTACTGGAAGCAGCCTAAGTGCCCATCAGAAAATGAATGGATCAAAAAACTATGGTACATTTACACAATGGAATTCTATGCAGCAGAAAGAAAGAAGCTCCTAACTTGCGTGATAGCATGGATAGACCCAGAGAGCATTATGTTAAGTGAAATAAGCCAGGTGGTGAAAGACAAATACCATATGATCTCACCTATATATGGAACTTAATCAACAAAACAAGAATAATATAACCAGAGACATTGAAATAAAGAAAAAATTGACAGTAACCAGCGGGGAGGGGAGAGGGGGATAACAGTTGGGAAAGGAGGGGAAGGGTGGTCAAGGAACAAGTATAAAGGACCCATGGACAAAGCCAAAGGGGAGTAGGATTGAGGGTGGGAGGTGGGGGTGGGTAGGGCGGGGTAAAGTAGTAGCAGGAAAATGGAGACAGCTGTACCTGAACAATAAAGAAAATATATACTAAAAAATATATAAATAAATAAATAATATATAATTTTTACTAAAAAAGACACACATAAGTGTGTCTGTTCTCAGGCAGATGTTTTTGAAGTTAAGTTTCTGTATACATACTCCCATTAAACTATCCATGGCTTTGCATTCCTTTTAATGTCTTTTATCTTCAGGAATGTGCTGTCTACCCAGCTTGAGGACTATTCCTCTACCCTACTCTGAGTCTTTTATGAATAAAATAGCCTTGTCTTGCGTGCATTTTATTTGTATGCACGTTGTGTGCTGGGATGCTCTGATGTTGGTGCCCTCAGGTTCCCTTGAACCACACTGCACAGAGAGCCCATGCCTATGCTGCTCGTTTCTACTCCTCGTCCCTCTCCTGTGCTCCCGACAGTTTCTCTTGGTGTCCGGATGGAGCCTCCGAACCTTCCACACCTGGCAGCTCTTGCTAGCTGACTGGAGCTGGTATAGGGGGTGATTCTCTGTGTACTGGTTTTATTAGTTTTCTCAGTCAGCCTATTTGTATCTTTTCTCTTTTTATAGTTTATACTTTCTAATTATATTTTGCTTATTTTTTAAAAGATTTTATTTATTTTTTTAGAGAGAGAGGAAGGGAGGGAGAAAGAGAGGGAGAGAAACATCAGTGTGTGGTTGCCTCCCACGTGGCCCCCACTGGGGATCTGGCCTGCAACCCATGTGTGTACCCTAGACTGGGAATCGAACCAGCGACCCTTTGGTTTGCAGCCTGCACTCAAACCACTGAGCTACACCAGCCAGGGCTACATTTTGTTTATTAATCTGGGTTTTGTTGTTGTTGTTGTTGTTAAACTGATCCTTAAATATGTGTTTACAAACAATTCTCCATGAGGCTCTTCTTGCTTTTCATTTTGTGCAAAGAAGCTTTGGTTGCCTTTGTTCTGGTCTATTTTTTCAAGATTATGTCTGTAGTGAGTAGCTGTGGAGGATATAGTGACTCCAGAGCCAATGGATAAGTTTGTGTTTAGCTTTGGAAGATAAGGGCTGGTTTCTCTCTTTAAGCCAAGGGGTAGACATACTTTCTGCCCATTCCAAAGATTCAGGTTCCCAGAGCTCAGGGATCCTCTCCTGTATCTCACCCTCCACAGGTGCAGCAGTCTGCAAGCCCTCCTCAAGTTGCCCTGGAGCAAGAGAACACTACTCCTTGTAGTAAATTCCCATGCCTCTGACCCAGGAGTCTGCTGGCACTCGGGAGCTTGCGAGAGTCTAAAAATCTCAGATCCTTCACACTTCTTGACCATACATAGGAAATACAATTAAAAAGGCAAATAAATAGCTATCAGAGTTCCACCCAGAAATGTCGTTTTTATCCATGTTTTTCATTAAAAACTAAATTATATATTATTTATATAAATGTAGCACAGATTTTTTCCTTAGGGTTAAACTAAAGGTTTGGCAGAATTTTGCTATTTATTTTAATGACAATTTTTAAAGTATAAAAACCATCTGTTTTTCTTATGCATATAAATTTGTACTGTAGGTATGTATGTATTATATATACACATATATTGGGGTATGTGTGTGTATTCATGTTTCTGAAAAACTGAACCAGTTTTTTGAGAATTAATCTTAATTCCATGTGTATCATTAGGATGTATTATTTGTCTCTATTCCAGAATATTGGAAAGAAGATGACCTGCCAGGAGTTCATTGCAAACCTCCAAGGTGTTAATGAGGGTGCTGATTTCCCCAAGGATCTACTGAAAGTAAGCATTAAGATACTGGTTTCTAAAATATACTTACCTTTATATTTTCTTCTGTGTATATTCCTGTCTGAAACAGGCAGGCTCAGGATCACGATGGTTTTCTGCTTCGGGTTCTGTTCTCGGTGTTTTGATTGGGCCTTGTCCTTGGTGCATCACACTGCACAGTCCCCTTCAATTAGCGGCTCTGAAAAGTCCACATATGATGAGTAATACAGAGATAATGGGTGGATTTGGAGTAATTGCTGATACAAATGGCTGGTGGGCAGCTTTTTGTTCATTTGTAGGCAGACTGTCAGAACTCAAGAGTGATCACAAAGGTGGTATATTCACTATGGAAACAAGAAAGCATTTGCAGACTGGTACTGGAAGCAATTCAGACTAGATTCAGTCACTGGTCACAGCCACTCAGGTTGTCCCTGGAAAATAGGATAAATTAAGTCTGAGTAATTGTAGAATGCCCGAATTGTTTGCATTCAGCTTTTTTATTGGTAACAGTCAGCATGATTTTTCTTATCAGCAGGTTGTTTTCAAGGAAATAGCTTGAAACTCGTAACATTCTACAGCGGCATAAATGAGGTGTGTGTGATCAAGTACAAAATAGCGATTGATAATGGATGCAACTATTTTGTAAGTTTAGGATAAGATGTGTAAGTTGAGAATGTGATTTTTACAGAGTTCTGTTTGTTTCTAGCCTTCTTTTTAAAACCTTTGTACATACGTAGATTTCTTTTGAAAGCAGTTCCTTTGAATGAATTTGCTAAAAACGATGACATATTTGAATCTTGCATAATGTAGAAATGTACCAGTTAAAATATAAGTCCTATATTATGTTTCATGTGACTTTTAAACTATAAAAAATATGTAGAATAGAGTTCTGCAGAATTTGGAAAGTCATATATACTGTGGAAAATGAAAGAAGTTATTAAAATAGGGTACAATGAGATTGTTAGTCTTTCTGACATTAATTGCAGCTTGTTGAAAAATTGTATTATGAAAAAAAGGAAGAAAAATAGCTTCAGCTTACTATATAAGGTATAATTATATAATTTTATTATATAATTTTTATAACTGTGTAATTCTATAATTTTAATATAATTTTATTGAGGTGTAATTGACATACCACATTATACTCGTCTCAGGTGTGTGACATAATGACTATGCTATCTGTTGCACAGCGGTTACAGGAAGTCAAGTTAAACATCTGTCACCATGCATAGTGACAGAATTTTTTTTCCTGTGGTGAGAACTTTTGAGATATACCCTCTCAGCAGCTTTTAAATGTGCACCACAGCATGATTAACTGTGCTCACCATGCTGCACCTCACATCCCGATGACTGGAAGCTTGTAGCTTTGACGCCCTTTGCCCCTTCCGCCCACTCCCCCACCCCCTGCCCCTGGCAACCACCAGTCTGTTAAGGAAGTGTCTTCTAAGTTTTTTCTTTACAGAGCAAATGCTGCCCTTTGTGAGGCTGCAGTTCCAAATGGGATTGGGCAACAAAAGGTCTTGGATTGTGATGTGTTAAATGTGTTCTGTACATTCCTTGGAGCCGTCTTGTCGATACAGGTTAACGAGTCTGTTTTCAGTCGAGCTGTGTTAGCGTGGACAATAATGGAGTCTTTTATGAGAGGATTTGTGAGGCTTTTACCCAGTTATCAGAAATGAAAATCGACAGGAACATTTTTCATGGCGAATCGTTTAGATTTCAGTGGTGAGCTTATGGTAGCGTGTGTGACTGGGAGTAAATTGTTGGACATGTTAGAACACATGGAGTGGGGCTGCCTGGACCCAAAGGCAGCTACCGCCCAGTCCAGGGGCTGCCGCTCACCTCGAGTAAACACACGTTGTTCGAGCTACTCTGCTGAGACCTTGCTGGGTGATCTGTTGCCGTTGCACAGTTGAGATCATGTTCACAAACCTCGGGGGAGAAAATACGCATTATGCTACTCGTTATTTACTGTGGGAAGATGACAGTGAAATGGCACTGAAAAGTGACAGTGGTATTTAGCACGGAAATTATCAAATCAAATATTGATTTTCTGTCACAGCAAAGCTCAGCCAGTCACCGTCCCAACATGAGTTTTTCATTTCAGTAGGAATCGGGATTTTACTGCAGATTTCAGCAAGAAAAGGTTTCCTCCAAACCATTTTTGTTTTATTTTACTCTTCTGTGGCTATTCCTTTTCCCTTTCCTTCCCTCCTTCTCCCTCCTCTCTCCTCTCCTCCCTTTCTCCATTTCTCTGTATTTCTCCTCCCCCCCCCCATTCCTCACTGAAACTAATTATTGGGTGGAATATTAATTTGAATTTTGGGGAACATGATACATATGCCACACAGACAGATGCATACATGCATACAGATAACCACAAAAGTATTATCATCTCATAATCTTACAGTTCTCCCTCTCCAACCTAAAAACTTACATACTTGTACATTAGTTCAATTTATGAAGTAAGATGCTTACTATTACATAGATGGAACTGAGGCTTTTATTGTTACATAATGACCTTATTACTTTCGGATTCCCTTGCATTGGAAGTAACATTTCAACTCGTGGGTGTTGTTCACTGTTTTTATGTGTCCTGTAGTACTTGCTGGAGTCCACTAGATTCATTGGGTGTTTTGGAGTTGGAGAACACGGTGGGACCAAATAGGTTCCTGTCCTCAGAGATCACAAACAACTGAGAAAGACGGAGGGTCTTTCTCCCTTAAAATAAGCAATGACTCCACATTAAAATGAAAGTATAAAGCAAATTCTGCTGGTTCTCAACAGAATTGGTTATAGAAAAAACTTAAATGAAAACTTGTTTAAACCTTTAATTCAGAGACTTGAGTTAATATTTTGCTTTCACTTTGCCATAGGCTATACTGAAGGAATGGATGTGTTGAGCCCTTTTTTAATTTATAATTCCACCAGTTTCCCCTGTCACTTGAATGACCTAAAAAGATATTTGAGTGCTTTATGCGAGTAAGAATTTTTCCCCAGAAGTTGTTTAAAGTATAAGCTATTGATATCTCAGTGAAAAATGGGTAAGTTGGGTATCAAGGACAACCACAGATGGATGATTATTCAGGTTCTTTACTGCTGAAGTCTTGCGGAGGGTGGGGAGTGGTGTCTGATACAGACCTTTGCAGTGTAGGTATAACTTCAGTATGAGACTTGTTTTGACTTTTAACTAGGTTATTATTCCATCTCATCTCCCACCCATAAACATTGATGTTCTCTCTTTCTCATAAGTCCCCCCCACCCCGCCCCGTGACCTCGACACATCAAGACAGTAACTCATTCAATAAAATATGCCAAAATACCTGGCCTGTCTCATGGCTCTATGGGGCCTGCCCATCCCAACACTTGGATGTGGTTTACCTTCAAGCATCATTGGATAAGAAGGGGAATGAGGTGTTCTGCTTTTGATTATGACAGATTTAATAAGACACTCCTAAGACTCTCTGATACATAATAAAACTCTTAAGGACATGAATGTAGAGGGATGGGAATGCAACATGTGGGTCAGTTCTGGGTGGGAGGCCAAACTTCTGAAAGATGGCTGGGTGTGCTTGTGTATTTGGGAGCTATACTGACTGGGTTCTAATCCCAACCCCCTCTCTTATTAGCTGAGGGATGTGAGCAAGTTCATTTAAACTTTGGGTCTTGTTTTCCCCATCTGTGAAATGGGATATTTTATTAGTCCTTGCCCCGCCTAGTTGTTTGAATAGTTACAACTTTTTATTTAATATTAGCGTATTGTTTACCTTGCACAAAGTGGACTGGGAAGGGACTCCATCCCTTCCTGAAGGTATGTGAGCCTAAGGTGTTTACAGCTCCTACGGTCAAGTGTGACTAGTGTCAGCAGACAAGATGTCTGTCCCCTGCCCCTGTTTAGTCTGTGAACACACATTCTCTTGGTCATTAAAGGGAACCACCTGACACCTTGACCTTGAGCATTTCCCTTTTTACAGTAAGATTTTTAATCCTCATCATTTATGCCTCCTTTTTTCCCCCAAAGACTAGTTTGTTCCAAAGAATGTCCATCAAAATCCCCACGAGAGGTGTTTATTCGTAAGGTCTGTCTCAACATTGCATAGGCATCCGAGAATGAACCTTGGCCACCCCTCCCTTTCCCTGGCCTTGTACCTTGTTAGCAACAGTCTCTTTCTCCTGAGTCTCTCTCTCGCGCTGTGTTTTTATATCTTATATTTGGTGTGGGTCTTTGATGCTGCAAAAGTGGAGGTTCTGTGGAGAGTTTGGTTTTAAACCAGCCTTGGACTCTTGAAGAACCTTTGAAGAAGCACATTGGTTCTTGTACTCTTTAGAGACTCCAAGATGATCCTGGGATATTATTGGAGACGTGAATTCCTTGACGTGACTAAATGTCCCTGAGTAAGAGAAATGTTACCAGATGTCTACCTGCTCTCCTGTGTTTCCTCCAGAATGAGAGCCCGAGGTCAGGAAGCTCCAGACGCCGGATTGTTGGTGTTCAGCCTGGTGCCTGCCAACTCCTGACTGTGTTGGCCTGTGGGTCTCTCCTTCCCAGTCCTGTCAGGGGCAGATACCAAGGAACTAGTGAGAGTGTTGGCGTGTCATCATACAGATGTTTTGGAAGCTCTTTGTAGAATAGGTTTTAAGAATTGTCCTAAAGGTTCCTCTGTCTCATGCTCAAAATGTAGCACCTTGCTTCTTTGCCTTCCTGTTTCCTAAGTTTTATTTCTTCTGAGTCTCCAATGAACCTCTGTCCTTAGTTTTGGCAGAAAAGCTACATTTTTATCTTCAGTCCAGTCTGCTTTCCATGTCTAACTCTGGTGGTTGATAATCCTCCACTTCTTATTACATACAGGGAGAGACTCGGGGACTTCCCGTAATGGCCACCAGGTATTTAGATATGTAGGGGGAAATAGCCACGTCAAAATATGCTTCTGTGAAAGATGGGAAGAAACAATATGAAATAAGAAAAAAGGAGCCAGGGAGAAGTGGCAGAGCAACAGAAAGGGTGGAAGGTCAGGTATCAGCCGCACGATTACATTTTGAGGAGACATCTGGACAAGATTTTGACAATAAAAGAGGAACCCTATTTATGATCCCCGGTTTCTTACTGCCACCTACCATTTCATGCCCAATTCATATCCTTCTTAATATTTTCATCCTACTCATAGTTAGGTCTTTAATTTTTTTTTTCCTGAGCAGCAGTTTAATTCAGTAGGTGCCAAGGGGAAGTAGAAAAGAAATGGCTAAAATAATCTCTAATATAAGCATATTTGTATCACCTTAGTGATAGAGAGGACATAAACAACAAAATGACCAAGTCTTTCAAAAATGATTCTAATGTAACTGAAAACCAAAACTGAATGCAAGGTGCAGAGTGTTTAAAACATACCCCCTCCTAAATCTGTGTGAGTACACAAATAGCTTTAAGAGTAATTCCAGTTAAAGTGCAGTCTCACTAGAAATCAGTAAAAAGCAAGGCAAATAAATCTTGCTTGGGCAAGTCAATAACATGCCACCCTTTCAGGCTTATGATAAGATGTTTGACTTTATGATACTCTTCATAAATTTAATTTTTTGGTAGAAATTGTTTGCTTCTTTCTCCTTTACTTAGGAATTTATTAACTTTTAAATTAGCTTGCAGTCAAGGGAAAGTCGTTTTGTTTTGTTTTTTTCACTCTCAGGTTTGTAGTTAGTGTTGGGTGGGGGGAGAAAGAGAGGGAGAGTGCGCACAGGATGGGAGGGTAAAGTGGCAAATAAAATGAAAAAATATCAATCAGTATGCCTGGCTTAGTGTGATTTGCCTGCTTCATTCTATTAATGGAATGATAAATAACAATGAATTAAATTGTTATCTATTCTATTTGGGTAGAATCCCAATAAAAGTTCTTATTCAGATGTGTATGTTTGCCCTTGCTTTTCCAGAAAAATAGAATTTAGGTGATGCTCTTTTAAAAGAAGCTTCTAAGAATATATAGATTGCCTGCATACACTCCTTAATATATATACTTGGCTGAAAGTGTTATATGTTTTATTTTAAATGCAGTTTTTTCATTTGGTATTTTTAGGGAAAAATAATTTGTGGAAACAATGGAGACCTTGGCCAGGATGGTAGAATTTAAACAGACTCAAAAGGTCAACAAACAAAAACACATTTTAAATAAAGATTAATATGTCTTGTTGGACAAGGAAGAACATAAGTAGGAAATACAACATTTTACTATGCAGGTTCATAACCATTAGTCTTTTTAAATGTATTATAGATGGATACAGGGTAAGCAAAAAAAAATCAATCAGCCATTAAAGGTTTAGAGATAAGCAATTTTTTATAAGCTTCATTTCCAAAAAAAGACTTGTTTACACAGTAACAGCAGGAGCCGTAAGGATTTTTCTAAAAAAGAGAGAGCGATGTCAGCCCGGCTCTCGAACAGAGTTCTGTTTATCTACCTAAACGGCCCTTCAGCCAGGGAGGAGAATGGAAAGTTAACAATGACAATATCTCCCCTGTTTTTCTTTCTTTATACCAAAAGGCTGACCTTAAGCAACATTCTCCTCTATCTTTGCCCTCTTCTTTCGTCTTTGCTTCCAGTATTTTAGTGAGGACGGGTGTAAGAAGAAAGCCGAATAAGAATGGGTTTTAGCGGTACAGTGATCCCTCACCTATTGAGGGAGTGAACATTCCAGAGACCCCCGCGATAGGTGAAAATCCACAAAGTAGTGGTGTTATATTCATTTTATTATTTTTATATATTTTAAGGCTTTATAAACCCTTCCCACACTTCTATAAACCTTTCCCACTCTCTTATTAACCTTTCCCACACTCTTATAAACACTTCATATGCTCCTAAACACTTTCTACATTCTCAAACCTATGTAATTTTAACAACATATAAAATTCTACATGGGTACTCACCAGTGAAGTATACAGTTGTCCCTCGCTATATCGCAGTTCACTTATTGCGGCTTCACTGTATCGCAGGTAAGTGAACTTCGATATAGCAAGGGACGACTGTACTGGTATCTTGGTTGTGACATTGTACTATAGGTTTGCAGATGTTATTGCTGGAGGAAACTGGATGAAAGGTGCCAGAACTCTACTCTGACAAGCTGCAGAGTAGATTATCTCAATAAAACTTTCAGTGAAAAAAAAAAGGTCCACTAAAAAAAGGCAAATGGGACAGTTTCTTTCCATTCAGCCAGGGACTTCTGTATAATGTAAAAATTAGCATAGTGCAATTTTCCTGCTCTGGGCCTTTCTTTCAGAGTGCTGAATGTGTAGCGGCAGTAAAGATGGTGGTATTGAGAAAAAGGCAATGGGGGTTATTTTCAAGAGATGAAATTTGGAAGTCACATGAATCTTTTTTTTTTTTAATTATTCCTGTTAACTCCAGATGTTGTGGAGAATTGTTTGGAAGGAAGTGGGAGTAGAAATGGAAAGACCGTAAAGGAATGGTTGCAGTTGTCCACGGGAAAAGTAATGGTGACTTGGATGTGGGTGGCGACCTCACTGAGGCAATATATTCCCTGTGGAATTATTTTGTGCTTGTTATTAAAGTTCTGTTGCAAAATTGTTTTCCCAGGTTGCCCCTCTGTCCTCTCTTCTTTATCGCCTATAGGCTAAACTATGTGGAGCGGAAGAGCCATACAAAGTAGAAGAACCTAATTGTTTTTAGGAGTTCATGTTTGATCTGTGAGGCCAATGTAATGGGAGGCTTCATGGCGGTGCGAAGTGTGTAGTGTCAGAGTTGGAAAGCAAGCCCAATATCTGACCTTGGCCAGTCAACTTAACTTTTTTCAGTTTTCTCAGGTGTGACGTGATTAATAAGACCTTCCTCCAAGAGTGACTGTGACAATTAATACGGCGATGTGTGTTTGGCAGCTAGCACTGTGTTGTCTAGAACGCATCCGCGTGTGCCTGGTGTTAGCGCCTTTGTCTTCTTAGCGCTGCTCGTTTCTGCGGCGGGCCTCTGGGGCTGTCTCGGTGCTGCTTGTGACAGGTGGTCGAGGCCCAGGATGGTAATCCCACCCCTTGGTGCCTTAGTTTCTTGTAAAATAAGCTATCTGGGCTGTGCCGTGACTCTCAGGTTTTCAGTCCCAGCTTCCGTGGTCCCCAGCACCCGATGCCCACCCCTTCCCTGTCAGCCTCCGCACCCGGACAATGCTGCGTGTTTGTTTCTCTGCTGTGCTTAAACTTACGTCTTTTGAGCAGAATATTCCAAGGCAAAGAATAAGTTTCAAAAACTCTGTACATGATCTTTAAGGATCTTTTCAACCTGAGTACTGGGAGCATTCTTAACATCATTTATTTCTTTGTAAACTCAAGTCATATTTCTCAAGTGTTAACTTTTATATTTTATATATCAGTTTAAACAAAGAATGCATACTTAATAGTGAAAGTTCTGCTTAAAGTTCAAGAAAATTATCTTGGCTGTAGCAGTATTCTCAGAGGGTTACTCCTAAAGAATTATGTGAGGGAGAAGCAGACCCAGTCTGGAAAAAAGTCTGAACTTCATTATTATTATTATTATTATTATTATTATTATTATTGATTTGAGAGAGAGAGAGGGTGGGGAAGAGAGAGAGAAACATCAGTTTGTTGTTCCACTTATTTAATCATTTATTGGTTGATTCTTGTATGTGCCTTGACTGGGGCTCGAACCTGCAGCCTTGGCGCATCAGGATAACACTCTAACCAACTGAGCTACCTGGCTAGGGCAAGTCTGAACTTCTTATAAATGAAAGGCTTCAGTGAATTCTCAAAAATACTTGATCTGAGTTATATTCAGAAAATGTAGTTGAAAATAGGAATTTATGGGTGGTATTTAAGTATAGCTAAAAAAAAAAAAAGAGCATCAGCCGTTGCCTAGAGTAGGTGAGCTCTCCGAGAAGGTCATGGAAACCTGGTAGCAACAGTATCTAGGGAGGAAAGGGCTTGGATGCTTATACTAATATAAGAAGAGAGCCTTTAAAGAGAAAAGCTATGTTAGCAAGCTTTTTAAGAGAAAAGCTTTAAAGGTTCTGGCTTAGAATATGGAAGATTGCTTTTTTTGGTAAAGTGGATCAAGCTGAGTGGTGATGAAAGGTTCCTGGTGTGTTTCTGCTTCTGCTTCCCCCGTGGAGATCTGGGAGCATGCTACTGCTTCCAGTGACGCGCTCGTCATGGACAGAATAATGATGCTCCCTTCAGTTGGTTCCGACCCTGAATGAAACACGACGGTGATAATGAAGATAATCCTTTGAAGTAGCTGAAGATCCACAAATCATGTTCATGCTTTAAAAAAAAACTATCCAAAAGAAGTCTGTTAGAACATTTTGACAGAACAGATGCTGCTTAACAAGTACAAACAGATTTTCAACCAAAAGAAAAAGCATTTGGCATGGGGAGGTAATAATCATTAAAGGTACTGTGATGGAGTTAATTCCTACATGGGTTCTACTTTTAACTTGACCATGAAGAAGTGCTACAGAAGTTCATACTCAGATGCATCCATAGCAGTTAGAATGTTTGTGTGTCTGGACCATTGTTTAAATGCCGTAATATAGTCCATCAAGGTTGCTGCTGCTTTCACTCCAGCGTGAACACACAGTACTGATGTGAATCCAATGAACGGGTCACGTTGTGAATAATACTCCTTGTAGGTCGGTCACACCAGTGACAACAGCGGGCAGGGTCCTCAGGAGCCTGCTTTGAACAGGCCTGCAATCCAGTGGCAAATGAGCTCTCATGGAGCATGTCCCTTCCTAAACACAGTGTTTACCTACCTATCCATTAAAGATACACAGAAACAAATTTTAATTTAAGGGCATTTATCTATAGTTTAGGCAGTAAAAAAAATCTATAAAGTAAAGCAGTGTGCTCTGTGGTTGTATTAGTGTCTCCCTTATGTAGAGGTCAGCTGCCTAAAACAGTGAAAAAGTTGAAAACACACAAGAATAAAAATAGCTCTGAACATCCGGATTGAAAGGGTATCACAGCGTTGGTATACTGAATCTCACAAACTTTATTCTGACCCTCATTTATGGCCTATTTTAATAATAACTGCATTTTTTACTTCAGAATTCTGGCCCAGTCTTTTTTCCTGGAGTGTCCTAGGCAAATGGCCATAGAGACAAGGAGAATACCAGTACGCAAGCAACTTCTGACACCTGGGGACAGGGGCAGGCACCTGCCACCGATCCTCTCTGAGCCAGGTCTTCGTTAACAAGGCAACAGCCATATCCAATTGATTTTTCTAAAACAATTTAATTAAAAACAATCATTTAGGTTGTTACTAAATGTTTAAATCTAACTACTTGATATCAATTATTTTGAAGAAACCATTCTTTTCCCACCTAGCCATGAATTAGAAGGATGAAGTTGGGGGGGTCCTGTTAGTCAGTGCTATGCCAGGAGGTGATTTCGTCATGGAATGTAGAGAGAGTGAACCTTAAACAACAGCGGTCTCCAAAGCTAGCAGCTGGAGCTGTTCTGACAAAGGGCAGGCAGGTCTGTGTAGCCAGTAGCTTCTCGGAGAAGGGCTTACTGTCACACAGCAGAGCAACGGGTGTACTTAATGAATCGTCAGAAATGCTTCCTTGTGTTTACTTAGTTTGATTAAGGAGTGTGAAGTATATTCAGAAAGATTGCCAACAGAACTGTTTTATAAAGATTTTGGCATATAGAGAAATTAGGTCCAATCAGAAACTAATATAGACTAACTCATCTCTATACCCCAAAACATTCTTGAACTCTGTTCTCTGTCAGTGTTGTGTTTTGTTGTGTTGTTGTTACTTTAGAGATTTATATTTCTTTTAGTTGTTTTAACATTTGCCCTTCCCGCAGACTTGCCACAGATAGCAGTGTGGTGTCGTGCTGTAGTGTTACTTTCTCAGAAGCACCAGGAAACATATCTCCCCAGACATCACAAGGCTGATGTAGGTACCTGAAGCTTCGTTTTGACACTTTGCCTCATGGTCAGTGTAGACACTCCTGTGGTTCTTCCTCATGATCTCTCCAGACTACCTGTTGAGAGTCCCTCTACCTTCCTATCCTTTCCCTGATTAAAACACGGCCATTTGAAGGTCATCAGAAGACATCAGTGCTTACTCCTGGCACAAGTAATTTCACCAAGATATTCTTAATTCTAGAAGCAGTTACTCCTTGAGAATACAACATAGATAAGCTGTTACTCCTTTCCTCTTTTTATTTCATTTCCAGAAACATAAATCAAAGGTAAATCTGTGTACCCAACATACAACCATGAAGGGTTATTCTTTGCATCTCCAGTTACTAATCCTATGTTGTGAACTTAGGCAAAAAAACACCTTTGAAAAGAGTCATGGATAGGTAAATGCAGTACCCACATCCTCCTACAACCACATCAGAATCACAACAAAACTATGGAGCAACCATCATTGAGATGACCTGAAACCACCTGAATGGAAGTCCTACAGCTAGGGATGTAAAGAAGCCACATCAAGACTAAAAAGCCAAGTTCTTTGTCAGTCATATTACAGTCAGATCTATGGCCATGTCATGTATAGTTTTATCATTTTCAGACATTGTTTCACTCTGATGTGTTTGCAGATAGGTTTCATCTTAAAGATCCATGGAAAGGACTCTGACTTATTCTAAAAGAGCTATCTGAGAATAAATTTTCAGATCACACCCTTAGACTGGATCCAGACTTACAGAACTCGAAGGACTAACTGGATTTATGGCAATACAGGCAAGTGATCTGGATAAAGAAGAATCGATCATATGGGACTGACTGAACTGAGCATAATTATTATTTTTATTACTTTTTTCAAAATATTGCTGACTTTTAAAAATTTTTTGTTTCCCAGATATAAGGAAATTTGTTTTCCTTAGAGCAGTTTGGTAAATTATACCTTTGTAAGCAACATTGAAGCATTTACATTTTTCTCCCTGTCTGATCCCTCTAGAATTTGGAAAGTCTTAGTGATTATTATTTAATTTTCATGGCAATATGTCTGTTTGCATGAATTCAACGAGAGTCTGTTCTCTCTATAACAGGACACTATTGGAAACTGGTTTATTAACCAAGACTTTGAGTGGCACATCATGTTTGAGAGACATGCATAGACTCTCATGTTACCAGAAAGCTTTAAGAAATTAAGATTGACTTTGGAAGCCAGTAAAAGTCCCTTGAAAAACCACCTGGTACCTGGCCTATTTACACAGTTCATGGCAGTCTTTCCTGGTCAGGAATGAAGGTTGCTTTCCTGGGAGATGGTGAAGAAGGAACCTCGAGACAGTAGGAGGGAACCCTGAGAACTTGAGGAATTAGCCCAAATCTGTGGATATTGCAGGCAAAATCTGGTGGTAACTATGTAGCTCAGCTGTTTTGCCCTGAAAGGTTCTTTCAAGTTCAATTTGGAGATTCCTTATGAGATTCCAGTAAAGCAGATTTAAGAGTACCTACACGATCACTTGTTACTCTCATTGCATTTGTGCATAATCAAGTGAAACTTATTGAAACTAGACTTATGCAATCAATAGTTTGACGATCTTTGAGAAAACTGAGGACAATTTTAGGGAGAGAAATTGTGTTTCCATAGAATCTATCATATATGGTTGCGGCTATTAAACTCTCATTCAGTTACTTGTCTACAAGTTTTAGTTTTCACCTGTAAACTGGACTGGATCTTGAATTTTTCTAGTTTCCTTGAATATTTAGCTAACTCTCTGAACAATGCTTCATTTTTCTCCCACCCTTTTTTCCCCTCCCCACTGTGCGGCCCACTTCAGTGCCTGCAGCCCACAGGCAGAGACCAGGCAATGGTTCTGGGCCAGGGTGCTCTGGCATGGGGCACTGTGAGAGACCCAGGGGGAAGAGCCTGCCATAAATCCAAGCCCATGCGTTTCTCCCACCCTTTGACTTAGAGTTTCTAAGAACTAAAACTTTCTGGAGCCATGCAATTGCAGATTGCAGCTCAAGGACGCACTGTGCACTTCAGAAAAGTCACCACAACAGCTCATACTCATGAACCCATCTCGGTGATGGATCGTGAGCCATGCAAAATTCACTGGAGCACCTGATGGCATCATCAAGGACTTGCACACAGCAGATGCAGAGGGTCTGCCAGATAGTCACTGCCTGCTCCATTCCAGCAAAAGGAACTTCGAACCTTACATCCAGAAATCTCAACTGACAGCCTCATGGAATCAAACTGGTTTATAATTCCTCTGATTATTAATCTTTTTTTTTCCTTGTTTTCATAAACATACCCCTTATTAAATACCTGATTACTTTAAAAAAAGAAAGAAAGGAGTTATGGACTTTGAGACTACATGAATTTTGATTAAATTGTGTTGCTTATCACTTGTGCATGTATCTCCTCCCTGCCCCTATTCTTAAGGGCAGAGACTGTACCTTGCTGGTCACAGTATCCCTTACACCTAGTGCAATGCCAGGACAAATCAAGGATTCCATAAGTACTTGTGAGAGAAGTGATTGTAGTTTTATATAAAACACAGTGCAGTGATTTCTAACCATTGGATAGTCTTTATGAGCTCGTATGAACAACTTGATATACTATATAGAATTGTGAATGTGTGAGGATGTATCTGTCCTTCTGAGAGAGAGAGATCCATAGCTTTAATCATTTCAGATGGATCTGTGTCCTCAAAATATTGAAAGCTATATACCAAGGACTCCTCTAGAGTGGAGCCTTGTACTTCGTTGTTTCAGTTACAATAAACAGAAAATTTAGGAGAAAGGATTTTTCTCTTGACAGAACACTTTCATTCACTGAGGCCTTGCTGCATGCTAGACTCTGTGCTGGATTCAGGGTGCGGCCCCCAGTAAGACAGATGTGGGCCATGCCCTCAGGGAGCCCAGAATTTGGCAGGGAAAACAAATATTGGACCCATGATGATATAGACTATGAAATGCTTTATTCAAAATTATATACTAATTGTGTTTAGGTGTAGAAGACATACTCTATAGATTTGCCATGTGTAGCAAAGTCAGAAGGTGGATGAAGATGAAATTTGCTAAGATTCATGGATTCTTGTTTTGGTCAGGACTGTGCTAAATATACTGGGGACAGTAAAGATGAGTAAGGGATGCATCCTGCCCCGAAGGAATTTCTAATCTAGTATAGTGGTTCTCAACTCTGGCTACACATTAACATCATTTGAGGTGAGAAGAGGAAAAGTAGGCAACTTCCATATTCTCACTCAGATGGAAACTGCTAAAATGGCATAGACACTTCAGAGAAAGGTCTTGAACTTTCTTATAAAATTAAACATGTACTTACCCTGTGATCCAGCAATTCAAGAAAAATGAAAACATATGTTACTAGAATATTCCGAACAGCTTTATACATAATAGATCAAAACTAGAAAGAACCCAAATGAAGGGGTAACAGATGAAGGGGTGAACTGTGGTGTATTCATATAACGTGATACTTAATAAAAAGGAACAGACTGCCAGTACACACAACATCAAGAATGAAGGAAGCTCTATACAAACCTGTGCAACGCATGATTTTCTTACATGAAGTTCTAGTGTAGGCAAAACTACTCTACGATGCGGGGAGAAGGCAACAGTGGTTTACTCTGAGGATGCGAGGATTGGAATTTCCTAGGAATGGACTACACATACACACACACGCTTCCTCACTGGCTTGGGTACCCCGAGAGCTCAGACCTGGCCTTTATCTCTCATTACATGTATTGAGGTGACATTATTAAGAGTACATAGGCTTTAAGTGTACATTTCTGTGATACACGATCTGCTGTGTTGTGTTGTATACACACCACCCACAGTCAAATCATCTAATATTTCTAAATGTTGAGGAAAATGTCACTGTCAGAGCTGTAAACAAAAACTTGAGTTCTTCTTCCTGCTCTGCCTTCCTCCCCCTCCTCAATTTCAGGTCTCTGGGATGGGACCCATGTGCATTTTAAAAAGCTCCTCAAAGGATTCTGATACCGACTGAGACTTGAACTGTCAGATGGAAGAAAGTACAAGAGAAAGCGTATTAGCTTCCTATTGCTGTTGTAATAAACTACCACCAACTCAGTGGCTTAAAACAACACAGACTGATTACCTCACTGTTGTATAGGCCAGAGGTTTGGATTGGCCTGGATTCTTTTTCTGCCCCAGGTTTTGTAAGACAAAATCAAGGGGTAGGCAGGCTTATGTTTCTTTCTAGAAGTTCTGAGGGTAAATCCATTGCCAAGCCCATTCCAGTTGTCGGCAGAAATCCGTTCCGTGTGGTTGTAGGACTGAGGTCCCATTTCCATGTTGGCTGTTAGCTAGGAGTCACTGTCGAGTTCTGAAGGCCACCCACATCCCTTGGCTTCTGGGCCCCTTCTTCTGTCCTCACATCCAGCATTGGCAGGTCAGGTCCTCACTCTTCATCTCTCTCTGACCCCCTTCTGCTCCACCTGTCCTCTGCTCTCCTCTGCTGGTGCATCCCTGAGTGACATGTTGGTCTTCCTCTGACACTTTGGTCTCCCTTCCTTGTATGCTTTGAAGGTGCATTTACATTGAGCCGCCCCCCGCACCCAATAATCTAGAATAATCTTTCTGTGTTAAGGTCAGATGATTAATCTTAATTCTGTCCACAGAGTTCCTTGCCAGCAACACCTAGATGAGTGTTTGATTAAATAACCAGGGGATGAGGAGAATCTTGGGGGGCCAGCACCTTATAATTCTGCCCACACAAAAGAGGTCCATATAAAATGCTGAGGGCTCTCAATAAAGATAAATGCTGAATTGGACTTCCGGCAAGATGGAGGAATTGGAGGAATAGGTGGACGCACCGTACCTCCTCGCACAACCAAGATTAGAACAACAATAATTTACAGATAGAATAACACTCAGAACTGATAGAGGATTTATCTGAATGGAAGTCGGACAGCCAAGAAGTTGAAGTAGACCCATTCATCCAGACTGGTAGGAGACGACGAGCCGGGTGGGCGCGGGGCTGGCACGGGGTCGGCGGTGCGCAGAGGTCGGGAAAAATTTGGCATGATATCGGTGCAACAGCCATCAGGGCGCAAGAACGCAGCAGTGATCCCTGAGTATGCAAGCGGTGGCTGGCGGACCCAGTGAGGAAGCGATTGTGAACCAGGGCAGAGCTCGCAGCCCAGGATCCCAGAGAAGGGTCTGAGCCCAGGAGACCCGAACTACCACCATTGTTCCCTCCTGTCCCCGCTCCCGCCCCCACCCCCAGCCCCACCCCCACATATAACATCACAATCTAGCGACTGGGGTGTCCAGCCCCGGTGAACACTTAAGGCTCCTCCCCACCACCGTAACAAGAGCGACCAGACGGAAAAAAAAAAAAAGGAGAGACAGAGAAAGACATAGATATGTTTCCAACAGAACAGATCAGTCCCCCAGGACTCATCCTTTTGAGCGACCAAGAAATAGCCAATCTATCAGATGCACAGTTCAAAACACTGGTGATCAGAAAGCTCACGGAATTAGTTAATTTTGAGCGCAATTTAGATGAAAGGATGCAGGTTACCATAAAAGAGATGCAGGAAGATACGCGGAGGAGAGCCAATAGTGAAAGGAAGGAATCTGAGTCTCAAAACAATACAGTGGACCAGAAGGAAGACAGAATCAACCAAGCAGGAAAGCATGATGAAATAAGAATTCAAAAAATCGAGGAAAAGCTTAAGAGCATCCAGGACACCTTTAAACGTTCCAACATCCGAATTATAGGGGTACCAGAAGGGGAGGAGCAACAAGTAGAAAAGTTATTTGAGCAAATAATAAAGGAGAATTTCCCCAATCTGGCAAAGGGAACAGTCTTCCAAGAAATCCAAGAAGCTCAGAGAGCCCCAAAGAAGTTGGACCCAAGAAGAAACACACGAAGGCACATCATAATTACATTAGCCAAGGTAAAAACGAAGGAGAGAATCCTAGAAGCAGCAAGACATAAGGGGACAGTAACCTACAAAGGAGTTCCCATCAGACTGTCAGCTGATTTCTCCAAAGAGACCTTACAGGCAAGAAGGGGCTGGAAAGAAATACTCCAAGTCATGAAAGACAAGGACCTACATCCCAGATTACTCTATCCAGCAAAGCTTTCATTTAGAATGGAAGGGAAGATAAAGTGCTTTTCAGATAAGGTCAAATTAAAGGAGTTCATCATCACCAAGCCCTTATTTTATGAAATGCTAAAGGGCCTTATCTAAGAAAAGAAGATAAAGAAAAGACATGTATAGTAAAAGGACAGCAAACTCACAATTATTAACAACCACACCTAAAGCAAAACCAAAAGAAACTAAGTAAACAAGAACAGGAACAGAACCACAGAAATGGAGGGCACATGGAGGGCTAGCAGCAGGGGGGTGGGAGGAAGAGAGAGGGGGAAAAGGTATAGAGAATAAGTAGCATAGAATGTAGGTTGAAAATAGATAGGGGGAGGGCAAGAATAGTACGGGAAATGTAGAAGCTAAAGAACTCATAAGTATGACACATGGACATGAACTAAAGGGAGGGAACGTGGGTGGGAGAGGGGGTATAGGGTGGAGGGGAGAGAAGGGGGGAAATGGGACAACTGTAATAGCATAATCAATAAAATATATTAAGAAAATAAAAAAACTTAAAAAGAAACTTACAAGAAAAAAAAAATAAAGATAAATGCCTTTCAACTGGGGAGCATCTGGGAGACCTCCCTCGAAGCAGTACCATTTACTTGTCATTTGAAAGGCAGCTCTGGTGGATGCTGTGCAGCCCGAATAGGTGGGAGTAGTAGTTTAAGTGCCCGTGTGGAGAAAGGAAAGGTGTGATGCACTCAGAATGGTCCTTTGTCCCCTGAGTGCTCTCCACGTGTGCTTGTTATTGTTTACCCCGAGCCATTCAGTCTCGGTGCAGTACGCAATCAGATTTTCTTTGTAGATCAAAGTAGAAAAACAGAATGTCAAAAGCTACAAACTTAATTATTTTTAAAGGACTGGGGCAATTTTGTACTGTGATTCCTGTATCACCTTCTCTTTGGCTGTTAGAACCCATATGAAAGTCTGTATTTCCATATTGCCAAACCTTTCGAAACTCCTTATCTACTGATGAAAACCAGGGGATGTGGCCTTGCATACAAGTGTACCACTCTCCCTTTGTAATTCCCATGGTAGTTGACTGACTGACCATTTCAGGGGACCTCATACCCTGCTGTGTGTGGATGGTAACATCAGCACTATCTTCGCTTCTTCGGGGAGATGCTGTGGTCCTGGGGCATCTGTCAAATCACTGCAGCCTTATCAACTGATTCTTTTTTTTTTTTTTTAGTAATTCCACATAAAGGAAAAAAAAACCTTTTTATATACATTAATTAGTCTGAACCACTTATCTTCCTTTTTACCTATTTATAAGCTTTTATTTTTAATTTGAGAGAGAGAAACATTAATTGTTGTCCCACTTATCTATACATTGGTTGATTCTTATCTGCCCGTTGACTAAGGATTAAACCCACAAACATGACATATCAGGATGGTGCTCTAACCACCTGAGCTACCCAGCTAGGGCTGTATAAGCTTTTCAAAGGATTCTGTATACCTTTTTATTTTGAAAGGCATGCATGCATCTATACAAAAAAGTCTTAGAATACCTCCTATCAACCTTTTAAAAATACAAAGAATGTAACTGCCAATGGTGATTTTTATTCAACCTTAAGATCTGTCCATACAGGCTAAAATAATGAAACTAGCACAGCTAGCTGGTATTTTTTGGCAAAGCCGAATATGAGAAATAGAATTCAAAAGGGAAGGCATGGTGACAAAAAGCCAAGGGGTCTTTTAATGAAGATCAACAGATGTCACTTTCCTTGTGTGACTCACATTTTGCTCTTCAAACTTCTAGTGCACGCTCAGCATGCCAGAATCTTTCCAGAACTTTCTTCCTGTCCCTTGCCAGTGTGTGTTTTCTTTTTCTTTCCACCTTCCACTCAAACCTGAAGTATTGGTGAGGATGATTAGGGAGGCCTGCCAAAGGAAACCCATTCTTTTGTGCCATTTTTTTTTTTACTAGTTTGGAGAGGAGAGATAGTTTTTTGTGCATTCTGAGTAAATAGTATACAAGCAATTCATACGGTAGTTAATGTAGCCAGTTAGCACCTGCTGGGAAGCACTGCCTCCTTACCTAGTTGCAGTCTTCTTGTCACCACCCTGCCAGGGTCTCTGATGGTGGTTTAGTAAAGCTTTATGCTCTCCTATTCAGAGATTCCAGAGACTGTTTCTGATTCCACCTTTCACCATTGTGTTCCTGCTTTAATATACAAAGGTGTGTTTGCTGGTAGCTCTAACAGATTGCTGTAGCTTTCACTTACTTCCTCTCTCCATATTTCCACAGTGCTAGCCCACCACATCAGTGTGCATATATTTTCCTGTGGGCAATATTGAATTAAAAATACATAGGACCATGCCCTGGCTGCCGTAGCTCAGTGGATTGAGTGTGGGCTGAGAACTAGGCATTGCAGGTTTGATCCCCAGTCAGGGCTCATGCCTAGGTTGCAGGCCATGGGCCCCAGGAACCGCACATTGATGTTTCTCTCTCTCCCCCTCTCTCCCCCTCTAAAAATAAATAAATAAAATCTTTTAAAAAATACATAGAACCAATCGTGCAGAAACTCTCTTAGGTAATTTCAGGCTCTTACAGTTTCCTTATTTTTAATACTTAATTAAAAGCTTACTGTAAAGACCCTTCTAGTGCTGTTAACGTCCAGTAAGTGGTATATTTTTATGAAAAGGCCCAGCTCCGATTTATGGTGTGTTTTTATATCATCATTATTAAGCACAGAGGATTATTTTTCGATGTTTGTATTCAAGAAACCCTTCTCAACCTTAAAAAAATCAATAGGTTTCTAAATTTCACATTATTTCCTCTGAGCAAAGGAGGCTATAAGCCAGCAATTCTAAAACTATTGCTTTATGTATACACTACAATTAAACAAATAAGCGAATATACCACGGATGGTAAGAGCCAGTTTCTCTCTATGGAAGAAAGAAACTACAAATGAGGAAAGGAGGGAAAGCTAAAATGAACCTTGTCGTGTTAGATTGGAATTGAAGTTACCAGTGTGAATTCATAGTTGTTAATGTATAGACTGGTACAGAAGCGTAGCTGGGTGTGTGTTTCTGGGTTGGTATGCACACAGACATTTCTTAACTCAGCCTGCTGAGAGGATCCAGAAGCAGTGACCAACCCAGCATCCACAAGGTGGTTTCTAAACACCATTTACTAGTAAAAGCAACCAGGGTTCCTTGGAGAGAAGTGTTTGGTTTTAGACCCAGGGCAGGGAAAATGCAAGAGGGGGCTAGAACATCTGTCTTGTGGTGCCAGAAAATTATGGAAGAGCTCAGCGAGGAGGGAGGCGTGCCAAAAGGCCAGCCTGGCCAGCCTTGGCGGAGCTCCTCATGGCCGGGGCTGGAACAATTTGGGCAAGAAAATGATAGTTTTAGATCATCCCCATAGAACAAAATAATTTCCCATCGAATAACTAAATGAGTGGTGGGGAAGGGACAGGCTTTTCTTACAGAAGAAGTTTAATTAGTAAACATAAGAGCAAGGAGGGAACGAGAAAATCACCAGGGAGTCAGACTCCACAGACTCGCGGGGGACTGCTGGCGTGGGTGGGCCTGAGAAGACTGGGTTGAACAGACTAAATCAGTCGGAGGACGCCAAGCACTGGATGGTGTCACTCATGTAAGATATAAAACTGAAGCTCCCAGACACAGACAGAGGCAAGAGGGGAGGAGTGGAGTAAAGACTAAAGGGGGGCAAACATAGGATGACAGAAGATGATCTGACTTTGGGCGGCGGTGGGCACACAGTGCAGAGCACAGATCCCGTGTCACAGAAGTGTGCACTCTAGCCTGTGTGACCCCATTGACCAGTGTTGCCCCAATAAATTTGATTAAAAAGTAAAATAAAATCAGTAGGTGAAAGGTTGAGGGGAAACAGGATGTTTGCATAGCCTGAAACTGTCCCTCCCAAAATACTAATTACAAAGGGAAAAATAGTAAATTTATTGTGTAAACACCCAGCTCATGCCACCTCCACCAGGTGATCCAGGTCAATGCCAAAGTGACAAGGCATATGGATGTCACAAACCAAAGTGTCTGATATGACACACGAGGAAGGACACAGTGTTTTTTCTGTGATACCCTTCCCTGAATGCCTGCCCTGAGTGTGAACATGAGAAAACACCAAGCAAACACAAACTGAGGAGTCCACCACAGAATAACTGGCCCGCCCTGCAGAAGTGTCAAGGTTGTGAAAGACTGAGAAACTGTCACCGATTGGAGGAGAACGAGAAACCACAACTACTAAATGGAGTGTTTGGTCCTGGAGTAGAAAAAGGACAATAATAGAAAAACTGGTAGAATTCAAAGAAGGTCTGTATTTTAGTTAATACCATGCCAAGGTTCACTTCCTGGTTTGGCAATTACAGTGTGGTCATGTAAGACATTAACGTTAGGGGAAGGCGGGTGAAGGGGGTACAGTCACTCCCTGTACTATTTATTCAACTTTTTATAAATCTTTATTATATTTTTATATTACTATTTATCTCCCTTATACCCCACTTCCCTCCACCACAGTTGCCACACTGCCGTCTGTATCCATGAGTCCTTTTTCCCTTTTGCTTGGTCGCTCTACCCCAGAGCTGTCAGCCTGCTCGCTCTCTCTTTGTGAGTCTGTCTCTGTTTTGCTTGTTAGTTCAGTTTGTTCATTAGATTCCACATATGAGAGAGATCACATGGTATCTGTCTTTCTCTGGCTGACTTATTTCATTTAGTATAATGTTCTTCAGGTCCATCCATGCAGTCACGAAGGGTAAAATTTTCTTCTTCTTTTTACAGCCGAGTAGTATTGCACTGTGTAAGTGTCCCATAGTTGTTTTATCTACTCATCCACTGATGGACACTTGGACTGCTTCCATGTCTTGGCAATTGTAAATAACACTGCAATGAACTTAGGGGTGCTTTTAGAAGTCTAAAGTTATTATAAAAGAAAAAAGATGCTGGATACTTAAATGTACAGAGATATGTGTAAAAGGACATTAGTTGCAGCATTATTCCCAATAACAAAAAATTGGAAAATAGTGCAGATGTTCATCATTCAGGGATTAGATAAATTTTTATATTCAGATAATTAATAGAGCTAGTCAGAAGAATCACAGAGTGCATTGTACTGATGCATATGTGATATTGAAGGAAGAGGGTCCAGGGTATGTACCTCCATTCAGGCTTCCTGGATTCTCATCCCATCCCCAGTACTTAAAACTAACTCTGCAACCTTGGGCAAAGTGTTCCTCTTCTCTCTGTTCATCAGTTTTTCCCATCTGTAAGTTGGGAATAATAATAATAATAGTATCTACATATGGCTCTGGGGAGTAAATGTGAAAACCCATGCAAAGCACTCAGGTTAAGACTTAGGACATAATATCAATAAAATATTAGAGCTTTATTATGTTCTAGGAATAAATGGGGGAATAACCCCAACATAACAGTAGGTATCAAAAGGTGCCATTTCTGTTTTTCAAAAATTCATGTGTATGACTCTCAAAGCTTAGATATGAATGTGTTACTTACTGGTTGTGGTATTTGGGGAGGCAGAGGGCGGAAGGTAGGGGAACTTCCACTAAGTTAAACATTTAACATTTTATTTTACATTAAGTGTATAGTTAGAGAAGTATGCATAGTAGCCTTTAAAAGATGCTGCTAGCAATTATTAAATAGAAATCACTAAGAAACAAAAACTGTATCTCTACTGCTAAAGGAATTGGGTAGTCATTCTAGGTAAGTCTCCATGATCATATGACCTGTCATCTGTCACTGTGGAAAGTGTAAGAGGCCTGACTCTGCTCTCGGCCTCATAAAACTCAGAACTCGTCAGTCTCTGTAATCCCCTGGAAGGTGGTGCTTTACTTGGAATGTGAAAAACTTGATGGCTCTTGCCCGTAGTTCGAGGCTGTGAGAGGTTATTGTTGAGGATGGTTGTGACCAGCCCTTTGTCTTCATGGGAAATAAACCAGAAGGCCTAATTGTAGAGTTGAGCCAGAAATAAGTAATTCCAGTAATTTTCATTAGAATGATTAAACCCTGGAGTGTAGCACCAAAATGATGTACTATCCAGGCCTGTCATTAAAGAATAGGATAGATGTCAACTGCTTTTTGATTCCCAGGTTGTGGAGGCCCAAGTTACAGTGCAGGCCAGGATTCACTAGCATCTTAACAAAAGCCAACTATATACAGCCTATACATGGTATATTTTCAAAGAAAATGTTTATGTTCATATTTTGGATATGACATCACTTTTTATGATTATAAAGGTTTTCATCATGGGAGGTTTTCCCATCCTTGCTTTAGTGCCTGTTCTGAAGTCCTTTCTAGTGCTAGGGCGCTAAGCCTGACCACCGCACTTTAAGAAAGCACAGGTCTGTGCACAGATGTACAGCCCACCTGTCTTCATGGTTTGGGCTGTCCTGGGTTTCTAAAAGGACCCCAGGCTCGAGACAGGGTGAAATGTCAAAAAGTAGTATATTGCAGGAATATGAGAAGACCAGTTCAAGAAATTAGAATGAAAGGTAAAGTGCTCCTCTCTTCTCTTGCATTTGTAATTCCTTTCTCTATGCCCTTCTAATATACTTCTCAAATGCGAACCACCAAAGCTTTCCAAGGGAAAAAGTAAAATTGTTGAAAGCTTAATTTTCCTCATCTGACTTTTGGTAATGTTTTTACATATCTTTCACCCCGGTTTTCTTAAACGCTTGTGTAAATAAACACTAGCTACCAGTTGATCTGCTAATGTAAGATCATTTAGATTTCATTTAGTTTCCACTTTCTTCTTCAGGGCTCCACCTGCGTTTCTCTTCTGTTTCCAACAATCACAGTCTCATCCGTGCTAACTGGATGGCAGAGCGTGTTTCTTTTATGATAAAAATTAGATGCAATGCAATGAAGCCCATATTGTGGTGTTGCAGTCTCCAGACAGAGGTGGCATCCTAGAATGCAGTGTGCTGCTGATTCTGGTAAATAATTTTAGCATGAGGTTGAGTTTTAGAATATTACATTTTAAAGGTACTGGTTTATATAGCTTGTGCCAACATATAATTGTAGCATTTATGCATGAATAATAGCACAGCTGCAGTGTTTGTACAATATTCCACATCTTGCAAATACTTTGGTTTTTTAGATGCTAGGATTTTAATGTCAGATAAAATTGGCAGGCTGTAGTGGGCACTGCTGCTGGGAGCCACTGCTGCGAAGTTGTGATGACAGCAGCAGGCCTGAGGGAAAGAACCACATACTCTTGGAGTTTCATCATTTTGAGTATAGGTCTGACCCTGCCACTTAACTGGCTTTGTGTGACAAGTTATTGAAGCTTTCTGAGGCTCCTTTCTCCAGCTGTACAATGAAGATGATGTTCCTTCATTTGAACAGTTGTCATAAGGGTCACATTAGATTATGTGTCAAAGTGTCCGGCACATCCTCTGGCTAATGACTAGTACCGACAAGCCCTTTCCCCACCCCACTTGTTCTGATCCACCTCTGGCTCGGTGTCGTGTTGTCTAAGATTTTGAAAAACAGACAACAAGAAATACAAAGATTCTTTTGATACTGGATTTGAAAATCCTTATCAGTTTTCTTTCTTCCTTTCATTCCTCCATTTATTGTAGACTGTGTGCCAGGCATAAGATAAGTCCTCTGTTCCTTGAGAGGCACTCGGACTGCTGCGCACTCAGGAGAGACTGGAGACCCTGGGGGAGGCCTGAGGCAGCGGCGCTGTGTGCACCCTGTGAGCGAGGAGGTGAGGGAGGCTGGGGGGGTCACCTCACAGAGGGGAGTGAAGTGATATTTAAGCAAAATCAGGAGGAATAGGAGATAGTGGCAGGGAGAGAGGGAATAACTAGTTCATTTGGATTTGGGGATGGATGACAGAGGCTTTCTAGGTGACTCCTGAGAGTGAGGTGCCTGCTGGTGCCATTTCACTGAGATTAGGAATGCAAGAGCATTTTTATTAGAACTGGAGGGAATCGTAAAAGGCCATCTTGTCTGATAGCCCTGAATTTTCAGATGTGGAAACTGAGGAACTATTAAGGGGAGGCTCAAAGAGGAGTTGAGACTTCTTCAAGGCCTGTCACACTCCCCTGGGTATAATAGGAGTGCAATCATTTGATTGTTAAAACGGGCCCTAAAGAACAGGACTGAGAGTTTGATGTGTTCTGCCTGAGAATTTTACACATGAGGCACCAAGGCATTTCTCTTTGTAGCAAGAGAAGGTCACTGCAAGCTGTCAGAATTGAGGAGGAGGGATGAAGGGGGCGGGTTGGGGGTGGTCTGAGGTCAGATCCTGAGGCGAGAGTAGGTTGCCGAAACCTAGTGCTGGTCGAAACAGTGTGGGATGACCCAGACCCAGTCCATGGCAGAGCTGTCAGCGTGGAGCCCCGGGCAGTGTCCGGTTCCATGGGCCTGCCCCAGATCAGATCTGGGAACAGGAGACAAGGAAGCAAAGCCAGTGTGGATGTGCAGTTGGTCCAGGGCAGTTCACAGACAGCAGCTGTTGAGGTGGCCTGACGCCCCTCCTGCTGGCCTGCCCAACTCCGTGCTCTCCACCGTTGGGCTGATGTCTTTCAGTTTCGTTTCTCTGAGCTTTCATGAAGAGGAAAGTTACCAAGCCGTATTTCATCCCATATTTGATCATACACTATTTTGGGTCACACGAAATATCTTTTCTAGAGAAGAACTTAAAAGACTTTACAAGCAATTGCTCTCAGTCACACACTGAATAGAAGGAGCCAGTATCAGTAACACGTTGCAGTGAGGATGTAAGCAGGGAACACTCGCTCAAGCAGTGGGAATGAGAGCAGATCCAAGTAGGCCAGAATCAAAGTGAAACGTAAACCCCATTTTACAAGGTAGTTTTCTGCATCTTTTTTACTAAAGTTTAATGATATTATGGCTATAAGACTAGAAAAGGTATAATGGACTAGAGAATAATCTGTACCCTGGGGGAATTTAAAAGGACATACTTTTTTCCTTTTCAAACTTCTATCTGCAAGACTGATTGATAGTCTTACACGTATAAGACTTTCTGAGTAATGCAGTGTATTGAAAATAACACAGCAGAGTACCTGGGTTCAAATGCTGGTTCCGCCATTTTCTAGCAGTGAGCCCTAATTTCCTCACTTGTGGACTAAGGCAGTGTTTCTCGTGTAGCAGCTGAGTGTCCGAGTCATCTGGAAGGAGTTAAGAAGACTGCCCAAAGCAAACAGAGTACTTCCAGCCTCCACCCCCAGAAAGTGTGATTTTAATCAGCCTGGTGTTTGATTGGGATTATTTTTAAAGCTCCCCAGGTGATTCTAATGGACACTAACCCCAGACCAGGTGACTCTGAAGTCCCTTTCAGGTTCTAATATTCTGCAATTTGAGATTTTTTAAGTGTCATCTAACCCAACCACACATAATCAACCCTTATTTGAAAGGAAGCATCTTGTTTTTATGTTAACATTCATGTTGAAAGGATGTTTATTATATCATCAGAAATCTCAGATTCTTAAAAAGTTTTTCCTGATAAGCAGCCAATTTGCTTTTGGAAAAACAGATAATCTAATTCTTTCTTTATTTGATGATCTTTCTGATATTTGAAGATGACTTTTATGATTCACATATTTAGCTTTTGAGGCCAGATACTCTCCATTTTTTATCTCTGGTTCATGTGATACTACTTCCATGTCCTGACGCCCTGCCTGTACTGCTCTGCAGCTAACCTGGGTTGCTGTCACTCCGTGAAGTGTCTTCCTGGAGTTGAACCTGTCCCCTGGATGATCAGAGGAGGGAGCAGGCCAGGGAGTATGGTGACCGTCCTCCTCTGAGACTCTTGTCTGAGCACAGGGTTAAGCAGAGTCCCTGGTTTTAGTAAGTAGTTCATTATCAACAACACTCACCGGTCTACAAGTACAGCCACTAATAAATAAAGTGGATGAGAGAATCCCTGCTATCTTTGAATTCTTTTATGTATGTACCAGGCACAGTTCTAGTGTTTAAATACAACCATACTTGAACAATAACATAATTAAAAATAAATATATTGTTCATTTGGTTCTTGCAATAAGCTTATGAGTAGGTACCATTATTATCTTCATTTTATGGTTAAAAGAAGAAATAAGGCAAGGAGTACAGAAGGTAAGTAGCTTGCCTCTGATTTCTTAGTAAGTGGCAGAGCTAGAATGTGAGTAAATCAGGCATCTTACTGCAGAACCTGTAACCCTTTAGCCTTTCAGTAGAGGTCTCATCTGTAATATAAGAACATTGGTTTCTTAGGACCTCTCCACCTTCAAGTTCTTAAGTTTCTATGTGAATAGTAGTGTACTACTACTATTAATGCTATATTAATAGTAGTATGTTTGTGCCAATCAGTTTAACTTAGTATATTCCAATAAAACACTCTCTAGTCCCTTAGGTCTACCTAAAGTAACAAAGCCAAGGGTTTCTCATTTATTTTGTTCTAAATCACAGACATCTTTGCCTAAATTTGCATAACGAGCCACTCTTTTTACTTTATAGAACTACTACGTAAATGTGTACATGGGTGCATGCATGCATACATACATAACATAAAGGAGTTTAGATTCTGTCCATTCATCTAGCACCTGCAAGTATAGAGAGAGGCTGTTCTGAACCTCACATATTCCATAGAATTCTCCAGCTCTAGAGTTTCAGGTATTGTGACTTGTGAAGTCAGTTACCCTTAGCTTGTAAGTGCGGAAGAAGTGGGTTGAAGAAATTATATGGAGAGTATAAGGTTTATACGCACACCTAATTAGGTAAACTAGATTATAGGAGATGTGCCCAAATTTGTTATAATTACATACTGTTTTTAAGAAACTTCAAGTATTTCAGAAGCTACTTTCCATAAAAACAATTTATATGCTAATTATGTTATTTTTATTCTTAAAGGAGATTTTTAATGAATTCTGCTAGGCAGTCTTTGTTCAATTTTTCCAAATAAGTTTCCTAAAACATAATTTTATTATTCAGATGAGTGTTTCTTCAGCTGACTGAAATAGGAAGTTTCTGACTCTATCATTGGAAAATCATTTGGAGAACCCTTGTTGATATCCAATAATCCTTTGTGTTTCCACAGTTTCACCAGCCTGAGAAATTTGTATTGATTCTAACTCTTCATGAATATTATTTCTTAGTCCTTGTCTGATTCATTTTGAAAGCTCAATCTTTCTATGTAAGGCATATACACTTGAGTTTTGCCAATAAAAACATGCTGTGGGGAATAGAAACATTTCAGAAAAAAAATTGACCTTGTAGAACCCATTCTCTCCATCTGATTGCTTTATTTTAGCTTCAAATATGTTTGTATGATTGATAACAGAATATAAAGTATAAAGGCTGCAAATACATATTTGTATTCACTGGGGATCTTAGCCTAGAGAGTACTGGGCCTACTTCTGTTCAGAATTTTGCAGACCATGTGCCAGCTCAATATATTTTTCTGAATTAGTCTTGTGAGCATCTCGGCCATCAGTTGTGATTATGTATGCTAAGGTTTGGGTGTTCTTGTGTATATGTGCCAGTATTACTCTCTGAATCATTGGTGTCAGGAACATAAAGAACAGCATACTCTTTAATCTATAGACCTGATTTTCCCTTGAACAGCAAAGTTTTCCCTTTAATAGCAAGATTTTAAGTTCTCATCTCACACGGTGACTGTTGCTTTTATAGCACAGAAAGGCTTTGTTAAGGGTGCTGCTGTTCTTTGGAAGCTTTTGATTTTAGCCGTAGAAAGAGTGATTTAACACCTTATGAAGCACAGGATGGGAAACTGAGATCTTCCTTCCCTTTTGCTGACTTTCCTGTTACAGTCATAGATTCCTAGACAGATGGGGCTGGGGGGAGCGTGAAGATGGTCTAACCCAGTCACCTCGTTCTATAGGTGACACTGCCTGGCACTGTGCACTTGTTTCCTTTATGTCTCTCCATGACGTGGGAAGCTCCACGAGGGCAGGGACCCGATTTGCTTGGTTCGCTGGTGGGTCCCAGAGCCCCAGTAGGTACTCAGTTCAGGTTTGCTGAGCAAAGGGAGAACCCAGGATTTGGGAAGAGAAAAGGCTTGCCCAAGACTTCCAGCCTGTAAATAGCAGAATCTGACCTAGAAACTTCATCTTCCGACCACAAATTTTGTGACTTCCATGATTTAAAAAAAAAAAAAAGACTTTGATTTGGGAGCCTTAATTATTTGGGGGCCTTAATCTGTATAGAAGATCACAGTTTACATTTATTGGATACTATGTCTCAGGTATATAAACTACTTATTTCATTGAACCATGTAGGACAATTGACTGATTAAAGGTATTTTTGCCCATATTTTTCCTAGGTGATTTGGACTTTGAAAGATTAATTTATACAGAGTCAGAGCCAGGATTCAAATCTTTTTTCTGCCTCCAAGTTTAGTGATCTTTCTACTTTTGCCTTTTACGTGGCGATCAATGTTTGTCAAGGTGAAAAATTGTCCAGGCCCATAAATAACAGCAACAGAAATTATTTGGCCAGTGCTAACTATGGTGCAGACCTTAATACCTGTAGAATTTTGTTAAGTATGTGCTAGTTTAGCTTAGAGATCTTTATTTAAAAGGCAGTAAAAGAAGCATTGCTTCCAGAGCCTTTCATCTGTGTAATCAGTCTTGGCCTCCTGTGTGGTCTAATTTGAAAGGCTTTTCTGCTCCCTTTTTCTTATTTTCCCATAATTGGGCTTGAATTTCCTCATTTCTGGTCCTAAATGAGTTTCAGCTTTTGAGGCTTTCCCTCCTGAATTACAGATGTCCCTGAGATGGAATGGTATTAAAACTTTGCAGGAAGAAAGACTTGCCTTTCTTTGTGTTTATTAAAGACAATGGAGACGAATGAGGACAAACGAGAAAATGAGGCCACTGTCACACGGCACAATGGCTCACGTGCTTTCAAAGTGATAAACTTCTTCTTGCCCAATGAGATTTTTGTCCAGGCTCCACTGGACTAGTGCCTCAGGCTCAGGAGGTTCTCCTCACATCTCCTCTCTGGTGTGTAAACCCATCTGCAGCCACTTTTTAGCAAAGGTTGTGCACGAGTAACACCCCTGTTTCCTGCACTCAAATTCGGAGGTTTCAGGAGGGGCGGCATGCTGCGGCATTGCACTTCGACGCAAGGGAGAGGCAGCTGCCTGTGCACAGGACTGACTGCGTCACTACCTTCGTTTATTTGTTTTATTTCTCAACTGCAGATATTCTGACGCTTGTTTCTGTTAGGACAATAGGTTAGAAACATTGGTCTTTTAAAATCATGACCCTAAGGAGTAGAACTTCTCATTCTTTAAAAAGAACATTTTATTTTTTTCCTACCTTTTTACAGTTTTTACCTGGTACCAAACCCTTGTCTCTTTTGGCATAAAATGCACATTTAGCCAAAGGTACTAAGAGGCACACTGGTGGTTCTGCCACCTCATTCTTTTGTGTTCTCCTTCTGTATTTTTGAAGAATCCTAATTAGTGTTTGTGATCAAGGTTGCTGTCTACAAAGATACAGCCTGCACTGCATCTTCCATCTGTTAATTCTGTTTTGGCTGAACAGTCAAGGGCAGGAGATGGAGTATATTGGCAAGAAAAGGCGCTTAATTCTGGTCATCTTTCATTTTCTTTCTCTTGATTTCTTCCATGTTATTCTGGTTTCCAGCAATGGGGTTTGTGGTGGATTATTTGCAAAGACGGCCACCTGAAGTTTCCCCTATCCCTGTATGCACAGGCCATCCTACCCATCAAGAAGCAGAGTCTCTGTCCCCTCTCCTTGAAGTCTGGGCTGGCCTAGGGTGACAGAATGTGGCAGAAGTGATGCTGTGACAATTGCAGACTTTAAGAAGGGGCAGTTTCTGAGCCCCCATGTAAGGAAGTCAGCCCAAGCTCTCCTGCTGGAGAGCGGGAAGCATGCTTGTCTCAGGACCATGGAGGTTCGGCAGTCCGCAGCCCGCACCGCTCCCACACGTAACGTGGCACTGAGGTACCTTGGATCCTCCAGCCCCGGGGAGCCTGGCTAACAGCCTGTGGGGCAGGGATGAGCTCTCTGAGCTCTGCCCCAAACTGCACATCTGCAGAATTGCCAGCAAATAAAATAGTAGGTGTTACAAGCCACTGACTTTTGGGGTAGCTTGTTGCAGAGTAGGTAACTGACAGGGTTTTTATATTTTCTAAATAGTCCCCCTCTTCTCAGATCTGGTTACTGTTTGTCCAAGTGTGTCCATGACCCTGTATTTCTGACGGACCTGCTAACTGATAAGGATTTTGTTTGTGATGGTAAAATTTGTTAAGCATTCATTAGTGGCTGTTTCTCATTTTGTTTTTTACCAGCTTTATATTTGTCTTCCCTGGCAACAGTTGTGTCACCTGACGTGCCCCAAGAGGTCATTTCTCTGGGGCACACAGTGACGCCAATTTTTACAGCTGTTTATGGCAGAGAAAAAATTACTTCTCTCTCAAAAGAAAAACAGTGAAGATGGAAAAAAAGATTTCTTATTTTCTCTAAAGAGTGCTTCCTGCTACTAGATTAGACCATACTCACCTCTCAGACTCCATGAGTAGCTGACTGTTCTGTTCATTGGTGGGTAAAGAAAAGAGAAGGATCTGGAATTAAAAAATGAAGCAAAGGCCAAGGCAAGCCAGGGAGAGTTTGCAATGTACATTTTCTGTTCAAATTATAAGTATTCCCAGGAAAACTTAGATTTCTGGAAAGATCTGAAACCATTTTTTTTTCTAATCACATGTTTTATTTTTATTAAATTGTATTCTTCTAAAAGGGCTGATGCTACACAAGCCACAAATAGGTTACATATTAGAGAAAGTCAGTCTTCTTTTAAGTATATTTATTTTATTGATCATACTGTTATAGTTGTCCCAATTTTTTCTCCCATTTATCTCCCTCCACCCTGCACCCCACCAGCTTATAGCATTCCCCTCCCTTAGTTCATGTCTATGGGTTGTACATAGAAGTTCTCTGGCTTCTCTGTTTCTTAACCTCCCTCTGTCTATTTTATGCCCAATAAGTCCATTTAACATTTCATATAATAAGGGCTTGGTGATAGTGAACTCCTTTAACTTGACGTATCTGGGAAGCACTTTATCTGCTCTTCCATTCTAAATGATAGCTTTACTGGATACAGTAATTTTGGATGTAGGTCCTTGCCTTTCATGGCTTTGAATACTTCTTTCCAGCCCCTTCTTGCCTTCAAGGTTTCTTTTGAGAAATCAGCTGATAGTCTTATGGGCACTCCTTTGTAGGTAACTATCTCCTTTTGTCTTGCTGCTTTTAAGATTCTTTCCTTATCTTTCATCATGGGTAATTTAATTATGATGTGTGTTGGTGTGTGCTTCCTTGAGTACAACTCTTTGGGACTCTGAGTTTCCAGGACTTTCTAGAAGTCTAGTTTGTTCAGCAGATTGGGGAAGTTCTCCTTCATTATTTGTTCAAATAAGTTTTCCATTTCTTGCTCTTTCTTTTCTCCTTCTAGCACCCCTATGATGCAGATGTAGGAATGTTTAAAGTTGTCCCAGAGGTTCCTAGGCTTCTCCTCATTTTTTTGAATTCTCGTTTCTTCATTCTGTTCCAGTTGGATGTTTATTCCTTGCTTTTGTTCCAAATCGTTGATTTGAGTCCTGGTTTCCTTCCCTTCACTGTTGGTTCCCTGTATGTTTTCCTTTATTTCACTTAGTACAGGCTTCATTTCTTCCTTCATTTTTGTGACCAAACTCAATCATTTCTGTGAGCTTCCTGATTACCAATGTTTTGAACTCTGCATCTGATAGGTAGTCTGTCTCCTTGTCACTTAGTTCTTTTTCTGGAGCTTTGATTCGTTCTTTCATTTGGGCCATATTTCTTTGTCTTGGTGCACCTGTTACATAATAAGGGGTAGAGCCTTAGGTGTTCACCAGGGCGGGGCAACCCTCTCCTGTATTGTGATGCTATCTGTGGGGGAGGGGCAGAGAGAGGACAATGTGGCAGGCTTGGCTCTTGCCCCACTTCCTGTCACTTCCCCTACTTCCCACAAGCAAATTGGGCCCTTCTGGTGCTGATTCCCTGGGTGGGTGGTTTTGTGTCTGTTCTAGGACCGTGTGGGTCTCTTCAGCGAACTTTCCTGTGAGGCTGGGAGTTTGTCCTGCTGCCGCCTCAGCCCCCACAGGTGTGTTCAGTCAGAGGTCTGAGACTTTATTTCCCCAAGCTGGGGCCCTGGGTTGCACGGTCTGTCTCCCTCCCCAGTTGTCCCTCCTGGTTTACCTGCATGTGAACGTGGGACCACCTGGTCCATAGCCTTGCTGTGGGTCCTCTCCACCAGGCTGCCCATCCCTGCTCCTCCTACCAGTCTAGGTGACTGTTTCTTTATCTCCTTGGTTGTCAGTTTCCATGCAGCTTGATTTTCTGGCAGTTCTGGTTGTTTTTGTTTTTAAATTGTTTGTTACCTTTCTTTTGGTTGTGTGAGGGAGTGAAGTGTTTCTACCTATGCCTCCGTCTTGGCCGGAACCCCTCAGAAAGTCTGAAACCATTTTTAAAAGTACAACTTTTAATTTCCTGAGTAGAATGAATGCTTGTTCTTGTATCAGCTTCTATAAGCAATTTCCTTTGAAAGCTCAAATTCCTTTGAAAGCTAGTATTCTTCTCATTTTGTTGTCAGTTTTTTGTACTTTAATTAAAGATTTATCATTTTTCCTGTTGTCTTTCTGCCTAGCAATTTCTTTCCTCAAACTCCTCTAAACAGTTGATTAAAAACAATCACTGGGATCATGTTTCTTCCAGGGCAGTGAGGTTTAGTATCAAATAGATAGAAGAGGCTGGGTTTGGAGGATCTGAGCTGCCTTTTTTAATTGACAAAATCATATCAAGCCCACCTTAATGATTTGCTTATTGTTTCGCACATGTCAGTGATTGTGAAATAACACTGATTCCATGAGCTTGGTAGTCAGTAGTTAGCACAATGTTTTGCTGTGTGAAGAGGGTTTTGTAGTGGGAGGGTGGATAATTTTCCAGAGAGGACAGCAGGGAGTAGATTTTAGGAGCAAATTCTCTTTCCTTAGTTTCATTTAAAAATAAATACATTTTTAACCTTACTTAGGTCTATGTGAATTTCTACTTGGTCATCATCTCTCCAACTCTAAAATGGTATTACAGGCTATTTATGTATTTTGTCAACATTTTCAAGCATATTTCAAGTATGCATATTTTTCTTTCAGTTACATTTTAAATCTCTGATAAATGATGGCAGTATACTCTGAACCTCTGAGAAACTGATTCCCACTGGACAGTATTTAGAGACGGTTTTCGTTGTTACAACTTGAGGTGGGCGGGAGCTATGCTGTCTGATGGATAGAGGCCAGAGCTGAACATTCTGCAGTGCATGGTATCTGGCACGCAGGGTGATCAATCAGTGCTTGTCGAATGGATGGGTGAGGCATCAGTGAATGTAACAGTGGACATAGTGTGTCTTCTTTCTTTTTCCTCGAAGGTACTGAGGGTAAGCTTGTTAAGGATCATATTGCTAGTTCAGATATAACCCATGGTTGTCTTGTTAATACAAAGGGTTTTTTGCATTTCCTTCACACAGTGACAAAGATCAAAGCTAATTTTGAATTTACATATAATGTAGTGCATGCGTGTGTGTTTATATTAGAGAACACATGCCGCGTACCAGCCAGAGAGACGGATGAACAGATGAGAATTGATGGTGGCATAGGGGATCATGCCATTGGGGCTTTCGTCCCTAAAGTGGCAGGTCCTCCTTTTGTTGTCCTGTGGTTTTGGAATGAATCCGAAGAAAGCTGTACTTTGAAATAGTTCTTCTTACTTTTGAGAGTCAAGAACTAGTATGCCTGACAGTGCCCCTATTTTAGAAACAGGGGATCTTTTTTTGCTTTATAATGCTTTTTTTTTTCCTAGTCTCCCTGGAATTTAGTTTTTCTATTTTAATGAAAGAGGAAATAATGTGATAAATACTGAGAGTTGTTTTTATTGGGTAGAGACATTATTTAATGCATTGTAGCTATATTACTATAAAAATTACAATAGTAATTTCCTCAATAAGAAGGTTTAGCAAAGGATTTATTCCCCTGTCCTGCATAGTAGGTTAGAGACAGGGTTAGGAAGGATTCTTCCCCAAAATAGCATTTATAGTTTTTCTTAGTGCTCTCATTTCATTCATGACCCAGAGTAAGTGTTTGAGTAGCTGTTTTTGAGGAAGAATAATGTTTAAAGGTGATGTATGAGACAGATATTGGGTAGCTTTTCTTAATACAGTAAATATTAAATACTAAAAATTGTCCAGTTAAAATCCATACCTTTTCTAATGCACACTTAGGAAACTTGGGTGCTTTGCATTCTGGGTACACCTTTTCTCTTTGTTGCATACTCAGTGTGACAACATGCTCTCAAGAGCACTACATGCTTCTAGATACAGCCTCCATCTCGTCCCAAACAAGATACCACATTTGGATAGAACTCTGTTTTGACTATGGACTAATGTTAAGAACTGCTGTGGATTAAAGGAACCAGTTAATTCGAAGCGTAAGTAAAAAGGGAATCAAAGCCAGTTTGAGCTATTTCCTTAGCTCATTGCTTAAGCTTTTACAAATTGCCTGGTAATTATAAGATTTTATAGGATTGTGGATTCTGAGGGGAGTCCAGTTTGAAAATCTCTGCTGACTAGCCAAGGAAATTTGGAGTCTCAAAGGAAAAATAAAATTAGAGACAAGGTTCAATATAGTTGATGAAATGTCCTTCATTTAAATGTGTGAATATCTTTGTTCAATTGTTACATTTTAAAAGTTATCCCCCTTCCTTGGATGGGGAAGGGGAGGGAAGAATCAAAATTTTCAATCAGCCTTTTGAATACTGCATTTTTTGAACAGGCATTTTGAGATGCAGAGTAAACACAAGACCACAGGGAATTTATCCTGTGGTTCTCCCACAAGGAGTTTATTCTCTAGACTGAGACTAGAGCTGACACACAAAGCCTCTCGCCTTCCTTTGCCCCACCCCAGCTTTCTTTTCATATTCATTCTGAAAGCTCATCCTGTTTGTTTTTTCTTTCTTTTGGTGAGAAAGGAGCAACCAAGGGTGATTGCAAGACCCTTCAAACTGTGGCCCCTGCCAACTCTGCAGCTTCAGCTCTTTTCCTGCCCAGTTTGTGCTTGGAACCGTAGACCCACTGAACTCCTTTCAGTCCCCAAACACTTTTCTGCACACTCTCGTTTCCAGGTGTTCATCCGTCTACTCAGTTCCCTCTGCCTCAAACACCCCTCCCTATTTTTTATGTGGCTAAGTCATACTCATCCTTTGAGTCTTCCCTTAGCTGTCCCTTCCTCTGAGAAGTCTTCCATGTTATTGAAGTCCAAGTTAAGTGGTTTATTTTTTTATGCACATCTGTAGCATCTGGTTTTTAATTGGCTTTAATGTTTACAGCAGGCCATAAGTTTGGAGATGGCGAAGGCCTGTTGGTTGTGTCCTCATTGCATCACCAGTGCCTACCATGGCGCTTGACACATAGCAGGCTCCCAGCCATTCACTGAATGCTTATTTGATGAGTGTTTAAGTGATAAATTGTATGAAGAGAGGAACCAGTGAAGAGAGAAGTGATCAGCAAAAATGGGGACTTGACCTGAATAATAAGCTCCTCCATGGAAGGAGTTTGACACACTCCTATTCCCTTCCTCCCTCTTTTCTCCTCTTCTTGTAACTCATTCATTCACCCGGCAGATATTTTTCTGAGGGTCTAATATGTTTCAGCATCATTCTAGGTGCTGAAGATAGAACAGTGAAAAGTCCCTGCCCTCATGGAATTTAAATTCCAATGAACTAATGGATAAAAATTAGTTAAATGTGAGTATAGAAGTTAGTTTAGCTTCTAAACTAAACTGGTTGGGTGCTGAGGAGGCCAGTTTGTTGGGTAGGGTATGTTGCAAAGTCAGATTTTGAATGGTTCCCTTAAGAGGATAATTTTACTTCAGAAAGTAGGTGGGTAATGGAGAAGTATATATAGCTTTTGAGCAAAGGAGGTTTTTAGTCTGTAATTAGTATGCAGAAACTGAAAGTAAAAAGGCCAACTTAGACAAGATTGCCAAAATAGGGGTTAATAATACCCAGTTTGGCATAGAGTAGTGGCAGAGAGGTAAAGATGAACGGAAGAGACTTTTTTTTTGCAGGGTGGGGGGAGTGTATGGATTTGGATTTCTCATTAATTCAGGAGTATAGTTTCTAAAGAAAATTTCCTTAATGGCAAACTATCTGGATAGAGGAGATAAAGGACAAAGATAAATTACAGCTATAAATTTAGAGCCCAGAGAGGCAGTGGGAACACTGAGAAAGACAGGGCAGTAGTTGGGATGGAATTAAGGTGTTTGTGTAATCCGAATCTTAGATGTCTGCAGACTTGGGCTCATTCATTTGATGTTTATTAAGTTCCCTCTCTTTATCATGCTCTGGGTGTCATGAAGGTGCACAAGACAAATGAGGCCTTGGCTGTCACAGAGTTTACACTTTACTGGACACCCAGCTGAGAGGACAGAGTTGTAGGTCAGTGTTTGGAAAACTTTCTGTTGATGTAAGTATGACTTGAAGTTTTGGGAGTAGATGGGGATTTGGATCTAGGTAGCAGAAAATCCTGTAATTGTTTTAATTTATATCTAAGGCTTGATATAATTATTATAATAGTTATATAGCAATTGCTAACAAAATAAAGAAATAAAAAATCAGGGAATTATTGTGCGTCTTTTAACCAGCTTTATTCTTTTTCCAAATATGGAAGAAAAAAGACATTTCTTTGTCTTTAAATTCTAAGCTGTCACTTTATTAAAGTTCAGTAACTTAATGTCTCTGCCTGCTTATTACTTGGCAATATCTCACTAGCTCACAGATATCAATTTAGGCTGCTCTCCACCAAATGCATGAAAGAAATAGAGGTCAGTACTTCCTATGACATTTTAAACAGATTCAGCATGAGTGCCTTTCTGGGTTTAGGACACCGTGGCTGAGTAGGGAGAGACCCATGGTCACAGCTTCTTCTGTTGTCCCGGACTTCTGTCTTCCAATAACAGGCATGAACTGGGAGGTTAGTGTCTTGGCTCAGAGCTGAGATGGTTTGGCATCCGTTCTTCTGTTGCTCTCTCAAGCTGTTTTTTTCTTTTCCATCCCTGAGAACAGCACTCTCAGTGGGTGTGGAAGTGGGATGGGACATGAAGCAAGGGTTTGCATTGCATTGCCTGGCGACAGCTTGGCATTCCTTCCTTTTTTCTTTCTCTTTGCGTCATTGCCATTGGTGCCACTAATTTTACTTGCCTTCCCCACCCTGTGTCTTTGGGAGTAGCTCAGTGTCTCAGCATTAGATTTTCTTTGGAGTTGTGGCAGTGTTCTCCAGCAAAAGCCTAGGAGATGTTCCTAGTCCCATCCTGCAGGGTTAGTGCTAGAGGAATTCTTAAAAGAAGCAAAGTGAGAGGAAGTCCCTCTCGCTGGATCTTCGACTTCCTCTCTCTGTTGTCTTTGGGGCACATCCTAAAAGCAGTTCGACTGCGGGCCCTTGAAGAACTCAAGGGTTGGGGCACTGACCTCCTGTGATGTTGAAAACCCACATGTAACTACAGGTTATGTCTGCATACTAGCACCCTGACAGCAGAGCTGATCCTTAAACAGCACAGATTTGAACTGTGCAGGTAAACATCCACGTAGTTCAAACCAGTGTTTGTTCAAGAGTCCCCTGTGCACTAGATGCCACAAGGCACCACAAGGAGGGGGAAATGGGACATCAGGTGGGAGGGGGTGGAGTGCCAACCCCATTGCCTTGCGTGATTCCAGAAATTATAGGCTAGTCCTCTTGAAGGAGGTGTAGAGGTTTTTTACCTCCTTAGGACAAAGTGTGATTGAGAGACCTGGTTTTCACTTTTCTTCAGATCCCAGCCAAGGAAACCTGGAATGTCAGTTTCTTCTAAGCCCTGATCCTACTTCCTTCTCCTCTTTATCCTTTCCTGTCCCTTATCTGTTTGTAGCCTCTCTTCTCAAAGCTATTTTCTACGGTCCCTAAAGAAGAAAGAGTTCTTGGAACTTGTGTTGAGTTAGACCTTAAAGGATGGGGAGGATAAAGTTGGGGTGAGGTGGGGAGTCAGTAAATAGAACATGTTTTCTGCATTGAAAGCTTAATGAAAGGTTCTTTGGCAGAAAAAAAAAAAAACAACAAGGAAATTAGGATTTGCTCAATGATCTCCTACGTGGGAGATCTCTTTATCTTATAATCTCTTATAGGTAAGTTTTCTCCCCCCACCCCAACTGGTGACTTCGCCCAAGGGTACCTGCCTACTGCAGGTCCTCCAGGGCCCTTGTCTAGTGATTGGGACTGTCCTTTGTCCGCTTCCTCCCCCTGGTGTCCGGGAGCTCATGCTCCTCATCACCCCTCACTCGTTATTTTACTCATGTGTTCCTTCATTCCTTCTTCCATTTATTCACGTTTGTTTGTTCTAAAATCATTTGTTAAGTGGTACCTACCTTTCTCACATTAAACATTGCATGCCCATATTAACTTTTATGCATCCTTTCGGAAGAATTATAAAGAAATTCCTATCCTTAATCTCCCTGCCTTTTGTTTTGGTGCCCACTCTGTTGTTGCCTTATTTTTCTTCGGGTGCCCAGCCCCTGTCACAGGCCTCGGTAACAGGCGTCACCCCTCTGTTTGCTCTGATGCCAGCATCTCCTGTCCCCGTGACACTTCCCCCCTCGCCTGCTAATATGTGAGACCCAAACCTAGGCTCATCTTTTTGTCTGCTTTTTAGTATAGCTGTTCTTTTTATGTCTAGTGTCATTAACCTTCAAAAACATAACTTGCTGTGTAATTTTCTTCACATGTGTGTATTTACAGTCCTGTATCATGTTAATAAGGCAACAGCAGGCTTCCACAGCTACTCTGAAGTGTATAGATAGAGAAGTTGCCTCTCAAATTCATTTCCACTTCAGGGAACTGAGAGGTGATTTAAAACCAGTAACCGGTTTTTCGGTGACAGTGTGTGGGAGACCAACTCTTCTCTATAAATTAAGTCAAAAGAAAAAAGTTCTTAAAATATATTAATTTGTTTCTATGTACATGGCTTTATAGGATTCTTTGTAAAGGGCTTCTGTGCTTTGCTACCTATAAGTGTCATTATTTCATACACAATTCAGCGCCACTGGACTATAATTGTATGCACAGCACTGGGAGAATGGTGTTAGAGATGCAGAGGGAACTGGTTTTTGTTCTTTCCTTGGGAACTCTGTGTGTGTATGTTTAGGTGTATGTATATGTGTGCTTTCTCCATTGGAAACAAAACAAAAAGGGGACTCTGTCATGTGTCTTCTTTGTATTTCTTTCAGGGCATTGCTTGGCACTAGGCATTCAGTAGATCTGCAGTAGAGGTGTGCCTACGGAACTAGTTTGGATTGCATTAAAGTAGCAGGCTGAACTGTCCTTTTAATGACTTGCTATGAGATGAGAAACCCAAAAAGAAAGGAAAAATTAAATTCATATATGCACAGAGACATCTGAGGAAATTGCATGACCAAATATGCGTGTATGTTACTTACGGCACGTAGCTTTCTCTGAAGATGAACAACAGCAACGGTGTTGATGATTATGTCTGGTCTTTTCAGAAGAGCTGGAGTGCGGGTGGAATTTGCAGCCATCTACCTCCCACTCGTGCCAGAGTTCATGCACAGCCACAGGGAGGAATATTGTGAGTCATTGCTGAGAGGTCAGAGTCTGACTGTGTTAATTCAGTGCAGGAGGGTTTTTTCCCTCACACCTTGTCTGCTTGCATGCTAGTGCTGTGGAAAAACATTTTTAAAGTATGGCTTCTCGTGTACTACCTTCATATTACAGTTTAAGTGGGGAGACAAAGCTGGTAACATACATGCAACAACTAGCAAAGGACACAAGACATTCTGTAATTAGTGCAAATTATGGGGTTCATGTTATAGTGCTGGAAAAGCTCCGAAAACGAGAGCTTGCTTAGTGCATGACACTCCAGGGAAGCTCTTTGGGGATGATGAAATTTGAGTGGCCCATGTAGATAGGTGGGATTTAGTTGGATACAAAGGGTGCCTGGGCGAGGAGGAAAGAACATCCTGGGGTTAGAGATGAGTGGGACCTGGGTGGTGGGAGGGAGCACAGTGCTAGTGATGGATGGCAGTGAAGGTGGCCTGCCTGAGGTCAGGCTGCGCAGGTCCGGCAGTTCCTCAGAGGACGAGCCAGTTGTCACAGACACGGGAACGGCATCCCAGGGACCAGTCGATGTGCAGTCCTGGCCCCATCGACAGTTGCTGCGGCATCCTCCTTCTTGCGTCAGACTTTTGGAAGTGAGACTGACATCTTTCTCCACTGATTATATTTAGATACATTTATTCACATCTGTACTCCCTTAAAGTGGGAATGAAGGGGGAGGAAATGGAGAGAAAGAGTTCCTGTTTGCTCATTTCTTAAAGATTGAGTTTATTCTTAGTGCAGATCCCTGTGTTACCCCACCAAAGGGAAAGCTTTGCAAGGCCTCTTTAGGTGAGAGACCTCTCAGATTATCAGCTGTGTTAGTGTTTTTACTGTGCTACAAGAGAACATACAAGAACATGTACATTTTTAAATTGTGGTTTAATTTTTATATTTAAAGCTCTGTACAGTAGACCAAGCAAAGGAAGAGCAAGTGCTGCTTCTTTAAAAGAGGGAACAGCCTGCTCCTTGTCGAATTAGGGAACTCTCTAAGGCTCTGTCACATACATTTTAGTCCCACTGACATATTACTCCCACATCCTTGTGGGTAGTAAAGTTAAAAATTTAAGTGTTCTTTGATTTTTTCCACCCACTGATCTAGTAGACATTTAAGTTCAATACTGCAGCCGGGAGAAAGGGAAATTGAAATATAATTTATACTTATTTTTTTTAAAGTCTCAAAAGTCACAGACTCTATGTCTGCACTAGCTTAGAAATTACAACAATAAATCGGCTTCCGTTTTAGAATGTGTTGTTAGTCATCACACTTTAAATTACATGGCGTTACTACTTGTGACCTACTTAAAATGGTTGCCCCTGCAGTGGGAACAGTATGTGTGCACACACTGGTCGACGTGAAGGCTTTTTTTAAAAACTGTCGTTTGCCCTGGCTGCTGTGGCTCAGTGGATTGAGCATCGGCCTGTGAATTGAAGGGTCACCCCAGGTCTGGCCCCCAGTAGGGGCATGCAAGAGGCAACCACACATTGATGTTTCTCTCCCTCTCTTTCTCCTTCTCTTCCCCTCTGTCTAAAATAAGTAAATGAAATATTTAAAATAAATAAATAAAACTGTCTTTTGATTGCAGCCATATTTTGAACATCAAGAGGTTAAATAAATACATGAGTAGACTGTGAATCTCTATGGGCTGGATTTTTTGGAGTGAAGAAGTGTGACAAATCTTTGTCTAGGGAACCACTTAGTAAATAGTGTAATAATTAAGTGGCTCCCCTCTGCTCTGTGTGGAGATAACTGTGTGTTACAGTTTAACACATCTTCCAGAGCGATCATCTGTTGTGTGGAGCGGTTCCCAGAGCAGCAGTTGAGAGACCCAAGCCGACCCACGCCCTGCTGGCACACTGCTCCGTGGCCTCGGGTCACACGGCTTCTCTTCCTTCATGTATGAAATGAGACATTGCAATATCATCTCAGTCTGACTTCTAAAATTTGGACGGTCCTAGCTGTGCTACAGAACCTCAGAGGAATGTAAAGGATAAATACAGGATAAATCCTTGGTCTCAGGTGGCACTGGTACTTGGCCCTCATTACCTGGGGCACAGTTGGTTTCATCCAGGTAGACATTTGTAGACAGATCTCAAGATGAATCTTATATCAAACAGCACTATTGCCTCCTCCACCCCATTGGGAGCCTCATAAGAGCTTTGGCAGATTCTATTCAGAAATAATTGATCCTTAAAAGGAAGCCGTGAGATTACTTGAAAAAAAACATACCAGAAATTGCATGCACCTTGTTTTGCTATCCGGAAGTGAGTGTTCTGCGGGGGTGTCCTACTGATCGGTTGGCAAGGACATGATTCATCTGGGCTGTAGGGGTGAGAAGGACTTTGCTCTCACAGGGACACGGAGGGATAGTGGACAAAGGCTTCTTTTCCTAAACCAGTAGAATGTTCATGATTTAATCTTTGTTCACATTGGCTAATGATGCTTTCCCCTTAATATGAATATTCCTATCTTCATGTTTCTTTCTTTCATGCATGAAGCATGCTTCATGCTTCAAGCTTCAAAAAAATGAAGTCTTATTGTTATTTCCCCAAATTCTAGAGAAGAGTGATATCAAGTAGGAAAAATTAAAACCACTACTACTAATACGTCACTGTTTAGAAAGTAACCTTTGAACCTTCTTTTCTTGAAGACTTGGGTTGTAATCATTTGTGTATTTAAAGCGTATTACGTGAGTACATCTGCACTCTGTGTTATGGGTGTTGTGCACCATCTGCAGAGCGCTGTGGGGGTGTCAGGCAGGGAGGAGGGTTTTGTACTAAGGACTAGATTTTTCTTTCAGATTTTTTTGGCAGATTCAATATGTACTTCTTTAAGAATCTTTTACTTCTTCATTTTTTTGGTCAGTTTGCATATAATATTTTATATTTCTATTCCAATCAAGAGCTTCTAATTATTTTTACTTTCTGCCAGTTGTTGATAGCTATAAACACACATAAGTTAGGTAGTTTGAGACTATGGATAGTTTTTTTTGGGGGGTGGGTAGTTGTTTTTTTTCGGTTGTTTTTTTTTTTGGTTCCTACATTGCTTGGCCTTCACTTTTTAAAAATTGCCCTGTTTTGCAGAGGTTTTATCAAAATATGTTGTCAATTCAAAGGATGTTCTTAAGAGGCTCATAGAATACAGTTGTGCCAAAATGTATAATCCAGTAAACCTCTGGTCATTCAGGTAGGTAGCAGCGATTGGAATATGCCAGAGCTCTGAACCCACTTGCGTTTTTCATCACGCCCCTCCACACAGGGGATATATCTGCAGATTTTCTCTGTGCGCAGGGGTTCTGCCGTATTGGGTGTGGCAAGCACTTAATGGGGTGGGTCAGGATGGGACAGTCATAACTGCCTGTTTTATACTTTAGCTAATTAAGGATAAGACAACTTACATAGCTTTACTTTTCTGTGTTTCATTGAGAGAAACAGAATACTTACAACACCATGAAGAGAAGAAAGATGATTTGCACTTTCTAATCCTGTGTGTTAGTATATAGTTTATGGTATACAAAATGCTTTCTTAACCTCAAAAGACCTTTGGCAAAACAAAATATAAAATACTGAGTTTGGCCTATGTTTGTATGCTGTTTTCCTGAAGAGCTATTTGGTTAAAATGAAACCAGTTGACTATAAAATAGTAGACACTGGCCCATTGACTATAAAAGTAGACAGTGGAAATTTTAGGAATGAAAAATAAAATGCCCCAGAACACACGAGGCAGTCGTCTGTGGAGGGGAAGAGCCCACAGATAAAATGCACCACCTCAGTCAACAGTGGCTTTGTTGACCTGCCGGTGTTCGAGCACAGGCTGGGCAACTGGGCGGGGTGTTGAACACGGGGTCCAGCTGAAAGGATATTTGGACTAAATGGCTTTTAAAGTCTTGTTCAAATGGTATTCTAGGTGTGTGTGTGGTGTTTCAGTTTATGCAGATATGAGCGCTTTAAATCAAGATAACTAGTAGCACATGCTAAGATGTCTTCAGCTTCTGCCAGTGTTGCCTGTATGGCTTGAGTAAGTTCTTTTGTTTTGGAGTCCTCTAAAACATGGAATAAGGAGTAAGCCTAGATTTGGTAATTTTCTTAGGCCAGACACTTAATTTCAGATTTTTTTAAAGTTTCCTAAGGACTTAGTCTTTTGTTAACTATCTCAGTGCAGTCTGGTTCAGAGGAACAGTATGTATGTTCCAAACAGAAGTTGTTACTCTGACAGTCTCGATGGAGTCCACTCATATCTCTTCCATGGTGCTTTCTGCAACTTATTTGTCAGCCAGATCTGGGCAGAGTGCTTCTGGAGCAGGCTGCTTGACTACTGGAAGTCCCAGCCACCTAATTCAATCACTGTCTTTATTCCTTCCTTCAAGCCTCATCCTGCTGATCAAGGATAACTCTATTATCACTGACATTCCTTAATCCTTTATTCTCACAGGCTCTCTGCCTCAGCTGCCTGACAGTTTTACAGATGTCTGTGGCAGCTGGGTGGAGTCTGCCATTCTGTGATGTCTGATTTTGCACATTCTCTCAGCATTTGTGCTAAACTCTGCTCTCTTCACTCCCCTCCTTTTTTTTAAAAAACCTGTTGTTGTTTTTTTCATTTTAGTTTAGGTGTGTGTTTGGGGGGGGGCTGGGGCACCAAACCTGTTTACTTGCAACTCATTATATCTCTAAATTAGATAATTTCCCTGACTTCCTACTTTTTTTCCTACCATCATGCCCTGCTTTTTTTCTTAGCACCATATTTCATCTCCTACGTGCTTTTTTAGAGTTTTATTCCCGATTGTCTGACAAGTTCAGATCTTGGAAGAGCATATGCCCAAGAACACAGTTAAGACATGAACACATACAGTAGTCGTATTTTCTTCATGTTAATTTTTCTGATTATAAAATTAAACACTTGCTATAGGAAATCTTTAAGTATTAAAAGTGTTTTCAGTATTTCTATATAGCCCAGAGATAATGAATGTTTTTGACTATTCCCTTCTAGTCTTTATCTGTGAAGCTAAATGATCCAACCTCTTTGTAATCCCTGCCTCTGCCTACTTCATCACAAAAACAAAAAACGAAATACACATACAACAGTATGCTGAAATTAGCGATCTCTTACAATTCTTGATTGTGGAGGAAGGAAGGTAATGTGAGTGGGTAAGGGATGACATGGGAAACAGGTGAACGTTGCTCTGATTCGGGAGAAATGAGGACAAATGGATGGAGGAAGGAATGAATCGAATAAAGAACATGAGGGTAAGAGACCGTACACTGCCACCTCGCGAGGGTGTTCTTCTAGGAAGGGGAGGTGGGTGCGTGCCTGGGAGCAGCCCCAGGCGGGAGGGGATGGCAAACCCGGCTCCCAGGGGAAGGTACACCAAGAGCTCTTGGGAGCACATTTAAAACAAATCTCCTTGCTACCAAATATACTTGGAAAAAAGTGTATTAAACCCTGATACAGAAGTGAGAAGGGATGCACAAGAGCGTGGGTGCCTTCCTGAAGGCTGGCTGCCGCGAGTCCTTCTGAGTCATCTTCGGTGTTTCGTCTGACCCTGTTGGAACATTTTCCGTACTCCTGTATTTCCTGGGCCTCCCCTCAGCTAATTTAGTTTACGTAGAGGGGCCGGAGCAGGGAAGTGGAAAGAGAATGATTGGTTCAGATTTCATTTATGTGTGAAAACAATCACCAAGGCAGGCTGTATGGAAAGAGGGCGAAGGAAGTAATGTCGTTTATCTTTCTGGTTCAGTCAGAATGGCAGGAATTCATCAAGGACAGTATTATGGCTGCTTTGGAGGAAAAGATAAAAGAAATTATATCGATAACTAATATGCAAATACATAAAATAGATAATATATTTAATGTATTTGAAACTGACTTCCTTTCTGCAAATTTGTTTCATGTTTTCTTTCAGAATTGGAGTAAAGTATGTTTAGACTCACAAGCTTAAAACATTAATATTGTAAAATGCAAAGCAAATTGGAACATTTAGACCACAGTTAAGATGCATGACCTCAAAACAGTAAGGGGTGCTGCTGGCAGAAGCCTAACAATTGGTAGATTAAGTATATACTTATGGCAAGTCCCCCTCACTCCCTTTATGGAACATTGGTTTTCCTTTTGATTGACTTTACTGGGGTGACACTGGTGAACAAAATTATACAGGTTTCAGGTGTGCAATTCCACAACAGATCATGTGTATGCTGTATTGTGTGTTCACCACCCCAAGTCAAGTCTCCTTCCATCACCATTTGCCCTCCTTTACCCTTGTCCACACCCACCCACCTCCCGTGATAATCAACACACTGTGGTCCATGTCCGTGAGCTTTTTTCTCCTTTTCTGCTCAATCCTTCCATCCTCCTCCTAGCCCTCCAACTCTCTCCAGAGCTGTCAGCCTACTCTCTATCTGTGATTCTACCTTTATTTTGCTTGTTAATTCATTTTGTTCATTAGATTCCATGTATGAGTGAAATCGGGTAGTACTTGTCTTTCTCTGACTGGCTTATTTCACTTAGCATAATATGTTCCCAGTCCATCCATGCTGTCAGAAAGGGTAAGATTTCCTCCATTTTACTGCTAAGTGGTATTCCACTGTGTAAATGCACCACAGCTTTTTTATCCACTCATCCACTGATGGACACTTAGGTTGCTTTCAAATCTTGGCTGTTGTAAATAATGATGCAGTGAACATAGGGGTGCATATATTCTGGACATTTTTTAAATAGACATTTTCTTTTAAATGGCTCCACTCCTTAGAAAGTAAAGGTCTACTGTAAATGGAATGTTAGAGTGAAATACATACTCTCTGAAAAAAATTCAAGAGAAACATTATTTACTTTGGTGATTTATTTTATCCCATTGTCTTTGTTTTGAATTGTACATTTAGACAAGAAAACAAAAAACTTCCCTTAATACTGGAATGAACCCCTTTTTAAAAGGCCGATTTTTAGGGCTGCTGGCTAATTTTCATTTTCTTTCCTAGTATTTTTTTCACATTTAAAGAATCTCAGGTTTTCTAAGTTCAGAAGTTTGAAAATTTTTTTTAAAAGAAGACCCATCCTCGGTCGCCCACAGCCCCCTGGAGTCCGGCAGGAGGTGTGTGCCCAGGTAGGGCTGACGCTGTCAGGCCCCCTCCCGGCCCTGGAGAAGGTGGGGACGGCCCTGCTGACACACACACTGTCTCTGTGGCAGATAGAAATTGAGAAATACTGACTTGTAGGCCTTCCTTCTGATTTATAAAATTCTCATTCTGTACAAGATCTAATTAGCCATTTGAGAACTGTGTGTTTTTAAGCCATTGATTTATATCAGACATGGAGAATAGTTTATAGAACTAGAGTGGTCTGTTATCGAGGTTAATCAGGTCATGTTATTCCCCTTCTCAAAGTCCTTCATCCTGTAACTGTCCTCCACACTCAGAAAAATAAATTTAGATTCCTTATCAAGGCCTACAAGGGTCACTTGACCTGGCTCCTGACAGTCCCTACTCTACTGCCACCTCATCTCTCACCAGTTTTTCTCTTATCACCCGAGCCTCAGCCACACTTGCTGCTGTGTGAAGATGCCCAAGCTCATTCCCACTCTCAGCCTTCTTATGGTTTCGCACAACTGGAACATTCTTCCCTTAGCTGGCTTTTCTTTGTTGACCAGGGGCCTTCTCAAATCAATACTGCATTCTCATGGAGGCATCTATCTGTCCCATGGCAGTGCAGTGCCTGGAAAGGTAGAAACGACATTTCCCTTACCCCTTGCTGCTAGGATTCCAATGTGTGACTCAGGTTCGGCCATCAGACACAGGGTGTGAAGCATGAGAGGTGACCGTGGGCTGTTTGAGCTGGGGTTTCATTATTCTCTGGCTTCTATGGCGGGTGTTCAGACATCTGTTGCTTATGTGCATCTCCAGGGCCACGGCCCATCATGTTAGAGGCCGGCAGTTCATGGCCGGGCTGGGCTCCCGGAGCAGCTCGTTTCCACAGTACAGCTTGGGGAGTATTTCCTGGACACTCAGTCTAGACTTTTTCTCCAGCCTTCCCAGCAATCTCAGTCTGACAGATCACAGTCCTAAACTAGCAAAGTGATTCTGTTCTCTCCCACCAAACCCTAACCTAACCAATATTCGTGCTGTGCCTACCTTCTCAGGCAGCCCTTACCCACCCTGCCGATGCACTCTGCCCGGTACCCCGCTGATGTCCTTCCTAGCACTTACACAGACAGTCCAGAATGCTGAACATATCTCCTCCTCATGCACCACTGCCTCCCTCACTAGAGTCTGTGTTTTCTGAGGGTAGGTGTTTGTACTTTTCCACTTTGCTTATTCATACCCAGAACAATGCCTGGCACATACTAGGTTTCAGTCAATATTTGTTGCATGGACTTATGTGCCAACTCCAGTTTTTGGTTGCCTGCCTGGCAGGATGGGGATGGAAACCGAAGGCTGCAGTGGGGTTCAGGAGAGAGCAGTGTTGTTAACAACTGGTGTTTCTGCTGGGCAGCGGGGCGGCAGGCCCTGTGTTCACCACGCCTGCCGTAGGCTGTAGCCAAGGCAGAGCATTCATACCTCTGTCTGGGAAATCCTCCCAAGGGGTTTTCCTTATTAAAAAGGTCTGTTATCTTTAGCATATGGGACTAGTCTGACAGTTTCTAGTCTCTAGAAATTCATTTAAAATTTTACACGATGGACTACTACTCAGTCATAAAAAAAGAAGAAAATTTTACCCTTCGTGACAGCAGGGATGGACCTGGAGAGCATTATGCTAACTGAAATAAGTCAGAGAAAGGCAAATACCATATGATCTCACTCACATATGGAGCCTAATGAACAAACTGAATTAACAAGCAAATCAGAGACAGACTCAGAGATAGAGAGCAGGCTGACAGCTCTGGGGTGGAGGGGTTGGACAAAAAGGAAAAAGGACTCATGGACAAGGACAACAGGGTGGTGAGTGCCTGGGTAAGGGGGTTTTAAGGGGAATAGATGGTAATGGAAAAATACAATAAAAATAAATAAAAATTGTTAATTTTACAAGATAGGTAATTTAGAGTTTGTAGAGCACGTACTTTTCTGGAACACTCTGAATTAGGGTAATTCAAAGAATAGCAAAATACTGTTTTTCTTTAAAGCATTAGAATTTGTAGATGGCCATAAACCAAATATGTACATGAATATACTAATAAAAATATGTATCCTAAAATTGTCTTTTCTTTAGATCAGCTTAATCTAGTCCAATGTAGCTAGCATTTCTTTTATTAAAATAGAATGGAACAGAATGTAGTGTACATAGGAATGGTAAGTATTTCTGAAACTTTAGTTTCAGGTGTATGTGTTGTATACCCTGGGTCATGATGAAAGTGGCATCTCTTCCTGAAGATTGGAGTAAAAACTTCTTGGAAGACATGGAGAGAAAACTGTGTGATCTACAACTCTACACACAAGTACTGCTAAGACTGAAAGTTAGAACATTGTCTGTGGAGAGACTTCACGTCTTATCTTTCCAGACCCCAGGCCTGGAGCTGACACCTGAGGCTCACTCAGTGTCCACACGGGCGGGAAGGGAGGCGAGAGTGGTGGGCGCCCCTGTGTGGGCTGGTACCAAACCCTCCGCCACTGTCTCATCTGTAGGCTTTTCAGTGCATCTTGCAGGCATTGCTGTTATATGAACCCTGCTTCACACACAGAGAAAAGGAGTCTTACTGTGGTTTTTATACTTATCTTTTTATTGCCCTAAGTATAAAGGAGGAAGAAGTAATTCTGAGGATTAACCTGAGTCGCATTAAGCTATAAGCTAGACATGACTCCTAGGTTTCTTTCCTCCAAGGTGAGGTGGGGCATCTTCACCAAGATTGTCCTAAATATTCTTTACAGAATTGTCATTACAGCAGGGAGGTTGTTTGTTACCTGGGCCCTGAACCAAGGAGACTGACTGTCACTGGCAAAGCCCCATCTGCCCTCTGTTGTCCTTAGAAATCCAGCCTGAAACTTCCTACTCAATCGAACAACTGCAGGCAGTCACTGCCCTCCACAGAAGGCAGGCTGGTGTCTATCTCTGTTTATCCAAACCTCCTTGAGGCTCTGACTTCCCATCCCAGACCTTCCAGCCTCACAGGGCACCCTTTGGGGGAGGAGTGTGATCATTTCCGCTGAGTCTCACAGCATTGTAATGAGCTGAACTCAGCAGGAGGCAGTACACGTAAGACTCAGCTGTGGGCTCTGAGTCCCGGCTGTACCTCTCCTGCCCTTGGGGATGTTACCACACTTTTGGGCCTTGCTGTCTCATCTGGAGCATGGGGCCCCAGGAAATGCGCTTGCTGTGGGGCTGCTGCCCGTAAATTATAAGACTCCCTGCCCCGAAACTGCTGCATCAGTGTGGTCAAAAATAGTCCCACGTGAGAAATAGTCCCACGAATATTTCTCGAGGATCTGCCACTCCCCGATGCTGTGGGGAGTATAGGAAAAGCTGTCCGTGAGCTTACTGTCTTCTGTAGGGGAAAAGTCTCATGCACTTGACCCAGGAGCAGAGCAGCATCACTGGCATGCAGCTCTAAGTGAGAAGGGGAGGCAGTACAGGAGCGTGAGCTTTGAAGTGTGTTGTTTTGTTTTGTTTTGTTTTAATGATTCCTTGCTATTCACTTTCTCCCTTAAAAATGGAATCTAAAATGCCAGTTTATTAACGTAAATCCATTTTATTTGAACCCGTTTTATCAGCAGATTCTTTCCCAATAGGTAAAACTACTAAGGAACTATATAATACTCAGAAGATCTTTTAACTGGTGTGGCCTCAGGACAAAAGAAGTTAGAAGAATTGAATATTTAATGTCATTGGGCTAAGGTAGTTTGATGTCACCGTTTCCAATGGGGATGAGTTTGCCAGCGGACCACAAACCTCGGAGTTCCCTAACTGCAGTTCATGTACCCATCTCCGTGCTAGGAGATTGTCAATCGTACCAAAAATGCATCCATGTCCATTAGCTAAGACCCCTTCTCTCCTGGCCTGTGCACGGGCGGGCACTGCTGTTCTCTTTGCCTGACAACAGCTGACAAGGAGTATTTCTTTAGATATTGTTTAGATAACTTCATATTCAGAGAAGTTAAAGTGAATCCTTCTAATTCATTGAGTTCTTTTTCTTTGAACTATTGTGTGATTGTGTAATAGTTACAATATAAAAATTACGAAATACAGATAAGAAGAGACAATAATCCGTAATAACATTTTACAGAATAGCATTGCATTGTATATTTATTAAATAGCTTTGCTATGTTTACAGACAACCCCAAGATTTCAAAGTCTTAAATCAGGTACTAACTTTCATCTCCAATTGTGTATTGGTGGTTCCGGGGTGGCCATGTCCAAGCTCTGCCCTGCCCACGTGTCTTCTCATTTGGAGACCCAGCCAGAAGGAGCCACCCTCTGCGTACAAGCCCATTCTCAGGGCAGAAAGAGCAGGGGAGCCTGAGCGCAGCCACACAGTGCACCCAAGCTTCCCCTGGAACGTGACGCAGCTCACATTTGCCTAGCTTCTGTTGGCCAAAGCACGTCACAGAGCAAGGCAGTGAAGTAGGAATGTTTCCTTGGGAAACCTTGGGAGTAGGGTGTATAGGAGGTATTTGTGAAAAATAATGCAATTTATGATAATTTTGGTTACAAATATTCCCTTTCTCCACACATAAAATACACATGTATACAGTAATTCAAACACCATATTCCACTTTCCCATTCATGAATATTCTCTTCCATCCATAGGCAAAACATACTCACCTCCACCCCAAAGATGAGTCATCCAAACAGCATATGTTGCATTCTTTAGAACTTTTACAATATAACTATAAATGAGCACAAATGTCAGTGGTTGTGGTCTGCTGTGTTTCAATTCATATCTTGAAACTGGATATATCAACATGTATTTCAATGGAATTTTAATGCTTGCACTGCATTTTATTACAATATATTGCTATAAGTTATATCACCAGGCCTCCATTAGTAAACACTGGGATTGTTTTTAGTGTTTGCCATTTTAAACAACTGTTTGAACTAAACTTTAAAAAATTTCTTCAGCCCAGCATTTCCTTAGGAATTAGTGAGTCAAAGGATAAATGCATATTATTAATAGTTCTTTATTTTTGAATTACCTGTTTATCACTTTTTCCAATTTTTTTTTAATTGGGATTTCCATCTTTTTCTAACTGACCTCAAAAAACTGTATCTTTGGGATTGTTTTACCCTTGTCTGTCATGTATGTTGCTTATAATTTTTCCTAGCTTGCCTTTTGACTGTATGTATGATATTTTTTTAAATTTTCAGTTTTTAAGTCTTAAGCAGGGCAAAGACATTATATGGTATGAAGTTGGATTGAAATACACAGAGGAAGTGAAAGCAATAGCACTAGATGGGAAGTCTCTCGGTAACTGGTCAGGACTGAGATGGAAACGCAGAGCAGAAAGCATCAAGAGCCTTGTTTTTCTCGCCAGAGGGAACAGGAAAGGGGGCCTGGGGAGAGGTAGGAGAGGGAAAGGGAAAAGATTCTCCTTTCCTTTGCCCTCAGTGTCTACGGCTCCCACTGCTGAAGCTCATCTTTGGGCCCTCTCATAGCAGGACACTCTTCATTTCTAGTCTTGTAGGAGCAGAATGTTCAGGATGAAGCCATTGATCTTTATTTGAGTGACAGTCAAGTCTATGTAGAGAAGACGAAATATATCTGTTTTCAATCGGGAAGCAACATTTTGGTACATTATGCTTTGCTTTAGTTTTTGCTTTTTCATCTTTTTGGCATGTTTGTTTAGATCTTATCTGCCAGGAACTTTCCTTTTTGATGAGTCAGCTGCATTTTGAAATCAGTGCCACAATTTTAGGAACAAGCCAATGATGTTGCAGTATTTTCAGGGTTAAAAGCATTTTGATTAAAGTGGAATTTGTCAGTATACTTCAGGCCAAATTCTGAAAGTGATTGCTTGGAGTTTCACCTGCATTCATTTCTATTCCTGTGCTTTTCAAATGTCAGGTTACTTACTAATTTTCAGGCTTAGTGTTATATATTCTCATTACAAACAAATTCATGCTATTTACTTTATATTTAAAAAACTGAAGACTAGCAACTAGCCTTTTAGAAATAGCATCCATTGTGCTATAATTACCCAGTCTTTGTGAAAGTCATTTCCTTGTTATTTAACTACAAATCCCACTTCCAAGGGAATTCTGTGTGTGGGAGTCTGTTTTCTGTATGTGCTTATTTACATCAACAAAAATGGCACATTGTTCTTAAAGTTTATTTTAAACTGTTTCTTGAAAAGTTAATGCTTGATCCCCTCAGTTCAAGTTTCATGATACTGAAGAACTGAAAGAAAGCAAAGTTGATTTGAACCTCCCAAGAGTCTGTTTAAACACCTTTGGGTGCCTTGGAGGAGACAATAACTCAGTGTAACTCTGGGTAAGCCTTTACTGAGCGAGGCAGGGAGCTTCCCTGTCTTTTACAGCCACAGAATATGCATGAGAGAAATCTCTGCTATGGTTCCCAGACTATGAATTCAAGGGGAAAAGACCCCACACCCCCACCCCAATACCCAAAGGCTCAGGCCCAGCTGGTAGCACCGCCTTCTTTTGAGTGCAGTGCTGGCAGCAAAAATTAAAGGACACTTTAAGCAGCTCTTGAGCCTGGCAAGTAAGAAGAGTTTCTCCTGCTAGGATTTCTCAATCCTCACAAAAACACGAAAATCGAGACAGCATCAGAAAAGAGACAAAAAGACATTTTAGGAGAACGTGAAAATGGCCCTGGCTAGTAGTGCACAAAACAATAAGGTGCCTCTGCTAAAGAGTACGACTTAAGGCACAGACGTTTTACAAATAAGCTAACATTTTCAGTGATTCCCGTGTGTAACTCTGAGAGCAACCCATAAGTAGGTTACATGTATATACTTACACACGTAACATTTCCCTACTTGATGGAATTGAAAACTGAAGCTTAGAGACCACAAGTAGCCAGGGTTTTCCTCTGTAGTAAATGGCACGTCTGCCCTCCCCATCCGTTGTTACCACTGGACTCAGTTGCCTCAGGATGATTCATTTCACTGATCAGGCCATGCTTTGACACCATTGGGGAGGATGTAGATCTGACACCTAGAGTTACAGTTTCCTCTATTTCAAGATGATCTTAAATATGTAGAAAGAACTGTTAGTTGCAAATTGGCCATTTCAGCCTTCCTCTACAGATGGGTGAGTTATCAGTGTAAGACCTGACATCAATAAAATCACTCAAGAGTGTCTGTAGTCAACCTTACGATTCCTGGAAAACATTCTGCCTTGACAAGTAAAATGTTAAAACTAATGGGGTCTTAAAGAATTTTTTTTTGTCTTTTTTGTAATTTTTCACGTAATTTTTGCCAAGAGCTGTAAATGGTCCTGTGAACATAGTATTTCACACCAAAGACTTTTTCATGATTTGTTTTGTCAGATTCAAAAAGATTGTGATGAAATATTGTCTCTAAGGCCCTGGCCAGTGTGGCTCAGTTGGTTGGAGTGTCATCCCATAAACAGAAAGGTCGTGGATTCAATTCCAGGTCAGGGTACATACCTAGGTTGGATTTAGTCCCTGTATGGGGCACATATAAAAGGCAGTAGTTCGTGTTTCTCTCTCTCATAGATGTCTCTCCCATTCTCTCCCTCCCTTCCCCTCTCTCTAAAATCAATAAGCATGTCCTCCAGTAAGGATGAAAAGTAATTTAAAAATATTGTCCATAAGTTTCTACTTTGTTTTACACCCTTGGGAAAGCTGATGGCTATACCATTGTAAAGCTCTTTACAATTGGTAAACAATTCCATTTTAAAAGTAAATATCACTTAAAGACAAAATTATTAAATATTACCAGATAAACTCAGTGCATTTGAAGAAAATTCACCCTGACAGATATACGTGTATATTCTGTTTAACATTTTGGAATTTATTTGTTGTGCACTATTAGGAAGCCACTTTTTTTCTTTCTCCAGTAAAGGACTTCACTCAGACACCACTGACACACACACGTTTGGTTTAACCCGACTGCACTACAGTGGTCAGCCGCGCTCTGTTCATAGTCAGTGTGCTTCTGTCCTGTCCTGCCCAGGAGGCTCCTTGCTGTGTGCTGGGTTTTAGGTTGTGCGTCGTCACACAGGGGCTTGGCAAAATAGGTTCCTACATATAGGGTTACAAATTGTAGCAAGATAAAGGAAACTTGTTTTATCATTGATACTGTACTGATTCAAAATATTTATCATTTCCTGTGACCAAAATAGCCTTATTTGTAGAATTTAATATTAATATTATTTTATAAAATTGTAAAACTGTAGATCTGCAAGGACTGTAGCAATCATACTTTCTGTACGACGGAGTAAATGGCAGCCCGGAGCCCTGAAGGGACACTTCCCAGCTGTGTGCAGGAGCGGGGCACTGCTTCGCTTCTTCGCTCAGGGACTCTGAGCCTCAGTCCTGCACCCTTTCTCTGCTGCTGTTTCTTTAGACTGAGGCAGAGGAGAAAGGAAAAAAGACCAACAGGAGAGGAGGGCGCAGTGTTCCATGGACTGGTCTTGACTGTTATGTTGTGAAATCCATTGGTTTTGAAGTCTGGAGGCCTTGGCTTCTGTCCCTGTTTTTGCCTTTGTTTTGGTGTCTTGGGAAAATTGTTTAACTTTTTAGCATCATTTTCCTCTTAAGTAAAAACTGTCTTTTCTGCATTGTTTTATATAGGTGGCCTGCTGACATTTTGTTTTTAGTTTGTTTTTTTTTGTTGGGGAAATGTGCCTTTAAAGAATTTTGTATACAATGACATTTCTTTAAGTCTTCATTCTCCAGAGTTCAATTTATAAACAGGTAACTATGTTTAATTATAAAATTATAAACCCCTACAGCTGCCTAGAAGCCATTATTCCATTCTGCAGGCCAGTGACCAGTTGTGTTTCTGCGTATTCTTAGCTCCCAAAGCAAATTGTTGATTTTATCAAACATGGTTTTCAGGTAATTAGAAGTGTAGCAGCAAGGTTTCAGATGGCAGATTTGGGGTGTCGCCTCTAAGCATTGTTTACACTGTTTAAGTGGTGCCTTATGTCTTTGAGAACTTGGTCCAAAGGAAAACAGCCATACTCTAGAAAGTACATCATACTTCCTATTAGTAATATAAATATATACCCTTTTGATAACTCAGTCATGAGAACCTATAAAGTATTCATACTTTTAACAGCATATATAATAAACTCTTGGACTTTACATACCTTTTCAATTCTGTCTAATTAAATGATTAAATTAAGAAGTCAGTATTCAAAGGGAAGCAGAAGAAAAGCTGCATTACCTCATTCTTGTTTTTAAAAGGTACACTATGCTTGATATTGATGTGAGAGCCCCAAAAGATGCTTGTTAATTTCAAATAATTCTCACCTAGGAGAATGATACAGGGTTTGACTGAAGAAAGATCCCATCAACTTCCCTTGCATATGAGAAAGCCCCACAGTATCTAAAGTTTCCAGGGATTTTATTATTGATTAACTACTAAGGTGAAAATTGTATACTTGCAAATAATTTTTAAAATTTAACTATTTTCAGTGGGCCTAGTAAAGAAAAGAAAAATTAAGAGCAGAATCTATAGCTTGTTTTTTTCTTTTTTTAAGGCCTCACTGCAGTGTGTGCAGTGTGCTGGGAAGAACTGCAATGAACTTTGGTTTAAATGATAGAAATAATTAAAAGCTGCACATACTGCATTTTCCTGTCTTATCACACACCATTCTGTATCTCAGTATGCCTATCCAAAATTTTCTTATTATTAATTTGTTTTTTAATACCATTTGAATTCCTTTTATTTTCCTCTTATCATTATGTATTGCCTAGTAGTTGTTCCACTACCTGAAATCTTTACCAGGAATTACAAACATCCTAGCAAAAATTTTCTTCATATGGAGTAATTGGCCAAGTGAGTAGATTAGTTAACTCACTAAATTTATAAAGCTGCAGTTTTTACCACATATTACAAATTGTCACCATCTGTCTTCACTGGAAAGAGGTATAGCCTGGGTAGGCTAACTTGTTCTAGTTAATGACCCCCAATCGTACAGTGTCTCAGACACAGTAGAGGTTTGTTGATGGCTCATTCACTTGTCCAAGGCAGGTGCTCCTGGTGAGCAGGCTGCTTTGTTCTCTGCAGAAACATGGCAGCCCCTTTCCATTGTGTGGCTTCATCACGCCCACGGACATGTTCACTTTTCTGTCTCTGACCTGTAAAAGGGGGAAGACAGCAGGACGGACACTGGTTCTTGAAGGGGTTGGCCTGCAAGTGGTGCACGTTCCTCCTATTCACAATCCTTTGGTAGGAGTCCAGCTGCAGGCGGGGCTGAGGAACAGTGCCTGGGTGTCCCCAGCAAGGACCCATACCTTGGAGGAGAAGCGGGGTTTGGGCTGACAAAAGAATGTCTGCGTCCCACCAGGTCATCTTTCCATCCATTCCCTGATGAGCCTGCTTGGGTGAGGTTTCTCCTTTGGGTCTTCCGATGCTCTCAGATGCATTGGTTTTAATGTAGACTTGCTGTCTTCATTAATAGTAATTTTAAGTTTAAACATTTCTACATATTTTCTTAAGAGAGCTAGTGATATTTTAAAATTTATTTTTCAGTTGCAATTGACATGCGATATTATAGTAATGTCAAGTGTGCAATGTAGTGATTAGACATTACGTACCTTGCAAAGTGGTCATCTCAGTAAATGTCTAGAACCTATCTGGCACCATACATAGTTATTATAGTATTATTAAATATATTTCCTATGCTGTACTTTACACCCCATGACTATTTTTATAACTGGCAATTTGTACTTAACCCCTTCCACCTTCTATTTTTTTGAAACTTATATATTGCTATTGTTCTCTTATATAAGAACCAACATAAAATCTGTCATTCCTAATAAAACGGGAACATTACTTAAAAATTAGTACTCCTACTTCTGATGAAGAAGCAAGATACATATACCATCTGGGATGATATATAGGTACTGGTTTCTCGTTGCTATGAAAACAAAAGACCATGAACTTCATAGTCTGAAAACAACACAAATGTAGTAGGTTCTACTTCTGTCCGTACATTTCCTCTGACTCTGACCCTCCTATTTCTCTCTTAGAAGAACCCTGGTGGCCCCATTGTGCTCACTGAGATAAACCAGGATAATCCCCTTGCCTCCAGATCCTTAATTTCCATCTTAAAAGTTTTTTTTGCTGTGTGGGGTAACATATTCATAGAGTAACAAAAATATCCTGATCCAGGGAATAGGATGTGTACATCTTTGGGGGACCAATATTAAGTTAAACACACCAGGTAAATAATGTGCAGCCTTCTCGCAGGCAAAAGCAATACAACACTGAAATGAATTTTTGATGCTTTTCAGAAGACAGTTTGTTCAAATTGCTGATTCTAGAAGACTTATCTCATCCAATGTAGAGATTATCTCATCCAGTACTCATACTTCATAGATGAGGAATGCAGGTCCCTAAACACATGAGAGACTTGTGCTGGACATCATCCAGGTCACCAAGGCAGAGCTTGGAAACCTTGTGGGGAGTTTAAAATAAAGGGAGAGAGGTATCTTGTTCCTTTCTCAGAACTCAATTTAAGGCTTTAAAAAAATAATACCAATACTCAAAGAAGACAGCGTGTTTCTCAATCTACTTCTGATAGCAAAGAATGATGTTTCAGCCTATCATGGACTTCAATAACTATAAATAAAAGAAATATTCCTTCTGAGTGTTCTGTAAGCTGCTCTTATTTAAATAGATCATCAAGGAGACAGGCTTCCTATTTAAGAGAACATCTTTTATGATGAGCACTATCAATGTCAAGTACTTTTGTTGCTGGCTAGAAAAGGAGTGGCTAGTAGAAGTACACAGATTCTCAAATCTCGTAGTTAGCCCTTGTTCTCCACCCTTCCATCTCTGCCTGTGTTACCCAGCGCTGTAGCCGTGCGACTGTTGAGTGCTTGGTGTGTGACCAGTCCAAACTGAAAGGCTCTCTGGGCGTAAAACACACCGCAGATTTCAAAGACTTAGTGCTGAAAAAGGGATGCAAAATATCTTGCTAATTTTTATATTGATTATATGTTGAAATGATAATGTTTTAGATATACTAGGTTAAGTAAAATTTATTGTTTAAGTTAATTTTGCTTGTTTCCTTTTTATTTATTATAATGAAGCTACTAGAATGTTTTAAATTTTACACGTGACTTTCATTGTATTTCTGTTTAATAGTACTGTGTGAAACTTTTCCCTCAAATCAATGATGGTGTGATTTGATTCTGATCACCTCTCCCTTATTCTAGTCAGAATGAGTAGAGGTGGTAGAGCCCGATTTCTTAGAACTGGCTCAGTAAATATTAAATGTCTTATTTAAACTTATATTCACAAACCAGTCAACTCATCATGACTTGAGTGATTGTGATACTATGTTATTTTAATATATTAAAGCCTTGATAATTCTGGGGGCAAATTATCATTAGTGCAAGACAAGCTAAGCAAAGTGCTGCTTAGTAAAATAGGCCACAGAGAGTAATAGAAAGAACATAACTTTTAGGATCCTAGTAGATTCCACACTGAATTCAAATCCTTATTTTAGCTGAACAACTTCAGGCAATATAGCCAACTTCTCTGAAACTCATCTCTAAAGTGAGATTAATAATATCTACCTAATAGGCTTTGTCATAAGGATTAAAGGATTAAGTGAAATAATACTGTAAGTGAAGTTTCTGATTTATGTAAAGTTCACTGGGAAACACACTGATTCAAAGATTAATTTGTAGGAAGTTTATTAGGGATTAGTCTCCAGCTCTTAGCAGAGGCGGTGAGCTGTGGAGGAGAAAGGAAGAGTGGTTGGACTGTGAGGAAGTCTCAACAAAGACCACAGCCAACCTTCTTGGAGCTCTGAATCCTAGAGGTGGCTCTGCAGCACTGTCCGGCTGGGGGATGAAGGAGCCAGGCAGCCACTGACTGGTCATCAGATGCAAGCAATCCCGCCCCAGCAACGCTGAATGTGGGCCAGCCAGCTTTCTTCAGTGCCGGGCAGTTCTCTGGGAGGGCTGACGGGTGAGGCTGGGTGAGGGTCTCTTTGCTGAAGGCACATCTGAGCAGCTCAGCCGTGTCCACCCAGGAATGTTCATGACCCTTTCCTCCTAGTACAAAGCTTGCCTTACACAGGAAAATATGCTGTCGTGTTGTCTGAAGTCAGCATAGTTAACTCGACTATTAGAACTGTTTCCTCTTACAAACAGTGACATTTTTGTACTCATCTCCTGGAGCATATGGGTAAGGGTTTTTCTAGAGGATAGTCCTGGGGGGAGAATTTCCAGCTCATGAGGAAGACAAACTCAACTTTGTAAGATAATGCCAAATTCTTTTCCCAAGTGTTGATACAAGTGGAGAGCAAAACAGGTGGGATGGGACCCCAAGAAACTTTTGTGATGATGGTTATATTCTACTTCAAATACTGGGGGTTTGAAGGGTAGTTTTTTTTATTATGTTTCATATCTTGCATAAACATTACATGTTTATTTTGTGTTTATCAATATTATTATATAAAAATGCCTCGTATGAGGGAATAGAAAGAAGTTGTCTCTAGTTCTATGAAGTACTTCAGAGGTTTTCTGAAGTACACGGAGGTAATTGTTTGTTTCTGAACTGTCTGAGATCTTCTGAGGTTGTCCCTAACATATGATGACAGGAGGCGCAAAAGATGCTCCTAGCTGGTTTCTCTTCTACCTCCGTGTGCACTTTGCTGTCTGCGAGGCTCCTTGGGACCGTCAGATGTCAGTGACTGTGGTGTCTGCAGCTTCCTCTTCCTCTAAGAGATATTAAGATTTCATTTAGATTGTCAGCCTTCACCTAAGCAGCCCAAGATGTAGACTCAATATCACTGTAAGGTTAGCTCTCATTAGCCCTGTGTCATTACTGTTCTTCGTAAAGAAGCTTTTTCCTTCTGCTGCAGGTCTTCTGTCTTCTTAGATCAGTTCAGTCCGCAGAGAATTTGGGAATTGCACAGCCTCACTCTGGTCCCTTCTTAATGTGATTTGTCTTAGATTCTGTTTCCACTTATTGGTTCCTCTTACATAAAAATGTGTATTGGATTGTTTTTAATGTCTAAGAGTTAGTATTTTTAAGGAAGGGGCTATAAGTGTCTACCACACACTGGTCACCTCTGTGGATTCCCCAAATGAGCACCACTATTTTGAAAACCATTTTATTTATCAGAATAATTTTTAAAAATATTTTTATTTTGAGTTACAGTTGACATACAATATTACAGGGTGGGGCAAAAGTGGGTTTACAGTTGTTCTTATGGAAAGAAAATAACACAATAATTGAGATATAATAGTATAAGAATAAACTCTGTGTTTCTGCATACAATTGTAAACCTACTTTTGCCCCACCAGGTATGATTAGTTTCAGGTGTTTAACAGTGATTGGACATTTATATAACTTAGGAAGTGATCACCTCAGTAAGTTTAGTACCTGCATCTGATACCATACATAGTTATTACAAGATCATTGACTGCATACCCTGTGCTGTACTTTACATCCCCATGACTTTTTATATTTGGCAATTTGTACACCTTAATCCCTTCCCCTTTTTCACCCATCCCCCAGCCCCCTCCCATCTGGCAGCTATCAGTTTGTTCTCTGTATTGATGAGTTTGTTTCTGTATTGTTTGTTTATTTTGTTTTTTAGATTCCACATTAAGTGAAATTATATGAATTTGTCTTTTTCTATCTGACTTATTTCACTTAGCATAATACCCTCTGGGTCCATCCATGGTGTCACAAATGGCAAGATTTCATTCTTTGTTATGGCTGAGTAATACATTGCATGTATGTACCATATCTTTATCCATTTCTCTATTGATGGACACTTCGATTGCTTCCATAGCCTGGCTATTGTAAGTAATAATTTTAATTGAATATCTAGGTAAGAAGTGAAAGAAGCTTTCATCTGGAGAAGTCACCTTACTTTTTAATTAGTTAATTTGAGGTCTGTAGAATGTTTTCTCCAGAGACCAGGAAACTACCACTACTTGCTCCCGAGTTGCTTAGAAGGGGTTGGGGGTGGGGTGATAGTGGTAGATAGATGTTTAGGGCACAGGAACAGGGATGTTTTGTTGATGATTATTTGTTGTTCGGTGACTTGGGCATAGATAATAATCTTTGATACTGAAATGAAGCTCTGACTTCACCTACTTTATTGTCTGTTTCATGCAACTCAGGCAGCAATATAATCAGATCTCAAAATCACAGGACTTCCAGAGCTCAGCATCTATACTACCCACTTCCTACACATATACCACTTACGTATCAGGTGCTATGGTAAGGGCTTCATCTGTGTTTCCTCTCCACCATCTCCCATAATGTCACTTGTAATATTCAGGATTCTTGGCTACCAAAAAAAAAAAAAGGGAAACTGACCCTCAATAACTTAAGGGTAAAAGGCATGTATTGGAAGGTTACCAGGTAGCTCACAAAATGGTTGGGAAGGCTGTTGAGAATCACAGTAGGAAAGCAGGTTCTAGTCAAGGGAGGCTCACAGCGGAGCAAAATGCCACGTTGCTTCCATGGGAAAGATGTGGTCATGACCTTGCAGCTGCCACCACCACTACAACAGGGCTGCTCTGTCACTGGCCCTGTGTCTTTGTGTCACTCCCTTGGGATCATGAAGTGGCCAAGCTGAGGTCACATGCCCTTTGCTCTCAGCTTATAGCTGTCCTATTCATCCCCCAACCTTTGGCACACAGTGGGGGTTTCCCCTAAAGTAGGAAGTTGTTGTGAGTAGCCTAAAATCGATGACCATTGAGTCATATTTTTCCTCCTCTTTCATTGAGATTTAGAGAATTTAGGTAACTTCCCTGGAAGGGATACATCCAGTCAGTGGTAAACCAGAATGCAAATGCATGTCTGTTTGGCTCACAACCATGGCGCTTTCCTGCCACCATTAGTGCTGTTAACCTGGTAGAAGCTACAGCTAAGGGGCCTAGCCACAATGGAATTTGAATGAGGCACAGAGTGTTACACTGAAATCTGTTGTTTTGTTTTGTTTGAAGGTTGCACATTTCCAGCTGGTTTGGTTCCATAGAAATCCTACAGGTGTTGCTAAGGACTCACTTCAGGGGTAGCAGTACTATAACCAACAGGTTGGGTGAAAGTGTATTTGAAATGGCCCTGTATCCTACAAACTTGGCAAAGTCTGGCTCACTTTGGGAAGTTGATCATCTGATACCTTGTGATATGTATAGTCTAACCTTTTCCTATTTCACAGTGGACTAGACTCCTGAATTTGCTTCAAGATCTCTCTAAACCCTTCAGGAGTTCACTGGAGGGTGAGCTGGCGTCAGCCCAAACTCCCAGCTGCACCATCTCCCCTGAAAGTGACCTGAGCCCCAGAACACAGCTTTGGTGTTATGGGAGTTTACATTGTTCTTGACTAGCTGTATGTCATTCTTTTCTGTTATCAGAATTCTGGGGAGACCTTGCTGACTGAGAATATAAGTTAACACCTACGTAGTATGAGCAGTTTGGTGTACTGTCTTTTTGAGAATGAAAACCAAAGATAAGTTTGGAAACAGAAAATATCCCCAAATTACCAAATTTGCAGCTCCTCGTGTAACCATATAGCGACTGCTATTGTGTTACAATTGCTTAGACTAGTGATTTTCAGCCGGTGTGCCACAAGAATTTTTAGAGCATTCAATACCTGACCATGAGTGGGACCCCCCAAAATGGAATTTCTTTATTAAAAAATGTGTATTTATTTTTATATCTTTAAACTTCAGTCATCTTCAAAGTACTGTCCATTTGATGCAAAACACTTATTGAGACATTTTTTCCACTGCTCAAAACAGTTTTTGAACTCATTGACTTTGATGTCTTTTTAGTGCTTCTGTTTTTTGTTTCACTTCTTCCACATAGGTAAAATGTTTCCCTTTACTTTTTTCATCCAGGAAAACAAAAAATAAAGTTCCTCAGGGCAAGATTGGGTGAATAAGATGGAGTGCAGGGGTCCTGCCATTTTTGATCAAAAACTGCCAAACACTCAGCATGGTGTGGGCAGATGCGCTCATAAATCACCCATCAAGAAATGGGCAAATATGTTGAAAGAGTCTTAAAAAAAAAAATCACTGGAGCCAAACGCAGCCTCTCACAACAATGCCAGCTGGTGCACTGGTACAGATTGGTTTCTAGAACACTCACCTAGCAGGGGAAGCCTGTGCTACAAGGTGCCAGCCCTCCAGAAGGTAATTCTGGGTTTTTGGGGGTCCCTCGTATTAGTCAGGGGCACTGACCTCTTTTCCCTTCAATTGTCAAATTGAAAATGACAACAGCCAACACAACAATAGCCATTTGGTGTGAATGAATCAGAATTATACCACCTCAACCCCATTGCCTGCTTTCCTCAGGGACGCCTTCTTGAACACCTACCCTGCTTAGACCTGGTGTTTCTCCTCCTAGCAGGGCCAGATTTCCTGTTTCGTATTTGCAGTAGATTATTTGATTATTTACTGATTAATGATTATTTGATTGTCTGTCTTAATATAAGTTCAGTGGGAGCAGCAATCTGTTTGGTTGTGTGTATTCTGTTCCAACTGCCTAACAGAGTAAATGAGGGAAGTCACAGTGGTGAACAGAAACGGGAGTTAGTCATTTGTACTGTGCAGCTTATGGTTATTCTTATGTAGCAGCAGTGGTGGCAGTTTTTTGGAAAAATGACTTGCAATTATTAAGGACTGATGGAAACTGATAAGGAAGAGACCAAAACTACCAAGTGAACTAAACAAAAAAAAAAAAAAATTGGAAAATGAAATTTTGTGGTTTCAGGTGACTTTCTGATAAATGAAAGTGAGGCAACAAGGTGTGACATGCTATCTGCACAAATCATCTTTTTGTTTTTTTACATTGCAAGCAGAGTCATGTATTTTGATTGGCAGTTTCTTACTTAGATAATAATTTGTCTCTGGTGTGAGCTCCTCAAGGGCTGCCATCTCTGACCATTTACGGTGCCCGGCATGTGTTAAGTACTTAGGAAATGTTTGTTGAACTGACACTACATGTTTTAAAGGGATTATTATATAGGTGGGCTTATGCAACAGAATATTTTCCCAGCACTTAACCATTCCATCTGTAATTATTGGTTTACTCACTGGAAGAACAGCTCAGGGGCCTCTGAAATGATGCCATTTCTGTGTTTGCATTTTGTACGTATTTTGGGATAGAAAGAAGAGTGCCTTCTTTCTGTACAGAGAGGAGAATTTGTGATGTCTCGGGCACACATGGTAGGCTTTTCTGCACCTCCAGAAAGCCTAGTAGCTTTAAGATAAGGTTTTGCGTTTTTTTCCATGTGATCGTTTGGGAAAGTCAGAGCTGAAAGTGATAGTGTTGGTCATACAGAATTGTCTTACGAACACACACGCAGATGCAGCCTTCCTCCTCTGTCTTCCTGTGCTTCTACATAGCACAGCTTTTGTACGACCCTTGTTGAAACGTCTTTCATGACTGGCTTTGGTTTTTGAGGGGAAAATGGTGTTTTTTCAAGTTTGGAACTATTTCACGCTTACAGAGTGTGTTTTTTCCCCTTAAGAATGTTATTTCATTTTAAATGTAAGAAGGTTCTATTTAAAGATTTCTTCCCCATCCTGTTGCTTTGTATGTTTGAAGAACAGATGGGACTTGAGCATGTGATAATACAGGGAAGACTGAGGGCTGTTCGAGTGAGGCAGCGTGTCCTTTTGGGTTGAACAGGTCATAGGGATTTTGACTTCCAGCTGCCAATTACTGAAGACAGTGATTGCTCATTAAAATTGGGCTTAATTTACATTATAGATAATGACTTAGGAACCGAGGAAATCCAGAGCCCCACTGCTGGACAAAGCCTTTCACTTTGGTATCGAGTTGAGATGGATAAAGATAAGCATTATCAGTCCTTTACAAAGAGGGTCTGTGGACAAAGGGGTGGGGCTGGGAAATTTGCTCACGAGACTGCCGTTAAAGGAGAAGGAGTCCTGAGAGCAGATCCAGCATCTCTTCTGGTCTGAGTCCTGTTTTGGAAAGTAGTCCTTGAGGTGTGTCCAGTCCCTTCAAGTGGTAGATTGGTGACACGGGGCAACAAGTTCCAGTTCAGACTCTTAACACAGAGGCCAGCGCGGGAGGCAGCAGGAGGCCTCACTCGGCGGCACCACCAGGGGATCAGGAGGTAGTCCGAGGGCGTGAGCACGGGATGAAGCCACACCACCACCGCATGCCGGTTCAAAAGGGGTCCCCCAGATTAGAAGAGTGTCCGCCGGGGCAGCCTGGAGGAAGACGAGAAAAGTAAAGCAGGGAGTAAGTTTTTATCTAATTTATCTAGGTTTAACATTTAAAATCACTTGTTGTTTTTATGTTCTCTCAGTGACTACAGTAGACGTTGTTCTCTAAAAGGTTAAGTAACCATGCAGTTGTGTTGCTGTATGTTGAGCAATGGCACCCAGAAAACGCAAGGACACGTACCGCACTCCTGCCGTGTCAGGGTCAGAAAGCTGTCACACGGTTTTCTGGACCTGACACTGGTTCCTAATCTACTGGTAGAGCTGAGTGTTCCGGTCTCCTTTCTGCAGTTATTGTATGAGTGGCTGGCCTCCACTTCATCTCTGGAGTCGGTCTCTTCATATTGAATTTTCCATTTCAAGATGACCATTCCACGCCTTATTGCAGTCAGAAAAGATGTGTGTGCATGGACTGTTTGGCCTTCAAGAAGCAAAGAACGTAGGAGAACAACTTCTATACGAAGTTAGAAAACCTGTACACAAGTCTCAGTTCTGGTACTTCCTAGTTATGAAATCATGTTTCTGGGTCTCAAGGAATCTTCATCTATAAAATGAAGAGGTTCAAGGCAGTTATTTCTAAGGACCCTTCTAGCTCTACCAATGAGATTAAGTCCAAATGAACAGTCTAGAAAAGAAATCATTCGTTAGTGCCTTTATGACATTAACGTTGGATTCTTGAGATGTTGGGGCATGTGATGGCCATTGCCAGAAAGTCCCAGTAAGCACCTGACCTCTGACTTTGAGATCAGTGTTCTGTCACTTTCCTTTCCACCACGCCAGTGTGACCTAAAGAACGTAGGAAGACCCAGGAGATCCTTTTAAGTTAAGTGAGTATTACATCCTCCATTCTGTTCTGAAAATAAACTGCAGCTGGTTTCCTCCCCTACCTCCTACCTGCCCACTCCCCCAACCCTTCCATGCATGGTGTTAGTTGTACCTCTGGACACTTGGTATTTAGAATTCATTACCACTGTGGCTTCTCCCCAGTCTTCAGAAGCTTTTTCTGCTTAATGGTTCCATGACATTTTCTCAGAGGAAGGCAGCATCTACCTAGGTACCATTGATACTCTCCTGTCCTTCCTATTTGGGGTCTGCAAGTCCTCACTTCACTGATATCCTGAAGGCGTTCACTATTATAATTATGGCAATAGAATGTTTTGTCCTTTCTACCTCCAACCCCTACCTGAATGTGAGTGGCCTAAAATGACAGCCCTCATCTTGGTGGTGGTGTGCAGATTCCCAGCTTGTAACACCTCACAAGCACCCACAGTGTATTCAGCGGAGCTGATTTCTCTGGGACTCTGCCTGTTGATAGGTTAGAGAGTTTTCCTATTGACTGGGACACTTTTTAGAAGCTGTTTAGGGCTTATGTACTAAATAGTGTCCTCAGTCAGAGAAAGCATCAGAAGGTACTGTCCAACAGGTAATTAATCTACACAATGAAATCTCCTACAATTTTTATTGGACATGGAAGTCACCTTTATTTTCTGCCAAAGTTTTTATGGAAAGTTATTTTTGCACTTTTAAACAGCTGCTGCTCTCCAGGAGGCCTGCCTTAATTTTATAGCCAGCAGGCTTTCTGTGCACAGGCTGGCTAATGTCTATGCTCAGGCCCTCCCAGAGCAGGATGGGGCAGGCCAGGGCCATCCAGGATGTCTTTGAAGGGGTTTTTTTCATCTCGAATCTGGTTTCGAACCCCATATGTACCTAACACCACGACTGTGGGCGATTTGAAATAAATGGAGGAGGAGGAAAATAAGACTTGTTCTGAGAACAATTAGAAAGCCAAATGTTATTTAAGATGTGATATATTATAGGCATATTCACTGCACCCTTAGTTACAGTAACACAAGACTGTAAACTAGGTATCCAATAGTAAGACCCTGATAACATGTTAAAACTGTACACTGGAATGCTCTGTGCAGCTATTGAAGAGAGCAAGGCAGCTTTATGTGTGCTGATGTAAGAAACAAAGAATATATATCATGTTTTCACTTAAAGCCATGAGAAGTGGTACACTCACTAACAGACACTCAGCACATGGCTGGATTATCTCTGGAAGGATAAATGGAAAACTGGCAACAGTGCTTGTTTTTGGGCGAGGGACTGGGAAGCTGGTATGGGAAGAAAAATTTCACTGTACAAAGTCTGTCTGGAAAAAGGCCAGCCATTGTTAACATAAAGAGAGGGGTTTATGCAACATTGATGTAACCTGGCAGCTAAGGAGAGTGGACTGGAACACACATGCATGAACAATGAGGACTTCACTGTGCTGGTCAGCGGGGGCGGTAGATGCCATTGAGTGAGCATGTGTGTGGCCATCACATTCAAAATGACTGAGTGAGGAGAACAACAAACCTGCATCAAATTTTGTGTTAAGCTTGAACATTCCTCTCTGGAAACTATTTGAATCATTCAGGCCGCAGCTGATGATTGGCACCTTCATCACAATAACACACCTGCTCACGCATCATGTCTGTTGCAGAGTTTTTTGGTGAAACGTCAAATAACCCAGGTGACTCAGCCCCCATACAGCCCAGATTTGGCACCCTGTGACTTTTGGCTTTTCCCAAAACTAAAATCACCTTTGAAAGGGAAGAGATTTCAGACCTTCAGTGAGATTCAGGAAAATACAGTGGGACAGATGATGGTGATTGGGAGACCTGTGTGAGGCCCCAAGGTGCCTACTTTGAAGGGGACTGAGGTGTCACTGTCCTATGTACAATGTTTCTTGTATCTTCTTCAATAAATGCCTCTATTTTTCATATTACATGGCTGGATGCCCTCTGGACAGACTTTGTATACTATCTTGTATGGAAAGAAATTCATTGTGTATGAAATATTTATTTTTTCAGAAAACATAGGCTGAATTGTTTTAAGAGAAAGGTTAATGACACAAACTACGACAGAGAAGGGCAGGAAAGCGTACTGTGGATTTAAGGGATGTGTCTGTACGACAGACAGCCCTTGAGCTCCTGCTCTTCCCCAGGCCGCGTTATGCCGCCAGGCTGTAGGCTCCATGATGCGGATGAACTCGGACAGCAGTGAGTGCTGTGAAGACAGGAGGTGGCAGTAACAGTGGAGAGTGACTGGGGTATAGGGCACAGGCTCTTTTGGAAAGGGTGACTGAAGAAAGTCCCTTGAAAAGGTAACGTTGGAGCTGAACTGCGAATGGTGAGAGGCCAGCTGTGTGGAGAGTCAGGCAGAGCAGGAGTCCCAGGCGGGAGGACGGCAGATGACGGAAGTCAGCAAGGTGCGGGAAGGAGGAGAGCCCCATGTCCTGTGTGGGCTGAGCGGAGGCTACAATCCCGTGTACCGTATTTCACCATGTGTAATGTGCGTGTTTTTGCCCAAATTTTGGGGAGAAGAAATAAGGACACGGATTATACATGGATAGTGCTAATTTCACATCTACATAAATGTTTTTTAATTCTTTTATTTATGGTTATGCGTTAAAAGTTTAACTCATCAAGTAATGATGTCCGTATTCAAAATAATAACCTGGAATATAATCATTGGTTTTATTTCAATAAATAAATAAATGAATAATAACCTAGAATATAATCATTGGTTTTATTTCAATGAATGAATGAATGAATGAATGAATGAATAATTGAATTAAATTAAAGCGCAGTAATTTTTTTCCCCTGAAAGTTTGGGTCAGAAACATGGGTGTGCATCACACACCAGAGCACGTTGTACGTGGCACAATGCGGTATTAACCTGGGGTGAAGTGACGGGCCCAGCCGAAGGAGACGGTGTCATGGAGAGCCGTGGGAGTTAAGTATGAATCAGTAGGATGAAGCCAGAGCAGCTCAGGGCCCCAGGGGCTAAGGGCCCTGCCCTCTTCTTCATGTGCCTCTTGAGGACACACTCACAGGTGGTCTAGACGTCATCTGTTCATTCTGAGGCTCCTGGAGGCACCACAATTGTTCCGTTCACTCTGTCCAGGTGCAGATCGGATCAGAACAGGGTCTGCAGGGCAGGGGCAAAGGGTGGCTGTTCTCTCCCTGACTTGCCAAAGGGTTTGTTCCTGGTGTCAGAAGGAACGGGTAATGCGAACAGCATGGAGTGTGGGAGACAGGGTGTCTGTGGTATGGCTCACAGCGAGGACCTGACTGTGGGGTCTGTCACAGCCGCTCAGCTGACCTGTCCATAAAGAGGGGGCGGTAACATCACCTCTTGCACCTCACAAAACTGTCGTGTTATCAGACATGCTGCTCCCGTAAAGCGGAGGGTTAAGTAGATGGAAATTTTATTGTCAGTGATGACACTGCAGGAACAGCGTTGCTAGCTGGGCAGTCTTTGCATGAAGGTAACATGCAGTAAGTCCTCCCTGAATGTTGTCAATAGTTTCTGTCATTTGAGGTAAAACGATGTGTAATGAAATCAATTTTTCCACAGGTAACTCATTATAAACAAGAGTTAAGTTCCTACGGCACCTCATTAACATTATAATGAAATGGTGTTATCTGAGGACCTGCTGTATTCGGGTAAAGATAGCATATTTCTGCTAAACTCCTCAGAAATCAAGCTGTGTATCAGATTCCATTTCTGTGCACGCCAGCACATGGTTTTCTTCTTTCGGGTGGGGAAAAGGAAATTAAGTTCATCAGGAGACATAGTCTAACTCCTCATTATGGTGACTGACAAATAACCAAAAGACGTGTTTCTTTTAAACCAGGCCTCTGTATTTATAACCACACGGAGGCAGGGTCTCGCATGTCTTTTACATAATCCTTTCTAAATTTTCATCTTGGCTCAGCTGTTAGTTCCCTCATGGGTTTTACTTCAGGCTTACTTGTGTTAAATGGAGATATTTGCCTATAGAATCATCATATGCTTAAGACGGAATTATGCATATTCTAAATGATCACTTTTATCATAATGTACAGTTCCACCACTTTTTATGACTTTGTTACATGCTTTGTAAGGTATAAAGTCACTACAGAAATTGTTTTAAGTTTACTTTAAAGGACAGTTACTCACATCCTTCAAATGACCTGTCAAGAGAGGCAGATTTACCTCAAAATAGTTAAAATAATGTCATAGACTCTAAGCTCAATGCATTCTTAAAGAAGCGGAGATTCCCCAAGATCTTCCAAAACCTGTTATCTGTTATTTTAGACAAAATTCTACCAAAATTAGTTAAGGTCTTTGTTCTGCTCATAGCAAAGTTGAAGGACCAAGTACTAGAAGGAGATGGAGAGTGAAGAAGGTAGAGGAGGGTGGGAGGAAGCCTGTGACATGAGGGTGCAACAACACCTGAGTCCGTGCGTCACGGTGCTGGGGCTCACTGACCTTGGGGAGCCAACCCTGCATGCCCAGCTCCTCAGAGAGTGCTCAGCACTCTGCTACACACTGTGCAAAACTCTAATCCTGAGTCATCAAAAAAAGTTCCTGTTTGAGGAGTGGGATTGACACACCCTTTCCAGATTAGCATTCGCAAACTACTTTGAAATGTTGTAATTTATGTAGTCATTAAAACCTCCTTTGCCTGGAGGCTTGTCTGGCTGACCCTGTCTACCCTTGGGATGTTAGGTAAGTGAGGCATTGCAATCCTGAGTCTTAGGCTGCAAGCTGCCTGTGTAAGGAACTAGAATTATCTGGGCTTCTCATATTCCCCACTTTGTAATTCTTTCTCAGAAGGTTGTGTGTGTTCTTCTACACTGACAGCATTTATAGCGCTTGGAAAAGCTTCTCGCTCCTTATTGATCGCCATGAGTTTTATAGGTCTCACTCTAAACCATATTTAAAGTTAACACGTGCTAACCAACCAATTTTCTTTTTAACTTTTCAGCATGTCAGGGAGGTAGCATAACATTTTCATTCTTGATTTCTCATACAAACTGACATAATTCCTGTTTAAATATCTGACTACAGTAGCCTAAGGCAGTATGAAACATTTAATTCTTCAGAAAGCAATACAATTTGAATTATTGTGAAACAATGTACAGCCAGGAACAGGAAAGAAAGGAAAATAAATGATCATTGAGATGCCTTTGTGGCTACCATCCGTTACTAGCCTGTAACTGACTGAGCCTTTTGATGTCCCCGGGTAATTTTTTTTCCCTTTTGGAAATTTATCGTTGGCCCCACCGCACTTGGTGCCTAACAGATTACTTGAGACTTTTATTTGTGGTATCTGTATTTTGTTGTTGACGTTAATGAGCTTACAGCACAATATCACCAGAGAAATAGTGTTGCTACTTGGAATGTTAATGAATTGCTTGCCTGGCCAATTGCCATTTGTTCCAGTGTGCGAATGTGGGGTGGGTGTGTGTGTGTGTGTGTGTGTGTGTGTGTGTGTGTGAGAAGGAGAACCGAGTAGCAGGGGTGGGATTGCATTTTTTTTCCTCCTCACAGCCAGTGACGTGCGCTGTGCCTGGAACAATCAGACTGGCTGCAAACAGGGTAGTTGAAGATGCTGGGGGAGGCAGCCTGGTGTTCGCTAAGCTAACGCGGATCACAGCGCTCCGAGCTGCTCAGGCAGAACCGGCAGAGCTCCTCCAGCATTAGAGCTTTGCAGCGTTTGGAAAGTGCCTTTTTATTTCTCCACACCCCTTCCCCAGTCAACCTTCGAAATGATTGGCGTGAATAGTGTTCAGAGTGCCAGCAAGGTGCGGGTGAGGACCTCAGGTTCCGTGAAGTACTCCCGGGAGGATTCTATCCGGCGGCAGTCCCACCGGTCAAAGTCTATGAAAATTTCCAACTCCTCAGAGTTTTCTGCTAAGGAGACCAAGGTAAAGAAATACTATGTTAAACCATCTTGAAAATTGTATGTTAGGATAACAAAATCCGATAGAGTCTTTGGCAATGTCTAATGTTCAATGACAGACTGAGAAGTAAGGTGTATAAAATGGCTCTAAGAGAAGCAGGTGAGATTAGGTGAGAGGGATGCTGTCTGAACTCCAGATAAAAAGGTTGCTGTGGCCTGGGTCAGTTTCGTAAAGAGCCAGTTTGTGGAAGAGAAGGGTGAAGCAATGCTCAGAATGAGATGATTGTGGGAAAGTGGTGGTTGCCACATTGATCTCGCTTTCAGTCTCAGAAGGGTTGCCTTGACAGATGATTTGTCAGTGCAGTGTATTTTTAGAACGGGAATACAGAGACATCATCTGTGATTTTATCGTTCAGTTAGTTCCTCTTGCTTTCTTTCCTGCTCTCCTCCCAATATGTGGAGCTGATACACAGTAGTAACCTGGTCCTATTTTACTACATTCTTGTCTTGTTTAGAGCCCTCAAACTCAAGTATATGCAATTGGGAAGAATTTCTTCTTTCATGTTCCTTACATGTATATATGTGTTGCCATTATTGTCTTTTGGAGACTGTCTGTAGGATAATATCATCTCTGTCATATGAAATGTGAAGGGAGTGATTACGTAGTGAAATGGGCATTTACTACATGCAACATATTCTTGAGATGCTTCCCACCACCATCTGTGTGAGCAGGGTACTCAGAAACACTCCCACTCCACAGGTTTAAAAATGGAATAATAGAATCATAGGATCACAGAACTCTGTGGCTGGGGATGTAGATGATTATGATGGAGATTCAGAGGTTTGATAATGCACAAAAAAAGCTTCAGGAGGTGGATCTCAGTGTCATTTCAGTCTTTTCGTGGGTTATATATCCAGATCCACTGAAAGTGACTTTAGGCTTTTAACCCTCCCAGTCCCCTTCTGTGACATTTACATTATTAAAAGACTTTGCTAATAATAGGCTCCCCTCAAAACATGGCGGGGGTGGGGGAGAAGGGGGCAAAATACCTCGGTGTGACTTGAAGAAACATGTTGGCTTCGTGCCCACCCCCTTAGATTATGACACAGTGGGATCTAACCCCATCAATCATGAGCACATTTTCTAGCTGGAATCCCTTCAGCTGCAGCTCCGTCCTCCTTGGTATTTTTTTAAAGCTGTACCTTCGGGGGAAAACGTGTCCTCACAGTTCTGTGAATGTGACCTGCCTGGGGATGTACCGGTTTCTCCTGAAACTGTGATGAGACCTCCTGTGGTGTGACGGCTGTCGTCTCCTGCGGAGGCGGGACCTGGGCGGCTCAGTACATCGTTAAATAACCAAGTGCAGGGAGGCAGTGATTCCCAACACGTCTCTAAAATGGGCTTCTATGAAGAGTGCTAAGAAGCATTTAGGTTTTGTTGTAGTCTGGATGATACCCACAGTATGCAGTCAGAGGCTTTGGGGAATTGACAGACCATTCTCAACTGTCACCAATCACTACAATAATTGAAGCTTGTAATATCAGTTTATTCACCCAGAATTATGGTGGTTTGTATGCTTTAATGTTGGAATCTAGAGTAAATGCAAAATGAAGACTCCCTAGTATCTACTCTGTTACACGAACAGGTTCTCTTTTCTGATGTGTGTTTGTGCAAGAGAAAGCCAAGCCTCCGGGGGCATATTGCAAATGCTGTAAGGTGCCAGTGGTGTAACAGACCTCTGGTAAAACTGGAGCTAATAAGTTATCACACGGTACTTTGGAGATTATAGTCAATTTTTTAAATTATATATTTCAGGCATAAGTGGTCTCTAAGTTCTGGAATGTAGATTAAAGAATGTATATCAAAGTTCCCAATATCTCACAAGAGATATTTTTATAGGATTATGTTGTCTTTTAAAGTTGAACACCAGAAGTAGCTAATAGAAAATCATTAGATTATGCTATTATTATTAATTTTTTGGACATTTACAGGAGATCACATAAATTGAACTTAATCTTTCTCTAGCCATTTTTGTTCCCTAAATGAAGTAGACTGAATAACACAGAGGCTTGTACCCTGAATGTAATGAACTGAACTATATTGTAGTGGTGCATAAATACGTATCAAAACATCTTCCTATCCACAGTGTACAAGTTATATCCCAGAGATTAATAAGTGGCATTCTCATTCACCTTCCTTAGATCTAGTAGTACTTTTTCAGCATTTAAAACCAATTTATGGTGTTTCTTCTTGTTAATCATGCAAATAACACTTTTTGGTTATCAGATGTCTAATTTAATGATTAGAAGAAATTACCCCTCACTTCCCTCCCCAAAGAAAAGGAAAGGTACCCTTAACTGGCAGTATGCTCCTGGGCTTTAATTTTGTCTCTTTCGAACTCTGGCTTTTTCTAGAATGGGTATAATGATTGCTGACCATCATCAGAGATTTGGAGTTAGAACATGTTTTGTAGTCCTTGAAAGCTTTCATTTTTCTGCATTTCTAACTTCTATTTTATGTTCATTAAAAACTAATGATTTGTTTAAAGATTGATTCATTGTAGTCCTCACTTTTTATCTGGTTTATTCCTTCTTGTTGTTGTTGTTCTTCATTTGAAGCAAGTGTTAAAGGACTTCTGAAAGGATTGATACTCTTGTCTTTGATTTTAGCAAAAATATCTTAAAAGCTTTCCTTGTTCCCATTTTAAATTCAGAAAATTGAATTTTCTAATCCTTTGTGGTTCATATTGAATAGTATTAAACTACTGAAACACAGCCTATAGGTTATTTTCTTTCCAACTCAATCCTTTGTGTGGCCTTTTCTTTTTTTCTTTAAGGTATTTAAAATTGTACTCTTCAGACCTCCGGAGAGTGTGGCTTTGTTCTTTTCTAGATAACATTGTTTACATCAAATTCTGAAGCAGATAAAATGGGTAGGACAGAAACATCAAGATGTTTTAGAAGAATATTTATGCATTTTGTGGAGAACGCATTATTAAAACATCTCAATTAAGGGCCTGAGATTCAATAAGTTAAGGGCCTGACATTCAATAAGTTATTTATCAGTTAAGGGCCTGAAATAGGAAGAGGTACCAGTGAGGCTCCTGACCATGAGGGGGCAGTGCAGACTTTCCTGCTGTGGGCCAGCTGGTGGCTCTTCCTTCAATGGAAGTAATATTTTGAGATCAATTTCTTAAAATGTGAATACTCTGGAATTTGGAGTGTGTGGTACAAGATGATGTTAAGCCTCAGGTCTGCCAGACATTTTCACACTTCTCCTCTGGATCTAGGTAAACCTCAAATATAAATTATTTTGGTGTGGCTTAATTTTAAACTCAACTAAGTCCACTACAGGTTTAAGACATAAATCTGTAAAAGTTCACATTGATAATATCCCTTTTTCCTTTCCTGTCTCTTGCCAAACTACAGTATACATTATGGAATGGGGAAATCTCAGCTCAATGCTTTTGTTTCCTTACGTTGTGATTGAACATAATATGGAGGCATTTTTTTAGGAACATAATGAGACTAGAGATTACACCAAGAATTTTCTAATTATCATTTGGACCCAAATGAACTATTTAAAGCTATTATTCAAAGAAATCAATTTCTCCAACAGTGAAGTTTCAGAGTGACCCCGGCTGCTCCTTTGGGTGGTGCTAGATGAAAACATGGGCTTTTTGCTCCCTGTGCCTGGTGCCGTGTCCCGGTGGTCTGGCCTGGGTTTTGCTCACTCACTGGCAGTGGGCATCTAGGTGGGTCACTTCTCTCTGAAAGTCATCCGTAAAATGCAGGGGTTGACAAAATCTTTGTTCTGAGCAATGTTAATTTTAGAAATCTTGTGGAGGTTGGCGGGGGTATTTCTTCTGTGGGAGGAACCTGAAGACTGAGCTAGATTCAAGAAAGGTGACTGTCATAAGTATTTTGAACAAACCTCTTCCTGTCCTCAAAAATGTTACCCATAAGTATGGTAAAGGAAAATGGGAGTGCCTAATTCGTGGTTCTGCCAAACATGTTGCAAGTAGTATTGAAAGGTACCTCCAACTCCATTCTCCTCCATCCTGAGTAGGCTTTGCTTATTATTTCTCTAGCATTGTTAGGTAAATATTAATCATTTCTCCACCAGTGAATCAAATCTATACATGAAGGAATCTTGAAGAAATTACAATACCCTCTTACAACCTGAAGTTTTCCAAGAGATTTGCAGATTGTTGCCATTTCCTTACTAGATCCCTTTTATTCTTAGACTAAGTCTGGAGGCTGGAAAGGAGATTTCTGGTTGAATGGGTCATTTATATCTACCTATTCAAAGTGTCTGTTTCATATAATATAGGAAAAATCCTTAGCCATAATGTGAAAATTTTCCTACAGATGTCTTTTTACATATTTTTATTCTTAAATTGAAGTAGAACATCTGTTAACCTCATAAATTCACCCATTAGCTGGATCCTTTGAGAAGGGCAGTAGATTAAAACTGTTGGGATCAAAATATCAGGAACTTGTCTCTGTACTAGTTATAACCCTGGCACATGAGAGAAGCAGAGAGAAGGAGGTGTCGCACAAAATAAATCTGGTAATACAAAGATGATAACAATTTTATCTCCAGAACTCTATTTTGCTTTTATTGATTCTACTATCTTTCCACTTGAGTTTTTGTGTTCCAAAAAGTTGTTGACTAGAAAAAACAGGATCAACTAGATATTCCATCACCAAAAGGAGCATTTAGGAAAAAGGAAGGATCGCAGTCTGGTGCATGCATGATGGAGGAGGAAGTTAAGGGGAGGGGCACAACCATGGAGCTCTGGTGGGAGCAGAGATCTTCCTGTAGTGTTCTCACCATGCCTTGGAGTGCAAGATCTCCTCCTATGAGCCCTAACTCCTCCCAGAGACCCTATCATTATGTCCAGAGTAAAATCTCTGCCATATTTTATCACAGTTATGCATTTCCCTCAGGTGTGATTCTGCCAGATTAACATACTTTCATTTAATATAAGAGCTATATCTTTAGCCCAAGGAGGTCTTAAGAGACCTGGCCCCATCTGGAAGGTAGCTCTAGAGATAGAGCTATAGATAGGTAGTTACTATTTACCCATTTTCACTTGATTAAAGTGCTGGTGATGGTGTGCTTGGTTTGAGCATCTCTAAGATGACTCCCAAGATCAGTCCATCATGCATTTTTGCTCTGCTATGCTCATGCCTGTCTACATGAACACATTCAAGCAGATGTTTCTGAGCTTCCACACAGCATTTGAATATTGCAAAGAAAATGCTGGTCCACACCATCATTCCTGGAAAGCTAGTATAATACCCTTGTCAGAATTAAGGAAAGGAAAGAAGAAAAATCTGTGATGGGCAAGGGAGGAAAAAGTAGTACAATTTTTTTCTTGCTGCAGACCCTGGGGGTTAGTTAGCATCATGACAACCTGAGGTTAACCATCAGGAACTCTTGAGCGTTGGTGTGGAATAGGCATGGCGACCAGATGTCTTACATTTTCCAGGATGAAGCTTTTCCTTAATTGCAATCTGCTTTAGATCATGTCTGCTTGCCTGGTTTAGAATTTCAGGCATTGCTTGTTTAGGGACTAATAGGAAATCTTTGGAGAATTTTTTTTTTTACTTACTCATCCCTAGTGAGGCAGAAATGAATAGGTGGATAAGGTGGCTCCTCAGTATTTATCATGGGAGTTAGTCTTCTAGCTTTGGTTTTAATTATTATTTTTGACCATCATCTTATTCTTATGTAGGTTACTTTTCATTACATTTTTAAAATCTAGTCTACCACATTTGATGGTGCAAACGTATTGTTTGTATTCACAGATCATCTGGTTTGAGCGGAACGTGTTTTTCTAGGTAGATTACTTAGAATGCTTCATGTCCAAATTTTTAAGCAAGTACAGGCTGAGGCCTTGTCTTCATAGCCTGACTCGTCTTATGACATGAGGCTGGCTGTAGTCTGCAGTTAAACCTTAGCATGTGAGGCAGTACCCAGGGCAGCTAGAGGCATCAGTGTACTTACTATCAGCAGATTCAAATCTGAGGAGCCAGGTTTTTCTATGATTCCACTACAGGCGCACCTCATTTTATTGCACTTCACTTTATTGTGCTTCATAGATGTTGAGTTTTTAGAAATTGAAGGTAAGACCCACCACCAGCAAAAAAAATTACGACTTGCTTTCATGTGGTGGTCTGGAACCGCACCTACAGTATCTCAGAGGTATGCCTGTAAATCACATGAGTTTATAAATCCACCCCAGACATAATCATCCCCTTCCTGCACCAACGTACAATTTGGTAGGGTCGGCTTTACGTCTGCAACTGAGAAGCCCTCGGGGGTATGCCAGGAGTTATAGCAAACATTAGGGCCTTCTCTAGCCCCTGGAGCCCCAGCAAGGCATGATGGGGTCGGGGGGTTAATTTCTATCCAGCTTTTTATTAGAGTTCTCTTCTAATCCAGCATAAGTAAACTGGCAGGGTTGGGGTGTGGTTAACTAACTAGACCTTATAGGCGGAAAGATACAGAAAATTGCTTGGAGAGAAAAAAAGCTTTTTTTCTGTCAATTAAAGGGATAATAAAGTACCAGCAGTGTGCTGGTTTATGACAGTTCTCTTTCTCAAAAACACTTTTTTAAAAAAAACAGGTGAGATAGAAAGGCTCTCCAGAACACGTCTGTTAGATTGGGCAGTGGTTTTAGGGGATTCTTGTATGCCTCATCAACCCTCTGCTATGATCTCTGAGACCATGATTAAGTGATACTTATATGCTGCCAAGGCATAACCCTCAAAGGTTAAGGTAACAGTACACGTTTATCTCTATGCCTACGAAAACACACTCAGACAACAGTAGAACTCATAGATATTGAAGAACACAGAGAACAAGAAAGGATGCCCTCAAGATGTCTAAAAAATTTGAAAGATGGAAAGCACATCGATTTGTTAGCTATTTCAGCACCCCAGAGAAAGCTGAAACCCAAGTGTCTGCAGACCTCAAAGCCAAGGAAAGAAGTGGCTGGTTTTCCCCCACAGAGCCCAAGAAAGGCCTAGGAACTGGAGGCACCAGCTGCCTCTGAGGGCAGTGGGTCAAAACAGGAAGATCCCTTTAACACTTCTAAAATCAGTAACTGGACCCTCTTCATGGCCTCTCCTACTTTGTACATCCAAGAGACCATATTCCCCATGTCTTATGTAACTCCTCTCTGGAGAGATCGCCCCAGAAACTTTTGGTTTAGCAAATCAGGTTCAGTCCAGGCCCTCGTGAGATTCCCACATTGAAAATAGCAGGACTGAGTGAAACATACATGCATTTCACAATAGGCAGCCTCTTCCATCTGCCCTTACCCAGGTACCTTTCCTCAGCTGCTTGGAGAAACCATGATATGCAAAAACAGGAAATGGAATAGTCAGAGGCAGAGGGAATCCCCAGGACAATGGTGAAGGGAAGCCCCAGGACAGCAGCTCTGCAGGAGGTAGTGGGAGAACAGAGGGTTCCAAGTACGCTTCCAACAATGTCACTGAAAGAACAAGAGATGTGCTGGACCACGTGGAGAGATTTCCAGTTTTGATGGACAGTGTGAAGATGAATCAGAGATAGATGCTTAGAAAACAAAGTAAACAACAGCAGAATGAGGTGATGGTCAACCCCAGGGAAAACAAAAAGTTTATAAAAAGCAAATGTATCAGAATGTGCACACAGCTCAGGATCCGTTTCTACCTACAGAGTCATTGTAACATAGGCACTTAAAAATGATGTACCTCCAAATCGTGATTGCGATATAATTTTAGTGGAAGGATTGGGGGTGGAGGAGAGGAAAGAGATGGGAAGAGTGAGCAGGGTGTGTGTGTGTGTGCATGTGTGTACACACAAGTATGTTAAGAGAACTGACTGCTATTTTTCCAGAGTTTCACATTGAAAGTCAATAGTTCATACTGAAATAGAAAAACTCAAAGGGAGTTGAAAGAGGTTATCTCTGGGCAGCAAAAATCAGAGGTAAATCAAGAGACTGTCATGTTAATTATATGCCTTTTAGTAATTTTTATTATAAAATGATATGTATGTGTTGCATTGATAAAAATAAAAAATGAATAGCAAGGAAAATAGCATATGTAGGTACATATGAAACTGGAATGACTAGACTGGTTTGTGCATCTTAAGTTTGTTTAGCAAATACCAAAGAACAGAAGACGTCTATTAAAAAGTTACATCTTTTCTAAAACAGTCTTCTAGCAGTTATAGAACTAGACTGTGTTCAGCTGCTGCTGATTGCTGTCAAAGCTTCCAGGCTGTAGTGAAGACGTTAGGGTCCAGCCGGCCCTTTCATGGGAAACATTCCTTTATTTTGAGATTGTGTTTTTATTACTTATTTTTATGGAATGATGGTGGTAGTCGATAGTATTTGTTTTGTTTTGTTTAAATTTATTTCTTCACTTGGCAAAATGAAAAGCTGACAATTCTGTGTAGGTTCCTAAAACCTCTTTTGAAAATTTTCCATTTTATGAACTTCAAAAGCCTGGTGGCCACTGGATTAGATTATTTAATTTGGCTGTATTGATTGCTTTAGATGAAATCTGTTCTCGTTTGGTTTGTCTTCATTGCTTTGTCTAATGCTTGGAAAGGACTGAGAACAAATGCCGCATCTGGTGATCTCTCTAAATGTCAAAGTCCCCCAGGGATCAGTTTCTACAAGCCATTTATAAAAAGAACACTGCATGTTGCCCAGCAAACAATTTTTACCAGAGTACATTAACTTTATCATCATGTCTCCATAATCATTAAATATAATTGATCATTTTTCTTTGGTATTTAAAAAATACTGCACATAATTTACAAGGTCATTTTTAATTTGTTTTCCTTATGTTGTAAAATTATGAAGCATCCTTTGTTATGGTGTCATACCAGTCATATCCCAACAAGTACAGTTTACCAGCAAGAGGGACTAATGGATTATGGCAAGTACAATGCAAAATCTTCTTTGAAAATATTGGTTATTATTATATCTTTCAGAAGAATGGCTCAGCTATCCAAATCCAAACAGGTTTTGATCAGTAAATTACAGTTCCAGAGGCTTAGGGTGTAAGAATTAAAAGCAAAATCGGGAGGTGATTATGAAGGCAATGAATTTGAAAATCACCATGCTCGCACAGGTCAGAGAATAGTTACATATGCTGAACACTACTTTGGATGTTCATCTTAATGCATATGGAAAAAGATGGTGATTCACTAAGACCTAATCACATTAACTTCGTCCAAGCTCTCAGACTTGAAGGATTGCTGCATTAAATCACACCTGTATCATGTTGGACACCAGTTTTTAATGCCCGCGTTGGTTTGAAGGAGAGGATCCTTTTATGATGAATGTTGCAATCCTTCCATCTGTATTGCACTGAAAATACCTCTTTACCTGGGATGCATATCCCCTTCCCAGGAGGGTTTTGTCATTGTCATAGCCAGTCCACTTTGGGAAGGACAAGGGAGAAAGTGTAGTGTGGTGAATGAATGCGTGGGCTCTGGAGTTGTATAGCCCTGTGTCTGAGGTGCAGGGCTGCCTCTGACAGCCCTATCAGCGGGCTAGGGTTCTGCCAGAATTAGCAAATAAAAATATAGAGCATCCAGTTAAATAATAAATGCTGTTTAGTACAAATATGTCTCTCGTAAAGTGTGGGGCATACTTATGCTTTAAAGAAAAGTTTCTCATGGTTTACCTGAGGTTCACATTTGTGTACCAAGAAAAAAACAGCTGGTCGGCAAAGCAAAAAAAGCATGTATTCAGGGTCTTGAGTGGTAATTTGGGAACATAGATTCTGACAGCAACCAGAAAAGTATCCCCTCTAGGGATTAGGTGCAGGGACTTTTCAAAGAAAAAGGGAAAAAAGAACATTTGGGTTATATTGGTTGTTTACTGAGAATTGTGATTGGAGGGAAATTTATCTTCTCCAAGCCATTGGTTACTCATGAACATCTTGTTCCATTACCGTGAAAGAAACATTTTTCTTTAGTCTGGTCCTTGAAAAGCACAGTCCTTGAAAAGTTCTTTCTGACAAGTACCTTCTTTTGGCAAGTAAGCAAGGTCAGTGCAATTTGTCCGACAAGATGGAGTTGCTGTGGTCGTCGATCCTTACACGTGGAGCTGGGCGTCCTGCATTTGATCCAGCCATCTGCAACCTGCAGCAGGTCACAGTCTGCCTGATCCCCAGCTTTGACAGCAATGGAGAACATCATCCTTCACAGGTTGTAGAAGGTTAAAATTTAAAAGGCATGTACATACTCAGCCCAGAGTCCAGCGTGTAGTATGTAGTAGCACTCAATAAATGTCCACTGTATGGAGGCTGGCCCGTCCCCACTGTCAGACACCCAGCCTGGCCTCTTCTGAAATAGACAGGACTCAAGCTATTAAAAAAAAAAAAAAAAAACAGAGTTAGATGTCCAGGTTGGAGTTTTGTGCCAAATTCTGAGATCCTTGAGAGAATACTATGCTGATTGAAGCATATAGAGTATACTTGGTATAGTATATATACAGGGACAGTATACTCCTATCCTTCTAAATTGTGGGGAGGAAGAATTATATAGCAGAGGCTAGCTTGTGTGCCCAAGAAGTGAAAGTTTTTTTTAAGGAAAATAAAAAGTCAAGGAAAAAAATTTAAAAGCTGTGCAATCAAACTACCCTGTGATTCCTTTTTGAGATTTGCCACTTAATAACATTTAACCTCTCTGCACCCCATCTTCTGCATCTCTAAAATAGGGATGATACGCGTGGGTTGTGTGAAGAGTGAATGGTGTGGTGCATGTACAACCCTAGGAATAGGGCCTGGCATGTGTTAACTACTCAGTAAAAGTTAGTTGTGGACCTGCTTTGTCCATGATGCCAAACTGCCAGTTTGATTCAAAATAAGTGATTCTCCCCACACCTGGCATATGTCTGGCACGAGGTATTGATTGGCTAAGGGGTGTCGAATGGATAGATCTGAATGTTTAAATTCAAGGGTTTTGTAAAGTCTAAGGAAAGGAGTAGAGTGCATATAACAACAGTAGTACCTTTTATTTATATTTGTTTTATGGAGTAGAAAAGTTTTCATATTGATGCTTTCATTCATCTTCATGATTCTGTGAGGCAGGTGTTGTGATCCTGTCTTTACAAGGGAAGAATCACAGGTTAGTGTTAGTGACCTAATATCACACAGCTGATGAAAGAGGCGGGTTTGATACAAGTCTGTTGATTTCCAGTCCATTGGTTTTTTTCCTACATTTGCCGCCTGTCGTTATAATTGTGGTATTAGGGTCACTGTCACTGAGGTTCTCATCTTCTCGACCAGCGCGTTTTTAAAACATGTGGTCAAGGTAATTTGTCAGACATTGTGGGAAATGAAGCAGACGACTTCATGACATGTGCAAGGAATTAAAAATCTAGTATCACCTAGATTGGTAGTTGGAAAAGTAATATGTGCATGGTGCGGTAAAAACTCAAATAGTACAGAGAAGATTCTACATTGAAAATTCTCTTTCCCACTTCATTCTCCCAGTTGCCCCATCCAAGGGCAGTTGCGGTCAGTGGGTCCCTTCAGAACTGTCTAAGTAAATGCGCACACATATGGGTACATGCCAAACACGCTGTTTTGCACCTTACTTTTTCTTTTAACAATATATTCTAATACATCTACCTCATCTTTAGCTTAAGTGACTTTAAATACTAATAGATAGCAATGTATCTGGTGCTACTGTTGAGACTCTCTTACCCAATTTTTAATTTGTGCTTGAGGTTTGTGAAAATGGGCCACCCTTCTTCCATAATTTAGGAGATAGCCTAATATACCCCAGATCATCCGCTGCCATCACCCCAGTCCAGGTCACCTGATCTCCACCCAGATACCCCCAGTCTTGCTGTTGCTTCCCTTGCTATCTCCCAGCCCGTGCTTCACACAGAAGCCAGGGAGACCTTCAGGAACATCATTGAGGTCACTCTCCTGCTTAGAATCCTGCAGTGGTTGCCCAACACACACAGAATAAACCCTTGGTTTCTGGTCAGAAAAGCCCTACCTGACCTGCTTACCTTTTTGCCTTTATGACACCACACCCCAGGCGCACTACACTTTAGCCACACTAGCCGAGTTCTGTTTCTCAGATGCCCCAAACTCAGGCTAAGGGGCTACTCACTGCTGTTTTGCTTTATCATCACATGGCTACACCTTGTCACTCGTCCCAAAATTTCCTTGTAGTGAGACTTTCTTGACTATCCAGTCTAAAGCTACTCTTTTGAGTTAGCTTATTTTAATGACCTTAAAACAATTATCTGGTGGCCTACCAGAAAATGGCAGATAAAGAAGTTTATCTGATTGTTTTCTCATTCCTTTATTGTCTGTTTCTACCTCTACTAAATCTAAGTATGTGTTGTTCATCATGGGCCTTTCAGAGCCTATACCCTCTACCAGTAGCTGACAACCTGACAATTGATAGTACAAATGCAGTAAATGTTTGTTGACCGAATAGACAAACGCATGAGTAAGTAGTTTTAAGAGATTTATTTATACTGTTACTGTTATATTACAACTGTTAAACTATTCTTGTTACAAACATGAATTATAGTCTTGTACTAGCTATAAAAATATACTATTCTATATAAATATTTATAGTATACATACTATATTATTATAGAAAATGCACTTTTATTATTGTCTAGCAGTTACAAAAAATACCGTCCTTTCACATGTCAGCACGTGTTATGAGAAAATATCTGTTGTGGTTGTTGTACATTAGACTAATACAATAAATATGAATTCAGCAAGGTACCTCATGTAGGTACAGACAGATTATAAAGATTCAGTGATGTGTCAAAGGGGAATTGGAACTACTGGCTGTTGATTCATGTGCACTGTGATCATATGTTTTGTTAGCTATGAGCTTAGGATCAAGCCTATCTTTCCATCTAAAAACATTTTTAAATAGATTAAATAACAAGTCCTGAACTGATAGAAAGTTAAAGACTAAGCAATTAAAGAATATGGATAGCATTGTTTGTCTTTTTATGGTAACATTAGTATGTTTTCTTTTTTATTATATTTTTTCATGACCATTTAATCTCCTTATACCCCACCCCTGCCTAGCAATCACACCACTGTTGTCCATGTCCATGAGTCCCTTTTCCTTTTCACTCCATCTCTCTCCTCTCTTCCCTCCCCGTCCCCTTAGCTGTCATCTACAGTCAATATTCGACAGAGGAAGCAAGCACATACAATGGGCTAAAGATAATTTATTCAATAATGTTGAGAAAATTGGACAGATATGTGCAAAAAAATAAAACTAGACCATCTTCTTATACCACACACAAGAATAAACTCAAAATGAATTAAACACTTAAATGTCAGACCCGAAACCCTAAAAATCCTAAAAGAAAACATAGGCAGCAAAATCTCAGGCATTGCTCATAGCAATATTTTATCAAATATACCTCCCCAGGAAAGGGAGACAAAAGAAAAAAATAAACAAGTGGGACTACATCAAACTAAAAAGTTTTTGCACAGCAAAGGAAAACATCAACAAAATAAAAAGACAACCCACAGAACGGGAGAACATATTCACCAATATATCTGATAAGGGGTTAATATCTAAAATTTATAAAGAACTTACAAAGCTCAACACCAAAAAACAACGCAATTAAAAATGGGCAAAGAACCTGAATAGACACTTCTCCAAAGAGACATACAGATGGCCTATAGACTTATAAAAAGATGCTCAACATCACTAATCATCAGAGAAATGCAAATTAAAACCACAATGAGATACCATCCCACACCTGTCAGAAAGGCTATGATCAATAAATCAACAACAAGTACTAGTGAGGGTGTGGAGAAAGGGGAATCCTTTTGCACTGTTGGTAGGAATGCAGACTGGTGCAGCTACTGTGGAAAGCAGTATAGAGAAATCTCAAAAATTAAAAGTGGATCTTCCTTTTGACCTTGTGATCTCACTTCTGGGAATATGTCCAAAGGAGCATTGTTTGTTTTTAACTTTATAAACTCTAATTTATAGTAAGTTTTATTGTCAACAAAGCATTTATCAAAATTGTAAAATTCATCACTGTATTTGTATTTATTTCTTTTTTTTCTTTTTTTTTTTATTGTTGTTCAGGTACAGTTGTCTCCATTTTCCCGCCACCACTTCCCCCCACCCCATGCACCCCTACCTCCCACCCTTGATCCTTCCCCCCTTTGCCTTTGTCCATGGGTCTTTTCTACAGATTCCTTGATGATCCTTTCCTTCCTTTCCTCTGTTATCCCCTTCCCCCATCCCTTCTGTTTACTGTCAATTTGTTCTTTATTTCAATGTCTCTGGTTATATTTTGCTTGCTTGTTTGTTTTGTTGATTAGGTTCCACTTATAGGTGAGATCGTATGGTACTTGCCTTTCGCCGCCTGGCTTACTTCACTTAGCATATGCTCTCCAGTTGCATCCATGCTGTCTCGAAGGTTAGGAGCTCCTTCTTTCTTTGTGCTGGTAGTATTCCATTGTGTAAATGTGTATTTGTATTAATTTAAAGCATATATGTAATATGGCAGTATCGGGTCATGAGTAGGGCAGTTAAAGCACTGCCAGGCTTTTAATCGACCTGTCTTCAGACCCCCAGGTTTGTTCCATGACCTTGGAAGGTTACTTAACCTTTATACGTATTAGTTATGCCATTTCTAAAGTGGAGATAATAATACTCTCCTACAGTTGCTGTGAGGAGAATTCAGTGAACTTAAGTGAAAGTAAATCTCTTAGCCCAGTGTCTCACACAGTGTGTGGACATCATTGAAATCTCATCTACTGAAACATCAAATATAAAGAAGTTTAAATCTCTAAATCATAAACCAAGAAGTCTTGCTATACCTATTTAGTGACTCTCAGAGTTTCAAAACTGGGGTCCGGTTGGACCACAGATGTGTTTTATTTGGTCCACAGAGGTTTTGGGTTTTGGTGCTACACTTGAAAATTTGTAGGCCTTGAATAGTTTGTACTTCTAGCTACGTCTGAAAAATAGTAAGAGCTTGCAATAATGATTCTGTATTTGCACCTGGTTGAAATCAGGCTACAGCTGAGTATTAGCTGCCCCTGTAGATGGAACCTTCTCAGACTCCCTGGGGTCTCCCTGGCTATCGTTACTTGTTTGTTACCCACCTAATTCTTTAGATATTTGAGTCTTTGTTTTTTGATATTGGACAAGCATTTGGACTTGATATTCAAGCCAAAAGCCAATTCATGATATACCTACAGTTTTTTTTAATTGAGGTATACTTGACATATCACATATTAGTTTTAGGTGTACAACATAGTGATTTGACATTTATATACATTAAGAAATGATCACCACAATAAGTCTAGTTATAAACCCATCATCTACATAGTTACAAAAAAGTTTTTTTCAAGTGATGAGGACTTTTAAGATCTACTTTCTTAACAGCTTTCAAGTATTCAGTACAGCACTGTTAACTGTAGTCACCATGTAGTGCATTATACCCCCAGGACCTATTTCTTTTATAACTGGAAGTTGTACCTTTTGACCCCCTCTACCCATTTCTCTTAACCTTCTCACAATCACCAATCTGTCCAATATGTACAAGCTTGGGGTTTTTGTTGTTGTTGTTGTTGTTGTTGTTGTTGTTTTTCTGTGGTTTGTTTTAAAGTTACATGTAAGTGAGAACATACATATTTGTCTTTCTCTGTCTGCTTTATTTAGCATAATGCTCTCCAGGTCTATCCATGTTATTGCAAATGGGAAAATTTCATTTGCTCGTGACTGAATAATATTCCTATGTGTGTGGATGTGTGTGTTTTCACATTATAAATAACACTTTCTTTATACACTCATCCATCAATGGACACTTAGGTTGTTTACATGTCTTGGCTATAGTAAATGATACTGCAATGAACATAACTAATTTTCAAGTTAGTGTTTTCATTTTCTTCATATAAATGCCCCAAAATGGAATTGTTGGATGACCATCTAGTAGTTCAATTTTAATTATCTTGAGGAACCTCCATACTGTTTTCTATAGTAGGGGTGCCAATTTACGCTCCCACCAACAGTGCTACAAGGATTCTCTTTTCACCAGCATTTGTTATCTCTGGTCCCATTGAGAATAGCCATTCTAACAGGTGTGAGGTGCTGTCTCCTGTTGGTTTTGATTTGCATTTTCCTGATCACTAGGGATGTCAGGCATCTTCATGTGCATATTGGCCACTTGGATATCTTTGGGAAAATATCAGTTCACATCCTCTTTAGAAAAATATCTCTTCAGTTCCTCTGCCCATTTTTAAATCAGATTGTTTGTATTTTTTCTACTGAATTATGTAACTTCTTTATTTATTTTAGATTATAACCCTGATCAGATATATGATCTATAAATATTTTCCCCCTTTGGTAATGATGAATCTGGTAAATTCATTTACCAGTGAAATTTACCAGATTCATCATTACCTCCTCCCCCTAAGAGAATCAGATCAATTTCTCTCTCCCCCTTCCCACCCTCTCTCCCTATCTTCCTTTTACATTCTTGTCCATATGCAATTTTAAAATGTTTCTTTGTTAATTTATATGAGTCATGCCTGAGATTTGAGGGCAGGCAGTGATCCTGCTAATCAGCAGCAATGGAAAAAATTAATGGGGGAAACAGGGAAAGGGAGTAGGGCCTGGGGAAAGAACTAGTTTGAGAGTTAGACCAGATGATTTCTGAGAGCCTTTTCCTATGGAATCATAAAATGTTAGATCTGGAAGGGGGCCTAAAAAGTTATTCTTATGTAATATTGCATATTTAGAAAATAAAGGCCAGGCAAATGAATTAATTTGTCTTAAGGAGGCCAATTAGTGACAGTCAGATGTCCATCCCTCTTGAAACCCTGAAATTGGGTCTCTTCTCTCTTCCATTTAATTTTTCTCTAAATGCACATAATACAGTGTCACATATTAGAGACTGTGTGTGAAAGGGCCTTGCACATTGTAAGTAGGAAGTAAAAGGTCAGACACTTCCGCTAGCTGACTAATTCTCCAGCAAGCGAAGCCACACATTTTGTTATCCTTACATAAGAGGCCCCTGAAAGCAGGGTGGACGCACCTGCACCTAGCATGATGCCACTCTAGCTTAGAGAATGTCCTCAAAAATTTTTATTATGAGAGGCACTATACCTGCTAATTACACCTCAGAGTTCCTTTCAATAAGGTGAGGGCTTTGTAATTAACTTTGTAGTGCCTGTTACAGGTTTGTGCTGGTGCCTCTACTCAGTGGAGTCAGGCACTTCACAGTTAGACGTTTCTGCCATTCCCGGCTGGGTCTGTACCTGCGGCACAACACAACGTTAAGTCAATTGTCCAGGACACCAGTTTTGACTCTGTTTACATCTAAAAAATAGATCTGACTATATGGGCGGGGGGACTCAAAATAAGTTACTTTATTATGAGCATGCTTCTGTCACCCTGAAGGAGAGCTAGAAAGTTGAATGTCTGTGAGGTTGCTTGTGAATATATCGATATGTGATATACCTCTTTGAACATGGGTACCTGAAAACTGTCCAGTGGATGCAGGAACATAGGTGGTTTAAAGGGAGTCAGTTTCCAGAAGCTCATCTGTAGTGTATACTTCTCCCTACAATGGACCCACCTGTGAATACTCTTGTGGTCAAAACTCCAGACTGTTTTTCCTTTTTAACTGTTTGATCATTGTCTTCTGTCACTTAACAAAAAAAGTGACAGATAAATCTCACCCATAACCTTTTTTGATTATGAGCAGGATTAGAGGGGGCAAATGAAGAGTTAATTATAAATACTCTTTTATATTTGGTGTTTATATTTATATATGGTGTTAGAGAAGCCTTTGATGAGGGAGTAATGCAGTTTTTCAATATTATTTTAAGGAATATAGAACATGAAAGTTGAGGCCCATTGCTCTAAGATATTTTGAGTTTTTCTAGACAATTTGAAATTCATTTGGTTTTATCATTAATTTTTCATCAATATCATTTTCAAACACAGTCTTTCTCTAATAACACTTCCAGAGTGGCACATACTTAAAAGTCTGCTTGATCTGAATGTCTGCATGAAACAGCATCGCATTTGAAAAAGACAGCCAGGGTGCTAATGGTGTTATAATTTTTGCTGTGTAAAATTTCACTGTCAGTCAACGGTCACTGTGAGTCTCCACTGAGGGAAATTGGGGGCTACGTTATCCTCTGTGCTTTTCATAATAATTCAAGGAGCACAGAGGGAAAAAACAATTAGAGTTTAAAGATGATTGAACTAAAACGCATGAATTTCATAGACTGCAGGATGTGCTGAGAGAGAGACGCGTGGTCACACAATGCATGGTAATGGGGGAAATTGCAGAGAACCACGCGTGGGCTGTCAATGGCACTGCTAAGCCTTGAATAAAATTGCATTTTATCATCTTGAGAAGCAATTAAAAGCAAGGAACAAAGAGTTAAAAGTAAGTTTAGACCAAGATACCTTGATCTCTGTAATTTAAGCAATTTACTTGGCTTTCTCATTTGAATTTGAAGACTCATCCTGTCCTGTTTAGTCTCAGTTGTCTAGCTCCTGGTTAAGTGGCAGGAATTTCAGTTAGAGAAAAGATTGGTATACTTGTAAAACGGGAATTTTGAACCAAGGGTTTATATCACTGTTGTCTGTAGGCATTTGGAAATATTCAGATATAGGCTCCTCATCTGGGAATATGATTGAGTAGATCTGGGATGGAGCTCAATAATCAGTATTTTAAAAATTTCTTGGCTGATTCTGGTGTGTACCCCCATACCTTCAATTGAGACAACAATACTAAAAGACTACGTTTTACCTAAGGACTGACTCTGGAAATATTTCTGAAAATCAACTTGTGGATATGGTCATTCTTTATTCAGAAATCTGTCTTCCATTTAAATCCTGGTGTATTACTTTTCTCTGGCTGCTGTAACAAAATTACCACAAACTTGGTGTCTTAAAACAACAGAAATGTGTTCATTTACAATTGTGGAGGCCAAAAGTCTGAAACCAAGGTATCTAGGAGAGACTCTGCTTTGCCTCTTCTGAATTCTGGTGGTTGCCGAAATATCTTGGCTTGTGTCTAATCACTCTAATTTCTGTGTTCATCTTCACATTGCCTTCTGTCTTAAATTGCCCTCTGCCCTCCTTCTTATAGAGACACCACTTCAGCCCAGATACTCTTCCTGTCTCGAGATCATTAACTTCATCACACTTGCAAACTTCATGCTATATACAGAAACATTCATAGGTTCCCAGGCTTAAGAACCTGGCCATCTTTGGGAGATTTATTATTTAGCCTGTCACAGCTGGTTGTCATCTCACTGCACATAATTTATACAGGCTGCTGTGGCCCATTAAGGTTGACGTTAGTACATTTTCCACGTACCCCCCACTACCAATTCATGGCTCCAGGGAAGTGGCAGCCCTCCATGACAGTGTTCACTCACAATCCTTCTTCTCTTACAGCTAGTTCAGATGTCCCCACCCATAGCTAGAGATAAATTACTTTCCTGAGATGTAGATTCCACTTTCAGCCATTTATATGGCAAATACCTTTGGTCATAAGTGCGCTGAGAGTAAGGGTCCATGCAGCAAACCCATCATCCACACCAGCAAACGCATTTCAAGCCTGTGTCCTAGCAACAGTGGCTCTTGTTGAAAGCTCATCTTTTAAGAATAGACTATTACAGTGACCAGCACTATTTGAATCTACTCTAAAAGAGATACAAGGCTTGTTACCTTTTCATACAGGCCTTAAGCCATGTATTTACAATGCTATAAAGTTTGGTTTTAAGAGGAAACAATATAGTTAGCTGGAGTTAGTTAACTTCAGTTAGTTGATTTCTAGTAGAAATGTGATTACCAAATCAAGGTTTGTGAAAACCAGCTACAGGATCCTGAAAGAAGTTAACATATTGGGTTTCATTTTCCTCATCCACAAAAGGAAGAATTTGTTTCATGAACTTTAAAGCCCCCTTCAGCCCTGAAATTCTATTTTGTCTCTTGAGCAGGAATTAGAAAGTTTTAACACTTTGGCAAACATTGGTACTAAAAAGTTTGTTCTTGTGCCATTAGAAGGCAGGTACAAGATGGAACAAATGCTAGAAAAATTCTAACCGTTCTAGGATTCTTATTTGAGTGTTTATATTACCAGAAACTACCTTGTGCTTTATATGCCATGTTTCTATACTCAAATTAAATACTTTATATCGATGCCATTTACCAAGATTGAAAGGACACTTTCTCCACTAGGTCTTCATGTCGTAGTTCCTCTTCAGAGTTTGGGATGCTTTGGGAACACCCAAGTGCAGCAGGCACGTGGATCTGAAGTTCACAAGAGTTCACCTGGGCTGAAGATAAACCCATAAGTTCACTCCTATTTAAGAGATAAGATGAGAAAGACAGGAGTAATAAGAAGGATTTCCCAAAGGAGATGGGAGAAAATTCAGAAGGCTATGTTGTGTATCACGGAAAATAAGGAAGAAAATACTTGAAGTATTCTGAGTGCTGCTGAAAGGTGAAGAGATGCAGGAACACTGAAAAGTGGTCTTGAATTTAGCACTGAAAGAAGCTGATGAATTTATTGTAATCAGTTTTAGTAGAGGAGTAGGGCTGAAATCTAGATTGCCTGAATTGAAGAGAACAGATTAAGTGGAAATGAGAGTTGCAGAAACATGTCTCAGAAACTTGGTTTAGGGCTCCAAGATGGCTGCAGAGTATCTATAAGTTTCACCTATTTGCTCTCAGGCCCACACCAGACTTGCAGCTAAACCGCAGAGCAATCAGCTCAAAAATCCAGCTGAGTGTGAGTGAGAGCATGTATGAGTGAATGTGTACTCGGGCAAGTGTCTGGGCATATGTGAAAGTGTAGCCTAGGCTCTCCTGGTAGTGCAGAAGCAGCAGCAGCTGCTGCTGCTGCTACCTGTGCCCAGCCCAGCACCTCTGGCAGTGCAAATTTGGGGTGGGAGCCATTTTGAGGAATTTAAAATATCCTACCCAGGAAGAAGCCTGCAGAAAGTCTGCACCTGGATGCCCACACTTGTCTCAGTGCCCTCCACCCTGGACAGAGCCAAGCTCCCCACCAGGAACCAGGATCTGGAGACTACAGAACTTATGGGGTAGAGGGAGCTGTTGCCTCCCCACTCCAGGGAACCATAGGAACCATGGGAATTCTGAATGGGCAGAGTCTGACTGTGGAGCCTGGTGGCAGAGACCACCCTGGGAGCTCAGTAGTGTAGTTGTGGCAGCTCAGTGGTGGGAGCCCAAGGCTGACTCACTGGAGGAAAGGAGCAAGGGATAGAAAACCTGTTTGAAAAACTAATGACAGAAAACTTCCCTAACTTGGTGAGGAAAAAAGTCGCACAAGTCTAAGAAACACAGAGGGTCCCAATTACAATTAAAATGGTAAAATTTGAAGACAAACCTTAAAGGCAGCAAAGGAGAAACAGCTAGTAACATGCAAGGAAGCTCCAATAAGGCTATCTGCTGATTTCTCAATTGAAACACTATAAGTCAGAAGGGATTGGCAAGAAGTATTCCAAGTAATGAAAAGCAAAGACCTGCAACCAAGACTACCCTATCCAGCAAGGCTCTCATTTAAATGGAAGGCAAAATAAAGAACTTCCCAGACAAAAGGAGGCTGAAAGAGTTTATTCCACCAATCCAGCCCTGCAAGAGATGCTAAAGGGACTGTTAGAAGAAGAAAGAGAAGGTGAAGAAGAAATGAAGAGAGAGAGAGAGGAACACAGATACAAAGGGGGGAAATGGTAATAAAATAAGTACCTATCAATAATAACTTTAAATGTAAATGGATTAAACACTCCAGCCAAAAGACATAGGGTAGCTAAATGGATAAGAAAACATGACCCACGTATATGCTGCCTACAAGAGACCCACTTCAGAACAAAAGACCTACACAGACTGAAAGTAAAGGGATGGAAAAAAATATTCCTGCAAATGGACATGAAAAAAAAAACGGGTAGCAATACTTATATCTGACAGAATAGACTTCAAAACAAAGGCAATAATAAGAGACAAAGCAAGTCACTACATAATAGTTAGGGGAGTAGTCCAACAGGAATATATAACCCTTATAAACATATATGCACCCAATATAGGTGAACCTAAATATATAAAGAAAATATTTGAGGACTTTAAGAAAGAGAGAGATAGTAATACAGTCATTGTAGGAGATTTTAACACCCCACCATCAACAATGGATAGATTGTCCAAACAAAAAAAAAATCAACAAAAATATTGCAGAGTTGAACAACTCTCTAAATCAAATGGGTTTAATTGATATTTATGGAACATTTCATCCCAAGGAAGCAAAATCTACATTGTTCTCAAACCGACATGGATCATTCTCAAAGATAGATCACATGGTAGGACACAGAACAAGCCTTAACAAATTCAAGAAAATAGAAATTGCCCTGGCTGGCGTGGCTCAGTGGATTGAGCGCAGGCTGCAAACCAGGCATCGCAGGTTCGATTCCCAGTCAGGGCACATGCCTAGGTTGCAGGCCATGACCCCCAGCAACTGCACATTGATGTCTGTCTGTCTGTCTGTCTGTCTCTCTCTCTCCCTCCCTCCCTCCCTTCCCTCTCTAAAAAAATAAATAAATAAATAAAATCTTTTTAAAAATGCTATAAAAAAAAGAGAAAAGAAAATAGAAATTATATCAAGCACCTTGGATCACAACAGCTTGAAACTAGAAACCAACCCCAAGGGAAAAAAAACTCAAAAACATTCAAATACGTAGAGGCTGAATAACAGATTAGTAAACAATGAATGGGCCCTGGCTGGTGTAGCTCAGTGGATTGAGCATGTGCCTGTGAACCATAGGGTTGTCAGTTCGATTCCCAGTCAGGGTACATGCCTGAATTGTAGGCCAAGCACCCATTAGGGGATGCTTGAGAAGCAACCAGATGTTTCTCTCTCTCTCTCTCTCCTTCTCTTTTCCTCTCTATAAAAATAAGTAAATAAAATATTTAAACAATGAATGGTCAACAGTGAGCTCAAGGAAGAAATCAAAAAGTATCTGGAAACAAATGAAAATGAACACAGTACAACACAAAACCTATGGGACACAGCAAAGCCAGCACTGAGAAAGAAGTTGATAGCAATACAGGCCTACCTAAAGAATATAGAAAAATCTCAAATAAACAACCTAACCCTACATCTATAAGAACTAGAGGAACAGCAACAAACAAAGCCCAGAGCAAGAAGAAGGAAGGAAATAATCAAAATCAGAGTAAAATTCAATGACATAGAGACAAAAGAACAATTTGAAGATAAGTGAATATAGGAGCTAGTTCTTTGAAAAATAAATAAAACTGACAAACCATTCTCCATGTTCATCAAGGAAAAAAGAGAAAGAACCCAATTAAAATCAGGAATGAAAGAGGAGAGGTAATAGCTGATACCACAGAAATACAAAGGATTTTAAGAAATTACTAAGAACAGCTATTGGCCAAGAAATTGGACAACCTAGGCAAAATGGATAAATTTCTAGAAACATTCAGTCTTCCAAAACTGAACCAGGAAGAAACAGAAAACCTGATGACAACTAGCAAAACCAAATCAGTAATCAAAAAACTATCAACGCACAAAAGCCCTGAACCAGATGGTTTGACAGGCAAATTTTACCAAACATTCAAAGAAGAACTAACACTGATCCTTCACAAACTATTTCAAAAACTTCACGAAGAGGGAAGATTCCCAAAACTCTTTTTATGAACCGAGTGTTATCCTAATCCTAAAACCAGGTAAAGACAAAATGAAGAAAGAAAATTACAGGCCAGTTATCTCTGATGAAGATAGATGTGAAAATCCTCAACAAAACACTAGCAAACCAGACCCAACAATGCATTAAAAAGATCATACACCATGATCAAGTGGATTATTCCAGGGACACAAGGATGGCATGATATTCACAAATCAGTAAATGTTATATACATCACATAAACAAAATGAAAGACAAAAATCACATGATCTTATCAATAGATGCAGAAAAAGCATTTGATAAACCCACCACCCATTTATGATAAAAACGCTGACCAAAGTGGGAATACAGGGAGCATACCTCAACATAATAAAGGCCATATATGAGAGACCTACAGCCAACATCATACTCAAGGGGCAAAACCTAAGTGTTTCTGTTAAGATCAGGAACATGACAAGACTGTCTGCTCTCACCACTCTTACTCAACTTAGTGCTGTTAGTACTGGAAGTTATAGCCACATCGATCAGACAAGAAATAATAAAAGGTATCCAAATTGGAAAAGAAGAAGTAAGACTGTCATTTGCAGATGACATAATAGTCAACATGGAAAACCCTATTGGTTCCACCAAAACAACTGCTCGACCTAATAAGTGATTTTGGTGAAGTAGTGAGATACAAAGTCGATATTCAGAAATCAGTGGCATTTTTGTACACCAACAGTGAACTATCAGAAAGGAAATCTAAGAAAAAATCCCATATACTGTAGCAACAAAATAAGTAAATAAATAAAGTACCGAGGAAAAAACTTAACCAAGGAGGTAAAAGATCTTTATTTAGAAAACTATGGAACACTGAAGAAAAAAATTGAGGAAGATACAAATAAATAGAAGTACATACTCTGTTCATGGATTGAAAGAATAAACATCATTAAAATGTCCATACTGCCCAAACCAATCTATAGATTCAACCCGATGCGTATTGAAATACGAATTGCATATTTTGCAGATCTAGAACAGATACTTCAGTAATTTATATGGAACCCCAAAAGACCTCAAATAGATGCAGCAGTCTTGAGTAAGAAGAACAAAGTTGGAGGGATCACAATACCTGATATCAAACTATACTACAAGCCCACCGTAATAAAAACAATCTGGTGCTGGCATAAAAACAGACATATGAATCAGTGGAGCAGAATAAGGAGCCCAGAAATAAACCCATGCCCCTATGGTCAATTACTATTTGACAAAGGGGTTACAGACATACAGTGGAGTAAAAATAGCCTCTCAATCAGTGGTGTTGAGAATTGGAATGCTACATGCGAAAAAATGAAACTAGATTACCAATTCAAGAATACACCAGAATAAACTCTAGACAGATAAAAGACTTAATTGTAACTCATGATACCATAAAATTCCAAGAGGAAAACATAGGCAATAAAATTTCAAATATCCCACGTGGCAATACTTTATATGATACATCTCTTAGGGCAAGAGAAATAAAGTAAAAGATAAACAAGTGGGGCTACATCAAATAAAAGAGTTTCTGCATGGCTACAGAAACCATCAGCAAAATGAGAAGGGAACTATCTGTGTGAGAGAACGTATTTGCCAATGATACATTGGAGAAGGGTTTAATCTCCAAAATATATGAAGAACTTACAGAACTCAACACCAGGGAGAACAAACAATCCAGTTGGAAAATAGGCAGTGCTGGGGTGCAGGAGAAAATGGCAGGCTCCACAGGTATTGTAGATGATAAGATTTTCAGTGATGTTAGCTTTGGGGAAATATTTTAGTATACTTCGGATCAGAGCAACTAATAAAGGAAATACTATTTAAAAAGTGACCTTTTATTGAAGTTACAACTTTAATTAGTGTACTTGATGTTTGAAGTCGACTGTGCTTATAATGAAGCCATAACTCTATAAGAATTGTACTCAGTACCTATAGGTTCTTGAAAATTTAGTAACAAAATGGTGCATTTATTTAAAAAATGGACAGATGATCTGAACAGACACTTCTCCAAGGAGGACATCCATAGGGCCCATAGACTTAGGTAGAAATAATCAGCATCACTAGCCATCAGAGAGATACAAATGAAAACCACAATGAGATACCACCTCACCTCTGATAGAATGGCCATCATTAATAAATTAACAAACAACAAATACTGGTGAGGATGTGGAGACAAGGGAACCCTAGTGCACTATTGGTGGGAATGCAGACAGGCGCAGCCACTGTGGAAAACGGTTGAAATTTCCTTACAAAAATTTAAAATGGAACTGCCTTATGACTCAGCGATTCCACTCCTGGGATTATACCCTAAGAATCCCAAACCACCAATTCGAAAGAATTTAGGCACCCCTAGGTTCATAGCAGTGCTATTTACAATAGTCAGGTGTTGGAAACAGTTGGACTAAGTGCCCATCTGTGGTTCATCTACACAGTGGAGTACTATGCAGCTGAAAGAAAGAAGGAATTCCTACCCTTTGCAACAGCATGGATGGAACTGGAGACTATTATGCTAAGTGAAATAAGCCAGTTGGTGAAAGACAAATACCATATGATATCAGTTATAAGAGAAATCTAATGAACAAAGTAAACTAATGAGCAAAACAGAATGGGAGACATGAAACAGTGAATAGACTGACAGCTGCCAGAGGAAAGGGGTCAGGGGAATAGTGGAAAGAAGGGGAAGGGAATAGTTAAAAAACATGTATGAATGACCCATGGACAACAGGGCAGGGGTGAACTGTGAGAGCAGAGAATGGGGCAGGATGAAGGAGGGCAAAGGAGGAAAAATTGGGACAACTGTAATAGGAAAAAAAACAAGATTTTTTTTAAAAGGAAGGACGGTGTTTCTCTTTCAAATTGATGTTTCTTTTTCTTTTTCTCCCTCCCTTCGTCCCTAAGAAAAGCAATAAATTAAAAAAAAAAAAAAGTCCTCAGGTAAGGATGAAAGAGAGAGAGAGAGAATGAGAATGAATGAGGCTGAGAAACAAAGGTGAGAACTGAATGGTGGAAGTGGGATTGGGAGAGATGCGCGTGCTTGAAACCAGTTAGAAAGGAGACATTACCACAGAAAGGGGAGGTATCAGAACCAGTGCCAGAGGCTTAGCCTTGCAGTGATGGGACACTCCTTTCATTTTAGGGAAGATGGCAAAAAGTTAAAGAAGGCTCGTGAGTAAAGGCTCTGCTGAATCTCCAGGGATGATCAGTCTTCAGTGGCATGAATGTGTCCTGTTATTTAATCTACTAGTGTTGAATTAGTCACATTCAATAGGGAAGGTTGTGAGGTTCCGGGGAGATTGCACCTGTGATTAGGTTAGTGCCAGCATCTCTTTTTAGATACCCCAGGGGCGGGTCCAGTCATAGACTCTCATCTCCCAGCCACGTGAATTAGTCCGTGGAGAACACAGGCAACCTAAATCACACCCATTGGTATCTTTTCAAACTGGAGCTAGGAGAAAGAACTGTTGCTTTCCTCTTGTTGAAAGAGACAAAGATGTAAATGGGTGTTGCTCGTTGTGGACACCTTTCTTTTGTAGTAAAGAAACAAGGAGTAGAGATGTCCAGGGTGGAAAGAAGAGACGAGTTGAGAGGTAAGTGGGGAGAGCTTTAAATTCCTGTGTCCCTGAGCCCAGCTCCATCCATTTCTCTTGATGGTTTGGCCACATGAACTAGTAGGTCCCCCTTACCCTTAAGATAGAGCTTATTAGGTATTTGTGTTGGGAACCAAAGAAACCTTAGCTAAAATATGGTGTATGAATGTGGGGAAGTCAGAGTGGGTTCAGCCAAGGGCTACAAGTACAACAGGAGATACTAACAGGGCTGGTCATGAGGTGACAGAGCATGGGGGCTACACCGCACAGGACAGGCAGTGATTCCCGTGACGATGAGGAACCCAGGGAGCTCAATTCTTAACTAAGTAGATAAAAAGATAGGAAGTTGTGGTGAGGGTATAAGAGTATTGGATGCATTTGCAAAACGCATTTGATTTCTTAAGAAAAAAAAAGAAAGATAATGGGTCACCATAAAGCTCCAAAATGATTCATAAAAATCTATAATTTTGTGGTTGAGAAAGTTAAGAATACTATCTACCTTTTATATTTGTCCTCTTATATACACAGAGGACTTGACTTACAATTTGGCAAGTTTGCTGAATTTCACAAGATACTTTAAAATCAATTTTTATTGTACCATATGCAGCTGATTGAGTAACAAGAATCTTCTAATTTGGAACTCTATTTTTTTAAGCAAAATATTCTCATGTTAGAACTTAGCTATCATTTTCAACTATGTTTATGAACACTTTTTTAAAAATCTTTAGCACATTGTTAAGTTACTCTGGGTAGTATTAAGTATGATAGTTTACAAAGAACCTTTAATGATCAGTCTCTTTTCAGTTGTAGTTTCTCAGCCCATTATTACTTGTGGGTTCAAATGGTTCATACAAGTCCTAGATTCCATTCAAAAGGCATTTTTCCAGCTGGAGTCTCTTGATTCCGGAGTCACTCTCCCTGCACTCCTCTAACTGCAGCCTCATGAGACATTAGCTCTGTAACGGGTTGTTAAGGTCTTCAGGAAGTTTGAGTCCTTCAAAAGAGCATGTAATTTACAGCATGGTTTTTGTGCCTTGATCTACCCCTTATTTTAATCTACTGTTTTGTCATTTTTGTATTTGAGGACACGCATCACCATGTCCTGATAATAATGAAATGCATCCTGATTTTAATTGCTCCCATGATTATCTGGTAGTTAAATTGACTATTGCAGCCACACTGAAGAATTCCCAGAGTCTGTCAAGATGCTGGCTAAGGATACATGGATTGAACCTTAAATAATATACAATCTGTAACCTATGTAGATTTTAACTAAATTGGGAAGTGCTTTTGCTGGAAAGGGGACTCACTGCTGGCATGCAATCTTCTGTTTACACACGTGCAGACCGTCTCCTGCACCTGGACAAGGCAGGCGAAAGGCAGAGATGAGAACACAAGGCATTTCTCCCTCTGCTCTGCTACCTGGGAAGCGGTCTGAATCTGCCGTTTGCTCTTTCAGAGATAAGGGATTGGATGGCACCTGATCCCCCACCTTTCCCCACCTCAAAGTAAAAGAAGTCTTCGCTGAGTCTAATAGGGCCATGTCCTTCTTGGAAGACAAATGTTTCAACTTCTGACTGATGTTATTATGTCCCCAAGCTGCTGTTGTGACTTTTGTCTTAGATGTGCATTTGTGTTTTTCTTTATAATACCTTACTCAAAATTAAGAAAGTCGAGACGTGGCGTGCGTTTTCTTGAACCATTGTCATAGTGGAACAAGGTGATTGCAAGTACCCTTACATGTGATACCAGAGCTGGGAGACTCGGGGGCAGCCCTAGGCTGCCCCTGTCCTTGCTGTGACCGAGGCTCTATAGGGGATTTCTGTCCCCTCTCCGCCACCTCACACACTTGTCACACCAACTATAAAGCAGGATCATAAAGTTAGACCAGGGAAAGCTGCTTCAGTCATTGGTATAGAAACTCTGAAATTATTCTAAGATTTTTAAATAATCTGTCTCTAGTGTTCTTTCTATGTATCTTGCTCATTAAGTTGTGAAAATAGTTATATTTACTTCATTAATGAAAAAGGTGTGAGTACTCCAATATCTAAACTAGTGAAACTCTGAGACCATAAGAAAAGTAGAGGACATGGTCTAATTTTAATCATGTCCTAAATAGGATATAAATATTATAGTAATGTTTAACTGTGGTAAAATGTAATACAGTAGTGTGTGTTTTACTTATAAAAGAACTTTTTTTTTTTTTACTTTGTGAAAATGCTGTTTCACAAAATGCTGCTTGCCCTGTGCCCACTCGCCACACCCGTGTGTCCTCGGCTCCACAAAGGAAGACCAGCCTGGAGGCTGGGGGGGGTCACCTGCTGACTCCCTCAAGCCTTTTGGCTTTGGTCATTGTCTGAATTCAAAATGTGGAATGGAATGAAGAGAATAATTCCATCTTGTTTTCTCTCTTTTCAGGCTCTGTACAACTCAATCAAGAATGAGAAGCTTGAATGGGCTGCGTAAGTATGCTGGATGTCAGCCTTTTAATAAATAAGTGATCAGCTTGCTCTTCCTTATTGTCCCCTGTGTGCCTGAGAGGCGACCCCAGAGGAGAACCTAATGTGCATGCACACTTCTCATTTCGCACAAGTGTCTCAGCTACTTTGTACAAAACCTTAAGTATCCTTGTCTTTTTCTTGGTGCCCAGCATGCTCTTTTTCTTCTTTTAATCTGGTTGTTATGCTTGTAGGCAATTAATTTTCTTTTTCATGTGTTTTTAAAAATAGCACTTTAAAAGGAAATCTGATAAAATCCCATACATTCCAAAGTCCAATACAAATGATTTTGGTACCACCCACTTACTTTAATTCTCTGCCCTATCATCATAGACCAAGGTTTCCAATCCGATTTTCCTATGATACTAGATACATTGGGATATTGATAGATAAGCCTGAGAAATGATAGCTTAAAATAAGCTAAAAAAATGTTTTTAACTATCTGACCTCTAGAGGCATATACAATGCCAGTATATATTGTCTGTCTCCCGGAGAGGAGTGCACTGAAGTGTTTCCCAAGCCTGCCTGACAGTAAAATGTAGGGTATCCAGGTACACACTTTGGAGATACTGTTCCAGGTTAACTTTGCATAACTCTGTGTAGACCAGCGATACCTACCATTCTTGTGAAATTTTCACTGATCAGTGTAGCAGTTAAGAATTTAATCTTTAACAAATTAAGGAAGAATCTCTACTAAATTTTTAATGAAGTCAGAAGTTAGGTCAAATATGTTTTTTAATTAAAACTACATGTGAATTTTGTTTTGATTTTTCACTCATATGAAGCATTCATAAATGCTTTTCCACTCCGTGGCCTAACATAGCAATCTGCAATGGACTTCTTTACATAATCGTAACACAGGGGTAAATCTTGTCCTTTCATATGCACGTTGGGGAAAAGTGGTTTACCAGTTGACTGCATCTCACATGTAATGCTAGAAAGAACAGAAACTATCAATACCACTCGAATTGTTTCCACTAATTGTAAGATCTTATGGTGTTGCGCGTGGGTCACCAGCCAGCAGTGACCACGGAACGCTGTGGATGGCTCGACGATAAACACGCGAGAAAAAACACACATGCACAGAGACAAACTAGTTTCTGTGGAGAAGTAGGGACGAAATGGCCACCCCCCCTAGTGGGGAGCGCGCCAATTTACAGTCCATACCTGCTTTTATTAGGCTCATTTTGCATAATAATTCAGGTAAAGTACAGTACTCATTAGGGGGAAGTAAGGAACCATAGAAAACAAAGAACTCTGCCGGTCTATTGAGTTGGGGGTCAAAGAGCTGTAAGACTGAACGACAAAATAACTTCCTCCTAAGACCCTTCTCATTCAACTGAGAGCATTCTAAACAAAGAAGGTTTCACAGTACTTTACATATTCTTTCTTTGGCCTGATCACCCTGGGGAATCCGCACTTCTCAGTACCGAGCTGCACCACCCTGTCATTGTTTCAGGCTTAGGTGGAGCAAGGGAACTAAGGCAACCGAGAGACAAGGAGGTTTTTCCCAGACGCTGAGAACTCAGGCTATGTCAGAGCTGAGGAGCGAGGGTCCATCACCCCCTTTTGCTGCAGCCCCCCAAGTCCTTCTTTTGGGGGGCCTCCCAAAGTGATCGTGCCTGTCTTAGGTCGTTCCCCCGTGGGGAATCTTACCCATCTTTGGCTAACCGACCAAGCTTTTTGGGGTTCAGTTATGAATAAAGCAGCAGAAGCAGCATTCCTGCCAGGAAGATAAGCTTTTGTCTCCTTGCTGGCTTACAGTTCCAAGGGCGTTCCCTTAGCCTTAGCTAGGCGGGGGTTTCAGCCTCTGATACCAGTCAGGGCGGTTCCCAACATTATGGTACGGTTTTAAATTAGGGATTCAAAGATTAAGTTGAGACTATAATATTTACAAGTGTATGTGATGGTTTAGGCATCTGTATATATACACAAATAGCATGAAATTCACTTAAAGACAATGTATCATTTCAAGGAAAATGCATTAAAATATAAATTAATGTTCTAAGATCCAAAGTGACTATTTCTGGACTTATCTCTTTTTAGTGAAGGTGAGTTTCCTAGAAAAATTCCATAAATATTGAATAATATACTTAGAATCTTGCTGAAATAGTAAAAGCATGTCCTGGCCTATATAGAATATACTCTAGAGAAAATTAATAAAAATGAAATATTATAAGCATATTCACACTGTTGAATTTGTTACAGTAGGCTTTATGTGTGGTTATGTGTAGTGGCAATTTGGTATAAGAAAGCTTGATCTTGGGCACTGCCCATGTGTGGGCAGTAGGAGTTTACCCGAGAGCTGGAAGCTTCTGTGGCTATCTTGTCAAGTCAACAGAGCATCGTGTTCCAAAGGCCAGATCTCAAGTCAGATTGGGTTTGAATGCCAGCCCAGCTACAAGATGCTGCTACAAAATGTTTAAGGTTAATGTATACTCACTTGCAAGGGAGGTATGTTGATGTTGATGTAGAGCCTTGGAAGAAATCAAATTAGAGAATCATGGAGTGGTATAACTGGAGGGACCTCAGAGGTTTTTTGGTCATTGGTTTTCTCACTGCATTCCTTGGAGCCCTAGGGACCCTCGGCCCGGGCATCGATGTGAGCGATGTGAGCGAGGGGAAAGCAGAGAAAGGGGAGGGTGATGGGACTCAGTTCTGCCCCCCACAACCATCCCGCCTCCTTCAGCTGACCAAAGCAGCCCCACTGCTGTCTTTTTAAAATACATATTTGGAGTTCTAGGTACACCTTCTCTTTTTAAAGGTATCTGTACTTAAAAAATTTTTTGAAAAGTACTACCTCAGTCCAGTGTTCTCATTTCCTATATGAAGAAAATGAACTCAAGAAGCCTTCATTAACAGGTCAGGAGCTACAGTGAGTGCGGTGGCAAAGCCAGGGTTTGTCCCCAGGCGCCCCAGCCCCCACAGCAGCACAGGTTGCCTCGCTTCACTGTAGCCCCATAGCCCCATTCTCAAGGTCTGTGCTGGGCAGCGACCATGCCTGAAAGTCTGCGCCAGCGTTCGATGCAGCGTGAAGTAAGAGAGTTTTATGTTACATTTTTAGTCTCATTAAATGCTCCTAGAATTACTAGTATTCTTCCCCCAGGCAAGTTAGGTAACCAAGATCATTCATTCATCTATTCCAGTCTTTAGCCGCTGCTTCTGTGTCTGGCCCAGTGCTGTGCCCTAGATACAAATATGAAAAGACAGGCTCTCCGCCTAAGGAGACACAGCGTGGGGGTGGGTGGGCAGGGGTGGACTGTACAAAGGGGAAAACACACATAAAAATTGTAGGGAAGGGTGCCATTAGCTAAACTGCCTGCGGAAGGTCTCAGCTCCCTCATGCAGGACAATTACCATTTCTTCCCCAGACCCTTTGCTCAGTCATTCATTATTCATAAAGCATCTCTTTGTTGAACCACTTTGTGCTGGAAATTTGGGGAGAACAAAAGTACGTAAGGTGCTAAGCCATTTTCCCTGGCCTAAGAAATTTTGCGGTTTAATACAAATGATGAAATAAAAGGTAAGGAGCAGTTTGTCTCTGATGGGGATGGAATGGGGTGAGGTGAGCGGCAGTACATACAGGAGCTTCTGACTTGTTAGAATTGTTTAAAATGTAGCTGCATGAGGATCTTCAGAGAATCTAACAAAGAAAAGGGAAAATGGGTGCAGTATTACTTATTAGGAAAATTAACAGTCTTATTTATTGCCATTACTATACAACAGTGTTTAGGAGTTGCAATAAATCTTTCTTTCCCTGATTTTTACAAATATTAAAAATGTATGTATCCAGCCTCACTTTAATTAAGACACAATGAAACTGGTTTTAAATCATGTGCCTCCAGGCTCCCCCTTGCCCGGCCCCACTGCCCCCACCATCTGGGGCGCGGCAGCATTTGCTCTGCTTCTCCTGATACACAGCTGTTCTCTTACCTCTGAAAGAGCATTTTACAACCTTGTATCATGGAACAGCCTTTGCTATTTTATATTACCCTGTAACTCGTTTTACAGGAGCAGTTTAAAATCTTTATCACTTTTGCTCCTAAATTAAATTGTTTTCTGTCTGCCCTTGCTTATCAAATTGCCCTGGTTAATTAGGTGAGGTGGTGGAACTTCGGGATCGTTGTCTTTCAGATCAGGTGTCATGAAACCCCAGAGCTTTAAAACAGATGTGGTTTTAAATGACAGCAGTCCATTGTTTGGTTTCTTGACCTTCTTTCCTGTTGCGAACTTTCATTATGGCTGGTCTTTCCAGGAAACCAGTGCTGTCCATTTGTTGGCTGGTTTCAGTGGGTAGAGAAGCTCTCCCAGTATCTCCACCCTCTTCATTATCATTATTTTGTGTGTTGCTGCCTGTGAGTGAGAGTGCATACCTGTGTTCACATCTGTGTGTATTGTTGGAGAATGATAGTTAAAGGCAATGGAATAACTAACACTTATTATTTCACGTGGTACTTTAATTCTTTATCCAATCCAAGGGTCTGGCTCTGAAATTGACAACTGTTTCCAGAGTCCCTTTGCTACGCAGTCTCTGAAAAAAAATTTTTTTTTTTTTTTCAAAAATAGAAACTTTTGGCATCTCTGGGCCACACTAGAAGAAGAAGAGTTGTCCCGGGCCACACAGTAAATACACAAACACTAACAAAAACTGATGAGCAAAAAAAAGATTTTAAGTCAATGTACGATTTTGTGTTAGGCTGCATTCATAGCTATTCTAGGCCGCACACGGCCCATAGGCCGTGGGTGGGACACCCTGCAAATTAGAACTTCCTTTCGTTACTCAGTCCCTTTTCATATTTTACGTAACTCAGTGTTGACTCTAATTTTATTTTAGATAATAGTACATATCCATTGAAATGTAGTTTCAATTGTTGCTCTATAGAAAATGGCCATCTCAAAAGACAGTTTTAGTTTCAATTAAGAGAGTTTTTCTCTTACCTTGGATTGATTTAGATGAGCCACCTTTAGCTATGAATGTAATTTATTGCCTTGAATTTAAGTTATCTTTATCATTTAAGTTATCATTATCATTTTGTTGTAATTCTCCGTGATTTTTTATTTGCCAACATCAGAGCCCTCCAGGAAGAAAAATTGATATTCCCTCTCTATACATTTTATATTTGAACTTGTATCCTAAATAAAAGGGTGCCTCTTTGTCTTATTTTAAAATATTTTTTTACCTTGAGCTAAAATTATTTTATTTTCACGAAAGAAGATAAATCATGGTAATACATTTTTATAATGAGTTACTTCTATTAAGTAACTTTATCACCCTGATGCCCTGGTGTGTCCAGATACATGGGATTGTTCATCAGCACAGTGTTTCTTAATAGCAGATGTAGATAAATGAGAACTTTCTTACTCGAGTCACTTTGGATCAAGATGTTTATGTGATATTTTGATCTAAGAAGTTCAAAAGTAATTCTCATTTTAATCTTCCAGATAGCCACCTATAGGTTGATAATTACTACTGAGAAAACTGAGACGAAAATAAATTGCTAATAAGTCAGACAATGATGATAGACATAGTGAATATATTCAATATATAAAGAAAAACCTGAGTGTGTGGGCAAAGAGGTAGCAGGGTTGGCTTTAAGAGTTATTGGTAAAAAGAGAACTAACCATGGAAAAAACTAATAAAACTGTGAGATATTTAACTATAAAGAATTAATAAAACTCCATCTTTATTTGAGATGTTCATATTATTAAACATTTTCTACATAGGCATTGTGCATCATTAAAATACTTTAAAAATAGAGCAGTATTTAACATTCCCACCATCATTGTCATACTCATCTATTAGGTCTTGGTAAAATAATTGTAGTGTTAATATTAGCTGGAACTCACACATTCAGTAGACAAATTTAGGAGATAGTCTCTATGAATATTAAGTCAGGGTAAATCTAAATATAGATAGTGGATGTGTAAAGGATATTATTAGTTTGATTGTTCTGTTTATAAATTGAGTGAAATGCAATGAATACTAGATAAGGAAAGAAAAAGAAAAATTCTCTAATTATGAAAAAATGATCATTAACTTGAAGGAGATTTTGAACTAAAGAATTTACAACCCTTAGGCATTTGTTAGCTACATGTGACATTGAACATGGGCCAGTGTCCCAGATGTGGGTGTTAAAGGAAGGAAAGAGGTCAGGCTTTAGAGTTAGGGGAGATTGTCTCACATAGCTCAATGACATACAGTTTTATTAAGAATCCCAATCATGCCCTGGGTGAGTGTTAAAAAAATTCTAAATTATACCTCACACAACGTTTAATCTCTAAGTACCTGTTCTTCTCAGCCATCTCAAATATGCTGAACTTGGGTATGTAAGTAACTGGAAAACTTGCCATCCAGTTCTTAGCTTTAGAAGGGTAAGTTTTATAAAAAGTTTGCTTTCCATGTAATTGGAATCTCAATGCTGCAGTTGTAATGAATACTTAGAATTTCTCAAGACTTTATTGTTATTATAGGTTTAATATCTACAAAGATGAGGATGAAAGTGGTATAATTTATAGATATTGTATCTTTGCTTCACATTATCTTTAACTTCAAAATATGCACAGCAGACAGGTTGGTGAGCAGATGGAATGTGATTATAATGTTAGTAGCCTACTTGTCCCAAAGCAATTTTTAAAAAGATTTTGTTTATTTTTATAGAGAGGGGAAGAAAGGGAGAAAGAGAGGGAGAGAAAACATCGATGTGCGAGAGAAAAATCAGTTGGTTGCCTCTAGCAAGCCCCTACCCGGGGACCAAAGCTGCAACCCCAGCACGTGCCCCATCCCAGGAATCAAACCTGCGAGCTCTTGGTTTGCGGGACAATGCCTGACCTACTGAACCACGCCAGTCAGGGTCCAAAGCAATTTTCGAATCACTGAGGTGCAGTGAATTATGGAGGCTGGGTTGTAAGAGAGGTGGTTTTTTCTCTCTAATTTGCTGATGATTTTGAACTTCATATGTTAGCCATTGTTAAGCCTTTGATTTTTGTTAAAAAATGACATGAGAAGAAAATATAATAAATATAATTTCTAAATGCAGCATAATATGCATGCAGTGGCTAATATAGTGCCTTGAATATGTTAGACAGCAGTTGTTTGGATTTCAGTGAGCATTTTGTAAGTGTATGTTCTGATATACACATGTGCATTTTTAGAGGTGAGAAAATTTCACCTCCTGTCAATCAAAGTGGAGGAAATTATTTTTACTTGCCCATTAAAAATTCCCTAGTGGATCTTTTGGAAAGATGTAATGTCTAGCTTGATACCAGTGTACTCCCAACAACTAAAAAAAAACCTTAACATCTATAGTTAAGTTTTTCTTCATTTGCAAAGTATGCTACAGTCGTGTACATATAGTCCGATCCTTTATTTCAGAAAGCCGAGTTACTAGCCTGTGTCTTCCTCGCCTAGTGATGGAGCTCGGTGCTTCTCACAAAAGGACATTCTCTTCTTTACAGTTAAGATGCCTGTGTCAGAATAGGGTATTTTTAGAAAGTGAAATGTATTTCTTGTTTCCATCAGAATTTTAAAGTGTACATGCCTTTTTATTTTTTATTTTTGTTTAAGTGTGAAAGGCAGATTCTTTTTAAAATCATTCTGCCTTTTGGCATAATATGATGTGATATAATAAAAACCCCATGACAAGTGAGCGCATTCCCAATAAGTTTATTCACTTTGTTTTCCAGTAATACCTGATCACAATATTGCAATGATTTTTAAGTTCGTGTTTCATTCCTACACTCACCCTCTATGTTTATTTTTTAAGGAACAGGTTTATTGAGGTATAATTAACTTACCATAAAATTCACCCATGTAAGTGTACAGTTTCAAGGTTTTTGGTCAGTTTACAGAGCTGCATAACAGTCACCACAGTCCATCACCCATTATTGTCACTCCACAAAGATTCATTGTCCTCATGAATCAGCATAGCTGTGAACAGCTCCAGGGAGGTCTGCTAGCCACTTACCACGAGAAGTTCACCTGTCTGAGCCTTGGGTTTTCATTGAGATCTCAACATTTACCTTTTTAGAGTGATTGTAAGATTAAGAAACTAACTTATGATGATGATCATGGTCACCTTTAGAGGTTCGGGATGGAGTTTGGTGTCTGATTCATACCCCCATGCCCATCTTTAATACTCTGGCTAGAAGAGTACTGAATCAAATGAAGTCAAATATTTGCTCTGTAACCAGAGTGCAAGGTGCCCTAGGAAAGTTAGACTGGAGAATGCGATGAGGATCTGAGTGGCTGCCAGTGTGCTGAGCTCAGCCCACCTGACTTGAATATGGACTGAGAATTAAAGAAGCAGAGAGAAGCCTGACCCACTGGGTTTGCCACAGTGAGGCAGAAGGGAGAGAGTAGTCGTCCTGATGCTGCGGTGGAAGTGAGGGGAGGTGGGGGTGGAGAAGGTTATGTGAGGCTCACAATTCAGTAGCACACACTCAATAAAGCCTGAGAGCAAATCACAGAACTGTAGAATGGTTCCCTTCCCCCACCTTATTACCACATTACTAAAGGCCTACTTATGGAAATTCCTTCTGCTCAGTACATTGTCTCTGACTATCAAGAGAAAATTATAAGGATACTAAAAGGTAATAAACATGGTTTGGAGAGAGACAGAGCAAGCATCAGAACCAGAGCCACATATAGCAGGGATTTGGAATTATCAGATCAGGAATTTAAAACAACTATGATTAATATGCCAAGGACACTAATGAATACAGTAGACAGCATGAAAGAACAGATGAGCAATGTAAGCAGGCAAATGGAAATTCTAAGAAAGAATAAAAAAATGCGGGAGATCAAAAACACTGTAACAGAAGTGAAGGATGCTTTTGATGGGCTCATTAGTAGACTGGACACATCTGAGAAGAGAATCTTAAGCTTAAGGAATGTGTCAAGAGACACATGAAAAGATGCTGAACTTCACTAATCATCAGAGAAATGCAAATTAAAATCACAATGAGTTATCACTTTATACCTGTCAGAATGACTATCAGTAAATCAACAAACAAGTATTGGCAAGGATGCGGAGAAAAAAGAACCCTTGTACACTGTTGGTAGGAATGCAGATTGGTGCAGCCACTGTGGAAAACAGTATGGTAGGTCATCAAAAAATTAAAAATAGAGCTGGGTAAACATCCAGAGAAACTCAAAACATTAATTTGAAAGGATACTAAATGCACTCCTGTGTTCATTGGAGCATTATTTACAGTAACCAAGATATAGAAGCAATGCAGGTACCCATCAGTAGACAAGTGGATAAAAAAGCTGTGATATCTATATATAGTGGAGTATTACTCGGCCACAAAAAAAGAATGAAATCTTATCATTTGCGACAGCATGGATGGACCATGAGGGGATTATACTAAATGAAATAACTTAGAGAAAGACAAATACCATATGATTTCACTTATATGTGGAATCTAAACAAAATAAATGAATAAATCAAATTGAAACACACTCATAAATACAGAGAACAGAATGGTGGTTGCCACAGGGGAGGGCACTTGGGGGATGGGGTGAGAAAGGTGAAGAGATTAAGAAATACAAATTGGTAGTTACAAAATATGCACGGGGATGTAAAGTACAGCATAGGCAATATAGTCAATGATATTATAATAAGTATATATGGTGCCAGGTGGGTACTGGAAATTTCAGGATGGGGGGACACTTTGTAAAGTATACGATATCTAACCACTGTGCTGAATTCCTAAAACTTATACAACATAGTGTATAATATAAACTGTAATTGAAAAATAAAAAAAAATTAAAGAATATGTCAATAGAAACTTCAAAAATAGAAAAACAAAAAGAAAAATGTTGGGTGTGAGGATTTGGAATGAAATACTGGAGAACTGTGGGACCGCTACAAAAGGTGTGACATACATATAATGAGAATATCAGGAAGTGAGAAAGGAAAAATTTGAAGCAACAATGACTGAGAATTTCCCCAAGTTAATGTTAGACATCACACCACAGATCCATGAAACTCACAGAAGTCACCAAGCAGGATAAAAACTATAAGTGTAAAACAAAAACAAAAAAGAAAGAAAGAAAGAAGAAAACTACACCTAGACAGATGATACACAAACTGCAAAAAAATCAAAGAAAAAAATTTTGAAAAAAGCCAGAGGAGAAAAACACCTTACCTGTAGAGTAACAAAGATGAGAATTACAGTCAGCTTTTCAGAAATCTTGCAAGAAGAGAGTGTAGTGAAATATTTAAAGTATTGAGAGAGAGAGAAAAAACTCAACAAACTCACCAACCTAAAATTCTATACCCTACAAAACTATTTTTCAAAAGTAAAATGTTTACATTACCAAAATGGTGACATAGGTCATTTTAGACTTTGCTCCGCCTCGCAAGAAGAACTAACAACTGTTCATGGCCAGGATATTGCTGGGGGAACCCTAGAACTTCAGAGTGAAGCTGAAGGACCCCCCCCCCGCCACTCCACCCCATATCACAGAGGCCAAGACAGACTCCATTAGAAGAGCAAGGGGAATGGCTGTCAGCTGTATTGCCCCTCCCCCAGGCCAGTGCAGCACCACCCTGAGAGGTCTCCCCTAAGCCTACAGTTCCACCAGTGAGAAGAGAGCTCAAGGTTATATCCGGGCCCCCAGCATTGTGTGTTGCTTTGTGGGAGCCCTTGCTCTGGTTTTGCCCCATGCGGATCTCAGTGAGACAGAAAAGGCAGGGAGGGATTTTTAATAACCAACACTTGGCAGTCTGAGTTCTTAACTGCAGAGTCCAAATAGTGGTCCCAACCAGTGGCTTTGCTCATCTGTGGAACCACGGTGACGTTTCAGTAGTCTGCCTAGGGGTGTTGGCAGAGTACAGGTCTGCCTAATTTGGTTTCCTAAACAAGCAGTTCTGCTGGCCTTGGAGCCTGGTCTGCCCACATCCAGGCAGAAAAGCTGAGTCATAGCCCCACTTATTGCTGAATAAGGTCTTCAGCCCACCCAACCAGGGAACCTTACCAGACAGCACACAGGAAGCTGCAGAACCCATCCTACAGCCTGATTATCATGGCACTTGAACAGGGAGCACAGCCCATGGCTTTTCCTGCCTGCTGAGCAAAATAGCTGGCCGTGCCCGACTGGGATATTCAGTGCACCCTACTAGTCCTGACGCGGGGCCCCAAACAATGAGCCATGTAGGCCCTGGTCTCAGCCTGCTGCCTCCCCAGGGCAGGGAAGCTAATTTCATAGCCCCACCTCCTGCTGTGTGTATAGTACCCAGTCCCTCAGAACATATCCCTGTCATTAAGCAGAACGTGGCTGTAATCTGATTTAAAGATGGGCAAAGGACCTGAGCTGACCATTTTCCTAAGATATATGAAATGCCAACAGGTACATGAAGAGCTGATCAACATCACTAATCATTAGGGAAATGTAAATCAATACCGTAATAAGATACTACCTTATACCCATTAGGATGGCTACCAGCAAAGCACCAGAAAGTAAGTGTTAGCAGGCATGTGGAGTAAAGGTTATTCCTGTGCACTGTCAGTGGGTATGTGAAATGGCACAGCCACTATGGAAAACAATGTGGTGGTTCCTCAAAAAATTTTAAAAAGAATTAGCATATGTTCTAGCAATTCCAGTTCTGGCTGTCTCCCCAAAAGAACTGAAAGCAAAGACTCAAAAAGATCTGTATACCTATGTTCATAGCAGCATTAGTCACAGTAGCCAAAAGGTGGAAGCAACCCAAGTGTTCCTTAACTGATGAATGGATGAACCTTTCGGACACTGTGCCAAGTGAAATGAGTCAGTCCTAGATAATGTAGGATTCTATTTATATGAGGTACCGAGAGAAGTCAGATTCACAGAAACAGAGTGGGATAGTTACTGCCAGTGGTTAAGGGAGGAGGGAATAAGGAGTCATTATTTAGTGGGTACAGAATTTTGGTTTGGGTTGACGAAAAATCCTGGAGATGGTTGGTAGTGCTGGTTTCACAACAAAGTGAATGTACTTATTGCCACAAAACTGTGCTATTTAAAAATGGTTAAAATGATAAATTTTAAATATTTTACTACAGTAAAACAAAGGAAATGCACACAAAAATGTGAATGCTTGGAAGTGCCCTCTTCACTTTTTTTTTGCCTGCTGAACTTGAACTTCTCTTTATTTCCCAACTCCTATATCACATTCTTAGTGAGGATTTTGCAGGTTGAGGAATATTTCAGCTCGGATCTATACAGTGTTTCTTTTTAACTGTTATTTCCCACCCTGACATCCCTCACACACAAAAGCCCCGTCCCCCCAATTTATTTTACAGTATTTGAATGCCACATAGCAGGCCCTTCAAGATAACTTAATTTTCGCATGTGTTGCCAGTCGATACCTCACTTTAATGACACTTGCCAAGTGGTGCATTTCATAGTCTGCTCAGTGGCTGGGTCACTGTAACAGTATTCAACTACTGTAAATTTTAGGAAGCAGTTGTTTTTCATTTTTGTGGAAATTCAGTGAAATACAAGACTCCAGTGGATTTGTGTGATTCCTTATCTAATTTTTTTATTTAAAAATAAAAGCACCTGTCATGAGTAAGGCAGAACATGGAAAATTTGTGGTTTATAGTTGCCCTTTCGAAAGAACAGAGAAGTAGAAAAGTTACCCAGGGCCCGCACCTTTGTCGTTCTGGAAGTCCACTGCATCATGATGTAGTGGCTTGGACTGCCCAGTGAATGATATGCTTGCTCACTGAGAGAACAGGTTGGGGTGGGGAGTGCTTGGGGGAATTTTGTAGGTTGTAAGGTGTTGAGACGTCTGGAATTTCGGTAGACTGCACTCCACTAGGAATCTTTTGAAATGTACGAAATGTTCATCTATGGCTCATTCTTCTCACAATCAAGACAGAGAGCCCTTTGGGTCTTCTCTGTGTTACTTTAACAAAATCTTTTGTACTGTCATTCTGAAAATGCCTCAGTGGGCCAGGGTGCATGGGAAAGCCCTAGTTAAGGGACCGTCTTCTACAGAAATGAGTTAAGTTGATTTATAGAATCACTTTTATGAGTATATTGTGTTCATTTATATCTGCTTTTACATACGATGGAAACAGCCTTCCTTATGGTGAGGCACTTGCATTTATGATATCTATAAAAACAAAGCCCCCCCCCCAATGATGCCAGCAACAATAATGTGACTTCAGGTATTTCGTGACTGGTTCCTATTCTCTGCCACTTCCTGTCTCAAACGGAGCCAGGCAGAAGCTCTGGGAACTGAGGAGATGGAGGAGGAAGGTCAGGAATAAAAGAGAAGGGAGTGCAAGGTGGTGGTGGGGAGTGCTAGCAGCAGAGGAAAAGGACCTTACAGTATTATCTCTGGTGTCACTTCCGTCCTGGAAGTCCCAGCCCTCACACACCCATGTGTATTTAAGCCCAGAAGACAGCCATCACCAGATGGTGCCAAACCGCATCTCTGGCCACGACAGATTCTTACTCTCAGAGTCTGACAAGGTCATTTCATTAACCTTCACAACATCAAGAATACTTGTTTTGCAGGATTGAATATTTTCACTTACTGTCACAGAGCTTTACTGAGCTGTATGTTGAACATTTCTCCAATTATTGCCCCACTGTTGTACCGGGCCTTTAGTATTCCAACCTCATGGGACGTGCAAGCCTTGCTAACAACAGCCCTGTTTAAGGGAAATGTAATCCATGCCACATATGTAATTTAAAAATTTTAGTAGGCATGTTATAAAAGCAAAAAGTAACAGGGAAAGTTTTATAGTGTATTTTTTAGTTTGACCCAGTGTATTCAGCATATTATTATTTCAATGTGTAATCATATAAAAATTATTGAAATATTTTCCGTCTTTTGAAATCTCTATATTTTTTCACTTACTGCACATCTGAATTTGGACTGTGTACATTTTAAGTTCTTGGTAACCTTATGTGACCCGCCTACTTGATATAACTCCCAATGGCCAAAGCTGGAAAATTTTGAGCAAAAAATTAAATAATAATACTGTTTGATTATAACCCAAAGAAAAATTTACAATCCATTGCCCATACTTAACAGCAAAGTTGCAATTAGTAAGGTAGGAGAAATGAGGGGAATAAAATCACCATTACATCACCGCAGCAATAATTGTCACAGGCAGGAATCACTGATAAATGCTAAAATTAGCAGTCAAATGTTTAAAGAAAAAGGGTATTTTCATAGCCATAAAATATCTCCTGAAAATCATTTTCAAAGAAAAATAATAAAACTTCACAGTATAGAAATTTGCTAGAGACCACCTTACTGAGTGATCAAGGTTAGTATGCCTGGCAGTAAAAATCTGAGGCACTCAGAAGGTACATCGGCTGTGGCATCCTTCCTAAAATTATACCACCTTAACCTAGATATGAGAAGACATCAAACAGACCTGAACTGGGGATAGTCTACGAAATAACTGACCAGTCCTCTTCAGTGTCAGGGTCATGAAGGACAAGAAGAAAGAAACTGAGGGACTGTCACTGACTGGAGCAGACATGAGAACTAGAGGCACTGGGGGATCATGGGTAGGGTCCTGGGACAGAAAAAATATTAGCAAGAATACTTGTAAAATCTGAATAAACTCAAGTTTAATTCACTATTTTGTAGTGTTAATTTCTTTGTTTTGAATTTTTACTGTAGTTATATAAGCTGATACCATTGTGGAAACTGGGTGATGGGCATACGGCAACCTGTGTACTATCTTTGGAAATCTAAAATTATCTAAAAGTAAAATATAGATGTCTCAGAGTCCACTGGCATTTTCATATACCTTGCAAAAACCTACCAAATACTAGTAGAGAAAAAAAGGCAGTTTTTCTCAGTCACCAAATAGACACTTTAGATAATTGTTAATTTTTTGGTTTGTTTTAAATATATTTTATTGGTGGTTATTTTGGCAAAGTTTTAACAAAAAGATTCAATGATAAAAGTTTAATAAACAATGAAACCAGAGGTTAATTCAGAAAATTAAAACAGGAACTAAGACAAATTCTCTTATTTTGTATTGTGCTTTGTTTTCCAGGAGTGTATCAGCACTTGTTAACCTCCTTCCCCACTCCCATTTTCTTCCATTATACTTCACGCGTATTACAACCTCAAGCATGACTGTTACGGTGCCCCACACTTTCAGGGTGGTTTGGAAAATAGTAGCCGTTAAATGCCAAATCACTGTGCCATGACACCATCCTAACCCATTGGTTGCTTTACCTGTGGTTTTGATATTTGAGGTTAACTTGGCTATTTGGTAGATATAGTTCAATGCTATTCATTGAACTTAACCTGTAATTATTTGTTGTATTCTGTATGTTTGGCATTATGCTAGACCATACAGATACCAGAAATCAACAATAAAATCATGATCTCCGCCAAAGACCATCCTCTTATTTGAAAGAAGGTGAACATGAAGGCACTGTTGCGGGTGGGAAAAGCAGAGGCTTTAGAGTTTTGACAATCTTATCCTCACTGTTTCTTCCTTTACTAGATCTCAACTTTAGTACTTATTTCAACTCTGAGTCTATTGCCTTACCTCAATGTAGGCCACTACTAGTGTCGTCTTACAAGATGTCAGGATCATTAATACTTGGTTCATAGGAGGCATTTAGTAAATGATAGCTGCTGTTACATGGTTTCTATTAAGGCTGCTAAGCCATTGGAAAGCACCGCAGTTCATTATACTAAAAAACTTTGTTTGTTGAGTATTGTGGTAGGTGCTCAATCTTTGTGTTTTCTCCCTTTAGAGATGATGAAGAGAAAAAAAAATCTCCATCAGAAGGCACTGATGAGAAGGCTAATGGAACACATCCGAAGACCATCAGCCGCATTGGGAGTACCACCAACCCATTCCTGGACATTCCTCATGACCCAAATGCTGCCGTGTACAAAAGTGGGTTCTTGGCTCGGAAAATTCACGCAGATATGGATGGAAAGAAGAGTAAGTATCACTTGTTGTCATTTATCTCATCTTTAGGCTCAATTTAAAGTGAATTTTTATGAAGTAAAGTCAAAGATGAGGGAAAATTATGTTGATCTAGAAAAGTATTATTAAAGTTTGATAAAACATCTGACCCTAAGTCAGAAATCCACTGTGGCACCTGATCTTCTCGAAGTAGAATTACAGAACTTCAGAAATGGAAGTCTTCTGACAGATTATTCACTTCCAACTTTTTATTCACTTTCTCTTGGTTTCCATAAATACTTCTGAGTACCTACTATGTGCTAGGCATCAGAGAATATGGTAGTCAAGAGGATGGATGAGGTCCCTGTCTTCGTACCACTTACATTCTGGTAGGTAAGGGAAACTTGAACTTATATAACACAGAATAATCGTTGGCATAAAACCCAAGAGACAAAGCAGGGCTCCAAAGAATTGAGAGTTCCAAGCGTATGTGGAAGAATTGGCCCTTGTGGAAGATGGGCAGGTGTGGCATAGGTGAACGTGGCATAATGGGAAATGGAAGGAGTTCCATGAGACGGTTCTGCCAAGCGTGAGATATGGATATCTACTGCAGATCCAGTGTTTGAGATGTGCAAGAAAGGGGTGCACTTTGCAGAGTGAAACGGTAGTTTGGTGTTGTCAAACAGGAGAGACTAAGCTGGTGTGCGTGCCACAACCGGTGGGCTCAGCCTCTAGGGCCTCCCGGCCCACCCGCAGACAGCAGTGTGCGGTGCCGGGATGGACATGCCACCGTTCGCTTCCACGTGTGACTGGGCACTGACCTTTGTATGCCAGCATACTCTGTGAGGCTGCCGTCAGGGAAGCGTTGCAGCAGAGTGGCTTTGACACTGACTTAAGATGCTGAGAAAGCTGCTTAATATTTCCAGATTCTTTAAGACTACCCCACCATGTTCCCAGTACATCTCCACGCTAGCCTGCTAAACTACTTAATTTCTTCTAAGAGCCTGGTGTCAGGACTCTTGTAATTGCATGTGACAGTAGGTCCAACTAGCTTAGAAGAAAGGGCAAGGACACACCTGAAGGTGAAAGATTGTCACTAGGACACTTGAACCATTTCTGTCTCGCATTGTTTTGCACGTCAGCTTTATTCTTTGGAACAGAACTCTCTTACATGGCCGGATACGTGATTACGGGCAGCACTACAGAGCACGTGTTCAGTTTTGTCAACAGAAGGATTCTTTTTCATCCCAAACTTCCAGTTTTGTCTGGTTCTGGGGCAGGACTCTGTTTTGTATGGCTGAGAGGATGGGCTACTTGTTTGACAGCACCCACGTGGTTGTAATGGCAACAGGGAAATTGTCTCCAGGAGTAAGATACAGTTCTCAGAGAAAACGAGTTCTTGGTAGACAAAGCAGCAGACATTCATTTCTTTGTTCCCAGCCTGCACACACAGCCTTTCTCCATGTGTTGAGTTCAAGCAGTGCTTTTACCCAGCGCAGTACAACCTCTCATTTATAACCGCAAACCCAAACATACTCCCCTCCGTCCCGCATGCCGTGTCTGGCTGTGGCTCCCATCTGCAGGGCTGCAGTTTTCCGGTTGGTGTCCATCCTCCTCAGGTGGGGATGTAGCTTCACTCCGTGGGCTAAATGGAAAATGCAGAAATAACTGACAGACTTCATGTGAAGTGCTAGAGGCAAAAAGGGAAGACAGAATAATGATGGTTTAAAATACCAATTGAAGAAAAGGCAAAAAAGGAAGTAAAACAGCTCTTACCGATCCAGGCACTGTCTCTGCATCCCGCAGGACCAGGAGAGCATCAGTGAGCGCCATTTCATTGACTCACTTCCCTGGTAGTCAATTGACACACTTGTTTAAGTTATTCCAGTGTGTCCCCGGATTCAGCCTGTTTCTGGAGTTTTTCTTTGTCCATGTTTTCCTGGTCCACCGCTGGGGTTCCTGGAGGGAACTTCCCAGCTGGAAGCTCTGTTCCCTTAGCAGTGCGCAGCGTGTGGGTGTGAAACCTGGGAGTTTCTCAGCAGTTGAGCCGTCAGAGACCTCTTGTACCAGATCAGAGGTTTTCCTGCCGCTAACTTTAGCTCACTCCTTTGAGAACTTCTGGTTGATTAGGGCAGTTTTAAGTGTCACGGGGCTTTTGTCTTTTTAGCAACTGTAAGAGTTTTACTTGCTTCTGTCTGTTTCTGTCTCAGAACACAGACGTGAATGGAAAATAGGTGGATCTAGTCATTGGGGGCTAATCGGGCCCCTGTTTGTTCTGTCAGTTGCTTTATCACTGGGGTGGGGGTGGGGCGTCTTCCCCTCTGCCTTTGAGAGAAGGGTTTTGGAAGCAGTCTCAAAGTTTTAGCGGCCTTTAATTCTTCAGGCTCTTCCTGTGTATTCTCATTCCAATTTTCCATATTTTTAATGTATAGTCTTTATTATGTTTTTTCCATTACCATTTAGTCCCTTTATACCCACCTTCCCCCAGCACTCACCACCCTGTTTTCCGTGCCCATGAGTCCTTATTCCTTTTTGCTCAATTCCTCCAACCCCTAAATTCCCCCAACTAGCTGTCATCTGTTCTCCATTAACTTTAGTGTGGACAGATAATTTAATTTTTCCAGTACAGAAAGTGAATAATTTCTAGTGATAATTTACATACACTGAAACTTACCAAGTGTATAGTTTGAATTTTGAGAAATAGATACAGTTGTGTACCCCCCATCACAATCAAGATACGTAACATTTTCTTTACCTGGAAAAGTTTTATTGTACTTTTGCAGTTCATTTTTGTCTCCCTTTCCTCCCAGCCCATGGCATTCAGTTATCTGTCCACTTGCACTATAGTTTACCTTTTCTAGAATTTTAGTAAATGGAATTGAGACTTTGACTTGGCAGTGTTCTTTGCAGATTCGTCCGTTTTCTCGTGTGCCCTGTGAATTCATAGATTGTCTCTTTTATTGCTGAGTGACATGTTCATTCCACAGTTTGGACTCCCCACACTTTACCATTTGGGTGCTTCCCATGTTTGGCCCTTATAAATAAATCTGCTTTAGACATTCACACAGAAGTCTTTACATGTATGTATGTTTTTAGAAGTTACCCAGAAGTAAGGGAATGAGATTGCTGGCATGTATGTTAAGTATATGTTTAACTTTATAAGAAACCTCCAAACTCTTTTCTAAAGTGTCTGCACCATTTTGCATTCCTGTCCAATATGTATGTTTTGTCCTCTCGATAAAACAATCCCTTTGCCATGAGATGATCCTTCTCATTCCTTATTTCAAAGTCCACTTCGTCTGATGTTAATATAATGACTCTAGCTTTCGTTTTGGTTTATGCATGATATACAGAAATTTCTTCTAACTTCTCAATTTTTATCTATGAAGTCTTTAAAATTTTTCGTATTATAACAATGGGTCTGGGTTTTTATTCAGCTGAAAAATCTGTCTTTCAGTTGCCAAGTGTTTAGACTGTTAATGTTTGTGGTCATTACTGATGTTGTTGACTTCAAATCTACCATCTTGTTATTTGTTTTTTACTTATTTCATCTTTCAGTTTTCCCTCTTGCCTTCTTCAGGATTGTGTGTGTGTTTCTATTTTCACCATTGGCATATTAGCTGTGCCCCTTTTGTTTTATAATTTCAGTGATTGCTGTAGTGTTTACAGTAAAACCTTTAATTTCTCACAGTCTCTCTTCAAATTTTAGTACTTTCACGTGTAGTTTGAGATCCTTATAACATGTTGCTTACCTTTCTCTTTCCCTAGTATGTATGCTATTGTCATACATTTTAATTGTGTATATGTTATAAAACTCATAGTGTATTGTTACTGTTTTTGCTTGAAACAGAAGTGTTTTTTACTTTTATACATACTGACCATTCCTGGTATACTGGACTTCTTTTTGCAGTTTCAAATTTCTATTTAGTATCATTTTTAAATTTTTATTGGGGGTAGTTGTCTTGCTTGAACAATTTCCTCTAATATGTCTTACAGTAAACTCCTGCTGGTAAGAATTGTTCTCATGTTTTATTGATTTTTAAACAATTTATATTGCATCTTAATTTTAGAAATTTATGTTCAATTCTTTAGCAGTGCTTCCTTTTTCTCTCAGTAATTTTAAAACATTGTTCCACTGTTCCCTGCCCTGCATGGTTTCAGACAGAAGTCTGATACCATTCTTTGTTCCTCTGCACCTAGTGTGTTTCCCCCTCTCTGGCTCCTTTCAAGAGTTTTCTCTTTATCTTTGATTTTCATAATTTGATTTATTATGAGATACCTTAATGTGTTTTTAATGTTTTCCTTACCTGCTGTTTGTTGTCCTTGTATTCATCAGTTTATCTTTTTCACCAGGTTTGGGGATTTTTCAGCCATTATTTCTGTAGCACCCCTTCTTCTCTCTGGGACTCTGGTTCCCTCTGATAGAACACTCGATGTTACACTGAGATTCACTGAAGCATTGTTCAGTTTTTTTCTAACTCTTCTTTGTATTTTCAGTACTTTATTATAATACATTTTTATTCCTGTGTCTTCAAGCCTACTGTAATGTTTTTCATTTCATATATGGTATATTTTATCTTTGAAATTGAATTGTGAATCTCTTATAGTCTCCACTTCTCCCCTTATCAAGTTTGTATTTTTCTTAATGTCCTTCATCTTATTTATGGTATTTATAATAGCTGTTTTAAGGCCCTTCTCTTAGAATTCCTTTCCCTCTTGCATTTCTGGGATGTTACATTGATTTTTCTACTAGCTATAGGTCATACCTTCCTTTTATTTTTTTGCATTCCTAGTACTATTTGAATGTCAGGTACTGTGACATTTTGGGGGGCTGGATTTGGTTATATTTCTCTAAAGAATGTTGGATTTTATTCTACTGTGCAGATAAGTAACTTGTAGATTAACTGAATCCTTTAGAGGCTTGCCTTACCTTTTGCTACATGGTAGATTCAGAGCAGCCTTTATTCTGGCATTATTTAGCTCCATTACTAAAGTATTATTACTCTTAATTAGACTCCATCCAGTCCCTGGTATTACAAAGTCCTTCTCCCCTGTCTGATAAGAACACAAACTATTGCTGGCTCTGTGTGAGCCCTTGAAATTTTTCATTCCACTGCTTTTTGGTAGGTCACCCCCATGCACTCGATAGTTTGCTTTTAGGTGAACTCAGGTCAATGCTGCAGCCAAGACTTGGGGATTCCTCTGCAAGTCCCCAGAGCTGTCTTTTTGTGTATATGTCTCCTCTCTTTTATTCTTTTCTACAAATTCTAGCCACTTCAGCCCCACCAAACTCCTCCTTGAGCTCTTGAACTCAGCATGACTTGCAGGCTCTGTTTAGGTATGCTCCTTCACTGCTGGGTCCCAGGCATTTCCTCCAGGCTGTAATCTGGGAGATTGTTTGCTCCTTTCTCTTTGAAAGCACAATCCAAAGTTGCCTGTTATACAAGGTCTGTAAACATTCGTTTTATATACTGTCCTGTTTCCAGTTATAATGGGAGAGTAGTTCCTGTAGCAGTTAATCATTTATGGACATAAATAAAACTAAACTGGTTACTGATCCCTTTTGTTGAGAAATTTCTTTCTTGTTGCCTCAGACCTCAAGAGACCTAATATTTACTAAGCTATGAAAGTGATAAGGAAATGAGAAGGTATGTGGGGACTAAATAGTAATTTTAAAAAAGGAAAGAAAAAAATTAAAGAACAAAAAGTGATAAGGAAATCTAAGTCTTTGAGTACAAACTCTTTAGATATGTATTTGGAGAACTAGAAAGGGATACATTTTCTTCCCAGCTCACCTTCCCTCTGGTCCCCCACCACGGTTTTTTGGACTTTCAGTCACGTATGGTTGAACTGGTTTCTCTCAGTGTTGCTCTGCTGCAGCTTCCTGGAAATCTACCGGCATGCCTGAACTGCTTCTGAAGGCATCTGCTGTCTCTTTTGAAAGGTAGTCACTACAAGCAAATTTGAAATATGCTTTATAATATTCATGTTTAATGTGTTCTGAAATGTATTTGCAATGCATTAAAAGTGGAGCTTTCATGGAACATGTACTTCATATAATTTTTGAGAAGTCTGTATAATGATACCTTTTGGGCGTATTAATGCTGCTGAGCCTGTAGACATTTACTTGGATTCATCATGTTCAGTGTCGGTAGAGCTACATTGGCACTTGTCTATATAGGTAAACATGACCAGGTTCTCTGATGACAGATATGACTAAAATGGTTTAATGAGGGAAGATTTTGGTCCAAGCTCTATGGAGAAATTAAAAACCTGATGGACGTATCTCTCTAAATGATCAGTTGTCTGACTTAAGATTTGGTATCTTTCATTTTTTTAATTAGCTCTAAACTCAGTTTGTTAGATGGCATCTATAATTGCTCGTATTAACATTTTAAAAACCTTGGAGGTTTTCTTTACTTCATTTTATTTACTTATTCATTTAGCGTTTTGAAGATATGCCCAGCTAAGAATTTCTGCCTCCAGGAGACAAGTCATGATTAAAAGCAAACGTTGTATTTCTCATAAAAGTATGTTTACTGAACCCATTAAATCTGACACCAAGGGAGAGCTTTGAACAGTCAGATTTAGAAAACAAAATGTGTGTTCTGGATTTATTCAAGTAGAAGGAAAAACAAAATTCAATATAAGCTCTTAGTTGTATCAGTCTGATGTAAGGTACTTGGGGAAATCAAAGTGATGGGAAACAAGATACTTAGAACACTAATGTTCTAACTGAGGATAGTAATATTCACAATTAAGTGATTACCCAATCAGTAGAGCTTTATTCTAACACTCCATGCACTAACTCATTTCATCATCACCCTGTGAAACAGGTATCATCATCATCATCATCCCCAGTTTACTCAGGAGGAGATTAGTATTAAATGTCTTATCCAAGGCTGTAGTGTAGAATAGCAGGACTTCTGGTGAAACTGAAGTATGATTGTAGCAAACTAACTGTAGCATATTGTTAAAACCAGTGTCCATGAGAAAAGAAATGCTTAGAAGATGCTTAATTCAGCATTTTTTGTGTGGTCAGGCCAGCCCATCACTGTGTAGCATGTATTTAGATGGCTATAGGTCTCAAATTAGGGCTGGTGGGCATGAATAGTTCTTTTGCTTGGCCACCACAGTGCATATTGTAAACTGAATTGCACAAACCTAGTTAGGCATGTTCCCGCTGATCACGGCTTGCACAGCTCCCTGGAGCACCACACTAGATCTCCTCACACAATCACTACTGCTGTCCTGGCTCCTGAGTCTTTTGAAATTGTGACTGGCCTCCCCCATTTAGACTGACAGAGCACACGGGATGGGGACAGGCAAATGGATAAGACCATACATAATGCTGCATTTTTATTTTAGTGGTATCTCTAAATGAGCTGCTTGTCTGGTTTTTGTTACCACGGTTATGAGCTGAGGTGCAAGTAATGAATGTTTTTTTTTTTCCTATGTGAGTTAAGCACTCCTCAAGTACCTAAGACTGCAAAGACTCTTCTGTGGAGCTTACGTTTAGTTACTCTATACAGAGAGTAATCACCATTGAGAATTACCACAGTCAGTACATACACTGTTTGCTAAGGTACCACATAAACTGGTCAAAACGGAGCAGAAAAAGTACCGTTGGGACCATGCCGATATTCTCCCCGCTAACAAGACATCAGTAGGACAACGGCACAGGAAAGGCTAGAAACAGCGGTGTTCAGTGTTTATGATAACTTGATATAAGACATAGGCAGTAATCCAGACAATTAGGGACAACAGAAATGCTTCAGTAACTGGTGCTGAGGCTGTGTGTGGTGTACAGTAGGTGGAGTATTTGGGGGGCGGGGTGGGAGGTGTGGTCCCCACATCAGTCCAACCAGAAGAATCGGTTTCATGTATTCATAGATTAGACATAAACATTTAAGAGACAAAATCTAAAGTACTTTAGAAGAAAATGTGAAATAATGTCTTGGTTACCTTTGGATAGAAAAGGATTTCTCAAGATTTAGAAAAAACAAAATCAGTAAAAGAATATATTAATACATATGATTGTATTAAAAGTAAGGCCTTCTTTATACTAAAATCCTCTTTAAAAAGTTAAAAGTCAATCCAAATATTGGGAGAAGATACTTGTAGCATATTACTAATAAAGGATTAATATCCACAATATTAAAAATCTTAAATGTATTAGAAAAGACAATCTCATAGAAAAATGGGCGATAAATTGCAGAGACCATTCACAGAAAACGAAATTGAGATGATCAATAAACATATGAAGAGTCACTCAACCTTACCAATAATCAAGGATAATCAAATGAAACATACAATGAGACATATCACATACGTCACATTAGCCAGAACTGGGAAGAACGATAACACCAAGTGTTGGCAAGGACTTAGAGCAGTCGTCACTCTTCTGCCCTGTGAGCGAGTCTGTCATGTCCCCGCTTTGGAAGGCAGTTGACAATAATCAGCAAAGTTGAAAACACTACGTTTATGTCTCAGTTAATCCAATCTTAGGTGGATATCTACAGAAATGCTTACAGTTTTACAAGAGGGGGAATGTTCACAGCAACTCAAAATAAACAACCTAAATGGCCCTTAATAAGAAATAAGAGGGATTTTATACATCATTTAATAGAAAACTATATAACAATGAAAAGCAAGGAACCTAGAGTTCATGAATCACATGAATCTCACAAATCTAACATTGAATGAAAAACATCAACTCGCAGAAGAATGTGCACATATGACAACATTCTAAAGCACGCGAAACTGTTTTTAGTAGGAATACATTCACATAAAGAAATCTTTAACTGCGGAATAGCAGTCACCTCTAGCAGGGAGAGGACGTGCGATCAGCGATGAGTGCCCAGCAGTTCAACTACACAGGGTGGGCAGAAGTGGCTTTACAACTGTGAGTGCACAAAACAGAGTTCGTTCTTGTGTTATTATTTATTAACTATTACAGTATTTCCCACATGAACAACTGTAAACCTACTTTTGCCCTACCTGTACTGATCATTTCTTTACCTAGGTGATCGTACGTGTATGTTTACTTTATTGCTCTTGATTAACCTTCCGATTTCTCCACATTTCTTAATAAATTTTCAGAAACTTAATAGAATGCCTGGTTGCATAGGAAATTTTGAAATAATTGAGGAATCTTTCCTTGAAATCTGTGCAAGAGTAATAACAGAAAACCTGAAAAACACAAATTAGTAATTATTAATACTACAGTGTAATATTTTAAAACTTCACCACAATAACAGAATTTTGGTGGTTTTTCATTTAGAAATGTGGAAGATTTAAATACAGGAAGGTAAAACTGGAGCGAGAAATGGAGGAAAATGGGGAGGGAGTGCGGGTGCGCTGCCCTCACAGGGAGACAGTGGAGAGGGGACCACCAGACCAAGGAAACAAAGGCGCACCAGTGTATTAGGAAGATGGAATGGAGAGGTTAAATTTGCTAACTCCATGTTTCGCTGCAGAAAAGAAACCACTAGAAAACTTCACAATCCATTAATAATACAACACCTTGTTTAGTGATTTGATGGAAATTAACTACCCACAGGAACAGCTCAAATGTTAGTGTTTTCTTTTGGAAAATGGGAATGGGGGAGTTGAGAGGAAGTGCATCAAAGGGTTAATTGCATGGACAGATCACTTTAATAATTTTGAAATATTTTAATCACATTGCATTTCCAGTGTAGTTTCTTTGGTGAGTTTACCCACCTGAGACTTGTTTCTGATTTGAAGTATTGAAATGTTCGTTGCTTTCTAAGGATGTGAGGAACATGTTTGGTTCATATTTTCAGTCTGATTTTAAGTACTCTGGGTATAACTTGTGTAACAGCATCTGGAGGAGGTTAGGGAGGCTCACTCACTTTAGAGGGTTTACATACTTGCCTGTCGGTGAAAGTTTTACACATTTGGTCCCGCATGTCAAATTTGAGAGAGTAGATGTTGCTGTGAGTCACAGGTACTGAAAATAGCATTTCTAACAGCAGTGCAGGCAAATTCTTTGCTATTGTGCAACACTGGGAACAGTGACATTATAATTAAGAATAATGAAAGTGGAATAGGTTTTCCCCCCGAAGACAGTTGTCTCCTCCTGTTAGAGAAGGATTCTTTGAATGGAGGCAAAGCAATTATTTTCAAAGCAGGCCAGGTCCGCCTCCTTCCCACCTTGGTTCTGTGACGGTGGGGCTCCAGTGAGGCGACTGGCACCACTGCCACGAGGTCACAGACCAGCACCGGAAGGCAGCCCAGTGCACTCTCGAGCAGCGGTTTGCTCCTCGACAGGCCAGTGTTGGAGGCATTTTATCTGTTTCCAATGGGGAGCGTGTCTTCACAATTCTACAGTTGGACTAAAAAAATAAGTTTTAGGTTTTTAAGTTCCATTTGATGGCCCATGTCTATAAAACCCACCCTTTCCTTCTGTGGAGTGGAGTTGGGTACAAGGGGCCGCCCACCATCCCTGCCAGAAGCACTGCTTGACAAAGGCCTAGGCCGGGAGTAGCGGCACAGTCTTTTAGCACACACGTGCACGTGCGCATGCACACACACACACACACACACAAATCTGTGTTTAGAGTCTTCAACACACTTCTTTCTGAAAAGGAAATGCAGTTTTCACTGTATCTGATTATTTTCTTTGGACTGTTGACTCATTTTGTTTGCATTTTCAGTTTAGTTAACATGTAGGAGAAAGAAGAAGATAATCTTGATGCCTCTGTATGATTATGCAATACAGTGTTTCAAATCCTTCCGTAATCTGATGAAAATTTGAAATAAAAAATACAATATTGGTCTACTTAAAGGAAATAATGATAGTGATAGACATTTATGTACAAAAAATTACCACTGGATTGTTTCAACTTAAGAATTTGAACTTCAAAATGAAATAGGTCATTGATTCATTTTGTAATTCAATCTGTGGTGTATTTTCCCCATTACCATTTAGTCCCCTTATCCCCCTCTCCCCCAGCCATCACACCCTGTTGTCCATGAGTCCTTTTTCCTTTTTGCTCCATCCCTCCACCACTCCCCTCCCCCACTAGCTGTCATCCTGCGCTCCATCTGTGATATTAAAAAAAAAAGAAAGAAAGGAAAAAAAACAGCTTTTGAGCCCCAGACGTGTGCCAGGGGAATAAAGGGGCAGAGAGGTTATACCTGAGCAGGCATCATGCAACTTAGAGCTGAATTACTAAAGGAAGTCCATGAAATCTTTGGACACAAAGATACAGGACGAGATGACTCCAGCCAGGGAACAGGTAATCAAAAGCCCTAAGGTGAGAAGGATCAAATGAGGCTGATGCTCATTTGAGCCTTCATTTGATCTTCATTTGATTGTTGAGGTGTTTAGCACAGCCATGCAAAACATGCACAAAAAAACCTAATTGTTATTTTAGCTACAGAATGTCCTCATCTCATGGTAATCATCACCTTGGAAACAGCTTAATGGCTCATACAAGATTCACTGAGTAAAATATGGTAGAGCAATACAGTATCACTGTTTGCAGTCATTTTAAAAATGACATATGAGATACATACACATCTATATGTGGAAGTGTTGAACAGAAACTAGCATAATATCCCAACTGTGTGGCAGCTGTGTGCGTAGTAAAATGATGAGGAGGTCACGTACCAAAATGTTAATCATGCTTGTCTTTTGTGATTAGACTGGTGATTTTATATTGTTTTCTGTGTTTGTTCTGCTATTTTTCGTTATGTTTTAATTTATTTTTGCCATTGATGCTGGACAAATGTAACTTATCAGGGAAAATTAATATTTTAAGTTAAACACTTGTTATTTATAAAATATAGAAAAATGTTTTCAGAATAATGACAAATGCAAAAAGATATAACAAATGTCTACTATAGCATGAGGAACAATTACAAAATAAGAATGACTTAGGGCAGGATGGGTGGGTGCTTCCCCTGTTTTAAAAATTTGCTGAATGATGGTCCTGGGACTGTTCTGACCATAAAGAAATTGGGGATGGGGGTGACGGGTATAGTCCACAGACGGGGTTTCCTGTTGTTCCAGCAGCACTTAGGATTTTGTATAGAAGCTTCGGTTGCCATGCAGTGGACCCTGGAGCACTGAAGTGGAAGAGCAGCAGTAAACACGAGGCAGCAGCCCTCCAGAGGCAGCTCCCACAGCTGTTTCTGACACCTGTGCCTGAGCGAGAACCATGTCTCCGAGGGAGGGGCTGGGAGTCTCTCTGAAACTCCTACGTTTGGCAAAAGCAGTCAGACTGCTGTCACATCATCAGGAGAGCAGGCTTTTGTCTGGTGGCCCCCCATCCTCACCCCTAGGAATGAATACTTCTCTTGATGTATTTTTCAGGTCCCCATGGGCCTTGGGCTGTTTTTGTCACTACAGTGGCTTCCTCGAATTGCTATTGCAGAAATGCATCTCAGCAGGGCCCTGGCCTCTTCTGGGCTTGGTCATAAGGGGCTGATGAAGCTGAGGGGGCCCGGCTTGGTGTCGCTTGGTAAACCTACTTGTCTGATTCAGCAGCTACCTGCACTTCTCAGACAAATGTAATAATTTAGCCGTACATTTCATTTTAGCACGTTGCTCTAAGTTTTTATAATGAGCTCTATAAATTACTCAAGAAATTATGAAAAAACCTTAGTACGCTTGATTTTCTTGGCATTTACTTTCATACCTTTCAGATAAAATAGTTACTGAACTTCAGTAACATTTTGCCATGTCCAACTTTTTTTAAATTGTTGTTCAAGTAAAGTTTTCTGTCTTTTACTCCCATCCCAGCCCACCCCCCCAATGCTCCCCACATTTTGCCATGCCCAACTTTTTAAGAAGGCTGTTAAAAACAGCTCCCTCTTTTAGTTTATTAGAATTATGAGAGCACTGACTATAGTCCATAATACTGTATTGCATATTTGAAAGTTGCTAAAAGATTAGACCTTAAATGAAAAAAATGCAACAGATGTTAACTAGACTTATGGGAATTATTTCACAATATATACAAGTATCCAGTCATTTTGTACACCTGAAACCAACATAATGTTAGATGTCAATTATACCTCAATTTTAAAAAGTTAGGAGGTCATGTTTGTTTCCTAGAATTTTGAATTCCCTTACCACAGAAGCTTACTCTTTACCAACCCCTGAAAACCTCTGGTGATTTGTCATGCTGGATTTGTTCCTTATGAGCCTGAGTTTCCACTGATGATCTCTTTTTCATACCCAGCGTCTTGTTGACATAGTCTGCAGCAAAGTTTTATCCTACTTTCTCGTCTCTTTGAGCAACCTGAATTTTCTGTGTTTCATGAACTAAGTGATAAAGAAAAGATTTTTAAAAAATCTCTTTAGTTTTTATTGTCACGTAATCTACATGCCTATTTAGAATATCTGATTTTTTCTTGTTTTAATCTTCTCTCTGGACACAGCCACAAACCAAACAAAGTCCATCCTTGGAGGTTCCATTTTAGCGTAGAGAGAGGTCAGTAATACATTTATATGTAATATTTCAGGCAGGTATGAATGATCCAGAGGAAAAATGAAGCCATGCGAGGAGATGGTGAAGGCAGTGGGCGGGCACTGTGTTATGTAGAGTGACCCAGGAGACTTCGGGATGAGGGGACATTTTGGTGGGAGGCCTAGTTGAAATGAAGGGACAAGTCGTGATGATATTTGGGGAGGAACATTCTGGCTGAGGTATACAGTTCATTTGTCAAAATTCTAAACAAATTTATATGATGCTAGTATTAGTATTATATGACTTCAGTCTTTCCTGAAAAGATAATTACATGTACAGAGTCATTTTTATGTTCCTTTCCGCCTGCACTCTTTTCCCTGAACCCTTAGCTTATGATGACCCGGTTTTGTTACGTTCCTGTGCCTCTGCGTCTAGTCATGGCCTCAGCGACGCCATCTCCTAACCAAGTGGGGAAAGATGCTCATTTGTTAGTTAAGTCTGTGCATTTTGTAGCATATTACTCAGGAATGAACAGTTCTCTGCCAGCTTTTGTCTCTTCTCCCATCCTTCCCTTTTATTGTTTACATTCACGTTTGACCTCTCCAAAGCCAAGACAGGGCCCAGGACAAAATAGAAACAATAAATATATTAATAAGTGGGTTGCATCCACCCTCCCTTAAATTAAGGCTGAAAGATATATCTCCTTTCTGTTAAAAATTGATCAATAATGTCAGGAGGTTTTTCTTCTCAAAATACTGACTTTAACAAAGAAAAATCCTGAATACATGAATGAAATTTTTAAAGGGTTTTGTGTTTTACCATGAAAGTTGGATGCATTTTCTTTTAGGAGACAGCATCCTTAACTTTAAAAAAATATGTTTCTAAAGGATTCATACATATTAACTCATCTAACTTTCAGAATAACCATGGGCAGTAGGTACTGTTTTATTTCTATTTTACAGAGAAAAGAGGTGAAGCATGGAGAGGCCATGTACCTTGCCCAGGGTCACTCAGTAAAACCAGAATTTCAAACCAGGTGCTCTCTATTAAAAAATACCATGTTGGCTTCTGTCCAGAGGTCACCTCTTTAAAGGATGGTGGTAAATAGCAGTGTTATGAGACTTCCATAATTGGGATTCACATTTTGATTCAATGTCTCAGTTCAAATACCTGGCAGAGATGCTAGAGGTCAAGGGAACATCCTTTTTGTTCCTTCATAGCCCTGCTGAAAACTAAAACCTCATTTAAAATTTTCTCTGTCTTCCAAATTTTACTCAATAATGGAATTAATGACTTCCTCTCTTTACACACTTTACACCCATTGTAATTTTTCATAGGTCAGTGCCACACTATCATTTGGTGTATACAGCTTATCACGTAGTAAGTTATTAGAGTGTTAATGTGCCTGCTTCAACAGGTGAACTCTAGGGGTAGGGACTGTGTCCTTATAACCTTTATGTAGCAAACACTGTAACAATACTGTAAAATAATTGACAACTTGTAGTGTATTTTATAGATTTATCACCAGAGATGTTAGGTTACTCATCCAAAATCAGAGAAATAGTGGACATCAGGGTGTGAATAAAGTTCAGGTCTCCTGGCTCCCAGTCCAGGATACTTTTTGAGATTCTAGTCTAGAAAGATTAATTTAGGGTAAGAGTCTTAACTTCTTTTTTTTTCTTTTTTAAAGATTTTATTTTTATTTATTTTTAGAGAAGGAAGGGCGGGAGATAGAGAGAAAGAGAGAAACATCAATGTGCGATTGCTGGGGGTCATGGCCTGCAACCCAGGCATGTACCCTGACTGGAAATCGAACCTGCAACATTTTGGTTCACAGCCCGCGCTCAATCCACTGAGCTACGCCAGCCAGGGCTGAGTCTTAACTTCTTAAAGGACTAGAACTATATCTAGAGGGAGCATTACCCCTCGGGGGACATCTTGGGGAGGATGTTTTGCAGTTCTCTTGTTTCACGTTCTGTTCTCTATTGATATAAATGTATTCCTTTCACATAAAAGAAGGAAATCTTTTTCTGGGAAAAACAATGTGTATAGGTTGTACTTCTGGTTCCTTTAAGGCTGCCCCAGTTTTTCGTTTTATAAAGTAGAGTCGACTACATGTAATAGCTCCTAATCTTAAAGTGAGAGAATGCAAGGATATTAACTGATTTTTCAAAAATGTGTAAATTGTCTTAAATGTTTCAAAGATATTATTTATTAAGATACGATGGTACTAGTGCTAGTTTATCCCCACCACTCTGTTATAAACCTGGGGACAGTCCACGCTGCCGGCTGCTTCCGGTGGGGGCTGCCCTCTCCCGTGATGATAACCTCTGTTAGGCTCAGCTTGGACTCATCGCTTCAAGCAGAATCTGAAAGTGTCTGAGATACTCTGTTAATTAAGATTCAGTAGTGCTTCATGGTGGTACCTGAGCATATTTTGTGAAAGAAAGTTGGGGATAAATATGCAGGGATTACCCTTAACTTTGCTTAATGATTTGCAGGGATTCCGTCCAGGAGCTTACCTAACTCCTTCGCAGCCCAGCCCCAGACAGCAGGCTGCCCCTGCCAGAGCTGTACCTTCAGCTGCCTCACTGACGTAGAACTGCAGAGCTTGCCTCCTGCCACAGTGCATACCTCCTCACCCTGTGAGACAGAGACTTCAAGAATGTTACCCAAATTCGGGTTACTGTCACTAGGGAAATATAGCAACTTTAAAAATGTCTTTTTCAGGTCATTGCTGGCAGGTCTTATTTGGTCCACAGTTACCAACATTTAAAAAAATAAAATACTGTTCTGGCTGGTGTGGCTCAGTGGACTGAGTGTTAACCTGAGAGCCAAAAGGTCACCAGTTCGATTCCCAGTCTAGGGTACAGGCCTGGCTTACAGGCCAGGTCAGGTCTCCAGTAAGGGGGCGTGTGAGAGGCAACCACACATTAATGTTTCTCTCTTTCTCCCTCCCTTCCCTTCTGTCTAAAAATAAATAAATAAAATCTTTAAACAATAAAATATTTTCCATAAGCATCCTCTCTTTTTAACCTCTCCTAAAAAATCAGAATGGTTTGGTTTTATTTTCCAGTGTGGTCATTCAGTGAGACTTTACATAGACAGAGCTGTGTGCTCTCCACTCTTCAGGACTGGCTGATAATGTATTGCAGTTTCCCTTCAGTGTTCAGCATTATCATCCTGGCTCCTATAGGCACTGATTCTATATAACCCTTGCGGTGTTGTGTTCGATACTCTTCCTATAAGACCATTCAGCACATGCAGGGTGAAATAACTGCCTAAATTGTCTGCATCAGATACCATTTAACATTTAGTTCATCGTGCTCATGTTTGTGATTCCACACTCACCACGCAGTCTGGGGGTTCCCATGGAGAGTCACCTGTGGGCTGTGAATGTGCAGGACCTGGGCTGTCGGAGGTCGGAGTCTCAGTGCTGCTATGCCCTGACCTGAGGCCCTATCAGTGTCTGAGTTTGCTTACCATGAACATGGGGTTAACGAGTACAGCTGGCCATAAAGCTGTTTGGAGTGTTAAAATGAAGTAATGCATATAAAAATAAAAATGAATAAAAATGGTGCCTTCTACGAATCTAACGTGTGCCCAGTTGTACTAGTGTAGAAGAGCTTTCGCTGAGCACATACATCCCCGTTTCCAGGTTCAATAAGGTGTTCGATTTATTTTTGGGATGCCGTCCTTGGTATTGCCTTATTTTAAATGTCTTTGTCCATTAACATATGAAGAAATTGAAGGTGTTTTGCGTGGAACTACCACATCCTCACCTTTCCTTGTTTTCTAGGCTCTCAGAGCCTGCATTGTCAGGCTGCAGCCATGCATGACTCAAGCATTCTTTCTCATTCGCATGGGTACAGTTTGGCTTCCGACCTTCTGTACTCTTTGGGGGTTGGGGAAATGGTATTGTTGTTCAGGGAAGGATGTTTTTCAAGCCAACAGACAGGAAAGGTTAGTATATTAAAGAAAAATAAACAACGCACATACTGTGTCTTTCTGTGCATATTAAGTCATTCTGATATTAAACTTGAAGAAAAGGGAAAAGTAGATGATCAGGAACCCAGAGTGAAGGTCAAAAACAGGATGAGATCTTCATGTAGGAAGAAATTCTCTTCCCTTTGAATAAAATAAAAAATTGGAACAGTAAGATCTTAAACACAATCTGTTCTTAGCTCAGTTCAGCAGAAATGAAAGTTGGAGAGTACAGCATGCTAATAGGAACTCTTGCCTGAAGTTTATACCTTTTGGTGGATTTAAAAAAAAACATTATTTCTGGCAGATATCAGTTATTATTCTTTATTTAATATTTTATTACTCAGGGATATTTTATACAAAAGAAGAATGATAGTTGGTTTTTTCCCAGTTATTCATTTAACTGTTTTACAAAGATCCATGATACTCATGGAAGCCAAAATATTACCATTCTACTTTATTTCCAAAAAGACTTCTTCAAATGTATAATAAAGATGAGATGAGAAAATTAATAAGAACTGCTGTGTAATATTGGAGACTTAATGATATATGTCCAGTATCAGTCATCTTTGGAATAAATCCCAATTTCTCTTTTGCAGAAATGTATGTTCTGAATGTGTGTGTGACGTAGAATAGCAATCACAGGAGCCTGCTCACCTTTTTTTGTTTGTTTGTTTCTTATTTTTACCTGGAATGGGTACTGGTTCATTTGTACAGATGGTTTGCCAGGGTATCCCTTCAATCCCGATTGGGCAGTGTTTTTTCTGATAGGTCAGGTTCCGTGCTGAATCAGCTCTTAAATAATTTGAAATTTCTCTCCTCTTCTTTCCCTGCATCGGAAGGAGAGCATTCCCCCATACCCTTCTTGAGTTCTTATGGCTGGGCTACTTAGAAAAGTGACAATGGCTGGGCTAATTAGAAAAGTGACAAAAGACCAGATACATGGAGGAAAAAAATCAATTTAATACATGCAAACAGGAGATTATAAATGACGTCCTCAGAAACCATGAGCCAGCCAGCCTTTTAAACAAACAATAAATTTTTGAAGAAATAACAGGACAAGATGCTTAGTTTCGGGTGCCCATTAGTGAGGAATCTAAACCAAGGTTGGCCTGGGGTGGTATATTAATAAAGGAGTGACAAGCGGTGTTTATGTAAGCTTCTCGGCCCCGGGTTCCATAGCTCCAGTGATAAGGGCATCTGTCTAAACCCCAAGGGAGCAAGGAGGGCACCCTTCCCTGGGAGGTTTATCCCCTGCATTCAAGGAGGCAAGGAGGGGTCGACATGCCCTTTTGCACTGGCTGCTTATCCAATAACTCTAAATCAAAGTAATCACTGTGCCATTGTGGGATACTTGGGGCCAGCTGCCCTGGGCCCCAGCACCCGCAATGTCAAAGTGGTCAGTGCTTTGGGGAACCGAGTGTTGCAGGGTAGGAGGGGCCTTGGGTTCCGAATCTGTAAAATGGAGTTCATACCAGTGGGCCTGTAGAGTTGAGGGCGTTAGTTAATACGCACCAAGTTTTGGGGCAGCGCTTAAAACAGTATGCACTCAGTCAGTGTTAGTGCAGCTGCTACTTTTGCCGTCGTTGTCATTGCTCTCAGTGCTATACTCTGCAGAAATGCTGAGCTGGTAGCATCTGAGAGGCTGGCACGGGGACCGTGCCTCTGTTCTGAAATGTAGCTGTGAGCAGGGATACCTTTGGAGGTCCCAGAGTTCAGTGAGATGAGAGAACACACCTGGCCTACGTTCCTCTCCGGTCTCATTTTCTCCTTTCCCTGCACCCCACCTCCACCTCAGTCCAGCACTGGGCCTGACCATTGCAAAGGATTGTCCCCTGGAAAGTTTGTCCTTCTTAATGCACCCTTAGAACATGTTTCCTCGCTGAATCACCCTGTATGGTGGCTCCGAAACCCTTAGATAGGTAGGCTCCTCGGCAGCTTACTCTGCCTCTTAGAACTGCACCGTAAGTAATAATGGAAACATTGATGTAAAATAGAGGAATTAGTACCTAACTAAATGGATTGTGCGGCTCAAATAGAGTGGACGTTTACAAATCTAGCCCAGTGCCTTCCCTGCACCTTCCATCTCTTTATCTTAATTTATTTTGCACCTCTATAAATATTTTAGGCTCTTTCTCTCATCTGGGAAATCGTCATCTCCTTATTGTGTTCCTTGTTCTGATTTCTCTTGTTCTCACCTTAACCTCTACTTCCTATGTCCCACTCTAAATGAATGCTCAGTGGGTTACAAAGTTTGTAAAAATTTTTTTTAAAGAGGACAAAAAAAGAGCTAGAGACTCTATTTCTGGCAATATGATGGTATAGGAATTTTGAAACTCTTCCATTATAAACCATCTGAAAATGATAAGATGTTTTTAAGTTTAGGGAGGTAAGCTAACCTGGACTGCTAAAAACCCTCAGAGCATCTCTGGACCTGGGTGCCCAGAGAGCGGCACTGGAGACGTAATTGCCCAGCTTTGGACACAGAAGGAGAGAAAGACGGAGAATCCGAGGGAGCATGGAGTGGACTGAGAAATCAGAGTATCAGAAGTCACGGTAGTGGACCCCATGGAGGAGAGACAGTATTCAAGGGTGTAATGACTGCTAGTCTGTGGAAATGGTAGAGGAAGCCTAAAGAACACCTAGTTGGATCAAGTTAAACCTATTTCTAAATGTCATATCTAAGTTTCTAGAAACTTAGATTCAAGATAGACACCCCAACAAGGACGGGAGCCGAAAGATACGAAGTAATGCCTTCATAAGAAAAAGGACTTGTCATCCTAGGATTTTTAATGAAATAAAGACATTTTTATATAAACAAAAGTAGAAAAAGATTTATCACCTAAAGACTCTGAAAATGGGGATACCTGTAAAAGGTAAACAATAAAAATTTTTTTTAAAATTTAAAGAAACTTGCTAAGTATAGATTTCAAGAAGTAGCTGGAAAAAATCAGCCTGAAGTCCTGAAGGTGGTAACGAATAAAGGTAGTGGTAAACATAAAGTCTAAAGGGAATGATAGTTGACAGAAAAATAATGATGTCTATTTTAGCAGTATTAAAAATACTAATGCTCTTTCACAATAGGCAACCAGATTTGTTAAAACACATCCACTTACCAACTTCCCTACCACTTTGTAAGGAAAGCCTTTGAATAGGATGCGCTGGGATTCCAGTCAATAATCTCCCTCCTTCCTCCCATCCTGTTCATCATGTAACTACATTACAACCCTTCTCTTAGTTGTATATTCATATGTGCTATGAGTCAGTTTTAACTACTCTCTAGTCACCATTACGAGGAACAGTGCCTCCCCCATTCATTGGTGGCTAGCCCATGCATTTCACACGAGGAGCCTCACCAAGGGTGCAAAAGCCATAGGAGCAGAGTGTGTGTGTGTGTGTGTGTGTGTGTGTGTGTGTGTGTGTGTGTGTGTGTGCGTGCGCACGCTCTCACGCGCATGTGGCATTTAAAATCTAGGCAGTGGAGCCTGCCTCTAGGGACCCTTCCCAGCCTGCTCTAGTGTACTTGGGCCCTTTCTTCCCTGAATTCCACTTGTTGGCACCCACACCATCTTATCTGCAAAGTGGAGGTGATAATAGTACCTTATTTTTAAAGTTATGGTGTGGGTCAAATGGGTTATTACATGTAAAATCACTTAGGACAGTGCTTTTATAGCATACTGGCTGTACACTCTTGAGCACTTCTGATTTATCTTGTTAGGAGACTTGGTTGCTTCATTTAGGTTTAAACAACTGAATTATTAATTGACCAAAAACAAGACTAACTTTTACATTCCTGTGGGAGATGGAAAAGTAGAGAATGCAACACAGGGTGAAAGCTCACTACATTAGCATTAGTGACCTCTGGGTGATTTAAGATCACATTTCGGTTGGAGAGGCCTTCAGGATTTGTTTCTAATAAGTTTAGTGTGGTAATGAAAAAGAGCTGTTAAAATTTTTGTGAACCTGTACACAGATTCATAAAGGGGAGATTTCTACTTGAAAGGTAGAAAAATAGATTTGTAGATCTTGCAACTGAAGGGATCTCAGAACACTGCTAAACTAGTTTTAGGACTATGGGGAAAACCTTTAAAATTTAGGACCTGTATTTCTCCTATGGAAAACGAAAGAGTTTTTTCCTAATTTCTTTCCAGCATTAACCAGTGCTTTGTCTTATGTTATGTGGATTATCCACATTTTAAAGTGAAGCAGCTAAAGTCCCGAGAGTTTGAGGGACTGGTCAGCGGTTACCCAGCTAGGGGTCAGTGCATGAGAGGACAGGTTTAAGGCCAGGTCCAGATACCAGCTGGTCTGCCCTTGAGCCAGGCACCTCCGCCACCCCATGGCCCTGCTCTGCAACAGCGCCTGCCACCCGTGGTCACTTCCATGTGCACTGTTCTTACGTGAACCATGTCAGTATTGGATGTCTATTGGAAATAGTCAGTATGTGTTTTGTATATGTATCATATATATATGACCTACGATTCTATGTATAGCGGTCCCTTTTTTCTTTATAAAGGTTATGGCATATTCTTCTGACCATTTATTTTTGAATACACACTTTTAAAACTTACGTAGTGGAAACAGATGGGACAATTTTTTTCAAATTTCCCCCGGAAACCTGCAGAGCGGATGTTTTGAGTCCTCTTGTGCCAGGTGGACAGCTCAGCGTGGTGTTGGCAGGAGCACCCGGGTTCTGTGGGTGGGTACACACCCAGTTTCCAAGCCTGAGAATTTTTGAGTCTTCAGTCAAAGGAGATTTAAAGGATTTAAATCTTAAGAATAATGTACTTTCTAATTTAATCAGGTGTCCAACTCGAAGACAGTCTAAAGGCAGCCCCAGAGTTGACAAAGGAACAAATATAACTAGCCCTCCCTACCTATTGCGATAGGTATGTTTAGAAAAATGCCAATCATTTTTCTAAAATAGCATTTTCCAGTTACAGAGTTCATTTTATTAAGATTAAGAATTAATAGTTAAACTGTTTTTGCTAATCTGTGTTTTTGCTTTAGGACAATCTGTAAAAGTTTATATAAGTCAATAGAAATATTCTGTACACTTTTTGGTCCGGCAGAATAGGAAGAAAAGGGGGGTGTAAGGGTTTCTGAAAGAAAATTCCTTTAGAGAAAGTCTGAGAGTGTGGCGAGTGTCTGCCTTGCATTGTGCCGGGTTCTGTGAACTCTAAAGATGAAGGGATCTTCCTGCTCTCAGGTCATCACAATCTCCTGAAACAGAAATTTAGACAAAAAATTATGTTACAGTGCAGCAGGTTCTGCAGCAGAAGTATCACAAGTGGTCCCATAAGTAATAATAATCAAAGTTATTATCTGGTGGAGGGGTGGCAGAAATGTCGAGAGGAGTCCTTTTATATTCTGAGACTTTTTTTATGACTCCTAGAAACTGTGGCAAAGCCATGAAGGCGTTGGTACGTGAGCGTTTTAAACATTCTCTTGGATGACCGTGTGTTCCCACTATGCCTCCTCCTCTGCTGTCCCAGTTCCGAGCCCTCCGTCCCAGAGGGCAGACCTCGGAGCCCTGCTCCGAGGCTGGGTTCAGGGTCCTCCTCCCTCTTCTGGCTGTGGGACCATGAGAGATTACTTCTCTGTGCTTCCGTTTTGTAAAAAGCAGGAGGAATAGTACCTGGCTTTCAGGATTATTGTGATGATTAAATGAGCTAACTCATGGAAAACATTTTTAGAATACTGCCTGTTACACAGTAAAACTTGAGAAAATCTTAGTTTCCCATTATTAGTTCTGGTAGCTGATAAACCAGGAACACTAAAGCAAAATCACTGTGTTGATCGTGTAGGTTTTCTTTCTGAAATGCTCATTTCTGTCTAATAAAATTCTTGTTTTTTCTCTTTTCTAGCTCCAAGAGGAAAGCGAGGATGGAAAACCTTTTATGCTGTACTAAAGGGAACAGTTCTTTACTTGCAAAAGGTAAAAATACGTTAATTTATTTATTTATTTATCAAAACTATGCAATGATAGATAAGTTACCCCCAAAACATTCAGTTTGTACAAACACCCAGAAGACTGTTTAATTGATGTCTAAACTCTTTTTACATTCAATTAGAAATTGTGGATATATGTTAATTAGTTAAACTTCCTAAGGTCTGTGCAGGTACAGACCTGTGGCAGCACTTACTCCAGTGGATATTTATACTATAAATTAGCTGTCTTTTATTTATTGTTATTTAACAATATGTATTTAGCTATTTACCTTCATTTGGATCCTACCTAAATCTAGAAACATGGCATCCAACACTTAGGAAATATAGCAAAAGCAGTCCTAGGAGGGGAGTTTACAGAGAAAAACACATACATTTAAAAAAGTAAATATCAAATAAACAGCCTAAGTTTACACCTCAAGTAGCTAGAAAAGAAATGAAACCCTAAATTAGTAGAAGGAAGGAAACATTAAAGTTAGAGCAGAAATAAATGAAGTAGAGACCAGAAAAACAACAAAAAATCAGTGAAACTAAGAATTGATTTTTTGAAAAGATCAATTAAATTGACAAAACTTTAGCTAGACTACTAAGAAAAAAAAAGAAGATTCAAAATCAGAAATGAAAGAAGGGATGGTACAGCTGATAGCACAGAAATTAAAAGAAACAGTTATACCGACAACCCAGAAGAAATGGATAAATTCCTAAAACATACAATCTGCCAAGACCGAATCATGAATAAATAAAAATCAGGACAGACCTATATCTAGTAAGGAGATAGAATCAGTAATCACCAGTTCACCAGTAAAGTCTACCAAACTTATATAGAAGAATTAATGCTTCTCGAATTCTTCTGAAAAATTAAAGGGGGCCAAGCGAGCACTTCCAAACTCAGCTTATGAGGCCAGCATTACCCTGATACCAAAACCAGAAAAAAATACTACAGGAAAAGTACAGGCCAACATCCCTGACAAATATAGATGCAAAAATCCTCAACAAAATACCAGCAAACCAAATTCAACATCGTATTAAAAGGAGCACACATACACCATGACCAAGTGTGATTTATTCCTGGGATGCAAGGATGGTTCCACACAGGAAAATCAGTTAATATGATAAACCACGCTAACACAACAAAAGTTGTAAATCGCATTATTGTCTCCATAGATGTAGAAAAACATTTAGTGAAAATTTAACACCTTTCCTGATTAAAAAAATCACAAGTTAGGAATAAATGGAATTCACTTTATATATAGAGGCCATATATGAGAAGCCCACAGCTACCAGAAGATACTCGTGTTTTGACTGGAGAGTTTATTCTATTTACACTTAAAGTAATTATTGATAGAGAAGGACTTACTATTAGCATTTTATAAGTTTTCTCTTTTGTAGCTTTTTAACCCTCTTTTTCTCTGTTGCTGTCTTCCTTTGTGTTTTGTTGATATTTTGTAGAAACATGTTTTGATTACTTTCTCACTTTCTTTTGTATATTTTCTTTGTGGTTACCATAAGGCTTTCATGAAATGTATTACAGTTCTTTTTTTTTTTTAATTTTATTTTAATCATTGTTCAAGTACAGTTTTCTCCCTTTTACTCCCATTCCATGTATTACAGTTCTAATAGTCTATTTTAAGCTGATAACTTAAATTCAATGACATACAGAAACTAGTCACTTTTACTTCTTTTTATATACCCATGAACAGATTTTGGGGTTTATAGTTGTTTCTTGGTACTTTTCTTTTTTAACATTTATACAGGGGTTAAAAGTGATTGGTACAGTATTTCATTATTCTGTGTGTGTTCCTGATTTACTTTTACCAGTGAGATTTATGCTTCACATACCTTCGTGTTGCTGTTCCATTCCCTTTCATTCCATCTTTTTCTTTTTATTACAGTTACTGTGAGGCAGATCCAGCAGTGAGAGTCCGTCAGTTATTGCTTATCTGGGAAAGTCTTTATCTCTCCTTTGTTTTTAAAAAACTAATTTGTTGGGTATTCTATTCTTGGCTTGCAGGGGCTGGGGGTTTCCAGCATTTTAAATATATCATTCTACTGTCTCCTGACCTGCAAGATTTCTACTGAGAAACCCTATGGTAGTCTTAAGAGTTTTCCTTGTATATGACAAGTCACTCTTCTCTTGCTGCTTTCAAACTTCTCTCTTCATCATTGATTTCTGAGATGGATTATAATGTGTCTTGATCTGGCTGCCTGTTTCCTCCCCCAGATTTGGGGAGTTTTTGGTTCTGCAGCAGCAAGCCACCCGGCCCTCCCTTGTTCTTAGTTGCAGCCAGGGTCCAGAGTCTCCCAGATCCCCACCAGTGTCCCAAGTCAGGGGGCACAGACACCCTTTCCTGTGGGTGGCCCTCTGACAAGCCGAGTGCCCAACACACGCTCTGTTCCCCTTTCCCTTCCCAAGAGAGAAGCCTGATTTAGGTTAGGCACCTTTCTCCCAGCCTTCGTTCCTCACCCATTTCAGCACAGCTGTTCTTGGGTTTTTGCTCACCTCATGTACTGCAACTTCTTAACTGCATTGTGTCGTTCTCATAAAGGTATTTTGACCCATATCTCATTGTTAGATTGGTGTTTCTGTGGGGGGACACGAACTGAGAGCTCCTGTTCCGCCATCTTGCTCATGTCCTTCCAGGAAAAGAGTTTAGCATCTACTTGGACTGGGATACAGTCTGGGCATCCTTTTCTTTTTACTCTACTTATTATCACAAATATCTTTAAAGTAAAAGATGTGGCCCTGGCTGGTGTAGCTCAGTGGCTTGAGCGCGGGCTGGGAACCAAAGTGTCCCAGGTTCGATTCCCAGCCAGGGTACATTCCTGGGTTGCAGGCCATAAACCCCAGCAACCGCACATTGATGTTTCTCTCCCTCTCTCTATCGCCCTCCCTTCCCTCTCTAAAAATAAATAAATAAAATATTTTAAAAAAATAAAAAATAAAAAAATAAAGTAAAAGATGTGTAGAAGCATGTGTTTTGGTCGATCCGGTATCTGGTGACTATGAAATATTAAGTCATGGTTTTATTTTTCCCTCTTTTCTTAATAGAGTTTACAGAAGCATTTGTTTTAATTGCTTATAATGGTTTCCATTGAACAGACTGACCAAATTTAATCTTTTCCCATTTTTAGACATCTCCACTTTCAGTTTTGCCTAGTTACAGATAACGGTGTGCACATTCGAGCACGTGTCTGTTTATTTCCTGAAGGCAGAGCGCTGCGGGCCGCGGTGGTGGGGACGGGGCAGGCGCTGGCTCACGTCACAGGCATCTCAGGCATGCTTCCAGTTGGGTCCAGAGCACTGCAGTCAGGCAAATCACGAAGTGTTTTGGTTTCCCAATAAAATGCATAATATAGTGTTTACACTATATTATGGTCTGTTAAGTGTAAAATGTCATTATGTAAGAAAACAATGTATATGCCTTAATTAAAAAATACTTCATTGCTAAAAAATGCTAGCCATCATCTGAACCTTTAGCGACTTGTAATGTTTTTGCTGGTGGAGGGCAAGATCCTTTACTTATTACTGTAATAATAATTATTATTAATTATAATTAATAATTATTAATAATTACTTATTAACAACCACTTATTACTGTAATAAGTAATGTAATAATAATAATGAAAAAGTTTGAAATGTAAGAATTATCAAAATGTGACACAGAGACATGAAGTGAGCAGATTCTGTGGAGAAATGGCACCAACAGACTTGCTCTGTGCAGGGTTGCCACAAACTTTCAAGTTGTGAAAACACACTATCTGGGAAGCACAGGAAGGCAAAGCCTGTATTGACACGTACTTACAGATTCTCCCGGGAAAGGCCGAACAAGGTCTTTTAGTCCTAAGAGCAGTTTATGACAATGTCTGTCTTACCACAACCAAGAAAAATGCCTCATTCAGTTGTGAGCATTTTGTTCTCGGTGCCCAAACCCATGCTCTGACATACTTTACACACTTCTCTTCCCACACTTGCACGTCTATGGGAGCCCTGCCCTGAGGGGTGGCACCTGCAGCACTGAGTCAGCTGGCCTTCGCAGCCTGAGCTATTCAGAGAACAAACTGCTTTGCAATGGAGGTACAAGTATTGGAGGAAAATACATTTGATTCATTTAAAAAATATTAATGCCATATATAATAAAATCGAAAGAATTATTTAAAAAAAAAAAAACAACCTTGCTTAGGAATCCACCCAGGTCGATATTTTAAAGGACCTTGAATGCACTACATTACATCTTGTCTCAACACTTTGCATGCTGGCAGAGTGGCTTTGTAAGGAGCACTTCTGTAATCCCCTTTTGTTCTGTTTCTCTACCGGAACTTGAGTCAGATGTCTAGACTGGGAAGGACCGTATTTAACACAAACCCCCTTTTGTAAAAATTTCTTTTAAAATACATTAGGTAAGGGACATTAGAGCATGGGATGATTCCTTGGACCAGGGCTCTTTTTGTGGGTAAATAACCTTTGCAGGGAAGGGTGTGGAGTTAGTTGAAACCCAAAGATTAACAACAGCAGCAATGAATGACTTGTGGCATCCTGCTCCAGTGCACACATTACTTGGAGGGACAGAACAGTGGGGAAAATGGAGACGGTTGTTGATGTTAGGAGATACCTGCTTTTAGACGATGGCCAGATAGCTGGTGTTGCCTCTAGTTCCCTGTGGAACCAGCACCGCTCTGGCCTCCTCCAAAGCAGCGTGCGTGTACATGCCGAGTCCACATTAGTCCTTTCAGCTCACTTTGTCTCCACAGGGAATAGCCTTTGAAATTAAACTTCACATATCACAGCTGTCTCCCCAGCATAAATCCTGTTCTTTTGGCTTACATTTTCATTTTCTCTAAAATCTCTATATGGGGCATGGCTGTCTTTGGCAAAACCATTCCATTGAATACCTAGCGGCAGGATTTCCACCCACTCCATCCCAGGGTGAGCCTGGGAAGAGAGAAGAATACTCTCACATTGAACATTTGACAGAAGTGATGCAAAGAGAGATACTGTTTCCAGCTCACCAGCTTTTCCCTATCCCCTGCACTCTCTCTCAGGTAAGAGAATTGAATTGAGGTGGATTCATCCAGATATAGAAGAGAAAGAACTAAATATGGACAAGAGAATTGAACTTTGAAGACTTAACCTCAGTTTGGATTAGAGCTTCAAACTTAGACCGCATGCCCATATTTATGACACCTCTGAAGTGGGACAAATGCAGAGTTCAGGAAGTTGGGTGAAATTCCTTATACACAGTGAAACATAGGACACAGTGGAAGTGGTACTCTTGTGTAGGAGAGTGCAGGGTGGAGCTGTGAGCACCCTGTCCGGTTGCTGTTTCATCTGAGTCAGTTAGAGTGTACGCATTGCTGAGAAAGACCTACTCAGGGTGAGAGTAAGTCTGGAAAAGGGCAGCCATGTTTTGTGCCCAGTCTCTCTTGTTATGGCCCTTAAAGCCTCTAAAAGAAAAGAAAAAGGAGGGGTTGAAAAAAATGCATCCAGTGCTTGAAATGTCATCATCATAATCAACCAATATCTATTCCCAAAACTTCACGGGAATCCTAGAGACTAGCTCATCAGTCAGTGAAAGCTTAATCATAGCAGGCCAGGTTCTCGTAAGGATATATCTGCTCTGGGTTTTTAATTAGGCTCTTCCTGATTTGTAAAATTTAAAAAGCATAAAGGCAGATAGGCAGTACAGCTGTGAAGATGGATACATCAGAGAATGCCAAGCACTTGCAAAGTTAACAGGGTGCCGTCTGCTGCTACACAGCCCGTGCGTGCTTCAGGGGGATCTTGGCAACACTGGGCCGCTGCCCAGAAACAGCGGTCATGGGCATTTAGACTTCTTCTTCTTTGCAGTGCCTCTCAGTTCCAGCGTGTGCAGGGGGCTCGGTGCTCGTGCGGGTTGTGTCCCACAGAGGGCTTCCCATGCCCCATTGCAGGCTAACCCTTGGCCTTGCTGGAGTTCCAGCCTGTGAGCACCACGGCAGATGCTGCAGGCAGGCAAGGTGATAAAAAGTGTTTAGCCAGAGATGGGAGAAGGAACAGGTTCAAGAGACTGTGGCATGTTCAAAGAATGGCAACATAGCTTTTTACATTTGGATTATAGGATGAATGGGGGAGAGCAAGTGGTAGAAAATGCTGAAAAATTACACTTTAAATAACTAGCATATCATGAAAATGAAAGAGATGGTATCACAGTGTCATAAACTGTCCACTTTACAAAAGAAGCAGTTTTCTTCCCTGAAGGAATTTCTGATTCTTTTGCATGTCAGTTGTGCGCTGCTCCCTCCGTCAGGCATGCGCCCAGTAGATTCAGACAGCATCACACTCCATGCCAGGCAGCTGCTCTCACAGAACCTGCTAGATGAGGCGTGTGCCCCCCATCGCCCTTCCCTCCACACCCTTAGAATGCCACTGTTAACATTCCTGGGACTCAGATGTAGCTGCGAGAAAAAGTAGTCACCTCTCTCTTTTCTTCCCCCCCTTTAGCCAGCTCTCTCTTATTAGGGTCAGGGGTAATGAGAAAAGGACCCACTTTTCCTCTAGCCTAAGACTAACTTCATTCAGTTTGGCAAAGACTTTAGTCAGCGTACTATGGCTAGGGGCTGTGCCACGTGTGGGGCTACGAAGGTAATGGGATCTAGCACCTGTTCTTAAAGGTCTCGCTAGAACACTCAAGTTCTGCTTGACCATTTCAACCTTTAATGGCTCCCAGATTGACACTTAAAAGTGACCCAAAGCATCCATTTTCAGCTGAACTCGAACAAACTACTCTTCTGATAAAGGCTATAAGAGGAAGCCAATCAGGTATGAATGCATGGGTTAGATCAGAGCTCTGCCAGTGTTTCAGAATGGTTACGCTAGAGATGTGGTTGTGAGCAAGATCTAGTCCCTGAAGGAGCTTATGCGCCATCTGCAGAGATCAACAAATAAAACCCATTTCAGTGCAGTTTGATATGTGCTACAAAGTGAGCAGTGTGCTGTGGAAACGCATTTGGGAGGACACGTAAATGAGCCTTGGAAAAGAAGGGAAGATCATGGAAGAATTCATGAAGAAAATATCTAAGCTTACCCTGAAAGGACAAATAGAAGTTCATCACGTGGAGGATTCGGGGAGCAGCCTGTGTAGATGCTGAGGTAGGGAAACCACAGCCCATTCAGGGAGCTGCCAGTTCAGTGGAGGTGAAAGGCATCCTAGGCAGATTATGAAGAGCCTAGAAAGCCTGCTTAGAAGCTAAGATATCATCTTGGAGCAGCGTGGAGCTATCAGAGTGTTTTTAATGGTGTGTGACATAATCAGATTTATATTCTGGAAAGATCAGTCTGGTTATAGGATAGAGAATAGGATGGAGGCAAATTCCATCAGAGGCATAGAGACCAGGTTAGCTGGGCTATGGTAGGGGTGGCGGGAAGGGAGGAATAGCCTCACTGGAGAGCTCAGCTTGCAGCGTTGAAGTCACGGTGTCTGTGGAGTAATAATAAATGGATCTGTCCAACAAGCAATTATGAATATTCAGATCTGGAGCTGAGGAGGGAGCCTAGAAACACAGATCTGGAGAACCCTCAAAAAATAGTTGGTAATTTCGACCCTGACTGGTATGGCTCAGTTCACTGGGCATCATCCCACAAAGCAAAAGGTCGCCGGTTCAGGTCCTAGTTGGGGCGTGTGCCTGGGTTTCAGGTTCAGTCCCCCATCTGGGTGCAAACTCTCTCACATCAATGTTTCTCTCCCTCTCTTCCTCCCTCCCTCCCCCTCTCTCTAAAAAATAAATAAATAAAATCTTTTAAAAAATAGTTGGTAATGTCAGCCATGGGAGTAGATGGTGTGTCTCAGAGTTTGTAGAGTGAGGAGAAGACAGAGGAGAGAAGCAGTAGAACACGCACACTTCACTTGTGCCAGAAGAGGACTGGATGGTGAAGGAGCCTGAACAGTGAGCAGCCAGAGCCAGGGGGACGACAGAAGGACAGACGAGACACTACAGATGTCAAGAGATGGCAGAATGTTGCCATGTTGTGAAAAGTTGTGAAAAGTTAAGATGGAAATTGGAAAATGCCTCTTGATTTCAGCAACAAAGACAATATTGATAAAGCAGCCATAGTGAAATGCTGGGCGTGGAAGCCAGGGTGGAGTGAGAGTCCAAGACATACAGGCAGAGAATACAGACAACTGCTTTCAAAAGGCTTGGCCTATAGCTCCCACTTGGATCTTCCCTCCATTCCCCCTTTTCTGCTTCCCCCCTTTATGTGACTTTTGCAAATAACAGGTCCCCAGGGTCTGTCTCATCTCTTCTGAATCTCTTTTCTTTCCTGCTATTGGTCTCTCTCTAACGTGAAGTGAGCAAGCCTCTTCTTTCTTCCTTTCCCCTGGATAGTTTCTGACATTAGCCAAGCCCTTGTTTTGCTCTGCGTGTTACACTCTTCCCCATGAGCACCTCATTTCTCTTTCTGGCCCCCTGGATCGTGTTACTTAGTCACTTGCCCTTGACTTGCAGGCAGACAGTACATCCACAGAGCATCACAATAGTAATGTCGGAACCATTTACAAACGGTCACTTTGGGAACTATGTGGTGAATAGCATGGTGCCAGCCCCCTAAACAAGCTTCAGTTCACTGTGTTGATGAGGAGACCAGTCTCATGCAGTGAATGTTAGTGGCATGATTTAAACCAAATGTGTTGGTGCAGATTGGTAAAAACATAGGGTGAATGGAATAAAGTTGGGCAAATAACTGATTCCGGTTTTTAGAACTCTCTGAGGTAGAGCACCACAGGGCATTTATCACAGAGTGGTTTTGTCTGTCTGCTAGCCAAGTAAGAATTCACCCTTCTCCTTACCCGGTTTGTGTACCTGCAGTCCCCTGAGCCCAGGCTCATGTATAAGAAATTTCCACCCTACTGATAACTGTTATTTTTTTCTTTCTTTTTTTCTTCTTTGTTCTTTTTTTAAATAATTTTATTTTAATTATTGTTCAAGTACAATTTTCTATCTTTTACTCCCATCCCAGCCCTAGTTTTTGTCCATGTGTCCTTTATATTTGTTCCTGTAAACCCTTCCCCTTTTCCCCTGAAATTCCCTTCCCTCTCCCCTCTGAACACTGTCAGCCTGTTCTCTATTTAAGTGTCTTTGGTTATATTTTGCTTATTTCTTTGTTTTGTTGATTAGGTTCCTGTTAAAGGTGAGATCATATGGTATTTGTCTTTCACCACTTGGCTTATTTTGCTTAGCATAATGCTTTCCAATTCCATCCATGCTGTTGCAAAGGGTAGGAGCTCCTTCTTTCTTTCTGCTGCATAGAATTCCATTGTGTAAATGTACCATAGTTTTTTGATCCATTCATTTACTGATGGGCACCTGGGTTGCTTCCAGTACTTGGCTATTGTAAATTGTGCTGCTATGAACATTGGGGTGCATAGGTTCTTTTGGATTGGTGTTTCAGGGTTCTTAGGATATAATCCTAGCAGTGGAATTGCTGAGTCAAAAGGCAGATCCATTTAATTTTCCTAGGAAATTCCATACTGTTTTCCATAGTGGTTGTACCAGTTTGCAATCCCACCAACAGTGTAGTAGGATCCCTTTTTCTCCACAACCTCTCCAACACTTGTTGTTTGTTGCTTTGTTTATGATGGCCATTCTGACTGGTGTGAAGTGGTATCTCATTGTGGTTTTAATTTGCATCTCTCTGATAGCTAGCAATATTGAACATCTTTTCATGTGTCTCTGGATCTTCTGTATGTCCTCCTTGGAGAAGTGTCTGTTTAAGTCCTTTGCCCATTTTTTAATTGGGTTGCTTGTCTTCTTAGAGTGGAATCATGTAAGTTCTTCATATATTTTTGAGATTAAACCCTTGTCTGAGGTATCATTGGCAAATATGTTTTCCCATACAGTTGGTTCTCTTTTTATTTTAATACTGTTTTCTTTAGCTGTGCAGAAGCTTTTTATTTTGATGAGATCCCATTTGTTTATTCTTTCCTTTATGTCCCTTGCTCTGGGGGACATATCAGTAAAAATGTTGCTGCATGAAATATCTGAGATTTTTCTGCCTATGTTCTGCTCTAGGACTTTAATAGTGTCATGGCTTATATTTAAATCTTTATCCACTGATAACTGTTATTATTGGAACAGTAAGTGTTTGTGGCAGAGACATCAGATATGATCATTTTAATGTAACATAGTTCCTTTGTGCTTTAAAATTTTGAAATTGTTATGAATTGATAATAAAATGATTAAATTCCTATTGGTGCTGATGATCCATCATTTTTGATATTGGATATTAGCTTTCTCTCTGTGCACTGAGAGTGAGTCATCTGCTATCCAAATGCTTAGTCAAGTCCCTGCTGTCGCATAGCTTCAGAAATCCTCTGTCAATTTCTGTCCAGGCTTTGTGTCTGACGCTGCTAGTCTCTTCTTTTTTCTTGAAACTATTTTATTGTAAGCTTTATGATGCTATTCTTGTTACAGGTCTGGTAATAACAAAGCTGATTTAATGCTACCTTAAAATAAATTGTCAGGTGATTGATCTAATGGTTAAGAATAATGGGTGTAGGTGGCTGGTTTGTGCATGGGAGTGAATTACTTGATTATTGTATTATTCTCCATACCAGGTTCTTGAGAATCTTCTGATGTCTTTTATATCTGGGATCTAGAAAAACAACTATTCAAACCGGAATATATTGGCCTTTTACCATGTCTTTCAACAGTAAGCCATCAGTTTGTTACCTGAAATTTAAGTTACTATCACAATATTCTGGGAACTCTCTGTCCTTGAGGCCAAATTATCTCTTGATTCCTTGCATTACATGAAAGGAAGATATTTTTTCCCAATTGCCTATAAAAATTTTTTTTGAAAGTCCCATTGGGAAGAGATGTTTGGTTTTGTTTTTGCACTGTTTGAAGTGTGGATGACATCAAGAGTGTGAGCTGGGCCAGGGAGAAGGAAGATCCTGAAGATTCAAGGCCCCCAGACTGGACGCTGCTGCCCAGCCTGAGGTCATGGTGCCAGATAGCATGGTGCCAGGAGCCGGCCAATCGCGGCCTGCTGCCCAACAGCGGAAAGCTTTCCTGCGTGCTCAGGGCATTTTGGCTTCCTTTTGTGAAACCACTGGCTCTGTGCCCTTTCTCACTTTGAAAAGGTCGTATGGACCCTCTGTCATTCTCTACAACAATGGAAGATGCGTGAAAGAAAAAGTCAACTAGGCTTTGAAGTCATGTTCTCTTAGGAGGAGAATGATCATATCCAAGTTTTCATTAGTCATTAATTAGGTGGATGACCCAGTGCAACAGGAATACGACCATTATATAAAGGATATTTAGACATAATCATAATTATAAGAAACTATAAATTTATAAAAAGACATGATCACTAGAAACATACCTTGTCTCTGGGGTTTAAAACATACAGGCTGCGCTCTGAAGGCTCCTGTTTAAAAACACAATTCCAATTCTTCTGCTTAGCAAACAGAAGCTGGTTTATTCCTAAAGAACCTTTTATCCCCACATAAGGAGATGATACAGAGCTTCGTGGCTTCCTCCAAGTTACTCGGGTGTGAGGTAGGTCCAGAGATCAAGCCTCTTTTTCCCTTTGCTGCTCGGGTCCTTGGCAGTGCTTCCGCTCCCTCTCTGGCTCCCTTCCTCCCCCCCTTCCTTTCAGTGGATGTTATACCCACACCAGCCGTGTGTGAGTTGTAGTGGGCAACGTGAATCAGACACTGATTTGGGCTCACAGGGCTCAGAACTGAGTGGTGGGAGGGCGGCTGATGGACAGACACATCCACACGGTAGCCGGCAGTCACAAGTGCAGCCTTTGACAGGAGGTTAGAGAATCCTGCAACCAAGAGGAAGACGTAAAGTAGCCTTTCACCAACAAACACTCGGATCCTTGTCTTAATTAGAAATACAGGAGAACTATGGAAGGGTGCAGAGACGAGGGTTCTGCGTAAACACTTTAAGACTTAACTTTCTTCAGATACTGGGTCAAGGAATTCTCTAATCTTTCTGAAGGGCAGCTGATAGTTATCTGCTCTAACTTTCTTCCAGTTCAGCTGGGTAATTGCCAAAAAGATAAATCATTACTTCCTGATTCACTTGCCAGAGTCCTCCTAGAACGTCTCCTGTGCCTCACTGGAGTCGGGCCTTACTGAGAAGCAGGCCCAGTCCCTCGGGCCGCACTGTGTCTGTGAGGGGGGCTTCCCTCTGTGTGAATGTGGGGTGTGACACGGAGGGTCTCAGTGCTGACAGTGGTCCCTCCGTAGCTCCACGCTGCGTAATGTGGAAGAAAGGCACCTAATACATGATCATTGAACAAAATAATATAAATATTTTGAATCCTTTGACTTTAACTTGCTTGTTCTCTCAATTGTCCTTAGTACAGTAATATAGGACATACTTCTCTGGCTCTAAAATTGCTTACCTAACATGAGAAAATTAGATGAACTGATCTTTTAGGTTCCCTTCAGTTTTAAAATTCTGTAAATAAATGATTTGCAGGTATATATATGATGAGTTAAGTGATGGGCAAAAAACATGCCTTCATTTGACTTGCTATATATATACTCTTTGCTTTCAGATATGTAGAAATATAGCACTTTCTTTGCTCCCAAGTAAAAGAAAAATAAAGCTGAATTATTGTTAGAAAGATATCTAACCAGAAATACTTTTTTTAAATGTTTAAAAATATCAAAATTATGAAAATACTTTTAATGCCTTTTTAAAATCAGGAATTGATCAACAGTTTAGGATCCAGTTTACTTGAGTTACTGACATTTTTATAAGTAGCCTCATAACTTCAAGCAAGAATGTGTTCTCAATTCTCCTGTCTATTCTCTCAGTGGAAATCAAGACTATTTCAACTTTGTCTTAAATCGTTTTCATTAGGTATAGCAATTTTACCTGTTTAATAAGACTAGAAGTAGATAATACTTTGAAAATTGAAATCACAGCATGTACTTAATGATGTTGATGAATTTCACTGAGATTTGGTTACTTTCTGAATTGGCCTTGATATTCACCTGAGAGCACAGATAGATTTTCAGACTGATGACAATTATTTGCACAATATGTAGGTGATTGTTTGTGTTGGTATGTTATGATTCAGTTTCACAGGAGGTTTAACTAACAAACTTTTTAGGGGAGAAAGCTTTTTATTTCGTGCTCTAAATGAATTTAAAATAAATAGCTTTGTGAAATCACATTCTTGGTGCTTATTAGAATGGTGGAATGCCCTAATGAATCATAATAGCTAAAATGTAGATCGGAGGTGGATATCGAGGGGAGTAACATGGTTTTAGGTATCATTTTCACCCTTCATTTGTTTGAGACAATGGTTAGTAATTAGATATCATGGAGTATTTTCTTTTCTTATAGAAAATTTCATGACTGAACTCATCTTCCTCTCTGTTTCACATTTAGTTTGCACAGCCAAGAATCTTAGGCTTGAAGTGGTTTGATTACAATAATTTATTTCTTATTCCTTCCTTCCCAATTTTATCATTGAAACAGTCTTCTACTTCAAGCAGTGAAAAATAAAGATGTAAGAATGAACTCTGTAGGATAAAATCATTTCTTTTCATCCAATTATCAACCCTGATGTTTCCAATCTACCCTGGGTTTTGCTCATTTTTTACGGATTTGGAGTTTCATTTTCACATGGGAATTCATAATTTCAAATATATTTTGTTTGTATTTTGTCTTTTTTAATGGTAAAATGATATCATTGGCAACCAGAAAAGCAGAAGCTTGTTAAACTTAAAATTCCTGGACTTTGGTTTCATCCTAATTAGATGGCATCTGCCTTCCTTTTCTGTCCTTGCAGTATTTTCCTTCCAGTGCAGGTAGGCTGTCAGTATCTTACAGTTCAGTATCTTGGCGTCCAAAGCAATGGCACAGTTCTTCCAAGTCGACAAGTTAGTCAGCTTTTACTCAGGGCTGTAGTAAACGTTGCGTTTTAAAATGCTTTGCACTTGTGGAGAAGTCTGAGAAGATCATCCTTTAAGCTTGATTTTGAATGAAAATATCAGCAGAGTGCTTATACTCCAAGTATGAAGGTCTAGGTCATCCAGTATTATTAACAGTTCTCACTTGGCTGTGTTTTTCTTCCTCACCTGTGCCCGTGTGTTAGACTCAGGACCTGTGCAGGAGTTTAATGACAGTAGTTGTCATCATTCCAAGGGGAACTTGCAGAATGAGAAGGGACGAAGGCCAATGGCAGAACTGACATCTGAAGGATAGGCTAAAGAGGAGATAGCGAAGTCATGGTCAGGAGAGGTAGGAGAGAAACCTGGAAATTATTGTAACAACAAGCTAAAAAGAATTTCAAGAATATCGTTGACTCAGGTGCTGTGAGATGAGAACTAAAAAAATCTGTTGAGTTTTGTCATTAGGGGGCCCCTGCTGACCTTTACCAGAGCAGTTTCAGTGAAGTGCAGACATGGACCCCAGGTCTCAGTGGGTTAAAGAGTAAACTGGCAATTAGTGGATGAAGACAGCTGACGTGCACTACTAACTCGTCCTGCACAAAGGCACAGAGAGCGGTGGCAGCTAGAGGGGAAGGCAGTGCTCAGGAGGGGCCATCAGGTTTCGGAGATAAGTGAGACCTTGAGTGTATTTATAGGCTTTAGAGGGAAAGCCATTAGGTAGAAAAAAATTTAAAATGTAGAAGAAATATAATAACCAATGAAATAAAATCCTAGGAAAGGTTGATGGGGGTAGATTTGAGAGCCCAGGATTAGCCTTGATCAGGATTTCACCATTTCAGAAGGAGAAAAGATAAAGGTGGTCACAAAATACAGGTGTTTATAGGTTACTTGAGCAGAAAGTTTGATATTTATACAAGATTAACCTTATAAAATACTAGGTCAAGCTATATGCTACTAAGAAATTGTTACTAAACATTATACCACCTGGCATTTGAGTGCTTACTATATGCTATGAAACATTGGGTTTAGAAAAACAGTATCTTGTTTAATTTCATCCTACAACTCTATGAGGAAGGCATTATCACAACTTAATCAAGGAAAGTAAGGCTTACTGAGCTTAATTAACCAGTCTAAGGCCATAGAAACCTTAAGTATCACATCAGAACTAGTCATGTGAAGCTAGATGGTTCTAATTCCAAGCACCAATGTTCTTAACCACAGTTGTGGGAAGTTAGGGGGGTTGACGAGAATGGTGGGCACTTGGTCGAATGGAACAGAAACATTATTGTGGATGGCGAAAGCATGGTGGGTTGGCCCTGGGTGCAACCGTAGCTGGAGACCACAAATCTGTGTGGGCACCTGTCTGCACGACCGGGTTATGTCTGGCAGCAGTGAGCAGCCCAAGAAATGACTATATAAGAGGGAGTTAGGGTGGAAATTTTTTAGTTCCAGACTGGATGGATGAGAATATTAAGGCATTGCCTAGCAAAAATTCCTGCGTTCTAAAGATAAAAAGAAACCCCTATGAGATTCTTAACAGAAAATATAAGAAAACTGGAAGGTAGGAGAGAGTGGAATAGCACCTGCAGACCGGCAAGTGGGAAGGGATGCAACCAACAGAGACCTCAGGATGGAGAAAAGAGAGAGAGTAGGCGAGCAGTGGAACATGGACACAATTAAACCTAATGTGTAATGTAACTGCAAAATAAGCTTTCTTCCAGTAGGAAATTCATAAGATAATTTTAATAAGGTTCCAGAATAAAACATTCTGAACTATTTCAGCAAAATTTAGGATTAATGGGACGGGGCAGGAGGGAATCAAAATCACTCTAAAAGCTTTAACTTGCTGATGTAGACAGGCAGTGGAGAGCCTTGATGGGAAGGAACCTTTGAAGTTTCCATCTTGTGAACTGGGCACCAAATGAGTGAGAACATTTTAAAATAATAACTAGCACATAGTTATAAGGGAGATAACAGTCATAAACCTAAATATACAAACAACATAGCAACTAAAATGTAAAACAAGACTATTAGAAATGCAAGGGATTTCTAAAACTATTAGAAACGCATATAAAATATGATATAGCAGAAGAAAGAGCTTATATACACCAATATTTGTCTCAAGAGGTTGAAGCAATAGAAAAAATTAATGTAACAGAGGAATCGAATCAATAAACTTGAATATAACGATCCCTCAAAGAATAAACTTATTTTGTATGTTTGTGGAACATTAACAAAAATAAAAAATGTAGCTAGAAAGCCTTCACAAATTAACCTTAACAATTTCAAGGTAATGAAATAGATTTACAGACCACATTTTCTGGTCACAAGCCAGTACAATTAGAAATACATAATGATATGTAACTAAAACTTCAGGTACTTTAAATTTGAGAAACACATTCTTTAGCATAACTAAGATCAAAGAAAAGATAAAACTACAACATAAATGGAGAATAATAAAAACGTACTCTTCATTTTCAAACTACATGTAAACTGTACTCAGAGAAAAAAAAATTATAGCCTTAAATTTTAAAGAAGAAATATGAAAAGCAAAAGAACTAAGTGATCATCTTAAGTTCAAACCACAATAGAAATTAACGAAAAGAAGCTAATGAGAAGGAATTAAGATAAAAGCCCAAATTATGAACCTAGAACATCAAAAATGGTGCATTCAAAATTTCTGGGCTGGCCTGTGTGCAGACTCACAGATCAGGTGCGTCAGAGATCCGCATGGGTGGAAGTGGACGTGGCCTGCCAATTCTGTGAAGACAGTTTCGGCCCAAGTCATTTCTCCTCAGATTCCTGTCTGGAATCAAGTGGTTGAGTGGGGACCAGCTCAGCAGGGTCCTGTTACAGCTTAATCGTAAGGCTGGAGGGGTTTCGTAGTCACACTACCTCTAGTAGGTACCCATACTCTAAAACTATTCCCTGGACGGAGGTTTGTGAATCTGTGGAATGCTAAGTCACTAATAAAAATCTCACTTGGAAAAGACAAAACCCCAAAACATAAGTAGATTATAGTTGTATGCATTAAAGGTAATCACAGAAGAACAGATACATGGAAATACATTATATTTTATTTTTTAAGATTTCTTTTTATTCTCCTTTATTCATCATATGTCTCTAGAAAGTTGTTATTGTCAACAGCAGTTCTTTATCTGTAGGCTTATAGAATAGACTTGTTGCCATCTTAAAATAGAAATTTCATCATTTAATGTAATAAATGTAAGCACTTTTTATATTGCAGTTGGTGCTTCCTGTGAGTTTTAGAGCATCCCCACCTTTGTCTCTTAGCGCTGTCGTGGTGGTGCTCGTTAAGGATGGACAGCTGCTGCTTGTTTCTGACTCAGTTTGAAGTGGAGGCAGTAGGACACTAGAATTGCTGCTTGCCCTGTGGAGAGGATGGGGGAGAGGGAGAGGTATGGGAGAGTCTAATTGCAGGTTTTTTTGCAAATTTATAAAACTATCCTGTAGTAATAGGCAATGTCTTCCCTTAGCCTTTTACTACTAACTAGAAAATAGCCCTGGTTGGCATAGCTCAGTGGATTGAGTGTGGGCTGCGAACCAAAGCATCGCAGGTTCAATCCCAGTCAGGACACATGCCTGGGTTGCAGGCCACGGCCCCCAGCAACCGCACATTGATGTTTCTCTCTCTCTCTCTCTCTCTTTCTCCCTCCCTTCCCTCTCTAAAAATAAATAAATAAAATCTTTAAAAAAAGAAAGAAAATAAAGTGTGTGCACGTGTGTGGTATGTGTCTCTGTGTGTGCATGCACGTGTATGTCCTCTTTACAGAAGTTCAAGTTTAGCATCATACCTGATAAAATATGTTCAGGGGAAAGAGAGGACTTTAAACACTAGAAAACAGCTCTTAAAACAGTTCGTAATGTTTTCTACATTTACATGGGTTCAGAGGCCTTTTTTATTCTAATGGACCCAGGAAAACTGCTAGATAGAATAATAATAATAACCCCCACCCAGTAAAACTACTGACTAAAATAATAATAAAAGTAGTAATAATAACAGTAGAAACAAATTTGTTTTAAATCTTTATTATTCTACTGGTTGGGATTTTTTAAGGTATGTTTAGAGGGTGTCATATAAAATAACCTTTATAAATACTATGAATTGTGTATACAGATCATGTCCAAAGATAAAATTACATCTATGATACCTTCCTTTTTATGTAATCTTACCCATTTTTCAAATTTATGATAATATAGCTAAGCTTTATCCTGATTATTAAATTGATTGTCCTCTCAGAGAACAGCTGGAGAAATCATTTCATTTTGCGGTTCATTTTTCTTTTGATAATGTTAGCCTCAAAAGAAAGTAGCAGGACAATGTAGTGTCTTTAGAGCAAAGAAAACAGTGGCCTGGTTTTCGCCCTTCGTGTAATTCTGTTAATGGGCATCTGAAAGCTTTTACGTTTGTCTATTTATCCCTGAAACCACAGCACCCATTGTGCCTAGCTTCATTTCAAACCACTGCGAAACCTCAGTGACAGGTATTTCATCTTTGGCCTACTTTAGCTATTTGCCTTCATTATGATAGATCGACTTTTTCCAAAGTGCCCCTTAAGTAAAGTGTACTTGCTCATTCCGAGCGTTCTTTCCAAGCAGCAGGAAGTTTCATGACCTTTGTGAGGTAGCAAAGGGTTGTCTTCACTGGCCCTCCATTTCACGTTTTTCACATGCCATCGTGAACATTCTAAAACTTTTCCTTGTATGTTTATGTTTAATCAAGAGGTGAAATCTGAACACGATCTTGTCTTCGTTTCTTTTGTGTCCACCTACAGGATGAATATAAGCCAGAGAAGTCACTGTCTGAAGAGGATTTGAAGAACGCAGTGAGCGTGCACCACGCACTGGCGTCCAAGGCCACGGACTACGAGAAGAAGCCGAACGTGCTCAAACTGAAAACCGCCGACTGGAGGGTCTTGCTTTTTCAAGCCCAGTATGTTTCGTGGGTTTCGTTTCTTCTTGTTTTTTAGGTTGCAGAGCATCACCGTGTTCCGAGAGAGAGAAGCAGGGTCTGCAGAGGAAATGTTTTGAGTTGGAGTCAAAGTCATTGGTTATATTAGGGGGACAGCTAGCTGCCTAAGAAAACTAGAATGAGAAGCAGAAACCCTGGGTCCAAGTTCTTATTTCTGCAAAGGAGCCCTGTGACTTTTGCTCAGCCATTTACCATCTCTGGAACTTCATATCCTCATGGGTAAAATATAAGGGCTTTACACACGACGAGTGAAATAAACCTGGGTTCAAATCCCCATTTCCTAGCTCTTTGTTCTAACATGTAATTTAACCTCTTGGAACCTCAGTTTGTCACGAGTGTAGATAATCATGTGAATCTCATAGGGTTTTTGTAAGAACTGAATAAGATCAAGTATAGAAAGGAGCTCACATAGTGCCTGGCACATTGAACCTCTTCAATTGTAAGTGCAGATTTCCATTCATTCTCTCTCTCTTCTCTCCTTCTGAGTTCTAACTTGTGATTAAACTAGGAGGAAAAGATAAAGTCATATTGTGGATAAGGAAATAGGATGGAGTGCACTTTTAATAAGGGGTCCACGACAGCTGTTGGACTAGAGGTAGAACATTCCACATGGAGAATTCTGGATTTGTGAAGTAGGAAATTAGGTTTTCAGAACTGAGCCTCTAGAACAGGAATTTTTCACAGGACCATGCATAGCATCAGTGTTCGTGGTGGACAGTGTTACCTATTCACAGCATACCGTGCACATCCTGGACTTGACTTCGGAGTCACTCTCAGTCCAGTACTATCAATGGACCGCATTTGGCACTGGGGTTAAAATTGGCTGTCAAAATAGTGAACACAAGTATCTCCATGCTTGTTGACCAAAACAATGTAAGATCCAAAAAAGAAATAAGAAGAAGAATAGGTACTCTGATGAGTTGTGGATGCTGAACTTGCAAAGGTATAAAAGTATGGACATCCAGAGAGGAGGAAGTCGTAAGGAAATATGAGCTACGTGGGATTTGTGTAGTGTGGGAATAAGACAGTTTTACCACCACGAAGGAAACCAGAGCCAGATGTATAATTAAAGCTATTAGTAAGAAAGTCCTTCAAATTATTCTATTCCCCAACATTATTTTATTTTCAATCTAAAATTCTGGATGTAATAACTAAGGAGATCTAATTAGTTCAGATAGAACTGATGCTGAAATCAGTCAATTGAAAGAACAGAGCCAGCAAAAATCAGATTAGAGAGGCACAGTGCAACGAGGACATGATACTCATGTGGTCTCAGGTTAGTGTGGTTTCTCTCTGAGAAGTCGGCACAGGAAATGATTTTAGATTGGCTGACATTTTGTCCAGCTTCTGTTTATTGATTATATGCATGGTAGATGATTTATTCTGGTTCACAAGTATTTCCACCACTCATGAATTCACAACTGTTCATTAACTGCTGTCAGTTCTAGACCCTCTGAGTATGTGACATATAAGTTAGAGTGTGATAATGACATCAGATGATTTCTACATCCTCTCAGGTAGATTTTTTACATCGTATGTATGTATGTATATGTACATACACACATACTTTATATACCATTTAATTTCACCTGTTTTAAGTGTTCATTTAAGTGATTTTTAACAAATCTCCAGAACTGTGCAGCCTTCACAACAGTTCAGTTTTGGAGCACTTCCGTCACCCCAGAGAGGTCCCCCGGTACCCATTTTGCCTTCACTCCCCATTTTCCACCCCATCCCCAGACACTAACCTCCTGTCTGTCTCCCTCTATTGCCTTTTCTGGACATTTCATGTTGATGCAGTCGTAGAGCATGTGGTCTTTTGTGTCTGGCTTCTTCCATGAGCGTGAAGCGTAGGGGCCCACCCGTGTTGCTGCACATCATTCCCGTGTCGCTGAGTGGTGGTCGGGTGTGTGGATGCACCACGTTTGGTTCATTCATTCACTAGTTGATGGCCCTTTGGATTGTTTTGTTTTTCCTACGTCTCTTACAAAGAATGCTGCTGTGAACATTCACACACAAATCTTTTTGTGCCTATGTTTTTATTTCTCTTGGTTGTGTACCTAGGAGTCAAATTGCTGGGTTGTATGGTAATTTGTAGACATCTTTTTAATAAACTCAAAACTGCTTTCCAAAGTGGGTGTACTGTTTTTCATTCCCTCTGTCAGTTTTTCCCTCAGTTGGATTTTAAAATCAGATATGGGACTGGAGGAGATGAGTTAGGTTTTTAATTTTTTTATGTAGCCTAGTATCAAACAGAAGGCAGAGTTTAATATTTATTATCAAGTGATTTCACTTTTTTCTTCCCTCTGTGTCCCTAAGGGATACTCCCAGCCTGAATAAATGACTTTAGTGCCATTTGAAGTCAGCAGTGAGGAAGGGGCAAGGTGTGGTGGCCTTAGATACGGACACGCCCTGACGTCGGCACGTTGTTTCCCTAGGAGTCCGGAGGAGATGCAGGGGTGGATAAGCAAGATCAACTGCGTGGCAGCTGTGTTTTCTGCACCGCCGTTCCCAGCAGCCATCGGGTCTCAGAAGAAGTTCAGTCGCCCACTTCTGCCTGCCACTACAACAAAACTCTCTCAGGTGAGGCATTCTGACAGTGCTTTGACCTCGGAAATATTTGTATTTGAAGATTCAGGAGTGAGACCTTGCCCTGGAAGGGCATGTTGTTTAAATGGGCCAAAAGGAAATAAACTGGGCCTTACACTTCATGCAGGAAGCTGATACCATTGAGTCAAGGTTAGGAGGACACATACTTTGAATTAGTTTCTAAAATTTATATGAGCTTACTACTCAGTCAGTCATACAGGCCTGGTATTTATTTTTATTTTTGTTTGTACTAACAGCTCATATTTTTTTTTAACAAATTAGCTAACATTAGATGTCCTAGCTTGGAAACAAGCTTTTTATATATTCTTTCTGTTTTGTTTTTATTTTTTAAATTGAGATTATTCCATATCCAAGGCTGTATTTGATGCCAAGTGTACAAACATATTCCCAGGGATCCACTACTCATGGTTGAATGGGGCAGAGCCTCCCGCACCCCTCAGGGCGAGCTAAGTGCACCGCATGGGTGTTTCCAGCTTAATCAAGACAAGGTGCCAGGACTTCCTCCTGAGTACATTCCTACAGGCTTCTCTCCTGTTGTCAGATCGCTCTCTCTGCAGATCATGTTTCGTCGTGTCCCTCTCCTGCTTCAAACCTGACTGAATCCAGGTTTGCCGACTTGAAACCTGTCAGCAACACCCTATCGCTATCGACTAGTTAGGTCCTTTGAAAGCTACTTTGATGTCTACTGTGAATTTCTTATTGGTGCAGTCATGGAAATAGTTTCACGTGGCTCTCATCAACCAGGTCTTGATATTTACTGGCTCCTCTACAAATTTGGTATCATAATTATCAATGATACATTTGTTTAATAAATATGTATTATGTGCCTCTTGTACTTGAGAGACTATTTTAGTCTGGAGATAGAAAGGCCAGTGAAGCCCAGATGCTGACGTTAGAGTGGCAAATACCGGTGAGGAAGTAATTGCAGCAACACAGCTGGGTTAGAGGCACGGGAAGGATGAGTCCAGTGTGCTGTGGGGATGCATGAAAGGGGCATCTCTCCTGGCCTTGGAGGGGAAGGAGGCAGCGTGGCAGCTATTGTGCAGCTTAAAGGCTGAGCAGTGGTTAGGTGTTGGGGTGGGGACGGAGAAAAGAGAGGACCAAAAAGGCCCAGAGGAGAAAGCCCCTGGATGCATGAACCGCACAAAAGTTACCAAATGTGATTTGAGCGCAGTGTTGAGAAGAGGCAAGAGATGTGCCTCTAGAGGTGCACAAAGGCCAAACGATGAAAGGTCTTTGTCGTGTATGAGATTCAGATGCTTCACTAATTACCCAGCATCCTTAGAATAATAATGGGAAAGCAGCAAAGCAACATGATTAAATTTGTGCTCTAAAAATCATTCTTGTTAGAATAGGAAGAAAGTATTAGAGAAGGAAATTACTAGAAGCAGAAAGGCTAATTTTGAAGTTATTGTCAATGATGCAGAAGACAGGTAACTAAGTTGTGGAAGAGATGCATTGAAGTGGAAGTGTCTGAGAGATCTCGGGGGTCTGGAACGGGTCATCCCGGTGGCTTGCTGAAGGGGAGGAACGAGGGCTGTCATCTGGGCTTGAGCAGCTGGGGACTGTGGTGTCTGGCCTGGCCTTTGGGACCTCATTGTCTCCTGCTTTCCCACCTGTTGCTTCTCCCCTGGGTCCTTTTCCATTTTCTAACTCCAAATGTTGTAGTGCCTGATGCTTAGAAGCAGATCCCAACAGACACTTGACAATTTTCTTAAGTTAGTTGAGAAAAAAACAGGGAGGATGTTATGCCAAGAAAAGGTAGAAAACTCATGGAAAATTAGGACCAAAACTGTCTCCTGAGAAGTGGCAGGCAGATCATCGGGCCCCTCGGTGAGAGCAGGAATGAACTAATGGGGGAGAAGCCACGCTGGTCGTCTCTGAGGGGGAGTTACAGGCAGTGAGGACATGGGTGAGGGGCATGCGCATAAGTCTCGCCATAAGTTTATTTTTAAAAAACACGCTGGTAGGAAGAAGAGGGGAGACATGGTTTCAGGAAAGAGTCTTCAGTTTTTGTAAATTCAAAATTATTAATATGAATTGGATGCTTACCATGTAAGCCATTGCTAGTGTTATGTATGTAGTTCATGGCCAACCAAGAAAGCTGGTAAAAATAAAAAGGACCAAGCCAGCTCACTTTACAAGGCAGAATGGCATTTAATTTTCACTTTAGGAAAAAAGGAAGGCTTTACCTCAGATTGATGACCAGAGAGTATGTTGGCAGAATTCTCCATCTACCTAACTGAAATAGCAATGCTCGAAGCAAATGCAGCTGGTTCCCCACTTTATTTTGGGTGTTTAACATAAATAGTAAAGCATGTTACATAAGGTAAGTGGAGGAAAAACATACCTTCGGAAGTTGGGTTTTGTTCTATTCCTTTCATTAGGGATTTCCCAGTTGTTATTTTTTAACAGATTGGTCTTTCTCATAGTTACTCCCATGAAAGATTCAGGGGGAAAGGGAAGCTGACATTAAGAGGAACATTAATAAGCATAGAGCTATGTGAGTTTTTCCTTGCGCTTGCCTCACTGTAGAATCTACATTTCTATTTACTGTTGTCCTGTTTGTGTGTGGGCTGTATTACTATGTCACTTGTACATGAAAATGAGTGTGTTCATCTACTTGTGTATTTCTACCATGAGACCAGGCAAGCAAGCACCTTTATCAAGGCAGAATCTCTGATTTAAGTACATGTTATATTAGAACTAGAAATAGGTTGCATAAAAATTTTATATATTTCCTTATTTTGAGCATAAATCCAGAGAAGTGCAAAAAATGCATATGTAATGTGATCAAAACAATGAACTCCAGAGTGTAAGTAAGAAAGCAATAACCAGAAAGAAGTATCCTCCTGTGTCACATAAGGCAAGATAAATAAGTCCTTTCAGGAATTTAATTTCTTTGTGAAATAATAAGATGATTTCCTTCCCTGCCAGTAGTAAGTCAGCAAGTCTTGATGGGCCTCAGTTTTCCATCTAGAAAGCAAGGAGATCATTCTAGAACATTTTTAAGGTTCTACCACTAGCTCTGCTTTGTTTCGTTTTTGCCCAGGTCATCATGTTTATTTACTAAAAATGAAAAAAAAAGTTTTATCTTTGAAAGTGAAAGGACAGTTTAGAAACAAGTAAGTGAACACAAGCATGTGATAAAGAACAGGTTGGAAAGTGGGGAAGAAGAGTAGGTTGCACACAGCCTAGGGCAGGTATCGGGGGCTCCCTCTGCTTCCTGCAGCTGTCTCTGCTGGAGTCGCGGTGCACCGTCCATGGGTCCCAGCAGGTGCCTAGATGCCCAGGAGTGCTTCGGTGCCTTGGAGACTGGTCCTCATCCCGCAGCCCAGGCATCCCTGACCTCAGCACTAGCCCAGAATTTTGGCCTGGAGAGTTCTTTGGTGCAGGATGAATTATAGGATGTTTAGCAATAACCTCAGCCTGCACCCACCGGATGCCAGTATCATCCCCCCAGTGATGACCAAAAATGTCTTCAGACCTTGCCAAAGACCCTGTGGGGTCAAAGTATCTCTTTCCCCACCCCCTCCTCCATCATGGAGAGCCCCTGCTTTCACCCAGCTGCTGCCTTTTTCCCCACACGCCCACAGCCTGGCTAAGATTCCCCTAAATGCCAGAACCACTGGGATAATTTCCATTTACAAACTACATGCATAGCATTGCGAGTACCCTGCCAGGAAAAAAATTAAACAGTGTTAGGAAAAAACTAAACATTCAATTAAGATTGTTTGGTGCTTTTAAAGACACACTGTTCATCACCCTGTCATTTGCAAGCTCGTCTTTAATTGATTCTTGTCTCCTATCCAAAACACTTTAGCCTTCACTGTTAAAACTGATCATTGTCAGCATGGCGTGGCTCTTTCTGAACAACTCTGCTGTGTAGGAGGAGTCGCCTTCCTTAGTTGTTTTTCAAGGCAGTGTTGCCAGAGCAGTTTTCTTCTACGGGGGGCGGAGAGCCTAGTTTGAAATGTTAAGTGCTGTTTCTCCTTCTGGTGGAGCACTTCAGGCCAGATGTCGTGGTCGGCCCATTCAGAGTCTGTTCAGGACCCCCCTTCCTGCCCCTCACAGCAGTCGTCTTCGAACTCCAGTGCGCACAAGACTTCGGTCAGCAGGTCTCTGCGCCCACCCGCCAGAACCTTAATAGTTCACACAGAGGCCTGAACGGGGTCCAGTCACGCACACCAGGCATGTGGCCTCGACAACGCCTGGCTCCCCCAGACCGAGTCCTCGGAGCGGTTTCCAGTGTGTGGAAGACAAGCTGAGTGCACGTGCAAAGGTCAGGGCAGAGGATGAGAGCCTCCGGTTGCCCACAGAGCTCGAGGGCCAACCTGTGGTCACATCCTCCCGGTGACCCCCTCGAACAGGCGGACATCTGGTGGGATTTCAGAGGGGGAGGTCATTCTCGCAGTGTGTCCCTCACCAGCCAGCACTGCTCCCTTCCCTGCCCAGCCAGCTGTATCCCTTCAGTCACAGGTCTTGTCACTTCCTAAACATCTCGCGCATCCTGCGCACATCCCTTAATTCAGATTTTGTCATCCTTTACCTAGGTCACTGGTCTCCTGACTGCTTTAGTCACTCAGTTGATCAGTACCAAATATTTGAGCAGGTGTCCTTCCATGCATGTGTTCTCTGTGTAGAATGTGCTGCACACCCTGAAAAAGTGTGAACCAAGCCGTGAGATCCCACTTTACACGCATTAGGATGGCCATAATTTTTTAAAATCTTTTTATCTGAAAGGGAGAATGTGTTGGTGTGAATGTGCAGTTAGAACTCTGTTTGGAATGTAAAAATGACACAGCTACTTGGAAAACAGTTTGGTGGCTCATTAAATGATTCAGTATAGAGTTAACATGCGACCGAGCAATTTCACTCCTACTTAGATATGGAGAGGATGAAAACGACACCCACACAAAACTGTCCACAGACGTTCACAGCAGCATCGTTCGTAACAGCCGAAGGTGGAAGTGCCTATCAGCGGATAATTGGATGATGAAATGTGATACGTCCTATAATATGGATGAACCTTGAAAACATTATGCTACGTGAAAGAAGCCAGACACAAAAGGAACATACTGTGAGATTCCATTCCCAGGGTGTTTCTTTAGGGGAACTAAAATGCCATAAAACTGAGTTGAGGTGATGGTCGAACAACCCTGTGAATATAGTAAAAAAAAAAGTAAATTGTACACTGTAAATGGGTGAACTGAATGGAATGTGAATTATATCTCAATGCCGATTTTACAAATTCTCCCCACGGATCATCTTGTCAAGGGCGCACACACCCCACTTTGGAAAACTCTGGCAGACTGTCCCTGTGACTACCCGACTGCCTTCCTCCAGCCTTGCTCTGCTCCAGTCCCTCCCTGGTTCTGGCTAAACTATGTTTCATACTATGTCACTTAACCTTAACTGGCTCACGTTTGCCAATAAGATGCAGCCCAAACTCTGCCATGGCCTTAGATCGTGATTACACTTCTCCAAAATAGATACGTGTTATATCCTTGTCTTAGAGGTCTGTATTTAACATGCATTAAATACTTAATGAAACAGTTAATTAAATCACATTGATGTTATGCTCAAGCTCACTAAACACTGTTTAAGGTCTTTAAAACTGGTTTAAACATGAAATGATGGGACAGAATCTTTCTCGTGGTGCTTTCGGCAGTAGCCCCCTCACACTGACTCAGGTCAGATGTTCTTCATTGTAAGTTCCATACCGCTTGGCTTTGATAAGGTTGCAGTGCTTAGCAATTTGACTTATAAACTGCCTCCCAGATTCCTAGAAATGTCATTACCTTCTGAGTCATCTGCCTACTTTAAAACAGCACAAAGGAAACAGTGGGAACCCTCCCATCTTTACCTGCTTCCCTTTTTAAAAAATTCATTTACTCAGCCCTGTTTCCTGAGGGACCTCTGTATCGGGTATAAACTGTGCGTGCATTATAAAACAGCTAAGGCAATGGTCTTGACTGTCAGCTCATTAGTGCTTAAGGTGTGTGTTAATTTATGTTAGGCAGGTGATACCTGGAAGCCAAAAACTATGCTACAGACGATGGCCTCTGCCCAACAGTGACTAGACTCCAGAGGATTTGAGAGAGGGACTTGAAAAGAACCGTTTTCAGCCTTTAAAGAGCTTGTGACCATTAGAGGAGATAAAGTCACACAGGAGTCAGAGGCCGTCTTGTAATAAGCATGTGGTACAGAAGTTTGCGTGCAGGAGAGGAAGAGTGTGCGGTCGGGAGTGGGGTTCCAAGAAGGGCCGGGGCACCCACTGCGTGTTCGAGAGCCACAGGAGAGGGCGCATCAGCACCGACGGAGTTGACCAAGCTCTGAGAGCTGAGGTCAGCCTCGAAACATGAGGCAATGGAACGTTTTGAAGCTTGTTTCCAGCAGCCCTTTGGATTTAAGAAGGTTGTTCCAAGGCACGTTCATGACCATGGGTTGGGAGAAGGGGGTGCTGCCCACTGTCCTTACCTGTGGCCTTGAGCCAGAGCCCTCTGGATCTCCATCACCTGTAAGAGGTGAGAAGGGACGATAGCCAGGTTCTCTTCCACTTCAGAGTTCCAAGGATTCTGTACTCCGCAGCTGGGACGGGGTGGGGAGCGTGATGGCAGGGGCCAGGGCTTCTCTAGCTCCCAGCACAGTGCCTGTCGCACAGTAGGTGTTCAGTGAGGGTTGCTGGTGGGTGGCTTTTCTTTCTCCGCCCCCCACGGAGCATTCTGCTGTCTCTCTCCAGTCCTCGCTATCCCTGCTCCTTTCCCCTTGCAGCTGCAGTCTTCGTATTGTCATCCCCTCTTATTTCCATATCTGTTCTTTCAAACTTTTTTCCATGAGAGGTGATAAGTAAGCCTTAAGCTTGGTGTAAAAGGCGAAAGAGCTGATTTCTGACCCTCACTAGGGGTGGCTGGGCCACTGGTCCGAGCAGCAGAATAAAGGCCCAACCTTGAGTCACTTCGAGACTTTGAACCTCCACTTGCCTGGCCCCGTTGCCTCATCAGTCAGAAGCCCTTTCTTCATGGGAATGGAATTAGAGTTCAGTGTTTTAAAACAAAATAGGAGATTTTCATCAAAGGACTGTATAAGTAGGGGAAAAAATAAATCGTAGGTGATATCATCTGATCTTTGCTGTTTACATAAAATTTCACTGCATATATTATGAAAGGTTTTACCAGTTACATGTACTGACATACAACCACAGTGATTTTTCTTGCATCTATGATTTTAATGCCACTCCTTAAGTTACCACTTCCTAACTTAAAAGTTTCCAGGAGTACATACCATTTCCTGTCCCCTTTCTTTAAACTCTCAGCTGTGTTTTCTGTTTCTTTGCCTTCTCTGAAATCCCATTTGTTCGTATTGGCTCCTAAGAACAGTGTAGCTGCTCCCCCAGTGCATTGTGGGAGCAAAGACCAAAGGGAGGAACCCGGCAGGGCCCGCCCTTGCCTATTACACATTCAGTTGTCCTGAGCCTGGGAACTACCACTCCTGCGGGGCCACGTCTCTCCTCCTCTCCTCCGAGTTCCCCATTGGTTTTGGCCAGGAAAGTCTGCGTGCCTCCTTCACCAGGGACCTTAGCATCGGTATAATTTGCATGGTCTACCAATCGAGGCCCTTAAGAGCCACCTGGTATTTTTCTATCACGGGTCAAAATGGACAGATTAGGAAAGTGATTTTAAAATCCTTTTATTTTGAGATTATTTCCTGAATCTTGTTTCATGATGGGAGTGTAGTAGGAGTTAAGCACTACACATTAAATTTCAACGTTTCTTCAGCTAGTTTCTTCATAAAAATATTGCCCAAATGACTAACCCTTTATGCTGCTGTAGAACTAGTCATGTGTATAAACCATAGCTTAATAGTAATGAATAAATCCTAGTAAACTTTGGTTTTGGTAGGAAAGTGACAAATACAGTATGCTTTGCATAGGACCATCCTGGCATAAATTCCTCATTAAAATGAGTATAAATTGGGATTTATTCAACAAGAAAGAGATAGGAATACTCAAGGTGAATATTGGAATATTTACACAGAGGCAAAATCTAGAAATACAGAGAATTTTGTAAATTCTTTTACCAAATTATATAAAATCTTATTTGAAAAGAAGCTAGTATTTGGATTTGAATCATTTTATTAACCAAAAAAGAAAACTCATTTTCTTAAAATGAACTGTAAGTCAATAGACTTTACAGTGGAAAAATAGGCCCAGTGTTTAGCAGCCAGTTTACAGAAGAGGAAACCCAGTAAACGTGAGAACATGTTCTCCCTCCCCGTAATCGAGAAAGTGTGAATTGGGGTTATAGTGGGTAATTAGTTCATACCCATGAAATTAGTAAAAACTTGCAGGTGTGATATACGATGTTGGCAAGAATGTAGCTCAGTTGGAACTTTCCAGCCCACTGCGGAATTGCAGACGGGGGCACAGTTTAGAGTCATGTTAAGGGTGCGCATATTCTGAAATCCAGAAATTCCGCCTTGTGGTGATAGTACTGCAGGAAAATTCCTGCCTGTGTGCCTTAGGCAACATGTTCAATGCAGTATCACTCACAGTAAAGCAAAGAAACCTGGAAACAACCTAAACATCCCTCAACGAAATTGTAGTGTGTCCTGCAGTGGAATACTACACAGTGGTCAGAAGGAAGGAACTAGAGCTTATATGTAAACAAATTTTAAAAACATGTTGAATGATAAAACAAGTTACAAAAAGAAGCTTATTAAGTATAAAAACCTATAGAACATACTATTCTTTCTTTGGTAGAGGAGTAGCATAAAAAAGGAATAAGAACAGTAGATATACAGGGAGTTTCAGCTTATTTTTATGTTTTATTTGTTCAACTGGGTGCTAGATACATTAGTCGTTTGCAGGTATGATTCAGTATGACTTTTTAATATACTTGAAACATTTTATTAAACAGAGAAAATAACTTTTATTTTTCAAAATGATCTAGTCACCAAATATCTTTTGCCAAAAATTCTATTAAATAATTTACACATTGCAGTAAACATACAAAGGAATATCACTTTGAATGAAGATAGCTGTTAATACATTCTTCTTAGGCAGCCCTGGCTGTCAGAACAGTGTACCACAGACTGGGTGCCTTAAGTGACAGGTTTTTTTGTCACAGTTCTGGAGACTAGAAGTCCCAGATCAAGGTGCCAGCAGGACTGGGGCCTGGTGGGCAATCTCCCTGTGGGTCATATTATTTCACTCACCTTAAATAAAATGTTTATATGTTGAAATTACATATTATACAAAATGTATTGATCACCTAGTTTAATCAGTTCCCTTTAATTTGTGTCCACTTCTTATTGTACATGTGAAATTATACCCAACAAGGATTTGGATAATCACATGTGAAAGTGGAATAGTAGGCAAAATAGGTATGGAATTTTAGTAATGCAAAAGAATTCCAATCTTTTTGTTTCATTTCTTAAAATGCTGCCAGAGGGTTTGATAGTGTCTCCTGTCAGGTAGCTTATTGCCAAGGTGACATAAGTGCCCCCTGGAATGCAGTTCTGTGACACAGGGACAGCCGTGCCACGTTGGTGCGGGATGCCGTGACAACCCCATCCAGGCGGCAGTCTCTCTGCAGGTGCATTTTAACTGAGTAGCTGCTGTGGGTCAATAAAGATGAAGGAAGTCAGAACCTGCACTACTTTGGAAGGAAAGAACATAGATTGCTATGTTGTTTAGGATATTATCTGACAGCTTTCAGAGAATTACTTTTTAGTGGCATTGCTTATTTCAAAAAGAAAAAAAAAACATGCAGACAGGCTCTTCAGTCACTGTGACAGATGGGAAAACCAGCAGCATTGCTGAGTGGCCGTGAAATGGAGAAGCCAAATTGGGTGGCACTCAGGACAGGTGTCAACTGCCCAGCGGGTTCCTCGCCTGTTGGGTATCGTAGGAGAATTTGTGTCAACTCGGTGGCAGTCACACCGGATAAAGGGCTCTGAAAGCAGCGGGCTGTGTGCCGGGGCCTGGGGAGGGAGGCTGGCCTCGGCTGCCGTTTTGCCGAGGTTCCTACAACCAGGCTTGGGAAAGCTGGCAGGATGGGGCAGCCGAGCCACACTGGACTATTCCAGTGAATTAAAGTCATTCATCGTAAGGGATTTTTATTGACTTATGTTCGGACATTAAATGCCTTAATATTTCCTGCAGGAGGAACAGCTGAAATCTCACGAAAGCAAGCTGAAGCAGATTACCACGGAGCTGGCTGAGCACCGCTCATATCCCCCGGACAAAAAAGTGAAGGCCAAGGAGATAGATGAGTACAAACTGAAAGATCACTACCTGGAGTTTGAGGTATGCTGGACTAAGTGTAATAAAAGCCTATACTGAGTTATTTTATGATTTTTCCATGAGGCGATTGCAGTTACTGGAACTGCAGGAAGTGTGCCTTGCCCCTGGCTCTAACTTGGGAGCTCCAGGCCTGGTCTAGGTCACAGTAGCCCCTCACATGTACGATCCCATTTGAGCATCAGACTAACATCAGAGATAGCTGTTAGTTTATGTGCTTCAAAGCACACAGTCCGCCTGGTCAGAATGGCCAGTGTGAGGAAGCACACCAACAAGAGATGGACACGCCAGGGCGGGCAGCTGCTGGCACCGGTACATGATGCAAAGCATCTCTCTCTCCTGTCGGCAGCACCGATGCATTCCTCCTCTTACCACTTAGTGCCCTCCAGAAGGACACTGATAAATTGTGACACATCCATACACTGTAGCAAGTCCGGCTATTAAAAAGATTGGGGAGGATGCATGAACTCTGGAAGGGTGGAAAATTTAAACACAAACTGAAAGCAATCTGTGTGGTAGTGAGGGTTGCCTTTGGTTGAATTTCCCCCCAACTTAAACAGCGTCCATGCAGGTAGTGCAGGCTCGGCCCTCTGGCTCTTCCCCCCTCAGGTGCCGCTTCTCAGCATTCCACTTTTTTCCCCTGGGGTGTGCTGAATCCATCTTCAGCTCTTCCTTTTCATTGTAGCCCTAGTTCGCTTCACTTCCCATCGTTCATCTCCCGGATCCACCTTATCACCCTGTTTCCTCCTCAGGCTCGAAACTTGGAATCATCCTGGCCCTTGCAGTCCCCCAAGGTTGAATCTGGAGCCAGGGCCGGCACGGCCTCAGCCATCACTTCTTTCCCCACTGTTGCTTTTACACGTCTTCGGCTCAGACGCTGGCAGTTCATCTTCCCCCTGAACCTGGCAGTGGGTCTGAACTGTCTCCCTTCAGTTCACCCTACGTACTTCAGATCGGTTTCTCCCCTTAAGGCTCAACCCAAACTACAGCACTCCTCTGCTCCACCGCTGCCCTTGATTTTCCCCTACACCTCCCCGCAGAATTTGCCTTCTCAGGAAAGTCTCAGTCCTCTTTGTTTGTAATTTACTTTTCAGTTATAGTAGACATACAGCATTATATTAGTGGTCATTTACGTAACTTGTGAAGTGACCACCCCCAGTAAGTCTAGTGCCCACCTGACACCATACACAGTTGTTGGTGTAATAACAACAACTGTGTGTGTTATTACTGACAGTGTTCCCTGTGCTGTGCTGTGCATCCCTGGGACTGTTTTTATAACTGGCAACTTACATTTCCTAACCCTTCACCTTTTCCACCTGTCCCCCAGACTCCCTCCCAGCAGTCTGTTTTCTGTATCCATGAGTTTATTTTGTTTGCTTATTTACTTCGCTTTTTAGATTCCACATGTAAGTGCAGTCATGCAGTATTTGTCTTTCTCTGACTTATATCACTTAGCATAATGCCCCTTGGGTTCATCCATGTTGTCACAAGTGGCAAGATTTCATTTTTTTATGGCTGAGTAGTAATATTCCATTGTATGTATGTACCACATCTTCTTTAGCCCCTCGTCTATTGATGGACATGTGGGTTACTTTCATTTCTTGGCTATTGTAAATAATGCTGTAAATATATCTTTCTGAATTAGTGTTTTCCATTTCTTCAGATAAATACTCAGGAGGGGATTGCTGGATCATATGGAAATTCTATTTTTAATTTTTTGAGGAATCTCCATGCTGTCTGCCACGGTGTCTGCACCAATTTACAGTCTTTCCAACAGGACACGAGGGCTCCCTTCTTTCCGCATCCTCACCAGCGCTTTGTCCATTTCCTAGCCCCGGTCCCTAGTCTGAGGGGATTCGGGCTCCTCTCCTCCTTCCACAGCGGGGTCTTCCCGCAGCAGCCTCCACGTGTGTTAGTCGCATTTCTGCCTGCTCGCTCCAAACACACCTTTATGCCTATTTACCTGCCTTCTTCTTCCCTAAATGTTCTTCCCCTCACCTTAATTTCTGAATATCTCTTTATCTTCCAAGATGCAGCCTAAATCCCTCCTGTGAAAAGCTCTGCACTCACTGGCTGGGTTTGCTCTATAATGGTCCATCCACAGTTGCTTTATGCTCAGATTATTTCACTTTGTATTTATACTGGATTCCATATCACCTCCCTGGCCTAAGCCTGCGCACTTTTGGAGTGCAGGCACCTCAAGTTCATTTCTAATCTTGCTCTTTGCTTGTTTGGTGAATTGAACCAGATTTTATAGAAGCTGTAAAAATCTCTTTCTGAGTTATAAAATGTCTGTTATAAAATGTGGCATTAGATCCACTGCAGATCTATGTAGTACTTTTCTCCATGGTCAGGCAAGGCCTTGATCTGGGCAGATGAAGATAAACCATTCTCTTGGTAAATGCAGAAGTTTATTAGCACGAACACTAGAAGACTTACCAACAAAAGGCTTGAACAAATTAAAAACAAAAAAAACTAGGCAGCTCACCTTTCCCTAGGCTTGTCCATTCCTGGGAAATGGGAGTTCTCAAAAAGCAATCATAATTCTTCACACTTCCAGAATGGCTTTGGGCTCCAGGCCCTTTCAGTTTCACACGTGCTAATTAAATCTCCCAACACCTCAGTCCCTGGCTTCCAGCCCTCAACACCTTGCTTTGTGCCCTTGACTCCAAGGCTGAGGGCCTGTCCCCAGGCGGTGGGGAGAGGGCAGACCAGGGAAAGGTTGCCACTGCTACAAGCACTTCCTCCTGTTATTCAAAAGAGAATAAAAGCCCAAGGTGGCCCAGCAAGCTCTGTGGGGACAAGTCATTCTTTCATTGAATTCTTGCCTCCGTGAGCCTGAAGAGTGCATTCCAGGACTCTCCCGCCGCTCATTAAAGTCAGACTCCCGTGCCGATACGTCAGGCACACGGGACTGCCCGTCATGCTGCGTTAACCTGTGTCTCCCAGGAAGGCAGAAGGGTGCCTCGCTTTATAGATGTAATCTGAAAAGGTTTTGATAGAAGTAATTGTTTTTTTTTAAGTGCATCATTATTTTTCACTCATGTAGAATTGAAGTGGAGTATCTTGTGGGAGGTCCTCTTTGCTGTTATTCAGCCACCACACTTTGTCCTGGGTGTTCGCTGGTGAGATCCTTCGGGTGGCATTAAGTACTTGGCTTTATGAGCACCGTCCCTGAGCAGGCCGCTGCACTCCCTGAACAGGGGGCGTGGGAGCTCGTGCCCTTTTGTGAACTTTGTTCACTGCTTTATCCTCAGCTTCTAGAACACAGAACGCGTCTCAGCACACGCTCGGTGAGTGAAGGAGTGGGGCTGTGTTATTTATGACATGTAAAAGATAACATCACTTGACATGGTTTTCTGAGAACGCTTAGTAGCTCCCCTGACACCCCCGGGCAGGTGGGGACCGACAGCAGTGTCTGCAGGTCAGTGAGAACCTCACGTGGGCCGTGGCAGGAGGGGAACCTCAGTCTGTGTGTGGTCTTGTCACCAACAGAGAACCACAGGCAGGAATTAGTTCTCTCCCCTACTCCGGAGTCAGGGCTACCCTGGGACTTCAGTGTGATTCGGCTGTTTTCATGTCCTGGTAAGGAAAACTGCTCTCCCTTTGTTAGCACATGAAGCTGTCAGTGATAATGCTGGGAGTTGTTCCTGACTTTTTGCATTTTGGTTGCTGATTTCCCAAGTTGCTTCACACAGACAGTTCTTCATGGTGGCCAAATTCACAGCTCTTGCCATGCCTTAGAAATTCTCCAGCCCCTGACAGCAAGTAATTAGAGATTCTGCTAAATAGCTGGGTTAGGGGTTTGTTTTTAAGTCTACACAGAGTCTGCAGGGAGCCAGCAGGCTTCCATCTACCTCGGGCTGAGCCTGTCAGAGGACATTCCAAAGCAGCAGTGGGCTGCAGCTGACTTCATGCACGCTTCTCTCTCTGCTGACTGTCGCTTAAGGGGCTTGTGTGGTGTGTGACGGAACTGGCGCCCCCCAGGCTGCGGCTGGTACTTTTTCAGAAGGGTCCATTTAGAATCTAATGTCACTTTTTAAAGAGTTGTTAGGCACCACGAGTCTAAGGTAAACTCACCATCCTTTGCCAGTTTCCAAAAACAAATGATCAGAAATAGCCTCATTTCTTTACATTAACATATTTCTACTTTATTCAGTTCCCACTTCACATAAAAATGTTTGAACTGATCTCCAAGCTTCTGGTGCATTTGGAAGTGTATCCAGGTGTGGGACAGAGGGCAGTTGTGTGAGACATAAAAACTCCGGGAAAGTCCTGGGCTACAGAGATTCCCGTGATAACACTGTAGTTGGCCGCAGAAATTCAGCTTTATGTTTCTTGAGCTTTAAAAACAACAGCAATTAGGAAGTGGAGGTACTGTTTACTCCAGGATGATTTTTGTTTAACGTTTAAGATGTTTTCAGTGGCTTATGTAATTAGTTCTGAGACCCGAGTATGGAAAGGGAGGCTGTGTAGCAGCCCAAACCGATTAAAAACAAGACTGGGGATAAAGACATGACTACCCTGGACATACTGTGGGTCCAGACCACCACAATAAAGAGAATAGTGCAATAAAGCAGGTTGCACGACTTTTTTGGCTTCCCAGTGCATATAAAAGTTACGTTTACACTGTGCTGTGGTCCATTAAGTGTGCACTATAGCCTTACTTATGTCTAAAAAAAAAATGTACTCTACATACTTTAACTTTGAAAAAGCTGACAGTGCTATAAAACATTTACTGAAGAGGGATCACTGAGGGTCAAGTTCATTGAGGCTCCCTCCCAAGGTCCATGGTAGAACCAGGTGGAAACTTGGTGGCCAGCACAATGCCAGTGGATTCTATATGGTTATCAGACCAAATGTGAACATATTTTTTGGCCAGCACAGTGCTGTATTTGTCTTCATTGTGACCTGAATGCATTTATGGAAAGCAAGCAGTCTCTTCCCCACCGTGTTATAGCACATTGGGTAGGTTTTCATGTTGTGTTGTTGGCCTGGCCCCAAAGGCATCTGCCTCTCCATCCCTGTACAGAGGCTAAGCCAGTTGCATAAACTCTTTGTCTTAGATCTTTGAACTTGGGCTTTGGAATCACTATCCCTCCATGATTAGCAAGTGCATACTGTCAGGTATTTGCATTTGCAGGTTCCAGTCTAGCAGGTAAAAAGGGCACTTCCCTGATGGCTCAGCCCAGATGCATAGTAAAGTCCTGTGGGCTTAATGGGCTGGAATTCAGCTGAGTGTCACCCCTGCATGGTGACCTAGAGTGTTATGTGCTTGTTATGGTTTAAGACAACCAGGACCCACAGGACCATGTGGCTAGGAAGTGCAATTTTAGAAACAGCAAATGTCCACTGTAACAAACATACCAATGTCTGTGGGGCTGAATATTTTAAATCTGGAAAATCTAGGACATTATTGAGGCATAATAGATCTTTTTCTGAATTTCTAATTTTTGGTGGCATGGAAAATGGCGTAATTCCTTCTGAAAGTCATACATTTGAGAATGAGAGCACATTCCTTGCAGTGTCATTAAGGAAGCTCGAGACAGCTCCTATCTGGAAGTGCACACAACAGAAATTTCTAGTTGTGTACCCCCCGTTTCATTGTTGGGTTGTTTGCTGCTGGCAGGGGTCTGATGTACTTCTGCTTGCACAGATGCTCTGGTTGTGACCTCAGCCCTGTTTCCTCTGATTGCTCGTTTTGTATTTGTCCGCGTGAGATAAGTGATTTTCACCCTGGACCACTTTTCCTCTCCCGGGTGGTGCAAGGGCTGCCTCAGCACAGTGCCACCTGTCACAAGGCAAGTCCACCTCTGAAACAAAATGATCTCACTATTAGTCTGTAAGTGGCCTTGATCATAATAGTACAAAGTAGCAGTTATTACCCTTCTTCTCCCTGATGAAAGCAAGGGAGACATTCCATTAACTTACTTAAAGAAGATTGCTAGCGTGTCTTGGTCTTAGCAACCAAGTCTAGCCTGGAATGCAGTGCCCTGCCCACTTTACAGAAAACAGTACAAAGGTAATTATAAGTCTGTGTCTGAGAAGCTAAGATACTGCAGGCTAATCGAATTCTTGGGAAAGTTTTAAAATATTTTTAGTCAGATGTTAAGTATTATAATTATAAATCAAAAGCCAGAGACCTAAGATCAGCAGTTGTCTGAGCTCTCAAGTCCAGTTAATAATGGAGACATAATTCTCGCATTGCCATCTAGGATTGCACTTTGCCTGACATGATGAAAGAAGGCTAAGACGCTCTGAGTTTTAATCTGTAAATGATGATGTGCTTTTGAGAGGAGGAGAAGCCTAGCAACTGGATCCTTTGAATCGCATTTTAAATAGATGTTTGAAAAGAAAGAATAAACAGCCAGTCATGTGACTGGAAATGACTTCCCTGTCCCTAAGTCCCTCCTTACACCTGAAATGTCTGCTGTGATGAAGGCTAGAGACTTAAGTACTAAATTAGTGACACTGGGGATATGACTAGACCAGGAGTTAAGAGGCCCTTATTGTCTCATCCTTGGTATGTTTATCACATAATTATCCTCTCTGGGCCTCGGTTTCTTGAGTATCAAATTGAGATGGTATTGGGTGAACTAACCTGTAAGGTCCCTTCCAACTCAATATGCACTTTTGAGAAGAATAACATATTAGCACCACTCTCACACCAACAGAGTTAAACACAGAACAGGAATATTTCCATTTGGGGGTGTCAGGGGGTCTAGACCAGCACTATCCAGTAGAGAGATAATGCAAACCAGATATGTAATTGTAAATTTTCTAGTAGCTAGTTTTAAAAACTTGTGGAATTAATTGTAAGAAGATATTGAAATTTAATACAACAGAGCCATGGCCAGGTGGCTCGGTTGGTTTGAGCATCATCCTGTGCACCAAAAGTTTCACAGGGCACATACCTGTGTCATGGGTTCAATCCCCAGTCAAGGTGTGTGCAGTAGGCAACTGATTGATGTTTCTTACATCAATGTTTCTCTCTCTCTCCCTTCCTCTCTCTCTGAAATCAATAAACACATCCTCAGGTGAGGATTTTTAAAAAAGTAAAAGAAAAAATAAATTTAATACAACATATCCAGAATATTGTTATCCCAACATGTAATTAGTATATTAAATAGTTTACATTCATTTTTTTCTTACCACATCTTCAAAATTTAGTGTCCGTTTCACACTCATGGCACATCTCAGTGCAGACTAGGGCCAGTGCAGCCGCACAGGGCTTGGGGCTCGCGCTGCCATGGGGGCGGCCCCTGTGCGCACCGTGCAGTCTGCTTCCTTGTGGGTCGGGTTGAAGAGGCCTGGAGCAGCCTGCGTGCAGACTCCATGCTTTGTCTAAGAGGTGGAGGCTGAGCAGCTGTGACGCGCAGGTGCTGCACACCTGTCAGGCTCTGTGGTGGTCGCAGATGGTACCCATTCTGATTCGGCAGTGCCGTTGGTTAGGACTTTGGTCGTTACTTCCGAGCAGAAAGAGGAGGCCCACCTGGTGCGAGTGGTACGCTCACCCGGAGCCTTGTAGCTTTTTCCTGTCAGCAGCCTGGGCGACAGGAGAAAACCAAATACATTTCCCTCACAAAGAAAGTCCTCATGTAAGCCACGGGAACAGCCTCCCTCCCGGTCCCCTTCCACGTCTGGTGAATGACCTGCCCCATCTGTTAGTTTGCTGTTGCTGCTTTGGAATCAGAGCAATGAACGGTGTATGCTTTTTGGTTTGTTTGTTTTTTTATTATTTTTACCCTACTTTATTTTTCTGTAAACTACATTAGGTTTCTTCTTACTGTTTCCCAGAAGGATCTGTATGCTTTTGATGTAAGGGTTTACAAACTTGTTTGCTGAAGTGCCTGGTCTGAGATGAAGAGGCTTTTTGTGGGGAGCAGACTGTTGAGGTTCTTCAGGTGTATCTAGTTCAGAATTATTCAATGGACTTACAATGAAAGCTTAATCTGTTTTCAAAAACATTTCCTCTGACAGAAGTCATATGCAAGCCAAGAGGTGTTTGCTGTAAGAATTCTTGGCACAGCATTCATTGGAAGGCTAGAAACTGGTTCCACTTGAGCCACGTAGAGACTCTTGGAGGAGCACTGAACAACTCGTCTGCTTGTGTTCCTCCTTAAGGCACCCACTTGGAAGCAAAATACGCAGAAGACGACTCATGCTGATCACACACATTAATGAACGTACAGGGTACTCTCCTCGTAGCTCTCTTCCCCAGCTTGCTCTGGCCTTTGACAAGACTGTGAAATAGGTGCACCAGGGCTGCCCTTCCTAGTTCCTTTCAGTGCCCTGTTCTCACCCGATGCCTCACCGTTCCCTCCCAAGGATCAGTAGTGTGCCGTCTTCCACACGTCTTGCTTCCAAGTGGCTCTCACCTACTTAGTGAATCCTGGGAAGTTTTACAGCTGTGAGTGGCCTCATCCCCTCATTCTGCCCATGTGGAACCCGAGACCTTGAAGGAGCAGGGACTTTGCTGAGGCCCAGTTGCTGGGTGTTCTGACTCCACAGGTTGGAAGGCCTCTACCACATGGCACAGAATTGGATTTGACTGGTAAGATGCTGCTTCCGGGCCTTCCCACGGAAAGGGGCTTTTGAACTGGGAGTACAGAAGGCATACAAGTGCTTTAAGCTCCAGAGCAATTACTACACCTTGGGCACGGAGTGTCATGGGAGCTCAGTGGGCAAGGTTGCTTAGAGCAAAGGCCCTTCAAAGCCTCCTGACATCCTACTTGAAACATTGCCTGGAGAGACTGACCTTGTCCCCTCACGCCTGCCATTGGCCATGGTGGAGCTGTGAGTCCGTGACAGACAAGCCGCAGGGAAGAAGTTCAGGTGCACCTCTGAGGGACATTTGTGCGATGTTAGATGTTCCAGCACAGTCAGAAGCATGAGCAAAATATACACCAAAATAATAAGATCATGACCTGCATAAAAATGTTGTCATAATAAGCTAAAATTTTGTTTTAGACAAGAGTTCCCTAAGGAAAAATTTAGTGAGAGACAAAGTTTTATCCCATAAAAACTAAATTTAGTCTTCTGTCCAGATAAGTAGTGTTTCTCTAGCTCCAATTACTTATCCAGGTATATAGAAACTTAGTTTTACATCCCTGTTTCAAAGGACATTTTTCTCCACTTTACTGAACAGCAATTATTTTAATAATTAATCCAATCTGAGTGATGTTGTTAAGTCAGTTTTAGACGTGGCTGTTGAGAAACCCTCCCGCAGAACCAAGCTGGGAGGGGCTGACAGGAACTGGGACAACCGGAGCCCCCAGTCAGTGGGCTGGACCTGGACAGTTAATTTCTTGAACTTTCCACCTAGAAGACAAAATGTATATCTTTCCTAAGTGAGCTTTGTGGGCTTTTAAATTTTGGGTTTATTTTTTTTAAAGATAAAAATCTGAGCACTCATACAGACTGGGTATATGGAAAGGGTTTTGAGAACTAGAGAAACAAAGAAAAGAATGAGAGATAGCAGTTGTATTTATTTTTAATCCTCACCCGAAGATGTGTTTTTATTGATTTGAAAGAGAGAGAATCATCAATGTGAGACAGAAACATCCATCCGTCCCCTCCCATACTCACCCCAGCCGACTAGGGATCAAACCCACGGCCTAGGTAAGTGCCCTGACCAGGGACTGGACGCGCAGCCTTTTGGTGCACGGGGACGATGTTCCAACCAACTGAGCCACTGGCCAGGGCAGAGATTGCAGCGTTTTAAAAATTCATTCTCAGCAGGAGTCAGGAGGACACTGTAAGCACACAGGCCCTGTTCACCGGTGGGCCCTGAGGAGGGAGGGCAGTAGCAGAGCCCGGAGGCAGGAGAGACTCACTGCACTCCCCTTTCTCTCTGGGGCAGTGGGGTTGGCCTGATCGTCACTTGGCCAAGACTGGGTGACGTGGGAGCAGGCGCAACAGTGGACACGGTGAAGCTCTCACAGCCTTTTCTGCAAACCCAGTCCTTTCTGTCTGCATCACAGCTTTTGGGCCTCTTCTGCTTGTGTTAGCATAAAAAAGTAAGCTTTTTATTTTAAAGGTTTTTTTTTTTTTCATTTAAATCACAAAATTTATTTAGAGAGCAATAGAGCCAAAAGGTAGAGCAACACAGAACTGAATCACACTTCCTTAGGTTTTCCCGAAGGCCGCAAACCCTGACCATACAAATGAAAAGTGGTGTGTATGTGCTGTATTTAGGCGGGGCTTACCACTGCATGCTGAAACCTGATAGGGAAGCAACATAGGTGGGGGAAATTTTTTAAATTTTCTTTTTAAAAGTGTGAGTCCTGGCATAGCTTGCAGGTCAGAACTTAAAGAAAGCGCCGTTCGAATGCGATTGATTACTTCCCTAAGTTAGCACGCGGTGGCTGATCAGGAGAAGGGCCACACAGCTCCTGCCCCGTGAAAGATAAACGCAGCCTTTATTTGAACGACAGTTGTGTCCAAGAGCCCCTTCTTTTCTGGTTTGCTTTTTATTTTATGTTTAGTTTTGTTTTGTTTTGTTTTGTTTGTTTTCCAGCATAGAGATCTAGGAGCAAAAAGTATTTTGCTATGTACCTGACATTATTAGTTCTCTTCCCATTTCATTTTAAGATGGCCTTTTGCCCTGCCACCTTGAGACAGGAAAATGTCAGAAGGAAATGTATTCAGGGTTTGATTGCTAGCGCTGTGAGGTCTGAATGCAAATGGCCCTGCTGGTTATAGTCACCGGGCAGCGCCATTTCCATTCAGGTGGTTACTGTCTGATTCATATTGGAGGGCAAAAGGAGAGAGGCTTCTGTTGAATAAAATAAGAAATGGTATGCAGGGCTCAGGAGAAAAGAGACTGCCTAGTCAGATGCCTGTAAGTCTGTATGTGGATATGATTAAATTTCTTTTCAAATACTATCAATATTTGTGATTTTTTAAAGCAATTAACATTCAACTTAAGCAGCAGCTGGGCCTTAAACATGGTGTTTTTATTCCTCCCTAGTCGGCATTGCTGCTAGTGTACAGGAATTATTTTTCTACACACTGGAGGAGTGTGTTTGTAAGTAATTGAAAACCAACTTAAATAGCAAAAAATGTAAGGAGGTTATGGAGGGGGGAAACAGGACTTCATTTTAGTAGATAAAGAAGTCATTAAACATTTGAATTGTCTTTGACTCTTAGGCACAGAAGACTTCATGGGAATAGCAAATCTTAAGAAGGAAATGAAAGGAGAAAGTTTGCTGAATGGCACAACCCCAAAAAGCAATGTTCAGTTACTTACCTGCAGAGAGTAGCTGCTGGGCTCAGAGGGTGAAGTCCCATCTCGAGTTTTCTTTTCTGAGAGTGCAGTTACACTGTGAGAAATTTGTTCACACTGTTGCAGAATTCTTAAGGAAGGATGCTGAGCACACAGCTCTGCATTTTTTTTTAATTGATCTGAGAATTAAATCCGCAGAGACTAATACAAAACCTTTAGTAACCTGACCAAAGGCAGCACATGGTCCCTGCGGCACTGCTGACTCTCACACCCTCTTTGCCTTTCTAAATAAAAGATGCACCTGAAGGGGACCCATATGAAGACCGAAAAACGATTTAGGAAAATGAATTAATGCCACACTTACTTAGTGAGTGGCCCTGTCAGCACCTGGCCACCTGACCCCAGGACTGCCTCTGCGCTGCCACCTGCGTCTCCGACTCACGTCTTCCATCCCGTCACACTTTCAGTCCTGTCTGGAGCTTTGTTAATTCTTGCACAGCCATTACTTTGTGGCATGAAATTACATTAATTAAAACATTCAGTCTGATTATGGTTATTATTGTCAGAACAAAGTGTAGAACTTCAGTGTTGTTATTGATTAGTTGTTAGTGTCAGCAGCAGATTCCTTTCTGTATTAATATTGATGAGACTGACTACTCTCCGACCAGGGACCTCAGAATCTTAGGTTCCTATTGAAATATTTTCCAGAGGTAAATGTGATCCTGGTACATTACGTGTAAATTACATGTAAGAGTGATCTTTTTAATGGACGCTTCTGTTGTGAGGTAAATTTAGAGGCCGTTCTTCATGTATGAATGAGACCGAGTGAGCATCCAAAAGAAGAGCCAACACAGTCTGTATCCAGTGGTCCAGTTTCCCTTTATTTCTAAGAAGAGCATGGATAATAAAATTCGATCTTCATTACTGCTACATAAGAGATACCCAGAAAACATGTTTGTCTTTTATGAACCTCGAAACTATAGTACCAACTACCTTCTTCTCTCTGTGAAGAGAGAAGCACAGAGCCCGCCCGCAGTGCACTGTGTGGGGTTTGCTGTGCACGGCGCCGTGGCAGTCGCGGTCAGGTGGACGTGGACGTGGGAGGGTACGGACCAGCCTTTGCTGAGTGCCGGCCCCCGAGCCTCCGTGCCGCCACACAGGTCGGGCCCTGGGGTTTGGGAGAAACACGGAGGGAGGAACACCAAAGGCTGAAGGGCGTCCCCAGAGGTGACAGGCTTAGGAACCCATCGGGCATCTACTCCTATGCCTATCTATATCCCCACTATTTTGATTTTTCTAGAATTCGCCATATTGAAAGTTCGAATACATTTTTGCTAAATATGAGAAATTTTATTTTCTCATGTTTATTATTTTTCTTTCCATTCATACGTTCCACAAATGCTTACTTAGTGTGTACTATGTGTTTTTTTATGCTGGGGATATATTAGTAAACAAAATTACAGCCCCTGCCCTCATGCCATCACATTCAAGTATTTGTAGGGGGACGAAAAACAAGATTTTTTCGATGAATATGAGGCCGATGGTGAGAAGTGTGAAGGGGGAAAATGAAGTTATAAACCACAATATGAGTAGGTGTTAGGATTTCAGGTGCAGCTGGCCAGGGAAGGCCCCCATGTGTAGGTGACATTGCAGTCAGGACTGAAAGAGGCGCAGGAGGGGAGGGGACTACGCCCCGTGGATTCCTGGGGAACTGCTCATGGGGCAGAGAAATGGCAGCGCCAAGGGTTCCAAGAGCAAGAGTGCGCAGCTGTACTCAGGGACAGCCAGGGAGGGGCATGCCAACCCGCAGTGCATCCTGGAAAGCACTGGGAGATTAGACCAGAGAGGCGGAAGAGGGTTGGCCGGAACAGGGTTCTCTGGGCCGTTTGAAGGATGTGGTGTTGGGAAGGATTTCTGCAGGTAGGAAGCCACTGGAGCAGTTGGGGCAGAGGTGGCACGCTCTAGCTTACATTTTAACAGAGTGCACGGAACGGGGCAAGGCAGGAGCAGGGAGACCTGTCAAGCGGCAGTCGCAATAAGCCAGGCACAGGATGATGCTGCTTGTCCAAGGTGGAAGTGGTGGAGGTGGTGAGAAATGGTGTGATTCTAAGAATATTCTGAAAACAGAGGGATAGGAATTGCCAACAGAGTGGTTGTGAGGTATTAGAGAAAGAGAAGAATCAAGGAGCAAAGTTTTTATTGTCAGATTTTTTGGCTTCAGGGTTTTAGAAGTATCTCTAGCCTCTTCTCTCAGTGGTAGGATACTCACCAGCTAGCTGCAAACACTGGCATAGAACTCTCAATATTTTGGTTAACTCTTATAATCTCTTAGGTGCCCTCCATGCTGCAGGCTTATAGGGAAGCACTGAGAGAATCGTACTCTAGCATCCATAGAGATACAGCAATTTATATAAAACCACTAATGGAAATAATAATATAGCCATTGATTTAATAGTTATTATGTGGCCAGAGTACAGCCTATACTGCGTGATGTCCATCAATAATTTGTTAAATATTCAGATAAAACCCAACAAAGGTACATCACACCAAAGCCTGTTAATCAGTTATATGAGTGTATTTTCCTAAATAAAATGAAAGCAGGAGGTGCAAGTACAACTCGGTTGTGATTTTTCTTTAATGCATGAGACCAAGCTGAGTGTTGACCATTTTATTGGTTAAGAGAATGCTTTGGGCTGCAAATAACAGAAAATGTGACCAAGTGTTTAATTAAACAGTATAAACATTCTTTATCTCACGTGAGAAACCTGGCAGTGCTTGGTTACTGGCTGCTAAGTGCTGCCATCCAGGTTGTATAATCTTTCTAAGTTCCCAGTTCACTGTCCCCGGCACACCGGCTCTTTTGTTTCCATGCTGACCGGTTTATGGTCTTGTCGTGGCTTTCTTAGTTTCACATCCTGTGTTCTCCCACTTTTTATCAGGGTCACAAAAGCTGCTTTCACAGAAGGACCCTGGTTGACTTCTTACATGTCATTGGCCAAATCTAGGCCACGCGCTGCAAGGCTGACCGGCAGAGGAGGGAAAGGGTTATTGTGTCCGGTCTGTAGCACTATCCCCTTCCTGGGGCACAGCACACTGACATCCTCCGTAAAGATCACAGTTTCATTAGCGCCTGGCTGCTGGGAAGCCGCAAGCGGCTGCCACGATATCGCACACCGGCTTCTTGGCTGAGGTTGACCATTTGAACAGGATTAGCAAGGTGTTAGTCTCTGAATTGGTGTATCAGATACTTTAAACATGATTTACAAATACAGTCCCTGCTGCTGCTTTACTCGTCCTTACTTACACACCAGCTTTCACTTAAAACTTAAATTTCACAGTTGGTCTTTAAAAAAAAAAGATAAGAATCATGTCTTCCCTGTGTAAAGAAGGAAATAAATGCTCCCAGAAGATGTTTTTCCCACCACAAAAAAAGGAGATCTCAATGAAGAAGCAACTTCTGAAATTAGGTTCATTCCCATGGCTGTTCGGGACTGCATGCACAGCTGAATGCCTCTGCATCCAGAGGCAATGTTGAGGTGGGGGTTGGGAGCAGGGGTGGGGGGACCCTCTGGATGGAGGATGTCCATATTGAGATGAGTCTGTAATCCGGGAAGGGCAGAGTAGAAACCAGTGCCCACTGAATGGTTCTCAGATTAAAGGTGTGTTTAGCTCGAATATTTTGAAGGGACATTTGGTTTGGTTTCAAGGAATGTGGAAGGCAAATCTGTATTACTGGGTTTCATAGCCCAGTCCCTGTAGCCTTTGTAACTCAGAAATAGAGCACAGCCATTTGAAGTTCACGAACCCACTTTAATTTCCTTTTTCTTATTTCTCGTAGCAGTGACTGAGCACCCCTCATTTTCAGGCCCTTCATGCCCTGTGCTTTGCTTTGTCTTTCCTTCTGTCTGATGACTCAAGTCCTCCCACACATCTATGCCTTGCCTTTTGTTTGTTGATTGACTCATGGATGTAGTTTATTTGGGACAACAACTTTGCAGCTGGAGCTGTGGAATGAGCAGGCGAAGTGGTTTTTCTTCTTGTACTTTTCAGGTGAATTTTCCTAGTAGTATCAGCTTCTTCAGAGACTAGGTAGGAGACAATGGGCCCTGTCACCTTCTCTGCTTTTGTCTTCTTTCAAGATCATCTCAAAAAAATTGTCCTTCATACCCCTTTCATTGTATAAATGCCCCAGCTTTGTGAAATAGTATGCCTTCTCTGGTTTTCTGAATCTTTCTGAATCATTTTACTAAATCTGATTCATACTGGGAGTAATTCTCTCCTGCAATTTAATCTTGCCACCAAGGCAGTTTAGAGAGAGATTAAGTAGTACTTTTCTAGAGTGACTGGGACTTTGGAACTGTTGTGGTATGCCCTCTGAATGCTGTCTAGTTCAGTTGCTGATTTCACTGACATGCAGAGTGATGTGTAATACTGGTGACATCTTTTTAATTAGCAGATGCCCTTATCAAACTCTTGCATAGCTTTCTGAGATAAGCTGAGTATTTTATTCTATTCATTACTTCTTAACAAAAATTAGAATATGTATCAGTTGGGAATACTTTCAGCTGCAATTAACAGTACCTGATGGACAAGTGGCTTAATCCCCAAGGATATTTATCGTTCATACTTAACAAGATACACATTCAGAGGTATTAGGGAATCTTAAGAGTTGGGTCCAGCTCACTGTGTCTTCAAGAACCCAGCCTCCTGCTGTCTTTCCATTTCCCTCAGGCCTCACGCGTGGTTCGTTTGTCTTCATGCCCACTGCCCATGGCTCAGGGTGCAGCTTTCAGAACCATATCCACGTCAAGGAAGAAATAAGAGTGAAGCTTTAGCACCAGTGGCTTCTCCTCTGAAGCCTATCCCTTTCATCGGGAAGCACAGTTGCTTTCCCTGAAGCCCTTCAATACACTTCTTCTTACATCTCATTGGCTACAAGATCACATGGCCCATCTTAGCTACAGAGGAGCTGGGAAAGCAAGTATTTGGGTTTGGGAACCCTTTGTAGTGGGAGGGACATAAGAGAAGAGGGGGCTGCGAATCCTTTTGATTGGCCAAACCAACAGTGTCTGTCACAGTAGTCATCCTAACACTGCATTCTGGTGTGTATTTCCATTGCCAGAGGGAAATATAGCTTAAGAACGTGGGTTTTGAAGTCAAATTTCCTCAATTCAAATCCCAGCTTCACTTTTTTGCTAACTCGGAACTTTGTGCTTTTCTCTGCCTCTATTCCTTTTACTGTAAAAGAAGGATGCTAATGTTCTAATTGTATATGATTAATGTATGAATGACCTGAAGCTAGTATGTGGCCATTCAACAGATGTTATCTCCATCACCCGCCTGGGGCCCCCACACAGACCAAACCCAGAGCGAGCTTAATGATTCAAAGCTTTTTTCCACTTTGAAAGACAGAACGTGAAAGAGTAGCTTCCCATAGCTTCATCTTTATAATTACTAACTTAAAACTGAGGTACACAAAAATCTCAGTCTGACTAGAAAAGTTCCTAAAAGGTTTATAGTCATAACAGAATCTGCTTGCCTTTGTTGGGACAGTTTATAACTCATGTGTTTTTTTGTTTAGAAATAAAACACTTTGGGACTTCTGTGTTGAAGCAATACAGTGATAGACTTATTTTGACTAGAATCTATCAAATCAAGAATCTGAGACCCTTCTGTAATTTGCAGTGTATATAATGGTTCTAAAAAGGGACTCAGAAACTTTTAAAAAGCATCAATTAGGGTTATAGAAAAAAAATCTCTGCCATGTTCTTCTCTATTATTCTTACACAAAGATGCTCAGAGATGAGAGAATCCAGAGCTGTTTAAAATGCAATGGATACCCAACAAACAATTGATGAAAAAATGTAGAGTGAGAAAAGCATCAGAAAATATTTTGAAGATTGGCAGGACACCCAGAGCAGCTCTTAGAAAGCATTGTGATCTTCTCGAGTTGAATCACTGTAGACTGATTCTTCCTTTGTAGAGTTCTGGGGAGCAAAAAAGAGAGTAAACAACCATACCCAAGCCAGGTTCAAGTGCTGCCTAAGTCCTGTGAGGGGCATCCAAGTGAGTACAGGCAGCACAGAACCATTGAGAGCCATCCAGTTACCAAAAACCAGGGGTTACAGCTCCTCCATCCTACACCCTCTTGTTCCCGAGTGCTCAGGAAGCATGATTCCTCCACCTACATTCCTTCGGAATGCAGAGCAAATGAGAACTAAAATTCTGTCTTCATCTCTTACCTAAATGACCAAACCCATCAGTCTCCTAGAGCTTTTGCCCACTTTGGGGAATGAAGTCAAGTCTTCATCAGCCAGTCATGCCGTCCAGGCAGCTAACACGCTAGGTGTGTTGTGCATGCCCATTTGTGAATGGTGCGTTGACTGTCGTTCTTCTTTGACTTCCCCTCCAGCAAACCCGTTACGAAACTTACGTCAGCATTCTGAAAGAAGGAGGCAAGAAGCTCCTGAGTAACAGTGAGAGTGAGGCCGCGGGACTGAAGAAGTCGCATTCGAGTCCATCGCTGAACCCAGATTCATCTCCGGTCACTGCCAAAGTCAAGCGTAATGTGTCAGAGAGGAAAGATCACCGGCCTGAAACACCCAGCATTAAGCAGAAAGTTACTTAGAATCCACCTGTGACCAGGAAAGTGCTGGTCATGGATAAAATAGAGTTTTTCAAGATCTTTCTGGTAAATCCGTGAATATATTTAAAAAAAATAGTCTGTGACTAAATGGTGCATTAGTAACCTTTTCTATTGTACATTTTTTGTTAGTTTCTGTACAGATTGTCCCTTTGCTCTTGATTTCTTTGCTTTGATGGTTTTTGCAACTTGATAACTAATGCACCTTTTCGTGAGGCGGAGGGGATCATGATTTCAGAGGGAATTATGTGTCCCTTCTCCTTTGGTTTTCTCTTGTTTGCACTCTGCTCAGTTGTTATGTATTCTCAAACCAACTGTTACACTTTTTTTTAAGGTTAAAAAATTTAATCCATTGTGAAACACTTAACTGGACAAACTTTGTAGCTTAGTAAATTCTAGCCAGAGTTAATATAAACCTTTATATGTGAGATCTCAGCTGGTCACAGAGGTAGAGTTGAGCACTCTCAGAAGTTCAATTCCGAATGACAGTTCTGGGAATCAATGTGGCCCGCGGGCGGTGTGGCCATGCGTGCATCTCATTAGCACTTACTGTTGAGTCCTGACCCTGCTGGCAGCAGGGAGCTGGGGTGAGAAGATCTCGGCCCGCCGGACTGGCCTAAGAAAGCAGTCGGCTTGCTTCAAGCGCGGAGTCCGTTTCAGCCAAGCAGGGAAAGAGAAAGCAGAACCTTTTTGCCATTGAAAGTTGAGGAAAGATGACACCAAGTTCATTTTGTTTTCTAAAGAACTGTGACAACAATCAGCTCTTGGGAGCTGCAGCGGTAGGCGTGTGTGCAGTCTGTAGAAATCGTTACCTCACTCCCACGGGGTCTAGACTAGGAATCCAGAATCATCTCCGCTGTCAACACCCTGCTGTCCAGGGAGTTACACATGCCAAGGCATGGTTGTAAGAATAGTGGGATCTTAAGCAAAACAGTAAGAGAGGAAAACGAAATTGCAGTTTTCCAACGATGGAATACTGACTCTTTAAAATCAATCTGAAAGTAATAAGTAGTCTGAATGAGTGATGGTTGGGAAGCTGAGGAATCTACTGGTTGCATTTACAGAGTTACTTAGTTCATTCTTGGTCTTTCTGCTAGCCACTTCTCTCTGCTCCTACTGAACTTTCTCCTGAAAATAAACACTTTATTTTAAATCATTTCTTTCTATCTACCCAGAATAGTTCTATTGACCTTTAAGTCATGAGCTCGTTCCAGTGACCATCCCTTTGAAATTCAGGGCAATGAAAAGGACCCTCTCTTGCACAGGAAGAGATGGGAGTGAGAGTAGAGCCCACTGTGACCTAGAACTTTCTGGTCACGAAGCCTCGAAACTTTGCAACCCTTAAAGCTGTCATCTCCACAACTGCAGGACTAACAGAATCGCATAGAATACTCTTTTCCTCCCACAGAAGTTTGCTCTAGTTCTACTCAGTTTGTTAGTTAAAGGTACTATGACCAAAGAACCCGGACTCTGCGTGAATTGCATGATTCCAGTGAATCAGCGGAGGCCTGCCGTAAACCACGACGGTCTCCAGTGGCTCTTGTTCTGCTGTTCCGGCATGTAATTACTGGGTTATTTATTCACCTTCCCTTCCTTCACCTCTATCAGTGTTTGTATTCTGCTGGTGCCTGGAAAGAGGAAACCCCTCTCCAAGGTTGTAGCTGCTTGTTCTCAGATGAGGATTTTGCCACACCTCCGAAAAACTCCCTCCAGCCCTCTGTCTCATTTAGGTAAAGACAGTGACTGCATTTATGTCTCAGACAGGACGTTGACCAGTGTGGTGTGTGGACCTGATTCACTGTTGTAGCTTCGACTGGATTCAGGATGTCCACAAGGGAATTGTCTTCCTCCCTAGGATCTGAGCAATCAGACAGTTTGTTTTCTGCCTCGATATCTGTCCTGAGCCGGGGAGAGAGGGGGACCCAGACCCTGTCATCTCTGAGCTTCAGCCACTGGAGGAAAACAGACATCCCCAACTGGCTCGAATGTGTCTGCCCACCGTGTGAGTGTGTCTGTGTGCACAGCACGTCTCTGTGTGTTTCCTTAGAGTACTTGACGAGCGTAGAATGGTACCGAGCTGCCGTGTGTCTGACGTGCAGAGTGCCGAGGCCCTGAAACACTTGGTTCGCGTCAGCCTGGCAGCCTCATCCCCGTGATATGACTCACTGATGTTATCTTCAGGAACTTCTGGACATGCTAATGGAGTATTGGGTGCAAAAGGCACTTTTGAAGCTGCAGTACACTGTGTTTGCACAGTTTGTCTTTAAAAACAACTGCAAGGTTCTTTGGAGAGCCAGCATGGCACATCGCCCTGGCCTGGTGCTGTCCATCTTTAGGAGCCGGGCTGTGAGCACCTCCTCCTGGTGGCCTCTGGGTTACTGTCTGTTGTCAGCCTACCTGGTGGGCTGCAGGTTTATCCTGTAGGAAGAAATGGCCCCTGGTTCGACTGTACTTTGAAACTCTTGCCCACAGCCAAGCACATTTTCTTCTGCAGTAATTTCTTTCCTATGGTATCAAGTCAGAAGACATTGAAGACATTCCTTTCCCAGCTAAGCCCCGCCTACAGCCCCTTCACGGTACAGGGAGCTATCCTCCCCCTCCCCCTCCCCCTCCTCCTCCCCCTGTAGGTACTCCCCACCCAGCCCATGTCTCACCCACTGCTCAGCCTCGGGAGTCTTGGGACTGCTCTCCATGTGATAAAGCATTATCCTTCTTCACATACATACACTTGACATTAGTTTTCAGTCTAGGAAATCTTAACAGTCATCAGAACACTTGGGTGATAGTCTCGTTGCACAGCTCACCACAGAGGTGGCCCGTGTATTAAGTCTTCCCCCACCTCACATGTTGACTTTGACGGGTAGGTGTCAGGGATTCATGGTCAGTAATCCAAACTTAATTACTAGCATGCAGAGTCCTTATTTTATTGCCAGCCCATAGATATTAATTGAAGTGTGCTTTTTAAAAAACATAGTATGAACTCTTAGCAATGCCTAATTAAGCCAAGCAATACTTCTGTGCATTTTAATTAGTCTCAGTAAGACCAGCGTGTGGGAGAGTCATCTGGTGGCACTGCAGTTCCCGGGGAGGAAGCAGCTGTCCAAGATCCTCTGTGCTTCTCTGACTGCTGCCTTAACTCAGAAGATGGGGACTGTTTCCCAGTTAAAAGTGATGTGAGGGAGTTAATTCTGCAAGAGGAAAGTTGATTGGCTTTCTGAGGCCAAGCCAGCTGGAGTTCGTATTTCACCCTGTGGCCAAATCTCAGAATTTCTGAGGCTGGAGAAGAATCTAGACAACAGCAGGGAAGGAGGCCCTTTGCCGCCTAAGCACAGAGGTGTGGAGTCCTCCGCTGGCCCCCGCCTGCCCCTCCCTCCGTCGGGAGAGAGCCCGGAAGATGTTCGGAGGTGAGACGGGGCCTGAGACAGGAGCTGCACCTCCTCTGCTCTTGTCCCTGATCGACCTTAAACAAGTTTGTCCACTGTGGAACTACCAAGACTTTCTTGGGTTTAGTGAGTTGCCTTGAAATTCGATTCCTTCACCATTTCTTCTTGTAGCCACCAGTTAAGCTTTTCTAAGCCTGAATTCACAGGGAGTTCATCAGCCTTCTGGGTGCAAACCTCTGTCGTTTAGCTCTCGGGGACCCTGTCAAGGTTTCAGCTGGTTGGGAGCCACCTTCCTTCTTTCCGCAGCGAACAATCCCTTCACTTCTCAAATGACAGGATGTTTCCCCATTGTTGAATTAGCCTGGTTAACAAAGAACCAGTGTGGCATCCCAGGACTTGTTAAAAGTAGAGTCTAGCTATGAGGAGTAGTGTGGTTTGGGGTTTAAGTAGCACCTGCTTTTCTCACAGAGCATCTGACTTCCTCTGACAAAAAAAGTTCAGTCACCTTTCTAGGCAGGTGAGCCTCTGGGCCGGCCTTGCCCCAGAGCTTCCTGGCTGTCTCTTGCCCCAGGCCCCGCCACCAGTCTGCCCCAGGTCAGCCCCTCTCTCCACCAGCCTTTTGCCATCTTCCACCGTCAAGGCATCCAGAGGACTTCAGAGATCAGTAGTTTACGGCAAAATTCACCCCAAAAAATGCTTCTCCTCTCAGATTCCTTTTCAATGTCTCTCTCACAAGGAGGACTGAAGTCCAAAGTCATTGCCATTCTCATGTTGTACCTATAGTATCCAAAGCCCAAGGGGGCGGCCTTCTGCTTAAGACAGTGCATGCAGAGAGAATGTCTTTACAGAAAGAATGTCAGTAAATACTTGAATCTGCATGACAGTTTGTCGACTTGAATGCAACAGCAAGAAAATATTGCAAGTTAAGTAACTGTATATATAGTAGGTTTCCTTCCGTCTCTTTGGCTCATCTGTGTAATTCACGTGTGTATCTCGTATTTCAGGCCTTTGGAAAATATTCATATAGATAGTATGTCAGACATCAAAGAAAATGCTTTCCTGTCTCCTGCCAATGTTGTATTTGTGGGTATTTATGGTTGTATGTATGTATATGTATCAATGTGTAGATTGTATATCAGTATATGGTATATGTACATCAAATTTATTTTTGTCCTTAATAACCAGTGTGATATGAAAAGCAAGTAAAAACCTCATAGGATTGAGTATATAATGCAGTTATTGAGAATATATATATAGTGGTACTGTTTTATTAAACTTAAATTCAAATGATATTTTGATTAAATTTTTGTAATAAGATTTTATGCTAGAAAATTTCATCTTTGAGCTTTGAATCACCAGGGCAAAAATGACTCTGAACTAACTTTGTGAAACTATTTCAGTGTGCTGTGTACAATACCAAGGAGGGGTAGCTCATTATAATTTGGGATCACAGAAAGGGGAAAAAATCAACAAACAAAAATGGCTGTTTTAGCAACTTCAGTATTAAGAGCACTTAGACATAAAGCCACACTGGCAGTGTTGGGCTTTTTACAAAATGTGATGCTGTGAAGCACACGTTCTTTATTGTTGTAATTAGCCCAGGACAATGGAGCTCTCAGAAGAACTCAATAAGCACCCACCGTCTCGTTTATGTGCCTGTGTCTATTTCGTAGTAGATCCAACCACGCCCCCTGGGCCACATCCTTCCTCCTTTACTTTAGAGAAACAGTGCACACGCTAAGGCGTATCAGGGCTTCCCAGGATTGGGTACTGTATTCCAGGTTCGCGGTTGCACAGACTGGCGTCTGGTGTCACAGGTGAAAGAATTCTCGGACAAGCTATGGACCAGGCTAAAACTTTCTTTAATATTTTTATACTTAAGTCTCTTTTCCTGCCTCTCCCCAAAGAAGAGCCACTGGCCTTAGTTGTTTGAGCTTACTGCTTATCCGACAGCATGTACATAGATGACTAGAGATTACAGTTTTATTAACCAGCATGTTTGGTGTATTCTGAGTGAGTGCTTGGGGGCCGTGTGTCTGTTTACACATGCGGCCTCATGTTCTCGTACCTGATCCCCGTGCGGAGAATGGGAGGTGTGGAGTGGGAGACTAATCTTCGGCTCCGGGCCACCATAGTGTGTTGGTAGTTACATTTGAGCTTTTCTTATTAACTTACAGTCACAAACTGTTTTTGCAAATATATCGCACTTCCCAATTTGTTCTTGACGTGCGGTGCACTGGCTCTGTGACAGATCAGCAGGGCCTTTGTTCTGCAAGACTGTGTTTCCTTCTGAGAATTATAGTGCTTTGCAAAAACATACATTTGATTCAAGAATCATATACAGCAGGAGTAGCAAAAGTAGAAAAGCTTCATTTTGGGCCTTAATTATTTGAAATGTTTGGACTTTCAGTATAAAGCCATGTAGGTTATAAAGCCAAGTCACCATTTGGCATGGATAATAATATCCACTCTGCAGAGAGTGTATATGCGCATTGATTTTTAATGCCATTAGCATACTTTTTTAAGCTATAGAAACAAGAGTAATTAGACCAAATGAAAGGTGGGGGTAGGGGTGGGGGTGGGGGTGTGTGTGAGCTAGTCACCTTTCCTTTGGGGATAGAAGTGCATGTGCTCTGTCCTCTGCTTTGTCCCAGTAGGTGTGTAAGGGGAAAGGGTCACACATCTAGGCTTCTCACACATGTATGCACACATAGTGAGTGTCCTAAGTTCCACAAACCGGAGACACCAAGGCCAGAGCGCTCTAAAGAAGTGATGCACAGAGCGGGTGGCGATTGCCTGACAGGAATGTGTTCCCAGGGCAGGGAGGAGTTCGAGCTCTAGTGTGTGATTTCGAGGCGCACTACATCTTAACAAATGAGGGGATACACATCGCGTCCTTTCTGGCGGACCACCACATTGATGGCTTGCTTGTCATTCACAAGCAGCCACTCTCCAGAGTTCCCCCAGTGGCCGGGGGAAGTTCCAGAAGGCTGGTATGCGCCATTTTCCAGGCGGCATTGCTGCCTGCTCTGGAGATCACATGCAAACGCAGAGGCGACGAAGCACTCTCCCTGGCAGCACTGTGTGCTCGTCCACTCTCCCCTCGGCGCTGCCCTGCTGCGAGAGAGCTCAGACTGAAGGTTGCTGAACAGTTAGTTGTGCACTTTTCCGTCAGCAACCACGAGAAGGAACCTAGCTAAAACATGTTTCCCTTTGCAGGGTAGAGTGCTAACCTCTTATGTATAGTGTTGTAAAATAAGCACCTTAACTTCAATTCCTGAAAATGTTGGTTAATGGAGAGAATTTTGGAGTTTCACTGATTATTTCCCTGTGAGCCTGCCTCGGTAAGCCACCAGACCCGAAGTCCCGGCCACACGCTCAGTGAAGGGCAGCACCTCAGGTCTGAGGCTTCTCGCCCGGCCCCTGATGCCGGGGGCCACAGAGGGTGGCAACGTGTTCTCTCTGCAAAGAGGAGCTTCGCCTGGCCTTCCACTCCACACCCTGGGCTTCGCAGGCTCTTTTAGGAATCCAGCTGTCCTAGTGGGCTGACCCTGCTGAGGCCAGATGTCAACTTTGAGAGGGACTGAGTCACTGGGGGTGGTGACACGTGACAATGGCATAAAGATAATTCTCGGATGGAAGCCAAGACCAGATATTTTTGCCTTTGCACTCAGATTTCTGGAAATGGAAAACCTTCCATTTCTGCAGGGAGGGTCAAGGAACACGAAGCTCACTGCCTAGCCACGCTGCTCAGTCCAGGGGAGAGCTGTCGGGTAAAGGCCTGAATGCCTCCCCGCATTCTCTTCTACCTCAAGTCATGGGAGCCCGTTCCTGGAACAGCAGTCCACCCAGTGGAGTGCTGATGCTGTCAGCCTTGATGGCTGGAGGACAGGCAGAGGGGAGGGAGTTTCTATCCTCAAAAAACACGAGTGTATACATGTAAAGCAAGCTTTTGACTTTCTGACCTGTTCACTGGACTAGATTCACTGTGGCTCAAACGAACTGGCAGTGTGGAACATTCCTTTACCTTCAAAGTTTTCTCCGCCAATCATTTCAGTTTCATTGCAGTCCTGGTGCCATATGTCCCTGCAAATTGTGAAAGTAATTAGTGACAAAGTAGCAGCCTCCTCCTTTTCAGTGGCCAAACTGTCAGCGTCAGCAGACTGGGGTCCGCTAGTGGTACCGAACCTTGTTCCTCGTCACCACCCACGAGACATGAGACAGGCCATCTCCTAGAAAACGGGGGCGTTTGTGGTGGTCAGCTTTTGAATGGAACAGTAATTTATGTGGATATTGTTAAAGTATTTAAAACTATTTTGAAAATTAAGTTTACATTTTACAGTTGCTTTACTTTGTATTAAACGAGCTGTACGTGAAGATTACAGTTCGCCGTGTTGCAGTACCTGAACCACGCGGCCCTCGCCTGGTGGCATCGGTGCTGTGGGGTATACAGTGCACTTCCCTAGTGTGTAAATGTTCACGAGTGGAACTGTTCCTGTGTTTTTACAAGTTGGGGGTAATTTGTTGTTTTACGACAACAAAATTTATTGCATTGAAATGGTTTTTACGTGATAGAAATCATGCGAAATAGTGAAGGATTTAAAGTATGTATATGATATATGTAAATGTCCAAACTTTAGAAAGAAATAAAACTGACAAATTTCAATCATTCAGGGGCGTGTCTTTATTTGCTTGGTTAAGTGCCTAGAATAACACCTTTAAAAAATCCAAACAAGCAACACAATGCACCCCACTTCCCTGAGAAGACAGCCACCAGCCCCTCAGTGAGAGACTCGGCCACAGTGGCTGGGGGGGGGGGGTAGTGACAAGGCCAAGTTGCTGATGCCAACCCGCCTCCTGATGCCAACCCGCCTCCTGACTGCCGTCTCTGTCGGGGCTCTGAGAGGGGAGGCACAACAACACTTTGTGAAGTAATTTCAAGAATCCATCTGCATTCCCCGTTATCCCTAACACCACTCATCAAGGCCAAGGGCAGAGGAGTCCGTTGCTGCCCTAAAACACAAATGCTGGTCCCTGCCTTCTGGTGCCTTGTGTGTACGTTTGTATCATCAGAACTGAACCTGATGGTTAAAACAACATCTCTGTCCTTGGAACATGAAAAAAATCCCACCCTGGTCAATTGACTTCTGAGTATTGGAGACCATGTTTTATGTTTGGGGGCCTGGGCGTTTGAAACGAGGTCCCTGGTGACGTTCTCCTAAACATAAAGGAAACTGCACTCAGAAGAGATCAGGACCTCGAGGATGGGTGAACCTCCCGGAAGTTATAGGCTTGGGCAGGGGAGCAGAGGTATCTTCTGACACCCTTGGCTCAGAAATCCCCTGTTTGGAATGTGAGCCTCAAACATGAATCTTACACAAATATCAAATCATTGTACACCTGAAACTAGTACAATGTTATATGTCAATTATATCTCAGTATTTTGAAAGACCAGGAAAAGAAAAACAAAACAATCTGCAGTTTCCAGTTGTCCTCCGGAGCCACAAGTTTTGTGTATCTTACCACATTCTGTTTGTTGCACAATTAATAATATTATAACCAAAGGTACTGTATAGGTCATTTGTAAGAGATGGACACTCAGGAGAGGAAACTCAGACCCAGAGCGAATTAAGACATTATCATGAAAAAAATTAGTAGCTCTAAATAAGGTCTTATCTGTAGATTCTATTCCACCGTAGTCTGAGATTTACCAAATGAAACTGCTGAATCACTCAACTTTCACTGGAAAAAAAAAATTGTATGCAGTAGGAAACATTGGAGGCAGGCATATTAGAGGGGAGTGTGAGCTCTGGATGCTGCAGACCAGTGGGCTGGAAATTGACTGTGGGCGAACCTTCAGAGTGAATTATAAGGGAATCAGCAATTACTGGAAGCCAGCCTGGGTTCCCAGGAACAATTCATTTGAGACTACATTCATTTCCTACTTTGTAAGGTTAGGCAGATTAGAAAGATGCAGTAGACCCTCTCTGCGCTGTGAAAAAGAATGTAACACGTTCCTGAATGAAATATGCCTGGGCAAATAGAGAAATACCGTCTGGACATTAGTGCCGTTGGTGGCCGTGTAACCTCTTGAACAGTACTCACTAGGGCACAGGTGGCAAACACAAGGCCTGCGGGCCAAACACAAGCATCCAGCCCTCCACCTTGTTTTATCTGGCCTGGCACCTTGTTCCTACCCTGCCACAGCACCGAGCTCTCACTTAACTGTGAAGGAGTAGTTACATTTACAGTCCTAAAAATACATTTGACCCTTTGAAGGCAACCGCGAGGCTGATGTGGACCCCGGTGAAAAGGAGTTCAACACCCCTGCATTAAGGGATTCATTTCCCCCTGGAAGGGCACTCCTGGTGTTCTGCAGAGCTTGCCTGTCAGCCCTCTCTGTTCAGCCTTGTGATAACTTGACTGAAGCTACAAGACATGACTGTGTTAAAAATGTGTATGTCTTAAAGCTGAGAAAGAATGATTATACTATGTGGCAATCAGGATTCGGAAAAAAATCTCAGGCAGGGAAATGGGGCAAAGAAACAATGTGACACGTAAATGTGTACTATCTTTCCCTTCAGTGACAGAAAAACAAGAACCAAGGTCAAGGTAGGACCTTGCGTTGCACAGTACAGCAAGCACACAGGAATGAAGGCCTCTAACTTGAATCCACAGCGAGGGCAGTGAACCCAGCAATGTGGCCGCCGAGCCTACGGGCCCTTCTCGGGCACGCTCTCTCTGTAACGTCTCGGGAACAGGACAGGTCTGTGGCATGGCCCATCACCGATGGCACTGCACCTGCATAAATGGCCTTGAGACCCGGGACACCAAAGGGAGAGGACGCAAGAGCAGCAGCCAGGATGGAAAAAATGTGAACGATGAAATGAGAGGAACACGAGCCATGCGTGCACCCAGAGGGGACGGCTCACCTGTGACGGGAGGAGGGGAGACCGGTTTTGAGTGAGTATCGTGAGGGAGGGCCATGAGGAGTGTGCTGTTGCAATCTGAGGGGTTTAACTAGGGCTGGTGATTGGAACCTACGAGAAGCAACACCACAGCCCAGTGGGAGGGACAGCCTTCCTTCCACTCAAAGCCGGGGGACAGACAAGCCCTCTCCAACAGCTCGGGTCAGATGTGGGCTGGCAGCGAGAGGGGTGTACAGAGGAACAAGAGAAACCTCAAGTGGGCAGTTGGATTGTAATCATGCTAATAGATGTCATTATTTAAAATCTCTACAGGGCACTTAGGTGCCTGGCAACTTGCGAGCCACTTAGCGCAAGTCCTCTTGTTCAATCTCCGTGGCGCGGCTCAGTCTGTTCTGTGAGGGCGCACCACTGTCGCCCCAGAGGACAGTGAAAGACAAGCCTGTGCCGCTCTGGGGCGGCCTTCGCACAGGGCGGAGGCGGTCTGCCCTGGCTGTTTTCCTCGACGTCTGTTCCCGTCTGGGCTGCGGGCCGTCCTCCACGCTCCTGTGACAGCCTGTGGTGAGCTGAATGCTCATGCCTCCCCCAAATCCGTATGCTGAAATGTAACCCCCAATGTGACCAGGGCCTTCGGGGTGATTAAGTCATAAGCCTGGAGCCCCCAGGGGCGGGCCCCTATAAGCAGAGGCCGGGGAATCTTCCACCAAGTCAGGCTGAAATGAGAAGTCAGCGGGCGGCAGCCTAGAGAGGATCTCACCGCACCCCAACCACGGCTTTGGCCTCCATGGCTTCCAGAAAAGTGAGAGCCGACGTCTGAGGTTTTACAAGCGCTCAGCCCCCTACTTCTTGTAGCTGCGGCCTGAGCTGAGACACACCCCGTGTTGTCGTCCCGCCAGCCTTGCCGCCTGGGGAAGGGGGTGCAGGGAGGTGTTCGCTGTTCTGCGTGTTGAGCAGCACATGTGTCCTTGGGTGTCGGTGGTCCTGTCCCTTCCCCAGCTATTGCTCGGGGTGCCTGCAAGGGCAGCTGACACTTGAACAACACAGGTCTGAATGTGTGGGTCCACACAGACTCAGAATTTTTTCAATAGTTAGCCCTTCCAATCTGGGGTTTTGCATCTGCAGATTCGACTAACCGCGGGTAGAACAGTGTTCTCTATTCGCATTTGGGAAACCGCAATTGGGCATGTGAATGTACTGGTTGGTTGAGTCTGCGGATGCTGTATTCTGGATGCAGGTGTGCTGGGGGAGTCCATCGTGCTGCCTGGGTTTTCCTGCCCGAGCTGCAGAGCCTGAGCCCTCTTGCCGGCCCTGTTCCCAGGCTAGAACAGGTTTTATCAGGGCAGTCCAGCGAGGACAGTGCTTGTTGCTTTTTCTCACAGCAGTTTGTGACTTTTGTCTTGTGGGGACAAGGGTCTGGGGGTTATGCCTTTCCTGCAGCAGCTGCTCTTTCCTTCCCAGAGCCACTTTCTCAGAACCTACCAGTCTTTTCTGTGAAGACCACGGAGAGAGCCTGCCCTCGGGTGTAAATGCCGCTGACATTTGCAGCTCCCCGGTGTTCCCACTCTCCCTGCACTCAGCCTGGACCAGCTCATTAACTCGGGCACGCGAGGGCACAGCTCCCGTTGCTCCCGGACATCTTTCCCGAGGTTGCAGGTAGATGGTTGCCCTTCGACTTCAGGGCTCTGATGGATTCAAGAAAAGCCAAGAATGATCTGACTTTTCTTATTGTAACGGTGGGAGGTAAGCTCTTTTCAACTTTTACATCCCAAGCAAAAGCCAGTTGATTCGTGTGTGACAAAAAAAGCTATTGAATTGTGTATGACAATTGCATACCCCAAATTTCCTATTCTGCTACTTTCCTGAACGGTATTATTTTTATAAATGATTCTCTCAGGTTTTCCAAGAATGTTACCATATAATCCACATACTTCTCCAGTTTTTATGTTTCTAATAGTTGTCTCTTGCCTTATTTCATTGGCTAATACCTATGGTTGCCAGATTGGACAAGTGAAAATAGAAGATGACCCATTAAATTTTAATTTTAGGTAAGGTAATTTTTCAGCTTATGTCCCATGCAATATTTGGGGGATTCAAATTTAATTGTATCTTATATTTTTATCTGGCAATTCTACTAGTATCTTCAGTACAACATTACGCAGTAACGAAAACAGTGGGCGTCTTGACTTGTCCCTCACCTTGTGTGCATCTCTATCATGTTAAAGAAGTTTCTGCAATTCCTTTTCATTAAGTGTTTTGTTTATGTGCAAGGAATGTTAAATTTTGTGGAAGCCTTTTATACATGCATGGAGATAATCATGTGATTTTTCTTCTTAGTTTTATTTACATGAGGTGTTATGTAGACAGGTTTCCTAACTATTGATCATTTTGCATTTCCAGGTCAACTGCTGCTAGGTTCTGTTTGCTAACTGTTTCAAATGTTTGCATCAATATTCATAAGTAAAATTGGTTTGAACCTCTATTCTGTGTTTATCTATTGGTGTTATCTTTGCTCCATAAGAAATAATTTGGAAGTTCTTTTTTTATATATTTTAGAATATTAAAATTATCTGGACTTTGAAAACTTCCTTATAAAACTACCTGGTCCGGTACTTCTTTGTGAAATAAGTCTTCAATAATTGCCTCTGTTTCTTTCATAGAAACTGCTCTGCTATGGTGTTCCAAGTCTGCTGGGGTCAATTTTATTAAACTGCATTTTCCTAGGAAATGATATCTTCCACCTGCATTTAAAATATTATTTGCATGAAGTTGTACAAAATAAGCTCTTATGTTTGTTTTTAATATCCTGTATTTTGAGGGCTATTTTCCCCTTGACATTATTTATTTTGCATATTTATGCTTTTTCTTAAATTTCCTTGATTAGTTTAGATGCTGGTTTGTATATTTCTGTGCTTTTTTCAAGGGATTTTGTGTTTTGATATTTGTTTTTCTGTTCATCTCTGCTTTACTTTTTCTTATTTTCCCCTGCTTTCTTTTTATTAGTAGCTTTTTGAACTAAAAATCTAATTTTTTTATTCTCAAGTACTTACTGTTATTAAGTAAATAATGTTATTAATTTTTTTCTCTGATCAACATTATAATCATGAAATTTAATGATGTTTAGTATTTTCCCTATCATAGTTTAGAAGAAATTTTGCAACTAAGATTATCATTTCAGCCCTGACTGGTATAGCTCAATGGGTTGGGCGTCATCCTGCAAACCAGAAGGTTGTCCATTTGATTCCTAGTCAGGCACGTGTATGGGTTGCAGGTCAGATCCCCAGATGAGAACCTGCAAGAGGCAACCGATGGCTGCTTCTCTCACACATTGGTGTTTCTCTCCCTCTCTTTCTTCCTCCCTTCTCCTCTCTCTAAAATAAATAAATAAATAAATCCTTTAAAAAATATTTATTGTTTTTCTGTGACAATTGTCCCAATTTTCCCCCTTTGCTGTACTCCACCCAGCCCACCTACCGCTCCCAAGGTCAGTCAGTCCCCACCCTGGTGTCCATGTCCCTGGGTCGTTCACACGTGTTCCTTGACTAATCCCTTCCCCTTCTTTCCACCCTTATCCCCCTCCCCTCTGGTCACTGTTGGTCTGTTCCTTGTTTTCATGCGTCTGGTTCTATTTTGCTTGTTTGTTTGTTTTGTTCAGTAGGTTCCTCATATAGGTGAGATCATATGGCACTGTATTTCACCACCTGGCTTATTTCACTCAGCATAGTGCTCTCCAGTTCCATCCATGCTGTCACAATGGGTAGGAGCTCCTTCTTTCTGCTGCGTAGTATTCCATTGTGTAAATGCACCACAGTTTTTTTATTGTTGTTCATGTACAGTTGTCTCTGTTTTCCCACCACAACTCCCCCCCACCCCCAGCTCCCACCCTCAATCTTTCCCCACCTTGGCTTTGTCCGTGGGTCCTTTACACACGTTCCTTGACGACCCTTTCCCTGCTTCCCTCGTTACCCCCCTCCGCCTCCCCTCTAGTTACTGTCAGTTTGTTCTTCTTTCCACATCTCTGGTTCTATTTTGCTATCTTGTTTGTTTTGTTAATTAGGTTCTACTTAAAGGTGGCATCATAAGGTATTTGTTTTTCACTGTTTGGCTTCACTTAGCATAATAAAATCTTTAAAAAAATAAGTGGAACAATGGATTGATGTCTCTCTCTTCCCTTCTTTCTCTAAAAATCAATTAAAAAACACTTTTAAAAAAAGAGACATTTTTAATTTTCAGGACAAAGGGCCTACTAAGTATGCGCTATTAGTGTCTGATTTGATTGCATTCTGACCAGAGAATGCTGCTTACAGTTCATCCACCTCATGAACCGCGACATCCCATGTGACAGCACAGCCTGGGTGGCTTCCGGGCCGTTCCACGTGCCCCTGGAAGGAGGCCTGCCCAGTGCTTCAGGACGGGGAGTTTGGTGTCTTCCATTCCTTCTGCTTTACTGATTGTGCCTTGTTTTGTTTCGTTTGTGGTGTTTCAAAATTCTAGATATTTTCCTCTCATGACCTGCCTTGGACTGCAAGTAGCATATTAAAACGTATTATTTGTGTGCTTTTCTGAGTTACTAGTGTGGTTTCTCTTTTGTGAGCGTGGTAATGTTTTATCAGTATGTTGACATCGATAACTACTGAAGCTTCACTGTGAACTTGAACATTAGCCCTCTAAAGCACTTAATAATTTTCCTCTGAAATCCTCTGTTTGCCGTAGGGGTCATAACCCTTTTTCCTCACGTTTCACGCCTGCTTGCTATAACCTTTTCCCTGACCTTTGTGTTCAACCATCAGTGTCACTTTGTCTTGGGTGTGTCACCCGTGTGCACCGCAGAATTGGGTCTGCTTCGTGAGCCACTCTGAAAGCATTCTCCTTTAGTGAGTGAGTCAGTTCCGTTTACATTAGTTCAGTGACTAATATTTTTATCTCAAATCTGTCATATTTAAGTTACATTTACTGTGTGTGTGGTGTTACATAGTTACTATTTCAGCCCGATCTGCCTTTGATCATTTTTATGTTATTTTTAGTTGTGCTTAAAATTAAACTGAAAGTCACTTAACATGAAATGAACCCTTTTAAAGTGAACAACTGAATGGCATTTAGTACATTTACAACTTGCAGCCACCACTTCTATCTAGTCCCCCAAAATTCCACCCCCCAAAAGGAATCCCTACACCCATGAAGGAGTTACTCCGCATTGTGCGGTCCCCTGCGCCCTGGAAACCACTAATCTGCGTTCTGTTTCTATGGATTTTAAGTGTGTGTGGGGGGGGGGGGGTGTAGGATGTGTGGACTTTGCTAACTTAGAAAATACTGTCATTATTCCATGAGAACTGGGAGGCCTCTGTACCAGGGATCCTTCTTCAAAGAAAAATGCGGGAACTTACCTCCCGGTGTCATTTCTGTGACCAAATGCAGTTCATGGCACCCATTAAGTGCTCGGCGAATTTTAGTTATTATTATTGTTACGTTGTGCTGTTCCGATTCACACGGAGTCTTCCCCGCGGCGGAGGCTGCCTCAGGGCGCTTGGGCGCCGGATCCCCAGGAGCCAGGAGCTGAGTTTTAGTTCTCGACTCTCCCTCGGAGGCGCAGGCGCTCACCCAGTTGTCCTTCCGCATGCAACGTGGGTTTGACGGGGAGTCATTTTTGCCATTTCTAGAAATGATTTTTTAATCTCCCATGCTTTCCCTCTGAGGATAAATGCTTCTTCAAAGCAATTAATCACAGGAGCAGATGGCGTGGGGACTGGTACAAAAGCTGGTGGCTTGTGGTCCCAGCGGGAGGGCGGCCGCGCTCCGCCCTCACTCTGCCTGCGCAGCTCGAGGGCGGTCCCTGCGCCATTTGGTGTTTTACAAGATTCCCCTTTCCAAACGGAGTGTTTCTCCCTTCCTCAGGTTGCATTCTCCTCCCCCAGGCTCGCTCTCTCCCCATGGGTACCCCCACCCTCTCGGGGGCCCCCCACCACAAATAGGTGATCGCTCCACAGTGTGTCGCTTGAATGAACAGCTCATATCTAGGCCACTTCTGCCCCGAGACTGGAGGGAACATATGCCCTCCCATTCAGGTCCCAGTTTTTCCCAGCTGCCTTTACTAACCCATCGCTGCCTCTGGTGCCGACCATATAGCAAGCACCGCGTTCTGGCTAAATGGCCCACTTCGGATGGGCCCCTGGGACACAGCTGCCCTTGCACCTCAAGCCCTTAGTGAACAGTGTTGAGTCTTCTGTCACCGCTGAGGCCGTGACATAGACAGTGCCAGGGGCAACTGTGGCAGCTCAGAAATAAAGAATCCTCAGTTACTATTGCCCAGGATCCATGGCAATCGTTCCAGCCCCACTTCCCAGCTTTAGGACAGAAACTGTTCTTTGCATCTCTTTGCCCCCAGTGCTCCTCACGGGCACGGAGTCCTTGGGCATGGGGCAGGCCGAGCAGTGGCCCCCACGCACATCGCGGTCCCAGCCCCGGAGCCTGTGAGTGCAAGCTGTGTGTCCAAAGGAACTTGGCAAGAGTGGTTACGCCTAGGGTCTCGAGATGGGGAGTTACACTGGGATATCTGGACGGATCCAGTGCAACCACCGGGATGTGTGTGTACAGGAGGCAGACGGGAGAGAGAGGGGAGGGGGGAGCTGTGTCCACAGAACCGGGAGGGCTGGAGTGGTATGAGGAAGGGGTCGCAGGCCAAGGAGCACGAGTAGCCTTCAAACGCTGGAGGCAGTGAGGGGACAGATTGTCCCCGAGGGCCTCCAGAAGGAGCCAGCCCTGCCAGCACCTGAACTTCAGCCCACTGGAACTCATTTGGGGCATCTAGCTTTCAGAATTGTAAGAAAATAAATGTGTTGTTTTAAGCTACTACATTTTTGGCAATTTGTTAGTGCAACAATAAGAAACTAACACAGGCCGTGTTAGTTGCCTCTTTACAAAATTTACTTACTCTGCACTCAGTGGCTGACTTCAGCAGAGTTAGGGGACTCAGCCCAGCTCACAGGGATGCTCAGGGACGAAGTGTTGGTTAGAAGCAGAGTAACTATGTGCCACTTAGCTTTTGATGCGTAGCGGTTACCCAGAACTTAGTGCTCTAATACAACGGACGTTTATTTAGTGAATAATTCTACAGATCATAACTTTAAGCTAGGTCCAGCTGGTGATTTTTCTGGAGTTGACTGAGTTCATCCATGCATCTGCAGTCAGTCGCCAGGTCATCAGGGTCTTGGCTGGTCTGGGCTGGTCTCCGTGGGTGGGGTCTGCCCCACTGCATCTCCGAGGGCTCACTCACGCGTGAACTTGTGGCACAGCTCCCAGAGAAATGGTGAAAATATGCCAGTGCTGAGGCCTGGGCTTGGAACTGGAACACCACTTCCATTGTATTGTTTTGGCAAAGCGAAGGCAGAAGATGAGTTCAGATTCAAGGATGGGAAGAGTCCCATCTTTTTATTAGAGAAACTGAACAGTCGTATTAGAAAGGGTGATGTTGGTATGGAAAGGAATGGTTATTTTTCAGTGTGCCCCATCATCTAATTTGACAGTTTTATTTTTAAAGATTTTATTTATTTATTTGTAGAGAGAGGGGAAGGGAGGGAAGAAGAGAAGCATCAATGTGTGGTTGCCTCTTGAGAGCCCCCTACTGGGGACCTGGCCCACAACCCAGGCATGTGCCATGACTGGGAATTGAACCAGCGACCCTTTGGTTTGAAGTCCAGCGCACAACCACTGAGCCACACCAGCCAGGATGTAAACTGGGGCAGTTTTAAGAGTGAAAGGGAATGCCTTTAAGAATTAGATCAAGAGAGCAGCTATAACCCAGGAGGGCCCCAGGTGTTGGGGTATGAGGACCCCTATCTCCCGACCCCAGAACCCCGGGCTTTTCCCGTCCCCACCCCCCACAGTGTGATGAGGCTGCTTCACGAGGCTGGGAGGAAGCCACGGAGGACAGACCTCAAACGTGAGTCCACGCCACCGGTTCGCATGAGTGATGTTGCTGGTGTCCAGGTAAAGACCCACAAAGGATTCATTTTCCCATTTCTCTCTCAAACCCAGTGTCTTCCCCGTTAAAACTCTTCCCTGGAGCCTCTGGCCCAGCTGAGCTGTCTGTCGCCCAGGTGTCATCCTCAGTAAAGACAGCTGCTGCTCTGCGTGGCTGTTGGTGCTAGTGTGTGTGTGTGTGTGTGTGTGTGCGCGCGCGTGCTCAATGGGAACAGCTCCTAATAAATATCAAAATGAGACAAAAATAATGTATAGGATTTTTTGTGTAAAGCTCACCTCTGTGACTTGAAACCTTGTCACAGATTCCTGCTGCCTTGAGCTGCAGGGGGTCTGGCCTCCTTTCCTAAATCTGCCAAAATCTTCCAAAGCTTATTTCAAAGCTTATTTTACAGCTTGGTTTATAAAAAGCTCTATTTTTTTTCTTTTAAATAATATAGTATTTTTGACACAGAATTTCTGTCAACCTTAGAAATTCTTGTGCTCTGGCTTGAAGTCATGGGCCGGTGCCTTTTGGAACTTGTTTAAAACCTAGAATCCCGATGTGTGTGCGGTGCTTTTTAATGCCCCCCCACCCCCCCGGCGGGAGGCCAGTCTGGAGAGACCACTCAGCCGCTAGTGGCTGTTCTGTCTGATGCCACGGCTTCGATCCCAGCAGCCCCAGACCAGGTTTCTGGAGAACACCCGTCTTCCTCCTGGTCGGGTCCGGAGGCCTCTCATGGTGCGACCCTCCCTCCAGACCCAGGTGTTGACCTGCCCGTCCAGCCTTAACCTTGAGGCTCTGAGACTGGCCGTCTGCAAGCCCGTGGGGCTGATTCTCCTGCGCTCCCCCACCCGAGCCCTTCCTGAGACGCCCCTCAGTCCGCCACCCCTGTTGGTGGGAGACAGAGAAGGGTCCAGATGAAAGCGACGAGTCATGGCTGGGTGGGAGGGGGATGGGCAGTGTGTGTCTTCACACACAGAGGCCTACCGTCCCCTTTCCAAGCGGGGCCACACCTGGCAGTGAGGGAGCACACGGCTCCGTGCCCCACCGTCCCGTGCTGGGACCCCGCTTCCTCGCGTCTGCGGCTTGGCAGCCCCCCTTCCCCCGCACACCTTGCTCCTGCCGGGTGATGAGCACCCCTCAAGCGCGTGTTCCCGCCCCTTAAAGCACAGCCTGCGCACAGAGAAGCAGACGTCCTACGTGTACGAATCAACTCCTGCGAACTGAGCCCAGCCTTGTAACCTCCGGACGCCTCACCTCCACAAGCAGTTAGGCTCCTGATTCCCGATACGATAGGTTCCAGTACAACAGGTGACCTTATCGTGGGAAATCATACAGCCTCTGCTCTTCCGTGTGGGGCTTCTGTTCCTCGGAGTCACGTCTACGGGACCCAGCCGTGCCGTTGTGCGTAGTCCCGCATCGCCCGTTCTCCGAGCCTGACGACGTTCCTCTGTACAAACGCCACCAGGGGCCGACTCGTTGTCCTGCGCGTGGGCACCCCCAGTTTGGGGTCCGTGTGAACGGGGCCGCTCTGAGCGTTCTTACACACGTTTCAGGGAATGTCTGCACGCATTTCTAACGCGTGGGATTCCTGGGTCATCGGCCTGGGCCTGTTCGGTTTCGGTGGCGACTGCCCGGGCTCTCTGGGGTGGGTGTGCCCGCTACGCTCACACTCTCGTGGGCAGCGAGCGAGAGTTCTGCTTCCTCCACGTCCTCATCGATACCGGGTATTTTCGTGCTTGTCATTCTAACCATTGTGGTGAGTGTGTGGTGGTGTGACGCTGTGGTTTCACACTCAGTCTCCTTGTCCACTGGCGAGGGCGAGAGGGTTGCGCCCACAGCCCGCTGCTGCGCAGGCCCCGCGGAACCGAGTCTGCCTGCCGCAGAGGTCTGGCTCCCGCACTCTTGCCTGCCCCCTGCTGTGTCGGGGATGGCCTCCTGGGAGCAGAGGGTCCTCCGCCAGGCCCGGGCTGTGGCTGGGGGAAAACTATCCCCACCTCAACTCTAGGAACCTAGCCCACTTCAGACAGCCCTGGCGTCCTAAAAACCCTTCACAGTGGAGCAGGGACAACAGGCCCGTGGGCGCCCAGAGGCCCCTCCAGGGGATTCGGCTGTCCCTGCGCAGTCCCCCTCTCGTCTGTCACCCTCCTAGAGCGTGCTGTGGGCCAGACGAGCACCTCCGCCTGCAACGCCTGTCAGTGTAGCGTCTGCCGCCTCTCTGCAAACACATGAGCTTACACCTGACTTCCCTCCATAAGGCTCCCCCTCGCCTGGCCTGTGGTCAGTTCTTAACAGCCACCCTCACTTTTCAGAGGAGAAGTGACTCCATGCAGCGCTCTCAATGACCCCATGAAGTAGACGCTGTCACCATCAGTCCCGGACAGACGGCCTCCGCTGGAGAAACCGTTGTCATTCCCCGCGGCTGCTGTGGCTCAGGTCCCCCACTTTGGAGACGGGTGGACAGGTGGGATCGTTGTCTCTCCAGGAGAAACTCAAAGTGCCGAGATTGCATCGGCCAAGAAAGGTGTTCTTTTTAATTATCACCTGAGGATGCCTTTTTACTGATTTTAGAGAAAGGAAGAGAGAGAGGCGATATCAGTGTGAGAGAGAAACATCATAGGTTGCCCCCTGTATGCACCCCAACCAGGGATTGAGCCCACAACCTAGCTCTGTGTGCCCTGATGGGGAATCAAACCCGTGACCTCTTGGTGCACAGGACAATGCTCTAAGCAGTTGAGCTGCCCGGCCAGGGTGAAAGGTGCATCCTTTTCTACCCTCTTCTCCCACCCACCACCAATTTCAATTTCCAAGAACATTGCTTTGGAGAGAGACTCTCATTTGGATGCCTGATTTCTGTACGTCCATGGGGGTTTACAGTGTCAGCCTCCCCCTTGCCAGGCAAAGACTTCTGGTCTGGAAGCGGAGGAGCCGTGTCCCCTGCCTGGTGTCCTGTTCCATTGTCTTGTCCCCCTTCTTGGCCTGCTCTGACCATGCCCACCTGTCAAAGCTGGGCCTTTCATTGCTCACAGCACCCTCAGAGACCACTCCCGGTCCTGAACTGCGGCACTCCTCGACTTGGACCGAACAACGGAGCCCCCGACTGCCCTCTGCCCTGCGTAGGCTGCTCCTGGGTCCCTGGGCACTTGCCTCTTTCGCAGCCTCCAGCGAGACTCCACGCTCCCTGAGGGCTGCTGCATCTCACTCACTCGACCAGATTCCTGTGCGGGCCGCACCAGGTGCTCCACGCTTTCTTACTGCTTATGTCAGCTGCTGTCTCAGCCACAGGAACTGGAACATTGAGCTGCCCTAATACTTGCTCCTTCGGCTGTGATCATTTCTGGGTGTGCACCGCTGGCTTTTGTTCTTAAATAAAATCTCTCCCTTCGGGTCCTGGGGAGGGCGGTGCCTCATTGGGAAAGAGGGCTTCCCCAGACCTTAGATGCGATCTGTGTTTTCGCTCCCACTCTTGGCCCAGTTCAAATTCCCCCGTATTTCTCTGGGTATCTTCTTCCATGCAGATGGTTAGAAGTCCCTGACGCAGACTGAAGGGCCGCTTTGCAGGTCTCCAGCTGTTGTGGGAGTTCCACGGCACATTTACACTGGATGCAGTTAATTCGAGAAAATGTCGCAATTCCTGGCATTGCTGGAAATTCAGACACTCCCCCCGCGACCCCAGCTCTCTAGAGCCCCAGTCCAAGAGGCTACAGCTCGCCCTATGCGCTTTGTGCAAGGTTGTTCGCCATCAGGACCAAGTGCTCGTGGGCAACAAATTTGCCAAAACGCAGGAAGAACCAGGAGGAAAGGCAAGGTCTGGATCATTTACAAGTCCAACCAACCACATTAGTGCCTGGATAACTGAAAGGTAACTTTTTTTCATCTCTCTTTTCCCCGGTCAGGGCCACGCTACTGAGAACCGTTCAGTCTCCCTGGGCATGTTCCTGGCAAGCGAGGGCGCCCAGCCCTGGGGCCTCAGCCACCTCCCTCCACCGCCGCACCCCTGCCCCGCCCAGAACAGCAGCTTCACGTTTGTCCTTTTGTCATGTTTGTCATGTTTGTCTTCTGTTTGTCCTTTGCTGTTTTCTCTTCTTTATAAATTTTAATTTTCCCTGCACTGAGCATAATAAAGTTTAACAGCCCCCGCATCATAGTCCGTGGCTCACTGAGGCTGTCCTGAGCTGCATCCCCTTTGTCCTTGAAGAGGCCAGTTCTGTAGGATGAATATTTGATAGCTCAAACCTTCCTCACCCGACCCAAGCCCACTCTACCCTATCTCCTCACTCCCTGTTCCTCATCAAGTGGCTTCCAAGGAGAGAGAAGGGGCCGGCAACCTGAGTGCCTGGCTTTGGCTTTCTGTGCACGGACAGGGCGGTCGGGCCCGAGCTGCACTGCCCCGGGGGTGCTCAGGTCAGCGTTCCCGTCTGGGGCTCCCTGGTTCTGTATGTGACTGGTGGTGACCACCCAAACCTGCACATGTGATAAAGTGTGCAGAACCACACACACACGTGTGTGAGTGCACATGAACTCTGACTAAGGTCTGCAGTTTAGTTAGCGGCATCCACCCCAGTGGTTACCTAGTTACCACTGGAAGAAGCTGGGTGGTAAAGGAAATGCAGGACTCACTTTCTGTGTTATTTTTGCAACTTGCTGTGAGCCTGTAACTATTTTGGAAACGCAAAGTGAAAAGGAACTGGAGGGTATCAGTTGTCAGTTCACATAGGTATACTTCAGCATGTGTGGCCCTCACAGTGACAAATGGCTGAGTGGCAATATCACCACCGCTTGCCATCAGCATCCACTAGCTCTGTCCAATGTCATTGCTCCTGGGTCCCCCAGGAGAAATCCACTAAGAAAGGAAGAAAAGACACAACAGCCACTGTCTCCTTCATGACTCTATTTGATTCTCATGGTAGCCTTTGGAGGTTGGTGCTGGAATTCCAGAATCAGCAGTGGCGGTGACGTGACCTGGCCCCTCGTTTGTGCCTGAGCTGAGATTGGCGGCGGACCTGCATGCTCTTCCTCTGACCCCAAGGCCAACCCTCAGCAGATGGTGGGGTGCCCCTTCGCTCAGAAGCCGCAGCCTTCGCCGGGTTTCTGACAGAGGTGCAGCTCCGGGGCCCCAGGAAGGGCGTGCTGGTCCTCGGAGCGTCCTTGCCCTCCCAGGACCTGCTGCTCCGCTGGGGGCGCCTTTGAGCTAAGGCAGAATTTCCCAGACTGCTGTTCGGGAGAACTCTCTGCAGGAGGTTAGTAAGTACTGCATGGGGAGGAAGGGGCCTGTTTTCAACTATGCTTGGGAAAATTAACACGTCAGGATAAATGGATGAAGTTAAGAAATACGCTCTATTTCAGTTTGAAGTACTGTAGGGCACTACCGTGAATCCTGACTCCGCTCTCATGGGAGGCCCTGACCTCAGCCATTTACGTGACGGCTGTAAGTGGTCGTCATTATGATAATAATCATCACATCAGCCTGCTTTGTTTGCCACCATTCCCAGGGGGCATTCACTCCTAAAGGTGCCAGGGGATGGTTTAGGGCGAATTGAGCATATGCAGGCACTGGATGGACGTGTTTCAGGGAAGGAGCTGGAGGAAGGACGCTGAACGTCACATCTTGCAGGTCACCGCCTAACCCACACATGCAAACAGAAATCCTCTTCTGCCCGCCCACCCACAGCTAAAACCGTGTCCTCCATATCACGAAAGGATGGTTTCCTACCCCACTGCCGAAGACAGAAATTTATTTTTAGGTCCGATTTCCTATGATTACTGACAGTGAAGTTCACCTTTTTGGCCATTGCTCTGAGAGTCTCCAGGTAGCTTCGGCGGCACAGCCACTTCTGCAATCTGGGCGAAAGCAGTGCCCGCCCCCTGCAGCTGCGCTCCCGCCCCGGCGCACTGTGGCCACGCCCCGCCCTGCAAACCCCTCCTCTGTTTTCTGCGCCAATAACTTCGCCTTTTCCAGGACGTCGTGTGAACGCAGTCACACACCCAGAGCCTCTGGAGCCGGCGTCTTGCACTGAACACATTGAGAGTCTTCCGCGTTGTTGTGGGTGGTGGGGGCTGATTCTTTTGTATTGCTGAGTAATACGCCATCTAAGCCAGAAATGTGGAGTCGTGTAAAATTGTGGGTTTTTTTGCTTCCATTCCCTACCGCATCCCAAGTCCTGTCGATTCTACTTCCTGCATTTCCCTCGAATTCCTCCTTTGCTCCCCTCGCGGGTGCCCCTCCAGAGGCGTTTCTCACTCGGGTTATTCCAGTGGCTTCCCCACTGGCCTCTCCGTCCTGCCTCGCTCCCCTCAAAGCCAGGCCGTGCCAGAACCTCGTCAGTGCTTCTTCCCACCCCCCACTCCCCCCCCCCACCCCCCCCCCACCCCCCCCCCACCCCGCATCCTTGGTCACACCCCGCAGCTGCCTCGGAACCTTCTCACTCTCCTTCATCCCGTGAACCCTGGGCTCCATGGAGCTCAGAGCCCTCTCTGCGCCCCGGACATGCAGCCAGGTGACCGTGTCTCCCGCCCAGCCTGCCCGATGACCAGCCGCAGTCCTGCCCTTCGGACACTCGCTCTTATAACTCAGTTCCTCCCCCAGAGCCTGGATGGGCCCCGGCGAGCGCCCCGTTCCTCCGCGTCCTGGAGGAGACTGTCCCAGATGGCTGTGCAGACGTTTCGTCTGCATCATTGCTGTTTCCCTGCTCTGTGATTAGAGGTTATTTAAACTGCTGCTCCCAGAATGTCAGTAAACTCTATCAGATCTTATAAAAAAATACAGTTAATTAAACTTCTTCACTCACTCACATTTCCGTCTTCTGGGAATTCATAATGACTTTGGGGCTCTGAGCTTGCATTTTCCTTCTTTTGGGGCTTTGAAAGGGGCTGGAAATGTGCTTGGGTGGAAGGGCTGGGGGCGGGGTGGGGGGGCGTGGACTAGCCCTTTCTCTCCGTTTTGCCCACTTCCCGCGATGAAGAGCAGTTCTGCAGAGCACCCGAGGTGGGACATGCAGCCTGGGGCTGTGCTGAGCCGCTCCCATTCGTGAGGTGGATGGACCCCTGTCGTCCCCACCACAGACCACCGACTCTGGGGCCGCAGCCCCCGCCGATAACAATGGCGCTGTGATAACAAACATTTAACAGTGGGCTTTGCACCACACATCCTCCCTTCTGAGGGGCATTGGTACTGCTTTTCAGTCTGTTTTAGGAATTACTAAACAATTCCATGTACATCCACTGTCAGTTCTTGCCAGCAGCTTATTTATTATATGATTTTCTTATTTACTATCATTTCATGTGTTGACAGGAGAAACCTGGTTCTTGCTGACACATGTAAAGAATTACAGATCAGCAAATCTATATCATGTAATCAGTTTACTAATGGCCCGTTCCCATGGAAGAGAACAGGACTAGGTAGAGTAGGGGGTGAAAGGCAAAGTTTCGGGGCAAAGCAGGGCAGCAAAAGCAAGAGCAGCTGAAGACCAGGGTGGCAAGCCCCTGGGCAGCCTGAGGCCGGGTGGCCAGAGGCCCAGTGGCCAGAGGCCCAGTGACCTGAGAGCTGAGAGCATCAAGAGTGCCCGAGCCCCCGAGAGAGAAAGCTCTTTGTTCTGAGGAGTATATAGTTGGTGGGGTAGGAGAAAAACAGCTACATATTGATTGGTGGGTAAATGTGGTGCCAGCTTCCCTAGGGGAACATGACTACCCAAACCTAGGTAAGTGTGGGGGTCTGTTAGCCTGAATCCTTATCTTGCTCCAGACCCCATTTGGTCATCTTATTGCAAAACAAATACGTGACAGAAGGCAGTTAATTAAAATCGAGGCAGTTACCCAAAGCTATCTGTGGGCTCTTTCTGTAAGCAACAGGGACTCCCTCGTAAGACAGATAGTGACCAGAGGTAGACAGTTAACCCAAGTTGTTTATGGGCTCTTTCTTTGGGCACCATGGACCCTCTCTCGCATTCCAGGCCTTGAGATGAGAGCACAATTTCAAGACTTTCTTTCCCTGACAGTGGAACCGCTACACAGAATTTCAAGGACTTTCCTTCTTGTGTGCTAACATAGTGTTTCTTGTGATGTTGGAACACCTGGCAATATTATCAGACCAGGCTCAGGACTGCTGAGTTAGCGTGTGAGACCTGTCTCCTTCCTCCCCGCTGCCTCAGTTTACTATTTAGTCTACCGAATTGGTAAAAGGCGTTTCCTGGCAACCAGGGTGCTAGATGCTGGCTAGTAACAGTATTGCAGTCTCAGAGTTCTTCCTATGCTGTCTCCTGCCTCACATAGATCGATGCATGTCTTCAAGTTATATTTTTAAGAAATGGAGTTCCAGCCAAGATGAAGGTACAGGTAGAAACCCTTCGCTTCCTTGCACAACCAAAAGGAGGACAACAACCAATCTAAAATCAGTAAACAACCAAAATCGCCAGAAAATCAAACTGCATGGAACTCCAACAACCAAGGAATTAAAGAAAAAATCAACCAGACCAGTAAGGCAGACCTCTTGGGCCAACTCAGAAAAAACTCGGCTAGGCAGCTGATGTGCGGGGCTGACTGCCGAGCTAGGCAGAGCTGCACAGGAGGGACTGACTTAAGGGGAAAACTGAGACCCAGAGCTGACTGTGGGCTAAGGCTGGGGTTGCTGTGTTGGGAGACGCTTCCAGTCTGACTCAAGAGTCTGTCTGAAAGTGTGCTAGAGAGGAGAATTGCTCCCTCTCTGGCCCCTCCCCCACAGGTTGCCCTGCCCAGGTGACTACCTAAGGCCCTGCCCCTTACAACTGATCAGGTGCCCCAAGACAAAGAAATATGGCCCAAATGAAAGAACACAGCAAAACCTCAGAACTAAGTGATGAGGACATTGCCAACCTATCTGATGGAGAATTTAAAGCCCTGGTAATCAAAATGCTCACAGAACTGATTGAGCTTGGTCGAACAATGAAAGGACAAATGAAAGATACCCAAAATGAAATAAAGCAAAATGTTCAGGGAACCAACAGTGACAAGAAGGAAGCCAGGACTCAAAGCAACGATTTGGAACAAAAGGAAGAAATAACATCCAACTGGATTGGAACGAAGAAACAAGAATCCAAAAAAATGAAGAGAGTCTGAGGACTCTTTGGGACAACCTGAAACGTTCCAACATCCGAATTATAGGTGTGCCAGAAGGAGAAGAACAGCAGCCATAAATTGAAAACTTATCTGAATAAATAATGAAGGAGAATTTCCCCAATCTGGTGAAGGAAATAGACTTCCGGGAAGCCCAGGAAGCCCAGAAAGCCCAGAAAGTCCCAAAGAAGTTGGACCAAAAGAGGAACACACCAAGGCACATCATCATTAAGTTACCCAAGATCAAGAACAAAGAGAAAATTCTAAAACCTGCAAGAGAAAAGGAGACAGTTACTTACAAAGGAGTTCCCATAAGACTATCAGCTGATTTCTCAAAAGAAACCTTACAGGCAAGAAGGGGCTAGAAGGAAGTATTTGAAGTCACGAAAGGCAAGGACCTACATCCAAGATCACTCTATCCAGCAAAGCTATCATTTAGAATGGAAGTGCAGATAAAGTGCTTCCCAGATAAGGGCAAGTTAAAGGAATTCATCATCACCAAGTCCTTATTATATGGAACATTAAAGGGACTTATCTAAAAAAAAAAGAAGATAAAAAATATGAACAGTAAAATGACAACAAACTCACAACTATCAACAAATGAACCTAAAAGAAAAACAATGAAAACAAAAACTAAGCAAACAACCAGAACAGGAACAGAATCAGAGAAATGGACATCACATGGAGAGATTTCAGTGGGGAGGGGGAAGGAACAAATAGGGGGGGAAAGGTACAGGGAAGAAGAAGCATAATTAGAAGGCATAAAATAGATGGGGAGAGATAAAAAATGGTATAGGAAAGAGAAGACTCAAAGAGCTTACATGTACAACCCACAGACATGAACTAAGGGGGGAGGAATGCTGGAGGGTTGGGGGTGCAGGGTAGAGGAGGAATAAAGGGGGAAAATTGGGAAAACTGTAATAGCATAATTGATAAAAAATACTTTAAATAAATAGAAATGTACCAAAAGTCACCTTCTTCCTGTTTTCTAAAATAATGTGTGCCGTTTGGCCTTGTGCGTTCATGTCCTTAAACCACCTTCCGCTCTCTGGATTTTGGCTGCAGCAGATCAAGCACCTGAGCTGCTACGTGAGACCGCCTGCCGACCAGACACGTCTGTTTCAGCAGCTTTGCCGCCTTTGATAGCACAGCGGTGTTTGGGGAGTTTTTCAACATTTTGATGTATCTTGCCCTTCTTGAATAAAATTCAATGGGCATTTAAAGATGGTTTACGTCAATGGCCTTTTAAAGTGAGTTTCTGTCCCCCTTTCCAGGGGCATTCACCCTGGGCGCCTCTGCGCTGCCAAGGCGGGCATCCTCTTTGCCCTTGGTCCGCTTCTCTGGCGCTCGGACGGAAGCCCTGGCTCCCTGCGGCACCTCCTGTCTCCCCGCCCACCCTCTGGGCTCTGCTCTCCGGAACCAAGCTCCCTGCGGGGGGAGTGTGTTGTTACGCAATCCCTCTCCTCCCATCTCTGCATCTGTCAGGAGCGGACAGATGTGGGGGCAGAGCAGGAAGCCCTGTTTGGGCCACCTCAGAAAGCAGTGCCCAGTGCTGGCGGGACAGTTAACCCTGATTTCTTTCTGCTCCCCCAGCGGTGCCCTCCCCACAACTGCCACCTTAAGGCACAAACACTATGGGAGCCTTGGCAACCTCTAGCTGACTGATAGAGGAGCTTCATCCTAGAATCTGGAAATACATCCTCTTAGTTTATAGCATTGTGATGGGTTTCTTCCCGCCTCTTCTCCTGTGTCTGTGCTGTTTAATGCCAGCCACGTACCACTGCAAACTGGAAGTCTTGTGATGGTGCTGCCAGTAAACCTAGGTACCGAGTAAGTCTTTCCTGGCTTCATTAAAAGGTTACTTAGTTTCTTGTTTATATTCCATAAGTTGTTAATTACAGAGCAGTTTTATCTAAGGACATCCACAGAAGGGACCCAAAGGACAACATTAAAACAAAACTCCAGCATCAGTTTTTAGTTGAAAGTCATCCGTGACAGCATTGCGTGCTCGGTGCTCTTACAAACGTTCTCTAATCTCTCGAACAACTCCAGGATGTGATACAGTTTTCTGCAGTTGTAAAGGGAGGACAATGAAGCTTAGAGCGATTGAAGAATTCACCCAGTGACAGCTGGTATTCTCCGGAGTGGTACTGGGAAGCCGTCAGGGCAGAGAGACCATGGCCTAGGGCAGCGGTCCCCAACCTTTTTGGCACCAGGGACCGCTTTCATGGAAGACAATTTTTCCACAGACTGGGGAAGGGGGTGGATGACTTAAAGCATGCCACCAGATGCAGCTTAACTGTCACTTGCCTCTCACTGATGGGGTTTTGATATGAGTCTGCAAGTAATTGACTTATTATGGTCTCTGTGCAGTCAAACCTCTCTGCTAATGATAACCTGCATTTGCATCTGCTCCCCAGCACTAGCATCACCGCCTCAGCTCCACCTGAGATCATCAGGCTTTAGTTCTCACAAGGAGCATGTGACCCAGGTCCCTCACATACACAGTTCACAGTAGGGTTTGCCCTCCTATGGGAAAATCTAATGACAGCGCTGATCCGACAGGAGGCCGAGCTCTGGTGGTAATGCGAGTGATGGGGAGCGGCTGTAAATGCAGACGAAGCTTCTACCACTCACCATCCCACCGCTCACCTCCTGCTGAGCAGCCTGCTCCCTAACAGGCCACGGTACCCGTCCATGGCCCAGGGTTTGGGGACCCCTGGCCTAGGTGCACATTCCGACAGGAAGAGATCCTGGCAGTCAGGGAGTGTGGCTCTCTCACCTCTGCCAGCACGTACCTTTCTCCTCTCTGGATACTGGAGACGGAAGAAACTAAACAGATGTAAAATTAGTCTTATTAGCAATCCATCTTTAGAACTATGCGGTTCCAACATCAGTTCAAAGTAGACTGCGAAGTTTGGGGCTGAGGAGGGTTATATTAAACAGGCGGGTGCGTCTCTGACGGCGGTCCTCCCCAGCGGTCCTCCCCAGCGGCTGAGCAGTGGGTGTGCTGGGCGCGAGGGGCCGTAGTGCCCCTTCTCTGGTAATGGGGTACTTTTTGGGGTTTGTTTCTGTGTATGAGATCCTGTTTTTAAATTGCTGAATTTGTTTTCTTGCTCATATTTGTATCAGCCTCGCTTCCCTCTTCTGAATCTGTACTTGCCTCTCCGTCCTTACACCCTGTTCTGACAGCCTCCCACGTTCTCATTAACTCTTCCTCTCCATGAGTCCAGGTTTACCGGACGCTGCCTGGACTTTGCCCGTCAGTGGGGATGCAGAGGTGACTGAGAGGACAGTCCCCGCTCTAGGACGTGTGATGTGTACCCTGAGGAAGGTATGTATCCAGGAATTGCAGGGAAGTGTCCATTTGCAGCCGGCACCTGAGGAGAGGACACTTCCAGTACCGGATGGGGCACGCTACTGGGTCAGCTGCACAAGAGTGTCTGTTCTGGAATCAGGCACACCTGTGCCGAACCCCCAATCTACCATTTACTGGGTGACCTTGGGCAGGTAAGGAATGCAGAACTCATGGTGGGGAGGGTTAGCCAGGCCCAGCTCGGAGCAGATGCCCAGTGAATGTCAGAGTCAAGGTCAGATGGTAACAGTGAGCGCTCCGCTCTGGCGTGGCCCTGAGCCTGCGCTGTAGCAACACCTGGCAGAGGCCCCACCTGCACGGACTGATCCACATGCCCTGGTACACATCCTGATTTAGGTTTCCTGTTACATAAGACCCAGCTCTTAATTTTCCCATTTCAAAATTCCTCAGTCCTCTGTCACTCATTCCCCATTTCATGCTTCCAGGTGCCTGTTCCAAAGGCGGGGACCTCACAGTCTCACCACTCCAATGGGACATACCTATAGAGACACGGGGGAAAACCCCACTTTGTTCTCGCCTCTGCCCACGGAGAGGCCCAGGCAAAGTGCTCAGGTGTGTTCAGCTCTGCCCCTGACCCCTTCGCTGCAGGGACCCCCTGAGAGCAGGGAGGGGGAGGCCCAGGGCTGGGGAAGCCCGCCAACCCAGCACGTGTCCTGCAGGCACATGAACCTCTGACACCCCTGGGACCATATCATCTCAGGCCTGAAAGCAATTTTAAGTGCTGGCTATTGGCTACTCCAATAGCTACTCCAATTTTAAATGCTGGCTGTTGGTTTTTCCCTTTTCTATGCTTAAGTCCCCCCTACAGCCACCCCTCGTGACCGACCACCCGCTGCAGCCAGACCCCACCATCCATGTGACAATGCTGAGATTGTGGTTGAAATACGTGGCCAGCCTCTGCGTTGCCTGGAAACAGAACTTCTGCTTCTCCGTCAGAGCCTAACCATTTATATCTTGCGATTCAATTGGTTGAGATTAGCACCTGGAACAAAGATCCTATTTTCACCTACTACCTTCTTAACACATGGGAAGCTACAAATAGTTCAGTGTGTTCTGTCAAATGGGGGGAGAGATACGAATTTAAAGAAAAATAGTCAGTAACATAAAACCTGGCAACATGTATTCTTATGAGCATTAAACATTTAACATTTTTATCACCTTAAAATTTTTACTGGGTATACCAGTAATGGCCTATGTTCAATATTCTGGTATATTTATTGATGATGTATTTTGATACTGACCTCTAATCATTTTAATATTGCAAATGAACATAGACGTGAACGGTTTATATCCTATAGGAAGAGACGCCAGAGACGCCTCCGTTCAGACATCACGGCTCTTCTGCTGGCCGCGAGCGTCAGACCCGTGGAGCCAGACCAGACCTCGGCTCAGCAGCCTCGGTGCTTCAGTCCCTGCTAAGAAAGAAATCAGAGCTAAGACTCAAACTATATGAGAAAGTTTATTTAGAAAGCCGCAGAGGTAAAGATGTGAACCTAGAAGAAATGGGCTCAGAAAAGAAGGTACAGAAGCAAGAGAAGGGCCCCTGGAGCTTGGGAGGAAGAGAGACAAGGGAAGGTGCCTGGGGAAGGGGGCGAGGGGGAGGGCGTGGGTGTGCTCCACGGAGAGAGCCGCACCAGCTCCTTCCTCTGGAGGGTGGAGGTCTCGGGGGCATCCCAATAGAACAGGGTGTCAAACTCATGTTCACCAGGGGCCACATCAGCCTTGCGGTTGCCTTCAAAGGGATGAAATAATTTTAGGACTGTATAAATGTGACTACTCCTTAACTGTTAAGGAGTTGAAATTACATTCGGCCCTTTGAAGGCAACCGCGAGGCTGATGTGGCCCCTGGTAAACATGAGTTTGACACCCCTGCAGTAGAATATCCAGTAGCTTTCCAGGTGGGTCCTTTCAGGCTTGTGGTCTGCACTGATTGGCCGGTGCCAGGGCAGGGGTCATCGGTCAGTGCAGCTGGTTCTGAGGTCAGCCTTGGCGTCACTTGTCTGGTTTTGCTGCTTTTCTGGGCCCGGAGCTGAAACACGACTGAGGCTGGCACGTATTTGATGTGGGTCAGAACCTCACTGTCCTGGGGCTTAATGCCTAAGTCTGTTCTCCAGCGTCCCTGTAGGTTCTCCCCCTACGGGGGTCTAGCCCGCCTGACAACGGGCCCGGGAAGGCAGGGCGGGAGGGGTATGGAATGGGGTTGGGTGAGCCCTGCTTAGACTGTGGGGTGCCTTTTGCCTGGTTCGGGAACATTCAGATAAAGCATTGAACTGAGACAAGCAGCAAGTGAAAGGGTTCTGGAAGAATCTGTGAGGACTGTTAGGAAATACCAGTCTCATTTCCTGCTTATTCACCATTTCTGGCAAACATAGTCTCCAGAATTATAAACTATTTATTTGCTATCTCAATTTTTCTTGATTAGCTATTTTGGGGGGCTGTACTGAGGGTGGGAGATAGGATGTTTGATTACCCCAAACCTTCAAGATGAATAATGGTGTCTTAACCTCGAGCCACTGAAATGATTGATTTCCAGGACAGCGCCCTCTGTCTGTGCCGTCTGGGTTTGCAGGGCTGGCACTCGGGGAGCTGCCTTGCAGGCACTGAGCCTGCTGCTCAGGCAGCTCTGCCAGAAGACGCCCAGACTATGTGCTTATGACCTAAACAACCTGGCTTTTCACTCAGTTGCTATTTTAAAAATAAGTCATTTTTATTAAAATTATACAATTTACAAACCTCATACCTGAAGCAATAACTGTATCATGTGAGAAAGGACAAGGGCTTTGGGAATCCCAAGAACTGGATTTGGATCCTGACTCTCTGCCTTGCTAGCTGTGTGCTATTAAGCAAATCATAATATTTCCTCGAGCTTGCTTCCTTATTCATCAAGTTCAAATACTAATATCTATCTCAAAGATGTGTGAAAGATGCAATTAAGCAAAATATTTAAAGAATTTTTTCACTTGCACTACCTTATGCAAAAGTTAGTTATAATTATACTGTGGTGGAGAATTTCATTATATATCAGTACTGAAATTATTTAACACACTATTCCCCTCAACTTTCATTGCTCTGAGATCATAACTCTTTAGATTTATAAAGTTAGACACTTTTGTTCCACTCGATTATAACTCTCAAAACTTCCTTGAGGTTAGGTCTGTCCGTGGCTTGCCCATATCTCTGGAAATTGAATAAAGTTTTCTTAGTGTCAAAACCAGTAAAAGTCTCCTCTTTCTAGGATGAGAACACTGACGGAAAAAGACGACATGGAACTTGTAAGGAGGCCATTAGAACAGGAAAGGAGGAACCGTCTTGAGGAAGCCTCTTTTTAAGAGTCAGTGGAAACATACAGAAATTGTTTGATGTCCTTCATAAGAGACACGAATATACAGTCTCTGTGAAACAGGCAGAGATGAAAAAACCCACAAGGGTGAGACAAAATGTAAGACTGGCATTTAAGTCTGTAAAGAAACAAAAAAATAAACAAAAGTTCTCAGTAAAGACAGAAGACTACAGAACTGACACTGGCGGACATTTGAGGCAATATGGAGGACACACCTTCAGATCAGAACACAGCAAAGGGGCCCCATGATTAAAATCACGAGAGCAATAATGACAAACGAAGAGAATAAGTAACAGAGCATCAACCAAGGAACGGGGTATATAGGACGAGAAGGCCAAACTAATTGGAAAGAAAAAGTAATTAAGGCTTTAGTTGGAAAAAAGTTCCACATTTGAAAAAAAGAAAAAATATATAGACCTACAGTGTTCATTATTGTTAAAAAAGAGATAGCAGCCCCCAAATAGTCACTTGTGCTAAGTAAGCCCCACATCATGAAACCAAGACTTAATATTTAACCTAATTGCAGTTACAACCTCTTCCAGGAATGAATTCTTAACTGGTCAGTCTGGAGTTGTCTGGCCACCACCAATGAGGTCATCTACCCTGTAACCCGCTGTCTATCCCCAGGGAGAGACAAGGCAATCCGCTCCCTTCCCTCTTCTTCCTGTAAAGCCTTGCATTTGTACAGTTCCTCAGAGTACCTTTCTACTTGCTAGACAGGATGCTGCCCAATTTGTGAATCATTCAGTAAAGCCAATTAGATCTTTAAAATTCATTCAGCTGAAGTTTGTGTTATTTAACACTATGTTCCAGTTGAAAATCAACAGAGAATGTCCCACGTATGGTCATAGTATGGTTAAAATCATTCCATTATAATATCAAACTTAAAAGTTCTATAAAGACTCAGGCAGAAAATAGTTTGCAAATAAATGGAAAAAAAATCAGCCTAACTTCAGACATCTTTACAACATTTAGCACCTGGAAAAAATTAGGGCAATTTATAGAGTTTGAGCAGAAACAATGGTGATCTGAGAACTGATTGCTTATTCTTATTGACAGGTGAAGGTAATCAAAAGACATTCTCAAATATGCAAGGCATAAGAAAATATGCCATTTGAAAAAAAAATATGTACTTGGAGACATATCACTTAAGTAATAGCTCAAAATTAACTCAAGAAAGGAAAAGCACAAAGGAAAGACTCATGGTCTCCTCTTCCTTAGTTCAAGTTCAAAATCAGTGTGTCATGTGGTCAGGATGAATTCTCCTGCAGCACTTTTTTTAGGGTTTTGTTGGATTGTTTTTGTTTCACCTTCTCTATTTTCTTAAGAGAAGCAATTTCTTTCTTGACCCACAGCGTTTACCCAAAATTCGGTTGGAATTTTTTCCTTAGCTCTGGTTACTATTTGAAACATTAAACACTCAATCAAAACACTAGTGTGGTTGTGTCGGCATTTGCTTAAAGCTAAAGCTACCAGCTTGGGGTGCTTTGCCAGAGGAAACCCTACTCAGGCAGATTAATAATTTCATTTTTACAGCACCAGAACTTTCTAGAACACTTTAACCTTGGAATAGGCAAAGCTTTCTTAAGCAAGACCCAAAGACTGCTTAGCATAAAGGAAAAGGTCAATACATTGGATAACATTTAAATTCAAGATACTCTTTTCATAAAAACAAAAACATAAAATTCCACCATGAAAAGGATAAAAAAGCAATCCAAAAAGTGGGAGATTTTTACAACACAATTAACTGACAATGGGCATATGTCCAGAATGTATAAAAATTTCCTCCAAGTCAACATGTAGGAGACAGTCTAATGGAAAAAATAGCCAGAGACGTGAGCAGAACACTTACAAAAGAGAATAACCCAATAGCCAATAAGTATTTGAAAAGTGCTTTACTTTATTAGTAATAAATCAAATAGAAATTAGAACCACAGTAAGTACCACTATAGACTTACCAGGGCAGCAAAAAATTGAAGACTGACTCTCCCAGGTGTTAAGGAGGATGTGGAATGATGAGGTTCTCACACCCTGCTGAGAGTGTACAGTGGTGTAACCACCCTGCGAAACTGTTGGTACTCACCGACACTGAACGTGCAAATGCACTATGACCAGCAATGTCAATCCCAAACTGTACTCAGAAAAATGAATGTACTGGTGCTCTGTAGACACGTACAGGGACGGGTGAGCTATTCACAGTAGCCAAAGGCCAGACCCAACTCAAATACTCATCAATAAGAGAGTGAAGAACAAACTTGTGTTGTGTTTACATCATGTGACACTACACAGGAAAGAAAATGATTGAACCACAATTACACACAACACCACTGCTAAATTTCACATCATCACTAATATTGAGAAAAGAAGCCAATGACATAAGGATGATATCATATGATTCCATTTATATAAAATTCAACACAAGTGATGTGGGCGGGGTAATGGTTCCCTTCGAGGGGGAGGGGAGGGCGTGGGAGGGTGCTTAGCAGGCCTGGAGGGACTTCTAAAGCTCTCCCAGTGTTCGCTTTCCTGATCTCGGTGGTAGGTGCGTGGCTGTGTTCACTGAATTACACGCTTAGGATCTGTGCACTTCTATTTACGTCTATAATACTTCAATTAAAATATTTTAAAACTTAAAAAGAAATATATATATAAAAATAATTCCCCATTTTCTCCTTTATCTCTCACCCAAACATCACAATGATTTCCCAGTTAGCATTCCCATAGGTGGAATCTTCCAGAGGCACGAGGCGGGTCTCGTGACTTGTCTGCTCGTGGTCCCCAGTGACTCTCATGCAGAGTCCTTGACATGGCTCTCCAGCTGCCTTTTAAATTAATGCCACACTGACGTGCTCTGTCGTCTTAGCTCCCTCTCCACCTCCCTCCACAATCCATGTTTCCCTACCCTGGGGTCTTGGGTGCGCACCCACATTTAAAGGCCTCACCACATTCCCATCGTGCACACGAAACCCGCACGGTCTTGCGAGTTGTTTGTTTTGAGGGTTTCTCATAGCGCTTTGTCCCTGTCTCACACTTTCATCAGGTTCTATTTATAAATTAAACCTCTGCTAGAGTAAATGCTTTCTACGGCCAAGTGTTGTGTCTCTTCCTTCTTTTTGTAAGCACTGAAAATTTTGAAAGTGAATTTCCAGAATTATGTTTCTCTTTCTTTTGAGCCTGAGCAAAGTTAACTCATATTTTCTGCACCCGTCTAACTCACCCACCAGTCTTTTCATAAATGGAAGAAAAATCATCAAAGCCCTCTCATAAGGATGTAACACAGACATGTAATTTCACCCACAGAACTGCAAAGAAGAAAGCCTTGTATTTAAATGACCACTTGGGCAGACATTACATGTTCCTACTGTTTAATCCTCACAGCTAATGACACCCTCTGTGTGATTTATTCTCCAGAGTTGATTTAACCATTTTACTTTCCTTGCCTTTCAGCTTTAAATTTCACGAGCTCAGTGAGTCATTGAGCTGTTTTTCCAGTCTCGGTGGCTGCAGTTCACTCTGGGTGCTATTCATTACGCAACCTCATTGAGCGTAAGCAGAAGCACTGCAGAGACATTTGTTTTCCTGGACACTTGTTTTTAACCCAATGGCTGTTCGAAACCTTTTGCACTTCTTTTCTGGCCCCAAAACAACCATTATTCCACTTGTTCTTAACAGATGACCTTGTCTTCTTTATTGAAGAGATCGATGCCATCTTGAAATCTCCCAGTTTCTAAATGTCTTGGCCTACATCCATTCCCATCAATCCAGGGAACAAAGTATTTGTCTAAGGGAGTGGTTCTTCCCCCTGGATGCTCATGAAAACATCCCAAAGCCTGGGTCACCCCCACAGAGGATCTGGTTGCGCTGATTGACGAGGCTTAGACACTGGTATCTCGTGTAGCCTCTCTGGGTGAGCCCACGTGCAGCTGGGCTTGGGAACTCGGGTCTGCAGGGAGTGCTTCCACTCTTCCTCGTGGAGGACCTCGTTCCTCTGATATCCGAGCTCCCCATCCTTCCTCAGGCAAAACCCTTCTCCCTCATCGGGCTTCTCCTGAGCCACTGTTCCCTCTCTGTTTGTCCCCTTTTTTGCCAAAGCAAAAGCGAAATAGACACTTAGTGCGTCTTGTCCTTGCCTTGATGCTTGCCACGGACTCCATGCTGCTCCAGTGGAAATACGCCCTCGAAGTTCCCAGACGCCGTCCGAGCCGTCATGGACAGAGTGATTTTGTTTCAGTTCTTCTTGATCTTGTCTGAGGCACTTCGCACTGTTAGACACACTCTTCTCCTTTGAGTTTCTGGTTTTTGCACCCTCTCCCGCCTCATGGAATTTGTTTTCCATTGCTTTTAACTTACAGGCTGGGTCCAGACAAGCACTGATGCTTGGTGCCAGTAGCCATGGTGATGACTCTTAGAAAGAAGATCACACAGGCCCGAACCAGCCACTTAGATTTCACCCCAAGGTGGACAGAAAGGTGGCCCAGACTGTAAGGAGCAAACAAAAGTGGTGAGAAGTGGGCATTTCCAGTAGGACAATCTCCTAGCCCCATAAAGTTGCCATTTTTATCTAGAGAAAGTCATCTCTTCTATGTATCAGTTGCAAATGATAGAAACCCAGATTAAATTAACTCAAGCGAAGTGTGGTAGTAACAGATTTGTTGGTTTATGGAATGCATAAGACCAGGCGTGCATTACTTCAGACACAGGTGCGTAGAGGTGCATCCAGGTGCTCAGATGATGTCACCAGGACTGCTCCTCTCTCCGCCTGACAGCGGTCTGTGCTCCCTCACACCAGCTCCTGAGAAGGATGGCTGCCTGCCGGTCCAGTCTTGCTTCTCGAGCTCAACTACCCTGGGGAACTGAGAGCACCTTTCTCAGAAAGACCTACAAAAGTTCCAGACCGGAACTGATCATCGTGGCTTGAGGTGCATGCGCTTGACTAAACCCAGCACTACAGCTCTACTCGGTCAGTCTTGGGCTGTGGGTTGACGTCTTCCCACGTGAAGGACATGAGTTGAGGATGGAGAAGGATGATTTCCGAAGAAAGATCGGTGACCCGGTCACTGAAGATGCATCAGCCGGGATGGGCAGAAACAGCAGACACCCTGTGTACTGCCAGACGCGCTCTCCTGTGGAGGACACTGGCTCCCCCGCGGCCCCCCTCTCCCAGCTGAAGTCGTCTTGGTGGAGCGCCCCCCATGCTCCCTTCCCCAGTGAAAGGAGGTATAAGGACTTGTTATCTCATCGTACAGTGCTGCAGTTTTCTCAGAGGACATGGCTCTGAGTGTTGCATGGCTCTGATGAATATGGAGCAAAAGAGAAGGCAAGTGTTGTAAGCTGCTATGAAAAGGACTCCCATGATCCCCTCCTCTCAGTGTTCTTGCCCTTCCATAGTCTCCTCCCCTCGAACCTGGGTCTGATTTCTGCCTTGCTCCTAATCGATAGGATAGAGTGAAGGTGGGGGGAAATACGGGGTTGTGTGTTACGTTCAGAAGATGAAAGTGTCTGCCTGTCCCTCTCTCCCTCTCTCTCTCTTCCCATTGCCGCTTTGAAAGAAGCAAGTGACCATATTAGGGAACCCCATGTAATGTATATAAATATATATTGATGGTTTTTCATTGAAGCTTTCTTTATAGTAGCACAATGTTGAAAGCAATCCACACGCCAAGCGATAGACTGGCTAAATAAATTATGGTGCATATAATAATGACTATTTTATATCTATAAAAAGGAATAACTAGGCTTTTTATGTATTGATGAGGAACAATCTCTGAAATATATTGCTAAGTGAAAAGCAGTAAGTACAGGACTGTATATAGTATGGTATTATTTTTAAAAGGAGGGGGAAAAACATATATCTATCAGATCCTATACGCATAATGGTTCTCTAAAAAGAAAAAAACCAAGAACTATGTGTGTGTGTTTGGGGAGGGGGAGAAAATTGGGACATGTGTTGAGGAGTGGGAGGGAGATAACCATTTTTTTAAATACTTTGTGGTGTTTGAATCCTATAAATGTATTAACTCTTTATAAAATTAAATGAAAGCATCTATGCCAAATGGTGTCCAAGTTAGAAAGAAAATGTGGAAATGTAATTTATCCTTGCTTTAGAATTTGCATTTTGGGCAAGTTTCCTTTCAAACCATGTATTTTCAGACACATGAGAGTCTATGTTTCTGGAACTATTTTAACTTCCAGTTGGGATTTGTAGCCACTTACAGACCTATTTGTAGCCCCCGTGGCCCGTCCCCAGGACCCTCCGGAGGGAGGAACTGATATCAGCAGCTCTGCCCCCAACACGGCCGGCCGTTCAGTGGGAGACACTGCAGGAAGGGCAGTCACTCCTGGATTGTACTGTGTGGCCAGGAGACACTCCCGTTGGGATCCTAGTTAACACTCTTCTCCTAAATGCAGGCTTTTACACTTACCCGCCCCGAGGGTTTGCTGCCGTTTTCCTTCCTCCTCCCCACGCTGCTGCTGGGGAGGCCTTGCTACAGTTTGCTCCTGTCAGCCTGGCATTTCTCTGCTTAGAAGAGTTAGAGCTATAAACGGTGGGAGGGGAGAAATTCCTGTGCTCCCTCCCTCCCCTCATCATTTTCATTAAAATGGTGTTTGTTTTTAGTCTTTATTCATTTGCTCTGGGTGTGGGGGGTAAATTCGAACCCCTTCAGGGGCAGGAAGTCATGTGACAGAAAGCAGTGCAATGGGCGGTGGGCCCGAGAGCCAGCCTTCCCGGTTTTCAAGAGCAGCCCAAATTCGATTTTTTTCAAATAAAATTTTTGAATTTTTGGGATTCTGTGTGGGCTAAACTAAAATATCTGCAGGCAGATCTGAACTGTAATTTCCAACCTCTCATTTTAGCCATTTTTTCCATCCTTGACAAAACGTGCAAATCCTACAGTAATTTTAAATGTTTAAACAGCCCTTGAGGGGAAGTCCTAAAAGACATTTTTCAAGGTTAAATATTTTACTTATTGTTTTTTGCCATTACCTTCAAGATAACTTTTTAAATTCTAAAGAGATAACATTCCATTTATAGATACAACATTGCCTTTGCTTCAACGGGTGTGTTGGCTTGTCTCAAGCATCTAAGCATTTTTGAGAGGGTGTGACCTCCCGCAAAAGACTCTGGGTAGCAAACCTAGCAACGATTTAGGAACTTTCTATATAAAAGGGCTTATAAAGTAGGAATATGCTGAGGCAGGGGCTGCACAGATACTGTACTGCTCACACTGACAAATGTAAATAACATGTATGAATCAGATGTCTCTGTGCTGTCTCTGAGTGATAGCTACCTTTTTCTATGATAATCTCGGCTAAAAAATTTATAGACTCTTAAATCATTATCCTTATCTAATGTCTTTTGACCTGTGGATAAAATCATACAACAGCAGCAGAAAGTGAGGCCCTGATGAGGAAAAGAAGTTTGTCAAATGGTAAAGGATAGTGCTCGGGCCGGGCTCGAACCCAGGTCTCCTGGCTCCTATGACTCCTACAGGTCTGAAAATACATGGTTATGCCTTTACATGTCATAAGCATGTGTCATTCATAATTTTTGGAAAGCTATTAATTGGGGTGTGAAAGTTACTCCCTTCATTTTAATGTTTCTTGGTTATTCCACTTAAATTTTTAGATACAAATTCAAGATATCAGCGTTCCCTTAGTCTAAGAATGCAGCCCGTAGGAAGGAATGCCAGTTGTGGTAATTCTCCAGCAGAGAGAACCGCAGGTGTTCTCCTCGTGCCGGTCTCCCCCCTCACGCTCCCTCTCCCACCTGCCGAGTGACTTCAGACTTCTCACCTCCACACCTGTAAGGAATGTACAGACCTGTGTTCTAAGCCACGAAGTTCATGGTCATTTTTACAACAGCCAAGGGCAACTAATTCATAGGTCGTTCTTGTTTTCAGGAAATGAAAATTCTGCAAAGGATAGCATTGTCGATTCATAACGAGTAACTATGAAGAGTTAATGCTTATTAAGTTTTAAACCTCACTGAAGTGGATGGTTGAGTTTTTAGAGAGAAGACAAATTGTCCCACTGACCAAGGAGTAGGAATCGAAGGCACTCGCCGCACTCTGCATGTTTTCCCCACAGGTGTCCCCCAGCGGGCGAAGGCCACTGCAGGAAATTCAGCAGTTCAGGCTGTGGCTTTGTGTCGCTTTAGTACTGTGGTCCTCACTCCAGCTCGGCCCTCTGTATGCCCCGTCTGTGTTTCTGTGGTCCGTCCTTGCTCGATTCCCACGGGGACTGTCTCAGGACTTCTCCGCAGGCCTCCAACTCCTTGTCCCACGGCCCCGAGCAGGCGAGCTTGCGTCCACTGTCACAGAGGGCATAGAGGCCATCAGATGTCCTCAGTCTCCTGTCGCCCACACCACAGACTTATTCCTTCCCTACTCACCCCCTTTTCCTCCTCTTATGATGGGGGACACACCCCTCTCCTGTTCCAGGCCGGCCCCTCAGCCCGCTCCGGGTCCCATCTGGCCATATCTCTCAGGGACTCTATCAATTGGTTATCTCATTTTTCTCTCATAAATCCAAACTTTCCTTTATACAGGCTCCTTCCTGTTAACGTGTAAACAAGTTCAACACTTACCTTTAAGAAAATAAAACCTCTCCTTCCTTTAGCTATTTCTTTCCATGTTTTCACAGGAAATTTCATGAAAAAATTAACTTGTTTCTACCAACATGACTCTTGCCCACTATTCATTGCTGACACTGCTCTGCTGAAGTCACCGATGACCTTCCTGGTGTTGAATGAACTTCCAGCCCCCAGTCCTCAGTCCGCCGGGCCCCAGTGTGAGCCGGCGCTGTTGTCCATCCCCCGTCACTCACACCCTGACTCCCCACCTCACTCCCCGTGTGTTCAGCCTCTTTTGTGAGCTCCTTGCATCGAGCCATCCCTTAACCATTTTTATCGTTGCCTTTGGCCCTTTTCTTTGTTTATTCTGTAGTAATTTCACACTTGACTTCCTGCTCTTTCACTGATCAAGTTACCATCTGTTTACAGCCTCATGGTTTTATTTCCAGCCAAGGCATTCTCAACCTCAGGAGCCACATACTCCCCTTCTTACGGGAACTTCCTTCGGGAGCTCTCAACACCCCACAGGCCCCAAGCGGAAGTCATTCGCTGCTCCGCCTCCTCTGTTCCTTCTCAGTGAGTGGCACCGAGCCAGCCTTGGTGCCTTCATTCTCTGTCCCTTGGGAAGGCATCAAGCTACGCAGTCCTGCATCCCGTCAGGTTTACCTCCTAACTGTGTCTCATCTATGTCCCTGTCACCGCACCCCCATTGCCTGAGAGGCTTGCCTCCAGGTCACCAGGACCTCCCACCTGGATCACCCCCGTTGTCTTCTCAGGGCACCTCCTTTCCTCCCACTCGAGTGAGACTGACCTTCACCGCGGGTCTGCTCACCCCGTTCTCCTTCTTGGCGTCTCACACATAGGCCAAGTCCGCACTCTCTACTTTATCCATGAGACTGCAGATAATTCACCTTCACCTCTCCCCACCCTCCTGCCACTCTCTATGCCCCACCTCGTTGCTGTTCTCTCGGTTTCTAGGCCAAGTCCCCATCTCCTTTCTCACCAGACCTTTGTGCCTGCTGCTCTTTCTCCCCTCACCTCCCTAACTGCTGAACACTTCTCTTCCTCAGCGTTAAAGCAGTGCGGGCTAGTGATCAGCTTCTCCGAGAAGTGTTTTTGCAACTTCTTTCCCACCCTCAGCCCGAAGCCTGGGTCAGGCACCTCACCTCTGTGCCACTCCCTAAAAATCACCCTTACCCTGGATTGTTCCTGGCTGTTTGCTTCTCCATAATGCTCACTAGACCGTAAGCTCTGAAAAAAATAAGGAATGTGTCTCTCTCGTGCATGTATTAATTCTCAGTGCCCAGCAGGTCGTGTGGTACATACCAGTCACTCAAATATTTGCTGAATGAATTCGTGTATTATGAAATTAGGAATGACTTAATTATACCTATGGCCAAGACTGATTTAAAAGGTCATGTCCAATCACTGTGGTGAAAAAATTATGACCAGATACACTAAGATTTTTAAAAATACCCAATGAGGGTGAAATTTGAAGAATGATATCATTCAAGACAGTTCTGTTGCCCGTAACAGAAAACATAACAACCTAACTTCAGCTGGGTTTAGGAAAAGAAGAGTGGAAATTTATCTGTTCAATAACTGAAAAGTTTCAGGATGGCTGACGTGGAGGCTGAAACACAGTGGTCAGGACCCAATGGCTCTGCATCCCCAGTAAGGCTCCGGCTGCAGAGACCGTGTCTGAAGGCTCTGCGGGCCACGCCCAGCAACAAGAGACTCACATTCTCCCTCGTTCAGCCGGCTGGAGAGCACAGATGACCCTCAGTCTGCATAGGCCTAGGTAGACATACAGATGGACATATAAATGAGATGGATAGATGGATGGATGGGTAGATAGGTAGGTAGATAGGTAGGTAGGTACGTAGATAGATAGATAGATAGATAGATAGATAGATAGATAGATAGATAGATAGATAATCCCTCCTGGGTCCCATGCCATCTGAGCCCTGATTTTTATGGTTAGGGAGATGTGGTGCTCTGTGTGGGTGTACGGACAAATAGAGTAGATGTGGAAAATTGGGGCACCATTAGCAGAAGAGAAATAAATGGATGTTGGTTGTTCCATTTGTTAGTTCATTGTCTTTTAGCTCCAAGTCTACCATTCTTTTCCACTCTTTGCGTCACTGGGCTGAACCCTGTGAACATTTTTCATCGTCCACCTGGGTTTGTCTACAGAAGGCATTGGAGGCCCACGGCAGGAGGAAGGCACCCCCACCCTTCTCGCTTTTTGGCACAGCTGTGCGTTTCATCTGCGGTGTCCCAGTGGCACTCATCCACGAGCAAGTTTGCTTTTCACTTCTGGCCCGTGGTATCCTGCTCTCTAGCCCTGACTCTCTAGCTGCGGAACTGGCGCTGCTCCAGCACAATCCGGAGAACTTGGGCAATGTGCACGGACCCACAACCACCCTGTCCAAAGATGCTGGACACTCAGCCTTGGAGAGAGAGGTCCCCTTCCATATTTGCGTGTTCTCTAACCCCCATCCCAACAGCTAGAAACTTTCCTTAGTCCCCACCTTACAGACGAGGAAACCAAGGCAACGAAAAAGAAAAAGGCGCCCTGTGTTCTCACAGCTCCTGCTCTCTCACCTGCTGAACATAAACAATTTCACAAGACACCAATGTCACATCAGGCCACTCTGTGACCAGAGTGGGTCAAGACTAAATCAAGAAACCCCTGTCACCATATCTGAGCCCAGAAAAACAAAAACACTGTCTAGACCCCTTAAAATCACCAAACATCTCCTCTCGCAGCTAATCTGAGTGCTGGCTGCTGCTTGGCCGATTGGAAGTGTAGCCTCGCCTCATCTGTCCTCTGTGCGTCCTGAATCACGTAACCAGCAAAAGCCTGACAGCATCTACTCCAGAGGACAGCCCCACTCATCTCGGCCCTTCCTGAATCACCTAACACAACCCTCATCCTCAGAGTCTATTCCAACCGAACTGCAGGGTGTGCACGGCCTCCCTGCTGCAGCCAGTGACTCGGGTGTGTCCCCGGGAGTCTGGGCAGGGGGATGCTGTCAACAAACTAAATTTCTCATCTGAGATCACATGTCTAGTAAGTCACAGAGCTGCTAAGGTCAGGTTGCGACCTGGCTGGTCTTTAAAGTCCTCTTTTATCCCTCTTCAGTAGTTAAGTCCTCCATTGCTAGTTAAGGACTCTATGTTAAAATGTCCTGTTCAAATTTTTGATGTGGTTTCTGTCTCCTAACTAAATCCTGAGTAATATTAAAAATATCTCCTGTTGACAGTTTATAAAAGACATCTTCCTTATATCCAATTTCTCCTCGTGTCAGAAACCATGTCAGCAAGAAGACAGTGAAGTACTTAAATTGTTGAGACTGGGGGGAAAAAAACCACGCCAACATAGAATTCTGAATGCCATGAGAAATTCAGAATTTTTCAGACAAGCAAAAACTGAGGAAGGTTTTTGTCGGTAGACTTGCCTTGTGAAAAATGTTAACAGAAGTGCTTTAGAAAGATGGGAAATGATGTAGGTCAGAAATTCAGATCTCCACATAGAAAGAAAAACATCAGAGAGAGAATAAGTAAAAGTAAAATAAAAGCACTTATTTCTAATTTTTTTATTTTTTAAGATTTTTTAAAATTTATTTTTCTTTAGAGAGAGGGGAATGGAAGGAGAAAGACATGGAGAGAAACATCAATGTGTGATGGCCTCTCACTGGCCCCCTACTGGGGACCCAGCCTGCAACCCAGGCATGTGCCCTGACTGGGAATCGAACTGATGACACTTCGGTTTGCAAGCCAGCACTCCACTGAACCACAATCCACTGAACCACACCAGCCAGGGCATATTTTTTTAATTCTCAATTGATCTAACAGATAAAAGTTTATTTAAAATAATAGAAATAATGTATTCAATTAAGTTTTCTTATATATGCTTATGTATATTTATGTATAAATAAAATGAATGACAGCAATTGTACAAGGGTTGAGAGGGACAAATTAGGATTATTTTGTTACTCGGTACTTGTAGTGCCTGTGAAACAGCACAGTGCTATTCAAATGTGGACCTGGATTAGGTCTAAATGTTTATTGCAAACTCTAGGGCAACCACTAAAAAGTAAAAAGTAAAAACAGGAAAAGAAGTGTAGCTGATTTACTAAGAAAGAAATGAAAATCATGAAATGCTCATTGAAAACCACAAAAGGCAAAGAGTAGAATATAAAATAGAAACAAAGTACAAGAACAATGAATAGAAGACAATAACAAATATTACAGATACTAATCCAGCTATCTCAATAATCACTTTAACTGTCAATGGTCTAAATACAATAATTAAAAGGTAGGGATTGTTGGCGTATGAAAAAGCAAGACCCAAGCATTTGTCATCTGCAGGAAACCCACTTTACATAGATAGACACATATAGATTAAAAGTAAATGACGGAGAAACATATGTCGTGCTAAAACTAACCATAAAGAAGCTGGAGTAGCTGTCTTATTTTCAGGCAGAGGAGTCGTCAGAGAAAGAAAAGTGTCCAGGGTAAAGAGTGGCATTGCAAAATGGTGAAGGAACCATAACGATCCTCGCATGTGTGCACCTAACCACAGAGCATCAGAACATGGGAAGCAAAAACTGGTGGACCTGCAAGAAGAAACAGATTAATCCACTGTATTGTTAGAGACTTCAACACCTCTCTATCATAAATGGACAGATCCAGTAGGCAAAAACTCACTTATGTCATCAATCGACTGATTAAAATGGACATCTACAGACTAATTTATCCAACAACAGAATATACATTCTTCTCATGTTTACATAAAACTTCCATCAAGATAGACCACTTTCTAGGCCATAAGACAGGTGTTACCAAATTTAAAACAATAGAAATCATATAATTGTCTGCTCTCAGACAGCAATTACGTCAAACTAGAAATCAAGAACAGAGAGGTAGCTGGGAAATCCCCAAATGCATGGAGTCTAAACAACACATTTCTAAATAATACATGGCCAAACAAAAAAATTCAAGAGAAATAAAAATATTGTGAACTAAACTAAAATTAAATTAAGACTTTTCCAAATTTATAGGATGCAGCCAAAGCAGTGATTAGAAAAAAAATTATAGTAGTGAATGCATATATTAGAAAAGCAGAAAGATCTAAAATCAATAATCTAATTCTTCATCTTAGGAAACTACAGAGAAGAGCAAAGTAAATCCAAAGTAAGCAGAAGAAAAGAAATAGTAATTAAATCAGAGCATAAATCAATGAAATTAAAAATAGGAAATCAATTGAGAAAATCAATGAACCCAAAATCTGGTTATTTGGAAAAGCCGATAAAATTGATAAGCCTCCAGCCAAGCTAAATAAGAAAAAAGAAACAAAGACCCAAATCACTATCAGAAACGAAAAAGGAGACAACGCTACAGATCCCACACTCTATTTTCTTGTATATCTATTAGCTGGAACTTAGTCACATAGTTCTACAGAGCTGCAAGGAAAACTGCAAAATAAAATTTCTGAATGTATGGAAACAGAAGAGAATGGACGTTGGGGAGTAGTAGTCTGTGTCACCGGAACTCAGTCTGTATAACTATTCATCCCAAGTGCTCTAGAAGTTTGGAGACAAAAGAGATCAATGTGATCCTGTAACAGGGTGCAGCCAATGGGGGTGCCAAATGGGGTTTTGTAATGGAGTCCAGAACTCAGGGTGTCCAGAAAATATTAGAAAAAATATATATATGTAGGATGTCCTCACCCCCACAAGTCTGAGCTGGGGGATGAAACTCAAGGAGCAAGGCTATTGAGAGCTGTTTTGAATAGCAACAGTTTTGCAGGTAACCTCAGGCATGGTCATTTAACATATCTATAACCTTTAACTGGTTTCATAGATATGTTAAATAGTGGTGGCCATGCTTTGAGACAGGGGGGTGGGAGTGACTTCAACCCAGGATGTAACTGGGAAGCAGCTACCCCTAGTTACAGAGCTTGTGTAAGAGCTTGGAGATGATTGGCTCCACACCACAGGGCCACACCTGCCCAGATTTATTTTGGCAGCCCAGTAAAGCTGGAAGGATACGGGAATGCTGGCAGGTGTAACTGATTGTGGGAGGAGTTGGAAATGGGACTGCAGAGGAAGATTGGCGCAGGGATTTAAACCCAGGCTCAGCAGCCATGCTGGGGCTTTTTGGGACCACATGGCTTTGGCGAAAGTTAGGACCATGCAGCTTTAGGGTCCGCCCTACATGGCTTAGAAAGCAGGAGAGATTTTGCCTGGAAGAAAAGGAGTGAAAGGTTTCTTGCTGGTGGGCTATGAGAAGGTGCCACATGGTTTTGGATTAACTGGAGATAGTGGCAGCGACATAGCTGATGGTGCTGGAACCAAGGGCCTGCCTGAACCACAGACTTCTACTTCTTTTCCTGAGATATGGTGCCCCAGACTGGGCAGAGGGAGAAGGAAGGACTGTGCGTTTGTGGGTGTTCTAAAGGACTTTAGTATTTTAATGAAGACATTAAGGCATTACTCCAAGTCTGTATAACTCTTTGAATAAATAACTGCTCTCCTTTTCACCAATCTCGGGCATTGAGAGGCATCTCTCCCTGGCAGCAGACAAAGCAAACCTAGTATAGTGGTGGGGGGACCCCTGAAGCACAAGGGTGGTTCCATTCAGTAATCATTCCCCCCGCACCCCAGGTCTGTTCCATAACAATCAGGTTTCATGAAGAGCTCCTTCTTAAATATGGTTAAACAGGACAGGTAGGGTTAAAATAAATTAAAAAATATTGTCTGCTTAAGCTGTGCCACTATTCTCTCGAGTTCTCAAAAAATGAATACTTTCATAATATATTTAGGGAATGATACGCATTTCAGAAATAAGCATCCAGGCAGGGAAGCAGCAGTAGTTGAAGTTGAGGTGCGGGAAGCAGGATTTTGATAAGTAGTGCAGAGCCCTAAACAGCAGCCATGAAGACTCGGAGAGACAGCGCAGTGTTGAGGGAAGAGGACCCGTTTGCTGTTAAACTGACGTGGGTTCAAATGCCCGTGTTGCTATCCCGTGCAAGTGTACCTGCCTCTGAGACCTGACTCCTCCATTGATCTTCCAACCCCGTTCTTGCAGTCTTATTGTAAACTTTATTTTTTACTGTATTTTATTGAAAGTGCTATTTCAGTTGTCCCAATTTTTCACCCTTTGCCCCCCTCCACCTAGCACCCCCCACTGCCTCAGACAATCCCCCCACCATTGTTCATGTCTGTGGGTCATGCATAGAAGTTCCTTGGCCACTCCATTGCCTATACTGTACTTTACATCCCCCTTGCTATTCTGTAACTACCAATTTGTACTTCTTAATCCCCTCACCTCCACTCATTCTCCCTCCATGCCCCCCACTCCCCACATCTGGCAACCCTCAAAATGTTCTCCGTATTCATGATTCTGTCTCTGTACTTCTTGTTTGTTTAGTTTGTTTTTTAGACTCATTTGTTAATAGATATGTATTTATTGCCATTTTGTTGTTCATAGTTTTTATCTTCTTTTTCTTAAATAAGTCCCTTTAATATTTCATATAATAATGGTTTGGTGACGATGAATTCCTTTAGTTTTTTCTTGTCTTAGAAGCTCTTTATCTGCCCTTTGATTCTAAATTATTTCTTTGCTGGTAGAACGATCTTGGTTGTAGGTTCCCACTTACCATGACTTTGACTATTTCTTGCCAGTCCCTCCTCAACAGCAAAGTTTCTTTTGGGAACTCAACTGACACTCTTATGGAAACTCCCTGCAGGTAACTAAGTGTTTTTCTCTTGCTTCCTTAGAGACTCTCTCTTTATCTTTAACCTTTGGCATTTTAATTATTATGTGCCTTGGTGTGGTCCTCTTTGCATCCATCTTGTTTGGGAATCTCTGTGATTCCTGGATTTGCATGCCTATTTCCTTCACCAAATTAGAGAGATTTTCTTTAATTATTTTTTCAAATAGATTTCCAATTTCTTGCTTTTTCTCTTTTCCTCTTGGCACCCCTATGATGTGCATGTTGAAATGTTTGAAGTTGTCCCAGAGGCTGCTTACACTCTTTGTTTTTTTTTTTAATTTGTTTTCCTTCTTGTTGTAATTGGTTGTTTTTTGCTTCCTTATGTTGCAAATCATTGATTTGATTCTTAACTTCATCCACTCAACTGTTGTTTCCCTGTAAATTGTACTGTATTTTAATTAGTGTATCTTTTGTTTCCGACAGGATCTTTTTTATGTTGTTCAGGTCCTCATTAAGTTCCTTGAGCATCCTCGTAACAAGTGAACTCTGCATCTGGTAGATTGATTATCTCCATTTTGTTTAGTTCTTTTTCTAGAGTTTTGATCTGTTTTTTCATGTGGGCCATGTCTTTTTGTCTCCACATTTTGTCAGCTCCCCTGTGTTTGTTTCTGTAAATTATGTTGAGGTGCTATGGCTCCCTGTCTTGGTAGCATGGCCTAATATAGCAGGTGTCTCATCACATACAGTGGCACAGCCTCCCCTATCACTCGAGCTGGGTACTAGAGGTGCACCCTTCATGTGGGCTGAGTACACTCCTTGTAGTTGAGCCTTGATTGCTGTTGGAAAGTCAATGGGAGGGATTAACCCAGGCCAGTCAGCTGCAAGGACTGACTGTGACTACTGACCACAAAACTCCGCTCTCCATGGAGGATCAGCTGTGCAAGGGCAGGGTGGTGGTGTTCTGACGTGGTCTGTAGCTATTGACTGGGTGTGCAGGCTCTAGGGTTTCCTGGGTGGTGCAGACCAAGGTCAGCCCCCACCTGCATTCTGCCTAGGGCCATCCTGCATGAGTTAGAAAGCAATCTGAGATGGCTGCTTCTTGCGCTGGGTTTGGAGGTTACCAGGCAAAACCAAGCTGTGAATCTAGTCTGGCTGCTGCTAGTGCCAGACCTGGGGCCACTTAGCAAGAGGTACAGGGGCTGGGGGCTCACTAAGGCTGGTGCTTGCTTATTTGAGAGTATCTAAGAAGTGTGAAGCATGAGCCAAGACAAACCATTTACATGGAAAAGTCACTGTTAACAGCTTGGGTGGGCCTGTAGTTGGGTGGGGCAAACAGTGTTAGCCAGGTTGATGAAGTCTCAGATATGGCACCCTCCTGCTAGCTCTGTGGCTCTGTAGGTGGAAGGCTCAGAAAAGGGACAATGGCCTCTGCCTGCCTTTCTGTCTGGGGTAAAGCTGTCTCCTAGTTGTTACTTGGATGTCAAACACTTCAGTCCCTCCCTGTATGCCAGTGGTGCTTTTTAAGCTGCTACCCTGGTTCTGGAGCTTAGAGAGAGGGAGTATGAGTAAGTCCATGTTTAGATTCTTTAAGAGGAACTGCCTGGGACTCCAGAATTTTCTTCCATCAACTGAGTCCCTGCTGGGTTTTGCTGCCAGAAGTTATAGGCACTTATCTTCCTGACACCAGAACCCTGGGCTTCAGGGCCCGGTGTGGGGCTGGGACTCCTCACTCCACAGATATCCCCCTGAATTTTATCTACCACACATGGATGGGGGACCAGTCCATTCCACTTCTCCACCCCTCCTACCAGTCTGGATATATGTGGTTTCTTTAATTCCATAGTTGTCAGACTTCATTCAACTTGATTTGTGATGGTTCTGAATGATGGCTGTTCCATAGTTTAGTTGTAGTTTTGATGTGGTTGTGTGAGGAGGTGAGCCATGTTTACCTATGCCGCCATCTTGACTGGGAGTCTCTACTGTGAATTTTAAATGAAATAATTTATTTAAGGCATTAAGCCTGGTACATAAATTTCTGCAGTCAACAAACCAAAACAAACAAACAAAAACCGTTTTAATATCCACAGGAAAAAGAATGAAGTTGGAGTCTTACCTTTCACCATGTACAAAAAATTAACTCCAAGTGGATCAAAGACCTAAATGCAGCAGTGCCTAACAAATATATTTCTTTATTATTATTTTTAATGGCATTCAACAATAGTCATTTATTTCTTTGCTCATGTGCCTATGGGGCAGCTGGGTTTTACTGATATGGCTGGGCTCAGCTGTGTGTTGAAGCTATGAGTTAAATCCAGATCTGCTTCTCGGGACCCTCGTCCTTCCCAGACAAATGGAAGCACGCTCCCCCTATGATGAAGACCAGGAGGAGTTCAAGGTGGGGTCGGGGGGCACATTTCAAATCTTTGCTTACAAAGAGATTTCTAATTAAACCCAAAATATTTTCCTCTCATGAAAGTTTCAAAACATATAGGCTCTTTCTCAAAACTGTAGACACTAAATTATCTGAAAGGAAACTAAACGATAAAAAACATGTTCCTTTTTATCGAATTGTATTTCAGAGGTCAGTAACACCGCACAATTAAAAATTATAAATAAGATCTACACTTCTTAATTTTGACATTCTCACTACCATTGTTTTGAAAATTCAGCTGACATTGACCTCATGAAGTAACCAGCAATGTGCTGGTGATACAGGGCCAGAATGTTCTCATGTGTTCCCCCAGGTACTCTGACCTTATTCACAGCCACGCCACCATCTGAAGAATGCAGCATCCGGTGAAATGCATTACTTATACGTGGTGCAGGTCTACTGGCAGGGCCCATCAACGTGCAATAATCTAATAACGAGAATGACAACGACACTAACATTGTGTCTAGCATATGGTAAGCATTTCATAAATGCTGGCTGAGGCTCTCATGACCCTCATGACCCTCATGACCCTCCTCCTGTCCTCATTCAGCGAAGCCAAGGTTATATTTCAATCATCTTTTTGGGTCCGTGAAAATTTCCCACTGCAGTAACTCATCCTCCCATCACCGTCTTAACTATTCTTTCAATCTTTGGTGAAAGACTCCAAGTGACAAAATGCTCACTCTCTCAAGAGGTAGATTGCCCCACTGTTGGAGAGTGACATGTGTTAGGGCCATCTTCTTTGCTAAGTCAAAATCCAGCTGTCACTAATTTTTATTTGATTCTTCCCCTCAAACAAGGTGAAATGAGTTTGATGATAGCTTTGCCACTCCTAAGTCTTCTTTGAAAGAGAATAAACATCTTCAATCCCCAAATTCTTTGGCATGCCAGTTGTACTCGTCAGCTTTGCCTCCAGAAAGTTGGCTGGCTACAGTGAGGGACAGATCCCTGGTGTGTCTGGGTGAGGCATGTGCACAGCAGCAGCGACTCCCATCACTCCGCGGGCTCAGCGTGTTGTCCAGCTGCCCAAGTTATCCAGAGACGCTTGAGGTAGCCTCTACCCACCAGATCGTGTCCATTGTGTCCATTGGTTCATGAGAATTTTAGAAATATGATTGTTTGTGTGGCGAAGTGAAAAGTATTTTAAATGGGGTTTTAAAACTAAGGTTTACATGTAAAAATTTTAAACCTTGTTATTTACTCATAGGGAAAGAAATTTTGTGTGAAAGAAAAAAAATGTAAATGGTTATAAATCCCTGTCTGCTTTCTAAGGAGGATGAGGTCCAGGTATGAGGAAGACCCCTTATTACTGAGCAAGGTGAGTGGTATAGGTTTGTAAGTTCATAGGTAGAAACTGCAAGCAAGTCGAATTGCTCTACTGCCAAACATTGAAGGGACCGGGCAGGGGGGTGAAAGAATGGGGGCAAAGATGGATTGCTCTCCAGGAGGAGACAGTCGGAGGCTGAGGGAGAGCAGGCTGAGCTTTGGTCAGAAGAGGAAGAGGGGGACCTGGGGAAAGTAAGGATGAGGAAAGAGCGTTACTAAGAGACGTCCAGTGGGGATTCTTGAAGTGTACATGGAGCATCCTCCTTCTTATTTCCTTTAAAAATGTTATTCAAACATTTGTTATTAATAAGTGCTCAGTGCAAGTGGTCTCTCTGTGTCGAATGTGACGGAGGAAAAGCAGGAGGCCCATGGAGGCCGACACGTGGGCTGTGGGTGCTCAGGGGAGGGCCCGAGAGGCTGCTGTGGGTGAAGACGGGTCCTGAGGAATCTGAGGGGCCTTTTTTCTACTTATTTCATTTCAAGAACTTTGTATAAATGGAATCACACAGCATGTAACCAGTGGGGATTGGCTTTTTTCATGCAGCGTAATTAGCTGGAGATTGATCAGGTTGTTGCATGTATCAGTGGTTAGTTCTCTTGTATTACAGGATAGCAGCAAATGGTAACAGTGGATCCATTTTTGAACCACTCACTCCTAGCCCTTCATCATCACTGGCTGCTGTCCTCCAGTGTTTAACCCAGCTTTCTTCTCTTGTCCACTGTCATATGTTCACCTTGGACATCTGGGTTATTTCCAGTTTTTTCTTATTATAAATAAAGCGTCTATGAACATTGCATCCAGGTTTTTGTGTGTTTCACTTCTTGAGAGAAAAGCCAAGAGTCCAATGGCTGGGTTGACTAGTAGTTGCATGTTTAGTTTAATAAAAAACTTCTAAAACCTACATTCTGGAGTGACTATCATTTTACATTCTTGCCAAGAATATACTGAAGGACTGTTAAGTCTCTGCTGGTTCCGGATGCAGGATCCCTGAAATGCTTGCAATTTTCTGGGTGGGAGTGTTACAGAACAGCCCGGGGGGGGGGGGGGGTGAACGATACACTGTTGCCAAATGGACCCACCCCTGCGCTCCAGGGGTCCCCCACCCCATACTAGGTTTGCCTTGCCCACTGCCAGGGAAAGATGTCCCTCAATGCCAGAGATTGGTGAAAAGGAAAGGGACTGTTTATTTAAAGTGTTATACAAACTTAGGAGTATTAACTTAATGTTTCCATTGAGATCACAAAGTCCTTTAGAACACCCACAAATGCACAGTCCTTCCTTCCCGCTCTGCCCAGTCCGGAGTACCATATCTCAGAAAAAAAATAGAAGTCTATGGTTCTTCTCTGCCTAAGTCTCATGGTCCCCAAAAATGCGTGGTCCCAAAAAGACGTTGCATGTCTGCCGAGCCTGGGTTTAAATCCCAGCATCAGTCTTCCTCTACAGCCCCACTTCCGACTCCCCCCACAACTGGCCACAGCTGCCAGCATTCCCGTATTTTTCCCAGCTTTACTGGGCTGCCATAGTGAGTCTGGGCAGGTGTGGCCCTGTGCTGTGGAGCCAATCATCTCCAAGTGCTCATGCACGCTCTGTAACCAGGGGGAGTTGCCTCCCAGTTACAACATGGGTTGAAGTCACTCCCATCTCCCTGGCTCAAAGCCTGGCCACAGCCGTTCAACATATTTGTGAAATGAGTTAAAGATCATAGATATGTTAAATGACCATGCCTGAGGTTATCTGCAAAACTGTTGCTATTCAAAACAACTCTCAATGGCCCTGCTCCTTGAGTCCCATCCCCCAGCTCAGACTTGTGGGAGTGAGGACATCCTACATATATTTTTTTTTCAAATATTTCCTGGACACCCTGAGTTCTGGACCCCATTACAAATCCCTACTTGCCCCCGCCCCTTGGCTGCACCCTGCTACAGTATGAAGGTCCTGTTTTTAATGGGTTGACTGAATGGGCTCCTGGATGAGGGCTGGTCACTGCCAAGAATAAGCCATGATCAGAAGCTTGGCGTCTTCAGGCCCCCTCCCCATTCTGTAGAGAAGAGAGAAGGGCTGGCATGGAGTCAAGACTGAGCGTGCCCATGTGAGCAAGCCCCATACGACCCCAACAGTAGAGGGTTCGGAGAGCCTCCCGGCTGGTGAGCCCGTGACCACGCTGGGCGAGCGGTGTGCCCGGAGCAGGCCTGGAGGTGCTGTGCACCTGGTCTGTGCGTCTCTTCCGTCTGGATGTCCGCCTGTATCCTCCGCCGGTAAAGTGATAAACACACACATGCTTTTAAATATATGTATATTTTATTGATTATGCTATTACGGTTTTTACATTTTCCACCCTTTATTCCCCTCCTCCCTGCACACCCCCTCCCTTGCGCCCTTAGTTCATGGCCATGAGTCAAACACATCAGTCCTTATGTACACATAAATACATAACCAATAAAATATAATTTAAAAATACAGAGTTTTATTGATAAATCACAAAAAGAAATCCAGGAAAGGACTTAACCTCTGTTTCTTTCCTTTACACTGTAATTATGCCACACTTGGGGTAATATCCATGTAGCAGCATATGCAAAAATTAATTCTAAACCAGATGTATGGGAATAACAGCTTAATTGGAGCTAAATATTTGCATGTAATTAGACTTCCACAAAGCAAACTGTGATATTCCTGGCGTGACACATCACTGGCTGATGCAAGAACACAGGACTGACTGCTCTTCCTAAATAAAGCTGACAGGTGGGGAGATCTGGCCCTGAACTGAGGATCATTAATCTGGAGTCTATGAGTCAAGGATTCTACAGACAATCATCGGGAACTGTGTGGTTGTTGTTCTAAGGGGAGCCCCATAACTTCAGCAGACTATGAAGCAAACTGAGACACAATAAAACCTAACAATCATTATTTCTTCAGTGTTATACAGAAACAGAGTAGATGACTTACTCCCTACAATGATTTGAAGGTCATTGTATTAATCTAAGTTCTCCAGAGAAACTGAACCAACAGAAGATACAGATTTAGATCTCAAGAGATTTATTTTTAAGTATATTTTATTGATTATGCCATTATAGTTTTCCCATTTTTTTCTCACCTTTGTCCCCCTTTGCCCTGTGCCCACCTTCCCTCCACCATTGCCCCCCTTAGTTCATGTCCATGGGTCATACATACAACTTCTTTGCTTCTCCATTTCCTATACTAAACTTAACCTCCCTAGGTCTGTTTTGTACCTACCACTTATGCTTTTTATTCCCTGGACCTTTCCCCCATTCTCCCTCTTCCCCCTCTCCACTGATATCCCTCCATGTGATCTCTATTTCTATGATTCTGTTCCTGTTCTAGTTGTTTGCTTAGTTTGTTTTGGTTTTGCTTTTAGGTTCAGTTGTCGATAGTTGTGAGTTTGTTGTCATTTAACTGTTCATAGTTTTAATCATCTTCTTTTTCTTAGGTAAGTCCCTTTAACATTTCATATAAGAAGGGCTTGGTGATGATGAACTCCTTTAACTTGACCTTATCTGGGAAGCACTTTATCTGCCCTTCCATTCTAAGTAATAGCTTTGCTGGATAGAGTAATCTTGGATGAGGTCCTTGCCTTTCATAACTTGGAATACTTCTTGCCAGCCCCTTCTTGCCTGTAAGATTTCTTTTGAGATATCAGCTGATAGTCTTATGGGAACTCCTTTGTAGGTAACTGTCTCCTTATCTCCTGCTGCTTTTAAGATTCTCTCCTTATCTTTAATCTTGGGTAATGAAATTATTATGTGCCTTGGTGTGTGCTTCCTTGGGTCCAACTTCTTTGGGACTCTCTGAGCTTCCTAGACTCCCTGGAAGTCTATTTCCTTTGCCAGATTAGGGAAGTTCTCCTTCATTATTTTTTCAAATAAGTTTTCCATCTCTTGTTCTTCCTCTTCTTCTTCTGGCACCCCTATGTTGGGACGTTTAAAGTTGTCCTGGAGGTTCCTAAGCCTCTTCTCATTTTTTGAATTTTTGTTTCTTCATTCTGTTCTGGTTGAATGTTTATTCCTTCCTTCTGCTCCAAAATGTTGATTTGAATCCTGGTTTCCTTCCCTTCACTGTTGGTTCCCTGTACATTTTCCTTTATTACACTTTGCATAGCCTTCACTTTTTCCTCTATTTTGCGACCATACTCAACCAATTCTGTGAGCATCCTGATCACCAGTGTTTTGAACTATGCATCTGATAGGTTGGCTATCTCTTTGTTGATTAGTTGTATTTTTTCTGGAGCTTTGATCTGTTCTTTCATTTGGGCCATATTTCTTTGTCTTGGCACACCTGTTACATAGTAAGGGGCGGAGCCTTAGGCGTTCACCAGGGCGGGGCAACCCAAGTCTCTGAGTTGTGACACTGTATGTGGGGGAGGGGTTGAGAGGCAACAATGCCACTTGTTCAGCTCTCAGCCAGCTTTCAGTCACTTCCCCCACTACCCACAGTGAAAATGGGCCCTTCTGGTGCTGATTTCCAGATGGGTGGGTGGGTGTGTACTTTTTAGGACCCTGTGGGTCTCTCCAAGGAACTCTCCTGTTTGTCCCACTGCAGCCTCAACACCCACAGGTGTTTTCAGTCAGAGGTTTTGAGGCTCTATTTCCCCTCACTGGGATCCTGAGTTGTGCTGTCTGTCTCACTCCCCTGTTGTTCCTCCCAGTTTATCTGCACAAGAATGTGGGACCACCCAATCCTCCAGCCACTGATTTGCTTCGAGTCCTCTCTGCCCAGCTGCCCATCTCTGCACCTCCTACCGGTCTAGATGAATATTTCTTTTTTAACCCCTTGGTTGTCAAACTCCCATACAGTTCGATTTTCTGGAAGTTCTGGTTATTTTTTGTTTTTAAATTTGTTGTTGTCCTCCTTTTGGTTGTGTGAGGAAGCACAGCGTGTCTACCTACACATCCATCTTGGCCAGAAGTCCCATACTTTTTTTTTTTAGTTCTGTGAGCAGCTCTATCAAATCAATCAAAACCAAGGAGGAGGTCATGAGTACCTCTGATTTCTAGGCCAAAGGCACAGGTGACCACCTGGACTTGCGGTTGCCCTCTAAACTGCAGTGCAGACCATCTGTGGGACTAAAACCTGAGCCTGTGGAATCTGACGCATCTCCAGGTAGACAGTGTCCACAGTGAGTCAAAATGCAGGTCGTGCAGCTAGTGTTACAGAAACACTCCTTGGCGGGGGGAACCCCTGCACCTCTGGGGGCAGAATGGTGTAAGTGGGGCAGGGTGAGGGAGTAAAGGAAAAACACACAGGGGGACTGAACCGGGGTTTCCTAACTCAGACTGGGATTAGAAACCCAGTGCCAAAAAGAAGGAAACAATATTCGAGTACGGAGCGTTGCATGGACCGAAGATGTCCACAAGCCATGAACTAGGTGCAATTAGCTCTACATGGGACTCTCAAAAAGTGATTCCTTTCTCTTCAGTTTCTCCATCCAGCCCAAAGCTCTTTTATTTTTCCCCATCAGAATTAAATCACAGCACCAATTTCCCCATTCATTCCCTCACTCTTAAAATTGGTTCTTTGGCAAAGTTGGTAGCTGAAAACATTCCATGCTTGTGCGATTGATTTTTACACTGGATGAAAACAAATCTGAAATGCTGCCTATAAAATACTAGCTGAATTGAAGCTTGTGTTTAAGCTTCCTGGACACGCACGACTCTCCTGCAGCCCAAGAATCGCTAATGATAGTCCTCCTCCCTGCCAGAGGTTTGTGCCAAGACGCCCTCCACTAGCGTGGTGGAAAGGAATGCCAATCACATGGGGACAATGGAGTTTCTGACCTCGTGGGAAAAGCATTGAAAATGGATACTTGTAACTTAAAGTTGAAAGCTTTTTACTTTTTTTAATCCATAGATCAAAGCACAGTGGAGGTTTTCTCTTGAATGTGGTTAGTCATAACAGCCTTTATTTGCATTGTGTTGTGCAATAAGCTTTATTTCTTTATTATGTGTCGCACCAGTTATCCCAGTTCTTCTGGATTCTTAGCAAACAAATTCTGTTGGAGAAGTCCGGGGCTCAGCTGCACCAAGCACGGGGCGCAGAGCCTTTCCCGGGGCTGCTTCCTCCCAGGATCCCCTGCGTCCTGGCTCGGCGGCTGCTTCCACCTGATTTGCTGTGACTTAGTGGAAGTACTCCAGTTTAAATGACAGGAAACAGTCTTTAGATCTCTGCTACTTAATGCCCACCCAGCCCAGTACACAGAAGCACTTAGATTCTCATTGTTTCCAAAATTCAGATATCTAGATAAGTTTAGAATTTAGTTTCTTTTAAATAATGAACAGACTATCCTAATTCAGAGTAAAACCAGATTTGAAAGTTTCAAAATTTTTTTCATGACCCTTTTCTTTTTTTTTAATTTTTTTAAATCATTGTTCAAATACAGTTTTCTCCTTTTTACTCCCAATCCAGTCCCCCCCCCCCCCCCCCCCCCCACTTGCCTCCCATTACCACCCTCCCCTTAGTTTATGACCATGTGTCCTTTAAGTTTGTTCCCATGAACCCTTCCCACTGTCCCCTGAAATTCCCTCTACTCTCTTCTGTAGGCACTGTCAGCCTGGCCTTTATTTTAGTGTCTTTGGTTACATTTTGTTTGTTTCTTTGTTTTGTTATTTAGGTTCCTGTTAAAGGTGAGATCATATGGTATTTGTCTTTCACTGCCTGGCTTATTTCACTTAGCATAATGTTTTCCAGCTCCATCCAAGCTGTTGCAAAGGATAGGAGCTCCTTCTTTCTTTCTGCTGCATAGAATTCCATTGTGTAAATGTACCATAGTTTTTTGATCCATTCATTTACTGATGGGCATCTTGGTTGCTTCCAGTATCTAGCTATTGTAAATTGTGCTGCTATGAACATTGGGATGCATAGGTTCTTTTGAATTGGTGTTTTAGTGTTCTTAGGATAGAGTCCCAGCAGTGGAATTGCAGGGTGAAAAGGCAGATCCATTTTTAGTTTTCTGAGGAAGTTCCATACTGCTTTCCATAGTGGTTGTACCAGTCTGCAGTCCCACCAGCAGTGCACTAGGGGATCCCCTTTTCTCCACAACCTCTCCAACACTTGTTGTTTGTTGCTTTGTTTATGATGGCCATTCTGTCTGGTGTGAAGTGGTATCTCATTGTGGTTTTAATTTGCATCTCTCTGATAGCTAGTGATATTGAACATCGTTTCATGTGTCTTTGGATTTTCTGTATGTCCTCCTTGGAGAAGTGTCTGTTCAAGTCCTTTGCCCACTTTTTTAATTGGATTCCTTGTCTTCTTAGAGTGCAGTCTTGTAAGTTCTTTATATATTTTGGAGATTAAACCCTTGTCTGAGGTGTCATTGGCAAATATGTTTTCCCATACAGTTGGTTCTCTTTTAATTTTGATACTGTTTTCTTTAGCTGTGCAGAAGCTTTTAATTTTTATGAGGTCCCATTTGTTTATTCTTTCCTTTATGTCCCTTGCTCTAGGGGACAAGTCAGTAAAAAAGTTTCTTCGTGAAATATCTGAGATTTTCCTACCTATGTTCTCCTCTAGGACTTTAATGGTGTCACGTTTTATATTTAAGTCTTTTATCCACCTTGAATTTATTTTTGTATATGGTGTAAGTTGGTGCTCAAGTTTCATTTTTTTGCATGTGGCTGTCCAGTTCTCCCAACACCATTTGTTGAAGAGGCTATTTTTATTCCATTTTATGTTGCTGCCTCCTTTGTCAAATATTAATTGACCGTAGAGACTTGGGCTTATTTCTGGGCTCTCTGTTCTGTTCCATTGGTCTGTGTGCCTGTTTTTATGCCAGTACCAGGCTGTTTTGATTACAGTGGCCTTGTAGTATAGTTTAGTGTCAGGTATTGTGATCCCTCCTACTTTACTCTTCTTTCTCAAAATTGCAGCAGCTATTCGGGGTTGTTTATAATTCCATATAAATTTTTGAAGTGTTTGTTCTATGTCTGTGAAATATGCCATTGGTACTTAAATAGGAATTGCATTGAATGTGTAAATTACTTTGGGTAGTATGGACATTTTGATGATATTAATTCTTCTAATCCATGAACATGGTATATGTTTCCATTTGTTTGTGTCTTCCTTGATTTCTTTCCTGAGTGTTATGTAGTTTTCTGAATACAGGTCTTTTACCTCTTTGGTTAGGTTTATTCCTAGATATTTTATTTTTCTTTTTGCTATTTCAAATGGAATTTTTTCCTTGATCTCTGCTTCTGCTGTTTCATTGTTGTTGTACAGAAATGCCTTTGATTTCTGGATATTGACTTTGTATCCTGCTGTTTTGCCAAATTCATTTATTAGGTCAAGCAGTTTTTTAGTGGAATCTATAGGATTTTCTATGTATACTATCATGTCATCTGCAAACAGTGACAGTTTTGTTTCCTCCTTTCTGATTTGGATGCCTTTTATTTCTTTTTCTTGTCTGATTGCTGTGGCTAAAACTTCCAGTACTATATTGAACACAAGTGGTGAAAGTAGACAGCCTTGTCTTGTTCCTGATCTTAGTGGAAAAGATTTTAACTTTTGCCCATTGAGTATGATGTTGGCTGTAGGTCTCTCATATATGGCCTTTATTATGTTGAGGAATGCTCCCTCTATTCCCACTTTGCCGAGTGTTTTTTATCATGAATGGGTGCTGTACCTTGTCAAATGCTTTTTCTGCATCAATTGATATAATCATGTGGTTTTTGTCTTTGCTTTTGTTTATGTGATGTATTACATTTACTGATTTGCGAATATTGAACCATCCTTGCATCCCTGGAATGAATCCCACTTGGTCATGGTGTATAATCTTTTTAATGTATTGTTGGATATGGTTTGCCAGTATTTTGTTGAGGATTTTAGCGTCAATGTTCATCAGTGATATTGGCCTGAAGTTTTCTTTCTTTGTTGTGTCTTTATCTGGTCTTGGAATTAGGATGATGTTGGCCTCATAAAAAGAGTTTGGGAGACTCCCATCTTTTTGGATTTTTTTGAATAGTCTGTGAAGGATAGGGGTTAGCTCTTCCTTAAATGCTTTGTAGAATTCTCCTGTGAAACCATCTGGTCCAGGGCTTTTGTGTGTTGGGAGTTTTTTTGATTACTGCTTCAGTTTCTTTTTGTTGTTATTGGTCTGTTCAGACTTTCTGCTTCTTTTTTCATTGAGTTTTTGGAAGATTATATTTTTCTAGAAAGTTGTCCATTTCATCTAGGTTTTCAAATTTCTTGGCATACAGCTCTTTGTAGTAATTTCTTACAATCCTTTGTATTTCTGTGGTATCTGTTGTAATCTCTCCTCTTTCATTTCTGATTGTGTTTATTTGGGTCTTCTCTCTTTTTTTCTTGATGAGTCTGCTTAAAGGCTTGTCGATTTTGTTTATCTTTTCAAAGAACCAGTTCTTGGATTCATTGATCCTTAGAATTGTGCTTTTAGTCTCTATGTCATTTAATTCTTCTCTGATCTTGGTTATTTCCTTCCTTCTGCTTGCTCTGGGCTGCCTTTGTTGTTGTTCCTTGAGTTCTTGTAGATGTAGGGTTAGGTCCTGACCCTTTTCAATAATAGAAAATCTAAAGTCCTTAGTCACTGTTTCATTTACACAAAGGGAAGGATCTGATTAGTCCCTGAGTCCCTCAAGGTTTTTCTCTGTGAGGTGCCCAGTGGATTGGATCTCGGCCTCCGGGAGGGCCTGGGGCGATGAGTTCCAGAGTAATCTGGCTGGGACTCTGTAGTAGGCTTTTCTACCCTAGGCAGGTAGTGTGGACTCCTAGGCCTTTGAGGTTTCTCCTAGTGTTGAGTCAGTGAAAGCCCTGTGTTGAAACCGAATTATAAAAATGTTTTACCAAGACTAGAGATTCTTCCACCGATGAGAAGAAATACAGCAGTGTGGTCACAGGTGGCAACTGGATCTCAGTGGCTGCACACGGGGACTGAATGTGTGAGGACCACTCAATGGCCTTATCACCCCAGAGGGAGCACCACAGTCCCAGGCCTTGGGAAGCCTGCAGAGAATCACCAAGCTCACCCTTCCTGGCTGGAGCCAGCTCTGGGTGTGAAGGGCCAGACTGGCTACCTGTGGTCTCCACAGTGACCAGAAGGTATCATTGTTTCCGGCTCTTCTTCTAATGTCCCAGTGTCTGTTCTTCCAACAACTGCAAGCCAGTCAGTTTGCCTGACTATTCAAAACAAATTGCTAGGACTGTGACCCAGGGCCCAGACTCTTGGTTTTGGGTTTTAGGATTAAGCCAGGGAAAACTCATGGTCTCATCTGCCTGTTTTATTGATATTGTTGTCTCAATTACATATTTATTTTGTTTTCAAGTTCTTCCCCTCCTTCCCCGCCTTCTCTCCACCGCACCTTGCCCTCTGTTCTCTTCTCCTTCTCAGCCCAGCAAACAGGAGGGAGCTTCCAAAGGAGGGAATGGATGGGAGCGTGTAATCATCAAAGTAGAAAGATCTGGGGAACAGGGATTTAGCACCCACTTTGATAATGTCCTGTGCCCCAGAGTGACATCATGGTAGAACTGTCAGAAGGTGAAATACCGTGTACTCTCAAGCCCCTTGATGGAATATGTTTGGTTTTCTCGTGAAGATGCACTGAAGGAGTATATACGGAGGGGACATTGAGGAGAAGGGGGTCATTTGGAAGTGTCTGGACAGCCAGCGAGGGCTACGGTGACAGGACTTGGTCGCTGAAACAAGGGAGTGGAGATGACTGCCGGGTGAGTTGGGAGCTGCTCCTCTCAGAGCTGCTGCGGGGACGGCAGGGGTGTCATGGCTCATTGTGTGTGTCAGCTTGTCAACTGGGCTGAACCTCAGGGGGCCCTGGTGTTTGGGCAGACATTACTCTGGGTGTTTCTGTGCAGTCCTTTTAGATGAGATTGAGATCTAAGTCGGTGGTCATTGCAGAAAATAGATTGTTTACATAATGTGCGTGGGCCTCATCCTATTTGTTTAAGGCCTGAATAGGGCGGAGGGGACAAAAAACAACCAGCCTCCTCTGAGCAGAAAAGAAGTCTCCAGCAGACGGCCTTTGACCTCAACTTCACCTGCTCTTCCCAGTCCTGGGGCCGACTGCTTTCAGACTCAAACTGGAACATCGGCTCCCGAGTGGCCAATTTGGACTTGCTGGCCTCCATGATCACAGGAGCTAATTCCGTCCAGTCAATCTCTCTCTCTCTTTGACTTTCCCTTTCTCTGTCTACACACACACACACACACACACACACACCCTATTGGTTCTGTTTCCGAGGGAAACTCTAATACAGTGAGGTAAGATTTGTATCCTCATTTCAAAGGTAGAGAAGCAGAGACTCAGAGAGGACACAGACAGAGGGTGGTAGACAGGACTCCAGTCCGTGCGTGTCTAACTGCAGAGCCCGACCACTTCCTCCGCTGCCCAGGAGATGGTGAGGCAGAAGAAAAGGGGTGGCTCTCGAACGATGTGGCCAGTAGGTCCGGATTTTGAGCTCTGGCTGCTGGGCCTGGCTTGGACTCGGTCGCACGACCTCTATCTTTCTTGTCACCATGCTCCTTTCTGTTCCTGCTTTTGCTTAGGAGACCACTGGGGGTGCCGGTTCCCTCAGGAAGCTCCCAGCACAGAGCAGCAGAGGCAGACGGTCCCTTTCCACCCTGATGGATGAGGCTCATGTCTCGTGGTGGACGTCACCTGGGAAGCAGCCCCCTCTGTGTCCTCTGTCGCCTGCATAAACACACACAGCGGACATCGCTTTCCGGCATTTCAGCAAGACGTGTGGCTTCTGTGAGGTTACCCGGCCAAACAGTATGTTTAATTTTCAAATCAAGGCATCTGTAAAAACCAATTTGTCAGACTAATAAATTCAATTCTGAGTCACAAAGCACCTCCAGAGGGTTGAAGCTTTGAATGCTTATTTTTAAATGTTTCATCTCTGATCTGAAAGGAAAAGCCCTTTCCTCCCCCTCAGGGATGAGATTGTCTCACTCTGCTGATCCATATTCATCTTTTAAGATACAGGGGTTTGTTCCGAGTTCTTTCCTTTTTGAAAGTGGGTGTCTTTTTACCTGAGATTTAAACCATAAAGACATATCCCCAGTGCTTTACTGCTTTTGAAAATATATTTAATTTCATAAAACAAGTCACCAGAGTGTGCACACTTGCACAATCTCCATTTTAATAGCACCTTCTCTCCCCGACGTTGGGCCCGAGATACGAATGAGTGCAGGGCGCTCCCGGAACGCTCTGCGTCTCCGGCTCTGCAGCTCTGTGGGAGAAATGCCTGTGTGAGCAAAACTCGTCTTCAGTCAGGCCCATTTTAGAAGATAAAGATGAAAATACAGAACTTGAAAATCACTTGCTTTCTCATTGCTTTGAATTTGTTAGAAAAATGGATGAGCAGGATCCCAAAAAGGCTAAAATGAGAAAACAACAAAAAATTCATTTTGAGGCCTATGAGGCCTGTGAGGTCTCAAGGAAGGAGCTGAGGGCTGCCAATCTCCTGTGGGTTCTGTGGGAAATGGCCTTGCCCCAAATGTGGGTGGGCTGTGTCCTCACCCAGACCACATGGGACGAGTAACTAGATTCATGAGGTGCCCCTCCGCCAACACTTCAATCCCCACTGCAGGGTGAGGGTTAACCCTTTGTGATGTCGGTTGTGTCCTGTCAATATTCCATGATGGGACCCTAAAGGGGCACAGCGGAACAAGAATGAACAAGGGGGAACCAGGGTTTAACTGGGAAGTGTGAAACTCACCTGACCTCCCGGGGCCTCACTCTCCCTAGGACGGTGACTAGTCCCTCGTGAAGACTGTATAGGACTCATAAAGTTGAGGGTGAAAATTGAATTGCTAAATCACCTAAGAAAACAGTTGTGCATAAGTTGTTGCAAACTATCTACCAATATCAGGAGCAAATAATATAAAATACTTTGGGAGATTGTTGGGATGGGGCAGCTGGAATGACTGATGTTCAAAGGCTGGGGTGTTCTGGTCGCCTGCCGACATGCCAAGGGGAGGGGCAGCGCTGTCCCCGGTCTGAGTCACAGCCTGTGCTCCCGCCATCCACCTTGCCCTTAGAAGTGTCTTGTTTTTTCCTTTTTTAGTTCTAGAGTAATGACTTTCTGCAGGGAAAATGTCAAAGAGCATTAAGGGATGAAATGTGACTGCTGATTGATTGAAGTGATAGAATACACATAAGACATAAGACATGTCATTGTATAAAAATCTCTGGAGGTCCTTGTCACCTTGTCTAGGCTTTATTCAAAACAAGGGATAGAAAGGTCTTACCCAGTCACTCCGAGTCGGGCTTGCAGGGTGAATCACGTTTATAAAACTATGTCCCTGAAGGTGAGCATGTCATAGTCAGGGGAAAAAAAACAACTAAGTTAAAATAGTACTGAAATATGGAAATCAGATGAAAAAGAGTTCAAATGTTTTCATTTGTTTTATGCTATTCAGTCCTTTCCTGTGATCAAAAATGAGTGTGGCTCAGAGATTAAATACTATACAGAGTGGGACGAAAGTAAGTTTACAGTTGTGAGCACACAAAACACAGAGTTCATTCTTGTATTATTATTCATTAATTATTGTACTATTTTCCATATGAACAACTGGAGAGCTAGTTTGCCCCACCCTGTACTAATGGTAGAATTCTGGTTAAAGACAAGTCATCTTAGTATCTCAGGAGATGGTGCTGATTTCACGAGACAAATAACTAATTTCCCATCATCACATTAACTTTACTTGGCTCTATGACTTCAGAATTTGCCCTGACATTACACAGTCACCCTGCAGAATGGCATTTTGGCCATGATAGACCACATCTATGACAGTAGTCCCATCAGATCATGATGGAGCTGAACAATTCCTACCACCAAGTGGTGCCATAATGTTATGGGTCAATGCATTGCTCCCACATGTGTGGTGCTGGTGTAAACAGACCCGCGGCCCTGGCAACCGGGAAAACCTGTAGCGATCCAATTACGTACAGTACGCAATACCTGGTGATGATAACAGTGACTATGGTACTGCTCTATGTACTTTTACCATTCATTCAGAGTGCACGCTTTCCACTTACAAAAAGTTCACTGTAGAACACCATGCCATGTTACTCTGGCAGCAGCCTCATTTATCTCACATTTAATTAACTTCTTGATTGCATCATTCTCTCTTGTGCTTGATTCAATCTTGTGTGGTTTTGCACCATAACATCCTGTGCTGGCTCGTCACCTGGGAGCAACAGTGTACCCCAGGCAGGCTGGGTGTGCAGGCTGCGCTGTCCGGCACGTGCGGGTGCTCTCTGTGACGTTTGCTCCAGGCTGCATTTCTCAGAACATCTTTCCCATCATTAAGCAGGGCATCACTGGAGTTCCTAGTGGCCCAGGCAAAATGATGGGTTAAAACAACCCTAGAAACTTTCCAAACAATGTATCCTGACACCTAGTGTGTTCACATTTATCTGAATTCCGATTTCATTACGTGTGAGGCATATGCACAGACGATTCTCTCCTAGCCACCACCCTTCCGCTTGGGCAGAAGCCTTCTCTCCCCACCTCGAGTTCCCCTCCCTACACAGAGCAGACTGGAATCCTCCACACTGACTTTTTAATCCACAGAGATATTTCAAATTGGAAGTAGTAAAAACAAGCATTAGAGGTGAAAATAAACATTTAGGAAATATTAGAGGATGACAAATAAACCACTTAGGCGTCTCATGATTATAAGTAATTGAAAACTCTAATTCATTTAATGAGAGAATATATTATCTCACAAAACAGGATGGGCAGATACGGCAAAGCCTGAAGGGTGGGTAGAGTCACTACTAGTTCAAAGGCAGACATCCATTTATTTTGTTTCTGCAGTATTCTGTCCAAATCGTTAGCTGTATTCTAATGCAGGACAGCCTCATGATTATATTTTAAAATTGCTTTCAGAAGTTAAGGGCCGACATGCTTTTTTGCTCACATCGGAAAGTGAAGCAGTTTAAGACTGGGGGAGAGACTGGCTCGCTTCAGGTGGGTGCCCACCTCCAGACCAGCAACAGTGGCTGAGAAAGGCCTTACACTGACTGACTGAATCAGAAGAAGCAGCTCCCCTTTGGAAGTGGGAGTGAGGAAGATAAGGAAACAAAGTCAAATTCCTGTTAGGAAGGTCAGAGGAAGGATGAATACTGAGCTAGCAAAAGACTATACCAAAGAGCATTGGCTGGCAAAATGCACAGTTATTCTATTAATTTAAACACCAAGCTAAACCTTCCTCCCCCCAACGGAGAGGACAGTCCATTCGCTCCCGACATCCATCAGTGATAACCTAGGTGCCAGGCACTGTCCCAGGGGCTCAGAACACGTAGGTCATTAGGGCCGTCCCACAGGAAAGGCATCTGTCATGTGTCTTCCCAACAGAGCACAGGTTCCTGTGGCTTCCAGCCCAAGAGGACCGTTGAATTTATCTCGCTTGGCAAGACAGGATGAAAGAAAGCTTCATGTGTGAAGAAGCATGTTTGAGAAATATTCAGGAAGAAAAATCCACAGGATTTGATGCCTGAAAAGATATGAGGGTGAAGTTAAGTATGATTCCAAGGTTTCTGTCTTGTTTGATGGTGGTGCCTCCAACTGAGATTTATATATATATATATATATATATGGACGTGTCTGGTGGAGTGGAGAAGACAGGATCAGAATTTTTTCCCCAACCCCCCTAGTTACTTCTTTGTGTGCTTATATACTTGATAAACATGAGAAATAAAAAACCAAATACATACACATTTGCTTTATAATATAAAAAAGATGCCTCCAGCCCTCATGCCCTCTATGATTTGTAAAATGATTTTTGATTGCACACAGGATAATAGGTAATCCACATGTGATGGGCAGCAGAAGGTTCATGGGCCATCGAAACTAAAAGGAGTTCTTGCCTGGCTGGCGTAGCTCAGTGGATTGAGCACGGGCTGCAAACCAAAGTGTTGCAGGTTCGATTCCCAGTCAGGGCACATGCCTGGGTTGCAGGCCATGGCCCCCAGCAATTGCACATTGATGTTTCCCTCTCTCTCTCTTTCTCCCTCCCTTCCCTCTCTAAAAAATAAATAAATGAAATTTAAAAAAAATTAAAAAATAAAAGGAGTTCTTGCTGTGAGCAAGGAAAGCTATCTCTCTGATCATCCTCTTGTAGCTGTGAAAGGAAGAAAGTATTAAGATAAGGGAATCGGGTGGCTCTTTTGGGGCCCGTTGGGGAGGGGTGCTGGATATCTGCCCGTTCTCCATCAGTCCCACCATGTGCTTTGATGCCCTTTGGTGATCTGGGCTGGACGTCGACAAAAGGCAGTTCTCAGATTCTTTGCCAGGGTGTTTCTATTTAGTTTTACCAGTGGGAGACACTGGTAGATTAGCAGATGGGAGCTGGGGAGAAATTAGGTTTTTTCTTGCTCTTGCTCTCTTTCTTGTACCTCTGTCTTCTTTACTTCTTTTTCTGGACGCATCTCCTCCAGGCTCTGTTTCCGAGGCAGTGGTGCCTCATTGCCTTCCCAGGTTCTGCAGCCCAGGGGCGGGGCTTGCTTCCGGTGGTATCTGGTAGCTGAGCCCTCTCATCTCCTTTCACTGCTCCCAGCTCTGGAGCTAGATGAGAGGGGTCGGCAAGTGGGGACAACTAACACGCAGGTTTACTTCATTATCCTTCCAGTTTCCTCCTGAGGGACGACTATCCGTGCTCATTGTAATAGGTTGAAATATCAACTATAGCTATACATATTTATCACTAATATGATTCTACCATTTTTGAATAATTCCTTCCTTTCTAAAGCCTCAGTTTAAGGGTCTGGCCTGGAAGAGCAACCCCTAAACTGTAGCAGGCTCCAGACCATCATACCAGAAACCAATGCCAGGTTTTATTTGTAAATGCCTGTACCCTCGCTGTGATTACAGACTGTGTCTTGGTCACCCTCTTCCTTTTCTGGGCTTTCCCCCCAGCCCAGGGCTGCAAACTGGTCCTCCATCCCCAGTGCCCGGGGCTCCCAGTGTGCCCGTGGGCAGTCCACAGTCCCTCAAGGAATCGATTCTGGGAGGTCTGTTGCTCCAAAGGGTTATCTGGATTTTTATCAAAACTATAACAATAAAAATAAGCAATGTTGTCAGTGCATTACATTTAAAAAGATTCTTTAATTTGTAAAGGCCACTTTAATATCGTAGCTGACACATCCCTGGGAGCAGGGGGAAGCAGTTAGCCGCCTGTGTCAGGGAGGGCTTGGGGGCAGGGAGGGGCATGACCAGACCTGCGAAGAGGCAGGAGGCGGCAGGAAGATGCTGCAGTAGAGGGTCGTGAGGAGTCCCCTGCCACGGCCCCGGGGAGTCAGAAACAGGGTCTGAACCTGGGTGGTGGCAGAACTGAAAGGCAGGAAGCAATGCCAGAAACACACTGCTGTCGAATGTCAGTACCTGGTAATGGGTTCAATAAGGGGGGGAGAGTAGGATTTAAAGGTCCCTGTAGGAGTTCTGATCGCAGGTGACTGGAGAGAAAGGTTCAGTTTGGAATAGGAGCTGGCCCAGGGCAGGATAATAAAGAGGTGGGTTTTAGGCACATTGAGTGTACAACATTTGGCCAGATACACAGGGGTGGATGTCTGGTAGACAGTCATAAATGCGGTATCAGAAACTGGGGCGACATCTGAAGCTTGAGACACAGGTTTGAGGTTTATCTGCCTGGAAACAATTGCTTAAGTTCTGGGAAAGAATGAGATGGTTGAGTACAAAGTCTGTTATAGGGCACAGGGAAGCTATTTCTAGGAACAGTAGTCTGGGGGAAGCACTTTATCTGTGAAGGCTTTATCTGAACAACATGAAATTAAGATCATACGGTCTGCTGGCTTCACATTTGACATGAAAATGAACAAGAATATTTGTTCTCCTTGGTCCACAGTGATTCTAAAAATAATAACAACACCTGGGTAATTGCTAGAACTCTACACATTTAACTTTATGCCAAATAACCATACAAAGTTAGATAACATTTTGCACGATGACATTAAAAGTAGTAATTATATGGCTCAGTGATATTTTTAGAAATCACACACATCCTTCCCTTATGTATGTACAAGGAAAACTCAACCGATGCCAGGAATTTGAATTTTATAGAAGTTAGATGGGCCCTCTCCAAAAATCGACTTACCAGGAAGAAAAAAAATCAAGACAGCATTTCTGTCTTATCACTTAGTCAAATTCAGAGCCAGGTACACGGCTACGGCCATCTGCACAGCAACATTATAACGGAAGTAAAAAAATGCAGAGTCTAAGGCCCTCCCCTCACCCACCTCGTTTACCTCCCACCTGGACTAAGTGGGCCGGCCCGCTGCTCCCGGGTGCAAGCCTGCACAGCTGGTCACCGAACAACGCAGCACAGCACCCGGTTAAAGCAAGCACAAGAGACAACGATGCCACCCAGGTTCCACCATGTACTTAACACAAGACCCCCTTTTGAGCAGGGTTTCTCAACTGTGGCTCGACCGTCATGTGCCACATGACACTTCAGTTCATGACGGATCGCAGAAGCGACGGCGGGCCCATCCATGAGGTTGCAATGAAGCTGAGAAGTGCTCGTCACCCAGTGACATTTTAGCGGCGCATCACTCACGTGTTTGTGGTGATGCCGGTTTAAACAGACCTGTGCGCTAATACCAGCACACAATACCAACCAGGGGTAATAAATGACTGTTACTGGTTCACGTATTCCACACACTCTACTTTTATGGTTATTTTAGAGTGTACTGCTTCTGCTTATTAAAAAAAAAAAAAAGCTTGTTGTAATGCAGCATGCCGTGTTAGGGCTGCAGCAGCCTCATCCCACGGTTTCTGCAGCTCCTGACGGCGTCGTTTTCTCTCGTGCTGGATGTAGCCCGGCGTGTGCTGTGCAGTGACCGGCCGCACAGGAGCGCAGGCGGCCCATGCGGTCCAGGGCTGCAGCAGGCCAGGCCTCCCGGGTGCACGAGAGCGCCCTGCGATGTCCGGACGAAGACGGAACCACCCGAATACGCACTTCTCAGAGCGTGTCCCCATTGCTAAGTGGTGCGCGACTGAATTGGCACTTGTTGTGAGTGGGGGGCTGACCTGTGCGCTGTGGGATATCCACGGCATTCCTGCTAAACGTCATGGGGCACAGCCAACCTAGGTAGAGCACCACTGCCTTAAAGATACTCGCTGCTGCGAGCTCCCATCAGTCTCTCCGGCGGCTCGGGTGTGGGGGAGGTGCAGCCACACGCGTGTGTGCCTTAGGGGGGCTTTACAGAGGCCCCTCTCGGAGAAGGCCAAAGCGGAAAGGGCCGGGATGCCTGCGGGTGACAAGGGAACCGCGGCCCGGCTGGTGAGGGGTGTGCGCTACCGCCACCCTCCAGGGATGCGGCCCAGGGCTGGCTGGTGACCCTGCGGCACATCTGTAGGTGACGCCGCGCTGTGCACAGTTACGTTCGTAGCTCCTGGCCTGCGGTGAGTGGGCTGGTGGGAACTCCTTGGCTATTTGGGGAGCATTTTTACTGAAGCGTGAACGGCGGCAGTTGGGAGTCAGATCCCAGCCCTCCACGTAGCGGCCTGGCCGTGCCGCACTCTGTTTCCATGTCTGAACGGTGGGAAACGCGCGATGCCGAGCCAGAGCCCGGCCAGAGGTGCCAGTCTAGTCCGCCCACCCAGGGTGGGGGCCCCCCCGCACTGCCGACCCTTGTCGGCCCCGTGGGCCCCGCTGGGAGGGTCTCTGTATTCCGAGCATCCTGAGGGTCCTCACAGGCCTGAACTGCTATCCCAGCCTCCAGTTTATGCTCCGAATTTGGGACGTTTTCAGCTTTGGTCCCTCGGTTTAAGTGAAATAATTCATATTAGTAAATGTATATTTCTGTACTGGAATTAATCTGAAACCATTTTATGAAAGTTCTTCCATTTTATAATATTGGAATATGATATTCACAGACAGTATTTCTATGAGATCCCTAAACCAGAGGTGGAAGGCGTTATTATTTCCTGACAGGTGGTAAGGAAACACATCCCCTGAACTTCTCCCATCTTTTTTATTTCCTCGCAGACTTGGTACTGGTTTCATCATTTCGGCTATCAAACAGTCTCCCCCAGAGACAACGAGGACAAGAAGGAGTGAAAACAAGAGGGGGGGGTAGAGAGGATGGCATATTGTCACAGTGACTCTGTCAGAACCCCGGGTCTGCCCTCCCTGCTCACTGTGACCTCGGACAAGGACTCGACCTATTGGTGTCTCCATGTCCTCACCTGTGACAGGTGAGGACATTAACAGTACTTACCTCGTGGTTTTGTTTTTAACTTTTTTCCCTCCTCAGGCAAAGAGTGCTATACCTCTCTGAAGCCTCTGTCAAGTTTTTGTAAGGGTTCAATGAAATTAATATGTGAGGTAGTTAGAATGCTGCCTAGCACGCATTGTTCTTACTTGAATAAAGGAGAAAAGTATTAGTACAGATACGGTTATATACCTGCAACACCTGGAAACACCTGAAGAACCATTAGAGGTAATAATCGAGGGTAGTAAAATAATTAAATCCAAATTAAATCTCAAAAATTCAAACATTTTCTTATATTTTAGTAATGACAAGTATTACAGATCTGAATCATGTCCCCTGCCACCAAATTCACATATCGAAGTGCTAACCTCCAATACCTAAAAAAAAAGTGGAGGTGGCTTTGGAACTGGGTCATGAGTAGAGGGGGGTAGAGCTTTGAGGCGCACCTTAAAAAAGCCCACATTGTTTTGAAGAGACTCTCAGTAGAAACATGGGCATTCGAAGTGTATCCCGTAAGGCCCCGCAAACAATGGAGGGAAGGGGCCCCTTGCTATCAAGCGGAAAGGAACACGGCCGGGTCGTACTGCACGTTCTGTGGAAGGCAGAACGTGCGTGTGATCAAGTTATTTAGCGGAGGAGACTTCTAAGTGTTGGAGGTATGGCCTGGTTTTTTCCTTAGTGCTCACAGTAAGATATGAGAAGAGAGAAATAAATTGAAGAATTGTTAAGCAAAAAGGAACCAGATTTGAAGATTTGGAAAACTCTCTGCAAAAACAAGAAAGTGTGTTCCAGAGCAAACGCCAAAGGTGTGCCTCAACAAACATGCCATAACGAGATCATGGTGTCTCATCATCCATCTCAGCGGAAATGCTGCCAGTGTGGGCTAAACACAGAAGCAGCAGGAGTGAAAGAAGCTGTCAGACTGCAGGGATTTGGTTGGTGGGCCCAGGGGACAGAAAATGGAGTAAAAAATGATCAGTGTTCCACCTTGAAATCTGATGGAATTTGCCAGGTTTGAGACTTGCTTGGGACCCTTTTCTACTTTCTGATTTCTCTGTTGGAATGGAAATGTCTATCCTGTGCCTAACCTTCCATTTGGAAGCAGATCACTTTGATGTCACAAGTTCACAGCTGCAGAGGAGTGTGGACCCGGGATGAACCACACCTGCAGTGTCACTCGCACCGTCACTCACAGTGTCACTAAGGCAAGTGTCACTCATCTTAGATGATACTAAGATGAGAATGGGGACTTTAAGTTGATGTGAGAATGGATTAGAACTTTTGGGGCTATTGAATGGGTGAATATGTTTTGCAGACAAGGGCATGAATTTGGGGGGCCAGAGGGCAGACTGTTTTGGGCTGGATTGTGTCCCCTCAAAATTCATATTTTGAAGTCTTGAGCAATAGTATCTCAAAATGTGACTATATATGGAGATGGGGCTTTTAAATAGGTAAAGTAAAATTAAACCATATGGCTCTGATCCGGTATGAACACGATCATTACAAGAGGAGAATTGCAACAGCGTGGAAAGACCTGGAGAGCATATGCTAAGTGAAATAAACCACCCAGAGAAAGACAAATACCATATGATCTCACTTTTATGTGGAAACTAATGAACACAACGAAGTGACGGACAGAACAGGACCGGAGGCATGGATACATAGAACAAACTGGCAGATCTCAGAGGGGAAGAGGAGAGGAGGAAGTGCAAAAGATTAGCTAGAGAATATGTAAGCGTAGTCCATGGACACAGACAACAATGTGGCGAGGGCCGTCAGGGAGGGGGAGGGAACAGCAGCGCTGGGTGGAGAAGGGCGGGGGGACATCTGTAAGTGCCAACAATAAAAAAAAAAGAAGAGGAGATTAGGACACAGACAATACAACAGGCCACGTGCGGACACAGGAAGACGATAGCCATCTGCCAGCCAAGGAGAGAGGCCTCAGAAGAAACCAAACCTGCTGACATTTTGATCTTAGATGTTTAGCTTCTATAACTGTGAGAAGTTTGAGCCCCACTTGGGAGATAAATTTCTGTTGTGTAAGCCACCCAGTCTGTAATATTCTGCCCTAGCGAATTGTTAGAAAGTAATATATACCAGTTAGAAAACATAATGGGACACTACCATTTAAAATGAACACCACCATAGACTGTCAGAGAAGTGCTCTGGAAAACAGAGGGTGTGGCCTCTCCTCAGTTCGGGGCCTCCCGTGGTCACTCCGGCCCTGGAACTACTGCTGATGTGCAAACTATTCTGGAGAATAATCCATCAGCTTTCGATCTCTGCTCCTCTCCCAAGAGAGATGCAGTGCTCTTCGGTGACCTCCCACTGTTCCACTGTTGTCCCCAAAACTGTTCTGCTCTGGGAACTGCTGTTCCTGGACCATCTCCATTCTGGAAAACAACTTAGCCTCACATTTGCAAAGCTAAAAGGTGGAGATTGGGAGATTTCTCAGAGCAAAGAATAAACTCACCCAAGGGAGAGCTGAAATGAGCATTTAGAAAGATGGTGGGGAGGGAAAAAAACAAGTAAGAGTTGGCATCAGGAATGCAAGCAATTCCTTTCATCAGCAGTGGCTTCGTGTGGGTATTGAACAGGTATTTCATCCCTGAAGGTGGGGGGGTCCGTGCATGCAGGCACCTCAGGGCCTGCTGAGCCAAGCAATGAGGCAGGTGAATTTCAGTCCCCAGAGTCCAATGTGCTGGAAGAATATAGCATCCCTTTATTTTCTGTGAAGTGGAACGAAGTCCACAGAATGTAAAAGCAGGCAAACACTGAGCTTATTTATTTGCCAGACAAAGGAGCTCCGACAGGTGAATAACCAACCCCGTGGCAGCCTGGAGGGGGACAGTCAGTTGATCGAATGGCTAGGAAGGGAGTTTGGCCGTGGCTATTTTAACACTTTCTGGGCGGAGAGAGCCAAATGGTTGCATAAGTTTTTTTTTTATCTTGATGGTTAGGCAAGTTCCTCTTTTTATCAGTCAGGAACGAGTCTTAATGAGGTCCAGCGAGGCTCTGGTGTGGCTCGATCAAAGGTCTTAGTTGTTTTTCAGCTTTGGCTAGAGCGAAAGTTGCTTTTCAACGCTGGTTTATTAGAATGAGCTCTCATAAAACAGCATGCACTTTAATACCTCCCGGGCAATGGATGCTGCCCATGAGACAGACGTTATTCATCTACACTGAACACAGAGCCCGGCCAGTGGGAAAGGAGAGTACCAGGGTACGTGGTGTGCAGCTTGCCCTCCGCCTGTCCTGCAGCTTCAGAGGGGCACACACGCAGGGCGAGGCGTGGGCGCGCCATGACGGGGAGCCCGCTGCTCATTAGGGGTCGGCTGGCCCTGTTGCGTTTCCTCCAAAGCGGACCTCTTCTGCTTCATGCTCTGACCCAGCAAGGTCCAGACATAAGGGGGGAACTCAAACTTGTTTTTTTAATCCTGACCCAAGGATATGTTTATTGATGACCGAGAGAGAGACACACACAGATGTGAGAAACATCCCTCAGCTGCCTCCCGCACAGCCCCGACGGGAGATCAAACCCACAACGTCTCAGCGCTCCAGCCGACTGAGCCGCAGGGCCAGGGCTCCGAGTTCTTAGTTACTGCTCAGTTCGGCCTGCGGCCAGCGAGTCGTCCCAAGTCCGCCCCTCCCTCTCTCGGCTGAGGCGCTCCGCCTCCACACCCTTCGCGCACACACCAGCCCCGCCTCCCCATTCATCCCCCGACAAGATGAGCTCAACGTTTGCTTGCAATATTCCAGATTTAATGATCTAATAATTATAATGTTTCAAATAAAATATTTAGGGCATGGTTGACTACAGAATTTTTTAGCTGGCAGCCGAAACTCTTTCCTTCCCTTCCCTATGACAATCCTCTTGGCCCTCCTACTGAATGATTACGGAATACCCAGTTAACACTGCAGTAAGAATCAGTTTGCGTGTAAACCCTTTACACACGCCTCCCCTGCCTGATGTTAAAAATGACCGGAACCATCCTGTCATGCATCTATCGTCTGTATGCAGACAACTTTTTGAAAATTTAAAAATAAACATAATTTAAAACTTAAAAATAGCTTATTTAGAAATGTAATATGAAATTTTAAAATAGCTTATATAGACATATAATTTACCACTTGTTTTCAGGACACAATTCAGTGAGTTCTAGAGAATTGTTTACAGAGTGATGCAATAGAACCACAAACAAATTTCTGTCTCCCCAAGAGATACTCCCTGCTCCCAACCCAAGCACCTGTAACCCCTGATCTACTTTAAAGCTGTATAGATTCAGCTTTTCTGGACATTTCACGTAAATGAAATCATACTATATGTAGTTTTGCATCCAGTTTCTTTCACTTGGTGTGTTTTGAAGTTCATCCATGTGGTAGCCAGGATACTATTTCTTTTTACCGACAACCAGACCATTGTCCCAGTGTTACACATTTTTTGTCCATTCACTAATGGATGGATATACACATTGTTTCCACTCTTTGTCTATTGTGAGTGATACTGTTATGAACCCCTGTACAAGTTTGTGTGTGGATTCGGGCAAACAATTGTTTTATGACTGGTGCCTTTCAAAGTGACTGTTGTCACTGGCTCCCTCCCCCAGACAAATTTCCATCCCCCAGGCACCAAATGCCCATGCCCGTTTCTCCCTCTGTCTGTGGGCAGCAGTGCAGGGGTGAGGCAGCAGGGGCTGGGAGCTGCACTGAGAGGCCACGCCTCCCCCAAGGTCTGAGTCGCTGACTTTGCAGGGGGCCAGTTTCTTTAAGGTGAGGCGGAGGCGCTGGGAAGGTATGTGAACAGCACCGCCCCAGGCCACGTGCTTCCATGACAGCCACCTGTGCTGTCTCCTTTTCGGTGCATTTCACCTTTTGAGCTCCCCAATTCTCTGTGAAAAGGTGTGCTAGGACTGCCTGCTTACAGCCTGTGATTTGTGGGCTGGTTATCCTGAGTCTGATTATCTTTGTTTTTATTTCAGTTTTTTTCCCTCCCTGCCCAACACTAAATGCAGCCCCTTTCCTGGCAAGCTGTTCTTCACCCACATTCCCGTCTCAGTTTTGCTATCTCATGGGGCCCCGAGCTGCAAAGCAGCGACACGTTGCAAACACCAGGGCTCTTGCCGGTTCGTTCCCCATATCTCCTATGTCCAATTAGTCCTTACCGCCAGCTCTCTCACAGATTTCCCTTTGTTCTTCCCCACGGCTGCCACCTAAGGCCGGGCCCTCATTCTTCTCCGTCAGCTGATCAAAAGTGGGGCCTTCCAGGAAGTCTCTTCTGTCTGATCTAGGAAGAGCGTCTCTCTGTGCCTTTTTCCTTCCTAGTTTGGAAATGTGATGGGTGGAGATCAGTAACAAATTTGTATCTTTTTTTCCAGCTTTGTGGCAGTGTACTTGACATATACTATTGCATAAGTTTCAGGTGCACAATATGATGATTTAAAACACACAAATATTACAAAATGTTCACCACCATGAGGTTAGTTAACACATTCTTTACCTCATGTAATCACCATTTTGTCGTAGGTGTTGTTACAGTGCTGTTATGCTGAGAACATTATCTTCAGTCTCATAGCAACTAACGATTCAGTACACCAGCTCTAGGCACCGGGCTGTAAGGTCCTCAGAACTCATTCACTTGTAACTGGAAGTGTGTGCTCTTTGACCAAGAGCTCCCCATTGCCCCAGCTTTCAGCCACTGGTGACCACCAGTCCATTCTCTGTGTCTATGAGTTCAGTACATGCAGATTTCACACATAACTGAGATCAGAGAGAATCTGCCTTTCTCTGTCTGACTCATTTCACTTAATCATAATGCCCTGAAGATCCATTCATTGTATTGGAAATGTTAGGGTTCTTTCTTTTTATGGCTGAATAATATTCCATTGCATGCATATGTGTGTGTGCATGTATGTGTCACACTTCTTTTATCTCTTCATCAGTTGATAGGCACTTAGGTTATTTCCATGTCTCAGCTATTGTGAATAATGCTCAGTGAACATCAGAGTACAGATATCTCTTTGAGGGAGCGATTTTATTGCCTTCGGGTATATACCCAGAAGTGGAATTGCTATACTTGGGAAAATTCAATTCTTAACTTTTTTTTTTAGAAACCTCCACACTGTTTTTCCACAGTGGCTGCCCCAGTTTACATTCCCACCAACAGTGCACAGGGTTCTCTTTTGTCCACATCCTCCCCTCCCAACGCTTGTTGTTTCTCGTGTTTTTTAGATTAGCTGTTCTGACAGGTGTGGGGTGACATCTCATTGTGGTTCTGACTTGCATTTCCCTGGTGACTAGTGATGTTGAGCATCTTTCATATCTTTGTTGGACACGGCTTTGGGAAAATGTCTATTCAGATCTTCTGCCATTTTTTTTTTACCCAGTTGTTCTTTCACTATTGAGTTGTATGAGCTCCTTATATATTTTGAATATTGACCCTCTTATCAAACATATGGTTTGAAAATATTTTCTCCCATTCTGTGGGTTCTCTTTTTTGCTTTGTTGGCTGCTTCTTTTTCTGCGCAGCAGCTGTAGCCACACTTGGTTTTGCTTTTGTGGCTTGTGCCTTTGGTGGTAGGTCTAACCCAAAAGTCAAGGAGCTTTCCCCTATGTTTTCTCCTGGTAGTGTTATGACATCAGGTCTTAAGTGTAAGTCCTTAACCTATTTTGAGTTAATTTTTGTGAAGGGTATAAGAGAGGGATCCAGTTTTATTTTTTTGTATGTGAATATCCAGTTTTCCCAGCACCATATACTGAAGAGACTCTCCTCTCCCCATTAAGTACTCTTGGCTGCTTTGTCAAATACTAATTAACCTTACATGCATGAGTTTATTTCTGGGATCTTGATTCTGTTTCATTGGCCTATGTGTCTATTTTTATGCAAGTGCCATGCTGTTTTGATCTCTGAAGGTTTGTAGTACAGTTTAAATCAGGAAGTATGATGCCTCCAGCTTTGTTCTCCTGCCTCAGTATGGCTTTGGCTCTTCAGGGTCTTTGGTGGTTTCATACAAATTTTAGAATTTTTTTATTTTATGTAAAATGCCATTGGAACTTTTATAGGCATTCCATTGCATTTATAGATGGCCTTGAGTAGTATAGACATTTTAACAATACTACTTCTGATCCATGAACATAGTTTATCTTTTCATTTACTTATGTCTTCTTTAATTTTTCATCCATGTCTTATAGTTTTCAGTGTAAAAAGCTTTCATTTCCTTAGTTAAATTTATTCCTAAGTATTTTATCGTTTTTGATGCCCTTGTGAATTTCTTTTTCAGGTATTCTATTATTATTGAATATATTTATTAGTTCTAACAGTTTTTTGGTGGAGTCTTTAGGATTTTTTCTGTATGAGATCATGTTAATAGCAGACAGACAATTTACATTCTTTTTCAATTTGGATGCCTTTATTTCTTTTTCTTATTTTATGTATCTGGTTATGACTTCTAGTAGTATTTGAATAGGAGGGGTAAGAGTGAGCACCCTTGTCTAGTTCCAGAATTTAGAAACAAAGCTTTCAAGTTTCCACAACTACGCACGAAGTTAGCTGTGGATTTGTCACATATGGGCTTTATTGTGTTGCAGTGTGTTTTTATACACCCAATCTGTTGAACATTTGTACCACCAAAAATATTGAATTTTGACAACTGATTTTACTGCTTCTATTGACATGATAATACGATTTTTGTCTTTCATTCCGTTAATGTGTTGTGCCGCATTTATTGATTTGCATGTGTTGCATCATTTTTGCATCTATTAAGAAACCCTACTTGATCAGTGTACAATCTTTTTAATACAGTGCTAAATTTGGTTTGCTAATATTTTGTTGAGAATTTTTGCATCTATATTCATCAGTTATGTTGTTCTGCAGTTTTCTCTTCTTACAGTATCCCAATTTGGCTTTAGTTTCAGGGTATGCTGGCTTTGTAAGATAAGCTTGGAAGGGTTCTCTCCTCTTCAGGTAAATATTGGTAGAATTTACAAGAAAGCCATCTCTCTGGTCCCGGGTTTTTCTTATTTGGAAGGTTTTGGATTACTGACGCAGTCTCCTTACTTGTTATTGACTGTTCAGATTTTATATTTCTTCATGATTCAGTCTTTGTAGGTTTTGTTTCTAGAAATATTCATTTTTTTCTAGGTCGTTTGACATGTTGCTGAATAATTGTTCATAGTAGTCTCTTATGATCCTTTGTAATTTTTGACATATGTTGTAATGTCCCTTCTTTTATTTATAATTTTATATATTAGACTCCTCACTCTCTTTTTTTGGTAAGTCTAGCTAAATGTTTGTCAATTTTGTTTATCTTTTCAAAAAACCAATTTTTAGTTTTGTTGATATTTTCCATTTGTTCTATTCTTTATTTCATTTTCCTTTTCTGATCTCTATTATGCCCTTCCTCCTGTTAACATTGAGCTTAATTTATTCATTTTCTACTTCCTGAGGTATAAAATTACATTGTTCATTCAAGATCTTTCTCTTTTTTTTATGTGGTTGGAAAAGACACTTGATACACTTTCAATCTTTTTAAATTGTATAGGATATGGTTTGTGACACAACATATTCTATTACATATGCACATGAGAAGAGTGTGTCTTCTGCTGTTGTTTGATGGATTGTTCTGCATATATCTGTTAGGTCTATTTGTTCTAGAATATAGTTGAAGTTCAATGTTTCCTTATTAATTTTCTATTTGATGACCTACCCACTATTGAAATGGGGTATATAAACCACCTATTATTGTTGTATAGTGTCGATTTCTCCCTCCACATCTGTTAATATTTATTTAATATATTTAGGTGCTACGATGTTGGGTGCACATATATTTACAATTGTTATATCCTCTTGATGAATTAAACCCTTCATTATTATATAATTGCTTTCTTATCTCTTGTTACCATTTGGTTTAAAGTCTGTTCTGCCTGATATAAGTAAGCTTCCCCATTCTCCTTTGATTTCTGTTGGTATAGAATATTTTTCCACCCTTTTACTTTAAGCCATTATGTGTCCTTGAACCTGAAGTGAGTCTCCTGTAAGCAGCATATAGTTGGATCTTGATATTTGTGTCCATCCAGCCATTCTATACCTTTTAGTTGGAGAATTTAACCCATTACATTTAAGTAATTATTGGAAGATAACATTTGTTATTGCCATTTTGTTGTTTTCTGGCTGTTTTGTCATTTCTCTGTTCCTTTCTTCTTCTTTGTCACCTTTCTTTATGAACTCATGAACTTACATTTAGGCATACTTTAATTTCCTTCTCTTTATCTTGTATCTACTATATGTTTTTATTTTGTGATAACCCTGATGTTTAAATTATCTTTTACAGTCTGTTTTAAAATGATAATATAACTTGATCACATACTATTCTTCCACCCACACACACATTTTATATTTTTGATGTCACAATTTACATCTTTTTATCTTGTGTATCTATTAACCAATCACATGGCTATACCTATTTTTAATACTTCTGTTCTTTAACCTTTATACTAGAGTTAAGTGGTTAACACACTACCATACAATAGTCTTAGAGTATTATAGATCTAGTTATATACTTACCTGTATCAATGTGTTGAAAATCTTTATATATTTTCATGTTTCTTTTCAGCTTGAAAAACTCTTTTCAACATTTCTTGTAAGGCAGGCCTAGTGGTGATAACCCCCCTCAGCTTTTGTTTTTCTGGGAAAGTTTTTCTCTCTCCTTCATTTCTGAAGGACAACATTTCTGGTTAAAGGGTTATTATTTTGGCATTGTTTCTTCTTTCAGTGCTTTCACTATATCATCCCATTTTCTTCTGGCCTGCAAGGCTTCTGCTGAGAAATCCATTGATTGCTTTATGAGGGTCCCTTCATATAAGTTTTTTTCTCCTTTGCTTCTTTTAAAATTTTTTTTGTTTTTGATTTTTAACCATTTTATTATAATGCATCTTGGGGAAAATTGTGTGGGGTTGAAATTAGAGGGTGACCCACTAACTTCATGAGCTTAGATGTTCACATTTCTTTTCAGGTTTGGGACATTCTCCACCAGGATCCCTTCCCATAAACTTGCTGCCCCTGCCTCCTGCTCTTTCCTCTCGGGGACTCCAGGGAGGTGCAGACTGTTTCTTTCAATGGTGCCCAACAGGTCCCATGGGCTCCCCTCATTCCTTTCCTCGTTCCTTTTTTTTTCCTTCTCTGAGGAAATAACTTCAAATGACTTATTTTTGAGCTCACTGATTCTCTCTTATGTTGGTTCAGTCTGCTGTTGAACCTCTCCATGGAACTCTTCAGTTCAGTTTGTATTCTTCATCTCCAAAATTTCTGGGGTTCTTTATGTTTTTTAGAATCTCTTTGTTGAACTTCTCATTTTGCTCTTGCATTGTCTGTCTGATTTTGTTAAATTGTTTACATTCTCTTGTAGCTCTCCCAGGATCTTCAGAAAAATTATCTTTAATTTTTTTTTGCCAAGCAATTCATGTATCTCCATGTCTTCGTGTTTGGTGACTAGAAGTTTGCTGTTCCTCTGGGGTGTCACGTTTCCCCAGCTCCCTGTGATGCCTGCGGGCTCGCACAGGTGCCTGTGCATGTGAAGAAGCAGTCACCTCCTCCAGAAGGTATGGACTGAGGTTGGTAAGGAAATGCCTTCCTCTGCTGGAAGGAGGGGCTGGGCTGCAGTGTGTTGCAATCCCATACCTAGTAGGGAAAGTGCCATGCGCACAGGCACGTGGCAGCTCCATGTCTGGGTGTGTTGTGATGTCTTGCTGGCTCCGGCTGCTGGTGTTCACAGCACCAGTCACCACAGGGTCATTGGTGAGCATTGCCAAGCAGTCTGTAGTGGCACCTCCCATGTTGCCAGGGAAAAGTGGTGGACAGAGCCAGCAGTGTGCACACTTAGCAGCAGGTGCCTCCATAGTGGCACGGGCTGGTTACAGACACATATCATACATGGCGGGGGCCTCAGCCAGCAGCAAGGGCCAGGGACACCTGTGGGCACGCCGGGGGCTGCAGGGGCCCTGACTGTTGGCATGCACTCCTGCAGCTGCAGGGTGTCCCCACCAGTGCACACATGGCAGTTCAGGCCAGTGAGGGGAGTCAGCTGGCAGCATGCATAGCTGCGGGAACGAGCTACAGGTGAGCCTAGCAGTGCAGGCCCTGAACCTAACCCTACCCCAACCCTAGCCTTAACTCGTGACACTAACTGACGTAAGTGACTGTGATATTTAGTGGCTGTTTAACCTTGGGCATATTTAGTCCCTATGAATTTCAATATACTCATCTAGAAAATATACATAGTGAAATGTACGTTGCAAAGTTTGGCAGAAAGTTAGTGACAGTGTATATAACTAAATTCAGCCCATTATTAGAGACCCAGAAGACTCCTTTTCTGACTATGCCAACCCAAGGCAGAGCAAAGGGCTGGGTGTGAGCAGAGCACAGGGCGTGGATGCGGTAACAGGCCCGTTCAGAGTCCTGTCTGGCTAAAACTATCAGAGATTACCTTTAAGAATAAGGAGAAAGCAGAATATCTATATCTCAGAAGGAAAACACGGTTAAGGGCAAAGAGGACTAAAATATGTAAAGCCTGCTGCATCTTAATTCTAACGATTTAACGGGTCCTTTGTTCCAAACAACTTGAATTTCAAGCACGCACGTTGATTCTTGATGGAGACACAGGGAAGGGTTTCCCAGTGGGTGAGAGGCGAGGGCGACGAAAGGACAGCAGCGGCAGGTGGAAAGGCAGGAGGCCCTCCCTGCATGTACATGGACCCTTTGCTGAGAGCTGAGTTTTCAGGTGGACGCTGATGTCAGCAGAGAGATGGAGGTCAGAACAAGAGTCAGGAAGAAAGAAAATAACAAGAGCCAAGTATCCATAGCTATTCAATTCATTTCTGAAACCCTGCCTGGATGAGAAAAAATAAGAACTGAATTTGTTAGAGGAAGATATTGGTTAATATATCTTAAATCCTGCGGCAAAGGGAATGCTGAGGGGGAACATCACCTGGAGAAGAAACGGGAGTATTAGACCATGATGACCTTGGCAGGTCAAAGGCATCATTACTATTGTTTCTATCACACCCATCTGGGCTGCGCAATATCCTTGTACTCTCAGAAAGTGTTGGATAATAGGCTTTCTTCACAGCGGCTGAAATTCACCTCTGACCGGGATAACTGATTCTAGAAGTTGGAAGTTGACTCATGTACTAAACCACCAAGGAGAATTACCTAACAATTAGATTTTCATTTGTCTGTCTAATTACCAATACTACTTCCCCACTGGGCTACCTGTATTAAGCACCTGGATATTTTTTCCCACAGGAACTCCCAGGCCAGTGGTGCAGACACAACAAGTGAGAGAGAAGGCTTGCCTGCAGGGCTGCGGGGCTGGAGGAGGGTGACGGAGGGACAACAGAAGGATCCATGTGGTCAGGACCTGAGCTCTGGGCTGCCCTGTGGCAGAGGTCACCCTGGCTTCTCCTGGGCCACTGCTGCAGGGACCTGCTGCTGGGCAGGGTGCTGCCGCTGCCTGCCTGCTGCTGTCCCTGTGGCCTTACTGCCTGTTTCTCTGCTAAAGCCTCCAGGGCAGCTCCCTTCCAGGCCTCGGCAGCATCAACCAGAGAAGCCATGTGGCAGATTTCTCTCTTCTCACCTTCTTCAGCATTGGCACCAACAGGGTGATACTACTAACACTCTGCTGCCACAGATGCAGCCTCTCCCAGTTCCTCAGCAAGGCCATTTGGTTCTCTGTCCTGGTCATGGCAGAAAGCAATGATAAGGAACAAACCCAAAGACCAAAACAGCTTTCTGCTTCTTACCTCCAAGAGCTGAGAAAGCTAGGGACTACTAATGGTCGTTCCCTGGAGTGGTCCAGGCTGGACAGTGGAGAGCAGGAGAGAGCCCTTCCATGGTGTTCTTTCTAAACTGCAGACCCACAGGGTGTGTGAGCAAAACAAAAGGGCTGTTTTAAACCCCTGAGTTTCAGGGCAATGTGTTAAGCAGCTATAGAAACTGGATCATCATTGATCCACTCATTTAGGTTTTCTTGGAGGAAAGTGGGCATTGCATAGGGAGGCACAGGTCTTCAGCCCAGCAGCTAAACTTTATATTCCACAGTCTTTCAACAAATTCGGCCTTTTTTCCACATGTGGTAGACGCATTCAAGGAAAGCAATTGCACTGGATGTCAGTACTCACGGCACAATAAGACGTCCTTAACTCATGTGTACAAAACTGCATCTTTCTCCTTGATCACCTTTTTTATAACTTGTATACTTTTATTAATTGTGGTAAAAACACATCATAATAGTTATCATCTTAACCATTTTAACTGGACAGTTAGTTGTTCTAAGTATATTTACATTGTTTACTTTTAAAGATAACTTACTTTTTATATTAAAATTAGATTATATTTTGTTTAAATTATATTTTAAACAATAAAATTATATTTTATATTTTATTATATAAACAACATTTTATTGTTTATGCTTTTACAGTTGTTTCCATTTTCCCTTTGCCCCCCTCCACAGAGCCCCATCCCCTCACTCCCTCAGGCAACCCCCACACCCTCACCCATGTCCGTGGGTCAGGCGTCTGTGTGCCTTTGACTAATTCCTTCACCTTCTTCCAACCAGCCCCTCACCCCCCACCTTACAGCTGCCAGCCTGTTCCATGTTTCTGGGCCTCTGGTTCTGTCTTTCCTTGAGCCACCTTTCAGTCTGGTCTCTGCCTCCTGACAACACCTCTTCCGTGGACGTGATCATTGTCAGAATGTGAGACTCTATTTTAAGTGCCTCTCTTAGCAATGCTTATGCCATTTTATTTTATTTTTTCATTGCCATTACGATCACCACAAGTTGAAGGGGGAGAGTGATGTAAGAACAAGTCTGCAGTTGAAATTATGGCCCTGTTTCTGGGATTCACACACAGAAAGTGGGAGCTACAGAGAAGCAAAGAACCCAATTGGGAAGCACAGACCCACAGTAGACTGGGGCCGTCTGGTGCCATACTCATATTTAACCGAGGGAGGGGCAGGCAGATTTAGGACCAGAGTTGAGCTGGGGAAATAAAGCAAGATGGAAGAACTTTCATCAAATACTGACTCAATATCAAAAACATTACTGACATCATTCATTCATCCATATAACAAAATTTATTGAGAATCTACTCCAGGCATTAAATTATGTAAGTATTATTCCCATTTTATCTCTGAGGGATCAGATCCACAGACTGATCAAGTAGTCCACCCAGTTCCACAGGATTTGAACTCAGATCTCTACACCTTGCAGCTCATTCTCTTTCCCTTAGGACACGTGTGGGAGGAAGTAAAAGGAAAGAACTGGCAGATGAGAAAGAGGATGTGAGGAAGCCCCTGGCATCCTGACTCTGCCAGACAGACACTTACTGGTGACATTGTTTTCACATGCAGTTTAGACATCAGGTTTTTATAGGTAATATTTTAAAATTCACAATAGTTATAACTTTTAGACAAAATTACTTAATTCTGAAATTTGAAAAATTTTCTATGCCAGCATTTCTATATTAAGGAAAATGCTACCCAAAGAACTCGGTTGCAGAAAGAGCCATGTAAGAAACCATGAGCTGTGTCACTCTCCTGGTGCTTAACCACACGCTACTGTTTGCTGGGTGAAGCCTCGTCTGGGAACTACTCAGGGAGCAATATCACGTCTCACTCCTCTTTGTAGAATTCTAACCCTGCCTTGTACATGCGGGCTTTTGTAAAAATTGATATTGGACATGGGACACATGCTGGTTGCATTTAATAAAGACTGTTTCCTCGGTTGCCCATTTCCTGAGCCACAGGTAAACATTTTTTATGACTTCAATGTTCAACCAGTATGGAAGTTTTTCTAGCAAAAATCACTATTTTCTTCCAAGACAACCATAGCTCACCCTTAAAATACCTTTACTATTATTAATTTTAAAAAGATGTGTGGTTCTGTTTTCTTTGAAATGTTGTCTGACTACAAATCCCAGAACACCTCTTAAGTACAGCAGAGGATTTTAGACTTCATACATTGATCACCAGTAAATTTGTCTCTGAACTTGACCTGCAAGTCATGGAAAGAGTTGTTCCCAGAAAAAAAAAAAGTTATCTAAATAGATAGGCTGACATTTTAAAGGTTGAAATGATTTAATATCTAGAGTTTTCTTTAATATCAAATACTGTCATTGAGGAAATATGAGGTTACCAGTGGACAGTTGGCAAAATGGGTGATGCATAGAGGTTAATTATTTTATTCTCTCTACTTTTATGTATATTTGATTTTTATAATAAGAAGTTTCCGTGTATAATACAAGATGCAATAATACAATAGTACTGAAGATCATTTCTACTGCTTACTCTAAATGGTAAAGAATTTATCACCATATTTGGGCACAAGCTTTTCCTCCAAGGAAATATTAAATATATTTTTCAGCTCTTCTCCTATTTCTTCTTCATTCAGTGTCTTAAACTCCACCAAATCCACATTGTCTTTATAATTGAATTTCCTAAAGGTGAGGGTGAGGCCCACTAAACAGTGAACCCCATCTGGGGTCTGCAAGGAACAGAACGACTTGCCTGTAAACAAAGATGCTGGAGACGTCTGAAGGTACTCATTAACAGACTCAAAATCTTTAATTGTTCGAGGCTCCAGAGTAAAGGAGTAGATCTTTCGGTACTTGTTCCTTTCCAGGAGATCAGAGTTAACAAATTCCTGGTTTGGGATGTACTGCTCTCTTCTGATTTGGTCCAGGTACCAGGTTCCTCTCTCTTCAGTTAAGCGGAAGACGCAGGGCACCTGAGGCTGATCCTTCCCAGAAATTAACTCCAGAGGCTGCCACATCTGGTAAGAGCATCCAAACCCAGCATCGACTATGTAGTGTCTACCATCCAAGGTGACCTTCAGCAGAAGGTGAATCATAGCACTGCTGTATTTGTCGGCCGGAGGGCTGAACACGTAGCCTCCCAACATGGTGGCCTGGAAACCCATGGTGGTCAGAGCCCAGTACAGGAGGTGATTGACCTGGAGGCACCAGCCACCCCGCCTCCTCCTCACCACTTGATCAAAAATGGCCTCCAAGCCCAGTTCCATGCGCTTCCCACAATGGATGTTCAGGTTCTCAAAGGGAACGGCCCAGATCTGGTGCTGAAGGATGTCAGTTAATGTTTCCAGGTCCAATTTGTTCCTGGAGTTCTTATAACCAATTCTTTCAAAATATGCTTCAATGTCCATGGTTGCCTAAGGCAAGGGAAATAAAGCAAGAGCACATCGTGTTACCTTTGCACTTGGATTTTGAATTATAATTCATGTATTTTAAATATCTAAATACAAACTGGTGATGAATATCTGCAACGTAAGTCTTTTGTTTAATACTTTCATTGTAGTCATTGTTTTCATGTGCTTAAGTTCACTCACTAGTCTCAGTAACCCTGTATGAAAAGTATTATCACTGCTTCCATGTATTAAAGATGAGAAGCTATAAATCCAGGTTTAATGATGAGCAAAACGATAAACAGTTTATATGTGGTTTTGTTAGTAATAAATTAAAAGAGGTTCAAATTGGTGTCAATTAAAATAGGGTTTATACTCTGGTTGGTGTGGCTCAGTGGAATGAGTGCCCGCCTACGAACCAAAGAGTTGCTGATTCAATTCCCAGTCAAGGCATATGCCTGTGTTGCAGGCCAGATCCCCAGTAGGGGGCGCTCAAGAGGTAACCATATATTGATGTCTTTCTCCCTCTCTTCTTCCTACCTAGGGCTCTCTGAAAATAAATAAATGTAGAGTTTACAAATAGTTCTTGTGTAAATAGGAGAATTATAGAGTACATTGTATTCTGGGTACCTGGCCCACTCAATTTCACCTTTAGTTGAACCCACTCAAAGTTCCAACTCAAAGATTTATATTTCTCTCCACATTGATTTATTGATTCACTCAGTGCAAAGTTTATGAAACTTTTCATAAGTTTCAGGAAGGGCCTCAGAAGCAAGCAACCAGATGGCCAGTTGCCAGGGAATCAACAAAGAAGGGTGAGCCTTGTTCTGTGCCCCCATGTATTGCTACAAGATTTACCCAACACGGCAAGGACCAGTGTGCCATGATAACAGCTATTCTTCCTCCAGGGATAAAGCATAATTCGGGATATTGGGGCAAAAGAAAAATAAAGCACAATGTTCTTTGTGTGCGGTGTCACCAGAAAGGAAGAAGCATCCATACGGGGAAGATCGGCCATCAGAGTGTCTCTGGTTACACTCTCTCTTTCCGTCTCCACTGGGAGAGTGAGGAGTCCAGGGCCCGCTCCACACAGACCCCTCACCAGTCAGGTTCCTTCGGTTCAAGAAACAAGGAAGAGGTGGAGACAAAGCTAGACAGGCACAAATATAATGAAAACACAGGGTGCAAATACACTGCGAGAGTGGGAATTAAAGGATATAATGTGCAAAAGAGAGACAAAAACAGACGACCAGCTCAAGAACAGAAATAAACTGAGCAATGGAGAGAAATTCTTCACGGGCACTTGGAGCAAAAGAACATTTAACATGGATTCATAACAGAGAGCCAAAAAATGAAGTGATAAAATAATAATGAAATAATGCAGCTCTATTATTTTATCTTAGACCTTAGGAAACTACGGACAAAAACAAAGCTAATATATAATTAATTACAAACAGAAAGGGACAATATAGATGCAGTGTGATATCAGATCACATGTGTAGAAGAAAAACTTGATACTATAGTAAAAGTCAATGAAAAGGTAAAGCCATTAAACAAACAGAAAGAAGCCAATAGGAAAACAACTGGTGCTTCTGAAGAAGAAATCTCAAAAAGCACAATAGAAAATGTATGTAAAAATAACAAAATCATTTTCCTGAACTGCAGCAAAAATTAAATCTAAAAAACAGCCAGATTCTGGAAAAGTGCGATTCAACATTCAACACTGGAATATATTCCAGTTAGATTACTGAAATTGAAAATGGGAGGAAACTACCTGGGTATTTGGTGGAAAAGCCAACATTTCATAAGGGAGAAACTGTCATGCAGGGGTCAGAATGCCCCACAGTAGTAGGTCTACTAAGTTAAGAAGGGAGTCTGATCTTCAAACACTACCCTCAGCTAGTGTTGCATTTAATCACAAAGGCATCCTAAGTATAAAGACAATCTCAAACATGACAGAACTTGAGGAATGCATCAACAGTGAGCTACCCTGATAAAGTGGTACCTCCCAACTGGCCAGTAAGGGTGTAAATTAAAATGAAAAAAAAAAGATGAGAGAGGCCACAATAAAGAGTTCATGGTCAACATTGACTCCTCTTATTATAGAACAAAAAAGTAGAAAATGTATGAGAATATCAAGTAAGGTTTTAAAAAACGTTTGGAAAGTGTGACTCAGATGAAACCCATTAGACCTGTTGGCCTCCACCCTAAGAACAGAGAGGGAAGGAACAAGCATGCTCAGTGTGCCTAGAGAGGGCATGCGGCATTGGTGAGGATCCCGGACCGAGGCAACTGTGGGGAGAGTGCTGTCTGTCCCACCCCGATCCCTTCAGATGTCTTTTACCATTTCACTGTGCCCCTGGCCTGGCTTCTCTGTCCTTATGCTTAAGGACCTGCACCCTAGACTCTTTGGAGGGCCCCCTGAGGGCTCCTGGAGCTGCTCTGCCTTCCTCTGCAGAGAGCTGGACAAGCCAGGGAACTCATTTCCTGCCAGGGCAGCTTTGAGACAATTAATGACTCGAGCGAGGTTTTGGAAGTCCAGCTGCCAGGCCTGGAGTCCGGACACCACGGAGTTAGAAGTCACAACCAGACTGAACTGGGCATCTCCCAGGGGCACTTCCTGCATAAGCCGCTTGCACATGGACCTGGGTCTGTGTCTCAGGGTCTGGTTCTGGGAACCTGACTTCAGTGAGACCTATCGGTGGTCCTCTGGGGAGCTGTGGGGAACGAAGGAAAGATACACAGGCAACTTCCAGAGGGCCTGGCATGTCGGGTGAAAGAGGCCTGCTTTTTCCTGTAGCTCATCTGACGGATCCTTGGTGTTTTCTTGAATGGTCAATGTTCAACTGTTGAACTGACTGCTGCAATTTGTCCTTAGCAACAAGGTACTCCAATTCAAATTATCTTTTTGGAGGAACCCTTGGAGAATAGATTGATATGCCAAGTTCACTGATTAGCTCCCAGTCCTGTTGGATGCCTACATCTTTCATGGACAACACTGGTGTCCATTTTTCCCCCTAAGTAAACCTCTAGTGTTTCCCAAAATAAAATTGTAGGCAAGAGTCTAAGATAAAGGAATTAAAAGCAAACTGATCCAGAGCTAGTTGGCAAGGAGATGGCGCCGTCACGCTCAAGCTACAGGCAGCACAAGAACAACCACGGACTGAAGTCTTCTACACCTGGTGCCCGACTTCCGGGATTCTGGAGAATTCTGAGGAGTGCCCGTGAGTGGCTTACTCCGTGGCTGCTGCTTCTCTTTTTAATCACTTTTCTTTTCTCTGTCCCAGTGAAGGCCATAGCATTCCACTGGATTGAAACCATAACTGAGCCCCCTCCCAGGGACAAGTGGCCAGCTGTTCAACTTTCTGGATGCAAGGGAAGCTGTTAGGCACGCCCTGCTCAATGGCCATCATTCCACAGGCCTTAGTGTCAGGGAGACGCCGGGAACCAAAGGCCAGCAGAGGTCAGGCCGGCCCACAGCGCAAGCCCGGGAGCCAGTCCACAGAAACAGCTGCTCAGCACACGGAGGTGAAGGCCAGACAAAACAAGTCCCTGGGACGACACGGAGCTGGCAGCTAAAAACTGCCCTTTGAGAGGAGAGTGGAGTCCCTCTATTGTGCTTCAGGAACAAAAATGAGGGTCCTGGGCAAGCAAGTGAAAGGCTGCTATCATCCCAAGGTGACAAGCAGCACTAGTACTCTCTGGACTGAGGGGGAGGTGCCAATCCCTCCTTCCAGGATTTCTGAATAGATTTTTTAAATAACTGATGTGAAGTTCACATCACATGGTACTGATCATGTGGTACATTGATGCAACAATCAATCAGTGCCATCCAGTACACTCACCACGGTGCACATCACCATCTCTGTCCCATTCCACAACATCACACTAGGGTGAACTGCACCCTGCTGCCCATTCAGCAGTGATTCCCTGTTTCCTCCAGCCCCTGGCAACCGCCAGTCTGCTTTCTGTCTCTGCAGAACATTTCATATAAATGTAATTGCGTAACACGGGGCCTTTTGCTGGCTGGCTTCCTTTCATTTACCATAATGGGTTCAGGGTTCATGTATTGTGAAATACACATCAATACTTCATCCCTTTTTATGACTGAATAGTATTCCAAGGTGTGGACACGATTTTTATTTATCTCTTCCTTCCTGATGGCATCTAGGTTGTCCCACGTTTGGCTGCTGTGCATCGTGCTGCTGTGAACATTTGTGTCCAAGCACACTTCTCAGTGTGTTTTCCAATCAGTTTGCACTGACACTGAGGAACAGAAGTGCTGAGTTGAATAGAAGAATTTTAGGGAGTGCTTCTGAGTGGCTTTTCTTTCTGTGTACTGTTATTTTCATTTCTCTCCCCTCCCCTCCCCTCCCCTCCCTTTCCTTTTGGCTCTGCACCCTCTGCAATGACACTATGACCCAGCTCAGCCCCAGGGGCAAGTGGTCAGCCCAGTGATTTTCTGGGTGAGGAAGAAGCTGTCAGGCAGGCCTCGCCCACAGAGCCCCTTCAACAGCACTTCGCACCCTGAAGGCCTGTGGAGTCGACACAGAAAGCCCCATGCGTGGAAATCAGCTGTTATAGCTGCCGAGGACTTCTCACTGGTTTTTGTTTTCATAAACTTCATTTTTTCCCCTCCTCTCCAAAAGCAAAAGCTCAAACAAACTCAGATGTGCAGGTGATATGTGAGCACACTTCAAGTTGCCTCTGAAGTTTTCAAACCCATAAAGAGCCATCAAAATAAGTTGCCGGGCAAGATGCACCAGGCAGTTGACAGAAAGTTGTTTACTTTTGTTTCAGGGAGGAAAGGTGCAGCTGCCGTTTTGTGAGCAGAAAACTAAAGTGAGGCCCTGGGGAAGGGAAAGAGCAATTTCTCGGAGAAGAGCACACCGGGTGCTGCCGTGGGCACCTGCCGGAGCTCGGGAGCACCGCCAAAGCACCTCGCACTCTGGCCCTTGCTACCGGGTGTGTCTGCCCCTGCAGGCCCCCTCGCCTGTCCAGTTGTGCACAGCTCTGCTCAGGGCGTGGAGTCCTTGGTCTCTCTGACAGCAAAGAGGTTGGTTCTTGTCATTTATGGCTCCTGGAGGCCCTTCCCCCTAAGCCTCCCTCCAGGGCAGGAAACTTCCCCCAGGAATTCCCTCCAACAGTACAAAAAACATGTCCCCCCTTCCAGTTGGGATTATTGCAGAAATCCTTATCAGCTGATGCAGAGGGAGCAGGGATGGTCACAAACCCGCTGCTGCCAGGACTAACTGTGCCCTTGGGACACTCTTGGTTGGGGACAGAGGAGGTGGACATCACTGTTTCCATTATCTGACAAGGAAATCCAGTTCCCTGAAACACACTTTGTGCACACAGCTGGTTTTTACACACTCTGTAATCCTCACAACCACCTTTTCAGTAAGCTCTCTAATGAGCTCCATTTCACTGACAGATAAACTGACTTTCAAAGATGCTGGGTGGTCCGCCCAAGTCCCCACAGCTGGGTGTGGTGTGGCTGTGACTCTAACCCACAGGGTGTGCATCGAGGGTCTGCTACCCTCACACTTCACTGCACAGCCCTTACAGCATAAGGACTCAAAGCACGTGTCAGCCACACCTTCTGAACCACCTCTGGACTGCAATTCAGACACACTGCAGTGTCTAGCCTGCTGGACTCACAGCTGAGGTAGGATCAAGCCCCAATTTCAAAGCATAAAGAGTCACTCACCGAGTTCCACTAGGACCCACACCAGGAACTAGACTGAACTAACTTCACTCCTCCCACTGGAGCCAACACAGGAAGTGCCCTCATTGGCTTTCCACACTGCCCCTCCCAAAGAGTCCACTTAGAATCACCCAGGGATCTCTGGGAAATGTAGTTGTGGGTCCTAAGGATGTCCTTGTGTGCCTCCTCTTCAAATCTATTCAGCAGAGAAGAGTGGGGACGATATTATCTGAGGAGCCCCTGTCATCACAGGCGGAGAGGGGTAGAACCTCGTATTTGTTGTGTGACCTCAGCTGCCATAGTCACCAGGACTCAGCAGAGATAAAGCTGGGACTGCAGAGCAGATCTTGCTAGAAACACATTGCAGAGGGGGAGATATAATCCCCGGATGCAGCTTTGGGGCTGGACCGTTTTGGAACAAAGCATGGGAATGGAATTGTTCAATGAAATGTGGGCATAGTCCTCTTGAGTCCTGGAAATTTAATACTTGGCAATAAAATCCATGACAAATTCATGATTTTGAGAATACCACTATCATTTTAGCTAAAGGAACAAAGGCCCACAAGAACCTCCAACAAAAACTGTCCCAGGAACCTGAGATCCTGAGTCCCGAGGTTAAAGCAGAGTCAGCCCTGAGTTGTGGGTCCTGGCCTCACGTGAGGGCCGTGAAAGCAGAGATCATCCAGCCGAGATTTCAGTGGGCTTAAGGGCCCCTTCTGCAATGGAATGGTTCTTCGAACGTTCAGGCTGAAAGCTTTCTACTTCCTGTAGAAGGGCAGCAGAACTGGGAAATACTTGAACTGCCACTGAGCGCTCTCCCCACCACAGAAGGGACAGAGAGAGAGAAGTGAACCAGCAGGAGTAATAGTGATAACGTGAAGGTAAGCTCTCCCAATTCCAATGTGAAGAAGTTGTAAACTTCATGAGCATGCTCCTTTTCTAAAATAATAATCAAATGAGTTATTGAATTATAACAATTCTAATGTGTGCTAACACTTTTTGTTTTAAGTATTAAAGCATGCTAGATCACTTTTATTTCCTTGCAAAAAAAAAGTGTTTTAAGAGACTTTTATTTTCACATAGAAAGACTGAAGTTAAATCTCCCCCTTTGATTTTGGAATCCATGGAAGACACTGGCCCCTAAATCAAGATATTTTTTTTGCTCTGGATTCTGTGGGTCAGTGGGTTGATGCCAGCCTGTGAACTATAAAGGTCACTGGTTTGATTCCCTATCAGGGCACATGCCTGGGTTACAGGGCCAGGTCCCCAGTTGGGGGCACATGAGAGGCAAGCACACATTCATGTTTCTATCCCTTCCTTCCCTTCTCTCTAGAAATAAAGAATACCTTTTTTTAAAAAAAAAAAACAGATGTTTTTTGTTGTTGTTTAATAAATTGGTTTTAAAATTGGTTACCAAGATTTCTGGTTTCTGTTCTAACAGGTAAAATTTTTGGAGTCAACTCTCACTGTGTCACAGAAAATCAACAACTCTTGGAAATGAAAAAGACCCATCAGAGTTTCAAGGTCATGAAGCAAACTGTTAAAGTCAAGAGATGGGTGCCTGTGAAGAGTAACAAATTAGTGGCAACTGACGCCTAGGATTCGAAGCCCATCGCTGAGGCTGGCTATTCGGAGCACTTGAAAACCTCATTGGAGAAATTCCTGGAGACTCCGTGTGGACTGTTTGAAAGTTACCACCTCTGGAGGCTCAGTCTGAGGGAGCCCTCCTCCCCTTTTTGAGTGTTCCCTCCAGAAACCCAGCGGGTTTTCACTGTGGAGAACACAGAAAAATCTCCTTGTGCTTTTGATAGAAGGAAGAAATGCAATCATTTTGAAGTAAGTCCTGAGCGTTCTGTCCTCCCTTGTCCTTCAAGGAAAACCACCAGAGCCCAGCTGCCGTGAGGTAAGGAACACACCCTGCTCCAGTCTCCTGCAGCTTCCCTTCCTTGCCTAAGGGAGAAAAGGTGGAGAGGTGCTTCTGAAGGTTACACTCTGGTGTCCAGCCCAGGCTGACTTAAGTGTGAGGCTGATCATATAGGACTGCAGAGCACTTCTCTCCTCATCATCCCTTACAACCACATTGATGAGTCTATTGTATAGAAAAACTACAAGTCTCAGATTCTATTTAGTGAGGAATTTCTAGGCAATCCCAGAGATAAAAGAGGAGACAGAAACAAGGACTCTAAAGGAGACTGAAACCTCAGACATCTACAGCCACAGAAAATAGTAAACACAGCCTAGGCCTAGCCAAATAAACATACGCCCTCACACCAAAGGCCTGCACGCCTCAGTTCGTATTGCCTACCTCGATCATCATGTCTACCTTCTGATGCAGACACCGGCCCGCAGTGTCCGCGATGTTATGGATGAGACATGAGACAAATTCACATGGACTGCTGAGTCTTGTGGAGGAAAAGGGACGGCAGGGCTATTCTCTTAAGGGGAGGGTGCCTCGGAGCGGCCTGGGCACTCTCTCAAAGCAGAGTGCCCTGATCCTTCCCTTCACAGGTTTTTATTGGTTTTTAAATTGCACAGGAATACAGATAAAGTTCATTAATCATTGTCAGGCAGTAAGGATCAAACAATAGCATACAAAGAACTATGAGGGCTTATTCTGAAGGTAAGGGTCTGTTAGCTAAAGGGCTACAAAACTTTGGGAAACAAACTCACTTTCTGCTTGGACCTTTATCATTTAATTGAGAGCATTCTTAGCAAAACAGGTTTCACAGGAGCTTATGTATTCTTTCTCAGTCCTGATCACCCAGGGAAACCTGCCCTTTCCAGTACAGGACTGCACCACCCTCTGTCATTGTTTCAGGCTTAAGTCAGGCAGAGGAGGCAAGATAGCCAAGAAATTAAGAGACTTCTCACAAACAGAATGAGGACTCAGGCTTTGTCAAAGTTGAGAGGTGAGGGTCCATCACCCCCTTTTGCTGTAGCCCCCCAAGTCCCTCCCTGGGGCCTCCACATGATCATGCTATCTTAGGTCGTTCCCCCCTTGGGGAGTCTTACCCATCATTGGCTAACTGACCAAGCATTGGGGGCCAGTTATGGAAAAAGGAGCAGAAGTGGCTCTCCTGCCAGGGAGATAAGCTTTGTCTCCTTAGTGGCTTGTGGTCCAAAGGTCGCTCACTCAGCCTTAGTGATGGGGGGGTTACAGCTTCTGAAACCAGGCAGGGCGGCTCCCAACAACCTTCCACAGAGTAACTGTAAGGCATGCTAACATATGAAGAAACATGATCTGAAGAAACAAATCAAGCATCAGAATAAGATTCTGATATGGCAGAGATTTTGGAATTATCAGACTGGGAATTTTAAAAACCTATACTTAATTAATGTGGTAAGGTCTCCAGTGAAAACATGGGCTATATATAAAAGCAGATGGGTATCGTAAGTGTTGTAAGTGCTTGAAGTTATGTCAACAGGAAACTGAAATACAAAGAGGAAAAAAGACACCCCAAAATAAAGAGTATTCATGAACTTTGGGACAATTATAAAACATATAGCATACGTGTAACGAGACACAAGAAGGAAAAGAGAGAGAGAAAAGCATAAAGATATTTAAATTAATAATGGCTGAATATTTTTTTTTCCAAAATTAACAACACCCACTAAACTACAGATCTAGGAATCTCAGAGAACACCATGACCCAGGGGCAAGTTTCCAGAAACAGACACCTGGGAATATCATATTAAAAGTGCAGAAAAGCAGAACAAAGTGAAAATCTAGAAAGAAGCTAGAGGGAAAAAAGCCATGTTTCAATAGAGGAACAACAGGTAATACATTAAATTTCTTTTCAGAAACCATGCAAGCAAGGACTGAAATATTCAAAATGTTGAAAAAATAAACCCACCAATTTAGAATTCTGTATCCAGAAAAATTATTCCTCAAAAGTGAAGGAAAAATAAACATGTCTCCAGCAAAATAAAAACCAACTGCATTTGTCACCAGTAGGTCTGCCCTGCAAGAAATGTTCAAAGAACTTCAGAGAGAAGGATGATATAGGTCAGAAACTCAAAAGTACATAAAGAAAGGGAAAATAAAAAAACAAAATGAGGTCATGGATGTTTAACTAGATTTACTGTGATGATCATTTTATAATGCATACAATATGGAATCATGTTGTATGTATATCTGAACTAGGATAATATGTTAATTATACTACAATAAAAGAAATCAAGTTGTTAACCTTAAAAAAATAAAATAAAATGTCCCATTCACTATTAAAAAAAGAAAAGGAAAAATAAAGGAATGTTAAAAAGGCTTTTCCTTTTCTTATTTTTAATGTATCAAATGGGTATAGTTTGTTCAAAATAACAGTAGCAACAATGGGTTGTGCGGTTATGGCTCCAGAGAAGTGACATGAATGACAAATGTGATGGTGGACGTGAAGGGAGGACTGGAATACTATGTTCTGAAGTGCCTGCCTCACAGGGGTGTTTGAAAGCGGACACATATTAGTCATGAGTGTATGCTGCAAATCTTTGGCCAAGGAGTGCAAACATTTGAAATGTGAGTATAATTGATATGCTGGGAGGTGAGAGACATGGAATCCTATAAGTTGCTCCATTAAAACTAAGAAGGCATTAGTGGACTTGTGGCCAAGATGGAGGGGTAGGTAGACACACTATGCCTCCTCACACAACCAAAAGAACAACAACAAATTTAAAAACAAAAAAAAAATCCAGAACCGACAGAAAATGAACTATATGGAAGTCTGACAATGAAGGAGTTAAAGAAGTATGCATCCAGACTGGTAGGAGGGGTGGACAGGGGCATCCGTGGTGGAGAGGACTTGAAGCAAGGTGGCGGCTGGCAGACCAGCCAGTTGGCAGCTGGCAGAGCAGGCGGTCCCACATTCGCATACAGATAAACCTGAAGGAACAACTGGGGAGCAACCCAGGGTTCCAGCTCCAGGAAATAAAACCTAAAAGCCTCTGACTGAAAACACTTGTGGGTGTAGAGGCAATTGGAGAAACTCCCAGCCTCAAAGGAGAGATCGTTGGAGAGACCCACAGGGTCCTAAAACATACACAAACCCACCCACTAAGGAATCAGCACCAGAAGGGCCCAATTTGGATGTGGGTAGAGGCAAAAGTGACTGAAAAGCGGCAGAGAGTTGAGCAAGAGACACTGTTCCCTCTCAAACCCCTCCCCCACAAATAGTGCAGCGACGTGGGTTACCCCACCCTAGCGAATACCTCAGGCTCCGTCCCTTACTACATAATAGGTACTCTGCAACAAAAAATGGCCCAAATGAAAGAACCGATCGTAGCTCCAGAAAAATACAACTAAGCAATGAAGACATAGCCTATCAGATGCATAGTTCAAAACACTGGTAATCAGGATGCACACAGAATTGGTTGAGTATAGTCATAAGATAAAGCAAAAAGTGAAAGTTATGAAAAGTGAAATAAAGGAAAATGTACAGGGAACCAACAGTGATGGGAAGGAACCCGTGACACAAACCAACGATTTGAACCAGAATGAAGAAAGAAATATTCAACCAGAACAGAATAAAAAAACAAGAATTCAAAAAAATGAGGAGAGGCTTAGGAACCTCCAGGACAACTTTAATGTTCCAACAGCCAAATCATAGGGGTGCCAGGAGGAGAAGAGAAATAGCAAGAAATGGAAAACTTATTTGAAAAATAATGGAGAACTTCCCCAGTCTGACAAAGGAAAAGAGTTCCAGGAAGTCTAGGAAGCTCACAGTTCCAAAGAGTTGGACCTAAGGAAGCACACACCAAGGCACATCATAATTACATTACCCAAGATTAAGGATAGGGAGAGAATTTTAAAAGCAGCAAGAGGAAAGGAGACAGTTACCTATAAAGGAGTTCCCATGAGACTATCACCTGATTTCTCAAAAGAAAATGTGCAGGCAAGAAGGGGCTGGAAAGAAGTATTCCAAGTCATGAAAGGCAAGGACCTACATCCAAGATTACTCTACTCAGCAAAGCTTTCATTTAGAATGGAAGGGCAGATCAAGTGCTTCCCAGATAAGGTCAAGTTAAAGGAGTTCATCATCACCAAGCACTTATTATATGAAATGTTAAAGGGGCTTATCTAAGAAAAAGAAGATCAAAACTATGAACAGTAAAATGACAACAATCTCACAACTATCAACAACTGAACCTTAAAAAAAAAAAACCCAAGCAAACAACTAGAACAGGAACGGAATCACAAAAATGGTTATCACCTGGAGTCTTATCAGCAGGGAAGGGGAGGGGGAGAATGGGGGAAAAGATGCAGGGAAAACGTAGCATACATGGCAGGTAGAGAATAACAGGGAGGTTAAGAACAGTATAGGAAATGTAGAAGCCAAAGAACTTACATGTATGACTCATGGACATAAACTAAGGGGGGAGAGAGAGTGCTGGTGGGAAAAGGTGTGCATGGCAGAGGGGTTAAAGGGGAAGAAATGGGACAACTGTAATAGCATAATCAATAAAATATATTAAAAATAAATAAAATAAAATAAAACTAAGAAGGCAGAGAAGACAGGAAGATAATTTAAAAAATGAAACAAACAGATAATAGTTAAAATATCATTGATATTAATTCAACTATGCAATCACTCAAATGTGAATGGTATAACTACACTGATTAAAAGACATGCTATCTTCCCAGACTGAAGCAAGAAGAAACAAAAAATCTGAACAGACCAATTACTAGGAATGAAATTGTGTCAGTAATCAAAAAATGCCAACAAACAAAACCCTGGACCAGATGGCTTCACAAGTGAATTGTACTAAATATTCAAAGAAGAGCTAATACCTATCCTTCTCGACCTATTTCAAAAACTGAAGACACAGGAAGCTCCCAAACTCATTTTCACAAGGCCAGCATTACCCTAATGCCAAAACCAGACAAAGACACTATAAAAAAAGAAAATTACAAACCTATGTCCCTGATAGGCGTGGAAGCAAAAATCCTCAATAAAATATTAGCAAACCAAATCCAACGTTATGTTATAAATACCACACACCATAACCAAATGGGGTTTATTGCTGGGATGCGCGGCTGGTTCAATATTCACAAGGGAAAAACATGATCTACCACATAAACAAAATGAGGAGGAAAGCCACATGATCGTATCAATAGATGCAGAAAAAGCACTTGACAAAATCCAGCAACCATTTATGATAAAAAATCTCAGATAAGAGGACACAGATGCAACATACCTCAACATAATAAAGGCATGCATGACAAACACAGTTAGTATCATGCTCAACAGTAAAAACATAAAAGCTTTTCTTTAAAATCAATAACAAAACAAAAATTCCACTTGCACCACTGTTTCCAGATGAAAAAATAAATAAAAGGCATCCAAATAGGAATGAAAAAAGTGAAACTGTTGTTTGCAGATGACATGATACTATAGAGAGAGAATCCTAAAGATTCCACCAAAAACTATCAGAACTAGTAAATGAATAGAACAAAATTACAGAATACAAATTTAATATTCAGAAATCAGTTGCATTTTACATACCAATAATGAACTATCAGAAAGAGAAATTAAGAAAACAATCTTATTTATAACTGCATAAAAAGAATAAAATACTTAGGAATGAATGTAAACAAGGAGGTAAAAGACCTGCACTTAAAAAACAGTAAGATTGTGGAAAGAAATTAAAGAAGATACATATAAATGGAAGGAAAAAAATCCATGCTCAGGAATCCAAAGAATTGACATTGTCAAAATGTTCACAGTACTTAAAGTAAGCTACAATGCAATCCCTATCAAAAAAAATGGCATTTTTCTTCTTCTTTAATATATTTTATTGATTATGGTACTACAGTTGTCCCAATTTTCCCCTTTGGTCCCCCTCCTCTCAGTTCCCCCATTCTCTCCAGCAATAGTCCCCTTAGTTCTTTGGTCATGCATGGGTCATGCATGGGTCATGCATGTAAGTACTTTGGCTACTCCATTTCCTATACTGCACTTAACTTCCCCCTGTCTATTTTGTACCTACCAATTTTTGCTTATTAATCCCTGCAACTTTTTACCCATTCTCGCCCTTCTCCCTCCCAACTGATAATCCTCCAAATGATCTCCATATCTGTGATTCTGTTCCTGTTCTGCTTGTTTGCTTGGTTTGTTATTTAGTTCATTATTGATCATTGTGAATTTATTGCCACTTTAATGTTCATCTTTTTTTTCTTATTTTTCTTATAAAATTTCCTTTAGTATTTCATATAATAATGGCTCAGTGATGACGAACTCCTTTGGTTTTACCTTGTCCGGGAAACACTTTATCTGCCCTTCCATTCTAAATGACAGCTTTGCTGTATAGGGCAATCTAGGTTGTAGGTCCTTGCTTTTCATCACTTTGAATCCTTCTTGCCAGTCCCTTCTAGCCTGCAAAGTTTCTTTTGAGAAATCAGGTGACAGTCTTGTGGGAACTCCTTTGAAGGTCTCTTTTCTCTTACTGACTTTAAGATCCTCTCTCTATATTTAACTTTTGGCATTTTAATTATGATGTGTCCTAGTGTGGTTCTCTTTGGGTCCATCTTGTTTGGGACTCTGTGCTTCCTGGGCTTCACCAAATTAGGGAAGTTTCCTTTCATTATTTTTTCAAATAACTTTTAAATTTTTTGCTCATCCTCTTCCCCTTTTGGCAGCCCTATGATTCAGATGTTGGTATGTTTAGACATGTCCCAGAGGCTCCTTAGCCTATCCTCATTTTTTTTTATTTTTTTTCTTCTTGCTGTTCTGATTGAATGTTTTTTCCTTTCTTGTGCTCCAATTGTCAACTTAATTCTCAGCTTCATCTCTTCCACTGTTGGTTCCCTATAGATTTTTCTTTATTTCAATTAATGTGAACTTCATTTCTGCCTGGGTCTTTTTCATGCTGTTGAAGTACCCTGTGAGTTTCAGGAGCATCCTGATAACCAGGGTTTTGAACTCTGCCTCTGAGAGGTTGCTTCTCTCCATTCTGTTTCGTTCTTTTTCTAGAATTTTGATCTCTTCTTTCATTTGGGCCATGTTTCTTTGTCTCCTCATTTTGGCAGCCTTCCTGTGTTGTTTCTGTGTATTAGGCAGAACTGCTTTCACTCCCTGTCTTAGCAGCATGGCCTATTGTAGGAAAGCACACCTGTAAGTTGTATGGGGTGGAGCCTGGTAATCACCAGGCCAGAGTAATTCATGTCACTGCTCTGTGGCTCTGTGTGGGGAAGGGCTCAGAGAGGGGACAGTGCCACTGCCTGGCCTCTGGAGATTTGCCCGTAAAGATGATGTTTGCTGGCACTCACCCTGTTGTGATTCACTTCACTTTCTCCCTGTATGCCACTGGTGCCTTTCCAGCTGTTACCCTGGTGCTGAACCCCAGAGTGGGTGGATCTGTGTGAGCCCAAAGTCTGTTGTGGGCCCTTTAAGAAGATTCCCTTGAGAATCCTTCAATTTCTTTCACCACTCCACCCACTACAGCTTTTTACAGCCAGAAGTTATGGAGACTAGCATCCTGCTGCTGGAACTCTGGGCTGGGTGGTCCGGTGTGAGGCTGGGATCTTCCCTCCTGTTGCAAAGGGAATGTTGAGGGTGAACATCACCTGGAAAGGACACGGGAGTATTAGACCATGACAACCTTGGAAGGTCAAAGGTATCATTATTATTGTTTCTATCATGCCCATCTGGGCTGCACAATATCCTTTTACTCTCAGAAAGTGTTGGATAATAGGCTTTCTTCACAGCAGCCGAAATTCACCACCTACCAGGATAACTGATTCCAGAAGTTGGATGTCGACTCATGAACTAAACCACCAAGGAGAATTAGCTAACAATTAGAGTTTCATTTGTTTGTCTAATTACCAATACTACTTACCCACCAGGCTACATGTATTAAGCACCTGGATATTTTTTCCCACAGGAACTCCCAGGCCAGTGGTACAGACACAACAAGTGAAAGAGAAGGCCTGCCTGCTGGGCTGCAGGGCTGGAGGAGGGTGAGGAAGGGACAATAAAAGGATCAGTGCAGTTAGGTGTTGGGAACTGCCCTGCCTGGTTTCAGAAGCTGTAATCCCCCGTGGCTAAGGCTGAGTAAAGGACCTTGGGACCATAAGCCTCTTAGGAGACAAAGTTTATCTTCCTTGTAGGGGCACCAACTCTGCCCCCTTTCTCTTCACCCTCCTTGGCCCTGGGTGGATGACTGGTTAGCCAATGACGGGCAAGATTCCTCAAAAGAGGGATGACCTAAAATAGGCAAGGGAAGGACTTGGGGAGCTACAGAATAAGGGGGTGATGGACTCTCACTCCTTGGCTTTGATATAGCCTGAGTCCTCATTCTGTCTTCAAGAAGTCTCCTAATCTCTTGGCTGCCTTTCTTCCCCTGCCTGACTTAAGCCTGAAACAATGCTGGAGATGGATGCATCCTTGTTCTGGAAAGGGCAGGTTCCCTAGGGCATCAGGCATAAGAAAGAATGCATAAAATCCTATGAAACCTACTTTGCTAATACCCTCAATTAAATGATAAGGGTCTGAGCTGGAAGTGAGTTTGTTCCCCAAAGTTTTATGGCCCTTTAACTATCTGACCCTGACTCAGAATAAGCCCTCAGAGTTCTTTGAATGTTATCTATTGTTTAATCATTTCTGTCTGGCAATAATTGATGAGCTTTCCATATATACCTTGTATTCCTATGCAAATTGAACCCAATAAAAGCTTGTCAAAGCAAGGGCCAAGGTGCTCTCCTCTTGAGAGAGTGGCCAAGGTGCTCTGACTCGGACCTCTCCTTAAGAGAGAAGCCTCGCCATGCCTTTTCCTCTACAGGATTCGGTAGTCCGTATGAATTTGTCTCATCTCACCCATAACATTGCAGACCTCAGGAGCCAGAATCCATGCTAGTCAGGACCTGAGCTCTGGGCTGCATTGTGATAGACGTCACCCTGGCTTCTCCTGGGCCACTGCTGCAGGGACCTGCTGCTGGGCAGGGTGCTGCCGCTGCCTGCCTGCTGCTGTCCCTGTGGCCTTACTGCCTGTTTCTCTGCTAAAGCCTCCAGGGCAGCTCCCTTCCAGGCCTCGGCAGCATCAACCAGAGAAGCCATGTGGCAGATTTCTCTTCTCACCTTCTTCAGCATTGGCACCAACAGGGTGATACTACTAACACTCTGCTGCCACAGATGCAGCCTCTCACAGTTCCTCAGCAAGGCCATTTGGTTCTCTGTCCTGGTCATGGCAGAAAGCAATGATAAGGAACAAACCCAAAGACCAAAACAGCTTTCTGCTTCTTACCTCCAAGAGCTGAGAAAGCTAGGGACTACTAATGGTCGTTCCCTGGAGTGGTCCAGGCTGGACAGTGGAGACCAGGAGAGAGCCCTTCCATGGTGTTCTTTCTAAACTGCAGACCCACAGGGTGTGTGAGCAAAACAAAAGGGCTGTTTTAAACCCCTGAGTTTCAGGGCAATGTGTTAAGCAGCTATAGAAAGTGGATCATCATTGATCCACTCATTTAGGTTTTCTTGGAGGAAAGTGGGCATTGCATAGGGAGGCACAGGTCTTCAGCCCAGCAGCTAAACTTTATATTCCACAGTCTTTGAACAAATTTGGCCTTTTTCCACATGTGGTAGATGGATTCAAGGAAAGCAATTGCACTGGGTGTCAGTGCTCATGGCACAATAAGACGTCCTTAACTCATGTGTACAAAACTGCATCTTTCTCCTTGATCACCTTTTTTATAACTTGTATACTTTTATTAATTGTGGTAAAAACACATCATAATAGTTATCATCTTAACCATTTTAACTGGACGGTTTAGTTGTTCTAAGTATATTTACATTGTTTACTTTTTAAAGGTAACTTACTTTTTATATTAAAATTAGATTATATTTTGTTTAAATTATATTTTAAACAATAAAATTATATTTTATATTTTATTATATAGACTATATTTTATTGTTTATGCTTTTACAGTTGTTTCCATTTTCCCTTTGCCTTCCTCCACACAGTCCCATCCCCTCACTCCCTCAGGCAACCCCCACACCCTCATCCACGTCCGTGGGTCAGGCGTCTGTGTGTCTTTGACTAATTCCTTCACCTTCTTCCAACCAGCCCCCCACCCCCCACCTTACAGCTGTCAGTCTGTTCCATGTTTCCGGGCCTCTGGTTCTGCCTTTCCTTGAGCCACCTTTCAGTCTGGTCTCTGCCTCCTGACAACACCTCTTCCATGGACGTGATCGTTGTCAGAATGTGAGACTATCCTTTCTGCCCCAGGGCACAGTGGGGGCCAGACATTACTGCCAAGTAGCAGCAGAGCTGAACAAGGCCAATCTCATAGGATAAGGAAGATAGCAAGCTGTCAAATACTGAAATGCATCCTCATCCTTCCCTGCCACGCAGGCCAGGTCTCCTGTCCACCTCCCCCAAGGCCCTCCACCCTGACCAGTACCTCCCACCTGTTCCATCAGTGCATGGAGTACCCACCATCCAAAGTCACTCATTCTTTAACTAACATTCCTCCATTGTAGCCACTGCTCTTCTCTTAAATGGGTTGCTAACCAACTTAGAGGTTTGGGCTGCAAAAAAAAAAAAAAAAAGACCTTTATTTAAGCAAAAGGATTCCAGCCCAAGAAATGAAAATTTAGGCAGCAACCCAAACTGTATTCCGAGACAATAAAGAAAGACATGGTTTATAAAGGCAAAGAGTGTAATTCTTTCATGCAAATGAAGGAGTGCTGACTAGGTTACCAGGAACTGATCAGCTCCAATATGCAAACTGGGAGGCACAAACCACAGAGAGGAAGTCAAGTCCACATGTGTCCATACAGCAGTTGTTCCAGGATGTTTATGGCTCAGCCTTGACCTGAGCTCAGCAACATGTTAGCAGCTCTGAGGACTGAGGCACATTATGCTAAGTGAAGTAAGCCAGTCAGAGAAAGACAAATACCATATGATTTCACTCATATGTGGAATCCAATGAACAAACTGAACTAACAAGCAAAGTAGAGACAGACTCATGGATAGAGAGCAGGCCGACAGCTATGGGGTAGGGGTGCGGTGGAGGGATTGAGCAATAAAGAAAAAGGACTCATGGACATGGACAATAGTGTGGTGATTGCAGGAGGAGGGAGGTGGATTAGGGGGCCAAATGGCAATGGAAAAATATGCAAAAAAATAAAAGCTGTGCACAGGCTGCATAGGCTCCGCTTCCTTAACAGCCTCCTGACTCTATTTTAAGTGCCTCTCTTAGCAATGCTTATGCCATTTTATTTTATTTTTTCATTGCCGTTACAATCACCACAAGTTGAAGGGGGAGAGTGATGTAAGAACAAGTCTGCAGTTGAAATTATGGCCCTGTTTCCGGGATTCACACACAGAAAGTGGGAGCTACAGAGAAGCAAAGAACCCAATTCGGAAGCACAGAGCCACAGTAGACTGGGGCCCTCTGATGCCGTACTCATATTTAACCGAGGGAGGGGCAGGCAGATTTAGGACCTGAGTTGAGCTGGGGAAATAAAGCAAGATGGAAGAACTTTCATCAAATGCTGACTCAATATCAAAAACATTACTGACATCATTCATTCATCCATATAACAAAATTTATTGAGAATCTACTCCAGGCATTAAATTATGTAAGTATTATTCCCATTTTATCTCTGAGGGATCAGATCCACAGACTGATCAAGTAGTCCACCCAGTTCCACAGGATTTGAACTCAGATCTCTACACCTTGCAGCTCATTCTCTTTCCCTTAGGACACGTGTGGGAGGAAGTAAAAGGAAAGAACTGGCAGATGAGAAAGAGGGTGTGAGGAAGCCCCTGGCATCCTGACTCTGCCAGACAGACACTTACTGGTGACATTGTTTTCACATGCAGTTTAGACATCAGGTTTTTATAGGTAATATTTTAAAATTCACAATAGTTATAACTTTTAGACAAAATTACTTAATTCTGAAATTTGAAAAATTTTCTATGCCAGCATTTCTATATTAAGGAAAATGCTACCCAAAGAACTCGGTTGCAGAAAGAGCCATGTAAGAAACCATGAGCTGTGTCACTCTCCTGGTGCTTAACCACACGCTACTGTTTGCTGGGTGAAGCCTCGTCTGGGAACTACTCAGGAGCAATATCACGTCTCACTCCTCTTTGTAGAATTCTAACCCTGCCTTGTACATGCGGGCTTTTGTAAAAATTGATATTGGACATTGGACACATGCTGGTTGCGTTTAATAAAGACTGTTTCCTCGGTTGCCCATTTCCTGAGCCACAGGTAAACATTTTTTGTGAATTCAACGTTCAACCAGTATGGAAGTTTTTTTAGCAAAAATCACTATTTTCTTCCAAGAAAACCATAGATCACCCTTAAAATACCTTTACTATTATTAATGTTGAAAAGATGTGTGGTTCTGTTTTCTTTGAAATGTTGTCTGACTAAAAATCCCAGAACACCTCTTAAGTACAGCAGAGGATTTTAGACTTCATACATTGATCACCAGTAAATTTGTCTCTGAACTTGACCTGCAAGTCATGGAAAGAGTTGTTCTCAGAAAAAAAAAGTTGTCTAAATACATAGGCTGACGTTTTAAAGGTTGAAATGATTTAATATCTAGAGTTTTTTTAGTATCACATACTGTCATTGAGGAAATATGAGAGACAGGTTACCAGTGGACAGTTGGCAAAATGGGTGATGCATAGAGGTTAATTATTTTATTCTCTCTACTTTTATGTATATTTGATTTTTATAATAAGAAGTTTCCATGTATAATACAAGATGCAATAATACAATAGTACTGAAGATCATTTCTACTGCTTACTCTAAATGGTAAAGAATTTATCACCATATTTGGGCACAAGCTTTCCCTCCAAGGAAATATTAAATATATTTTTCAGCTCTTCTCCTATTTCTTCTTCATTCAGTGTCTTAAACTCCACCGAATCCACATTGTCTTTATAATTGAATTTCCTAAAGGTGAGGGTAAGGCCCACTAAACAGTGAACCCCATCTGGGGTCTGCAAGGAACAGAATGACTTGCTTGTAAACAAAGATGCTGGAGACGTCTGAAGGTACTCATTAACAGACTCAAAATCTTCAATTGTTCGAGGCTCCAGAGTAAAGGAGTAGATCTTTCGGTACTTGTTCCTTTCCAGGAGATCAGAGTTAAGAAATTCCTGGTTTGGAATGTACTGCTCTCTTCTGATTTGGTCCAGGTACCAGGTTCCTCTCTCTTCAGTCAAGCGGAAGACGCAGGGCACCTGAGGCTGATCCTTCCCAGAAATTAACTCCAGAGGCTGCCACATCTGGTAAGAGCGTCCAAACCCAGCATCAACTATGTAGTGTCTGCCATCCAAGGTGACCTTCAGCAGAAGGTGAATCATAGCACTGCTGTATTTGTCGGCCGGAGGGCTGAACACGTAGCCTCCCAACATGGTGGCCTGGAAACCCATGGTGGTCAGAGCCCAGTACAGGAGGTGATTGACCTGGAGGCACCAGCCACCCCGCCTCCTCCTCACCACTTGATCAAAAATGGCCTCCAAGCCCAGTTCCATGCGCTTCCCACAATGGATGTTCAGGTTCTCAAAGGGAACAGCCCAGATCTGGTGCTGAAGGATGTCAGTTAATGTTTCCAGGTCCAATTTGTCCCTGGAGTTCTTATAACCAATTCTTTCAAAATACGCTTCAATGTCCATGGTTGCCTAAGGCAAGGAAAATAAAGCAAGAGCACATCGTGTTACCTTTGCACTTGGATTTTGAATTATAATTCATGTATTTTAAATATCTAAATACAAACTGGTGATGAATATCTGCAACGTAAGTCTTTTGTTTAATACTTTCATTGTAGTCATTGTTTTCATGTGCTTAAATTCACTCACTAGTCTCAGTAACCCTGTATGAAAAGTATTATCACTGGTTCCAGGTATTAAAGATGAGAAGCTATAAATCCAGATTAAATGATGAGCAAAACGATAAACAGTTTATATGTGGTTTTGTTAGTAATAAATTAAAAGAGGTTCAAATTGGTGTCAATTAAAATAGGGTTTATACTCTGGTTGGTGTGGCTCAGTGGAATGAGTGCCTGCCTATGAACCAGTCACTCGTTGAATTCCCAGTCAGGGCAAATGCCTGGGTTGCAGGCCAAGTCCTCAGTATGGGGCACTCAAGATGCAACCACACATTGTTTCTCTCCCTCTCTTTCTTCCTTTCTTGGCCTCTCTAAAAAAAAACAAATAAATAAAAATACAGTTTACAAATAGTTCTAGTGTGAACAGGAGAATTATATAGCACATTGTATTCTGGGTACCTGACCCACTCAACTTCACCTTTAGCTGAACCCATTCAAAGTTACACACACAAAGATTTATATTCCTCCCCACATTGATTTATTGATTCATTCAATAAAAATTTTATGAAAATCTGTTATGTATTTTCTAGTGATCTGATACTTGCTTGCTCTCAGAAATCTTACATTTCAGTGTGGGTTGGGATGGCAGCAATAGTCAACTGAATAAATAAATAAAACATGCTATTTCTCAGACTGTGATGAGTGCTCTGGGGAAACTACAGCAAAGAAAGATGTGCACACAGTGAAATTTAATTTCACATACAGCGGTCAAAGCAACCCTCACTGTGACCTGCAGGCTGTGAGAGTTAGCCATGGCCACACACGTGGGAAAGGCCATGCAGGCAGAAACAACAGAAAGTTTTTAAAAGCCTTAACGTGGAGCCTGGGCAATTGGAGCAGAGTGAGGGAGACGGAGTGTGGGCTGAGATGAAATCAGACAGGTAACGGCGGCCTTAAAACCGATTCTGTTGGCTTTTACTCCGGGACAAGAAGTCACTGTGAAAATGTTGCAGTTTGGGCAAAGTACACAATAGTCAGACTGGTGTTTCTGACGATTGTATGGGAATGAGCTATACCCCTCATTCCCTCTGAGCTGAGGGGACAGACATGTGACCCAGGTGGGACCCGTTCAAAGCACATATGCTCCAGCACCGTTGCTTTGCTGGTGGATGGCAGGTAACCCAAGTCCGGTCCCTATGAGGGACTTTTGCCAAAACCTAAGCAGGTACTTTCTGCTGGAGAACTAGCAGCTGGTAGCATATCTGGGCAACGCTAACTGGGAGAACTTGCTGAAGAGTAGTATCAGCAAAGAATTTATTAGCCAAGGAGTGAAATGCAGGAGGGAAGACAAAAAAAGACCTGAATCACAAGTCGTTATCTCTTGACTTTCTGATAATGTAAGCCAAAAGAAAAAAGAAAGAAAGATCTCTTGACTTTCTCTCCCTTGCTACTAAGTGGCCTACCCCAGTGTGTACCCCGATTATAACAGCAGTGCGTGACCACTGGTGATATGACACGGCCTGCGGTGACACGGGACAAGGCCCCCTGCCCGGTTAATGGTGATAAGCTGTGTGTTTCTGGTGCCCTTCACGATCTCATCTCTCTTGGATCCTCCTGTTTGTCCTTTTCCACCAGCTACTGTTCCCATCCTGCCAGTGTTTCAACTTTCTCTATTCTCGATGCCGTAAAATCATCTTCCACAAATCTTTGAAGCTCCTTTTATTTCTTCTCATCTAAAGTTGCATCGGTGCCCTTCCTCAGCATCTACACGTGCTGTAAAATTGGACCACTGAGATACAGACAGACAGCTCACGTGACCAGACCACCCCAAACCCTCTCCTGCCTGTGCATCTGGAAACAGTGCCAGGTGAGGAGGGCAGCTGATGGGGCACAAAAGAAACAAAAACAAAATGGTTTACACACACCTGACCTTTTCAAAAAGGCCTTCTTCACCTGGTACCGAACAGTCTGAGCCTGTTGAGACTTTGATGGCAACAGCAGTATGCAGACATCAAGACTAACCCTCCACAGAGTGGCACAGCCCGAGATGACTAATACATGCAAAGGGCCACGACCGTTAAGTTTCGTGGCGATAAGCTAAGCATGTCTCTTTTCTCTCCTTGTATTGTTTCTTTCAGATTCTTCCTTTTTTCACCCAGCCATCATTTCCATTTTGTCAGTGCTTCCAAATTGTCTTCATGTCTGTAATATTATTTTCCTTAAACTATTAGATTCATTAATTTCTTCTCATCTCACCAGTATCTTTCTCAACATTTACACAAGCTCTGACACCCTTCCACCCCAGCACAGAGAGAACCACCGGTCTTTAGCCAGACTGCCCCACACCTACTCCAGCCCCTGATCCAGAATCTGCAAAGAGCATGTAGGAAAAAGGCTGAACAAACAGAAAACCGGATGGTTTACAATCTGGCTATTATATTCTTGGTTAGACCATTACTATCAGAAAAATTTTAAATGTTTTAAATGTTATAATCTATTTTCAAGTGTTTGTTTTCCCCTTCTTTCCTTTTTTTTAAGAGATAGTGTTGAGTTAGAATTTAGTAACTGCGGGTGCATTTAAAAGAAGCCAGTTTCTGTTATGGGTCCAAATGCAACATGTTATAACCAAATAGTATTTGAGTATTCTGTGACCAAACAAACAGAAGAAGCTGTGATTTACTGAAGCTGTGATTCCAGGTGCAACACTGGAAGCATTTAGAAAGTAGTCGCCAGGGAAAGACAGGACTGAAAACATCACTGACTTTCTACACTCACGGTAGCCTTTCTGTGCGGGACACGCCCTTTCATTTCAGCTTGCCGACAAATGTCGGAAAAGACCCAAGGGAGACAGAGCGAACACACTTCAGAAGGCCCACTGGGAACTCTCAGAAAGACACTTAATATCTTTCTAAGTAAACTGGAAGTGGGGCGATTTTCAACTTTAATTCAGAAGACTTAGAAATTCCTTCTATCTGACCCAAACTCTAAAAATAATAGAAAAGACAGTAAAAAATACAATGTGACCTCCTATGAAAACATAAAGGTAGTTTGGTGGACCATGAATTATGAAAAATCACAAAACAGAAGGACAGGACTGAGGTGTAACGTGAACATCTGGGTTGCGTGGGATGGGGGGAGGGGTGTGGAAAGTGGAGCCACAGGAGACCAGAGCAGCGCACCTGGGGCAGAGGGTGTGGAGTGGCAGGAGGGGCCTCAGAAGCAAGCAGCCAGATGGCCGGTTGCCAGGGAATCAGCTAGGCGGGGGTCAGCCATGTTCTGTGCCCCCAAGTGTTGCTACAAGACTTACCAAACACAGCAAAGACCAGTGTGCCATGGTAGCAGCTGTTCTTCCTTCAGAGATAAAGCACAATTTGGGATATTGGGGGAAAAGAATAATAAAGCACAACGTTCTTTATGTGCAGTTTCACCAGAAAGGAAGAAGCATCCATACGGGGAAGATCGGCCATCAGAGTGTCTCCACTGGGAGAGTGAGGAGTCCAGGCCCCGCTCCACACAGACCCCTCACCAGTCAGGTTCCTTCGGTTCAAGAAACAAGGAAGAGGTGGAGACAAAGCTAGACAGGCACAAATATAATAAAAACACAGGGTGCAAATACACTGCGAGAGTGGGAATTAAAGGATATAATGTGCAAAAAGAGAGACAAAAACAGACGACCAGCTCAAGAACAGAAATAAACTGAGCAATGGAGAGAAATTCTTCACGGGCACTTGGAGCAAAAGAACATTTAACATGGATTCATAACAGAGAGCCAAAAAATGAAGTGATAAAATAATAATGAAATAATGCAGCTCTATTATTTTATCTTAGACCTTAGGAAACTAAGGACAAAAACAAAGCTAATATATAATTAATTACAAACAGAAAGGGACAATATAGATGCAGTGTGATATCAGATCACATGTGTAGAAGAGAAACTTGATACTATAGTAAAAGTCAATGAAAAGGTAAAGCCATTAAACAAATAGAAAGAAGCCAATAGGAAAACAACTGGTGCTTCTGAAGAAGAAATCTCAAAAAGCACAATAGAAAATGTATATAAAAATAACAAAATCATTTTCCTGAACTGCAGCAAAAATTAAATCTAAAAAACAGCCAGATTCTGGAAAAGTGCGATTCAACATTCAACACTGGAATGTATTCCAGTTAAATTACTGAAATTGAAAATGGGAGGAAACTACCTGGGTATTTGGAGGAAAAGCCAACACTTCATAAGGGAGAAACTGTCACGCAGGGGTCAGAACGCCCCACAGTAGTAGGTCTACTAAGTTAAGAAGGGAGTCTGATCTTCAAACACTACCCTCAGCTAGTGTTGCATTTAATCACAAAGGCATCCTAAGTATAAAGACAATCTCAAACATGACAGAACTTGAGGAATGCATCAACAGTGAGCTACCCTGATAAAGTGGTACCTCCCAACTGGCCAGTAAGGGTGTAAATTAAAATGAAAAAAAAAAGATGAGAGAGGCCACAATAAAGAGTTCATGGTCAACATTGACTCCTCTTATTATAGAACAAAAAGTAGAAAATGTATGAGAATATCAAGTAAGGTTTTAAAAATGTTTGGAAAGTGTGACTCAGATGAAACCCATTAGACCTGTTGGCCTCCACCCTAAGAACAGAGAGGGAAGGAACAAGCATGCTCAGTGTGCCTAGAGAGGGCATGCAGCATTGGTGAGGATTCGGGACCGAGGCTACTGTGGGGAGAATGCTGTCTGTCCCACCCCGATCCCTTCAGATGTCTTTTACCATTTCACTGTGCCCCTGGCCTGGCTTCTCTGTCCTTATGCTTAAGGACCTGCACCCTAGACTCTTTGGAGGGCCCCCTGAGGGCTCCTGGAGCTGCTCTGCCTTCCTCTGCAGAGAGCTGGACAAGCCAGGGAACTCATTTGCTGCCAGGGCAGCTTTAAGTCAATGAATGACTTGTGCGAGGTTTTGGAAGTCCACCTGATCTCAGGGTCTGATTCTGGGAACCTGACTTCAGTGAGACCTATCGGTGGTCCTCTGGAGAGCTGTGCAGAACGAAGGTAAGATGCACAGGCAACTTCCAGAGAGCCTGGAATGTGAGGTGAAAGAGGCCTGCTTTTTCCTGTTAATCTCCTGATGGATCCTTGGTGTTTTCTTGAATGGTCAATATTCAACTGTTGAACTGACTGCTGCAATTTGTACTTTGCAAGAAGGTACTCCAATTCAAATTACCTTTCTGGAGGAACCCTTGGAGAATAGATTGATATGCCAAGTTCACTGATGGCTGCTGGAGGCCCTTCCCCCTAAGCCTCCCTCCAGGGCAGGAAACTTCCCCCAGGAATTCCCTCCAGCAGTGCAGACAATGTGTCCCCCCTCCTGTTGGGATTATTGCAGAAATCCTTGTCAGCTGATGCAGAGGGAGCAGGGATGGTCACAAACCCGCTGCTGCCAGGACTAACTGTGCCCTTGGGACACTCTTGGTTGGGGACAGAGGAGGTGGACATCACTGTTTCCATTATCTGACAAGGAAATCCAGTTCCCTGAAACACACTTTGTGCACACAGCTGGTTTTTACACACTCTGTAACCCTCACAACCACTTTTTCAGTAAGCTCTCTAATGAGCTCCATTTCACTGACAGATAAACTGACTTTCAAAGATGCTGGGTGGTCCGCCCAAGTCCCCACAGCTGGGTGTGGTGTGGCTGTGACTCTAACCCACAGGGTGTGCATCGAGGGTCTGCTACCCTCACACTACACTGCACAGCCCTTACAGCATAAGGACTCAAAGCAGGTGTCAGCCACACCTTCTGAACCACCTCTGGACTGCAATTCAGACACACTGCAGTGTCTAGCCTGCTGGACTCACAGCTGAGGTGGGACCAAGCCCCAATTTCAAAGCATAAAGAGTCACTCACCAAGTTCTACTAGGACCAGCACCAGGAACTAGACTGACTTCACTCCTCCCACTGGAGTCAACACAGGAAGTGCCCTCATTGGCTTTCCACACTGCCCCTCCCAAAGAGTCCACTTAGAATCACCCAGGGATCTCTGGGAAATGTAGTTGTGGGTCCTAGGGATGTCCTTGTGTGCCTCCTCTTCAAATCTATTCAGCAAAGAAGAGGGGAGACTATATTATCTGAGGAGCCCCTGTCATGGGCTACGAGGGATATGACCTTGTATCTGAGTATTTGACACAGTCCTCGCCTTAGGGACCCTGAAGCCAGACATCCTATTTGTAACATGGAGGTGAGAAATTTGAGGAGTTCCAGGAAAAGCAGATCCCTAAGCTAAAGGAGGCAGAGATGGATGTTTTAAATCTCTCTCTCCAGATTATAACATTCCTTCTTCAGTTTCTGTGAGGCCCCTCAGTCTCTATTGTTTTCCTTTTATGCCCGATCATCAATACCACTCACTCCCCACCCCCCAGGGGTCCTGGGAAACGTTACTGAGTTGACTCTGTGTCTAAGGAATGAATGTGCATGTTCTAGAGGAATGGGTGGTGTTTCTGTTTGTGTTTTTAATTCACATTAATGATACTGCTCTATAACTCTTGCTGTTTCTTATGCATTTCCCTCTACACTACATTTTTTAAAACTCTCTTCATTACACAGTTGTACTCTCCTGTAGGCACTAACTGTTCTAGGCCATAGCTCTGGTGTGCTGCTGCACAAATTTGGGAAAGTTTTCTCTTGGCCTTTTTATGGGCAGGCTACACCCTGGGACCCCAAATCAGCCCAGCATGATGAGAGTTGAAAGATAAATACCTGCACAGCCTACCTGCTCAGGTGGGACGGCCTTGAGGCATGAACCACACAGACACTGTCTCCCGATGTCCTCCAGTGGGATTTAGCTCCCAGTGTCCACTGAGATCACCTGCACTAGGAACCCTTCACTCCCAAACCACTCCAGCCTTCGCCTTTCCCACTCCCATGCTGGGTTTTCTTAAATCAACTCCCAAACAAGCTATTTAAATGAAGGCAAACCCTCATCGCAAGGTCTGGTTTTAGAGGAAACCAGCCTGGGGCCATTTAACTTAGCAGAACCACTGGTGAAGGACACTTAGGTGCCATCAGCTTCCAGTCACTACCGACACCAGTGTGATGAATACTTTCCTGCAGGTGCCCTGTCGATGGACATGAGAGCTTTACATGGATACACACCACAGATGTGACATCCTGGGCGACAGGACAGCGGTGTGCTTGATTTCACTGAGCCTGACTGTCATCTTGTGCAGAAAGATTCCTGTTTCCCTCATATCCTGGTTGACACTTTCTGTTAGCAACCTTCTGTGTCCGTCTGTCTCATGAGTCCAAGCTGATAGCTCAGTGTTGTTTTAATTGGCACTTCGATTACTGGTGAGTTTGAGCAGCTCATCACATTCCTATTGACTCTCTCAGCTTCTTAGTGAATTAAACGGCAAAGTGTTAAGGAAGCACTCCGCTGCCATAGTCACCAGGACTCAGCAGAGCTAAAGCTGGGACTGCAGAGCAGATCTTGCTAGAAACACATTGCAGAGGGGGAGATATAATCCCTGGATGCAGCTTCGGGGCTGGACCATTTTGGAACAAAGCATGAGAATGGAATTGTTCAATGAAATGTGGGCATAGTCCTCTTGAGTCCTGGAAATTTAATACTTGGCAATAAAATCCATGACAAATTCATGATTTTGAGAATACTACTATCATTTTAGCTAAAGGAACAAAGGCCCACAAGAACCTCCAACAAAAACTGTCCCAGGAACCTGAGATCCTGAGTCCCGAGGTTAAAGCAGAGTCAGCCCTGAGTCGTGGGTCCTGGCCTCTGAGGGCCGTGAAAGTAGAGATCGTCCAGCCGAGATTTCAGTGGGCTTAAGGGCCCCTTCTGCAATGGAATGGTTCTTCGAACGCTCAGGCTGAAAGCTTTCTACTTCCTGTGGAAGGGCAGCAGAACTGGGAAATACTTGAACTGCCACTGAGCACTCTCCCCACCACAGAAGGGACAGAGAGAGAGAAGTGAACTAGCAGGATTAATAATGATAACGTGAAGGTAAGCTCTCCCAATTCCAATGTGAGGAAGTTGTAAACTTCATGAGCATGCTCCTTTTCTAAAATAATAATCAAATTAGTTATTGAATTATAACAATTCTAATGTGTGCTAACACTTTTTGTTTTAAGTATTAAAGCATGCTAGATCACTTTTATTTCCTTGCAAAAAGAAAAGTCATTTATGAGACATTTATTTTCACATAGACTGAAGTAAAATACTCCCCCTTTGATTTTGGAATCCATGGAAGACACTGGCCCCTAAATGAAGGTATTTTCGGCCCCAGCTGCTGTGGTTCAGTGGATTGAGTGCTGGCCTGTGACCTATAAAGGTCGCTGGTTTGATTCCCTATCAAGGCACATGCCTGGGTTACAGGGCCAGGTCCCCAGTTGGGGGCACTCGAGAGGTAACCATACATTAATGTTTCTATCTCTTCCTTCCCTTCTCTCTAGAAATAAAGTAAATCTTTTTTAAAAAACAAATATTTTTGTTGTTGTTTAATAAATTGGTTTTAAAATTGGTTGCCAAGATTTCTGGTTTCTGTTCTAATAGGTAAAATTTTGGGGGTCAACTCTCACTGTGTCACAGAAAATCAACAACTCATGGAAATAGGACTTCTGGCCAAGATGGAGGCATAGGTAGATACATTATGCCTCCTTGCACAACCAAAATAAGGTCAGCAACAATTTAGAAACAAGATAAAAACCAGAATTGACAGAAAATTGAACTGTATGGAACTCAGACAACCAAGGAGTTAAAATAGAGACGTTCATCCAGACCAGTAGGAAGGCGCAGAGTCAGGCAGCCAGGCTGAGAGGGGTCGCAGCACAAAAAGTGGGGGACTGGACACATAACGCATCCCGGGTGTGTAAGACATCCCAAGCTCAAGACCCCAGCAGGCGGAGGCGGCTGGCAGACCCAGAAAGGTGGCGACTGTGAAGCGAGGCACTGTGTGCAAGGTGCCTGGCTGTCTAGGCCACATTCGCACACAGATAAACCAGGCAAAATTGGGCAGTGAGACAGACGGCGCACCCCAGGGTCCCAGCACTGAGAAATAGAACCTTGGGACACTGATTGAAAACACCTGTGGGGGTCGAGGCGCAGGGAGACTCCCAACCTTACAGGAGAGTGCATTGGAGAGACCCACAGGGTCCTAGAACGGACACAAGTCCACCCACCTGGGGATCAGCACCAGAAAGTCCAGTTAGTTTGGGGGAAGCAGCGGAAGGGACTGAAATCCAACAGAGCGAGGAGCAAGCACCATTGTTTCCTCTCAGACCCCACCCCCACATACAATGTCACACCCCAGTGACTGGGTTGCCCCACCCTGGTGAACACCTAAGGCTCCACCCCTCATATGTAACAGGCACGACAAGAGCTCCCCCCCCAGAAAGACTCAAATGGAAGCACAAATCAAAGCCACAGAGCCAATACTTTTAAGCAACCAAGAGATAGCCAAGGTATCAGATGCACAGTTCAAAGCACTGGTGATCAGGATGCTCACAGAATTGGTTGAATTTAGTCACAAATTACATGAAAAAATGAAAGCTACAATATGAGCAATGAAGGAAAATGCACAGGGAACTAATAGTGATGGGAAGAAAACTGGGACTCAGATCAATGGACTGCACCAGAAGGAAGAAAGAAACATCGAACAAGAAAAGAATGATGAAACAAGAATTCAAAAAAATGAGGAGAGGATTAGGAACCTCCAGGACATCTTTAAACTTTACAACATCCCAATTATAGGATACCCAAACGGGAAGAGAAAGAGCAACAAGTGGAAAAGTTATTTGAACAAATATTAAGGGAGAACTTCCCCAATCTGGCAAAGGAAATAGACTTCCTGGAAGTCCAGAAAGCTCAGAGAGTCCCAAAGAAGTTGGACCCAAGGAGGAACACACCAAGGCACATCATAAATACATTAGCCAAGATTAAGGATAAGGAGAGAATCTTAAAAGCAGCAAGAGGAAAGCAGAGAGTTACCTACAAAGGAGTTCCCATGAGACTATCGCCTGATTTCTCAAAAGAAACCTTGCAGGCAAGAAGGGGCTGGGAAGAAGTATTCCAAGTCATGAAAGGCAAGGACCTACATCCAAGATTACTCCATTCTAGCAAAGCTATCATTGAGAATGGAAGGTCAGATAAAGTGCTTCCCAGATAAGGTCAAGTTAAATGAGTTCATCATCACCAAGCACTTATTATATAAAATGTTAAAGGGGCTTATCTAAGAAAAAGAAGATCAAAAACTATGAACAGCAAAATGACAACAAACTCACAACTATGAACAACTAAGCAAAAAAAAAAACACCTAAGCAAACAACTAGAACAGGAACAGAATCACAGAAATGGGTATCACCTGGGAAGTTATCAGTGGGGAAGGGGAGGGGGAGAATGGGGGAAAAGATACAGGGAAAAAGTAGCATACATGGCAGGTAGAGAATAACAAGGAGGTTAAGAACAGTATAGGAAATGTAAAAGCCAAAGAACTTACATGTATGACTCATGGACATAAACTAAGGGGGGAGAGAGAGTGCTGGTGGGAGAAGGTGTGCATGGCAGAGGGGTTAAAGGAGAAGAAATGGGACAACTGTAATAGCATAATCAATAAAATATATTAAAAATAAATAAAATAAAATAAAACTAAGAAGGCAGAGAAGACAGGAAGATAATTTAAAAAATGAAACAAACAGATAATAGTTAAAATATCATTGATATTAATTCAACTATGTAATCACTCAAATGTGAATGGTATAACTACACTGATTAAAAGACATGCTATCTTCCCAGACTGAAGCAAGAAGAAACAAAAAATCTCAACAGACCAATTACTAGAAATGAAATTGTATCAGTAATCAAAAAATGCCAACAAACAAAACCCTGGACCAGATGGCTTCACAAGTGAATTGTACTAAATATTCAAAGAAGAGCTAACACCTATCCTTTTCGACCTATTTCAAAAACTGAAGACACAGGAAGCTCCCAAACTCATTTTCACAAGGCCAGCATTACCCTAATGCCAAAACCAGACAAAGACACTATAAAAAAAGAAAATTACAAACCTATGTCCCTGATAAGCATGGAAGCAAAAATCTTCAACAAAACATTAGCAAATCAAATCCAACACTACATTATAAATACCACACACCATGACCAAATGGGGTTTATTGCTGGGATGTGAGGATGGTTCAATATTCACAAGGGAAAAACATGATCTACCACATAAACAAAATGAGGAGGAAAGCCATGTGATCGTATCAATAGATGCAGAAAAAGCATTTGACAAAATCCAGCAACAATTTGATAAAAAATCTCAGATAAGAGGGCACAGAGGCAATATACCTCAACATAATAAAGGCATGCATGACAAACACAGTATCATGCTCAACAGTAAAAAGGTAAAAGCTTTCCTTTAAGATCAATAACAAAACATAAATTCCACTTGCACCGCATTTTCCAAACAAGAAAAAAATAAATAAAAGGCATACAAATAGGAATGAAAAAAGTGAAACTGTCGTTTGCAGATGACATGATACTATATAGAGAGAATCCTAAAGATTCCACCAAAACTATTTATTAGAACTAGTAAATGAATAGAACAAAATTACAGAATACAAATTTAATATTCAGAAATCAGTTGCATTTTACATACCAATAATGAACTATCAGAAAGAGAAATTAAAAAAACAATCTTATTTATAATTGCATAAAAATAATAAAATACCTAGGAATAAATGTAAACAAGGAGGTAAAAGACCTGTACTTGAAAAACAATAAGATTGTGGAAAGAAATTAAAGAAGATACATATAAATGGAAGGAAAAAATCCATGCTCAGGGATTGGAAGAATTAACATTATCAAAATGTCCATAGTATTCAAAGCAAGCTACAGTGCAATCCCTATCAAAAGAACAATGGCATTTTTTCTTCTTCTTTAATATATTTTATTGATTATGGTATTACAGTTGTCCCAATTTTCCCCTTTGGCCCCCTTGCACTCAGTTCCCCCATTCTCTCCAGCAATAGTCCCCTTAGTGCACGTCCATGGGTCATGCATGTAAGTTCTTTGGCTACTCCATTTCCTACATAGACAGATTTCCCCCTGTCTATGTTGTACCTGCCAATTTTTGCTTATTAATCCCTGCAACTTTTTACCCATTCTCCCCCTTCTCTCTCCCAACTGATAATCCTCCAAATGATCTCCATATCTGTGATTCTGTTCCTGTTCTGCTTGTTTGCTTGGTTTGTCATTTAGATTCAATTATTGATCACTGTGAATTTATTGCCATTTTAATATTCATCATTTTTATCTTGTTTTTCTTATAAAATTCCCTTTAGTATTTCAGATAATAATGGCTCGGTGATGATGAACTCCTTTAACTTGACCTTATCTGGGAAGCACTTTATCTGCCCTTCCAATCTAAATGATAGCTTTGTTGGATAGAGCAATCTAGGTTGTAGGTCCTTGCTTTTCATCACTTTGAATACTTCTTGTCAGTCCCTTCCAAGGAACTTTCTGCAAATTTTATTTTGAGAAATCAGGTGACAGTCTTGTGGGAATTCCTTTGAAGGTAACTCTCTTCTTTTCTCTTACAGATTTTAAGATCTTCTCTCTACATTTAACTTTTGGCATTTTAATTATGATGTGTCCTAGTGTGGTTCTCTTTGGGTCCATCTTGTTTAGGACTCTCTGTGCTTCCTGGGCTTCACCAAATTAGGGAAGTTTCCTTTCATTGTTTTTTCAAATAACTTTTAAATTTCCAGCTCATCCTCTTCCCCTTCTGGCAGTCCTATGAATCAAATGTTGGTACGTTTAGACAAGTCCCAGAGGCTCCTTAGCCTATCCTCATTTTTTTTAATTTTTTTCTTCTTTCTGTTCTGATTGAATGTTTTTTTTCTTCCTTGTGTTCTAAATTGTCAATTTGATTCTCAGGTTCATCTCCTCCACTGTTGGTTCCCTATACACTTTTCTTTATTTCAATTAATGTAAACTTCATTTCTGCCTGGGCCTTTTTTATGCTGTTGAAGTACCCTGTGAGTTTCTGGAGCATCCTGATAACCAGGGTTTTGAACTCTGCCTCTGAGAGGTTGCTTCTCTCCATTCTGTTTCATTCTTTTTCTAGAATTTTGATCTCTTCTTTCATTTGGGCCATGTTTCTTTGTCTCCTCATTTTGGCAGCCTTCCTGTGTTTGTTTCTGTGTATTAGGCAGAACTGCTTTGACTCCCTGTCTTAGCAGCATGGCCTATTGTAGGAAAGCACACCTGTAAGTTGTATGGGTGGAGCTTAGGTAATCACCAGGCCAGGGCAACTCATGTCACTGCTCTGTGGCTCTGTGTGGGGGAGGTCTCAGGGAGGGGACAGTGCCACTGCCTGGCCTCTGAAGATTTGCCCATAAAGATGATGTTTACTGGCACTCACCCTGTTGTCATTCACCTCGTTTTCTCCCCAGATGCCACTGGTGCCTTTCCAGCTGTTACCCTGGTGCTGAACCCCAGAGTGGGTGGGTCTGTGTGAGCCCAAAGTCTGTTGTGGGCCCTTTAAGAAGAGTCTCTTAAGAATCCTGCAATTTCTTCCACCACTCCAACCCCCACAGATTTTAAAGCCAAGAAGGTATGGAGATTTATCTTTTTGGTGCTGGAACTCTGACTGGGTGGTCTGGTCTGAGGCTAGGATCCCTTGCCTCCCAAGATATCCCTTCCAATTGTTATCCACCACACATGGTTGTGGGACTGCCCATTCAGGACTCCACATATCCTGGCATCTTCGCCCCTCCAACCTGTCTGGATGAATGTGGCTTCTTTAAATCTTTGGTTGTCGGACCTCCAAACAGCCCAATTTTAGACAATTCTAGGAGATATTTGTTTTGTAGTCTAGTTGTAATTTTTGCTGTAGTTGTATGAGGAGGTGAGGTGTGTGTGTGTGTCTTCACCTCCATCTTGACCAGAGCTCACCAAGGGCATTTTTCACATAATTAGAAATTTTTAAGATCTTTATATTTAAAAGTTTCTTTTATCTTATGATTGTCAACATATTCATTTATATATTTTAAAAATTCCTTTATGATTTCATTTTTACAAGTAGTGTTCAATCTATATGGGAATTTATCTTGGCTCTAGTTAGAGACCCATCTCATCCCATCCCCCAATAGCTAGTCAATTGCCCAATGCCACTTATTGCATCATCTGTGTTCTCCCCATTGAATTGAAATGTGTTTTTTATTCTGTTGTAAATTCTTGCATGTATTTGGATATATTTCTCTTGTATTTCATTGACGTGTTTCTCTTCCTGCCCCAGCTCTGTGTTATCTTAGTTACTTAGCTTTATAATAAGTTTTAATATGTCAGGCTAGATTTGATTTATGTTTTTATGTTTGGACAAGTGGACTTTTTGAACCCTGTAGGACTTCTAGGGTGAAATCAGAAGGTTCAGTAAGCAGTACCCAAAGCGGGGCCAACAAACTCATTCTACTGAGCAAGACAGTCGAGGCACATTTACAAGCATCTCTGGTAGTAGTAATAATCGTAGTCTCAATGTGGACGTTGCCAGCACTTATGATTCAAATTATTATCCTTGCTTAGACTTATGACCTGTGGATTGCTTGGGAATTAACAGAACTGTGATAATAATTCACTCCGAATCATGCTGAGGGCAAACTCCTGTATGGGGGGACTGCTATTAAAACCTGAGTAGACTGGAGCTTGCTGGTTTGGAAGAAGCAGCTAATGGAACATGCTACCTTTCTAATATTTAAATTGAGAAAGATGTTTCTCCCATAGGGTGAAAGAGAATCCTATTTACATATACATCATCTCAAACACATCCCACGGCCTGGCCTCTACACACACTGCTCAGTAAATGGGAGGAGAAGGCAGGTGCCGCCAGGGAGGCAGAGTGCTGGCCTATTGTGAGGCTTGTTGTCACAGTCAGGCTGTGGTTCCCTTCCAGATGAGTTTTTGCCTGGTGTTACCCTTTTATTCATGATGAAATTGATCTTCATCAAACATTACTTTTTCTCCTGGCTGGTGTGGCCCAGCCGAGGGGGGGAAGGAGCATGAGAGGCAACTACATATTGGTGTTCCTCCTCCCATCTTTCTCCCTCCCTTCACCTCTCTCTAAAAATGAATAAATAAAATCTTTTTTAAAAAGATTACTCTTTCCTTTAAACTGAAGAATATACCTTTAGTTTTGCTTTACATGTTTTATTAATTCTTGGGTCTGGATTGGCAGTTTAGAGTGTTAAAGGAAGATAATCATTGTGAGGTTAAAACAGTGAAGAGCAAACATCATTAAGTTAGAGGATCAAGTTCAGGAAGAGCTCACCAGACTATTTTCAAAACCCATTTTTCAAAAGTAATTTTTTTAGTTAACCAACAATTTTGTCTTCTTGTATTCTCTAACCAACAATTTATCATTCAGGTATTTAAATATTAATTATAAAACCTTTTTACATAATGATCCACTACCAAAACCATAGCATCTAGAAATGATGGATATAAGGTATTCTAAGAATACTAAGAAATGCAAGAAGTACATGGGACATACAAATAGCATATATCATTTTAAAGGAAAGAATTATTTCATATACTTTTTCAAACCCAGGACAGATAGATGTTTCTGTATTCTAGTTTGTATTCATTGGTTTGTGAAATGAAGGTCTTCTTTTTATTTGATCAATAGTTGAGATCCATCTGGATATTTGCTAAGTGGGGCTGTCAGTCATAAAGTGAATAGCTTTATGGATTCTGAAATAGTTCTTCCCTTTTCCACATATTTGGTGCTTTTCAGTTTTACATAGGGAATCAAACAGAATCATCTATTTTTTTTGCCAATTTGAGTTGGATAAAATTATAGATAATAGGAATCAGCCCCAAATTCTACATAAGCCATATTGTAATGCTCTTTGAATTTTTTGCTTCATTTCATGGTCTTTTATTGTGTCCTGAAAAATACAAAGCTAAGGCACCTGGTGCAATGTCTGTCGTAGAATGGGGTCTCAAAATTAATGTCTTCAACTTATTATGTAAAAGATATTTTAAAGGGGAAGAAATTAGCATTCATTATTTGGAAAATTATAGGAGATAAAGGGAGACACTTGGGAGTATTGTAAAATAACTTTTCACACAAGTAGTCAACTCTCATCATTACACTTCAGTCAGGAAGGCACAGAACACGCGCATCAGAATGTACATACGCCCTGGCTGGGTGGCTTAGCTGGGTTGGTTGGAACGTCACCCCAGGCACCAGAAGTTTGTAGGTTTGATTTCCCAGTTGGGCTGCCTAGAAAAGCAACTGATCTGTGTGTGTGTGTGTGTGTGTGTGTGTGTGTGTGTGTGTGTTCAATAAATATATCCTCAGGTGAGGATTTCATAAGAAAAGGAATGTATATGCACACAAACACACAACTTCAAGAGATGATGGTATTATTTCATATTTTTTTACTCCTTACATCTAAAGAGCACTGAGAGTTAAATGTTTTGAACAAAGTGATTCATAAGCCTATTCTGTCAGATTTGGATAGTTGAGTGCATGCATCTACAGTCTCGTTATTGAGTACCTGCGCAGTGGCTTTCATACTATTCACCATGAAGCAATGGATGCTGGCAATTAACATAGAAGCTGTGTGTGCTGGTATGTGGAAGAGCCAGCACGTGTGTGTCTCTAGGTGCCCATGAAAACACCAAGAAATACAGCCCTGGCTGGTGTGGCTCAGTGGGCTGGAATGTTGTCCTGTAACCAAAAAGTTACAGATTTGATTCCCAGTCAGGGCACATGCCTGAGTTGCAGGTTTGATCCCTAGTCAGGGCATATGTGATCCCTGGCCCAGGCATGTGTGGGAAACAACCAATCAATATTTCTCTTTTGCATCAATGTTTCGCTCTCTCTCTTCCTTTTTCTCTTCCTCTCGCTCTTAAAGGCAATGAAAAAATGTCCTCAGGTGAGAGTAAAAAAAATGAAAAAAACAACCAAGAAGTACAGTGTTAAATACCAAATTAGGTTCTAATGGTTCATTTTAATAGATGTGAGAAAGGGACCTTCACTGAAAGTTTCATCCTATTGGTGATTTGTGGGTGAGAAAAGAACTACTCTTTCCAAAAGTTTCTTTGTGAAAAGGAGTCTCATGGGCCTCGACCATTTTAGGGAATCTGGTGCACCCAAGGTGACAGGAATGGAAGCCCAGTGCTCACTTGTGCCTGGGAGGCGGCAGCAGCTGTGGTCGCATCGAAGGACAGAGGAGACGCAGAGGGAAGAGGAGCCAAATGAGGAGAGCAGTGTGCTGGGGCAGAACCTCAGCAGATGACAGAGCAGAGGACATTTTTATTAGCCGCCTTAAGTGTGGAACACTGGGGACAGGAAACAATGTCTAAAATGGATATTTGGAAAGTTTTCTGTCAGATGTTTATTATAGAAAAATCCTTTTATTTCTCCCTTTAGAGGATACGTAATAAAAATTAACTGTATTCTGTCAGAGTAACACCGTCCAAACCTGTAGAGGGTTTTTATAGAAATTTATTTGAGCCAAACAGAGGATGTGCCTGGAAGCAAGATTTCAACAGACTGAGAAAATTCTTCTCAGAATGGCAGTTTGCAGCTCCTTTTATGCATTTAGAGTTAAGGAGGGAACATAAAGAAGATTACACGAAGATGGGTGGAATTGAGGTAGGGCTTCTGTGTTCTCTTGAGGGTATGTTCACTTCTGAAGGGTCTGAGAAGAGCCATTTCCAAAGTTTGTTAACGTAGATGCACAGAAACAATGAGCAGTGCTTGCTTAAGGCGAAGACTAAAACTTCCACTAAAGAAGTTTTAGGCCTGGGGTGTGCCTACCCACCACGACCTGCCCACCTAGGAATTTATGATCAGATCACCCTGTGAGGTTCCTTTCAGTTAGATTTTCTACAGGGCCCCCCTTTTTTGTCCACAGCTGTGTGTATATAAATGCATCTCTCATTAAAGAGGAATTGCGATGTTTATATCTCTGTATTATTTTTCTTTCCCCCAGGTTTTGCATTAGCCAGGACTTCCAGAATAATGTTCTAGAAGGGAGGAAATTTAAAAAGAAAACAAACAAAACAGGGAAGGTGGGAAATGGGAGAAACAAGGGGAGGGAGCAATGAAGTATCTGAAGCAAGACGTGGAGGAAATGAAATCATAGAATAAAAGAATAAGAACCACAGGTTTACGGTTGCAACTGCTCTCGGACAACTACCTCTTTGCGCATAGTGGGACCTTCTCCCCTCAAGTACATGGGCCGTCCCTACAGAGAGTTGTCTCAGACTGCTTTGATGGTATGCGCCCAGTCCTACCCTGCCTTCTTCCCCTTCCGCACTGGGCCCTAGGGAATGCAGGTTGGCCAGGACTAGTGGGAGATCTGGGGGAAGCCCCTTGGGCTTCTCAGCAGCATCCTCTTAAGAGTGATTTATCTAAACCCACGAAGTCCTCACCCTACAACACAAAGCAAAACATTTGAAGAATTTGGCTCCTTTAGAATTAAAGATATCTGGATACCTGTTTAATTAAGGACATCATGGACAAAGATGACAGAGAAATGATGGAGTAGGAGGTAATACTACAACATCCAAAATTGTTAGGGGACCACTTTGTGTAATATGTAAGATACTCCTTCACATCAGCAAGAATAAGACAGGAGTCTTAGCAGAAAAAGGCAAGAATATGAGCAGGCAGTTTACTGAAGAAAAAATCCAAATAGCTACAGCAAATAAAGAGAGGCTCTAATTCATTAGAAATCAGAGAATTGCTAATTACAAAAGGGGTTAGATACTCATTCCAGTAAGACTGGCAAGATGTTAGAAAGTTGGGTAAGACCATAAGAGACATCATCTGTGTAGATGAATGTGGGTGGCTTGGCTGGGCAACCGTTCTGGAAAGTGAGGTGATCGAATATATGTGTGTGTGTCCAAATACACACACGCTGGCCTGGGTGAGAATTCATTTCTAATATATTTCAGAAGCAGACTTTCTGCACAGTGTATTGAATTATAATGGACTGCAGATGCTGCATCTGAGACATATTCCTGATAAATCCTCACCAGTCCCATGAAGGATTCTGAAGACACTCATTCACAGTAATGCTTGCAGTGACAAGAGTAGGAAGCAACCAAGGAGAGGAGGTGGATAAAATCGACGCCTGCTACGCAGAGTGAGCAGTAGCAGAGTAGATGCACACAGGCATGCAGATTAGAATTCAAAAGCCATTGTTGCGTGAGACAGTATGAAACAGAATGAGATCCATTTCTGTGCGTTTAAAAGATATGCATACACACTAACAATGTGATTTTATTTCTACAGTTTTCTAGACACCTGGAAGGAAAGCTTTTTTTTCTAATATATTTTATTGATTATGCTATTACAGTTGTCCCATTTTCCCCCCTTCACTCCCCTCCACCCTGTACACCCTCTCCCACCCATATCCCCCCCTTTAGTCATGTCCATGTGTCATACTTATAAGTTCTTTGGCTTCTACATTTCCCATACTATTCTTACCCTCCCCCTATCTATTTTCAACCTACAATCTATGCTACTTATTCTCTGTACCTTTTCTCCCTCTCTCCTCCTCCCACTCCCCCTGTTGCTAACCCTCCATGTGATCTCCATTTCTGTGGTTCTGTTCCTGTTCTAGTTGTTTGCTTAGTTTCTTTTGGTTTTGCTTTAGGTGTGGTTGTTAATAATTGTGAGTTTGCTGTCCTTTTACTCTACATGTTTTCTCTTTATCTTCTTTTCTTAGATAAGTCCCTTTAACATTTCATAAAATAAGGGCTTGGTGATGATGAACTCCTTTAACTTGACCTTATCTGAGAAGCACTTGATCTGCCCTTCCATTCTAAATGAGAGCTTTGCTGGATAGAGTAATCTGGGATATAGGTCCTTGTCTTTCATGACTTGAAATACTTCTTTCCAGCCCCTTCTTGCCTGTAAGGTCTCTTTTTGAGAAATCAGCTGACAGTCTGATGGGAACTCCTTTGTAAGTGACTGTCCCCCTTATCTCTTGCTGCTTCTAGGATTCTCTCCTTCATTTTTTACCTTGGCTAATGTAATTATGATGTGCCCTGGTGTGTTTCTTCTTGGGTCCAACTTCTTTGGGGCTCTCTGAGCTTCCTGGATTTCCTGGAAGTCTATTTCCTTTGCCAGAATAGGGAAGTTCTTCTTTATTATTTGTTCAAATACTTTTTCAATCTGTTGCTCTTCCTCTTCCCCTTCTGATACCCCTATAATTCGGATGTTGGAACATTTAAAGATGTCCTGGAGGTTCCTAAGTTTCTCTTCATTTTTTTGAATTCTTATTTCTCCATTCTTTCCTGTTTGGTGCTTTCTTTCTTCCTTCTGGTCCACTCTATTGTTTTGAGTCCCAGTTTCCTTCCCATCACTATTGGTTCCCTGTGCATTTTCCTTCATTTCTTTTATGGTAACCTGCATTTGTTCATCTAATTTGCAACCAAAATCAACCAATTCTGTGAGCTTCCTGATCACCAGTGTTTTGAACTGTGCATCTGATAGATTGGTTATCTCTTGGTCACTTAAAAGGATGAGTCCTGGGGCATTGATTTGTTCTTCTGTTTAAGCCATCTCTCTCTCTCTCTCTCTCTCTCTCTCTCTCTCTCTCTCTCTCTCTCCCTCTCTCCTTTTTTTTTTTTGGTCTGGTTGCTCCTGTTACAGTGAGGGGCGGAGCCTTAGGTGTTCACCAGGGCTGGGCACCCCAGTCTCTAGATTGTGACATTGTATGTGGGGGCAGGGCAGGGGCGGGAGGGAACAATGGCGGTAGCTCTGTTCTCCTGGGACTTCAGTCCCTTCTCTGGGATCCTGGGTTTCTCGCTCTGCCCTGGTCCGCAATTGCCGCCTCACTGGGTCCACCCGCGGTGATCCTGCATGCCCCAGATGCCTTACGTGCTCCCGGTTGCCTTATGCGCCCAGTTCTCCCTGCTCTCTTCGTGCCATGACCCGTGCCAGCTGCTCATCTTTGCCCCTCCTACCGGTCTGGATGAACCGGTCTACTTCAACTTCTTGGCTGTCCAGCTTCGATTCAGATAAATTCTCTATCAGTTCTGGGTGTTATTCTGCCTCTAAATTGTTGTTGTTCTAATCTTGGTTGTGTGTGGAGGTATGGTGTATCCACCTATGCCTCCATCTTGCTGGATGTCCAGAAAGCTTTTTAACTTCGAAGGAGGGAGTGTGAGTTCCTGGCCCTGGAGGTGAACGCGCCCTCGCTGTCTCCCCGGGAGGAGTCTGGAAGAGCGCTGTCCAGTCTGGGAGAGGAGAGTGGTCAGTACCGGCCCTGTTCACTGGTCCAAGGCCAGAAACTGGCCTTGCGTTGCTGTTCTCAAGGTGTCCGTGTGAACCTGTCCAGACAGATGAGAAACAAAGAGAGAAGAGGATTGAATGTTCTGTAGGGCACACAGATGAGGCAGGGCAGCTCTACGGCTCCGTGGGCAATACTTCCAGGCTCTGCTGCCAGACCCAGCACATCAGTAAGAGCACGGAGCGGGTCACGGCATTTCCTGAGGAAGACCTCCAGAATTAGCATTTCCCTAGCCAGTTTCGTTCATTGTGTAATGTTAAAGAAATTACTTTTAAAATTCTCCAACACCAGTAAAGTGGTCAGTGCACCATAATTTTTCTTCCAGTGTGTATTTGCCACCAAATTCCTCACAATGCGATGGAGGCAGTTTAGTGACCACAAGCTGTGCTGCTTTGAGAGAGAGGTGATGTGAGTAAAGTCAAGCTGGTCTTTTTACCCTCTAATGTGCCCGATGTCCCCTCTCCCCCCACAACAGTGTGCTGAAACTTCCCTCAACACCGGGACTTCCACAAGGCCCGGATGACTGTCTGTAGCAGGGTTTGCCAGGGCTCCTGTGCTGCAGTCAAGAGACACTGGAGCTGGTTTCAGGCCACCACCAGGACCCAGGTCTGCATACCACCTGGTGCACAGGTGCATGAAATTCTTTCTGGGTCCCTTGGCATGTGGCTCCCACAAGGTACTTTGTCTGTGGTAGGGTACCAAATTTTAGCATTGAGGAGGGAGAAAGGAAGGGACATCTTATTCTGCCACAATGTTGATGTCATTCCTGCTAATCTTATGTATATGTCATGCTAAGGAATTGTCTAAATTCCTTATTAACCTGATTTAAAAATTTTTTAAATTATAAAGTCAATGTCCTTAATGTTGTAGACAATGTAGAAAACATAGAAAATAAAAATTACCCATAATCTTACTATTCAAGACAGCCACTTTCAACATTTGGTGAATATATGAGACTATATGTTTTTTTGCCACTAGAAATTTGAGATTATGTGTTGTATTCATTAATTTACTTATAACTTATTCTTTAAAAGTTTCAATTTGGTTTATATGAATATGTATGAAATAAAATAAAATAAAATAAAATAAAATAAAATAAAATAAAATAAAATAAAATAAAATAAAATAAAATAAAATAAAATAAAATAAAATAAAATGCTGAGTGGAGAAGGAAGAGGAAAAAAGCAAAACAAGACTAGAAAGAGAAGAGAAAGCCAGACATTAGGTCAGGACGCATCACATAATGAGCTCTGCCACATTTCAGGGAAGTGGGCACCACGTTAGGCTCTAACCCACTGGCACCTGATGCAAAAATCAGTGTCTTGTCTCTTAGAGGCCATAAGACCCCTTTCAGCACAAAATCAGGTGACACGTAGCTCTTGTTGCTAGTGGGCTGTAAGAACTACTCTCAGCACTCAGCACTCAGGGGGCAGTGTGTGACAGAGTGACCCGGAGCCTCCCTAATGTTTCTCAGTACTTACAACGCTCTCCTTCATGGAGCTCCTTCTACTATCATTCCATGTAAAAGTGTGGCGTAATTTAAAAGTGGAATTCAGGTGAAGCAGCCACTAGGGGCCAGATGGTTCAGCCCTTCAGGAAATCTGTTATAGCTTGCTGTCTGGAGTATTTGTTGTAACATTTGCAGGAGCTGAGGCAAGAAGTCAGGGTTGGGAGGGCTGGAACATGATATCGTCTATTATATATAAATGTTAAAAGTCGTAAGTCAAGCTGACATGTTGCTAAATAGAGGATATTCTCTCTCCTTCTCTTTCAATTGAAGTGCATAATTATTTGAGATCAAATATTTTTATAGGTCTTATAATTTCATCTCCACTCAGAGTAATATTTAATAAATAATTTCACAAAACAAAACTTATGTACCCTATTTATGTTTTTATTTAAGTATTTTTATTAAAGTTCATTTAAGTGAACTCTATTGAATGTTTTGCCAAATTCAATTACTGGAAACCATAGGCCTTCTCAATTTCACTCTATTTTGGTACAGAGTGTAAATTTATTCAATTAAAATAGAATACTCATTAACAGATTTTTTTCTACAAAATATAATATTAAAATTACAATTAAAGAATTTTTAAATTAAATCTTGTTCTTTTAGTTCTCATTAATTTATTTAACTTTTCTCTCTTTTGTAAAGATATATTTCTTTTTTATTATTTTATTTAAGTTGTTGTTGCAGTACAATTTTCTATCCTTTACTCTCATCCCAACCCACCCACCCAACCCTCCTCTCCTCCCTCCCATTTCCACCCGCCCCTAGTTTTTATCCATGTGTCCTTTATACTCATTCCTGTAAACCCTTCTCCTTTTCCCCTGAAATTCCCTCTCCTCTCCCCTCTGAACTCTGTCAGTCTGTTCTTTATTTCAGTGTCTTTGGTTATATTTTGCTTGTTTCTTTGTTTTGTTGTTTAGGTTCCTGGTAAAGGTGAGATCATATGGTATTTGTCTTTCACTGCCTGGCTTATTTCACTTAGCATAATACTGTCCAGTTGCATCCATGCTGTTGCAAAGAGTAAGAGCTCCTTCTTTCTTTCTGCTGCATAGAATTCCATTGTGTAAATGTACCATAGTTTTTTATTCCATTCATTTACTTATGGGCATCTAGGTTGCTTCCAACACTTGGCTATTATAAATTGTGCTGCTATGAACATTGGGGTGCATAGGTTCTTTTGGATTGGTGTTTCAGAGTTCTTAGGATAATCCTAGCAGTGGAACTGCTGGGTCAAAAGGCAGATCCATTTTTAGTTTTCTGAGGAAATTCCATACTGTTTTCCATAGTGGTTGTACTAGTCTGCAATCCCACCAACAGTGTACTAGGGTCCCCTTTTCACCACAGCCTCTCCAACACTTGTTTGTTGCTTTGTTTATGATGGCCATTCTGACTGGTGTAAAGTGGTATCTCATTGTGGTTTTAATTTGCATCTCTCTGATAGCTAGCAATATTGAGCATCTTTTCATGTGTTCCTGGATCCTCTGTATGTCCTCCTTGGAGAAGTGTCTGTTCAAGTCCTTTGCCCATTTTTTAATTGGGTTGCTTGTCTTCTTAGAGTGGAGTCATATAAGTTCTTTATATATTTTTAAGATTAAACCCTTGTCTGAGGTATCATTGGCAAATATGTTTTCCCATACAGTTGGTTCTCTTTTTATTTTAATACTGTTTTGTTTAGCTGTGCAGAAGCTTTTTATTTTGATGAGATCCCATTTGTTTATTCTTTCCTTTATGTCCCTTGCTCTGGGGGACATATCAGTAAAAATGTTGCTGCATGAAATATCTGAGATTTTCCTGCCTATGTTTTCCTCTAGGACTTTAAAGTCATTAATGGTGACATGGCTTATATTTAAGTCTTTTATCCACCTTGAATTTATTTTTGTGTATGGTGTAAGTTGGTACTCGAGTTTCATTTTTCTGCATGTAGCTGTCCAGTTTTCCCAACACCATTTGTTTAAGAGACTGTTTTTACTCCATTTTATGTTGCTGCCCCCTTTGTCAAATACTAATTGACCATAGAGACGTGGGCTTATTTCTGGGCTCTCTGTTCTGTTCCATTGGTCCATGTGCCTGTTTCTATGCCAGTACCAGGCTGTTGTAAAGATATATTTCAATGTCTTCCTTTTGGTAGTTTTTGGTTTCAAAAATTGCAATTTATGAAAAGCTTTAAAAGCTAAAAGTTCCAAGGGTATTTTATTTGTTAAATTGCATTTAATTTAACATTTTCAACTAATTTCAAACAAAAAGATTGGTCTTTGGAGGCCTTTTATTCCTGAGACAGGGCTGCTGGTGGAGAGCCGGTAGAGGAAGTGGTAGTTCCGTGCCTTTGGTTTCATTTCATTTGGTTTGGTTTCAGAACATAGCTTTGTAGTTCAGTAGTTCTAACTTTGGGTGCATTTATGTAAGTACTGGAAAGTATAATTTCTCTTTCAAGTAATAAAATATCCTAGCTTATCTGAACACAACTATGAAATATATGTGCACCACTGCCAATTATAAGTATAGATCTGCTCCATAGATTGTTTACTCTAGGGAGAATATTTTCTCTAAGACTCTGTGTCACTGAAACATAAATTAGTATAATCAGCACAAATACACAAGCACACAACTTTGTTTTCAGTTTTAACATTTTTAATTGAATTTGCCAGATGTTTAACCTTTGAAAGAATAAACTTTTACATGGGTTCCATTGACACAGATGAAAGGATCGGAATTATACCAGAATTAACTTAGCTGATTTTCTCTTTGAAGCCCCTGGTGGCTCAGATACAAAGCCGCCGCCACTCAACTGTGCGTGAGTCCATCTGCTGATGGGACATTTCCCTTTCCCTCCGTACTGCAGACATCGGGGAATTAACAACAAATGGCATTATTTTAGGAAGTTACTTGTTCCAAATGCAAAAATTCACTTCAAAATAATTTGTAAACAGAGTTTCTGTAGCTGCAAGTTTTAAATCTCATCTCTGGGCAAAACCCTTTTTAAAAAAACAACTATCCTTTAAAATAGATACTAGTGTAAGAGAGATAAATGGTAATGGAAAAATACAATAAAAAATAAACCATTTTTTAAAAGGAGGACCTCTGGGGCAAAGTAAAAAACTAATAACAATAAAAATAAATAAATAAATAAATAAAATAGATACTGGTACTTATTCTGAAAATACACATATTCTGATACTCTCATTTTCAACAATGAAAATACCCCTCTCCACAGACCCCAGGTTCTCAGGGAAAGGCAGGGTAATGGATGAAACATAAAGAATTAAGAAGCAGAAAGCCAGGTCCAGAATAAATTTTGGGTGCCATAAACTCTCAGTCCACAAATCTGACAGAGTTTGATGAAATTCAACTTATTAACACTTATTAAGCACTCGCTATGTGCAATGCATTGTGGGTATGGACACAGATGAGTAAGACCACTGCTGACTGTCAGTCCAGTTACACACACAAGTAATTTTGAAATTTAAAAAAAAATGGAAACAGCCGTGGCTGGTGTAGCTCAGTAGATTGAGCTCAGGCTGCAAACCAAAGTGTCGCAGGTTCGATTCCCAGTCAGGGTACATGCCTGGGTTGCAGGCCATGACCCCCAGCAACCGCACATTGATGTTTCTCTCTCTCTATCTCCCTCCCCTCCCTCTCTAAAAATAAATAAATAAAATCTAAAAAAAATGGAAACAACAACATGTGAAAACAATATAATCTCTTGTAAAGGACAACTAGTGGACAATAAGGGCAAAGGAGGGAGCACCACTCTATCCGTAGTGACCCGGGGAGGCCAGATGGAGAAATAGCAGGTGAGTCACTAACAGGCACTCCAACATCTTGCCTGGAATGGGCAGAAGCGGGTGGAGTGTAACAAACATTCTTTGCTTGACCAAGCTGTAGTCAGGCTCCTGAACCTTCTCCTAGGCCCATCTGTGTACCACCTTGTAAAATTCAGTTTTAGCAAGAACCCGGCTAAGTCAGTTTGGCCAGAGTCTCCCATCCTCCACATCGGCATCTGACTGGGCTCTTCATGCAACACCGCCTCCCCTCTGCAGTGCCTGTCTCCAGCAGAGATGCTGTTAGGCCGGGTTAGCCAGAATCTCCCTTACCCTTGACATTTCCTCTGGGTGCCTGCCTGTTTTCTAACCCCCGCCCTGCTCCTTGACAGTAAATTCCCACTTACTCATGCTGTGTTCAGGACGGAGCTTGGTTCTTACCGATATCTCTTTTCCCCTATTGCAATAGTCTTGAATAAAATCTGTTTTTACTGTTTTAATACTGTCCACGTTTGGTTTTTCTTTGCCAGGAGGAACATCAAAAATCCCATACTGAGCAAAAGTAAATGTCAAATGTACTTGATAAAGAAGCTTTCAGGAGTATTAAGGAATAAGGATAAGATAGAGGTAGGTATTTTTCATCTGTGTGGTGCCCTGATGCTTGTGGGGAATGGCTTTGTAAACTTTCACGTAGACTTTAAGCCAATCTAAATCAGGTTGTCGACAATGGGGTGGAAGGAGGGGGCTGCATATTTCCTAGTGCCCCACCAAACTCTGCCCTCATAACTCTTCTGGAGTCTGCAGTGGGGCCACATGTACAAAAGTCACTCTCTGCAACAGATAGATAATTGCCCTGTAGGAAGGTCCCCTGCCTTGTCTCTGTGTTCAGGCACCAGGTAAATGAAACCTCTGAAATATTGATGAGTAGAAATTACTCTATTAATAATGAAAAGCGGAAACAACAACATGTGAAAAGAGAGAATGCAGTTCATTGAAGTCCAAGCTCCCTTGGCAGCGCTCAGCCACGCCTGACTGCTCTTTGGAAAGGCAGTGAACTCAATACTGGGACATGGGGACATCCGGCCACAGGGAAAAAGCAGCCTGGAGGAGTGATGAAAATTGCTGTGTGGGTGTCAGAGGAAGAGAAGCCTTCATCAAGGAAAGAATGATCAATACCTAAATATTAATGCTGTTGCACCTAGAAGGCCCTTGTGGGATGAGAGACAGAAGGAGCCTGAGCTTCCTGGGGGTGGAAAGAACAGGGACTGTGGGAGGACCATGAGGACTGTTCTAAGCATCATGTCTCCGCTCATCACTTGCAGCCTCAGCATCTCTATTGGAGACAGTAGAGACTGTGCTAGTTGCTGGGAACACGGTGATGAGTAAGATAGACCTAATCCTTGCTCCCACGGGACTCACAGTTTAGCAGGGAAGACAAGAAGTAAGCAAGTCAAATGGAAGTAAAAAAGTATAAACTACAAAAGGGTTAAATGAGAAGGTGCAATTGAAACTGGAAGAGGGGATCTAAGTGTATGGAGTGAATGGGAGGGCGGTGGTCAGGGATGGCTTCCCAGGGGAGAAATGGCTAAGCTGCAACCTGAAGAATGAATGGGGTTCAAAGAGGAAATGGGAGGAGAGTGGAGTATTCTAGGCAGAGGGCGTTCTAGGATCAATATATGGCCTGATGCACAATTTCGTGCAGCTTATTCTGCTGGACGAAGGGAGCACAGATAGGAAGGGGCCAACACGGATGCTGGGAATCCAGTCAGGAGACAATTATAATCACTCAAGTGAAAAGATAAGATAAAAGGAAAGCTGACATCTTGCCCTTAGACTAACCTCCTCCACCATTTTGGGTAATGAATACCATGTGTCATAGTTTAGAATTTCTGCATCCCAAGGTAAGTTTTATTGAAACTCACACAACTGTTACACGAACAGGATTGTAGATTACCGTATAAGAATTGAGCTGTGAGTGTTGCTTCTTTTCTCTATTCAGGAAGCCACTTTTCCTGAAAGCCTGGCTCCCTTACAATGAAAGTAAAATTTTTCCCAAAATTCTTTATAGTTGTTTACTTGATAATAATTATGTTTTGTAGGTGGTGGCTGTTGCTATAGAGAGACATTTTGAAAACATGTACAGAATTTCCTAATTGGGTGACTAGGGAGGGAGGGTAGTCAAGACTGGCGCCAGGTTTCTGAGAGTGGGGGGCTGAGCTGGGTCCCGGGGGCCGGAGCGAGTCTGGGCTGCAAGCCTGGGACTGGTCTTCAGGACTGTCTTGAACGTGTAAAAGAAGAGAAGATTATGAGGAAGGCCGAAGTTCCTATTTCTTGCTGAAATGGCCCACAACAGGAAGAACATAGACAATATCAAAGAGAAAAAAAGAACATGACAGTGAATTTAAAATTGACCTTAAACTGATGACACAATCCCAGCCCCATGGATTTCACAGCCAATGCTGACTCCAGAAATCAACTCTTCACGTCATTCATGCAGTGGAGGCCAGCAGGTGTTAAGTCACCTCCCCAAGGTCATATAGTTGAGTGAACTTATAATTTCTTTATGTTGAGCAATTACCAAACAATGTAAGTTGCTTGTCATATGTTTCGTGTATTCTTTTGTGTTCCTACAAGTGCAATTTACAATTTTCTAAAAACTCTCTTTAAATTTTCTTTGCTACCAATGGGATAATTTTCTCGAATTTATAACATATTTTCCTTAATTAGCATTGGTGTTTCTTCCATGGGGATCTTCCAGCTGTTTAGTTATTCATACATTTACTGAGAAGTTATCTGCAAATTTAGACCCATAGCAATTTCTCTACAATCACTGGTCAGGGAGGTTCTTGGTTCCTCTAAAATTCCACTGACCCACAGCTGCTTTATGCAAACACTGGGAGTACTGTAAATCACTGAGACTACTGATCCGTCCCACTCTCTTGTCTGTGCCTTTTCTCTTCCGATGTCCCTCTCCTCCAGACAAGGTCAGGCTGACACAAGTCCACACCCAGACCAGACCAGGAACTTCAGACACTTTAAGGCGTATGTGTGCTGGATGAGTGTGTTCATGTGGATGAGTGTGTTCATGTGGATGAGTGTGTTCATGTGGATGAGTGTACCCCTGCTGGTCATTCAGTGTTTACTTAGCAGAGAGCCATACTGTGCTGCAGCGGAACCGGTAGAGGAGAACCATGAGGGGCCCCAGAAGCCTCTCCTCTACTGTCCTCACTGCTCTCCTCTGGCCCCAGACATGAAAACCTCTTCAGAAAACAAGATTCCTGCTATCGACCAGAGCCACACTCCTTAAATAGAAGTTTGCAGCCCTGGCTGGCTCAGTGGATTGAGTGCAGGCTGCGAACCAAAGCATCGCAGGTTCAATTCCCAATCAGGGCACATGCCTGGGTTGCAGGCCACGGCCCCCAGCAACCGCACATTAATGTCTCTCTCTCTCTCTCTCTCTCTCTCTCTCTCTCTCTCTCTCTCTCTCTCTCTCTCTCTCTTCCTCCCTTCCCTCTCTAAAAAATAAATAAATAATAAAAAAACTAAAAAAAGTATTAAAAAAAAGAAGTTTGCATTTCTGAGCATTCATCTTGGAGGCTTCCAACATGGTACCCTTCTAAGAAGTTTATCAAGTGATTCCTTTGAACTCTCTCGAGGAGTTATAGTAGTTTTAACTTCCTCCATCTTGTCACAGTTCCAGTAATCAATTCCTTAAATCTATCTGGTCGCAGGGTGCCCAGGCCCCCTGTGGCAGGCCTTGGATGGGGACAGTTCATTATTCTCCATCACGCTTCTCCCCTTTCAGGACCCTAGCCTCCATCAGGGATAGAATTAAGTGATCTAATTAAATACCCAATACTTTTCTTTTTATAACCATCATGTTTGTAATTATCTGTTTTCTGTCTGTTTCAAACTCTGGAGCTTCAGGTAGTCTCAACTACCACCGCTGTGTCCCCTGTGGGAAGCATTTCTCCCCCGTGAACTAAACTTGTCGGCATGCACAGTCCAAGGTCATGGAGTCGGAAAAGTGGATCCTGAAGGTGGTGGTGAGAGGAGCCTGTGTCTTGGAAGCCACCTCTTGGTTCTTGGATCCGTGAATCCTGACAATAAAAGTAGCGCCATGTATTGGTTTTTGATTTAGAGGATATACCACAACCATGGAGGTGTTTCCTTCAATTGGCACTGTGTCTTTAAAGGTCTGTTCTACAAATCCATCAGCTAAGATGCTTCAGGACAACAGAGAACATGGTAAGGTCAGTAAATTCCATGAGCATGAGCTGTTGTAAAATGAGTTTCTTGGTAAGAAGTAATTCCATATAGAATAAAATAAAGGTGACTAAGGCAGTCTGTGGATGGTGGTTTTATCAGAAACTTTGCAGGCGGGGAAGAAAAATCTGTTATTCAGAATGTCTATTCCAGTGAGGACCACGTGCTGCCCCTACTATGATGGTGATAATATTACATAATCAGCTTGTCACCAGGTGGCTGGGTGTTCCCCCGGACAACAGTGTTCGAGAGTTCTTCTGACTCAACTCCCTCCATCCAGCCCTCCTGAGGTCCCCTTGTACTTATCCCATAATTCAAGCCTGTTAGGCTCCCTCTCAAACGTGGCTGTTGTTTTTAAATCAGCTGCCAACCTTATATTCTGATCCAGACCCCATATTTTGGAAGCTAAATGCTTATTCTTAATTTCTTGTTTTCCAAGTTCTAAGAGCCATCTGAATTTCCTTTGCCTTTTCTTCCTGCTACAGTTACTTTTATGTGGATATTGTTGCTGCCAGTTTTTTAACCCTACCTACTCATATTTTGGGTTATTTAGAGTATCCTGTCACTTTATTAAAGATGTTGTCCATCAATTTTTTAATTTTGGGGGGTTATCCTAGCTGTTCCTTCCAGTTTTCTTTTTTGCCAAAGGAGTGTGAGGGGACTCAGAGGGATTTAAAATGATGGCTCTGTTGCTGCCATCTTGCTTTCAGGCTGTACTGATATATTTTCCAAGCTCCTCAAAAGTCTTGATAGGCAGCCAGACTTGAGACTCATGACTCTGGAAGGCTGGGAGAGTATGAACATTTGGCCAACTATCTGGGTTTGCACTCTTCCTTCTGCTGCAGGACTGGAGGGAACTAAGAGGAGAAATTGGAAAAAACCTTAATGATCTCCCTGCCTCCAAGACCAAGGCGCATCGCATCAGCCTCCACACTGGGCTTCCCTTCATCCCTACGATGATCCCAGGGCAAGGCAGAAACCTTCCTGCTGCTACACGATCTGACTAAAATGCAGCAGGAATGCCTGGAACTTTCCATATCGATGTGCCTGGAGTGGGTCTTCTCACAGCCCTTCTTGACCACGTCTGAACAGTGCATCACATGCCTGGTACCTAGGCTGGCTCTCATCAAGTACATCCCAGGCAGCTCCGGGCAAGTTCTGTGTTTAAGGGTTTAGATGTGTTCAAGATACTGTCCCAAGTTTCTTGATTTCAATGTTATCATTAAACTCTGGTTTTGGTCTATGCAAAACAAAACAAACAAACAAACAAACAAAAGCCCCCCACAAATCAAAATTTTTAAAAAGCCGGCATCAAACTGTCCCCAAATGCTAAGACAGTCAGTTACCCCAGGGTAGAATTGGTGGACATGAGGCTCAGAACATTCGTCTCACACCATCGTGTTCACTCACCTACCCCGCACCACTGTTTGACGTTTCCAGTGACTCTGAAGTGGCTCCACGCATGGTTTCGGCTTCCAGCATTTTTCCTGTAGCGGCTGCTGTGGTTTTTGTGGTCAGAAACTGGTTCCTCAAAGTGCGAATCAGTTCTGCATGGTTCTCTTATCCACAGTATCAGTTCTCTATTCTCGTGTCTGCCTAGGCTTTCTCCTGAGGGCAGGTGGTTTACTGCATATGCCTTCCATGGTCCCGAGATCGGAAGGAATTTGTGTAAGGCCCTCGAGAGCAGTGTCATTCACCCTCCCTGAGTCTGGAGACCTTCAGTCTTGGCACTGTCAGTAACTGGTTGACCTTGAAAGTAGTGCTGTTTTCTCCTGTAGCAGTAATATGGGGAAATCATTGTTGTGGGGATTGCCAAGGAATAAGGGAAGGAGGGGACACAATCAGACAAATTTGGGAGATTGTGTGAGTCTTCAGTTCCATGTGCAAAGGTCTTACAGTGGACGTGGAAGCCATTCACTGTCCTTTTGTTGCTAAGAGTCTTTATTACTGATGTGAAGTGCTTTGGGCGTGGGAAAACTCCCCCAGATGTCAGCTTGCGTCCTGAACTGAACTCCCGAATGTTTCACAGTGTCTCCTTGGGACTGGGATATAATTAGAACTGGGTCCTACACCTTTCCTAAATATGCTCCTAAAAAATTTCCTTTAAAAAATGTGGGATTTTTACAGTCTTGGTATGTGAGGACTTTAGTTACAGCTCTGAGCCATCAAGATTGGAGCTTACTGTACACCTTATCAGGCCAAGGCCTCTCGAGATCACTGGATAAGCACGCCACAGGCAAATGCCAAAGCTCCCTGTGTTCCCTGTCATGGAAATTGCTCTCTTCTGGTTATAAAAAGATAAGGGGTATTAAGGTAAGGCAGGGTTGCATAGAAGAGAAATGTGAAATGTATTACAAAATCACAGGGTCTTAGCTTCTACAAACTTTTTAAAATTGTGCTAACATACACATAACTTAAAATGTACCATCTTAACCATCTGAATTATATGGTTCAATAGTGTTAAATATATTCACATTCTTGTACAACAAATCTCCAGGAGTTTTTCATCTTGCAAAACTGAAAGACTATACACATTGAACAAAAACTCCCCATTCCCTTCATCCCCAACCCATATCCCTGCCCTCCTACCTTCTGTTGTTACAGATCTTCCTACTGCAGATACCTGGTTTAAGGAGAATCATACAGGGTTTGGTTTCGTGTGTGTGGGATCAACTTATTTCATGTGGATGATACTGTCCAGCAGTATCCATCTCGGCTGCAGATGTTCATCGAAACACAAGAAAAACATACACAGAGACAACCAGGTCCTGTGGGGAAATAGGGACAGAAGGGCCACTCCTCACGTAGGGTTAAGCCCAGATAGGTAGATATGACTAAGAATAGTAAGACTGGGGTAATTAGAAAAGGATGGCTAGCCCTGACTGGCGTAGCTCGGTGAGTTCAACATCATCCAGAAAACTAAACAGTTACCAGTTCAAATTCCCCACTGGGGCATTAGAAATGGAGACAGGGTCCAGGCTCTTGGTGGTCACTAACAAAGAATTGAATAGATTACACAAACAAAGATAAGCAAAGAAGCAAAGTGAGATTCATTAAGCCTGAGATATGAGAGTGGGCCATTTCTGACCAGAGAGAGAATGGACCCCTTCAATTGAACAGTTACAGGCTTTATAGAGTTTTTACTTAAGTTTCTGTGCATGTGATTTCCCACAATCCTCGATTGCCCACTTAATTTATTAAGTTAATTTATTAATGAAACAAAGGATCGACTGAAGCTCTAGTACACAAGTGTGGTTCCTTACCAGATGTCACAAGGCGATTGTTAGATGTCAGGATGCTGCCTGACAACAGCTGGAGTGTCTCAGGACTTCCTCATTTCTCCTCTATCCCCTGCCTCAAGGGCACATGCCTGGGCTGCCGGCCAGGCCCGGCTGGGGGGGTGTGAGCAGGAGCCAATGGATCAATGTTTCTCTCCCTCCCGTTCTCCCTCCCTTCCCCTCTCTCTAAAAATAAATAGATAAAATCTTGGTTTTTTATAAAAAGGGTGGCTATGTCAAACATTATATGATAAATGAAATACAAATATTTATATATTAATAAGCACAGATGTATGTTTGTGTTTGTGTGATAATATGGGGTGGGCACAAGTAGGTGTACTACACCTGTACTACAGTTGTCCTACAGAAAATAAGAAATAATTAATAAATAACAATAAAAGAATAAATTCTGTTTTGTGTACTCACAACTATAAACCTACTTGCCCCACTTCGTATGTATACACTTCTTCTTCTAGTCTCTTCCTTGCTTTTTTTCTTTGCCTTCCAGCCTCAATTACTAATATGATTTTTTTGGCAATTTTGTCTGCTCTAGAGCAGGTCGAAATCTAACAATAAGCAAAAGAATCTCTTTAAATTGCCTTCTGAGGAATTGTGGTTTCACACAAAATAAAACAAAGCAGGAGTGCCGATGCGTGAGGCTTTCCGGGTCTGATCATCATGAGCCCTTGGCAGGACACGTCTTCCCGGATACAGGGTGCAGGGCTCAGGGTAGGACCATATGCTCACAGAAGTGATGGTGGCTTAATTGGAGCAGGGACAGTGGAGAGGCGTTCTGATGGCGTGAAGTGGGGACGAGCAGTTGGCAGGTGTGTTTGGGTGTGGGAGAAAAATTTGCATTTGGACAGGATCCTGGATGTGAGGGCGGAAACTAGAGATCAGATGAGCAGGTGCTGGTGAGGTTCAATGCTAAAAGGAGGGAAATTGGACTGAGTCATGGAGAAGGAAATCCACCAGAAATGAAAATCGTGGAGGTGGAATGTGGCTGGGGAGGGGTACGAGAGAGCTGATAGAAAGTCCGAAAAGCAGAAAGTCTAAATGTGGAATATGGAAGTGGTGTTGGTACTTAAGACAGGCTAAAAGGCAACGAGGAAGATGAGAGGGCAGAAGTCCCGTCTGTGGAGAGAGAATAGCACCCCACGTCCCTTTCCAGAGGAAGTCATAGGAGTGTGCTACAAACAAAGCTGGCAATTACATGACGAAGAGTATAAACATGGAAAACATATAAAGAAAAATAAAGATATAGGGAAATAAGTTACTTATTTATTTATTGTTTTCAATGAAGAGGGCGAGAGTAATTTTGGAGCATCTGAGTTTTCTATATTTAATTCCAGGATGCACAGATCATTTTGCCAGTGGTCTTCTTAAAGCTAGAATTTATTTTTCCCTTTTTCTTGAGGTATTGACCACATCGTTGCATTCTCATTTTTTTTTACATTTAGAATAAAGGAATTAATACCCAGTAGCAAATATATTGTCACGGCATTTTCTCTAATATTTTGCTTTAGAGCACACTGTGTATGTCTTTATTTCCCTGCCTCAGTGTCATAGAGGGGGCTTGCTAATTTTGGAAGATCAGAAACTGTTTAAATAAAGGATATGTCACATTAGAATCACGCGGTTTCAAATTCCTCAGCTGCCTGTTGTAGGAGTGGTAGGATTATATAATGAGATTTCTTTCCCATTTTGCTCTATGACCATGGGGTAGGCAAACTTTTCTATTAAAAGCTACATAGTAGCTTTTTTACCAAAGTAAATACTTTGGTTTTCAGATCTGTATAGTCCCTTTTGCAACAACTTACCTCTGCAGAGACATTGCATAAATGAGTGAGCCTGGCTGTTTTCCAATAAAAGTTCGCAAACACTGAAATTGGAATTTCATATAATTTTCATGTTCCATGAACAATTAGTCATCTTACTTTTTTAAATCTAAAGACGTAAAAACCACTGTTAGTGTGACGTGTGTACGAAAACAGGTGGCGGCCACGTTTGGCCCATGAACTGTAGTGACTCGTGCTCTATCTATGAAGAGATTTCTTTGTACTTGTCAGTATGTCTCTCAGCTGTTTTTCTCAACTTTTATTCAATGAATTTGGAGCTCAGTATTCCAGGTCCTTTATCATTTCTGAGGCTCTCTCTACCACTTCTAAGGGAGATGTGTTATTTTCCGTAACCCAGAATATGTGGCACAGTGAATTATTTTGCTTTTTTAATTTCATCTTCATTGTATTTTCTTTACATTGCCTTTTAGTCGCCTTAGACACCATACCCCATCAGTCACCGTGCTGTTGTCCACGTCCATGAGTCTATTTTCCTTTTTGCTCCATCCCACCACCTCTTAACCTCCCCCCACCCCCCACTTGCTGTCAGTCAGGTTTAATTATTAGAGTTATGTCTTAAAAAATAGATGTGGACTCATGGGCACAGACAAGGGGGGACTGACTGTGGGAGTTGGGGGGACATGGTGGGGGTGAGCAATGGGGAAAAAGGCAGGACTCCTGTAACTGAACAGCAATACATTTTTTAAAGTTTTAAAAAGCTTTAAAAAGATTTGGATCTTCAGAGTGAAAATTTGAGAAAACATCAAACATAATTCTTGGCGCATAGCATACATGTAAGTAGAATTTGAGTTTATGTTTATGTGATGATCTTTCTAGAACATAATTACAGTTTTCAGAATTGAAATTCTAAACTAAACCTCACTAATTCAGGCTAATCAAAGAGGAGGTCAATCAAACTGGCAGTACAATATGAAGTCTATCTGATACTAAAATTGATTGTTATCTTCAGAACATCCAATATACTTTAATAAATACAAATAAGCATGGTTTAATGTAAATGAGTATGTGTAATTTGATGAAGGATACTTAAACATAATAATGTTTCTCATAGGCATACATTATTTTCCTAAAATAATTCCTATATTATTTACTTAAACTACCTATAAATAAAGTTTTGCAATCCAAAACAAATGTAAGGTTCAGCATGCTATATTCAAATGCTTTCAAATACCAGTGTGAATGGATGAAGTTTACGTGCTTTTCTGAGGTTTAAAGTGTCTCTAGGAGCATGCTGACACATGTTTTTCAGATTTAATAACTTTGGGAGTATGACAAGACATCTTTGGTTTGTAAATAATGTGAAGTTGTGAGAAAAAACTACTTGCCAACTTTTGCACGACAAGATATTATTGTACCTTTCAGATTGCTGGAGAAAGAGTGGAAACCAAACATGACCTCTGACCCGGCCGTTGTTGGTGAAGAGAGGGACCAGGAAGACTGAAAGTCCCGGACACGCAGGGGTGACGCAGGGGCTGTTGCTGGGTGGCTGGCAGGGCTCCACGAGCAGCACCACTGTTCCCCCGCCAGTTTCAGAAGTCAGTTGAGAAACAAAACAATAGAGTTGTGTTTTAAAAGAGACCAAATATTGGCTTTACAAAGGGTTAGCTGATAAAGGAAATTGTGACTTATACTTGTAGCAAATCATTTCTAATACTGAACCCATCTTTGGGAAGCTCACTGGTCTAGTCACCGGTTGTCGACCATCGAGGCAGGCCTTCGTACACATTCAGCACGGAAGACCATGCAGAGCATTACGTTAATGAACGTCCTTCCAAGTGGAGGAAGTTCAGAGATGGAAGGAGAGAAGATTCTGGGCAAGGTAACGGGTAGGTACTCACAGATTTTAGTTTACTTACTCTCCAGCTGGAAATTTTTCAGACCTTGGTTTTGGGTATAGTTTGCTAAATGAATTGAATGAATGAACATGAGTCAACAAGTGATGGCAATGTTTCCTGAAATGAGGGGGAATCTCCCCCTGTGACGTGGCTGGCTAAACCCACCATCCGATTCAGCATTGCTACCGAAATCAGTCCAGGCATAGCACCTCCCACCCTGGCTCAAGTGGGCCAGGCTGTGCTCTGAGGTGACGGTGATCCCCTTACGGAGTTTTTGGGGAGAAGACAGGCTTTGGGTGGGCTTCCAGATCCCATAGAAACAAGTCTCGCTGGTCTCAGGGCCCAGCCTTGGCTCCTGCTGCCCTCTTTTCCATAGTCCAGAAAAACGTATCACACTGTTCTCCTGGGATAACGGTCTCCAGCCTCCCCCAAGGGCCCCTGCTCATTATCTAGTCTCAGGCTCGCCAGGAGGAACATCTTTGAAGCCCACCTCGTCTAACAAAGCTTGAGACTCCATCACACCAAAACCCGTGCAAACCGTCAGCTGAGTTACTGGAAGAAGACTGGGCGTCTGGAAAGACACTGATGGCTGGAGTAACTGTTGCCCTATAATGCTGTCCTCAAGCCTCTGCGTTTGAGCATACTCACTTATCTTAGGCCAGAATGTACAAGAAGCAAATAAGCAGATACAAATATGACTATCTTTCAAGGGGGCTCATTCCCAGAAGTGGCAAGCATGCAACAAGGCATCCGAAGGGCTGTGGAGCATGTGAGCTGTAACCAAGTAGTTCAATATGAACACAGAAGACAGTGGATTCTGTGGGCAAAGGGAAAGGAGCGGGAGGGAAGATGGTATCAGGGAGTTACTCGCAGAACTTGAAGGATCACTGCATATTACACTTGTCACAGGAGCCTGCTACAGTTAAATTGCTTTATAATGAAAATTTTTTAATTCAGATGCATTCTCTTCAAGTGGAGTTTGACTTGGATTATCTTACACTGACTTCCATTCTACAGGCAGTGACTGGGTCTCATGGTGTGTTGAAAAATATACTTGCAGTTCAAACAACCCCTTGTGATACAAAGTCATTTTTTTCAATTTATTCAAATTAAAACTTGATTCAAGATGAATCTTGCAAGCATATTCATTCGTTCTGGGGATCAACTTTCCCTTGATAATTCTTAAAACTTCACAAAGTGGCAACACAAATCTAGGCCAGTTCTTGTCACCTCCACCTTGCTCCGGCAGCTGAAACCAAGATTTCCCCCACAGGAATAGTAGATCCTCAAAATTCTTCAGCTGCATCTTCATTAGGCCTGACACCAAAGTCAAAGGCAGCTAAAGCTCTTACGAATGAAAGATAATCTTCCTTTATTCCTGTTGCTGTTGCTGCCGGTGCTAGAACGCAGCTGTTGGTTGGGTGCAAGGCAATCCTGATTGCTACCACCTCGCTACTCTAGCTCTAAGTCAGACACGTTCCCTGCAGCCTGGGACCTTCCTTGCCACTGTATTCAAGGGTGCGGTGGACAGTTGTTGCATTTACCCGTCTGACCTCTGAACTCCCTTCTCTTTTCAGAATTCATCTCTGCGCAAGTCTTGGTGGGAGTAGAACCTCATCTCTTCCTCAGAATCCGTTTGGGTGCTTTGTCCCTTGGCTCATGCAGCTAAGGCAAGAACACTCCCCCTGTGGTGACCGCTGTGGTGCAGGCTCCAAGCCTCCTTCAGGAACAAAGCCGCTACCGCAGCTGTCAGCTGTGAGAACGCTGCCAGCAGACAGCCCTCGGCTGTCAGTCTCCCTCCGGGTTTTCTCAGCCGAACAGAGCTGTCCCAGCCAAGGCCGTGCTCCCTGTTCTGGGTGACTATGTAGCCAGTGAATGATCAAGACAAGGACCTCAGGGTCATGCCCTCTCATCCTCACTTGCATAGTTCTGAAGGGTCACCCCAGCTTCAGAGCGCCCCACAGGTTGGGCTAACTATTCTGTTGAAACTGCATCTCAGCTCAATTCTTCTGTTCAGTCCTCATCTCTCCACTTTCTTTTCACAGATATTGATCCCCAGAGCACTGCCTCATAAACCTGCTGCACACGCATCTCAGCTGCGGAGTGGCTTTCTGGGGAAATGACCCTGCAGTGTCACCTGTTTGGCCTACTGATGGCTGCAGCCTGGGAACTTAAATTAGGAGTTAGAAATACAAAGAATAAGGAGCACATTAGAAATTATCCTACTGGTGGTGGAGGTGCTGGGGTGCAACATCCAGGGCTGGCAGGCCCTCCAGGGCCCACCGTGGGGGCAGCAGCTTCCTGCCTAGACTCTGCCATTGGCACAATTTGGGCTGCAAAGCTTCTCTTGTTCCTGCCATTCTCTGAGACTGGTTCTTTTCCTTTCCTGTTGGTCTTCAAATTAATTTTTTTTTCTGCTTGGGTTAACCAGAGCTGATTGTTGTTGTTGGTGGTGGTGGTGGTGGTTTTCTCATAAAAACCCCTTCATATATCAATCTGGGTCTTCTGCCAAGACATGATCAAATATGTAAGGATTTCGTTAGGAGAAATGCCTGTGAGAGAAAGAATGGGAAAGCTGGGGAAGCCTGTGAGAGCCGTGAGGCCAGGAAGCGTGTTTGATCCCAAGAGAAGGACAGAGGTTCGGAGGGTCGGGTGAAAGCGCTCCAGACCCCATGCTTTCTACGGGAAGTCTCAAGGCCAATGAGGAATCCTTGAGGCAAGTCACCCATCAGCAGAGCCCTGTGTCTCCCAGGGACAAGGTCGCCTTAGACACTGTTTGAAAACAGCTCATAGTAATCGTGGTCTTAGCATAAATACGGACCCAACAGAGCTCAGAGATGGGGTGACAGGAAGCTCAAAAATACCCAGTGGGTCACTGAGGATGGTAATAAGTGGGGCCACTCTTGCTTCCACCCCTTGGTTCCTAGGCCTTGTATCCTTCCTCCTAGGGACACAGCACTGCACAAAAATCCCTAATTAAAAATTACACTGCATTCTGAAGGATGACATCTCATCATTCCAGAGTGTTTCCTCCAAAATGGGACTTCAGTTAGGCCTTTAGTAGGTCATTCCAGAAGTCAACGAGTTTAGCTGCTTCTGTCTGTTGTGTGTTTGATACAGCCAGTGCACCTAAGGACATGGCCCCCCTTCCAAGCCTCCATCACTGTGAAGTGAGTTAGATGAGTTATCACTGGTTAGATGATGCGTGTGGGGTCCATGCCTATGGATCGGGCATTTTTAAACCCCAAGATAGCCGTGCTGTCTCTCTCTCTCTCTCTCTCTCTCTCTCTCTCTCTCTCTCTCTCTCTCTCTCTCTCTCTCTCTCTCTCCCTCTCTCCTCCTTCCTCTCTCTCTCAAACCAATAAACATATCCCCAGTGAAGATTAAACAAAAGAGAGAGAGAGATCCCCTACTCTCCTGCTGGACATCATCCTGGCTGGAGTATCAGAAACTGCTGCATTGTCTTACAGTCATGAAGAAGGGCCGTCTGAAGATAAACCTGACCTGCAAAGTTTAGGACAAATCTGCCAAGGAAGAGAAAACAAAAAGGTAGGAAAAAATAGGTTCCTGATTTTGTTGAACTACTGAATTAAACAGCCCTGGAACTGGCTTGCCTTTGGACTTATTATACAAGATAATACTTATCATTTGAACCACTTTGATTGAATTGTTTTTTGTTGCATACGAAGACACCATAAATGATATCTAGTTCAATACTAATTCAGTTTATGGTTTCAATACAGTGTTTCATTGATTCTACTATATCTGTGACCTAGAATCAACATACTAGAGGACAGTGAAGGAGAAAAGCAAAATTACATACATGTTTATAACACTTGACTTTCAGGAAAGCTTCCCCATTTCTTAAATGCACTCCTGATTTATCCTGTCGTTCATGCTCTGCACCATGAACAAGACCTTTCCCACGGGTCTCCCGCCTCCCCCTCTACTTTCATCCTTAAATCACGGTTCGTTGCTGACAGTCCAGAGAAGCAGCACTTACCAAGAAAAACAGTAGCTTCCCAGTGGTACCCAGGAAAGAGACTACATTTATTCACTGTGAAAATCATTGCTTTGGGGTTCAGAATGCTGGCTAAAAGTAATGTAAAGACAGAGCTGGCCACACAATAACGCTGTTTTCCGGGTTTGTGGCCCTCCATTCCTGTCCCGCAGCTGCTGCACTGCTCCAGATCGGCCTGGCCAGTGCCCCCTGGGCCGCTGGGACTGTGTCTTGTGTGAGGAGTCCGCTAGTGTTCTAACCGCTTCCTGCTATTCCTTGCTGAGGCCACGTGGGCAACCAGAAAAAAAGAACCTGAACAAGGGCGGCGTTTGTGAAGTCCTCACCAAATTCCATGTATGTGTTTTAGAGAGCTGGGTAAGAGGATGGAAAGGAGCAAAAAGGAATGATGTGTAAATTACTCACCTAAATTATACGTAACATATGCTTGTCTGAAGTGATACTATGAGGTGGTCGTCAATAAAACTCAACCAGAGATTCTATTATCTCTTATTTTTACGGAAAGCACCAGACATGGGGTAAATTGTTAAACTGGCCCTCAGACAGGCTTTAACTGGAACAAGGGGAAGGGCTGGGTGCCAGACAGACAGAGAGGGGAAGCAGTAACGTGGCGTGGGACCCCGCGCCCTGGGAAGGATTCGGTCTCACTTACAACCCTGGTCCCTCCAGCTGTGGGACTGAGTGATTTTATCATCTGGAAAATGAGCATAATTACATCTGCCCTGTCCGTCACGCCCAGATCACGCAGGGCAGATGGGACATTGACTATAGCCTCTAGCCCTACTTACCAACCTATTCGAGATTTGGAGTTGATAAAGCTGTCATGTGTTGTGGTTAGCTTTAAAATGTGAGGGTATAGCATTAAAACATAATCCAACAAGGTCTAACTTTCCAGCTGAAATGCGACATACTTCTAGAATGTCCTTTTTTATATTGTACTCACTCACACAAGAGTAGAACACAGAATGCTTGCAGAAGTGGGTGTATAGCATGTCCCTTGAAGCAGTATCCTTGGTAACACATTTCCTCAGCGGGCCCTTTACTCTGAGCGGCAGAACAGTGTTGGGGGCTCTGTGTCTAATGAGGGCCTGATATGTAGACAAACTATTCTGCTGATTAAAGTCACCTCCTTAAGGTTAGTCTCTGGTAACAGGTGGCAAGGTTAACATTTTGTTACGAAAATTAAGGTCCCTAACCAGTATTCCTGACTGATGCAAAGATATGGAACAGAGGGTCTGTATTTGAATACAGGATTTTCAAAAGAATTCCCAAGTTATTTTACATTTGAAACACCTTACACAGAGTCTGTAAATTTACATCCCAAAGTTTCCTACTGAAAAAAGTATGGGGAAAATGGTCATACTAAAATGTTAGTGGAAAATGGTAACACGTTATTTTTAATTTTTTTCTTCAGACTCTATTTTCTAAATTTTCTTAATAAATATATTTACTTGTATAATTAACATTTAAGAAATTGACCACTATGGAGGCATAGAAAGATAGTTTTGATGGAGAGAAATTGATGGAGAGGTGGCAGGAAATGATTCCCAAGATGGGGTGGTTCCGGCAGAACAATCAGGCAAAACGAAGATTAACTTCACTTAAACTACATGGGAATGTTGTAGCTGGACAGACGTGGGGAGCAGTGGGTGAAATGCTGCGAATGTTAAATTAGAAACCTGTCCTGGACTCTTGCCCAGGAAGATACAGGTGTTTCTGGAACAGATACGGCCATGTAAACAGAAATGCGTTCAGGCCAAATATGGGGGAATGCAGCATGTAAGTGAAACACATAACTGGAAGAAATAGTTTATTTACCATTGGTCTGGAAATTAAAAAAAAAACAGTAGCATATGCTATTTATGCAATTCTATATTATTTGGATTTTCTAAAAATGAAGTAGAAAGTTACGGTTTCATTCTTCCCCAATTTACCTTCTTCCTTCTTTTCTCCCACCTTCCTTATACAAATCTGAAAACACTATACGTGTTATTCTGTAGCTCGTCTTTTTTTTCCACACAGCATAATACATCTTTTCAGGTCAGTACATAAAATCTACAGAGGTCATTTTGAGTTGAATTCGGACACTCTTTCTTCCGCATCCTAATTTGTCATCTCAATTGATTCAGATCAGAAACCTTAACAAGTTTGCTCAGGGATCTCAGTGACACGCCCCAAAGGACCCAGCTCACAAACACTGCGGCTGGGCTTCGAGCATTGGCCTCCTGACTCAAGACGATGTTCTTTCTACTGTACTAATTGTGTACTTGCCTTCTGGGAGGATTAACCACTAGGTTCTTTTTTGGTACGAAGCTTTATAAGGGAGGTACGTATGAATACTGTGGTTTCCTCCATGGGTTAATATTTTACACGGTGGAGGGAGAAATGCGGAGGCTTCACACTGTAAAGACAACTTTGCCAACTTCTCTGTGTTCCCCAGGGCCGGCCAGATCTCATGCTATGGTTCATAAAGGAGAGAAGCCATCCCCTAGCTATTAAGAGATTACAATGTGTGTTTCATATTTTCCATACACCGAAAAGGAAAATGAACTCTGTGGACTGAAGCACAATAAGTGAATAAAGCAAAATTAATCACTTTCCTGGCCAGGTTCTCACAGGAGCTGTGCTCAAGTCCCTCGCTCACAGCAAATTCATTACACTCTTCTTGGGAAATTTTAATTCTGTCACTAGCCCAAAGTAAGACAGTAAATCAATTCGCAGCATCGGTGTGATACATTTTTCATGGCTCTGGAAAGAATTTAATCTTGAAAGTACTTTCTGAGCTCCCCTCTCGCCTTCCTGGTGGGGTAGGTGAGTGTTTTGTGATTTGATGCCACAGAGCAAGTTGGAGGGTTTGGGAATTTTAAGCCACCGTGTCCCGGACATTCAAAGACATGCTGCTCGCATGGGAGAAAATGGAAGTTTGGGAAACGTATTAAATGTGCTTTCATATTGCATAGATATTTCTTACCCAGGTCCACCTGAGAAAACACTTCAGAATGTCTGGGGTGCACCAGGCTGAACCTTCTGTCGTACGGAATCACCAACAGCACTGGGTCCCAGGCTGCCTCAGCACTCTCTGTAGACAGTCGGCAGCTTTGTGGGGACCCTGCTCCACCCGTGTAGACCTGTGAGGAATGATGCAGTCCTGGGTGTTGAGCTGCTCACATGTGACTTGGGGAAAAAAGGACACAGCCTGATGAGACAGCACATTTTTAGAACAACATAGGAATTATTGTAGAACAAGCCACCTCTTTATTCCTTCCTCGGACTGCAGGGAAAGGAGAAATTAGAGGACACTGAGAATGTTGGTAAGTCATCTAGGTATCACCTGTTGTGACTTACAATGAATATTACAGAAGCATATTTCAAGAAGTAGAGCAATCATGAAGGACTTTTAAAGTTATATGTGGTTACATTTACATATTATATTCGCCTCTCTGCATGAGCTTGACATCGGGATAAGAAGTATTTCCCAGAGTTTGTAAAACTGAGTTGTTTTTGTCACATTAGAGCTCCAGCCTGTGAAACTGGGCCTCTAAGAAATGCACTGAGTAGCAGCATGTGCTTTTCAACCTGACGAGCGGGTGAAAAAAACCTCCTGCTTTTCTTTAAAGTTGGTCTTTCAGCCACTGATGGGGATTTGAATAAGGATTTCTAAGAAATAAGCAGGAGTCCCATAAATGGACAATGTCTTGCTCTTGACACAAATGAAGCCAAGTTGACTCGACAACAAAGAGCGTGCTGCATGACCCTGGAACAGAGGATAACTCTCTGAGTCAAAAGAACATTTCTTAAGTTCATTCAATTATAGAATAAATAATACAATTTTAAAAATGAAACCAAAAGGCTTGAAGATGTTTAAAAAATATAAGCAGCACAGAAAGCCACTGCGCTCAGCAGCCTGCAGAGAGGGTGGAAAGGCCCTCACGGGTGACCCTCACCGTGAGCCAGCAGCCACGCGGGGGCTGCTTCGGGCCCGAACTGGGACCTTCCATTCTGGGGCAATCGGATCGCTCAGTCAGAACCAAGGTTCTGCTCGGTTCGCAGTGGAAAGCACTTTTTCTTTAAAAAGCAAAGAGAATGAAGAATGTAAAATGCGTATGAAATTCGGTAGATTAATAGGAGATAATCTGCTACTCCAAATCTTTGTTCGATAATACGTATACGTATAAGTACATATACACATCTGTGTACACACATACACACATATACACATAAAGATACACACGTTTGTATTACCTAGTCCTCTGAAGAACTGGTGAGTCATCGTCCTCTAAATAATGCTCGTGACAATTTTCATCATTAAACTTGAACTTGTTTAATAATTCTTATAATTGCCAATGCTGCCATTTCTTGAGAATCAAGTGCAATACAGGGCATTTGAGGAGATTCAAAAAGAAGCAGACTGTCCATCAAACATGTACAAGAGGTAGCAATAGATTCATTTTCCAACTTTTCATTTACATGTGTGTTAGAATAAATTTCATAAGAAAGTACATGACTAATTGCCAAATAAATGGTTCAGACATGTGGTAGTTAATTGACTGTGTCAACTTGACTGAGTGCCCAGTTCACTGGTAAAATGTGATTTCTGGGTGAGTCTCCCAGGGTGTTTTTGGAAGAGATCAATTAGCATTTGATTCAGCACAATGAGTTAAGGGATCTGCCCTCATCAAGGCGAGGGGACACAGTCCAATCTGCCAAGAGCCCCAGTGGAACAAAGAAGGCAAAGGAAGGTGAAGTCTCTCTCTCTCCTCTGAAGCTGGCATGTCCACATTTTCCTGCCCTCACATTACAGCTCCTGGTTCCCGCCTTCGGACTCAGACTGAAAGACACCGTCACCAGCTTTCCTCTTCTAGGTCTCCATTGTGCAATGCACCAGGGTTCCCTTTTCTCCAAGTCTTTGCCAAAGCTAATCCCTTATCTTTTCGCTGATGGCCACCCCAGCAGGTGATAGGGGCCAAGTACAAGTGACCCGGGCTTTCATGAATGTCTTCTAGCACAACAGTGCTTTTATGCTCAATCCTCTGACGGTGGTCCCCTCTCCTCTCACAATTTCCCTTCTTTATACCCTCTTCATTTGATTTTTGGAAAGAAAGAGCCACTAGCTTTACAGAATGAGGAATATTTCCTTTCTTCTGTTCTCTGGAAAACTTTTTTAGGATTGAAATTATCTGCTGGTTGAAAGTTTAATAGGCCTGGTAGTCTAACCATCTGGGCTTTCTTGTTTGCTTTATATGCAAGAGAAGATTTCAACTAAGGACTACAATGATATAGTTACAAGAATTGTAGAGCTTTCTGGTTTTGCCTTAATTTTTATAATTTATATGTTCAGAATATATGCATTTCGTTAAGGAGTTTTCAAATGTATTGGCATTATTTTTCACTACACTCTCACAATATCTTTGTGACCATCACCATGTCCATAGTTCTGTGTTCTTTCTAAACATCTGTTTATTGTTGTGTCTCCCTTGCTTGTGAAAGCTGAGGGGAAGTGCGTGGGCACCAACGGTGTCCGCTCCAAATATTCTCCCCTTCACAAGCGCTCTCTCCCTCGGCTGCTGGGATAACTCGCTACTCTCCTGGTTCCCCTCCCACCTCGGTAGCACCTTCTTCTCAGGCCCCTTTGCTGACTTGTCCTCATGTCCCCTATCTGCACTCCGGGATCTCTTCTCACTTCTGGTTGTACTCACTCCCCTGCTGATCTCACCCGATGTCACGGCCTCCAGTTCCATCTGTACCTGATTACTCCCCAAATTCCTTCTCCAGCCCCAGACTCTCCTATGAACTGCAGACATGGTCAGTGGTGGCCTGCTGATTACTTTGTTTCAGAAATTTCAACTCGGAAATTTTAAGTGCGTCTAAAGCAGCACATTTTGTTTCCCTCCCTCAAATTTGCTCTTCTTCCAATGTTTCCCATCTTAGTATCTCCGTGTACTCAGTTGCTTCCACCAAAAACCTGGGGAATCATTTTCACTTCTCTCTCTTTCACACCCGACTTAGAAACATCAGCAAACCCTGTGGGCTTCCCCTTCAGATTATATCCAGACCTGTAACACTTTACTGTTTCTACACCCAGATCTTAAAAAGACTATTTTTTATTGATTTGAGAGAGAGAGAGGAAAGGAGAGAGAGAGCAAAAAAACATCAACTTGTTGTTCCACACACCAGTGCATCCACTGGTTTACTGCTGTATGTGCCCTGACTGGGGATCCACCCCACAACCTTGGTGTATCAGGACGACGCTCTAACCAACTGAGCTACTGGGCCAACACCGCAGATCCTGATCTCATCTTGTCTGAGTTATGTCTTTTTTAAAAAAATTATTGGTTTATTGATTGTCTAGATTAAAGAAAGTGATGGAGAAAAAAATGTTTATTATGCAGATTCAACTTACAAGTGTGTTGTGCTTATAGCTCTTACATTATGCATAGCACAGAAAGCTGAGGGAACATTCTTCCACTACTTGAAAACTATTATCTGAATCAACAGAGAAATTGCTCATGTCATTGACAAATGAGTAGAAACTCTGACATATGTTTTGGTTGTTTTGCTTTTACCTTACTCAATATAAACAAAAATATCAACCAACGCTCATATTACATATTGGAATTCCACTGGAATCATGGCTGTTAACGTTTGTCAGCACACCACTGCATATGCCCACGGTGTTAACATTAACTGCCTGTAAGAGGTATAGAATTATGATTCATTATCTACCTATGTCTCTGAATTCTCTCAGTTTTATATAATGAACATTATTACCTTTTTCATTTGTAAATTATTTTTAAAAAGAATTTGATATGGCGAAAAGCAAAACAAAATAAACTAATTGGTTCGTGTCAAACTCATGACCTTTGAATAATTAAGATTACATTACACCACCAGTTAATCCATCACTTTCTAGAAATAATGGCTGAGGTCAAATCTGTGTGCTATAAGAACAACAATTTTTAACTGGTGTGCCACAAGAATGTTTAAAACATGCAATACCTGACTGTTAAGTCAGGGGCACTGACTTCTTTCCCTTTAGATTGTCAAGTAAAAAAATGATGGCAGCCAGCACAGCAATAGCTGTCCAGTGTGAAGGAGTCAAAATTATACTTCTTCTGTCAGATCATCAAAAATATATATTTTTGGTGTGCTACAGAGTTGAAAATCACTATTTTAGAGGAGTGAAAATCCCCCAGAATCCTAGCATGAAGAATAAAAGTAAATTATAGCATCCATACAACTTCAGAATAGCTTACAACAAGCAAACAATTTATGTATTTCACAACACCTGTTATTCCAGCATAAATTTTTTTTAAAAACTGATCAAATTAAAAGAACAATAACATTTAGAATTTTGAAATCATTAACTTTTTCCCTCTAACTTTAGTGAGGTATAATTGATGAATGATGTCATATATATTTATAGGGTGCAACATGATTTGACTTACCTATGTGTTTTGAAATGATCACCTTGATCAAGTTAATTAACACTCCCATCACCTCACAGAGATACCGTTCATCTGGGTTAGGTCTTGCCTCCTTCCTTCAACTCACTTCAACTCTTGCTGCCCTGGCACTGAGTCTCCACACTCCCAAATGTGTCACTCACCTACTCAGATCTTTTCACTGCCTCCCCATTATGTTCAGATGGACATTCAAAGTTCTCACTGTGCACTGCATGGCCATGTGTGATCTGATGCTCCGTCTGTCTCCTTTCTGACTCCACTTTCTTTTGGAAACCTTACCTTGCCCAGTGCTCCTGTGCACTGGTCTCGTTGATCTTCCTTGACCACAAGCACTTTGCCATCACAGGGAATATTCCCCATGGATATCTCCTGACCTTACTGACTCCAGCACTTCATCCATGTCATAAGACGTCTGGAGGTAAGCAGTTTCTGGCTTTGGTCCAGTAAGTCAACAGATTAAGTACCTTTGCCAATCTTGTCATTTTTAGAGTCACATAGTATCTGCTGCAGGTGCAGTGGTCAAATCCACTTCTAAGGCAGATGGGAAGAAATGTGTGTGAAAAGAAAGAAGGAGAGGGAGTAGGAGAAAGCAGGGAAGGCCTTCAGACCATGACGCAGTGCTAACCCCTGTGAAAAAAAGGGAAAAGACAGGAGAATTGGCTAGGAAGAGTCTCAGGCTACACAGCAAGGGGCTGTTTCCTGTTGGTTATGACATGGAGGTGACATCCCAGTTCTAGGGGGAGCTGGCGTGTCCAGGGTCCAGGGTTGACACAGCAGTGTTCTCTCCCATAGCTTTCCCTAAGTGTTTTTGCATCAGGTCTTGTCCCAGGACCTGGCCAGTGAGAGAAGAGACCCTGGGTCAGTGGCTTGTAAACTTCAGTGTGTGTAAAAACTACTGAGGCTCTTGTTAAAACTCATACCTCACCCCTGAGACTCTGACCTGGTAGGTATAGGAGAGGGACCCCAAGCCTGCACTTTTAATCAGCACCCCAAGAGATGTCAGTTCAGGTGGTCTGTGTACAACATATTGAGAAATAATTCCTATTATTAGGAAATAATAATTTCCTAGAAAATAATTTCCTATTATTATCTTGAATAATCAAGATAAATGGTGCTCAAAGCCTTCCATGTGCGAGCTGATATTTAGAAATTGACACTCTCCCTGTGCACTCCCAAGGAAATTAAGATGTAGATATCTCAGCTGGGGGTTATTCCAGGGACCACGCATCACAATCCAGTGCTTTTGCTTATAAATCCAAAATCTCCTGATTTGATTTCATAAATGTGCAAAGTCTCGTCGCACTTCTTTTCTTTGTATAATGTAGCAGCCCACGACTGGCCAAAGCTAGTAGTTAATCTGGTCTGATCTGGATTGTCAGTGCCTCTGCCTCCTGGAAGCACTAAATCATTGCTGCACTGTGGTCCCTTTATGTGAGAATCCTAGAGCACAGCACTGAAGACAGGTTGCTAAGCAAAGTGTAACGGCAAAAGCAAATGAAATTCGGAGCACTTAATTTCTTCCACTTGAGCTGCAGTCAACGGCTCTGCCCATGAAAACCCTGCCTCCTTCTGTAGAAGCAGATGGGAAAGAGATCTAAGGCTCTTTTTTTTTAAGGATAAAAAACAGAACTTCATAAAAAAGATGCTTAGCCAATATTAAATGCAGCAAAATATCCTGAACGGTTGTTCCTGCGATTTCAAAGGCTGCAAAGTGTCTCAAAACATCTTTTACTGGAAACTAATGATAATAAAAAAATATCCTACCAGATGGGAGAAATACTACCTTAGAGTAATGAAGTGAAAACTACTTGAACACTTTTAATCCTTCAGGGTTCTAATATTTGCAGATCTTAGGAGAACACCAAGTATTAATTTCTGGGAAAAATCTTTCTTGGTCACCCTCTCTTTCTTCCTAAAGAAAAGTATGAGCCCTGGCTGGCATAGCTCAGTGGATTGAGCGCGGGCTGCGAATCAAAGTGTCGCAGGTTCAATTCCCAGTCAGGGTACATGCCTGGGTTGCAGGCCATGAACCCCAGCAACCACACTTTGATGTTTCTCTCTCTTTCTCTCTCCCTTCCCTCTCTAAAAATAAATAAATAAAATCTTTTTTTTTTAAAGAAAAGTATGCTGCTTATAAGATTATTTTTGGTAGGATATTATTGGGTGGGACTCAACCTACCAAAGACAATAAGGACACATAATATGCATGGCATCTCTTGGGATTTTACCCATGTCTCCCTTGATTGCAAGCCTTTCATTTGTCCTTTTTTATGTGAGAACTGGCTAGCAGGCAGACAATCCCCTCAAATTCAGTACCAGTGAAAAGTGCACATGTCAGTACTCGATGTCTACTCAACGAAGACTGCATGAAAAAGCATGGCCTTCTCATACTCCGTTCTCATCGTGTGATTCAAGTGCAACCTCGGGGAAACAGTGATGCTGGGCAACTACCGAGCCTTGAGGCATTTGAAATGTTACTGTGACCCTCTTCATTCATCCCTGGCCATCTACACTGCAACAGATACGCAGTCTTGTTGAAGTGAGTGATGGGCCTTTAAAATCACTGGTAGTATCCAGGCAAATAGGGCTGAGTTCCCCTAGAGGCAAAAGAAGCAAAATCTCTCAACAGTGGTCAATGGCTGCTAAGGATATTTTCAGGCTGGTACGACTAGAGTTTCCTGGGCTTGTTGCTGCTTTAGTCCTTAGTTTTTTAATTTGCCCTTTGGACTCTCTGCTTGGGATTTTAAACTAACTTGTCCTCTATTCTGCGCCAGATTCCTATGACCCTGAGAGGGCTGAAACACACATGCACGCACACTCCTGCACACACCATCTAAAAATGTCTGAGACTCTGTCACAGATTGCATTGCCACCTACCCCACTTATGTGCCTTAGAAGGTGACCTTATTTGGAGAGAGGGCCTTTAAAGAGGTAATTTTATGTGCCTGGTGTCCTTATAAAAATGGGAGGTTTAGAGACAGACACAGGGAGAATGCCGTGTGAAGGTAAAGGCAGAGATCAGGGTGATGCTTCAGTGAGCCAACAGCCAGCCACTGGAAGCCAGGGGAGGGGCGTGAAACAGGTTCCTTCCCACAGCCTCAGAAAGGGGCAGCCCTGCTGACACCTTGATTTCAGACAACACCTGGCCTCCAGGACTGTGGGACAGTAAGTGTGTGCTGTTTAAGCCCCCAGTTCATAGTGCTTTTTACAGCAGTCCTAGAAAATTACTAAATTACTTCATCCCATATATATTTCAAGACACGAGATTGTGTGATCTATTGCTGACCAAAAAAGAATTATGCCAGTGGTGGGGAGCCTAAGACCTGAAGCAGGCAGAAGCAGGCAGTGCCAAGCCCCTTGGTCAGGGAGAGGACTTGAGCAGGCCACTCCCTGGTGCCTGTGATGGTTAATTTTATGTGCCAGCTTACCTGGGACACAGGGTGTGCAGGTGTTTGGTTAAACACTATTCCAGGTGTTTCTGTGAGGCAGTTTCTGACAGAGATAAACATTTGAATTGGTAGGTTGAGGAAAGCAGATTGTCCTTTCCAATGTGGGTGGGTCTCATCCCATTCATGTAAGCCTGTGTAGAACAAAAAGGCAGAGTAAGAGATAATTTTCTCTCTGCCTGACTGTCTGTGAGCTGGGATAATAGTCTTCTCCTGTGTTCAGACTTGATCTTAAACTGGAACTTACACCATCAACCCTCCTGACTCTCGAGTCTTTGAACTTGGACTAGAACAATACCATTGGCTCTCCTAGGTCTCCAGCTGGCTGACTACAGATCTCAGGATTTTTCTGTCTTCATAATTGCATACTACACATACATCCAGGGCAACAGAACTTTAAGAATGAGTTTTCTTGATCCTTACTACCAGAAGCAGTTTTATTTAATGTGGCGAGGCTAGAAATACACCTGCACAATTCTTCCTTAGGAGTATATCAACTCTTCCACTCTCCATCATCATTCAGTTTTCAGGAAATTTGGCATCCTTTCCATTCCACAAGATATCACACCACTCCATTGAATGAATGACGTTATGCTGATTGGAACTTGTGAGCCAGAAGGAGCGACTCTTCCAGATTTATTGGGAAGACATTTGCATGTAAGAGAGTGTGAGATAAATCTGACAAAAATGTAGGGACCTATGACCACTAGGGGTTGAGTGATGAGGGGAATGTTGAGAAATCCCTTCTAAGGTACAGGTTAAGCTGTTGCATCTGTCCCCTAGCATTACCATAAATAGACACAACAGCTAGTGGGCTTCCCTGAATTTTGGAGGCATCCCATTCCCCATTTTGGTGTTCTGCTCTGACTCATGTATTGAGTGATGGGAAGAGCTGGGGTGTTGAGCAGTGTCCACAACAAGAGAAGACTCTGCAACAGGTTCCCATCACTGGGCAAGCTGCCCTGTCCCTTGAGCCACACGATCCAGCAGATCCACTGCTGCTTGAAATGTCAGGGGCAGGTAGGGTGCTGTTTGTAGCTTTGGCAGCCCCTGTGGGTGAATCACAGCACAGTCCTTTAGGATTTTGGAGCAGAGCCCTGACATCCTCTGGGGATAATTACTCAGTTTTTGAGAGACCGAAGGTTTAATCATGAATGACCAAGTTGCAATGTGACCTGAGCTATCCATGATGAACTGGGTGTTATCTGACCCACCAAGCCATGAAGATGGCTGTGTACTCCATCATCCAGAGGAGTGACACATCCGTGATCAGGCCTGTACTAGTCCCGAAGTCACAAGTAAGTTATGTGAAGAAGTGGCCCAAATCTCCCATCCAGACTACACCGATGACCTCATGGGAAGTTCCCTAAAATCAGTTGGCAGACAAAGAGGAGATTTGTACCTGGTTGTCAGATGACAGCTCAAAAGTGGACAGCAGCAGCACCACTGCCCACCCCCATGACATCCCCACAGGACAACAATAAAGGGATGTTCTCCAGTAGGAAGAACTTCAAGCAATACACCATGTTATTCACTTGCTTGAAAGGAAAAAATGGCCAGGTATACAATCAGACACAGAATCATGGGCTGTGATCCATGACTTGGCTGGAAGGTCAGGGAAATAGAAGGAACATAAATGGAAACTTGGTGACAGGAAGGTTTGGGGGAGAAGTATGTGGATAGGACTTTGTGAGAGGACAAAAAAATGTAAATACTGTATTTATGACTTATGTGAATGTTCACCAAAGAGTGCCTTCAGCAGGGGAGGGTTTTAACAATCAAGGGGATAGGGTGACCCATTCTGTAGGTCCCAGTCAGTCTTTTCCTAGCCACCCACATCATTGCCCTTTGGGTTAAGGAAAAAAGCAGCCGGGGTGGCAGGGATGGAGATCATATATGAGCTCAGCAACATGGACTTCCTCTTACAAAGGCCGACCTGTCCATGGCCACTATTCAGTGCCCAGTTTGCCTGAAACTAAGACCAACCCTTGAGTTACTGACAGGGCACCGTTCCCCAGTGTGATTAGCCAGCTACCTGGTGGCGGGTTGGTTACACTGGACAGCCACCATCCTGGAAGTGGCAGCATTTTATTCTTACTGGAAGAGACACTTACTCTGCATATGGATTTGCCTTCCCTGCACACAGTGCTTCTGTCAAAACTACCATCTGTGAACTTACAAAATCCTGTATCTACCCATCATGGTAGCATTGCCTCTGATGAAGGAATTTCACAGCAAAAAAATTAAAAAAATAAAAAACAAAGTGTGGCAGTAGACCTATATGCATGAAAATCCACTGGTGTTACCATGTCCTCTATCATTCTGATCAGCTGGTTTGATAGGATGGTAGGGTGGGCCTTTGAAGACTTAGTCACAGTGCCAGCTGAAGGCAGTGCCTTGCAGGAATGGCCAAGGCCCTTCAGCAGGCTGCATGTTCTCTGAGTCAGTGTTCATCACAGATGCTTTTCCTACCAAACAGAGATGTACGTGTCCAGGAATCCAACAGTGAGAATGGGAGTTGCACCACTCACTATTATTATTTGTGACCCAATCACAAAATTTTTGCTTTCTGTTCCCATGATTTGGCTCTGGTGGCCTAGAAGCCTTAGGTCCAAAGTGAGGAATTCTTTCAAGAGATTCAACCATGATCCACTTAACAAATGAGCAGATAAAACTGCAGCCCAACTACTTTGGACTCCTCACGCCTGCAGAACAATAGGCAAAGAAGTGGTGCTAGATAGGGTGACTGATCCTGACTCCCACAGGAAAAGTGGGTTGCTACTCCACATTGGAGATAAGAAAAAGTGCGTTTGAAATACAGGAGAAGCCACATTAGGGCTTCTCTCAGTATTACCATGCTCTGTGATGAAGGTCAATAGGAAACTACAATAACCCAATCTAAGCAGGGCCACTATTGGCCCAGAGCCTTCAGGAATGAAGGTTTGGCCTCCACAGGTGAAGAACCATGATCAGCTGAGATGCTTGCTTACGGCAAAGGGAATGCGCAATGGATAGTGAAAGAAGGTAGTTACAAATATCCATTTGACCATCTGACCAGTTATAAAAATGAGAACTATATTTGTCATGAATAATCTTCTTTATTTTGTTATGAACATGTGTGTGTATATATAGTAGGCAAATATATGTGTTTTCTTCCTTCCTATATTCCCTTACCATATTTATAGGAAGTATTGACATTATACCACAGTATTTAAGTATAGTTAATTTTATATCATAGTATTTAAGTTATGGGATTTTAAGAAGAGTAAACACCACTCAAGGATTTTGCCTTCTTGACTGGGAAAGGTTTTATTTCTTTTTATTCTGTACACAGGATAGTTTTATTATGTCAAGTGGAATTATGACTTTGTTATTGTCATATTTGGGACTAAGCAAGGTTTCAGTGGAGGTTGCATGGCTGCCTAGATGACAAGGAGTGGACATGTGATGGTTCATTTTATGTGTCAACATGACTGGATCATGTGGTGCCCAGATATTATCATGGGTGTGTCTGTGAAAGTGTTTTAGGAGGAGATTAATATTTGAATTGGTGCACTAAGAAAAGCTCTCCCCAATATGAATGGGTCTCAGCCAATCCATGGCAGACTTGAAAATAAAACAGGAGAGTGAGATACTTTCCTTTCTTCTTTGAACTTGGACATCACTCTTCTGCTGTGGACTTGGACTGGAATTTACTTGGCCTGCCTGTCCTGGTTCTCAGGCCTTTGGACGCAGACTAGAGCTAGACTCTCAGCTCTCTGGGTGTCCAGCTTTCCAACTGCAGATCTTGGGTCTTCACAGGCTCTGGGGTCATATGAGCCAATTCTCTTTTAATGAATCTCTTGAGAGGGTTTCCAGCCAAGATGGAGGAGTAGGTAGATACACTTTACTTCTTCACACAACCACAAGAAGGATACTAACCAATTTAAAAACAAAAAACAACCAGAGCTGCCAAAAAATCAAACTGTATGGAAGTCTGACAACAAAGGAGTTAAAGAAGAAACATTCATCCAGACCAGTAGGAGGGGTAGAAATGGGCAGCCAGGGTGGAGCGGACATGCAGCAAGGGGGTAGCTAGAGGACAGGGTGGGCAAGGTGGTGGCTGGTGGACCAGGCAGTCCCACATTCAAGTGCAGATAAACTGGGAGAAACAACTAGGAAGTGAGACAGACTGCACAACCCAGAGTCCCAGCAGGGAAATAAAGCCTCAGAACCACGGGCTATAAAAACCTGTGGGTGCTGCAGCAGCAGGAGAAACTACAAGCCCCACAAGAGAGCCTGTTGGAGGGGCCTATGGGGTCCTAGAACGTACACAAACCCATCCACACAATTTGCTTGATTCTTGAATCAGCACAGAAGGGCCCAATTTGCTTGTGGGGCAAGAGCCAAGCAAATGATATTGTTCCCTCTCTGACCCCTCCCCACATACAATGCAGTGAAATGGGTTGTTCCACCCTGGTGAACACCTAAGGCTCCGCCCCTTACAACACAGCAGGTGTACCAAGCCAAAGAAATATGGCCCAAATGAAAAGACAGATCAAAACTTAAGAAAAGAAACTAAATAACGAAAAGATAGCCAACCAATGAGAAAACGCAGAGTTCAAAACACTGATCATCAGGATGCTCACAGAAATAAGTACAGATGGAAAATAGAGGAAGAAGTGAAGGCTATACAAAGTGAAATAAAGAAAAATATACAGGGAACCAACTGTGAAGGGAAGGAAACCAGGACTCAAATCAACAATTTGGAACAAAAAGAAGAAATAAAAATTCAGACAGAACAAAATGAAGAAACAAGAATTTAAGAAATGAGGAGAGTCTTAAGGGCCTCTGGGACAACTTTAAACATTCTAACATCCAAATCATAGGGGTGCAAGAAGCAGAAGAGGAAGAGAAAGAAATTGAAAACTCATTTGAAAAAAAAATAATGAAGGAAAACTTCCCCAATCTGGTGAAGGAAACAGACTTCCAGGAAGTCCAGGAAGCTCAGAGAGTCCCAAAGAAGTTGGACCCAAGGAGGAACACACCAACACATATTATAATTACATTAGACAAGATTAAAGATAAAGAGAGAATCTTAAAAGCAACAAGAGAAAAAGAGACAGTTACCTACAAAGGAGTTCTCATCAGACTGTCAGCTGATTTCTCAAAAGAAATCTTGCAGGAAAGAAGGGGCTGGCAAGAAGTATTTGAAGTCATGAAAGGCAAGGACCTACATCCAAGATTACTCTATTCAACATAGCTATGATTTAGAATGGAAGGGCAGATAAAGTGCTCTCCAGGTAAGGTCAAGTTAAAGGAGTTCATCATCACCAAGCCCTTATTATATGAAATGTTAAAGGGACTTATCTAAGAAAAAGAAGATGATCAAAAACTATGAACAGTAAAATGACAACAATCTCACAACTACCAACAACTGAACCTAAAAGAAAACTAAAACTAAAAAAAAATTAAGCAAACAATTAGAACAGAAACAGAATCACAGAAATGGAGATCACATGGAGGAATATCAGCAGGGAGGGGGAAGGGAGAGAATGGGGGAAAGGTACAAAGAATAAGAAGCATAAATGGTAGATGCAAAGTAGACAGAGGGAGGCTAAGAATAGTATAGGAAATGGAGAAGCAAAGAACTTGTATGTACGACGCATGGACATGAACTAAAGGGGGGGGAAGGTGGAGGGAAGGTGAGCACAGAGCAGAGGGGGAGAAAAGGGAGAAAAAAATGGGACAACTGTAATAGCATAATCAATAAAATATATTTAATAAATAAATAAATCTCTTGAGATCTAAATCTGTATCTTCTGTTGGTTCAGTTTCTCTGGAGAACTTAGATTAATACAATGACCTTCAAATCATTGTAGGGATTAAGTCATCTACTCTGTTTCTGTATAACACTGAAGAAATAATTGTTAGGTTTTATTGTGTCTCAGTTTGCTTCATAGTCTGCTGAAGTTATGGGTCTCCCCTTAGAACAACAACCACACAGTTCCCAATGATTGTCTGTAGAATCCTTGACTCATAGACTCCAGATTAACGGTCCTCAGTTCAGGGCCAGATCACCCCACCTGTCAGCTTTATTTAGGAAGAGCAGTCAGTCCTGTGTTCTTGCATCAGCCAGTGATGTGTCACACCAGAAATATCACAGTTTGCTTTGTGGAAGTCTAATTACATGCAAATATTTAGCTCCAAATAAGCTGTTATTACCATACATCTGGCTTAGAATTAATTTTTGCATATGCTGCTACATGGACATTACCCAAAATATGGCATAATTACAGTGTAAAGAAAGAAACAGAGGTTAAGTCCTTTTTTGGATTCTTTTTTGTGGGTGTGATTTATCAATAAAGCTCCTTATTTTTTTAATTATATTTCACTGATTATGCTATTACAGCTATCCCAATTTTTCTTGCTAGCCCCCCTCTAGCCAGTACCCCCCATTCCCTCAGGCAATCCCCCGGCCATTGTTCATGTCCGTGGGTCATGCATGTAAGTTCTCTGGCTGCTCCATTTTCTATTCTGCACTTGACATCCCTGTGGCTATTCTGTAACTACTTATTTGTACTTCTTTTTTAAAAGATTTTTATTTATTTATTTCTTAGAGAGGGAAGGGAAGGAGAAAGAGAGAAAGAGAGAAACATCAATGTGCGGTTGCTGGGGGTCATGGCCTGCAACACAGGCATGTACCCTGACTGGGAATCAAACCTGTGACACTTCGGTTCGCAGCCCGCGCTCAATCCACTGAGCTACACCAGCCAAGGCTTGTGCTTCTTAATCCCCTCACCTCTTCACCCATTCCCCACACCCCCTTCCCATCTGGCAACCATCAAAACACTTTCCATATCTGTGATTTGGTCTTGTTTGCTTAGTTTGTTTTTAGACTCAGTTGCTGACAGATATGTATTTATTGCCATTTTATTGTTCATAGTTTTGATCTTCTTTTTCTTAAATAAGTCACTTTAATATTTCCTATGATAATGGTTTGGTGATGATGAACTTCTTTAGTTCAGTCCCCTTCTGGATTCTTGCCTCACTCTCCTTAGAACGGCCCCACCCAGGCTGCTTCAAGGACACGTTCCAGATTGGAGCACTGCTGGTCGGGGCCTGCTATTAAGCGGGCTCGTTTTCTGTGTCTTCCTGTGAATTTCAGGAGGTGACAATAAATAAGCGCCACAGTATTTCTAGTTTTGGAAATGACACCATTGAACTTCAGGTGTCAGATATTTGGTTGCCAATGGCAGAAATGCAGCAAAGAAAAAAAGAGTTCAAGTTGTGTCTAAAAGCCCTCCATAAAACGCTCACATCAGCCATGAAAAGGGTATCCCACTGAGTCGGTGACACTCAGGCTGAGGTATTCGGTAGGGACAACTGTCACTAGGCTTTAATACTGTGTGAGAGGGTTTTCTTCAACTCCATGGGACATACAGTGGTAGGCCACATGGCTCTTGTTTAAGTGATTATAAACTTGGCTTTAGGGTTACACAACTTTCCACACCAGCGCATCAAACAAAACTACTTCTAACATCCTGTTGAGAACCAGTTTATCAGTGTGCCATGAGTCAAGTAAACACTTTTTGAGATTAGGATATGTAAGTTTTCACTGAGAAAAATACACTCATCACATTGGATGTTCTGTTTATGGGTGTTTTGGAGAAATGAGGGAGAGTTGGTTACAGCCTGCTAAGAGACTGAAAAGGCAGAAAGAAATCTCACCCTTTTATATTATAGCAAAAAAGATGCACCTGCTGACACTCGCTTCCGAGATAAACAATAGTTAGCTCTCCGGTAAGCGGACTTGGCAGCACTATCTGTCACACACAGCTCGTCTCCGACTCACCTGGTCATTGGGGCGACCGTCTGTGTGAGCTAATTGGCTCTACCCAGAGGAAAAACAAATTCCTCACAGCTTTGCTGTGACAGGAGGCACTTCCACAGCTTGGAGCAAGGCATCCACTGAAGTCAGGCTCCTCCTCTCCCACGGGACTGGGAGGTAAAGGGCTCTCTTCCTTGTTGTGAGCGTGTGGAGGGGATTCCTCCCAGTTCCCAGGAGAAAAAGGAATCCTAAGAAAGAAATTTTATGTATGATCAAGCTAGGTAGAGTGGATTTGTTAGAAGGTTTTAAAAAATAAGCTTTTATACCAACGGTGTGCTAATGTAAAACTAAAACTTAATTTCCTCTTATCTGCTAAAAAAGTTTTCTTGTTCTTTGGTCTGCTTTTGATAATGGATTGTTAAAGGTATATCTTTACCTTTTAAATTAATCTTCTTAGAAAGCGAAGATATTTTACCAACTGTGCTTCACGCTGTCTTCATCAGGTCTTTGATTGCTTAAAATTGAGTGTTCCAACATTAAAAGAGCGAAGTTTTACTAACAACTGTGAAACTGTCTGTATTTGCCTGTAAAGTCTTTCTCACTGGGGTTAAGTAGACAACTATGGATTGTTTCACAGTGACGATCTTTTTTGACCGATGTTTTAAACCCTTTTGATATTTTTGAAAAATTTTCCATAACCAAATTCTACATGAAGTCTATTGACTTTGTTGAGTTGCTTCCTGATATTTTACTACAAAGGACAATGTTAGTGTTCAGGAATGAGTAATGATCGCCAACGCAGCCGCCTCTCTGACAGGCAATGTGTCGGGTAAGCCTTTGGGAAGGGCTGGCCCCACCTGAATTCTCGGCCGAGTTCTCCAGAGAGCGCCTGCCTGAAAGGCTGGCTTTCCACACTGTTGATTGAGGGCACATCCAAACGCTCTAGAAAACAGATGTGTGGGAGGCAAAGATTTCTTCCTATTGTCATTGCTGAAAAGGTCAACTTGTACTCTTACTCGGCCCACTTCCTGAGGGATTCATGTGGCTTGTCAAATTTCATAATTTTCTCTCTTCTCCTAAAAGTGCTATGAAAGAACACACGTTTTGTTTTAATCAGTAAATTTAACCTGAGGTTTTGGGCCTGGGCGGCATTTTACTACACCCCTTGAAATTGATGGAGATGTTTTAGAACCGTTGAGACATAGGCATCTCAGCAGGCTAATAATTTTTGAACTCCTTCAAACGTTTATTGACTCTCTGTCAGAAGACAGACCTGGGGGGAGGTGGGAGAGGAGAAGCCTGGGGGTGGTCTGCAACCAGCTGCTCTATGGAGCAGCAGTGAGCTCTGGCCTCCCACCCATTCCTGTCCTGTGTCATGAAAAGCCCTTGAATTACCCAGGCCATCGTCTTGGAAGGGGGTTGTCCTTTGAGGCTTTTTATCATTCATCCCTAACGCCCTCCCTCCTCTCGAACATCAAATTATCTCTTCCAATTACATATTCCTTTCCCTGAAAAGAGCTTGGGTAAATGTAGTTTTCTTCATTTTTAAGATATCTCTAGTGACATTTAAAAGTATATCACAGATTAGATTAGGATTTTAGGGGATTGGCCTGACCCTTAATCTGACTCAATGGCAAACAAGTAAAACAGAAAGAGACACCCTACAATATCAATTTATTCAAAAAGACTGGTCTGAGCCATATCTCACTCCAACATTCTGCAAAAAAATCAAGATAGCTCCTTGGCGGTGCAGACTGTGATTCTCAAGGAAAAGGTAGATCCAGCCCAAAGAACACACACACACACACACCGCCCTCTTGGTTAGAAATGTGTCTAGTGAAACATGTAACCAAGGGAGATGGCCACTGAAAAGGGGACTACCAAGGTAAGCTGCTGATTCCTTCACTTAGAAATTTTATCATAACTGATGTCAGCCATGCCATATTTTTGTATAACAGGATGTAGGGTTTCCTTTTGTTTTTTTGATTCTTGCTTACCATGTCTACGAAGTCATGAGAATGTAGTAAAGGAGGGGATGCTGTAATTCTGCCTGTTTGGGGTGATTTGTATCTTTAGCAAGGGAAGTGGATATGTTTTTCTTTTTGGTTTTTCTTCCAGAACAGACCTTCCCACTCACTTCCAAATAAGAGACATGTGGGGGGTGGGGCATATTTTTACCCAGAAGATGATGTTCTCTCTGATGTGCGTGCTGTTTGATGTATAGGATGCTGTGGAAAAGGACAACTGTTATTTATAAAGAAGGTTCTCTTTAGAGGCAAGATTTGTCTAAAATTTTTAAATGTTATTGTTGCTTTTAAACATTCCTCTGAGTTTCCAGCAGTCTCTTTTTCTGTTCACCTGCAAGAAAAGGATCACGGTCCTTTTGGTGACTTACTGAGGATCGTCATTTCCCAACAGGACCACAGTGCATTTGAAGACTCCCTTTGGGTCTAGTACCATGAGTCCCCTCCCCTTCTGTTCCCCCAGCCACTCACTGCCCTCAGAGCCAGGACATCACCCTCCGTCAGTCCAAGGCGGTCATCCACTCCCATCCACCAGATCCGCATCTGTCTACTTCTTTCCTAATTGTTTATGATTGGTCATATTAGCAGAATTTTTTTAAAGATTTTATTTGTATTTATTTTTAGAGAGAGAAGGGAGGGGGAGAGAGAGAGAGAGAAACATCAATGTGTGCTTGCTGGGGGGTTATGGCCTGCAACCCAGGAATGTACCCTGGCTGGAAATTGAACCTGCGACACTTCTGTTCACAGCCCACGCTCAATCCACTGAGCTACGCCAGCCAGGGCTATTAGCAGAATTTTAATAAGTGATTGGAGTCACTTTGTATCAAAAGGTATGAGCTATGTCTCACATGCTCTACTCTAACAGCAACTAAAATGTATTAAGCTCTTCTAATTTGCTTAATCACCGTGTTAAGAACTTTGCATATATTAATTCATTTAAGCCACATAGCATCCCTCATGATATGTTATTGTTTGCTCCTTCTTGAGCAGGAGAAGGAAGCTCAGAGAGATGAGGAACTTGTGACAATATTTAAACTTGCCTTTGATCCCTTCTGTGACCCAGCGGTCATTCAGAAGTGTGTTGTTTAGTTTCCACGTATTCATGGATTTTCCAGCTCTCCTCTGTTGTCAGTTTCTAGTTTTGCAGAATTGTGAAACTTTTCCATTATGTACAGAAAAGACAGTTGGTATACTTTCTATCTTGTTAAACTGTTTAGATTTATCCCATGCCCCACAATACACTTGATCCCAAGAATGTCCCCTGCACACTCGAGAAGAATGTGCATCCTGCTGTTGTTGGACACAATGCCTGGTACAACACGTGTCTGTGAGGCTCCTGAGGGCCACGGCACGGCTCAACTCAAACTTTCCTTGTTGACCTTCCGCCTGGCTGACCTAGTCACTGTTGACAATGGGATATTGAGGTTCCCTGCTATTACTCTGTCTTTCCCTTTAGATCTATTAGCATTTGATTAACATATACAGGTGCTCCAACGTTGGGTTATGTATATCTGCAATTGCTGTATCTTCATGATCTGCTGACCCATTTATCATTATATAACGACCTTCTTTATCTCTTGTTACCCTTTGGCTTAAAGTCTGCCTTATCTGATGTAAGTACAGCTACCCCTGTCTCTTCTGGTTTCCATTGGCAGGGGGCCAGGCTCCCAGACTACCTTGGGTTTGCAGCTCCCACTGAGGTCCTGCCACCCACTTTCAGAGGCACAGATGGTGAGGAAACTCCCGGGTGTCTGGTGTAATGTCAGAGGCGCTCTTGTCCAGTCACGAATGTCCCACTAGCTGTTGCTCAGAGGGGAGAGAAAAGAAGAAGGACTCACGCTGCCGTGATGCTGACATCACCCACCTCATTATATGTTCCTCATCTGTTAGGGACACCTTTTGCCATTTCATGCAAGGCAGGTCTAGCAGTGATGGGCTCCCTCAGCTTTGGTTTGTCAGGAAGGCTCTATTTTTTCTTTAGAGCTGAAGGATAACTTTGCCAGACAGTATTCTCAGGGCAATTTGTAGATTTCAGCCCTTGGGTACGTCACTTCACTCTCTTTAGGGCTACAGAGTTTCTGCTAAGAAATTTGCCAGTAGCCTAATGGGGGTTCTTTTACAGGTCACACTTATTTCTTCCCCTGGATTTCTTTAGTATTTTTCCTTATCTTTGATTTTTTATAGTTATATTATGATGCATTTATAAAAGGCCTCTTGGCACTGAAATAATAGGGTGAGCTATTAGATCCTTGGACTTGGATGTTCCAAGCCTTTCTTCAGGCTTGGGAATTTTTAGCCAGTATATCTTTAAATAATTTTTCTGCCTCCTTCTCCCTCTCTTCTTCTTCTGGAATCCTGATTATTCTGATTGTTTTAATCCCATAGATCATGTAGGCTTCTTTGTCATTTTTATTTTCTCTTTGTTCTTTTCTGTCATTTCAAAATTGCTATTGTGTACATCACTCATTCTCGCTTCCATCTGCTGTCCTCTCCCACAGAGGCTCCCGTCGCATTCTCCCTCTCACACACTGAATTCTTCAGTTCCAAGAGTTCCGTCCGGCTCTTTTCTATGGTTTATCTCTTTTGTAAAGAGTTTTATTTTATTCATTCATCTTTTCCTAATATCACTGACTGTTCTTCTGAGTTTACTTGTAGTTCATGAGTTTCTTCAGTACAGCTATTTTGAATTCTTTATCAGCTAGATCGCTGTGTTTTATGGGTTGAGTCAGTTGTTGAATTATTGCTATCATTTGCAGATGGCGTATTTCCTTGGTATTTTAAGTTTGAATTTTTGTGTTGTTCCTGCATTTATATATGCAGTATACTTTTTGAAAAATATTGATTGATTTGAGAGTGAGAGATAGAAAAATGGACTTACTGTCCCTCTTATTTATCTATTTACTGCTTGCTTCTTGTATGTTGCCTGACAGGGATCAAACCCTCAGCCTTGGTGTACAGGTGCAACCCTCTAACCACCTGAGCTACCCAGCCAGCACTGCACTTGAGGCCTCTTGACCTGGGGTACTGTGACTTGGTTTTGTTTCTCTGGGGTTTCCTAGGCTTGCTTCATTCTTTTTGTGCCCTCTTGTGGCAGAATTTTTAAGCTTTCGTGTGTTCTCTGGTTACGACTGACTAGGCTGGAAGCTGGGGACTTCTTTTGTTTTCCAGAAGGTGGCGCTGTGGCTCCAGCTTGTGGTTTTTCTATTGCCTGACCTACCGCGGAGCCTGGGAGTGAGCCCAGGAGCCGGCTGCAGAGTGCGGAAGGTGGGAGTTGAGCATTCGGGTGCTGAGGGTGCAAAGGACCCAGTGGGGAGATCCCCTAGTGACTACTCCCAGAGGCTTGTGCGCAGACTTGCTGCCAAAGGCCTGCAGCAGACAGCAGGCACCACATTTTATTTTCTTACCTGCTTCCTTCACTTTCCCTGTCCACCCTCCGACCCCACCCGCACCCTGGTCCTTGGAGGTCCCACCTCATTACTCAAGGTGATACTGGACAGTTTCTCCGGCCATGATGTGCACAACTGGAGTAGAAGGGCACTCACTGTTTTCTGCTCCCCAGGAGAGGTCGCCACGTTCAACATCCTCTGTGGGGGAGGTCACTGCTGCTGAACGCCTTAGCCCCGTGTAACGTTGCCTCAGGTGGGAGGGCGGCCCTGGTGGAGTCCCTTCAGCTCCTCAGCGTCCTCACTCAGCACTGGCATGCTCCAATGGCTACTGGAGTCTCCCTTCAAGCTAACTGGGCTCCTATTGAGTTCTGCCTCACCCCAGGTCTAGGAGGTCCTGCCTCAACACCTGACTGCTGCAGGGGGCAACTGGGTTTCTTTGCAGCATCTGAGCACTGGGGAAGCCCGGCCCTCAGAGGCCTTCCTCTGCTGGTTCAGCTGCACGTCTGCGGCCTTGGTGGGGCGAAGTTCCTCCTACCCTCTCCAATACATCCAAACCTGCCTGGTTTTTTGTTTTGTTCTCCAGCAGAATGGCAGACCCTCTCCTCAGGAAGCCTGCACTTCTACGGAGGCTCTCTTGCCTGTGGGTGCTGCCCATGTCAGCGCTCTCCAGGTGCTCCCAGGCTGCAGTGCGGAGGGCCTGAGGCTAGGGCCCAGGCTCCTGCCCTTTCCACAGCCCGGATCAAGGTCCGCCTGCCTGTTACCTGATGCACAGGTGAGCAGGACTCCTCCCGGGTTCCTCAGCGTTCAGTGCTGGGTTCTACAACTTCCACGGGTACTTTGTTTGTGGGTGGATGTCAGATTTTAGTTGTCAAAGGGGGGCCAAAGTGAGAGGTGGTTTGTGCCCCCATAATGCTGGCCACTCTGCCCCCCAATTCCTCACTACCTGCTCCCACAGGCGAGCAAACCTGGGCCAGACCTGCTTCTTGGGCAGGCGGCCATTCCTCCCTTTTCCAGTCCAAGCAGTTCGGTGGGTAAGCGATTCAAGGGCACCATGGGGGTCTGGTCATTAACTGCACTCTTCTTCCTTTCCGACATTTTTTTATTCACGCTGAATCCGTCATTTAGATTCTTGGGGAGAAAAAATATAGCTTTTAGGTCTTGAACATAAACTCTGTGAGTTTTTGTTGTTTTTTCAGGTTTTTACATTTTATTTTTATTGTACTTTCAGCTTTTGCCGTAACACTCACCAGAATACCAGACCCTGCCCCAGTTCCCCATAGAAAGATACTTCGGCTCCCACTCGGAGACTGTTCTTCACCCAGAGCTTCCTGGGAACTTTGCTGGGGAAGCTGGATGGACGGCAGGATGCAGGCATTCCCTGGGGCCTCGAGCAGCGTCCTGTCACTGACAGAGTACTTCACATGCAGTCCCTGTCATTTTAGGCTTAGCTTAAGTCTGAATTCTGGACGCTCATCTCACTAGCTCCCTGTTCATTTTAATAGAATTTTAAATTTACTCATTTAATGTTTGCGCATCTTCACAGGGATTTCAAATCCCAAGGGAGGATAGGAATTTGTGTATGTGGGCGGCTACGCACCATCATCACAGTTCTTCGGATCGCAAGGAGCAGAGGCAGAGGAACACAAATGCAGAGGTGAGCCCACTGAGCACCGAGTATTGTACATCAGTGTTGTACAGTATTGTCTCATCGACGGCCATCAGAAACCAGGGCAGTCTGCCATTTCAACTCTTCCCTCCCACGGACCATGCGCTTCTCTGCTCATCAGCTGCATCCTTCTGTGTATATACCAGCTGGTTTCTTCTATTCATCCTTCCATTGGACTGTCTCTACACTAAAATGACTGTAGATATTTATTGCCTCTCTCTCCCTCCCTCCCTCCCCTCTTCTCTCCCTTTCTCTCTCACGCAAGCACACACATCATAATCTCTCCACTTTAGTTTCTACGGCAAACTGATCCTGTGTATTTTTGTTTACCAATTCCAAACTTTTGTGATAAAAATACAGGAAACCAAGATTATTTTTTCAAGGCAAGCTGCAGGTCCCATTGGTGAGGCAACCCGAGGGGGGGTGGGGCTGGGTTCCTGCAGCGCAGTCCTTGGCTGCTTGAGCAGAAGGGGTTTCGTACAGATTCTAAAGACATATCTAAATCGTGTCTTTTACCTTTAAGATTGTTGATTATTAAAGTAAAAATATCAGGCATGAAAAAATGGAGTCTTCCTATTCAATTTCTGTGCATAAGAAAAGCTTGCCCTTTATGGTGTTTTAGATATCCTTTGCTATATAACCAATTACCCCAAAACTAAGCTTAAAATAACAATGTATTATCTCACAACTAACCGTGTATCAGGAATTCAAATGTGGCTGGGCTGGACCCTCTGCTTCAGGGTCTCTCTCGGTCTGCTGCCTAAGACTCGGCTTCACCGTAGTCCTCACCGGCTCAGCTGGGGCAGGACCCACTCCCAAGCTCAGACACGAGGCTGTTGTCAGCACTGAGTTCCTTGCAGGTGGTTGAACCCAGGACCTCGGTTCAGGAGGACCCTTGCCTGGAGGCAGCCCTCAATTTCTTGCCGTATAGGCCTTTTCATGGAGCAGCTCACAACCTCACAGCCGGCTTCAGCAGTGTGAACAGGCTAGAGGGCAAGAGGGGAGAGAGCAAGATGGCCAGTCTTTTATAATCTAGTCTCGGAAGGGATGTTCCATCCTTTTTGCTCGTAGCCTATTCATTAGAAGCGGTGCACTAGGTCCAGCCCACACTCAGGTGAGGGGATTATCCAGGGGCTGGGATTTCGGGAGGTAGGGACCCGCGAGGGCATCTTAGAAGGCTGCCTACCACAACTCACTCAACTCCCACACATGAAGGTACTCCTGTGTCCCTTCAAAGTCTAATCTCATGAAAAAGGGAAGCAATTATTTGTGACCCTTTTCCTTCGAACTGGACAGGTCTGTTTTAGAAAAAAGCTTCTGTTCTCTTGGGATGAGTTGAGAAGTTACTGTGCAGTGCCACTCGCGAGGCAGAGCCATCAGCACTCAGAAAGCACTGACCGTGTGAGACCAACATCACCGTCTTCCCTCTACATCTCCCGCCCTTTGCTGGTCAGAGAAAACCCAGCTCTCGTGTCTTTAATCTTCATTGTAGAAACTAAGACATGCAGAGCAAACCAACAGAAGGGTGGCTGAAAATGAAAAAACACTAATTTCTGCCACTCCCTGGAGCATCAGACTTGCCCGTGCAGAGCTCCTGCCTCTAGTGTTGCGTCTTTGGGTCAGCCCTTGGCAGTGCCCATCACACCGTGGACACTTCGTAGCACCAGGTGAAGCTGACAAGATGTCATATGAAGGGAAAGTTGGACAAAACGATAAGACAGTGAGTTTTAAGGGCCAGTGGGCTTCAGGTGGAGTAAGGGAATTGGGAATTCAGTGATGGCAGGCACGGGCCATCTCAGAGAGATGAGAATGGAAACAAGACTCAAAGAATGAATTAAAAGTAAAAGTAGATGGAGGTGCATTACTGGAGCTGGATTTCTAGCAGCGAGAGAAAAGGGGGAATAGTAGAAGATGGGTGGGGAGAATATGGCCAGATGGAGGGGGGCAGTCGTTGTAAATCAGGCTCAGGATAGGGAGGGACAGCAGGTCTACTATGGGCACGTGTGAGTGAGACTGCCCCTTTCTTCTGTGAATCACCCAGCACCTAGTTCTGTGCCTTGCACACAGTGGGCTTTAACAAATGTCTATTGATTGCCGCCAAGCTGAAATGAAACTGTGACTCCCGACTGAACTCAGCATCACAAGAAGATCTAGTGCAAGTTCTTCTCTGCTTCCAACCTACTTGTGACTTGTGACAAGTTTCCTCCTGACTCCGCGTTTCCTGTGAAATGGCACCCTTGGATAAAATGAGCCCTGTAATTAAAAGAGCAACATAATAAGCTGGGAATCACACAGTGCTCTTGAACTCACATCTAACTTACCACCACATGACATGCCTCACCACAAATAGTCCTGCGGCAAGACAACGAAGGAACAATTAGTTGGCGTGTTGTGCGTTACCCACGGGAGGCAATTAGAGGAGCCCTTGAAATATCACCAGTAAGTGCATGGCAGCCCCAGAGTTAGCAATGTGTTTTTAATTTTTATTCTGCACAAGCTTTTGTTATATCTACATTTATGCTCTGGGATTTTTTTCCTGGCCAGACTTAATATTTTTGAGTGTTAACAGAAGCCAAAACACCATGTGGAAAATTGCCCAATTCTTCTAGGTTTGAGACTTCAGGGTTCTAAATAGCATTAAGGTTTTCACTATATTTTTCTTTCTCTGGTCTTCTGCTCCTCAAACCCAGGTCAAAAGCAAAGGACAGTACTATAAATATTAATGAGATTAATGAATGACAGCTCACAATTTCCAGTGAAATCTTAATTAAGAATTGAGATGTTTCAGGAGACTGGGTGAGAACCTTTCTTCACGGACTGATGGTTGCAAGCCAAAGGAATTAAAAACACTGTGTTTTTAATCCCAACATGTTTAAAGGAGCATGGGGGATTTACTCACATGTTCTTTTATAATTTGTGTTTTTCATGTGCATAATCTCATTTGGATTGAGGAGTTGAGTGACCAAGGGAGGTTTATGATTTAAAGCTGGCATCTATGGTATCTCCGGAACCAATTCACTATGGCCTTTGCCATTCTACGTCCCGGGGCACCGGTGGGAAATGGGGAAGCAACACAATCGAGAAATTGGTAAAGGTTGGCTGGGCCGGTCTCCCTCCTTCCACTTTAAGGACCCATTGCCCCTTTAGCCATCCTGCAGCTCCCGAGGCCCTAGCCAAACCCACTCCTGGAGTGCTGATCAAGTCATTTCATTGGCGGGCATTTGAGGTCCTCAGAGTTGGGAAGAAACTTCCTGCCAGGCTAATAAGTAGCACCCATGGGTGATGATTCTGCAGTGGGCAAGTACTGTGGAGAGTACAGAGAAGCAAACATAAGCTGTGCTTCTTACTCTTAAGAAATTTCAGTCTAGTTGAAACATAAGACATGGACACATAGTAATAAAAGGCTGAAAATCAAACTGCTCCAATGAGTAATACAGGCGATAAATGTTGTAGGCGTTCAGAAGTGGGAGGAATCACTTCTATGGTGAGACTTAGTGGTTTCAGAGCGCTGTGTCTTCCCAAACACCACCAAGACCTTGCACCAGACCTGGAATGCTGGGCTATTTGGACAGGTGGACACAAAGCAAGGTGATGGTGGGACTGATGAGGATTTCAGGAAGGAAGATTAGTGCAAAAAAAAAAAAAAACTAAAGAGCTAAGTCTCCAAGATGTGTGGAGAACAGTTTTAGCTGGAACACAGCAGCCACTGGGTCTTACATAAGGAACATGACTAAGCTCGGCAGAGCTGGCGTCTTGAAACAAACAAGCAAAGAAAAAATACCCACTCCAACCAAACCGGAGCACACAACCTGGAACCCTTAAAATATTCTTTAAATTAATGGAAAAGGGAACATTTTCATTTGTCCTCCTTAAAGTAGTAAGATTTTAGCTGCCAGTGCATCCATAATTTAGAACTAGACAGGAACAATGGCTGAAGTGCTAGGTTTTCGTAAATTCTCTTCTTGGGCAACAGAAAACGGCATTAGAGGATGCCACTTGCAGCTGACTTATTTAAGAGTGCAGTAAATCAGCTCATCTGCCTTTTATGCACATCTGTGTGCATGTGGGAGGGATGGGGTGGGCTGCTATCTGTCTGTTATATTCCAGTGATCTTGCAAAGACAAAGTGTCATTACCCGATTGGAGCACCTAAATATAAAAAATATTAACAAAACCAAAAGGCAGTGATACAAAAATAGTAGGGGACATCAATACCCCACTTTGAACAATGGATAGATTATTAAAACAGAAAATCAATAAGGAAACACAAGTCTTATATAATGCTACAAACCAACTAGACCTAAAAATTATGTATATGAGGTCTGTCTAGAAGGCATCCAGCCATGTAATATGAAAAATAGAGTCATTTTTTGAAGAAGATACAACATACAAGAAACAATGCACACAGGACAACGATACCTCAGTCCCTTCAAAGTAGGCACCTTGGGACCTCACGTAGTTCTCCCAGTCATCATCAGCTGCTCCGTAATATTTTCCTGAATCTCATTGATGGTCCACTGATCTCATTGATTGATATCTTTCCTTCCAAAGGCGATTTTAATTTTAGGGAAAGCCACAAGTCACAGGGTGCCAAATCTGGACTGTAGGGGGCCTGAGTCACCTTGGTAATTTGATGTTTCACCAAAAAACTCTGCGCAGACATGACGTGTGAGTGGGCGCGTTGTTGTGATGCAGTTGCCCACAGCTGCAGCCTTCTGAATTATCTGAATGTTTCTGTGGAGGAGTCTTCAAGCTTAACGTAAAGTTTGATACATAGTCATTGCTCTACTCGCTCAGTCATTTTGAATGTAAGGCCACATGGTACATTTGATAATTCAATGTCATCTACTGCTCCCACTGACCAGTACAGTGAAGTCCTCACTGTTCACGCATGTGCACTCCAGTCCACTCTCCTTGGCTGCCAGGTTACAATGATGTCACACAAACCATTCTCATTACATTAACAATGGCTGCACTTTTTCCTGACAGACCCTGCATACACACTGTTCCATCCAAAGGCAGAAGAGCACACACTCCTCTCAAGCACACAATCATTTTCCACAATAGGTCACATGTTGGGCTACACAACAATTTATCAAGCATATTTTCTGATAAATTTTTACCACATATTTTTTTTTACCGCAACTGTATAAAACTAGCATCGATAACAGGACAGAAACTGGAAAATGCACAAATGCATGACAATTAAACATATTCCTGAACAACCAAAGGGTCAAAAAAAGGAAGCAAAAGCAAAATCAAAAGCATCTTTACAAAAAGAAAGTGGAAACACAGCTAACCAAAACTTATTAGATGTGGCAAAAGCAGTTCTAAGATTTAAGTTCTAAGTTGATAGCTATAAATTCCTACATTAAAGAAAAAAGAAGCCCTGGCTCGGTAGCTCAGTTGGTTAGAGTGTAGTCCAGATACCACAAAGTTGTGGGTTCGCTTCTCAGTCAGGACACAAACAAGAATCAACCAATGAATGCATAAATAAGTGGAACATAAATCAATGGTTCTCACTCTCCCTTTCTCCCTCCCTCCCTCTCTCTCTCTAAAAATCAGTAAAAGAAAAAAGAAGTGATGTCAGCATCATGGAGGTATACGTCCTTCCTCTTTTCTCTCCTTTAAAAAAAAAAACAATTACTAGTTAGCCCTGGTTGGTGTGGCTCAGTGGATTGAGTGCTGGCCTACAACCAAAAGGTCACCAGTTCGATTCCTGGTCAGGGCATGTGCCTGGGTCCTGGGCCAGGTCCCCAGTAGGGGGTGCGCAAGAGCCTACTGATTGAAATTTCTCTCTTTCCCTTCCCCTCTCTCTAAAATTAAATATTTTTTTAAAAAAACACTAATTAGATATCCATAACCAAACAAAAGTTCCTGTCACCTTACACCGAGGTACCTGGGAGGACTGTTGCCCATCTGTGCATGTGAAAATAAAGAACCAAGACCCAGCAAGGGCTGAGGATCCAAGGGGGTCGTGCACCGCCCCACCCCCACTTGCTGTGATGGGGAAGAACCGGGAGAGTGCAAACCCGAGCAGATACACAGGGGTGAAAGAGAATTTGCAGCAGTCCGGCTTGCCTTGGGGGAGATTCCAGCTTACTGTCCAAGTGCGATGGAGAGAAGTTTGGAAACGGAGGAGCAGGAAACTTGGCGGAGCTACACCCACCCCAGGGAGACGCTGCCATAGGCTGAGCTGTTTGGTGGCAGCAGCAGCAACATCCGCTCAGAGGGCGTGGAAAGCAGCGACCACCTCCAAACGGGTGGAAGATGAAAGTGATGAGGGACTGCCCTGCTTCCCCCGGTTCAGGTTGCAACTGGAGAAACCTATTTTTCTCAGGCAGCACCTGAATTTCTGAGGAGGGACCTCCGTGACTGGGGGAAGACAGGAGAGAGGAGAGGAGGCAGGTAAGAATATTAAATATTAAAGAATGTGGTTTCAGATGTTTGCTTCAAAACTTCAGCAGGAAGTCTGCCCACAAGCCTCTGGGAGTACCCCACTGGAGGAGCTACCCACTTGGCTTGAAGCCCCAAGTGCTACTAAGCCCAGCCTCCTGCTACTCTGAGGTAGACTAAGTGAAAGCAAGCTCCCGGAGACAGGGAGTGTGCTAGGAAATCTTCCTAGGTCAGTGGGCAAAGGAGAAACCACACACTGGAGCTATAGTGCCACCTGCTGGAATATAAAAGAAAGTTTCTAATAGCAGCCTGGTAAATTATAAGAATCAAAGACATTAAAAACACAGTTAAGGCGTTGTATGCTACTAAATGTAAAAGCAGAGCACTTAGCTGCAAACACTATAAAAAATCAATAGAATACAAGTTTAAAAACTGACAATTCTTCAGCAGTCAAACTCAAAAACAGAAAATTGAAATCTAAATGATAAAGAATTCAAAGTAGATGTTATGAACAAATTCAGTGAGCTACAAGAAAATTCAGAAAGGAAATTTAATGAACTCAATAAATTTAATAAAAGTGATGAACAGAAGTAGTTCTTTACCAGGAGAATAAAATTATTAAAATGAGTCAAACAGTCCGGAACTGCAGAATTCAGTCAACGAGATGGAGAGTGCAGCAGAGAGTGTCAGTGACAGAGTGTCAGTGACGGGAGACCAGCTGGGAGAAGGAGTAAGTGACCTGGGAGGTGGGAAGCTACACAGAATACACTTACGAGAAGAGAGGGGACTAAGATTTTAAAGGAGCAAAGAACATCTAAGAGAGATCTTGGATTTGGTCAGAAAGACAAACTTTAGAATTAATTGGGGTTCCCGAGGAAAAGAGGGAGGAAAAACTTCACTACCCATTACAGGGTGGGTATCACATCCATTCACTAAAGTAACACCAAACACATCTTGCAAATAGTTCATTATAAACTTCTTTATAAATGTGTCTGTAAACACTTCGCTGCATGATTTCAGAGTGATTTTGTAGGAGGGTGCAGCCAGAGGGGGCCCCAAATAGAGATTTGGAATGGGGTTCACAACTCAAGGTGTCCAGGAAATATTAGAAAAGTATATAGGATGTCCTCACCCTTCACCCCAGGTGTGGGTTGGGGGAAGGGACACATGGAGCAGGGCCACTGAGAGCTGTTTCACATAGCAACAGCCTTGCAGCTACCCTCTGGTGTGGTCATTTAGCATATCTATAACCTTTAACTGGCTGCATAGATATGTTAAATAGCTGTGACCAGCTCTGAGCCATGGGAATGGAAGTAACTTCCCCACCAAGATGTAACTGGGGTCAGGTCCCCCGAGTTACAGCGCCTGCGTGGGAGCTCAGAGATGATTGGTTCCATAACATGGGGCCGCACCTGCCCAGACCCACAATGGCAGTCCACTAAAGCTGGAAGGCTTTGAGAGTTCTGGCATGTGAAACTGAGTGTGGGAGGAGTCGGAAATGGGGCTGCAGAGGAAGATTGGAGGGGGGATTTAAACCCAGATGTGGCAGCCATTGGAGGGAGAACCATGCAGCTGTGGCAGTGCAGGGAGGACCGCAGCCACTGAGGAGAGAACCATGCAGCTTTAGCAGAGTGGGGACTCCTGTAGCGGCGCAGACACTATCTGAGATGCAGCTGCCTGCAGCTCCTCTACCACCTGGCTCCGAGCCCCAGCCGGCTCTGCAGCAGCGGCCTTGAGAAGGGGCCACCAGTAAGTGACTCAGGAGCACCGGGTCACTGCCCCACCGCCGCAGCCACAGCCACCGCCAGGCCTCCTAGCGCTGCGCCCGCACTCTCACTGCTGGAGCTCAGCCAACGTCGCAGCCAACTACTCTGGCCAGGACATGATGAGCTCCACACTAGCCCTCTTGGTGCTGCTGCTGCTGCCGCTGCCTCGCTCTCCCAGAAAGAGGGACCCCCCCCCCCCCGCCCCGCCGCCCACAGCCATGAGAAGAATCACCATGTGGCTTTAACAGAGAACCACCACGCGGCTTTAGCTGGATATCCCAATGGTGCTGGGAACTAAGGAAGGCCTGCCAGCTGAGCACAAATTACTAGGAAAAACCGAGAGCTGCCTAAGCCAGGGACTTCTATTTCTTTCCCTGAGATACGGTACCCCAGACTGGGCAAAGGGGGGAAGGAAGGACTGTGTGTGTTTGTGGGTGTTTCAAGGGACTTTGGGATTTTGACAAAGACATTAAGTCATTACTTTTAGTCTGTATAACTTGAATAAATAACTCTTTCCTTTTTCACCAATCTCTAGCATGGAGAGCTATAATTCTCTGGTGAAGGGAAAGGTGAGCCTAGTACAGGGGGACCCCAGGAGAAACGGGGGGGATTAATTCCATAGCATTGTGGGACCCTCTTCCCTGGTGGCCAGTCTGGGAGGATCACGGGAAACCACATGCGCAGTAGCTTTAAAGTAATGCAACTACTTGTATATACTCAGTAAAAGCCCACCAAAACTAGCCAGAAAGGATCCTCCCTATAAGAACAGAGTCCCTCCAGCCCATGAGGTCAATCTCTGATTGGAGTTGGCCTGCTCCCATGTTCTCTTCTATGAACTCTGGGTGTTCGGTTCAATTCTTTGTCCCGATCACTAAGAACCTGGTTACCTGTGCCCACCAGTGACAGTTTTACTTTCACTCACTGCAATAACACATGCCGAACCAATCCTGCAAGTAGCTTTTAAAAACACCTTTAAAAGAAGCGTTATTAAACACTTCACCACATGCATTAAAGAGTATCACTTTCGTTCACTGAAATAGTTTTGAATTCATCTTTCAAGTTGCTTGTTGGAAACATCCTAATTAAATGTGTTTTAAACACTTCACTGCATGCATTACAGAATGGGCATCACTTACGTATCCTGAGTTTGTACTGTGCTGAGTTCATTTTCAAGGACAGTCAATGTGTCACTGCATGCACTGCAGAAAGCCTATCTCCTCAGTTCAGTGAAGGAGCCCTGCTGAGCGCAACTTGCAAGTAGTTTGTTAAAAAAGCAACTTTACTAAATGTGTTCTCCAATACTTCACTACATACATTATAAAAATGACTCTGTTCTCTAAAATAACTCTGCTGAATGCACATATCAAGTAGCTTATTAGAAACATCTTTATTAAATGTGTTTTTAAACACTTCACTACAAGTATTGCAAAGTGGGTATCACTTCCATTCCCTGAAATAACACTGTGATGAACGTATCTTGCAAGTAACTTGCTAAACACCCTTATTAAATGTGACCTTAAACACCTCATTAGATGAATTGCTGAATGTCGGTTACTTGGATTTACTGAGTTAACACTGTGCTGAAGGCCTCTGAAACTAGCTTTTTAGAAACATCGTTATTAACTGTGTTCTTAAAAGCTTCATGGCACCCTGGCAGGATGACTCAGCTGGTTGGAACATTGTCCCGTTTGCCAAAAGGTCAAAGGTGTGATTCCTGGTCAGGGTGTTACAGAACAGGGCCAAGGGGGCAATTATCGGCCCACCCACTAGGTTCGATAGCCTGTTGCCTTTAGGGAAAATGTCTCTCAATGCCAGAGATTTGTGAAGAGAAAAGGAAATGTTTATTTAATGCTATACCGACTTAAAGTAGTACCCTAATGTCTTCATTAAAATACAAAGTCCTTTAGGATACCCACCGATGCCCATAGTGCTTCCTTCTCCCCCTGCCCTAATTCAGGGTACTGTAACTCCGGAAAAGAAGCAAATGTCTGGGATCCAGGCTCCTGACACCATCAGCTGTGTCACTGTCCAGGATGAATCTCTAATTAATCCAAAGCCATGTGGCACCTTTTCATAGCCTACTGGCAAGAGTTCTTTCACCCTTCTTCCAGGCAAAGTCTCTCCTGTTTCCCAAGCCACTTGGTCAAAGGGAGCACCCCAAAGCCTTGTGGTCCTCTTCTACCAAAGCTTCAGGGGTCTGCACTCTGGCAAAACTGCATGGTTCCCTTTTCACCTAAGCTGCAGGGAGGGAGTCCCCACTCTGGCAAAGCCAAGTGGTACTCTCCTCAATGGCTGCCGAGTCTGGGTTTAAACCCCCGCACCAATCTTCCTCTGTGCCCCGTTTCTGACTCCTACAATCAGTTACACTGCCAGCATTCCTGTATCATTCCAAGTTTACTGGGCTGCCATCATGAGTCTGGGCAGGTGTGCCCCATGTCATGGAGCCAATCTTGTCCCAGCTCTCACACAGGCCCTGCAACTCGGGGGACCTGCACCCCAGTTACATCTTGGGTGGAAGTGACTCCCTTCTCCCTGGCTCAAAACATGGCCACAGCTATTTAACATATCTATGCAACCAATTAAAGGCTATAGATATGTTAAATGACCATGCCAGAGTTTAGCTGCAAAGCTGTTGCTATATAAAACAGCCCTGCATGTTCCTGCTCCATGTGTCCCTTCCCCAACTCACACCTGAAGGGGGAAGGGGTGAGGACATCTTATATGACTTTCTAATATTTCCTAGATACCTTGAGTTCTGGACTCCATTCCAAATCCCTATTTGCCCCCCGCCCTCTTGGCTGCACTCTGTGTCAAGGGCACATACCTAGGTTATAAGTTTGACCCCCTGGTCGGGGCTTCTCTCTCTCTCTCTCTCCCTTTACCTCCTTCTAAAATTGATAAATATATATATATCCTCAGGTGAAGATTAAGAAAAAAACTTCATGGCATTTCCACTCACTGAAACAACACTTGCTGATTACATCTTATAAGTTGCATGTTAGAAACACTTAATAGGAATTGTTCTTAAACACATCGTGTCATATTTTAGAGACACTGAATGAAAACCATGCTGAGCGCATCTCGATGCAGCTTGGTAGACACATCTTTATAGAAAGTGTCATGTAAAACCGTCACCGCATGCACTGCAGATAGGGTGTCGCTGTCATTCAGTAAACAGCACTCCCAAATGCAACTGCGAGGCCCTTGTTGGAGACGTCTTCATGAGTGTGTTCTTAAACATATCACTACACGTGTTACAACCTTCCAGCTAGAGAAATTACACTGTGCCTCCTGCATCGCTCAATTAGCTTGTTAGAACATCTTTATTAAATACGTTCTTGAAAACTTCACTCCATGCATTAGAGAGCGGGTGTCACTTTCATACGCCAGAAAACAACACTGTGCTGGATGCATCTTGCGAGTAGCATGTAGGAGCATCTACATAAAAAAGGTTCTTAAACACTTCAGGAAACTCATTGCAGATGGGTGTCATGTTTATTCGTTGAAATAACACTTCCCTGAATGCATCTTTCAAGTAGCTTGTTAAAAACATCTCACAAGAAGGGTTATTAAACAATTCACTACATTCATTTGGAGTGGGTATCCATTCCAATCACTAAGGTAATGATGTGATGAGTGCATCTTTTAAGCAGCTTATTGGAAATCTCTTTAGCAAATGTGTGCTTAAACACTTTCCCACGTGCATTACACAGCGGTTATCACTTCCATTCATGAAATAACAGGGGTCTTTTTTTGACACATCTTGCAAGTAACTTGTTCGAAATATCTTAATTAAGTGTGCTCTTAATTTATTACATGCATATAAAATGAGTATCACTTTTATTCACCAAAATAATACTGTTGTGGATACCCCTTTAACTGGTGTGTTAAAAACATCATTATAAGAAGTCTTTTTAAACACTTCACTATATGCTTCCATTCGCTGAAAATTTCTGTGCTGAACACATACGGCAAGCAGACTGTTAACAACATTGTTATAAAAAGTGCTCTTAAACACCTCACCACATGCATTACAGAATGTCTGTTCATCAAATCTGAAATAACTGTGTTACATGCGTTGTGAAGTGGATTGTCAGAAACATATAACATGTTTTTAAAAATCCAGCACACGCATTACAGATGGGTATCACTTCCACTCACTGAAATAATTATGTGCTGAACTCCTCCTCCAAGTAGATTGTTAGCAACATCTTACTTGATGGTGTGGTACTGAACACTTGACTACAAGCAGTGAAGAGTATGTGGTACTTCCCTCCCCTGAAATCACACTGTGCTGACCGCCACCTGCCTGCCGGTCGCTTGTCAGAAACATCGGTACTAAATGTGTCCTTAAACACTTCACTACCGGCATTGCAGAGTGGCTACCACTTCTGTTCACTGAAATAACGCTGTTCTGAATGCATATTGCAAATACATATTTTTTAAAACATCTTTAAAAAATGTATGCTTAACACATTACTATATGTATTACAGAGTATCACTTCCATGCATTAAAATAACACTGCTTTGTCCTGGCCAGGTGGGTCAGTTGATTGGAGCATCATCGCATTAAAAGGCTGCAGGTTCGATTCCTGGTCAGGGCATGAACCTGAGGCAAACTAATGGTGTTTCTCTCTCACACTGATGGCTCTGTCTCTGTCTCTCTGTCAAGTGATTTATTTCCTGAAAGACATGTCAAATTTTGTCTTAAAAAAGTTTATATTGTTCAAAGTTTGTATAGAAATTGTCTTAAATCTCTGATCTTTAAACATCTCTAACCTCATCACTGATCCCGGCACGAGGAAGAATCTTGCCGTGACTCACAGGCAGTAACTGCCGAGGGCACTAGCGCCTCTATCCTCGGTAGTCCTGTAAATGCACGGCATTCTGCGTCTCATCTGCTGAAACCCTCTGTTTACGTCACTGCCTAGCCTGACTTCAGCAGGCCCATAACACTTCTTCATAGAAAATGCTGTCTGCCAACACATTTATTTCACAGCATCATTAGCATATAAAGGTTGCACAGAAATGAATTTTCCACAAACATGAAATGCTCTTTTAAACACAAAAACTTAGTATTTTAACCTAAAGAGTATCCCATATATTTAAAAAGGTAGAACTACAAAAGCTGTGATAGAAAAATATATATATGTGTAAAATACGAGGCAGAAAATTGCTAACTCCGCTTCTGCGAGGCCACCAGTAGTAACGCTTTCTACAGACGAGGACTCCGAGCCACGGCCGCAGCGTCCAGGCCCGGGTGCTCAGCCGCAGCTCCTCCCAGGGCACGTCGGCGCGGTGCGATGATGCACTTGGGCACCGTGAGCTGCCTACTGCTCTTCGGACTGAAGAAGTGTGTTCTGGGTTTCCTTTTTCTTTTTAAATGGCTTCCGCATCTCTTCTCTGCTGGGCATCCCATCTGCCGTTTTTATGCCTCCCCTTCTCTTTACTGAGGCTAGAGAATCAAATAGTTGAACTTTAATCACTTTTACAATAAATAAAAATGAAGGTATTGTATTAGTACCTTTTTACATTTATTTTGCCCACCAGACCAAGATATTTCTTCATTTAGTGTCTTCATTGATCACCTGTGAGGCTATTAGGTTTCTGGAAAGCAAACTCCTGACAGTGAGCCATTACCTTACCGACGGAACTTTAGGACAAAAGGCAAAATCTTCAAGGCATTTGACTAAGCTGCTTTTCAGGTCCACTGTTTAATACCAATGTTGAGACTTCAGAGTCTATCAAAAGGTCATGTGTAATTGTACTGCCACGCATTTTCGTGTTACTGCCCAGTTCTCTAGCACCTCACAGTGATGCGCAGTTTCCTAAAGCTATCCTTATTTCCCTCTTCAAAGTGACCACTCTGGCACCTTCCAAGGAGAATGGGAATGTTATGGTCACCATCTCCCTTAAGCCACTGTTATCCACCAATGAGACCTGTGCTCCAAAGTAAATGTGGCCCTTCCTACGACAAGCATTTACCCAGGGACCACATACATCCACGCACAGGGTGTCCATTTAAGAAAAATCAAAGTTCCCTGATACATGGAGATTTGTTATCACTGATTTCTTTCAGTTATAGTTCTGTGTATATGTAAAACAAAACATTTTGACAGGCTGGGTATTGCATAAGAAGCCAGACTTTCTTTGTGATATGCTTATTTCTTCACATAAAATCATAAGCTTGTGTTTTGTTTACTGTATCTTGACTTTTGTATCATAAGGTTTAATTTAAGGAATAATTTCAGCAGACAAACCTGAACTCTAAAATTGTAATATTCCTGAAAACATTTCTCAGAACTTTGTTTGTAAAACAGAAAACAAGGAATCAGAGGGGTCTTTAAAAATTGACAACAAGCCCTGGCTGGTGTGGCTCAGTGGACTGAGCACCGGCATGCTAAGCGAAGGGTTGCTGGTTCCATCCCTGGTCAGGGCACCTGCCTGGGTTGTGGGCCCGGTCCCCAGTTGGGGCACGTGCGAGAGGCAGCTGTGTGGGTGTTTCCCCCACACATCGTGTTTCTCTCCCTCTCTTTAAAAAAAAATGCCCCAGCCTCCTCACCTGGCCCTTACAGGGCTGGTCGGCCGGGTCACGGGGAGCAGAGTAGGTGATCATTTAGTGTGGAAGAAGATGATGAATTTTTGGAGAAAAAAACATTCCAGCATCATTGTACAGAATTCATCAAACATTCACAGCAGATAGGTGATGCTTGGGAATGGAGAACCTCAAAGAATCACAGCTAAAGCCCCAAGCTGGAGACAAGAGTCTCTAAGTAGCCCATTTTCTATATTTGGATTGCTATGAATAATCTGGTAGCCACTGGAGCCAGAAGCCTGCAGTTCCTGCAGACTGCTCTGAGGAAACATTCCTGGAAGATTGGGGTCCTCCGTCCCACCAATATGAAAATAAGACTCAGCAGGGAAATGCAGAGTTAGTAATGAGAGATGATGCCCTCCCCTCCCAAAGCCCCCCTTCCTTCTCCAAAAAATCAACTGTAGAGTGTGGGGTGCCTTCAAGTCAGCAGGAGTCCACACATTGGCCGGACCCATTCTGCTGACCTGTGACAGGCCCAGCTGGTGTCTGCGGGGCTTGCTCTGACCCTGCAGTCAGCGCAGGATTGTCCGGGAGCTGGCTGGACTAAGACGGCCTCAGTGGGGTGACTGGCTTGGTGCCATGCTCCAGCAGGCCAGCCTGAGCTTGTACTTGCGGTGGCGGTGGTAAGGGTCCGAGAGAAGAAAGTAGACACACTCAAGCTCTTTTCTGGACCTCTACTTGAGTTTTTCTTGGGGGCCAAGCTTAAAGTCAGTGTGGGAGGGTACTACCAAAGGCCAAGGGTACAGGGAAGTGTGAAAAACTGGGGTCGCTAATGCAATCAGTCTGCCACATTTACCAGGTGGGAAAGGAGCTTCCACACAGGAGAGCTAAGTGTAGTTATTAGAAAAAATAAAACCATTTCACATTTATACTCCGAGGGGTAGAGACCCCAGAATCAACAGGTTACAGCTGATTTGGATCATTTCATTGGCTCCTAAGCAGGAGACTGTTTCTTCTGTATGCTCTTCCCAGTGTATTGAGTTTAACAGAAATCATTTTTTAATGATCCTGGTATATATTTCATCTCCATAATAAGTAAATAGGTGGTATCTAAATTTGATACATCAGGAGAAAGCTTTATACATAAAATGGATATAATCTGGAGATGAATGCCAGGAGACAGACATATAAGGCAAGTTGCAAGAGGCAGCCTCTGGGTAGGCTGGCCAGAGCATGGAGAGGGGAAAGGGGCTGATTTTTGGTGTGTGTCTTTCTGTGCTATTTGGTTTTCATGCTGTGTGCTGTGTTACTGTGATTAAAGTGAGTAATAATATTTTTAAAAAGGAAAGTCCAAGTGAAAGTACCATCACTGTGCTGTTATTTACATGTAATATTTCATTTAATTTAGTGTACCCAGTATCCCTGTGAGTTAGCTATTGTTACTTCTACTTCGGGTGAGACATTTAGTCTTAGCGAAATGACTTGTCCAAGGTTGTAGTCTTTACGTGAGAGGCAGGGTCAAGATTGAAACTCAGGTGTGTCTGCTTCCAAAAAGTACTGTCTTAAATCCTAACCTGTAGTTTAATTTTGAATTCATCCACTTAGCAGCTGAAATTTAATCCACTCCAATCCAGAGGCCCACACTATTACACAGTCAGAACAATGGAACTGGAACATATGTATTTTTCCCCGCTAATAAACTTCAGTTGCTTCTTTAAAAAAATGACATGGTCTCTGTTACTTGGGGAAAAAACCATTTGAGCATTCTGCTGGCTGGATTGACAATATATATCCAACAAACATGTGAGTGCCTTTATTACCAGCAGCAGGCCAGGGCTGGGCACACACAGTTTAATAAAGACACACTTCCTGCTTAAGCGAAACTACAGTTTGGGGTCGTAGGGCACAGCCTTTGAGCATTGAGTACAATGTAAATAGTAACTAACAAACGGATGTGTGGAGCTGTGCTCAGGGTTCTGGGCGTCTCAGGTGAAGCCACCTTGGCTGGGAGGGTGTTTGGTTGGACCGAGAGGACTTCATAGGATAAGCCGTGGCTTCCTAGTGCTGGGGTTAAAGTATGGGCACAAGAAACATCACGGGGCATCGTGTATGGTCGGGCCTACCGAGAAGCTGAGGATAAGGTCTCTTTTCTTCATCTGATAATTCTGGTGGGTTTTTTTTCTTTTCTTTCTTTCTTTCTTTCTTTCCTTTCTTTCTTTCCTTCTTTCCTTCTTTCTTTCTTTCTTTCTTTCTTTCTTTCTTTCCTTTCTTTCTTTCTTTCTCTCTCTCTCTCTCTCTCTCTCTCTCTCTCTCCCTCCCTCCCTCCCTCCCTCCCTCCCTTCTTTCTTTCTTTCTTTCTTTCTTTCTTTCTTTCTTTCTTTCTTTCTTTCTTTCTTTCTTTCTTTCTTTCTTTTTTTGGTTGAATAATAAAAGAATTCCCTTGGAGCAAAACGGCTTCAAAAGAATAGATGTGAGGTGTGAGATTTAGAATCCTTTTTATTACACTTATCTAGAAAAAATCACTGAAGAGCTAATATTCAAATTAAGTCAGATGATTGTTTAACCTGAATATTTTAGTAGAGAAGGAAGACCTGCAAATAGATTGAGAAGCTATGTTTTAAGGTAGTCCAAATATATACTGTTAAAGACTACTGAGACATCCGAACTTTTCAAATGAATGGTTTCCTCATTTTTCACCATTAGCCCACTCTGCCCTGCCTCCCACTCCCATTGTACATGAAGAGATTTTATCTGCCAACCACATTGTCCCTCTTTTTACCACAGCTGAGACCATCAGAGCTCTGATCAGCATAACTTTGAGTTAATTCTGAGACAACAAAGGAAACTGTAGATCTAGTAAGTGCAACTTTACCATCCCTGTGTTTCTAGCAGGATTTCTTTAGCTTTTATAATAGACTGAAAACAGCCCCTGGCCCCTTTGTGGGGGTTTAGAGGACTCAGTTTGGGGGCTTCTTTTTGAATCTTTTGGTCCATTAACGTCACATTTCCACTGTGTTCACAGGTATTTAGCGGCTCGGGGATGAAGTACTGGATTGAGGTAAACCTAGATGTACATCCAGTAACTGTCATCATCTCCTGACAGCCTCAGTCACTCCATTCTCTAGCTCCCTTTCTTATTCGTACTCGACATTGTTGGGGAAAGGTGCTATTAATGAAAAGTACAGCCAACATGCATAAAGAAAAATATGAGAAAATGTTTTAAAACGTGGCATATAACAATGAAGAACTTCGATATATAAATTGTTCTAATCAAAACTGTTACTGCCTGTATGTTCGTTAACGAAAAGTAAACAAATGTGAACCTTGCTTGGTTGCTGTCCCATTGAGACACCCAAAAGTTCAGTAAAAATAACATTTGAGAACCTTAAGTCCTGTTTTGTGAATGTCGCGGGTCTGAGCTGTCAGTTACTCAACTCCAGCCTGAACCACCATCCAGACAGTAGTCAACGATCACAACTGAGCTCCTAAGGACAGCCGAAATGAACCTTATGCATCAGCTCTCAACTCCGGTGCATTTATTGTTTTCCATTCCATGTAGGAAAGCCGTGTACCTACTTGTGATTCCGGTCAATCTCTTGATTTTTTTTTTTCCTTAAATACAACTGCTATTCTGTTGAAATTTTCAGATATCTCTGGACAAAAGTAGTTTGTAAAGTTTATTAAATAGGCGTATGCAAATCTCAGCAATGTTGAGCCAAAGGGCCCGCCCGCTCTTCTCCGTGGGAATCAGATTCAGCCCTGCTGAGTCCAAAACATCTCGCAGTTCGGAATTTCCCGCTGACCTCCGACCCGCTAAAAGCAGAGGCCTTCGATCCCTAGTCCGCCCCAAACCCTCCCAAGTCCGGGCTGCAGAGGAGTGCCGGCACGCTCGACGTTCAGCTACCCCGGCCTCCGCTACCAGGTGACCGCACCAGTGGGCGCTGGTTGGAGGTGCTGGGCCACGGCCCACCTCGGGCGGCCGGGTTCCCAGACTCTGGAGGTTCCGGCCTCTCCGCAAACGTCCTGACCTGGCGTGTCTCCGGCGCGGTGAACGGGGGCAGCATGGGCGGTCGTGGAGTAGGGGGCGGTGCCGGCAAACCTGGGGCGCACGGAGAGAGAGGTGCGCAGGTCTTGGAGCAGCATGGACCAGGGAGAGAGCTGTGACAGAACCTAGAGCGAGAGGCGAGCAGGGCGTGAGTGAGTGGGGCCGACGGTGGCCTACTTCTCGCGAAATTTAGACGGGAGGGAGGCGGCCGCGGATCTGCGGCAGTACGGGATGTACTCAGAGGAAGGGACCGGCAGCCACGGGGTGGCGGCTGCTGCACAAGGGCGCACGCGGGAGGGAGAAACTGGGGACCACGTCAACGCAGTTCCGCAGGGGGTATCCGCGGGAGCGTACCCAGGGGTGGTCCTCAGGTTGTGGTGCAGCGCAGGCAAACCTCGCGAGAGGAAGCGTAAGATCCCAAAGCGCTGGGGCGGGGTAGGCGGAGCCGAGCTGGCAAACAGGGATGGAAGAGGAGGGCCTCAGCAAGCGGGGCGTGGCAAGGACGGGGTGGTGCGGTCCTAACGCACCCGACGTGGACGGTCCAGAGCGAGACAGGGGTGGAGCGAAGGAAGAGGCGCAGTGGTCTGATGGGAGTGTGGGACACCCAGGGGTGGGACAGCGACGGGAGGGTTGGAGCTAAGGGTCGTGCGTTCTACTGTGGTCAAGGGCGGGGGCAAAGGAGGGCGACCGCTTTCAGCACCAAGGACAGCAGCGAGGGGGCTGTTCTGGTCGGGGGCAGCGCTACCTCGAGCAGTGCGGCCGCCGCACACCAAGTACTTTTCTGATTAGGAGAGGAAGAAAAATCTTTTCAGCCTGTGGAGGTGGAGATGGCCGGTTGAGGCAGAGACGCTGGATTCACTATCGCTGGGTGGTAGCTGTCCATACTGTCGAGGACCGGGCCTGAGGAGGCAGGCACGAGGGCAGCTGCTCAGCGAGGGTCAGATCAGGCCCAGGGAAGCCTGGTGGCGGCGGGAGAGGACCCGCAGTGTGGACACTGGACTGGAGGCAAAATGTGTCCACTGCATTCTGCATTCCTCTTGGCAGTACGAACAGACGCAGGCAGAACTTTACTTCTGCAAGTTATTTCTAAGTAGGCAGATAATTAAATGCCTCTAAAATAGACTTGAAATATGCCTCTACTAAGCACCAGCAATTAACAACACATTACTTAATTTTTGTATTTTGGATACTAAAAACCTGTGAACACAGAGAGAAAAGGGCCCCTGACAGCAAACTGGACTAAAGTTTTTAAAAACAGATCCTATTGTCATTTCAGCCCGGGGCCTCTCAGGTGTACTGCTCTTTAGAGAGGACATTGCCTTTTGGGCCAATCAGACTGAGATTTGGAAGTCTTTATTTGCATAAGGACAGGCCAATCAGGGACCAGCAGCGGGGACTCCTGTCCATATAAACCAGCTCCCTTCTGGCACTGAGAGTGCACTTTTCATTTCTGGATTACTATGGTTCCCCATTTGAGCAGTTTCCCCCAGAACCAAGTGAAGCAGCCCAGTGCAGACGAGAGCAGACCCACGTAGAGCCAGGCAGACTGGCTCAGAGCAGAACGGAGCAGAGCAGACTGGTGAGGAGCAGCAGCACAGCTGAGCTGTTTCCCCTGAGAGGGGCCTGGCCCCAGGGCCGCCTCCGGCTGTGCTGTTTTCCCAGCCCTGCGGTATCACAGTTGAGCTGTTCCAGAGCCATGCTGCTTTCACATCTGTTTTGTATCACAGATGGGCCGTTTTGCACTGAATAAACCTTCCTTCTTCACTGCACCCCAAATTGATTCCTGTTGGCATTGAATTGGCACCGATGACCATCAGTTGACAAAAATCTTGTTTCATATAGCTTTTAAAAGTAAATTGTATTAAGATATAACAGGAAAAGTGAATAAGTGATATTTAACCTGATGAATTTTCACAAGTGAACACACCCATGTACGTAACTAACAGGAAAAAAAACAATATCCCAGACCTGAGGCTGCCCTGTGCTTGCTTTCCTCGCTGACACCCCCACCACGCCCCTCTTAAGTTGTATCTTTTTCAAGTTCATTTTACAAGTTGGTAAATAGATAACTGTGACAGCAAGTTTTACTTCCAGATCTTCATCGTATTAAAAAAGAGAAACCTGACCTCAGTTTAGACCTTCAACAGATGCTAGTTCAGCTGTGATTTAGTGATTTTCACTGTTTTCATTATCTTTATTATCATTTTTACCCTTTTTGTCTTAAATATCATAGGTTTTCATTTATGGTAGCCATATAAAGTTTCCTTTTAGCTAAGTACATTTAATTGAAAAATGTCAGTCCATTCAATGAAAAATAGGAAACTTCCACTAACAGGAAGATAGTTTTTTTTTTTAAGATGATGTTCCAATGACTAAAATGTAGGAAAACTGGTCCAGTTGGAGGACTGACAGTGGACCCAGAGTGGCTCGGCTGGGAATCCCAGTCCCGCCCTTCCACTAACTGCACCCTCTGCAAACACTTAATGTCTCTGAGCCACAGTGTTCTCTTCTGTGAAATGGGATTGAAAGTTCCTGCCTGTGAAGGAAATTAGTAGCTGTGAGAGAGCAGAGAAAGGCCTAGTTCTTCTGTAGACCCTGTACAATGTGCTACAGTAAATACTCTTCTAATACCTCAAAGTGCTCTCTAAATCAGTAAACAATCTTTTTTACAATATAACATTTTTTTCTGTGAAGGAATTGTAGTTAGGTTGTATTGCAGCCATGATGCGTGGTGAGGCATGACCTCTGAATGACCTTGCCTCTGGTTTTCAACCCCTGAGAACCAATATTTTAACTCTGACTTGTGCAGTACAAAAATGAACCTAAAGTATCTTTCTCAAGTCATTAAAAAGATCTCAGTCAATGTTTTGTTTGTCTTGGGGTTTTTGTGTTGTTGTTGGGTTTGGGTTTTTTTAATTTTGTTTCATTTTGCTAAATAATATCCAGAATGCTGTAATGTACTGATAGATAATTCTTTGGCATTAATGTTTTATCCGAAGTAGTTTGCTGTATCCAGGCAAGGGGGAAAATGGCAAAATTAAAGAAATCATATTTTTTACTAACCACTTTTACTGTTAGCTCTTACTTCAGTCTTCGTGCTCATCTACTCAGGAGCATATATTAGTTTTAGAAATCTTGGCAACATCCTTTTTTTTAGAAATCTTTTTCATGAATACATCTTCATTGACAGTAAATGGTAGGTCATTGGCTTTTCAAACTCCATGTTACAATCTCTAAGTACGTAAATCAAGTTTTGCTGGAATACAGGGTCCATCAGAATAACGCCTGCTTGAGTATGGTTGGTAGGGTGATAATATGGGTGTAATAATGTATAGTTTTAATTTGAACATTTCACCCAAAATGTCATATGGTGTGCTTGAGTGTAATATTGTTATGTTACAGAATTACATGCTTATGATTTTGTAATAAGGCGCATTATTTGTGCCAGGCCCTGTATTTGTTAGTTTTAATTAAGAAGTTCTCAGATACTAATCTAAAATGGCTTTGTAAATTTTAATGACTACTGTGATTGTGTGCTTATGTTAAAAAGTATGATTGTATATAAACCAAAAAAAATCTGGCAATTCTGTATAATAGTGAAAAACTATATATTATCATTGGAGATTAAAGTTTTTCATATAAATGAGTTTTATGGATAAGTGAACTTTACTTTTTTATGTCCCAAAACTAAATAATTTTACCAGTGCTTGATAAAAATTTCTAAAATATATTACTCACTTATGTCAGTGTCTTCCTAAACAGAGTATTCTTCATAATTATACCATTTCTGGATGATGTCACAGGCGGAGGGGATTGTAATACTGAACATCAGTTTTTGACCCTAATATTTAACAGCATTGTCTATTGAGACAATGTAATTTACCTCTAAATGTTTCTGATTCGCTATATTTTGGGGGTTCTACGTTTGATATCTTTTTCCTCCTTTCCTGTCAGACTATTGGCCAGTGTGTCCAGCTGCTATCATGTCTGTACATCTTCAACAGCATATTGTTTTCTGTACACCCCTCAGCAACCACCCTGTTCCCACTCCATCCCACCCCTACACTGATGAGTCTTTCCTTCCCCTCCACTGAGGTCACAAAAGAGACGGTGAAAGGGTGACTAGGCTGAAGCCACGAGATTTTTGCTGTGAGTACAGGCAAGTTTAATACTTGCACTATTTGAATGCTGGAACTGCTGTGTTGAATGCTCATTTTTCAGTAAATCATTAAAGTGCTTTTTTCATTCCTTTTAAAAACTTATGGTAAAATAGACATAACATAAAATTACCATCTTATTCCCTTGTAAGTGTGCAGTTCAGCAGTGCGAAGTATAATCACATTATTGTGCAAACAATCTCCAGAAACCTTTCCATCTTGCAAAACTGAAACTCTGTACTCACTAAACAACAGCTCCCCATTTCTCCCTCTCCCCAGCCTCTGGCCACCACCCTTCTTCTTTCTGTTCCTATGAATCTGAGTGCTTTAGACCCTCATAGAAGTGCAGCCATAGACTGTTAGTCATTTCGTGACTGGCTCATTTTTACTTAGCATGACGTCCTCAGGGTTCAGCCATGTTGTGGAACGTGTCTTCCAGATGAAGGAGAGTAACAACAGCATAGTCACATAGTATGCCTCACTACTCCACGAGTGATTAGCCAGAGGGCAGAGTGTTCCATATGCTGGTTAAGCATACAGCAGATTCTCTCAGTGAAGGTTGCTGTGTGTATATTCACACACACACACACACACACACACACACACACACACACACAACTACAAAACAAGCTTCTGAAGACTTTCATTCTAACTTTTATATTTGAACCAAATCTTATATGAATATTATGTACACTCTTTTAGCCAAATATCTCTGGCCAAGTAATTTCCTTGAACTTATATAACAGATGGATAATTGAATAAATCTTTAAAAATGTTTAAATTTTAAATTTGACCAAGAAATCTATTTAAAGATATTTCATCATAAATTGTTTGGTTGGGAGGAATCTGCTTTATTGAAGTGTAAGTTGCATATGGTAAAATTCACCATTTCAAGGCATACGGTTTGGTGAATTTTGAACGTGTTCAGTCACGTTACCACCACCACAATGTGAGGAATCATTCTGTTCAAAACATAATTGCCCCTCCTTCTTTTTAAATCTGGAGTTTGCCCTGACTGGTGGCTCCGTGGGTTAGGCATCATCCCATAAAAGTGAAAGGCTGGCAGTTCGATTCCCTGTCAGGGCACATGCCTGGGTTGTAGGCCAGGTTCCCAATTAGGCCATGCAAGAGGCAACTGATTGATGTTTCCCTCACATGTCGACATTTCTCTTTTTCTCGTTCCCTCTCTCTAAAAATAAATAAAATCTTATAAAAAATGAAAAATAATTCTGGAGTTTGACATGCTAAGATGCAGGTACCCAAAAGTATAATTAATTTATAGTTTAAACAATGACATTTTCATTGTTATGTTCAATCCTTAAGGAAGCTAGATTATCATTTTTCAAAATGAATAAAGTAGAATTTCAGAATGGTTTTTGGAATTTGTTTCTGGTTGAAGACCTAGAGTACCCTGCAGTGGCAGAGTTTGCTCTGTTCCAGAAGATAGCCAAAAAGAAGCTAAAGAAACAAGATGCCAAAACTAAAAGGGCTGGCAATGGGGAGTCCTCTTTCAAAATACACTGATTACACAGATTAAATACATTGATCAAATGTAATTTTTCTCCTACATGTGGGTCACATGGGTAGGATTATACCTTTTTTCTTTTCATTTTAAATGGACAGATCCAGAATATAAGAAGTTGTTAGAAACTTACTGCGTGGAGGAAGAGAAAATAGTGCCAATCCTAAAACTGTTTTGGGAAACACAGAAGCAAAGACAGAACTTTTAGTCTGTTTTGCCCATTTCTTCCCTTTACTTCACTGAGTGTGTGTTTATAGGGTATGTATTTGTTTCTTGTTTTTCATGATATAAAAAAAATGACACTTGTGACAGGCTTGGCAGAAATGTATAGTATTTCTAGGTTTTGACAAAAGGATGGCAAGATGGCAGGGTCCCAGGCAAGCCTCTGGTGCCTGGAACAAAGGGCTTCTTTAAAGTGGGAAGGAGGGTCAGGGCCAGGGCAGGGGAGGTTTGGGAGGAGGGGCACGGCATTGCAGCGCCCCTTGGCTGCAGCCTGATGCTTACCGTGCAGCCGCTTGTTTTGCAGGAATCTCCATAGGGTTTCCTCACCATTCTTGGGAGAGCTGTTCCTCCTTTCAGAGGAAGAGAAACCATCCGTGACTTCCAGACAACCTACCTAAAGAAGCAAACACACACACAGTCTGGCATAGGTGCTGCCCACCAGGGGTTTTTGAGAAATAGCTCTCTAAACAAGTCCAGAAACAGGAGAAGGGAGAGGCATTCACAAACAAAACAAAACCAAACCCTTGGTAGCTGATACAAATACTACTTCAGTGCAATATTTTTTAAAAATCTAAACTAATGTAAAAAAATCCACGATGAACAAAGTACATATTGTGTAAACATGTTCAATAAAGACAGGGTCTGGCCATCTCCTTGGCCCAGCCCGTGAGTGTTGCCTCTCGAGGCTCCAGCCTGGGAAGGGCTGTCTGGGGTGGATCTGTCACCTGCACTGGCATCTGTTCACCGGGACTAACCCACAAGTAAAGCTGCTTGGGCCCTACTCTGCACCCACCGAGGCACAGTCTGCGGTTACCAGACACCCGAGGGATACTCTACAAGCCATGTCAGACTTTCCCACCTTCTGTCCCTACAAGACTGGCTGATGAACAACGTGTAGGGTCTGCACACACCAGAAAAGCACAAAGCCAGGCTGAGGAATTGGGGAAGACTTGTCCTGGTGGGAAACCAGTGAAGGTTCACACTCAGACAACTGTTGTTTCCTCAACAAGTGATCCTTAAAACTTTTGCTCCTATGTTTTCTAAAAGAATTTTCATATTTTAATTTCACATTATTTTATACTAATGAGGATATGATTCTCTGCAATAAAAATATGCATTATAAGCCAAGATTTCCTATCATAAGGCCCTAAGTATTAAACATATCTATTCCAATATTAAAATAGTTGATATATAAACTGCTGTGGGCTGAATGCTTGTGCCTGCACATTCCCAAATTCCTGTGTTGAAACCTAACCCCCAATGTGAAGGTGTTTGGAGGTCGGGCCTTAGGAAGGCACTTAGGTCACGAAGGTGCAGCCCTCATGGATAGGATTAGTGCCCTTAGGAAAGAGACCCCAGAGAGTTCCCACCCCTTCCATCTTGTGAAAACACAGAAAAGAAAGTCTTCTATGAACCAGAAAACAGGATCTCACCCATCACCAAATCTGCTGGCCCCTTGACCTTGGACTCCCTAGCCTCAAGAACTGTGAAGCGTAAGTTTCTGTAGTTTATAAGCCACCCAGTCTATGGCAGTTTGCTATAGCAGCCCACATTGACTAAGACATAATCATGAAAGTATAATATAGGTTAGAAATACCCTTCCTTAAATTAGAAACAGCAGGAGGATATTGATAACTGTTGAAGCTGGTGAGGGTACACTTCACTACACTCTCTATTTTAGTTTATGTTTAAATTTTTCAATAATAAAGTGTTAAAAAGAAAATTCAAATAGATGGAGACTTTTTTACCCGTTGGTTCATATATTGATGGATGAATTGAATAAATACTTTTTACTAATAGAATAAGACAATGTTCAACAATTCTATTCCAGTTTTTCCTTCTCAGTGATCTAATTGCAGAGAGACCTGGTTGAAATAGAAGGGAGCAAGCAGAGTGTCAGGAGCCAACCAACAGCTGACCCTTGACACAGTCGGGACGGATGAGACACGTCTGCACACCAGAGGTGACTGCGGCCGGATCTCCTGTCTATCTCTTCCTGCATGCCTGTCCCCACTAGCAATAGGTGGTGGGATTTTTAGATACCTGTGTGTTATAACAAAAAATCTGCATGATGCCTCTGATTCTGCGTGAAATGACTTATTGACTACAGAATAGAAGTCCCTAACAACCCTAATGCTGCCTACTTCCCCCACCTAGAAAGTTAAGGACAAAATTAAACTATGGGCAGACCAGCTGCCAGAACACTGGAGGAAGCTATTGCTAGGAATGACCCTTAAGGAGTCACCACTTAAAAGCTGAAGATTTATTAGGGCCACTACCTCACCCATACTCTGGACAGAAGTGGTTATTAATGGGGCCAGGTGGGTAAAAAAGGAAGGAGTTTTAATTAAATATAATAATCACAATACATGGAAACAGATACAAAACATGCCCCCCCAAGATGTATAAGTCAACAGACCTAAGCAAAAGACCATTTATTTAACTTAGACAATCTAACCTCAATGAATAGCTGACTTTTAAATCACCCCTTGCACCCTTTTAATTTACACCAATCTATAGAACCTTAGTAGACATTTAGTTATTAGTTGGCACCTGAAAGTTTGTGCCTGTATAGCTTCGTTGGCTAACTGATTGATAACCCTCTTGGTCAAAATAAACTTTGTTTACCATGATTGATCTGTAAAACCTCCTGTACTTTTTGAAGTTATTTCTATGGTAACTGTTTCTGTTTTAATAATTACACTATGCACCTGCTCCATTGACTGTTGTATAACCTCCCCTGTAAAAATAAAGATTGATTCTTCTCAGGGAGTCGGTCAGGCCCAGAGAGCCTGGCCGTCCTCCGGCACCCCATCTGGTGTCTGTTTCCTTCGCCGAGTCGTTCCTCCTTCGGGGACAGCTGAGACCCGAGGAGGCTGGACCCTGGCAGCAGAGTTGTTTTGTTGTAGTAATACCACTTAATTTGTTAAGTATGTTTTCAAGTTATGTGCCAAATGTTCACTTATCTATAGTCAAAAATTACTTCTAATGACCTACCATCCAATAATTTTTTCAATTTTATGGAGTTTGAAACCATATGACTTTTAAAAGGATTTGCTATTCAATCACAAGAGTCACTTAGTTCTCAGTTTTTGGGAAGTAGGCAGAAAAGGCTTTTCTAAGACTTATCAGATGACTGCTAATTACAGTTACTTGACACCCACTGCTATTTCATTCTTGGAGGCAAAGAGTTTAATCTGATGTAATCAAAAAGGCTTGGGAAATTAAAAAGCAATGCAGTAATTTCAGTACACTTTTACCAGGACAATATTTTTATAGAGTTTACTAACCCTTGGAGTGCAGATTTAATTAGTCCAATTTATGGAAAATAATAACCATGTAAACTTTGCCAGTTAGTAGTCTTTATTATCAAATCAATCAAATAAATCAGGCTTATTTTCTCAGAAAAGTAGACATTCATTTTTCAGTTCAAATAAGTGTGAAATTTGTATCTCAAAACGAGGACTTATTTGTTTTAAAAAATTAGGAATACATCTCATAGGAGATCACTACGTGCAAGAGATTACTAACATCATGATTAAAGTTATATAGAGCCTACAGTCTGTTTCTTATTACTTAATTTAAAACAATGTAATATAACATGTGGCTGAAATTATGAGTTATTGATGAAGCAAAAAAAAGTGAGAGTGGGAATTCTATTTCTTCAGTAAGTATGTGTGCATGAGTGTATTACACTCTAGCTTTGGGGCTTTGGGGAATAATTAGAATTTATTTTAAAACTCATAAATAAGTCCTTCGATTTTGTTTTATACTATTATCAAACATTTTATATGTATTTAATATCACAGGAAAATATATACTGCTAAAAAACTATTCTGTCTGGCAACTAGCATATGAGGATAAGTACTTTTTAATTAACAGGAGGTAGAAATAAGAAATATTTAATTGGATGAAGAATGACTGTAATTGGGAAATAAACTTTACAAAAAAACTGGTTTTAACTATCTTAAAAAATATGCATACCTTATCAGGAAAAAATAACAAAATTTTACCCCATAGGTTTTACGAAATGTATTTTGGAAATATTGTCATACTCAACAATGGAGATGCATTTTGAGAAACACCTTCTTAGGTGATCTCCTCTTTGCGCTCACACAGACCCACATGGTCAGGTGCACTGCACCCCTGGGCTAGACGGTGCTCCCGGGCTGCACACCTGTGCCGCATGTTCTGTACTGAATACTGTGGGCAGTTGTAACACAACAGTATCTGTGTATGTAAACACAGCTGCACATAGAAAAGGTAAACATATGGTACAAAACATAAACAAGAATAGTACGCCCATCTAGGGTACTCACCGTGAGTGGAGCCTGCAGGACTGAAGACTTCCCTGGGGGAGTCAGTGAGTGAGTGGAGAGTGAGTTTAACAGCCCAGGACATTACTGTACACTACTGTGGGCTTTGTAAGACTCTACACCGAGGCTACCCTAAATTCAAAAAAACAACAGGAGATTAAATCAAGCACAAGAGAAAATGATGCAATCAAGAGACACAGTCTACGCAAGCTGGACGAGTCTGCTGCCTGGGTGACAAGGCGCCATGTTTCACAGCAACCTTGTCGTTTTAATAAGTAGAAACAGTACACTCTAAAATAAGGATAAATACATAAACCAGTAACATAGCTGTTTATTATCAAGTACCATGTCCTATATGTAATTGTATTGCTATACTCTCACGCATCTGGCAGTGCGGTAGGTTTGGTTACATCAGCATCGTGACAAACACGAGTAATGTGTTGTGCTATGATGTCACGACAGCTATGATGTCACTAGGTGATAGGAATTTTTCAGCTCCCTTATAATCTTACGGGGCCACCATTGTGTATATGGTCCATTGTTGACTGAAATGATGTTATGCAGTGCATGACTATAGTCCCCATTAACCATTTTTCTGCACCTTAGCAGGTATTTTAGCCCGCCTTCACCAACTATATAAACCGCTGTAACCCAGGTTCTTCCTTGAACTAGCTCATTTGTCCAGTCTGCACTCACAAGCTGATTAACTCTGAAAGGTATCCATTCTGTTTTTAGCTTTCTGGAAATCATACTTTGACCTCAAGCCCACACTCTTAACTATTTTCCATCTTGCAAATCTTATTCCTAGTGTGTTCTCAAATTCAATTTATAAAGCAGGCATTATCACCTCAGGTACGTGTTAGTGACAAACCATTTTAGTGCCAAATACCGGCAGATCTGAAAGAGAATGAGGTCTTCCTCAGGCCTTGTTGTTCCTAATCGCCGCTTTTTCTGACATCTGTTTATTTACCCCCAAGCCTTAAATGCCTTCCCTCCTCCAGCTTACTGTTTAAAGCAATACTATAGGAAAATTTAGACTCCTTAAAAACAAAAAATTTCTAAGTAAATCAATTGGATGGATACATAGTCTCATACTTGCTGCTTGCTTTGCATTCTGTCCAGCGTGAATTCCACACTCCCGGTTTGGAGTGGAGGTGAGGAGGGTGGAGGCCGCCATCTCCCCCCACAGCTGGGAGCCCCAGGCAGGCCCGTCCCCACCTCTGTGCTTCCCGTGCAGCGAAGGAACACGGCTTCACAAACGGCAGGAAGCTCCACAAGTGAGACATGGGCAATAGCGTTTCCCACTGGGAACACACACATTTTTTGACCAAGCAACCTCTAATTAGCCCCCAACGAGACCACCAGGCCTCCACTTTGCGAAGCTGTATAAAAATAAGACTGGCTGTACGTGAGATGCACCAAGATGGTAAAAATCCTATTCACTAAAACTCCTTTCCGGGAGACTATGCCCTGTGGCACAAGGAAGTATCTGGTATAAACGCTTGACAGGGTGAGGTTCCCCGTGGGCTTCCTGCAGGACCAGTGGATGGTCACCAATCAAACTCTGCCTTCTGAGACTTTGTTGTGAGACCAGAGAGAATCACTTAGGACAGCCAAGTGCCTGTGCCTCCTCCAGCTGGCACTGAGCTTCTCCTGAGAGAACGCTGAGCAAATATTTAAAGACTATTAGCTCAAAAGGAAGCAACCTATTAACTGCATTTGGCACCCACAAGACTGTCTGGCCTTGTTTCAACCCATTTCCCTCCCGAGTGCGAAGAGGTCATAACTAACTTCAACTCACGTGGCCTCTTCTCCATTCACTTAAATACTGAGTTTTATGACTAAAATACTGTGTGGTAGGACATTGCTGCTCTCGTCATAAATGTGACTCGGTGTGATTACAATGCGCACAGCCACCTTCTCTTAATCACTTTTCTTCTAACAGCCCTGTGAAGTAGATGCCATACTCTTTGCAAAGACAAAACTGAGGTGAAAAGAGGTGAGGTGCCCCCTTACTTGAAGGCAGGTCTCCTTACCACATAGGGGGTTTCTCTTACCACAATATGGTCTAATAACCATGGTTCTCAACCTCGGCTATTTGGAAGCACGTGAGACTCTAGAAAATTCCTAGGCCTGTGCCTGGCGCCCAGAAAGATTTCACTGGTCTGGGGTGGGGCCCAGGAATGTGTTTAAACTTTCTAGGTGATTCTAATGTGTAGCCAGGTTTGAAAACTGATAGGTAACATTGTGCAAGTCTGGGTGAGGAAGTGGTGCCTACGCTCTTGTAACCAGGACCTGAGGCCTCTCCTCTGTGGTGATGATGGAAAAGGTGCATGGGAAATCAAATAGGACTTCTTCCCCCTAGAGTCCCAACCACAGGGTGGGAGTCTACCATGGATATTTCCTGGATGGTTACAAGTGGGCTATTCATAACTCAGATGTTTGACAGTCTGAAATTCCCAAAGACCCTATCTCATTGCTAAGAAGTAGCCATTAAAAACCTGAACTTTCAATATGAACTTATTTTCCCTACCAGTGATGGTATCTAGCATTTATTAAGTGTGACCAGGTATCAGGCACTCTACTGTGTTGAGTGCTTTAGGCTGTCTTAGGCTGTAACAACCACACCTAGGTAGGTCCTAGAAGCCTACCCCATTTTGCATAGGAGGATAATAGCTTGCCCAAGTTCACCTTCACCACCACCCCACACACACTAAGCAAAGGAGGCAGGTTCACACGTAGTTTTGTCTGACTTCACAGCCCAACCTCCCAACCACTGTGCTTGTTATTTCCAGCACAAGAGGAATTGTGTGCTTGTCAAGCATTAAAGCCATAACATCCAAGAAAGCATGTCCTTAGCTCTGTCAGTGCCCTACCTCGGTTTTGGTGATGGCCAGGTGGTGGAAGCCCTTGCTCGGACAGGGAGCCTGGCTTCTGACCTCATACAGAATGTTGGGCAGGAGAGAAGTCGGGGCTCCTCCCGCAGCTCCAGTGTCTGGCAGCCACAAACAGTATCCAGGGCCTGACTGGTGTCTGTGCTCTCTGCTCCTGCTTTTTTTCACCAGTGAGAGCGGGTGGCCTTCACTCCTGGGGCAGCCTGCTTGAAGCAAAGTGCCCTCTGCCACCCCTTTCACAGAAACAAACACAACTGCTGAGGAGAGGTTTGACTTTACATTGTCACAATACATTGGTTGTGCAGTAATTCACCTGGCTGGTGTCAAGTTCCTGGTGTCATGTTCACTGGCACGTGTGTGGAAAACTCATACACTCATGTATTCAACTAATATTTACTGAGTTAACACACCAGGGAGCCAGCAGACCCTGTCATTTCCCACCTGCCTCAGCATGGCCAGCTGTGTGGACTTCAGATCATTCCGCAGACCCGGTTCTGCCTGGCGAAGAGAAAGAGCCCCACTCTCTTCAGCAAAGGCCCGGCTCCCTCCTGTACAGTGGACTCCCGAATGGTCCTCGGGCCATGGTTGGTCATCCAGTTTTGCTTAGTTAGAAAGCCTCTGCCTCACCACTAGATGAGGCATTGTGCAGTTTGTTTTCTACACACCTTATACCATACCAAACATGGAGCAAATCTGGAATGTTTTCAGTGATTGTTTCTTCAAATATTCTCTCTGCCCTCCCCCGACCCCCACACCTCTCTGGGACTCCTACGATGCATATTGTGGTCTGCTTTATGATGTCCCAGTTTCCTTAGGTTCAGCTCCCTTATTTTCAATCATTTTTCAATTTTGTTCCTTAGCCTTGAAAATTCCCATTGATCATTAACTGTCCTGAGTCACTTAAGCTGGGGGGGAGGTTTGCAACAACAGGGGAAGGGGCAGTAACAATGGCTGCCTCTTTGCATCTCTGTGACCAAAAGCAGCAACCAGCAATCCCAGCACAGATCCCCAATATTTGTAAGACAGGGTCCTTTTTAGCCACCCTGGCTGCCACAAGTTGTATGCAAGATGCTTACATGGCTAGGGGTGGGGGATGGGCAGCTGCCACTGCGTGGAGCTGAAAAATTAACAATTTCCAGTCCAAGCCTTCTCCTGAAGTTGCAAGCCTTTGACAGACTCGAGTCCCAAAACAGTTACATCTGATTCTGCCAATGAAACTGCTGCCTAGGTTGGGGGACAGATTCCTGTCTCCTCCATCTTCCTAGAACTCTCACCACCCAATTGGTTTCAATTTACTATCTTCCAACATAGAGGCAATTCTAGTGGGGCTTCCAAGCAGCCTTTCCCACAATGGCCCTCACCCCACAGGCCAGGGAACCAATGTGGGGATGTCATCAGTTACTGAGTACGTCTACTCTAATTATTCCTCTCATAACTGGGGGAATAACCACTGAATGGTTGGGGGGCCCAAGGTACCCACTGCGACAGGGACCTAAGCTGAAACTATTACCTGACCTCCGTAACCTACTGATTGGAGGGCCACAGGATACTTGGAGGTCTCTGTAGCCACTGTCAGTTCAGAGCCAGAAGCCAGGCATTCCTAATGTGTGATTATTTCCTTTTCCCCAAAGCAGTCATTCAGGTAAACGGCTGTGGTTCCCTTTGTGGAAGGCTGGGAAAGGGTTAACAGTACAGACTTTTTTTTTTTTTTGGCAGTGTACCCAGGCCCTTGCCCAGGGGGACCTGGCTGCCCTTTCCTTCAAGGAGCTCTGGGTATGCAAACTTCAAGACTGGGAGCTGAGGAGCCATGACTCTTTATGATTCAAGCTAGATTTTTGTTCACTTGACCTGTAATTCTTGCATTTAAACAAACCAACTAAGAATTTAGTAAGCTTCCCATATATTTCACCTAAGCCTCCTTGAGGTCTGTGGCATTTACAAGAGACTGGCTGGTGTTAGAATCAACATTATGCTCAAACCAACTTACGCTAGCCACCAACTGATCAGAATCAAAGTGTTGAAACATTTTATTCCAACAGTATTTTCAGTTTTAGGATTAAACATAGCATCCAGTCTGGGGAATTTATAAGGAAAAAGTACCATTTTTGCACTGACTCAAAAGTAAATGAGGCCTAATTTGGTCCTTTTTTTTCCAGCTCATAAAATGAAAAGCAGTTTAGGAAGAGTAACCTTGGCATGTGGAGAGAACTGTACCAGGCTTGGTGAGGGCAGGACTTTCAGAGGAAAAAGTGTAAGCAAGCATTACAGTTCAGAAAAGAAAAGGCAATGAGTAAGGTGGGATGGGAAGGTTACTTAAGGTATTTCATTTGCCAAAGCCTTAAGTAAATGGACCTTTAGGGGTCATTTTGTATTGAGAACGCAACATAAAATCAGTGTTGTAGCAACCCTAGTTTCCGGTGTGTCAAGCATGGGCTAGAGGCTCGACTACGAGCAGTCACTACCGCACCGATCTGTGCGCCACAATGAGGGTCTAGAACAGTGAGACCCTAGCAACAGTTATATTGGTTAAGAAAGGGTTGACTAGGCAAAGCAATCAAACCCCATTTGCAAACCCAGGTGTGGTAGGTAGAACGGCTCCCAAAGGTGTCCAAGCCCCAACTGCCAGGCCCTGTGAAAACAGTAGTTTATAGCAAAGATTTAAGGTCATTAATTAGCTGACTTTAAAACAGGGAGATCATCCTAGATTATCTGGGTGGCCCAATGTAATCACAAGGATCCTACCTAAAAGAGGGAAACAAAGTCAGTGAAAGAGATGTGACCACAGAAGGAGGCTCAAAGAGAAGCTATGTGCTAGCTCAAAGATGGAGGGAGGGAGCCATAAGCCAAGACAGGGCAGGTGGCTTCCAGAAGCTGAAAAAGAGAATGGATTCTCTTCTAGAGCCTCCATGAAGGGATGCCACGCAAGATCTCTTACCTGTCCTACTTGTTGGCATCAGGCCTAGAAGGAAACTCTGGAACTGGGACTTGTTCTTGAGGTGTCCAGTGTAAATTGCCAACCACTTGGTGCTTTCCCTGCCTGACTGTGCTCACCAAGATGATAGATCTGAAGCTTTAAGACCTTCCTGGTATTATCTAAACAGTCTTCCCAATTGGAATATTAATTTGGATGCCATAAAACAAAAAAGCACTCTTGTTCAAAAATGTCCAGGAATAGCTTAATTAAAGCCAGTGTATCTCAATCCTGGCTACGTAGAAGGATCCTGGTAGCACTAATGTTTCACATTGTGTACATGGAGCAGCCAGGGTTGTTACCACTGGAATTAAGCAACCTTTAATAAGGTAATGTGCACAGATGAGATTTTTCAGAATAAGCACCTAGGAGAGCAATTCCCTAACTTACCTGACCACAGAACTTTGAGAAAAGATTGTGCCAGATATGAAAAAACTGGTATGTTGAAAACAAGGGGAAATAGGAAAAAATAACAGAAAGTGGATCTCATACAATAAAAAATAAAAGATACACATGAAAATGTTGGTGACATGAAAGCCTTTTGTTTTTCATTTGATACACATTTGACAAAATATTTTAGAATAAAATAATCCATGAATGGGCTCAAGGTATATACAGTAACAACTTAAAAAAATGGACACATTCCCCAAAAGAAATGTTTGCGTATAAAATTTCCTATGGTCAATCTGGAAGACTTTCAGTTCCTCCCCATTACCCTAATCTGAAGTCCCGACGGGTGGCGCACAAGGCCCAGGAGCAGGAGGCACATCTCTAACGCTTGGCAGTTGAGGACCGTCTATTGGTGTGAGCTCACAGGAAAGCGAAGGGCCAGACCTTGGGATAAAATACAGAATGGAAGACTCCAAAGCAAACAACTAAGAACTAAACCCAAAAACATACTCACCTTTCTCAGTTTCCTATAGGAGAAGGCTGCAAACTACTTTTTATACTTGCTCAATTTCCCCCCTTTTAGCAGAAAATCAGCAACCCTGAGACTCCAATTTTCCATGACATAAAAGTTAATAAACATCTAGAAAATGTCTGTTCAAGATTTATAAAAATGATCAAATAGAAACTTCAAAATAACTTTTATGATCTGAAAATACTTTTAAAAAAAGAATATTTCTCAAAATTTTCATGCCTAATTCTTAAGCATTCCAACCAATTTCCATTGTCTGAAAGCAGTTTCACAAAAAGACACTTTAACTAGATATTTTAAAGTGAGTACAACTTGCTCTTGCTTGTTAAATGAATGCCTACATTTCATATTATCCACAGGTACTTAAAAGAAACTAGATACTTTATACATCTGGAATATACAGTCTGAACTGCCTTATAAGATAGCAACATAAACAGAGACCATGAAAAAATAACCAAATGCCTATTCTGTGTAACACTACTGAGACAATTAAAAACAGTACACCATACACGTCAACATCTACTGATCCAACTAAGCTACTTAACTATACTTCCAACAAAAAGTTTCAACAAACACCTTTGTAGAGCATATATCCACAGTTTTTAGAAATCACATCTGTTGCTCCTCCAGTGGCGGCTCAAGAGCTTCCATTAGCTTTTTGTTTGCCTCCTCATTATGTCGGCTCTGACAATGAGTTAAATGTTTCTTAAAGCCTCTTGGGAAATTTGATTCAAAATTACAACGTGGACATTTCAGTAGACTTTGCCCATGGGCTGCTACATGATTTTTAAGGAGAGATTCCAAGAGAAAAGCCTTCCCACAAATTGTGCATTTGTAAGGGCTATGGACATTATGCTTATTGACCAAATGATGCAAAACAGCACCTTTCTTCATAGCACGGCAGCAACAAATTTTGCAGTAATACTTTCCTTTCCCACGCTTCATATATTTTGCAATCTCTTCTTCTGAGATAAAAGCCTCTTTTTCTTCAGTAAACTGGAGTACATTTTTGGACTGCTCTGGACTAGTCAGGTCCATTTTGTTCTCTTTACTGAAATCAATAGATTCCACATCAACCTGCTCTTGATCACTGCTTGATTCTTGGCCCTTACTATCCGTGGCTTCCAAATCTGTTTTTATGTACTCACTACTACTAAGCTCAGCATCAGAGTTCTCTTGGCTGTCTTTCTTGAGCTTCTTTGAGGCAGGAAATAAAGTGTCTTCTAAGAGTTTCTTAGGTGTAGCTAGGAGTTCTTCCTGAACTAAAATATCACACTTTTGATCATCTATGGCATCTGTCTGTAGTTCATCACCTAGTTCAATTGCCTTTTGAGAGTCTGAGAACATAGCAGATTTGGCAAGTTCAGGGAAAGGGGAATGTTTCCGTGGCTCTGGGAAAAGAGCACGTTTTCGTGGTTCGGGAGAAGCAGGAGGGGCCGATTTGATAGGCTCAGAAAATAGGGCAGGCTTTCTAGGCTCGGTATCGATAGAGAGAACAGGCTTCCATATATCAGAGGTTGCTTTAGGGGACTCAGGTGGCCCAGAAGGTTTCCGGGTCTCAGGGAAGACAGGTTTCTGAGGTTCAATAAAGAAGGAAGATTTCCAGAGATCAGGGGAACCACCACGGGAACTTTTCTGGAACTCAGGAAAATCTAGTGAAGCAGGAGGAGTCTTTCGCTGATCAGGAGAAAGCTTCCAAAGCTCTGGAGACCCTGAGGGTTTTCTGAGTTCTGGAGATCCCGCTGGACTACAAATGTCTGGGGACAATGGTGGACCTGATTTGCGAAGCTCAGGAGACAAGGGAGGTCCTGCTTTACGGAGCTCAGGAGACACTGGGGGGACTGCCTTCCAATGTTCAGGTGACAAGGTAGGAGTTGTCTTTCGAAGTTCCGGTGGACCTGACTTCCATGACTCAGGAGATGCAGGAGGAGTTTTCCAGGATCCAGGTGAGACCGATGACTTCCAGGATGCAGGGGACACAGATGAAGCTGGTTTCCAAGGTCCAGGTGATATGGAAGGAATTGGTTTCCAAGGTCCAGGAGACACAGATGGAGCAGGTTTAGCTGGCTTCCAGGGTCCTGATGCTGAAGGACTAGATTTCCAAGACCTGGGGGACCCAGGTGGCCCTGGCTTCCAAGAACCTGGTGACACAGCTGGTGCTGGTCTCCTAGGTTCTGGAGAGACAGCAGGGAATGGCTTCCAAGGTTCAGGAGACTCTGACGGGGATGGCTTCCTTGGCTCCGGGGAGACTGTCCGGGCTGGCTTCCGAGACTCTGGAGACGCAGTTGGGGATGGCCCCCAAGGTTCAGGGGAAGCAGCTAGAACTGGTGACTCTGGAGAGGGGGCTGAAGGCGGCCCCGAAGTTTCTGGAAAATGGGAGTGTTTCTGAGGTTTGGGATTAATAAGAGCAGTCTTTACTGGCTCAGGAGACCCGGGAGCAAGCTTCTGTGGTTCTGGAGAAGGAACTGGGGTTGGTTTCTGAGATTCAGAAACAACAGGAATTGGTTTTGGAAGTTCAGGAGAAGAAACAGGGGTAGTTTTTAGTGGCTCAGGAGAAGGAAGAGAAGGTGTCTGTGGCTCAGGAGAAACAACAGGGCCGGGCTTCTGAGGCTCCAGGGAAGGAAGAGTAGGTTTGGGTGACTCTGGAGACAACACTGGACCAAGTGTCTGTGTTTCAATGGAAAGGGCAGGTGCGGGTTTCTGGAGTTCTGCTGAACTAGAGGGCATTTTCTGGTGTTCAGGAAGAGGAGGGCTTTTCACAGAGTCTGTTTCTTTGTTTGACTGATTTTTTGGTTTCTCATTCCATTTCTCTGGGGCTGCATGCTTGGATGTGATATGATAGTATACATTAGAGTACATCTTGCTGGTGAAGAAGCATTTATGGCAATGAAACAGCTTTGCACTTTTCTGGTAAAATATCATTTTACCTAACCCGCCAGCATCCATTTCATCACAAAATTCTGGGTGGATGGTGCCCATGTGGATCTGCACGTTTTCATAATCCGTGCCTCTGAAGCTGCAGTGGTCACACTCCAAACGTACTGGTGGTTTACGAAGCTCCTGAAAAACTTCCATTTTTCTTTCTGTTGTAACACACACAATTATATTCTTTAAAAAGTTTCAACAGGGCTGTAATGAAATAGAAATAAATTATTTTCAGGGAACATCATCTTTTTTAATTGTTTTTCCTTTTTTTATTGTTGTTCAAATACAACAATAAAAAATTGTCTCCATGTCCCCCCCACCCCTGCCATCCCCCACCTCCCACCCTTGATCCGCCCCACTTTGGCTTTGTCCATGTGTCCTTTGTACATCAGGGAACATAATCTTTAATGAAATGCTAGTCTACCTTATTGTAAAACTGCTTAATTTTAAGCCTAGGATGGCATATGCATATTATTCAATAATATCTCTATTAAAACACTGAAGAAGAAATGGAACTAATTTTTAACTAAGTCCCAGGAACTCTGCTAGTTACATATACATCATCTCATGTAACCCTCCTAACAATATGACTCAAGTATTATTTTTTCACTTTCATTTACAGATAAAAAACAACCGAGGTTCGGAGAAGTGACTTAACCAGGTTATGAAACTATCAGTGACCCATGTCTGACCCCAGAATTATCTACTGCATGAGCTTTACATCTTGATTTTAAAACTCCGAATATCAACAAGCTGACAGTGCACAAAACTAATAAGTAAACATCAAAATTCAAGTTAGGCTACTTAAGGCTGAGCAAGAAACTTTAAATCCATTTCAGAAAACACTTGTTAAATTAAGTCTAACTATGAAAAGATGTTTTTAATAAAACCCAACATATCTTGTATTTTAGCATCCTAATGTAAAGCATTTTATTAATTTATTTAATAAATTATTTTGTGTCCCATGCTTTTCCAAGCACCCAAGGCAGAAGGGGTGTCTTGCTGTATGGTGCTTAACACTGACAGGGAGGTAAGAGTGTGGAAGGCAATGCAGAGAACACTGTCAAGGAGACACTCCAGCAGAAATTTTGAATGACACACCATCCTAAGCTTAAAGTAATTACTTGAACAGAGATGTTGCCCTTGCCAAGCAAAGGGCAATTTAGATAGAGGACAACCTTGAGGCAGGAACTTGCTTGCCAGAAAATATAACTTTTAAAAATTTTAAATGAGTCTTCTTAGGTGGTAAAAGTAACAGAAGCTCGGTTAAAACCATTCACACTGTACAAAATACACAGTATCACTCCCCAGAGGCAGCCCCTGTACTCACATCACTGAGGAAATGCTCTGTGTATACGCAAATACAAAAACACATTCTACACAAATGGGGCATTAAACATACTATCTGCTTTCACTTAAGGAAGAGAAGGGGTCTCTCTGTCTCAAGAGAAAAAAACAGGACCAGGCTTGTGAGGCTCCAGCGAAGTCAGAAGAGCAGGTTTGGTGATTCGGGAGATAAGACCACGCCCATTTTCTGAGTTTCCATGGAAAGGGCAAGTACTGGCTTCAGGAGCCCTGCTGAGTCAGAGGGCATTTTCTAAAACATTTTTACATACAGAGTAAACGCAGAATTTTTGTCGCGTATCTTTTAATGTGAGGGTATTTCTGAAGGGAGAATTCCTAGAAATGAATTACCTGGTTCAAAGGCTATTTGCAATTAAAATTGATACATTTTACCAAAAACTCAAGAAGTTACAGGACTATTACGTGAGGAACAATTCCCCAAATTCCTCACCAACATGGAGTATCATTAAATTTCTAATCTTTGCTATCTCTTAAATGAAAACTACTATCTCACTGTTGTTTTAATGTGGTTTTCTTTAATGAGAAATATTGAACATTTTTCTTTGCTTATTAGCCATTTGTATTTCTTTGTCTAGGATATGCTTTGTCTATTTTCTTAATTATCTGAAAATCATCCTTATACATAAAAGAAATAAACTCTTATATAATGAAAATATTTCAGTTTATCAATTTGTCTTGACTTTATTATGACTATTTTTAACTACATACAATTGGTTTACATAAAAATTAAAAACTTAAGTGTTTTCCTTATGACTGCCTTTTAAATTATGCTTTCCCACTTCATTATTTTTAATCAATATTTCCCTATGATTTTGATACTTTAATTTTAATTTTTATTAATTTTTAGAGGGGGGAAGGGAGGGAGAGAAACACAGATGTAAAAGAGAAGCATTGATCGGGTGCCTCTACCCCAACCAAGGACTGAACCCACAACCCAGACATGTGCCCTGACCAAGAATCAAACCGGCGACCTTTTGCTTTGCAGGACTACACCCGACTAAATAAGCCACCCCAGTCATGGTGATAATTTACTGGCAACATTTTGCTTTGTGGGACAATGCCCTAACAACTGAGCAACACTCGTAAGGATGATAATTTAGTTCTTTTTTACATTTGTATCTTTAATAAGGACAAGGACTAGGAACCCAGCCTATTTTTTCACCCCAAATGAACAGTCCATTTATCTGCAACATTGATTACACAACCCTTTCCCTTACTGTGTTTAATTTTCCTCTTAGTATTTACTAAATTTCATGTATATAATTCTATTCTGGACTCTCCTGTGTTCTCCAGGCAGTTCCACCTGTATGCTCTTCTCAGCATAGGACTCCAACAATCGATAAAACAGACTCTGTAACGTACACATACAGTTTGTTTATTCACTAAGTGGCTTGCAAAATCTCTTCTCATTCAGTTATGCCCCATCATTTACCAAAAATACCAGCTACTAGTGAGAGTATACAGTGAGCTTTGTGCTAATGGTAAAACAAGGTCAAAATATACTTTTTCTATGTTACTGCTGCTCAAAAAGACAGTACAGATTAGAAACACTGATAATCACAGGATCTCCCTTTATTAACTTAAAAAACATTAATTTAAAACTCTATTACTTCTAATTTTAATAACTTGTTTTTAAAATGTTATTATACCCTGGGTTCTCTTCAGATCATATAAAAATCTTTCACCTTTTTAAAATGTTATTACTGACAATATTGTTTTCAATCACCGATATCAGTGGTATATCATTTGCATTTTTGAGAGGGGTCTAAAGTTAGAAAGGTGTGAATTGAAGAAACAAACTAGTGCTTCAGAAAGTATTAGCAATTATCCTATCTGTTAGAAAATTGTTTTCAGGGCCACAAGGACTACAAATATACACACACACAAATACACACACACACACACACACACACACACACACACACACACACACACATATATATATGAAATCACTTAGTTCAGAAAAAAATTTCTAAAAAGAATTTTTAACTTAAAAACAAAATAAAGAAAACATGTAAAAAGACTAGGTTATCTCAATAACCCCGTCTGGCCATAAGCGGCAGTAATGGACAGTAAAGGGATACTTCTATTATCCCTTTAGATAATAGATACTGGGTCTAATGTGCACCATGTCATACGCTACGTACATTATGACACAGAGGTTAAGAGCTCAGGCTTGCTAGGTTTGAGTCCTGATTCCACTATGTGGTTTTTATCAAGTGACTAAACACTTCTATGCTTCAGTTTCCTTGACTGTAAAATGGATGTACAGTAATATTTTATAGCATGTTTAGAATAATGTCTGCTACATAGAGCAAGCACTCAGTGTTAGCTATTATTATAGTATTGTGCTCCAGTCCTGCTTGTGACAAAGAAAGGCATTACTTTCATGATTTCTTGTCCAGGTTTTTTAAGCTTAAACAAACTTAACAGAAACTTTTTCCAACTTCTCAAGCAATAATTCATACACAGTATGAAGAACTTTTGTTTTCTCATTTCACTACAGCACTTACTCAGCCACACCTCTCTGCATAATGTGTAGTCCCATTAACAAAACAACTTTCTTCCTTTCCTACATGCTGCCCAACTTTTACCAACAGTAGCGCATATAATAGAGGCCATCAAAAAGCCCAGTAAGTATGTAATATAGGGATTAGATTATAAACTTTAAGGGTAAAGCATTTTTTTCTTCTATCCTCACAGACATGTCAGAATATACTGTTTTATAGTCAGGAAGATTTTTAAAAATGCTTCTGGCAAACTTACCAAAGAAAAATCAGAATAAAACAAAACCACATCTCAATACCAGGTGTCTCTAATACAGTCCCACAGTAGAGAACTGGTCCCCCTTTTCGCCACACTCTTCCCGACTGTTACCCCAGTCTTGTGGTCCCTTTCAGTAGGCGAAGCTCTACCACCTCTTCTTATTTCTATTGGGGTGGCCAAAAAGTTTGTTTTCCACAGGATGACTCTAGTAGCACTTAGATGTCTTTAACTTCATCTGAAATAATTTTGTTAGATTTTATTGTGACAGCTGTCATATCAGCATGCATTTTTAAAAACCATCAAAATTGGTGGACTTTTGTATAGCCATTTTAGTACTGAAGATGGAAGAAAATAAGCAACATTTTCAGCATATTATGCTTTATTATTTCAAGAAAGGTAAGAAACACAAAAAAAGATTTGTGCAGCATATGGAGAAGGCGCTGTGACTGATCAGACGTGTGAAAAGTGGTTTGTGAGGTTTTGTGCCAAAGGTTTCCTACTGGACAATGCTCCACAGTCAGGTAGACCAGTTGAAGTTGATAGCAATCAAATCGAGACATTAACTGAGAACAATCAATGTTACACCACGCAGGAGATAGACAACATACTCAAAATATCCAAATCAATAAAGTTATTGGTGAAAATAAAAAAATGTCTTTTATGAAAAAAATCATATGGTGTTTTTGACTACCCCAATACTTTCCATTGACTAGATTTCTCCCTTTCTCACCTCTTTTGAAGTTTTACACTAACCATCCATTTTACAGCTGCTCCTGTAATATAGTCCTTAATTTTATTCTTAATCCTCACCCAAGTACATATTTATTGACTTGAGAGAAACAGAGAAAGAGAGGGAGAGACAGACAGACACTGATATGAGAGACTTCCATCGTTTGCCTCCCAGCTCTGACTGCAGACTGAACCCTCAACATAGGTACGTGTCCTGCCCAGGATGGAACCTGCAACATTCGGGTATACGGAACAACGCTCCAGCCAACTGAGCCACCCAGCCAGGGATTCAGTCCCTCTTTTTAATGAATACCACTTAGCCTAATTCCTACTGCTCTCACCTTAAGGAGCCCCCTGCCACCGCAGCTTCTTGGAGTGGACAGACTACTTTTGTCCTCAACTGCTGCCCACCAAATCTGTCCATTCACCAGCTCTCCCACCCTTCACGTGGAGCGCCACTCTGTAAATACACCATCCGTTCCCTTTCAGTCTGTCTTAAACCCTGATGGCTCCTTAGACTTCAAACCATTCCCCATCTCTCCCAAATGGCCCTCCCTCTTTCCTCTTCTGACCACTCTTCTGGCCAGTCTCAAAGTTTCTATTACCCACACCTACCTACTATTAAGCCTCATTATCATACTCCAGTAACCTCTTAATTAAAAAATATTAAAAAGAATATTACAGAATATACCTCTCAAATCCCAAATTCTATCATAGCTATGAATACCACCAGCACATGTTCATATACCATATTATATTATGGCTGGGTATATTTTATAGTTTTTCCTTAAGAACTCCATGTGCTTTTCAAAAATATTTTCATCATAAAATGTTCTCCTAAACATTAAAAAGCAAAATAAAATAAAATAGAATTTTTTAAAAATGCAAAGAAATGCTGGTAGTTAACACTTTATAAAGACCAATATGCTTTTCCCTAGTAGACTTACCAGCTGTCTCACTAGAAATCTTAAAGTAGTCTTCAAAGGGCAGCAAGTTCACATGGCTTTTTGACTAAACCACAGAAAATAGCCTGGAGTACATGAAGAAGGACAAAGATGAACCTAAAAAAATAATAATAATAACAAAAGGCAATCAAAATCCTATCTCTGTGATTTCTTGTACCCCCTAAAATAGAATTCCGCCTATTTCTCTCACTATTCTGCCCCACCCCCCGCAGTGAGAGGCGTCTGATCCAACCAGCCTGGACACTTACTTCAATGGAATGACACCAAATACAGTAGATGCTATCTACCCCTGGCACCATCCCTGTCTAACTCCACTTTAGTAATCCATTATGGAACTAACGCCACGTACAGAACCAAACCTTTCTCAAACCACCATCTACCTTCAGCTGACGTGACAAGCACTCAGGAGACTGCTCCGTGACTTCAGCTGCAGCTGGCATTCTGTCCATTATGCGCACTGGACAGCTGGACAGCAAACTAACAGGCAGTGGGGAAGAACAACATAATCGACAGGATCAAGAGGCAAAGAGGAGGCCTCTAGAGAAAGGAAGGACGGTGGTGACTTCCTTTCAGTGACTGCTTTGTCATGCACTAATTTCAAAGAGAAGACACAAGGGTCTTGGTGAGTTGTTGACTTGAACAGAATGGGATAAACTGGCTGGGAACAAGCTAGGTGACAGCTCACAATACTTGTCTAATCAAGTTCCAGCACGTTTACCAGCCCTTTCCTCTATTCCCTATGCCACTGCTTTAATTCTGATATCCGACCTCCCTGCCACTAGTCTCACTTCCCTCCAATCCACTCATCATATCGCTACCATCATTTTCCAAACATAAAAACCCACTGTGACTTGACTGCTCACAATTTGTCAAGGTAATTCCAACCCCTATGGCACAAAATTTGAACACGGCTTATAAAGCTCTTCATAATCTGCCCCGACTACATTGCATTCTCAAAGTACTGACCCACTGGAATTTCCTGACAATTCAAGCTTCCAGACCTTTGTACAAGGCATTTCCTCTCCTTTACACTCTACATCTTGCCACCCAGTCATCAGGCACGTTCCTCCACACTTTAGGTGGGATTGCTTCTTAAATACTGGCCAATTCCCTGCCCTCTCCAGTCTTCCTTGGACCCCTTGCTGTATGTACATCTCTACTGTAGTGGCTGTCACCCTCTGGAACCACCGCATGATTCCACACCGGACCATGGGTTCTCAGAGGGCAGGGACTACCCACTCACCTCTATAACCCTTGCACATCCCTGGCACATGGTGTCTGCTCAGAGAGTACCTATTCAATCTCAAACCTTCTCTCAGGAAGATGAGCGATCTGATCTTAGATTCACAGGATTTTAAAACTAGAAAAGACCTGAGCTACCTTCTAGTCTTAGAGCCACTGGATTTTAGGATAAAAGAAGACCTCAGGGACCACCTACTTTAAAACTTCAATTTATAGTTGAGGAAGCTCAGACCTAAACATTAACTTGCTCAAGATCATGTAAATAATCAGTATGTGACAGAAGACCAGAATAAAGTTCAGCTATCCACCTGGGCATTTTCTAGTATATCATGACCAACCAAATACAGTGAAATTAATAAGATCTTGAAAAGCCAATACAATGGGCCAAAATCAACAAGATGAAATTCATCAGACATTCAGAATCCAACTATGAACTGCAGAATATAGCACTATAGAGAACTGCATTTCATATTCTGCATTTGGCAGAGTATCACTGTCTCCAGCTCTGGGCAGTTCCCTAACACCAGCAACTTGCATAAAAAAAGCAACCAGGACCACCCGCAGTCTTTGAAAACATGTCACTTGTGAACACAAGCACTTATCTTCAAAAGGGGAAGAATTGTGGATAATATGTAAGCTGTCCTAGAAGCAACAAGTGGAAGCCAGCAGCAAAACAGATGTGAGCTCAACACAAAGTTTTATGAACTACTCAATCACAGACCAGAGTAAGTTGCTTTGTCAGGTAGGAGCCTCTGTAATGGGCAGCCAATGATCAGGACTGGACTGGAAGAATCCTCAGAGGACTGGAGTCCTGTCTCTTCATTTCACAGTTGAGAAAACTGATGCTGAGTGAGAAAGATGACTTGTGGAAGGTCACATGAGTTAGGTCAGAGGAAGCAGCACAAGACCCTGATTTCCCAATTCTGGAATTATGTTGTAACACAATGCTGTCTTTCCCACTTCGGTGTAGCAGAACCGATTATAGAATTCACCTGCTGGGTAGAGAACAGACACTGAGATTCCTTTCGGCTTTTAAGATTCTAGCACATCCCCCCGCCCTTAATTTTCAGAGTTCCTAAGCCTAAAGATGAAAGTAAATCTAAACTGTCCAGATAATAAAAATTTCTCTTAGCCTAGCTTCACCTCTACAGACTACATGTTTTAAATACAGAAGTGCTAATCATTACTGTTTTGCCAGTGTATCATCCTGTACTTTTCAATGAAGTTATATGCCATATGGTATCACACCCATTTCCCATTCTTACTCAATTTCTTCCTGGTCATTTTAAAAAACATTCTGATGTATAGCTTTTAAAATTAAAACTCAACATGCAGAGCACATTTAAAGCTAACTGGGTTTTATGTACATACACACTAGTATGGCTCTTTACCACAGCTGATTTTTTAAAACTGTGTAAACTTTTTTTTGAGCAATTTTAGATTTAAAGAAAAATAAACAGAAAATTTTGTTTTCACATACCTTCCTGCACACAACTTCTCCTAATATTAACATCCGACAATAGTGTGGTACATTTGTTATAAATAACAAACAAATACTGATATAACTGAAGTCCACAGTTTACATCAGGAGTCACCTTACCAGTTTCACAGTTCTATGGGCTTCATAAACATATGGTGTCATATACCCACCATGACAGAATCACACAGAATACTTCCAATGCTGTAACAATTCCCTGTGCTCCTAACAGCCACTGATCTTTTTCCTGCCTCTGTAATTTTGCCTTTCCCTACACATTTTTAAAAACTGTGGTAAAACTTCCAGCAACGATATACTTTGTTTCCTCACACAACCAAAAAAAGGACAATCACCAATTAAAAAAAAACAAAAAACAACCAGAACTGCCAGAAAATCTAACTGTATGGAAGTATGATAACCAAGGAGTTAAAGAAACATTTAACCAGACCAGTAGTAGGGGCAGAGATGACATGCAGCAAGGCAGGGGACGGGGTGGGTGAGGTGGTGGCTGGTGGACGGGGTGGTCCCACATTCATGTGCGGATAAACCGGGAGGAACAACTGGGGAGTGAGACAGACCATGCAACCCAGGGTACCAGCGCTTAGAAATAAAGCCTCAAAACCTGACTATAAAAACCTGTGGGGGTTGAGGCGGCAGTGGGAGAAAGTCCCAGCCTCACAGGAGAATTCATTGGAGAGTCCCACAGAGTTCTTAGAACATACACAACCCATCCACCCAGGAATCAGCACCAAAAGGGCCCAATTTGCTTGTGGGTAGTGAGGGAAGCGGCTAAAAGTTGGGCGAAAGCCAAGCAAGAAGCAGTTGCTCCCTCTGACCCCTCCCCCTCATACATCGTCACAACAGAGATTTAAGTTGGCCTCCGCCAACTTAAGTCGCATACCTAAGGCTCCGCCCCTTGTAACACAACAGGTGCCCCAACACAAAGAAACATGGTCCAATGATAGAACTGATCAAAGCTCCTGAAAAAGAACTAAGCAAAGAGAAGATAGCTAACCTATCAGATACAGAGTTCAAAACACTGGTAATCAGGATGCTCACAGAAATTATTGAGTATGGACACAAAATAGAGGAAGAAGTGAAGGCTATGCAAAGTGAAATAAATAAAAATATACAGGGAACCAACAGTGAAGGGAATGAAATCAGGACTCAGATCAATGACTTTGGTCCAGAAGAAAGAAATAAACATTCAACCAGAATGGAATGAAGAAACAAGAATTCAAAAAAAAAAAAAAATAAGGACAGGCTTTTAATGTTGTCCCTAGGAGCCTCTGGGACAACTTTACATCACGGGGGTGCCAGAAGGGGAAGACGAAGAGCAAGAAAATGAAAACTTATTTGAAAAATAATGAAGAAAAACTCCTCAATCTGGCAAAGGAAATAAACTTCCAGGAAGGCCAGGAAGCTCAGAGAGTCCCAAAGAAGTTAAACACAAGGAAGCACACACCAAGGCACATCATCATAATTACATTACCCAAGATTAAAGATAAGGCGAGAATCTTAAAAGCAGCAAGAGAAAAGGAGACAGTTTCCTACAGTCTAGGAGTTCCCATAAGGTTATTAGCTGATTTCTCAAAAGAAACCTTGCAGGCAAGAAGGGCCTGGAAAGAAGTATTCCAAGTCATGAAAGGCAAGGACCTACATCCAAGATGACTCTATCCAGCAAAGCTTTCATTTACAATAGAAGGGCAGATAAAGTGCTTCTCAGATAAAGTCAAGTTAAAGGAATTAATTCATCATCACCAAGCTCTTATTATATGAAATGTTAAAGGGACTTATCTAAGAAAAAAAGATCAAAAACTATGAACAGAATATAAATCTTGACTTCTGGCCAAGATGGAGACGTAGTTATAAACAGTGACTCCTCACACAACAAAAAAAAAAAGGAAAACAACAAATTTAAAAACAAAAAGCAACCAGAACTGACAGAAAATCAAACTGTATGGAAGTCCGACAACTAAGGAGTTAAAGAAGAAATATTCATCCAGACCAGTAGGACGTGCAGAGATGGGCAGCTGGGCAGAGAGGACTCACGACAAGGCGGCAGATTGCGGACTGGGAGGTCCCACATTTGAGGGCAGATAAACAGGGAGGAGCAATGGGGAGCAAGACAGAATGCGAAACCCAGGATCCCAGCTGGAGGAGATCAAGCCTCAAAGCCTCTGACTGAAAACACCTGTAGGGGTTAAGGTGGCAGCAGGAGAAACTCCCAGTCTCACAGGAGGGTTTGTTGGAAAGACCAACAGGGTCGTAGAATGTGCACAAACCCACCCACCAGGAGTCAGTACCAGAAGGGTCCAATTTGCTTGTTGATAGTGGGGGGAGTCACTGAAAATAAGCAGAAAGCGGAACAAGCACCATTGTTCCCTCTTGGACCCCTCCCCCTCATACAGCATCACAAGGCAGCGATGTGGGTTGCCCTGCCCTGATGAAAACCTAAGCCCCTGCCCCTTACTATGTACCAGGTGTACCAAGACCCAAAAAAAAAAAAAAAAAAGGCCCAAATGGAAGAACAGATCAAAGTTCCACAAAAAACACAACTAAGTGATGAAGATATAGCCAACCTAACAGATGCACAGTTTAAAACAATGGTAATTAGGATGCTCACAGAATTGGTTGAATATGGTCGCAAATTAGATGGAAAAATGAAGGCTACGCTAAGTGAAATAAAGGAAAATGTACAGGGAACCAACAGTGATGGGAAGGAAATCAGGACTCAAATCAACAGTTTGGACCAGAAGAAAGAAAGGAACATTCAACCAGAACACAATAAAGAAACAAGAATTCAAAAAAAATGAGGAGAGGCTTAGGAACCTCCAGGACATCTTGAAACGTTCCAACCTCCAAATCATAGGGGTGCTAGAAGGAGAAGACAAAGAGCAAGAAATTGAAAACTTATTTGAACAAATAATAAAGGAGAACTTCCCCAATCTGGCAAAGGAAATAGACTTCCAGGAAGGACAGGAAGCTCAGAGAGTCCCAAAGAAGTTGGACACAAGGAAACACACACCAAAGCACATCATCATAATTACACTAGCCAAGATTAAAATGAAAGAGAGAATCCTAGAAGCAGCAAGAGAAAAGGAGATAGTCACCTACAAAGGAGTTCCCATAAGACTGTCAGCTGATTTCTCAAAAGAGACCTTATAGGCAAGAAAGGGCTGGAAAGAAGTATTCCAGGTCATGAAAAACCTATATCCAAGATTACTCTATCCAGTAAAGCTATCATTTAGGATGGAAGGGCAGATAAAGTGCTTCTCAGATAAGGTCAAGTTAAAGGAATTCATGATCACCAAGTTCTTATTATATGAAATGTTGAAGGGACTTATCTAAGAAAAAGATAAAAAATATGAACAGTAAAATGACAACAAACTCATTTACTAACAACCACACCAAAAACAAAAACAAACACAAACTAAGCAAACAACTAGAACAGAAACAGAATCACAGAAACGGAAAATCACATGGAGGGTTATCTATTAGTGAGGGAGTGGGGGAAAAGGTACAGAGAATAAGTAGCAAAATGGTAGGTAGAAAATAAACAGGGGGAGGTTAAGAATAATATGGGAAATGGTAAAGCCAAAGAATTTATATGCATGACCCATGGACATGAACTAAAGGGGGGGAATGTGGGTGGAAGAGGGTGTTCAGGATGGAGGGGAATAAAGGGGGCAAATGGGACAACTGCAATAGCATAATCAATAAATTATATTAAAAAAACAAACTATGAACAGTAAAATAACAACAAGCTCAACAACTATCAACAAATGAGCCTAAAACAAAAACAGGAACTAAGCAAACAATTAGAACAGAAACAGAATCACAGAAATGGAGATCACTTGGAGGGTTATCAGTGGGGAAGGGGAGCAGGGAGAATGGAGGAAAAGGTACAGGGAATAAAAAGCATAAATGATAGGTACGAAACTGATAGGAGAAGGTTAAGAACAATATGGGAAATGAAGGAGCCAAAGAAATTGTATGTACGATTCATAGACACAAACTAAGGAGGGGAAGTGCTTAGAGGGAGAGGGGGTGCAGGGTGGAGGGGATAAAGGGGAGAAAGTAATGGGACAACTGTAACAGCACAATCAATAAAATATACTTCAACTAAATAAATAAAATAAAAACAAACTGTATTAAAGATAACAAAATTTACCATACTATTTTAAAAGCACAATTTAGTGACATTACGTACATTCACAATATTGTAAAACCATCACCATTATTCATCTCCAGAATTTTTCATCACCACAAACAGAATCTCTGTACCCACTAAACAATAACTTCCATCCTCACCCCACCCCCACCTGGTAATCTCTTCCATTTTCTGAATGGAACTATACAATCCTTGTCCTTGTTTATTTGGCTTAATTCACTTAGCACATCTACACCATAGCATATAACAGAATTTCAGTCCTTATTAAGGATGAAAACCAATGGCCAGGTTGCTCAGTTGATTAGAGCGTCATCCCATATGACAAAGGTTCATTCAATACCTGGTCAGGACATAAACAAGAGTCAATCAATGTATAAAGTGGAACAACAAAAATCAATGTTTCTCCCTTTAAAATCAATACATTTTTTAAAAAGATAAGTAACATTCATCTGTCGGTAGACAATGGATTGTCTCCTTTTTGGCTATTTTAAATAAGGCTGCTATTTAAATCAACACTGGTGTACAAGATCTATTTGAGTCCCTGCTTTCAATTCTTGGGAGTGTATACCAGAGAACTGTGAAATTGTTGGATCACATAATAACTCTGTTTAAATTTTTGAGGAACCACTACTAAATCATTATCCACAGCTCCTGGCTGCAGCATTTTACGTCCCTGCCAGTAACGCACAAGTGTTCCAGTTTCTCCACATCCTCGTCAACACTTGTGACTTTTTTTTTTTGAATAGCCATCCCAGTGGGTGTGATACTGTATTTCACTCTGGTTTTTATTTTCATAACTTTGACGGCTAATGAGCATCCTCTGGTGTGCTCATTGGCCATTTGTGTATTTTCTTTGGAGAAATGCCTACTTAAGTCCCTTGCCCTATTTTGAGTTGGATTGCTTTGTGTTGTGAGTAACGAGAGTTCTTTACATGTTCTGCACACTGACCCCTTCTCTGACATTTTTCTCCCATTCTGTGGGTTGCGTAGCTGGTTTTAAAACAATGACAAAAACCCATGCAGTCTAGCATCGGAGAAAACTGCATCTAGGACTGAAACGAAATAAATGCATTCTTTTAGAGACAAAACTGACTTCCCAGCAGCGTTTTAAGTAAAATGTTACCTGCCTCCCCACCCTCAAGTCCAGTGCAGTCCACCCGGCCCGCGGCTTCTGGGAAGCGGGTCCTTCCGCCAGCCAGCCGAGCGGGATTGGAAGGGGTGCAGGCCCCTCCTAGGGGTACGCCCTAGGCTCCCTCGGGATGCAGGCCTCGGGGTGTGCGGGTTCCGACCGCGCCCCTCCCTGCCCGCCCCGCTTCTCACCGCTGGACCGCAGTGGCGTCCAAGTGGGCGAACGTCGGTGGGAGGCCGGGCTTGCGCTCTCGAGTTGCACCGCGAGGCCCTGCAGAGCAGGGGCCTTCCGAATGGCGGCGAGGCGCAGTCGCGGGCTCCAGACGCACGAGCGTGCGCGCGGCCGTGGGACGTGTGGACTGGGGCTGACGGGAAGCGAGTTTGGCGAAGCGCGCCCTTCCTCGCGGACCAATCATAGCTCCGATCGCGGGTCGCAGCCAGCTGTGGGCGTAAGTGCGCGTGGAGCTGCCCGCCCAAACATCGGAAGTGACGTGTCGGACCAGCTTCTGGAAATTCCCGCCAGTCGGTGGGGGCACTGGAAGGGTCGTAGTCGTAATGGTCCCGGCTGGCTGCGCCGTCGGCAGTCTTGTGTGGCCTGTCGGGTCGAGACATCCAGCCCAGGCCTGGGGACGCCCAACCGAGAAGGTGCTGCGGAAGGAAGAGGCCTGGAATTTCAGAGTCTTTGGCCGAAGGCGGGGGTAGAACCTGTTAGGGCAAAACAAACTGATCCTTACCCGCGGTTCCGCCACTCCGATCAGAGCGGGTTCCCACGTAGGAGCTAATGCCTCGTCGCCTGGTTGGCCGGTGCGAGCAAAGGGCGCCCCGCAAGGTTCATTTGTGTGAGCGAAAGGCATCCGCTGGACCTCAGTTCCCGACATCTCCATCTGTTCTGCCATTCTTTGTGTTAATCTCCCTTTCACGCCCGATTTAAGATCCTGTGTTCTTTACTTTCTGGACAAATGCTGACTTTATACAGTCACTTGGGGTGCATTTTAGGAAAAATTCAGAGTTTTGTTTTTGTACCAAAGTGACCTATTCATTTTGATTAGATTTAATCACTGCTGGGAGGGGGAAAGGGGGACCACACATTATTGAACATCATTTAAACCCTTCCCATCCTTCACGGCTCAACTCTAAAATGAACACTAATCTCCTAACATCAAAAAGTTCTTTATGAAAAAGTTGAACACCCTACTAGAAATACAGGCAGAAGGCAGCATATTTACAAGAGATAAATGTCTAATAAACAGTAAAAATAATCTTCAGCCTTAATAATAAAGTGCAAATAAAAGTACTTTTGAAGCTGTAAGTTTTAGATGCAGAGACGAGGGATCTTTTCTCTGAGCATCAAGTTCTATGTACCAACTTTTGGGATTGTTACTTTTAATATTATGTGGTAAAACTCAGTATAGGTATAGAGAGTGCCGTTTTTCTTATTTTTTAAGTCTACATTGTAAAATGTTGGAAGTGTTCTTATCGGAAGTGTTGCTGCTATATCAGCATTACCAAACTTGCAGCCCTTTATGATTATTGTAGTTGTTACTCCTAAAGCCACTTCATGGAAGGTAGTTTAATTTGTCATTCATATCGCCCAGCTTCCAATTAGCTGGTTAGAGCCCAGAGACTTGTAGCAATACATCATTTTATTCTTCCTGCAGTTGGTTAAGACGAGCTGTCCAGGGGTGATTTGTCAATGAAATATCAATTTGCAGATATGTACTCATTCCTTTGGTGTTTCGTACTTTATTATCTGCAGAGGGAATCCCTTGGGTCTAGAAGTGGTTGTGGGATGTGAGGAGCTTCTGGAGCATTGGAGTTCTAGCTTTCCTTCCTTTAAGGAGCTTCTTTGGATCCTTTTTACCTTGTGTTGTGAGATCCACTTTTAGAAACAAAGTTCTTTGTGACTGCAGGCCATAATGTGTGAGGCTGCTTTACTTTTTTTTTTTTTAAAGGTTTTATTTACTTAGTTTTAGAGAAAGGGAAAGGGAGGGAGAAAAAGGGAGAGAAACATCACTGTGTGGTTGCCTCTTGCACACCCCCTACTGGGGACCTGGCCTGCAACCCAGGCTTGTGCCCCGACTGGGAACTGAACTGACCACCCTTTGGTTCATGGGCTGGCACTCAATCCAATGAGCCACACCAACCAGGGCTGTGTTTTTAAGTGTTAGAATGAATTAATTATCCCAACTGAACTTTCAACAAACCTCTAGCATAGGACAATTCTTGGAAGCCAAAATCTAGATTGTGATGTGGCACAAACTCTGGGCCTTTTTTATTATTTTCTCTATTAGTAAGTAACGAACACCAAAACACCCTCTACCATTATTTTGAATTGAAAATCTGCCTTGTGAACCAAAGTGTTGCAGGTTCGATTCCCAGCCAGGGCACATGCCTGGGTTGTAGGCCTCGGGCCCTAGCAACCGCACATTGATGTTTCTCTCTCTCTCTCTTTCTCCCTCTCTAAAAATAAATAAATCAATCTTAAAAAAGAAGGAAAGAAAATCTGCCCCTTTCCCTCTCTCTTCTCTTTCTGGGACCCCCACAGTGATGCACTGATCCCCTTGATCCTGTTCTCTAAGTCCTGAAGCTGTCTTCACTCATTTTTTTTCCTTCTTGCTCCTCTGATTGGAAGAGTTCTATTGCCATGCCCTGGTGTTTGCCAATTCATCCTTCTACTTGATCTAGTCTGTTACTGAAACCCCCCTCTGTTGAAATTTTCAGTTTAGTTACTGTATTGTTTATTGTTTTAAACCACAGATTTTGAAAATGAGCACCAAAGACCTCTAGGATTTTGATCACCAAATACAAACAAGCCAAAAGAACCAAGATGGGGGCCTTAGCAATGAGATTTACTATGCCCTGGCCTTCAGGTCTGGAAATCTCCAGATCAAAGCCCAAATGAACAGCAAGGACCACAGCCACCTGCTGGCCAGGAGATCCAGTTTGATTCATCCTCTCAGCAGGGGCCAGCAAACTATGCTCCACAGGTTAAATATGGCCTGCTGCCTGCTTTTGTAAATAAAGTCTTATTGGAACCACAGCCCTGTCCATTCATCATGTATTGTCTAAGGCTGTTTTCTCACTACAACAGCAGTGTAATAGATGTGACAGACAGAGCCCATATAAGCCTGCAAAGTGCTCCTCTGGATCATACAGCCCTTAGGGAATCCACAGCAAAGCCTTCTCCCCACCGCCCCCCCACCCCGCCGCCCCAGATTCTTGGAGCTCAGGAGTAAAATGCAAGGAACATGGCAATATCATAAAACTGTCCAAAAATTACAGACGTTTTTAATGATAAGTGACTAATTCTTAGTTTTTTTGAGAAACATTTCATATTTATTAAGGGACATAATTAACAAAATGTTCAGATAATTAAAGCTACATTTTAAGAAGTAAAATTTTGTGTAAAATTCTATACAGGAAAAGTACAATAACGACTTCAAACTCATAGCAAGTAAAATTTTTAATGGTTCAAATCACAGCACCAAAAATACATGGACATTTTAAAATTTCACTAAAAGGAAAAGATACTTTAGAATGTATAGTTGCAGAAAGTTACAAAAAGTCACTTTAAAATGACCTCAGACTGCAAAAAAAAAAATCCTAGATGTTGTGCCTAGGCTGTTGTTCACGTCCCAAAATAACACCATTTATGTTAGCAATTCTTAAACCATAATGGTTATAAACCATGAGCACATCCATAAAAAGAAACTCTTTTCATCAAGTCAGTGGCCAAACCTGTAAAAGGGCCATAATTAAAGCTGTTGAGCTTTACACAGCGTTAAGGTTCCTATCGGAGGGACTACACACAACAGACTTCCTGGAATTGCAGGGCCGAAGGGGCACAAGTGATAGAATTACCAAGGTTATAATGGAGTGAGCCGCCCACTTCCCAGAAACTGGCTTATCGAAAACCAACAAGAAGCATAATGAGGTACAGATCCCGACAGATTATTTGCTTACAAATGTGTAAAATGCAAGGTGCAAGTTATTCCTACAACACGTCCAAAGTGTTTCAGAATTCATACTGTTTTGGTCATACTCTTCTACTTTCCAAAGGAGATTACTTTCTCTGTTTTGGCTAAATGATACACAGTAATTCACACTAAAAATGGTAAAATCGAAGAAAGCTCTGTTCAGCTTTTTAAAAGGTGGTTTCTGTACCACCAGTTTCTAGTTTCTTTGTACAGAGTACATTCACCTTGCAGGTTCTATTCCGGACCAATTTATACATTTCTAAGCCATGGGATTTGGGTGCGAGCTCACCCTTGTCACACCATGGCACACACACTGACTCATTCCGCCTCTTTGCTCTTCTTGGAACCAGCCCCTGCCGAATCTTCTGCCTCAGCTCTCCTCCCGGCACGGCCCTCCTCAGAGAATCTTCCACCACATTCGCGTGCTCTCATGCGTGCTCCTGGCTGGTACAGCGGCAAGGATGGCCGGTCCTGCCAGGACAAAAGGGTGGGTCACTCTTCAAAGGGTGACAATGCAGGAGGGATCAACATCTTTATTTCTAGGGACTGAGGATCTTAGTTACCTAAAGACTACGTCTTGCAGCTAAAAATCAACCTTTTTCACAGCACTATTTCCAAAGCTAAGCATTTAGAGGCAAAAAACAAAAAACAAAAAACAAAAAACTGTGAGACGAGTTACTATGTTATTGCTCAAACCTAGAACACTGAGGAAATAGTACAATGTGGCGTTTTCCTCCCAGTGTGAGAGCTGACAGGTCAAACACACACATCTCAGTGCCTCAAATTCGCCAGGCAGTGAACCCGAGGCCTGAAGCAAAATGAGGCATGGCCTCTCAGGAGGCAGCTTTGAGAGTCCTGAACAGTTATTAACATTCATAACAAGCAATTTCTGAGTGGATTACTTCTGAACTGTCCCCTTTACAGAAAATACTAACCCATCATCTTATTAAACTGTTAGATGTGTTGGAACAAAAACGAAGACTGAATAAAGTACATGAAATGCAATTAAATAGCTTCCGGGCAGAAGGACAGTGAATCTGGGAAGGACAGTGTGATTCTGAAGGCTGGGGCTGGTATCCCAGTGGGAACCACTCCTCTCGGGAAGCCAATGCTCAAGGAGAGGGAGGGAACAACCCCATGCCAGCCCAGCGGAGCTTAAAGCCCAGGGAGGAAGCTTCTTGCCTCAGTGCTCCTTCCTCGCCTACCTGTATGACGGAGCAGCAGCAGCCTTAATCTTTCCACAGCCATCTGGAGTGCAAGGACACTGCAACTGGGATGGGCATGTCCCACTGCTCTTTCTTTCACCCTTACCCACTCCTAGTGGAGGCCTCACAGTCACCGCCTGGGTTTATCAGAATGTTCTTAATGTAAGCCTGGCCAATGAGAAGATGGGAAAGGGGTCAGCAGATCCCATGGATCTGAACCCCTGTGTTGGCCAAGACACAGGCTTCACTGACCACCATCTCCTGAGCCAAAAGGCATAGCTTTGCTTTCCACCAGGGCTTAACGTCGATGTGTATAGAGTTCAAAACTGATTCTAAAAGCACCCTGGCTGGTGTGGCCAGTGGATTGAGTGCAGCCTGCGAACCAAAGGGTTGCTGGATTGGTTCCCAGTCAGGGCACATGCCTAGGTTGCAGGCCAGGTCCCCAATAGGGGATGTGCCAGAGGCAACCACACATTGATGTTTCTCCCCCTCTCTTTCTCCCTCCCTTCCTATCTCTCTGAAAATATAAATAAATAAAATATTTACAGAATAAAAAATATAAAAATAAAAAAAGCACATCATAACCTGCCAGGCCTGGTAAGAAAGGAGCTATTATGCACAAAGCACTTTATCACCGCTATACTGGAGACTTAATTGAAAGGAGTTATCATGAGTTCCCACACCCAAAGCTGTGCAAATACCCACATGCAAATACCCATTCCTGTTAAAAAAAAAAGGCAACTTAAAAACAAGTGTTCATAGGAATAACCCCCACCAGTGAGACCATGCCTGTACTTGGTGTACCCAAGGTTAAGGCAATAGAAACCCTCGTTAGAAACCCTTTGCAATACAGACTTGATCAGTCAAGGGTGAAGCTAGAAGGGTGAGGTTTTTCTGAAGATCTCCCTGGCCTTTACCAGAAACATTTAGAAAACTGACATCACTGATACCACACAGAACTTGGATGGATCTGACCGGACTCACGCTGAGTGAGAAAGATAGTCTCTAAAGGCTCCATGTTCTTGTTTCCATTTATATCATGTTCCTGAAATGACACAGTCAGAGACAGAACAGAGGGTGGCTGCCAGGTCAGGAAAGGCTGGAGGTGGGTGTGACCTGCAGCCTGGGCAGCCTCAGTCCCATTTGCCCTCCCAGAGTGGGGGCTTCGGGGGTATTGACGGCCTCATGGGGCCTGGTCCTAGAAGGGAGATGACCCTATTTATAGTGCTTCTGTGTGACAACGTGATCTAAATACAAATCAACCTCAAATTTCTAAAAGAAAACCTGCTTGTCAGTCATCTCAGTCCTGTTGATTGTGCAGATGTAAATTCTGGGTGTTTATGAGCCATTTGATTGTCCATTAATCATCAGACATTGTTAATAACAGAAAAGAAAGCTCCATGAAGTCTCATTAATATTTTCCTTACTGTCTTAGAGGCAAATCTGATAATATACCATTATTTATTCTCAAGCAAATGGTGTGAATGTGCTAGTTTTATGCTAAATAAAAGCTTATTTTTTTCCTGGTGAAAAGATGATGGCTGGTTCTAGTTTTCAATCTGCCATTCAGCACTTGGTGCCCCCTCAGCAGACAAGAATCACTGCTCCAGCAAATACAGACGCTCAGAGCAGTGCATCCCTAAGATAACTCGGCCTCTCACGGTCGTGGGCCTCACGGTCGGAGGGTGTGGTACTGTCCCTAAGACTCCTACGTACATTTCCCTTTTTTTGGTGAAATAAAAGGATTTCTGTTTGGAAAAGCAGTCATAAGCCTGCAGACGTACAGTTCATACTTAGCACAGACACATAAGTAAGAGACTATGTCAAATAAATAAAAGAACCTTGTTTCGCACGCTCGCCTTTCTGGGTGCCAGGCCATCCTCACTCTTCTGTTCCCTCCCTGGTCTCTCTGCTGCTTCCACAGGGACGCCCCGGTCCTGGCTCCCTGCCTTCCCTCTGTCTGAGGTGAATCCTTTCCCCAATTTCATCTCTTCTTCATTTCTTCTTGAAAACTTGTCAAACTCATAGTGAGCTCTAAGCTTTCTGCTGTCATCCAAGTGGTATTTTTGTGTTTCAAGTTCTTTTTCTCGAAATTTTCTCTCTGTTTCTTTTTGCTCTTTCTCACTGTCATTTTGTGACCTGTGATTTAATACAAATTATCAGTAACTTTATGTAAACTGCTTGTCCATTACCTGTCTTCCCTTCTAGACTGTAAGTTCCACAAAGAGCAGGGAATATGTAAGTCTGCCCATCACTTTATGCCACGTCTGCACATGGTAGACACACCACAGGCATTAAGTTAAAATAGTACTGCAAAGACAAGTAAATTGTATCAACAATATTCACTGCTATACCTGAGTGACACATATGTAGTAAGTCCTATGCTAATGTACCAGATATACGTTATTTTTCTAAGTTCTCAGTGGCTCTCCAGAGTATGTTCGCCCGCACTGCAGATAAAGTAGCTGAGATCACACACGGTCAAGCGACTTTCCCAGTAGCCCAAATGCGCATCAATTATGAGGCACAGGTGATACAGCTTAGTTTCTGTTCCACCCATAACTAAAATTAACTGAAATCTAGTAGTATTTTTATGTATGTCAAACTATTAAATAAATAGTAAACAAGTAAGTGGCTGGTTAACTTATTTGGTTCTCAAAAGTCTTTCCCTCCAGGAACCACAGGCAAAAGCCCTCTCACACCCCCTGTGGACCCCTGCACACAGAAGCAGCAGGGCTGGTGGGGCCAAAACAGTCTATCTGCAAAGTGTGAACTGATGCCAGAAACATGACAACAGGTACTGTTGTGTCAGCAATAATACAAATGTCTGTGACACAAACCACAATGCTAACAAATCAGACTGGATATCATGTATAAATTAACTTTACATATAATCCAATAAACCAGAATCTTCCAAAAAGCGGGAAAGAAAGCCTTACATAACTCTGTGCAAAGAAAGCAGTAATAAGTCATCCAGATTATTGTGATCCTGGGCAAACAGCAGCCTAAACCCATGACCTTGATCTCTGAACTCAAATCCACTTTCAGCCACTCCTGGGAGCAAAGCAACTCTAGCCTCCAGGAAGCTCTGCAAATATCCAAAGGTAATGCATGAATCCTGGGTCAACTTGGCCCCACTGGCTGTGGGGAAACACCAAAGCCACCATCAGAGGCAGGATGAAGGTTCTACCTTTTGACAGATGTCTTGTTGGTCTTCCTCTGCACCATATGCAGAGACTGCGATGTCTGTCTTATTCTCAGAGAAGCCCTGCCCAAGATCCTTTCACGAGCTCATGTCCTGAGCAGACAAAGACCGATGTGCCAAAGGACACCCAGCGAGAGAGGAGCAGGGCTGGGAGAACACCAGGATCTACTGCTGTGGGTCAAATTCCATGGGACCAGAGGGGTGGCAACTCCAACAAAGGAATTAGAGCACTTAGAATTTTACCTCTTCAACACAAAAGACTTTCAGCACCTAAAAGACTAAGTTCTCGAGTTTGTAATTCCATAAACAAATTGAAGGAGGTCTGGAATATCAAATAGGCAGGATAGCTCAAAACATAAGGAAAATTACAAACTGATAAAAACCACATGGCAAAGAAACTGGCAAGATCCTGAAAACATAAAGTGCACTACCAGAAACCCAAAGGGAATGAGAGAAGGGCATTTCCTCTATTCAAAGACAGACTTGAGGCTGCAGACTAAGTGGGTTTACCAAGATCCTAGCATGACCAAAGAGAAACAAAAATGTGGACAAGCATTCAAGAATTCCAAGAATGTTATGAAATACATGCACTCAAACAGACAATGGATATATGTCTATGAATTGGTGACACTCCTGCGGTGCTTAATGCGATCTCAGAAACGGGAAGTGCGGGGCTCACTTTTCCCTGCGCTCCTCCAGCAGGCTGTCCCAGGGCTTGGCCTTCCCGACAGCACAGCCAGGACAGGCGTCCCAGTGTCCATCTCCAGCATCAACTTCCTCTCCTGGTTCTTTTGGTTTCTCAGTGGCTGCTTCCTCTCCCTTTTCTGGTTTCTTAAGAAGCTAAGAAATTACGATGTTAGTAAAATATCACTTTTAGAGTATATAATAAAAGAGGTCATTTAATAAATAATTACAAATACATACTAATATGAGCCCAAATGTTTGAATAGCAAAAAATATAAGATAAAGGTCCAATAAACAGGTTTTTGGTTAAATACCCGGGGCAACATTCAGTCAATGAAACATCTTGTATTTATGAAAAATTATTTAGGATAATGTGATGACTCAATGTTTGTATTAATGAATAAAAGAATGTTACAAAAAAGAATGATTTGATTTCTATTTCCATGTTGATACACACACAGAAAAATATCTAGAAGTCTTACAACACTGTGTTAATAGTGATTATTTTTAAGTGGCAGAACTGAAACAATTTTCTTTTGTTTTACTTACAGGTTCTAATTTTTCTAAAATAAACAAGTATTACTTTTATAATAAGGAAAAAGACATTTTTTAAAAGGTTGCTTTATATTAATGACCTTTAGGGCAGTTTCAGAGTTTTCAGAACACTTACTATTCCCTTTCTTAGAACAGACTTAACAGGGAGCTATGGTGCATTAGTATGCCTTTCATCTGGGCCTTCCACCCTGGTAGTGACCCCACATAGCTTCTTACTCTTTGAAATTTAAGTACCACAGGTAGTCAGTCTGTAGAACACAAATGGAAGATCTACTTCTGAGAATTTTGTTCTCACTCACAAAAATAAACATATTTTAAGTTGAAGTACAGCAAAATTATAAGCAGATACATTTGGACTAAATGAGTTCATTAAAAAAAGAAACACCAGTGTTGCAGGTTCAATTCCCAGTCAGGGCACATGCCTGGGTTGCAGGCCATGACCCCCAGCAACCACACACTGATGTTTCTCTCTCTTTCTCCCTCCCTTCCCTCTCTAAAAATAAATAAATAAATTTTAAAAAGAAGAGGGAAAAAAAGAAACACCTGGCTGGCGTAGCTCAGTGAATTGAGCACGGGCTGCGAACCAAAGCATCGCAGGTTCAATTCCCAGTCAGGGCACATGCCTGGGTTGCAGGCCACAGCCCCCAGCAACTGCACATTGATGTTTCTCTCTCTCTCTCTTTCTCCCTCCCTTCTCTCTCTAAAAGTAAATAAATAAAATCTTTAAAAAACAGATATAATGTAAGGCAGTGGTCCCCAACATTTTTGGTACCAGGGACCAGGGTGGGCGGGTGATGGTTTCAGGATGATTCAAGTGTATTACATTCAGGCTCACCTCCTGCCCTGCGGCCTGGTTCCTAACAGGTCTCAGACTGGCACTGGTCTGCCACCTGGAGGCTGGGGATCCCTGAGGTAAGGCAAAAAACTAAAGGTGCTTCTCATCAAAGGCATGCATTATGTTACTTGTGTGTATGCTGTTATTCTGCCTATGTGGGATACGTGAATTTAAATATTTCTTTCACATAACTATCAACCTTTTTTTTAATAACAAAAGAAACATGTGCTTCTAATAAATGCAACTGAAGGAGGTCTGGAAGTGCAGTAGTATGTGTCTCCATCCATCCATCCATCCATCCATCCATCCATCCATCCAATAATTTGTGCTCCTATGAACTGTTTTTACGTGCAATACTTCTGAAACCAAGTGCGTGCTGGCTTTTCAAACACCACTTCCCCAACTCTCCAACACAGGCTACTATGCTATGATTCAATTCAGTTCTGACACCATCTACCCAGAACTAATGGCAGATTCCACAAGACTGTCCCCACTTCAGATGCAGTCAAAAATCCAAGGTTGTCACTGGCACTTCTGACTGAATGGCTACAAATTCACGGGCTTCCTGAATGAGACCGACTCACGGAACTTAGAAGCGCATTTCACTCACTACTATTGGTTTATTGTAACGGACACAACTCCAGCACAGCCAAATGGGAGAAATGCACAGGGCAAGGAACAGGGAATGGTTTAGAGCTTCCACACCCTCTGCAGGGACACCACTTTCCTGTCTCCTACATCTGTTCACCAGCGTGGATGCTCTCCAAACCCCAAAGTATGGGGACTTCTGTAGCGGCTCCATTACACAGGATTGATTACACCACTGGCCACTGGTGACTGACCTCATCTCCAGCACCACTCCCCTCTCTGGAGGTCAGGGGGTGGAGCTGAAAGTTCCAACCCTCTCACGATGCCTTGTGTTTCTGGTGACCAGCTCCCACCCCAAAGCTCTCCAGGGTATCAGCCTCCATCACCGCATTATTGCACAGAAGACATCTTACCCCCCATGGGGATTACAAGGGCTGTGAGACTGTGTGCCAGGAACCAGGGGAAAAGATTCCATGCGAGGTGCTAGGAATGTAGCTGTGAATAAGAGACAAGTACCCACCATTAAGGAACTCACACTTGCCATTCTAGCTGTGGCAGTGGTGGCTATGAGGTAGAAGACTGGTGTATGCAGTGACAAAAACAGAATGCCGCGAACAAGGTAACCTCAGGTGGTGTGAAATGCTACAAACCAAATAAAAGGACAGAAAGATGTGGGGTCAGAGGAAGAGGAGGAATGGTTTCTCAAAGGGGTTAGGGAAGGCCTCTCTGTGAAAATAAGACATGAACAGAGACCAGATGATGAGAAGGAGTCACTTATGAAAAGGCATACATCTTGGGGAAGGGCCCACTGTGAAGAAAAGCAAGCAGAGGCCTCTGGTGAAATTAGCCTGGCAAAGGGTGGAAGAAAGAAAGGAAAGAAGGAAGCAAGGGAGAGAGTGTGGGGCGAGCCAGGGCACGTGACACAGGTGGGGGAAGCGGCTGCCCATCCTGGCGTGGTTCCGTCCAGCCCTCAGCTGTGCTCCTATTTTTAAAGAGCTTCCTGAAAAAGATCATCACACAATGCGTTTTTAGATCATGTAATCTACCCTCTATATAATTTATATATTCAGGAACTTTACTTGTAACTTTGGTAGCCTAAGCTCTTCCTTCAACTTAAGCTGACTGCTTAGTTTTGGTCCTCACAGGGAAACAAAAAGCTGCTGGGCTGCTCTCAACCTGTGTCACATTTGTCTTCATTACAAAAAGTAGTCGTAAGCATGTCTCTCTGCCTTTTTATTTTTAGGCTATTAATATAAATTCATTTGGCATTTCTTCACTGACCTGAAAAACCCTGTTTTTCAGGGTTTGTTTTTTTTAATTCTCCAAACCATTCATAAGTCATGGGTCCCCAAACTGAGCAGATGCTTATTAAAGGCTAAACTTGTAACCTTGGGTCAGATACTCTTCTGTCACAACACCAGACACTCCCAGGGACACAGGCTGTGGACTCCTCACGTCACTGGGTCTAACCTGCCACTGAGGTTTTGTTCTATCAGATTTGGACAAGACTAACTCTTTCTCTTGCTGTGCTTAGGTGCTGATTTCTTTTTTTCCTATATGGAGGACCCTACATTTACTTTACTGACTTAAACTTATTTTTATTTCTTTCACTTATTTTGGATTTTAATTTCATTCTCCAAACTGAAAAAATGCTATACTCCAAACACTCGAAGTCTTATTTAAAATCATAGTTGAAATTGTAGTTATAAGTTTCAGTGATTCTTCCTGAAAAACCCTCAAAGCTGTTGACAAAAGTACTTTCGAGAATGTAAAACTATTAGGCACTGAGTGAGCTACTACTCTTTGTCTAGAAAGTAAAATGAAAAGGTTGGGCAATGTTCACACACCTGTGACCATACCATTTGCTTTAAATGTATACCTACTTTGTCTCTGGCCATGACAGAGCTGAATTTCTACAATGACAAAGACATTTCCTGTAATATCAAGGTTTCGTTTTATCTGTTGTTTGAGATTAGGTGGGGTCAAGTGCTTTGGCCAATGAAATGTGGGCAGAGGGACAAGTCACTTCCACGTGGAAGATTTAAGGACTAGTATACAATCTGCTGTATTACACATTCCCCCCTTGTCATGATAATTTTAGAGATAAATGCTAAGATGGAGCCTCCGTCAGCCTGGGTCACTAGATGGCTACAATGGGTAATGCACAATGGACAAGTGACACAAACTAGAACAGACCTTGAGTTTTACAAAACCACTGAGATATTTGAGACTGTTACTGAAGCATAACCTAAGCAGTCCTGACTGATACAAGTGCTGATGTGTTTTTGTAGGAATGTTGTTAAGAAATCGTTCCCTCCATTGTTAGTACACCCAATCTAGGAGAAACTTTTAGAAGCGACGGCCTAGACAAAGCATTGCTTCCCTGGAAAACCTGGCGTGTTTTCTCTCCACGAAAAATGAAAACTATGCTTCTGATTAACTTTGCTGTTTCTGACTGCTGAGAATATCAGAAACTAATCTTGCCCTGGCTGATGTGTCTCAGTGGATTGAGTGCCGGCCTGTGAACCAAAGGATCATCAGTTCGATTCCTAGTTGGAACACATGGCAGGGTCACAGGCTGGGTGCCTGGTGGGGGGCATACAAGAGGCAACAATGCATTGAAGCTTCTCTCCCTCTGCCTCCCTCCCTTCCCCTCTCTAAAAATAAATAAATGAAATATTTTTTTAAAAAGAAACTAATCTGTGGTGCAATGATGGCAACTGTGATCTCTTCCTCATCCTTTCCCTTTCTATTCTCTCTCTTCCCCCAAGTACCGACCTTTGATTTTTTCTTTATATGACACAATTTTAATGAATCCCAGTAAGGCACCTCATATTCTTCGTGGAGTAAGGGAAGAAGCATGTAAGGACTGACCACAATTTGGGACAATATATTTTACACGGAGAAAAGTTCCTCTATACATGAAACCACCTTCCTCAATTAGTGCATCAGGCAAAGGAGAAATCGGGCGAGAGATGTAAGAACCATTCTACGAGAAACCCAGTTCTACGAATCAGCCTTCATCAGCAAGGCCACTATACACTGAGCCAGTGGTTTTCAAATGTGTACTTTTCAGTCAGGAAACCTTTTTGTTAGAGGAAAATGTAAGCAGGAGCCCAATCTGTAGTACCCATACTGGAATGTGGGGCTCCTCTGGGGGAAGGGCGCCCGCAGCCCCAGGAGGCCGGTCCTCCTCCACACAGACCTCCCCCCAGCCTCCCAAACACAGATAGCCCAGAGGCTCGGGAAGTCTGAGAACTAGTACTACGGAACGGAGAAAGGGAACGGAAGTTAAAAGAAAAAGACTAGACAAATTGAAAATGTTCTTTTTCTTCTAGAAAGCTAAAATACTTAAAAGGCATAAGTAGGATAGCAGAACTATATTTGGAAAAAAGAAATGAAAGGTCTCCTCCAAATTACCTTAATCCTTACTTCTTTCTCAGCAGTTTTCTTTTGTTTTTCTGTTTCTTTTCTCTTACATTTTTCTTCTTCTCTTCTCTTTCTTTTCTCTTCTTCCCGTATGCGTTTCTTCTCCAACTCCCTTCGCCTTCGCTCTTCCCGCTTCTCTTCTCGAATTCTCTGAAGAGGTGGAAAAGTATGTGTATGAACTGTCAGCGTGGATATGGCAGAAATGGGCCAGATATTCATCAAGTAAAAGGTCAGACATACCTGCTTTTCTAATTTCCTATTTTTAATGTATTCCAAAAGAGGTGTGGTTCTTCTGGCTAAAATAAAAAGTTGTATTTCAAAAATAAGACTTCTTTCCTTTTTTTAATGTAATCTTTAAAATAATTAATGTAAGAATACTATCATTTTGACATTTACATAAGCATACACTGTATTTTGAGGGATTCGATTCCATCGCTTTAAAGTCAAGTAATTTGGAAATACTGACAATTTTACACACAACAGACATTTAATTCCTGGTTCTTAAAGGTGTCATAAATTACTCAAAAAGATGGTATAAAAGCAAAGCAGCAAAATGAGTACAATGCATAAAACTTCCCAAATGTTATACATGCATAACTTTGCAGATGTTTTAAGTCATTACATAACACTTATATATTCACTTTGCTTCAGCACATATTCTGACAACTTCTTCTTTTTGGCTCTCTATATAACAGTTTTAAGCAAAGAGAGTTATTATATTTTCCTTTTTTTAAGGATAGGTGTATTTTATAGATTTGATTTAATTACGTTTTTTTAGAGAGGGGAAGGGAGGAGAGAAACAGCAATGTGTGAAACATCAATGTGTGGTTGCCTCTTGCACACCCCCAACTGGGGACCCGGCCTGCAACACAGGCATGTGACCTGACAGGGAATCGAACCAGCGAACTTTCAGTGTCAGTCCACTGAGCCACACTAGCCAGAGCTCTTATAATCTCTTACAATATATGCTCCATAAATCAGAGTAACCAGAGGTAAAAGTTTAGAAAATAACTCCACATGGCACTGCTCATCTACAAATTACCAACTACTCAGGAATAAATGTCTCTACCAACTCAAAGTGGATCGTCAGCTTTCATGTCCTTGACCTGTCTGACCTGACCGGGATGTTGGGTGCCCAAACATGTAGCAGGCCTCTAGGTACTGCACCCCCAATCCCCCATTGCCGAGGGACTGGCTCTGAGAGGTATGTGTTCCCTGTGGCAGTGGCTGAGGACTTAGGTGAGCAGGTGGAAGATTCAAGACCTCAGATTAAATGAAAGAAGGAGGAATCTTTGGATGTACTTGAAGACTGATACAACATTTCCAGAATTCTGAGGATCAGGAATGAATCAGAAATAATAAGAGAGCCCCTGGCCAGGGTTCCTAACTTGGAATTGAGGACTCTTAAACATCCCAATGTCATGTATTAAATGACATCTGCCAGGAAGATCTGCCCCAGGTTCTCGGCCCTGGTGAAGAGCTGACACAGTGCAGATGCTCACGTTTCATCACAGGTGGGGAGGGGGCAAGAAGAGCCTCCTTCCTTCTTGTGTGGCTCCTGCGTTAACCATGAACTCTGGCCTAAGATTAATTAGCACAGCTGATGCACTTCATAACAGCAAGTTCAGGAGGACTCTGCTCTGCACCATGGAAGTTCTGCCAAGGATAGGGCTGGGACCTAGCTAGCTGGGTGGAAGAGCTGAACCTGCCTTCCCTCCTCTCCAACAAAACACCTACCTTGTTACCCTCAAAGAATCAATGTGAAGGGAGAATGAGACCCTGTATAAGAAAGTACTTTACAAACCACAAAAGTGTATCATTTATTAAATAGAGGACACATGATCATGTAATGTACTAATTTAACCTACAGTGTAACTGTTACCACCTACAGAGAGTCACTGCACAGTAGACACTGTCACCACAACCTTTGCAGAAATAGAGAACCTGAGGCTAAGGATGAGGCCACGGGGTTGATAGGTCCTAGGACTGTTTGCTCTCAAGACCCTGATATGCCACTGCACTAAGCTTCAACTTCAGAGCGAATTACTATTTCCATTTAACCCTCACTGCTTACCCCTTGATCATAAGAATCCACTGAAGGTCAGAATCTAAGAAAAGAAAGAAGCAATTTGCCATGATCTACCTGATAAGAATGCAAATCTAAGTGGACAGAAAAACGAATCACAGAAACAAAGCTCGGTAGCCTCGTCATGGACCAGTGGATTCTCAGTCACATTCATTCATTCGGTAAATAGTTATAATGCATCTACTATGCACCAGGCCTCGAGCATGGGTGAGGGAGGGACTTATCCATCCTCTGCAAAAAAGCCACTGGAAACTCCTGGAAGGTGTGTGCCTGGGAATGCAAGTTCTATAAACTTGCTGCCTTCTTTTAAACATATTCTACAGCAAGATCTGGACTTGCCCCAATACTATTTCTCCCCACCGTCTTCCTCATCTCAGCAACGGCACCACAATCCACTGATCTGTTCAAGTCAAACTCCTGGAGGCCCTTACCTCCCACATCCAACCCATCAGTCAGTCCTGTTAGTTCTACCTCCAGGATACAGGCCTCGTTCAAGCAGCCTTCCCTGGACTACTACAGGCGCAGCCTTCCCTGGACTACTACAGGCACAGCCTCCCAACAGAGGCCCAGCCTCTCCTGCTGGCATCCATAATCCATCATGTATAGAGCAAGCAGAGTGATGGGGAAAATAAATCAGACCACGTCACTCCCTCAATGGATTTGGGTGTTCCATAAATAAAATCCGAAGCTCTTATCCCCAAGCCTGGCATGATGGGCCCACCTGCCTCTCTAGCCACTCTGCTCCTTGTCCACCATGTGCCAATCACACAGGCACCCATCCTGCTCCTACAGCCCAAAGTGCCAACTTCCAGACCTTGCACTTGGAGTTCCCTCTTCTGGCACCCCTTAGCACAGCTGGCCTCAGCTCAAATACGGGCTCAGAGGGGCCTTTCTCTGTATCTCATTATCCCATTTCACTCCACTGTGCATGTATCACATAAGAAAATGCCCTGGCTTTAAGACTGATGATTTCTGCCTGTGTAAACCACAGCCATGTCCACGAGAAGGGCAGCGACATGAGGGCAGAGGCCTTGTGTGTCCTGTTCATGTTTAGCCCCCATGCCCAGGCTCAAGAGTCAGTACCCAGTCAGAATGTTCTGGGTACTGAAATAAAAATGCGCAAATGCATCCTGAGTACATCTTAGTAAATATTTACTTTAGTAATTAAAAATCCTTTGAGCTACATATTAAATCAGCCACTATAAAACATAAAACTTTTTTTAGACTAATGAAGAATATTTTAATAATGTTAACCTTTCTTATTAATTTACTTAACAAACATTTATTGAATACCTAAACTTGTCCAAGCAATGTACTTACTATGTGCTGGTCTACAAAGACAGAAATATAGTTCCACTGGGAGGGGAAGTAGAAAGGCCAATGAGAAAAGAGTTTATGCAGACAGACGGGAAAATAAGATAAATTATAGACTTCCAGTCAAGATGGAGGTGTAGGTAGAAACGCTTCACCTCCTTGCGCAACCACAGAAACAATTACAAATAGGCCTCAAAACAAGTAACACCCAGAACCGTCAGAAAATTGAGCTCTATAGAAGTCCAACAACCAAGGACTTGAAGAAGTCACATTCATCCAGACTGGTAGGAGGGGGTGGAATCATGGAGACTGGCAGAGAGGTGGCCAGGGCAGGGGAATGGACTGTCCCACATTCACATATGGTGGATAAAAATTGGGAGGAAGCCCTGGTTGGTGTGGCTCAGTGGAATGAGTGCTGGCCTGCAAAGGGAAAGGTTGCTGGTTCGATTCCCTTTGGGGAACATGCCTGGGTTGCTGCCCAGGTCCCCAGCAGGAGGCATGTGAGAGGCAGCCAATCAATGTAGCTCTCACACATGAGGTTTCTCTCCCTCTCTTTTTCCCTCCCTTCCCCTCTCTCTAAAAATAAATAAACAAAATCTTTTTTTTTTAAATTGGAAGGAATACCTTGGGAGCAAGTGATCTCAGCCCCAGACCACATGGCACCTCCTGGAGTTCCAGTGCCAGGAAGATAAATCCCTATAACTTCTGGTTGTAAGAAGCAGTGGGGGTTGGGGTAGCAGAAGAAACAGCCAGATCTTAAGGAGACTCCGTTTAAAGGGCCCACATGGCTCAGAACATATACAAACCCATCCACTCTGTGATTCAGCACCATGGCAACTGCTAGAAGGGTGCCAATTGCATACAGGAAGTGGGTGAAGTGACTAGATATGGGGCAAGTGACAGGCAAACCTCCAGAAGCCAGGCAGAGGCACTGTCCCCACTCCAAGCCCACTCCCCACACAGAGCCACAAAGTGGTGAAGCCGGTTGCCTCTAAGGCTCCGCCCCACACAATTTACAGGTATCTTTCCTACAACAGGCCACGCTACTAAGACATGGAGTCAAAGCAGCTTTACTAATACACAGAAACAAGCATAGGAAGGCTGCCAAATTGAGGAGATAAAGAAATATGGCCAAACGAAAGAACAGAACAAAACTCCAGAAAAAGAATTAAATGAAAGAGAGATAACCAAATAAGATGCAGAGTTCAAAACATTGCTGATCAGGATGTTCAAAGAACTCACTGAGTATGGCAAAAGCATAAAGGAAGAAATGATTATACTAAGTGAAATAAAAATCTACAGGGAACCATTAGTGGAGGGGAGGAAGCCAGGATTCAAATCATCAACTATTTGGAATATAAGAAAGAAATAAACATTCAAGCAGAACATCAAGAAGAAAAAAGAATTAAAAAAAATTAGAATAGTGTAAGGACCCTCTGGGACATGGCCAAACATACCAATATACAAATCATGGAGGTGCCAGAAGGAGAAGAGGAAGAGCAATTAAATTGAAAACTTATTGGAAAAAATAATAATGGAAAAATTCCTCAATCTGGTGAAGGAAATAGACATACAAGTCTAGAAAACACTAAGAGTCCCAAACAAGGCTCGACCCAAAGAGGACGACACCAAGACACATCATAATTAAAATGCCAAAGGTTAAAGATAAAGAGTGAATCTTAAAAGCAGCAAGAGAAAAGCAGAGAGTTACCTTCAAAGGAGTTCCCATAGACTATCAGCTGATTTCTAAAAGGAAACTTTGCAGGCTAGAAGGGACTGGCAAGAAGTATTCAAAGTGATGAAAAACAAGGACCTACAACCTAGATTACTCTATCCAGCAAAGCTATCATTTAGAATGCAAGGGAAAGATAAAGTAAAGCTAAAGGAGTTCATCATCACCAAGCCTTTATTACATGAAATGTTAAAGGGACTTATTTGAGAAAAAGATAAAAACTATGAACATTAAAATGGCAACAAATTCACAACTATTAATAAGAGAATCTAAAAAACAAACTAAGCAAACAAGCAGAACAGGAACAGAATCATAGATATGGAGATCTCATGGAGGGTTATGAGCTGGGAAGGGGAAGGGGGAGAATATGGGAAAAGGTGCAGGGATTAAGAAGCATAATTGGTAGGTACAAAATAGACAGGGATGTTAAGAATAGTATAGGAGCCCTGGCTGGTGTGGCTCAGTGGATTGGGCGCCAGCCTGTGAACGAAAGGGTCACTGGTTCAATTCCCAGTCAGGGCACATACCTGGGTTGCAGGCCAGATCCCCATTAGGGGTTGTGCAAGAGGCAACCACACACTGATGTTTCTTTCCCTCTTTCTTTCTCCCTCCCTTCCCTTCTGTCTAAAAAAAGTAAATAAATAAAATGTTTAAAAAAAAAGAATACAATAGAAAATGGAGAAGTCAAAGAACTTATATACACGATCTATGGACATGAACTTAAGAGAGGGATTGCTGGAGGGAAAGGGGTACTGGGCCGAGCGGGGCAAAGGGGGAAAAACTGAGATATCTGTAACAGCATAATCAGTAAAACATATTTTAGAAAAAGCAAGATAAATTATAAACAGCGTAATATCCTATTGTGTAATTCTTAGTGAGGGAGCAGGAGGCAGACACAGGGAGGGGGAGGATGGAGAACTGGGCCTTGAGGGGCAGCCTGGAACTGAGGAGAGAAGGACAGAACAGGGAACAGTATAGGTACTCGGGGAGCCACAGCTGGGTGCCAGATCATAGAAAAAGGTAAACTCTTTGTGTCAACTCTTGAGTTTCTGGGGACTGCTACTTGGAGATAACCAGTCCTAAAATACACCACTTGTAGACGTAGGGCAGAAGGCCTGGTTCAAACCAGATTCAGGGCTCCGGCTGGGTTTATCCACTCATTTGCTTGGCTTGTTCAGAAGGCTTGACATGTTTTTGAACAGCAGCAAGATGACCTCATACTGAAGACAAGCATCTCGTTTCTGTGATTGGTCTTTGAAAAGATACTGACTTCAATCCTGAGATATAACGCTCTTTCCCTAATACAGCCAGGGACAGAGCACTCAAATATCTTTTCTACCGTTCATTCATCACAACTTTAAAACAAGACAAGTGTAACTGAAAAATGAAGCTCCCCCATCCACAGACTCTGAATATTTTTCCCAAGCTGCCATCTTGCTATCCTTTTGTCAAAACTAGGAAATATTCTTCATTTCTGCCAAACCTGTCACAAGTATCACTTTTTTATGAAAATCATGAAAAACAAGAAATAAATACATACCCTATAAATACATATCTCAACAAAGTAAAGAAATAAGCAAAACAGACCAATAAGTTCTCTTGTCTTTGCCTCTATGTCCCCCAGAAGAGTTTCAGGATTGGCACTAGTTTTTTCTTCCTCCACAAAGTAAGTTTCTAAAAACTTCTTATATTCTGGATCTGTAAATTTAAAAAGAAAACAAATATATTCCTCTCCATATAAAGGAAAGAAGTTGTTTTTGATCAGTGTATTTAATTTGGTAGTTTCAGAATCCAGCCTTTGAAAAAGGACTCACCATTGTCAATGCTTCCAGTTTTGGCATCTTTTTTCTTCAGCTTCTTTTTGGCTATCTTCTGGAATGGAGCAAACTCAACCACTGCAGGATATTCTAGGCCTTCAACCAGAAACAAATTGCAAAAATCACTCTAAAATTCTACTATATTCATTTTGGAAAAGAATGACCTAGTGTTCAGAACGAAAGTCACTAGCAACTCATTTTGTTGTTATGTGGGTGGGGGGAACATACACATAGAAATGATCATTAAGAGAGTCTGCTACGTGCTTAATCAACAAATGGAACCCTCAACCTCTGCAGTGCTACACCCACCAAGTAATCACTTTTAGACTTGCCAGGAATGACCAGGTGACTACAATATGGTCATTCTCTCATTACCTGGAAGACACATGCTACAACATTAGTGGGCCATGACAACATTATGCTAAGTGTAATAAGCCAGTCAGAAAAGCACAGACTGTGTGATTCCACTTCTACGAGGTTTCTAGTGTAAATTCATAGAGACAGAAATTAGAAGGGTGGTTGCCCAGGGCTAAGGACAGGGAGAAATGGTGAAAGCTGTTGTTTAGTGGGTACAGAATTTCAGATTTGCAAGATGAAAAAAGTTCTGGAGACTGGTTGCACAACAATGCAATCATACTTAAACACTACTGCACTGAAAAAATATGATGGTAAAATCATGTTATGTCTATTTTACCACAATTTTTAAAAAGGTAAGAAACAAGCCAGATGAATTACTGATTAAATGAGCACTTAACACAAGTATCAAATAGTTCAAGCATTAAACTTGCTTGTACTCACAAAAAACATCTTGTGCCCCGGCCTAGTCACCCTTTCACCATCTTTTCTAGTTTGTGACCCCTCAGTGCAGGGGAAGAAAACACTTGTCAGTATGGGGGGGGTGTGGAGGGGAAAAAGGCTGGCTGGTGAGAGATGCACAGGAAACAATATGCTGTTAAAAGTGTACAGAGGTGATAGCAGCGAACACAATGGCTGTCGGTCTGACAGTAAAGAAGGAAGAAGAAAAAAGAATATCAAAAGCAAGACGCCAAAAGTTGGGAATTGGAACCATTTAGATAGGGAAAAATTACACGGTCTCAGTAGAGAATGCTATGAAACATGGTCAAAAACTGATGTTTAGTATTATAATCCCCTCCTCTCATGAAATTATCCAGAAATGGTATGTCATGAAGAATACTGTTTAGGAAGACAATAATATAAGTGAATAACACATTTGATAAAATCTGTATCAAACATGGGTAAAATAATTTAGTTTGGAGACATAAAAAGTAAAGTTCATCCCTGGCTGGTTGGCTCAGTGGATTGAGTGCCAGCCTGCAAACCAAAGGTCACCGGTTTGATTCCCAGTCAGGACACATGCCTCAGTTGCAGGCCAGGTCCCCAATAGGGGGCATGTAAGAGGCAACCACACACTCATGTTTCTCTCCCTCTCTTTCTCTTTCCCTTCCCCTCTCTAAAAATAAATACATAATTTTTTTTTAAAGTAAAGTTAACTTATCCAGAAAATTCACTTACTCATTTATATGAAAAACTTCAATCTCCAATGATAATATATAAATAAGTTGTCACTATTACATAATTGCTAGGATTCTTTCATGTATGTATAATTTTAATTTTTAACAAAAGCATACAATCATAGCAACATGATGTAAATTTATGTATCACTGTAGATTAGTAATATGAGATCTTTTTAATTAAAACTCTCAAATATTCCAGCAAAACTTAATTAATTTACATAAAGATTGTAACAAGAAGTTTAAAAGCCAATAACCCAACCTTTATTGTCAATGAAGATATATCCATCAAAACGATCTCTAAACAGAAGAATGTCATCAGGATTTCTAAAATTAATGTATGCTCTTGAGTAGAGATGAGGATAAAGACTGAAATAAGAAATAACAGAAGAATGGTTAGTAAAATATATATTACTTGTTAATTTGCCTTTTTTCTTTTGTCTGGATACAAAAAATACTTCAGATAAGACTTCTATGCAAAAGATTCATCTCTCAGTAAATGACAACAACCTGGATATTCTTTAGCAAAAAGAAAAAGGCAAACAAAGAAAACATAACTAGATCTTTTTAATGACTTGGGAGAGATACTTTAGGTTCGTTTTTCTATTGCCTGGAGCCAGACCTACACCACTGGCCCTCAGAGGTTGTAAACCAGAGGCAAGGTTATTCATAGGTCATGCCTCATCATGCATCATGGTGCAATACAACCTAGTTATAATTCCTTCATAAAAGAAAATGCTGTATTATAAAAAAAGATTCTGTACTGATTTAGCGAACAGTTTTAGGTATTAGAAAAGTATTTACTGTAGCACATTATACAGGGTCTACAGAAGAACTAGGCCTTTCTCTGCTCTCTCACAGCTACCAATTTCCTTTGCAAGCACAAACTTGCAAACCCATTTCACATAAGAGAACACTGAGGCTCAGAAAAATTAGGTATTTGCAGAGGGTGCAGTTACTGAAAGGGTGGGACTGGGATTCCCAGCTGAGTCACTCTAGGTCCACTGTCAGTCCTCCTTCAACTGGACCAGTTTTCCTACATTTTAGTCACTGGAAAATCATCTTTATGTTTTTTTAACCATACCTGTATTTACCTGTAAGTGGTATTTTTTATTGAATGGATTAACATATTTTACTTCAATGTATTTATTCAAAAGGAAAGTTTTTATGGCTACCATATTGAGAACTCATGATACTGAAGATAAAAAGGATAATAATAATAAAAACATAGTGAAAAATCACTAAATCACAGCTGAACTGTCACCAGTTGAAGACCAGTGCTGTCTTTGTTAATAAAAGGGAGATTTGAAAGTAAAAAGTGTTGTCAGGGTCAACCATCTACCAAGTTGTAAAGGGGAACTGAAAAAGATACAACTTGAGAGGGGTGGGGTGGGGCCTAAATGTTAGTTATGGAAGGGACCACAACGAGGCTTCTGGGGTCTGGAATATCCTGTTTCTTTATCTATTGTTAATTACATGGGCATGTTCAGTTGTGAAAATTCATGAGGTTACACATCTGTTATTTATTCAATTTGCTCTGTTATATCTTAAAACAATTCATGTTAAAAAGCTACATGAAATAAAGCTCACTGATATCCAAAAACAAAAATTAAGTAATATGTTGTTAGTTGGTCTGGTGGGTTTTTATTTTATTTTTTTAGACTACGGTGGTGTCAGTAAAGGCATATGTAGAATCTATTTTAGAAGAATTTAATGATCGGCCTACTTAGAAACAACTTGCAGAAATAAAGGACTGCACTGATTTCTGGGAACATGTGGGAAAGAAGATGGAAATAAAGATGTCTTCTATTATCTATAATAATTTGCCAGAAAGTGACAACGCCTCTCAGATTCTTAATGTTGGCAAACAACTTCTCACCTGAGATCCGCGGTAAAGAACTCAAAGTAATCATGTGCAGGTAGCGGGTGCAGATGCTCTTCCAGCTGCTCCTTGGTGAGGCTGGGAGGAAGGCGCCGGATAACCACCTGGTGAAAGGACACTGGCTGGGTTTTGTTTCACTATTACTGTGTTAAGCTTTAATTATTTCAATGCTTGGGGGCCTGTGTTTATGCTCAGAGGAAAAACTAAACCAGGAATCCAGCAGAAACACACATTTTAGAAAAGGTTCAGGAAAACATACATGAGAACATGGCTGCCAAAAGAGTAATGAAGGCCGAATAACTGAAAAGGGATCTGTGAGGTCAGAGAAGGCTGTACATGGCAGTTCTTTTCTATGTAATGATTTCATTACTACCAGGCAACTGTTGATACGTCTGTACCCAAAGTGAAAAATAATGCCTTCTCCTACACTCTTCTGCATGCTAGGCCACATCAGAAAGTTCAGACCCATGCAAGGAATGTATGAACCTTGGAATGTTTTTACCAGCAGTAACAAACTAACGGTACATTTGTTCTTACTGCCAAGAGGAACTCCGCCTATGGTAGACACCTGTTGCCTCAAGCCCACGGTGTCTACACTGCGAGCCCTCGCCCACCACACCATCAGGCTTTCCAGGCTCTCCACCTTCCTGCTTCTCTGGACCTTAGAGGATCTCCACCTAGCCGCACCAGCCGCCTTTCGTGCCCCCTCAAGCCCAGGTCCTCGAGTGTGGACAGCTACTACCCCTAGCTGGTGAGCCCAGCATCTCTGCCCTAACGTCCACCTCTGGAGGCTAAAAAGATTTTTCTTTCTCCCCAAATCAGAAAAGAAAACGTCAGAGTGCGCCGAAAACTGGCTCTGGCTCTCTAGGTGCTCTGGACAGGCCTGCGTGAATGCTGTCCACGGTGCTGATACGATCCGCCACTAGTAGCCCCGCCCACCGGCCGGAGAATGCACCAATCTGAGTCTCGCCCCTCCACCTCTGATCCTCCCCTAGGCCTCGCACATCCCGCCCCTCCCCTTGCCCCGCCCCGCCCCGCCCCCACCACGGTCTGAAACGTCTTCCTCTGAACTACGTACATTCGCATCACCAATACTCACTCCGCCTCCGCAAGGACCCTACTCTGGCTTTTGGCTCGCACCACCATTTTTCGCTGAAAACTCTTCTCTAGCGAATGTTGCTTGCACCGCTCCGCCCACCCGGCGTCCTTCCTCGCTCGGGTCTCTACTATTCTCCGGAGTTTGCAAGCACCACCAATTTTCGCCCCACTCCACAGTGGGCTGGACCTTCCACTTCCCGCAAAGTGTGCTGGCATCGAGCCGTCCTTACCCCCCCTCCCCCCGCCCCACCCCGTTTTTGGTCTCACACCCACCTTGCTCAGAACTGTCCTCTTCTCCTCGCGAGGTTTGCCTGCGCTGCCCCCACAACTGGAAGACAAGGCTGGCGGTGCCCCTGCATCTCTCCGTGGAGATTCCCGGCGGAATTGAACTTCCACAGCCGACGTCCTCTCCCTCCCGCTCTGGCCCCGCACAGCAACGGACACCCCGGGGCCTCCGGCCCCCTCCTTCTCCGAGCGCATTCCGCACCGCTGCGGACCCACCACCGCCTCCTGCCTGGGCCTAAACTTCGCGAGAACTGGAACGCCCCCGCCCCCTCAGTTCAAACACCGCCCGCTGCCCTATCCCCGGTCCACGTTGCTTGAGGTCCAGCACCCACGTTCCTTGCCCAAGACCTACGAAGCCACGCCCTCACACGGGACTGGAGACAGTCGGGGATCAGTGGGCCTGCAGCGGGGCCGGTATCGGGAGCGTAAAGTCTGGGAGCCCGGCAGCCTGAACATCCACACCTCCACCAGCGCCTGGTGCCGCCAGCGCCGAGACGTACGGTCACCGGAAGCAGCGGTCAGGGGCTGGGGAGGAGGGCGTGAGATGCCGGACTGTCCTCGCTCTCCTGCTGCCTGGATTTTGGAGGGCCTGGGGGCAGAAAAGGCGTCACCAGGAAATACAGGACCAAAGGACTTTTGGCTCCAGCTGGGGCCTATAATAATGCTGCAGGGCTGAATCTGTTTCCCACAGAGAAGAGCAAGAAGCCCTTTGGCTAAACGTTAAATACACATTCTTAATAAACTATTTACTTACTATTTTTCAGGGAAATCTGAACATTTCACCAGAGAATAGCAATTCTACTTACGAAAAGCCAGATGACTGAAGAACAGCACAAATCGACTTTCCTACATGGAATAAAATAAATGCACCGGAGTTGATAGCGTAAATGGCTGATACATGAGGTTCATTTCGGCTGTCCTTAGGAGCTCAGTTGTAAACGTTAACTACTGTCTGGATGGTGGTTCAGACTGGAGTATAGTAACTAGCAGCTCAGACCCGCGACGTTCACAAAACAGGACTTAAGGTTCTCAAGTGTAATTTTTACTGAACTTTTGGGGGGCTCTCAATTAATGGGACAGCAACCAAGCAAGGTTCACATTTGTTTATTTTTCATTTACAAACATACAGGCAGTAACACTTTAGGTTGGCATAATTTATATGGAAGTTCTTCATTTTTTAAAAGCCATGTGTTTTCATGTTTTTCTATTTTTTCTTTAGCACATTGGGCATATTTCATTCATAGCACTTTCCCCCAAGAACTTCAAGTATAAAAAAAGAAACTAGACAGTAGAGTAACTGGGGCATTAAGAGGTCAAGGGAGCTGCTGGCTGATAATGGAAGTAAATCTAGGCTTACCACAATCCAGTACTGTACCCTTGAACCACTAAATATCTGTGAACATCTTGTAAGTCCGAAGGTATCCCACTACAGACAGTTTTAGTATTATAAAGTGGCACAAACTATGAACAGATCCAGTGTTCTTTGTCTCAAATGAAGTCGGTACAGCAAGCCTAGTTATGCTGATTAGAAGCTCTGTCTTATCTGTGATAAAAATGAAAATGTGGTTGCCAGACAAGATCTTTTACTACATAGTGAGCGAGAAGTAGGAGAGAGTGGGCTGATAGTGAAAAACATGAAAACCATTCATTTGAAAAACTGAGTATTTCAGCAGTCTTTGAATACAAAGCACATATATAGATTATCTTTCTAAAAACCTGCTCTCCATGAATTTGCAGGTCTTCACTCTAATTTCTATATATAATTCAGATTAAATGATAACAGTATCTAATTTTAGCTCTTTAGTGATGTGTCTAGATAAGGGTAATAAAAAGGATCTTAAGTCTCACACCTCACTTCTATTCTTACTGAAGCACTCTTGCTCCAAGGGACCCCTTTTATTACTCAACTAAATAACACCAAAATTATCAGAGAAAATAACTCCTGACCTGAGCTTCTCAATAAGCCCAATCAGACACAACACCTTGTGATCTTTCTCATGTCCATATTTTAACCCCACCCTATGAAGCTACAGCTTATGCTATGAAGCCCTCTCAGCCCATCCAACTTCCAGCCAACCTGGCTTCATTTGAGATGGCCCAGAATCTTGAGCATAGCTCCATGAGCTAGTTAACTACATTACATAACTAGTCTGAAGGATGAAGTCTGTGCCCTACAACCCAAAACTGTACCCTTACTTAAGCAGGAAATACATCTTTATTCAACTCTCTGTGCCCAACTCAGGTCTGCAGCTGGCACTTACAGGTATTCACTGTTTGTTGGATGTGCGCAAGGTCTGTCCAGAAAGTATTCATCCATGTACTATGAAAAGTAGAGACATTTATTGAAGAAGATACAACATTGAACATAATACAATGATGCCTCAGTGTCCTTCGAAGTAGGCCCCTCGGGACCTCACAGTTCTCCCAGCATCTCTTCCACTGTTCAAAACAGCAAAATCCTTTGTTGGCATCCCATCAGCTGTCCCATCATATTTTCCTGAATCTCATCGATGGCCTGAAATCACTTCCCTCTCAAAGGTGATTTTTGTTTTGGGAAAAGCCAGAAGTCGCAGGGTACCAAATCTGGGCTATACAGGAGCTAAGTCACATGGGTGATTTGTTGTTTCAACAAGAAACTCTACACAAAACATGATGCATGAATAGGCATGTTGCCACAATGGAGCTGCTCATAGCTGCAGCCGTTATCATTGTAATGCATCTCTCAACTGACAAGACATTGAGTTAGTACTCCTTACTCATTGTTCCAGCTGGAGGAGTGTACTCATGGTGGACAACACCTTCCCAGTCAAAAAACGATTAACATGGTCTTGATCTTGATGTGACTTTGCCATACCTTCTTTGGGCATGGAGAACCAGGTAACTTTCATTGGGATGGCTGGGCCTTTGTTTCAGAATCATAGCCCTAGACCCACCATTCATCTCTGGTTATGACCTTCTTGAGGAAATCTAGTTCATTGGTAGGATTTTAAATCAATTCATTAGCAACTGCAACCGGATGTTCTTTCTGCTCTGGTGGCAGAAGCTTCGGAATGAGTTTTGCCACAATTCATGCCAAGATTCTGCATCAAACTTTCTGATACAGTAGTTTTTGGAACCCTAGATTAACCTTTAGTTCTCACACTGTCAGATGCCGATCTTTGGTGATTGCATCCTGTACATGTTCAACATCCTCAGGTATTCTGCTTGTTGCAGGCTATTGGGAACCAGTCCGCCTGGCAATGGCAAATGTAGCCCAGCCCTATCAGAAAACCAGCAGGCACGAGTTGGCACATAGGAGCCAAGCCCACAGATCAGCTTTCCCGTGGGAAACCAGGCCTGCATTATACCTAGGCTGCTTCAAGTCTTCCTCTTGCTAAAACTCCCTCACCCTGAGTTGAAGCAGCAAATGCTTGCTGCATATCTTTAGAGGAACTTCCTAAAGCCTGTGCTAATTCTTCCAAGGACAGAGTGTAACCAGACCAATTACTCTTATTGTCCCCTTGCATTTGCAACATTTTTCCCTGTTAATCTGTAAGAAGTCATCAGTAACATACTTTCCTTTGTTATCTATAAAAAGTAATCACCTAAAGCAAACCTGAGCATAATGAATGAAAATCTTCTTTGATGTATGCTATTAAAAAACAATAAAAGCCTGTTCAGGCAAGGGCGGGGGCACTTTCTCTCTCTCTCTCTCAGACAGTGGCCATGCCGTCCCTTTTGCTCCACAGGACTTGGGTAGTCCGTGTGAATTTGTTCATTGTAATCACAACACCACGGACACCACTGGCCAGAGTCCGAATCATCTGGCACTGAAAACAGGGACCCAGGGCTGCGAGCCGTCATTGTGGACAACACACCAACTTGGTTGGAGTGCACGCATCAGCTCAGGTAAGGGCAGACGACATCGAGTGCTTTTCGGTAAGGTCTCAGGGTATGTTGGATTTCAGAGAAAAAGGGGTTTCTTCCAGCGTTGCCCTCTTTTGTGGCTGCTTTGCATCTGCACCTTCTTTAGTGAGGAGGAGCCTTGCTCTCTCTCCCAAGTATTTGCCACAATCTCATCAGCACAGGGTGAGCAATTAAGAGCCACAAGGACACTTACTGCAATAGACACCCATGAGAGGATTAGCAGGAACATGGACCAGGACAGAACACTAGGTTTCCTGCCAGCCATAAGCACAAATCCATGCAACAAGAGGCACACTGTGAAAACACTCACAAGCCCATCCCTGTGAAACAACCCCCAACTAGGTCTAGGCTTGAAAGAAAGAGCAAAGACTTTCCCTTTAATCAGCTTTAAAAACAGCAACTAGTTACAAGGCTATTTACAAGCATCTCAGCAGATTCTTTCTTTCAGGTAGCCTCTTGCAGTCCTTTTGATTTTGCCTCTTTTGCCTTTTCCCTCCATCCGCCTGCATAAGGAAAAGCGAATAGTGAATGAGTGTTTTGGTTTTGACTGGACTCCGAAGATCACTTTCCAGAACAAATTAGTGTTAGTACCAGGTTTTGTATGAGAGCTTTTGACATTTGTCAAGCTCTGAAGACAAAAGGCACTTCCTCTCCCCGGCTGGAGAAATTCAGTATTCCCATGTGAGTCGGAACCTTGGGAGGGTGTCTGGGATTAATTCCCGAGACGTGTAGGTGCCTTGTAGGGAGGGACCTCCAAAATGACTTAATCTAACTTCTGGCTTGTCCAGGAAAGTGTGATATAAAGGTTGGTCACCTAGCACTTCAAGTCCCCCCTCACAGTCTTAAATGCTTGGGGGAGGACCCAAGAAACATAAGCAGGGTTAAAGTACCCGGAATGTCCGGTACCCTTCCCTGACTGTCTTCCGCCAACAGTACATTTCGACTCACTGCACTCCTCACTAGCAAGAAGTGGCATTTAAAGGTGCAGAGTGAAAACAAACCTGAAACTGGTTTTGTAATTGCCGCGCTTGCGGAGAGAGGGATTTCAGAAAAGTTTCTTTTATTTGTTAAAAAATTTCTTTAAAGGTTTCTACAAACCCTCAATCATGGGGAACAGGCTCTCTAAGGAACAGGACCAGCGTTTTAAGGTAACTCAGCAGCTTTTTAAGGCTGTTGGATGTCTCCCTCATAAGGGATCTTTAGACTTAGCTATTTAGGAAAAAGTTGGGCAGAAGGTCAAATAGCACCAGGTGGTGTGAGATAAGATTCTAAAGCTAGAGGATTTAATTTTAAAATACCAGTTTGCTTGAATTTTGTTTTTGTTTCTGTTTTGAAAGGAACAGCTCAGTCTCAAAATATTTTGCTAAACCTCTGGTAAATGGAATGAGATCTCTAATGTTACATCATAAGGATTCTACTCAGAAATAATTTAAATTGATTGCTTAAAGAGGGAAAAAGATCTCACTCCTCTCAGACAGTAAAAAGTGCAGGAAGAGGAAAAAAAAAAACAAGAAAATGTGCCTTTTAACCACTCTGAATCCCCCTTCTGGAGGCCCAGGGACTGCTTTGGTCCTGGGAACAAGCCGTGCCAAGTTTAGTATCCTCCCTCCCTCTTCTCCAGCCTCCCTAAAGTTATCAAAGGCACTAGATAATGAGACAGCTCACTTTTCAGCACACTCAAGGAATGCAGTGATCACAAAAAAAAAAAAAAAAAGTGTTGAAGTATTTGCCAGTGGAGGAAAAAACTGTTTCTGAAAGTTGTGAATGTGTTCATAAATTTGTCGATCTAAATCATGCTATAAGTGGGATGGGGGGTGTGACGTGTTAAAGAAATATCAAGAATCCTCCTTGTTTAAGCCAGAGCTGTGACCCTTTATTGTAAAAATGAAATATAGGTGTACTGTCTCCCAGAGAGAACTAGCCTTTCTCCAGGGAAGACTAACCACCATTTTTTAACTCAGTACCTGTAAACACTGATTATTTCCTTGGGGAAGAACTGTCCATTCTCCCAGAAGGAACGGTTAGTGAATAGAGTCACAAAAGGCTCTTGGTGCGTATCCACTTTTGTCTAAAACATATTTAAGTAGAGCCCTCCCCCCATCCTTCCCACTTTACTTGCAAACTTTGAACCTAGGAACTACCAGGTCCTGAGAACAACAGGGCAATCAACTTACTGCTCAAACTCATTGCAGCTTGTAGAAACAGCAGGGGGCCTGTCTTTCCAAGCAGAGAAAAAAAAATGGCACTTTTAAAACTGACGCTGTTTTTCAGCCGCCACTTGGACCCTCGTTTGTACTGCTCCCTGCCCCTTGCGAACTGGGAAGCCAAGGGTTAGGGCTTAAAGCCAAGAGGACCCCTCCCAGGAGGGCAAGAATCAGACCCCTGGGGCTAAACAGGAAAAGTAATATGAAAAATTAAAGGCCTGTTTCTTTATCATAGACTTAGCTAAAACGGATCGTGAGAGATTTGCTTTTTCAGTCCCTATGTTTAATAATTCACAACCTTTAGAGCGATTTCATTGGAAGTTTTTACGTCAGTGGATGTTAAATTGTCCCACTACTTGTCAGCATTTTGTTCATCAGCCATTCAGCCAGTAAGTTTATTTCCCCAAAGTGTTATTTATCAATACATGGGTGACATTCTGATCGCAGTTCCCCAAGATATTTTAGCAAAAACCTTCTTTCTTAAAAACTCTGGCCTCTGCTGGTCTAGTAATTGCTCCAGAAAAGATCCAGAGTTCAGAGCCTTGGAAATATTTAAGCTACATCCTTTTTAATAGGACAATTTGGCCTCAAGTCCTTCAAATTAATCCACCCAAGGATTTTACTCTTCATCGCCCCCAACAACTCCTGGAAGCAATCAACTGGGTGCCACCCAGCCTTAGAATACCTACCCAACAATTAACTCACTTAATGACCTTAAAGGGGACCTAGATCTCAATTCTCCTAGAAAATTGCCCCCCCCCCACCAAGTCCCTACAAGAATTACCTATAGTAAAGCCCTGGCTGGCATAGCTCAGTGGATTGAGCGTGGACTGGGAACCAAAGTGTCCCAGGTTCGATTCCCAACCAGGGTACATGCCTGGGTTGCAGGCCATAACCCCCAGCAACCGCACATTGATGTTTCTCTCTCTCTCTGTCTATCTCCCTCCCTTCCCCTCTGAAAATAAACAAATAAAAAAATCTTTAAAAAAAAAAGGAGATAATAGTTATAAAAAAGAATTACCTATAGTAAATCAACATATTCAGCAGTGACAATTAGAATTGATCCACTGTCTCCTGTCCAGCTTTTCTGCTTCCCAACGTTATGCACCCTAATAGGCCTTATAGGACAGCTGTCACCCACTTAGCTATGATAGAGTAGCTCTTCCTGACTTATCAACCACAACACTGATATTACCACCTACATAACTGCATTGTGCCATCTTATTATAAAAGGGCGTGAGCGAACACAGCAGTTAGTTGGATGTGATCCTGCCTTTATTCACGCCCCCTTACTCAGATTTATTTACAACAATGAACAGCTCAATCTTTAGAATTTTAGTGTGCTATAGCTAACTTTGTAGGAGGACTAGAAATTAATCTTCCCTCAGACAGATTGCTTCAAAACATTCTATTCTTTGAATAAGGCTAGAAGAAAAAGTCAGCCCAACACCAGTAACTGGGGCAAGAACCATATTTCTTGACGGGTCCAGAAAAACCAGACGGGCTGCTATTGCCTGGCAAGAAGGCAAAAACTGGAGAAATTTTGTGTCCTCAGAACATTCCTCTACTCAAAGGGCCCAGCTTTTTACTGCAACCATGGCCCTGCGGCAGTGGTCCCAGGAATCTCTGAATATAGTCTGTGACTCAGGATATACTATTTATACTATTCTGCATCTAGATGATGCATTAAGACTTCTATTGACCCCAATCTACTTAACCTATTTTTGACTCTACAGTCCCTCCTTGACAAGCAAGAACACTCCCTCTTCATTAGTCATATTGGATCCCATTCAGGCCCCCTGGTGGATGGTAACAATAAGGCAGATGATGCCTTGGTGTCCTTCCTGCCTTCCAGCAGGCAGCAGCTTCTCATCAGTTTTTTCATCAAAACAGCCAGGCACTCTGAAAGCAAGTTAACATTCCTCGCTCCCAAGCTAAGCAAATTATTAAATAATGTCCTGACTGCCAAGCCCTTACCAAGCTACCTCCATCTACGGGAGCTAATTCTCGAGGACTAGGTTCTCAAATAATTTGGCAAACAGATGTCACTCATTACCCTCCCTCTGGAAAATTCAAATACATTCATATTTCTATTGATACTTATTCTGGTGCCTTACATGCATCTACTTTAACAGGAGAATCTGCAAAAAAATATACAAGCCCACTGGCTTGAGGCCTTTAGTCATTTAGGATGGCCTCAGCAAATTAAAACTGATAATGGCCCCAGATAACTTGTCCATTCTACCTAGGTTCTTCAGCATTGGGATATCCAACATAAAACAGGAATACCTTACCATCCAACCAGTCAGGCAATTGTAGAATGGGCTCATCATACCTTTAAAAATCTTCTTAAAAAACAAAAATGGGAGCCATGAGTCCTCCCCTCAAAATTGACTACGTTAGCCATGTTTACCTACAATTCTCTGAATTGTGAAGAATCACTCTGCACTCCAATTGAAAAACATTTTCAGACAAGAGTCAAAATCACCTTAGCTTCAGGTTTGTTTTTTAATTTTTTTTCCTTTTTTCAAATTTTATTTTAATCATTGTTCAAGTACAGTGTTCTGCCCTTTACTCCCATTCCAACCCACCCCATCCATCTCTCCCCACCTCCCTCCCATTTCCACCCCCCTCCCCCAGTTTTTGTCCATGTGTCCTCCATACTTGTTCCTGTAAATCCTTCCCATTCTCCCCTGAATAGGGAGAAATTCCCTCCCCTCTCCCCTCTGGTCACTGTCAGGTTTTATATAGCGATCCACTAGGAGATGGCACTTGGCAGGGCCCTGCAGACCTCTTAACATGGGGAGGAGGGTATGCATGTTTCCACTCCTACAGGCACTGTCTGACTACCAGCAAAAAGAGTAAAACCTTATCATGAGCGGGACAGACGTCGAGCTCTGCCATCGGGAGGCGAGAACCAATCAACTGACAGACCTGATGGCCCAGCTGACACTGAGCCACCAGAAAGAAACTGGACCCTCACGGCGTACACACAGGTCTGGGTCCGCCAACGGAGGAAGGGGCCTGCCCCAATGATAGGGGCCGAGGCTCAGAAGCCTCCTGCAGAGGGCAACAACCCCCCCCAGGAGCCCCATAATGTTCCCTTTAGGTGTACCCCCACTACATGGGGTGACATCAAGGCTCTTAATGCTTGAGCCAAGGATACTCTTGCTGAAACAAGGGTAGAAGATAGCCCAGAAAACAGGTTTATCGCTTACCTAGCAGTGCTGTCAGCCAATTCGGCTAAAACTTTGCTTTTAATTGCCATTATACTTTGTCTAGGGTGGCAGGGCCTGGCTACGGAGGCTAATCCCTCTTCTATCTATTGGGGCCATGTTATTGATCCACAGTATTTAACATTCCATACCTGGTGGAATGTTGAGCCTCCCTCTCCCACTAACAATACTCAGTGGACCAGAGGAGTGTGGATGCCCCCTGATGGCCCACTAGAAGAAAATAAGCACTGGTTACCAGCACCAAAAAACAGTTTATGTTGCTGAACACTTACGAGTTTTTCTGTCCTTCTTAACACTTTGTGCTTTCCTTTAAAAGAACAACTTTAGCTGCAAACAAGAAGCAACGTAGTAACTACTATCAGCTTTCCATGGTAGTCAGCACTGGCCTGCGTACTCATGAGGGGGTCTACCATACTTCCAATCCCCCTCCGGTTTTTCCTTGTACCTTGGACAGTAGCCATAAAGACTCAGTCTTCTAGTCTTCATGCTGAGGACCAAATGCCACCATTGCTTTTCTCCCCAAAAATTCTTTGGTAGTGGAGAATTGGGGAGCTAACCAGAGAATATTAGCTAAGCCTGATCCAACAATTCTGGCTCAGCCTCAACACCTATATACTACTATGTGGCGGGAGGTGCCCTACACCGGAGCACCTATTACCAGAATTGTTTCTCCTAACCACACTAGCCCGTGACATTGTAACTCTTGGAAAATGGGTTTGCCTTTATTACTAGGAAGCATCCATATATAAAAATTGGTTGTGACCCTAAAGGTGTTCTGGGATGTTGGTACCAGGTTGATCCTCCAGAACAAGACTGGGTCACGGTTTGTACCTCTTACCCCTACCTGTTTTTAGCAAGCCCAGGGACAGCCCAGGTCTTTTACAATGAATCGGCAAAAATGTATTCTCTGCATGTCCCTGCAGGCTCCATACATGTCAGCTGCCTTACCCATCTCAATATTACTCAGCCAAACCTCACTACAGTTTATATAGTCACAAGACAAACTCAAATATGGGTGCCAGTTGATGTAACCAGAGAATGGGAGGATCCCAACGGCATTACAGCATTTAACGTGTTGTCCTCCTTACGAGTTTGACGATTCATCGGCACCCTAATTGCATTGTCTCTGCTATAGGTGTCACAGCTACTGCTGCCATGGCAACCGCTGCCCTCGTTGACTCAATTCAAACTGCTCACACTATTGATGTTCTCTTAATAAACACTACCTTAGAAATGCGCCAACAGGGTCATATTGATCAATAGATCCTGACTTGCCTTTCTGCAGTCGAATCAATACTTGACTGGATCGGCGAGTGCCAGGACACACTAATGACCCCCCAATGGCTGACCTGTGACCCTGGATTCTCCAAGCTGTGTGTCACCCCACTCCAGCGGAATTCCAGCCAGCACTCCTGGAGTGACATTCAACATTGCCTAAGAGGGGCTTTTTCTACCAATTTAAAAGGACAAATTGATAAAATGCAGCTAGAGCTGCATCAGCAGTTGCAGGACATTCAAACGCTTAACCAAGCAGGTGGTTTTTCAAACCCTCTATGCTAATCTCGGCTGGCTAAACCCCAAAAATGGGTTTGATGGACTTAAACTGAGTGTGAGTCTTTGGAGCTGCCGGTTGTTTACTGATTCTAATAATGCTTTGTATATACTTTGATTCATTTGCAAATTATTTTCCCAGGGTCATATAAGAGACCAGCAAGTACCAAGTTTGTGGGAGTCCTAACTAAAAACAAGGGGGGAATTATAGGGAACTGGTTTGCCTGGCAATGGCAAATGTAGCCCAGCCCTATCAGAAAACCAGCAGGCACAAGTTGGCACATAGGAGCCAAGCCCACAGATCAGCTTTCCTGTGGGAAACCAGGCCTGCATTATACCTAGGCTGCTTTGAGTCTTCCTCTTGCTAAAACTCGCTCACCCTGAGTTGAAGCAGCAAATGCTTACTGTATATCTTTGAAGTAACTTCCTGAAGTCTGTGCTAATTCTTCCAAGGACAGAGTGTAACCAGACCAATCCCTCTTATTGTTCCCTTGCATTTGCAACATTTTTCCTTGTTAATCTGTAAGAAGTCATCAGTAACATCCTTTCCTTTGTTATCTGTAAAAAGTAATCACCTAAAGCAAACCTGAGCATAATGAATGAAAACCTTCTTTGATGTATGCTATTTAAAAACAATAAAAGCCTGTCCAGGCAAGGGTCGGGGCGCTCTCTCTCTCTCTCTCAGACAGTGGCCATGCTGTCCCTTTTTCTCCACAGGACTTTGGTAGTCCATGTGAATTTGTTTGTTGCATCCACAACACCACGGATACTGCTGGCCAGGGTCTGCATCAGCAGGCCTTCCAGAACATGGGTCACTTTCAACAGATTTTCAACCATATCTGAAGCATTTGTGCCACTCTTACTTGTGCTGCATTGTCTCCCTAAGCCTTCTGAGTCATCTAATTTCCACGGAGGAATGTTCAAGCTTAATGCAAAATTTGATGCAGATTCATTGCTCTACTTGCTCATTTTGAATGGGGCGGCCACACAGTACACCTGCTCACTCAATAGCGTCTACCACCCCCACTAACTAGTACAGTGAAGTCATCATTGTTCACACATGCATGTTCCAGTCTACTCTTCTTGGCTGCCAGGTTACACTGATGTCTCACAAACTGTTCTCATTATATTAACAATGGCTGCATGTTTCTTCATGACCTATTAGCTTCATGACCTATTTCTTGTCAATTGAGCCAGCAAAATGTCCAAATGATTCTTTCCCTAAGTACAGACACCACTGTCAATTGTTAAAGACCCTCTGTTTCTGTACTGCCTGTTATCACAAATGAAATTCAGAAAAATGGATTCACAAAAATGACAGAATTTCACAATTCAGGTTTGTCTGCTGAAATTATTCTTTAAATAAAAGTATATAATGCAAATGTCAAGATATAGTAAATGAAATACAATAGGCAAAATAGCTTATGATTTTAGATGAAAAAAAAAAGTCATTAAAAAATGTAGCCTCTGTTCTGGCTGGTGTAGCTCAGTGGATTGAGCACGGGCTGTGTGAATCAAAGGGTTTGATTCCCAGTCAAGGCACATGCCTGGGTTGCAGACCAGGTCCCCAGTAGGGGATGGGGGAGAGGCAACCACACACTGGTTTCTCTTCCTCTCTTTCTCCTTCCCTTCCCATCTCTAAAAATAAATAGGGTCTTTAAAAAAACCTGTAGCTTCCTACACATCATCCAGCTTGTTAAAATGTTCTATTTTATATACGTAGAGAGCTACAGCAAAACAAACCAGTAATAAATCATCTTGAAACATCAGAGTGAACACAGTAACTTTGTTTTTGCTTAACACTCCACTCATAAATGTGGTCCTAGGCTAAATGTATGTCATAGGAAAGGCTGTTTCACTTGAGAGCATAGATCTAATTGGTGGTTGACAGTGACTTACAATCACCTGGTGAATATAACTCTCCCATTTTCCTTGGAAGGTGCCAGCAGAGCCACTTTGAAGAGGGAAATAAGGATAGCTTTTAGAAAACTATGCATCACTGTGAGGTGCTAGAGAACTGGGCAGTAACATGAAAATATGTGGCAGTATAATTACACATGACCTTTTTGATAGACTCCGAAGTCTAAACATTGGTATTAAATTGTTGATCTGAAAAGCAGCTTAGTCAAATGCCTGGAAGCTTTTGCCTTTTGTCTTTTTTTGTTTTGTTTTTTTAAAGATTTTATTTATTTATTTGTAGAGAGGAAAGGGGGGAAAGGGGGGAGAAAGAGAGAGAAACATCAATGTGCGGTTGCTGGGGGCCATGGCCTGCAACCTAGGCATGTGCCCTGACTGGGAATCGAACCTGCGATGCCTGGTTCGCAGCCCGATTGCCTTTTGTCTTAAAGTACTGTCTGTAAGGTAATGGCTCACTGTCAGGAGTTTGCTTTCCAGAAACCTAAAAACATCATAGATGATAAATGAAGAAATATCTTGATCTGGTGGGCAAAATAAATGTTAAAAAGATATATTCCTTTTTATTTTTAAAATGAAATTTTAAGTTTAGTCATTTGAATTTCTAGCCCCAGCTAAAGAGAAGGGGAGGCATAAAAAGAGACACATATATCTTGGCTGGTGTGGCTTAGCTGGTTGGAGTATTTTCCCATGAACCAGAAGGTCACAGGTTTGAATCCAGGCAGGGCACATAACTAGGGGGCAGGTTGGGTCCCTCGTCAGGGTATGTGCAGGAGGCAACCAATCAATGATTCTCTTTTACATCAATGCTTTTCTTTCTCTCTCCTTCCCTTCCCCACTGTCTAAAATCAATAAGCATGCCCTTAGGTAAGAATAAAAAAATGACAAAGAGATAGAAAAGCCATTTAAAAGAAAAATAAAACTCATAACATACTACTTGAGTCTAAATACTGGTAGGTCATGGTATCTAAGCGCCTCATTACATGAAACTGACATTCTCGGTGATGAGCTGAGCCAGAGATTGGGAGATGGATGCCTCATTGGCAGTGCTGATTCCTCATCGGTAGACAGCATTACTAGTGGGAGCCTCACAAAATAAGAGCTAGTATTTTTCTGCCTTGTATATTACTGGTGTATACATTTTTTTCTACCTTAGCTACTGTATTTCTACATTAAGAAGGTAGAGCCCTGGCTGGTGTGGCTCAATGGATTTAGTGCTGCCCTGCGAACCAAAGGGTTGTGGGTTTGATTCCCACTCTAAGGCACATGCCTCAGCTGTGGGCCGGGTCCCCAGTAGGGGGCTTGCAAGAGGCAATCACACATTGATGTTTCTCTCCCTCTCTTCCTAACTAAAAAAAAAAAAAAAAAATAGGTGGAACCATCTGGAATGCATTTTAGGTTAATAAGTTTTGGTGTTTAAGGAGCATTTCAGGTGCCTGAAAAATTCATTTCTGTGCAATATCTTATTTGTTAATGAAGCTGTGAATAAATGTCTTGGAATACAGAATTTTTTATGAAAAACTAGAATATTCATGAGCGAGTCAGGATGAGAACTTGAAAGAATTTCTGTAAATGAAGCATACATCTTTATTAAAATGACTAATGAAAGTGATGTTTGCTTATTGCAGGTATCACCCATGAAATCACAGTAAGATCTTGTCTTGTGCTGATTTCAGTGAAGAGGTAAGAAAATATTTAAAGATTAGAGACTTAGTAAATTTTTTATATAAACTTTGAAGAGTATAAATTTTCTAAAGAGAAAAATTTTAACATCTTTCACAAAATAAATCACTTGACAATGTGTAAAACTGAATGAGAACTTTTCTTTCTTCACACCAATAAATGCAGCATATCATTTCAATCAGCTCTACCATAGCTGATTCCAGATGCTTTTACTCATTACCTAGCTATGACGTATTAAAAATTACATGTCTTTACTGATCACCTACTTACTTCACATCAATTCAGTTTTCAATCTCATCCCTGTGTGAGACAAGTGCAAATGCTGCTGAAATGACTGAATAAAAACAAGTCAAGAGAGCTTACAACATTTAGCAACAGTTAAAAGGAATATCATCAGGTTAGTATGTGAGAAAGTAGGTAAAACTCATCTCAAGTCCTACACACAAGGATGTAAACATTTAGATAACAGTAGATCACATTTATTTTGTAAAACAAAATTGTAAGTTAGTGACAAAATTTGTTCAATTCTTTTGGCTTTTTAAAAGTGTCACAAAATGTGCTTACTAGTTAGTTGAATTTATTAGCTTAAATACAATTATGATCTTTGAGTGTTTTAATTAATTTTGGTATATACTGTAGATAATTTTATGTGACTCCCAACATTTATCACAGTAATAGGAAAAAAATCTAGCTACAGTTTTAAGACACAGCAGTGACATCACAGAAAGTGGCAGAGAAGGAAGCTACAGGGGCCAATCCCTCCACCAAAGCCATTCAGATGAAAAAAAATCATCAGAATTAATTTTTGGAAGCTGATCAGGCAGGTACAATGGGCACCAGGGGAATACTTCATGACAAACAAAACAGAACAAAACCCTGGCTGTTTGATAACGGTCCTTCGTGGAGAGGAACCACCAACTATTCCCTGCCGTGGGAGAAGAGCCTGGTCCAAAGGCTGACAGAAGGGAGACTGTCCTCTAAGAATCAGGAGTTGTACGTACGCCTGCCTCTCAGCTCCAAGGGATCAGCATAAATGCTTGACTCGATCTGATCTTGCTCTGACCCCCTAAGGCTGCAGCAATTTCCCTGGCAGCATCAATCAGAAAATTTAGACACATACTTTTTTTTTTTAAGATTCAGACATTAAAAAAATCTGTCAGTCACAGGCTGACTAGAGAGACAACAGAACAGGAACTTCAGTAACTGCACACAGCAAGGAATACAGACTTTTGAATACTCGCTAGACAAATGGACAACAGAAGCCCTCAACAAATAACAAAACCAGCTCCTACAGAGGGTAAAATCTGAATTCCAGAGTCGTCATACTGTGATACTCAAAATATATTCTCAAAAAAACTATAAAGCATACAAATAAACTGGAAAATATGGCCCTTTCACAGGAAAAAATAATTGACAGAAATTATCTCAGAGAAAGCTCAGGTATTGAAATTATTAATCAAAGATGTTAATCATCTCTATCAAATATGCTCAAAAAGGCTGAAAGATCCATGGATAATGAACTAAAGGAGTTAGAAGAATGATGGGTGAACAATGACAGAAAATATCAATAAAAGGATGGAAATTGTAAAAAGGAACCAAATAGAAATTCTGGAACTAAACAGTATGGTAGCTAAAAGAATTTACTAGAGGAGATAAACAACAGATTTAGGCAAACAGAAAAAACTCTGTGAAAAATAGAATAAAGAAAAATGAACAAAACCTAAAAGACCCATGGCAAATCACCAAACATTCCAAAATATGCATTACAGTAATTTAAGAAGAGAAAGTGACAGAAAATAATATTTGAAGAAATAATGACTAGAAATCCCCAAGTCTGATGAAAGACATGAATCTACACATCTATAAAACTCCAAGCAATATAAACTTGAACAGATTCACGCCGAGGTACACTAGAGTTAAATGGTCAAAAGACAAAGACAGATCTTTAAAGTAGCAAGAGAAGCTACTTGTCAGGTACAGGTGAGTCTCAACATAATTCAGAGTTGGTTTTTCACCAGAAACAATGGATGTCAGAGGCAGTGGGAGCACATAGTTAAAGCTCTGAAAGAAAACACTGCCAACCAACAATTCATATCTGGTACAACTATCCTCCAAGAATTAGGGAGAAATTTAAACTCTCTCAATAAACAGAAGTCAATAAGGAAGTCTGTTACTGGCAGACGCGCCCTATGACAAATGTCAAAGAGAGCCCTTGAGGCTGAAATGAAAAGGTGTCGAACAGTAACTTGAAATAATATAAAGAAATAAAGAACAATTGTACAGATAACTACACAGTAAATATGAAAGCCAGTATTGGTGTATTTTTGGTTGTAACTCCTCTTTTCCTACATGATTTCAAATTCAAATGAGTAAAAAAGTAATTATAAAACAATGTTAGTGGGAACACAATGAAAAAAAATGGAATTTGTGACAATAACAATATTAAAGGAAGAGGGTACAGGTGTATGGCATCAGTTTCTACACTATTAAACTAAATTGAGCCCTGTTCGGTGTGGTGTAGTTGGTTGGAGTGTCATCCAGTAAACTGAAAGGCAGCGGAGTCAATTCCTGGTCAGGGCACATGCCTAGGTTGTGGGTGCGGTCCCCAGCTGGGGCGTGTACGAAAGGCAACCAATTGATGTTTCTCTGTGACATCAATGTTTTTCTTCCTCTCTTTTCCCCACCTTTCCCCTCTCTCTAATGTGTCTTTGGGTGAGGATTAAAAACAAGAAAAACACCTAACTGGAATTACTACAACTAGGTTGTCATAAGTTTAAGGTGTAAATTGTAATCCTCAAGGTAGCCATGAAGACATAAACTAAAATGCAGAGTATTAAAATGGCACAGCACACATACAAAATTAACTAAATGCAAAATAATGCAGTAAAAGGGGAGCTGAGGAACAAAAAACATGCAATACCTATAAAGAGCTAATAGCTAAACTGCAGAAGTAGGTCTTTCCTTAGCAGTAATTACTTTAAATGTAAATGCATTACATTTTCCAGTTAATAAAAATATGATCCACTTGTATGCTATGTGGAAAGACTTGCTTTAGACACAAAGAGGTTGAATGCAAAGTGATAGAATAAACATTCCATGTAAATGGTAACAAAGAGTGTGGCTAGCTTTACTAATCATCAAATTTAAAAAGTCAAAACTACTAAATGGGCCAAAAAGGACATCATATACAGATAAAAGGGTCAACTGGTCAAGCAGCTATCACAAGCATAAACATCTATGTTTCCATGGAGAGAACCCCAAAATTTATGAAGCAAAAAATGGATGGAACTGAATGGAGAAATAGATAGTTTTACAACAGTAGCTGAAAACTTTAACACCCTCTCTCAATCACAGGTGGAGTAAGTAGGGAGATCGACAAGGAAATGGAGCTGGGAAAGCAACCTCCTTGTGCAAAAGAATGAAGTTTGATCCTTAACTTATAACATTTGCAAAAATTAACTTAAAATGGATCAAAGTCCTTAAATTTAAGAGCTAAAACTATTAAAATCCTAAAGGAAAACTTAAGTGAAAATGTGTATAACCTTGGATTTGGCAACAGTTTCTTAAACATGACACCAAAGCACAGTCAACAAGAAAAAAATATAATTAGACTTCATTGAATTAAAAACCTTCGTGTACCAAAGAGCACAATCACGAGCGTGAAAAGACGACATGAAGAGAGAAATATATGTAAATCACATATTTGATAAGGGTTTAATATCTGAAGTCTATGATGAACACCTACAATTCAACAAAAAATAAACAATCCAATTTTACAATGAACAAAGGACCCAAACAGACATTTCTCCAAAGAAGATATACAAATGACCAATAAGCACAGGGATTAGATGCTCAACATCACTAATTATTTGAAAAGATAAATTAACCCAATTAGTGATACCACACCTACCTAGTAGGAATGGAATATTATTCAGTCATAAAAAGGAATTTAAAAAATTTTTTTGTATTATCCTAACCTGAGGACATTTTTTCATTGTTTTTGAGAAAGAGGAAGGGTGAAGGGATGAGAGTGAGAGAAACATCAATCGACTGCCTTCTCATACACCCCCCGACTGCAGATCAAACCCACAACCTGAGTATGTTCCCTGAGTGGGAACTGAATCTGTGACCTTTCAGTCTATGGGATGACACTCCAACCAACTGAGCCACACCAACCAGGGCCATAAAAAGAAAGTTCTACTAGAAGCTAAGACTTGGATAAACCTTTAAAATATTATGCTAAGTAAAATAAACTAGACACAAAAGGACAAATATTGCATGATCCCGCCTATACGAAATTACCTAGAATGGGTAAATTCAGAGGAACAGAAAGTAGATTAGAATTCACAAGGGGCTGGGAGGAGGGATGAGTACAGAGCTACTGCTTAGTGAGTACAATGTTTCTGTTTGGGGTGATGAAAAAGCACTGGAAATAAATGCCACTGAACTGCATAACTGAAAATGTTTAAAAGGTCTACTTGTCTATATCCACATGTACTCACACTGTATTTCTTAGAGCAGTGTAGGTTTACAGAAAAATGAACAGAAAGCACAAAGTTCCTATATACCGTCTGCCTTCCCACTTCTCCCACATCCCATATTGAACTGGTATGGGCAGGCGTGTATACTTACCATAGAAAAGAAAACAAAACAAAAAAATGGACTGGGCATCTCACAAGAGCCTAGCTGAAAGAGCTCCCAATGGCCAAAGCTAAAATAATTAAAGCCATGCAATGAATAATATTGCATAGGATTTATAACCTAAAATATAAAACATACACATAAGTCCATAATACTAAATGACTGAAAAATGAGAGAGAAGAGACAAATTTTAATCACAGAAGAATTTCAAATAATATGTGCCGATATACCCTCTTCCAGGCTGTGGACCTTAATCGCTCTGGTCCCACTTAGGGTCGCATGGACTTAGTGACTGCTTCTGAAAATTCCAGTATGGTCAGGGAAAGCACAGTCCCTTTACAGTGGAGAAACTCGGCAGGCCCCATCATGACCAAACGGTCATGGTTAACACCATCTGTAGTAAGTTGTTACTGTGTAACTACTGTGACATGATGTGATGAGAAAGGTCCTTCATACCTGTGATATTTTCTCCCCTAAACCCAGTAATCATGACTCCAGTCAAATCATGAGACATATGAGATACAAACTCAAACTGAGGGATATTCTACTAAACAGGCCAGTCTTCTTCAAAACCGTCCACGTCAGGAGAGACAACAGAAGTCTGAGAGACTGTCTCAGCCACGAGAAGTGTGACGAGACAGGACAGCTAAGTGCAGCGTGGGCCCTGGATGGGCAACTGGGGCAGAAGCAGGACAACAATGCAAAAACCAGTGAAATCCGAATGAAGTCTGGAGTTTAGTTGCTAGTAACATAAAAACGTGGGTATCTTAGTTATGACAAAGGTCTCATGGTGACGCAAGATGTTAACGACAGAGGGAACAAGTGAGGGGTATACAGAAGCTCTGCAGGTTTTCCGTAATGAAAAAGCAGTCCAAGATACATCTACAGAAAAAGAGAAAACACAGAACAGATGCTTTACCTTCTTTATTCCACTACGCGTAACTATTTTGAAGGATCAGAAAATACCTGTTGCAAAGGTGTGCTGTTTGTTCAGTCTCTTAAGGCAGCTCTCCGTTCCTAAATGCAGAGGTATAGTCTGGATTCATGTGAAAAAACGGGAAAATCTTAAGACATGACAAGAATGTGAGGAACACTGACCTACTCTACTCGAGGACAAAACAAAATCGGGGCTCATTTGGGAATCACGTACTGTGGTCTGACATAGATGTCTCTAACATCATGTCACTTTCGTTCATTTCGATTTCAAAGGTTTCTTCCAAAGAAGGTCTGGAGTCTGGAGTTTTCCTTGAGGTTTCCAGTGGTGTAAGCCCTGTTTCTTCTGCAGTCTGTTTTTCTACTTCAAATTCCCTGAAATCCCACGGAGGTGAAATAATGTTTTTTAGAGTCTTCATTGTATGTACATCAAAGTCGTAACACTTCAATTTGTCTTTAATGTCTGCTCCTAAATAGAAACACCATAGTAAGAAATTCCATTAGTTAACTGTCATTTCCATTATTACATAACACTGTATCATTTAAGTCAAATGGGACTTTTAAAAGCAAAAGTATAGCTCAGAAGGAAAAAAATGTTCCCATCATTTTCCTCCTCTTCCTTTTATTTATATTATCAAGGGAGACCACTGGGAAGACTTCTAGAAGTACTGTATTTTGCCACATATAATGTGCATTTTTTGCCCAGATTTCTGAGGGAAAAACAAGGGTGCACATTGTACATGGGTAGTACCTGAAATACCTTGTATCTGTTCTTGTGTTTTGTAATTATTTGTTACGTAGAATTTTTTGTACCATAATATGTTCAAAAATAAATGCTAAAATTCCTTTATAATTAAAAAAACAAGTATCTAAATATAAATAAGTAAATAATTGAATGAAAAAATTAAAACGGAAGATTTTTTTCCTGAAAGTTTGGGCCAAAAACGAGGGTGCACATTATACATGGCAAAACGCAGTACATGCGGTTTCCAATTCCAGCGCAGCCCAACACCACCCCACTCCCGAAGCCCCTGCAGTGCTGACGGGAGCACGCGGGGAACTTCCCCTCAGCTGTGCTGCAGACAAGAACTGTCGGCACTTGGGCACTGGTATAGTCACAGGTCTTATGCATATGAAAACCGCTGTGAAGGTAAACATGCTTTCCACCTACCAAAATCTTTAAAATGGAAAAAAGATTTTCCACAGATATATTAGGTTCAAACATTTCTGACATAAACAAAATGACACTTTTACACAGCTCAAACTACTAGGTATTCTGACAGATTTAGACATACAAGCATTCTAAAAATGAAAACAGCACACACAGTGACTACAGTTAATACTGTCTCACACATTTGAAAGCTGCTAAGAGAGTAGATCTTAAAAGTTTCAACACTTAAAAAAAACCTGCCACTACGTATGGTGACAAATGTTAACTTACAGTTGTAATTTACATGTGTCAGTTATACTTCAATAAAAAGTAGTACAGGACATAAAATCATCGAGATTTTACACTTGGAAATCTTCTCTGTAAAAGCATTACCTTTGTGAGAACAGGCAAAATGTCTGTCTTATTCAGTATTGTATCTCCAGATGTCACTCAGCTGCATAAAAATTTTGCATTTCAGCCTCACAACCCAACCAAATGAGGAAAACTGAGGCTCGGATGTGCCCCCAAGTCTCAGGGCTACTGAGTGGCAGAGCTGAGATTTCAACCTAGGTCATCAGGATGCCACAGCTTAAGCTTCATTTTTCATTTTTTAACTTTAGAAAGCTGAGTCATAACCTACAAACCTTAAAGTGTGCACAGCTGGTTGAATTCTCACATATGTTTAAACCCACATAACCACACCAGACTAAAACAGAACACTTCCAGCTCCTAGAAAACCATGCCATGCTGCTTCTAGTACATACTTCCCTTTTCCAAGCCAGAAGTAATCACTGCTCTGATTTTTCTATCACCATTAATTAGTTTTGCATATTACTAATCTTCATATAAATGAAAGTAAGTACATCATCTTTTGGGGGGTCAAAATTTGTGAGATTCATCTATGTTACAACATGATTCAGTAGTCAGTCAGTCCTTTTCATTTTAATTGTGTAGTGTTTTATTGTATGAGTATACCAAAATGCATTTCTCCATTCTCCTATTGGTGGACATTCAGTTACTTCCAGTTAGGTGCTATTAAGAATAAAGCTGCTATTGAACAATCTTGTATGTGAACTTGGGCTTACTGAGGCCCTTGTTTCTGCAGGGCATACACTTAGGAGCAAAACTGCTACACCGTCAGGTAAGTACGATAGATCACTACCCTAAGAGCTGACCCCCACCCCCAATGATTCACATGGCCTGGCACTTCTGCTGCTCTTGAATAACCCTCTCCCTGGTTGATTCTGCACTTAATCACATGGCTTGTTTTGATGAATAGAATGTGATGGAAGGGATTTAATGTAACTTCTAGCTTTCAAGAAGTCTTGACCTTTACAACCTTGGGATAAAAGACCCATGGAAAGGCCCAGCTGTGTCAACTGAGGTCCCCATCTATGTATGAGACCATCGCAGATTACAAGCCCTGCCAAATGCCTGCTGACCACAGATGCATAACTGAATGAGAGTATCAAGAGCCAACAATCAACCCAAAGAACTTTGAGAAATAATACATATTTTTTGGAGCGGTTTGTTAAGCAGCAACTGATAACTGATATAATAAGCCTGTATAACTAGTAAGTATGTTAAAGAGTTTTCTAAACAGGTTTTATCTATTTATAACCCTACTGATAATTAACTATATGCAAGAGTTCCATGCCCTGGCTGGTGTGGCTCAGTGGATTGAGTGCCAGCCTACAAACCAAAAGGTCACTGGTTTGATTCCCAGTCAGGGCATGTGCCTGGGTTGTGGGCCAGGTCACCAGTTGGGGGCATGTGAGAGGCAACCACACACTGATGTTTCTCTCCCTCTCTCCTTCCCTTTCCCTCTCTCAAAAAATAAATAAAATAAAACCTTAAAAAAAAAGTTCAGTTGTTCCATATCATCACCAATACTAGGTACTACCAGTATTTCTAAATTTTAGCAATTCTAGCAAGTGTACAGTGGTATCTCATTATGGTTTTAATTTCATCTCCCTAGTAATGATATTAGCGCCTTCATTCGTTTTGTAAACTATATGAATATCCTCTTTAGTGAAACTCCTGTTCAAGTGTTTTATCTGTTTTTAACATCTTTTTTTTTTTTTTAAATTAGAGAGAGAGAGAGACATCTATTTGTTGCTCCACTTATTTGTGCATTCATCAGTGGATTCTCGTCTGCGCCGACCAGGGTTCAAACCTGCGACCTTGGAGTACAGGGAAGATGCTCTAACCAACTGAGCTACCAGCCCAGAGCTTGACTCATTTTTGGTTGAACTTTTTCTTACTGATTTGCAGGATTTTTTTTTGTACTCTAGACAAGTCTATGTATTATGAGTAACTTCTCCCAGTGTATTATTACATGCCTTTTCACTCTCTTAATATTAGTGTTTTTGGTTAACAGTTCCTAATTTTATTGAAGCTTAATATAACATTTTCCCCCTCTGTGAATTTATGTCTTGTTAAGGAAATCTTTGTCTACTCCAAAGTCTACATCTCAAGATATAACCTCATTGCACCTCTTTACCTTACAGTGTTTATAACTAAATGAGTGTCCAAGTATACCAGTTCTACCCACACAGGAGCTGCTTGTCATTAGAAAATAACTTAAAGAGCTAGGGCACTGTAGTGTGAATGTAAGCCAACTTACTACTCCACTGAAGTGTAAATTAACATGGTACACCCTGCATTATAAAATACTAAGGCCAGAGCCCTTTATTTATCAGAAAAATATCTCCAAGATTTTTCCAGAATGCAGTTAGATTTCTTATATGTCGCCATGTTCTGCACATATTCTATAATAGTATTTTGCATATAGGAAGTACTCAACTTTAAACTGAATGAAGACTTAATGAGTCATTAATTCTCACAGCATTGTTCAGCAATAAATAAATGTAGTTTCTTGACAGTAATGTAGTTAGAATGCTTAGAACCTTACACAAAAATTTGAGAAACGTAAACAAAGATATACGACAATCTAAAAAATGGAATATAATTATAATCTTACCAATATAAGCTTCAGAATCACCAATGTACATTTCAATGCAATGACCAAGCATTGTAACAGAAAATGTATCATCTCGCCTCAGACCAAGGGCCTGCCAGAAAAGATTCAGCATGGTTATTGTAAGAAAATGTATTTCCTTCTTTTTTGTTTCAAATTATTTCTGCTCGGCTCAATTCAACACACTCCAGGGAATCGGAGGTGCCAGTAGAGGGGGGTTGTTACTGGGGAAACAGCTGAAGCACAAAGAGCCACGAGTTATTGACTGTGAAGTCGGGTGATGGGCACACGGAGAGTTATTTACACTATTCTACGGCATTTTATATGTTTAAAATCCCCTTCCTCCAAAAATATTTTAAAGACCCCCATCTTCACCCAGAGCCCTCTAAGCCTCTGTGTTAATTAAATCACAGAAGAAAAACAAATTATGAACATTTGAATATACATATTTGAAAATCACAGAAACTAGAAAACTTGCTTAGTCCACACACTTCTGATGTGCTCAGTATTCAGGACATCCTCTCAACTGAAAATTACTAACCAAACCCTTTAAAATTAGTTATAAATCTACCACTTATGAATTTATCTTTGATATATTAATTTTCTCCTTTATCTTTCTTCAAGTACGGTTACTTCGTCAATTCCAAGATCCACATTTTTCCACATTCTAACTCCTCTGAACGTGGGATGTGCTACAACTGGTGTTCCTGCTCCTGCCGCCCGCTGGCCGCAGCCCTGCCGAGGGGCCCGTGGGAGCAGCACAGGTGAGGCCACAAATCACGTGAGGGAGCCACAGAAGTACACGATCTGTGGTGGTTGTCTAGAAACTTTCTGTCGACACTTTCTGGGAGCATAACATTGGCAGAGCCAACGTCCTTGGCTGGAAGGGACCTGAGTCAATGGCAGGGTGTGCTGGCAGCAGGACACTACTTTGGGAAAACCAAGGTATTGACCCCCCCAGTAAGAAAATGATCTAGGAGAACCGAACTCTGAATGTGAAGAATTGAGTATCTGATTTATTTCACTTATATATTTTTATGTAAACACTAGAGTGATTGCTGATAAAAGTCGATATTCTATTATTTCCAATGGAGCATGTTTTCTAAGGACAAAAAAACCCCCTGAGTGATAAAAACGAATTATGTTAAAATATAAGTGGCAGTGGTTTTTCTTGTTTGTTTTCTGTGGTCATCAGGTTCATTAATGGTGTCTTACATTTGATGAAATACAGCATAGGGATTAAGGAGAGATTCTTTCCTTGTAATAAATGAGGACTGTTTCGTTCATCTATGACAGGGATCTAAGGGAGTTCCTTATAAGCCATAAATAAAAAGACTAGAATTCCTAAGAGGTCCTCACTGTGCAACATGAATTTCTGCACTCCCTGCCTGGACTAACGCCCAACTCAGGCGGGCTGACAAACACCACCGGGCACTACCACGTCTTACTACACACAGGGGCGGGCTTGCCCTTGTCTAATTTGATGGCTACTGCATAGCATGCACGTGCTTTCCTCTGCCAAGAAGACAATAGAATGCAAGGTTGCCTAATGAATTTTAAAATTGTAAAGCAACAAAACACTGCCTAGAAAAGAGCTTAAAGTGGTAAATGACAACCAGATTTAAAATTAGGCACAAACAAAAGACATACTGTATGGAAATAGTCCACAGCATTTTCAAAGTTGCCCATCAGACTGTGGATATACCCTATGGCAGAATAGGTGGAAGCGTTTTGTGGAATTAACACCAAGGCCTGGCGGTGGTAATCCAGTGCCTCTGCATACTTTCTGCGAGAGAAGACAGAGAGGGAGTCAGGGGAGGGGGAGAAAATGGGAAGAGAGAGAGAACAATTAGTGGGTACAGTAAAAGCACTAAATTCCTCAGTCTAAGACAAGCATTGAAAACATAAGCACTTTCCTGTATCAGAGTAACATCTAGACTGGTAACGGTACTTAATATGCACTTTTGCGTATCTTAATGTATCTCACACCTCCTTGACGGGCCCCTCCCTGCCTTGCCTGCTCAGCCAGCTGAGGGTACTCCTGCAGGGGTATCGGCTGCACTCCTCTGGATGCTTCAAGGGAGACTGGAACCAGAACCTGCTACCTGACTCCCGGGCCCGGGCCCCACCTATCCCACGGCAAGGCCTCTCCTCTCCTGTGAAGTCACACCTCCCACGGCAGGGGCGGTGAAAACTGACTAAAGAGTTTTGCTTTAAGGGCCAAAGGAGTCACTTGGAACAGCATTTTCCAAAGTTCTCCGGAACACTTTCCTTGTAAAATCTTTTGAGAAAAGGTTTTGTGCTCAATAAAGTTTGGAATATGCTGTAGTCCATATGCCTAGTAAAGACTCCAAGGAATCTTGAAATAGAAAAACCTGTTAAATTTTGAGTAACCTAGAGTTTACTGAACTCACTTAATTAAAGAATCTATTCTTCAACTGCCATCTGTTTCTCACACCACAAAAGTGTTATCAAGAGGACAACAGTGAGTTAGAATATCGATATGGTTTTAATTAGATCCTACTGTCCTAATTCTTCTAAATTAATTTGGAACACTAAAATTTTTTAATCTAAAAGAAATGTTATTATAATTCTCAATATATTACTAAAAATCATACCAACAGAGATGATACAAACTACTTTGATGATTGTTCTATCTGAGCAGCCAAGTACAAGAGAGATGGAGGATCTCATAAAGTAAAAATATGGGAAAAACTACAAAAAATTAAGTAAACTTTTAGCTACAAAGAGTATTTCTGAAAATGCTCTATTTCACTTACTTCAGTTTTCTGCAAACATGCCCCAAGTTGTTCAACAAAGGCTCCCACTTGTCCACAGTTACCTGAAACACAGCGACAGCACACCCGCGGGTCTCAGGAGTCGCTCCAGCCCGGCCTGTGTGCACTGCATTACTGCACACACCTGTGCAGGTGGGCCTCTCCCAGTGCTCGTGAGGCACTAAGCAGGAGTACTTGGTTTTCCCATCTTTGTTTACTGCTAATGAGACTTCCTGAGGGCGTTATTTTATCAGCACAATTTTATCAAAGAGCTCACCTATGTTGAAGTTCAAATTCTGTATCTCTGGCCCAGAGCTGTCATTCTACCTACTAAACACTTCTGTTTAGAAATCTCACAAGCACTTCAAATTGAACATGTCTGAGGCTAAACTCCTATCTTCCCTCTCCTGCCATCCCAGCCCCCTCACCTCACCGCCACTTGAGTGCCCTGTCATCAGTACATGGCACCCACATCACCCCTGATGCCTCCAGGATCACCGAGGCCTACTTATCAGCTTCCCAGGTAAAATTACAACCGCCCATTGACAGTCTCTTCACGGCCCCGATCAGACAAGCCTGACCATGCTGACCTTCTGAAGCCTTTTGTTGCCCACTCCCTCAGGGTAAGGTGCAGGCTTTAACATCACCTTCAAGGCCCTTAAAAGCTCCTGTCCCATTTCTTGACATTCTCTGTGAACTCGAAACCCAAGCTGTACTGAATTAGCTCCAACTTTGTACACACCATCCCCAAGAGCTAAGATATCCTTTTTCCCTCACTTCTGCATGGCTAGCATCAACCATCCCTTAGGACTGAGGCACATGATGCTGCATCCAGGCCTTCCCAAACCATTCCCGAGTCTGGGTTAACGGCCCCTCTATGTGGGTTCCTTTCTTCCTCAATCACAGCCCCTTTTGTAAACTGTATTATTGCCAATTTACTTATCGGCATTCCTCAATAGATGTGAGGGCAGGAAATATCAAACCAATCCCTTGCTGCCTCCCAATGCCTAGCTCAGAGCTCAGGGCACAGTCGACATGCATTCGGTAGTTCCTAACTAACTGAATAAACAGACCTGAACCACACTAACTCTCCTGAGCCTGGGTCCGGGAGGCACAGCCCATGTGAATGAAACAAACCCTTTGTGATTTTAGGCATGACTGCTTTCCTGTGGCTATTTTGACAGTTTCTGTAGATGATAACTGAAGTCAAACAGTGTTTTCCCCTTTTCACATAACTTTTTAAAGGACATTCTGACAGTTTAATAGTATTGTGCTTTTATACTTAAAAATACTTTTAAATTTAAAATACTTTAAATTTCTCTAAGCCTCCTGAAGCACCTTCTGATCATCAAAGAATAGTTTCAATTGTAAGTGTCATTTTATGACAGTGCATCTCAAACTTTTCTATGCATGAGAATCGCCTGGGGATCTTGCTAAAACTGCAGATACTGATTCAGTAAGTCTGAGATTCTGCACTTCTAAAGAGCTCCCAGGTATTGCTGATGCGACTGGTCCAGTCTGAGTAGCAAGGTCCTACGGTAAACTGGCAAGGTGCTAAGTGGCAACCCTATATTAACAAAGACGTGTATTATCCAGACCATCCAAGACTGAGCTGTGACAGAACCTGTTTATATACATACATGTGCAAACACACAAAAATACAGTGCTTTTAACTTCACATGACAAATATAAAGACCAAAATAAACAAAGCTGTGTCTATGGGGACAGGAAGTCCAAGGGAGTTGTATCTGTCTCAGTAAGGAGGAACTACAGCCAAAGAAAAGGTAGTCTGTGAGCAAGGATGCTCGAACAGAAACAGAATGTAAGTGGTAAGTAACAATCACAACAGAATAAACCCAAATAGGTATAAATAAAAAAGAGCTAGGAACCAGAAGTGTTGCTATAGAAACATACAAATCCCTTACCTATAGAAGTTTACAATATCTATTACTTACTATTTAAAATAACATAGTGTATATACATCCATGCTAGCTGCAAGTTTAATTCATGAGTACAAATTCGTGGGGTACATCTTTCATATGATAAAACCTAGCAAATTTTTCAAACACTGTACAGTTTAAATATTTACTAAGTACAAGGTAAAAAAAAAAAGCAGTAATAGGCTGGAATTTGAATGACTCCTAGCCCTGTTTCAGCAAAAAAGGTATCAGCTACTACACCTGCCCATTAATCCAAGATGAGGCTTTGTGGGTGCTGAAGAAGGACAGACTATGTTCCATGCTACAGTGCCCACCAGGTCCCACTAACCATCACTCATCCCCGTGTCAAACAGTCATCAAATACATTCTGGTGACTCCCAATATCAAGACTATAGCTTCTTAAGAAGCAAAGAGCCAACATCTGCTTTCCTCTCAATTAGACACAAACTCATTTTGTACCATGTAGTGAAACAGTTAAGTGGCTGACAATTGTTACGATAAACATCAGGTTACTATTTTCGAGGCAAGACAGTCTGTATTATTTCCCTCACTCAACAGTAAACATACTTAGGAGTATGTGTGTGTATGTGTGTATTTATAGATATTACATAAAATACCTCATTCCCAATTGCTTTAATTTTTTCCAAAGCATCAAGAAACCATTTTTCTGCTGTTTTCCATCTAAAACAGAAGGAAAAAAGATGGCAGGTTAATCAAGTTAGCAACTATAAACATTTTAAGAAAAATCCGAGTATCTGCTTCCAGTGACATGAAAATGAAGTGAGGTAAACCTCTGAAAATAGTGCATTACAATTCAACTTTAAGTCGGATGATAAATGATTAGTGCTGGGCATTACGGTCACAGGAGTTGAAGATGCTGGGAGACACAGTCAACTCTGACCGTTCTCAGAAACTGTGTTGTAACCTCACGGTGTACACCACTTCGGTGCGCACTGAACCTCGGCTCCCAGGGGAAACACAGGGCTTAGGTTCCCATAAACCCCGGCTCACATTTTCTCCACCAACTGTTCATCCTACAATCTGTTTTATCTAAACTTGTGTCTAATGACGCCTAAGTTGACATATATTGTTGATTCATTAACACTGAACTCAAGGGATTAAAACTCATGCCTTAACAAAGTTTATCTAACAAACGTATTTTCCCCAAGGCACAACACAGCCTTCTTGTGCTTAGGAACACTAGACAGCATTTCGGCTCTGCACCTGGGGACCCTTTGTCAACAGTGAAATCGTCAATAAGAACACATTTACAGTAGGAGCGTGCAAATAAAAGGGCAGAACGTCATCTGTTTGACCTGAGCTGGGACACCTGCACATGGGAAAGCACCCTGATTGACTTTGGGGTTAAAAATAACTTGACTGTGTATCAGATTATTACTACATGTTATTTTAAAAGCTCCAAACTTTCTTTCATGAATACTAGTTAATCCAGTTTTCCGACTACACACACCACTACAGTAGTACTAACACACCACTACAGTAGTACTAACTCACTGCATTAACTTCCTGTACAATTTAGCACAAAGGGCTATCGATACTTTTCTCTTTGACTATGACAATGAATTACTTATTCTACAAATATCCAAGATTACAGTAATACCTCAATTGACTAAGAAATTCAGAGTAAGCCATTCTAATTAGTTTAATTTTTGGATTAACTGGTAACTAAACAGAAAACATTTTCATTTCAAAACTGTGGAAAACTTTCCTCAAACGCATGAATCCAACTCCTAATCAACAAGGAGACAGGGGACTGAGGATTCTGCAGTCCCCCGGGCCATGCTGTGAGGTTCAGTGACTTGACAGGGTTAGCTACGACTGTCCAGTCTTGGAACTTAAGAGCCTGTGACAGCTCACACCAAAGGGGACCAAAGCCCAAGGCTGAGCATTTTTAAAGAAAGCCAAGATAACCCTTTCTATTTTTTTTCACTGTCCACCTCCTCCTCCTAAAAGAGTACACATTTAAAAATAAAAACCCACCGAAGAGTCATTCTGATCCCATTCTAAAACTCGAGGTTGTATTCTGTTCATACAAAGGAAACAGAAGGGCCCCTCAGTACTTACTCTCCATTCTGAAATGCAACCACACCAACTTCATGCATAACGAAAGGATCTTCAGGGGCAATGCTCAGGGCCTGGCCAAAGAATCTTTCAGCCAATTTTGAGTTATTGGTCAATCCATATTCTAATCCAATATACAGCATTGGCAAATGACACCTATAAATATTGAAAAATTTCACATATTCAATACAAAAATATTTATAATTCAGTAGAAATTAATTTTTGACCTTAAATCCTGTCTGCAGATTAATTTAAACATAGCCAAAAAACCAGAGCATTTAGTTTTCTTTCTAAAGCTTTATATACTTATATTTAATGAATGTCAAATGAGCTTTGGCATATTGGACAACCCTCCAACCAGCTGAGCTATCCAGCCAGGGCCATGAAGAACTGCTCTGGAAGTATTTCCCTGCAGGAACTTCTGAAATGGCAGAGTAAAACCCACTCCTCCATGAAAGCAATTAAGAACATTACCAAAAATTATCAAAATAAACTTGTTCAGAACTTCAGAAGTTAACCAAAGACTAACAACAAAGTGAGGAGCGTTTACTCTAGAAAAACAGTGGAGTCCCAGCAAGAAGAACAGATTTAAGGATGTTTTAACTTATCCCATTCCCATCTCCCATGTCCCGGCTCCACACTGGCCTGAAAAATCAGCAGCCCCAGATCTTAAGATGGCCGAGGAATAAGGGAAAACTCCACTAACCCCCTCCCAGAACCAAACTGGAATTACAAGTAAATTAAAGAAAAGTTTGCCCTGGCTGGTGTGGCTCAGTGGATTGAGCGCTGGCCTGCGAACTAAAGAGTCACTGGTTCAACTCCCAGTCAGGGCACATGCCTGGGTTGCAGGCCAGGTCCCCAATGGGGGATGTGCGAGAGGCAACCACACATTAATGTTTCTCTCCCTTTCATTCTCCCTCCCTTCCTCTCTCTCTAAAAATAAATAAATAAACTCTTAAAAAAAAAAGAAAGAAAGAAAAGTCATGACCAACTAAACACTGGCTGGAGAGAAGAAGCAGCCTTATAACCAAGAACAGATAGAAGAAATCTCATCACCACAAAGAGACTGGCAGGGAGTGGGGAGGAGGTGCAAGAAGACTGGCTGGGCTCCACAGGCAGCAGCTGAATTTCCAGAGGGATTATTCCAGGGTTCCCCCTGACAAGTGTGGGATATAAACCCCAAGCTGGCCTCCCCAGCCCACAGTACCAGAGCCAGAAAGCCATTGATTTTTGCGGTCAGATCCCGACCACAAAAATCACTACACCAGCTTCTTTCTCCCTAAACTTCCCTAGTTATTTTATAACCATAAGCTAGTAACAAGATACAAGGTATTTTTCTTTAGTTTACCAAGAATATGACAGTGGCAGTAAAATTTCACTTTGTTAGTAAAAACAAAAAACAAAAAACAAAAAACAAAACCCCTTCCGTGGAGCTGAGCCCATTCGCGCCGCCATACCCTTTCATCAGCTGAGCCGCTGTGAAGTAGGCGGCCATCGCCTGGTCGTGCTCACTCTCCACCGCAAACGAGTGCCCGTATGCAATCCACGCGGGCCCGTAGGTCTTCTCCAGCGTCGTAGCTTTACTAAAATGAGATGTTTCATTCAATTAATGTATGTCATCTTAAAGTGTTAGTTTTAGGTAAGCTGATGGTTTCAAACACATTAAAATTAAATAAATGAGCTGTCAATATATCAGACACTAATGTAACATCTGTGTTCATTCATTTGAAATAAAAATAATATTTAACGGTACAAGTAAAAGGTTAAGAAATTTTAGGAGAGCTTCACAACTTTTAGGTACTATAGTTGAACCCATTAGCATTCTGTATAGAATTAACAAATTTTACTTAATCCAGGAGTGTACTTTACAACTTAGGTAAATGGTGGGAGCTGCAACCATTTAGGGCCTGTTTTATGCCAGGCACCATGTTAGATGACTTATGTGCATCATCTAATCCTTACTATTTATATTTTAAAGATAAGTATACTGAGGCTGGAAAGACTGAATCCTACACAAGGTGGCAGGCGATTCCCGCTGGTCCCATGAACGGGGCTACACAGGCTGAAACAGCCAGTCTCCAACCAGTGGCCCCTGGTGACCCACAACAGGAAATAAAGCAAACACCACAAAACATGGAAAATGTAAAGGGTAAGATTCAGACTTCCTAGAATTTTATTTTCTAAGTTTTCTTTCACCCAAACGTTCCCTGTTTCACCTGGAGTCCGTCAGCAAATAAGCATACTAACTCAAAAAAGCATGGCTCAGAAACAGTTCCAGAGCACACACCATCTCCTCACTCCGGGAAAAAGTTCCAGCGAGGTTTTGTGAGACACTTAACACAACTAACCAGACACTCTCCCTGTTTGCTTCCCAGGACAGGATCCTTTTATGTCATCTTATCCATTTTCCTAACAATCCCGGGATACAAATATTATGTAATTCCCATTTTTAGAAAAAATTATAGAGAAATTAACTTTGCCAAGAGATTATGGCTAGTCCAAGCAAGCAGCAGAGCCTGGATTAGAATTCAAGTCTGTGTTCAAAGTTTACGCACTTCCCCTAGATCCAATTTTATATTTTGCTCATGTGCAGTAAATCACAAGTATCATTATATTTTAAATCTTTAGTAATTAATTTTTCACATATAGACATTTTCCTGTACTTGCATAATTGAATAATACTTGATTGGGCTGCAACGAATTCCTTAAACTGAAACCACAGCAGGTCCTTGTATAAGTCAGTCCACTATGCCAAGAATTCTGTTTTACAGTCCCATTTAATGACCCTAATCTCACTTAAGTCATCTTCTTAACAAAAGAAATTCTAAAAGTAAATGGTTAATAGCATCTCTGTAAATAAAAGACAGAACCTTTCAAACTACTTTATATTGTTCTCTATTCTGTTGTATTTCTCATTTATAAATAAAAACTTAAATATAACTTCCTCGAGAACAAGGTCTATACCACTGATATACTTTTCTCTCCCTCATGACATCTTATAAAGAGCAAGGTGTGTAACTGATACCACTGAACTGAATCTGCCGAATAAAACATCTGTTCTTTTACACTTCTTTTAAAAAACTTACTATTTATTGCATTAAAGCAGATGAGCAAGAAATCTCTTCCTACCAGTTCACTAGAGAGTGAGGAATACAATAAATTCATACCTGAGATATCTTCTGGCATGTTCATTCTTATGGCCAACCATGAGATAATAGCATCCTACTGCAAACCAAGACACCTACAAAGTTCAAAATTTACCATGACCAAAGATCTGAACTTTGAGTTAAAAATACCTAACAAATTAGGTTAGTGGACAGACATGGTGTTCCATCCTACATTCTAGTTCAAGTACAAATTTTCTCTGAGACAGGCTGTCTAGTAAGGAATGAAAAGAACCAAATCTCCACAGCATTTCCTCAAGATGCCTTCAATCACTTCGCTACAGCACTGAATGTAAGACAAGGCTCCTGAACACATCCTATCTCAGATGCAGCCTGAGCCCTGGCCTCCCACCTGCACTGTGAGTCTTCCCTGGCCCGACCCCAATTCTCCCGGGTTCTACGTCACTAGATGACATCTCTTGCATGTTTTACCTCTTTGTAATTATTTTCACACTGGTCTAGGGTCCAGATTCTCACCTGAGACTCAGACCCTGATTCCTGACTCTTGTCCTTTTTAAGGACACAGTTCCTGATTCCATTTTCAACTTCCAGATCTTAGTTCTGATCCATGGCCGTTTAGAAGAATCAGTGCACAATCCAGTAAATTACCTTATGTATGCACTGTGAGAAAGCCACCAAGCAATTATTAGCATTACTTATAACAGGTGGGAATGTGACTTTGACTTTCAGTATTTTATTTTTCTGTATGTTAAGTATTTTTAATAATAAACATATACAATTTCTATAATCAGAAAAAGATGAAGATTTTTAAGTTATGTTTCGAGTACACTAAAAAATACCTTCATGAACTGAGAAAGTTAATGTTGCTTCTAATTATCATAAGCACTAGGAGATTCTGCTCCAACACCCTAAAATAAAACATATTTGCTTAATCTTAAATATAAGCTACTTTCTAAATACTAATTAAGCATTTTCTTTAAGTTCAAGTGAGAAGAAAAAAACACTTTAAGAAAAAAAGCTTGTATTTACTTACAGGGTTGCTAGGGTATAAATCCACCAATTTATGAGAAAGATAGAAAAGCTCTACATTAGAAAAAAAAGAATAAAATTATTCACATCAAATGAATTTTAAGGTTATCACTTTCCCCCAGTTATAACTCTTCACAATCATATAAATCATGTTCTCACAGCAATGACTGCATTCTTTCCTTTCTTTCTAGATACAAAATTCACTTACCTGATGAAATACAGAAACTCCAAGGGGCAGATACTATGGCTGTATCATTCAAGTCACCCCCAACCAATTCCTCACGCACCGTGCATCCCATGGTGGGCACTGAGCATTTGCTGAGTGACTGGAGACGAAGCACTTCATGCTCCTTAAGAGATTATTTCAAAGCACCTCACCTATCTTAAAAACTCCTGTCTCTTACTCCAGGGGCCTATATGGACCATGATAATCACCCACAACCCATGTGGGCGACCACGCTCTCAAGTTTATCCAAACAGCCAGATGATTTCCTCAAGTAATGTGTGAGTCCTGGGCATGTGACGATGATGGGTCCTACGTACAGGCCTGAGTCCACTAGACTGGGGCAGCTGGGAGTCTGAATCTCCTACAAGCTGCCTGGAGACGTGATGCTATGGGTCACGGGCCACACTTGGGCCAGCAGAGATTCGCAGCTGGGGTAGTGGCAGGCTTTTCTTCCATTTAACAGAACTCATTACACAGTTTAAAAGGTTTAAGGGCAAATACAGTCCAAACACAACTAAATGTTTCTAAAATGTTAAAGTATAGAAAACCTGAGCAAAAAAAGTCTGCCCCCTTCCAATTTCTAAGAAGTTACAGACTCTTGTCGTATCAGTTTGCTTAAGGATTTCACAGAAAGAGAGAAAAAAGGCAAAACTGCCATCCAACTCTTCGACCACAAATTACATTTGAGACAAGGAAGCAGTGATGAAGAAATAGTGTGTTGCTGAGATAACAGAACAGACCACTGGTCTCTCTGGTAAGCATTTCTTCCCCTAGCTGTTACTTTTATTGTAGAACTTCATTACGTTGTTACCTACAATCTCAATTATCCAGGACTTGTGAGACAAAATTTCAAGTTAACAGAAAAATTCTTACCGTTTGCTTTATTCAGCTCCACAAGTGTCCCTATGTGCACAGGTAAGCAATTTGCATGGAAAGGATCTTTTTCCATTACTCTGAAAGTTAAAGCAACACATCACTACCCCAGAGTCAGCACATACCAGCGCTCACTACAGTGAGCCGTGTTTAAGTAGTCATTACAGCACTGTGTACAACCCTGTTGGTTATAATGCTTGTTTTACTCTCTCAATACCACTGCCTTCAGGTTGGTTCAGTCAAGGCCATGATTAGGTTATAAATAAAAGGAAAATTCTGGTTTATTTAGAAGGAATAAAAACAAACATTGTGGGGGTAGGAGGGTATATGGGGGATAAATGGTAATAAAAAATACAATAAAAAATTTTTTAAAATCTCACTGATTTACTTTAAATCAATAGAACCGTAACATAAAATTAGTCCAATTATTTAGAAGAATCAAAAAAAATGTGAAATATAAAACAGATCACAAATACTTATCAATTAAAATTTTTCTGAATTCAAGGATTTAAGCAACCCTAAAAACCCATTAAAAATAGTATACGTAATTCAGTTAAAGGACAAGTTTGAGCTGTGTACCCTGGAAATTTGGTGTGGGGCAAGATGGCTTGGCTAGTCAGTGACTAAGCATCATTATCTACAGGATTTTACTAGTTTCTAACAAAGAAGGAGTTTTATAAAACTGTGTGCCATAATAGTATTTTCTTTCTGTTTGTTTGTTTGGCTCAAGGTTTTTTTTTTTTTTTTTTTTAATCTTTTTTAAATTAAATACTTTTGAATTTTATTGTTGCTCAAGTAGAGTTTTCTGCCCCCCCACCCCTCTCCCAGAATGGTGTTTTCAAACTTGCAAATTATCAAAGACTGAAATGAGACATGTATACCCCCAAGTTAATGGAAAGTCCTACAGATGTGTATAAACCGGTGTCTCTAAATGCTCTTTTAAAACAGTGCCCCCTTTGTTACTTTGCAAAGTAGTAAGGGCAACTTAAATTAGCATCAATTTCTAGATTACTCAGAAATCATGTCCCAAGCATTTCTTAGGTAAAATGGACTGAACTCTTATGTTCCTACATAAAAATGAGCGATATACTTACACAGAAGTAAGCTTGTAGCACATTTTAAAATCACAGTTATAATAATGTCTTTCAGCTAAAGATACAACCACATCCAGATTCTCTTGTAAACCATCTACAGACTCGGGGATGACCGTTTCACTTGGTTTATTATACTGAAATAGAAGAAAGTAAACATAAACTCAGTGAGCTACACCAAATTAAAAGGCAGGCTCCATCTGACCCATGTGGTTAAAAGATTTACATAAGGACATTGTGTGAGCCTCTAGAAACATTTTTAACCTCAAGACTCATCAGTATACTCTCAATGAACTTAATTTAATTCTCTTCTCAATTTTACCACAGAATTCCACAGTAGGATGTATTTTACAAAGTAGAAGTTCAGGACACATAAGACAAAGATCCTCATTTTCATGCAACATCATTCAATTTATCGCATAGTTCAGTATTTTAGTGTAAGTAGTCCCTGGGAGGAAGGCAGGTATTTTTAGAAGCTTTTTAAGAAATCATATATATTTTTTCTTTTCTAAATTTGTATTTAATGATTTTAGAGAGAAGAAGGGAGAAGACAGAGAAACACCGATCTGTTGCTCCACTCATTTTATGCATTCACTGGTTGCTTCTTCTATGTGCCCTGGCTGGGGATCAAACCAGCAACTTCAGCATGTCAGACAACGCTCCAACCAACTGAGCTACCCAGCCAGGGCCGCATCATATGTTTTAAATAATATAAATCTACTCTTGCAAAAGTGCTAAATTAATAAAAATTAATTTCTAAAAATTTAACTAGTAAAAGAACAGAGGCCAAATTGAGTGAAACAAGATACTTACATAATGCAAATACTGTGTTTTATTTACCTTTTTTAATTTGTTCTCAAATAGAAAACGTAGTAACTCTTGTTCTTCAGTACAAAGCTTGCTAAGAGGTAGTGATTCAAGAAGTTCTTTTTCTTAAAAACATTGAGAAAAAAAAGAATGTCCTCACAATACTGATGGAAGAAAAAACATTAGCAATGAAAAACATTCTTCTATAGCTCTTGGCCTAAGTAAATCAAACCCAAAGGAGAAAATGACAAGATCAAAATGCACCAGAGAAAGGGAAGACAGTGGTTGCAGGCCCAGCGATGAGAACTCCCTGGAGGGCCCTGCCAGGAAGCCTCCCGGGTGACTCTGACCGATGACCCACCACGTTGACAGCCCACCAAGCCAGCTTCCCACCCTCAGCACTTCAGCACTTTGTGAGAGTAATCCTCTGCCGTGTTGGCTATCCTGTGCACCACAGGCATTTAGCAGGATCTCTGGCCTCTACCTACGAGCAATCAGTAGCAACCTCCAACCCTCCCACCCTGTCCCCAGTTACACCAATCAAAAATGTCTACAGGTACTGCTCAATGTCTCCTGGGAGGCAAAATCACCCTGAGAATGACTGCGCTAGGCTAAAATATGTTGGAAACCCATTAAAATAACATCTGCATGTTCGGTTTCTCTTGTTTATCCACCTCACATTGCTGCTGACGCCTTCGGTCAATGGTTCTCAGCTGTTTTTTGTACCTTAGGATCATGTGGAAGCTTTAAACCACGCCAGAGTCTCCCCACCGGAGACTCTGATTCAACCAGTCTGGAGTTGGGACCTGCACACTGATGTCTTTAAAGTTCCTTGGGGATTTAATGTGCAGTCTGGTAGAGAGCCATGTAATCAGATATTCGAATCTTGGTTTACAAGACCTCAAATCACTTCTCAAAAACATGGCCCCATCACATCACAATCCCGAGATTCTGCCCGCAGTGGGCACTGCACAATACTGTATTCTGTACTGCACTTCATATTTGAAGTTAAGGAAGTTAATAAGTCTATTAAATCTAAATCTGTACAGAGCCTGCTCTTGATTCTACAGATTTCACAGGAAAAAAATAAAAATAAAAAAAGAGTATCAATTGTGCTAAATATAAAAACACCTGAGTTTCCAAACCTTCTTGGGCTGTCAACATGTGGTGTGACGTCAAAAGATCAAACGCTTCGAAACAGTAGACGTCGAGCTTCAAAGCTTCTTTATAGCTGTAGGTAGCTAGGGTTCGGTTATCTAGAGCATCATAGATTTTCCCTCGTAAAAGACAAATAGAACTCTTTATCTGTTGGAAAAATACGATGAGTCACATACTAAGTCAATATATTTTTGATAAACTTTATTTATCAAAAATTTTATACAATCTGAAGGCTGAGACCTTTTTACATCTAAAAGGATTTTCCCACCCCACTGTCCGACACAGTATAAACAGAAACACGAGGGCAAATAAGGCTCCTCTAACCTATGGTCGCTAGGCCCTCCTCACTTCCACAAATCCCTGTCATGTACACGCCACTGCTACTTCCTTCATTACCTGCTGTGTCTCAAACAGGGTAATGATTTAGGGACACCAACAACACAAATATAGTACATCAAACTGTAGTACAATTTGATGGGTGGATCTCATCGAAAGGATCTGGCAGCAATGTAGTCCGGTGGTTAGGAGCATGACTTTCTGGAACTGGACAGACCTGAGTACAAATCCCAGTTCCCACACATACTAGTGACCTTAGACAAGTGATATCACCTCTCTTGGCCTTGGTTTCCTTTTCTCATTAACTTACAGGGCTCTGTGAGGAGCAGAGGTAACACTCTCTGTGGAGCTAGCACATGGTAAGGTGCTATTCCCTCACTATTATCATTAACAAGAGAAAGCAGAAATCTGATTGATGTTCCAAGATCTGAACCTCAGGAAACACAAAACTGAGCGTAATGATGATCCTAAAAGGGGAAAAAGCTAAAACTGGCAAAGGGATGAAGAAGATTCATCATAACACCAAAACTTAAAAAACTACTGGAGGATCTTATGAAAGAACTATAGACCTACGCAGTATCTGATGAGTTATTTTTTTAAGTAATTTTATAAAATAAATAACAATAGATTACAAGTAAATCATGTATTTCTTAACAGATAAATGAATGGATAAGAGGTCCAAAAATAATACCAAGCTGTCATAAATGCATTTCTTGGCAGAAAGATGTACACTTTCTAGAACATAAACAGACAAACAGTCCAAAAACATAAGGTAAGAGAAAAAGAAAGCACCAAAAAATGTATAGTGTTTCTACATTTTTGAGATGAAAAGTAACCAAGTTTCTTAATGTCATAAAAAAAAACTAGAAAAATGGGAGAATTGATGGGCAACAGCTAAGCAGTTCCAGGTTTCTTTCTGAAGTGCAGTTAACACCGAGGCCCTAAAACTGACTGGGGTGAGGGCTGCTCCGCTCTGTGGAAACACCGAGAGCCAAGCAACTGCACACTGTAAGTGAATGAACTGCATGACATGTGGGTTATTTCTCGAGAAAGGATTTTTGTTCTAAAAATTAGAACAAAAAGAAGAGTAACAGTTCAGATTAGTAACCTGACTGCAGATGTCACTTAATATATATAATCTTTGCCAGCAAGGAATTTGCAATTTCATGCACATAAAAAGTATGCAAACTGAAACATATAAACTATCATAAATGGAAATGCCAAACCACTCTCCGTAAAGAAACAATCTAAGGTAATCAAAGTTTCTTGGGGGTAGATATAAACACTGTTGAATCACAGTAAGGATAAAAATTATTCCACCTGTGAGGAATAGTTTAAGGCATCAAATATGAGAAGGAAAATCTCAAATTAGCCTAATTCAGATTCAAGAATCTGAGAATGTAATTACAGCTTCCAACTGATAGCTCAGAAATGTCTCACAATCTTTTTGGGTTTTGGTGGGTAACTTAAGTAAGGTGGCAACCAAACTATTTTAACATGGTTATACTCAAGCAGAAGAAAATGATTTATGGTTGCTATACTGTGTGGGTAATTCCTACTGATGGTAATGAAGCATGCTCGTTACAGTATTACTTACTGAGGACTGTGACATTTCCCAGTCATTGGAGGGGTCTTTCAAGCCACTTTCATCCTTTGAGTACTTCTCAAATAATCGTTTGTTGATTGGCTCCTCCATATCAAGAATATCAAGAGCCTGCTGATGCTCTTTCGCAGCGTACTATATGGAAAACAGAAATACTGTTCATCAGCCATGACTTCTGACACTAGATATAGAGACAAATACTGCAGATTTTAGGAGCGTAATGAATATTATGCCCATTCATTACTCAAATTTAAAATGTCTAAAGCAGAATTTTCTTCATGCATGTAATGGGAGAATCAATATTTCATACCAAACAATATTTTAAAAAAGGACATTTCCTCACAAAATATTAATCTGCCAAACTCTATCGTTAGAATTCTCATACATATGTGAAGTATACGTAACACACACATAATTAAACTTTTATCAAATAAAAAGGAAACTGAGAGCACACTTACATGGCATCTAGCTGCAAGGTAGCGGCAGGACTCATACAACTAGAAAAGAAATTAATCTATTAAAATAGTTGTCAAGATAACATGCATCTTCACTCTGAAAACTGTGAGGATGAAATAAAGAAAGCTACTTTCATCATTTCTCCTTTTACTCTTGCAGAGAAAACAAGTCAGTCTCTTTAACCCACAGTCATCATACACCACTGCTTTACTAGGCACCGAGGATTCAACAAGGAGTAAGAACCTGTCCTCGAGGAGGTTAAAGCAGGGAGACACAAACACAGCACACTGTTTCTTTCACAACCATGAAAGGAAGACATGAAGAGGACTAGCCACTTAAAGAAGAAAACATCTGCAGGGGAGAAGGTAAACGAGAGTTGGTCAGTATTCCAGGAACTGAGCCTGAATAACTGCCTCAAGCCTAAAGAAATGCAAGTGACCAGCATGACAGGAGTACCTGTTCCATGTACCGATGATGGTGGGAGGTTAGAAGCAGACTGGTGAGAAATCATAAAGGACCCTGGGAGTCTATTAATGCTAATGCATCCAATTTTATACTGTAGGAAACGGGAGATCACTGAGAGGTACTGTGAGTGACGCAGTCAGATCTGTGTTTTAGGAAGACCACCCCTATGATAGTTTAAAAGATAAACTGGAAACAGAGAAGGTGGGAAGTAAGAAGTGGGAAAGATGTTACTGGAGAAAAGAGAAAAGAAAGACAAAAACAACAAAACAGATAAATTAAACGCCTGACATGTCTGAATGATAATGAGAAAGGACTATCCATAACTTCAGAGCTATTCAGAGAACAGAATTTTCGAAACTTGGTGACTAGAGGTGGAGGAAAAAACAAGGTGACTGAGATTAGGAATAGAAAACTTGAGCCCCGGCTGGTGTGGCTCAGTTGATTGAGTGCCAGCCTGAGAACCAAAGGGTCGCTGCCTGGATTCCCAGTCAGGGCACAAGCCTGGGTTGCGGGCCAGGTCCCCAGTAAGGGGCGTGCAAGAAGCTACTATACATTGATGTTTCTCTCCCTCTCTTTCTCCCACCCTTCCCCTCTCTCTCTAAAAAATAAATAAATAAATAACTTTTTATAGAAGGAAACTTGAATCCTTTTAAATAATTTTGACATAAAACATAAACCTACAATACTAATCTAATGACCGTTTTTAAAAACCTCTGAAAAACTTTAAAGTTCATATAATCACTTACTTTGTCCAGTTTTCGTGACCGAAGCGCATGAGCTGCTCTGTGATACTGTGCTGTCAGGTAAAGACATTGAGCCAACCAATAAATGTCCCGGGGTTCCTCTAGAGGGAAAAATTACATAAATGGTCAGAGGCCAAGGTAAGAGATAAAAAATTTTAAAGATAGAAAAATCAGGAAAAAGAATTAGAATTTGTCACTTACCATGAGAGAGTGAAGCTACTTTATCTGCCCAAAACAGAGCACTCTGATATTGTTGCTGTATTAAAAAAAAAGTGATGAATGCTGTTATTTCAACTTTTGAACAGATACCTAATATAATCAGAATGCTGTATAATAGGGTGACAACTCAGTACAATAATTTTTTTACATGTAGTAGGGGGTCTATCAATCAAATCTTTATTTTATATCTCAAAATAAGTGAGTTTTAATTCAAGGGTACAATTTTTAAAAAATGATTGCAAGATCATTGACATAAATAGTTGAAAAATGTAGTTAAAAAATAAACATACGGTACAAAATGTATCAGCAGGTACTGGCACAGAAACAGAGATATAGATCAATGGAAATAGAATACAGAATCCAGAAATAAATATTTACATGGTCAATTAACCTACAACAAAGGAGGCAAGGACACAATAGTGGTACTAGGGAAAATGAACAGTTACATGCAAAACACTGAAATTGTACCATATACAAAAATAAACTCTAAATGGATTGAAGACTTAAATGTAAGACCTAAAATCAAAATTCTTAGAAGAAAACATAGTCAATAAACTCTTTGACATCACTTAGCAATATCTTTTTGGATATGTCTTGGGCAAGGGAAACAAAAGGAAAAATAAGCAAAATAGGACTGCATCAAAATAAAGTTTTTGCACAGTGAAAGAAACCAACAAAAAGCTGACCTACTGAATGGGTGAAGATAATCACAAATGTTATTGGGTTGGCCAAAAACATTGTTTTGTTTTTTTTTTCTGTAATATGGCTCTAGTAGTACTTCATTATCTAACTTCACTTGAAACAATTTTGTTAAGATTGTATTGTGACATCTGTCATAGCAACGTGCGTTTTTTTTAAATTTACTGATTTATTTTAGAGAGGGGAAGGGAAAGGAAAAGAGAGGGAGAGAAACATCAATGTGTGGTTGCCTCTCATGCACCCACTACTGGGGACCTGGCCTGCAACCCAGGCATGTACCCTGACTGGGAATCAAACCAGCAGCCCTTTAGTTTGCAGGCCAGCACTCAATCCACTGAGCCACACTAGCCAGGACTCAATGTGCATTTTGTAAAAACTTATCAAAACTGGTGAGCTTTTGTGTAGCCATTTTAATATTGAAGGTGGAAGAAAATAAGTGAAATTTCAGCAATTATGCTTTATCATTTCAAGAAAGGTAAAAACACATGGGAAACACAAAAAAAGATTGTGCAGTGTACGGAAGTGCTGTGACTGATCGAATGTGTCAAAAGTGGTCTACAAAGTTTCAGGTGGAAGATTTCTTGCTGGATGATGTTCCACTGTGGGGTAGACCAGCTAAAGACAATGATCAAATCAAAACATTAACTGAGAACAATCAACATTATACCTATCACATGGGAGATAGCAGACATACTCAAAATATCTAAATCAATCAAGTTATTGATAAAATGAAAAATGTGTCTTACTTTGAGGAAAAAAAAACATATGGACTTTTCAGCCGACACGATACATTTGATAAGGGGTTAATATCCAGAATAATCTAAGGAATTCATACAACTTAACACCAAAAACATAAAGAACCCAATTTAAAAAATGGGCAGAGGACTTGAACACACACTGTTCCAAAGATGTCATATGGATACCCAATACACATATGAAAAGATGCTCAACATCACTAATCATCAGGGAAATGCAAATTAAAATCAAAATGAGATTATGACCCCACACCTGTCAGAATGGCTATCATCAATAAATCAACAAAGAAGTGCCCGTGAGGATGTGGAGAAGATGAGAACCCTCATGCACTGCTGGTAGGATTGCAAACTGGTGCAGTCACTATGAAAAACAGTATGGAGTTTCCTGAAAAAATTAAAAATATATGACCCGGCAATTCCACTTCTGGGTCTTTATCCAAAGAAAAACCAAAACACTAATTTAAAAAGATATATGCACCCCATGATCATTTCAGGATTACTTACAATAGCCAAAATAGGGAAGCAACCTAGTGTCCATCAGTAGATGCATATACAACGAAGATATGGGGGGAGGGCATAAGTCAGCAATAAAAAAGAATGAAATCTTGCCATTTGTGACAACATGTATGGACCCAGACGGTATGATGCTAGGTGAAATAAGTCAGACAGGCAAATATCGCATGATTTTACACACAAATGGAATCTAAAAAAATGAATAAAAACAGAAAGAGACCCATAGAGACAGAGAAGCTGACAGGTGTCAACAGAGTAAGGGGACAGGAAAAAAGTTTCAAAAACAGAAAAAAAAATGTTCCTGCAGGCATCTAAAACAGTAGATAATTTAAATCATTATTTTGCAATATCTAGTCATTAGTAATGGTTCTCAATTTTTCTACAATCTTTGCCCCAGTCCTCCTGGATGCAAACTAGGAATTCATTCTTCAGACTGGGAGGAGGAATGCTTGAGACCTGTTACAAATCAGCTCAATGCAGTAAGTGCCCCAAGGGCGGAAACCAGGCCTGTCTCATTCCTTACTGTATCCCTAGTGCCACAGAAAAAGTGCTCAGGAGGCATCTGTGCAATTGGTTTATGGGAAACCAAAATACAGCCCACCAAAGTAATGGCAACATTTGGTAGCATCATTTCACAACCAATTCCGAAAATCTCACATTCAACAAGCTTTTCTCTCCCCTCCTTGGTTTCCAATTTATTGGGAGAGCAAACATTTTACTAAAACTTAAGTGACATCAGCCTTGACCAGCGTTGGATGAGCGTGGTCCCGCAAAGCTAAGGGTCACAAGTTTGATTTCCATCAAGGCACATGCGTGGGTTTCTGCCCGACCCCAGATGGGGTGCATGTGAGAGGCAACAGATTGCTGTTTCTCTCCCTTTCTCCCTCCTTTCCCCTCTTTCTAAAAATAAAATAAAATCTTTTAAAAATTTAAGTGACATGGTAGATTAAACTGATGCTGCTGATTTTGGAGACAGTTCTTTCCTTACACACTGTTTGTTATTCATTGAAGGGCAGTGCAGGGAATACAGATGTAGTTTAAAGTACTGATGTGAGACAAGTTTGTTTCTTCACTCAAATTTGGCTAAATGAGAATTACAACTTCTCAAAAATTTTCTATTAGCTAGCTAAATTTAAAGGTCACCCTGCAACTTTCCTCCCAAAATAATTTTTTAACTTCCACTTAACAGTAAGTCTGTACTGAGCACCCACTGTGGGCCCAGGAGTTAGGTCAGCTGCAGAGCGGGACCTTAAGCACCTGTAAGCCTCACACTGCGTTTAGGTGACTTCTGTTTTCAGTGTTAACTCATCCTCCCAGCTGCAGAGAAGACTGGAGGACTGGATCCCGCCCTTCGGGTGTTTTACCCTAGAAGCCCAGGCCGGGCCAGGCCATGCACCACCAAACCCCCGAACGCAGTTATCCCCGCGGACAAGCTCGCGGCAGGATCCCCTCGCGAGTCCCAGGGCCCGCGCGTTCTTCGAGGCGGCTGCCCACCTGGTCTAGGTACTGCCGGACGCGCTTCCTCAACCGCTCCAGGTTCATGGCCAAGCGGCCGGGAGTCCGGCCGTGCGCCCTCCGCCGTCGAGACGTGTATACTCCCTTCCAGCTGCCCGCGGAACAGACCTTGACTCCAAACCCACGCTGCGAACTCCTGGAACCCAGCTGAACTACCCGTGCCGAACTGCCCGTGCCGCGCTGCAGCCGCCGGGGTTCTTCCGCTCCCGGCCGGGCCTCGCCCCGGAAGTCCTCTGCAAACGTGTCCCCCTCCGGCACCGGAAACGGGCGTCGCGCCATAGGTTCCGAGGCTCTCTCGGTGTTCTTCGGTTCCTAGGATGAGGCGGCTGGGTGGCTGGACCCTTTTTCTCTTCGGCTCGAGTTCCCTAGTGTGCGCAGCCCATTTACGTGTCCTTGCATCGTCCACTCATTAACTCGTTCTCGGCGGGGCTCGGGAACTCTGGGTCTGGGCCTGGTTCGAGTTCAGCCCCATTTACCTAGTTTTGAGTGAGTTCTTTGATTCCGAATGTCCCTCGTTTTTAACCATATGTGAAAGTAACAATACCCCTCCCAGAGGCTGTTTGTGAGGGTTAAATGAGCACACACTTCAAGCCTTGGAACAAGATGTATAAACTTTTACCATTATAATCATATCCAAGTGTCTCAGGTCGTCTTTTTGCAAGCAAACCCAAAAGGCTCGTTCCTCAACTTCAGTAAAGAATGCTGATCAAAAGTACATTAAAAAAAAATGATCTAGTAAAACTATGAATCTATGCCATGGAATATTACTCAGTAAAAAAATTGAATTAAGTGTTGACACAGGCTGCAACATGCAAGATGCTTAGTGAAAGAAGCCAGTCACAAATGACCATATACTGTATCACTCCCTCGACAAAGGCTCTCATCCACCAAACCCTACTCAGGCTCCCTTATCAGGGAAAGCACTGAACTCTTTGTCAACTAGTTCTCACTTTTGGACTTTATGTTGCTCTATATGTTGTCCAATTTTAGAAGAATTCTGTCAAGTTAGCCAGCATCCGTCTCTCATATATGATCAAATTCCTCATCCCCAATTATCCCCCCAGGTGATGTCTGATCACCCTGGCCTGCCCGACAGAATCTGAGGGCAAATACAGGGGGAGAATGTGAGACGAGGAAAATAAGTAGAATTTCTCCTATCAGTCAAACACACCTGAGTTTGTAAACATTTGGCAGAGTTCTAATTTTGTTTTCTAATCTCCAATCACTACCTAAAATGGGCCTCACAAGGCTTACGTCAAGGTGTTGGCAGGGATGCTTTTTTTGCTAGAGGTTCTAGGGGAGAATACAATTCCTTGCCTTTTCCAGCTTCGAGAGGCTGCCAGCATTCCTTGACCGGTGGCTTCTTCCTCCATCTTCAATGCCAGCAGAGTAGCATCGTTAAATCTCTCTGACTGTGACTCTCCCTCCTGCCTCTCTCACTTACAAGGGCCTTGTGATTACATTGCACCCACCCAAGTAACCCAGGGTAATTGACTCATTTAAAATCTTTTCTAGCATCTGATCCTGAAACATGTTTGTACATAGCTTTTGGGATCTGATAATAGGACTTCTTGTGGCTCCTAGATTCACATACTCCTTATTGCCACCTGCATAGTTCTGATTAGGAATTAGATGGGGCAACCAAGATTCTAGAATTTTACATGTCAAAAAATTTTTTTTTAATCCTGACATTAGTTTTCTAAAAAGGTATTATCTATATACCCTCTCTAAAACTATATACCTCCCTTGCCCTGGCAAGTGTGGCTCAGTTGGTTGGAGCATCTTCAGGTAACCAAGGTTGCAGGTTCAGTTCCCAGTTGGGGCACATACGTAGATCATGGGTTAGATCCCCAGTCCACAGCATGTGTGGGAGACAACCAATCAATATTTCTCTCTCACATTAATGTTTCTATACCTTTCTCTCTCTAAAAGCAATGAAAAAATATCCTTGGGTGAGGATAAAAAATAATAATAAGGAGGTGGAAGAGGGTATAGTAGGGATAAATGGTAATGGAAAAAGGTACAAAAATATATTTTAAAAATAAAACTATATATCCCTCTTTTTTCTGGAGAGCAAAAATTTATTAAATCTGAAAGAATGGCCTGAAATTTTTGTATTATCCTTTGAAAGTAACCAATGGAATTGGCTTAATCCAGAGAAAGGTTAACTCAAGCAAAAACTAGAATGTACCGACTTGCAGCACCATGAATCAATTGCAAAATACAAATAAAAAATAATAAAACCTTTAACTTAATCACATCAGCAAAGTCCTTTTTGCCATTTGAAGAAACATATTCACAAGTTCAGGAATTGGGCTTGGGTACCTTGTGGGCAGTTATTCTGCCTACCACATTACCTAACCAAGTCAGCCATCCAAAATCATGCTTTTATTACAACAAGGTAAAATATATAGATGGATCAGAGAACATTCATCCTTCCTATTGGAAACCTACTCAAAGTGCATTGACATGGACTACCCTTTCCAGGACCATCTCTTCTTTCCAACACTGTAGCCAAGTGACTTACCCACTCCTTATTGCCATGGGGTAGGGAGGGCAAACCTCTAAAATGCAGCCAGTGGCAGAAGAATAATGAAAGTGAAGGCCAAGGAAGCCCTAGGAAAAAACCCAGAACCATCTTGCAGGACCACACCATGGGGAAGGCAACAAGTGCGCTGATCAGTGAGAAGTGAGACACTGGGGTTAGACTGCCTTAGTTTGCAATTTGGGGGAAGTTTTCCAGCCTCTCTGTGTGTCATTTTCTTCATCTGTGAAATGGGGATGAAAATAGCTCATACACCATAGGATTCATGTATGTAAGGATTCAATGAGATGATTCATGTCAAGTGCTTAGAATAATGCTGAACATATTTTTGTGATTATAAATAATACAGAGTGGGGAAAAAGTAGGTTTACAGTTGTGAGTGCATGAAACAGCGTTTACTCTTATATTATTATTTCATTCTTGTATTGTTTTCTGTATGAACAACTGTAAACCTACTTTTGCCCCACACTATATGTATATCAGTATATATTGAATCACATTACATTATATTTTAATTTAAATCATTTTTATTTTTCAATTACAGTTGACATACAATATTATATTAGTTTCAGGTGTGCAGTCCATTGATTAGACATTATATAACTTATTAAGTGATCATCTCCATAAATCTCATACCCACCTGACAACATACATAATTATTAAAGTATGATTGACTGTATTCCCTATGCTGTAATTTACATCCCATGACTAGTCTGTAACAACCAATTAGTACTTCTTAATCCTTTCACCTTTTACACCCATCCCCTTAAGCCCCCCTCCCATCTGGCAACTGTCAAGTCATTCTCTGTATCTATGAGTCTGTTTCTGTTCTGCTTGTTCACTTGCTTTGTTTTTTAGATTCAATTGTTGATAGACATGCATTTATGGTCATCTTATTGTTTATATATTTTTATCTTTTTAAAAATTCTTCTTCTTAAAGCAGACCCTTTAGCATCTTATGTAATACTGGTTTGGTAGTGATGAACTCCTTTAGCTTTTTCTTGTCTGGGAAGCTCTTTATATGACCTTCCATTCTAACTGATATCTTTGCTGGGTAGAGTAATCTTGGTTGTATGTCCTTGCTTTCCATCACTTTGAATATTTCTTGCCAATCCCTTCAGGCCTGCAAAATTTCTGTTGAGAAATCAGCTGACGGTCTTATGGGAGCCCCCTTGTAGTTAACTAACTGCTTTTTTCTTACTGCTTTTAATATTTTATCTTTGTCTTTAACCTTTTGCACTTTAATTGTGATGTGTTTTGGTGTGGGCCTCTTTGGGTTCATCTCATTTGGGACTTTCCACACTTCCTGTATGTCTATTTCCTTCACCAGGTTAGGGAAGTTTTCTGTCATTATTTTTCTCAATAGGTTTTCAATTTCTTGCTCTCACTCTTCTCCTTCTGCCACCCCCATGATGTGGCTGTTGGTACACTTGAAGTTGTCCCAGAGGCTCATTACACTATCCTCATGTTTTGGATTCCTTTTTCTGTTCTAATTGGGTGTTTTTTGCTTTCTTATATTCCAGATCACTGATTTGATTCTCAGGTTCATCTGCTGTATGATTGATTCCCTGTTAAGTTATTCTTCATTTCAGTTAGTGTTTCAGTTAGTGTAGTCTTTATTTATGACTGGTTTTTATGGTTTCCATGTCCTTTTTTATGGTGTTGAAGTTCTCACTAAGTTCACTGAGCGTTCTTATAACTAGTGTTTTGAACTTTGCATCTGGTAGATTGTCTCCTTTTTCTTGATTTTATTTGTTTACATTTATTTATTTTTAGAGAGGGGGCAGGGAGAAAGAGAGGAAGAGAAACGTCAATGTGTGGTTGCCTCTCACGTGCTGCTTGCTAGGGACTTGGCCCAAAACCCAGGTATGTGCCCTGACTGGAAATCAAACCACCGACTCGAACCAGCGACCCTTTGGTTCACAAGCTGGTACTCAATCCACTGAGCCACACAAGCCAGGCATTTTGTTTAGTTCTTTTCTGGAGTTTTGTTCTGCTCTTTTATTTGGGACATGTTTCTTTGTTTCCTCATTTAGGCAGTCTTCCCCAGGAGGTGTTTGTGTCTATATATTAGGTAGAGCTGCTACATCTCCTGGGCTTGGTAGAGTGGCCTAATGTAGCAAGTGGTCTATAGGGGCCAGTGGCACAGCTTTTCCAATCATCCAAGCTGGGCATTCCAGGTGTGCCTCCCCACATGTAGGCTGTGTACACCTCTCTTGCTGTAGTTGAGCCTTGATTGTTGTTGATATGTCAATGGGAGGGATTTACCCCCAGGCCGATCATTTGTAAGGACTGGCTGCAACCCAAGGACCACTCTGGAGGATCAGCTATGCAGGGGCCCACCCCACAGAGTAGGACTTTAGCAGAACTCTGGTGCCCGCTCAGTCCACCCCTTCAGTGAGCTGCTTGTGAAGGTGGTTGAGTGGTGCTTCAATGTGATCTGAAGCTGTCCACCGGGTGTGCTGGCTCTGGAGCTTCCTGGGAGGTCAGGTCAAGGTTAGCCACCACCTGTGTTCTGCCCGGGGTCAGTTGGCACGAACTGCAAAGCAATCTGCATATGTCTGCTACTTGGAGGTGCTCAAGCAAGGCCAAGCTGGTTCACCTTGGAGGTGAACCAAGGCTGGCTCCTGATAGTGCCAGGCCTGGGGCTACTTATCATGCAGTACAGGGCACACTGAGACCAGATGCTGCTTGTCTGAGAGATTTTAGGAAAGTCTGACACATGAACCAAGACAAGCCATTTGTGTAGAAAAACCACTGGAAACAGCTTGGGTAGGCCTGCAGGTTGTGTGCGGAGGAGCCTCAGGAAATCAGCAGGGGACAACTGTGAGCCAGGTTGAAGGAGACTCAGATATGGCACCCCCTTGCCGGCTCTGTGGGAGGGGGTCTCAGAAAAGAAACAATGGCCTCTTCCAGAATTTTTGTCTGGAAGAAGGCTGCCCCTCACCCCCAGCTCTCACCCAGCTGATGCCAGACAATTCACGTCTTCCCCATGTGTCCCTGGTACCTTTCAAGCTGCTGTCCCAGCTCTGGAGCACAGAGGGAGTGAGTCCAAGTAAGCCTGTGCTCAGGTCCTTTAGGAGGAAATGGTTGGGACTCCAGAAGCCCTCCACCTCACCCAGCCACAGTCCCTGTTGGTTTTTACAGCCAGGAGTTATGGGGACTTCTTTTCCTGGCACTGGAACCCTGGACTGGGTGGCCTGGTATGGGGCAGGTACCCCTTGCTTCTCAGGGGGAACCTCTACAGCTGAGATATTCCTCCCAATTTTTAATCCACCGCACACGGGTGTGGGGCCAGCCTGCTCTGCATCTCTGCCCCTCCTACCAGTCTTGATGTGGCTGCTTCTTTAAATCCTTAGTATAAGACTTCCGTTCAGCTACATCTCAGGTGGTTCTGCATGATGGGTGTTCTGTAGCTTAGTTGTAATTTTGATGTGGTTTTGTAGTAGGATGTGAGTACCACATTTACCTATGATGCCATCTTGACCAGAAGTCCCTGCATTATAGTATTAATGGCATTTATTAGCAGTGATAGTAGTAGAAGTTTTGATAATGAGGCTGAGAGACACAAACTAGCAGCATGGAAATCTGTCTTCGCCATTTCTCAGAGTCCATCTCAAAGTTAGACGGTTTGCTCCAGTTCCATTGGAGGTATCTGTGCCAGGGCAGTTCCTGTCTACCTTCTGGCCTGCTCAGCTCTGAGGGGCTAAAAAGCAGGTTGCCAAACAAAGTTTCTGGGACTTGAGGTAGGCCTGGAGTTTCTCTCTAGTCATAAGGTTTACCAGGCAATTTGTCATACCCAATCTCATGCTTAGAGGTTTTACTGAACATTTTTTTTACTAACCTATGTCCTAGTTAAAGTTATATTCTATATTTCAGTGAGTAATTAGTAAAATCACAAATATAACTTAAATTTTTCTTTCCATCAAACTCATTTTTTAAATGGCAAAATAAAATAGTGAATTTTGTTTGAATTACAAGCCCTTAGTAGCTGAATCATGTTGACATTACCCAAATGTGCTTGAAGTTCATACATCTTTTTTTAAAGATTTTATTTATTTATTTTTAGAGAGGGAAGGGAGGGAGAAAGAGAGAGAGAGAAAAACATCAATGTGTGGTTGCTGTGGGCCGTGGCCTGCAACCCAGGCATGTGCCCTGACTGGGAATCAAACCTGCAACACTTTGGTTCGCAGCCTGAGCTCAATCCACTGAGCTACGCCAGCCAGGAGATCTTTTATTTCATTCAGTGCAGCCAAGCTCTCCAAATGTCTTCATGCCTTAAAAGCTTTGTTACAAAAGGATTTAATAAAGACATACCCTTGAGGGCACAATTTACCACTTTTTTCAGTTTACTATTTTCTGTTCTTCATGGCAGCTCCATAATCATCTCCACTGCACTCAAGTCAAGATGACTACTGTGACATTTGACTATCTGAAGAGTTTAAACCTTGGAATGTTTCATTTCAAAGTCCCAAGAATCTTTAAGTAATAGCCAATATCCATATGAGACTTCCTCCCTTTCAAAGCACTTTCCCACATAACACGTCATGCACCTCACACTTCCCTGTGCTGCGGTGGCGTCAGCTGTGTAGCTTGACCCGGGTCTGAGTCTCAGAGATGTGCAGAGACACAGCGCCAGGGGGCTGACTCTTTCTTGTGCTTTTTCAGGCCGCCCCACTGAAGGGGTGTGCAGGGTCCTTGGCTATAGTAAAATTTCTCTTAATGGGTCCTAGAATGTTCTTGTTAAGATCATTTCTCATTTCAAATGCTGTTGCTAGAAATGTTTAGAAGCTACACCAGTTTCCTTTAACGAGTTCAGAACTGTGGCAAGAGAAATAATGACAGAAGGTTCAACCTAACGAGCGTCATGCTGAGACTAGTGATGCGATGTGGCAGCAGGCTGTCATAGGTACAGACCGGGGAAAGCACAAGAATAAATTAGGTGGCTGCTGGACGCTAAATGTTTGTGTCCCTCCCACATTCATCTGTTGGAACCGAAGGAAGAATTAGGTATTACTAAAGCCTGCTCCTGACCTGCCCTTAGGGAGATGGCCTGTTGTTTGCCCAGCAACTCCAGGCCAGCATGTCAGCTATTGAGAGTCACCTCTTCTTCTTCAGTGGCCGTGGTGGCCGTGAGAGGGTGGCACCACCTCCCCTCACCTCGGGTGCTCCATCGCCTCACAGCCAGTGGACTCCTGGGGTCCTGAGCCTTCACAGTCCTGGGCGCAAAGGCCCTCCAGCTGCTGCGTGGCTGGTTGACTGCACTGGACGCCCACCATGGGAGGAGCAGTGCATTTATCTTTCTGGAACAACAACTTAATCTGGATTTGAATTTCCTCCTGCCTTTCACGGTCCCTGTGAGCACCATCTGTGAACTTCCTAACTGCATGTTTGTCTTCAGGGTTCTCACCAAGAATGTGAAGTAAAACAATAGCCAGTGCCTATGGGGCTCGCTGGATTCACCAGGTGCGGAGATAGCTGCATTATTTCCGCAGCGGGGATTCAAGAGGTACAACCATCGTGGGCGTCTGTGTGTGGAGGGGCACGATGTCCCCTCCGCTTGCTCCCTTGCACCTACACCCCGACCTGAATGCACCCAGTAGACGTCACCACTTAGGTGTCTGCCAGAGACCACTTACAAGGCCCGGTGGCAGGGTGACCTGGGGCAGTGGGCAGGGTGGCTGACCTTATGCTCCTTAAATTCCCTGTTTTCCTGCAGGAGAACTTCCCACTGCCTTCACAATGGAACAATGAAGAATCGTGTGTAGAAAGAGAATAGGACACTGATCTCAGTCACGTCACAATTTGTATTAGACAGTGATACATTTTCATCTAAGGAGTTCTAAACTCTTAACCCATGATTTTTCTGGTGTGTTAATTAGTGCGAAGTCAGCCAAATACTAAAAAGCAGCTGCCTATTGATATTCTTACCCAGTACTAAATTTTGCAAAATTGCATGTGTATAAATCTGTTTTTTTTAAACGGTTCCTTCCTTAAACTAGTCCATGAAATACAGTCAGGAAAACAAGGCATAGATTTTGAATATGACCAGAATATTAAACACCAAGTAGCTTCTCAAGAATTTAAATGACTCTGAAATGAAGAGGGAACAATACAACTCATTGAATTGAGAATTGATGTGATATTGTTACCACAGGAGAGTAATTTAAGAATTGATAGATTCCTGCTGGCTGAAATTGAAAAAGTATTGAGGCTTTGAAATAATTATTAAAAAGTCAGTGATCAGCAAACACGTTTGTTGTCATTTTACAATGACAGTTCTACAGATTTGGCAATAACTTCTACCCAAACACCAAACCTCGGTTTGCTGTGCCTGTCTTCAGGCCTTGATGTGCTTGCTGCTGGCGCAAGACTCAGGGTCTGCACCAAACACCTACCAGAAAGCCGGTTGGTCGGACCCGCCTGGGCTCCGATGGGCGGGCAGTGCCTGCAGCAGAGGCAGGCAGTGGAAGCTCAGTGAGCACCCCCTTCGCCTGTCTGCACGCCAGCACTGCAAGAAAGGCTCTGTTTATAATGTAAGAAACGGAGGCTCTTAAGGAGAAAACAGTGTCTTCTTATTAGTAATGGTCCTCTGAGTTAACCTCTAACCAGATAAATAATGTTTGATGAATAAATGTTCGTTAACTTGAACAGGAGCTGTCTGTTGGTTTATAAATGTGTAGCTTGTGATACTTACTCTTATGGACCATGAGACCCTGAAGGATACCTTACCTGGGCAACGTCAGAGCCAGTCAGTACCAAACGCAGCTAAAACGTGGCTGTTGAACTAACATCGACTTCTGTTGTCTTACTCATTAGTGACTCTAACTGTGGGGTTTTAAGGCAAATGTGAGCTCTGAGAGAGATATTTTGGGGCAAATGATCATCTCTGAATCTTCAGAGCATTGCCAATTGCTTGCCTCTGCGATCTTGTGTTCACTGGAGCACTGGAAAGTGGGTTAGTTCTTTGTTTTGCCTGGCCTCTCACAGTTGGGTGTAACTGGTATATCATTTTGAGCATATTTCCATTATGGAGTACTATTGGTTTGTTTATTGATTTATTCAGTTGGTCAAATTCAGGGCATGTGATTGGAGGCATTTCCGTGTCAGTAGGAGCCACAGCTACTTCATTCCTGTGGGACTTTACAGGAACACCAGCATCGCTGTGAGGAAAAGTCCAGCCTGTAGAGAACTTGTATGAGTTTATTTGAGCTGAATTGATGACAATTGCTGGGGAGCAACATCTCAACAGGTTGAGAAAATGCTCCAGAGAAAAAAATGGCAGTTTTGCAGCATATTTTACACATTACAGTCAATGGGGGAGATGTGGGGAGGATTACATGAAACTCATTGGTGGTAGATGAAGGGGATGGGGGAAAGCAAAGCGGGGTGGGGTGGGGGCCATGTTACCTGGGCATAGTGTCTAGTCTTCCTAGCAATGAGTGCATGCCACGCTATCTATAGGACTTAACAATGACCACTGCTCCACTGAGCTATGCAGCCTGTGGACACGGGCAGCTGGTCACACCAAGGTGGTAGGCCTGATAGGCCTTTTCATCAGGGTAAACATCCAATTCCCAAATGTCTTCTCTACTTGGTTACCTGATTACCTGTCTAAATGTATCAAATTAAGTGAATAAATCTCCGATGTTGTGTTAAGCAAACATGAACCTCATTATTTTCCAAGGAGTGGTCATCAGTCTCAGTCTGAATTTCAAATTCAGGGGAAGCACCTTTTAATAGAAAGTACTCTTATCATTGATTCATTTACATGTATATTTTAGTCTCACGTGCTGGCTGCTGTGCTAGGAAGTAGGATGATGACGAAGAGAGGAGGAAGGAGGAGGAAGGAGCTGCAAAACCAGCAGGAAGAGGTGGTGAAAGAAGTGCCTTAGCATTGAGCCTCATAAAGGCATGGCAGTGGGTCCTGGGCACTAGGCCTGGCATGTCTGGAGGGGCCGTGGAGTGTGAGGAGAAGGGAGGTGTGGGCACAAACTCTCACAACAGAGGTGCCCTCCTTGCACCAGGAAGAAGAGAACATCATTATCACCAGATGCGGGAGGCAACGCAAGGGGAGCCTCCACAAACGCACCTACTCAAATGACTCTTGCTTCCGTTAGTTTTCCACACACACGTCCTAGTCAGGGTCCCACAATTTACTGCCTCTGACTCAAGCCCCTTGGCCTTTCTTGTCACATCCCCACAAGTGACCATTCTTTGTTCAACAATGTATATAAACCTTTGGGCTAATGGTTTCCTCGGGGTTTCATTCGCCTTTTGAAGATGCTCGTGTACATGTGAAAATGCTAAAGAAACGTGTATGCTTTTCTCATGTTGATCTGTTTTATGTCAGCTCAGCACTCAGGCCTGCTCCAGAACCCAGCCGGGTAAAAGGAAGCATTCCTGCCCTCTGCAATTCTCACTCCTGCTGCTTGTTAAACACGATTTTAAGATTCTTGGGGCACCTAATATTGTTTCCCAAATTAAATTTCATAATTTGAAGAATCCTATTATAGAACGACAGCCCATAAAATTGTCGGAGAATTGCTGAGTTCGAAGGAAATAGAGCATGGTGATCAGATACAGTCTTCCACATCAGGTGTAAGTACAGACTGGTTGAGCACAATCGATTTTGTTGCTACAATTTACAATGTGATGAAGATGGAAAACATATGGGAAAAATGTTAATTTGGTGAGTTGAAGGGTGGGCTCCTTAAAATTTCTCATCAAACTTGGAGGAAAAGAGAAAACTTTGAATTGTCCTTCAGGATTTGGAAGTGCTTTGTGGTTTGCCTCTCTGACCAATCCTGGCATCTTCCTGCAAGCTGCAATTCCAGAAAACACCACTAGTAGGCGCCATTTCTCCATACATCCATTGGCTTTTCCCTAAGGTCGTTGGGGGACCAGGGCTGGCCTGAGGTATTTAATTTTTGTGCAAGTGACTGGCCAGACAGGTGCTTGGTCAGGATAGGGACATTGGAAGTTTGTCACGAAGTCCAGGTCATAGAGCCTGAGAATCAATGAGGACTGCTAGGGTTCTTTTGAATTTGAATTGAAATTGTTGAAGGTTTTGCTGACTTTGGTGCAGTCATCAATTCAAAGGGACACTGCAGCCAAAAAATCAAGAGAAGGCTGAGAGTCAGAAGGATAGCAAAGGAAGAATTTGAAAGATTTCTAGGAGTAAAAAAGTGTCATTAGAGACCAAGGCTAAGATCACGCACACCCTCCTATTCCCGATTTCTATGTAGGGGTGCAAAAGCTGGACAGTGAAGAAGGCTGATAGGGAAAAGACTGATTCATTTGAAATCTGGTGCTAGCGGAGAGCTCTGGACACTGTGGACCAGCAGAAAGATGGTCCAGAAAGATGAACAACTGAGTCCTAGAGCACATTAGGCCTGAAACATCTCTGGAGGCAAAACATGACAAACTGAAGCTGGCCTACTTCAGGCACATCATGAGAAGGCAGGGTTCTTGGGAAAAGACAGTGATGCTGGGAAGAACAGAAGACAACCGGCAAGGAGGAGGCCAAGTATGAGATGGACGGACTCCATGAGATAGCCACAGGCACGAGTCTCCAGGAGCTGGGCAGGACTTCCAAGGACAGGGCGTGACGGACATCACTCATTCACATGGTGGCCAGGAGTCAGAGTGACCCAGCAGCACGAAACACAGAGGGTTCTTGCTGTATTAGCCACTGTTTTGAGTGTTGGTCCTATTTGTGGTTTTCCCTAATTACTAAGGGTTACATAAAAGTGAATATGGTCCTTAAAAATATATTATTGTCCACCGTGTTTTAGGACATTATAGTGAACATTGAGGGGAGAAGACTAGCACTACACAACAGACCTGGCTGATAAATACGAGAAGCGACATCAGTTTGGGGAGGAAAACAAGGCCTCACTGATCAAACTCAGTGTGACCCGGGACAGGCTCATCTAGGAACCTGGTAACACTGTGCAATTTGCTTTTTTTCAAGTTATCTTCAAAATCAGCCACACTTGTTTCCTGGTGGGTTAAGCCCATGTCACAGTTTCCAATTTCAATGCTATTTCTGCGCTCACCCTTGGTGTTCTACACAACCCAGGTTGTGCAACCCACTTCAGCCCCCAAGGGGTTTGCTTTCTCTGCTGCACGAGTCTGTCTAACCTTCGGGGCAGACAGCCATTTCTGGAAGTAAGAAGTTACAGACCTCAGCACAGGACGGGCCTGGATAATCTATCCAGCCACCCACATCTATATTTCCAGAATATTCTCTCACATTCAGGACTCTGCCTACTTGGTAACCAGAGGAGTCTTCATGTTGAAGACTCCAAGGCCAAAAGAAAGGGGACTGCCCTATGTAGTGATCTCCCTCTTCTCCGTTTGGGGTACACGGGACATAGGAGCCCCAAGGGCAGCCTTATTTCAGGCCCCTTTGGCTGACTTAGCAGCAAGCAAGAAGGTGGGTAATGTAAAACTTGACAAAATTGGCCCATATCTCACCGTCCTTGAGAAAGGAAGAGTGTCCACTGTGTTGTGGAGCTCTCACTGGGGGCCCGGTGGTGCAGAGGAGGGGCCCAGGCTTCGAGATGGAAGGGGCGCCCACTCTCAGGCCCCACGAGCAGGGTCGGGACCAGTACACCCTGAGGGGAACCTTCTCCATTCTGCACGAGGCCTCTCCTTCCCTCGCACATGCTAGCCTTGGGCAAGGCTCTTCCAGCCATGGCTCCCCTTTCTCCTCCCAACCTCCTTCTCTTCCTCCTCTCCCCCCTCTCCCCTCCCATCCCCCTCACTCACTGCTTCTGTTTGTTGGATTTATGGTGATTTAAAAGTATTTCAAGGTTCTGCACATTTAAAATCATTTGATGCACAGTGTAATACAGGACAAACACCTTTCCTCACCTGAAAACATGCCTGGTATGGACTTTCCTTTTTCAAGTTACCTTCAAAGTCAGAGCTTCTGGGTGACCAGTTTTTGCCCTAAGGGGTGTGTACGGAGTAAGACCCATTTGCCAACGAAAGGCTCTCTGAGCAAGGTTCAGAGAGGAGAGAGCTGAAGTCACCCTGCGCCAGGAAGACTTGGGATAAGTCTGTTTTCCAATAGGTAGAGCCACTTACTGACCATTTGGAGTAATTAGACTGTCTTTATAAACTGTCAGCTTTCTGGGAAATGGCAGGTAGAAAAACAGGAATTGTGTTCTTATGACTAAGTAACATTTCCAGCGCTGTGATAGATTTTTGAAATTCCATAGCATTGGGGTTTTTCAGAACCGGGCTGCAGAGACCAAGCTGCTGAACCACAGTTCTGGGAGTGATGTGCTCGCTGTGGGGAGGGTCGGGGCATGGAAAACGCTGTCGTCAGAAAGTGCTGCTGATGTGAGCCCTGGATCGCCACCGTTAGAAAGGAGGTGCAAATCTGAGGGCTTGTAAATCATGTATGCCATCACTATTAAAGGGCCATTTCTTAATCGAATTTAGCAGTGATCTAGACATTTAACACAGTATCGTGCCCGGTTTGCAGGTTCACAACAGAAAGGGGCTGGGCAGCCAGGAGAGGTTCTGGAGGTGGCCCCTACAGTGCACTGAAGGAGGAGCACAGAGTCGAGATCTGGGCTGTAGCAGTGCTTTGCCCTGCGGGTGAGGAATTCAGCAAGACTGAGCAGTCTGCTCAAAGTCACTCAGTGAGTGAGATGAAGAGTTGAAATTCACATCCAGGTCTTTCTGATTCCAGGCCCACGATTTTAAACACTACTGACAGGCCTGCCTGCAAGGAACAGTATGGGACCTGGGATGATTCTGTTCAGATACAGAAACCTGGAACAAGACTCACTATTGATCATCAGTACGTTTTATAGGGTTTGTGCATAAAGGACTAAAAGTACGTTCTTGTTCTCCCTTTTTTAAAGTAGAGGATTCAACCCAAATTCAATATAGCAAAGAGTAACTGGGTGCCATGACCTTACAGAGGGGTCTAGCTCTGCGAAGCGGGGGGCCACATCTGTCTTCCTCAGCTTGAGTCCCCGACTGCACAGAGTTTGTTGAATAAAGGAATGAATGTGTGTATGGGTCTTTTCATCATGTGTTTTGAAGCACTTACTATAAGACAGATGTTCTTTGTTGTGGAACCCCTTAAGTGGGATGTCACCTGGGCGTGACAGAAAAGAAACGGTTTCTCAGGCACTCTCTGCTATGTTACTCTAACCGAGACCCACCATCCCTTTTACCTGAGGCTGTATATTCTGGAGGCGTGTTGTAGTCCCATCACATGGAGGAGTTTTCACCTGATTTATTTAAATATTTGTTAAGTGACAGTCACGGGTTTTTAAGATAAATTATACAAATCCACTTGGGAATCTTAAACAAATACACAATAGTACAAAATATATGGTAACAGAGAAAGTATTAATAGCTAGAGAAAAAAAATCTAATTTAAAACTCTTGAACTCCCGATATTAGTTTGCATAATTTGTTTCCAGCTATCAGCCTAAGAAGCACAAAAAATAGTTTCGCTGCATCATCTGGTCAAGTGCGTTGTGTAAACACACCCGGTTTAGAGTGCTGCCTCATGCACAGTTACAGCTGTCCCGGGGGTGATAACAGTGGGGGGGACCTGGCCAGCCCCGCTGAGGAGGACCTGCGGCGGCTTGGGCGTCAGGAAGCCAGGGCAGCCTCGCTGTTTCCCCATCACTGCTTCTCGTACTTCTCTTCTCTTCCCAGTTTCTGCCGGAGTCCTCCCTTCCCACCTCACATGTTGGGTCCAGGCTTGGATGTAGCCTTGCTTAAAGGTCAGTGTCAGCTCCTGCTGAATCAAAAATGCCTATTAGAAATAAACACTTTCCTTAGGCAAGAACAGTAAAATAGCATTACACTAGAATGTATGGGAAATGGAGTATTTCAATTCATTGACAACTCTACTCTATTTAGAACTAACCACCCAATCTTTATTCTTAACAGCTTCATTGAGAAATAATTCTATACCATAAAGTTCACCCTTTTAAAGTGCATATTTCAGTGGTTGTGGCATATTCAGCACTGTGAATCATCACCAAATCCAATTTTTAGACTGATTTTATTACCCCTCCCCCCAAACCCCACACTCCTTAGCAATCATTCCCCAGTTTCCCGTAGCCCCTGGCAATCACCAGTCTACTTCGTGTCTCTGTGCATTTGCCTGTTCCGGGCATTTCCTATGTGTGGAACCACACAGCATATGGCCTTTTGTATCCAGCTTCTTTCACTTAGGGTAATGCCTTCAAGGTTTATCTGACCCAGTGCAGTGTGTCTACATTTTATTTCTTTTTTTTTTGTTTTCATAATATTTCATTGCATGTTTGCATCACATCTTGTTTTTCTGTTCATCAGGTGAGAGCCATTTGGGTTGTTCCTACTATGTGATCATTATAGATAATGCTGCTACAAACATCCTTGTACAAGTTTTTGTGTGGGCATAGATTTTCAGTTCTCTTGGGTATACACCTAGGAGTGGGATTGTTAGGGTTCATGGTGACTTTATGATTAATCTTTTGAGGAGCAGCTAGACGTTTTTACAGCATGGCTGCATCATTTCACATTCACACCAGCAGAGCATGAGAGTCCCAGTTGCTCCACATCCCTCGCCAACACTTGCTGTTTTCTGTCTCTTGATCCAAGTCAACTAGAGGGTGTCAAGTGAGGTCTTGTGGTTTCGAGTTACATTTCCCTGATAATGTTGGGCATCTTCTCCTTAGCTTATTGGCCTCTTACACATCTTATCTGGATAAATGTTTATTTAAATAATCAGATAATCCCTTGTTATTACAATTTTGTTGTTGAAAATCTTTCTAAAATGCATCAAAGTACTTTTACATTAAACCAGTGCATCTGCAGTTACATTTTGAACATTGTCTGTCTGTTGGTGTTGGATGTGCTGGGCCCTCGGGATGCCATCCAAAGCCCAGGGTTTTTTTCTTTCCTTTATTTCCCTCGTCCCTCCCCAAAAGCTGTTCTGGGAACTGTCTGTGCAGAAAGCCTGGAGCGGTGGGACCTAGTCGCACAGCTCTCTCAAGGAAAGGGGTGGAACAGGGTCTCTCTCCCTGCTGTGGAATCGCCTGGACGTGGAAAAGGGGGATTACGGCTCAGTCCCATCTCCTCCACTGGGAGCGTCCACTCACCCTGACCTTCCACCGCGTGTGGGGCTGCAACGCACCTGTCGGTGTTTCATCTAAAACGCTAGTTGGATTCTTACAGTTGTATTTATTTGCAAAGATATAATTGGGTAACCAAGCCATCAAGGTATGGTCAATATAATCACAAAATATTCCCAAAGCTTATATATAACTCAAGGGGTAAACTGAAAGCCACTTTAATAGACACTGTGATGGATTCCTATGGTTTAAAATTAGTCACATTAAAGGTTTTTTTCTGTTATCTTAAATGGTTAAAATCATTTCATAGAACCTATTGGATTCTCTTTAGCTCTAACTGTAAGTCTAAAACAATGAATCCCTACTGGGGGCTACCCTGAGTGATTGATATACAGTAGGTGCTCAGTGAGCACTTTGTTGACTGATGATGCAGGGATATTTTAAAAATTAAATTCTTGATCTCCACTACCTGTGTAAAAATGTCACCTTAGTCCTAGTTCTGTACTCTCGTAAAATACTTGAAATAACTTTAACAGCAATCTCTGCTTTGTCATTAAATTTGTCATTTCCACACCCACTTCTTCAATACACACACGCACCCCATAATACACTAAATCCTTGAGGGGGATAAATGTCTTAAGGTACCACTTGTCCACATGTTCTCAATAAATGATTTTTGATAAAAAGAATTTAGAGTTTGCATAAATGTTAAAGGCCCTGTCCTTACACTTTTATTTTAACTTATTGAATTCCTTCACCTATTTCTCCCACCCACCCTCTGTCACTGACAACCGCTAATATGCTTTTTGTATCTGTGAGCTTGTTTGTTTGTTTGTTTGTTTTTAATATTCGACATATACGAGAGATCCGACTGTATTTGTCTTCTCTGTCTGAATTATTTCACTAGCATAGCACCCTTGTGGCCCACCCCTATTGTCTCAAATGGCAAGACTTCACTCTTTTTATGGCTGAAAATATTCCATCGTGTATATGATATATATCATAATTTATTTTAAAAAATTTTATTTTATTTTAATTGTTGTTCAGGCACAGTTTTCTGTCTTTTGCTCCCTATGTCATCATTTCCTTATCCATTCACCCTCGATGGGCAGTCTGGTTCACGTTTTTATTGCGTGGCAGGTGCAAACAGTAAAGACGGGGGAAAAAGAAACAACTTCATTGCTTGCCAAGTAAATGCCAGGCAATTTCATAGCATTTTCACAAATGCTACTTATTTAACCCTGACATGAGTTCTGGGATGCGGTTCGAATCCTCTCTTGACAAACTAGAAACAGAGTTCCAGGGGGCCGAGTGAGCTGGGAGTCGACCTCCCTTCCCCTGTGTCTCCACCGTGCCACTCCGCACGGGGCATGTAAACGTTTAAGTGTTGCTCCTCGAGATCCCTTGTGTTTTATTTTTGTTTCCTTCTCACGTATGTGGGTTATTTGGAGTTAGGTCACTAGATTAGAGTAATGCATACTCCTAGTTAACTGAGAGCTCTAGTAAATTCCGGGATGGCTAATGGGTTTTGTTGGATAATTTTGTAGAAATCTCATCTTCTGTTGGTAAACACAGTTACCAAATTAGTTAAGTGATTTCTTACTTTGGAGTTAGGAATACATGAGGATGATAGAAAGTTGAAATCCTTCCTTTAAAATATTTGACATATTTTTTCAGTTAACAGTTAAACTAACACAGCATACGGTGGAGGTGGGCAAAGGGGGCGGGGACCACGGGACATCTGTAATGCTGTCAACAATAAAAAGTTTTTAAAAAGCGAAACACAGTATTTTATTTTTATACCATGACATGCTGGGTCACTAGTGATGTGCTGTTGAAGATCAAAAAAACAGCTCTTTGGGGAAAAAAAGTTTGTGTATGTGTCTTTGTTCATTATCAATTTTATGGATATAAAGGTTATAGCTCATAAATTACAAATACAATAAAATTTAAAAATATTTAAACTAGCAAAAAAAAAAAAGGATTGAGACACCCAGGAGAGCTGGCAGTGCAGCCCGTCAGCAAACTAAGAAATGTGCAGCGTGCCCTTGTGAGCTGCCACTTCCAGAGCAGAGTAGGAAGCTGGGCTCTAGGCAAGGAGGGCAAGTCAACGAGAGAGGCCTGCGTTCTGGACATTTAGGGGTGAACTGTGTTATATATACCCTGTCTGCACGGGACCAGCGAAGGTCCCAGTCCCAGCTGACCGGACATCTGGGAGGCGGCATCTGGTCTTCGGACAGCTGGTCAAGGCAGCTACTGGGTTTCTTTGGTCTACTTTCCACCTTTCTTGTCCTATAAAACTGATTTCTTTTCTCCCTAAACTTGCAGTTTTCAAATAGCTGATTATTTTTTCCAAAATTTTTATTTTTTTATTGTTGTTCAAGTACAATTGTCTCCATTTTCACCGCACCATGGCTCCCCCACCCCCCATCCCTGCCTCCCACCTTCAAACCCACCTGTTTTGAATTTGTCCATGTGTCCTTTATACATGTTCCTTGATGGACCTTCCCCTGTTACCCCCCATTAGCCCTCCCCCCCACTGGTTACTGTCAGTTTGTCCTTTATTTCCATGTCTCTGGTTGTATTTTGCTTGCTTGTTTGTTTTGTTGATTAGATTCCACTTATAGGTGAGATCACATGGTACTGGTCTTTCGCAGCCTGTGTTATTTCACTTAGCATAATGCTCTCCAGTTCCCTCCACGCTGTCACAAAGGGTAGGAGTTTCTTCTTTGTTTCTGCTGCATAGTATTCCATTGTGCACATGTACCACAGTTTTTTGATCCACTCATTTTCTGATGGGCACTTAGGTTGCTTCCAGTACTTGGCTGTTGTAAATTGTGCTGCTTTGAACATTGGGGTGTATAGGTTCTTTTGGATTGGTGTTTCAGGGTTCTTAGGGTAGAATCTCAGTATTTCTTCTTTATGAAGGAAAGAGCCCCACCATGAAGGGTCCTGCCCGAGTCCCTGATGTTTGCAAGGCTGGGAGGCAGGGGCTCCTGGAGGGAAAGCACAGGCCCTGCTAGCTCCAAGTCCTCAGACCTGACCCCAGGAAGGGGATTTTCCACTGAGGATTCCTTGGCCCGACCCTCCACCTCGGTGCCTGTCACCACCTTCCTCCCTCACAGACACACTGAAGCAGAAGGCCCCAGAAACTTGTAAACAGGGTGTGACAGCCCCTCGTGACAGAGCTGCCTGTGGGTCTGGGACACTCAGACCACAACTCTGACTTGGACCAGGGGCAGCGAGTTGGCAGTTGTTCACGTACGCTTTCCACGCTTGTCTTTTCACGAGGAAGGAAAGCGCAGAGCACCCATCGGTGATCGTCTCACCAGGAGGCCAGGGCTGGGACTCCTGCCACCGGGCTCCCCGCCTCTGGTCCCCGCCAGAGCCGAGTGCTTCTCCGGGACCCTTGGTCAAGGCCCCGTTGTTCCTCAGAGCTGCGCCTCAGGGGCCGCCTCGAGACCCCCAGTAAGGCTGGCGACCCAGCAAAGAAAGTGCAGTCTCTGCGCTGCCGCTGCAGGAAGCCCTGTTTCTAGCCCTGCTGCTGTTTTCCCCTTTCTTTGTTTCGCTTATCTTAACATCGCTCAGACCTTATCTGCTTCCTGTTTTGTAAAAGGAGGCTTTCAGGAGAGTCAAAGTAAATGAATGAAGGATGGATTTGAAGCATAAGTTCCAAGTGGATTTTTTTTTATATTTGCTGAAGAAAACAACTTAAACGGGGGGAAAAAAGTAAGGAAATGAAAACAAACAAAAAATCATAAATAAGAGATAAAATGGAGGGGATAAAAGCCTCTTAGACTAGAACTAAAAGCAAAACCACAATGTTTGGCTTAGAAGAAACAAACCTGAAATAAAAAGACATGAAAATGTAAAAAAATAAAATGATGGCAAAATCTGAATTAGACAGACACAAACCAAAGGAGGGCAGCAGAGGTAGCAACACAAACAAAAGCAAGATCCCAGTGGAGCAGGGCCCCAGGACGCAGTGCGCCCTGCTCTGCGCTCACGGCGAAGGCGCAGCTTCACTGGCAATCTAGGTGGCCGTTCCTGCCTCCGAGCCAGTGAGGACCCAGGAAACGCCCGCATCCTGCTGGGGTCGGTGAGCCCCTGGAAACCTCCGGAGACCAGCTTGTATGAAGTGTGAAGAATATGAAAAGTTTCTGATCATGCAAACTGTTTTCTTCATGATTTGTTTTATTGTACATATTCTGCTTTTTATACATTAAAGAACATTTTATAAAATAAAACATTACAGCAAATTTGGCAAACAAGAAAAATCACAATCTATGACCATAATACAACTAATACCATTTTTGTATGTGTTCTTTTTTTAATTTTAATTGTTGTTCAAGTACAGTTTTCTGCCTTTTACAGCCATCCCAGCCCACCCCCCCAGCACTCCCCACCTTCCTCCCATTTCCACCCCACCCCTTGTTTTTGTCCCTGTGTCCTTTATACTTGTTCCTGTAAACCCTTCCCCTTTTCCGCTGAAATTCCTCTGAAATTCCTCTGAAATTCCCTCCCCTCACCCCTCTGGTCACTGTCAGCCTGTTCTCAACTTCAGTGTCTTTGGTTACATTTTGCTTGTTTGTTTGTTTTGTTGATTAGGTTCTTGTTAAAGGTGAGATCATACGGTATTTGTCTTTCACCGCCTGGCTTATTGCACTTAGCATATAATGCAAACTTTTTTTAAACTTGCAATAAATTTGGGAAAAATGAACTTTGATCTCTGACATGATGTATAAAAATTCTATTTATTTAATTCTGTATTAATTAAAGATTTACAGTTAATCTAAGAAAACTGTAAAAGCATTAGGAGGGTGTTTTCCACTCTTAGTTTGAAAGAGCCCTTTCTGTATATGGCACAAAAAACAGATGCCATAAAGAAAAATAGTGACAGATTTGACTACTTAATATAGGTGAAATCATAAGTAAAAATGTGGGGAAAACATTTTTGACATTGGTAATAGAAAAAGCCATTAGTGGCAAACAGTTACTACATACTGATAGCTAAGACACATCCAGCAGGAGAGTGATCCAAGGGTGTGAACAGACGATCAATCCACAGAAGAGGAAATCAGATGGGACGAGACCCTAAAATGTGTGTAACACCTGGGGTTGGCAACAGTGTGAGGATGCAGACAATTTGTTGCCCCCGCACGTGGAGGGGCAGATTGCTAGACCTTTTGGGAGAGCAGTTTTGCAGCATTAGAAAATTAAATGGGCTTACCTTTTAATTTAACAGTTTTACTTCTTAGAATATAAATTACAGAAATATTATATTGTTAGGTAGATAGACAGCAAACCCAGGCAGGGAGGAGGGAGACACATCTCACCCACTGACTCAGCTGTCCTGAGTCTGGTCCCAGGATTTTGCCAGGTGTTCCAACATCACAGAAAAACCCCATGCTAACATGGGAGGACGGCAGTCCTTGAAATTCTCTGTATTGTCTCCACTAGCTGGGAGAGAAAACATTTGAAACTGTGCTTTCATCCCAAGGCTAGAAAGGCCAGAAAGGGCCCACAGTGCCCAAAGGAAGAAGCCCATTAACAACTTTTGGGTATTCATGCCTCTCTGCGAAGCTGGCACCACCTTTACCTGTCAATCAATGTGTAATTTCTGCCCCCCAACCCCCCCAACCCCCCCCATCCTGCCGACTACCTAAGTACTCAGAACAAAGGACCTTGCTTTCTCTTGCTCTTGCCACAGCTGCCCTTGCCACCCTTGCTCTTGCCTTTCTCCCCCACCTCAGCAAGGCTCATTCTCTTCCATGAGTACATATCACCTGCAAACCCTGCTTGCATGCTGATAGACTTGCTGATCTGTAATTCTTTACTGTGTCGGTGAGAAGAACTGAGTTTCTGGGAGCTTCTCCTGTAACATAAAGATACACATGAGTTAGGATGATTGTCATAGTTTCATTGAAATAGTGAAAAACTGGAAATAACCTAAAGTTCCATAGTCAGGGGAATGATGAAATAAATCAGGGCACATCTGTACAAAAATCTAACTTCTCAGAAAGAGTGGAGAGGATCTTCTTGTACTGACGTGAAACTATTTCTAGGCTGTGTTATTGCAGTGATTGTCCATGGGTGTGCCGCAGCAGGCTGGCGTGCGGCAAGAAGCACACTGGTGCACGGCAAGAATTCTTAAACGGTGCAGTACCTGGTTACTTAGTCAGGGCCACTCACCTCTTTTCCCTTAGGTTGGCAAGTAAAAAATTACAACAGCCAACACGATGTCTGTTTGGTGTGAATGAACCAAAATTATACCTGTTTGTTTTTGTCAGATCGGCAAAAAATATATTTTTTTGGTGTGCTGCAGAATTTTGGTAATTAGTTTATGAGAGCTATGGGATGAAAAAGTTTGAAAATTGCTGTGTTATTGAATGTAATGAGCAATTTACAGAAAATATATAGATTATGGTCTTGTTTTTGTTTAAACAAATAAACAACAATAAAGTCAATGTTCATAAACAAGTTGTTAACAGTGGTTATTTACAGGAAGTTCAGGTCAAGAGAAGCCCTACCCTTTACTTAGACACTCTGTACTGCTTGATATTTTATTTTTTTGCAATGAGGATGTATTAGTTTTATAATCAAAAATAAAGATTTGAAACAAAATGTCCAAGTTTTCCATGTAAATTGCAAAACAAACTTCATTTTCTGAATGCCTTAGTAATTACTAATTGTGTATTAGTTAAGCACCTTTGCAAAAGATACTTCTTTTCTCCATGCCTCAAGGTTTTGCCAGAAATGCCCAAGTCAATCAGACAGGAAGGCTGGGGCTGTTCAATGTTCCTCAAGGCAAGGGGGACAGTGCTGGTGGAGCCAATGTCAACTCCGGTGCCTGTGGGGTCAGCAAGGACCAAAGGGAGCAGGACCCTTTGGGAGGAGTATGGGATGCAAGCCTCTGGGGCCTGGAGTGTGCTCAGGGGGTGGGGTCTTGGGGCCAGGAGTGCTTATTTAAACTTTGATATCATGTAGTAGACCATTCTGCATGACATGGACCCAGCTCCCACTCAGAGATGCACAGGATCCATGCCCATGGATAGGTTCTCCCGTGGGGAATCAGGCCTGCAATGTACCTAGGCTGCTTTGAGTCTTGGTCTTGCTAAAAAACTCCCTCGCCCTGAATTGAGGACATTTACTGCAAAGTAACTTCCTAAAATCCATGCTAAACCTTCCAAGGATGAGTGTAACCAGTTCAACCACTTTTGCCTTTTCATTTGCAAATATCTCTCTTCTGTGATGTGATTAGCAGCATTGGCTTTTTTGTTTTCTGTATAAGGTAACCACCTAAAGCCAGCCTGTGTATAGTAAATGAGGACCATCATGTAATGTGCCGAGAAACCCAATAAAGGCTGGTCACAGCAAGGGCCAAAGCTTTTGCTCCCCTTGAGAGAAAAGCCATGCTGTCCCTTTTCCTCCACCAGACTCGGTAGCCCTTGTGAATGTCTTATTTCATCCATAATGATGTGGAGGCCACGAGCTGGGGTCCACAGCAATACCATGCATTTTTCTTTATGATGGACTAGATTTTAAGGGTAAACAATGTGTCAAAATGTTCCACCACATAATGACTATATATTCAGGTAAGGGTAGTGAGCAAAGATTTTACAACTCTTTCATTGGATTTTTTGGGACATTCATGAACAGGATTATTAACAACAAAATTTAATTTTTCTTTGTTCAGAATTATGGTTGTGCTAGCCAAAAGGATAAGATGAAGAGGGAGAGTTTCGAGTTTAAATTATCTGGCAAACTCTTTCAAATTACTGATTTTCGTTGTTTTTCTGGACACAGTGTGCAGCAACTAGTTCAGAACTGTCACATGATTTCCTAATGAGGTTTTATGCATAATATCCTGCTAAGTTATTATTTTTCACCAAATCTTTTTCTCACAACCTGTAACCTATCAACTGAGCTCATTCTTATCTCCTCATAATTCACGTGTGTGTGTGGACAAATTCATCAGTTGAGTCATGGTTCTGTGTCTTCTATTATTAGGATATGGCCATTTGGCATACTCTTGTTGATGATAGAATTCCCTAAAATAGCTAAGAATCAGTGAGCCCATATGTTTGATAAATCTGAGAAAGTAAATGGAAATTTGAGACAGCTATGGATTTAAAATGAAAAAAAACTATAGGTACCTTTTCCCCTGGCTTGTCTGCCAACTCCAAGGATACTGTGCAAGGGCACGCTGGCACTTCTCAGTCCTTGCCCAGCCTTCCTGCCACCGTTGAGCTTGATAAAATGGCTCTGAGTTTGTGATCCTTCCCAGAATTATCTTGTTTTCTCTTTGTGGCACATTGCTTTTCCTTTGAACTCCGAGAAGTTCCTGTTCTCCTTCCCCCCTGTTTAGGCTAAAGAACAAAACAGAAACACTTTAGATATTTTCTTGAAGTACTGAGAGAGTTAAAGCCAATGACAGAGTTCTCATTCTGCATTCAAGAGAAAGCACCTGAGTGCCTAGGAGGCAGGAAGAGCTCCGGGAGGGGAGTGTTTGCTCTGGTTCACTTGTTTCACAAACCCTTAGTAGCCTTCCCTTCTCCAGGTACCTGGATTGGGAGATGCTGGGCTTCTGAGATGATCACAGCCATGAACTCAGGAACCTTATGACCCAATTAGAGGAGATGATATGTGCAGGAGAAAATGTAATGCAGTGTTGTAGATGCAAGTGGGGGCACAGAATTGGGAATACTCAGGGCTTCCTGAGGGCAGTGAGAAGATGTGTCAATCAGGAGAAGTAATGCTGGGACAGAGGCTTGAAAGAAGAGTGGATGTCACCAGACAAGCAAGGGGACGAAAGACACCCCTGGGGTGTCTTTCATGGCACATCTGGGAAAAGTGTAGTGGGAGGTTGACAGAGGCCTGGGTGCAGCTCAAGGACTTCTGACTCATCTTGAAGGTAATAAGGAGTCATCGAATGGCTTTAAACCACATTAAACATGTGTTTTAGGTCACTGTGGAGGAAAGGTGGAGAATGCATTGGAGGGAATGAGACTGGATGGGGCATTGATTAGGAGTCCTCTGCAGTGGTCCAGGTGAGAGCTGACAAAAACCTAGGCAGGGGGCTGCATCCATGTGGGGAAGGGAACTGAGGGATGGAGATCCGAGAGCGGCTGTCTCTCCATCAGCTGCAGGAGCTCAAAGGAACCAGGAGAGAAAAATGAGGCACAGATTTTAGGATCAAGTGATTGGGTGAATACTGGAAGAGTTGTTGAAATAGGGAATAACAGTGGAGCATCATCCACCATCAGAATATTTATTGAGCACTGTTCTAAATACTTTATCCATGCTCTGCTTTGTTGATTGCCATCCATTGTTTCATATACTACCAAGAGAGAAAAATTGCTGTCAGCAAACCACACCACACCATGCACTGTAGGGTGCCTTCCCACTTCAGAGCCATTAAAATGTGTGTGCGTGTGTGTGTTAGAAGGGGGTATATCTTAGAATCTAAGAAATAGGATTATCTCACATAATCCTTAGGGCTTATTATTAGCCTTAAAGAAGTTAAAACTTGACCAAAGTCACAGAATGAATCAGTGGAGGAGCCAGATCTCGAGCACAAGGTCTAATGTGTGTTTGGCTCACTATGAAATCACCTGTTTGGCTGATGTTCCAGGCGACAACAGGGCTGAAGATGCAGACGTGTGAAGAAATCTACCGCGTCGGAGTGTGTTGAAGTGAAGGCAGGGGTAGAGAAGGGGCGCCAGTATTGGCTGATAAGGAGAAACTTCTGACATTTTTCTACTCATTTTCCATATGCCCTATAGTTTTTGTTCCTCATTTCCTGTATTACTGTCTTCTTTTGTGTTTAATTGATTTTGTTTGTAGTGAGTCATTTAAGTTCCTTTCTTATTTCCTTTTGTGTATATTCTATAGCCATATGATTTGTGCTTACCATGGGGATTTCAGGAGTTACAACACTCTGAATTGAAATATACCAGGTTAGCTTCAATGATACACAAAACTGTTCCTTTACAGCTCTGTCTTCACTTTCTTTGTTATCAATGTCACTGAATTACATCTTTACACACCATGTGCCCCAAAACATAGAATGATAATTCTTTTAAATGAGTTACTCTCTTAAATTGTGTAGAAAACAAGATTTGAAGTTACAAACCAAAGTTCCAATGGTACAAGCTTTGATATTTGCCCACGTAGTCACCTTTACTGAGATCTTTATTTCTACACATGGCTTCAAGTACTGTGTGCTGTCCTTTCATTTCACCCTGCAGGTCTAGCGGTTGCAAGCCCTCTCAACTTTTGTTTACATGGATGTATCTTAATTTCTGTAATTTTGAAGGACAGATTTGCCAGACATAGGATTCTTGGCTGACAGGTTTTTTCTTTCAGCACTCTAAGTGTGTTGACCATTGCCTCTAGCCTCCAAAGTTTCTGATGAGTAATCTGTTGATTATCTGATGATTCATACATGTAGGATTTTGTTTCTTTCTTGCTGCTTTCAAAATGTTCTCTTTTTCTTCCCAAAGTATGATTATAATGTGTCTTGGCATGAGTATCTTTGAGTTTATGTTTTTTGAAGTTCATTTTGCTTCTTAGGTCAAGCTTAGGGTGTTTTTAGCCATTATTTCTTCAACTATTCTCTGTGCCCCTCTTTTTCTCTCTTCTCCTTCCAGGACTCCCACGATGTGCATGCTGGTCCCCTCCATGGTGTCCCATAGGTTCCTTGGTCTCCGCTTTTTTTTTTTTCAATCTTTTAAATTCTGTTCCTCAGATTTGATAATATACATTGATTTATCTTCAGGTATGCTGTTTCTCTTTTCTGCCTGCCCAAATCTGTCTTTGAATACCTCTAGTGAATTTTTTTTCATTTCTGTTATTATACCTTTCAGGTCTGTAATTTCTTTTTCAATTTTTTTTAGGATTTCTATACCTTTATTGATACTTACATTTTGTTCACACATCATTTTCTTCACTTTCTCCACATCTTCTTTAGGTTTTTGAGCATCTTTAAGAGAGTCGTTTGAAAGTCTTAGTCTAGTATTTCTGACAGGCCATTTTTAGGGACAGTTTTGTTGATATATTTGTTGTTGTTGTTGCTCCTTTGAGTGAGCTTTCTTTCCCTATTTCTTTGCATGCTTTGTGATTTGGGGTTGAAAATGGACATTTGGATCTAATAATGTGATAACTCTGGAATTCAGATTCTCCCTCTTCTCAGAGTTTGCTGTTCTTTTTTTTTAATTGCTGTAAGCTGTCTCTGTGCCAAAGATCAACCTGAGAGATAAATTTGATGTCTTCTTATTTCTTTTGTGAGTCTTTCCTTGGTCATGCACAGTTACTTTCTAATTTTCCATGTATATGCACCTGTGTTTGAATGTCCTAGACTTTAATGTCTGACTCTCAAAAGCGGAGAAAGAAAAATGAAGGTAGGGTAGAGAAAGGATGCCTTTAAATTCCCTGGATGCCACTTCAGCTGGAGTTGTGATGGTCTTGCAACAATGGGGTGGGTGCAACAAGAATGGATGCCACCTCTTCATCTGCAGGTAGATGAGTAGAAGCAGCAATAGGTGATCAGAGAACTGACCTGATATTTGGAAGTTGGTACTTGTTTTCTGCTTTGGCTCCCACAAGTTGCTCTAGGATCTGTACTCAGCTGTTTGTCCAGGCCCAGGTGGGGGATAGATATTTGCTACTTTGCTAAGAGCTGAAATTGACTGAAATTAACTAAAATTAACCACAATTTACCATACAGGCTTTCAAAAGGCCCCAAAGTTCCAAAATAGTTACTTCATACTGATTCTGCTGGTTAACTGTAGTGTAGGTGGAAAAACAGATATTGCTGGTGCTTCCTGCTCTGCAATCTTCCCAGCAGTGAGCCTTACTCATCCTTTTAAGATGAAAACTCCTTCCTGATCTCATACAAGTGTCTTGGATAGGTTCAACCATTGGCACAATGAGAACATTTCCATCACCTTCAAAAAGAAACCCTGTACCCTTTAATTACCAACTCAGTAGCCCTCCATACTGTCAACATTCATGTACTTGTGGACATGGTTTCATTTCTCTTGTGTATGTAATTAGGAGTAGAATTGCTGAGTCATATGGCAATTTTATGTTTAATCATTTGAAGAACTTGTAGACTGCTTTCCAAAGTGACTGTACCATTTTACATTCCCATCAGCAGTAGATGAGGGTTCTACTTTCTCCACATCTTAACCAACACTTGCTATTATCTGCCTTTTTGATTCTAGCCAACCTAATGGGTGTACAGTGGTATCACATTGTGGTTTTTGACTTGCAATTCCCTGATGACTAATAATATTGGGCATTTTTGAATGTGCACATTGGTCTTTTGTATATCTTCCTTGAGGAAATATCTATTCAGATCCTTTACCCATTTTTTGAAAGATTTTATTTATTTATTTTTAGAGAGAGGGGAAGGGAGGGAGAGAGAAAGGGAGAGAAACATCATGGTGTGAGAGAAATATCAATCCGTTTCCTCTTGCACCACCCCCAGCCAGGGAACTTGCCCACAACCCAAGTATGTGCCCTGACTGGGAATCAAACTGGTGACCTTTCAGTTTGCAGGCCAGAGCACAATCCACTGAACCACAGCAGCCAGGGTCCTTTACCAATTTTTAAAACTGGATTATTTATCTTTCTATCATTAGCCTGTAAGTGTTCTTCATATATTCTAGATACAATTCCTGTATCAGATACATGATTTGCAAATATTTTCTTCCATTTTGTGGGTTGTGTTTTCGCTTTCTCGATAGTGTTCTTTGAAGCACAAAAGTTTTAAATTTTGATTAACTTTGTATATATTCTCTTTTGTTGTTCATGCTTTTGGTGTCATGTCTAATATCACTGAAAATATGAGGTCAAGAAGATTCACCTCTATGTTTTCTTTTATGAGTTTTACAGTTTCACCTTTTACATGTAGGTCTTTGATCCATTTTGAGTTAGTTCATGTATATGATATGAGGTAAGAGTCCAACTTTACTCTCTTACAAATGAATATAGAGCTGTCTCAGCTCCGTTTGTCGAGAATGCTATTCTTTACCCCAGTGAGTGGTCATGGCACCTTTGTTGAAAATAAATTGACTATAGACATATGGGCTTATTTCTGGGCTCTCAATTCTATTCCCGTTGACCTAAATATCTGCCCTTATGCAAGTACCACATTATTTTGATTACTGCTGCCTTGTAGTAAATTTTGAAATCAGGACATATGAGTCATCCTACTTTATTCTTCTGAATTTTCAGGATTGTTTTGATTATTTGGCATCCCTTTCAATTCCATATGATTAGAACCAGCTTGTCAATTTCTGCAAAGAAGTAAGCTGGGATTCTGATAGGTATTCCATTGAACGTGTAGGCCAGTTTGGGGAATATTGCTATCTTAACATCATGTCTTCCAAACCATGAACACGGGATTTTTTCCCATTTATTTAGATCTTCTTTGATTCATTTCAACCATGTTTTGTAGTTTTCAGAATGTTTTACATTTCCTTTGTTAAATTTATTCACAAGTATTTTATTCTTTTTTATACTTTTTTCCTTTCTTTAATTATTCTTATTTATCCTATTATAGTTGCTCAGTTTTTCTCCCTTTGCCCTCCTTTGCCCAGCCCCATGCCCCAGTCCCACACCACTGTCCATGTCCATGGGTCATTCACACATGCTCTTTGACTAGTCCCTTCCCCTTCCTTCCACCATTCCCATCTCACCTCCCCTTTGGCAGCTGCCAGTCTGCTCCGTGTTCCCATATCTCTAGTTCTGTTTTGCTGGTTAGTTTATTTTGTTTATTAGATTTCTCTTATAAGTGAGATCATATGGTATCTGTCTTTCACTGCCTGGCTTATTTCACTTAGCATAATAGTCTCCAGTTCCACCCATGCTGTTGCAAAGGGTAGAAGCTCCTTCTTTCTTTCTGCTGTATAGTATTCCATTGTGTAAATGTACCACAGTTTTTTAAATCTACCCATCTACTGAAGGGCACTTTGATACTTTTGTGAATAGAATTACTTTTAATAATTTCATTTTCAGATTGTTCATTGCAAATATCTAAAAATACAATTAATTAACTTGTATATATTGACCTTGTATCTTGCTGCGTTGTTGAACTTGTGTATTAGTCCTAATAACTTGTTTAGAGGTTTCTTTAAGATTTTTTTATGCAAGATCATATCATCTATGTACAAAGACATCTTTACTTCTTTCTTCCCAATTTGGATGACTTTTATTTCATGTCCAGTAGGGCTTGGACTTCCCCACACTCTGTTGCAGATGAAGTCAGTTCCTTTTGCGGAGAGGTCAACAGCTGTCTGTTTTACGATCTGCTTGTTCCCCTGGGTAGGAATCTCCGAGCTTTGGAGCTGGATGGTAAGCTTCTCTCTGAGTGACACCTTCGGTTAACTGTTATCCTAGGCCCCTTCGTTGTAGCTTTAAGATAAGTAACACTGAAAAAAGAGCCTATACTCAGGTTAAATATCCGTCCTTAAAGCAGAAAAGGATGCTAGATTCAACATAAACTGTCCTAGGAAAACAGAGGTCGACCCATAGCTCCAGGTTTTAATGACAGTGACTGAAGTATGAGTACAAACAGGAAGCATAGGATGTTCCTGACACCCAGGCTGACTCCACCTGTCCCAGACCCTCCAGCGTGAAGCCGAATTTCAGGTAAGACTTTGATTCATGGACCATAGAGAAAAACGCAATTCTCCAGCATATGACTCTCCTGAGGGAGGAGGAAATGCCTCACTCTAGCTCATGGGTGACGCTCCTGCTCAGGCCCTGGAGCCAAGTGCTCTGGGTCCCTGCTGGGTCCCTGGGTTTGGTGCTGGGGCCCCAGTTACCTCCTGCATGCGTAGTTGTTTCTGCTGTCAGTTTGTCCCCTGGTCCTCATGATGCAGGACAGCTTCTGCAGCAGCAGGCGGTTGTCCCTGTCTATGACAGAGAGCCGCTCCTCCTCCAGCTGTGGGCAGACACACAAGGAGCCTTTAGAAGCGCCCACTGAATCTGTGCTCCACTATGCACTGATTGACTCAAAGGAACCTTTCAGCCCCACACTTTGACTCGAGCACCCTGTGAGTTCCACTTTGCCTCCCCCAACATCCGCAAATGCTGCTGTAGCGAGCTTCAGCAGTAAGTGCGCCGTGCACAGGCCCCTTCGTCCATGAACTGGAAGACATTAGGAGGGAGCCACATCTCTCAAGCTCGGAGTGAAAGTAGCAGCAAGGATGATATGACTCTTTGTGAAATTAGGTCACCCTCTAACACTCTGACCCATGACAGTGACGCTAACGAGAAAATTGCTTTAGATTTTAAGAAAGATATTTTACATTGTTCAGAAGAAAAAAAGATTTATACCCAGAGGAAACAACGATTTTCTTGCTGTGGGTTTTTAAATTGATTGATCTTCTGATTGGCTCGACACTGGTTACTTAGTTTTTGTTCTTCCCATTTAGGCCATTGTTACTTAACAAGCACATAAAAAGCACACAGCACTTTGCCTCTGGAGGCAATCCTGCCAGCATAACATGTGATTCTTACTTACACTAGATGGTTTAAGCTTCAAGAAAGAAATATTCTGAGGTGGCCATGAAATGGCCTGGTATAAATAAATGATGCTAACCAATCAATTACTATAGAACTGCACTAAGTAAATTACCACTGCGAATTTCCTCTCCTCCCACTCCCTCTTTTCCAGAAGACCTAATGGATCTATAGGAAGACTAGAGAAAGATTTCTGGAGCAATCACCACGCATTTCCATTTGGAGTAGTGACAAGGGTAATTGGTTGCCTAGATGGCATTTTACTTTGATAGTAACTTGTTTATTGTTCACTGAACCTGTCAGTTCCATTTTCCTGGGTTTTTAAGCTGACATTTTCTAGTTAGCTATGATGGTAGCTGAGAGGTAAAACTGAAGGACACCTTGAGCTTCTTGAGGTTCAAGTGAAAGTGGCTGAGAGACCATGGGGCATGGGTATCCACGAGTGGCTGGGCATCCTGGACCTATGGCACAAAGAGAGTGGTGTGACCTCAGGCACGCTGTAACAGATAATTAATGTGAGCTTAGATTGTGCAGCTTCTGGGTTTGCTGGCACTGGGGACAAGTATAGGTCATTTTTCATGGCACCAAAGCTTCAAGTCAGCCTGTGGCTGAAAAGTTCTGAATGAGGCTCAGGACTTGATTCAGAATCCGACTATCCCCTGGAGGAACCAGGCAGCCCTCAAAAATGAGCCTGCAATGTCATTTTTAAATGGCGAATTAAATGGGTACAGAGTGAGGATTCATTAACCGTCACCACCAGCTGACATTTCTGTTCTGCACTCTGTTGCCAAAGGCCTTTAAGACAGTGAATTATGTCCCTGTATCCACCTCACTCTAATCTCTGAGCCTCCAGTAGTATTTTCAGGATGAGCACTTTAAACACTGATTAGTGCAAAATGATCCCCACAGAGTCTCCTATCAGAAAAATGTATAAATGAGAGAAATTTATATTTTAAAATATGATGGACTAAGTGCATGAGGACTGTTTACCATTTGCAATAAAAAGGAACCCCCCAAATTCTATAGAGATACTTACCTATGTACATCACTAACTAGTGGGACCATTAGTTGATAATCTGAAAGCAACAGCATTGGGAAGCCCCTCCCGCTGCATCTGTCTAAAATCATGCACTCCTGGGATCAAACCCATGGAGTGTGTGGTCTTGGAACAGAGCACATGTGGGGAGAGCTGGGAGTTAGGGAAAGCGCTAGATGGTGAGAAGGTCTGAATAACACACTCACTTTGGAATGCTTTTAAAGTTTTATTTTGTTTTATAATATGCAGAAATATTTACATGGCTCCAAAGTCAAATCTGTGAAACAACTCATTTTTCAAAGTGGCCTAAGCCCCATACCTATCATCTTTGCCCTATTCCCTACTGACAAACCTTCTAATTCTCTTTTCTGAAAATATAAAGCTATATAATATGTGTATATGTATAAATATCTCTGTGTGTACATATAAATATATACATTTCACCACTTTTTAAATAAGCATCACATTGTACACATTTTCACCCCACTGTTTTTTTCATTTCAAAATACATTCTTGAGATAACTTTATAGTAATACACATAGATGTTTCTCATTCATTTTTATAGCTGCATAGTACCTCACTGTGTGAAAGCATCCTAATTATTCACCCAGCTCACTTTTGATGGTCATTTTGGTTAGTTCCAATTTTGCTATTACAAACAACACTGCAATTAGAATCTTTTGCAATTTTTTTTGTTTCTTTGCCAGTGTACCTCTGGAATGGATACTTAGAAATGGGACTTCTGGGTAAAGGAAAAACCCATGTATCATTTCATTAAACATTGCTAAACTACCCCTCCCCCGCACACACACAGGGCTGCGCCCTTTTGCCCACCAGAGCACTGTCCACATGTTTGGGGAGCGGTGCCAATCTGAGAGTTGGGAAATGGTATTAGAGTGCAAGGTTAATTCGCATTTCTCTGTCATACATGAAGTTGATAATCTTTTTATAGGTTAAGAGCTATTTGCAATTATTTTTCTGTGAACTTTTCTTCATATCACTTGCCCATTTTCATATGGGATTGTGTTTGCATTTTTCTTTTTTTTTAGACATTCTTTCTACATAAGGATATTAACCCTATATCTCTGATATAAGTTGTAATTATTTTGCCCAATTTATATTCATTTCTTTTTTCTTTAATTCTTTTGGGTTCATCAGTTATTTAATCATTTCATGCACAAAGAGGAAAATGACATCTATTTTCTTGCCCAATGGATTTGTGTTGTCTTCTTGCATCGGCCAATGCCTCTGACGCTGTTTGAAAGCACATAAGAGATAGTAGTTATCCTTGTCTTATTTTTTACTTTATAAGGAATCATTTTAGTGTTTCTCTGTCAATTAAGATACTGGTTTAGGGATGAGATACTTATGTTTCATTGTATTAGAGAAATAGCAACAGCAATTTGTATTTCATTGAGGTCATTTTGATTTTACGTCAGCATAAGTGTGTGTTCAGTATAAGGTAGAAGGCTCTGTTGAGATTCTAGGGTGAGGGTGACATGTTGGATTCCAGAGATGACTCTGGGCACATCGATCTCCTTCCGGTCAGTTTTTCCCCCTCTACTGCATCAAAGTTTCTTATATTCCCAGGGTTCTCAGCCAAGCAGTAAGAAACAAACTTACTCTTTTTTAAAAATATATTTTATTGATTATGCTATTACAGTTGTCCCATTTCCCCCCTTCACTCCCCTCCACCCTGTACACCCTCCCACCCATATCCCCCCCATTAGTCATGTCCATGTATCATACTTATAATTTCTTTAGCTTCTACATTTCCCATACTATTCTTGCCCTCCCCCTATCTATTATCAACCTACATTCTATGCTACTTATTCTCTGTACCTTTTCCCCCTCTCTCTTCCTCCCACTCCCCTGTTGCTAACCCTCCATGTGATCTCCATTTCTGTGGTTCTATTCCTGTTCTAGTTGTTTGCTTAGTTTCTTTTGGTTTTGCTTTAGGTGTGGTTGTTAATAATTGTGAGTTTGCTGTCCTTTTGCTATACATGTTTTTTCTTTATCTTCTTTTCTTAGATAAGTCCCTTTAACATTTCATAAAATAAGGGCTTGGTGATGATGAACTCCTTTAACTTGACCTTATCTGAGAAGCACTTGATCTGCCCTTCCATTCTAAATGAGAGCTTTGCTGGATAGAGTAATCTGGGATATAGGTCCTTGTCTTTCATGACTTGGAATATTTCTTTTCAGCCCCTTCTTGCCTGTAAGGTCTCTTTTGAGAAATCAGCTGACAGTCTTATGGGAACTCCTTTGTAGGTGACTGTCCCCTTATCTCTTGCTGCTTCTAGGATTCTCTCCTTCATTTTTACCTTGGCTAATGTAATTATGATGTGCCTTGGTGTGTTTCTTCTTGGGTCCAACTTCTTTGGGGCTCTCTGAGCTTCCTGGATTTCCTGGAAGTCTATTTCCTTTGCCAGAGTGGGGAAGTTCTCCTTTATTATTTGTTCAAATATGTGCTCAATCTGTTGCTTTTCCTCTTCCCTTTCTGGTACCCCTATAATTCGGATGTTGGAACGTTTAAAGATGTCCTGGAGATTCCTAAGCTTGTCCTCGTTTTTTTGAATTCTTATTTCTTCATTCTTTCCTGCTTGGTTGTTTTTTTCTTCCTTCTGGTCCACTCTATTGTTTTGAGTCCCAGTTTCCTTCCCATCACTATTGGTTCTCCGTGCATATTCCTTCATCTCTTTTATGGTAACCTGCATTTTTTCATGTAATTTGCGCCTAAAATCAACCAATTCTGTGAGCTTCCTGATCACCAGTGTTTTGAACTGTGCATCTGATAGATTGGCTATTTCTTGGTTGCTCAAAAGGATGAGTCCTGGGGGACTGATCTGTTCTTTTGTTGGAGACATGTCTCTCTCTCTCCTTTTTTTTTTTTTTTCGGTCTGGTCGCTCTTGTTACGGTGAGGGGCAGAGCCTTAGGTGTTCACCTAGGCTGGGCACCCCAGTCACTAGATTGTGACATTGTATGTGGGGGCAGGGGCAGGGGCGGGAGGGAACAATGGCGGTAGCTCCGTTCTCCTGGGACCTCAGTCTCTTCTCTGGGATCCTGGGTTGCGTGCTCTGCCCTCCACAATGCCGCCTTACTGGGTCTGCCAGCCGCCACTTGCATACTCAGGGTCCACCGCTGTGTCCTGGAAGGCTTACGCGCTCCTGGTTGCCTTATGTGCCCAGTTCTCCCCGATCTCCACGCGCTGCAACCTGCGCCCGCTCCTCCTCTCAGCCCCTCCTACCGGTCTGGATGAACGGGTCTACTTCAATTTCTTGGCTGTCCGACTTCCATTCAGATAAATTCTCTATCAGTTCTGGGTGTTATTCTAGCTCTAAATTGTTGTTCTAATCTTGGTTGTGTGTGGAGGTATGGTGCGTCCACCTATGCCTCCATGTTGCCGGAAGTCCTCGAAACAAACTTACTCTTAAAAGCAGAATTCCCCCTACTCTTAATATGGAAGAAATTCGTTCTAGGCAAAGTTTTAATGCCAAGCGGTGAGGTTTGGAGTGGTAAGGGAGTCTCACTGGCTCTTTACTGATGCTTCCAGGCAGAGCAGGTGGCTCCCACACCCGCAGCTCTCGCCCCTCCTCGCCCCTCCTCGCCCTTCTTTCTGCTGCAGGTCCACGCTTCTCCTCGTTCTCCGGGGCCTTTAGCATCTGGACCACGGTCTTGTCTTCCCCTGAATGAGTTCTGCCCCAGGGAGACAGCTGTGCCAGGGCGCCAGGCATCGTGCTCACACGGAACCGGGCCTTTGGGAGCTGCGCTTCAGTTGTCCCATCCCTCACCCAGGGTCCCTGTCTTTTCAGTTTCATAGTTGACTGCCCAAGACTGACTCCTTGACCTTATGTGGCTCCCTGCGCCTCTCCCTCACGGGCTTCCTGTCTTTACTTCATCCCGCTCCTGGTAAGATCTGGGGCTCTCCCTTTAACACCTCGTGCCAGGATCATTGGCTTCCTGGCCCCGTGTCCTGCTGCTGGCCACAAGCCAGACTGGGGCGTGCCAGCGCTCCACTGTTAGACCCAGCAACCAGGTGTCTCTGGGACGTCGCAGAACTGCTGCCTCAGTGCTGTGTGCACTTCGGCTCCCCAGCCATGCCTGGGGCCCTGTGCCCTCCGTCAGTACCCTGGTTCCTTCCATTTACTCAGCTCTCCACTTTCCATGGTGAATGTTTTCAGTCCTCCGTACACTGGGGTGTTTACAGACCACCTGTCTCTCTCCAGGGACGATTCAAAGAGCTGGTGCTGATTGACTTATACGTGTTACTATCATGCATACCCTTTTCCGTCTTCCCCTAGCAATGACAGTTTACTACGAGCACCTATTCTAGGTGTTGAGAATATCATGGTAACAGGAAGTAGCCACCAGTCTCACAGACTGGGGGCAACAAATGAAATAAAATAATAAATCAGTTACATCAATCATGAAGTGACATGAGACAGCAAAAGAAGGGAGTACAGAGCGATGCGGAGGTGTGCTTCTTAGAGAGGCCACAGACAAGACTTCTCAGAGGTCTAAGGAAGTGGGGTGAGCCCTGTGACAACCGGGTGAAGAGTGTCACTGGGACTCTCAAGGGGTCAATGGGTTCAGGGCCCACTTGTGCATGTGGGCACTGGGCCAGCCTTGCAGCAAGTGCCACCTGAGCTTCCCTGAGGCCATTGTGTCACACTTCAACCCAGGCAGGCAGAACCCTCAAGGAGAAGATGGGCTCTCCTGGGTGCGCCGCGCAGGGGGATCGCTTCAGAGGGATCGCTTCAGAACCACAGAGCAGCAGCCTCTTCCAGAACGTCCCCTTGAGTGTTTTTCAGTCTCGAGGAACACAGCTGGGGAGACATGACCAGCCGAGCACCGAGCAGTTGGATGGGTCCCCTGAGGTTTCACAGGCCGAAGACTATGGCAAGCCATTTTCAAACCACATGGCGACCTTCTCAAAAGACATCCACATTGGCATCAAATAAAGTGGAAATAATAATGACTCTCCCAATGGAGATGAAAGTTGGCTTTTTGTCCCCACTGGAGTATGCTGTTTTCATAGGGGGAATGGTCCTTCGGATCTTTTTTTTTTTTTTAAGATTTATTTGTTTTAAGACAGAGGAGAAGGGAAGGAAACAGAGAGGGAGAGAAACATCAATGTGTAGTTGCTTCTCACGCACCCCTACTGGGGACCTGGCCCGCAACCCAGGCATGTGCCCTGATTGGGAATCAAACCAGTGACCCTTTTGTTCGCAGGCTGGTGCTCAATCCACTGAGCTGAACCAGCCAGGGCCCTTCATATCTTTTTGTCTGAAGGTACTTTTGAGTAATTTATGAAAAGTTAAGTACTTTATAAACATATGCCTTAATTGTGAAAAAAATGGTCCTAAAACATGACATATGAAACCATAATCCATTTAATGGAATTTTATTGTATGGCAACATATATGACCAACTTTTTAAGGAAATGTCATTTCAACCATTCCACCTCTGAAAAGAAAACTAGCTTTTGGTTTCCAGGGAAAGCCCTGGCATTTCATAGTTGCTGCTTTGGGGGCCTCGCCCTGAGCTCTCAGGGCCTGGCTCTGGCCTTTCCTACCTTTTTCCTGTGATCCTGGTAGGCTTTCTCCCATGTGCTCTGCAGGCACTCACTTCTGCACGGAAGCATCAGCCGGGGTACCCTGGGCATCTCAAACACCACCACCAACCTGCTCCCTGCAGCCAGAAACTGGTTCAAGCTGAGCTGCAGCTCTGGAGAGGACAGTGTTTGCTGGGTCACATGACAGTTGTCATGGCATCCAAGCTGCGGAGAAAAGAGAGAGGGCCTGAGAACCGCCTGTGTGTGCTTAACAAAGAATTGAATATTCTTCCACTCCAATGAGTACTTTCTTAAGAGATCTCGCATCGCCTAGTGATGCCACTTTGATGACTGCCCCTCACCTCCCCCATATTCATGACCAGGTCAAAGAATTGCTCCTCCAACTAACTTTTTCTCCTTTCCGTTCTTCCCTCTTTTCTTGCTTTCTCCTTCCCCTGTCCCCTTGTCTTCTCCTTCCCTTCTTCCTCAGGGTTTCTCCTTCCTCCCTCCCTTCCTCCCTTCCTCCCTTGCTTATCTCCTTTCTTTCTTATCATTTAATAATATATAATAATTTCCAATTATTTTATTTGCCATTTAGGTGGCAGATCTTCATTAAGTTTTTTTCAATTGATTTGAGGATTAGTTATGGAAAGTTTTAGCCACTTTAAGCCATTCCTTGCTCAGTGGCTTTTATCTGGTTGGGCTGAGTTTTCCATGGGATGAATGAAGTAAAAGTCATGTTGGCCTATCCGTTGAGTCATACATGCATCTTTGTTGAAGTCATATATGTCATTTTGGAGATGACGTGATTAGAAGAATTGGTTAACAACAAAATAGCAATATTATTTTCATTTCAGAATTCTAGTCTTCATGACATTACAGTATCCATTACGAAAACTGTTGTAGTGCCAAATTAGTGAATGGGAACTCATTGTTCATCTGTGTGTAAATAAAGAAAAGGGGCATTTTATGAGAAATAGTGTTTTGCCTATTGGCGTGATTCAGAGCCTGTCAGTCTGAAAGAGAATTAACCAACCTAAATTGAATCAGCTTAGGGGAAAAGTAAGATGTGGATAAAATCAGAATATGATTGTCCTTCTTCCCACTTTAGGCAGCTGAGTTACACCGTACTTTGCTGGTTCTTATGATCTTCAAAGTTTTGGTAAAAACCTTGCAGGCTGGTAAAATGTTGATGTACTGACAGTTAAAAAGTTGTCTGGGTTTTTCAAAGAACTCCTTTATATTTTTTAGTTCAGAATTGTCCACAAGTAATAACTTTAGAAAACTATGCCCTGGCTGGCGTGGGTCAGTGAGTCGAGTGCTGGCCTACGATCTGTCAAGTTGCTGGTTCAATTCCTGGGCAGGGCACGTGTCTGGGCTGTGGGCCAGATCCCCCGTTGGGGGTGTGTGAGAAGTAACCAATTGATGTTTTTCTAGCACATCAATGTCTCTCTCCTTCTCTTTCTCCCTTACACTCTCTATAAAAAGTAAAATCTTTTTTAAAAAGTAAAAAGCTATACATGTACAGTAGAAAATAGATGTAAGCCCTGGCTGGCGTAGCTCAGTGGATTGAGCGCGGGCCAGGAACCAAAGTGTCCCAGGTTCGATTCCCAGCCAGGGTACATTCCTGGGTTGCAGGCTATAACCCCCAGCAACCACACATTGATCTCTCTTTCTCTCTCCCACTCCCTCCCTTCCCTCCCTAAAAATAAATAAATAAAATATTTAAAAAAAAATAAAGTGACCTTACAAAAATAATTAAAAAAAAAAAAGAAAATAGATGTAAGAATTACTACTTAAAAAATAAAGCCAACACTTTAAGACATAGATTTCATTAGGATTTCTTAACCTATAAAATCCATATGTCACAGTCAGAGGAATTTTATTAAAATAATTTCCTTTACCCAATTATTGTCTTTGATCAAGCCCAATATTAGTAGTTGTTCACTAAGTATCTACTATTAATGATGATGGAAATCATGATGATAATGTTAATGAATGATTCCCCATCTGAGATTGTTTTTGTTCAGACTGTAAGGCTGGTTCTACCTGATTCTTACCTTCCCCTTTTCCTGAAGCCTGTTTGCCACCCATGCTGAGAAACTTCTGACAATGCTTAGTGTTGCTGCCAGTCAGCTGCGGGGGGAGGATGTGGGGCGGGGAGGCCGTGTTCTGTCCAGTTTGCTCACATTCGGTGGACAGACCGTAGGTTGAGGGCCAAGTAGAAACTGGAGGGGGTTTTTGATGATGTGAGTACTCATAATGTTTTGATACACATATTGGTTTTGATGCTCCTTTTCAAATGAGTGACCTTGAGGAAGAGTCCTAGCCATCTATGTTTATTCTTTTTTTTAAAGATTTTATTTATTTATTTATTTATTTATTTATTTATATTTATAGAGAGAAGGGAAGGGAGGAAGAAACAGAGGGAGAGAAACATCAATGTGTGGTTGCTTCTCAGGTGCCCCCCCAGGGGATCTGGCCCACAACCCAGGCATGTGTCCTGACTAGGAATCAAACCAGCAACATTTTGGTTTGCAGGCCCGTGCTCAATCCACTGAGCTACACCAGCTAGGGCTCTATGTTTATTCTCGACTGACTAACCACTCAGTTAACATTTGCTATTTGATTAGACTCGATGGTACAGCCCAACACAAAGGATCTGGAAAAATTAAAGATGCCTCCCATCAATTGCATGACCTGGATTTCCACACACCCGCCCCACAGGCTCAGACTACATTTTAGTTCTTACCGTGTCTTAAAAAGATCCGACCAGAAAAGTCAGTTAACCAGTAGCTTTTTGGAATCTATCCTGAGGAAATCATCTGAAAACAGTGATAAGGATTTATACACATCAAAGAATTACTCATAAATGTGGAAAATTGAAAAGTCTGCAGTTTAATGAATAGAAAGTATCAATGTAAGTTTCCACTAATGTTCTTTTCCTTGTTCCAAGATCTATTCCATGCCACCACTTTGCATTTTGTGAGTTTTTAAGTAGACACTACTTTTTTAAAATATTGAGCTTGGTTTGAATATTTAATATCACATGGTTTCTACTCACACCTTGCAGGAAATAAACACAAAAGCCTAGTTTTGATTTTATTATTAAGATAATAACTGTATGTTCGGCTGCAGCCTTAATCAGTGTTTTGGCCCAGTACTGACTTGAATATTGTGTTTATTAGAAATGTCTTGAAGAAAAAGAAGAAGAAAGAAATGCCTTGAAATGTCACCAAATGATACATATCCTGAGTACGTGAAGGCCACTGCATAGAATTGATTGTTGTATTGTTTATAATAAAATATGTGGTATAAAGTCTTTGTGATATAACATGTATTAATTAAATCCTTAATGTTCATAACTCTTTTCATGTGTCCCATGACTATCCCTTTATGCTCAAGCTTTGCTTTGTATGTCCCCGTGCTCTCGCATAAGAACAGTGAGCTCAAAACAAAGCAACAGACTTCATTCTTTTATTTTTTTAATGGATATTTTTTAAAGAGACAGAGAAGAAGAGAGAGATAAAACATCGGCCCGCTGTTCCACCTATTCATGCCTCCTGGGTTGGTTCTTGCGTGCGTCCTGACCGGCAACCTTGAACCCAGCAACCCTGGTGCGTTGGGGCGATGCTCCAACCCACTGAGCAAGCTGGCGAGGGCCCCGACTTCATTCTCATTCCACCGGACAGAGTAGTTTAAAAACAAACTCAGATGACTTCAGATTCATTCAACGCTTGGAGGGCAAAGGTGCTCATAGTGTTGTGTCACAGAAAAAAAATGAATGAGTCTCCAGTACCCTCTGTTGTGTGGGTGACTAACTCAGGGACCTTAGTTAAAGACCAGGATGCCTGCTTCCAGTAGGATGGGCCAAGCTGCTTTCCTCCCACTGAAAACAGCGGAAAATCCTGCACGTTGTCTTAAACGCATTAAGGAGTTGGCAGAGGTGTCAGGAACTTCCAGGCTACGGTCAAGGGAATCAGAGCCCTGAGCCAGCACACAGGGGGTTCCTCCTGGGGGTGCTCATGGTCCTGAGAGTTGGAGGCTTGGCAGGTGAGAAAGACAGGTGGGGAGACTAATAGGAGACAGAGGCTGCACGCTCAGGAAGAAGTGAATCAGAAATAATTGCCGCCCTGGAAAGCAACTGCCAGGTTACTGCAGAGCAGGGGCAAAATGGGGGAAAGTTCCTGCAGCCCGTATTTGCAAGGCCTAGGCAGCCAAGACACACTCAAACAGTGAAAATGGCTACAGTAGCTTCAGGCTGACGGCGTTCCAAGATGCCGGGGAAGAGTGATGGCTCTGTCTCGAGAAGCCTCAGACTTCCCCAGTGCTTGCGTGGCATGAACTGTGACCATGGCTAGAACCAGCACAAACCTCGAGAACAGACTTCTCGAGGAGTCCTTCAGACTCCTACAGTACTGAAATCACAAGACACAGATTATAGGACAACTACACTTACTGTGTTTTGAGGAGAATGAAACCAAAAAGCGACAGAACTGGAAATAACTACAGGGTACAGGAAATCACAAAAATTTTTAATATAGGAGGGAACATTTACAAAATTTGACCATATGCTGAGCTGTAAAAAAAGTCTTTCAAGTTTCAAAGACTGCAATCACACAGATAATGTTGGCTGTGGGATTGAGCTAGGAATTAACAGCAAATGATAACTCAGACTCCCATATATTTGGAAATGAAGCAATGCCATTTTCAGGTTGAGAACATGACAGGGGTGTCCCTGTGACCTTCAGGAGGTGCTACTAGTATAAACTGGGTACATTTGTTGGGTGTTGGAACATAAGAAGTTCTAGTTGCCAGTAATTAGTAATGCCGATGTTAACTGTAGCCTTAGTTAGGTAATTGCTCCTTAAGAATGTAGTATAGGGCCCTGGCTGGTGTGGCTCAGTGGACTGAGTGCTGCCCTGAGAACCAAAGGATCACAGGTTCGATTCCCAATCAGGGCACATGCCTTGGTTGCCCGCCAGGTCCCCAGAAGGGGGCGTGTGAGAGGTACCACACATTAATGTTTCTCTCCCTTTCTTTCTCCGTCCCTTCCCCTCTCTAAAAATAAATAAATAAAATCTTTAAAAAAAAAAGAATGTAGTACAGGAAAGGAAGAAGCCAAAGAACTTACACTCATGACCCATGGACATTAACTAACAGGGAGTGGGGGACTGCTGGAAGGAAGGGGGGTGTCCGGCAGACGGGGGCAAAGGGAAAAAAACTGGAACAACTGTAATAGCATACTCAATAAAATATACTTTAAAAAAGAATGTTAGTCCTGAAAAAACTCACTGAGTTCTATTAATCCTACACTGGGATGGCTTTAGGGAATTAATCCACAAGAGATTTAAAACTGTGTACATAAACAGTGAATGTTAGTATCATTTATTTACTTCTACAGGGGACATCTGAGCATATTAACATGATGGCATATAGTACAGCTGATACTATTATGACTGGAAAGATTATAAACCCCATGAAGCAAATACCAAGTTGCTCCTCTTATAATACGTATGATTCAGGAGTGTTTGGAGACCAGAAAACATGCTGGAAGTTACTTCGTTAAAGATGGGAGGAAAATATTTTTAATTTTGAAAATGGATTTTATCTTATTTGTGTGGTTAATTTTTAAAAAATCTATTTGATGTGCAAATTAGGCCTTGATCACACCATTTCCAACCCACCCCCTTCTCCCTGCCACCACTTCTCTTATCCAATGAGCTCTGAGAATTCAATGAACACATAACACGCCCCCTAGTGCCCCCACTGGCCCCTTCAAAAGACAGCGTCTCTTGTAAAGCAAACAAGCATCTCCTTGGCTTCTGATGTCTAAACAGTGCATTCCTGGGTCCTCGCATTTTCTGGTCCTGCGGTCAGTGAATGCATCTTTGCTTAATCAGCCCAGCGCTGTTTTCCTGGCGTCTGGCTGTCTTAGGGCATCCGCGGAGGAGAGACCATGTGTCGAGAAAGCACTGAACCCTGGGAACATTTCAGGGCCACAAAATATTCCTGAAAAGAACATCTGGAAAGGATTTGAAGGGCACTATTCCTTCTTTTTCTTTCCTCCTCTTCCAAGCCAGCCTGAGTGGAGAGCTGATTTGAATTTTCAGTCTGCTTTTACTGGGAAACCAGGGCAAAGCCGACCCCTCTGGCAGTCTTGCCAAGAGCTCCCAGCTCCCAGTGTGGAGAAAGCAAGGGCGCAGGACCCACCAGGATCAGAATGGACGCAGAGCTGGGGAGCTCTTTCCCAGGGTCTCCACCCCAAGTTATTTATTTATTTGGCTATAGAAGGCAGTGAGACCTTCAGAGCTTTTGTGCTATTTTAAAGCAGCTGTTTTGGGTCACTAGTTATTGGTCCTCAAGTCTGGCCTTCGGAGAAGCTCCAGCAGTCAGCAGGGGTGGGTGGATCCCTGGGGGTGAGGGGCAGGGAAGCGAGTGCTGGTGGAACAGAGGAGTCAGCAGAGCAGCTAGTTCCTGGAGGAGAACCCACAGGCCCTGCCAGCCAGGAAGGCTGCTGGGAGCCGCCTTTGACTGGACACTGTCTCAATAGCTCTTGAAGTTTGGGCTCTGCAGGGGGCACAAACTAAACAGGATGTGGTGGTGTGTGTGTGTGTGTGTGTGTGTGTGTGTGTGTGTGTGTGTGTGTGTGTTCTGAGCCCCGGGGGGCCTTGTCAGTGTTCGGTGTTCCGGAGACACTCCAGATGCCCGAGAGCACTTCAGGAACCCGGGGTGGGAGCAGGGCCCCAGGCTCTCAACCCCTGTCCCTTGCTGCCATTTTAATTCAGATGTGACTGTAAAATAAATAAACCATGTTTTCCATCGTAAAAACAAGGAAGTAGTTTGTAAATATTTTTGGCAACAGAGCCTTCCCTTCAAGAAAAAGGAGAAAATGAAACTGAAAAACAAACTAAGTACTTCCCTCCAATTTAAAAGGCAAATGAAATGTGAGAAGAATGTAAAATTCACCTGAATAGTAATGAAACGTCTTGACCTTCTGGTGGGATAGCAGGCCTGGCCGGGGAGTGGCTCCCATGGTTTTCTGTCTCACCTGTGACTTGTGGCTGCGGGGTGCTGCCCCCCTGGCACATTTGTGGGGGACCAGAGGAGGCTGTGAATGGGAGGCTTCCTCTCAGTTGCAGCTTCATGACTGCAGAGCTTCTCCCTGGCAAAGCTAGTCACTGCGGCTTGGGGTCTGGCCCACCACGACCTCCTCCAGCCCTTCTCTTTCTCTTTCTCTTCCTTCCCCACAATTGCCTGTCAGAATCCCCATTATTTTAGAGACAGTGACTTCCACTTGGGGCTTTGGGTGGAAAGCAATCTGATTAGAGTTATGCTCCCCACCCCTTCCCACGCTTTAATAAGATTGCTTGTTGCCTAATTGGAAGAGCTTCAAGCAAGGCAACTAGAAAAATGGTCTAATTCAGGGTTTCTTAACGTCAGCACTATTGACATTTTGGGCTGAACGGGTCTTTGTGGCCAAACAATTTTCGATGCCAGCGGTAACCCCTCCCTCCCAGAGTGACACCAAAATTGTCTCCAGATGTTGCCGGCTGTACCCTAGGGAGAGCTGGGGGCTAACCTCCCCCAGCCATTGAGAACCATTAATAGGCCTAATCTGTGAGACTGCAGGCATGGTCACGAGGTGAATTTTGAGGGAGATTTGTGAAATCAGAACAGACAGTTGTCTTTCATGTGTGATAAAAGCGAGACGGTTGTGTATTATTATTAATTACAGACAAGCAGGAAGGACAGACTGGCCTGAAGAGTCTGTACCCGTGAGAAAGGCAGTTAGAGTGAAATGCTGCCTGCCCTTCAGAAGGGTCCCTGTGTGTGAGGGGTCAGGGGATGGGTGGGTTTCGGCAGGTGGAGCACATGAGGAGTAAGCCAGGAGGCTGGTGGACAGCTGTGTGGTATGCAGCGTCATTTCCACGCACAACCATCAAGTTCTCAGGAAAGTTCCAACCTCTCAAAACCAAAGTGCAAGTGGATTTCCTTGTGGGAAGTCATAGTGTGTGCCTGCTAGTTCAAGGCCAAATGGAGGGAGCATTTACGGACACGGCAGCAGAGATGAAGGGTCCTGGAGGTGGGAAGGTTGGACATTCACAGAAATGGAAAGGATGAAAACTCACACAAACTGTGCTTTTGGGAGTTCAGGCCAGTGAGTGTAAATGGAAGCAAAGTGTGTGCTAAGAGTGCACCCCTGATAGCAATTAGGAACGTATGTTTTAGAAACAAGGCAAGTGGCAGAAGCCCTGAGCTAGGAGCCCAAGACGCAGAGTCAAATCCCACCTCTGCTATCTCGATGCTGTCTTTGGGCGCACCACATGCCCTCCGGACCTCCGTGCCCTTGTAAGTGAGACATGGGGCCATGCTACCTTAGACTTGATATGAGAGGCAAATAAGCCCACAGGTAGAAACACTTGGGAAAAACTGCTCCCCAGATCTCAGGATTGAACAATGGAGAAACTTTGTGCTCTCGACTTTGATCCTCCTCAATTTACAGATTTTGGATACAGAAATAACCACAGGGAGGGGGAATTCAGACATTTAGATGAAGCACATTCGATTTAGGACAATGTGAATTTAGAGAAAAGAATTGAAGTGATCAGCAATTTGCCTTTTCGTAACCTCTATCTTTTGATTCTAATTCTGCCAAAGAAGTCACACCGAAGAATCAGATGTCCTTCTGGATGTGACAGCCCTTTCAGTGTTTGGCGTGTCTGTAGTAGGTGTCCCTCTCCTCTGTACCCCCCTTTCTTAAGCTGAGCTTTTTCAATTCCTTTAATTATTCCTTAAAGAGTGAATGAGCATTCCTCAGAACTGTGACTCACAAGCAAGAGAGGGGGCTGTGGAGGAGAATTCCCCTGTGTGGAACAGAATCTGGTGGGCAGAGTTCAAACGGTGCACCCAACCCCTGCCCCAGAAGACGCTGATATGTCCTCCTGGTCCTGGGGATTCCCTCTAAGTGCCATCTCTCACGTCCCTTGCCCCACACGGCCATTTGGACTTCACCCCTGCTGGTCTGGAAGGAGCACGTCTGTCAGTGGAAGTGGTTGGTCATGGGCGTGCAAGAAGAAGTGGTCAAATAGCATGGAGAGATTGTCCCAGTTCAGTCTCATGTTTTCAGTAAGGAAACGGTGCGACAGGGAGGTTGACAGGACCTGCTTGGGGAACATAGCTCCCCAGTCCCGAGATTATTAGGCTATAGGGTTCTTAACTTCTGTTCTTACACATTCCCCCAATCGGTGGTGAGATCTCATCATCTCTGCTCTCTGCCGATGACATTCTTATTATACATGGATGTTGCAGATACCCTTTGAGGTGTCTGCTGAGCCCCCGTGATGCCCCAGCAATCTAGACCTGCCCCTGGCTGCTATGTTTTTACCATGTTATGCTTCCACCCCTGCCCTTGGCCTGGGACCCAGTTGATTGGATCAATAAAATGATCTCTTTAGAAATTGGAATTGGTATTTGAATTCAGCTAGTCTGTCCTCGCATGTGCTGGCCCTGAGACACCCACAGCACCTTGGAAGGCGGGGCAGCCATCTTTGCCCGGGAGACACGGAGGCTGGCAGGACCAGCCCCCAGAGTGGAGAAGACTGGAGGGCGTGAGGCTGGGGTAGAGAAGGGGCACCAGCGGCTCTCGCTGGCTTTCCAGGCACAGGAGGTCTGCAAAAAGTCTGGTTTCATTTGGGTTTACAACAAGCTCCAGAATCACTCAATAAACTCTCCTGTCTTAAGCTATCTAGAGCAGACAGAGACCAAGCTAGAGAATCTAAGATTGTAAGGTAAAGTAATTCCTGTTTCTACCTAGTTTCCTGTCCTCCCAGGAAAACACAGAGAGGTAAGCCAGCTTCTTCAATAGAAAAATCTTCAGATTTCGAGTTGACTGGCCTTCTTTATTTAATTTGACCCCTAGAAAAACTAAGAACTATTTCCAAGATCTTTAGGTTCATGTTTCTACTTGAAGAATTTTTAAGTGCTTTGTTAAGCCTTGACACCTGAACGGTCACAGCTTAGTTAAAATCTGATAAATATAGTGAGTCCCTCAGAAACCCAATTATATTGGTTTATAATTATGAAATTGCATTGGTTTAAATAGTTATGTTTATTTTCAAAATAGGGCCTCAGTCTCCATTTGCAGACCTTTTACACTTTTCCCTCCTAGACATCAGTCAATAATAGTAAATGGATGAGTTCTTAAAGCTTATTGCTCCCAAGTCAAAATTGAATTTTAAGTCAGAAAAGTGTTCTGTAGTCATCTTATCCTTGGGTAGAGACACTCTGGGGCTACTTAATTAAAAACAATAGAAGTGATTATTGTCAAAAATGTACCCAGATCCAGTAAGCGGTAATGATTGTTCAATCTTACAAGGTCGTCTCAGCTCAGGTGCAAATAGAGCTGGAACCCAGGTGTTCAGACTCCTGGCTTAGCGACATCTCCCTCTGATCAGACCTCTGTGTTTGAATGTCTTGATGAAATAGGCCCGAGTTGTTTCAATGGCATAATTTGCCTTCTTCTGCAGACAACATAATAGATACCTGGATTTCGAGGACACAGAAGTTAGAAGTTTTGATCAGGTCTTTAGCTGGGGGCAAGCTGTTGCTTTCTTTAAGACAAGGAGATTACAGGCAAAGGGTTTTCATTTCTGAGTGTCACTAACACACTGGGCCTGGGGACGTGAGGACAAGGCCCCAGCTGGTCAGGAGCTGTGCTGTCCTCCATTCCTCCTCTGATTCGCAGGTTGCCAGAGGCTGTTTCTACCACTGTGTGGGCTTCCTGACGACTAATGCTCACTGGGCTCTTTCCAATCAGGCTCCTGGCCTCCAGTCTTCATGCAGACCGCAGAGATGAGGATTTCCAAAATCTGAACTTGCTCACTGCCAACTTTGAAGATCCCTATTCCCATCCCATCCCCACCTTCTCCTTGCTTCTTTCCAGTTGCGCAGGCTCTCCAACCCACTGCTGTGCCACTGGCATCTCTACGGGGAAAATGCAGCTTTCCCCTGAAACTAAAGAAGCTTAAGCTCAGAGCCCCCACCTGCACTGGCTCCCAAAGCTTCAGGAAGATCCTAGTCATTTTCTGTTTGTAATTTTGATTTCTTTTCTTTTTGATATTAAAAGAAATACCCTGCGCCCTGGCTGGCATAGCTCAGTGGATTGAGCGCGGACTGCGAATCAAGCATTGCAGGTTCAATTCCCAATCAGGGCACATGCTAGGTTGCAGGTCATGGCCCCCAGCAACCGCACATTGATGTTTCTCTCTCTCTTTCTCTCTCTCTCTCTGTCTCCCTTCCCTCTCTAAAAATAAATAAATAAAATCTTAAAAAAATACCTGCTACAGGGTACCATTTACAAGAGCATGACTAAAGGCAGTAACTTACCCTCTAGTCTAAGTATGCCCCAAGCTCTTTGAAGAGCAGTAGGGCCTGACTTCCCCAGGGAATACTATGTAGGAGGTGTCCTAAAGTGGCCGACTGCCCCCAAAGGTTTGGTCACTGTGAACCTGGGCATCTGTCCTGAACTCAAGCCGAATAGGATGCAGTGGGCTGCCGAGGGCACCGAGTACACACACAGCCTCCTTCCTCCTTCGGCCCCACTGGACTGGAAGCAAAACATGTGCAAGGAGAACACACCTGTAACAGCAAAGGGGATGGCACATCCAATGACAAACAACCTCTGAAGCTGGAAAGGGGTTGGAAGGTGTTGGTGGGCGGGGGAACCCTGGAAAGGCACTGAGATGTGGGATGTAACTGTAACTGGGAGTAATTGTCTGTGAGCAAAGTTCTAGCAGCTGCCCCCCGCCCCCGGCCCCCACAGCACACAACTTCCCAGCAGGCAGACATGGGAAGCCCCTTCTTCAAACACTTCGAATCAACAGCCTGGGTTGGGCTACAACTTCCAGCATGGGCCTGAGGCCCAGAGTAAAATCTTCCTTATTCAGACTTGCGATGGGCTGTATCAAGGTATATTTATCTATCCTAAATATAGCACAGCCAGCAAACCCCATATGTGGACACAGAAGTTGCAGCTTCCCTTTCCATTCAGAGAAATCCACAGAAACCCACAGGAGCTCATCAGAATGAGCCACGGATTGTTCACATGCTCGGACATCCAACTATCCTTGGACTTTCAGAGGAAAATCAGCAACGTAGGAAGGAAACACCTAAGTTAGAAAACAAAAGAAACTTACATTATAAGTCAAATTATTGTCCTCAGAAAGAGTCAAGGAAACATTGCTTATCCATAAGGTAAAAATGGGATGCTATTTACAAACAGGCTGAGAACGAGAAGCAATGAAAAAATATGATTGCTAAACTTAAAGCCTCACAGAACAGATGGAGGCTGGAGCCCACTGAATCTCCAGAACATATCTCCAAAAAGTGGGGAGATGGAGAAACACTCTAGGAGAGATAAGAGGCATAACCGTTCAGCTGGAGAGTAATATGTCTGACTACTAGGAGTTTCAGAGAGAGAGAAAGAAAGAAGGGTGAGTAATCACTAGGACATAGCAGAGGAAAATTTCCCAGACCGGAGAGAAGGCGTGACTCATGAGACAGTCCCATCAAGGGCTGAAGCTGCCAGGTGTGGTGAGCATGCAGAGACCCGGCCAGAGGAGCCCACAGCATCTGGACGAGGAAGCATCCAGGAAGAAAAGACGGGGTCACCTGTGAGGGTCTAGAATCCGACCGGTTCAGACGTGTCAGCAACAGTTTAGAAGACACTAGAGCACTTGAGACTTCACATGTAAAACGGCAGAGTGAAAATGACATTGACTCCCTGGCACAAAAATAAAGGAAAAGGAAGAAGAAAGAGAAACACTTTCTAGCTCTAGGGAAACAGGAGACAGTGTTAGTCTCAACTGCAGTATATGGGAAGGCGGTGCAGGCAGGGCCAAGGGGGCAGGAAGACCCTAAGAGGCTATGGGTCACAAGTCTTCAGAGTAACTGTCACATCCTCAGAGAGAAACAGTGTGAGCATCAGGCCTCACTTGGCGTGAAAAAGTAGAGGGAGAGCCACTGGACAAGACCCACCTGCAGGGAGCTGCGTGTTGCAGTGCTCACCTCGGGGCGGGGGGTGGCGGGGGGACAGGCACTCGTGCCCTCCTGCTCTTGAGGGGAGTTGTGGCAGCAGGGCTGGGCCCAGGTCCCCAGTGCAGCCTTCTATAAATAGCTGATCAGGGAGGACTTGCTGCACTTGAAGATGAGTCATAATTAGAAAGAAGCCAGCACAAGATTTATACAAAGATAGAACAAGAATGAAAAGTATACAACAAAGGTTTAGAAACAAGTGAAGCACATTGCAGAAGAGGTGGAGGAGACGCATCAGGAAGGGAATGAAAACCGTGACCAAGCATCTCCTGGAACAGAAACGCCACCTTCCAAACTGAGGAACGTGTATGTAGTAAACGCAAGAACACAGTGAACTTTTTTTAGAGGGAAGCGATTATAACTAGAAACTCTGACATGAAATACGATGACAACACTGAGACCAACGGTGTCATTCCTGTCAACGAGTGTCCGCAAATGAGCTCAACTCACCTGGTAAAACAAAAGCCAGGCTGGAGCACTGAGGCGAACCCGGCCTCACGCTGTGAGGAAGCACGTCTGAACAGAGGGATGCGGGGGCTCACGACAGAAGACAGCCAAAGCCACGGCTCACAAACAATCTTGGAAAAACATCGACCTGTGGCGCGTGTTTTTTTTTCAGCAGACAAGATAAAGCATCGAAGCAAGATACAAAAATGTACGAGAAAAAGGACTCGTGGAGGTGAGGGTAGTGGTGGTAGGGAAACAGACAAATCAATGAACAAATTAGAAAGCCCAGAAATAGACTCAAGTTTATTCAGGAATCTGTTGATAAAAATGACATTTCACATCATCGGGGAAAAGATTAATCCATGTACGACCTTGAGACAACTAAATGGTCACCTGAACAATGAGCTTCAATCCATGCCTTCCACCTTATGTCAGAATAAATCCCAGATCAATCAGAATTTAATTGGAGAAAATAAAAGCATGAAAGTAGTAAAACAAAATATGAATGATTTAAAAATAATATGAGAGGACAAGGTCTTTTTAAGAATAACACAAAATTGTAGAAGATGAAATAAAAGATTAATACAAATAATTTTAAATAAAATAAATTAAAAATTTAAGCCCTGGCTGGAGTAGCTCAGTGGATTGAGCACGGGCTGCGAACCAAAGTGTTGCAGGTTCGATTCCCAGTCAGGCCACATACCTGGGTTGCAGGCCACAGCCCCTAGCAACCACACATTGATGTTTTTCTCTTTCTCTCTTTCTCCCTCCCTTCCCTCTCTAAAAATAAATAAAATCTTAAAAAAATTTAAAAATTAATAAATTCTATTACATAAAAATAGAATATATCCTCAAACAAAAATTATAAACACAGTTCAAAACCAAAATAACCAAACCGAGGTTGGTTTGAAAGACAAAATGAAATAATGAAAGACAAAAGCTGAATTTCCTTAATAAATAAGGAGTACCAACAAATTAATACAAAGACCACAGATAAAGCAGAAAAATGAGCAATAAAGGCAAATAGATATTTCACAGCAAAAGAAATACATCAGCCTTAAATTATGAAAGGGTGCAGGACACCAAGAAAGGCAAATTTGCTTTACACCGAGCTCTGTGGCAGAGTTTGTAAGTTGTTCACTAAAATTCAGTCTCTCTTCCTTCTTATCCAAGAAGGAAGAGAGACTCCCCCCTGCAGTTGGCAGTGGCCATAGGTTGACTCCCAGCCAGGGCAACGGAAGAGACATGTACTATTTCTAGGTTTAGGCCTTTGAATCATGGATTTGTTTCCTCCACCCTTTCCTTGGGTGGGGCCCAGAGCTCGCCATTAAACTGTCATGTCTCCACCAAAAGAATACCCAGTGGGAAGTGGTGGGTCACTGGATTTTCAACTAACCAATGAGCACTTATTCAGCCAAATGAGGGAGGTTCTTCCAAACATGGGATTTATTGCAGCCCAGCGGACAGAGCCTGTGCCCTGGGGCCTGGGACCTCCCTTAGACCTCTATGCCTAAGCAAAAGGGCCCCTGTGTGTGGTGAGTAAGCATGAACTTGGGACACGGGACGGGTTCAAATCATGGTTCTGCTACCAACTGGCTATGTCACCTTAGGCAAGATGCCTTAACTCTGAAAACAAAACAAAACAAAACAAAACAAAGCAAAAGAAAAAATGCTGGAAAAACATCTATTTCATGAAGCTATAGAAGAATTGAGTGGCTTACTACACGCTAAGTACCTAAGATGTTGCTGGCATGTGTAGTCAGCGGCGGTCAAGCAAAGCAGAGGCACAGCACTGGACGTGGCCTTGACGAAGGACAGACAGCGTGGCCCTTTTTGCTAACACTGCACTAACAGTTAATTAGAAGAATACGCGCTTATGCAATGAGGGTGCAGCTCTTCAAAGCATTTTTATACTTCTTCAGAGCCAGTGGCACATTCTTTGGACTAGTCTTTTTTGTTATTGTTGTTCAGTTACAGTTGTCCCAATTTACCCCCTCTGCTTGGCCCTGTCCCCCCACCCCAGCCCCCCTCCCTGCTCCCTCAGCAGGCCCCACCCTGTTGTCCGTTACCATGGGCTCTGTGTGCACATTCCTCGGCTATTCTTAGATATGGCAAATCTCTGTGTTTGAAGGTAAATTTGAATTTTGTTTTTCAACACAGGCCAAAGTAATTTGGAATCGTTATTTAAACAAAGTGATTGATTTAGACAGGGCAACAGTACTTACCCAAACGTTAAATGTGCCTTTCGGTTGTTGAAGCGATGTGGTGTGGCAGCTGCAGCTCTGACATTGCACTGTCCAGGTTCAAACCTGTGCCCTGTTTCTTTCTTACAAGAACACCTGGGATTATCACTTCATGTCTCCCAGCCACGATTTTCTCATCTGTGAAAGGGGGAGACAATAGTGTAAATCTCATGGGGTGAGCACACAGTGTCCAAATGTCTGGTTTGCCCAGGACTGAGGGTCTCCTTGGGCGCCTGAACAGGGTCGGTCCTGGGTAACCAGGTTAGTTGGCCCCCTCGACTCTAGAGTTAGGGGAGCCTTGTCAGAACCAAGCTAGGTCACTGCTCTGCTCCATAGCCTTTCTCATTTCTCACAAGTTACTTTTAAAGATGATTCAGAAACAATACAGTTTCCTGTTAAAAGAAACAATGAGATGTGACAGACTACACATGGCCATGCCTCTGATCCCCTCTGAGCCTGTCTGATCCCCTTCCACACTGCCTCCAGTTTGGCCCTGTGGCTTGGTTTGACCATCGGGATACAAGCGGACACTTGAAAAGTGCATGAATCTTGGGGTTTACTACTCTTACTGAGAGGAGCCTTCTGCCACACCGTGTAAACAGGTGTGGTTTGCTTGCCTGAGAACACCTGAGCAAACAACTAGAGACACCCCCATGTCCCTGCCCTACTCCCACTGCCCCCTCACCCCAGGGAGTGAGGCCCTCCTAACCTCCCCCTTCCCCAACCTTGGGCCCTCAGCTCTCAGGAGGACCATCTCACCCCCCTCCCCCAGAATGAGAAGGATGCTGGCTGCTTCGTGGGGGTGTTTGTCATATAACTGATTGAGAGATTTCGTTAAAAAGTTAATGAATGAAGCTAAAGCTGTTTAGTGCATAAGATCAAAATGTGGAAATTATTCTATGTACTGTTGTTAGAAAAGAACATAACATTTTATAAAATCTAGATCTAAGACCAAATAAGTGAAGTATATAAAGTTCATGTTTAACTTGAATGCACAATGTTCCTTTCAAGTTTTTTTTCCCTGTTTAAATGGCTACCTCTTTTGAAGTTCCTCTTTTTTTTTAAATGTTTTTTTTTTAAGATTTTATTTATTTATTTTAGAGAGAGGAAGGGAAGGAGAAAGAGAGGAAAAGAAACATCAATGTTTCTCTCACACACCCTCTATTGGGTACCTGGCCTGCAACCCAGGCATGTGCCCTGACTGGGAATTGAACCTGTGACCCTTTGGTTCACATCCTGCTCAATCCACTGAGCTATACCAGGCAGGGCTGAAGTTCCTGTTTGTAAGAGAAAATGTCCTGTACATGAATTCAGATGAGGTGCTAGAGACTTATTCTGTTACCTTCCATGTGCACTTGCATCATGGAGAAGGAAGCCTGCCATAAAAATACAAAGTTTTGAACAGTTAATACTAGAAGTATAACTCCATCACTGGGGTCGATACTTCAGTTCTCAAAGCGTAGTCCCCAAGTGAGCAACTCGTCCCACTGTGAACCCAGGACTGCTCCAGTTTTGAAGCTGACATCCCATGTCCGGAGAACCCCCACTTAGTCCCTGGCAGGCTGGGACTGCTGGCTGAGGGGGGCTGTGGTCCGACCAAAGGGAGGGGGCCTGACGCAGCCCTGATCTGGCAAGACTTGGGAGCCTGAACTTGCCAGGGTTGCTCTGGGGCCGCCTTCCAGCCTTCTCTTTCCACTGGGGACATTGTGGTTATTTCCAGCAGGTGGCACATAGCTAACCTCCCCCCGCCCCCCCGTTAGAAACCTGAGTAAATCCAACCTTTGACTGAGTTACTGAAACACCAGGTGTATACATTTGCGAAGCACTTGCAGTCACATTATGCCATCAGCAGTGATGAAGAGAAACTTACAATTGGCATAATTAGTACTGGAGTGCAGGAATGTGTCATTTAAAAAGAATATTCTCTTGGGTGCTAGTAACACTGAGACTGGCAAGCACAGATTTTTGGGGGACAAAAATAAAGAATGATATTTTAAAATTCAGCACTTGTTTACTCAATCAAATTTTAAAATTTACTGCTCTTTGTAGGATATATGCTAATGTTGCCCAATCCTGGTAAAAATCTATGGAATATCTTCACTGAGACAAAGAAGAAAATAAGATGATTTAGGGACTTATGTATGACCGAAAATGCAATCTGTTTTTTACTTCTAAAGGAGAAAAACTGAGGCACAGACAGTGGTCCTGTACATTTTTGTTACATTCCTACTATTTCACAGATGCCTTAAAATAAAAAGGTTATTTTCTGCTCCCTGAGAAATTGCTCTATGTGATACCAACTTCTGATGTGATTGTCTGTGGTCTGGGGATTGCAGTCTTTTGCAAACAGTAGAGAGAGCAGCGGCTGTGGAGCTGCTGTGAGCATGACCGTGAACCTCGGGCAGCAAAGCAGATTTGAGGTGGCCTTGGGCCCTGAGCTCTGCAATGGGCGGTGATGGGGACTTGGTGATCTGCGCAGCCTGTTCAGGCCACACCTCACAATGAGCGTCGCTGAGAAGTGCAGTAAACAGGTGCCTTTGGTGCTCCTCCCAGGGTGTCTGCCTCATGCTGCACCCAGAAGTCTTGGCTGCTCTCATCACGTCCTGGAGTTGGGGAGAAAGGTCAGCATTGGAATTAGTAGTGTATGGGCCTCCCATAGTTCGAAATAGATGGCCTTATAACTCATCTCTGCAACTTAGCCAGAAATTAAGCATTTCAGTACAGTGCAGGGAAGTTCATTGCAGCTGGCAGTCCTGCCAAAGCACTGGGGTGCAGCAGGCCCTTGCTGGTTCTCACAGAGTCTCGCAGAAAGGTCACAGCCAAGAGCATTATGAACGTGGTTGGGAATTTTCAAAAATCCTGTTAGTGAAAAGGCCTTTGACTATCCGAATCTATCTTAAGAGAGTCTCATGTTGATAATTACATAATCGTGTCTATATATAGTTTAAATGCAGGCATTTAGTTTAGAGAACAACAAAAAAAAAGAAACAAAAGTATAAGATCCTCTCAAAAAAGAAGAACCAAATACCGTCCTTTTGAATAGAAATTTCAGAATACTCTACACCATTTTTTTGTATTTCTGATTATTTTGTGGCAAAATCAAGACACTGCTGATGCTAATATCTGCTTAACAAGTGAGAAGAGAGCTGGGAATGAACTGTCAATCTTAGATTCTCATTTTGAGCTGCAGGAATTGCTTCTCCTTACTTTTCCCAACTCTCTGCCTTAAACCCACTTAAAAGTAAAAAGAAAATAAAACTGTGTGTGCTTCCTGTCCTGGGTCTTCCTACTTGCTTTTTAAAGTCAGCATTGAGGGCTGGGAAGGAATTCCAGGAAATGCACCGACCAGGCGTTGCCACTGGATTAGTCATTCAGAACTGCCCCCTGACGTCCCAGCTCCCCAGCGTCTGCCCAAACCCACCAAACTTCAAGTCTGGGATCCCTGACTCATTGTTTAAAATAGGCGTTTGTCATCAGGTTCAGAACAGCTGCTAAATTAGAAAAAAATCCTCAATTACCACAACAATGATGATGCCCCAGATCTTAATTCTCATTTTGACCCATATTTTAATTTCCATTTGAGTCTAATAACTTCTTTTTTTCAGTTTCTTTTTAAGTTGCTTATTTGAATGGGTGTGAAAGTAACCTGTGTGTGGGGGTGTGTGGAAAGGGAGGTCAGACCAGTGAACACAGGCCACACGCACAAACAGAAGACTTGCTTGCAGGCTTCTGGAACTGCACGGAGGAGGCTAGAGTGGCAATTCTTCTTGTCTCCCTTGTGAGAAGCCCCCTCCGGAGAGCAGGAAGGAAGTGACTGGATGGGCCCTGGTGAGTGAGTCACTGAGCTCAGCGAATCCCGTCAGGGATGGCATACAACACATTGAGGACGCTGGTTTCTGGAAGCTGGAAGCATCCCATAGGCTCTGTCTTTCTGTTTGCAGATCAGTGTTCACTCTGGTTGAAAAACTACTGTGCGTGAGGTTCAAAAAGCCTGACTTTAGATTCTCAGAAGGAGTAGAAAGAATGACTGGTGAAGGCTGGGTATTTTTTTCTTCTCACAGTGAAGAACTTAGCAGTTCTTCATGTAAGTTCCTGGACTAGCTGTGTAGCTTTGGGAAAGTCACTGAACCTCTGCTCTGTACTTAACGTAAAGTGGGGGTCAAAAGGAACGTACGTCCCTGCTGTGAGAACCCAGTGAGGGCGGCAGTGTGACACCCTGGCTGGTGCAGCTCACAGCAGATGGCAGATGGCAGCTTGCAATACCATCAGCTCTATCGTTCTTATTACCAGTTGGACACGCCAATTTACCCACGAAGCAGATTCTCAAGGGTTTGAAAAACACCACAAAGGCATCATCAGTCTAAATGCAGATTAGAGTTTTGTTTATTATTATTTTTGCAAAGTGAGTTCTAAATTAGATATTCTCATCCCACGCCGTCTGGGAAAGAGAGATAATAAGCAATCAATTGCATCTATAGTAGGTCAGGTAATGATAAATGTTGGGAAGTAAAATGAAGCGGAGTGAAGAGATAGGAAATGAACAGGGGGTGGGGAGGGCCGTTATTCAATACAAGGTAGTCAGAGAAATCTCTGACCGTTATCATTTGAGCAAAGGTGCAAAGGAGGAAGAGAGAGCACTGTGCAGCTGTGTGGGGACAGAGCGTTCCAGCAGAGAGAGCTGCCAAGTGCAAGGTCCTGAGGCGGCAGCCAACAGCTCCTGTTGAAGGAACAGCCAGGAGGCCCGTGGCCTGGAGCAGTGAGGAAAGGTGTGGGAGCTGAGGGCAGAGGGCCTGGCAGGCGTTTGAGATTTTAGGTGAGGGCCCAGCACAGGGTTTGAGCAGCGATGTGGCCTAAATCAAGTTTTCAGAGGATCCCTCTTGTTGAGAAATAGAGAGTAAATGTTTATTATGGACCACATTCCCTATGTGGTATTTTACATTCCTGGGACTATTTTTAGAACTAGTAATTTGTACTTCTTAATCCCTTCACCTTTTTCACCCAACCTCCCAACCCCCCCTCCCATCTGACAACCATCAGTTGGTTCTCTGTATCCATGAGTTTCTTTGTTTGCTTATTTATTTACATATTTATTTATAGATTCCACATATAAGTGAAGTCATGTGGTATTTGTCTTTCTCTCTGACTTATTTCACTTAACATAATAGGTTCATCCACGTTGTTGCAAATAGCAATATTTCATTCTTTTTTATGGCTGAGTAATATTTCGTTATAAACATGTATGTATCCATTTGTTGATCTATGTGGCCATATCTTGGCTATTGTAAAAAATGCTGCAAATGATGACTTTGTAAGTTACATAAATGTCTGATTACTATGCAGTACGCCTGAAAGTAATAAGACATATATGTCAACTGTAATTTTAAAAAATTTTAATTAAAAATTAAGTATCTATGCTTTATTATAATAGGGCAATAATCTAAAAACAAAAAGGATAGATGTTTACTGTTTACTCCTGTGCTGCGTGGGTCCCAGTGACTGTGCTCTATCTAATTCACCCCAAATTTCTAGCCTGATAAAGTAGAAATACTGCACACACTTATTTTAAAGGCAACTTCAGAGTGATCACAGGGTCCGGTAGCATCCCAGGACTGTAGTTAATTCATAAACTTAGGTTCTGAGTCCCTTTGGCTGAGTGAGCCTGACCTGAGCCAGAGTTATGATCCAGCTGGCGGTGGCTCGGGTCCCAAACACGGTGTTTCAGCGCAGAGGGCCCCAAGTCTGTCCTCGGCGGTCCTCCCATCACCCTTCCCTTCTGCGCACGCTTCCCAAAGCTGCTCTCTCTACAGTGGTTTGTGGGGGTGGGGAGAGGCAGAGACTATGCTGGCCAGGGAACTTGTGCCTGGGGCTCATCAGTGATCTCGTCTGGGGCCATTATCTCATTAGAGGCACTCTGCAATTTGCAGCTCATTTTTCCTCTGGGGGAAACGAGGCCCTGCTAATTGCGTCTGTTCTTACTTAAACCTGAAAAACGTTGGGAGAGTGCTGTGGGAGAAGACAGAAATCCTGGCCTCACACCTCCTCCCCTTCAAATATGCAAAAGAGATGAGCAGAGCCCTAATTATCGGTCCCAAAGCCCAGGGCAAACCCTCAGAGCCTCAGGGCCCGTTCAGGTAAAGGGTGGGAGGCCATGCACAACAGCTTCAGGAGGGATGTGTGGGGCTCCAGCTGTGTAGGACCTCGGTTACAACTGAGAGGAAGCCCAATGTCAAGAACAAGACTGCTGGGAATGAGTATGGAAACAAACACAGCCCTCATGTGAGAGAGGTGGGATTATGAGTGCATTCTTTTAAATATCCCTAACTGGTGCTTCTATAGCAATTAACATTGATGATGGGAAAAAACACTTTGGAATATTGTGATTGAACATATTGTAGGGGCAGTAAGGGCCAGTCATGTCTATCAACACAAATTACATAGAGTTTCCCCATCAGGCACTCTTTCTAATTTAGGGACAGCCAGCAGAAACAGTTCTAAGGGTTAATGTTCTTAGTTACTCTATGTTCTCTTCCTTTGCCTCCCAAATAATGTGTCATAAATAAGTTCGGGCGGGGCCAATGAAGAAGCACACCCGAGGAGGGCAATGTATCAGCAGGACAGGCAGAAAGCACAGATCCCACACGTCTGTCTCCAGAGCTGGGGCTGAGTCTCCACAACTGCCTTCCCTCAGCCAGCATCCTGCCCTGTGCTGAGCGTCAGCTGCCTGACCAAGAAGACCAACGTCCAGCTGGTTGTGGTCCCCGGACACATGTAGGCAAAGTGGACGTGCCTGGAGCGAAATGGGGTAACTCCAGATGGGGGTGAGAGGACAGGCAGAACCCTGCTGGGCAGGCAATTCCGGAATCAGGACCTCCAGCTGCTTTTCTATCCAATGTTAGTTTGCCAGCGACTACCCGGAGGGCTTCAGCGCCCCCGATACAGCCCAAATCTCAGAGCTGAGAGAGTGTAGTGACCGGGCTACAGGGAGCTTGTGTGCTCCCTGAAAGAAACGGAGATTATTAGATAAGGCCCAGAGAGGCTGAGAAGGTTCTGGAAAAGGAGACCCTTGAGAGAAAAGAATGCAGCAGGAGCCAGCTTGGCTCTCGGCTCCCTGCAGCTGCAGGTGCACATTGCGGTCTTCAGATGTGGCTGGGTCTCAGAGGTCAAACAGGGCTGGCAGGGTGTTTGCAAGTGAGGACTGAGGTTTCTTCTGGCCTCAGCCTTCCTCTCATGACAACAAGGGGGTGTTTTCCTCACAGGGCAAGGTGAGTAAACATTAGGTCACACCCTTCCTGTGGGTAGCCAGATTTCAGTCTCCCCACAGGAGAGGATGTGGGCCCATGTGGGGCTGTATGATGAGAACAGCAGGAGATAGATAAATAGTCAGTGAGTTGGTCCCTACCTCCATATTGTCCTTTAGTTTTTTGGAGATAACTATACATTTCCAAGCAGTTATAAAAAATTACAGATACTGGGTACCCTTTACCCAGTGTCCTCTAATGATGACATCTTGCATGACTGTGGAGACTATGGTACAAGATCATGGCTAGGAGAGTGCGCCAAGACAATCCACTGATCTTATTCCCATTGCACCAGTTTTACATGCATTTGTGTGTGTGTGTGTGTGTGTGTGTGTGTGTGTCTAAATCCGTGCCATTCTATCTCACAGACAGATTTGGGTGGCTACCACCACTGTCAGGACACAGGCCCCTCCTGCTGCCTTGTCAGAGCCACAGCCACCTCCCCGCCCCCTTCCCTGACCACCGCTATGTCTTCCTCCACGCTCTGCCATTTCGGGAATGTTGTGTAAGTGGAATCATTCGGTGCACACAACAGACACTCCTCATTCACCCTTGTGACCCCCTGGTTTGTTGTGGGCCCAATTTCCCCTTTTTGTTGCTGAGTAAATTTACCTGTCAAAGGGCAGGTTGAAGGCGGTGTCTGCGTTTTGGCCATCATGCATAAAGCTGCAGGAAGCTTTGGTGGTGTTATGTGCATAAAGTCTTTTGAAGGACATTTCCTTCTCACAGAGGGGAGCAAGGATGTCAGTGTAAACATGGGCCTAACATCCCCTCAGGTCGCCAGAGGCCTCCCCCTCCCTGGGCGTCGTGGAGCTTGGGACCAGCCGGAAGAACCTGGAGGCAGCTGACTCCTTGGACCCACATCCTGAGATCCCAGAGCCAGAGCTGGTGTCTGTGCTTCCTGTATTTCGCCAGGCCCGGTGCTTTTGTCACAGGACAGCTTCGGTCTACCAGGTGCTCAGCAGGGCGTGCAAGGTCAGGAGTGCAAGGTCAAGAGAGAAAAGAAAGAGCCCCGCCCTTGCCCTGGGGGCGGGATGCTGAGGAAACCACTGAGAACTGACTCTGACTGATCTGCTCCACACTGACCTAATTGCTGTACCGTAAGACACATGCCAACTCTCGGGTCCCCAGTCCTGTGCCTGGGCACTACTGTTCACCCCATTTCACAGTCAAAGACACTTAGAGGTAATCTGGGGGGAAGAGTTATGTTCACATTAAATTGTTTGGAAGGAATAGAAAGGAGTTTAAGTGGGGTATCACAGACAAGAAATATAATAAAAGCACAGCCAGCGAACCATCTATCATATGCAACATTAAATGGAGTTTATTAATTAAGGTGCACAGACAGATGCTGTGTTTGCTTCTGAGCCCCAGCTTTACCTGTATGCCTCTCAGTGGTCCCCAGGACGCCCTGTGATTCACAGTCTGGCAGATGTCCTCCTCAGCCAGCTGCCACCACCCCTGCAAACTTCGCGCAGGGACGAGGGCCGTGACAAGGTGGGTCTTCGGTCTCCCAGAGCCAACACGCCCTTAGAAACAGGCTTTCTGTTGTTCATGCAGTGAGTGCTTAGAGACCACATCTGCTTTCGGATGTGCTCTTCTGTGTCTGTTCGCTGTACCGATCCAAACTGAACCCCCTGCAGGCCGAGGGAGCTGTGGAAAGGCACCCTCTCCAGTTATTTAAGTGCCAGCTGCATAGCTCGTGTGAGTGAGTGTTCTGATGTCATAAAATTGTATAAGCCTTGAAGGAAACAACAATAAACAAATACTTGTGTTAGAATGGTGGGCACACAAGTACACGTTTGCCCTTTTAAAGTTTTTTACTGTTATGTTGTGTCTCTCAATCTACTGTTTTACAAAAGGAACGGCCCTTACTGGTCACTGACAAAGTCTGGGTTGCTTGGCTGTGGCCACGCTGAAGACCAGTTGGGGCTTCTGGCTGCGTTTCTTCCGGTGTCCGGTCTCTGGGACAGGCAGGCCTGGGGGCCAGGTTCAGGGCTTTCCAGGCCGTGTGTGGGGTTTTGCTGTGAGAATCGAGTGTCAGCATAGAGTCTTGATGGTGGACCCTCCTTCCCAAGGGTCTGAATTGGGTGCTCCTCTCCTTTGAAACTCCTTCAGGAATAATTTGATGGAGATTTTAAGAAAAAAATACATACCTTCCTGTCATAGTTAAGAAGATAAAATTTAAAGTCTTGTTAATTGCTGATTTCAGGGGTGTCTTCAAAAATCATGTTGATACATTGCTAATTAGGGTCAAAATAACAATTATACTTTGTTGTGATAAAAACAAGTAGCCATTTTGAGCAAATGTTCTCTGTACTAGGCTATCAAGGCATTGCACAAATGTTTTCAACAAGTAAATCCATCAGATATCTAAACTTATCTAATGGTTATTTTACCATTAACTCAAATTGACAGGGGCATTGACAGTAATCAAACAGCATCCCATATAAATTCTATTAATCCTTTTTATTAATGAGGATAGGATGGGCTTGGGCTATGCCAATGATTCCCAGATCTTCTGGGCTTTACACAACAGACGTTTCTTTCTCACTGTTACAAAGACAAATGCAGATCCCAGTATAGCAGCCCTTCATGTAGTGACTCAGGGGTTGAAGCTGCTTCTATCTGATCTCTGAGTTTCAAAATGAGGTCTCTTTAAAAAAAAGATTTTACTTATTAACTTTTTAGAGAGTGGGAAAGGGAGGAAGAAAGAAAGAGAGAAACATCAATGTATGACAGAAACATTCAGCCGGGGACCTGGCCCACAACCCAGGCATGCGCCCAGACCGGGACTCAAACCAGTGACCCCCTCGGTTCACAGCGGGTGCTCAGCCCACTGAACCACACACCAACATGAGGCCTCTTATTTGTCACAGCAGAAGAGAGACACTGGAGAATACCACAGTGGTTTTCTGAGCTTCCAATCAGATGTGATGTCACTTCCTTTACAATTCTAGGCACACAATTCCCTCCTGATCTGCCTGGAGGGTCAGCAGTGTGGCCCTCATAGACACCGTAAGCAGTGACCTGTACGCACTAGTAAGGTCTACGGATGTCTTACTGCAGTGGCGAGGCTGGGCTGGCTCGAACCCTAAGCACTGGTCTCCTTCCTACTGGCAGTACTGAGCATCCGGGCATCGAGCATCCAAGGGGAACCTTGGTGCGGACACGGTCACTCTTTGGTTCCTTTCCTCTGTGTGGCACAAACAACTAATATTTTAGAAACAGTATTCATTTCTCTAGATTCTCTCAATGCTTTCTCTCATAGCCTATCAGGTCACTAAAACTATATTCTTTGGCTCTGAAATGCCTGGATAAATTTTATCAGAGAATTATCTTTTAGCACTATTGTTTCCAACTTTTTCATGATCAATAGGAGAAACCACTACATTCTTTCAACAAGTATTAGCTGAGCCTTTCCTGTGTGCCAGGAACTATAGGGAGCGTATCAGCAAAGGTTAGTCATTTGAGATTGAAAACAACCTTCCCTAAATTGTTGAATACCCTTAATGAAAAAAACTATCTAGAAAATTTTTGTATTGTATAGTTGGCCAAAATATTGTCTTCTCTGAAAAACTGATACACTTCCTTCTATTAAATAACATAGCATGGGAAATACCCCATCTCCATCTTGCCCTTTTCACCTTGATTATTGGGAAGCTGTGCTCTATATTCATTGCAATTGCTGTGTTTACTGTAGATGTTTCATATAATAATTTCTTCCCATGATACTATTTTTTGGACTCTTTAAGAATTATGGTTTCATACTCGTCATTTATTTTATGTTACTCAAATCCTTTGAAAGCAGATTTCTCTGATATTTATAATAAACAATCAATGACACTGTCTTAGCAATAAAGAAATATCCTCTTGTTGATAGACCGACACTCCTCAAGAAATATTTTTGGGGGCACAGAATAGGATTCTATCAAAGAAAAAATGTAAATGAGTTATAAACAAAAGAGATTATAGATACTTTCTATGAAATTTTCATCCTTTCCTTTAATCCCTCAATATTTTCCTGTCTATTGTCACACTTCTAAGGCAACAATTTTCAACCAGTGTGTTGTGGTACATCTGTGGGCTGCAGGGAATTTTAAAACATACGGTACCTATTGATATTTAGTCAGGGGCACTGACCTCTTTTCCCTTAGACTGTCAGATTAAAAAATGACAACAATAGCTGTCTAGTGGGAATGAATCAAAATTATATGCATTTTTCTTTTGTAAGATCGGCAGGTCTCCCTGCTTCTTGGAAGGAAAGAGAAACCCATCGTCAAGAACACCTTGCCCCACGGATGCGGGGAGTTCCTGAATCTTTTTTATTTAATAAATTTATTTCCTAACTTCTGAGCACATGTGTCTGACAGCACACATATCTTATCAAAGCTTCTGATGCACTGCCAACTTCTGGCTCATGCAGCTGATTAAAATGGCATCAATGTAGAGAACCAAACCGATGTTCTGCAGACTGTCCGGATGCTCTAGGTCTCCTGATAGGGCAAGACTGTGTAAGTGTGTGCTAGAGTCTATGCCACGTGATAGAAACTGTTTTGATTATCCTTCTTTTCCGGGATGGAGAAGAGTGCATTTGTCAGCTGCGTGGCCACACATAAGGACCAGAGGCTGTGCTGATGTGGCCTGGCAGAGGCACCACAGCTGGCATACAACTGCGACGGGGGCCGCTGTGTGGCTGAGCTTGTAGTCCACTGTCATGCTAACTGGTAGGACCTAATTGGTATCAGAGGCAGGACTGGTGAATGAAAGGAAATTTTAGGCCCTTTTATTTTAAGATTTTATTGATTTATTTTTAGACAGAGGGGAAAGGAGAGAGAAAGAGAGGGAGAGAAACATCAGTGTGTGGTTGCCTCTCACACACACCCCACTGGGGATCTGGCCTGCAACCCAGGCACATGCCCTGACTGGGAACCGGACTTTGGTTTGCAGGCCGGCGCTCAGTCCACTGAGCCACACCAGCCAGGGCCAATCAGGCCTTACGGGCAGTCTCCATCTCTGTCTTTCTCCCAGAATGTGTTGTTGTTTTCGATTTTCCTCCTTGGCACCCCACTTGGCCTTTCCTGCTCGGATGACTCTTAACCCACATACCAGGAAGCCGATGTGGGCCTTCTGACAACTGTCACATATGTCCATACCGGTTTTACCTTAAGTTCCAGGGGAAATGATCCCTGGATGGGTAAGCAGATCCAGTGATCCCACTGTGAGCCATTCCTGGGCCAGGACTTCATTAATTTTTCTGGACCTCACAAATCCCAATGTAATAGGGGCATGAGGACTCTTCAGGTCTCTGGGTACCAGTGTTGACTCAAGCCAAACCCCATGGCCCTCAAAATATCGTGATGTTTCCATTTCCACCTGAGAAAATGGCTACAGGCCCCTTTGGGGGAAGCCCGGGGGGAATCTTTGCCACATACATTTGCAGCCAGGCCCTTTCCTCCAGTCCGTGGCTTCTGAGGATGAGAACTGGTTCGTGTTGGGAAACTGGGCAAGGGATTGTGACATTTGATTGGAGCAACTTTCTTCAGCTTCCTGATATCTATCATTGATTTCCTTTGATTGTACGAGTTGAGCAATATTCTTGCTGGCTGGCAATCTGTCCTACCCGAGGCTGTGTTCCGTTGACCGTTTTGATTCCTCTTTGCAGTTTAGGGTGCCCAGGCTGCCACTCCAGTCTCGCTGCTCACTACAATAATTGCATCTGCCTCACTTCTGATGGTCAAATGTCACTGCCTGGCCTCTATTATGTCACTATCCGATCACCCTCATTGCTCTCAGGGAGCCCCACATTCCCTGTAACAGCACCCCTCCCCTCAGCCCAGTGCTACGGTGGCCGGCCACTGCTGAGGCCCTCACCAGCACACTCCTCATCGCTTCCACAAACGGTGTCCTGTCAACCACAGGTTTCCTGATTTTACGAGTATTTTTACTATTCCGTGCTCTTCTCAGAGCATTTGGATGCCTTCCTCTGCTGTCTGCCATGCCCATTTGGCATTTCCACTTCATTTGGTGTGGGACATCAATTTCTGTACACTTCCAAAGTCCATCCCAGCGGCACTTGGTACTTGCCAGAGTGCCAAATTCTGCATCATGGCTGAATAATCCCATGTCAGTAAACTCTGACCTGACCATATCTTTATGTTATGCCTCCTCTGAATCCCACATTCTCTGGACCTGGTTCTGCAGTGAACTCTCCCAGCTCCCTCTGGCACAGCTTTCCCAGATCCTGAAGCTCCTTTGCAGACAGGACCTTCCTCCCTTGTGCAAATGTTGTGGAGAAGTGAGCTGGAGGCAGACCACTGGGATGTATGTATTGCCTTGCAGAAGTCTCTGCATCATCTTTAAGCACACAGAGCACTAGCCTTTAACATGGGGAAACAAGACCCCTCTTCAGATTCAGAAGATTCAGGGAAATCTGGGATTCAAGATTGTTGAGTGCGTTAATCCAGAGTTTCCTCCACCAAGCTCCAGGGTCTCCCGTTTTCCCAACCAGTGTCCTGACTTTGGTACAGCAACCTGCCTTGGGTTGAGCTTTCAGTTTTCTTCTGAGTGCTGCTATCTTCATGACTAAGTCCTGGCTCTGATCCACAGAGTTCTTGGTTTTCTGGTTGCAGGAGATGACAGTGTCTTTACATGGTACCAAAAAAGCCCTCTTTTTTGCTATACTTTAAATTGATGATTTTTTCATTGCTTTGCTCTCAGCAACAGCAACCCGATTCCAGTGTCCAAATAATCACTGCCTTCCCAAACTCTCCAGTGCCTGTGACACTGCACCTGCCAGGTGTTTCCTTCCACAGGCTTCTGTTCCCGTCACCACTGCCATAGCACGGCAGGCTGCTGTGCCTCCAGCCGTGTGCCAGTGGGCATCTGGCTCTCAATCCGCACCATGGGGGCTGCTTCTAGACACTCCTGGCCCCAACTGTCTTATGCTGGGTTCCTCTGGAAGCAGACTCTGAGGCAGAGATTTACGTGCAGGATTTTATCAGGAGTGTTCTCAGAAAAAAAGTCCGAGGAGCATGTGAGGGAAGAAGGATGGTGCAGGGAAGCAGCTTAACCACAATGCAGTTGCTACACAGGCCTCAGCCAATCCCCTGAATAGCTCAGGAGCTGGGGGTGCTATGTAGTTATCCTGCTGGAGGCAAAGGGGAGGAGTCTGGACGGCACACACTACAGAAATCTCCCAAGGTCCCAGAGTTAGAGGTAGCAACGCTGAGGTTTGAACTAAGAAGCTGGCTTTCCTAACCTCCGTTAAACCACTAGTAAACACCACAACGAAGGCCTCAAGAGGCTAAATGCAAGCAGATGATTGAGGACCTGCAAAGAAGCTCAAGTGGGTCAAGAATGGTTCTTCAGTCTTTCAACACATACTTAAGCATTTTGTTTTTATTTTTTCAGAAAGTGAGGGTAAAGTAGCGAAAAAACCAGATCCCTATCTTCATTAAGCTTGTATTTTGGTATATGCAGGGTGTGTGTGTGTGTGTGTGTGTGTGTGTGTGTGTGTGTGTGGTGTAAGGCCCTATGACGATAAAGGGGAGGAGGGAAGTGGAGAGAAAGTCAGGACGGGACCTTGAGATAGACCAGTAAACGAAGTGAGGAAGGGACCCTGCAGACGCCTGGGGGTGAGAGCTGACAGCAGTGCACTTGGCCCAGTTCCTGCCCCACCCCAGTCCAGTCCTCCCAGCAAACAGCACCACCCCACCCCCATCCACCTGGTGCTCCCCCACCCGCCTGGTTCCCCCCACCCCTCCCCGCGAACCACCAAGTCCCCCCCCCAGCCCCCTCTGCGCTGCCTCACCACTCCCTGACCCCTCCTGCCACCTTGCACTCGCTGCCCCCATCCCTGTATACCCCTCAGGTCCCGCACTCCTTGTACCCTAGTCATGGTCACCCCCTTCCCTGTCTTTTCCTATCCCACCTCTGAGACAGACCCTGCCCCTCTCCAGGACTCGGCCAATAGGCAGTTGGGGTCTCACTGTGGGCGGAGCCGTCCTGCTCTGCCCCTCTGCCGGCCCTCCACCAATGGGGAGCTGAGCAGGACCAATGGGCGGCCACGAGGGTGGAGCCGGGAGGCGGGGGCACCCCAGACCTGGCGGCAGCCGGGTAGGGTGCAGAGCGCCGGGACTGCGCGGCCGCTCTGGCTTGGGCTACTCCACTGGGCTCAGCGCGCGAATTCCGATCAGCATGGCGGTGGAGGAAGAGGGGCTCCGGGTCTTCCAGAGCGTGAAGATCAAGATCGGTGGGTGCCCGGGAGCCGGCATGGGTAGCGGGGTCTTCGTAGGTCTCGCGGCGGGCGCCTCCGGGTCCCCAATACGCTCCTGGAGATGAGCGCTCCGGGGTTGAGGTCCCTCCCTCACCTCCCAGGGACTGCTGGTCCGCGGGTTGCGCCCCCTTCCCACCTCCTGGAGACTGCCGGTCAGTTGGCTGCGCCCCCTCCACCTCCTCAAGGACCGGCGGGTCCGCCAACCACGGCCCCTCCCCACCTCTCCCAGAGCTCGGTGACTGGGCAGAGCCGGCCCGGAGGCTTCGGGAGACTCAGCTCCCCGCACCTCCTCTGCGCCGAAAGCGACCCCAAGTCCCTGGAGGTGCAGTGTCGGAGGCGGGGTCGCCTGTACGGAGGGAGTGGTGGGTTGCAGGACGCGGGTCCAGTCCCCGCGGAGAGTGTGCATGAGTGTGCGCATATGTGGGGACTCTGGATGCGTGTATTTCAGGTGCCAAATCCACCTATCTCAGGGTTTGACATCTCTCCTCAGCTACTGCACCCATAAACTTCCTTTTCTTCGAACGTGTAAGCTCTTCCACATGTTCCCCCAGGGGGATGGGGCTGGGTCTGGCTGAGGACTGGTTGCCTGTGTGTGCACACGTCGGTGTGGGTAGATGTGCGTGTATGTGTTTTGTGTGTGCATGTGTCTCTGTGCGCGCACACATCTGTGTAGGTGAATGTTTTTGTGTGTGCATATAAACGTGTGGAGCTCACTCTGGCCCAGCGCTCCGTCAGGGCAGGGCAACACTGGAGCCACCCCTCCCCCACCTTCCATTGAGAATTGGCGAGGGAGGTTTTTGGCCACCAGGGCCTTCCATTCAGGCAGGCCCTGTCACCACGGAGGATTCTGCCTTTCTCACCGGACTCAAGAGCTGGGGGAGGGAAATGAAATGCAGATTCTAGAGTGGGCTGGAGGGCTATATCTGGACTTCCTGGGTTTATCTGGAGAGATTTGCTTTTTGCCAGTTCTGTTTTATCTTGGGAGGGTGATGTGCAAGTTTTCCCCCCCTCAAAACAAGATCGGTGCCTGGAATGACTGGTACCTGAATGCCATTAATGTGCCGGGTGAGAGGACAGTTCATGTTGGAGAGGGCTTCTGAGGCCCCAGAGTGCCGTCCTCCTCAGGGTCCGTCTTGCCTACTGAAATCCCTGTCCCTGGGAGTGCTCCACATTCCCATCTATTCCCTTGTGAAAAGGGGCCGCAGGGAACAGAGCCAGGCACCCAGTGACTGCTGAAGTGTCAGTTGTTGATGACATTCGATGCTGCCCGAGGAATTCCAGCTACCCTAAATCAGCATGTTGTTTCCTGTCTGCTTTATTTTGGTTTATGGATCATTGCTGAGACGCTGTTGATATTTGGCTCAGAAGCACCACAGATAGGATGTGGTAGCACTTCAGCCTCGAGGAGTCAGCCTGGAGAGGGCTTCTCTTGTTTACTTGGGTGAAGTCTGCTGGGCTCTCACACTGAGAGTGTCAGAGTTGAACTCCACCTGAAGTAGGGGCAGGGGAAGTGCCTCTGCTAGGGTTCCCTCAGGCAACAGCCCTCACTCAGTGCCTGGGTCCAGTGAGTTGGGTGGGGGCTGCCCCCCGGAGGATTTGAGGTTCTTCCTTAATCAAGAGGAGAAGGTGGGGGCATTGGAGTGAGGGTGTGGGGGAATGTGCCAGGGTTCTGGGTGCAGCAGGCAGGAATGGGTCTGGGGATGGGGTGGGCTGGGTCCAGCACAGCCAGCCAGACTGACACTCTGGTTTGCAGAGTGTTGGTTTGTTGAGCAGAGAGCATTGGTTTATTTCCAGAATGGCACAGTGCATGCAGCAGGAGGGCCAGGAGATACCTGAAGGTCCTGGGGAGTAGCCCCACTGGCCTGTCACGTGCACGCTCCTGGGAGGGCCCTGGACCCCAACACAGAGGGGCCTGGTGTGGAAGAAGGGGGTCAGAAGACACTGCTTGGTTAGGCATCTCTTGTGTGCTCCACTTTAAACAAGCGAGAGAAACACCCGGCTCAGATGAGGATTAGTGCAGTGACTGGAACATCTGCCGTCTCTAACCCCACGTGGGGACTGGGTATTGTTAGAGCCTTGGAGCCTCCCCCACTCGCCGCCCGCCCCCTGTGTCTGGGAGCTATAGCAGGGAGGCAGAAATGCCTGTGCACTGGCTATCCAACTCTGGACGTGGCTCCAGCTCTGAGAAGCCCATTGTCTCTCTTCTCTGAGGAGGGACTTTGCCTACAATGCTGGACTACAGGGGTGCGACCTCTGTGTCTCGCCTTTGTGGCTGGGGGCATGCAGGGAGCCATGGCCCTCACATGGGACAGGCAGGGCCTCCTCCTGCTTCTGAGCACAGAAGTGGATGAGGCTGTGCTGCTGAGTTAGAGCCTGAGCTGGGCTGGAGACCCTGAAGGTGACCTGTGAGTGGGCCGGCTTGGGACATAGTTTTGTTTCACTTGAGGGAAAGCCTGTTAGTAGAACAGGCTGATGATGATCCCGAGGGAGGTGGTGTGCTCATTTCTTATCCTAGTCCTCTGTTTGCGACCGGTCTCGTCTCTGACTTGCCTGAATGCCCTGATCTTGAAGGCGTGATGATGAGGGGCACTGTAGTTGATTTGGAGGAGAGGCAGATGTGCATGAGACACTGCATGCAAGGTCACATGCATCTCCTTCGGAGAGACACTGGCTGAGCGGTCCATTCATCTCCGAGCCTTGTCTCCAGGCTAGCTGGCCGCACGCCCCATGTCTGCTGCTGGCCTGCTAGATGAGATGACCCAGGGCAAGTCTCCTCCCCTTTCAGAGCCTCATTTTTCCATCTGCAAAATTTGGGCTCTTATTGTCTCCTGCATCCGGTGGGAGCTTATAAGACAAACCGTTGTTCAGGCTTACGTTAATGCCTGCCCTTCTCACTCCCAGAAAAAGACGAAATGAAAAATTCCCCCTGAAGTTATACCACTACGCAATATCATTGCTGTTGCTAAGAAAAAGGGCAGAACACGTTGGAGGAGATGAAGAGTTTTTTAGGTGTGGGAGCCTTGGCCTTTAGAGCTTAAATGTTTTGGTAAGTTTTGGAAAGTTTGATGGTACTTGGTTTCATTAAGAGGCTAAAGTTGGGGGAAATGGGGAAAAATCTCTTTTTTAACTCTTCCCCTTTCTTTTTCCTTCCACCTTTTACAAATGAGATAGTATATAAGAAAGTATCAAATAAAAGTGAGGTATTTTTTATTGTAACTTTTGAATCCGGCTCTTGAAGAACATGTTGTTTTCCCCACTTCAGTCTTGCAGTGTTTTTTTAAAAATATTTTGTTTATTTATTTTTAGAGAGCAGGGAAGGGAGGGAGAAAGAGAGGGAAAGAAACATCAAGATGTGGTTGTCTTCTGCATGCCCCCAACTGGGCACCCAGCCTGCAACCCAGGCATATGTCCTGACTGGGAATCGAACCACCAACTCTTTGGTTCACAGGCTGGCACTCAATCCACTGAGCCACACCAGCCAGGGCTGCAGTGTTATTTCGGATAGCCCTTCAGGACACTTAACAATCTCAAACATTGTCTTTGGTACCAGTTATTACCTGTTTTTATGCCAGTGTCTCATGTTGTGTAAACCGAACGTGCTTCCTATGAGATGACACTTTGAGGAAGTGTGTTCTTCTTACTTTCCATGAGTCAGGACTTCGGCACTGGGAGGGAAGCCACTTGGAGATCTGTGGTCACCGACAGGGGAAGCACCCACCATGACAGCACTTCTGCTGGGCAGTGCTGTGTGGGACTGGGGCTCCTTGGGGCACTGCAAGGCAGCTTCACTTCCCGGTGATGTTTTCCTTCTCCATAGTCATTGCTATTCACTTTTCAGTGTCATCTTATTTTGATAAATGTGTTCAATTAAGAGCAACATACAAAGGTGTTCTCTCAAGCCTTGCACTTCAGAGTGCAAGGAAATCAGGTTAAATATCAGAGCACGCTTGCTCTCCGTCTGACGGTACAGTTTGGGTCTGTTACCTGTGTCCTCTGTGAGGCCAAACTCCGCCTGGCTCCTTGAGCTGCAGGTCTTCCTCTGGCCCCGTCTGTCTCTCCCTTCCTTCTCCTTGAATCTGGTGCAGCCGCTTCTCTTGTGCACAGTGGGCCCCGTGTGAGCTTCCCCGTTCCTTCTGTGAAAGACTAGAGCTTGCCCACCAACAAGGGCGAGGGCAGTCTGGGTCCAGCGTAAGCACCTTGGACCTGACAGTCCCTTCCATTCAGTAAAACGTGGCTTTGTGTGTGGGCCTGCCCTGGCCTCTGCCCTCCCTCCACCTAGTCGCAGACACAACCCTACCAGGGTAGGAAGTCCCTCAGGCAGGGCGTGGAGTGAGAGGAGAATGGGGAACCGTGGCTAGGGTCCCTAGTCTGGGCCCCCCTTGGCCGTTCAGCCGGCCTGGACGTGGCGCGCAGATGGGACCTCAGGGGTTGGGACCTCGGGGGTCTAAGTCCGCTCTGCTGAAAGTGTGGTATTTAACCTGAGGTCTTCCATGGGGAGCAGTATCGTGACTGTCCCAGGGTCCTGTAAGGATCAGATGAGGTGGGGGTCCTGCTCAGTAAGTTAAAATAGTTATCGGTGGTAGTAGTGTCTTTACGGGGTTAAGAAGGAATTGTTTTCTCAACTAGAGAAAACGTTTTGTGAATTTAAGAGAGTGACATCAGTGACGTTAGTGTGTGTGTGCCTTGGACAGTGTAAGAAGCAGCCATACTGGCCACATGTGTTCTTGGCATCAGGGCTTTCATATTCTCTTGAGCTTTTTGATGCTAAAATTAACCTGGATATTCTATTAACCGAGCTCAGCTAGCTGCCTGTGCTATTTTTAACCCCTGAAGACGAGTGTGCAGAACCTGGGCTGAGCCTGGGGAGCAGCCGGGCGCAGGGCCAAGGGTGATTTCAGCCTGTGGCTCCAGGTTTTGCCTGGGCGGGAGGGCGGGTTTGCTGTGCAAGTGTGTGGGGGTGGGAGGGATGCAGACGCTCTGAGTCTGGTTTGTGTGTGTTGTCTCACTGTAACTTAAATTCTCACAACTCCATGACTTTGACTTTGAGGCAGGGGGACTTAGAGAATTTGAATAATCTGCCCACAGTCACCAAGACAATAAGAGCGGAACTGAGATTTGAACCCACCCTTGTGCTATGCCAACATTCTTGTTCTCTTCATCACTTAATACTGTATGTTTTTGTTGCCCGTGATCTTGGATTTGAATAGTGGTGGTGGTGGTTGGGGTGGGGATAGTGAAGGGCTAGGAAGAAGAGAAGTGCTGACTTTGCAGGGAATGCTGGCCTGGGTGCTCTGGGACACTGGTCAGGGGGTGCTGGGGTAGGAGTTGGAGAGGAAGAAAGTTTCGAAGATGGGGTCTTGAGCAGAATACAGCAATCCAGAGGTGGTTGTCTGAGCAGGGCCATCGGCAGCCCAGGTGCTTTAGGAAAAGGTGAGCCCTACCTGGGCCCCTGAGGCAGCCCTGTAGACGGAATCAGTTGGCTGGGATATAGCATTTGGTAGAAAATGTTTAGGTTCTCTGAAGCTAATGAGGCATTTGAGTGTGTAAAAACTCACACCTTCTTGAAGGTACTTGGGGAATGAGAGCACTGGCGCATCGTGTCTTAGTTGCAAGATGTGCATGGGTGTAAGTTTTCTTAAAGATTGATTTTAGAGAGAGGGGAAGGGAGGGAGGGAAGCATTGATCGGTTGCTCCTTATAGGCACCCTGACTGGGAACCTGGGCACATGTGCTGTGCAGGAATCGGAACCTGTGATCTTTCGGCTTAGGTCATGATGCTCTAACCACCTGAGTCGAGGCTCTGCCTCAGTCTCTTTGTCAAAGTGGAGAGTAAAATCTTTTGGGGGGAGCTTAATGACCTTGTGTGAACAAAGGCACTTCCACTGCTTTGATCTTTACCGACGATTTGAGGCACCAGTTTAAAGCTATTTGTTAATGTTACTCTTGTAACAAATTAGAGTTTCCACTAAACAAATATAGGCAGCTGCACTTTGTGCAGTTGCAGGTGGGTAAGACGAGGCATCTGGGGAAAAGCAGCCTCAAACTTGCGGTGCAGAGTTTGAAGAAGGAGGGAGTCACTACATGACGCAGTGTGCAGTGCATGCGGCCTTGGGGGACAGAGGTGGTTGGCTGGAGCGGTCTGTCAGGCGCGTGGATAGGCATCTGGCTCTGAGTGGGTAGAGTGGGGCACATGAATGGCCTTGTGGGGACTTGGATGTCGAGTCCTGCAGGTGCTGGTAATCCCTGGAGAGTACAAGGTGAGAGAGCAGGTGTAAGATCCTGGCGCTTGGTGGGATGGGGGCATCCTCACAGGTTGTCTAGTTTTGTGCATCCCCATGTCAGGGTGTGGGGTCTCTACGTGGCACAGGAAATGAAGAGCTCACAGTGTGCCCGAACGTTCTGACATTGACTGGTAGGTAGAGATGCACAGGGATTCCATGGCACCACGACAGTCAGGGTTAAATGAACAAATAGCAGAAGTGAAAACGAAGTATATGCATTTGGAAGGGTGATTATGTTATGGTGCTTCCACCGCGTGTAATATCATGCAGCGTTCCAAGGAATGGGTTAGAGCCTGGCTGGGCCACACAGCGGGTGGGAAGTTCCATAGGGTTCAGCTTGAAACAAAAGCAAAATACAGAAAAGTCTTATCTCAGATCATCTCTTAAAGAGTAATAAAAGCCAGATAAGCACGTGCAGATGTGGAGATAAACACCTACCCAAGCCCATCAGGTGACGCAGATACTGGCCAGCAGTATCTGAGGTGCTGTGGATGGACGAGACACGAGAGAAATTCACACGGACTACCGAGTCCTGTGGAGGAAAAGGGACGGCACGGCCACTCTTTCAAGAGGAGAACACCCCACCACCCTGCCTGAACAGGCTTTTATTAGTTTTTTTTTGGTAGGAATACAGATACAGCTTATTCATCATTGTCTGGCAGTGAGGACCAAATGATAGATAACATTCAAAGAACTAAAAGGGCTCACACTGAGACAGGGTCTATCACCTAAAAAGTTACAAAGCTTAAGAGACTAAACTCATTTCCTGCCCGGGCCTTTATAATCTAATTAAGAGTATTCTCAGCAAAGCAGGTTTCACAGGATTTTACATATTCTTTCTCAGGCCTAATCCCCCCGGGGAGTCCACCGTTTCCAGCACAGGGCTGCACCGGCCCTTGTCATTGTTTCAGGCTTGAGTCGGGCAGAGGAGACAGGGCAGCCGAGAGATTTGGAGACTTCTTGCAGGCACAATGAGGACTCAGGCTTTGTCAAAGCCAAGGGGTGAGGGGCGATCACCCCCTTTTTGCACAGCCCCCCAAGTCCTTCCCTGAGGGCCTTCCCACGTGATCGTGCCTGTCTTAGATGGCCCCACCCATGAGGGATCTTACCGGGCATTGGCTAACCGACCTAGCAATGAGGGCCAGGCAAGGAGCAGAAGCAGCGCTCCTGCCAGGGAGATAAGCTTTGTCTCCTTAGTGGCTTCTGGTCCGGAGGTCTCTCACTCAGCCTTAGCCATGGGGTGGGGGGCGGGTGGTGGTGGTGGTGGGTTACAGCTCCTGAAACCAGGCAGGGTGGTTCCCAAAAATCAGGAAGAGGGGAAACAAGTAAATACAAGGTTTGTTTCAAAAAAAGTAAAGACATGAATGCATGGATGTGAACTGTTGTACATAGATAGGTAAACGGAGACTTTAACAACACAACAGCTTGGAAAATGGAAAGAACAATGTTCTGTAGAGGAACCATGGCCCAGAAGATAAAATCATTTGCTTGGAGTGTGGAAGGCTCGCTCCCTGCAGGAAGAGTGTGGGACCGATGGCAGAGGGGCCACCGGGAGAAGGGCCGCCCGCAGCGGCCAGAAGTGAGGGAGTGAACGAGCCGAGCCGGAGCGCAGTGGCGGCCGTCGGAGTGGAGGGCCTCAGGCTGGCTCCGGGAGGGGCTTTGCGCCGGCTCTGATGTGCTGAGCGGGTTTGGCGCTCCAGCTGCTGTTTTTAGGAAACTCTGACACGGTGGCTGGGAGCTTCAGGTCGTGTCATCCGCAGCAGAGGATCCGATGCCTTCCTTTAAGTGTGAGGCAGCTTCCCAAATTAACAGTTAACATGGCAGGACTCCTTAGAAATAGGAGATGAGTGCCTCCCGATTCCACGGGCTGGAACCAGGAAGCGGTTTGCGTGGGAGGGTTGGTAGGGCTCACTTAAGCCTACGAGGGGATCAGAGTGTCCGGGAGCTTTTGGCTTGACTGTTTTTTTATCCTTGCTGGAAAGGATGGATCATCAAGATGACTGCCGGGTCAAAGATAGCGATTCCTTGTCCTTTGAGTGTCTGGAAACACTAGGTGTGTTTCTGCACGCAGGGTTGGAGTCCCAGGGTCGCAGTTCTGTCTGTCCTGAAATGTGACATTAGTTCCAGTTTTCAAGTAAGTCTGAGGGCGGTCAGCCTGCTGGTGTGAGAGCATGGCTGGTACGTGCTGCATCTCAGCGTGTGAAGCGTGTTGTCACGGGTCCGTGTGCTCCCAGGAGGATGGACGCAGGGTTACCCGGTAAATCAGAGCCTTTTCCAGAGACAGAGCACAGTGCCCCTCCTTCGGAGTCAGTTGAGGAATGACTGGTGCCTGTACTTTTCCTCTTCACGTTGTTTCTGCTCTTGTTACTGAATACTTTCCCAAGTGTAAAGAACTGTTGTCTTGGCTCCTGAGTTTGGATGGGATGAAACACGCCCATCGGGTGACGGTGCGTTCCTAACCAGGTGACTGCAGCCCCCTGCGCCCTGGCCGCATTGGTGCTTCCTCCTCAGCCACCGCCAGCGCACCAGGACCGGGACCCAGATGACGACCAAGTCGCCAGGCCTTTCCTGAGAACCGTCTTCCCTCCAGCTGTCCTTGGGGACCGATAGGATTCTGGGACTGGCTCAGGCTTCTGGATTCTTCCGGACATTTATCACGGCTGAGGATGCTAATTGTTAGTGTATCTCTTTCTGGAACGTTGTTTTTGGACGTTGCCAAATGGGTCCAATTAGGTGTGATCTGTGTGCCGGCCGCTTGAGTCAGGGCCAGTTTCTCCTTCCTTGTCGTTACAAAAGCCGCAGAGACTGACCTCCAGCGATCCCCACACAGCCAAGCCCATCAAACAGTTGAGGACGCTACATGTTTCCCCCAGATCTTCTCTTCAGCTCAAGTTTTGTGGTTTTCTTTTTTTCTGAGGTAAAAGATTTCATTTTTCTTTTTAGCTCTTGTGGTTTCTCTTTTTGGTTCAAAATCTATTGCTGGGAGGCACCAGAACAGCCAATTTGTTTGACTCTGGGTACGCTGTGCATTTCACTCCACCAGGTCAGGCATTGCGCAGGGAGCCGTGGATGCGCCGAGTGACAGAGAGACAGCTCCTCTTGTTGTGTCTGGATCTTGCACCGCGGCCTGCCAGGGTCACACAGAGAGAGTTTGTGCCTGCCGGAGCTGTCCTGTGATGAACTTATAATCACCCAGGCTCAGGCGCTTCTGTGGTTAGTAAGGAACGGCCTTCCTGGGTGTGTATCAAATCACTTCCTCAAGCAGGAGATAGCTGACTTCTCACCCAGGCCTTCTCCTTCTCAGTGCCTTTAAATGAACATTTATGGGACTTATCGGCAGAGCAACGCTTTCTCATGAACCTGTGGCCCTTGAGAGGCCAGGCCAGCTGGGGGCTTCCAGCCTGCTGACCCACTTCCCAGCCGAGTATCTTGAGCTGCCTGAAACGCCTGAGCGACTTCTGAGACTGTGCTTCCAATGAGGGCTCTGCGCAGGGCAGGCCAGAGGGACGCGGGTGGAGCGGGGCAGTTAAAACTGGGGTTACAGGAGGGTGGTTCGCCCCCGGCCCCCAAGCCTCGGGCCATCTGTTTATGTCAGCCCAGCCGAATGGGGGCTTTCCAAGGCTAGGGTCAGACTGCGGTGCAGAGCTGTTAGCAGAGATCCAGGAATAAGGACTGGTTCCAGAAACGCCATCAGTGTGCAAGACCCCAGGGGACCTGGCCAAGCTGGCTTCTTGTTAGAGGCCTGCAGAGGATGCCGTGATGGGCTGGTTTTCCCATGGCCTCCGGGATGGGGGCTGGGCGGGGAATTCCAGATCGCTGGGGCCTGGGCGGGCGCAGCCCTCTCAGGGGACCCTGCTGACCTGACCTGGGGCCAGCTGCCATAAATGGTTTTTAACTTAGGATCAAACAATTGGGTATTTTATCTCCTTTATTGGGGGCGAGTTTCAAAGGCAGTAAATTCTGCTTATAGGATGTTCACATGGAAAACACACCCCACACTCCGTAAGCCCTGACCGGCTTCTAGGCAGCATGCACCCTGAGGAGCGAAGTGTTCAAAGTCTTTCCTCGGGGCCACTCTCTGTGAAGCAGAGGGTTTAGTTGATGGAGGGAGGTGTCCATCATTACTTCCCTTACATGGTCTGCTCTCGTGTGTGCACACACATAGGCACATACGTGCACATCACACAAACAAGCACACAGATGCACATGCACACGTGTACATGTGTGGCGCATGCAAGATGCATGCCACTACCATGTAACACACGTGAACACACATGGGACCTGTTTCGGGGGTAGAGGTGCACAGTGCTGTGTGCACACGTGGGGATGGAGGTGTAAGGGAGACTCACAGCAGCTTCTGCGGACCCTTTCCCAGTAGCTAAGATCCGTGGCCCCAGGAACAGGCCTTGTGTGCCAGAGGAAGATGTGTGGCATTGGAAACAGTTCCTGTTTCTCAAGCAAGCCTTCCTGACATGGTGGAGGCTGCAGAGACACTGCAGACAGTCACACGCTCATGCAGTCCTGGTGCCCGGGGGCCTCTGGGTGTGTGTCTGGGGACGCCTGAGTCTGAGAGCCCTGCGAGCTGCTTGGTGAGCCCCTGCTGCTTGCCCTGGGGCCCCATGGCTGGGACATTGGCCTTTCTACTTTCTATGGCTTGAGAGCTTTTCTGCAATTGTTTTTGATTTTTTAATATTTTGTATTTGAATCAGGAACCATATACTTTTAAGGCCCAAATGTCTGGCCTGTTCTCTCAGTTGACTGTAGGCAGGTGGGAGTTCCCAGTCTTTGACCAGCTCTGAGGACCCTGGGCTGGGCTGTGCCAGGGGTAGAATGTGCTGGAATTCAGGTGAGAGGGTTGTTATTCCAGGGAAAATGGGAAAAGGAAACCACTGCAAACGCTGGTGCTGGAGTTTCGGTTAGAAGTGACTGGAGGTGGCCCACCCTGCCCCCTGGAAGTCTGCCCTCTGGCCAGGGAGCGTGATCTGGTGTCAGTAAAGGGAAGGCAACCCTTGGATGATTCTGTGGGTTTTGATGAGAAATTCCTTCCACTTGTTAACTTGGGGCAAAGTCAGAGGGGGCCTGTATGCAGGCACTTGTTGTATACCAGACTTCATTGGTGCAAACCCCAGGAACTAGCCAGCTTACTTCTGTGAGAGCCCCCAGCCTGGCAGCCTGGCCAGTGCCTCCCTGTAACGGGTGGGGCTTGCCTGGGGTATTCCCTTGGAGCTGGGCGGACAACAGACGGCTCCACTGTTCCCTCGCCATTGTAGTCACACGGCGATGACTTCCTAAGAAACTGTGGGAGGTGATGGTCAGAAGACCTCGGCAGCTTCCTGAGCCCCCCCCAGCTGGCTCCATCCATCTGGAATCTGTGGCATTCCTTTCTCTGTTCATCATTTCCTGCTCCGCTCAGCTCTGCGTCAAGTATTTGGAGAAAGGGTTTCAGCATTTGGACCCGAGAATGTGTTTATGCATGTCCTGACTGGAAATAAAGGGTCGTGTGGGAAGAGAAAAAACACTTGTCATTATGCTTTTGCTCAGCCTCTTGGTTTTCTGTTTATTTTGTTTCTTGAAGTATACTCTGATGTTCTTTTCAGGGAAGCCTTCTCTGTCTTCCTCGTGCCCTTCCCGGGCAAGCAGACATTCAGTCCAGAGCTGAGGGGAGCGGTCAGGAGGGAAGACCGGGGAGCCTGCTGGGTGTCTGGTCCCTTGGATTAGCCTGGTCTTTGATTTCTTGTTCATCTGATCATTATTCACTGTAATCAGTAATAATTTAGCGTTCTGTATTTCTCCTGTTTTTCCTTTTATTTCTTGGGACACTGGTGCAGTGGCACCCCACCCCGGCCCCCCGCCCTTCCGTGAGCCACCCTCTCCCCTGCCCCGTTCGGCTTTCTTGTCGGTAACTGCACCAGAACCTGCTGGTTCTGTGCGTGTAAGAATGTTGTTGTTTTTGAAGTCGGCCATATCTGCTAATTTTCAGTGAAGAGGGCCACATAACAGCGAGTTGGGTCACTACTTCCTCAGGGACTGCAGACAGTCATCTGAGCTCATGGGTCGCTGAAGCTCTGTCTCTTGCTTTCGAACCTAGTCCAAGACTTTAGCATCACCATGGCCTAAAAGTGGTGGTGGCACTGTTGGTGAACTACAGTATTTCAGAACTGTTTGGGAAATTTCTGTGTGCATCTAATCTGGTAAGCATTGTGGGGTGTGTAAGTATGTGCTGATTTTGTGTGTTAGGTGTGGGGGTGGGCCAGGATGGGGTAGCGTTCAGAAGTCAGTGTAAGACAGGTGAATTTTTAGGGTCACCACCAGGCAATGACAGGAACTTTTAGTTTGATTTTAGGCATTAATCACAAGTACTAGTTGGAAAAAGGTTAGTTTTCGAAAGGTCTCCTCTGGTTAAAAAGTACCCATGGGCTCCTTGGGTGGCAGTCTTGAATCACACAGGCTGTTAGCTGAAGTCGGGGGGGTCCTGCTGTTTGCCACCCTGAGGGTTTCATGGAGTGGGATGCCACCCTGAAATGCTTCGCGTGGACCTGGGGAGATATATACTGGGGATTTCATGGAAGGCAAAGAAAATAGAGGCCTTGCCTTCCAGGGTGTTAGAGGCAAACTCACTGCTCCAGTCACATGTGTATGGGGACAGTCATAGCTGGGGACTTCTCAGGTCTTTAGGGTCTCCTCAGGTCTTGGGGAGGTGAGTGCTTCTTTGTGCTAAGGTAGACTGAGGCAGGTCTAAGCTGCTCTTTTTATTCTCCCAGGAACATACACCTGGGTGTGCACACACATGCACGCACACTTGTGTGTGTACGCACACATATGCACACTCTAGATAATGTATTTTCCAAACCAGAAAATTCTCAGAAACTGTATGTGCAGAATTCATTTTTAACCATACATAGTGGCTCCCACTGAATAAGAGCAGGACCTTCATCGTTAGAAAGAGATCGAACATTGTCTCAGTGTTTCCCCTGTTCTGAAGTTTCATCTGTTCTTGAGTGCCATTGCCCCACATTGTCACAGTGCTGAAGAGAGGGTGCTTTGATGAGCGACTGTCTGATCGTCAGTGTTCCCCGTTTCCTTGGTGGGAGACCACACTGGTCTGTCCTAGATCCGAGGCTTCTTAGGTTCCTTGACTTTGCGACATTCTCCTTGGGAAGCAGAAGGAGGGAAGGCCGCGGATGGGGCCTGTGGATTGACAGGAGAGCAGAGCAGGGCACGATTTTGTACATTTATGTTTACGTGTGTGTGTTTCAGAGTTGCCAGCTGCCGTCAGGTAAAATAGGGCCTGTTGGACATGGAGTGGTGGGGGGCCTGGCTCAGAGGGACGGGGCCACACTCTTGTTCCATCAACTTGCTCTCCAGGGGGACCCCAGGATGTCGCCAGCGCCAGTGTAGGCTGCTCCTGAGCCTGTGTGTTCTCCTCACGGAGAGGGTCACGCTGTCTCTTTAAGCACGCTGGGTGCGACTTAGAAGCGGAGTGCTAACCCAGAAGCATACTCACACATGTAAGTGGGCTTTTGTGGGAACAGATACGTCTACAGCAACACACGAGCTCGGAAGCTGTGTTTTCCCTCAGAATGCGATGGAAGAAGGGAATAGGAGGTATTTCTGACTTCTGGGCTAGTGGTGAGGCATTGAGTGTCATTAAAAACAGTTCACACAAGGCTGCATGTGTTATGGGAGAAACTGGAAAAACCGCGGGCCACACCACTCCGTTTGATGCTATGGACTTGAAGTGACAATTGAAGTTAGTTAGCATGTTGTTTTGAATTCTGTAACTTTTTTTTCTGGATCGTTCCATGGCTTTATCTCTGTGGCACAAAGCTCTTATGACAGGAAGTGGGTATTAATGAATCAATTAATTATTTTAGAAACTATAGGAAGTGAGGACGAGACTACACTCAGGGCATGCAGATGCCCCCCCTTCCCCCAAACACAGTGACGAAGACACAAGCATTGCTTCTGTGTCCCCGGTGGGGGTATAACTGCTCTCACCCCCAGCTGTTATTCTTGGGTCCTGGTCATCGAGACACTACATCCATGTGCTAACTACACCCAGGAGACGCTACCAAAAGCTGTTACTTCTCTCACACTTCGGGATGAGGCTGTTAATATTGGGTCCCTGGATGCAAGTTTGAGTTGCAGATTCCCCTTCAGCAAGGGATGCCCTCAGTGGGCTAGAGGTTCTTGTAAATGGTGAGGCCTTGCCTTGTGTCCCCTGCAGCAGTGACCATGACCTCTCCAAGGGGCTGGGCTGTCTGCCTGGGGTGCTTTCTGCACAGATGCCATTCAAGCAGTAGACTCACACTAGTTGAGCTCCCTTCTCTCCTCCTCGGGATTAATTGGGAGTTCCGGATAGTTGTACTGGTGAGTTAGAGCGTCTGTGTGTGGAAATGGAGCTGCTGAGAAATCAACACCAAACAAGTTTTGGAGGGAGCGTGCTCAATCTGCTCTCAAGTTTATACTAAAACCTTGCCTAAACGTTATTAATGGATAGGAGTAAATGAAGATCAATGAAGGGTGAAGAAAACCAAGTTGCATTTATAAGTAAAATTAAATGATGATAATGCCCCACTCATTTTGACCTGTGCATTTGAAAGGCCACCCAAGAATAAGGTCGGTCTTTCTCTTTAAGGTAGGATTAGGGTCCTGGCCCACTGTGCACCATTTAGTGAGTGCACTGCTAGGTTTTGTGGCTGGACCCGACGCACCGCCAGAGCTAGGAAGTGCCCACTTCTCCGGCCACTGCTGGTCGGGAGCGATTGCTGATCCTAGCCTCACTCCCATCCTCCCACCACACGCTGCTCCCCTTCCACGTGCAAGGCTGCGATGACCCAGAGTCCTTTCCAAGATAGTTTTGGACTCAAGTCTAATAAAGGAAACCCCAGGAAATCCAGAATAGAAAGTCAGCACATGACAAGAGGAAATTCATTTTGAGCTCACAGATAAATTTGTGGTTTGGCTTTCTAATGTCGGAGTGAGCGACATCCCCGAGGGCACTGATAACCGTGGTGTGTTCAGGTGGCCCCGGCACCCAGCGCAGTGTCTGCTTGAATTGTGCACACTTGACAATGGGTTGTGGAGTAAAATAGTGGATACTGTGCAAGTGAACCAATAAATGTGGCGTATAAACTGTTCCACAATCATGAAATTCGAGTTACAAAGATTATCAATCTGGTTTTCTCATTAGCACGTTTCTCTTTTCTGTTTTTTAAAATTCTTGTTTGTTCCATTACGGTTGTCCCAGTTTTTCCCGCTTTGCCCTCCTCCGCCCATCCCACCCCCAGTCCCACAGTCAGTCCCTGCTCTCTCTTTTTTTAGAAGTTTGTCAAGAGCAACTTGGTTATTCCAGATGGGCTTAGCAGAGATCTGCATGACATTTCAAATCTATTTCTTTGACGTTTCTTTTGTTTCTTGTCACCATTCTGCAGTCACAGGTAGTGTGCTGTCAAAGTGTGACATGTCAGGTTGCTGTCACTGAGTGCTTGGCGGATGCACGAGGCTGAGCAGGGAAGGCCCCAGGCCAGGACGGCTGCGTCAGGGTGTCTGCTGGGTTAGGTGTTTGCTGGGTTAGGGTGCTGGGTGAGCCGGGGGTGGGCCCTGGGGGTGGAGGGGGTCTCTGAAGCCCCAGGTGCCATGCGTGGGCCTGTCCCAGGAAGGAGGTGATGTCCACGAATGAGCTGTACCTGTGCCTTTGGGTCTCAGAGTTGCTGTGGCTCGTGACCCAGCGTTGCTCGCGTGGGCTGCCCCAGGACCGTCTCTAGCCGCCTCCCCTAGTCAGGAAAGGCTTCCCTCTGCCTCCCTCTCTCAGCTCCTGGTCAGCTTCCTCCAGAGGAGCCTAGCACTCCCCTCTGAGCTTAGTGCCCCCCTGCCGGGTTCCCCTCAGTACCCCTTACTCTGTGCCCCTAGATCCCTGCCCTGGAACCACCCAGCCACCCCCTTCCTGTCCCTTTACATGTCTCCCCTCCCCCTGTTTCCCTTCAGAGGGGCAAGGTCTCCTTCCTTCTGAGGTTCCTCTCAGAAACCTTTTGCTCTGAGAGCTGAGCCTGAGGCTGGGCCACCTTCACCTCTGCTGCCTCTGGGAGAGGAGGCTGTTGGGTCCGCCTGCAGGTGGGCTAGGAGGGGACCTGCCTTGGCAGGAAGAGCTGGCACACCAAGCCTCCCTTCCTGGAATTATTTCTCTCCACCTGGGCTCTCAAGTGTGGTCCCCACGCCAGCAGCATCACCTGGGAACTTGTTCATCGAGCCGGTGTTCAGGCCCCACCCCCAACCTGCAGAAGCAAGGACTCGGGGCTGGGCTGGCAGTCTGTGTTTCCAGGGGCTCCCGATGCAGTGGGAGTCTGAGGGCCCCTGGTCTGAAGCACGCCATTCCCTTCCAGCTGAGCCTCCCGTATTGTCATTAGTGGAGAGTGCGCTCATCACGAGCTGTGCTCCAGCTCTGGGGACCGGGGCCCTGACTTTTCTGGGTGAACATCCTCCATCCGCTGCCAGGTTCCGCTCCCTCGGGAGATGTGCGGAGCTGGCCCAGTGCAGCTGCAGCTCACGGAAGAAGCCCCTTACTGGGAACTCTCTCTGGGCGCTGTGCCAACACCCATTAGCAGTAGATGGAGAGTTCTGTTCCCTTATCTCTGTCTGGTGTCACCAAATCGGTCTGACTGCACACCAGCATTTCCCACGCAGACTGTGCAGCAGCCCCAGTCTTAGGTGCTAGTGGGGCCCGTGGCCCGAGTCAACAGGACCGTGCCCCTTACCCGACCACGCAAAGGGGCCTCTCTGGTTTTTGCCTTTTCCACTAAAGCCTCCACTCCCTGCCTAGTCTTTGGAATCAAAGGGTAGGGTGCAGTCTGTGCCACAGCGTACATGGAAGACAGTGTAGTTGAGCGTGCTCTGTCTGGGATTATTGCTGCCGTGTGTTGTTACCCAACTGCAGATTTAGGGTTTGACATGCCCCTGGAAGTACCGACTTCGCTCAAATTGCAGTCAGGGAGAAATCTAACTACTGACCTGGGATGGAGGTTACATACTCTGTTATTGCAGTTGAGGTTTTTTGAACAGTTGTGTGGTTAGAGGCTATTTTGGAAAGAAAGATTGTCACACATGTAGTTGAAAGTGCCAAGCTTTTTTTCATGGGTGTTATGGAGAGGCCAGGTCTGTGTGGGGTGTGGGGTGTGGTTCGTGGGTAGTGATGCTTCTTTTCCAAAGACACCAGCCCACTAGAATTTTGTCTGCACTTGTTTGTGACATCGACAACTCGCCGTTTTGTGGTGCAGTTTTCAGTGTTTCAGCTGAGTGGCCCTGAGTGACGATGTAGGTCGACTTGACTGCTTTTGCAGGACCTCACTGTGGAAGCGTGGGCACAGCCCCGCCTTCAGGGTCTCAGCACTGGAATCTCTCCTATCAGCCCTAGGGGCTGACTAGTCTTTTAGGGTGGATTCAAGGTTCCCCAACAAGCATCAACCAGGGGTTTAGCTTGTTGTGTGTCTTGTGCAGTGAGGCCCTATCCAGGGGCATGTGGGGCTAAGTGACTGTGTGGATGGGCCTCGTGCTGTGCTGGGCAAAGGCTAATGCTGCCCGCCCTGACGGTCTGGCTAGCCGCTGTGCCTGAGCGTCACACTCAGACACGCTGTGGGGTGTTGGTGTGCAAAATGTGTTGCGGCACCTCTGACCCAGCAGAGAAGTCCCTGGGGGCCAGTGCCCACCTCTGTGTCTCTCTAACCCAGCGGAGGAGCCTCTGGGAGCCAATCTGTCAGAGGGGCGCCAGCTGGGTGCACGTCACACTCCCTCGGAGAGCTTCAGAGCAACAGCAGTGCCTGGTCCACCCACTGAGGACCTGGCTCTGTGGGTCTGGACTGGGCTGCTTGCAAACTTCTAGTTCTGCCAGGGTGGAGAAGAGGAGAAAGAATGTCAGTGAGGCATGCAGTGGGGCTGAGGGTCTGTCACCCTTCTCCTCTCTCCCCTCACTTTTCTGCTAGAAGGGTCTCTGGCCCAAATGCTCTTCACGCTCGACCACTGACAATTGCCAGAAACTGTTGGCTTTGCATCTTTTGGATGCTCTGTGTGTGTGTGTGTGTGTGTGTGTATAGAAGTAAACATTTTCACTGAAGAAGATAGTTGGGGAGTATAGAAAAGCAAAGTTAGAATGTGAAAAATTATAATTCCACATTGGATGCCTTTTGTTCAGGTAAACCCCAGACACTCCCTTCGACAGATAAGACTGAATTGTCACCATGTCTGGGTGGCTAAGACACAGGGCACCCTGAGGGGTACTTGTTGCAAGGGTGCTCCAAGTGTGAGCATCCCAAGTGGGCCCAAAGCCGTCAGTGCAATGCTTAAAGCTTAGGGACCCCCTGGCCCTTATCAAAGAGCACCCCTCTCTCCCCAGCACGTGGAGCCTGCCGCAGCCTCTGCTTGGAAGCCAGAGCCGGAAGGGACTGACGACAGCATTTAGAGATTGGAGGGCCTGGCCTCAGCTTCATACGTCACACTCAGCATCACACTCAGCGATTGTGCAAGGCCTTAGTGCAACGTTAGGAGGACAAGTTTAAAGTCATTTGGTCTCAGGCTCAGTTTTAGCTTTGCCCGGCCAGTTGCGTGCCTCGGGAAAACAGGAACTTAGCCTCTGAGCCTGGCTGCACAGCTAATGCACCTAGAAGAACATTGAACAGAATCATAGCGTGCCTGTGGTATGTGCCACATAAATGTGGGTGGGTTTTATCCTTACGTTCTTGAGCTGTCATTGGTTTGGATCTATCTAAGCATGCCCAGGGTGTACGCTGGAGGTGAGCTTTAGGACTGATGTCTGAGACGAGAGGAGGCCGAGAACAGGGTCCATGTGCTAGATGGGTCCTGGCGTTGATGGGGAAGAACCCAGTGCAAAGCTGTGACCGAGTTAGCCACGTGAAGGGAGTGAAGAGATAGATGCTCAGTGCTGTTGACGTTTTTCTCAAGACAAGACCACAGTGCCAGAGGTTTGGACCGAAATAGAGCCATCTGCATGTCCCATGACTGAGGTGGCGTTCTGAGAACTCATTTGTCAAGCCTGGCTCAGTGCTGCCTCTTGTCTGACCTGCAGGATGGACAGTTCTCAGAAAAGGTTCCCTTAGGGAACTCTTGGGATTTTGATGCGGTTGCAGGCTGTAAGCAGGAGAGGGTAGGCACCACTTCTGACTCTGGATCTGGCTTTTCCCTAACGCACCACGAAGCCCCTTGACACCCGCTGCCGTCCTGGGGGCCGTCTCCTCCTCAGCTCTACATTGAATTAGGTGACGTCTACATTTGCTGCCAGTTCTGTTATTCTGATATACTTCGGTGGTAAAGTGAATATTTACTATGATAAGTTAGTGGAACCAGATTTTTATGGAGAGACTGTGATTTACTACAGGGACATTGTGGGACAGTTCAGAATATCTCAGCTGAATAGCTGTTGCTGTGGTTCGGGGAAATCACCAATGTCCCTGTCTGGGACCTCAGCCCCCAGAGCAAGGCTGCAGCTCCAACAGACCAGCGCCTGTATAATCCCTGTGACCGAGTACACTCAGGAGGTGTCACTCCCTATTGTGTCCTATCCCCTGGAAAGCTGTACAGTGATGACGATGACTGGTTCCTGATCCTAATGTCAGTGGTTCAGACTCTCCTGAGGGCTGGTGGGGGCCGAGAGGGGCTGAAAAGGCTCAGAATGGTCATTGTTGAACGCTTACCCTGTGACTGTGCCAGGAGCCACGTGCAGCATTTTGTAGGCAGTATTATCCCTGTTTTATTGACTGAGAAACGGAGGCTTACCAAGAGGCTCATACCTGATCTGAGATGACAGGAGGGGAGGGCAGTTTGGCTAGGTGTGGGGCCATGGGCATGCGTGTCTAGTCTGGAGAGAACCAGGCTTGGCTGCATTCTGGAAAGCTCAGCAGTAATCTGGACCCCTCTCAGGTGGCCCCCCAGTTCATTCCACCTTTGCAGGGCCATCCCTGCTCACCCTCTGATCCCGGTGGCTTTGAGCTTCTCGGGAGGATTGGGATGTGGGTGGTGGTTGGCCAGGACGCCCTTTCAACTGCCACAAGAACCTCCTGGAGGAGCTCCAAGGAGGCTTGGCCGCCTGCCCGGGTCATGGCGGATGTCCAGGCTGTGGGTGGTGCAGCCCCAGCCCCACGGAGAGAAGGAGCTGGGCCCGGAGGAGCACAAATGTGTGTGTGCAAAGAAAGAGTGTCGCACACTTTGTCCTGACATGAGATGCTGACCTTGAAAGAGCAGGTTATGAGGGTGGGAAGTTAAACCATGGAGTCATGGTGTGAGAAGGCAGGATAACAAGTGTCACATCCACTGCTCACCAGCATGTCAAAGGTGTCAGGAAACATTCAGGGTGCGAGGGGCTGTGTGCAGGCTGGAGGCTTCTGTGTGATCTTTCCTCCTTTCATCATATCTCAGATGTTCTAGTCAGTCATTTTAACACACACACACACACACACACACACACACACACACCCGTTTAGCTGTTTCCTGTGTTTCTAATTCAGGCCACTGTGCAAACCATCTGGAACGTTCCCTCTGCCCTTGGGCCTCCAACTTCCCTGACCCCGCGCCCTTTGCCCTCTGATCTCACAGCCTCTGTCCCCCATCTTCCTGTGTGGCTTGACGTCCATTTCTCTGCCCCCTGGTCCCCTCTCTCGGCCGACCAGGGCCTGTCTGCTTTGTCAGGACTCTGGTGGGGAGGGCCGTTGAACGGTCTCGGTGACTCGGAGTACTTGGTGGTTCTTAGACATAACGGTAGGAACCAGGATCGGGGATTTCCTGTGAATTCAGTTTATTTTAATTCATGAAAAATTATGAATTAGCCCTTGATTGAATAACAAGCAGTCTAGACCAGCCAGCGGCTCAGATTCCGGGAAGCTAAAAATAGCAGTGGTAGGGGAAGGGAACAACTGCGTGGCGCGCAGAAACTCCAGATGACGCGCGAGGGGAGCGAGTGGCCCAGGTAGACGCTGGCGTCCGGGCCGCAGCGGCGTGCGGGGCGGCGGGCTGGCCCGGGCTCGGCAGGGGGCTCTCTTCAGCTGTGCGCTTTAATCAGACGGCAGTGGGGGGACAGCTCAACTTTAAATGACAATAAGTTAAGAATAAATGTGGACTTTTCAATGTTGGTGTATTAGCTGTAGCCGGACTTTAAACCTGAGAACGTTATCTGGAAGGTGAAAGGGCTCGGCGCCCGCTTCGTGCACGCGTTGGTGGGCGGAAGTGCGCTCGGAACGTGGCGAGTGAGAGAAGGGAGGCAGTAAAGAGGCGTGTGCTGCGTGTGTCACCTTTACATATGCGTATGTATGTGCATATATGTTTAACTTTTTAAAATGTTAATCAGGATATTTTTAGGTTCACATAGATGAAACATATAATAGAGAATACAGAAGCAAATCAGAATATATCCAGGAACCTAATTTATTGTAAAGATGGCATTTTCGTTCACTAGGGAAAAGGTGGTATATTTAATAAATGGGGTTGGCTTGACTGTCTTGAAAAACATGACATCCTAACTCACACCACATAAACAAATCCATACAGAGTAAAGCTTGCAGTCTGGAAAAATAAATATCAGGGGTATTTTGGAGAATATTGTGAATAACTCTGGAACATGGGAGAGCTTTCTAAGTAATTAGTAAACTAAAAAGCTGGAGAGGAAAAGATGACAATTGATTATGTAAGAATTTAAAATTTCTGGAGGCAAGCAAAGGGGGGAAGTGGGGACAACTGCTAACAGCATAAACAATAAAATATAATTTAAATAGGAAGAATTTAAAATTTCTGTGTGAAGGAGACCCTGAATGACAAGTGGCCCCCCGAAGGAAATGCCTGTGACACACTTTCCTGACCAGCCTAGCCTGCGCACAGCAGACCCTGGGCTCTCACACGCTGGACAGACCGGCCATCCAGGGGCACACAGGCTGTGAGCGACAGAAGAGAAGAGGCAGGTTGCGCCCCCAGGCCCGGCACCCGGAGCAGGGCAGTGACATACGGTGCGCAGCAGCAACGGCTCTTGGTGGCGGGCGCGCAGCTCGGCACTGGTCTCCCCCAGAGAGGCGGGAGCCGGGCTGTGGGGGAGTCTGAGTGCCCTGGGATGCCCGGTGGCGGCGGCGACTTGAACTCGGTGCCTGCAGATTGAGTGTTCAGACAGAGGTTGGGGGAGTACATCCGCGTTGGCGCTGCCATCCCATGGAACGCTGCCGTTCCAATAAAGGACTGAGACAGGTAGTGACACATTTATCATATGGTGAAGAGAAAAAAGCAGGCCCAAGAGTCAAGTGCACTATAATCCTAGTTTAGTAAACAAGCCCAGAACGCCCCCCTCCCACATCTCAGTGCATTTATTCCTCCTGTGGCTGTAAGGGCGCAGAAGGGTCCGCAGGTACCCGCAGCCACCGGTCAGAGTTACGGCTCACAGGTGTGGGGCTAGGTGAGCGGAGGGACAGATGACTATCTTTTTCTGTATACTACACTTAGGGAGTGTTACTGGTTGCAATGGGTATGTATTTCTTTTGTAATTAAAAACATCTAAAAATGCCTAAAGGAAAAAATAGTTTCTTTATAAAACTTTTAATTTTAAACGCAGAGGTTTCTAAAAGGGACTTTGCATATCATCCAGTCACTGTGGATTATGTACCTACTGTGTGCCCAGAAATGGGATAAGTGACACTGTACAACGTGTCCAAATTTGGACCCCATGGCCCGGCCCAGGGTTGCCAAAGGCTCTCTCCCCTTTGGAACCTCCCACTGCTGACACTTAATTGCTTCCTCTTTCCTTGGTCAACATAAATTTTGTTGCAATAAACATTGATCATTCCTAAATCATTCCTTGTTTTATGGATTATTTTCCTAGAAGACACAGATATTGATTTATTCATGGTTTTAAAAAACTTTTTAAAAAGATTGAGAAATGGCCACTGGGGATTCACAACCAGGCATGGGGGGAGGGCGGGAGAGCAGCCTGGGGAGCGGTGGCTGCTGCTGTCATTTTCCCTGCTCACGTGTGACTCTGGCAACAAAACACAGATGCCACCCTGTCAGGCCGAGGGTCACTGAGAACGTGGAAGGTGAATGAGTTTCTGTTTTGTCACCTTGTACCCCTTGATGTGTTGGTGTCTTTTCAGGGAAGTGGGAGGAAGATGGGGAGGGGTCTTGGTCCCCGTGTGGGAAGCTGGGGACCGCTGGGGGCAGCTCCACTCTTGCCTAAGGGGCTCAGAGCCTCTCTCCCCAGCAGCCCCTTGCCCTGGGCACTTCTCCCAAAGGTTGGAGGTGCCACTTCACCAGCACCTGTTCTCTGAGCTCTGAGAGCCTCAGCTGATGTTATAAATAAACCTGCCATGTGCTAAGTATACAGCCTCAAAAGGTGAGCCTGTGTGGGGTGGTGGGACAAGTGTGTATGGCACAGGTGCGGCCCGCTGGGGATGTAGCTGGGAGCCCGTGGGTGTAGAGGCTTAGGACCTCCGTGGGGGCCATCCTCCCACCCCCTCTAGCCAAGAGAGCCCCGTTTTCCTTCAGCTTTGGGTCGGGAGAGCCCCTTTTATAAGGCCTGTGGAGCAGGAACTGCTCGCCCTGGGTGGGGGCGGAAAGCGCTCTCCATGGGCTCCTGGGGTTTGGGTGGTGGGGACAGGCAAGGGCTTACCAGTGCAGTGGGCACTGCGTTGGAGAGGGTGCTGGTGACTTGTGTGCATTTCCGTGTTTGCTGGCGTTTGTGATGTCAGGACTGCGGAGGAAGGTGTGCTGCACCCGACGGTCTCTCTGCGCTGAGAGCCTGATCTTTCTCTCAGGCCATCTTCTACGGTAATGAATGAGGAAGGAAAAACCAACGTTTCAATTTTACAGTTTCCTCCTATTCTAAAATTGCCATTAAGACTCAAAGCCAGTGGCCTGAGCAGCCTTTGGTTTGTGGTTCTTTGTAGGGGAGAGCAGATTAGAGACTGTCTTTGTGGCCAGCTCACTGAAGTCGGGCCAGAGGATCGGGCCGGGGGCGGGTGCCCTTGGCTGTCATCCCTGAGGACCAGGGTCAGGCAGAGAGGCCTGTTTCTGCTGGCTGAATGTTCACATGCAAACAGCCTGGAGGTGTAGATCCGTGGGGTTTTGTGGACTGTGCTGCGCTTGCAGGAGGGGTACTGTGTGTGTGTGTGTGTGTGTGTGTGTGTGTGTGTGTGTGTGTTGCATGACCTTGGGCAACACCTGCCCACCCTAAGGTTTGGCTGCATTGAGCAGTTAGCCCAGGTTGTGGACCCTGCCTCTGTGGCAGGAGCTTTCTCTAGGGCTTGGTCCCGTGAGCCCTGTGCCAGCCTGCAGGTTCCTTTGGAGAATGGAGTTCTCTGGAACAGACAAAACATGCTTCTGGGATTCTTGGTGCATTCGTTGGTGCCTTTGAGCTTTTCAGACCTTCGCACTTTGATTGGACTAGAACTACACCAAAGGAGGCTGATGAGTTATTTTGGGACAAACCCCCCCCGGCACCACCCACGGCCGCTCCAAGAGTGTCCGCTTGGACCCAAAATCCAGTAGGTGCAAATAGGCACATATCCCTCAAAGCATCTCATGGGACCCTTAGGTGTTGTCATGTCGGAGCTGGTAAACCCACTTCTCTTCTTGCCAGATACCACCACAACGATGACAGCAGGTGGATTTGCTGTCTGCTCCCTGGGCGGGTGTGGTGGTCTCAGAACAACTTGGCGCTGCTCTTGCTCCAACGGTGAGGACGCTGCAAACGGGCCCTGATGACGCTGGTCCCTGCACTGGGCCGTGCTGTTTAGCCCTTGAGAACCCAGAGCTGCGCACACCTTCTGGTGTGAATCTGGTCCACGGACTGGCCTTTTGCTGTTTGCTTGTTTTGTCTGATCTCAGCTGGGTCACTCAAAGGGGTTCCACACTTCCCAGATCTGACAGATGACACGTGGCAAGGAGAGGCATCAGCACACAGCTTGGTGCTCAGAGGGCAGCAGGTGTGAGGGCCAAGAGGGTGGGCATCACTCAGGTTGCCGTGACCCACAGCACAGGATGCCGCAGGGGGGCGTGGCCCTGCTCGGGCCCTCAGCCCGGAGAGTCTGTGCAGAGGGATGATTTGGATTAGGAGCCTGACTCAGGAGCTCCACATCCAGGTGTGAAGGTCCACCCTGCCAGGCCAGGCCAGGCTGTGTTACCTTGCCCTGTGTCTGGGTCCCCACGGCTCGGGGAAACCTCCGCCTCCCAGAGACCAGACCCTTTTCAGAGGAAGCAGACACCGTGTCATTCACTTCCATAAGGAGGTAAGTGCCTTTGTGCATGAAGGGGCCTTGGAGGCTCAGGTTCATCTCAAAAGGGTGCCCAGAGCAGGAAGGACAGAACAGCCCTGTATCTCAGAAACACACATGACTTCTGACCCAGACGCCATCCTGCAGTGTGGTGAGGAGCCCAGAAGACCCGCTGGGTTCAAATTCCACTTCTGCCTCTACTGCCCGGGACTCTGGGCCAGCTGTTCGGCGGCCCTGGGCCGCAGTGGTTCTGCATCTGTGGAGTGGGTGGGGTGGCAGGGCCCAAAGCAGTGCCTTTGCCTGATGATGTCTGCGAAGCCAGCAGCATTGGTGGTGATTTGGTGCATCTGATCAGTGATCAAAGGATCCCTCACTCCTTTTACATATGCTGGGATCTCCACAGCTCTTTGTTTTCAGAGATAAGGTGGCTGGACACATCTCAAAAAGCCTGCGAGAAGGAAGAGGGGAAGGGGGGAGGACGAGGTGAGGAGGGTGGAGCCAGGGGGAGGGGAGAGAAAAAAGGGAAGAGTTCTTTGATTCACTTTTTAGTTTCCTCCTTATTTCAGCAAAGTTCAAAAACTATCCTGTGCTTAGCTCTCATCTGTAATTGTCCATGGTTCTTCACATGCAGTTGACTTGTAAACTTGGCTGTGTTTCTTGCTAATTAGACCAATAGTGAAATTAAAAATAATTTTGGAGTTCTAGATAGCAAAGAGAACTCTGACTTCTTGTGGGAGGTGCTGCAGCGCTGAGGGTCTGCTGGTGTGTGTGTGCGAGAGACAGCAGTTGGTGCCAGATTTGAAGCAGCCTCATTGAGGCCACAAGGGAAGGGAGGGGCCGCTCAGCATGGGAAGCTGGTCTGAGGCATGAGTCCTGCCCCGTATACTTCATCCAAATGTGCCGGTGGGTCTGGCATCCAGGTGGTGTTTCCGCCCTGCGGCTGGAAGACTGTGCCAAGCTTTTCTCCTCTTGTGCATGAGAGACACAGCTAAGAGAATAGCCAATATCCCATTAGAAATAATTTTAAAGCTCTTATGACTTCAGTCTTGAATGTTCTGCCTCTGCCCGCCCCCATGCTTTCTAGCTGCCTGTCTCTCCTTGCTGGACTCTGTTTCGAGGAAGCCCGCATTCTGGAACATTTCATGGGGTTTCATGTCTCCTCTGGATCTACGTCAGCTTCCACCTCCCCTGCCCTTCCCTGTCTCCCTCCTTCTCCGCGGCGTGGTCACATGTTCTGGGAAGCCTTTGCCTTCCCAGCCAGAACTCACTCTTGTCACACCTTTCTGTGCCCAGGCTGCGGGATCCGAGGACGGCTTTCCTCCAGTCTGTGCACAGTTAATCGGAGTATCGCTGGTTTGCAGTGTATGCTGGCCTTCCTTACAGAGGAGCAATGACAGGCATGTTACGCGTGCATCTTCCCCATAGGTATCACACCTGCCCACGTGTGAACAGTGACAGGCATGTGACACACACATCTTAATAAATGCCACGGTTGCACAGTAAATAATAGGCTTATCACACACGAGCATCTTCGCAGATGTTACACTTACTTATGTGTGAAGCCGTATGAGCAAATAGCCTTGCATTCAGCTGCCAAGTTGCTGCTGCCTTCCCTCTTGGGAAACCCCCAGGAAGAGTCGGAGGCAGCCCTGACTGCACATTGGACCTGCTGGGGAAACAGAGCTTGCTGCGTATTTAACCGATTGCAAATAAATTATATGTGGAAATGTCATGCTTCGGTCATGTCTGAGTCCCCTTTAGCTGCAGAAGAGTATGTGAAAGACATCTGATTCCACGTGAGGTTGTGTTTCAGCCATGGGCCTGGGGCAGCCCACAGTGTGTCTGGAAGTGTTAGGTAGTTTCCCTTTCAGGTCAGAGGCGGATGAACAAAGGGAAGCTGACCATTTAAAACTCTTTCCAGGACCTGTGTTTTGCACTAGATGTATTAATGGCAAACTCTGATTTTGTAAGGAAGAAAATGATTTTACAATTCTTTTGTTAATATCTAAGAAATTCTCTTTCTCCAGTTCAAGCCAGGACTCTTCTAGAGAATGGGGTGGGAAAAAGAAAGAAAAGCAAAAGTAGTCAAAGTACACGGAGTGGGAAAGAGCAGGATGAAATCCTATGCTGATTGTTTCCAAAAAATAAGCTTGAGTCTTGCAAGAGAAGCTTCTTTCCAACCACAAACTGGGAACGGTTGTCTTTGGCTAAGTCAGGCGTCATATTTTATGTATCAAGACCAGTCAGGGGGCTAACAGCTGCAGTACGCGTGACTTTCCACAAATTTGCTATTTTTCAGATTGTCTTCCTTCCTTGACTTCAAAAAAAAAGCACCTAATGCAAACTATGAAGAACTTTTTTTTTAAAGATTTTATTTATTTATTTTTAGAGAGGGAAGGGAGGGAGATAGAGAGAGAGAGAGAAACATCAATGTGCAGTTGCTGGGGGTCATAGCCTGCAACCCAGGCATGTACCCTGGCTGGGAATCGAACCTGGGACACTTTGGTTCCCAGCCCGTATGAAGAACTTTTTGCTGTTGGAATCCAGGAACCTGCACTGGATGCGGCGGTGACAGCCAGTCGTTAAACTGGTCGTGATGAGGTCCTTGGCCTTCACCTCCACCAGGGACAACTCTGGCTGGAGGGTGGGGAGAACTCTGCAGCGTCTGGGCTGCCCGGGGTCCTGGGGCATCTGGCTAAGCCGAGGTCTTAGCCCCTCTAGTCCGTGTACCACTGGATATGTTAGAGTTAGAAGCAGTGGATTCAACACAGTTGGAAAAATCAGGCTTTGACAGCGAAGATCATTTTCATTTCCCTAAACTTTGTTTTCATGGGTTCCATCAGAATGGCCTGGCCTGTGTCAGGGCTGGACTGAGGGACCTTGTCTTAGGGAGCACAGAGGACGGAAAACGTGCAGGTGCCTTGGGCGTGGCTTTAACTCCCAAATAAATGGGATAAAGTTAGATCCTTTAAAAGGAATCCTTTGTAATGAATGAAGTGCAAACTAGACGCATCCACACACCATTTTTCACCTATCAGATTAGCAAAGATCCACAGTTTTGATAGCTTAGTACTAGCAAGGGTATAGGAAAATGGCATTTTCAAACATGGGGGTGGGAATGTAAATTGCTACGATGGAGAACTCTTTGGCAATACAGTACATTTGTATGGAAATTACATATCCTTTCTGCCTAAAATTCTGATACTAGGAGTGTATTGTTTCTCATGCATAAATGGCGTCTCTGCAAGGTTATTTGTTGCTGCATTCCTGGTACCAGCTAAAGACTGAAGATAATTGTGAAAGGGACTTATCTAAGGAAAAGAAGATGATCAAAACTGTGAACAGTAAAATGACAAAAACTCAATAACTGAACCTAAGAAAAAACAAAAACAAACTAAGCAGACAACTAGAACAGGAACAGAATTACAGAAATGGAGATCACATGGAGGGTTAGCAGCAGGAAGGGGGAGAGGAGAGAATGAGACAAAAGGTACAGAGAATAAGTAGCATAGATGGTAGGTACAAAATAGACAGGGGGAGGTTAAGAATAGTATAGGAAATGGAGAAGCTGAAGAACTTATATGTATGACCCATGGACATGAGCTAAGGAGTCGGGGAATGTGGGTGGGAGGGAGGTGCAGGGCAGGGGGCGGGATAAAGTAGAGAAAAAAATGGGACAACTGTAATAGCATTTTATATATATATATATATATACATATATATATATATATATACACATAAATATATATATATATATACACACATAAATATATATATGCTTGTATTTGCTTCCAAAACCTCCAGTAGGAGCAAGAAACTCGTGGCGTTGTTGCCTGTGAAGGAGGCTGCAGGGTGGAACTTAGTTTGGACCATTTAATGCTTTAAAGAGCTCTGACAAATGGAATGGTGCCTTAAAGTTAACTTCAATCCTAAATGTGTACTGTGTCAAACAGTAAGGACATTTGGGTGCCAAAGATGTGTCCTCCGTGCACCGCGGAACACAGTGACTGGAGGAGGTGCTCGGGCCACATGAAAAAGGAACGAAACAAAGGGTGACAGGGTGTGAGAAGCAGCAGTGTGTCCAGGCATGACATGGGAGAGACCAGAATGCTTCAGCTGGATGCAGTGACCACACCGAACCTCCGTTCTCAGAGGGCCTGCCGATCGGGGTGCAGTCGCAGTGACCGGCTGCAGGATCTCGATGTTGTGCATGACATCTTGTGGGGTGAAAAGATTCAGAATCAACTTGCGAAGAAAATAGGTAAGGCAGTGGGAAACCAGCCTAACGGCAGACATTGGGAGGTAGAGGTAGGAGATGTGTGTAGCTTCCAGTTCTTTGTCCTTCGCAGCAGGGAGTCAACACTTCAGTTTAAGCTGATAAGTCAAGAACTGTCAGTGAGGCTGTTGTTTAAATTTACCATGCTTGCTCAAAGAACTAAGAAACAAATTAGTAAACAAGGCTATTTCTAGAGATTGGGTCTATGGCTGGGCATGGGGCGACAGAGGCACTTCTAAGGTTTTATCTTGGACTCCTGCATCTGGAAATTTCCTACCATGCATTCCTAGTACTACTGAACAATAACAACAACACAAAACATGTGTGTAATAACAGTTTTAAACCCTGAGACAAAGTTATAGGTTAGGTCTCTGGAACTGCTGCAGTTTTCTCCAGAAAAGGGAACTGTCCTTCTCTTCTCTCCCCATGACTCACGGCCGGCCCTGGGGAGCAGAGAGGAAGCAGACGGATTTCGTTGTTGTGTGGTTAGTGCCCAGGCCTCCAGCAGCAGTGCCCTCGCAGTCACGCTCGCCTGCTCCTCAGGTCTGGCTCACAAAGGGACGTGCTTTTCTCTTTGTGTTTTCAAAGCCAGTGCTCGAATATGGGCAGTATAAACCCAGAATCTCTCATGATAGAATTAGGGACTGGGAGGTCACTCCTCTGCAAGAAAGGGGACCTGAAACTCAAAGTGATGCATCCTCGACCTGCTGCTGCTACAGAGGGAACTTCATCTGTGATCTTCGAGGCAGTTTCATAGAGAAACGGAATCTGTGGGCTTCCCAGGGTCCATGTGCCTGGCCGTGTGCCAGAGATATTTACTGTCTTAATAAAACCGTTGCTACCATCCTCCCCTCTTTTTGCCATCTTAAAAAAAAGAAAGAAAACCAGTGTTTGTCTGATTCGAAGTGAAGGTGTTGTTGAAAAGCTGGACAGTCGCAAGCGTCAGTGAAGGCGTGGAGAAATTGGAACCTTCGTACGTACAGCGCCGGTGGGAGTGTCAGATGGTGCAGCCGCTGTGGAAAACATCTCGGAAGTTCTTCACACGGCGTTACCCTGTGGCTCAGCAATTCATGAGTAGAGAATAACACTCTACTCTCATGCATACAGCCAAGAGAACTCAAAACACATTCACACAAATGCTTGCACACAGATACCATGGCAGCATTCTTCACAATAGCCCAAAGTTGGAAACAGCACAAATGCCCATCAGCTGAAGGACGGAAGAACACATCATGCTACGTTCATACAACATATTACTCAGCAGTGAGAGGCCCAAGCCCTGGCACTCGCCGCGGTGGGTGTGAACCTCGAAAATGTCATGCTGACCGAAAGAAGTCAGACTCAAAAGATTGCATATTCTGTGATTCTGTTTATATGAAATATCCAGGACAGACCAAGCCATAGGGATGGGAAGTAGATTGGAGGGTGCCAGGGCCTGTGGAGAGGGGAAAGGGGTGGGGCAGTCAATAGGCCCGCGTTTCTCTTGCAGGGACTGGAGTGTTCTAACGTTGATTGCGGCGGTGGTTGCACAACCCTGTCGATGTACTAAGAACACAAAACTGTGTCCCAATGGGTGAATTTTATGATATGCTGACCCTATCTTACAAGTAAAGCTTGTAAAAAAAGCAGCAACAACACACACACACGCACGACATAGGCACACACGAGCACACGTTCTGCACATCCGCGGGAGAAAACAGCGGGCTGCGGGTGTGGCCGTGTGGGGCCGCTGTCTGTCCCAGGTGCCGGCCAGGGGTTCTTCCAGGCAGTTTCCAAGGTGTTCACTCAGGGTGAACACCCAGTCATTCCGCCCTTTTCCTGATTCTTCTTTGGGTCACATTATCAGTCCTCTGGAGGTGGGGGAGCGTGAGCCTCCTTGTGCCCGAGCTGCAGCCCACAGCCTGCGCTTCCTCTAGGGGCGTGGCCTGCACTCATTGGCACCTCTTGTTCGCTGTCCAGGTGTGCAGGGATCCGCGCGGAAGCAGCCTCCCTGCCAGTGAGTCTTGCTCTGGGGCGGGCCCAAGGCCTGCCTGGAGACAGGTACTAGTTTCCAGGGGTCCACTCTTCCAGAAGTTTCCATAATATCCTCACCTTAGCAATACATACCTACATTGTATTTTGTACCTGCTTGCTCTTTTCTGGTCTTAATAGCAAATAGATACAAGATACAGCATTAGGTGAAAAAAAAATACTTTGTAAACAGACGCAGAAAATTTTAGTTTCCAAAGAATCAAAAATACCCATCCAACACAACATTTTAAAAATCAAAACTAGAGGTTTCTTTTTTCTTTTCTCGACTTAATTTTACGGTTTTTATTTCAAGATTGAGTTATTGTCAAGAACACTATTTTCATTTCTGGCCTAATTGGAAAAGCACAAGAGAATAGAGCATGCATTTATGTTCCTAAAGGAAAAATACCAGATTTTAAGTGAAAGAGCAAAGTTAGCTAAAGTTTCGTGGTTTTAGGTGTTGAATAGGGTGCATGTAATTCAAAACGGAAGATCTAAATAATTCTGGGGATGTACCATTGTCTATAAAATTAATCTGAAGATGGAGAAGTGTCTTATTTTCCATCTGCCATACTTAGTGTCTCGGGCTTTTGTTTCTTGTCTGGGAGCGTGAAATGCACTTTCCTTCAGACTTCTCAGGCGCCCCCCCCCGCCCCCCCACTGCAGCAATTCTGATCATTCCGTGAAAGCAGAGAGATGTCTAAGGTGCTTCACTAAATTTTAATGACTGTTCTGGCCCAAGGCTCTTCAAGGAACGTTTGCGGAAGTGGCATTAATGGGACAGCCCAGAGTGGAGGGGAGAATGGAGGAGGGAGGAGGCGGCACTTCAGGGGCGGCACAAGGCTGGAGTGTTCAGGGTGGGGACCATGGTTCCAAAGCTACACAGGTGGGGGGTAGGGGGACAGGGCCCCAGGGAGCTGGGTGGGAGTAGGTTGCCAGCCCTGCATTCTGTAATTGCAGAGCTGCCACACATCTTTGCCTTGAAGTATCTCCTCCCCACTCACAACCTGCCACAGGCTGCTGCCCAGTCGGATATTCCCATGATTCAAGGTGACCCCAGATGCCCCTTGTGGGACGAGATGGGGACTTCTAGGGCCAGTCTGCATCTTGGCAGATAGACCAGCTCTCTGAAGAGCTGAGGCACAGGGCAGATGGTGTCAGGTGTGGCTTGAGGTGAGGTGTCAGGAGTGGTGGTGTGAGGAGTGGCAGTGGCAGTTGGAATTTGTCTGGAGCTTGGGGAGTTACAGCCTTGAGTCAAATGAGGCAGCAGAAAGTGGCTCCTCTTCAGTTAGCACCCGCCTCCACTGCCAAGAACTCTTCACAGGGTTTGTGACTTGTACCGTGCACCCCCTTCTCCTGATGCAGCTACACGGAGCATGTTTCTGCATCTCTTACATGCCCAGTCTGTCACGGAATGTCTCCTGTGTAAGGCTTCCAGCCCTGGAGCTGCTGTGGAAATGTGTTTCCTCCTGGAGAACTGGTGTGTTCCATCGTATTTCCATTCATACCTTAGCTGCTAGGAAGCTCAGCGCTCAGTTGATTGCTGAGTCGCACAGGTTGGGATTGTATAGATGTAATTTTTCCCCTCCTTTTACCACACCTTAAACTTTTAATTTCCAGTTTAACAGCCTTATTATATACTTGTTTTTGTACACTGTAACATGTTACCTGTCCTTTTTGGACATTGGAGGCCATCTGGCAGGGATGCAGGTCGCTATTCCTGTACCGCTCTCCCCGCAGAGCGGAGGTCTGCTGTGTCGGTGACGGTGGTCGGCCGGGCGCTGCGGGCGTCCAGGCCGCTCCGCCTGGGGTTTCCAGACGTCTGCATCAGTGTGCAGTGGAGGAGGCTGTGTATACTTGATTTAGAGATCCAATCTCATCTGGCTTGATCGAGTTTTGTTCTATTTAATATCAAGTGCTAAAATAGCAAGGCAGCCAAAAACGTATTCAAGGAAATAGAATTTTTAATCATGAAACTGATGTCTTTGGGAAATAGACTTTTATTTTGTTATAATAAGCTCCGCTGGCTACCAGAATGTGTAGACCCATTTGTGTGTTCCCAGCTGGAGTTACCCAAGGCCTGCGTGCAGATGGGGAGCATCAGAGCCAGTGTTCCCCCACGCGTCTGCTGCCCCGCACGGAGTCCTCTGGCCGGGTGGGGACTGCTCTCATGGGACTGCTGCAGGGGCTCCCGGCCAGTGCGTGCATTCCTTAGTGAGGATGGTCTGTGGTTGCATTGGGAAACTGTACTTAAGTAGGAAAGGACAGAGTGCCGTAGCTGCATGGATGTCTGGTGGATTCAGGCACCTCTGGGACGTGTACCCTAGGGAGTTCTGTTGGTGTTGGCCCCAGGCTCACAGCTGGAAGAACTGTACTTTGTGACCCCTCACCCTTCCCTCCCAGTGCCGCCTCCATTCCTCCCTCCGTCCTCTCTTGCATGGATTTGGTGAGAGCACACTGGCCCCCGTGCTAGGTGCTGGAGTGACCCAGGTTTCAGCTGCCGCTCCTCAGTACTGCGGTGCCTGGTGTCTGACGGGCCCCCCAGGCATAGAGGGCATTGTTCCTGAGTGCGCGCCAGGGAAGCCAGCCTTCAGGACAAGGAGGGCACTGCTCTATCAGGGTTGAGCCTGGCGGTGGCACTGAGGCCTCCCTCGGCTCCTCCAGTGAGGCATGGCGTTCACACGTGGCCCTTCCCTGTCCCCAAGGTGCAGCTGGAGACCCAGCTGCCCGGGGGTGTGGGTTTGGGGTTTGGGTTTCGGGTTTTCTGGCTGCGTTCACCGAGAGCACACACAGGAGTTATTACCAGTCGGGCATGATGACTGCTTCCAGATCCTACCTTCGTTTTCTTCACCCAGTGCCTGATTCCTGTGTTCAGAAGCAGGGCTTGCTATTTCAGCGCTGTTTATGTTACTGTTCTTTGAGGGCTGCCTTTTACTGCTGTTAGTAGATTAGGTGTTCAGAGATGATATCACACACCAAATTTGCTGTCTTTATAAAATCTGATGGGCAGTTCTGGTTGGTGAACAGTAAATTTAGAGATGTGGTTAAATAGGAGGAGTCAGATGAAAATGATTACTCATTTGGTTTTTAGAATGAAAACACAGTTGACTTTTCATTTACCTTGTAGTCATTTGTTCACCTATTCATTAAAATAAATAATTCAGCACTGACTTTATGCCAGGGCCAGCTTTACATTCTTATGTAAATATCTCTACTTACTGCGGGGGGGCGAGGGGGGGCGGGGGGGGGAGGTTTTTCTCTGAGCAAGACAAAAAGGCACCGTAATATGAAGTTAGAAAGGGAAGCAGCCTCTAGCCTTTGGCATAAATGATCAATGTGGAAGAAACAAATCTGTTCTGAGTACGGCTGAGCTGAAACAACCCCTGAGAACTGAGAGAGCCACACTCGCTCTGCTGAGGGGCTCCAAGCAGGGACTTGGGAGTAACTCATTATTCTCGGCCTTTTATGATGGGGTCCCCAACTGTAAGGACCCTGGGTAGATTACAGGGTGCTGGCCGCTGCTCCCAACCCTCCTGGTCTGAGTGGTTTATTAATGTTGGCACGGGTCGATCAGCTGGCTCTCTGGTGGTGCCATTGTCATAGCAACCAGGATGTTTCTATAACAGTCCAGATTGGGGGCCTGTAGGGTGGGAGGAATGTGGCTCGGACTGCATTCGTACCAGAATGAGATAATGCGGCATCTTCCCATTTGCCAGCATCTGTTGTTTAGGGAAAGCTCTTCCTTCTGTTTCGTCCTGGCAGCCCCCACCTGGAAGAGAAGTGTCTGCTCCCCTTGCTTGTGCTCGGAGGCTCTTCGGAGAATAAACAGGAGCAAAATGCAGGTTCTGTATGGTCTACAATGGCCACCTCTCTTAGACTTTTAATGAAGTATTTTTTCTCTTTTTAAGAAACACAGGAACTTGCAACTAAATATCTCACTTGTGGCAAAAAACACTTTTCAAAGGAACATATGATAAGCCCCAATTCACATTGTAAAGGTAACAGCTAAAAAGTCAATAAAGACAAGCTGGTTTTGAGGTGAAAGATCTGTGAGCACTGTGCAAATGATCGGTTCCAGACCCAGGACTGGGGGGCCGAGAAGGCCCATGTTGGGGCCGGTGTGTGTGCTGCAGCTGCCGGTCCAGGGCAGCTCAGTGGAAGGAGCTGTCGCTAGGGAACCTGGGTCTGCTTCTGCGTGTACCTCTTACCTCCCCTCCCTGTGTGGAGAAGGCCATGGACCACGCCCCACTCTTTCCATCTGTGGGCTCATCACTTGCTCCGAGTGCATATGAATGTGCATACATGACCTTTCACATCTGCCAGAAGCCTCCAGAAAATCTGGCTCTTGACATTTAACAACTGACTTGAAGCTTGGCTCTGATTCAAATGCCTCTTACCAGATTGGCCACGTTTTCGTTTGCTTAACTCTTGTAAAAATGGCACGTTCTGGAAGGAAGTGTTGTAATAAGGTGGTTTCAGGATAATAGTGGCTAGAAGAAGACATTTATTTGTTCTTTTCCTTCGCCCACTGATAGCCATTGATGATTCCTTAATGAGAAAGAAAAAATTCTGGAAGCTTTGGGATTAGAAGAATCTCAGAGCTACAGGAGCCGCCGAGAGCTCTTTCTTTTACAGTTGGGGAAACTGAGGCCCAGAGAAGCAGGTCTCATGTCTTGGCCATGTGCAGGAAATGACCACAGGTACAAGTTACTACCAGTACTGTGAGGAACCCTAAAAACACCTTGGTGCATCAGAAACTAGACTTATTGGCACAGAAAACATCCACTCAGTTATTGAATGACTTCTGTTAACCTGCTGCTCTACTTGGCCTCAAGGAATATTAATGAAAAGTCAAAAAAGAAAAGCTTCAAACAAGGCAAGTTTCTCTCTGCCCTTTGGGAGTCCTGGCATGCCAGCACACAGAGGGCCATCTTTTCAAGGGAGCTGATTTCCCCATGAGAGTTGCAGGTTATGTTCTGGTTGGGGTCGTGCAAAAGAAGGCGTGGTCGCACTGTGTGGATTGATGCCAAGTGCTCTGCACTGACCTGGAAGATGGAGTTTGGAGCAACTTCTTCTCTAGTTTTGTTTGATCCCTCCCTCCCTCTCTTCCTCCCTCCCTTCCTTTTCAGTTTGAACCAAGAGTAAGGTGGGTTGGCCCTCAGTGGTATTAACAGGCATTATCAGTGAATGCCCGGGCATGGTGTGAGGGGCTCAGACCTGTTCTTTCTGTCTAGCTCTGAGTTTGGTGCCTGTGGATGCCCAGGCCCAGACATCTTTAGAATTGCAATGATTTGGTGACAAGGAATACTCTCAGAGGAGAGAGCACGTCCGAGGCATTTCTTCCATGTAATGGGCTTCACCTGGGCATTAGCTGTCCAGGTTGAAAGGCACCTCTCATTCATTCCTGCTCACTCTCAGTTCACAAGTAAACAGGGGTGTTTGGACAAGCCCTCATGCTTGCTCCGGGCTTCTCACAGAGGATGCCAGCCATTGTGGTGTTGATAATGATCTCCAGACAGACCCAGGGTCAAATAGGGAGTTGTGACATCGAGGGCACTTTCTGCAGGGCTAGACGGGCAAGGTGACTTTCTTGAAAGTTCCTCCCTTCTCTCCAAATGTGCTTCGGTGCTCCTAGGGCTTCTGCGTGGAGGAAGGGGCTTGTGGGAGGGCAGCACTCAGCCTAGAACAGCTCTCTTGTGAGTTTTTCCTCACTGGCTGACCATTCTGCATTAAACAGCTGTAGTTCATAGTTCATTGTCATTAGTAAAAAAGAGTTCTCCTTAATTATTGCCCCAACTTTGACCTAATATTATCAAATTAATCTCAAAATACAAAAAGGACCTGGGGGTTGAATCACTGATGCGGTATACACACAACGGAATGTCATTTAGCCCTGGGAAGGAAGGAGATTCTGACGGATGCTGTGTAGCGTGGATGAGCCTCGAGGACATTTATGTAAGTCAGACAGCAGCACACATACTGTGTGAGGGTTCTAGAGCAGCCAGAGGCAGAGAAACAGAAAGTAGGTGGGTGGTGGCCCGGGGCAGGGGTGGGAGGCGGAGGAAATGGGGAGCTGTTGTTTAGCTGGTGCAGAGTTTTGTTTTGCAAGATGAAAAAGTTCTAGAGATTGGTTGCTTAACAGTGTGAATATACTTAACACTACCGAACTGTACACTTAAAGATGATTAGTTTTAATTTATATATTTCTTACCATAATTTAAACATTAAATTAAAGGGACTAATGTGAGTAAAAACAAGTAATTCGTAATTCTTAGGCTGATGGAATCCTCCTTCTGTCAATTTGTTTTAGAGGTTAATGTGTGTTACTCTGCATTTTTAACAGTAAAATGGTATTTTCATCAATATTTTGACTTGTAGCAAGAAAACTAAGACCTTACAAAGACCTAATAAGTATACAAAAGTGAAGGTGCATTGCTATGAAATAAATCCATTGTTTGGAAATGTGTCTGTACTTAGCAAGGGGATGAAATAATTCTATGCTATGCCATGTTGATGATATATTTACACTTGCTTTTTAGGTGAAGCCAAAAATCTTCCCACTTACCCGGGGCCAAACAAGATGCGAGACTGCTATTGCACCGTGAACCTGGACCAAGAGGAGGTTTTCAGGACCAAAATTGTGGAGAAATCACTCTGGTAGTCTGCTCTTGCTTTCTTTGATACTGATAAGTTTTCTTCCGTATGGAAAAGTATCCTGAACACATATGCCATCTTGCCATCTCCTGGGTTGTTTAGTTTGCGTGAGGATGAGCAGATGTTCACATGGGCTCTGGCGTACGGGGCAGTGCCAGCCTGAGTGTCCATCCTCGGTAGTGAGCTGATACTCTCCAGATGCTTGTGATGCCCAGGACTGAACATCATAAGGGAGCAAAGAGCACATATGTAACTGTATATTTGCCTCTGAGATAATTTCTTTCTTTTTTTAAAAAATATTTTATTTATTTTTTAGAGAGAGGGGAAGGGAAGGAGAAAGAGAAGGAGAGAAACATTGGGTGGTTTCCTCTGGTGCACCCCCAACTGGGAGCCAACCCGGGCTGCAGCCCAGGCATGTGCCCTGCCTGGGAATTGAACTGGCAGCCCTTTGGTTCTCAGGCCAGCGCTCAATCCACTGAGCCACACCTGCCAGGGTGAGATAATTTCTTATTAGAGATGAACTGGAAAGTGGATACAGCAACCAAAGTGTACAAATCAAGGATTTTGAGGCCATGTCTGGCTAGCTCAGTTGGTTAGAGCACCATCACCATATGTCAAGATTGTGGGTTTGAACACTGGTCCAGGGCACATGCAAGAATCAATCAGTGAGTGCATAAATAAGTGGAACAACAAGTTGATGTTTCACCCTCCCCCCCTCAAATCAATAAATAAAAAAGAATAGGGAAAACCCACAGGTTTTCAGTGGATAAATATTTAGAAAGCTTTCCCCTCCGCCTTCCTTTAAGTTTATCTAGGTAGGTATGCCTAAGATGGCCATGGAAGTAGTTATTCACTGAGGTAGGTGACCTAGGAAACATCTGTTGATACAATTTGGGAAAGACAGGGGTCAGGTAAGAAAGAGCAGCACTCAACAGGTCTTAAGATTGAGATGTTTGCTGTATAATAAACACATCAGTGCTTCTCAACTTTAGCTTTCCTGCAAATCACTTGGAGGGCTGGTTAAAACAGATGTCTGCCCCAGGATGTTTGGGGTGGGACTGTAATTTGCATATATAACAAGTTTCGGAGAGATGCTGCTGCTGTTTGCCCTGGACCACACCCCAGGGGATAGGAAGTGGTGGCATCCGGAGAGAAGTCTCAGGGGATGGCACGAGAAACCAGAAATGTGAACAGTGAGGCTGCAGAACCTCTCTTCACACACGTGGCAGCAGGTGGGGTGGGGGCTGGTGGGTGCAGTCTGGGGAAGCACGCCAATGCCGGTAATGGGCCCTGAGCCTGCTGTTTATAGGAAGTGGTGAACGGAGTGAAGAATTCCTGTGCAGCCAGGGACCCCACCTTCGGGTTTAGAATTATGGGTTGTGTGGGTCCATCCACACAGCTATTTTGAGTTTGAGAACATTTTTGGCAGATGAATTATATCCTTGCATGTTGCTACTTCTAAGTGGGAACAAACAGCACGTTCCAATGACTTAATGAATTTAATTTTTAGAAAACTGCTAAGGATCTCCTGCCCCTGAGACGTAGACACATTTCACTCTCCATCTGTACTGCTGCCGCCAACCCTGGCGAGGCTCCTCCCGAGGCTGAGCTCTCACAGCTGCTGAGGCATTTTAATGCACACTCCAGATTCTCTGAAATAACTTCTGAAGAAAAATGAAAAGTCTGAGGAGTTTGTCAGGAGTCAAGTCTGGCTTTGTGTTGATGATGAGATGATATGGGGGGTGACGATGTGACTGTAACCTTCAAGGCTCGTTTCCGTTAGCTCAATATGAGAAAGATCCTTTTTGTGTTTAGTCGATGTTGGAGACCTGTGGTTCATAAACCCAGGGGATTGGAAGATTACTGTCCGTCTCTGTAAAGCGGGGCTCTCCCCAGACCCACTGAATGAGGATCTCTGGGAAGGGAATATATTTGGGACCCCCTGTTTATTTGTTTCTGGTATTTATTTTTATATGTATGTTTATTGATTGATTGATTGATTCATTCATTCATTCTTGTTCCCAACGTCTGTTTAAGTGAGGTTGAAAAATGGGGACCACTATCTTCAAAATATTTCAGATGGATTTAGAAGTAGAAATCATGGTTTCTGATTCTGGTGGTACTAGAAGATACATTTGTGAGGTAGGAAAGGGAAGGTAAGAGCTAAATAAAAATGATGATGTGGTAATACTGTCCTTTCTGGGAAGCCAGCTGTGTTACAGCCAGAATCAGGTGGGAGTCCCTAACACACTGTCCTGAGTAGCCAGTTCACTCCAGCGGGTGTGCTGAGGTTACGCTCCCAACTCATCAGAGCTGCTGGCCCCTTCGCAGACTATCCACACTTTCCTTACAGAGAGTTTTAATGAACTTAATTATTTTTTGTTTGTTAATTATTCATTAGCTTACTGAATATTTATCACACACTTACCTAATATGCCAAGTAAGGAGAGGGGTGCTGTAAGCAGAAGGTTAAGACTGGTAGCAAAGAAAGAGACAAACCTACACAAAATAATTCCATTATTTAAAATATGTGGGTCTATGTGGCCATTTAGTATTGAGGCAAAAACTCTATTCCTACTGCTGGGTTTTGCAAGCTAGTAACCCCAAAGCTCTACTATATAGTGTAACAGAAAAGGCAAAACCATTTTATAAAAGAAGTTAGTAAGGAAAATTGCTGGCACCACTTGGTGCTGAATATATGAAACCAAAAACTGTCTCTCTTGTGAGTTTATAGCTTGCCACAAAACATCTGTGGTCAAAAAACCTCAGTCTATTCATATACATTAATGTAGTCCTGGATCAGTAGTTTGTAATATCCACTATGCCAGCCAAAAGCAAATCAAATCATCTTTTTCAATACAAGCCCCAAAGAATTCTACATAAAGTTCCTTCTGAGTTCTGGCCAAGATGGAGGCGTAAGTAGAAACCCTTCGCTTCCTTGCACAACCAAAAGGAGGATAACAACAAATCTAAAATCAGTAAACAACCAAAATCTCCAGAAAATTAAACTGCACGAAACTCAGACAACCAAGGAATTAAATAAAAAAATCAATCAGAACAACCAGATGTGTAAGGCAGTGGACCCTGCAGGCAGACTCAGAACCCCCACCCCAGGTGGCTGAGGGGCGGGGCTGACTGCTGAGCTGGGCAGAGCCGCAAGGGAGGGACTGACTTAAGGGGAAAACTGAGACTCAGAGCTGACTGTGGGCTATGGCCGGGGTTGCTGCGGTGGGGGATACTGCCAATCTGACTCTAGAGTCTGTTGGAAAGTGCGCTAGAGAGGAGCAGGTGAGCTGCATTGCTCCCTCTCTGGCCCCTCCCACACAGGCAGCACAGCAAAGAGGGGTGCCCTGTCAGGGTGAATACCTAAGGCCCCGCCCCCTTATAATCTATCAGCTGGGCCAAGACAAAGAAATATGAACCAAATGAAAGAACACAGCAAAACCTCAGAAAGAGAACTAAGTGATGAGGAGATTGCCAACCTATCTGATGAAGAATTTAAAAGCCCTGGTAATCAAAATGCTCACAGAACTGATTGAGCTTGGTCGAACAATGAAAGGACAAATGAAAATACCCAAAATGAAATAAAGCAAAATGTTCAGGGAACCAACAGTGACAAGAAGGAAGCCAGGACTCAAATCAATGATTTGGAACAAAAGGAAGAAATAACATCCAACTGGATCGGAACGAAGAAACAAGAATCCAAAAAAAGGAAGAGAGTCTGAGGACTCTCTGGGACAACCTGAAACGTTCCAACATCCGAATTATAGGGGTGCCAGAAGGAGAAGAACAGCAGGCAGAAACTGAAAACTTATTTGAACAAATAATGAAGGAGAACTTCCCCAATTTGGTGAAGGAAATAGACTTCCAGGAAGCCCAGAGAGTCCCAAAGAAGTTGGACCCAAAGAGGAACACACCAAGGCACATCATCATTTCATCACTGAGTTACCCAAGATCAAAGACAAAGAGAAAATTGTAAAACCTGCAAGAGAAAAGGAGAGAGTTATCTATAAAGGAGTTCCCATAAGGCTATCAGCTGATTTCTCAAAAGAAACCTTACAGGCAAGAAGGGGCTCGAAAGAAGTATTTGAAGTCATGAAAGGCAAAGAACTACAACCAAGATCACTCTGTCCAGCAAAGCTTTAATTTGCAATGGAAGGGCAGATAAAGTGCTTCCCAGATAAGGTCAAGTTAAAGGAGTTCATCATTGCCAAGTCCTTATTATATGAAATGTTAAAGGGACTTATCTAAGAAAAAGAAGATAAAATATGAAAATGAAATGACAAACTCACAAACTCACAACTATCAACAAATGAACCTAAAAGAAAAGAAAAACAATGAAAATAAAAACTAAGCAAACAACCAGAACAGGAACAGAATCAGAAAAATGGACATCACACAGAGGGAGTTCAGTGGGGAAGGGAAAGGGAGGAATGGGGGGGAAAGGTACAGGGAAGAAGAAGCATAATTAATAGGCATAAAATAGATGGGGAGAAATAAAAAATGGTATGGGAAACAGAGGACTCAAAGAACTTATATGTATAACCCATGGACATGAACTAAGTAGGGGGGGTGCTGAAGGGTTGGGGGTGCAGGGCGGAGGGGAGATAAAGAGGAAAAATCGGGAAAACTAATAGCATAGTCAATAAAAAATACTTAAAAAGAAAAAAGTTCTAAGGAACATGAGCTCGGATGAGCTCAGAGGAGGAAATACACAAAGAACACAGAAAATAAAGGCATCAGAGGCCTTTGCCAAAAGAAACAGCAGACAGTAGAATCAGACCTGCAGAGTTTGTAGAATGTCAACGAAGTTTGAGGAATATAAAGTAATAGATAAAATTAAGAACATGAACAGGAAAAGAAACAATAAAGAATTATTGAACCAATTTGAAAAAGAACAAAGTAGAATTTCCAGACGTGAAGAAAAGAATTTCAAGGAAAAGCTCAGTGAACAAATTAAAATAGCTGATTAGACATAGCTGAAGGGAATATTGGTAAATTTGAAGGTGAGTTTGAAATATACCCCAGAGACACAAAGAAATGGAAAGTAGGAGAGGTTTAGAGGAGATACAGAGATAGAATGATGTCCGAATTGTCTCGTAGGAGTTCCAGAGGTGAGAGCAGAGAGAACGGTGGAGAGGCCATATGTGAAGACCGCAGAAAGATTCCGCTTACATTCTTGAGTGGCCTTGATTAGAGAGGCAGAGTCCAGAGGCAGACCAGTCTGGGGGCCTCTATAAGAGTCCAGGGGGACAAAGGCTGAGACTCAGATGGCAGCTGCGAGAGTGGGAGAAAGTGGACAAACCTCAGGGGCCGGCGGGGGTGGGCACTGCTCCCCCCCACCCCCCCCGCCGGCCTCTGTGTGGACCAGGCCAGCAGCGCAGGCAGTTGTGAGCGTGCCCCACCCCGGGGTTTGGTTGTTGCCTTCCAGGAAGTGACTGTGCTCTCGTCTTGCATCTCCCCAGCATGCCTCCTCCAGGCTCAGCATCACCTCTGAGATTTGGTCATGTACTTGGCAAAGCCACTGTAGAAAACAAAAAATCTGCATGTGATTTCTGAACTCAAAAAGCCTAAGCGCTTGGCTTCCTGGCAGGCAGCTGGTCAGATCCAGCAGGGCCTTGTGCGCTGTTCGAGCAAGGGATGTAGTGGTCCCACGTAGTGGAGCCCTCCCACGGCCTCTGGGGGCAAGGGTCAGCCTTGAGCTCAGCGGCTGCAGCCCAGCATCGTCTGTCTTCTGACTCAGCATTAAGTGCAGATGGAATGTGTGAGAAGAGGGAAAATGTGTTTCTTCCCCTCCTTTTCTCTGGCTGAAGGTTGCCTCTGGGGTTCAGACCAGGCCCTGACCACACTGCGTGTCCACCAGCAGTAACTCACCAGTGTCTGTAGCATCACTCCCGAGTCCTGAACAGACATCTTAGTGAAAGTGTCCGTATTTGTTTTATCTTTCTCTTTATTTCTGACGGGGAAGAACGGACATTGAGAGATCGTATCTGCTGCAGATTTATTGATCAGAACTCATAGGCTCTAACACATTTGGAAGAACAAGCCCTTTCTTTCTCCTTGACCTTGTCTCTTCTCCAGGGAAGTGACGTGGGGCAATGTTTCTGTCCTACTAGGAGAAATACCTTCCTGGTGTTGAACGTGAGCAATTTTTAAATCATTTAAATGGCAACTCATTATTTGTTAACTGTTTGTTTAAACTAAAAGCTTCTGTGGAATTGGGTGGGCAGGGTTAGGGCCGGGGCCAGCGCCTGCCCTGACTGAGCAGTACTTCTGTCACAGGACTGCCTCCAGAGGGGCCGCCTGCTGCTTCGGAAACAGGCAAGGGGAGGTCACACCGTGGCCAGTCACTGCTTTATCTAGTAGGAGGAGCGTCCTGGCGTTATATGGACAAGAGAGTTATAAGTAAGAGCTCTTAAGGGCTTGGGTTAGTGTAGTCATTTGCAAGAATATTCCAGAAAGTATCAGCGTTTTCGTTTCCTTTTACCTATGTAAGTGATTCTTGTGAGGGTGATACTGCCCACCTTCCCCCAGAAAAATCCTCATAAAATACTAAAAACCCCAACCAACCCAGCTCCTGGCGCTCAGTGAGGTGCTGTCCCAAGATTCCTGATCTGACCCTCACCTTCCCCAGTGGCAGCTCTGGTTGTGACTGTGCTGAATCTCCACCCCGCAGCTCACCCTGGGCCCCTGCCCCACATCTGGCCCAGAAGCCCCTTCCCTCCTGCTTCTGCTCACCTGTTTGTAGGTGTGTTGCGATCTAGAAGGAAGCGGCCTACCACGTTGTCCTGGCCCGGTCCACCAAGTCACGGACCGCACTGTCCGCCCCTTCTTGACTTTCCCCAAAGGCAGAGCCCTGCGACACCTCAGGTTCTGGTTGGAAAGGGGCTTCCCTTTCTCAGAGTTTGGCTGTGTCTGCTGAGTGGTAAAGGCAGGTTACAGGCTGTGTTCATTGTAAGATCCCTTTTGTTCTGGAATATATGAACACAGTTGTCCATGTGGTTATTTTCTCAGTGTATTGGGATTATGGGGGGGTATTTCTGTTCTTTTTCTGTATGTTTTTTAACATAAATTAGAAATTAGACAGTAAAATGACTGTTATCTGTGGCAAACTGAGGAGGAGCTAACTCATTGCCTCATTTATTGACATGGGCATAACTACAGACTCTCAAATCCTGTCATTCTTGCTCACCCGAGAGAAAGACTGTTCACAAGCGGATGGGTGTGCACCTCTAGTTTAGAAGGGCCGTGTGGGCCAATGCCATGTGAGTGTCTCTGCTTCTCCTGAAAGATGCAGATTGCTCAGAAACTAGCACTTTGTGTGTTCGATATGACTAAACCAAGAAAGACTTCAGCAGCTCCGCACTTTTAAGGAGGGGAGAAGCTATTTGGGGTTAGAATTTGAAAGGCCAGGAGGAAGTCTGTGGTTTGGGAGACAGACTTCATTTTCCGAGACATTTTGAATAACGATGTTGTTAATTGGAAAACACTGACTTTGAAATCAAGAGATTACACAGGTGACATTTTCTCTTTAGCATTTACTTTCTATTTTCTCAAATTAAAGCTTTTTAAAAAGTCTGTTTGACACAAATGCTGGCCTGCAGCCTGGATGCCGCACGCCAGCTGGAATGGATGGGCCCATCGTCCCACAGTCCTGGGGTGCTCCACGTGGGGAAACTTGTCCCCCACAACGGAGGTGCTCCAGGCGGGGATCCCTCCTCCCACAGTCCTGGGGCGCTCCAGGTGTGGAGACACGTCCTTTTAGGTGTCTTTACACAACTAAGAGAATGAGAATCCAATCCACTAACAGTGGAGCAGGTCCTCCATGAGGTTTCCTGGAAAGGCCTGTGTTACGGTCCCCACAGTCTCATTGGTGATGTTGTTGTTATGGACGAGTCTTGGGAAGAGAATTTTTCTGGGTAGCTCAATGTAAATCAGATTTTCCGAAGACCTTGTGTGCTCTCTGTCACACCATTGATTGCCATCCCCTGTGTTTCTGACAGAGGGCCGGTTGGCCTTGCCCTCACACAGAGTCACGGTGCTCTTGCCCTGGACCGCCGTCCGTGCAGCGGTGTAGGAGCGAGGGCAGAGCTGGGTGAGGTGGGTGAGCACAGCTCGACCACCTGTCGTCCGCTCCCTCCTGTTTTTTTCCTCTCGGGTTTGGGAGGAGTGGTATTTGCATCCGGGGCGATTCTGTGTTGAAGAAGCCATCTGTGTTGTTCTCACGTCTAGGAATGGTTTAGATGTGCAGTATTCTAAGTGAGGACTCTTTCCCCAACTCAAGATGTGGGTGACGACCACCCACTTCAAGGTCCTGGCCATGGCCTTGAGGACACCTCACATTGACAGCTCTTGGCAGAGTTGGCCCTGGGAGTTCCAGGACCACTGTGGGGTGGGCGGTGGGTCCCTCGGGTTTATGACAGCCCGAGGGGCTCACTGGGTTCATGTCTAGCCGGCCTTGTTACGAGCACCCTCTTCCTGACATCCACCTCCAGTTTCTCCCTCAGTTTGTCCTGAGACACAGAAGCCCGCCTCGTGTCAGATGTGAGGATTCTCTCAGAACGCCACAGGAAAGCTCAGCAGATAGCAGGTGCTGGTTTCCTTTCCTTGAGCAAGCACCCAGTGCCTGCTGCACCCCGAGGCCCCGGCCCGGGTCCAGTAGGGGCTTAGTAGCTGTGCGGTGTAGGTGTGGCCGGCACCTGTGGGGAGAGATGGTGGGTCTGCTCGCAGCTGGAGGCGCTTGCGTGGGGAAGGAGCCATGTCTGTCCTCACACCCTCCTGTCCTGTCCGCCCTCTGGGTGGAGGGTCAGGGTGGCTCCCTTCCTTTCTCCTTTTGGGAGCGGTGGGCTGGGCACTTGCTCGGCTGGCAGAATGCTGCAGTTAATGGGCTTCCTCTGGGCAAGTGAGAACCTTTGGTACAAGACCCTAACAACGTCCCCCACAGGCTGCCCTCCCCTCTCATCCCCTGGCTTCTCCCCGACACAGTCCTCTCTCAGGGCCTTTCTGTGGGAGTTCGAAAGGTTTCTGCTACCACAACTGGCCAGTGTGTGAGTCAGGCTTCTCAAAGAAGCATCATTTCAGTCACTTTAAAATGCATGGCCAGGCCTTGATAAGGATGGGTCTGACCGTAATTTATTGATAAGAACATGCGATTTCTGTTAGGGAGACCTGGAGAGCAAGGAGAAAGAAGTTGGTGTGGACAGATTTTGGCATTTGGGAGCCTTGTGCAGTGGTGGGAGCTGTGCATAGTGTCTGGTGGGCCCCACCCTATCCCTGTGAGTAGGAGTTTTGCAGACGGGGAAACTGAGTCTGGGAGAGGTGAGGTAACTTGCCCTGGCCACGTGGCACCTTGGAGCTGGGTCAGGCCAGGAAACACAGGCTGCAGGTTGCCCACTGAGGGGGTGGCCGTCGGGCTCTGGTTCCGATGCACAGTTAAGTCCTGGTCCATCAGGAAGAGTGTAAGCAGCGTCCTGAGTGCGTTTCTTAGCCTCATTCCGGTGCCTGCCAATGTTGACTTCCCTCTCCTCTGGCCCTGCCTGCAAGGGCGGGGTCCCCAGTGGTCCTCGGGGTCCCTGTTACCTGGCAGCAGCCACCACGGACCCTTCAGTACCTGACTGCAAGCCTGCTGAGTCCCTGAAGTGCACGCTGTGATTGGTCCAGGTGACAAAAAATGCGCAGTCTGGTCTGCCAGGACACTTCTGTTTCAGCATTTGGACAAAAGCTGTGCTCTGACTTTAAATTCTCTTTCTGGGGGAGGGTTAACTACATCCCCCCAGTCCCCACATTAGATCTGCGAGATACTGGGCAACAGGTCATGCATTTCTTCATCCCGTCCTTTGCGGTTGACTGAGTGGCTTTCTCTTCCTGGAGTTGCCCCTCTGTGGAGGCTGCTGTGACCTTGCAGTGAGGGTTAGAGTTCCCTATGAGAGACTGAGTGAGCATCTTGCCTCTCAATGTCTTATTGGAAACCTCGAGGGGGAAAAAGCCTTTTATAATGAAAGGTCACAGATACCGAGGGCTGTGCTGCACAGCGGTTTTAAAGGAGTTTTAAAATCACTATTTAAAGGAAGTGAGAGGTGGACTTAGCAGAAAGCAAAAAGGTTCTCCTTCTGCCCCTGAGTGCCCGTAGGGTAACTGTGGCAGCAGGAGGCTCCTCTCTGGAACAGTCGATCGGCAGCATGCCTTCCCATGTCGGCCGCAGCACCGCCGGCTGCAGATGTGGGGGACGCGGACCCTTCAAGCACCAGCAGTCCATGTGGGGTGCAGGCGACCTGACTTCCTTTCCATGCCCAGTTCTTCTGCTGTGGACATTCGAATACAGCATTTGGGTTAATGACATTTTAATCCAGCTGTTAGTTAATGATTTAACCACATGCACATTTTATTAGCTGAGCACGGAGCTGTTCAGAGATAGGCTGGTGCCCTTTTTGGAAAACTGTCTCTGCTTGCTTGGCTTCTAGTTCATGCTGGGCTGGGAAATGAGCCCTGGCTCTCCGCTGGGAGCCGCGACCCAGTGCTTCCGGACACTCGGCCCTCGGCAGTGGCCCTCTCTGTGGGGTATCCATCGTTCAGACTTTGAGGCACAAAGACCGTCTTAGGAATAGGCCTCTTACAAAGAGGCTCAGTGTGGGGTCGCCATTCTTCAGCATGCAGCCTTTCCATCAACCCTGAATGTGGAGCAGCTCAGCAGCTCCCTCACCCCTCCTGTCTGACCCCAGATGTTGGGAAATGGACGCAGGCATTTGCGAAATAGCATGAAAGTGGGGAAAACCAGGCTCACGGCTGTTTTCTCATGAGCAAACATTGTTGTTGCAGCGGCAGCAGCCTTGGTGTGGGATGGGGCGTGCCAGCCTTGCAGATGCTGGGAAATGACTCATGGAGAAGTCGGAGTGTTCTCTGTGGCTCCCAAATGGGGCCCCGTCTCAGCCTCTCTCGGCTGCACATCTGGGCTGTGGGAGGAGGGGGAGGGGTGCCAGTGGTTTTCCCTTGTCAGAGTGCTCCTTCAAGATCAACTTGGCTTTCTGGGGGAGGTTTTTTCTTTCTTTCCTTAGGAGAGTTTGCTCGACTCTGTGAAGCTTCTCTTGAACTTCCCCCTGTAATTACCGAGGGGAAGATCTGTCACTCTGGCCAGCCTCGGAAGCAGATGCCGCTGTACGCATTAATTTCCTCCTGTCAGATAGCATGTTTAAGGCAAGCCAAGTCCTTTGGGCGGCATTTTTTCTAATTTGGAAAGGGTTCTGGAGCCCTAAGGCTGTAAGTGGGAGCCCACTGTGCAGGGACATTAATCATGAATCTGACTGTGCTGACCTTGGGCTGGTGACAAAGCCAGGCCTGTGGGGAGAGATACCCCAGGTTAAAGCCTCTAATAGGAAGGGGAAGCTCAAGGTTACGTGGCCTGTTTGACTCCTCCGGAAGGAATATATTGTCTTGCCAGGCACATGGAGAAGGTTCACCAAGAAGGAGGGGTGGGCCATCCAGACAACCACGTTGGTTGTGGGGGTTGTCACTTGGGATTGGGGGGGGCTTCATCCCACCTCTGCCCTCTGCAAGGCTAGAGGGAGGAGAGACGGACTGTGTGGCTCGCCCTGCTTGCAACCCCTCGAGGGTCCTAGTTAAAGCTGGGAGGGCTAAGATGTCCTGAGAGATGCCATGATCAGGGCTGAAGTGGCCTTTCCGCCATGGGCAGCGTCAGCTCCTGAGTGCAGGGACCTCCTTGTTCTTCTGGGAGAACACACTTCGGGAATGGCCGGACCACATGCCCGCCCTTGCACACTGATGACAGATATTGATAACAAATTTGTGGTGTGTCTAGTTTAAAAATATATTCCTTATATGTTGTGCTTTAGTGATTTGTCTTTTAATTTGCAACATAAATTTATAAGTTCTCAGTGGATTAATATCCTGAGCATGGACATAATATGAAAAGATGGGTATTTAATAGAAAATGGGAGCAACCAAGGCTCAACTACAACAGGAGGGTGTACTCAGCCCACACAAAGGGCGCACCTTGAGTACCCAGCTTGGGTGATAGGGGAGGCTGTGCCACTGCACCCTACAGGACACCTATGACATTACGCTATAATACCAAGACAGGGAGTCATAATAGCTCCACCTAATACATAGAAACAAACACAGGGAGGCAGCCAAAATGAGGAGAAAAAAGAAACATGGCTCAAATGAAAGAACAAATTATAATTCCAGAAAATGAACTACACAAAATGGAGATAAGCAAAATATCAGATGCAGATTTCAAAACACTGGTTATAAGGATGCTCAAGGAACTTAGTGAGGACCCAACAGCATAACAATGATCTAGTCAGAAATGAAGGATACACTAATTGAAATAAAGAACAATTTACAGGGAAACAATAGTAGAGTGGATGAAGCTGAGAATCAAATCAATGACTCGAAATATAAGGAAGCAAAACCCAAAAACAACCAATCAGAACAACAATGAGAAAAAGGAATAAAAAAAATGAGAATAGTATAAGCAGCCTCTGGGACAACTTCAAGCATTCCAACATTTGTCTCGTAGGGCTACCAGAAGGAGAAGAGAAAGAGCAAGAAAATGGAAATCTATTTGAAATAATAATGAAAGAAAACTTCCCTAATTTGGTGAAGGAAATAGACTTGCAAGTCCAGGATGTACAGAGAGTCCCAAACACAATGGATGCACAGAGACCTACTCTAAGACACATCATAATTAAAATGCCAAAGGGCAAACATAAAGAGAAAATCTTCAAAGCAAAAATTGAAAAGAAATTAGTTGTCTAGAGGGGATTACCCATAAGACTGTCAGCTGATTTCTTAAACTTTGCAGACTGGGATTGGCAAGAAATATTCAAAGTCATGAAAAGCAAGGACCTACAGCCAAGATTGCTGTACCTGGCAAAGCCATCATTTAGAATTGAAGGGCAGATAAAGAGCTTCCCAGGCAAGCAAAAACTAAAGGAGTTCACATCACCAAACCAATACTATATGGAATGTTAAAGGGATTTATTTTAAGAAAAAGATCAAAACTATGAACAATAAAATGGCAAAAATATATACCTATCTAAAAAAATACGTGCATATCTAAAAAAGCCAACTATGCAAACAAGAACAGAGACAGAATCATGGATACAGAGAGCATTTTGATGGTTGCCAGTTGCAGGGGGTTTGGGGGAATGGGTGAAGAGGTGAGAGGATTAAGAAGTACAAATAGGTAGTTACAGAACAGCCAGGGGATGTAAGGTACAGTGTAGGAAATGGACTAGCCAAAGAACTTATACACAGGACCCATGGACATGAACAAGGGTGGGGGGACTGCCCGAGGGAGTGGGAGGTGCGGGGTGGAGGGGGGCAAAGGGGAGAAAATCAGGAGAACTGTAACAGCATAATCAATAAAATATAATAAAAAACCTACAAAAAAGAAAATGGGCCAAAGGCATTTTGACAGAAAATGAGAAAGAAAGTGCTTGTACACATATGGTACATATTTTTGCCATCAGTTTAGCAAAGTTTGAAAATATTGGTAAGGCTCTGTGTCAGTAGGTTGGGGTATATTAGTTCCCCCTTTTGGGAGTGCCACATGACATCATGCACCAAAGCCTTAGGACAGTGGAGACCCTTCCACCGAACAGAATTCATCCTAAGAGAGCAGTCAGACAGCTGTGCAGAGACCCCCTACTCTAGAGTCTCATTCTGTGCTGCTCCTAATTGTTAGGAGTTGGCGAGGACCAGGTTGTCTGTTGGTGAATTGAGCAGTGACGGTCATTCAGACCTCGGGTGCTGTTTGGCCACTAACCTTTTATATTCCTATTTGGCAGGCTGTCCATGGCATGATGTGAAAAGAAAAAGCTGACTACATATCAGGATATATAATGTAATCTCCCTTTTATTTTAAAAATATGTTCCTCTGTCTCTATCTATTTCTATTCTACGTAGCCATATACCTTTAGAGAAAACACAACTCTAGGAGGATAGACCGTAGAATGGCACTTTTTTTTTTGCTTTCTGACATCTTTATGTATTTTTTAAATTTTGGTTTTTTAAAGATAGCTTTATTGAGATACAATTCACATACCATGTAATTTACCCATTTAAAATAGACAATTCTATGGTTTTCAGTATATTTAGAGTTGTGCAACCATTACCACCATCAATTTTAGAACATTTTCATCTCCCTAAAAAGAAATTCTTCCCTTTAACTGTCCTCATTTCCCGCCAACACCCTGCTACCCAGCCCCTGGCAACCACCAGTCTACTGTCGGTCTCTACAGATTTGCTTGTTCTGGGCATTTCACGTAAATGGAATCATACACTGTGTGGCCCTTTGGATCTGACGTTTAACACAGTGTATTCCAGGCTCATCCACACTGCAGTGCGTGTCAGTGGTTCCGGTCCTTCTGCGGCTGATACCTCATGGTACGGCCGGACCACACTTTGTTTATCCGTTCATGTGTTGATGGACACTTGGGTTGCCTCCGCTTCTGGCTGTTGTGAATTATGCTGTTAACTTGCTTATATGAATTTTGTGTGGATCTGTGTCTTCATTTCTGGGGCATGCACCCAGGAGTGGGGTTGTTAGGCCATGTGGTTACTCCCTGTTTACCATTTTGAGGAACTTCCACTGATTTCCAAAGTGGCCACACAAAAGATATACGTTCCTCCAAGCAGTATATAAGGGCTCAGATTTCCCCACATCCTCTCTCCAACACTCGTTATTATGTGTTTTTGACCGTAGCCATCCTGGTGGGCCCAGCTGATTTTGCAGTGTAATATCCTCAATAGACTCCCATCCCTTTAAAAAAAAAGATTTTGTCTATTTATTTATCTTTAGAGAGGGACCAGGGAGGGAGAAAGAGAAGGAGACAGACATCGATGTGCGAGAGAAACGTCGACCCGGTGACCTTTCCCCTTGGGGGATTGCACCCATCCAATTGAGCCACACTGGTCAGGGCTAGATTGTCATTCTTAAAAAGAAAAAACAATGTCTTGTTTTTAGTTAAAATGAAAGGAAGTATGTTTTCCGTGAGTGTGTGTTTTCTTTTAATTTTTTAAAAATAGATTTTAGAGAGAAGGGGAGAGAGAGAGAGATTGATCGCTTACATATGCATTCATTGGTTGCCTCTTGCATGTGCCCGGACTACAGATCAAGCCCACAACAGTGGCGCATCAGAGTGCTGTTCTGACCAACTGAACCACCTGGCCAGGGCAAATGTGTCCTTTTTAAAAGCAAACAATATTCAGATATAAGAAGTAAAAGAACAGATATTCTAAAAAAATTACACATAAGCCTAATTATCAACTTACTGTGAAAAATAGCATCTTCCTGGGATATATATATACCAAACTTGGGGGGAGGATTAGGTGTAGTTGATAAGGAGAGGGTGCCTGCAGGTGGAGCCCCCACAATAAACGCCCTGCAGACCTTCAAGGTCGGTGGCCATCTCCCGTCTGAGCCGCTGCCACACCTTTCATGTGGGAGCCCTTGTCTTCCTGAGCCTGCACGATTTGTTGTCTTTGGATCTAAGAGTACAAACAGTTCCACGTGGACATAAAGCAGCCAGAGTCCTACCTAAAGAGACGGGGGTCCCAGACCGTGGGGGTGGGGGTGCTGGTGAGGGAAGAGTGGAGACAGGACTCTCACGTGGCTGCCTGCTTCTGTGGCATTCCGGAGAGATATCTGCTACTGGAAAAGCAGAAAAGTGCGCGTGGGCTACTTCTCCATAAGGCCTTGGGAAACAGTTCTGATTTCTCTGTGATAGTGGGTTCAAGACTTCTGTCCCTCCTAGGTTTTTAGGAAAGATTTTATTTATTTATTTTTAGAGAGAAGGGAGGGAGAAAGAGAGGGAGAGAAACATCAATGCGTGGTTGCCTCTTGCAGGCTCCCAACTGGGGACCTGGCCCGCAACCCAGGCATGTGCCCTGACCGGGAATTGAACCTGTGACCTTTTGGTTTGCAGGTTGAGCCACACCAGCCAGGGCCTCTTAGATATTTTTGATAGCAACTCTAATGGTGAAAGTCGTCCTCATGTTACCACGTTGAGGCCACTCTACTTTGCTAGAATGACTCCTACCCTTCGTTGCTTTCCTCATCTCACTCTGTTCTGGTCCTTCTGTATCTCAGTTACCTGCCTGCGTCTCGTCCCTCTGGATTAGTCTCTCTGGGTCCTTTATTGTCTCAGCTCTCACAGGACCACCAGCTTCTGTCTTGGGTCTCCAAGGAGACACTGTCGAATTGCTTCCCTGTTCCAGCTGGAAAGCTACCTGCCCCTTATTCTCAGACCTACAAGTGAATAGTGTTTTTTTTCCTGTGCAAAGGAAATAATGCCATAGAACATCTAACCATCTCCAGAGTGATGTGCCTGGAAGGGTTTATGGGCCTGAGTAAGGGAGAATGTGTATTCTGAAGCTCTGTGCTGTTTTAAATTTAATTAATCTTCCAGCACACTGTGATTTGAGACTTGGGGACAGGCAGGGTTGTATGCCAATGAGGGTGGTATAGTCATCTAGGTGTGGGTCTGAGCAGGAAGAGGTGGGTGTTGCCTGGTCTCCCTGCCTTGGCCCCATAGCTCCTAGCGGGGGGTGGCTACCTCCTTCCTCCCTGCTCCCTCCCAGTGTCCCTGGTGCAGAGCCGTTGGACGAGATGGCAGCCCAGGTCTGGAGGTCCGCTCTGAGTGTTGCCCGAGCTCTGCTCTTTGTCGGAAGGGCATCTGTCCCCCAGCTGCACCCGATCCTCTTTCCTGGTGAGCTGCCATGTGATGTCCCAGGAGAATAAAACACCTTCACATGTACAGTTTCTTTGGTGATTATTGCATTTCACTTCATGTTCTACTTCCCTGTGGGGTTTTTTTTTTTCACATATTCCATTGACTCCATCGGAAGGAGCTCACTAGGTAGCCTGAGAAGCTGGTTCCATACAGGTTGGGCCTGGTGTGTGAGGGTCCCATGGCTGCTGTAACGAAATGTCACAAACTCAGTGGCTAAAACAATACAAACTTACTATCCCACAGTTCTGGAAGTACGAAGTCCAAAGTCACCACAGTCGGTATCACAGTGCTGGTTCCATCTGGCGACCCCAGGGTAGAATACTTTTCCTGACCTTGTCCGGCCTTGTCTCGGGGGCCTGCATCACTGCAGCCTCACTTCTGTCACCAGCTGTCCTTCTTTGGCTCTGACCCCTCTGCTGCCTCTTATGAAGACCCCGTGATCCACTGGGCTACCCCAGATAACCCAGGATAACTTCTGAACTCTGGATCCTTAGCTTAATGCCATTTGCAAAATCCCTTTTGCCATGTAAGGTAACATATTCACAGGCCCTGGAGATTAGGACCTGGACATACATCTTTGGAGGGACATTATTTTTATGACCATAGTGGGATTCAAAGCTCACTCTTTCCTTGCTTGTGAGGAGGGACCCCAAAACACTGGAATGGTCTTCTGGAGGGAGGGCCCTTGTAGTACAGACGTCCCACACTAAATGAACGTTCTAGGAAGCCATCGGTATCAGTGCACCAGCTGGCGTTGTTGTGAGAGGCTGCGTTCAGCTTCAGTGAATTTTTTTTGCAGACTCTTTCAGTGTGTTTGCCTGTTTCATGATGAGTGACTTATGAGCACACCTGCCCACACCTGTGCTCGGAGTGTTCAGCAGTTTTACCAAAAATGGCAGGACCTGCGTGCCCCACCCTCCCTATTCACCCGAGTTTGCCCCCAGCAACTTTTTTCATTCCCTGGATGCAAAAAGTCCTCAAAGGGAAACATTTTGCTGATGTGGAAGAGGTGAAACAAAAAATGGCAGAAGCACTAAACGGCATCAAAATTGATGAGTTTAAAAACTGTTTTGAGCAGTGGGAAAATCATCTCAATAGGTTTATTGCATCACATGGAGAGTACTTAGGAGGTGAACGGAATTTGAACATGTGAGAATAAATACACAATTTCTTATAAATAAATTCCGATTTTTGGGGGGTCCCTCCTTGTACACAAGCTGGACTGCCTGGTTTCCCCACCCTGTGAGGGTGTTGTGATGGCTGAAGGCGGCTGACCCTGGAACAGAGTGGGTTTGAACTGTGTGGCTGTACCTGCACGTGAATTGTAAAACCTGCGTTGTTCAAGAACCAACAGTATTTGCCACCTATTGGGGCTCGGAACAGGACCTGGGATGTCAGGGTGCCCCGGTGATGCTAGCCACCCCCTGGAGCACCAGCTCCCTGAAAGTGGGGTCCAGTGCCCAAAACAGAGTGCAGAGCACATTTGGCCTCCCTTCCTGAGGTTGAGCTGTCAGGAGGGCAGAAGCTGGGGAAAGGGCTGTGAAGAGCCCTCTTCAGGCTGTAGGGGTTTTTGAAAAGCATGACATTGAGTGATTTTTGTAAATTTACAGAGCTGTGTCATTGTCAGTGTAACCTGTTCCAGAACACTGAAGAAGGGCCTTGTGCAGTTCCCACCCTCCCACCCCCGGCCTCTTGTATTCACTGACCTACTTTGTATGCATGCATATCTGCCTTTTCTGGACATTTCATATACACGTAGTATCACAACATGTTGGGCCCTGGCTGGTGTAGCTCAGTGGACTGAGCGCGGGCTGCGAACCAAAGGGTCGCTGGTTCGATTCCCGGTCAGGGCACATCCCTGGGTTACAGGCCAGGTCCCTAGTGGGGGCCATGTGAGAGGCAACCACACATGATGTTTCTCTTCCTCTCTTTCTCCTTCCCTTCCCCTCTCTCTAAAAATAAATAAATAAAAATTAAATTAAAAAACATGTTGGCTTTTTTTTGTTTTTTGCATCTGGATTCTTGCACTTAGCATGTTCCTGAGATGCACTGTTGCAGCATTATCAGTACTTGGTTCTTTCGTGTCACCAAATGGAAATTCTTTGTGTGAATTTACCAGATTTTGTTTTTCTACGTGTCACTGGATGGACATCTGGGTTGTCTCCACCTGTCGGCTACCGTGAATATGCTGCTGTGGACATTCATGTGCAAGTTCTCGTGTGGACACGTTCTCACTTCTCTTGGGTGTGCACCTCGGAGGGGGATGGTCTCTCTGTGTTTAACTTCCCTGGACCCTGCCAGACGGTTTTCTGTCTTGCATCTGGATCCTGAAGTGACTGCACTGTTTTGCATTCCCTCAGCAGTGTACGAGGGTTCCACTTTCTCCACGCCTTACTCAACACTCGTTATTTGTCATCTTTTTTCATTACTGCCATCCTAGTGCATGCGAAGTGGTTTGTTGTCAATTAATTTGCATTTTCCTGATGGCTAATGACATTGAACATTTTTTTTATGTGCTCGTGGGTCATTTTTCTTTGGTGATATCTGTTCAAACCTTTTGCTTGTTTTTCAACAGAATTACTTGGCTTCTTCTTACTGTGCTGTAAAAGTTTTTGAATGTATTCTGGGTGCAAAGTTTTTTATCTGATGTATGATTTGTGAAGATTAATTTCTGTATAGTTGTAATTTTAGGTGTTGTAGTTTTAGCCCTTATATCTAGGTATGTGATCACTTTGAGTAAACTTTGCGTCTGGTGTGAGGTAGGGGTTTCTCTGTCTGTCCCTGGGATAGGACCATGCTGTTTTGATTATTGTTACATTGCAGTAAAGTTTGAAACCTGGAACTCTGAGTCCTCCATCTTTGCTCTTCTTTCTCAAGCATGTGCTGGCCATGGTGGGTCCTGTGCCTTTCCTGCTGGCAGGATCAGCATGTGGTTTGGTTTCTGGGTGTCAGACCTGTTGGCTCCCTGCCTGTCGCAGCCCTCTCCTCCACGCCGACCCCCTCTCCCTGGCTCAGCCCTCTGTGGGTTCGGGCACGGGCAGTGCCTGCTGCTGGCCCATTCTGGACCCCAGACTTGCTCGACTCCCTCCTTGCCTGCTGCTGTCCTCTCCTCCACGCTGTGCTCCTTTCCTTCTGAACGGGTGCCACTTTCCTGTCACGCCTGCCTCCTGTGATGGCTTCTTTGCCCCACTCCCTTGTCCCCACAATGACCCTGTAGCTCCCAAAGCTCCAGTTCTTTGTGCTAGTGACCTTCAAGCGACAGCCAGTGGTTCCATCCAAAACACTGTGTTTTAGGGAATCTGTGATGTTGGTCAGTTAAGGGTGCACCATGGCACCCTTAGTGCTTTATGAGCACTAAGAAAAAGCAGTCTAATCAATCTCTGAAACAATCCTCTCTGATGGTGACTGCAGGGTACTTTCTGATTTCAGAGATACTACAGTTGGGGCGGGGGCAGGGGGCATCTCAGAGCTGATAGAATCTGGCTTTGGAGCTCTCTTAGTTGGGAGCTGATCTCGCCCTCCCTCCCTTTCTTTCCTAGTGTCATGCCTGTGTCACTCACAGTAAGCTCTCACTAGGAGACACTCATGGTATCAATTCTTTTTTCTATTTCTTTTCATACTTGGGCAGGAGCCTAGACCCCTCTTTCTCCTAACAAAGTGTAACAGACTGTTATAGTTTTTACTTGGCCTGCTGTGGTCCTCTGTTGGGCCTCAGCCGTGCATGTGCACAGCAGTGGGATCGTGCCAGATCCCGAGGTAGCTGCAGGTGTGTGTGGTGAAGGGACCGCTCCATTTCCTACCTGTGGGTGCAGGTCTGGGGGTGCCGTGTTCTGTGTATATTCACCATGGCTTCCAGGACCCGGCATCTGCTAACCTCAGCCTGTGCCTGGTCGGGATGGTCCGGGGCTCCTGGCCCCTCGGTTAGAGGTGGGTGAAGCTCCTCTCCTGGGGAGGGGTGCAGATGGTCGCCCAGTTGGAGTTTCACCCTGATTTCTTCACAAAGGGGGACGCTCTGCACTCTCTCAAACAGGGATGCTGAGTGAGGCTTGCCCCGCCACCCAGACCCTCAAAGTGGTTGGCAGTGCTGGAGCGTGTGTGTTAAAACTGGACACACGACAGACATAGTTGTGTTAACGGCACCACCTGTGTCGGGCCCTCTGGCTGTTCTGACCTGACATGAAACCGGCACAGCCATTCACTCATTCAACACAGGGATTTCCAACCCGCCTGCCGCACCTGACTCTTTAGTCAGGGGCACTGACCTCTTTTCCCGTAGATTGTCAATGAAAAAATGACAACTGCCACACAACAATAGCTGTCTGGTGTGAGTGAATCAAAATTACACCTATTTTCTGGTCAGATCAGCAAAAACTAAAGTACATTCTCTGGTGTGCCGCAGAATTTTAGTAATTCGTTTCTGTGTGCCAGGAGATGAGGAAGGTTGAAAATCGCTGATTTAACATGACTTGCCTTTGGAGCCGGGGCCGCATCTGTGAAGATTTTTACAACCTGCTTACTTTTGAATTCATTTCTATCCCAATTAAGGAAGCGTGATTTCATGTCTTACAAGCAGAACGCAGAAAGGTGTGCTTGTGGTGCGTTTACAAACGCGGTTGCTGCGTGTGCCTGGCTGGCGCGGTCTGCAGGCTCCGCCCCGCGCGAGCCCACCGACACCGACGCTGGCGCCGCGGCCGTGCCGCCCGGACTCTAACGCGCTCTTCTGTTTGTTTGTCCAGCCCCTTCTACGGAGAGGACTTCTACTGTGAGATTCCTCGGAGCTTTCGTCACCTGTCGTTTTACATTTTCGATAGAGACGTTTTCCGGAGGGATTCAATCATAGGTAGGTACCAGAATGGATGTTTCCTTCTTCATCTCCGCCGCCTCTGTACGGCGTGTCATTCTGCCGTGCCTGGAGCAGCTCTCCCCGGCATCCTGTTCTGAGACGACAGAGCTGGGTGGCGTTTCTGGCCTGGCCCTTCCGGCTGTGCTGGGGGGAGGGGGGTGTTGCCGGTCTGGGGAAGACCACCCGAGTCCTGCCCTGGCAGCGTGGAGGGGCTTCACGGCATGACGTCCTGTGGGAGAGACTGGAACACGCCAGCAAAGGCTTTGGAGCTGTCTGTGAAGGCGCGGGTACGGCAATCGTCAAACCTGTCCTCAAATGACCCCCAAGGGCTCCGCCAAGGGGCCACTGTGCGGAGGAAAACCCTCCCACCATCCCCAGGCTGCTCCTGTTCCTGACTCCCAGCACCCCTCCGAAGGCAGTGGGATGGCACTGGGGCTCTCTCAGAGATATTGGGTGCTCTCAGAGGTTTTGGTGTTCTCAGAGGTATTGGAGTGTTTTCAGAGGCATTGGAGTGCTCTCAGAGGCACTAGCATTTCAGTGGGGGACTCTCGGAGAGAAGGAGGCCCAGTCTGAATGAGGAGGACAGGTGTGGAATAGCAAAGAAGCTTCCCGAGTTCAGGAGAGCACCTGTGTCCTTCTTCATGTTTACTGTGGCCCCAGAAATAGAATTGAGAAGCTAAACATGGGCACAGTCGTAGGTGCTGGAATCCAAGCACCATGTAACGTCCGTGTTGTGGCCTTGGCCTGTCCTGTGGCGGAAGGCTCTGGGGTAGAGCACTTTGAATTTGAAGTGCACTTGAGTCACGCAGGCCTTTCTTCTTGATTGTGCTTAGGGTGTTCTGACCAGCTCCTACTCTGCCCAGACCACAGGGGCAGGTCACCCACAGAGCCAGTAGGGATATTTTCATCCAGGCTGCAGCAGACTCCCAGCAGCACTCGGGACAGTTGGCCACCTCCCTTGCAGCTCCTTCTCAGCCTCCTGGCCTCACCTAAACTCTTACTCCCGGGCCTCTGGCGGTTTCTCCGCTGCCTCCTCAGCTCTCAGCCTGTAGGTCCAGCTACCCTGCAGGACCCCTGTTGTTGTCTCGAGACATCTCAGATGCATCATGCTGAACTCATGGTGGCCACCAAAGGTTCCCCTTTGCTGGATAAACCCCTTATCTGCTGCTTCCCCAGTCTCCTAGCTGACCTGCCAAGACTTGGAGGTCAGTTCCTGCAGGGTGCAGCCTCATCACCCTATACCGAGCCTTTGCTTGCTTGGACTGTAGCCTGCATGGTCTCAGTGCCTGGCCCTCATACCCTTCCCTTCAATCCACAGCTACCAGAGCTGCCTTTCCTGTGTGTGGGCCATAAGCATCTCCTCCCCGTGTGAAGCCGACCACTGGCTCCTCACCGCACTTACAATATGCTCAAAACATGGTTAGGGCCCAGAACTGACTCATGGTGTCTGTCCCCAACATCTGGCTTTGGCTTAGTAGGCAGTCACTAAACATTTGTTGAAAGAATGGACAGTTTTGTGGGTTTTTTTTTAGTTTTTAAAAAAAAGTATTTTATTTTAGAGAAAGGGGAAGGGAGAGAGAAAGAGAGGGAGAGAAAAATTGATGTGAGAAACATCGATGTGAGAGACATCGATCGGTTGCTTCTTGTACGTACCCCATCGGAGAACCGAAACCACAACCGAGGCACGTGCCCGGACTGGGAATCCAACCTGAGACCTTCCGCTTTGCAAGATGACACTCAACCAACTGAGCCCCATCGGCCAGAGCAGAATGGAAGATTTTTGAAAATACCTCCACGCATTGTATTTATTCCATTTGAGAAATTCAATGTGTTTTATAGATAGATTCCCATCTAAAGAAACTATTTGCTAGAGTTACATGCTTCCATTTTATAGCCTGACTTATTTTCAAAAAAATGTCCAAGTTTGAGTCCACACTGCCTGGTTTGGTGTGGAGAAGGAAGTCTGTACTTCATGGGATGCATTTAAGACCTTTCATGATCTGACCCAATTGTTCTCTGGGCTGAACTTCTCAACGCCCACAATGGCCTTTCTAGCTGCGTCAACATATACACACTCACGTGTGCATTCACACACGTGCGTAGAAAGAACCTTACTTGTGTGCCTGTGCAGGCCTCCACTTGCATTGTCTACCAGTCACACCCTCTTAACACTGGAAGCCTTTTCAGTGCCTCAGTTTTCTAAACCTGACTAGTCCTGCAGGGACAGCCCGCATGCCGTCACCCCTCAAGCAGCCTGCTCCTCCTTTGCTACCGGGGAGTGGGTTAAAATGCGGGTACCTGGGCCCCCACCCATGCTGGTGGATCCAGATTTTCTGGGCGCTGAACCCGGCGTTCCATGGCTTTATTAAGTTCCTCAGGATGGCATTTACAGTTAGAAGAAAACTAACGTGTACTAATGCTTACACGTGCCAAGCACTGTGCTCGGTGTTTAAATGAGCACAAAATCATGCCGTTTATCTTTTGCATTAACCCTGGGAAGTAGATACTACCTCCCTCGCTGTATCAGGAAGGAACTGAGGCTCAGAGAGAATAAGACACTGGTCCGAAGATGCACAGCTGGTGAGCCGGCAAGTCAAAAAATTCCCATTGTGTTTGTAGAGAAGTGAGGACCAGTGTTAGAAGAGACACGGGAGGAGAAAGGTGTGTCTGCATCTGCGTTAGTCATCCTGAGAAGTCATCTCCGTCACTAAAGACTCTTCAGCGCATCCTACCCATTGTCCCCAGAACTCGCTGTCACCCTGAATCTCATTTTCATCCTGCCCAGTGTGTGATAGGTGCCCTCAGAGAATTCCAGCCTGAACCTTTCCTGTCTGAACCAAGCGTTTAGATTTATGCTTTCTCTGGGACGTTGGGTCCCAACCACGTGACGTGAGAGTGTGAAGGTGTGCCTAAACCAAGTGATTCAGCCTGACTGGAGGCAGGGAGAGCAGTAGCCACCCTTTCTACCAGAATCACCGGATCCACTCCATCTACAGCAGGAAAGTGACAAGGAGGAGAGTTCTTGTCACTTTCTCCAGCCCCCCACTCTGCTCTTCACTCGTTCCCTGGTGGGCAGATCGGGGAGGTGCCTTAGAACTCCCCTCCCCTCCCCTCCCCTCCCCTCCCCTCCTCTCCCCTCCCTCCCCTCCCCTCCCCTCCCCTCCCCTCCCCTCCTCTCCCCTCCCCTTCCTCCCTTTCTGATCTCATGCTTCATCATTTCCTTCTCTCCTTTACCGTGTGTTTCCCTTTTTAGGATCTTGGTTCACATGTGAATTTCTTATTTAGTCCACGTGTGTGGCTTATTCCCTACCCTTGAGTCATCTCCGTGAGCCTTCAAGATGCCTCTTAACGAAGGTGGATGAATAATGCTTCCAAGGCAGTACAAGCCTAGGGTTTATGAAAAGAAAACAAAACCAAACCGGCGGGGCAGTGAGGAGCCTTTGTACAGGAGGAGGACGTGTTGATTCTTGTTTTATTGTGGCTAGGGTGGCTTAGCTGGAAAATAATGAAACTTAATGAAAGATTTATTAAGCATTCATGCGTTGAGGCTTCAGTGAACTTTTATACTGAACACGTTTTGTAGGGGTGCAGATTAGCGTTCGATCCTAGGAAGCTAGACCCGCCCTCTGGCTTCAGTGAGCCGCACTTCTGCTCCGTCATTTCTCCCATCTTCCCTACTCTCGCTCGGGCAGGGCGGAAAGTGCTGCCTGTTTGTTCCAGAACTGTCTAGCAGGAATTCATGTTGTAGGAAAGGAGGAGAGGTGTAAATTGAAGTGTCGGGTGCATATACGTCGTATTTCTCTATATAACAAACACATAGCATTTACTATGTGCAGGTATTGTTCTAGACCCTTTACAAATATTGACTCATTTGATCTTCATAACTCTGTGAAGTGTGTGCATTTTTCAGATGAGAAAACTGGTACAGACAAGTCAACTCGGCTTTTAGGTGGTAGAGCTGGAGTTCAGACCTCAGCAGCTGGGTTCTCAGGTCTGTGCTACTGAACTCTTGACCTTATTTTAGGTTATGCTTCGTTGCCTGCGTGTAGAGGCAGCAGTTGGTTGAATGTGGAGCCTGATGGGGGTGGGGGTGGAGAAGTCCAGGACGGCTCCTGGCTATGGGTTTACACCACCAGGTGGATGGGGATGGTGGCGGGGGCAGCAGAATGAGTTATTCGTATCAGAGCAAGATGTCGTCCTCCTCCCACGAGCTGCAGTTTACTGTCACCACCTACCACCCCCTGTTCATCACTCGTTGTCTGTCCTCTGCCCCCCTCCACTCGTCACCTGCCTACCATTTACATTTATCACCTTCCCCTCATCCTCGGCCGTTCCCTGTCCTCCACTCAGAACAGCTGCCACCCTCCGCTCATCACTCACCACCCACTGCTACCCACCCCCTACCCTTTACCCATCATGTAACATTCATCTGTCCTTCATTGTCTGCCACCCTCCGTCCACCCCTTACCAACTACCGCCATCTATCAATTACCATTCATCGTCACCACCGCCGCTGCCCACCATCACCGTCCACTACCCACAGCCCCATGCGCCCTCCTCCGCCACCCTCCATCACCACCCTCCGCCACCCTCCATCACCACCCTCCGCCTTCAACCCACTAGCTGTCACCTGTCCTCCACCTCCTCCACCCATCGTGTGCCGTCCACCATCCTGAAATCCCTGTCCTGTCCCTTGGCCCACCATTCCTCTCCCCCCACCCACCGTCTGCCATTTCTCAGCTCCATCTGTGTCTCTCCACCAAAAATCCACTTGGTGCAAACCATAACCCCGGAGTCATCCAGGATTCCCCACCCCCATGCACCCCTGTCCTAGCCCCTGACCTACGTCTCCCCTCTATTGGAATGCAACCCTGTACGTGTGGAGTGCTTCCTTCCCGGGTGTCCGCATCTCAGTGTCGGAGCCTCGCAGCGGACTCACTTCCCCCTGGAATGGGCAGTTCTGTGCCGGCATGGGACAGCAGGCGGCAGGGGTGGGCTGAAGGCCCGGGGGGCCGACCCTGCAGAGCCTGTTGGTGGAAAAGGAGTACTCACCCTCTTCCACCAAAAGCTCCTTTCAGCTGGTGCCTCCTCTGGCGGGAGCCACCCCGAGCGCGCCAGGTCTACTGCTTTCCCAGGCCAGTGAAGATGCTTGGGTGGTGGGCTTCCACCTGACAGAGGACAAGAAATTCAGAATCTAGTTCAAAAAGTCTAAAGGCAGCTTTGGTGCTGAGGGAGCACCGAGTGGAGCTTATGAAGGAATGGCCGTGTGTGCCCCCGGTGGTGTTTCTGGCGGTGTGGACCAGAGCTGCACGGTTGTTAACATGCAGGTGCTGATTCGTGAGTTTGGGGCCGGGCGTTTCCAGCTGGTAACATTCTTGGGAACTGCTGTGATTGAAGTTCGGGACGTACGTAGCATGGATCACACAGGCACTGAGACAGTTCACATCGGACTCCGTTTTTATATGGAGTCGTATAGGAGCTTCCCGATGGAATCCCTAACTCTGAAGGAACCCACGAAGAAGGGTTTGCAAGTTGACAGCACGCACAATGGCAGCCGTACCCGTGTGTCTCTGTTGGCGCGATGGGTCTGAAATTCAGATCTGACCCTGGGACTCCTTTGCTCTGGTCCTTCTGGGCTCCCTTTGCTCTCGGGGTGACTCCCAGATTCTGAGCATGACACTCAAGCCCTTCATGATTGTTCTGCCGAGGGACTCCTCCTTCCTGTCCTCCTCATCCCAGACGTAGGCTCAGCCCTGCCCGATCCCTCCCAGACCCTCTCCTGATGCCCCCCGCCTCCTGGCCTTGGCTCACGCTGCCTCCTCTGCCTGGCACCCTTTTCCCCATCCCCACGCCCACCTGGCTACCGCTGCCCACGGGAGCCCCTGGTTAGCCAGAGGCGGCACCAGAGCGAGCTGCCCCCTCGCTGTGTGTGCTCCCCCATGGCTTCACCTGCTGGAGCGTTTCTTTTGCTTTTTGTCGTGTGTTTGTTGGACTGTACTTCCTATGGTCTGGAGCTCCCCGAGGGAGGGAAGACCCAGGTTTCCCTCTGTCCAACACCTACTGGGTGTGCCGAGATTTGCTCAAGGAGGGAAGGAAGGAAGCAGGAGAGGGAAGAGCAAACGGGTAGAATCTTAAGCTGGTTAGAAGTTGACATTTTACCCAGTGACATTGTGGCTGCATTGGCCGCAGCAGTATGACAGGTGAAAGTGAGTATGGGGAGATAGAGTATCGGTTTGAGTGACTGGCCCAGATTATGCTCAAATGAAGAGGAACTTGACTAATCCTTGTGAGGCAGGACAGTCAGGAGCTAGAAGAATTCCTGGGCCAGTGTAATGGGGAAACTGAGACAAGAAAATAAAACAAGGCCAAACAGTTTGAGTGACTTAAAACCAGCTGGTGAATTGCAACAAATTATCTCCTCTAACCAAGGCCACTTGAGAGGGAATGGTTCATACCTCTCCTCCCTAACCCGAGAATGCATGGCTTAACTCTCCCTGGTTTGGGAGATAGAGGACAGAGACCCAATTAAGTCACTTGTGCCAGCTGAACTCAAGGACAAATGAAGTCAGGGGAACAAATGACGAAAACCCCATTAAAAGCCAGATAGATTCAAAATGAAAGTAAGGCAGTGTAACAGACCAGAGAACATTCCCAACCCCCTCTATGTGCTCACTTTGACACATCATATTAAAAAATGCACCTAGAAAGCTAATGAATATTCTGCTAAAACCTTCCCATAAGATTCTCACCCATGGAAGGAAAGGTAAAAAGCCCCCAGAACAAAGACATGCAGTGCGGGCTCACTCCGGAGGAGGGGGCCCCAGCCCCTGAGCCGCAGACCCAGGGCTGGGGAGCTGGCCTGCTGGCACAGGATTGCCAGTGAAGCTTGCCTGAGCCCTGCCCCCTGTCCCTGCCCCCCAACACCCCCTGCCCCGCAGAAGGTGAGCTTTGGGTGAGAGACCCCCGTTCCTGTCCGCAACCCCACACTGCCCCCCAGCACGTCTGTGGAAAAATTGTCTTCCATGAAACTGGTGCCAAAAAGGTTAGGGACCGCTGCTGTCGGGCACACCCATGCCCCTTCCCAGGCGTGAACCTTTTATTCCTCCTAAACCCTAAGGGTCACAAGGGGACTTTCAGCCAGGGGAGCAGTGGGCAGTGGCAGCTCCACTGGGTCCACCCCCGATCCTGTCTCCAGGGCCCCCTTCTCCTCTGACCAGTGGACTGACAGCAGCCTCACCTTGGCTCACTCCTTTCCTGTAACGTTTCTAGGGAGCCAGAGCAGAGCACCGCCTGGGCCCTCTCCTGTTACTTCTTGCACCCTAAGTCCTTCCTTTGACTCGCTGTCCCTGGCATTAACAAACGTATTCTCAAAGTCACCTGGACTCGTGTTGTGAAATCTTCCCTGCGTGAAGCCCAGAACCCCCACACTGCAGGCTGGCCTGAGGCACGCCAGCTCAGGGCCCATGCCTGTCTGGGGACGGGGGCGCAAGAGAACTTTTCTGAGTGGTAATCCTAAGTAAAAAGAAATTTAAAAATAGTTTTGTACATTTGAATCAAATAAACTGATCAAGTTTGTTCTGGGGTTAGTTCTCAAAATAATCAAATAAGTTGTTTATTAATCATTCTGTTTAAGGTGCCTTCTATTTTTGAAGATAACCAGCAAAATCATGGCTTAGGCATTCCTGGTGGCTTTAAAATTATGGTGTGTCAGTGTACAATTGGACTAAGATGTCTTCACCGTCGTTTTTACAGCTGTAAAAATAAGTGGCTGTCTGAATCTCCAGGAATAATTTGAAGTTATGACTAGTAATTACGTTGTTGCCAGAATGAGAAGCCAAGTTCTAGGGTATAAATTTGTGTCACGGAAACGAGCGCGGTGTCCCAGGCCCCTCGCGGCCTGCGGTGTCTGCCGTTGGCCTGGCCCCAGGCGGAGCCCACGCTCGCCCTGGGCTGTCCCGGCGCAGCCGCACGGGCGCCCCCATGCGGGTATCCAGTGAGCGTTTCGCCAGCCTCGTTCCTTTCCAGACTCATTTTGCTCTTCTAGGGCCATCGCGCTGTCATTTACATTTTTAATTGGCTTGTTTTAATTTTTCCACCATAGTTTACACTCAGTACCATTTGGCACCAGCTTGAGATGTAGAGCAAAGTGGCGGAAAAGCCGTGCACTCAACGGAGCGGTCCCCCCACCCACCACCACTGCCTCCAGCACCCACCTGGCCCACACCCGAACATTACCGACTGCATCCCCCACGCCGCATCCCCATCGCTGTGGCTGCAGCCAGTCTGTACTGCTTAATCCCTTCACCCTTTCCTCCTGGGCACCCCCCTCCAGCTGTCAGTCACCCCCTCTGACGGCAGTCTGTCTGTTACCCATGAGTCTGTTTCTGTTGTGTTGCTTTAATTTGTTCATTAGATTCCACCTATAAGTGAAATCATGTGGTACTTGTTTTTCTCTGACTGGCTTATTTCACTTAGCATAATACCCTCTAAGTCCATTGATACTGTAACAAAGGTAAAATTTCCTTCTTTTTTATAGCTGAGTAGTATCCTAATGTTTAAATGTACCACAGGATACTCCTCTTTCATCCACTCATCTGCTGATGGGTATTTGGGCTGCTTCCATATCTTGGCTGTTGTAAATAATGCTGCAATGAACATGGGGTGCATATATTCGTTTAAATTAGTGTTTCAGATTTCTTCATCTATATTCCCAGAAGTGGAATTGCTGGGTCATAAGGAAGATCATTTTTACTTTTTTTAGGAACCTCCACACTGTTTTCCACAGTGGTGGCACCAGTCTGCATTCCCACCAACGGAGCAAAAGGGTTCTCTTTTCCCCACATCCTTATTAACACTTGTCTGTTGATTCATCAATGATGGCTGTTCTGACAGGTGTGAGGTGTATCTCTTTGTGGTTTTGATTTGCATTTCTCTGATGTTTAATCAGCTTCTTAATTTCCAAAATGACTCTGATTACTTTGATCTGTAGGTTAATTTGGGGAGAATTAACATCTGAGCAAAATGTTGGTCTTCAGATCCTTCAGCACGGCTTATCTTCCATGTACCTGGGCCTTTGATTTCTTCCATCAGTGTTTGCGATGTGTGTTCACTGTGCACATCTCGAGCACACACACATTTATAGATGGATCCTTATATATTGCCTTGTTGATGAAGTAGACAAAGACTTCTTTTAGATAGTACACCAAAATTACCAATCCTAACAGCATCATTTTGTGAAAGACACTGTTGGGTTTTTAAGTGTCAGTTTGCATCGTCATCGCCTGTGTGCACAAACACAACTGGTTTTATGCATCAACTGAGTCTTCCCAGGTCTCGCTAACATGCCTGTTCCCCCAGCTTGTCTTGTAGACTTCCCTGTTGATTCTGTGAACAAAGACTTTTCTTCCTTTCTTTTTGGTCTGTGTGCGCTTGTTCTTTCTCTTGCCTTCATGTGCTGGTAGGACACTGGGTGGACCAGGAGCGAGAACAAACTTGTCTCCCACCGGAGCAGTCTCAGGAAAGCACTGGGTTCTCCCTTACCAAGTCTGACCTCAGCCAGCCTCCTGCGGACTTCGCTCTGACCCTTCACCTCCCCCCATGTCCTCTGATGCCTCTGTGCCTGGTTTCCCATGTCATCTGCCTTCTGTCGAGCTGCTTGGCGTGCTCTGTCTCCTGAATAGCCCCTGACAGGTCCGGCCCCCACCAGAGGAAGTGCTACATGGGGTTTTTAGTGGTGGAAAGGCAGGCAGCACCGCTCTGTCCAGGTGAGAAGGTGAGGCCCAGAGGGACTGGCAACCTTCTGATGTCAGTCACTGGTAGATTGGGACAGTGCGGCGGATTAAGCCATTTGAGTAGACGCTCTGGTTGTGGACCAGGTGTTCTCTCAGAACAGCATTTAGAAGCACCAATACAGCTGCTTTAAAAAGTACATACTTGCATACTCTTCAGTGGGAGAGAGCTCTGGAAGGACAGACTGGAAGCTAGTGCAGAGGTGACTGAGTCAGGAACTGTTTAGCAGGGGAAAGAGAAACTTATTCTTGGCTGTATTTTATTTCTTTTGAATTTTTCACATTTTGTACTATGTTCCTGTGTTGCCTACTTAACGTTACATTGAGTACTTCCAAAAACAAAGGGATGATGTGTGTGCTGTAGGATTCATGTAAGCACTAAGTACACGACTCCTCCCTGCTACAGTGAAAGCTCATAAAACATTGCAATTACTTAACATTTCTAACTTCAAATATAATCCTCTTATCCAGCGAGCTAATCACGGAGTCCGAAGACTTAAAATGTTTTTTCAATGAAATATGTTGCCCAATTCGATTCCAAGAAATTTTTTGTTTCATGTGGCTTTGTTCTTGCAAGACTCAGAATTATATTCCCACTGGGGCAAAAAGGATGGAGCCAAGCAGGGAGGAAGGGGTCTTCTCAGGGGGACGTTCTTTCCAGTGACCAGGTGTGCGGTGGTGGAAGGATGCCCACTAGGCAATTTGGGGGCGGGGCGGAGGGCTGGGCCTGGGAGGAGCCTGAGATGAGCCCCGAGGGAGCTGTTCTGCCCCTGTAGCTTGATGCGTGTTGGAGGCAGTTCCTTGTGGCCTATGATTTGGGTCTCTGAACTTCTATGGAGTATACTTTTTCTGCATTCTGTGTCTGCAGTGTGTTTCCTGTACCTGTCTCTCTTGCTCTCCCACCTGCTGACCTTGACTGTGTGCACTGACTTAATCCATCGTGCAGTGTGTGGCTGGGAAGGATCTGGCCCCAGATGGCTCTGCCCAGTGAGAACAGAGCCAGTGAGGTTGACGTGGGCAGTGGCATTGACCCTTGAAGTGCTCGTGTGCTGTGGCCCCCTCACAGGTGGACGAAAGCACTGACCGTGTGAACTTGACTGGCCTTGCGCTGAGGAGCTCTGGGTGGATGGTTGCGGGGTGTCTCCCACATCTCTCAGTGTGGGGAGCAGGAGGCACAGTCACTTTCCCTCTGGGACTGTGGGGCGACGTGAACGTGCTGGAGGAACGAGAGGCCCTGTGACGGACGGCGGAGACCGAAGGCAGGTGTCAGTGCCTCTAGCGCGTGGATCGGCTTTTTCACGTTCGTCTTGCCTTTCGAACAAACGTCCCATCTGTGCTGGCGGGGGAGTCTCTCGGGGGCAGGCGTCTGGAGCAGGGCTCGGTTGGTCGAGTCCTCAGAACAGGGTGTGAAGCCCGTCAGAGAGGAGATCTTGTCCTCTGCCCATGGAAGTGCCCCGGCGGGGGCCTGTGAGGTCGGACTGACGAGGTGCAGATGAACGAGAGGGAGACAGGCAGCGCACTGTCGCCTGCAGCGCACAGCCCGTGGGAGAATCCCCACAACGAGTGACTCGGAGTCAGTTAGACGTGCATTGGTTCCCATCGCAGCAGAGGAATAGTGCACTTCAGAGACGGTGTGAGGCAAGGGGGGAGGTTTTAGGCCCCCAAGGGTGGCAGGCGGTGGGATGGCACATATATGGGAAAGGAATGGAATAGGTTTTTTGTACGGGGCCATGTTGGTGCCAACTTTACGTCTCCTTTGTGGCCATGACGCTTCCTGGGTGGGGGATGCAGGTGGCCCCCACCTCTTGTCAGTTTCTCCTTGTAGCCAGGTAAGGGTGGCTCGGAGCGGGGGGGAGGGGGGCTTTGTTCTGAATCTGCTGATCCTTGTTTGCTTCTACTCAAGTAATCCTGATGCCAAAGTGGCATTTTGGGGTGGCGTATTCTGGACTCCCACTGCACCAAATAGCAGGGTGCCCTCCTCTTCACTTAAATCTGTCATCGAAGAACAGGTGGGTGGGGGCCCCAGCAGGGTCTCTTGTGGGCCTTTGGGACCTCATTGCAGGGGGACCCCCTGGGGTGAGGACCTTTGGGGAAGAAGAAATGATGGAGGAGAGGCAGGGAAACAAACCTGCACATAGAATACATAATGCATATATCAGCACATGTACTTACATGTGCATTTTTATTGAAGTTCCAGCTCCTAGTACCAAGCCTGTGTGAAGAACATAAAACTATCTAGAGCGTACAACCTCAGACTTTGGGGCCCACAGATGTTCCCTGGGCCTGTTGCAAAAACGAAGGTTCTGGGACCCCACTGCAGAGATTGTTTCCTGCATCTGGGGTAGGGCCCAGGAACTTCGTTTTAGGACACTCTTCAGGTGTTTCCACGTAGGTGGCCCGTGCTCAAACTTTGGGAGACATTGACTCACAGACCCAGGCATGCAAGAGGAGGGTGGTGGCTCATTCCAGCTGCATCCTCAGTTTTTGTTCTTGCCGTGAGCTAAGAACAAAACGTGTGCCACTGTGTACACTGAGGCATTTTGGGGTGCCTCAGTGTGCCACTGAGTACACATGTGCCACTGTGACTGTGGGCCCGACATGCACACATGCTGTGTAAGCTAATATACACGCATGTGCATTATATAAGCTGACTGTACACACACATACACAGCATACACATACTGTGTAAACAATATACATATGTACACGTGCACATGCACTACATACACTAAATACACGTGCACGTGTGTTCTGAGCTACAGCTCACACAAGTACACACGCAGGCACAAATTTCCGTGAAGCCCTCATCTGAGCTGTACCAAGCAGATGCTGCCCTGTCCCCACTTTGCAGCGATGGCGATGGCCATGGCAGCTCTTACTGCCCGCGTGGCCCCGAGACTGCCCTCAGTGCTCCTCTCGCAGCCCCACCCCTCGCTCCTCCAGTCCTGGGCAGTTCTCTGTGCAGGTTCCCGGTGGAGCAGTTTTCTCAGCTGGAGGAAATGACCCCTACCTGGTGCACCCACCTCACTAAAACCATCTTGGGTGACATGCAGGTGGTGAACATGCTCGTATGAGGTGGGCCCCGTCCCCACCCGGCTGCGCTCCCTCCGGTGTGAGAGCCGGAAGACCTGGGTCGGCCCTGGGCGTGACAGGTGGTTGTGTGTTCCGCCCTCGGGGTGGGACGTGGGCACCTCAGGGTGAAATGCTGCACACGGTGGTCAGAGAGGGAGGAGGACAGTGCGGCATTATCGATGGATCTGATCCTCTGTTTTGGATTGTACCGTTTGAAATGATTGGCAGTATAAATGGAGTGACTTACGCTCATGAACCTCGGTGAGCCTCGTTGGGCCTGGAGGGTTTGTTCTCCCTCCTGACTGCTTCTCCTCTTGCTGTTGGTTTCAGGGAAGGTGGCCATCCAGAAGGAAGACCTGCAGAAGTACCACAACAGGGACACCTGGTTCCAGCTGCAGCACGTCGACGCTGACTCCGAAGTTCAGGTGAGGCCCCGGCAGAGCCTGTGGGACACAGGAGGTCTCTGGGGATGGAATACACTCGGATTGCGGTTAAAGAAATAGGAGTCGAGTTTTGGTCTTAACGGAATCCTGGTTAGCAAATTGTGTCCTTTTACATACAGTAAGGATGGGCTTGTTAATTTTGTTTGTTCAGTTGCTTATTGTCATACTTTGTCATGCATGATTGAAGCAGCTTTAAAAATACTAAATGTGGAAAAACGATAACATAATTGAAGGTGAAGAGACAATATGGATAAGAAAACATAAAGCTGTGGAGTGAGAACAGTGCATGGAACCTCGCCAGTGTTTTCGGGAGGTCACCAAATGTGTTTTCAAGCTCCCTGCACTCAGCAAAGAGCTTGAAGAAGTGACCTCTCCGAAGAGGTTCCCCTCATCCGAAGGGTCCTGGGCTCACTCTGGCTTGCCTGGGCAGCATGTTAACTGGGACTGAGCCTGTGTCCAGTGGTGAGAGCTACCCCTCAGGACTGGGGGTTGGTTCCTCTGCGTAGTGTGGGAGACTGCAGGGACCCAGGACCCTAACTCTTCCCCATAGGGCTGCCCTGGGACTTCCCCATAGCTCAGGGTCAGTCCCCACGCTGCGTGTCCAGGAGCACACCTGAGCACCGGTCGGGACAGTGGCCACGTCTCCTCTCTTGTGACACTGGCTGGTGTGGTTTCCAGTCAAACCTACTTCATGGCAGGGGCTAGAATTCTGAGACCGGGAGCACGACCAGACAGCACTGCCACCGTAGTGCTGAGATACACGAGTGTTCTCCTCAGTGGGTGCTGTGAGACGCCAAGGCCTGGCAGGGGTGCGTGATGGTGCAGGGCCTCAGGCACAGGCAGGCCCGGCTCAGAGCTCCCTGCCCCACTCACTAGTGAAATAGGCCAGTGGGGGGCCTCTCCACACCTCCGTCTCCTCATCTGTGAAGCAGGGTTTTGTGAACAGCTGGGCCGTGTCTAATGCATTGACCTGGCCCTGCCTGGCATGCACCACTCCTGGGCCCCTAGCCCAGCATCGGAGGCCTGGCTGGCCGTCAGTGCTCATGCTTCCTCCTGGAACCTCGGCCTCGGCTGAGCTCTGAGAGTGAGGGCGGGGGATTCAGGGTTTCTGCCTGCTGAGGCCGTGGTGGGGGTGCACAGGCCCTGGAGGCCACTGGGATGGATCCACAACTTGAACAAAGAGGCAGCCGGAGGGAGGGGTTGAGGAGCCGAGCCAAAGGGAGGCGTTGTGATGGTGTTGCACTTAATTAGTTCTGACCCAGGGGCCCAAGCGTGCTGTAAATTAGAAGACGCTGTAAATTAGAAGATGCTGTAATTACTGCAGAACCAATGACTCTGCCGTTGAAAAGCAGAGTTCTGACAGGAAGATGAGCACTAACACCCAGAGTACAACAGCCAGCCTCACCTCCTCTGGTGACTTGGAGGGCTCATCTTCAGACAGAAGGTTCCCGGAGTGACATGCTGTGAAATGGGTCTCTGTAGCTGAAGCCATTCCTGCTTTTTATTCCGACTTTTCCCCCATCACTTTTTTCCTTAAATGGCACGTCCCGTGGCACCGTCACCATATGGGGCCCCTGCAAGCAGCCACAGTGGTCTCCAGCTGTGTCTCCCCCAGATCTAAACTGTATTTTATTGGCAAGTGTAACTTTTCTTTTTTTCTTGGCCCTTTTTTTTTTACTTTTAATTTTGAAAGGGTGACAGATTCACAGAACTCACAGAAAGTACACAGCGGAATAACGATTAGCAAATGATATGCTCTCCTATTTCTACTCCAAGACTGACAACAGTGAAGAAGGGCCACGCCCCTTCACCCCGGTGCCCCCACAGTGGCATCCTGTGTGACTGGCACGAGACCACGACCGGGACGTTCACGGTCCTGAGATACACAGAGCCCATTAAGATCTCACCTGTGTTACATGTATGCACGTGTACCAATGTGTGTGCGTATGTGCGCACGCACAAGCACACACACACATTCTGTGCAGGTTATCGTGTGTGTATGTGCATTCTGTGCAGTTCATCAAGTGTGTGAATTTGTGTGACCACCACCACAATCATATCCAAAACTGCTCCCTCAGCACAAACCTTGGAAACACGGATGTGTGCGTTAACCGTGCAGCCGTGTGGAATATTTGCACTGTTTCATAACTGATGCCTTTGTGTGGCCACAGGCAAGTCCCTGTCCTGCTGAGCCCGGTTCTAGCGTCTGTGCCATGGCGCACTGACCCGCACTGGGCCAGTGTCCTGCGACTTTGTGAATTATGGATGGCAAACGCATACCGTTATTACTATGAGGAGAAGAAGGAAGGGTGGTGTGTATCGGCTGCTCGCTAAGTCCCAGGCGCTGAGCTGCGTGCCTTGTTCGTTGGTTCTCCGAGTGCCCACCCATGAAGCGGTCCTACCGCCGAAGGAGCCGTGTGCCCCTGATTCCAGCTGGCCTTTAAAAGTCCAATTACGATCTTTTCCCTACAGCCAGTTTCATTTTAAAATGTCACACTTGTGGTTTTTAGAAGGGCAGCGGATGGTATCTATTTTCTTGAATCCATCTGCTCTGTAATTTGTAGTAAAAGGCATGTGTCCGAAAAAGTCACAAAACTGGGGTCCACAAGACACCAGTGAGTCGCAGAGTGAGGGGAAAGGACAATTTTAAAAAACGGTTTGCTTCTTTCTGGAATGGATGTTTTTAAAAGTCTCTGGTAAATCACTTTATTAAAAAGAATCAGCCGCTCCTGTTCCTTCCCTGACCCTATGCAAGGAACAGAACGAGGCGATTGGCAGGAACAGACCTGAGCTGTGGGCTGTGCGCACAGCCAAAGTGTACGCTGGAGTCTGGAAGTTCCCTTCTCCCTGTGCCTCGTGTTCTCCTTGGTGTCGGATGGGCAGGGAGGCAGTCCCTTACTCAGCCGCCAGCGAGTCCTCCCTCGGCTCCCCAAGGACACCCAGCAGCCACTGAGGTCTGCTTTGTACTCCGTTTTGTTTTAGTGAACTTGCTCTGAAAGTATATATTCAGAAAAGAGCACCAATGGGCCATCACAGCAAAGCCCAGCAGCTGCATCCAGGTCATCTCTGAGAATCTGACTCATGAGTCAGACCATCCTATGGGAAGGGTTTCCCAGACAGTGTCAGCAGTTGTCCATGTACCCGGACCCAGCTCGAATCTTTCTAAGGGTTTAAGGAATTCCAGGAAGGAAAGGGCAAGGTCAGGCCTCCTTCCTGACCCTGCACTTGCCTTGACGTATGTGGCTGAGCAGGTTGATGCTCAGACTGGGACGTCTGTGTCCAATGCTCTGTGAGCTCAGACACCAGCTGTGCAGAGGCTGAGCCCAGAAAACCCAAACTTCCTGCCCGTGCTGATGAGGTGTAAGGTGTGGCCCTCAGTCCCTCTGGGTGTTGGCAGTTGTGGGCTGGGTTGTTTGTACTGGAGGTGCTGTGATGCCCAGACCACGTGCGTGGCCCCAACCGTCAGCGATGCTGAGTGACAACAGATGTGAACTTCTGAACTGCAGGTCTGTGAGTTAATCTCTGAGGGAAAGTCCATGTAGTTATCTATAGCATTTCCATTGTTTTGTTTTACCCATGCCCTCCTCTCTCAAATCCCCAGAAAATAACAACAACACAAACTGGCTGACAGTGTCTGCCACCTTGGTGAGGAAGTGTTTGCCCTCAGAGAGGAAACGTGAGCAGTCACAGGGGCTGCCGGTGTGGACGCGCCGTCCTCTTCTGGGAAAAACAGGAAACAGGACGGCGAGCCGGGGCGTCAGCCGCGGGGGCTCCATCTCGCCCCAGGCACATTCTTTCACTTCTTAGGAGCCCATTTAGAATGAATTAGTGAAATATCAGTCTGAATGGCCGTGGCCAAATTAAACCAAGAAAGCATTGGTGCCCAGTGCATTTGAGAAGGCAGGGGAGGAACCAGACTTCCCAGGAGACTGTTTTGTGACGTGTTCTTACTCTGTTTTTTGATTTTTTAAAAGATTTTATTTATTTTTAGAGAAAGCAAGGGAGGGAGAAGGAGAAGAAGAGAAACATCAATGTGTGGTTTCCTCTCACGTGTCCCCTACAGGGGACCCAGCGTGCAACTCAGGCACCTGCCCTGACTGGGAATCAAACTGGCGACCCTTTGCTTCGAAGTCTGGTGCTCAGTCCACTGAGCCACACCAGCCAGGGCCTTACTCTGTTTTATTGTGAGCGTTTGTCCTGGCTTTGGTTTTAGAGGGCAGGTTGCCGGTTGCTGTCAGCCTCAGTGTTGTCATCTTAGCAGAGGATGACCATGTTCCCTTCATGGGATGTTCTGAGAATTATGGGATAGTGCAGAAAGTTCTAAACCCTGGCCGGTGCTCAGTAAAATAGGGCCACAGGAAATCAGTTTTGTCAGCATCATTGCTGTCACTTGGGGCATTCGTCTGGCCCCTGCAGAGCTGGCGTGGTACTGAGGCCCCTCCCTCAGTTACTGGCCCTGAGGGTTTGCTCATGGCAGGGCGAGGTCAGCCAGGAGCTGGGCCCAGACCCATGGCCACCCGGATGCAATGCTAGTAGTCTGGTTCTGTGTCCAGGACTTACTGCTGGGCATATGACCTGACCATCACTCTGGCCCCCTGAGGCCACTCTGTCCGACAGGTGAGAAAAAGGCCCGAAAGGCCCGTGTCCAGCCCTTCCCACAGCTGGGTAGTGGTTGGGTGCATTTGCAGCCATGTGTGCCCAGGCCAAGGCCTGGGCTTCTCAGTGCCTATCTCCTCGCCACCAGTGGAGCCGGGAGCCCAGTGTGCCTGATGGATTGGAACCTTTAACCCTCTGGGAGTCACGCTGTCCTTGTCCCTGGGATCTGGGTGGGGGCTGGAGGGAGTACAGTGGATGCCACATGAGGGCAGAGGTGGCCACCATTTGTGAACAGACACTCTGTGTGGTTGTTCCCCCGTGACCCTCTACCCTTGTTCCTTTCAGGGCAAGGTCCACTTGGAACTGAGGCTGAGTGAGGTCATCACTGACACGGGCGTCGTCTGCCACAAGCTGGCCGCGCGGTAAGACCTGAATGTGCCCCGGAATAGTAACTCGGACCCCTGGGAGCAGGGCAGGCGGTTGTTTTTCACACAAATGAATCAGAATTCACAGATTCAATGATTCCCCCAGATGACATCATTTTTAGAGGTTCTGGCATGCTCTTAATGCACTCAGTAAAGTAAAGCAAATGCTCATCCAACAGTAACCAGCCAAAGTTATTGTTTAGGCACAGAGGTTGGTGTTGCACACTGGTTACAAATGAGGAACCAGGATTCTACTCTCACTGGCCCATGAGTGGGGTCTGGATGAAGGCGGTGAGGAGGGTCCCCCATTGTTTACTCTTCAAGAGGGACCTGTCCTGGCTGTCTGGTTTGCATTCATCATCCGATGGTCAATGTGGGCCGCAGGACCATCACTGTAGACCGTGCAGGAGGACATGGGGTAGCGACACAGTGCAGCGTGTGCTGCAGGACATGGTGTAGGGCTCGGTCAAGGACAGGGTGTAGGGCACGTGTCGCAGGTGCAGAAGGTGAGAATTCCCTGTTGTCTGAAACCCGAGGCCTGGGGAGTAGGTGGGAGATGAGTTCAGCGAGTTTTACCCTCAACTCCTTCGTCATTTCCATTCCTCTTGAAGTGGTTGCAGGGCTCTCAGATTTTGTAGCCCCAAGGAGAGAGTTGCTTCTTTTCTTGTTTATTCGCCGGTTTATTCCTTGTTCTAAAAGGACTTAAGGCTGCTTAACACAAGCCTCTCATAGGACAAGGAAGTGTGTTAGCGGCGGGGAGAGAGGAAGGCCTGGGCTGAGCAGAGAACGGAGCCTGGAGGGCAAACACAGGTGTGGGCTGGGAGCCCGGGCCCCGGAGTGGCCCCGTCTGGCCCCACGTCTGCGAGGTGGAGGGTGGAAGGGTCCACTCAGTGCTGAGTCTGTGTGTGATGCACCAGGACACCGCAGCCGGTGCAGCTCTGCATCTTACTAGGCTGTGGTTTCCAGGAACACAGTCGTCTGAAGTCAGGACTGCCTGTCCGCAGCAGCAGCCGCCGCCTGAAATGTGGGCGTGCAGCTCCTTCCACACGCCCACTGCTGGCACCTGAAACCCCAGAGACGGGTGGCTTGGAACTCGGGCCGAGGGCTCGGGGTGCTGTTATGAAACACTGGAGTGTGCTGTGCACGTGGCCTCTTTCTTTGTTTTTTTTAAGGAGTTTTGGTTTAGAGAAGATGTAAGAGTGGGGGTTGGGGAGTTCCCGTGCGTCCCAGTGTTTCCTGGGAGGCAGTGCCTCTGGCTGCTCAAACAGTCTGGAACCTCGGGCTGCCTGGTGTGTCTTGGACCCTTGCAGACAACTGCTAAGTGGAGCACGCCTTGTTAGGATTGGGCCCTAGCAACCCCACTTTTCCAGTTGGGTTCAGATTCGTGCAAAGAGATGAACTGTGCCTGTTCTGAAAGTGCTTTCTTAAATCCATGTGCCAGTGTGCTCTGTCGACAGTTTTCCTGCTCAAATACCTGTTTGAATGTCAGGATGTTAACCCCCTGCCTCACCAAGTTCTGGGTTCTGTCCCCCAGCAGTCAGCTGCACACTGCTCTCATCAGCACTGCAGGTCAGCTTTTCGTCCCTTCCCCACGTGCACAGGAGGGGCTGGAACTGACATCACTGGGCCAGGGCCTCCTTCCCCACGCTGCCCAGACACGGCCTCCCTGTAGGTTCTCAGACACCTCAAGCCCACCCTGCCTCGACCTTTGCTCTTGTCACCCTCTGCCAGGAATGCCCTTCCTCCAGATCCCTCTTACTTCAGGTCTTGACTCAGCTGCCCTCAAGGAGCCCATCCGCTTCTGGAGCAGCCAGCCCTCTGTGTCCCCGTCCCAGGCCCCCCCCCCCCCCCACGATGCAGCAGTTGATGACTGCTCTGTTCTGTGCATTTCCCCCGAAATGCGGATTTTCTTGTTCACTGCTGTCTCTTCGACACTTGGAGCAGGGCCTGACACCCTGCAGGTGCTCAGCAAACACCTGCGTACTGGGCACGTTCCAGCTCGTGTTACAGGGCTCGACCTGTCCGGCAGAGCAGGGAGGGGTTTCTGGAGAGGGAACAAGATGAGGCTTCCTTTTCCTCGTGACTGTTCTGTGACGGCTGAGCAGTATTTGGGCCTGTCACACCCTTTAGTGCATGCACTAAAGTATACACACTAGTATGTACTATTACACATACCAGTATGTACTATTACACACACCAGCACAGCAGTCCCCAACATTTTTGGCACCAGGGACTGGTTTCGTGGAGGACAATTTTTCCAGGGACTGGGGTGGGTGGGGATGGTTTCGGGGTGATTCAAATGTGTGACATTCAAGCTCCCCTCCTGCTGTGCGGCCCGGTTCCCAACAGGCCACAGACCCATACTGGTCCACAGCCCAGAAGTTGGGGGCCCCTACACTAGCACACAGTAATACACGTGCTGATACACAACACTAGTACATACTAGCACACATGCTAGTGCACATGCCATTACACTACTGTGCACATGTACACATGCTTATACACACTAGTGTACATGTGCACTCACAACAGCACGTTTTGTTCCGAGTCCTGGGGCACAGGGTCCAGCACAGGGGTGCACTGAGGGGGAAGGGGTGGGGTTCCCACAAGGGCCTGTGTTTTCTAATCAAGGAACTCAGAAGTTTCTGAGGGACCAGTGACTTTTCTGTCCTCACCACACCTCCTCCTGTAGGTTTTTTTTTTACTAAAAATATTCTTTGCACACATAAAACTCAACCTTTTAAAGTGGATAATCGTAGTGTATTCATGAGGTGACACAGCCATGGCCACTGACTGCTGTCTGACCTCATTCCTGTGAGCAGGCACACCCTGGCCCCGCCCCCGGCCAGGCCCCCCCCCCCATGTGCTTTCTGTCTGTGGATTTGCCTGTTCTGGACATTTTGCATAAATGGAGCCCCACGGCACGTGGTTCTTTGTGCCTGGCTGCTCTCAGCGTGATGTCTTCAAGGGTTTCCGAGTTGTAGCGTGTGTCAGCACTGCCCTCCTTTCAGGGAGGAGTGGTGTCCGGTTCTATGGGCACCACATTTCGTTAATCTGTCAGCCATGGGTGGACATTTGGGTTGTTGACCATTTGTGTGGTTATTGTGAATAATGCTGCTAAGAACATTCTTGTGCAAGATTTTGTACAAATGTATCGTTTTCATTTCTTTTGGGTATATGCCTAGGAGGAGAATGCCGGGCCGTATTGTACCTCCGTGTTTAACTCTTTGAGAAACTGCCAGACCCTCCATCATGGCGGCTGCCCCGCGTTACACGCGCCAGCTGCATGGGAGGGTGCTTGTTTCCCCACATCCTTGCTAACACTTGGTGGTGGTGGCTGGCTTTTTTATTGTAGCCGGCCTCGTGGGTGTGAAGTGGTTTTGATTTACATTTTCCTACACGTAATGACTGAACATGTTGACCATTTTCTCTTTGTTGACCATTTCCACATTTTCTCAGAGGAAATGTCTATTTAAGTCCTTTACTGATTTTTTAAAGAGATTTTATTTATTTAATCTTAGAGAGAGCGGAAGGGAGGAAGAAAGAGAGGGAGAGAAGTATTGATGTTTGCAAGAGATACATCGATCAGTTGCCTCTTGAACACTCCCAACTGGCGACCTGGCCTGCAACCCAGGCATGTGCCCTCACTGGGAATCGAACTGGTGACCTTTTGGTTCACAGTCTTCAATCCACTGAGCCACACCAGCCAGGGCTAAGACCTTTACTGATTTTTAATTGGGTTATTAGTATTTTTATTATTAAGCTGTTATAGTTTTTCATACATTTTACATACTAGACTTTTGTCAGATATATAATTTGCAAATGTATTCCGTTGGCTATCTTTACTTTCTTAATAGTGTCCTTTGTAATACAAATGTATTAAATTTTGATGAAATCCAGTTTATCTGCCTTTTCTTTAGTCACTTGTGTTTAGATACTTATCTTAAGAAACCGTTTCCTAATCCAAGATCATAGAAATTTACAGTTATGTTTTCCTTCTAAGATTTTCATACTTTTAGTTCTGAACTTTAGGTCTTTGATACATTTGGAGTTAATTTTTATATATGGAATCAGGTAGGGGTTAGCATTATTATTATTATTATTATTATTATTATTACTATTATTATTATTTTGCATTTGAATATCCAGTTGTCCCAGCATCATTTGCTGAAAAGGCCATTCTTTGCCATCACATTGTCCTGGCATTTTGCTGGGAGCCACTGGCTGTCACTGTGTGAGCTCACACATGGCGTCTGTTCCGGTTCGTTGCCCTGCATCCCCATGCGGGTGCCGCACAGTCTCCATCACTAAGGACTGGCAGTCATTTTTGAAATCAGAAAATGTGAGTCTTCCAACCGGTCCTCTCTTCCTGATTGTTTGGCTCTTCTGAGCTTCTTTTATTTCCACGTGGATTTTAGGATCAACATTTTAATTTCTGCAGACATGGCACCTGGCATTTGATGGGGATTGTATTGACTCTGTACATCAGTTTAAGTCTTCCAACCCCTGACCACCATTGCTTTCCATTTAGTTAGGTCTTCTGTAATTTCTTTTAAAACTTTTGCTTTTGTAAGGTATTAGTAATGTCCCCTCCATTATTACTGGTTTTAATAATTTGAGTCTTCTTCTTGGTCAGTGTAGCTTGTGCAGCTGAGTGATTCTCCACCTGTGTGTCACGGCACACCGGGTGTGCCACAAGACTGTATAAAACATGTGGTACCTGACTGTTCAGTTGGGGGCATGGACCTCTTTTCCCTTAGACTGTCAAAAATGATAGCAGCCAAAACAACAATAGCTGTTTGGTCTGAATAAATTCAAATTATACCTAGTTTTTTTTTGAGAGAGAGAGAGATTGGCAAAAAATATATTTTTGGTGTGTTATAGAATTTTAGTAATTCGTTTATGTGTGCCATGAGAGTAAAAAGGTTATAAATCGCTGATCTAGCTAAAGATGTGTCAAGTTTGTTGGTGTTTTCAAAGACCCCATTTTTGGTTTCACTGGTTTTTCTCCATTGCCTTTCTGTTCTCTATTTCATCACCTCTGCTCTAATCTTGATTATTTTGTTGTTTCTGCCTGGGTTGGGTTTAGGTTTTTCTTTGTCTGGTTTATTAAGGTAAAAGTTTTTGTTATGAATATGAGGTCTTTTTTACTTTTTTAATGTGAATGTTTATAGCTACACATTTCCCAGTAACATCACTGTAGTTTTTATATTTTATAACTTTATTTCTTCACACTGTCTAAATCTGTTTCTCATGCCCGAGACTTCCCACAAACAACTGTGAGTCAGGATGGGACGGGGAACAATGGGCACCCACGTGTGATCAGGTGCAAAGGCTCTGGACCCAGCCTCCTAGTGTCCAAGTCAGCAAGATCTCCCCTAACTGTGACACTGGGCGAATTGCTTATGCTCCTGTGTATCGTCTTCCTTCTGTAGGGAGCAATAGCATCTATGCTGGCATTTTCCTAGGATGTAGAAAGGAACCCAGTTATGGGCAGTTATGTATGTGGGTCCTCCCCTGTGACCTGATGTCTCAAAGGTTACCAGGGTCTTGGGCCAACCCCATGGTAGGTTATGGGCTGAGGAGAAATTAAGAGCTGGGGTGATGACCACTGAAGAGAAGCCAGTCTGGCAAAGGCAAGCTCATTCCAAGAAATCACTTTCTTGCCTTGTCTGAGAATCACTGCACACCCTCCCTCTGCCCAGCAGCACTGCGACTCATTCCCGCTTTGCTCACTAGAGAGTGATGGAGACATCGCAGGGCCTGTGCTTGTGCTCACAGCCCAGGGAGCGTGCTTTGCCTCCCTGATGCGTCATTCCCTTGCCACAGGTGTGTTAGTTTCCTGAGGCTGCCTTAGCCAAGTACCACAATCTCTGTGGCTTGAAGCAACAGAAGTTGATTCTTTCCCAGTGCTGGAGGCTAGAAGTCTGCAAGCCAGCTGGGCTGTAGTCCCTCTACAGGCTCCATGGGAGGGTCTGTTCCTTCCTCTCCCAGTGTCTGGGGCCGTACACATTCCTGGGCTGGTGGCCGCATCGTGCCAACCTCTGCTCCGTTTTTACTGGGTCCTGCGTCTGGGAAACCTCCCTCATGTGAGGATACTTGTTGGGTTTAGGACCCACCCAAAGTCTAGATGGTCTTCTCATGTCAAGATCCTTAACTTGAATGTTTGCAAAGATGCCTTTCCAAACAAGGTCCCTTTCATTGATTCCAGACTAAGACGTGGACACATCTCTTTGGGCAGTACCGCCCCGCAGGTCCTCCCTGAGCTCCCTCTCTTCTCACCTGACCCCCACGCCGCCTCTGGTGCGGTCCCTGGGGGTGTTCTGGCTGGGCTGAGGTCTCTCTCCAGGCCTTCCCTCTCCCCACATCCGGCGCACCCCTCTCTGTGGCCAGGTCCACCCTTCCACACTGGCCCAGAGAGCAAACTGCAGGTTGCCCCACGAGCCCTTGAAATTTCTTTTCGGAGGTTGTCCATTCTCTACAAAAGCCCCCAATTCGGGAGGCTGGAGGCTCCTGCCCTTACTCCTTCTTCCTGCTCCTGAGGATGGATATTATCTGTGGACTGTCCAGCTGCTGGGCAGGAAGCACAGCACCGGTTCCTTCCCTCCCTGGATTAGCCGGTGAAAGCCTTAAGAAACGGGAAATGTTTACAAAATAAGTAGCAACAGAGGGTTTTCCACCTGGGCTGGGCCCGCCAGTTCAGAGCCTTCCTGTGGTTCTGGGGAGGGAAAACCCTCTTGACGTGCCCGTAGAAATGCCACCTTTTTTGCCCCCACACGGCCACTTTTCCTGGTCATAGCTCACCTTTTTGTCTTGTTGTACCCTCTGCGTCCAAGTCTGCGGACCTGGTGCCTGACTGAGGCCCAGGCTGTTTGGTGACCCGCCTTCCTGAATGTTCTTAGGTCTGTACATGGACTTGGCACCCACAGATCCCTGCTTCGGCCAGTTACCTGTTCATGCCTATTCACCTGTGAATGGCTTCTCTTTCCAGCTAGATGTCAAGCTGCGAGTCAGGTCCTATCTCATGATTCGTTTTTTTATTTCCAACAAAGATAAACACCACATCTTTTAATCATTCATTCAGAAATACTCGCCGACCCCCTGCTAAGTGATGCCACTGGGGCAGGCCTTCCAGAGCCTACGTTCTAGAGGGGGAGACATGTTAACACATCACATTCATAACACGCAATGTTCACGGCACTGGGAAAGCCTGGAGAACATAAGCCTGGCGGCCAGGCTGCCGTGCACAGTGTTGAGGCCCAACAGCCTTTTGTGGAGCGGTCGGGTTTGGCCAGTGCGACCTGGCAGTGTGTCGGGCTGCACTGTCTGCACGGGGTGAGCAGAAATCCTGCTGTGGGTCGAAGACAAATTGGCTGTTCATGGGCGTCTCTTCGGGCCCTGACTCTTTTCCTTTAGAGTGCCCGTGTGTGCGGGAAGAGTGCAGCAGCCTCGGTGTGGGGAGACCGAGGCGGGAGGAAGACACGCCTGCGCCTGTTCCCGGCTGTACTCTGCCGAGACTGGGCGTCGCTGCCTCCTTTCGCAGCCCTTCCTTTCTTGTCACTGTAAACGTTCCTTTCTTGTCTCTGTTCCTTTCTTTCTCGTGGACATCCTGTGCCTGCCCGCTTTGTCTGAGAGTGAGGTTTCTTATGTTTCCCCACTTGCGAACTCTGTCACTTTGCAAGCAGACAAGAGTCTTGTTGACAACTTGCAAATGCCCGCTGAGCTGGCCCTCCTGACCGGAGCAGTGGGCGCCGCAGGGCTGCTGGGCTCTGAGATGCTGGTCGCCAGAGGAGGCGGCGCAGTCTGCCGGTGGCTCCACCTTGAGGAGCACTCAACTGAGAGGTTATCTGTTTGCAGGCTTCCAACAGTAGATCTTATTTTTTATTACCAAGGAATTACAGGAAGAAAAACCAGCCGATGGGCTCTTTCTAGGGTCAGAAAGCCTTTCAAAGCAACGGGCAAGGGTGGAGGCTGGGCAGGCAGCAGGTGGGCCCTCTGCTGGTGACCACGGGTGGTACCAGGGTGTCTCTGCAGGCCTCTGGTACCTGCCCTCAGGCCAGGGCAGCAGGCGGGTGGCATTTCCTCCCGGGGAGGCAGGAGGTGGAGGTGCAGCACGCGCCCCCCTCGTGGGAAGAAAATGGAAACGAGTGCACAGCTGCAAGCTCTTCCTCCAGTGAGGCGTGACTATTTTAAGGGTCAAGTTGAAGATAGAAACCTATAAATGTTAAAATAGATACACAACATTGTGCTTCTGGTACTTTAGATTCCAGATTAGTGGACCGTTTCAAAGTGTCCATGCCAGGACATAAGAATGCCCAGTTCAGTAAATATCGTATTTTTCTCCCTTCATTTTACCTATAACATCCTAAATGTTTGTGAAATTTGTTTTGCATGGAGTAGGCCTAGACCGACGTACCATGTGGGTACACGCCTTTCAAGTAAAATGAACCTTGGCTTCAGGAGCTTCAGGCAGCCCAGGAGAGCACCTCGCCCTGAGCCCCAGGACAGTGCAGCTGAGCTGTGATCCAGCTAAAGCTGTGAGGGCGCTAATGAAGTGAGCCCGCTGCCACCGCCGCTGGGAGGAGGGTGTGAGGGAGGCTAGCACCATTTTTATTCCACGTTGTGCATTTTGCATGCCAGATGGCAGGGTATTGGTTTTCCTTTTTCTCTGAGATGCCTTCGTGTAGCCACCACCAGGAGCCATGCTTTGCTCTGGGGCCCATAACGGAGCGTCTCTCAAACGGGCCTTTGAAAGGAGTGCAAGCGACATCTCCATGGTGGCTGAGTGCGCGCTAGGTGGCTGCTGCCCCGCGTTTGCCCACGCTTCTCTAAAGATGCGAGGTGGGAGAAGAGCCGCCTCCCGTTGGGTGCTTTGCTGGCCGGGAAAACCCGTTATCTCTGAGGATCCACAATGGGGATGTACCTGCCATCTGACACTTTCTTGATCAACAACGGAATGTAATTAAAAAAAATGCATTCATGTTAAATGTGTACCATGTGCACAAGGGGGCGTGGGCCTCCCCTTATTCCTCCTGAACAGGCTGTTGTCCCTGCCCCCGGCTTCCTGTCTCAGAGATGTTGCTCTTTGGGGACCTTCTCGCCCCAACTTATGATGGCCGAGCCCTTGTCTGTAGAACCTCAGCCTGAGGGCCACTTTTTCCCAGAGGCTCCCACCACCCTGCATCTCTCCATGTTATGTGTAGCTTGTCTCCTCGCTTGCATTACCACACACGGTAATTACATGTCACCTACCGACGGTCGCATGGCTGGCTGCTGTGCCAGCCAAGCAAGCCTGAGCTGCACGGGGCATGAGCTTCACAGGTGAGCCTTTGTCTCCTCTCGGCTCTGGTCTCCTTCCTGGAAAGCTGCCTGGAAAGCGAGAGCTCAACAAATGCTTGTTTAATGATGAGTTAACGGATGAATAGACCTTTGTGTCGTGATGGATTAAGGGATGAGTGAATATATTTTTAATGATGAATTAATGAACGGAGGAAGAACACTGAAGACCAAATCGGCAATCTGGGAGAGAAACACAGACCTATTCCAGAAAGTAGAGGAAGAGAGAAAGAGCTGACAGCTGTTAGATGAAGCTAATTGAAACAACAGACCAAGCCATGGGGCCCAACCTCATCTAGCAGGCGTTCCAGAAGAAAAACGGTACAGAAGCGAAAAGAGAAGAAACTTACAGAAGAGTCCTTGGCCCAGAACGGGGGTGGTACCGGCCGAAGGGCCGGAAGAGCCGTGAAGGAGGGATGAAGGAAGCAAACCGCTTGCCCGGAAAGGAAGATTCTGGTGAGACGTCAGAACCTGAAGCTTTCCCCCGGGGGACAGAGCAGCTGGGTCGCTGGACTTTGGAAGGCACGAGAGAGCGCGGTTGCCTTCCAGCTTCCACCTGCAGGGAGAAGTGTGGCACTCAGATGTTCGAGGGGAAATGATCGCGCATCTCTATGTAGCCAGACTCACGTTCAAATGTGGGAATTGGTACTTTGCTTCTGGCCACGCCGGAATGGTGGTGGGAGCTGGGTCCCCACTCCCACCCTGACGAAGAGCTGGATGCTGGAGGACTGAACCATTTCAGAGCTTGGGCAACTGGCAGCTTAGTTTAGTGACCCCCCAATAAACGAAGAAGATGAGGTGAGCCACAGCGGCCAGCTTTCCTCCTGGAGGTGTGCTTGTGACATGGGGCAGGGAGGTGCCCCAAGCAGAGCTCCGAGGTGGGTGAGGAGACTCGTTGTTAGGGGTCTGAGCCCACCGTGCTCAGACCTGCTGGAGAGGAGGGGGCCTCACAGTGCGCCAGGAGCCAGTGTGAGCGCACAAGGGGAAGTGCCTCAGGGCCAGGCAGGCAGGTGTTTGTGGGACGAGGGCGCCCTTCACGGCCGAGAGTCATTTGAATCCCCCGCAGCCCAGCGGAGAGCCCTGCCGTCACTCAGGACGCTCTGCACGAGCTCCAGGAGGGCTGCCCGTGTAGTGGGGCTGACCTCATCTTAGACAACGGCTGCCGGCCCCTTCCTGCACAAAGCTTCAAACCAAAATTGCCACAATCAGCCTGAACAAAGCGAGAGACTCTTCAAGGCTGACCAGCCCAAGGAAGGCCCAGCAGCTCTGTTCTTTATAGAGGACAACAGAATCGGGACACCAGCAACATCCAGTGTCTGCTCAACACTGACTGACGCGGCAGAAGCGGGAGCAGGTGATCTGCAGCCTGGAGAAGGAGTCGTCAATAGAAACAGACCTGGGCACGACGGACAGAACAGAAGTAGTAACGAGGGTGCTCAGGGAGCTGGTGAAACTAACTACGGTCCAGAAGTCAAACAAAACCATGAGCCGGGACCGTTGGTCCCAGACCTGCAGGTGGGGTCAGATGTGACGTTGAGACTGGGGAGGCTGCTGCTGCCAAGAGGTGCGTGTGACATGGGGCTCAGGCACAGGCTGTCACTGTAAGCCCCTTCACGTTGCCAGAGCCTCAAATAACACATTTAACAATAGCACAACTTCGTAAGGTGATCGGAGAGGTCAGTGCGTGAGTTGTGTAAAGCTCTGGAAAAGTGCCCGGCTCCTAGGAAGTGAGGCAGTGACAATGCTCGTAGAAATCCCCCAGGACTGTTTCCTCCTCGACCAAGGCTCCTTTACTGTGAATGCAGCACACACCGCACCCCCCGCCCCAGTGTTTTCAGGTTGCTAATCAGTGCGTCCATTACCACTTATTGGGCGGGAGTATCTGGGCAGTTGGCGACCAGCACCAAGCCAGAACTCATGGCTCTTGGCCTTGAGCTGCTGAGACAGCTGCTCTTTTGGACCCCAGAGGGGCCTTGCGAGGCAGCCCGCAGGCCCTTCGTCTCCTGCTCCTGACCCCTCCCACTTCTCTCCTCAGCATCCTGGAATGCCAGGGCCTCCCCATCGTGAACGGGCAGTGTGACCCTTATGCCACTGTGACACTAGCAGGACCATACAGGCAAGTATCTGTCCCCAACACCTGCTACAGCCTTCGGGCCTGGCGGGTGGACCGCAGTCCCCTGCAGTGGTGGTGAGGATTCCTCAGGCAGAGGGAGACAGGGTATGCTGTGAGGGAGAATGTATAATTCTGACTTTCTTTTGTTTCCCTTATTGCCCTAAAATTGTCTGGTAAAAGAAAAATGCCTTTATGTTCTTCCTGTGGAGTATTTTTGGCTCAGTAAAGGTTCCTGATTTGCATACCATCTGGGGTTGGAGACAAACAGAAATATTTATAAGATAAATAAAGGCAGCAAATTACTTGTGCATTTGATAGCTCCGTCTTAAGGCTGAGAGATTTGGCATCAAAAGTGTTATTTTAATCCTGGTCCTTCCTCCCTTGATTACAGATCGGAAGCAAAGAAGACGAAAGTAAAGAAGAAGACCAACAACCCTCAGTTTGACGAAGTGTTTTATTTTGAGGTTGGTATTGGAGCGGCTTGAATGCGAAGTTGAAACCTTACACCCGAGATTCTTTGGCAAAACATCTAGGTCTGAAGGATCTCAGTCCCTCACTTCCTCCTGAAAGATCTGGGTGACTGCCCACACACAAAACATTTCCCCTCCTGCTCTGCCGCTCCGGGCTGGACGCGCCTCTCCTCCCTCGAAAGAAAGGCCGTCTGTTGCTTCCAGGATGACTCAGTTTGAGCCGAATACTGACCAATTCATACTTTCCAAATTATCAGGACTTTGGTCTTTTTTTTCACATTGTTTGTTTGGTTTGGGGTTTTTGTTCTTTGGGCTGTTTCACCCAATCTTCCCTGAGCAGTGAAGGGAGGCTTGTTTTACCGGAAATAGTGAGGGTTTTGAAGCAAAGAGGAAGTGCATTTGGACGCAGATGCCCTGGCTGCCTCTCAGAATGTGGCCCACCAAAATTAGTACGATGAAGGGTGCTCAGGGCTGAAGACCAGAACAGAACAACAGGGTTAGTGACAGGTCAGCCCGCATAGAACATATTTAGGCAGGTGTTCTGTCTGTCTGCAAAGGTTTCTTGAATGGTTAGTGTGCACCAGGTCATGAGTAGGTAAGGATGACTGAGAGACTGAGGCCTTCGCTCTGTCTGCTCGAGCCTGCTGCCTAGCAGAGGAGAACTTACGTGAGTGGGTTGTCCCACTTGGTCCAGTGAGTGTTAAGTCAGCGGCTTCGGGGAACGGAAAGCAAGTGCACCCAGCAGTCCTGCCCGAGAAGTGGGGCGAGGCTTCCCAGAGTGGTGAGCCCTGAGCAGTCTGGGAAGGGGCATGTGCGGAGCATCAGGAGGGTGCGGGAAGCTGCCTAGAATGTGGAGTGAGGTTGGCGTGATGAACGAGGAGTTTTGGAAAATGAAGGTGGACAGATGAGTTAGAACCGGGGGCTCATGGGCAGAGGATCTTGACCTTTCTGGCTGGCAGCTAGAAGCTCACACGTTTCTAAAGCGGAGAAGGCCAGCGGCCGGCCCTGTTGGGGTGGCTGTGAGGAGGGGTGTGGAGGTGGGGTCCTGAGGACGTGGATGAGGAGCCCATCTGTGTCCCAGATGCACGTTCTGGCGTTGCAGTCAGGTGAAGAAAATGGCTTTTAAGAGATTCAGGATAAGTCAAGGAGCCGATGCGGTCACTGGGTCCTCAAGCTCCGGGACTCCTGCTGTGCCTCCCCAGGCGGGGATGAAGTCTGCAGCCAACAGTGTGGAGCTTGTAATGTGGATGTGCATCAAAGGTGGCAGCGGCCTCCATGTTTAGGCTGCCTAGAATGGCTCAGACCAGCGCCTTCCGAACTTTTGGTTTTAATACTACACACAGGCAGGCGTAGACTTCACGTGGTGACACCCTTCACTCTAACAGCGGTATCCGCTTCTGCGTGGTTCCACTCCCACGAGGAGTGGTGTGTATTTCCTATGTCTCGCACTCTAAAATTGTGGGTCTCTCAGTTCACTGGGTTAATGTAACGACCCCCAGGTGTGATTGAATGTAGTCATGAGGACCGAAGCCTGCAGGCCCCAGGCAAGGCGGAGACCTGGGCCCCGGTGCTGCTGGTTAGGGCCCCTCGGGTGTCAGTCTCGCTCTCAGCCTCAGGCCAGAGGGCCTTGGGAGTATGCTTTTGCTCGGAGCTTGTGTCCTTTGAGTCGAAGGGCTCGCCCTGCTTAGCAGCACACTCCCACTCATCAGGTTCCTCCTCTCTCCTTTCAGCCTCGGCTGGCGAACAGCATGAGGCTGAGCCCCTGGCAGGGGGACCCTGGGGCCTGGTGGCTGGCAGTGGGCTTGGGGCTGGCAGGCAGCCTCCGGCAGGAATTTCAACAGGAGGTAGCCTCCAGACCATTTTCTTCCAGGATAACAACCAGATGTACCCTAAAAACCCTTAAATACCCAAATGAAATTATTTAAAATTCTTAAGAGCCACCTTTATTCACTCAATAGATATGTTAGGTGACAGGCAGTAATAAGACAGAAGAGAAAACAGACCAGCCTCCGCAGCCATCCCACTGGAAACCAGGCACCTTATCTTAGTACTGTGAGCCATGCCAGGGGGACTTCCTGAAGGAGGTAGCATTTCAGAGATACCTGTAGGCTTCCCAGCATGGGCCATAGTGAGGAATGGACTCAGTTGTGAGATGCACAGGGGTACAGGTTGTAGAAAGATCCTCATGTGCTGGGAGAAAAAGAGAAGTGGGGGCCCCTGGGAGGCCTTTAGAAATTTTAACCAGAGGCAGATGAGGCTGGGCCAGCTTGGCTGTGGCTGGTGGGAGCCCTGCTTGGGCAGTACAAGGACAGGTTGCCAACAAGCTGGAGGCAACAGGTGGAGGTAATGAGATGGGAAAGCTGGGGAGGAGCAACTTGGAGGCACAGGGAGTAGAGGTGGCTGTCAGAGGAAGATGCTGGGAGGGGGAGGAGGGACGAACTGGCTGGGTGCTTCTGGGTGCTGCGAGGATCACGAGGAAGTTAGTGGGAAGCGCCCTGAACAGCCCCACACCACAGCTCCCAGGAAGTTGGGCTCCAGTGCAGCCTCTGCTCGGTCACGGTGAGCGGAGCGTTGTCTGCGGCGAGGGGGGCGCCCAGCCTCCTCCCCTGAGCTGGTCAGCCCGGGGCAGGCGCTCCGTCTAACTCGCTCTCCCCCGCTGTACCACCAGGTGACCAGACCCTGCAGCTACAGCCGCAAGTCCCACTTCGACTTCGAGGAGGAGGACGTGGACAAACTTGAAATCCGGTAAGTGAGAATCGGGGTTTCGGGATTCCTCCTTGGCAGCTGCAGTCTGAACGCCCCTCCTCTGTCCATTTTCTTTGTTTTGTTTCTAAAAACAGGAATGGATAGAAAAGAATTTTAGTGTTCTTGGTGATTTTAACACGAGGATGTCGGAAGCTGAAGTCAGTCATAATCATCGCAGATGTTTGGGTGGTTGTGGCTGAAAACTCAGTTTTCTAGTTCACTTTGCAATGTCTTCTCAGAGTCGAAGGTCAGAGGCTTTGTGCTACTTAGCATGTGCGAGCCTCTGTCCACCAAGTGGCATTGCCCAGCCTAGCACGCCAGTCCTCGCTGCCTGGGGATCCTCGTGACACGGACTTTAGTGTGCAGAGTCAGAGCTTGTCGTCCTAGGAGATTGCAGCCTGAGTTCACCAGCACCAGTTTTAGATCCACTCAGGGGCCTTCTTCCCGTCTCCTCTGGCTGTAGGAAGCCCCACCCCCCTGTAGCGCCTCTTGCAGGTATGAGGTGCCCTGGGAGAGACAAACCATAGGCCAAGTGCACTTTCTCATTGTCCTGGGCCTGGGCGACCACACTGAGGTCTGACTGTTCAGAAGAAACGCAGGAATGCTCCTGATTTGACATGGTTTAAAAGCTACGTTCCTTCAGGGCCAGGGTTTCCTGAGGCCTGTGAGGCTCAGCTGGAAACACCACAGGTGTTCATTTAGGGGGTGCTCTGGTGTGCCCCCTCAAACATGCAGCAGCTTCCCAGGCCTCTGAGCAATAACCAAGCCGTGGGGGGCCTCCAGGCCAGATGGAGGCTGACCTTTGGGGTACAGGGTACAGGCCAGGGCCCTCCTCTCTCCCGAGTGCAGGGTCCTGGGGCTCCTTCCTTGTCCCTATCCCGGGCTCAGGTCCTGCGGGATCGTGGCCTCCACCCACAGATCTTGGTTTGAGCCGTTTTAAGTGTTTCCCAGTAGTTTAAATCTTCCCTTTCAAAACGCTGAAGCTGAGGCAAAGTGACTCCGAGTCGAGAAGGTGCCTGCGGGAGGTCCATGGGCCTTGTTTGAGGCTTGGCTGCGTGCCCCCTGCCTCCAGACCCGCAGCTGTCCTTTCTTGCTCAGGGAAGGAAGTGTTTATGGAAGACTGGGCTTTGAATTTGAGCTAAGCCCTAGTTCTCCTAAGCCTGCACATCAAAGATGGTTTTAAATGTGTCTCTTATTAGAAGGAAAGACTGTCTGGTGACCCGTTTGTGTATGGCCAGGGTGTTGCTTGGCAGATTAGAGGTCCTTCTGCTTGTCATTCTGAAAGAACCGCGGCTGGGACACTGCTCATCTTCATGTCCCGACGTGCGTGTGTTCCTGTGGGATGGCCTTTCCCTTCTGTGACATCCCTTCTCCTGCTCGGACTTGCAGGGTAGCAGACGGACTGGTACAGTCCTAGGATTTTTCCCTGGTCTTAGGTTTTCAGCTCACAGAATGCCTGCTGCTCCAGCTGTTCACTGTGGGTGTTGGCAGTGTTTGCTAGTTAGCACCTGGGAACATTGTCCACCTTCGTCTGTCACACATGACAGTCACTGTGTCTCCAGAGGGAGACAGTAAGAATCAGAGGGAACAGTAAGAATTCCACCCAAGGGAAAAGGGTGAGTGACCAGACCCTCTAGCAAGGTGAGTGCGGGCTTTGCACAAAGATGGCGATCAGTTGTGCCGTGGCCGTGGCGGCCAGCTAACCAGCGTCTCCGCTTCTCCGTTGGGAGTGTCGGGCCCTCAGGTCATGAGTCACACTGGTAGGGTCGTAGGAATGTTGGGTGTAGGGTTCTGAGTGCAGGTGGAGAAGGAAGGGTCAGAGACAGTTTTTCTTCCCAGGTGCACTTTCATGGGACGGAAGGTAGGGGGCGTCCTGGCTGTTAAATTGGGCAGCCCGGTCATTCCCCTGTGGGCACCATGGTCGGCAACAGCCCGCGCAGAACTAGACTTCATTCACTCACTCCACTGTGTTGAGCCTGCAGACTGCGGTTGCCCTGCTGGGCACTCCCGCTGTGTGTGAGGGCTGCCCAGCCCTGAGGGGACAGTGGGTTCTGCTACCCTGGGCCCTCTGCCAGGTAAAGGCAAAGGACGCTGCTGGCTTCGGTGCCCAGCATTTTGCTCCCGTTACAAAGCCAGGAGGCCCCTCACCTGACATCAGGCCAAGGGCTCTGCCTCCACCTCCTCTGGTCCCCTGCAGCGCCTGGAAGTGCACATCTCCGTTCCAGAGTCAGTCCGGCTCTGGCCTCAGGTCTGAAACGCCCCCGTCGGTGCCATGGAGACTGACCTGTGGGAGCCGAAGACCCCATCTTGCTCCACACCCTCTTGGGGAGAAAGAAAGGACATCGGTGGCCACTCTGTGCCTCCCTAGGTCGTTCTGTGAGAAGACCCACGTACTGACTGTTGTTTTTCAGAGTTGACCTCTGGAACGCCAGCAACTTGAAGTTTGGAGATGAGTTTCTGGGAGAACTCAGGATTCCGCTGAAAGTGCTGCGGCAGTCGAGCTCCTACGAAGCCTGGTAAGCTGGCCGCAAGCCTGGGCTGGCGTCCATGAGCTGGTGGGTGGAGGGACAGAGTTAAAAGGATGAGTCAAAATGACACAAAGCTGCCTCTTTACAGCCCAAACGCAATGGCACAGGTTAGCTTCCTACCTAGCCACCCACCCTTGTTTTGCCATGCATGGTTCTTATTGGCTCTGGTATGGTGACGGGTTCAGGTGAGAAAGTACGGGCGGGAGGGCGCCGGTCCAGGTGGTCATGCTGATGTCGTGAGTGGTGGCTGGGACCCTACAGCAGAGAAGGGCAGAGGCATGGAAGCCTGACACCCTGGAGAGGAGCGTTCTGGGCCCGCTTACCGAGGGCAGGCAGCTGGCACGCCTCAGAGCGTCGCCGTCCCAGGCCCTGCCCTGTGGCAGGCAGGCAGGGAGGACTCTTGCCTGGAACCAGCAGTGTCCCCGATGGGGAAGGTGTGCAAGGTGCTGCGAGCTCCGGGCAAATCTCCACTGTAATCTGCACGTCTAAACTGAGGGGCCCCAGCTCCGCCTCACCCCTCACTCACGTGTCCCAGAAGACTGAGCTTTCGCTTCCCGTATCTATTTTCTCATTTTCCCGAGGCCATTTTGTATTTAGACATAAGGAATGGCCTTTGTTTGGTTTCACGTTCAGTTCGTAAATCGAATTGGTTCACAGTGCATGTCAACACAGGGAAGCCGCAGACACTCTGGCCACTGGTATTCTATTCCATGTATCTCCCTGGCACACGCACAAGATGAGGACAAGGTGTGGGTCACACCACAGGTCATGCTGTATGCCACACATCTCCCACCACATGCCTCATGTCACACCACACCCACACCCGCACCCTGAGGCCTTGCATGTTTACAGGCTCACCAGGCGGGTGGTACTTGTGTTGTGCCCAGTGGTGGTTTCTTATCACCGGGAGACAGTGAAATTCACGTCTTTAATTCCACGAGGACAGCACAGCCCCCAGCTGGGTTCTGGTTCCTGCCGGAAGGCATTGCTTAGCTGAGCAGCCCTTGGCCTTGTAACTGAGGATGTGGCATTCCGCTGGCAGCCCAGCGCAAGCTCTACCCGCATCGCACCTCGAAGTGCCTGGCCAGGAAACTCAGAGCAGGGGGCGCTGCACGGGGCAGGACTGAAGAGGAACCTGTTGGAGAACACCGCTGCAGTGACCGTGTGGCTGTGCGCCCAGTGGCGTGCCTTGGCCCCCAGGACAGGCCCCCCGTCCCCTCTGATGTTGAGTTCAACTGCATGTTTCTTAGAATACTTTCAGTTTGCTCTGCTGATTGCTAGCCGTTGTTGGGTTGACCGCCACAGGTAATATTTTACTGCAGAATGTCCCTCAGCTGCTGCATTCATCTTCCCGCCTTCTCATCCCCTCCTTTTCTCCCACCCTTCCCGCTTTCCTGTCATCAGTTCTGTCGGAGGCTCTGTGGAATCAGCCCTGACAGTAAACAGCCCTTGGGGAACACTCGGGGGCACGGGCCCTGCAGGCATGTGTCCTGCAGACTCGCCCTGGAGCTCCCTCCTGCCTCAGAGCCCGACACAGAGCCCTTGACAGGAGGACCAGCCCCTGGGAGGTGCTGCCGCCTCACGCCCCCTTGTCCTGTGTCCTGCACCCAGGTACTTCCTACAGCCCCGAGACAACGGCAGTAAGAGCCTGAAGCCAGGGGACCTGGGGTCCCTGCGGTTGAATGTAGTTTACACAGAAGACCACGTCTTCTCCTCTGACTACTACAGCCCGCTTCGGGACCTTCTGCTGAAGTCTGCGGATGTGGAGGTACTCTTGTCCCAGGTGCACCAAGACCTGCCCCTGTCCCCTGTCACCTGCCGGGTCCCTGCCTGGTCCTCCTTTACCCAGATCCACTCCCTCTCTGGACCCCCCACCCTGCACTCTGCCCATGACACCTGCCCAGACCAGCACCCAAATCCATCCTTTACCCCTGTGGCCCCCTGGCTGTCCCTTAACCCCTGCCCAGGCCCTGACCATCTGGGGCCCAGCACCTGGGGCCCCTGGGCCTGAGTTGGGCACAGGAACATCTGCATCTCCCTTTGCTGGGTGAGGAGGGGTTGCGGGGTGGCTCTGGAAGTGGCCCTTGGGTCACGCTATGTCTCTGCACAGCCTGTCTCAGCGTCCGCGGCCCACATCCTGGGCGAGGTGTGCAGAGAAAAGCAGGAGGCAGCCATCCCGCTGGTGCGACTCCTCCTGCACTGTGGCCGGGTGGTGCCCTTCATCAGTGCTATCGCCAACGCCGAGGTCCGCAGGACACAGTGAGTGCCACTGCCACTTCCGCCCAGGGCCCCTTACGTTGCCCCAAGGGGTCCGGCCTGGGGCACCCAGATAGCAGAGGTCTCCCTCAACACACACCAGAGCAGAAAGGTGGGGCAGCTAAAGGAAACCACGTAGGCTCAGGTTTTCTTTCAGGGAGACACTTACTGTTTTTAAGATGCACCTTTTCTCCTGGAAACCCAAGGTGCACAGCCTAGCACGCTGGTCCTCACCGCTTAGGGATCCTTGTGACACAGGCTTTAGTGTTCAGAGTCGGAGCTTGTTGCTCCAGAAGATCGCAGCCTGAGTTCACCAGCACCAGTTTCAGATCCACTCGGGGCCTTCTTCCCATCTCCTGTGGGAAGAAGGGGTGAATGAGGCACCGGTTGCCTTAGGAATGGGCTCAGGTTAGCGTTAAACCCACATTAGGGGACTGGGTTGCTGTGTCCCCTCCCTGAGTTCCTTAGTTCAGAAACATGCAGACACACACTTGCTTGAAGAGGTTCTAAGAAGCGTGACCTGTTCTGTTCACTTCCCTGCCAAATCTCCTGTGCCGGCCCCAGGTTGGGTCCTTCGAAGCACTCGTTAGTTTGTAAAAATCAGGCCTCGAGAAGAGGAGGCACCGTGAGCTCCTGCTCCTCCAGATGGGTTGGTGGCAGGGGGCACGCCACTGGGTCGTGGAGCTGCGCTGGCCACTGTTTGTGTGCTGGGCCCGGGGCACAGGCAGGGCCGGGGTCTGGAGCCCCTGCTGTGAGGCCTCCGGCCAGTCAGGTGCTCCTCCTCGAACAGCTGACAGCACTCGGGTGAGCGTGCTTCTGCCCCCGGTGGGCTGTCCTCGGGTGTAGGTCCTGCTGCTGTCTCCACCTCGCTGTGCTGAGGAGACAGAGGACACCCCTGATGCTGTTTTCCAGGGACCCCAACACCATTTTCCGGGGAAATTCATTGACATCCAAGTGCATTGACGAGACGATGAAGCTGGCAGGGATGCACTACCTGCACGTCACCCTGAAGCCCACCATAGAGGAGGTGGGTTGGGGTCCCCAAGGGCCTGGGGTCCCTGGGCTGTGTGCAGGAGACTCCCCCAGGAGCCCACTTTTTCGTGGCAAAGAGGCAGGCACACGGGGAACGCGGGGCGTCGGGGTTCGCCGGGACGAGGGGCTGTCTCTGATGGCAGCCTTGTTTTTGGCTCACTGCAGGGGCAGTTCAGAATCTCCCCCTTCCCTCTAGTCAAACAAACACTCAAGGAAACCCGCTGCTGTGAGGACAAGGCCACACGTGGCCCTGCCTCCCCACAGGCGTTGGCCGTCCCCGAACCCTTGAGGCCCTGCAGCTGCGGGGCCCTCCCCTCGCACTGTGGTTGGACACGGCCCCAGGAGCGCACGCTTCCTTTCCAAATGACTCAGCTCTTCTTACCTGGCCCCTTCATGGGGCACCTGGGCGGGCGTTGCCCCCAGAACAGTTTCATAAAAAACAGGCCCTTGGCCACATGAGAGGATCTAAAATAGCATTCTGGTTTGGCTGTGCGAGATCCTGGCCGCCCTTTGAAGGGAAATCATTGTTAGGCTTCATGACGCCTGACTCTGTGTGAGCTAATGGCCTTCGAGAAAGTCCTGTGCCTCCCAGGACTGTGGCCTCGCCAGCTGCCCGGTGTGTTCTGCCGCTGTCCCCTTCCTCATGGCTGAGCAGGAGCTGGCTGTGGGCAGCTGTCTTTTGAGCAAGAATCGCTGTGTCTGTCCCTGAGCCTGCCACCACTGACTGCCACCACTGACCGCCACCCCACCTGTGCTTCTGGAGTCTGCTCACTTCTTGTCATGCCCTTTCCAGATATGCCAGAGCCACAAACCCTGTGAAATCGACCCTGTGAAGTTAAAAGATGGCGAAAACCTTGAAAACAACATGGTAAGGGGTTCAAGTTTATTCGCCAGCACTTCCCAGAGCCAGTCACCTGTCTTGAGGATCTTTGGCACGTGGCCACTGTGGACACTCTGTGTCAGGGTGACGTGGGGCAGGCGTTGGGAGGGCACCCACAGGAGCCTGAGGGGCAGAAGTTGACTTTAATCTGGTGTCAAGAGACCAGTCCCGGTCTATGATTGGCCGTCATCTCCTATGCCCCGCCCCAGCCCCGCCCCACCACATTGAGGGGCCTCACCTGCCTCATGGGTCTTCCCAGCCCATCTTTTCCCTCCTCTCAACAAACACAGGTCCCGCACCCGGCCACTCCAGGCTGTTCCCAGAGGTGTTTCTTGGAACAGAAAAAAACCCTGATTTTGACACTTCACCCAAATGTTGCAGTCTTTTTTATGATTTCTTCATCCAGATCATGCTGTGTCTTTGTCATGCCTTAAAAAATACACACACACAAAAAGAGGCGGGGTTCTAGCCTTTGGGAACTTACATTTCAGTGAATTTGACCTCTGTTTAGCTAATGAGGTCAGGGGTCGAGGAGGGGAACGTGGTGTGGCTTTTCCCCACACCCAGAACTCCAAGTATTGGTGCCATGTGAACTGCTGTAACTGCTCAGTGTGTGTTTTAGAGAGGTGGTTTTTTCATCGTGATGGGAGGTGCACGTTTTGCTGCCACGGCTCCCCTGGGCTGCCCGAGCTGGCCCCTGGCCTCGGCGGGCTCCCTCCCCGGGGTGGTCCTGGCACTCCATGCAGCCTGGGAGGGAGTTGGGCGCAGACAAGCCCTGTTGGGGTGCCCCGCCCCCACCTCGTTGCAGGAGAACCTGCGGCAGTATGTCGACCGCATCTTCAACGTCATCACCAAGTCCGGGGTGAGCTGCCCGACTGTCATGTGCGACATTTTCTTTTCTCTCCGAGAAGCGGCTGCCAAGCGCTTCCAGGGTGAGTCCTCCTGGATAGGCTCGTGCCGGCAGAAAGTGCCGGCAGGCCCTCGCCGGGGCTCCCCCTCTGTGCCACATGCTTCCCAGCCCCTGGAAAGTGGTTTTCTCAGAGCTGCTGGGCCAGGGCTCAGATGTCGGTGCTGGGTGCCTGGACAGCAGCCCTCTCCGCCTGTGCCGTGCGGGGCCCTGCTCCTAGTCCCTGCTCCTAGTCCCTGCCTGCACTTGTCTCTGGGTGCCCACCCCAGCAAGAAGGTGGTTGGCCGAGTTTTGTCGCAGCGGGTTATTTGGGACAGAGCCCATCTGTAGTCAGAGAAGCCGCCCTTCCAGGTGGTCCCAGCAGTTTCTCGCCGCGGTCCATCTCGGCGCACTGGGTGCTCTGTGGGCTCTGCCTGCCCGGCTGTATCTAAAGAAAGATAGGATGAGCCCTTTGGGGAGTTGGGACTGCAAGGGTCCTGGGCATGAGCCCCTTCTTTTTAATTGTGCTAATTCCTTGGGCGGCACCTGGAGCTACCTGGCAAAGCAAAGACATCGGGCCCTGGTGGGCGGGGTCAGGTTAACTGAGGCCCTGGATGCCCGGCACTCACCAGCTCAGACCAGGTCCTAGGAGGCTGAGAAAGGGGCCGCTTGCTCCCTGGGCCCTGCCTGGTCCAGCAGGCACCATCCCTAACCTGCTTTGTCCATCCCTGGGAGCTCATGAATCAGCCCAGGTGTGACCTGCTGCCTTGGAGAACTGCTGGAGCTTTGGCCTCGGAGCCCCCAGGCAGTCCCTGTCCCCGGAGGGGAGGCCTAGCCCCTTCCTTCCAGCCGAGCAGCTCAGCCTCCAGCAGTGGAGCTGGGCCAGGACCTCCCGCTTTCAGAGAGCTGGGGCTCCTTCGAGGACTGAAAAGCATCTATGGAGTTTGGGGCGGGCAGTACCAAGCACACCAAGCCTCCGATCCCTTTTGGAATAAAATGGAAGTAAATAAATAATAAACCATATCCTCCCGTCCCAGGTGTGAGTAAACCACCCAGTAATGAGCCTTATCCTTGCAAGGCCACCAGGGCCTGGTGAGCAGGTCGTGCCTGGGACAGCCCAGCTGGTTGGCAGTGTTGAGCTTTTAGTAACAGTGAGGGGGACAGAGAGGGCGAGAGGCGGTGTGGTCAAGGAGAGACCTGCAGGCCAGCCCCGTGCCTCCAGGAGACCCTCAGGAGCAGCAGAGGCTCTGGGTCGCAGCCCCTTGTTGGGTCCGCTGCCGTCGCCTGCAGAAAGCCCCGCTGAGTTGTCCCTCCCTGTGTCCCGGCTGCAGATGACCTGGACGTGAGGTACACGGCTGTGAGCAGCTTCATTTTCCTGAGGTTCTTCGCTCCTGCCATCCTGTCCCCCAACCTGTTCCAGCTCACGCCCCACCACACAGTAAGTGATCGCCAGCCCTTGCAAACCGGGAAAGCAGTCCTCCCACACTGGCGGTGACGCTGGGTTCTGGCCGGGCTCTTGTCACCTGGCGTGTGCAGTGGCAGGGACAGCTGTGCCTGGCAATCGGGCTGTGAGTGGGCCGTGTGCCTGAGGTGCGACTGTTAAAACATGGATGGTGGGACCAGGTGTCAACTGCTGCCTACTCTTACGTTATCCCTGCCCCCTTGGGAAGAACTGAGTACTTATTACCTCGTGTGTATTCAGTCATGCATTCAGCCAGTCAACAAATGTTTGTCAGGCACCCACTGTGTGCCAGCCTTTGAGTGTTCACGGAGCTGGCGTCAGTGACGCACGAGGAAGGAGAGTGGCAGGTGGTGACAGTGCAGGGCGGAGACCCTGAGTGAATGGGTGCTTGGGTGATGGGCCCATTCCTGGTTTTGTTGGTTTTAAGTTAAACTCCCAAACCAGGTGATGGGAAGACAGGTGACCTGGGAGATGCAGAAATGGGGATGGTAACGGGACAGGGCTGCTGCTAAGTTCGAGATGCCCCTTTTGCAGGTTGGGTCCAAAGTGCTGATTTGGGGCAGCTCTTTCTTATGTTGTCATTTGGGGAGCCTTCCAGTGCTTTGTGGGGACACTGGGCTCTGGGGTGGCCGGAGATCCTGCATTTTTAGCAGCTCCCCGGCCACACGGAGGAGAAGGGTCCACGTGACCTTTTCCGAACCCAGCGCTGTTTGCGTGTTTATGGTTCACCCACAGACAACCTGTGTGTGATGTGGCTTTCAGGCGGTGTCATTCCTTTTGTCAGTGGTGTAGTTCTGGGCTCGATCCCAACACTTCCGTAAAAATGAGGTGAAACTTGCGCTTCTTCCCCCGTCTGACAGGACCCGCAGACGTCTAGGACGCTGACGCTCATCTCCAAGACGATTCAGACCCTGGGCAGCTTGTCCAAGTCCAAGTCTGTAAGTCACTCGCTTCAGCCGTCTCGTCTATAACAGGGAAGGAGGAGCGTGTGCTCAGTGCGATTACAAAGATAAAGAGAATAGAACCAGCCAGGCATCCCCATCAACGACCTCAGAAGGTAGAACATTCCAGCATTGGCCAAGGACCTCTTGTCACTGCTGAGCCATGAAAGTTGGGTTTTTGAGGAGAAGATTAGGATGGCACTTATATGTGACCATCACCCGTAGGAGAGCTAGCACGTCCACTCCCGTGTCTGGACTTGGGGACTGAGTCCCCACAACTTGGCTGCTGCAGCCCCACTGCAGTGAGCTGGCTGTGGCCGAAGCCTTGAGTATCTGAGGACATTTGTGTCTCAGGAAGGTCCAGTCACTGCCTGATGACCGGACGCCTGTCCACACGCAGCCGGCAGCATGCCCCTTTCCGCCCCTGGGCTTCGTGCTCATTTTACCCCTTTTGGTGACAAATCTGTGTCTCCCCTTCGTTGCTGCTCACTTCAGACTGGATCTGGGTGCTGAGGGCATCCCGAGGGTCAACCCCAGGCTCCGTGGCCCCAAGAACGAGCCTGTGACAGGCCGTTCTGAGGATGCTGGAGCTCACGTGCACAGAGAGTGATGTGGGGAGTGAGGGGGCATGCTCCCTAGGGATGGGGCTGAAGGCTGGTCCTCACCGTGGACTGGCTGGCCCAGCTGCAGGGCAGCCTGCCCTCTGTCTGGAAAGGGTTGAGGAGCGACCCACAGAAGCCACACCAGCCTGCCTCATTGTGTTCTTTCTGAGGCCATGAGTGAACTGGGGCCCCATCACTGCTGGCAAGCAGTCGCCCTTTGGGGCCCATGCTTGGCTTTCTGAGTCAGAGTAAAGTTAAAGGTGTACGGTGGCCCATGGGCAGCCTGATGTGCACTGAGTGCTTCCTTCTGTCAGTCAACCCTAATCTTTGTTGGGCGGAAATTCACAGAAACGGGCACCTGCCGGGTCAGGGGTCTGCACAGAACCCGCCTCATTTTCACATCCAGAAGTAGCAAAGTGGCCTAAATATGGAAACAGTGCACCCTGGGGTGGGGCCTCTGGAGTGGTTGTTGGAAGGCCCCTCCTGAGTTCCTGCACTTGGCCCCAACCCCTGTCCGTACCCCTCGGCTCACAGATGAGGCCCCGTAACAGTGACCATGTCCGGGTGCGGTGTAAACCTTGTGGCCCCGGAACGCAGATGTTAGACACCCCCCCCGAAAGAGTTAGCTTTTGCAAACACCGCGTCAGTGGAGTTGGGCTCCTGTGACTGTGTCAGCCTGCTGCTGGGCTCTTAGGTCTGCCCTATTGGGATGAACTTCCGGGACGGCCCCTGCAACCCCAGTGATTCCCAGCACCTTCCCTTGGCTTAGCCATGGCGACTGAGGCTTGTCACCGCCTGCGCCTGTGCAGTGTTCAGGTTTGGGACACCAACCAAGAGGCCTGTGGGCCTTTGTTAACAGAGCTGTTTCATTTTAGGCCAGCTTTAAGGAATCCTACATGGCTGCATTTTATGAATTCTTCAATGAACAGAAATACGCAGATGCAGTAAAAAATGTAAGTACTGACATCAGTTAACAGACTTAGCCCCCCTCCCATTTGCTGTTGTTTCTAAGAAACAGAGTAGCTTTTTTTAAAACATTGAGTTTAAATTTGAATCACATAAAATTGACCATTTGCCATTGGAAATAGTTGAGACCGTTCCGTCCATGAGCAGGTAGGCAACCACCCCGCCCCTCCGGCCCCCGGGCACCCCCGGCCCCCACCTCCCACCCCCAGGCTGCTGTGGACTCCTCCTACACTGCTCTTCTTTGGAATCTGACTGGGGGATCCTCACCATTTTCATGTCCAAGTTCTTTCTCTAAGTGACTGAGTATTACATCTTCGTGGACGGTCTCCTCCTTTTGTTCCACAAACTCCCGTGTCCTGCCGGTCCCTGCTGCCTGCTCCTGGTGCCTCAGAGTCCCGGAGCCCTGGGGCCCCAGACCCAGAGTTAGGGGAGTGTGCTTGGGGGGAAGCTATTCTGATCTTAAAGCTTTTTTCTTCTACTTAGAATCAATCATGCTTATTGCTCAGAAATCATGAAAACCATGACCTAGAGGGTTAGGAAGGGAGAGGAGCTGGGGGCAGCCGCCAGTGGGTGGGAGGAGTCCAGACAGGCTGTGGGACAGTTGAACTGAGCAGGGAGTCCCCCGCCCCCCAACCCCGCAGCAAAACCACAGGGAGGTACTCTTGGGAGGTGCGGAGGCCCAGGAGGGAGAGCCTGCGCTGCTTCACGTTCCACGGGAGGTGCAGTCTCGGTTCACCTGTTGGAATGCGGGACCGCCAGGTGTTACCTGCAGCCTGGCAGCTTTTCAGGCCAAGTAACAGCTGGGGGGCAGTGGGACCTGCCCTGGAGGAGCCAGCGGAGTTCGGGGCAGGGAGCTTCTTAGCCACAGCAGAGACCAGCGCACAGTCCCCTCAGTTCTCAGAGGCACTCACTGCCCTAGAGCCTGCATCCCAGGTTCCTCTCTCTCTTCTGGTCTCGGACAGGGACACGGAGCTTCCGTAGCATCATTTACACGTGGGAGCGAGTGTATTCAAGGATGCCATTTCCCCTTTTAATAATCCGCTTTCTCTCCCACTTCAGTTCTTAGATTTGATCTCGTCCTCTGGGAGAAGAGACCCTAAGAGTGTGGAGCAGCCCATCCTGCTTAAGGAAGGGTAAGGCTCGCTAGCGCCACTGGGCAGGCCGGAGAGAAGTGCAGGTGGTGGGGCACTCCCAGTCCATCTGGGCCACAAAGTGGGGTGCCTGTGCCCTCGGGGCTGGTGGTGTCCCAGGTCACAGGCAGCCCAGACCCTTTGGGGCTGTTGAGGCCCAGGAGAAGTGTGGCCTTCGCCCACCATTCTTCAACTCCCCAAGACTGCCCCCAGGGGACGTCAAAATGTGGCGTTTATGTTCATTTTTCTGTGCCTATTCTCTGCCGAATTTGTGGTGGAGAAATGCCTGTCATTGGGAGGAAAGGGGGGTGAGAGACTGAATGACCGCGAATAGTCAGGCATTCATGCACAGTTGGCTCAGCCACACCTGAGTTCCAGGCCCTGCCTCCCCCTCCATCAGCCCGTCCTTCCTGAAGCATCTGTCCAGAGACACTAAAGCACAGCACCTGCCAGAGGGCAGGCACTCCACAGCGCTGGCCTTTGCGTTGCAGAACACACTTGCGTGGCTCTGAGCCTGCCACCAGCGCCGTCTCTTTAAGGGCATCTCGTCAGTGTTTTTAGTGTGGGGTGTGAGACGGGGGTGGCTGCTTCCTCGGAGGTCTCATAAACCCACCGCCATCACCACCTTGTTATTTAAAGTTAACACCAGCATGGGGGCTGAACTTCCCTAAAGTAGAGATGCAGGCCTTTGAATTTTTCCGTCCTGTCACTTGTAAATAAAATTAGAAGGTGCTGAAAATCCACAGTCTGCATCATGCATCGCAGATACGAAAGTGGCAAGTTGCCTGACTTTGGGCGCGGGCCAGGGGCCCGGGGGAGCTCGCCCGAGCCGTGGGGCATTCACCCTGACGTGTGCCGCTCACCACAGGTTCATGATCAAGAGGGCCCAGGGCCGGAAACGCTTCGGGATGAAGAATTTTAAGAAAAGGTGGTTTCGCCTGACAAATCATGAGTTTACTTACCAGAAAAGCAAAGGTAACAAGAAAAACGTGCTTTTTTCCTTCTTTTCACATACCTTTACTCCAGGGGACCCGAGTCTTGTTTAAGCTCCAGATGCGGTTACCAACTGCTTCTCTGGGTGGAAACTAAGAGCAGAGAAGGTGCGTTCCTCAGAGTGCACCGTTTCTTTAAACAGGAGAACTGGAGACAGACACCCACGAGGTGGCCCCGGGGGGAGTGGGGCGGGTGCAGCAGGTTCCACACTCCAGGTGGGGGAAGCAGGGTCTCACAGGGCAGTGAGGGTCTCGTCCTACTTTGGTTGGGTTCTTCTGGGCCAGAGATGGCTCAGATTAAGATCATGGAATGGTGAGAAAGTAGTTTCTCTCCACAAAAAGGAGGGAATGTGGTCCCTGTGTGACGAGAGGCTTTAGTGTCCTGATGGGTACAGGTGTTGGGTGTTAGGAGCAAGTGAAGGAGGCTCATTTGTTCTGTGGCCGCAAAGGACCCACTCCAGGCCTTCTCTGACCACGGCCCCTCAGCCCCCTTAAGCCCGTGGTCTGTCGGTTTCTTAGCCTTCTCACCGAAGAAGGGAGACCCTATTGCCGCCTCCCAACCCAGCACAGACCTCTGGGCCTGCCCGCTCATTAGCCTCTGTCACCACAGGAGACCCACCTCTCTACAGCATTCCCATCGAGAACATTCTGGCCGTGGAGAGACTGGAGGAAGAGTCCTTCAAGATGAAGAACGTGAGTGCACCCTCTCCAGGCGCTTTTCTGGGGCTGGCTCTCTGCTCTCGCTCCAACACCCTGCCCCCCGTTTCTCCTCTCGGGGGCCGCACATCGCCTGGGTGTCCATGCGACTGCTGCTGAACCTTGGAGCAAAGCAGCCAGGCTCTCCCTGCCCGGTTGGTCAGGGCAGGCAAAACCTGCAGCAAGATGGCTTCCCTGGTGGCTTTGTGACCGAACGCTGGTCCGGCTGCCTGGTGCTACGAAAGCCAGTACTCGGGAGGTGGGAGCTGATGCGAAGGAAAGTGGTTTATTTGCGATGCTGGCCACCTGGAAGATGGGGGCTCACGTCTCAAAGCCCATCACCACCTCTCCGTGAGGCAGAGGTGTTTACGAGGAGGGAGAGGGGACGGAACAAAGAGACCAAGGGAGGGGGTTGCCAAGTTCTCTATGTGCAGATGAGCACAGTCCATCCCGATAAGGCAAGTGACGGTGTGGTGTGCGTCACCCTGGTTTAGTCAACCTCACTTCATGTCATCATCCTGGTTTTACATCATCCTGGCTCCAAGGTCAAAGGTCAGCCTATCTCCCAGAGCTGGGGTGCCTGAAGGTCGGTTTCTTTGTTTTTTGACTTAGTTCCTAGGATTCCTACACAAACGTGCTGCTCATGCACACACTAAGAACGGTGCGTTGGTAGTGGTGGGGTTACAACTTCCCACTGTGACAGCTCCAGGGGTCCAGGGACTCTCTGTTAAAGGACACAGGGACAGTCTCTGGGGCCATGTAGAATTTCTTTGAAATTTCTATTTTGATTTGATTTTGAACTTACAGAAAAGTTACAAGACTAGAACAAGGACCTGCTGTGTCCCCTAACCCAGGGTCCTGTTTGCTGAGCATATTCCTTCATTCTCCCCCCTTATCGCTCTCCACATATGATGTACATATGTTTCTCCTGGACCGTATAAATACTTCAGCGTTTCCTAAAAACAAGGGTGTTTCTAGAATCTTACAGTGTCTCTAAAGTCAGGGCGCCCGGCACCGGTGCAGCGGTACTGCTGATCCGCAGTCTGTGTTTAAGTTTCGCCAGTTATTCCAGTAACATTCTTCACACTGTCGGTGTTTTCCCCACTGGCATGCAGGCCAGGGCCACGTGGTCTGTTACTCCTCAGTCATCTCCTTATTCTGGAACGTTCCTCAGTCTTTACCCCTGTTTCGTGGCCGTGGCATTTTTGAGGCACACACAGGCTGGTTCCGTGGACGTCCCTCCGTTTGGGTGCGTCGGGCAGTCTGCTGGGTGTGTTCAGGTCACGCATCCCTTTGGGGACCCTGGAGGCACTCTGGGCTGCCCGCTGCGCCCCGTCAGGAGGCAGGGCGCACAGGTGGTCAGTGACCGTGGGGAGCTACACTGAACTGTGTCGTGTCCTGGTCCCAGATGCTTCCCCGTCTGCGATGACTTTCAGTCTCTGTCATTCTCTCGCTGCTTCTGTTGGCTTTCTCCTGTGCATAGCTTTTCCTTCTCCCCCGGGGAAGGCTGATTCATTGATTTGTTAGGACTGTAAAGTAAGGACTCCCAGGGCCCCACTTTATCCAGGGGCTGGAGTCCCGTTGCTCTGGGAGGGTGGCCTATTTCCACGCAGCCCCCGGCCCGTGGTGCACTGCTCTGTGCACACAGCGGCATTTCCTCCCCCGGCAGGCTCTGCTGCAGACCAGGTTCTCGGTTTACAGAACTGGACCTCAGTCAAGGCTCTGCCCGTCGGAAGTGGACAGGGATCCGCTCCCTCCTCTTCCCTCTCCTCTCGTATCTGTCTGCCTCTCACTTGTTGGCGTAGCTCAATGGTCCTGTGTTCAGTGGGTGCCCGGGGCCGCACTGGGTGTGTGGGGGACGTTTTGGCTGGGCCGGGGCTGAAGGGTCACAAGGTGCTTCCATCTCTGTCTGGGTCTGAGATCAGCCCCCCAGCCTTCTGGACAGACAGAGGGGGCGGCGGCGGCACCCTGGGCGCTCAGCCAGTGGACAGCAGTTCCTGCTGGCCCTGCCCTGTTCCATTAACTTGATTCCTTGTCCTTCTCCAGGACTGTTTGAGGACTTTTCTTGGGCAGCAGATAGGGGTTTTTCCCCCTGGCCCTTAGGGATGTTCACCATCGGACCTGCTCCAAGAGCTGGAAGGCCAGCCTCCTTTGCAGGCAGCTTCCTGTGGTGTGTCTGTGCCCCGCCCTCTGCAGGACGGGGTGAGGGGTGGGGGTGGGGGGGTGCCTGGGAACGCTGTGCCCTGGGCTGGCAGCATTCTCAGACGTCCACGGAAGGATGCAAGTGTGGAAACCATCCTGGCGCCATCTGTAAGCTGTTTTGGTCCCGCAGTCCCTTAATTTAGATTTAGAATAATTCCCTAATTTTAGCATTGTTTGTTCATCAGCCTGTTTTCTCCTGTTGCCTTCCTCGGAGCCAGCTTCCCCGTGACACTAAGCACTGGGTTAATGTCCTTTCCATTTGAGAGGCATTTGTGAAGGTTTGCTGTGTCCTGAGCCCTGTTGCAGGGCCCAGACTACCAGAACAACCAGGGCAAAGTACCTCCTTTCAGAGGCTGTCCTGCCCAGGGCGCTGGAGTCCCACACAGGTCCCTGCAGCGTGAGACCTGTGCAGCAGTGCGTGTGCGACTCGCAGCTGCTTTCCCCAGAGCCCATCACTCCTGCTCCTCCCCCCTCTCGACGCACACCGCCCCCCTTGGAAAAGGCCACTGTCATCTTTCTTTGCCATCCTGATTCCTGGCTCCTGGCTCCCCTCATGCCTCTGACAAGCCCAGTGTGGTAGCCTCCCAGCTCTGCCTGCTCACCCCCCGCCCCCACTTCTGGGTGCAGCCAGCCTGCTCCTGCTGGGGGCACCTGGCCCTCCCGGATGCTGTAGGACCTTAGCACCTACCTCCCTGCTGCCCGGGGCAGGTTCTGTCTCTGCTTTCCCCCCCTCAGCTTGGTTAACTCTTCACCATCCTCCGATCTCAGCTGGAGGGTTGTCCATTCAGAGCTTCTACACCGACCTGCCCCCGGTCAAGCTGCACCCTCACTAAGCCCCTGCGCTCTGTGTGCACTTTGTCTTGCTGGCTGGAAGCTCATGAGCACAGAAACCGACCTCACTGTGTCCCTAGGACCTAGAACAATAGTACCAGGTGCTCGGGAATGTTTGTTGAATGGACAATAAATAAGAAAGGCACTGGCAGCTCTGGGAGGCCTGGTGGAGGAAGTGACAGCTGCCCGGAATGAGGAAGAAGAGTCCCCAGGTGGTCAGTGGTGGGGGAGAGGCCTTGAGGCAGATCTGGGGATGAAGACAGGAAGGTGGGCAAGATGAGCTGTGGCGTGCTTTCCACAGAAGCCCATGCCAGCTTAAAATCACGGGCACCCAAAGAAACCAGTCCTTTTGTGTAACAGCCACAATCAACTTTAGTAGGTCCCACGGGCAAGACAGGCAGTGGTGCTCTTCTGCTTTTCGAACGGAGACCCCTGATGTCCCCCCGGAAGGGTAGTGCCTCGGCCAGGCTGGCCGTGGGTGACCAGCTGAGTCACATTGGCCTTCTGAGTCCCCCATGGCTCCCGCTGCTCCTGTGTGCTGCAGGGGGAGGGCTTTGGCTTCTGTTTTCAAGTCCAGGGGCAGCAGAAGCCCTTTGTATTCCCTGCAGCCATTGGGCTTGACTGGGTCTCTGGGTCAGTTTCAGACCCTTTGCTGTAGCTCCTGGGCTTGTAGGCATTGAAAATAATGATCCCTGTGATTCTTGCTGGGCGGTCCCCTGAGTCCATGCTCTGTGTCCTCAGATGTTCCAGGTCATCCAGCCTGAGCGAGCGCTGTATATCCAGGCCAACAACTGCGTGGAGGCCAAGGCCTGGATCGACATCCTCACCAAAGTGAGCCAGTGCAACAAGAAGCGCCTCACCGTCTACCACCCCTCCGCCTACCTCAACGGCCACTGGCTGTGCTGCAGGGCCTCCTCGGACACAGCCCCCGGCTGCTCCCCCTGTACCGGGTAGGTCTGCGCCTTTCCAGACTCCTGGACGCTCCCAGCCACCCGGCGCAGTTGTCCACCTTGTGCACCTTTTTGGTCAAGGGGTCAAACTGGGGCTAAAATGCAGTCTCCGCCCACTCAGCAAACTGCACACGTGCAGGCTGGGTCTCCAAGGCTGTTCTCTGAATGGTCCGGGAGCCTGCACCCCAGGGCGCCCCTGGATTCGTCCTCACGGAGACTCTGTGCAGACTGGCAGGGGCTGTGAGCCTTTGTGGGTTCTCCTGTCCCTTCCGGGGGTCAGAGCCATCCTTGGGGAGTGGGTGGGCGATGAAGGAGGGATGCCCCTGGAGAGAGAAGACCCCCAGGGGCAGGTCTCACTGTATTATTTCTTCCAAGAAGAGTCTGGAAGTATCCCACCCTCCTGATTACACCCCCTTGGATTCTCTAACTGACACCCCTCCTTCCCCTCGGGGCCCTTCCCCTCGGACCCCTCCTGGAAACCTAGTGGCCCTTCTTGCCCAGCCCTGCTGTTAGCTGGGCCTCCTGAAGGTCATTAGAGACTCATCTCGACCATTCTGGAAGGAGGCCTAGTGGCTCAAGCTTGGCTGGTCCCTGTGTCCCATGTGACCTGTGAACAGCAGCAGCTGCTGTATGTTGTGGTTGTGGGTGTGACAGAGCACCCCAAAGCTCTTGGGAGGTGGGCATAGAAAACTCAGCTTCACAAACAAAGGAGCTAAGACTCAGGATAAGTCCCTGCTGGGTCCCACCCAGGAGTCTGTGACTGAGCCCCCATCCCGTCTCTGCTGAGAGGCTGGGTGCTGTGTCTGGGGGAAGGGCGGCTACTCTTCCCTCAGGAGGAGCAGGAGCCCACCACAGTCTCCAGAAAGAGAGGGGACCCTCAGCTCCCTACCTGAGGCAGCCAACTGACCCTTTCGGGCCCAGGGCCCAGGTGCACCTGGCAGAGCTATTTTTATTCCCGGTCACTTCTTTTCACAGCAGAGTAAGAGTCTGCCTCATTTGCTCGCTGCCCTGGCAGGTCTGTGGGTACTGAGAGGCCGCCAGTCCTCCCAGACTGGATGGTCACTTCTCAGCACTTGAGATTATTTCACAAACCACACACAAATGCCCCAGCCCAGCCGGGGATATGCTAAGTGTTGGATCACTCCATCTTCTTTAGTGATCTTCAGAACAGTCAGTGTCAGGATTAATAGCATTGCGCTTTCCATTGTTCTCACTGTGTTTGGGCAGTGGCCTCCCCGCGAACATCCAGCTGGACATCGACGGGGACCGAGAGACGGAGCGCATCTACTCCCTGTTCAACCTGTACATGAGCAAACTGGAGAAGATGCAAGGTGAGGACAGGGTGGGGTCCAGCCTCTGTCACACAGATCACAGGCAGCTTTGGGGACGCCCGGCTAGGGTCCTGGTGACACGGAGCTTTCTGCAGCTAAGACTCAGGGAAGTGTAGGCGGACCTCATCCATTCGTGCTTCGCTCTGTGGCGAGTCCCAGAGACCACGTTTTTGTCAACATCCAGGGGAGGCGCCCTGCACCTCTCTCTGAGAGCACCCGTGATGGTTAGCATTTTTTAGCCACAAAATAATTTAAATTAAAGTATGTATGTTGGGGTTTCCAGACATAGTGTTATTGCACAGTTAATAGACTATAGTACCGTGTAAACATAACTTTTACATGCACTGGGAAACCAAAAAATTAGTGTGACTCATTTTATTGAAATATTTGCTTTATTGTGGTGCTCTGGAACCGAACCCACAGCATCTCCGAGATGTGCCTCTGAGTCTCCCTGTCCCACGTGTGGTGTCATTGTTTATAGCTTTCTGAAGGCATTTGTTTGGGAGGCAGTGGAGTCCTTGGGCCCGTGGATGGTCCACATGAATCACCCGATTAACCATTCCGTTGTCTAGTGCTGCATCTTGTTCCTGGGCTGCTTTGTAAAAGCGTATCAGTTGCCTTGCTGAAATCAACATGTACACGCTCTCGGCATTTCCCTAAGTCTGGTTTTATAGACCTTGTTAAAGAGGAAGTGCGGTGAGTGTGTGCTTACTGTGATCCATTCTAGTTGGTGGTGTTTCAGTTTCTCCTCCCCAAGCTTAGCTTATAATCTATTTATTATTATCAGCACTACTGATTTCGCGTCTGATGTGCACGTGGTTTAGGGGCTCCTCTTTCTTCATGGTCTCAGCAGTTAACACCACTCACCCCCCGTTACTCCCCAGATGTCCTCCAGGATCAGGGCCCCTCCCAGGTCACCCCCAGCACTCGCCCGCTCAGAGCACGCTCTTTGGTGCCCTGGGATGGGATTCTTCCAGGGTGGAGAGGGCTCGGTTCAGAGCTAGCTTTGGCGTCCGCTGTGAGATGGACTGGGCAGGTCACGCACCAGGCCAGCCCTGACTTCCTCTTCTGTGACATGGGGCAGAAGTGCCATCAAGCCTATTCGTTGGGTTAATCTGGGGACTGAGCCGTGAGCCCAGAGCCCAGAGGTGAGAAGGACTGGGTCTCCTCTGCCTGTGTCCTTATCTGTGTTACCATCACCACCGTTGGTCTCTCCGGCCTGGGCCTTTGGTGATTCATCCTGTGCATCCTAGCTGCAGATGAGAAATATCTTTTAGTTTCTGGTTTTTTAATGAGCTTCACAAACAATTGCTAATTTAGGTCTTAGCTTTCTTGACCTGTCCAGGGTGGCTGTGACATACCTTTGCATCTGTCCCCTCCTTCTATCTTTATGACAGTGGCAACCACAGCTTACACTTTTGCTGGGCCCCAGGCCCAGAGACCCATTTCCCAGAAGGGTTAACTGAGGCTCTGGAGCTTAGCTAGCTTGTCTAAAGCCAAGCAGTGACAAGTGGTGGCTGCAGGGAGGAAATGCAGGCCCTCTGGCTCCAGGGACTGGCACCCTGTGCTTCGCTCACTTCAAAGAGGAAATGGCTGAGCTCAGACTCGGCATTCTGGGGGCCGCCGGACTCCTCTCCCCTCCCCGTCTCCTCCTTGTCTTTGCCTGTTGCCCTTCATGTTTAGAGCCCCTGTCCTTCCCATGGCCCTCTCCCTTTTCCTTTGAAAATTTACATCTTTCCCATTTTCCTTTGCACAGACTTGTGATTTTTCAATTAGAATTGAGAGGTTTCCCTGAGTGGGAAGTAAAGACAGTAATGTGGACACCAGAGCTTCTGTGATAACGAGCGGACAGGATGAGGCACCCCCTTGCTGCTGGCCCACCTGGGCCAGGTGTCCTGCACAGCACACGTCTTCCCACCTAGTCTCTCTGTTGCACTGGAGCATAGGGCCCAGCATAGGTGTTTGGGGACAAATGGGAGGGGCCTGGACCAGGTGTTTGGGGACAAGAGAGGGGCTGCTCCAGTTCAGGTATTGATTGGATGCTTCCTGTGGATGACTAAAGGCCACAGTGAGGTCTTCAAGCAGGAGCAAGGTGCTCAGTGAGAAAGTTTTCTGCTGAGCAGGCGCGGGTGCTGGGGGTCTTAGGAAACTGCTAGCACAGACTGGCCAAGAGGGGACATGTCCAAGCTCATCTGCCCAGACCAACTGCGTGTGGTCCCACATGCCCTTGGGCCAGCCTGGCCCAGTGCCCAGGAGCCCACAGACATCCACTGTTTCTGGCTCAGTGAGCCAGTGCAGCACGGACAGACGCAGGTCACCCAGGAGGAGGGTTCATCAGAGAGAGGGCTGGGGCCCTGGCATTTGGGGCACTGGATCCTCAGAAGCCTCAGTTCCTGGGCCCTGGCTTTCTGGCTCTGCAGGCTTTTCTGGTGCTCAGTATGGGCGGCACCTCTCGGTGTTGGCTAGACCGGTGGGAATGACTCCTGTTTCTGGGTGCATCTGTGTGTGAATGATCAGCCTTTTCCTGTGAATTCTGGGGAGCAGCCTGTCTGGGCGCTTCCACTCGCACTGACCTCCCACCCTGCTCCCCACGATGCAGAGGCCTGTGGGAGCAGATCTGTGTACGACGGCCCGGAGCAGGAGGAGTACTCGACCTTCGTCATCGATGATCCCCAGGAGACTTACAAGACACTGAAGCAGGTCATCGCCCAGGTGGGGGCCTTGGAGCAGGAGCACGCCCAGTACAAAAGGGACAAGTTCAAGAAGACCAAATACGGGAGCCAGTGAGTATGGCATGCCCTTGCATGGGAAGTCTCAGCAAGGGTGCGGGGAGATCCAGCGAAGAGGAGGGTGTGGGGCCTGCCCTGGAGCCACTGTGTGCAGCGCGGGCGACTGCACAGGCTCCCTGGCTCCTTCAGAGCAGGGCCGCACCTCACTCCTCAGCGTCCTCTGGGCCGTGTCCCGGGGGCAGCACCTCCTCCCTTCCTGGCCCCCGCCTCTCCTGTCCCCCCTGCCTCCTGCCTCCCTAGCTCATTCCCTTCCAAAATTAGGCTTTCCTGGGCCAGCAGCCCTGCCTGCAGCACGTCCTGCACCTTTTCCCTGTCTCTGGAGGCCAACTCTGGACTGGGCCCCATCAGCGTCTTGTGAGGAAGGTTGGGGGTGCAGCACCCCCAGACTCAGCCTGGCTGCCTTTGTCCCCTCTGCCCCATGGGCCTTGCACCTGCAGACAGTCCAGCCACGCTGTGTGCCTCCTCCTGCCCCAAGAACGGAGGGCAGGGAGAGCCTCACTGACGCTGGGAACATTGGGTTAAATCACGTAAGGCGCATTGCACACGCTCGGTGCACATGATCATGTGTGCACACGTGACCACGCTGTGACCAGGGTCGAAGTGGTACTTCCATGGGTGGCTTTGGGCTGATTCTTTCTTCCTTTGCTTATCTATGTTTCTCACATGTATGACAAAGGATATGCATTATGTATATAGATAGAAGAAAAGACTTAAGTAAAAGTACAGATGAGCGCTGGCGGTGGAGGGGACTGTGCCTCATTCTCTCCTCTCCCGCTTCCCTTTGCAGGGAACACCCCATTGGAGACAAGAGTTTCCAGAGCTACATCAGGCAGCAGTCGGAGGTCTCCACCCATTCCATTTAAAGCCTGGAGGCGCCCTGTCCCAGGACGGTGTCGTGGGCTGCACCAGCGAAGTCGCAGTCTCTGCAAAGGGGGGAGACAAAGACCAGAAGGCTGAGCGAGGAAGCAGAGGGACCCTTGCTTCCTCCACTGGCACAGACGACAAGCATCAAGCTCATTGATCTTCTGAGACTCCGGGGCTGTTTCGTGGTTGCGACGCACTTTATTCGCACTGGTGGGTGGGCGTCCCGACCTGGCCCTTCTGGACCGACCGAGGGGCCATCTTGCCCTCTGCAGAGCGAGTGCTTCTGTCTCTCTCGTCGAGCCCCACTGCCTCTGCTGGTCTCCGTGGCGCCTGCCCGGGGAGCCCGCTGCTTCGGCACAGCTGGGGCCTTGAGAGCATTATTCTTTTTCTGTGAGCCTGCTGTCCCAGTGCCCATGGGCAGGTGGCCTCCTGGTTTCAGCTTTTGATGTTGGTGGTGTTCCTGGCTGGAGGGTCAGTTTTGTGGCCAGGGAGTGCAGAAGTGCATGGAGATCCCAATTTGAGGGTGCTCTTGATGTTTTAGGGGGTACAGGGTCCTTCTGTAGAGTTCCCAGTGGGGGGAGTTCCAGACGTCTCTCCCCCAGAGGTTAGAATCCCACCCCTGCTGGCTGCCGATATGTGCTCCCAGCCTGCGCAGATGCCCCCGAGCGGCTGACGGCCGAGCTGGGTGTCCACCCCATCCCTGCTCCAAGCACAGGTGGTGGTTGCTGTCAGTGGGGCTGAAAAGTAGGATCCACACTTTCCACCCTTTGTGGAAGCTTGGGGAAGATTTTAAAAATAGAAATGTGCATTATTTTCGAGCCGTTTTTCTTAATGTTTTTAATTAGCTCTTTGATACAAATAACTCAGAGTCTCCAAACCTGGACTTTTTAAAGGGGAGGGTGCCACAGTAGGACACAAAAGGGAATGGGGTACATCTCGTGGAAGCTAGTTCCAGGTCCTCCAAAGAAAGCGAGGAAGGGCCCTGGCCAGGTGACTCAGTTATTAGTTGGAACGTCGTCTTGTACACCAAAAGGTTGCAGGTTCGATCCCTGGTCAGGGCAATACCTAGGTTGCGGGTTCAGTCCCGTTGGAGTGTATAAAAGAGATGACCAGTCAATGTTCCTTTCCCTCTTTCTTTCTCTCCCTCTTTTTCTCTCTTTCTGCCCCCCTCCTTCCTCTCTTTCTAAAATCAATAGACATAGGATTAAAAGAAAGCAGAGGTGGGGAAGGAATGCTGAGCTTAAAATGGGAGGCGCTGGGCTGTGCAGACGCCCCCTGGGCCCCACAAGCAGTATTGCACTGTGTTTCTTTGAAGCCCTTAGAAGCAGCGGTGGGGGCTGCTTGCTTTTGGGGTGGGGAGCGTCCTATAATGCAAGGGGAGGTGCCTGCTGACTTTTCCCAGACAGCCCTCGTAGCTGCACGCGCCGGCTTTGGAAAGCACTGTTCAGACATGCGTGGCCACGCGCTCTTGTGCCCGTCTTTCTTCTTGTGCGCGAGGACTGTCCTTCAGACTCAGTCTAGATGGCAGAGAGTGATGACACTCGCTACAGAAAAAATGGTGGACAAATATGTTACAAAAAATAAACTTTGAGACACTCACCGAATGGCAGTTTTTAACATGGATTTGTATGTAACTTAATGTTTCTGTTTATAAGATACTAATGATTTGTGACATATTTTACCAGCCAATTAAAACGGACATTTTATTCTTTGTGAGGACTGGCGTGGTTCCCCAGGAGTGCCCACTGATAACTGCGCGAGTGGGAGATGGGGGTGTGCCGTGGAGCTGACAGGTGGGGAGCTGGATGCCATGCCTGTGATGACAGGCGAGGTTCGCCCCTGAGGACAGGTGAGGCACCTCCGACAGGTGAGGTGCAGCTGTGGAGCTCCAGGCTGAGCTGGAAACCGTGATGCTCTCGGGCAGAAAGGCGCAGGGTTGGGCACTGCGAGGGCCCTCGGAGGGGGTGTTCTGCTGGGAACCTCCAGCGTGGATGGAGACGGGGGTCCAGCTCGAGGAGGAGGGTGGGAAAGATAGGCTGTGTCCCGAGTTCCTGTCTGAGGACACAGCTTGAGGACCAGGCGGGCCGGCCTCCTGAGACAGGAGGGGCAGGAGGGGGACAGGCCTTCAGTGCCATTGAGCAGAGGTGGTTGTCGCCCCACCCCAGGGGTGCAGAGGGAGGAGCTGGGTGCACAACAGGGGCTCTAAGGGAGAGACCCCACCTCTGAGGAGATGAATGCATCTTCTCATTTCCTTATTCCTTTCTTTTCTCCATTTGGTTTTCATTCGGTAGGTTTTTAAGTTCCAGTCTGGGTCAGCTGTTGTGAGAAGAATCAGACATTTCTGGGTTAGGGTTAGGGTTAGGGTTAGTTAGTAAAAGCACTTACTGTGGTTTGTCCCCCATGGTCTCAGATGATTGAGGGAAAACAATTGTGTGCTCAAACAGGACTATCAGGTCTTTCAAGAGGCAATGAAGGTCACATGAGGTCGTTGGTGTGACCCCCTAATGCCCTGTGGCTGCTGTCCTTATAAGAAGAGATTAGGGCACAGGCACGCACAGAGGGACGACCATGTGAGGACACTGGGGGAAGACAGCCATCTACATGCCAAAGGGAGAGGCCTCTTCGAATCTAGAAAGATGTTTAAGCCACCCAGGTGGTGGTTCTTTGTTATGACAGTGCCAGCAAACTCACACCAACTGCAGATGCCGATTTAAGTGGGTGTTTTCCTTAGTGCAGTTCAAACTGCCTGCCCCCAGGCAGAGGGTATGGAGAAAGAATGCCTTCTCACCATCGATGAGGTGCCCATGACCCCCACCGCTGCTGCCGAGTCCTGCATCCGTTTGCCCAAGTCGGGTCTGTGCCAGCTGTGTCCCCTTAGCCTGCCTGGCCCCCCTTCCTCTCTTTCTGTGGTGGATAGGCCAGTAATGGCCTGGAAGGAGGGGGGCCCAGCAAAGCCCGCTCCTCAAACCTGCAGCCTAAGTGAAGGACTGCTCTAGATGACCTCTGACCTCTGACCTTGCGGTGATGTCACAGGGGACACTTAGCAACGGAGGCCTCCTGGGCACACTCTTGGACTGCTCCCCTTGGGAGAGGTTGGAAGCCATGTTCTCTGTCTGAGGCCGTGTTGAGAGCCGGGTCCCTCTTCTTTCCCGAGACCTGAAGGGAGCAGAAGGATGGAGAAGGATGCCACCAGCATGCACAGGAGGCACCGGCCGGGCGCCGGGGCCCCTCCTTTGGGGGTGGCCAGTGGACACCTCAAGGGGACCAGCGAGGTGGCTGAGCTGCAGAGGAGCAGGAGCGTGGGCGGCTTACACCAGAAGGGGGACCCTCCGAGCCGCCTCCAGAAGCTGTGCAAGGAGCTAGGTAGGGCCTGCAGCCTGGCGCTGAGCAGCCTCCCTCCCGGCCCGCACTGCCCCTGCTGAAAACCCGAAAGGCCAAGTAGCGAGCACTGAACGTGGGTTTTCAGGCGACAGCCAGACTGGGGCTCCAGTGGGGCCAGACTGAGGGCTGAGCACCCATTGCGGGTGGCCGGCGGGAAGTTCTGAGGGGGGCAGGACGAAGGGAGTGGGGACCACTGGGACCTTGGGGAGCCCCGTGGGCCTGCAAAGCCATCAGACTCATGGAGAACACCATTGCCTAGGGTGGGCCAGCCTGGGAAGTGTCCTGGGCTTATAGTGAGACCCTGGATGACACGGTTTCTTTGAGTCCAGCCTCCATCTGATTCAGGGGACCATGGCACCTGCCAGGGCCTGGGGCCCGCTGCGAACCTGTGGGGCGTGGCACTGCCTGTCATACTTGGCGTTAATGTGGCTTTTAAATTGTAAAGCGTGTAGTTTTGTGCCTTGTGTTAGGCCATGTTTGCCACTCCAGGATATTTCTAAACATGCCGAGTGAGGCCGTGGTGTGGCTGCAGAGGGGGTGGGCCCCCACACACCCTAGTCCTTATGGGGACCCGCACCTTGAATGTTAGCTAACGTGGGCCCTCCCACCTTCAGGCATCTCGTGGCACTTCCCCCAGAGCAGCAGGGTACTGTGTTGGTTGAAGGACAGCAGTGACCAGTACAGTCATTTGCTGGGGCACTTAGCAGCCTGCTTCTCCTGGGAATTCATGCCAGCGAGTGGTCTTTTGTGAGAGTGTCAGAAGGCCACGGAAATGAAACAGTAAACGGGAGCACGGTTGCTCGTTCAAGCCCTAGTGGCACAGCCCTGGCCAGTGTGGCTCAGCTGGTTGGGACATCACCCCGTAACTGAAGGGCTGTGTGGGTTTGATTCCCGGTTGGGGCACATGCCCAGGCTGTGGGTTTAGTCCCTGGCCCAGGCACGCACGGGAGGCAACCAGTCAATCTTTTCCTCTCTCCCTTCCTCTTCCCTCTCTAAAATCATTGAAAAAAAAGTTCAAAAAGATGTCTTTGGGTGAGGATCAAAAAATAAAAGGGATAGAGGTGTAAAAATATTTGTTCTTCTGTAGTGTAATAATCCAAAAATGTGTCATTTGAGGAGGAAGAGGGCATGCCGGCCCGGCGGCAGGGCAGGGGCAGTGTGGGTGGCTCCTTCATCTCCCTCCTGTTCAGGCTGTGTGCCAGGCCATGCTCCCTGGGCTCACTCAAGAGGAACAAAATTCCCCAAAGAAGAAATCAACCTACGTTTGCCCAGGAAATACAGCAAGGAGACACAGAGGGTGTGTCTCCAATAACGACGGCCATGGGATGGGCGGCAGGAAGGCCTCCGTGTGGCGCACTGTCTGCCACTTGGCCACCAGGGCTCCCCGGCTGTGCTGCTCGGTCAAGAGCCTGAGGACGCAGAGCAGGAGGCCTCGCCAGCCACGTGCTGGGGAAGGCTTTTCCTGGGCTTGCTGCCTGCACTATGAGGGCGGGGCGGGGGGTGTGTGTGTGTGGGGAAATTGCATCGCTCTTTCCTGATGCTTCAGATACATAATAGGAAGAAGCAGGATTTGAAGACCTGCCTGGGACAGCCCTGTGTCTTAAACCAGCACAGACAGGTCAAGAGGCCAGCATAGGTGAATACAGCTCACCTCACACAACCACATCAAAATTACAACTAAGTTATAGAACAGCCATCACTCAGAACCACCAGAAATTGAGTTGAATGGAAGTCTGACAACTACAGAATTAAAGACACCACATCGATCCAGAATGGTAAGAGGGATGGAGACGTAGAACGGGCTGATCCTACACCCATGTGTGAGGGATAAAAACTTGGAAGGGATATCTCTGGAGTGAGAAGTCCCAGCCCCACACCGTGTCCTGTTCCAGTGACAGGAAGGTAAGTCCCTATAACTTCTGGTTGCAAAAACCAGTGGAGGCTCAGTGGAAGAAACTTGTGGAGTCCCAAGCAGTTCCTCTGAAAGAACCCACACACAGACTTACTCAGACTCACTCCCTCTGAGCTCTAGCACCAGGGTTGCAGCTTAAAAGATACCAGTGGCAGACAGGGAGGAACTGAACTGTCTGGCATCAAGGGGAGAGCTGGGGGACAGCTTTCTCCCACACAGAAAAGGCCATTGTCCCTTTTCTGAGCCTTCCCTCCACTGAGCCACAGAGCCAGCAGGCAGATGCCATATGTGAGACACCATCAACCTGGCTAACACTGTTTGCCTTTCCCTGGTGATCCCCTAAGACTCTGTCCCACCCAACTTATGGGGCCAGCCAAGCTGTTAACACTGGTTTTTCCATATGAATGGTTGGTCCTGCCTCATGCTTCACCACTTACTAAATCCTATCAACAAGCAACAACCAATCTCAGTGACCCCCCAGCCTCTACACTTGTTGCTAAGTGGCCCCAGGCCTGGCACTAGCAGCCACCAGCCTAGATTCACAGTTTGGTTTTGCCTGGGAATCTCCAAGCCCAGCACAAGTAGCAGCCATTTCAGATTATTTTATAGCTCAGGCAGGGCAGCCCCAGGCAAAACACATGTGGGGGCTGAACTTGGCCTGCACCACCCAGCAAACTGCAGAATGCACACCCAGTGGACAGCTACAGACCATGTCAGAGCACCACCACCCTGCCCCTGTATAGCTGACCCTCTATGGAGGTCAGAGATTGGTGGCCAGTGGTCACAGCCAGTCCTTGAAGCTGACTGGCCTGGGTACTCACTAACTGAAATAAAGAACAATTTACCAGGAAACAATGGTAGAGTGAATGAAGCCTAGAATCAAATCAATGATTTGGAACATAAGGAAGCAAAAAACAACCAATCAGAACAACAAGAAGAAAGAATTAAATACAAACAAACAGAAAAAAGTCCCTGAGGATTGTGTAAGCAGCCTTTGGGACAACTTCAAACATTCCAACATTTGTCTCATAGGAGTTCCAGAAGGAGAAGAGAAAGAGCAAGAAAATGGAAACTATTTGAAAATATAATGAAAGAAAACTTCCCTAATTTGGTGACGGAAATAGACATGCAAGTCCAGGAAGCACAGAGAGTCCCAAACAAGATGGGTGCAAAAGGTTCACTCCAAGACACATAATTAAAATGCCGAAGGTTAAAGATAAAGAGAGAATCTTAAAATCAGCAAGAGAAAAGAAGTTAGTTATCTACAGGGGAGTTCCCATAAGACTGCCAGCTGATTTCTCAAAAGAAACTTTGCAAGCTAGAAGGGGCTGGCAAGAAATACTCAAAGTCATGAAAAGCAGGGACCTCCAGCCAAGATTGCTCTACCCAGCAAAGATATTTAGAATTGGAGGGCAGATAAAGAACTTTTCCCAGACAAGAAAAAATAAAGGAGTTCATCTTCATCGAACCATTATTATAGGAAATGTTAAAGGGACTCACTTAAGAGAAAAAAGATCAAAACTATGAACAATAAAATGGCAAAAAATACATATTTATCAATAATTGAATCTAAAAAAATAAGTAAACAAGAACAGAGACAGAATCATGGATACGGAGAGGGTTTTGATGATTGGCAGACGGGAGAGGGGAGTAGGGGAATGGGTAGAGAGGTGAGGGGATTGAGAAACACAAATAGGTGGTTACAGAGCAGCCATGGGGATGCTAAGTACAGTATAGGAAACGGAGTAGCCAAAGAACCTAGACATGACCCATGGACATGAACAAGGGTGGGGGGACTGCCCAAGGGAGTGGGGAGTGTTGGGTGGAAGAGAGCGAAGGGGGAAAATTGGGACAACTGTTAAAGCATAATCAATAAAATAGAGTTAAAAATAAAACAGGCACAGACCAGCATGTGCACATGCGCACGCGTACACAGGCTAGTAGGCTCCTGAGGGTTTTCCAAAAACAGTCAGTTTTTAAATCCCTGCTTGGAAAGTTTTGATTCTGAGTCATTTTGGTCCTCTTAGCTGAGGCTGAGGCTGGAGTGCTCCTTTTCCCCCCGAGGGGTGCCTCGAGAGCCGCAGTCGGCCCCCTGCATCCTGGGAGGACATGTGCCCAGACCCCCAGAGGGTGCCTGGAACCACAGCTAGTGCTGAGCCCTGTGTATACCGTGGTGTTTCTGCATGCGTGCACCTTTGCCCTTACAGGAAACACTTCACGGCTTCTCTTTGCATGCTTGTGCTTTGGGGCTGTTGTTAAGGTAAATGTCACACACAAGCGGTGTGGTACCACGACAGTGGAACTGATAACCAGGATGGCTACCAAGTGACGAGCAGGCAGGTAGCACGCACAGTGTGGGTTATTCACGTCCTGGGCGGGACGGAGCGGGCCAGAGATTTCAGCATGCTACTCAGGATAGCACACAATGAAAAATTTATTAATTGTTTCTGGCATTTCCCATTTAATATTTTCAGACTGCATGTAAGTGGGGACTACTGTACCAAGTTTTAAAATATCCTCTGAAGACACTTGTCCCACCTGCTCCCTCACACCACCGCCCTTTGCCCTCAGGGCTTTTTGTCTCTGGTGCGGCCAGTGTCTGCCTAGGGATTAAAAATGTCCCCCGAGCCTGTGTAGGCACCATGGAAGAAGAATATGAAGAATACCTCGTCCCTATCCACAGGGAACTCGGACCAGTCAGAGACAAACACAATGCCCCAATCACACAGCCCAAGGCCACATGCACTGAGCATCAGGGAGGCCTGGCCATGATGTAAAGCTCCCCCTGAGGCGGGTTGCTGGACACTAGGCAGGGCTGCCCAGGTCCCCAGGAGGGATGGCGCTGGGAGATGGCAGGGGTTAGAGGATGTGTTCCAGGGGTGGAACAGCATGAGAGTATGTGAGGACCAGCCTGATCGGACTTCCTAGAGAAAGAACAGGAGCAGGATGCAGGGCACCTCCCGGAACCAGGCCGGCACCTCCCGGAACCAGGCCGGCACCTCCTCTGTCAGGCAGGGGCCCCAGTGCGAGGCCCGTGAGCCAAATCCACACTGAATGGAAGGCCTGGGGTAGCTGCTCTGACGACCAAGTTCTGTGAGGCAGTTCTCCAAGGTGGGGGCTGCTCAGAGGTGCCCTGGCCAGGCCTTCCATCAGAAGTATTACTTGAGCCCTGACTGGCATCACTCAGTGGGTTTGGTGTCCTCCCAGGAACTGAAAGTTTGCCGGTTCGATTCCGGGTCAGGGCACATGCCTGAGTTGTGGGCCAGGTCTCCAGGTGGGGACGTGCGAGAAGCAACCGATCAGTATTTCTCTCTCACAATGACGTTTCCCTCCTGTCTCCCCTTCCTCCCCCTCCACTCTCTCTCTCTAAAAATAAATAAATAAATCATTTTTAAAAGTTGTACTTAAAACTCTGGCATTCCCCCAGGCTGTGCTGGCATCCGGGCCCTCAGTGTGTGTGTTTGGGGCGGATGGGCCAAGCTGCTTGTGAGGAGGGGCAGCTACTGCAGGGAACCGGCATCTCAGCCATTCCAGGCTCAGATGTGACTGCACAGCAACGGAACTTTCAACGTTGGTGACCTCGGGTGCCCCCAGGGGCTGCCTCTTAGAGCCTGAAGAGGAGTTGGGGAACCCCCTCCTGCATACCTCCTGGAAGTGTCTCCTGGTTGACAGGCTCCTGGAAGTGGGAAGTCTCCGTGCTCACTGAAAATAGTTATGAGGCCCATGCTCTGATCCTGCCAAAGTCACCAGATGCACTTTTACCTCAATCATTTAATGACAGTCGCTACTTACGTGAGGCTGAGGCTGGAAGGACAGCTCGCTGGCTGCCAGGCAGGTTCCTGGGCTCCCGGGTGCACTGGCCTCTCACGCCTGGACCAGGATCCTCGCTGGCAGGACTTCAGTCAGTACTTTCCTTGGAAGCGTGGCTGCGCTGAAGCCCCCGGCAGGCCCTTCAGAGGAGGAGCCGTGAGGAGGGGAGTTTGCTGGACCATCTGTGTGTGGCTCAAGTCTCACCTCCTGGGGTGCATTGCCCTCCCCTGGGGTCAGGCCTGCCCAGTGGGTTCCCGTCCCCACCCTTTATTTCTGCTGCATCTTGTCCAGGGTGCTGGGACCAGGGCGATTTCAAGAGGTGCCCCTGGGTCTTGCACATTTATTGTAAGGGCAATGCCTCATGCTTTACCCCGAGTTCTGCCTAAAGAGGTTCTGGAGTGGCCATGTGGGGGATGGGGCCCTGTACGGAGTGGGCAGCGCCCTGGGGCAGGGAATCTGGAGACAACCTGTCAGGATGAAAACTGAAACTTTAGTTGTAAGCATTGGTCGTCAGGCTGCACCGCAGTGCGCCTGGAGCTGCAGGGAGCCCAGCACCCAGCGCCTGGGGGGTGGTCCCCTTCATCTCAGCGGGGCAGGGCTATGGGCCCGGGCCAGCAGCGGCCCAGACCACGTGATGGGAGTGTTATGACAAACTCTGCTCCTTCCTCCTCAGAGCCTGAAGATCAGGAAAAGGACCTAAAAAGCGACACCGAAGACACCGTCTGGTAGGTGGGCTGTGTCCAGCAGGGGTGGCTTTCTAGAGCCGCATGAAGGACACAGGAGACAGTGGGGGTGGGAAGTGGAGCCAGCACCAAGGTCAAGACTTGGAGGCCCTGAGGAGCCCCGGGGTGTCCTGAGAGAACCCCAGACGCTCGGATGGGAGGGTTGAGGCAGGATGAACTAAGGTAGCTCTCAGTGCTGCAAGCCCCCTCTCCTCCCCCATGCCCCCTTCCTCAGGCAGCCCCTCCAGCTGCAGCCCCGTAGGCAGGGAGGTGTCGTCATCCCAGACCGCCGGGCCTGTGGGAGGCCTCGCACTGGGGAAGGTCTGAGTGTGCAGTGGTGTGGACAGAAGCAGCCTGAGGAGCAGCACAGCCTTGTCCTCTGTACCTCTGCATGCCGCCTGCCTTGTCTGCCCGCCCAGCCCCCTGCCCTCAGGGAGGGGCCGCCCTGCACCTTCAGGCCCCCCTCTGCCTGCAGGCCAGGCCAGGCCTGCTCGCTGAGCTGCCTGATGTCCCAGAGGGAGAAAGTTGTCGTCCTGAAGCTATGACACTTACTCCAAACCCTTGTTTCTACTTCTACAGTCAGGCAAGCCTAGCGGAAGACAAGCAGAGAAAGAAACAGGACGCCCTTGGGAAGCTGGACCGTGAGAGCAGAAAGTCGGACCAGGAGGTTGAAAAGTCAGACCGTGAGAGTGAAAAGTCGGACCGTGAGAGCAGAAAGTCAGACCGTGAGAGTGAAAAGTCGGACCAGGAGAGTGAAAAGTCGGACCGGGAGGGTGGAAAGTTGGAACCAGAGACTGAGAAGAGTGACTCTGAGACCAGTGACCAGGAGCAGCATGAAGACGACGAGAGCATAGACTTACGCGCCCAGGAGGCCAAGGTCAGGCCGTGGTCCTTTAACGTCCATGCACTGCCGTGCCCTCGGGTGGGAGTCTTGCCTTTATTGACCTGTTTGGTGTCTTCTTACAGGAACAGGAGTCAGAGTCCATAAAGCTGGAAGTCCCTCTGGAAAAAAAGGCAAGAGCTTTTTAACTTGGCGACAGAAGTCGGATGGGGAGGCCTGTCGGGCATAGTCCTGCTGGGCCCCGAGCGCACTGTGGGCACATGGTCCCAAGTCGCCTTGGCAGGACCATGGTACAGAGTCTGGACCAAGTCCTACCCTGACCCCCAGAGAGCCTTCCAGGTCAAACTCTGCTCTTGGCCTCATGCTGCAGCGTCCTAACCCCAAAAAGTGCAGCTGCTAATGGCACATGGGTCCCTGACAGGAAGCACTCAGCTTGACCTTGGCCCAAGGAAACACCCCCAGTCCCAGTCCCAGACCCAGACCCAGACCCTGAAGCGCTGGCCAGAGACATGTCAGCGCTATCATGGGAATCGGCACAGGGCACTTTCTGAGGGAAGGTGGCTGTCATTCTCCTTTCCAATTCATATGGTGGGGAACGGCGGGGTAGCCGGATATGTTTTACCAGGATTTACAACAGACGGTCCTCGGTGTGGTCCCAGGGGTTCTGGGGAGTCCTTCACCCATGCCAAATACTTGTCTTGGTGTTGATTAAAGTGCTACCATTGGAAAGACATTCTAGGTTGAGCCCAGGTGCCCAATGAGAGATCTGAGCGCAGCAACACCTGAGCTGCGGGGCTTTTCACATCTCAGAGACAGTCTTTACAATCTGGCCAAGTGGGGTCCCAGGTAGATTTGTGGAGGCAAAGTTAAAAATGCTTCCCACCTGGGCAGGTCTGGGGTGGGCTTGGAGGGGCTGCCCTAGATCCTGACGTGGCCTGCCATCGGAGGCCTGGTTCTCAGAGGGCAGAGGTGAGAGAGAGCCTCTGGGATCGCAGGGACCTGATGGGAGGTGAGCAGGGACAGGTAGGAAGGCCATACTGCTCCCTGTCCTCATGTGCCAGAGCTGGCCCATAGATGCCTTGCCATCCGCACTGCCGGCAGCTCTCTGCTTAGCTCGTCAGGGGCCCCCACTGAGCATTGCCAGTGCCTGGTGGTCCCTGTGGTAACCGCTCTGACCCCGACTGCCCAGGGTCAGGAGCACATTCTACCTCCCAGGAAGTCTGCTCACCTCCGTAGCTTACCCAAGCTTGTCATCCGTGTCTCTTTGGTTTCCATTCACAGAAACCATCTATGTTTGTGGAGATTGACCTGGGAGACCATGCCGAGGAGGTAAAAAACCTTCACACAAAAAAGCCAAAGCACCCACCGGGAAATGCTTATACTCGGGGCCCACAAGGCTTTTCCAGGGAGCCAGCCCTGTGCACACGTATGCTGAGTGCTGAGGCAAAGACAGGGCCGGTGCGTAAAGAAAGCTTCAGGGTGTCAAGGATTGGCCTGAGGGGCTGGAAGACACCCTCTCCTTTTTCTCATCCTCCCTTACTCTAACCTGCACACATTTCAACAGCATCAGAGGCTCTTGGGCTGAGTCAACTCTTGGGGTGCCCCGGACCCTAAGAACTTCTTGTGGGACCATGCTGAGGTGGTAGAAGGGGCACAGGCTTAGGAATTAGGAGACTTGGCCTCCACATCCAGCTCTGCCAGTAAATGCTCAAATGCACCGTACCTCTCTGTGCCTCCGCTGTCTCATATGTAAAATGGGAGTCTTAGTAGGACCCAAACCCAAGGATTGTCTTGTAGAGCCCTCAAAGAGTGTTTGATCACCATCATCACCACCACCATCCTCATCATCACCACCATCATTATCACCATCACCATCATCACCACCTACACTAACATCACCGCCATCACCACCATCACCTTCATCACCATTGTCACCACCTACACCATTACCATCAGCACCATCATCACATCATCCCTATCATCCTCACTATCACCACCATCATCCTCACCATCAGCACCACCAGCACCACCTACACCATTACCATCAGCACCATCACCTTCATCATCATCATCACCATCATCACATCATCCCTATCATCACCATCAGCAGCAGCGTCATCACTTTTCTCCCTATTGTCACCATTGTCACATCATCATCATCATTTTCTAAAGAGAAGTGGTTGACCCAATGGCCTCTCTGATGTCTTTCTCCACTTTCCTGCTGTAGTAAGAAGTCATCTTTTAGAAGTTTTTTTGTCTTAGCAAATTTAATCTCCTGCTGGGAGTTATTTTTTCCAGATTGCACCTTTTATCTCTGCCCTCAGCACATGCTGCACAGCGAAGACAGCTGATTACTAACTCCTGACAAGGCTACATGGGGCACCACAGGTTCTAAGGACTCAAGGAGGGTTAGCCCATGGCAGAGCTGAGACTAAGGGCTCACTTCTCTGATCTATAATCCAGAGGTCATGGTGGCCATATCCGGGGCACAGTCCTTGGTCAGGGTCCCTTAATTTGAAATTTCCACTTGATGGCGCCCCGTGTTGTGGACTGATGCTTAGGGCCAGTGCAGTCTTCATGACCCCATTTGACCTTTGGGCAGGTCCAGCATGTTCAGCCTAGTGCCTGTGGTTAACTCTCTCCCCCACTCCATCCCCTAAGGGGCTTCTGCTGCTTCCCACAGGGGGTCGCATGTGCCATGAAAGAGGAGAAGCAGTCCCAGATGGACATGGGGGATTTGTCAGAAGACGAGTGAGTAATGAGTTGACACCTGGGGAGGCGGCGAGACTTCTCCTCCACCACAGTTTCTGGCGGGCCCACTGTGCCTCATGCAGAGTGGGCAGAACCAAGCCCAAGTGCCTTCCCTCTTCCTCTGGGGGCACTTGGACCTGGGCACCTACCAAGGCTGGAGGGCCTGAGAGGCTGGCAACAGGGCCTGTAGCCACCTATGGGATCTGGCACAACCTTCAATCTGAGTCCCCCCTCACTCCATAGCCAGACTCTCTCTCCCCATCCCTTCAACCAACAAAATGGCCAGGACATGGGGGATGGAAAGAAGGGAAGAAGAGGTGAGAGGAGGGTGTTGCCTTGTGGATGTACTAGCTTCTTAGTTTGGGGGTTTGGCTGCAAGGGTCACACAACTTGGTTCTACAGGCAGTGGGAGGACCCCTCGCATGTGTCCTGACTGCCTACACCCTATTGGGGTGCAGACTGTGTAGGGCCATCGAAGCCCCACCAGTTACTTCCTGAGGCCATGAAAGATGCCGGGAGAGGGCGGGGTGCTCACTTCTGCGCCAGCCAAGGGCCCAGGGGCCCGTTTTACTTTAAATAATACAGAGAAACACAAGGAAGGAAATAATAGCAATTCATTCAACTTCTCACCACTAAAAATTAATAACTACATCAATATCTTGGTTTAGTTGCTTGCATATTTTTCATTAGAAAAATTTCTCTGTTTGCTTGTAAAATGGACACCCAGTCATTTTAAATAAGTAAGGTAGAACAGCACACCAATGAGGGGAAGTTCAGAGTCACACGAGCCCCCCTCTCAGAGACAGTGACGACTGCGCAGGAGTGCGTGGTTTTGAAGCACAGACTCGGAATAAGGGCCGGCTCCGAGGACACCCAGACAGGCGCTCTGGTGACAGTGGGGTGTCTGTGGGAGCCATTTTTCTGGACCACCATCTCCGAATGCTTACGGCACTGTAGCCCTTCGCTTATTGCCCACTGTTGTTATTACCGCTTTGCCCCCAGACCTGTGTGTACTGGAGGAGAGAGTTTCTGTGAGGGAGCTTTATTCCATCTTCTCTCAGAAGACCCACCACTTTTCTGACATCAGCTTCCACAGCTGGGCACGTCAGCTTTGACGATGTGAAAGACAGCGGATAGCCTCTTCACACTCTCAAATCTGGGCTTAAAATAAGTCTTCTTTTCCTAAGCAGACCTTGATTTTTCTCTGTGTTTCTTAATGAATGTGGTGAAGGATTTGGCCACACTGGATGCAGCTCGGCGGCTTTATTTTCTGTCCCAAAGACCAGACAGTCTGGTCCCTTGGTCTCAGCCCATCACCCCTGGGACTCAGCTGCCCCAGAAAACCTGTGAGATGGTCCAGCACTCCAAAACCAAGCCTTGACTTTTGTGGTCAACACTGGATGCCTCTAGGCCAGTGGGAAGGGATCTGCCGTGGACCCACTTGGAGGGCCAGGCCTGGTCACTTGCTGGGCAAAGCCACCTGTTTGTTCTGCTGCCTTGCTCACCTGCAGTCTCAGTTTTCCTCAGAGCTAAGGCTTCTCTGTCCAGCCCTCTCCCTCGGGCCCATTCAGATGGCGGGACCAAGTACCCATGTGTAGGCAGCCCATTAGCAGTCCCTTAGGATGTATTGGCACCAAGCCATGGTGGTCCTTGCCATGTGAGGTGGCCACCACCTGCTCCCCAAGGCAGCCTAGGTCAGAAGGGGAAGCCCCAGTGACCACCCCACAGGGAGACAAGCATAGGCTGAGACTCTCTGGGAAGGTGCAGGGCCGGATGCAGGGAACCATCGCCTAGGACACCTGGCTCAGCTAGTCTTTAAGGGCTCTCATGTCAAGGGTCCTTTCTGACTCAGGCCTTCCGGGACAGAAGACAGAAGATGTGGTGGTGGGCTCGGGCCTCTGGAAGGAAGGCAAGCCTGGCTCTGTACTGGAATCTGATTTTGTGCACAGAGCCCTGTAGCTGCAGAGGCAAGCCCTGGGCTCCCCAGAACTTGAGCAGTGGGGTGCAGCAGAGGCTGGAGTAGAGACCCTGTGGCACGTACTTGGGGTTGAAGGGGCGCTGCATGGGGCCTGGGCTCCACATGCCAGGCACCTCTGACCCCATGGCCTGCCTCTCTCTCTGCCCCGCTCTCGGCCTCCAGGACCACTACCAGCTGGGTGTGCTGCATTCCATACTCCACCAGAAAGAAAGTGAAGGGCAGCGTGTAGCAGCCCTGGAGAAGGTACTTTGTGCACGGTAATGGGCTGGGGTGAGCAGGGGGGTCGTGGGGGATAGGAGGTAGAATAGAGTGGGGCTAGGTTGCCTGTCTGACTTCTCCCCAGCTTCCTCGGTCCCCCTCAAAGCCCACCCCTTATGGCCAGTAACAAAGGATCTCTACTTCTGTCTCCTGGGGTCAGCCAGAAGGCACAGAGGGACACAGACCAGCAGCATGCCACGTGGACCTGTTTCAGGGACACTGGTGACTGCACGGGAATCGCTGTCCCACTGGGTGAACCATGATGCCATCTTTCAGAAAGACACAGTAAAGAGTGAACAAAGATGCTTCCCTTCTTTGGCTGCTCTTGTCAGATCCCTGTTCCTTCCTTTTGTGCATCTCGTTCTATGAAACATAAACTGGGGAAGGGAGATGAGCTCAGAGATGATCGCAAGGTGGCTGAGCTTCCCAGGTTATGGGTATGTGACTCTGCAGGTCCTAGGAAATTCCATAAGCAAAGCCAGGCCCCCACAGGCCTGGAGTGGCCCACAGAGTTGGCCCAGATCACGTGGGGGTCCTGTCCTAACCGAGATGACTCTGGGAGCCCAGGGGCAGACCGGGCATCGTTTCCTGTGGTCCCAGGAAGCTGAGCTTTGCCAGGAGTGGAGTACCCTTGCAGGTGGGTGCGAGAGGTGTGGTGCCACATTGTTCACAGCCCCTTACTGGGAGCCCCGAGGGCCACGCAGAGCAAATCAAGGGGCAGGGAGAGGCTGCCTGCAGGGGATGGGACGGATGGGAGCAGAGGGCCACACAAAGGGAGACTTGATGGGGGCTATGCAGTCCTTTGTTCAGCCGGCTGGGTCTCAGCAGACCCATGCCACTCGGGGGAATATGTGCACTGCCCTGTGATTCAGCCTGAGACCAAGAACTGCAGGCCCAGCCTCATCCTATAAGTGGCGTCCCCCCAGGCTGCACCCAGCATGCACACTGACTCTCACAAGCAAATGTGTGTATGCACACACACTCACACACACATGCACACAGGCAACTCTCAAACACACACATGTTCATGCACATCACACAGGTGGCACATGTGTACACACGTGCATGCATCACATGCACACACAGGCACACCTCACACATGGGCACACCCACCCATACACAGTACACAAGAGTGTGCGGAAGGGCATGGGCAGGTGGCGAGCAGCATCTCTGAGAATGAGGACCATCTGGTCCCAGAGGGCAGAGGACACAGGTGAAAATCTCAAAAGCCCATCGTGGAGGTGAGATGTGTCTGCAACCTCAGTTCTCCCCCTGTCCCCATGACCACTGTCCAGATGAGACTCGGGAGGGCACAGAGACAGCCTGAAACCAGGACCTGAGACCCTGCCTCCAAAACGAGCTTTCTTGCTTGGGGTGTGAGGGCTGCAGCCAGACTGACAAAGGAGCAGATCACAGAAAGGGCCACGGTGCTGGGTGCTCATCACGCCCTAGAGGCTGGGTGCTGCAGCTCGTCCCCCTGTTCGAGGAGATGTCAAGAAAGTACCCTGCGTCACAGCCCTCACACAGAAAGGCACTGGGAAACTTCTGGAGAAACATCTTCATTGTCCCTTGGCCGGTGCAGGTGGAAGAGACCTCTGACCCCAGCCCCTTGGGCCCTCGCTGCAGAGCAGCATCGGTCTGAGCCGTTCCTCTGGTTCCTCTGCACCTGGCACTGTGCCACAGGCCAGGAAGGTGGCCGGGCCCAGGCCGCCCTTTTCTGTCTCTCTGTCGTCTATCCCTTGCCGCTGTGAGTGTCTGGCCTCATTCTGAGCCTCATGCTGTGTGTACTGGCCACAGTGGAGCCTCGGGGGCCCAGAGGCCCTACCTGTTTGCACAGTATGGCTAGTTTGGGTGTTATCTTTCACTAATTTAGCAAATAAACCCTCCAAAATAATTTTACTGTTCATTGGGCCACTGAACCTCAAGCCTTGGGGTGGTTCTGTTTGCCCATGTTGTCTGGGGGTGTCTGTGGAGAGAGCTAATCCAGGGCGACCCTGGGTGGGAGGGACCCTGGTTTGCAGGCAAGGTGGTTGTGGCTTCTGCTTGCATGCTGAGCTCTGGAGGGGTGGGCGGGGAAGCCAGGTCTCCCTGGAAGCTAAAATCCCTGGAGCGAGGAGGCGTGTGGAACAAGTTCTGAGCCTCCATCCTGGGTCCTCCTGGGCCAGCAGAGGCCCCTTCTGTCCTCGCAGAGGCTCCCACAGAGCAAGCATAGCTACTTGTGGGGTGTGTCCCCAGCCCTGCGCAGCCCACCTCTCTCGCTGCTGCCAGAGAGAGAAATGCTCCAGCCCCAGGGGTGATGAGGAGTGAGGTGAGCCCTGGAAGCAGAGAAAGAGCAAGTGACCTTGAGGAGTCTGTGACCCCCAGAGCAGTGAGGACTGTTTCCTCACTGTTGCTGCCACAATTACTTGTTTGCTTCAGCATAGGAGGGAAAGCAGGGCCTCTAGCCTGACAGCCCCTGGTGGCTCTCAGAGCTGCTTCTGCCCAGTCACAGTGGGCAGGCTCAGCCAGTGCAGGGCGGACCAGGCAGGGGCGAGGGCGGAATGGGACGCCTGCCCTGGTCAGGTCGGCCCGCAGATAGATGGCCATTTCAGTTTAGGAAGGGGTGAAGCCAAATGGTCTGGGCTGCCTGTATATCCTTCCCCCAGGCTTCCCTTTCCTTGGGCGCCCCCCCCCGCCCCACTGACTCAGCTTAAGGGGGCCGTGGATGCAGGCTCAGTCAGTGGCATTGCCTGTCTCAGACAGGCTTGCCCAGTGATCCCTGGTGGTGGCTCCCTGGAGACCCAGGCCCGATCCAGGTCCCTCCTCGATCCCTGCTGGCCCCCCACCTACTCCGACACCAGTGGGTGAGGGAGGACAACAGGATCCTCCTAGGGCGGGAAGGGCAGGCCTCAGGCAGCTCTCGGCCACTTCTGGCCACTTCCGGCCCCGACACCTCTGATGGAGCCAGCACCTGGGTGGGTGTCCCTCCCTTGGGTCCTGAACACCCTGTGGCAATACCTCGTGCCTATTCTTCCCAATATTATTCTTCTACCTTGAATCTGCATTTTCATTGTAGATAGCATGGGAAATAAAAAGTATTTAATCTGTCATTTTGTTACCTTCAGTTTATCAGAATTTTTATATAGTTCTCTGAAATTCTTTCTTTTTACATATATATGGAGAGGGCTATATATGAGGTAGATAAATACATCTTTTTACAAAATTGGTGTCATGGTACCATGTATTTTTAAATTTTTTTTGTACCATGTATTTTTAAAATAAGTTTATATTATGCCACATGAATATTCCCCAGTGTCATCCATGAATGTCTGTTAAACTCCTCCCAGTGCCAGGTCCTGCTGTAAATGCTGGGGACCCAGAGGTGATTGAAACAAATGTCTCTTGGGGCTTGCATGCCAGTGGGGGAGACGATGATGGACAGCTGGTGCATCTTCATTTACCTACTCCCAGTTCTCTACAAATAAACGACATCACTTGGAAAGCGGCCTTCAACCGCGCACCACCCCACCCCCAGGGCATCGGGCACTGCCCCTCCCGAGCAGCGCGCAGGTCAGATCCGTGATGCTGATGTTTATGGCTGGCCCAGGCAATGGAGGGGCTAGCAGAAGGAATGAGGTACGACTGCCAACAATGCCAAACACTTAGAGCAGTTCAGGTGTTTTAAGTCATGAATTCTACAACAACCTACTAAGATGAGTTCTATTATCATACCTACTTTGTAGCCCATAAAGTGCCGGGTGCCTGGCAGGTGGGCAGGTTTCGGAGCTTTGAGGGAGAAGCAACAGGGGCCGTAGCAGACGCTGATCACTAGCAGAGCACCCCCGCAGGCCGTTGCCTTCAGAGGTCGCTTTACCTAAGCGCCAGCTTAAACATGCTGTTGCTGCAACTGCTGCTTATTTCTAATGTTTCCCCGGGAAAGCGATGTAAAAGGGATGCATCTCCTGCAGCAAATCCGCCCCTTCCTAGCAAGGCCAGGCCAGGCAGCAGCGCTTGCCCAGCTGCGCCCCCTAGTGGTGAGTTGAGCTCAGCACACTCACAACCTCAGTCTGGAAGTCACCACCATCTGAAATCTTTAACCAAGAGGAGGCAGCAGGGTGATGCTTCATCACTCTCAGAGAATTTTAACTCTCATGTAGTAATTCACTAGAGGAGAGGCTAGAATGTAAATTGTTGTTGGCCGTCAGTCTGTGGGCAGAACTGGGGGATGTGGCCTGGGCCCCATGTGCACCAGGCACCTCAGCTGTACCAGTTCAAGGTTCAGAACTTACACTTGCAGCCCAGAGGTCAAGTACCCAGGAAACTGGCTCTCCCTGCACCATGACCTTGTGACCTGTGACCCCATGAATTCTGCATAACAGACAGATCTCCGTTTTTATCTAGAGAGTCCTGGGTGCCTCCCACTGCTGAATGAAGCTTAGCTTGTGTGGGAACTCACACTCCAAATAGGTCTTCTCCAGTGACTTGAGAAATTTCACTGCACAAGACAAAAAGTGAAACTCCCTCAAAGTGCTGGCATCCCAAGGCCTCTGTGTGCCCTGGTGTCACTGCTGGTCTCAGCCCCCAGTGACGCTGGGACGTGGAAGGCCTGCCCTGGAGGAGGGCGGGAGCTGAGTGACGATGGCCTGGCCAGTGCCTGAAAAGGGATTTTGTTCTGGGAATGCTGGGGCTGGTGGGCCTCCCATAGCAGCTCCGAGTCTGGGAGCCTGGGGCCAGGCCTGGTGGTAGGGAGGGCACTCTAGTGTCTCGCCTTTACTCCTCCTGCCCTATGTGCCTACCCTTCCCAGATGCAGCCTGCCTGAGAATCCCACCCACATGCCCTGGGAGAGGGGACAGGGGAGGAAGGGCAACCTAGGGGCCGGATCAGAGGGAGACCCCTGTGGTAGATTGGGGAAGCCTTCCAGGTGCTGACTTCTGCAGTATGTAACAGTCAACAGAACAGGGTGTGTGGGCTGGGTTATGGGAACTGTAGTTAGGACTGGTAGGACTCACCCAGGACCTCCCCTTGAAATGACTTGTAACAGGTTTTTTAGTGAAGTGTGGTGTACACAAAGCAGGACGTTTGCTGCCTGTCAACTCCTTTTGGGTCACACAGGATGCAGCTGGGCGCAGGACCCGGCCAGGGTGTGCTGCTGAAAGGGCAAAGTTCTCTCTGTCCTGATAAACGAAGCTGTGTAGATCAGGACCCTCCTCTGGGAGCAGGGGTGTGGCACCCCGTGGAGGGGCAGGAGGTAGGTGGATTCCATTCAGACAAAGCCTTGAGGCTTAGGCAGGAGTGGACAATCCAATTCTACTGATGAGAAAACTAAGGTGGGCAGAGGCAGAGAACACAGGTATTGAGGGTGCCTAGTCCCGGTGCTCATTCTGCCCCCAGGGGGCTGGGAGCCCTGGCCCCTGTCATAGGAACTCCCACTTAGCTGGTCCAGACCTTCCCACTGGCCTCCAGTCCCTCCTCTTTGTCAGTGGGAACCTGATCTCGGCTGGTCCTCATGACTGTCCCCATGTGCAGTCCATCAAAAACACCCTATACCCCCTTTCTGCATCTTCACTGCTCCCTCTGTTCTTTGAAGTCACCCGCAGCACATGGGCCTCTGGGAAATGAGCTGTCATTCCACAGGCTGAGTGCACTGTATGTGAGTGAAACCCAGGAGCCTGAGCACTGAAGGCCCTGCCTGCCTTCCTGCTTCATCTGGGCATGTGCAAGGCTCACCTCTGCCCCTCCTCACCAGAGCCATTCTGTCTTACAGGATGCTAGCTGCCCCTGTCCCTCACTCTCCATCTGCCAGAAACCCCATGTAAGGCAGGTCACTGTCTTGTTTACTGTGAAGCAACCTCACCGCTGTCCCTCTCTCAGGAGACAGGTCTTTATGTCCAGGAGATAGCCTTGTGGTCCTCCTGTTGCAGGATGCCTGCAGCACCCACATGTGGGGGACCTTCCACAATGATCTGTTGAAAGGAGGGAGAGAGGGGTAGGGGTGTGTGTTCTTGAAATGGGGTGCAAAGCAGGGGTTCCAGAAAATAGAGAATATTCCCCACAAACTTTGCTTGGGGGATAGGCGAAGTGAATGAAACACCACTTAAGATACTTTGCAAAACAAAAAGCTAGTTAATAGCTGTGCTACCTTCCTGGGGAAAAGGTGTTCGTGACTTTCAGAATGTACAGTGACTCGTGACATAGCCAGGGGAGGTGGCCCACTCTGGATATCCATGTATCATGGAGTACTCTTGCCCTGGCTGTAGATGGCAGCTGAAAAAAGGTAGAAGATCTGGGGGAACTGGCAAAAGTAGCACATTTTAGTATAGGCCAGATATAAGGTCGTATAGGAAGTTCCAGGTCAGCATCTAAAATAAGGGTGGACAGCCATGAAGGAGCAGCCATGCGGTTTGAGAGGGCATAGAAGGGCCATCCCACTGGCCATGCCATCAGAAGGAAGTGGCAGCCATGAGGAAGGGGCCATGAGGAAGGAGGAGAGCCATGAGGAAAGGATGTGAGGGGAGAGCTGTGTGGGGACCTGTCAAACCAAGCGTGGAGTAGTGTGGGGGCCCGGAATGCTGAACTGTGGCTGGGAATGCTGTAGACTTCCTTCTCTGAAGGACATGTAGAGACGCCACTTTCTCTTAAGAGAAGCCACTTTCTTAGGATGTGTGCTCTTCTGGACTTCACCATGATCCAGTGCAAGGTGGCCTGCATTTTCCTGGATTATTGCATGGAGGCTGAGGACAACGTGCCCCAGCTCCTGAAGGAGAGAGCTGCTGTGAGAGGATGGTGACTCTAAAACGCATGAGAGTACATTCTAGAGGGAATGTATCCTTATCTGTTCTTAAGTGCAGCTGGATAAAGAAATGGGGAACTTCAGGACATGCTTTTGGCTTATAGCCCAGTTGGGGCAAGGGAAGTGCTGGGTCTTGTGGGAGAACTGGACTCCAAGCAGGAGTGCTCCCAGCCCCCTAGAGGTCGGAATCCTGTAAATAAAAACCTGTTTCCCTCAACACTAATTGTTGGGTAGTGCATCAAGGCAACACATGCATGGGCCCTGGTTTGCTCCATTACATTCTTGCCTTGCTGTCCCTAAACACCAAACCAGTGGAGTTATGTGTTAATTTTGCCTGTGCAGCCTTGTGAAAAGGATTCCTCAGTTCACACCCCAAGAGTCTGGGGGTGGGGGCTGAGAGCAGAATTCTTCCTGAGAAGACCCCCCCACCCTGCAAATATCTGTCCTGGGGAATTGCCCAGGAAGGAACAGGCTTGCTCAGGCCAACCACACACAATGCCCAGGGGAGGAGCCATTTGGAACATCCCCAGGCCAGGCCACAAACCCCAGTGGCAAGTCAGAACACACCACGTGTGCCCGTCCGTCTGCCAAGAATGCCTGGCTCCTCTGCTCAATTTGGAGCTGCCTCCCCTGTCTGGGCCTCTGAGGACTGACCCGGGGAAATCGGCACAATGTCCTGGTGCTGTTTACTTCCCAAGGCAGTGCTGGGATTGCTGGTCCCTGAAGTCCCGGGGAAGCAGGGGAGGGAGGCCGAGGGCACATAGAGACTTCTCTGCCCACACGCAGGATCGTGACATTTCATAATACTCTGTTTTCCTCACCCCATGATCCAGTTCTGGACCACGGGACACAGGCCTCCAGCAGCGAGACCTGCCCCTTGTCACCCAATTATTCTGTTACAATCCGGCTCCAGCCTCTGTTTGGTATGGGTTTTCTAAATAAATAATTGGGAAATAAATGTGATTTCCCTGGTTTCTTAGATGCCCACATGTCTGTTTCAGCAGCTGGTTTTGTTTGTAAAATGCAAACTAACATTCAGCTCAGGGACATGTGATCGTATTGGGACGACTTAAGCTTTCTGCTGCCAAATACCTCTCTTGACCCCCTGTGAAATGCCCCAGTCAGAGGTGCCTCAGCCCCACTCCCACCCCAGGAAAGGGCTGGCTAGTGAGCAATTAGGGATGGGCATGGGGGGTTGTGGAAGTGAAGCCACAGACATGGCGGCCATCACTTGGGTGGGAGGGTGGGGGGGTGGGGATGCAGGGGGAGCAGGGTCAGCATGTGACTTGGGGATTCAGATGGATAACATCCTTACCAGGCCCAAAGTGTGTGGGCACCAGTCACCTCACTTCCAGAGCAGGAGCTGTCCTTGGGGAGAAGGCCGGGGCCCGACTCAGCGCTGTGCTCACATCTGTCCTCTCTGTGGAGGTCCGGGCTCCGGGGTCTCCAGAGGTCAGAGTGGAACATCTGCTTCCTCTGCCAAGGCCTCCTTTTCCCACACAGCCCCCATCATTCGTGTGGGAACCAAAAGAAGGCAGTTCTGACACTGCGTCTCGATGCTTCCAGCCAATCCTCGTTCCTTTAAAATTGCCGTATGGTGTTCAAGCTACAACTGTGCATTTGGGCAGGTTTTTGCGAACCTCGCGCCAGCCCTTGGGAATGATCAGAGAGGCCCCCAGGTTCCCCGGCTGGATGTTGGGAGGACGGCCTGAGCCCTGTCCCAAGGCTGCTTTGGCCCTCTGGGGCTTCCAGCATCCCAGGCAAGGCCTCCCATGGGTTCTTGGAAAGGGCAGGATGAGTGATCTGTGCTGACAGTCCAGAATTATGGAGAAGGGGGGAGCTGGGAAAGCAAAAATCATCCCGCAGACCTGGGCCCCCCAGTGTGTCTTCCAGGCATGTGGCATGATTGTAGTGCTAATGCCTGAGAGATAGTCTGCTGGGAAGGAAAAGGACCTGGGACCCCCCCCAAGGTGACACAATGGCTGACTGGAGTGGCCGTGCTTCTGGGTTTCTCATGCTCTCATTGCCTGCTCATCTGCTGGACTGTGTCCAGGGGCCAGCTCCTGTCAGCCGAAACTGTCCTCTACGGTCTCACGCAGGTGGAGGCTTGAGACTCAGACCGGGATCCCGGGGCTGCGGCTGGTGGTGGAGCAAGGGACGTCCTCTGGTCCAACGTGTGTGCGGGTGCACGGGCCAGGGAAATGCCTGGCCTTTTTAGCAAGTCCTTTTGGACTCCTGGCCCTTGGTTCCTGTACAGTACCCTTCCCTCCCCCGCCAAGTCAGCTACTTCTTGAATCTGTCTAAGCCCTTACTCGTCTGGGACTCCATTCTATTAGATGCATATATAGGCCTATCACCCACTGAGCTCCTTGTTTCCCGAGGAGCCATCTGCTGGACATTTGCTGACCACAGGAAGCAGGAATAAAATTGCCACCCCCAATTGTCCTTCATCAGATGACAGACGATGGCTGCTTCCTAGGGCAGCGGCAGCCCCTGTCGCACCTGGCTGAGTTTCTGGGACTCTCGGGGCCCCATGGGGCTGCACCACCAACTTGCCCAGGAAGGAGCCCACATTTAAGCCCTGGTGGGAGGTGGCTGCTCCAGGCTCACTGGCCCTAGCCCTACCAGCAACCCTGCCTATGCTTGCCCAGAGCTGTGGCATGAAAAACGTCCCTAATATTAAGTGACAAGGCTGACCCTCTTTCCAGTGACTAATCGAGTCTGTTGTTTACATGGGCACAAACTCACATGCACGTGTTTATTCTCGGGGCAGTATCCGGAGCCCTCACCACAGATTTTGCTGATCACAAGGTCCAGTCTGAGGCCGCTGGCAGCGCCTTTGGGCTGCGCCATGTGCCCTTCGACAAGCTCTTGGTGCTTCTAATTCATTAAATCTGGAAGCGTGTCCTGGCCTTCTGGCCCTGCAGGGTGTTCCAGGCTCACGCTGTGTTTTCCCTGCCCAGCCAAGTGCTGAATCCACCACCTCTCCAAGGACTTGGGACCCATTCAAAAGTGAAAGCTCAAAGAGGAGATCAAAATCGGAAGAGAAAATGCCGAGAGAACACTCTAAGTGGAAATTGATAAGGTGGTTAAGGCCAAGGGCAAACCCTGGGGAGCTGCTGGGAGTAGTCCAGGCCGGGGCCCCTGTGCAGCCACTCACCCACCTCGGGGAGACCTTGAGTGCACCAGGTGCCTGGGGCAGGGCCCAGGCTGAGGCCTGCAGGGAGGTGTTGGGCACTGCAGCTGCAAGGTGGGAGGAAGGAGGAGGGAGGCAAACTTCTTCATTGCAGACACCCGTGAGCCCAGCATGCAGAGGTTCTCAAGGCTGCTCTGTGAGGTGCAAGCTGGAGGAGATGGAATGGCCCCTGGCTGCTGGCTCTGCATTTTGTCTCCGTGGTAACAGCTCTGTTGGTCCTGGACTGGCTAGAGCTTCCCTCCCTCTTCTCCCCCTCCCCCCTTGCTTCTTCAGTGCCTCTGTGGGTTAACACCACCCCCCGCCCCCATCTCACACACTTCATGACCTTTTATAGTCACAACTGGAACCAGGAGGTGCTGTTGTGTGGAAAGTTGCTTTGCCTCTGAGGCTGTGGCTCCTGCTCACCCCCGGCATGGTTTTGGGAGGTATGGGCAAGACCAGCCATGGCAGGTGCATCCTGGCGGGTCTGAGCCTGCTCGACCTCCGTTGCTGTCCCCACATCCTCACTGTGTGCTTCAGATCCACGACCAGAAGACACTGACTGGTTATTGCTCCCAGCAGCATCCGCATTTCCTTCCCATTCTTCCCTGCTTGACACCTGGCTTCCTTATGACTGGGATTAATTCCTTTCACAGTAAATCACATCTAACACCTACAAGCTCTTCAGACTCTGATTCATTTGGTCCTTGTGTAAAACTTCTGGAGTAAGCATTGTCATTAGGTCTATTCTGCAGATGACAGTCTGAACCACAGAGAGGTTGCTACAGTGGCCCAGGACACACAGCACATGAAAGGTAATCCAGGTCTCCAGGCCATGCCGTCAGTGAGAACCTGACCACCGTCTCCCTGTTGAGGATGGGAATTATGTTTGTGTCTGTTTCACAGCTAAGGAAACTGAGGCAGCCTCAAGGCTTTACATCCGGGGCCTATGGAGGCATTAGACCAGCATCCCTCAGGCATGGCCTCTGAACCCTGTTCTGAAAGATCACCCCATCACCCCCATGGGCATCGCAGGGCTGGGACTCAGCCCTTCTGGGTTCAGGAAGGCTTCCCAGCTCTAACAGGGGCCGAATTTCCCAAGGGAATAGGGCTGAGTCAGGTGAAGGGTATTTAGAAGTGTGCTGGGCAGTGTGGATTTCTGAGCTAGGGCAGGAGAGCGCTTTGTGTCTCCTGAGATATCAAGTTCAAGGTGGGAAGTGCGGAAGACCAACTCATAGTGGTGGCCAGTACAATGACGGTCCTCACCCCGAGACGTTCACGTCTGAGTCCCCAGGGCCTGTGGCTATGTCACTTCACCAGAAAAAGGACTTTGCAGATGGGATTAAGGTAGGGCTGCCGAGATGAGAGGTTGTCCTGGATTATCCTGGTGGACCCACTGCAAACGCAGAGCTCTCTGTGCAGGGGAGGCAGGAGGGGGAGGTGCGGAGAGATTGGAGGGGCTGCACTACTGGATTTGAAGATGGGGCCACGAGCCAAGGGATGTGGGTGCCTCTCCGAGCTGGGAAAGGCAAGATACACGCTCTCCCCTGGGGTCTCCAGAAGGACCCATCCCTGCAGCGCCCTGATGGGAACCCAGGGAGCCCCATGCCTGACCTCTGATCTCCAGAACTGTAAGACGATGAAGCAGTGATGTCTGAAGCTGCTAAGTCTGTGGTCATTTCTTACAGCAGCCATGGGGCCCTCACACTCTCACTGCTGGAGGGAAGTCATCTCAGTCACCCCAGTGGTCCACAAGCAGAGATCGTGCCGGCCTAGGATCTGGAGCAGAGGACCTCCAGCACTGACTTGGTCACGCAGACTGGGGAACCGCAGCCTGCGCCGCAGGGCTGCCCCGCCAACACGTCCGAGACCATGTGCTGGCAGGCACTGTGGCCAGGGCGTAGCCAGGGTTCCGGCTACGACCTTGAGACATGCACAGGCACTTCCTGGGCTCACCATACCCTGCTCAAGAGTTAGTCAGCAGGGGTTCTGGCACCCAGGCCCAGTGACCCCACGCATGCACCCTGGGTGGCTCTTTCTGCTTAGAACATAGGCACGTACACCCGCACTGGTCCCTGACTGACTTGTATTTATTTATTTGGTTCTTAAATTGTGTCTTTCTCTGTTTTTTCATCCTCAGTTGAGGACATGCTTACTGATTTTAGAGAGAGGGGAAGGGTGGGGGAGAGAGGGAGAGAAATGTCAATTGGTTGCCTCATATGAGCCCTGACTGGGGACTGAACCCTTGACCTAGGCACGGACCAAACCTGCAACCTAGTCATGTGCCCCGAGTGGGAATAGAACCTGTGAACTTTTGGTTCACAGGATGACACTCCATTTAACTGAGCCACACTGGCCAGAGCTTTTGAAAAGACCTTTGAACTTGATGAAAACCTAATGTATGTGAACGGCTTTTCTGCCCAGGTCTTGGGCACCTCATGCCTGCTGGACTCCTGCATTCTTTCGCCAGCTCAGCGCTGCACAACTCTTCTGGACGTGAAGACAAGAGTCAATTTGTGCTCATTTGAAAAGGCACAAGGCTTTCTGACTGACTACAGTTGATGGCAGTGTTTGTTAGGAGCCGACCTTGGCAGAGAGCTTGGCAAGGGGGAGGCACTGAGGCTGTTCACTGTCCTCTGAAGCTCTGGGAGGCGGCCCTTATCTGTGCTGGGCACTTTGCCCGGGGCCGGTGAGCTCCGCAGGGAGAAGGAAGAAGATACAAAAATGAACACGCGTTCTCAGACTCCAGCTGCTCACAGCTCACCAGAAACTCTGGAGGGCATGGCTACGGTTTACCCCAAAACAGTGGTTGCCATGGGAACGAGAATGCTGGAGGCTGGACTGCCAGCAGCCACCAGTTTGGCTGTTGAGAGACGGATGTCAGGGGACCCAGCCTATGGGTTCCGTTCCTCATTAAAGAAGAGAAATCTTGATTTTCTGAGAGAGATTTAAGAGGACAATTTGAAATCCAACAAAAGCAAGGGCTGGGGGAGTCAGGAAGGCCGTGCAGTCCCGAAGGCCGGCCATCCCAAGGCGCTGTTTGTCCTGGCCTCGGCAGGCCCTGTTTCACAGCAGGGGGACAGCAGCCAAACTTTTATTGGTTAAATAGCACATGGGGGCCAAGTTTGCTAGGAGGAAAAACAATGGCCCGGGGCCGAAAACAGAGCTGTTTTCCCCTTTTTGTCCAAGCAGCTGAAGGTCCTTGGGGCCGAGGTGCTGCGGGAAGACTGACGCCCTGCCTGACCAGGCAGACCCCGGAGGCCAGACCCTGGGGACACAGGAGAGTCAAGAACCGGCCCCCACTCAGTGGCCAGGATCTCCCTGGCGCGGCCGAGACTGAGGCGTTTTAAGATTGCTTGTGCTGTCAGCATCATCCGCATCGAAGGAGTCAGCCTGACGGCAATGGGGAGGAATGCCAGGCTCCTCTGAGGCAGTGGGAAGGAAGAACTGAAAGCCAGCCTTGCCTCAGAGTGAGTCCCTGTGGCCCCACCGGCTTCCCAAAGGGGCATACCGTGTCCTCACTGGTGGCAGGAATAGCCCTGCCCAGGGTCACGGGAGTCTGGGTCCCACTTTCGGATGTGGGTTTTCTTCCGATTACATCTCCTTCTAGCTGGTTTCTGGAGACCTGCAGGGAGGACACCGAGCAAGTGGCCCCACATCATCAGTTACTTAGTTCTGAGTTGGCTCATGTATGAATCTGTCAGGACCCATGAGCCTGACCCGATACTCAAGGGTGGGGGGCTGTGTGGAACAGGGGAGACCCACGGCTGGGGTCTCACAGAAGGCTGGGCCCAGGCGATGTGAAGGAAGGTAGGATGCAGACCCAGGCACCACAGCCAGAGGCCCATAGGAAGGACGTGCTAGCTGTTCAGGGACCTCCCAGGGAGCAGACGGAGAGATTAGACTGAAACATCAGGTAGTGACAAGCTACCAAAGGCAGAGAATGACAGATAAGAAGGAGGAACTCCACCCAAGCCGGGAGCCTGGAAGAATTTTGGAGGAGGGCGATGCTGTGAGGAAATCTGAAGGCAGAGCCTGCTGGGCTCCAAGGACTCTGCACTGGACAGCTCCAGGAGGGACACTGGCCTTCCTGGACTGACCACAGAGAACCGGGAAAGGCTGGGAGGGTCTGACCCTGGGCTGTGTAGTCACTGTGGCGTCATGCAATAGACACGACAGGTCAATGATGGGACAGAAGAGAGATCCCAGAAACAGACCTACTCAGGTATGGCCAGTTGATTTTGGACAAGGGTGCTAAGACCATTCAATGAAAAAGAATAATCTTTCAACAAGGATCATTTGGATATTCATGTGCAATAAAACAAAACAAAGAAAAATCCTCAAAACCCTCACTTCACACCACACACCAAAATTAACTTGAAGCAAACCATAAATCTAAGTTAAGTCTAGCCCTGACTAGAGTGGCTCAGGGAGTTGGGTGTTGTCCTGCACACCAAAAGGTCGCTGGTTCTGGTCCCGGTCAGGGTGTATGCCTTGCAGGCCAGCCCCTGGCCCCTGGCTGGGGGTGTGTGAGAGGCAATCAGTGTTTCTCTTGCACATACATGTTTCTCTCCCTCTTTCTCCCTCCCTTGCCCTCTCTCTAAAAGTAAAATAAAATCTTTTAAAAAATAAATTATTAAAACTTCTAGAGGAAATATAAGATAAAACCCTAGTGACCTTTAGTTTGGGAAAGATTCATTAAATATGACACAAAAGATTAAACTATGTAAAAAAAGATCAATAAATTAAATTCCATCAATTTTAAACTTTAGCCCTTCAAAAGACACAAAAAGAAAGTGAAAAGGCAAGCAACAGAATGGGAGAAAATATTTGCAAAACGAGTATCCAACAAACGACTTTTATCTAGCATATGTAAAAAAAGTCTTACAACTCAATAAGAAGAAGACTGCCAATTTGGTTTAAAAACAGGCAAAAGATCTAAAAGGACATGTCACCAGAGAAGATATATGGACAGCAAATAAGCACACGAAAAGAAGCTGAACATCGTTAGTCATCAAGGAAATACAAATTAAAACCATAAGGAGATACCACTACAAACCCACTAGAATGGCTAAAATTAAAAAGGCTGACCAGCGTGGTATTGGCAAGGATGTGGAGCAAATGGAACTCTTGTAGACGGCTGGCGGGATTGTAAAATAATAAAACCACCTTGGAAAATAGTTTGGCAGTTTCTTAAAAGATTGAACATATGAACATATGACCCAGACATTCCATTTCTAGGTATGTCCACCAAAGACTGATACTCGAATGTTCATAACAGCTTTACTTTTTTCTTTTTCAATTGAATTTATTGGAGTGACATATGTTAATAAATTATATAGGTTTCAGGTGTACAATTCTATCTCTATATTGTATTGTATGTTCACCAACCCAAGTCAATCTCCTTCCATCGCCATTTCCCTCTGGTGACGACCATACTGTTGTCTGTGTCTATGAGTTTTTTTCTTAATTCCTTCACCTTTTTCACCAAGCCCCACAAGCCCCTCCCCTCTGACAGCTGTCAATCTGCTTTGTATCTATGAGTCTGTTTCTAATTTGCTAGTTTATTTTGTTCATTAGATTCCACATATAAGTGAAATCATATGGTAGTTGTTTTCTCTGACTTATTTCAGTGAGTATAATACTCTCCAGGTCCATCCATGATGCCACAAAAAGTAAGATCTCCTTCTTTTTAATGGCCAAGTAGTATTCCATTGTGTAAATGTATCACAACTTTTTTATCCACTCATCTTCTGATGGACACTTGGGCTGCTTTTAAATCTTGACTATTGTAAATAATGCTGCAATGAACATAGGGGTGCATATATTATTTAGAATTAGTTTTTTGAGTTTCTTCAAATATATTCCCAGAAGTGGAGTTGCTGGGTTATAAAGCAATCAGTTCCATTTTTAATTTTTTGAAGGGTCTCCATACTGCTTTCCACAGTGGCTGCACCAGTCTGCCTCCCACCTAGTGCATGAGAGTTCCCTTTCCTCCACATCCTCGCCAGCACTGGCTGTTTGTTGATGTGGTGATGATAGCCATTCTGACAGGGAGGGGGTGATGTCTCGCTGTGGTTTTAATTTGCATTTCTTTGATGGTTAGTGATGTTGAGTATCTTTTCATATGACTATTGGCCATATGAAAGAGGACTATTGTCCTCTTTGGAGAAGTGTCTATTCAGGCCCTTTGCTCATTTTTAACAGAATTGTTTGTTTGTTTTTTGGTGCTGAGTTGTATGAGGTCTTCATAAATTTTGGATATTAACCCCTTTTCAGATGTAGCATTGGTGAATATGTTCTCCCATTCAGTGTTCTTTCATTTTGTTCATGTTTTCCTTTGCTGTGCAAAAACTTTTTAGTTTGATGTAGTCTTATTTATTTTTCTTTTGTTTCCCTTACCTGAGGAGATATATCTGAAAAAATATTGCTACAAGCAATGTTTGAGATTTTGCTGCCTCTGTTTTCTTCTATGATTTTTATGGTTTTGGGTCTACCATTTAAGTTCTTAATCCATTTTGAATTTATTCTTGTGTGTGGCATAAGAAGGTGGTCTACTTTCATTTTTCTACAAATATCTGTCCAATTTTTCCAATGCCATTTATTGAATAAACTATCTTTAGCCCACTTTATGTGCTCACTTCCTCTGTCAAATATTAATTGTCTATAAAGATATGGGCTTATTTCTGGGCTCTCTATTCTGTTCCATTGAACTATGTGTCTGTTTTTATGCCAGTACCATACTGTTTTGATTACTATGGTTTTATAGTATAGTTTGATATCAGGTAGCATAACACTTCCAACTTTGTTCTTCTTAACAGCTTTACTTTTAACACCCAAAATCTGGAAGCAACCCAAAAGTCCACCAGCAGGTGAGTGGGTAAACCAATGATGACACATCCATACAATGAAATACTACTCAGCATTAAAAAAATGGATTATTAAATACATCTGAAAATAATTACACAGTGTGAACAAGGTCAGACAATAAAAGCATATATATTGTACTATTCCATTTATAAAGAATTCCAGAGCTACAAATAAATCCATAGTGACAGGTTATTGTTGCCTGGGCAAGAAAAGCAGGGCGGGGAGAGGTGGGAGCTTTGGGGATGATGGACCTATTCGTAATCATCTAGATTATGATAATGACTTAATTGTGTATCTGTCAAAACTTACTGAAATGTACATCTTAAATATATGCATTTTACTATATGCCAAATACATCTCAGTAAAGCTGAAAAAGTGGACAGAAAGCCCACAACAAATGATACCCAATTGTAATGAGAAGGACTTATGTCAGCAGGATGAAAAATTATTTAACAGAGGATGTGGGTCTTGAGGGAAAATCTCACAGGTTTAGCACAGCACTGGTTCACTGATGAAATTTAAGGACAAGGGGTGGACAGTAATTATTATGCTCGTGACCCAGAGTCATCTCAACACTGCTTCGGGGAGTGACATAAGAATAATAACAGAACAGTCACAACACCCAGCTTTGGAATGCCCTGCAGCTTAAAGGCGTGTCCACATCTACCAGCTGGGGGACCCCTAATAGCAGAGAGGGCACCCCCTCCTGAGTGGTGTTTCTCTTCATCCCAGTTGTGCCTCCCTTAATTAATCCTCGTCCTCTCTCGCCTGGACAATGCCAGGGTCTACAAACTGGAGGAGAGAGGGCCAAACTGTGTCCCACCTGCACAGTGGAATTCTACCCAGCGAGGACAGTAAGTACGAAGTGAGCCTCACAGATGTAATGTTAAAGGCAAGCAGCCAACTCCAAAAAACGCACAGTTTGACTCCATCCACATGAAGGCTCGGGACGGGTGAAAGGAGCCTTGCCCGATAAACCTGGGGTTCTGGTCTCCCCTGGGTCAGGCAAGAGGAGACCCTGGAGGTGCTGGAATGTCCTGAATCTTTATTGGCCCCACAGGTGGCCATGCAGTACCTCCCAACAGAAACGTTTGCTCAGTAAACACACAACAACCATACAAGCTGCCTCACTGGCCTCCCTCTCTAATCTACCCCCATACACTCAGATGACTTCTCAGCCTCCCCACCAGCTCTAAATCACCCCTCTGGTGTCTTTCAGTAGTGGTTACAGTTTCCAGTCTGGCCATGGAAGCTGGCTGTGACCACCCTACTCACCTCCCTCCAGGCCTGGTCAGCCTATCTGGGCATCGGCTCCTCCAGGCCACAGGCCAGTCCTCAGGGCCCATCCTGAGCATCACCTCCCTGGGATCATCTCAGGAGGGCCAGGCTGCCATGTTCATCGAGTTGGCCTTGGTGCATCTCAGGAGCGCATACCCTAGTCTGTGGCAGTTTCCAGGCCCTCCTGGTGACAAGGAGTAGAGGGGAATTTATCATAGATAAAGGCATGCAGCCACAGCACAGGGCTCTGTAGATGCCAAGAATGCTGACTGAGGAGTGGGTGGGGTCAGTGGCCCTGGATCCCAGCCCCAGGAGAACCCAGGGTCCCCAGGTCCTCTGGAACCAAAGAGACCTATCAGAGAAAAGACCATGAATAGAGGTGTGGGTGGCCTGGTGGTCACACCCAACAGGTTCATCATGGACATCAGAGAGTGACCGACTTCAGGAAAGAGATTGTGCCACCTCCATTGTATGTACCATCTGCAGTGAATGAAAGAAAAGACTATTTGTCAATAAGTATTCATCAAACAGGAGCTGTTGTTTCTTTCATGTGATGGGGCAAAGCTAAGACAGGTGCCCAGGATCATTAGGAGGAAATAAGCCAGCGCTTTCCGTGGCTCCACTCTCAGCTCCAAAGTGCAGAATTCTTCGGAGGAAGATCAGAAATCGCCTCCCGTGATGGACCCACACTGCCTGCTGGACACAGTCCCTTGAAGAATTTCCCTGCCAGCAGGGGAGGCAATGGAGGGGAAGGGGGACTTTGCTCAGGGGACCAAAGTGGCAGTATGAAGGGCGGCAGGCAGGTGGGGCAGGAGCAGAGGCTGGAACTGCTATAGTAGAAATGACAGGCCCTCTATTAAATGACAGGATTGCCTGTGTTTAATCTCCCAGGTTGCTTTGATTCAGATGCTATTATTCCCAGTTTATAGATGAGGAAACTGAGGTTCAGAGAAGGTAAGTAAGTAGCCAAGGTCAAGGTCCCAGTAGATAAATGGAGTAGCATCCAGATTCAAGCTTCTCAGGGTGGGGTTCTGAGCCAGCAGTGTCACTTGCCTCCAACCCCCGTGTTGGGGATGCAAGTTCCCAGGCCCCCTGTGGACCTGCTGAATGGGTCCCTCCAGGGATTTCAGTGCCCTGCGAAGTGTGGGAGCCCTGACTTAGAGGAGGGGGTCCCAACTGGTGCAGCACACCTGAGGCCTAGCTGGCTCTGAGTCTCCTTGCTGAGCTCTGGGTCTCAGTCTATTCCTCCACTTAATTTGATGGACTATGCATTTTTGAGCCTGTGATTTTGTTCCTTGTGTAAAGGATCTGTTGAGCCTGATGGGCAAACTGACCGATGATGGATCCATCGAAGAGCAGTGTTGTAGGCTCCAGGCCCTGTAGAGTGAGGTTCTCTCCAGGCCACTCCAGCTTTCCCAGGGAGCTTTCCTGGGAGAGAGGAGGCAGCCCAATGCTGCAGTGGCGTGGGAGGCACACAGCCCAACATGGGGCTGCTGGATGGGAAAGCTGCATAAATGAACGTGGCTGATATTCTGTCATGTGAGTCCACTGGGCTGGCACTGCCACCCTGCCTGGCAGGAAGAGCCCACCTCCATTGTGCCTGAGGTGGGACAGTCGGGCAGAACCAGCTGGCTTTCCACTGGAGGGGCACAAACTGCGTGCAGATGGCAGAGCGGTAGGTGAATGCTATGAGCCGATGACCTGCCCACTGTCAGGAGCTGTGCCAGCCTCGGGGGCATGGCAGGAAGCTGAAAGGAGGGGCAGGCACAATAACTTCTCCTGAACTGGCTGCAGACTGAGGACACACATACTCCTGGCACATTGCCTGCTGCCCTTTATCTCCTTAACTCGGTGCTGGAATCTGTGGGTCTGTGTGGGAGGAAGGGTCCAAGGGCAGAGAGTGGGCGGCGGAGAGCCAGAGGTGTGGAGGAGGAGAGGCTGCCTCTCTGAGCCTCTGTCCTGGGTCTGTGGTGTGACTTTATCTTGCATCAGGCTGTTGGAGCCCATCAATTCTGGCTGGGACGGCCAGTGCTCAGTTCCTCTGACCTTGGCCTAAACCCTAGCCTCCCTACCCGACCTCATGGACTTCTCTTGGGTGTCCCACCCTTTCCCAACCTGGACCAAAGAGTGGGGAGCATGGTGACCCAGGGAACATGACAGTCAATGTCAACATTAGAGGTTACTGAGGGAAATTCACCAAGAGCAAGGCGAGAAACAGACCTTCATGGGAAGCTGGGGCCATTAGGGCTCTTGTAGGGTGCTGCCTTCTCATTTCAGGCGAGATAACACAGATAATGAGATGTATGGACACTTTCTGTGTGCCAGGAACATGCTAAGCACATGTGCTGGTGACCATGGGTGAGGTGGGTGGGCTTCTTGTTTCCGCTTGATAGGTGAGGACACTGAGGCCGAGAGATGCTCACTAGCCTGCAGTGGCCTCTCTGCTGCTGCTGCTGCTGCAGGCACAGGGATCACCCAGTGAGTGCGGCCTCCTCGGAGCTGGCCCCCCCGGAGGCTCCTGCTGCCCTGTGTTTCCGTTTCCTTCTTCACCTCTCAGGACTCTGCTCCAGGCTGACACTTTCTCACCTCTGTCGGTCAGGCCACACAGGGTCGGTTTCCCGGGAAGCTCTGGGTCCTGCCTGGGCAAAGAGGGGAGGACTGTGCGGACAGGAGCGTGCAGGCCCGGAGCTGCTCGGCCACACCTGGCTCCACATCCCACATTCAGGCCCTGCTCCCCCTACCCACCTTCGCAGATAGACAAACGTCCCCGACCGACCGTTCACTCTATCTGCACAAACTTTCTCCTCTGCTTCAGCGCCTTTAACGAGCTCCTAAAAACAAAAATCTTCAGCCTCACATGTCAGGAATGCAATCACCTTCTCCGAGGGTTACATTCTTGGTCTCAGCTGTGGTCTCGGCCAGGAACCCCCCTGTTTCACATGTCCTGGAATCATGCTGACGGTGCTTCTGGCCGGGAAGACATGATAAATAGTCACAGCTCACAAGGATAAACACAAATTCCATTTTCCTTTTAACTGCTCTGGGCCACGCTTAGAATTATTGTTTCAAAACATCTGGAGGGACACGGAGGTTTTTCTTCCAAGAACCTCCGCAGAGTTTTTGTGGGTTACCACACAGTGTCGGGGCGCATACTTTTATCAGGAGAGTGGGTCTGACATTCACATGATTCTCGTGGACCACTCTTCCCAAGGAGTTGGGGGTCGTGTGTACATGTTTTCGGGAGACTTGCAGGAGAATTGCCCTGATATGTTGACAGAGTTGGACATGGAAAGTGGTTTGACCATCCAAGGCCGGTTGAGCCACTGCCTGCAGTGCAATAACCACCTAGAACCGGGGCGCCCACGGGGGCTGTTTGGCTGGTGTCAGTGCGTGTGAGCTGCACTTGGCCTCAGGAACTGGAAACTCTGGCAAATACAGACATGACCAAATCTTCTAACTTAGTCATCACTGCTTATTACTTTTGTTTGGTCTTACTGCAGCAAGAGCGACTGCTGGGCATGCATGCCCAGCCCTGGAGCTCTAGAGGCTCCCCACCACAGGGTGGAGGATCATCCACAGCAGGGTTGTCTGCGGGAGGTGGGGGATGGGGTGAAGGTCCTCCTCATGAACAAGCATCTCCAGGCCCTTAAGGGGCAGGAGGAGGATAGGAGGGAAAAAGGGAGAGAAGGCCCAGTCCTTGCCCTTTGAAGTTCAAGTCCTGAATTAAGAAATCCAGACCTGGAAAAAGGAAGTGGGGTTGGGGGTGGAGGATGGGGGGTCTGGAAATGGCACATGCTGGAGCAAGCCTAACTTAAGAGGCTCCCCACAGAGGACTCGTAGGTCTGGTCCAGCCACTGGAGCCGGGGAAGAGCAGCACCAGCAGCAGCATATGCCACACATAATGGTGCCCATCCCATGAGCCCTTGCCTAAGGGGTTCTGTTGGCCAGAGTTCTGCCATAGCTCCAGCCTCCACAGCAGACAGCCTGAGGCTGCATCCATGGGCTCCAGCCCAGGAACTGATGCTCTCATTGGATAAGAACCACAGGGGCAATGCTTTCCTATGTAGGTAAACGGGATGGTACTTTGACAGCAGGACCGTGCAAGCCTCAGAAAGCTGGTGGTGACTGCGGCCACAGGATCCAAGCTCTGACCTCACCCTGGGGGTTGGAGACACAGAAAAGGCAGGGTAGGAATGGTCACGTGCACTTCAGATTTCCTGCGACAGATCAGAAGGTCGTGTCTTCAACACCCCTCGGCCGCTAGGGCTGATCTGGTCCCTGAAGGCCCTGATGTGGAAGCTAAACAAGAACCAGGATGAGTGTAAAATGGTTTGCTCTATAAACAGAAGTGATCTCAATAACTTGCCATTGCAAATGTAAAGGTTCATTCATAAGCATAACTCTTTTCTTTTTTTCATATATTTTATTTAGGTAAAATTCGCACAGTAACAATTGTTAAGTATACAACTCAGTGGCATTCAGTGCACTCAGAGTGTTGTGCAACCACCACTTCTCTCTGGTTTTAAAACATTTTCAAAACACTCATCCCAGAAAAACACCCAATAATCATTAAGCAATCATTCCTTACTCCCCTCCCGCCGCCCCTGGTAACCACTGGTTTCTTTTCTGTCTCTATAGATTTGCATATCCTGGATATTTCATAAAGAAGGAAGCATACAGTATGTGAACTTCTCTAACTTCTTCTACTAAGCAGAATGTTTTTGAAGTTTGAGCAGGTTGTACCATGTATCCATACTTCATTCCTTTTAACAGATAAATAATATTCCATTGTATGGTTATAGCACAGTTGGTATATCCATTTACCTGTTGATGGACATTTGGGCTGCTTCCACCTTTTAGCTACTATGCATAATGTGGCTATGAACATTCACGTACAATTTTTGTGTGGGTATATGTCTCTGTTTCTCTTGGATATATACCTAGGAGTTGCATTGCTGGCTCCTACAATAATTCTATGTATAATTTTTTTGAGGGACCACCAAACTGTTTTCCACAGGAGCTGCACCATTTTACACTCTTACCAGTGATGTATGCCTACTCCTATTTTTCCACATTTCTACCTTTCTCAAAAAAAATTATAGCCATCCCCATGGGTGTGAACTGGTATCTCACTGTAGTTTCTGTTTACATCTCCTTAATGACCAGTGATGTTGAACATCTTTTCACGTACTTGGTGGCCATTTTATATGGCAATTTCCACTTTTTCTTTGGAGATATGTCTATTCAAGTCACTTGCCCATTTTAAAAACTGAGTTGGTTGTCTTTATGTGGTTGAGTTATAAGTTCTTCATTCATTTAAAACAAAAATTTCAAATATTTATGAAGTCCAGTGTATCTATTTTTCTTTGTTGCCTGTGCTTTTAGTGTCAAATCTAAGAATCCATTGACATCTGGGGTCATAAAAATTTACTCTTGTTTCCTTCTAATGGTTTTATACGTTTTAGCTCTTATATTTAAGTCACTAATACATTTTAATTTTTGTATATGGAGTGAGGTAGCAATGCAAATTCATTCCTTTGAAAGTGATTATCCAGTTTTTCCAGTACCATTTGTTGAAGAAAAGAAAACTTTCAGTCTTTCTGAGTATGAATTTGGTTGTAAGTTTTGTGGTTTTTTTAAATGTGCAAAAACCCTTCTCTTCGATCAACAGGCAGCAATGTTCTTGCTCAGAAGACCTGTATCATCATAGATGTCACCATGCTGTCAAAGCCCTGGGCTGAATGCGGTCCCCTGGGTTATAGAAGGGGTTGTACATCACATCTGTGTAGGAGTTGTGCAGCTTCTGGATCACACTGCGAATCTCATTGTCTCAAGCGCCATGCTGGAGGAATCCACCACCATAACAAGCTCCACCTTACTTGGTCATGTAACCACATACGTTGTAGTCCTCTGTGGGATACAGCAGGCTCAGGTAGAGCTCCCTCTGGCCCACCAGGGCCTTCCCCATTGCAGAGATCTTCTCATCCACCATGTCCAGGGATGTGTGCACTATGTAGTGGAACTTCAGATGTTCTCTGTGGGGTCACTGTGGATGTAAAGAGGGTAATTTTCCTCGGTGATCACTGCCATGCACACGGCCATCTTGAGAGGCCGGGCTGGCCACTTGGTTGTGGGTTTTTTGTAAATACCCTTTATTTTTGTAAATATGCCTTCAGTTCTTAGCCTGAGTGGTTTTATCATGGAACTTTGTCAGATGCTTTTCTATGCTGAGATGGCTGTGTTTTTCCCCTTCATGCTACTAATATTGTATATGACATTGATTGGTTTTCTTGTGTTGAAACAGTCTTGTGTTCCTGGAACGAGTTCCACCTGGTTACAAGGTATAAAATGTTTTATGTACTATTGGACCTGGTTTGCTAGTATTTTGTTGAGGATTTTTGTCTCTGTATTCATCAGGGATATTGGTCTGTAGTTTCCTTGTGGTATCTTTGTCTTTGCTGGCCTCATAGAATGTGTTGGGAAGTATTCCCTCTTCCATTTTTTTGTAAGAGTTTAAAAGAGTTGGTGTTGATTCTTTTTAAAAAATGTTTGGTAGAATTTGTCATGGAGCCACCTGGTTCTGGACTTTTCTTTGTTGGGAGGTTTTGATTACTGATCAGTCTCTTTACTTCATAAAGGTCTTCTGAGGTTCTCTATTTCTTTTTTAGTCAATTTTGGTAATTTGTGTGTTTCAAGGACTTTGTCCATTTCATCCAGATTATCAAATTTGTCGGCATACTATTGTTAATAGTAGTCTCTTTTAATCCTTTTGCTTTCTGTAAGGTTGGTAGTAATGTCTTCATTTTCATTTATGTTTTCAGTTATTTACACCTTCTCTATATTTTCTTAGTATAATTAATTTCTGATCTCCTTTTAAAGGCTTGTTAATTTTGTTGATCTTTACAAAGAACCAACTTTTAGGTTAGTTGATTCTCTTTATTATTTTGTATCCTCTATTTCATTTATCTCTGCTCTAATCTTTATTATTATTTTCTTTCTTTCTGGGTTTAGTTTGCTGTCCTTTTTCTAGTTCCTTAAGGTGTACAATTAGGTTGTTAATTTGAGATACTCAATTTTTTAACATAGGTGTTTATAAGGATCAATTTCCTTCTGAACACTGATTTTGCTGCATCCTAAAAATCTTTCTACCTTGTGTTTCCATTTTAGTCTTTTCTAAGTATTTTCTAACTTCTATAGTGATTCCTCTTTTGCTCCATTTGTTGTTTAAAAGCATATTACCAGTATTTAACTTCTACATATTTGCAAATAGTCCTGTCTTCCTTCTGTTATTGATTTTTAGTTTCATTCCATTGTGATCAGAGAAAATAGTGTGTATGATATCAATTTTTAAAAATTTACTGAAAGTTATTTTTGGCCTAATGTGTGGAGAATGTTTTATGTGCACTTGAGAAGAATGTACATTCTGCTGTTGTTGGTGAGAGTACACTTTCTATGTCAGATCTCATTGGTTTATAGTGTTATTCAAGTTTTCTATTTCCCTTCTTGATCTCTTTTGGATGTTCTGTCTATTGATGAAAGTGAGGGAATAATACTCTTTTTCATCTATCAAATATTGCTCATCAAACCAATGAATTAATTCACAAGTTACATGTATCATCAATGCAGAACACTCAGAGACCAATTATTGATTCATTTATGTAACAAGGTCTGTTGCTGCCTACAATGTATTACACATAAATAGTTCATACAAATGAATGACCTATTGCACAGGCTAGTAGGGCAGAGAAGTCCTGTCCACTAGTATCCATACAACAGAAATAGGATCCTAAGAGGTATAAGAGAGGTGCAGATAACTGATGTTGCAAATTTAAAGAAATTTCAGGTAAAGAAATTTTCTGGGCTTCATTGAAAATTTGACCTTAAACTCCAAGCTGAAGGAATAGAAACCAAGGCCAGAAGCCCAATAAGTGACACTTGACTGGAGCTCACCACGTGCTGTCCGGTGCTGCAGCAGCAGCAGCATGGAGAGGGCGGAGTGAGAGTCCTGATGTCCAGCTTGTGGGAGGCAGAGAACGGAGAGCTTTGATGGCTGGACTATGTGGTTTATTCCGAGAGTGGAGGCCCTGGGATGTGTTTTGCAGAGAAGGGCCGTGGTGAGAGTATGGCTTATCAAGAGAACATTGGTTTATTTGTAATCACTCGAGAAAGCAGGGAGGAATTAAGCCAGTGATGAGGCAGTTGCCATCTTCCAAGTCTTATGAATTTGTCAAAGTGGATGGGACTGTCATGGGGGCTCTCTTCACTAGGGTGTGGGAGGAAGAAGAGTGAGAGTGAGGAGACTTCAGGGTGGCAGGAGGAGGGCAGGGCAGAGCAGGTGAACGAGGGGATGAAACATTTCAAATGGAACAGGGGCGTCCTTTATTCAGGAGGGAATGGTATCAGGCTGAGAAATGCCCCATGTGGAGGATGATAAGCTCTGTACTCACTTCTGAGGACGGTTTATACACTGGTGTGAGGAGACCAGCATGTGAGATGTGAAGTGGACACCTTTCTGGATAATCTTTCAGTTGAAGGAATGTAGGAATGAGGACAGAAAACTTGGCCAAAGCCCTTCGCTGCTCCCATTTGCCCTTGGCTAATTAGTCAACACACAACACATTAGGTCTTTCCTAAAGCAAGAGAAAAAGAAAACCCCAGAAACATTTTAAGATGACAGTGCTGCTGGCTTCCTGGTGACAGCAGTGTCTCCTGTGGCAGAGCCACCTGCTGCAGACTCAGGGCAACGAGGGGACACTAATAGGGAGCTGGGACTGCTGTACTCAGTGTCCTCTGTGTGCGCGAGTGAAACTGGCACTGGTCTCACCTGATAAATGCTCAATAATTCTTAGTCCATTTCTGACATCCCTTGGGTACACCATCTACTCTCTTCTTCCTTTGCTCCCCAGGTCTCCTTGTTTCAGAGCTGGGTCAACGCAGTGGCACCAACTGCCTTGGTGAGCTCTTCAACGGCCCCCCAGGTGTGGGAAGGGCAGCAAGTCACATGTCCCCAGGCCCTGACCCCAGGCATGTCTCACAGTTAGAGAGTACCTATGTAGTATGAACGGCAATGTGCTCTTTGACAAAGGGAGGTTCTGACCCCAGAGGTACTTAGAAGCAGGAGTGGGTAAATCATTGCCAGCAGGATAGAACCCCCTCAACAAAGGGCTCAGTGTTTGTGAAAGAATGAGGTGAGTTAATCCTGGCAGCATCCACTTAGAAAAGCAGTCCTTTCACTGCTGAGGGAGTGGGCACCATGAAATAATTCATTTGTTTTCAAAAGATTAATAATTTGCCTTTTGGAGACCCAGTAACCCAGTTACTGATCATCAGAGCAAGTTTGATAACATGTTCTGAACTTAACTGGAGAATGTAGGCTGAAATTGTGTACTTCCTTTGTAAAGAGCCTCCAGAAAAATCTCTAAGCCCGTTGGAAGATTTTGGCTGCTAAGAGGAAATATACTGGACTTAGAGTCTCTACACAAAGGCCAGACAAGCATGGGCTGCTTCCGCGCAGGGCCTGGGGGCTGCAGAGCTTGGGTACAAACCTCACAAGTGCGGGGATTTATGTCTGTTCTTCTCATTGATTTGTGCCCAGGCCCAGGACTGTGCGGGCCCACAGTATGTGGGCAATGAATGCTTGTATGAAGGGAAGACAGGGGTCTTGGGGTGAAACCCCCACTCAGATCAGCTGTGAGTTAAGGTCCTAGTACCTTAACTAGGAGTGAATAAAAAAAACACAACCACCATTTTGGAAAGCTTGCTACTATGGACTGAATAGTGACCCTCTCCCCAATTTATGTATTGAAGCCCTAACCCACGATATGCGGGTATTAGGATGTGGGGCCTTTGGGACATAACTAGGTGAGGTCATGAGGGTGAAGCCCTGTGATAGGATTAGTGTCCTTACAAGAAAAAGACACTTAAGCTCACTCTCTCTTTACCACAGGAGGCCACAGGAAGAATGTGGCCATCTGTGAGCCAGCAAGAAGGCCCTGACCAGGGAACTAAATATGCCAGCACATGAAGCTGGGACTTCCCAGGCTCCAGAACTGTGAGAAATACATTCCTGTTGCCTAAGCTGCCCAGTGCACAGTGTTGTGTTATGACATCCAGAGCTGGCTGCGACCCTGCTGACCCGAGAGGCAGTATTCGTGGTGTCACTGCTCTGAGAGGATTGTGGTAATTTCCTTTTGCAGCACAAAAGGAATCAGATTAAGCCAAGTGCACTGAGAGACCCAGGTTGGGACCCATGCTTCAAGAACTCTGGGTGAAGGGTGCTTGGTAAAACGATCCATCATACACATTTTGCAGCCAAAATTCACTTGTAGCTTTCCAAAAATGCCAAAGAGCAAGCAAACAATTGACAGACAACCACCATTTCACAAATTTACAGCGTCATAAGAGTAAGCAATTTGTTAAGAAGGAGGAGAAGAAAGCTACTCTTGTTGTGACTCTAAGGCTACTTTCCACAGAATTTCCTACAAGATACTTGCTGATGACAATAATAATGGTGGAATTGCTTCCTCAGCCAGAAAGTACATCAAGTGAAAAAGAACCTTGGGTTTCCTTTTAAATTGTATTTTTTCCATTATCATTTTGTCCCCTTACACTTCCCATCCCCCTCACAATTACCACCCTGTTGTCCATGCCCATAAGTCCTTTTTCTTCAATCCTTCCACCCCCTAACCCTGCCCCCCTTAGCTGTCATCCTGCTCCCCATCTATGAGTCTGTCTCTGATTTGCTTGTTAGTTCAGTTTGTTCATTAGATTCCACATATGAGTGAGATCATATGGTACTTGTCTTTCTCTGACTGGCTTATTTCATTTAGCACAATGTTCTACAGGTCCATCCATACTGTTGTAAGGAGTAAAATTTTCTTTTTTACCTCTGAGTAGTATTCCATTGTATAAATGTCTCATAGTTGTTTCATCCACTCATCTACTGACGGACACTTGGACTGCTTCCAGATCTTAGCAATTGTAAATAACACTGCAATGAACATAGGGGTGCTTGTGTTCTTTTGAATTAGTGTTTTGGTGCCTTCAGATATATTCTCAGAAGTGGGGGCACTGGGTCAAAAGGCAGATCCATTTTTAATATTTTAAGGTGTCTCCATACTGCTTTCCACAGTGGCTGCACCAGTCTGCACTCCCACCAATAGTGCAAAGGGTCCCCCTTTCTCCACATCCTCACCAGCACTTGTTTGTTGATTTATTGAGGATAGCCATTCTCACAGGTTTGAGATGATATCTCATTGTGGTTTTAATTTGCCTTTCTCTGATATTAGTGATGTTGAGCATCTTTTCAAATGCCTATTGGCTATCTGTATGTCCTCTTTGGAGAACTGTCTATTTAGGTCCTTTGTCCATTTTTTAATTGTTTTTTTTTTATTTTTTGGTATTAAGTTTTGTAAGTTCTTTGTAAATTTTGAATATTAACCCTTTAGCAAATGTATCAGCAAATACGTTCTCACATTCTGTGGGTTATCTTTTTATTTTGTTGATGTTTTCCTTTGCTGTGTAAAAATATTTTAGTTTGATGTAGCCCTATTTGTTTATTTTGTTTGTTTGTTTGTTTCTCTTGCCTGGTGAGGTATATATGAAAAAATATTGCTACAAGCAATGTCTGAGATTTTGCTGCCTGTGTTTTCTTCTATGATTTTTATGGTTTTGGGACTAACATTTAAGTCTTTGAGCCATTTTGAATTTATTCTTGTGCGCGGTGTAAGAAGGTGGTCTAGTTTCATTTTTCTGCATGTATCTGTCCAATTTTCCCAGCACCATTTATTGAATAAACTATCTTTAGTCCATTGTGTGTGCTTGCTTCCTGTCAAATATTAATCGATTATAAAGGTGTGGGCTTGTTTCTGGGCTCTGTGTTCTGTTCCATTGACCTATGTGTCTGTTTTTATGCCATATGGTGTTGTTTTGATTAGTATGTTCTGAAAGTATAATTTCATATTAGGTATCATGATTCCTCCAACTTTGTTCTCCTTTCTCAGGATCAGTGTTGCTATGCAGGGTATTTTGTGGTTCCATATAAATTTTTGAAATATATGTTCTAGTTCTGTGAAATGCATCATTGGAATCTTGATAGCCATTGTGTTGAATCTATAGATTGTTTTGGGTAGTATGGACATTTTAATGATATTAATTCTTTCTATCCATGAACACAGTATATGCTTCCACTTGTTTGTGTCTTCTTCAATATCTTCCTTCAGTGTCTTATAATTTTCTGAGTACAGGTCTTTTATGTCCTTGGTTAGGTTTATTCCTAGGTATTTTATTCTTCATGAAACAATTGTGAATGTGATTGTTTTCTTAATTTCCCTTTCTGTTAGTTCATTATTAGTATATAAAAATACAACTGATTTCTGGATATTGATTTTTCTCTCCTACTATTTTGCTGAATTCATTTATTAGTTCTAGTAGTTTCTTGCTGGAATATTTGGGATTCTCTATAGATAGTATCATGTAATCTGCAAACAAAGACAGTTGTACTTCTTCCTTTCCAATTTAGATGCCTTCTATTTCTTCTTCTGGTCTGATTGCTGTGGCTAGGACTTCCAGGATTATGTTGAATGAGAGAGGTGAAATCAGACATCCCTGTCTTGTTCTTGATCTTAAGGGGAATGCTTGTAGTTTTTGTGAATTTAGTATGATGCTGGCAGTGGGTTTGTCATATATGGCCTTTATTATGTTTAGGTATGTTCCCTTTACTCCCACTTTGCTGAGAGATTTTATTATAAATGGGTATTGGATTTTATCAAGCGTTTTTCCTGCATCTAAGATATGACCATGTGGTTTTTATCCTTCATTTTTTTTAATATGTTGAATCCCATTTATTGATTTGTGAATGTTGTACCAACCTCACATTCCTGGAATAAATCCCACTTGTTCATGGTGTATGATCTTTTTGATGTAATGCTGTACTCAGTTTGCTAATGTTTTGTTGAAGATTCTAGCATATATGTTCATGAGGGATATTAGGCTGTAATTTTCTTTCTTTGTAGTGTCTTTATCTGGTTTCAGAATTATAATAATAATGGCCTTGTAAAGTGAGCTTGGGAGCTTTTCCTCCTCTTGAATTTTTTTAAATAGTTTGAGAAGGAGAGGTTGTTAGTTTTTCTTAGAATGTTTGGTAAACTTCACCTGTGATGCCATCCAGACCAAGGCTTTTGTTTGTTGGGAGTTTTTGATTATTGCTTCAATTTCACTAGTACAATCTGACTATTTAGATTCTCTGATTCTTCCTGATATAGTTTTGGTATATTACATGTTTTTGGGAATTTATCCATTTTGTCCAGGTTGTCCCATTTTTAAAAATATATGTTATTGATTATGCTATTACAGTTGTCCCATTTCCCCCCTTCATTCCCCTCCACCCTGCACACCCCCTCCCACCCACATTCCCCTCTTTAGTTCATGTCCATGTGTCGTAAGTTCTTTAGCTTCTACATTTCCCATACTATTCTTGCCCTCCCCCTACCTATTTTCTACCTACCATCTATGCTACTTATCCGCTGTACCTTTCTCCCCTCTATCCTCCTCCCACTTCCCTGTTGCTAACCCTCCATGTGATCTCCATTTCTGTGGTTCTGTTTCTGTTCTAGTTGATTGCTTAGTTTGTTTTTATTTTTGTTTTAGGTGTGGCTGTTAATAATTGTGAATTTGCTGTCATTTTATTGTACATGTTTTTTATCTTCTTTTTCTTAGACAAGTCCTTTAACATTTCATATAATAAGGGCTTGGTGATGATGAACTCCTTTAACTTGACCTTATCTGAGAAGCACTTCATCTGCCCTTCCATTCTAAATGATAGCTTTGCTGGATAGAGCAGTCTTGGATGTAGGTCCTTGCCTTTCATGACTTGGAATATTTCTTTCCAGCCCCTTCTTGCCTGCAAGGTCTCTTTTGAGAAATCAGCTGACAGTCTGATGGGAACTCCTTTGTAGGTAACTGTTTCCTTTTCTCTTGCTGTTTCTAGGATTCTCTCCTTCATTTTAATCTTGGATAATGTAATTATGATGTGCCTTGGTGTGTTCCTCTTTGGGTCCAACTTCTTTGGGACTCTCTGAGCTCCCTGGACTTCCTGAAAGTTGATTTCTTTTGCCACATTGGGGAAGTTATCCTTTATTATTTGCTCAAATAACTTTTCCACTTGTTGCCCTTTCCCTTCTCCTTCTGGTACTCCTATAATTAGGATGTTGAAGTGTTTAAAGATGTCCTGGAGGTTCCTAAGCCTCTCCTCATTTTTTTGAATTCTTGTTTCTTCATTCTTTTCTGTTTGGTTGTTTCTTTCTTTCTTCTGGTCCACACTGTTGATTTGAGACCCAGTTTCCTTTCCATCATTATTAGTTCTCTGTGCATTTTCTTTCACTTCTCTTATCATAGCCTTCATTTTTTTCATCTAATTTGAGACCAAATTCAACCAATTCTGTGAGCATCCTGATCACCATTGCTTTGAACTGTGCATCTGATAAGTTGGCTATCTCTTTGTCACTTAGTTGCATTTTTCTTCTGGGGCTTTGATCTACTCTTTTGTTTGGGCCATTTTTTTTTGTCTTGACTTGCCTTTTATGTAGTAAGGGGCGGAGCCTTAGGTGTTGCCTGAGCGAGTCAACCCAGTTGCTGGGTTGTGACGCTGTATGTTGGGGAGGGGCCTGGGAGGGAACAGTGGTGCTTGCTCTGCTCTCTGCCAGATTTCAGTCACTTCTGCCACCTCCCCCAAGCAAACTGGGCCCTTCTGGTGCTGATTCCCAGGTTGGTGGGTTTGTGTATGTTCTAGGACCCTGTGGGTCTCTCCAGTGAACTCTCCTGTGAGGCTGGGAGTTTCTTCCGGCACCTCAACCCCTACAGGTGTTTTCAATCAGTGTTTTGAGGCTTTATTTCCTGGCGCTGGGACCCTGAGTTGTACGGTCTGTCTCGCTCCCAGTTTGGCCTGGTTTATCTGCGTGGCTGTGTGGGACCACCTGGTCTGCCAGCCACCTTTTAAGCCAGTGCCCCTCCACAATCCACTGCCTTGCTGGGTCTGCCCACTGCTGCCTTGCATGCCTGGGGTCCGCCAGTCACCACTTTTTTTTGTCACATCCTCTCTCCACCTGGCACCCAATTCTGCCCCTCCTACCAGTCTGGATGAATGTGTCTATTTTAACTCCTTGGTTGTTAGACTTCCATACAGTTCAATTTTTGGTCAGTACTGGTTGTTTTTTTTTGTTTCTAAATTTTAGTTGTCCTTATTTTGGTTGTGCAAGGAGGCACAATGTGTCTACTTACACCTTCATCTTGGCCAAAAGTCTCTCCTTCAATTTTAAATGATAGCCTTGCTGGGTAAACTAGTTTTGGTTGTAGGTCCTTGCTTTTTGTTACCTTGACTATTTCACACCATTCCCTTCTAGTCTGAAATGTTTCTATTGAGAAATCAGATGACAGTCTAATTGGTGCTCCCTTGCTGGTAACTACTTGCTTTTCTCTTATAATTTTTAGGATTCTCTCTTGGTCTTTAATCCTTGCCATTTTAATTACGTCTTGGTGTAGGCATCTTTGGGTCCAACTTATTTGGGACTCTTTGAGCTTCCCAGACTTGTGTATCTTTTTCCTTTACCAGGTTAGGGAAGTTTTTGGTCATTATATCTTCAAATAGGTTCTAGACACCTTGCACACACTCTTCTCCTTCTGATATTCCCATGATGTGGATGTTGTTACACTGCACGTTGTCCCAAAAGTTTCTTAAGCTCTCCTCATTTTTTAAAATTCTTTTTTCTTTCTGTTGTTCTGCTTGGGTGTTTTTTTCTGCCTAGTCTTCCAAATTACTGTTTTGATCCTCTGCTTTCTCTAACCTCCTGTGTTATTCTTCCAGTGCATTATTTATTTCAGATATTACATTCTTTATTTCTGATTGGTTCTTTTTATGGTTTCTATGTCTTTTTTTCATGCTGTTGAGTATCCTCATGATCATTAATATAAATTCTCTATCTGATGAATTGCTTACCTTCATTACATCTAGTTCTGTAGAATTCTCTTGTTCTTTCATTTGGGGTCTGTTTTTGTTTTTTGTTTTTCTTTTGCCTTACCATTTTGGCTGCTTCTTTGTATTTGTTTCTATGTACTAGTTAGATCTCCAAAAACTCTGGTGCAAACCTATGTCAAACCTTGCCTATGACTGGCCCTGGGTAACCTATTTGGAGCTATCAGTGATCCACAGCTTGCGGCTCCCTCTGCTGAGCCTGGGTATGTGCAGAAAGAACTAGGTTGTGCACCAAGGCCAGCTTTTACCAGCACCAGGCCCATAGCAGGGAGGGTCAGCTAAAGTCTCAGAGCTCCTATATATCTGACTTAGTTGTTAAACTTAATCATTGATATAACCTCAAGCTATACTCCTCAGCAGCAGGGCTTAAACACCACAGGGTGGGACAAGAGTGATTACTGTGGGTGGGGCTATTATTTCCCCTCACGCTGATACCACTTGAAGAGGGGTGCCTCACTTGAAAAAGGTGGCTTCTGCCGAACAAGGAATGACTTAGCACAGGGATCCTGGTGGCTATTTCTTCTGTCGTCTCCGCAGAGCCACCAGCCCCAGACTCTCCTCACACATCTTTAGTTCACTCTGCCCTCCCTCTGCTGGAACCCAGGATAAGTAGCTGCAAATGGGGTTTTGTGCACTGGCCCTTTAGAGGCTCTCTGTATCTCCAGCTGTCTCTCCCTGGTGGGCAGAAACCCCATTGCCTTTCACAGCCATATGCTATTTGGGTTCGTTTCCCCATTCTGGTGCTCTAGGCTGGTGAGGTTTAGGCCAGCTTGAGGTTTAGACCCCACACTTCGCAGGGGAACCCTCACCCCCGGCTGCTGAAATATCCATCTGGAACTTCAGCTGCCACCCATGAGAGCCCAGCCAACCCTCTTGCACCTCCTCCCCACTCCCTACCAGCCTCATTGTGGTAATGTGGCTTCTTCCATCTGTACGTGGTTATAAGGCTTCTCTCTAGCTAGTGTTCAGTTAGTTATTCAGGATGATTTTTTTCTGTAATTTGTTTGTAATTCCAGTTTGGTCCCGGGAAAAGGTTAATATAGCTTTCACCTACTCCTGCACCATGTTGGATCTCTTGGAACCTTGCTTTTTGAATCAGAGAAATTGGATTCAATTTCTAGCTTCTGAAAAATTGCTTTCAACTTTGAAATTGGTTCCAGAAAAATTATGAAGATAAAGATATTTTCTGATGTTCAATATATCAGAATATTTACCTCCCCCACATTTTTTTTAGAAAGTTACCTGAGTATATTGTTTAGCCAAATGAAGGAGAAAATTTAAAAAGAAGAATATCTGGGGTCCATAAAGTAGTATGGATTCCCTTACCTCCTCCAGGAAACCCAGCCCACCCTTCTTGGATCCAACTCAGAAGAACTGTGATGGCAAGTCCTGAAATTATGCATCAGGTCTAGAGAGCAAATAGTGGATTGGAGCAGAATGATAGTTGGAGCAGAATGATAGTTGGCTCCAAGAGGGGCTTGTCCTGTGGCAGAGGGGGCAGGGCTGGAAAGGACTAGTGGGCTACCTGACCTAATGGTAAAAGAGAGTAAAAACTATATTAAGGGAATATAAAGAAATATGAAAATATTTTAAAAAGTTAAAACTATCAGAGTGGATAAAGCAGGGGAACAGTGTTTACAGAAGGAAAAATTATCATAGTGCTTTCTTGGCTCAGCAGTAAATAATATTTTCATAGTCATGAAATGTAAATACTATTTATAGACTTAACTAAAATAGTGATATAATTATAGCTGGAATATGGAAATGGGGAAGATGGAGCTCAAATATCTATCACAGCAGAAAATAAGTAGATAATGTCTAAAACTGATCAATCAAGCAATAAAAGGAGAAGCATGTGATTTAGTGATATAAAAGTAAGGACCAGAAGAAACAGCTATAAGTTAAATGTATTTGGTACTGCAAAAAGGGAATTAAGACAGGAGGGAGACATGTAATTTTCAATTCCAGGTAAGCTCTTTCATCCTATTTTATTTTATAGTGTGATTGTCTTATACCCATACAATTATTTTAATTAAAATGTACTAAGATAAGATAAACTCTAAAAATGAAATAAAAACCTTCTGGTTCTACCACCAGCAGTTTAGCTTCTTTGGGCACTAGAATCCTCAACTACACAGGGAATCCCATTCTCACCTGGCAAGAAGAGCTCCCTGAAGATGAGGGAGATGCTGAAATGCTAGTGAGCACCAGCATCGAAGACTCTTGATTAAGGCAATCCTTGTGCCATAAAGCAAGCATGACTATGTTCTCATGCCAGGAAAATCCATGTTAAATACAATATATTGTAATATGACTTGCTCATCCCCTTTCTGCCCCTATTAGCTTCAAGTAGGTAGTAATATGCTCTAGGCTATAGGCTTGCATCTTTGTTAATTGTGAAACTCAACCCTCTTGGCAGGGCCCTATCCCTGCTTCATCAGAATTCCTAATTTTCCAGGGAATTCCTTGCATCACTGCCTGCCCCTGAGCTCCAACATGGCAAAGTTACCCAGCAAGGCAGCTTAGGAAAAGGCAATGTCCGCCTAAACTTTAAAATGCAGACATGGGAGATTTCCTCTTGTAGTTTTTCTTCATTTTAAAAAAAACACTCATCATTTTCCAAAGGGAATGTGTTCCCCTCTCCTCTCACCTCCTCCAGGAAGCCAGCCAGCAACTTCCAGGGCCAACTTATAGGAAACCCCAACACATCGAGTCATGTAAAAATCACAAAGCAACTCAAAAACCAGCAGAGTAGGGGAAATATTTGCAATAGATATAACACAAAAGATTCTTATATTACAGATTTTGCATCTACTGACATACTTGTGTGCAAAATCACTGTGTAAGGAAGGAGTTTGGAACACAAAGAAATACACACCCAAACTGGGACTAACTGAGTAGGGAAGGATGAGATCCTACAAATGCATCACGTAGGAATAAATAAAGACAAATGGAAGATTTTCACTAATAACTGAGGAAATGCAAATTAAAACAGATACTGCTCAATTTCCATTCAATGTCTTAAAATGTGAACTCGGGGCCAGGAGGCTGAGGCAAATGTGTGAGCAGGAGATGACAGAAAAGTGAATAACCTCTGGGGAAGCAGTTGATAAAATGTATAGGAGAATACGAAAAAGTCATGCATGCCTTTTGACCCACTAAGCCCATAGGGAACTAATTCAGTGGATGAATGACAGTGTTATCTACATGCAGGCAAATGTAAAATAGGACTAAGGGAGACTCCTTGTTAAGACCGTGGCGCGAGTAAACACGGCTCAACTCTTGGTACAACCACATCAAAATTACAACTAAAATATAGAACAACCATCACTTAGAACCATCAGAAACTGAGTCGAATGGAAGTCTGACAACCATGGAATTAAAGAAACCACATGCATTCATACCGGTAGGAGGGGCGCAAATGCAGAATGGGGCAGGTCCCTCGCCCATGTCTGATGGATGAAAATTTAGGAGGGATATCTCAGGAGCGAGGAGTACCAGCCCAACAACAGGATCCCCCGGTCCAGTGTTCCAGTGCCAGGAAGAGAAGCCCCCACAATTTCTAGCTGCAAAACCCAGCAGGGAATAAGTTGGTGGAAGACACTGCCGAAGCCCCAACAATTCCCCTTAAAGAACTCACATCCTGACTCACCTTCACAGACTCACTTCCTCTGGGCTTCCGCTACAGGGTGGCGACTTGAGGGGCACCGGTGGCATAAAGACAGGAACTGAAGTGTCTGGCATCAAGGGGAGCATAGGCCATTATCCCTTTTTTAAACCCTCTCCCACAGAGCCAGCAAGTTGGTGCCATATCTGAGATTCCATTAACCTGGCTGACACTGTTTGACCTGCCTTGGAGATCCCCACAGACCCCATCCCACCCAACTTATGGGCTCACCCAAGCTGTTTTTCCATATGAATGGCTGGTCTTGGCCTCTAAGTTCTATCAAACAAGCCACAGCTGGCTTGAGTGAGCCCTCAGCCTGTGTACCTCTTGCTTAGTGATCTAGGCCTAGCATTAGTAGCAGGCAGCCTAGATTCACAGCTGGGCTTCACCTGGGAATCTCCAAGCCCAGCACAAGTAGCAGCCACCTCAGATTGCCTTATAGCTCAGGCAGGTGGCCCTGGGTGAAACACAGGTGTGGCTGACTGTGTCCTGCACCACCCAGGAAACTGCAGAGTGGCAGCAGAATTGCCTGAGGGAGTGGGGGCTTCTTGGTGGGGGGGGTCAAAGGGAGGAAAATCAGGACAACTGTGATAGCATTATCAATAAAATATAGTTTAAAGAGAAATAATAACCTAAAAAATAGGAATAAAGGAATTCAGTAAATCAAAATATTTTTGTTTGGTTATTATCATTGACAAATGGAATATGTAAATGTGTAAATAAAACAATATCTGAAAAAATCAGGACACTAAATAATGCATGGGCAATATTGAAATTGCATCAATGTATGTATATGTATGGTTAAACATTACAGGAAAAAGCAGGACTCAAATTACGTAAGGCAGATAAAAAAGGAACAACATTTGTGTCTTCAGTATTTTAATAATAAATGAAATGATCCTGTTTATTGAATTATACGATGTGGCAGCTGACATATGAGTTAGTTAATAGCCCCATTTTTAGAGGAGGAAACTTGTGGCTCAGACCACAAGGGAACACGCTAGAGGAAAAATTCAAAGTCGTAGCTCAGCGCCTGCCCAACTCACCAAGCGCATACACACACAGACATCTTCAGACTCCTCAGATGAGACCCAGTCTGCCCCTGGAGCTTTATGTCTCTGTTCATTAGAGCCTCACCCACCCCTAATGAGTGTCATGAATTGTCACCTGTGCAGCAAAGACTGACCTTCTAACTGCACCATCATCCGGGGGGAGAGGAGGAGAGAACAAGAAACAGAGCAGTGGCGGGGCAGGGGGCATGCTCTGCCTGTTCTGCACCTGGAGGCTCTTGCCTAACCCCTGGTGCCCGCCCCCCTGCCCTCTCTCTGCAGTGGGGTCGCACCCTGAGAACAGGGGGGTAGACAGGAGACAGACAGGGTATGGATGGGGAAGCCACCTCCAGCGTCTTTCCCTGCTCCTTCCTCTGTCTCACCAGGCCCTGCCACCTGCATTGCCCATGTCTCCCTTGCAGTAGAAATAAACCCAGCTCCTTCCTATGATCTAGTAGTCAGTTTGCAAATATCTGTTGTGTTAAATCCTACACCCACCCAAGAATAAAGACAACAACAAAATTTCAGGTAGATTTTCAACCCAAACTGGTCTTCTTTTGGTAAGCTCCATCGGCAGACCAACCAACCACTGGCCTGAGCAGTGATTGTTACACAGAGTTGGCCAAATAGAGACCTTAACACTGGTCCCTAAGTGGCCGGCTGCCCAGAGTGGGGCTGCAGAGGATGCAGGCTGATGGTGCTGCAGGAGGGGCTGGCTGGCTTCCTGGAGGAAGTGAGAGGAGAGGGGCACACATTCCCTTTGGAAAATGATGTGAGTGTGTGTTTTAAAAAGAAGAAAAACTATAGGAGGAAACCTCCCATGTCCTCATTTTAAAGTTTAGGCAGATACCGCCTTTTCCCAAGCTGTCTTGCTGAGTAACCTCCCTTTTGGAGCTCAGGAGCTTAGGGGCAGGCAGCCATGCAGGGAAATCCCTGAAGAATTGAGAATTCTGATGAAGCAGAGGGAGTCCGGGGGTTAGGAGCCCCCCAGAAGGGTCAACTTTCACAATGAACAAGAACGCAAACTTCCAACCAGCCTCCACCCAGGAGCCATAACTATCTACTTGAAGCTAATGACGGGGGTGGGCAGGGGTGCAAAAAAGAAGTAAGGCATATTGCAACATACTGTATTTAAAGTGGATTTTCCTGGCATAAGAACATAGTCATGCTTGCTTTTTGGCACAAGGAATGCCTTAATCAAAACTCTTGGATGCCGATGCTCACTAGTGGCCTCCGTCTAGAATGTAACCCACCGACTTTGGGCTGCCGGCTTCTGGGGCCCTCTGAGTTAACCCTGCGGCTGGTGGGGGCTCCTGGCCAGGCCCTGGTAGCTCTTGCCAGAAGATCCTGAAACCTCCACCTATTACTGGATGGAGAATCGATTCACACTTTGTCTTGCAGGAAAACCCTCAGTGGGTCAGCTCCTAGGACTGAGTTTAAAACCAAGGGGGATTTATTGGAGATGCTCTAAGATGAACCAGCTACATCTAAGATGAACCAGCTGCATTTTGAAATGCTTAGTCTCAACAGAGATGGAAATATTTGGGATAATCTTAGAAATTTATTGAGCAGTTGCTATATGCCAGGAATGAACTAAGCATTTTCCACGTGTTCACTGCCTTAGACCCCCTTGTTACCTGCTGAGCTGCCATTGTAATGTTCTGGAAGTCAGTTGACATGCCCAGCCCATCCAGATCACGAGAAGATGAGCTAAGAACCTAACAGCCTCTCCCTGGGGCCCCAGCCTGTAAACCACTGCCAGGCTGCTGCGTGGCGGGGCTGGAGCAGAGAGCAGTGCTGGTGGCATGCATGGGCCATGACACCTGGGAGAAATGAGGATGCTGACCAAGGTGGCCTTCTGGCTATCATGTCTTAACGTTCTTAAGTTACCCAGCAGGGCAAGAGAAGATCAGCTCAGACACAGGGATGGACATGGGGATACTCAGGTACTGGCTCCTGCGAGGAGCTCTCAAGGTTTAAGTGAGGACACTCTACTGCATAAAACCAGTGACCATCAACAGGAGCCTTGGGCACCCGGTGCCCAGGTACACACTTTGGAGAAGGTGCCTGTGCAGTTGCCCGATGGCGAGACCCAGTGCCACACCTGGGGCCTGCCACTTGTTGAGATTCCAGAGGGCATCTGCTACTTAGAATCCACACTTGTTCCACCCCCTCTGCCAAGAACCGGGCATCTGTGCATTTTTGCCAGGGTGGATTTCCACAGAGCTCCTGTCAAGCAGGACAGTTCTGTTAATCCCTGTTCTCATGAACTAGTTTGAATACCACGAGTTCTTGTTACTGTAGCTACTGAGCCTGCTTGCCTTCCCTGAAGCTGGGCCTGAAGAGTGGATCCGTTTCTCTCCACAGAGAAGCTGAGGCTGAAATAGCTGCAGCTAGAAGCCACTGTTGGGGTCCTCTGTGACCATTCCCAGGACACTGTCCCCTATGCCTCCTGCTATACCATAGTTTCATCATGTAGCTGTGTGTGTGTGCGTCTGTGGGCATGGGCATGAACTGTGCTGCAGTATCTTTACCTCACAGGCCATGCTCAATGCCAGTAAATAGATTCTACCTTCCAAGTCTTCTTGGAAATGCTAATTCACAACTGTTTCCCAGTATTGAGGTAAGATGGAGCCTAGCATGTTGCCTGGTTAGGTTCTATGTGTCATGAAAATGAATGGATGGTGGAAGATATGCATTATGCCCACAGGTAGATTAAGTGTTTCAGCAGTGCTACTTCATATGGTGTTAGTCAGGACTTTTGGGGTGGAACTGATGGAGACCCAGCCCAAGAAACCTTGAACAACACCCAGAAAAGTAATGTATTTGTGGTATAAAGTGTTACAATAGTGGATCATATTCTCTTCAGTCATGACTGCATCAAAGAAGTCTTTTTGACTACCTCTTATTCTCTCTGCTTATCTCTGGTCTCTGCCCTGTTCTGCATTGGTTTCATTCTCAGGAAAACTTCTCATGTGGTGGGAACATGGCTTAGAGCACCCTTAAACCAAGCAATGTTGATTGAAGCAGAGAGCTTCTTGCTCAGTACTCCAGCAGAAGTCCCAGAGTAGGCTCTGATAGGCCCAGCTCACTCACATGCACACTTTTCAATCAATCACTGCGGGCAGATGAGTGGGGCTCTCTGATTGGCCAGCTCTGGGTCATGTGTCCACTTCTATGGCAAAAGAGGAAAGGAGGGATGAATTTCACTTGAACCATAAACAAGGGCTTCACCTGAAAAGGACTTCTGAAACCAGAAAAAAGAGAGAAATAAACGTAGAATGCTTCACAAAAATGCCCCAAACATGAAGTCTTTCAAAGAGCATGTCTCCAGAGCCTGGGGACCCTCCACAACTGCAAAGGGATGGTATCCTGGGGCTGTTCAGCACAGCACCCCCGGGGTCTCTCCAAGGTATAGTCATGGCGCTTGGAATCAGAGAACTGGTGTGCGTCCCATCTCCGTTACTGAGAACTTTGCAGCCCAGTCTCCTAGGCACACCTTCCTTTCTGTCACATTTCCTGCCACACAGAAGGCAGCTCTGGAGCTGGGCACACCTGGATTTTAACCCTGGCTTCAGACTCATTCAGTTTAAGCTAAGGTATGCTCAACACCCAACAACCCCAACACCCTATGGGCCTCTGACACCAGACAAGTGTTTCTGCTCATGCTCCATGCATGTGGAGGGGCAGCTGGGGCTCTGCTTCACGTCTGCTGCATCCTGGGAAACGAGACCTCTGGGAAATGGAAATCCCCTGGCCAAGAAGAAGGGGATGTGGTGGGGCCACGCCATGATCCGCAAAGCATCTGCTCGCACATAACTCACATTTCATTGACTAAAGCAAGTCACGGAGCCAAACCTGACACCAGTGGGGCCGAGAAGAGGCAGCGAGTCCTTTGAACAACCAACCACCAGCCTACTGTTTGTGCGACCTGGTTCAGGAGCACTTTCAAGCTGGTGCCTCAGCTGAGATGGGCTCACCTCATGGAACTCTCGAGGTGTCCATGAGACAGCGTTTGCTGAAGGGCCCTCCTGGATGCCGGCTGCCACTGCAGGGTCTCTCACAGCGTTTCCTCCCAGTCGGACAGCACATCCCAGTGGCGCTCTCTACAGACATAAGGTCTGTTATCACCGTGACCTCGGGACCCTTCTGCTTTCACAGAGCCCACTTTGTGCTTGAGCCCCACACAGTACGCTCTGTCAAAAGGGCCTGTACTCCAACCCCCGTCCTGGCCTCAGGATGTTAAATTCCGAGTGCTTTTGAGGCGGGTCTGCAGAGAACTCTGGCAGCTGCCGCCGTGGGTCACGGTGTTTCCTCCCCAACACACCCTCCTTTGGATAGTGCTCACCCTCTGTCCAGGTGGCAGCGTGACCCCCAACCAAGCCCGGTGCCCTGGCTCCCGACTGGGTCCCTCTTGTTGCTAGTCTCCACGGTGCCTGCTTCTCTTTCCTTTTCTTCTTCATTCACACACTTCTGGTGGACTTCAGTGGCAGCAAATTAAGGATTTTTCTCCCTTTCCCTAAAGTTAAAGGATGGTAGCCTTTTTTGGTATTCCCTGTCAGAAACGACAGGTTCCTCAGGCCACTATGTAAATATGAAATGCTAGTTGAGATGGTTTTCGACTACTGGATCCAGAAAGGAGAGGAAAATGAAGACTGAATATGGGGACTCCTTTGTCTCATTCCTACCAAGCGCGGTTGACCCCAGCCGGCGTAACTGTCCTTAAGCCCTCTATTGGGTAATTGAATCCTGCTGTCAGCATGGCCTTTGCTCACTAGACACTTTTCTGAGTATTACCAAGACTTTTGTAAGCTCTACTGTGAAGTTTCCAGATTTTACAAGCACTTTCTCCGTATGGTAAATAAGATGTTGAAAGAATTGGCATTCTCCGAAGCCTTGCTGTTATTGCAGCGGCTCCAGTGAATGCGTGTCAGTGAGTTTGGCTTCACGGCATTGGCGCAGACGTGGAGGTGTGTGGCGCACCTCCTAGGCGGTGGCAGTCCACCTCGCATCAGCCCACTGACCGCCGTCCTGCTCTCCCACTGCCCCAGCGTTTATTTCCTAGGAAACAACTCTGCACTGTTTGGAACCACAAATGCAAAGAGGAAAGTCACAGAAATACAGGAGGATTATCGAACCGGCTTGCCAAGGACATGCTGCTCTCCTCAAATCCTCTGGTAGTTTTCTACGACCAAAGCAAGAGCCAAAAACTCTTCCCCCATCCAGACAGTCTGGGAAAGACAAAAAGGGTAAGGACTTCACTAATTGCCACTTTGAGCTTAGAAACTGTCACTTGCGATGCTTGGAAGAGGCACCTTGACTGAAAGTGTGACTGGGCCCCGTGTGACCCTCTGCGGGCTGAAGACAGTCTGCACTGCGCTTTCAAGGGAGCGGGGACTCCGACCAAGGAGAAAAACTGCGGCAGCTCTTTAAATGCAACCGCAATAAGGAACTGATTTATAGCCAGCCAAGAAGTAAATGCCCTCGATGCTTCTGTGTAACACAGACCAGATGCTGCTGGCACTGCCGAGTGCCAGAACCGCGGGTCTGTCCTCGGTCTCCGCTGGTGGTGCCGCTCCTCGTCCGCTCCGTCCGCCCGACCCTCCCAGTGCTCACTCTGCATTCTTATGCCGCCACAAGAGAGAACATTCTTTCCAACTTAAGGACTTGTTTGAACCAAGCAGGAGTTCTTCCATTAAACACAATTAGCACTTAAAACCTGTGTAGAAACATGGTAGAGGGATTAAGAAAATATGCTGTGTTTACTCTGTGGATCCAAAGGCAGACACCATTAACTCTTTGATGTGCCAAGAGTCCGAATAGTTGGCTGGAAGAAAAGGATAAGCCAGCTGCATCGCTCGCCAGTGGCTGGGAGAAACTGCGGGTGGAAGCCTTCCTCACAGATTGGCTTAGCCAACCTGCTGAGACGGGTGTCCTGTGCCATTCCTGCACCCGAGAGTCCTCCAGGCATTCACTGACTGGTCAGTACAGAGCACAGGGCTGCAGATCTGAGCCCAGATCCTGCACCAGCCTCTTGCCAGGACGTCACCTCAGACGAAGCACCCAGCTTCAAGGATGTGCCCAAGGACGAGTGTCCTTATCCACACAAGAGGGTGCCACTGTGTGTGTTATGACCATTCAAGGAAGATCCTTGGTCCAAAACATGGCAGAAGATATAGGGAAATGGTTACTGTGACCCTATGAAATATTTGTCACCAGTCAGAGAGCCTAACAGCAAAATGCAATGCTGGGCGGGGTGACCGGTACGCATTTGGGAAGTGGCCCAAATGGAGGAGGTGGTGAGGGACTGGAGGACTCCTCGGGCATGTCTGAAGTTTGTGTGAAAAGTCACAGCCACCATTGTTAACCAAGGGCCAGACAAAGAAAAGGCATCTGGAACCTTTCTCAAGTTCAAATTTCTCCAGTTTTATCTGAATGTGTACTTGGTTCTGGTGGTGAAGGTGGTCTGACCAGACTTTGGCCTACAGTGAGCTAGGCTGCCATCCAGTCCTGCCTTCCTGACGCCTGACTGTGCTCCCCAGTTCCTGTGACCTGTTTTGGCTGTACAAGTCCATCTCAAGGGGCTCCAGGTCTTGTCCGGACAGGTGACACCCAGAAGGCTGTGCAGACCAGCCAGGCGGGTGGCCCTCCCGGTGAGACTGGCTCAAGAGAAAAATGGAGAGCACAGAGTAAAGAATCAGCAAACTAAAAGCTAAAACGATAATAATCACCCAATATGAACAACAAAGAAAAAATTACAGACTATGAATAAGTGGGGTCTATTCCAGGAATGCAGGGCTAGGCTAATATTTGAACATCATTCACTGTAATGCACCATATTAATATACCAAAGAGGGAAAAAACCCACAATCCTATCAACTGAGCAGGAAAAAAAGACAAAAATCAACACCTATTGTGCATAAGATAACTATCAGAAGTAATACATGAATTTGATAGTGTTGCAAGATTTAAGAGTAATGTAAAAAAAATCAGTTGTATCTTTACATGTCAATAAAAATACACCTAATATGTACAGGGGTAGGCAAAAATAGGTTTACAGTTCCAAGTATGGAAAAACAGGTTTTATTTTTGTATAACGATTTATTAAGCATTGTATTATTTTCCATACAAACAATTGTAAAGCTACCTTTGCTCATCCCCGTATATGGTCATTTTCAACAAAGGTGCCAAAATAACCCAATGAAGAAAGGAATGTTTGTTCCACAAATGGAGCTAATCAGCATTGACTCTTAACCCTCACCACACACACACACACACACACACACACACACACACACACTAACTTCAAAATGGACCAGAGACCTAAATGTAAAATAAAAAATTATGGAACTTCTAGGAGAAACACTTTTGCAATTTTGGGATAGGCAAAGATTTCTTAGATAGAACACACAAGGCATGAACCATAAGAGAAAAATTTGATAAAGTAGGCTTTATAAAAATTCAAATCTTTGGTTTGGGAAAGACACCATTAAGGAAACAAAAAAGAAACAGATCAAAGAAGAAAATTTCTTTATTTTTTTTCTACCTACGCTGATAAGACATTGACATGATTTTGCAGCCTTACCTGATAAAAAACGTTGATAACTAGAAACAAAAGGAAACATCCTGAATGTGCTTTTGCCTTTTAACTTGAGGGAAACTCTCTTGAGCGTGTTCCACACGCTGGCTTTTGTTCTCCTCTCCTGGCTGTACATCTGAAGTCATAAATCCTCTCCACGAAGACAAGCCTGCCTCTACCTGGAAGCTACCCAGATGTTTTGGTCCAACACATGTCAACATCTCTTCAGATTTAGAGATAAGCAAGAAAAAAAATGGAGGAAGAGGAGGTAACTCCTACTGCATTATTGGGCCAATTGCCTGCATTGAATCCTCCTGCCGGGAAAATCCGCCCTCGGACACAGAGCACCAGCAGGGGCCACTTGCAGCTATTGAACCCCACGGGGTTCTGGGCCCTGAGCCCAGCTGGTCCTAGAGACCACCTTGGACTTCTGCCAAGCACGGTTACTGTGAGGCGTTAAACACTGAACATCCAGTACACGCGACATGGAAAGGCTCTCCGACTCTCTCCCAGTACTGTTCCTGGGCTGTGTCATTCATCGAAGCAGCTCAGGCTCTCCAAACCTGGGACAGGAGCAGCTGTGAGCTTTCTACTTAGAGGAACTCTAACAAGGAGCATGAGCCAGAGGCGGGCAAAGGCACCCTTGATGCTGGGCAGTTAGCTTCCCTGGTATTGTCAGGGCCACAGCACAAACACCCTGTGTCTCCATTGTTACTCAACATTCCACAAGTTGCAGTAAGTTCCAAAAAAGAAAGGAAGAAGCGATACAACATCAAAAAAAGAAAAGGAACTATTGCTATTTGCATGTGACATGTCTAAGAATATCTGTGTCTAAGAATACCTATAGCATATTTTTAACACCTTATCTCATTCCACTGCCACACCACCAGTGAGGTGGGTCTTTCCAAGCACAGTTTTCAGAAGAGGAGCCTGAGGCCTTCAGAAGATAATGACTGGAGTCGGGAAAACTGAGTATGCACGTGCTAAAGAATGAAATTGGACCCTCCCCATCTTACAGCACTCACAAAAATTAACTCGAGATGAATGGAAGACTTAAATGTAAAACCTGAAACCATAAGATTCCTAGAGGAAAACATAGGGAAAAATTTTCCTGACATGGGTCTTGACAATGATTCTTTGGAGATAATACCAAATGCATAAGTAACAAGAACAAAATAAACAAGTGTGGCTACATCAAACTAAAAAGCTCCTCTAAAAATCAAAAGAAACCATCAACAAAGTGAAAAGGCAGAAAATGGAACAGAATGGAAGAAAATATTTGTATACCACTTATTTGATAAGGGATTAATATGCAAAATATATAAGGAATTCATACAACTTAATAGCAAAACAGATAATCCAATTAAAAACAGAGGTGAGAGATCTAAAAAGACATTTTTCCAAAGAAGACATGTAAATGGCCAACAGGAACATGAAAAGGTGCTCAACATCACTAATCATCAGGGAAATACAAATCAAAACCACGAGGAGATGTCACTTCACACCTGTTGCAATAGCTGTCATCAACAAGACAAGAGATATGTGTCAAGGTGTGGAGAAGAGGGAACCTAGTGCACTGTCGGTGGAAATGTAAATTAGTACAACCATTATGGAAAGCAGTATTGCAGGTCCTCAAAAAATCTAAAAACAGAACTGCCACCTAATCCAGCAATCCCACTTCTGAGTATTTAGCTGAAGGAACCGAAATCGGGATCTTAAAGAGACATCCGCATTCTCATGTTCACCGCAGCGTCATTCACAATCGTCAAGACATGGAAGTAACTGAAGTGTCCTTCAGTGGGTGATTGTCACATTTAGGTACATATGTCACATTGTCTCTCTTTATTTCTCTGTAATTATATATACATGTACAATTGTTCAGCCATAAAAAAGGAATTCTGCTATTTGCAACAACATGGATGAATCTGAAAAATATTATGTTAAGCGGAAAAAAGTCAGACAGAGAAAGATAAATATTGCATGACCTCATTTACACGTGGAATCTTAAAAAGTCCAACTCATATAAACAGAGAGTAGATTGGTGTAAACTTCCACATATAAGACAAATTAATTCTGGGGATCAAATGTACAGCATGGTGACTTTGGCTGATTGTATTGCACACTTGAAATTTGCTAAGAAAGAAGATCTTAAATGTTCTTACCACACACACACACACACACACACACACAGAGTAACTATGTGTGGTAGTAGGTGTGTTAACTAACCTGAATATAGTCATCATTTCACAAAATATACTTGTATCAAATCATAAAGTTGTTCATCTTAAACTTACACAATGTCACTTTTCAATTATGTCTCAATAAAGCTCGGGAAAAGAGAGTATAATGACTTGCCTAAGAGCTAGACCTAGCAAACGGTGTATCTAGAATGCAAACACAGGTCTGGTTGATTCCAGAATCAGAGCTTTGAGCCGCAAAACTTCCTCCAACACTTAAAAGAATGGACTTAAAGTTAGTCAGGCTAAGAGAGGAAATGACAATGATGGATCATAACATTAATACACAAATCCAATAGCATTTCCAGATGCTGGCAATAACCAATGGGCAAACAATGGTGAGGATGGAGGACCCATTGAAAATAGTAACCCAATCTGTTAAAGATCTAGAATTGTTTAGATCAAGAAATGGGTGGAGATTACGTAAGGGACTACGGGAGAAACTTGACTAAATTGAGAGATGTGAGCATAAAATCAAGAGTAGAAACCAAGGATGGGGGGACTGGTAGGTCTGAGTGCATAAAAAATGTATGATGAATGGAAATATGAAAGTCTGCCTTGCAGACATTCGGAAAGCAGACGAGAACATGCACCTGCAGGGAGGGGAATGGAAAGGGTGTGACTAAATGGACAGACACACTGCGCTCTTAGGAGTTCTTGTATTTGTTGAAATATTTGGTCAGATAAGAGAAAAAAGTGGGGTAAAATGTTAATATATCACAAACTTTTAAAATGATTTTTTAGAGAGAGAGAGAGAGAGACAGGAAGGGAGGGAGAAAGAATGGGAGAACAACACTGATGTGAGAGTGCAACATCAATGGGTTGCCTCTCACTTCTTGCCTCTCATACATGCCCCAACTGGGGACCGAACCTGCAACCTGGGCATGTGCCCTGACCCGGAGTCCAATCTGCAGTCTTTCACTGTGTGGGACGACTGAGCCAACTGAGCCAGGGCTCAGGGCTCAAATGTTTCATTTGAGCTGAATGTCCACTAGAGCTTACGTGTAAGGGTGCCTGTGCTTCCTTGTTATGGAAAAGCATGAGCAGGTCCAAAAGCTCCACAGAACGCTACTCGCCCAATAAATTATGATAATTTCCAAGTATGGGATACCACGGGGATTTTAAAATGCTACTTCAGAAGACTTTTTAGTAAACTTGAAAAATGTTAGTAATATTGGTAAGAAAAAAAAGCATGTTACAGAAGCATATATACAGCAGGAACAAATTTTTGTGAAAATATTGTATACCTACATTGACATATTTATACATTTACCTATAAATATATCAAGAAAATGTGCAAAAACCTTAACAATGCTTATCTCTGGATAAATTTTACTTCCTTATTTGTGTGTTCTTGTATTTTTCAAATGGTCTGAAATATACATGGATTCTTTTTATAACTAGGACAAATTATTGTAAAAAATATTGTTTGAATTTTGGAGAGTCATCTTAGTAACTATTCAAATATTTATACTAGCGTTACATTTTTCAATCTTAATGCAAACTATGGTGCCACCTTTCCGTAGATAAATTAGGTCTGTTCTGTAAGAGGGGTCTTGCAGTAATAAGAATTTACTTGGGATAGAAATTCACCCTAGACTTTAAGTGGGATATATATATGTATATACACACACACACACACACACACACACACATACATATATATATACACACACACACACACATACATATGTGTGTGTGTGTAATTTCCTTAATAAAATGAGTAGCACAACATGACAATTTGGTCATACATCAAGTGCCTTTCAGTGGTGGGGGAGAGTAGAAAGCTGTGCTCTTCTCTCTATTCTGACCGCCCTTACCCATGTCTTTATATGATTTATTAATTGAGCTGTGTTTTCAGGGGGGAGGATGGCAGTAACTATCCATTTCCTTAAGTCCCCAAATGTGGAGGGGTTTTCCAAAAGTTTCAGGTGGCGCCTGGATGGATACGTTTTTATTTTAAAAGTTGATCATTTGTTTCAGTGTGTTGTAGGAAAAGACACAGCCATACAACAAATCTTTGATTTTACAGATATGGTTTCATGTGGCCCTAAATCCATTTGAATTTTAGTAATGAGTTTATTACAGATGCTTAAGTAAATGATACTAGTTCAGGTTATACAGATATGACACAACTTTAAAATTAGTTTGCAGAGGGCTGAAGTTTGGGAAACATTGCCTTATGAAATAATGCTGGAGCTTCATGTTATACGTAGAGTACGTTGTACCTGTGTTTTCATTGCTTTTACATACCTTTGCCAATGCTTTCTATATATGCACTATTTCTGTTTTATTTAAAATGCTAGTCTCAAGTTCCCTCTGCTTAGGTATCTTTATAACTTTCCTTTTCTTAGTTGATCTTGATGTTATTGCAATATGATCTACTGAAGTTTTGTAAAATTTATTAAATTCATCTTTACTTCCTAGATTCAGTTATAATCACCTTATTCTGATTATTACAATTTCAAAATAAAATCAAATCCCACTTCAAGAATTTAAGAGGGGTCCAAAAACATCCAAATGGGTAGATTGTGGAATTACATGACCACCAGGTCACATGACCAGGGCAAACCTGGATAATCCTCAGGCCACGCCTGACCAGACCCTCCCGAAATCTGATGCCACCTGCTGGAGATGGCTTCATATCAATGGGGATGACCCTTGTGGTTGACTTGGACTTCCAGGACATCAGTGACAATTCCAGAAATTCCTGATGGGTTGGTACCCATTTCATCGCCTGATTCAGAGAGATTGGACCAGAGGAAACTGGGCGCCTGCGTCTCCTCCCTTATAGGAAGACTGGAGAGGGCGAGGTAGAAACCCGGACACCGGAGTCCTGCTGAGCAGAAACCAGGGGTGGTGCAGGTGCGGGGGCGGGGGGTGTGGGCAGGGAGGGGAAGAGGCAGTGAATCCAGAGTGATGTCTTAGATGTGCTACCTTTGAAGCAGCTGCTGGGGTGTGTAGCAGAGAGGCGACACACTGAAACTCTGCTTCACGTTATCTCCAAAGCACTCTCCTTCCAAAAGTCTAAGGAATATATTCCCAAATATTCAGCTTCTACCTCTCATTTCTTCAGGGTTGTTTACATGATCCTTTCTCCCTTTTCTCAATCTAAAAACTGGGCAAGTAGGTGCCTGGAGTTGGAGATGGGGGTGGACCTTTGCTTTCAAAATTGTTTTTGGGCAACTTTTGCTGCCTGTAATATCAGTGCCAAGACCTACTTTCAGTCAGGAAAAGTTTCTGGAATTAATTTTTGAATTATTCACTTCCAAATTGTGGGTAAAAACATGAAAGTTATATCTGGGTTGCAACGTGGCCCTGCCTGCTGATTGATTATGTGATCTCAGCTTCTTCATTTGTACACTTTACACGGGAATGCCTGCCCTGCGGGGTTGCTGCGAGGTCAGAGGAGACAACCAACGCGTGCATCACGAGCTCGATAGACAAGCGGGCTGTCGTTCTCATGGCGTTTTCACTGTTACTACAGCCACCTCCACAACCGTCCCTAGCATTTGCCAGTGAAACTTTGCAAATTTTTTTCGTCATTTTCCCCCTCATTCTATCAGTTCCTTTATATTATCATCTTTATGGACTTGGGCAGTGCTTTTGGAGTATTATCAACATTGCAACTGGGCTTGATCTTTTAAAACACCTATCAGGACTGCAAGTTTAGCGTTTGAGTACCACTACCTCGTTTACAGATATGTACATTTTTCACTCTCTTTTTAAAATAGTCAGTGTGCGTTCAGGTGTGCGTGGGTAACAGCTTTTAAAGCGTGCTCACACCTCAGCACGGTGGGCCTGTCCCTGCCATTCTTTCTCACCTCCTTCCCCCTCACCCCATGGAGAAGCTATTTGTAACTGGGCCAGGGATGGCTTTTTTCTCTAAATTTCCTCATTATTTTTGGAGAGTTCCTTGCTGAACTTTTGTTAGTTTTTTTATTTTGGGTATTACTCTCACTTTGTTTGAGTATTTAGCCCAAAGAAAGCTATCCTTCTGACCATCTTCGTGGAAGTCTATTTCCTCCCTAATTGTGACAGCAGCGGCGGGCTTCAGTGAGACCCCGGGCGTTGAAGCCACTGGCAGGCCCTCTGTCTCTGACGGCGTGTGAATTTGGGAGACAGTGAGTCCAAAGCTGCAACGTCTCTCCTCCTGCCAGAGACACAGACAACTGGGGACTATTGTTTGGAAATTTATGAGGACTTTGCTATAGCATGTAAATTCCTTGGCCCCCAAGGCAACCTCATAAGAAAAGCATGCACTGAAACAATGGAGGTGTTTGGAAATGATTCATGTTGTTTCCCGGAATGACATTAATAGACCTAAACGATTAATTCCCCCAGCGCAGGGGTGGTGTGCAGTGATGATCCTGCTCTCGCAGTGCTCTGCACTTCGGTGGGTTGAGATCCTTCCCTGTGTGTTCCTCATCTGCACAATGGGGAGAACACGCAGGGAAGTCACGCATCCTGCTCTGAAGACGTGAAAGGGACGGTGCCATTGCATGCAGGGCCCTGCCCAGCACGGTGGACTCCCGGTCCCCAGGTGTCTTCCGTTTGCCCGAGGAATTTACGGTGTGGTGGAGAAGGCAGTACACCTAGGGAGTGGCACCCCAGCAATGGAGATCAGCTTCTGCTCAAGTGGAAAACGCATACAAATTGAGGCCCATGTCTTATTGGGAGTTTTCCATTATAGAATGCTCATTAAAGGATATTTGGAAAATAAAAAAAGAAGAAATCACCTAACGTTTCATAGCCCAGAGAAAACCATGGTGAACATTTTTGCCATACTTTCTTTGAGAAATTTTATATTGTAGTTCAATAAAAGAAAAGCTGTTCTCATATAGCGTATGTATAATCCTATTTCCTTTGGAACAGAATTACTACACAGAACATTTTACCATTACTCGTGGATGTATGAATAAATGTTATTAACTTTTGATAAGTGTTAATTTTTGTTGCTTTATTATTTTTCATTAAGAAAATTTACCATAGTTCACTTAATAATCTCCCCATTGGACATTTGGGTTGTTATAAATAATACTATCGTATAATGAATATTTTTGGCCATAAAGATTTTTTTCCATATTTTTGAGCTATTTTCTTTGGATAAATTCCCAGAAGTAGAATATTGGAACACGGGATATGTTTTTAAGACTCTATACATATTACTTGGCTGAACTTCCACCAAGCCAGTGCTGTTAAATAAAATATATTCCAATACAGAAACATTTGTATTTTGTTGGAGAGGTCTGGGAAGGACTTTGTTCTTCTATTTTGAAGAGCTGTGTAAAAAAATAAAAAAATAAAAAAGCTAAATAGTGCATAGCTTGGTGTTTAAGAGGAGTCTACTACAAGGTTAAAATTTTTTCTTGTATTTATGCAGCACCTACTATTTGCACCCAAAGTTCTGGGTGCTGGAAAAGATGTAAAGAGAGGATCTGAGTCCTCAGTGAGCAAAGAGTCCCCTCTCGGAAGTTCTGGGGCTGAGAGGGAAGGGGAGGCAGGCATTCCAATCTGGAAGAGCCCCTTGGAGTGACGGAGGCACCTGCCTGGTCAGACAGAACTCAGTGTGGTGAGGAGGAGGGATGGACATGCAAACTGGAAGTCCCATGCAGGAACAGCTCCAAGCAAGTCTACCCCCAGTGGAAGGGGACAATAGAGAAAACTCTAAATACCTTCTGGAGTTCACGCTCTGCCCCGGAGAACAAAGGACCTGTGGGAGGCATGAGAGTGTTCTGCATCTTTTTCCTGGAAGCTTTGACTGTAAATTTTGGTTATTCATTGCTTTTAGGTTGGACAGATTAACACATATTATTTCCTGTAACAATTCCTGTTTCCATGGAGCAGGAGAAAGGGGAGGCGAGTTGGTGAAGTTGCGGATGACAATAGGAGGGTGTGACGGGGTGGAGGTGACCTTGCACAGAGCTGATGAGAGGACGGTCTGCTCCCATCAAATCTGTGATCCTGTGATCTTCAGGGCGGGCCTCCAGCTGGCGGGAGCCCCTGGTCTGGAAGCGAGGTGCAGCTCTGCCTGTGGTCCCTCAAGTTAGAGGCACGGCTTTCATCTTCCTCCAGCCTGTGGGTGGTTGTGATAAAGCTTATTTTTGCCTTGTTGGAGCCCAGGGTCTAATTAGTGATGATGTATTCTTATTCCGTGCCCTTTCATGTTTGAAATAAGAACCCCAGGCCCCCCATGAGCCTACAACCTTTGGTTTGTTGACATTTCAGAGCATCTAAATTCCTGCTTTGTTGTAAGGAAAAACAAAACCTCAGACAGAAGAATCGAGATCTAGACTGTGCTCGGGAACCCTGAACATTCTGCTGTTTGATTTTGGAGCTTCCTCACATGGTTTCCACCACCATCAGCCTTTCATCTGGGGGGTCAGCCTTCTTGTTGAGATGAGTCTCACAGAATCTGACCCCTTTATTGCCTCCAGCTGCTGGCAGACCTCGTGAGCACTGATGGCCCCGAGAAGCTTCAAATGTCAGGTTCCTATATTTCATTCATTCTCCACTTATCATTTATTGTAAACCAACCTGTGGGAGGTTTTTGTGCAGGCGCTTGCTAGGGTTGTGGACACAGTTACTGGTGGTCTAAAAAGTGGTCACGCAATTGGGGCCCCTCACGCCCAGCATGAGCCTCCCCATCCCCAGGATGTTGGGGATTCACCTGCACGTGACCGAACAGCTACTGTGCAGCGCCCCTTTCCAGATGCGCTGTAATGGGAGGAAGTGATATGGGATTCTGGTGACACCACACTTCCTCCTAAGTACCAGAACGACTGGCAGAAAACATGGATACATCTCGCAGATATTACACTGAGGGGAAGCAGACACAAGGAATGCAAGCTGCGTGCAGCCATCTCTAAGAAGTTCAAAACCGGACCCAACTTACCTGTGATGGAACCATCAGGAGACTGGGGGCTTCTGGGGGGTGGTGGAGAGGAGGGAAGTGAGGACATATTCTGTATCTTATCAGGGTTGAGGGTTATGTAGGACTATCAATTTATCAAATTGTACAATTCGTTATGTGTAACTCTTTCCTCCAAAATTCCCCACGTTGGCCAGGACAGACAGTCCAGGAGTGGGGACCGTGACTGGGCTTGCCCGGACTGCCCAGGCCCGGCCCTCGCTGTGAATCCTCGAGGATTCTTTTCTCTTAGTTGGCTTTTCTCATCCAACACTAAATTCTACTGAAAGCTCTAAATTGTCGGAATTATTCTTTGGAAACAATCTCCCTTCACACAGCTTTCTTCCTTAACTCCTTCCCTTTACTTGGGCCCCAGCTTTTAACGATTGAAATAAATGTATAACCGCCCAAATAAATTTCAAAGTGAATAAATCTATAAATTTTCAATCATTCTCTTTTTGGTTGTTTGAAACAAACAGCCTCTCAGTGGCAAGCGCTCAGCAGGGGTGAGCTGGAGGGAAGCGTTCATGTCCCGTGGTGACTCGTTTTGTTGTGGAGCCGCGGCTGCTGCCATCCTTGCCGTCGGTCACAGGTGCAGAGGCTGCGGCTGCAGACCTCTCCGTCCTCAGCTCCGCTCTGCAGAACCAGAGGCTCACCTTCCAAACCATGGCAAAACACTCTTGTTATCTTTGTTGGTTCTTGCTAATTGGATGGAGATTTAGTTTGCATAAAAAATCTGCTATTTCCAAATAGTTTGGGGTGCTCTTCCAAACACTGCTCTTCCCCTCTGGCAGCGGGGGAGACACAAGTGGGCGACACTCAAAGTTTGTCCACCTCTACCTACATGCCTCCTTCCTGGGACAAGGTTTTCTTTGGGGAGCCCACCTGGTCTGAGAGGTCTGAACGGGGGTCCAGAGGTCGCCAGGCGTCTGGGACTCTCTGGGACTGAGGCTGCCCTTCCCATGCCTTGGCACTCCTGTCTGACTGCCCAGTAGGGCCCATCTGAGAGTGGAGCTGACTGTGAGGACCCACAGAAAGGCAAAGTGGTGGGGGCCAGGGGCCAGGCATCAGCCCACTCTGCTCCTGGGCCTTGAGGTACACAAGGCAACACATGAACTCACTTTTCCTTTAAGCCACCTCGGCTTAGTTTTCTGTACCTGCCACCTGATGAAGTCATACAAAATTAACTGCCACCCCTGAGTGGTCACCACCTAACTGCTGGCCACCATGGACATTTCTCCATCTGTACAATTTTGTTACCTTAAGAATGTTAGGCAGATGGGATCTTGGATATGTGCATCTTGACACCAGCTTTCTCCCTCAGCACCGTGTTCTTGAGATCCACCCAAGGCTGGCAAGACGGGGTTGCATGTTGATGGCTCCTCCCCTTCCATTGTTGCAAATGTCCATGGCTTGCTTGTCCATTCAGGATTGCAGGACACCTGAGTTATTTCTAATCTTTGGCTATTATAAGTAAAGCTACTACAAACTTTTGTGTGAACATAAGTCTTTGTTTTTCTGGAGTAAATCCAAAGAAGTGTGATTGCTGAGTGACACAGTAAGTGTATGTTCAAGTTCAACTTTATAAGAAACTGCTCAAATATCCCCAAGGTGGCTGAGAGTCAGTGAGAGGTTGTTTCTCAGCATCCTCACCAGCATTTGTCTTGTCACTGTTTTTATTTTAGCCATTCTGATGGGCATGGAGTGACATCTCATTGTGGTTTTAATCGGCATTTCCCTCACGGCCAATGATACGGTGAATTGCCTGTTCAATCTCTTGTCCATTTTCTAATTGGATTGTTTGTTTTCCTGCAGCTGAATTTAGAGCAATTGTATATGTTTTAGATGCACATCTTTTGTTAGGCATGTAATTTGCAGAAATCTTCTCTCAGCCTGTAGCATTCTTTCATTCTCATAACGGGAGTCTCTGCAGAGGAGAACTTCGAATACTTACCTATTTCGATGACCTCTCCCAGTCACCCCTGCCTAAACCCTGGTCTGTGTTGACTCCCCACTCCCCATTTTTCACATTCACTCCGTCCTTCCAAACATTCAGGCTCCTTTGCTGAGCACCCACAACGCCAGGGGTATGCCTACAGAAATGTAGCCTGCTGAAGTCTACATGAAAAATGTAGTCACAGCCCAAGGACAAGGCACACAGGAGGGACCCATGGGTCAGTGGCAGGTCCAGGTTCAGGAGAGGGTCCCAGTGAGTGAGTCCTGTGCGGAGGTCAGCACGATGGAACGGAGTGGGGACAGACAGGGCCGAGGGGGGTCTCCAGGCCAAGGCAAGCATATGCCTGAAGAACCTGCACCTCGGGTGTGAGGCACATTGGGTAACAGTGAGTCATCCAGCTGCTCAGGAATGAGGCGCACAGGGGAAGAGGTGGAGAGAGGTGAGACTGGAGGGAAGAACAGGGAACACACCTGCAAGTGTCACTGAGACGCTGGGCCTTATCGTTCTGTGTCAGCGAGTCTCGTTCATCTTCTCTCCCTTTTCTCAGTTCTCCTTACATTTCTCAGGTCACCATCACAAGTGGGACGGTTGTTAGTCTTGGGATAGCTTTTTTCAACGATCTCTCAGATGCCCCCCAACTGCCGCCTGTCCTAACCCATCCTGCCCTGGGGTGCGTAGCTTTATCCTTCACTCCCTGGCTCCCTCTGCTGCTGGAAACTAGGCTGGGCCGGATGCTGACTTTAAGGCCCTTAAAAGGCCCATAAATTCCAGTGACTGCTTTGCTGCGTCCTTGTCATTTTTGGTCTCCATCATTAATCCCACACTGCGTTCTACTCGTGCTCCTACCATTAATCCTACTGACTGTAGACTCCTGAGTTTGAGGGCCCATTGAACAGAGTCACAGCCTCTGGCACGGAGTGGGTATTCACATGTGTGGACTGCTGTAAGGAGCAGTGTGGAGGGGGGCCAGGGTGCCCAGGGATCCTGCATGGTAACAGCCGCACTTTCCCATTTAGCTACACGTGCTTTTTGCATGGGTCAGGAACCACAGACTTGCTCAGCTGCTCAGAGAAGTGGACATGATGTCATGTCTTCCTGCTGATTTACCTCTGTGGAATGTGATGGGTAATGAGAGGAGCGGGCCCTTCCCTCGTGGGCCTCAGTGGGGAAGAATCACTCCTTTTGCTCCTTCTCACCTCTTAGCAAAGCACAATTTTTCCCACCACAGAAGTGTGGGGTAAGAGGAAAAAATGTACCAGCTATCCACCAACTCTAGCTCTCCTTTCTCTGAAGCAGAAATCTTCCTATTTCTTCCAACTTTTCCCATGGGAATCTAATCGCTGCACCCTAAATAGCAGTAACTGACTCTGAAATTAACAACAGAACCTTGTTAATGCCATATGAAGCTAACTTTGGTGTGGGTGGAGATGTCTTGGATTATCCAAGGGAGTTTAGCTGTCTTAGTGCTGTGCATTCCTATAAAAACAATGTCTGCTCCCAGGCAGCTCTCGAGCCCCATCTCAGAGGGGGCTAATGAGCTGTCATCCACAGACGAGGGCTGCTGGCTGTCCACACAGCTGACAGCCCCAGTTTTCTGGGAACTGTGCTCAGAGTGAGGTGGTGGCAGCCTCATTGGTGATCCTGAGCCCCCAAGTCCCCCCTTCCACCCCACTTCAGAGGCATGGGAAGATTCTCAGGCTCAGAACTTTGGGACTAGAGCAGAGAGCTGCTTCCGGCTGGTGCAACCCTGAGCAGAGACAGACCACAGACAACAGAGCAGTCCCCGGCATCCAATGTTTGTGTTTCAAAAAGCCACTTCCTCCTTAAACAAGTAGGTGTTGTAGGGTCAAACCTTTTATAATCAATGACATGTAATGGTTTATCTGAACTTTATTTTGAAATGTATATTACAACACTAAAATAGAATTCCAATGAACTGTCTGAAGAAAGACTGTGGCTAGAAGTGCCCGGACCTACCTCCACCTTGGGACCTTGTCTCTGATTCGCATTACACAAACTTTTACGTACTTGGTGTGGTCACAGCATGATGCCCCCCTAAGACATTCACATCCAAATTTCCAGAACTGGTGAATACGTTACCCTGCCCACAAAAGGGACTTCTCAGGTGAGATTAAGTTGAGGGTTTTGAGATGGGAGATGATTCTCATGATTGCGATGAGCCGATGGAATCTCAAGGGTCCTCATGAGAGACAGAGGGAGGCAGAGGGCCAGAGTCAGCGAGGGCGGGGCTGTGCTGCGGGTCTGAAGGAAGGAAAGGGGCCACAGCTGTAGGGCACAGGGGCCTCTGGAAGCTGGAAAAGTGGAAGGCGGATTCTCCCTGGAGCCCTTGAAGGATGCCGCCCTGGGACGCCTTTATTTCAGATTCCTCATCTCCAGAGTGGTAAGATAGTAAATTTGTGTTGTTTTAAGCCCCCACTCCGAATTTTTTTCATTCAGTAAATACTTACTGGATGTCAATGATGTTCCAGACCAGTGCTAGGGACCGAGCTGGGGACCAAGGAGGTGAGGTCCCTGCATGCCAGCATGTAGATTATAGTCACGTGAAGGCATAACTTGCTGTCTGTCTCCTTTCTGTCCAGACAAGACATTCCATCATGGGATTCAGTTCCTGGGCTAGCCCAAGGTCAAACAGAGGGCAAGCTCAGTCCTGGGGCAGGGTGGGTGGAGTCAGAAGACTGGGCAGTGGTACCACACTGATGGGTGGGGCATATCGGGGTTCACAAAGCCAGGAGCATGCAGACCCTCAGGAAGAAATGTTTCCGTGTTGCAAATTTCCTGTCAAGGAATGCTTCCCCAGCCCTGTGGTCTCCAACAAAGTCCAAATTCTAGCAGGGCTTTCAAGACCCCAGTGAGGGGTCCTAGCCACCCTTCAGCCTCCATGTCCTCCGCTCAGCCCTATGAGCCCTTTTAGACTCGGGCACACACCACCATCTCCACTTCTCCGTGCCTGGATCCCTCCAGGTGGGATGCATTTTCTTTCTCAAATGCTGCCTCACTTGGAGGGTGACCACATGCCCTACGGGTCTGTGTCTGCCCACAGCACAGCCCTGTTCACAGACACACCTCCCAGAGGACAGCCCCGCCCCTGGGCCACGGCTGGACCCTCCTCCCCGAGGATCCCTCGCTGTGTCCGGCCCAGCACCCAGCCCGGGGATGAAAAGATTAAAAAAGACAAGATCCTAATGGGAAGGGAATCCCAGCCACTTAAAAATATTGGGGAACACCCAGGGAAATATGAACACTGATATCTGATGATTTTAAGGAATGGTTGCCAATTGTTTTTAGTTGTAAACATGGAATTGTGGCTGTGTGGGATTTTTCAAGCTCTTATCTTTTAGAAATACTTTCTGATATGTTTATAGATAAAATAATAAGGCGTCTGGGACTAGTTTAAAATAACCCAGGGAGGAAGCGGGTGTGGTGCAGACTAAACAGGGAGGCACTGGGCTGGCCGCACCGCCACAGGGCCCGGTACTGGCCCAGAGGGCCCCGAACACCGGTCTCCCTGCTTCGTGCGTGCTCTACAGTTTGAATCACAAACACCACAAACATGTGAATTCCAAATTGCTTTGTGAATGCATTTTCCCCGTGCTATCTTTTACCAGCAAATTGACTGAGCCAAGAGGTGGGACATCTCTGACCCCAGCTCCTATGGAGGTGACTTCGAACCAGTGCACTTGGTACATATTCTTCATGGTAAAGAGGGAAGAGGAGATCATAGAGGAGATGTCACTTTTGGAGCTGCTGTCTGTCTAAACCTTAGGCCTTAGCAGGATCCTATTTTTAAGGATCTCCTCCATTTCCATCTGTGTGTTTGCTTTCATTTTCCTCTTCTGTAAAATAAAAGCCATGAACGCCCTTCAGGCACACCTTCTGTGTTTTAGAAGAGTTTAGGAGCAAACAAACGAAGCACATGGCGCTTCAAAAGACCTTGAGTGCACAATGCAACGAGCTGTCAGAAACGGAAGTCCCAGTAATCTGTTCACCTGCATCACCTCCGTCTTCACAGTCCAAACCCTGAACCATGCATGCCAGCACCGCCCCCCCCCCCCACCAAGAACAGAGAGGGTCACCTGGCACCTACGACCTACCAAAGACAAGGGAAGGCAACACCTAGTGTTTTGCTAAACCCGGCACCCACCATGTTTAGCAACACTCCTGCCTCGTTCAACAGAGGAAACGACTTGTTTTGATAAGACAGAGCTACATGCTGGTAACATCAGATAAATGGGGTTGGACTAAAACATTTCCTTGGCCAGCATTCCACGCTTGTTGCTTGGCCCAAGAGCCTGGTCTCATTTTGGAAAGGCTAAGAGAGCCCAGGGCAACCTTCTCGGTGTTGTCAGGGTGCCGTACAGGACTGCGCTCCGCGACTCAGTGGATGGCATTCTTCACTGGCACCCTCAGAGAAGACACAGCTGTGGCTGGAGGCCGGCCCCTCTCTGGCTGTAAAGGCCAAGCCCACCAGGTCAAACAAGCTGTAAAATCTTTACAGCCCTTGTTCTCACTTTACACACCATTGCAGTGCTTCCTCTCCCGCCTCCAGGGTGTTGGCAAAGGTCAAGTGTCCCTTTATTTACTCTCACTCAGTTGCATTGTATCCATCTCTCAGAAACAGAAAACAGAAGCGAGACTTGGTTCTGGATATGACCCTGATTTCTGCAGCCCCAGGGGACAGGCGTGACCTGAAATAAACTCTCCCACAGCAACTTCCCAGATAGAGCCTCTGGATTGTGATGTCAGCACAGGGTCCAGGCTGGCAGGAGGCCCAGGGCCCAGGGGAGTGGAGGGCCCCAGGAGCTGAACTAGGGGCCCACAAAGGAGCCACGGTTACTGAGACGTGGCAGACAGGCACTGGGACTGTGGGCATGGACAGAGGCCACGTGAGAAGCCTAGGTACAGTTTGGTGGTGCCCACAGCCCAGAGCATATGCTGGGGAAATACCTGAATATTGAAAGCAATTGCCATGTCAAAGATTCGTGAACTCACATACCACCCCACCACTGTGCAGGCTGGGGTCAAGGCTAAGCTGCTCTGGCAAAGAGGCCCAAACTCACGGTGACGGTCAAGGAACTAGGAAATCTATTTCTTGCCCACACGGTAGTCCAAAGTTGTTGAGGTAATGTCCTGATGAAGCAGCTCATGGGCCCGGGCTCCTCCACTCTTGCTGCTCTGTAATTTCCTGGCCACGTGACTATGTTCTCAGAGCCGCTGAGGTTGGAGGGTGCCCTCTGCACACCTTTGGCCTGGGTCTGGTTCTGCTGCACGGTAGATGCAGAGCCCTCTGAAGACGGGCCAAGGCTGTGTGGAGGGCGCACCCCATCCTCAGATGCTCTGAGACATAGTCACATGGCCAGAAAGAGCATTGCAGGTGGAGCATCTCCAACTGAGGAGGGAGGGGTGAAGGCATTGAAAACCGGCCATCACCGCTGTTCCCACCTCTTGTATGATCAGCTTGAAGCCATGTGGGACCAGAGGGCACTGTGTTCATTTTGATTTTGTTACAGATAAGTGAGTAGTAAAGTTTTCTAAAGACTTTCTTATTGATTTTTTACATAGGATTGAGAAAGTATTCCCTTTCCTTGGGCATTATTGTTATTATTATTATTACTCCTACTTTCTCTTGCATAGGGTTGCACGAACAGTCTGAGCTTCCTCCAGCCACCCCTGGAATGAGCCAGTGACCAGGGTTGGCTGAGCCATAGGAGTGCCTGGGACAAAAGCAAAAATATGACCCCCATAGACATGCATTTGTATGTGTTCTTCTAAGACATTATTTTAAAAGATATTCAAAAATTAAAAAGCAGGTATATTAAAGTAATATTTTAAGTTTAAACATTTTATTTATATTAAAACATTATCTGTTATAGTTTAATTTTATTAGACATAATGGAATGGACATAAACGCATCAATAATGTTTTCAGAGTGCACTTACGGAAAACAAGTAACTATAGATTGGAAAAAGACATAAGAACATGTAGAAGGGAATACATGGAAACACAAGAAAATAAACACACACATCAGGGTGCAAAGTAGCATTATTTACAACAGCCAAAGAATGGTGACAATTTGATTGCCTACCTGCTGATGATGAATAAACAAAATGTGTCCATCCACGCACTGCAGGACTGTTCAGTCGCAGAGCAGTGGAGTCTGACACACACTGCAATGCAGGCGGACCTTGGAACACCGTGCTGAGTGTAAGGACACAAGACCCATAACGTAAGATCCTGTTACAAGAAATGTCCAGAAGAGGCAAATCCATAGAGACAGAACTCAGTTTGGTGGTTGCCAGGAGCTGGGGGGAGGAGGAATGGGTACAGGGTTTTACTGTAGTGATGGAGTGTTCTGGAATTAGATAGAGGTGGTAATAATGGTAACAGCACAACCTTATGAATTCACTAAATGCTACTCACTTGTTCACATGACATAGTTTATTGTCTGTGACTGTTACCTCAATGAGTTATTTTTAAAAGTGTCACACACACATAGAAAGAAAAGATCAAGTTAGTATTGATGGGATGGCAGGCACTGATGACACGGACCAGTCAGCAGTAGGACGTCTCCTAGCAGTGTCATGTAGACTTTTCCATGTAAAACATGACAGCACCTCACAGTCACCCAATGGGTTGCAGGAGGGACTGGGGCTATTGTGAGAGGACTGTAGAGACACTAGACCCCACGGAACTGGCCAAACGGAGTTCAACCACTTCTGCCTTGGACATCAGGCAAGATACTTACCTGTTCTCAGCCTCACACTCCTCGTCTGTATAATGTTAACAAAGCAAAATAATTTAATTAAAGTGCTCAAAAATGTAGTAGACCCTCAAGAGGTAGCTGTGCACCAGCACCTCCCCCAGCCAACACCTTGTGACTCTCAGACGCCTGCAGGCCTTGTGCCCCAGCACCTAGCATGATGTTAGGCACTTGGTGAGCCCTCAAAGACTTTCTTCTGTGGAATAACTTTTTTCCCCCTGAACCTACACACACAGCAACACATTGAGACTGGAATCATACATGTAAATGACAATGACCGCAACATACACTAGGCAATGTCTTCAACATGAGCTTCATAAAAATTAAAGCCATTGACCCAGGAGTTCTATTTGACAAAGACACGCAAGGAGTGTGTACCATCAGAGCCTCCCTTCTGCATTTCAAACATGACTCGATTCCCATGCAGAGTCCAGAAGCCTGTCTGTGCACGAAATCAAGTTGACTTATAAATGCCTTTGTAATTCTCGGGTCCTCAAAAAACATGCAGTAAACAGGGTGTCAGCCCCTGAAGTGAAGCCTTGCAGGCTGTGGGAGGGGAGGCTGGACTCCACCGCAGCCCAGAGAAGAGAAAGCAGGCATTCCTGTCTCCTTGGCTCCAGCCTCAGCATCCTCCCACCAAAATGTAGCAGCTTCCAGGGCTGCCTGCATCACACTTGGCAAATCATGACTATAGTGGGTATAACTTCAACAAGTCGTTTATTTTGTTAAATCCCTGGACATCATTAGCTCATTCTCGGCACCAGAATATACTGCTCGCCTTGCCTTTGGGGCCAATGAAATGTGCTCTCCTAAGCCCTGCTCTGTGATCATATAGGATTTGGCAACTCTGAGCAACCATAACTAATTGGTTGTGTTCCTCTTGCTTCTTGCCATAAAAAGCCAGTAAAAGAAAATCCACTTTTGTGTGATGTATAAATCACGCCCGTCCCAAACCCTGAAAACCTGGGGTGGGAGGAAAGCCCCAGCCTTCTGGAGCATGCCTCCTCACACGCCCTTCCTCAGGATGAGGGCACCCTTTCAGCATGTACACGCACAGATCGTCGCAACGTTCTGCTCGCCCTGGGCAGGTTAACTGGGTGCTGGTTGTTTAAAGGCTGGGAACTCAATACTGCTTGCAGCAAATTCAGTGTCCTGGCCAGGTTTGCTCTCTCTGCAATTACTGGGAAATCTGCTGTGTCGTGCAAATAGGCGATTATAACCTTGGACTTTGTCAGTTGCAGGGGACTGAAGGGTGACTAAATATGAGAGCATCTGTGACAAGGAAAGTGCCATGGATGAGAGGATGGACATTTTTTTTCTCAGGAGAACACACGCTAGCCTGTGCTATAAAGCTGGTTCCAATTTTAAGCCCCAAGACTCCAGCAGGGAAATAGATCTTGAGGGAGCATGTGCTTTAATTTCTGCCTTTTGACAGGTCACATAGCGTGATAGCCAGACTCAAGGGGTTTGCCCCCATGGGAGCTAGGGGGAAGAGGACCTGCGTCCACACCCCTGCCTCTGTTTACCTGAGTCAGGGATGCCTCATCGCAGTGAGGGTTGCCCTGTGTCTGGCATGTGGGCACATTCCACCAGCACATTGTAGCGGACAGTGTAACAGAGGTGGGTTGATTTGCACTGTAAATTCTAAGAACTTGACCAAATATATTGGTTGTATCTGGAATTTGTTTTATAGATGCCATAGTGCCTATTCTGGACTCCCATAAAGAAATTTCAACAAGAATTCCCTTCTCCGTTAAGCGCCAAATAAGAATTGCCCAGCAAACCAAACTTTTGTGAAAATGGGTGGTCCTGAGGGAGGCATCTCCGAGCTTACATTGCCTGAATCCACCAAGTGGTCTAGCAACTAAGTGCTGACATTTGTAAAGTTGGAATTCCTTTGTAAAGGAATTTGGTCTAAGCTCAGCCTTTCTTATTCCTTAGGATCTTGGATTCAACCACTCGTGAAGATCAGATTAAGGGCTAATGGATAACACCCTACAGGGTAAAATTTCTCCCCAATATTTTCTGGTGCAGACAGTGACCTTGTCGCAGACAGAGGTATAGCATTCTCTCTGTTGAGGACTATCTCCAGCCTTGGAGCATGTGGCCGCGTCTGTGCACTGTCCTACTGGACATCCGGGCCCGTGCCCCGGCAGGCCGTCTCAGCATCTCGGCAAAGCGCCTGGTCTCGTGGTGCTGTTTACTATGAATTATACATTTAGACTCTGTAAGTTAAATGTTAACTCATAGGCCTTTTCTGGTAAAGAAGCAAATAATTTCTGCCCACAATAAAATTCAAAAGATATACATTTATATCCTTTATATAAAGTATTTATTTATACAAGCCAGTTGGTGTCTGACCCAGCCTGCTTGCTCTCACAGTCCCCCTTTAACTCCTGTGAGCACCCTGTTCTTATGATGCTCTTTGAACAAGCTTGACCAGCTTCCTGGCTCCCTCAGTAATGGTCAGTAAATCTTTGCTACTTGTTTATTCTGTATCTGGGTGAGAGTCAGGTTTTGCAACTGAAGACGACTATGCCACATCCATAAGGCAGGAGAACCAACCATCACCTGAGAGAAGCTCGGGCGGGTGCGTCTAGAGGATGGGCCCACGTGCCTCTGCTGTTGGGGGCAACAGGCAGCCACGGTCTCACCTTGAAGCACGGAGAGGGTGGACATGTCTTGGCGAGGCCTCTCCCGGCATTCCTGTCCTATCACCCAACATTTTGGGTTGAGAGTATCACCCTAAAGTCATCTTAAAGTCCTGACCCCACGGTATTTCAGAATGTGACTTTATTTGGAAATAGGGTCATTGCAGATGTAACGAGTTAAGACGAGGCCCTAATCCAACATGACCGTTGTCTTTATAAGAAGAGAAGAGACACAAAGAGAACATTGTGCAGAGACAGAGAGATTGAAGTTACCTGTCCACAAGCCAAGGTCTGCTGGCAAACTCCAGCAGCTGGAAGGGGAAGGAGAGCCGGGGTCTGGCCAGCTGCTCTGAGAAGGGCGCGGCGCATCTACTGCGCAGCCTCGAGCGTCAGCCCTGCACTGGCCTGTCCTTGAAGGTTAAAACTGACTCTTCGTTTGTTAAGATAGCTGAGTCAGTTCCAAAGGCTCGGGAGGCTGCTATAAATATTCTGGACACTCTCCAAACTAACGTTTCTAGACCTCTTCAAGCTCCGTGTCAAACCAGTTCTTCTTTTTTCATTAATGAAAGCAGAGCTCTTCAGTGCGTTTGAAACTTGGAGGGCTCAGCAAACTTCAGCCCTGACGAGACGTGTGCCACAGTTTACTCAATTTCCTTTTAATAACTCTGTTTACGTGTCCCCAGCCTTCGCGATCCAGGGCTCAGTGTCTGTCGGCACTGGTGGGTGTTTCCCCGCTGAGCTCACAGCATGACTCCTCTCGTCCCAAGTCCTCCTTCCATCCTGGTTTCCTCAGCTCTAAGCTCGTCTGAGGGACACACTCCACCGCCGTCCTCGCTGCTGCCCACACCAAACTGCACTCCAATCCTTCCCCGCAGAAGGACCCATCTGTGATACCCATTAGAGGAAAAGGTGCAGGACTGACACGCAGGAGGAAGGCCCAGTCCTGGTTTTATCTGATCACGCAACCATACTTCTGTCCCAGACTTGAAGGGTAGAGTCAGGTTCTAATCCCTTTCTACCCATTTGCTTAGTTTTCCTAAAACTTTTTCCCCCATCCCTCATCAAAGAGGGGAGGCTTTTGAAACTCTTAAGGACTTCCTAAATCTCTTGTTTTCACAATTACCCCTGATTTCTTTTAGGCAGATGTTAAGTGACAAAGCAGACGCCCTGGGCTGGTCTGTGTGCTGACTCTTCCACGATGCTCCCCAGTTTCAAGCCATCAGGCTCTCTGTCTTCTGGTCCCACAAAATGTGAGCCACACTCTCCCTGGGAGACCCACAAAGGTGACAACACCCCCGTGCCACCACCTGCTCCCTCACGCTCCCTGACGCTGCTGGGTTTGGGCTGAGAAGTGCCATTCAGGGCTTCCTTCAGAAAAATCCATGTCACTTCCTCCTTTCTTTTGTGAGAACTAAGTGAGCCAACTTGGTCTTCAGAGACCATTTGTCAGGGGAGATGGTTATCAGCATAATTTTCTAAATAAATAAACTAAGTTATATGACTTTTCAAAGATCCTGATGACTCTTACAGATAAGTTAATGGTCAGATGCATAATCAGATAATTCCCCCGAACAAACAAAGCAATCCTAATGACCTTGTAATTAGGTCTTTTTAACCTTAGCTGCCTGAGCATGCCACACGCAGGCAGGCGCGTGCTTACAGCTGTCCCTGGGATGGCATAGAGAAAGCCAGGGAAGACGCTTTCATCTGAGCGTGCGTGATACTGCTCTGGGTGGAGCATCCCTGGTCTCACTTGCTGCCGTGCCTTCTGTCATTTACTTAGACCCTCCAAGTTTCCATGTAAGTTCCTCTTCACGCAACAGAGAATGCTCACCCTCAGAGGGATCACGTGATATTGTAAATGATATTTGTTTTAGTAATACATGCTCATTGTAAAAAAATCAATAGGTGCAGAAATATTGTATAAGAATAAAGAGGGAACTTCCCCTCTCCTTTCCCAAGAAGTTGCGGTCAGCGGCGTGTCCCCAGGCTGTCTACGGCCACTAACGGTCATGGAGATGGTGTTTTCCACAGACAGCATCCCTCGGACAGTCTGGGTTCCTCCCTCCTTCTGACAGCTTTGACCCAGAACATTCTGAGGCCATGATTAAACTCCTCTGAAAAAAAATGTGCTCACAGCTTTTCATCAGAAGGGCCCTCCCTAGAATACAGCGTCTCTCTCTTAGGTTCTGTGAACGCTGCTGATTATCCTAGAAACCAGGGTTCTTAGGCAGTTCCCTCAAGGGTCTAAGCATCTCCCTGTTCTGGGTCAGCATCTAGGTGAAACTTCACGTCATCCATTGCCCTGCACAAGCCTTTATTTCCAGAATTTCCCAGAGTCTGGGCCTCCCAGCAGGTGGTCAGCCTCCTTATTTCAGGTACCTCAAAGAAGCCTGACTTATAACTTTCTTCTGGTGGGACCCGAGTGATGCCAGAGGCCCATCGCCCAACAGCTGTCTTTCGCATGCAAGCAGAGAGGAAAAGCCCAAAGGCCCCTCTTGGGCTTGGGGCACTCGGTCCTGGTCAAACTGGGGCTGAAAGGATGGTGCCATTCAGACAGAGACAGTCCACATGAAGCTTTAGTTCCCCCAAACCCTCAATGGCTCCCATGTATCATCCAAAGAAGGGCCAATGCCTTGTCTGGGAACACAAACCCCTCTACTTTCCTTCTCTGCTTTTTTCCCTGTTCAAGAATGTATCAACAGAGGCTCATGTGCCACTTCGTGTGGAACAATTTGTGTGTGACATTGTCTAAATGAGGCCAGTGTTCAGCACCCCTGGCTCTGTCCTCTAATTGCCGGTGATGCTCCCCAATCGCTGTGACAATGGAAATGACTTCCACACAGTCCCCAGCTGCCAAGGGTCATCATGGTCCATGAGCATGGTCCATGAGTCTGTGTATGAACGTGAGTGAAGCCAGTCAGCATGGACAATGCAGGGCCTTCCACACACCCGTTTCTTCAGCTCTTCTCCCCCACTGCCCCCTCCAACCCCTGGAGCACCAGGAGAAAACCATCAATGAAATGCTAAAGGGCTTCTGATGAGGGAGAGGCCAGGTCCAGACTGAGGTCCCAGAGTCAGAAAAGCAGGGGAAGGAGGAGGCATCACAGGTTGTGAGCAAAGGGGCCAGCAAAACCCCAGCTCAGAGTAAACCCAGGTCTGTGCCAAATGCACACGCCTCACAGTGTGTGTGTGTGTGTGTGTGTGTGTGTGTGTGTTTCTCTGCCTCGGCCCAGTCTGGAAAGATCTGGGTCAGAGGCCATGAGTCACTGCTTCGACAGTTGAGCTGCCTTAATGGGAAGATGTGAATCCAGACTTCGAAGGCATATGCTGCACCCCTCGGGGAGCAGGGACACCAGCTGCGCACTGCATGCCAGCCGATACGGTGATGAGATTTTCTTCTGGGAGACCCTGAAGGCTCCTTTCCCAGAGGCAGACGTGTGTGGTCCTCAGAACAAGAAGCTCTCAGTGTTGTCCTCCATCTACAATGACCAGTTTTGTGTCTCATGGGGACCTGTTTGGTCCTCTTCCCTTACATCTCAAATGAGAAGGATCACAGCAAAGACGTCCCGTGGGTGGAGGCGGAGGGTGCTCTGAGGTTCCTCGTTTGTTTTCCTGCTGCCCATCTGTGAACACAAGCTGAGAGTCTTAATAAAAGGAAGTGACAGTGGCACTGAGTGTGGCGGGGGCAGTGTGGGGCTTCCTGTCCTTGACAGCAGCGCCTGCTTTCCTGAGGTCACAAGACTGCATGTCAGGGTGCTGTGGGCCAGCCTGCAGAGTATCCAGGCCCAGCCTCGGGAATCTACCTGCTCTCAGTGAGGATCTGGCTGATTTCTCTCCCGGAAGAGGGAGTGCAGAGGCAGCTCAACTCCAGTCTGCAGCCCTGGGCATCCTGCTCTTGGCTGAAGGGCCTTTGCTGAGATTCCCCCTTCCTCTAATTAAGCCGAGTACCATGAGAGCAGGTCCCCGGCTGCACTGGCTTTGTCCCATCTCTGGGGTGGGACAGAGGCCTCATTTGGCCACCGAGTTTTGCTGGCATCGAAGACCCTCCAGCTGCTTCGACCAACCAGCAAACCCGCAAGCTCCATGTTCATCCCTCCTGGGCCTTCCCAGAGCCAGACGGGTAAGGAGCCTGTGGCAAAGGGGACGCTTCCAACAGTTAGTTCATGATTACTTCGCTTCAGTTTGAAATCCATGTGAAGTGTGTTCAGAGTTGCGTAGCTAACCAATTTATTTGGGATGCTAACTGGATACCAAAAGAACATTTTCTAGTTGGCATTGCAAAATCCATATTTTTGTCACAATAATAAAATTAAAAGTCCATCTGTAGTTATACGGTGCCACGAATGGGGGAAATCTGACATCACCCCCTCCAGGGGGACGTCAGCTGGTGGCAGTCTAGTACCCGACAAAGAAGATTCCTGGGAACTGGGATTCCATTAGGTGGCTGCGGTCATGGTGAGTAGATCAAACCCTGCAAAATAATGTCAGCGTTGCAGATCTTTAAATATATTTCTAAGCTGAATCACGAGCTTTTCTAACAAATATTTTTATCAGCCAGAAGGGAAAAAAAACTATTCTGAAGAAAGTTATTGTCCTGGAAGCTCTAAAAATGTAAACTTTCACATCATGGCACATTTATCTACACCCCCAATGCAAAAAGTTATTCTTCTAGATAAGGGGCATCTGTTGCATTTTGTTGGCCCAGCAACTTCTGTTTGGAGCTCTGCCCTGCCACGAAGGGCTGCTGATCCCATGGCCTACTTCCAGTTAGAGCCACGTATGCACGTCCCACAGATCATGAGTGGGAGGCAGCCCATGCAAAGCCAACCAACTCATCCCTGGAATTCTGGTGGGAGCTCTGTGAGACCATGGGGGTTTCCTCTGGATGTGAGGATATTGCAAGCGAGAGCAGCTGTGCCAACCCTGCCACTCCCAAAGGAAGCATAACTTCTGGAGAAATCCCAGGGTGTAAAAAGCAGAGTCCTGGCACTGCCAGATCCCTGAGGTCAGCGCAGGCCTGGACTTCTCAGTCGCCCAAACCAATGCATTCCCATTTGCAGTGTAAGCACTTTCACATTGGATTTCTGCACATGCAGCCAAACTGGCCCTAAATAACACATTACTGAAATCTGCAAGTCTTACTGTAGTTATCCCTGGGCAATGGCATCATAGGTCATGGGCTTTGTCCAAATACAGACACATCAGGATGGCTGCGGCAACACATTTATGCTCTACAATGCTACCTTGGTCACCCCTGCTCCCCCCAGGCCTGTAAGTTACGGAGCTGGCTGGAGGCCCAGGGGACCCCATTTGGCATCACCATCCATCCAGCTGCACCCTTCCCACGATTCTCAGCTCCCACACGGTTCCTCTATTGGGGTGATTCATTATAGCAGTTCTCTTGTGCTATATCTGAGTATGGGGATGTTTTTTGGATTGAACTAATACCTGGTTAGTGGTAGCCCCTCTATAATAGACACACTCAACAGTGAGATTGTCACCCTGTTCTCTCTTTTAAGACCAGCAGGAAGTCAACAGTGGGAGCCGTGTGGCTACAGCAGGACTGGAGAGCCACACGCACGGCTTGCACTGGGACAGGCCGAAGAGTTCCCACTCACTGTCTCATGTAATCGCTGCACTGTGTCCCAACAGTTAGGGAGTATCATGCTATTTTGCAGATAAGGAAATTTGGGGTGGAGAATAAAAGTGACTTGCAACAGGTCAGATTAAGTGGAAGAGGTGAAGTGTATCTATCCAGTTTAAAGGTCCCTCTCTTCCCACCATGCACTTCCTCCCTGCGCCATCTTCTCCCCTCCCTTGCTGGCTCTCTCCATCTGCTCTGAGACTCACCAGGATGAGAACCAGGACCCAGGCAAGGGTGAGGCTCTATGTTTCAGACTAAGGAGGAGTTAACCAGGCTACGGGGGGCAGCCTTGCCTGCAAATGGTTGTTTCTATAGGAAGATCCCTACTGTATTCCACAAAGCCACTTATATTTGGCACGAAACCCCACTGTAAGTAACAGGTTGCAGAGGGGGCCCCCGGTGTGCAGAGTAGGGGGAGCAACAGCCTTCATATGCTGCAAGCTGATGGTCCTGGGAACCAAGACGTCTGATGTTAAAACTGAGAAAGGTGGTTGCCCTCACGAAGGGCCCTGGAGGACTTTTGCACAAAGGGGTTTCCACCTTAAGGAGGTCTGACCACCTTCTTTCACTATGGTCAGCAGTGTCTTTCAAACTTGTTGACAACCACCCGTAGTAATAAGTACATTTTACATCATGACCCAGTGCCCACTCAGAAAACAGAACACTGGAAATGAAGAACTTGCATCTGATGAACTGACATCCTCTATCTATTCTGTATCATTAGAAAACTGCTGGTTAACAAAAAACTGCATTGATTTCAAGACCTACCAGCGGATTGCAAAACACGAAAGGAACACTTGCCGACTGATGCTATGAGGCCGACATTTCTTGGATACCTCAACAAGGAAAGATAACACAAGAAGAGGAAATACCTTCATACACATGGATGCAAAGATTCTTAACAAAATTTTTGCAAGGTGAATGCAACAACAATTTATAAAAGAATAATACATCATGACCAAGTAGAATTTATTCCAGGGATGCAAAGTTCATTTAACATTTGAAAATCAATCAAGGCAAATTACCTGTTAATAAACGGACGAAAGAAAAACATAGGATTATCTTAATAGATGCAGAAAAGTCATTGGAAAAATCTAATATCTCTCCCTAATTTTATTATTTTTAAATATTTTATTTATTTTTAATTTATTTTTATATTTTTAAATGTTTTATTTATTTATTTTATATGTAAAAATTGTATTTATTTATTTTTAAAGAGGGAAAGGGAGGGTAGAGAGGGAGAGAAACATCAATGTGTGGTTGCTTCTCTGGCGCCCCCTACTGGGGACCTGGCCTGCAACCCAGGCATGTGCCCTGACTGGGAATCAAACCAGCGACCCTTTGGTTCAATCACATGCTCAGTCCACTGAGCCATACCAGCCAGGGCTTATTTCTTTATTTTTTTAGAAAGTGGGGAAAGGGAGGAAGAAAGAGAGGGAGAAACATGGATGTGAGAGAGAAACATTAATCTGCTGCCTCCTGCCCCCAACAAGGTACCTGACTCAGACATGTGTCCTGACTGGGAATCAAACCGGCAACATTTCAGTTTGCAGAATGCTGCCCAGCCCACTGGGCCACACCTGTCAGGGCTCCATTCCTAACTTTAAAAATTCACATGAAATTAGAAATAGAAGGGAACTTCTATTACTCATACTGATAAAGTACCTATGAAAATTCTATAGCTAACACTGTACTTAATGGTGAATTAATTCTCTAGGATCAGGACCAAGCCATAAATACCTGCTATTACCGCTTCCAGTCAACAGTGCAGTGCAGGTTGCCAAGCCGTCATTAGAAAGAAAAGAAGTAAAAAACACCCAGATTTGAAAGGAAGAAATAAAGTGTCTGTATTTACAAACATGATCATTTATGTAAAACATTCTATAGAATCTACCAAAAAAGCAATGAAACAAAATTTAGGTACACAAAGTTGTCGGATAGAAAATAAACATACAAAAATTGACTGCTTAAATAATTAGAAATTAAAATGAAAAACATTTACAAAAGTCACAGATTGGAAGTATTTACAAATAACACATATGATAAAGGACTTGTATCCAGAATATTTAAAGAACCCTTAACACACAACAAATAACTCACTAATTAGAAAAGCAAACATTGCAAGTAAAAGAAAAAAGATAAAATTTAAAGACACTTCATCAAAAAACACATCTGGATGGCAACAAGCACATTAAACAGCATCATTAGTTATTAACATCATTGATTATTAGGAAAGTGCATATTCAAGCCACTAGACACCACTATGCGCCTACTAGAATGGCCAAAATTTAAAAGACTAACCATCTCAAGTGTCGGTGGGAATGGGGAGCAACTGGAACACTTATACACTGCTGGTGGGAAAGTAAAATGAAAACAGTTTGAAAAACAGTTTGTCAGTCTCTTAAAAAGTTAAACAAATACCTAGTATATAGTCCAGCATTTTTGCTCCTAGGTATGTCCCCAAGTGAAACGAAAGTTTAGTGCATGCAAAAAACCTGTCTGCAGACGTTCAGAGCCACTTTATTGGTAATAGCCAACAATGGGAAACAAACCAAATGTCCGTCAACGGGTGAATGATGAACACATTTCAGCACACTCGTACAAGAAAACACTACTGAGCAATGAAAAGGAATGAACTGTCGATACATGTGACAATGTCGATGAATCTTAAAATAAACACACTGAGTGAAAGCAGACAAAAAGTCTACATACTGTATGATTCTTTTTATGTAAAATTCAAAACACGCAAACTATTCTACAGTGATGGAAGGCTGGCCAGTGGTTTTGCTTAGTGATGGGGATGAGGGTTTATGTCGAGGAGGGAGGACTCACCGCAGGGCATGAGGAGATGTTTCTGAGTGGTGGGCATTCTCCCAGCTCGGGTATGGTGGTGGTTTCATGGGACTTTACATACATCAAAACTCACGTGTGCACTGTGCTGCATTACCACTACCCCTCAATAAAGCTGGTAAAAAAAAGTCAAACAAATAAAAACCAAACGTGACTGGCCTGGTCAGCTCCCAGCCCAGGGTCTTTTAAGACAGCTGACCCTTGAACAACATGGTCTGAACTGTGTAGAGGGGTCCACTTAAAGACAGATGTTTTAAAATAAATATACAGTCAGCCCTCTATATTGCTGGGTTTCATACTCACAGATTCAACCAACCACAGATAGAAAACGGTATTTTAGATCCAGGGCTGGACATGTGTGGATGTAGGGAGCCAACTGTATGCATCGTTCTATGCTACTTTATATAAGGGACTTCACATTCACGGATTTTGGTATCTCTGGGTGGGGGGCATGGAACCAACCCCCCTCGAATACTTAGGGATGGCTATAGCTAAGGTTTTGGGGAGTCAAAAGTTATACATGGATTTCTGACTGCGTTGGGGGAGGATCAGCACCGTGAATCCCATCCCATCCCCAAGCCATTCAAGAGTCAGCTGTACTCAACTCACATTTATTGAGTGGACGCCTAAATGAACGGTGTTACTGACTTGAAATCAGCACCCGCAGATGTGATGACAGGAGAATGCAGAACTTTCATTTCCCTACAAATCCCTCATTTCCTACCCCACCTTCTACCCCACCCCCACCCCTTCACCCCAGTTTATCCTCAGAAAGAGCTGCCGCATTCCACCTCCTGACCACAGGCTGGCTGTCCACACAAAGCCTCCATTGTCCTGGGTCTCATCTGTCCCTTGTGGAGGTGAGCTGTGTACTTCATCATTGCAATTTTGGGGTATAAATACAGTGCTTGGTAACTCTTTCCAATTTTGAACCACATGATCCAATGCGTCTATTTTCCATCTCTTCCTTATAGCAAATTCCCTGCATTGATAATTAGGTTGAAAATGTGGGACTTAGTTTGGGTCAGACATCCTCCACTGCTCCCCATATGTGTTTTCTGTATTCCGCAGTTATCACAATCAAAATGAGCAAGTGCATGTGAATGCATTTCCTTAAACAAAGTTTCTACATGATGGGAGGTATCCTGATTACTGGGGTACCAACTCAGTAGAAGGGGTGAGTGGGGAATGTGGGGACAGGGAGTAAGATCCAGGCCCAGGCGTCAGGGGGCCTGAAAGGCTCCATCCCATGGGGCCATATGATGCCTGGTTACCTAAAGCCTTGAGCCCACACCCATGCAGGCGCTCCCAGAGGGGCAGAACAGAGGCCGGAGAGCTCACTCTTACTTGGACTCTGAAAATTACATGCACTCTATGAACTCTCTTCTTCAAACACACACAAATGATGCGGAGAATAACTGCAAACAATTTCTAGTTAATACACTTTCTGAAATCCATCCATGGGCTGCTGGTCTGGAATCCCTAAGAAATAGAAAGAAGTGCCTGAATGCAATAGTCTTTCTGATCTCTGCGGTGTCTGCGGGGAACTTGCATCACCAGGCTGCCTTTGAGAGGCGAGCTGACAAGGGAGTGCCGCATAACGCTAGTTCAGACACAGGTGCAGGTGACTAATCTATTGAATTGTTAATTCTATTTTAAGATGATCCTCATGAACATTCATTTCCCCCAATTTAATATATTAGTGTTCATCAATTCACTTTTAAATGGATGACCTCAGAGCATTCTATCAGCAATGACGCTTCATTCTCCTGCTAAACAGGTCAGGACCCCAGGTGTTGAACCCACCAAGCAAAATGACCGACCACGTGGGGCGGAGGTGACTTGCTGTCCCTTTCCCATCTTCTGAGGTGTGGGGGAAACGGGGACTAGGACTCTGCAGAGCCCAGGCTGTGCCCAGGAGCCCTCCCCTGCATGCGGGACTCACACTGCCTGCTTCAGTCCCCTTTGAGTGGTCTGCTGCGTTTTCGTTCTGTTTGTGTGTTTTTTGCCTGTGACTTTGCAAAATATTCTGGAAGGAGAGACAGCAAGTCTTGGTCTCTGCGAACAAGTACAATGCTGCTTTCAGCTAAAATACCCACTGGGAAACCTCAAGGTTTTCAATGTCATCATTATGGAAAACACATATTACAAAAGGAAATAATTTAATGTCACTCCTTGGCCCCCATCGGGACTCATCTTGACCTCAGTTTATCTTTTCTTGGGTGAGTTTTAAGTCTTGAGAAAATCTGCCCAAGAAGAAAGAATCCAAAAAGGATATGGGATATTTGGGTTGGGGGTGGTGGGGTGGGAAAGAGGTTGAAATCTGGTAAATGGTCAGATTGGAGTACCTGGACAGGTGGTACCTGGGTGTTAGTTCTTTCCTTTTACTCCACTCGCATTAATACACTCCATCGCCGATTTAATGGAAACTCCTTCTCCAGGACGCGGTAGTCTAAGCAGCCGGCGTGTGAAGTAGCCACGCCCCGTTGACCTGTTTCCCCTTCAATCTTTGATCTTTCCAGCGAAAACCAGCTGGGGCGCCAGGCAGCTGGTGGGAGCTAGCGGCCCCGCCCGCCCGGCGCGGCCCGGAGGCCAGTCCTGCCCCCGGCCGCGCGCCCCGCCCCGGCCACCCCCGGCCCCGCCGCCGCCTACGCCCAGACCGGCTGCAAGCCCGAGGTGCCGCCGCTGCCGCCGCCGCCGCCACCGCCGCCGGGATGTGACCTTCAGAGCCGCCTGCACAGGATGACCGGAGCCACCGCCCCGCGGCGCCCGCGGCTTGCCACGGCCTCCCCGGCACTCTGACCGCACGCGCTCCCGGCTGTCCGCCCGGCTCCGGACCCCGGTCCCGGTCCCCGTCCCCTGTCCCAGGCCCCCCGGCCTCGCCATGCCGCCGCCGCCCGGGCCCGCCGCCGCCCTGGGCACCACACTGCTGTTACTCCTGCTGGCCTCGGAGTCCGCGCCCAGTGAGTACCGCGCGGGGGCCGTGGCGCGGGCTGGATCGAGAGACCCTCTCAAAAAAGACCCTGCCACCTCTGGGGCCAAGGGCAACGCCAGTGCCCGCACCCCACCCCGGCCCCGTGCGCCCCTGCTCTGTGCGCTCCCGCCCCGCTGCCGCATCCCCGAGCCCGCAGCGGGGAGGACGGTGCGTGCGGAGCCCGGGTTGACAGCGTGTCCCCGCTCTCTCTCTTATCTCTCCCCGCTCCTCCGCGCTCCCCCTGGCTCTGTCCTCCTGCTCGCGTCCCAGCAGCCGTGATGCTGCGGCCGCGCGAGGCGGCGCAGTTCCTGCGGCCCAGGCAGCGCCGCGCATACCAGGTCTTCGAGGAGGCCAAGCAGGGCCACCTGGAGAGGGAATGCATCGAAGAGCTGTGCAGCAAGGAGGAGGCCCGGGAGGTGTTCGAGAACGACGCCGAGACGGTAAGCGCGGGCGCCGTGCAGGGGAGGTGAAGAAGTGGGATGTGTCTTTGGGGCGCCGAAGGATTCTGTGGCTGGGCGGGATTGCGGTGCGGATCTTTAGATAAGCCAGACCACCTCGAGCGCCGTCCCTGTGGCACCGCATTTCTGGGAAGATCCATCCGTGTGCGCCCTTGCAGGGAGCCCCGGGGTTGCTGCAGCCCCTTAGACTTCCCTTTCCAGTGTGCGGTGAGCCCTTCCTGTGGGGGAACCTTGCTGCAAGTCACACCCAGAACTCTTAAATAGGGAGACATTGCGTTTAGAAGTGGTGAAGGGGCAGGGCTTAGGGTATCCGGACCCCAGCGCACCCTCTGGCCTCCTTCACACCTTTTGAGCCCCAATTGTTTAGGTGACTCCCAGGTGCTCCTGTTACCCGGAGGCAGAAGCAGATCTTTGAGCGGGGTCCTGTTGACACCCTGCAGTTCTCTTCAGCAGACCTCTGAAGGGAGCCACCTTAAAGGGAATATGCAATACAGTATATGATACTGCTACCAGAATGGCAAAGAGGCCGTTTTTAAAATGTGAAAGAAATCCCATGGCTAAAAAACCCAAACAGCTTCCCTACCTCCCCTCTCCCTTAGCTGGGTTGGAGGTGAGGGTTGGGGCTTCTCGCCGCTGCTTCATCCTAGTGAAGAAGGAAAGAGGGTTTGCCTGAAAGAGGAATTAAAAGATGTGAGGGCTGGAACTGCTTGCAGCGGTAGGTCCCACAATATGACTACAGGAATATGCTAGAGCACATATGAGGGGGAGGGCCCAGAGGGGGCCAGTCGTCGGGGGACCGCAGGGTGGGAGGTAGGAAAGGGCCTCAGCGTGCACACACACACACACACACACACACACACACACTCATCAGGCCCTTTCAGCAAGGTGCTCTTTTAGGAGTTGGTGATTTTTGGAGTCTGATGGCACTGGCTCAGAACATATTTCTAATAATAATGTCCTTGGAGACTGTGGGGCTGTGGCCAGCCAAGTGCAGGCAGGGAGCGGCCCAGGTGTGGACTTGGCGTCTGTGCAGGAGCTGTGCAAGCTGAAGGGAGAGGGGATGTGTAGGAACATTTGTGGGGGTTGTGACCCCTGGGGCCTGGCGAAAGCCCTAGCTGTGTACCTGTTCCAGGGCAAACGACTGTGGAAAGCAGTAGGGCTAGAAATGGGGTGGACGTACATGACATCACTGTACACTGTGAGGGCGGTTTCACAGCTGTTTTTGGTTCTACCAGAGTTTTTCTTTTAAAGACTTCTCTGGAATGAAATAACTGTCACATGCAATAAACGAATGGCTCTGTGTGACAGATGTAGTCTTCTTTTGGACTTATATTTCTGATCGGTTGACTTGACGATCCCTTTAGGTCCCCTTTCTGAAAACAAGCTCTGAGATGATTGATGGCCACGTGCGGTTCTCTCTGGCACAGTTAGCTAGCTGCTGCAGCCGAGCTGTGATGGGCGATTTGCTCCAGTGTTACTGCCCTCCGTGTCAGTAGCAGTGCAATTTCAGTCTGGTCGTGTGAGCAGTTCTGCAGGTCTTTTCTGGCCTCGCTGGTTTCCCGTGTCTTTGATGATGAATCCTGGTAGCCAATGACTCACGCCTCTGCAGAGGGTTTCTGAAGGTCCTAGCGGCAGGGCTGTGTGCCTGGCCACCGGAGATCACTGCCCAGCTGTGGGATTGTGTGCCAGGTCCAGTGTTCTCCACCCACAAGCCTAACCTGGAACATTCGCTGGTGCAGAAAGTGTGCGTAAGGGGCTTGCAGGTGACAAGAACTGAGAGCAGCTGGGCTGCCCCCTGTGCACCCCTGCCCCAGCCCCTGCCTGCATGGAGAGAAGAGCCCTGGCCTGGCTTTCCCTTCTGTCGGGACATCCTACCCTTTACCATGGTGCCACTCTTCCCAGAATGTGAATCCCCTCTCTCATTTTAATTGCTTTTGTGTTGTAATTTTAAATTTATTTGCAAATGTATGGAGTGAAGATATGAAGAGAAACATGGTCAGGATCCCACTAACTTTAATGCGACTCTGCTGTTTCTCGCCCTGCGTCTGCACTGGGACTTGGACTTGCCTGTGTGGTCTCGGCCCCCTCCCCTTTGAGGCACCACCGAGTTGCTTTAATGCTGGGTGTTGGGGGGCGGCGGAGTGACTTCTCTTATACTCCAGCCCCATCAGAAGTTTGTAAACTCTTTTTTACAGCAAAGCCTTCTATAATTTCCTAGAATTTTGTCCTCCTTCCCAAACCCCATCCCCCAATAGTATTACATTTTTTCCATTGTTGTCAGCTTCCCAAATTGGACCAGTTACTTTTGTGTCACCCATCCCAGATAGCTGGATTACAGGCGCTTCGTTTTAACCAGCACCTTGTGTCCTGTGTAGACTGGTGTGTGGACCATGTGCTCTGTTGTCTGGGTTTGGCCCTTAGCTTGTTTTCCTTTCTCTTGAGAGGCAGTGCGGAATGCTGGAAGGAGCTGGATTAGGGGTCAGGGGCCAGGGTTAGGGATTGTGGGCCAACTCCAGGCCTGGCTGCTCTGGTAGACCAGTTGTCCACGTGGATGTGTCCAGGTTCCCCATTCCATCTCCTTACTCCAAGGAGACCCATGTTCCCTGGCAGTGGTGAGATCCTCCAGATACTCACTGTTCACTGCTAATGTGTTTTAGTAAATACAGCACTTTCGAAAAAGGCAATGCAATGAAATAACCAATAAGTTCCTGCTCCAAAAAGTTTGGGACTCCCACTAGGAAATATTTATTCCTGGCCTTCAAATATAGCTCGTTTTGCATTTTTTGATTGAGGCTGATGGAGTGACCCAGGATGACCCAGCACTGACCTTATTTAGTTCAAGAAGTCCCCGAGACCTGGCCATGTGACGGTCATAGGACGCCAGCATCCTGAAGGTGAAAGGCTGCACCAAAATTGGCATTTCTTGGGTTTTAATCACTTGACCCTCTATGGGGGTGCTTGGAGGAAATGCCAGTCCTCACAGGCCAGGGTCACCTTTGTGGCTGATTCTACCTGCCCCACCTTGTTGTCCACTGGGTTAGGATGCTAGAAGCAGCCACCTGCCCTCAGTGTGTCTGGCCCAGTTGTGGTCACACACCTGTCCGGCTTTGGCTCTGCCTTTGGTGGTGGAGTTAATAACACTGCTCTTCGCTGCTGGCAGAGGAGGCAGTACTACCTGTCCCATGCCCATTCCTGGGCCTCTGGGGGCACCCTGGGAGAGGAATCCCTAGGGATGGGGACAGGGGGACTTGGGCACCTGGAGCTATTCCCACACCATACAGGGGACTGGCCCTGAGGGAGTCTGCCCAGGGCCAGCTATAGTGTGTGGGTTCTGGACTTCGTGTAAGAAAGACTTCACAACACAGTCCAGGTGGCTATGAGGACCCATTTATTAAAGCTGGGGACAGTGAAATGAGGAAGGGCTCAGCATAGAGGAAGCAGTAGGAGAGCCTGGGCTGGGCTGCCCGAGCTCACTGGGAAGCCAGAGAAAAGGGGGCTTTGGGGACGGGTTCAGGGGATCAGCCTGGGACAAGCTGCCAGCCGGCTGCCCATCGCCTTAGAGTTGAGGGGACGCGTGCCTGCGGGGAAATGTGTGGGGGAAGAAGGAGGGGAAGGGAATGGCCTGGGCTGCTCCGCAGAGGGAGAGTGGGAATGCTGGGTCCTTTATCTTGAGGTTTTTATGTTTCTTAGGAATCTTAGGGGAGGTCTCAGGGGAGGGTTTCAATAGAATAGTCATCCTTCTCCAGGGTCCTGGTCTCCACTGATTGGTCAGTGACAGGGCGGGGGTGGGGGGGGAGTCTTCAGTCACTGCAGTTGGTTCTGGCATCGCCCACCTGGTTTTGCTGCTTTTCTGGGCCTGGAGCTGAAGCACAACTGAGGCCTGGATGTTCTCTCCGGGGAGGGAAGGCCAGGGGAGGGGAGCTGACCCTGGGGGCGGGGTCTTTGCGTTCCCAGTTTAGCTCCCTGGTGACCATGTGCACCTGGCTGTAAATTGCTCGGCCACTGTGTTCAGCTATCTGCCTCAGTTTCCCCATTCCACTTGCCAAGGATTTTTCCTAGCTCCTCACTATCCTGTCTCAGAGCCAGCTCCCTGGACGGCAAACCTTCTTCCTGGAATTTGGAGGTTCGTGTATGTGGAGCGTGTGGTATATGCTGAGCGTGCTCTTGCTCTTCCTTTCTGATCTGAACCGTCCAGACTGAGCTGTCTTCCTCTTTTGGGTGAGGGAGGTGCCTGACCCTCAAAGATCTCCTGTCAGCAGGCCGCTGTCAGTGCCATGGCCCTTCCCGGTTCCTGGGGTCGTCACACGCCGTGCTAGAACAGAAGGGGTCCTGGGGGTGCCGTCCTGACTCCCTGGCCATCCGCTTCCCTCCTGGGGACGGATGGCCTCCCACCCACATTCCTTCTGTCCCCAGGAGAGTATCCCAGGCCACCTGTTTTTGCCACTGCCCATGCCTGTTCCTTCTCTGCAGAGCCCGAGGGCGGATTACAGCCCCTCCTGTCTTGCTCCGGTCCTGTTGTTTGTCCCTGTTCTTGATGTTTCCCTCTCCCTTGCTTTTCCTGAGCCCTGGCAGTCCAGCCCTCGGCTCTCTCTGTGCAGGCTCTCCCCAGTTTCTCTGCAGGGTCACTTAGGCCAGCCCAGCAGGTCACCTTTCTACTTGAGTCCTTTAAGGCAGGTGGGTTCCAGGCGCCTTAAAGATACCATCTCAGCAATCGCCCTTGGCTTTCAGAAAGGATTCTGTACAAAAGGCTTATCCCGGCCCGACCTGTCTCCCGGGTACATGTCACCACCTGGCAGCAGTGCTTGGTGCCTGCCCTTCGGCGGACCCACAGCTTGTTGGCAGCAAAAAAGTTCTGGGCTGCAGTTCTTTTATCCCACCACCTGGCTTAATGTGAGGTACAAACAATAACATTTACACCCTTTGCAACTGGCTACTGGTGCGCCCTGAAGACTTCGCAACAGGCGAGACCACTGGCCTGTTCTGCAGTGCGCTCGTGTTCAGCCCCCCACCCCCACGTCTCTGTCTGTCTCTCTGTCTTTGGCCCTTTGTTCGTCTCTCTCTCTGTTTCTCTCTCTGTCTCTTTCAGTGTCCGTCTTCATCTTGGTCTCTGTCTCCCTGTCTCTGCCTCTCTCTCTCCGTCTCTGTCTCTGACTGCCTCTCACTCTTTCTGTCTCCCTCTCTCATCGCTTCCCCCTACTCCCACTCCCCCCAGCTCTTGCAGACATTGGGGAACCCAGTGGTGGTGATAGGTTCTCTACCGCAGGGAGTTCAGGGGTGCTGTCAGTTTCAGAGCTCCGAGTGCTGCTGGCCTGGTCTGGAACTGCATCTGCACTCCCAGGACCCCTGTCTTTCTGAGATCTCACCTTTTTGAGGACAGCTTGAGGAGGGGCACCCCCCTACAGAGGTGAGAAAATCCTTCCCTTAGTTCCTCCTTTTGGGGGTGGCCTGAGGAGTCTCAAGGGGGCAGAAGTGGGGTCCAAGCAGGAGTGTGGGGAGGGAGGAGGAAGGGGACTTTGTCAGTCCCAGCGACTTGTCTCTGCAATGCGAGTCCCCTGGCAACCATGGTGACACCTTGGCTGTCACAGCCAGGACAGCTGCGGCCCCCCTGCGCCTTTCTGCCTCCCTACCTGCCCTCCACACCCCACTCTGCCTCCCCAACACACACACACTCAGACACACAGACAGATGTGCACTCAGACACACACACCCATGCTCAGACACACACAGGGACACAGGCACAGACAGTGCACACATGCACACGTGCTGACACACAGCCACACAATGCTTGGAGTCTTCTCTCTGCAACTGTGGGTCCATTGAGAAGTGAGCCCAGGTCCCTCGCCCTGTGGAGACCCAGCCCCCACTCCTCTCTGCAGGCTCTGCTGCTGGGGGAGCCTCCCGACCCCAGGGCAGACGGCTGCTCCCACTGCCCACTCTGGGCCCAGGCCTCCCTGCCTGGGACTTGTCCTGCTTGGGCTTTTGCCACCAGAGGCCTGAGGATGCCTGTCACAGGGGCTGGGTTGTTGAATTGTTGTTCGACCGGTTATGCCTTCTCTGGACTTGGCTCTGGCAGACGGCTGGTTAGGTCAGAGCTGGCATCCACAGGTCCCCAGCACCCAGGCTGCCTTGAGCGGGACACAAACCCTGGCTGGCTTCCCCCACCCAGTCGCCTTCTGTCGCCCCCATGCTTACCTGCATGCTTGTTTTAATCCGAGGAGTGTGCAGGGGCCCAGAATCAGGCTCTCCAGAGTAATAACAGGCCAGGCCCCACAAATTACACCTCACCCCCGTCAGTGGGCTCCGCATCTGTGGAGACCAATTAAAGACATTTCAGAAAACACTGAACGTCTGCCTTTGTTATTTAGAAACAAAACACCCTTTTAAGAAGCTGGTGCTTAAGGCCTGTTTCTTGAGATTCTGAGTAGCCGGGGCCAGGACAGTCAGACACCCCCTGGTTCATGGGCCCCAGCACCGCGGGTGCAGGTCCGGGTGTCTGTGAGCTTCGCTTTCCACGTGTTCGCAGGTCGGAGTTGGGAGCTGGTTCTGTGAGGCACAGAGCAGTGGTGGGTGTTTGATGTTGGACATTCTCTCTGCCTCTTGAGCGGTTATTACATGGTGCACATGCCATGTCGATTTGGACCCTGACAGGTAGTTCATTAAAAGCTTTAAATTAATCTTTAAAGCAGAGGTGGCAGTGGAAGAAGTTGAAAAGGACATCGGTTCTTTATGTCCCTCTGACGGAGGCACAGACCTGCTCCAACTGATTGCACGGGCTGAAAATGTCATACTCATGAGAGACAGTAACATGTTACTGTCATACTTGTTACTGTTATACTGTTTTTTCGGACTTGTGTTTCCAAATTGCAGTGAAATCATTTCTTTCTGATGTTGTTGCTTGGGATAATAAAATACCTTTTTTTCACATCAGCCCTTAAAACCTGCCTTCTAGACCCAGTTTTTCCAGGACCTCTTCTTGGAATGTTTCACTCTGTAAAGCACATAGCTGGGCTCAGCCAGCTCTCAGGGACAGGGGTGCACCGGTCTCGGTCATGGCTGTGGCCACACACCCAGCTGCACAGGGGCCTCCCTGAGGCCAGGCTGGGGCCATCTGCCCAGGATGGCTATGTGACTGGCGGCTGCAGGTGCAGCCTCCCTGGAACCCTCTGCTGTGAGCACACATTTCTTTAGCACGATGCCATCAGAAAAAAAGGGAAGAACGTGCTTAGTAGGTTCCCGCTGGCAGTTGTCAGGGGCCAAGACAGGCATGTGGGTTTGTGCCTCATTGGATAGCAAACTCCTCAACTTCAAAGGCAAACCCCCCATTCGTGATGTAGGAATCCATTGCCTGGGTCTGCACTGCGTGCTGGCTGCAGCCATAACCGTCAGACACGTTCCCCGAGTTACTCCTTGTCCACACCATGCGTGTCCTGTGCTGGATGCCCACTAACCACATGCACGCTGTGATTTAGCATGCATCCAGAGAGGCACCAAAATGCACTTGCACTTCCCTTTCATAAGCCAGGAACAAACAAGGATTTTGCAATAACGTTTGTGGTTAGTGAGAGTCTTAGGCGTCATCTCGTTGTAGGCACTCACGTGGAACTTAGGCCCAAGAATCTATTTAGAGACTTATCCAAGTTAGCTCATTAGTGGGAGGATTCAGATGGAAACTTAGGTTGCCAAACTCAGAGTTAAACATGCAGACCTTCAGAAGGTGAGCGTGGGCCCAAAGCAAAGCATCTACACAGACTGCTAGAGTGATTTCCAGAGAAGAATACCTTTGCCCCAAAGATCCTCTTGGGCCCAGGCCGTCTTAGCTGCTAAACTGTTAATCCTGTACTCCGTTGAGCATTTTATATTGTTCTCTTACATGATGGGAAAGTACATCATTTTGTTTTTCCCAAAGAAACATAAAAAGAGAAGTACAACTTTGCATTTGTGGTGTGAGTGTGTCTTCCCTGGTACCTGCTTGGTTTCCCTAAAGTGGTGCAACCTGGGCCTCCCACCACCCCAGGGACGAAGGAGGAGAGCAGGCCATCCGGGCACCCTCCTCTCACCACCACTAAGCCTGTAGGTGGGCACCAGCCGTGCTTCCCACCACACTCTCCTCCTCCTCTCCGTTTCTCATCTCTTTCCCTCCCTCAGACTGGCTTCCTTCCTGCATCCCCATTTCGGTCAGTGCTGCTGCCCAGCCTCTCAGACTGTGGGTGAAAGTTTGATGTCCTGTCTGCTCCTCCTTCCCCTCCCACCACTGCCTGCCACCCACAGCCACCTCCTAAGGTGTCCCCTGTGGCATCTCTCCTAGTTATCGCTCCCATGACTGCCCGTGGCCACCCCTGTACAGGCTGACATTCCATCGCATCTGTAAGGCTCCCCAACTGGCCTGTCTGTCCCCCTTCACACTGTCAGACAACCGAGCACAGTGTCCCCCCTGAAGGCTCTGGGATGAAGCCCCAACCTCTCAGCCGGGCAGGTCTAGGCAGTGTGCCCTCCCCCAGCACCTGAGGTCCCGCAGGCCCCTTCCCTCCCCAGAACAGGCTGGATTTCCCTCTCTGTGCCTTTGCTCCAGCCAAGTTCATGGCTGGATGCATTCTACCTGCAGGCACCCTACGTGGGGCTCTCAGGGGTGTGGACTTTGATCCTGGCAGATGGACAGCATTCGAATCTCAGCCTGGTGGTCGTGCAGCCAGGGCAACTGCTGGAGCTCTCCAAGTTCCAGCGGCCACTGTTACTGGAGACAGGAGCATCTGCCTCATGTGACTGGGAGGATGACACAAGCAAAGGGAGTGCAATTGTTTCCTCACTGCCGCTGTGACAGATCAGCATCAGCTCGCAGTTCTGAGGGGGGAAGTCTGAAACGGGCCTCCTGGGGCTGAAACCCAGGCGTCCGGCTGGCTGCTTCCTTCTGGAGGTTCCAGGGGAGGGTCCATTCTTACCTCTTCGGAGTCCTGAGGTGCCACAGTCCCTGCTGGCAGCCCCGCCTCCACCTTCACAGCCAGCCAGCTCGGCCTTTCTTTCCAAGCTGCCATTTCTGGTTCTCTCTCTGTCTTGCTCTTCCTCATGTAAGCATAGTACAGACATAGTTTGAATAAAGCCCTGATGGTTCACTCACGTCAATCTCACTTCCCCAGCAAGACCGTGGCAGGCTCAGCAGGCAGGGCCCACCACCAAGCCCAGCCTCCCGAGGGCCTAGTTGCTTGCTGCTCCTTCCTGTCACCACGTCTTCCTCACTCGGTGAGTGACATCGCTGCCTGGAGCCTGGAGAACCAAGGGGTTTGCTGAGCAAAGCTGTTGATGATCAGCCAGCGCTGTGAGAGGGAGAGGGGCCTCGGCCGGGAGAGCACATGAGCACAGGAAGAGGCCCCTGCAAGTGACTCCACTTAAAGCACATCACATTACGCAGTAAGTGTGGAGATTAGTCCTGGGAAGCAACGCCGTGAATTAGAAACACAAATTCAGTCCATCTCATACCTCATGAAATTTGGAGCGTACATGCAACCAGGCACTACATTTTTAGAACTAAGAAAGATTGAAGTAAGAATTTGGGGAGGGGGCAGGACACAATTTTTCTGAAAACTATAATGATTTTTAGAGCCTTTCTTAACCCTTAGATAATCAGGTTGTTCTCTTTTGAAGCAGCCAACCTGTGACGCTGGCAGACTTTTCCTCCTGTTATTGTTAATCAGCCTGAGCCCTCGCTGGTCGAGGCCTCTGCGCTGGGTGTTTCCCAGACCGTCCTCAGGGGTTCGTGAAATCTTGACTCTGGGTAGATTTATAATTTTACTTCGCAGGCAATTACATTTGTGTTTGCATTAATTTGTCGAATTCAGCTAGCCTGGGATTTTTTGGCTGCATAATTTGCAAGATGCAAAACTGGAGATAGAAGTTTTTTTCTTTCTCGTGAGAAGGGTGAGAGGCAGGTTGGCTGGTGCTACTTGGGGGTGCCTGGGACTCACGGGACCTGTTTGTCTCCGCTGTGCTGGTGAGGGGTCTCCAAGGCCTCCTCACACACCTGCCAGACGCTGGAGCACCAACTGTCACATCTGCACTCTAGCAGGGAAGGTGGAGAAGCAAAGCTCCCTGCCCCCAACTCTCTACTGGTTTTATATTGTGCTTGTGTCTTATTGGCTAGACTTTAGTCACATGGTCACCCCTGGTTGGGAGGGAGGCTGGGAATGCAGGGTAGCTAGCTGAGTACATTGCAGCTCTAAAATAAACCCGAAGTTCTATTTCTAAGGATGAAGGGAACACTGGGGATCTCTGCCATGGGGAAGAGGTATTTGGGAGCAGATCTCTTTTATGAAGTTAACTCCTGTGAATATTTTCACACCTGGTGACAGACACTAGAATTAGCCATGTCAGAGAGTTTTTGCGGAACGCACCTCTCACACAGGTCTGTCAGCGGCGTTCACGCAATCCCTGCCTTTCCATGCACTACTTGGTGGAGGGACCGGTCCTCCCCTCCCCTTCCCTGGTGCCCTCTGCTTGGCTTGTGCAGTCACTTGTCAACCTGCAGCTGGCAGTGAGGGGAGGGCTGTGGCCCTCATCTTTGCAAGCCCAGCCGTGGCTGGGGAAGAGCCCGAGGACTCCACTCAGGGCCCCTGTGGTTGCCGGGGACCCAGCGCTCGTGAGAAGCATACACACAGCGTGCAGCTGGGCGGTGCTGTGGACGGGTACAGACTACGGAGAATGTGGTCTCTGGGGTTTAGGGAGGGGCCAGTGTCTTCACACCTCCCAGTGCACTGTCACCCGTACCGGAGCCCTGAGCTTCCAGAAGAGTGTGTATCAACTCACATTGGTTACAAGTATTTTGTCCTAAAACTGGTAAGGAAAAAGACCTGGAGGACTTAGCTTTCCAGTGGGCTCTAGCCACCAATGAGCCCCCTGCTGGCTCAGGCCCCATCCCTGTCACACCACGTGGGTTGGGTGTGAGGGGACGACCATGGAGGAGGAGGGGTGCGTGGAGCTCTGGACTTCGTACTACACAACGCTACAGCCCACCCCTGGGGTCAGTGACGGGGCTGCTCCCAGCTTTTGTCCCTGTGACTGAGGAATGACAGCCAGAGCTCAGTAGGAGCTCTGACCACAGACTTGCACTTCAGTGCTGGGGAGGCCCCTGTCCTGGGAAGTCACCCGGTGCAGACAGAGGTGTCCGTGTTTCCTTTGGGCATGTGGAGTGCTTAAGCAGGTGCCTGGTTTAGAGAGTCATAGAAAATGAATTTGGGAGGAAGGAAAGAAGGATTTTGTATGTTAGAAGAACTTGCCCATATCTGAGTAATGCCTGCCTCAGGGATGAAGAACCCTTCAGGAGTCCGAGAGCAGGGCCGCGTTTGTCTTTAATGCCTCTGAGTGCCGCTGTGAATACAGTGAGACTGGGGTGGTGAGCTCATCGAACTCTGAGAAGCAAAAAACCTCAATAGTGGCCATTCAAACTGACGTGACTTTGGCAAGCTTTCCTCTTAGAAGTCAAGGGTGCTAGCAAGACAGAGATACGGGGTCTACTCCTGCCAAGATGGAGACATAGGTAGACGCACTGTGCCTCCCCCCACAACCAAAAAAAGGACAACAACAAATTTAGAAACAAAAAATAACCAGAACTGATAGCCAATTGAACTATATGGAAGTCTGACAACCAAGGAGTTAAAGAAGAAACACTCATGCAGACTGGTAGGAGGGGCAGAGACAGGTAGCCGAGCAGAGAGGACTCAGGGCAAGGTGGCAGCTGGTGGAGTGGGTGGTCCCACATTTGCATGCAGGCAAACTGGGAGGAACAACTGGGGAGCGAGACAGACCACACAACCCAGGATCCCAGTGCAGGGAAATAAAGCCTCAAACCTCTGACTGAAAATACCTGTGGGGGTTGAGGTGCCGGGAGAAACTCCCAGCCTCAGGAGAGTCTGTTGGAGAGACCCACAGGGTCCTAGAATGTACACAAACCCACCCACCTGGGAATCAGCACCAGAAGGACCCAACTTGCTTGTGGGAAGTGGGGGAAATGACTGAAATCCGGCAGAGAGCGGAGCAAGTGGCATTGTTCCCTCTCAGACCCTTCCCCACATTTAGTGTCGAAACACAGTGACATGGGTTGCCCTGCCCTGGTGAACACCTAAGGATCTGGCCCTTACTATGTAACAGGTGTGCGGAGACAAAAGAAAAAAAAAGAGCCCAAATGAAAGAACAGATCAAAACTCTTGTAAAAATACAACCAAGCGACAAAGAGATAACCAGCCTATCGGATGCACAGTTCAAAACACTGGTTATCAGAATGCTCCAGGAACTTACTGGGTACTTCAACAGCATAAAAAAGATACAGGCAGCAATGAAGGTCACAATATGTGAAATAAAGAAAAATCTACAGGGAACCAACAGTGATGGGAAGGAAACCAGGACTCCCACGGAGTCCTCTTCTCAAATCAAGGGTTTGGATCAGAAGGAAGAAATAAACATTCAATCAGAATAGGATGAAGAAACAAGAATCCAAAAAAATGAGAAGAGGCTTAGGAACCTCCAGGACAACTTTAAACGTTCCAACATCCGAATCATAGGGGTGCCAGAAGGAGAAGAGGAAGAGCAAAAAATTGAAAACTTATTTGAACAAATAATGAAGGAGAACTTTCTCAATCTGACAAAGGAAATAGACTTCCAAGAAGTCCGGGAAGGTCAGAGAGTCCCAAAGAAGTTGGACCCAAGGAGGAACACACCAAGGCACATCATAATTACATTACCCGAGATTAAAATGAAGGAGAGAATCCTAGAAGCAGCAGGAGAAAAGGAGACAGTTACCTACAAAGGAGTTCCCATCAGACTGTCAACTGATTTCTCAAAAGAGACCTTGCAGGCAAGAAGGGGCTGGAAAGAAGTATTCCAAGTTATGAAAGGCAAGGACCTACATCCAAGATGACTCTATCCAGCAAAGCTATCATTTAGAATGGAAGGGCAGATAAAGTGCTTCCCAGATAAGGTCAAGTTAAAGGAGTTTATCATCACCAAACCTTATTATATGAAATGTTGAAGGGACTTATCTAAGAAAAGGGAGATAAAAACTATGAATGGTAAAATGACAACAGGCTCACAGCCATTAGTTACTGAACCTAAAAAAAAAACCCCAAAACTGAAAAGCTAAGCAAACAACTAGAACAGGAACAGAACCACAGAAATGGAGATCACATGGAGGGTTTTCAGCAGGGGAGTGGGTGGAAGAGGGAGCGAGAAAAGGTACAGAGAATAAGTAGCATAGATGGTAGGTAGAAAATAGACAGGGGGAGGTTAAGAATAGTATAGGGAACATAGAAGCCAAAGAACTTATATGTACAATGCATGGGCATGAATTAAAGGGGGAGAATGCGGGTGGGAGGGAGTGTGCAGGGAGGAGAGGAATAAAGGGGGAGAAATGGGACAACTATAATAGCATAATCAATAAAATATATATATATTTTTAAAAAGTGTTATGGTCAAAAGATTAGTCAAGTCTCTTGACTGTAGAAAGCACCTTATCTGCAGGGGAAGGCAAAAGTAGGTTTACAGTTGTGAGTATGCAGAAGTTATTGTTATATTGTTATTTATTTATTATTGTACTATTGATTCATATTAAACTACAAACCCACTCTTGCCCTCCCTGTATGTATCCTGTCAATATGCAACATTGCTGTTACCGAGTCTCAGCCTACTTTGTCAAATAGCATAAAGAGTTTTGGAAACAAAATTTTGGCCACTTATTTGCTAAAAGAAGTAATACATTCTTCGTTTACCATTTGAAAAATGAGCGCAACGTGTTATATTGTGATGTGTGACCCCTGCTGCAATATATTGTGTAAATCTAGACTAAGGTCCTAGATGGCCCACGCCCTAAAGGTTTATGCCCAAATGGTCTGATGTGTCTGCAAAGCAGTTTCCACATCGATTAACACAGCGGGGGTCCCACAGCGGTGCTGGGAGTGAGTGTCCGTGAACTCGTGTATGCCTTGGAAGGCAGGAATTAAGGCGGCTACATAAAGGTGAGTGGCAATGTCAAGGTGGAATCGGTCTTTAATTCCACTGGCTACCCTATCCCTGCAGGGACATTGCTAGCCCTTAGGAGCTGAAAAAGTTAAAGTAGATTTGTATCTGAAGATGTTTAGTGGCCCTAAGTTCTAGAACCTTCCCAGCTGCACATGGTCCTTGTACATAAGTTACATGAGGGTGACTGTCATCAGTTCCACAGAGCCTCAACCCAGGTCATGTTTCCGTCTTGATAATGTACATTTGGACAGCCTTGGCTGTGTGACTTTTGACAGTTTTTGGAATCTGCTCTTAGCATCGAGTCTGATAGTGAGACCTCCAGACTCTCCCCCAGCCACAGAGGAGGCTGGGCAAAGGGCCCGCAGGAGGGCTGGTGGCTGGGGCTCTGGAGCTGCGGGCCAGGCAGCCTGCCCGCGAGGAGGCTTGCCCAGGGTCCCTACGTGCTTCTGAGGTTGGGTTCCCGAACCCACCGCCCTGCCAGTGTGGAGGTTGGGCGGCTCCCTGCTGCTCTTGACCTTTGCCATGTCCGGGGCTATGTGGGCACAGACCTAGCCAGGCAGACGGGTCCTGATGGTCAGCACAGGGTGGAGGCTGGTGAGAAATTGTCAACAGACAGGAATTCCCAAGGATTTCACCAACCTTGTTCTCCTTTCGGGCTTTCCCCGTATTAGTGAGGGGACCATTTGGGTGACAGAATAATTAGGGAGCAAAGGCAGAATGGGTGTTTTTTTTTTTCATGGAAACACTCTTTTGTAGTTTCCAAACGAAATGGCAGGCCTCACTTTCAAGTGGATCAAGTAGACCACGTCTTTCCTGGGACCCAGCTCCTCGAAGGTGCTTGGGGTACAGGCTTCCCGTGTTTACAAGGCCACAGGGGACAGGAGCTCAGGAGCATGGCATCTAGGGAGGAGGCTGGAGTTACCGGTGATGCGCAGCTCCCTTTACAGAGATGTGTTCCTAGCAGGCGGGCTCCCAGCCCAGACCTGTGCCCGGGCCTCCTGGAGCCAGGGCTGCCCCAACTGAGGGGCGTGCCTGGTGCACGGGGGCTGCTTCCCTTGTGGGCAGTCCCTGTTGGTCATGGTCACGGCTTAACTGTCCAATCTTATGTGCGCTCTGTCTAACTGCCAGCAGGAAGGGTACGGCCCTTGGAGTGACCAGCGGAAGGAAAGTTAAAGGTAAATGTCAATTAAGAGTGAGGATCCAAGTTTTATAAATACATTGAGGAACCATAATTAGCTTCCATATTTTGAAGGGGATGCACTGAGACCATTGATTTAGCTATTTCTCCCAGGGTGCTTATCGGTGTTAGAATTAACAGTCCAGTCTAGTTCAGTGAAAATTGTCCGACTCTGTGTTTGCCTGAACATTCATGCACACATTCCTTCATCCGTGTCTTCATTCACTCATTCTTCCATCTGTTCACTCCAGGTATCCGCACATCCACCCTTCCATCTTCTGCCCACATGTTTAGCAGCAGCTCCCGAGGGCTTCCGGGGCTGGACCGCTCCAGGCTGTGTCCTGGCAGAACGATGTGCCCTTCCTCTCTTGGGGCTCCAGCTCATAGTCTAGTGGTCTGCAGTTTTGCCCACTTTTTTCTGTCTTTAGCTGTTTAAGCAAAGTAGAAGCAAATCCCTGGGGTGGGGGACAGTTGCCAGAAGACAAATGGCTTCATTTCCAGCCTGAGTGATCCCAGCCTCATGCTGGCCCGTCCATTCCCTGCTCTGGCCCTCACCCAACCTCAGAACCCAGGCCTTGCTTTTCGTGGAGTCGAGAAGACAGAGGGTAAAGTACACAGGTAACTGCTCCCTGCTTCTGAGTCTGGCCATCTGAGCTGCGGCCTCTGTCTGTGCATCCCCAGGGGTGCTGCTGCCTGTGGAGCCCATGCAGCTCCTGGGCCTTGGGCCGAGCTTACGCCCTGACCCACTTGTGATGTGGGGGAGGGCGGCTCTGTGTCTTGTCTGGTGCCTGCATTCACCGTGACTCTCGCGGGCCCTCCTCTCCTGTCAGAACTTTGAAGTTGGAAACGTCTCTTTCTCTTGGGAGAGTGTGTGGCATTTTTAAGTGTATTCACCTTAGCTGTGCTTTTATTCCAGGTTAACCATCTCTCTCCTAGATTACAGGGCAAATGAGCACACTCTTTCCACCCTTCCCCCACCCTAAATAAATCCAGCACACACTTCAGGATGAATTGTCACCAGGTTATGACCCTGTGGTTTCAGTGACCACAGGGTCACTGGTGTGGTTAACTGAGGAGAGATGAGCATGGCTTTTCTATTAATAATGTTTTCTCACAAGAGTAGAATCATTATTGAACATGCTCCACAAAACTGTAAACTGGCCACGGTTTGGGAAAATGTGATACACCTTTCTGGAGAGCTGTGCTAATGTGAATGCTCCTGTGTGATTAATTAGACACTTGACTCAGAGTCTTTCACTGCTTTCAGTTCTTACTTACTCTCTCTCAGTTTCCTGAACCTGCGTGCACACTTTCGGCATTTGCTCTAAATCTTTTCTCTCAGAGCCGACACCTTTCCTTCTGTGACAAGGCCCCGTGGCCTTTGTTCTCTCTCTCAACCCAGACAGATGTCACTCCCCGCTTGCGCCATCGTCCAGCCTCTGGTGCACGAGGTTTCCGCAGGGCGCACCTGGCCTTGCCCGCCTTTCCGGTGCTCAGAGTTTGGCCAATCCGTGACCGAAAGCGAGAGAAAGAAGTGCGAGAAGTGAAACCGGGCCTGCGGTGGCCTCTGAGTGCTGGCGAGGAGGGACAGTGCCCGCCCTGACTTTGTGGCTCTGACTTCCAAAGCCGGCCTCTCCGTCATGCCTGCGCCGAATGCTGTCTTTGCAGCTGTCACACAAGCTGTAGTGTCAAACCTGCTCTGACCCTTTCTTTTCCTTTAGAGGGCTTGAGAGTTTTGTTTTTTAAAATCACATCCAATCTGAGTGTATCTTAGCAAAGTGTCCCCAGTGCCACCCCAGTCTAAGAACTCTCATGGCCCTCAAGTGGCACCACCCACTTTGCCGCTTTCACAAACAGCAGAGAAGGGGGGCGCTGGCCAAACATGTGTGTTGGGGTGACACACGAGGTTTGTCATTTGCCAGGACCAGCGTAGAAAGCTACGGCATCCTGTGTGGGTGGCCCTGGGGGCGCCTCTGCCTGTCACTCTGTAAATGGAACCTGCCAGCTCGCAGCCACGCTCTTTTGGGGTGCAGTGTGCTGCTGGGAGCCCTTTGCAGCTTCGTGACCTCAGTCCAACTCTGCTACCCATGTTCAGCCTCAATTTCCTCATCTGTGGTAATGAAAGAGGCCTGCCTTGGAGGTGGTTGTGAAAATCAAACAAACAGTGTCAAAATATGGAATGTCACCAGCAAACAGTTGACACCCAACATGTAGTGGCTGCCATTGCTTGGTCAGTGACTTGGTTCCATTAAAGGAGGTAATTAGGGCCAAACTGCTCCATGATTGGCCCTAAGGGGCAGACCAAAGTGGACGTGGTGGGGCTATTTTAAGCAGCCTGTTGCCTGGGGTCTATGTCTGGGGCAAAAGGATCCTGAGGGGCTTCCCATCAGGTGCCTGCTGCTCGCAGAGATAGGCCAGGCAGTTCCTGTGTTCGACAGTCCCCGTACAGTGCAGGTCTCTAATCTGCATTCTCGGGCAAGAGATTGTTGGCCTGGACCCCCCTAACTCCCCCAGCACCGCTTTGTTTTGCAAACAGAGTGAATGCAAATGAGTACCCACATGCCAAGAGTCCCACAGAAGGCCTCACGTTTCTGTGAGGACTCCTACCTCCACGAGTGTCTAAGACTTGCAGTGTTTCCCATGCTTCTACACGACACTTGGAGTGGCGCCTTCGAAGTCGCTATAAATGGCATCGCTGTTGCTGGTTACAGATGGTCGAACCACGCGGACGACCTGGCACACACTCTGCAGAAGTACTTCCCTCGTGCCAGGCTTCCAAGCAGGAAGTGGCTTTCTGGGTGGTTCCTGCCCTGCTGGTCCTGGAAATGAGCAGCTGTGGAGAAACTCTCCACTGTCCCCAAACCCCTGCCTCCCCGAGAGTATCTGTTCTGTGTGCTGAGGAAGAAAGGCGAGGTTCGATTGACTAGCTGATTGTGTGGTGTGGGAAGCCTCGTACTGTGCCAGTAAACTGTCGCCTTTTTTCTTTTTCTGCAGGAATATTTTTATCCGAAATACTTAGGTAAGTTGAACTCACTGCTTCCTTTAATTGTCATAAAGGCATAGTTGGGGAATATGTGTTACAAGTGGGAGAAACAATTGGTCAAAACCTCATTACCAAGTTATTCCCGGATGGAAGGTTGCTTAATTCCATAGTGAGTGTGAAACTACCCAGAGCACGCAGGTCGAAACACTTGTGTCTTTGTACCGTAATGCTCCATGTTAACTTCAGTCCAAAGCCATTATTTGCAAATCTTTTTTCTGCTCTGAGACCAGGATTAGCTTATTATTTGGAAATATGATTATCTTAGTAATTCTCAGGCTTTCTGATCTCAGGACTCTGTGTATCTGATATTACTGAGGATGCCAAAGAGCTTTCATTCATGCAGACTGTATTTGTGGGTATTTACCATGCTGTTAATTAAAACTGAGATAATTAAAAACTGCTTTTTATTTAATTTGAACAACAGGAATGTGCCAGCAGACACCCTCTTGGCTGCTGAGTGGTGATGTAGTTGTGTGTAGGGTGGCCTCCGGAAGCTCTGCCGTGCCCTGGGGCGGGAACGAGAGGAAAGGGGCGAATGGCAGCTGAGTCTTCCCAGGACAGTGGCAGTGACCTCCCACCAGTCCGAAAGGGGCCTGGGTTCCCCTGAGAGCTGGCCCTTTAATCAGTGCCGTTTTAAGATGTTTTTGGAAGCATACCACTTGTAATGAGAGAAATGTACTCCAGGGTCTTCCTTTTTAATTTTTTAAGTGCAGGCTGGTAAATTTTCCCTTGGCCTTATATCCTCTTGCTAGGGGCGGGCACCTTCGCTGGGCCCATATCCGGCAATGAGCAAAGTGGACTTGGGGCTGGCCCTAAAAAGCCGGTGCCCGTTGCTCCTGGGCTCTCTGTTGGTCTCCCTGGCTCTCTGGGGTTTGTTTCCTGAGGCAAAGGGTGACCAGTTATCCCATGAGCCTCCCCTTTAGGGACCATCTGTTGCCTGTGCCACTGTCCTCGTAGGTGTGGAGAAGCACCAGGGACCCGTGGGAGGACCAGATAAAGTGGCCCAACCCCCGTTCTGCACACCCTCATGTTTCACATCAGGCCAGGATGCGTGTGCTCAAAATGCCAAGCCTCGCATCCCTGCCCCCGTGCTCGTGTGGGGATGCCACTGCCCATCGGTGTCCAGCACGTCCAGAATCTGCTTTGGAATTTCCAAAGCAGGTTGACTTTCAAATTAAGGGCAGTGTTTCCAAACAGGGGTCAACTTGAACTCTCTGACTACGCTCAGATCAGAAAACTTGCTGAATGCTATTAGTGATTCTTCTGTGCAAGAGCAGAGGGGCCCGCCGCAGCAGCCGCGGACGGTGCGTGGTAACGCTCTTGGGTGCAGGGCCTGCCGTCGCGGTGGAGGCGCTTTGCTGCCGGTCAGTGTGACAGCATTTTGTTGAGGTGTCTTCACAAAAGCTGAACTGTGTTATGGCAGGAAGCCTGTAGCATCCCAGGAAAGGTGGATGATCTACTTTTCCAGAGGTGTCTAAGAGACGGCAGTACCGTTTCTGAGTCCGTTTCATCTCCCGAGGCTGAAGAGTGACACACCGTTTCTTTCTTGCAGCTTGCATCAATAAATATGGATCTCCGTACACGAAACACCCAGATTTTGTTAAATGTGCTCAAAGTAAGTCTGTCTCCTTCCTGTCTTCCTCAAAGCCATGTGAGTTTAGGTAACTTGAAGCTTTGTTGTGGTTTTGGGGGGTCTTAACTATTTCCATTATCTTAAGGGGCTAGAACACCTTCCCAAAGTCTGCTCCCTTGTCAATAAACTGTCTTGTTTAAGCAAGTATGTTTTGGTCTTGAATCAGCAAGAAATGCTCACAGTATGAAACTTAAACCTTCCACAAGAGTGTAAAGAGAATGCCCTTCCCCGGGACTGCATCCTGGTCAACCATAAGTTCTCTTTCCCAGAGGCCCCCACGGTTGCCAGTTCTGAGAATATATAATGTGAACGGTGTCCATGATCTGACCCCACTCTGCCACCAGATGCCATGGGTGCCTTCCATGTCGGTGCACACAGAGCTGCAGGAGCACATTCCTGTCAGCACTGGCGGGGTGAGGAGTGTCATTTGACCAACGTGTATTGGTGGACTCCTAGGCTATTTCCAGATTTTTATTATTGCAGACAAGCCAGAGTGATAGCCTCGTCCATTTGTCACCTCTCGCACATCTAAGTATATCTGCAGAATAAATTCCTAGGGATGGAACTGCAGACCCAAAGCTGTGTTCCCTTTTCACTGTGACGTCCCCCCACCCCCTGCCAGCGGCTGAGCAGGAGCACCCACCTCTTCCACAGACTAGTGTATTTTTCAAAACTTTCTGATCTCTTCCAGTATAAATGGTGAAAGATGACATTTGATTTGGTTTGATCCAGTCATTTCAGTTGATGTTTTTCTTACTAATGGGTGAAGCTGAGCTTGTGTGTTTATTGTGTGAATGATTTGTTCATATTCTTTACCTATTTTTCTCCATTTGTAGGAGCTCTTGATTCGGTTTTGCATATTTGCCATTTGTAGTAAAGGTAACAATTTTCCCCCTCAGGTCATCTTTTTATTATTATTGGTGTAATTTTAAGTTAGCATACAGGAAAACTGGCGTTCCTGTTGCGTGAACTTTAACCCACCCGTGGAACCGTGTGGCCACTGCTGCCGGGCCTGACTCAGGCCTTCCCTGGTCCGAGGGGCCTTGGAGTACAGCTGATCCACAGGCACCGAGCCCGTGGAGTTGGTGTTTTCACCGCACCTGTTCTGCGGGTGAGGAGACCTGAGGTGCCAGTCGACACGCTGCAGGACTGTCTCTGCGCTGGGCGTCAGGCCAGCCTCTTCAGGGACAGCCTGGAGAGCTGACCAGGCCCAGGACAGCTCTTGGCCCCTGGCTTGCCTGGGCTCTGTCCCTGTGCTGGCCCCTGCTTCCTGTGACTCGCTCCCATCACAGGCCCCAGCCACGACCAGAGGAGCAGAGGAAATGATCTATTTAACTCGGAAAGGGAGAGGAGTTGCTGCTGTGTGGCCCCGCTCCCTGCTCCCTCCTGGGCAGAGGCGTCTGTTAGCTCAAGGAGCCAAAACCCATGCCGTGCCTGGAGGGAGACCTGGAGCCAGCCCCTCCCCTCAGGGTCAGGCCGTGACCTCCGCCTCCCCAGGGGTCATCCAGGATCTCCCTGGGGCCTCAGGCAGACAGGGGAGCAGTTCAGCTTCAGGTCATTTTGGCTTTTGTTTTTAGTTAGCATTTTTTGTTCTTGTTGTCCATTTGCCAAACTAATTTCTTATTTTATGATAATGTATTCAAATTCATCAGGAGGTTTTAGTTCCTGAGTTTCAAATGGTTTTCTGAGATTATAAAAAAGTTATCTAATGTTTTATGTAACTGTATGACTGCCTGGGAACTCTCCGGACGAGGACGGACCTGGGTGTGTTCATGTTTCTCCGGGGGCAGCCGCCTTGTTCCAAAAGGCGCCGATTTAAAATCTCCAGGGCTCTCCTCAGACTGCCGCAGTCCTGGCCCGTGTGGTTGGTGTATGAGAGCTTTTGGGGCATTGAAATGACTTGAGTTGTTTGAATAGCAAAGACCATTTCTTAGTCAGTTGAGACTGTTCCTCCTGGGTGGCAGAAGTCTGGGAAATGAGGAAGGAGGGAGAATCCCAGAGATGTTTCCTGAGCTGCTGTTTAGAGGGAAAATCTCCTACAGCTGCTACTGGTGCCAGATGTGCTAAATGCAGTTTCTGGCGGTCTGGGAGCTGCCTCCCACGCCTGCTCCCTCCGTCCCGCCCAGGACCCACGGTGACCCTGAGCAAGCCTCTCTCCCCTTCCCGCCCTGGTCCAAGCGCATCCTCCTCAGGCACCTGACCAGGGCCCTGTGCTCTTCCGGTGAGTCCTGGGCGTGACAGAAGTCCCTGAAGCCTGAGATACTGTGCAAATACCCTTATTGTCCTCGAAGAGGAACCCTGTAAAGACTGCCCGGGAGTTGGGCTGTCACTCTGGGAAGGACTCGCACCCCATCCCACTGTCCTCCAAGATGTGCCTTTGGGCCTGAGTGCACTGGGATCAATTCGAGCAACTTGGCCCGTTTTCCTCCATTCCTTCCTGAAAACAGTCGCCTCTGGTGATCCCGGGCAGTGTGTAGCTGAGTCCTTGGGTTATCCAGTATTGTTAAAATCAAAGCAATAGCCTCAAAGAGATCCCCTGTTAGTGTTCAGCCCAGCCCAGCTGGAGGCTGGGGACAGATGCTTCCACGCAGGGCCAGTCTTCCCTGTTCACAGATTCCCTCTCGTGCTGGCGGGGTTCCCATGGGGGAGTGGGGGGGGGGGCACAGTGGTGGGGGGGCCTGCCTGTAGTTGCTTTCTGAAGCTTGGGCTCCGCTGCCTTGCACAGGGTGGGTTTCAGGAGCCCCAGGCCCAGTTCTCCTTGGGAGGGAGGGTCTCTTTGTACTTTCTCTTCAGTCGGAACAGTGGGCCCCACATTGGAGCGTGCTGTCCAGGTTATAACTTGTCATCACCTTCACATTTTGGGAAGGGGGAGTAAAGAGCACCTGAGAGAGCCATCCTGGTGGCTGTCAGCAGATGTTTCACATTCCAGGCCACAGTCGCAAACAAGTTCCTTCCTCCCTTTCCTTCAACACAAGCCATCTCAAGGCCAAGATATGCCCCTTATCTCCTGAGCAGCTCCTTCCATTCCCACGCCCGACCTCAGCGCACAGGTCGTCCCTCAGCCTGGGAACCCTCTGCAGGCTTGCTGGGGATGGGGGAGGGGCGAAGTGGGCGCCCTTGGGCCTGCAAAAGTTTGTCTTAACCGCGAAGAAGTTTTCTTTTTACGGAATGTATTGGGGTGACATTGGGTGATAAAATCATGCAGGTTTCAGGTGTACAATTCTAGGACACATCACCTGTGTACCGTGTGATCACCACCCCAGTTGTGTCTCCTTCGGTCGCCATTCACCCCCCCTTCCCCCTCCACCCTTCCCCCACCCTCCTTTCCTCTGGTGATCATCCTACTGCTGCCTCCCTCTCTGAGGTCGGGTTTTATGTTTGTTTTTGGCTTAATCCCTTCACCTTTCCACCCAGCCCTGATCTTTATTATTTCCTTCCTTTGCTGCAGGGCTGTTCTTGGCAGGGAGCTATAAATGCCTTTTACTGGTAAGCAAGTGGGAACTGGGTCCAGTGATCAGAGGAATTTGGTCCTGGAGTCGTGGGTCACCCGCAGCCGCCTCAAGCCTGCCCGAGGTCAGCCCCGCAGTCCCCACATGCTGCTCCAGCCCCCTTTCCAGTTCCACGCCGCCACCCGCTGTAACGCTGTAACAGGGCTGTCCTCCTCCAGGGGCAAAGCAGATGGGGAGGAAGAGGCCCAGCCCGGCCCTAGGACTGGAGAGACAGGGGCAGACCTGCTTCCTCACTTCGTTCTGGCATGGTCAGGGGAGGGGCTCTGAGGGGTTTTCTACGGGGATGGGTGTCATGCAGAAATCTCTTAGAAAATCTCACCTCAGTAGAAACTGGTATTGGCCCCTCAGCTCCGGAGACCCTGAACTTTTTTTAAGGGGGGTTAGGCATTCTAGGCAAGTTCTAGATGCAGTTAACAGCCCTCCACACCAAAGGTACATGTGTGTCCTTCTGAAATAACTTTCAGTCTTTAACCACCATGTGAGATGGAGACTCACACCACCTGCCTGACTCCGCACCCCTGGGGGCCCATCTAGGCCTTGTGTCGAGTGTCTTGGAGGTATAAGGCGAACCGACTGTTCCACCCCAGCTCGGGTGCCGGCCGGGCCCAGCAAACGTCACCCACGGCTGGTTTCTGCAGCCCACCTGCCCTCAGAGCCCCTTCCTGCCAAGACGAAGTCCAGAAACAGGCCTGTCCCTTTACCTCTCCAACCCTGGGTCTGGGGTAGCCTCGCTGCCCTGTCCCTCCTGCCCCCCACCATGACCCTCGTTACAACAAGCATGGGAAGGCAGCCGGAGGAGCCTGTGCGTGATGCACCGTTCCATGACCAAATTCCTCTGATCGCTGGACCCAGTTCCTACTTGCTCATGGGTAGAAGGTATTTACGGCTCCCTGCCAACAACAACTGTGGCATCTCAGCAGTACTGGGAGGCGTTGTGTTCGGTCTGTGTGTCCGCAACTGTTTTGTTGGCTGTGATCATGCAAAGCAAGCCCACGCTGAGGTGCGCCACGGAAAGCCCACAAGAAAAACTCGACGACTCATGGGTTCGTTTTTCAAACATGATTATGCAGATTCCCCGAGGACTGACCGGGGTGCTCGGGCTGTGGGGACAGCTGAGGGCACACAGAACACCCTGGGGTGTGGAGTCTGTGCTGGCGACGAAGGCTGACTCCACCTCACGTGAGCTGGAGGGGCACAGAGACCAGCTGCCTCCCGAGCTGGGGGCCGGGGAACAGACCTGCCAGGAACCCACCGTGGTGCAGGAGCAAGCCCTGCGGTGGAAATGCCGTCCCCAAATTTGGAGTAGGGCTGGAAATGCCAATCACTTTAGGAAAGAAGACTCTGGCCTGGTGCTTTCAGTGGCTGCAGGACCTGTTGGCCTGAGCCTGGTCCCCGTGACCAGGCAGTGGGATGAGTGGTGACTTTGGGTCGGGATGGGGTGGGGGTGGAGAGGAAAAGCTGGAGAACTGCTGGGTCCTAGTTCCTCCAGGGTCCAATGAGCAGCTACCCTCCTGCCACATTACCTAAGATGACAACTCACTTCTAAATGTAAAAAGTAGCTGCACCTGATTCAGGTGCAGTAGATGGGTGTATGGCCCTTGGAAACAGTACTAGTGGAAGGTGTGAATGATAGCGGGTGCCGTGTGTTAGAGTGTACCTGGTCTTAGCCAGGCCCGGGGGCATGCCCCTGGTGTCACCTGCCCCTCTGCTACCTGATCTGCCACCTGCCTGGGCTTGGGGACTTTTGACAGCCAGTTGGTCTGGGTGACCACAATCTCCGGGCTGCTGGGGAGACGTTCCTAGCTGCCCTTGACCAGAACTAAAACAAAGAGAAGCCTGTTTTGCTGCGATTGTCAGTGCAGCTGAAACCCACTCACCACAGACACTGACGAGTTTACTGAGGGCGGTTGGAGTGTCTTCCCTCTCCCCACCCCCCACCGTGAACGAGCCAGCCCAGCCCTCAGCTTGGACCTCAGCAGTGGACCATGTGCTGTTCGGGGGCTGGATAAGGCATGTGCCCCCTGGGCCGGAGGAGAAGACAAATAGGGAAACAGCAGTCACCGGGAGACGTTTAATGCCTGTAGGCCCATGAGAGAAAGACAGTCGAAAGCTTCTTTGAGGAGCAAAGGCAAAGGCGGCTTTAGGTGGGGGAAGAGAGCGGGCTGTTCAGGAGCCGACGACCACGTGGCGCTCCCCATGGGAACTGGAGGAGACGCACTGAGGGAGGTCGGCATGGGCCCTGTGCCTGGAGCGGCTGAGTCAGCTGCAGCACACTGGGTGAGAGGCTTTGGAAAGCTCCACAGGTGAGCAGCAGTGCGGCAGCGCCTGCTGTTCCCGAGACCCGCCTGTGTTCCTCTGCCGTCCGAACCTGGCCAGCTCGGGGTTTCCCAGCCCCCAGAACATGGCTCAGCCGTTGAGTGTGTCTGTGGGCACGAGTCTTTCCCAGGCCAGTGGAGTGCGGCTTCTTCACAGTGTTCTGAGAACCCAGACTGTGTGGCCGATCGGGCGGCGGTGGCAGAGCTGTGGACAGGAAGGCCTGCCCCTGCCTGCCCCTTGTGGAAGGGCTCCTGGAGCCCTGGGCCCAACCACACCTCCCCCAAGTCCCCTGCTCTCAGCTGCTTGAAGCCTGGGAGCAGGCGATCCCCACACGGACGGGGTGAGCACCCCACCAGCCACGTGTCGTGGAAGCTTCAGCTGTGTTTGTGAGAAGCTCCCTGTCGCATGGAGAGCCCTTGGGAGACACACCACAGGGACAGTCTCTTAACCATACTGCCTAAAACAAGTGGAAATTATGCTGGCGATTGACATGCTTATCCCAGGCAGATGTTTCCCCAAGGGAGCGGGTCAGAGCACACCTGGCCAGGGCCCTGCCACTCTGGGACTCGGTGGGAGGGTGTGGGAGCAACAGTGCGGCCAGGGTCTGGGGCTGTGCTCCGTCCTGCGCAGGCAGGTTTCTGGGTGAAAGGGGGCAGTGCTCCCATGGAGGCCCAGCCCAGTGGTGAGAATGCTGGTGAAGGTCCATTCACTCAGGATTTGAGTGGGCGGGGGCTGGCCTGAGAGGGCGGAGATGTCCACCAAGGGTGGGGCAATGGTCCTCGTCTGCCTCGAAGGCCCTTGGGTCAGCCAGGGCTCTGCAGACCTGCTCTCTGGGAGGTCTGAGCTCCTGGGGCTGAGCCAGGCCCACCCCTCGCCTCCCTCGCTCCCTAGGGGGCCAAGACCTCCAACGCCCTGGCCCTACCGATGGGTGGCCCCTCCTTCCTGGAACCAGCTGGGGGCCTGGGCAGCCTGGTCTGCGTCCCCCCTCCTACCCTGAGGTAGCCAGCCTGGGTCAGTAGAGAGCACCCCCGTGACCCGGGCCTACCTGAGAGTGCCCCTGCCAGGGGCCCGTGTTCCCAGGGGCCCGACAAAAGGCTGTGCTGCCGCTGGGCATGACCGGCTCCTCCCAGCTGGTTGGGAGCAGCTCAACACAGTGATCTCCCTTCCTCCCTCCCAGACCTGCCTGACCAGTGCTATCCAAAGCCCTGCAACAAGGAGGGGACCCAAGTCTGCCAAGACCTCATGGGCAACTTCTACTGCCAGTGCAAAGCCGGCTGGGGGGACCGGCTCTGTGACAAAGGTAAGGCCACCGCAACCACGGGACAAGGCTTGAGGGTGTGAGTGCTGGGACCTCCCTGCAGGGCTACCCAAGAGGCCCCAAGCTGGAGAAGCTGTCCTCTCCCTGCCTCAACTGCCTTTGCACCCCAGTTGGGGACACAGCCGTGCTGGCCTGTTCTGGCCGAGACGGGAATGGGGAGGCGTGGAGGAGCCCACAGGGTGTCCTAGGAGATAGCCCCACACTGGCCAGCCTCTACTCGGCCCCTGGGGTAGGAGAGAGAAGATGGGCCAGCAGGGCATCCTTGGCCCCTCGTCAGAGTCACCCCGAGAGTGAGAATGTTTAAATAGGGCTGGAGGCCCTGCTTTTGCCTCTTGGGGCAGGGGTACTGTCCCGCTTGAGAAGCACTCCGTGAGCTCCTGGGGAGAACTGGGGAGGAGCAGAGTGAGTCCTCTCTGAGAGCAGGCCTGGAGCAAAGGAAAGGCCCGCTGTGAAGCAGGGAGATTCCGTCTCCAACCTCCCTTGAGTCTGCACTTGTGCAGTGTCAACAAAAAGCTGCAAGAAAAATCCCCCAGTGCCTGGTTAGGACCCTCAGGCGAGCCCTTCCTTGTGGCCGAGAGCCCTGTCCCCCTTCAGGGCCTCTTGGGGCTCTTTCCCAGGGCAGCTGAGCTGAACTGGGGGCCCCGCCCACTGGCGGCCTGTGAGGGCTCCGCTCAGCCCGTGTGGGGCCTGGCCAGACTGAGCTGGGGCCTCGTGGCTGCCCAGCCATGACCATCGTGGGCACTTTCTGACTCCTGCCCTCCTCTCATGCACACTTGGACAGCTGCAGAGCTGGCACAGTGTACGGTCAGCACCCACCGCAGAGGCGGTGGCCTCCCTGTGCCCTCCTGTCTGAGGGTGGATGCAGTGGAGATGGACTGCCAGATGCTGCCACAGGCTCGAGGCGGGTTGCATGTCGCCTCTGGGCTCTCCCCAGTCCCTCTGTGTCCTGTGTGTGCCCAGATATCAACGAATGCAACCAGAAGAACGGGGGATGCACCCAAATATGCTACAACAAGCCAGGCAGCTTCCACTGCTCCTGCTACAGCGGCTACGCGCTTTCCCAGGACAGCAGGACCTGCCAAGGTAAGGCCCTGGGTCCGCCTGCAGGCTCTCCCCAGCCCCTCTCCTCCCCTCCCCGGCTCTCTCCCCTCTGCTCCTTCCCTGTTATTTCGGCAATTGCCAATTGCTGAAGTTGTCCGTCACATTGGCTCTCTGCAAGAGGCTGCTGGTGGTGGCTGCTTCATTTGCTCCTGGAGAGGAGGGAGGAGGTTGTCCTGAGGAACCAGCACATGCCCAGGCATGTCAGCAGCCAGAGGGAGCTGCCCAGCACCACCTCACGCAGGATGAGTCACTGTGTCTGTGGACCAGGCCGGCCCAGCAGAGGCGGAGCTCAGCACCCCTGCACGGGTGCGGCTGCTGGGCCTCCTTCCAGTGCCACATCCCCGCAGGTTTCTCTGTGCAGCTCGGAGCTCAGGACATCTCCGGGTGTCTGTCCCAGGTCTCACCTCTCGACACACACCCTGCTCACCTCCCCAAGGCCCTGCCCTGCCCAGCTGCCGGCCTGCCTCCGGGAAAGCCCCACTCCCTGAGCAAAGCAGGAGGCAGCGCAACAACCCATCCCTCTTCTGTGTGCAGTCTGGTCCCGGCTCCCCAGGGCCTAGCCCCCTGTGCCCTCCCGGGAAGGACGCTGCAAACTATGGCCTCGTCCTCTCTGCTCCTGTGCAGCTGTGGTGTTGCCTGGTCAAAGCCACCGGGGGCTACCCAGGAGTGGCACCCCACGTTTCAGGGGGCTGCTTCCTCCTCTCTCCCTGCCCTCCTATCTGGGTGTGCTAACGTCTGTCTGGCCTTGGTGCCTCGGAGAGTCTGGGCGCGTTTCTCAGTGCTGCCAGCAGCGTGCCCAGAAAATGGGACAGACAGAGTTTGGGGAGAGCAGCATCGGGCACAACGGGGTGGATCTCGGAGTCAGGACAAGGGCGACTTCCCCCTCTTGGAAAACAGCTTCCACTTTGGTCCACATCGGTGGCCCCCATTGTTGACCCCTGTCGATGATGACCAGGAGGCATTCTTACATCCGGGACAGTGTTTCTCTGAGTGCACAGAGTCACCCATCCCCTCCACCTCCTGCCTCGACCTGAGACGAGGGCTGCGGGCCAGGAGCCTCGTCCAGACCCGGCTCTGTGATGCCCTGAGGAAAGTCTCGCACTCTGCAGGCATGTCCTCATCTTAAGAGCAACCGAGGACACTGCCATTGTTGGGCAGAAGTGTTTTACACGGCACCCAGGGTCTCACTGTTACCTGAAGACCCACCTGCAGAGCAGAAGCTCCTAAACTCAGGGTTTGTGTCTGGTGCACCTGCAGCCACCAGGGAGTTCGAGGCTGCCCAGACTCAGTCGGATTCCGAGGTGGAGCCCTCTCCTGGGCTCTCCAGACACCCCACCCCCAGTGATGCCACCATGCACTGAAGAAGGAAGCCCTGCTTTAACCTTCTGGGAAGACCCCAAGTGACCAAATTACTAGTCTACTTTCAACCTCCCACCAAGTCTGTGAAGCTTGAGGGGGACACGGTGGTCTGAGAGAAGCCCTCACCCTGTGGCCTTTCCCCCAGAACAGTGGGCAGGACGGCAGGGCGGGCTCTGCACCTGCCTGAGTCAGGGGGCCCGGAAGGTGCTCTCATTAGCACGGCTGGTTAGTAACTAGTGCAACACGGGAGCCCCACCCTCGTGCCGGTTTCAGGGCGTGCCTTCTGGTACTGGCCTCACACAGCTCCCTTCTCTTGGCCATCCCCGTGTCTTTTTGGGCCTTGGGACATCAGAGCGAGGCCCAGGATGCTTTGGGGAATGAGGACTGTGGAAGAGACTGGATATTCCGTCACATCCTCCTTGGATGCTGGGAGGGAGGAGACAGGGGCCCCTGAGCCCCTGCTTCAAGCACTGTCCCTGGGAAGCATGAGAAAAGGGGGTGCTGGGCTAGTGGGTTCAGGGCTCAGGACTCTCCACTGTCTCCCCTTGGCTGCCCCTGGAAGGAACTGGGCAGTCTCAGGCTGTGTGGCCCGGCAGGTGAGCTGGGCTGGGCGCTCTCCTAAGAGGAGAAGCAGAGGAGGACCCCATGGGGGGAGGGGCGCTGGCACCTGTGTCAGGGCTGGTGGGCCCCTTGACCACAGCGCATCTAGTGGGGTGGGGTCTGGGCTTTCTGTGCCCAGTGCCAACACCACCCACCTGCCTGCTCATGTTCAGCTTTCTCGGGTCATCACGCTCCGTGATTAACAGTTGGACGGTGACCTCCTCAATGGGCAAAGTGTCAGGAGGGCTGAGGAAGAAGAAGGAAGGAGTGGAGACAGCTAAGGCCGTGGAGGCACCAAGGAAGGGTGTCAGGGCACGGTCTGGGCTCCCAGCCCCACGAGCCCCATTGCAGGAGGTTCTGCAGCAACACAGCTGCTCTGGGAAAAGAAAGTGGGGTGACTAAGGTCATGATAGGCACAGTGGAATTCGGGGTTCTAGCCACTGTTTCTTATGGGGAAGAGATGGCCCAGTGCTGGGTCTGCTGGGGTGTGGCAAGGACAGACTCTGGCTGAGAGAGAAGGCCCCAGCCCCTCGCCCTTCCCTGGTGCTGCTGTGACAGCCCTGCGACCTGTGAGAAAGGCAGTCTCTCGGGTCCTGCCTGCCAGCTGAGTCAGAGAGTTTGAGGGGGGCTGTCCAGACCTGGCAGGGCCTTCAGGGACTCTTGGGCAGCTAGGGCTTAAGGAACCTTGTCCAGGTTGTCCTGGAGTGGCCTGTGGGGACAGGTCACTAGGCGCTGTCTTGGTTGCTGACTCAGGAACATCTGGCGACTGATCATCTTTCCAGATCAGAAGCTTTTGTGGAGTCGGTGAAGGCAGGTGAAGCCTGCAGAGCGGCCCTGAGATTGTGGCAGGTTACTGTCTGCTGTGGTCAGTTTGCCCTGATAAGCTACCCTTCCTGCTGGGTGGCTGCTCAGACACAGCCCCAGGCCCTGCAGCCCCAAGGGGGTGAGCGTGATGCTCATGGCGGGGGGTGAGGGTCTCCTCCCTGCTCCCTGGGGCTCTGCCTGGGGTCCCTGGTGCAGCCGGTGCCAGGCTGAACCCACCACCGCACTTGCTGAGGGAAGCTGGGTTTCTAAGGGCCCGGGCGTGGAGTTGGCCAGCCTGGCTCCTGAAATGAAACGCACATTCAGAAGCTCCGCCACAGATCAATACTGATACAGGAAAGCCCGGCGGTTGGACACACTTCCCTTGGGGAACGCATGCTGTTGGGGTTGGCTCATGCTTACGTCTGCGAGCAAGGTCTTACGGTTTTCGTGTTTGAAAGCCTGTGTTTGTCGGTAAACTACCCCTGTGAAGAAATGAGGAGTAGTTGCGAAGCTTTGCTATGGGGTGTTATGTTGCCATCTGAGGAATCACATGTTATTTAAAGTAACAATCACACTTTCTAGAAGTAACCATTGCACTTTCTAGATATTCCTTCTGTTGCTGAAGGAAATGGGTTTTTAACTGCAGGGTTTTTCTACTTACTGGTTGCCAAAATGGCAGAGTGGATGGAAACGTCTGGACAGAGCCATGAGGATGTGTCAGTGCTGGGGTGTTTGGTTTCCAGTGGACAGAGCCCAGTGTGCGCAGGGAGATGCGTCCCGGTGCCCGAGGGGAGCAAGGGGCTGCGGGGCGCTAGGCGGGACTGAAGCTCCAAGGCACCGGGGGTGACTTTTTCACCTTCCCATACTGCAGTTCTTTAAAGTACAATGCTGTGCACACCTCTGGCCAAGCAGTGCTCTGTCCAGTGCCTGAAATTGACCTTTTCAGTCGATACCCTGATCAGAAATTCCCTCCATCCTCGATCCCTCAGGTTGTCGTGGGCCTAGAGCTGTCACGTCCAGTGGGTGGGAGGAGGGGGCAGGCAGCAGAGGGCTGGAGGGGAGGAGGGCAGGGTCAGGACCGGGGGGCCCGGCACCAAGGATGCCTCACAGCCGCCTGTTCTCCACCTGCCAGCCAGGGCCGTGGTAAATTTCTGGCTCACTCCCGGCGGGCCTGGGACGGCTGCATCCGCCCTGTCAGTCTGGGCTGCAGCCTGGGGTCCTCTGGGGTTTTTTGCAGACATAGACGAATGTGCAGACCCAGACGCCTGTGGGGAGGCACGCTGCAAGAACCAGCTGGGCTCCTACTCCTGCCTGTGTGACGAGGGCTACGAATTCAGCTCCCAGGACAAGACCTGCCGAGGTACCCGACTGCCGCCACTGTAGCCACCGCACACGTACACACACCTGCACCGCATGTATGCAGACATGTACATTGTCATGTACACACATGCATGCCCACACACATGTGCACACACCACACCTGTGTGTACACCAAACACACATATGCACACACGTGCTTCTTGATGCAGCCGGGCACCTTCTCCTACATCTCTGTGTCTCTCTAGGCAGACACAGAGGTAAGATTCCACAAGATGATGCCCCTGTGGACTATGGCAGATTCAGGCTTTTCTCCAGCCCCAGCTCACTTGCCTACTGTATTTGGGGACAGGCCAATGAGATCTTCCCTCCCCAGTTAGTCCCAGCCACGTCCTCAGGGAGTGCAGAGAAATGTTTTCTCACCAGCCTCTTGCCTGATGCCCTGGCAGCTGCCCCAAACTTGAGGGAGATGGTAGGGTGGTCCCAGCCCAGCCCCCTCCTCCATCTCCCCTCCAGGCCCATCCCTCGAGCCCCTCACACACTCAGGGACTCCTGTCCATGGCACAAACCTGCCCCAAACCTTCAGACCAAGCTTCGAACACACGTGCTTTGTTCGCTGACCTGGTAGCATGCCAGCGGGCTTCGCGTGTCCTAACACCCTCCTTCACCTCCCACAGTAGCTGCTCCCTTCAGGAAGGGGCGGAGGAGGCACAGGCTGCCGAGGCCGGCCGGGCCTGGGTGCCGAGTGGGACTCTGGAGTCCAGGGTGGGAGTTCTGGGAGTGGGGGCTCAGGAGTTAGGGCCCCCTGAGCCACCTAGTTTAGAATTCATTTTCGCAGTGAACACGCCGTGTGTGTGATCAGACAGAAGGTGTGTGTGTGTGGTTGCACACAGTGAGGTCGGGGACACTTCCCTTGTGGTTGGCAGATGTGGACGAGTGTGCAGAGGGACGCTGTGAGCAGGCCTGTGTCAACTCCCCCGGGACCTACGCCTGCCACTGCAACGGACGCGGGGGCCTCAAGCTGTCCCAGGACATGAACACCTGCGAGGTAGCGCCCCTCCCCCACCCTGCTGTGGCCAGGCCGCTCTGGCCTTGCCCTATGTTTTGCTGGGCTGCCCAAGCCAGCTCCTCTTTGGGCCCTTTAGCAGCTGGTGGGAAGGTTTGCTGGGAGAAATGCTCTTGCTGAGAGGCCTGGTGTACGTGGGGCCACATGGAGAGTGGTGGGGTGGGAGGCGTGTTCCGCCCCAGGGGCTTGGTTGTATTTGCGAGACTGCTGCGGCAGCCGCCTGCTCCAGGGCGGACCGGGAGTGAGGGACTGCGGTGCAACTCACTCGCTCGGAAGCGCGTGTTTCCTTGCTCCCTCACATCTGCCCAGGTTCGAGCCGGGTGTGCAGTCCGTGTGCGTCCCCCGCCCACTCTGTGGGCCCCTGGCCACCCCACCGGGGCTCCCGCTGGTCTCTCTGGGCAGTGGAGAAGCCCGCTGTAGAGCAGCTTCCAGGAACCAGAAAAAAAAGGAAATACAAAAGCACACCCGACTCACGCAGCTTGGTAAAGACAAACTTCACGAGTTCATGTCTTCAGATGCTGCTTCACTGATAAATTTTTTACTGTGTCCTTATCCATGACGAATTATTTCCAAAAGGTTTTTATGTATTTACTTTTAGAGAGAGTGAGCAGGAGGGAGAAAGAGAAAGGAGAGAAACATTAATGTAGGAGGGACACATCAGTCAGGGGCCTCGCCCCCGATGGGGGACCCAGCCTGCAGCCCAGGCGTGTGCCCCGGCCGGGAGCCGAACCCATGACTTTTCTGTGCACAGGCCGGGGCTCAGTCCGTGGAGCCTCACCAGCCAGGGCCGTGAAGAATTTTTTTAAAAAAATGAAATGCGTGCCAAGACAAGGAACACAAAACCTAGAAAAATGGTCCAATTAATCAACTAAAGTATACAAACAAGTTCTAGCAATCAGAACACTAACACATCCACAGGGGCCCCTAGGACATCGGGAAAAAATGTGGGAGCTGTAAGCGCCCAGGCCCGAGGCTTCCGGAGAGGCCGGACCAGCCTCAACGGGCAAGCCCCCACACGGTGGGTGGGCTGTCACGGAACTGCGGGGTTTCTGCCAGAATGCAGCCCTGACGCCCCAGCTCTGCCTGTGCATGTGCCAGGGGCCCACACTGCGCAGGGTGTCGGGGGAGGCCGAGGGCTGCTCCGGCGTCCTGACAGGCCCTTTGTGACTGGAAGCAGGGCGGAACCAGGGCCTGGCCCTGCCTGACGCTCCTTCCTCCTGTTCCAACAGGACATTTTGCCCTGTGTGCCTTTCAATGTGGCCAAAAGCATGAAGTCCTTGTACCTGGGCCGCATGTTCAGCGGGACGCCGGTGATCAGACTGCGCTTCAAGAGGTTGCAGCCCACGAGGTGAGAGGCGTCTCCTACGAGGCAAGCAAACCCAGCAGAGCCCCAGGGGAGTGGCCGACCGATGGCTCTGCTCCCGTGTCCCAGGGCCAACATGCAGACAACTGGTCCTGGCTGCCCTGGCCATCAGCTCAGTCTTGGCACAGACGCAGCCACAGTACAGTTTCAGCGCTGGGCTCTGGGTCCGAACCAGCTGGACGCCACCCCCAGGAGCTTCGCTGTGGGTGCTGCGGGGGGCTCAGCCCAGGGCTGCAGTGACCCTGGTCTGCACACCTGCTTCTCTTCCCAAGGCCAGTTGGAGCTCTGCCAGGGGAGGCGGCCGGGCCCGCCGACCTGTGTGTAACCAGCTTGTTTCTCGGTGCTGGCCCTCAGGTTGGTGGCCGAGTTCGACTTCAGGACCTTTGACCCCGAAGGCATCCTCTTGTTTGCCGGAGGCCATCAAGGCAACAACTGGATCGTCCTGGGCCTGCGGGCCGGCCGGCTGGAGCTGCAGCTCCACTACCACGGCGTCTCCCGGGTCACCAGCAGCGGGCCCATCATCAGCCACGGCATGTGGCAGACGGTAAGTGTGGCCTCCCCTGCCCCTCCTGGGCCGGCCCGGGGTCTGCTGGGATGCAGGCTCCAGCAGTTGCTTGTGCACACACATGCCCAGCAGTTAGTGGGTGCTGCACGTGCCTGGCAGGACAGGCCCTCTGCCCTCCAGGAAGCTTACACTCTGATGGGGCATCAGCTCCTCATGTCATCGGCAGGGGCGATTCCAGCAGGGGACCCCTGGCTGTGTCTGGAGACACATTTTGGGGGTGGGGGGCCCGGCACTGGGTTGAGGCCAGGGGTTGCTGCTAGATACTCTGCAGGGCACAGGGTGCCTCCTGCAGAGACACCTTCGTTCAGACTGTGAATAGTGCTGAGAAACCCTGATCAAGGTCCAGGCACCTGCCCCTGTGTCCATGTGGCCTGTCCCGGCTCCAGGAGCTCACCTGTCAGCGGAAGGCAGGGTCAGGTGGGATACATGGGCACCGTCTTGGGCTTCGGCTTCTGGAGTCCGCTCTGTTCCTGCTGAAATCTGGGCATACTCACCCTCGGGTGCTTCTCTGTGGAGAATGGCCTGGTCAGACCTGACCTGGAGGCAGCTGTCCCGCCAGATGCTGGCCTGGGAGCTTGCTGCCTCGTTCTGCATCCCAGTGCCTGGGGCAAAGTGGCCTGTGCTGCAGCAGGCTCCCCCAGCAATCCAGAGGCTCCGTGCTTGGAAACGGGCTTGCAAAAGCAAACACTTGAAAGGGAAACGAGAAAAGCATTCTCTTTTCCTTCAGAAGTGAAGATAAAATGGAAAATTTCACCTGGCCTCTGGGAGTAAAAACGCTGTAGATGTTTGCAAATATTTCCATCCTGTCAGTACTATTTAGTTCCCTCTTTCCTGACCTCTTAAAGTGCAAGTATCTCCAAAGCAGCAAAGCTGCAGATAAAACAATAAATCTGGAAAGAGGCAGCCTCAGGGGTTGAAGCAGGTGTCCCACCCCGAGGTTGTGGGGCACGAGGGGTCCTGGGTGGGGCTGGGGACGGTGCCCTGCGGTGGGAAAGCTGGAGGAAGCCTGACTGGTCAGTGGGCAGCGCTGCCATCCCTCCCTGACTCGGGAATTGGGTATCGAGGGTTTCTTTCCTCCCCCGTTTCTAACCGGTCCCTGCCCCAGCAGCACCCACATAAGACACTGCATTCTCCGGCCACACTCAGACCCAAGAACCTAAACGTGTTTCTCCACGTTTGACAAAGAGGAAATCGACAGATTTCTGGAAAATCAGGAAGACACACAGTGCACAGAGCAATAGGTTTAAAAATGTTTCTACATGGAAAGTAGGAAAGAACGGAAAGTTTCAGAATGGACTCCTGTTCATTCAGCATTCAGTGTGTGCCAGGGACTGAGTGAAGTGTTGGAAGCTGAGACATAAAACATGTTTTTCTGCCTTCAGCTGTGCACAGCTAAGGATGAGAAGGACCAAAATGGGGAGCAGTGCCGTCAGGGCTGACCCAGTTGGGTGGTGACATCAGGGCTGGGCTGACCCAGTGGGGTGGTGACATCAGGGCTGGGCTGACCCAGTGGGGTGGTGACATCAGGGCATGGCTGACCCAGTGGGGTGGTGACATCAGGGCATGGCTGACCCAGTGGGGTGGTGACATCAGGGCTGGGCTGACCCAGTGTGGTGGTGACATCAGGGCTGGGCTGACCCAGTGTGGTGGTGACATCAGGGCATGGCTGACCCAGTGGGGTGGTGACATCAGGGCATGGCTGACCCAGTGTGGTGGTGACGTCTGGGCATACCTGACCCAGTGGGGTGGTGACATCAGGGTTGGACTGACCCAGTGTGGTGGTGACATCAGGGAATGGCTGACCCGGTGGGGCAGCAACGTCAGACATAATTCCCACTCCCTGGCTGAGGTTTAGGGAAGGGGCTCTAAGGCACGAGATGAGAGAAGTGGCCCCACGCGGGTTCCCTCGTAGGGAGAGCAGTGATGGGGGCAGCAGTGTGGGGGGAGCCGGTCAGAGCCTGAGCCACAGCGCCAGCCGCACAGAGGCTGTGTGGGCACTCGGAGGAGGTGTAGGGGATGAGCGTTGTCACCCTGAGGCTGGGTGTCTCTGGGTCCCAGGTGGTGACGAACGCAGTCGCCCCGAGATGGTGGCCCTCAGAAAGTGCACTCCTGCCTCTCACAGCGCTGGTCTTCCGCAGATATCTGTTGAGGAGCTGGAGCAGAGTCTGGTCATCAAGGTGAACAAGGAGTCTGTTATGAAGATCGTGGTGGCGGGGGATCTGTTCCAGCCGGACAGGGGCCTGTACCACCTGAACCTGACCGTGGGAGGCATTCCCTTCAAGGAGAAAGACCTCATCCAGCCTGTAAGTGCCGCCGTTGGTCTCTGGGGTCAGAACCTGGGACCGGTCTGAAGACGAGGTTTAGCGAGAGCTGCCACGTGTTTGGCGCTAACCAGGTTTGGCGCAGGACGCGGAGGAAGGTAATACTCCCCGGAAGCTCCTTTAACCAGCAGCAGGGCAGCCTGTGTCCTGCCTCTCACCACCTCCTTCTCTGAGACACAGTTGGCTTTTCACCTGAATTGATAATGAAAATGTCTATTTTTGCAGTGGAGATAAAACACAATGAAATTATTCTTTAACAAAAAGAGCAATCAACTTTTTTGGACAATTCCCAAGAACATTTGGGTTGTTAACCCTGCCGGGATTTCCGTAGGGGAAAAAGACCCAGTGGGGAGGTCAGTACTGGTCATTTTCAAAGTCCTGCCCTTTCTCCCCTCCCCGTACCACACGCCTGTGCCCCCATCTGTGTTTCTCCATCTCCCAGCATGCTGCTGTCCGTGGCCAGAATCTTTGGCATTGTGAGGATGATGTCCCCACCCAGTAGGAGAATGAGTCAGGAGTACCTCGGTGTTCCCAACAGTGGGTGGTGTTAGCACCACCTTCCCCCCAGGGGGTAGAGACGGGGGGCGGGGCGTCCTACCCAGGACCTCCAGTATCTGACCCCCATTCCACGGCTTCTGTCCTGCGGTTCCCATTGAAACCCCTCACCCCCCTCATTTCTCAGATAAAAGCTGTGGTGCCCTGATTTGCTCAAAACCATATAGAAAGTGGATGGCCGGGCTTGAATCAGTATTTCTGGCCCCTGGACCTACCTCCACGGGCGCTTTCTGGGTGCCAGGTGAGGATACCAGGCACCGCTGCTGTTCGTGCTGCCTCATCCCGTATCCCTTCAGCATGCGGTCAGTGTTCTCACTCTGTTTTGTGAGTGGGGACACCCAGTGCAGACAGAGAAAGGGGGGTCCCTACTTGATACGTGGTCTCCTTATCCTGCACGGAAAGGACTGGCCGAGGATGCTGCACTCTGAGGCACCCTGCAGTGAGTCATCTGGCAAGCACAGTGCCCTTTGTGAGATAAATAACCTCCTCCAGGAGCATTTGTCCATTCTGCAGTAGCTTTCCACATGCCCAAGCCCGGATGGTAGCCCGCTTATCTGATGAGGCTGGCACCAGCCGCGCCTGCCATGGGGTCTCTCATCATGGTATCTGGGAGCCTGTGTGGCCCCAGGGAAGCCACTGAGGTCTCTCTGTCTCTCCAGATAAACCCCCGCCTGGATGGCTGCATGAGGAGCTGGAACTTGATGAACGGTGAAGACAGCACCATCCAAGAAACAGTGAAACTGAACACGAAAATGCAGTGCTTCTCTGTGACGGAGAAAGGGTCCTTCTACCCCGGGAGTGGCTTTGCTTTCTACAGCCTCAATTACGGTAAGTCTCGGTGTAAATCCTAGGTGGGCATGGCTGTGGCCCTATTTTAAGCCAGTGTATGCTAAACAATAGGAAAACCGAGAAGCGGCTCCTTACCTAGGATGACAATGCCAGGGAGAAGCTAGGCCCACCGTGGGCTGTGGGGCACAGGCGGCTCACAGGGGTGAGTTAGCCAGTGAGGAAGGAATGACGGACGGAGAGAGGACAGCCCCCCTGCCGGTGCTGTGGTGGCTGACGTGGGGAGGCTGGGTAGGATGGGAAGGCTGGAAGAGGGCACTTTGCAGAAGTTTCTGAGACAAGACGAGCTTAGGTGTGTCCAGGTGGGTGGAGAAGCTCCCAAAACTGTACTCGACGTGGCAGTCACCACTGACTCATGAGGAGTAAAACAGGGGCAGTACCTAAAAACCGCAGTGTGACTGCTTCGAGGACCCAGTGCCCTCCAGTTTTCAAAGAAAGCGAAGAACCCAAGAAGGAGAGGGGCCCCCTAGGGGGAGTAGAAGCCGGCGGCCCAGCCCGGAACACTGCCAGGAAGGCTGATATTCTCAGGAGAATTGAGGCTTGCCTAGCCAGTGTTGAAAGCCACAAAGGAGCTTTTCATTTATACCTGGAGGGAAAAAAAACAGCGAAAGGAACAAGAAGCTGGTGTGCGATAGATACCTACACCCAGCGGGAGGAAGGCCGGAGAAGGGCGGACTAGAGGGCAGGCAGGTGTGGCGGGCTGCGGCCCTGAACGCTGTTTGCGCCCAGAGAGAGCGTGTGTAGGAACGTTGAGGGGTTGGACCTGAGGTGGGCGGGGAAGGCCTCGTCCAGCAGCAGCGTTGCCTGGGAAGTGGGCGTGGCTGCAGAGGTGGGCCCAGAGGCCCTCCAGGCTTCTGTAAAGCAGGGCCCTTGATTTCTTACAACAGAACACAACACGTTTGTCTCTTTCCTTTTATTATCAAATTGGTGACAATTCACAGTTAAAACAATCCTAACATACTCACGCATGAGCATTCATATGTAAACTTTACATGAAATGAATTAACATTCCAAATTGTATGATTGATTGCCCGATGATATTGGATTGGCCAAAAATTCCGTATATGGTTTTCCCATAAATGAGACACATTTTTCATTTTCAACAATAGTGTTATTGATTTGTACATTTTGAGTATGTCGGTTATCTCCTGCTATTATTGGCTTCTAGTGGGCAGAGGCCAGGGGTACTGCTAAACATCTTCCAATGCATGAGACAGCCCCACAGCAGAGAATTATTTGGCCAAAATGTCAGTAGTCCCAAGAGACTTGACAAACCATTTCTGATACATTCAGTCAGTCACAGCAGCGTCTCCACACACTGCCCAGATCTTATTTTGTGTTTCAGTTGCATTTTTACCTTTCTTGAAATAACAAAGCATAATATGTCAAAAATGTTGCTTGTCTTCTTCCACCTTCAATATTAAAATGACTGCATACAAATCCACCAATTTTGATGTTTTTTAAAATGCACGCTGATATGACAGCTGTCACAGTACCATCTAACAAAATTGTTCCAAATGAAGTTAAAGACAACTAAGCACTAGTAGAGCCATTATACAGAAAAAACTAAATGAACTTTTTGGTCAACCCAATAGAGACACTGTTCTGAGGACATTGGTATAAAAGATTGGATGGGTGGTGGATGGCTAAGAAATTCGTTTGATTCTGGACTCACAAGAGTTTCCCTAATCTTCTCCTTAAGTTAACCTTTGCTTCTGGAGCACACACTAGCTGGAGCCCTCACTCGGTGCTCTGCCTGGGTTCATAGACCTGAGTGGCTTTGAGCCAAGCAGGTGAGGAGAGCCACACGTCCTGGCCCAGGGAAGCGTGTGCATTTTGGCAGGTCCACAGGCCCCTAGAGCGCACCCATGGAATGCACGTCCAGAGCCTTCTCTGTCTGGTAGCTCTGCCGGGTGCTTGAGCCCCTGTGGATCCTAGCCTGCGCCCCGGCCTGCACGCTGGCCCAGCAGGTGCTCTGGGATTCCTCCTGCTCCCTTTCCCGTGGCCCCAGCTGCCCAGGATCCCAGCGGTGCTGCAATGGCCACCTCTCCTGGGGCCACTTCTGGCTTTGCCGGGCCTCTCTCCTCATTCCCACCCGGCAGATGTCCTACCGGGGTGTCCCCAGCCCCTGTTCCTAAACTCCTCTCGTGGTTAAACACCCACACTCAGTCTCGCCCCTGCTCATCAGCCCAGGTGGGCAGCGTGCTCCCTCCTCAGACCTCGCCTGCACACGTCACCTCCAGCACCCAGTGGGACCTCCAAGTTCAAGGAGGGCCCATCCAGCCGGAGGAGGTGAGACCTGCTCCTCCCTCCTTAGCAAGGCAGGCCATCCTCTCAGGACGTCCTATCACCATCCCCCTTCCCCTTCATACCTTCACTGCAATTGCCAGAGAAGCACCATGTCGGCGCAGGTATTTTTGGGAAAAGAACCGTTCACTCCTAATCATACCTCCTGATACAATACACGCATTATTCCTCTAGTCTTCGTCTTTATGCATACAAAGCTAGGGCATCATTATGGTGTTTAATATCAAATCATGCAATGTAAAACATTTCATTCTTTCTTCACTTAATGTTATAAGTGTTTTTCACGGTGTAACAAAGACATCACAGATATGATCTCCGATGACTAGACATTCCCATTACTGTACACAGCACAGTCTGCTTACCATTGTTGCTGTGTGCTTTTGGTCTGTACATTTTATGATAGCAAAGTTCAACTGGTGTTTAGAACTCTATGCGTTTTTAGTGAGTCTTGACCTATGCCATTCATGCCCACTCTGGCACAGCGAAGACTCACTGGGAGATCACAGGTCCTGTGCTCTTGCGCTCTGTGGTAGTTCCAGCTCGGTTTGGGCGCACTAGGCCTCGAAGTCTGTGAAGCCCAGGGTGGGATGGGGTGCGTGGCAGAGCCCATCCTGTGCCCGAGAAGATGCCCTAGGAGAGCTTAGGCACCGGTGCCTTCAGAATGCTCCAGCATGCAGCCAGGCGCTGAACCCCATCGAGGGGAACCTTACATGCCAGGGAACAAACGCTCTTCTCTCTTCCTTCACAAGCAAAGGGGAAACTTGGCGACAGAGGAGGAGTGTGTGTGTGTGTATGCGTGTAGTTATTTTTCTAATTCCCTGCATTCAGTTCAATGAACAATCACTGAGGACTGACCGTAGAGACCCCACTTAGGGAGGGGGCCACAGACCATTCGAGGAGCTCACAGTCCAGTGGGGAGGAGACAGAAGCCAGCGTCACCCCCCCGCCCCGCCGACTCTAACCCCGTCCTGAGCTGGAACACGTGTGGACATTGCTTCAGTGTTGTCCGACCCGAACGCCGCTCCTTCATCAGGACGTTGAAATTCTGCTGAAACAGAAGCACTTAAAAACCAGGAGGGCAGAGGCTTTCTTCTGGCGTCTTCATCAGCAGGCGATTCGGACGGGAGGAGGGAACTTGGGGTGGTCTTTGCCCTCCAAGAACTGGGATACAGCCCTTTCTACCCAAAAGTGGTTTTGGGGGCTGTTTGTGTAAGATATAGGTAGACATTATATACATATTTCACTTAGATACATTATATACGATATATCATATCACTCATATATGAGTATACATATAAAAAAATCACTCCAGCAAGGCATTAGAGTAGTAAAATAATCACAACTCAGAATATAAAATTGTATATGGTCTGCTGTACGATGCTAGTGGCAGCTTCTGTTCGCACTGCTTTTAACTACTGATTCAAAGTACTTCCAACCCTGGAGAACTGCCTGGAAGCCGCAGGCGAGATGCAGTGCGGTGGAGGGCTACAAAGCTCCAGCATGTTCTGCAGAAAGATCTTCGTCCTGCGAGAGAGGAAGGGAGGGGGCCCAGGCGAGGGGGATGCCCGCAGCCCACGTGGCATGCCTGCACCCGCTGTCCCAGCGGGTCTGAGTGTCTGGTCCGCTGGTCGCTCACAGGGGTGCTGGGGAGCTCAGGGCGCTGGCATGGTCAGGAAGGAGCAGCCGTCCTCGGGCGGCCCCAGTTTCTTTCGACTGTGGGTGGAGCCTGAACAAGGGCCCAGGCTGTCCTGTCACTTCCCGTGGAGGCACCATGGGCTCAGACGGCGAAGGCTTCTTAAAAGCTCGACATCGAGTGATTGTCCGGCTTCCCACCTGCATCTGCAGCCAGGCCAGCATTTCTGCCGCCGGGGCAGGGCCGGGAGCTGTTGCTGGGGCGTTCCACTCACTCCCATCTCTCCCTCGTTTGTATGGCCTCCTTATGTGCCGCCTTCTTCGCAGCTCGGACATCCCCAGACGTCGGGACCGAAACTACCTGGGAAATAGAGGTTGTGGCTCGGATCCGCCCCGCCACCGATACTGGGGTGCTGTTCGCACTGGTGGGCGATAACCACACCGTCGCCCTCTCCGTGGCCCTGGTCGACTACCACTCCACCAAGAAGCTCAAAAAACAGGTACCACGTGCTGTCCTTCCCGAGGGTGGAGGGGCTGCCCCAGCACCCAGCAATCTGCCCCTGGGGCCGTGCACCCACAGGGCCCCAGCAGCCCTTCCTGGGGTCAGCTCACTCAGCGCCCACCTCAGGGAGTTCTGTCCTGTCCCCCCACATCTCTGAGCAGCGTCTAACCAGCCAAGCTAGGCATGGGGACACGGTTGACACAGATCACCTGACACAATTGTACGTGTCCACCACTGTAGGCTGGGGAGGCCAGGAGCCACAAGCCAGTTGTGCGGGAGGTGACCTTCCCGCCTACACAGTTGGTCAGCTCAGCAGTTTAGAAGCATTTGAATTAGTTGTTCACCTTTAAGTCAGATGATTTCACTCCCAAATTCTGGTTCCCATTTTCTCTTGAAAAGTGAGTTGCGCAGCCCACACCCCCTGAGAACATTGCTCCCTGGATGACAGAGGCAGAGCCCTGAGTACGGCCGGACACCTAGACACGGCCTGCCCTGTCCGCTTTACCGCAGTCCCCACCTCTCCCACTGTGCCCTGACTCTGAGTCGACGGTCTCTGGTCTTTGGGCTGACTGTTTTCTTAGAGGACAGCTGAGAGGCACTGGAAATAGGTTTTATTCTCTCGCCTTTGTCCAAAGTGGGAAAACGTGGCTGACCCAGAAGGGTACGCGTTTGCCAAGCCAACCTGTCCTCCAGGCCCTCAGGCTCTTCTGCTGACCAGGACTAGGCACTACCCAGCTTGGTTTACAGCCAGACTCACTCACCACCCCCAAGGCACGGGCCCCTTTTGCACTAGCCCCCGGCATTTGGAATAAGCAGCTGGGGTGACTGCCCGACTCAGAGAGTGAGGGAGAGGAGAAGGGAGGGCAGCGCTGCCGGTGCTGTCGAGAGTTTCTGCTCTGGGTTGTCAGTGTGCGATTATGGCCTCTGCTTGTCACACTGTCTCCGCCCTGTTGTCAGCGTGTGTTTCTGGCCCGTGGTGTTGGAGGCGTGCGTGTGCTGCCCAGCATGAGCACCCCAGGCTGCAGGGCCCGGCTGCAGGGCTCGGCTGCCCGCTGGGGTGTGTGCAGTTGCTGCCTGCACTTGCTGCTCAGTGTCGGTGGCTTCCCGTGATGCCCCCTGGCCTGCAGGAGACCCCAACCCCCAAAGAGAGCTTGGGGCATGGGAGAGGCCATTAGGCCTCCAGCCCAGGACAGGGCACACAGAGGGGTAAGTTGAGGGGCTGCACCGCCCTCACCGCTACGTGCTCAGGTGTACTTCTCCCCTGCAGCTGGTCGTCTTGGCTGTGGAGAATGTCACTCTGGCCCTGATGGAGATCAAGGTCTGTGACAGCCAAGAGCACGTGGTGACCATCTCCATGAAGCAGGGAGGAGCCACCCTGGCGGTTGACGGCACCAAAGGCCAGAGTGAAGTGGGCCCTGCAGAGCTGCAGGAGAGGCTGGCCGTCCTCGGGAGGCACCTGCAGGGCTCTGTGCTCACCTTCATCGGGGGTCTGCCAGGTAGGGCTCCCGTGGGCTGCAAGCCTGGAGGTGGGGGCACCGGCTGTCCTGACCATCCCCAAGTCACTTACCCTGAACCAAATCTGGGACCCTCTATACTGGGGTGGGTTCTTGTTTTACAGCAGAGAGAGCACCGGTGGGTTTGTGGTCTGGCACTGTGCTGCCTTCCAGTTTGTCAGCACCAGCTTAGCAGCTTAGCAGTGGAGGTTGAGAACGTGCTCCCTGGGAACAAGCATTGGCCTGAACCCGCCCCCCCCCCCCGCCCCTCCACGTCCTCCAGGAGCACCCAGCTGAGCATGCGCCAGGCAGTGGCTCTGGCCCAGATCCACGGGGAGGCCCAGCTGCTGGTGCCAGGCTGGAATCAGGCTCTCCAGGGCCCTGGGCCTGCCTTCCTTCCTGAGCCCTGGTGCCCAACTGCAGTAGCAGTGAACAGAGTAACCACCAGCTCCCCCGAGTCCCAGGAGGGCCAGCGTGCAGCTGCCTCCTACAGACAGGCGAGACGTGTTTCTCATCAGAGGGAGGGTGTCCTTGCCTGTGTTGCCTGTCCTGAGCCAAGGGATCAGGGCAACGTGGTGAAAAGGCAGGTGAAGGCCGGCCAGGTGTGGTTGCATAAGCCAGCCTCCGTCTGCGCCCCTGGCGTGGCGCAGGTTTTCACTCGCTTCAGATAGCAGGATCTCTGCCTTGGCTACCAGACACAAACCCCATTCAGTCTCAATAAACAAAGCTTTGAAGAGGGTGAGAGGGCCGGGGAGCCCTGCAGCATGGGTGATTCAGCTGGGCTGAGAAGAAGATAATATTTATTTAACTGGCTTGACTATCTGTGTACTTCCTTTGGGGGTGGGGGGTTGTTTCTTGCCAAAGCCTGACTGGCAGATGTTTAGTGCTTGCCTTCGGGGGTGTAGCCAGGCTGGGAATGCTGTGTTCTGGAAGCAATGGAAATAGTGCCCTTGAGGAGAAAGGCCAGGGACTGAGAGGGACCCACGGTGCCAGCGAGCATGGCGGCAGGGGACGCCAGGGTGGGGAGCCCAGCCTCCTAAAGACGGTGTTTGCTCTTCCCCCCCTCCGTCCCAGATGTGCCGGTGACCTCGGTGCCAGTCACGGCTTTCTACCGCGGCTGCATGACGCTGGAGGTCAACCAGAAGGCGCTGGACCTGGACGAGGCCGCCTACAAACACAGTGACATCACGTCACACTCCTGTCCCCCGGTCAAGCAGGCCACCCCCTAGACTGACCACTGCTGCAGAACAAGAGGCCACACAGCGCTCCTCACACTTTCTCTCCAAAACGGGCAAGGAAGGGGAGGTGTCAGGCACCCCAGCCCGCCCTGCGTGAGCGGCTCCTGAAACACTGAATCCTTGCAAGCTGAGTTCTTTTGAGACCTTTCTTTACTTTGTAATATATGTGTAAATAGTTGAGAAGACTAATGTTAATGACCCAGAAACACCCCGCGCCCGAGGCGTCCCTCCCGCGGGAGGCTGGGCTCCGGGAGCCCGCCCGAGGGTGGGGGCCGGAGGTCTGCGCGCACCACAGGGGACCCAGGAACATAATTCTCTGTTATTTTTATTACCAAATGCTTCTTTCTGACCTAGAAATATGGGAAAATAAAATATTTACAGAAACCTTTTTAATTCTGTGTCAGCAGTCTCTGCTCCTTGCATCTGTAGTGCTCCGTTGCTCAGGGCGGGGAGAGAGGAGGGACGACACTCACTCACGCCGTGGGGCTGGGCCGAGGCCGAGGGAGGCCTGTGCCCGGACACCACTTCTGCCCGCTCCCCGGCATCTCCCCGGTGCCGACCTGTGCCTCCAGCCCCCTGGAGCTGCCCCGCTGAGAGAGCCAAGCCCACTCTGCTCGGGAGGAAGCAGGCTGGCCCCTGGTGCCCCCCCTCAGTGGGGCAACGGCAGGCGAATGAAGGCACAGGCTGGCCCTGCTCACTCGCCAGGGCGTGCCCTTGTCCCCCAGCCTCAAGTTTCCTCCGAGAAGCTGTTAGCAGAGCTGAAATGACACCTGGTCTGGCGTCAGATGTGCCGGACTTGGGCGACTGGTCCCGCTGAGGCTTCCTCAGGCCTCAGCTCCTGGGCTGCAAGTGAGGGGTGGCACAGGCGGCCCTGGCACTCTGACCCCAGGAGGGTGGGGGGCAGTGGCAACACTGGCCGCATGAAAACGCATCCGGGCCGGAAGCCACCAGACACAGCGGAGGTCTCAGAGGCCCTCTGTCCTGACGGGGAGACCCAGACCCAAGGTCGGAGGCACAGTGGGCAACATGACCATCAGGGAGGGGGCACATGCCCCATAGCCCTGGGGCCACTGTGGCTGGCGTTCAAGCAGAGGGTCCCAGGGGAGTTTTCGGCATCGGGTGGGGGCTGTGCTTGACACCTGAACGGTTCTTCTAAGGTAGAGATTTTTTTTTAAATTTTTAAATACCAAAGCCCAGCGTGTATGGTTGGAGGCAGTCTGGCAGGTTGGGCTGTGTCTGCCTTCAGGTTGTGTTCCTCAGGTGGCAGCACACTGTCCCACAGCTGCGTCGTTTCACCGTCACGGGTGAATCCCTGACTCACCAATGGACTGCAGCAACGGGCTGTCGAGGTTTCTTTGTCTTTGCGTCCTCCTGGCTGCTGAACGTGTTTCTAAGTCACAGCTGGACTCAGAGATATGCAGGTTCATAAGGGAGGAGAGAAGCCTGAAGAATCCACCCGCAGCTAAATAATGAGTGCGTGAAAGCAATGTGGGCACGGCCCCACTGAAGGAGGAGAAAGTCCCCTAGATGTCTGAAAAGAGGGGAATGGCCCCAAAGACTGTGTCAGAGGCCCCTGCCTGGCTGGACCGGCAAGGTGGAATGACCCCAAATGCGCCCCTGTGTGGGGGGAAGCTACCCTCCCTTTTCACCAGATGGTCGGCAGGCCCTCACAGGTGCAGGGGCCCCCACGACTCTGGGAAGAACTGGCAATCACAAACACCCATCAAGAGGGCCCTCCTGGGCCAAGCTCACCTCAAAGGTGACCACACTGAGGCATGGAAGGTGCAAAGTGTGTTGTTGGGGCTCCTGCTGGCTCGGGCCCACTTTTCCGCTCCCCCGCCATCCTACAACCGCACGTGCATGTCCAGGCACCCCACCCACTGCCAGACATGCAGGGCAGCTCGCTCAGGCTGTGCAGGCTGTGTCCTTTCTCCTGTTGTTCCCCCAAACTTCAAGCAGCATCTGGGCAGAAGTTTTGTTGGCTCCTGACTTCAGAAAACCAGTCTAAGAGGTTCTTCGGGTAATTTTCCACACCGATGCATGAAAATAAAGAGATGCAGGAAAAGTTTTGGTGCCACGTAGAGTGTGTCAGGCAGCCCCTGAGCTGCCGCCACCAGTGTCCTTGTCCAGTGTCCATCACCAGCCAAGGTCCTGTGTGGGAGGGTGGTCCTCACCCAGCCTCTCCTCAAGGCTCTGTAGATCTCCCCACTCTCGGTCTGTGACCAAGGGAAATGTATGTGCCAGCCACACTATAAGTGGACCCCAAACCCAGGCCTCTTGTGCTGGCTCTGGGATGGGCAGATCACCTGGTTGGGCCGAGCTGGTCAGACCAGGGCTTGGAGCTGTAGGACGTAGCCTCAGGCTGTCCATGGGGCCCAGTTCCTGGAGACTCTGGTGTTGACCAAGAAGATCCAGGCAGGAATGTCCTCTGTTCAATAAGCAGGAGGTCTCCCCCGAATCCCGAAGGCCCCCCAGAGCCAGCTGAGCACAGCTCTACCCCTGCTGCCCACCATTGGGCCTCATACAGCTGTAGCAGCCCAGGGCCGCTCTGGTCTGTTTATCAACACTGTCACTGCAGCATTCCCCACGGTGCTCTCTGGTTTTTGTTCACTGTGGAGGCGGCTCTGGAATGTTCTTGAGGAATGCTCCCCTGGCTGGCTAGGAGTTTCCTCCCATCAGCCCTAATTCCCCAAGAAGGCCAGGACGGCCAAGAACAGGAAGGACACACACTGAGCTCTGGGAATGGACACTCTGGAAGCCCCACGGAGACACATGCACAACAGGGACCAGCATCTTAGATGCTTTCTGATGCCTTGGGTTCACCTCCTGTCCAGGGAGAGTTAGGCACACGTCTATTTCCCAGTTTGGTTTTCTTAGACTTCCATTGGGTGCCAGAGGTTATTCTAACTACGGTCAAGAAAAAGCTTACAGCAAGTACAGAGCCAAATGCTACAATACATCCCCGAGCAATGCCAGCCAGGTTGGCATACTTGCCACTGTCCAGTCTGGGCAGGGCCAGGCTGCAGAGAAGGCTGTGATAGAGAGCTCCATGTCTTCTGAGTGTGGGGTATGGAGGAGGACCTGGGAGGATCCTGAGTGTGGGGTGTGGGGAAGGAGCTGGGAGGACTCTGAGTGTGGGGTGTGGGGGAGGAGCTGCGAGGATCCTGAGTGTGGGGTGTCGGGGAGAGGCTGGGAGGACTCTGAGTGTGGACCGTGGAAGAGGAGAGTAGATGACTTGGTGTATGAGACAGAGTGAGAAATGGATTATGCTGTTGGCACATTTATTGTCTGTGTTTATTTCAGGGTTTTTTTAAAAGAGAAGAACAGTAATAATTTTGCTTGTTTTTGTTCTTTGTGTTCCTTTATAGGATACTATTGACTGAGAATGCCTTTTTGTGGGGAGGGTTGTTGCATGCATTTGGGTCATTTAGTAGCACCCTGGTCAGCTGCACACTGGATATCATCAACAGGACATCCCCGCTCAACACACACACACTCATGACGATCAAAAACGTCTTCAGACACCGTCAGATGTCTCCTGGGTACAGAATCATCCCTATTGAAAACCACTGCATTAAAGAAAAGGACATTTGACCGCTACGTCATGTGACACAGAAAGTTAATTCCAGGTAGAGTATATATGTCATCTAAAGTAATGTGTAAAGCATTTAGAAGATAATGTATAACTATAGCCTGTGGGCCCAATGAGACCATCTCTTGTTTTTGTTAGTAAAACTTTATTGGCACACAGTCACACCAATTAATTTACTATCTACAGCTTATGTACTAAGATGGCAGAGTTAAGTAGTTGCTACACACCTACTACCCTCAAAACCTAAAATACTGTCTGGCCCTTTATAGAAAAACTATACAGACCCTTATGATAGAAGAATATTTTCTTGATCTAGGGTAGAGAAATATTTCTTTTTTTTTTTTTTAGATTTTATTTATTTATTTTTTAGAGAGGGAAGGGAGGGGGAGAGGGAGAGAGAGAGAGAGAGAGAGAGAGAGAGAAACATCAATGTGCGGTTGCTGGGGGTTCTGGCCTGCAACCCAGGAATGTACCCTGGCTGGGAATCGAACCTGGGACACTTTGGTTCCCAGCCCGCGCTCAATCCACTGAGCTACGCCAGCCAGGTGCGAGAAATATTTCTTAAATAAAACACAGAATGCTCTAACGGTAAAGGAAAAGATTTTAACATTGAGCATGGTAAAAGCAACAACTTCAGGAAGCACGAAGTTGGAGGACGGATGCTACCTGCCGTCAAGACTTACTCCAAAGCTTCGGCAGTCAGTGCGGCCTGGCACTGCCAAAAGAAGACACAAATAGACCCGTGGGACAGAATAGAAAGCCCAGAAATAGACACGCATAAATGCAGTCAACTGACCTTTGCCAAAGGCACAAAGGCAATACAGTGGAGCAAAAACAGTCTTTTCAACAAACGGAGCTAGAGCAACTGGATGTCCATCCATAAGCCAGAAAAGGAATCTAGACACAGATCTCACACTCTCGACAAAATTAACTCAAAATGGATCATAGACCTAAATGTAAACAAACAAACAAACAAAAACAACCCATCAAACTCCTAGAAGATAACACAGAAGAAAATCCAGATGACCCTGGATGTGGCAATGGCTTTTTAGATACATCACAGGCATAAGCCACGAAAGAAAGAACTGATGAGCTGGACTTCATTAAAGTTAAAACTTCTGCTCTGCAAAAGGCACTGTCAAGGGAACACTGCACCCATCAGCAGCCTTCCTGTCACTCCCCACCCCACCAGACTCCAGCCCAGGCACCCTGAGCACCCACCACCATCTGCAAACAGGAACGAGGCAGGGTAAACTCAGCAGAAGACCCACCCCCGGGTGGTGCCCATCGGAGCTTAGGGTCCACATCCGATGGAATATCAAGACTCAGGCAGAGTCAGGTCAGGCTCCATGGCGGCGAGGCAAAGGCTTTCGCAGAGATGGTCCCCTCCTACACTGGGAAATGGCACCTGGACCACACTGCAGGCTGGGTGTGGCCAGTGCCATGTGCCAGGGTTGGAGAAGCTATCCCTGGGGACTGGGGGACCAAGTGTGAGTGCATGCAGGGGGTGGGGGAGGTGGCCCGGGGACGGGGAAACAGGTAGGGCCACAGGCAGCGTGCAGGGGATGGGGGAGGTGGCCTGGGAGCCACCCCCAGACTGGAAGTTGAATTGTTCACATTCTTTGTGGCTGGGGCATGGGATAAAGACATTTTTGTGGGCAAGAGCAAAATTGTTGGCCTTGGAGCTTAAAATTTTTTTATCAGTCTTGGCTCTAGGCTAGATTAAAAGATTTTTCAGGACAGACAGAAGTGGGTTTGGGTGACGCGGGTGCGAACAGTCTGGGGAAACACTGACGCCGCCGCACGTCTCTGACCCTGGGTCATGTGTGGAGGATGAAGGCTGTCCTGTGTTCTCTGGCACCCGGCTGTCCTCCGGGGTTGGCGGCCCAGGCCCAGTTGGCACAGGCTCTGCGCCAGCTCTGCAACTCAGCTTCTCTGCTGCTAGCACCCAGGTTGGCGTGGGCCCTGATGACGCCTGAGTCCCACCCACAGGGGGTGGCCCTCCCCCCGCTGCAGACCCAGCAGGTGCTCTTTACACGCTCAGGGTTCCTGCAGCTCAGGAAAGGATTCTGTCCTGCAGGGGAGAATCCTTTCTCTCCCACTAGTGCTCGTGGAATAGGAAACCCCCAAAATGGGTTCAGCGTCTTAGGCTGCAAAGACCTCCTGGCTCAGTTGAACAGTTTGATTCTTCAGCTCCAGGCAGAAGAGTGTTGCTCTTTGAGGTAGTTGCTGTGTGACCCCTGATGCATCAGCCACAGGGGAGGCGGGGTGGCTCTGCCATCTTATTATCCTCACTGGCATTCAGCCGGGCGCATCGGACTCTGGGTCAGATGCCTGCGCCCGAGCTCCAACGCTGCATGGGGCTGACTCTGAGGCCACACCCCCTACTCTCCACAGTCTCAACTAACAAAAAAAAATTTTCTTCTTCACAACAAAGTGCCATCTTTCCCGTTTAGAGACCCAGAGGGTGGGCACCCGCTGTCTGACAGGAAGTAGGGGACCCCACCCCGGCCCTGCAGAGGCCAGAGCTATGTGGAGCCACTGTCAGTTGAGGGTCTCCTGGAAAACGCTAGGGTGCATGAGTCTGAATGTAACAGAATGGTTAACTAAGGACGGCTCATGGGCCCAGGGGCCAGGCCTTTCGCTTCCTGGTCTGTAATCAATGGCCTGTCCAAGGTCAGGTAGCCAGACTCCTGGTCCTGGCTCACCCCGTGTTTGCTGTGTTCTAGGTGTGTCACTTCTTTATTTGAACATGTGTGTTTACCTTCTTAAGAGGAAACTTTCTGCATGCTCAGAAAATTAAATGTGAGACATTTCTATACAGGCTGAGAATATTCTCTGTGTTAGAGAGAATGGCGTTCTCAGCCAGCAGCGGGGGAGCAGGAGACCATGTCTTCTTAAAATGCTCCCTTCCCCCCCTCACCTTCCTCCTCTCCCCTCTCTCCCTCCCTTATTTCTTTTGCCCAGTGGTCCAGGACTGTCATTTAGGGACTCTGGCCTATCATTCCACCAGGATTTCCGATCATTCCCAAGGCTGTGCCTGCCTGCTGCCTCTGCATGTCTGGCAGCAGGCGGGCACACACTGGGCCCTTGGTCTGTAGTAGGCAGAGCTGCACCCCAGGCTCTGGCTGAAGGGCCTCAGAAGCCACCCCCTCGAGTGGGGTAAACGTGCAGGGTGCCCTGTAGAGCAGACCAGTGGCCTCCGGCATACTCCACAGATGACAGTGGAAGCCTAGAAGCCTTAAATGGGAAACACGCAGACTCAGGTCACAACACCCTCCCAAGGTGTGATGACAGATCCGTAAAAGACAACACACACACAGACCACGGTCAACGTGTGGGCCTTAGAAACAACACTCTGTATTTGAGCCAGAGCGCCTTTCCGTTCAAGCAAGTAAATGCCAGGAGAACACAGCACTGCAGTGGAGACCCTGCCCCTTCTTGGGGGCCCACAGAGATATGTAAACATTCAACACATTTCCTTTAAAAACAATGGATATCCCAGGTCATATCCCCTTTACAAAATAATAATAATAACTACAACTAACTAATAGGAGGAAATAAAAATTTGCAGGGAAATAAAACTTGGTTTTATGTAGGTGGCAACAGCTAGAAATTTTAGCTGCTTGGTGTCTGGTTTAGGCGGTGGGCAAGGCGACCAAGCAGAGGTGGCCCTGGGCCCGGGTCGCCTGGGGCTGCGTCCTCACCACTAGTCCTGGCCTCTCCTTGCCTGGATGTGCCCTGGAGGGGCCGGAGGGCATGGACTTCAGAAACCTCCTCCTGATGTCTCTAGGAGGCTGGCCACAGAAGCGGGCTTTGCAGAGGCTGCTTTGGTTTTTAACAAATCAGAAAAGAAGTTACTTTTCAATCTGCCCCATCTGTGTCATGGTGTGTAGGGGGGAGGCTTCTCCCCAGGGAGGAAAGGGGCCGGAGCATAGAGAGGCGGGGCGTTGGGCGGGAGCCCGAAGCTGGAGCTGGACTGGGACGGAGGCTGCGTGTCCTCGGACAGAGAGAGGTCAGTGGAGGGCGAGGCTGGGAAGCTGCTGGATGGCTGCAATTGAACAGAAAAGGCTTCCTCAGTCAGTGGAGAGGGCCGGCTACACATGCAGTCCACACAGAGTACCCCTCAAAGAGCCCACCTGGGCTCAGGCTCCCCCCTGACCCAGGGTCACCTGCCTAACCGAGGCCCTTCTTGTGGGGACGCTCTGTGACCAGAGTGTGCTCTCAGGGAGGCCAGAGGGAGGGCCCGAGGCTGCCCAGCTGGGGCCTCCTCTGCACAAGCCCTGCTCCTGAAGCCGCCTGGGAAACACCCAGCTGTGGAATCCTCAGCGTTCCCAGGCCTCCTGCCTGCTCTGTGTGAGTCTTGACTTCCCAGGGGGTGACCTTGTACCGGACTGACACCAGGACACGAGGAAGTGCAGACACGTCCGAGAAGAAGGCTGCCGGGCTCATTTGGGGACTGCAGGTTCACCCAGCACTTCATGCTTTAAGGAAAAACCAAGAGCTCAGAATTTTTCTCCCAGTGTGACGGTTAATTTTCTGTGTCATCTTGGCCAGCCTCAGTGCCCAGATGTTTCTGGTCCGACACCAGCCTGCACGCTGCTGTGGAGGTGTTTTGTAGATGGGATTAACACTGAAATTGGTAGACTTCCAGTAAAGCAGATCACTCTCCACAGTGTCCGTGAGCCTCATCCAAGCAGTGTTGAAGTCCTTAGGAGGACCAGACTGAGGTTTCTGGGGAAGAGGGGCTGTTCCCAGCAGACTGACCTTGGACTCAAAACTGCAAGGTCCATTCTTCCCCGGGTCTCCCGTCCTGCAGGTCTTGGACACCTTTGCTCTATCCCTGTCTCTCCCTTTCCGTACGAGTCTGACCTGGGTCTGTGTCTGCGTCGCTATACGTGCTGCACCCACCCTGCTGGTTCTATTTCTCTCCAGAACCCCAACACAGACTCAAGTAAAAGTGATTCTGAGAAGGAAAATGTTTTTTCCAGGCTTTCTCCACCTGCTGACAAACCTCTTTTAGTTCTAAGAGCTGAAAACACCTACTTAAAATCAATATTTAAATAAACAAAGCAAACAATCCCTTCTGTGGTACACACAGGGTGAGGGTGTGAGGGCTCCCGTCCTCCGGCAGTGCGGGGCAGCCTCCGCTCCATGCCCGCCTGGCCTCCTGTCCCCAGGAGACCAGCCTGTCTGCCTTGCCGCTTCCTGGAGCCCCGCCCACTGAGGGGGCCCAGCAGCCCCAGCACCTGGGGATTCTCAAACAAGGCTTCCCTTACAAGCTATACCTGAAGCCAAGAATGTCATCTTTCTCAAGGTCAACAGCCTGGGCTTTCCGGATCTGACAGCCCAAGGCCCCCCGCCCAGCTTTTTTTCTTTCTGTCGTTCTTTCTCTCCAATTCACACCTCCTTTGACCCCAGGGACAAAGCAAACCTGTAAAGAACATTCTCTCAGGTCTTCTGGAAGCTTCCAGATTCTACCATGCAAGTGTCCACTCAGTTCTTCATTAGAAGTGAGCACCTGAGTGAACCACAGCATAAACCACCCCAGACCACAGAATCACCCACCAAGAACCAGGGAGGAAAGCAGAAGGAACCATGAAGGAAACCGCCCCAAATCACAGAGTAAACTGCCAGGAGCCACGGAGTAAACCACCACAAACCACAGACTAAACCACCACGAACCAGGGAGTAAAACACCAGAAACTATAAACTACCCCGGCAGACAGGGCCGTCCAAGGGACAGGCTCTGCCTACACAGGAGCCCCCACCAGGGGAGTGGGCAAGAATTCCCTTAATTACAGGGTGTGAGCTGAATCTCTGCTTGTGTCCTTGCTCACGGAAACTCAGTGTCGCCAGCCCCTCCCCTGACTTTCCTGACCGGGCAACTGCTAAGGGCAAAGGAGGTGGGCTCTCCTCAAAAATCTCTTTGTTTCAGCCAGCTGCTCAAAACAGTCCCCTGACAGCTGTCTCACTTCCTGCGACCGTGTGACTCTGCTGGTTTGCTGCTAATGACTCCAACAGGACACTTAAGTATTCCCCTCCCTCCTCGGTTGGTCAGCGAGAACAAAAACATCGTTTCTGTTGTTTTTCTCCCAATGAAACACAGGAACCTCATCGATTTGTCCTCTCCTCAAAATTTGATTATCGTTGTAGATGCAATTATACCCCTGCATGTGCTGGCGATAATAGCTGGTTAGGCCATCGGGAGGGGAGCCAAGGCCTCCCCCGGGAGGAGGAACGAGAGGGCATCTGTTGCTCGTGAAGAGGCAGAGGTCCCCGGAGGATGGAATATGACGCTGGAACGAAGTAGATCCGGTCACCGGCAGTGCGCCGCGGCGATGGAAGACCATCCGCCTGCATCCTGCACTCTTACCAGGAGTGCGTCTCCTGAGGGCGCGCGTCCTACCTGTGAGAGCAGGGCGCCCGCGCAGCGCCCCACAGTCAGGCTTCAGACTGACCGAGAGGCCCTGCTGCGGCCTGCCTACCAGGACCGTTCACCGAGGCCTGGCCCCCTCTGTCCACAGGTGGAGATGTACATGTGGCTTCACAACGAATGATCAGGGTCTGAGCCCCCAGCCCGTTTACCCAGAGCGCCCCTCCCGTCCGAGCACAGAAACACAATGCCTCCCGCGTGTGAATATTGTGAACTTCCTGGAGCTTGGTGGTGGTGGGTCTTTTAATAATAATATACGCAAGAGGAGGTGTGCTAAGTCCATCTGGTTGCCCCACCCCGAAACGGAAGCTGAACTGAGTTGTGGTTCTCATCTTCACACCCTGAGGACCCTGGGCGACATCTGGATACGGTTTTGGTTGTCTCAACAGGGGCTGTAGTAGAGGCTGTGGACGCTGCTCAACACCCGCCAGCGCCCAGGGCAGCCCCACCCCTCAGAGCTATCTGGCCCCGAGGTCAATAGGACCAGGGTCAGGGTCCCTGCTCTGGAGTCCATAAGGTGACAGATTATCAGGGTCTATTTCAACCAGATACTTCCTAGAGTATAAAGGAATATAAAGAAGGAAAAACCAAAACCACAAATGGAAGGATAAAGCAAACACCTCTCTACAAATAAGGTTTCGGCCCCACCAGGCGTTCCTCTTCCCACAATGCCAAGGCCAACAGCGTCATTTCAGGGTGACTATATGAAATCACTACTTTTGTGGGAACAGTGTGGTTAGATATTAGCAAATTCACGTGGCTCCACATGAGTGACTTTTCTATGTTGCCGGGACCCAGGCACATGGTGTTTGTTATGTCCCCAGTCGCTCTGGCGGGGAAACTGCAGTGAAACTTTGTGGGACCAGGTTGTGGATTAGAAAAGGTCTGAGTCCCGAAAGATACCAATGCGTGGGTCACGAGGGCCACATGCAGCAAAGGGTGCCCAAACTGCCAAACGGGGCTGTGGAACGTCTGTGTGCGGGCACTGTGTGTGGATTTCCCGCCACGTCACCCTTCAGGTCGTCCCCCTTTCCAGCCCATGCACGCTCCATCACCGCATTACCTACACTGGGACAGGCGAAGCCCTATGTCTTCCCTCAACCCAAGCCCCCTCCAAGTCCCATCTGACCAGCACTGTCCTACATGGCTGCTGCCCATGGTATGAGCACAGCGGCTTCAGGCAGGTGACGCCGGGCCTACCTGGAGAGGCAGGGGGTAGGACGAGCAGGTGGGGAGGGTCGCGGGTGTCGGGCAGAAGCCCGAGTAAGCCAGGATCTGCTGGGCAGGGTTGTAGAGGATCTGCGGAGGAGCGGACGGTCTGTAGGCCAGCTGGGACAGAGGGACCTGCCACAGAGAGTGGAGATGTGTCAGCCAGCCCTCTCAGAGCCTGGGTACCTTAAGCCTCAAGTGGCCCTCCAGGGAGCCCCATCCTCAAGTCAACAAGAAGGTGAGGGCCTATCAAATCAGCCAGGGGGAGATGCCATGAGTTCTTGGATCAACAGCTCTTGAATCAGAGCTAAACACCAAAAAAGCAGGGCTTATTGTTGCTTTTTATTTTTTATTTATTTGTCCCAGGAACCCACCAAAATTCCAGGTTAGGCCCGGGCTCTCTTTGGTGCTCTTTTGGAAAAGCAGGAAAGCTGCTGACCCCTCCTCTCCAGGTGCAGGCAGTGTCGCAGGCACCCCTCAGCACAGCTGTGCTCCAGAGAGCAGACTGACTTCCCGGACACCTGCAGGCACGTCGCACTGGGATTGCTTCCCATAGGTGCGGCCCCAGGTGACCACAGCCCAGGGATTTCAGCAGAGATGCAAATATTCCCGAGGCGTCCCAAATTCCTCAGCGCTCATGCTTTGTTAACTCGCTGGGACACTGTAGTTCTCAGAAGGAGAACAGGACAAGGGCCCTGATTCTTAGCTGTCCACTTGCACTTCAGAGAAGACGGCCATAGGAAAGACCCCTCCGCAGAAGAAAGCCAGTCACTCACGTGGGGTGTTCCAAGGGTTCACAGACCAGATGTGTGTCCCTCCCTAAGAGGACAGAACCTGGATCCCCTCTGACACCCGTGGGGCAGGCACTGCCATGTCGGAGAGGGGCCAGGACACCAGAATTACCTTGTCTGAAAACTCATCACCACCCCCTGAAGGTCCTGAGGAGTGGGGGTGGGGGAACCAGGGAAGGATGGATCTTGGAACCAGGCCCCAGAACTTCAGGGCACTACTAACCAGACAGGAAGGATGTGGGCCAAGAGGAGACAGCCGTGGGAGACGAGAGCTCACCCAGAGCTGCCTGTTCCCAGCTCCCCACTGGGAGCCGAGGGGGGACCTTGGGGTCAGGGCAGGGGCAGTCACTCTGCTAACTCACCTCTCGCCTCCTGCCCTCCCGACCCAGGGCCGCCTTCTGCACATCCTGTGCCCAAACCTCCCCTCCGCCAGCCCCCAGGAATGCAGGCGCCCCCCTAGAAGGAGAATGAATTACACAATAACACTGATTCTTTTCCCTGCTAGGCCCAGCACTGGGGCCCCACCAGCAGGAGCTCAGCACAACAAAGGTACTGCACACCATTGTATTTCATTGAGGTGAAAGTTGGGTAACTCTGAGGAGTGAACAGGGCAACTCGAAAACAGGGAGAGAGAAAGAACGGAAAACTCGGGGCAAAGCCTGCATGCCTGGCCACCTTGATGCCATATTCATGAACAGACAGTGCTGAGTGCCAACTGTATGCACTAGGCTGAGCTAAGAGCTGTCCTGGCACAGCAAGAGCTGGGCCTCACGGAGGGCTGGGTGATGGCGGGCATCCTGGCCAGAGGGAACGGCTGCTGCCGGAGGCCTGGGGACTTGGGCTGAGCAGGGGTGATGGAGGTTGAAGGTCAGGGTTCACAAATGACCTCATGGGCCAAAGAGGAACCCACCTGGACTTGCTCAGCATTTGTGCCATTTGGGGTTTAGTAAAGGGTGGGTGGGGTGGTGCAGGGGGGTCTCCCATGAGAGAGCTAAACATTTTGGCATGGGCAGAGAAGTGACAGAGAAGTGACAGAATGACAGCCACTCTGTCTGCAGGGGGCACTGGAAGGCCCGACCTCACTTTGGTCCTGGCTCCCTGCATCTGCCTGGTCTTGCCCTGACCGCTCACCTGTCTTTCTGACCCCTGAGTCCCACTGTGCGGGTGACCTGGAGGCCCCAGCGGGGTCAACAGGACCGTCTGCCTGCATTTCTCAATGCACCTGAGACCCAGTGCAGACTCCTCCTCCCCAGACTGGATTTAAATGACTGTGTACGTAGGTGCTGCCATGTCTCCAAGGCACCAGCCTCAGGGGACCCTCTGCAGACACTGGTGACTCCTCACGCTGGACAGAGGAGATGACTCTGGCCCCCTGCTTGTGACAGGCACTTGGTGACCTGCATATGAAGCCCTCATAGGCCGAAAGGGCATACACAGCTGCGGGCTGGTGAACGAAGGGCCTTTGACCCTTAAAAGATTTTAAAATTACAAAATCCATTAAACTTCTAAGAGTATCTACTCAGTAGGTGTAACATGTTAAGGAATCACCCTTTTTGCTTTGGGTTTGAGAAAGAAAATTGTCCAGAGCAGAGTTCAGACACAACGCTGTGGTCTCCTGAGACCAGCGGCCCTCCTGGCATCGCTATATTTCCAATAGAACACCCCAGCAACTGCATTATAGACCCTAATGAACACAGGGTCCCTCCCAGGAAAGCCGCCGGGCTGACCGCTGTCCCAGCAAACCTCACCCAGGCTTGCGGGGATGAGGAACTCTAACCAGACACGCTGGGTACCCAATTCCCAATCTAACCTTGCTCTTCTAAAAAACCTACCAGGAGAGAAACCTCTGAACTAGCTGCAGTTGAAAAGCCCCTACATGGAGGGTTTTCACAGAAGGCGCCTGTGGAGCCCTCTGCAGGACCCGGGTGCCCTGGGAGAGCTGCAACACCCGCTGGAGACTTTCCTGAAGGTATGGCAACCAGCTACTTTCCTCCTTGGAGGACAGTTGTCTTTGGTGAGTTTAAAGACATCTGGTGACCCAGTCAGAGCTTGGAGGGGCCGTCCACACCCTCCAGGGTGGCAGCCAGGAGAAAGGCTTGGTTCTGGGGGACAGCGGGATTTCCCATGCCATCTCAGGTTTTATCTCGGGAAACAGATCCTTCAGGGAAGTCGCAGATCTTGGGAGGGCTCCAGGCTACGCTACTAAAAATGGTCAATGACCAAAGTCTCCAGAACAGCCAAGTAGCAAGAGATCACTCAGGAAGAGCTTTAGCTGTGGAAGCAGGTTTGGGTTTGGCCTATGGGGACTTGTCTGCATGCACGCTTGCACTGGCCTTAGAGTTAAAATCAAGTGATGGGTGGGTGACTCCTCGTCCCTGAGCTGTTCTGTGCACCCCGTGGTGTTCACAACTGGTGACCCTGGAGGGCTGTCCCTCTGCCCATGACACCTCTACAGATGAAGGCCGAGTTCTGGTGGTGCTGCTACCTGTGCACCATGGGTGAATTTCTAGCTTGAAATACAAAAGTTTCCCCTGGGAGAAGACTAAAGGAGGGATACTGTGCTGGCCCAGCTCCAGGTGTGAGCTGTTTTGCTGCAAAGAGATAACCGTGTTGAGGGCGCTGCCCTGAGGGAGGGGCTCAGCTAGAGCCGCCTTCGCCATGAGGTCCCTGCAGTCACTGCCCTCCCTGGAGCACTGACACGTGAGGCCCAAACTTGAAAGCACCCATTCTGCAGAGGTCTTGCATCAGAATCACCCAGGAGTTTTGGAGAATGCAGTCCCCAGCATCCCTAACCCCCAGAGCTATTCAGTCAGAGGCTCCAGTGATTTCATGTGCAGATGGGATGAGAAGGGGTGGAGACAGACACATCAAAGCATCAAGTTCAGGTTCTCCCTCTCTGGAGCTGAACTTCCATTTCCTAAGTGGGATCCTGTAGCACAAACCTCAGAGAGTGGAGGAGAGTGCTGGAATAGACTCTGCTCCCAGAAATGGCTGTGGAGTCTTGCTGTCACTAAAATGTATAGCAGGTGGTTTCCATGAGCCTCTGTTTCCCCATTTGTGAGGGAGGCTGACCAGGTCACCTTGCATGCCTCCAAGGACATGGGCCTGAAGCCCTGGTTCGTCTGGAGTGCTGTTGCCGCCCAGCCCCGGGCGGCACTACTCACCATGTCCTTGAAGGCCCCCAGGACGGCTGCTGTGACGATGCCCAGGAACAGGCCCAGGACGTTGAGCACGGTGGAGGCCCAGAGCAGCCGGTAGAGGTGGAGCACGTCCTGACAGCCGCGCACGCCCACGAACTCATAGTAGGTGGGAGAGTACTCGGTGCTGCACACAGGGAGAAGACACCGTGTCACCCACACCCGTGATCAGGAAGGACCTCGCCACGTTACTGAGCAGGGCTGGGAGGAAGCAGTGCTAGGGCCAGGAAGCCCGACAAGACAAGCTGTGGGTCTTTGTTCTCAAAGGCCCTGAGGGCCCTGTTGGTCACACCAGGAGAGGTGTCACCTGGCTGTACCCTGAGGCCGAGGCAGCAAGGCTGTCCCCAAGGAATCTGGGCATCCATCTGGGGAAGGAGCCCAGGGCTCTCAGCAGAGAGGGTGGTGCCAGTACTGGGCACATGCCCCAAACACTGGCCCTGCACAGGGTCCCTGGGCCCTGACTAGGTCGGCCTTCAGCAGGCAGGGGGCAGAGCCTGGCAGCTGCAGCCCCCTCACCCGGCCATGCTGGCAGAGGGGCCTGTCCCGACCCTCACAGCAGGGGCCTGCGATGGCCTGTCCGGGGAGGGCTCTGGACCACAGCCTCATGGCTGTGGGCCAGCAGGCTGGCTGGGAAGCCTCTTTCGGGGAAACAGGGTGCAGCTTAACCCCCTGGAATTTTCAACAGTTCAGGGAAGAGGTCCCCCAGGAGCAAACATTAAACTTCCCACCGGCTTTAAGGTGGGCATTCAGGCTATTAACACAAACGTAAAAGACAATGGAGGAGGGTTTCGGGTCCGGCTTGGACCACACACTCGGTCCTAACAAGTAAAAAGCCAATTCAGACTGAAAAATCAATGACTCTTACTGGATCACAAGAGGGGAGGATGCAGGACAAACTGCTGCTCCCCAGACTGGAGGGACAGACGGGTGGGTACAGGGAGCCCGGCTTCTGGCAGCACAGACTCAGCAGCGGAAACACTGGGGCACCCAGGAGCGGGCAGAGAACGGACCTGTAGTGGGTGACCCGCTGCGAGCAAGTCTGAGCGTTAAAAGTTAAAACCTGCCCCGTGACTGGGTCCCCCAAAGGATTGTGAGATTCACCTGCTGGAGCTCATACAGGTTCCCACGGTCAACATCAGAGAAAAAATGCCCTCGGACTTCCAGCAGAGGGAGGGCAAGGACTCCAGAGTATTTGTTCTCAATGAGACCTGTCCTCAGAAGCAGGCTAACCAGAACCTAACTGGCTGGAGTATGATCAAGGGAAACACCCAGTTCCAACCTCGCTCAAGTGGCTGTCCCAGCTAAGGGGGGAGAAAAACTGACAGCTGCTGGGGAAGCTCACAGCCAGAGGCACGGGCTCACCGACAGAGACATAACCACGGGGCTTACAGAGCGCCTCCCCACCCCCTACCTCACTGCAGCACCGAGCCCGGTTCTAGCATCCACCCCTCACCTGAGTGCCTGAACACTGAGGAGAGGGTGCAGGTGGGTGCAGTGTCCCAGGACAGGGGAGAGCAGAGGAGGGGGAGGAGGCAGGGATGGGATGAGGGGCCGCCAGCGGCGTGGGGGTGCTGTCCCTGGCCCCACTTCCTGTTGGACTTACCTATGGCAGTTGTAGAGGTCACAGCAATAGCAGGTGTTGCTCCTCACCTTCAGCTGGCACTTGCTGTTCAAGGAGTGACAGGTGACCTGCAAGCAGAGAGAGCTTGTCAGGTACCAGGGACCTGTCGCCCATGTGCCTGCTCCTTCCATCCACCCCACGGTGGGCAGGGCTGAGCCTGGTCCGTTGGGCCGTTCTCCCTCCTGAGCCCACCTTTCCTGACCTTCCCCGCCCTCCCCCTGTTCTGCGGGGTGCTGTGGGTTGGGGAGCAGTGGAACCCTGCCCTGTGGGAGGAGTTAGAGGACCAGGCTCAGTCCTTCCAGGGTGTCCAAATGGGCAACAGCTGACGGTCAAGGAGAGGGAGAGGATCCGGAGCACTGCGCCTGCAGGCGGAGGCTCCTACAGATAAGGACCCCTCCAGGCAGGGGTTTCTGCAAGCAGGGACACCAGTGTGGGGGAACCTTCCCCAGGTGGGACCCCTCTGGCCAGGACCCTTCCCGACAACACAGAGAACAGCTGTCAGCAGCCTGACTTAACCGAGCCAGCCCCTGCGGAGCCTCCAACCCAGGCAGAGGCCATCCTCCAGGCTACAAATGTTTGGAAGACATTTGATGTTTTAAAAAAAAGCAAGATTAGGGCCAAAACACATGCCTTCCTCCTCCCCCCACCCCATGCTGTTCGATGTGGAGGCTGTGCTACCCACATCTAGGAGGTAAGCAAGGCAGAGACCACCCTAACTTCAGAAAAAAGGCAGTGACGTCCGGGAGAAGGAGCGTGCGAGGGAGGAGTGCACACTGAGTGGCGGGCGGAGGATCCAGCAGGCTCTCCGAGGCCTCTCCACAGGAGCTGAGGGCGGCTCTGAGAGCAGACCCGGGCCCACCCTGCCCCAGAGATACTCAGAGCCTGCCTGGGGACCCAGACAGTTGGGAGGCTCTCACAACCCATCGGGCACATGACCTTTCTTTCAAAGTTCTGTGTCTCATTTCTGCAAATCACCCAAACCGGCAACGGGGCCCTCTGGAGCACTGGACATGGTATGGGAAATAGTCCAGACGGGGTGGAGACCAGAGGCCGGCCGGGGAGCCAGGAAGGTAGCCCCAGTGTGCCTCAGACCCAGAGTGAGACACTGGGGCCGGGAGGTGTAACAGGTGAAACTGCAGGACTGGCACGACAGGAGTCATGGGCAGGTACTCGGAGCAAGGGCAAGGCATGGCTCTGAGCCCAGCAACCAGCTCTCAGGAAGGTCAGAGCCTCAGGATGGGGAGCTGGGGCTCCACAGGCCTGACCCTAACCTAGGGTGTCTCCTGCTGGGAGGCGTCACGCTCCTAGGAAGAGCGACAGCACAGGACACCAGCTTAGAGGAGGGTCAGCCACTAGGGGCCTGGAGCGAAGCCCGGTCCACTGTCTGTTCTGCAGGTGACGCTCTGCACAGCCATACTCATCTGTGTATGCGTCACCCCTGGCTGCTCTGGCATTGCGGAGACGGAGGTGAGTGGCTGGGACAGAGAACGTCTGGCTTGTAAATGCTAAAGTATTACTGACTCCTTACGGAGAAGGTTGCTGGCCCCTGGTTTGAACTGTGTGGGTAGCTTCTTCCCTGTTATCCCTGGGGAGATTTTATATACCTAGGTCCCCTAAAACCCTCTCCCTAGGATGGGACCCAGCATCAGGATCTGCTCAGGCTCCTGGGCTGATTCCTATGGGCAGTGGTTTTGAGAACCCCAGCTGCAGGGATGAGGTGGGGCAGCCCCGCAGGTGGGCTTTTCGTCAGAAGGTGAAAACCTGGGTCAGGGCGGGGACCTTGCTTGTCTATGATCCCAGGAGCAGAGTAAAAGTTGACCTTGACCTGGACTGAACACATCAAGGTGAGTAGGAAGGAAGGAAAGGGCAGCACGAGGGTCTTTGGAGTGGTGGTGGTACATGTGGAGGGCCCGGAGAGGGTAACCCTCTGAGCAGGACAGGTCCCCAAGGCTCCCTCTGGCCAGGAGAAAGGATGCAGGTACCAGGACCGGCCTTGGGAGAAGAAACACGCCTCCTGCCTTGAGAGAAGCAACAGGGAGCCCCAGGCGCGCAGCAGAGCCCTGGCCTCAAACCCACTCAGTGCCTTGTGCCACAGCGAGCAGGACGCCCCTTCTCCTCCCGTGGTTAACGGGGCATCCCAACCACCAGGCAGGACATGAACCACGGCATTTGCTCTCCCATGTTCTCTTGTCTACTGCTGGCCACTCTGTCCTCCCCTTGTCTGACATTTGTACTCAGTTTGAGGGGCTGTGTGTAGTTAAACCTGCACGTCTACACAGAGCTGGAGCAGAATAGCCAGACGAAAGGAGCTCCACGCCCACCTGCGATGGTCTGAGGGAGGAGGGCATGCCGCGGTGCACTTTGTTACTCTTGGCGCTTCACGCAGCTAGAAATAGAAATGAAATCACCCTGCTGACGTCCTTGGCCTGGGGGCAGTCAGGGAGTTTCTTGGCCAATGTCAGTGTGGTATATTAGCTTTTTATTGCAGTGATCAAATCAATTAAAAAATGCTCATCAGAGCATTCAACCACAACAAACTGGACAAGTGAATTCCAGGACTGTCATGTGTCAAAGAAGACAAGTCAGCAGCTGTGATTCTAAAATAAATACAACACATTGAGGTGTTAAAGCTAACTCAAAACAAAGCGTGAGCCACAAATGCCTCACCACGGCACAGTGGGGAGACATGGCAGGAAGAACTGTAAGAATCCGAACACTCGGGTTGTGACCAGGGATGCAGACAATGGTGTGGGAGCCACGGATGAGCAGAGTGAAGCTGGAAACATCCACCTGTGCCCTCGCTTACCTCCGTCTGGTAGACATCGTGCAAGTATCCCACCCCACTGGAGTAAAACTGGCATCTTCCCGTGGTGAGGGGTCTTGTTTCCTAGACACAAACACACATGGAATGGTACAGTTTCACCTCTAAATCAGGAGTGGCCAGAGGAGATGTCAAATCTGTCTGCCAAAGTCAGACCTCTCTAAAGGAGAGACGCCAAAGCCAACCACAGCCTGCCAGATGGAGAGCCTGAAGCAGGAAATACCACAGCTCATTCCAGAGCAGCCCGGCTCCTGCATCCAGGAGGCAGATGAGTGAAGTGCCCAGGGGAGCAGGCACCTGATACTGCTGGCTGGACTGACACTCCTTTTCTCACGGGCCAACACAAGGTGGCTGAAGGGAGGTGGGTACCTAATTTTTTGAGGTGTGCTCCTACAACTTTCAACACTCCGTGGCTCCATCTCTTTCCCTGAAACCAAAATATATATTTCCACTGGGAAGGGAGCAAGATACATTTCAGACTAATTCACTCATCCAGCCAATCACCCATTCATCCACCCAACCCTCTATCTAATTAATCAATCATTCAATTATCTATGCAGGCATCCCTCCATCCATCCATCCATCCACCCATCCATCTATCTCTCCACTCCCTCCCTCCTTCCTTCCTTCTCTCCATCTATTCATCCTCCACCTATGCATCTACCCATCCTTTTATCCCTCCATCTACCCATTCCCGTACCCACCCATCCAATCATCCCAATCCATTCATACGCCCCCTGTGCATCCATCCACCTACCAACCACCCAAGTGTGCATCTATGGCCCTATGCAACTACTCATCCACGAGTCCCTCCTCAACCTTCATGGAGCAGATACAGAGTCAAACTGTGAGGGTAGAGTCCTTGCCTGTAAGGCATTAGTGAAGGAGACGGACCAAAAAACTGACAATCACAAAGTGCTTATAATTTCTATAGTAGAGAACAGCTAGGGCTACACAGAAGCTATAACATGCCATAAAACTATATAATCTGTAAGTTATGAGTTAGAATCCCAATGACCATATTTAGTTTTATTACTTGTTATGTTAGTCCTACTTCTGGCCTAAGAAAGGAGTATGAAAAACTACCACAGGCAACAGATAAGGACAGTTACGCAGGTGTCCCTCCATGCAGCAGCTATGATGGACTGGTTTTACTGCTATGTGCCAGGCCCACTCTGGACGACACAGCAGATGGGGGGCAGGGGGCTGGAGCTGAGTCTCTGTCCTCACTGAGTCTACCTCCCTGCAGGGCAACAGACACCAGAGCGCGGAAGTGCCTGGGGAACACGGAAGATGGTGGGAAGTGAGACGGATGGGAGACTGAGTGGGGCTGGGGCACAGGGCGAGTCTGTGGATGAGAGTCCGTTCCGGCCCTTGGAGACCCTCTGCTGGCCGCCCCCTGCCCGATTCCATGCTTCCCTTCCCCTCCTGGGAGTCATCCCAACAAGGCTCTTTTACCAGCAGCTCTGGCCCAGTGTCTGCTCCCCACCGAGGCAGGCCAGCGCCAGCACAACCCACGCAACTGCGTCAGTGTGCAGGCGACAAGCGTCCGGCTCTGATGGACTGACCCTGTGAACAATCGCTCTTCTCCATGCCTATGATCATGTGGAAATGTCCTTCCAGACTGAACACCGGTGCCTTGCTGAAAAAGTCCAGATTCACGAGTCACTCGGAAATCACCCTCACGCCTCCCTGGTCTGCAAGCCCAGCCCAGCTCACGGGCTGACTGCGCAGGTGTGAGAGGGCACATTTTACCATCAGCTCTGTCTCAGTCCGCTCAGGCCGCCATGACAGATACCACAGATGGGATGGTTTAAACTATAGATGTTCATCCTTCACAGTTCCAGAGGCTGGAAGTCAGGGTGCCGGTGCACGTAAGTCCTGGTGAGCACCTTCTCCCGGCATGTAAGTGGCTGCCTTCTTGCTGTGTCCACACACGGTGAAGAAAAAGCTGAGGTCTCTTTTTATACAGGCACCGATCTCATCATGGGCCCACCCTCCTGATCTCACCTAATGCTAATCCCCTTCCAAAGCCTGAACTCCAACTCCATCACACAGGGCCCAAGGCTTCAACACACAGTTTTTGCAGGGGAAACAAACATAAATATTTAGTCCAGAACAGCTCCAGAACATAATCAGCTCCCGGCTAAGTGTCACAGTAAATCAGTGACGAAAACTTGGTTTCAAACTTGGACTTTTTAGGGAATTCTTTTCCTAACGCAGAAGCACCAGTGGTTCTGTCTAATCATTACTATTCAATCAGGATGAAATAATCCTTATTCGTTTGAGTTAAATAAAACTGTAACCTATTTTAGTCCCAGCCAAATCACACAAACTTCGTTTTCAAATTTATGATGAAATTGAAAATTGTGTTTTGGGGCGAGACCGGGGCCTGGAGAAAGCCCAGAGTTGGCGTCATGGTGGCTTAGGAAAGTGGACATTGGGTGCTCAGGAAGACCACCGAATACAGTTTTATTTCTTAGCCATCACACAGAAATTAATTCTAAGACCACACACTAATCATCAGACTGTAAGTCGTTAAAGCTCAGTGAAAATCCCATGTGTTCCCTGAAGGGGTTGGCCAACCACCTGATTTTGTAAATAAAGTTTTATTGCACACAGCCACCGTCATTTGTCCACATGTTGTCTGTGGCTGCTGCTGTGCTCAGACAGCAGGCCTGAGTAGCCAGGGACAGAGACTGCGTGGCCACAGCCCTCATGTGCTAACTCCCTGGCCCTCTCCAGAGGAGCCAGCTGCCGCTGGTCCATTGCACGCCTGGCACAGAGACGGGACCTCAGTAGGTGGCTGTGAGAGGAATAAAAGAATGAGGAACCCACGAGGAGGCAAGAGGACACTGCGTCCCCAACGGTGGTGCTGTGCCCTTGGTCACTGAAGAGGCCCCAAAGTAGCCACTAAAACACTCTGGGGTGACCACACAGTGGCTCTGCTAGAGGCGAGTTCACCCTGAGCTGGGACAGAGGGTCCAGCCGAGCATCACAAGCTCCTGTATTTCCCATTCCTCCTGCAATGAACTGTGACCCCAGCGCCTAACTGGGCGGGAATAGGTAAGCGGGCTAATAACTCCTGACAGATCTTCTGCCAGCGACAGCCTTCTGATTCCCAGGGTTCACGTTCCTCTTCATGAGGTACCTGGCCCGTTTGGAACAAGGGAGCCTGGAATTACGTCTAGCAGTATTTATACTCGTCTGCAATGATGAATTGCTTCGGAGAATCCTGTCCATCCATGAAACGAGGTCGGGCCAAGGTGGCAGCGTGCCCCCCTTTCACTCCTGCAGGGCTGGAAGGAGGAGAGCCCTCCACCTGGGAAACCATTGGTTTTGAAGGAAATTCCTCAGATGTGAGCTGAGGTGGAGGTGAGGCCTGGGAGAAGCTGACTCACACAGCAGCAGGACCGGGATCCCACCTCCAGCGGATGGGGCCCCTGTGAGCTGCACTCCCACCACCATCAGGAAGAAGCGTCTCTCTCGGGAAGGCAAGGTTGGTTTTTCCTTTAAAACCAGGGTTTCCGAAACTGCCTGCCAGACCCATGCCTTCAGTTTGGTTGGGAGAATAAACACATTAATGACAATCTCATTTTTAAAATACTCATAAGAAATTCTATCAGCCCACAGTTCTCCACTTCCACTGAGAGAAAGGGGTGGGTCGGTGTGGCGTCCACAAACTCAGGATCAGAGTTGTCACCAGCACTGTCGTCACTAACTGGTCCCGCATGGCCCCACTGGGGCTTCAGGTGGCTGCCTCGTGCAGCCCCTCAGGGTCCCTGTGACGAGAGGAAACCTCCCGAGCAGGGAAGCCGATTGACTCGGGGTCGGGCAGCATCACTCGTGCGCCCCTGTCTGCAGATCTCCAGGTCTGCCCGCTGACTGTGCACCCGCACAGGCCTGTCTCCAAGGCACTACATCCACAACGGCGTTCTGAGGGCAGACATGGGATTTCCTCCTTGGAAGACCTTGGGATTACCAACCTCTAGCTGGCATGACGTGGCAGCCAGGGTGCTTGCTCTTTGAGGAAAGGGCCAGTGCACATCCAACTTTGCATCCCTAGCTTGGGTGAGGCCCTCAATCAATATTTGCTGATGGAGTGACATTTGAGAAAATGCAGGTATGACAGCCCAACACCAAAGCAACATGCCCTCTTCAGTAATTTAGGCATAAGGTGGGAAATCATATTTGGATTAAAGGATATACTTTCTGGTCCTGGTTGGTGTGGCTCAGTGGGTTGAGCTCCAGCCTGCAAACCAAAGGGTCACTGGTTCGATTCCCAATCGGGGCACCTGCCTGAGTTGTGGGCCAGGATCCCAGTGTGGGGTGCATGAGAGGCAACTACACATTGATGTTTCTCTCCCTCTTTCTCCCTCCCTTACCCTCTGTCTAAAAATAAATAAATAAAATCATTTTTTTTAAAAAAGAATATGCTTTTTACTCTAACCAAACAGAGTGCCAGAAGTATGACAACAAATATTGGCTGGAGACTCACAGTTCAATTATCTTTCCAAAAATGAAAAACAAGAAACAATAGTCTGGGACAAAGGATACGCACTTTCCTAAAAAGTGCTATAAATATAAATATGTGTTCAATGAACAATGAATAACCTAGAAGGACAACCATGGCGCAAGTTCTGGCCTTGGCTGGACATGTTAGGCCTCCACCTCTCCCAAGTGGCCCTCTCACCCCCGGCCTGGGGCCTCTCCAGGATCCCTGCAGGGACCCGGCCATAGCATCAGGGCCACCCTGGAAGGCTCTGCTGCATTTGTCTCACTCGTACAACTGGCAGCACAGGGGGCTTGATTACACCAGCATCAGCACAAACATGTGAGTAGTTCGTTGCACTGTGGCCCTGCAATGGCTACAGAGTCACCAGGTGATAGGAGTTTTTCAGTTCCCTCATGAGACCATCATCACATGTGCAAATCGGCCATAGGCCGAAACATCATTGGGTGGCACGTGCCTGTGACTGTTTATAGAATCTTCCACCTCAGGCATCTCCACCATTAGAGGAACCCAAAGGGTTTCGCAAGCTATAGTATCAAGCTAGAAAATTCTGTCATAATCTTTTAAGAGAAACAGATTTGAATTATAAAATTTGGGACATCATGAGTCAGTGAATTTCAGGATGTGTTTCATCTTGTTAAATTCAAAGAGAGACCTGAGGAAGGTTACTTGGGAAACTGAAGAATTTGATTTTATCTGATGCGATGATGATGATGATGACGATGTGCGTGTGTGTGTGTGTGTGTGTGTGTTCAAGAAGTGAAGAAAAGCGAGAAGGAAAGACATCAATTGACAAACACAGATGAAAACAGAAACAGTGATGGCACTCTGGGAAACTATTTTTGCATGTTGGTCTCTTAAACCCAGGAGAGTGATTGAGCACGAAATTCAAAAGACGGAACTCACTATGTGCCGAGCAGCAAACACACCGTCCACGATGGCACAGCAGAAGGCGGCCACCACACCGAAGCTGATGAACACAATGGCTGCCACCAGCTGGAAGCAGAAAGCAAAAGCAGGGTGTGGGTATCCATGGTTAAACAGAAGCCTTTTTTCAAATACACACCAGTTCAAGTTCTACGCTGACATTAGCCGGGCCTTTCACAGAGTCCTCACTTCTTCACCCCTACCTTCTGTGTTCAGTGACTTTGAGCCCCAAACAGACCCTAGGCCCAACTTCGCCCCATATAAGATGCATTCTTGATGATCTTATTTCACACAATAAATAGGCTGCTTTGTGGCTGGGAGAGGATTTCCAGCCTCCCACCTCTCTGCATGATTCTCACAAATAATCAGGGATTATTTAACCAGTGTCTACAATGGGCATTGAAACGGTTCACGATTTTTTGCTATTCCACACTCTGCTACAGAGACCCTGAATTTGCTTTCTATATAGTCTGGGCTTATGCATGAGTAGGATAGATTCCTGGAACATTTAAGAACCCGTGCTTTTGGATAGGACGCGTTCAGGGTCTCTGCACTTCAGAACCCAAGCAAGAGGCTATGCTGTCCCGTAAAGGGGCTTTGCCAGCCTGACTCCCTCCCTCCGACTGCCCGACACCATCCCCTTCCATCCCAAACCACACTTCATATTATTAATCTTTTGTTTCACCAATATGACGGGGGGAAAAAAGAGGCTCATTGTTATTTCCATTTGCATTTCTCTGTTATTAGTGAGGTTGAGGATCGATCTTATCTTAAATTTGTTGGCCACTTCTTGAAATTTTTTCTTGTGAAATAATTTCAAATTTATCAAAACAAAGAGCAAAAATAGTGTAAAGAATTCCTGTATGTCTTTCCCTCAATTTCAACACTTTCAAAAACCACGTCAGTGACCTTCCTCATCAGAACTCCTCTCTCCGGCAGTGAGAACCCCGCTCTTGTGATCACAATGTATGTACTAACCCAGATAGTAAGAAAAGCAAGCCACTAATTAGAGTATAGTATCTGCATTCTTTTTGTCCTTGGCCTCCGTCAAAACCTGTTTTCCACATGACTTAGGTAGGTTCTTCCCCTGTGGTTGGGTTACTCATTAATGATGCAGTCAGGCTCACTGGTCACTGTGCTCCATATGGCCTCTCCCTCCCCATCCTTGTTAATGTTCACTATCTATTTGTTCAATGAAACGTGGGGAGTAGGCAAGAAACGTTGCCTGGTTTGACATCCCAGAACTCTGCGTTCGGTTTTGGTGTGAAACTCGCTGAGGCAGCTCCAGGGGAAAGATGGAGAGCCCCGAGGCACCGTCCACGCTGCCGTTCCACGGTCAGACACAGCGGGCTGGCTCGCGGGCTGGCTCCCGGGCTTGCCTGGGAGGCAGCCCCGCCCCTCGCACCTCCACTCCAGCCCCCACGTGTGGCTTCCGAATGAAAACCGCTGCCCGACATTGCAAATCAGAGCTGTTGCCTGAGTCCTTTCAGGGGATCTCTGAACTGGTTGCCTTTTTGACCCTCAGTTTCCGCGCCTGGAAGAAGAGGTGCTGGTTATGACTTATCAAGGAATTGAATAAATGCCTCTGAGTACCTGAGCCAGTCTAGGTGCTCTGGGTGCAGAGGTGACGAAACCGACAGATGTCCTTGGCCTTTCCTCACAGAAGATGACATTTTATGATGAATTCACTAAAAGAGAACTTGAGGACTCCCTGAGGGGACCTGTGCCTGTATAAGCCTTGATCTGAACAACAAAAAAGGGTTTCCTATCGGATTTCCTACAGTGTGGTGGCCACGTTGACACCAGCGATCCCGCACCACTGCTGTGGGTCAGTTGACTCAGTTATGATTCGGTAGCTGTTCCGGGTGATGGAGAGAAGCAGAGCGGGGTGGGGTCCCCACCATGAAGAACCAACGCCCCAGGGTGACAACCACTGAAAAAGGTGTAAACCAAGAGCTCCCGATGTGCACGGAAAGGGAGGACCGGCCGTACCCGAGGATGAGGCAAGGCCTTGAGCTATCCCTGGAGATATAAGCCGAATTTCCTCCAGAAGCTGCGCCCCAGCCAGGAGCTGTTCTTCCTAGCACTAACATTTGAAGTTCACCTGCTAGGGAAATACGACCAAAGGCAAAAATGCTTCCTTCACCTCAGTGAGGAAAGGAAAGTCCATATGGCTTCTTCCCCTATGAAATTATTGCATATAAATAAATGATTAAGATGAAAAGAGTTTTGTAAAAATCACTTGAGGAATCATACCTAACCTCACTTTCCTACATTTGTATTGCTATTATTAAAAAAAATACATTGCAACATATACAAAAGATTCAGAAGCAGGGAGTGGGGGGAGCCTGTATGTAATGTGGCTGCTGTGCCTTCCCAGCCTCCGCTTGGACCTTCCTGCCATTCCCAGATGGATGTTCTTTGTCCTCACTCTGCTCACACCCGTCAAAGATGAAATAGTAAGCCCCACGGTTCATGCTTTTCTCTCATACTGGCCTTGATTCCCAAGGCCATGCCAGCTCATTTTAGCATTGGCTGGGACCAAAGGATGCTTCTGTGATTAATTGTAAGGCCCCTCAACCCAACATAGCTACATAGGAGGGACACGACACTCTGTTCCACAAGGTTACCCCCTGATTCTTGCTGGACAGAATTAGCAGCCAAGAGGGCAAATGAGGAGAGACTCAAAGATGAACAAAATCACTCTGGAGTTTCCCAATTCCTTTAGCACGGGGTGCACCTGCCACACTTCAGAAGTGGCACCCATGGACGCCCGGTTAGTTCTCCCGCACCAGTGGGCCACCAGAGTCGTGCCGGGAGCCGCTGCCCGGTGAGCTTATGTCATGATGGGCCAACTCGACGACTTCTTGGAGAACTCCACACTCCACACCCTGCCCAGGCAGCCAGCTCTGGCCCAGCTGTGCCTGGTCAGAGCCAGGACAGCCAAGAGACCCTCACATTATACCTGTACCCGATTTCATCCAGAATTTCATAGAAAACACAAAATCTCCAAAGTATCCTTTAACATGGCAGGACTCCCCTTCACTGTCTAGATTTATAAACACGTCTGATTTGGTCTTGCACAAACTGGCCCCACCATTTCAACGGCCCCATCGACTGGCAGCTCGTTCTGCCCAGTTACCCTCCCCTCTATGACCCCTGCAAAAATAAAATTTCACGTGAGCAAGACCCCTCCCAGGGTGAATTCCCAATTATACTTGTGATGAATTCAGTGTTAACAAGATCACACGCACAATAAATTCAGTGCTGGCATGATCACATGTGTGATATTGCTCAAGAATTTCTTGGCTATGTAAACCCCATGGGCCAGGTGACAGTGTTGGGAATGGTGTTGGAAATTTTCTCCTCCAACTCTCTGGGCTGGAAACGGAAAACTTGCCAGAATCAGCCGACAGGAGGGCTGCCCCTTAGGAAAGACCCGAGCTGGGTTTCGTGCCACAGCCACTCCCCTCCTTCCCAGGTATTACTAACTCTCCTTCAAGCTAGGGGTGAGCTTGACTATACAAAGCCAGAAGAATGCACACAGCAGAAACCCGATCGGTGCTCCAAAGATGCAAACCAAATCACTTTCCGTAGCATGTGAAGGCTGCCAGAACCTATAGCTTTTGCAAATAGAAGCTATTCCTCTAGAGCTCCAAAAGGCTCTCTATTGAGGTTGAAAATACATTTTATTGTACTGTGTGGGGGTCTCCTCTCTTGGGAGAAGGGCAACCAGGTTATTCAGTAGGAGGTCACCTTCCAATCTCTGCTGGCCTCACAGATTTGCATTTCAACAGGGAAGGCAGATTAAAAAAACAAACATCAAATAGATAGATAAGGTTGTGGTGATAAGAGAAGATGGAAAGAAAACAGGGTAGGAAGAGAGCCAGTCGCTGGGAAGGTTGCCACTTGGGGTGGTCAGAACTCTGTGTGTCCCTCATCCCATGATCCTCTTCTTCTCTTTTCTGAACCAACCTCCTGAAACTTCCTGCTGTGCCCTCTGGTGTGGTCACTGGTGAAACCCCATAAACCCTCAGCCTCTCTGTAACATCTCCCCTGGCTGTGACTGGTGCCCTTCAGCTCCACACTGGGTCCCCAGGCCTTGGGGCAGACCTGGCTCTGCCTGGGCGCATCGCTGCCCAGACCCTCTCTCTTCTCCCCCCACACCCCAGACTTTTCAGTCCATGTCCCTGACTCAGCCTCCTGGAGGCTGTCATTCACCGACCTCCAGATCATTCCCTCTTTCCTGGCTCACGGTCACCATCACCAGTGTGACTGCAGCCATGATTCTTGCTGACTCTGAGGTCCAGAACGACCTTCCCACTGCCCTGGCTCTCAGTCCCCGGCCCATGTCACCATCTTTCTCAGCTTGCAGCCCCTCAGTGCTGGCCGCAGGGCCTGCGTCATGTTACTGCCCACTCAGCGCTGCCACGCAGGCACCGGCCCTCCTTTCCCACTCCGGCCCTTCGCCCTGGTCCCGCCACCCGGTTACCGTCTTTCAGCTGTGTGTGCAGTCCCAGCCTACAGACCCTGGTCAGTCATTACCCTGTGAATATCCACAACCCCTTGGCCCTCTCTCAAGTTCTTATATTCACCTGCCAAAACCCAAACTGAATTAAATACAGTTCTCCAACTTCTCCAGACCTGAGTAGGTGAGCATGGAAACCTGTTCTCCCTCAATTAAGGACCACACCCACACCTACCTGCTCCTTTCACCAGCCCTGCACATCCTTCCTCCCAACAGTAGGTGATTCTATGTGCTCAGTTCCCTGGGGGGGGGGGGGGCGGGGGGCGGGCGCAAAAGCCATCAGAAGAGAATTTGTACAAGATGCAACCATACCCTTCAGCCCTGTTTGGGCCCCCACACTCTGTGCCCCATTAGCAGGGACAAAGGGCTGCACGCCTGCCCAGACCAGCAGCTCCTCACCTCTCAGCCTCCCCAAGCACTGCACCCCCCACCCCCGTGCTGCTGGCTCTCCCACAGCCTCCTGGCCTCACCCTCTGCTAGACCTTCCTTCCCCACAGACATGCCAGGATCCTTCCTTTCTTAAACCACAAAGCCATTTTCCTGATGTCCACTTCCCCTGCAGCTCCTCTTCTTCCACCTTTCTTCTTCCATTAAACTCCTCCAGATGGTTGTTGGTATTGCTGTCTGCACACTCGCCTTCTGCCGCTACCTTGTCAAGGTTAGCAATTACCTGCACAGTGTCAATCTGCGGCCCAGCCTCAGGCCTCACCTGACATAATCTATCAGCAGCATTTCACTGTGCTGAACTCCTGTGCAAACACTTTCTTCACCGTTTCCAGGATAACAACTGTATTTATTTAACAAATGGTATGTGGTCACTATTCTGCAACTTTACAAATATTAGCTCATTACCATTTCTCTCTCCTGCTTTCCGCCTACCCGGTCTTTACTCCATCTGATGTGGAGCTACCCCAACCAAGCAACTCAGGAGTGTCTCAGAGCTCATCTCACACCATCTTCACCCCTGCACTCCATCTCTTACATCTACACCCCTGCACTCCATCTCCCCATCTTTACCCCTGCACTCTGTCTCCTCCATCTACACTCCTGCATTTCATCTCCTCCATCTTCACCCCTGTACTCTGTCTCCTACATCTTCACCCCTGCATTCCATCTCCTCCATCTTCACCCCTGCACTCTGTCTCCCCAATCTTCACCCCTGCATTTCATCTTCTCCACCTACACCCTGCACTCCATCTCCCCATCTTCACCCCTGCACTCTGTCTCCTCCATCTACACCCCACATTTTATCTCCTCCATCTACACTCCTGCACTCCGTCTCCCTCATCTTCACCCCTGCATTCTGTCTCCTACATCTACACCCCTACCCTTTGTACCTTCATCTTTGTTGCTTCTTTTTTTCCTCTCAGCCACAGTGAACAAAGCTAGAAATCAATAACAGATGGGAAAATGGAGAATCCACAAATATTTGAAAGTTAAACACACACCAATATGTCAAAGAAGAAGTCACAAGGGATATTTAAAAAGAGTTTGAGAGGAATAAAAATGAAAACAAAAACAGCCAAACTCATGGGATGTGGCAAACACAGCGCTCATTTAAAAAGAATCTCAAATTAACAACCTAATACCTTAAGAACTAGAAAAATAACAGCAAACTAAACACAAAGCCAGCAAGAGAAAGGAAATAATAAAGGTTAAAGCAGATATAAAAGAAATAGAGAATAGAAAAACAATAAAGGGAATCAGTGCAACTGAAAGTTGGTTCTTTGAGATCAACAATATTGACAAGTCTTTGGCTAGAGTGACTAAGAAAATGAGAGAAAAAGCAAATGACTGAAATCAGAAATGAAAGGGGGAATGTTACTACCAACTTTACAGAAATTAAAAGGATTATAAGAAAATACTATGATCTGTTACACACCAACAAATTTGATGATCTACATGAGATGGACAAATTACTGGAAAGCACACAAATAACCAAAATTCACTTTAGAAATGATAGAAAATTTCAACAAACCTCTAAGTAAAGAGATTAAATCAATAACCAAAAACTTCCCGACAAAGAAAAACCTAGGACCAGAGGGCTTCACTGGTAAATTCTACCAAACATTTGAAGAATTACATCAACCCTACTCCAACTCTCCCAAAACATAAAGAGGAGGGAACACCTCCTGACACCGGATGAGGGCAGCACTACCCCGACACCTAAGTCAGACAAAGCTATGGAGAGAAAGGGCCAACAGCAGACTGGATCCCTTCTGAACATGAAAGTGAAAATCCTGAATAAAATACTAGCAAATCAAATTTCACACCACATTTGAAGGATCATACCCCATGACCAGGAGTGCAAGAGTAGTTCAACACAAGAAACTCGATTAATGTAATATGCTCCATTACTAGAATGAAGAAGAAACAATCTCAACTGTCATCTTAATTAGTGAAGAAAAAGTATGTAACAAAATCCAAATCCTCTCCAATATAAACACTCAGCAAACTAGAAATATAAGAGAAGTTCCTTAACATGATAAAGGGTATTTACCAAAACCTCCAGCTATCATCATACTCGATGGTAAAAGACTGTAAGCTTTCCCCTGACACAGGGAAAGGACAAGGATGCTTCCTCTTCAACATTGTCCTGGCAGTCCTTGCCAGAGTGATTAGGTGGGGAAAAAATAAGGCACTCACACTGGAAAGGAAGAAGTAAAACTATCTTTATGTACACGACTCCGTATATACAAAACACCAAAAATAACAAATAATCCACAAAAACTACTACAGATAATAAATGAATTCAGCAAAGTTACAAGGTACAAGATCAATACACAAAAATGAGTGGTTTTTCTATACACCATCAGTGAACATCTTGAAAAGGAAATTAAGGAAAAAATTCCATTTATAACATCTAAAAAATCTCAAATACTTAGAAACAAATTTAACTGAGGAGATGAAAGACTTGTACTGAAAGCTACAAAACATTACTGAGAGAAATTTTAAAAGATCTAATTAAATAGAAAAACTCCCATGTTCATGGATTGGGTGACTTAACATTGTTAAGACGGAAATATTCCCCAGAGCGATCTGGAGCTCCAGGGCACCCCCTAGCAGAATGGCAATGGCCTTTTTGCAGAAATGGAAAAGCCATACGTAGTGCAAGGGGCCCTGAATAGACAAAACAGCCCTTGAGAAGAAAAACATCGTCAGAGGATTCACACTTTCCAATTAACAAAAAATTACTAGAAATCTACAGTAATCAAAACAGTGTGGTGTTGGCAGAAGGCTAGACATACAGATTGATGTCTACTTGTCATTGAGCCTGGGAGTCCAGATATAAACCCAAACACTGTGTCCAGTTGGCTTACAACGAGAGAGCCAAAACCATTGAATGGGGTGAAGGAACAGTCTCCTGAGCAAATGGTGCTGGAACAAGTGGATACCCACATGCAAGAGAATGAAGCTGAACCCTTACCTTCTACCATATACAAAAATTAACTAAAAATTGATCAATGCGCTAAAACAACTCAAAGAAAACAAGGATAAATCTTCATGACCTCGGTTTAGCGACGAATCCTCAGACTTCACAACAAAAGCATGAGTAGTAAGAGGAAAATAGAGAAAATGGATTGCATCAGCATTTAAAACTTCAGGCCAGAGACTGTGTCCCTTGTGGTACCCTGTAAGCTCTTGATAACTGTCGAAATGAGATGCATCTTTTCAGGCACACAGGTGGTATAATCCATTGCCTGAAATTGGACTTCCCAATTCAAGGAAGAGAGATCTCTGCAGGAAATCTTGCTGGCTTTCCATCCAGCATCCACTCCCTCCTTTCTTTCCTGTGAACCGTGGTTGATTTTGTTCAGGTCCCTCACTTCCTCATTATCCTATCCCTCTGTGGAGATGAACCCACCCAGCTACTAAGTGAGCCTTTTATTGGTGAGATAGTCCCATGACAGGGGTGGGTTTCGAAATGAGCTTAGACCTGGCCAATGAAATAGGAGGGAAAGTCTGTTATGGCCTCTGGGAAGGTGGTCTCCTTTCTAAGAAAGAATCAAAGGAAGGCATCATTTGTTTCCCTGTCTGGATGCTGCTATCTCTGGAGGGTGACAACCGGAAGGAGGACAGAACGGAAAGAGAGGCAGTGGGGCCTCAGGACACACTGAGCCACTGAGTCAGCCAACCATGAAACCTCCCCCTCTGGACGTCTTGAAGGGGTACAAATCCTCTCAGTCTCTGCCAGTCAAGGCAGAGTTTTATGTTATTTGCAGCCAAAAGCACTGCAACCACTTCCACCTAAATTTCATGTCTTCCAGAGATTTATTCATTCATTAAACAGAGGTGTATGGGTGCCCATTGGGTAGTGAGAAAACTGGATTCACACCTCAGGGAACACATCACTATAAACAGGTGAGTGCTAGTAAGGCTACTTGTTCTAAAGGTAGGAATCCAGGAGGCTGGGGGAGCTTTCCTAAGGGCATGACATTTTGCTGAGATCTGAAGGAGGAACTGGAGTTCACTAAAACAGAAGAAGGTGGGGTGAGGGATAGAGCATTCCAGAGAGGCAGAGATAGATAGAGAGGAGAAAGGCACAGAGACAGAGAGGGAGAGAGATCAGCTGGCAGGAACTTGGCAAGGAGTAGCACCCATTAAGTGTTTTACCTTTACCTCGGCACCCAGAGGAGAGGAGAGTCTGCAATGCACCCTGACCTCTCCAGGCTCTCCCAGTAGGTGGCGATGCTGGCCTGAACCTCTAGGTGGAAATGAATAAAGCAAAGGCTCCACTCAAGGTGAAAGGGAGCTGGAAGTGGCTCTTTTCTTGTCTCCCCTACCCTCCCCGTCCTCAGGGCAGACCACACATGTCAGAAATAGAACCTGTCTTGTTCTATTAAGATAGAGGATTTTCATTACCTGAGAGAAGACCAAGCAAACACTTCTATATGCTCCTGAGAATAATTTGTCATGAGAATCTGTTCTTATCAAATCTACTACGTATTCTTATAGGACACAGAAATGGCATCTCTGTGATGATCAGTTGCCTGCAGCAGGACCTTGCTTATCATCACAGAGAGAAACAGGTGAAGGGAGACAGGAAATAGAGCCAAGAAGGATTTCAGTTGACATCTGAAGTAATAATGAGAGTCAAGGTCAAAGAGGAGGAGATGATACGTAGGGAAAGACACCAGCAGGGTCATGGGTTATCCAGTGAAACCCTCATGGGATTGGGGAGGGACCCTCTCCACCGTGTTTTGAGGAAGGGCACCCATGGCGCATCGCCCACCCAATGAAAGGGTTTGAGAGATGCATTCAGACACAGAGTTAACTCCACATTGACCTTCTGACAGGGCCATGGCGCCATTGGTTCTCTTGGTCTATTTCAGCCTTTATCCTCCAGGAGCTCCACCTTCTCCCAGCCTTGGACTGGATCCTTCTTGGCCCCTTCAGCCTCACCTGCCTCTTCTCTGCCCTCCCTCACCCCTCTTCCATGGTGACCTCTGGTGCCCTGTGCACAAGTCTGAGCTCTGTGAGGTCAGAACCTCCCCAGCAGGGCCCAACATGACTCCTTGCACGTGGAGTGTGCTTGGGAGATGTTGGCTGAAGAAAGAAATGGATGGACAACAATCTGTGTGTGAGAACTGCTTGAGAGGTGACAAGAGTCATTAAGCAATTTTGATGGCTATTTTTTTGACCTCTACATTTTACTTTATTTTGTACATAACAAAAACAACCAATTGACTAAACAGTTCCAGAACTGTTAGCGTTCGTTAATCAAGAAGTAAACAAAGTCAGAAGGCAAACTTTTCAGCTCCTCCCAAATCTTTTGCAAATACAACAGAAACCCCGAACACAGGCTAGTTTTGACACAGAGGGGGAGCCTAAGCAAGAAGAGTGAGTATGGAACATCCACACGGGTTAGACCAGGAGCCACGCTCCAGGAAGCTGGACCATACCCGGCCAGTCATTCATGCTGCCCTTGTGTACATCTGCCCTGTGAAGTTCACTGTCACTTGTCAGACTGAAATCCAAGCAGCTCTTTCCTTCATTTCTAGGCTCGTCACCTCCTCTTATTCCAAGGTGGGTAATCCATATGCAGAAATCCAGACAGCTGAAATATACTCGCCCAGCTGCATTTCACACAGCATCTCCACAAGCCAGGCTCCAGCTGAAATTCTGTACAGGAAGCTCCCATTGTCATCAAAGAACTCTCACCTCCACTGCACTACTTTGCTGCTGAAGTTCTGGTCACCAGTTCTGCTGCCTTCAACTCCTCCAGCTTGTTCACACTGGGCAATCCACCACTCCCAGTTCCTCTGGGGCCCTGACAATCAGTAAGTGGGATACTTCTGCAGCTCTCTCCGATGACCATGGCCTGCAGCCACAGGCACAAAGCTCTCCTTCTCCAGACTCTGGATTCCCTTATTCCCTCCCTCTGGCTACTCGGTGGATTTGTACTGGGAGTATTTCGTTCTACCACCTTCAAAGCTGGCTGTGACCCTGGCCTTGGGATGGGGCTTCACCTCCTGACACAGAGCGGCCTGCAGAAAGCAGGTTCCAGGTATTCCCAGGGCCTGGAAGCTGGTGGAGCGAGTGGCCAAGTCCAGCTTTCTGAAGGACTTTATGATCCTGCTTCACTTTTTGCTCCAATGTGGGAACAAACTTGCTTTTTAAAATCCTGCTCTCACACCGCGCTAATATCAAAGTCTTCCGCCAAGCTGGGAACTGACCAGGACTCTGCAAATTTCTTATGCAAATACCTGATCTGCATATGGCTTCCCTCCTCAGAGTCCTGGGCGGGGCAGCCAGTGCCCCCACGTGCCTCCGTATTTTTTGGAAACGGACGGATGTTTCTGTTGTGTCTAGACGCTGGAGAAGAGAACCACAGCAGAAGCCATGCCTGGAAGCATGGTGGGTGGTTGAAGAGTCTCCGGCTAAATCACGGAGAGCGCCCAGCCGTCTTCTCTGGGTTCACCGCCCCAGAAGTCTAAAGTGCAGAACGACAGTCCTGGAGCACGCCGAGTTCTCTAAACAAGCGATGAAGGTCGCTGGTGAAGAGACCCGAGGTCCCAAAGGAGCTGAACACCTGCCCTTGCCCCTCTGATAAGGGTAAGGACAAGGGCTGCTGGGAATGCAGAGCTGGTCGCCCAGTGTGGAGGGGGCGTGGCCTAGACCACAGGGGTGGGAGGCCCTGCTTCAGGCTGAGGACCCCAGAAGGAGCAGGTACCTCTCCATTTCCCGAAGCTTGTGCTCCTCTCTTTCCCAGCCAATAGAGTCCAGGCTTGGTGCCCTTCGGGCACAAAACCTCAGCAAACTCCGGTAGCAGGGACACTCCCGCCAAGCGATGGGGGCAGAGCACCCGCCATGTTGATAGAACTGTCTTTCTTGATGGTTATTGAAGGTTATTGATGATTATTTTGGGGGGCTGGTTAATAGCTTTGGGGTGGAACCAGTACTTTCATTTTCCCTCGACAAATGCTCATGCGCACACCTGCATCTTCTAACACACACGAGGCTCTAGTTGCAAGTTTTTCTCGGCGGAGTGGCAGCAAAAACAGACCTGGTTGCAGCTTTTCATCAGCAGATTCCCAGGATTCCCTTTCTAAACAGGCAAATACTTGGATCCATCCAGAAAATTGAGTATTTTTCCAAACAGGCCTCTCGTGGACAGGGCTTGCGCAGCAGAGAGAATAAAAGCTCCCGGGTTTGTTTCAGATGGAGCGCGTCTGTGAGCACGTGGCTGCACGTGCTGCAGGAGGCCCAGCGCCCCGGCCCTACATCAGCTTGCCCCCTGTGTGTGCGGCAGACGGAGCCAGTGGATCATGAGATGTTCGCTCCCAGGACTCTCACTCCCACTTGCCCCCCAACATGGCTTTGGAGTTGGACAATCCAACAACATCACTTCAAGGGGGCTGGTGGGCAAAGGGGAGAAACCACTGGAAGGACGGGTTGCTAGCGAGAAGCTGGCCAGAGAGCCACATCCTGGCGCACACTCACAGCCGCCGTGTGGGAAGCTCTAGGTTAGTGCAGCGAAACACATTCTGAGTTGTGCAGCCAGCCCTGCAAACTTAGAAAGACTGGCCCACAGCCCCTGCGGCCGGATGCTTCTAACAAGAAACAACAGAAGGACCAGGGTCTAGATGCCAAGGCCGTGTGGGTGGAATGGAGGCCAGTCCTCAGAGGTCACAGAGCCCATTCAACTCACACACCAGCAAGGGGCCGGGCAGAGGCCCACCTGCGCCTCTCCTGGCGGTCCCTGGTAGAGCTACAAGTAGCAGGGGCCACCCAAAGGTACAGTCCATATGTAACCGGAGTCCTGAGTCAGCCTCCTAAGTAGTGGGTACACATTCTTGAAAGCCTCAACACTTAGGAGCTTATCTACTGGAGCTTGCTTGACCTGTTTTCTTATAACCAGAGCTAGTGTCTGTCACACACCCCAGCTGACCACATGGCAGGGACAGTGGGCAATTCCAGTGGCTTCTCCATTCACCCCCTCACCCCAACCCCCACACTTCTCCCAAAATGAACCAAACTTCTGGAAGGTGTAGGTGGCAGCATCTTCAGGGAAAGGTGTCCCTCGGGACCTCTTGTCCTTCAGCCCGTCCCCTATAGGTCAAAAGCTGATGACACTGGGCAGAGGAGTGGCGGGGAAGACAAGCAGGAGACCGCTCTCAGAAACACTCAGAGGAGTAGGAAAAAATGCATCTCTAGACCGGACAGACAAAGACTGAGGCTTTAACCCTTCACAGGAAGTGTTTTTAATCTATAAGTTACTTATTAGTCCTTATTGGTTCTTCTAGGTCAGTGGCATTCAAAGTATATTTGGGGGAGATTTTTCTCTGTGTGCACACACACACATAGTGGGGGGAAATCAGCAGCTAACGAAGTTTTTAGGCCTTTAACTTCTCCATCTCTGGCCTTCAGGACCACAAGAGGGCTATTGTGAAATCAATGATTCATAGGTCTGTTTCTGTGACTGGAAAGTAATGTCATTCATCAATGGAAAAACATCAAAAGCTGACTCAATTTGGAATAGTCTTTAGATATCATTGGAGACTAACATAATAATGGACAGAGATAATGGTGAAGCCACTTCTAATGATTAGATTGAACGGAGTGAAATGGTACCAGGTAATGATACCATTACAGATGAAATGATACCCTGTCTGGAATTAGTTTCGAAATAATATGAGAAGGAAAGAGATGGGTGGGGGATGAAGCAAGACTGGCCCCGAGTCAGCAGTGAGGAAGATGGGGGACGGGGGCTGAGGGGTTCATTACACTAGTCTATCTGCTCTGCGATCTGCTTAAAATTTTCTTTAGTAAGTAATTAAAATAAAAGGAAATCAAGAAAAAAGAAGGCATTCTTTATATCTAGAAGCATTTGAAATACACATACAAGCATCTTCTCTTCAGATGGCATTTCCTCAGCCTGCTATTGTCTTCTTTTGAAACAACTTCAACATTCTGACTAACCTATGTGCTTAAACACAGTATTCAATGGTGGCTCCTATTCTCTGAACACCGGTTTGGGCCAGTGTGTGCTAGATATCTGCAGATGCATTAACTCACATGCTCGCAGTAACCCTGAAGATGAAGAAACTGAGGTTCAAATCTGTCAAGTGAGTTTCCCGAGATCACACCACTGTGAATGATGGACACAGGTTTTGGTCTTCATAAACATTACATTAAACGTTTAGATAGTAAAATGTACGTTTATCACACAAAGGTAGCCTGGGAAGAATGCTTTCCCTGAAAAGGCAGAAGGGACATTGTGTAGGTGTTGCCAACAATGCTGGTCAGAAGCCTCAGCTCTGAGGAACGTGGGTGGCCCCAGCTTGACCGGTGTACAAGGGGGCTAACTGGGGAGCTGGGCCCTATGCTGCTTTGGCAGCTTTTGTCAACTCTGTATTTCCATCCTTCCATTCTAAGGCCTACATTTCTTTTACTAAAGCCATAGAAATGGACTTCCAGGATCCAGGTTGGAAAAAAGGAAGCAGGAAGAAAAACTATCTCTGTTTGCAGGTGACCTAGTGTTATAGATGGAAAACCCTAAGGAATCCACTAAAGAGAGAGAGAGAAAGAGAGGGGCCTAATAAATGAATTCAACAAGGTTGCAAGATACAAGACTAAATAGAAAAACCAATTGTATTTTTATACACTTGCATTAAACAGCCCCCAAAAGAGAAGTTATGAAAACAATTCCATATTACTCAGTCATAAAAAATAAAAGATGAAGTATTGTCATTTGAAAGTAACGATGGACTTTCTTACCATTTGCCTCCGATTCTCCACTAGGTTGATGCCAATAATTCCTAAGAAAGATCCGAAGCCCAGCTGAGAGCAAAGGAAAAACAAGGAGAAAGTACCTGGTTAGCATGCCTGGTGGCGTGATGTTGACTTTTAACAGTAAGTAGTGTCAAAGGAGATTGCTGCCCTTAAAACACTTTATCAAAGGGCCAAGGCCGGCCACTCCCACCTCTCAAAGTTCCCGCCACTAAGTGGCAGACAGGTCCATGCACCTTTGGGTGGGCTTCTCAGGCCCAGTGGAAGCAGGTGATCAGAACAGAAAGTGCTAAGACATGAATCCATCTTATCTTCTGGGATCCAGCATTTTAAGTCTTGGGTCAGTTTACCTCTCAGTTTCAGGGAAAGAGAGCATTGTGTGGCCCCTTTGCCCTTACAGAGGACGACCTCTTCATCGTAGCCCAGACCACTCACAGCTCATCTCTGCATCTGGTCGCCAGGTGAGAGGCCCACCTGATGTCTCGCCTGGACCTGTCTCAAGTCCCACAGTCTGAAGGAACTCCTCAGGTAAGATATTAGGAAGCTAGAGCCATGGTAGTTCAGAAGAACAGTTACCAGGCTCCATGGACATGCTGACACCACTTGGAAGTGAGCTTTTGGCTCAGGTGAGCAGGCAGACAAGTAAGCTTCGGGAACAAGAGGAGAGGGAGAAGGGAGGGTGCCTAGGGGCTCCTAAGGATCAGTCCCCTTGTTCCTCGAGAAAGCCTGAGCTCTTGGGCCCCTCGGGGGAAGGGATGTTGGGATGTTGGAGAGACACACACATGGCTACTCTCATCTCAAAATGAAGAACCGAGGGCTGGGGATTAGGATCCCTGTGCCTGAGATTGTCCAGGAGACAAAGGTGTGCCTCATCCTCCATGCCCACCTGCTGAAAGAATTTCTTAATTTCCTCTCAGTGTAAGACTTGGAGTGTCAGCAGTGCCCACAAAGGACACTGCTCGGGGCAGCTGGTGACGAGCCTCTCACAAACAACGTGGGGGTGCTGCCCTGGGACCCTGCGTTAGAGCCACACGCACGCAGCGGGTGAGCCCTGCACATGGGGCTTCTGAGTGACCTGCGGGGCCAGGCTGGGGACAGCTAACCCACTGACCAGCACAAGTGTGGGGTCTCTAAGGCCTCACTGTCAAATTGAATGCGCTAAAAATTGGACCTATTTATGTCTACAGATATCTTTATCTGTAATTAAGTCTATGGAGATGGACAGGTATGAGCAGATGTCGTTTTCACCAATAACTTGAGAATTCTCAAGGAGTAAGGAGAGAGGAATGTCTTCCTCACATGGGCCTTCAAAATACCACCACCTAACTCCTCAGTTCAAAAATATCAACATTCCATTCCAACATAAATGTATTAAAATATATCTATTAAGTTTCACTAAGTTCCATTTTTTTGGATTGAAAAAATCCTCTTTCCAAAATGCTGAAGTATTTCCGCCATCCAGCCCCAGCTTCTTTCTGAGATCCACTCTGCTCCAAGTCTCTGAGTTGATGAGGACATCCACGGAAGTGACTTTCATCCACATTTTCTTTCAGTGAGTTTCACCCGTCCTCTCCATTAGTTTGCATTCAGAACTGTCCAGGCTGAAGCCTGTTTCACTCTGGACATGCCCAGGAATCAGGTCCTTTACAGAGCAAGCTCTGACAACGTCCAGGCTGTTCTTATAGGTGGGAAATCCAGCCTAAGAGAAGCTTAGCAAGCAAGCAAACAAACAACCCTCTACTACTCAAAACTGATCTTGAAACTTTGCAAATAATTTGAAAGGATGCATCGTCACAGCCATCAGCCCCCCGAATTCCAGGCTCGCCTTCTCATCCAGAACACGTGGCAGAAACGCAGGGTCTCCCACCTGAATCAGCTTCATGAGATTTCACCGAAAAAGCTCTTTCTGTGCAGACACTGTTTGGATGTGTTTGCTCACAATTTACATACAGGTAATGACAGTTTATGAAGCATACACAAAAATAAAAATAAATGATAATATAAAGATGATTTAAATGATACGGATAAAACTTTTTAAATATTAAGAGTGCCAAAAATTTTATCAATATTATTACTAATCCTGATAATACCTTTAGTGAGAATAATGTAGCTAATGAGCTACATTAAAAAAAACCTTGGTTTAGCACTTTATGATACAGAGCAGCTGAAGGTTCTGGTGCATTTTAAGGATGTCATAGCTGATGAAGGGCAATTTCATAGACACTTTCTGTGCACAATTCAGACACTTGGAGCAAATTTTATTGCCAATAAAAAATATTGCCAATAACAATGGATGTGAATTCAGTCAGAAAATATTCCTGATAATTCTGAGTTTAGGTGACTGCTTCGTGCCAGATCTGATTAGCAGTCATGTTCCTGTTGCTCCCCTGTGATTACACTATTAATGCAATCACCAGTCAGGGCTCCTTGGCTGGTGTCTTCTAAAGCTACATTTTTCTGAGGACTGGTTTGGTCACCTTGGTCTGGCGGGGCTAAAATCCAGGTGTCACAGGGCTGGTTCCCCTTAGAAGCACTGGGGAGACTCGGGGCCAGGTCTCCCCCATGTCTAGAGCTGTCTCATTCCTTGGCCTGGTGGCCCTTCATCCATCATCAACATCTTTTCCCATCACACGACTGAGGAGGGCTCTCCTGTGCTCTCCTCCACTTTTAAGGACTTAGTGCTAAGACTGGGCTACTCGGAAGATGCAGGGTCATTGTCCACACCCTTGACCCCCCATTGCTGTGTGGCCCCCAGATTCACAGATCCCAGGGAGTAGGACACAGATGCCTTGGGGGTCATTATTCTGCCGACCACAACCACCAAAACAAGTCCCCACACCCTAACCCTCCAACTCCATGGAGCTGGAACAAAGTGCGTCATCACCACGCAGAAATCTGAGGCACCCCATGCATCCCCCTCTAACCCCAGGACCCCGTCACTCACAATGATCCCTGGGTAGTAGCCCCCCACAGTCACGTTCTCCGTCCTGGTGGTGGCAGCGAGGCCGATGGTCAGGATGAGGACAGACACCACCAGCAGAGACCCCACAAACCACAGGGAGGTCTTCTTTCTTCTCGTAAACCCTTCTGGGAGGAGGATAAACGAGGAAGCTGTTAGTAGGGGGCAGGGCTCAGAGGGAGGTCCTAGCAAACATGAGTGCACTCCTTGTCCGAGTGGCTCTTCTCTCTGCGCCCTGTAGGCTCTGGAAGGCCTGCCTGTCCTCCTGGAGCCAGGACACACGCCCGCTGCTCTCTCTCCCATCAGTGCCCACCTCAGAGGGCAAAGCTTAGCCATCTTGGTCCCTGTGACTCCAAAACAAAATAGGGGATGAAGGAAAAACATGATCTTCCTTCTTGTGCCAAAGTTGTCTACACCACCCATGTGCATGTGCATGCACATGGTGCTGATGGGGGAAACAGCTTCATATCTGATTGCAACTGCTGGCTCAGATGACCACGTGAATTGCAGGCATGCAGACATTTTTATACACCAGAAGATTTGCCTCCAAAGATGTACACTTCTGTAGTCTATCAGCAAAGCTTAATATCAAGTCAAGGTTGCAACACCTAAGGACAGGATTGTTACATACTCAGAAATAAATTGCACAAAATTATAAATCCATGTGCAAACTTAGAAAAACTTGGCTCAGCTGAGCACACTGACCTAACAAGGGTATATGCCTCAGGAAGGACTCTTCATTCTGGGAGCTGAAGGGAGGCCCACGTGAGACCCACACTCCCTTCGCAGCACCCCTCTCAGACTTGACACAGCCCTCAGCACAGAACCTTCTCTCCAGCTCCTTGGGTAGGCACTTCTCCCAAGAATCTTATCCTAAAGCACGTATTACCTTCACCCCGAAGGGGACAAGATCTCTTCATTCACAGAGATAATAAACCACCAGCTCCCCATCAGCTGAAGTTCTGGGCCCAGGTGCTGCCTGCAGCTCCCAGGACCTTGGCGTGGCAGGGTGAAGGCAGGAGGGGCACCCCTCTGCACAGGTGGCCCTGTCCCTGATACCACCTGCACGGCTCTGCTCTGCAAGCCCTGGCCCAGCCTCTCCAGATTCCGATGTGGATATTTGGGATTTAAATCCCAGCCACCTGGCTCCAGAGTTCCTTCTGTTATTCACTCTTCTCTCTGGCTCCCTAAAAATGCAAGTTTATCTCCTGCAACCACAGGGACAGACTCTTGTATCTGCCCCTGGCTATACCCTGAGAGAGCCAGGCTGTGGCAGAGTTTTGAGCCAAGGAGGGAGGGAGGTACTGTAGTTTCCTTTTTTGTTTTTCTGGTTCCTGCAGCACTGTGGTTGCTGTGTGGAGAGTAAACTACAGAGGAACAAGGATGGACTGTGTACAGCCTTCTGTGGAGGCTCATGCTTATGAGGATGCACCAGCCAGGCACACCATAAAGGGCAGAGCCTTCCCTGGGGGGGAGCTCCTGACAATGGTGCAGAGCACCCCTCAATGAGAACACGGGCACAGCAAGTCTTCTAGACCCTATCACGGCCCTCACTTCAAAAGGCTACCACACTGCAACAACAAATCTGCCGTGATTGTAGCACCCAGGGGCGAGCCACCAGTCACATCTCTCCTTTAAACCTCTCGGAAGTGCCTTGGCTGTGTGCTCCCAGGCCCGGCAAAGCCACTTCTGCAGAGTTTTGCTGAGTGAGCTCAGAGGGATTGGAATGCATGGACCCCAAGTGAACGCCAGAGCGGGTGTACGAGTGGCCCCATGAGTGGATGCATGAGCAGACAGCACAGGAGCACGGAGACGATGCTGACTGCCTGTGACCACGCCCCCAGCCCATTCGCTCGGACACAGGTTCCGCAGTATCTCCCAGTGTGCCTAAACTCAGCACTATTCAGGAATGGCATTCCGTACCTTTTATCTATCACACTCTCCACCCCCAATTCCCCCATCTCTCCCAAGGTGCTCAGCCCTGAGGGCACTGGCCAAATGCTAGCCCACGTGGTCTGAGGCCCAGGCCACTGTGTCACTGTTATCAAGAGGACAGGCCCTGCTTGCTATGTGAGCAGAAACAAGTCACTTCCTGTACCTGCTGCGGTTTTGTAGATGGGTATCAGAGAGGTGCTTTGATTGATTAATTATGTCTGCCCTGAGCATGGGATAAAGGAGCAGCGTCACGCTGGCCAGCCGGGAAGAGGCAATCCTACCGCCCCTCCGGCTCCAGCAATGTCAGAGTTTTCTCAGTTTCACGCCTCCTCTCCTCTTTCTCACATCTAACTTTCTCAGTGGCCTCAGAAGTTTCTCTTCCCCACACCTCTCGTCATATCTGCGAACTAAAAACCAAGCCTCACTGGGGCTGGAAGACAGAACCAAGGTGATAGTGACATTTTTACAAGGAAAAGAAAGACTGTTAGTTTTCTATTAAAAATGTATGGCTTTTGTTCTGCTCATAAAAGCAATATGTATTGTAGAACAGTTATAGAGTACAGGAAAATATAAAAGAGAAACTAAAATTCACAGCAACCTCTCACCCAAAATTGGCGAGTGGGCATGCAGGCCTTGGTCTTTCTTAAAATGGAACTAAAGTGTTTTAGAAATCTGGTTTTTCCCATGATCAACCATAAGAATTTGTCTGACTTTTGAAATACTTGTCCAAAGGGCATTCTTATTTATAATTGTGTATGCCACAAGATGGGTGTGTCGATGAACTGTTGTGTATGGGTTTGTCTCTACTGTTGTGTATTTGAGTTGTTTCTATATTCTTAAAATTAAAACCCAGTGTGGGGAGATGCGTGGCTGGAGCGCAGGAGATTTTGAGATCAGTAATGGCAGACACATGTCGTCATGTATTTGTCCCAACCCAAAGAACATGGGACACCCAGAGTGGCCCCGGATGCACACCATGGACTCCAGGGCACAAGGGTGTGACGGCTATTTCACTGTTTGTAACACACGCCCCACTCTCGCAGGGACACTGGTAGAGGGGGAGGCTGTGCACATGGAGGCAGGGGTGTGCATGGGAATTCTATGTATCTTTTCCTCAGCTTTGCTGTGAACCTAAAGCTACTCCAAAAAGTAATCTATCTTTTTAAAAAAACACAATATGATAAACATGTTTGTATATAAATCTATCACTTCTCATCACTTTTTTTTAGGATAAACTTCTACAAGGGAAATTTCAGGGAAAGATATCAAAACATTTTTAAGGAAAAAGTAAAAGTTTTGAAGTAAAATTCAAACTTACAAAACAGAAGATAAGCCTATAGTCCTTGTACAAGCTTTGGAAAGAGTTCTCTGAAGCCCCCCAGAATTCTTTATCTACGAGCAAGAGTAGTTGACGTGGCTTATCTGATTGTGTCAAGTTGTTCTTTTCATTGTTGTTTTCTAATTTTTACTACCAGTATAGAAGAGTTGTTGAGGGAGAAGCATTGGTAAGCACGTGTCACAGGAAAACACAGCCCCCAGTGCAGGCAGACTCCCCACACTCTTCGGGATGCAGCGTGGGCACCTGCTCTGGGAGCTCCTTGCAGCGGACTCCCCCTTGTTTCCTGTTTACAGCATCTTACTTGCAAACAAGCGTTCATGCAGATAGCAATGGCTTTTTCCTTGCATTTGCTTAAAGCCTGAAGCCAAGGGTATATGTTCAAGGCAGTGTGCCTGGGAGTCAGGTATGTTCCGGGAATGATGGCCGCAGACGGCGGGGTGTCCGTGGGGAAACAGAGGACTGAAATGGCAAAGCCCCTCAGAGAACAGGTGAGCGAGAGGGAGAAAAACAAAAGAAAGAAGCCTCCCCATGGGTGAAATTCTGCTCTGGTTAATTGATTTTGGGAAGGTAGGTAAAGTGAAAAAAAAAGACACAAAAGTTAAAAACATATCTTCTACATTTTGGAAGCTAATGTAACTGTTCTCGAGGAAGTTCTTAAAATAATCATATTGATGATAACTACACGACCTAGAAACTAGGTAGCAACTTCAGCTTTCGTCTGAGCCGTCTGACTCTGTCTCACCCAATCAGGGTCAGAGGATTCATCTCCCACTTTCTCCAGTCCTCTTCCCAGCCTCCAAATATCTGTGAATGGAGCCAAATACCAATTGCTTTCAATTAGTGCAACTTCCTCATCAGCTCTTCCTCCTCGACTATTTCCCCCTTAGTTCCCCGTTTTAATGTTTTGATTGTTGACATGTGGTTTAAGAGCCATAGGACCCCTAAACTAAAGTTCATGGAACTAAGTATTTGAGAAAATTATCAGGCAAATGCCCTCCTCCTCAAAGGATTCTGTTTTGCTATTTTTCTTAATTAACTGCACTGCATATGTATTATGTCCAAAATAATTAACTAGATGCCTGAGCATCTCCTTCCAGCCACAGTTATAACCTTCCGTGGGCCTCATCTCTTACTTCCCTTTGGGATCCGTCTGCAGAAGATACATCCCTCGACTATATCCTGGTCCTTCAAGCTTGTGAATCTTGATCTGACCAGATCCACTAAGCTAGTAGTATCTGGTCAGCCCTTGTCAAATTTGTTAGTGACATTCTGACATGCTAACCACTCAGTAAAAATTTGAACACCTCTTTAATCTACGAGCAAGAGTAGTTGACGTGGCTTATCTGATTGTGTCAAGTTGTTCTTTTCATTGTTGTTTTCTAATTTTTACTACCAGCATAGAAGAGTTGTTGAGGGAGAAGCATTGGTAAGCACGTTTCACAGGAAAACACAGCCCATGAGCTCATGAAAATCTTCGTATGAACCATTTTCAATATAAATATACCATTTCACCACTTTTTCCCAAGTCTGATTTTTTTCCTCTGAAACTGCATGATGAAAAGCAGAAGGTATAAGCTATCCCTTTTGTCAATATTTCTATCAATGGCTCCAAGGTTAATAGAAGGCCAGGAAAGAGAGCCAGCATAACTCATATGGGGCACTGGGAAGGAATGGTCCTGAACAATCTCAGTTCTAATGACACGTATTGTCATATTTTGACTCCAGGTTCACCAGAGATAACAAAAAGAAAAATCCTGACCTTATTCTTTACAAATATAGGATATTGCAAAAAATACATACATACATACATACATAAATTATTTTAAGAAAGGTAAGGATGGATAATATATTCTTATAATGACCATAAGACATGCATTTTTAGATCAGGTTAGAGAGAACTGGGATTTTGACTTAGAGGAAGACAGCTAGAATTACCTGAATCCTTCCCTAGATTCTCCTATCCCATTAGCAAGAATATCATCATGTGCATTGTTACAATTAAAGTGCCCTTAACATAGTGCCTGTTAACTAAAATATCTACTGTTAGGTATATAACTGTGCTGGCAGCTTACGTGAACTGTACCCAAACTGTTCTGGACCTGCTCCGACCAGCCAGGTGACCCTAGGCAGCCTTTCATCCCCTCTGGGCCTGGCAGAAAGGGAACTCGGTGAGGGCAGGGACCACGTCTGTCTTCTTCCTCACTGGATCTCAGGGCCGAGCTCGGGCAGGGCTATAGCTTCTGTTCTTGTGTTGAATGAATGAATACATGTCAGTTTCCTGATCTGTGAAGCGGAGATAATAACAACCACCTGCTTTACCCACCTCTTGAGACTGTTACAAGGATCCAGTGACAGAACATACGCATGTTCCCCATGTTCTTTACCTGTTTTTATGAATGTAATGAATATATTTAGGCATTAATAAACATGTTAATCATGGTGGTGTTAATGTTACGATGGTATAGCAGTCATTCTTAACGGGTGTTTCTCCAACAGGGAGTTGAGGGGAACAGTTCTGACGTGTGAAGCTGAGCAGGTCAACAGCTACATCCCTCCCATCTCACTCACTGTTTTCCCAAACTCCAGTCTATCTCCCAGTGCATTCTATCTAGAATATCTCAGAATGTCACCTTGTCACGCCCCATGAGCCCCTCCATCCCCCTGCCCCTGCCTGTCCCTACTCCCAGCCTTGGCCAGAGTTGCCAAACCACAGCTTCTGTGAGAAGCTGGTCATGTCTGAAAGAACTGCAGGGGGTGGGGGGTGGCGGCAGATTCTGTCTCTGTCACTCAGCGCTTCCTCCACTTAGGAAAGCCAGGAAGGGAAGGGGGATCTCACAAAGACTGGAGGTATTCAAAGTCATGGCCTCCCGGGTAGCAGGGCCTGGGCCTCCCAGGAAGAATGAGCTCTTTTAACTGTGTGAGGACACCCAGGTAAAGTGACAGTCCCCGGGAAAGTAGACCGAGGCATAATGATGTACCCCTCAGCCATCATTTTCCCTTTTTTAAAAAAATTTAATATAACATGTGCCCAAGGTGGTGAACACAAAGGTAAGGTAGAGAATACCCAATCCCACCAGCTACACTAATGTTTAGTGTTTTTACATAAAACACCAACTTCTAGTGTTTTTAAATGTATAATTCCTCCTCAGAAGAAAAAACAAAGTCAAATGTTATGTTTAAACAATCAAGTCATTTTAGGATAATAATAGAGTAACAACTAGTTAATAATAGAAAGTTATTATTATTAAACATTAATAAACAAGTCATTTCCTGAAGGAGGAAAATGCATGTAAATAAGTTTTGCCAACAGTGAACAGTGAAAAAAATAAGTTTTGCCACAAAATTTTGCTTTAGAGAGTTGGGAGGACATAGAATTATCTCGTTGAGGAACAAGCCAGAGTCCTTGATTATTATTTAAAAATCAATGTTTCTAACCCGACTTCTAGAAAGAGGCTTTCCACAGATACTGCAAACAGCGTAATGGGCTTAAAACCCGAAGTTTTCAATGGGGTTGTTTCTGAAGCAAGGGGCAGATCCGGGGAGATCCCCTGATCCCTCCCCCAGCTGTCCGGCGTCCCTTACCCTGGGCCTATTTGTTCTTATCTTTCCAACACCCGCTCTGCCCTCTCCCTGTCAGGAAGACACGCCCAGCATTATTCCCCTCTCGGCCACTGCCCGGTGGAGAACCCAGGCCAGCTCCCCGACCTGTGAACACGCAACAGGTTTCCTGTTTTCCCACCCGTTGCCTGACTTCGAGGCTGCATCGGTCTTGCTTCCGGAAATCAAAGAATTACAGATTCTGGGAATTTGTGGGGGAGAAGTCTGTGGAAGGGTGCGCTGAACAGGAGCGGCGCGCGCATACACACACACACACACACACACACACACACACACACACACACACAGGCTGTACGCCCCTTTGTCGCTGTCAAGCAAGAGGAAGCCGCCTGGCTTGTTGAAAGGAACTTCTGGCGGATATCTGAGGTTGAAATAGGGCAGAGATGAAAAGCAGGGCAGTTTGGGTTGTCCCATTCATACAAATCCCAATGAAAGGCAGTGGGCAAGAGACGGGGAGAGACGCACAAACTCAGGGACAGACAGAAACAAGAGGAAAGGAAGGGGGCGCGACAATATGAATGACGAAGGGCCTATGCCCTGCACGGGGCCCAAGTGTCCCCCAGATAAAGCTCCAGGGAGGCGGGAAGGACTGGACTTGCGCTCCGGGGCCAGCGGGGGCCCGCGGGGAGCCTGCGAGGATGCTCCGGCCGCCCTCACCTATCGTGTCCAGCAGGGCCAGGGGCCCCGGCACCGGCAGCGCGGGCGGCTGCATCCCTGGGCTGCTCCTGGCGACGGCGCGCGAGGTCGGCTCTCCCGGTGTGACGGCAACAGCGACAGGCGGGCTGCGCGGTGGCCGAAGGATCAGCCGCTCGCGAGCGCCGCCCCTTCTCTCCTTCACCCCCGCCCCGTCTGGCTGCTTCCTTCCCACCTGCTCGACCTTTCCTCCCTCCATCCTACCCCTCAGTCCCCTTTCTCCTCCTGGTCCCTCCTCTCTCGCCTCCTCTCCTGCCCGATTCTTCCCCCTCCCGCCACCCCCCATTCTTCCCCTTCTTCCACCGGTCTCCCCAAGCCCCTGCTCCTCTCTGCTCCCCCATCTCCAGCCCCCAGGCGCCTCCAGCTTTCTGGGAAATCAAACCGTCCAACCGCGGCACCGGCGCGGGAGACAGACCCAGGGCGGAGTGTACTTCTGGATGTCTGGTCTGTGTCCACGACCAGGGGCAGTGCAGAATAAATTCCGGAGTGAGTGGTTGTTACGGGGGTATGCCCACCTGTCTGAACTGAAAAATAATTCATAACATTTGCTGATGAAGAAACTGAGTCTCACTGGGGTAAAATAAGCAGCCCGGAGCCACACAGCTAGTAAGTGGCAGAGCTCTGGAGGCAATGCAGGTGGGCTGGCCCAGCTCACGCCCACCACCTGTGCGACAGCATGTTCCAGAAGCTGGATGGGCTTGACCTGTGGTTCTGCAGGTTTGCTGAAAATACTTGTATATTTTTAAAGTGTGTGTGCATGTTGCCAGAAGTGATAGCCTTTCCAACTAATAAATTTGTCACAGAAAATTTTAGATGCAAACTTGAAATGGGAAAGATTTTGAAAATGCTTTCTGAGCTACCTGAGCAAAGAAACTTGAAAAGGGCTCTAAAGGGGCACGGCAGGTGTGGGTATGCCCCAAGGGCACGGCAGGTGTGGGTATGCCCCAAGGGCAAGGCAGGTGTGAGTTTGTCCCAGGGCCATGGCCGGTGTAAGTACAGTGGTACCTCGGTACTTGTCTGTTTGTTCTGTAACTTGCAACGAGTGCTAAAACCAATGAGTACCAAGCAAGCAACAAGTGACGCATTTTTTCCTTGTCAAAATGCAGTGAGTACAGGGTTTGATGAGTTCTGAAGCTGACGAGTACTGATATGTGACTGTATATCTCAGGAGTTAAGTGGGTCCGCCTGGCATACCTCACAATATCCTTCAACAACCTCAGAATCATTCCCCTTTCACAGATAGAAAACTGAGGGCCCAGGAGGTTAACTGATGTGACCAAGAGCGATCCAGAATTCCTGCAAAGCCCACGTGCCTAGCTGTAGGGAAGGACACTGGTTAGAATTTATTCCTTTGAACCCCTCCTTGCCCCAGGATCGTAAACAATGCCCTCGCCAAGTGCGTGGGGTGCCTTGCTGCCAATTACACCAACTGACAACTGGTATACCACGCTGCCTCAGACGACACAGGAGGCCTGTAGCAAACTGAACTCAGCAGGGAGCAACAGTCTGGGGTCAGGTTATTTTTAAAATGTAATGTAATTTAGCTCTTCCAAAGGCAATTATGAGAAGATGAGGACATCTGTATTATACCAGTCTGAGGATAATCAGAGGGACTGAACAAATTACTATTGATATTAAGAAGATACCATTAGAACAGTTGTGAGGAATGCATACTGTCCTCCCTAACACTAAATTCCTCCTGCTTAGATTAAATGTTTCAAATATCCTAGAGGCCCCCACCTGGACTTCTCTTACATGAACACAGGTCCCCACAGGCTGCAGAAACAACTGAGTCTCCTCAGAGGCTCTCGCCCAGAGGTGCCAATCCAGCAGGACTCGCTGAATGAAGGAAGGACCGCCCGAGCCTATCCCTGAGCACTTACAAGCCTCCCACCGCGGTTGCCGCTGTTCACAGGCTGCCTTATGTAATCCATACAATATTATGCCTATTCCACAGATGAAGAAACTGAGGTACAGAGAATTCAAATAATTTTTTCAAAGTCAATTAGTTGTTTGATGGCAGAAACAAGATATAAAACAGGTCAGTACAATTTTAAAGCATAATTTCATCTTCCAAATGGAAAAACATGTCTTTACCTTACTATAGACATTTAATTTAATCTTTTATTTATGCAGTCAACAGATATCTGTTTCATTTTCTCTATGTGCAAGATACTAAGAGAGCTGCAAAGATAAGTCATATGGACATGCTCTTTAAGAACTTTAGTTAAAAGTGAGAAATAGGGGGAAATACTATGGGTTGGCCCAAAACTTTGGTTTTCTCTGTAGGATGGCTCCAGTAGTGCTTAGTTTTCTTTAACTTCATTCAAAACAATTTTGTAAATTGTACTGTGACAGCTGTCATATCAGCGTGCATTTTTAAAAAATCTTATCAAAATTGGTGAATTTTTGTGTAACCATTAAATACTGAAGATGGAAGAAAATAAGCAACATTTTCTGCATATTATGCTTTATTATTTCAAGAAAGGTAAAATATGGCTGAAACACACAAAAAAAGATGTGTTCAGTGTATGGAGAAGGTGCTGTGACTGATCAAACGTGTCAAATGTGGGTTGCGAAGTTTCATGCTGGAGATTTCTCGCAGGATGGTGCTCCAAGGTCAGGTAGGCCAGTTGACGTTAATAGCAATCAAATCGAGACATTAATTGGCAACAATCAACATTATACCATTTGGAAGAGAGCCAACATACTCAAAATATCCAAATCAATAAAGTTACTGGTAAAAATGAAAAATATGTCTTTTACATCAGGGAGCAATAGTCTGGGACCAGGTTATCTTTAAAATGTAATATAATTTAGCTCCTTACAGTACTGGCCAACCCAATACTATAAAGCAGATGGTGATAATAGCACTGATGAGTGCAATTACCTTATGAGAAAATTACCAGGATCCCCATGGGCATGGCCCTGCACATGCAGAGAGCAAGGCCCCTCTGAGGACCAGCACAGTGATTCTCAAACTTACCTCCCACTGGAACCCCCTGTTGCTCAGGACACTTCAGTCAGAGCCTCTGGAGGCAGGAGAACATTTGGGGTTCCCAAGTGGGTCCCTGAGCAGCTAGAACTGGGAACCACTGCTTTCAGGACAGATAGGACACCGAGGGAGAGAAGGGGAGGACACATGGTTCCAGGAAGAGGTGGTGCGTGTGTCAGGCCTGAGGGGCAGAGCTGGGTGGGGCGGAGTTCCAGAGACGTGGGGGGCAGTCAGAGGCCTGGAAAATCACTATTAAGTCGCACCATTCTGGGCCATGGTGACACCTCCCGCCGGTCTCCCTGCATATTGCTCATGCCTGGTGGCAGGCTTTCCCAGCATGCCAGCCAGCCTGAACCCCTGAAGGGGGTCCCTGGAGACGCATCCAGCATAAAACAGCTGACCTGAGAGGCTGGCCCCACCGCCAAATTTTGGAAGGGAGACTAATCTTCCCCTGTCCTGGGTCAGCCTGTTGTCTTCGTGGGCTCCACACAATCATGTCAGAACACACATGCACGCACACACGCACGCACACATGCACACACACAGACCAGGTTAGCCCCAAGTTTCAGTCTAGTGTTACGTCTCAGTGTCAGATGCGGGTAGGCTGGGAAGGAGGTCCACCTGGCCATTTGTCCTTACCAACTGCCTGCTTGTCTGCCACTGAGCCCAAGTGGCTATGGCCAGCATGCCTCTGCGTCCTCCCTGCCAAGCGAGAGGGTGAGGTCTGGGTGACCATGGGCCCACCACCCAGTCCCACTGTGGAAAGGCTGGCCTGGGAAGGGATGCTGACCGACCCCTCCCCGCAGGGATTTTGCCCATCCACTCTGCCGCAGGCCTCTCGCCCTGAAGCCACGAGCGTCACAGGCCCCGGCCTGCAGAAGAGAGGAAGTACAAGAGAGTGTAGGATTTAGTATCTGCAGTTACGATCAGGATGATTTGAAAATTCAGGACCAGGCTGCCCAAGAAGGGGGTGCACGCACACCCCCTTTCGTTGTCCCTGGCCATTGCAGGGGCAGGAACTAGCCCAAGCAGCTGACAGAGGGAGTCCGGCAAGGGCCTCACCAAGGACTCTATAAGCCAAAATTTTTGTCCCTTTCGAATAAAAGCAGGTATGTGGGGTGGGGGTGGGGAGAGGAGCGAGCAGGGGTGGCCGCTGTACTGATTCAGGTCTATTATGGAAATAAATTCGCTGAGGACAAGGGCTTCTCCCCTTCCTTCCCCTGCTTAAAACCGTGCCTGGCTCATGGCAGGCACTCAGTAAAAACACACCGAGGGAAGACTGGATAAACGCAACTCCCAAACACCACTTCGCACCTGCTCCCTGCTGGGGCAGGCACATGCTGGGCAGCGTCCCTCTGCTGCCGCAGCCTCACCTCCTCGGCCCTGCCGGCTGGGGAACCTGTTGGAAGACCCATCCCTTCAGCCTGGCTGATGGGAAAGCCAGTCAATATGAGCCAATCGGGTCAACAGGCTCCGACAGCAAGGACGTGGGCTCTACCAACTCTGACAAGAGAGGAATTGAAAGAACCACAGAGCCACCTCTGCCGGCCACAGGCATAGTTCGGTTTCTCCAGTTTGTCCTAGAACCAAGGGCCACGTGGCCCCTGAGCAGGTGAAAATCATCCCCAGAGCATATGTATACACAGCCTGGCTCTCGGCTCTCGGCTCTCAAGGGTTAGCGGAGTGCAGACAGCAAAACACGACTCCTTCCTGTAACCAAATAGCCCTGAGATGACGCTCGGGGAATGAATAATGTAGACGAACAACCAGGGAAATGACAGGTGGCCCCTGCCTGTCTGTCCACACGGATGAGGTGGGTGAGGCTTCAGAAACGAGACAGGAGAGTTCTCAGAGACATGAATTTTTTAAATTAAAGCACTCTCAGGGTTTCGCTAGAAGGCCTGGTAACCATGATCTCCCAGATCCGCATTGCTCTAAGGAGCCCAAGCAGAAAGTTTCGACTGCCCCAGGCATCTCACGTTTCAAGGTTCTTTTGCTCCCATACCTCCCATGATTCCTCGGAGCAGGAGTGCCTTACTGGCCTTGGATTTGCAACCACGGGCTTGTCCAGCGTCTCCTGTTTTAGCCAAACAACCTGCAAAGTGCACGTCTCAGCAGCCCTGCTGAAGGGAGAGAACCACACCCCTTGCAGACCTGTCCCCCTGGCCTATGGCACATATTAAATATTGACCTGCCTGGGAAAGGCAGCCACCTCCAAGCTCCCTGGAAGCAAAGGGACAGGACTAGGCACCAGGGCCATGGGCACTCACCCAGCCTGGGCGAGTTGAAAGCCAGCCCGTGGCGGTCCACACGCATTTCCATGAAACACCACATAATGCATTAGTCCTTGGCGACCTTTATCCTTCAACCCGTTTGTCTTACAAGTAAGAAAGCTGAACTCGAAGAACACTTTTCTACTATAACTGGGGGACTGAAATTTGATTTTTATAAAAATCATTGATTTTATCTTCATTTTAAAGTGAATATTACCTGAGTGTCTATCTTATCCATTTTTTAATTTGATGTGTCCAAATTGAGGTTTGTCTTTCAGACTTGTTCTTCTATCAGCTGGCCCAGTGCCTGCGCTGTTTTCAGTCGAGACCCACTGTGTCTGAGCCCTCACTGGAGGGGGTGGACCCCGTTATGAAGTAAAAGGAGGTGTGCTCAGCCTTTCTGAGGCTCATTCCGGCTGAGTTCATGTGAGGTAATTATATAGTTAGCAAATCTACAAAGACAAGGGGAAAATCAGCAGGCTATGAGAGTATAACGAATAACCCAATGAAGGAGCAAATGAGGAGTTTTGAGTGTGTAACCCGTGTTCAGGTGATAAGACCGGACCCTGAATGTCCAGTGAGCGGTCCCTCTGGTCACCCTAGTGGGACCATTGGGAGCACAGGGCCCCATGTGGGTTTTCCCCACGGTCTCCCTGAGGACTGGCCAAGAAGGGGACAGTGCAGATTTGGGGGAGAGCTGCATGCGTCTCCTGTGTGTGTTGCCCATGCCACCCAGGCAGCCACGGACTAGCCCCCCACCCCCAACTCAAACCCTGCCTGTTTCTTTCTTGAGATTTTTCATTTTTATCTGCTCCAGTCTTATTGTATTTTCTTGCTCAAGCATTTTTATAATGGCCGCTTTCAAACCCTGGTCAGAGAACCCCAGCCCCTGCATCATTCAGCATCGGCCCTGCCGACTGTGTCTTCTCGCTCCTGTGGGGCTTTTCCTGGCTCTCGGCACGAGGACTGACTGTCCGTCACGTCCTGGACCTTTGGGGTGTCATGTCACAGACTCTGGGTCCCGTTGGAGTTGCCTACGTCAGCCACCCTCCTCAGATACATTGCCACGTGGACAAACAGGTCGGTGGGGGAGAACAGAAAAGAGATGTAACCTAATTTACAACAGACGCCAAGTCATCCAAGGTTTTAAAGGAAGCATCTGCTCCTCAGGTGGGCAGGCGGTGAGTGAGCACCCAGCACAGCTGTGGGCACAGCAGGTGTGAGAGAAGCCCAGGGCCGGTCTCTCGCCTGGAGGAGCTTACAGTCCACCCGAGGAGACCACCAGAGAAACAGGCGACAGTGAGACACGGCCCACCTGTGTTTCTCCATAGTCTCTCCTGTGACGCTTGGCCCCCAAAGACTGCCAGTTATGTGCATTAATTACAACCTCTCCTGGTTTTTTGTTAGCTACTGTGCTGGTCCGATGTCACCCCATATTGCACTAGAGTCACCCCAATAAACTCTCTGGGCCTGCCTCATGGGTGGGATGGCCTCTTTCTAAGGTGGCTCTGCCTCTCACAGGCCACGTCTCCATTCTGATGTGCAGGATCTCAAACAAGTGCATGACTCGGGTTTGGACAAAGGGGATTTATGAGTACAAACAGCAGGGACTGACTACCTACTGTGAATAGCAGAACAATGCAACACAATCCTTACCCTGACAAGGAACAAAGCAGGAGTTTGCAAATGCAGATGCACTGGAATTCAAGGTCTGATGAGCAGGGCCTTTGAGGGCAATTTTAAAAATCTGGTAGCCATAGAGAGATGAGAATGAAGGCAGTGTGAATGTGTGTGTGCATGTATCATCATGCGTGTGCACGGGAGTATATGTGATTTCAAAGGAGAGAATGCAGCTAGTATTCATATCACAATCTAGAGAGTCCATCTCTCTTTTTCAAACTCTCATTGTTACATTGTGTACCCTTTTCCACTTGAATAGAAATTGTGTTTTTTGGTTTTATAAACAAAATCTCCCTGAAACCATTTGGATCAAAGCATCTCCAGGGCCCCTCTGCACCCTGACCATCCTTCCGGGGATTCGGTTGCTAAGGAAATGCCGTGGTGACGTTCCTACCACAGTTGTGTGTCTAGACACCCCCCCACCCCCAGGATGGTAAAAGTGGGACACTTCTCATCAGGCTTGCAGCCTGGGCATGTCGACAACCGAGATCAGGGGCCCAGGTGCCTAAGACCAGCCACCCTGGAGGGATTTTGCACCTGGTTTCTGAGGATCCATGGCCAGATCACAGCTTGGGGCATAAAAGGGATCAGAGACGAAGGCTTCTCTGCAGAGGCCCCCACCTCGGGCCTTCCAGGGCCCCTGATGTGTGTCATGGGTGAGCGCAAAGCCCAGACAGTCCAGCAGCACTGGAGTGGAACGGGGCAAGCGGATGCTGTGTCGGGGGCAGCAGGCTGCCCCGTAGCCCAAACAGGACAGCAGGCCCCCAGGCCCCCAGTGAGCAGAGGGAGGTAGCCGGAGTGAGGACCGCCACACACTGCTGGGTGGCAAGTCTCCCTGGAGTATGCCTGGTCAGGGGACTGCACCTGAGAGATGCCCACGGGGAAGGTCCCCAAAGACACATCAAGAAGCCCCATAACGAAGGGTGGCCATGAGCACCTGCCTGGCAGCTCAGAGCTGCCTTGTCCGTCTTGCTCCCTCCCCAGCCTCACCCCCAGAAGCCAGAAGCTGAGGGTGACCGGGAGGGCAGGAGAGCTCAGCAGGGGGAGTGGGGATGTCCCCCAATGCCCAGCTGGGGAAGAAGTCTGAAGTGACTAGAGTCCCAATTGTCACATGGGTGGATGGGCATCTAAGTTCATGCCTTGAGAGCACTGTTACCTAGAGGGGCCGCAGGCAGATGCCTGGTCACCTCTGGGCAGGGGAGCAGCTGGGAGTGGACACGGGGCTGGTGGGCTGCCAGCAGGGGTGTCCCCAGGTGTCACAGTGTGGTCAGTGACTGAGCGCCCACAATTCATTTTCTCTCTGTGAAATGTTATGTTTTAACAAAGTGACTACAGGACTTTCAGCTGCCGAGGTGTGAATACGTGCGGCCAACTTGCGTTCGGGTGTGGGGAGCAGGAAAGACCGGGCCTGCGCGGACTCCCAGAGACAGCTGGAGCCACAGGTAAGTTGTGTTTGGGGTTATATTCCAACAAACCTGTGAGTTCAATAAATATTTGTTTATAGGTCAAGTCACTGGCATGCCAAATTTAGCCAAAAACAAAACCCCAAAACCCCACAACCAAAAAACAACCACCAATGGACAATAATTTTAGTGTTTGTCTTAGGCAATATTTGAGACATACACTAAAAAACTTATTTGGTGTTTATCTGAAGTTCAAATGTAACTGGCTATCCTGTGTTTTATCTGGGCATCTAACCATAAGATAAAGGCAGGAAGGACCTCACTGGTGAATCTGGCACCACAAAAGAAAAGCCTCCACCATCAGGCCCCATGGGCCCTGGGCAGGCACGGGGTGATGGTGTCCAGAGGAGGCAAGGGCCAGGCCTCCACCCACATAGCTGTGGCTGCTTGAATGACCCTGGAGGGCCATGGGGACCTTGTGAAGAATAAATGGCTGTAGAAAGATCGGAAATGGATCTTTCTTGCACCAGGATGCAGTGAAGTGAAATTTATAGCCACCACTGAAGCTACGTGTACCATTCTAGAAAACAAAACCGGACTTAAGGAAGGCTGCAGCAACCTGTCCTGCCAATAGTTCAGCGTCCCTCAGCCCCCGATCCCTCGTCTTGGGCCTGCCCAGAGAGATGTACAAGCTGGTAGTTTCAGATCACAGACCAGAAAGCACTAGGTCCCTCTCTCAGGCCCTTCCCAAGCATCCTGTGCCTTCACAATCCCACACACAGTCAGAAGAGAAGGGCCATTCGGGGTCAGGTTTACTTCACCAGTCCAGGGGTGCTTTAAAGGTCAAGACTCCTTGTGCGCAGGTAACTACAGAACACACTAGAGACGTCTTCACAAAACTAGGGAGTCTATGCCCAGCAGTCGTCTGTGCCTTGCACGATGCTCAGGGGACACGTCTTCTTTTCTATGTAGGCTCTAGAGCAAGCAAGAGGTAGTTGGGTCCACATGTTTGGCCAGCAACCCTCTGAAGCCATTGATTGTCAAGATCCACTTTTCTCCCGAGGGTGCAGGGGAGCTGATGGCACGTCCCCGGGGTCCTGGCAGCGACCAGGTGACAGGAAGAACAGGAACTGTGTGTGAAGGGGGACCAGGCCAAGGTCCACAATGAGGCCTCTCCCACAGTGCCTGGGAGACCGAGGACCGTGGTGTGCCAACCCCTGGACCAACCAAGAGAAGGCTTCTGCCTTAGATGGGGCACTTGGGAGTCACAGTTAAGGTGCCAGGAAACCCAAACCGAGCATCCTCTTATCTGAGCAGCTGTCTTGCCCAGCTGCCCAACACCACTGCCAACTTGCATGTCCACACAAGAGCCTGGACAGGCAGGAATTGTTGGTGTACTCTGTCTGGGAGCCATTGCCGTGTTTCTTTGAGTGACATGGGACAAAAGAAGTGGACTATTTACAAGCTGGAGCTCCTGACCCCCGGGGCTGAGAAGCATGGTGGCTCCGGGCCTCCCTTCTCCTAACTGAGCTGTGAGCGGCTCAGCAACACCAGCAGCCTGGCCCGGGAGCTGCCTGTCACCATGGTGGGCTCCCCGACACACGAAGCCCTGTTCATCCGTGCCAGCTGCGGGAGACGCCCCTTCCTCCACATCTAGGAAAGCAGACACATCCCTGACTTGGAGGAGGGGGCAGCGTCCTCCACAGTGCTCCCTGTCATGTCGTCGGGCATCTGCCCGTCGGCTCGCCACACGTTCAGCTCCCCAAAGGTGCCCGTCTCGATCATCTCCTCCTGCCAGGGAATGGAGCAGTTGCCGGTGGCAAATTCCTGGAAGAACTCTGTATCTGCTTTGTCAAAGACCACACCCTTGACTGTGGAAAAGGCCCCTACATCCTGGATGTTCTTTGCATAGACAGTTCTGGAGTCTGGGATGAAGGGGGGTATCAGCATTCCTGACGGAGGACAGAAAACACAGATGTGAAACAACGCATAACGTTAGGAAACCGCCATCTGCCAAGGAATCCTCCCCGCTGGGCGAGCGGGGCCGTGGCCTTGCCGCCGCCCTTCCTGGATGGCTGTCAGGGCTGCTAACAGGGAAATCAGCACACCTGGGGGGTCCTAGGCATCTCCCACGGCCCCAGCGTGGAGGACGGCGTGTTCTCACCTCACACCGCCACAGCTACCAGCAGTGCGACCCTAGACACATGCCCTCGTGCCAGCCTCCCCCAGGAACCGCCGTCTGCCAATCAGACACCCGACACCCGACTCGCTCAGAGCTGAACTCCTCATCGTCTCTCCAGAGCAGCTCTTCTCTCTGACCTGCTCAGCGGTCATGGATTCTCCAGTTGCCAGACACAGATCTTCGGTCACCCAGGACCCCCACCTAGACGGACCCTGCCTTCCTCTCACCCCTCACCCCATCCCTCCTCCCAGCTCACGGTCTCCGGCTGGCCAGACTGTTGCAGTGACCTAAGGGCTGACTTCCTGGCTGCAGCTTCTCCCGGTTCTGACTTCTCAGGGCTGTGTGACCTCTCCCCACCCCAGGCCCGCCTGGACAGCTCTCCTAGAGGATGGAGCCCATCCTCAGGTCATCCCGGAGCCGCCTCTGCTCTGACCCTTCCCTGCACAAGTGACTTCCCTTACTGAGGCATCTGCTACTCACTGCCCTGTCAGCCCAGGGCTCCTGCCATCTAGTCACGTGTTTACGCACCCCGGCTATAAGCTCGGGACGTGTGGCTGTGTCCCACCCTTCTCTCCCACAGACACGTGCACGTGAGTGCACACATATGATCTCGCACATGACGCTTGATAACAAATGCTGGTTGGGTGAATGAATGAATGAATGTCTCCCAAGCAGGCGGCTTCGATCAGTCCTGCCCTGATGGGGATCCTGGGCTCCAGGAAAGAACAGGGTGTGGAAATGCAGAACAGCAGATCTGGGTCAAAAGGAAGCCAGCATATTCCCTGCCTATCTTATCCAACCTTTTCTGACCTCTGGCAGATTTCCCAAAAAGCCTAATCCATCAACACCCAGTCCGGGGGTGGGAATGAACAGAATGCTAGAGGACGGAGGCTTTACCAGGGGGCAAGAGGGCAGCTACCCGAGGAGTAGCAACCAGGTGTCCCTGCTCTGCTGACACTGATCTAAGCCTGGACAATACCAACAGCGCAGGTGGGTCAAGCAAGAGCCACCCAACAGACCCACGCCCTGTGGGCCCCAGACCCAAAGGTGTGCCGTGCTGACAGTACCAGCATCGAGCTGTCTCCAGTTAATGTCTTTAAAGAGGGGGTTGACGCGGAGCCCATCGCAAGTCCCATCTCTGAACCCCAGACGCTTCTCTGGGTCCTTCTCCAGCAGCGCCTCACAGAAGTCCTTGCTGGCCTGGCTGAACTTGTCTGTGTACTTGACCGCCTCCGAGAGGATCCTGTGCTTGAGCTCCTTGTTCTCCACCTGCACAGTGGGATGCACGTCATGTGAAACACTTGCCAAACCCACCAATGTCACCAGAGGTGGCACCTGGGGCTCTAGGAGATGGGGCAGCCCCTGTTGGTGTCCAGGCTGGGCCAGGGCTCTTCCCAGAAAGAAGCCGGCCCCTCATTCACACGGAGGCAGAGGTCATGGGAACCTGAGCGTGCTCCCCTCCCCAGCATGGTGGCAATTAAAGGGTTTAATAGCTCAGGCGGGAGGAGAGGAACCCTAAAGGTGCTGGCCAAAGTTGGGGTGCAGAGTAGCTCAGGGAACCCTGGTTGATACCCTGGCACCTTATATATAACCGCTCCTTAGCTAGCTGAGGGAAAAAAGAACAACAAAAATAATAAGTCAACTTTGGACACCAGGGCTGGCAGAGAGGTCTTCTAACTGGACAGAACCCGGGGATGCATCTGTTCCTCCTCGCTGTGAGTCAGCTTCACAGAACACAGCTGACCCGCCACAAAGCTCCACCTTCAGCAACCCCAGCGGAGGGTTGTGATCAGTCTGCAGAGGCCCCCCGCCACTCCCCCAGAGTCCCCCTGCCCTCTGCGGCCCGCCTCCGCCTCAGGCAAACACTGACCTGCCTCTCACGATAGAAAGCTTTCCTAAAATTTCCTGCAGTGAAATCATCCAGAGTTACCCTTCCATCTGGCTTCTCTCATTGACTAGCAATTCTGAGGCCTGTTTATGTTGTGGGTGTATCGACACTCCCTCCTTCCTGTCGTTGTGGAGTCAGGCTCCATGGTACTGACGGACCGTGGTTGGTTCACTGTGGGCATCGCACAGAAGCTTACATACATCTGGCCATGCGTACATGCACGCAGAAAACCGGGCCCTGGCTGGGGCCGCGGGGCCAGAGAGGGCTCTGAGGTGGGAGCGGGGAGCTCCTACCGTGGCCCTCGCTGTTTCGTCTCATTTTGCTCTTCTGAGCTGCTGGAAGTCAGGAGAGGGAACTGGTTCCTAGAGTTCAAGCTGCCATCGCAAAGACACAGTGACCTGATGTGTCAGTCACGTGAGGACTCTTTGCTCTTAGGAGACTAGAGACTTAGTTTGTTCCTGCAACTGATATAGGGGGATGGGATTGGGGCCAGAGCAGAACACACCAGGATGTCCAGACAGGAAGAAGTGACAGGCATGGCACCCGTCAGCCTGAGGTGGGTGGGTCAGGTGCTGTGTCTGAAGACTGCAGTTCACCCCTGGCCCCTGGAGGCGCCTCCTTTCTCCCCGCGCCCCCCCCCCCGCCCCGCCTCCTCACTCCCAGGCTATGGAGATGCCCCGGGCAGACAGCACGGGAAAGGAACTCGGAGGGTGGGAGGCCAGGGACATTCCATAGAGCTGCTGTGCTGTGCGGTGCCTGGCATGGGGCCAGCAGCATCTTAGCATCAGGGGAGAGCATTCTTAGTATTCTTCTGCTGTGAAGAGCTCAAAGGCCATCAAAGGGACCCGGGTGGCTCAGTGAGGCAGGGGGAGGGGTGCTAGGTGCCACTCATGGGGGTGTGTTTGAGAAAGCTTGGGCACCTTTCGTCCCATCTCTCGGGCAACACTCCTCAGTGTCAGGAGCTACATGACATGAAATCACTGTGCCCCCTCTCTCCTGCTCATGAAGGACCTGCCATGAGAAGCCTAGTGTTCAAGATTTAAGCTGCAGTGACACCTGCTCCTATGATACCCCAACCAACGGGGAGAGTCACCTTGGGACAGCTGCAGGGTCACCGACTAGCCCACCTGGTCCTACCTTCTCTCCCCGGGCTCGGAAGGGTCCTCTGGCTGCGATCATCTCATACAGCGTGACGCCCAGAGCAAAGTAATCCACGGAAAAGTCATACTCCTCACCCCGCAAGAGCTCGGGGGCCATGAAACCTGCCAGACAGGAGCACAGTGAGGACTCAGAGGGGCAGCTGCATGGTGGTGAGCACAGAACTGATGTTTCCAGGTGTGCATGGTGCGGGGGTCTTGCATGTGACACTTGGGGCAGAAAATCCTATGATGGGGCTGCTGCATCCCTGGCCTCCACCCACCAGTTAGTGCCTGCCCCTCCAAGTTGTGACAACCAGAATGTTTCCAGACATCGCCGAGTGTCTCCTAGCAGCAAATTGCCCCTTGGTGGAGAAGCACCTCCCTGTCCATATGGTGTGAAGCCTGGTGTCCCCTCGGGCACACCGTGACAGACAGAGCAGTGGTTCTTGCCGGCCTTCCAGGTATGCATGTGACCTGTGTGGTCAGGAGGGTTGCAGAGACAGGCACTACAAGATGCTTACCTTAAGGGCATAGATTTAAGCCTCCAAAGATGGATGGGGAGGGGGTTGTCCCAAGAACCACACTGGAGGCTGAAGCTGAGGGGTGCCAGCCAAGGCCGGGCTGTCGCACTCAGTGAGGCCTTGCTCTCAACTGCTGTGAATTCAGGTATCGGCGCCCGTTAGTGGCATTTATTCTAGCTGACGCCCATTGCATGCTTGCTGTATGGCAGGGGAAGGTGCACAGTGAGCTCATTTAATCCTGCTGACACCCAGGGGAGCCATCACTTTTCCCTGTTATTTGGAAACTAACTCGTTCATGATGACGTGGATAGTAGGAAACAGAGACTATCCGATCCGGCCCAGGCATCTAAGCTTTGAACCGCTACATTGTCCTTGGTATGGTAGCTAAACCCACTATTACTCCACCTAATGGTCCTTCTGCAACTTGGCTTTCATTTGCAGCAAAATTATTCAGGCACATAAAGGATTAGCTAGTTCCACAGGACCTGTTTCTAAAAATAACAGTGCCCTGACCCTCCTCCTCCACCTCATCCCCATCTCAGGCTCCTTCTAGCTGGTTATTTTGGAATTAGTATCCACACGTCTAAGTAACATGCTTATGTCGCTGGTTTTGCAGTTCCCACAAGGGCCTCCCCAACTGACTCCTCGCCCGGGAAGCTGAGGGGTCTATTCCTCTCTCCTCTGCCACCCTGCCCATCCTTCTCCCTCGTCCCTCTCCTGATAGTCGTCTGGCTGGTCGGCTCTCGGCGCTCCCTATTCCCCACTGAACCAAAAACTCAGCCCCAGTTATGTCTCCTTTCTGACATGTTTTTATAGGTTTTCCCAGATTATCTTATCTTTTCTTTCCTTTGCTTCATTCTCTGTGTTCTTACTATCAATTTGATCCTAAATTCCCTGACTACTCTCTAATACTTGTCACGTTTGATATATTAAATATTTTATCAACTTCATCCTCATTGGGCAGTCTTGTGGAACCTTCTGACCTGCTCTAATATGGATTCTGGTGTGCAGCCTGCGGCCTAGAATCTCCCTGCCATCGTGAAACCCTTTGTCTGCCTCTGTGTCCTCTTTCCTGGACACTCTGCCTGTCGGTTGAGTCCCTTATTTTGGCCAAGTAGCTTCCTGAGGAAGGGTGCTGAAGTAAGCTTTTGAAAACATTTGTACCTGAAACTACCTTTATTTTGCCATAATACTTAACTGATGGTTTGATTTGGGTATAAAATTCCAGGTGGGAAATCATTTTCTCTCTTATTTTTCAGACATTTTCCCATTGTCCTCTCATTTACAGTACTGCCCATGTGTGATAATTACAGCCCTTTTATGGGGGAGGAAGTGTGAGCCCCTTCCCCAAGGTCACAGAAATAGACGGTCTTGGAGCCTGGTGCCCCCTGTGCAGCCCAGTGTTGGGTCCATGTGCCTAAATGCCATGCAGTCCGACTCATATGCTCCTAATCACGAGCTTTATGCCTCTGCTTTGGGTAGAGGGTGCCATGTTCAGCAAAGCAAATAAGAACTTGTCAGATGTCTGTGTCTAGCTGGTCCCAGCCTCCAGGAGCTGGTCAGATGCCCACCCTTACCTCATCTGTTCCCACACTAGGTCTGTGCCATAGGTAAGGTACTGGGGCCAGGTGCTGAGCTCCACATGTTGAAGGTCAACAAGATTTAGGCCTCCATTCCCTAACTGCCCCCGTGTAGAGGCCAGATCAGCCTGTGGGAAGGCCAGTCTCTAGGGCCACTCCCTGGGGGCAGGGCAGGTGTTATAAGCTGGGCACCGGCTTCTGTGCTTGGATGACTTTAGACATTCTGAGGTAGGCAAAGCTGGTCATGCCCATTTTGGTTCTGATTCTTCCTTGTCCTCAGTGTACCCGTGCTCACAGTGAGTGTCTGAAAGGGAGATGTGCTCCACAGCACTAGCCACACTGATGTGACTGCAAATCACTTCTCCCCCAAGGGGTAACAGGAGTCAAACTCCAAAGAACCTCCTGGCCCTGAATGCACCTTTGTAAGTTCTGCTTTTCAGGGAACTACATTGTTGTCCAGGCTGTTCAGACTCCTTGAAAGAGGTGTGTTCAATGAACCACAATATCTAAGTTAAAATGGGGCCTGAGAGACAGGCCAGTCAGACCACAGGGGTACAATCACCTCCTGTGACAAGTAACTCGGTGGCACCTCTAGTCTGTCCCAACCAGCTCATTCCCAAATGATGCATCTTTCTGTATCCGTGCACCTGGGGCAAAGCAAGAGCCAACAAGTATTTGTTGTTTGAATGAATGAATGAAATGAATGCATGCTACCTCAGTTTAGTTACTAATTCTTCCATATGTTGAGTCATCTTCCCCTCCTGTCCAGAAACTCACCGGGGACAAAGAGCATGCCTTCTGTCTTAGGCGTATCCCACTGGGCTGCGAAGCACTAGCCAAGGTGAGTTCCCTGTTTACGGCTGACTGCAGAGGCTCAGAGGCCCTGGTTCTAGGTCGAGCCTAGGGCTGACATGGTGCAGAAGGACTAAAGAAGAAGGATCCAGAGGCAGCCCCCTGTGGCTCTGCTAAGTACCCCAGCCTTCTAAGTTATTCTGACTTCAGCCTCTGCTGCAGCTGTTTGAGGGTCACACCCTGCACCCGAACCCAGATGCTCAGAGCCACGCCTGCACGCGCCCCTCGAGAGAACCACCCACCTGGAAAGCTTTGTCCCTCTGTTCAAAGTACAGCTGCAGGTTGGCTCCGTGGCCACAGCAAGGTCTATGGGGCCCTCTGGTGGCCAACAGGGCCCTTGCGCATGGCACAAGCAAGGTCAGGCGACATCCTTGAGGGTCAAACTACTTCACATCCTGGCTTTGGAGTTTTCTGGGGCTTTCCCCTAATGATCTGAATCACCCTAAAATACGTGAGTGGTGTTTCCACTCACAGACTCATGCCAGGAGTAGAACTTCACAGACTTTGGCTGAGGATCTAGAAAATTCAAGATTGGACCTTTCCCTAAATAAAGCCACAGATGAGGGTGGTGCACACTTTGGTGACAGGTACACCCTCCTCGCCCCCAAAAGCTCAGAGCCCAAAGATTGAGAGGATTCTGCAACACAAAACAAGAAAACCACTGAAAACCTTCATCACAGAAGGTGCTGCATGTTAAAACCGACAGCGACTTTTCAGGGGGAGAGGTCACACCTGCAGCAGGGGCAGGCTCCTGACGCAGCTGTGCTAGGCCACCAGCCAGTCCTTCCCCCCAGCCCTCACCATGCCACCTGCCCCGGGCCATGGGGACCCTGCAGAAGCCCTGAGGATTCACTCCTCCCCCTGAGAAAGGCGACTCCCATCCTTGCTCTCAGGACCTTACCTGGGGTCCCTGCGTAGCCCTTTGTCTTGGTCTGCCCTTCCTTCAGCTCCACAGCCAGCCCAAGGTCAGAGATTCGGACATTGCCTGAAAAGAAAACATGGGGGACAGTCACACACGGCTCCAGGAACAAAGGTGTCTGGTGTTTCTGGGGCTCATGGGAGCCAAGAGCCAGCCTCTGCACACATGCACACACACATGTATGCACACATGTTCACGAGTGCTCCCAAGTATACACACTCATGCGCATGTGCTGGCACACACACATGTGCATATTCACACACTCACATGCACACTCCAGGGGCCGGGGGATGAGGCCTCAGCACCCAGATTCCCTGCTCCCCAGACAGACCACAAGGGACTGAGGGGTCCCACAGCACCTGAAACCTGAATTTGGAGCATAACCCACCCAGGTTCAGTTTTCCCCTCTGCTCTCTCTTCCCCAAACTCTGCAACAATCTTTGGTGATGCCCATTCGTGTGTGCAACTTGGTGGCAGAAAGGGAGGAAAATCTAAAGGGACGTAAGGGAAACCTAAATCTCTGCTTATTTTCCAGTAAGAATCCCAACTTGACTTCACAGAGGGGGCAGAAAGAAGAGTGACTGAGGGAGAATTTGGCCATAAAATATTAACTGTTTGCAAATAGTTTCAGACACTATAGACATCCTGGATTAACTCCTTGTAACTCTAGGTGCCTCTTTACCTCACCAAATTTCATCAAATCTGGCCAAAAATCTACATTTGGAGATAATGCCATTCTATTGCAAAATGGCTAAGGGAGTGATACACAAATTTCAAAAGTGTCCTGGTGCCACTCAAAGCATTGACAAGCACTTGCCAAAACCAGCCCACCCCCCTACAGATGACCTGTGGGGCCACCATGTCCAGCTGGGCAAGGGGAGGGGGAGGGGAGGCCGGGGATGGAGGGTGGCCGCCTCACCTTCGTCGTCCAGGAGCACGTTCTCGGGCTTGAGGTCCCGGTAGACGATGGCCCTCTGGTGCAGGTGCTCCAGACCACTGATGATCTGGGCCGTGTAGAAGACGGCGCGTGGCTCCTGGAAGCCAGGGTTGTCCTCGTCCACATTGTAGATGTGGTACCTGGAGGCAGACTATGCAGAGGCCTGTGCTGTTCTGGCCCAACCACCACAGCGTGACCGCGGCATGGATGGCAGTGCCATCTCGGGAAAGCAGGGGGTGCCTCGCGATCCCCAGTTGGGTCAGTGAGGTGTCTGGTCATCTGGGGCCTCAGTGTTTTCAGCCTGGAGGACCTGCTGGGCCCCAGAGACCCCCTTCCCAAGCTGGGCTGCACGAGCCCTCCCGTCCCAGCTCCCGGGCGGAAGAGGGGAGGGACCCGTTCACCTTAAGTCGCCGCCGTTCATGATGGTCATCACCAGACAGAGGTCAGTTTTGGTTTCAAACGCATAGGCCAGAGAGACTATAAACCTGCTGTGTACTTTCGCTAGAATCTTCTTCTCTACCATAGCACCCTGAAAAGCAAGACGTCGAAAAGGTACCCAGGCTTAGGCAGGGACGTGACATTGCCATAAAAAAAACGAGTTTTGCAAACCAGAAAACATTCTGATAAACTAGAAACAGAATCACAAATACGTTTTAAGAGTAGTTTGCGCTCAGGCTGGTGTGGCTCTGTGACTTGGGTGTCGTCCCGCAAAGCAAAAGGTCGCCAGTTCGATTCCGGGTCAGGGCACATGCCTGGGTTGTGGGTTCAGTCCCCTGGTGGGGCACCTACAAGAGGCAGCCAATTGATGTTTCTCTCTCACATCAATGTTTCTCTCCCTCTCTTTCTCCACCCCCCCACCCCCACTTACCCTCTCTCTAAAAATAAATAAATAAAATCTTTTTAAAAGTGGTCTGCACAAAGCAATGGCAAATAACTTAAACGCACATACAAATTAGCCATGTACAGAGGACTTAGGGTCTCCCGCAGCCTCCAGCAAGGGGCCTCCAGCCGGCTGGCCTTACAAACATTGGGTGAGGGAGCCAGCCCGGGTGCCTGTCCGCTGCGGCTTCCCTCCCCATCCTTCCTTACGTCTAACCCATCCTCCTGCCGAGACCTCAGCCCTGTTCCTCCCGGCCAGGCCTCTGAACAGAGGACAGCTGAGGTCCCGAGCCACCCTGCATCTCTGTTCATTTTCTATCTTTGTTTTAAAAAACTCATGATACCCATATAACATGTTTTTAAAAGTGTGCTTGGAAAAGAAAAGTAGTATCCCTTTCTAAAGGAGGAATTCTTGATGTGGGAAGAGGCCTCTTTCTAGCCAACTGCATGAGGAGATTTTGGGTTGGTTTTACTTTGTATTAAGTTCAACGAGGGTCCTGAACTTGGGAGAGAAGAGACTGCTGGGCTCTCATTGTTGGACTAAAGTCATAGGCTGACAGCTGAGAGGGAGGAACGACTGCTTCCCCCCGAAGTCCCAGAGGGGGAGCACCATCCAGGAGCCCGGGGGCGGGGGGGGGGCGCAAACCGTGGCAGCTGATGATTGCCCCGAAAAGCTGCGTTTGCCCCCAACGCAATCTGCACCTGGGCAGCGGGAAGGCACAAAGAGCATGCAGGACCGAGTGTGCAGCTGGGAGACGAGCTCCTAAGACAGTAAGCAGCTTTGGCTGATCCTGCCTAGAGGGGTCTGATGCCAGTTAAAGAGCAGCCCCCACAACGACCTGTCTGTGCCTCCATTCACCCCCCGTCCCCGGAAAATGGTTGCGCTCAGATAACAGCCTGCACCCAGCATCACGGACAGGCTTGGCCTCTCGGAAAAGGCAGGCACCAGCCCTGGCTAGGTTCCCTGTGCACTCTCCATCACAGCAAAGCTAGGGCCTGGGAAAGTTCCAGGAGTTCAGAGTAAAGAGAGCACAATCCCTCAACACTGCTACTGAGTTTTGTGGTGTTAGTGGAAACCAAGGATGACAGAATGTGGGGTGTCATCCACACCAACAATTACAAAGGCCACTTTCCAAGGACGGACTCAGCACATCTGTTTGTGTGCAGAACGTGAGGCTGATTGTTAAGAGCAGCTGGACAAACTGTGCCACAGTCTGGGAGGACCACAGAGGCCACACACCGTGTCCTTTGCCACGGCACTCCAGCCAGGCACACGGCTGCTGTGCACAGACGGGACTAACGCAGGTCAAGGGGACTCAGATGGACCAGAACCAGCCAATGGCTGCACAGCAGGAGGGGCTCTGTGTCCAGATGGTAAGGCGAGCCAGCCAGCCAGGCGAGGGGCACCGTGCTGGGCTGGAAGGAGCACCTGAGGGCCGTCCCAGCCCACTGAACCCACCCGCCCACCTGCCAGATCTAAGAGCATGCCCTCCACTGTGCACAACCGTGCTGCCCACCTGGTACCCCTTCCTTTTCTTCAGCCTCTTCTTGTTCAGCTTTTTGCACGCGTACATCTTGCCAGTCGCCTTCATCTGGCAGGCCGACACCTCGCCAAAGCCACCTTTGCCCAGCACCCTGAAGTCCAGGAACCAGTCCTCCCCCATGGGCTGGGCTTCCAGCCACTTCCACTGCAGGAACCTCTGGAAGTGCAGGCTGCCCAGGTACTCTTGGAACGGGGCCTGGCTCAGGTAGGCCAGGGTGGCCTGCAGGAGGGGCTGGAAGAGCCCATCCCCACTGGCCACGGGCCCCTCCCGGAGCTTCACCACAGTCCCTTCGTCCAAGAAGCCGCAGAAAAGCTTGGCCTGGGGGTCCAGGTACTCGGCCAGGATGGCCTGGACCTTCTGTGGCCGGAGGTCGTCATCTGCCATATCGTAATCCTCGATGTCCTTCCAGAGCTCCAGGGCTGGCACGTGCCTCTCGTCGGCCTTCAGGAACTGCTGGAAAAGCCGCTTGCCGATGGGCTGCTCCAGGCACAGATCCTGGAACTCCAGGTCCAGGCCGTCCCGCAGGGCCTCGCACTTGGAGAGCGGCGGCAGCTTGAGCTTGGCCCGGTACTTCTTGTCCCGGGGGGACGGGGCGCTGCTCCCATCGAAGCTGCCCCGGGCGGCGATGAAGGCGGAGTTGGCCACCACCGTCTCCAAGGACCCGAAATCCATCCCAGTGCCCCCCTCCCACCGCTCAGGGCCCAGGGGCCATGGGCTAGCCTTCCAAGCCTGTGTCCAGAGTGGGCCTGACCCGCTGACCTTGGCCTGTGCCCGGTCCTGGCTCTAGGGACAGGAGGCGTCCAGTCCGGTACAAGGATGACTGGGGGCCACCCCCGGAGTCCCCGGGAGCCCAGCTGACACAGCTCAGGCTAAATCCCAGCCCGGGGTTACAAAGGGACGCACTAGGAGTCGGGCGCGGCAAACAGGTGCCAGAAAAAGAAATCCCCTAAGCCGCTCCCAGAAGGATTAGATGGTCTGCCTGTGGCAATCCTTCCTCTGAAACCACCTCTGTCTTGACAAACCCCAGGACCCCCCAGGAGCACCTCACCAAAGTCCCAGGGGCTCAGAGTCCCTCTGAGCTGCCCTGTCCAGCCCCCTGGCCCCCTGGGCAGCCGGGCGGACTGCCCAGTTGTTTCCTTGAAGGGACATGAGGCTGAACTGAAGGGAGAGGGGGCCCCAAGGGAAAGGTTCATTTATAAGGATGCCTGGTTCCTTTCCTCAGTATATTTCATTTTTATCTTTAAAAAATAGGAAGTGAGAAGAAAGCCTGCTGTAACAGGAATTTAGAGAGAGAAATGCAGGGCACAGCTTCCAGGGTATCTGCCAATGAGACCACTGGCTCTGTGGCCCAACCCATAGGTGAGGGCTGACGCTTGTGCCCACCTGACACTGAGAGCAGCCATGCTCCTTGTCCCGAGGCTGGCTCTGAGGACCTAGAGTGACCCTGACACCTGCTGAGAGGTCAGCTCTGCACCAGTTCCTTCCCCTCACCTGGGGTTTGCATGCAAATCCAAAATGCCAAGAGAAGCATTCAGGTGAGATTAGGATAGGGAAGCAGGAGACCCACAAGCTATGCTCAGTGCTGAAGCCCCACGTGGGAGTGAAAGGGGGATGAAGAGGCCTGGGACATACCTGGAGCACACCTGAAACACACCTGAGGGATACCTAGGACACACCCAGGACTCACTTGGGGTATAACTGGTGTACACCTGTGGCACAACTGAGAAACACCTGAGGCACACCAGGAATATACCTGGGGCACACCTGGGACACATTGGGGTATGCCTACAGATGCCAGGACCAACTGAAATGTCAGCTTCATGACATCACAGCCTGGCCTGTTTATTCTAGCATACAGCAGGTGCTCAGCAAATGTATGGGAAAGAACACCAAGGAAGTGAGTAGGAGGTCGGTGTGTCAGAAACAAAGCATGCCTGAGCCAGAAGAGGCCAGGGGACCTCCCAGAGCGTCTGTCTGCTCCGAGGTGGGAGGAGAGGAGTGTCTCAGAAAGCGGTGAGATTCTGCCAGTGGATGCTGGACAGGTGGTATCCTCTGTAGCACCTGGGGAGATGGAAATGAGAACTTGCTGGCTGTGTGGCACTGCCTCCCACCTCCCAACTGAGTGGGTGGGTGGGTCCAGCCCATCCACTTAATAGCAGGTAACCTTGTGCCAATCTCTTTAACCTCGTTCTATGAGCTGACCAGATTTCAAATGGGGCCGTGGTGCTCGTGGTGTGTGGTAGAATGGAGCACCTCCCCCGCCGTTCCCCATCGTGTGTCCTGGGTCAGTGCTTCCCCACCGTAGCACAGACAAACTGCCTGGATTCTTGCTGAAATAAAGATTCTACTTCCAAAGCCTGGGGGAAGGTCTCTTACAGGCTCCCAGCTGGTTTAACACTGCCTGTCGGGACCCGCTGTGAGAAGCCGGGTCTGAGGAAGACAGCTCCCACCGAGTCAGCAGCGAGCTACATTCCGGGAAGCAGAAGTGTTCGGTTAGACAGAGCTGAATGTGTTTCCTGTCGCAGGACTTAGTTAGAGACTTTAGAATGAACTTGACTCTCAAAGAGGAGTAAAGTATGGCGATTCCCAAACTCGTATGGTTATTTCAGTGTAAACATAACCACATTAAAAGCTATTAGAATTAAACTTTCTATTTGGAAATAATTGTAGATTCGCATGGAGTTATCAGAAATGATCCAGAGAGATTCCTAATGACAACATTTCCCCAAACTACAACAGAGCATCCCAGGCGGGATGCTGACCCCGACCCAGTCCACACCCGAAACAGTCCATGCACCCAAGGACCCCATGCACAGACACGCCCACCTCCTCCCCACCCCCCACCCCCTCTGCACCCCTGGTTGCCACTGATCTGCTCTCCGTTTTTATAATTTTGTCATTGTGACATTCTATGAGTGGAATCAAATAGTACCTAACCATCTGGGATTGACCGTTTACACTCAGTTTACACTCAGCGTAACTCTCTGGCGATCCATCCAGGTTGTCGTGTGTGCCAACAGTTCCATGGCAAAGTGGTATTTATTCCACGGTGTGGAGGGGTCACCACTGGTTTAACCAGCCTTTGCTGAAGGACGTCTGGGTTGTTTCCAGTCTGGGGCTGTCGTGGTGAAGCGGCTAAACATTCATGTACAAATATTTGTGTAAATATAACTTTTCATTTCTCTGAGATTAGTGCCCAGGAGTGGTGTAATTGCTGACTTGTAACTAACTGCATGTTTAGTTTTTAAAAAACTGGCCAACCGTTTTCCAGAATGGCTGTGCCATATTACCTCCCTGCCAACAACAGGCGGTGAGCCCATCTCTCAGCATCCTCACCGGCATCTGGTGGTGTCGCTGTTTTTTATTTGACTACTCTGATAGGTGTGAGGTGGTATCTCCCTGCGGTTTTAACTTGAGTTTCCCTAATGTCAAGTGACACTGACAACTTTCCATGTGTTTATTTGCCATCTGAAATGTCTCTTTGTGGCTTTCAACCATGTTCTAACTAGATTGTTTGCTTTTTTGTAGTTGAGTTTTGAGTGCTGTTTATCTATCTTAGATACTAATCCTTTGCTGGACTTGTGGTTTCCAAAATACTTCCAGCTGGAGCTTGTCTTTCATCCACTTTGCATGAGCTTTCATGAAACAAAGGCTTTTTTATTTGGTTGAGGTCCCACTGGTCAACTTTTCCTTTTATGAATTGTGCTTTTGATGTCAAGTCTAAGAACTCTGCTTAGCCCTAGATCTTGAAGGTTTCTTCCCATGGTTTTTCAAAAAGTTTTATACTTTTACATTTAAATAAATGATCCATTTTAAGTTAAAAATTTTTTTACAACATGTGAGACTTAGGTCAAAGGGTTTTTTTGTTTTTGTTTTTTTGCCAATAGATGTTCAATTGTTCCAGCAAGGCTCTATCTTTGCTTCATTAGTTGCTTTGTACCTTTATAAAAAATCAGTTGGGCACATTAGCGTGGGCCTGTTTCCAGGCTTTCTAGTCTGTTCCATTGGTCTCGGTGTCTGTCCCTCCACCAAGGCCACACTGTCTTGATTTCTGTAGCTATTTCTCTCTATATCTGTGAGAAATATTGGTCTATAGTTTTCTTTTTTTGTGTTTTTTATCTGATTTTGGTATAAGGGTAATACTAGTCTTATAAAATCAGTTGGAAAATGTTTCTTCTTATCTATTTTCTAGAAGATATAGTATATAATTTATAATTCTTCATTAAATGTTTGGTAGAATTCTCCAGTGAAATCATATAGGACTGGTGGTTTCTCTGTTGAGAGATTTTTAATTATGAAATCAATTTCCTAAATAGCTATACAGCTACTCAGATTATCTATTTCAAATTGGGTGAGTCATGTTTTTTGAGGAAATGGTCCATTTCATCTAACTTGTCAAGTTTATACCGAGTTGTACATCACACCCCCTCATAGTTTTTTGAGGTCTGCAGGTCTGTGGTGACCACTTGTTTCATTTCTGATATTGGTTACCTGTGTCTTTTCTCTTGCAATAGGTTTGCGAATGTTATTGGTCTTTTCAAAAAACCAGTACTTTCTTGTTTTACTGATTTTCCCTTGTGTTAATTTCACTGGCTTCTGCTCTCACCTTTTATTTCTTCCTTCTGTTTGCCTTTCCCCTTCTTCTTTTTCTGGATTTTGAAGTGAAAACTTGGATTATTGACTTGAGACTTTTCCTTTTTCCTAGCACATTACTTTAGTGCTATAAGTTTTCTTGTTAATACTGCTTTAGCTCTGTCCTACAACTTTTGATATATTTTTGTCTTCATTCAGTTCCATGTACTTTTTAAAAATTTTCTCTTGAGACTTCCTTTTTGACTCATACATTATTTAGGAAATGTATTGTTTAATTTTCACACATTTGGAAATATTCCTGTTATCTTTCTGTTATTAATTACTAGATTGATTCCACTGTAGTTGTAGAGCACATTCTGTATGACTTTGATTTTTTTCAAATTCATTGAGCTTTATTTTATGGCTCAGGATATGGTCTATGTTAATAAACGTTCCATGAACACTTAAAAAGAAAGTGAGTTCTTCTTGGATGGGTGGGGTATAAGGCCAATGTCAACCACATTCTGTTGGTTGATGATGTGGTTGAGTTCTGTGTCCGTGCTGATTTTCTCTTTCGTTGTTCTATCAGTTGCTGAGAGGGGAATGTTGAAGTCTCTAACTAAAATTGTGGATTTGTCTATTTCTCCTTTCTGTTCTATCAGTTTGCTTTACATATCTTTTTAGCTCTCTTATTTGGTGCACACACATTTAGGATTGCTCTATCTTCTTGGTGGATTGACCATTTATTATTATACAATGGCTATCTCTGGAAATTTTCTCTGCCCCGTCTCCATTATATGATAGTAACATAGCCACTCTTACTTTATATGATTAGTATCTGAATTATATATCCTGTTCCATCCTCTCCCATTCAACTTGCCTATATCATTGTATTTGAGGCGAGTTTTTTTTAGATAGCACATGACTGAGTCATTTTTTAATCCACTCTTTTAATTGGCGTGCTTAGCCCATTTACACTTAATGTAATTATTGCTATGTTAGGGCTCCAGTCTGCCATTTTTTTGTGTCTTTCTCTTCTTCTGTTTTTTCATTTGTTTTCTTTTCCCTCCCTTTCTACAGGTTACTTCAACATTTTTTAGACTTCAACTTTCATTTATCTATAGTATTTTTAGTATATCTTTTTGTATAGTTTTTTATTGGTTACCATAGACATTGCGTTATATATGCATAACCTTTCACAATTTATATTGTTGTTTTATCAATTTGAGTGAAGTAAAGAATTCAACTTCTTTCATCCTCTTCTGTTTATAATTGTCTTAATTATTCCATCTACATACATTTAAACTAATATTAGGCAATATTATAATTTTTGCTTCAACCCTCAAACATAATTGGGAAAACTCAAGAAGGAAAGGAAAGCCCAGCCATGACCGGAATGGCTCAGCTGGTTGGGCATCACCCTGCGAAGAGAAAGGCCGCTGGCTCATCTCCCGGTCAGGGTGCCCACTGTGCCGCGGGCCTGGTCCCTGGTTGGGGTGTGTGCAAGAGGCAACAGATCAGTGTTTCTCTCACACATCAGTATTTCTCCACCTCCCTACTCCCTCCCTTCCTGTCTCTCTAAAAATAAATACATGAAATCTTAAAAAAAAAGAAGAGAAAAGGAAAAGGAAGCCTATAGTATTTACTTAGATTCTGCTTACTATTATTTTTTTTCTTTTCTGGTACTACAATATTCCTTTTAACATTGTCTTTCTGTTCTGAGAGTTCCCTTTAGCCATCCTTGAGGGTTAGTCTACCGGTGAAAAATTAGCTTCCTTTTTTCTTTATTTGAGAATGTCTTTATTCCCCCTTCATTCTTGAAGGATGTTTTCACTAGATTTGTGATTCTCCATTGACAGGACTTTTCTTTCAGCACTTGAAAAATACTGCACAACTTCCTTCTGGCCTCTGGTTTCTGATGAGAAATCAGCTGTCATTCAAATGGTTTTTCTCTGGCCGCTGCCTAGATTTGGTGTGCACCTTTAATTTGAGAAGTTTAATTATGATTCACCTTGGGGGGCCTAGTTATCCTGTTTGGGGTTCCGTCTGCTTACCTTTGAGTAGTTTCCCCCCTTGGCCTCTCGTCTCTCTCCTTCCAGGACTCCGGTGACACAGATGTCAGATTTTTAGGGCGGTCCCCGGGGTCCCTGAGGCTCTGAGACTGTTTTTCCGAGTTTGCTTTCTCTCCATTGCTCAGATTGGGTCGTTCCTCTTGTTTTTTTCTTCCATGTCAGTGGTTCTCTCCTCTGCCCCCTCCCTTCTGCTGTGGAATCTGTTCTTTCAGCTTTTTCTTTTGGTTATTGTATTTTTTAATCTAAAATTTCCATCTGGTTCTTCTTTAGATATTCTGTTTCCTCCCTTAAATGTTCTATTTCTTTGCTGAGGCTTTCCCTCTTTTCATTCGTTGCAAGCATGTTCATAACGGCTCCCTGAAGCAATTTTATTCTGGCTGCTTTAAAATCTGTCAGGTAACTCCAGCATTTCTATCACCTTGATGCTGGCATTCATTGGTTTTCTTGTTTTAATTCAATTTGAAATCTTCCTGGTTCTTGGTATTGTGAGTGATTATCAACTGATATGTAACGTATTCCTATTATATAATCCTTCAGTTTTAGGGGGCTGTCTCTGACTCCACTCCAGCAATGGAAGGGAGTTGGGCTCCACCTCATCACTGCCGGGTGGGGGTAGAAGTCTAGGCTTCCCAGTGGGGAACCTGGGGGTGCTCCCCACTTGGTTTGGAGCCCACTCTTTACGGTGCATCTGTCCCGTGTGTTCAGAGCACGACATGAGGAAGCAGCCCTCGGCCGGCGTCCCCCTCCCTGCCTCTCCTCCCTACAGGCATGTGTCTGGAAAGGTCATTTTGATCACGTGTGTGCAGTTCAGCACACGCTTTCGTGCTTTGGGAGTTCAGGGGCTGAGTGGGGAAGATTTGGTTCGAAGACGTCCAAAGAAGAGTTCATGTTTCGCTCCTTTCAAGAGTGTCTCTGTGCTTCATGGACAAGGGCGGCATTTCTTCCACAGTCAGCAGTTGCTGCACTGATCCTAAGGCCCCGGCACTCGGAGCCCCAGACCCCATAGGTGGGGACAACTAGACTGCCACCTAACACCACGCTCTGTTGCTATTGCCCTCAAGTTCCAAAGTTGTCAATGGGAACAGTGTTAAGGAAAATACATAGTCTTAGTCTGTTAAAAAATCAGGAGTCCTAGCTAAAATAGTGCAATTCCATCTGAATTTTAGGGTGCTCATTCTGCTGATAAACTCTAAATCATCATAAAGGGAATAGGTAGAATCATGGCTAAAAGGTTTTTGTTTTTCCTTTTATTTGCCTACATGGGAAAACCTAGATGTGACCATAAATAGAATTTCAGATTTTTGTGTGCAATACCCATTATTTTCATTGGACTTTGAAGAAAATATTTGGAGAAAGGTCTCAGTGGCACATTACATTTGCCCGGCTTCGCCCTTCCAACTGCAGAGATGATGCCCCAGTGGGCAGGTGCCATGGCCCCAGCTCTGTCTCCAACCACCAGGGCCTCTAAGCCAGTGGCTCTGGTCACACATCAAGATTAATTTGGAGAGGGATGGGGGGTGGCTCAGAGCTCTCTGGAAGCTCACGCCACCTGGGCTCTTGGCTCACTCACTAACTCAGGGTGAAACAAGTGTCAGGAGTTTTCAAGGTGCTCCAGGTGACTCCGACGGTCCTCCAGGCCAAGCGTCCCCCACCTGGACATTGCCGGTGTTCTGCAGCACAAGCCCGGCCCACTGGGAACTCCCAAGCCCAGTGAGTCCCCCTGAGTCAGAATCTGCATTTCAATTAGATGCCTGGGGTGTGGTGCGCACTCAATTTTGAAAATAACTAGACTGTATAGCTGTGAATTCCCCCATAAATGCAAAAAAGTCTAAAGGGCCCGGCCCTCACCCCGACAACAGATCGCAGGGCACATCATCCTTGTCACTGACACTGAGCATCAGGTGTGATGGGAGGTGAAGGGACCCAGGAATCCTCTGAACCCTTTTCTCTGGAACGGAACTTCTGGCCCCTTTCACACTCTGGCCCTGCTCTCACGCTGTCAGATGCAGTCTCTCTGGTGACAGCACCTGGAGCACTCGTGAGCCCCAGCAACTACAATACCATTGCATTGGTCGCTTGCCCCCAACATCTCAGACCCGGACACGTCTGAGCAGCAGGCGAGTGGCCGGGTCCAGGCCTGTCTTTGTGCTGACCTGCCCTCTTTGCTCCTGGAGGAAGTGAGAGAATGGGGCAGAGCTGAACAAGTGGCTGTTCACGCAAAGGAAGTATTTCTCCTTAGTCATTACCCTAACAAAGTTACGGACCAAGGGCATCCCGAAAGGAGGGGGTGGTAAAAAGAGGTGACCCGGCCCTGGTTTGCCCAGGGGAGGCATGAAGGGCACCTGATAGCAGGAGAACCTGCAGAGCTCATGGAGCCGCCGACACCGGTGTTTGGAGAGCAGGGGTCTGATAACGCCGCTGGGGTGCTTTCCCCGGAACTCGCCCCACGGCGCCTCTGACCTCTGAAGGAGACTATAAAACCCTAAGGAGGACTTTCCCCTCTCAGTCTGGGCGTGGGGAGCACCCGGTTCTGCAGGCGGGGGACCTCCAGGAGCAGGGACGATGGCCGCGCTGCAGGAGAAGAAGTCATGCAGCCAGCGGATGGAGGAGTTCCAGCGTTACTGCTGGAACCCGGACACGGGGCAGTTGTTGGGCCGGACCCTGTCCCGGTGGGGTATGTCCCTGGCGAGGAAGGGAAAGAGGGGTGGCTCTGAGAGAAGAGGCAGAGGACTAGCCACCAGCAGACTCCCAGACCCAGGCCCTGTCCCGGCTCCGAGCCAGGGCCTATCTCCCTCACCGGGCACCCACAAAGGCCCGTTTCAGCCCTAACACCCCTCAGCACCAGGCACCCGCAGGGTGGGAACATCTGAGGACTGGCCCCGAAGTTTCAGGCTTAGATTTAGGAATAGCAGTTTATCTCTATGTTCCTAAAATATGTAATTTTTGAAAAGACTTTAGCCAAGAGGCCTGGGTTTCTCTAGAGTGATGAGAATGTTCTGGAACTAGATAGAGGGAGTGATTCGCAGCCTCATGCGTGAATGTACTAAACACTGAGTTCTCGCTTTGAGGCAGCTGCAGCCGTGGCCTCTGCCCTTCCCGCCACAGCGCAGGGCAGGGCATGGCGACTGCGCCTGACCGGCCTCTCCCCGCAGTGTGGATCAGCCTCTACTACGTGGCCTTCTACGTGGTGATGACTGGACTCTTCGCCCTGTGCATCTACTCCCTGATGTGCACGCTCGACCCGTACACACCTGACTACCAGGACCAGCTGAAGTCACCAGGTAATGGGGGCGACACTTGAGCCTAGAGCCCAGGGCCCCGCATGGGTCAAGGCAACACTCAGCCCCTGAGTGGCCCAGTCAGGGCATGGACCCCCGAGGGGCACCCAGCAGGCCCTGAGGGGCCTCTCTGTCCCCGCCACCAGTGGCCGCAGGGCTGCGAGGGGCACACCAGATGTGGATGGCCCCTCGCCTTCTCCTCATAGGGAAAAGGACCCCTGATTATAAAGTCTAACTCTGGTTTTAGTTGTAATTATTAACACAAGAGTTCTGTGTGATGGAGTCTTTCTATCACTGGTTTTGTATGCGTGCATACGCACAGAGGACATTTCTGGGGGACATACAAAAAACTGCTCCTAGCGAGATCAGGAATGAAGGGTCTGGGGCGGGAAAGAGCTCCTGTTTATACCCCTCCGTGGCCGTCAGCAGCGAGGCGTCGCCTCCACAGGGGCCAGTTCAGGTCAGAGCACCCGGGCCCCTCTAAGCACAGGTCGTCTCCTGACCTGCGGGGTGGGGGGCTGGGGTGCGGGCGGAGCCTCGGTTCTCCTCTCCTGCGTTGGCACCGTGTGTGTGAGCCGTTCGGGACCAGACTCTGGGGCCCGACACAGTGAGGTGTCACCTCCACAGTCCCGGTGAAGGTGATCAGAACCAACACATCCACACCCAGCCCATTAACCAGAGATAGCTGTGAAACACACACACACACACACACACACACACACACACCCATGGCAGGGAGGGAGGGGAAGAAACGGAGGAAGAAAAGGCATTTCCAGTGCACATTTCCACAGAGCGTTTACCACTCACGCATCCTTAACACTTTCTGAGGAAGATAATAACCCCAGAAACATCCAGCAGCAGTACAAAAGAAAGAAAACTCAAATGTTTTTAAGAGAAGCTGCCTCAGGTGTTCTCCGGCAGGTGAGCTTGCGGGTCCAGCCATTCCGCTGGGATCTTCAGTGAATCCATTTATACATAACACCAAAGTGCTGTATTTATTGGGTGTCAAGTTTTAGACTCAACCAACAGGCAAAACATGGAGCATTTCACTGTCATTTCAGAACAGAGTGTAATATATCACAAACTTGAGAACACAGCCGTAATGAAATGTGCCCAAACCCCGCGGACGGAAGGCAGGGAGAGGTGTGTTCCCCGGGTCCCGGGCTGCAGGCAGGGGGCAGGCGACAGGCGCCCCCTGAAGCTGATGAACAAGTTACATGGGAACCCGAGGACACGCAGAGGGGGAGGCACTGAGAGGAGGGCGTGGGGGGCCTTCCTTTCCTTTCCTTTCCTTTCTTTCTTCGTTTAGACCTTTCTGGAGGTTTTCATTTTATACCATGTACAGCTAGTACTTTCATGACACCCATAAAACAACAAAAACCCGACCTTACTGACTTAAAGAGTCACCTGCATCCATCAGGGGACTGGCTAGATAGGTCGTTAAACATTCACACAGCAAAACACGACGCGGTGTTCGTGGAAGGAAAGAGGTGAGTTGCTACGAAATGCCAGGGAAAGGCGGTGACAGCTGGTGTCGGGACATGAAAACAGGCGAGTGGGATATGGAAAGGACCCCCCTTGTGTGAAGAAAGCCCCGACATACACGACACGCCTTTGCATCCACAGAAATGAGGCGGTTTCCCGAGCGCTGCACTCGAGATCAGGAAAACGGGACTGTTGCATCCACTTCCTGCTCCTGTGCATTTTTTGCAACACGTTGTTAGCATGCACTTGCTCTTAACCAAAGCCAGTGCAGTTTCCAAATATGCATTCAAATACAACTTCACTTGGAAACCCAGTGGGTCCTGGATGAGTTGTCACCTGCAACGAGAGTGGCCACTGGGGTGGCACTGGCTCAGGCGTCAGGTGCAGGAAGCGCCCACCTGGCCTTCCGCTGAGCACTGCACCCTGAGCCCAGAGAGGCCTCATTCCGATGGCACAGCTCCCAGGCTGGAGGACAGGGTCCTCATTGGGCTGCAGACTCCTCACCAGGTGGCCCTTGAAGACATGGGCCCAGGTGGTACCACAGCGTCCCACACTCGGCCTCCCCCAGCTCAGGACCACTCTGCATGCAACCCAGCAAACAGCCTGGACATGATGAACACTTGGGGAAAACTAACAAATGTCAGGCTCTCTTTCCAGGGGTGACCTTGAGGCCAGATGTCTATGGGGAGAAAGGTCTGGACATTTCCTACAATGTCTCCGATAACAGGACCTGGACGGACCTCGTGCACACCCTCCACGACTTCCTGGCAGGTAAGGTTAAAATGCCTCCACAGCCTTTATTTTTCCTAAGAATATTTCACTGAGGGGCATGGGCTGTGAGGCCCTCTAACGGCCCTGGGCGGCTGCAGCTGGGGGAAGGGCCCACGGGGTGTCTGTGCCGGCAGGCTACTCGCCAGAGGCCCAGCAGGACAACATAAACTGCACCTCGGAGAAGGTCTTCATCCAGGAGAGCTTCAGCGCCCCTAACCACACCAAGTTCTCCTGCAAGTTCACCACAGACATGCTGCACAACTGCTCGGGCCTGGTGGACCCCAGCTTCGGCTTCGAGGAAGGAAAACCGTGTTTTATTATTAAAATGAACAGGGTGAGTATGAAAGGGTTAGAGGTCAGAGATCCAGTATGAGGCCCCTTTGGAGATTCCTGTGGGGTGAGGGTCAGGGCGTTTAGACCTCCTATGGCCACACAAACCCTCCTGTCCAGGGTCCCAGAAGTGGTGGGTCAGACAAGCACCAGCTGCTCCCTCCTCGCTCTGCACCCATTGCATTGGCTCATATGCTGACTACGTCTCTCAAACACAAATGAAAGCCTTCCATTCAGACACAGCATCTACGGGATGCTCTGTAGTCCCTGGACACTGAAAAGCAGAGCACAGGGCAATTCCGTGGCTAGGGCAGCCATGTGTGCACGATGCCTAGAAAGAAGCCATGTACGGATGCGGGGAGGACACCTGGAGACCGTCTGGAGCAGAGGTTTCCAACCTGAGCCAGGGATCCACCTGCAGACCCCGGGCCAGGCACTGAGGGAGGCAGACCGAGTACACAGTCAACGCAAGCAAATACAGCCAGCAGCTGAGGCCTGGGAGTGGGAGCTCTAAGCCTACAGGGACTGCCCTCTGGGCACTGTACAAGTGCCCCAGGTCCTGGCTGGGGTCTCGTCAGAGCTGCCTGGCAGGCGTGATGGCAGCTCATGCTCACGCAGCACAGGACTCTGTACACCAGGGCAGGTATAGGGAGGGGAAGGCAGGTTCTATACCAGGCCCTGGCACCGGTGGGCACACACAAGGCCAGGACTTCAGGGAGCTGAGAAGGGCATGGATGGGGAGAAGCACAGGAGGGCTGACGATGGCATGGAGAGCTGCCGCACAGCAGGCAGGCGCTGTGCCCCAGCTCAGCGCAGCGTGCAGGGCCCCAAGCGGCAGCCACAGCTCAGGCCCTCCTGTTCGGTCTGCCCTCGGCCTGTAGCCAAGACCACAGCCCTGGTCTGGCTTTGAAGAGGTTGGTAATACACATCGGGTGTTATTGGAATAGGAACCACTCCCACCCCCACCCCCAGACCCTCTTCAGTGCCCTGCGGAAACCCCCACTCGGGCAGATCCCTCCATGCTCACAGACGAGCAGCAGGAGGGGCCCCACAGATGCCTTTCCCTTCCAGATCGTCAGGTTTCTCCCCAGCAACAAAACGGCCCCCAGGGTGGACTGCGCCTTCCTGGTGAGTGTGACCGCCCGCGCCATCTCGCTATTGCTAGGAAACCCGTGGGAACAACTTTGCTGGTTTCCTCTAAGAACATCTCACGTGTCAGCCCAATAAACCAGACAAATCACATGAGCTGCTGCTTAAAACAGTTTTATTACAGGGGATAAAAACCTAATAAGAAAAAAATTGTTATTGTTTTGCTTCAAAAAGCATCTGGGACAGTAAACTACTAACACACTCCAAAATATTTGCTGGCAGTTTGGAGAAACCCAGGCACCTCTCTGACTGTTTCGTCCTTTCTATTCTGATTTACAAAAAGACGCCAGATTACCCACAGCTATTGTTCAGTAGTGTATGCATGTGGGCTGCTAACGGCATTAGTGTAGTGCGGTTTTCCTCCAAACTAGTTTTTCAAGCACGACGTGAGAAAATCCAAGTTTGCTTCCAATGAGTATTTCCCGAAGCTGTTCTACACCACTGCGCCTTCGAGCGAAGGCCCCATGCTATGGGCTGTGGGTGCCCCGCCCAGAGCTCCGCAGGAATGGCACACTCAGCACCTGTAGCCACTGCCTGGTGTGGGGTGGGGGCGGGCGGCTCGTTTTGCTTTTACTTTTTTATTGATCTCAGCTGCACCCATGTGGCTGTCGTGAGGTTTTACAGACACCAGAGTGGCCTCCGCCTGCGCTGTGGGAAGCTCACACTACCCATCGGTCAGTTCGCTGACTCCGAAAGTGGATCCTGGCCCCAGGAAGCCACGCAAACACGGGGCAAACCAGCCCACGTGGCCTGCTCGCCTCCATTCTGCGTGCAGCTAAACAAGCGTTGTTCGCTCTATGCACCTTTATTATCCTACAAGAACTAAGTGGCAAAAACACAAGTTTGATAAGTCACCAGGGTTTCTACAACCTACACACTATACCCCTAATGGGACTGCAGTAGTGATTATAAAGATTAGATCTAGTTTATGCTAGTCACGCAGTAAAGTGTATATGCGCCACCTACACAGTGCACACATGTACACACATGACATGCATGTCACACACATGCAGGCACATGCACAGGTGCGTGAAGAACATGCACCGGCCGAGGTGTACACATGCCACACACACACACATGCACACATGCACTCAGAGACACGCAGGCACACAGGGCAACCGCCTGCCCAGATGCGGCCTCACTCAGGCAGTGGCCTCTGCTCCCCAGGACCAGGACCAGGGCCGGGACCAGCGCCACACGGACCTCCCGCCTCTGCAGGTGGAGTACTACCCGCCCAATGGCACCTTCAGTCTACACTACTTCCCTTACTACGGGAAGAAGGCGCAGGTTGGTGTCACTTCTCCCCTGTTCGGTGTGCTCCCCTCATCCCCTGGCAGGTGTGATGGCAGCCACCGGATCATCCCGAATTCAGCAACAATGCCTGGCTAAAAGAAAGCCATAAATACTTGACCTATAAAAACGAAGCAAGGTGTTCCTTAACCCATTCTGACCATTTCAATGCTCAGCTGTTTCCCAAACCCACCTTCTCCTAAATATCTGAAAACACATTGTTTTCACACAAAATACAAATATTAAATCTAATTGTTTTAGTTTTCAGCGGCCCCCCAAACCCTGTTAAACAGCTGCATGTTCATTTGAAAGCATTTCCTCTAAGCCTCTTGTGTTTTCCTGTTGCATTTTGATCTTTCATCAAATGTACTTTGATGTGGATTGCCTGCTGTCTGTCCCCCCAGACCGGTCCTCACTTCCGAGCAGGCAGACACCGGTGAGCCCCGGGACACGCGGCAGGGCCTGCGTGCGCTGTTACAGACCGAGGCCGCTCTCACCGGGGCAGAGAGCACGAGGTTTCTGACGCACCCCCTCTTTCCGCACTCGGTTTCAGCCCCACTACAGCAACCCTTTGGTGGCCGCAAAGCTTCTCAACGTCCCCAAGAACACGGAAGTGGACATCGTGTGCAAGATCCTGGCTGAACATGTGACCTTTGACAACCCCCACGATCCCTTTGAAGGGAAAGTGGAATTCAAGCTTAAAATTCAGAAGTAAAGGACCGAGGAAGTGCTTGTAGCCTGCGTGGGAGCCTGCAGTCCACCGCCCTCCCAGGGTGCCGCCCCCCGGCTCCGCGGCACACCGACTCCCAAACGCTCAGTGCCTCCACACAGGCGCCTGTGCGCCAAGCACTTCGTGTTGGAAGCAACTATTTCTTAATAAGTCTTTACTATTTTTTAGATAGAATTTGTAGCTATGATAAAAATGTTGGGTTAACATGGTAACCCTCAGGCAGAAGCTATCCAACTAACAAGACCCTAAAATGATTCACCTCTTTGTACACAGACATCACTTTTCTTCCTATAACTTATTCTCTAAACGTCAACGAACTACGGCCCATGGTAGTATAAACACTACTGATGCCTTGAAACGGCACTTGACTATGACAATGTACACTTCGAATGCCTGCTTCAAAGAATGCAATTCCCATTGCAAAAATATATTAAAGCCACTCTTATTGTACACAAAACAGTCATGCCTTTCCTGAAATGGGGGGGGGGGTGGTTGTGGATCAACTAAAAACCAAAAACAAACAGCTCTTTCTTTAAAAATCTTCCTTTTAAAGCTTCCACTGCAAGTCAGGGAAATGACAGAAGGATACTGGCGAGGGGCTGCCGCCTGAGAGCAGGTGCGGTTCCAGGACGAAAGCAGGTAAGACACAAGGGAGCCGCCAACAGACAGAGTCTATGAACCAGAGGTAACTGCACACGGCAGTTCATCTTCATTCCCTGAGCACGAGTCCCTCCTCCAGCGCCCAGGACTCACGTGAAGTCTGCAACTCGAGGCCTTTTGAGAAGATCTCGACGAGCCTGTGTGACCCAACCTGCTCTCACCGAGTGGCGCCCACTTTTCACCCAAACCGTAGCTCGGGGCCTGGTGCCCTCCTCCCACCCGAGTGCCAGACACAGCGTCGCCACCAGTGGAGCGGCCCAGAAAGCTCCACGCAGCTGCTGGACAGGAGAACCTGCCCACGTGAAACCCAATCACAGACACAGTGTGAGGAGAGAATCAAAGCCCTGGCCAGGTGCTCAGGGGGCTGGGTGTCATCCCACAAACCGGAATGCTGCCTGCACGATTCCCGATTCCCAGTCGGGGCACCTGCCTGGGCTGCAGGTTCAGTCCCCGGTCAGGGCGCATGTGAGAGGTAACTGATGGAAGTTTCTCTCCCTTTCTCCCACCCTCCCCGCTCTCTAAAATAAATAAATTCTTTAAAGAAAAAATGCATATTCTATCTTAGCCTAAGTTGCAGGTTTGATTCCCAGTCGAGGTGGGGAAGCGGAGGTAACCTATCAATGTTTCTCTCACTTCTCTCTCTCCCTTCCTCTCTAAACATATCCCAGGGTGAGGATTGAAAAAACACCCGTAAATACTGTAAGGCCAACTGAAACCTGTATTTATTAAGCATCTCTACCATGTACGACACTAGCAAGTGTTCTTCACTGCTGATACGAACAGTAAAAACTTTGGGAGCCACCTCAGAAATGTCACGTCAGAGGTCAGGTCACCTCAGATGTGTCACGATAACAAAACGTTGGAGGTCAGAGGTAAGGTCTCCTTTCTTACCTTATGGTCTTCTTTTTCTGAAAATCGAATCCATAAAATCGGCCTCAACTTTGAGGACTCAAGAGAAAGGCAAGAAACAAACCCTCTCCCCACCACCGGCCACAGGAAAAAAGGGATCACTTTGGTCTGTGTCCACTGTGACATCCTTCTTTGGCCCCCAGCCCACCCCTCCTGGGCCTGGCTACCGCTCCTCACTCCAGCGAAAAGCTGGACTAGCAGGATAAAATGACTTCTAGACAGTAACCCTGAAGTAGAGGAACACAGAGCTTGTTTAAAATGCCCATGCGCGTTTTATTAATAAAAACTAACAGTGCCAGTTAAACAAGTCCAACAATTAAAGTCTCTTTAGATTCCATAAAATATTACAGAAAAGTTTATTTGTGTTTCAATAAAAAGACTATTGTTTTAGAACAGGCAGCTAATAGCAACTGTGCAGTTAATGGTTCTCTGTGAATAAATTTTAAAAGAAGCTACTGCCTGTCCTCAAATTCCTTTTTCTTTTTATAAAAAAAGAACTATTAAAAATGATTGACAAATTTCGAGTTAAAAAACTGTTAAAACATTCTCTATATTTAATTTCAACTTTATAATAGATTACAGGAAGATGCTTACGAAACAAATACAACATTTGTTTCAGTACATGTCTTTAAATGATAGACTTATAAGTATGTAAACACTATATAATAAAAAGTTTCCAAACGCTGCCTGTAAGAAATCAGGCAAATTTTACCATAAGCAATAAACCATTCCAAGCCTTCCAGACAGTTTTCAGAGCTGCACCAGCACGGCAGTGAACTTACCAAACAAAACACACACACACACACACACACACACACACACACACACACACAGAAAAGAACTTTGCAATATGTTTGCTGCAACATAGACCTAAAATTTAAAAAAAGGGGGGAAGAAAGGAAAAGTATACACTTGATGGAACCACGCAGTCAATATAATTTAAGGGAAAATAAAGTTATAAGATTTATGGTGCTTAATGTGGAAAAGCAGAGCTTTGCCATTTGCTTGGTTCTGTGGATGCCATAGAACAAATCGGAACTCGTCCTGGAGCCTCACACTCTGTCAGCAGGGGGTGCCATCCATAACACGCGGCCAGTGAAAGGCATTCCGGTGGCCTGGACAGGATGACGATGTGTTTTCATTGATGTAGATGGAGTACAACTTCCTCAGCAAACTCAGCAAAAAGTGTTAAGGGACAAAAAGTAACTCTGAATTAAAAAAATAAAGATAAAAATAAAAACACACAATCTAAAAAGTAAATAAAAGCCCTGCGTCAGCACGCTGGAATCAGCACACGCCGCAGACCATCTTCAAAGACCCTACAGGGAACCACCCGCACTTGCTTATCCGAGGTGCAGGTCAAGTTCGACAGCTTACAGTATCTTCTTGGGAAGAGGCCAAAAAGAAACAGAAAAGCCCACATTAAAAAGTCTGTCTTCCCTAAACGTGTTTTCCTGAAGCTGAACTGGAGGGGAGGCGGGGCCGTGGGCGACGAGCACATCAGTCTTCCTCGTCGTTGTCGTACTCCTCTTCCTCGTCCTCGTCCTCCCCGACGTACGACACCGGGGTCTCCACCCGGGACCCGCTGTACTGGGACCCGCTGGAGCTCGTGGCCAGCATCCCGTCTGCACCATTGGTCAGGTCACTGCAAGGACAGGAAGTGACACCGGGGTCAGTGCCGTGTCGCCAGGGCCCGCACCAAAGATGGCTGTGTTTCAGGGAGGCGGGGCGGGGGGGGGGTTTCAATGACACAAGCAGAACAGAAGGTCTCGCCCATCTGCAGCAGAGTGCCGACGCTGTGACTGGTTCCACCTGTCTCACACCCTCTCCCAGCTCTGTCCTCTCGGACACAACCAGTAAAACGGGGGTGTGTGTGTGGGGGGGGGAATTGGCAAGTCCATGATATTTAGTCTTTCTCCACTTATTACATCAAAAACAAAGTCCCCAAGTACAGCAACTAAAAAACCATCACATCCTTCTTCCTAGACCTTTTACTTATGAAGTCCCTGATCTTGAGAAAGGAGACAGAAAACAATTAGGAAAAAGGGGCCCTAGGATGACATGGGGCCCTCCAAAGCAAGGCTCCTGGGACAGCAGTGTGAGAGGGTACCCAGCAAGTTCTGTGTATGTGTGTATGCACACACACGTATATGCACACGTGTGCATGTATGTGTGCACATGTGTGGGTATCCACGCTCAGTGCAAGTGTTATTGTGTTGAATGTGTGCCTGTGCAATGGTGTGTGCATGCATTTGTGTGTACAGGCACGTGTGTGTGCCCTAGGACCCACCTTCATCTCCTCTGGTGTCTGCAGAGAGCCCAGGAAACTGAGCTGTGACGGGTGATTCTCATGCAGACACTCCCTCTGCAACCTGCACTTCCAGGAAGGCTCCAAGGACTCGACAGCCTTCCACGGTTTTGTGACACGGCATCTGCCAAAGGTCAGCGGGGATGACCCTGGGCACGGCCCAAAGGGGCAGAGTGGAGCTGCAGGGCTGGGCTGCCCAGCACTACACACTGGTCCTGGGGTGGACATCTACATTACGCTCCTGGGAACCTCAACCAGGAACATGAGAAAATCTTTGGTTGTCACAGTTGAGTGGGTGGGTACTGGCATCTGAGGCTGAAGGTGCTATGAACAGCCCACAAGGCACAGGACAGTGCCCACAACAGTTGTCTGGCCCACAATGCAAAGAGTATCACAGGCAAGACCCTGGCCTCAAATGGTGAGAGGTTTTAAGAGCTGGGACCCCGGTGAGAGACACTGGGTTCAGCCACCACCCAGAGTCCCAGTGCAAAGCGAACCAGACACAAAGGGTTAACTGTAGTCCCAGGGCGTCAGCGGGTGGAGGCCCACACCAGCCTCTGGCCTTGAGGAGCAGGGACAAGGGCACATTTCCACTGTGAGTTATAACTTGCTCGAGTTATGGTCGAAAGTAACTTCAATTTCTTAGCGTTTGAGTTAAGCAGCAAGAAAAGGCAGTCTGAGACATCAAGTATTGAAGGGATGCCAACCTAGAATTTAAAATCTGTTAGAGATCAGCCAGATGCTGGACTCCGAGAACGCCTCCCGTAACACACGGAGGCTTGGCGTCACCCCCAGCGGGAGCCTCACATGCTGAGTTTGTTCAGAGATGAGGGACCCGAAAGGGTCAGAACTGCACTGGCGATGTGGCCACTGAACACCGGCAAAGGAGGGGCTCAGGGGGCACCGCACGAGTGCGTGACGTGTGCTGCCTTACTCGGACGAGGTGGGTCCAGACCCCGAGAGGTTTCCAGCAGCGCGGGAACCTGCCCCAGGCCAGGCCAGAGCGGCAATGTGCTCCAACGCCGAGGAGCAGTCTGATGGGCATAAAGCCGTATGCACGTTATTTTACTACCTCTCACTGACACTTATTAACACTGTACAAGGAAAACTATTAAATATTGCACTCTTCGACAAAGTAATTCCGCATCTGGAAAATCCAGCCTAACAAAACAAGTCAGGAAGGATGAAGAATTTCACCATAAAGCTGCTCACTGCAGCTTTTCTTATAACTGGGAGCCGCCCACACGTCCGACCACGGAGGGCAGCTCAGTGGTTGCCGCGCCTCCCTGAAATACCGCCTCCTGCCACCAGGAGCGCCGGCTTTTCTTCTGAAACGGCCGTGGCTTCACTTCCTTCATCATATAAACTAACACAAGTCTCGGAAAATTTAATCAGTAAGATGAAATTTCCTAAAGATGAAATTCAGGTAACACCCCACTTCCACCTCTTGGGGTGGTGGAATGTCAGCATAACTGACATTCAGTGTTCTACAGAGACAGAGTTAAAGATCAAACTGACCTCTGTCTCAACCTGACTGCGTGCTGGAAACCCTGCAAGGACCGCGCTGCTTCCCGAGGCCTCTCGGCACACCCACGGCTCACCCACGGCTCACCCGTCACCAGCCCTGCCCCACGGGAGCGGCCAGGCCGCGGGGCCCAGAGCCTCGCACCCTCACTGCCCACGCCCGGCGTCCTCAGGGCCACAGCAGGGCCTGGTCTGGGTCGAAGGTGTGCGCACGCTGCACTCCGTGAGATCGGTCCCACCGTGCTGGACCTCCGGGCTGCTAACTTGTCATGTATTTCAAGAAATTAAATATTGACTAATCCTTAGGATGAATAAACTAATATGTACAATGCAGAACATAAAAGTTAATCAAACCATTGCTCTGTCAATACTTAATGCTAGCATCATCTTCACCTATCTTTAAAAAACTAAGGGGAATACTTAAGGATGACATAATCCTCAGTGGGACTGCCAGTCAAAGGTGAAATACACACTGATTTAAATAATAAAGCTTTAGTAACAGAAAAAATACACACAATGGCAAGTGAAAAAAGCAGGGGACAAAATTATGTATGTACATTGTGACCTCAGGTGTGTTAAAGAAATAGAAAAAGCCCTGGCTGGTGTTGCTCAGTGGATTGAGCACCGGCCTGCGAACCAGAGGGTCACTGGTTTGATTCCCAGTCGAGGCACATGCCTGGGTTGTGAGCTATGTCCCCAGTAGGGGGTACGTGAGAGGCCACCAATCCATGTTTCTCTCCCTCTCTCCTTTCTCTAAAAGTGTATAAATAAAATGTTTTTTTTTAAAGAAATAGAAAAAAATGACAGAAATACTGTCACTTGGGCTGCTAGCAGTGGGGTTCGGGTGGTTTTCACTCCCATTTTTCATGGCATGTAACTTTTAAAAAAATAAAAACCACATGTTACTTTCAATTTTTAGAGTGAAGAAACCAGTAAGATAACTTCTTTCTACACAGGGGACAAACTCAGTGTGTGAAGTGTCCTCAGGTCAGGGAGAGGCTGACGCTGCTTCCAGGGAGGGTCCCACTGTCTTAACAGCTGACGGATGGAGGCTGTTTGTATGAAAGCTGGGGGGCTTCCCACTGCCATGGGACAGGAACAGGAGGCCCCCTGCCCGCCCACCCCAGCGCAGAACTGCAGTCACCTGGCAGAAAGCCTTGTGCCGTTAGAGGTCGAAACCGATGACGTGACGAACACACTGTTGAGTGAACCATGAGCCATTTCTGAAAAGAGAAAGAAGATAAAGCAAGTGTCACAAAGCCCAGACCACAAGACACAAGCGTCATGCTGCAACAGGAGGCCTGGGGCCCAGTTGCCTCTGACCTGCCCTATGTGTTCTGCGCCCGGCCCCTGCCAGAAGGCAGCCCTGCTCGTCCGGAGCCCGGCCACGGGCCGGTCCTCTGCACGAAGGCACGGAAGCCTTTAATTTACGTGTAGTCATCGCCGACAGCAAAGCCGCACCACTGAAACCAGTGTCGTTGTGAAGCAGAGAGCAGGGGCTGAGAGGGAGGAAAGACCAGCACCAGCCCGTCCTGGGGGCAGCGGTCCACAGCAAGCACAGTGTGAAAGGCAGGGGACTTCAGTGACACGTCAGCTTAGGTGTCCTGGCAGGCTGGCTGCTGGAGTCCAGAGGGCAGGACAGAGCCAGCCTTGAGGACGGCCCACGGTCCACGGTCCAACGCCCACGTGCTCTGGAAGGCTCGGCAGCCTGGGGTCCGATCCAGGGGTATGGCTCTCGGGGAGCAAAGCCGCACCGCAAAGGGGGCAGTGATGGCAGCTCTTCTCCCCACAGAGCCCCCACCATCCGGGGCCAGGGTCTTTCTCCGCAAAGAAGTCACCAGAACGAGAGCCAGAGCTCACCAAGTGGAGGCTCCCACGCTCTGGCCGTCAGTGACTGGCGCAGAACATCAATACTCCTGGTTACTTTGCTGCAGTGACCAATCAACTACCTCAGGAGAAATGTCCACGCCTATCAGATGCCTCAAAGAATTTCAAAAGCCACAGGATGCCACTTGTGAACTCCACTGACCACATGTCCCTGCGGGCGAGGGCCCCGCCAGGCGGCTGTCCTGCCAACGGCGCCCGTTCCTGTGGTCCCCAAAGCCACCTCGCTCCCCGCCTGTCCTTGCTCTTGGAGCCGCACACCTGAGTCGGCCTCAGCAGCAGAGGGCCAGGTGCCCAGAGGCTGGGAAACTGTTCTCACTCTGGCCGCTGGGCCACCAGTCACTGGGACCCACTGACCTGTCACATAGGGTTCCAGTGCTTTCGGCACCAGGCTTCTTGCCATCTTCAGGTCTTCGGCGGAGCAGCTGCCGGACTCCAGGCCATAGGCCATCCCCATGCGCTTCAGCACTTCGATGTCGTCGTGGATCTCAAACGTGTTGTCGAAATTGAACAGGTACTCGAATCTGGGGGAGAAAGTCCCCGTTAAAAAATGCCACCTTCGAGACGGAGACAGCCCTGCTTGGTCCACGGTTCCAGCCCCTTCCTCAGGTGCCCCCTCAGCGGGTGTTGTTACAAAGTCCATCAGCTCAGAGGCAGCGCCTCGGGAGGCGCAGGCGGCATCACTGGTCAGCGTCTGCGCTCCATGGGCACGTCCCCAGCATGGAGGCCGGCCTGCCTGCGGCTCCGGCCGCCCGCCCCACGGGCCACCCGTGCACCACCAGCTGGCTGGGCTGCGGCGTCTGAGCAGCCGTCCCAGTGATAACCCTCACAGTGCGATTTACTCTCCTTTTAAAAGAGATGCGTAATCGGGGAAAGAAGAGCAAATTTCTAAACAAATTACGCCAAAAGACTGTATTTAATGATTACAGATACTTCTATAGTAAGTTCACCAGCACTGACTACGGCATTTTTCGCTGCTGACTTAAGACTCACTGCTGAGACCATGGGGCTCCTGGACAACCTGCTACCTACTTGTCGTTAGAAATGCTGCAGTCGATGACGGTCTTCTTGCTGGTGTTCACGATGATGAAAGGCAAGTGGATGACAGAGTTGGGTGGCGGGGGCCGGTTGGCCTGCTGCTCTGCCTGGCGGTTTCTCTGCACCAGATTCTTGAAGGCAATTTGCTAAAAGAGATGAGCAACCAACACAGCACTCACACCAGCTGCCACTGAACCTAACGCCTCCTCCCCAGGCATCCTCAACAACCTTCCCCGAACCCCACAAGACAGCAAGAGGGCGTGGGCCCTCCTTTGCAAAGCAAACAGCTGCCCCAGTGAGCCACCAGCAAAGAGAACGCATCCTGAACACCAAAGTCCCCGGAGAACCGACACTGCAGAGATGCAGGCACTCACACCCCTCAGACAGAAACAGCCCTGCACAGGAGGGTGCAGAGAAACGCATCGATCCTGGAGGTCACGGTCCTCTTCCCCTCCCCGGGGAGGGGTCCGAGGGTGCCTGCGCCTGTCCCATCCACGCATCACAGCCTTGGAAGGCAGACGTTCAGCTGCGGACCTGCGGCTTTCCGGGAAGGCAAAAACGCTCCACAGGAGGGGTGTCTCCTCTGGGGACACAGGTCCTCAGCCTAAAGCCAGAGAGCCAGGGCCTTGGGCCCTGAAATGACATCTACCTTCAAGATAATTTTCTTGCCGTTAATGTAAAGGCAGAAAGATTCCTGCCTCCCCAGCCAGCTTTGTGCCAGGCTGCCCAGTGCTGGGACTCAGGGGCCCAAGGCTTAGTGAGAGGCAGCAACTCGGTTTGTTTTATTTTAAGTAGGCATAATGTACTATGAATGCAGAAAAGGAGAACAATTTCTTCTAAAGGGGGCATCTGAGCTGAAGAACTTGGCGACTGGGAGAGGCCGCAGCCAGAAGCAACCTCCCCTTCCAGCAAGAGCTGTGGCCATTACTTGCTCTTCCATTTCCCAAGTCCCTTCTGCCCACCTTGGCTCTGTGACCACTTCGTCCCTTGCCAAAGCACCCCCTCAGCTGGTCCCCTAGGGAGAGGGTCCAAGATGCCTCTCCTAAGGGCAATGGAGTAACAGAGGCTAGGATAAGACACCCCCACGCTGAGCGTGCCTGGCCTGGGCGAGACCCGTGCCCTCTGCGGTGGTCCCTGCTCTGCTGGATGCTGGGGCAAATGTTGCAAGCCCCACAGTGCCCCCTCGTGGCCTTTTCCCATGCTCTGAAATCTCCTAACCTCAGCAGCTAGGCTTGCCCCCCACAGACCCCCAGTGCTTCCTCCCAAGGGTCATACTTGCTGCCACAGCTTCTCACACCCCCAACCCTCTGGTTTTTGGACACATGCCTCCAGGTTCCCAGCAGCCTCCAACCTGACCACATGGCCCATGGCCTTGCCACCCTGGGGGTCCACAAACATCTCAATAAATTGCTGTTATGCCCTCCTTCCCTTTACTGACCAGCCACCACTTCTGCTGGCAGCTGGCCCCCATGCCCCAGGCAGCGACCTCAGCTCAGAGCTGCCTCTGTCCAGGAACTGGCCACTCCCCCTCCCCCCCAAGATCTTCACACATGTGTTTGAGTATTTGCCTCTAACCCAGGACATGCACCCCCGGATCCCTAAGGGAATGAGACTGGTGCTCAAGGGCGTTTCTGCAGGCCCTGGGGATGGCAGCACAGCTCACTGTGCACGTGTGTCTGAGAGGACAGGGAACGGGCACTCGGACACACATTCTCTGACCACGTGTGCCGAGCGCTGGCCAGGCGCGCCAGGGACTCACCTAGGGCTCACTCTGCACCTCGCCCCCAGTCTGGGGTCCGGTACTCGGATTACACTTCATTCGTACCCCAGAGAACTTTCCCACGCTCCTTCCTAAGGGGCGTCCCCACTGCCCTTTAAACACTGTGACAAGCGATGCACACACATGGTCACACTCACACACGCACGCTCACACAGGTGCTCTCACACTCTCCCTCTCTGGCCACAAGGCCCACGCCCATGAGAGTACATGCCAACAACACAGGCGCAGTGAGTGTTCACGAAGTTCGCATTCAGAATCTCCAAGGAAAGACTCCATTTACCACATGGGAATAGAATGGACTGCGGGAGACTGCCGTGGAGAAAAACTAAATTAGGAGATGTTAAAACTACTTTGCCTCCAAATATAAGGAATTCGTTACCTGTAGAATGAGTTCTTGAAGTTGAGACTGTTTCTGTTTTATTCTTTCAAGTCTTCTTTGTCTCTCTACCTTCAAAAATAAACCATGAATTCCAGAAGTCAACGCAACTGATTTAACATAGCAAAGTTCAAAACCCACATCAACACAATGCCACCTAAGCAGGCTCTTGCAGGAAATACTTCTCCTGGATCTAACAGTGGAAGAACTTCTGCAAAAAGTTCTTCTTTAATCCCAAATCCACGTACACTGCTGCTTTCGCTCATTTTCTGCATCTGGCTATGTGTTTTAAAAACAGTGTGAGGCGGCTGCACTAGAGCTCACGCCCATGACTGCCCGACCTCCACCCCACCCACAGAGAGGGTCTGCAGAGCCCACACAGGCCGGACAGCCCACCCACCACTGTCAGGTGGGAAAGGACGCGCCCGATCAGAGACTGGGACTCGGACAGCCTGGTCCATGTGGCCCGGACTTGACACAGACGCACAAGAACCCGAGCAGGTCCCGGCACTGCCAACAGAAATGGCCGCTCTGGGGTGAGTCTGCACGGACACACGGAACACAAAAGGTTAGCAGCGTACCTCCAGGTTCTGACATTCCTGAGCTGAGTTGGTGGGCAGACCGATCCATTTGATCTCCTTCTTCTCCTTGGAGATGATGTTCATGGCCATCAGCACATTTAAGGCATCATAGACTCGCCGTCTGATGTTCTTCTGGTCGTACGCCTGGGGAAGGTGAAGCGGGAGCTTTCCGCACGGTCCAGGACGGCTCTCGGGTCAGTGCGAAGCGCCAGGCCCTGACCACGCTCAAGGAAGCACACCGTCAACCTGCCTCGTGCGGCACAAACCTGCCACGGCAGCTGCTGGCACGGCTCCGAGCACAGCTCCACTGAACCGACCGGTGCTGACCAGCAGCTGTGCCAGGCCAGGGGCAGTTCTGCAGGAGAGGTCGCCCGGCCGGTAGAGCCAGAGCACATGCACAGAAATATTTAGGGGTGGCAGGGCGCCACATGCACAAATGTATACGGAAAAATTCCTCTGTACTGTTCTCGGAACTTCTCTGTGTCTGAAGTTGTTATGAACAAAAGCAGAGTGGGCTGGGCAGTGCCGGTGCGTCCAGCTGCTCCCGGCCTCCCCCCACGTGCCGCATGCACTTACGGACTCGTTGGGTAAGATGTGGTTGTCAGCAGCGCTGAACTCTGCGACCAGCTCGTCGGCCACCTCGTTGTAGGACGTGGTTCCCTTCCGCTGCACCTTCTCACAGACCTTCATGGAGAAGTGCCTCAGGCCCTTACCGTTCTTCTCTCCTTTCCTGTTGCGTTTCCTTCAAAAACACAAAGGAAAAGTAGCAGCCTTGGCATTCTGACAGGTGGCCTGGAGTTAAGACGCACATCTACCTCAAGGGCTAACGAGCTACACGAGGGCCCCGAGACCCGGGGGCTGGAGCGCAGGCGCACGGGCCGCGCCCCCGCAGCGCACACTCAGCACCACCGGCGGGGGCCAGCGCCGCCCTTCTGTCAGTGAAGGCCAGACCTCACGTCTGCTGTGCCTGCACCTCTCAGGGAGAAGCAGGGCAGACACCCCAGGGACAGGGCCCAGCGCGTATTCGGTGGGTGTTGGTACACTGTACCCTGCTTCTTAGAAAGACGGCCCGACACCAGGAGTTATGAAAATTTTCCTGCAAACCTAGGACTTTCCAGGCCAAATCTGAGTGGCTGACAGACAAGGGGCGGCCGAGACCTGGGTGGTCAGGCGGCAGCGAGGGCCAAGTGCTGGAGCCACGGGGTGCGTGCGTCAGGTCGGGAGTGACGCCAGACGCCGGAACTTTCTAAGTCACCACGTCCAGGACAGGGTTGCTCTCAGTTTCTGACGGGATGAATTTTGGGGACTGCTGACTTTTGCTTGAGAACCAATATAGACACGATGTTATAGCTTTGTTTTTGTTAGTTTTAAGGAAAGTCCCACAGCTGACCTTCGCGTAAAATCATTTTCAAATCGGGTTGCTTTAGTGGAAGAAAGGATCAAAGGAACTGCGGTGGGGCCACCCGGTGGGGACGCGGCCGTGAAATGGCCCAGTTACACGTGGCTGCAGTGGGTGAAGCTGCTGTGGGATCCACCCCATTTACATGGCATTTCCGAAAGCTGCTTTCCAGTCCAGGCAATGGACAAGGTTACCACTGGGCTGAAAAGCCGGCTCCCTCCTCATCTCCCGCTGAGAGCTGACCACACCTCGTAGTGCAGCGTATCCATCATCCCAACTACAGGGGGCAGCTCTCCCGCCCTTCACGGTAAGGCCGCCACCGCCCAGAACTGCAAGGGGGCAGCTCTCCAGTGTAACCATCGCTCCAGAACTACGGGGGGGGGGCGGCTCTCCCACAGCCTGACCTCCTTTACGAGGAAAAGCATGACGTGACTACGCGTCTCTTACAGGCACGCGTTGGGCATCTGCCATCGACGAGCCCCTACGACCCTGTGACCGCAGAGAGCTGGGGGTTACAATTCTAGGCGTGTGCTCACCCGGCAGACCAAGGTGAGGGGTCTGAAGGCTGGTTCTGTGAGACAAAGTGCGTGTTAGGGGTGTGTGGGCTTCCTACCACGATAGTGTTGGGCGCTGCAGGTCTCTGAGGCGTACCAATTACCTACAGTCGAAAAAGACAATTCAGAACACAATCAGAAATCTCCCACATATGACGCTGCCATTTTATCATTTCTCATTATCTACAGCCACTGTTGCATTTTATTAACCACAGACATCAGAGAGGACAAGGACAATGTGAGTAACCCAGCAGCTGGCCCTCTGGACTGCAGGCCACAGGGCCACGCCTGGTCTGAACGTGTCTTCGTCTTCCTTCGTCAACCTCAGGCATCTTCCCGGGCACACGAAAGCAGCGGGGACACCAGACGGCGCGCACGAGCCCCACAGAAACAGGCGCCCCTCCCACCTCCGGGCGCACGGGAGCCCCGGCGAGGCTGTGTTGAGCGGTGGGGCATGAGAATCACACGTCCCAGGCAGAAGTCTGCGGGGGGCTGAGCGAGATTCTGGCTTTCCTCCTGCCCACTGTACTTCCCTTTTAATGACACAGACCAGAGAAGGATAAAAATCTACCCTTCAGTGCCAGCGTCGCCCAAAATGAGGCCAATAAGCAAACAGAAAGCAGCTCTCAGAACGAAAGGAACGCAGAGTGAGGCTCCGGTGCCTCCATCAGCTTGACTATGTGCGGGAAGCCCACCCCACGGCGGCTTCAAGGGGGACACCCAGGTACCCCAGAAAGCGCAGAGCAGGGGAAGGGAGGAGATTAGCGCTGGGAGCAAGGGCAAGGGCCCCACTGCCCACAGGACGGCCAGGGGCCAGCAGAACAGCTCTCGGGAAACGGGGCAGCCATGCCCCTCGTCGCTGGCTGAGCACCCATCCCTTCGCCAAGGGAAGGGAAACCCTACTTTGCCTCTCAACAGCAAGCACTCAGATCTTTGGTCCCATCGATTAATACTCAAACATTAACATGGGGGCACAAAGACGTTGCCTTGTACAGCCAGATAAAGTCCCAGCTTCCCTGGCAAATGCTGTGTGATCTCACTTACATGTGGAATCTGAAAGGGCAAATGAATAAGCCAGAAATAAAACAAAACACCCCAAGCACAGAGGCAGAGGGTGAGCCAAATGGGTGAAGGGGGTCACAAGGTGCCACTCCCAGCTCTGAAATGACTAAGCCACGGGGAAGAAACGTACAGCACAGAGACCATCGTTAGCAATACTGTACTGCGTATCTGAAAGCTGCTAACAGAGTAAATCGTAAAAGTTCCCATCATAAGAAAAAATTTTCTAACCATATATGGTGATGGATGTTAACTAGACTCATTCTAGTGATCACAGTGTACAAATATCGCGTCACAAGTACACTTGAAAGTAATATAACATATGTCATTTATAGCTCTATAAAAGTAAAATAAAATTTCAGTTTCTCAAAGGTCTTGCTGTGTGACTCTACCTACTCTGCTTAAACTGACCCGGGAAGTTGTTCAGAAACACTGTTTTTCAGTTACCACCCAGCACAGTGCCTGGGAGACCCGAGGCCACCGGACGTGTTAACATCAGGCACTCAGGCACCAGGGCCGCCCCACCCGAGGGCAGAGGGCGAACTGCGGCTTCAGGGACTTGCTGTGGCCACTGCTGGGCTATTTTAAGCTGGACACTCCCTCTGGTCCCCTTCTTAGTGGGATAAGTGTGTTACCTGCCATGGCCCTGGGACAGCTGACCCGGCACTTTGCAAATTACCCCTAAGCCTGGGTCACCTGTCAAAGTTAATGATCCACAAACCACAGAAAGAAAAATAGCTCAACTGAATTTCATTCTTTTAATTCACATTTCCAATGGCAAGAGCTTCCTCACAGCATTTTGCAAATGGTAGATCACCCTCATTCGAAAGCCATGAAATCAGATCAGTGAGTTTTCTGAAAAATGAAACAGGACAGAAAAGGGAACAAATCCCCCAGCAGGGAGGAATGCCTTGTGAAACTTCTGTTTCTGTTGAATATGTGCCTGCGTCCCCCACTTACGGGGCCGCGGGTCGTGGCGGAGAATGCACACACCCTCTGAGGCTCGAGGTCCAGTCTGGGAAACACGGACACCTGTCACTCACGGCACTTGCCCAGCACGTGTTCCTGGACCCAGCTGGCTACACTCTCGGGAGCAGACTCGGGGTGCCAGCACGCCCCACGTGAGTGGGCAGTGAGATGACCGCCCCCACATGCTGCAGCTCTGTTCAGGCCAGCGCCCTAGTGGACACTCGGTCTGGGCCCTGAGACAAGTGCCCTTTCTCTGGCCCCTCCCTAAGCTGCACCTCTTCCTTAGTTCAATCGTTCTGCACCGAGCACAGAATGCCAGAGGGCCAGACACGCGGCACGTGCTCAGGAACTGCTCACTGTGAGGACAGCCTTCCTCGCTGACAGGACGGGGGAGCGAGGAGGGTGCCTTGCACCCGCTGGCCACCACCCACGCCCTCGTGGAGGAGTGGAGGCCACAGATATCTGTGGGTTTTCTCTCTTTGCTTTTTTATTTTCACTATTTTACATGGAAATTTTGCCCTGCAAGCAACGCCTCCACCTGAGCTGTGAGCTGCACACCCAGACCGCCGATCAGGTGGAGGAGGGAAGGCCTAACAGGACCCAGGTTCGATTTTCACTCACACGAAGATGAAGCCTCATCTCTCGTGTCAGAATCAGCCAGTCCTCTGTCTTCTAATCCTTTGGTATATAAAGTTTTAAGAGATATACGCTTTAATTCACAGTGCCGGGATTTTGCAAAGAATGAACTTCTTTTACTAAGTCCACCCAAAACAGCTTGATTCAAATGAGTGATTTAACTTTCAGACTGACAAAGTGAAGGTGCACCAGCAGAAAAATCTCCCCATAATTTTCCTCCCATCTATTTATACTTGAAATAAAAATAGAACTGTTCCTATAATTAATGAAGTATTCCCAAGCCATTTTCTGCTACAATACACAGTAACTATAAAATATGAATTATAAGTTAAAACATAAAATGGAATATGTAACATATCAAAAAGATATTCACTGAAAAACGATTGTGTAACAAATATGGCTCCCATACTATTGCTCTGGGAAAAACCACAGGCATTCTGCTGAGCAAGCGTGGCCACATCCTACTGACAAGGGCTAGGTGGTGAGGAGCAATCATATACCTGCTGAGGGCAGTCACCTGAAAACAAGGCCTGGGACGTGAACAAGCTTGGGTAGGTGGAAACACCTTCCTCTCCTCACGGGGCACATGGCCCAGGGTAGGGATGACTTTGGCCTAACCAGAGTCACGATGGAAGAGGTCTGCTAAACATGGGGTGGCGGGGGCACAAGGTCTGGGAGCACGGACCCACCTCTGGCCCCCTCCTGCAGAACTGGTAAGGCCAAGGGCACACCTGCCATGCAGGACCCCGACAGCCCACAGAACCCTAACCCGACGTGGCCTGCACTCGAACACCACCCTCATCTCCCCGGTGGCTAACGCTGCCCTGAGCGGTATCCAAGCCAGCGTGCAGCAGCCCCCACACAACTCCATGCTGCTCTAGCAGAACCCTCCACGCCGCACCTATGAAACCCGTTGGGGCAGAACGCAGAAGCACTGGGGCACTACCTGCGCGCTAACCACAATGCTCCTGAAATCCCTGCAGAAGGCGGCTGTCCCCACACGGCAAGCATTCAACAGGACACTGCAAAAGCAAGCCTCACACTCCAAACTGCAAGCTGGAACCTAAGGCGCACTGTCCCGAAATCACAAGCCCACCCCGCCCGGGGCCCCTTACCACTTGCTGTGCAATGTTGACATTGGACTGTCCGAACGTTTTTGGCAAGAGCTGCTTCCCAAGCGTGCTCACTGTGGAGGGGTGGACAGCCACTAAGGACACAACACCTGCGACACAAGGAAGCAAGAGGTTAGTTCCTTGCTGAACTAAGGCGCACAGTGAGTTTCAGGTCAATGAAGCTTCCACTTAGAAGGTCTTACTTGCCCCACTTTTACCATTTTAGATCTATGGGTCAATGACACACACCTCCACTAAGCTTAATTCTTAACTTAAGGGGGCGGATGGCCATGACTGCTGGCTCTCCCACACAATGAGCCCCTCTCTGGGGTCGGGGACTCGGGAGCCCCCAGGCGTTGTCGCCAACCTGCCCCAAACCCGTCTGTCCCTCCACAGAGTGTTCTGACGGGACCACAGGCCCTGCAGACCACTCTTAAAAGGCCACACAGAGATACCTCGGTACTGTCGTTAATGCAACCTGACACTCATGATGAGTGCCGAAACCAGCCAGTACCGAGCAACCTTTTCAGGGAAAAAGTGGTGACGTCCTTGTGGGGCAGCGTCACAGCTCGTACAATTCTCAGCAAGTGCCACAAGTCCCAGCAAGTGCGACGATGAGTCCCGAGCGAGTGCCGACTGCGGAAATGTTTTTTTCTTGTCGACACACACGACAAGCACAGGGTTTGACGAGTCCTGAAACCGATGAGCGCCGAGGTATGGATGTAATTCTGTGACGATCACAGAACGGAACACCCTCAGGCGAGAACTATGCTGACTTCTGGGCCACTGCCTCACGAGGAAAGGCGAAACCCGCCTGGTCCTGCCTCTCTAAACCCTCCAGGTTTCCCCAGAGCAGACCAGCCACGGGTGACCCGGGAGCCAGGCCCATCCTCTTGGGGTTTGGAGGTGGTAGTTCCAAGGCCAGGGCCTCCAGCGGGGCTAATGCCAGGCTGCCGTCTTCCTTCACTTCCACCCGGGTCGGAGTCGCGATGACCTCCAAACAACCAGTGAGGCATTGCCACCTCCCACTGAGCCTGGTCTGCGTTTTCATTCCTTTACACCCATGCACTTGAAAGAACTTTACAGAACAGACTTCTTCAAAATTCAACCGCCAATGAGTTTTGCTGCTACATACAAACACCATAATTTCTCTTTAATAACCTAAATTGACTGAGACAGATATTCATCCTTCAAGTGGCTAAATGTGAATATTTAAGCCACAATAACAAATTTAAATTATTTTCTGTAAAAAAGTTTATCTGCTTTAATAATTTACTTTCCTCTGAAAAACAGAGGTCTGCAGGGTGAGGTAAAAGTGGGTTTACAGTTTTAAGTATGCGAAACAGAGTTTATTCTTGTATTATTATTATTTACTAATTATTGTATTATTTTCCATATGAACAATTGTAACCCTACTTTTGCACCTCCTTTTGTGTATCTTAACAAAAGCAAATACTTTGAAAGTTGTTTTAGGTATGTTAAAGTTATTTCAAAAGACAAAAATAAAGTTATTTTATTTTGTGCTAAGATTTAAAATACAATTAACCCTATTACTTTCCAGATTCAAATAGACATTAGTATAATAAGTTTCCAGCAATACTGAATTGATTCATTAAAAAAGGTAACTTTTTTTTAATTTGCAAGTGATCCTCTGATTTTCAATGAGGTGGAAGAAAGAAAACAGACCTTCTTTGAGTCAGCGCTCACGGCCTCGGCCAACATCAGCAGGCCGGGCAGTTCCTGTGACACTCCATCTCACAGCCTCCTCTGTGCATCAGATCTGTGGGGGCCAACACACCCAGAGACAGGACCAGGAGGGCACTTCCCACGGCCAGGCCTGCAGGTCCAGCCACAACAGCTGCCCACTCCACAGGAAAACACACGTCACCCCGACCACGACTATCGTCTTTCTATAAAAACCACGCTCAGAGCCCCGATCGGGGGCTCCCCACGTCACCCCCCAGCTGGGGAAAGGAGGAGCTCTCTGGGGGTTCCGGGGCGACGGCGGAGCTGGGAGGCAGAAGTGGACCGGGGCCTGGGGGCCCTTTCTTCCCTCGGCTCTCGGACACCATCTGTCATTCCCACCGAGGTTTCGCCCTTGCATTTTTCTTGAGAGAAACTCTTCGAATGTAAAGAACTGTACCCCAGAACACCTAGAACTACCTACCATGGTCATTTTACCGTATTTGTAGAGAGCCGAGAGCAGTAGAGCTCACCTTGTAGCCCAGCCCAGCCCCGCCTGCAACAGTTACTGCCTGCCGGACGCAGCCGGCCTGTGTTCCTACTGCCCACACAAGAGTCCACCAGCCGTGTCAGTGCTGTCGCCATCGGCATGGGTCATCACAGTTTAGATAGTGATTCACGCATTGACCGAATTCTGCAACGTTGTTTACACTGGGTTTGAGACTTAGCCATAGAGAAATCCACTTAATTTTCTTCAACGCTGTAGTGCTATTCCACTATAACGTTAGAACAGAGGTGTTACACGAAAACACTCTCAGCATGCTACTTCTAAAACGCTGCAGCTGTGCTGGGGGCCGCCTGCTGCTGAGCATGGGTTCCTCCCCGGCGTTTTCTCTCCTGCAGAGGTGCCAGAGGGGGTCTGGGCGCCAGATGACCCTCTGCCCTGGGATTCCCTGCAGTACCTCCACACGGCTGTTCTGTGTGCACACACATGCCCCACAAATACGTGCACACAGACACACCCACCACACGCACACACACCCAAGCTGCTGACTCAGTAAGACTTGGCAGTTTTTGTCAATCTCAAGAATGAAATGGTATTTCATTTTTTTGTTTAAACTAGCCATAGAAATTAGAATGCTTCGCCCATTTTTCTGATAAAGACTGCCACGTGCAACCCATGTATTGGGGGAGGGAGACTAACATTCCAGTTACTAGATGGGTTAAATTATAACACAGCCCAGGAAACCTAGTCACTGGAAATACAGTGGTTTCAACTGTAAAATGCACCACGCAACCTTTTTAAAAAGAACTCTGCAACAAAGTATTTTCAAACATAACATTATAAAATGGAGAATTCCTTTCTTGGCAAAAAAATGAGTTAAGAATATACATGGTCTGAATTGCTATAAGTACTAAAAAAAGGAATTCTAAAAACGTTATATGAGCATATTTTTATAATTAGTAATCACATTCTATTTATATATCGGTTTTAAGATATCTTAAATTATGAGAGCATAAGGTTTAGTGTTTTCTTGAAAATAATTTTAACCAATTTAAAGTTTTCAGAACCTAATGTTTTAAGAGTTACTACTTTGCCCACTGAGCCGCAAACATTTTCCTTGTTAACAGGGCCCAAAGGGTCACTAGAAGGTGGCCGCCTGCACGCTGCGCCTTGCCGGTTCTGGCACGAGTGAGAGCCGGTGCTGCCCACAGGGGGCGCCAGAGCAGCCAGAAGGGCACCCTTCCCCGTCCTCAGGCATGGAGAAGGAGCTTCCTCCCTGGGCCACCCCAGCAGCCACACCAGACCCACGCACACATGCTACTTGTCAGCCAGCCACGCACACTGGGAGCAGCGGGCTCTGCGGGGAGCTCCTCCGTGGGTCCAGGTTGAGGTGTGCCACGGCCCCAGGCTGCCCTCTGGCAGTGTGAGCGGGGGCAGCCCAGGCGACCTCCACACCGCTGCTCCTCTGCATAGCAGGCTGCTCCTTGGCCAGCATTTCATCGAAGAACAGTCATCCCCTCATGCCCGGGAGCAAGGTTCCCGGGGCGGGAGGTCACTGCCATGCTGCAAACGATCTTTGGGTTAAAACAGAGGACAGGAGGCCAGAACAAGCTGATGCCTCTCCTCCACATCTCCCAGGAGGACAGCCATCGCAGGCGGCTAACCAACGACCTGCCACTCCCTCCCACAGCTGGTATCCCCTCCTGGCCACTGCAGAAAGACCAGTTCAAATTTACCTGCGGTGTGTGCATGTGTGTACACATGCGTGTGCATTTAGGAGGCTTCAGTGACCAAATCTCAAGGATTAGAAAGTAACACTCAGCCCTCAGCCACACGTCACTGCCAAATGTTCACCTTCCTACCTCAGAGCCCTGAAGCGGAAAGACAATATGGAAGCAGAGGGAAAAGCATGTGCGTCGCAGGAGAGCGCCCTTTTAGCAGTTGGACAAAGACAGATGCAGGAAGCAACGATCCGGGCTGAAGCAAGAGCACGTGGAGGTGGGCCCGGCCTCCCGGGAGCTGAAGACGGGACACCTACACACACCTAGCACATGGGGCCTCGGAGCGATCCAGGAAGAAGACAGGTTTGTGTCAGTAGTCAGTGACCAGGTATTACAGCTCTCCATCAAAACGGTGCCAGACAACAAAAACTGGCACCGGAAACTGACAGGAATGGCCCGGCTACGAAACACAGAAGTTCCACAGTGGCGTGGAGAGGGTCACCTCATGTCTCAGAGCAGTTCAGGCCTGGACACAGCGGCGTGGAGAGGGTCACCTCATGTCTCAGAGCAGTTCAGGCCTAGACACGGGGTGCAGCAACGTCTTCCCCGAAGGGCACACACACACTGAAACAGGTATGGTCGGGGGCGGGTGGGAGTGAGCACATGTTATTGTATGACGAATAAGAACTGCTCCGTTAGAAAAGACAGGAAGCATGATGAAGTGCAGGCAGAGACTCAGAGCACAGGAGGAAGGGCACATGGAAGGAGCTGCGGTCCAAGGTCAGGTCTATGCAGGGGACAGGCAGGGAGCAGGCTGTTACAAAGGGTTGTGAGGGCGCCTAGGTTGAGGGGAAAGGCTGCCTGAGCCCCATCACTGCTTCCCATCACTTCTTGGCTGGAAGAAAGACCCAAGTAAGAACCGGGAGAAGAAAGGGTGAGAAAATGGGCCAGGCAGGAGCTCGTCCAGGCTGAGGAGCAGGGGAGGGGAAGGGCCTTCTGGGATGGGCCCAGCCCTCTGGACAGACTCCCTCCAACAGCGTGAGGCCACGGGAAAGTAGGGAGTAAGAGGAAAGACGGATTAGGACCCGTGCAGCTGAAAACACTGACGACACCAGACACCGGTGAGGACATGGAGCGAATGGAGGCAAAACGATGCAGCCATGCACATTCGCCCTGTGACCTAGTTTCTACCCCGAAGCATCTGTGCAAAGCACCCAAACAAGTGTGCGTGCAAAGGCTCACACAGTGTCCTAGCCAGGAGCAAACAATTGGAAGCAGCTCAGATGCTGTCACAACTAAAACTGCACAGAATTTACTGTCTAAAACTCTGCATTGGAGCTCTTGTCTTTGGGACCTGCAAATGCAAAGGCTGTGAGTTCAGTGCATTTTTCAGTGTATGTTTTTGAAATAGAGCTTTCTGAGTCTTGAAGGCTGTGATGGTCAACTTTATGTGTCAGTGTGCTGAAGGACTTACTAGCGCCCAGTTATCCAATCTCACACCAGCTCAGGGGCTGCTCTGGAAGCTCTTCGTGGATGTGATGAGCATTGACAACCATAGACATTAAGTGAAATAGAACACCATCTTCTGTACAAACCATCTAACCAGCTGAAGGCCCTGAGAGCAAAACCTAAGGTTTCCCTGAGAAGAAATTCTGCCTCAAGACTGCAACCCCAGCTCCTCTGTTTCCAGCCCCTGCAAATTTCAGACCTGCCAGTCCCATATCATGCAGGCCAACTCCTTGAAAGAAATCTCTTCCATGTGTGTTACATGCTTTCCACCAGCTCTGCCTCTCTGCAGAACTCGGGCTGATACAGGGGTCTGGAAACACAGCAGAAGAAAAGGAGTGATATAAGTGGCCAGGAGGAGGGTGGTGCTAGGAGGCAGGGACTGGGAACGGAGTTAGGACAAGAACCCCAGTGTGCAAGACTGGCGGGACCTGCAGCAGGCGTGCGGCAGGACCCAGCTGCAAGGAAGTGAGTCAAAGCCAGACTCTGGGAGGCGTAGATGAGGAGGGAGCTGGATGCTGGGTCTGGCCTCATTTCAGGATGTTGCAGGTTTTCAGCTGAGAGCAGCAAGGTTCCCAAGAAGTGGCAATACTCAGGCACTGGCCTACTGCTCCTGAACTCCCGGTGGGTGGGCCCGGGAGCCACAGTGAACTAGCCCCACGGGTACACGGTGCGGGGAAGAATGCGAGGCCAGTCCCCACCACTGATGCCCTAGCCTCCATCTTGGCCTGGACCACGGTCTCCTCTCAGGACCATCCCATACTTACTACACAGTGAGAACCAGCTGCTGATCTTGTCACTCCAGAGAGACTGACTCTCCAGGACATGCTGCTGACCGCTCCCCTGGGCTCCCAGGGGAGCGTGTGGGAGGGCCTGGGCCTTACTCACTGTGACCCCAAGCCTTTGCCAACTGCCCCTAAGGATGTTGGAAGTGCTCACAGCGACCACTGAATCAAATGACACCCCAGTGTGTTGCTCATGGGGCTCCTCAATCTAATAAAATACTAATAAATAACCCAAAGTGACAGCTCGAGTTAGGGCACCACTTACAACTACCCTAAAGCGCAGGAACCAGAAGCATAAGGGAGCTGCTGCTGAAACCCGTCTGTCAGGGCACAAGGGCGGGGCCAGACCCTGCTCTCTCCAAGTCCTAGCCCCTGGCAGCCAGACCAGCACGGAGCGGCAGAGGGCGCCACTTGCTGCACGCTGGTTCTCTGACAGGAGTGGGAGAAATGTGGCGGCACTCGCCTTGTGGGCATGGGGAGAGCTCAGTGGGTAGTGGAGAGGTCGTCCTGTGCCTTCTCACAACAAAAACACGGCTCTGAGGTGGAGGGACAGGGCCTCAGGAGAAGGAAAGAAGGCCAGAGGGCCGAGGAGGCCACAGCAGTCCCAGCGGAGCTGCTGCAGCGTTGGGAGAAGCCTGAGGAGCCACGAAGGGGCGGCTCTGGAGTCCACCATGCACAAGGCAATGGGAATAGGCCTGGCAAGAGGACCAGCGAGGTCTGGGCATGCAGTCCAGGGGGCAGAGCTCTGGGGAGCAGCATGGCAAAGGCGAGCGGGATGAGGAGGGCTGGAAAATGAGCAGCAGACACTCCTCTGAGGGAGATGAAGGGGCTGCTGAGAAGCCAGACCACACCCAAAGGGGATGCAAAGTATTTCACACGGTACAGGCAGCTAGCACCAAAATATTTCAGTAGAGTCAAGAAACTATTATTTTCTGATCCTTCCAATTCAATTCCTTGGCTCGCAAGCTCAGATGGAGAGGAAAAAGAGATAGCCAGTGTGTGGTCATAAGTAAGCTTACTTGGAGAGAAATTCGAAGTGAACACCAGAATGAAAGACTTCCATCATTTTCAGGGAAGCAGTTTGTGGATTTTTTTCATTGCTATTTCTGCTTCATCACTTGAATAGAAAATGTCATGCCTTGGCTAGGGGACTTGGTTGGTTGGAGTGTCGCCCCAAACACCAAAATGTTGCAGGTTCAATCCCTAGCCGGGGTGCCTACAGGAGGCAAATGATCAATGTTTCTCTCTCCCTCTCTCTCAGAATCAACAAGCATATCCTTGGGTGAAGATTAAAAAGAAATAAAAGAAAACGTCATGCCTCCAATTTCTGAAACTTCTACATGTCCAATTACTTACACTGAATTTTTCACTCAAGCAATCTGTGAATGCCAAAAATTAGCATTCACAACATATCAAGATTTAAAAAGTGTGCAAACACGGAATCCCTCATTGGGCTCTCCATCCCTGGACGGAGGGGAAAGAAGGCCTGCAGGGAAAAGCAGGGCCGCACCATGACCTGCCAGGACCAGCAACACCAGGGAGCAGGCGTGGGCCTGAGGCCTGGAATTAGACGGGGAAAGGATTAGCCGCGCCCGGACTGGGGTGGGCCAAGGGCACGGGCAGCCAGCACGCGGCCGTGTGCACAGGACTCTGCGGAGCAGAGAGGGCCTTGGTGGGCATCTGAAGGTAAGTCCCAAAGCCACAGAGGGGACGCAGTGTGAGCCCACCAGCTCATGACATGACACGACACACCAGACTCACTCAGGTGCATGGAGCGTGGTTTCCTGGGGGAGGGACATGGACAGGGAAGGAGCTGGCTGGGCCCCTGCCCAGTGCTCACAGTGACAGATGAACTGCCGTGAAAGGGCTGGGACACAGCAGGGAGGCCAAGTGAGGGCCCCAAACAGCTTCAAATTCCCGCAAGGTTATACAGCAGGCATCAGGAGATCCCTTATTAGGGACTCACTGTTACAGTAAAAAGCTAAAAGTAAAAGTAAAAGTAAAAGTAAAGTAAAGGCTAAAGTAAAAAAAAGTAAAGTAAAAAGCTGTCCCTGTTGGCTTTTATATACAACAATCATTAGAAAAAACAGATATAAGTAATCCTTAAGCAGAGCCTAAGCCCTAACACTGTACAAAGTCTCTTGGCCGCCAGCCGGGCTGATGCAGATTAGGTGCACGTGACAGCTGGAACCACGCACAAGGACTTCATCCATCCCCACAAGCAAAATCGCCTTGAGACAAACCAGGCCTTCCTGCAGGTCTTCCCTAAGCAACATTATAACAAGCTGCACCAAAATGGGCTTGCTCCAACTTGACATATCAAAGGTCCACATCAACGCAGCTTTACCATCAGCCAAGCATCACACGTCAACACTTTAAAGGTACATATCTGTTTGATCCAGCAACTCCACCTCAACCACTGTACCAGAAGAAGTAGCCAGCATGCTCATGTACACATTCCCACAGGTTCATCACGTGTCACTTTTAGGATGGACACTACAAGCTGTGGGACCCCTGGGAAGAAGTGGCTTTAACTGATCCTCCCTGAACTCTAGTGATGCAGAAAAATGTTGATCCCCAAAGAACTACTAAAGATCCACACACAGACGTGGAGACTCTCGCTCACACTGAGGCATGCACCGCACCATGAGCTCTTAGATCAGGGTTGTTTCCGTCTGTTTCAGGGTGGCTGGCCACAGGGCAAACGTCCACAGAGCACGTGGCCCCCAGCCCCTGGCCATGAGGTGGGCGGGACTACGAGAGCAATACACAGGCACACTGCAGATGGACCTGTGTTTCTTCTTTTACACTTGTCCACAGTTTCTCTCAAGTTTTACAAACAGTGTGAGCCTTGTAAGTCAAAATAAACTCAGCCACTGATGTGCATGCACAGGTGGTGTGTCTGAGTTTTGAACGCCACTTCTCCCCAGCCCATCCAGGAGGCCCCCAGACAGGAGAGCTCTTCACGTGGGGTTTCCACCGTTAACAAGGGGCTTTCATTATCAGAGACACCCATAAATACACCAGGCTGAACACATTTAGTGCATTTCCAAACTAGACGCCCTTACCTTTTCCAGGACTAAGGTTCTGGTCTATGAAGACCTTTAGTTCCCCGTTGGCTTCAATTAGACCGGCCTGCGGAAAAGAACAACAGCCATAATAAATACAACGGCCAGTAGAACGAGAAGGCGACAGTTGAGAGCACACCGTCCTTCTCAGAGGGCGGTGTAGAAGAACACGTTAAAGAGACAAAACAGTCCCTGCTATGCAGATAACCACGGAAAGCCATGCAGGGAAGTGCTCAGGTCCTCTGCATGGGGTGGCCTTAGCCCACAGACTATTTGGTCAGCATAGATCATTTAAAATTTTAGCCTTTAAAGCTTAGCCCTTGCGATATTCATGAAATACTGTTTTTATTTATTAAATGGGCACACATATTGTGAATGGGGATGCCTGAGGCTGGCAAAGGCATACCACAGATGGACGAACAAATTCATTCGACTGTCTTGAAAGCAAAATGGTAGTTTGGCCTGAGAACAGAGTAAGGATCTTCGGGTGACTCAGAAAAAAAAAGAAAAAAAAAAAAGCACTTATTTTCATTAACGGTAGTCACTGAATGTATTTTTGAAGGTTTGTTCAAAGTTTTTGATGTAATATGACTGACTGCAAACTGTCAAAGATAAATGGTCATAATCACAATAATTTATCTAGGCTGCCTGATCTTAGATAGCCCGAGTTTTACAAGTCCCTTCCAGACAGAACGAGAACCTGAGGCACATACGAACTTCGTGTCATTTGCTCAGCCGGGCAGCAGGTTCGTTTTCAACAGCTGAGCAGGCAATGATCTGACAGCAGAAGATACCGGAGCAGGGCAGGCCACCTAGCTTCCACATGCAACTAATCTAAACCAGTTTTTTTTTTTAAATTTTATTTATTTGCTTTTAGAGAGAGGGAAAAGAAGAAGAAAGAGGGGGGGAGAAACATCAACGTTCAATGTGTGAGAGATACAGATTGGTTGCTTCTTGCATGCCCCCAACTGAGGACCTGGCCCACAACCCAGGCATGTGCCCTTACCGGGGACTGAGCCAGTGACCTTCTGGTTTGTAGGATGGCTCTCAATCTACTGAGCCACATCAGCCAGAGCTAAACCAGTTTTGATACTGGTTCATCCTACTCTTAAATGCCCAGAGAGATACAGTACAACAGATTTTCCCAAGTAAAACCTGAATCCAAGCCTCCCCCTGCCCTCCCAGCCACCGATGCATTCCTTCTCATTCTGCTCTCCGTAAAGGTGACAGGAATCGTTTGTGGCTTGAAGACCAAGCCAGACTCGACACACACTCTGCCTGCTCCAGGCTGTGTGGGGACAGAGGGCCGGCCCCTCACACACTTTTTGTCTCCACCCCAACCGAAGGTGCACAGCGCCCCCTGGGGCCACTCCACTGTCCAACAGTGGTTGGTGCAGGGGCGACCTCACAGCAATAGCATCACTGGGCAAAGCCCCCCCTCGGCCCTTTAAGAACACTCCACTGGAACCACTAATGACAATGTGGAATTCAGGAGAATAGCCGGTCTGTCTTAAACCAATGCAAACTAATCCGGGTGCCCCTGGGAAGGCTATCAGCATCCTCATCCACGACCCACCCTGCAGAATCACAGCATCAACCTTCTCAAAAGGGTGCTTTTCTAAAACACCACCTGCTTCACGAAGTATAAGCCCCAAAGGAAAACTGAAGAATCTAATAAATACCCCACTCACTGACACTGGTGAAGTGTGGCAAGAATCAACTAAGTATAATAGGAAATTACTGTCATCTTTTTTGGGAAAAAAAAATCTCGCTATTAATTTGATTCATGTGTGGTCAACTGTAAGACACCCCACTCAGTCCTGACACCTGGCCTGTCACCTGGAGAGGACTGCTTACTCCCCTCCTCTTCCCTGCTTCATTCCCAGGGCCCCTCCCACTGGGTCTCCTGCCTGGGCGAGTCTGAAGTCCTGGCCTCCATCGCCCCCTACCTGCAGGGCAGGGCACGCAGGGGCAGCAGCACCAGCCCCACCTCCCTCACAGCCTCTACAAGAATTACAGCAGGACATGCAAACCTCTACAAAGCCACACATGGCGACCAAGCCTCCTGGTTGCCCAGGCCTACAGGAGTTCTGAGGGCTCCTGGGGCATGGGGCTGCCAGGAAGCAGGAAGGTCCCGAGCCAGCAGCAGAACGGTCTCTGTGAGTAGTTTAGTGACACCTCCAAAAATGTGTCCACTGGTGCCAAGGTAAACAAGATTTATGAGTGGTGCACACCAGGCTACCTCCACCCGTGCCCCATGTCCTGCAGCAAACCCATCCTGGCTTCTGAGTTGCCTGTCTCCTTAGCCTGTGGCCAGCACACCTGGATAGCACTCCGGCCTGCTCAGCCTCCCTTCTCAGAGCCCCAGCGCACCAGGGCATTGGGGCCTCGCGGCAAACGAGGTCTCTGACCTATCTCTTCTCCACCGGCTCTTCAGACTGTAGGGCAGTCCAAGGCCAAGCGGCAGAGCACACCTCCGAGAACCCAATTAGCAGTGCGAGGGCGCACTGAAACAAGCCCCAGGGCAGCCCTCCTTGGGGTTCCCCAGCGTGAAGTCACTCCAAGGGGCGTGCGGCACAGAACTTCAGTCACACAGCCACAAACACTGAAGTCAAGAAAGCATTACGGGGCGTTGCACCGCGGGTTTCTCCCCCACATCTTGTCGCCCAGAGGCTGTGACCTGCAGCTACTTCCTTGGTAACAAGTGTCAAAACACAGGTTGTTTTTTATTTTTTAAAAGGCATTTTACTGAAACTGCAATTAATTTTAAGGTGAGTGCACTGGACTTATTTTCTACAAAATCTTTATACTTAAGATGCAAACCTAGTTTCCTGTAAGGAAACGCCAAACTGCTAAATAAATATATTAGCAAAGGCACTCATTTCCCGTAATTAACCTTAACTTCCTTAGAAAAACTACTCAGCCTTTTATGCTGATATTTAGTGAAAATAAAAGCTGATTATTCTTATACTAGCTAAAAGTATCCTGTTAGTAGTAACAGTAACCAGCCCTGGCTGGTGTGGCTCAGTAGATTGAGTGCTGGCCTGAGAACCAAAGGGTCGCCAGTTCGATTCCCAGTCAGGGCACATACCTGGGTTGCAGGCCAGGTCCCCAGTAGGGTGTACCTAAGAGGCAACCGCACATTGATGTTTCTCTCCCTCTCTTTCTCTCTCCCTTCCCCTCTCTCTAAAAATAAATAAATAAATAATTTTTAAAAGTAGCAATGACAGTAAAACATGTTCCCAAAACATATGATGCTGCTAGAACAAGTTGAACCAATTAAAAATGAAAACTAAAAAATGGAATACGATTACTTTACTTAATTTAGAACAAAGCTTCCTTGTGCTTACCGTGTTCCAAGCTTTAGAAATGCAAACCGGTTTAATCCGTGACAGCCCTGAGAAGGGTGCCTTGACCACAAGGCTTTACGAGAGGCCGGACTGGCCAGCCCCCAGTGCATCTCCCCCAGGCTCTGAATCACCACCCTGGTCTCCTCCTTCCCAACCTGTCCTTCCTGTTTCTAAAACACTCTGGACCACGACTGCCTCTCATCAACGCAGGATTTAGTGCGAATTCCTCAACATGACAGAGACCTGGAGACCAGGTGCCGTCCACAGGCCCACACCCCTTTAGAAGGCTGCCAAAACGATAAAGCCTCAATCCCAGAGAGCAGGGCACAGCCCTGGGTGAGGAGGTGAAGGAAGGTGGTCTGCGCTGGTTGTCTACACAGGAAGGGTCCCAGTGAGAAGGGTAGGGCTGACCCAGTGGTCAGCTGCTGGTGGGAGACCAGCAGGGCTGGACATAACCCAGCAGAGCCAAATGCCCCCTCTCAGCAACCCCAGTCCTCACCACCACCTCCAGGTGTATCCCTATGCTTCCTGCCACCGCCTGGTTCTAGTCCTCCCTGTGCACTTCCCACTTTCCTACACGGGCCACTCATTCATTTCCCATCGCCCCTGTCATTCCACTAGACACTAAGCAAGACCTGTAAGAGCAGGACGTTTGCATGGAGAGGAAACCCCTGCAGCAAGGACCCGAAGCCCCGACGGAAGACGCCCCTCGTCCCGGAGGAGAGGCCGGCTTCTTCAGAGGTCTCACAGTAAGCGTGTTAGGTGTGAGGGCCATCAGGTGACTGAATGAAGCTGCAAAGGTCCGGTTAGGTCTCAAGAGACCGAGGCTTCTGTCTTGCTGGCTTCCCTCTCTCCCTGTCACTCTCTCTCTCTGTCCCTCCCTCTCCCTGGCTCACTCGCTCTGATAACATGAATGGGGCCCCAGAGGGCCCATGTGCCTAGGAACGGTGGGTGACCTCCAGCCGGCAACCTTCAGGTGACGGAATCCTGGCTCGGATGCAGTTCCTCTCTCCAGGACCTCAGGGTACAACTCCTTTGGGTGCTGAGCTGGGGGACCAGCTGCAGCCAGACTCCAGATCCACAGAAATCATGGAGCAAGAGTGTTGTAGTTCCAGGTCAGTACATTTTGGGCAACTGTTACGGAACTGACACAGGAGAGCAGTCCAGAGGCTAGAGGCCACGCAGCTCGCTCTCTCAAACTGTTCACGCGCGAGCCTATTTCCACACCTGCCGCCTGCCGTGGGCTTGTCTCTGCCACGGAAAGAGCACCATAGTGATATTACGAAACAGTGCAATGGAGCACTCTTCAAAAAAAAATCTGAGTTACAGCTAAGGTTCATTCCAGGAAATATACATTTCAAGTAGATGAAAGAACAGAGTGGAAAAAACAAGCTAGGAATGCTGGATCTGACAACAACTAAACAGGAGCTTTAGGTCAAGGCTGCTGCTGAAAACAATACAAGATAAACTAATACAAATATCTGTATTTAAACCCGTGTAATGAGACCAGAGCACTCTGGGACAGGGAAAGGAGGCGCAGGGAACCGAAAATCAGCACCTCCGAGCCAGCAGCACGGCCCAGAATGTGCCGTCAGGACAGCCCACGCCACACGTGGGTCTACCCCAGTCCTGCTCACCACAAAGGCAAGCACCCGGAACAACCTGAATGTGAATGCCATCAGTGGGACCACATACGCGCGGGCACATCGAAATGAAACACCACGTTAGACCTGCATGCAAACACAACTCACCGACTCTTGAGACAAATGGGGAAATTCCAACACCTATTGTCTGGTGATACTAATGAATTCTTGTTTGTTGTTTTGGGTGTGTGTAAAGAATTCTTATCTCCAAATGATACATATGAGAATGTTTGACGAGGCGGCATCATGCTTGCAGTCGGCTTCACAGCCACCCGGCTGGGGGAGACGCGTGGACCAGCAAGACGGCCGCGAGCTGAGGTGGTGACAGGGATGCAGGGGGTCGCCGTCACGTTCTCTCTACTCCTGTGTGTTTGAAATGTTCCACACAAGTGTTTTTTTTTAATTATCTACGTACATATTTATCAACATGAAAAAGTCTAGGACAGACTGTGGAGTAAAGCAGCAGGGACGGGATGTACCCATTCACTTACGTAAAGCTGTACAGTGCACGTGTGCCTTCAAACACACACTCGTCTAGGGCACTGGCCCCTAAAATAATCATCAAAATGAAACAACAGCAGTCACCCTGGACCATGACTGACACCATGTGAACTGTTAAGTAAGCTCTAGGCAGCGGGCCCTGGAACGATGATCCCTCGCCCATGGTGCTCTGTTGTAACACCGGAGCCACGCCACAGGAGCTCAACTCCCGTGTGTGTCCATCGGCCTCCGGCAAAAACGGCTTCCTTACATGCCATTTCACGTCAAGCTGCAGACCCTATCGCCAACGTTCAGGGAGGATGTATGTATTTTTGTGATTAAATAAACTGTAAGACTATTGTCACTTTCTAACAGAGGACACAGTCACAAGGACAACAAGCTCTAAGGATGATGTGGGGGAGATGAGGGTGGAGGCTGAAAGCCATCCATCGGAGCTCAGGACCCCTCGGGCACCCACGGAAAGCCGGTGGGACAGGGCCCAGGGGCAGAGGGGCAGAGGGGCAGAGGGGAGCAGAAGGGCTTGACGGCCAAAAAGAAACCCGGGTGATGGCAAGAGCCGAGGGACCAGAGAGGGCCGAGACCACAGAGAGCAGACCAGGAAGGACCACAGAGAGCGGACGCACGGGCAAGGCGGAATCCGCCGGGGAGCAGAAAAGCAACAGTGGGGAGAAGAAACAACAAATGCCAGTCCTTGCCCCACAAGAAATCCACGTCCTCAGGAGAAACTCTCAAGCCCATCAGTGAGGGGAAGCAGGAGAGGGAGCAGTTAAATTTACAAACTCCCGCAGACTCAGGAAAGGAAGGGGAACGGGTGTGGCAGGCTGTGAGGGGAGGGGAAGACAGGGATTTGCTTTTGGTGCCAACAGGGGGATGAGACGCCAGGATTTCGGAAGTTCAGGTGAGCCTGAGCTCTCTGCCAGGGGCTAAGACATGGCAATTAACACACAAGTTACAGCTGTTCTTCTCCGTGACAAGCACAGCGGGGACTCTAATGAACATCCCAGGCTAGCATCCCTTTTTTTCCTCGGCTGGATTGGGAGGTCTCATCTCCTCTGGCTCTGAAAACCTAGGACTCTTTGTTTCCTCTGCAGTAGCACCCCCTTTGGCCTCGTACGTCTGCCATCAGAGCCCACCTCTGCTGCGGAGTGAAGTATCAATTAGCATTTCCACCCAACTCCTGCCGGCTCAGCTGGACCTGAAGGTCAGCCGAACGCTGCATCACTTACACTACTCTCCTCTGCCCACTCCGAAAGGAAACTCGCAGTGTAGGCACTGCCGCCTGCTCACGCCAAAACGGGAGGTTCCCTGTCTCGCTGGGCTCAGTATCACTCGCTCCCCAACTGCGAGCCTTCCTAGAAAGAAGCAGACTGAGCCACGGCATCTGCTCCTCCAATCCATGGTTTGTCCTCTGGCCATCATCTTAACTCTCCCTTTTCTGCCAGAAAAACACTCAGTTTATTCCAGAACAGGCACAAATGTAAAACTGCCTGGGAGAAAAACACAGCATGGTTCCAAAACCACTTTTAACCATTTGCATATGTCTCACTTTCTGGCGTTTCCGTGGCAGATCTGCACTGGGCTAGCTCAGAACAGCACGTGCCGCACCCTCTCACCTGCGCACGGCAGACTGTTCCCCAGGACCGTAAGGGGGCACGTAGGCAGGCCAGGATCTGATTTATATGGAAATCGCTCCTCAGTGGAACATTATTTCTTGTTCTTTACGACAAAGGCAGAACCAATGAGATGACTGCACCAAGTGTTTCTCTCTAAACCATGCCCATGCTGTGTTTAATTGTCCCACGTCCACCCTCCTGACCGTCGTGCCACGGCCCCTGAAGGGGGAGCCCGGGGTGTCAGAGGTGTTGTCCACGGGAGCCCATCCCAGCAGGCCCCACCCCAGGGCAAGCCCTGGCTGCACATCACCCATGGGGTTTCTCCACCTCCCTGCTGGGTGAGCTGGAGATGGGATGGGCAGAGGCCTGTCTGCAGACAGACGGCAGCAGAAGTCCACACAGGGTCCATACAGGCCACGGGGTCCCGAGTACTCAGAGGTGAAGCAGCATCCCCTTCACGGCCTGTGCCTCCCCGAACCCCGTCTCTGGAGGCCTGCCCACTTCACTCCTCAGTTCAGGCCCTAGCAAGGAGCCAGCCCCTTTGATCGTATTAGGAGTGGGGTCTATCCCCAGAGCGCTGATCGGACCAACTGCTCATGGCCAAGAAATGTACTTCAGAGGCCCGGCCTGTGACGAACTGTCCACATTTCTTTAGAGCCTTTTGTTTCCACCCTTTAGAGCTCGTCCAAGAGTTGCCAGGGCCTGGCCGAGCACGTGATGCCTTTGGTCCTTTAATCTTTGCTTCCCTGAGAGACAAGTACGCTCGTTATCTCACTTTATAGATGAGTCGCCAAGCCCTGGCGAAGATCCTGCCTGCGGTCGCACCACCAGGAAGTGGCAGCGCTGGGACGCAGAACCAGGCAGTAGAGGTCCACTGGGAATGACCACCTTTGTCCTGCAGCAGAGTCGCCGGACATCCATGGCGCTGGGGCACCGCACGCACTCGGGCACGCTCCACCACTCCACGGAGTGGGGAGGGGTCCGGGCCTGTGGTTCCCCCGAGTAACACGACCGGAGGCAGAGACCTTTTCTGCTTGTCCAGTACACTTATTTTATTAATTTTGAAAATAACAATACACTAAGCTGACTTCTCTACTGGAAAAGTTATTGCAGTATAATTTTTCCCCTTTTACAAAGAATCTAACTCCCTTCTAAACAAAAACCAAGTCAGCCAAGGCCTCGAGGTTAAACAAGGATCACGGCTCCCCCAAGCCCTCAGGGAAGACTCCCAAAGCCCACGGGGCCTGGGTCTGTCTGCGGGCTGCACAGAGTGTAGGTGGGCCCGCGGCAGGCGACAAACAGCTGTAACAAGAGCTGTAACAAGATCATCACATCCTGCCACCATTGGCCCTTTCCCTTCCCAGGGGAAGGAGCACTCAAAAATACAGGCTAGCCCTGGCCCGTGTGGCTCAGTGGACTGCACGCTAGCCTGGGGACCAAAAGGTTACTGGTTCGATTCCCAGTCAGGGCACAAGCCTGGGTTGCAGGCCAGGTTCTTGGCTAGGGTGCATGTGAGAAGCAATGGACTGACGTTTCTCTTGTTTCTCTCCCTCTCTTTCTCCTTCCTTTCCCCTCTCTCTAAAAATAAGTAAATAAAATAAGATTAGGCAGGGTTTCTAGGACCATGGTCAACACCTGCCAATACTGCACTCCAACAAAGGCCTATGAGATGGGACAGGTGAAGCCCCCATCACTGCATGAGAGGGCGGGGCCTGCAGTTGCCAAAGAAACCCGCCTCCACACTGACTGACTCCTTAGCCTTTCTAGCCCAAAGGAAGGTTTGGTTGTACAGCTCCCATAGAAGCCACTTTACAGTTTGTTGAGAAAAGAAGGGGTTACATCCATGGGAGAAAGGCATCTCTGCTAGTCTCCACTTCCGGCCTGGAAGTGCTCTGCAACACCTAAGTCTACAGATAGGATTTCAAAGCTCTCCGGAGTTACAAAACCCCATGTGATTGTTTAATTTTCTGACTTCCCTCCTGCCGGAGATGCATGTGCGGGCTGGGGGAGGGGCGCACCAGGAGGATGAAGCAGGTTCTCCACAGCGTTCTCAGCTCGGGTGCTGCTTACTTGGATGGCATTAAGTCAGGGGTCTTTTATGCTGCACATCATTTCAAACAAGGTACCTAAATTTCAAAAAAGATGGATTTTCAAAATAACTAATGTCCTCCAAGAATAAATAACTTTTTTATGTGGATTAATCTAGAAGCATGCCAGATGAAAGATAAGTGTGGCTTTATAACTGATTCCCAAGCCCAGCCACGAGACAAAGTCAGAAGTTGAACTCTCACATGAACAGCTGCCTCTTCACCCCTCTTCCCTGCAAAACAAGATTTAGGTTCTAGCAATGGAGGTGGCATAAACCATTTTCACTCAAACCCTGATGCTTCTGAAAAGCAAATCAAACGACAGAAAAATAAGACCCATCCAAGGCACTGCAAGTCGTTAATCCTTTCACACGAGGAAGTGAGACATTGTGCAACAGCTGAAGAGACCGGCCGGGCCGCGCTGACGCCGCGCTGCAGCCGTTGGGCTGAGGAGCTACAAGGACACAGGCGACTGCAGTGAACACGGGCCTCAGAAAGTCTTCATGATCACACCGAATAAAGGTGAACAACTAAAAATACACTAATTGTTCAGGTGAAGGACAAACATTTAAACTACTGTATTTAAAGACTACCTGTGGTCGGCGTTAAAATCCAAGGTGTTCTCTGTGGGTTTACATTGAAGCGGCTCTACAGTTACAACTCTTGCTGTATGACAAAAGCAAACTAATGTTAACACTTTGCTGTGAAATGATGAACGAAGGTTTAACATCCTTCATTTATAAAGAGTGGATGCAAATCAACATCACAGGGGAATCTTCAACCATTCAGTGTTTTAAAAGGAAAGGAAAGCATTCAACTTCTAAACCCAAAATGCAAACTAGCCGTGGCCGGTGTGGCTCAGTGGGTTGGGCACCGTACTGGAAACCAGAAGGTCACAGTTCGATACCCAGCCAGGGCACATGACTAGGCTGCGAGTTAGATCCCTGGTCAAGGCACATGGGAGAGGCAACCAATCCATGATTCTCTCTCACATCAATGTTTCTCTCCTCTTTCTGTCTCCCTTCCCTGCCTCTTTTTTTTAAAAAAAGCAAACTAAAACAAAATACCATTTAAAATATCACCTATTGAATGGAGCAAGTTTGTGGGTTTTTAAATGGTTATCTTCAAGCGCAGTGTTGAAAAGGGAGCTCAATGGTGAAAAGGGAATGTACCATCCGATGGAGATAAGGAAAAACTAGCACAATCATCTCGGAAAGCGGTCTAACTCTCTCAAAAATACAGTGCACACATGTGCTGCATCACACTTGTGCTCACACACCCACAGATATCCTGGCACGCTCATGCACATCCAGACATGTTCACACACATCCACACAGAATTACACTTTCAAGAATTTATCCTATGACATCATCATGGATCTGTGCAAACTGGAGAAGATTTAACTGAAAACCACTGGCATCCCCAGTGCTGGGGCCTGGGGCCTGGGGCCTTAAGGCACAACCAGTGTGGAAGAGGGGTTGTCAAATTAACTGACATTCTTTTCCGCTCTCTTGAAGATGCTGACGGCTCTCAGGACTCTCTCAGATAACCTGCACACCTGTGCTCCAGAAAGTTCGGCAGCATACCATCCAACACATGGCTGTGTTCGTCTCTAAAGGTTCATTTATGCCAGTTATCTTTGTAATTAAAAGCCTGGAAAAAACTGCAAACAATGTAGAAGGTTGCATCGTTGTCTTTAAATGTCTTTTATGTTCTCCATCCATTCTACAGAAATCAAAGCTGGATATTATGAGTGCGATTTATGCAAGAGACTCAGTAAGTGGACCCATTCACCAAGAAAGGGCTTTCGCACTACTGCCACAGGATTGGGGACTGGAAATACACTTGTTTGAATTTAAAATGATGTGTTAAGGTATGCATCACCTTTATTATTTTCTATTTTAACTCACTTTTCCAATAACTGACCATCTACAATTTCCCAAGATGTCAAATAAACATACAGCTGCTAAAAAAATGTGGTTAATAAAATGGCTGATTATGGAAATACTGACACTGTATTAAAGAGAAAAAGAAGATTAAAAATAGAACATACAGTACATTTACATCTTTGTAAAACATACCTTTATTATATACAACTAAATAAAAACCCAACAGGAATATACTGCAAAATCCCAACAAGTCATCTCAGATACTGGCTGATGATATTTTTTTCTTTTTTTCACTTTCCTGGAACTCTCTGACTCTTACACAATCAACATTACTTTTATAAACAGAAGAAGTATTACTTGAACTTTTTCAGTGCTTCAGACTTTTCACTCGTGAAAATCCTGCTACAGGGATACTGCAAGGATTGTGACAGAAAAGCTGGTTGGTTGATAGGACTGTCATTCATTCAAGACAAGACCCACGGTCTCTGGTGAGGACAGACTGTGGTCCCACAGAACCACCTGGGAACGACGAATGCCCCTGCCTGAGGGAGGAGCCACGAAGGAGGGCGGCACGCCTGCCCCACGTTACCTGGGCAGGGCAGAGCTGAGCTGGGGGGCGGGAGTGGCAGTGGGGGTTGGGGGAAGCTGTGGAAAAGTCAGGCTCTGGAACTGTCTGGTTTTCTGACTGACAGGCCCAATTGCCTTCTCGGTCACTTCCTAGCAGAGATGTTCGCTCTGTGTCCTTTCCTCAGGCCCTCAGTGATGGGACATTATAAAAGGCGACACCCAAGTGCACAGTTCAAGCACGTGTGTTAGGAGGGGTTGAATTTCAGCACCCTGAGGATGCACAGTGGTTTCATTCCACCAAACGAGCCTTCCCTTTCAAACTGGGTCACGTTAAAACAGGACTTTGGTGAACAGGGTCCTAAGTTTAAACACCAGACTCGGAGAGGAAGAGGTAAACACAACCCCTCTCTCTGGAGCCTCCAAATCGGCTGCAGTAGATCTGAACAGCACCCATGAGCTGTGCAACAACCGAAAAGCCACAGTCAGCCTAAAAATGCAAGTCCTCATGCAGTGTCGGGGCTGCAGGAGTGGTGGCCAGGCAGCAAACATGCTGACAGCCAGCTCCTTCCAGGCCTGCTGACGTGCAGACGCAGCATCCGTATTACTTACGGCCGATAACCTGATAATGATAATCATCTGAATTAGAAGGTGCCTGGGGATGAGTCCCACTCTAGTTCAGCCAACACTGACACCCCACATCCCAGATAACATGCACCCCAGAGGTCTCGTGCCCTCAGTGAGGACCACAGGGCCGTGATACGTGCAGGACGTGTAATGTGGCCGCCTGCCATTTCCGACCCATCCTTGCTCGCTCTCCCTGGAAATCCAGTTCCTTCTAGAACAGTATGAAATGGGCAGGCATGAGACACCAGGTATCAATTACAAATGAGAATTTTCTAGTTGCCCTACATTGAAAAATAATATTATTTATTAAATACGAAGAAAGAAGAGCTCTTTGAACAGTTGATTATGTGAGGAAAATGTCATCTAGAAGTCACACTGCAGGTCAGGCTGAGCATCAACAGCACAGGCCAATTTTCCTATTCGCAGCCAACTCAGAGGGTCACGATTTTACACACCAAAAGCACACAGCTGAAGCACTGATAATATGAGGGGGAAAGATCCTTTTTCTTTTGATTTTTATACCAAGTGTTTATATAATACTTCTTTTCAATCAAGATGTTTCAGGGCAACACTTAATTAAGCTGTAACTTTATGCCCCAGCTGGTGTGTCTCAGCAGTTGAGTACCAGCCTGCAAACCAAAGGGTTGCTGGTTTGATTCCCAGTCAGGACACATGCCTGGGTTGCAGGCCAGATCCCCGGTAGGGGGCGCATGAAAGGCAACCGCACTTTCATGTTTCTCTCCCTCTCCAGAACTAAATAAATAATAAGTAAATTTATTTTTTTTAAAAAAAGCTTTTTCTGCTTTTCAATGCCATCCCAGAGTTCTCCATTTTCATTCCACGTAGAAAAAAAATTAATTCTGAAACATGAAAAGCCTGGTACCTAAACAAGCACACCATCATCTATTTCTCCTTTATTTAAACCTAAGTGATATGGGCTACATTTACTACCCTCTTAATCTCCAATGTGAAGTTTCTCTGTGAGGGCAGGCAAAAGAAAAGGCTGCACTTAATGTACAAATCCGTGTGTGTTCCCAGAACTCGCTTCATCAAAGACTGGAGGAAACAGCAGGTTATTGCCATACCAGGGTTGTTTCTTCAGCCCTGAATTTCATCATTGAGGTCTAGGTCTGTAAAACGATACTCAGGACGAGTATTTTTAGATAAGCTCATTAGTCTCCTATTGGTATTAAACCAGGCCTCATTACAGCATCCCTCAAAAGCTTAGATGGGATGCATTTTTCTTTGGTCTCCAGCTCTCAAGAATACATTGTAGGAATTTTTCCAGAACACAAGTGGACTCACAGGGCAGCTTTCAAAACTGAGGCCCAGGAGCTCCAAATAAAAGCTTGCACAGCTACCCTCTCTGCCAGGAGCTGTCCCAGCACTATCCCCACCCCAAGATCACATTGGGATTTGAGGTTATCTTCCTCCCCCAGGACACCTTCGGGCCAAGTGCACAGGGTGGGTGGCCCCAGGTCTGGGTCAGGGCTCACTGGCCGCACCAGGCTGTCCCTCTGCTCTCACACCTGAAGTCTGGAGGGGCGGGGCCCAGGAATACCCACCACAGTCTGAACCTGCCATTCCACACCTCTGGAAAGAGCACCCCTGTAATTTTAGAAATCAACTATCTAGCTCCCTGTTCTTTACAAACCTCCACAGTGCTGGACAAGGACAAGAACACGACCTTCCCAGCGGGGATGGAGGCAACGCTGTGCTCCCCCATCTGCTTCCCTGGGCCATGAGGAACTTCTGAGGCTGGGAGCTGGAGACACACAGGCTTTGCCTGTGACGCTGAGAAAGTACCTGAACCTCTTGGGGCCACACTCCCCCACCCACCACTCCATTCCAGCTCCAGTTCTGAAAGAACTACGGCTGCCATGCAGGTCCTGTATCCTATACCCGTAGTTTTCCAAACGCTAACAGCACCAAACTGTTCATAGAGAGCTACAGATTAAGAAAAGGTGGTGGGAAAGGGGGCAGCCAGGCAAGCACACGGGTACGTGCACATGCAAACACACGGGTGTGTACATGTGAACACTGTCATGTCAGATGCCTTCCACTTTCTACTTCACACAATTATGGCCTTTAATAAGATCTAATGATTATAATGTTTATATTTCCCTTAAAGTTTACTTTTCCCTTAGAAGCCCTCCTCAGTGCTAAAATGTGATTGCATTCTCAACAAGGCAAACCTTCCCAAACATGACCTGTGTCCACGGGATGTGTGGTTGGCACAAAATACAATTTACAGATACCTAGTTTTATCAGTCAGTAAACAAAAAACGACTTCACCGAGGAGGGTGCCAAGACCGCCTGACGGAGGGGGCAGACCCACAGCTGCAGGAACAGCGATGTGGGCAGTGCCCTTTGACCTCCCTACAGTCTCTCTACAAGACCTGTAGGAAAACATTCCAAGAAGCACATCTAAGGGTAGCCCCTGAGCTTCAGGTGTAAGACCACCTGCATGGGGACAGCCTATACTCGGCCAGTGAATCCACACACAGCCGCACACATGCGAGGGCCCCCAGACCCCATGAGGGCAATGACAGAAGGGCCTGGGAAGTTAAATGACCGAATCGGTAGCTCTCTTCCAGGCAGCACCGACCCCCACCAGGGCGTGGGCAAATACAAGGAGGAATGGCCATGCAGGCGTCCTGGGCCTGGGGGAAAGACCACTGTCACTATGCAGGCCAGTCCCCTCGGCAAGGGAATTCTTGCCCCCAATACCAATAGCAGCCATTAATTCTCTTATATTAAATTTCTGGAACTAACCCCCAAAACTGTTGGTAGTGGTCACTTTGAGAGTAACCAGGCTGGGGGCCTTTATAACTCCCACTCTGTGCTTCTGTGCCTTCTCTGCTTCCACCTCCTCCACGCCAGGTACAAACAGTGAATTTGAAGTTTTACCATTTGTGCTCTTCGCCTCAAGCATACACCGACTTAATTAAAATAAATCAATGTTGAAGGCAAAAGCGAAGGCTCCGATGGCCTACGGCTCACTCCCATCTTTGCCGCCTAGGCCCAGCCAGCCGGCTTCCCGAGGACAGGCGGCAGTGGGCATCTGAGTCCGGGAGCAGCCCAGGTGCCACCTTCTCTCCACACCTGCCCAGGTGCTGTCTCCCTTCTCCATCTGACAGAGAGAAACCAGACAAGCAGGAGGACAGACAGGGAGTCACCCTGAGGATGCCTCAGGCAGCCCACTCACTCCTGCCATTTTGTACACACATTCTAGCACAACTCCAGCTGAAGAGACATGCTTTTGAAATGAAATGTTAACTACTAATCACCAAGGAATCAGGCTTACTTTCATATATTGCTAGAAAATGTGGGGCTTTTCTAAATGAAGGCATTAGTGATTTGTCTAGGTATCTTTTAAAAAAAATACAGAGACATTTAATTTGTGTTCTAGAAGGAGAAGCCGGGAGGTCACAGGTGGTGCTGGAGCACGCGCACAGGAGCCCCAGTCCTGCGCTCCTCCCCGTCCCCACACACCGCCGCGGCTCCCTTCCTCGCCCTCTGATTGTGGTGACAAGGGCACTGCTTCCTCGAAGCCCGCTCCTCGTGGGCTGTACCCTGGGAACTGCAAGTGTCACGAGAAGCTCACTGCTGGGCACAGGCACCCCACAAAGAGCAACCAGGGTTGCGTGAACATGGGAGTTGGGTTATTATTACTTCAGGCATTCTCGCCTGCAACCCACACCCCAAGAACTGAGGCGGATGAAAGGCACACAGGAACCAGCGGGCCTGGCTCGTGCAGAATTCCAGTCTGAGATGCTTCCACAGCAGGACAGGTGAAAAGCCCCACGTCTTTCCAGAAGACGGATGATATCAGCCCCTTAGACCAAAGACACTGCAGCGGGTTAGCCTGCGGCAGGGGTCTGTGCCCAGCTGCCCTAGTGCAGTCCAGTCCACCTGCCAGGAGGAGAATCATTGCTGCCCCCTGACCTGCTGCCCCACCCAGGACGTCCAGCCCAGCCCACCTCCCCTCTCCCTCAACAGTGGCTCCTGCCCTTTAAAACCCACCCGTACCTGCCGCCCCTTCACCCCTAGCCAATGGTTTTGCCCCCGTCCAGTCATTTCCCTGGCTACACCCTTGAAACCTGCTGGTCACTCTGGACCTTCACTAGAGGTAAGAAGCTGCCACACCACTCCCCTCATCCTCCTCACCAAAACCTGCCAGACTGATACCTCATTGGTCCCCTAAGTTTGTCTTCCACTGTGACTCCCAAGACCTTGCTCCAGCCCCCTCCAGTGTCCCTGGGCTCCAACAGCCTCCCACAAAGCCTCCAAAGTGCTGCAAAGTTGGGATCCCGGCCCATCCCCTTCGACCCGGGTGGCTCGGCTCCCACCTGTGCTCATGAGCTTTGATCTCACACCTAAGAAAACCTGAAGCACCGCTACTTACATTAACGACTCCTACTTTCCCCTCCAGCACTGGCTGCCAAGGTCATCTTTCTGAACTCAAGTGCCATTCCCCTACTTAAAAAAATAAGGTAACTAGAGAAAAGGCCAAGTAAAGTGAATGCCCTACCTTGGCCACAATCTCCATTTCCAGCCTGGCCCACCAGCCCCAGGGAATCCTGGCTCCAGCCACTCCCGACACCAGCCAGCTCTCAGGACAGGGAAGGCCACTTCGCCTCTGTTTCCCCTCACGCGGTTTCTCAGCCTGAACTCCCAACCCCCACAGCGCCCACGAACCAACACTGGCTCCCAGGGAACCACCCCACCACCCAGCCACCAGGTGGCCCTCAGCTGCCCTGCGCTTCACAGGGGGGCTTCTCCAAAAGGGAACATCAGAGAAAGTTGTTTCTGTGTCCATCTCCTCGCAACCAGACAGCAGGGACCGTGCCTGTCTCTTTCCATCCCCCAGAGGCCAACCAGGAATCAGAGAGAGCCTCTCCAACAAGGAGTGTCCCCATCTCCTCTAATCAGTTAATAAAAAGAGCAAATAAACTGGGTCCTGAAACACACGACTGCACTCTAACAGAGGCGCTGGGGTCCAGCAGTAGCCTCTTAAAGATACCTAATTAATCTGTTACCAAGCACATACTATCCTATCTTGCCTCTTGGGGGAATTCACTGACAAATGCAATTAGAGATGATAAAAATCAACCTAACGTGATATACAGATTACGACTTGAACTTAAAACGCACCACACAGGATGCAACCGTGTGTTCATACACACTCTCCACCCAACCAAGCCCAGCACTGGAGGACAGGAGCCAAACGTGAGTGTGTGCCCGACGGTCGGTGAGAGTGTGGGACGCTCTGGGTCCAACTTCTCAGAGACTATTGAAACCTTTGAAATGATGAAAATGCCTATGATTAAAATGCATAATGCCTATTATTTGGTTCCCTAGACATGGGCACATTTTTACTCCCTCCAGTTGTTTCACGTAGATGCTGTTTATCTGGGCAGGACCTCAACTGTGTATGGTAAGTTAGTAAATACACAGCCTCTTCTCATTAACGTGTAAAGAACAGTAGTGCATTCTGAGAAACACTAATGGATGGAACTGGGGTTTCAGAGACTTTCCCTGACATTACAAAGTGCAGTAAGAACTACATAACCAATAAAATCAACTATGTTAGAACTAAAGCCTACTTCTTGGAACAAGTTAGAAAAATCATTCACTATATTCTATTGTTTCATGACAAATACAAAGCAAGCTAAAGTAGGATTTTTTATGACATTTCATTAATCACCAAGTTTCATTTTTCTGAGAAAAAAGTGGCCAAAACAAGTGCTGAGCACTTGGTTGATCAAAGCTGAGTTAACTTCCAACAGCCTCCACCAAACAGGTGCTCGGAATCATTCTGCACACGACCAGCCTCCCCCAGGCCCGGCCCTCCATCTCACTGCACTCAGGGGGCCTTCAACAAAGATATTCTACTTGTAAGTTAACGCAGTCTGAGGAGATGAAGACAAAGTCACTGCTGTCATTTAAGCTTCATGCAACACCTGCCACCGGTGGTCAAGTGTGCAAGAACCAGGTGTATCAGCAAATCACACACGTCTCCCTAAAAGCTATTAGATTTCTTTCATCTTTCTCACCTTTATACTGTGTCGTTGGCTTTAAAAGTCTGGTAGTAAACAGTGCTATAGTTTGTGTTGTCATTCTGAAATAAAGTGGTGCAACAACCAAGAATGTAGGATAGGCAAACATCTGTCTGTAAAACCAAGCAAATATACTTACATCTTTTGCCATGTTACCAGATCCGTGAAATCAATGCTATAAATGTTCACCCTCCAGAGAAGAAAAATGATTTTTTTCTGGTAAGAGGGAAGGAAAAACAAGAAATAAGTAAGAATGAAAAAAGAAGTTAATGAAACATCAACATTTCCCCCAGTATCATCACCATCCTGACTGCCCCTCCAGGTAGCAGGCACTTTTCTTTCTAAACCCACACTCCATCCTCAAAGCGCAGCTGGCAAATAAAACCCCACACCAGGAATTTTAAAAGTCATGTCAAAGAATGGAAATGCATCCACCACCAGGATGCCCAGATCGCTCAGTGCATACCGCCATCCTCCCCGACGCCCACACAAAGGCTCGGCACCCGATCGGGCCTGGCACCCAGCCTGCGCCCGCGCACCCAGGGCGCAGCTGGGGACCCCTGGCCATCGCCTGGACGAAGCCCCGCTGTCCCTGCGCAAAAGCGCACCCCAAAGAGTGTCCGGGTCCCGCTGGCTCGCTCTGTTCGCCCACTCAGCCAGCCGGTAACTCTGACAGGTGGGCTTCCGGGGTCCGGCCTCCAGCCTGTCACTAGGCCGCGGCCGCCTCGCCGCGAGCGCCTCCCGCGCGCCGGAACCGGCAGTCAGGCAGGCCAAGTCGGGATCAGCGCCGCCCCCATGCACCCCGGACCCCTGGACCCCGTGCGCTCGGGCCGACACCGATCGCCGCCGGTGCAGACCACGGCGCTGCTGCTCCACTGAAAGGCCACCTGCAGGCCCCTCCAGGGACCCGGGACCCCCGACCCCAAGGCCGGGTCACCTGGGAACCTCCGACGGCGGTACCCAGGACCGGGAGCGGGAGGCACAGATACAGGAGAGGAGCGCACACGCGGCGGGTAAGGGGGACTGGGGACGGCTGGGTGCCCCGCGTGTCCGCGCCCCACCCGGGACCCTGGCCCTCGCCGGCCCCCTGCCCGCCGCACCTGGCTGGCAGTCACGCGCAGACACGCGGGGATGGACACGCGGGCGCGGACACGGACACGCGGGCTCGGACACGAGGGCGCGGACACGCGGGCGGTCCGGGCGCGCACTCCGGCCCGGGGTCCTGCCCTGCAAGGCGCCGGGCGCGGGGCTCACCCTGCCGAGCGGGCGTCGGGCGGCGTGACGTGCGCGGCGCGGTGACGTGGGCGGACCCGGCTCCCGCAGCGCGCCTGCGCGCGTTTTCGCGCCTTCGGCTCCGTCCTCCTCCTCCCGCCGAGCTGCCCGCGCTTGGCTCCAAAGGGGAGCTTGGGCTGCGCGTGCGCGCGCGCCCTGCGGGGGATGGAGACCCAGGGACTGGCGTCGGCCTGCAAAGTTGCGTGCGCGCGCGGGGAAGAGAAGCCATTGGAGGTGGTGTGCACATGCGCGCACACGGAGAACCTGAGCATGCGGTGTGTGCCCACGTGCGCACACGGAGGACAGGGGCCCAGGGTGTGTGTGCATTTGTGCGCACCGGGCCGGTGTGCGTGTACACTTATGCGCACATGGGAAATGGGTCAGAGTGTGTGTGCACAAGTAAGAGAGGAGCCATGGTTGTGTGTGCACATGTGCTTGTAAAGGAGAGGGGCAAGGTGTGTGTACCTGTCAGTGTGCACACAAGGATGAGAGTGGGACCCCTCTGTAGGCATGTTCACATTGGTGTATTTGCAGGAGTGTGTGCATTCAGGCAGGAGAAGGGCTGATTTTGTGGGCACAGGTGTTTATGTGTACACACGGAGCAAGAGGGCTGGTGTATGCACCTGCAGGTGTGCACACATGGAGGAACAAAGGAGGCTGGGTGTGTGAACACGTGGAGGAGAGGAGGTCAGATGTGTGCATGCCGAAGTGTATTTGTACTCAAGGATAAAGGCAGTCTGGGATGGGCACCTGGGCATGTTTGGTTGGGTTCCTGTATATGCGCGCAAGAAGGAGTGGAGGGTGCACGTGAGTGTGCAGGTGCACAGAGGCGACTGGGTGTGTGCACATGCAGCATGGAAAGCCCTGGCCACTTGGTACTCTTCTATCCCTGCCTGGCCCTCAACCTCCACACCCATGCACAGGTTCTGCGAAGGTTCCACATGTCCTCTCTGCAGAAGCTTGCTCTGGAGGGAAACCAGGCAGCCAGTTTGCTCCTTATGTGTGTAATTGCTGGGCTGTGAGGCCAGTGGCTTGTGACCCCTGCAACCCACCACCACCAGGGACAGGGCACTGGGCCCCAGGGAGGCTGGAGACCTAGCTGAGAACCCGTGGGGCCTGGGAGTACAAAGTTCAAGACTGCTTCGGGTGTGTGTGCCATGAGCTCAGGTATAATTAAAACCTCGGAGGACTTAAGCACAGAGCAAAGGCCTCTTTGCACTATATGGGCAACGTGTCACTACATTACAGCTCACCTAGCATGGTTTCACAATTTAACCATTTTTATGCTGATCACACCCACTCCTGCTTCCCTACTAATGCACCACTTAAACTTTCAAACTCTTAATTAGCAGTGGTTTCTTGAAGACAGCAGAAATCTTCCCATTCTTCTGATTAGTACACAATGGACACAGAGAAACATGGGCGGTAGGGAGGTAGAGGTGAATAAAAGCTTACAGAGAGAGAGAGAGTCCTACACATTTCACAGGCAGAACACCTTGTTTCTCTGCCGGTGAAATGTATACAGCTCTTCACCCATTGGCAGGTCCCCATGATAGCTGACCCGGCATTCCTCCATTTTGTTCCTCAAGTGGTTATATGCTCCTAGTTCCATTTTTCTTTCACAGGAATTTTTTGTTTTTTACTGTATTTGAATATTCACCCCCCAGATAGCAGCCAGAAAGCCCCCCTTCCAGCCCTTGGACCCAAATGTGCAGGGCAGCAATCTGGGGGCTCAGAGGTAGGAAGAAATGGAAGATCAGATGGGGACTGAAACCAGAACCCAGGCGTGTGCCCTGATCAGGAATCAACCAGATGACCTTTGGCAGGGCAACGTCCAACCAACTGAGCCTCACCGGTCAGGACTTCCTAAAATATTTGATTGAAGATCCACATACTTTTAGCCACTGCCTTGCCTTGAAATCTCTAGACTGGATTGCAAAAATGCAAATTTCTTGATGAATAATTGGCCCCAAACTCTGTATTCATCTAATCCTTCCACCTCCACTGTATATCTGGGGACAGGTTGTTCAGGAAGCATGACTTAGTGATGCTTTCATCTGGGTGTTGATTGATTCACTTCCCATTTGTTGGCATTCGGCCCTGTGTTATTGTCCAGGATGCCACGTGTTTTAGTAGAAGAACGTAACCATTGGCTCTTTCCCAGGAAAGGTCCCCGTCTCCCAAGAGCTCCCTCTTCGTGTGTCTGCTCTGTCTAGTCTCAGAGCTGATCCAAATCCCTACCCCTGAGCCCCGTTAAATGCCCTTTAAAAAGAAAAAAGTTTCTAATCCCTTGAAATTTTTTATTCTAAATCTATTGGTTAACTATCCAATTTGCCTTTGATCCCCTCCTCATTAACATTGGTCTCTTCTCCAGCCATTTCCCATTTTCCACCCTCTTGGGTCGCCGAGGCTATGATGACATCAAGCAATAGGAAGATGGGCAGGGGGACAAAGACTCATGGAACTTATAGGAGGGAAGGAGTATTCCTGAATGTGGACAGGTGACATTTTCTCCTTCTTTGGTAAAATGTAAATAAAGGCATCTTTAGAAAACTTTGTGTGTATCATAAAATATAAGCAAATCTGTACTTGCTTACCCTCAAGATAAGTCCACTGGTCCTGTTCCCCATAAAGATCACTTCTTCTGCTTTGGCCGGTGTGGCTCGGTTGGCACATCTCCCCATAGCTGAGAAGTTGCAGGTCTGATTCCCAGTCAGGGCACATACCTGGGTTTCGGGTTGGATCCCTGGTCTGGGCGTGTGCAATCCCCAGTCTGGGTGCAACAGATCGATGTTTCTCTCTCTCCCTTCTCTCTCTCAAAAGTAATGAAAAAAATGTTCTCAGGCGAGTATTAATAATATATACATATTACTGTTTCTAAGCCCGTCTACTGGCAAACTCTGTAGACCCCTACCACCACCACCTAGACCCAGGAAGACATCATTATTTCTTTCTTACTCTTCTTACATCATGATCCTTTTGAAAATTTCTGGTCACATCCAAAGTCTTCCTCTTGGGAGAATGGTCAGTCCTTGACCCTCTTGCATTATTATGCTCTTAATATTATGCATTAAAGGCTTACTCAATCTTTAATAGGCAGACGCCACCGTCCTTTGAATAGTACCCCTTGGGCCTGACAAATTCTATCTGACAGCGTCCAGTTTACTCAACATTTCCTTTACAAGCCTCATTTACTACTTTAGCTTCTCGTTTGCTTTTCATCTGAAATGCTCTCCAGCATTTGTTTGCAAGGAAAGACATCGCTTTCATTCCTTTGCCATTTAACTCCACAGTTCTTCTAAATAAGGTGTTCTTTCTGTGTGATTTTGCATTGTTCTTGCTAAACTAATACCAAGATTATTTTCTGTGGAATCTTACAACGTAAGGATCAAAGATCCCTGTTTTCCTTGTATCATTTCCTTCCTCAGCTGCGTCCATTAGTCATCATCAGCCAGGAGTGAAAAGCGGCACCAGGAGCCCACAGCACAAGTGTAAGGAACTTGACTTTATGTACCACTGGCTGCCTCTGGTCCCTTCTCTGCTACCTGTCCACTTATTTTACAGGTTCAGTAACACACCTTGGAGCTCACCTGAAGCTGAGATGAAGGAAAGTCAAATGACTTTGGATAAGTAATCTCAGCCTCTCTGATGTTCAAATTCCTTTAGCCTTTTTGTCTTGAGAAATAAATAGATTAAAAAAACAGGTCTTTGATAAGAAGATAAATCACAATTTCAAAAGTTTTATTTCCCTGCATTCTTTCCCCAGGAAACATTTTTGACCTCCAAATGCATGCCAGATAGTAAGGAGACGAGACTCTGCTCATTACTGGGACAGGGAATTGTGGAGGCCCCTGAACAGGGACAATTATTTTCCCCTGCAGGCAGAGGAACTTATTTCTCACAGTTCTGGAGACTGGAAGTTCAAGAACAGGGTCAGGTTCCAATAAGGGCCCTTTTCCAGTCTTGCAGATGGCCACCTTCTCATTTTATCCTCACGTGGCAGGGCAAGCAAACTAGTTCTCTGGCCTCTTTTTAAAATTTACTTATTGATTTTTATTTATTAATTGATCTTAGAGAGAGAGGAAGGAGAGAGAGAAAAACATCGATTTGTTGTTCTACTTATTTATGCATTCATTGGTTAATTCTTATATGTGCCCTGACCAGGGTTCACACCTGCCACCTCGGCGTATTGGGACAATGCTCTAACCAACTCCGGAAGCTCCCGGCCAGGCCTCTCTGGTCTCTTATTCAGGCAGTACGCCCATTCACAGGACTCCACCCTTATGGCCCAATTACCTCCAAATACCACCTGTAGGAGAGGAAAAATAATTTTCACTCTGCATTCTTGGCTGGGGTCCCTGTAACAAAAGACAGATTAACCAGAGAAAAACAGAGGTTTAACCAGTATGTATGTATGCATGGGAGATGCCCAGGGAAAAATGAGTAATTCTCAGAGGTGGCTTAGAATCAGGCTTAAGTATCACCTTCAGCTAATAAGGAAAGAAAATGTGGGGGAGGCCAATTGTGGGGAGGTGACCGAGAAAAGTAGGCGAACAAGAGTAAGGTTTGTTATGCAGATTTTAGTCCCTGCCTTTCCACGGATAAAAGTTTCTTGGTTTAGTCATCCATCTCCTTCTGGTGCAGAGAGGGAGACACCCTGAGGAATGGAGATTTCCTTTATAAAGGTAAATTTCCTTTACAAAAGGGGAACTTCGACTCTGTTTTCAGAACCCCTCTTGCCTCTCAAAATAATTGTGTGCCAAAGAGGCATGTTCTGGGGTGGCGTGTTCTGCCACACTTCACACCACATTGGGGACTAGGTTTCAATACATGGCTTTTGAGGGGGTGCAAACGTTCAGACCATAACGGTCCCACTGGCCTAGCCAGGGATGCTAGAAATGTAGTCATTATTCTGGGCCTTATAGGTACCTAACCATTTGGAGTTCTATAAAAAAGGGGGCAGAGAGCAGATACTGGGGGACAGTTAGCACTTTGTTCTAAATGATAAAGAGAGCTTTGTGTTTCGGGGAAATAAGCCCCACCAAGGTAGGGAGAAGAGATTGAAGAAGGGCATGATCTGAGACAGGACATCAGCGAGAAGGTGAGGAGTCGGGAGACCTGGTGCAAGCTACAGGGATTGACCCTGGCCAGCACTCACTGAGAAGGGGCCACAGCATCAGAGTTGGTTGAGGCCCGGACCCAGAAACAGTACCAGCAAGCTCTGAGGAAGCCAGGCTGCCTAGTGGTGAGCTGGCTGGAGCAGCAGCACTAAAGCACAGACGGAGGCCGGAAAGGTTCCAAATGGGGCCAGACTGGAGTTACTCCTCCGTAGTCATGTGCCAGCCAGGCTCAGAGGGGGTGGGTTTCCTCCTGTTCTCTAGCTTCTGGTGGTGGTAGCTTTTGGTCTTCCAGGGTAGAACGTGGCACCTGCCTCCTACCATTATTTAATGAGGGCAGATTTCCTAAATACAGGGAGTTGCTTCAGATACCAACAGCTTCCAAAATGCAAGTTTTTACTTGCATTTACAGAGAACTTCACTAGGAGATCTAAGGGTCTGTAAGGTATAGTGACAGAGAAGAGCAGGGGTCGTACCCAAGAGCCCAGATCCACAGGAGTTGGAATGGATGGACCTGAGCTAGGACAAGGAAGAGTCAGGTGTGGGCAGGCTGAGCAGCTGGGGCAGAGGACAGACAGGAGAGGGGTAGTCTGGGGAAAGCAGTCCTGACCATTGGGTTCAAGGTTGGGGAAGAATATGAAAGTGAGACATCAACAGACTGTTCAAAGTGCGAGACTGATGCTCAGACCAGCTCAGGGTTAAAGATGCACCTGTGGCATTGGCAGCACGCAGATGCCTGGATGCTCTGGAAGTGGGAGTCACAAGAGAGAGCACAGAGAGGAAGGTGAAGACTGAAGACCACTCCGCAGCTCAGTGCTAACTCAGTTCTAAGAGGAAGACAGAGAATTTGTCTTCCCAAGGAAGAACATTGTAATATGATTCTGGTTGCTGTCCCATCCCATCCATTGCCTGTATGGCACTGCCCTTACCTGCACCTTGTCCTTGACCTCCAGAGACTGCATCCCTCTCCCATGCTGTCCAGTAGATTCAGCCAATCAGAGTCACCAGAAGGAGAGAGAGACAGGAGAAGGGAGAGGCTGGGGTTTATTACCCTCTTCCTACCTGGCCTCAGTTGGACAATGGCTGCATCTCCATCCATAGCTCCTGTCAGCCCTGCACCCTTCCACAACTCTAACTTGCTTTAGGTCTCTAAGCTGTGCTTCCTGCCCATGCCCCCTGCCCTACCTCTACCTCCCCTCACCCCCACCCAGGTTTGGGGTGAGTAAAGGCTTCCTGGAGGCACCCTCCTACTGGAGTCATTAACCCTGGCCACATCTCTACACTATAGCCCCCACCAATCTCTACCTACAGCCTTTTAAAAAATATTTTATTTATTTATTTTTAGAGAGAGGGGAAGGGAAGAAGAAAGAGAGGGAGAGAAACATCGATGTGTGGTTGCTTCTCATGCACCCCCTACTGGGGACTTGGCCCTCAACCCAGGCATGTGCCCTGACTGGGAGTCAAACCAGTGACCCTTTGGTTCATAGGCCGGCACTCAATCCACTGAGCCATGCCAGCCAGAGCTGTTCACAAAGCCTTTGACCATCATCTATTCTACCAGAACAATGGCTGATTCAAACTCTAAACATGAAAAGTGGTTGCTAATGACATGGATCACTGATTTACAGAACGAAGAAAGAATATGTTTCAAATAAGAGGGAGTGATCAATATAGTGTTAAATATGTTATAAGCATCAAAGTGAATGAAAGGGGAAGACGGGTCATTCAGTTTGGCAATGAGATCATTGCTGACGTTTAGAAGAGCAGATCCAGGAGCACAGAGGGGCAGAGAGCCTGAAGGAGGCCCTGGGGGACGAGGCACGAAAGGTGAGGCAGGTCTGGCAGGAAAGGGGTGGTGTTCCAGAGCTTCAGGAAAACGTGTGCAGGTGAAGGGTTTGGGGGATATGAAGAACTGGGTGACTTGTATACTGGCTCATTGGGGTCCATGGTATTGTGGATGAGACGAGACAAATTCACATGGTCTACTGAGTCCTGTGGAGGAAAGGGGATGGCACAGCCACTCTCTCGAGGGGAGAGCACCTGGATCCTTGCCTTGACAAGCTTTTATTGCTTTTCTGGGCACATTATGTTGCAGATGGTCCTCATTTACTATGCAGAGGTTCACTTTAGGTGGTTACCTTTTACAGAAAACAAAGGAGAGGATGCCACTAATCACATCACAGAAGAAGGATATTTGCAAATGCAAAGGGAAAAGTGGTTGAACTGGTTACACTCATCCTTGGAAGGTTTAGCATAGATTTTAGGAAGTTACTTTAAAAATATGCAGTAAATGTTTGCTGCCTCAATCCAGGGTGAGGGAGTTCTAGCAAAAAGAACAAGCCTCAAAGCAGCCTAGGTACAATGCAGGCCTGGTTCCCCACAGGAAATCCTAGCTGTGGGTGTGGGTCCTATGCACCAGACCTCGCTTTCCACTGGCCTTTTTGAGTGGGAGTTGGGCCCATGCCATGCAGAATGGTCTCCTATACCTGAGTGTTTTGTAAGCTGATAAGAAGTCACTAAAGAGAAAGAGATAGAAGAAGAAACAGAGAGAAGGCATGACTGATGGGTCTAGGACATAGGGGAGACAGAGGGAGACAGGATGGAAAGAGGGCTAAACTGAGAAAGTCTGAAAAAGAGACATGTATTGTGACGTCAGTGGGAATGATAAGGGCAAGTCTAATTATGTTTTCTTTCACATAGCCTATGAAATTTCTCTAAATTCCTTCTCATTCCTTCTCTCCTCTCGACACTCTCCAAACCCTGCAACACCACAGATGCTTTCTTTCTCTCCAAATCTAGGTTTGCCATTCTATGACTAGAGTACAGATTCCTTTGAGGGAAACCATTTAAAATCTTGGTTTCATGGACACCCTCACATGCCTTTGGTGGCAGTATTAATTAGCACAACTTATTCAGTAAGGCAATTGGGCAATCTAATTAATCCTTAAAATTTCATTTGATACAACTGATCATAAGCTCACGACTCCTGCCAAACCAGCTGCTCCCCCTGGTATCCTCCAGCTCAGGAAGTTAACTATGTTCACCTAGTTATTCATACTAGAAATTAGATAAAAGTCAAATACCTCACCTGTCCTCACAAACTAAAACCAATCAAATATCTTGAATTCCTCTACCTTGCCCCATCTCTTTTGCCATCACCCTGGCCAACCTACCATCCTCTTCATTGAGGGCTGTGAAAATCATTTCTATCTCTTCTCTCTTCTTCCAGTCTTGTCCCACTCTAATATCTCCTATACTTGGCCACCAGCATGATGTTTTAAAAATTGAAATTAGATCATACTACCTCCTGCTTAAAATTCTTCAATGCACTGACCCACTTCTGGGTTGATGAGAAACTAGGGGCCACTGAAATAGACTCCAAGACATGTTCTTTAATGCATTGCTATCTCACAAAGTGTCAGCAATGTTTCCAGGGACCTAATTCTGGGGAATGTTCCATGTGCACTTGAGGAAAATGTGTATTCTGCTAATGGGGGTTGGAGTTAGGTTCAGTTTGTCTATAATGTGCAAGCCCTTTGTATTCTTGTTGACCTTCTGCCTAATGTTTTATCCTCCACTTAAAGTGGGATATTGAAATCTCTTATATTCTTGTAGAGCTGCTTATTTCTTCCTTCAATTCTGTCAATGTTTGCTCCATTTATTTAGAAGCTCTGATGTTTAATTTAGTGTATACAGTTGACCCTTGACCAACGTGGGGGTTAGAGATGCTGGGCACAAGCACGGTCAAAAATCCACATATGACATAAGTCAACCTTCTACAGCGTATGGGGATTCCCAGCTATGGAGCTGAGCCTTGAACAATATGGGTTTGAACTGTACAGGTCAACAGAACTGCAGTCAAGCAAAAAAAAAATCCTTGAATAAGTGGACCTGTGCAGTTCAAAGCCATGCTGTTCAAGAATCAAATCTATTTATAGTTATTCTATCTTTTTGTTGAATTCACCCTTTTATTATTGCTACAAAAGACTGTATATAGTGATAATATAATGTCCTTCTTTGCCTCTTGTAGCACTTTTTTTTTACTTAAAGTCTATTTTTGTCTGATATTAGTATATCCACTTTCTTCTCTTTTGGTTACTAACTGCATATAAAATCTATTTCCATTCTTTTACTTGCAACTTGTGTGTGTCCTCAGATCAAGGGTGAGTCTTTCGTAAATAGCATATAGCTGTATCCTGCTTTTTATCCATTCTGCCAATCTATGTCTTTTGATAGGGAGTTTAATCCATTTACATATTTATACATTTATGCAAATGTTGCTCAATAACATTTGTCTTTCAAAGCATGTAGGAAATAAAAAGTGGAGTTACAAACCAAAACCACAGTCATTGTGTTTACACTGATACGTCACTCTTACCCAAAGCCCATAGTTGACTTTGGAGTTCACTCTCGGTGTTGCCCATTCTGTGGTTTTGACAAATGTAAAGTGGCACGTGTCCACCACTGTAGTACCATACAGAACAGTTTCACCACCCTAAAAAATCCTCAGTACTCCACCTCTTCATCCTCCCTTCCCACTAACTTCTAGCAACTACTGATCTTTTTACAGTTTTCACAGTTTTGCCTTTTCTAGAATGTCACACACTTGAAACCATGCCGTATGTAGTTTTTTCATCTAAGTTTGCATTTAAATTTCTCCCACATCTTTTCATGGCCTGATAGCTCATTTCTTTTTAACAATGAGTAACATTCAATTGTCTAGAGGTACAACAGTTCATCTATCCATTCATCTACTGAAGGACATCTTAGTTGCTTTCAAGTTTTGACATTTACAAACAAAATTGCTATAAACATCCATGTGCTGGTTTTTGTGTGGACATAAGTTTTCAACTCATTTGGGTAACTATCGAGGAGCATGATCACTGGGTTGTGTGAAAAGAGCACATTTAGTTTTATCGGCTACTGCCAAACAGCCTCCCGAAGTGGCTGTACCATTCCCACCAGCAGTAAATGCGAGTTCGTCCTGTTGGTCCACATCTTCACCAGCACTTGGTGTCAGGATTTTGGATTTCCACCATTGTAATAGGAGTTTGGTAGTATCATTATTGTTTTAATTTTAATTCCTGTGTGGCATCTGAGGTGGAGCATCTGTTCATGTGTTTATTTGTTATTTGTGTATCTTCTTTGGTGAGGCATCTATACAGTTCTTTTGCCCATTTTTTAATTGGGTTGTTGTCTATTCTCTTATCAAGCTTTAAGAATTCTTTGCATATTTTCTATGATAATCCTTTATCAGATATGTCTTTTACAAATATTTTTTCCCAGGGTTTGCTTTGTCTTCTGATTCTCTCAACAATGTCTTTCACAGAGCGGTTTTTAATTCAATGAAGTCCAGATTACCGATTAGTTTTTTCATGGATTGTGCCTTTGATGTTGTATCTAAACAGAAGGTTGTCTAGGTTTTACTCTGTTATCTTCTAGGAGTCTTCTAGTTTTGCACTTTATTTTAAGGTCTGTGATCATTTGAGTTAATTTTTGTGAAAAGTGTAAGGGCTACACCTAGGTTCATCTTTTTGCATGTGGATATCCATTTGTTCCAATGCCATTTGTCGAAAACACCATCTTTTCTCCATTTTATTGCCTTTGCTCCTTTGTCAAAGATAAGTTCCATAGATAAGTTCTCTATTCTGCTTCATTGATTCATTTGCCTATTCTCCTTACAATACCATATGGTCTTGATTACTGTAGCTTTATAGTGGTTCTTGAAGTTGAATAGTATCACTCCTCTGGCTCTGTTTTTCTCTGTTTAATATTCTATTAGCTATTCTGCATTTTTGTCTCTCTGTATAAACTTTAGAATCAGTTTATTAATATCTGCACAATATTTTGCTGAGATTTTGATTGGGATTGCACTGAATCTATAGATAAAGTTGAGAAGAACTAACATCTTGACATGACGCATGAGGCTTCCTATTCATGAACATGGACTGTCTCTTCATTTATTTAGTTTTTCTTTGATATCTTTCATCACAGCTTTTTAGTTTTCCTCATGTAGCTCTTATGCATATTTTGTTGGGTTTCTATTTAAATATTTCATGTTAGGGGTACTAATGTAAATGGTATCGTGTTTTTAATTTCAAATTCCAGTGGTTAATGCTGGTATAGAGGTAAGTGATTGAATTAAAAGCACCAGGACCAGGGATCAAACCTGCAACCTGGGTATGTGCCCTGATTTGGAATTGGACCTGCAATCCTTCAATTACAAGATGATGGTCCAATCAACTGAGCCACACTATCCAGGGCAATTGACTTTGTGTATTAACCTTGTCACTATATCCTGAAACCTTACTATAATCACCAGTCCCAGAGTTTACTTGATTTTTTGGCAATTCTTTGGGACTTTCTACTCGGACAATAATGTCATCTGCAAACAAACAATGATAGTTTTATTTCCTTTTTACTGATTTTGTACCTTATATTTCCTTTTTTGTTTTTTTTGGTCTTATTGCATTAGCTATGACTTCCAGTATAATGTTTAAAAGGAGTGGTGAGAGAGGACATTCTTCCCTTGTTCCTGATCTTAACGGGACAACTTTGAATTTCTCACCATTAAGTGGGATGTTAGCTATATGTTTTTGTCCTTGTTCTTTATTAAGTTGAGGAAATCCTCTTCTATTGCTAGTTTGCAGACATTTTTAAAATCATGAATGAGTGTTGAATTTTGTAAAATGCTGTTTCTGTGTCTATTGATATGGTAATGTGACTTTGCTTGTTTAGCCTATTGTAGGTTTTAGTGTAATTTCTTCCTTTAATGTTTGGTAGAATTCACCAGTGAACCCCTATGAGCCTTGTACTTTCTATTTTCCTAGGTGATTTATTCTTGATTCAATTCCTTTAACACTTAGAAGACTATTCGGACTGTCGGTTTCTTCCTGTGTGAGTCTTGGCAGATGGTGTCTACAGCGCTCCCAGCCTGTGACAGCGATGCTCTCAGTGAGGAATACCCCAGGCACTCCTCTAAGCCCACCATACTCATAATGAGCCCCCACACACATTTCTCCCACCAGGACCAATGTTGGGGCTGGACTGGCTCTTGTGGTCTGACTATGGTCACAGGATGCAGTTCGGCAGAAACCAACTGGGGATTTTAAGAAACTATTTTTTACTCACAATTTCTGGAGTGTGCATGTCATACCCAAAGTCCACACAGCAAGGTCACAGGTAAAGAGAGTGCGTGGACCCAGGGCTCTGCCTTTACTAGGCTCCAAAGGCGGGGTATCAGCCTGTGGGTCAGAGGCGACAGCCATGTTGTTGGGCAGGGCAACAGGGGTACACTGTATGGACTGTGAGCGATGACATTTCAGAAGGGTTTTGACATCTGTGCTGCCAGCCGAGGGCTGAACATCGGAGTGATAACCAAGAAGTTCCGGGAGCAGGATGTCCAAAGTCCAAGATACCGGAATAGTCACCCGTCCTGCAGAACCCGTTCCCACTGCCTCGCCCCTTCATCAGCCTCACCTGCATGCTTCTGAAATACCTGCCACGTCGTCTTCTTAAAGAACCACCTGCGTGCACCCCGTGGGGTCTCAGCCTCACCTGGGGTGACACCCCCACAGAGCTCACACCTGGCTCTGGCTCTGAGGCTCCCACACTCATCCCTGGAGCTGGGCCTGAGTCTGTGCCTCACCTCCAAGTCTTTGGTGCAGGAACCGTTGTGTCCAAAGCAGACGCAGCTGTTATCTCCATGCTCAGACTCTGAAGAACCCTCACCCGCAGGGGATGTGTCCCGCAGCACCGCTGCTTTCCTTGACGAGGCCTCGCCTGCACCACCCATCACACCACGCGTTAGCGCTCCGGGGAAGACTCAGCTCCAGAGGACCTCAGGGCCCTCTGCTCTATTCATTTCTCTTGCCTGTCTCCCTGACACAGCCGAGCTGCACCCCTGCAGGGGTTCTTCTCAGGCCGGGGTATTGTCAGGAACAGCCTTCCTGCACACTTCTCCACTGACCTCTAACCACCTGCAAGTCCAGCGCATACGCCTCTCCCGAGCGGCCTTGCAGAGCACAGTCAGCATTGAATTCCTCCTGCCTGCTCCCTGGCTCTCCCGACCTACCCCATTTTGACTTCTGCGCCTCTTCTGCACCATTCATTCGTCTGTCCGCTACACCAGACCATGGGTTTCTAGAGGTGGTAACCATCTTCTTCACTTCTACGTACGCCTCACCTCTGCTTTGCATAAAATTGATGAAGCATTAATGTTTGATTTTAAATCTGTTGCTTAAACACACTAAGGCAAGTTTTTTTCTTAACTGACCTCACATGAAAGATTTGCTATAATAGCTGACAGTCACATCTTAATCTTCTAATGTATAATTATGTAGCTATCTGGTATTTCACATTCTCCTTTTTGATTCCTTTAGGACTGAATAAAATTCCCTAATATACTTATTGTGATGCTTTAAGCTGTGTGGACTGAGGGAGCTGGTTCACTGCAAGCCTGCTCTCTGTGCCCTCAGCAAAGCTTTAGGACACCAAGGAAGAGGGTGGCCCTGCCTGTCAGAAGTTTAGGAGACGAGATTCGCAGATCCATTGAGACAAGGAACACCACACGTGGGTGCCCACAGGTGGAAGCACGTGTGACACGTGTGGGGACTTGCGGCAGGAAGAGCTGGGGGTATGGGTGGTTGTGGAAGTTTCAGGTTAGAGCTGCCGCTGTGACACCCGACCACCCAAATGAAGCGCTTGGGGGACACCTGGCACCAGGCGCTCACGGTAAGCCAGTGTCGCTCAGGTTTTTGTTGGTGCTGAGGTGGTCAACACATCCTTCTCCCAACCTGCCATCAGAATTCCCAGGATTGGAAGCTCAGTTCTCCAAGCAGGTCCATCTCATGGGAATGGGCTCAAACCTTTAGATGCCAATTTTTAAATTCAAGGTGATGATGTCACTACTGGGCAGGTCAGCAACACATTCTCCCTCTGGCAGACGTATCTGTAATAGGAGTCCCCCTGCCCATTCTGGCCACACACTCACACAACACACAACCACAGAGGAGAAGATGACAGGATGCAGGCCTGTGGAGGCAGGGGGATGGTTTGAACAGATCCGGTGCTGGTACCTGGGAGGTGGGTGGTCTGCAGCATCCAGGTGCAGGGGTTTGAAGGGATGGAGCTGAGAGCTGTGGGCCTTCGGCAAGTGTGGACCAGAAGGAGAGTGAGGCCGGGGTTGAGAGAGGGCTTTGTGAGTTCAGTATGGGGCAGACTGGAGCAAGTTCACAGAGAGGTGCAGAGGAAGACACTGGTCAATGAAAGGGGCAGAGGCCAAGTCCTGAAGCCGGAGGAGGGTGGGCCTAGGTGGGTGGGAAAGGAGGGTGGCCCCAGGTAGGCACTGAGGGGGAGGGTGGGACCTGGTGGGGATGCAGTGGGGAGGGTGGGCTCAGGGGGTGAAAGTGGAACTACCCATGGCTTCACGGCGTCCCGAGGACCCAGGACTCTCCCAGAAGCAGTCTCCGCAGACAACAGTCTGCAAAAGGCATTTCCTCCTGTCATCAAGTGCATATCTTTATTTACTCGATTCTCACAGACTAATCTGAATTCCGTGTTTTGTTGAAAACCTGTTGTCAATGCGTGGAATAGGTCTTCCTCAGTTCAACAACAGGTCATGAGCTTCTGGCTCTTCTGTCAGGGCTGGAGACACAACACAAAATAAACTGCACCCCAGAGGCCATCAGTGCATTGTGCTCCAGTGGGACGGGGCGGCCTCAGCACCACCAGGGAGCGGGCCAAGCCCGGAGCTCCCGGCACACTGCTGTGTGTGGACACCAGTGACTCGAAGGGAATGGCACCAGACCATCTGTATGATTTAGGAATGAATAAAACCAATGTTATTTTCTAAAAACAAACACATGTTTATATCTTTTTCCATTGATTTCAGATTAGATGTAATTAACTTCATTTTCAAGTGTTTTAATTTATATTACCGCAATCCACAATTTATATCAGCAATACACAATTATATGTAACGTGTCTGTCCAAGCATTTTGATGAAATTTTTAGGCTCCTAAAGCCAATATGTACAGGAAAACTCTGGCTTCAAGTGCCCCTGAGGGAAATCTTTATAAGGACCAGATCTTCATCTGTGTGGTTTTCTAAAATGGGGCACACAATCACAAAAATATCCTTTGAAAATTAAAAGTTAAAGACTTAGACTTTGCAAATAGCACTGCATTAATTTGGTCTCTTGGAGAACAGTGTGGTAGTATACAAATTACCTTAACAAAAAAAAATTTGATAAAGATTAGTAAAACAAAAATCTTACTTAAAATATTTTTCACCCTGGGCGGGTGGCGCAGTCACTATGAGCGTTGGCCTGTACACCAAAAGGCCACAAGTTCGATCCCCGGTCGGGGTGCATGTGGGACGCAACCCAGCAATGTTTCTCTCTCATATAGATGCTTTTTTCTCCCTCTCTCTCTCCTTCCCTCTCTCTCTAAGATCAATAAACTTATCCTCAGGTGAGAATTAAAAATATATAATTTTTTCAATAAGTTTCAGTTATATTCTTATAAAGAATCTTTATTAAAATGTGAAAATCAAATATTTTAAAAGAATTGTTTACCTAATAAACTTGACATGAAAGTGTTTTATTTAAAATTGTTATAATAAAAAACAAATAGACATTTAAAAGGTATTTATCTCATTTTAGAAAACATAGGCTTTAAGGATTAAAAGTAATTTTCCAAACTCATTGCAAGAATTAAAATTTCGTATCACGAAAATGTTTAATAACAAATATCGACCAACAGATAACAACACTAATGTACAATAAATAAAAAAAGTTTTCTAACTTTTTTACCAAAAAATCATGAACTGATGAAATAACCATAGAAAGTGAACATTAATTTAAGAAAAAAAGGCACATCCAGGCAAAACAGTCAAGGCGACTTGTAAGACGCAGCGTCACGTTTATGCTGTGCGTAGTCAGTGGGTGCAGCACACTGTGTGGAGAGATTCCAAACCACAGCGGTGAGGGTCTGGGAGATGGACGGACGGGACGCCCCCACTGCACAGCGCACTCTGCTCCCCAAGTGCAGTCACAGAACTGTCTGGAACGTCTGCTTTCCTGCACACGGGTTTTGCTTCGAGAGCTGCTGCTCATCTTGGTGCCTTCAGAGACTTGACCGCCGGTCTGGTCGTGGCACACACTTGGTAATTGCGGCTTTCCACAGCACCGGGGCCAATAAAAGACTGAGTGTGGTCACACTCAGGATGAGGAGGTACACCTGCAACAGGTAAAACTAAGTGTCATCTCAGGATTAGCGGGTGTGCATGCTCATTTTTCCCATCATAAGTAAGGCTGGTTATCATCTCAGGATTACTAGTCTGCTTCAAACCACAGGTACACTCTCAGGTGCACCCCATACAGACACAGGCACCTCGACATCTGGGTGTGAGGTGGACCAAGATTTGACCGTCATTGGAAACTGCCATCAGATATTTGCATCACTGGTTCACACACGCACTGGAGTATGTGCAATCCAGGGTCACCACTTGGGATCACTGGGCATTCAGACTGAGCCCTTAGGGTCACTTAAGCCAGGGGACAGCCTTAGGGCAGGTCTCAGATGGCGCTCTGCACAAATTCCAATCCTCAGCATTGTTTTACATGCTCTCTAATACCAAGACTTACCTTCCTCACACTGATGGATACCAGGAGACAACCATTTAATTTTGAATGCTTACCAGCATATCACATGTACCAATAACAACTTTTATATTCATTCAATGCACATTTATTAGGGAGCAGGTGTGCAGAACCTAATATTCAAAGTGCCACTAGGCAGGGCGGACTTTACTGACACCACCACCACTCAGGGAGGGATGCAGTGAGGGGCGGCAGTCAGGAGGCCCTCCCACGGCGGTCCCTGCCACGTGCAGGGGAACGAGAACAGGGGCAAAGCGCTGTCCCGGCTTCAGGGATCAGGCCCCGAGTTCGTCTGTGCTTACGTGGACATCAGAAGGGGCAAGAGCGAAGCACAGACTGCAGAAGAGGGTTGCAGGAAGTTACGATTCAGGAACTTGTGTGTCTACACATCTATGATTTAAAAAACATCCGGAAGTTAACTGCGTCTTCCCTAGGAAGTACACAGCTTACGAGCCTACGAAGAACGCACAGTTTTCCAGCCCCGGCACACGTGCTCTTTCTTCGTGAACCAACAGTTCAGAAGCAGGGAGTTCAGATTTCTATACTATGACCTAACATTTCACGCATTTAACAACAAAAAAAGCTCCCTTCAATCTTGTTTTCACTGAAACAGTAATGCTCTAATTTTAGTTATCAAATGCTTTTCTTAGTTAAAGCATCGATTTGTCCTTAGATCATCCAGGGCTAATACTCAACCTTCAGTTACCTGGCCCTGGAAGAACACTCGGGTTTTAAATACTGAACTTCTAACACTGGGGAGCAGCAGATTGGCGTGTTTACCCTTGGGGCTGGGAGTCCTTTTTTCACTTTAAAGCCACACCCTGCATCCCACAGCCAAGCACAAAATCCCCTTCCTATCAAATTTAGTGACAATCAGCCTTGGCTGGCATGGCTCAGTGGACTGGGTGCCAACCTGTGAACCAAAGGGCCACTGGTTTGATTCCCAGTCAGGACACATGTCTGGGTTGTGGCCAGGTCCCCAGTGAGGGGGCGTGCGAGAGGCTACCACACACTGATGCTTCTCTCCCTCTCTTCTCCTGCCTTTCCCCTATCTCTAAAAATAAATAAAATCTTTAAAGAAAAATTTAGTGACAGTCACAGGCCATCAAATGATACTCATCAAGTTCTAGTTCATAGCCAGTTTAAAAAGGGCAAACAATAAAGTTAAAAGAAGTAGAAATGGGGAAAACCGAGGAAGAAAAATGTAAGTGCAAGTGGAAGGCAGACACTTGGCTGCACATACACAGCAAACACTCACTGCACACCCACAATCACACGTGATGCTCAAACAGCAGCACGAGGAGCATCAACCAGGACAGTGGCAGAGCATCTACTGGTCGGGAACACTCACAGGAAGCGGGTAGGCACTCACCTCCCGAGAGATGATGCCGGCTCTACGCGCTCTGCTCCCCAGGACGAAAGAGAACTCGCTGACCTGCGCCAGCCCTGCGGCCACGATCCACTTGATGTACTGGCTGGTTTTCGGCAAGAGGAGCGACAAGACCAGTGCTGCCAGAACAAACTGCGAGAGCGACCCTGCGTTACTGCTTACCCAGAGCCCCGACGGCCAAGCCCACAGAGAACAGAGAGGACATGCAAGACACTGGGACAACCTTCAAGTAACACACGGGGGGACGTACAGAGAGGCACTTCTACACAGAAGGCACCAAATAAACACAAAATGTCTGAAATAAAACCACACAGAACAATAAGGCAAAATGAAGGGTTTAGGTTCACCTGCAGAAAATAAGCCTTCCCCCCAAACTAAATTAACAGCATGAAATGTCATACAACGTTCAAATGAAAATGTTATCTTTAATAAGAGAAAAATGTGCATCTCTCATGTAAACAGCATCCAGAGGGGTAAGCAGCCTGGAGCTGGTGGGGCAGCCGGGCAGTCATCAGGGTTTCCAGGTCCTTCACGTGGAAATATTTTAAGTCAACTTTTATAACCCACAAAGCCAGATAGCTACAGAACAGGTTAAGACATTAAACATTAACACAGGCACCTCAATAATTTGCAGTCATAGAGAACAACAACTGGAGACTGGCAAAATAATCCTCAGTGACTGTGAACATGTGTGTCGGCAGGCATCCCAAGGTTCTGCGGTTCTTTAGACTCATTTAGCATTGAAGTCAGAGTACAGTGAGGGGACGCCACTGCAGGATCCCGAATACTGTTTCTCCCATCCCACCTTTCTAACTCCCAATTTTAAACACACTCAATACTGAGCAATTAAACCCTGACCTGTCCCAGGCCGTGCCAGGTGCCGGGAGAGGGGGTGCCGGGTAAACGGTGCGGCCGGGGGCTCACAGACTCAGCCCACCCGGGGGTAGGAAGTGCAGCCCGGGAGGGAGTAACGTGCACTGTGTGACACGCAAAACCAAGACACTATGAACCTGACCCATCACGAGTCACGGAAAGGACCGATACCTTCATGACGACCACCGACAAAGTGAGGACCATCAGGATGGTGAGCTCGTACACCACAAAGGTGGGGAACACGTGCAGGCCTGCCGGGAAGAGGACAGACACGGTCATTCTTTCGGGATCACACGGTCCACCTCCCAACACAGTCACGCCTGTTTCTCAGAGGTAAGTCTTGTCACACTCAAGCTCCTCACACTTGTTGCAGTAGAAGGACGCAGTTCTTGTAAGCACAACACTGCGGTTCACTTAAGCACTTGTCCAAGCCTTTGCTGTGGACGGCCTCTGAGCCAGCCACTCCAGGGAAAGCAGCCCGGGCCTGGGGCTCCATGGGCCTGGGTGCCGCATGCGATCCTCCGCCAGACTTCACGCCCCACACGCTACAAAGCATGATAGCAAGCAGCTGCTAAATCTGATTTTCCTTTAGGAAAATATTCTGACCGAGATGCAAACGGCTCACGGACTCCGAGGACAAGGAAGTGCACCATAGGAGGGGAAGGCCAACTGTCCACACCTCAAGGCTGAGAAGCCCAGCAGCTTGCTGACTCCAGAGTCTGGCTGGGTCTCCCCAATGTGCGCTCGTGTCTCGTATGAACAGCACCGTGGAGTGGACGTGATCACTCAGTCCCTCCCGGTCACAGCAAGTGCCTGGCCCAGGACCACCAGTGGGACACTCAGCACACAGGCCAGATGGCGGAGGCTCTCTGCTCTGAGGGTAGAGGCTGTTCCCCTGCATGACACCCAGCAGTGAGCAGTGCACTGCGGGCAGTGCAATGATGACACCAAACTGACTGGAGCCAGTGCTGAGTGACAGCAACAAAACAGATAAATCCATGAGACGATGCCTTTGCCACTTGGAACTTGGACAGGAGGGCAGACGAGCTGTGTTAGTTTTCCTACTTAAAACCATTCATTCTTGCAAGAAATACCATGTGTATATGTGGGGTAGAACAACAGTAACTACTACAGGTTCTGGGCTAAACTCGCAGGTCTGCCGCTAACCAGCTGTGGTCACTGGCATGCCTCCTGGCCTCTCTCTGCCTCAGCGGCCTTACCCGTAGTCGTGAGTTTGGGTGGTGAGTGAACACAGCAGGACGCAGGCAGGTCCCTGGCCCAGGCAGCCCCTGTGGTAACAGACACTTTCCCTCATGGTCACTGTGCGCATGCAGTGGGCCCACAGATAAAACAGTGAGCAAGGATCTGGAGCTGCAAGGTTCTAGGTAACACCTGCCACGTGACAGCTCCCTCCAGGGCACCTCCAAGAATGACTGCTGGCAGTGCTCTCCTCCAGCATGGAAAGCCCTCCTTCACTCTGGGACTAAAAACTGCTCCTTGTTGCAATGTTCGAAGGTGGCCTCTCCTCGGGAGCACAGCCTGAGTCCCTCCACACACCCACTTGGTGGTGGTGGTAACCCCAGGACCCTCTCTCTTCTCACCCAGAACCAACTGCAGGCAATGGGCCCTGGAAGCAGCAGCTGGGTCCAGGTCATCTCTGTGGCTCTGACAGGGCCTCGCACAGGGTGGGGGGGTCAATGCACGGTTGTTAAAAAGAGGGACCCTGTCACGTATTGACACGTCACTGAGGTTTACATATGCAGAAAAGTAAAGATGTCTTCTTAAACAGATGCCATTAACTTCCTGCTTCGAAACATGGAACAAAAAACTCTCCCTGACCCTCCAGAGAATAAAGACCTAATTGTATACACACTTCTCAGTTGGCAGGGCAATTAACTTGAATTCTCTTCGAAATACTGAGTGTAAATAACCAAAGCAAAAACATGTATGATTGTTATTGTTAGAAAGCATGGTTCTTAATAAATCAAGAATCCTAATTTGAGAAATACTAGAGCAAATATGTCTTTTAAGTAACATATTTATGGAATTGTCGTTCTTAAAGAAGCGAACATCCCACGAAGCCCAGCAGGCAGGACACAGAGTGACACACACCGGTCAGCGTGACCAGGAGTCTCAAGAATGGAATGCAGGACTGGAATGTGGTGAGAATAGGGTGACAATTCAATCGATTTTATTAGACCTTGCCTGGAAAAGAGCTGACAGAAAAGAAGTGAATCATCAACCAGGAATGGGAGTGCGAGGAATCAGAACTGGCAGGGCTTATTTAGCACTGTGAGGGGTGTGACCAGCACTGGGGCGGGGGGGCGGGGGGGGGAGATGGGGCAGAAGGGAGGGGGCCAAGGAGAGAGGGCGAGGGGAGAAGGTGGACAGAGAGACACACACACACAAGGTGAGGGGAGACGATGAGGGAAGAAGGGGACCAAGAGGAGGAGGCAAATATCTGCCAATAGGAGCTCTCTCTTGGACACAAGACATCTAATTCCTAAAGCTGCGTGTGAATGATCTTATTTCACCTAAAGTACGACCTTCACAGTTGTGGTCCTCTTTAAAGAGAACTGTCTTGGCCACCCAGGGCCTCTCACATTTCCACTTAAATCTTAGAATCTGCTTTCCTATGCCCTCAACCTCCTCTCGGCTCACACAGAACCCGCTGGCCAGTGCAGAGCGCACAGGCTGTCCAGGCAGTAAGGAGGAGCGAACCAGGAGGTGCCAGGGGATGTGCTAGAACAGACCGGGGCTGTGGTCCTGCTGCCGCCGCGCCCCTCCAAGACCGGCCACCAAGATGCCCTGACCAAGGGAGAGCTCCAGAGCAGCAAGCCATGCGGTCAGTTTACTCTTTTTGTATCAAAACTAGTATTTCCTCTCTAACTTCCCATTTTGATGCACTGACATTAAGCTGCTACCTTCTGAGCACTGGAGCCTTGCCCTACGGAGTCAAAGCGAGAGCTGTCCTCCCCGAGGGTGTCTGAGCCTTTTCAATGCCCACCTACACGTGCATCCTAGCACTGACAGAGCATGACAACCAGTCGATGAATTAACGTCCCTTTGTTCACACTTTCTTTTTATTTTTTATTTATTTTATGTATTTTTTAATCCTTACCTGAGGACATGCTTATTGACCTTAGAAAGGGGAAGGGAGGGAGAAAGAGAGAGAGTGAGAGAGACAGAAAGAGAAATATCCACTAGTTGCCCCCGTATGCTCCTCGATTAGGAATGGAACCCGCAACCTTTTGGTGTACAGGACGATGCTCCAACCAACTGAATAGGGTCAAATTTTCCCTATTTTTTAATAAGACTTCTCCTCAGGCTCTAATTTTTATGGGAACTGTTTTCACTCTAAAGCCTATAAATAAAAATATGTATATAAAGAGATTATAGGAGTAATCTGCCAGTGTTATAACAAACACAATTCAAACATTATGATGTAAAGAAAAAAGTTACCTATGGATGCGAAAAAAATGATTGCCAGGAAGTCGCGAATAGGCTCGATGTAGGACACGATCTCCTCCGTGACCATGTGGCCTTGGGAAGAGATGAGGGCTCCGGCCAGGAAGCAGCCCAGCTCCATGGAGACGTCTAGCAGCTCCGTGACCTGCGGAAGACGGGGGACCACATGCTGCACACACACAGTGCCGTCGGTTACCGACAGCTCCTGCCAAAGCAGGGTTTGCACCCGCAGACAGCCTGTTAGATCCAGCAGGACCATCGAGACAAAACTGTGAAAACCAGACCTCCCTGCACATCCGTGTCGTCCCTAGTGGGGCCTCGGAGGGGATGACAGGAGAGACAATGCGTGGAAGCTAAGATCACGTGAACTAACCACACAGGGAGAAAAAAATGTATTTAAAATATTTGGAACAATAATTCATGCAGACTGCTGTAAAATTTTTGAATGTGTATTTTCCAATTTTTATTGTAAGTATTTGCGATATGTTTTCTTTATCTTGAAACAATGAACAGCTTGGCTGTGGCTTAAAAAATATACTGTATAAAAAAATTATTCCCATCACCAACTCAAACCACTTTGAGAAAGTAGACACAGCTGATGAGCAATTACCTAGAAATGGCAGGAAGCCAGAGGGAAGCACCGAGAAATCTGGAAATGACTATACTCAACAATGCTGGACTGAGATAGAGTAGTTATGGTTTGTTAGGTTTCTAGCTCTATACTTCTGTTAAGCGCAAAGCTTCAGACTTTTTCATGCAACATTATTGATGCAAAACAACTGGAAAGAAGATTTTTTTAACTTGAAGGCAGTAAAACTACAAACAATAGCAGCAACAGACAAATAGAAAAAATGAACATTTGAAGAAACACCATTTACAACAGCATCACAACTCACTGAATGCCTAGGAATAAATACCAAAACAAGCGCACGACCTTCGCACCGAACACCACAAAACGCTGCGGGGAAACACGAGTGAGCTCCTCAGTGAACAGAGGGTGCAGGCGACACCGAGGGAAGGAGGCTCGGAATCATGAACATGTCAGCTTTCCTTCAACTGGCCAACAGATTCCCCGGAAATTGCAACCAAATTGTCCTGTGTATGAAAATTGACAAGTTGAACCTAACAACTCAGTGTAGACACTGGAAAGACCACAAATACAGCCAAGACAACCGGCCCAGACAGGGAAGGAAATTGGGCACTCCATGGCCAGATGCGAGGGCAGGTGGGCTGGCCAAGGGAGCGGAGTGCAGGGACGGAGACACACACCCTCACACAAGCACTCACGAGGCCTCTTGGTTTCTGACAAGGTGACCCTGCACAACAGTGGAAGAGGGGTCTTTCAGCACATGGTACAGGGAAAAGCACATGAGAGAATGAATTCTGTCCACTTCCTTACATCATGTGCTATGCACACCTCCAGACGGGCTATAGATCTAAACAAGAAAAGTAAAATAACAACATTTCTAGAGGACCTTGCAGAACATCTTCAGGATCCAGGAGTAAACAAAGATCTTTTACACAGAGTATAAAAAGTGCTAACCATAAAAAATGGATAACTTGACTACATTACAATTAAGAACTGCTGCTCATCAAAAAATGCTGTTAAGCAAGTGAAAAGGCAAGTCACAAACTGGAAGATACTGGCAAAAATACAGCTGACACAGAGTATTATTCAGCCATAAAATGGAATGAAGCCCTGAAACATGCTACAGCATGGATGAACCTTTGAAACATGCAAAGTCAAAGCAGGCAGATACAAAAGGCCACACGATACGATCCCATTCATATAAGACATCCAGAAGAGGCAACTCTGTAGGGACAGCAAGTAGCCTGCTGGCTGCCAGGGGGTGAGGGACAGACAGAACTGGAAGACAAGAGGTGTCTTGTGGGTGACAGAAATTGGTTCTGAAAGTGGACAGTGGTGATGGTTGTACAGCACTGTGAATGCCAAAAACCACTAAATTGTTTGCTTTAATTCAGTAAAAAAAAAAAATCTAACAAAAAGTTCGCCAGAAAAAAACTCCTAGAAATGAGTAAGAAAACCACCAGCCGAACAGGAAAATAACCTCAAGACTTGAACAAGCACGTCCCTGAGGAGGATGTCCGCCTGGCTAACAAGCACACAGCAAGGCGCTCACCCTACCAGTCACCAGGGAAATAAAATCAAAACACCAATGAGATACAACCACCACCCGGCAGAATGGTTAAAACTACAAAGACAGACGACACGGGTGTCAGGGAGGACACAGAGAGAGCGAATCCTTACAAAACGCTGGTGAGGGCATGAACCAGGATCAGTGCTTGGGGGAAGCTAGCATGGAAAGTTACTGAAGTTAAACTCATGCACACCCTCTGACCCGGCGACCTCACTCCCAGGTGTATACCCATCAAAACTGAAATCACATGTCCATCAAAGAACACGTATGAGAATGTGTTTAGCAGCTTTATGTATAACAGCCCTAAATGGAAACAAACCCTAACAGCTAACAATGGAAAGGGTCAGTTGTGAAATACATGATGGACTACCCCACAGCCATTTGAAAGTTTAAGACAGAGGAATGTGGTTTGTTTCATTCCCACCATAGATTTGTTTCTTAATGCAGCACAAATACCATTTTAGTGGAGTGCTTAAGAGTATGACTGAAACAAACAGGTATAATTAGTATTAATATTAATGGGTAGCATCATAACTGTGCATAAAATAAAAAATACAAATAAGTGTTTAAATATTTTAACTATTATTAAAATATAAAGAGAAAACTGATCACAAGTTTTCAGTGAATAAGTTATAAATCAGATTATATGATAACATATTTTGAGAATTACCGTTAACATTAAAAAGATGAAAGCAGAGATTCCTAAGATAAGGATTTCTTTGTTCCCTTTGCTTTCCAAATGCAGCTTTCGATAATATGGTCCTATGAGATAAGTCTTTATAACAAGACATAACAGAAAAACAGCAGCTAGCGAGAAAAGAATCTGACCAACCAAAGCCAGTATTCGTAGTATTTCCATGAAAATGCTAGGGAAGAAGAAGAAAAAAAAGACATGTTATTTCACCTCTAAATGTAATTCTCTAAAACCCAATAAAATTAACTTCACTCTTTTTGTTTGTTTAACATGTTGTAAAACAAATGATCCAACTCACATACATTTTTATGTCCAAATATCGACATAAAACCTATCAATCATATTAATCTCAGAAATTTTTATTTAAATTGAACACAGAAGCTGGATTATTTTTCCAATGAATACTTTGGAGCAAATACACTTTATAGGATGTAGTGACTTTTGACTGGCAACTTGCATATCTCAGTAAATGACAGATAATAAAATTCCTTCTCAGGATTAACCCCCATTTGAAATTCTCCTAAGGCCAGAGTGACCCTGTCACATTACAGCGCAGGCTCATCTTGAGAAGTGCAGCTAAAGAATTCCAGCGAACTTCAGCGAAGTGTTTCCTTCTCCCAAGCCAGAACTCTGAATTTTATGCCTATTATTTAGTCATAAAGAAAAGGATTCTGTACTAAGCTCTTTGTATAATATGCTATTCCAGAGATTTTCAACTTTTTTCATCTCATGGCACATAATTTTGATTCATTCATATTGGACAGCTATGGTGCTGGCTGTTGTCATATTTTTATTCGACAATCTAAGGGAAAGAGGTCAGCGCCCCTCACTAAGCAGTCAGTATTGCATGTTTCAAAAACTCTTGCAACACGCCAGTTGAAATCACTGTGCGATGCAGATCTCAAACATATTATTAAGATCTCAGACTAAAGACTTTCACAAGAAAGGCACTATCATACATTTGTGACATTTACAGTAATATACATATTTTCTTAAACTTAGCTCTCCACTATATTTAGTCCAAACCATTCAGTCCAAAGCTCTGGTTTAAAAGTCCTCACTGCAGAACACAAAACTGACTTTGGTGGCTCGCCCACCCATAGTTTCACTTTACCCGTCTCCATTACCCACTGGCAATGATGGCCCGAAAATATGGCATGGAAAATTCCAAGAAAAACTAATTCATAAGTTTTAAACTGTGCACTGTTTTGAGGAGCATTATGAAATCTCGCGCTGTCCTTCTCTGCCCCGACCGGTGTGTGAATCACCCCTTTGTCAGTGTCGCACGCCATACGTGCTGCCTGTCAGACACTCAGTAGCTGTCTTGGTTTTCAGATTCACTGTCTCAGGATTTCAGTGCTTGTTTCAAATAGCCCTTATTTTACTTAATCGTAGTCTCAATGCACAAGAGTAGTGATGCTGGCAATTCAGATATGCCAAAGAGAAGCGGCCAAGTGCTTCCTGTAAGTAAAAAGATCTGTGTGTATAGGAGAAAATACAGCACACACGGGGTTAGGTACTATCTGTGCTCTCTGGCATCCACGGAGGGTCCTGGAATGCAGCCCCAGCAGATAAGGAGGGACTACTGTACTAAGAGATAATTCACCACTGCAGTCAGGCTTAAAATAGCAGCCCAGGACACAAATCTCAAGTTGCGCATGATTACTTAGGGGAATTAGAACAGAGCTGGACTTGCAGCAGAGCAGCAAAGTCATTGTGAACGACTCCACATCAGTTAATGAAGTTGGGTTTCCAGTGTGAGAAACCAGGGTCTACAGCCCAACAAGAATAGACATGTTCTCACTGCAACAAAATAGAGTAGGCTGGGTCTACCTCAAATTCCTGACCAGGAGCAGACCCCTGAACTAACTGCTCACCCCACACTTTGACGCATCACAAGGATGTGCTGTACCACCCAGCCTGGCCCTGTGAAGCACCGGGGCACCCCTTCCCTAGGTGCTATCATCTCCCTGCAAAACTGCGATAACCTCCTAACTTATCTCATTCACATTCCACAGAGGCCAAAGCAACATGCTGGGGACATCAATCAGATGTCCAAAGCTCCCATGACATTCAGAAGAGCCCAGACTTCTTCACCCAGCCGCACCTTCCTCTCTCCCTCACCTGCAAAGCGGCCTACACCAGCCTTTGCTCCCTGGCTGGCCATACTCTCTCCAGCTATAGGGTCAGCCCACCCCTCCTCCACAGCTGACAGGTTCAGCTGTGTCCTTCATAGCTGAGTCATTGACTTTCGAGGCCTTGCAAATCTGAAGTCATCATCCGTCGTTCGCTGACTCATCACCCCATTGTAATTCTCTGCATAGCATGTAACTACACTAGCTATTTTCTTGTCCTTCACTCACTCATTCATCATCCATTCATTATCTTCCCCAGACACCATGGCAACTCCCTGTGAGTGGGACATCCTCCCCTGTGCAGGGCATGCTACAAGTGTTCTAGTCTCAGTCCAGTATTATTTAGCTGATAAAGAGATTGCAGCCACTTAAGATTTGCATTTCTCATGACAATCCTGACAGAGCAGTCTGACTAGACAAGTGCTGTCACCAGCCCCATCTTACAGACAAGAAAGTAGAGGCAAAGGCCAACCCACCATTCCAGGTCACGTGCCAGGCGTCTGGCTCCCGGGCCTGTGCTCCTAATTACTGCACATGCTCTGTGATCACCATGCCCAGAGCTTGCATTCAGGTCTACCTCCCAATAGTCTACTAAATGCCTGTGGTGAGGACACAATAATCAAGCGGCCCAGAAAGGTATTATTCTGCATCTTTATTTCCCCATTTACCATGTTTTGGCAATGTTTCTATGCCACTCATGCCAACAGCTGAGTAAGTGTCCCATCCTGTGTCTGTGCCATCGTTTTCCCAGCCAGACACTTGGACTGTTCTGAGTGTTCGATGAGCTGGATGATGAGCTTCTGTGAGCAGGCCGGAGTGCAGCAGTCCGTGCTTGACCAACACTGCCCAGTGGGCTGCCGGGAGGGCTGCTCCAATTCCCCGACCCTGGCCACCACCCCACTTTTAAAGGTTTGCAATCTGACAGGTAAAAGAGCCATTGCCTTTCCATTGTGAGGGGGGGAACACCTTCCAATTACTCATTTCTACATGAGCTGCTTATATTGCTCACCTATTATTTTAACTGGGTTATTCAAATATTAATTTGTAGGACATTTTGACTGTAGGGAATTGATCTACCTGGCAATGGCAACTGTAGCTCGGCCCTATGGGAAAACCCATAAGTGCATGGTGGCACGCAGGATGCCAAACCCACGGATCAGTTCTCCCGTGGGAGACCAGGCCTGCATTATACCTAGGCTGCTTTGTGACTTGCTCTTGCTAAAACTCCCTCACCCTGAGGTGAGGCAGCAAATGCTTACTGCATATCTTTAAAGTAACTTCCTGAAGTCTGTGCTAATTCTCCCAAGGATTCAAGTGTAACCAGACCAATTGCTTTTATCATTTCCTTACATTTACAAAGTTTTTTCCTTGTTAATCTCTAAGAAGTAATCAATAACATCCCTTCCATTGCTATCTGTAAAAAGTAATCACCTAAAGCAAACCTGAGCATCACAAATGAAAACCTTCTTTGATGCATGCTATTAGAAAGCTGATAAAAGCCTGTCCAGGCAAGGATTGGTGTGCTTTCCTCTTGAGAGTGGCCAAGGAGCTGCAAGGCGCTCTCCTCTTGAGACAGTGGCAGTGCTGTCCCTTTTCCTCCATAGGACTTTGGTGGTCCACATGAATTTGTCTTGTCTCATCTACAATGCCATGGACACTGCGCGGCAGTGTCCGCATCATTTGATGAAATAAGAAACCCCTCTTTCTTTAATAATATGTACAAATATCTTTGTATTTTCCCTTTGTATTTGGCCTGCTCACCAAATGAGTAGAGGTACCCATGTGTATATATATGTATGTGTACATGTTTATGTATATGTGCGTTATTTATTTTTAAAAGTAGAATTCTTAATTTTCTTTCTTGTTTTAATAAAGATTTTGATTATTTATTTTTTAGAGAAGGGAGGAAGAGAAACATCGATGTGCGAGAGAAACATTGATCAACTGCCTCATGCATGTCCCCAACCAGGGGGCCTGGCCCACACCCCAGGCATGTGCCCTGACCGGGAATCAAACCTGTGACAAAGCCCAACTCACTGATCCACACCAGTCAGGCCTGTATGGGCATGTATTTAAACATTCAAGGTATGAAACTTTAATCAGTAGTAATTATCACTTTTCTTTTCCTTTATGGCTTCTAGAATTTGTGTTCTGCTTGAAGCAGAAAGGCCCTCCCACCTTCAATATTATAAATTCATCCATGCTTTCTTCTAGAACTTTCAAGGTTTTGCAAGATTTTAATTTTAATCATTCAAATCACTTTATTTTTAGAAAAGTATTCTTTATCATAGTTTTATGATAAAACTACGATAAAGTTCTTTATCATTCTTTATCTCTGTGTTTTGTTCATTACCTGTGAAATATGGGGTGGGGGGAATTAATTCTTTCCTTTAGAAAAGATCAAGATTAATTCTAATTAAAGCTTACCAAAGAGACAAAGTTTATTTTAACATTACAACTAATTTTATTTAATTTTTTTACTATATATTTCCTCTGGCTATCAAAATGGAAAAGAGGCTTTCCCAAATCATACAAAAATGTATATATAGTAGCAAAGTACCATAATCTATTTCCCTAATCATAGAAAATCATTAACACCTTGTAATATACTTGTTTTATATATATACACATATATATACACACACACACACAGAATTGGACAAAAGTAGGTTTACAGTTGTGAGTTTATTCATTAGTAATAATCATAACCTGCATGTCTTTTTCCATACAAACAAATGTTAACCTACTTTTTTCCACTCCTGTCTACATATATTTCCTCTCTATTCCTTTTCTTTATGTAGTCGAAACAACACTGTATATGATTTTAACAGCTTTGAGATGCAATGCTCATTCCATACAATTCACCCATTTAACTCAACGGTTTTCTATTATATTCACAAAGTTGTGCAACCACCACCACAGCCAGTTTTAGAACATACTCGCCACCTCAAAAAGAAATTGCACTCACTCCCCATCCCCTCTCTCCCAGCACTGGGCGACCACTAATGTCCTTTCTGTCCCCACGGATTTGCCTCTTCTGGACGTTCCATGTAAGTGGAACCACACAACATGTGGCCTTTTGCGACAGGCTGCTTCCACTCAGCATAATGTGCTCAAGGTCTGCCCACGCTGTCTCCCGTGTCAGCACCCCATCTCTTTTTAGGACTGAACAATGCACAGTTGTATGGTCGTAGCACGTTTTCTTTATCTACTCATTTGGCAAATGGACATTTAAGCTGTTCCCACTTTTTAGCCACTATGACTAACGGCACCATGAACAGTTACCCACAAGTGCTTACTGCAGTAAAATGTTCAGAATGTAGAGTCTACCATGGTTAAAGTGTGTAACTCACGGCACTAAGGACACGCACACTGTTGTGCTACCATGACCCCATGCATGGGTTTTCATGTTGAACAGCTGAGTCATATGGTAATTCTATTCAACCTTTTGAGAAATATTGTATATGATTTTGACTTTTTTACAACTTAACAAAATATAGAGCATTCTTCCATTTCATTAAAACTGTTGGTAAACATGACATTTCATGACTAAATTGGAACAATATCAATGGTACTAACAGTTATACCGAATAAATGGTTTTAACAGGGAAAATTTTTAAAAAGCTTTTCAAGTTTTGCGATTGAGACCATGTCACACAGCGACAGTTTTATCTATCTGTAACTGACAGGAAGTTTGGTAATATGAATGTCACATTTGTGCTTTGTAAAAGCTCTGTGACTCCTTGCTGAGGTCCTACTTCCTGTTTGGTAAGGACGTCCTGAACTTTACAGGTAATAATTATTGTATACTTCTTGAATAGAACTCAAATTCTTTTCAGCTACAGTTACAAATCTTCCTTTTGCTGTCCAAATTTTTGTTCAGTTACTTATCTTGAAAATCTGTAGTGCCTTGTATTGTGTGGCTCGGTGGGTGGGGCAATGTCCCCAAAACCAAAAGGTCACTGGTTCACTTACTGGTCAGGGCACATGACCAGGGCACATGACCTGGGTTGTGGGCCAGGTCCCTGGTTGGGGGCATGAAAGAGGCAGCTGATCGACGTTTCTCTCACAAATCAGTGTTTCTCTCCCTCCCATCCCCTCTTTCTAAAAATAAATAAGTAAAATATTTTTTTTTAAAAGAAAGAAAATCTGTAGCCAGATGAGTAAGAACTGACTCTGATTAAGGTTATGACTGAAAGTTCTGCTGTTCTGATCGTTAAAAAGAATCTGGATCAAGGGAAATGACCTTCTCAATAAATTGCTTTTAACCGTTGTACATACCAGGATAGGAAGGGTATGCACAGGCCCAACTGCTCTGTGTGACCCTGTCCTGCAAGCCTCACACAGTGCATGAGGTAGGTCTTGTTTCCATATCGTCCTCATTTTACAGGTGAGAAAACTGAAGCCCAGAGAGGTTCAGTAAGTTGCCAGAGCTGGCGAAGGGCCAAGCCAGAGCTCCAGGACCTGAGCCTTAACCTCTGAAAATCTCAGCTAAGAAAGCATCCATTTTTAACACAGCCAAGTTATCTGGGAGCAGAGCAGAGATCTTAGTCACCCTGGGACTGCTGGAACTTGATATAACGTCTGGCAAAGGTAAATACTAAAAAGCACAAGATACTTCCACCCCAACCAGTCTGCAATGAGGTAGGTCTGTCCATGCCCCACTTAGGATGGGGGAGAGGGGAGCAGCAGGTTGGTGAACACACACGTGCACACAGAGTCGTACACACAGAGTCACCCACACTTTAACAGGCACTCCTTGTTTTAAAAAAGTACACGGTTAATAGAATATAGACACTCACAATACTCGAAATTCCAGGATACAACTGAAAATCACTTATTATACCAACAGTCAAGGAAAAACCACAACTTGAATGAGAAAAGGCAATACACAGACTCCAACATTAAGACAAATCACTGTTAGAATTATCTGGCAGTTTAAAGTAGTCATCATAAAGTTGATTCACAGTATTAAAAATTCTCTTGAAACAAATGAAAAAACAGAAAATCTCAGAAAAGAAATAGAAGTTATAAGAAGAGCCAAATGGAAATTATACAACTGAACAATATAATAACCCAAATAAAAATCTTGCTGGTTAAGCTAAATAGTAGAGTGAAGACGACAGAGGACAGAATCAGTGAACTTGAGGACAGATCAAAAAAATTTATGCCCCAACCAGTATGGCTCCGTTGGTTGGGCATCATCCCACAAAACCAAAGGGTGCTGGTTGGATTCCTGGTCAGGGCACGTGCCTGAGATGTGGGTTCAGTCCCCAGTCAGGGCGTGTACAAGAGGCAACCGATTGATGTTTCTGTCTCACATCAATGTTTCCCTCTCTTTCTTCCTCCTCTCCATTCTCTCTTAAAATAAATAAAATCTTTAAAAAAATATACTCAGTCTGTACAGAGAAAAAACAGACTGAAAAATAAAAAAAAGAAAGTCTCAGAGACCTGAGGGACAATAACAAAAAACATTTGTATCACTGGAGTCCTAGAAAGAGAGAACAAATAGGACTGAAAAATTATGGCAAATAATGACTGGGATTCCTAGCTTAAGCAAGAGACGTAAATCTATAGATTCAAGCAGCCTAGTGAATGCCAAATATGATACACCCTAAGAGTACTGTGGACTGAATGTTGGTATCCAAATTCATACGTTGACCCTCAATGTGACAGTGTTTGGAGGTGGGCCTTTGGGAGGTGGTACAGATTAGAACAGAAAAAGTAAACGAGACAGAAATTAGCATTTCAAAGTGGTTCCAAAAGAAATTTCAGAATCTGCTCAATTTTGACCAACAGTATCACTGCTATAAGAGAAAGAAGAAATATACCTTCCAGAAACATTTAAAACACAGTATTTATATGTACATAGTATATTTGCTTAAAACAAATTCAATTTTATATCCCCCCCCCATGTGCAATGTACCTTTAAATTTTATAGGGTACCCTATACTTTGGCAAGTATACTTATTTTCTGGTGGGTATTCTTGTAATATATTGTATTTGCAATCCAACCTATAGCTTTCTGGGTAAATTTATTTTACCCATTTAGCTTTTCTCACCATATGAACCCAAGCAAGTGCACTTAAGTTCTGGTATTATTTTGTTAGGAGAATGGAAAAAAGGATCAGGGAAGGTGGCGATGATGATGACATTGACTGTGAGAATCACCAGCAATAGTGTATGCACACACACACACATACTCACTGTTACAGGCATTTTATCCGAGCTCATTTAATCCTAACTACTCTTGTAGATAAGGGCTGATATTACCCCACTTTACAGATGACAAAGCTGAGCAAGAGTGAGGCTCAGTGACGTGCCCAGCCACGACCCCCAGAGCTGGAGTATGAGCCCGGGCGGTGTCACTCTGGAGCCTGCACGCTGAAGCCCGTGCTACACGACTTCTGAACATGTCTTTGGAAGAGGTACCAAATAGGATTTTTATAAACAAATGATTTGAAACTAGAAAAACTGTGAAATAAAGTAAAATAAAATTCCACCTAGTGTAGGTACTGGCTCCTGCCTGGATGAGAGTTGGCATGACAGCTATGAACAGCCCCAGCTGCACATCCTGCATCACCAGCATCCCGAGCAGCACGGCGCTGTAGTCGAGGTCGCCTGCTTGAGAAAAACAGTTGTTGAAAACAAATGTTTACAGCATTTTAAAGTGTCCATGTCAAAATAAAGCCATCATGTGTATTTCTAAAATAATTCAAAAAAAATTTGATACTTTAAATGACAATACAGACTTTATATTTTCTTTGAGAACAAACACTAATATTTTAAAGGTTGAAGAACTTTTGTAAAGAAAATCTCCCAAATATTTCCACGAGTTAGTTGGTACTTATATAATTACGGAAAAGTGACATTACGACAAGATGGCATGGCAAACAGTATGACAGGCCTGGATAAGCAGGCCTGTCCCGAAGACACATGACACAGCAATCTCCATCATCAACCTCTACCTCTTCCCTAAGCTATTCAAGAGACCTGGCCGCAACCCTTTCCAGTCACATCTGCTCGGCAGAGCCTGGCTGCATCAGTCACTTGCCCTCAAACCCGCCATCACCACCACACTGAAGATCTCTTCCCTCTGAGACAAATGCAGATTTGACACAGAAACACAACTCATGGACAGAGCAGAAAAGCAGTAACCAGTACTGGCTGAAGGCACTACACAACTTCTCTGGAAAGAAGAAAACGAGACATTTTTGTGAATGCAACACTTCACACAGACCTCCAAATGTCTCCAATTTCAACCAACAGCTCTTGACTTTGGTCCTTTTAAATGTGCTTCGAAACACTAAATTGTCATGTCCTCCCTCTGCCCCCTGCATCCCTAAATAATCTTTTCTTCTTTAAAAAACACTACTATTGCCCTGGCTGGTGTGGCTCAGTGGACTGAGCTCTGGACTGGGAAGCAAGTCCAATTCGCAGACAGGGCACATGCCTGGGTTGCAGGCCAGGTCCTCAGTTGGGGGTGTATAAGAGGCAACCTATCGGTGTATTTCTTGCATATCGATGTTTCTCTCCCTCTCTTTCTCCCTCCATTCCCCTCTCTAAAAATAAATACATTTTTTAAAAAATAATAAAATTTTTTTCTATTCTTTTGCACAGTGCAAAAGAATAGAACAAGACACCTACTGAATTCATTAGCCATTCAATTATCCACCACCAGGCCACAGGCACCACGGAGCAAAGCCAAGGGACCCTCCCTGCGGGTCCTGCTGCAGGACCCCTGCCGCTCTCAGGAAGCATCTGCTCATGAGCAAAGGCCCCGCCACTGGAGGAGACAAACGCTTATAGTTGTGATCAGCATAAAATGTAAACAGTGCAGTCAAGACAAAGGAGAAAATTATGATTTATATGGAAATATGAAAATTAGAGATACTTTTAATATTTCTCACCTGTGTGCATTTTGTACTGTTTAATTTTTGTGCTTATTCCTACTATAAGAATTGTATTTTTCCTCTTTTCCATTTCTTTTATTAAATGCTGTAAATGTATAGAGAACAAAGAATGTAACAAATAACCTCATGTGCACTACCGAATTTTGCTAAATCTTAAATTTTGACACGCTGGCTTCCGAGTTTGAAAAGAAGACACTGCAAGTACTGCAGCTGAGCTGCCAGCCATCTGCTGCTGACCCCCTCTCTCCTGCCACACCCTGTCACTGCCTTGTTTTTAATGTTTGTTATCCCCGTGCATGCTCTTCTACTCTAGCATAACAACATCTCTGTGTTTGGGAACAAATCTGAGCTTATTATTTTGTAATTTCAAACTTTATATAACCCATATTTCTGCAACTTGCTTTTTCTGCTCACTGTTATATCTGAATTATCCACACAAAACTATGATTCATTCTTTTAAGTGCTATAGAATACACCACAATTTACCCACTCCCCAGTGGACAGGTGTTGGGAACCGCCCTGCCTGATTTCAGAAGCTGTAACCCCCACCCAGGCTAAGGCTGAGGGAGCAACCTTGGACCCTAAACCACCAAGGAGACAAAAGCTTATCTCCCTGGCAGGAGCGTTGCTTCTGCTCCTTTTACTTCATCCATAATTGGCCCCCAATGCTTGGTAGGTTAGCCAATGACGGGTAAGATTCCTCAAGGGGGGAATGATCTAAGATAGGCATGATCACGTGGGAGGCCCCCAAGGAAGGACTTTGGGGGCTACAGCAAAAGGGGGTGATGGACCCTCGCCCCTCAGCTTTGACATAGCCTGAGTCCTCATTGTCTGCGAGAAAATCTCCTAATCTCTTGGCTGCCTTAGTTCCCGTGCTCCACCTAAGCCTGAAACAATGACAGGGTGGTGCAGCTCTGTGCTGAAAAGGGCGGGTTCCCCAGGTGATCAGGCCTAAGAAAGAATATGTAAAATCCTGTGAAACCTGCTTTGTTTAGAATGCTCTCAATTAAATGATAAGGGCCCAAACAAGAAGTAAGTTTGTTCCTCAATGTTTTACAGCTCTTTAGCTATCTGACTCTGACTCAAAATAGGTCCTCAGAGTTCTTTGTTATCCATTGTTTGATCCTTACTTCCTGACAATGATTAATGAGCTTTACCTGAATTTTTGTGTAAGCGAACCCAGTAAAAGCCCATTGAGGAAAGGGCTCTTGGTCCTTCTCCTCTGAGAGATCGGCCACCTTTCCTCCCCAAGCAGATCATGTCTCGGTAGACTTATTCTCATCCCTGGTGGCTGGGGGTGGGGGAGTCCTGAGGGTGGAGCCCCCCACAGATGGGTACTTGGGCCTTCAAATTTTCCACTACCACAAACACGCTGTAATAAACATTCTAGTACACCTACTAGGAACAACCCCTTGCTTGTGTTTTCCTAAGATGTCCCCCAACTACTCCTGGCCTTATGCCCTACCTGCCTGCACAGCTCCCACAGAGGTCAGGGTGCTCTACCCAGGCTTGGAGAGCAGCCCCCTTCCAATGTAAGCAGTGGCCCATTTCAAACGGTTACAGAGTGAGGTCTCTGGCATGCCTGGGTTTCCCAGGGAAAGCCCCCAAGGGCAGCATTTGGGGGTCCAAGCTGTGTGGAGCTGCTGGCAAGTCTCATTCCACACTTTGGTATCAGGAGCTCACAGTTGCCACACCTTCACCACTTTTTATCAGAATCCAGCTGCCACTGTGACCTCCAGCTGCTTGACCCCTGGGTTCTGAGCACAGGCATTGAACAGTGAAGTTATCTATCGGCCGCATTTGTGGGTTTGGACACCCAATATCTGAAATACAGGCTGGAAATCTTGAAAAATAGAAAAGGAACAGACTTGGGCGGCAGCGACAACGAACGAAAACCCAAACATGAAGAGTTATAAAGGCATTTCTCTCTGACATCTCCTCACACTTTAGTGGGCAAGTTGGTGGGTATATAGCTTTGCATGACTTCAAACTTTATGTAAATATATCAGGTCAGATGCCTTCTGTATCTTGTACTCTGCCCCCCGCCCCCATACTGCAGATTAATCCATTTTTACTTCTGTGGTATTTCAGTATATGAATACACCATAATTTCATCATTGGTTGTATTACTGAATACTGAGATTACTTATAATTTTTGCTATTAAAAATTCTTTTGAATATTCTTTCACATTTGTAAGTTTTCTAGGATATGGCTCTAGAAATGGAAATTTCTGTCTGAGAGAGTTCTCCAATGTAGCTAAACCAATTCACAACACCATTGACAGTCCGTAAGTTTGGGGACTCTACATATGGCATTAGTTTAAAACTTTCTGCCAGCTCAACAGTGAAATGACATCTTAGTGGTCTTCGCCTGTATCTCCCTAATTACAAGTGAGGTCCAGCATCTTTTCACACTTATTGGTCATTCAGGTTTCCTCTTCTGTTAAGTTTCCATTTGGATGTTTTGCCTATTTTCCAATCGAGTTTCCTTGTTTTGATTTGTTGAAGTTCTTGATATATTCTAAATATTACTCCCACACGTATTTTATTCATATGTATGTATATCTATATTGATAATAGATACAGATATAGCAAATGTGTTCTCCCAGTCTGTGACCTATAAAAATGACTTTTCAATAAAAAATTACAAAGTTTGTGTTCAAATGCATCAATATTTTCTCTTTTGGATTCTGTGTTTTACATCTTAAGAAATTCTCTTTACTGTAAGGTCCTAAGGATATGTTTCCATATTTTCCTCTAACAGCTCTGAAGTTTTACTCTTCATGTTTAGGTGTTGAATCCATGTAGAATTTATTTTTGTGTACAGTTCAAGGTAGGGCTCTACATGTTTTTCCATATGTGCAACCAGTTCTCATTCACCGATCAGCCCACTTCCTCCCACTTCTGTGCAGCGTCTGAGCTGCCCACTCCCCAGAGCAGAGGGCGCTCCGCCAGGCAATGCCACGCTGCCTCGAGTGTGGTCACACTGCAGTATGTCTTACTATCTCAGCTCAGATTAATGTGGGCTTCTCTGGGCCTTTGTTCTTAAATACAGTTTAGGATTAGTTTGCAAGTTTTATGAAAAAATCTTGCCCGATTTGTTACCAGGATAGCTGTGACTTTATAAATTTAGGGAGAAACATCATCTTCACGTATTGAGGCTATTCATCCGTAGGCTCTCTCTTCAACAACATCTTGCAATTTATCCTTAAAGGTCATACATATCTTCTGAGATACATCCCTTAGCACCTTGTACTTTTTGTAGCTATTGTAAATAGAAGGTTTTTTTTAAAAAATTATGTTTTCTAACTGTGCTGCAAGTATATTACATTTTAACATTTAAGTATAAATTTTCTTATTAAAGGGTAAGTCCTTCCGTGTGTCTACTCACCTCCCAAACATGCAATCTATTAAATAACTCCTTCAATCTTGTTATAGTCTAGAGTTTTAGCTTGGCCTTTTTTCAAAAATGCAAAGAAACCTCCTTTTCTAACAGTCCATAGTTAATTAAATCTACCAATTAAAAAAGAAAACAAACAAACATCACTCTGTGTGCCTGTTTTCACATGCCATGTTCTCCTTTTGCTTCCATTTCTTCCTGCCTAGCCCATCCTCTTCCAGTGCTTTGGTGTGGGACTGGATAGACAATCAATGCTCTGAGGCCTGCGTGTGTCTGGAAATGCCTCTATTTCATCCGCACTCTTCAGTAATAGCTTTGCTGGGCTTGGACACCTTATCTGGCCCAGCATATAGGAGTGACTCCACTGTCATGTACCACTTAGTGCTGCTATGAAGATGTGTGCTCCTCCCTTTGGGATCACCTGTCTTCTCCTGATAAGTGTCTACATTTTCTCTTTGCCCTTGAAGTGCTGCTGTTCTACTGGGACATGTTGAAAGTGAATTTATTTTCCCTTTTCCTGCTCAGTTTTGGAGACGTACATTCAATCTAAGGGCTCACATCTCTCTCAAATTCTGAAAAATTACCAGAGTTTTCCACCCTCCTCCCAGGACATCTATGATATGTATATGGAGCCTCTCATCTATTCTCCATGTTTCTCCAAGTTCTTTCCCATTTCTTCTGTCTATACTGTGTCCTTAGTGTGTAATATAATTAGACATGATATCTTCATTTATGTCTGAGTGTTTCAAACATGATTATTTTTAAGTCTTTATTAGACTTTTCATGAATAAGGAGAGTTCATATTCTGACAATTGAGTTTGTTAGCTATCTTTTCTACCCACTGATTTTTTCATAGGTACTGGTATTACAGTGTTATACTACAGTTATATATATAACCTATACACTGTTATAGGTTATGTTAGGAGTTGTTCTTACTTTCCTACGTCATTCCTGGTGCCCTCCTTCATCTCCCTCTGTCACTTGGTCTTGTGAGGGAAGGTCCTAAGCTCCAGGCCACAGAGACAGTGGGAATGAATGAGACCACCAGGGTGGTGGTAGCGAGTGCAATTGCTAGCAGGAAGGCTACAGCCATGGCCCACAGATCAGCAGAAGGGACTGGATATTTTAGTTTTTCCAGCCTCCTCTCACCAGGGGGAAGCCCCTGATGTCAAGCAGTGAGTGTGGTCCTTATGTTCTCCTATGACTCGAGAAGCCCACAGGCCCTCGGCCAGTCCTGCTCATCTCAAGGTCAGTGTTACTGGAGAGGTGAGCCACACCCCTGGGGTGTTCTCTCCATGTTCCCCTCTCATTAGTGTGTTGGTGCAGGGTGAAAATCAGTGTAAAGGTACAATGACGTTTCAACCCTGTTTTTTACTGACTTTTACAAAATAAGAACAGTGAAAATTACCGTAACGAATAAACATGGTGTAAAAAATGGCAATGCTATCAAAGCTTAACTGCATACGAAAGACAGCGCCACCAAGCGACATCTAAGAATGTTCATTCCTAAGCTTCTGGTGAAGTCTGATCTCACTAACACAGTAATGATTTAGAGATGCCAGTGTTTTACATACATACATGAAACTAACGTCAAAGTTTAAGAGGTGAAAATGCCTTTAATTATCAAAGTACCTCACATATTTCGCAGAAGAAGGTATCAAAAGTATGTCAATTCCCAGTACTTGCCAGAATCTAAGCAGAGTACATTAAGCTTTTTCTTTTTTTTTCTTTTTTGAGGCTGCATATAACAATGCCAGTTGAGGCAGTGTGGGCAATGAATCTCCCATAAGCAGAATTCTGGAACTGGGAAGTTTCAGGTTTGGTGCAGCACATTAATCTCTTAAACCCACCAATTCTACAGTACATTTTTCTTTTCTTTTTTTATCCTCCCCCTAGGACATTTGTTTCATTGCTTCTAGAGAGATAGGAAGGGAGACAGAGAAAAACATCGATGCGAGAGAGAGCATTGACTGGTTGCCTCTTGTATGTGCCCAGACTATAGAGGTCACACGTGTCTGGATCAGGGATCGAACCTGCAACCTAGGTATGTGCTCTGACCAGGAATCAAATGCATAACCTTTCAGTTATGGGACAACACTCCAACCAACTGAGCCACAGTAGCCAAGGCTCCATAGTACATTTATCAACATAGGTTCATTTCTTTTAAACATGGTCCTCAAACTATTTAAAATTTATAAACATATAAAAACGTAGTTTTCTTAATCAAGTGGAGGTTTGGAGAAGCTGAACTTATGATCAGCTCCTAAGGGAAAACCCACAATTGTTAGGAAAGCCCCAAGGAGGAAGTAGAGTTGCCATTTTTTTTCTAGTCGATTAAATATGTAATACTTCAACACGTAATTAGAAGACATTACCACCTACCTTCTTTTTCACCCCGGGCACTGCCCACGAGGAATCTGGACACTAAGGGTGTGCTTGATAGGGACAAGCAAGTAGAAATAAAAACGCTCTGAGTGGGTCTGATCTGTAAAAGGTGTCCCCACAACAAGCCAAACGCAATCATTAGTAGCGTCATGTAGCACGGTCCTTGCAAGGATATCTTCCACACCTTAAAGAGAACACAGTCATTTACACGCGTCTCAGTGACGACAGACCACCTCCTGAAGGGCGTTACTCAGAGCACACACAGATAAGCCGTCTGGTAAGGGGGCAGGCCTGGATCTTTTAGGAACACACACAAGGCACTGTGTGTCTTCAGGAAGAAAATCTACAGTGGGCACACCAGCACAATACCCAAAGTTGTAATCTTAACAATACAGCAATGGTAAACACTAACACAAGCCTACCGAGTTCTAGGTGCTATTACAGGGACTAAGCACACATCTCTAGATATATCTGCATGCTTATAACTTAATCAGAACACACCTTGGAGGTGGATGTCACTGCCTCCCCCATTTCTAGATGAAAACACTAAAGACCAGTCAGAGGCTGGGTGACTTGACCAGGGTCCCATGGAAGTCAACATCAGGACATAAACCCAGGCAGCATTGGTTGGTAATCAAACAAATATTGGACACCTTGGTATGCACTTAGCACAGCACTAAACACAATGGAGAATGTGAAAAATCTGGTTTGATCCTAGCCTTCTGTGGTTTTCAATCTACTTGAACAGACAACATAATAAAAACTATTGATATTTACACAAATATGAGTATTACATATTAACAAAAGAAGTTAACCTCAAACTCATCCTAGTCTATGTTAAAGCACTTGTTCATTTTCGCCTCACTGCACCCTCCTAATCAAAACTGATTCCCTCCCAGGCCCTTGACCAAAAGAGCTCGTGGGGGCCCAGAGAAGGGGGCAGGAGATGCAGAGCTGAGCACAGCTCTGGGGCAGTGAAGTCAAAGGCAAACATTCTGAGGCCCCACCAGCTGGCCAGCCTCATCTATGCCTCAACACACCTACCCACCTCCAGGTGCTGTAGAGGATGTGAGCTTTTCCCTCCCCTGCTCTGGTTCTTGGTAAAAAGCAACATTTCTTGCAAAACCAATGACATTTTCCTTGGGAATCAGGGCAGCTGGGAGGTTCTTCCTGAGGCTGGTCTTGATTTCCTACTGTGGCAAACAAGCAGAGGCACACCCTGGGCCTCCCTAGAGCCACGACCAGCTGCCAGCCTGCTGGTCTACCATAGAATTTTCTAACTTCCAGAAATGAATTACAGGAGCCTCCCAATGCCATCAAGTCCTGACTGGTGGGAGACTAAAAGAGTAATTGAACTGAGTGCTTGGCCCTCAAGACAGAGTCAAATCTGTTTTCTGCCCTGTGACACTGGCCAGCTCGGACCCCACTCTCTCCTTTCAGAAGGGCAGAGGTTAGCTCCCAATGGCTGCTCCTCAATAGTTCAAATTTCATGCCTCAACTTCACATGTTTGGCAGTGATGTTATCATAAAACGTATCTCTTCCTAATCATTCTTCCTCTTCCTGTATAGATGAGCTAACAAATGATGAAGGACCAGAGAAGACCCACACAGTCAGCTGCAGCAACTAAGGATGCCAGGCATGTCAGATTTTAGGGTTCACAGGTATTAGGTAGTCCCTTCTGTAAGTAGTGTTAGCTCTCAAATAGTATATTCCTGCCTACAAGGGACACCTGGAGCTCAGGCTTGAACCTGTTACTAGCTCGCTGTGCACCTTGGGTAGGTAACAATCTCTTCTTTAGTTTCCACATCCATAGAGGAAGGTGAGACTAAAACAATTTTTGAGGTTATCAGCAGAGTAAGCCTTTGACTTTATTATCTGGTGTCCTGCTACACCTTGGCCTGAAGGACTGGAATCCTTTGAGCCTGAGAAGCAAGGTGTGGAGGGGATGACAGAAAACACTCTGGGGAGTGTCCTTTAGAAACTTAGTGTTCAATGTGGGGCCCTGGACCAGAGCGTCTCACCCTCAGATGCAGGCCTTCAGGCTGCCCGCAGCAGTGGCTCCGGTGCAGCAGGAGCCCCAGACAATTCCTCAGACATCAGAGTCTGGGAAGCACTGACTGGAGAATTGCCTCCACCAAGGCCCTGCTCCCTGTGCGTCTGGACCCCATGCTCAGATGCACACACAAGCACCTGCACACCCTCTTGAGCTCTGTTTTCCTCTTTCCTTTCCTAGGATTTCTGTTCACAACTCCCACACTTCCTTTTAAAGCCCCCAAATATAAGCCCAAAAGGGCAGGGACCAAGCTGACTGTATACACTGCCTTCCACTGAGAAGCTACCAGAGTGTCTGGAACATCACGCTCAACAAATGTTTGTTGGGAGAACAAATAAGGAATAAAAGAGAAGAAAGTACAACTTTTGCCTCCCATTATTTTAGAATCTATTCAGAGACAAAAACGGATGAACTGCTGTGATACGAAACCAAGAGAACAGTTAGTGTAAGTGAAGCTGAAAGAAGGAAGTGAGGCAGTGGAGGGCGACTTATGAGGAAATGACTTCAACAGTCGATGGTGCTGCGGGCAGAACAGGGAGACCGCCTTCCTCGGTGTCAAGGAAGACGTCGTCTTTAGACTTCGGTGTTTTTCATAGTTTCTAGTCAGACATTTAGAATACTTCAGAGAAGAGCTAAGCAGGGCCTTCCAGCAATTACTAACATTTCAAAAGCCCTATTCAACAATTTTCTGCCATGACAGGGACACATGGGCAACCAACCCAGAGAGCAGGAGAGCGATTACACGAGTCACTCCAGGGGCTCCGTGGTTTTGCCAGTTACTCATGTCTGAGAAACTTTTTTTAAACGTGTCAGTAATGTAGTTGATCAGGAAGATACAAATCCTCTGCAATCGGAGCCCATGGGCCTGGAAAGGGATAGGATGCATTCCCGGTGCACGTCAAGTTTCAGGGCTGCCACACGGGGGCAGCAGCCAAGGCTCCCTGAGCTTGGTCAGTGAGGACCCCTGCCAGAGCTGAACGGCCAGTACAGACCTCAGCTTACCTCACAAGAGACATAAAGAACACGCCCAAAGCCACTGAGTATGTGCCCTCCCACTTACCAGACAGCACGACGCTTACCAGGCTTACACGATGCAAACCTTCCTTCCCGAGCCCTCCCGAAGGCTGCTTCACCAAGTGCAAACTGATAAAGGTACACGGCTTTTATACTGAAAATGACGTTAACATTGTGTTGTATATCATTATTGTCCTGTATAACACTGAATACTACAGTGGAGAAAATATAAATTATAAAAATGTAAAGCTGGAAGAAACTTTAATTTTCTAAATCCATCAGTGACACCCAAGACGTGAGGCACCTTGCAGAGACGGTGATGCTAGTCGATGGAGAGCCAGGCCTCAGCCCCTCTTTGCTCCAACCACGAGGGAGCCATTGCCGTTTGCTGTGAACTGCTCTAAACTGAACACACGCAGGAACCCAGACGGGCCTGTGCTGCGCTGAGAAACAGAGGCCCCGCACGTTCCCGGAGCCGCACCAACACGGTGTCCTGCGTGGGCTCCCGGCTCCTTTGGAGAGCCTGGAGGGCCTCACCGCCCAGGCTGCCTTCCTTCTGCCCCACCCACCTCACGCCTCAACAGGATCAACAGGAAGGACACAGTCACTTTCCTTCAGGACCCAGGAAGGTGGCCGATTTTCTTTAGACTTCGGATTCAGATAGTAATATTAATGTATGGAAGCTATCACGCCAGCACCATGTAAAAAAGATATAAAAGTACCCAGAGAAAATGCTGAAGTAATTCAGAATGCTTTATGAAAAGGCATACCTTGAGAAGTATTTAAAGGAAGTGAGAGTGATCAGTAGATGGCCAGATGGAGCTGTCAACAGAAAACAATGAGGCCAAAGGGAACAAGGTCAAGAAGGAACAACAGGATGCACTAAGGAGACGACTGGGAAAAGAGGTCGGCAAAGTGATGTTAGTTACTCCCTGAGGGAAAACACAAGACTTTAAATGAAGAGCTTATTTTTCCTTATCATAAAAAATACATATGGGTTATTACAAAAAATTTGCAAAATATGGAGAAGAAAAGGAAGCCATCCATGGTTACTTGGTACACTATTTCCTGCTGCTTTTTCCTGGGTTCCTTTGCGATGGCCATGGTCATGCTATATACTTATTTTTTTCTTATTAAGTTTAGCATTTTAACATATTATTCTTTGTTACTACATGTTCTTATATTTTTAATGGCTACACAATATTCCATCAAGTAGTTATATCGTAGTTTAACCATCAGATACTCAGGTTGCTTCTAATCTTTTATAAAAATGCTGTAATGAGGAGCTGAAAACCTTTTGTGGGTTAATTAAAAAAAAAAACAACCTTATATTTGATTCTTTCCTTTGGACAGAAACCCAGGAGCAGAACTATTAGGTTAAAAGATATGAACAGATTAAGGCTCTTACGTCAAATGGCTAGACTGCTCTCCAAAAAGGGCGTTCCAGTAGTAACTGTCATTAACCCGGTGCAAGAATGCATATCTATCACCCCTTAGAGTAATTAAAAAACCCCATGCTCACGTGAGTCTAGCATTCTAGCTAACACTGGTAGGCAAATGGTGCCTGGTTTTAACTGGTACCAGTTTTGGGGTTTTTTTTTGTAGCCAATAGCATTCCTTTCATTTCCCTCCCCTCCCTGCCAGCTTGTTAATCTGCTGTTTTGTTTTTCTGTGGTGTGTTTGCTCCAGCTCAACTCACTTTCTACCCTGGAACACTTCAGCACGCAAAGTAATCATTGTAAAAGCAAACAAATTTATATAAAGCAACTGTTGCTGCCCTTATTTTACTATCTATTCAAATACATAGTCCTGTTATTAAGCTTTCAAATATTTTCATTTAACAGTGACAGAATAAAATAAAAATTTGCTACTTATTTAGGATTAGTAAATTTTTTCTAGAGTAACACACTGAATATTCAATACCTCTGATATTTCAGCCTCTAACAATTTTGGACCTTCTTGGAGGGACCCATACTTTAAAGTTCAAGTGTATTATTTCTCAGACCTTTGCTGGAATTAGCCATGTGAAAGCTAATTCCATTTATTCACTGAATTTCCACTTTTTCTAACATTTTTAATTTTTTAAAATTTAGGCTCCAAAATTAATATCAAACATCATGTTCCATTCTAAAAATATTTAATTTGACAGCCAAGCGTGAACAAATGTTAAAAGGAAATACACCAAAACCATACTATGTTAACTCGGGGGCAATGACACACAGACTGATGTCCTTACCTTTCTCAACTTTTCTGGGGAAAACTCTAAGCCAACAAGAAAAAGAGTAAAGAACACACCAAATTCTCCTAATGTCTCCACTTGTACAATAGACTGAAAAACAAGAAAATATTAAAACCATATAATTTAATATATTTGACATATTAAGTGCACTTAACTGAACAATCTTGAACTAACACACTCTGTGGGACTGTCCCAAAAAAAGCACAGTATATTTTTAAAACAAGTAATTCTTTCCTCTATATCTGAGATAATCTGGATTTCCTGATTATAGTTGGTTTTTTTCTTTTTTCTTAACTGGAGAAATAGTTGTTTTATTTTCTAGGAACTAGCTCATGAATTCACCTGTTTTCAAGTTCACTAATGCCCCTCTGTTATCTTCCTTAGCTCCTTTCTTTAGCTTTGTTTGGGGGATACAGAGGCATCAAACCTGAGTTTAACGATGAGTTAATTTAGAGTGGGTCGCTCTCATTCGTGTTTCCGTATGACTAGCTGTATAAACCTTCCCCTGAGCACCACATTTGGTCACATTCCACAGATCTCAACATACAATGTTCTTATGTTCTCTGTTTCCTTTGGTCCTTCATTTGCTATTTATTTTTTGTTTTGTAGTTTATTCTGTTCACTAGATTCCATATATAAGTGAAATCATATGGTATTTCACTTGGCTTACATAATACTCTCCCCAGGTCCATCCAGGCCTTTGCAGCTTTTTCATCCACTCCTCTACTCAGAACCTGAGCTGCTTCCAAATCTTGGCTGTTGTAAATAGTGCTGCAGTGAATGTAGGGTGCATATGTTCTTTTGGATTAGTTTTTGAGGCTTCTTCAGATATATTCCCAGAGGTGGAATCACTGGATCATAAGCAGTTCCATTTTTAATTTTTTGAGGTGTCTCCATACCGCTTTCCACAGTGGCTGCACCAGTCTGCATTCCCACCAACAGTGCATGAGGGTTCCCTTTTCTCCACATCCTCACTAACACTTGTTGTTTGTTGATTTATTGATGACAGCCATTCTGACAGGTGAGGTGATATCTCACTGTGGCATTTGCTATTTATTTTTAATATTATTACACTACAGTAGAGAACTTTTTAATACTATTATGTTTGGTATTATTTATATTATTTATAGTTGAGGTTCCCATTGTGGCCACTAACTGTTCAATTGTTTTAAATGTTCCCTGAACATCTGAAAACAAAACACAGACTCTCGTGTATCTCGCTGTCCTGACCCCAGCACACTTACTCGGTTTGTCAGCTGCAAACATTACAAATTCTGACCTCTTTTTATTGCATCTTTTCTCCTTTCACTCTCAACCTTGCTTAGTTGCTTTATTTTTACTCAATCTTTATTGTACTCCTCCCATACCATCTGCAAACCTGTATCTCTTAATAGGAAAGTTTACTCCAGCTACATTTATTGCTATAAGAAATAACTGTTCTTACTTCTTTTATTTTATGTTTTCTGGTTTTTATGTTTCCTTACTGCTTTTATTTTTTCTTTTACTTTTCTTCCATTTAAAAAATCAGGCTGTAACTTATGACTTCAAAGTAACGTACTTAAATCTACACTTCTCAAGTCAATAAATAAAAGCCTATCAACTCCCTCCTGGGAAAAGATAAGCATTTTGGTACAACTACACTTCCTCCATTACCTCCCTCCCACTATTAGGTAGTGTGTCCCTGCATTTTTATATCAATTAACTGTAATTACATTATTTTTCCATGTATAGCTGATTTATTAAGAATTATAATATTTAGCCCTGGCTGGTGTGGCTCAGTTGGTTGGACCATTATCCTGTGAACCAAAAGGGTGCCAGTTCAATTCCCAGTCAGGACACATGCCTGGATTGCAGGTTCACTGCATGCAAGAGGCAACTGATCAGTGTTTCTCTCCCTCCCCGTCTCCTTCCTTTCCCTGGGTCTAAAATCAACAGGCATGTCCTTGGGTGAAGATAAAAAACACTGAAGTATTTATAGTATCTAATTGTATCTATTACCTAGCTATTTAGCCTTAATTCTTTGCTTGTGAGCTACTTTTGCTGTTAAGGAAAAAAAAAGAAAACTGAGAAAATACCTGTATTTGCTATTGCTTGCAAATACTCTGGAAAGGGGGAAACGGACATGAACAGGAAGAGATTTTTCAGTTATAGTTTTTATCGTTTTCAATCATGAGAACATTACCTGTTCAAAAATTAAATTAAAACCATTCTTCCCACAGGCCACCCTGCCAAGGTGAGCCCAGACACCAGCCCATGAGGGCGCTCCCACATTGGTTAGCTATTCTACCACTCACTGAGGTTCTGGGCTTTAGCCTGAAATGGCTGAGCCCAACTTCTCACCTGGCTAATCCTGTCTACTGTTTAGTTTGGTGTGATGATATCTTCATACCCTCTCCTGCTGTTTTCCAGTTCGGGGCAGTCACAGAGGGCCTCCTAACCTGGTACAGGTGTGTTAATCGGCAATAAGGAAATGAGGCTGCAAGTGGTGCAATCCACAGCTCTCCCCCGCTTGCCTTCTCCTGTTCTATCCACCTTCAAACCATCAGTGAGGTTTGAAAATTCTGTTGCTTATTTCGCCATCATCCTACATTGTTCCTTCTGTGTGGGCTCATGACAATTATTCTTGGCATTCTTTTCCTATTTTGTCTGAATTGTGCATATTTAAGTGAAAAATTCTGAAGCTGAAAAAATGCTGGGACCCTTCCTTAATGTCAAAAAGTGCTGTCAGTATAAAATGAAGTTCACCTCAATTTGTTTGGCAAACAGCCTCCAGCCAAAACAGCCCCAGGCCTCACTGTCTCTTGGGGTTCTCACAAGACCCTACATTTAGGCTTGATAATCCCTCACTACTTTATTAGTCTTTCATTGTATTAGGAATTTTTAAAAAAATTTTAAATGTCTCTAACAGAAACCTTTTATTAAAATTTATTTTCAGGTAAGGGAGGAATAAAGAGAGGGAGAGAAACATTGATATGTGAGAGAAACACTGATCAGTTGCCTCTCAAGCACCCTAGGCCCAGGGACCTGGCCCACAACCCAGGTATGTGCCCTGTCTGGGAATCGAACCGGTGACTTCAGTTCACAGGCTAGGGCTCAATCCACTGAGCCACACAAGTCAGGGATGTATTAAGAATTTTTTTAAAAATACACTTAATCCAAGCCCTGGCTGGCGTAGCTCAGTGGATTGAGCGCGGGCTGCGAACCGAAGTGTCCAAGGTTCGATTCCCAGTCAGGGTACATGCCTGGGTTGCAGACCATGACCCCCAGCAACCACACATTGATGTTTCTCTCTCTCTCTCTCTCTTTCTCCCTCCCTTCCCTCTCTAAAAATAAATAAATAAAATCTTTTAAAAGAATACACTTAATCCAGCATTTTTAGTTCCTTTCAGTCTCTGAATAATCTAGTCCATCAGATTACTGGAAATAGAATCTTTAAAACTACATAATTTAAAGATATGATCAGGGTTATTTTATCTAGTCAAGTCACCCATTCATTAATGAATAAACTGACTTTCTTATAGCTTAGGGATTTCTTATGAAACTTTAAAGGGCATCTTCTTTAAAATGGTTTATAAGTGGGAGGGTGGAAGCAAAGGAAGGAGGTGGGTTTGGAGTGGGGGGGAGGAGGGATAAAATACAACTGTAATTGAACAATAAAATAACTAAAAGTAAATAAATAAAATGGTTTATAAGAAACTGTTATCTTCATTAATTCAAGTTTAAAAATTTTCTGTCTTTGTGAACGTTTCTTTTGTGTTCTGTCAAAGAGACAGTAAAATCATTAGGTTGTGTTCTTACCTTAATACTGTTCAGCCCTGAAGGCCCCAGAAGCACCCCACAGATGATGTAACCAAACATGGTGGGCAGTCCTATTGCTGTGCAGAGCCAGCCACAGGGCAAAGACAACATTCCTATGGTGACAATGTCCTAACACAAGAAAGAAACAAGAAACACAGACATTTAAGATAATAGTTAGCAGGAAAGGGCTGGTGGATGGAAAAGGCAGGCTAGGAGAGCACCCTGATTTCACTGAAAGGGAATAGAGAACACACAGTGGAACTGAGGACGGGGATTTTTCCCCTACTGTGTACCACCGAGAAGCTGGAAACACTCGGAACGTATCTGAGAGTAGATGAAGTTGGCTCCTAAGGGTCTACCAAATTTAGCAAAATTTGTCTTATTCTGCTTAATCCCCATGGTAGCAGGCTAAGAATTCTGAGCACTGGGACTCCATTTAGCCGTCTGATCTGGGAAACCTTTAGAGCTGGCGTCCTAGTTTAACTTCTTACCTTCTACACTGGTTTTCCCTCCATGCAAAGTCACTATAAGTGCCATAGTCATAACTGATGCAGGTAAGATTCATCACGGGTGCTAAAACTGCTGGTGAAAGTTTGACAAAGAGCAGGACATTCATATAGCCTCAAAATATTTCCCCAGAAATTACATACTAATTGAAAAGGAAAAAAAAAAAAAGAGAGAGTAACTTACAGTGGAGACCCCACCCACTTGGAGGGCACTAATGTGTTCATTTTGCAGACTCAACCCCTCCCCGGTGCCATTCCAGCTATAACTAAGGAAGGCGATTCATCTGCTGATTTTATCTGTTGATTCCAGAGTCCTGCTATGGGGACCAGCCCCTCCCAGTTGCCCTTGGGGATTACTCATCTTCCTCTCAGCCTGTCTGTGCTGGCGCCACCTCTAAAAGGGGGTTACCTGAGTTTCTTCTCCTGTACAAATCCCAGAGTCAGAGAGCTCTGTTAGAGACCTGACGATGTTTCTGGAACCCGCCAACCTTCTCTCAGCAGGCTGGACCTCGTCACTCACAGTCTATTCCTCATTTCCGTCCACATCCAAACAATAACCTTGAACCATAATACCATCTACTTCAAGCTGTTAATAATTTTATATCCCCTCACTAGAATGGTTTCCTTAGAGTCCACAGATATGCATCCAACTCAGTCTGGAATGCCGGTCACTGCTGGAGGAGACCATTCTCACACTGCACCCACCCCACCACCCCGTGTCAAAATACAGCCACGTGTAATCCCTTAGCCAAAGCTTCTCTGCCTCATGAGAAAGTTTTGTTTCAGTGAAAATAGTTTTAGACAGCTGAAGCTTTAATTCCATCGTATAACTCAAAAAGTATTCCAAACTCTCAAAAGCAAAATTAATTTTCATTTTAAATATTAAAATGATTTATTCTTATGGGGAAAAGACTAAAAATTAAAAGTGTTTTAAGTCACAGAGAGCATAAGGAATTCTAGTTGAATCTGTTAGGAGGAGGGCTGCACACACTAACACAATGTTCGGAAAACAGCTCGATCTCACTTGACACGCACACCAGGAGACGGGACGGGGAGGTGGTGGGAAGTGAGCCCAGCACACGACTCCGAGAGCACAGCGAGCAGACGGACTACCTTTATGAAGTGGTGATCGGCACGTGGGATAGTGGCGTCTCTGGGCTTGGTCAAAATATACTGGTTGTTCTGCGAGTCGATCAGCATGCTGAGACCTAGGTCATCCTCCACTTCCCGCTTTGTGAGGTTTTGCTTGGAATTGGCCTCTTCTTCCTCCACCCGTAGAACCGCCTCAAAATTGACCCCTTTGACCTATAAGAATAACCAATATTACGTATTTAAAACCAATCAAATGTTTTCAAGTTCAAGTTTTAGAGGGTAAATTCTGTACAGAAGAAGATAGGAATATTTTTAGTATTCTGTCAAGTGTGAGGAAAGATCAACAAATATTTGTTAGCATGAATTTAAAAAATTTTTTCAACCAAAAAAGTGATTTTAAGGAAGGCAGTATTTAAAACTTCTATTACTTCTAAATGCCTAATTTCCCTAATTCAGAGTGTAACACTGTGATGTATACTAATAAATATATATTTGGTCTTCACTCCCTTTTCTGGCTCACAACTTCCAAAACCCATGTAATTTCCTAAGTGATAATGAGCTTGTTATATTTTTATATTGTTATATTTGGTCTTTTGTTATATTTGGTCTTTTGTCCTTGGTTCCTGAAATAGAGCAATGGAGGTGAAAGAAGTATCTTGTTATTAATAAGAAGCCCTTGGCCACCTCACCGGAGTTTATATTTGTGAGGTGGTTTTTGGAAAGCTCTGAGATAACCACAGGACGGGACTGGCCATCAGAGGAACTGTGCATGGGCCCCAGAGGGTTGACCTTCCAGCCCTACCCAGGCCTCCAGGAGGGGAAAGGGGCTGGAGACTGAGTTAATCACAAATCCACATTATGAAGCTTCCATGAAAATCCTTCAGGTACGGGGCTCACAGGGGGCATGGGAGCCCTACAGCTGTTCCTCACCGGGCCCCACGCGCGGCTCCCATCTGGCTCTCCCCAAGCTATGTCCTTTCACTGGCGCTCTAGAAAGTAAACTGCTTTCCTGAGTTCTGTGAGCCACTCTAGCCAATTATGGAGCCCAAGGAGGGGAGCTGTGGCACCCTCTAGGGTGACAACCTGGGACCTGGGATTGGTGTCTTACACGGAGGGGACAGTCCTGGACTGAGCCCTTACCTGCATGGTCTGCTAGCCCCGGGTGGACTCAGAACTGCACTGAGCTGTCGGACAACGTGCCAGCGTCACAGAGAACTAGAGGCTGTTTGGCAGGGGAACAGGGGAAGGCCCTGGCGCCCTGAGAGCACAGAAGTGTCCAGGGAGCGGTGAATAAAGGGCACAACTGTTGGCTTCCAAGGGCATCTTCTTCCAAAAATTCATAGCCCTTGAAATACTTACGAGCTGTCCTCCATCCCCTGATTAGGAAGTTTTAAAAACACCCCACTCCATTCACTCAATTTTCATTTTCCCTCCTCTCTCACCTGATCTCGCTCTCATCTGTTTTTACTGCCTAACCTGTTTCTGAGTCCATTCCAAGGCTCACAATTTTCAGCACTAATCTCATTTCTCCAAAAAGAGTCCTGATCATGGACCAGTGAACAGTCCAGATTCCTGCTTCAAATATGCAGATCATCTCCTAGAAGGAGGGTATGGCTCCCTGGCCCATCAGCATGGCAACACAACTGTCCAGGACAAGCCTTCTTGACCCCAGAGTCCCAGCCCTCCTGAGGGCCCTCCTGAGGGCACGGCTGGGAGAGAAAGATGGCCCACTAATGGGGACTGACAAACCAGGAGGAGAAAACACAGATAACTAGTATACTTCTTGTGGAACACCAAACCAAATTATTTTTATGGCACAGAGGTGTTTAGTTCTGTCTTTGTTTTCAAACTACACTAAAATACACATGTACACAATTTCAACACCACATGCTTTCAACAAGTAGCTCTGCAGGTGGAGATGAACTTGTTCTGGAAGGCTACTTACTGATTTATTGTCATCGAAAGCGTGCTCTTCAATTTCCTCCTCTAAACGATCAGCTGCCTTTCTTACGTCTTCAAGAATTTCATCAAGCATGGATAAACTTTTGTTTTGATGTTGCATATTTTTCAGGGCTTCAACTTGATGTTTTTCTGCTGCCAGAAGTTCCACATATTCTGTCTCTTCCTATTCATTTGTAAGAAACAAAGAGTGGAGTTTAAAAGATAAACCAGAGTATCACTTCCATTCAGGTACCTGGCCCAACCACACCAGCCAACACACTCTCTCTGTCCAATACCCCTGCTCATAAATGAACAATTCTAGCTCTAGTCGGTTAGGAGAAGTCAAGGACCACCATCATATATTTAATCCACTGTAGACTGGAACATTGTTATGTGGCATATGGCTCTATTTGTACCCCAAATGCCATCCATACTTTGGTAAGAAAGTTTAGTAAGTCTCTATCCTCTACTTTTTAAGCTATGTAATAATATTATAGCCTTTCTATGAAGACAAGTTTTATTTTATATATTTAAAGTGCCTGGCACTATAAATGATGGCTTTAAAAATTACATAAATAATATCACATCTGATACAGTGATAATTTATTCTCATTTTAAAAGTATACTTCAGCCTTGGCTGGTGTGGCTCAGTGGACTGAGCGCTGGACTGCGAAGTAAAGGGTCACTAGTTCGATTCCCGGTCAGGGCACATGCCTGGGTTGCAGGCCGAGCCCCTGGTAGGGAGCACCGGAGAGCAACCACACATTGATGTTTCTCTCCCTCTCTTTCTCCTTCCCTTCCCCTTTCTCTAAAAATCTTTGTTTAAAAAGTATACTTCATCAAAATCCTTAATTCAAATGTATACATATACTTGTTTAAAACCAATTTTAATACTTTCATTTTCAGTAAGGACGTTGAAGCAAGTCAACAGCCACACAGAAAGTAATTCTTGTTACAAACTCAAAATGTTGATTGCAGTTACAAATATATTCATTCCCGCATCAGTTTATTGGGATAACTTCAGTAATTAGTTTAATAACCAAGGTATTTCGCAATACAGGAAAGCATTAAAGAATGACTTCTAGAAGTGGTAAAATGTAACTACACTAAGATATTATGCAAAAGGAAAGGGCGCTCCTACGCACTACAGATTTTCCCCGTGGGTCTGAGTATTATGAACAGATGCCGCCAACAGACCGCACCTGACGAAGCGCCCGCACATGCGCACTGTCCCCTTGCCCCTACTTCCCAGCCCCGCGTGTGAGACACTAACCTTTATGGCAGCCTCTCTCAGGGCCTCCAGGCGCTGCCTGCTGCTCTCTTTCATGTTCACCACGTCTTTATAATCCCCCTGCAGGGCTCTCTGGAGTCCATAGATGGCCTGGAAGACTGAATTTTCACTTTCATTCAGCTCCTTTTGGAAAATTTCGAATGTGTGCACCTGAAACAGCTTCTCTTCATCCGACAGTCCAACGTCTTTTTCCACTGCTCTGATTGCATTTTTCAGTTTGTTGAGAACCACAGCCTTTTGGCGAAGAAGGCCGGAGAGCTTTCTGCAACCATCTAGGACCCACTGCTTCCTGTGCGTGACAGTCGCCCCCTTGCCACGGTGCAACTTGATGGCATGTTTCGCTACCTCTTCATGTTCCGCGGCATTCACTAGCGAATGAACCAATGGAAGCAACAACCAGAAGTAATTTTTTTCCAATACCTTCATGATCCAATTTTAGAGGACAGGGCAAGGCAGTCCAAAAATTTCTGCTAAGCTGAACTTGCATTTTAGATAAACATTTTCAGCTGGAAAAAAAGGTTTATTGTCACATATAGTTGAATGATGATTCATTACAATTGAAATCAGAGTTAAAGTATTAAATAGTTACACCCAGAAAACTATTGCTGTTCTGAAGAAAATGGTATTTTTTTCTATATTATTAATATCCAAACTATTTATTGTACCTGGGTTAAAATCAAATACTGAATGTTAAAGTATGTGCCTGGTAAGACTAAAGGTTATGTTTGAATTTAAAGGAAATATTTTTCAAGAAAAACTCAGCCTCATGCATCTACTAAATCTATGAAGTACAAAAGACAAAATCAAATCTATTTAAGAGGATCCATGTATCAAAGGCCAGAAAATTCACAGATCAGTGAACCACCTGTGGGAAACATGCTCCAAATCATTCCAGAAATGGTATCTTTTGAGGTACTAAGAGCTTGTTTGTCATATTGTTTGCTTTCCAAAATCACCTGGAATTTTGCTAAATTTCCAGAATCAGTCTATAGTTAAGTGCCAATAAGGCCGCAAAGATAGAAAAAAATTCCACACGTAATCACATCTGGGTCTCTAGGGCTTTAAAATCTTTCAAACATTTTCAACCATCCAATTTCAGGCTCAGTCCCTTTCCCTCTTCAGGAAGGCCTCAAGCAGTGTGCATGAACTTCTCCTGGCACCTGAAGCACAGACACGGCCCTGGACGTGACCAGCTGAAGGCTTCGGGACAGGCAGCAGCGGGAGCTGCCGCTGCGGTGTCGAGACTACCACAGGCAGAGGGCAGGCTGTGTCCCCCATAGGACAGCGTTATCAAGGAGCGGGAGGCAGCTGTGGCAGCAGCATCGCTAAGAAAGAATGACCTGGGAGGCAGTAAAATAGACTACAGAAGGAAGCAGTAACAAATGCGAGAGAGGCGAGTAAGATACACCCTAGAAAACATGCACTGAACCTGGCAGCTAGGAGCTCACTGGGCGCAAGCAGGTAGGCCAAAAAAGAAAACACGATCTTCCACAGGATTTATAGTTCCTAGGAAACAAAACATTCACATACACCATCTAATCATTCTTAATGGCAGCATGCAGTGGATGAGCGTGTCAAGAATTCTTACTCAACTATCAAATATAGCAATATTTCCCCTACCTGGGGGTATGTTTACTAAAATATTTGTTTACACTTTAATTTCACTGACAATCCCAATTCTAATCAGTTTAATCTGATTTCCCGAACAAAGCAGATTACGTGCAGCAAAAATAAAAGTGTGGCATTTCTAGAGAGAGAATTCTGACCAAACCAAGAAATGACAGCCAACAGAGAGGGGACAAAACAGAGCCACGGAAAAGGGAATCTGAGACGTCACCAAAGACTTGAGTCCACGCTGAGCTGTCCCACACACCCCGGCAGGTCCTAAAAATACTACTCTGGAGGCCAGAAGAGCCACCGATGTTGAGAATGACAATCAAAAGTCACCAAAGAAAGACTATACTCCGGTTAAAAAGTCAGGAAACTGTTCAATTTCAATACATTTTTAGATACTTTGGCTCCTAATGTTGCAAGGATTCACTTACCTAGCACAGCTCTATTCTTAATAAGGTAGGATAAATGAGAACTTGTTGTTGTAGTTTTAACACAACTTTAAGTAAATGTTCCCACCTCAAAAATAAATAATCAGTTAACCAATCACAGTAATACCTAACAATGTAGTTCTGTTATTTTAATGACTCATTTAATTGCTAAGCTTCTGTTGTTCCAAAAGAGAAAGAACTGAGTTGCTACTTCAGAAGCTCACACTTTCAGTACATTTCAGAACCAAGACAGAAATTCCACATGCTTCATCAATGCCTCCCATTTCCCCCACCAAAGTGTTTATTTTAGGGATTTCAAACTTCAGAAAAATAACCTGCTGCACAGTCTGTGTGTCAATAATGCCCCTTTGTTCCTTTCTGGTTCCTTCCTCCAACCAGCCCCTGAAATTAAGTAGCTATCCCTCTAAATCGTAATACCCAAGGGAGCTATTAATTTTTATGAGAAATCTTGGAGAAGTGTAGATGTAGTCAAACTAATATTTCCATTGAAATAAGCTTATGTCATCAACATAAACTGAACTTATTCACAGACTCTTAAAATATGAACCATTCTTTTTTCATAAACTTATTTCATTTTTCCTGCATACTTGACTACCAAATCCTATGGACTACCAAATTGTAACATGCTTTGTCTTGAGTAAATAGTAAACATCTTTAGTTTCAGTGTTATTTTGTTATTGTTATGTATCATTATTAAAAAACACTTTGGATATGTTGTGTTTTTATAAGGAATTCTTAAAGCTTCTCCGTCTTGAACTACTAATACACACAAACTGAGCGAGGGGAGCCTATCACACACACTATACGATTCCATTCATGCAGTGTCTTGGAACGACACACTGTAGAGTTGGGGAGAACAGATCGCAGTTGTCAGGGAAGGGCGAGGAGGTGGCTGTGACTACGACAAGGTCGTAGGAGGGATCCTGTGGAACAGAAATGTTCTGTGTCTTGACTGTGGTGTGGTCACACAAATCTACATGTGCAGTGGTAATTTTACAGATTATGACATACATACACACACAGAGATGCAAGAAATACTGGTACAATCTGAATACGGTGGGTGGACTGTAGCAATGTAATTTATTGCTTCTGCTGGGTAAGGGGAAGACTGGGCGAAGGGTCTAGCGGGGGTGTCCAACCTGCAGCCCTCGGGCTGCATGCAGCCCAGGCTGGCTGTGAATGCGGCCCAACACAAAATAGTCAATTTACTTAAAACATTACGAGATTTCTTTTGTGATTACATGCTGCAGTGTATTTAATGTGTGGCCCAAGACAAGTCTTCTTCTGGCAGTGTGGCCCAGAGACGCCAAAAGGCTGGATGCTACTGGTACAGGATTTCTCTGCGTTATTTCTTACAACTGTGTGAATCTATAATCATCTCAAAATAAACTTTTAAATATTATATAGAAAGGTTTACTGTTTTCCACCAAATCTTTATTACGTGTATTGATCACGATTTACATTGCAGAGCAGTGACATTTTTTATATTTTAAAAAAAAACTAGAAAATGTCCTACAACAGAGCCAAAGGTTTTCAGGTTGGCTCAGCTACAGTGAAACCTGAAGTTACTTTTCACTTGGAGCAACAGCAAAATCAATGCTTTGAGCACAACCACTCCCCAAAAGTTTCTACTTGAAAAAGTTTCTTTTTCAACATTAGTTAAAATATATGTCTTCAACTTATCAAATTTCAAACAGGTCTCTATAAATGCAGAGCAGGAATCTCAAAGCTTATTTTAAAATTGATGAGATTATTTGATTAAGAGGAAAAATATTTATAATAAATGTCTTAATAGATTTAGAATAAGGGCAAATGGGTTCACCATTAAGCCTATTCAAAAAAACTTCTACTACTTTTAATTCATTGTCATTGTACAAAAAATCACATCGTTCTTATTATTCTATAGAGAATTTTTAGCAATTCAGAAATGTCACATTATCATTTATTGGATAAAAAGCTCAAAAGCAGAGCATAATAATGCACTCCCACAGCAGGCTTTTTCAGAGCAGCGTCACTGAAGTTCACGACTTCTCCCACACACCTCTGACTGGGGGCTCCGCCCTGACTGCAGGGTCTGCGAGGAAACTACCTCCTTAGGCTTCTGTTAGGCCCATAGAGCCCAGAGTGCGAGGGTTGTAGAGTGTCTTCAGTGAAAGGGAAAGTCAGTGGCGGAGAACTAAAGCAGCTACTCTCTTTTTAATTATTTATAATGGACTAAAATCTGAAAACCGTGCAGCCCAGCTTTCTGCTCCCATGCAGCCACAGGACCCTCCTTCACCTCTCTTCCTCAGGACCTTCCACACCCACTGCCTCCTATTTACCAGCCCAAACCACTGAGGAAGAATCTACAGTAGTTTATTCACTGTACCAGTGCAGAAGCCACTGTGTGCCTGGCCGACACCACCTGGGCTGGGCTCTGACTTTGTCAGTACAGCTGGGGAAGCTGCCCAAGTCAGCAGGTGAACAGCTGGGTGGGTTTACAAACCTTCAGCCAAGGTGCATTCTAACCTAGCTGCCAAGGTCTTGTTGCTGTAGCCAATCAAACAGGGTCCCACAGAGGACCTAACACCTCTGCCTGCCAGACAACCCAGGCCAGGATGCCAGCCCTATTCACCCAGCTGAACCTGGACCCCAGGTGTGGGGGGGCACTGACCTGGAGCTTGGGCTGTGTGCAGGAAATCCGGTCAAGCCGTGTGGGTGTGGCAAGAACAGGGAAGTCCAGTACCAGTTATTTAGCTTCCTCTGAGAAATGAAAAGATAAGAATGATTTCTACTGAAAGGTTGAAATTTAGAATTTCTTCGTGATACCAATATTCCCAGATACAATAAAAAACAGTAATGTAACAGGCAACAAAGGAGGAGCTGATGGAATGGTCTAGCGAGGAAACTCCCCAACACAAATAATCTACCTCAGTCTAATTTGCGGAGGATTTATCTTAACAAGCATATTTTAAGTTTTAACAAACTGAATGATGTAAAGTATATTTATTAAAAAATAAAGCACTATCTTGTAAATACAATTTATGCTTATTCATATCGAGTTAGTAAAACAATTGGAAAATGAAAGAAAGGGAGACAGGGAGAAAGAAAATTCTTATAGACATTAAAAATGTTTAAGGCATTTCATTGTTAATTAAATTCTACAAAACCCCCACAAATATTGCATTGAGGAATCCAATCAGTGAGACACTACTTTTTAAAAAGTTAATATTACAAGAGAAATGTGGAACCACTAAGATGCTCTGATCCAAACAATAATCAGAAAAATGTGTAAGTATGAAAATGCTGAGCTACCTTACACATCACTATACGATCTAATAGTATGTGAACGTCAGAGCTGGTGATCCAAAGGGGTGTTTAAAACAGCCATTACAGTTATTCAGGTGCTATCCGGTAAGACTCCAAAAGAACTGAGACACAGGGCCTACGAAGAAGGCTGGAGGTCAAGCGACCTGCATTTGTTCTTTCTTGAAAGCAGACGTAGGGTAATAAGAAAGGCACTGCAACGAAGAGTCCTTTTGGGGAAGGAGTAAGGGATCCACACTGGCACCTGCCGGTTTATGGTGCGTGAAGATGAGCTGGGTCTCTCTGTCTTTCCTGGGAGATGGCCAAGAACAGACAGTCCGCAGAAGGCGACAGGTCTTCTGCGGGACCCTGTTTATTTGGTTACAGCAACAAGACCTTGATACCTAAGTTAGGATGCATCCTGGCTGAAGGTCTGTAAACCCACCCAGCTGTTTAAGCGTTGACTCGGGCGGCTTCCCCAGCTTTACCAATAAAGACTGCACTTCGCAACCCTGCCCCATCACACTCTCCTAAACACAGTTCTGGGGTCCACTGCCAGGTCCATCAGTGTGTACGAGAAGCTGTGAGAAAGCCTGAACCATCATCCTCACATACCGCAGGGCCAGACGCGCAGGAGCAGAGATGAAGAGCAGGGCTCTAGAAGCTGAAAGGCCCGTGTCTGAGAGGAGAAAAAGAGAGACCTCCGGGAGGAATACAGCCCGCCCAGAAGGAAGCCCCGGGAAGGGTAGACTCCAGGGAGGAGATGCCCAGTAAGGGAGCCCCAAGGGCCCGAAATTCGGGAAGGACCGGAGGCTCCGCGCCTCTAGTCCGAATCCCACAAAGCGCTCACCGGGATATTCCGGACGCCGCGCGTCCTGGGTCCCGCTCTCCAGCGCTGTAAGACCAAGGGCGAACAAGTAAGCGGCTGTCCCGCATCCCTTTGCAGGCGACAGCACCGCCCTTGGGGCAGGAACAGGGACCGGGTGGGGTACGGTAACTCCCGGAGCCGCCGGACCCCCTCTCCCGAACGCCGTCTGGGCAGACGCAGCCAAGTAGCTGCCCCCTTAAGAGGGTGTGCATGGGTTCTGTCGGTTCCCGGGTGGCGCGGTGCTCGTTGGGATTTGTAGGAGAGAGCTGGGACTCTGGTACCGTGGGCCCTGGGTTCCGCAGTGACCCGCGGGGGTGGGGGGTGGGGGGTGGGGGGGTGGGGGGCGGGGGGTGGGGGTGGGGGTGGGGGGCGGGGGGTGGGGGGCGGGGTGGAGGGAGGGGCGCGCGGGTCCCGCCGGCCCCAACGCGCGCTGGAGCGTTGGCCGAGAGAAGGGGCGGGGCCGGGGTCGGGCAAGCTCCCGGGAGGATGGGGGCACGCCGGGAGTTGGAGTTCTGTGGGCCGGGCCTGTCCCCGCCTCCCGGCGCGTCTCCCTAGAGCCCCTCCCCTGGGCCCCTCCCCGGGCGAGTGTCCCGGGAGCGAGGACTACGACCCAGTGGCTAGAGCCCAGCTAGAGGTGGCTGGGGCTTCTGCGCAGACAGCTGGGCCGGTGAGAAACGGGGAGCGACGGGGATCATGGTAGGTGGCCCACGGTTTCGCTTTCCGCCCTACCCGTCCTGCGCACCCTGAGCTGGGGAAGCTCCAGGGGCGGGGGAGTGGGGGGCCGGCCGGAGCCGGGAAGCGCGGGGCGCGAAGGTCACCGGAGCGGCGGGGTCGTGGGCCGCCCATCTTCGCTGTGGGCGCTGCTGGAGGTAGGGAGGCACGCAGGTGGGAACCTGCATGGCCAGGGCGAGACCTGCGCGGTGACCTAAGTGCAGCGCTATGGTTTGACGGGATGGAGGCACAGTGCAGGCGAGCATGGGGACTCTGACCAGTACTCCACCGAAGCACAAGCAGCAGGGTGAACCAGAAGGGAGGGACGTTTGGAGCAGACGCAGCATCCCGTCAGGTGAAATGGACAAGATAGTATCTGAGAATTGCCAGTAATTCAGTGTGGCCGGAACGTGGAGTTCAGGGTCCACAATGGCAGGAGTACACAAGCAGGGCCTTGTGTTGGATGCTGAGCGTTGGTTGAGTTTATGTAGGATGTAACGGGAACCAAAGAAGGTTTTTAAGAAGTGGGGTTGTGTGTGAGTTGCTCATGTTTGTATTTTGTAAAAAAGCCTTTTGCAAAGAGAATAGGGATTGGATCGGAAGGGGTCAGGATTGAAAGGAGACCAGCTAGAAAACTGTTGCAATACTTTGGGGAAGAAGAAGTAAGGACTTGAGCCAAAGGTTGTCCGCAGGAAAAGGGAGGATGAGAGGAGGGAGGGGTGAGACTTACAGAACTATTCAGAAAGGGAGGCTAAAGGAAAGAAAGGACTCAGCAGTTTCTGGCATGGACATCTGAGCAGATGGTGATGTTATTAACCAAAATGGGGAATGTAGAGGGAAGAGCAGATTTGTGCAGGAAGACAATATAGTCATGAGGGGAAAATGGGATCATATAGTTGGTAGGAGATACAGATCTGGGCCTCAGAAAAGACTTTTTGGGAAATGTGCAATTACTTTGAAATGTAGTGGAAGTCATGTAGTTCATGGGTTTCATCATTCATTCAGTAAATGCAGATGTTTCTCTGTGCAAGGAAGGTAGTGTGCACGATGCTGGAGGTATTCATGGAGCTGATGTCCTAGCAGGAGGGACAAGCACTAAACACACAACTATTATATTACAGTTGTGGTAAGTGCTAGGGAGTGGCACAGGTTCCAGGAACCCAGGTGGTGGGATGGGTGAATGGTGTTAGATGCTGAGGGAATGAAGCCTTAGCCAAAGTAATACATGGGAGCTGAACTCTCAAGAGCGAGTGAGGTGGGAGGGGCAGCCAGGTGTGTGCAGTATTCCAGGTGGGAAAGAACAGAATAGGTGGTAGGAGATGGCATGCTCCAGGAATCGGTAAACTGCCTGTCTACAAACACAGAGAGCCAGGGAAAAGTGACATAGTAGAAAGTTTGTAAGGGGACTAGAACCAGATTGTAGTCTTCTAGGGCACAGGAAGAAAATGTTAGTCTTTGTCCTAATGGTACTGGGAAGCCAGTGAGAGGGGCCAGGAGGAAAGTGTAGGGGAAAGACCAGAGGCCTGAGAACAGAACTTCAGGGTGGGAAGATTTGCCAAGAAGGAGATGAGGAAGGGCATGTCAGAGAAACAAGGTTAGAGGGAGTGGTCGTAGAAACCAGCAGCGCAGCCACAAGGCACTTGGTGACTTAGTGGAGTAGCCACACTGCCCGGGCAGGTTGCGCCCACCTCAGCAGGCAGGGACCCCCCTCTCCAGCTCTTCAGGAGAAGGGGCTTGGCGGGCAGGAGCTTAACTTGAGGAAGAGGACTGTGCAACCACTGCAGAGGTTGGAGCTCCAAGAGTGTGAAAGGAAACACTTGAATTTAACACCACTGCCACCCTACCCCCGCCTGAAATAGAGTCACAGTGACCAAGTTTATATAATTAATTTGGTAATTATGGATGCCCTAGCAGCCCCTGGTAAGTTGATCCTAAGAGAAGATTGTTGTATTAATTGGAATGGCATTGTAAGAATAGCTGTTTTTTCATTTTATGCACGGTCAGTCTTGGTGCTCAGATTATGTAAGCAACTTTAATAAGGTCACAGATAAAATATTTGAGACTTTTTCCATAGGTTACAGATTTTGTTTTATTTTTCTCCTGGATCATCCAGATTTTTATTTCAGTAATTTTGTACATTTTAACAGGATAAAACAATGAAACATAGAAAATGCCCTCCCCCGCCCCTTAAAAGCTACCATTAATAATTTAATTGTCTTGGCATGGTAAGTCTCAGTGAAGGCCATCAGAGCTGAAGGCTAGGCCCTGGCCCTGCCAATTTATGGACCTTTATTAATTTTACATGGATTTCATCTTGTCTAAATAGACCAGAGCTTTCTTCTTTCCCCTATAATTTTTTCATTTATGAGGCTTTTTCTTCTAGACAGCTTTACACCAGTCCCCTTCCTTACAAATTGCAACTTATAGTTTACAAATATAACACAGTCTCTAGACTTAGCTGAATGATGATTGTTTTAATCACTGTTGTTTTATGGAGAAACTTGTAGTGGGAAACATCAGATTGGTGCAGCTTTAATGACAGTTCCCTTCCTTTTCATTCGAGCCAGAGACATGTTACGTGCTGAGCGTAGGCCCGTAGCTACTCATGCGCATTCAGAACCAGCACCTTTATACCACTTACAGGTTCAGGGTTGTAGGATCTGTCTTATGACATGTCAGGCACTTGGAATGGATAAAAGAGGGATCTATTTATTTCTCTGCCCACAGGTCTCCCCACTTTGTAACCTAATGTAGTAACAATTCAGATTACTTCGTGTAGCCTCCACGGATATACTCCTGCACTTTCTCTTCTAGAGGTTTCACAAAGCATTCCCCTTCACACTGTTGATACAACTTTTTGTTACATATTAGGAAAGGCTTCAAGAGGTTATTATCAAGAAAAGTGCCTTGAGATTAGGTATCATCATATCTTCCAGCTGTCTGTCAATATTTACTTGTGGATCTGTCAGTTGTATAAAGCTGGTTAAATAATTAAGTAAGTCACGTGATAGTTCGTTATTCTGTTGATTAATCTCAGAGGTTCCGAGGGTGCTTCATGAGATTTCTTCTGAGGTGGAATCTGTATAACATAAAATTAACTATTAAAAATTGTGCAGTTCTGTTGTACATTGACAACATTGTGCTACCACCACCTCAATCCAAACATTCTCATCACCCCCCAGAAAGCCCCACACCCATTGGCACCCACTCCCCTCACCCCAGCTCCTGACAGCCACCATCTGCATCCGTCCCTGTGGGCTTGCCTCATGGAATTGCACAGCGTGAGACCTTTTGGGAGTGACTTCTTTCACTCATTATGTTTGCAAGGCTCATCCGCATCGTAGTGTGAGTGCTGGATTCCTTTTTGTGACTGAATTTCATTGTATCTCTACACCAAATAGTGTTTCACAACCATGACAAAATTTTAAAATCTAGCATCGGTGGCAATTTCCATAATAAATATATCATAGTTATTTTTAATGATGTACCATTTTGAGGTTGAACATCTGTTTCTATCTTAAGCTTTCTGAGGCAACCCTTGGCTTTGCCCACCCTCCCTTGGGGAGCCTGTCAGCTTCATAAAAATACACGAGCTTTATTTTTGTCAGCTTACTGTCAAAACTTATGGGATCTGCCCTAATTTAGCTGAATTTGATCTTACCAGAGAATATTCCTTGAACTCTTTGTCTAGTCCTTTTCAAAGGCTCAATTTCAGGAAATAATGCATAGAATATACATGAGTATTCCATGTATTTCCCTAGAATATAGTTCAGGATTGTAACCTACAGACTATGGGCTAGCTGCCTGTTTTTGTAAATAAAGTTTTATTGATGCACAGCATGCCCACTGACTTGCATGTTGTCTGTGGCCACTTTCACTGCAGTGGCAGCATTTAGTAGCTGTCACAGAGACCAATGGCTTCTGAGCTAGCTCATCAGTTCTTAATCGTAGTTCCACCTTTCCCTGTCCGCTGAGGAACCAATAAATGGGCTTAAACATTCTGCGAAAGGACTGAAATTTTATGCAGAATTACATGTACATCTGTGTACCACATGTCTTCCTGGAGAGAGGATCTGTGACTTTTATCAGATTACAAAAGGGACCCAAGCCCCCAAATGACCAGTTTTGTTCTAAGTAGCCAAAATGTTAATTTTCTGTGTTACTGTAGATCAGCAGTTCTCACACTTTTTAGTCCCAGTTACCATATACACTTAAAAAATTATTGGGACTCAAAGAGCTTTTGTTTATGTGGATAGTAGCCATTAGTATGTACCATATTAGACATTGAAATGGAAAGTTTAAAAACATTTATGTACTTAAAAATAAGAATAAACCAACTAGATATTTACATTACATTGCATCTTTGCAGAAATCTTTAATGCGTAGCTTAATAAAACAAGATTGGTTCTCAGATGCTGTGTTCAGTCTGTTGTGATATCACAAGTCGTGTGGCCTCTGGCAGCCTCTGCTGTCCACTAATGAGAATGAGCAAGTCAGAGAGTGGCTCAGAATCATTAGGAAGACAGTTTTGTCATCACAGAGCCCCTGAAAGTTCTCAGGACCCTGGGGTCCCCAGACCATACTCGGAGAGCATTGTGTTTGGACTGCATTATCCATGCTCCTGCTGAGTTGCACTGTGCTATTTTGGTGTCAGCATGCATGGAGGGGCGCCTTAAGAAAAAGCCCTGGGAGCCTTGCTCTGCTGCTTATCTTTGGCATTGGGGTGAGCAGTCGGTCTGGTACGAAGGGGACGGTGACATTGCCTTTTCTCGAGCAGCCGGAGGAGACAGTTCCTTCAGGTTTCAGTGCCAGGAGGAGCTGTGCCACTTCTGGGCCACTGGTAGGTTTTTAAAATCTTATCAAAGCAGATTTTCCAAACTCGTCCTATTTTCTTCCCTGCTTTGGCAACTGGGAAGCTCAGGGCCTAATTTTCAGCTGGCTTTCAGCTCTCGTATATGGTATGTGTGTCTGGACTTTATCCCTGGCTGGCTAATTTATCCTTTTTCCCTCCTCTCAGTTTTTTCATCTATAGCTTGTCCTCTGTTTACATGTTTTGTAAATTACATTTTATTTTGGGTTTCCATACATTTTGTAATCTTTTTATTTTTAATAAGATAAGTATAATTCTTACAAGTAAAATTTCCCCTTTACATTATGAAGCCTTAGCATCTAACAGATTGAATCAATTTCATTTACAGAAATTAGTGAAGCACTTTTATTCTAGTATCATTTTCATCAAGTTACCTTAGATAAATAGAAACTTTACCATCCTATATCTGGAAGTTAAGATGTATTTTGTTTCATTATACACTATATATAGTACAGTTACTTGGCAGTTTTGTTATTTACTACCTACCCACAGCCTCTGCCCTATTTTTCTATTTTATTTCTGTCTCATGTACACAGACATTCTTGCTATTAGTATCATATTCGTTTAGTTGTAACGGTCTTTTTGTGCTGCTTTTGGAACTTTTGTAAATTATTTTTAACACTGTGCTTAATTATATGTGTATGTTTTCATCAGTGTGGTTCTGCTGATTTTAAACTGGGGAAAACTTTAAAAGATGTTTCCAAACTGGGAAGCCTTCCTCCTGTTCATTAGCGCCTGAAATTAATGGAAGCCAGAAAGAACCCTGCAGATGGGCGGCGGTGATATGGTCAGACCTTGGGTCCCACACCGGCCTTATATCATCAGGGGCTCCATGTGTGCACAAAGAGGGATTTTACGGAGACTGAGAAAAAAATGTACTTCATGCAAATGGAACTGGGTAGAGATGAAAATGTGTTTTGTATAAAATATTGATTCTCATAAGTTTTTGAAGATTAGCCTTTGCATATTTGTTGCTATATAGATGCTGTCGTTTCAATTTTCAGAAGACTGTGCAGTCTTTTTAACTGATGAAGAACAAGCCTTTTCCTGTAATTCTGAAGTGAAGTTGAGTCACCCAACAAGAAAAACACTAAGTCCAGTTAAAATATAGGCATTAGTAATAGAATGCTGAAACAAACCTCTGGATTGGCTTCATTGGCTTTCCTGCTTCTTTTGCATCCCAAAGCATAAGCTTAAGTCATCTCAGAAGGACAAGGTCCGCCAGTTTATGGCATTTACTCAGACTGGCGAAAGAACTGCCATCTACTGCTTAACACAGAATGAGTGGAAACTAGACGTGGCCACTGACAACTTCTTCCAAAACCCGGACTCGTTCCACAAGGAATCCATGAGAAACACAGTGGACAAGAAGAAGCTGGAGCAGCTGTATAACAGGTACAAAGGTAAGGGTGACGGTGGTGACAAGGCCAGGCGGTAGAGAACTTGCGTCCATCTCTAGGGAGCAGAATAAATGTCACATTCCTTGAATTTCTGATGCTGTGTTCAAAAGACCTCCAAGATGCTGTTCCTACCCTTCCTGATATTCAGCCACAAAATCTAATCAGTTTAAATGGAACTGTGACTATTAATTGATACAGAGGAGGGTGGGATGAGAAGAGAGGAGTCTAAAGATGGATGGGCAGTCGGCCGTCCTCACTGGGATCACTGGTGGCAGGAGGTGCCGTGGCCAGGTGGCTGGCTGCACTTGTGGATACAGTGTTTTGTTTCCCCAAGCAGATCCATCAAGGCTATGATATTGGTAGTGAGAAAGTTGTTTAAAAACAGTGCCAAATCATAAAAAGTATTTCTGACATATCAGTAAAAGTCGTCCCTCTGTTATAACAGTGTCATGGCGTTGTAACACTGAAACAACTTCAGTTCTTGCATGAGCTTTGGGACAAGCTCTCACTAAAGAGAACTTTGTTTTGGAGATTGGGGAGAGTTGTTATTTTCATTGAAATCAGCACCTAGAATGGAGCTTTCCATATCAAAATACGGTCATAATGCAAAAATAAGTCTGCATGATGGAGGTGTGCAGACTCAGACCACTCAGCAGGCTTTCATGTTTCATATCAAATGTCAAATCTGTGCTATAATGGGAGAGGCAGCAAGGTTTAAGAGTTGACTGAGTTATTTTTTTCTAAAAGTTTCTAAGGCTAATCTTTATATTTCCAAAACTTAAAAAAATACTGACTTAAACAAGTGTTAATTCAAACAGAATAACTCCCTTAGATTTAAATTCTTGTTTATTATCTTCATGTTTTACTTTTTTAATCTGTCTTTTTAGATCTGAAGAATAGATTGAAAATAGCATTCTTTTTATTAAAAAAAAATTTGGTTCAGAAACATATTCTATGGTTAAAAAAAGACATGTACTTTTAGTTCTCGAAAAAGTGAACATTATTCTTAATTAAGCTTTAGTGTGCTTTAAATTTTTTGGCTAAGTCAATTGTTGAGCTAATTTTGTAAGTCAGATGGTATGCAAATTTTAAAATTTATTCAAATATGTGCAGATGTCTTCAAAAAATGCTTTTATATAAGTGAAAATTGTCATCTTTTTAGTTTAAACTACATCCCTTCATTATTTAATGTTATCCATGCAATTCTAGTTACTTGAAGTAGGTATATGGTACTATTGTTTTGTGTTCTAAAAATAAATATATAGTTCAAAGACTATTCACAAATATAATGTCAGTTATTGCATTAATACATCCAAATAAATGCTTCCAAAGTTACTTTAAAATATTTAATTTTATTGTATATGAAATTTATCAAGATCGCTTATTAGATGAGAGCATTATGGATCAACTTTTTTGTTACTCTAAGAATCTGCAGCACTAGGGCATTGAGCTGGCTGGAGAGACAAGTGGCAGGGCCTCTCAGAAGCTCCGTGCTGTTATATACATAAAACTTAAATGACCAAAATTTAAATTTGTATGACAGAAGAAAAGTTTATCATACTTAATCTTTATTTAAGCAAAGGAGCTACAAGTTTTCTGTTTGCACCTTCTAAACTGACAGAACTAACACCTGTCCTGAGATAATATATTATGATGCACACAATGTGTCTGAAATTACTAGATCTAGTTTGGTGAAGTCTTGCTGGGATTATTCTTTTGATAGATTTTACTATTTGATTTTCTGATGGGGAAATGCTAAGTTTCTTAATTTTATATATAAACCAGAAATGAAGGGTGGGAGAAGCCTGAATTTCTAAGCTGTTGAACATGGATGCACAAGAGTGACTAGAAAACAAGTGCTCTACAGTAGCGTGAGAACTAGAGCAAATGAAACCACCTTTACATGAAAAACATCAATCTTTCGGTGGGGTTGTGATAAAAACTTAAAATATTATAAATGCTTCGCTGATGCAGTATTTTTGCAACAATTTGCCTTTGGGCAAACTAAAATTTTGTAAACTTGAATTTTATTTTATTTTAGGGACATTACATTTTTTCTTGATGATGAAAAGAAGATCTTTGAGATGAAACTTCTCAAAGAAGTTGCAATGATTTTTTTTCCACTAATGTCCAGAAACCTAGACTTTAAAAAGAGAAGTATTTTCTGGATAAATTATTATTTGTTGCTATCTTTCACATATAGTAGAAAATTGCAATCTGTCGATTGATGTATGTAAAACATTCTTGCTAGCTAGAACCATGTAGTAGATGTGAGTCTAACAACCCATTTTAGTAATACTTTCAAAATAGTATAACTACTTTTTTTCCTTAATTTTAACTGTAGACCCACAAGATGAAAATAAAATTGGAATTGATGGGATTCAACAGTTTTGTGATGATTTAAGCCTCGATCCTGCCAGTATCAGCGTTTTGGTTATAGCATGGAAATTCAGGGCAGCGACTCAATGTGAATTTAGCAAAAAGGAATTTGTAGATGGCATGACAGAGCTGGGGTAAGTAAATTGGTCTCAGTTTAAATCATTTTCAGAAAAGAAGATACTTTCAACATTAATTCTTTTTCTGTCTGTAAATATTAATCTTACACAATTTATTTACTTTGTGGATCATAAGTTTTTATGCATCTGCAATATATAAGCCTTTGATTTCCCTTTAAATTCCTATTTAAGTTTTATTTAATAAATTTATTCAGATTAACCCCTTATGTACCTTATTCTCTACTTTAAATGTTTTTTTCAGTTTAAATTGACAATAAATTTCCAGATGTTTTTGTTTGTTTTCATAATCTTATACACTAAATGTGTCATTTAGTATGTTGCTACATTAAACATTAATAAAGTGTTGTTTTTGTTTTTGCTTGTAATATTTCTCTGTTCTACCTACAGGGTTGGGGTAAAAGCTTCATTAATAACTTAAGATGTTTCTCATTTGCCAGATAAGTCAAAGAAGTAAATGAAAGCATATAACATCAATGTCTTTTAATCATTGAGCTTATTGAACTATTTCATGAGGTTGTATGAAAGCCAAGTTGCTTGACTTGCTGATATGCTGAGATTTCAGTGTTGACACCTTAAACTAGCTCTCCTTAGTGCTTCAGGAGCTTGAAGGCCTAAGGTGGTAAACATGTTCTTAAGGCATGTGCTTATGGTATGCGGGGGGCGGGGGGCGGAACAGAGCATTTGTTGTTTCCGTTAAACTGATGAATCTGTTGTATCTGTCAGCCTTGTGGCAGGGGCGTCCAACCTTTCAGTGTCTCTGGGCCACACTGGAAGAAGAGTCATGTTGGGCCACACATGAAATACACTGTGACACATAACCACAAAAACACCTCATAATGCTCTAAATAAATTTATGATTTTGTGTTGGGCCACATTCGTAGCCATCCTGGACCGCAGGTTGGACACCCCCGATAGAGGATAAACTCTACAAGACTTTCATTTCTAGTGCTATGTCACCATACTCCTGTGGTTTTAGAGAACCAACTAAACAGGAGAACATTATGACAATGGTGTACTAGCATATTTCATGTTCTCTGTCCTGGGAAAGCCCAGTAGTTTCAGAATGGAAAACAACCCATTAAAGGAAGTATTCCATGCGCATGATACTAAATGCTACCCCCTTTAAAATTCCAAAATGAGAGATTTGGAAATAAGTGCTTCTTATAGAAACACTTACTGGCCTTTCCAAGGCACTGTCTTTGAATATGTTGTACAAGTAAAATTCAAAACTTCTTGACTGTTATCCTGTTAAGCATCATAACTTAAAAACCATACTTTAAAGACTTTGAGTGTGACTCTCTGAGAAATGTGTTAGCTGATTTCATACCCTTTCATGTGGAGTATACACAATGTAATTGAAGATTGAGATTAAGTTAATGATTGTTAATGGCACAGCTCTCCACATCTCACAGGGCAGTTAAAGTTTAAAGCCTTTTGTAAATATTAAAGTGCTACATACTAAGTGAAAGCATTATTCATGTGTTAGTAAAGTAATATTGTTAAGACAACCTCAGTGCATTTAGGGATGCAAAGGACTGTTGCCTTCTAGTCTGAATAGCACTGAGCTTTAAAATATACTTTGGTTTCTATGTCTACTCTCTTTATTTTTTTTTTATACTTTTTTCCTGGCTGCTAATTGTTGACTTTGGCTAGAGTACCTGCTATTAACAGTTGTCTTACCTCCTTTCACTGGGGGCTTGAGGATTCTTAGGCAGACTGAGTAAACTTTATGAAATACTTTGACATCTTTGTAGAAACAAAACATTGACTGGATGTATTGCTCTATTTCTGGGTTCTCTGTTGTATTCCATGGGTCTGTTTATCGGTCCTCACTCTCTGAGTTTGACCAGACTGCAGGACACAAGGCCAGCAAACAAAAAGCGATGTTATTTCAAAACACCGAGTGCAATAGTGCAAGAAAACAAACTGAATTTTAAACATACGTCATTTCCAGTAGCATCAAAAATACAGAACACCCAGGATAAGCGTAATTAAATATGTGTGCCACCTCCATAGAGAAAACAACTCACTGGAAACCTGGATGGAGAAATAAACTTCATTTTCAGGTTGGAATGCTTGGTGTTTGATCCCAAATTATTCTGTATATTTTGTCTGATCTCAACCAAAACACTAATAAGTAGTAGGTTTATGTATGTGTAATTTCACAAGCTGATTTTAAATTTATATGAATATGCACAGTCAAGAATAGCCAATAGTTCTTAAAGAAAAAAGAATGAGGTGAGAAGATTTGCTCTACTGGATAATCAGGACTGTTCAGAGTGTAGTAACTGAGACTGTATCGAGTACCAGAATAGGCAAATAGACCAGAGGAACGGAATGGAGGCCCATGTATACAAACAAACGCATGTGTACGGGTACATTTGATTTATGGCAAAGGCAGCACTTTAGGAAAGTGGAGGAAGAACGTCTTTTCAGTAAATGATCCTGGAAGAACAACATGGAAAAAAATTTCATCTTGACCCCTGTCTCACACCATACACACAGATCGGTTCCAAGTGGACTATAGAGCCACATGTAAAAGGCTGAAGGCAGAATCTCTGGAAAATAATGTAGGAGAATATCCTTATGATCATGCAGTAGGGAAGGTTTTAAAATATCACCAAGAAAACACTATAAAGAAGATTGATAGAGTGTTCCGTGCTAAAAAATTACAGGTCATTAAGAAACACCATCAAGGAAGTGAAAAGGCAGCTCATATACTGAGGTACTTTAGAAATACTTACATGACAAAGACTTATATCCTTAAGATATAAAATTTTTCACTTCCAGCCAAGATGGAAGTGTAGGTAGACACATTGTGCCTCCTCACACAAATAAAACAAGGACAGCAAATTTAAAAACAACCAGAAGTGACAGAAAATCGAACTGTATGGAAGTCCGATAACCAAGGAGTTAAAGGAGAAATATTCATGCAGACCGGTAGGAGGGGTGGAGCCTGGCAGCCGGGCGGAGAGGAATCGCAGCAAGGCAGTGGTTGGTGGATCAGCGAGGAGGCTGCTGGTGGAGTGGGCGGCCCCACGTTCAGATAAACCGGGAGGAACAACTGGGGAGCGAGACACGTGGCACCACCCAGGGTTCCAGCTCCGGGAAATAAAGCCTCAAACCACTGATTGAAAACACCTCTGGGGGTTGAGGCAGCAGCAGGAAAACTTCCAGCTTCATAGGAGAGTTTGTTGGAGAAACCCACAAGGTCCTAGAATGTACACAAGCCCACCCACTGGGGAATCAGCACCAGAAAAGCCCAATTTGATTGTGGGAAGTGGGGGAAGGGACTGAAATCCAGCAGAGAGAAGAGCAAGCGGCACTGTTCCCTCTCGGATCCCTTCCCCACAGATAGCATCACAGCGCAGCGACAGGGATTCTCCTGCCCTGGTGAACACCTAAAGCTCCACCCCTTACTACGTAATAGGCACGCCAGGCAAAAAAAATATGTCCCAAATGAAAGAACAGATCAAAGCTCCAGAAAAAATTCAACTAAGTGACGAAGAGATAGCTAACCTATCAGATGCACAGTTCAAAACACTGGTTATCAGAATGCTCCAGGAATTCACTGGGTACTTCAACAGCATAAAAAAGACACAGGCAGCAATGAAGGTCACATTATGTGAAATAAAAATCTACAGGGAACCAACAGTGATGGGAAGGAAACCAGGACTCAAGTCAACCGTTTGGAGCAGAAAAAGAAATAAACATTCAACCAGAACAGGATGAAGAAACAAGAATTCAAAAAAATGAGAGACTTAGGAACCTCCAGGACATCTGTGAATGTTCCAATATCTGAATCATAGGGGTGCCAGAAGGAGAAGAGGAAGACCAAGAAATTGAAAACTTATTTGAACAAATAATGAAGGAGAACTTCCCCAATCTGGCAAAGGAAATAGACTAGACTTTCAGAAAGTCCAGGAAGCCCAGAGAGTCCCAAAGAAGTTGGACCCAAGGAAATGTACAACAAGGCACATCATAGTTACATCAGCCAAGATTAAAGGTAAGGAGAGAATCTCAAAAGCAGCAAGAGAAAAGGAGCCAGTTACCTACAATGGAGTTCCCATTAGACTGTCAGCTGATTTGTCAAAAGAAATCTTACAGGTAAGAAGGGGTTGGAAAGAAGTATTCCAAGTCATGAAAGGCAAGGACCTACATCCAAGATTACTCTATTCAGCAAAGCTATCATTTATAATTGAAGAGCAGATAAAGTGTTTCCCAAATAAGGTCAAGTTCAAGGAGTTCATCATCACCAAGCCCTTATTATATGAAATGTTAAAGGGACTTATCTAAGAAAAAGAAGATAAAAAATATGAACAGTAAAATGACAACAAACTCACAGCTATTAACAACTGATCCTAAAAAAAAAAAAAAGAACAAACTAAGCAAAAACTAGAACAGGAACAGAACCACAGAAATGGAGATCACATGGAGGGTTATCAGTGGGGGAGTGGGAGGGGGACAGAGGGGGAAGAGGTACATAGAATAAATGGTAGGTAGAAAATAGGGGGAGGTTAAGAATAGTATAGGAAATGTAAAAGTCAGAGAACTTACATGTACGACCGATGGACATGAATTAAAAGGGGGGAATGAGGGTGGGAAGGGTATGCAGGGTGGAGGGGAATAAAGGGGGGGGGGAAATGGGGCAGTTGTAATAGCATAATCAATAAAATATATATTCTTTAAACAGATACACAAATTTCCTATAAAACAATAAGAAAAAGCCTAGTTGAAAATGGACAAGAGACTTGAACAGGCACTTCACAAAAGAGAATTTCTAAATGGCCAGTGAAAATAAAAGAATGCTCTTAATCTCATTTAATGAGGAAGTGCAAATTAAAGCTACAATGAAATAGAAGCTCACAACCCACTTTCTAGAATGGCTAAAGAAGACACAGTCACAAACGTAGGTGAAAATGTGAGGCAACCAGAAATCTAGTGTACTGCTGGGAGTCCACTAGACTCCTAGTCTAGTGGAGTGTGAAGTGGGACAATCACATTGGAGGACTGTTTGATGCTACTTACTAAACCGAAGGGGCTCAGCCCCTGTGACCCAGCTCTTCTCCTCTTGGGGGTGCCTAACATAATACATGCATGTGTGTGCCAGGATACACGTACAGAAACATTTTTAACACCATTCTTTGTAACCAGAAAACTAGAACAGCCAAAATACTTCTCATCAGTAGGATATATAAATTATAAAAAATGAATATAATTGAATGCTATATGGTGATGAAAATGAACCAGCCACAGCCACACATATCAACATAAATGAACCTCACAGAGATAATGTTGGCACAGAAAGCCAGACACTAATAATACACATCCTAAGTTTCCATTTAAAAAGTTCAGAAACAGCCCTGGCTGTTGTGGCTCAGTGGATTGAGCACCAGCTTGCAAACCAAAAGGTTGCTGGTTCGATTCCCAGTCAAGGCACATGCCTGGATTGTGAGCCAGGTCCCCAGTAGGGGGAACACAAGAGGCAACCACACACTGATGTTTCTTTCCCTCTCTTTCTCCTTCCTTTCCCCTCTGTCTAAAAATAAATAAATAAAATCTTTAAGAATTTTTTTAAAAGTTCAGAAATAGGAATAACTAACTCACACTGTCAACTAGGGCTTGTTGGAGTGAGGGAGGCATAAAGAAGAGCAAGGAAGTGACCACGTGGAGGAGGAGGTTGTGATGGGGCAGGGCATGTGGCCACTCCCCAGGGGCTGCTGCTGGCCAGCTCTTGATGTGGGTGGACTGCACTCAGGAGCACACACAATAGTCCTGGAAGTTGTGCATTTGTGCTCCTTGGTGTGTTCACAGACTTGTTGGTCTGGTTGGCTCTGGCCATTCCAGGACTTTCTCCATTGCCTCTCCTCAGCCCTGCTCTACTTTGACGCCTGGGTAAATGAGGTGTTGCTTTTGTTTGCCTCCCTGCTGTGTAGTCAAAATAAAAATGACAAATTTTATGTTTTGCTCTTCTAGATTCTGCTTTTTTTAAAAAGATTTTACTTAATTAATTTTAGAGAGAGGGTAAAGGTTGGAGAAGGAGAGGGAGAGAAACACCGATGTGCGAGAGACGCATCGATGGGTTACCTCTCACACACCCCCACCTGGGGACTTGGACGGCAGCCCAGGCATGTGCCCTGACTGGGAATGAAACCGGTGACCTTTCAGTTGGAAGACTGGCACTCAGTCCACTGAACCACACCAGACAGGGCTAGATTCTGCGTCAAAGGCTTTTTAATATTTTTAAGTGTTATTGACTTTGGAGGACAATTCAGTTTTAAAACAATAGAGCTGTGTTTTATTATTCTTGGATATTTTATATCTAACCCACTGTAATGAAGAAATGCCTAGCTACAGTAGCTTGAGGCTGCAGGTTCATTCTGCGTTGCAGCACAGCATAGGGGAAGCAGTGGTATGGCTGGCAGAGTGACACAGTTCCATGAGGTCACTGAGGCAATAGGGTCTTGTCACTCTGGCACCTCAGGTCATCGGCCTCTGTGCTACCAAAGCCACAGAGTTAAACCATGTTCATATTCCAGACCACACAGAGGAGGGCAAGCAATTTCAGTTTTTGATTTTCCTTCTTTGAATGACAGCTTTATTAAGATATAATGCACATGCCACACAATTCACCCATTTACAGTGTAAAAATTAGTGGTTTTGGTTTCACAGAGCTATGTAGCCATCACCCCAGTCAGTTTTAGAGCATTTTGAGGAATTTTAGCTAGAAAAAGGGACCCACGAGAATTCTACTTACCCACCCCCTTAGACCCAAGCCTCAGGCCGCACCGAACTGCAGTGGAGCTGAGAACGGCTGGGGACTGGGCAGGCCCGTCTGCTGCCCGTAACAAAGCACTGTCTCTGTCTCTTGTCACAGGTGTGACAGCACAGAAAAGCTGAAAGCTCTTCTGCCAAGGCTGGAACAGGAGCTTAAGGACACAGTGAAGTTTAAGGACTTCTATCAGTTTACTTTTACCTTTGCTAAGAACCCTGGGCAAAAAGGTTTAGGTGAGTATAAAATCCTAACTTTCAAGAAGCCACGTCTTACGACACTGGAAGTGGGCCCGACCAGCAAGCCCTCGGTCGTGCCCACTGTTGTCACCCCTCTGTGTGCTTTGTTTCCCAGCCGCTGAGCGGCTCCATGTGTAGGCACGACAGTTTGTAGTGCCGTGTACTGGAACCCCTCAACCAGTACCCCTCTCAGATTTGGGTTTAAATGCCTAAATTTTAAAATGCAAATGAATTTGCAAACACTCTGTGTACTCTGATATTGACATCTAATTGACGAATGAGTCAGAGAGGTCAACAATTGATGTTGGCTGTCTGGCATGCTTGTCCTGGCTGGGTGTGTGATCCCACCAATGGAGTTGCTAAGATTACCATGTGGCATTAGTCGTGTCCGGATCGGCAGGTTTAAAGTTAGCTTACGGGAAACCAGTTCTGACGTGCACTGGGTTGCTTTGGTACAGGCATAGTTCGTTTATTGTGCTTCACAGATACTGTGTTTTCATGAGCATCGAGGCAAGACCCTTCACCAGCAAAAAGATTACAGCTTGCTGAAGGCTCAGCTGATAGTTTGCATTTTTAAAGTACGTGTGTTGTTTTTTCAGACATAGTGCTGTTGCACACTTAATAGACTGTAGTACAGTGTGAACATAAATTTTGCACGCCCTGGAGAACCACACACGTGTGTGGCTCATTTCATCGTGATACCTGCGTCCCTGCGGTGGTCTGGAGCTGAGCCCACGGGGCCCCCGGCGTGCATCTGAGCTGCTTTCAGAGCTGTGTTGTGATTTCATTGTGATGTGGCTTGTGTATGACTGTGCATGGCACATTCAGAAAATTTTTACCTTAAAATTTATTTTGAATTTTGGTTGATATCTGGGTTTTATTTTGTTTATTTCACTTGTTTTGCCCCAAAGTACTATATAGTTTATTTTTGTCTTATCTCTTTGTAAAAATAAATCAGTTTTGACCTACATTTTCTTGCCTAATGTAACAGATTTACTTATGTTTAGTGCATTAAAATCTCTTACAAGTTTGGAGGAGGGCTTACACAGTCTTTTTTATATGGATTAAATGGGTATATTAGAAAGTACATTTTGAAGAAAAGTTTTTATAAATCAAAGCAATATTATAAGATGACCAAAATTAGGTAGGAAACCTGAAAAGGACTTGAAAATTCACAGACAGAAAATTCCACAGCAGGCATTTGGATTCAGACCCTGATTTCACTCCTGCACGTTTGCAGGTGTGTGTGTGCAGTAGGCACCCTCCTCCCTCCGTCTTTCTGACTTCCTTCCTCTCCTTCTCCCAGCAACAGGTCACAAGCAGGTACAGACTGAGGCAGCAGGCACCCCCACCCCCACGTCAGGGAGGTGGGCAGCAGGCACCCCCGTCCCCAGGTCAGGGAGGTAGGCAGCAGGCACTTCTGCCTCAGTTCAGGATGGCAGGCAGCCATCTTTTCCTAAGCACTGTTTCCTACTTCCGTGGCAGGGATTGTTTTCTCCTTTTTCTGTGTTTTTGTCCAGCATTGTGGGCAGTTTGTTTTTTCTGTTGCTGCATTGCCCTGTGATGAGTCTCTTGTCAGAGTCCCTCTCTCAGGGCTGGTCCGCCGTGTGAATGGGTTTCTCACCCTGCATGCCACCTCACAGGTCGTGCACCTGCCACCTCAGGAGTGGAAAAAGGCCTCTGCCACAGGGACCTGTTCAGGAACTTACTTGAATGGATCTGCTTTTAAAACTTCAGAAGGTGGAAATGGGAGAATCACTGGGAAAATAGGAATGCAGTTTTTCCTATTCAAGGAAGCGGGTGAGCAAACAGAGTCTGTCCATGGCGTGAAGGTGCAGCGGCAAGGTGTTTCCGACATCACAGGGCTGAGCACGTCCCCCTTTGTCACGAGGCAGGGAGCCGATGTCATGGAAGGTATTTGTGGGACCCATGGGAAGAGGTGGTCCTGACACGTTTGTTTGTGAAGACCAGGATGATTTCCTGTTTGGCCAGAAGGATCTGTTGTCGTAACCAAGCGCACAGAGTGAGAGGAAAGGGGGGCCCACGGCGGCAGCAGGGCGACGGCTGAGCGTGCGCGGTGAGACGGAGCAGAAGCTGGGTTTCGTCTGTTCTCACCCCGTCACAGAGACCAACACGTGGTCAACCGACTGAGATAAGGTGGCCGAGGGGCCACTGCAGGCACTGGCCCTGATTTGCCCCTGGCTTTTCTGCAGCTCGGCAGGGTGTCGCCTGGAGAAGAGCTTGCCAGACGCTTCCAGAAGGACCACAAGGAGGCAAGGCTCTGAGGCATTGGTAGCAAGGACCTGGTTAAATTAGAATTCTAGATAATTCCAGTTGTATTAGTGCAGAGTGGGGAGTTGGGCTCGTGGTCCTGTGCTCTTGGGAAAATTCAGATACTTGGCACATTTTAAAAAGAAACAACTCGTACAGCGAGGGTGAACCCAGAGTGGAATGATAGCGGTCAGCCCAGCGGTGCTGCTCGGGCCCGGACACAGGGGTCTCCCCGTGTGTCTTCTTTGCCACTCAGGTGTCCAGATCCAGGACTGGCAGGCAGTGTGGTTTCTGTGCGTAGGTGGCGGCTTCTGTCTTCTACCTCGTTGCTGGAAAGAAAGGCAGGAACCAGCCTCTGTGAAGCACATGTGATGTGGCAGCCTGGCACCTTCTGGTTCACATGCGGCCTTACCCCACTTTATAAATAGGGAAACTGAGGCCAAGGCACAAAAGGCCGTGATGGAGGAAGGTGCACAGGCTGTGACAGCAGGGTTTGGAGCCCACGCTCACAGTCCCGTGTGTTCACACTTCCTCATGGGCTGTCTGACGTGTGCTGAGCGGAGTCCAGGGCCTGGGTGTGCTGGAAGTCTGCAGGTGCAGGAGGGCAGCGGCGCAGCCCCAGTCCCACCGGCCCACTGCCGGGCCCTGTAGGGAAAGGTTGGATGGTCAAAGTGGGCTCAGGTCTGTCTCAGCCCAGCCATTCCCTCTGGTCACCACCTGCCTTGGCACTGCCTGCCTTCTGGGGCTTTCTCCTCTGAGTTTGGCCCTTGGTGCCACCTGTCCCCTCACATTCTCGGATCACTCCAAGAGTCACCTTTAAGTAGTCTCTGTGCCAAGATATTTCCCATTCTACCCACTTCTTGCATTTTATATGATTTGGTTTTAATTTACTTGTTTTATATCATGCATATATACTAAATGAGCAAAAAATATATATATTATAATTTAAAAACTCCTAAAATGTCTGCAGTTCTGTTGTAGCACAAATGACTTCATCTCAATTTTTAGAGCAACAGACATTGTCAAAAAAGCATAGTGATCTCCTCCCGTGTGTTGCTTCTTCTGGTTATATCAAAGTTGGAGCCACGGAGAGTGATGGGCTGTGTCACTCACTCCGCACATGGGCAGAAAAGGCTTTCTTACTCTCTGAGAGCTGCTGCAGCAGTGTCCTGACTGAGGACGTGTCACCTGGTGTGTGAGCTGCAGCGTGTCCTGACTGAGGACATGTCACCTGGTGGGTGAGCTGCAGCGTCTCCTGACTGAGGACGTGCTACCTGGTGTGTGAGATGCAGCATGTCCTGACTGAGGATGTGTCACCTGGTGTGTGAGCTGCAGCATGTCCTGACTGAGGACGTGTCACCTGGTGTGTGAGATGCAGGCTGTCCTGAGGACATGTCACCTAGTGGGTGAGCTGCAGGGTGTCCTGACTGAGGACATATCACCTGGTGTGTGAGCTGCAGCATGTCCTGACTGAGGACATGTCACCTGGTGGGTGAGCTGCAGGGTGTCCTGACTGAGGACGTGTCCTGACTAGCATGCGTTACCTGGTGGTCAGGCCCAGTGGTAAGCCAGATTTCAAGGCTTGAGTGTCAGTCTAGTTAGAAGATGGTGTGACTTTGGTAAAAATAGCAATAGCCATCAGTTGTTAACAGCATTGTCTTGTCTTGTATGTGGTGCTATTATGAAGACATCAGCCTATGAACGTTGTTCTCACGGTGACAAAATAGATAATCAGGAGACCAGGTGCCAAGTTCAACTCCTGACTTCCTGCTTTGCCCCCACCTAAAAATAACTCCCTTTGCACTCCGTAGGCCTAGCTACCTGATGACACTTTCAACCTCAGCTTTATTTTTTATATTTGATCTACTGTAGCTCCATTCTTTTCAACTGCAAAGATTGATTCCTCTTCAGGAATCTTATCAGTGCCTGGAAGAAGCATACCTTAGCTTTCGTTCCCACTACAGCAAGGACTTAGTCGCTGCCATTGAAGCAGATCGGCATCCAAGGTGTGCGGGGAACCTCTGAGGGAGGGGCCCCCCAGAGAGGAATGTGGACACGCGGGAAGCTTAGGCTCGTCCTCGGCTGTGCTGTGGTACCTTCCATCTTGAGTTAGCAGCTCGTAAGTTGCGGACTCCTGGTTTATTTAACAGTGTAAGAAGTGTTTTCTGTTTTAATTATGTTGGGAAGACTAAGAAAAATGTATAAAATGTATCAGCTCTGATACTTGGGGGTGACAGCTGAGTCCAGCGGTCGCTTCCCCTCAAACCCTTTTCGTCTCTGCTTCGTTTTGGGTTGAAAACTGTCCCCTCTTCTCCCCTCTCTTTCTCTTACGCTGTTGTCTGTTGAGTTTATTTGCTCTTGCATTTCTTTTAGTTTAGGTATTTCAGGAGTGATTTTTTTTTATTTCTCATTCTTGAGTTTTGTCCCCTCGTTTCTGAGTTTTCCTAATTATGATATACATTCTGTCATGTTTTGTGTCATTTCTTAATGCCTTCTAGCTTGTTTTGAAATGGGAGGTCACAAGTTCTATCTGTACTGGCATGTTACCTGGCCTGTGTTCATTTTCTAGGGATGACATTCTGGTCGTAGGGTCTTTTTTCTTAGGATGGAGTTACAAGGGACCTGACCTCAGTGCTTTTCTCTGGCTCCCGTTCATGTGAACCAGCTTTCCTGCGCTTTCAGAAGGAGGATGGTTCAGGGCAGCATTCTCACTTCACAGAGCTACCTCCTTTGGGACACGTGTGTGCATGCACACGTGTGCGTGCAGTGCTGCATGTGTGTCATGTGCACGTGTGCCCAAGTGTATGTACGTGTTTGTGTCTGCATGTGTGTATACATGTGTATGTGTGTGTGCGTGCTGTGTATAATAATGTGACATTTGCTTTCTAAGATTTTCTGGCTGTATCCCTCTTGCCAGCTTTTATCTCTTTTCTTGTCTCTGCTGTTCTCCCCTGTTTAACCTGTGCACTCCAGCCACCTCTCTGCAGTGCCGCGCTGTCTAGAGGTCCCGTGGTAGGTCGGTTCCCAGTTCGTGGGAGCCAGAGTGCCTCAGCTCCTGCAGCCCTGGTGGCAGGTCCCTGCGCCCTCCTCCCATTGGTCACAACGATGGCCCGATGCAGCCGTCCTCACCTCGTCCTGGCCAGGCTTTGCAGTGAACGCCTGCTGGCCACTCCAAGGTGCCCCGTGGTCATACCCATCTGAGATGCTGTGCCCCATTCACCACTCCCTCGTTACATAGGTCTCATGGCTGCTGGTGGTTCATCCTCTCCTACCCATGTTTTCCGTTCATGATGATGCTTTCTCACCTTATTGTATTGTTACTGTTGCCTTTGACTTTTGTACTTGCTATCTAGTTGCGTTATTTGTTTTTATGTGAAGATTCAGAAAAATTTAAAAACTACCTTTTTCACCACCTTTCCAGGACCCTTCCACGTGCCTTTGAGTGTTAAGTTCTCATCAATTGCTTGTCAAAGGATAGAAAGGAAGGGCGGAGGCATGTAACTGCTTGTTCTAAAATCATCAAGTTAGGGGTCGTTAGGGCTTTTTCTCCAAGACTGTTCATTAGTTCTTTTTTTTCTTTTTTACCATTTTCACTGTTTTTAAGTGTACAGCTCAGTGGCACATTGTTGTCCAACCATTGCTACCATCCATCTGTAGAACTGTTTCATCTTGCCAGACCAAAACTTTGCCCCGTTACATAAAGACTCCCCATTTTCCCTCCCACCAGCCCTTGACAACCACCATTCCACTTCCTGTCTCATTGACTTTGACTAGGTAGCTCATGTCAATGAAGTCATACAGCATTCGTCCTTTCGTAACTCATTATTTCATTTAGCATAATGCCCTCAAACTTCATTCATGTTGTAGCATGTCAGAATTTTCTTCCTTTTGAAGGCTGAATAACATTCTACTGTGTGTATTTCCACACTTTGCTTATCCATCCCCCATCCATGGGCAGCTGGGTTGCTTCCACCTCTTGTCTGTGGCGAGCAGTGCTGCTGCGAACCCGGGTGCACAAGTATCTGCTGGAGTCCCAGCTTTTCAGTTCTTTTGGGTAAATGCCCAGAAGTGGAATTGTGGGATCATGTGATAATTCTATGACTTTGTTTTTGTTTTTTGAGAAACCACCATATTATTTTCTACAGCAGCAGATTTTACATCCCCACCAACAGGGAATATAAATTGCACAAGGCTCTAATTTATCCACAATCTCACCAACACTTATTATTTTCTGTTTTGGTTTTTAAATAATAGTCATCCTGATAGATGTGCAGAAAACTGTTCTTTTATCAGCTGATTTTTAACTTTTGAAACTAAAACTCTTGCTTTTTATCTTCTCCCCTCCATTCTATTCCTTCCTAAGAGGCTGAAGCAAAATAGTCATTAAAAATTAAAGCCTGTTTCAGTCTGGACTGTGATTACCCAGTAACAATCATCAATGTTCTAGAAACTAACAAACAGGTAGACAGCACAATGCAGCACTGAAGGAGGTTCGGGTTGGGCTCATTCGGCATTCTCGGGATACCCGCAGTGAGACCTGCCCGTTCGGCGAGGACAAGTGCCATGTTCCCAACAGGCGGCCCTTCTGCCATGGATATTATTTCTTCTTATGCTGCCTTTAAAAAAACAAAAAAGAACTTCTCTCCATTTCCTGAGTATTCCTAATTAACACTCACCTGAACAAGAAGTATTACCTTCCATGCTTTTCTAAAATTTGGCTAATTTGGGTCCAAATGTAATTATTATTATACTTCAAAAGGAAAGTTTAGGTAATGCTTTACTTTTGAGCACCTTAATTCTTAGAGCCTCATTTAGCTTCATTTTTCAAAGGGATAATTAGTCTGATCCAAATTTTAAAATAACAGCAGTTATTCTTTATTGTTAAATGGTTACCGGGAAAGAGCACCTTGAAATGTCACTAAATGAGAATACAGTATTCCTTCTGACTGTTTATTCTGTGACTTTAACATATTCAATGTAATGTAGGATGATTAAGCTTCTGTTAGAAGTAATTTTTTGTACTTATCAATATGTTTTACAATCTGTGGGATTCCTTCCCTTTAATGTTCAAAAAGGGTTAGCATTTCATTTAACTTTCAAGTGCAGGTATTGTTTTCAAGAATTTTTATCTTATAATGCTAAGTTAACTGGCCAGAACTGGAAAAGTATTAAAGAACTTTTTTTTAAAGTTATGATTTACCATAGGTCCTTGCAGAATGAGGTCTTCAGACCAGCACATCTGCATCACCTGGGAACTTGCCTGAATTGCAGATTCCTCAGGTCATACCCCAGACCCACTGTTTTGGTTAGTAGTTGCTGCATAACAAAGTACCTGAAAACTTAGTGGCTTCAAACAATGATCATTGTTTTCTAGCTCATGATCTTCTGGGTCAGGGATCCAGGCAGGCCACAGTAGACTAGTTCTTCCATTCCACATTGTGTCGATTCAGACGCTCAATGGTTTTTTCAGCTGTCAGCTGGGTGAGGTTGAAATGCCAGCAGAGGACGTGTGAGAGGGTCTGACACCTCTGTGCTCCCCCACATGGCTCCCCTGGGCTTTCCTACAGTATGGTGACTTCGGGCTAGAAGGGCTGCTGATGTGAAAGCTGCATATTGCATGGGTAGAGCAGGTAGGAGCTGTGTATCTCTTAAGGCCCAGCCCTGGAAACCCTATAGTATCAGTTCCATTTCAAGTTACCACATTTGACATACGTTATGAATTCCATAGTAATTTATAAGAGATTGTAAATTAAAGTCTAAATTAATTGCCTTATTTAAAATTTTAAAATGTATTTTCTTTCTCCATGACTATTTCAAAGAAATTAAGTAACTTGGTAAAGAGTATTTTGAAACACTTTACAATATTTAGCCTAATATGTTTAGCTTTTATTTAAGTAGATGCATCAGGAAGCAAAAAAGGGCGAAATTTATTCAGTAATTCCTTTATCTTTGTATTTAGTTTATGTCTATAGGTACTTAAATAAGATTTACCAAAATCAAAATTACCCACTAGAGAATTAGAACAGTTATTAATTTTGTTTCTTTGCTTTATAAGAGAAATTAATAGAATTTCATTTGGTATTACATTTCATATTGTATTTCATATTGAATATGAAATTGTATTAAATAAAACAATAACCTCTTCAGGAAATGATTATATTATTCAAACAGTTCAAATACAGTATATTCTCTATTTTAGAAGGGTTTTGAGGGTTTTTTTTTTTTCAAGAAAGGAGGACAAATAATTTTATGGCTACACATCTAAAATAGAACAATTTATTTTATGATTTCCAAAGTATATTACTCAGTCTGTATTCTGAAAGATTAAGTATGAATTAAGGAGATTGATACAAGTCTTTATATAGTTCTTAGAAAAAGCATGGACATCAGTGCAAAAGAATAATCAAGGAAAGAGTTTATAGAGTTCATTCTTCATTTCCTTCATGTTTGTGTGTTTGTTTATGTGTGTCTGAGTCCATTCATGAGCACCTAAAGATGTAAAGCAAAGACTGATGGATGTAAAGGGAGAGATCGACAGAAGTACAGTCATAGCAGGGGATTTTCACACCCCGTTGACTTCAATGAATAGATATTCCAGTAGGAAAGTCAACAAGGAGACAGCAGCCTTAAATGACACACTACATCAAATGGATTTAATTGATATCATCAGAGCATTTCACCTCAAAGCAGCAGAATATACCTTCTTTCCAAGTATACATGGAATGTTTTTTAGGATAGACCACATGTTAGAACACAAATACGTCTCAATAAATTTAAGAAGATAGGAATTATATCAAGCATCTTCTCTAACCATAATGCTGTGAAACTAGAAATCACAAGAAGAAAACTGAAAAATACATAAAGGCATAGAAGCTAAATGACATGCAATTAAACAATGAATAGATTAACAATGAGGTCAAGGAAGAAATCAAAAGATACCTTGAAACAAATGAAAATTAGAACACAATAACCCAAAATCTGTGGGACACAGGGAAAGCAGTCCTAAGAGGGAAATTCATAGCATTACAGGCCTACCTCAAGAATCAAGAAAAAGCTCAAATGAGCAATTTCATTTTACACTTAAGAAACTTGAAAAAGAACAACAAACAAATCCCAATGTGAATAGAAGGAAGGGAATAATAAAAATCAGAGTAGACATAAATGAAATATTATCAAAAAACAAGATACAAAAAATCAATGAATCCAAGAGCTGGTTCTTTGAAAAGATAAACAAGATTGACAAACCTTTAACCAGACTCATCAAGAAAAAAGGAGGGAGGACCTAAATAAATAAAATCAGAAATGAAAGAGGAAAAAGAACAACTATATGCCAACAAATGGGACAACCTGCACAAAATGGATAAATTCCTAGAAACTAAATCAGGGAGAATAAGAGAATCTGAATAGACAGATTACACCTAGTGAAATTGAAGCAGCAATCAAAAACTCCCAACAAACAAAAGCCCTGGCTTCACAGATGAATTTTACCAAACATTCAAGAAAAACTAACACATCTCTCTCTCAAACAATTCCAAAAAATTCAAGAGGAGGGAAGACTCTCAAGCTCATTTTGTGAGGCCAGCATTTTCCTAATTCCAAATCCAGATAAAGACACTACAAAAAAAACAAATTATAGGCCAATATGCCTGATGAACATGGATGCTAAAATCCTCAATAAAATATTAGTAAACCAAACAGCAATACATCAAAAAGATCATACTCCATGATCAAGTGGAATTTATTCTGGGGATGCAAGGTTGGTACAACATTCACAAATTGATAAATGTGATACACCACATAAACAAATGAAAGATAAAAACCATATGATCACACCAATAGATGCAGAAAAAGCATTCAGCACCAATTATGATAAAACCTCTCAGCAAAGTGGGAACATACCTCACCGTAATAAAGGCCATATATGACAAACCCACTACCAATGTCATACTCAGTGGGCAAAAACTATAAGTGTTCCACTTAAGATTGGGAGCAATACAGGGATGTCCACTTTTACCTCTCTTATTCAACATGATACTGGAAGTTTTAGCCACAGCAGTCAGACAAGTAGAAGAAATAAAATGTATCCAAATTGGAAAGGAAGAAGTAAAGGTGTCATTATTTGCAGATGACATAATACTGTACATAGAGAACCCTAAAGATTCTACCCAGAAACTACTAGAACTAATCAATGAATTCTGTAAAATAGCAGGACACAAAATTAATAATCAGAAATCAGTTGCATTTTTATATGCCAATAATGAACTGTCAAAAAAGGAAATTAAGAAAACAATCCCATTTGCAATTGTTTCAAAAAGAATCAAATGCCGAGGAATAAATTTAACCAAGAATGTAAAAGAACTATATTCAGAAAATTATAAGATACTGAGGAAAGAAATTGAAGAAGATATAAATAAGTGGAAGCACATACCATGTTCATGGATAGAAATGATTAACATCATTAAAATGTCCATACTACCCAAAGCAATCTATAGATTCAACACAATTCATATCAAGATTTCAATGTCATATTTCACAGGACTGGAATAAATATTTCAAAAATTTATGTGGAACCACAAAAGATCCCAAATAGCAAGAGCAATCTTGAGAAAAAACAAAGTTGAAGGAATCATGCTACCTAATATCAAACTATACTATAAGGCCACAGTAATCCAAACAGCATGGTACTAGCAAAATAAAAAACCCAAACAGATATATAGATCAATGGAACAGAAGAGAGAGCCCAGAAATAAGCCCATAACTTTTTAGTCAATTAATATTTGACAGAGGAAGCAAGCACATACAATAGGATAAAGATAGTTTATTCAATAAATGATGTTGTGAAGATTGGACAGAATATGTGCAGAAAAATGAAACAAAACCACTTTCTTACACCACACACAAGAATAAATTAAAAATGGATTAAAGACTTAAATGTTAAGACTTGAAACCGTAGAAAACACAGGCAGTAAAATCTTGGACATTGCTCATAGCAATGTTTTTCTTCTGTTATATCTCCTCAGACAAGGGAAACAAAAGAAAAAATAAACAAATGGGACTACATCAAACTAAAAAGTTTTTGCACAGCAAAGGAAAACATCAACAAAATTATAAGACAACCATGGAATGGGACAACATATTCTCCAATGCATCTGATAAGGAGTTAATATGGAAAATTTATAAAGAACTTATAAAACTCAATACAAAAAAAAAATCCAATTTAAAAATGGGCAAAGGACCCAAATAGAAACTTCTCCAAAGAGGACATACAGATGGCCAGTAGACATATGAGAAGATTCTCAACATCACTAGTCATCAGAGAAATGCAAATAAAACCACAATGAGATACCATCTCACACCTGTCAGAATTGCTATCATCAATAAATCAACAAACAAGTGCAGGCGAGGATGTGGAGAAAGGGGAACCCTTTTGCACTGTTGGTGGGAATGGAGATTGCTGCAGCCACTGTGGAAAGCAGTATGGAGACACCTCAAAAAACTAAAAATGCAACAGCCTTATGACCTAGCAATTTTACTTCTGGGAATTTATCTGAAGAAACCCAAAACACTAATTTGACAGAATATAAGCACCCCTATGTTCATTGCAGTGTTCTTTACAATAACCAAGATTTGGAAGCAGCCTAAGTGTCCATCGGTAGATGAGTGGATAAAACAACCATGGTACATTTACATAATGTATTACTACTCTGCCATAAAACAGAAGAAAACTTATCCTTTGCAACAGCATGTATGAACCTGGAGAACATTATGCTAAGTGAAATCAGCCTGTCAGAGAAAGACAAGTACCATATGATTTCATTTGTATGTGGGATCTAATGAACAAATTGAACTAACAAGCAGAATACAGGCAGACTCAGCGAGAGCTGCATGACAGCTCTGGAGGCGGGGTGAGGGGGTGGAGGGATCAAGCAAAAAAGAAAAAGGACTCATAAACATGGACAACAGTTTGGTAATTGTGGGGGAGTGGGAGTGGGTGGAGGTAGCAGAGGGGATAAGGGGGATAAATGGTAATGAAAAATATACAGTTAAAAAAGCATACAAATCAGGAACTTCATAGATTTCTAGGACCAAACTAATCCAAAAGTAACTGGATTAAATGTCTGCCATAAAACTATTTTTCTTTCCCTCCCAGGTTTACCTCCATTTCTCAGTTGTGAGACTTTTCATCATTAAGATGAGTTGAGTATAGATTTCAATTAACGTTCTTTCTAAGTGATCAGGATGTAGACTTAGCAGGACAAGACTAATCATCTTAGCATTATACTGTGGGTCCCATAGGCAAGGGTCAGTGAGCCTTTCCATACTGTTGGTTCTGTGAAACTTTCTGACCATTTCTTTCTTCTGATTAAGACTCCAGGGTATTTAAGGCTAAGAAAATCTATAATGTACTTTAAACACATTGGGAATGTAGGCAATTTATTCAAAATTGGTCGCTATTCATGCATCTCTTTTGATTATCCAATTTTAATAATGATTGACCCTGGAAATCTCAGGTTAGAGCTGTAACTTTAATAATTTTTGTCCAGGTGGGACCAAACAAGATTTAGGTGAAAATCTTTCAGTATTTTGCATTTAAAATAATCTGTCAGCTTAATATTTTTTTTCTGCTTTTCACATTGTTTATCTGACATACATATATGAACATATAATTAGGAAATTATTTCATTGTAACTGTTCTTTTACTATCTAAAAATGGTGAGCACTATGCAACATTAAAGGTTGTCAACTTCAAAAAGTAAACTTCTTGGCCTCTTCTTTATATACTTTTTATGTCAAGTGTGTGGAAAGAAATAGATATTGAATTTCTGGTGAGCAGAGAATGAATCTCAGTACTCCAATAATTATGTATTGGGGATAATATTCTAACACAGCCCTACCACTCAGGGTTCATATTACACTAAGACACCATCTTAACACTGAGCCCTGCAACATAGGTCTGTATGGAAGGAGTGAAATAATCACCCCCTTCCAGCCAGGAGAAAAAAGAGGACATGGACTTTGATTAATAACCGTCTCGTTTTTTAACTATCCTTACATCAGCGTATGCGTCAACTATGCCTTGAGAAGTTCACAGCCCTTACAAAACTTGTATGATTTACTCTGGATTCAGAGTCTGTTTTAGTTTTTACAGCAGCAAGGCAAGTCTATTTGAAAAACAGTATGTCACTCCCTTTCTAAACAAGTTGTTTTAACTTGTAGTTCATCACTTAGAAAGCATGTTGGCCTACCTTTCAAAAAATAAGTTATGCATTAATAGTATCTGGGTTGGTTCAGGTTTAAAGAGAGCCTGATATATATGAAAATGAGAGTCTTCAAAAATTATTCATTAGGGAATAATTGTTTACATGTTCTAATAACAATACACAAATCCCTTTTCAAAGACATTTGCCCAGAGTTATAAAAATAGATTACACGTAATTTCAGGAACACTTCTGAAAAAATTAAGCATCATAATACTCTTGGGTGAGAGTGCTGAATTTTTTTAAGTGAATACAAGTGTGCTAAGAAATGATCTTTTCTTGTGAAGAAATTGGGATTTATTAACTGCTCTTTCTCTCTTTTTGCCAGATTTAGACATGGCCGTTGCATATTGGAATTTAGTATTATCTGGAAGGTTTAAGTTTTTAGATCTTTGGAACACTTTTTTATTGGTAAGTGCCCTCCTGCTTCTCGCCGTGTGTGCCCAGGGGAAGGGTGGTCCGCAGGTTGTGCGGCTGTACATCTTATCTAACCAAAGTATTTCTCGTGGGCACGGTGGTGAATGGAAGTGCTATGCAGGGATCACCAGGTAGCCGGCAAGTTGCCGCACAGTTTTGCTCCCTAGAGCGCCGCAGGCTCTGAGTTTCAGGCAGGGCTGCTCCGAGGCTGACTTCAAAAGTGGCTCCTTCTAGGCTGGGGTCTAAGACGATAGATTGTGTCGTCATCCGGTGGAACCCTGCCATGGCGTGTGGGTTCATAGTTTGACACCATTTAAAGTGTGTTTTATGGCATCTAGAAGGAAAGGAGGGCACAGCTGGCCCTTCAGGAGAGTTCATCTGTGCTGCAGGCGGACGTCCCAGTCATGCTGGGCCTTCCTCACTAGGCAGCTCCTCGTAGCGTGAAGTCAAGGAAGCCAGGGCGGCTGTGGGCTCTTTGAAGCACAAGAACACATCCTGACCCCAAAACAGACCATTGTGACAGCAGGTGTGCCCAGACCTCCCTTGTTGGTTCAGTCCGTGAACGAGAGAGCAGCCCTCACCTGACTGAGGACGAGCCCCTACACTGAGAACAGCTGTCTTTCAAGGCCCTCCTTGAAGAAGCGTGATGATGCCTGCATTCAACTTAGTCACTACAGGTCATGTTTCTCGTTTCACCACTTACTATTTTCCACGGCCAGTAACCTCCCTTGCAGGCATTCCCTGGAGAACTTGCACATGCGTGCTCAATGACAGCGTTCTTGCATCACTGTAACAGCAACGCTGGGACCAACCTGTGTCCATCAGCAGCAGAGTGGAGAGCAACTCGGAGTATAAATGCAGCGGTGTACAGCTGAAGAGAATGAAAATGAGTCAACCTGGATTCACACTCGTTAGGCTGGACACATTCCAAACAGTGTCGAGTGGAACAAAACCAAGTCCAGCAGACTGCATAGGACTTGGTAGTAGTTACACAAATGTTTTTAAATGTGAGACAAGCTTCTAAGTTGTTTGTGCACTTGTACACATGCACCGCGTACAAGGACAGGCATGAGAATGATATGGCTGATCAGGAGGATGAGTACCTCTGTAAGAGGACAGAGCAGGAGGAGAAAGGTTCAGGCGCTGCAGGTTTGCTTCTGCAGCTGGATGGTGAACAACAGATCAGAGCTGTTATATTCTCCATATTTTTGGCATATCTGAAATATTGAAGAACAGATATTTATAGCAAATTGTCCCAGTATACTGCAAAAACTACCTAGTATATAGAAAAATGTATATATCAAAATACAACTTGTCTGTTGCCTTGCATTGTTTCTTAAATTGGTTTGGGATTAGGTAAAGAGATTAAAAATGATGCCCTTGTATTTGACTGAAACGGGAGTTTATAATCTTTGCATTTTACATGTTTTGTTTTTAAATAAATTTTCTTTCTATATTTGTACATTGGCACTATGTAGCTCTTAACATTTATCCAAAGCACTATTTTTAACTTTTAACAATTCTTATGATATTTCTCATCAAATTATGTACTGAAGTAACTAGATCTCTAGAACACCTGAGAGTTACGTCTCTATCTTAAATCCGGTGGTTTTTTTCTCTTATGTATTAGGAACATCACAAAAGGTCGATCCCAAGGGACACTTGGAACCTCCTGCTAGATTTTGGAAATATGATTGCAGACGATATGTCTAACTACGACGAAGAAGGTACGAGAAGTGGAAGCTGTAGTCAGATGAGCGCCAGCAATGCTGATACGTGTGCTGACTTTTCCTGCCTCTGGCGCGCAGGACAGTGATAGTGACGTAGACACTGGGTCAGATGGGCCCAGAGTGTAGGACAGTTGACAACACAGAGCCTGGAGTCAGATGGGACCTGGCTGACTCCTGGCTCTGCCCCACTGGTGAAATGGCGGTGGTGATGACCATAATAGTATTCCCTTCATTATGTCTTATGAATCACACCGAAGAAAAATAGTGCCTCATGTTTATTTAACTCAAGAAGACAATTCTCTCCACTGGGGCAGTTTAAAAATGGACATGCAGAGAGCCTCGTAGCAGAACCACAGACCTAGACAGGAGTTTGGCAAAGGCCTGCCCCCATCCGCTGCCTCAGGTCTTCAGGCTGCTCAAGCCTGTTGGGAGATGGCAGCTTGCATTTCCTTCCATGAACGTGATCGCACGTGTAGTAGCCCTCACTGCCAGATAGTTCAGGACGCTCATTCGGGGAACCTTTGAACACCTGCTGTGCAGTGGACGCCTTGCTACACTTGGAAAGGGGCGCTCACTCTCCAGACCCCCACTCACTGCCAGCTTTCTTAGTGTCCAGTTAGGAGGTGGCTTCCTCTGGGCCATCCTCCTCATCACTCTTCTTTGTTCTAGAAAGTGAAGGCGCTTTAGCAACAGCGCTCAGCACCCTGGGGGTAACCAGCAGTGTAAATGTCTGTGTCTCTGTGTCCTCAGCACTCCACACCCTCCCTAGCACAGAGTGGGCAGCTGGTCAGTGTGCTGACCTAGTGGGTGAATAGTTGTCTTCAGACAGAAGCCCCGCTTTCAGGAGCTTTAGCTACGGTGGGTGAGACAAGGCACACTTACATATAAAGGAGCCAAAATATAAAGGAGTGGGTGTATGCTGGCCCCAGGGTGGTGTGTGAGTATCATGGGCAGTTAGGGTATTATGCCCTATTGAGCTGAGTATCATGAGCCACTTGGATTGGGCCAGTTTGGGGGAGGGACACAGCTCAGGGAGAAAACAGCACCCCTAGTGGAGGAAAGTGGCTGTGTCTCACCTGAGAGGGCAAAGGGTCCTCTACCTGGGTTCCAACCGCCTGGTGCAGCAGTGAGGGCCCTGAGGCTGCAGTGGGAACACATGAGCCAGCTGGCCCCACTGCTGTCGTCCTCAGGGGGGCCACACCCGCTCACACACACGCACACCACTATCTGCCAGTCCCTGGTCGGGCTCAAGCAGAAGGAATGGGTAACTTCAGCAGTCAAGCAAAGCACAGTGTGTAGAAACTAAACATCATTTGAGTTTTTGAACTCTAAGTGTTGGGTTATGAAAAAAAAAAAAGTGCTTTAAATTTAAAAAAATATTGCTTTAAAATGTAAATTGTTTTTTAAAAAATCTGTTTGTTTTTCTTTAGGAGCATGGCCTGTTCTTATAGATGATTTTGTGGAATACGCACGGCCAGTAGTCACAGGTAGTAAACACAGCCCTTTCTAGGCAGAAAATGAAAATGGCTTAGGATTGTGAAATGAACTGCAACCTGCAAGGAGACATTTCGGTCAATTTCTGTGCACACATGTCGCTGATTTCAGAAGTCATCCTTGACCAGTCATCTCTGCTTAAAGAAAACGGTGGCTGAATTTGGAAACCGTGAGGAGATCAGAAGACAGATGCTCGGGGGCGTGTGGAGATGGGTCTCGTACCTGTTGCTTCGGGAGGTTTCTGCATGATTCACACAGTGGTGGAGGAGCACCGAGAGCCTGTTTGCAGGACTGCAGCGTGCACCGTTAATTCATGACTTCAGGTGAACACCAGCAGCTACCACACTCCACTAAACTAGATTGTAATTACACTTTAAAAAAGTACTTGTGCCCTTGGTAGGATGTTGTATTTTTATAAAAGTCAAAGCTGTTTAAAATGTGCCCAAAAGAAAATGATCTTGTTGTGGATTCTAACATTTTTTTAAACTTGGTGCCAGGAATTCAAGATTTATATTTTTTGAATTATTGAATATCTAGATTTACCAGATCTATTTTTGTTTTAATTTTCTCTAGATGTTCATCTGAAAATCGTTCTATAGTTTTTAATAGCCATTACAGTTTCCACAGCGGTGGCACGTGTAGTACGTGAAATTCCAGGAAAGTTTTATTTTAAACTGCTTACAAGTCAGCAGGTCTATTTTACTTTTAATGATGTCATTTGAACTTCCTAAGAAGTTTCGTAAAGTATGTTTTTTTAAAAGAAAAGTATTTTATTACACTTAAGATGACATTTTCTGTGAAAAATATTTCTTTTATGAATGATGAATTGTAGAGTAAAAATTGAGTTGGTTCCTTTCCACTGTCCATAGTATCCACAATGTCCACTCTCCAGCCCTTTGTGTGGTTGTACGCATTCGGAAGCTGAAACTAAAATACTTATCATTGTCCAAAACAAAAGCCAAATTGGAAACCTTCATCTCATTTGCAAGCGGAAGTCTGTCTTTGCATCACGTTGCCATCTGATTTTCCTGGTGTTTGCCTTGTCAAGGAGGACCGTCCAGGGCAGCACAGAGATAGGTAGATTGCTTGTCCGAAGGCGATGTACCTGTTCTACTTTGGGAAAAGCTCTGTGTCGAGTTTTGAAAAATCACTGTGTGGACCCTACCTCATATTTGAAAAGATCTTCCCGTCACAAGTGTGCCTGCTGTACTGCCTGTAACCCGGTTTATCAGACAAATAAATTGGGTAATTTTGGGACAGAGCAAGTTCACTTCAGATTTCCTGTAAACAGAAAGTGTGCCTAAAATGTGTCGTTTTGATTTGACTTCCAAAAATGTGATTCATTCAGTGTTTTAGGAAGCACCCATGCACATTAAGTTTGTGTGTACTTGCTATATGTGAACTATCTACACTTTTGAATAGAAATCTTTCAAAGAGCTTAGCAGGCCGTGGAGGGTTGGAAAGGGGGCTGAGGCCTGGAGACCGCAGGCTAGGCTGGGTCATTGGCCTGTAATTGGGTCCTCTCCCAGTCTTCCACTTCCATGTCTAAAAAAAAAAAAAGCAAGGCCATCTCTATCTGTAAGTCTGTGATTTTAAGAGAGCATTTATTTTATATAATAAAAGCTAGCTTTAATAAAAAACCTCAACAAATTTAAAGCATCCTTCAAGGCTTCATGTATTCTTGACATGTAAGTGTTCTGCTCAGAGATTATAGAACTTGGATAATCCTGTATAAATTATAGAGGTCTGCAACACTTTTATTCTTAAGATTTAAAGTTATATAAGGAAAATGTCCTATGGACTTGTTTATCAATAGATATCAAAACATTAGAATTGGACAAAGGCTCTTCAAAAAATTGTGCATTTCCTTTCTTCTATTATATACATTTAAATCATGCATGCTATGAAAGTGCTAAGAATTTGGAAACATTAAAATAAATTATTTTTCTCTGATGTTGTGGTATACTTTTAATTGTATTCTTGGTTGTTCCTATACTCACCACTAGATGTCAGGGTTTTGATCTTGTCTTGGGACTGACAGGAAAGCCACCCTTATAGCACAGTGACATTCCCACCTTGTGTCTAGCCTGCCAACGTAGTTAAATGATCATGTCCCAAAATTAACAGCTTCAGTCATTTACTTTTCTTTTTAAGTGTCACACAGTGTGCTAAATGTGATTATCTCTATGTGAAAAAGTATTTATCTCATACAGCCCTTGAATTGATAGGAATTATGTAACCAGAATACACTAAAAAGCAAGCTATAAATATATTGAAAATAGCCCTGGCTGGTGTGGCCCAGTAGATTGAGTGCCAGCCTGCAAACCCAAGGGACGCCAGTTCGATTCCCAGTCAGGGCACGTGCCTGGGTTGCGGGCCAGGTTTCCAGTAAGGGGTACATGCGAGGCAACCACACATTGATGTTTCTCTCCCTCTCTCTCTCCTCCCGTACCCTCTCTCTAAAAATAAATAAATTCTTAAGAAGTATAAATCGAAAATACACAAATTAACCAAACATAATAGGTTTAATAAATATATGTTATTTTTACCTTCATAGAGTACCTGCCAAGAATTTCTGGAATAGATGTTGTTATTGCTCTTTAACTGGTAACATAATACATTTCATTGTGTTACTTTAACTCAGAAGTTTAAGCATAATATTATATACATATCTCAGACTTCAGGCTCCACGGAGGCAGGGTAGGTTTTCTCTGTTAGTTGTTATATTCATAGTTGGTGGCACACAGGCAGGGCTCCATAAATATTGAACAAATGAGTGAGCGCATCTCTCTTCTTCCTATTGGCTGACATAGGGCAGATAGTATGGAGTTGCTTCTAGCATCTTCAATAAAGGTTTCTGCTGCCTCGGAATTAGCAAAGGAGACTAGCCCTAGACTGCACCTCTGCCCCCAACAATACATCTTTCTGGCGAGCAATGCTGTTCCACCTGCAGTGGGAGTTGTCCGAATACAGGGCTGCTGCTGTCTGTCTTGTCCAGCAACCCAGAACCGTCTGTATTGATTTTGAAGGACTATTTGCTTCAGGATCTCTCAGAACTGTGCTAGCTAGAATAACATTCCAGGACCTGGTTTTTAACAAGGGCTGTTAAAATACTCCATGTTCATTGAAATGCATCTTAGCATCTTGTTATTATTGAAAGAAATTCTCTTTTTTGCAGATGTGTTTCTTAAGTCCAGGTGTGCCGCCCTCCTACTTCTGGGATGGTGTGTGCCCAGGTCCTGGGGAGCAAGGGGGAAGCGTGGGGACACTGTCACTCTCCAGGGCCTGGGGGACAGTGAGGTGGACTGCTTTCCTAACTTCTTGTCTCAAATCGAGATCCCTGGTTGACACATGCCACCTCCCCCAGCCTCTTCAGGCCTTTGCACATTCTCATTGTGAGTCAACGAATCAACGGGGTGTTTAAATACACAAAGCTGATGGCACCATCAGGATCCCACTGCGGGGCTTTGTGCTCTGCTCATGTGCTTTGCAATCTAACGTCTGGTTCTGTGGACGGCCTTCTGTTGAACTTCACACTGTGAGAACACGTCATAATCTCTCACACTGGAGCTAGACGTGCTCTCTTTCCCTACACTTTGCATTTTCTCAGTTTTCTATCATAAGCACATTTTTATAATTAAAAAAGACTTTCCAAAAAATAAAACCATGATGGATGAATCTCCACATTATGCTAAATAAAAGAAAAAGGCCACATAATGCATAATTCCATTTAAAGCTCCAGACAATGCAGAAGTTAGGGACAGAAAGCAGAGGACTGGTTGCGGGGTGAGGGGGGTGGGTTGCGGTGTGGGGAGCAGGGAGCAGACAGGCAAAGGGGCCTTTGGAGTGACAGACTTTCAAAACGGGTCTGCGGGGAAAGTCGCACAGCGGCGCCCCTTCACCCGAACTCATCAGACCCGGCGCTGATCCTGGGTGGATTTCGTGGTGTGTGAATGACACCTGAAGGCCTTAGAAATGCGTGCATTCTTCCAGAACACCGTGACAAGATGCACTACTTAAAAGTTGATGCTTTGCGAGAGCGCGCCTGGGGTGGGTCTGGGCGCTGCCCGGAGGTGCTGGAAAAGCCTGCAGCCTCTTGGTGGAAGAGCTCCTGTCTCCAGACGCAGAGGGAAGCTGATACTCCACGTGGCTGTTCAGACAGCGCCGCGAGCCGCGGGGTCCAGAAAGGTTTTCTCATTGGTGCCACCTGCAGACCGAAAAGTAGTGCCTGGCCATTTGAGGAGGCTCTTCACAGCGACACAATGACCAGAAGAGAGGTCAGCGGGGTGGACTGAAGGCGGCCACTGCCGCGAAGCAACAAAGGCTGGGCGTGCTCCGAGGCCGGGAGGGCGGAGGAGCCACCTCGGCGATGGAGAAGTTTCAGGCCGCGATGTTGCTAGGAAGCGTCGGAGACGCCCTGGGTTACCGAAACGCCCGCAAGGAGAACAGCGCTGCAGGCGCGAAGATCCAGGAGGAGCTGCAGAAGCTCGGGGGGCTGGACCACCTCGCGCTCTCACCGGAGAAATGGCCTGTGAGTGACAACACCATCATGCACTTGGCGACGGCCGGGGCCCTCACCACAGGTAAGGCTCGGCCCCTGTGCCCCTTGGGGTGTCGCTGACCCCGCGGTCTTGCCCTGAGCACTGGAGTTTTGAAAGCGAGGGCCTCTCCGCCACGGTGTCACCCGGCGCCAATGCTAAAAGTGGAGATTTAATGTACACCAGTGTCCCTCAGCAAATCGGACATGCCACAGATCATGTTTCTCATGCAGGCTTTCTGGACGACAGTATTATTTCACTCTGTGTATCTTCAGAGTCAGTTTCTTAAACAGGGACTTTTCGTTTGTCTGTGAAGTGCTCGCTACCCCGAGCCCTCTGTCCCTGGATCTAAATTCAGTTAAATCTCTCACTTTGGGGCTGTTTGGGTGAGGGCTCAACTTTTCAGGGCAGGTAGTAATTACGCCTTAGCCTGAATTTACTTCAAAAGAATATAAAGTAATAAGCCAGTTTGGAAATTTGGACAAATTAAGATAATATTGTTTGGGGATTACAGCTAAATTACAAATGAATTAGAGTTAAAATACCAGCTACTGAAATATGATTTAGCTTGGATAGTTGCTTATACATAAATATTTCCTAAGCAAATGCTATAAAATTGGTTGAATTTGGGAAATGGGGAAGCAAAGTTTCTTGAAATATCCTTTGAATAGCAAGTTGATTTTAGGATCAACAAGTTTTTGCATGGATTTCAGACAAACCTGTATAAATATGTAACATAATTTTCCCACAAGTTACTTGCTTTTTAAAAATCTGTGTTAATAATATGTTGCTGCAAAATTAAAATCTGAGGGTGACTCTTAAATCAATGAAACCTCACTTGTGAGCTTACCTCACCATTCCAAGTGTCTGTATGAGCATGCTCAGTTTAGTTCTGCGGTCATTGCACAAGAATGTGATCTACTTTGTGACCGGTTCCTAAATAGCTAGGGACAGAGCTAAAGCACCATAGATAAGATAAAGTGTCACAGCGTGTTGAAAATGGTGAAGCATCTTTCTGAGTCTACACAGCTAGGACATCCAAATAGTTCCTGTCTGATGCTTTCAAGAAGATTCCCGTGGGTTTTGTGTTCAATAGTGCTAAGTGGCATTCCAGTGGCCCAAAGCAGCAATGCCGACTGCCCAGGAACCTGCTGGACAGAGAGCGTGGCTTTTGAAACAAAACCACGGCTCGTCTTAGCTGCACACAGGTGGTCATCACTCTTAAACTTTGCTTCCTTTTTGTCTGCCTGATTGATGCTGTGCGCACACGGTCCAAGGTCCACGTGTCCTCTATGCTTGCCCTCATCTCCGTTAGCACGTCAGTAAGTTTCTGTGAACGGCAGAATCCACAACATGTCTCTGTCCTGGGTGGTTACCCCTAGGACAGCATCCAGCACCGGTGGGGCACTCCTGACCATAATGTGCTCTCTGAGGTTAGATAGAGTCAAGTCCTCTTGGCAGAAATGCGGCCTCATCTACTTTCAAGGTGAAATGTACGCATTTAAGAGGATTATGGATTCGGGGACATTGTTTGTAAGGAGGATGATGAGTTGCCTCTACGTGACCACAGCCACCAGCTGTGGGAAGCGTGTAGCTGCTGTACCTGGCAGCACCCTCTGGCCCGTGGGTCACGAGAGGGAATTCAAGAAGACCTTGCCCTGTAGCTCCGTTAGTTGGAGTGCTGTCCCCATCCACCAAGGCTGCGGCTTTGATCCCTGGTCAGGGCACGTACAAGAATCAACCAGTGAATGCATAAACAAGTGGAGCAAGAAATCTGTGTTTCTCTCTCTTCCTCCCTCTAAAATCAATTTTTAAAAAAAGAAGAAGAAGACAGCTGCCGCCTTGCATCGTACTCCTTCAAAACCTCAAGCGAGCATATTTTTTTCAATTCATAAAAATCTAAGTTGAAATTTAATTTAGGGTTAGTTTTCAAACAGTCCATTTTTTTTCTTTAAGTAACAAATTGTAGCCTGTAGAAGGATCTGAGCTAACTCCAACATGGCACCAATTATGTGCCAGATGTTGCTCTAACTTCACATCGTTGTACCATCATCTAATCTTCACACCCCCAAAGGCTGGCGGCATTACTGCAGTTTGTTTGATAAGGGAGCTTATTCACAGACAGGTTAAATAACTTCCACTATGCTACACAGCCTTGTGGGTGTCAGATTAGGGGCTGGAACCCAAACAAACTGGCCCCAGTGCCCGTGTTCTCACGCACTGTCCCCACCACCTGAGGTCCCTGCACATGAAAACATTTCAAGGATCCCAATGAATAGTGGTTTGTCAACATGTTTTTCAAAGAGAGGCAAATTTTCACATAGTGGAACTACATCTTGGCATACTTAAGCAATTCACTAATAAGTGCCTAAGCTGATAAACCATGTAGCTGTGTGGCCTGCTGAACCACCATTCTGCTATAGAGCGAGTGTGATGAACAAGGTCAGGTGCAGCCCTTGTGACGTCCTACTATTGGGCGTGTCTCTGAAAAGGACAGTGGTAAATGAAAGCAGACATTGACTAGGCAGAGGAAGTAGCTAATACCCCACAGGATAGGTTGGTAATCCAGTATATACAGTTTATGAGCAAAGAGCTCATTAGACACACATTTGCCAAAGGCTCCCTTGCGTGTGTGGTCCTTGCCAACCACCGGAAGATGCAGGCTTCTCTCTAGGGGCTCCGGCGCGTGACATTCCTAGTTCTCCACTGTTTCTCACCAGAAAACCATGTTCCCTCTCCGAGCCTTACTTCCGGGGGACAATTCTTCCGTCACAGGGTTGTGCGAAGATTCAATGGGACAGCAGAAGTTATTACGGGAAGGTGGCTCGTGGAAACACAGTTAATGTCAGTCTTTTCCCCATGCCTTACGCATCTGAGGGCCAGCAGCTCCAAAGGTCATGGCCAAGCGAAGTCCCCCTGTCACTGTTGCTGTGGGAGACAAACGAGGGAGAGGGAGTAGGAGGCCCCCGGGGACAGCAGCAAACGCCACCCGTGCGTCCGTGACCTGCAGGGGAACGAGGGGCCTGACCCAGGTGCGAGCAGACAAGGCCCGTCCAGACTCACCTCTTTCCTCCTCTTTCTCCTCCGATGTCTCCCCGATGACGACATTTCGAAAAGTTGACATTTTTTTTACAAAGTAGCTTGGTATTGGTACTGTGACTTTTCTTCATCATGAGATCAGTTGGGAGACTTACAGGGGATTTTATGAGCCGATTTGTCTTCAGAAGACTGGGTAGGTAAGTTAGAGAAGAAATTAACCATGTTGCACAGTGTGGGGAGATTCAGGTGAGAGGGCCCAAGGCTCTGCAGCTTTGAAAACTCTGTTTCTGCTTTAAATTCCAACCTGAAACCAGTGTAAGGCTTGGAGTTGTCATTTTGTTTCTAAGGAGTGTTTTTTCTTAATAAAAGGATGTGATTCCAGAATAAAAGGAATTATTTCTGGAGACCCTGGGAGGGGGAGGCTCATTAACCCTGGACTGAGTCACGGAAGGCTGTTGGTAATGGCAGCACCGGCGACAGGCCCAGACACACCCCAGAGGCTCACTCTCCCAGCCAAAGGTTACTCATTCCGGCAGGGTCACCCAAGGAACACCCCCTGTGTGACCAGCAGGACTCATTCCTCCCAATCAAGGTCTTTCCACAGCCTCTCTGTCCCCCTCAGAACTGGGGCGATGCAGGAGCAGTGGGTGGGGCCTCGTGGGCCTCCCCTTGCTGTTACGAGATCGAAGAAGGGGACAAAAGAACTTAGAGCCACTCTCTCACCAGGTCCTATCTCCAAAGGGTCACAACTCTAGGATATGAGGGTGCCACCTGCTAGAACCACTGCCAGGACTGAGCCTTTCATCCTGGAGTAGGGAGGGGTTTGCCAAGCATGCTTCTGATCTCTCCACCCCTGTGTGTTGGGACCCCGGCTCCGACGTGGCCTAACAAAGGCTGTAGTCAGGTCATGGGAAGGTCAGTGGGTTTTGATGCCAACAGCGCTCCACTGCCTGCTCTGGGCGCAGGGTGGCCAACAGCTGGTCTCTCACCCCTCCCCCACACATCCCCAAAGATGAGAATCCACCTCCAAAGAGAGGAGGGCCAGTAGCTGGCTCCTGATGGGGGCCTGCAGTGCAGCATTTAGCACAGACAAGTTGCTGGGGGCTGTGAGCTGCATCGGTTCGGGCACCCTGGGCCTGCCTGCCTCGCCTAGCGCAGCAGCCCCTCCACTGTCCCAGTCCTGCTCTCCGGTATTACCAAGCACCTTGGATGCCAGTTTGGGAGGGTGTGTGGCCTCCACCCACCATGCTGTGGATTAATTTAGTGGCAAAAATGCTCGGGCTCTGCAATCAAAATCCATCTACCAGCTCTGGCCTTGGGCAAGTCACATAACCTCACTGAGCTTTATCTGGAAAAATAACAGTAGGACAACTAAGAGCCTGGCAATGTCATGAGAGGATTTCACCAGATCATCCAAGGTGTAGTGCGGGGCAGACGGCAGGCGGCCCATGCGCATTGGCCCCTCTGTCCTCTGTGCCCTGTGACCTCGGAGGGACTTGAGGCCACACTTGTGCCCAGGACACCTTCACACAGTGGGGAATGCAGTTTGCTTTGGGACGATGCCTGGGAGCATTGGCAGCCTCGTCGGTGTGGAAGAAGGGCATAGCAGGTGGGAGAGACCTGGCTCCCCGTGCCGTAGCCACGGGTCCTTAAAGCCCCAGGAACAGGCAGATTTCAGTCTTTCGTCCTCACACGGACAGAACAGCTGGCAGTGTGTGAGCATTGCGGCTTTTCCTAGACTCCATATGTAACTAGAATAGGAAATACAACGACAAACTATAAAGTCTGGAATTTAGGTGCAATCTGAAGCAAATTATTTGTCTGCTTGTCAAATTTCTCTAGTAGCCGGGGCTGTGTGTGATGGATCACTAAAATCTCCTCCTCTCTCAGTGACTTGGAGACATAATGTTTGCTGTCACTTCCATTGTCACTGCTGTGTTGGGGGCTAGGAGGCAGGCGCCCCTCCCACTCCCCAGACGCCCCTCACGCTCCCTCTGGCCCTTCCTTCCTCAGACTACTGGTGTCTGGATGACCTGTACCGGGAGATGGTGAAGCGCTATGTGGAAGTCCTCGAGAAGCTTCCAGAACATCGAGCAGACCCAGCTACCATTGAAGGCTGCTCACAGCTGAAGCCGGATAACTATCTCCTCGCCTGGCACACACCTTTCAACGAGAAGGGTGAGGGGAAGCTTGCTTTTCCCTCTAAAGCTGCATGCTAGGAAACCACCCCAGGGCACTAACCCATGGGTCTCCCCACCGATGGGCTGCCTCGCAGGCCTGCGCGAGTTGAGAGGGATTTACCAGGGTTTGTAGGGCACAGTGATGCTTGGAGAGCCAGCTCACAGCACGGACTCTGTTGAGGGGACGCCAGTTTCCCGGCAGTTTGTCACCGGTCCCTGGTGTATTTTAAGAAATATTTTCCACTGCTTTCCCTTTAAGTTTGTAAAAAAAAAAAAATTGCCAGAACATCAGGGAAAACATACACCACCTGCATACATGTCTGTTTCCGCAATAATTTCACAGGTTTATGGGTGATGTATTTAGATAACCACAGTCTCTGTCTCCAGGGTCTCAGCTCCTGGGGGTCCAGACTGGCCCCTCTGGGTTTATGCTGAAAGATAACATCCAATCAAATAAAGTCAATAAATCAAAACTGATGGAACCTGACAGTCGTTAGAGTTATCAGACAAGGATATAAAATAGTATGTATTCTGAGGGGTAGAGGAAGAAGGGGGCAAGTAGGGGAAGGGTCTAGCCAAGGAGCATGCACGGATGACCCATGGACATGGACAGTAGGGTGAGGATTGACTGTGGGGGGGGTGCGTTCTGGGGGCAGGGGCAGGTGAGGGGAGGGCAATGGGGTAAAGTTGGGACAACCGTAATAGAACAACAGTAAAATTTACAAAAATTGTATGTATTCTAAATTTCAAAAACTTACATAGACACATGGAGGTGTAAAAAAGACCTAAGTTCCATTTCTATAGAGAAACATTACAATGTCTGAGTTTAAAAATACATTGGCTGAGATGAACAGTTTAGACATTCGTAAGAAAAGAGTAGTGAGTTTGAAGGCCCAGCAAAAATACTATCCAAAACGGGGCCCACAGAGAAGAAAGAATCCCCAAATACCAAAAGAACACTAGTGAGCCATGGGACAACTTAAAGCGATCTAATACACCTGTGACTGGAGCCCTTAACAGAGAAGGAGGACAGGGGAAACAAAGATTTCAAGAAATAGGGGACAAATGTTTCCAAATTGGATCAAAACTGGAAACTCATAGATCCAAGGAACTCAATAAATTCTAAGCCCCCCCAAACATAAACCCATGAAGAAAATGACACCAAGGCATACAGCAGTCAAATCACTCAAAACTGATACTCACATCAATACAGATAGTCAAGACAGGGTGAGGACAATAGCAGAGCTCTTAACAGAAGCAACATAAAGAGGACATAGCAAGCAATGTCATTCCAGTGTGGAAAGAAATAATTTCAACTTAGAATCCTACCCCCAGACAAAAGATCTTTCAGAACCAAGGCCTAGCGGCCCTCTTCAGGTGAACAGCAACTGGAGAATCCATCACCAGCAGAGTCACACCACCAGGGGTGCTCACAGAAGTCAGACAGGCAGAGGGGGGAACGGCAAATGGAAATAAGGACCTGCACAAAGGCATGGAGACAGATGGAAATGGTAACCACATATGATTATTTAACATGTTATTAAAGTGTCTCTAGAAGAAAATTGACTTTAACAAATCATAACAATGTACTGCAAGGTTTATAAATTGCATGTAAGCAAATGTGTGACACAGCAGCACAAAGGCTGGGAGTGGAGAGACAGAGGTGTTCCATCGTAAGGAGGTGTACAAGGTGTGAAGCGGTACGAAATCACATGGAGACAGACTACACTAGGTTAACGATCTATACTATAAGCCCAAAGCAACCACTAGAATAACAAAATAGTTATGATTAGTAAGCCAACAAAAGATTTGAAATGGAATCATTTTAACGATATTTGCTGGGGATGCAGCCATTGTGAAACTGGTGCCGGCCCCTCGGTTTGCCCAGTCAGTGCCCTGAGCTGGAACATTTCCCTGTGTAGAGACCAGGTATAGAGCTATCACTCACCCCAGAGTCTTCTCCTGAACAAGTCTTCCCCTGTTCTGGGTTCTCCGTGAACTTCCCGTACTGCTTAAGCGGGAGTGCCATATGGCACACAACCAGCCCCGCCAGTGCATCTGCCCTGTGGGGAGAGAGGAGGTGTTCACCTGCAGCGCAAGGGAGCGTGTGGTCCATGGCCCTGCCTTGGCTTCAGGAGGGACCCGCCAGCTCTGGAAGACCAGAGCATACTACTAAGTCGAATCTTGCTGTGTGGCTTCTCCTTTCTGTGAGGGATGCCTTGTTCCAACCCATGCCCACGTGTTCAAAGTCAACCTTGGTGACTCTGAACCTGTAGAAGGCACAGTGGGAGGAGGACAGTAAGACCCCCTTTCTGGGGGTGCCACTTTTATGGTCTTTGCCGTTCTCCACACAGTGGGAAACTTTACCTGGGAAAGGTAGTGGTATCTTCTTGATCAATAATTTCCAATACAAAAAATGGATAAAAGAGAAAAAGGGCTATGAATAACAGAACAAAAGGAAAATAAATAACAAGATGATAGACTTAAACCCAACCAAATACTAATCACATCAAATATAAATAGTCTAAAGATCCCAAATAAAAGGCAGATTGGAGGGGATAAAGAAGCATATTTCAACTATATAATGCTTATAAGAAATGTACTTTAGCCCTGGCTGGCATGGCTTAATGGATTGAATGCTGGCCTGTAAAGCAAAGGTTCGCTGGTTCAATTTCCAGTCAGGGCACATGCCTGGGTTGTGGGCCAGGCTCCCTGGTGCAGGGCACTGGGACACACAAGAGGCAGACACACACTGATGTTTCTCTCTCTCTCTCTCTTTCTCCCTCCCTTCCCCTCTCTCTAAAAATAAGTAAATAAAATCTTTTTTTTAAAGGTATGTTTAAAAAATAAAAAATGTACTTTAAATATATAGACACAAATTGGTTACACAGAAAGAGATATCATGTAACATTAACCAAAGGAAAGCTGGAATGACTCTACTAATAAAGTAAATTTTGGAGGGAAAATAAAGGCAATTTCATCATGATAAATGCATCCATTTATCCGGAAGACATAACAAACCTAAATCTGTATGCACCTAATAATAAACCTTCATAATATACAAAGCAAAAACTGATAGAGTTGCACAGAGAAACAGACAAACCCACAATTATAAGCAGAGATTTTATATTTTTTTTTTTTAAGATTTTATTTATTTATTTTTAGAGAGGGAAGGGAGGGAGAAAGAGAGAGAGAAACATCAATGTGCGATTGCTGGGGGCCGTGGCCTGCAACCCAGACATGTGCCCTGACTAGGAATCGAACTTGCGATGCTTTGGTTCGCAGCCCAAGCTCAATCCACTGAGCTACGCCAGCCAGGGCGAGATTTTAATATTAAGAACTCAGACCAATGACTTCCATTTTCACCTTAAGAAACTAGAAAAAGAAGAGCACAATAAACCTGAAGAAAGGAAATAATAAAGATCAGGGTGACAATCAATGCCACAGAAAACATAGAAAAACAAGAGAAACTCAACAAAACCAAAAGCTTGTTCTTTAAGACAAAAAAATTGTATAATCCTGAGATTCCAGCCAAGATGGAAGCATAGGTAGAAATGCTTCACTTCCTCACACAACCAAAAGAAGGATCACAACCCATTTAGAAACAATGAACAACAAGAACTGTCAGAATAGCAAACTGCATGGAACTCCAACAACCAAGGAGTTAAAGAAACATTCATCCAAACTGGTAGAAAGGGCAGAGATGGGCACCTGGAGACAAGGCAGCAAACCCTGCGGACAAGGAGGGGCTCACTCATTGGGAAACTAAAGACTCAAAACTGGTAGTGGTAAAATACTGTGGGAGTTGTGAAGGCAGGAGAAACTCCCAGGAGAGTCTAACAGGAGAGTTCATTGGAAAGTGGAGCTAGAGCAGAGCAAGTGAGCGGTATCGTTCCCTCTCTGACCTCTCCCCCACAACACGGCCAAGAGAGTTGCCCCACTCTGGTAAATAGCTAAGACTCCACCCCCTTACAACTTAACAGGTGCACCAAGACAAAGAATGGCTCAAATGAAAGAACACATTAAAACTCCAGAAAAAGAGCTAAGTAACCAGGAGATAGCCTATCTGATGCAGAGTTCAAAACACAGGTAATCAGGATGCTCAGAGAATTGATTTAGCTCTGTCACAAAATGAAGGAAGAAATGAAAGCTATACAAAGTGAAATAAAGGAAAATATACAGGGAACCAACAGTGAATGGAAGGAAACTGGGACTCAAATCAACAATTTGTTTTGTTTGTTTTTTTAATGTATTTTATTGATTATGCTATTACAGTTGTCCCATTTCCCCTTCTCTCCCCTCCACCCTGTACCCCCTCTCCCACCCACGTTCCCCCCCTTTAGTTCATGTCCATGTGTCATTCTTATGAGTTCTTTAGCTTCTACATTTCCCGTACTATTCTTGCCCTCCCCTATCTATTTTCAACCTACATTCTATGCTACTTATTCTCTATACCTTTTCCCCCCTCTCCTCCTCCCACCCCCCCCCCTGCTGCTAGCCCTCCATGTGCCCTCCATTTCTGTGGTTCTGTTCCTGTTCTTGTTTACTTAGTTTCTTTTGGTTTTGCTTTAGGTGTGGTTGTTAATAATTGTGAGTTTGCTGTCCTTTTACTATACATGTCTTTTCTTTATCTTCTTTTCTTAGATAAGGCCCTTTAGCATTTCATAAAATAAGGGCTTGGTGATGATGAACTCCTTTAACTTGACCTTATCTGAAAAGCACTTTATCTTCCCTTCCATTCTAAATGAGAGCTTTGCTGGATAGAGTAATCTGGGATATAGGTCCTTGTCTTTCATGACTTGGAATACTTCTTTCCAGCCCCTTCTTGCCTGTAAGGTCTCTTTGAAGAAATCGGCTGACAGTCTGATGGGAACTCCTTTGTAGGTTACTGTCCCCTTATCTCTTGCTGCTTCTAGGATTCTCTCCTTCGTTTTTACCTTGGCTAATGTAATTATGATGTGCCTTGGTGTGTTTCTTCTTGGGTCCAACTTCTTTGGGGCTCTCTGAGCTTCTTGGATTTCTTGGAAGACTGTTCCCTTTGCCAGATTGGGGAAGTTCTCCTTTATTATTTGTTCAAATACGTGCTCCATCTGTTGCTTCTCTCCTTCCTGTTCTGGTACCCCTATAATTCAGATGTTGGAACGTTTAAAGGTGTCCTGGATGCTCTTAAACTTTTACTCAATTTTTTTAATTCTTATTTCATCATGCTTTCCTGCTTGGTTGATTCTATCTTCCTTCTGGTCCACTGTATTGTTTTGAGACTCAGATTCCTTCCTTTCACTATTGGCTCTCTTCCGCGTATCTTCCTTCATCTCTTTTATGGTAACCTGCATCCTTTCATCTAAATTGCACCCAAAATCAACCAATTCCGTGAGCTTTCTGATCACCAATGTTTTGAACTGTGCATCTGATAGATTGGCTATTTCTTGGTCACTCAAAAGGATGAGTCCTGGGGGACTGATCTGTTCTGTTGGATACATGTCTTATGTCTTTCCCTGTCTCTGGTCACTCTTGCTACGGTGGGGGGCAGAGCCTTAGGTGTTCACTGGGGCTGGGCACCCTGGTCGCTAGATTGTGACGTTATATGTGGGGGCGGGGGCGGGAGCGGAAGGGGACAATGGCGGTAGTTCTGTTCTCCTGGGCTCAGGCCCTTCCTTGGGATACTGGGCTGTGAGCTCTGCCCTGGTCCACAATCGCTGCCCCACAGGGTCCGCCAGCCACAGCTTGCGCACTCAGGGACCACTGCTGCATTCTTGTGCCCCAGATGGCTGTCGCGCCGATTTCGTGCCAGATTTTCCCCAACCTCTGTGCGCCGCTGACCCACGCCAGCCCCGTGCCCGCCCGGCTCATTGTCTCCTACCGGTCTGGATGTACGGGTCTACTTCAACTTCTTGGCTGTCCGACTTCCATTCAGATAAATCCTCTGACAGTTCTGAGTGATATTCTATCTGTAAATTATTGTTGTTCTAATCTTGGTTGTGCGAGGAGGCACGGTGCATCCACCTATTCCTCCATCTTGCCGGAAGTCTCCCCAAATCAACAATTTGGAACAAAAGAAATAAATAAATGTCCAATGAGAACAGAATGAAGAAACAAAAATTCAAAAAAATGAGGAGAGACTTAGGAACCTTTGGGGTACCTTTAAATGTTCCAACATCCAAATCATAGGGATACCAGAAAGAGAAGAGGAAGAACAAGAAATTGAAAACTTATTTGAACAAACAATGAAGAACTTCCCCAGCCTGGTGAAGGAAATAGACTTCTAGGAAGTCCAGGAAGCCCAGAGAGTCCCAAAGAAGTTGGATCTAAGGAAATACACACCAAGTCACATCATAGTTACATTACACAAGATTAAAAGTAAGGAGAGAATCTTAAAAGCAGCAAGAGGAAAGGAGAGAGTTACCTACAAAGGAGTTCCCATAAGATTATCAGCTGCCTTCTCAAGAGAAACCTTGCAGGCAAGAAGGGACTGGGAAAAAATATTCAAAGTCATGAAAGGCAAGGACCTACATCCAAGATTACTCTATCCTGCAAAGTTATCATTTAGAATGGAAGGGAAGATAAAGTGCTTCCCAGATACGGTCAAGTTAAAGGAGTTCATCGTCACCAAGCCCTTATTATATGAAATGTTAAAGGGACTGATCTAAGAAAAAGAACATCAAAAACTATGAACAATAAAATGACAACAAACTCATAACTATGAACAACTGAACCTAAAAAAACAAAACAAAACAAAAACAAAGCAAACCACCAAAACAGAATCACAGTAATGAACATCACATGGGGGTTATCAGTGGGGAAAGGGAGGGGAAGAATAGGAGGGAAAAGGTACAGGGAATAAGAAGCATAATTGGTAGGCATAAAAATAGACAGAGGGAAGTTAAGAATAGTAAAGGAAATAGAGAAGTCAAAGAACTTATATATGTGACCCATGGACATGAACCCATGGAAGGGCTGGGTGGGGGATAAGGACGCTGAAGGGTGGGAGGTTGCAGGGCAGAGGTGGGGATAAAGGGGAGAAAAAAATTGGGACAACTGTAATAGTATAATCAATAAAATATACTCTTTAAAAAATGAATAATCCTCTAGCCAGATGATCGGGAGAAAAAGAGGAAGACACAGATTACTAGTATTGACAATGAAAGAAGTGACATCACTACAGAGTCTACAGAAATTAAAGGAAAATAAAGGAATATTAACATGTTTATGCTAATAATTTAACAACCTAGATGAATATGCAAACTACTGAAGGGCACTCAAGAGTAAATGGATCACCTAAAGAGCATTCTGTCTGTGAAATGAATTACAAAGAAAGCTCCAGATCCAGATGGCCTCACTGAGGAATTACACCAAACAGCTAAAAAAGAAATAATACCAATTGTACACAAGGCTTCCGGGAAATTAAAGAGGACAAATACTTCCCAAATTCATTCTTCTGCTCTCCAGAATTCTCTGTTAAAAGAATGAAAAGTGTTGGGGGAAAATATTTTCAAAACATATATCCAATAAAGAGTTTGAATCCTGAGTGTATAAAGAAGTCTTAAAACTTAATAGGAAGAACACAAGCAACCTAATGCAAAAACAGAACAATTTAAATGAACACTTCACCACAGAAGGTGTATGGATGGCAAACAGGTACATGAAAACATGTTCACCATCATTAGTCATTACAAAAATGCACATTGAAACCACAATGAGATACCACTACACACCTAAGAGAATGGTTGAAATCAAAAAGATTGACCATAGCAAAACTGGTCAAGCATGTGGAGGAGCTGCTGGTGGGATGCAGAATGGCACATGCACTTTGGAAGCCTGTTTGTCAGTTTTTTAAAAGTTACACAGCCCCCACCATGTAAGCTACATGTTGCACTCTGAGGCAACTACCCAAGAGAAAAGAAGGCATATGCTCACAGAAAGATTTGGTTATGAGTGCTCAGAGCATCTTGTTTGTAATTGCTCTGAACTGGAAACAAGCCAAATGTTCATCAGCAGATGAATGGATAAATCAGTTGTGGTGCATCCATACACTGGAGTTCTATTCAGGAAAAAAAAAAAGAGTCAGCTATTGATACGCAACAACAGCATACTCAAAATAGTTGTGCTGAGTGAAAGAAGTCAGGGAAAAAGCCCGTTCCGTATGATTCCATTTGTATAAACTTACAGAAAATGCAAACTGACGTGCAGGGCCAGATAGATCAGTATTGGTGGAGGCCGCAGGAGAGGCACGGGAAACTTTTGGGGGTAATGGAGATGCTCACTATTTTTAGGTGCTGGTTTCCTGGGTGTATCATGTGTCAACACTTATCAACTTGCATACTTTACATATGTGCAGGTTGATTATGTGTCAATTATAACTCGATGAAGCTGTTTTAAAAAGAGAAAATATGTGTGATTGAAAGCATATTGTGTGTCCAATTGTGTCTTCTACACTTTTCACAGTAAAAGCATATTATGAGCACTTCCTCTTATCAAAAATTCTGTTTTTAATGACTAAATACCATCCCAATGTATTTACAAATTTACAACATATTTACAATATATTTAATCTCTTTTCTCTGGCAGGCATAGGGACAGTTTGCCTGTTCTTCATCCAGTTAAATGACACTATAATAAGCATGTTATTACATAATTTTTTATACATTTTTGGATTATTCATGAAAGCCGGATTGCCAGAAGTGGAGTTATTGGAGCAAAAAACTAAAACCGAGTATTCCACGTTCCACGTAGGTTCAGGATTTGGCGCGGCCACCAAGGCGATGTGCATCGGCATGCGGTACTGGAAGCCCGAGCGGCTGGAGACCCTCATCGAAGTCAGCATTGAGTGCGGCAGGATGACACACAACCACCCCACAGGTGACCCTGGCATCAGGGTGGGGCCTGTCGTGAGACTCTCTGCCCAAAGGACTAGACTGGAATCTCATGTGATCACATTCCCCGTTTGGTTTGCTATTTGGTGGCAGACTTGAGTTTTTAAATCTTCAGTTCTGCTTAAATTCTCTTTTCAAGCTAAAAACGGGACTGGGAGTAAGTGTGGTGATTTGGAGAGGGCAGGAAAAGCACCAGTTGTCCAAACAAAGCTGAGATCTGGGTTGAAGTCATGGGAGCTAGCGCTTACGTTGCCGACACGGAGGGCAGCCCAGGGCTCAGGGTCCCTTGCTGCTGCGAGCTGCTCCTGGGTCCAGGGCGTGGAGCCAGACAGACCACTCAGTGGCTGTGTGAGTTGGGCCGAGCCACTTAATGGCCCTGTGCCTTCACCCCTCGCCTGTAACAGGGATGATTGTGGTGATAGGAACCCTGTTCACTTGTTCTGTGTGTGGGGATAAAGTGAGTAAAATAATAAAACCTCTTAGCACGTGCTCGCCTCATGGTGTGCACAGAGCGGCCTGCTGCATTCTGGGATGGCCCACCATGTGTCCACCACACAAGGAGGGCAGGTGGGGCGGCCCCAGAGCCTGACTGTGAGAAAGCCAGTCAGCTCCTAATGTTTAAAGAAGAAGAATGACTTGAAAGTCATGTACCTGTGACCTGCCCTTACTTATGGCGATGTGGGTGATGTGCCCCAGCCCCACCCAGCCCCGCTAGCCCCACCCAGCTGGCACCAGAGGCTGCCAGCTGCTCTCTGGTGACTGTTCTCCTCTTTCAAGGTCGCCTTCAGGGGCTACCCTGTGTCTTCCTGGAAAGTACTGTTCCGAGGGTGCAAACTCTAGTGGGTGAAATAACCCCTGATGAGTGGATGTGGCAAAATATGCTGATGAGTTCACCAAAGGTGGTAACAGGCTTAAGCTGTAACTTCCACAGATAAGTTGGTTAGACCTTTAAAGTTTACTCAGGAAGGCATAAAGTTCAACCAGTTGGCAGTATCTTGTATGGTTGAAAAGAAGTTAACACTGGACATCTTCTAACTAACTGGCTTGACTAGAGGTAAATGAAACACAGAAAAACCTTCAAATGTGAGGATGTCGAGCATTTGGAAACAGTGCGATGAATACGAGAATCTGGGTTGAGAGTTAAACTCTAAACCTTTGGCTAATACATGACCCACTCTTATTAAAGAGTGTTGTTTTACATGTTTAATAGAAGGGTCATTTACATATTTCTAGGAGAACGACTGGAAATGTTTTAAGGGTTTGACTGTACACAGTTAGCACCAGGATGTGCATTTGAAGCCCACTCTCCTTTTCCATTTTTGAACCACCTTTGCCAGCAAGTGTTGACAATTTTAATTACAACGTGCATTATCTTGGACTCTGGCGCTGAAACACTCCGTGAGAGGAAGAGGAGCAAGGGCAGGTGGTCAGAACAGTCATTGAACCCTGGGTTGGAGAACTAGACGCTAATGCCCTGCCATCAAAATGATCCGTAACTGATGCCATGAGGAGGGGCCAAAGAGCCACCAAGAGTGTCTCAGTGAGACGGCAGTGCCCTTCTCTGGTGGGCACCGTCTTTGCATGGCCGTTACTGGGAGCATTTGTCTGTGGTTGGAATCATCTGTCCCCACAACAGCCCTTGCAAGATGGGAATTGTACCTCTTTGTGCAGAGAGGAAGGGACGTCAAAATGCAGGAAGCAGTTGCCCATAGTCCTACATCCGTAACACCCATCCAGCATCCCAGAGCAGGGTGCGGCCCAGGTGCCATTGTTGCCCCTCTCTCCCCACCCCCCTCCAGGCTTCCTCGGGTCTCTATGCACAGCCCTGTTTGCATCTTATGCCATACAAGGAAAGCCACTGGAGCAGTGGGGCAGAGACATGATGAAGACGGTCCCGCTGGCTGAAGAATACTGTAAGAAGACCATCCGGCACATGGCAGGTGAGCCTGGATGCCTTTCCTGTCTCACTTGCTTGCACTAGCATCTAGAAAGAGTTTGGTCTCGATTCACACTCAGAGCAAATTTGGACAGATCCCACTCCCAAAGAGGTCAAGGTCATTTGCCCCACGGTGAAACCAAGAGCATCCCCAAAGGGCCTGTGTGAGCAGGAGGACCCCACAAAGAAGGCCTGAAATGACACCTGCTTGGGAGGGCCCCAGATGTACACAGAGAGCCACGGAGGTGGCAGGAAGAGCGGGGTGCATACAGCAGATCCTTGAACTCTGTGTTTCATTCCATGTCACTTTGTTAAAGCGTTGAGATGCTGTTAGGAACTTAACTCTTATTCATATCCATTAGCCTGTGGTAAAATTGGCTTCCTTAAACGTCATTTCACGTAGTCACAGAACCTATTGAGGATGTTAAGTGGGGACTTACTGTACCTAGATTTAATTTTTCAAGTTGTCCTTAAGTAGCCCATTTTTCGGAGAGCAATGAGGAGGGCCAGCCCTGTGCTCTGGGAACCTAGTGGACAGCTGTGCCTAACCCAGGAGTCTTAAGTCTCCCACACAAGGACCAGATGGAGAAGCCTGTGCCCACTGATGACATTAATTCCCAGGAAGCTCCATCTGTCCCAGCTGACCCCAAACTTGGCATCAAATGATTCACTCTTTTTGGCCACGAGTGAGGTCAACCCAGCCAAAAGCAGCCAATCCAGCAAAGGCCCTAGGGGATCACGGTGCTACTGGCGTTCCGGCGGGGCAGTGGGGGGGCCTCTGAGCTCCTCTTGGCCTGCACCCCTGTCCCCATCGCGTCCCCGAGGGTGAGCAGTCACGATACTAGGAGACGCAGGGCTTTCTCCTCAGGCGGCTGACCCACAGAGGGACATGGGCTGCGTGAGGAAAGCAGACAGCTGCATGCGGCCTTTGATGGTCTTAAACTGCGGAGGAGAACTAGAGAATACATTATCCAAGTTAATTCTCCTGGAGGAGAGGGAGTTGGAGGATCTGCATGTGGGAGCAGGGTTGTCGGATTTTCAGAAAGTTTGAGGCTAAAGTCTTAAAACGTAAAACCCACAAATCATTTTACTGTTGTCCTCCAAGCTGAGGGTACTATGTTCTAGAATGCCTCATGCAAAGCTTCTGGAATAACGTTTTAAGGAGGCTTTTGCATTTACATCTGCCGGGACCTAGTGCTGGAAAACACTTCTCCACAAGGTCCCTGTTCCAATGAGAAATGAGAAACCTCCGTGTTCACAGCAAACTTCGGGTGTCCCTAAGCAGTGATCCCTCTATAAACCTAATTATAGAGCCTGAGTGGCAGCACACTATTTTCATTTGGGTTAAGTCATTGTTATCTCTGGGTTCTCTCCAGCCCGGAGGAGTCTGGTCTGTGATCGCTGGGTTAGTCATCTCCCTCACCAAGTAGGTCACCTTACTGTGAAAGAGCCAGGTAAATAGCGTTAGTGTCTGAGACCACACAGTTACTGCTTATTCACATTGTATTAATAAATATTTCCCCAGAACTCTAGTATCAAAATGGGTTTCCCCAGAGCTGTCTAAGAACAAATAGTCAAAGACGTTTCATAAACAAAAACAGGGAGGAGTCATTGGTCTGATAATTTTGAGACTTTGTTCTTTCTGTTTAATTTTAAATTTGTTTAACTCAGTTTTATAAACCTCTGTGGCAGAACCTTTTTTAAATTTATTTTTTACTTTTTTAATTTTTATTTTTTTAAAATAATATTATGGTTGTCCCAATTTTCCCTCCTCCCTCTAGCAATCCCCCCCCGGCTTAGTTCATGTCCGTGGGTCATGCACATACGTTCTTTGGCTTCTCATTTCCTATACTGTTCTCATCCTCCCCTGTCTATTCTGTACCTGCCAATTTGTACTTCTTAAGCCCTGCACCATTTCTCCCATTCTCATCCTTCCCCCTCCTGCTGGTAACCCTCCATGTGATCTCCATGTCTGTGATTCTGTTCCTGTTCTAGTTGTTTGCTTAGTTTGTTTTTTAGATTCAGTTGTTGATAGTTGTGAGTTTGTTGTCATTTTAATGTTCATAGTTCTGATCTTCTTTTTCTTATATAGTTCCCTTTAGCATTTCATATAATTAGGTCTTGGTGATGATGAACTCCTTTAACTTGACCTTATCTGGGAAGCACTTTGTTTGCCCTTCCATTCTAAATGATAGCTTTGCTGGATAGAGTAATCTTGGTTGTAGGTCCTTGCCTTTCATGACTTGGAATACTTGTTTACAGTCCCTTCTTGCCTGCAAGGTTTCATTTGAGAAATCAGCTCATAGTCTTCTGGGAAGTCCTTTGTAGGCAACAGTTTCCTTTTCTCTTGCTGCTTTTAAGATTCTCTTTTTATCTTTTACCTTTTGCGTTTTAACTATGACGTGTCTTGGTGTGTGTGGTCCTCTTTGGATCCAACTTGTTTGGGACTCAGTGCTTCCTGGATTTGTATGTCTATTTCCTTCACCAAATTAGGTAAGTCTTCTTTCATTATTTTTTCAAATAAGTTTTCAATTTCTTCCTCTTCCTCTTCCTCTTCTGGCACCCCTATGATTTGGATTTTGGTACATTTGAAGATGTCCCAGGAGCTCCTTATTCTATTCTTATTTTTTAATTCTTTTTTTCTTCTTGCTGTTCTGATTAAATACTTTTTATTTCCTTGTTGGTTCCCAGTAGATTTTTTCTTTATTTCACTTAATGCAACCTTCATTTCTGCCTGTGTCTTTTTTATGCTGTTGCAGGATAAAAAATGTTTTCCTTGAGCGCCCTGATAACCAGTGTTTTGAACTCTGCATCTGATAGGTTGCTTATCTCCATTTCATTTAGTTCTTTTCCTGGAGTTTAGTTTTGTTCTTTCATTTGAGCCATATTTCTTTGTCTCCTCAGTTTGGCAGCTTCCCTGTGTTTGTTTCTGCATATTGGGTAGTGCTGCTTTAACTCCATGCCTTAGTAGCGGGGCCTATTGTAGAAAAGGCACCTGTAAATCGTGTGGAGTGGAGCCTTACATAGTTGTCAGGGTCGGGGGAGTGGGGAGAGGCAATCCATTTCACCACTTTATGGCTCTTTGTGGGGGAGGACTCAGAGAGGGAACAATGCCGCTGCCTGGCCTCTGGAGATTGCCAGAGAAGAAATCGTCTCCTGGCACTAGCCCCCTTGCTAGTCACTTCACTTTCTCCCCTTCTCCCCGTATGCCACTTGTGCCCTTCCAGCTGTTGCCCTGGTGCTGAATCCCAGAGCGGGTGGGTCTGCGTGAGTCCTACGTCTTTGCAGACCCTTTAAGAGGAGTCTCTTGATAATCATGCAGTTTCTTCCACCACTGCAACCACCACTTGTTTTTACAGCCGGAAGTTATAGGAACTTATCTTCTTGGTGCTAGAACACTGGGCTGGGTGGTCTGGTCTGGGATCACTTGTTCCCAAGGTATCCCCCCCAATTTTTATCCACCACACGTGAATGTGGGACCACCCACTCTACCACATCTCCACACCTCCCTGCTTCTCTCCGTGCCTCTCTGCCTCTCTGCCTCTCTGCCCTCTTATTGGCCTGGATGAATGTGGCTTCTTTAAATCTTTGGCTGTCAGACTTAGATACAGCTCGATTTTTCTAACAAATTTGGGTGATATTTGTTTTGTAGTCTAGTTGTAATTTTTGCTGTAGTTGTGCATGGAGGTGAAGCATGTTTACCTACACTTCCATCTTGACCAGAAGTTAAATTTTTATTTTTAATTACAGTTGACATTCAATATTATTTTATATTAGTTTCAAGCTATAGCATAGTAATTAGACATCTAGGTAATTTAAGAAGGGGTCCCCCCAATAAGTCTAGTACCCACCTGGCACCATACATAGTTGTTACAATATTATTGACTATGTTCCCTAAAATGTACTTTACTTCCCTGTGACTATTCTATAATTACCTATTCATATCTCTTCCCCCTCCCCATTTGTACTTCTTAATCCCTTTTTAACAAAATACCTAAAACCATCCAGAAAAATAATATTCTATAGAATACCTCCACGAAATATTCTATTGGGACCTTCTGATTAGTCTATGACAACACTGGCAGTCAGGACAACTAGCACATTAGTTCCATGTTTTTGTGTTTGAACATCTGCGTCCAAAGTTGACTGGTCATTTGCTCGGGAAAGAGGCTAAGTCTGAGCTTGCACTCACACCCTGCGTGAGCTCTCTGTTAGAATGACAGGTCTCTGCAGGACTAATGGGATCTGTGAATTCCAGTCTCTTCCCAGCTGCTTCTGTCTTTCACTTTTAATCTTATTTCACTGAAACAGACCTTAAATGGACCTCATCTTTAGTTTTGTAAAACAGAGTCATTGCCTTGACTGGTGTGGCTCAGTGGGTTGGGTGTCATCCCACCAACAGAAAGGTTGCCAGTTCCATTCCCGGGCAGGGCACATGCCTGGGTTTCAGGCCAGGCTCTCGGCTGGGGGCATGGAAGAGACAACTGATTGATGTTTCTCTCCCTCTCTTTCTCCCTCCCTTCCCCTCTCTCTAAAAATAAATACATATGATCTTTTTCAATTATTTTTATTTTAAAAATATATTTTACTGATTATGCTATTGCAGTTGTCCCATTTTCCTCCCTTTATCCATCTCTGCCCTGCAACCTCCTTCCCACCCACCCGCACCCCTGCCCCTTTAGTTTGTGTCCATGGGTTGTACATATAAGTTCTTTGGCTTCTACATTTTGTATACTATTCTTAACCTCTCCCTGTCTATTTTGCACCTATCATTTATGCTTCTTATTCCCTGTACCTTTTTCTCCATTCTTTCCTCCTCCTCCCTGCTGATAACCCTCCATGTGATCTCCATTTCTGTGATTCTGTTTCTGTTCTGGTTGTTTGCTTAGTCTTTTTTTTTTTTAGGTTCGGTTGTTGATAGTTGTGAGTTTGTTGTCATTTTACTGTTCATATTTTTTATCTTCTTCTTTTTCTTAGATAAGTCCCTTTAACATTTTATATAATAAGGGCTTGATGGTAATGAACTCCTTTAACATGACCTTATCTGGGAAGCACTTTATGTTCCCTTCCATTCTAAATGATAGCTTTGCTGGCTAGAGTAATACTGGATGTAGGTCCTTGCTTTTCATGACTCCAAATACTTCTTTCCAGTCCCTTCTTGCCTACAAGGTTTCTTTTGAGAAGGCAGCTAATAGTCTTATGTGAATTCCTTTGTAGGTAACTCTTTCTTTTCCTGTTGCTGCTTTTAAGACTCTCTCCTTGCCTTTAATCTTGGGTAATGCAACTATAATGTGCCTTGGTGTGTATTTCCTTGGGTCCAAGTTCTTTGGGATTCTGAGCTTTCCGGGCTTCCCAGAAGTCTATTTCCTTTACCAGATTGGGGAAGTTCTCCTTCATTATTTTTTCAAATAAGTTTTCAATTTCTTGCTCTTCTTCTCCTTCTGGCCCCCCTGTGATTCAGACATTGGAATATTTAAAGTTGTCCCAGAGATTTCTAAGCCTCCCCTCATTTTTCTGAATTCATGTTTCTTCATTCTGTTCTGGTTGAATGTTTATTTCTTCCTTCTGCTCCAAACCATTGAGTCCTGGTTTCCTTTCCTTCACCGTTGGTTCCCTGTACATTTTCCTTTATTTCACTTTTCATAGCTTTCACTTTTTCCTCTATTTTGCAATCATACTCAACCATTTCAGTGAGCATTCTGATTACCAGTGTTTTGAACTCTACATCTGGTAGGTTGGCTATCTCTTCATCATTTAGTTGTATTTTTTCTGGAGCTTTCATCTGTTCTTTCATTTGGGCCATATTTTTTTGTCTCAGCATTCCTGTTACATAGTAAGGGGTGGAACCTTAGGTATTTGCCAGGGCAGTGCAACCCAGTTGGCTGCATGTGGCTCTGTATGTGGGGGAGGGGTCCAAGAGGAAACAATGCTGCTTGCTCAGCTCTTGGCTGGCTTTCAGTGACTTTCCCCGCTACCCACAAGCAATTTGGGCCCTTCTGTTGCTGATTCTCATGTGGGTGGGTTTGTGTACATTCTAGGACCCCGTGGGTCTCTCCAGCAAACTCTCCTGTGAAGCTGGAAGTTTCTCCTGCTGCTGAACCCCCCACAGTTTTTTTCAGTCAGAGGTTTTGAGGCTTTATTTCCCTGTGCTGGTTGTGTGGTCTGTTTCGCTCCCAGTCGTTCCTCCCAGTTTATCTGCATGCAAGTGTGGGACCGCCCACTCTACCAGCCACCACCTTGCTGGGAGTCCTCTCTGCCTAGCTGCCTGTCCCCAAACCTCCTACCGGTCTATATGAATGGTTCTTTAACTTCTTGGTTGTTGGATTTCCATACAGTTTGATTTTCTGGCAGTTCTGGTTGTTTTTAAATTTGTTGTTGTCCTTGTTTTGGGTGTATGAGGAGGCACAATGTATCTACTTATGCCTCCATCTTGGCTGGAAGTCCTCAATAACTTCTTTTTTAAAAAGGAGTCACAACACTGTTTCTGAGGGCCTGTGATTTCCACAGCAACCTGGAATGTCCTCCCAGGACCCATCCCAGGCACTTCCTTCTGTCCCTGTGGTTAGAAGCATTTCCCTCTGCAACCAGTGACCACCCAGCCCCTCTCTGGTCACTGCTCCATTCTTCCACTCCCCAGCCACAAACAGACACATCAGCATCCTTGGTTCCCCTTGAGTCATTTGGTTCCCTTTGGCCTTCCTGGCCACTTAACCGTTCTACTCAGTTGGCATCCTGGGCAACCAATGGTCCTACTTGCTATCAAGGAGGACAAGGTCAAGTGTCCCACCAAGGTGAGGGACAATAAAGCCATCATGACTTCCTGGGTGCTCTAAGGCTCACAGCGCCATCTCCTATCCTGTGCCAACAAGTTTAACTGCTACTCCAGACTCATCTCTGAGTCAACATCCTCTTCTCTAAATGATGTCAGAAAATTTGCTTTGATACCTCTGGGCTCCAGATGTCCAGCCGGTAGTTAGGAATAGTAAAATGTCCTCTCTCCCTACCTTGCAGGCAGTGTTGAACTAATATACAGGTTCAGAACTTCCTAAGAATGCACTGAAAAGTATTGTAATTGCTATCTTAGTTCAGGATATAGTTAAGCAATTTGTTGAATTGTTCTGCCCCCTTTCCATCTTCCTTGCTATCATTTCAAAGCAGCTACACATATAAGCATGTTTTAATTTCCAGAGCAGCCAGTGAGGCCAGGTGCCAGGTTCTCCTTCTGTCTCCACGGTGGATAAAAGGTGTTTCTCTCTATGTGCTGTTCCTTCCTGCTCACTGCCCACAGCGTTCTTGAGCCCAGTCCCTGGGCCCTGGGCTGTACTCCCCCACACCCCCACATGCCAGCTGATGGCCATCCCATCCTGCCCACCCTGTTTCTACATTTAGAGTACCAGGAGCACTGGTTTTACTTTGAAGCAAAATGGCAGTTTTACTTGGAGGAGAGAAAAATCAGTGAAGACACTGAAAACAAAGCTGCCTTTCCTGACCATTATGATGCGGAGGAGAGGGACAAGGTAAGCCTTGTGGCAGCAGGGGACCAGCAGCTCTTCTGGGTCCACGCCCGGAAGCCACCCTGCACCTGGACTATGTTATTGCCTTCCAAGCCCTGTGTCTGGTGGTGCTGCCCCTAGCAGTAAAGATGGGCTGAGGGGGCAGCTGCATGTGGGAGGGACCATGGAAGACGTCACTGTCCCTCAGCCCAACTCAGACGGAATGTCACCTGGATGTGGTGTCATCACAACCCTGTCACAGCACTCTCAGTCCCTTCACTAGCTCTATCTCTTTGCATAGACCTTCTGGGCACCTGACATGCTGTCACGTGCTTATTTGTCTAAGGAATGTCTGTCTCCAAATGGCTGGGATGTAAGAGCCATGAGAAGTGAGTCTTCCTGCTCACTATCCATGCCAGCCCCGGGGCAGTGCCCGCACACAGCTGGTGTTCTATGAGTGCACAGCGGGTGAACAAACAGTCCCCTGATGGACCCGGGAGCTCGTGCTCTAACACAAACTGGCGTGGTCCTACTTCTGGCCCATGCTCTGACCCATGGCTCTCTCTTCAGACCTACAGGAAATGGAGCTCGGAAGGTCGAGGGGGCCGACGGGGCCATGATGCCCCCATGATTGCCTACGACGCTCTCTTAGGAGCCAGGAACAACTGGACGGAGCTCTGCCATCGGGCCATGTTTCACGGAGGTGATACTTCCTTCTTTAATGGCTCTGGACTTCCAGGAGGCCAGCACCTGCTTCTCATGCAAAAGCATCCTGTCAGGATGTCCAAAGCTTTAGGCATTGGGGACCCCCAGAATGTGGGTCCTTCTGTGAGGGGGGCACTGGCCCCAGTATAGTAGTGCATGGATATTCCAGGCTGCAGGCGGGTCACGGCGCTGCCTCAGCTAGCCCTGTGACTCTGAGCTCGGAGAGAATGTAGTATTTGGGGTCGCTGAGGTGGAGGGCCCCTCACCCTTATGGCTGCTGCTTGACAGCACAGATTCTGCCAACACAGATTCCAACACAGATTCCGCTGGTGCTGGCCTTGCAGAGTTCTGATCTCTGCAACCATCACCTCATCCAGCACCTCTGCAGACCCTGGTCACAGAGAAGTTGTACTTCAGAACCAGGTGGTCCTGGATTCGAATCCAGTTCCAGGCCTGTGTCTCTGTGAAGGAAGAGGGTAAGACCTGACTCACGGGGCTGTTGAGGCCATTCGGCACATGGTGCCGGGAGTTCACCGTATGCTGTTGGGCAGCAGTGCTCTTTGCTGCAGGGGAGGCTGACCCCCTCCTGGTGCCTGTTTTCTCCTGTAAGTGTAAGGAAGACACCATGTTTGTGTTGCCTCCTGGTGGCATGGGTTCCACCAACATTAGAGTGACTATTGTCAGAGCAGAGTGCTGTTCCTGGTGCTGAGATGGTTGAGACAGTAGTGCTTCCTTCAGGCCAACAGGGAGCCTTCTTCTTCGAGAGCGTGGGGGAAGCCACTGGGGGAGGAAGAGCCCAGGAGAGAGCAGTGGGAGGGGAGGGCGGCAGGGTGGCCGTAAGCATGGGAGGAAGGGACCTTCGGGAGGCACAGTGATGCACCCAGCCCAGGTCCCTGAGCTGAGAGCAGGAGGGGGGCATGCAGGGACCTTTGTGAGGTGCTTGTGAGGGAGCCTGGCGTGACTCTGGCCACCCTAGAGAGCCTGGAGGGGAGGACTCTCAGGAACGCCGTCCCCACAGGAGGTGGTCTCCCTGAGCACCCAGCCCCTGGGATGACAAAGCCATCTGCACACGCTGTGTGTTGTCAGGGTGTTTGAGGAGGGAGAGAGGGAGAAAGGGGAGACACCTGTCTTCTTAACTGGGAACAGCAAAAGCTACCAGGGCCCACATGGCACTGCCTGGAGCAAAACTGGGGTTTGGCGAGAGGGAGGGGATGGAGGCTGAGAAAGCGCTGGCACTGCCTGCTGGTGAGTGATCAGCCCAGTAGAGTCTCTAAGGCAGGCCCTTGGCAAGGAGGCCTTGGTTAGTGTCAAGTTCACGGTGATGCACCCCTTCCTGCTCTGTCATTGGGATCCCTGAGGAACTGTGTTTCCATTGCAGGTGAGAGTGGGGCCACAGGGACCATCGCGGGCTGCCTGTTCGGATTGCTCTATGGCCTGGATGCTGTTCCCAAGGGCCTGTACCAGGAGCTGGAGAACAAGGAGGAGCTGCTGCACCTGGGTGAAGCTCTTCACCGCCTGTCCACAGAGGAGAAGTAAAGCCATTTCCCTTTCCAGGGAGCCCGTTCTACCTCTGGGTGCCCCAGGGGAGTCCACATGCAGCTCACTGGACTCTCAGCTTGCTGAGAGTCCATGCCTAATCGACCATGCTTTATAAAATACATTGTTTGTCCTGGAAGAATATTTTCTATTCTGACCCAAATCTAGTGCATTATTGAGGTCATGCTGGATTTGCTACACTCAGACCTCCTCATACAGTGGTTGCAAATAGTCTTTTGGACAATTGGTGTATTTTATCGTGGCATAACTAATGCTGTTCGCTCATTCACTTCAATTAACCACAGGGCTCTGCGCAGAAGGGTCTCCTCCCTCTGCAGACACTGCCATCACTGTCTGTTTCTAGCTCTTAGACATGCATTTCAGCCACTGCTGCCACCCCCTCGGCCACGCCCACCACTCTGGGCATGTGCTGCACGTGTGTTCTCACTGCCGTGTGTCCCCTTCAGAAGAGCAGTCAGTCCCGGCGCCTTCTGGATGCAGCCAAAAGCACCGCGTTTAACCTGCCAGCCTACATTTTTAATCACACTAGATCTTTAAAGCCAGCCTTTTGGAACAACTAAGGGAGGAAAACAGGCAATGAAGGGGTCTTGTGCTGGCACCGCACCTTCCTGCTCTGAGGTCTGCAGCTGTCACACCTGCGCGGGTCAGGAGCACATTGCAGCGAGGGCCAGTGGCCACTGCCCCCGGGGTTCGCTGAGGAGACAGAGCTGTTCCCTGTGGCCAATGTCCCTCTCTCTGAGAATCTGGAAAAGAGAACACTTGCTCTTGTTAAAAATAACTTTGGACACTATCTTTTCAAAGTAGCATCTGGTGTGAATAAAACAGCAGTTGGTGACTGATGTTTAACACATTGCTTTGGCAGCTTAGCTGGGCTTATCTTGCTGATGGGAGCACTCTCTTCATTGAAAGCTTGCCTCTGAGCACAGCCAGGCCTGGTCTTCAAGCCCTCGGGACGCCAGCACTCTGGGGAGTATGCTGTTGCTCACAAACACTCAGGTGTTTCCTGGAGGCTTCCTGGGATCCCCTTGTCCCCTCACCCAAAGCACCCTGACTCCCCTTCCTGGTCACCCCTGGCGTCATCATCTGTGGGAGCAGGACAAGATATGTTTTCCACAGAACACGTCACTTTCCGTTTCTTAGAAAAGTGGGAAGGTTTCCACCCTTGTTGACGAAAGAACCTGGGCCATTGTATGCTCAGCATATCGCACCGAAGTGTTTTTCACATCAGGTTTCTGAATAACTGAACTAACATTTGCTGCTACTGATGCTTTTCAATCAGAAGAGAGACAGGGTGGGCACAGGGTTCTCACATCACTCACCTCCACCAGCCCGCATCCAACCCAGGTTAGCGGGCGTGGAGAAATTAACTGAGCATTATCTTCCAGGAAAAGAAACCCAGTGAAGGTAAGTTGACACCTTCCTTGGACGTACATTACACAACAGCTTACTATTTTGAAGTGATACCCCATTTCCCCGCCTACCCTAAAAGTGGCCCTTTCGACTCGGCCGTGCAGAAGAGAAGCAGGTCCCAGTGAGCAAGTCGCAGATGGGTTGGAAGAAGCTCCTCGGTCTCCATCTTGTTGACAATTTAGGGAATTCAGTCCATCCTTAAGAATCAGGGAGTGGGTCTGTTAATAGATTGATTATAAATGAAAACACAAAGAAAAATTCACAAACATCATGAAATGAGTGAAACTGTTTTCCCCATTTCATTTTCCTAGTATAGGGAAGTGCAGAAGTTGAAAAGAAAAACAAAGGCATAAAAAGTAATGAAGTGAATTCTGTACCTACTTGCATTTTTAAAAATGTAATACTTGCTGATTTCATTTGTATTATAAAAGTAATATATGCACACAGTTTCACAAATTTAAATGCCATAAATGGTGCATGTGGAAAGCAAGATTCTTCCAAACTCTCAACCAGACTCACATTACCAGGCCCCAGAGAAAGCTGTAGGTCATGGTGCCTTATATCTCCTTCCAGAAAGTTCCTCTACACATACAATCAGGGGTTACTGTGTGTAGAGGAACACACATATGCAACCCATATTGTGTGGGTTGCATACTTGCATTTGTGGGTTGGATACACACACACATGATTTCGCTCCACAAATAAGAATGATAGTATACATAATGATTTCCTTTCGGCATTTTTCAGTTAACTGAGTTTTTAAATATTTTTCAATATCATCAATACATATACATGCCTCAGCCTTTTTCACTGTTGCTTTACATTCCATTGACACACATGCCACAGTCTGTGCAGTCAGGCCCCGACTGATGTTGTCTTTAAGTCCCTTCTGTTTCCTAGGCGGCATTTCAGATACCGCTCCTTATGTTAACTTCAAAACGTTGCTTCCCCATCGCCTCTGGAAAGAAATTAAACTTAATAGCACAGTAATTTTTCATTCCAGGATGCATTTTTTTCATTTAATGTTTCTAAAATTGAGATGCATCATATATTTTACCGTATTTGATCATTTAATTGACAAAGGTTTATTTTCCTTTTCCTGACACTTACAAAGTAACGGCACATCTCACAATCGATAGCATGTTAGGCCCGAGGGCACTGATTTAAACCCCGTGTGAAATCACATCCTCTAGAAAACCTTAGGGTGGGGGAAGTGGCACCTCTCCCTTCCTCCCAGGTGACCGGCCAGGATGACTGGGAGGCAGGCATGGTCCTGGGGTGTGCCCTGCTGCACCCTGCTTTCCTCCCACCTCTGTAGCCCAAGCCTCTTTACTCCCGGTCCCTTTGCTGGCACCAGCTGTGGGGACGTGAGGTCTGCATCTGGGACTCTGGGTGGATAGTGACCATGGCCAGGAGAGGTCATGGCCATCAGAAAGGGTTTGCACTCTGGCAGCCACCTGTGTCCCCAGGGACAGGTGGCTCCACTGTGGGGACTGGTTCCCTGTGGGGTTCAAGTTGTCCAGCTTCAGGCTGATTTCAGTTTTGTGTTCGGATTTCAAATCATTTTTTCCAACACTTTGGTATCTGGAAGCCAGATACGAGGAGGGTTGGCAGATGTTGCCCCTCCTCCCTGACAGCTGGGGGAACCCATGTAGGGCTCAATCGGTTGACAAGGTCGGAAGAGCCCGCTCAGGGAGTCCAATGACCCCAGTGCAACGCAGAGCTGCCTCAGTGCCCGGTTCTCTGGTGCCGCCCACCATTACTAGGTGCACATTCCCTAAATCGACATCTTCCTTGCAGGAGGTGCAGATATGGGCACCATTAGTACCTGTTTTCTGTAGGAATTCAGGGGGGTTGGAGTCGTTAGTGAATGAAGAGTGGGAACTTAAACCCAGCCTGACAACCCAACTTCTGGCTCTTAACCTGCAGTCGGCCTCCCTAATCCAGCGGGACTGGACCACAGCCTGGCATCTCCCAGGGAGGTCCCTCAGTGAGTTACCAAACCCCAGCACCTCAAGTAGACAGGACTGGAAAAATCAATCAAATGTCAACAGATGCAGCTGGAAATGCCCAAATTAATATTCCCTCCAAGCATCCAGGTTTTAAAAACTCCGTCATTGAAATTCACCCCAAAACTCCTGTAAATGAGAATGACTTGCAAGGGACAGTGCAGGCACTGTGACTACTTAAGTGAACGTCCCTCGTGTGTTGACTTGTTTCCAGTTACCAAGTAGAAATAAAGTGCAAGCACCCTCCGAATGTTATAGGGAAAAGTCAGCACGGGAAGGAAAACAGGCCTCCCGGTGGGTTCCGTGCACCCTGGTCACCGAGCAGAGATGGCAAGCCGGCAGACGGCAAGCCGGCAGACGGGAGGTTAAACACGCATGACAGAAAGAGCAGCTCTGGCACTGAGTGGTTGGCCATGACTTCATGGGGGGGGGGCACAACGGGCACCAGCCGGCGCCCAAAGCGTAGGAAAAAGGAAGGCGCTGGGCTCACAGCCCAGCACATGGCCCCACGCAGCACCTCTGCCTCGACAACCACCCTGACCCCCGCCCCGCAGCCGTGGGGACGTCCCACAGAGAGGGTGACCCAAGGGACACAGGGCCTTCTCTGAGCCTGAAGCTCACCTGGTGTAGACAGCTGCATGTCGTCCCCCACACACGCCTGAGGAAACCCAGGGCACCCGGGCCCTGCCCCTGGCGCCAGGCCTGCGGTGTTAGCACACTGCCGGGTCCCAATGTCACCAGTGACCCAGGGCTTATCTGTGCTTTCAGGATCCTGGAATGCACTCCTCACCCCGTGGCCTTGCTTCCTTCCTGCCCCATCCTAACGGTTTGTTTTCAAGTACTTCAAACACATAAGAGGTTAAAAAATGGGCAAAGAGCTCCCATGTTCCCTTCACCCAGCTTCACCAACCATTAACACTGGGCTATATTTGCTTCATCACTCTCTCTCCCTGTCAGTACACACAGAGACACACAAAGACACACTCAGGCATACAGAGATATGCACTTCCACACAGACACAAAAAGAGAGGTGACCACACACAGATATACACACACACACAGAGGTGTACACAAAGAGAGATGTCTGCATACAGATACACACACAGAAGTACACACACAAAGAGAGGTGTACACATACAGATACACACACAGAGGTGTCCACACAGAGATACGCACACACATAGGTATACACACACAAAGAGAAGTGTCCACACACAGATACACAGAGTCTGCACCTACACACAGACACACACACACACAGAGGTACACACAGTGACACCCCCCCCCACACACACAGCAGTAGTTAAAATTAGGTGTGAGAGGAGTGTCTCAAGAATGCTCTGCTTACGTATTAACTCTCAGGGCCTAGAACAGTCTTCACCACTCAGGGGACCTCAGTTCACCTGGGTTGGACAGACGCCCCTTTATCCACCATAGCCAGGGCCATGCCCAGGAGCTTCAGGTGCATGAACACGGGGTACCCCAGACCAGACGGCCACCCACCATTTTTTAACCAGCATTATTTCCAGGAAAATCTAGAGGTTCAGGTTCTCTGATTGATTCATTGGCGCAGTTTAAACTATTAGCTATTTAGTCACCAGCAAAAATATGGAATAGTCGACAAACACTTGTTATTGTGCTTTACTAGAAAAATAGTTACTGTTAAAACGATGCTTTCAAACTATGATTTATAGTCAACACTAGAAGTGGCCTTATGATCTCACTGCTGTAATAGCCGCATGGGCTGGCTCAGAGCCGCCCGCCCCAGGCTGCTGTCTGGTCCCCGCTGAGTGACGTGGGTGCCCCAGAAATGGACCACAGAGCCTGTGGGAGAATTCACCTCCTCACACACACATGCTCTGACTCAGTGACTTTGGGGGTGCAGAGATCCACACCGTTACCCCCCGGGAGGATACTGAGAGGCCTCCCTGGGACCGGTGGGGAGGGGCTGGCACAGCTGGGCCACTGGAAAGGCTCCACTAAACAGGGTGTCTGAACTAGGATGTGAAGGGTGAACGCCAGCTCATCGGGGGTACAGCTACTCCAGGCCAGAGGGCTCAGTGTGGGCAAAGCATGGAACTGGGAAAGAGCGCACATGGCCACAAAATAGAAGTTCAGGAGGACAGAGCCCCAGGGAAATGGAGTAAGGCAGGGGTGAGAGCCTGGAAGAAAGTCCGGGGCAAGCAGCCCCTGCGTGCAGCAGGGAGCGGCGCTGCCCGGAGCTTGCGGCACACAGACCCGAGTCCCTCAGCCCTGGCTGTGACCTGTAGGGTGAACCAAGACCTCAAACAAGGTCCTTCCACGGGTGTTTGCTGAGTGCCTGCTCTGGCCAGACCTTACTGACAGCCCTGGGGGAGAGTGGAAATTAAAATGAGCTTTATGTCACATGGAGCCTACATTCTAGTGGGGGAGCCAGACGAAAACACATATGGTGTGTTTGGAGCTGCACGTGAATCTCAGAGAGCTATACATGCTCCAGTGAGAGTTACCCCAGGTGATGTGCTGAGAGCGCCGTGGGTTGAGTGCTCAGGGGGCAGCCTCAGGAGGTGATGTGGGAAGCCCTGAGGGCGGACTGCACTGCGCAGAAGGAATAGTTCGAGCAAAGGCCCTGGGGTAGGAATGAGCTATGAACATTCAATGGCCAGGGCAGCTGGAGCATAGTACAAGCTGGGGTCAGAGGGCCAGACAGGCTGAGCTTGTCAGCCTGAAGAGCAGGGGAGGGTGTCTCTACAGAGAGAGCAGACGCCCAGCTCAGTAGCAACCATGGACGTGGTTCAGAATGTTACTGTGACTTGGACATTGTGAAGATACACTGCTCAACTGTCCTGCAGGCAATTCAGCATCTAACCTGGGGTGGGGTGGCCCAAGGAGATCACCCGGAGAGCTGGAGCAGTCACAGGTGCAGAGCAGGCTGACTTCGCGGAGGAGCGCTCAGTGCACGATGGTCATCAAACACAAACGACTTATTGAAAGAGGTCCTGCCATGTCCCTTCTCTTATCACAGTCCCGGGACATCATCCTGCATCCCATCCACTTCAAACGGCCACCAGCTCGTGGGCAAGGCCACCTTGGCAAGGCAGGTCTCACCTGCGAAAGAACTCTATGGCCCTGGTTAATCTCCTATTCCTCAGCCTACAAATCTCAGAAAAGCATCCCGACCTTCTCTGAGAGTGCAGACCTCTCTTAGGTGATTATGAAAGCATTTTGGAATGTTTTGAAACTCTACCCATGGGGTGGTAGGTAAAAGCCAGCTGTAATATACACCTGGGGCTCTCCTAGGCAGCTTGGGGCATCTCTGTGACATTGAGTGTTTGGTGGCTGTTTGCTTAGTGGGATGCTAAACAATGTTTTGATGATCAATCAACTTCACGACTGGCTCACAAACTTGCAGGTGGCATGGAAGCACTGGTCTGGCTGGAACAGCTAGACTGGTGTCGGATAAGTCTTGTCCCTGATAATGTTCCATAAGAACGACACATGGCAAGTCCAATCAAGCCCGTGGCCCCTTTTGCGTCACTGTCATCATGAAGGTGCACCACTGCGCTTCCCAGGACAGATGTTCAACATCACAGTCACGGCTTGGAGCACGTGGAAAGTGGCATCTGGTTACCAAGATGTACCGCAGACGGATCACAGAGTGATGGACACAATCAACACCGAACTTCATATGCTTTCTCCAGCTTTTCCAAATTCACCTCCTCTCAAGACAGGAGGCTTACAGGAATTTGATGTCAGCTCCATCTCCGCCTTTCTATTTAGGCTGTGGAACTCAGAAGCCTGCTGGCAAAGTGCATGAAGTGGCGGATGAGCTCATAGATGGCTGATCCTTGTGGCCTTTTTTCAGACATCTGAATGTCCCCAAAGCACATTGTCAGTGTAACTATTTCAGACATCTGAATGACTCAACCTGCGAAGTCATAAAGATGATTGAAATGGCCAAGTGAGCAAATGACTCTAAGCTGGGTATTGGTCCAGCAACGAGACTAGGCAAGTCTGGAAGCTTTTTCCTGACTGGGACTGGGAGATGCTGCGTCCAGGCCACTCTTGGAAACTGAGGTCCTAGACCCCAAAGGCTCCCAGGTCACATGAAGACAGCAGGCTCTACTCTGCTGCTGAATTCACCATCTTTGCTGCTGTTGCCCTTCCCCACTTAGCTGAGCCCTCCACACGTAACAGTCATATGAGAGCTCATTGATAAAAGTACATGATGATGTAGGAGGCCCTGAGCACACTGCTTAGTCACAGGTGTGTTATTCAGTCTACAAATGCTTACTGGGACGCGTTGTGTGCCAGGCTCTGAGCTATGTGTTCTGATCCTGTGTGAAGAGGCTCACACAATACAGTGGAGATAGATATTAAATAATTAGGTCAGGAATTCAGTACGGCTCTGATCAGTGCTGCAAAAGAAACGTCCTGAGTGCAGCATGGCCTAGTCCAGGGAGGGGCCAGGAAGATCCCCTTGAGCGGTAGCATTTATGCCAAGACCTAAACAAAAAAGATGAAGGAAAGTGAGGGTAGAGCCACTGACAGAAAAAAGAGCACTTGAAGGATAGGAAGAATTAACATCATTACAATGTGCATACTATGTGAAGCTATCTATAGATTTAATATTATTCTTATTGAGATACCAATGCTGTATTTCACAGAACTAGAACAAATACTTCAGAAATTTACATAGACCCACAGAAGGTCCTGAATGGCAACAGCGATCTTGATAACAAAAACTAAGAAGAACAAAGTTGGAGAAATAACATTACCTAATATCAAACTATAATATAAGATCATAGTAATCAAAACAGCATGGTACTGGCATAAAAACACACACGTAGATCAATGGAACAGAATAGAGGGCCCAAAAATAAACCCATACCTTTATAGTCAATGAATATTTGACAGAGGAAACAAGCCCATATACTATGGGCTAAAGATAGTTTACTAAATAAATGGTATTGGGAAAAGTGAATAGGCATGTGCAGAAAAGTGAAACTAGACCACCTGGCTCTGGTCAAGATGGAGGCTTAGGTAGAAATGCTTTGCAAACCAAAAGAAGTGTAACAATCAATTTAGAAACAATAAACAACCAGAACTGCCAGAAAATCAAACTGCATGAAACTCTGACAACCAAGGAGTTAAAGAAACATTCATCCAGACCAGTAGGAGGGGCGGAGATGGGCAGCTGGGTGGAGAGGATCTGCAGCAAAGCTGCGGACAGGCAGGGCTGGCTACCAGGAAACTAAAGACTCTGTGACCTCTGGGGGGTGCGAAGGTGAGAGAAACTCCCAGTTTCACAGGAAAGTTCATTGGAAAGTGGGGCTAGAGTGGAGCAAGCAAGTGGCATTGTCCCTTCTCTGACTCCTCCCCCTCAGACAGAGCCTCAACACAGTGATGTGACTTCTCCCACCCTGGCAAATACCTAAGGCTCCATACCCTTACAACATATCAGGTGTGCTGATACAAAGAAATATGGCCCAAATGAAAAACCACATCAAAACTCCAGAAAAAGAGCTAAATGACGAGGAGATAGACAACCTATCTGATGCAGAGTTCAAAACACTGGCAATCAGGATGCTCACAGAATTGATTGAGGTTGGTCACAAAATGAAGAAAGAAATGAAGGTCATACAAAGTGAAATAAAGGAAAATAACAGGGAACCAACAGTGAAGGGAAGGAAACCAGGACTCAAATCAACAATTTGGAACAAAAGGAAGAAATAAACATTCAACCAGAATGGAATGAAGTAACAAGAATTCAAAAAAGTGAGGAGAGGCTTAGAAACCTCTAGGACAACTTTAAGTGCTCCAACAGCTGAATCACAGGGGTGCCAGAAGAAGAAAAGCAAGAGCAAGACATTGAAAACTTATATGAACAAATAATGAAGGAAAACTTCCCCAACCTGGTGAAGGAAATAGACTTCCAGGAAGTTCAGGAAGCCCAGAGAGTCCCAAAGAAGTTGGACCCAACGAGGAACACACTAACGCACATCATCATTAAGTTACCCAAGATTAAAGATGAGAAAATCCTAAAAGCAGCAAGAGAGAAGGAGAGTTACCTACAAAGGAGTTCCCATAAGGCTATCAGCTGATTTCTCAAAAGAAGCCTTAAAGGCAAGAAGGGGCTGGAAAGAAGTATTTGGAGTCATGAAAGGCAAGGACCTACATCCAAGATTACTCTATCCAGCAAAGCTATCATTTAGAATGGAAGGGCAGATAAAGTGCTTCCCAAATAAGGTCAAGTTAAAGGACTTCATCATCATCAAGCCCTTATTATATGAAATGTTAAAAGGATTTATCTAAAAAATAGAAAGAGATAAAAAACTATGAACAGTAAAATGACAACAAACTCACAGCTATGTACAACTGATCCTAAAAAAAAACAAAAAACAAAAAACAAAAACTAAGCAAACAACTAGAACAGGAACAGAATCACAGAAATGGAGATCACCTGGAGGGTTATCATTGGGCAGGGGGAGAACGGGGAAAATGTTCAGGGAATAAGAAGCGTAATTGGTAGGTACAAAACAGATGGGGGCGGGGGGAGTTAAGAATAGTAAAGAAAATACAGAAGCCAAAAAACTTACATGTACAACCCATAGAAATGAACAAAGTGGTGGGAAGAGTGCTGGAGGGTAGGGGGATGTGGGGCAGAGGGTGGGATAAAGGGAAGAAAAAAACTGGGACAACTGAAATAACATAATCAATAAAATATACTTAAAACAAGAAACTAGCCCTGGCTGGTGTGGCTCAGTGGATTTAGCGTGGGCCACAAACCAGAGGGTCACCGGTTTGATTCCCAGTCAGGGCACGTGCCTGGGTTGCAGGCCAGGTCCCTAGTGGGGACCATGTGAGAGGCAACCACAATGATGTTTCTCTTCCTCTCTTTCTTCTTCCCTTCCCCTCTCTCTAAAAATAAATTTTAAAAATAATTTAAAAAAAGAAACTAGACCACCTTCTTACGTCACATTCAAGAATAAATTCAAAATGGATTGTAGAGTTAAATGTTAGACACAAAACCATTAAAATCCTAAAAGAAAATATAGGCAGTAAAATCTCAGACTTTGCTCATAGCAATGTTTTATCTGATATATCTCCCCAGGCAAAAGAAATAAAAAGAAAAATAAACAAATGGGACTACATCAAACTAAAAAGTTTTTGTACAACAAAAGAAACCATCAACAAAATAAAAAGACAACACACAGAATAGGAGAATATATTTGCCAATACATCTGATAAGGGGTTAATATCCAAAATTTATAAAGAACTCAATGCCAAAATAAACAAATAATCCAATTAAAAACAGGCAAAGGACCTGAATAGACACTTCTCCAAAGAGGACATACAAATGGCCAAGAGATATATGAAAAGATGCTCAATGTCACCAATCATCAGAGGAATGGAAATTAAAACCACAGTGAGACATCAACTCACACCTGTCAGAATGGCTATCATCAATAATTGAACAAGCAAGTGCAGGCAAGGATGTGGAGAAAAGGGAACCCTTTTGCACTGTTGGTGGGAATGCAGACTGATGCAGCCACTGTGGAAAGCAGTATGGAGATACCTCAAAAAATTATAAAAGGAACTGCTTTATGACCTAGCCATTCCACTTCTGTGAATTTACCTGAAGAAACTCCAAAACACTAATTCAGAAAAACACGAGCATCCCTATGTCCATTGCAGTGTTATTTACAATCACCAAGATCTGGAAGCAGCCCAAGTGTCCATCAGTAGATGAGTGAATGAAACAACTATGGAACATTTACAAAATCGACTACTACTCAACTGTAAAAAAGAAGGAAATTTTACCCTTTGTGTCAACACAGATGGACCTGGAGGGCATTATGCTAAGTGAAATAAGCCAGTAAGAGAAAGGCAGATACCAAATGATTTCACTCATACGTGGAATCTAATGGACAAACTGAACTAACAAACCAAATAGAGATGGACTCAGAGAGAGATCAAACTGACAGCTGGGGGGCGGGGTTCGGGGGTGGGGGTATCAAGAAAAAAGGACATGGACAACAGTGTGGTGATTTCAGGGCGGGGAGGGGGATAAGGGAAATAAATGGTGATAAAAAAATGTGACAAAAAGGAAAAAAGAAAAAAAAGAAGAGCACTTGGGAGAGAGCAGAATGGGGCGGCTCAGCGCAGTAAACGAGTCGGCACAAAGGGAGGCTTGGGTCCTGCAGGGCTCGCTGGCAGAAGTTCTTACTCAATTCTGAGAACAGTGGAGGCTGCTGTGTGGAAGCGACCTTCACTGGTGTGATGCAGAGAAAGTAGCGGCCAAGAGCAGAGTGGGAGCAAGTGGAAGAGGTTTTTGTGTCCTTGGTGAGGGTGGCAGAAACAGGTACCTCCCACCCTCAGGCCATAGGATTGCAGGTGCCAATTGCCAAGGCACAGAAAATAGGAGGAGAGATTTGGGGAGCCAGAGGTGAGTTCAGTCACATGTGATGTGCCTGTGAGACCCCAGGTGTCCAGTCAGTCACTGAGCTCTGGGCAGTCCACAGGGGCGACCCCCACAATGTTCCATGAAGCTGGACACTGACCACATCCCAGTTCTGTGCTTAGTCAGCCTCGTGATCTCCAACAAGTCACCGAATATCTCCACAGTTAGATTTCTCCGACGTGGAAGGGGTAACAACCATGCCTAAGAGATAACAAGACACAACGAGATAAGCCAGGGAGAAGAGCAGGAGAGCTCACCATCAGGCACTGGACAAGTGCCCAGAGAAGTTAACAATGGGGCATCACGATGAATTCTATTGAGGCCACCCAGAGATACGCCTCTCGGAAATAAAAAATGCCACCAGCCAGCCAAGCTACCCGCGAGGCCAAGAGGCCACCGATCACAACTGTCAGGCTGGAGCACCTGCGTTGAGCAGCACTTTCTCCCAACACCCCCAGCGCTCACCACAGGGACCAGCCCCCACCTCCTCACCATCCCTGTGGGGTCCGGGCCAAGTCTCCTTCACGCTGCCTTTGAACATTTGGGAGAGACATTTTGAGGGCTCTGGAGGAAGCCCCATGAGAGACTGTGGCCCGGATTACTGAATCCCTGGTGTTGGCTGCGGACAACCTGCCTTCTCTGGAGATAGGAGGTCTCTGGTAATCTGATGCAGCTTTGGTGAGGGACCTAATCCTAAGGGAGAGAGGCTGTCCCTGTAGGCTGCTGGAGGTTCAGGGAAAGTGGGCATTTCAGCGATGATGCAGGTACCACAGATGGGTGAGGTGTGACGCCAACCTTCTCAAATAGAGCACAGGGCACCAGAGGCTGGTACGACAACATGGAAATTGGCCTGCTCAGCTGTCTCCCCTAATCCCTGATGCTGGCCCAGAACCTGTGTATGTCCTGGGTGGGCTTGCCGGTTTCCAGGACACAGGCTGGCATCTTCCCAGGGGGGCTTGCTCCTCCTGCCAGTTCTCAGTGAACAGCAAGCCACTCAGCGTTGGTGGTGCTGGAGGGCACCCGTGCCCCTGGGATTTCTTTGCAGTTGCCATTTCCCGGCCGTGCTGGCTTGCACCACATCATGGCTTAAGAGTGGATTCAGATACTGGTTCTGGGTTAGGAGCCTAACCCATGCCTTCGGTTCCCAAAGTCCACAGCGGCCCGAGGTTGAGCAGTGGCATTGGCCAATCAGGGAACTTGTTTGAAATGCAAACAAAAGACAGACTGAGTCAGAAACTGTAGACCAGCGCCCTGGGTTTCAATGAGTCCCCTCTGTGTTCTGATGTCCTCTGGTGTCTGAGAATAATAACTAAAGCAGCCCCTTTCTGTGTGATTCACTGCGTGGAGGTGCATTTGAAGTTCTCAGGGAGCCAAGGAAGGCAGGACTCCAAGGTTACTTTTGCAGTTCTCTTGAAATTCTCTGTATTGAAATCCATTCCCAGGCATCGGGTGATGGTGTGGGCTCACCCAGTGGGCGGGGCCAGACTGCCACGGGATGAATGACCTGTGTCCTGTGGGGGGCACCATTGAGGGGAGGGCTGCTGGTGCTCCCCCATCACACAGGCGCACAGTGATCAGAACGGCTTTTTGCAAGGATATTTGTATGTGGCTTTTAAAAACAGAACTCTCTTTTTCGGAAAAATCCATAGAAGTTCAACAAAAATATGTTTGTATATTTCCTTCCAGTCTGTTTTTAGTCTGTGTGAGTCTGCCTGAGCAATTTCTTAAGAACATAGTTGGGCCGAAGTCTGCATTCAGCTTTGCCGCTTCCTGCACTTCTAACGTTACGTCAGGGTCACTGTCCTGTACCAGGCTATTTTCCCACAAATACAGATGTGCTGTTATTTGAGCAGGCTTGGGACATTTAGGACAGTTCCAAAGTTTTAATACTATAATAGTGTTGTGAAGACTTTCCTTCCCTCCATCCCAACCCTCTCCTTGGAAAGAACAACTAGAATGTGCGATAGCAAGGCCATAAATTGGGTGCAACTTGACAAAGCTACCACCTGGGGAGGCTGGAGGTGGTTCTGACCCACCAGGAAGAACACTCTGGCTTAGACAATGTGGTTGACAGACTCAGCGCCAGGCGGCTCAGCGGAGAGCTTCTTAGGCTGGGTGCTGAGTTGAGAATCCCCTTGATATATCAGGGACCCCACCCACCCCCAGGAGTGCAGCGAGGTCCTGGCCTGTCAGTAGCTGGCCTAGGGTGAAAAAATCTTGGTTGCCTTACTGTTAGGGTCTCACCAAGATAGAGCAGTTTGAGCTGATGGCTCAGGCCTTCCTCAGCCTCAGGGTGTTTCTGGGAGAGTTTCCAAAGGGGGTTGGGAAGGCAGGTCCCAGTGGTGGCGCAGCTCTCTTCCCATGCACTCTGCAGAAAGCCCACTCCTTCCTGCCCCGGGGTCCACCACACACTCCCTGCCCCAGCGGTGTTCTACCCCAGCGACTCCCACCCCAAAGCTCAGTGCCCTCGTACTGACCCAAGGCCGGCGGTCTGACTGATCACTCACAGGCTCTGCCTGGGACTGAGTCAGGATACAACTGCGACGTTAATGTCACTTCTGTACTTACACTTAGAGGCATGCACAGACCCACAGAGAGAATATGAATTCTTTATGCTCGCTTCCCCCCATGTATACAAGTATAATATTGTCCGTTATAGAAACATTAAATGCCGTTCACATGCAGAGTGGTTTTCCAAGCCGCTTTCAGAAAACTGTATAATGTCAACCATCCAAAGCCGTCAGGAGGATATTAAGTCAGAAACGATTGCTATTTAACAGAAAAAGGAACAGTGACCAGAGAGGCACAGGGAGCCCCGGCATCTCTGAGTTATCGGTGGACATGCACTAGAACGCAAGCTTTTTGGCGCCCCCTCTTCTGTTCTTCCTCCTGGACTTCTTGGGTGTTGAAAATAAGATTGTTTTGTAAGAACTGTTCTATGGAGTGACCATGGGAAAAACGATAGCAATATCTCTGACAATTGTTTCTTTTTCCCACAGCCCCAAGAGGGCCAGGGTTTGCAACGATAAGCCACCCGTTGATGCCCAAGCTCTGAAAAAGAAGGTCAGCAAGGTGACCTGCAACCCAGCGGTCCGAGCCATCCTCAGCAGCCTGCTGCTCTACATCACCAACCATACAGACGGGCCCCAGGGACTGCCGCCCACTAACAGGGCAGAGGGTAGGGACAGCCCGGTGAGCCGAAAGCCTGAGCCCCAAGATGCCAACCGGAGGCCCACACGTTTCCAGCTCCTGCAGGCCAAGTTCATGGGCACCGGCCGGGAGCCCTGCCTCAAGAAGACCCGGGAGGTGGGAAGGCTGATCTTCAAGGACAAACAAGGCCCAGGCAAGAGCTTGGTAACTGCCACCATCAACAAGCTCATGGAGAAGACCAGGGAAGGGGCCAGCGGCCCGGCACGGGGCCAGGAGCCCCCCTGTGGTGACAAACCCCGGTGGGGCCTGCCCACCGGAAAAAACACTGTGAAGAATATTCTGAAGAAGTTCTTGGCCGCCGAGGAGAAGGAGGCTGAGGAGAAGAGGCTTCGTGAGAAGCCTCCTGCCGAGCGACCCAAAACTGCCAGGGGCCTTCTGCCAAAGATCGTGGGCAAGAAGAGCTCGGTCCTATCCAAACTGCGGGAGAAGTTTGAACAGAGCGGCTGTCTTTGCTCCGAGGCCAGCGTGCTCCTGGTCCACACAGAAGAGCGGAAGAAGAAGAACCTGCAGAGGAAGAAGATGCACCGGTCTGAGGCCCGACTGCTCTGCACGGCCACCCTGGCCAGCACCTGCATCAGGATGCCCCCGGCCCACTTTCTGGCCTGCTCGGCGGAGCCCATGCTGCCCTTCAGCATCGCCACCATCGTCTGCGGCCCCAGGAGCTGGCTGTCCCACTGCGCCAAGATCAGACACTCGGACCTGAGGCGCATGCCCCCGAAAGAAACAGGCAGGCCCCCCAATGCGGGGGAGATGGTGCCTGGTGGGAACAAAACACCAGGAAAGGAACTGCTTCAGGGGGGGCCTGCGCAGCCCCTGATACTGCAGGCTGTGCCTCCCAGCCTGAAAACAGTGTCCCCCCATGCGGGGCCTGAGTACATCCCGGAGCCAGCCATCTTGCCTGCCTCCCAAAGGGGTGACACCCTTCCTGGCCTGGAACCCAAGTTATCCTCACTCGGCCCAGCCAACCCAGGGCACCCTGCAGTGTCAGGAGGTGACAGGGTGGGGGACTCCCCGGCAGGGAGCACCACAGGTGATCCCCAGGGGGCAAAGGAGGCAAGAGCAGGGCCCCATCCTGCACCCACAGGTGAGGGAGCAGAGAAGGCCCCTCAAGTAGACCTGATGGTTTGCAGTTCAGAGGACGAAATGGAAAGAGTGATTTCAGACTCAGAGCAAGACCCTCTCTTTGCTGTCCAGGAGAATTTCCCAGAACAGAAAGTTCCAGAACACATCCCACCGCTCAGCATGCCCGTAGCCCAGGCTGCCCGGCGCACACAGTTGGCCTTCGAGCCTCCGCAGGTAACCGTCAAACTCCCAGCTGTCCACCAAATGCCACTCCTTCCTGTCACGCCACAAAAAGCATCAGATCGTGAAGGCCCACGATCTCGCGTGCTAGGAGGAGAAAGTGTGTTTGAAAGCGCAGAAGTGCTCTTTCCCACTACGACAGAGACTAAAAACACCAACACGCCCATGACAGGAGTCAGCACGTCTGCAGGGGTGCGTGGGGGACTCAGCACCCCTTCTCAGCAGGACTCCCAGGCAGACCTAAGTCTCACACCTCCAGGGGGTGCTGCCAACGTTGGTCGTGACATCCCAGAGGCAGCCCCAATGCTGAGACTACAGGCCAGCCCCACTGGAGGAAAGAAAGACCGAGGCAGCTTTGGGAATTCAAACAAACTCAAGAATCACCAGAACATTTCGGGAGAGGATGTTCCTGAGCTCCGTTATGAGAAGCATCACCTGCCAGAAGCAGAGGAAATGCCCATCTGTGATGAGGGCACCCCATCCCTTCATCCCACGGTTTTAGAAAATCGCCTTAGAGGAAACAGCCGCTGTGCCCCTGGCACTCACCAAGGGCCACCTCCCAAAGAGGGAGACTCAGCAGACATCCCAGCACTGCTGGCGGCACCGACCAAGGACTGGACAAAGTCTGAGCATGTGACCGCAGCGGATAAGACCGTCCTGCATGAGCAAGAACAATGCGGGCGGCCACCGCTAACTGAGTCCACCCAGCCCCTACTGGTGGCTGATGGGAGCTCCAGCCATGATCTTCGGGAGAACAGACCGGCCTCCTTAAACGATGGCCCCAAGCCAAGAATCAAAGCCGCCGGGAGGGGGATGGCTACAGAGGTCACTAAGAGTCACACAGCACCAGCACCAGGTACTGCTGTGAACCCTGAAAACAGTGCCGCTGAAAAGTGGGGCACTTTGCACAAGGGAGAATTCAGCTCCTCACCAATAGGACACAGTCTTGTAGCAGAGGATCTTGGTCATGAACCCACCAGCTCCCTCTCCTTGTCACCAGATGGGATCCTGAAGCATCCCAGCAGCAGAGCCACCGAGGGCCACGTCTGCAAAGACTTAGGGCAGCACCTGCCTGTGACCTCAGAGTCAATGACCACTCTCCTACAGGAGGCCGCTGGCCCCCCACTCATACCTGATGAACCCGGTGTGGGGCTTTCGCATAAACTGGCAGCAAGCAAAGGGAACGCCACGGTAGGAGGCAGAAGTACTGCACCTGTGAAAGCAGGTCCTCAGGGGAATAGCACAAAGTCCCCAGTTCCAACCTCAAATCACCCCACGCCACAGGGAGGCGGTGTAGAGAGGGCTCCCTGCCACAATGAGGAGAAGCTGCCATCGTCTTCTGGGAAGCAACAGGCTAAGGATGAGAAGCAGATCATGTCTGAAAAGCTGCTTCCTGTCGGTGCTGGGGTTCCCCATCAGCATCCCTCTGTGCCATCAACAGTGGAGCAGCAGGTGATCGAGGCACCCCAAAGGTGTCCTGACTTGCTGCCTGCATCCCCCACACAGGCAGGTGTCCTGGAGGAAACAGAGGTCAGGGAGAGGCTGGGGCCACGGGCAGGTCTGGGGGGTGTAGAGGAGGGGGTCTCAGGCACTGTGGGGCCAAAGGGTCCTGGGCAGAAGGGAGTGACTACTTCAGACCCAGAGAAAATCAAGCTTGAGGAGAGGCCAGGGCCACGGGCAGGCCTGGGGGGTGCAGAGGAGGGGGTCTCAGGCACTGTGGGGCCGAAGGGTCCTGGGCAGAAGGAAGTGACTCCTTCAGACGCAGAGAAAATCAAGCTTGAGGAGAGGCCAGGGCCACAGGCAGGCATGGGGGGTAGAGAGGAGGGGGTCTCAGGCACTGTGGGGCCCAAGGGAGTGACTCCTTCAGACCCAGAGAAAATCAAGCTTGAGGAGAGGCCAGGGCCACGGGCAGGCCTGGGGAGTGCAGAGGAGGGGGTCTCAGGCACTGTGGGGCTGAAGGGTCCTGGGCAGAAGGGAGTGACTCCTTCAGACCCAGAGAAAACCAAGCTTGAGGAGAGGCCAGGGCCACGGGCAGGCCTGGGGGGTGCAGAGGAGGGGGTCTCAGGCACTGTGGGGCCAAAGGGTCCTGGGCAGAAGGAAGTGACTCCTTCAGACCCAGAGAAAATCAAGCTTGGGGAGAGGCCAGGGCCACAGGCGGGCCTGGGGGGTGCAGAGGAGGTGGTCTCAGGCACTGTGGGGCTGAAAGGTCCTGGGCAGAAGGAAGTGACTCCTTCAGACGCAGAGAAAATCAAGCTTGAGGAGAGGCCAGGGCCACAGGCAGGCATGGGGGGTGCAGAGGAGGGGGTCTCAGGCACTGTGGGGCCCAAGGGAGTGACTCCTTCAGACCCAGAGAAAATCAAGCTTGAGGAGAGGCCAGGGCCACGGGCAGGCCTGGGGGGTGCAGAGGAGGGGGTCTCAGGCACTGTGGGGACGAAGGGTCCTGGGCAGAAGGGAGTGACTCCTTCAGACCCAGAGAAAATCAAGCTTGGGGAGAGGCCAGGGCCACAGGCGGGCCTGGGGGGTGCAGAGGAGGGGGTCTCAGGCACTGTGGGGTGGAAGGGAGTGGCTCCTTCAGACCCAGAGAAAACCAAGCTTGAGGAGAGGCCAGGGCCACGGGCAGGCCTGAGGGGTGCAGAGGAGGGGGTCTCAGGCACTGTGGGGCTGAAGGGTCCTGGATGGAAGGAAGCACCCTCTTCAAGCCAGAAGACCTCACTGTGTGGCTCTGAGGGGGCTCAGACACAGCCCAGGGATGACATCATGGGGAGTACCACTGTGACCGTGACCACCGAAGTGGAAGCTCCCTGCCGACACACTGAGAAAGGTCCAGAACACCCCCCAGGGCAGCGGGTGTGGACTGCAGGGAAGCCCTCGGAGCAACACTGTGTCAGCCACGCTGAAGACAGCCAAGCACCTTCCCACCCAGAGAGGCTGGGGTGCCTGGCAGGAGCCCAGGCCAGAAGGACGGCACCCCACAGCTCAGTGAAGCCCACAGGCACCTCCCCAGCAGCGGCAAGTGGGCAGTCTCAGAGGCCAGCCCCCAGGGGTGTCCAGGGGACACCTGAAGTGCCACCGAAGGAGGGAGCACACCATCGTGAGGCAGCCCAGAGCCAGACACCCTCCTGCCCTGACCCAGGACAAGGTTCTGCAGCGCCCACACCTGAGCCTGGGTGCTGCCAGGCTCCCAGTGCCTCCGCCCAGACAGGGCCCGCAGACACCTCTGGGGCAGGAAGAGGCACACTGGGCCTCGAACATCAGAGAAAGTCAGCACACCTTGCAAAGTACAAAGCCCAAAGCTTCAAAGACCAGAAGTCCTTTGATTTGTCCTTTAGGACAAAAATTGTCAGGACAAACGACGCAGACAAGCTTCCAAAGTGAAGCCCCGCAGCTTCCGAACCACCGGCACGTCTGACCCCTCAGTCTCCGCTCAGGTTGTGGATGGGTTTCCCACCTCCCCAGGGGCACAGCTTCAACCGGGCCCCCTGTTTGGTGCCGTCCTTTCACTCCTGCAGTCACTGACCCCAGGAGGGTCGAAGTCCCGTACCTAAGGCCCCTCTGGCCCACGCATGTTGTGGAGCTCTGCACCATTTCCCTAGTGCAGGTGGGGCTTCTCCTCGGGAGCTCTGAACAGTGGGAACGAGGAGTGTGCCAGGCACACCCGGCCTTTGTCTCCTATGGATCCGTTCCTTATTTTATTTGAGGCATCAGTGCTTGGAGTTCCTTCGAGCACAGCTTCTACCTTTTCACAGAACAGCGTTGTCTTTAGCACTCAAAGGTTTGGTGCTGAACTCCGTGTGTGTCTATCCTGTCTCCTCCCAGAGGACTCCGCCAGCTTCTGTCTTTGCGGGCACCTCTCTCCTTGTGGGTCATCAGCAGGCCTGCCTGTGGCCGGCCTCGGCCTGCAGGCCCTGCCTCATGCAGACACAGCCAGCGCGGCCCCCTCCACGTGACTCAGGCAGGTGAGCTACCCACAGTGTGCCTGGAGTCAGGGCCCCTGACACAGATGCAGACACCCAACCCCAATCGTCCCGACACATTCTGGAGTGAGGGCTAAGTCTGCCGCATGGACTCCCAGGAGGGTGGCCTCGGTCCCTGATTTCTACTTGACCTTGATGATGGTTAGGAAGATGGAGTTAGGACTTTGGGACCCGGGCTCTGGCACGTCCTGTCCCTGCTTAGGAAGGCCTGTGTCCAGGGCCATCTGGGCTGGAGCAGAACAGACCACGGAAATGCCTGAGTCAATTACGGAAAAGGTGAGGAGAGATCAAAAGGTCTTTGAGCGCTGTGTTTCCAGGTGCGCAAGGCTGAGGAAGCTTTTGTTGAGAAACAGGTGTGGTGAGGAAAATAAAGTGTCGCGCAGTCTGTGTCTTTCACGGTCCTCACAGTAGCCTCCACGGGGTCTCGGAGTCCTGTTGAGACACCACAGGTCATGACTGAGACGCTTTCTTGTCCCGCTGCTACTCCCCTGAAGAGCACACAAGCGTTTTCTGCCACTGCCTGGGACGTTACATTATTCTAATGTACTTTTAGTCACTAAGATGACGCCTTTTTGATCTAGAATATTTGCATGTTCTATAACAGTATCAGGAAGGAAATAAAAATCACTGATAATCACATTACCTCAAGATAAGTTTTGTTACTACCTGGGACTGTTTTCTCTCCAAACACTCCCCTCAGCTATTGTTTCTACAGCACAGACACCCTTAGAGTCACATCTGGTGTACAGTTTTAAGATCTGTGTTACGGAGCATGCCCTCGCGGGGGCTGTGAAGTGGTCTTTGAAAACCTAAGGCGTGTGCGTCTCAGTTGCTCTGTGGCCATACTGGGGCTTCGGGTTTTTGGAAGAAGCTGATGTGACTCCCCACTGCCCAGCACACTCTGTTCTTGATGATATGCTCTTGCAGAAGACGGATTTCTGTTTTTTGAAGATTTCTTGATGTTGGCTACCTTTTCAGCTGAGAAAACCTCTATTCATCTGGGAATAGCTTCCTTGACGTGAGCTGTAATCGCCTTTATTTTCTGACTTGGACTCTCATTTAGAGGAGGGTTTGTCTTTTTGTTTTAAATTAAGCTTTGATTGGGTGCTTGGTAAGAGCTGCATTTGCCAGTTTTCGCCTACCCATGGGGAGGTCCAGGCCACCGCCGTGTCCTCTCAGGACAGGTCAGCGTGCGGCGGCCAAAGCAGCACTGAGCTTCAAGCTGGGAGGAACAGGCAGCACGAGGCCCATACACGCTGGCCATGCTGTGCCCAGGGGTGGGGCTCGTTACCTGACAACCTCTCTCCAATCAGGCAATTCATTTTAAATCTGACAGACTGGAAGCTTCTCAGCTACAGTGTCAGGTGAGCCTGAGTGCCCCACGGGAGCTCCCAGAATGGGCTGATCCTGGACTGAGGCGCTGGGTCTCCCTCAGTCACCCCTCAGAGGGCATCTTGGGGTGCTCCTGTGTGAGGTAGCGGCAGTTCTCCCGTGAGGCGTCTGCCTGGTTTGCTAGTTGTCAGCAGGGGTCGGTGTGAGGGACAGTTACCTGCATGGACCGCGCTGCCGCATGCCCAGTGTCTGGACTCCTGGATGAGGACCCTGGCTTCCGGGTGGGGAAGCATGGGGGAGGTGCCTCCCTCGCCGCCTTTTGTATCTTACTTGGCGTTGAGGGCTGGCAAAGGACAGGCCCAAGGCCACTGGCTCTAGTGTCATTCCACCTCCCCTGGGAGTTGGGGTACCCATCCCCTCAGAGGCAGAGGCCTGGAGGGCCAAGGTGTCCCTATCCCCAGGGGAAGGCCACGTCTAGACTTGGGATTGGCTTCTCAGGGCTGCAAACCCCAGGAGGCTCATGAGACAAATACTCAGGGTCCCAGCAAAGGGCCACAGATGGCAGGGCCATTTTCGTTCCCACCGCCCACACCTGCTCACACCCAGGAGTGTCTTTGCAGGGGCTGGGAAGGTGAGTTCCTGTTACGGCACCTGGCAAGGCACCACCTTGTTTATTTATTTATTTATTTATTTATTTATTTTATACGCACTTGGTTTCACAAAGGATTTGAAGCAATGTTTGGCAAAGAACTTGATGGCCAACAGAAGGGATAAAAATATTATATTTACTGGGTGTTCCTTTTTTAAAATAAGAAGCAGTAGGTTTTCGTTGCTATTTTTAAATAGACCAGAAGGTCCACTGGAGAACTCACTGAGCGGTATTATTTTAAGTGGTGGAAAAAACGATCAGAATCTCCTCCAGACGGCAGCCTCAGAGAAGCCGCACACAGAGTGCCGGCCGACACCCGGCAGGGGCAGGGCTGGTGGGCCCCCCGGCCAGCAGGCCACCTGCTCCGCCCAGGGGCCTTGCTCCGGTTTCACTAACTATGGCTGCAGGTTACACTGCCCTCCGTGCCAACACCGAGCGACTCTGTAAAGGAGAACGGAGAGTGATTTTTCGTGAGAACAGTGGTCTGTGCATTCGAGATGCACTTGATACAGGAGTCTACACTGCAGACATAACAGCCATTTCTTTAAAAGAAAGACCCATGAGGCCTCCTGAGGTGAAATAATTATTACAGCAGGGTTACTTTATTTAAATAAAGCCCACAGTAACCATTTGTGAGCTTTTTAGTTGACATACTTGATTCTGCTTATCTGAGTAGCTTATCGACTTACATCTGACTTCAGAGTTTTACAGCTCCTTGCACTGTTTACAGACTCTATGTGAGCCAAGCCTTTGGTATGTGCCCTGCAGGGAAGGGGTGGCTCACAGATGAAACACCTATGATGAAGAATCAGCCGTGACTGGTGTGGCTCAGTTGGTTGGGCGTCACACTGCAAAGCGAAGGGTCACGGGTTTGATTCCCAGTCAGGGCACGAGCCTGGGTTGTGGATTTGGTCCCTGGGCAGGGCGTATACTCCGAAGTTTCTCTTTCTCTCTCCCTCCCCCTCCCTCTTGAAATAAATGAATAAAATCTTTACAAAAAAAAGAAAAAAAGAATAAGGGTGAGCACACTTGTATTTCAGATGCTCCATCAGGAACATCACTGTTTAGAATTTTACAAATTCAGCACCACATCCTTTTTTAACGAGGGCATCTTTGCTGTCTGAGTTATGATTTTTTAATAACTGAATTACATATTGACCTGAATTATATATTGCTCAATGTTCCTTGTTTTATAATCCTTTGTATACAAACTCTAAGGTGACTCACTAGAAGGAAAATCACTACTTTGTTGTATTTCTTTTGAATTTTTACTAACTTTATCCAGCTAGAAATAATTTCAATAAAAGAAAATAACATGTATTGCCCATTCAGAATCTCTTCCTTGCCTCTTTGAGGAGGGGCTGCGTGAAGGAGGTAGGAATTTCTTGCCAAAGGCCCTGGGCATGGGAGGAGAATCTCTCAGGGTATGCTTAAGGAAAACAAGCAGGACTTCCCAGGACACTCACTACCTAGGCCTGCTCCCCAGGCCATGCCAAGTGCAGGCAGAGTACCGGCCAGCGAAGGCACCCCTGGGAGATGCCCGGGACAGACTGCACAGAAGAGGAGCATGGGAGGCCAGGGGTCAGGGTACAGCACTTCGATGTCCACTTCCCTCCAGGACACTCAGAAAAGTTGCTGAGCCCTGAGGGAGGCCTGCAAGTCCTTAGCGCCATAGGAAAGCGAGAACTGCTTCGTCTGCAATAAAGAGCACAAACGTTGCTGAAGGGGGTGAGCCTGTGCCCCTGCCTCCCTGGGGCGGCCCCCAGGAAGAGGGGGTGCCCGTGCTGCTCCTGGGAGAGGGTTTGGTGAGGCCCAGGCAGGCTCCTCCTGAAACGTTACTGTGGGAGCTGCAGGAGATGAGTCCCCTTTCCTCCCACTTACGAGGCTTTCTGGTGTGGATCTGCATAACTATCCAAAAGCCCAGAGCTAACTCACTTTCCTGCTGACTAGGACCAGCTCAGCTGCCGCCCAGGGCCCAGAGCCCCAGGGCGGTGCTGCGGAACTCACTCCAGGGTTGGGGAGCTACTGGATGCTCAGTTTGTGAATCTACTCTAACCCCGTGCAAGTGTTGGGGGATTTTCCCTAAAAGAACAAAGGGGCCTAGAAGAAAACTGTTTGATATTCAAGATATTTCTGACACCAAATGTTTGTTTTTTTCACACCAGCCAATTCTGAGAGACGGGCTGGGTGTCCTACTATTCAATTCAGTTTGGACGCCATATACCTGGGGGCAGTGCCCACAGGTGAAGCACTCAGCCCCACAAGACTGCCCCACTTGAGCAGCCGACTGCAGTGATGGGTCCCCAGGCTTCCACACTTCTGTCCAACTTGGCTACAGATCAGGGGCTCCCATGAGGCCCTCCTCAGGTTTGGTAATTTGCTATAACAGCTCACAGAACTCAGAGAAACACTCCACTTACTATTCCCAGTTTATTACAAAGGATACAATAAAGTTACAAAACCACAGCGGGATGAAGAGGTCCACCCCGCCAGCTGGGGACGAGTCCTGAGCGCAGCAGCTTCTGTCTCTGTGGAGTTGGGGTGCATCAACCTCCACCTGTGAATGTGTTCACTCCAGAGGCTCTCCAGTCCTGTAGTTTAGGGTTTTTATGAAGGTCCCGTTACCTAGGCTTGATTGGTTAAATCAGTGGTCATTGGAAATGGCGCCCTGCCCCCCCCCCACCTTTGACCAGATCTGAGGTGGGGTTATAAATTCCAACCCTCTAATCACATGGTTGGTCTCCCAAGCAACCAGCCTTCCTCCCCCAGAAGAACCCGGTTATGGTAAACCCAGGGAAGGTAGAAAAGGCTTACTATGAATAATAAAAGATGCGCCCCCCCCACCCCATCACTCAAGAAATTCTCAAGGTTTTAGGAATTCTGTGTCTGGAACTGAGGACAAAGACCAGATGCACGTATCTCATTAATCTTATGGTGGAGGAAAGACTATCCTCTACCTTTCAAGGTTCCGCTGGCTGGACTAATAATCAAATTAACGTGAGCAGAACAACATGCAAACCTCCTGGACCCGTGGGAGAGGCCCCCGAAAACAACAACTCGCCAAAACTGGCATTAGCAATCACCTTAAATACCACCTTCAGCTGAAGACCAAAGATGTTGAAGGTGCAGAGTCAGTTACAGTAGGTGACCGGGAAAAGTGCGGTAAACAAGGTGAGGTCCTTATGCAGATTTAAGAGGCCAAGCCATCTCCTTTGATAGCGAAGCTCCGCCTAGCATGGGGAGGCAGTCGGCTCTACGGAGGGCGACTCCCATACAAATGTAAATGTCCTTTACTAAGGATACCTGCTCCTTGGTTTGCAAAGCTTCTCCCTTGTCTGCTCTTTCTTAAAATTGGCCAGCCTAAAATAATCAATATCGCAAAGAGGCGTATTTAGGGATGGCAGACTCTGCCGCCCTCAAAGACAATGTCACGGGGCCCCAGGCAGTGCTGTACTGGTGTGCAGGGGCAGAACGACCTTATTTTTTTACGTTTCCCAGTTCCCCACAGGCAAATCCTGGCTCCTTTGCACAGAAACCGAAACCCACAAACCCCACCCCCAACCCCGCTTCTGGTGGGTCACAGGCCTCCTTACATTCCCACCAACAGCCTGTGTGCTACTCGGCTCCGCTTGCTGCGCCCCTCCCCGCTGACCTTCGCTAGGGCGGACGCAGGCCCTACGGCCGAGACCCCGGCACGGCGCCACAGCGACACCCAACAGAACGCACGCGCACAGCGCCTGAAGCGGGCTAGGCGGATCTGGCGGAGCACGCCAGGATGTAACAGACACCGGGCTATCGAACTGGCGAACCTTCCCCTCCACCCCACCCCATTTTTTAGGGAAACATTAACCCTCATTACTTTGGAGAATGTGCTGAGCTGGGCATTTCTAATGGGCCCAAACTGGTGCCTCCCTTTATAAGAACAACACGGTCATTGAAAGGACCAAGCCGCGCCATTCGCTACCGAGGCACCGTTTGCTGAGCAGGCCTGTGACCTTGTTGAACATGGCTGCCGTCTTACTCTTCTGCGCTTACATCCCCTGGACAGGGAAACAGTGAAAGCAGGAACAGAATGTGACTAATCGCCCCCCACAGCCTCAGGCAAAAGATAACACTGGAGCCAACAGCAGCTGCTGCAAAACCACCCAAAAGCAACCTCCTGTGTTACAGCGCCCCCAACAGCCCAGGGGCCACACAACAGCACCCCTCCCCCTTTGCCCCTCTCCTCTCTCGGAGAGCGAATAAAAACCTGGCTCTCTGCACTTTCTTTATTCTCTTTGTGAATTGTTTCACAGCCCGTGTCTTCAACCACCCATCCAGTAATCAATATGAAGAACCTTTGAAAGTGTGGGTCCTTAGCCCAGCAATTTTACTTTTTAGGTGACCACATTAAGGACATACTCCTTTTTCTCATGAAAATGCAAAACAGCAATCTGTTCAGGGATATTGTGCAAGACGGACACATGTGACATAAAAGTCTGCCCCTCCCCAATAGAGGTCGATTAAATAAATTATTATGTGGAAGAAAAGGGCCACACAAAAAAAGAAATAAAAGAAGGGAAAGGGGGCCACATAGTAGCCTGACAAGCTCCAGGGAGGCCTGTGAGGCAGCCTTGCACACCCAGAGACCTACTGTCATCGCAGGGGGTGGTCTGAAATCCAAACTTACTAACCAAAAGCGGTTCACGGTGGATAGTCCTGCACAGGCATTTTCCTCTAAAAACAGTCAGCCTTTATCTTAACTGAACCTGTCTGCTGTCTTTCTGCATCTATGATAATGTGTCGTTGATTCCACGGGAATCAACGTGGAATCCAAGGGAATGTCAGCGTGACTTCCCCTTTTCCCAAACCCCTTGGGCACATACTGAGACCACACATCTCCTCATTGTTTTGTTACTGTTATGGAAAAAACTCCATCCTTCTTGCCTACAAAACTTGGTTCTTCTTGCCTATGCAGTACAGAATTACAGATCAGCAAGTCTATTAGCATGCAAGCAAAGTTTATTAATGATAGTTCTCCTGGAAGAGAACAGGCTTGCCGAGGTGGGGGAGAAAGGCATTGGTAAAGGCAAGGGCAGCAAAAAAAACATCAGGTCCTTTGTCTCGAGGACTTACAAAGTGGGCTGTATGGGGTGAGGGGGAGGGGGTTGCCGCTACATATTGATTGGTGGATACAGGTGGTGCCAGCTTCCCCTGGGGGGACGTGACTACCTAAGCACAGGTATGTGTGGAGGTCTGTTTCCGTGAATTCTCATCTGGCTCCAGACCACATTTGGTTATCTTGCTGTAAAACAGATACTGATGAGGGACTCAAGAGCTGGAAAATTTTAGTTTAGGTAATAGCTAATAAGCTTAGTAATCAATGCATATAAAAGCTATTGTTCCAGGAACTGAAGATACACCCACCCCGACTCCAGGAGACCTAGGCAGTCCCACCTTTGTGCCTCAGGAGGATGGCAAGCAATCAAGATGGTATCTGAGCCCTTGTCCTCCAGGTGAGACACCCTGCCAGCCGACACCGATGAAGGAATGCTGCGGTTTTTATCTGATTAACTTTCCCCTGGAATTCCAAACCCCTTACCTATACTTTTCTTCTCCTTGTAAAAAGGGTCAGTTTAAATGAAATTTTAGGTGGTCTGTTAGGATACATAACCCACCGGCTTCTCAGATCGCCGGCTGTCTGAGTAACGCGTGCATAAAGATTCCATCCCTGTCTCTGCTTGTTGGGTCTGGTAGGTGACAGGCAGCACAAATGCAGCTTTTCCGGTTTGAACATGAGACAGGAGGCAGTCAGTTAAAGTTGAGGCACTTACCCAGAGTTATTTATGGGCTCTTTCTGTAAGCACTAGTGACCCCCTTGTAAAACAGATAGTGACCAGAGTCAGGCAATTAACCAAAGCTGTTTTATGGGCTTTTCCTTTGGGCATTGTGAACCCCCTTTCTGTCCCCTTTCCAGACCTTGGGATGAGCACACAGTTTCAAAGGCTGTCTCCAGATAGTGGAAACAGTACACACAGAATTTCAAGGACTCCCCTCCCCTCCTTCTGTGCTAGCATGGTGTTTCCTGTGATGTTGGGACACCTGGCACTCTTATCGGACCAGGCTTAGGAATGCTGAGTCTGTGGGTGAGACATGCGTCCCTCCTGAAGGGACAGAGTAGCACCATTTGCTGAGCAGGCCTATGGCCTTGTTCAACATGACTGACATTTTACTTTTCTGCACTTACGTCCCCAGCACTGGAAAATGGTGAAAAGCAAGAACAGAGCATGACTAACTGCCCCCCATAGCCACAGGCAAAAGATAACCCTAGAGCCAACTAGCAGCTGCTGCAAAACCACCCAAAAGAAGCCTCCTGTGTTACAGCGCCCCCAACAGCCCAGGGGCCACACAACAGCACCCCTCCCCCTTTATAATCCAGTTATAATCCAGTAAAAACTCAGAGGCCCCACCCCTCAGGGCTGGTGCGTACCTTCGCACCTAGCCCTTTCCCTCTCTTGAGAAAGTAAAATAAAAACTTTTTTCTCTGTGCTTTCTTCTCTTAGTGAATTCTTTCACACCCTAACACCTCCTCCTCCCTGCCTTGGTTTGCTGTCCTCCTACCTAACATTACCATGTTAATTGTTGACTGTTGACCATCCCTTCCTACCTGTGTACAAGAGCTCTGTGTCTATCACTTTCCCTTTTCTCCAGCCCCAGCGGCTCCCCTGCTTTGCTTTCTCCCGCCTCCTCAGTCTATCACCAGTGTCTCTTGTGTAAGCCCCTTACTCTCCTCCTTAAGTCTTCGGCAAGTATAAAACGAGGTGCTGAGCTGCCCTCCGGAGCACCTCTCAGCCCCTTGAGAGAATTGCTTCTTGGTAATTGTCTTCATTTTGGCTCAAATAAACTCACCAAAAATTCGCTGGAGGTTAGAACGTTTCTTAATGTTGACAATTACATATCTAACACCATGCTTAATAATAATTTTGTGAAATGGAAAATAGTTTACCATTTAATGTTTAAAATCCAATACAAAAACAGTAGAGCTAAACATGTAAAATACATGTAAAGGGAAGAAAACACAAACATACCCAAAAAAGCAGGTGGTTTTCTGTGGGTGGTGAATCTACGGGTAATTTTCTTTTTCTTGTCTTTGTATTTGTCACTGTTTTCTAAGTTAACTTAAATGCATTAAGACATTTTATGACCAGAAATTAAGTACCTATGTTTTCATGTGTCACAGGACCCACCCAATGCCTCTGTTATAGCTGTGTGACTTTGCCCAAGTTAGCAAACTTCCAGATCTCAGCTACCTGTCTCTTAGTTTGGGACAGTAGTGGCCCTGTCTGTCAGGTTTCTGGTGGTCATGTGGTCACTCGGTCCAGGGCTTGTGGGGAAGGGTCTGTGATGGAGTCAGCTTGAGGTGACAGAGAACACTTTCCTGAAGGCACCGTAGACAGAGGGCAGGTCCAGTTCAATGTTCCAGCCCTATCCTGGCCCACGCTCCTGAGGAGGGGTGTCCTGTGCCCTCACCCACCCTCTGTGATCACTCTTCCAGGGGAGGCATGGGGCTGCTCAGAGACAGGACTCCTATAGATGTCATCGCCCCCAGGCCTCTCAGTCAGGGCCTCCTGGGAAATCTTGGTTCTGGAAGTGACAGAGCCACAATTGCCACCACACCACCAGAGGGCACTGTGGGCTTCAGGTGAGACCAGCCCTGAGATCTATGACCCACGGGGTTTTGCTAGACCCAGACAAGAAATGAGTGAGTTCATGGGCATCAGAGCACAGGAGAGGTGCACCACTTTGGTGGTCACTGCTTTCACCTGTGCACCACGGAGTGGGCCCTTTCGTGTGGCTCGGCCCTGGCACACAGGTCCCTCCAAGCCTTCCTGGAGCAGAGCATAAAGGTAAGGGCGGGCTCTTTCATCCCCTGGGGTTCCAGGGGGCTGCTGTGGCCTTGGGACCAGGGTGGAGCCCTGTAGCCAGCTGCTGGCTTGGAGTCCTGCCTTGCCACAGACGGGCTGGCTCCACAGCCTTGGGAAGGTTCCCTGTGTGTGCATGTGTGTGTATGCGTGGGGTGGGGGGGATGTTTGGGGGTGGAGGTGGAGAGCATGTGTGGATGCTGCTCCTCAGCTCCCCTTACTCAGATGAGAATTGCAGCCCTTACCTTACTGTTCACAAGGCGGCGTGAACACTAAGTGAGACCCAGTGCATTGAGCACTCAGCATTGCCTGGCACTGCCGGGCTGCATTGTTATTGTTACGGAGCCTGGAGCCCCCCATTCTCTGATCAGTAGTTGTCATTTGGGAGGAGCCAGTCCAGGCTCAGCACTTCCTCGCTCTGGGGGATGGAAGCTTCTGGCACTGGCCTGGCACACCTGAGCTGCTCGATTGAATCCTCAGTGCTCCCTCCTGCCCCTGACAGGTGCCTGTCACAGGGAGTTTGCTGTGCCAGCCAAAATGTAAACCCACCTCTTTTATCCTGTGCTCTTACCAGTGAGGCATTCATAGGCACGACATCACTCAGTCAGCATCCCTGAGTCTCATGCAAACAAGGTCACAGCCCAGGAGGCATAGCCGGGGCAGGGACACACAGGCTGGCTGCACGGCGCCCTTCCTCCAGCAGTCTTTCAGGTGAGTGACTGCGGGAGTTTGCCATCAATGCCCTTTGCTGGGGACAAACTCATAAACCCTGCCTTTGGTGTTTGCCGCCCATGAAGGCAGCTCTCAGGTTCTTCCTTCACTCTCATGGAAGCCTCAGCACCGTGGGGCTGTGACTTCTCCTGAACTCGAGAGCTCCCTCTAACTCAGGACCCAGTTAATACACCTTCTCCACACCTTTCCTGAGAAAAACGGGCCCTGTGGGAGGGCAACTGCCTGCAAGTCTCAGGCTTGTTCCCAGGGAGGATTCACCAGGTTTCATGACGACACTCTCTTTTTCAGATGTGCCACTTTGTTTTCAGCGGCTCGGCAAACAGAGGTTAACAGGGCTCTGTTCTGGCAGGCTCTCTCTGCTGAGGCCCTTTCCTTTCTGACTTTTGCCAAGACTGAAGGCTGACCTCTTGGAGCTATATGACCCTCACTAGTTCCTTCTCCTTGCAGAGAGTTCTTCTCGCTATACACTCACCCACCCAGCCAGAAACCTGTGCAGCACGCTGGAAGAGAATCAACTGAAATTATGTCTCGAGTACTTCCCAGCAGTGGGAAGGATCTTCGGGCTACAAAGCCACTTGAAACCTCCCTGCACTGTGTCATGGTGGACCTTTGAGGAGGCTGTGTTAACAGAAATAGGCCAGACACAACGGGATAAACATCGCACGATTCCACCCACAACAGGTGCCTGGAATCGTCAGATTTGGAGAGACAGAAAGCAGAATGGCGGCTGCCATGGGCTGGGGGAAGAGGGTGGGGGTTAGTGTTTAACGGGTGCAGAGCCTCCGTTTGGGGAGACGGGAGCATTCTGGAAATGTACGGTGGTGATGGCAGCACAACCCTGTGGATATGCTTAATGGCATGAAACCGCACACTTTAACACGGTCACAGAGGTAAACGTGACGTCACTGGGCCTGGGTGGGCAGGAGGAGGTGAGTCAAAACTGGAAGGCTGAAGGGACAGCCACTGACAGGAGAGGAGACTGGGCCACCGGCAGGCGCCTGTCTTGTGCTTGTGCTGGGCAGCAGTGGGGAGCCGGCCCCCGGTGTGAGGCGAGGGGTCGCACCACCCAACCTGGAGGTGGTGGTCGGGGGAAATGTCAATGAGTCTCTAAAAATAAACACCCTCCTGAACCTCTGCCCCCCTGGACTGCCCTTTCAGTGATTTCTTCTCGGAGCAGCACCTCCAAACACATCCTGGGAGAATAAGCAGAGTTATTTTTTTATTGATTTGGTTTTCTGGGGTCATCATGAACAATTTGCTTGACTCTTTACTTGAAGAAACGGGAAGTGCACAAAATTAGCTTTATACTGATTTGTTCCTGAGGCCCTTTGCCACAGTTCCAACCTATGCAAAACCCTCCAAGAAATCTGAGAGAATCTTTAGAATGTCTTCTAGAAAGCTTTAAAAACAAAGAAACAAAAATAAAGCAAGTTTCTCCCCTTGTCTGGTTGAACTTTTTATGACACCTTTATTCCAAAGAGTATGCGGATGATTTTATTTCATTTTCTAAGAAAAAAAAGCTCAATGGGGAAAAAAAAAGAAATGCCCAGGTGGTGATGAAGCTGAAGTTCATGAAGACCAAACAACAGCTGCAGAAAATCTGGTAAATCCTCAGCTAAAAATACCCCGACGCTGAGTGACGCCACTTCCCAGGAGACACGCCAGCGTCTCTGGGTTACCATGGAATTGGCAGAGGTGGGGCCTTCAGGAGACATCGCCACCAAATCACCACGCCTGGTCCAAAACCCACAGTGGAGGACGGAAACTGCAGCGACCACACGTGCGGCACCTATACAGCCAAGCCCTGTGTGACCGTGGTTTTAACACTGGTCATTTGGCTCCGACATTACAGGGTGCACCCAAAGATGCTCTCCTGGAGGCAAAATGTCATACAATGAGACAAATCCCCACTGGCGTAGTGGAGCAGGCGAGTTCTCCCAGGACAGCGGGGAGGCGCTCGCTCCAGCCTGTGGGCCTTCCTGGGAGCCTGGCTGCGGTCTGAGCTTCGGTCTGAGCTGTTCTGAATGTTGCAGGGCAGGTGGCGACTCTGCACCCAGGATCCCTGCTCCTTCCCACCATGCAATGTCATTGCTGGAAGCATCTGCTCGGCCAGGGCCACCTTCCCTAGCCCCCTTTGCTTCCAGGCCCTGTAACCTGTGCTCTCAAGGGGGACGTGAGCAGAAGCCATGCATGCGACAGCTGGAATGACATGGTTGGAAGGCACTTTCCCCATGCACCACCCAGAAGCCTCAGGGGACAGCAGAGCCACAGAAGGAGCACTGCCTGCCAGACACATTGGATTAGTATGTGAGCAATGCACAGCCCCTTGCTGAGCAAGATCACACAGAGGTCCTTCATTATGGAAGCTGGATTCTAACTGATGTAAATGGTTTTCTGATCATAAATATTTGTGGGTGACCCATTACAGCAACTGAAGAACCTTGGCTGAGGTAGATGTACTGCCCTGATAGATGGGGCAGTTTTCTTTTCTTCCAAAAGAAGCTATTGCCCTGCGGCTCCGGAGAAAGCTACCCTGGAGAACACCCGCCCGTGTGACCAGCTCGGTCAACACAAAGCAATGGGCCGACCCGGTACTGAGCCCCCAGGACACAGTCTCTCTCTCCCTCTCTCTCCACCCCCAACCCCGTCTCTCTCTGCCCCTCATAACCAGTTGTTCCAGTGCATTCTTCCTTTCCCCACCAATCTGCACTTCCTGTTATTGATCAGGTTTCCGTGTAGTCTTGGGTCTGTTTCTGGGATATCTATTCGGTCCCCTCAGTGTACTGAATTGAACAGAGTCCCTGCAACCCATGTTTTCCTGGAGCCTCGTATTGTGACATTATTTGGAAATAAGGTCTTTGCAGACTTAGTTAAGATGGAGTCATACTGGATTAGGGCAGGCCCCAAATCCAAGCACCAGTGCTCTCATAAGAAGAGCCATGCCAAGGGAAGACGTCTGTGTGGCTGCAAAGGAAGAGGGTGCAGCGATGCACCCACAAGCCGAGGAATCCCAAGGATTGCCCAGGGCTGCAGGAGGAAGCAGGAGGAGGCAGCGAGAACCTTCCCCGACAGGCTTCAGAAGGGGCACAACACTGCCGGCACCTCGATGGTGGACCTCTAGCTTCCAGAACTGTGGGAAAACGGGTTTCTGTTGTTTAAGCTGCCCAGTCCATGGTGCTGGGTTAGGGCAGCGGCAGGAAACAAATTCAACTGGCCAGTCTGTCCATCCTCACGGAAATACCACACGGCCTGAAGTGTTATCCCAGAGTTATCACAAATCTGCACATCTGACTGGGCTGCTTTCTTTCATTTGGCTCTTCTTCAGTATTTTGCTACTTCTGCTTGACCCATTGATTTTTGTTAGTTTTTATTTGTATAGCTTTATAGTTATAGGAAAGACGAGAGGAAGAGAAGAAAACATCGGTCGGTTGCCTCTTGCATGCCCCCAACTGGGGCCTGGCCCCCCTCCCCACGTGCCCGGACCAGGAAGAGAACCAGGGACCTGGCGGTTCGCAGGCCAGCACTTCGTGCTCTGAGCCACACCAGCCAGGGCTGGGCCCGCTGCTCCTCTACATAGATGCAGGTCTACTGATAAGGCACCACAGTTTATATTTTCACGTTTAAAAAACTGGGGTGAAATTCATGTGCAATTAAATGCCCAGATCTCACATGTACAGTTTAATGAGCTCTGACACATACAACACATAGAGAGCAGTGCATTTCCCTTACACCAGAAAGCCCCCCCACCATCCCTCTCACATGGGTCTCCAACCCCTGGCAGCCTCTGCTGCCGTTCCTGTCACTGCAGATTAGATTCCTAGTTTCTGAACGTCATACATATCAACTACACCCTCTATGTTCTTTGAGGTTGGGCTCTTTTACTTAGCATGATGTAATTAATTTTGACTTTTAATGTGTGTACACTGAATGGAATTCATTCAACGACATTTATTCTTTGTCTTACAGGTGGTAGAAAGGATAGGGTTTGGCTACTGAGTGAATGTGGGCTGAGGATGCCAGAAAGGCTCCAATGTTATGCAGAATGAGAGCCCATGAACAAGACTGCATGTGTGTGCAGCGTTTGTGTCTGTGAGTACATGTGTGTCTGCCTTTATGTGTGTGCTATTCTATTCCCTGCAAGGATAGAAAGTCTGGAAGAAAACATACACCAAACTCTACCTACCAGAGGCCCCTGGCAAATGGGAATAAGAGAGAGTAGTGAGGATTATGTTTTATTTTTGCTTCAATTCTGTATAATTTCAGTGATTTTCAGTAAGCATTGATAACTTTGTGATGATGCATTTTTGAAGAATGACCCCAAGGATCCTGGCCTGGGAGGATAGATTCACTGGTGGTACCCCAAAGCCAGTTTGGAGCCAGGACAGGAGCACAGGTTTGAAGGGAGATGAGCTCAGTTTATCTGTTGAGTTGGAGGCACCCCCAGGGCATCTTGGTGTAAATGTCTGTTTGGTTGTTGAAAACACAGGACTAGCGCTCAAAAAAGGGGTAGGAGCTGGAGGTAAAGGTCTGGGGGTCAGCACTTTTTTCAGGAAGGAAAGAGGGCTCAGCACTTTCAGATCTAAACAGAAGCATCGGTCTCCTGGGATGGGGTAAGTCTGTGCCTCCCAGCGTGACTTCAGGGAAGTTTAAAAAATCCCAAACCCGCACCTCAGCCTAACAACAAAAGTAACAATCAAATCTCCTTCTGGCCCAGAAAACCTCTCCACAAGGTGGGAGAGAAGAAACCGTTGCATTATGGAGTGAGCATGAAGCCAGAACGTGGTGCTCATCACGGGCAGTGTGCTCAGAGGTGGCGAGGACAGAAAAACTCCCACCCTTTTGTGTAGTCAGGCCGACAGCACCCACAGCACCCGCAACACCCACAACATCCACGATGGTGGACTTCTTCCAAAGGAGAAATGAAACGCCCGTCTTTCCGACAAGAGGAAGTTCATCCTGCAGACGAGCTCCTGGGTTAAGGTTCCCCAGACAGGGGCACCCACTTCCATGCTCACATTTCAAAGACAGGGCTGCACGCCCAAGAAAGAAGCCCAGAGACGCCAACTGATGAACGCTTCTGCTTTTAGACAATTTTACATGCATCTCAAAGAGGGAGAGAGCGTGCAGACGGTGTTGAGTTTTCTCTAGAAACTATTGATAAGGAGGTGGGGATTGTTGCTCCCTCTTGACACTGGGGACATTTTTTAATTAAAATTTATCTTTTAGACTTGCATTTACCCTGACAATAATTACACTGTCCTCGACTCAATTTGTTTGACCAACTGACTGAACAAAGAAATCCCTGAGAAGTTTGTGTTCTTACTCTGGCAGGCCTGTGAACCAAAGGGTCACTGGTTTGATTCTCAGTCAGGGCACAGACCTGGGTTGTGGGCCAGGTCCCCAGCTGGGGCGTGCAAGAGGCAACTGATTGCATGTAGATGTTTCTCTCCCTCTTTCTCCCTCCCTTCTCCTCTCTAAAAATAAATAAATAAAATCTAAAAAAAAAAAAGAAGTTTGTGCTCCTGTATTTGAATACAATTTTGGTATGACCTTAATTCCAGTTTCAAACATTTATTTTAAAATTAATATTCTCAGGATTGGGTTCTGTGCTGGCTGGTGTGGCTCAGTGGATTGAGTGAGGCAAAGGGTCGCCAGTTTGATTTCCAGTCAGGACACACACCTGGGTTGCAGGCCAGGTTCCCAGCAGGGGATGTGTAAGAGGCAACCACACATTGAATTTTCTCTCTCTCCTTTCTCCCTCCCTTCCCCTCTCTCTAAAATAAATAAATAAAATCTTTTTTTTAAAAAGTAAAGATTGGGTTCCTAGTCTAGATAGTTGATAATACCTTTATGTATTCAAAACATTCCTGAATTCGCCTCAAAGAGCCCGGTGTCTCACTGCTCTGCACCTAGTAAATCCCAGTACCTCTCAACCTGAAATCCAGGTCTAAGTAGCAGAGGGAGACCTCCTTTGCATCCAAGGAAAAAGGCGCTGTCCACTAACTTTTCCAGGGTGACAGAGCATCAGATCGGTGCTCAGACTGTTGGAAAACATCAAAAGCAAAAAGCCAAGAAAGACATTATTGCGTTTCCCGACAAATGGCCTCTTAAAGAAAAATTCTGTAGGAAAAGAGATCCCTTATTCTTATTTAAAGCAACCTGGGTCGAGGTTTCCCATGCCTTCAGGGAAGGAACGCTAGCTGACAGAGAGAATGCCCTCTCACCTGGAGTGCAGACGCGCATGAAGCTTTGCTGGTGTGAGTGTGTCCCAGACTGCGTGCTCTGTATGAGCATTTTTATTTGCTAAGTCTGTCAGCCCTAGTTCAGACTTCAGTGAAGTGGGTGTGGACCTCTCATGCCATGAATCTGAGACATTTTTTCTTCATATTATTTAAGTTTCAAAGTTAAGAGCGTTGTTATTTTTCAACAATAGAACTATTTTTTAATGTGACTGCACGTGGAGGTAGGGTCTTTCAAGGGATGATTAAGTTAAAATGAGGTTGGTCCCCGGGACAGGTCCTATCCCATGTGACTGGTGTCCTTCTAAGAAAAGATGACTGGACAGAGACAGCACAGAGGAGAGACCATGTCAGGACATGGGGAGAAGATGGCCGTCTGTGAGCCAAGCACAGAGGCCAGAGGAGAAACCAGCCCCTTCGACACCTTCATTCTGGATTTCCCGTCCCCACGACTCTGAGACAGTCAATGCCTGTTGTCCAAGCCACCCAGGCTGTGGCACTTCGTTGCAGTGGCCTGAGAGGAGGAATACACTAGAGCTGGGGGTTCTCTGTTGGGGGGGAGGGGGTGGGTGCCACAGTGTCTGCAGAGTGTGATACCTGTCCTTGCAGGTGTCCCTCTGCCTTTCCCGGGACCGGTCTGTCAGGGGCGCAGGTGGAGGTAGAGGCCTACTTCCCAGGTCTCTGCAGTGCAGACTCCCATGGTCCATCAAGACTTGACAGACAGCACTTCTGGGTCGGGGCTTCCTTCACCGGCCCTGAGAGGAGTACCTGCTCTCTCTCCCGACTGGGAGTATCTTGTACAAAACTCTGTTAGGGTTGTTACACAATATCATGCATCACAATGTTTTTCTTTAAAATGTTCATTTTATTGCCCTGACCAGTGTGGCTCAGTTGGTTGGGTGTCATCCTGCAAGGCGAAAGGTCATAGGTTCGATTCCTAGTCAGGGCACCTGCCTGGGTTGCAGATGTGGTCCCGGGTCAGGGTGTCCGTGAGAGGCAGCAGATTAATGTCTCTCTCCCTCTCCTCCTCCCTTCTTCCCCCCACTCTCTAAAAATAAATAAATAAAATCTTTATAATGCCCATTTTATTGTATTATTTTATAAAAATAAATCTTGTCTCTAAGTGATACTCTCGTAAAATTGTCCCAGGAAGCAAATTAGAAGCTTCCTGTAGCGCCCAGAGCCCACAGAACACCTCGCATCGGAGTCCGGAGTCCGTAGTGAAAGGATGAGGGGGCGGAGCCAACCGTGAGTCTGGTTCCGAAACTGTGCTCGCAATCCCGTCAGCTTGCTTTACAGTCCTGCCTCTCCTTTGCAGCAGGCAGGTAACCTGGGCACGGCAGAGAGCAAGAAGACTTCAGATCTGCCATCCCTCCAAACCTGTTTTTCTTCTTTAAAGATCTTCACGGAAGACTCTGAGGTGATTTCCTGCAAGTCATGTGGGGCATGTGGCGCCTTCTCAGCCGGGAATCTCCTCTCAGATAAAAATGTACGTGAAGCACCCGAGTTTGGAGGATCAGGAACGGGGACAACAAAATACCTAGCGTTCACTGAGCACCTTCCACACACCAGACCCTGCGAAGTCTCCAAGGTGACGTGACTCAACCAGGGTCCCACACCCAGAAGCCATGAGCTGAGACTCGAACCTGCAGTCTCCAGGACCCGGGTTCTTCCTCAATGCAGCCTTGAAGAGTCCCATGGAGGGTGACCTGGGCCTGGTGTTCGCTGGGCAGTTCTGGTTGTTGCCTGGGGTCCTAGCAGCCTGGACCTCCCCACAGGGCAGAGAAAAAAGCAGGAGGGAGGGAAATGCACCCAGAGAACAAAGTCCCCTGTGCTTGCTCAAGGCAGGTGTCCAGCTGCCGCTGGAAGATGTGGGCGTTCTGTGGGGTCATTGAAAACCTCATAAGGTCCCCTCCTTGGTCATTTTTTGTCCCCCACCCCAATTCCTTTGACTGGGGGCCAAAGTCAAGGCTTGGACTCAAGGCAAGAGGGTCTGCTCCAAGGACCTCCAGCTGCCTGTGGTCCCCTTCTGCCCCCCAGGAGGGGGCATCCCTCCTTTACCTTTTAAATAAATTATTATGGAATTTCCAAAGACACAACAATCCCTTAATGTACTTAATGCCCATCTTGAATGATTTTGCCTTTTCCCATCTACCCTCTTCTTTTTCCCTGCTAGTGTATTTAAATCTGTCTCTAGACTTCATATTTTACCCACAGACACTCTTATTTGTCAAACAGAAACAAAATCCAGACTTAGTACCTTAATCAAAAGGATGATTGCAAAGGTGTGGGGCACTATTGCCATAGTGAGAACTCTGACCAATAAATAGGTCTAGAACTGTCTGAAGAGCTGCGCCTAAAGAGGTGCTGTGTGTGCGTGTGTGCGTGTGTGTAACGGAAAGGAGTAAACCAGGTGCGACAGAGCCAGGGTGGAGTCTGAGCTGAGACAGCAGACGCAGCAGGTTCCCCACAAGCCACCTGTTCTCAGGAGGAGCCTCTGCCGGCTCGGGTGAGGGTGGCAGGGGAGGAGGGACATTGTTCCGACAGATCGGGGGCGGGGCGGGGGGGGGGGGAGGCCGTCTAGGTCAGCACCGACGGGACAAAGAAGGGAGCATGAGGGCTGTGTTGGCGCGTCCTGGGTGAGCAGGGAGCACCCGAGTCCCATCTAGATCACGTGGGCCGGGCTTCCCTGCGGTGGGCCGCTTTCCAGGACACAGAGTGGGGGGAGGGGGCTGCTTTGTAACTTTTACTATTTTCCTAGGTCATGGGGTCATGAAAGTTCAATCGTTTCCATGAAAAAATACAAACACACACTCAAACATATGCTTGTATATCAAATCAGGGCTTAGCAATATCACCTTAATATCATTAACACTCAATATCATTCATATATAATTTCTTAATCTTACCTACTCTTCAGTCCATATTAAATTCCTTCCCAGTTGCCAGCGGGACCGTCGCTCTTGGTTTTTGGGCACATGGTACACCTCGTCATCACCTCTCTGAAACCTCTTTTCACCTGTAACAGTCTCCCCACCCAGCCGTCTGGTGAACACCGGCTTGCGATGTTGGACAGACCACGGCTCATGGGCCGGCACCAGGAGCTGTGAGAAACGCAGAGTCTCAGACTGCGCCCCCCGCCCCTCCCCGCCCTGCCACATCAGGGTTCACATCTCACTGAGTCCCCATGGAGCTGGGTCCCCCAGTCAGCATCTGCGCAGCACTGCTGCCATTGGGGTAAGACATTTTCCCTGCTCCCTGTGACTCCTGTGACCCCACAGCATGTGCGGAAGCTCTGCGGGCTGCAGGTCCAAGGACACCACAAGGAGACCCCCGTAGCGCTGGCTGCCCCATGCCTCACACTGGGAAGCACTCGGCATCTGGTGAGCCGCTGTACTGATCTGCAATGGGCCAGCAGGTTCAGGTATCACCTTTGTCCCTCCATCACCTGCAGTCTTATGACTGTCACTTAGTCTGTTATTCTTGCGGGGATGGACACCCCTAACAGCTCTTGTAATTGAGCAATGAGAACCGGCACTCCTGCACAAAGAGGGAGATCTGTTGGGTGGTGACTCCAGACTGGGCTGCTGGTGGCCCTTGAGGTCCCAGGCCAGCTCAGTGTGTCCTCCCCAGAGGAGCTGGGTCTTCTGTGCAGCAATTCTCACCCTGCCTACTGACCAGCCCCCCTGCTGCCCAGAGGATTTAGTGCTGCAAAACAGAGTTCACCACACAGCTTTACCCAGAGCACCAGGAAGAGAGGTGCTGGGGAGACTGGGAGCTGGCTGGTCACCCTCCGCACAGGCTGCACGATCACTTCTGGGTGGGGTGTACAGTTGGGTTTCCTTGCTCCAACATGACCTGTACATCGTGGATCGTCACAACTGTCAGCTCCGACAAAAGGGAGCCTGACCAGGAAGGTGCCCAGGACACTCAGGGAGCTGGGACAAGTGTTGGGAAGGGTGTGAGGGCGCGCTGGGGGGAGGGGTTCTAGCAGCCGTTGGACCTCCTGGAGGCCTTTCTAGCTTCACTGCCCTCTGGCTGCCGCCCATCCTTGCCGGCCCCCCACATTGGTCCTTTCTCTCTCTGTATCTTCCCTTCCACTCTTCCTGGAGGGCAGCCCAGCTCCTATCTAACTAACTCCCGACACAGAATGCTCACACTCTAGCTTTATCTGGCTCCAAAATAGACTAGGTCTCGGGTGCTGCCATCACACTCAAATTTAAGGCATGGATCCCGTGGTCTGCGTTTCCTGTCGGGGCATGGGGCACCGAAGCAGCAGGACCCGGCTGTTCTTCAAGGCTCTTTCGAAGAAGTGGGTAGGAGGGGAGTGAGGCTGGAACCCTGATTCCTATGCTTCAGGAGAAGGGGAGGAATTACAGAAAAGAGGGACCTTGAGGAAGCAAGAAGTGTCTCTCAGGACTGCCAGGCAGGGTGGAAGTAGCAGAGCAGTTTGGAGGCATGAGATGCTGAGTGCAAGAGAAGCATGGGACATGCTTGCAGACACAGCGACAGGAAGTAGGAAATGGGGTTCAGACCCCAGAGAGAGGTCCGAGAGGGAGGAGTGCTGGGAGAGTCATTCTAAGGAACAGATCAGGACAAAAACAAGAGGACGGGGTCTGAGGGGGTCAGGGGAGGTCTCTATTGTGCTTGCTCTGCTTGGGAGGGCCCAGCAGAGGTAACACAGTGTGTAACCATGTGTTGCCCTGTCTGCGTGCGCACTTGGGCCTGCAGAAGAAAGGACCATTGTTGAGAGTGTGTCAGGAAGGTCAGAGCGTGGATTCAGGGTCCTTGAAAGAAGCGGCACTGTCTTTCAAAAGCAAAACGCTGTGAACTGAGCTGAAAGCGTGAAGAATGTTCCCAGAGCGTGCACCCTCGGAAGGCTGGCAGAGCTGGTGTTCAGGTTGCGCTGACTCAGGCGCTAAAGTTCCTACAGTCTTTCAGGGTTTGGGGAGGCATGAAAATGAGTAGACCCACGTCCCCAGTTTGGGGGGCAGGCGTGTTCCACAAATTACTTTCCAGCTTCCTTGTTTCGCTCTCTGATAGAACATTTCTGAAAAACCAATGTTAGGCACCCAGCCTGGTTCACAAAAGCCCTGGCAGACCAGGACTGGAATGCTGGCAACATCATTTCTACCACACAGAGCAGTGGCTTATGGGTGCTTTCCTGGAGAAAGAGCATTTGGAATCCCAGGACTCTCCTCAGAGGTGGGCCGGCCGGCCGGCCGAGGTGGAGTGGGGTCCCTGGCACAGGAAGGTGGTCATGTGACTTTGCAGAGGCGTCTTTCTGATTTGCCTGATGGCTTACCGTTCTGAGACCATTCATTTCAAAAGAACCCTTTGGATGGGGAGGACTGAGGCTGCAAAAGTACCTCTAATATTAAACTATCTTAAATCCCCTTTTATCTCACCACGTCTCCGATGCAAAATTCAAAACAAACTTCCCATGACCTCTCAAATGGGCTAAGCAGGTCAGGCACGGTTTGCAGCCACAATAGTGAAGTCTCAGTGTGCCGGTGAGCAGGGGCCGAAGCAGGCACAATACAGAAGCCGGGCACCCCGGAGTACCAAGGGAGAACGGCCGCTACGCGCCTTTTGTTTGGTGGTGCTTTCCCTCAGCAGAACCAGGCGGATGGAGCTGTGCGATCACAGTGCTGTTCTTTTGCGGACAGCGCCGCGAGTTGACTCATGCTCCCAGGATTCTGGGCACAAGCATCAGGGAAGCCGCAGTCAGAGGAGGGAGCCCTCGTTCTGCCGTCCGGGGATTGGTGCAGTTGCTTGAGCTGTTAACCGGGTCACCCCAGGTGGCAATCCTGCAGGGCGCGGCACAGCCATTCGTCTGTTGCACTGTAACAGCCACACAGCCAGCCAGTTCTCCTGACGTCGTGGCGCTTGGCAGTGACAATTTTCCGAGGCCCGGCTCCCTGCAGGTGGGGTTGGAAGGGGTGCCGAGGCGGGAGGGTCTGGGACCCCCTCCTCCACAAATCCGGTTTGGGGATGCAGGGAGGGACAGGACAGGTTCTCAGGTCTGAACTGTATAGGCTGAAAGAGAGCAAATTAAAAAAAAAAAAGACTTGCTTTTTCTGCATAAAGCAAATAAAAAAGGGGTCATGAGTTAGAACTCTGGCCTTTGGACCTACTGGTCACTGAGGTTTGAAGGAATCTCCGAAGAATCCTTGAAGAATCCAAACTGGGTTCACCTCCTCCAGCCTTTACTCAAGGCCTAAGAGGCCTGGAGATTGACAGACACGCCGCCAGCCAGTCCAGCCACCTCTCCTGCCCCCCCGGGCCCGGGTTCCCATCCCCCCATCCCCCTCATCGCGTACCCCGGAGGCGTCTGCCCTCTACCCGCCGCTGGGTACCCCCTCATCCTGCCCGGAGTCCCCCCCATCACGTCCCCCATGTCGCCGCCCATCCTGTCCCCCTTGTCCCCAACCACCCCCGTTCCCACCCAACATAATCCCACCCAGCATCAAATCCCCCAGTTCCCCAGCTCCCAGTGCCTCCTCCCTTCAGGACTCGGGAGGGAGTAGTGGGCAGGGCTACCACCGCTCCCAGCCTGCCGGGTTCCAGCAGACTCCAACTACGCCCTCGGGAGGAGCAGCGGGAGCAGGTGCAGGCCCCACTCGCCCGCTCCTCCCTCCCTCCCCCCGGGGCCCTGCTGGATTCCAACACCACGCACTCTCCCGTCCCCACTCCCAAGCACTGCCTCCCTCCCCTTTCCCCCCTTTCCAGCGCCGCCCTTCCCCCTCCCTACCCCCTCCCTCTGTCCCAATCCCGCCCCCAGCACCGCCCCTCCCCCACCCCAGCGCCTCCCCCCCTCCCTCCACCCCCACCTCGCAGCACCGCCTCCTGGAGCCCGCGGCACTGGAAGGGCTCTAGCTGCCCGGAGTCCCGGGAGGCGGACTTGGCACCGCCACCTCGCCGAGGTCTGGGCAGCTCCGAGCAGCCATCCCCCTTCTCCGCATGGAGTCTGCGGAGCGCGGGCAGGCGGCGCGGGACCGGGTCCCCAGGTGGGCGCGCTGGGGCCGGGACGCCCCTCGCCCAGCCTGGGCGTGCGGGGTGGTGGTGTGGAATTCGGAGATGCGGGGATGGGACGGTGAGAGATTTGGGGGTGCGGGAAGTAGGACCGTGCGGTGGTGGGTGTGCGGGCGCTTGCGCGTCCCTGGGCAGGGGTGCGCCCCCTCCGCTCTCGGTTAGCAGTCCCTTTCTGCGCTCGCGGAGGGTGCAGGGCGCGCGCCCCTCGGGTCGGTCTCGGCTGCAGACCGGCCCCAGTCGCTCCAGACCGGTACCCGCAGGACCCCGGGGACAGGCCGCGGGCAGGATCTGGCCACTCAGTGCCACAGGTCGCACCTGCGTGTGGAACTTTATTCTGGAGCTACAGGGTTTCTCTTTTTATATTGTAGGGTTGACCCATATGGGTTTGAAAGGCCTGAAGATTTTGATTATGCAGCTTATGAAGAATTTTTTTCCACCTATCTGGTGATACTCACTAGAAGAGCGATAAAATGGTCTAAACTTCTGAAGGGAAGTAATAGTATCCAGAAAAGTATGACAGGTGAGTTTGGAGCTTGGTCCACCATGCACTTAACAAACAGGTCACTGGCTAAGAAATACTCCTGAGAGGACGCGGTTCTGGGTTCCCTAGGCCCCTAAGCCCGCACAGGCTGCCTTGGGTCTGGCACCCTTCCTCGGGGTCCCCAGATGGTGAAGTTCCAAGGCAGGTGCGTGTGTGTCGTGTCCTACGTGGGCTCCAAGTTGACGTCAAGGCGATGAATTCAGCTAGAACCTGCACTTTTAAGGTACAGGGATGTCCTTTCTTTTCTTTGAGATGGGCCTGTGTGCTTTGAATAGTTGTTTATGAATAGGGCCCAGAAGAAAATGGATTTTCTGCTTCTCAAAAATCTCAAAATGAGATGGCCCAGGGCTCTCCCCTTGCTCAGGCCAGTGACAAAGCCCTGGCTCCTTCCCCTACTGGACCCTTCCTCCCCGGCTCCCCTGCCCCAGCCCCTTCCCTTCCTCACTCTCGCCTGGCACCCCCTCCCTCAGGCCTCCTCTCCGTGCCTCCAGCACACCCCTGGCTTGCACCTGACTCTCCTTCCCCTCCCCACCCACCCCAGCCCCCTACCCGTGCCTTGTGCCTCGTCTTTCTCAGGTGTTGACTGGAATGCCGCCTCCAGGAGGCCTTCCCGAGCTCCTGTCTGGAAGGGCAAGCCCCTGTCACGCTGCACACCCACACAACTTTTACCCCTTTCCCACTTATTTTTTCCTCTCTGCCTGACACAGTGCAGATCTTATTTATTTCATCATTTGTTTCCCTGCCGGCATCAAAGCTCCCTCTCTGCTGGCAGGGACTGGCCAGCATCACTGCTTCAGTAGTTGTTGAATGAGTGAAGTGTTTAGCCGGCAGCTGCTGGGGTGGTGGAAGGGCTTTGGTGGGACTGTGCCCCTTGGTGGGAGTTAAGGGAATGCAGGTAAATGGCACAGAGGGGTTTCCTGAAAGAGGACATTAATGACAACTAAGGGGTGAGGGTGGGGCCGGCTGCGAAGGACAGAGCTGTGTGACCAGAGTCTTAGAGATGTGCTTAGAAGGGGCCGGAGATGGAGCCAGGGCCCCCTGCATGGGACCCTGTGAAGGCACGTGTCACATGGACAAGGACTTATAAGCAAGGGTGTGGAGAGATCAATTTTTGCTTTTAAAGTTGTTTATGAATAGGGCCCAGAGTGGTCCCAGCACACAGTAGGTGCTTGAGAAACACTTGTGGGGTCGAGCGAGAGGGCTGGGTGCAGGCAGGTGGATCTGGAAACTTGCTGTCTGGCAGGGCAGGGGTCAGGGAGCTGTCCCAGGACAGGGGACAGCCCTCCCTTCTCAAGGCATCACTGATGGGGCTGCAGACTAGCGTTTCATAAAGCCAGCTGGAAGGGACCTTGCAGGCTGGTCCTTTGTGGCCTTACAGACCTTGGAGGCTGGTGCCCTGTGTGCCCTCTACATGGGCCGTTCACTGAGGTCTGTCCCTGAGGCGTGGCCCTGTGTTAACGTGTTTCCAGCAGCACATCTGCCTTTAATTTTTCCTTTTGATTGCTTCTTAAAAGTTGAAGTGTCTTTTTGGTTTAAAAAGTTATATACAGGTACTTAAAATAAACAATTGATGTACATAGTAAAATGTCTTAATCGTACTAAAAGATGTAAAGTGACATTGAGTTTCCCTCCTGCCCCAGGCCCCAGCCCCTGGAGAGGTGACCACTGGTGACTGTCCTTAAGGTAAAAGCAGAGAATCCCTACAGGACGCACATAGGTGCATTTTTTTTGTTTGTTTTTATATAAAGCACAAAAGCAGGCTCATCTTGTCATCTCTGGTTTTGTCATTCGATTCTCTCTTTCCCTCTCCTTTCCCTTGACTAGGTGGGTCCACTAATTTAAATGTTGTGTCACCCCTGCAGACACCCCACTTTCAATTCATTGTCTGTATTTTCCAGTATTGAGTTTTCCCCCAAGTCAGGAGCAGGAATAAAAACAGTCTGAATACAGACTCGCCCCAAATGTGTGTTCTCCCGCCATGTTGCAGCTGTCTCCCCCTGGTTCAAAGGTTCTGTACTGGCTTTCCTTCTGCTTGGAGCACTGTCTCTTTCAGCTCTTTCTGAAAATGTAGCTTGGCTTTTGTTGAAGTAACAGTTCTTTCTTTCTGGCTTTAATATTTCTTTGATTTATGTGATGTTAGTTAAACTGTGTGATTGTGGAGCAAGTGTCATTGGATAACAGGTTTAGGAGCAAATGTATGTGATTCCTGGTGAGCCTTCAGCCTGGGGGATGGGTTCAGTGTCAAGGTGAACGGGAGAGTCTGTCGGCCTGATGTTGTTTCAGGAAATGAGGAAACAGCTCACCGAGAGCGTGCGGTGTGGCTTCCCAGGGTTCTGCGATCCAGGGTGTCACCGCGGGAGCTCGGTGTAGTTTCCGGGTGTGGCGGCCAGGGAGCCAGTCAGAGAGCGGCTGTCAGGCATAAACATGACCGGCCAAGTTACTCCAGAAATGGGGGCCCAGTTTTTTCCTGCTGTGTGGTCTAGGCTGACTGTAGTGTGCCAGGTGTGTGACATCCCAGGGAAGAAGTAACACAGTAAGGGGTCCCACAGCATGGACAGGTATAGTCCTAGGAGCTCAGCCTTGGGACCCTGTGCTTGGATATCAGCAAGCTCATCTTGAAATCTCCTTTTGATCCTGTTTTTTTTTTTTCACCTTATCTTGATTTTTTCGATTCTACTGTGTTTTTTTCTCTTTTGGTAGGGTTTTCATCTGTATTGTCCCTCGTAACGTCTCCAGTAACACAAGCATCTACAAATCTGGACATTCAGCATATGTTCAGATAACTTGTGCTGCTTGATTTTGCTATTTGTGGATATGATGAGTGTTTTCATTTTTCTTTGTAGCAAATATCCAACAGGAGCCCTTAAGATAGCTTGCTCTTCCTCCCTTGACCTCGAAGACCAAGTTCAACAAACTGCCCTACCTTGGCCGACCTCCTGCCCTTATTCCTGTTCATTTCCCGTCTTGGTGTGAAGGGACTCCACAGAGGAAAAAGCCTCATAGCCATTTGTTTCTCCTAGATCTTCTTCCTTGTGGCTTAGAAAATCAGCACCACCTGAATTAGAAATAAATTACAGAAGCATCTTTTCAAAGACAGATGCCAAAAAACCTGAAGATTTGCTTAACTTAGTTGGGGAAGACAGTTGGAGGTTAATTCTCTAGGGTCCAGCATTGAAAAAAATATCGCCCCACCATTTTTCCTTTGTATTTTAGTCTTCTGCAGATGTCAGGGCTGACCTGTGGGTGAGCCCTGCCCTTGGGAGTGGCAGTCTCTGAGGCCGAGTAAGCCATTCGCATTCTTTTCTGAAGAAACATTGTAAATTCAGATAACGAACATCACAAAGTAGCAAAAGCCTTTGTTCTTCAACTTCTGGGTATGGTCACCGCTGTTACAACAGCTAAGATTCGCTGAGCTTGGCCTGTGTTTCTGGCATGTCAGGAGGCCGAGGGCTTTATTTCTGCTTCATAGACGAAGAAACTGAGACCCGTTCAAGGTCTGGGGCTGGGAAGGCACCGCAGAGCCGAGGTCTGTCTCCATCGTGAGGGATTTAACTCTTCCGCACTTTCCCTCCTTTCACCTTACAGTTTAAATTTTTTTAATTTATAGTGAAATTCACTCTTATGGCTATACAGTTCTGTGAGTTTAGACAAACCCGCAGGGTCACATAACCGCACCGCAAGCAGATTCAAAGTGGTCCTTCTCCTTCAGAATTCCGTCCCCGCCCCCGCGCCACCACTGGTCTCCTCATTCCCACGGTTCAGCCATCAAACGTCGTCCTATAAATGGGATCATACATCTGGTAGCCGTTGGAAGTCTAGCTGCTTTCTTTTTTTTAAAGATTTTATTTATTTATTTTTAGAGAGGGAAGGGAGGGAGAAAGAGAAACATCAATGTGCGGTTTCTGGGGGCTGTGGCCTGCAACCTAGGCATGTGACCTGACTGGGAATCGAACCTGCGACACTTTGGTTCACAGCTCGCGCTCAATCCACTGAGCTACACCAGCCAGGGCGGCTGCTTTCTTTTTTAAAATTTATTTTGTTATTGTGTTTTTTCTATTACCATTCATGCCCCTTAGAGTCCCCTCCTGAGTCTAGCTTCTTTCAACTAATGTAATGCATTTGAGATGTGTTCATGATTTAGGTGTATCAATATAGTTCACTCTTTATTGCTGTGGACTATTTCATTTGTGGTGTTCTATAATTTATTTTTATTGTCCATCAAAGGACATTTGGGATGTGTAAAGAGAACTTATAAATATTCGTCTATGGGTTCTTGCTTAAACTTAAGCTTTCACTTCTCTTAGGGAAATACACAGGAGAGAGAACCCTGGGTCATATGGTACCTGTATGCTTCATTTTTAAGAGGTTGCAAACTGTCTCTCCAAAGGAGCCACACAATTTTGCACTTCACCATCAGTGAATGAGAGTTCCTGCTGGGTCACATTCTGACAGCACTTAATATTGTTGGTATTTTTTCTTTTGGCCATTCTTTGTTGAAAAGACTATTCTATTTGCATTGAAGTTTCTTTGCAACTTCGTCAAAAAGCAATTGATTCTATTTGTGTGGATCTGTTTCTGAAAAATTTTTTAATATTCCATTGATCGATATGTACAACCTTTCACCAATACCATAGTCTTGATTATTGAAAGTCCATAGTGAGCTTTAAAATCAGATGGTGGGACTCCTTCAATTTCATTTCAAAATTATTTTGTTTTTTTTTTCCAGTTCCTTTGTCTTTCCACATAAATTTTAAAGATTTTATTTATTTATTTTTAGAGAGCGGAGAAGGGAGGGAGAAAGAGAGGGGGAGAAACATCGATCAATTGTCTCTTGCATGCGCCCAACTGGGGACCTGGCCCAGAACCCAGGCATGTGCGCTGAACGGGAATCGAATCAGTGACCTTTGACTTTGCAGGGCGATGCTCAACCAACTGAGTCATGACAGCCAGGTCTCCACATAAATTTTAGAATCAGCTTGTCATGATCAACTCAATATCTCTCCTGGAAAATTAATAAGCATTGTATTGAATTTATAGATCAATTTGGGGAGAACTGACATCTCGACAATACTGAGTCTTCTGATCCATGGGCAGGATATATGTGGTGTCTCTCTCCTCTTGTTGTATCTGCTCTGACTCCTTTTGCAGCGTTCAGCACTCAGATCTGACAGGTATTTTGTTAGGTTTTTACCTGAGAATTTCTCTTTCTAGTTTCGGTACTATTGTGAATGATACTGTTTTCAATATTTTGGTTTCAGTTGCTTGTTATTAATTAGTGTGCAGAACTACCATTGATCTGCACATGTCTTTTCTTTTTGCCACCATCTAAGTTAGAACCGTCCCCACCCGCGTCTGGACTGCCCCTGCCCCTTGCTGGTCAGCAGAGAACGACCCACAGCTCTTTCGGGTATCTCTGATCACATTGCCCCCACGGGCTCATGAGACCTGCTGCCAGCCTTCAGCACAAATCGCACTAAGTTGGGGGAAAGTCAGACTGAATTACTAGTGTCTTTGATAGGCTTAAAAGTAGAACAAAGCTTGTGCTTTTCACGTTTCCGTGGCAGTATAAACAGACTGAGTGTGGAGACGTTCTTGCCGAGGCTTGGTCCTCCAATGTGCGTTCACATTGGCAAAGAGGGTTTCTGAAATGGTCTTGGTCTTTAGGTGGATTATTTCGGAGATGTTCTTTCCCTCTTCTGGATCTTCCCTTGTCATCCCTGCATCCTTCTGCCAACTTTTAGTTGTCCCCTCCTGGGCAGGTGCAGGAGGCTTGGCCTCCTGGAGTTTCCACTTTAAGGTGCTCATGTATGGGTGATCCTGTGTGGGTCGCCTTGGAGTTTAAGTTTTTATCAACAGTGCTTTTCCTGACTGTAACCTAGACTGTTTTCCCCATAATTGTTTTCTGTTAAATGCAATTGGTGCCTCAGATCTTTTTCTTTCTATGGCTGTTTGTAGAATTTAACTAATTGCATAGCTTTTTTTCCCCCCAAAGTGTGGCTTTTTTAAAAATAATAATATTTATAATATCAAAGCAAAACAAACCTGTGAATATTTACTTTGAAAATGAACTGTTTGAGGGGTTAAATTAAGATTATTTTTTTAAGATTTTATTTATTTATTTATTTATTTATTTATAGACAGAGGGGAAGGGAGGGAGAAAGAGAAGGAGACAAAAATCAACATGTGGTTGCCTCTTGTGCTCCCCACACTGGGGACCTGGCCTGCAACCCAGGCATGTGCCCTGGCTGGGAATCGAACCAATGACCCTTTGGTTCACAGTCTGGTGTTCAATCTACTGAGCCACACCAGCCAGGGCAAATGCCTGGGTGTGTGTGCAGGGCCTGGGTCACAGTGACTATTCCTGGTCCTGGTCGCCCCTGAGCAAGGACCTGAGGCTGGACCTGTGGCTAACCTGTCTTCATATCTGCAGCATCTGTCACAGTTTGTGTGGGGGGCGGCATGAAAGGACCAGAGGATGGACCTTGAAGCCCCTGGCATTGGGTTATTGTAGCCTCTTGCCTCATTGTGGTCAGTTTGGGCGGAAGAGCTGAATTCTATGATGAACGTATATACCAGTTTTGGTAGAGATGTGTGAAGTTTTGCATCTTTGAGGATATGTTTATTGACTTTACAGGGAAAGGGAGGGAGGGAGAGAGATAGATACACACACACATACACACACACACACACACACAGATGTGAGAGGAGTGAGAGAAAAACATCAATCGGTTGCCTCCCTTACATGCCCAAGCCGGGGATCAAACCCAAAACCTTTTGGTATGAAGGATGATGCTCCAACCAACTGAGCCACCCAACCAGCTCGAGCTTTGCATCCTCTTAATGTTTGATGTAAGGAGAGAAGTGGTGAGCTAAAGGCACTGGAATTCATGCCATTGGCTCTGTCCTTCTGAAGCTGCCCTTCCTCTCTGTTCCAGTGAAGCGCTACATCCGGAAAGGCGTTCCACTCGAGCACCGGGCCCGCGTCTGGATGGGGGTGAGTGGAGCCCAGGCCCGGATGGAGAGGAACCCCGGCTACTACCACAGACTTCTCCAGGGAGAGAGGAACCACAGCCTGGAGGAGGCCATCAGGACAGGTGACACAGGGTGTCCATCCCTTGGGCACCGGGTGGCCCGGGCAGGAGGAGGGGGAAGGGTGGAAACTACCTTCCAAATTGGGTCTGCATCCACTCTTTGAAGTCGTGATGCTGATGAAGAAATGGGTGTTGTGAAAGATGCACTGACCGATTTCAATTTGAAACTATATTTTTCTTAAGGGAAAATCAAAACTTCAGTGTTCATGAGGAGAGAACGTTGTCTTTAATTTATTCAGCAAATTTTTGAGCACCTACTAGCTAGTGAGGACCATGGTAACAGAAAGACCAGATTCCTTTCAAGAGCAAGCCCTCAAGGAAAGTGAGAAGGCTGCTGGCTCAGCAGCTGGCTCAGCAGCCCTAACACGGTGGGGTGTTTGCTGGAAGGGGTGTGAGCCTGACGGGCGCACACGGGGCTTACAGGTACAGCTGCACGAGCATCACAAAGCCACACACCGGAGTTTTCTTTCTTCGTGTCAAGCTCTAATAATTGTCTAGGGATGCTGATATTTTCGGCCTCTAATCTTTCTCCCTGTAGTTTTCTCAATATTTACCCAGGCTCCCTGTCTCTTAAAAGTTTAAAGGGCTCAAGAAAAAAAATGTTTAACCTAAAATGAATAATTATATTTTAAGGAAATACATCTGCCTTCCTGATTTTAACAGTTTTTGAGAAATACAAATTTAAACAAAATCGCTAATTTTAAAAATTGAGTAAATTTGCCCTGGCTAGTGTGGCTCAGTGGGTTGGGTGTCATCCTGTGGACAGAGAGGTTGCCAGTTCGATTCCCAGTCAGGGCACATGCCTGGGTTGCAGGCCAGGTCCTCAATTGCAGGCATGTGCAAGGCACCCAATAGATGTTTCTTTTCCTCTCTTGCTCCCTCCCTTCCTCTCTCCAAAAAATAAATAAATGGAATCTTTTTTTTGTTTAAATCTTTTATTTATTTATTTATTTTTAGAGAGGGAAGGGAGGGAAATAGAGAGAGAGAGAAACATCAATGTGCGGTTGCTGGGGGTTATGGCCTGCAACCCAAGCATGTACCCTGGCTGGGAATCGAACCTGGGACACTTTGGTTCCCAGCCCGCGCTCAATCCACTGAGCTACGCCAGCCAGGGCTATAAATGGAATCTTTTAAAAAAATTTTAAAAATCAATTACTTCAAACTGCTGAGAGGCTGGACTGACTTGTGACAGTGAGAGAGGTGTGTCTCCAACATAATAAATGGGGGTCCTTCAATCTTTGGGATCTCATATGCCCAAGGGCTGGAACCACTGGGCAGAGCTTGGGGTGCTGAACCCTTTGGCTGCAACCTGATTGCACAGCAAACCAGGGTCAAAGGTCTCAGCACAGAAGCTGCTGCTGGCTTTGCAGGCACAGCGGGGGGGCCGTCACTCAGCAGGGCTGGAAATGCTTGTTTAGGTTGGGAAGAGACTTCAGGTCCAAGGGAGGCTGAACATATTAAATAAAATAGAATGTTGCTCCTTGTTTGAAAAATAAATTTAGAGGCTCTGTTTAGTGCCAACGTTTTCAGGTAAATATTTTCATTATTGTGGTAAAATATACATAATATAAAATTTACTGTTCTGTCTTCCCCGACTGAAACTCTGTCCCCATTAAACACTAACTTCCTGTCCGTTGTACCCTTGCGCCCCGTGTACCCCCCTCCCCCGTCCCTGGTGGCCACCATTCTTCTTTCCGTCTCTAGGACTTTAATGACTCTGAGCGCCTCATAGAAGGGGGATCATAGAGTGTCTGTCTTTCTGTAGCGGGTTGAGTTCACTGAGCCTAATGTCCTCAAGGTTCACGTGTGTGGCCGCACGTGGCAGCGTTTCCTGTGTGAGGCGGGCAGAGTGGTGTTTCACAGTGCGTCCACGCCATTGTGTTTCGCTGCTCATCCGCCGGTGGGCACTGGGGCTGCATCTACCTTCTGGCTGTTGTGAATGATGCTGCCCGGAACATGGGTGGACAAACACCTTTGGGAGACCCTGCTTTCGGTTTTGGGCGTATTCCTGCAAGTGGAATAGCTGGACCCCAGGGTCATTCCGTGTCTGTTTTTTTGAGGAACCTGGACAGATCATTTCACGGGGTTGGTGGGGCTGGACGTTTCGTGCCCCGTAAGCGCAGACTGAATATCCCTGTTCACATCTACGTCCACAATGCAAGGCAGCATTTCCTATGGAAAGATTTTAAAACATATGGAAAAACTTTTCATAATAAAAAAATATTACATAGGAATGAGCACAGCTGGTCATTCTACTCTGAATTAAGTAAAAAACACTCATTTTCTCCTGATCAGTTGCAGTTTGGAATGCTTAGAATTCCAGAAAAAAATTTTTGTAGGAATTTTTGAAAAATCTAAATAAATTAAGGACTTTTGTTAATAACAGTGCTGTATTAATTAAGTCATTAATTATAACAAATGTAACATACTGATAAAAAATAATATAAAATACATTGAAATACAGTTTATATTTTTAATTTTTTAATTTTTTAAAAGATTTTATTTATTTTTAGGGAAGGGAGAGAGAAAGGGAGAGAGAGAGAGAGAGAGAGAGGGAGAGAGACACACACACACAGAAACATCAATGTGTGGTTGCTGGGGGTCATGGCCTGCAACCCAGGCATGTACCCTGACTGGGAATCGAACCTGCGACACTGAAATATAGTTTTTTTAAAAAGAAAAAATAAACGTAGCCGTGGTCACTACAACAGAGGAACCCTGTGCCTCCCACCTCTTGTCCTGCTTGGGGGTGAGACCGCTGTGTCACGGGTGACAGCACAGCTGCCCCTCACTGTGACACTGTCACTGTGACGCCACAGCGACACTGTGGTCCTCCAGGCCGTCCGGACTCTGAGAGGCATGGCTGAGGGGGGCAGGAACAGAGAATGAGACATGCTATGGGAGGCATTTAAAAAACAACGCATTTTGTAGAAAACACACATAAAAAATAATGTGCTTTGGGACACTAAACACGCCGTTCTGTGCAGACCTGGTTTTTCAGACGCAGAGACAAGGCCTGGGGCAGGGCCTGGGGACCTGACGGGCACTGCAGCGCTCACTGCAAGTCTGGGGGCCTCAGGCCGATGCAGAGGCTGCATTTCCTCAGGTGCAGGGGGAGCTGCCGTGCCTGTGGAGGCCGTGGCAGAGAAAGCTGGCGGCCATGCAGGTTCCGCATCGAGACCTTCAGGCTGTGTGTGTCCCGGGTTGTTCTGGTTGTCAGACGTAGCACAGTGGCAAGCACACTGCTGACCTGAGTGGGGTCAGGAGAGTTAGAAAAGATGTGATGGTTTAAGCTGACGTACATCCTCTCTGTTCTTGCACCTGTGGCAGAATTAATGTGTGAAACTCAGCTTTAAAGAGCCAGGCGTTGGCCCTGGCCAGTGTGGCTCAGTTGGTTGGAGCATCATCCCGTAGCCTGAAAGGTCACAGGTTTGAATCTTGGTCAGAACACATGCCTAGGTTGTGGGTTCAGTCCCCGGTCGGGGTGTGTACAAGAGACGACCAATTCATATTTCTCCCCTTCCTTCTCTCCCTCCCTTCCCCTGTCTCTAAGATCAATAAGCATGCCCTTTGGGTGAGGATTAAAAAAAAATGTCAGGTGTTGTCTTGGTGATCTCCACCAGCACCTGTGTCCCTGCACGGGACCCTGGTGGGACCTGCTGGGCCAGGCTGGGGGGCCTGGGCTGAGGAAATGGGGGTCTGACGAACAGGAAGAGGTTGGCTGGGAAACTCTCTTGTAGACAGAGGTTGACAGTGCTGAGTTAATTTTGTTCTCAGTTTTCACGTTTTTTTTTCTTTTAAGATTTTTTAAATTTACTTTTAGAGGGGAAGGGAAGGAGAAAGAGAGGAACAGAAACATCACTGTGTGGTTGCCTCTCAAGCGCCCCCTCCTGGGGACCTGGCCCACAACCCAGGCATGTGCCCTGACTGGGAATTGAACCAGCGACCCTTTTGTTTGAAGGCCGGCACTCCATCCATTGAGCCACACCAGCCAGGGCTAGTTTTCCATTTTATCTGTTTATTTCTGAAAGGGGATCTCTGTGTGTTCTGCTTCTTTATGTTTTCAATCTTCAATTTGGGAAAATTTCTAGAATTTTGTGTAAAACGGCCATCTGTCACCTGTTGTCCTGGAGTTAGCCACCACTTAGCTAATTGGGGTGGCAGTGTGAGGACAGGTTTGTGGGGTGGAGACAAATGAGGAAAAAATGGGGGCCATTCAGTGGCCCGGGGCTCAGCCGGAGAAGCTCACTTTGCTCTCACTGGGAGAACTGCTGTTCGGGCCCACAGGTGTCCCCTTGGCGTGGCTGGGGCAGGACGGGGGTCCTCGCAGTACCCTTTCCTTCCTTCCTGACTGCCGTCAGCCAGGATCTTGGTGTGAGGGCTGCAGGTGCTCACGGCCCAGGAAGGGCAGCCAGGCTCTCCGGGAGCGACTCAAACCACAACCAGGGCCGAGCCCGCCCTGGGACCCGAGACGGAGCCCAGCACTTCACCAGGTGGGGTTTGGTGCATCGCAGACCGTCTTCCGTTCCCGCCTTTTGAATAATTCTGCTATTAATTTCTCTGCAGATATGAACAGGACCTTCCCAGACAACGTAAAATTCCGCAAGAGCGCAGACCCCTGTTTACAGAAGACCCTGTACAATGTGCTCTTGGCCTATGGGCACCACAACCGGGGTGTGGGGTACTGCCAGGTAAGCCCCCAGGAAGGTGAACACCATCGACACCCCACAAACTTACAATGGACACACCTCCAGGTGTACACTAAGTATTCCTTATTAATGTAGTTCATGAACTCCCTGTTATAACACATACACGGACTGTGACTTCAAATATTTGCCAGTTACAGAGGTAGTGAAACTTCTAATTAATGACTTCTTTCGGTGTCAGACTGCAGTGAGAGGGTGAAGGCAGGAAGTTGGGAAGCAGGTAGGAGTGACTTAAGTGAACACAGGGCTGTATCTTCTAGGACGAAAAGTAAATGAAGAGCACCTTATTGCCCCGGTGCATGCTGTGTGTGTGTGGGGGGGGTGTTCCTTTGAGGTTGTTTTTGGAAGTCAGATCTTCCCTGTAATTAAAGGTAACAGTATGCCCCATCACCTGCCACCTTGTTGCCTTGTTTTGGATTCACTGTGTGAAGCACTTGTGAGGTGGGGGAGAGTCATTTCTCGTTTCTCCGTGAAACGGCCCCAGCCTGGAGTGTATCAGAGGGACACCCTTATTCATGACGGGGAACGCAAGAAGAGCCTGAGTTAGGAGCAGCTGCGGCTGTGCCCTCTGTGGGTGCCGCATGCGATACAGCCGCACTGCCTTTGAGATGGGCTGGTTCAGGCTCTGAGCTTGCTGGAGGCTGGTGAGGCCCAAGCCGCCAGATGTGCCAGCCAGGGTGTTGGCAGGAGCTGCCGCTTCCTGTTGCCGGGAATGCTGCTTGTCGCCATAGCTGCAAGCAGGAGCCCACGGCTGTCACGGGAAGAGAGTAGCTTTCCCATCCCTGAGGCTGCATGCTTCTTATGCTGCCAGAGCCTGAGGCTTGGCCAAAGGTTTCCTGAGAGGAAGGTGAGTAAACCCTGTCGTGTGGTGGGAAGTGTGCCTCTAACAGTCATGGGTTCCAGAAGATGCTCATAAAGGCCAGGGAACTGAGAGCGTCCGGGCCCTTAGGGAGGTTTGAACAAATGGCTGTGCAGCAGGGGTGCTCTGGGAATTTGCGTTCCTGTGTGGTCAGCGTGTGGCGAGGCTCTGGGCTCCACAGAGGAACAGGGGAGAAATGGGGCAAGAAGAGAGGCAGATCATTTACAGAAGACCAGCAGCAGAGACAAATCAGAGTCACTACTCACATTCACCTGAATAATTCATCAGGTTCCCATTGCTCTGTCACCCGGAGGCAGTGCCTTCAGGAAGACGCAGCTGGGATGGGCCCATTTTTCCCATATGGAATTCCTGTCATTCTTCGCTTTTACGGCTGCCATTAACATGTCCTGGAACAAGGACTCCGCCCTTTGGAGATGGGGAAGCAGGATGGCTGAGAAATTGTCCTAAGACCATTCTAGTTACTGTTCTTGTGGATTAAAAAAATAGCTTCAAAAACCCCCCACACAATTTTAAATATTAGCATGATGTCAAAACTACTGGCTTTAGGGGCCCCGGCCAGGTAGCTCAGTTGGTTAGAGTGTTGTCCCAATACACGAAGGAGTCGGACTTCAGTCTCCTGTCAGGGCACGTACAGGAATCAACCCATGAGCATAAATAAGTGGAACAACAAATTGATGTTTCGCTCCATGTTGGCTTTTGGAATGTGTGTTGGCTTTTGGAGTATGTGCGTGCGCACACACACACACACACACACACATTGTGTTAGCTTCCCGGGGCTGCCATGACAAAGCTCCATAAGCTGAGAAGCGTGACCACCAGAAACCGTCTCTGAGTTCTGGAGTTCAGAAGTCTGAGATGAAGGTGTCGTCCGGGCTGGTTCCTCCTCAGGCCGTGAGGGAATCTGTGCCAGGCCTGTCCCCCAGCGCCCGGTGGTCTCCGGCACTCCTGGGCGTTCCTGGGCTTTTAGACACGTCGCCCAGTCTCTGCCTTCCTCTTCACACGGCGCTCTCCCTGTGTGGTGTTTCTGTGTCCCCATTTATCTTGTTGGTTGACAAGAGTTGGATTTCCCCCTTACTATTAGGGAAATACATACTTGTTTTAGAAAATATAAGCATGCCAAAAAGAAAATAGGAATTGTTTGAAACCTAGTCACCCAGAGGTGACCCTAACTCACTGTTGATAAGCGCCCACCCTCTGCGCTCTCCCGTGTCCAGCTGGCTCTGTCAGATGAGAGTCACGTCCTTCAGGTGTTGTAGCCGCATCTGCCCTCTGGCAAGTGTTCGCGTGAATTTCTCGACAGTCTCCATCACAAGGATCTCTTTCAACATCCCCGGGTGTGTGGGTGTCGGACCACGTTCCTTTGTGGATTTCATGAAATGTGGTTACTGGTATAGTTCCCCCTCTGATATAGTCTCACGCTATTAGATTAATTTTTAAAAAAACAATTGAAAGTTGTATTTTATCATAAGGTAACCATTAGTTGAAGAGTCTTTGATTTTAGTATTCTAAGGCAGTATTCAGAAGAGTTTCTTTCAATCATTGTCCTTCCTTCTCTTGTAGGCTTGACTAAACGCATTACTAGATGTCAGAGCCTTTGTATCTCCAAAGTGGTACTAAAAGGTCATTCGAGAATTTCGGAAGTTTTAGGGAAATGCAAAGTTAGTAGTTAGCAGCCCAACAACTACAGAATCTTACGGTGTTTTAAAACTCGACGTGAATTTCTGTTTCTTATTTTTCTAATTCCAGGGAATGAATTTTATAGCGGGATACCTGATTCTTATCACAAAGAATGAAGAAGAATCCTTTTGGCTGTTAGACGCTCTTGTCGGAAGGATACTGCCTGGTATGTTGAACATCCCCGCTGTTTGCCCTTCACTGTCTGGTTTCCAGTGTTACCGAAGTGATTCAGCTGACCAGCCAAGATTTGTTGAAAGTATTACTGAGTTGTTTGGGAGTTGAGGTTAACAGTCTTTTTGTAATGAAGTTAAAGAGAAGAAAAATGTTTAAGATGATCGGCTCCAGCTAGTGCAGCCAGTGGTTATTTTGGCATCTTAGAGCTGGAATCTGGCTGAGACCGTGTGCCAAGCTCGCCTGCTCCTCAGTCTGTACCGTCCGTGTTGAGACTTGCGGGGCCTTAGTGTGTCCTGGGATCGCGGCGGAGTCTGTGAGAGCTTCCCTCGGCTACACGTGTGTGTCTGTTAGTGAGTTTGTGAATGGCGGTAAGACAGAAATAATTGTCAGCTGTTATTATTACTGTTATTAAGATGAGGGTCATTGTTTTCATAGTTTTCTATCTTTCTGTTTATTAATGACTATTGTTTTGATTAATAAGTGATTTTTAAATAAACATCCACCGGCTTGGGTGATGCACGGCATGGACTGTGAGCTGCAGAGTAGGACCACTTCAGGAGGAGAAGTGGCAGAGCCGTCTCAGTGGGGCAGGACTTGATGGTGGAGATCAGTCCCAGCGAGCCTCGTGCTGGTCCTGAAAGACGAGCACAGTTGCGAAATCCTCCTGACGGGTGGACGGGGAGGTCGGAGGCCTCCCACGGCAGGGAGCCCTGGGTTGCTCGTGTTTTCTGTGTCTGACTCTGATTTTCTTCGTGCTCCTCCCCTCTCTCACACATGCCTGGGTCAGGCTAGACCCACCCCAGGACAGCGCCCAGGGACCTCTCTGGGGAGCTGGCTCCCATCTCTGGAAGCTCCGTGCTGAAGACATGTGCTTACAGCACATTCAGGTCCCATGCTACACTGCGCCTACATTCTCATTTAATCCTCAGAACTACCGGACCACACAGGCCCAGCTATGACATCGATTTCACAGAAGAGGACACTTAAAGCCCGAGTCCCACAGCTGTCTGCGGCAGACCCAGGTTCACGTCCACGGCTCTGTGACACTAAGACCTTGGCATGGAAGGTGACTCTGAGCGGTGCCGTTAAAGAAAGGGGAATCTGGGAAGATAGAGGGGACTGGGGGCGCTCCTCATGCTCTGGTGCTGCTGTTAATGAGGGTTCAGGAGTGGGTATGCAGAGGCCAGGGGAACAAAGCTGCCCACGAGGAAAGGAAAGGTGGAGAGGTCTCGAGCGTGAGGGGAGAGCCGAGAGGTGGAGAGGACGTGAGCAGGCCCAGCTTCCACGTGAAGGCCCGAACAGCAGCGATGGGGAAATTACGAGGAAGAGGGAGTCAAAACTTTCCAGATGAAATATTGACAGAGCTCTGTATCACGTCTACCGTTTGTTTCAGTTATGTCCTCAGACTAATTGCAACGACTGTTTATATCCATGATCGGTTCAGTTCTGGGGGTGTGGGAAACATCAGTGAACCAGACACAGAAGGTCCTGCCTTGTGAAGTGCCTGTTGCAGGAAAGAGGTCAAACAGTGAGCAGCTGCAACCACAATCCAACCCATAATAAATAGGTAAACGGCGTAGTGTTCATGTTCACATGCACAGACTCCGCAAAATGCCCCAAGACTAAAAATTTACCCCCCTAAGTGGAGGGCAAGGAAAGACCTAAGAAAGAGGCTGGCAATTGATAGTTTATTAAGAGAAACTTATGTTTGAGTCATGTCTTCGGCGGCTGCAAGACAAAATGGGTCCCTGTGCCCCTCGGCAGGTGGCAGAGAATTCCACAGGGTGGAAAGGGGAGTGGTCTCGGGTGCTGGTACGGGAATGCCTCCAGGCACAGGAAGTTACTTTACATGCTTGACCAGGTCTGGGCAGCAGCCTGTTCCAGGGGCCAGCACTTGGTAGGAGGCAAGGGAGGGGAACTGATTTATATCAGGGTGAATGTCGATTGTGATCAGACGGCCTCTAAAGACGGTTTGCAGAAAGCAGCCTCCGTTCTGGCCTGAGTCCAGCGTGAGGGACAGAGAGCGGTCATGATGGAACAGTCTCTCCTCCACGGTTAGTAAAGCAAATTTAGCTGCGTAAATTTGAAGACATAGTTGGCTTTATTAAATGATTAATTAATCAAGCAACAACTCAGCTAATAAGTAGATACTATGAGTGGTTATACAGGATGGAAGGCTTTTATAGGAAGAAAGGCAGGACAAAGAAATCATCAGCAAGGAAAAAATGAAAGTCCATTAAAGGAAGGTAAGCATTCAGGTGATGATGGCTTCTCATTGGCCGAGCTGTGACGTTTCCATTGTCTAGGCTTGTTGCTGGGTAGAAGGAAAACCTTCCTTCCTCCTGCTGGGTATTAAAGTGGTAAAGAGTTGAGGTCTGCAGTTGAGGTCTTCCAGTTTGGGGTGGTTGACCTCATGTGGTAGGGTGTGATAGCTCTCTCTACAGGCCTCCCCAACTCCAATTTTAGTTGAGGTTTCCTTTAAAATTCACAATAGATTACTAGCAGGTGATAAGTGCGTACCTGGAAAAGTAAAAAAGCAGAACTCCAGATTGTTCCTGAAATGTCGTGTCCTGTCATTATTAGGCTCTGTCAGAGTAAACTGTAGTGCCATCAGGTCTTGATTTCAAAAATGAAAGAAAACATCAAAAAAAAATGTCAGGACTGTGAGGGAAGAAAAAGGAATTATCCTTGTCATTGCAGCTGTCCACATGCAGAGAGGCAGCCGTGTGTCCTGTAATTATAAGGACGACTTGAGAGCAAAGCCAAGCCAAGAAGGCTTGAGAGAAGAATCCTGGAGATTTACTACAATGCTGTGGTGATTAAAATCGTGTGCTATTAGCTTACTGATGCACACATAGAAAAGGGGCCAGACATCAGTTCATCTACTGATCTGTTAATCTATTAGGATCTATGTGGGATTAATGGAGAAAAAAAAGATTATTTGAACTATTATTTGGTGACAGTTGACTATCTGAAATAAGATGAAATTAGATCCTTATTTCTATTCCACTTGGAGCCAGACTTTTGTGAAAAAGAAAACAGGCGTTTTACAAAGTAGGAAACTCGAATGGCCAACGAAGTTAAGAAGAGATGACCGAGCTCTGCTGTGAGCCAGGAAATGCAGACTTAAGGAACAATGAAGTAGGGTGTCAAAGCCAGAGTAGCCGCTGGATGACCACAATTCTAGGCAAGCAACACCCCAATTTCAGAGCAGGTGAAATGGGATAAAAGTCGGTGTTGGAACTGAAGGCCACGCTGTTACAGACCTCTCCCGAAGGAGGTCTCGGAGGCAGAGTCACATGTACGAAGTCACAGAACTCCTGGTCTTGTGCACACCTCACCTGCCACCCGTCCAGCTGCCTGAGCCCTCTGCAGGCACCGCCACCTCTAGGAGCACTGCTGTGCCGTGAACAGTCAGTCACTCAGATAAGGTTTACTCAAGGGATTTCACTTTTACACATGAAGGCCTCTTGCGGTCCCAAGTCAGCAAAACGCTAGCAAACAATGTCCATGCAAGCTAAACTTACCCTCCATACACCCACACCCAGAATTCTCTCCTGCACAGACTTCTGTGACAGGAGTGGCTTCTCAGGAACCAGTGGTTGCTCTCCTGATTAGTCACCACTCAAACCAAGGCGTTCGGTGAAAGGGTACAAGAGAAAGAGCAGATTCACTTCCTGGATGGAAGAGAGGATTCCTGAGCCTCGAAGAGAAGCCAGACAAGGACCAGGCTCTGATCCCTGGTGCTAATGGTGCCTGTCTGACTTTAAGAAGTGGAAGGGAGAGCACCATTCCACTTTAATTGCATCAAACGATGAATCAGTGCAGCAATGATCTGACAATATATTGGCGTCCTGAAAAGCTGGTCAGACCTGTTTTCCTTTGAAACACAGGGAAACCGGTTCCTAATTGCTCCTCACAGAAATAACCCAGCTCAAGCTAGAGGGTGTGGCTGAGGTGGGGACTGATAAAGCACAGTCTGTGGGGTGAGGTTCAGAGCCTCTGTGGAGCAGAGGTGAGGACCACTGGACTCCACTCGCCTCTGCTGCACCTGAATATGTGATTCAAGGGTTCCCTTGATTAACTTACCCATAGGGTCTCCCCCACAGTATTCCATGGCTGTGGGATGTGTGCTTGCTTTTTCACAGGCAGACACTACCTCCGTGGGCTGAAGAGCATCAGTTTTGGAGTTAGACTACACAGGCTTGAATCCCAGCTCTACCCCACTCATGTAGCAATACTCACGGGTGCGTTTTAAATCTGTGCACCCCACCCCTGCAGCAGCAGCAGCAGCACCCACCCCTGAGACAGCACCCCTGCACCTGTCCTGCCTGTCCCGGCACCATTTAGCCTTTAGATGTTCTGGCAGAGCCATTAATTAGGTTGTCTGCAAAGATGAATGTCCACAGGAGAAGCATAACTAGGGGCCTCAGAGAGGCGAGGCCAGCTCAGGGGCTACGGGGGATCTCTCTCTTCCTGTGCACAGTGGAATGTTGGCATGATGGTGCTCTTCTGCTGGGACCGTGGTTAGGGGAATGCTGCAGGCCGGGTCTACTAGCATCGTGGTTGTCTGGCCTTCCAACACTCAAAGGCAGAATGCACTGAGGAGGGAAAGTAGATACGGAGGGTTTCAGTGATCTTCTCCTGGGGACTGGTTCAGGCCTGTGGCGGTCTGGGTGTGACTTTGACATCTATTTTTGGCAGCTGCCATAAGCTCTCTCTGTAATCAAGGACAAGGTCGTGCTGTACTCACAGCTTGAATGTCCTTCTTGGAAAATCCTCTTATCTCCCCTGAACTTAAACCTGGTCCCCCGGAGTCAGTGCAGTTGGGTTGGCCCTCAAGACAGTCAAGAAAGGAGAACAGAGAATCTTTGCTTCTTTCTCCCACTTGGACCAGACCATGGCTGAATTAAAAAGAAAAAGGAGCAAACAGCTGAGTTTCAAGAAATAGATGCAAAATAAATATATGCAAGGAAAGCATTTTTTTAAATCCCTGGTATTTTATAACTGACTTGGCTTCTATTAAATTATTTTCAGTGTACTTTAGTCTTGAACTTAGTTTATTGAAGCTTGAACATAGTTTATTGAAGCTTGCTCTTTGAAAATTAGCAACATGACTGTGATATTGTGTCAGCATTCATAATGACTGTTTAATTGACAAGACCGCTCTTCCTCTGCCATGGTGAGGGACCGAACTGTGACGGGGTGCAAAGCATGGGTCCCCTGAAAGCAGGGGAGCAGCCCCTGGCAGTCCTGCCTTCAGGCAGGATGTGCAGCAGGGGTGAAGGCGGGGAGAGTGAATGGTGCAGCGGTTAAGATAAGTTGCACAACAAAGGGCAAGTTAATAGCCGTGCCTTCCTGAAGGGAAGAGAGCTGCCGCCCAGTACATGACTCTGAGAATGTGCGGTGACTCCTGATGTGGGGGTTGGGGTGGGGGAGAGCTCATACAGCACCTGTGTGAGAGGCAAGGGTCGGATACCCACCCTGGATGCCCCTGTGTTCGTGGGAACTCCTGTCCTGACTAAACATGGCAGCCAAAAAAGGGCAAAAGACACTGGGGAACTGACAAAATTGGCAAACACTAACGTAGCATAGGACGGGTGGGATATAATATTTCAACAGAAAGCTATGGGCAGACCTTTAAGTGAGGGTGGGCTGCAGGTTAGGAGGAGAGAGAACCATGACGAGATCAGCAGTGAGAGAGGAAGTCTGCCTGGAGAAGGCGGCGACAGAGCTGATGGGGCTGCGGGGGCCCGCCTAGCCACCCAGACTCATGGACAATGCTTGAAGCCGAACTGCGAGCCGGAATGCTGAGTTGCAGACTTCTGCTTCTCTGGAAGATGTGCAGAGAAGTCACTCTCTGGGACGTGTGCCCCTGGGACTGCACCGTGATCCAGCGCAGCATGGCACATGCTTTCCTGAACCACTACATGAAGGCTAAGAACAGTGCACCCCAAATCCCAAAGAGAAAAGCTGCTGTGCAAAAATGGCAACTCTGAAACCCACAAGTACACATTCCAAAAAGGATGGGAATCTGTTTGCATGACCAGCTAATGTAATGGACAGATAAGAGTATGGGGAACTTCTGGGCATGGTTTTGGCTTGTAGCCTTTTGGGGAGCAAGGGAAGTTCTGCATCTTGTGGGAGAAGAGGGCTCTGAGCAGGAGTGCTCTCAGCACCCCCAAGATTGGAGCCCTGTTAATAAAAACCTGTTTCCTTCAACAGTAATTGCTGGGCCCTGTGCATAAGGCACCAGGTGGCCAAGCCCTGGTTTGCTCGGTAACAAAACTGCAGGTGGTTAGCAGAACGCGATGCTATGTTTGATTCTGCGGAATGTGGCACAGTTTCCTATTTTATTACACGGATCACTTAACTAGATTTTTATACCCAAAATTAAACATTAAAATGTATTATAATACATTGTACTAACAAGCTAGGAAGTTTTGGGGCAAGGCAGATGTCGTTTCAAAGGTTGGACACGCGGTTGGAAGCGTTAGTCTGTCTGCCCGTGCAGCGTGTGGTCGCAGGGCCGCAGGGGCTGCCGGCTGCCAGCTGGTGCCCGGACCCTCTGACAGCAGAGGCAGAGCGACCAGGAGCCGCCTCGGCAGGTGCTGCTTTCCGTGTTTCGGCAGCCCCAGGCCCCCAAGCCACTAAACTAGAGGAAAAGAAATTTCTCCAGATGAAGTTGTCGGCTGTCTTTGGAAAAGACTTTAGATTTAACATTGCCTCTGCTTCTCTGTATTCAGAGAGGTGGGGATGTTTGGCTCCTTCTAGAATCTCTGGTAAATATAATGAAGTGTCCTCCACCCTCAAGTTGGAGAGAGAATGGAGGATTCCTTGAGTCTTCAGCCAGGAGAACCCTTGCCCAGCAGCTCTAGGTGTAAGACGTTCCCTGCACACCTGAACACACACCAGCATCTGAACGCATGTCTGCCAGGAGCCGGTGAAGTGGGTTACGGTCTATCCCTGCTCAGGCACCTCGCAGCAGAGGGCAGGCCATGTCCGCGAGGATGTGCAGAGGTATCAGGGGACTTTGTAAAGGGGTGTCTGACAGGGTGCTGTCTGCAGGATTCGTCAGTGTGTTGGGTGGTATTACAGGTACAGAGCAGGCCCATCAAACTGCTTAGTGATGATTGGTTACCTAGGGGATAACTTTGACTTTTCACCTCATAGTCTCCTATAATGTTCAGATTTATTGTATGCATGTATCATCTTTGTAACAAAAAAAAAGAAATAAATAAAAAACAACAGTAACGAAGGGAGAGCGCATCCTGTGCTCAGAGGAACCCGGGATGCTTCGGGCGTTGGCGTAATACTGGAGAGGCCGCCGTGGCCGAGGCAGCCACAGTCGCAACCTAAAGTCTAGCCTATCAGGGTCACATATTTCACCACCCAGCTGTGGGATTAGAAATCTATGATTTAGGCCAATTTTTTAAAAAATGTGTTTTATGACACTACTTGTGTGCCTGCATGGTCCCCTCTGGGGAGATGGTGGGTGCAGGGAGGCGATGTAGAGGGACCACCGGCCTGGAGCCCCACCCTTTCCTTCCTGTGTACCTGGGGGTGCCACCACGGCACCTCGTGGGCATCGAGGCCAGGTTTGCCCGCACCTGCTCCCTCCCCCTGCATGACCAGGCCATGGGCCACCTGCACCCAGCAGCTTCCCTTGCTCCCAGGACGGAGCTCATGGTGCCGTCCCTGTGGCTCCGGTAGCCCCCGTGCCTGATCCTCCTGCCCCCAAAGCCTCCCTTAGCTCAGGGTGGGCAGAGCCACTGGAGCTGCTGGGCTCTCCCTCAGTCCAGATGACAGGGAGAGGCAGCAGCCACTTGCAGTTTTTTAAGGTTTTATTTGTATTGTGATAAAATACACATAACATCACATTTACAATCTTAATGTTTTTAAGTGTACAGTTCAGTGGCATCAAGCACACTCACACTGTTGTGTAACCCCACCACCTGTCTCCAGAATTTTCTCTGAAACTCTGGTCCCGTTAGATAGCCACCCCATCCCCTGCTCCAGCCCCTGGCTCCCACCATCCTACTTTCTGCCTCTGATGTTGATGGTCTAGGCACTTCACACAGTATTTGTCCCTTTGGGGCTGACCAACTTCACTTGGCATGGTGTCCTCCAGGCTCATCCTTATTGTAGCGCATGTCAGTTTCCCTCCTTTTCAGGGCTAGTGGTATTCCATCGTGTGTGTATATGTCACATTTCATTTACCCATCTCATCACCCGCAGGCGGACTCTTGGTTGTGTCCACCTTCTGGCTGTTGTGAATAACACTGCTATGAATATGTGTGTGAAAATACCCCCTCATTCTGCCAGCAAATTTTAACTGATGCCCAGCAGGACTTCACTGTCCAGAGCCCCCAGGGGCCTCGGGGCCCTTGCTTTGGGAGTCACTCCCATGAGTCCCTTCGTTCGCCCAGCATGGCGTCTCGCCCTGTGTCCTCCCTCGAACCTCGCCCTCCTCTCCCTGGAAAGGATCCCACATGGACAGCCCCATTCTCCTTCCCTGGCTCAGGGGAGAGTGAGGGACGAGGCTGCTAGGGACCGTGGTTTCTAGAATAGTGATGCATGTTTCTGGGTTTCTCCCCTCGCCCCCGTGGCAGATTACTACAGCCCCGAGATGCTGGGCCTGAAGACGGACCAGGAGGTCCTGGGGGAGCTGGTGAGGACCAAGCTGCCAGCAGTGGCGGCCCTGATGGATGGGCACGGCGTCCTGTGGACGCTGGTCGTGTCGCGCTGGTTCATCTGCCTCTTTGTGGACATCCTGCCCGTGGAGGTGAGCGTGTTGCACACCTCGCTGGGACTGGGGCTGGCTCGAGTCACCAGGCAGCGATGTGCCATCTCTCTGTTTTCTCTGCAGACAGTACTGCGAATCTGGGATTGTTTGTTCAATGAAGGCTCGAAGATTATCTTCCGGGTGGCTCTCACCCTGATTAAACAACATCAGGCTTTTATTTTGGAAGCCACCAGTTTTGCAGACATTTGTGAAAAGTTCAAGGAGATCACCAAAGGGAGTTTTGTGACTGAATGTCACACCTTCATGCAGGTGAGTGTCTGGGTGTGCTCAGCCTGTGCTTTGCTCTGCTGTTCTACCTGGCTGGGGAGGTGGCTGTCCTGGCTTTGCCCAGCTGTCCGTCTGGCAAAGCACCTGTCCCTGTGTTTCCCCTGGGCCTCTGCCTCAGCTGGGGCCCTTCACCCTGCACTGTCTCAAGCCCCTTCCAGGCCCATCCTCTCCTGGAGCCTAAGGCCTGCGGGCAGATGCGTGGGGGCCACCTACCTGGAGTCCAGTGGCTGCTGCCCCTCCCCATGCCACTGGCCATGGAGTGGCTTGCCCCAAGGTGGGCAGGGTCCAGTGCCAATGGGACGCCCCATAGGGCTGGTCCAGGTTCACCGGGATGGAAGCATCAAGGGTACGAGTACATACCTTGTCTAATCCAGACTTCAGTTTCTCTGGGCCTGGGAGCCCAGGAGGTGGCAGAGTTCTGTGAGGTCTGAAGCCCCCGCCCCACAAGCCAGCTGCCTGTGTACCTGGTCTCAGAGGCTTTCCTTCCTGCATCCCGTGTGCAGCAGGTCTCCTGTTTGTCCTGATCCTAGGGCTCAGGCTTGCAGGCTGTGCAGGTGGCTCAGACCTGCTGAAGGTATGAAGTGGGAGCTGCATTCAACAGGCCTTCTGAGGAGGCCTCGGAGCTGGGACAGGCTTAGGCTGGGAAGGCAGGTTTTAGGTGGGCTAGTGGGAAGAGGGGCGAGCCAGAAGCAGAGCTCAAAGCTTGAACGGCCTTCGTGGGAGGTGCTGCGTGCTAGCGCCCATGTGGCCTTCATCTAGAGAGCCCGGCCCACCTGGCCCTTCACCTTTCCATTTGATATGGTTACAAATTCAAAGGAGGTGGCAAAGGGCATGCTGGCTCCATCCACAAGGCAGTGTTTAGATGCCTGGAAGGCCAGGTGCTTCTCTGAACCTCCCTGGGAAGCAGCCAGCACCTTGCTGGGCTGCTGTGCCTGGGAGCAACTCAGGGGCAGCCTTCTAGTGGCTGGGACCATCTTGGAAAATACCCAGGGCCCTGAGCCAGACAGTGCATGCCTTGAGCTTTCTCCACGCCACTCTGGAGGTGAAGCGTGGAAGCAGGACAGCTCCGGGGAGGGAGAGAAAACCTAGGCTGCTGTCCCGAGGTTACACCCGGAAGGGGGTTCTGTTCCACCTGGCCTTAGAAGACGACCTGTTTAGGTGCTGTGGTGAGGACTAGTGGCCACGAGGGCCATGTGCGTCCTCTAGGCATGTGGGCTGTCTTGGGCGCTGACACTGCAGTTGGTATCAGGCCCTGCTCACCTGCCAGCAGCCTCAATAAAGAGCAGGTAGTGACAGATGGGCAATGTCAGAAACCTGCGACTGATTCCTTTGGGGCTTGTCAGGTAGAGCTGGACCCTGTAATAGAATGCCTCCCCCAGAGGGTAACTTCTCCATCCGTGGAAGTCTTCACGCTGGCTGGTAGCCTCTTGGGGAGAACGTGATAGGGGAATTCAAGCAGCAAATGGCAGGATCCTGCTTCTCCCAGGCCTCATGTATATGAGTGTGTGTTTGTGCGTTGAGGAGTCTGCAGGAGCCAGACGCTAAACTCGGGCAGAATCACAGCTTGCCCTCGTGGGTACGCCCTAGCTGGCAGGTCTTATGATTCCTTTTAGGCTCAGGTTCCTCATTTACACAAGGGAGGTGACAGGAGGTCCTGCATCCCAAGATTGTTCAGGGTATTTCATTTGTTTGTTTGAATGAGATGTCATTCCCAGGCCATAAAATTCACCCTCTTTTTAAAACAGATTTTATCTATTTGCTTTTTTAGAGACGGGAGGGGAGGGAAAAGGGAAATACCAATGTGAGAAACATGGATCGCTTGCCTCTCCCAGGCCCCCAACTGGGGACCTGGCCTACAACCCAGGCATGTGCTCTGACTGGGAATTGAACTGGCGGCCTTTCGGTTTGCGGGACGCCGCCCAGTCCACTGAGCCGCACCAGTCAGGGTAAAATGCACCCTTTCAGCACATATAGTTCAGAGGTCCAGTTCCATTACTTACTTCCAGATCATTTTCATCGCCCCAAAAGGGAGTCCCATACCCGCCCCGCTTCCATCCCCGGGCAGCCGTCTCTAAGGATGAGTTTCCTCTTCTGGACCTTTCACGGAGGGAGAATCAGTGTGCGCGTGCCTTTCTGTGCTGGCTTCCTTCACTCAGCATGCTGCTTTCCGGGTTGTTTAGCTCTAACTGGTGTCATGTCAGTGTTTAGCAGAGTACCTTGTCTACGGTGAGTGCTAGTGTTTACACAGTGCGGGAGGCAGCAAGGCGACTGCTTCCCCCCGGGCCTGTAGCAAGCGGGCAGGCTGCCCACAGTGGGGCTTTGCCTGTGTTATAGCTCAAAGGCCCTCTGGGCCTTGTGAGCTAGGTGGGCGTGAGGGAAGCATGAGGACACTGTGTGGGTTCCGAGAGTCTACTCACATCGAAATAAAAATGCTGTGTATCGGTGCACAGGATAGATGTAGCCATTCAAGGGAAGCTGGCAGGGAAACAGCCCTCGTGCAGTGAGTCTCGTTTTCTCAGTGACCTCTACAAAATTGTGTATTTCTGTGGTGAGAGCACATCAGCACAGCGACTGCAGTCCCTGCGTCAAGCCCCTCTGCAATCCTACACAAGATCCCTGGGATTTCCCAGAGAATGAAAACAGTGATGTCATACTGGAACTCAGGGCAACATTGATGGGACGAAGACAGTTAACGCTAACATCCTGGCACATTTCAGTGGATCTGATCTGCTTCCCACTTTTCAGGAACATGGACAGTTGTGTAAACGCTCTACCCTGACCTCAGGTGCTGTGTATTATGAAACTCTGGAAGAAGTTTCCTTCTGAAATGCAATTTTTCTTTTTTTTAAAGATTTTATTTATTTATTTTTAGAGAGGGGAAGGGAGAAAGGAAAGAAACATCAATGTGTGGTTGCCTCTCATGTGGCCCCCACTGGGGACCTGGCCCGCAACTCAGGCACGTGCCCTGACTGGGCATCGAACCGGGGGACCCTTTGGTTTGCAGACCCACACCCAGTCCACTAGGCCGCACCATCCAGGGCTGAAATGCAATTTCTTAAAAACAAACAAACAAACAAACTTTTAAATGACTAGCCTTTACACTTGGCCTAATTTATAACCATGAATTTCTCCGCAGTAACTGCACAAATGATTATTCAATTACGCATGAAAGATGCGATGGCACATCTGCCAGCCTGCAATGCTTGTTCTGTCATGGGCCCTACAGCTGTGGCTGCCTGCCTCCCTGAGACTCCACCTTTTCGCCTCTTTGGGAAGTTTTCTTTTATTAGATATGACTCTGAGCCCTGGCTGGCATGGCTCAGTGGATTGAGTGCGGGCTGCGAACCAAAGTATTGCAGGTTCGATTCCCAGCCAGCGCACATGCCAGGGTTGCAGGCCATGGCCCCCAGCAACCACACATTGATGTTTCTCTCTTTCTTTCTCCCTCCCTTCCCTCTCTAAAAATAAATAAATACATAAATAAATCTTTAAAAAAAGGAAGAAATATGTTGGCAAACCGTGGTTCTGATAAGGGTTAATGTCTGAAATGCATCAGGAACCCCTTGGGGCGGAGGGCTGTCTACCCTTGAAGTGCAACAGGTCACAGGTCTCCAGCATCCGCCCGCCATGGCCTAGCCTTCAACAGGGGACGGTTACAGTGAAAACTTGTTTGGTTTGTAAACCGATTCCATTTCTCTTCCAGAAAATATTCTCCGAGCCGGGCAGCTTGTCCATGACCACCATCGCCAGGCTTCGAGAGAGCTGCCGGGCCAAGCTGCTGGCGCAGGGGTGAGGCAGGCGTCCCGCCCTCCGCACTGACCACGAGGCTTCATTCCCAGAGTTGACCAATTTTTACTACTTTCCTTTTAGTGCTGTAAATACTTGATGTCTCTACATTTCGGTCATGAATTTTTTTAAGAGTGATTTAAAATCACATTTTCTGCAACGGATGAGCTATGAAGTCCAATTTCTACAGATATATTTTTACCCCAAACAATAATATATAAAATGTGAGATGTGTTTGTATTTAATAATAAAGTATGCCAACACTCACGAGTTTGTGATCACTAGCTTGCCAGCCGACTGGAAGTGAAAACCAAACAGTAAACTCCCATTATTGTTACTAATGCCAATGAAATACTAGTCTGTTCCTTTCTGTGGCAGAGCATTTACCTTCACGTGAGGTTTGTCTATGTACTAAAGTGATTTCTCTTCAAAAGGTAGTTTTTAAAACTGATTTTAAAATTGTGTTAGATGAAGAATGAGTCTGATTTGGGGCTGGGAGTGCTTGATGCAGCCATCTCTTCCCGGACCCCTGGGAGGAAAAGACACACCCAGTGCGGGCCTCTTCCTCTGGGTTTCAGGACTGACACGAACCTCCCACCCAGACCCCTGATCCCACCTCCCCACCCTGAGCCCCCCGAGGAGCCCCTCTGCCTGGGCAGGCTGAGCCGTGCATGAGACAGGCCAAGGCAATGGGGAGACAGGTACACACAGGCAGGAGTCCTATGGGAACAGGGCAGATGGGAGACATTCGGGCACACTTAAGGACAGCTGGCCTGCGTCCCCAGCCCCACAGTGGCCCCTAGCTTGCCTGCCCTGCTCAGCAGTGTGACCTGAAAACACCTCTTGCTCTCTTACAAGCACCTCCATCCTCATCCTGTGTTTATACTGCAGTCACCTGTCAGCGGGGTATCACCCCCAAAGGCAGGCACAGTTGAGACCTGGGTGATGGCAGCCTCGAATGCTGGCAGCAGCCTGGGCCATCCTCATCTCCAGCTGTGGCCATCATGGAAGCACCTCCCTTCGCCCATAGCCAGAGGAAATGCGGCCAGGACCGAAATCCACTTTAGACGCTGTCCCTGGGAGGAATCTGGCTTGGATGAGTTGCCAAAGCTTGGGGAGCCACCCCAAGAACAGCCAACAATGTGGGTCACCGGCATGGAGTTGGCACAGATGCCGCGTGGCCTCGGGGTTCCTGGTTCTGCCTGACGTTTCAACACCACTGGTGTGGTCCTGAGCCTTTCACTCGCAGAACCGCAAGACATCTGGCCTGGGCAGGCTGACTTGGAGCTGTAGTAGTGGGGCTTTCCCTAGCAGGAGCCCAGTGATGGAGGCTCCCCTTCTTAAAACATAACCACATCCGCATCATCTGCCCAGGCATCGAAGCCTCAGGGAGCCATGGGGCATCTGGGTCCTTAGAAACCTTTGCCCCAGTGCTAAACATTCCAACACCCCAAAGACCTGACCCCAAGCTGAGTGCAGGTTTCTCTCAGCTCTGCATCAGGCGTATAGTGTCTGCACTGCCCAGACTGGGAAACTAGAATCCAAACCTAAGGCACTAACGTGTGTGGTCATGCTGCTGCCTGCAGGCCCTGAGCTCCACCCACCCCCAGGCAGCTTTCAGACTGCCAGTAACATCAGTCCAGCCCCATCCAGGTATCTCAGATGGCCCCACTCTGCTCTGCTCTGCTCGGTTTGGAAAGGACTGCTACTGAGTTGAGAACCACGCAGGGCTACAAGATCTACAAGCCAGTCTCCTGCCCATGTGGACGGCAGATTCTGGGGTGCAGGCATGCGGGTGGCAGTCAGCGGTACTCTAGTCCCAGTGTCGCCCAGCAGCTAGGCTGCCCTCAGCCATCATGGCGCATAGATCCTCACAGGACGCAGGTCATTGCTTAAAAAGTTAAGACCAAATAAATTGTAGGCTTGAGCTCCTGCTCTGAAAACTCTGAACACAGCCAGCAGGGGCCCCTGCTGCCATTGTCCTGGAGGCTCAGATAAGGGTCCATCTTCAAGGGGCGATCTTGTCCCCAGAACAACAGGGAACCAAGCACTGCTGTGAGGGAGCCCACACACTGCCCTGCAACCCCTCATTCTTATGGTGTAGGTAGGACAGCACTATGACTCTGTCACAACTGAAGACCACCCTTAAGACACGGTCTCAAACTGCCACCTAGCAGACTGGCTGCATGTCACCTCTCCTAGAAGCAGGGTGTCTCGGGCAGGTCCTCCACTTGCAGTTGTTCCTGGTACCCACTCCACCCCAGCGTCCACGCCACTCTCCACCGTTCACTCCGAGAGCTGACAAGAGCACAAGGTCCAGACAGAGAAAGAAAGAGACATTTTATTAGCATTGTTACAGCAATGCGTTACATGAAGGGACCCTCAGTGCACAGCCCACCTGAGCCGCAAGCGGATAAATCAGAGAGTGAAACCGATTATTGTACACAAGTGCAGACACAGGATCACCCTGAACCTCCAACATAAGACTAAAAATCATTTTACAAAAAAAAAAGTAAATAAAAATAACACCCATTTTTCTATTTAAAAAAGTGCCAGCTCTCGAGTGGCAGAGCACAGAGACCAGTCGCTTTAATGCCTGCTCAAGTGTTGAGCCGTGCAGCCCTTGGGGGCCAGGCCTGTCTTGGCTTCTAAAGCTTAATTTAAGCATTCCAGAGTTTCACCTTCTGAAGTACTTCTGTTTTACAATTTTCTTCTCTACTAACTTATTAACTCTGTCAGTCTAACAGTTAGCCAGCCTTCATCAGTTTTAAGTGTTAAGACCAGAGAACCTCCCTTTGTAAGACTCGTATCTGAGTCCAGAATGAAGAGACCAAACACCAGAACCTTAAAAAGCCAAATGATAGTGGAGCCAGTGCCCATTTAGAAAAGCACTCTTACCCTCCCCCCGCCTCCAAGTTCTACTTTGGTAAATATTAACGTTTAACCAGTTAGCAAAATATTTAACCCCGTTAGCAAAATTAACACCGTCATTGCAATAGTTACTCTTTTGTGCATAGTAGATGTTGCAAGATGAACTTCACATTGGATAAAGCAGATCTGAAAATCAGTTTGCAATAAAGTGTGCCTCCCTCAACATCAATCTAAGCTCAGGGAAATGAACCACGACCCTGCAGCTTCCGCTGGTCTGCGGCTAAATCGTCTGGTAGCCGGCGTGGCTCCTCTTTCTGCCGATGAGGTAGGCGATGAGGACGATGAGGACCAGTCCCGCCAGGGCGCCGCCCACGGCGATGGGGATCAGCATGTTGTTCTCGTCCAGCTGGCACTCTTCCACTGGGGGGACAAACAGGCACGCACCGTGCTCGAGTGGGCATGTGGACCTTACGAAGAGGCCTCTCCCTCCTCTCTACCTCTGCCCACTGCCCAGCGGGGGAAGATTATACAAGAGGGGGCGGGCCCCAATTCCAATCAACTATCACTGGAGAAGCTTCTACAAGGGCGCGACATTCTGCATGACCATGGAAATTATGGTCAGTGCGCAGTCAGGGTGTCTGGGCCCTGCTGGACACTGAACTCACCAGACAGATAGCATTTTTATATTCCAATTTCACAGCGGGAAGAGCCACACTATTTCTTAAAACAACCTGCTCAAATGTGATGTGTGTACAACTAAGACGTGCTGCGCATTTTGAAAGCAAAGTAACACAGGAAGGAGAACTTGCTCTAAAACTCTCAGACTGGGAAAGGGAACCCTCACCCTCAACCTTACCCTGCAACACAGAAGCTGTTTAAACCCAACAGACTCAGAGCCTGTTGGAGCCCACTCAGGGTCTAAAACCTGCCGCCTTCAATGTTACTCACCAGACCCAAACTTGTTGCCTTCTATCTGGAAAGCCTGGACCCACACTTTAAAAATGTTGACAGAAAAGGTCTCCGTGACCCGAATGTGCTCCTCTGCGTTACACTTGTAGGAATTCCCCATGGTGGCCTGAAGTTCTCTCAGTGAGCTGTTGCCGGCCTTGAAGGTGGGGTCTGAAATGGCATGCGAGAGTTAGTGCTCTGAGACACCTGGACGGGCAGGTGAATTGTAGGGATCTTACCTCTGCCTTCAGGAAGACTCATGTCCAACTGAATTCCATGCAGAAAAAACCGGCTAGAACTTGCATTCTTAAAGAGAAGAAAATAATCCTTAACTAGTCAACAGACTCACATGTTTACTATAAACTGGGTAATAAATTCGATCTCCCCTATTTCTAGCTTTAGACTGAAACTGAAGAGTATCATGTCTGGAAAAGGCATCATATAAATCTCAAGAACACAAATTTTGATTAGTTTCTTCCAGATCTTTTTACAGAATCAGATTCTGCTAAAAGGTCTGAAGGAGCCATGTTCCAAAAAGGTAAACTCCCTAAAAGTTGACCGAACTTTTTTAAAAGTCAAACTTTAAGAAAGTTAAACTTTATTATAAGAAACCCAACTGTTCAGTTCATCAGCATAGTGCATTATAAATACTTCTAAGTTTCATTTTGATTTTTCCTGTATTATTTTAACTTTATGCATGGTTCCCAGGCAGATCTCAAGAAAAGAAGGCACAGAATGCAGTAAAGGGGCGAGGAAAGCCAAACTGACCACCAAGCTGTCCCTTCCCTCTCTGCAGCCAAAGAGACTGTGCACTCGGGCATTATCGGTGGCTCCTGGGCACACGGCAGGCACTCCCTAATCCCTAACGTCTGGTGCATACGTAAGGGATGGCCCATTTGTAAACAAAAACAGGAAAGCAGAGCTGAGGGCCCAAAAAGACTGACAAGAAGGGAAGGCAGAGAGAGTTCCAGGACCCGTGTTTGATGTTCCCTCTGGCTTACACGTGGTGTGCTTGGCTCAGGTACGGGGCACCACGTGCGTGGGAAAACACAGTGTTAAGGAAACCACAGCAAACCGCATGCTAAGATGCAGGCAGATCTGACAACGAAGTCCCCCTGAGCGAAAGGAACAGGGACACTCACCATTCCAAACTGGAAGGCTAGGAGCCTGATGTTCTCGCTGTGGAGCTCCAGGGTCACCTGCTGGGGCGTGCAGCTCCCATTGGCATGGGTCTTATTCGGGTTGACATTGAACACTCCTGTCACCGTCTGGGCAAGAAAAACAGAAAAGTTACTATTCCGTCTCACGTCTTGGGCCCTCCATTCCTGAAAAAACACAAGCAATCATCAAAGCAGTAACCTCAAGGCCAAGTACAGCACCTTCATTTTAACCAAAACCAGAAGAGAAACACCAGAAGTTTACACTAGTGCAGATTTCATTTTAGTGCTACTTCTGATGCTTCCAGAATGGCCCGTACCTAAGGGAAAGGGGCAGCAGATCCTAGCGCCCTTCTTCTTCAGCCTGTCTCCCAAAGGTCACACACTTTACTTCATCACAAGCAAGTTACTTGTCACAGCCCCCACAGACTTTGTCATCATTGGGGGGAAATATTATTTCAAAGGAAAAGTATAAAAAACAACAAATGTTTGAATAATAAGAGTTTAAGCAAAATTTAACATTCTCTTAGGGGTCAACAAACTTGTTCTATAACACCAGGGCCAAACACCAGGCGTTCTAGCCTTTTGTGGACCACACAGCAATCTCTGCCGTAAGGGTTCGACTCTGCTGTTGTAGAGGGAAGCAGCCAGTGTGTAGAGGTGTGTATGGCCATGTGCCAATAAGCTGACCAGTGCCAATAAGCTGACCAGAGACACCAGAGCACACTGACTTGCGATGCTCATGTGCAGCCACCCTCCAAGGCACAAAGAGAACGGGGAGTGGGTCCTCAGAGCCGAGCCTACCGTGTTGTCCTTCTTCTTATAGGTGATGTTCAGCTGCAGCCCCATGTTGGCCAGCAGACAGGTCCCGTTGGTGCCAGTCACGTTGTACCTGTCTACAGCGGGGCTCTCAGGCACTGGTGATGGCGAAGGGCGAGGAGGTGACGGGTGGGTAGGGGGTGGCGAGGGGCGCGGAGCTGTCGGGGCAGCTGTCGGGGAAGGTTCATCTTGCTGACAGCGCGTCTCTGGAAGGACAAGGAAGAACTGATCACACTGTTTACAGGAAGGAGGGCAAAGTTCTGGTTCTGCAGAACCAACAGGAGCCACAGCAGCCCTGAGCTCCATCCCCATCTCCAGGAGCTCACCGTAGGCCCCAGCCCTTTGGAATGAGGACAAGCCACAGCAGCGGGCTCAGGGTGGAGCAGGAGAGGTCAGGTTTTTGGGGTGGTGTCTGTAGGGAGAAGTCACATTGTTCCCCCAGGGGACATGCTAAGGATTTTGAATGTTGATTCCGTTCCTCAGAATTTGACCCACCATGACTGTCTACAGCAAAAAAGTGTATTCAAAATCAAGGCAGATAGAACCCGAAGTAGAATAAAAATTTTCTACAGGAGTAGGCAGGATAGGCAGGTGCCTCCTATGAAGGTTACAGATTACTCAACGTTTTAAAACACCAAGATATGCAGCACTTCTAGGGTACCACCAACCCCCAAATTAGGTTTTCTTTTACCTCGCTTCTGTGGACTATCGAGAAGTTTAAAATCATATTCATACAATTTCCATCCAATTCCAATGCTTCCCATAATTTTGCTAGGCAAAGCCAGGGCAAGTTGGCTCAAATATTCAGTGTGGGGAGCCAGGCAGGAGTTCGTGTAGCTTTACCCACCACCTATTTCCACTTACTCTAAGCTAAAATGAAACTTCCATCCAACTCTTTTCCAGATGCCCATTTCACCTCCACATCCCATCATCTACTTGGGGGTGAAGAGATGGGAAACCTCACCTCATAAAACTAACATAGGGGAAAATTTAACATTCTCTGGGAGGTTCAATTCACCCAGGATGCCTTCTTATAATGTAATAATCTTGTAAAGTAAAATGCCTTTCTAGATGGAGGATACAGATGGGGGACAATACCCTCCAAAATGGATGTAAACTTGGTCTGACTGTGGCAGGGCAAACACTGCTGCAGATGCTCCGACCTGGGGAATGCTGGCCAACACTGTCAGCTCTTACCCTAAACTAGGCTACAGGCTGACATTTTCAGTTGCACTTTTAAAAAGAGCTTCATTCTTACTTGAAAAACTGTTACAGAACAACATAATTAAAACCACATCGAAACAAAAGAGGGCAGGCCAGTCTTTCCAGGTTCTGGACTAGGTGGCTATGCAACACACATGGAGGGAAATAACCTACACTAATTTGACAATCATTCACTGCTTCCTCAGAGTGGGCTACGAAGTATCAGCTTGGAACATGAATAACAAACATTAGGTCTAATCTCTAGTCCTAGTCAGGACTGTGGAGATCTGTTTGAATAAAATGTCCTCTTCCTTCTATCTGATTTACAAATGCAAACCCCACTCTTGAATCCAATACCACAGTCCTTCCTGCAGAAGGCTCACAATCCACAAGGAGACAATCACAAATACAATGCACTGAAATACATTCAGTGCTACCTGTGGGAAGGCCTCTGGATAGACTAGCGGATCCAAAGGTTGCTCCTGGGTCGCCCTCAGTTTTCCCCACAAAGGAAACAATGAGAGGAGGGGCAGGGCTGTGTGTCCTTCCAGGTGCTCTTCTCACCACCTCCCAAAGCTAGTACCCAAAGGATCTCTAGGCAGCAGCAGATATTCAAATAAACCTGAATGTTGCAGTTAAGGAGTCTCAAATAGAAAGAGATGCTTTGGCACCAATTTCAATTTAAACTAGACTAGAAATGAGACCCTGGTTCCTAAGGAATGAAAAAGAAATACGGCCAAATTGGGTAGGAAGTAAGACTTATGAACTATATTTGGTTGTTGTTTCTATTTTGAACTTCTGGGCCACAGAGGAGTTGACTGACAAGTACCCATGTGTCAAATTTTAAATAGAGAAAGATGCATAAATCCAAATCCTCTGGTGAGCCATTACAACCAGATGCCTGCAGGGGCCTCGCCCCAAACACACTAACCCAGCATGGGCCTGGGTCCAGAAATCCAATTCTGATGAACAGTGAGGCTCGCTCACCTGGTTTCTCCAGTCAGAGCTACCTACACTCAGACCATTCCAGAGTGATAATCATCTACCCTACTTTTACAGACCTTCAGGAAAGAAGATATCTGTTTTCTTCAGAACTTATCCTCATCAACAAAACTGACGGAAAAGTCAGTGCAGCCTTGGCTTTTATTTATTTCCTTTAAAAATAAAATCTGTAAGTATTTGAGTTTTCTTAAATAAGATGATACGTATGTAAGGCAAAATGAATGAGGGCTCTCTGGCTGAGACTACTACTATATTACCGTTAAGTAAGAGTCTACTTTAATACCCTGAACCAGCAGTCCATCAAACAAAAACTCTGAACAGGCCTTTCTGACCAAAATGTACTGAGTTATTGCAAATATGTCAATTCAACAATTCATTAAGGATTCCTGAGTAGAACGGGGTAGGGTAGGGAGATATAAAAATATACTTAACATATATGGCATGGGAATCTTTTCCCTGAAGCAGCTTTCAATTTAGTTGATAAGAAAAATATTTAAAAAGTACTTAATCAAAGAAATGAAACTGGCACAGGAGATTAAAAAAATAGAAATGGCTCGATTTTAATAGAAATCAAGTATTTTTAAGTAATTCATGCTGTCATGGTAGTGTATGAGGCCAGTAATGTCAAACCCCCACTTCTAGGGAAAATACTGGCCCTTTTAATTGCAAAATAACATTAATACCAAGAATTGTAAAAAACAAAACAAACAAAACAAATGCAAAGCACCAAGACACTGAGAACAGACAAAAAGTGGTGTGATGACATGCCACCTGGTAAGGCTCCCCAAGGGCCAGACTCATGACAAGTTCAGTAACTGGAACATGCTAGCAGCTGAGCTTTAAACACAATTCAGATCAACTTCATAAGGCTATAAAATGTACAACCACTATGTTGTACACCTGAAACTAATACTGTACGTCAACTGTAACTGAAATTTTTTTTAAAAAGGACTCAGATCATGCCATCAATTACTATGTTGCTGTTCGGTGAAACCCTTCCTTATGGAGCATCAACTGGTATTTGAGACCCAGGGGCCTCAATTTCTCCCCAGCACCCCCACCCTGAGCAGCTGCCTGCCAGTCCCTAGGACCCAGGCCACTGGAGGACAAAATCCCAAGGAACAGTATGTGAAGCAAGAAATCACCGTTGTGTGAGGTGGGGTAGGAGCAGCTCTCAAGAAAGTGTTCAGAAGCCTTCGAAGCAAAAGGAAACAAGTTGTAAAGGTGAGGAGCTGTGTCTACGAAGGACCGAGTTCAGGCCCAGTTACAGTGAGGTCAGTGGAATGAACCAGCAACCCAGAGATGCCAGCGTTTCCTAAGACCTTTGGACAGTTTTCGCTTTATCCTTCTGCTCTTGAGACCTGAGCCAGACGCCTGCTGCAATCCGGACATATTCAGTTAGTTATGAAACCCAGGTAGTCGGGAGATTTATAATTATTGAGAATACAAACAAGCTGAAGTATTTAGCTCCTTCACCTACCCCCCACTAGGTTAGCCACCGTGTGACAAGTCACCTTCTATATGCCGGAGGAGGTGCACCTGCTGCCCACAAACACTGCTCACTCCAGCCTGAGGGAAAGTCCTCCCGCTCCACCAGCCCTTCCTGGAGAAGATGCACACTCACCCAGCCCTCCAGGCCCATCTGAGACGAGGCTGCACAGTGGGAAAGTTGAGCCCTTTTCCTTCAGAACCCCCTGCTGCCCCAGCTCACCCTGACCTCCACCTTTAAGCCCCACGCATTTGCGACTAGTTGTATTTCTCCCAGCTACACTTGGTTTCTTTTGGTCCTAGCTCTGTCACTAACCCTCTTCCCACGACATCAGGGAGTCAGCTAATTTTCTCCTTAAGGAGCCAGAAACTAAACATTTAGACTCTGTGGCTGTTGGGTGCCTGTCCCAACTCAGACCTGCCACCACAAACATGAAAGCAGCCACAGAAACAGGCAAGGAAGTGGTCATGGATGGTGGCGGCATTCCAGTACTTCAGTTATGGGCACTGAAACTTGAATTCCAAAGAATTTCACATGTCATGAAAATTCTCTTTTGATTTTCTTTTTTAACCTTAAATTTATAAGCATAAAAAGCATTCTCAGCTTACCGGCTGTACAGAACCCAGAGGAAGGCCAGACCAGGCAGCAGACCAGTGTGCCAGTCCTGCGAGGAGCGCCCCATCTGAGGACCGTAACAAGCAGCACAAAGGGCTGACAGGTTCACCCTGCCCAATAGCTCCGGTGAAGGCACAAATCAGCGACTCTCTGACAGTCACCCTGAGCCCTCAAGCAAGACCACTGGGGAACAATGCTAATCAAAGGCCCATCAGCAGTGGCAGGTGTCAAGACCAGAAAGAGAGGTGGGGGACCCTGCAGTAAAGGTGAGGGGATTAAGTGAAAACAAAACAAACCTCTTAGGACAGGCAACAAAAGCAGGCAACAACAGTATGGTTATCAGCAGGAAAGGGGAAATGGGGGGAGGGAGAAGAGGGTAAAGAGGGGATAAATGGTGATGGAAGGAGACTTGACTCGGTGGTGAACACACACAACATACAGATGTACTGTAGAACTGTACACCTGAAAATTGTATAATTTTATTAACCAGTGTCACCCTGACAGATTCAACAAACTGACCAGAAGGAGGTGCTGTCCTTAACACACCCTCTAGCAAGCAGAGATAACTTCCCCAAGGCAACCTACTCCTTACCCTCAGGAAAATGACAGCTCTATTTATTACTTTCTCTGTGCCAGGAACTGAAGTAAGCTCTTCGTATAAGTTTCCCTTTTAATCCTAACTGCCTTCTGGGACAGGTTATTATCCTCATTTTACAAGTGAAGGACATGAGAGGTTGACCACCTCAGCCAAGGCCATGGGGAAGCAAGTGCATGCGGGCGGTGGGGGTGGGGGTGGTGGTGTCATAATCCCAGAAAGGCACTCCTGGTCCTTCCCCCACCTGCTTCTGGGTCTGTCCGAGCTGGACTGAGGTAAGACGAGGTCTCTTTGTAAAGACATCTGGCTTGAATGGGAAGAGGTCCTGTGACCCTGGACCCTGTTAGCTCTAGCAAGGGAAGACCCAGAGAGGGTTCCAATTGCTTTGCCCTTTTACCTTTTTTAATAAATACTTGTCATCCTAATTTAAAGAGGTCGTCTCTAAAGAGAAAAGAAATGGTTTGGTGGACAGCTTTCCTAAGACAGAAGCTTGCCTGCTGTGCTCCAGGTATGCAGGGGCTCATTCACATACAACCCCCTCAGGCGTCAGGGCACGAAGCTGCTTCGGCAGTCAGTGGAGTCGGACTGTCGGCATCAGGGCCAAGGGCACAGTCTTACCTTCCTTGCTGAAGCTGCTGTTTGACAGGTATGCCTGGATAACGGTATCACTGAACGTGACAGTAACATTCTTCATGTGGATCCGGTTGCTGCTCACACATCTGTATTTTTTATTTATGTCTGCCATGATGTCAGTTATCGATTCTGCAGTCCTGATTTCTACATTAAAAAAAATTTTTTTAAATACCCAGAAGCACTTAGTTAAAAGCATTTCTAGACACAACCCCAACCCAATTTTCTGCACTTCATAATCAGTCAGTTTTTGTTCTTACCCTTGGAGCTTGCATTGGGGAAAATTTCTGTGTCTGACAAGTTATAAACAAAACTCATCATCTGGACACTGTAACGTGTTGCATTTCTTGTGAAATTAAGGGTCAGTTTATGTCCTTTTCCAAAAGCAATCATGAGACTGGGGTTAGACATGTTCTCTTTGCCACAGGAGCTGCTATTTAATACTCCTGCATCAGATGGCAGGTCGAAGGTCACATTCTAGAACAAACAATGACAACAGAACCCAATTAGAGTGTAGGTTATTAAACGGATTCAGAAACACTAAAAAAAAAATCTTTTGTACATCTGATATAAACTTAGTTCCCTCAGTTCCATCTCAGATGTCACTGTTAAGGTACTTTTAATATAAACAAAAACTACAAAAAAAGTCAGTATTATATGTCAATAACAGAAAGGTAATTCAAGTGTTAAGACAAAGTTGACAAAATTTTTCATATAATTACAAATTCTTCATTAATATAATTTTAATTTGCAACAGAACAGAATTAAAACTACAGATCTAGGTAAACTCAAATAATTCATATTGGGCTTAGAATAAACTGCGTATTTTTATTTGAAAAAGGCAATTACTACTTGTTTGCTATAGAACTGTTTGCTTAAAGAATTATGCTCCTCTCTCTTTTTTAAAGATTTTATTTATTTTTAGAGAGGGAAAGGGAGGGGGAAAAGAGAGGGAGAGAAACACTGATCCGTTGCTTCTTGCACAGCCCCAAATAGGGACCTGACCCACAGCCCAGGCATATGCCCCCTAACTGGGAACTGAACTGGGGACCTTTTAACTTACAGCCCAGCACTCAATCAACTAAGCCACACCAGCCAGGGCTAAAGAATGTCTCTTTAAACAAAGAAAAGGTGTTTATGCAAGATTGTTTAAAGTTACTGTTATACACAAAAACAAGCAACCAGAAAACAACCTAATGTCCATCAAAATGAACTGGACTGACTAATGAACTATGGCAAAGCTGTATACTAATGCTGCCCTAAGAAAACGACAAGACTACATGAGGCGAGAAAGACATGCTTTGTGAAGGAGTAAGACACACAGCAGCATATGGATGGTTCCATTTGCATAACAATTAAGATAAACAATATTTTAAAAATCCAAACACAGAAAGAGTGAATAGAAATTAAAATAAAAGGTGCTTGGACAAGTCTTTAGAATTTGAGACATTTCTATAGAACAAAACCTTCCCAGTTTTCTTCTGTTTTGACAGAGACCACATTTGTATCTAGACCAGTACAAATGAATTAATGAGGCAGAGCACTTGCACAAAGTCCAGAGTGCTTTAAAGAAGCTGCTGATCTTTCCGGCAACCCTGGGCCCCGCTTCTGCCCTTGGGGTGGTAGTAAAAAGATATGGTGGTATCGAAAGAGAGATAAAGAAAAATGGTGGTTTCAACAAGAATTTGAAAATAAAATTTGAATTATGAATATATTTAAAAGAGTACACATTAAATAGAACTACAGGTAATAGGTAATTAATGAAGACAGACATACGAACAAATGCAGCTTATTTGTTAGAAATCTAGGAAATGTACCCTGGTTGGTGTGGCTCAGTGGACTGAATGCCAGCCTGCAAACTGAAAGGTTGCTGGTTTGATTCCTTTGTGCTTGGGTTAAAGGCCAGATCCCCGGGTGAGGGCATGCAAGAGGCAACCAACTGATGTTTCCCTTATGTCAATCTTTATCTCCCTCCCTTCCCCCTCTCTCTGAAAATAAATGAAATCTTAACAAACAAACAAACAAAAAACAAACTAGGAACTCCAAAAGCCTTACTCATCCTGTATCAGTACAGAGCTGTTTTAACAAAGTTGTACTAAATTAGCTGTACTAATTTTATCAAACTAGTACAATGCTTAAGCCCTGCACATCAACTATTTATATATAATTCTTGGAGCATAATAGTTTATATAAAGCAAATTCAACAGACCAACAAAGTTATGGTCACAGAGCTATATATACTGGGCATGAAAAAAGAATATAAAAACACTTAACTACCAACAGAGGAATCGATTAACAAATTAGGTTGATTAACATAATGAAAATGAAGTATTACAAAAAATAGTATAAGGAAAACTGAAAAAATGCTCCTAGTAAAAGAGTGAAGGCAGAGCACAAAATGGTTTGTGTATTATGACTGCAAGTTCAACATACAAAACAGCACAGGCTACCAATGAGCCAAGAAGGCACTATGTATATAATGAGAATTGTGTTAAGGTGGGATAATTTTTCAAACATTTACTTGAAAATTTTAAATAGTTTTGTTTCTCATGTGTGTGAACACACACACACATATGCACACACATACTCAATGCAAGGCTTCCTACCTTAGAGCCACTGTTGGTATCATAGTTGGTCAAGAAGGCAGCAGAGAAGTTGGCCATTATACAAGCTGTCCCATTGCCATCTCTCACCACAAACACCGCTGATGCACTGTGCACGAGGCCTGCTAGCTCCAGAAAAGACAAACATTATTACCAAATGCCTTTTTGAAAATACTTTGGGTATTTCTGTGGTCTCCAACTGTAGCAATAATGGATTTTACTTCAGAATACTTATCAGGAAGTCCCATGTTAGTTTCTGGGTCACCCCAGGGCATAGGTGCTCCACACTCATTCCTCAGCACATTCCATGGGGTCCTGGAGGCACCATCAGCCTCTATATTGACCTCCTAGAGAAAATCATGGTATGGATTCTTTCACTGTGGACCTAAACTGCTATTTAAAATAAAGTAAGGTTTTACCTCTCATGGGCTGGTGGTATGACGAGAAGTCATGGGTTCAAAGATCTAAGGTTTCTGTCTAACTTCAGAAAGGTCCTCGAAAACCAGTAATTCAGTTAAACCTGGACTTGGCTTTGTGACCTTAGGACATCAATCTGTCCAGGTAGGGACTTCACATGTCAGGAGCACAGGACAGAATGAAGCTCTCACAGGTCCTTCTCTCCTGAGAGTTGTCACTGCTAAATATTTCCTTTTTAAGTTCTCAGGGCCAGTGCCATCTCCACTTCTTTATATCCCCCCCCCATCGTGATATTAAGCAGTTTAGAAGCAAATGTAATCTGATCACCACGGCAGAGAAGTGTACAGCGTGTGTTCAGAAATGATGTGCCCTTCCCCGGCTTCTCCACTGCTACAAGCTCCTGCACGCCTTTACCAAGCAAGCATTTCCACATCTGGCTCTGATCGCTCACTCTAAGTGTAGATATGACTCAGGCACACTCTGAAGGCAGCACACTCAGAGGACACTCAATTAACTTTTCATTCTAAAACCATTGACCCTGGCAAGGTAAATGTCTCTAATGAAGCCAATTCATTTTACCCTTCACACTTTCACAAAAGAAAATCTCCAGAGCCAACAATTCAAGCCTAAAAAGCAAAGAGTACAGTCACAAACCTCACATGTCTTCCCATAAGCCTCTGGTAAAGGTAATATCAAAATTTACGTGCATAAGAAAAAGTTGCTACACCAAAATGAAACCAACTATGGTAAACAAGAAAACCTGTGGAGCCCTGGCTTGTGTAACTAAGTGGACTGAGCACTGGCCTGCCAAGCAAAGGGTCGCCAGTTCAATTACCAGTCAGGGCACATGCCTGGGTTGCGGGACAGGTAGGAGCCCTGCAGAGGCAGGCAACCACACATTGGTGATTCTCTCCCTAAAAATAAATTCATTAATTAAAAAAAAAAAAACCCCAAACCTGTGCAATTTTTTGGCCTGTTTTGATTTGCAAAATTTTAACCAACCTCTGGAATACTTAGGCAAGATTACACTAAAAGCACTTTCTATAAATTGAATATTTCATTAAAAACACCTAGAGAGAATTATTCTGTAACTTGTTTTTGACATTGTAAAGGTTTTTAAAATGTCTACTTTCTGAGGATGGGTAAGTGTACCAGAGGGAAAAGCATGTGTTAAAGCACAGGCCCTGAAGCCAGACACATTGGACACTGACCCAACTCACTGTGTGTGTGGGCCCTGCCTGCCCTGTGCACAGGCTTCCTCAGGCCTGAGATGCCTGCGCCTGGCCCTGGCACCTCGGCTGGAGGGCAGGTCACATGGGTACAGCAGGTCACTGCCTCCCACGGGAACACATGCAGGTCAGTTCTCACCAAGCCTGCCTTTGATAAAAAACAGTTTCTCTGAAGCATCAAAAAGGCTTTCTACTGACTGAAAGCACTTCACTAGGAAACACTTCACATTAACCAACTTTCAGTCATGCACCTTTTTCAGCTGGTAAAGTATGCTGAGGGTCCAAGCTTTTGAAGAAAAACAAAATAAGCTTTAGCAGCACTAGAGGCCAAGAAATGTTCAATTATTAAAATAAGAAACCCCAGAAACCAATTTTGGTCAAGAGAAAAATGTGTGTAAAAGCATCAGAACATAAAATTCTGAGACATTATGTATATTAGTGATCAGAAGTTTATTTTTATTTTTTAAAGCTGTAATAGTGGCAGTTGTTGGGGGGAAAGAGACCCATCTCAAGTTAGTGAAAATGTCTGTAGTTATTTGAGGGGCGTCCCTCTCAAAGTCCCTGGCCTACTGGCAACTGCTAATCTCTAGCAGTCCTTCACTCAGATGCAAACTCTATTTCTCCAGAAGTCATATAAAGGAGTAACCTTGTCTCATTCCTTTAAAATACTCCTACTTGTAGAAATTCCATTCCCTAAGATAAGTGCAGCTATGGGAAACAGGCCTGCTTCAGAGTACGAAATCTTGGTTCTCTGATAGACGCCCCGCCCCCCGCCCCCCCCCCCCCTTACTTGGGGTATGCCCTTAGGCCAGTAGCAACTACCAAACCCTGGGTTCAGGCACCTGTGAAATGGAGGTAAGAGTGCTGACACCTCAGGGTCATTAGAGCATCAAATGAGCCAACTGCATGAGGAGCATCAGTACAGGGCATTAGCACTGACTATGATGTTAGCTATTATTATTCAAATATTCAGTACCATACAGACCTCATTTACCAAGTTCATCATTGAATCCTCAGTATCTGTATTTTATTAACAAGTACTTGTAATGCACTTGCTATGTGCCAGGTACAGCTCCAGACACTCAGCAGTTAATTAAATTAGCCTGACAATATTAACTAGTAGACACTATTATGACTCTCCTTTACAAGACACAGGGACAGGCTAACGCAGAGAGACGTTAATTTACGCAAAGCCTCACAGCTAGGGAGTGGTACAGAGGGAAGTCTGCTGACTCAGCACATTTCCCTCTCATGTTAGCCTGGGCTGGCTGGCTGGCTGCAGGGTGAGTGGCATGGCTGAACCTTGCTTTCTCTCCAGCACTTGGTGAGCAAGCAAGTATGTTTCAAATTATGAAACATTTGCTTTTGAAATGAACCAGAACTTCTAGAGGCAGGGCACAAGTATGTACACTTTTAAAAAGCTGATGTATACACATTTAGTAAGGGCCAACTACTGTAAAACTGGACGTCGCTGCATGTATGTACTGGGCACTTCCTATGCGTGAAGCACGACGTAGGTTGTAAGAAGGGGAAAGAGAAATACATGAGCAAAAATAATCCCAACTCAGCTGAATCGATGCTCTAGTAAAAGCACATACTGAAGCATGTAATCAAGTTCTGTGGATGCAGACAGAGGGAGAAATAATGTCAATATAAATTCAAAATTATGGACTCAAAACATTTTGACCTCAAATCGACATAAGAATTTGGTTGCAAACCTGTGGTAACTGACAAACTCCCACAACCAAGGGTAAGATTAATTAGCATAAAACTTTTCAAACTTCCTAAGTGACAGTTCTTCATTTGGAAAAGGAAGCCACCTAGCTGATTTCAATGGTTTAAAAAGGTAAAATTATGTAATTACATTGGATCTCATATATCAATACCAAAAAGTCTCAGATCATGATTACCTATGCTTTCCACCAAGGAGTCAAACGCAAAAGGTTAGGTAGTTTCTAATAGTTTGTGCAAAAGAAATTTAGAAGTTTGTCATATTTTTAGAAAAGATGTCTTTGGTGAAATTGTATATTAAAATAAACATTATTTTAAATAGGCCCAAATTCAAGGTAACAGACCTTGTCTAAAAGCTGGGTTTTAATCGACTATAAAATTTAAAAGATATGATGCAATGGGCGCGGAAAGATAATTTCATGCACAATACTAAAAGCGATTATAATGTAGGGAAGTTATGAACTTTCCATTTTAAGCAGAGTTTTTAAAGCATGAAACAACATATTCAAGTCCTAATGCTTGTGAGCTCTTCTAATAAAGAACAAAGCAGCCGTTCCAACACGACAATACTTGTTCCAGCAACTCCTCTTGTAACTAATTACACCAGCCAGTAAAGGGCAAGGCAAGGCTTCAGGTTTACTGCTGGAATAAGGTCATCCCTTGTGGCTACTCATGCAACTGAAAGAACTAATTTACACAACAGGCAAAACAAAAATGTGAAACTGAAATCCATGGAGACACACAAAAAAAGAATTTTAGAGTAGGATGAGACTTACAGAGAGGGCCTCTACAGGCTTAAAAGGAAACCATGTAGTGATTCCCCTTTAAGAGACACCCCATATTACGCTTTCTTATCAGGACAAATGAAACAAAATCCCTCAATCAATAAAACACTGAGCACCCACCGAAAGCTTCTATGAATTCTACAGACTGGTGGAGCGTCAGACGCTTCCCAACGTGTTAATGGAGTCTCTCATTTTGACTCGCAGGAACCAGCACAAACAGAACAGTGACAGCAGCTCTTTACAAAGATTCACTAGCAATGCACACTGCTGCCATTGAGAAACCGAGGCCTTGTCCTACCTCTCATTTTGTCCACTGTGGGTCCTCCCAAACGCTAAAAAATGACTTTAGGTCAGTCCAACACAAATTTAAATTCACAGTAACAGACACACACAAACACTGCAGGCCAAACTGAAAAACAGGCCAAGGTTAAAGTACCAAGGACGAACTCTAAAAGGCTGGGATCACCACGCCGCCCTATTCCCTTCTGGTAAGAAGCGTCAAGGTGGGGTCATCCACTGGGACCACCGAAGGAGCGCGCAGGTCCTGGAGTCTCAGGCCTCACCTGGACCTCCGTGGCTAAACTTGCACGTAAGTTAAAGAAACAAAGGACACCTTCCAGAAACCAAGTCACCCAAACAATTTTCAACTAAACACCCCAGAAAACGAGTTTACTGACCCTTTAGTGACCCGAGGGCAGAACCGAGCCCTAGGCTGAGAACCTCGGATCCTCCCATGTCCATCTCTGGCCAACTGGATTCGATACCCCAGTCAGCGGCCAGCAGGCTCCGGTCAGACCCCACGCGGACCTCGGCGTGTGCGGGGACGACTCGCAGGCCCGCCGTCCCCCAAGCCCAGCCAGCTACTCTCGGATCCCGTAGCCCCCGGACCCCGAACAGTCCTCCCTACTCTCCGAAAACACCCTCCCCGCAGATGTCCCAAGCCTCCGAGCACCGCCGCGCAGCCGCCGGACTGCTTGGAGTCCCTCCCCTCCCTGCAGACCCCTGATCCCGGCCTGACCCTCACCGAGTAACAGCAGGAGCAGCGGCTGACGCCGGGCGCTACCGGGGGCCGCCATGGGCACCGGGGCCACCGGAGCGGGAACCGGGCGGGGTCGGGTGGTTGGGCTGCCTGACGGCGTGCGCTGGAGGACGGGCTGGGGGCCGGCGTAAGAGCCGCAGGTCCCGCGGTCAAGAGGCCCAGTCGCTGTGGCGCCCGCCGCAGGAAAGAGACCCCCCGCGGCTCGCTGCGCCCGTCACGTGAAGCCGCGCCGCACCCACGCCGTCACGTGATCTCACAGATCTCGCGAGAGTAAGTGGGTGCAGAATGGGGACCTCCCTCTTTCCAGTGCGGTGTCCTCCCCGCGCCCAGCACTCGCTTTCTCCGTGACCTGGAATCGGGCGCGTGACCTCGCCTAGCATGTGACCGTGGTTCCACGTGACTCGGACCCTGCTCCAAGATCCCCGACCTTGTTAATCGCGGCCAGAGGCGGAAAGTGGGCGGTGGCTCCGGGTAGAGGAGGCGGTACCTAGAAGCCTACCGGTGAGGAATCAGGAGGCGGGACCGTGGGGCGGGTGGTCGGGCGAAAAGGGAGTTGTCCTGGGTACAAGAGCAGTGGGGTCTCTTAGCAGCCAGTCGGGCGGCCACCGAAAGTTAAGACGAGTTTGAACCCGGAGAAGTGCAGCTTCCCGCCGGAGGACCGCGAACTGAGGTGGCCCGCGCGGTAGAGACACTCACTCCTAGCAAAACGTGAATGTTACGGGGCATCCTTGACGGGTCGGGAGATGACTGGCCCACCCGAGAGGAGTATTTCCACAGGAACCTCTTTTTTGTGAGATCTCTTGAAATCCTGCCACTTTTAACTTGGGGGCGCCTCTACGCCACTATTCTCAAGGAGGATGTAAGTGAAGCTTAGGAAGGAGGTGAGATGTTTGAACACGCTTATTGATATTACAATTCGTGTTTCAAAACAAATCGTTTTAAAAACAACACAAAGTACAGAAAAGCTAGACAAATCTTAGCTGGAGGGCATTCAGAGGTTGAAGTGATTCCCAGCTGTCACACCCTCCTAAAGGATGCCTAGGAATGGGGGTGGCATTTATTAAAATAAGTTCAGAAACATTTGTTCATTCTATGCAATGCAGACATTCCGCAGAAAAGGAAATCGCTGTCTCTCGGTTTCTAGAACCTTCCTAAAGGACCTCTCTGCCCCCGTATTGCCTGAGTGTAAGGCCACTTACTTTGGTTCTCCTCGAGGCGCTCTGGTTTTTCTTTCCTGTGTCAGCTGACACCCTTCGGAGAGATGCCCTACTGCTCCCTGCCTCCTTCCCGACCCTGCTCTTCTGCTTTTCGGCTTCCTCGAGACTTCAAATCCCTCTTCCTCCGGAAACGTGCCTTGAGCCTCTGCATTCAGCCTTGTTGATTACTGCCTGTCATTGTGCTGAATATTGTCACTTTTTTCTTAGTTCTTACATTTATTTGCCTTTTGTAGATTATTGTCTTCTTCCTGTTGTCATTTCTTCCTACCTAGTTTCCCTTCCTTTCCCTTCCAGCTTGTAACATATAATCAGCTGGAAAAAGTCACGAAGTTGAAGAGTGCTACAAGTAAAATGGGAGCAAATCGGCTCTGAGACGGAACCAAGACTTTTTGGGTTTTGTTCTGTTGTTGGGGCAGACATCTGCTTTTACTAAAGAGTAGATTTGGTGATCTTGGTTAGGTTTTCAAGGACTTTCTGGGGTTTTTTTTTGTTTGCTGCTCCAGATGGGGCACGAGTTTAAACAGCAAGAATTCTACTTAGGTGAAGTGCTATTCAATTGAGGACCACCATAGAAAAAAGAAAATATTGAACCCAGGGTCTGTTTATACGTTCACGGTTAAGTAGTTTATAGACAATAACTTGTTACCATATGGTATTGGTCTACTACATGAAAATGTTATTTGAGCCTGGGTAGTTCCTGTGAAGCAGAGTGTTAAGTTCAGACGTAACTGCAGAAATTCCTTTTTTTATTTTACCTTATGTTTCTTTAATTATTTTTTGGCATTTTACTCTTTTTTTTAAGATTTTATTTATTTTTAGGGAGGGAAGGGAGGGAGATAGAGAGAGAGAGAGAGAAACATCAATGTGCGGTTGCTGGGGGTTATGGCCTGCAACCCAGGAATGTACCCTGGCTGGGAATCGAACCTGGGACACTTTGGTTCCCAGCCCGCGCTCAATCCACTGAGCTACGCCAGCCAGGGGCCAGAAATTCTAAAATATTTCCGTTTTTTCCTGAACGTTCTTACGACAAACTACCAAGTAGTCTTGAGTATAGAAATAAAAAGCTCTCTTAGTTGTCTTTTCTGCCTGAAGCTTCTTCCTGTGTTGGGAGAACTCCTCCCTTTGTGAATGTGGGTGGTAGACAGAGACCCTGGTAGAAACTGAAAAAAACAGATGACTACTTACTTTCCCAGTCTTCCTAGCAGCTAAGTTCTGAACTGGGCCAGAGTTCAGCCTGTCAGACTGAATCAGGAGCTAGTGATTGCAAAGGAAAGCTACTGGTATGGCCTGGAGGATCTGGTGTTGGTGGTGACAGCAGCTGCAGCCCTAGCAAAGTGGGATTTCTGGAGGCAGTGGTGGAGGGCCGGAACTCCCTGGGTCATCAGCAGTTTGGGTTTGCAATGTGTTTTTTGTCTGGTGCTCGCTGCTCCCTTGTACCTGCTGTTTCCCTGACACTGGTCTGCATCCTTTCTGGAAATTCTGTGAGCTGCTCAGTCTTTCCAGCACTTCCTTCTGCGTGGGTCAGTCAGTGCCCATTTTTGCTGTGTACCACTTAGACTCTCTGCCCAGTGCAGGCTTTGTAATCATCTCTTTGTACTGTTGCAACCTCATTAAAGGCAAAGTGGTTCGTGTCAGCGCAGACCACAGAATGCCGATGGAAGATGAAAGACTGAAAATAAAAGCAAACATTCTGTGATACAACATTCTTCTAGAGTATGATAAAGTAATATGGTGGATTTGTATGGTTTGTGGTTTGTGGTTGTTGTCGAATCCTTGATGTGGGCCAAGTCTGATCTCTTGCAGACTGAACAGAAGACGTGGAAAACCAAACACAAGGAGTGACTCCGTATCCTCTGAATTCTTTCAGGGTGGAGGGAGACTTTTTTCCCCCATTAAGCAAGGAGGGCAGTAACCAATAGAGAGATTTGTTTCAGAGTTACTTAGAGGTGAGTAGTAAAACTTAGACATTGCTTTGGTAACAAGTTTACAATTTAAAAGCAAGGGATTTTTTTTGTATCTGAAATAGCCTATTAAGCTCCAAAGCTGAAGACTTGTGCCACTAGGAGGGTGTGATGATTTATATACAAGCTCAGTAGCTCAGCAAAATAAAGTAATGGTTGACAGGAGGTAAAAGTTCCTGCTCTGAGTTATGATTTTTCTTGAGAATTGATGAGCAAAAATAGTAATTTTGAATAGAGGTAATTTTTGTTTTGTAAAAAAATATTTTTAAAGAAAATTACAAATAAAGTGGAATAATAACATTAATCCTGTTGATTATTATGATTTATTGTTGCCTCCTCACTTGTTTTGCTTGAATATTATAAAACAAACCTCTGACATCATATTTTTTCATGTGCTCTTTTTACGTAACAACGCCATTATGTCATGTAATATAAAAACAGAACCTAGTAATTCTTTAGTAGCTAGTTTCTAGTCTATGTTCACATTTCCCCACTTGTGACAAAAATATCTTTTTATAGTTAGTTGCCTCAATTCATATCCAACAAGGTCTGTACATTGCCTATGATAATATGTCTAAGTCCCCTCCCACCTTTTGCATAACCACTTATTTGTTGGGCAAACTGGGTCACTTGTGCAATAGGATACCCCACATTTTGGACCGAGCTGATTTGATTCCCTGAGCGGTCTTTTTCTGTACTCCAGTATATTGGTAGTTGGTCAAGAGGCGTGATTAGATCGGGCTCATTTCCCTCGGGTAGCAGGCTTCGTCAGTAGTGTTGGACTCTGACCACTCAGCCTGAAGTGTGGGACTGCGGCTTTGGCTTGGCTTTGCCTGGAGGGCTCCTTAGCAATTCAGTCTCCGGCCCCACTGAATCAGAACCTGTATTTCAACAAGGTCCTTGGGTTATTTATAGGTGCCTTCCAGGCCCTGCTGTATATTTCTGACTGCATTGCATCAGGGGGCATTTATTATCTGGTTGGCCCACTTTGGAGATGTTGTCAGCTGGCCCCATCCAGTATAAAGGCAGGATAAAGGCAGGTTAAGTGCCTGATTGTGATTCTTTTATTCATCTGTTTTAGAATAATGATTTGATGGTACCCAAGCAACTTCCAAAAGTGAACCCCATCACCTAGAGTGAACCCTAATGTAAACTGTGGACTCTGAATGATGATGATGTGTTAATGTAGGTTCATCAACAAATGTCCCACTCTGGTGGGAGAAGCTGGTAGTGGAGTTGGCTGTGTGTGTGTGTGTGTGTGTGTGACATGTGTGAGGGGGCGGGCAGGGGGCATAGGGAACTCTGTACTTGCCTCTCAGTTTTACTGTGAGTTCTTCCTAAAACTGCTCTAAAAAATAAAGTTTATTAACTTTGAAAAAGTGAACCATAATATTTAAAAAATATTTTAAATGCATCACCATGGATTTTTATGTAGTTTATATGTTTGAAGTTCTTTGTGGTTATTATCATTTCGAAGTGAAAACTGTACTGTCTTTGCTAGTGCAGGCTTTCAGGTATATGGAACTTGGGGATATTTCTCTCTGCGTGGGCTGTCGCCTGTTGCGTTTCCACCAACCATGCATGCACCAGAGTGCCTGTTTTTCCTAGGCCAGAGTGTTACATTTTTAGATTGTGGCCAATCTGATAGGTAAGAAATTATACCTCGGAGTTCTAATTTTCATTTTCCTCATGAGTGAGGGTGAACTTCTTTTCATGTGTTTAAGGGCTATTTGCCTTACTTTTCAACAAATAACCTGCATTTTGTGCTCAATTTTCTGTTGGATTGTAGAGATACTTGTGATATAGGTTACATTTTTAAAGTCAATACGCCATTTTAAAAATAGTTTATCATTTGAAATTTTACTTTGCTTGTGGTATGTTATTGTTTTGCAAGTTTTTTTTTTAAAGATTTTATTTATTTATTTTTAGAGAGGGAAGGGAGGGAGATAGAGAGAAACGTCAATGTGTGGTTGCTGGGGGTCATGGCCTGCAACCCAGGCATGCACCCTGGCTGGGAATCGAACCTGCGACACTTTGGTTTGCAGCCCACGCTCAATCCACTGAGCTACGCCAGCCAGGGCACAAGTTTTGTTTTTGTTTTTTTAACATGACTGAATTTATCACTCTGCCCTGATGGCTTCTGGGTTTTGAGTCATAGGACAGTTCCTCCTAGTCCGAGGTTATAAAAAGTATATTTTTTAAGTAAAAATGTACTTTCTCCAGTACATTTATAATTTCATTCTTTACATTTATACTATCTGTGATTTGTTATTCTGAGTATTGCAAAGAATGGGTTGCAGTTTTTCCTAATGGTAATCTAATACTATTTGCTAAAAACCTCACCTTTTGCCCATTGATTAGAGTTTCCACCCTTATCCTGTACTAAATTTGACACATACTTTATTTCAGGACTTTTTATTGAGTTCCAATGCTACACTTTTAAAGTTGTAGATGTTTTGTCTGCAGGGCTAGCTCCCTCACTTTTCTCTTTTAAGTGTTTTTCTGACTATTCTTGCTTATTTATTTTTTCACATGATCTTTGTAATCAACTTGCTTTAAAAATAAGATTAATATTCAACCAAGAGAAATGAAAATTTGTTTACATAAAAGCCTGTATTTGAAGTTTATGGTGGCTTTATTCACAGTCATCCCAAACTGAAAAAGAACTCAGATGAACTCTGACTAAATAAACTGTGGTACATCTAACCAGTGAAATATACTCAACAGTAAGAGAATGCATTACTGATTCATGCAACAACATGGATAAATCCTAAATGCATTTTGTGAAGGAAGGAACACCAGTTCCCAAAAGGTACATGTGTGATTTCATGCATATGGCATTCTGAAAAAAGGCAGAATATAGGGATTGCTGGGGTTAGGGGCTGTGGGGAACAGTTGACTACAGGGGTCAGCAAGAAAGTTTTTGGGGTGAATGAGATGTTCTGTACAGAATTGTGGTGGTGGATAGGAATTCTGAATATTTGTCAGACTTACAGGAATGTACACTATAAAGACAGAATTTTACTGTATGTTAATTCTTTTTTTTTTTAAGATTTTATTTACTTATTTTAGAGAGAAGGGACGAGAGAAAGAGAAGGAGAGAAACATCAATGTGTGGTTGCCTCTCACACGTCCCCCGCTGGGGACCTGGCCTGTAACCCAGGCATGTGCCCTGATTGGGAATCATACCAGCGACCCTTTGGCTCAAAGGCCAGTGCTCAATCCATTGAACCACACTATCCAGGGCTATTGTATGTTAATTCTTAAAAAACATTCAACTAGGATGTAGGGGTTAGAAGTGGACCTAAGACAGGATGTTGTTGTTAAATGCAGTTGAATTGGCTCTGACTTCTGATGACTCTACGAATGAGTGATGCCCAGTGTCCTGTCCTGTCTTCGACTGCCCTGCTCAGCTCCTGGAGACTCCTATGCCTTTGGCTTCTTTCATGGAGGCAGTCCATTTCATATTTGGTCTTACTCTTTCCCTGCTGTTTTCCCCAGCATTATTATCTTTTCTTTTAAAACAAATATTTTATTTATTTAGAGAGAGGGGAAAGGAGGAAGAAAGACAGAGAGAAACATTGATCAGTTGCCTCTCACATGCCCCCAACTGGAGACCTGGCCTGCAACCCAGGCATGTGCCCTGACTGGGAATCAAATTGGCAACCTTTTGGTTCACAGGCCAGCACTCAGTCTACGAAGCCACACCAGCCAGGGCAATTGTCTTTTCCAAAGAACCCTTCTTTCTCATGATGTTTCTGAAGTAGGGCAGCTTTAGTTTTGTCATTTTTGCCTTCAGCAATGTTTCAGGCTTAGTACGCCCTAGGATGCACTTGTTTGCTTTTCTGGCAGTCCTGGGATCCAAGAGCCCTTCTCCATCACCAGATAGAGTTTAGTTTGTGACAAAGATAAGGAATGGGCCACATGGCCATACTGAAAGATACAGGAGAGAAGGAGCTGCCCTTAGTCACTTTGTGTTTTGCCTGGGTACTCTGAGACCAAAATACAGAGAGCTGTGTGGACACTGCCTTCTAGTTAGTAAATTTGTTCTCCTGGCCGTATGGATTAGCATTTCTGAAACTGTGTCCACCAGTGTTCTATCAGTAAGTAGATATTTTGCAGATTTCTCACTGTAGGATAAGTTACAAGAAAAGGGGAAGGTGTGAATGAATCCTATGATATTGGAACTCGTGTGTGTGTGTGTGTGTGTGTGTGTGTTTAAAATATAGATACTGAAATAAACAGCTCTGTATGTGTACGTGGGTTAGACACACTGGTCTCCTCTAACTGTCCAGCGTGAAGATCAAGAAGCAGCAGTGATCCAGATCATAGATTCTAAATACTGCTCTCTGATAAGGGGAACCAGGCACTTAGGATAACTTGATTCCAAGGCTGGGCAGGGAAAGTACAAGATGAGCTTGGAGTATCTTGTGGAACTAGAAAGGGAGGACAGGCTTAGAAAACAAGTATGGGCTTGTCTTTGGGACACAGAAGCTAACTTGAGAATGTTCCCAGTGGCCAAACTGGTCCATTAATGATACAAAAGGCAAGTAAATTATGGCTGATACGTGTAAGAATAGTATTAATAATGTATCAGAAAAATAGAAAACAGTAAGCTTTCAAGTAAATATAAGCCAACAGGTGGGAAAAAGAAGCAAGACTCCCATGATACAATTAGGAAGTACAAATTGCAAGTTAAAAAATAGTCATGTGGCCTGGCTGGCGTAGCTCAGTGGATTGAGCATGGGCTGTGAACCAAAGTGCCTCAGGTTCGGTTCCCAGCCAGGGTACATGCCTGGGTTGTAGGCCATGACCCCCAGTAACCGCACATTGATGTTTCTCTCTCTATCTCCTTCTCTTCCCTCTCTAAAAATAAATAAAATCTTTAAAAAAAAAGAAGAAGAAAAAAAATAAGTCATGTGGATGTAAAGTACAGCATAGGGAATACAGTCAATAATACTGTAATAACTACATGTGGTGTCGGGTGGGTACTAGACTTAATCAGGATGATCACATCACAAGGTATCTCAATGTCTAATTACTGTGTTGTACACCTGAAACTAATAATATTGAAAATGAAGTAAGAATTCTATGCAGCAGAAAGAAAGAAGGAGCTCCTACCCTTTGTGACAGCATGGATGAAATTGGAGAGTATTATGCTAAGCGAAATAAGCCAGGCGGTGAAAGACAAATACCATATGATCTCACCTTTAACAGGAACCTAATCAACAAAACAAACAAACAAGCAAAATATAACCAAAAACACTGAAATAGAGAACGGGCTGACAGTGACCAGAGGGGAGGGAATTTCAGGGGAAAAGGGGAAGAGTTTACAGGAACAAGTATAAAGGACACATGACAAAAAGAGGAGGTGGGGACGGGGAGAGGTGGTGAGGGCTGGGGGGTGGGCTGGGATGGGAGTAAAAGGCAGAGAACTGTACATGAACAAGAATTAAAATAAAAAAAATAATAAGAAGAAAATGAAGTAAAAAATAAAAAAGACTCCCAGTATACAATAATTTAAAAAATTAGCCCTCTTCTTTGGGATATTTAGATTTCTTACACTTTTGCTATTTAATGCCATTGAGAACATCTTTTATACACATCTTGTGCACTTCTCTGATAATTCTTTGAAATACTTAAACCATGGTCATCTTCCTTCTAAGAGGTTATGAAAGCGGATCTCTCTCAAAAAAGAACCAAAACTCTTTCTTAGAGAGCAGATTAAATAAATAGTTCCAAGTCTTTTGCAGCACGAGCAATTTGGTAATTTCAGTGATGCTCATGTTTCCAGTGAATACACTCACCTGGTTGCTGTCTGTGGAGCCTGGGGTGTGAGGTGATGTTAACTAGGGCCTCTGCTTGTTTAAAAATCAAAAGTGGTTCACCAGAGCTTAGTGGAAGAAGACACAGAGTGGGAAGTGAAATCAACGTGAAGCCACTTCAACATTTGTAACCCATGATTAGAACTCATGATGAGGTGGATTTCACAATGGTTCTGTGCTGTCAGTTCCACACAGAAGTCACCAAGAGGCAGGTGTATCAAAGCCTTGTTCTTACAGCTGAGCAGACTACGGAAAAATTAGGGTGGGACAAAACATCTTCAGACAAGGCCCTAAATTAAGACAGATGGTATTAATGGTAGCATTATAATGGTAGCATATAGATGGTTGCATGGTAGTATTAACATCACTTACTTTGGCCATTGTTATTAATAAAAAAAGAAAAGTTTAGGACCAAGAAAAAAAGGTTAAGAAAGATCACAAGCACCACAATTCCAATGGACAAAAAGCCCCATCCAAGGAGCCAGTGTTGTCTCCAGGTGGAGCCAGGTAAGAGTGCCCTATTCATTTTCTTGTTTTCCTTGTAACCTTTACCTTGTCAAATCAATTTTATCAGTGCTGGTTTATATATAATAAACACTATCTTGGATGTACAGTAACATGAGTTTTGACAAATATGTGCACCCATGAAACCACCATTTCAATCAAGATAGAAAACATTTTCTTCATTCCATGAGGTTCCCTTGAGTCTTTGGGGCCACTGGTCTGCCTTCTGCCGCTACAGCTTTGGTTTCATTGATTCCTCTATTTGCCCACTTTCTATTTCTTTGGTTTCTACTTCTACCTTTATTTCCTTCCATTTACTTTGGGTTTAAAATGCTCTTATTTTTCTAGCTTTTTAAGGTGGATACTTAGGTCATTGTACTTTAAATCTTCATCTTTTTAAATGTAAGCATCTAAAGCTATAAATTTTCTTCTAAGTACTTCTTTAGCTTTATCTTACAAATTTGTGGTATGTTGCATTTTCCTATTCATTGAATTTGAAGTATTTTCTAATTTTCCTTGTGATTTTTTCTTTGACTCGTGGGTTATTTATTTAAAAGTGTGTTATTTATGCCCTGGCTGGTGTGACTCAGTGGATTGAGTGCCAGTATATGAACTGAAAGGTCACTGGTTTGATTCCTAGTCAGGGCACCTGCCTGGACTGAGGGCCGGGTCCCCAGTAGGGGGTGTGAGAGAGGCAACTGATTGATGTTTCTCTCTGTCTCTTTCTCCGTCCCTTCCCCTCTGTCTCAAAATAAATAAATAAAATATTTAAAAAATAAGTGTGCTATTTACTTCTATTACCTATATTAGAATTATTGGCTTATTTATTTAGGAGTGAATTGCTTAATTTCAAGCATTTAGTTACCAGTTAACAGAAATATTTGTTACATTTCCAACTCAATGTCCTTGTAGTCGGAGTACTTTTCTTTATAATCTCAGTCCTTTTAAATATATTGAGACTTTGTTCATGCCACCATCTGCCTATACTGGTCAGTGTTGCACTGGGAAGAATGTTTTGCTCTCATTGGGTTTAGTATTCTTTAATTATCAAGGTCACATTGGTTGATAATGTTCATGCCCTTCTAGATTTTCTGTCTGTAATAAAAGAAGAGCATTGAAATCTCCAAACACAATTATGGACTTTTCTGCTTCTCCTGTTACTCTTTTCAGCTGTGCCATTTTTAGGTTCATGTATGTTAAGCTCTGAAACTAGAGGCTCCACATTTAGGGTTAAATCTGATAAATGCTTCATCTTTATGAAATATCCTCTTTATCTCTGGAAATACTCTTTGTCCTGAAATCCACCTGATACTAGTATTGCCAGTCCAGCTTTCTTATCAGTTTTCATGGTAGGTCTTTTTTTCATCTTTTACTTTAACCCATCTGTATTTGTTTTTATATTTAAATGCCTTTATTGTAGATGATGTATACTTTGGTCTTAATTTTTTTATCCAGTCTGAAAATCTTTGCCTTTTATTTGGAGTCCTAAATCATTTTATTTTTATTTTTTATCCCCTTTTCCCATACTTGTCCTCCTTAGGACAGATTTCAGATTTATACCAAAAATGTTTTTCCTAACCAAGAATTGCACTATATATTGGTAATACACATTAATAGAGCCATTCACCTTTTGTGGCATGTGGCTCATGTTAAAAGTACTTTAGTATGCATTAAGAACAACCTCATGAGCTGACTAGCATTATTGTCTCCTTTTAAAAGATAAGAAAACCAAGTTTAGAGAATTTAAGTAATTTTCGCAAGGGCACCAAGATAGAACCAGGCTTTGACCCCTGGGTCATCTGACTTCAGAGCTCCAGCCCATAACCTTTTCTCTTTGCTGACTCAGTGCCTCAAAACTTGCTAGTTCTGTCACTGAGAAGCTGATGCAGAACAGTGTGTGTCCATTTACTTAGCAGTTGACTCTGATTCCCAGATCACGGATAATGGAAACTCTTAAAAATATCCTCAGCTTTTTATCCTGTTACTTAACATTTATCTACATCTGTACCTACCTTTACATGGTGACCTCTTAGCAAGAACTCACACACACACAAATACATATATACACACAAATATACACATGCACACACACAAATGCACATATACAAGCACATGCATGCACACACCCTGGGCTTTGAATCCACGCTACCCTATCTTTGTAGAAACTTGACCCATCTGTTATTCCTCCTTTTCTCCATATTCAAATTCTTCCCTTCCCTGTCTGTAAACTTGCTTGTTTCATCATCCAAAAGAACCTCTCTGTCTCTGCCTCTGATTCAAACTACCACAAACTGCATCCCACCCAACCGGCTTCTACCCCACACTTAGACTGTAGTTCCCCTAGCTGCCACAAAGACTGAATATATTTCTGTTCTTACTACACTGAACTATTTCTTCCTTAAAACTCCCTTCCTCCTTGATTAGTTTCACCCATAAAGAATGTGACAGTGACTATATGTGGCCCACAAAGCCTTTACAAAAAAAGTTCATCACGCCTACCCTAGACATGAGGGAAGAACAAAGAACTTTAAAAATCTGAATCATTGCCTTCAGAGTTTCAAGATGTTGCAGCCATTAAAAAACTCTATTAAAATTGAGTAATCAGAAAACAAATGTGACTTTGATACAGAGGTCACTGCCAGGAAAACTAACCAGAAACAGAAATGGAACAGTGCACTGTGGGCGGGGACTGTTGGGTTGCAATGTAAGATCATCTGGCTTATTTCCTTAACAAAAATTCCTTAGTGAAAGTGAGAGGAAAAAAAATTGAAGGGGAAGATACGATTGTAGGAAGTAAGTGAGGAACATTTCCCAGAACAGAGGGACATCACAAGGCTTCTGAGGAAGGAGGTTCGCTGAGTCCTGGCAGGAGAAATAGAAATAGACTCACATCTAGATATGTTCTTGTGAAATAGAAAAACACAGGAATAGATTTCAAAGGTCTTGTGGAAGAAAAACCAGGCTAGTTACAAAATGGCATCAGACGTTAGGGCTGTAAATTAGATGACTATGGAGTAATGCCTTAAAAGTTCTGAGTAAAATGATTTTGAACTTAAAATCTATAAATAACCGAACTATTAAACATAAGTACGAAGTAAACCAGACAAGCAAGGAAACAAAGTTTGTTGCCCGGCATTCTCCTGAGAAAAACAAGTCAAGAAAATAAGTAAAAGGGAGACTGGAGATCTGAGTGGTGCACCGGAACAGGGATGGACACACAGGAAGTTCCAGACCACAGCTGTGTGCACGGCTCAGATTGAAAACAGTATCAGAGTGCTAAGAAAATGTCTTTAAGAAACTGGACTCGTGCAAATCATGTAATGTGAAGGTTTATTTTAGTGATAAGACAGTTGCACTGGTACTGCATCCCACCTCACTCTCTCTGGGCTAAGCACACTCCTTGCCTCTGAAGTGAAGTATCATGTCATAAATGCCATTTATGGGTTTTCAACTTCTAGCTAAAACATGCACAGTTTAACTATTAAATATGTAAACACAAAAGTAATCTGACAAGAGCTGTCAAAGAGTGGGGGAAAAATATGGGCCCGTATTTCCTCATTTTCATAATATTCTTGAAAAACAGTAAATTTATGGATCAACAGGTTCCAACATATTACTTTATATAATAAAGGTAAAGATAAAAGAACTAAAAATGATACAATTGACTAAACTGGGAGAAGGGGAGAATGTTAAGCACTCCCCCTTAACACTATTATTATACTTATTCTATACTGTTAAAAACAAAATTTGAATGAATTTTGAGTGCTTTGGGTTGGCTGCTGTCTTCCTTTTATGGTAGAGATAGGATGCTGTATGGTATGGTAGATGGAGCCATTTTGGTTTTAACCATTTGTAACTGATTAATCTTAAATTGTTTTGACCAAAATTCAAAAAGTACAGAAGGGTCTGCAATGAAAGTTTTCCTCTTACCTGTTCCTAGCCTTCCAGAACTCATTTTGCAGGAGCAGCTATTAGTCTATTCTTTCCTGTCATCCATATGTATATGTGTATTGGTATGTATACACACATACATATACACACCTTAACACTATTACACTTATTCTACTGTTAAAATTTGAGTAAATTTTAAAGATTGCCTTATTTAATGATTGACAAATTGGGCAGCATTCCATCTGTCAGAAAGGTGTAGGGAGCCATTTCTTGTGGTGTGGAAATGTAACTCAGCACCCACGTGGAAAGCCAGCGGGAACAAGTGGGCATGCAGGGCCATGCCCCCGGAGAGGTTTTCCCGTGGGGAATCAGGCCTGCATTGTACCTAGAGTGCTATGAGATTTGCTTTTGCTGAAACTCTCTCACCCTGAATTGAGGCAGCCAGTGCTTACCATAACTTCCTAAAGTTTGTGCTAAACCTCCCAAGTATGGAGTGGAGTGTAACCAGTTCAACCACTGCCCCCCCCCCATCTGTAACATTCTTCTCTTTGAAGTAATTGGCAACGTTCTTTCCTTTGTTATCAACGTAATCACCTACAGCGAACCTGTGCATAGTAAATGAGGACCATCCTCCATGTAATGTACCCAGAGAAGCAATAAAAGCCTTTCCAGGCAGGGGGTTAGGGCTTGCTCTCTCTCAGAGAGTGGCCATGCTGTCACTTTCTGTCCACAGGACTTCTGTTGTCCATGTGTATTTGTTCATAGCAGCCACAACACACATGGATCCTGCAGGCCAGGATCTGCATCAGAAAGGAGCTCTGAGGAGCTGTTCAAAATGAAAGACTGACGGGTAGAAGGCAGTGGGTCAAGAAGTTAAACTAGCAAAAAGCACACTGTTCATGGCAAAGTCACAGGGGTCTATCAAGCAGATTACGGCACTAGAGCTAAGCAGGTCATTCCTGATGACTGGGTTAAGACTCCATTCCCAGGAGGGCTGAAACCAGCATTAAATTAGGCATTCTCATTTTGGTGAAGTGCCAGCAGCATAGTGTTTCTGTTACATCTTGTTAAATGTTTTTAAATGGTATCTTGACTTTTCTTGCCTATTTGCTGTCCTAACTTTAGGATCATCTTGTCTATTTGTTTTAAAGTAAGGGACCTTTGACATCTTAAGATACTGAATAAATGTATATATTTTATAAATGTATGCAAAGGCATTTTGAAATGATTTAGGAATATTCCAAAAAATATGCTGCTCATATAAATTTTTGTTACTAGGTATTTTATCTTTTGTTGCTATTGAAAAAAAGGCCTTGCATTATATTTTGAGTTTTCTGTTAATTTTGTGTTCAATAAAAACTTAGTGAATTTTTTTCAGTCATAGCTTTTCTGTTGTTTTTCTCCTAGATTTTTCTGGGAATTATTTATCTGTAAATAAATTTCACCTCCTTTCCAATTTTATAGCTTTTTTTTTCTGATGTTTTTTTTTTTTAAGCAACAGAAAATAACCAAATTTAATACATGCTTATATAAGGGAGTCCTACATACACATAAGAGTCAGAGATAGAAGTTGGGGTGGCAGATTGTTCTGTGTGTCATTAAACCAGTCTCAGAGTTGAGAAAAGTTCAGTTAGGTAAAAGTGGTGTGTCATTTCAGGTGGCAGTGATGTGTGGGCTCCCAAACTTAAACCTAGGGTGTAAGGAGTAAGAGGCATTTCTCAGTGTGTCAGCTTCTCCAGAGCCTCTGCTTGATCTGAGGAAGGACCGCTCAACCCAAGGGTGTCACTTGGATTTGAATGGAACTGGAGCCTGTGGTACATCACCTGTGCTGCTCCCACTTGGACTCTCTCCCTCTGAGCTCCAGTGCCCGGGTGGCAGCTGGAAGGGCACCAGTGGTGTACTGGGAGAGGCAGAAGTGTGCGGAAGTGTCTGGCATTGGGGCAAACGGAGGACATTGCCTGTTTTCTGAGCCCTCCCCCACAGAGCCACAGAGCCAGTAGGCTGGTGCCTTATCTGAGACTCCACCAACCTTAAGTGCCTTTTCAGTCCTCTCCTCTACACTATTTTGTCCCATTAACTTTTAACTATAATAAAATGTCAAATGATACTGATAGTAGAATGGGTGGAAACAAATGCAATGGGAGGTGCAGTGTGTTGCTCTTAATCACCCCGAGGTCGAGCCAGTCTGTGGTGATCCATGGAGCAGTGGTTTGAGAAAGAGGACTGGAAAGGATCCTTACCTGAGGGTGATGGGTGTTTGCCCGCTTCTGTCTGTTGTACTAGTAATGAATTTTAAGTTGCTAAAGAGAGGAATGTCGTTTGCATACCACAAAGTTTTATTAATGTAATTTTAAGGCCAATTAAACTAGTTTTATTCAGAGTAAGTCTACATTAAATTACAATATTAATCTCTAGAGACAATGAAGTTAAAATATAAGAAGTAGAAATCTATTTGGTCTTTTATAGACCACATATTATAGATATAGAACTCAAAGGAAAATTTACAAATATAGAAATGATACTTGAAGAGGATTTTATGTGGAAACCCATGTCATATTTTAAATACGCATGTTTCAAGAAGGCAGAATCTTTGAATAATTCAGCACAAAATCAAATTTATATAAACTTGGTATATTCCAGAAAATATTGCTTTAAACACTTATACCATGATCAAAATTCCTTTGGTAGTTTTTAATCAAAATGAAACATGCTGTTATGTAAAATATAAAGTATTTTAAATGTTATCAGAAAAGTATCTTGGTTATAGTTAGCATACTAACATCATCTGCAGGTCAACCTCATCTACACATACACAACATGAAACCAGGTGCCAATGAAATCCTTTTAATCTTTTGACAAAATAACCTCTGCTTCACAATAAAGACTTTGAGTCTCCTATAAAACTTTTTACAGTGGTTATAGCAGAGAGAACGACGACTGTCCCTGCACGTGACTGTAAAAACAAAACCAAACTTTATTATAGCAATCATACAAATACTGCAATTAAAAAAAAATCAAACAGCAGTTACCCACGTGAAAAAAAGAGGGACTGCTAGACTCAATCTTAGAATGGTAAACACAAACTATCCCCCCAAACCCTTAAACAGAAAATTCACAAATAATTCAGTGGAAATAAAGACGCTGATGGGTTCACTGCACCAAACACATCAGGCCTGATGCCCTCTTGGCACATCAGAGATCTCACTGAGAAACCTCATTGTAGAAAAAATCAGTCATCAAAGTTTAAAACTTTTTGAAAATAAATGAAACTAACAGATCCCAGTATTTAGCTTGCATAATCAATAAGCCAGTTTTTAACACTGACTTTCTTCCTAATGTTCACCAATTAAAGGTTCTTGTTTTTAATCTATGTGTTTATCAACTAAAATAGCTTATCTTTAGGAACACCTAAGTAATCTCTGTAGCTAAAGAATGCAGCATAGAGGGTCTTTTTAATTGTGCATTCATGATCACACACGAAAACAAACCAAACTTTCGGGGTTTCTTTTTTTGCCACAAGAACATCTTGCAAAGGAACCTCATTTAACTAAAATCTTCTTGTCCAATTCCAATGTTATTCTGCACAGAGCAATGGAAACAATTTAAACACTTAAAAGAACAAGAGGGAGAACTGGAGGGTGAAGAGATACATATGCCATTTGAAAATTCTTAAGCCTTGTGAAAGGTTATCCAAGAACCATCTCCTTTCCTTCTAACCCAAAGTATCCGTGCTGGCTTAATCCCAGAAGCCCTGAAAACAGCACAGAAGTGTTTCAATGCTCTGAAGATACATTCCAGTGTCTCACTGAAAGAAAACAGCTGGTCGACACATCAGGCCACATAGTGGTACTGATTTGGATTGTCTTTGTCTCTCTCCATATAGTCTCTGTCTATAAGAGATTCAATTCTCTTTTTCAAATCTCCAGGCTGAAAAAGAAAAACAAAACCCCCCAATTACAGTGGCATTAAATTTATAAATGGGAATATGACATCATGCACAAACTTTGCGATTATAATTATGTATACATATTACACATATATAAATATATTTACTGGTAGTTATAAACTAATTACATAATGAATAGACTAAAATTCCCCACTTCAAAGACAATGTCAATGTTAACATTATCTCTTGATCCACGTGCTTCCATGTGAATTGACTGTTAGAGCAGGGCTTCCTGTGGGAACTGTGAAACTTGTGAAATGTAAATACATTATTTATGATCACTGATAAGTACATAGCATGGCACATCCTATTAGCTAGCACATTTTTGTTTGTTTGAAAGGGAATTCTGACAGTGTCTCAGGGCATTCTCATCTGTTGTTAAGGACATTTCTCCCTGAGTACTGTATTTTATTTACTCTAGAGGCTACATTTATATAATATAATCAGAGATTCTAAGTGTTCCTTTGCTATAAGTAGATAACTGAAATGACATGTCCACACCAAGACATGTCTGCTCATGAAGGGTGCCCTTTGGCTGTGCTGTTAGGAAGCATAACTATGACAATCATGAGCAAGCTTTCCCCTGTATATTCTATCTTCCAAACAGCGTAACTCTGTATTCAGTGATAGGTCATACATTTTACCATATGTGGCTGAAACCCAGTTACTTATCAAGGAGAACTAGGTGCCATGGCTGTATGCACACCTTCCTTGCTATTTAGTCTTTTAATTGCCGGGTCTCTTATCTGCAAAGGGGAAAATCAACACTCTCCCTGGCTCATGGTAGGGACGAATGGTGTAGGAAGCAGTGTTCCGTGACTGCAGAGCCCTGCAGAGCCCTGCAGAGCACTCATTGCCCCTGGAGAGAACAGGAACCCAGTATCTGCTGAGGTAGGATGGCACCTGCACCCACCATTTCAGTGTCGAGGCTCACTGGTCCCCCTCAACCTGACTCCCTTGGTGAGAAGGGAGGGTCAGCTGCTCTTTTACCAAACTGGATAACACACAGTCGGGATACGTCCACCTCAAAAGCATACGAGGCAGGATTAGACACTGAAAGGCCAGGAGTCATGAGAGTCCCACACTTTCTAGGTGGATATATACATTTTAAAGAGCTCTTCATAACACTCCCTGTATCCTGTACCCCACATACAGCCAGGACAGGTCTCAGTTCTGGAAGTACACACAGACTGGAAGGTTTTTGGGTAGCCTTTTACTCAACATTAACAGGAGGTACTACTGAGGTAGAGAATGCTTTGTAGCTTGTAAAATGCTCAGTAAATTAGTTGTTAGTATGATCTTAAAATCCTGTGATATAACCTGAACTGTTAACAACTACTGAGAAAAAAAGTGTCTATTTCTATGTAGTACTTACTCTCCTTTCCCTTTTCGAAAATATAAGTACTCCCCAACACGTGGGAATTTTAGGTATCTATCATTCCTACAATGCTGATAAAGAATGTTTGAGGTGAAGTTCCTGCTATTATCACTTGCCAGGTTTTCTACACTTAATATATACACAAAGGTAGATTTTTGAAGCAAATGATCACTTATAATGTAGAACAAATGATATTCTGAATGTGAGACTCGAACATGCTTTGACAATGGTTAGCACAATACTACAGGTGTTAATTAAGCTCGTATACATTTACCTTCACTGGAAATTTCAGCTGATTATACAATTCAGAAACTAGAAGATTGTGACCAAGAGTCTTTCTCATCTTCATTATTCTGACGATCGCAGCGTCAATCTGATACTGTCTGTCCTGAAATACTCTCTCAGTGGTGCTGACTTGTTCTTCAACCTGAACAAAAAAGACAAAAAGTCAAGTAAAAAGATATATTTTAGTATTGATTATTTCATATTGTTGAGTTTGACTAGAAACTTTTGATGAAAAAAAAAATGCCAAACTTTGGATGAGTCCTGTTCTGCTATGCATTTTTATATGTTCTAATAAAACCTAGCTTCCCAAGAACAGTGCAACTTCAGTACCAAATCTTGCAAAATAATTTAAAAAGTTATAAAGAGGCTGTAAACCCTATATAACCTTGGGTTAAATCCAGTAGCACCTAACAAAAACCAAGTATACTAGCCATCAGAATTTATTCTAGAAATGTAAGCTTTGCTCAACATTGGGATCCTACTAATACAATTGAGATCACCACAATAATCTCAAGGTTAGATTATAATCATCTTGATAAGGCATAGTAAAATTGAAAATCTATTCTTGATTTAAAACAAACTTGAGCATATAGGAGTAATTAAAAAAAAAAAAAAGAACCTGAACAGACTAAGAGCTATTATCAGAAGCAAAGAGCAAAGAGTGATAATGACATCAGTGTTAAAAAGCCACCTAATTAATGGGGATCTGCAGATCCAGGTGGGGTAAGGAGAGGCTAGTCCATGTCTGTATACAAGGTATGTTTCAGGAAGGGAGAATCCAAGCTTTCAACGTATTTTCAAAGGGATCATAACCCCCTAAAAGTTACTGCTCCCTGTACTGGTGATAAAACAAGACAAAAACAAAAACAAAAACAAAAACTATTGCATGAGTGTAAACAAAAGTGGTTTATTTGGAGGAAAGAGATGACAGTCCCATTCTGGAATTATAACGTCCACATTTTATACCTTTTAATCACTCTTACTAAAAGGTGTACCAATCTGAACATCTTAAGAAACGTACGAACCCTGAATATGACAAACTTTTAAACATTTTCCAAATTGACAGATGAAAAATGGAATGTTACTTTAATTTGAATTGCATAAGAATTACTGACCAGAGTAAACATGTATTTATTGGTCTTTTATATTTCTTTTTGTATAATAAAATATATATTCTGACTGGGCTACTTTAATACCTCTATGTAAGTGAAATAATCACTGTCTAATGCTGGAAGTGAAGAAAATATTTGTGATTAGATCCATTACAAGCTGTCCTTCTGTTGTCTGAATTGAACTCCTTCAAACTGCCTCTCCTCACTCATCTTCATGTATGAGGGGTCAGCTGGATGCCATAATATATGGCGGGTGCCAGGGGTGCACCTGCCCACCTGGCCCGTACATCTGACAACAGCCCAGGGGTGCAAGGGCTTCTGCATGAGGAGGGGCTTGCGGGCAGTGGGCCAGAACCTGCTCTGGACACGAACCTTGAGAATCTGGTAAAAGCTACAGATCACAAACACATGTTAGTGGGTTCATGACACCCACAACTCTTACCACTTCTGCCCCAGGACCCTGGCTGAGGCCGAGGCTGAGAGAAGGGCTGAAATGTGCTGTGCAAAAATAAAAAGACAAGTCACTGGGTTTTGGAAATGACACACTCTCTCCACTAACAGAATTGATACAGGAATCTGACTTATCACACCATTTTTGTGAATATGTATAACTGTTATATGCATTTCTTTCTGATTTTTGTTCCTTTTGTGAATATAAAGCTAATGAAAGCCACATTAAAATGAATACTGGGGGTGGGGTGCAGGGCGGAGGGGAATAAAGGGAAAATGGGACAACTGGAATAGCACAATCAATAAAATAAAAAAGTGGTACTCTTATAAACATTGTATTCAAATTAGATACTTCAAAAATATGCTTAGAACTCTTACAGTCAAGACATAATAAAAACTAATGATTCCTTGATGAACAACCTTCCCTATTAAATAAAAAGAGAAAGTGTACACGTACAGTTTCCTTCATCTGAATTTGATTGATCTTTATTCGAAACAACTTGTGCTTGAATTCTCCATTAAAAATGAATTTATCTCCATCTTCTACCTCCTTTCCTTTGGGACTTTTAATCAACACTCGTGCTTTGCCACAGGCCAAGGACTGTAATGTTCTTCGCAATTCACTGTCCTCTGAGTGGGGAGAAAATGCAGACACAGATTAGCACTGCAATGAATAAGACACTCAACAAAAATGAAAGAAACCACACTATCAAGAGCCACAAGCAGAGACAGAGTCTACATCTTAAGTGAATGAATGTTTTAAAAACGAGGACACTCAGAAACTACACGTTCTCCAAGAGGATTTTCATACCTATCCCAGTGGCCATTTTTATTTCTTCAAAGCTGAATTCATCCCCTTCGTTGAACATGAGAAGCACCAGAGTCTGGAAGAGGGACACCTGGAACTCCTTCTTTCCCTTAAAGAAAACAGACATATCATGTATGAAGCTATTTTGCGAAATCTTAAAGAATTTTTAGAGGTTTCTTTTGGCTCTCAAACTTTAGGGGATGTGATGTAAGAAATTAATAATTAGCCACCAAATAAATTATGTTACCAATTATATAAGAATAAAATGACTTGGTTATTGCAGTTAAAAATTCTTCTCTCAAAGTATTTTTTAAAGTAGGGAAAAAGTTCTTTGGCAAATTGTACTGAACAAGAAGGGGATACGATTACTGGAAGTCCGATATTGCCGACACAAATCTAATAGTACCCTTGTGTTTTCAGCCTGCTGAGGTCCTTCTAATGATGGTGGGCATGCCACTGGAGTCAGTGGGCAGAGCATGAGAGTGTCCAGTGACAAAACCTGTATGGACAGAGAATCTAGCAAAAGATTCAGCCAACATTGCTGTTAAAGGAATGAATAATGGAATAAGCACATAAATGACCATAAACTGTTGGCCCAGCTTTCCTTCCTTCGTGCCTGTGATGTACATGACTAACGTAATCCAGCTTTGCACTTCACACAGTTCCCCACCTCTATTCAAAAAGCCCCCGCTTCACAGACTTTCAACATGCAATTAGTTCTCAGTGGGTGACAGAGCATCCCGTGTGAGTGCTTCATCCTCAGGCCTAGCCATGGAAGGCGAGAGCTCTGTCATGTGACCATGCTGCAGAGGGGCAATTCGAAAGCTGGCAGTGAGGGGAACATCAATACACATTAAAGACTAGTAGGTACAGTTTCATGTATATAACCCTGCACAATAACATACAATGCAACATGTATGTGTAATGTATATATAATTACACATATATGTATATATAGTTGATCCTTGATCAATATAGGTTTGAACTGTGTCCACTTATGCTTTATTTTTATTAAATTTATTGGGGTGACACTAGTCAATAAAATTGTATCAGTTTTAGGTGTACCATTCTATACCACATCATGTGTACATTGTATTGTGTGTCCACCCCCCAAGTCAAATCTCCTTCCATCACCATTTATCTGTTTACCCTCTTCTACCTCCCCCCACCCTGCTTTCCCTTCAGTAATCACTATGCTGTTGTGTCTGTGAATTCTTTGTTTGCTAAATCCCTTCACCTTTTTCATCCAGCTTCCCAACATCGCTCCCCTCTGATAGCTGTCGGTCTGTTCTCTGTGTCTATGAGTCTGTTTCTATTTTGTGTGTTTATTTTGTTTATAAAATACACACACACACGTGTGAAATCATATGGTATGTCTTTCTCTGACTGGCTTATTTCACTTAGGATAATGCTTTCCAGGTCTTCCACGCTGTTGCAAAGGGTAAGATTTCTTTCTTATGGCGGAGTAGTATTCCATTGTGTAAATGTACCACAGCTTTTTTTATCTACTCATCTTCTGATGGACACTTGGGATGCTTCCAAATCTTAACTATTATAAATAACACTGGACTGAACATAGGGGAGCATATATTCCTTCAAATTAGTGTTTTGGGTTTCTTTGGATATATTCCCCAGAAGTGGAATCACTGGCTCATAAGGCACTCAATTCTACTATTAAGTTTCTGAGGTAACTCCATACTGTTTTCAACAGCAGCTACACCAGTCTGCATTCCAACCAATAGTGCATGAGGGTTCCCATTTCTCCACATCCTCTCCGACACTTGCTGTTTGTTGATTTATTGATGATAGCCATTCAAACAGGTGTGAAATGACATCTGATTGTGGTTTTAGCAATAACTGGCATTTATCTAATAATTTAGTGACATTGAGCATCTTTTCACCTGTGTGTTGGCCATCAGTATATCCTCTTTGGAGAAGTGGACATTTTTTTTTTAAGATTCATTTATTTTTAGACAGAGGGGAAGGGAGGGAGAAAGAGAGACAGAAACATCAATGTGTGGTTGCCTATCACGTGGCCCCCACTGGGGACCTGGCTTGCAACCCAGGCATGTGCCCTGACTGGGAATTGAACCGGCGACCCTTTGGTTTGTAGTCTGCGCTCAATCCACTAAGCCACACCAGCCAGGGCGAGAAGTGGACATTTTTTAATTGGATTGTTTTTTTTTTTTTGGTATCAGCTTTTATAAGTTCTTTATAAATTTTGGATATTAACCCCTTATCAGACATATTGTTGGCTAATATGTTCCCCCATTCGGTGGGTGTTTTTTTCATTTTTGTTGATGGTTTCCTTTTCTGTGCAAAAGCTTTTTATTTTGATGTAGTCCATTTGTTTTTTTTTCTTTTGTTTCCCTTGTCTGAGCAGATAGAACAGAAAAAAATAGTGCTACGAGAAATGTCTGAGATTTTACTGCCTATGTTTTCTTCTAGGATTTTTATGGTTTTGAGTCTTACATTTAAGTGTTTAATCCATTTTGAATTTACTCTCGTGTACAGTTAAAGAAATTGTCTAGTTTCATTTTTCCCCCCACAAATCTGTCTAGTTTTCCCACTATCATTTGTTGAATAGACTAGCATTTCCCCATTGTATGTTCTTGCCTCCTTTGTCAAATATTAACTGACATAAAGGTATGGGCTTATTTTGGGGCTCTCTGTTCTGTCCCATTGATCTATGTGTCTTTTTTATGCCAGCACCATGCTGTTTTGATTACTATGGCCTTGTAGTATAGTTTTATATCAGGTAGTGTGATTCCTCTTTGTTCTTCTTTCTAAAGATTTCTGTGGCAATTCTGGGTCTTTTGTGATTCTATATAAATTTTTAGAGTATTTGTTCTAGTTCTGTGAAATACACCATTGATATCTTGATAGGAATTGTGTTGAATCTATGGACATTTTAATGATGTTAATTCTTCCTAACCATGAACACAGTATATGCTTCCACTTACTTGTATCTTCTTCAATTTCTTTCTTCAGTGTCTTCTAATTTTCTGAGTATAGGTCTTTTACTTCTTGGCTACATTTATGCCTAGGTATTTTATTTTACCTTTTTGATGCACTTTTAAATGGGATTGTTTTCTTAGTTCATTACTGATGTATATAAATGCAACTGATTTCTGGATACTTATTTTGTATCCTACTTTACTGAATTCATTTATCAGTTCTTAGTTTTTTCATGGAATCTTTAGGAATTTCCCTAAATAATATGTCACCTGCCATTATACATTTTTTAAAAAGTTATTTATTTTTTGTAAGAGGGGAAGGGAAGGAGAAAGAAAGGGAGAGAAATATCAATGTGTGGTTACTTCTTATGCACCCCCTACTGAGGACCCGGCCTGCCACCTAGGCATATGCCCTGATGGGGAATCAAACAGGAGACCCTTTGGTTCACAGGCCGGCATTCAATCCACTGAGCTACACCAGCCAAGGCCCATTATACTTAAAAATAAATAAATAAATAAATAAATAATTATTTTTTGGAGAGGAAGGGAGGGAGGAAGATTGATATGCGAGAGAAACATCGGTTGGTTGCCTCTCACACACCCCCAATTCCTGGCCTGCAACTCAGGCATGTGCCCTGATGGGGAAGGGGAATCAAACCCGCAACCTTTTGGTTTGTGGGATGGCGCCCAACCCACTCAGCCACAGTCAGGGCAATACTTTAAAAAATTTTTTTATTTATTTTTAGAGAGAAGAGACAGAGGGAGAAAGAGAACGAGGGAAACATAGAATTGGTTGCCTCTTACACACCCTCAACTAGGAACCTGGCCTGCAACCCAGGCATGTGCCCTGACTAGGAATCAAACAAGTGACCTTTTGTTTCACAGGCCAGTGCTCAATCCATTGAGCCATACCAGCCAGGGCAAGGAATACTTTTTCAAAAATAAAATTCACATGTAAGTGGACTTGCACAGTTCAATCTCAAGTTGTTCAAGGGTCAACCCTATAAATTAGTGCATAGAGTATGTATTATAATATTTACCAAAATAGGAATTTTGTAATCTTTTTGCTTAGTGTACTTTTATTTATAAAATTAAAGTTAAATTTGAATATGAAGGGACTATTTTGTGATATAAGCTTCTTTCATTTAGTGATACATATATGCATTTCCCCTCTTAAATGATCATTTTTAATAATAGCACTGCAACAGATAATTTTATTCATTAACCTGAGAAAAGGTCTTATTAATATGAAGTCTCAGAATTGGTACAAAAAAAAAAAAAAATTGGAACTACTGCAACAAAGCATGTGACTTGAGAAGTTTTGAGATATGCACTGCCAAACTGCCCTTCATAAAGCTCAGGCTCTCCCTCCAGCAGTGGGCAAGAGGCAAGAGTTGCTCTTTTAGTTTTAGTCTTCATCAATTTCATAGTCAGAAAGTGGCATTCTACTGTATTTTAAGTTGCAACCCTTTGATTGACGGCAAAGTGGGAACATATATTCATTGATATTGATTTTTTAATCTTGCTTTTATGAGTTGCCTCGCCACATCCTGTGCTCTTTTTCAGTTAGGTAAATGGCTTTTCTATTTTTGTTGATTTCTTATTGATTGGGATATTAATCATTCAGCTGTTTCATTTTATTGACCTAGAAAGCCATTGTTGAGTTGTACTGAATAATCTTTTCCTTTCTTTGCTACCAAGTTCAATCACGATTTTAAAAATTCTATTAAATGTAACAGACAACGCACTTACTTCTTTAAACTCTGCTTTTAAAACAGCATGTCCCAATGTAGTTTGCCATTGAAGTTTTCGACCACTGTGCTTTCCGAGATAGAATGTTTTAAATACTTCCTGAAGTTTAATCATCTGTAAAGCATAGGACAATGATTTAATTATGCTAAACACCATTAATCATTCAATTTATAATATTTTCACAATTTTTCACAGCTGAATAAAAAGTCAGTTTTGACACTTATTTTTCTGGTTTCTATTACCTGTGAAACTGTCCACCACTTTAGGACACTGGCGTTGCCCCTTACACCATGCAATAATACTTCCACTGATGTTTAATGTACGGACAGGTTGCATTCCACAGCATCCACACCCCACACCCAGGCTTCCCTGGCCAGTGGCATATGTAATGAAGACAAGAGCAGCCGTTCCATGACAGATGCCATCTGAAGGCACCCGTGTACCCTGCCAGGTCTTAGCTCAAGCTCTCACCGACTCTTGTCATGCGCAGGAAGCATGACATAAGCTGGCCATTACTTTCATTGTTACTTTCTTAGAAAACTTTCTTAGAAAATTTTCTTACACCTTCCAAACTCTGTCATTTTTAAAAGATTTTATTTATTGCCCTGGCTGGTGTAAACTCAGTGGATTGAGTGTAGGCCTACAAAACAACAAACAGGTTGCTGGTTTGATTCCCAGTCAGGGCACATGACTGGGTTATGGGCCAGGTCCCCAGCAGGGGGCATGTGAGTTGCAACTACACATGGATGTTTCTCTCTCTTCCCCTCTCCCTTCCCCGCTCTCTAAAAGGGAAAGAAACATTGATCAGTTGCTTTTTGCACAGCCCCAACTAGAGACTGAACCTGGAACCTAGGCATGTGCCCTGACTGAGAACAGGTTACCTCTCATTTATGGATCGATGCCCAACACACTGAGTCACACAGGTTAGGGCTCTGCCAGTTTATTGCTGTCATCTCACTTTTACATTCCCGAGCTCTTCCTTCTTCTCTAGGTGTCCCCTCCTTTCCCACTCCTGTATCGGTTCTTATTTATGGACGAACTCTTACTTCTCAGACCGAATTTCTGTACATGTGTTCATATACACTGCACCTGTTCCACTAACTTCCTTTGCTCACTATTTTCTTTAGTTCCTTTCATATCTACTTCACTCTGCACCCAGGATCACCAGTGGTCTGTGCTGCCAGATTTAATGGCTCCTCAGGCTTCATCTTGTGAGATAACTGATCCCTCTCAACAGCTTCCCACACAGCAGCCTACTCCCACCCTCCTGCTCTCATCGTCTAAACTCCCTATCTCTATGTTTTGTCTCTATGTCTCTATGTTTTGAGTTCAAACCTTCTGAGTCTTTGGTTTGTCTTCCACCCACCCCACACATGCCAGCATTTCCAGGATCCTGTGCCCACCCTCCTTTTACTCTCTGGTCATTCCCTTGTCAGCATCCCCAGCCACTTGCAAGTTTGTCCTGAGAGTGAAATTTTTCCATGGCTTTCCTTTGGAACTTGTGACCTCACTGGCCTGTTCTATGCCTCCCTGCCCCGACTCTCCATAGTTCCTTTCTCCATTTCAGTGAGCACAGCTGTCTTGTCCTCCCTCAGGCTTTCTCACATGTTCTTCCTCTACCAGATCCGGGAACTCACTTCCCTAAAAATATCTACTCATTTTTTCAGAACTGTTTCCTAAGAGAAGCTTCTCCAACCACTCTTAGCTCTGACAGCATTTATAGCAATTTGTGAATATCTTCTTTGGACAGAGAGCTGAAAGAGGGCAGGACCAGGTCTGGATTTTCATGCTGGTACACTGCACAGTGCCAGCAGGTGCCACATGAACCCATAATCCCTGCTGTTCTTGGGCCTGATGTGCCCTTTCAGTGAGCACAGTGCCTCTGTGCTTCTGTCAAAGTGGTGCCCTCTGTCAGAAATGCTGGTCAGCCTCACATCTGCTTAGCAATTCCTCTTCATGCTTCAAATTCAGCTCAGCAGTCACGGTTCAACAGTGTCAAATCCCAGGCATGGTATCACTTAATTTCTAAGTATTTTAATATATATCTAAAAGATAAGAACTCTTTCTAGGAAACATATCTACTATACCATATCACACCTAAAAATTAAAAGTCAACAATGTGATAAAACTCTTAATGCATATATTTCCTAAAAATTATTTCTTTGACATTAATTCCTTAAGTGGTAGTAATAATAATTATAGTAAGTAGCAGCAACTAACAGTGGGTGCTTACTATGTGCTAGTTATCATTCCAGGCTCAAAATGGATCAAATACCTAAAGGTAAGAATTAAAACTATAAAACACTGAGAAGAAAACATAGGGGTAAATTTTCATGACCCTGGATTTGGCAATAGTTTTTTTAAAATACGACACCAAAAGTATAAGTAACAACAGAAATAATAGATTAGTTGGACTTCATCAAAGTTAAAATCTTTTGTGTAAAGGACACTATCAAGCAAATAACAAGACAACTCACAGAATGGGAGATTATTTGCAAATCACGGAACTAGTAAGGACCTAGTATACAGAATATAAAGAACCCATACATTTCAACAGCAGGGAGAGAGACAACACAATTAACAACAGGCAAAAGGTTTAAATAGACTTCTTTAAAGATCTGCAAATGACCAGGAAGCACATGAAAAGATGCTTAACATCATTAGTTACTAAGGAAAAGCATACCAAATCAAAATGAGCTCACACTCACTAAGATGGCTGCCGTCAGTGAACTGAAGATAACAAACAGTGAAGATGCAGAGAAAATGGAACCCTGGTGTGTTGCTGATGGTAATGTAAAATGGTGCAGCTACCGTGAAAAACTGTTACAGCTGCTCCAGAAGTTAAACAGAATTATCTCATGGCCCAGAAATTCCACTTTTAGGAATATACCCGAAGAACTGACAACAGCTATTCAAACAAAAATTGCACACTGCATTGTTCCCAGTAGCCAAAAGTGGAAACAACCTGAGTGTCTGTTAATGGGTGAATGGGTAAACCAAGTGTGGCATACTCAAACAATGGAAAATTACTGAGCCTTAAAAGGAAGCCTTAAGAAAGGAAGTACTGACACATACTGGAACATGAGTGAACCTTGAAAACACACTAAGTTAAAGAAGCCAGACATAAAAGGCTATGTATTACCTGATTCCTTTTGTATGACATGTCCAGCATAGGCAAATCCACAGACAGAGAGGGGATCAGTGGATGCCAGAGGCTGGGGCAATGTGTGTGTGGTGGGGGTGGAATGGGAGTGATTGCTTAATGGGTCCAGGGTTTCTGTTTGGGATGATGAAAAAGTTTTAAGCATCAAATAAATAAGATTCTAGGAGTCCATACTCATAAAGACAAGAGAAATACATAATGGGGTAGAGAAGGGAAAGCTCTTAAGAGTAAAATGTGGATTTTCTAAATATAGAGAAATGATGAAGCTAAAAAAATAAAAAAATCAGTGTTCATCAAGGTAAAAATGGACCCAGGCAAGAATCAAGCAAGTGAGAATCTGGGGAAAGAAGACACTAACATAGTCTTAAAATATCTCCCCACAAATTCCTTAATAATTACAAAAGAAAAATACCAACAATAGAGTGGAGAAACCAGGTAACATCACCAATGGGGGCAAATTAATAGAGTGTGTGACTCTGGACATGATACTGAGGGGAAATGACATCTCCCATGTGGGATTCTAGTTAGACACACATGTCCTGAATCTAATCAAACAAACCCAAACCAAAAGACAATCTATAAAAACTGGTCTGTATTTTAAAAACATGTCAGTGTCATGAAAGGAAAAGAAAGGTTGTGTAGCTGTTATAGATGAAAGGACATGGCTAAATGAAATGTGGGGTCCTAGACTGAATCTGGCACCAAGAAAAAATGCTAAAAGACATTTTGGACAACTGACCAAAACAGAATATGGCTGTATACTGGATGAAAGTACTACATCAAAGTTAACTATCTGAATTTGACAATATGCACTGATTATGTTTTTGGGAAATTCCCACTAAAGAGGGGAAGCCTCTTATGCAATCTAGTCTCAAATGGACCAAAAAAAAAAATGGCATATATAGGGAGAGAAACATAACAATGAAACATATATGGAAATGCCGGGAAAACAAAACAAAACACCAAAAACTGGGTGAAGCGTAATGAAAATTATTTAAACTATTCTTGCTAATTTGCTGTAAGTCTGAACTATTTCAAAATAAAATAGGAAGTGAATAAACTTGCAATGCCGTGAGAGGCATGCCCAGGGTGGATTCTGCACCCAGGAGAGGTGAAATGGGGTGAGGAGGTGACGGAGGGTTTTCTCGTGAAGGTGACTGAGGAGATAAGTCTTAACAAGCTTCAAGTGCTGGGGAGAGATAAGGTGTGGAGGTTTTCTGGAGAAGGAGGTTCCATTTAGAGGGTTATACACAGAGGCCTGAGAAGAGAGAAACGGGTGGGTGTGGGGCCTACAACTAGTTTCGAATAGAGGGAGCACAGCATCCATGTGGGTGAGCTGGGCCATAAAGAGAGGTTTCACATCTCAGAGGAAAACTGATTAATGTGCTATCAGCATTCCCCACAGGATGGAGAGGTTCAGGGAGGCTGGGAGGGAGATGGTGATGAGAGAAATCTGGGTTGTTGAGTCTGAGAGCCAGTGTGGGCCGAGTTCACAGGGAATGAGACGGGAGAAGAGGGGTGGAATGAGACGGGAGAAGAGGGGTGATTCCAGGGAATGTCAGCATTTAGGATTTGGTGGAGGGAAAAAAAGAGAAGGGAAAAAAAAAAAGGGCAACTGACCAGTGAGTTCAGAAACAAACAAAAAATCAAGAAAAGATACTGTCTTGGACCTGGAAAAAACAGCCTCAAGAGGGACTATTACTGATCCAGGCTCCTAGCCCTTTCTGGAAGATCCCTAGGCTGCAAGGCCCTCCTCCTCGCTCATCTTTAATTCTCATATTCCACACTGGAAGTAGCTCTTTTCCATATCACCTGGTAATGTAATTAACGGCGCTTATGTTGCTTCTCCCACTGGATTTTAAGTTCCTGTGCCCTGGCTTCTCCCTTGTGTCTGAAAATCCCTAAGTATACAAAGTCATGGCTGACATATAACAAGTGCTCAGTAGTACCATTTACAAGACTCTGGCATAGTCTATAATGGAAGAAAATAACTAGGCAAACAATATCTATTAAAATGAGTGCTGTGTTGCTGCCTTCTTGATGGTCAGTCAGTGAACTTGGGTGAGCCAGGAACAGTGGACAGACAAAAACAATCACTTTGGTTTTTGTTTGTGTGGTTTCAAAAACACCTCTCATTAAATAATTTTTGAAAGAGGACATGTCTGTGCAAGGTATAGGCAGAACAAAAGAAGGAGTCTTTAATGTTTTGGCAGCACTGATATATTAAAAATAAATGACAAACAGTCTTTAAAACACTTACTTCCGGAGTTAAATGTACTTCCATAGGTGTGTATGTTGGCCAGTATCCCATTGTAAGTATATTCACTGTCAGATCTATAGAGCCTGGGTCACTCTGATTCTGCATATACTAAAAGCACAGAAAATGAAGATAAAATAATTATTTTAGAATGTCATAGAAAATAGCAAAAGCTACTAAAAGGTAAGAGGTGTAATTTTCCAAATACAGTTTAACATAGTTTGAATTTATTTTAGTCTCTAGAACATATTCCAGTGAAACCACATAATGTGCTCCAGAGTCACTGGCAATATTTTTTCCTTCATTGGTTACATTACCAGCATAAGATACCATTAAACTAATTTGAATCAAAGTTTTACTATATATTTTTAGCGATTATTTTTCTTTTTCATTTTTAATTTAGGTTATTTGAAAATTGAGACATCAACATGTAATTTTTAAGGGTGAGGATTTTACGTATTTATATAATTATTTACATCCTTTACACAATCATTTCATATGAATTTAAAGTGGGATACTTTCTACAAAGCTGTTTTACTTGGAAAAAACAGAACTTGCCTGCTTGAAATGAACCATGATGTCCTTGGAGAGCTCCATGTCCTTGAACATGCCTTCCAGTTTGCTGGTGAAAGCAGCACCACACTCTGGGATACAAGTGAAGGGTTGGTGAAAAACACCAGGAGCAACATGCTGTTAGTGCAATAAATTCCCAGCACAGAGGTAGGGCAAAACCCCCAGTTCCACATGCTTACCATGCTTTAGTTTTGACAACATAGATTTTTCAGCATCAACTGAAGCACTTTTTCCAACAAGCAGTCTTTTTGCCAAATCTTTTTTATAAAATGCTTCAAAGACATCTTTACCTATTTATAATCAAATGAAAATAACACATTAGGCAGTTATTACACAAATATTTACTTTAACTGCTGAAAAACCCTAAGAAGTGTTCATTCTGATGCAAGGCAGCTCTGATTTTACCGAATCCTTCTGTTAAATTTCCACAAAGAAATACTTTCAATTTAACCAGGGGGTGACCATCTCTCTAGTTCCTGTATTAATATTAAAGTAGAAATGTTTGTCAATTTTTCTCAAGAGAAGATAGGGCCCAAATATATCTATATTTTGATTCTGTAGCATTTTCTATCTAATAGAAATACTTTTAATAAAAATAACAGAGTGTTTCTCACCATGAATAAACCTGAATATTATCATGATTTTGTCAAGGATCCTCTCCAGCTCTTCATCTGTTGCTTCTTTATTCCCCGCTCTCAATTTTGAATCAACATGCTTTGCTGTGAAATCAAGAGTTCAAATTGTTTGAAATATAAGCATCTGTTACATAATACATTTTCTAACTCAAAAAAAGAACAGCTTTAATTTCTACAAGCAAAAATTGGACTATAACACCTTGGAGCCTTTCCAAAATGACAATTATTAAATCATAAAAAGGCAAATATCTGATTGTGTAAGATATGTCCTTTCAAGTCATGTGAGAATAAGTACTTAATTACATGCTTTCATTTCAGGAATTGGAATGTCCCATTTTCAAGATGTGGTATAAAATCTGGATTAAGACTGAAAGGGTTTTTCTCAGGGCTTCATGTGGTTATATCCATGGTGACAGTGTCTTACCCCTGAATGCAGGGATTAGAGCAATTCTACTCTGGCTTTCCCTTTAATACAAATCAGCCACTATCTGGCTTAAGCAAGGGAGAACCCAAGACTTCTAAGAAGCCTAAACTCCTAATAGTTAAACATTCATCTTTAGAAAAACAACAATCCATAAAGTGGCACAAAAACCAAATTAAATTGCTTTGTGAATTTCCTCTGTTGTTGCTTTTATTAGTATTTTTCTTTATAATTTTTATTATAAAATATTCTGAACATACACAAAAGCAGACGTATAATGAACTCCATGTTCCCATCATACACCTTCAACAATAATCAATACAACCCCAATTCTGTATCACTATGTACACATTTCTTTGCCCTTTGCCACCTGTAAATTAAAAAAAAAACTTTTACTGACCTGTGAAATTCTATGAATAGTAAAATACATTTTAATATTATCATGAAATAATTGTATAACATGGTAATTTAAAAATAGCTTCATCTTAGGAACACAAAACCTAAATAGACCAATTACTAGTAAGGAGACTGAATCAGTAATAAAAAACCTCCCAAAAAACAAAAGTCCAGGACCAGATGGCTTCAGTGGTGAATTCTTCCAAACTTTAAAAAACCAAAACCAACCAAACAAACCAACCCGTCTTTCCTAAACGCTTCCAAAAAATTGAAGAAGGAAGGATTCCAAACATTTTACAAAGCCAGCATTGCCCTGATACCAAAACCCGATAAGGACACCACGAATAAAGACATTAACAGGTCAATATCCTTGATGAACATAGATGTGAAAGTCCTCAACAAAGTACTAGTAAACTGAATTCAACAACACGTTAAACGGATCACAGATCATGACCCAGTGGGATTTACTCCAGGTATGAAAGAATGGTTCTGCACATCAATCAACATGATACAGCACATTAACAATGAAGAACAAAAATTTTATGATCACTTGAGTAGATGTAGGAAAAACATTTGGTAAAATTTATATCTGTTTATGATAAAAACTTTCAAGAAAATGGGCACAGAAGGACCTACCTCAACATAAACCCATCTAACATCTAACACTATGCTCAGTGATGGAAAGCTATAAGCATTCCCTCAAAGATCAGGAACAAGACAAGGATGCCCACTCTTGCCATTTTTATACAACACAGTATTGAAGTTTTGGCCATAGCAATTAGGCAAGAAAAAAAAGGCATTAGAACAGAAAAGAAATAAAACTGTCACTATTTGCAGATATGATATCCTATAAAAACCCTAAACATTTCACCAAAAAACGGTTAGAATAAATTGAATCCAGTAAAGTCACAGGACACAAAATTAATACACAGAAATCTGTGGCAATACACGAGTAACAAACTGTCAGAAAAAGAAATTAAGAAAACAAACCCTTCTACAATTAAAGAGAATACAATCCCTGACTGACATGGCTCAGTTAGTTGAGCACTGTCCTGAAAAGCAAAAGGTCACTGGTTCAATTCCAAGTCAAGGCACATGCCTAGTTTATGGGCCTGGTCCCCAGTTGAAGTGCATACAAGAGGCAACCAATTGATGTTTTTCCCCCTTTCTCCCTCCCTTCAACTCTCTCTAAAAATAGATGAACAAAATCTTCAAAGAAAAAAAATACAATATGCAGGAATAAATTTAACAAGGCAGTGAACAGTATGTAAACTGAAAACTATCAGACATGGATGAAAGAAATGGAGGAAGACATAAATAATGGAAAGATATTCCATGCTTATGGAGTGGAAGAATGAACACTTTTAAAATGTCAATACTACCTAAAGCCATCTACAGGTTCAGTGGAATCCCTATCAAAATTCCAATGGCATATTCACAGAACTAGAAAAAACAATCCTAAAATTTGTATAGAACCACAAAAGAGCCCTAATAGCCAAAACAATCTGGAGAAAGAATAACAAAGCAAGAGGTTATCATGATCCCTGATTTCAAACTATACTACAAAGTTATACTAATCAAAACAATATGGTGACCTGCCTGGTTTGGCCCTATGGATTAAGTGCTGGCCTGCAAACCAAAAGGTCACTGGTTCATTTCCCAGTCAGGGCACATGTTTGGGTTGCAGGCCAGGTCCCCAGTTGGCAGCATGCAAGAGGCAACCAATTCATGTTTCTCCCCCTCTCTTTCTCCAACCCTTTACCTCTGTTAAAATTGTAAGTACAATCTTTTAAAAAAGGAACACACACACACACACACACAGAGGACAATCAGTGGAACAGAACTAAGAGCTCAGAAATAATCCCACACATACACAGACAGTTTAAGGCAAAGGAGCCATAAATATACAATACTGGAGAAAGGACAGAATTATCAATAAATGGTGCTGGGGAAACTGGACAGCCACATATGGAAGAATGAAATTAGGTAACTCTTACACCATACATACAAACTAACTCAAAGTGGATTAAAGACTTGAAGGTAAGACCCAAAACTATAAAATTCTTAGAAAAAAACATAAGAGGAAAGCTTAGTGACGTTTTTCTGAGTCTGATTCCAAAGGCAAAGAAAACAAAAACAAAATAAATAAATAGGACAACATCAAACAAAAAAGCTTCTACACAGTGAAGGAAACTATCATCAAAATGAAAGGGCAACCTACTGAATGGGAGAAAAGATTTACAAATCACTCATCTGAAAAGGTGTGAATATCCAAAATATAAAAGAACTCATACAACTAAACAACAACAACAAAACAGGTGGCACAGAAGCTGAATAGACATTTTTCTAAAGAAGACATAAAGATAGCCCACACATAAAGATGTTAAAAATCATTAATTATTAGGGAAATGCAAGTCAAAACCACAGTGAGATTATCACCTCACACCTGTTAGAATGGCTGTTATCAAAAAGGTAAGAAATAGCAAGTGTAGGAGAACATATGGAGAAAAGGGAACCCACACACACTGTTGGTGGGAGTGTACACTGGTGCAGCACTATGTAAAACAGTATGGGGACTCCCAAAAAATCAAGAATAGAACTACCACATGATCCAGCTATTCCACTTCTGGTTATTCACCCAAAGAATACAAAAACACTAATTTGAAAAGATGCATGCACCCCTGTATTTACTGCACTATTCTTTATAATAGTCAAGATATGGAAACAACTGAAGTGTTCAATGATGGATGAGTAGATAAGCAGATAAAGAAGATGTGGTATACACTGGATTTGCCAAAATGTCCATTTAGTTTTTTTCCATAAAATAAAAGATATTTTTCATTTTTACCAATAACTTTAGATTTGGATATTTTGAGTATGTTGGCTATCTCCCATTATTGGCTTCTAGTGAGTAGAGGCCAGGGTTGCTGCTAAACATTTTTCAATGCATGAGACAGCCCCACAGCAAAGAATTATTTGGCCAAAATGTCAATAGTACCAAGAAACTTTGCAAACCACTTTTGACACATCTAATCAGTCACCGCACCTTCTATATATACTGCACAAGTCTATTTTTGTGTTTCAGTTGCATTTTTACCTTTCTTGGAAAAAAAAAAGCATAATATGCCAAAAATGTTGCATATCTTCTTCCATCTTCAATACTAAAATGGCTGCACAAAAATTCACCAACTTTGATGTTTTTTTAAAAATGCACACTGATATGACAGCTGTCACAATACAATCTAACAGAATTATTCCAAATGAATAAAAACAAAACCTACTAGAGCCATCATATGGAAAAAAACTAACAAGCTTTTTGGCAGACACAATATATATATAACAGACTACAACTCAGCCAAGAACAAGGAATGGGACCTCTCATTTATGACAACATGAATGGACCTTGAGCCTATAACGTTAACTGGTAAAGGGGGTCAGCTGCATGGTGATGGATGGTTATCACACTTTAGGGGGTAATCACTTTATAGTGTATACAGATGTTGAATTATAATGTTATATACCTGAAGCTTACATAAAAAATTTACTATAAAGTTATAGCAATCATGACATTGTGCTATTGGCATAAAAATAGATATAGATCAATATAACAGAGTAGAGTTCAGAAATGAGCCTTGCTGATTTTCAACAGAAGTGTCAAAACAATTCAACTGGGATAAAATATTTTTCAACAAATGGTTTTGGGTCAAGTGGATATCCATATGGCAAAAACTGAAACTCAACTGCTTGCTACCTCCCACTATATTCTAAAATTAACTCAAAATGGGTCAAAGACCTAACTTTTACAGTTTTAAGAACTAAAACTAAAAAAGTTAGATAAAGATTTCTTACATAGAACAGAAAAGAGCAAAAGTATAAAAAATACATAAAATTGACTAAGTTAAAAAATTTACCTTTTAAATAAACTTTTAAGGAATTAAAGCACAAGCTACAAACTGGGAAAATGTTTGCCAATATTATGTCTGATAAGGGAGGACGCATATACAGAGTGTGCATGTATATTAAAAAATGAAAAATACGCCCTGGCTGGCGTAGCTCAGTGGATTGAGCGCGGGCTGGGAACCAAAGTGTCCCAGGTTCGATTCCCAGCCAGGGTACATTTCTGGGTTGCAGGCCATAACCCCCAGCAACCGCACATTGATGTGTGTCTCTCTCTCTCTCCCTCCCTCCCTTCCCTCTCTAAAAATAAATAAATAAAAAAAGTGAAAAATACAAAGTTTCATCTTAAAATACGTGTTTTTGAGATCCCATCAAATTTTATCCAATTTCAATACGGATTAGAGAGTGCAAAGATAATGACTAAATGGTATCTCATGTTAAATATTAGTGGAGACTGATGAAGTTATTGTCCTAACTCAGAGGCATCATATACAATAAACCTTTCCACTCCAGTTTCTGAGCAGAAATTACTTACAAGTAATCAAGACAGAGAATCAAGACTTCTGGTGAAGATGGAGGCGTAGGTAGATACACTGTGCCTCCTGGCACAACCAAAAGGATGACAAAATTTAAAAACAATTTAAACAATTTAAAAACAAAGCAACCAGAACTGACAGAAAGTCAAACTGTATGGAAGTCTGACAACAAAGGAGTTAAAGAAGAAACATTCATCCAGACTGGTAGGAGGGGCGGAGATGGGAAGCTGGCAGCTGGTGGACCCAGTGAGGCGGCAGATTGTGGAGCGGGTGGCCCCACATTTACGTGCAGATAAACCGGGAGGAGCAACTGGGGAACAAGACAGACCATACAACCCAGGGTTCCAGGGTGGGGAAATAAAGCCTCAAACCTCTGACTGAAAACACCTGTGCAGGTTGAGGCAGCAATAGGAGAAACTCCCAGCCTCACAGGAGAGTTCGCTGGAGAGACCCATATGGTCCTAGAATGTACACAAACCCACCCACCCAGGAATCAGCACCAGAAGGGCCCAACTTGCTTGTGGGAAGTGGGGGAAATGACTGAAAACCATCAGAGAGCAGAGCAAGTGCCATTGTTCCCTCTTGGACCACTCTCCCACATACAGTCTCACAACACAGCGAGGTGGGTTACCCCACCCTGGTAAACACTTAAGGCTCCGCCCCTTACTACATAACAGACCACTGAGGGGGAAAAAAAAAAAAAAGGCTCAAATGAAAGAACAAATCAAAGCTCCAGAAAAAATATAACTAAGCAACGAAGAGATAGCCAACCTATCTGGTGCACAGTTCAAAACACTGGTAATCAGAATGCTCACAGAATTGGTTGAATATGGTCACAAATAGATGAAAAAAAATAAAGGCTATGCTAAGTAAAATAAAGGAAAATGTACAGGGAACCAACAGTGATGGGAAGGAAACTGGGACTCAGATCAACTGTGTGGACCAGAAGGAAAAAAGAAATACTCAACCAGAAAAGAATGAAGAAACAAGAATTCAGAAAAAATGAGGAGAGGCTTAGGAACCTCCAGGACATCTTTAAACATTCCAACATCCGAATCATAGGGGTAACAGAAGGAGAAGAGGAAGAGCGACAAACTGAAAACTTATTTGAACAAATAATGAAGGAGAACTTCCCCAATCTGGCCAAGGAAATAAGACTTCCAGGAACTCCAGGAAGCTCAGAGAGTCCCAAAGAAGTTGGGCCCAAGGAGGAACACACCAAGGCACATCATAGTTACATTAGCCAAGATGAAAGATAAGGAGAGAATCTTAAAAGCAGCAAGAGAAAAGGAGACAGTTACCTACAAAGGAGTTCCCGTAAGACTGTCAGCTGATTTCTCAAAAGAGACCTTGCAGGCAAGAAGGGGCTGGAAAGAAGTGTTCCAAAGTCATGAAAAACAAGGACCCAAATCCAAGATTACTCTATCCAGCAAAGCTTTCATTTAGAATGGAAGGGCACATAAAGTGCTTCTCAGATACGGTCAAGTTAAAGGAGTTCATCATCACCAAACCCTTTTTATATGAAATGTTAAAGGGACTTGTCTAAGAAAAAGAACATAAAAAACATTTACAGTAAAATGACAGTAAACTCATTAACAACCACACATAAAGCAAAAACAAAAACAAAAACAAACTAAGAAAACAACTAGAACAGGAACAGAACCACAGAAATGGAGATCACATGGAGGGCTATCAACAGGGGAGTGGGAGGGGGAAAGAAGGGGAAAACATACAGAGAGTAAGTAGCATAGATGGTAGGTAGAAAATAGACAGGGGGAGGGTAAGAATAGTATGGGAAATGTAGAAGCCAAAGAACTTACATGTATGACATATGAACATGAACTAAAGTGGGGGGGAATGTGGGTGGGAGGGGCTGTGCAGGGCAGAGGGGAATAAAGGGGGAAAATGGGACAACTGTAATAGCATAATCAATAAACTATATTTAAAAAACAATCAGGGTTCATGTTTACAAAAAATATAGCTCTGGGGCTGTTAGAACAGGAAACACAAACTAGACTAAATCTTTATTGTCCTCTTTTTCTTTTGTGAAGTTAAACCTCCTGTCTTACAGAATTACTACTACATTCTCTCCCTTATGGAAATCCCCCCCCCCACACACATATGTATATACAAAACATATGTACATGGGTGGAGGGACTGAGCAAAACAGAAAGACAAAATAGTTAACAAACATGGACAGCAGTGTGGTGACTGCTGGGGCCAGGGCGGCAGTGAAGGGAATCAGAGCAGGGACAGATAGGGATGGATGGAGATGGGACTTGGTGTGGGGAACAAGCAATATGTACAGAATATGTGTCCTGGAATTTGCACCTGAAGCCTGTATAATTTTCTTAGGGTCACTGCAATAAATTCAATAAAAAGGAAAAAGTATATATACATGCACACACATATGTAGATGGTTTTTTGAAAATGTGTCCCCTAATAATGTGTGATACAAATACTCCCCTCCCTCTATGAGCAGCTTGCATATTTTGAGAAAAAATGTGCTTGAGTTATGCCTTTCCCATATTAAATAAAAAAGTATAGAAATGTTTTTTTACCGATCAGTTCGGCGGGCTTATTGGGCCTCTTGTTAATAAACGTTTCAAAGGATTCCTTCATCAAGTTGATGAACTTCTCGTTCCTCTGAAAGCACACTTCTATCACATGGTCCACTCTGTCCTTAAAATCCAGCAGGTCCTGCACCATATCTTTATCCTTCTCAGGATTGATAACAATTGTTGTTCCAAAAGTCTACAAAAACAGACACATACCAAGTCATCAATGGGCCTGTGATACCACACATGTATTTTCTCCTGCTATCAAATAATTATGACAGTGTACAAATTTCATAAATTCAGTCAGTATTCTAAAAATTAAGTAAACACTGTAGTTCCTCTCTATCCTTGGGGAATACATTCCAAGATCCCAACTGGATGCCTGAAACCATGGAGAGTCCTGAACTCTACACATATACTGTTTTTCCCTATACGTACATACAACTGAAGGTTCATTCCTCTTTAGCATTACCTGATTGCTGGCACCATTACTCTCACACTTTGGGCCAATATTAAGTAAAATAAGGGTTATCTAAACAAAAGAACTGTGATACCATGACAGGCTACTAAGTGACCTATGGGTAGGTAGTGGATATGCTCGACAAAAGGATGATTCGTATCCCAAGGGGGACAGCTCGAGATTTCACCATGCTACTCAGAATGGCTCCCAATTTAAAACTCATGAATCGCTGATTTCTGAAATTTTCCATTTACTGTTTTTGGATTGCAGCTGATTGCAGGTGACTGAAACTGCAGCAAGTGAAAATGAGGATAAGAGGGGACCTCTATAAACAATGCTTTAGTGTTACAATTGTACTTCCGGAAGGATTTATAAATTACTAGAAATTTTCTGCTGCTTTTTAAAGAACCCTTGCTTATAAATTCCTCAAACAGATATTAATTCCCATTAAGCCAATACATCTATTTGGACTTTCTTGAGTATAGTTTTCTTTCTCCTTCATTTCTAACTATAAACAGCATGGTTTTTAGCCTGTAATTTTTTTCATATTCACTGATTTCAGAGAGAGAGGAAGGAAGGGAGGGATGGGAGGGGGAGAAAGGGGAGAGAGATGAGAGAGAAACACTGATTGGCTGCCTCCCATTAAGTGCTCTGACTAAGGACTGAATCCACAACACAAGTACATGACCTGATCGGGAATAGAACCTTCAACCTTTTGGTATATGGGATGATGCTCCAACCAGCAGAGCTAAACACTGGCCAGAGTGTTTAGCCTATATTCCTATTAAAAAATGCTACATTCCCTGGCTGGTGTAGTTCAATGGATGGAGCGTGAGCTGTGAACCAAAGGGTCACAGGTTTGATTCCCAGTCAGGGTCTGTGCCTGGGTTGCAGGCCAGGTCCCCAGTGAGGGGCACATGAGAGGCAACCACACACTGATATTTCTCTCCCTCTCTTTCTCCTTCTTTTCCTCTCTAAAAATAAATAAATAAAAACTAAAACCAAAAAATGCCACATTAAACATTACTCAAAAAACAGTTAACTCTTGTCACATAAACTACCAACCGAAAAGGTGTTAAATACAATTAATCAACATATTTTTTTAAAAAACTAGTCTTAAGTATATACTTATACTTAGGCATCATTTATGAACATGGAGGCAGATTATTGGTGAAAAGGTACAAACAAATTAGCATAAATACCTTCTGGCCACCATGACTGCCAGGGGTAGGAGGGATTTACTTTTCACTCTACCACCTGTACTGACTGCACTTAAAAATAATGTACACACATGCAAGGATGAACTTTATTTTGATAATAATATACTGCTGAATGTAATCTCCCATTCTGTCACACTGTAACTCCTTATCACTAATGAACACTCAAGAACTATGGTTACATCACTGACTTTTACTACCCAAATCAAAAATTGCAAAGGAGAACTTCTTGTGGACAGCACCTATTGCTGTCCCCTCAGGACTACCGTTGGCAAAACTCTAAATTTCCATTAGCTTTCCCTTATGAAAAGCTCTACTGCTGATCCAGCTGGTCAGTCATGTCTTTAAGCTCATATTGTTGTACAGAATTTTGGGGTGGTGTTGTGTGTGTGTGTGTACAAGCTTTCAACATGCAGACTGATATAAAACCTCAGGCCTGATAATCCAGAAAGCAGCATGAAAGTTTTATCTAAAAAAAACAAAACAAAGCAAAACAAAAAAAAACTTCTAAAAAGGATTTTATTTATTTTTTCAAGAGAGGGGAGAGGAGAGATAAAGAGAAGGAGGAAAACACTGATGTGCAAGAGAAACCTCAACTGGTTGCCTCCCACACACCCCCAAATGGGGGCCTGGCCCACAACCCAGCCATGTGACCTGATTGGGAATTGAACCGCCAGCCTTTTGGTTCACAGGCCAGTTCTTAAACCACTGAGACACATCAGCCAGGGCAAGTCTATCTTTTTAATTCAACATTTCCCTTGTGATAATTAGAGATTTGCATGCAGTAGAAATAGGAAAGAGATCCCCCATAGACCACCTATTTTCTTGTGTTGTAACATCTAGCAAAACTACGGAGCAGCACTGCCACCAGGATATTGGTATTGATGCAACCTACCCAACTCACCCAGTTTTAACTATAACTCATTTGTGTATGGATTAAGCTCTTTAGACTTTATCACCTGTGCAGGGTTGTGTACCCATCACCATGGTCAAACACTGCAAGGATTCCTCCTGTTGCCTTTTTTTATAACCATACGGCGCACACACACATGCTACAGAAACATGAAAGAGTATGTTTAGGTAATAAATCCTAGACCGCCAGGAAATAAAGTAGCACACACACCATCCTGACCTACCAAAGTGTGTCCATAGTTCTCACTGTGCAAAGGCATGAGATCAGGTATAAAAAAGCAGATTCACAAAAAATGACTACTTTTTGAAAACATGACTATAAAATTAAATGTGCTTATGCTGATGATAAATAGCCTTTTAAGTCATGTTTATACCTGGATGATGTTCATCACTGTTGGTGTTATCATAAAAATGTTTGCACAAGTGATATGGAAGGAAGTGGAAGACTACCCAATCACCTGAGGTGAAAAACAAAGGTACTGCCAGTCAGTCCACTCTGCCAGAGTACTGCAGTATTCTCAAGGTGGGCCACCCACCCTTGCACAAAACACAGTGTCACTGTGAAGAGGAAGCCCACACACCTTGATGTATTCGCTCCAGTGCTGCAGCAGGATCTGCTGCCCACCCTTCACTCGGCTGAACAGCTGGTACATCTGAGTGAGGTCCGGCACTCTGTTCTCATCAAGCAGGTGATCGAGTCCTGAGATCCCAGTAAATGTTAGCATATCACACCAGCAAGTCAACATGAATAACAACTAAACTAGAATATAGCGTGCCTTGCAAAAAATAATGTAAAAATTTATGAAGTACTGCTTCTATCTACATAGGGCAGTTGGTTTAGTGCAGTGTCTGAGATAGATCCTATTAGGTGAATCTCATCTTTCTGACCACGCTGGGAGGCACATACCTTATTTCTTCATGTCACTAAAGCCCTTTTAATTCACTAAAGTAGCAATGATCTGAAAAATGCTCACACCAACTCTCTGACCTAGGAGGTTCACGATTCCAAGTTCCTTCTGATTTAGTCCATCAGTCCAAAAGTGTACTTGTCAAAGGATAAGCTATTAAATCTAATTGTTTAGATGATTAATTTTATCTACGTACATAAGAAACTGAGAGAAAAACATTTATTGTATATTAGATATTTTGAAGTACTTAACAAAGCATGTTAAAAGTTTTTCCCATTTTACATATTTAAAGTTTACAAAGATTTTCTAAAACCATACCACCATGAGAAGAACTTTCACAGAAGATTTTCTAAATACTGCTTTAGGGTAAGAGCGGAGAGGCAGCTAAGTCAGAGAAGCTGTGAGCTGGTCGTGTCACTTCACAGAGTCTCGGGCCCTCCTGTGAGCGGGCACAGCCTGTGCGCACTGAAGGTGGTTTAAAGGTGTGTGCGATGCACTGTGGGTTGTAATTAAGACCCTTAGTAAGGACACCAATGTTTGCTATTTCTCTGAATTATATTTTCATCTACTGGTGCAAATTATTGTATAACTTATCTTACTGAATCTCTAAATAATGTTTTCTTTAAGAATTCAAAAAATACAGCTATTTTTTAAATGCCTTTAATGAGATTTAGATTAAGCTCCTACATATGTAAGATACCACTTTCTTGAAACAATATATACAAAGTTCTATTTAAAGTCCTTTTTTTCTTATAAAATGACTGACTTAAAAAAAAGGAAGTGCCTAGTTCGAATTCTGAATGCATTTGTTTTAGGTGGACTACAAGTTAAAACCTCATTCATGTGCAAATACACCAGCTGTACAGGTTCCAGTGAGGTTTAAGTAGAAAGACATCCAGACTTGCACCCTGGCTCTTGGCTTAAGAGATGTAACTTGAGGCACCAGTGTCAAGCTGCTGTTAGCGCCTCAATTTTCTCACTTGTAAAATGGGGATAAGGATTTCAATGGGTTGTTCAAGGACTAGAAGATATTTATATGAAATACAGTGGGTGCTCAATAATGCAATGCTCTCCCCTTTTGGCATTACTGTGGTTTCACCTGGAAGTTTCACTTTGACTATCTGGGGGAGTAGAATACAAATGAATGTATTTGGGTGCTATTTAGGGCCTTCCCAAAGTTAAACTTTAAGGTTTCCAATATCTTGAAACAGATTCTGTAGTTCCAAAAACTTTCAAATGATAAATGTTTAAGAGTTATAAAAAGTAACATTAAGTACTAGAGTTTTATAAATAGTCTCACTGTTGCTGCAAAGCACTCACATTTCAATTACTCTTTAAAGCTTTAGGATCACAAGGAGAATATAAAATTAGCAATGTAACGTGTTCTATTTTCTGTCTGCCTATTTTCCGGGGTAGTCAGGGTAGGAGAGTGTACAGTGCTCTGGCTTAGGCAGACCATGTATCTGGCTGTTCATCTGACACTTAGCTGCTCAAAGGACATGGGGAGGAAGCCTGTCCAGTGAAGCACACCTGCATCTGCAGAGGCACTCTGAGCATCGCCCGCACGTCCGTGTACAGGAACAATGGCATGACAAAGGAAAACGAGTACTGTAAAAGTGTCCAGCTGCAAGCTATTTGTTGTCTGGAGGGTCTCTTGGAACCTTTTGGCCTAGATAGCATTTCATCTGACTTCGGCATAAACTGCAGTCTACTACATGCCTTTCAATATTTTTCTTAACTAATTTCTCAAAGGCTAATTACTATGTTCACTATTTTTAATGATTTTTAGAGATGGTCTTATAACAAATAACAGATGTCCTTACATTTTGATTTGCAGTGTTTCACTTACTTTCTTAATTTAGGACTATTATTCAGTTTAACTGACACAAGAGTTAGGAAAATCTACCTTTCTGCAGAATTGCTGTTAAATGTTCTCCTAATAGCTGTTTCTCCACACAAGCAATCAGTGGTTTCCTATAGAAGGCAAAAAGAGGACATGTCAGAAGTAAGGTTAAAGGAGAGACCTTGGTTAATGGTAAAAGATGGGGGGGTTTACTGTTTACACAGATACTCTATGGAGTCAATCAGAAACCAAAGGGTTACAGGACAAGCATTTCCCACACACACAGACAGTTGCCACTATTGTTAACACAGACCCTGAAGTATTTCTAAAAACAATTTACTGAACAACATAAATAGACCAATGAATGCAGGGAAAGGTAACACCAGAAGACTGGCAAGTGTGCCCCACCTTACGATAAAAGTGGGCTCCCACGTTCGCATGGCAGTTGGCATTCACACTGTAGTCATTACTTGGATTTTACTTTTGCCCTCCATTATGCTCATTACTTCTTGGATTGCTACTGCATTTCTGCCTTCTTCCACACCAGTCACCTCTCCAGGTCCTATAAAACCCTGACTCCTACTGTTACAGCTAAGCCTCTCTGTCCTCACTTCTGTCTGCTTTCTACTATTGTCATTTATCAAAATCCATCTCATGGAAGTGCCTTCATGAAGTTCAAGTTGCATGTCACACCCACGATATTTGAAAACTGAGAAATTCAGCAAGCGTGACTGCCATAACCATAGGGACACAACCAGTTATTCTTCCTGGGTTCATTATTCACAACTCTTTTTTTTTTTTAAACATCAGAGTTATCTCCTTCATGCCAAGGATTATTAATTTTGGCCATCTTCCCAAGCCTTTATTTTATAAGAACTTTTCAATGTATCATCGTAATTAAACCTCACAGCAACCCAAGAGAAAGGCGCAGCAGACATTCTGGTCTCCATCCCACAGACGTGAAAACACGAGTTTGGATGGTGTGACCTGCCCAGATCGTATGGCCAGTGAGTGGGGAAGCCGGGAGTTGAGTTCAGTGAGCCATCAGCACCTTCTCCAGTCTGCCTCCAGGAGAAGGAACGGTGACCCAGGTGAGGGGTGGGGGAGGCAGAGAGGAAAAAGTCACAGAGAGACAGTAAGAAGGGCCAGTCACTGCTGCTGCTTTTTGTCTTAACAGCTTTATTGAGATAAAAATTATTATGGCATAAAACTCACCCATTTAAAGTGTACAATTCAATGGTTTTTAGTGTATTTACAGAGTTGTATAACCATCACCATGACGCAATTTTAGAACATTTTCATCATCCTAAAAAGAAACTTCATACCCATCAGCACTTCCGTTCCCTCCGTTCACCCATCCTGCCTCCTGGTCAGAGGCAGACAGTGACTTCTCCAGATTTTCCTATTCTGAACCTTGACTATAAATGACACGACGTCTTCTATGTTTGGCTTCTTTAACTTAGCACAGTGTTTTTAAGGTTCATTCATGTTGTAACAGGTGTCAGCACCCCATCTTCTTTTATTGCTCAATAATATTCCATTTTATTTTACCCAGTCATCAGCGGACAATGGGTTGTTTCTTTTTGACTATTATGAACAATGCTGCTATGGACATTTGTGTACAAGTTTTATATGGATGTGTTTTCATTCCTCTATATATTTAGCAGTAGAACTGGTATATTAGAGAATCATATGTTAACTATGTTAAACATCTTTAGGAAATACCAAATTATTTCCCACAGCAGTTGACCTATTTTACATTCCCACAAGCAGTGCAGGAGGATTCTAATTTCTCCACATCCTCATCAATGCTTTTGACTGCTGCTTGCCTTTTTTATTATAGCTATCCTGGTGGGTGCTAAGTGGTATTGCATTGTGATTTTGATTTGCATTTCCAGGATGACCAACATTATTGAGCATTTTTTCATGTGCTCACAGATCACCTTAAAAAAAAAAAGATTGATTTTGATTTATTTTTAGAGAGAGGGGAAGGGAGGGAGAGAGAGAGAGAGAGAGAGAGAGAGAGAGAGAGAGAGAGAGAGAGAGAGAGAGAAACATCTATGGGTTGCCTCTTGCATGCTCCCAACTGGGGACCTGGCCTGTGACCCTGGCATGTGCCCTGACCAGAAACTGAGCCACACAAGCCAGAGTGAATTGCCTCTTCTTGACAGTGTATGGCCTAGGCTTTAGTTCTGCAGGGCAAAAAACTTTAATCATTTTTCATTTCAGCAGTTCATGGAGTGCCTACCATGGCCTAGATGCAATGAGAGCAAAGGGGCAGATAATAAACACTTAAAGGTGAACAGAGCTCAGGAGCAGTCGTGGGGAATGAACTGCAGCATTTGAGTTCCTTTTAAAAACTGATTTCATAAACTACAGTGACAGTTCACTGATTTGCAGTAAGAGAATTCCTGCCCCAGCATCTATGGGTCCTTTCAGGAGACTCATGCTGAGAGGCAAAGGTCCCTAGGGCAGAGCCTGCGGAGTAACCTGGCTGTGTTCTTCGCACGAGGTTTCACACGTATCAGTAAGGGGGTGCGTCACAAAGTACAGCACTGACAGACTGCAGCTCTCAAGCACACTTTTCATCTGTACTGTCACCTGCTGTCCTCTGAATGAAGGCAGGTGAGATGTATGGCTTTGAGTCTGGAAGGGGTGCTCAGAGCCCAGCCTTTAATACAGGTGTGGGCTATTTCTCCTTGGTCTCCCTCTACGTTCTTTGAAAATTATTTTTTGGTTCAGCAGAAGGGAGGGCCATTGGCAGGGCCCTTCGGGATGCCACTTCAGTGTGGGGCTCAATCGCAGCCACCCAGCCTGCTGCTTTTCTAGCAGCACTCTTCTGGCCCGCCCAACACAATGGGCCGGTAGCCCAGCATGATTCCTTTTGTGCTCTTGGGCACCTCTTTTGAGCATCATCACTCTTTATACCAGAAAGCTGGTGGGCACAGTGAGAATAAACAAAAGAAGAAGAAAATGGGGGAAGTGCTAGAGGAGAAAAACGAATATGCAGTGGAAAAAGTTTCACACCATCAAGTATAAAGAGCAAGGTGGAGCACCTCCTCAAATGAACGGGGCTCTCGGTGAGGACAACGCGTGGGAGCCAGGAGAGAACCTGGACTGTCCCAGCCTCATTGGCCAGTTTCTACCATCACACAAAACTGCATGAGACAGATAAATCAGAAGCAGCCTGTGTAAACCTGTCTCTGATTCTGAAAGCAAAGGAGAGGAGAGCAAACCAAGGAAGGAAGAAGAGTCAGAAAAGCCTCGAGGCCTTGTCCAGTGTTTGGAGCTGGAGTGGATTATTGGAGCTACAGACTCCAGGGGTGAACTCACAGTCCTGGGGAAATGGGAAAACTATGATGAGGCTGACCTGGTCCCAGCCAGGAAGCCAATGTCAAGTGCCCCCAGGTTGTCATATCCTTCTATGAGGAAAGGGTGACATGGTATTCCTAACCCTTGGAGGATGATGACAAAAAAGTTGACAAGAATTAACTCAGGATCCTGAGTACCAGCCCCGATCACATCTGACTGTGGGTTTCAAGTGGGGAGGGGAAGGAGTTCTACTTTTCTTGACACCACAGAGATGGCTTGAGATGTCCTTTGAAAAACGAGTATAGTTCCTGTACCCTACAGCAGCTCAAGTGCTTTAAAGCCATTCCATGCTGTATGGTTTGCACACCCATGCAAGTAGAGGGGAAGGAGCGTAAGTGTTTCAAGGTAACCCATTCTCCACTTTGCTAGAAAAGCAAAGGGCCTTCTGTGAAGGACAAAACTTGCAGAACAGGTGTGGGGGAGAGTAAAAAGTCACTGTAGATCTTCGAAGATCATCTCCACAACCCACAGCCTTCTTCCCAATAGTGTTAACTGCATTTTTACAGCATAGCATGTGTGTAGTTTTGGGCTATAGCTGGTATATTATTTGGGGGTGTGTTGGGAACCGCCCTGCCTGGTTTCAGGAGCTGTAATCCCCCGTGGCTAAGGCTGAGTAAAGGACCTTGGGACCATAAGCCACTTAGGAGACAAAGCTTATTTTCCTTGTAGGGGCACTGCCTCTGCAGCTTTTCACTTCACCCTGCTTGGCACCAGGTGGATGACTGGTCAGCCAATGATGGGTAAGATTCCTCAAGGGAGGAATGACCTAAGACAGACATGCTCACGAGGGGGCCCTCAAGGGAAGGGCTTGGGGGGCTAAAAAAAAAGGGGGTGATGGACTCTCACCCCTCAGCTTTTACAAAGCCTGAGTCCTCATTCTGTCAGCAGGAAGTCTCCTAATCTCTTTGCTGCCTTACTTCCCCTGCCTGACTTTAGCCAGAAACAATGCTGGAGGTGGGTGTGGCCCTGTGCTGGAAAAGGGTAGGTTCCCCGGGGCAATAAGACCTGAGAAAGAATGCATAAAATCCTGTGAAATCTGCTTTGCTAAGAATGCCCCCAATTTTCTGATAAGGGTCCAACCATGAAATCAATTTGTTTCCCCCAAGTTTTATGGTCCTTTAGCTATCTGAGGACTCAGAATAAGCCCTCATAGTTCTTTGAATCTTATCTATTGTTTGATCCTTACTGCCTGAGAATGATTTATGAGTTTCACTGTATTCCTATGGAAATTAAACCTAATAAAAGCCCACTGAGGAACAGGCTCCTGGTCCTTCTTCTTGGAGAGATCAGCCACCTTTCCTCCCCAAGCAGATCATGTCTTGGTAGACTTATTCTTATCCCGGGCGGACAGGGGGGCTCTGTAAGCAAAGCTCCCCCACAGGGGTGGGTGGGGTTGGAAGGGAGGGAGATGGGTAGGATTGCTTTTGTTAAAATTTGGGGAAATGGTGAAATAATGGATAGAACAAACAACTAATGATTCAGTTCTGTGTCTAGAATATTTTACTTTTTCAAAAATGTCACTGCCAATCTGAGGACTGTGAGAGACTGCTGAAAAGTTATGAATGCCTAAAACTTATGAGCCAGGGTTGTCCCTGCCGGAGCTTAACACTGTTCCCAACAAAGGACTAAGCCAGGCCATCAGTTTCCGAAGCTGCCGTGGCGGGGGTTGGAAACTGGTTGAGAAGGGACAGTTTCAGTTTTTTACTGGAGCATATACACAGGCAGATCATTCTGTCTTAGAGGTGCCAATTCCTGAAACTGACAAGAGCCTTTCTTTTCCAATTTTGGTGCTATAAATATCGGCCTGTCCAAACTGCTGGTTGAGGTTCTGAGGGAGGGGAAGATGGTGGCATTGAGGTGTGAGAGTAAAGAGAAGGGCCCATGCTCTTGGGGCCTCTCTAGTTTTGAGCTTTGGACTCAGAAACCATTGGTGGCCAACAGCACAAGTTCATCAAATCACTTCAAGAGCTGGATTATTTCAGGAGAAGATTAAACTTTCATATTGGGGCAGCGGTTCACTTTTAACACACACACACACACACACACACACACACACACACACACACACACAAATTCTTTTTTAATCATAAGAATTAACTAATATGCAAAATGCTGTGATGGCTCATGAGATCCATCAGTTCTTGACATCACCCGGACCCGCCTCTAGAACTTTATTGTAAAAATCTTTTAGGCATGTGTTAGGTTTCTTTGAAAGCTTCTGTTTAAATGTCAACTTCATACCATACTGTTCTTGTCTTAATAAAACTGTATAGATTTTTATTTAAAAAGAAAAAAAAACTTTTTATTCTGTGAATTCTGAATCACCCAGCGCTGTAGAAGACAACTCAGCCAGAGCTCCTCACATTTCTCCCACCTACCTACACCTGAGCACAGATGCAAACCACCTTTATCTATGATTCCTTTGCTAAATAATCTCCATATACTTCTAAGAAATGTATTTTCAAACGTTGGGGGAAAGGGCTTAAAATGCAGCATATATACTAAAGAGTGTAAAAGCACTTATGAGAGAGAATAAAGAAAGGATCACTGGGTACACTGTTCTAGCAGCTCCCACATACCCAGACCCACCTCCATGGCCTGTGTCTGCAGTTCCCTTGCTTTTCCTACATGATACACCAGCACACACACACATGTGATCAGTAAGTACACTGTCTACCTTGGCCTGTTCTTGAATTTCATACATATAAACAGAATAATGGTATATGGAAAATATCATTAATAGAAAAAATGTAGCAAGACACTCAACAAAAATTTTAATTTTTCCTTGACTTGACCTACTGGCAAGATCTGACAACACTCATCGTTTCCTGTTTGGCTTTTCTGACCCTGCCTGCTTCCAGCCCCTGGGGTCTCTCCCACTCCTGAGTGGAAGGTAAGCATCCCCTAAGCAACCGAGTCCTGGCTTAAGCTCAACCGTCACTTCTCAGCACATCTAGGATTTCCTATAGGCATCTCGAATGCAGTGTGTCTAAGGGCAACTTCATCTTTTCTCCCATGACCCCTCTTATTTTCTGTATTCTCAAACTGTCATAATCCTGTCTCTTTTTCATCTTCTTGCCCCTTCCCCATCAATAAGTCATTAATTCTACACATTTGATCCCTTTAGTCTCTCTTAAAGAAACAACTTGTCCATTTCTTTTCTATTTCTCATCTAGCTCCCAGTTTTTTTCTGTCTTTCGTCTATAGAAATAGATTTCTATTCTTATCTGTCCTCACTTGAATAAACACTGCTGACAGAGACATTCCCAAAAATTTTCCCTTTTCCCCTTCCTAGCTACCCAGCCAACCTCAGTTTTAGAGAAAAATTAATTAGATGAAGAGAGAAAATAATGAGACTAAGTGCCATTAATAAAAATAATTACAGTTATAGATGTCTAACAAAAAAAGTACAGAGTTCCAGCCAAGATGGAGGAGTAGGTAGATATGCTTCACCTCCTCATACTACCAAGAGGAGGAAACAACCAATTAAAAAAACAAACAAAAAAACCCACAAAAACCAATCAGAACTGCCAGAAAAATCAAACTGTATGGAAGTCCAACAACGAAGGAGTTAAAGAAGAAACATTCATCCAGACTGACAGAAGGGGCAGAGATGGGCAGCTAGGGCATGGCGCAAGGCAGCAACAAGTGGACTGGGTGGGCGAGGCGGTGGCTTGTGGACTGGGTGGCCCACAATTGTGTGTGGATAAACTGGGAGGAACAACTGGAGAATGAGATAGACTGCTTAGGCCAAGGTTCCAGCACGGGCAAAATAAAGCCTCAGAACCTCCGGCTGTAAAAACCTGAGGGGGTTGCGGTGGTGGAAGAAACTGCTAGTCTCTTGAAAGATGGGTGAGAGCCCAGCAACTGGTAATGTTCCTTCTCTGATCCCTTCCCTACATACAGCGCCAAACACAGCAATGTGGGTTGCCCACCCTAATGAATACCTAAGGCTCTGCCCTTTACAGTGTAACAGGTACACCCAGACAAAGAAATATGGCCCAAATAAAAGAATAGATCAAAACTCCAGAAAAAGAACCAAGTGACAAGGAGATAGCCAGCCTATCAGATGCAGAGTTCCAAACAGCACTAATCAGGATGCTCACAGAAATGATTGAGTACGGACGCAAAATAAAAGTAGTAAAGGCTTTCTAAAGTGAAATAAAGGAAAATGCACAGGGAACCAACAGTGAAGGAAAGGAAACTGGGGCTCAAACCAATGATTTGGAACAGAAGGAAAAAATAAACATTCAACCAGAACAGAAAGAAGAAAAATAATTTTTTAAAAATGAGAAGTTTAGGAACCTCCAGGGCAACCTTAAACATTCAACATCCAAGTCATAGGGATGCCAGAAGGAGAAGAGGAAGAGCAAGAAATTGAAAACTTATTTGAAAAAATAGTGAAAGAAAATCTCTCCAATCTGGCAAAGGAAATAGATCTACAAATCCAGGAAGCTCACAAAGTCCCAAACAAATTGGACCCAAAGAGAAACACACCAACACGTACCATAATTAAATTACCCAAGATTAAAGAGAAGGAGAGAATCTTAAAAGCAGCAAGAAAAAAGGAGACAGTTACCTACAAAGGAGTTCCCTAAAGACTATCAGCTGATTTATAAAACAAAAACAAAAACAAACAAACAAACAAAAAAAACCTTATAGGCAACAAGGGGCTGGAAAGAAGTATTTATTCAGTTATGAAAGCCCAGGACCTACATCCAAGATTACTCTATCTAGCAAAGCTATCATTTAGAATGGAAGGGAAGATAAAATGCTTCCCAGATAAGGTCAAGTTAAAGGAGTTCATCATCACCAAGCCCTTATTATATGAAATGTTAAAGGGACTTATCTAAGAGAAAGGAGATAAAAAATATGAACCATAAAATGACAACAAACTCACAACCATCAACTGAACCTAAAACAAAACTCTGAACCAACAACTGAACCTAAAAACAAAAACAAACTAAGCAAACAACTAGAACAGGAATAGAATCATAGATATTGAGATCACATAGAGGGTTATCAGCTGGGAGGGGAAGGGAGAGAATGGGGGAAAAGGCAGAGGTATTAAGAACATAATTGGTAGGCATAAAATAGACAGAGGGAGGTCAAGAATAGTATAGGAAATAGAGAAGCTGAAGAACTTACACGTACAACCCATGGACATGAACTAAGATGGGGTGAATGTGGGAGGGAAAGGGGGTTCTAGGCAGAGGTGGATAAAGGGAGAAAAAGTAATGGGAAAACTGTAATAGCCTAATCAATAAAATATACTTTAAAAAAAGATTACAATCAAAATTGTCTAATATTCGATTACATCCCATTAACATAAACAGAACACCTTGTCTCAAAACCCAAAGATGCCAAGTACCTCAGCCTGAATTACTCCCTCTGGATGATAACTTATGAAAAAGCAGTTTATCTTACAAGTGCTGAGTAAATCAAAAGTAATACAAGTAAAGTGTGCTAAAAGCAAAAATACTCTGAGATAGTACTGAATGAGTCTACAAAGATTTACTGGACGTTTACCGGAATTTTAAAAACCAGTCAGGAAAAGGTTTCACCTATGATTGAATTGCAAAAACTAAAATGAACAGTACTTACTGTGTGCTGTGGTCTAAATATGTGATTACTCGGTCTCCTTCTTCCTCTAAACGTTTACTTACATGGTTAAGATATTCTGGAACCTTCCAAACAAAACATTTAAACATGTCAGTAACAAAAAGATTCTTGATTCTACCCAAGAAGCTGAAATACTGTTTTCCTTATAAATCTTTTTTAAAAGCAGAATATATATTCAAGCCAAATATTAACACAGATTAATGGGGGTAGAGGAGAGGTAAAGTGGAAAGTGTATGCAGATTAGGGTGAAATATAGAGACGTTTCCTTAAACTCAATTCTGGAGATTAAAATGAACCTCTAGAACTAGGGCCAAGGCAGTACTGCACTGTTGTGTCCTGTTCTCAATGAAGTCCCGGGGACGATGCCACAGGGCTCTTCATTACTGAGGCCCCATGGACAGGTGATCAGCAGCACCTGGGTCAGAGGTTACAGAGCCTAATGGCACCCCAAGGCCTGCACACAAAGGGGTCAGCAAAAACTAATTAACAGACTGGCTGTTCATTTGGGGATGCCAAACAGGGTGGTTGCAGAAGATCTGAAAACGCACTTCATATTTCCAGGGGCAAAGTGTGCCCTTGCTGTCACCCGATAGTGCAGGAAAGGTATTTGAGGTTCCCATCTAGTGGCACTAGCCAGGCCTGGTACCTGACATGAAACTCCCTCTTCAAATGTACTAGGTCGGCCAAAAAGTTCGTTGTTCCCCATACAATGGCTCTAGCAGCGCTTAGTTGTCTTTAACTTCATTCGGAACAATTCTGTTGAGATTGTATTGGGACAGCAGTTGCATCAGCGTGAATTTAAAAAAAAACTTATCAAAACTGATGTTATTTTTGTGCAGCTATTTTAATACTGAAGATGGAAGAAAATACATAACATTTTCAGCATATTATGCTTTGTTATTTCAAGAAAGGTAAAAACACCACTGGAAATGCAAAAAAAGATTTGTGCGTTATATGGAGAAAGTGCTGTGACTGACCAAACGTGTCAAAAGTGGTTCGCAAAGCTTTGTGTGGGAGATTTCTCACCGGACAATTCTCCACGGTCAGCTCCAGAACAGCTGACGTTGATAGTGATCAAACTGAGACATTAATTAAGAACAATCTATGTTACACCACATGGGAGACAGCTGACAAACTCAAAATATCCAAATCAATAAAGTTATTGGTGAAAATGAAAAATGTGTCTTTATTTTATGGAAAAAACTAAACAGACTTTTTGGCCAACCCAACGGGATGAAGGAAACAATGGTCAGGTTCAGCCTGCACAGGATCAAGTAACATTTGGGTGACGGTCCTCAGGGGCTTCCTCTGGGACTGTGCTCTAACACCTGCAAAAAACTGGCTGTCAACTTCTTGGATTTCTATCACTGTCTTTCACATGGTTTTTTGAGTAATTTTTTTAATGAGTCACGTATGTAACAGTTTTTCATGTGTTAAACAGTCATCTTTCATACTTAAGAGTTACCTCTTGCTTCAGCTTAAGTTCCTTTACATACTTTCTCTCAGAAGCTATCTTATTGGCTTTTTTTTTAATTTGGAGGGAAGGCAAAACAGGGTTCTAAGGGGAAGAAATTCAACTCTTACTATAATAAGAATAAAACTCATTACTGCGGATTTCAGCCACATCGTAGCTTTCAAAAGATTTTCAATAAAATGTCTGCATGTATGAAAAGACGCACATTTCAAAAGAAGAAAAAACACTTAGAAATTACACTTAGATGCACATCTATGGAAATGAAATGAAGCAATTCAGAAACAAACGTTTCGTCTCACCTCTCTTTCTTGCATTAACCTTTGGCCTTCTGCAGCATATAGACAATTTGTTTCTTCCAGAAATTTCAGTTCAAATGAATCTTTGTATACCTAAGAAATGAACAGAGTTATTGACCAGTAAAGAAAAGCACCTTTTGAAGTGTTGGTGTACCCCAAATTTCAAGGAAGCACGGCTGTGGTGGCCTGTGCTAATAAGCTGCCTGTACCTGCCATTCCTCGGCTGAGGCCTCACAGACCAGCTCAGCTGCCTCCTGCATAGCTGACCCCAGAGGCTTAGCTAACCTTGGGTCAGCTGATTCCTGGCTGGCTGACCTCTACTCAGCTGACCGGGGCAGCCCAGCCCACTTCACTGCTCTCTTCTGAGAGCGCCACCATGCCCTAGTCCTTTTCTATGGAGCACTGGGCCCATGTTGTAAAGGGTCTTTCCTTTTGTGGCTCCAGGTGTGGTGTTAGTGTAAGAGTCATTCACTTTCTGGGGGTTGAAAAAAAAAATCTCCCATATTTTCAACAAATGCTCCTATGATTTCTTTTTTTGGCACTTAAATCTTTGGTACACTCATTTATTTTGGTGTAAGTAGTTAGGCAGGGACCCAATTTTTTTTTCTTATACACTATTAAAAGTTATTGCTAGTACATTTAGAACAATGAGATATTTACCTGAAGATCAGAGAGCATACTCAGCAGACTTCGCAATAAACTTCGGTCAACAGCTTCACCATTTCTTTCTTTTTCAATCAATAGCAGAATTCCATCAATAGTTTTACTCTGAACCATTTTATCACTAATAATATGGTTTCTAAATAGTTCTAATCCCATATCCCTGTACAAACAATAAAAAACCAAACTATATTTTAGTTTCACTTTTTAGAAATTTTAGGTGAAGCTCTAGCTACATTATGAGTATCATCCCCAATCTGGTCTTTTGCTAATTCTCTAAATCCAGGTGTCAAGAATTTTTAATTTTCATTGTTGGCCAGTCTAGTGTGTGTCGTATTTCCTTCCTCATCAAGGCTGTTATGTTTTCCTGGGGTGGGCAGGCCACTGTTGCATGAGGAGTGCTGAGGCATCACTAGGTCAAGCATGTCACTGAGAAGTATGTGAATCTTGCAAAAACCTGCTATTGCCAGCCCACAATTTACACCATTCTTTCTAGGGGCATGAACAGAGATGCTCAAGGGTTTAGGAACGCACCCTGCTCCAGCACCCTTACCAGCCCCTCTGTGTCCTTCCCTTTTCCATCTCTGGTCCCTCTACAGAGCTTGTCATCCAGCTGTTCCTCCCTGGCTTTTGTTCTCTCCTCTATCTGGCCCTTTCAATCAGAGAACTGATATTAAAATGTGATTTTAAGAGTTCTTCTTACTTCCTCAGCTCATTGCCTGAGGAATTTAGGGGGAAATAAAGCTGTCAGCTACTATCCACGAAAATCAGTGATAATGGACCACGTGCTTTACCAGAACACTTCCGTAGATTCCCTGGGTGCCAAACACTGAGGGGGCCAAATTCAGATCCCTGGGCTGAGCCAGGTCTTCTGAATGGGCAGCCCAGGAATAGCATTGGTGGTGAGTGGTGAGTAGTGGTGGTGTCGGCAGCAATAGGAGTATTAATGGTAAACGGTATTAACAGTGAGTGGTAGTAGCAGCAAGCACTATGCACACTGGTGAGCACTGGTTCTGCGGAGCCCTATTTGTGTTGGGAACCTTCTCCTCCTGCACTGTGCCGCACAATCGCAATGGCCCTTTCCTGCTCCTTGGAGGAGCTGTCCATTACAGTCTTCCCTGAATTTCAAAGAAGCAGTAAAGCCCCGTGGGCAGCATGTGGGTTTAAGCTAGGCACCTGGGCTTGAATTCTGGCCCCCCGTTCACAGGCTTGCCGTGACTCCGAGGCAAAGAACTTAACCTCTGTGTGCCTGTCCTTCTGTAACACTAAATCACACATATTATTTCACATCTATAATACAGTTCATATCGGCCCAGGCAGGTACCCATCGTATAGGAAGTTCTGTCCACTAGAATCTTCTTCCTAAAATCTAAATCTCAATTTAAAGCTTCAGAAGCAGCCCACCAACAGCCAACAGGGTATTTCATCAGCTTTATCTCTCTGATTCTCCCACAAAGGGCACATTCTGGGTAAGCTGCTGTCTTGTTTCCAAGGTGGACTTCCTTTCTCTACTGGGCCAACGCTTGCTCCTCCCTCCTGATCCTTCCCTGTGTGTTTCTTACACACCTTCACCATGATTCTTGTACTACACTATTATGCTCAGTTTTTCTGCCAGTTGCAATGGACTGAGTTTAGTACAGTTTATGTTCTAAGCAATGTTTATAGTTTACCTCATGGTTATATTATAAACATTTATAAATTAAGAGATTAGGCTTGGTACCCTGACAACCCAGGTACAAAAACTTTTTGAACTTTGTGCTTCAGTTTCCCCATCTATAAAATAGAGACAGTAAGTCACCCCTTATAGAGCTGTTCTAAGGATTAAGTAAATTAGTAGGTGTTCAGGCACTTAGAAAAGGGCTTTGCCCAGAGTAGAAGCCATGTGATACTCTGTTATCAGCGTTACTATTTTCGTCATTTCTCTGAATAAAAGCTATCTTCTGTTCAGTGCCTGCCTTATAGAGGACATGCATGGGTGTCTAGCATGAGATGTGTAGGAGTCAGAGGAGGTCAGAGAAGTATGTGGAACAAAGGGGGAAAAGAAAGTGTTATTCAGGACAGGGAGAATTTCATTAAAGAAACTGTCCAAAGCTGTAAAGGTGTTAGATTACATTAAAAAAAAAAAAAGTGACTATGGGGTCTGGTAACCAGGAGATCACTGATGTCTAAGGCAAGGGCAGTGTCCATGCAGTCAAAGGAGAAATCAAGCTGCTTAGGGTTAGGGTGAAAAGTTGGTGAGGAAGTTGGAAAACAACGTTTTAAAGAATTCACGTTTAAAGGTAATGAGAGCATACAACATCACTTCTGAATAGAAGCCGAGTCCCGAGATGTTTCCCTCAGAGCAGGGGTGAGCAGTTTGCCATCACTGACTCCAGATGATCCTGAAGTCCAGAGCTCAATTACAGAAACGTGGCTTCACACAGCACTTCTGCACTTGCCTGCTGTGTCCGCTGGAATACTCGCTGCAAGCTGGAGAACACGCTAGAACTTGCTCCCCCTAAGCTGGCCTGCCCCAGCTCCACCCTGTCACCCTCACTGGTAATGGAGATGCTCCAATGCTAAGATTCACCTGGATCCAGATGTGGGCACTAGTGATTTTGGCTGACATAAAGGACCACAGACAAATGACCACATGTGCCATCAAATTAACCAGGAGAAGACATAAGTCAAATGTGCGATTTCAGTTACAGCAGCAGATGCAGCTCTGCTGACGAGGGCACTCACCAGATAGAAGGAAGCATGGAATTCTGAAGTACATAGGTGCGGTCCAAAAATAGGAAAATACTTCTGATCATGATCTGGAAATTAGAAAAAAATTTACTTATGTATCCTATTAACAAACTATTCAAAATTAGGCTATTTGAACTACGGCTGTGCTAGGTGCCTCAAATCTAACAATAGTTTTTTCTTGATGAAAGGTGTTTCCCTCCAAGACCCTCAGGATTTATTCCCTACCCCCAAATTTAATTGTTCCCCCTTCATTTTTGTTTTTCATCTCTTTTATCCAGAAATCTGACTGTAGGGATTTAAAAACACTTAGCCTAAAAGACAACTTTGAAGTTTGGTTATTTCCTGACTGATGTGGTAAATCTCATTAGACTGGGGAGATGCTTTAAGCTTTTTAAACAATTCTTTTTACATGAGAATGAGGCTCTACTTGGACTCTGCTTTGCAAGCAGAGTGAGGAGGACACAGGTTAATCAGCTGCTCCCTTTGCCGTGCTAATACACACACCGTAACCCTGTAATTCTCCTATCATGAAACTCAACAGACTCTGTTGTAGAGGTTTGCTTACACATGTAAGCAAAACCTCCCCAACAGGCATTTATCTAGTTCTACCATCTACCAGGTACCTGGCCCAGAACAGAGACACACTCACTGTCCCCTACCTACTTCATGTAGGAAACAGAAGAATTCAACCTACTTAGGAAAGCTATTGATACTATTTTCTCACTTACATAATGAACAGCCAGATCACTCTAAAAACTTGTAACACATAAAATCAAATAGAATCTATACATTTACAAAAGCCTAATACGTTAGTTGTCTAGTTATAGTAAAGTTCTGGCATTTAGGATCAATTATCAGTCATAAACTGGGATAAAGGAGAAACTTAAGAGACCCACTGAGGGATTGCAAGTACCGCGAGCCCTCTATCATGTCAGGTCAGCCTGAAGGCCAAGTTAGCAGCCAGCCCCATTCTGAAAGAGCATAGTTCACCTTCCCCGATTTTCTCTACTCTGGTGTCCAAATACGTTGGATGCTTGATCCCGAAGAGAATCCCCCGAACAGAACCTCCTATCTGAACTCACAATCTGGCCCACACCTACCTTAGGTGGGTGAGGGGAGATGGAGGAGGCCATGCTTTGATGAAAAACAAAAAAATACCTGGATTAAAAGGGGGCACATACTTCCAGCTACTCAAATCTCTTTCTAACCTAAGTGAAAGGCTGAATAACACCCAAGAGGGAGTGAGATCAGACATAAAAAAAGCAGTACTGATGAAGACCTGGGGAGAGTGTACCATATATAAAATCAGTATTAATAAAAAAGCCAATATGCTTACCATTTGTCTGCAATGATCTTGCCAGCATTTGTTAATCTTCTTTAAAAATAAAACACTATCTAGTGAGTCTGTGCAGACCTGCTAAGGAAAACTTTAGAAATGTAGGGAAATTTATTGCAATTTTAACTTCTTAATTTCAGCTCTCTTCACCACAGAATATAAGACCAGAAGTTCAAAAATCATACATGCAGTTTTCCTTATTTCCAGATCTCATAACCTATCTGTTGTTACTCCTGCCTGCGCTCCCGATTTTCATTTCTCATTGCCCTCTTTCTGGTTCCCCTTCCTTCGGGCAGCACTTTATTGCCAGGTGACTTTCAGAACCCTGCCAGCTGAAACTAACAACCAGGTCATAGGCTTCTCGGACCTGGGTGATTGAACCAAAGGCCCTGTCCCACAAAGGGCAAACCCTGACTCAGTCCAGTGCCCGAGCTCCTAGAGACGCTATCCCAGGGACAAGGAAGCAGGTTGATTATTAATAGCACTGAGGGACTGGCAGCCATTGAAAAATGGCTGAGGTTTAACTTTAACTTCTTGTCTCAATGAAAACTACAAGAAGTCTCATTCACGCACTAAATTAGGAACATTCTCGGCTTGAATCTTGGAATATGGTTTTAAAGAAAGATTCAAAATGCTGTTTATAGGAAAAAAACCTGAATGAAGGCTCCTAGAGCAAACCACAGCTAAGTGCCATAAGCACTGCCCTCATAGGCTTTTGTAGTCGAACAGTCACAAACGTCTACACACTGCTTGATGGTTTACAAAGTAGTTTTCATGCCTGTGCTCATCTAACATTTGTACAGATGCACAAAACAGCTTGTTGAAGTGAAAAGACAGGTGTCCTAGGCTTCAGTTCTGCTCTACCATTTCTTAGCTCTATGACACTGGACAAATGACGAACTTTCCTGGGCCTCAGTCTCTCTATGTGTAGCAGGCTCAGAGCTGTTGTGAGGTTATATAAAATTTTTAGCATGCAGCGAGGAGAAAAACACACCACCCAGGGTGTGATGTGTAAGTCAGACGGTCATTGGGAGCCTTCAGTTGGTGAAAGGTCTGACAGAGAGAGGGTAGCCAGCAGGGGGCAGGACAGCAGCCAGGACTTTAGAAAGAGGACAGAAAATCAGGAGAGTAGTAGAGGGACTGACGGGCACATGTGTTTCCTTGTCATACCAGTGAGGGTAGCTGACCACAACCACAGCGGTCCTAGCCAAACATTTTATTTTATCAAGGCTTTGCCAATATATTAAAAATAGTCAGTCAGTCACAGCGAAGGCCTAATAGTTCAATGGTTAACAAATTATTCTGGAAGAACTCTGTTATAATTGCTCAAATTGTGATAGCCCACTGCACTAGAACCTTATATGGACAGTCTCAAAAAACAGTGAATCAGTCACAAGCACATTTAGACAGGTGCCACCATGGAAGTGACCCAGCAGCTCTGGCATCCAGTCAGTGCTGAACACGAGACACTTGCCTGGGGTAGACACTCTGGCTGGCCCCCACAGGCAGTTGCAGACTGCAAGGCTGCACAGGGTTAAACCCACACCAGCCAAACTGACACCACTGGCTGGCTCAGGTGCCGCAACTAAGCAAGGCAGAGCTCTACCCAGTACAGGGTTTCGTTTCATTAGGATAGATAACTCCAATGTGAAGTGTTCAGTAAACAAAAGATACTTTTCTTTAAAGAGCTGGGTAAAAACAATATACATCTTTAATAACTTTTAGCCATCTCCTGTGGGGGGAAAATGGGAAATGGTAGGCTAATATCACACAGTGAAGCATTTATTGAGCTCCAGCCTTCTAAATATTAAAACCAATTCCATACCCAAAGCTGTAACAGTAGCCACAAAGCTGCATATGAGTGCCCTCAGGATGTAAGACATACAGGCATGCTGACAGCTCGTCAACAGTTTATTCTTCCGAGAGGTTCTCTGACAACCATCCTTTTTATCTTTTCAGAGAAGAGCCGATCCTAGTTAAAGAACTTACACAATCTACTGTGGTGAGTTAGGCAAGTCTTCAAATAACACAAAATTCCAGTGACAAAATGCTCATAATATACCATGGAAAAAACTACACATATGTGTGATTACAGTGATTTAAACAAAAGAAAAACAAAATAGTACTTACACTGGAGTAGAAAATAGGTCCTGTTTTGCCAAATTTTCTAAACCAGGTTATCCTGCTTTTCTTATTCCAGCAAAGAGAGTGTCACCGACCTTGCCTTGCGGCAGTGGAGAGCAGGAGATAGCAACGATCCTAGATCACACCCTAGTAGCAATCACTTACCACACAACACCCCTCACCTAAATTAGGTCCCCTTGTTACAACTGCTGAGCACAACTATCTTTCATAATTATCAAAGTTCAGCCCTGGCTGGTGTGGCTCAGTGGACTGAGTGCTGGCCTGCGAACCAAAGGGCTGCCGGTTTGATTCCCAGTCGGGGCACATGCCTGGGTTGCAGGCCAGGTCCCCAGAGAGGGGTGGACGAGAGACAACCTACACACTGATGTTTCTCTCCCTCTCTTTCTCCCTCCCTCCCCCTCTGTCTAAAATCTTATAAAAAACAAAAGTTCACAGTTTACAATATTTAATTACTTCCTCCCTCTGTCTACAGAGCCCACGGCAGCAGGAACTATGTCATGTTCACCTCTGAACCCTAGCACTAACCCAGGGTCACTCTCTTGCTATGTGGTCTTGGGCCTTCTGGCTAAAGACAGTACCTATAACTTGGAGTCCTGTGCAAATGTTCAGAGCTTAGCCTACTGCCACCAAGTGCTCAGTGCGTCCTAACTGCACACCAGTCAGGTGAGTACAATCAGAGTCTTCATAAAGAAGCCCAAAGCCTGCTGTCATCAGCAGATTATAAAAGACATGCTTAAATGGTGCAGCTTCATGATTTCCCTAATAGCAAAACCTTTGTTTCTTTATGCATCCTGTTTTAAGAATTACAATTTCTGTGTATGATTGATCAGTGATGCCTCATGCTAAATAGCATTTATCTGACTAAACAAATCTGCATAGCTATAAAGCTGAATCAGGGGAAGGAAAAGTGACTTCTGCCCATAGTTATTCACAGGTTTAGATTCTCCTTTGTTTGGGGGAAAGGCATACCACACCAAGAGAAATTAACTTATTTTGAAAGGGGCAGATAAGTGCAGAATTTATCAAACATATCAACAGAAAGGATATGGCAACCTAAGAAAATAACAGTAGATGATGCAATGCCACAGGAGTCCCGTATATCTGATGTTTACCTTACAAAGGGTTTTCTGAAGTCCCCCTGAATTCTTATGTTGACTTCAATAGCAGCATGCAACCAACATACAGTAGGTTGTAGTCCTTGAATTTTAGAGTTATATAAAATGCTGGAATACCCCAGAGCAAGCGAAACATGAATATCTTTAACTTAGAATATTCCTAGCCCAGTGAGAATCTGGGCATCTGCAATAGCACTAACACTTGGCCACTTGTAAGACCGGGATAGGTCACACACCTCTTCCAACAAGGATGAATTCTGATGGCCAGACTATGTCACTCATCACCCACCCCAATCCCTAGTGCACCACGCGACCTCTGCACTGCCAAACTGTGGCTTAGGCAGGTTGGCTGTTCTCTTTACATCCCAGGAGCTTTTAACTCTTACCACACTGTTTCATAAATGTGTATCTTTATGTTTCTGTCAATCCCAATGGAGTTTAAGCTCTAAAGAGCCAGAATCCCATTTAATTTATGTTTATTTTTCCAAGGACCTAGCACATGGTAAATACGTAATAAATGTGTACTGTCTCTGCCCTATTGCTAATTTATCTCATCATTCTGTCAAAATGACTTTCCCAAAATACAGTCTAAATACATGGGTTCTTGCTTTAATAACCTGTAAGGACTCTCAGATGCACACAGATTTAAGTCCAAAGGCTTAAGATGTAGATAAAAATTCAAATCAACGTAGATCATTGCAACTCAGTATTACACCCTCAAATTTCATCAACTCTCCCGGGACACAGTCAAACCACAATGCTCCAGATGAAAAACCTTTCACACTCTGCTTTCTGATGTCTCTTTACTCTGTAGCTGGCTATAACCTATTCATCCTTTAAGATGCAATTCAAGTGTTACTTCCTTTGGGAAGATTTGTCCCAAATGCTTCACGTAATTGCAGTTCCTGTCCTTGACTCCAACAATTTAACATTCTGAACTCTGGATGCCTTGCACTACTAAGGCACACATTTAATCTAGCAGTGCCTTTTTTTTTCCCCTTTCTTCTTTTATGAAACAAATGGTACTTTTTTTTTAAAGATTTTATTTATTTATTTTTAGAGAGGGAAAGGAGGGAGATAGAGAGAAACATTAATGTGCGGTTGCTGGGGGTCATGGCCTGCAACCCAGGCATGTACCCTGACTGGGAATTCAACCTGCGACACTTTGGTTCAGAGCCCGTGCTCAATCCACTGAGCTACGCCAGCCAGGGCTACAAATGGTACTTTGTAAAACCATGGCTTTGTCACAGCATCAAGGGCATACAGTAATTCCCTTGTACCTATCACAGCGTTGTTACTTCTTGGAGGGTAGATATCAGGTATGGTAATCATTTTTCTCTTTTCTAGTAGAGTACACAGGAAGTAAGTGCTTGTTGAATGAGTTAATGAACACATTCATGTAACCCACAGGACAGGATTAACTGGCAGGGGGATAATTTGATCAGATAATCAAACCGTAGTCTTCCAGTAAGCTGGGACGAGATTCTCACACCAGCTTGCCCTTCCAGCTCCTGTCTTGGAGAGAAGGCTTGGCAGTCTGCTGATGACTTCAGGCTAGGCTGAGAGTCAGGCTGCTTTTCAGACCCCAACGTCCTGAACATGGGTTCCCGGGCCTACCCCCCCAGGATTCCTGATGCACTGAGCATGTCTTCAGAGGACACCTCTGAGATATGGTACACACTGGCCAGGTTCCAAAAGGTCATCATCAGGACAGAGCTTTGCCAGATAATACTGTGGAGGTGTATTTACAGGTGTCAATGTAAGAGAACCAGACTTGACCTCACTGACCCATTTATGGGGAGAACTACAAATATTATCCTAAACTATGACATCTCATTCCAGACCTGGACTTCATCCTCATTTATAATTAAGAGCCTCAATGCCAGGCAGAAGATCTGCTGCAACTGCCAAGGGAGACTGTAGTGAGCTCTAAATGCTTCAATTTCTCAATGGGACAGAAAGAATTCCTTCAGCTAGAAAACTTCAAAACGAGTACACTCCAACTACCTAACTTCACAAATGAAGAAACAGAGGCTCAGAAAAGTACAGCTACAAGCAGACTGTCATCAATCGTAAGCCCACTTTCTACGACATGTGGGTGGCTATAGTAACGGGAGGGGCCTGGGGAACTAGATGGAGGCCCAATTGTAAAGCACTGTTTACAAGGTGTCTAGAAGCTCAGTTTGCCTAGCAGTCGTCTGGTCGCAGATGGCAAAATGAGTAGCAAAATTCTAAGATGCCCCTGCCTATAACTTCTTTCTGTTGACTATGAGTGGGGCTGTGAATACAATGGGTTACATCATATAAGGCTGTCTTAGCAGACCAGAGAGGCAGATTTTCCTGTTGACTCAGAAGAAGAAAATAACCATGTTGTCAGGGAAGGAATCTCATGGAAAGAAACCAAGAGTAGCCTCAGGGCACTGAGAGAGAGGAAGCTCAGTTCTGTAACTGAGGGCGTGAACCCTGCCAACACCTGCATGAATCTGCGGACACCTTGATTGCAGCTTGTGAGATCCTGAGCAGAGAACCCACTGAGCTAAGTCTTGACCTATACAACTATGGGCTGGCAAATAGGTTTTGGATCACAAGCCAAGTTTGTGGTAATTTGTTACAGATCACAGAAAACTAATACAGGTGGGTTTTTATAAGAACAAAGGATAGCAAAACTCAAACTTTAAGACATTTCTCAGAACTTTTCCTAAACACTTAACCGGACTCAATGAAAGGACACTGTTTTACTTTAATCAGATCAGCAAAGTGATATAAATTCTACTTAAAGAAAATCTATTATATTGGGCCATGTGAAGCAAATTTAAGGTTTTTGTTCTGTAAATAAAAGGGAATTTTAAAAGCAATTGTTTTAATATTAAGGATACTCATTGGTTCTTTATCCTATTACTGTGCAGTTTCAAAATATTTAGGTAATGAATAGAAACTTCATGAGCCAACAAAAGGATATTCTCTGAATTGAAGAATTTGTGCTTGGACATGATCTTCACAGACCTGGCGGAGCTGCTTGTAAAGCGTTGGGGAAACTTTATGAGAACAGAGATTTTCAACAGCCTAAAAAGAAAACAAACAAAAATAAATGAATTATTCACTATGAATAACAAATTAGACCTTTTAAAAAAACCTATTGGTGCATGTAGCTATAATCATAACAGAACATTGACGTAATTGTACACAGTTATAATCATTTGCATGAAGCAGCCCCCCACACTTATGTATCTACAAAGGGCCATTACTGTTAGAACACTGGAGTCCAGTACTGGCTTGGTAAAAATGGTACTTCACAGTAGGTAGTATCAACACAGATTCAACGGCACATCTATGACAGCACTGTGATTCCTGGGATTCAGGTTGGTGTGCCTGTACTATATTTGAGCATCTTACAAAACTCTATTTTTTCTCTACTGCAATAGTCTCTAAACCTTGCTGCACACCAGTTACCCAGGGACTTTAAAACAAGTTCGATCTCCACGGCCCTGTTTCTACATGTCCTAATCCATTAGTCCGAGGTGCGGGCCACAGGAATGTGAGTGGCCATCTTCCAAACAGGTGGGAAAACAACAGGAATTTCAGCTACTTTCACTTTGACTAGTGAAATGGTTCTGTCTATAAAGAGCAGAAGAAAAACAAGTCCAAAATGTTTGGGTGACACAAGGCCAGGTTGAATTGTTTCCTATTTTTCTGCAGGTGACACATACAATTTATCTAAGTTTGTCTTATATTAATGAGGAAACAAGTTTTTAAGGCCAAAGTGTTTTTCCTGAAATAGTTTCATCCACATCAAAGAAATGTTTGCATATTCTTATCAGTTCTAATAAAAATTTCAAGTCTCATGCAGAAAACCAGCATCTCTGTCAACCCAAATATGAAATACTACTAACAGAAATGTAGTTTTTCTGATTAGTTTTGAAGCATTTAAAAAATATGGAGGTTAGCCCTGGCTGGTGTAGCTCAGTGGATTGAGCACGGGCTGCGAACCAAAGTGTCACAGGTTCGATTCCCAGTCAGGGTACATGCCTGGGTAGCAGGCCATGACCCCCAGCAACCGCACATTGATGTTTCTCTCTCTCTCACTCTCCCTCTCTTCTCTCTCTAAAAAAATAAATAAATAAAATCTTACCAAAAAATAGAGGTTATAGAATAGAAACTGAATTTAATTCAATAATATATTCCTGCCTTGGCTGACGTGGCTCAGTGGACTGAGCACTGGCCTGTGAACCAAAGAGTCGCTGGTTCGATTCCCAGTCAGGGCACATGCATGGGTTGGGGGCCAGGTCTCCAGTAGGGGCCGTGCAAGAGGCAACTACACATTGATTCTCTCCCTCTCCTTCTCCCTCCCTATCTCTCTTTAAAAAAGTATATAAATAAAATCTTTTAAAAAATAATATATTCCTAAGGGGAGGAAGGTAATGTAAAATTTTAAAGGTAGTCATTGTAGTCATACGGTATTAATAATAACAATACTTAATATTAGAACAGCTATATATTAACTAAATTAAATAAATATAGTAATTACCACCACATAAAACACATGCATATTTACACGGGTCAAGAGAATATGAAATAATGACAATAATTTAAAAATTATAAATTTTAGCAAGTTTCTTGTAAGTATGATAACAAGAAAATACAACCTTTCTCCTACATTTTCTTACTATAGGAAAAAAGGATTTCTACTTACATTTTGCTTTTACATCCTTCAAATCTTTTCTCAGTGTCCAATTCCATTACTTTGTAGTCATGTCTTTATATTTTAGTCAAAGATCTACTATCATTTTGTCTCTTAAAAACTCTAGGATAACCACCCTCTGGTTAAAGCTGGCTTATGGCATATTGCCACTAGTAAAGCATTCCTATAGAAGCACTTTGCAGGAAGAGAGCCCAAATTTTTCCACGAATCTCCTTGCCTGGTTAGCCTAGATCTAACCTGTTTTAAGAGACAGAGATCCAGAGATGTGTCTGTTTTGGAGACAATGCACCAACCACAAGCAATGACATTTCATGGACAAGCTAAGTCAGCATTCTAGAGAAAGGCTCCTCCTGACTTTAGGTTCAAGATGGTGGGGTAGGAAGATCTGGAGCTCACCTCCTCCAACTGACACCAAAACTACAACTACAGATAGAACAGGTATCTGAGAATGACCTGAAGACTAACACAACAGATTTTTCAACAACTACAGATATAAAGAAAACGCCACAATGAGACAGGCAGGAAGGGCAGGCTTAGTCTAGCCAGGACCCTTCCTACCCACAGTGACCTGCAAGTGGGAAGGATATTACAACTGTAGAGCTCCCCTCTAAAGACGCAGGGATTCAAGCAGAAGCCTGAGGGAACGAACGACACCAGGAAAAGGAGCCCCCATAACATGTGGCTTTGAAAACCAGTGGGGCCTATACCTGGCAGAGCCAAAGGGCTGTAGGAAACCAAGGCTGTGCTCTTCTTAAGTCCCAGGGCAGAGGCAGCAGTTTGAAAAGCACACGGGTCATTATGAAGGTGAAACATTGCCTAATTTTAGGACATGTTCTGGAGGGATCTGTTGGAACTTCTGCCAGGATCAGAAGTGCTGGTGGGTGTCATTTTTTTCCTCCCTCTTTCTCTACTCTCCTTCCACCTGGCTGGTCTGACATTGGCAGGTGTCATTTTTGATACTCTCCATTAACCTTGCTAACACTGTTCTCCCACCCGGGAGTTTCCCCAAGGACCTACCCAGGCTGGCGCACCTCTAAAGTGGCTTCTGCCCTGTCATACTCTGTGGGAAGCCTCAGTCGGCACCACACGGCAGTGTGCCTACAACAGCTGACACCAGTGCTTGCAGCTAGCCACACTGAAGGACTGCCCTGCACACCCAGCTCCTACAACAGTTGCAGCCAGGCCTCACTGCCAGCTGGGCTGGGGACCAGCCTCACCTGCTAGTGTCCCCGGCAGTTGTGGCCCACCCTACTGAGGGTGGGCCACATAGTCCACACAGGGAACACCTCTGGAGCACCAGGTTCTGGTGACAAGGGGGGATTCAACCACTGAGCCCCACACAGGACACCTTCTAAATAGTACCCCCTTTTCAAAACCAGTGGACGTAGCTGATCTACCTAATACATAGAAACAAACAGGCAAAATGAGGAGACAAAAGATTATGTTCCAAAAAAACAAAAAAAAAAAACAAAAAAACAAGACAAAACCCTAGAAAAAGAATTAAACAAAACAGGTAAGCTGTCTAGTAGATTAAAGAGTTCAAAGTGAGAGTCATAAAAATGCTCATCTGCAGATAAGTAGATAAACTTGGTGACAACCTCAACAAAGAGATAAAAATTGTAAAAAAGAACCTATCAGAACTGAAGAATATAACAACAGAAATTTAAAAAAAAATTTATTAGAGGAAATAAAAAACAGGTCAGTAGTCAGGAAAACAGCAGAGTGGAAATCACCCACCCAAAGGGAAGATCAAAAAGAAAAAATTTAAAAGGATAAAAAGAATGAGGATAGCATAAGGGACCGTGGCATCAGCATACTAATGTATGAAATTAGCATACTAATGTTTGCATCAGAAGGAAAAGAGGGAGAGAGAAAGGGCCAGAAAACCTATTTGAAGAAATAATGGCTGGAAACTTCCCAAACTTGGCAAAGGAAACAAAAATCCAAATCCATGCAAACAAAGAGTCCCAAACAAAATGAACCCAGAGACCCACAACAAGACACATCTTAATTAAAATGTTACAAGTTAAAGATAGAGAATCATAAAAGTAGCAAAAGAAAAACAACTAGTTACATACAAGGGATTGCCCACAAGACTGAAAGCTAGTCTTTCAACAGAAACTTCTGCACGCCAAAAGGGAGTGACACAATATATCCAACATAACAATGGGAAAAACTTACAACCAAGAATACTCTGCCTGGCAAGGTTAGAATGGAAGGAGATAGAGTCTTCCAGACAACAGAAAGCTACAGGAGTTCATCACCACTAAACAAGCATTACAAGAAATGTTAAAGGGAAATCTTTTAAGTGGAGAAGAAAAGGTCAAAACTAGAAATAAGAAAAATAATCTCATTATTAGAGAGAAATATATAGTAAAGATAGTGGACCAACCACTTAAAAGCTAGTGTGAAAACACTTGAAATGGCAATAGTACAGACTTAGTACTATTATAATAGTAAAGTATCAATAATTACTTTAAATGTAAATGGACTAAATGCTCCATTCAAAAGGCACAGGACAGATAAATGGATCAGAAAACAAGACCCTTACTTATGCTGCCTTTGTGAGATTCACGTCAGATTGTGAATCTCACAATCTGTGAGATTCACACACACAGACTAGAGGTAAAGGGATGGAAAATGATATGCAACACAAATGGAAATGGGGGTTGTGGGGGGGAGAAAGCCTGAAATAGCAAAACTGAAAAAACTGTTTTATAACAGACAAAACAGATTTTGAAACAAAGGCTATAAGAGAAGACAAAGTAGGACCTAGCAATTCCACTTCTGGGCGCTTATCTGAAGAGAACAAAACACTAATTTGAAAATATATTTGCACCCCTATGTTCAATGCAGCATTATTTACAATCACCATGATATGGAAGTAGCCTAGGTGTCTACTGATAGAAGAATGGATAAAGAAGTGAGATAGACAGACACGCACACAAAGGAATAATACTCAGCCACGAAAAATAACAAAACCTTGCTATTTGCAACAACATGGACAGATTTAGAGGATATTAAGCTAGGTGAAATAAATCAGAGAAAGACAAATATTGTATCATTTCACTTGTATGTGGAATCCAAAAAAAAACTAAACAAATGAAGAAACAAAACAGATTCATTAATACAGAAAACAAAATGATAGTTGCTAGAGGGTTGGGCAGCCGGAGATGGGCAAAGTTGAAGGGGGTTAAGAGGTAAACTTACATCACAGAGATGAAGAGTACAGCACAGGGAATACAGAGTAGTATCGCAATAACTTTCTATGGCAGCAGATGTCAAATCACTGTGTGGTACACCTGAAACTAATGTAACATTGTATGTATGTCGAGTATACTTTAATTAAAGAGAGCTTTATGTTCCAGAATGAAAATTTTTAAAAGGTAAACAACTGTGCTATCTTTAATCACTGCAGTGTGTATAGTAGGGTAGAGAGGAGACATACATTTGAAGAAGTTGTGTGATCCAAAGGAAAGACGATCAGAACAAGAGTATCTCAGCCTCTAGCTGTATCAACTTGGAAAAGTCATTAAGTTCTTTATGCATAAATCTCTACCTGCTTGCAACTAGAGTCTTCCTTGAATCTTACATAAATACTGTGAATTTTGGTTAAAAGTTTATAGTTAAATATATTCTAAGTCTCTTTCCAAGTATATTAATTTGCCAGCACTAATGTAAGCCTTTTATAATTTTATAAACCTCATAAACACATTCTACTTATGATATTAAAAGGATAGATTTAAGAGATATATTACCTCTGTATATAAAAATTAATTTCTCCCTTGTTTGGATTTAACCCTCAATCACTAGATGTAACACCAAAAACCAACCAACCAACCCAGGTTAACCTCATGACAAATGCTGTCGTTAAAGTAGTTAATCATTAGAGAATTCCACAAACATAATTATTACAAAGTAATTTTTTAGTATTATACGTGAAGAAAATGTACTTGCTTTGGTAAAAATCAGTATAAGCTTAGTAGTACATGTCCTTCACAGAACGACATCTTACTAGAACCATTTTCTGAATGCTCCAATTCCTGAGTCAGGAATCAGTGTCTTCCAAATAATCTTTTCCCAGTTGTGACACACTGTCACTGTTGAACTTTATAACCAACTCTTTCTCATATGTGTCTTATTCGGCACAAACTATTTAATGTGAAGCAACTGAGATTTATTTTGCTTTTAAAATTGAGACTTTGAGGACCTCTTAAAACAACTAGCCAAACCCTGAGCTGACCCAGGTCTGCTGCGGGTGCCATCATTTCTCCAAGCCTTTTGCTGAGTCACCGCTGGCATCCTCATGTTACAGGCACCTCATTACCTTAGAAGACAGAGGGCAGCCCTGCGCTCCACCCACACTGGCAGGGATCCTGGCTGACTCTTCTGTGCTGCTCCAGAAGCAGCACAACACAGGAGTCCCCCTTCCAAACATGAGTTTTGAGGATTTAGTCATATTTTAAGATTTAGAAATGCTTTCTCTAGGTGTACAGAACACTGACTCTGACCTGAACTGTGTGCTTCTTGTGGGGTGTTGTTGCTGTTCACATTTTTAAGAGTTATAGCAGAGAAAAAGAATTTAATCCAACAACTGGAGATAGGGAAGGAGAGCACTTGGGTTGTACTTGTAGTATTAGGATAAAGATGTTTTTGTTGTGTCAACTTAGCCAAGTAGAAAAACTGTGCTTGTCTGAATTTTCCCACCACGGCTGCTCTGTAATCAGTAGGCCTGTCAAGCTGCCACACCCGAGTTCTTCAGGAGGCGGAATGTGTTAGGACAGACAAATGTACTGAAGCAGAGACAGGCCCATCAACATCAACTGCTTGCCTACTTGTCCTGTCAAACCCCAGTCGCCATGTGTACTCATCACTGAGGAAACAAAATGCTTCCCCGCAAGTGCAATGCCAAAACAAAAACTGAAAGTAAGCACTGGGGTAAAAAGATTCATGGAACATTTATAAAATTAGGGTGTACCAATTCTGGAAGACTGACTGTTCTATGCAAAGATTTTTAGGGCTATAAAGCTGAGACCAGAGAAAAAGGAGTGAAACATATAAAGAGTAAGAAATCATCAAGAGAAAATGCAGGCAAGTACTACGAGTTAGTTATGTCGAGGAAGGGAAAAAGTGAAAAACAACACGTGCCCCTGGGAAAACCACACTGCTGGCCGACTATCATCGAGAAAGCTACACTGGCTGGGGCACAAGGAAAACCCCCGCTTCTCAGTGAAAAGGCAACACAGTGTTCTTAGAGGCACCAGCAGTTGAGAACCGAATGAGTTCTCTCCACAGCAATGGTTCTGGTTAAGCAAAAACAGTAGAGAGGATGGATGGACCCAACTCAAAAGCAGGCTTATTTAAATAGTGACCAGCTGACCTCGCAAGGAGGCGTTAAAGGGCTCTACTCCATCAGGTTCCTGCTGCAAAGAAATGAGTAAACAATGTAAAAACAAAATGAAGACTCAAATCTGAGCGAGAGGACAAATTGTGAGAGGGACGTTTCCTGCGACGAGGGCTCTGAGGAGAACCAGTGAGGCTACTGGCCGTATTTACCAATACTGTGAGCACAACACATTCTCAGTTCTAAATGTTAAAAGTAAAGTACCTAATACAAGTGAATAATTTTATAGAGTGATGAAAGTTGTTGAACTATGAAATCCTTTCTATTAGGCCTGACATTTTTAAGTCAGAGTATTTTCCTCTTTATTTCTGAGTAACTTATGTATCAGATTCATTCTCAACCTATTACTTTCTCAAATTGTCCATCAAATAAAGTATCCATTTGTCAAGCATTTTCTGGGCTTTTTCACCTTTCTCTAATCAGTTTTAGCAATCTTATTAATAAATTCAATACCTAACTCTACTTTATTCTCCTTCACTAAATCATCACCAGGTAGAAGGATTTCATAGAAACATTACTGTGACTCATGATAAATAGAATGGCTTTTCTCAGAAATGCCAGTCCTCTGTGATAGGTTCTTGTGCATCAAAACTAGTTTGAAATCAATAGTTAGCCTTCCTCTGAAACACTTCTTAAAAATGTAATCTTAAGTTTTCTGTTGTCTCATTAAGCTGACAAGTAGAACTAAAATATATAGACAAAAGACACATAAGTATTGATTACAAATTTAAAATCAGGTCTTTAAAAACAGACAGACAAGGTCTATGCATTCAAAATATTTTCCTCCTTCCATTATAGGAGGAAAATGACTATGGGTGTTGTATGCATTTAAGACTTTTAAAAAAAGATTTTATTTATTTTTAGACAGAGGGGAAGGGAGAGAGAAAGAGACGGAGAGAAACATTAATGTGTGGTTGCTTCTCACACATCCCCCACCGGAGACTCAGCCTGCAACCCAGGCATGTGCCCTGACTAGGAATCGAACCGGCGACCCTTTGGTCTGCAGGCTAGTGTTCAATGCACTGAGCCACACCAGCCAGGACACACTTAAGTCTTTTTAATCATTGCCCTGGCCAGGTGGCTCAGTTGGTTGGAGCACTGTCCCACGCACCAAAAGACTGCAGGTTTGATCCCCAGTTGGGGCTCAAACAGGTGGCAACTGACGGATGTTTCTCTCCCCTCCCTCATTCCTGTCTCTCTAAAATCAATAAATACATCCTTGGGTGAGCATTAAAAAATAAATAAAATAAAAGACTTTTTAATCACCATACTTTGAACCTCCTTTTTTACCAGACAAGAGCAAATAACAAAACAGGCAAGCTACTGCAGACATGCTGTAACTGATTTCTCCTTCTAAGCAGGCCTTCTGAAGAGTCTGTGTGGGCAGAGAATGCCCTGACAGGCAGAGGGGGTCCTGACAGAGAGACAGTAGACCTCGCTCTGAGGAAACTGATCAACATTGAAATGAAAGAGATTCTCCATCAAACCATCCCCAAAACCGCCTTTAAAAAAATTCAAACTTTGGTGAGAACTGTCACATAAGAGTCTTTGACAAAGTATATAGCACACCACCTCAGTAAAAACTCGAGACTTTATGTGAAACACCAGGGCGAATGCACTCTCTGACTACTTTATCAGAGGTCAGGATAAGGCAGCGGTCAATAATCTCACAAGGATAAGGCTGTGGTCAGTATTTCTATCCCACTTGCTTCCATAAGACCTGAGCAGCTCACTCTGTAGAAATGGACTCTGACCCCCTGGTACTTCTCTCTGAATGCAAGGAGCCGGCCTGCGTGCATAAGTTCCTCCATAAGCTGATCAAGTGATCCCCACACGGCCCTCCTGAGATCTTCCCTGGAATGTGTGAGGCTACTTTGGGGTAAGCATCCCCAGCCCTTGGAGTCTCCGGACACTACCTAAAAACACCCAGGGCATCTGGAAGACAGTATTTATGGTAGCATTTATGGTGATCATTATGAAATATATCACTGGGTAAAAGACATGGAAAAGTCAATCTACTAGGAAGGATAATGGGCAAGATATATCAGATGATCAAATCTCCAGGAAAGGAGAAATAATAAGCCCTAGCTCTAAGATACAATATTTTATTAAATTAAAAACCTATGAAGGTTTAGGCACTGGTAGATGTTATACTTTGGGTAAAGATGAAGCAAGCAAACAAACAAAAAACTGGACTAATTATTATCCTTGGAGATGTGCAAGGAGATCTCAAGGATCCCCCCTAGAGTATTCAGCAGAGCACTGACCAGGACAAACGTTCGAGAAAACTACCGAGGCTGGGGAAAGAACCACCAAAAACGTTTAGAAAACAGTGTCTGGTGTTCACACAGGGTCTCAAATAGCGCCTTCCCACCAGCTAGAGTAGAAAACCACAGGACACTGGGTATATTCAGGAAGGTTTTGCCTCTGTAGCAAGGGCAATTAGCCCTTGAAAAACACTGCTCTAGTTTTGCCTAACAAATCTTAAAAGCAACACTTTAAAAGATCAAACTGTTTTCAAATAACTATGTCTATAACAAAGCTCAAGAATATTTATAGGATATTCTCGATAGGATTCACTCGGGAATTCTCTCAAACATTTAAGGAAGAAATAATACCAATTCTATAAAATTCTTCCAGAAAATGAAAAGGAGGAACTATTTCCAACTCATTTATGAGGGCAGAATTACTGATAATCAAAGCCAGACAAGGGCATTATAAGAATAGAAAACAACACGCCAGTATCCTTTGTTATCACAGATGCAAAAATTGACAAAACGTTAGTAAACTGAATTCAACAATATATAAAAACGATAATAATACCTCATGATCAATAAGACCAGGAACACAAGACTGGTTTAACATTAAAAAAATCAATGTAATAAACTAAAAAATAAAAATTATATGATCACCTCAATAGTCACAGGATTTGTCAATATCCAACATGTATTTCTGATAAAAACCCACAGCAAACTAGGAATACAAAGGAACTTCAACCTAATAATGGCTATTTTTGGAAAGACCCACAGCTAACATACTCAGTAATGAAAAACTGAACACTTTCACCATAAGATCAGGAACAAGATAGACATGTCTGCCTTTTCCAATTCTTTTACCCATAGTGGAGGTTCTGAATGGTGAAGTTGGGCAAGAAAAGGCAATAAAAGGCAGACAAATTAGGAAGAAGTAAAACTGTATTCACAGAAGACATGACTGTTTGTAAAAAACTGGATGGAATCTACAAAAAGCTACTAGAAATAAATGAGGTTAACAAGATGGCAGTACACAAGATCAATATATAAAAATCATTTGTATTTCTACATACTAGCAAGAACCAGAAGCCGTAATCAACCTACCATTTATAATACATCAAATATATAAATGCTTAGGGTTAACTTTCACAAAAGATATTAAGACCTGTATACTGGAACTGGAAAACACTGCTGAGACCTAAACACAGAGCTGTTCCTTGTGATCGACTGGCAGTCTCTGTGCTGTCAAGACATCAGAACAATTCTCCCCACATTTACCTACAAATTGACATAATTCCAATCAAAATTCTAGAAGGCTTTTTTGTAGACATTGACAAATGGATTTTAAACTTCATATGGAAATACAAAAAACCTATAGTAGCCAAAACAACTCTGAAGAAAAATGAAGTTGGAGGACCAAAGCTCCAAGCTTTCAAAGCTCACTACACCCACACACACTCGACAGTGATTTCTGACAAAGGAGCAAAGACAGTTTGACAGAGGAAAGGACAGACTCTTGAACAAATGGCACAGGAGCAACTGCACATCTTCAGGGAAGACACTGAACTGAGAATTATACCTCACAACATATACAAAATTTACCAAAAGAGAGTACAGACCTAAATGTAAAACCTAAAACCCTAAAATGTCTAGAGGGAAATACAAGAGTAAATCTTTATGATCTGAGATTAGGCAAAGAATTCATCAGATATTAAAAGCACAACCCCCCCAAAAAACAAAACCATACATAGACTTCATAAAAATTTAAAACTTTTGCTCTCTGAAAGACATACCGCATTTTTTAGACTATAAGACACTTTTTTTAAAACACATTTTTTTGCTTCAAATTCCCGTTCCCCCCCCCCCATTTTCCTCCTCTAAAACCTAGGTCCATCTTATGGTGCGGATCCCAGAAACACCTAGGTTTTCGAGGGGGGGGAATAATGGAAAATTTTTGAAGCAAAAAATGTGGTAAAAAAAGTGTGTCTTATAGTCTGATTCAAAAGAAGCTGTGGGAGAGACAGTAAAGGGTAAAAAGGGACAGAAGATTTGACTTTGAGTGGTAAACACACAGTACAATGTACACATGATGTATTACAGAATTCTACAAAAAAAAAAAAAGACAAGATGCAGACTGGGAGAAAATACTATTTGCAAGGCAAGTATCTGCTATAGGATGTGTACCCAGAATACATAATAAACTCATACAAAATAAACCCTGTAAAAATGTGAGCAAAAGATTTGAATCCACACTTCATTAAAGAAGGTGTATGTAACAGGAATGGGCACCTAAAAATATGTTTAGTATCATTAGGGAAATATAAAATTAAACCACAATGAAATTCCACTACATACCCACTAGAATAGCTAAAATTGAAAAAACGGACAATGTTGGCAAGAAAGTGGACCAAGCTGAACTCCCATACGCTGCTGATAGACGTGCAAAATGGTGTAGCCACTTTGGAGAACGGGAAATGTCATGTAAAGTTAAAAATACACTTTCTATATAACTCTGAGAACCTACTTCTAGATATTTACCCAAAAGGAATGAGAATATATGTCCACACAACAACTTCTTTGTTAATGTTCACAGCAGCTTTATTCATAACAACCAAAAACTGGAAACCCAAATAACCATTAGCTGGTAAGAGGGTAATCAATTGTGGTACCAATACTGCACAGCATCAAAGAAACAAACTACTGCCACACAGTGTGCATGAATCTCACAAGCTCTGTACTTAAGTGAAAGAAGTCAGGTATAAAAATTGCAAAATTCATGTTTCCATTTGGATGAGATCCTAGAAATAAGGAAAATATACTACAGAAAGCAAATTGGTGATCACCAAGGACTGGGAGTCAGGGAAGAAGACTGAATGAAAAGGCGTCTCCGGATACCTTCGGGGAGTGATGAAAATAGTCTATAGCATGATTGTGGTGGTACTTAAACAACTGTATACATTTGTTAAAACTTAATTGAAGTATAATATATAAAACTGTACCTTAATAAAGTTGACTAAAACATATAATAAACTCACACAAACTTAAGACAAAGAAGGGACATGTCCAGCAAACTGTCAAGAGTACTCTTCTTTGGGGGGTGGGAACGTAGGTAGTTTTACTTTTCTTTTTTGTGATTTCCACAATTTTATAATGTAATCACTTATGTAAAAAATTTTTAAAAATTCTTATCTTTTAACAGGAATTGTGATATCATATAACTACCTACAATGTGGGTAATATTAGACTAGTTAACAAATGTTATTCTTTAAAATCAAGATAGTAGAAAAACCAACCCGTTTGTAAACAGATTATCCAAATAATAAAATGTACTTCTGACCATTTTTTCTTATGTTAGAAATGGAACATCATTACTTTAAATTAAATGTAACAAAATTTCGCCTTGGCTGGTGTGGTTCAGTGGATTGAGTGCCAGCCTGCCAACCTAAGGGTCGCCAGTTCAATTCCCAGTCAGGGCACATGCCTGGGTTGTGGGCCAGGTCTCCAGTAGGGGGTGCAGAAGAATTGTGCAACCACACATTGATGTTTCCCTTTCTCTTCCCTTTCCCTCTCTCTATTAAATAAATAATGTAACAAAATTTCTTTGCTTGTTTGTAATTGCAATCACAAAACACAATGAAGCAGTAAAAAAACCATTAACAAAAGTAGTAAGCGTTTTCTATATAATGGGACTATAACATTAATTCACCACATTATTTGGAAAATGTTAAGTCGTGTGGTCCTTAGAAACACATTTCTGTTGTAATCAGATAACTTTAAATATCTTTCTAGGAGGTAAAATCTGAAAATAAAATTAAAATCCCACAACAAGAGCTCCTACTGTTCTTGTTAGACACAGATACTGAATTTCTATTATTTCCTTCATTATTGACCCTGAAACAATAACCAGGGACAACACAATCCATGTCTGTAAAATATTTCACTGAAGTTGGATAACTGTGTTTTTTAAACAACTAAAAAACAACCAGGTAAGTGAAAGACAGGAGGCTGGCCTAATCATGCCTTACAGTCCTCCTGGTCTACGAAAATTCTGCATTTGTATCTCCATGAGGTCTCTAGCAAGCTCTACTTTTTGTCACACACAGTGTCTTACCTGGTAGAGCTCTTCCAGGTTGTATCTGATGGAGGTACTACTTTGTATGGCTTTCACTGCCTCATGAAGCTTCTGCCAGGTGTCCTGAGTGTAGTTATCAGGCAATTTAGGTCTGTCTGTAAATCCAGAGAGAGTCAGTGCTGAACGAAAGCCATGCTAACAATCATACATCTTTCACACAAAGGCCTAAAAAAAAGTCCTTTAATAGACACATAGATAAGGAACACCGAAATTAGATTATTCCCATACAACGTACTGCATTTGTAAATTTGTTACATTACAGGCTATGCAACCATAATGTATTTGTTAAATACATTTCGTATTAATACTTAAAATAAATACACAGAAAATGCAAGGTGGGCAAAAGTAGGCTTACAATTGTGATACAAATAATACAATAATTAATAAATAGTAATACAAGAAAAACTGTTTCACATACCCACAACTTTAAACCTACTTTTGCCCACTCCTGTATACAAATCTTCCTTTTACTTCAGTTGACTTTATAAATGTATAAACGTGTAATATGTAAAAAACTACACAACATTTAAAATTTAGTTAAATTATTCAATGCAGGAAGGTGAAGAATAAGCTTACCATGTCTATATTTGCATAAAGGTGCTTACTTTGCGATAGTAACAGTGACAGCACTGGTGAAAAGTGAAGGAAGTAATAAACATTACATCACGAAGAACTTCAGAAGCTGCCACTTATTCTTCCTCGCTTGTGCGAAGTAAGATAACCGAATCATTTAGCCTAATTTATTCCAATTGAAAAGCTGCTATCAGTAAATTCATCCCACAGCCCTCACCGCAGCTTAAGTCGGCCATGCGAAAGGCCAGCACCCTAACCCAGGGGACCTGGGGAATCCGGGGACCCCCACCACACTCCAAGAGCCCCGGGGATGGGCCCGATGATCGCCAATACGGGAGGCCAACTTCTGAACAGCCGGGGTTCAAGCAGACAACACTCCCCACCCCCCTCCCAACCACGTCGCCGCTACTGGCGCCTTACGGCCACTCGGCCCAACGCCTCCAGCCCCGTGGGACCTGTAAGCCCACTCCATCCCGGGCCATCCCGGGCCATCCCCCGACTGCTTCCGCAGCCCCCAAGACTACTCTCTGTGGCTTCCCCCACCCCCTGCCCCTCCTCCGGCCTACAAGGTCCCCCCCCCCCCCCACTTAGGCCGCCCCGGTTACCCACCTCGGAAATTTTTGATCACTAGTTTCTTGGAGCCGCCGCTGCCCCCTGGCTTGGAGGTAACGGCGGCCGCGGCGAGGGACGCGGGCTTGGTAAGGCCGTTGGTGTGCCCGACGAGCGCCGAGAAGTTGCCCTTCCTGGGGGTCTCGTCGGCCATGGCTGCGGCCGGGAAGCAGTGGGCGCCCCGCCCCGTCCGGCCGCCTTCTCCGCCTCCTCCCCGAGTCGCGCGGTGGGGCCTCTCCCCTCCGCTCCCTTCAGCAACTCCCGACCTCTTCAGCGCCGCCCCAGCCCCGGCCAACCGCCACACCGTGTCCGCCAAGCCCCGGCTCTGCTCCGACCCCGATCCGGCCGCGGTCCGGACCCCCACCCTATGCTCGCGAGCGCGGCCAGTCCGCGTCAGCCGCGGTCCGTGTGGAACTTGCAAAAGTCGAGGGGGCAACGGAACACAAGGCCTGTCTGCTCAGGGGGCTTGGCGCACCCCGGGCTTGCCAGAGCACCCAGGGGGCGAGGACCAGGCGTCCTAGCCGAGGGGATATGGGGGAATCGCAGTACAGAGACCCTCAGCCTCGCTCAGCCCGGGCACGTCGCCATGCCGGTCCCGGGCTCGCGCTCCCACGAACACTCCGTCCGGAACCAACGTGCGAGGCAAATGGGGCAGGGGGAGCGAGGCCGGAAACGGACCGCGGGTCGGAAGTGACGCGAGACCCCTCGAGTTTGCTCCGCCCGGTCCCTGCGGTGGGCGCTGTCATGGCGCACATCACTATCAACCAGTACCTGCAGCAGGTAACGCTTGTTCCCCTGCGTCGCGCGCGGTCTACAGGGTCTTCTCCTTTTTGCTTTGGCCTGCCGGACCTTGGGATGCGGTGGGCAGCCGCCTTGTGTCTGGCTGGGGTCAGATTGGACACTGCCCGTCCTGCTGAGTCTTTTCGCTGACTGGCCCTTGCTGCCAGTTGGGAAGTAAGGATGTTGCGGCAGATGCAATACTGTGTTTCTTGGGGACCCAGGGATGCGCAGATGGTCGCTGCCCTCCATTTAGGGACGCGTGTGTGTGTATGAAGTGGGGGGCGCGCCCCTAGTCCTAGCGGATGCTGAAAGACCCGTTAGCCACGCGAAGGAGTGGGGGTTCGGCTCTTGTTACCCAATGAAGGCCCGACCTAAGGGCCTGACTTCGAGTTTTTCTCGGAAGACACAGTTGCAAGTAGGAGATGGAGATAGCAAGTATTCCGGGCTGCGAGCTTCTAGTCATAGCCGACATTCAGTACACGCTCTGTGTTAGCACTTAGCATACTTGATAGCCTTTTGGAAATGTCTCTGGTAGGGATTTTTGTCTTTAAAGCCAGTAAACGGCAGTGGTATATTTCAAACGTAGGTGTTTATTATTCAAAGCTTTCATTCTTCCCGCTAAATTTTCCTAATTCGCATAACTAAAACCGTGGTAATACGGATAAGGGAGAGAAGAAGTGGGTTTTTTAAATATGTAAAGCAAACATTTACCAAGGCTTGGTGATAATGTGTGACTGAGGGATAGCGAGGAGTCCAGAATGATTCCCGGGTTTCTAGTCCAGCTTGGGCAACAGATAAGCAGGTCAGATTTGGAGTGAAAAATAAATTTAGTTTTGGACATGTTGAATTGCAGGCGTCTGTTGGCACCAGGTGAAGATTTCTAGTTGGATATAGGCCGAGATGATTATGATCGTTACTTGCTTAATTGGGAAAGTTGGTTGAGAAACAGGAACCATGAAAAAACAGATATATACTTTTATTTTAATTTAAAACATACAAATATGTGTTTATTTACCAGTCTTGTGATTGAGGCCTAAGCCCCTTTCTTAAGGATAAGTGTGCTGTGGCCTTATCTTTGCAGAGTTACCATTTTCCAATATCAGTTTACTGAAAGTCGGGCGAGGATTTAGACATTGAAGCACCAATATGAATATAGAATCTCTTTAGAATTTTATGTTTTTCTTAATCTTTTACATTTTTCTTGCTTACTTGTAGTTCTGTTTCTTTTTCTTTTTTCCATTCTGGGTACCTTGAATGGTGTCCAACTCATGTGGATGCATAATACAATTTGTTGACTGGGTAAATGGAGCTAGATAGAAGGGAGTGAAGCCATTCATAGGCTGAATGGTAAGGCTGAGTGATTTGCCAGTGCTCAGACCTACTCATTATGGTGAGGAGTATAGTTAGGATTTGTGCTGGTCTGTCTGACTCTAAGTTTCAGATTCCCGTTTCACCAAACTACCTCTCAGTCTTGTCAGCATTCTCAGAGGAGCACTCTGAGAATCTCCTTTGTCTGTCTTATTTGATGAAGTTTGGGGTGATGATTAGAACAACAATTAGTGCTTATTGAAGAACTAGGCACTGTTGTATACAGTAAGTTGTTAATCACTGTTTTTGTAGGAGGTATTGCAAACCTCATTTTACCGAGGAGGTTAGCTGGTTTTCCAAAGTCATTGGCAAGTAAGTGGCACATTCAAATCAGGAGTTTTGGCTCCAGAGTTCATTTCGGAGTTAAGTTCACGCTGTTAACACGAAGCTCCCTGCCTTTGCTGGTAGAAGATTCAGCCAACTTTTTCTGTTTTTGTCAGAATCTGGCTGTTACTTACTTTCTGAAGTATATTGTTTCTTGAATCTCAGTGACCTCGTCAGTTTGGATACATTGACATTCCTTATTTGATACTTGTCACAACATCCTCAGCCAGCAGACATCTTTGGACAAGTGGTACATCTCATTTCCCATGTTTTCTGTGATCACTTCCTAATAGCTATTGGGTCTGGGGTTTGATTTTTACCCTCCTCATAAGCTAATGAGTTCTCCTGTTAGTTTCATGGATGCTGGCAGAACACACGTGATTCCTGGGTTAGAGACCAAGGATCTCATTACTCAGCATAGCAAGCAGCATGGCATCAGCATGTTGGCATTGGTTCCCCTGGACACTAGGTGATATGACAGGCCCAGAAGGGTACCTGCAGACATATCAAGAGAAAGACATTGCAATTGGGAAATCCACCCATGTTATAGCAGGCAGAAAGCTAGTCTGCTTTTCTCCAGGATTGGGTATGGCAGAGAGATACTACTTTATTTCTCAAGATGACCTGCCGCTTAAATAGCCCTGAGTAGCAGCCTGGGTAAAAGAGCCAGCAATCAACGCCTTGGGGTGCCAGCATACCCATCTCGAGAGGCCCAAGAACAGTTGTCTGTTACTAAGATGTCCCCTCATCTATTGAGGCCCATTTTTTAGTGCTGGGAGTTTCAACAGGCATTCATTCGATTTAGTTTCTGTTTGGAGGGGACAGGTTGAATTAATTTATCTTATGTTTTCCCATGTAGTCTACTTTTTGAAACTGTTCTATTCAGAAAAAGATCAGATTGTTCAGTTTAGAAAAAGATTCACCTTTCCCCCAGAGGTAAATGTTGACATTTCTAGTATCTTTTGAGGTCTAGTATTATTTTTTTAGTGTTCTCTATTTCTTTTGTCTATTTTGCAAGCTCTTATTTCAAATGGCAAGTTACTTTTTAAAAACTGTTTACATATAAAATTTTTATTTTTCCTCGAATTTTTTATTCTGAAAATTTTCAAACTTACAGAAAACATGAAAGAAGTACAGTGAAGACACGTGTACCCCTTACCTGGCCGGCCGTGTTTGCTTTGACCCTTCCCTCTGGGCTTGTGCACTTCTCTATCCAGAACCATTTGAACGGAAGCTGATGACCCCTTGGCTCTTCACCGTGCCTTCACCTAGGATCAGGGCTATTCTGCTGCATAACTGCAGTATCTTTACTTATTACATCCAAGAAATTTAACATCAGTATTAGCATCAACATTTTCTAATATAGAATCTGTAGTTTAATTTTCCATGTCTCCTAAAGTGTTCTTTAGAACTTTTTTAAAATCCAGGATCCAGACAGATCACATACTTATTTTGGTTTGTGTGCTCTTTAGTCCTTTAATCTAAAAGTCTTCTTAGAGGGAGGGAGGCTCTTTTATGACATTTAACTTTTTTTTTTTAATGTCTTGGTCAGTTCACTTGTAGAGCCCTCGCAATCTGCCTTTGAGAGTCTTCTTGGTGATTAGATTTAGGTTGAATTTGGTAGTGTGGATTTCCCACAGCCTCACCTCAGATGGCACACACTGGTGGTGCTGATTCGCTTGGCATCCATCAGATCGCTCCAGTGTCGAGGTACCTTTTCCCTTGTTATTAATTTGTAATCTGTTGGATGGGCTAGGAGAACCCAAGAGCATCCTGTTCCCCAAGACTCTTTCACAAAACGGTTTTCGTTTTCATTCGTGGCTCTTTTCCAACTCATGTTATCAATTAGTGTTGGCCCAGTGATGCTTTTCTATCATACTTTCTACATTTATTAGTATTGCATCAGTTTAAAAAATGCTTTCCTCCCTGGCTGGCGTAGCTCAGTGGATTGAGCGCGGGCTGTGAACCAAAGTGTCACAGGTTCGATTCCCAGCCAGGGTACAGGCCTGGGTTGCAGGCCATAACCCCCAGCAACTGCACATTGATGTTTCTCTCTCTCTTTCTCTCTCTCTCTCTCTCTCTCTTTTTATCTCCCTCCCTTCTCTCTCTAAAAATAAATAAATAAAATCTTTAAAAAAATGCTTTCCTCATGCCCTTCTTTTTAAAATTATCATTATGGACTATTTGTAATGCCAAGTTATAATCCAGTACCAATATTGAGAATATTATTAACATTGACCTCTGAGAGCACCTTCATACTCGTTTCCGTGGTGTTCTGGTACGTCTAAAGAAGGACCAAAGCAGGTCCTTCTTTAAGACCTGCTTTGCTCTCTGGCACAGTAATATTTATTCCATGCTCACCTTGTTCTTTCCTTGTCCTGGCACTGGATCAGCTATTTCTCCGGGACTTCCGATTCCTTTTAGTGGAGAATGGCTTTGGAAAACCAGTCTGAATTCTAGGTGTGCTTTTGCTACTGGGAATCATTCCTTCTAGGTCTTTTTAGGGAACACAGCTAGCAAATGTATTTTTGAGGAACTATGAGTTCCCAGAGTAGATGATTCCCATATGGACCAGCTTGGAGCCTGGAGTTTTCAAGGGGACCAGCAGCAGCCAAGAAAGGGAACTTATTCCTTCAAGTGTCCAGGGCCAGAGAGCTTCACCTGGTGAGCTCTGCAGTTCATGTACCAGGCCCACGGGGTTGCTGCTAAAAGGGGCTCAACTGGAGTCCAGCTGCGTGGTCAAGTGGAAGGTGTTTAAATGAAAAGACCAAAGCTTCCGGGACATGACATAGTTACTAACAGTGACTAGAGCAGATGTCAGGTTGCCCATGATCTTAGTATCCACTGAAGGATGGATTAGTTCATTAAGAGAGCCTGTCACCATCCCTCTGTTTTTCCTCACACATGCACACACGTACCCACACACCCATGATGAGAACTTTGGCAGCCTTTATCAGCTTCCTTCCAAAATGTTGATGGGACTAGTATTTTGTCATTACTCAGAATATATCAACAAGTAACCCGACACAAATGTCTTTTGTTTCTTGTTTTAAAGTAAATCCTTGGAAGTGGAGTTGTTGGCTCAAAATGTAAGTGCTTATGTAGTTTTGTTGAATAATCCAGTAGCAAATTCTTTATTGGATGAGATGATGTAAATGTTACCTGTCAATGCTCTGAGTGGTACAGTAGATGAGGGTTTGGATCCCCGTGGTGTCCTGGTTATGCCTCCATTTTTTTTCTGGCTGTGGGTGCCTGGGCATAGGATTGCTGGGTCAGGGAGTGGGGGTATGCTCTCCTAACTTGCATGCCAAACAGTGTCCCAAAGCGGATGCCACTTCACCTTCCCCCTGCAATGTGTGAGGGTTTCAGTTGCTGTATATTCTTGGAGCACTTAGTGTGGTCAGCCTCTTCAGTTGTAACTTTCCTGGGGGCATGTAGGGGTATCTTGTGCATTTCACTGGTGGTAGGACGTGAGCACTTTCTTGGTGTGCACCAGTTGGATATTCCCTTTATGACGTCTCTACTCAAAGTCTTGTGTGGGCATAAAATTTATATATTTAATTTTATTGTAGATAAACTACATAGTATATGCAGCTTCATGTTTGGCTTTCTCCTCAATTATTTGTATGTCATTTTTGTTGAATGTAATTTAAAAATATAATTTCCTTTTCTAATTATAAATGTCTGCCGTAACAGTCTTCCTGTATAGGAGTATACAAAATAAAAGCCTTGTCACCCCTCACCCCACTGTCTAAGGGGTCAGCGGGTGCAGCATGGGGCCCTGAGTTTCTTCCGTGCTTATACGTCATACGTGCTTTTCCTTTTCCTGCCAGGTCAAGTAATGCAGTTTTCCTCTATTTTCTCTTTTTTCTTTTGCTTAACAGTAAGTGTGTTGCAGACACTTTCCCATGTTATTACATGGAGATTTACTTCATTCTTTTTTACAGCACGCAGGTATCTGTTTATGACTCTGACACTATTCATTTAGCCATTGCCATTGCCATAGTTAGGTTGAGTGGAGGCCTTTTGAATTTTGGAAATAGGTTTTTATTTTCCCATAAGTTGTGAAAGTGAATTTTCAGATGTCTGCTCATATGACTGAGTAAAGCAAGAATAATTCACCTTCACTAATAATCAAATAATAAACTGGTTTATTCTGCTTTTTCATGGTTTTTAACAGTAAGTCACCTGTTTATTTGCCTTCAGGAGGTATCATTTTGAAAAGTAGTTATTGTTTGCTGGCCAAAGAGAATACTGATCTGTTATATTTTGAATATTCTGTTTTCAAAGTAGGGAAAATGAATTGCAGTGCTATACAATGTGCTGTTGAGGTTCCATTAGAATAGTGTTTTATTTTCTACTTAGCTTTTCTCTTCTCAAACGCTTCAGGTATACGAAGCAATAGACACCAGAGATGGGGAATCCTGTGCAGAGTTGGTGTCTTTCAAGCACCCCCATGTTGCCAACCCACGGCTTCAGGTAGGTGAGAGGACAGAGAGGGGGTCACAGCATGACCGACGTCCTACGACAAGCTTAGTCTTTGAGCTCATCTGTTGAGGATTATATTCAGCGGCATACAGGCTGCACCTTAGACCTTGTAAACCAGTTTCTGGAGTAGAAGCAGGCTTTTTTTTTTTTTAAATTTAAAGTTCCCTAGGTTGTTCTAATGTTCAGAACACATTGAACACCATTGCTATAAACAGAAATTAGTGCCAGAGATTTGATGAGATTCATGCTCAACTTGCTGGGTCGATACTTCGTAGCTGGTGCTCTGTGCTTCCTGTTGCACTTCAGGGGCACACACGTCCATCTGCCCGTTTGTCATCTAAGGCCGAGTTCTTATAAAATTCCCCATTGACCTTCCATCTGATGGCTCCATTCCCTGGTGGCCGTTGTCCGAGCCAGTTATTTCATTAGGGATTGTAGAATGACAATTTTTCTGATGTTTTCCTTTTTCCCTCCCACATTGGATCAGTGTAAGAGTGGACTGATTCCTCTTTTTTTCAAGTTCTGTATGCTTGTAATCCATTGTAATGCTCATGCTATCTAACATCTGGCCATTGAGAAGAGAGGGTGAGTTAGAAATAAACGTCAGCTAACCTGGCCCAGGACAGAGAGAGGGTGGTTCTATCACCAGAAGGCTGAGAAGGAGCTATTCCCAACGTGGCGTCTTTTCTAGTGCATCAGACTTCATTTATGTGAGGTGTGATATTCCTTACTTATTAAGCACGTAGTAGCTGCTTTCTAAATGTTTCTTGATTGACAAGAAATATTAAGAAATGTATGTAATAGTTAGATATGTATTTAATTGCGTAGACTATTTCCTAGCCTGGGGTAGACAAAGCATTGTATTCATCTGTGCTCTCTAGACGGCTCAAGCTTGATAAATATTTGTTGAAGTAGTGGACCTTTTATTTAGAAGTGCTAAGGTATAAAATGTTACTGCTAACTGTAAAGTGTAAATTCTTTTGAAACAGATTTGTTTAAATCTCTACCCATTGTATTCTTTCTGTGCCTGTTAATTATATTTTTGCCATTTCTGTTCTTATTATTTAATGTATTAGTTGGCCTCTCCGGAAGACAAGTGTCAACAAGTTTTGGAACCCCCTTATGATGAAATGTTTGCAGCTCATTTAAGGTAAGGAAGTAAAACAAGCAGATCTTGAAATTGCTGAATTGACTAGGATTGTATTTAACATCATCTAATGCTTGAAGCAGTGAATCATTACTTTGAAAAAGTAGAGGAGTGTGTTTGTAATTTACTTTGGTAAAGCCTGTGGAAATTTTGTGAATTTGAAAAAACTAAAATTGCAGTAAACTTTTTTCTCATTTCAAGTATCATGTATGTTTTCAAAAGTTAAAATTATATTGTGCCCTGGCTGGGTGGCTCAGTTGGTTGGAACATCATCCAGTACACCAAAAGTTTGTGCGATCGATCCCCTGTCAGGGCACATAGCTAAATTGCGGGTTCGATTCCTGTTTGAATTTCATATGGAATACAATTGATTGATGTTTCTCTCTTCTCTCTCTCTCTCTCTCTCTCTCTCTCTCTCTCTCTCTCATCCCCTCTCCTTTTTCTCCCTCTTTCTCTCCCCCTTTCCCTTTCTTGCTTTAACTGTATGCTCAGGATTTTAAAAAAGTTATATTGTGATCATGTATGTTATATGTCTATTGCGTGATACTTTTTAAAAAATCACTTGATATTCATCACACTGACTGTGCACTGGTCTCTCATTTAGTAGGGTGCAGAGCCCACTGTTGACTTGTGTTTTTCAGGGAAATACTCACATGGCTGGTTTTTAACCTCTTTGCCTTATTTGGGAAAGAAACTGCAGCTATGCAAAGCTAATTAAATATTGCTTTTTATTTATACTTAATTTCTTCTATGTTGATCGCTAAACCATCAATCCAAGCAAAGCTTTATGTCCTTGAAGCATGTGGTGTTTAATTGCCTTTCTGCCTGCAATGCTTCCAGTGTTTCGGAACAGGCTAGCGTGGAGGGGGCAAGTTGGGGTAGCCATGTGAGATCTTTGGAAAAGTTGGGGTGCTACTGGGTTCTTTGTAATGTAAGGTACCCTGCAATTTCCTCACTCTGTGCAGTATGCCATGGGATTCCAGATTTGTTGATGAACTGACTAATACTGACCTACCCAGTGGGGCATCTAGTTAGAGGGTCATCACTTGTTTAAGTGCCATAGTGTATTGTCAGTGCCCATTACTAATAAAACCTACTGGCAACTAGGTTCTCCTTCTGGGACTTGAAAGGGTAGTCTCAAAACTTAATGTGTGATTTCATAATTTACCAACTCATTTCACTTCAAATAGTTATATGTGTGTTTCTTCAACTTTTGTAGCCTGCTAAGCAGGAGGTCCAGCTTTCACTCCAGGATCAGTTGAGAACTAGGATGTTTGTGGTGAAAGATGATCGGGCTACCTAGTTCACTTGTAGGTTTTCACCCTGTAACTGCACTTGCCGCTGCACCTGCCCTCAGTCTCCGGTGTTTCTTTTCCAGGTGCACCTATGCGGTGGGGAACCACGACTTCATAGAGGCATACAAGTGCCAGACTGTCATCGTCCAATATCTTTTGTGGCTTGTGTTAACTGTTCAGTTTATAACAGGTACAGTGGATTGTTTGGAGTTTAAGATGTTGAGATCTAGGGCTAATTTTATTTATCCCTGTAATTAGGAAGGAATTAAAACCTGTCAGGGCCCTGGCTGGCGTAGCTCAGTGGATTGAGCTCGGGCTGTGAACCAAAGTGTCGCAGGTTCGATTCCCAGTCAGGGTACATGCCTGGGTTGCAGGCCATGACCCCCAGCAACTGCACATTGATGTTTCTCTTTATCTATCTCCCTCCCTTCCCTCTCTAAAAATAAATAAATAAAATCTTAAAAAAAGAAACCTGTTAGAAGAGAAACTCATTTCCCTATTTTTGGGGGGTACTTAAATTTAGCATGGATCTTAAACCTATCATTCAGTTAACTTTATATGGTAAGGATATGGTTATAATTAAGGGTTTTATTTAATTCTGTTGTAAAGAATATTCTGTTGCCTCTCAGGCATTAAGTGTAGTTACAGGGACTAGTTAAGTTTTCTTGGTGGAATATCAAACTCCAAAACCCAGGTGTAGATGGACAAGAGTGGACTCCACACACATCGTCACTTAATTGTGGTCAGTAAAGACCTTAATCAAGCCTATTTCTGATGTAAATCATTTAAGTGATATCTGACAGATAAGGCCCTAGTCAGTGAGTGTCTTAGTATTTATATGTATCTCTGCACTCTATTTGCTTATTTTTTTAGCCATATTATTTAAGTATACATGGAAGAGAGTTGGTTACTAACTCTAGTAGGTCTCCTTTGAATGTAGGCATTCTATAATTGGTCAGTTAAACTTCACACTACAGATTCCACTGCCTATTACATATCACTTGTGACCATCTGGGCTTAGAGAAACCAAATAAAGTGTTTGAGATTGCCAACTTTAAAAAATCTTGTAACAGTAGTCTTTTTCTTACTTTGGAGAAAGTATGTATGCAATAAATATATTTAGTATTCTTGTACCATATGATACTCAGATATTTGTAAGTAGATTTATACATTTTTTTCCTCAAGAACTTACAACTGTGATTTCACATAATTTTTTAAATGGTGAGCTATCCCCCTTGAAGTTTAGAATCCTTATTTTGTGTTCTCACTGTAACATCATTTGAATTTCACATGTTACACTTTCCTTAACGTAGTACATCATTCCTGCGGGCATTTCAGGCCCACAAAGAAGAAAACTGGTACGTATGGACAGTAACAGCTCAAAAAATTAGCAATGTTTTTTATCAGAAGCTTTAACAATTTTTTTTCTGGATAAAAATATATTATGTTTTCTATGTGGACACTTAATATTATGTGTTGATATAATAATAGCAGCATGGATAATAGAATTTTAATAGTCAGGTAAACTTAATAGTTTGGTAAACTTAAATGGCAGATCAGCCAGATTATTTGCAGTGTATTTATATTAACATGAAGTGTTGTTTTTATTTCAGCCCTTCTGTGCCTCAAAATATTTATTAAATCCGTTTTTCCCTTCAGTTGTCAATTTTGAATTTACTTTCGGTTTGAAACTCAGACAAAAGGAGTAGACCAGCTTCAGTTCATTTGGGCGGTGTGATGCCTAATAGTTGGGTTATTTCAAATTGTTTACCAAACTTATTCTTAATTTTATGATTTATGATCTATTAACAGACTAGGTAAAGAACGAAATTTTGTTTGCATTGGAAAAAAACAGAAAAAAAAGCCAACCTTTTTTAAGTGAAGGCTTATCTTACCCATGAAAGGAAGCCCAACCCTGCTAGCTAGATTTTTAAAAAATTGTTTTATGACATTTTGTCTATTGCATACTCTGGTAGCTGTTAGGAAATCTTACTAAACCACATCTTTTTTAATGGAGCTGTTTGGGTAATTGTGGGGAAGGAGGATGTGCTGGGAAGAGTGTAAGGAGCTGCTCCCTCTCAGTGAGGACCCCTAGGCAGACCAGGATCTGGGCCTCTGAGGAGGGTCCCAGGTGGTGTGTATGGAGCACGTCAGTGTCTGGCCTCTTTGTCGATCAGGAAGCCCAAGGGCTGCAAGCTATCCTGATGAAAGATGAAGAAGGTAACAGTAGATGCTGAATTCTTGGAGGGACGCTGACTCCCATTCTGGATGATTGCCCTGTGTGTTGGTGTCATTCCCACCACTGGTAATGGACTCTCTGACCTCATGGCTTCTTCAAACACACCTGCTTTTTTGCCCCTGTAGGGCTCTACCTGTTATGTATGCAGTAGCACTTGACCTTCGAGTATTTGCCAATAATGTAAGTTCATTTTTTATCACTATTGTTTTGTAACCTATTGGTATCTATTGCTTATTTTCATGTCATTCTTTACAGATGTTTTGAGGCATGAGTGGGGGTTGGGATATATCTAGTGTAGAGAGCAAAAGAACAGGGAAGGTCTCAAACTAATCATTCTGTTTGGATTGATGTGAACAGAGTTAAGTCAACATTGGTTTTCACACTGTGGATAATAGAGGGAGTTGTTTCTGTATATGGTTTATCATTTATGGCATGTAGTACTTTTTTAAAAGGGGATGGAACAATAATAGATGAGCAGTTCTGCATTCTCTTCTACTCTTAAGATACGCCCTGTCCCCTGTTTTAAAGAATTGCAACTTAATGTAGATTGAAGCAATAGCTAAGGGTTTCTCTGGTGTGAGGGGGTAAGAGCCTGGGTTATATGGACTTGATTTCTCCTTGGTGGGGTCTACATAAGACAGCTTCGGAGCAACATTTCTCAACTTTTTGGTCCTAAGACCCCCTTTCCAGTTTTAAAAATTATTAATGACTTCTGACTCTGAACAAGGTAGAGTAGGCACATTTTTCCTTCCTCCTGCTGGGCATTTTAAAGCCAACGTGGCTCTGAGATGTGGAGAGAAGCAAGGACAGGGACTTGCAAAACAGCAAGGGTAGTGAGTTTCCTGCGTTTCTTTTTTGCCTACTGTCTGGCCTAGCTTGGGTCTCGGCAAAGCCTAAAACTCAGGAACACCAACAGGCGGAGGTGAAGAAGTTTGGAGGAGAGCAGGAAGGGGCGAGGCAGCCCGTCAAGACAGACCTCTTTGACAATTTCTGCTGCACTTCACACAAAGTCTGTAGGTCTCCAACCCCTGTCAGCAAGGCCCATGGGGAGCCAGACCCCCATCTCACCCAGTGCCAAAGAGGTGGAGCCTCGTTTACCCCCTAGCGTGGTCTCAGCAGAGGCCTGCTGAGACAAGACAGATAAGGTCCACAGTCTTGTAAGGTAATAGTGCCCCAAATGTCCAGTGTGCAATCGAAAATCACTTAACGTACCAAGAATCAGGAAAGTCTTGGCCTTTTGAGATGTTGAATGCGGAGAGACAATCAACAAACACCAGCACTGAGGTGATGTGATGTTGGAATTCCCTAATGAGGACTTCATACCAGCCATCATAAAAAAGCCTACAGGAGCAATTATGAACACACTTGAAACACATGGAGACGTGGGTAGTCTCAGCAAAGCAATAGACAGTTGTAATAGAAATTACTGAGGTGTCCAAAAAACTTTTGTTTATGTGTTAAATTTATTTATATTTACTGTATTAGAAATTTTAACTGGGAAAATTTTTAATATTTATTAACTTAAAGTAGTAGTAAAGCTTTTACATGGTAACATAATTAACATTTAAATTAAAAAATGACTATTTTCAGAATGAACAAAAAGTACTGACAATGGCATTCTTTTATAATTTAAACTTTTTCATGCCTGGCTTAACAGAAGCCACCCAGATTCTCATGTCTGCTTCTGCATTTAATATGTTCTTTTGGTTGAATATATGAAGACAGTCTGGCCTCACACAGATGTAAATGGAAAAGGGAGGAGCATTTTAGTAGCCTTTTCAGATGATTGTAGATACTCTTTGAGCTATACCCAAACTCCAAGTACTAGTTTTTAAAAATTAGTTGTAACGGGGCCTCTGAAACTTAGCAGTGAACTTTTTCTACTGTTACATCAAAATCCACTGGTGAGCCATGCACCCAGAATGGATGTTTTTGCCCTTGCCTGGTTTTGTAACATACATCGAACATTTGGAAATTTTTAGTTCACTGAGCTGTGCAGATGTTCCCAATGTTGATATATTTCATTAGGTAAAAACAAAACAAAACAAAACAAAAAAAACAGAAAAATTCGACATTTGTTAATACCTACAGTGACCTCGTCAGAAGAGTGCTGATGTCATAGAAATCTGCCAAGTTCATGGTGGTCCATACAAGTTTTTCCAAAATTTTTGTTTTTTCTTGAAAATGCTAATATTGTCATTGGTAACAAACACTGTCAGTTGTTTGCCTGGAAGTGACAGGCTGCGTTCATTTGCTTTCAGGCACGCCTGCGTTGCCTTGCCTGGCTGCCCTCGTCTGCTCCGGGGTGCAGCTGGCAGCCCCGAGTGTCCTAGTCCACCTCCGCAACACAGCCGTCTCCTTCAGTGTGGGGCACACGTGCTGCGTGTGTGCTTTCTGTCTCATCACAAGCAGTTTAAACATTTCTGCATTTGAGGACTAGGACAAGGGAATTAATGTTTGTGGCATCATTAAGGGCATTTTAAAATGAAATCAGCTTTATTAGGTGATTAATCGACGGACTGTAAATGCATTATGTGAAGGAAACGATGACTGCTTCAGTGTGGTGCCCCTGGGAAGGCTCTAGTGGTTTCACTGACTATTGTGTTTGCACCATCAGTGCCAACGGTGCAAATGTCGATATGATAGAAAGAAATAATGGCTTAGTGTTATCATGAAAATAGTTTCCACTCCGTGGGCCACGTGCAGGTGTCTCGAAGCCTCTCAGGAATTCCTAGACTGTACCCTAAGAACCTCAGAAAGGGAGAATGTGAATGGGAGAAAACTGGTTCCCCTTTACTGAAGACTATCCTAAAAACAAGGGAAGACTCAGACCTGGTGATGACTTTGATATCAATGGAAAGTGTGTTTCAAGGACGAGCTGTGTGTGGAGAAGGGAAGGTCAGTGACTGAGGAAACAAAACCAGGGTTACCCCCAATGTAGGCTTAAAACATTGGTGATTGACTTACTAGCTTGAATTGGTGGAAGAGAGATTTGATGTGTGGAAGAGTTGAACTAAGGTGTAATTTCTCAATTTTTAAACATATCATAGTATAGAATAGATGATTTCACGAGAACCTTTTGGGACTTCAACTAGTAGCTGTAGCCATTTTATTTTCTTCTAGCTTCACTGTGGTTTTCTTTTTTAATTAAAGAATCTAGCAGAAAAAGAAAGTAAGTGTTTTTATATTCTATTAGGCAGATCAGCAGTTGGTTAAGAAAGGAAAAGGCAAAGTTGGGGACATGCTAGAAAAAGCAGCTGAACTGTTGATGAGCTGTTTCCGCGTCTGTGCCAGCGACACGTGAGTAAGGTTCTGGAGACTGAGCTATTCCCAGTCTGCTCTCATCACACGTTGTCCCTTCCCTGACCTTTGTCTGTTGTTGACATTTGTTTTACTAATGCATGTGTTGTAATCACACGGTCATTTTGGTTTTTGCTTTAAACAGCCTATTGTTTTGTAAGGAAATAAGAAAACAGAAAAATAGTCTTTTGTGCTTACTTACATATTTACCATTTGAGCTCTTCAGTCCTTCCTGTAGATCTGAGTTTCTACTTGGTAGCATTTCCCTTTACTCTGAGAACTTGGTTTTGCATTTTGCTTTTAGTGTAGGTCTGTTGACAATGATTATTCTAAACTTTCGTTTTTCTGGAACTATTTTGTCTTCAATTTTGAAGGATCTTTTTGCTAGGTGAATTCAGGATTGGACTTTTTTTTTCTTTTAGCACTTTAAATGTCATTCCATCAGCTTTCCTATGTTTTTGATGAAAAGTCAGTTGTCATTCTTATTGTTGTCTCTTGGTATGTACCGTATTTTTTGGACTATAAGACGCACCCACCCACCCCACCCCCCAATTTGTGAGGAAAATGGGGGTGCATCTTATAATCCTAATGTAGCTTATCTGGCTCGTTATTGGGGTTTGGGGGCAGTGGTGGAGCAGGGTCGCAGGGGGCAGGAGCCTCCTATTTTTTTTCCTACTCTAAAACCTAGGTGTGTCTTGTAGTCTGAAAAATACGATAATGATTCTCTTTCCTCTGCCTGTTCTTTCTTTTCACTTTTATCTTTCAGGAACTTGACCCCCATGCACCCATGTGTTTCTCTATCTCTCCTGTTTATTGTTCACTGGGCTTCTTGGATCTGTAGTTGATGTTTCTTATCAGATTTTTTTAAATTTAAATTTTTTATATTCTTCAACTATTTTGGGCTCCGTTATTTCCCTTCTCTTCTGGGACTCCAATTACATACATGTTAGACTACATGATATTATTCCACAGGGCACTGATGCTCTGTTTATTTATTTTTCCATCTTTTTCCCTGCCTCTATTTCACTTGGGGTAATGTATGTTGACCTTGTCTCAAGCTGACTGTTCTTATTGGTCACTGTTTATTTTTTGATTCTAGACTTTCCATCTGATTCAACTTTAGCGTTTCCATTTTACTCCTGAAACTCCAGCTCTTCACCCATTATAAAATCATGTCTATTGGATTGAGAGTTTTAGGATATTATAAAGCGAAGAAAGAAAAAGTAAAGCTTTCCATGTGTAAATAAACAAGCAAGATCTCTCGTTCCTAGAAAAGTGTTCCAGCTTCTCATGTCTCACTGCTCTGGCCCCTCCCCCCCAGCCCCTCCTCAAACACTCCACCCAGGCCGGACGTAACAGCAGGGCCTCAGGATAGTTCCCACAGAGGCTTTCTACACGCGCCGTTTCCTTTGCCTGGCGTGCCCGTTTCCCCAGCTTTCCATCTGGTTGTCTCTGCCCATTTCACAGCTTTCAGCCTCTAGCACTTCCCACCACTGAAGCTCAGAGTCGATGACATCCTCCCTTCATAAAGTCTCATAGCAGACCATACTTCGTGCTCACTGCACGTATCAGAAGTAATTACCTGGATGATGCTTGTTGGATTGCAAAGTCCATGAGGGCATGTGTGCTGCTTTTACATAGTGTCTCTCACACCACAATAGTGTTCAGTAAAAACATGTATTACCTGGATACTTGGAGTTTGTTTGGTTGTATATTCCTGCACAACAGTCATCTTCATGACCTTGGATTTGACAGTGGTTTTCTTAGCTGTGAAACCAGAAGCACAAACAACTGAAAGAAAAATAGATAAATTGGACTTCATCAAAATTAAAAACCTTTGTGCTTTAGAGGACACTATCAAAAAATTAAAAACAACCATAGAATGGGAAAAAATATTTGCAAGTAATTTAACTGGTAAAGGCTCAGTATCCAGAATACATAAAGACTGTTACAACTCAACAATAAAAAGACAAATAATCCAGCTAAAAATGGACAAAGGGTCTGAATCAATATTTCTACAAAGATACACAAATGGCCATTGAGTCCACAGAATGGTGCTCAATGTCATTAGCCACCAATGGAATACAAATCAGAATCAGAGTGAGATGCCACTTCTGTAGGATGGCTAAAATCAAAAAAAGACAGACAATGCCAGTATGGGCAAAGATGTGAAACAATTAGAACCCTTGTACATAGCTAACAGGAATGTAAAATGGTGCAGTCACTTTGCAAATCAGCCTGACAATTCCTCAGATACTAAAACCTGGAGTGATCGTATGTCCCAGCACTTCCACTCCTAGGTACAGACCCAAGAGACAAAAGCAAATCTCAAGTGACAAACCTTCCCATTGGGGTTTGCTTTGTCCCATGTCTCCAGAAGAGGTCATATCCCTCATGCCAGATTGGGGAGGACAGTACCATAAGAGTATTTTATGTAAGTTACAAAGTACTTGGATTTTGTGATTTTTTTTTTTTAATCATAGCATTTCAGGTAGTTAAAACAGCACTGTCATTTGTTTCCATTTTCCAGATGAGGAAAATGAAACCTAGAGAGACAAGGTATCTTGTGTGAGATCATACCACTGGTTAATGACAGAAATCATATTAAGGAGCTGGCTGTTATCACAAAACAGACTTTGGTATTTTAATACTGAATAATATTTTTACGTTACTTTAAGTACTTTTATGTGGGCACACCTTGTCTTAAGGAGCAATTTCTTTTACCCTGGCTTGTGAACAGCCTTGCTTGTTTCCATAGTTTGGGCATTTTTATTTTACATGCTTCGACTTCATGCTGTAGGCTTTAGTGTTTCCAGGCAACCTGCCATCGCCCCCTCTCTCTAGCACCCTGTCTGGGAGAGTCTGCAGGCTCTGCCAGGGAAGAGCCATTGCATGGTGCAGATACGGTGGCTGACTGAATGCTGAATTGTTTGTCAGTGTTTCATCATGAAAATTTTCAAATGTTCAACACAGTTGGAAGAATTTTATGGTGAATGCCCATATACCCAGCACTTGTATCAATATTTTACTGTACCTGCTTTATCATCTGTTCATGTGTCTTTCCTTCTATCCATCTAACAGTTTATCTTTTTTCTGATGCATTCAGTGTTAATTGCATATATCAGTGCAATTTTCCCTAAACAACGTGTCAGTAAACTTTCTCCTAAGTACTTGTTTCTCTTTTGTATTTTGAGACAGAATTTACATCCAGCGAACCACACAAGCCTCAAATGTGTATTTACTGAGTTTTGACAAGTGCCTATACCTGTATAACCCAAACCCCAGGTGTGAGATAGGACGTTATTACTGCCCGAGAAAGTTCCCTCCTGCCCTCTCCTCAGGCAGTCCCTCCCCGCAGTTCTGAGTGTTTGCCACCATAGGTCAGTTCTGCCTGTCTGGTAACTTCATACAAACGGACCCTCTCCGTATGTGCTCCATGTCCTGCTCTTTCTGAGATTCATCCGCATCCTTGTGTGTTTTACTAGTTCATTTTGTTGTAATGATAAGAGAAAATTCTTTTTCATTTTTCAAAAATGCTTTACAACAATTAGCTGTTGCATAATATTGCTGCAAACGAAGCAGTTTCAGCTGCTGCAGCAGAGGGAGTGTGTTGCCCAAATATTTAACTGGGATGAGGACTCCTGGCTTGGACTCTTTGACTTCACCCGTTAGATAAAACATCTTCTTCCATAATGTTTTTTTTTTTTTTTCATGAATATGACTTAAGCTCTGAGATTGTTATCTCAAGATATTAATTTGTTTAGGCAGTTTATTTTGTGATTTATAAATTCTTCTGTGTAACTTTATAAAAATTATGTTCCCACAGTCGTGCTGGTATAGAGGATTCTAAGAAGTGGGGGATGCTGTTTCTGGTGAATCAGTTATTCAAGATCTACTTTAAGGTATGCCTCTGCTTGAATACTCTGTGATATGGCTTTATAAATTTTTTTTCCCTGTCTTCCCAGTTACCGTTTCTACTCATTATCAGCTAGCCTCCTGGCATTGCTTGAGAAATGGTCATCACTCAGCCATATTTATAACCCTAAGAGCGAACATGTGTCAAGTGCCTGCTAAGTGCAAGACGCTATTGGAAATAGTGTCGTGTTCTTTAAACCTCAGCCCTGTGAGGAAGATGCTGTGAGCTCCAGGGGAAACTGAGGTGCCTGCGTGTTAAGCAGTGTGCCCAGTGTGCTGACCTGGGCTGCTTTAAGAGAGGGGTTTCACTCCAGAGCCTTTGTCTGCTATGGTAATAATTAACTACGGAACAGGTGGGCAGGTGGATGGGTGGAGCAGTCATTCTTTGCTACACGAGGTTGGCCAGGTGAAGAGCAGCTGTGTCACAAAGCAGCGGCTGGGACCTGGCCCCTCTGCGTGGGCCTTCCATCTGTGGGGAACATCTGCCCTGGAAGCATCTCCGTCTGAAGCGCTTCTTAGGGCCTTTTCTAAAGTGGGTGTGGTCTGTGCCATCGAGACGGTGCTCTCGGTTTTAGTATTCAGTAGTCAGTAGTGATGATATGGTGGGCTTCGTAATTTGCAGTGGAAGGGCAATGTGCTCAGTAAAGTGGAAGTTTAAGTTTTTCCTGACTGTTTTTTTAAAATAGTATTTTAAGTACAGTGTCATTTGTCATAGATCAACAAACTCCATTTGTGTAAACCTCTCATCAGAGCCATTGACAGCTCGAACCTGAAAGACGATTACAGCACAGCACAGAGGGTGACGTACAGGTACTATGTTGGGCGCAAGGCCATGTTCGATAGTGACTTTAAGCAAGGTATGTTGTTAACCTTCTTTCGCTGTATTCTAAAGACATTGCCTGCTGAACAGCTCTGTGGTGTAGTTTCAGAGAACACAGTGATTGCATTTTATTATTGCTTAAGGTAGAACATAGGTGTGAACCAAATTCAAGTTATATTTTTATTGTTTATTTTTGACACTAAAGTTGATTAAATAAAAGGAAAGTTGTACTGAAGTTTCTTTGTTTATATTGGGTCTCTGAAATACATGGAGAATCTCAGTTATTCTGGACATCTTTTTTTGTGGGATAATTAAGCAGCAGTGTTCTTGGCATTTAATATAAGTAAGCGTCTTCTCCCTTTGCCTGTGCTGATCGTGTTGGCACAGGATGTGGACATGGGGGCAGTGCTTCACTTGGCTGCCACCCTGCCGCGTAGAAACACGACGTGGAGTCCCCAGGCGAGAGGCAGGAATGTGTCCTTGCACTGGTGTCATTTTTGATGTTTGTGTCCATGGGTGACAGTGTCTTTACCACAGCACAGTGGCACTTTCATGAAATTACATCATTATGTAGTTTGTATCATTAACTTTCTGAAGGACGTGATGCCAGTATTTTTCTTTTTAAACTTTTGATTAGCTGGCATAAGGCGGTACTTTATGACCTCTTTTATTGTACTCAGACCAGGCTTTTTAAAGATCCTATTTATTTTTTTTAGAGAAAAGAGAAGGGAGGGAGATAGAGAGGGAGAGAAACATCGAATTACTTTTCTCTTCATGTCTTATAGCCATGGATTCTCTGAGAGCAAAAATAACAGCAGTTTCATAGTCATTACTCTAGTTTTTTTATTCTATAAGCACATACAGACCAACTTCAAATTTTCTTTCACAAAAAATTTTCATAAGTCTAGGACTTTTGAAGATGGGCTTGCTTTTCCTCATCACTGTTTTTTTCCCCCCCTTAAAATATGAAGTGTAAGAATAGAAGCTTTTAAATTTTATTCTATTGATTTCTGTTAAGGCATTGATATGTTTCTCCTCTTAAGGTTCATCAAATAGTATTTTTGAATACCTAACACAGCAAGGAATAATTCATTAGTATTAATGGTAGATTCTGAATGGTAGATTCTGAATTATCGTTCTGAAAATTTTGGAGCTTTTGTGTAAGGGAAGGTGGTAGAACAAGGAGCGGGGAGGCAGCTTCAGTGACTTTGCGCTGTGTGCGTGCAAAGCCCCGTGCGATGCTGTGGGTCTGACGTGTGCGGGTGTCTCTGCAGCGGAGGAGTACCTGTCCTTTGCTTTTGAGCACTGCCACCGTTTAAGTCAGAAGAACAAAAGGATGATTCTGATATATTTACTGCCAGTGAAAATGCTATTGGTGAGTAATTGTTATTTAACTCTTACAGATCCTGTTGCTTTGAAGAAGTTTATAGACTTTTTAAAATACGACAGAAGGCGTATAGTTGAATACAGCCCCAGCTGCATTTGAGCACACCCCACAATAGAGGAAGAAGAGCTTTAGGTGTAGCCAGAACCGTGTGTCTTTATGATTGACACTTTCAGATCCTTCTAGAAAGGCTTTGTTTCTCTTTAAAGTATCTTCAACAATTTATCATAATGTAGGACAAAGAAAATAAGTTCATATTATTTCTGTTCCCCCTCAAAGTCTACATTAATAGAGATGGATTAGCCGAGAAAAATGTCATTCCAGCCTTTGTGTAGTCGTCTTAGTTGGTCACCAAAAGTTATTTTTGATACTTAAAAAGCCGTGACAGATAACTAATATTGTTAATTGACTAAAACATCCTCAAAGTGATGAATAGAGCTTTCTTTCCTTCCATTTAAAACTTTTTTTAAAAAAAAAACATCAAAGTGATAAGACGTTAGGTTAAAACTTGCGGTTCAGGACAGCTCGTAACGGAAAGGCAACAGTGGCACACATGCCCTTCCCTGCCCTGACTCTGCTACCCAGAAACAGCCAGTGTGATTTTCTTTAGCTGAGTCTTCTAGAGGTTGTTTCTGTATTTCTGAATCTTAGGAAGAAATACTAGGATTTCTTCAGTTATCACTCTCCTCCTGTGATATAAAGGATAAGAAACATGAGAAGGTCAAGGTCATTTGTAATTAAACGACAAAACTGTATTCTATCAGAAATAAGGTTTTCTGATTTCTAGACAAGCTTTTATTTTTTTTTTCCTAGCATACTAGGGTGTTTTTAATCCTTGTTCAGCTACTTATGAAGAAATTCTAAGAAGCACGGGGTTGCAAGTTTTTAAAACTTAATTCCTTGATAAGAATGTTATAAAAAACAATTCTGTTAAAAATGAAAGTGCTCTTACTCTAGAAAACTACCTGTTTGTCTTAGGGTCATATGCCAACCATTGAGCTTTTGAAAAAGTATCATCTCATGCAGTTTGCCGAAGTAACCAAAGCTGTAAGGTAGAGTATTTGTCCTTTTCCATTTGGGATCTTTTAAAATGTAAAGTTACTGAAAATTTCACACGTGTTGTAGGAGCACTAAGTGCTTTTGATGCAATCTCGCCCTGAGATTCTGTTCTGTGACCGTGCTGGCGCTTCTCTCCCCACCACCAGCGAAGGCAACCTCCTCCTCCTGAACGAGGCCCTGACGAAGCACGAGACCTTCTTCATTCGCTGTGGCATCTTCCTCATCCTTGAGAAGCTAAAGATCATTACCTACAGGAATCTTTTTAAAAAAGTGTAAGCAAAATATTTCTTTTAATAAGTTTAAACTCTCCGTATGACGCATGCAGTGGAGTTACAAGAGCAGGTGCTGTGTCTTCTGGGGCGGGGTGTCGGTCTGTGTGGACGGGGTCCCGTCCCTCTTCCTTTAATTGTGTGGAATAAAACCAGACTTCCCTGGCCCGCGCGCCGCCTCACAGGCCTCGGTGCCGAGAGCGCTGAGCAGAGGCCCATTTGTGGGAGGACTCAGGTGGTGAGTGATAAGAGAACTCTGTAATAAATATTTTAAAACACCAGGCCTAGGAATAAAATATTTCACATTTCATCAGGACGTGTGGGACTGATTGTTCATTTCCTTTATTCATAACCAACCAAGCCTCCCCTGCCGCTCCCATCTGTCAGAAAGTCGAGTTCTTCTGCAGTTGTGTTTTTCTCCCACGTGACACTGGAAGTTGACTCTTCCCCAAAGTCCAGTCTCAACAGGGTCTCAGTTAGTTTAACTTCAAACAAAGGCAGACTTTTTATAGCTGTGGGTAGATTTCAGAGATATTAAAATGTGAAAATACCTGCTTCTTAGAGTCAATGAAATATTCAGTATATGTAAAAGATTATATTTGTATTAGTGGCTTTTTAAAATTGAGAAGTCAAAACTATATTTAATAGCTCTTGTTTCAGAGTGTGTTGAATAGATGGAAACTTCTCTCATCCCGTTTGAACAGTAGTTTGTTAGAAGGTGTGTTTTCTGCTGGCTCAGTCAGTGCACCTTCTCTCAGCCTTTGAAGTATTTGCATCCATTCGGTAACTAGTGTTGGCCTTTGTTTGCCTCTTGCAGGTACTTGCTACTCAAAACACACCAGTTGTCTCTGGATGCTTTTCTAGTTGCCTTGAAATTCATGCAAGTGGAAGACGTGGACATCGACGAAGTCCAGTGTATTTTGGCCAACCTGATATACATGGTGCGTGAGCCCCTTGGTTCAGGTTAGGACAAGTCCCTAGAATGTCCCTTCACATTCCCTAGAATGTGAAGCTTTGATGTAGTGTTGTTAAAATTGTTATCAGGCCCTTTGCTTTTGTGAAGGTATTTTCTGATAGAACTAATTTTATCCCAGGAAATACCATGATATTCAAAGAGTTTTATAGGGGATATGGGTGGGTGGATATAATATATATTTATATATTTTCCATATATGTATTTATTAATTGTCCTCTCAGTGACCTGAATTGCATTATGATTGGGTCAGAATGCTTATGCCACAGGACTAAGTAATTAACTCACTCAGCATCAGTGATGTGACTCAGAAACATAAGCCAGCCCTCTGTTTTTCTCCTACAGGGTCACATCAAAGGCTATATATCACACCAGCATCAGAAGCTAGTGGTTAGCAAGCAAAACCCATTTCCTCCGCTGTCTACGGTGTGTTGAACATGTAAACAGTCCTGAGAAGGAGTGTGTTCCTCTAGTTTTTATCATACTGATGAACTCAGTACTTGGCCGTGATGTTATTTTCTACAGCAGGAATTTCTCTGGGGCTCTTTTCCCAGGGATGTTGAGTCTGTGTTTGCCGGCATACACAGATGCCTTGAAGTTCCCTCATCACTGAACTAACGTCAACCTCACAGAGACTTGGAATTCCTTTTTCAGACGTAGCAGACACCTCCTTTGGCTCTGGAGTGTTGCTGAAACCTCTGTGAAGGAGGCTCTGTCCCCAAGGCAGCTACAGTTTACTTCTCATAAGAGTTATTCATAAATACATCTTTGTAACTTTTTATATTATTTGTTCTATAAAAAAGGCTTTCCGAATTTATACAAGTGATATATTTTTTATTATATCTTTATGGAAACTAAATTTTGCTAAGACTTTAAAATGTATTCTTGTTCACCTATTGTCCTTACCATTAGTCTGTGTTTGATTAGCATATTTATTTATTTTTATTGTATTTTTTCCATTATCATTTAATCCCCTTATACCCCGCTCCCCTTGTAATCACCACATCATTATCAGTGTCCATGGATCCTTTTTCCTTTTTGCTTAATTCCTCCAGCCCCTAACCTCCTCCCCACCCAGCATATTTATTTTTGCCAAAGTCTTTTCAGAGAAATGGGCCAGGGCACCTGCAGATTAGAAAAAAAAAGTTTTATTCTGGGGTTAAAATACAATAATAGAAATGAAAGAGATATGTAGTGTGTTTAAGACCTATAAGGCTTAAACATCTGAATTGTGTTTAATTCCCTATACTTCACTCAAAAGATTTTGTACTTAACTCACATTTTTAATTCCTTAAAAAAAAAAGTCCCCTCCACTTTTCAACAACTCTGTGGAACAAGGCCCCAGCAGACCACCATTACCCTGGCGTGTGCGCCTAGAGTTAGAGCAGCCCTCTCTCCACCCATCTGCTGGTCTGCAGAGCAGTCCGCCTGCAGAAGCTCCTTTATTTCACTCAAGGAGACTGGGGGGCTAGAAATTTTATGTATGTAGTTGAGCAGTTTTGCTACTACTTCCTTAACTTAAGAGTTAAGAGATTAATTTAAAAGTGAATATCATTTCTATTTGTTCTCACTTTTATTTTAGGACTATAAGACGCACCTAGGTTTTAGAGGAGGAAAATAGGGAAAGCAAAAATGTGGTAAAATATTTAATAACCTGTGACCCTGCTTCACTGCTGCCCCCCCCCGCCCCCCAGCCACACACACACAGCGAGCCAGGTAAGCTACATTCAGACTATAAGACGTGCCCCCATTTTTCTCCCAAATTTGCAGGGTGGGGGAGTGTGTCTTACAGTCCAAAAAATACGGTGACTGAGAGTCAGCTAGCTGGTTCAGAAGCAGAATTGAGAGGCTGAGCACCAGCCCTTATCCATCAGGTCCCAGGAACCTGTGGGGGGTGGAGGTTCCCTCCATCAAAGCACCTCTCCAAGCAACAGCCCTGTTTAAAGGCCCCTGTCTTCTTTTAACCTCTCTCGTGCGTGCTTCCTGATTCTTTCTCTAAAACTGTATAACATTTCCCTCTCAATGTTATTTTCTTCTCCCTTGCTGACTCTCCTGGTTGCTTCTTCCAGCACCAAGCAACGCTTTTACTCACACAAGCAATCGGTGAACCCGGCCAACTGCGAGGCCATTCTTTGTCTATATCTAGCGATTCTTAGAAGCTTTCATCCCAAAGACATACACTCACTGAGCATATGTTTGTTGTTAGGCTGAGCTACATTCGTTGACTTGATAGTATCAGGAATCATTAGACTTAGGAAAGGAGAGGGTTTTAAGGGACTGGGCTGTTACTTCTGACAGGTTTCTGTTGTTTAATGTATCTCCCGTTTTCCTGAGGTGTCTGTTTAGATAAAAAGCCCCAAGGAAAGAACTTTCCACCATACTCAGTAATGATTCCATGAGCCACTGATTTTCAGCCTGTTTCATCTTGTGGCACACACACTAATTACCAAAATTCTGCAGCACGCCACAAAGTACATTTTTTTTCCAATCTGGCAAAAAACAATTTTGATTCATTCACACAAGGTGGCTATTGTTGTGTTGCTGATGACATTTTTTTATTTAACAATCTTAAGCGGAAAGAAGTCAGTGCTCCTGACCAAACAGTCAGGTACTGCATGCTCTAAAAATCCCTGTGGGGCACCAGCTGAAAGTCCCAGTCGTAAGCAGTGATCAATGGTGTGTAGACGCAGTTGTGCTGAGGCAGTCACACCGTTTTGCTGTGAAATTTCAACTCCATGCTTGCAGTTAACTTGGGCAATCCCACCATGTATTGTGTTCTTTCTGATTAGCTGGATTTACTTCATGCTTTGTCTAAGCCAGAGTGAATATCTTGAAACCTTGGTGAGAAGAAACTCCTGTGCATCCTCTTCTGTGGGTGCTGAGCACAGAATCCCTGTCAGAAACCAGGTGCCCTTGTGTTTTCTGGCGACCACGCTGCCCTCTGCCCACTGCACCCCTCCGGCCTCTGCTCCTCTCTCGCAGTATGTCCTCGTCGTGACTGTCACATTGAGGGCTCTGCCACACTCCTCACTGTCCATGTGCGTGACTGGCAGCTGCATCACATCATTGCCCAGCTCAGAGCCATTGAGAGTCCAGCCAATGAGGAGGCCCTGTGTCCTGGGGATGAGGTCGCCCTCTGCAAAGTCGCTCTCGGGCATACAGATGGGGAGCCCCATGTCTGGGCACTGGACGGGCAGCTCCAGCTCCAAAAGCGAAATGTCATTGTCCCCCGTCTCTTCCTCATACCTCATGTGCACGTTGATGCTCTTCACCTTTATCATCAGTGGGTCCTTGCTGGTCCTATGAAAATCTGAAATAATGGATAATCACTGGTTTCCAAAGTCTGATTTTTTTTTAAGATTTTATTTATTTATTTTTAGAGAGGAAAAAAAGGGAGAAAGAGAGAGAGAGAAACATCAATGTGCGGTTGCTGGGGGTCATGGCCTGCAACCCAGGCATGTACCCTGACTGGGAATCAAACCTGCGACACTTTGGTTCGCAGCCCACACTCAATCCACTGAACTACGCCAGCCAGGGCTATGAAGTCTGACTTTCAAGGTTGCCATAAGAAGAGACTAATTCCTCTGTCATGTGACAAGGCAGAGGCCAGGCACAACTAACTGCATGGCTCCTTGCAGTGACCCCCTTCCTCCACCTGTGCATTGAGAGGGAGATCACAGGATGAAGTATTTCAACTAATTCCTCATACTCCTCTTTTTAAGAAATCAAAATGAGTTATTTTGGTGAAATGGTCAAAAAAGTAGGAAGAAATTATAAGGAACTTCTTCAAGCTTACCAAAACTTGGCTGTTTAGAAATAGTTTTTCAGGCTGACATTTTGTTGACTGAAAAATAGTCAAAAATGAGGAGTAAAATATATTAAGGTTCTTCAGAATCATTTTAGAGCACTTTCTCCGATCATCATGGGAACTATGTGACCTCCCTACAGCATAGAAATTACTGCCTGTGTTTCACCGGTGAGAAACTAGGGACAGACAAGGGAGGTGGTGAGCCCCACATCGCAGCCATGGTCTGGAGTGACTGGGGAATCTGAACCCAGATCTTCTGACTTTTAGTCAATTATCTGTCTTTCCCACAGCTGCTCCATTTCTGTGCAAATTAAGTTACATTTTACTGGCCGAGTTTTCCTCAGACGGAATAGTAGCATTTGCCTGTGTGTTCGGCCTAGCCTCGTCACCAGGTGTCTTACGTTTTATAAGTGTTCTCATTTTATAAGTGTCTCAGTAGTATTGAAGCTAAATTCAGTTGTGTTGCAGTAAAAACAAAATTCTAGTTTTAAAATCTTCATTCGATGTAGGAGCATGTTTATTTCCAATGTGATCTTTCAAAAACGAGTGCTAAGATACTCACTTGTTTTCACACTGATGTTTCTGTGCAGCAGCGAACACCTAGCTGTTGTCAGCACAAACTTTTCCTGTATTATAACGCCACCACAGAAGTCTTCTCCTGTGGGATCTGTTAGTTTCACCTAAAAGACCAAAGCAGACAGTAAATAACCAGTGACAGTTGGCAGGGTTGGGGCAGCGTAGTCCGTGGTTAAGACGTGGGCTCCAAAGACAGCCATTGAGGGGGCGTGTCAGCTGATGGTGCACGAGGCCGTGACAGCAAAGATGGGCCCTGCGCCCCGAAGCAGCCACTGCACCAAGCGGTTCCAGCTAATAAGCCAACAAAGAAGCTAAAATGGAATTCTAAAAAGTACATAAGTAACCCAATAGAAGGCAGAAAAATGAAAAATGGAAAAAGATGCGTGGGAAAAATAAAAAACCAATAGCAAAATTACGAATTTATCCCTACATAAATAAGTATACAATGATCTAAGAACCCCAATTAAAAGGCAAGGAATTTGTCAGGTTGGATAAAACAAAGCCAACTATATACTGCCTACAAAAGGTACTTTAAATATAAATACAATTTACAAGTAGAGGATGGGGGGCAGGAATTACATGTTAACACTAATCAGTAGTGTTAACACCAGACAAGGGAGGTTTCAGAGCAAAGCACATTATCAGGGATATAAAACAGATAAAATGTGAGATTATTTTGAGGATTAAATGGGATAAAACATGTACCCTTACAGCACAGGTGCTGGCTCAAGAAATGTTAATTATAGTTTTTATAGCTTAGTAAAAATGAAAAATGCTGAGCACAGTGAAAGTCTTTCAAATTTAATAGCCTCATTTCTGGGAATCTTAAGTGCTTATTAACAATAGTTGCCATTTACTGGCCACCTGCATGAGTCAGGTACCTTCTCCCTAATCCTCACCGCAACTCTTGCATTATCATCTTTGTTTTATAGGTGGATGAAACCAAGTTTGAGGGCAGATGGCATGTTCAGGTTAGTCTGCTAGACTTGTAATAAAATGCAGTGGGACACAGTGCCAATTCTTATCTAGAATGTAAGAAACAAGTTGTAAAGATAACTTTCAACTTTATATCCTAGGCCAATTAACTCAGTTAAATAACTTAAGAACTATTCATTGTGCCAGAGTAAAAATCTCATAGTATTTAATTTGCCCAATTCAGTGTGTGTCTGAATGTGTTTGATTTGTACGGAGAGAATGCTCACCTCGTGGTGGTAGCTCTTGCTTGCACTGTGCTAACACTGCTCCCACAGATGACAGTGGCACCTGAGACTCCCTTGACAGCACTGGGAGACTGAAGATGAGCATTGGCAGGACCAGACCGCCAGTGCCGTTTATGAAGGTTGGATTGCACACGGTCATGCATCACCCCCGACCCCCTGACCCCAGCATTCTGAGGCTAGCCTTAATGCACCGATGGGCAGATGACGATAATAACTCGAGTATGAATAATGGGTCTTGGAAAGTTTAAGGAGAAAAGGCAACAGAAGATAAAGTTCACCAGCTGAAAGCTAGACCATTCTGGTTTTGCCCCTTTCTATCATTTCATCTCCACTCAGTCTCCTTTCACATCTGGATAATTAGAGTAGTCGCTGAGCTCTGTTCAGTTTTCTGTCCTGGTCTCCACGTGGCAGCCAAGGGATCCTGCTGGCTACACTGGCTTGTAGGCATCAGGCTGAAGTAAAAATGTGAGATACAACACTCTCGAAGCATATTACTCACAGATGCTCTAAGGACACTTCCAAAGCTAGGCTGTCCAACATGGTAGTCACATGCAGTTACTGAGCTTTTGAGATGTGACTGGTCCAAATTAGGGTGTTCTCCAAGTGTGAAATATACTCCAGATGTCAAAGATTTAGTAGTGGAGAAAAGATGTAAGTATCTCAATTTTTAATATTCATCACATGTTGAAATAGTAGTATTTAGACTTATTGGAGTAATTAAGTATTATCCAAAACCATGTCATCTGTTTTACTTTCATTAGTACAACTAGGAAATTTCAGTTACTTGTGTGGCTTACATTATATTTGGATTGACAGGGCTGTTCTAAAGGTATTTCAGGCAGAAGGAGATGATGATCTGCATTAGAGGCAAGGAAAATGGGAGCCATAATAATAAAAATAATACCGATTCCATGGAGTTACTGAAAAAGGAAAGAATAAAGTACTGGTTAAAATAGCAGATGAGCCTAGTGTGAGGTGCTTGAAATAATCTGGGGGAAAGTGAAAATACTAACTTTATATGTTAAGTTAAAAGTGAATGTTTAAATGTCAAGAGTGACCATTACATAGAAAAATAATAGAATGTTTAGCTTCCAAACCAGTCGAGGGAGGAAACTGGAAAATAACAAAAATGAATGCCAAAGAAGAGAGAATTTCTGCACACAGTGGAGCTGGAGTTCCGGCAAGGCAGTCGGGGAGTGGAGCCCAGGTCCTGATTTCCGGCCGCCTGCCTTTCCCCACAGTTGCTTGCCAGACCCCATGTCAACTCATCCACCTAAGTGCAAGTTCAGGATGCCTATGTTCTGAGAAAGGACACTGGGAAGAGTTTTTGAACTCCATAAGAAAGGCCCAGGGTGCAACGACTGAAGACAGCTGAAGTTGTGCCTTCAGCATTAGAAAGTGCTCTGAAGTAGGGTGTTGAGATTTGTAAGTAGTTCACCTAAACCAGAGTGCCTCTTTCACTCCGTCATTATGTTTCTATTGGTGGGCAAAGGAGGTGGAAGTGACAAGCAGGATGAAATCTGTAACAAAAAGGTAAAACATGTCTATAAAGTGTTTATTACCTGCCACGGGAAAATCTGACAATCCCACTTGCTTTTCTGCGTTGTCACGATGTACGCAGAGTTCAGGGCTCCACACGCACATTTGTCTTCATTCATGGTGACGACAGAAGAAAAGTTAGTGCCTTCCAAACTGAACGTCAGGTTTTATCTGCTAGAATGGTGCTAACTACTTGAACCTGATTTCTTTCTTGTTTTAAGACTTTTGTTTACTTATTTTTAGAGAGAAGGGTAGGGAGGGAAAGAAACATCAATATGTAGTTGCCTCTCATGCGCTCCCTACTGGGGCCTGGCCCTCGACCCAGGCGTGTTGTCCTGACTGGGAATTGAACTGGCGACCTTTTGGTTTGCAGGCCGGCGCCCAATCCACTGAGCCACACCAGCCAAGGCTTGAACCTCATTTCTCAATGCCCATTATGTTGAGCTAACTCGCGGACACAGAGTGAAATTAAATCACCTGCTCTCGGCCCTGCTAAGATACTGCTGTGACCCAGGCAAGCTGCAGCATGGAGGCAAGGAGGGCTGGCCGAGGCATGGTGACTCCTCCTCTCCTGGAGAAGAGGTGGCTTTTCAAACGTTATTGTAGGAGAAGGAGCCGGGTGTGGATGGGAGCCGACTGGGGAGGAAGGAGAGAGACCACATTTTCCCATTTCTCACTGATTGCAGACTCACCGTGTGGGATGCAGGACTTGTGGTCTTGGCCCAGTTTATACCCATTTGCACAGCTGCACACGTAGGAGTTCTCTCCCGGCTGGCAAAAGTGCTGACATCCATTAGTCCTCAATGGGTGACACTCATTTTTAGCTGAATAAAAAAAAAAAAAAAAAGAGGGAAAACCAGGAGTGCTGACAGGGAAATAGTTGCTTTTACATTTCCTTGTGCCTTGGGGTTCTGGCTTTTTTCAGTCCAAATATTCTCATTCCTTTCAGACTTTTCGTTCCTCGTGTGAGCATTCCTCACACTTCCACATTTGGGCATGAGCAGGGAGAAATCAAAGGTTCAGTGAGTGACAACCTTGTACTTGTGCTCAGAAAAGGTAACTTGGTCGTGGAAGCATATGCATATGTATCGCAAGGCACCTGTCCATTTTCCTAACTATGTGCTCACTTGTGGTCATCTTCCACTTCCTGCTGCAGTCGAGGTGGGGATGCGGGAGGGAGGGTTCTGTATGGCCCCACGGGGGTGGTGAACAGCTAGGTTGGGGGAAGCGACACAGGTGGGGTGAAGGTCAAAACCTTGCTTCAGCACGTGTCAGGTTTGGGATGTCACAAAACATTACGTGAGGCTCTCAAGGGGGCAGTTAGAGTGAAAGCTGGACTTCAAGGAGAGGTCTGGGCTGGAAATATTCCCCCCCCCCAAAATTGACTCTGTATTGACCAAAAGCACCGAAAGGATTAAGTGAATTTATTTCTGTCTGATAACTACTGATAGGAAATTGGTTTCTCCCCATCCCACAAGTAGATTTTGCATTTAATTTATTTGTATTTAAGGAACATTGGTTCCCATCCTGCCTCTGAGCTGGACTGTGTGTGACTCCCCTCACAGACCTGGCCCTCAGAGCCCCTCTCCCCTGCCTGGGATGGGTCCAGTTCCAGGAATTCTCTAGGGTAGATCATAAATGGTGTAGGTGGGCGTGGCTTGGGAGGACGAGGAGGGGCCTCTAGACCGTGGCAATTGTAGGCAGGTGTGTTCGGAAGGTAGGAGGGCCAGTCACAGAATGATTTACAGTGAGCGGAGAACTGGGCTGGAACTGGGTTCCCACAGGCACCCTTTGCTCACTCCTGGGAGCCCATCACTGTGTGGTTGGGGGGGCCAGGGCAGGTGGGGGCTCACCAAAGGCGCAGTCCCTGCCCTCGTAGCCTGAGGAGCAAGTGCAGGTGTAGCTGTGGATGTTGTCATGGCACGACCCGTTGTTGAGGCAGGGCTGGGAGAGGCACGGGGAGCCACCTGCCAAGAGCGTTGTGAGAAGCATGTGTAGGTGGCATCACCTGGGCTCTCCTGACACCCCCTGGCCCTGCTACCCAGGACACCAGGAGGCTGGATCGGATTGCCAGGTGCACCCCACATGTCCCCAGGGTCCCACCAGCCCATGTGGGCCCACGACGCTTGTCTCAGTTCCTTTCCTTAGCTTCCCTCTTTCGTTGCTGAGCAACTCCCGTGACTGTGACTGTCCCTGGCTGCCGCAGCTCTGCACTGAATCCCCCCACCCACCCCCTTAGCCCCAGTCTCTGGGAGCTCCCCCCGCAGGGGCTCCCAGCTTACCCTCAAATTAACCACATTCTGATCTGTCAGCAAGAGGCCCCAGGGAGCCTGGGAGGCCACAGGAACGAGAGGAGCTGCTCAGCAGGTGGGACCCCTGGCCTCTGCCACCCAAGCCCACAAGGGAGCTTCTCCCTGACCCTGGCAGGACCTTGGGAACTTTCCCACCCTCGAGCTTGTCCTCAGGGACTGTCCAGGCACCGAAGGTTTGAAATGTGGAATGCCTTACCTCATCTCAAGCAAAAAGAAGAAGAAATCATCCTTGCAAGAGTTGAAGAAAACAACTTACCCCTATACGTTTTCCAAAAGTCATTCTGTAAAAGAAAAAGTGTTGCAAACAGATTGTTTTTAATATTTTCTCGTAGATTGGCTTAAAGATAAGAAAATGTTGATTTTATCCACTTTATAGGAAAATACTGGTTGAAACAAAGTGCAAAATTCTTTACTAAATACCCTATTTAATATATATAAATATATATATATATATATGAAACATCCTACTTCGTGTGTATTTACTGTAACCTATTTAAAGAAGGAGAAGTGATAGTCTATGACGTGGTACACACGCCATGGCACGGCCTCCCGAGGCCGCCTGTCCCGCCGCCCGGGCAGTCTTCGTTGGTGTCCTTGCTCCACAGGGTGCACTTTTTTATAAGCCAATTAAGCAGCAATTAAAAAATTAAAAGTGTGTATGTGTGTGTGGGAGGTAAGCTCGGGGGAGGGTGTCTAAACTCAGGAGAATTACTCAGAATTAAGGCCTAGAAAGTAAACAAGTGATTGTATCTCCCTAATCACACTTGGACTTGTGACAGCCTGAGTGATGTCACAAGTGCACATTAAGCAGTTCTCCTGCTGCACCTAGAGGGAATCATACCACGTGATAAGTCAGACAGACAAACACAAAGACTGTATGATTTCACTTATATGTGGAATCTAAAGAACAAAACACAGGAACAAGCAAAACGGAAACAGACTCACCAATAGAGAACAGACTGGTGGCTGCCGGGTGGGTGGGGAGCTGGGGGACTGGGTGAGGAAGGGGACAGGACTGAGGAGTACCAATCGGTGGTCACAGGGTAGTCATGAGGGTGTGAAGCACAGCGCAGGGACTACAGTCAATAACACTGTAATAACTACGGGTGGGGTCAGGTGGGTGCTGCAGTTATCAGGGGGACCACTTCGTAAATTATGTGAACATCTAACTGCTACGCTGTACGCCGAAGCTAACATAAAATAATGTTGAATGTCAACAGTAATTAAAAAATAAAAATCTCCCACAATTTCCCTTACCAGAAATTTGAGTTTCTGCTAGTTTTATTAAAGATGATCTATTTCAAAGAGTTCTCTCATATATAAGCATGTAAAGAAGTGATTTTTGGAATATTTAAAAAATACTCCCTGACCGGTGGGGCTCAGTGGGTTGGAGCATCGTCGTGTGCACAGGAAGGCTGCGGGTCTGACTCCCGGTCAGCGCACGCACACAGGTTCCGGGACGGGTTCCTGGTTGGGAGCAACCAGTCCGTGTTTCCCTGTCTGCCTGTCTGTCTGTCGCCCAGTCCTGCTCCCTGCTCTCCTTTCCTCTCTCTTTCAGAGCAATGGCAAAATGCCCTTGGGTGAGGATAAAACATAAAAATAAAAATATTTTTAAAATATACTAGAGAAACATGTTGATACTTTATTCAGAATAACTTTAAATATTGCTACTTCTATATGTAAAACTAGGAAATCTTTACTAAGTATTTTACTTTCCTGAAATACTTACAAATATTCAGCTTGTCAGGTTTGACTAACTTCTCTATCTTCTGATAAGCTTCTAAGTATGAATGGTTTGCCTGTGTTATCTGCAGTACACATGTAGTCACTTTTTATTCAAATTATAGATGATGAGAGATTTTCTTACTATGCAGCACTCTAGAGAGGATTTTTGCTTCTTAAAAATTTGTTGATATATGGAAACAATTAAGTCTCTATTAAAAATATCAAATTCTGTCAGAGTCATGACAAGCTGAGTGATGCTTGCGATGAGTAAATTTAATTAATGTGCTAATTTGCTTAATCAGAAGAAGGAGTTTAAGGGCGCAGAACTGAGATAATATCCAAGTCCCCTACTTAACTAGACGCAGAAAATCATTTTACTGCTCTGTGTTTCCTCATCTGTAAAATCAGGGTTAAGTCAGCCTCACAAGTAAGGACACAAGCGTAAACGTAGCTTTGTCTCTGTGACACGTCATGCCCTCAAAGGCAGCAGAAGCTGGAATGATCAGAAAGCATGTGAGTTCCCAGTGGGGGTACGTACAGTGATCGCATCATTTTCAAATACTTCTCTTGCCTCTTCATAGGCACAAATCTCCTCATAACATTCTCTTTCCAAATTTCCCTGCAAGAGCTCTTCCAAAAGGTAGGAGCCAGCACGCTTCCATCTTATCAGAACTTCGTTTGCTTTTGAGGCAGAAAGAAAGACTACGGAGCAAGATAAGAATGTATGAAGATAAGGCAGCATGGAGGGGCTTCCCCAAGGTTTGCAACGCCTGCTTGCTGGAGGTCAGAGTAGCTGGTGCTGTGACAGCCTGACATCCGCCTGTGGCCTGGCCACTACTTTTCCTGTCCCCACCAGGCCAGGCTCAACCTCTCTCATGCCTGATTCTTCCTGAGCATCTCTTCTGGGGGGGGCCCCAAGGGACACTATTTCCAACACATTTGTCATGAATGATAAAGACACCAGGAGGGCTCTCCTGGGAGCTGAGTTAAGACCTGCTGATCACTCAGGAGCTCCTCTATCCTTGGAAAAGCCCCCCGACCAAACCCACACTGTCCGGGAGGACACATGCAGCAGACACCGACCTGAGGGCTCCGCGGGGTGGAGGACCAGGAGAGACAGGAGGACCAGGAGCAGCTGGACGCAGCCCGCCATTCTGACCACAGCCCAGGGACAGATCCGCAAACACAGGGGCCAAAGTCCATCCTGGGCCGGCTCACCGCGCAGCTGCTGCTCCAAACGACCACCAGCCCCAAATCGTGGTGCCAAGCAGGAGACAGCAGCCAAAAGTGAGAAAAGTCTTTCCCGCTAAGAGGACATTTTACATGGAATTTTATTGCATAAATTCACTGTTCTTAATATGTGCTTCGGTTTTGCATTTTTCTGTTTAAGACAAAGATGGGAAAGGAAAGGCAGAGAAATGAAAAGCCAAAGCAAAGAGGACCTCGGGGAGGTGTTTAGGACACAGAGAACTGGGTGGACTTCTAGGGGGTGAGGCCCGGTGGTCCTGTCTGAGGAAATAGGGCGATAGACCTAGAGAGAGCGACCCGTCCTCACGCTCGCTCGTGCACAGCCTGAGTGACCAGCCTGGGCGGGCCTCCTCCCAGCAGCCTGGGGATGCAGCAGCGAGCTGGACCGCAGCCTGGAGCCTACATTGGAGGTGTGTGGGGGAGGGCGAGAAATAATGTCACGTTTCACTCTCAGGAAGACCTGATTAGCAGGTACAGAGCAATATGGGCGCTATTTCAAACAAGCTGGTTGCAGAGGCTCCCTTTGGGAGAGAAATCTGAAGGCAGTGAGCATTATGAGCCTTCCGGGATGGGGGGTCGGGGCAGGGGTGGAAGGCCCTGAGGTAGGTAGGTAGGGGCTGCTGCCTGGAGCACGGTAAGGAGGTCAGCGTGGGGAGGGCGTCCACAGGAGGGCAGCAGAGGACCTGAGATCGCAGAGAGAACTGGGACTTAGATGGGGTGGGCCAGGGGTCAGCAAGCTCCTCTGTAAACGGCTAGAGAGTCGACCACAGCACTGGGCCTCACCTAGTTCTCGGTGAGGCCAGCTCAGCCGGGCTTCCTGGAACGCTAAGTGCCACATGGAAGAGTGGACCTGGGGGACATGTCGTAAAAGCCAACGGTGTCTTTGAACCGAGAGTCACACTCAGCACCATGAGGTGATTAAATACCCCGAGGGGTGAACACTCTCACACCCCACCCTTGACTACTTCCTGGTCACACGCTCACCGTGTGGATCAGCACCGAGGATCCACTGCCTCTCTGTCTGTTTCTCTCTGTGTCTCTGTCTCTGCCTCCCTCTCTCCCTTCACCCCCATCTGGCATCTCGCCAGAGGCATCCTCTCTCACTGCCTCTTGTTTCCTTCACCCAGGGAATGTAGTTTCCTGGATGCTTCGGGGCTCTTGGCACTGACATCTGTGAAGTGTCTGGGCCTTCGTCAGCTGGGTCTGCCCGATTGCTCTCTCACAGTTAGACTCAGGGTGCTCCCTGCATCAGGTTCGTGTGACCTCCCACTGCACCGTGTCAGGAAAGGCACACGGGGCAGAACATCTGGTCACTTGGATAAACCTGGGCAACAGATCAGGCCACTGTAAGGCCGCCCTGTCCCTGTTTGTAATTAACAATCAATTTGGGGGATGCTCCAAGACCATAAACTCTTGTTTCTCAACGACTTTTCCACCCGGATTGTGGTGTTCCTTGATGGCTTGCCTCAATCAGTGAGTGATTCCTGTGGGGGCTGTAGCAGCTGGGGTCCCACTAAAATCGAAATGTAAACCCTCCAGTTCCCATTTAGGTGGCTCCACCCCAATAGGGATGAACAGCAGCACCCCCCGCCCCCTGCCGCCCCCTCACCATGGTCCTGTCACTCATCTGCTAGGAGGCCTCAGTCCCTGCTCCTTGCCTGCAGCAGGGCCTCAGGACCGGACAGATTCCCCGTGAGCCAGCAGGCCCTGCTCCTGGAAGGCCGCCTGTGTGCTTGCGAACCTACTACCACTGCTGGTTTTGCAGGAGCAGCACTGGGCCCGGCCACTACGTAGCTGGCTCACGCTCTCCTCTGCTTCCTAACTCACACTCAGCTGGGCCTCTCTGTCCCTTCAAACCTCATATCACCATCCAGAGCACCCTCCACGTTTCGAGGCGTGTGCTCCCACGGTGTTCCCTTCATTCTCGCACCCTCAGAAACTGAGCATGCATGTGTAGGGGTGGCGGTGGCAGTGCCCAGGGAGAAGATGGCTTTACTGTAGTGTTGTAACCTTTCCCATACTCTGAGAAGAAAACCATCAAACCCTCGCTTTGCCTTCCTCGTTGGTTCCTCACCCTTGGCTTCCTCCTGGTCTCTGTGCCCGCAGATGACTTCCCTGAGAAAGCTCTGGAGGCAGCAGGTAGGGAACGTCCCTCTGCACACAAGCCTTGGCCCATGTTCAGGGTTAACATGTACATGAGGCAGCCTCATTAGCTCTGTTCTCCCGTGCCGACGGAGATCCGCAGAGATGGAGTTGCGCTGTCCCAGGGCACCCAGGGATGAGCAGAGCTGGGGGCACCCCATCTGTGAGGCCCAGGCCAGGGCCCCCCCCCCACCAAAGCACCCATCCCCATCGCTCCCCCTTATTTCCTCTAGAACCTCACAGAGTTGAATCTGTTTCTGGATGGGGGAGATAAGTAGACCCACAAAGGTGGTGGAGGCTCCTCCCACACTTCTCTCTGTTGTGCCTCAGTTTCCCTTCTTCTCTGATACATGCATGAGCTCCGTCGCCAATGATAGTGGCCAACAGCGCGAAATCAAGTAGTAATAACAAAGGCAGGCTTTCCTCATGACTCTTCCCTGGTGTCCTCTCTGGACCCCAAACAACCTTTGACCTCCAGAGATAGGAACCCACGTTTGGGGTTTGCCTGGGGACAGAGACGTCAACTGCACAGAAAACTCCCCACCCGACAATACAATGGTCTCCTGCCACCGGAGGGCTTTTCCCCAGGGAGGGATGAGCCGAGGCAGGCAAGGGGAGAAATGTCACCCTCAGCTTTTCCTGCTCTCCGCAGACTGTTTCTGGGAAACTGCGAATGTGTCAATATTGATTTTTCTAACTGTGCAATGTCTTGTGTTTATCAAACACTCTAACCTTGCAATAGCTCCTGTTTATAAAAGTGAAAAAAAGCTACTGACATTTTTGGGAGTTTTTGTAATGGGACTTTGAAACTTTGCTGAGCAAAGTTGCGCAAAACGCAAACTGTATAGGGACACCTGGAACACGCTGGTCTGGTCTGAGGTGACCTTTTCCATTTTCTAAAATGTTTGATTTTCATGACCATGTAAGCTGAGGGCCTGGAGCCAGCGTGGGCAGGGCTCGGATGGGAAAGGACGTGGCATTTAGACGTGATCCAGTCCAAGGTGGCGGAGCCCTCGCACAGCCCCCAACAACACACGCCACACGTGCCAGGGTCACCCGGGGAACGGTAGAAACCGAGGGGGCCCATGCCCACCCCACGGGCTCTGATTTAAGTGCTCTGGGCTGTGGCCTGGATGAAGGACTCCAGCGTCTTCCGGTCTGGGGGCAGGTGGCACCTGGTGGGCATGTAAGTTGCTCAGGAGACTGTGCCAGAGTGGACCCAGGCTTGGGCACATTTTAAAAGTGCCCAGTTGATTGTAGTGTGAAGGCACATGTTAAAATGTCCCCACCAGTGAGAAGCTCTCTGGGCCTTCCCTTCCCCAGGAGTCTGCCTTTCACAGGAAGCCCCTGGAGGACACATGCCCACACTTGTCTCATTCCAGAAGGTGAATGACAGGCTTAGGGAAGCTATGCTGGCACATGTGGTGAACACCCTCCACTCCCCGCCCCAACCCCAGAGTGAGGTTGCCCAGTCGTGGTCTGGCCCTGACCCTTGCTGTGTCTTCTCTCTTGCTCCCAGAACCTTGGCCATTTATTCTCAAGTGTGCATGTGGCCGGCCAAGACGGCTTCTTAGGTCAATCGGAAACAGAAAAACGTGCTATGAATGGAAATGGCTCCCTCCTGGTTTTGAGAAGAGGAGTCATCCCAGGGAGCGTAAACCCCTGTTCTATAAACGGTGACAGTCCCAGGGGGACTCCTCCGACCTGGTGGGGGAAAGGCAGGGTCTAGTTTCCAAACGAAAATTTCATTCCCCACTTCTAGAGAGCAAGAGCAAAATCAGGATAAGGAAACAACACAGATCTACTCATCACAGAAAGGAAACTTATTCCAGGATTCAGCCTGATCAGAGTGGCAAGTGTTAAGACAAAACAGGACACCAGTGGCTGCCAGTGGGTCTTTTGGTGGGATCACTGTAGTACAGGGGACAACGTAGGGTCCTCCTGCTCACTGTGGGCCCTGACCTTGGCTTTCATGGATCTATTGATCCACCTGAGGAAGTTGGTAACTTTGGTGTAGATCCCAAACTTTCCCTTCTGTGCACATCCTTCTCCCCAGCTGACGATGCCGGTGACATAGTAGGTATTCTTGAACTTGGTGACATGAGGGCCCCCGCTGTCCCCCTGGCAGGCGTCCTCAGGCTTCGAGTCGTAGCCAGCACAGAACATGTTCTGGGTGATGGTGAATTTGGTGGACAGCTTGCACGTGTTCCTGTCCACATAGGGCACCTCCAGCATCTTGAGGGTGGTGGACGCACGGCCCTTCTCATGGGTGCGCCCGAAGCCGCTCACGATGCCCGTCTTCTGCGTCATGAGCGCGGACTCGGCCCAGTCCTTCTCGGGCAGGCAGGCAGGGGCCACGTTTCTGCGGAAGGTGATGGGCACCCTCAGCTTGAGGATGGCGATGTCGCAGTCGTAGGTCTCCTTGTTGAACCTGTTGTGCTTTATGATCATCTCCACCTCGTGCACCATCTCGTTGCCGTCCTCCTCTTCCGTGTTCTGGTCACCTGGAGCGTGGCGAGAGCACACGGTGTCGGCTCAGCCGGGGCCGAGCATTCCCATGGGGTGGCTTTCTAAAGTGGCTATTATTTTTTTTTTTTTATTAAAAAATGGTGTATGGTCCCTAGAAAATTCGAAAAATGTAGGAAATCATAAAGAGATAAATAAAAATGGCCTTCAATTTCATGATCTAGGGGCAACTCTTCGTCATATTTTTCTACGTATGTTCAGTGCCTCGGAGACTTTAGGTTCATTTATTGGCAGACAGATATTTTCTGAGTGGGTGTCATGTGCCAGGGACATGGATGAGCTGAAGGTCTTATGCTCTCAACCCGCCCGGTCTAGAGGGCCACCACCGGCCACAGGTGCAACCGGGCCCTTGAAACGTGGCTGGTCTGAATGGAGGTGCTGTGAGAGTCCAAGTTCAGACTTAGAAAGAAAAAAGGATTCAAAATAGTTTATAAATAATTTTATAATTTGATTACATATCAAAATGATGATATTCTGGATATATTGGATAAAATAAGATACATTGCTAAAATTGATTTTTCACCTATAAACTTTAAAAATGTAAAATAAAAACTTAATGTAACCAAAAAATTAAAATTACATATGTGGCTCGCATTTTGTGGCCTGTGTCAGACAGCTCTGGAGTCTGGTAGAGGGGGACAGACATGACGAAATAGTCCACAGACACAAATGTGAAAGGCAGGGAAACTCGGTGCTCAGATTCCTGAAGTGGGGCTCTGAGGAAAGTTCACAGCGACCAGGCCCACTGCCCTGGGCAGGGACACCTAGTGCCTCAGGGAGGGCTGTGATGGGGGGGAACGGGGGGGGGGGGCAGGGGGGGGCGTGGGGGGCGGAGCTCCGGGAAGGCCACCCCGCCCCTTCCTGGACCTACTGAGCCTCCTCATTTTCCTCCTACTCCCCGCTCTTCATCTCAAGTCCCCCCTCCTCCCCCTCCTCCTTCTCCTCTACCTCTCTGTCCTCCTCTTCCTCCCCTTTTCCTTTGCTCCCTTCTCCTCCCCTCCTTCTCCTCCCTTCCTCCTGTTTCCCTCTTCCCCTTCTTCCTCTTCCTCTGCCTCTACTTCTGCTCCTCTTCCTCCTCTGTGAAACTTCTCCCAGCCCCCAGTCCGGATTCCAGTAATTTTATCTAATGTTTCCATCAAATCTGATCAGTTCTAATGGCCTCTGGAAATATGAAGTGGCAGTGGGCCCTGTGGGGCAGCTGAGGGTGTTGGCGCCACTTACCTACCCTCACCTTGAAACTCTTGGCTTGGAGAAGGCAGTGAGCGGCAGTGAGGACATAGAAGTTATTCAGGATGGTGCCACCGCAAAAGCCCACGTTCTCCTCGTTGATGAGCAGAGCCTGTGAAGAGAATGCCAGAGCCAAACAGGTTGAGTGTGACTTTCTGGGAAGAGGAATTTGGAACCTTTAATTCAAGCCTTCCTCTCCATTGAGCCCACCTGGTTTAGGGTGTCCTCCTCCCCAGCTGGTGTGCCTACTCGAGCCTCCCGCTGTTCCTGCTCCCTGCTCTGCTGCCCCTTCCCACGAGAGGACTGTGGGGCCTTCAGACCGGAATGCAAGGCCCAAGCCAGCACACCCACCGTGCCCACCAGACTGCTCAGGCTGTGGCCCAGTGTGGCCAGTCCTGCAGAACTTCTGCCCCACTGCAGACCCACTGGCTGTTCAGTCCAGCACCCTGGCATGTTCTCCAAGAGGTGGCTTACGGTGGACCCCATGGCACCTTCCCAGTTCCTCTGAACCCTCTTCCTGATTCCACAGCACAGGTGTGGGCAGCACCTCATGCCTTCCTGTCTTTGCTTCACCCACAAGCCAATGGATTGACTTAATTGTTCACTCCACAGACATTTGTTGGGGCTCTACTAAGTGGCAAGTGCTAGCCACTCAGTCAGGTTTTGCCATAATTTATCCACCTCCTTTTTCACCTGCACTACAAACTCAATAGAAGACAAAGATTAGTCTTCTTTTAAAAGATTTTTTTTAACGAATTTATTTGTTTCTAGAGAGGGAAGAGAGAGAGAGAGAGAGAGAGAGAGAGAGAGAGAGAGAGAAACATCAATGTGCAGTTGCTGGGGGTCATGGCCTGTAACCCAGGCATGTGCCCTGACTGGGAATCGAACCTGTGATACTTTGGTTCGCAGCCCGTGCTCAATCCACTGAGCTACGCCAGCCAGGGCAAAATTAGTCTTCTATTTCTTCTGGATCTGTCATAGCATTCTCTGAAGAGTTATGCACAGAAAAACAGTGTTCACTATGGTAAAAATCCTTCTTGTCTGTGTGGCTATAAATTATACACCCTCGACCAGCCTGTGGAGAAAATGCTTGTCTACGCTGGTGTGACTTTTGGGCTCTAGAGCAGTTCCACTGTCCAAGCCATCCTCCCACAGCCCGTGGAATGCCACCATCAAGGTCAGTTTCCAGGGAAATCTATATGGCCACTTCTGGAAGGGATTTTCACCCTGATCTGGGGTTTGGGAGTGAGGAGTATTCCACTGGGAATGAGCATTGATGGAGCATGGGAAAGGCACTATAGAAAGACAATTCTCTTATTTCTTTTCCCCACAAAGGACCAGGCTTGCAAATCCAGAGATGGAGCATTTTGTTTGTTTGTTTCCTTTCTCTTGGGAATTCCTCATCCTCTAAGCAAGAGTTATAGGCTGGGGATGTGTGTAGGTTAATGACACAATTAACATCAAGTTCTAAAAGAATTCTTGAAGCTGTTCCTGATTAGTATGTGGTAGAGATGCTCCTTGACTTACAGTGGGGTCACATCCCAATAAACCCATTGTAAGTTGAAAATATCGTAAGTTGAAAATGCATTTAATGCACCTATCATACTAAATACCGTAGCTTAACCTAGCCAACCTTCAACATGCTCAGAACAGCCCTGGCTGGTGTGGCTTAGTGGGTTGAGTCCCAGCCTGTGAACTGAAAGGTCATGGGTTCGAACCCCAGTCAAGACACGTGTCTGGGTTGCAGGCCAGGTCCCAGGTTGGGGGCATGGGAGAGGCAGCCAATTGATGTATCTCTCACACATCAATGTATCTTTCCCTCTCTTCTCCCTTCTCCTCTCTCTCAAAATAAATAAAATAAAAAAATAGTGCTCAGAACATAATAGCCAAAAACACTGGCAACACAGTTCACTGTAACATCTCAGTTGTTTGCCCTCCTGATTGTGTGGCTGACTGGGAGTTTGGCTCACTGCCCAGCATCAGGAGAGAATACCACCCGGCCTGCCTGGTCCCGGGAAGACCCACATGTAGCACTTCCACACCACCACAAAGTTGAAAAGTTGTAAGTCGAACCACTTTAACAAGGACCCACTATAATGTTTATCTGCCCTTTTTTGCATAATTTATCAACTCATAATGCAACTTGGGTAATGAGTGAGGGAGAATCAGTCTTTCTAAGATTTGGACACTGACTGTTATTCTCAAAGATGGAGACGAGGCAACTTGCTAAACCTGGAGCCAGGAGAGTGAGAATCCCGGATGCCCGTAGCCTCATCCACGGGGCGGGGGGACCTTCTGGGGAGGATCCTCCTGCCTGAGCGCCCTTCCCCGCCCTGTCTGCCTGTGGAGTCCGTGTAGAGCCTCTCTCAGAGCTCCGAGTAGGGCACCTCCACCCTGTGGGGAGCCTGTCCTATTCTTCCCGGTGGAACTTCATCTATGCCCACTGGCACCGCTTTCGTGGCCTTTATCCCACACCAACTTGAATTGTGGTCATTCAAGTGCACCTCACCTCCCAGGTCTAGATGGCCACATGTCAGAAAATTAGCTCTGATGGTTTTGTAGCCTACATCACAACCCTCAGTTCTGGGCCCGACATTCAAGTTCTCCGCAAAAAACTAGATGTGGAAATGTCCTCCCTTGGGCCCTTCGCAATTCAGACAAATGTACACCTGCCATGCACCTTGGAGGTGAGTGTGAGCTGAATTAATTTCTGAAGGAAGGTTGTTGGTGGCTCTGGGATTTTTGCTTGTAGGAGAAGCCATTTTGGCTTTGGGCACTAAAAACAAGTCCAAGTTAGGATTGCCAGATAAAATAGAGGACATCTAGTTGAATTTGAATAAAATAAATAGCAAATAATTTTTGGTGTAATAAGTATGTCCCATGTAATACCTGTCGTATGTTACATTAGAAATTATTCATTGTTTATGTGAAATTCAAATTTAAGTGGAAGTCCTGTTTTTATTAGCTGAATCTGGTGACCTTCATCCAAATGAACACCTAATTAGAATTTAAGTGTTTGAATAGAAAAAAAAACTTTACCAAATTAGAAATGAAACAAGGAGAGTGAATCTTTCTGCCTCCAGGCAAAGAGAATAGCAAGCGGAGGCCCCGCCCACCATGGGGAGTTGCCCTCTACCTGCTCTCCAAACCTGCAGTCTCAGCTGGCACCCCATCTCTCCTTCTACTGTAGGTAGAGATTTTAGGACTCAAATCCTGAGCCCACAGATGGGAATGGGCAGCAGGGCTGGAAGGGCGTTGGCAAGGGCCCAGCTTCTTCTCCTCTCAGGCTCCTTCAGCCTCTCAGCAGTGGGGCCCAAAGCCGGCTGAGGGCCCACGCGTGTGCCTGGGCAGCATGAGCCTGGGCCTTGATGGCCATGCCCACAACGCCCAGCCAGGCTGGGTTCCCCCACCCAGTCAACTCGCTGGCGCGCTCAGCAGTTACCTGCCAGGGGCACTCGCCGTCTCTGCAGTCCCTCCCTCCCACTATCCGGATGAGTTTCGTCTGGTCGTCCACAGAGCTAGGCTCTGTGCTGTTGAGGTCCAGCAGATGGTAAGGGTTCATGGTGGGTCCCAGGTCTCCAGGGTCGTACAGGTCCGGCATGACGGTCTGGGAGGGATCCTCGCTGTCGTAGGAGGTCTGGGCCACCGACCTTTTCCTAATTTTCTCAGTGTGTTTCCCACAGGGAAAAGCATCTTAAGAAAAAAAAAAGGCCTGGGACTTCAGCAAAGAGAACACCTCCCTACCTCACACCTAGGTTACTATGGGGCAGGAGGAGTCAGGGAGGGCCCAACCTACAGGGGACTGGGGTGAGGCAGCTGGAAAATGCAGTTGGGAAGAGTGAAGAGTGTGCTCAGAACCTGGGAAGGGGTGTGAGGAACTTCTGGGGTGTGGCGTGCTCTGTGTCTTGGTAGGGTTGGGTCACAAGGTGGATGCAATTTGTCACAATGCAGGGAACGTGCACTTCACACCAGTGTACACACTGTGTGTCAGTTTTACCGAAATGACAGTGCCGTGGATACTGACCTTTGGGGTTGACCGGTATGCTGAAACATTGAAGGGGATGTCTGTAATCTACTCAGAAATGTGTAAAAATAATGAAGCGGCTTGTGATGGACAGAAAACCAACCGGGGGTGGACAGGTGATGAAGCAAGTAGCAGGAGATGTTAACGGTAGAACCCAGGCAGGGGCCTACGGGTGCTCACTGTCAAACCCTTTCAGCCCCACTGTGTGCTTGACACATGCTAATGAAATGTTTAGTTCACAGGCCAGTGCCCAATCCACCGAGCCACACCAGTCAGGGCTGAAGTGTTTTCTTTTTTTTAAAGTGCCCTGGGGAAAAGGGACATCATGTGCAAATAATCTGAAGCACAAAAAGGAGCACGACGCCCTGGCTTTGTATGATAATGTCTGAAAATGATAGCTGTCCTTAGAGGCACCACACACAAGGGAGATGCCAAGTAAATACGAGAAAACTTCCTTCCTGTGTGGCCACCAACTAGGGAACAGAGGCGGAGGGAGGGACCAGAGCAGGACAGAGAAAGGGAGAGGGTTGGAAGGCCGATCTGGGGACGGGTGGTTGCCCTCCTCTGCTGCCTGATGTTTGTCTAAGATCAGAGACACAAAACTTAGTTCTTTTTAGCATCTGGTGGACTCCTGCGGGACCTGGAGGAGCCCTCCCCGCCCACCCCCATCGGACTCTGCTGAACGTGTTAGCTGGAGGTAAAGAATTCTTCACCCTATGGTTTGCTAGCTCTGGTCAAGTTTTGTACTCACTACTCTTCGAAATTCTAAATTAAGAAGTAGTTTACTTGATTTTATTTTCAAACATCAAAGTTTATTAAATTAATTTGCAATTATTCCTGGAATTTAAGCAAAATTTGTATGCATGTCTACCCTCCATTTTTGAACCAGCTGACGTTTGAAATCTCATGACCAATAGATAGGTAAATGACACCGTCTTTTACTTGTTGAGGGAGCTGAGGTTACACAATGGCAGTCATCCTGGACTGTGCCTGCCTCCGGGGTGGGGGGCAAGGCTGGGACAGCGTACTTCCAACTTACCCCTTTCCCTCCCCCCTGCCCCCACCCCCGCCGCTGATGCCGAAGCTATGGGTCAGTCAGGGAACCACACTTTGAGGAGCAAGCTGGAGTCACTGTGAGACGAAGCTAAGAGAAAGGGTGGCCTCTCAGAGCCTCTGGCCCCAGGCTGGCCTTGCCACAGAGGAGGAGCTTCTCACAGTGTGTGAGACCTGGACTCCCTCCCCTGGGGGACCTCCCACATCACTCAGCCCCTTAATAGGTAGGTCATGCCTTCTGGGAGTTTCTAGGTCAGACTCATGGTGTCTAGCTTTTGTCAAGGAAAAGAAAAAAATAAATTTGATGGACATTGGGGCCCGTGCAGTCTAAATTAGTTCTTGAGGGTCCTCGGCTGCCTGTCTGGCCCAAGTCCATGGATCCCACAGCCAGGCCTGCAGTGCCCCTTGCCAGCCTGTGCTCTCGCCTTGGTCCACTGTCACACCCAGCCTCCCCGCCTCCGGCTCTACCCAGGGCTACAAAACACACCTTCCTCACACCCATTACATAGTTAGGGTTTGCAGTGAGTCAGGCACTGTGCAAAGTGCCCTCCATGAATTACTCCCTTACTTTTCACACTCACTAAGCAGTTGGGTAATATCGCTGGTCCCATTTTTCAAATGCTCACAGAAACAGTGGGTCTGTTTCCGAACCTTGCGGCCTACCCAGGATGCTCCAGCTGTCCTGCTGCCTTTGCCGCTCTGACTCAAGGAGCCGTGGTGGCCCGGCCCCCTGCTCCCCTACCTGTGGCAATGCAGGACTTGCCGTCGTCACCCAGGATGTAGCCCCTGGCACAGGAACACACCACGGAGTTCCGCTGCTCGCTGCAGAACTGGTCGCACTCCCCGTTATCCAGGCTGCAGAACTTTCGCGTGGCTGTAGGGGAGGCATGTTGGCTCTCAGGACAGGCTGGGGAAACTGAGGCTGCAGCTGGCTGGAAGGAAGGACAGCAACCCCAGGGGGGCAAACACCCACCCGTGAGCCCTACAGCGGGCCACCCGGCTAGAACTAAGGGCCAGAGCCGTGAGATGGCTCAGATAGGACAGGCTGCCCCGAGCAGGCTGGAGGGTAAGGGTCCCACACCTCTGCGTGAGTTCTTCTCACTGTCCCTCTGCCTCCCCAGACCATCTGGGGAAACCATGAGCGTCTGTCGGGCCCAGGGCACCAATGTCTAGAAGGTTCTTAAGTAATCTGATCATGCCCACTGAGGGCCCTGGAGGCTGGGAGAGTCTTAATTAAGTTCAACCCTAAAAAGGCATGTGGGTCCTGACCAGCATGGATGTGCTGACGGCAGGAGGGTGGGTTCCGGCGCCAGGTGGTCAGGAGGAGCCAGTCAGAGTGGCCAGAGGGCCAGCTACTCTGAGGCTGAAGGAATTCCTGTACCACAAGGGCCTCAGAGCCTGGGGTCTGGGCTCCAGCATGGCAGGACAGAGAAACAGTCAGTGCAGACCCCGGAGTCAGGCCGACGCGAGCTCCACACTGGCCCTTCCGTCACTTGTGTGAATTGGGCAAGTTATTTAAACCCATGGGCCTCAGTTTCCTCACTGGTAAAGTGGTAGAGGACACACCACCGTACAGGATAACCCTCACAGGTCACGTGGATCTCTTGGCACAGTGCCCGCCTGGAGCCGTGTCTGGGCCTCAAGGCCCGGCCGAGGGCAGCCCCTGCCGGTCAAGCAGCTCCGGCTCAGCCGGAGTCACCCGCCTACTTCCAGGGCACGCTGTGATGCCGCCCTGGTAACTTACACGCCGCATTTAGGTTTTGATGAGAAAATAATTATAGTGCAAAGATCAACATTAATGAAACTGTAAAAAACATTCACAACAGCCCCGGGATCGGCCAGAAGTCATGCAGGAGCGGGAGCGGCAGCTCTGGACTTGGGATAACTGATATTCCCATCGGGGAAAATTCCAAAGGCATGCAATCCAAGAGCACATTCTCAAGAGTATAAATGAAGTAACTTGAAAGAAATGCAAATTTTTCTCTTTAGGGAAAACTTAGGTAATACTAACCTAATTTTTATTCAATTTGTTTTCCATATTAGGAAAACTCTAAGTGACTCTTCCGTGTAGAATTAATTAAATGCTTCAAATTTTTATAATTGGACAATCCCGAACACTTAGTATGGACATTTGCACTAATGAATGTAAGCGAAAGGTGGTGAGTTTGAATCGTTGTCTGAGACCACGAGGAAAGGGAGTCACAGCGGCCAGGGAGACATTCTGCTCCAAGGAGAAGAAAGTCAGGCCTCGTGTCCGTGCTGATGGGCCACATGCTTCATGAATGTTCAGAGAAGTGACTGTGTGTCTTATGAATGTACTCCAAAACTGAGTGATTGGAGAACATTTTGGGGGCTTTAACTGTATTTTCTTCTTCTTTTTTCCCCCTCTTACTACAGTGGCCCATCATAATGGAGCACAGGCTCTAAATCAGAAGTGACCTGAGATAGTTTCCTTGACGTTTTGGCTGCTCTCCCCTCTTTCCCAGCTTTGATTCTTCAGGTACCTCTGGCGTGAAAGCACCCCGAGAAGAGAGACTCACGTAATTCACAGTTTTTGCCTTCGTAGCCCTCCAAACAGGTGCACGTGTACTCGCCGAGGCCGTCCTTGCAGCCGCCCTGGTTCAGGCAGGGGCTGCTTTCGCACTGGTCTCCATCTGCAGAGAAAGGGTTTGTTTGGAGACCAAAGCTTGCCGGCAAAATGGCTTTGCTGTGTTGATCTTGGCACACATTTTTCAGATAAACATGAGTGAACTTGAAATTCTTCCTTGTTTCCCTGTAAACACTTTCTCCCATCTGAACTGCATTTTAACCCCACCTTTTGCGGCTACGTGTACATCGTGATGCCCTTTTCTAAGTGGATCATTGACTGAGGTTTCCAGTTTTGGCTGAAACATTTCACAGTGTTTTTACCTCACAGTGAGGAGCTGTGGGCTGGCGACCGTGGGGACCAGCTGGAAGGATGCAGGATGTGCGAGCGCCTGCACTGTGGGCTGAGCATTTGAACAAGAGGGCTGTTAAGGTTCCTCTTTCCAAACACCCTGGGGGTGAAACAAGAATGGAGAGGCAACGGCTCAGCACTGAAATGGGACCTTGCATTTCGTGGTGCCTTTGTACAATCTAATTTAGAAGTAAGTCCAGTAGTCATTCTGAGACATTTGAATGCTGTTCCCAGAATAAAAACACCAGTCATAATTAATACCATCTCAGGTGCCGTAAACATGAAATCAAGGTGGTTACCTGGTCAGAGGCCCCAACCTGTCAGACTCTGTTTCTAACTAATATAGTTGGATTTAAAAAATTATCACCAAATTTGGTATTCTTCAATGAGAAGAAACTGATTTGAATCTATATTTAAGTAACAAAACTAGAATTAGCATAAAGTTACTATTAAAAAAACATTTCACAATAACTTACAAAAATCCTCGTAGGGGAAAAGTGTTAAATAAGTGAGATCTACACAGGAGCAGAAAGGCAGTTCAGGAAGCATTTCCAAAAACTCAAGTACAATTTCTCCCAATTTAAATATCCTAATGAACCCTGTCACTTAAGATTAAAAGAGAAAACATCTCACCTTTGTATTTATTCCAGAATTCGTTCTAAAAAAAAAAGATTGTAAAGTGCATTAGGGAAAACGCAGGCATTTCACACCAGTGACAACCACAGCCTAGTAGCTCAGCCTGGACAGGGCACTTTCCCAAACGGAAGTCATTCTCTGGGACACACTGCTCTAGAAATGTTCAATCTAAAAGGGAAAGGTTTTTAGATCTTCTGCATCTACAAAAGTGTGGCTTCATTTACCAGCTCTGTTGAGTATTGAAAATTTATTTTCAAATTAATTACCAAGAAATGGATTATACCAAAATGCTTTGCTCTGTTTGCTGCCCCAACAGGTTCTTAGTTGAAGTACTTGGGTCAAAGATTCAACAAAGTGTTGAATTATTGGTGAATAATTGTGGTAATTTAAAATATGATAATTAGTCATTAAAGCAGAGTATCAAGCGCCTATTTACATTACAAATCTTCATGGTCTTAACCATTTTTTTTTTTTTTGCTGCTGTCTGGAGCATCTCCCCAACCCCCAAATTTAGGTGTGACCTCACATATGATCTTAATTGGAAATAAGGTCTTGCAGATGTAATTAATCAAATGATATGAGCTCAAACTGGATTAAGGTGGACCCTAAATCAGTGAGAGTGCCCTTGTAAGAGGCAGCAAAGGACACACAGGCACTCAGAGAGAGGCCATGTGAAGACGGAAGCAGCGGTTGGAGACGGTCCCTCTAGGGGAAGGGTCGCCGGCAGCCACCAGCAGTGAGGCGAGGGGCCGGGAGCAGATTCTCTCCCAGATCTTCCAGAAGAAACAAACCCTGGTGACACCTTCATGTCAGACTTGTGGTCTCCAGAAATGAGAGAATAGGTTTTTTAAAGCACCCAATTTGTGGTTTTATTTTGCTTTTTGTGTGTGTGTGTGTCTTAAGGTGGAAGTTTCAGATATCAATTTGAGACCTTTCTTCTTTTCCAATAAAAGCATTTAATACTACAAATTCCCCTATAAGCTATGTTAGCTGAGTTCCGCAGATTTTATATGTTGTATATTCACTTTTGTTCAGCTGAAAATATTTTCTAATTTCCTCTGAGACTTTCTCTTTGGCCCACATATTATTTACAAGTGTGTTGTTTAGTTTCCACATATTTGTAATTTCTCTTGTTATTGATTTTTGGTTCATCTCATTATGGTCAGACAACATATTTTATATGATTTCGATCTTTTAAGTTTGTTAAGATGTGTTTTATGACACAAGATATGGTCTATCTTGCAGAAAGTTCCATGGGTGCTTGGCAAGAAATTGTATTCCACTGTTGTTGGGAATCCTATAAATATCAATTAAATAGATTCAAGTCACATGATGTCTGGACATCTGGAGCAGAAAAAATGGCAAACTCACAATTCTCTGATACTTTGAGATATGGTCTTCTTCAAGGCACTGCTGCCATTCACTCTTCAGAGCCCTCAAACAGCTGCTCCATGCAGTGCGTCCAGGTTTTGTAGCTGTGTTCACTGGAGACAGGGCAGAGTGTGCTTTCTTTACATGACTCGGAGCCGGAACTTGGTCATAGACTTTGGTCCGGTAATCCTTCTCAGGAGCAGCTATTCTTAGAAGATAATCCAGAAGGAATATATGTGTGTGTGTTCACAATGGCAAAATAAAAATAACTTACATGGCCAAAACATGAAAAAAGTAGGTGTGCTGATACAACAAATTATGATTTAGCTCTTTAAAATTATGAGTATGGTAGCTACATAGAATTGAGGACAAGTATTTGGGAAATGATGGTGAGATCTTGGATTGGCATTACAATTACTTTTACTGTTTTAAAAAACTATATGTGTATGTGAATTAAAGGAACATGTAATGAATGGAACGTTAAAAATGAAAATAGTTCTTGAAATTATGAGTAACTTTTTTTAAAGAGGCAAATCACTTATCGGGTAATGAGTAAAAATGAAGTCCCGATTCCTCCTCTCTCTTACGGCGGCTGGAACGAACACTTGCCGTCAACTGGAGAGAAGCATACAAGAACCCGCCGCAGAGCTCGACCTTCTGCAGGAACACAAAGATGCCTGAGTCACACAACGTAACAATTACTGTTTTCTAGACAGAAGTGCCAACTGTGTTTTCTGATGTATTAGTGGAGGCTACTTTCTCCTTCCTATCTTCAGGCTTCATGGTAGGTAACAGGTACTTCCCCAATGTTGCTAGAGTCTGAGACAAACATGGTGACGTAGCTAATGCCTGTGTCATCACAGCCAACCGTGCATTTTTCATGGTCGCGCAGAGGTTTACATCTATCAACACAGCCTCCTCCTCATCAGCTGCTTTGGTCTGTTCTCCCTTTTCTTCTACCCCACCCTTCTTTCGACTTTTTATGAGTTGATTTGAACCAAAACTGATGATACTTGCCAGGAAGCGAGATCTTGAATGCTTTGGTTGTGTTCTTTAAAAAGCTGCTTGCTGCTATATCGAGCTATGTAACTCATTGCATGCTTCCTCCTCCATGACAAACAGGTCAGAGTGCTCGCTGAGCGCCAGAATGGTCCATTTGGCCCTGGATCTTAGGGTCCGTGGGTGATTACAAGTGAATGTGGGATTGCTGCACCGGGCTTTCAGCAACTCTCGTACAAAATTATCAAAGAGTGTGGCTGTGGTCTGAGGTGGAGGACACTCAATAGCTTTTGCCACACAGGTATTATCAAGAATATTTGTAGTTTCTTCAATTCTGAAGAGGCTTATTTTCTGGCAGGCTCTGGCAGGTTAGTTAGAAACCCTCCTCGGGTTTTCTCAAGTTCTTCTACCATGCTGACTCCTTGGAAGGATGGGGTGAAGTCTACCTCGTGGGTTTGTCCTTCCAGGACATTGGAGTGGTGTGTGATCTTGTTTGCAATATGCTTCACCAACCCTGATATAATCTCCATGATTTCATGAGATCGTAATAGTCTGTGGAGGCCATGTAAAACTCACAGGTGGCGAATCAAAGTCAAATCATCTGGAAGTGGCAGCTAATTTCACAAGCCTGGTCAATACCACTGACCACTGCCATCTTACAGTAGTTCTGGAGCAATTCTTGTACATAAGTTCATGTCCAGCTTATTGTGCTAGGTGATGAAAAGCTTGACCACTGCTCCCCTTGGAATAACGTTCATCCTAGGAATTTCAGTGTCTAGGAATCCAACTTACCCCAAACAACTTATATATGTGATGCGTTTAGTGTGAATGATAGAATTCTTCTTCACTGAGGTTCAAGCCCAAGTATTTCCAATGATATCGTGTTTCCTTGTCTTTGAAGTCACAGTGAGAATGAGGTAGCACGTGCGGCAGTAGTGTGATTTTGTGGAGAATGACCCTCAGCAAACCCTTTTGTTTTTTCCAAGATTGTCCTGAACTCCAATTATGTCTCCCCAAGGTAGTCGATTATCAATATGAATAAATTCTTCCTCTGATTTCAAATCCTTGCATTGGCCAAGATGTGCAATTTGACCTGATCTCTATGGGCACAGAAGATGCACTTCCCCCAGAAGCTCTTTTGGCATGGATCCTACGTGCCTCCTTTAAGGCGATGTTTGCCAGGTGCAGCAAGTGAGCGGGTCTACCTGGAGCTTGTGTGACGGCAGATCTCCCCAGTGCCCAGCATCTGGTGGATGCTTAACTGCAGTCCTGCAGTGTGGATGGGGCCGCTGTCAGTGGTGTGGTGGTGACAGCAGAAGCCTGATCTAGCTGTCTCTTGTGGAGCTCCTGCTTGGCCTCCTTCTCTGTGACTTTCTTCTTAGCTTTGAGGCACCTTCAGTTCATTCTTGCCCAGTTTCACTTGCTGCCATCCACTGTCACCTCATCTCTGCATGGCGGCCATCTTTCCCCAGGGCCCTACCCAAGGCGGGGGAGGCTTATTAGCTATTTCCCAGAAAGGGACAAGGCCCTGCCTATTCTAGGGGGAAGGGAAAGGTGCTTTGGAGCTGCCCCCTTTTCTGCTAAGCAGGCACGGTTTTGGGTCTCACGGCTCACCATTGGTCATGCGCCTGCGCACCCATTGCTCTAAAGGATGGAACTCAAGTGCCCAACAGTAAATATAGCTGTGGGCATGGATTTGGGCAAAAACATGATGGGCTCCATGTCTCTCTCTAGCTCCCTCTCTCTCTCATCTGTGCGTGTGTGTGTGACCTGTTATGTTTTAGAATCAACTTAACAATACCTTCATGGTCCTCATCTGGGCCCAGCACAGCTCACAACTAATCCCTGTCTCACAACCCTTACCGTCTTCTCCGTGTCCTCAAAGATTTCTCGGGCCTCTTCGTAGGAGCAAGTCTCTTCTAAACACTCTCTTTCAAGGTTTCCTTTCTTCAACTCTTCAAACATTGAATTTGCCCTCCGGATCCTTTCCAGGAAAGTGTTGGCACGTTCCTGGTTAATGAACACTGGAAGACATGGAAGGACACAAGGCACTTTATCAAATTACCTGCTCTGCCCCCAGCCGGTACTACCACGTCATCTCTGTGCTGCAAAAGACTGGAAACACCTTCTCCATGCACTAAGGCAGTTGGGAAGGAACCCATCTTCCTCATGACTCCTCCTTGAGTTATAGAATAAGACACCTATTCTAGACCCCACACGTTCTTCTCTGGAGAAGTAAACACATCCCATACAATCAACTTAACATTCTCCCTTCGCTTTCATGCCCATCTTTAGGGTGGTCAACCCAAACCCTTTTTCTTGAACTCTCCCTTCTCAGAGTGGTTCCAGTTCACTGTCATCCCTGCGCCTCCCACCCCAGGCTACTCCACTCCGTGCTTTGGCTCAGGGTATACTCCTCCACTCTCACCCTTACCCTGAATCTCACACACCCTTCAAGTTCTCAGTTCTGAATTAAGTGGGGAGTTGTGATATTGTTTTGATTGCAATCTACAATTAAAGGTATGATTTATATCAAGTCTCAGGATTCACACACACAATTAAAACAGAAGTTTCAAGAAGTAATACTTACTACTGTTTCAACCCACAGTACTTATAATAAGTAGTTAGGACTTATTACAAAATTTTCTACTTGATTCTATTCTGTTTCATCAAAAAATAAAACCCCAAGACTTCTAGCCAAGATGGTGGTGTAATTAAACACAGCTTGCCACCTCACACAACCACATCAAAAATACAACTACACTATGGAACAACCAGCACTCAGAACCATTAGAAATTGAGCTGAATGGAAGTCCTACAACTATAAAATTAAAGAAAACATCACACCAAGACTGGTAGGTGAGGTGCAGAGTGCAGAATGGGCTGGTCCCATACCCACATGGGGCCAGATAAAAATTGAGAGGGATATCTCAGGAGTGAGGGGTCCCAGCCCCCATACCAGCCCCCCAGCCCAGGGTTCCAGTGCCAGGATTATAAGTCTCCATAACTTCTGACTGTAAAAATCAGTGGAGATTGAGACTGTGGAAGACAGAAACTCCTGAAATCCCAGGCAGTTCCTCTAAAATGGCCTGTGCACAGATCTACTCAGACTCACTCCCTCTGAGCTCCAGTGCTGGGGCAATAGATTGAAAGACATCAGAGACATATGGGGAGGAACTGAATTGTCCAGCATCAGGGCAAGAGTTGGGGGACAACTTTCTCCCAGACAGAAGTACTGGCAGAGACCATTTTTTGTTTTCTGAGGCTTACCCCCGCCCCTGCCCCACTGAGCCACAGAGGCTACAGGTGGGCACCATATCTGATACTCTATCAACCTGGCTTACACTGTTTGCCCTACCCTGGGGATTCCCCGATGCCCTACCCCACCCAACTTCTGGGGCCACCCAAACTGTTTTCAGTGGCTTTTCCATATGAATGGCTTGTCTTGGCCCATGCTTCATGTTTTTCTAAATTATCTCAAACAAGCAGCATCTGGCTTCAGTGAGCTCCATACCTCTTGCCAAGTTGCCCCAGGCCCTGCACTAGCAGCAGCCAGTCTTAGTTCACAGCTTGTCTTCTCCTGAGCACCTCCAAGCCCAGCACAAGTAGCAGCCATCTGCAGATCACTTTGTAGCTAATGGTGTGTGACCCTGGACAGAACATAGGCAGTGGCTGACCTTGGACGTGACAATAGCAATCAAGGCTCAACTACAAGAGGACAGTGTACACAACCCATACAGCAGGTGCACCTTGAGTACCCAGCTTGGATGATAGGGGAGACTGTGCCACTAGACCCTACATGACACCTACTACATTAAGCCACTCTATCAGGCCTGGGAGACATAGTAGCTCTACCAACTGTATTTTTCCATGTATAATAGGCACATTTTTGCCCTAATTTTTGAGAGAAAAATAAGGATGTACATTATATATGGGTATAATGACTACATAATATGGGCATAAAAATGTATATAATAATTCCATGTATAATTCATATGAAAACATGGGTGCATATTATACATGGCAAAATATGGTAATTAGAAACAAACACAGGAAGGCTATCAAACTGAGAAGACAAAGAAATATTGCCCAACTGAAAGAACAAATCAAAGCTCCAGAAAAGGAGCTAGACAAAATGGAGAAAAGCAATCTATCAGATGGAGAGTTCAAAACACTGGTTATAAGGATGCTCAAGGAACTTCATGAGGACCTCAACAGCATAAAAAAGATCTAGTCAGAAATAAAGGATACACTAATTGGAATAAAGAACAATCTATAGGGAATTAACAGTAGAGTAGATGAAGCTGAGTATCAGATCTGCAACATGGAGCATAAGGAAGAAAAAACAACTAATCAGAATAGCAAGAAGAAAAAAGAATAAAAAAAAAGAGGATAGTGTAAGACCTTCTGGGACAACTTCAAGAGGTCCAACATTTGCCTCATAAGGCTGCCAGAAGGAGAAGAGAGAGAGCAATAAATTAGAAACCTATTTGAAAAAATAATGAAAGAAAAGTTCCCTAACTTGTGAAGGAAATAGATGTACAATACAGGAAGCACAGAGAGTCCAAACAAGATGGGCCCAAAAAGGTCAACACCAAGACACATCATAATTCAAATACCAAATGTTAAATATGAACAGAGAATCTTCAAAGCAGCATGAAAAAAACAGTTAGTTACCCCCAAGGGAGTCCCCATAAGACTGTCAGTTGATTTCTCAAAAGGAAATTTGTAGTCTAGAAGGGATTGGCAAGAAATATTCAAAGTGATGAAAAGTAAGAGCCAGAAGCAAGATTACTCTACCCAGCAAAGTTATTGTTTTGAATCGAAGAACAGATAGTTTCCCAGACAAGAAAAAGTTGAAGGAGTTCATCACCACCAAGCCAGTATTATATGTAATGTTAAAGGGTCTTCTTTAAATAGAAGGAAATCACAAATATGAACAATAAAATGGCAATAAATACACATCTATCAATAACTGAATCTAAAAAACAAAATAAACAAGCAGAACAGAAACAGAGTCATACATAAAATGTTTTGGTGGTTGCCAGATGAAAGGAGGAGTGGGGGGTGATGGGTGAAAAAGGTGAATGGATTAAGAAGTACGAATTGGTAGTTACAGAATAGTCATGGGAATGCAAAGTACAGCATAGAGAATGTAGTAGCCAAAGAACCTATATGCATGGCCCATGAGCATGGACAACGTGTGGGGATTGCCTAAGGGAGTGGGGCAGGGAAACAAAAGGGGAAATATTGGGACAACTGTAATAGCATAAATAACAAAATATAATTTAAAAACCCACTCAATTGATTTCATGACTCACAAATGAGTCATGACCTGCCAATTAACATGTCTTGGGTCAGAGAATCTCTGGATCCTTGCCATGGTATCTATCTACAGCTGAATCGTCCCACCTCTCTGCCTGAGTCTTATCTCTCACTCAACCACTCCTCTTCTTTTCGTTGTGGTACAGGAGGACCTCAGGTTCTTTTCTTTGCTCTCTGCACTCTGCTCTCTGCTCTCTATCTTTTTTCAACTGAAGAATTTAGTCTCATGTAATAAAAACTCTCCAAGTTGATATTTCCAGTCCCAACTTGCATCCTAGCTCTGTGTTTTCAACTCTCATCATGATGGATGATGTCTCTCCTCATCTCAGAACTCCAAACTCCCCATGTCCAAAACTAAAAAAAAAAACAAACCCCAAAACAAAAACAAAAACAAAAAAAACAAAACAAAACAGTACTGCAGAATCAAGAAGGCTTGAGTTTCAAATACATCTTAGTCATTTACTGCTTAATGTTGGCAAATGGGAATTACAATACATACTTATACCTTAGAGATGTTTTAAAGACTGTATATAACTCCTGGTGTTCAGTTTGGTACACATTAGGTGCTCAATAAAGGTTAACTTCATTCCTACCCCAAATCACTTTCCTTTCCAAATTCCTCATTTCTTCTAGTGACATCAATATTACCCAACAGCATCTGGTTCAAACTTGGTATTTGGTTGCCCCTTCCCCACTACTCTGAGTATCTGCTACAATATCAAGTGCTTGCTTTGAAACCAAATCCACACATTGATTTCTCTGCTCCATCATTCCCCTACACGGGTGTCTTCCCTGTTCTGTTTTTCTCTTTCACTTTTCACTGCTTTATCAACTCCCACACCTGGGTCTGCACCTCAGTGCTCCTGTGCTTGCACTTGACCCAGAATGTAGACAAATCCCACCAGAGGTGGGTGATACCACCTCTGCTCTTTCTCTTTGTTCTGCTTCTCTCCTTGCTCAGCCTTTTCTCTTTGGGCAGACCCCGGGATCTTGGAAGGTCCAGAGTCCCCCCTCTGTCTAGCCTCTGGTTGGGCAGCCTGAGGACGGGGACACCAGCTTTTCCCTCATTGTCTTCCCCGCCGTGGGAATTCCTCTCTGCCTGTTACCCCTCATCCTCTCCTCCCCCAGCTCACTTTGGCAGGGAAAGGGGATTTTTCTCTGTCTCTCCCTGCCATTTCTCTGTTCTCTCCCTCTTTTCCTCCATCTCCCTCCCTCTCTGTCCTCTCTCTTTGTCTGTTTCTGTCTTCCTGTCTGTCTGTCTCTGTCTGTCTCTCTCCCTCTTTCTCTGTCCATGTGTTGCTATCTGTCTTTATGACCTCTGACCCACTGTCTGACTTTCCAACCACAGGGAGGCACACCTGGCCTAAGCCACCTTGGCTGAGACCACCGAGCCCAGCTGTCCCATGTCAGCCTATCCGGCACCCACTATCCACACCGTGGAGGTTCAAGAGCATCATTCCAATTCCCCACCTCTCTCCTCCTCCCTGAGGCCACCTCTCCAGTCTGCAGGTTGAGGGGCACTTACCACTTCCCCCTGGTGACAGGAGGCTGGCCAGTGAGGCACTGAGCAGGACGAGGCACAGCGGGCTGGCCATGGTGTGGCCTAGGGCAGTGTCTCTGTCCCCACTGTGACAGGCCTCCAGGGCAAGGTTCACCCACCCTGGCTCAGAGGGTGGATGATTGTCCTTCTGCTTATCACAGCCTTCTGATTGGATCCTGGGCCAGTGGGGGTGAGGGACAGGGGCAGGCAACTATGCTGGGGGCATTGTCACCTGGCCTGTGCAGCCTTGGGGAGGTCCCACTGGAACCTCATTGGTAAAGGTATCTAGTGGGGCCCGCTTTGGCCATAGGAACTTTTTGTTCTAAGAAAATAAAAATGTGATTTTAAGGTTTTCAGATGTTTACGTGTGGCTCTCATTTCATCCTTACAATATGATAAAAGCTAAGTATCACTCCATCTTTTTTCTGGAACAGAAAATTGAGGCTTAGAGAGAGATGAAGAATCTGCGGTGCATGTGGGATTTGAACATAGGACTTTCCACTTCAGGGTCCCGCTTTTTCCTCCGTCTGAACTGGTCCTTCTGCTCATAGGCCTCTCTCTCCAGGTGGTATCAGGTGGGGACCCACAAAGTGCCTCTAGCACAGAGGGTCCTGGTGCCTGCGCATCGTTGGCATGTCAGGCTTACACCTCCATCCCCCCAAGTTCAAGGGCTCTGGGAGGCAGAGCTTGTCTTGTGACCCTTCCATGCCTCATGACGTCTCATGCCCAGGCCCCTACACATATTTCTGGGAGGATACCCCTGCCTGGCATGCCTGGAGGAGACTGCTCTGCCGGAGCCTCAAGTGGCCTGTTGACCACAGGACAAGTTGGTTCAAGGTCAAGAGGGGCTGTGCCAGCAGGAGATACTCAGCATGCCTCTCAGCTCCACGGCTAGGCCATGAGGCACATGGCTTCTCTTGACAACAACTTTGCCTCACACACTCTACTGGGGGCTGGGGTGGGGGGAGGGAGAATGAGCCCTGAGTCAGAGGCCACATAGTGTGGTGCGTTTCTCACGGACGTGCCACTCAGTACGGGTCACCTGGAAGAGCGCTCGGAAGTTGGCAGGGTGACTCACTCCCCGAGCTCCCACTCTGCACTCCCCTCATGCAGGGCCAGGAGATAGGCATGGTACTGTCTCCAGGGAATGCAGGAGTCTTGTTTCTTGGCTGTCATCCTGGGGAGAGTCCAAAACTCAGGGTTGTGTCTCTGCAACAAAGGACAGGTATCAGGGAAGGGCGAGTCACCTCAGGCCAGGGAAAGCAGCCTGCCACCTTGGCAGCCAGGCTGAAGAAGGAGATGCATGTGCTACGTGCACACCAAGTAGCAGTTCTCACTCACAGAGCAGCAACCTCCCGGGCATCAAGAGTGGGACACAACCTGAGCTCCATGGCTGACCAGGGTCTCTGCAGCCAGACTCCAGGCTCTGAAGGAAAAGGCCTGGGGAGTGGCCGGCAAGGCGAGTGCTGCACCGACAGAGACAGAAACAGAAGCAGAAAAAGGCTGCGCTCTATTCCACAGTGTCCACTGCTCACAACACTTCTGCACCTGGTGATGGGTTATCCAAAGCCAGTGATCACTTGGATGTAAGTCTCATCATCTGGCTCATTTGTTGCTTTGTCTGCATCATCTAGAAGGCTGTCTGGCACACAGTAGATGCTTAATAAACAAGAAGAGATGGAGTGAGTCAGTTCATTCTGGAAACTTGCCTGCTGTGTGCTCTGAGGCCAGGCAGGTCTTTTGTGGGGTGGTCGCTGTGACATACAGAGCCTGGTCTTCAGGGACAGCCTGTAGGTGCTGCCTTGGGCCTGTCTCACCAGGTCAATTTGTGCTGTGATGTTGTTTCTGGACAAATTCGGCCTGTGTGGGGAGGCCGGATGCTGTGTGACCCTCCCTGTCCCCAGCACCTGGCGGGGGGCAGGGAATGAACCTAATCGCCCCTCACAGAAAGATAGAACTGACCCATACGGTCAGCACATTTGCACGTCCAGTGTTAGCCCTTGGGGGTGTCCCAATGCTGCTGGGCACCCATGCGGACAGCAGCTCCATGAGACCGAGGCTTTGCCACCCATTGACAGCTGAGGAAACCGAGGCAGAGCCAGTGACCCACCAGGACCATGTATAACCCCATGCGGACCTGGGGGGCTCCTGGCCTGGCCACTTCAGCCCCATTCCCACCCTTTTCTTTCCAGGACCAGTGTCCAGATAGCTTTCATTTCCAGGAAGAAACTAGAGCCTCGCTGGGCTGAGGCCCTCTGAAGAGCTCTTGCATTTTGGTGGCAGAATTTCCAGTAAGTGTCTGTAGCCCAGACAGTCGATCTGGAGGACATCTGGGTGTTTGCCCATCCGCTTCACCATCCGGGACGACATGATCGAGCTCCCCGAGAGGCCCCATTCCGCACGCACTGATTTCATTCCCGTGACGGGCGTTGAGGCGGGCTGCCATCCTATAGAGGAGGAAACAGGGCACAGAGAGGGTGAGCGGCTCGGCCAGGAGTTGTAGGCAGGGCTGGGCTGAGTCCAGGAAGTGCTGGGTGCTTCAGTGCATGACCGACCACTTGGCGAGATCCCTAAAAATTACAGCCTGACCAGGCAGTGGACCTTTCCTTAAAGGCCCAGATCAATCACTGGGTCTGTGGGTCAGGTGGTCTCTTTGGCCAGAGGGTCTCTGTCCCAAATACTCAACGCTGTGGTTTTAAGCAGCCATGGACGGTTTGTAAAAGAATTGATGTCTCAATAAAACATTATTTACAAAATCAGGTGGCTTGCATTCAGCCTTACCTGTAGCTTGTGGACTCCGGTCTGCTCAAAACTAAATGTGGCTCGACTGTCCAGCAGAGCCAGTCCCAGCCCCCGAACTCGCGCACACTGAGGACTATTAGCACTCCAGGCACGTGACAGGCCAGTGCCCACCCTCCCATCCTGCCCTGAGGGAGGGTAGTACCTACTGGGTTTGCCCCACCCACCTTCACCAAGTTCAAGCGGGGCCCCTTTGAACTTGGACTGTTTGTTTCATTCTTCCCTACCTGGGACCTATGTAACCCTAGGTTTAGTGTGCCCATAGTCACCTGAGGGACTGGATAACCATGTAACCCACCAGGCCCCACCACCCTCAGATCCCACGGGTCTGGGCAGGATGTGCAGACATGCATTGTGTGGAGTGTCCGTTTTGTGGAGTGTCCCTGGTGGTTCTCAGGCGGGTGTACCCAGGGACTGTCTTTGAGGACTGCCATTGATGAGGGCCGAGGCAGGAAGAGCACACCCAGGTCTATAGGGCTTGGGAACGGCTGCCTCCAAAATTCATGAGGGAGCTCTCGGTTTTAAAAACCAGCCTCCATGTAAAAATGTTCACTTCGTCATGTTACCAACAGCTTGATCGGTGATGAACAGCAGGGGCTCAATGACATGAGTGCAGACAGCCCGTGATTGGCAGGCTGCAGGGGAAAATGCTTGGAGAAGACTCAGCTGTTTGTTGTTTGAGGGGGGAACCGAGGCAAACAGCGTACAGAGCGTTTTATGTGGTTTGTTTCAGGGTAAAAGATACATGTGCAGAACAAATCTGGAAGGACAGCCGGCAAAGTGAGTGGACGATGCTCCTAATTTACTTGAAACAAAGATGAAATACTTGTATGGAAAGGAAAAAATGAAAGCTAAAAGACAGCCCTCAGAATGTGGCACACGTCGCCAGGTGAACACACACACCCCTCTCTGGCTGCGTCTGTCCGCAGGGAAACGGAGCAGAGGTGTGCACATGAGGCGCAGTCACTGCCCCCGTCTGCCGCCGCAGGGCTTCCTGTCCCCTCCCCACCGGTCCTGTGTCACTCATCTTTCTACCTCCTCAGTCTGTCTCTGTGAATCTCTGAGTCTCTCTCCTTCTCCTTAGAACCACTCCCCTCACTTTCTCTGAGCCTCTGCATCTCCCTCATCCCTCTTGTTCTCTCCCCACTCCTTGAGGTCTTTCTTTAGGCTCGTCTCCATCTTCCTCTCCATCTCTGTCTCTCCCCATCCCTCATTCTCTCCACTTTCCTTCTCTTGGTCTCTCTCTCCTCTCACTCTATCTTTCCTTCTCTGTCTCTCTCTCAGTCTCTCTGTTTCTCTCCCTCCCTCTCCTTATTCCCTCCCCAACAAGGGCAGAAGTAGTTACAGGATTGGAAGCCAGGACAACTCAAGCAACAGCAGCTTTATTTCACAGGCAGGGTCCACGGAGCCAACACTGAGGGACTAGCGGAGTGGGACTCGGAGGAGGCCTTTTGAGTGTATGTCTGAGCTCATGAGCCTTTGGAGCCACTCAATGTACTGGGAGACTCTGGTGTACACCCCGAAATGGCCTTTGGCTGCACAGCCCACACCCCAGCTGACAATGCCTGTCAGGTACCAGGTACTCTGGAACTTGGTGGCATGCGGGCCCCCGCTGTCCCCCTGGCAGGCGTCCTTGCTCCCATCTAGGTAGCCAGCACAGAACATGTTCTCTGTGATCTTTGGGGAGTATGGCTTCTGTTTCGACTGCTCCAGGCAGTCCTGGGTCATCAGCCTGGGCACATCAATGGTCATGAGCTCAAGGGCTGTGGCACCCCTGTTGAGAAGCTGTCCCCAGCCGCTGACGGTCGAGAATCGAATGAAGGCCAAGGTCCTCTCAGAGAAGGCCTTCTCAGGCAGACACAGGGGCACTGCATAGTCGGTGAAGGTCACAGGCCTGCTCAGGCGGAGCAGGGCAATGTCGTGGTCCGTCTTGCCTGAGATGTACTTGTTGGGGACAATGACCTGAGTGACATGCCGCTCCTGCTCATCACCGTCCTCCTCACTCAGGTCATGCTCACCTATGGGGAAACCAGCACCACTTATGCCCCTCGCCCTGCAGCCTTAAGGAATGGCCCTTCCCAAACCTCAAGAGGGTTAGAGCTTCCTTTAGGTCAGGAGGGGCCTGTGTCCAACTCCAGCCTGGCCTGGGTGGCCACCATTGGGCTCCAGACAGGGCATGAATTGGGGGTGAATCTGGACCCTGGGGTGCTCAAGGCATTGAGGGGGGGTACTGGGCAGGCAGCTGTGGGTAGGTGAGGAGGAGTGCCCGATTCCCACCATGCTTTCCAGGCTGGGCCTGGCCCTCCCTGGGGTTCCTCATCATCCCATAAATCCACCGGGCAGAAGCCCAGCCACGGTGGCCCGTGGAGCCCTGGGTGGCTGCATCGCCCTCAGGGCTCTTGGCCCAAGTGAGACAGGTGGGTACAGCATCACCCCCTGTGTCTTTATTTGGGCGTGGGGAAGGGGCTGAGGGCATGTGGTCACAGTGGCTCCCTGTGCACATTGGGGCTGCCCAACACTGCCCACTTCCCTTTTTGGAGGAGCTCATCTGGTTGTGGAAGTTGGAGGTTCAATATCCTGGTCTTAGCCCCCAGTTGTTATCACTCAAGAACCGGTCTCTCATGGGAAGGTGGTAAGAACAAAACTTACCCACTACCACTGTCAGGTTCTTCCAGTTCTTGATTCTGTCGAAACAATGGGCTGCGGAGACCACCCAGGTGGCATTGATCAGGGTGCCCCCACACAGCAGCACCCCATTCATCTTCAGCCCTGCCTAATAAGGCACAATAGACATTGGAAGGTCACATTATTGTCCTGGGGTCCCCTTCCTGGAGAATGTCCTCCCCCCTGCACCCTCAGGGATGGGCTGCATTTCTAGGAGGGTGTCTGAAATCCTGGGGGCCCCCCAGGGTCCTTCCAGAACAAAGCTGCTCCAGCTCCTCTCCAGCAGGCTGTCTCCGCATCTAGCTAAGGGAAGGGAGGCTCATGGACGCCACGCTGGCAATGGGAGTGTCGGTGCCTGGCTCCTCTGCACCTGCCAGGACCGTCATCCGAGCTTGACTCAACAATGCCTGACTGGCAGAGATCAGGCCAAGCTTTGTGCTCCTAGAGCGTGTGATGGGTAAACGAAATAACAGAGCAAAGCACCGAGCACATTCTAGGTACACACAGACCCTCAATAAATCTTTCCTTTCCTTTCCTTCTTCCTAAAAGCACAGAGGATGCTGAGCGGGGTCCTAGCATGAATCCTGCATGGAGATGTTTTCCTTAGGGTGAGTCTTCCATGATGGGTGGGAAAGGAGCCGCGGTCTCTGGCCAGGCTGGCCTGTGGGCAGTGAGGAACTGAGCTGAGGCCGGAGGAGGCCAGCCGAGGGTGCGGCAGAGCCACCGGTGAGCACTCCGTGTCTGGTTTCCCACCGTCTCCATGTGTTGTGTGAAACTGAATCAACCAGGGAGAGAAGAGACCAGAAATGGGGTTTGCCACTCTCAAGCCTAATGTCCCGAGTTGTGGGCAGCTGGAAGAAGGGTGCTGGGGAGCCTTCCTCACCTGTATGGGCTGAGAGTTGCATCTACTTCTTGGCTGGGATGGTGGGGGTTAAATGATACTGAAAAGGGTGGTCTTGGTGGGCAGAGCACAGGGCGGGGAAGCAGAGCCTGCAGCAGTCACCCCAGCAAGCCCCACCCCCGAGTGCTCCCCACTGTAAAAGGGCAGAAACCCACATCCACCAGTGCCACCTCTGGCTTGGAGAGGCTTTGCCATCCATTGATGGGGGAATCTGGCGAACACATCAGTCCTATTTGGATGTATCTAACTCAGGTTATTCCTCTGAACACCGAAAACCAGGGATCTGCAAAGCTGAGGAGCTGGCCCTGGACCGCAAAGACCCACTCAGGCCCCAACCGCTGTGGGATGTGGGGTGGAGCAGGGGGCGGCCAGGTGGATGCAGGGCCGCCAGCTCAGCAATAAATGAGACTTCTTCCGAGGCTGGTCTGGAAGGGCCAGACTGCTGTGAAAGGAGAGGTGTGGAGTTTCCCTGAGCCTGAGGTCAGGTGGAGAATGACTGGTGCTTCTCCACTTTCCTTTACAAGGTTGTCATATGTTTATGTTTATTTCTAAAAATTCTGGACTGTTTAACTTGGGGTGTCCCTGAATGAGAGGTTAAAGAGGAGTCACTGATTTGGGCATAGACCTGAGTTTGCCGGTCTCAGAGTGGCAGCTCTTCCCACACTGCAGTCTGCACATAGCCCCAGGCTCTTGTGAAATGCAGATGCTGACCCGGGGGCCTGAGACTCTGCATTCCCAACTGGGACTGGGCTCAGAGGCAGCCTTGCAGAGACGTGCCCTGGAGGGGCCATGGCCCACACACCTGACCACATGCCAGGCACACAGCCTCCTGGCCTGTGGAAGAATTCTGCTACAGATCGAAAACCATCCTGTATGATCTTGCTTACGTGTGCAATCTAAGAAAACAAAACAGACTTCTGGCCAAGATGGAGGCATAGGTAGACGCATTGTGCCCCTTGAACAACGAAAAGAAAGACAACAACAAATTTAAAAGCAAAAACAACCAGAACTGACAGAAAGTCAAACTGTATGGAGATCTGACAACCAAGGAGTTAAAGAAGAAACATTCATCCAGATTGGTAGGAGGGGCAGAGATGGGGAGCCGAGGTGGAGAGGACTTATGGCAACTGGTGGAACGGATGGACACACATTTGTGTGCAGATAAACTGGGAGGAACAACTGGGGAGGGGGACAGACTGCACAACACAGGGTCCCAGTGTGGTGAAATAAAGCCTCAAAGCCTCTGTCTGAAAAAACCTGTGAGGGTTGTGGCACGGGGAGAAACTCTCAGCCTTACAGGAGAGATGGGTCTCATTGGAGAGACCCACAGGGTTTTAGAACGTACACAACCCCACCCACCAGGGAATCAGCACCAGAAGGGCCCAATTTGCTTGTGGGTAGCCGCATAATTGACTGAAAGCCGGCAGAGAGCAGAGCAAGCAGCACTGTTCCCTCTTGGATCCCTCCCAAATGACAGCATCACCACAGAGCAATGTAGGTTGCCCCATCCCGGTGAACACCTAAGGCTCTACTCCTTGTATGTAACAGGCACTCTGAGACAAAAAAGAAAGGCCTGAATGAAAGAACATTAAAGCTCCAGAAAAAACACAACTAAGTGACGAGGAGGTAACCAGCCTATCAGATACACAGTTCAAAACACTGGTAATCAGAAAGCTCACAGAACTGGTTGAGTATGGTCACAAAATAGAGGAATAATGAAGGCTGTGAAAAGGGAAATAAAGGAAAATGTACAGGGAACCAACAGTGATGGGAAGGAAACTGGGACTCAAATCAATGATTTGGACCAGAAGGAAGAAATAAACATTCAACCAGAACAAAATGAAGAAACAAAAATTCAAAAAAATGAGGAGAGGCTGAGGAATCTCCAGGTCAACTTTAATATTCCAACATCCGAATCATTGAGTTGCTGGAAGGAAAAGAAGAGTAAGAAGTTGAAAACTTATTTGAACAAATAATGAAGGAGAACTTCCCCAATCTGGCCAAGGAAATGGACTTCCAGGAAGTCCAGGAAGCTCAGAGAGTCCCAAAGAAGTTGAGCCCAAGGAGGAACACACCAAGGCACATCATAATTACATCAGCCAAGATTAAAAAGAAGAAGAGAATCTTAAAAGCAGCAAGAGAAAAGGAGACAGTTACCTACAAAGGAGTTCCCATAAGACTATCAGCTGATTTCTCAAAAGAAGCCTTGCAGGCATGAAGGGGCTGGAAAGAAGTATTTGAAGTCATGAAGACAAGGACCTACATCTGAGATTACTCTATCCAGCAAAGCTATCACTTAGAATGGAAGAACAGATAAAGTGCTTCCCAGACAAGGTCAAGTTAAAGGAGTTCATCATCACCAAGCCCTTATTATATGAAATGTTAAAGGGACTTATCTAAGAAAAAGAAGATAAAAACTATGAACAGTAAAATAACAACAAACTCACAACAATCAACAATGGAATCTTAAAAAACAAAAACAAACTAGAACAGGAAGCAAACAACTAGGACAGGAACAGAACCACAGAAATGGAGATCACAAGGGGGGTTATCAGTAGGGGGTGGGAAGGGGAGAGAGGGGGAACAGGTGCAGAGAATAAGTAGCACAGATAGTAGGTAGAAAATAAACAAGGGGAGGTTAAGAATAGTATAGGAAATATAGAAGCCAAGGAACTTCTGTTTATGACCCATGGACATGAACTAAAGGGGGGGAATGCAGGTGGAAGGGGGTGTGCAGGGCAGAGGGGAATAAAGGGGGATGGGACAACCATAATAGCATAATCAATAAAATATACTAGAAAATAATAAAAAAGAAAACAAATGAACAAACAAAACACAGCAGAAAGAAACCCCTAGATATAGAGAATAAGCTGATGGTTGTTGAAGGGGTGGGGGTTAGGGGTTGTAATTTAAAAAAATTAAAAAATAAAAAAACACAATATCTGGCATACAAGAAAGAAAAACATGTCAGCTTCCAGAGGCAGACAGTAGGTGGAGCTGTGAAGGTGAGAGAGCTGGGTTCGGGCTGCAGGGCCTCAGTCTCCTGCTCTGGTAGAGGGGAGCAAGACCAGCGTGTGTGGAGCAGCGCAAGCTGGCGGGGCTGCTGCCGGGAGCACCGACGTCAGAGGTGATCGGCCTGCAGCATTAAGAGGAAATCCACTGCCACGAGCAGGGGTGATGAGGGGCTTGGGGTGTGACCCCAGGGCTGTGAAGTCTTACCTGCCAAGGACACTCTCCTTTGGGGCACACCTTGCCACCCACAATTCGGGCTTGGTGTTCCCTGTCATTTCCTTTTTCCAGAACAGGTATTTTCCCACATGGATATTCAACTATATAAAACAAAAGTTGCAAGATGTGGGGGGTTATGAGGGATGAACATGCTGGTGAGAAGGGGTTCTGAGCCCGGCAGGCAGTGGCTCTGCCTCAGGCTCCGCCCAGGGCTGCAGGAACCTCTGGGTTTGGGGAGGCCTGTGGGAGATGCTGGGATGCTTCTGAGCATGTAGTGGTCAGCACGTAGTAGATGCTCAGTTAATGGCTTGTGGCCCCTTCTCTAGCCGGAGGAGAACTTGTGGCGGGGCACAAACAGCTGACTGCTCATCTGGCAGTGAAATGGCACACAGCCCTTGGAGCAGATCCCGGGGGGCCTGTTACCTGTGGGTGTGCAGGACACCCCGTCGGTCTGGAGTGTGTACCCCTCATGGCACCAGCAGGAGCGCTTGGCCCCCTCGTGGTTGCTGCAGTACTGCTCGCAGCCCCCGTTCTCGTTCTCGCAGATCAGCTGGTCGTCCTTGTCTGGGTGCAGAAGGAGACAGCCTGAGAAGGGGCTCTGCTGGTCAGGGGAAGCCAGCCCTGGTGGCCGCCCCTCCTTGGGCTGGGGGCAATGTTGTGCACAAAGGTGGTGCTCAGCTGTCAGCTACAGAGTCTGAGCCTGTCCCTACCCCACTCTGTAGATTGATCCAGAAAGGTGGGCCATGGGTTTGGGTGCTTGTGCACGTCTGAGCAGCCTAACTAGTGGGGACATGGGGCCAGCACGTGGTGGTCTCCATACTGTCACCCCTCCTGGCAGCTGGCGGGGTGCTGAGGAGGGCCCAGGGGAAGTAAAAGTTACCTGGCAACAGTAGAAGAGCCCAACTCAATCAGAGACCTGCCAGTAAACGGTCAGAGCGGTGAGACTGCTCTACAGCAGGGCCCTGATGCCCAGGGACCCCTGGTTCAGACAGACAGATGGGGACATTCAGCCTGACTCTGAAGGACAGCACTCAGGTGTGGGAAACAGGGTTGGCTTGCTGTGGAAGGGCAGCTGAGCACCAACGGCCAGGCCAAGACACTGGGGCTTCCCAGCCCCATGTAACTGGCAGGAAGCCGCTTGCCTGAGTCTTTCCTGCACTCTAGCTGGCCTCCGTTCTGCTTGGAGCCGAAGTCAGCTGTGGCCCACAAGAGCTCATTCCGCATCAGAACATACCCCTGTGTGAAGAGGGATTAACCTTGCCCAAAGAAAGGTGTGGCCTTTGCCCTCAGCTCCTGGAGGGTGACTGCTACACCCCGATTAAGTTGGACACTTTTAATTTAATCTGCCTGAAAAGAGGGTTATTTCCTGGTTCCCCAGGGTGGATGGAACCTTGGGCCATATGCTGTTAGCTCAGCCTCTGGAGGGGCTGCAGACTGAGGTCAGCCACGTGGGTGGTCAGCCATGTGTACTCGACTGAGCCCCAATAAAACCTCTGGGGACCAAGGCTCAGGTGCGCTTCCTGGGGTGGTGATGCTCCGTGCATCTTGTCACACATCAGCCTTGGAGAATGAAAGCCTGTGCATATGTCTGCCCAGGGAGAGGACAACTGGTCAGGGGAGGCCAGCCCTGGTGGCCGCCCCTCCTTGGGCTGGGGGCAACGTTCCTTTGCTGATTTTAATCTGTGTCTTTTTGCTGTAATAACTGTAACTGTGATTATATCAGTCTTCAGTGAGTTCTGTGTCTTTCCAGCACATTACTGAACTTGAGAATGGTGTGGGGGATTCCTGAACTTTGCAGTACTTTAATATACAAAAGGTGAAAAAAGTATCTCATGCCTTTGTAATAGTAAATAGGGAAGGTCAAGTTTACCCAACCGTCCTGGCTGGCAGGGTATGTGGAAGCTGGGCAGTGATGTAGAGGTTTTCGCCTGTGCTTTTTCCAGGTGTATCTGAATTTCCTGGTGCTGGGAGCCCAAAGTCTTTAGTTCCCAGAAGGGAGCAGGGGGTGATCAGATTTGAGAATTGGCACCTTAGAACCCCAGATCCGAGGCTCTGAGGTTGGCAGAGGCCTTCAAAGTCGCCGAGGCAGACTTCCCACCAGGGCTGAGGGCCAGCTCCACGCCTGACCAGGCCATGCCCACTAGCCTCCCCCAGGGGCCCTGTCTGCAGGCTGTGGGATTTCTCACTTGTCTCACAGTGCCGGCCCTCGAACTCCTCAGGGCAGAAGCAGATGTAGGACTGGAACTGGTCCTCGCAGGTGCCTCCATTCTGGCATGGATTCGAGGCACACTGGTCCCCATCTGTGGAGTGAGTCAGCGTTAGTATGCCAAGGAGGAGGGCTCAGAGGCGGGATGTAAATGGACCATTTACTTACTCACCTGTGTAAGAAATCCAGAACTTCTCCTGAGGGAACAAAGAGGAAGCCACGTGAGAGACACGTCCACCAGAGGCACACATGGCTGGTGTCCGTAGAGGGACCTAATGAACGGGGCGGGCTGGGGGAACCTGACCTGGGGCCCTCGAAGTGGGCTCTGGAAGCCAGGCTTTCCTCTGGGTTCCTCTGGGGGACAAAGGTTTTTCCTCATCCCTTGGGCCCCACCACCGCAGATCATTAAGGGCGCCAGAGGTCACAAACTTCCATCTCCCCGTCAAAGTACCCAAGTTTCAGCCCCAGTTAGCCCCAGCTCCGCCACCTCGGAGCTGTGGACCTGGGACCAGGCACACACGCACGCTGAGCGTCCACCCCTCCTCTGGTGCTGGGTCATCACCCACACACGTGGCCAACACGAGGAGCAGGTCAGTGGCGATGGAGAGGCATTCAGGGAGCGCCAGGGGCTCCGTCAGTAACACTGGTATCCCCAGGAATCTTTTGGCCAACTGAACTTAAGCTCATAGCGTTGCTATGAGAATAAAACAAGATAAAAACTGTTGAAGCTGCTTTGGAAAACTAACTGGTACACGGCCACCAAGTGTGCCCATTTTCAGCTTGCCCAGAAAGGGTCATGTTAGCCGCCGTCTCAGACAGCCCTGCTCCCTGCTGGGTGTGAGGTGTCCTGTGCATGTGAAGTGTGGCTCACCACAGTCTGACCCACTGTCCTACTGAAGTGTTGGGAGGGATGCGATATGTTTTAAATATATCTCTTTTAGAAAATGGAAACTGAAATGAAAACCCTTCTAGCCACAAGGCCCAGGGCAGGTGGAGGAAGCAGTGGTGCCTGATGTGTCCTCACGAGTTTCCGTAGGGAGGTGACCACGGCCGGCGCGGCAGTGAGAGGCTCACCCAGGCCAGCGTCTCAGGCAGCTGCTCTGTCGGCAGCACGTCTGTGAAGCAGGGGCAGCTTTAATGGGCTGGGAAGGCAAGGGACACATCGAGTGTGCTTTTCAAACTGCATTTTCTGATGCAAAGTTTAGGATGCATGGTGTGGCCGAGAGGGGGGCGTCCTTGGGAACAGCGGGGAGGCAGGGAGCATCGCGGGATTCTTGGACTAAGGAAGGTGAGGCAATCTTAGGAGGAATAGTGACCCAGACACAGAGGGGCTGTGCATGCCGGTGCCACCTGTGTGTTCACCTGTGCACATGGTGCTCACAACCACAGAAGTGAAGAGACTTGGCCTCCGAGACTCGGGGCCACCCCTGCTGTCACAGAGCTCCCTTCTGCAGACCCAGCACATGGTGCTACGGCACCCCCTCAGGGTGAGCTCACCAGTCTCTCCTCGTTCCTGAAGATCTCCCGGGCCTCCTCAAAGGAGCACTGTTCCTCCTTGCACTCTCTCTCCAGGGAGCCTGGCTTCAGCTCCTCCAGGAACCAGTTGGCACGCTTTTGCCTGTGCAAGACGCTTTGGGCTTCCTCCTGCATGATGAAGACTGAGCAACAGGAGTTCCATGAAAGGTCCACAACCTGCCACGCCAAGGTGGCCCAGAAACCCTCCACACTGGTCTCCTCCACGCAGGGTCAACGGGGCCCTGCCTGCAGGCTGGCCGAATTTGAAACAGGAGTGCTTTCTCATGGCTGCCTGGGGACAGACTTGATGTACAAGGATGAGGCACTATGTTCACAAAATAATAGCTTAACACACTCACACCTTCTGACCTGCTCACCTCACTTCCAGGAACGGATCCTAAGGAAACGCTCAGCGGCATGCACAGACACCCAGCTACAAGGAGGGCTGCTGCTGACAATCACCTGAAGCGACCAGGCGACGGTGCCCCGTGCCGCCAGGAAATGGAATGCTTAAGAGGATGTGATGGTAAGTGAAAAAAGATCATAAAACATCTACTGTATAATCTTTTTGTTAAATAAAAGAGTATATATGAGTAAATGTGATTTATTGAAAGAATGTGCATAAACAATTAACTTTGGGAATTAACAGCTATTGTGTTCCAAAATGTGCACAATCGACGTGTGTAACTCTATGATTGAAATATGCATGTACTGCATCCCTGGCACCTAGGGCATTTCGTCAAGAGTTGCAGAATGAGTGAGCCAGAGGATCCCCTGGGGAAGGATGGTCCTATGGGATGTGCATTTGAGAGTCAGGCAACAGAGAGAGGCTTGGCTTGGGTAGGGGTGAGGTAGGGAGAGGTAGAGGGGGCTGAGGTAGCAGGAGAGAGGACGAGGGTGGCCTGACTGAGGGGGCGGGTGGAGAGGGGCGGGGCATCTCTTGTCTCCACTTAAAGCTCGAGGGTCCTGTTTGCTGGCACCCCTCTTCTCCCCACCCCTGCAGCGCTGCCTGAACTGAAGAGCTCCAGCCTCCTCTGGGTCCTTCCTGAGCGTTTGTCTGCTGCCAGCAGCTTAGATCAGCTTCATGCCCCCTCCTGGAATCTCACAGGGATGCCCAGAGTTACTTGGAGGTAGCTGGTGTCCCCCATTTTGCCTATGGAAAAGGAGGTGGGTGGGGCTTAGAAGTCACCCAAAGCCACTCAGGGTGGGGGTGATGGAACCAGTTGGAGCTCCTTGAATTTGGGGGTTCTTTGGACAACGAGGCAGACGTGGGATCTGTATCCGAGACGAGGGCTTGGTGATGGCGGTGAAGATGTCGAGGTTGGTGAGGTTATGCAGGGTTGAAGTCAAGGGCATGGATGAGGTCCCTGGAGCCCCTGGCACCATCCCACTGTGTGTGACCAGCGCTGCTGGGGGCTGCACAGTGAGTGACCTTGGCGGTGAGCAGGGTGCACTTAGGGTGAGAAGAGGAAGCAGAATGAAGCCAGCACTGAGGGCAGAAGCCAAGTGTGGAAACGAGTCCCAGAGGAGAGGAACCACAGACCGGCTTTGGAGAGGCAGAGGCTTCCAGACAGAAAGGGTGAAGTGTCTGTGCAGCCCCCTCCTCCAGGAAGCCTCTGGTGAGCAGGGGCCCTCCAGGACAGGTGGGAAGGTTATAGAGCGTGGGAACAGGAGGGGGGATGTGCCAGCTCCCGGGCCACCCACATCATCTTTAAAATCAGAGACTTTCACCTGCCTGTATCTTGGGGAGTCGATCTGGTTTGGGAGAGTTTGAGGATAAATCAAAGAATGGAGGCTCCTGAGAGGGGAGCTGGCGGCAGAGCCCACGTGGGGAGGGGAAGGTGGGCACTGGAGACAAGAGACCACGAAAGAGCCAGCGGCCAACCAGAGCAGAATCGCCTGCCCATGGAGGGGAGCATGGGCGCACCAGGAAGCCCTCAGGGAACAGAGACAACGCCGGTGAAGTAACACACCATCCCTGCAGAGATCACTTGGAAAAGACTGACTAGAACAAGGGAGATGATGAAAGTCACTTGCAACTCGTCACAGTTTTCCTGGCATAAGAAAGGACAACGGGCAGCGCCGACTTTCTCTGGGGCAGGACACGCTCTCCTCTGAGCACCTGTAGTCATCAGGGCAGGCAACTACCAATCTGACCCCCCCCCCCCCCACCCAGTGTCTCACAGTGGGATGCGAAGTGTGGGGGGCGGGGGGAATCCTCAACAAGTGTAGTAAGGGAAACTGAGAGGAAATAATTAAACAAGGCCAAACAGTTTGAACAATTGACAGCCAGCTAATGAATCACCAGGTTTTATCTTCTCTAACCAAGGGACACCCAGGAGCCTGTGATTCGCACATTCCAGACATCCAGGGGCAGACCACCCTCCGTCTTGGTCCCTCTTCCATAACGTTCTTTAAAAAGTAACCCCCCAAACCCCCTTGATCCCTCCGTAGGCATATTTTGGTGAATCAACATACTGAAGGACACATCTGAAAATATTCTGTTAAGACCCTCCCCTGAGACCTCCCCTAGGATTTGGCCAACTGCCAAGGAAAGATGAGAAGCCTCAAGACAAAGAATCCTCAGCATGTTCTTGCTAGAGTATGTTTGCTAAACCCTAAGGGTCCCCAAGAAACTTGCAACCAGGGGGGGAGTGGGCAGCAGCAGCTCGTCCCAGGCTAACCCCCAGCACCTGTCTCCAAGGCTCCCCTTTTCTCACTTTCTCTCTCCTGCTGCTTCTTCTGTGTTTAAGCCCTTCCTTTGTTTCCTTGTCCCCAGCTTTCATAAACATACTCTCAAAATAACATGGACTCCTGTTGTGAAGACTTTCTTACACGAAGTCGAGAACCCATGCACTACCAGTGGGCTGGTGGGCCAGCAGGCCGAGGCAGACGCGCTCCACGCCCAGACCCCGCCTGGCAATGGGACAGCAGGAATTCAGTGGACAGTGTCAGCACCTTGTCTCCACCAGGGCTGCCAGTCGGCACTGTGAAGTCTCGATGAGGATGGCCCATAAACACATCCCCAAGTTTCTCCTCTCAGGCCTCTCAGCACCCTCGAGGGGCTGGGAGGGTGGTGGCAGTCACAGCCAAGGAGGGTGCAGCGCAGTACAGCCCAGCGTCCCCCCACTGTTCCTGGCACTTGCCAGTTGAACACCCAGGAGAGCAGAGCATGAGGTTAAGCACAGCTCCACTGCATGCCCCCACCCCACAGCCCCGAGCCCCAGGTTCTGTCTTGTCCAACTGCGTGTGCAGGTCCCCACCGGTGAACAGGAAACCACCGCAAGTTCCCAAAAGCCTTTGAAAAATAATTCTGCCAAAGTCTGCAGAATCAATAGCACTCTTTTCACCTATGCCCGGCAAGTACCTGGCTACTGTTTGCTTTTGGAAGGAGAGCGGATCACACTGGAGCCAGCAAAGGCTCCTGGTGAAACAGGAATGAAGGTGAGGTTTGGGAGGCTCGGCTGCCAGAAGCTGGGCTGCCCTTCTCACTGGGTTATAGGGAAACCTCTACCCACCCTCCCCCGGCACCCCAACATACCTGCGGCCAGAGACCCCTGCAGGCTCAGCAGAAAGCAGAGGAGGGCCAGCCCACCAGGCTGGGAAAGCATGGTGAGGTCCACAGTGTTGCTTCCTGTCTGTTGACATTCCAGTGCGGGGCGGGCGGGGGGGGGGGGGGTGTTGCCTGCGTGGGTGGTGAGCAAAGTTCTCATATTACCCAGAGGGACAGGCGGGGTGGGGGGGTTTGGGGAGACTTAGTCTCCCAAACACTCTGGGCCAAAGGCATGCTGGAGCGGGGATCAGAGACGGAGAGATAGGGCCTGAGCCCAGGACACCGAGCCCAGAGAGCACGGCTGAGTCTCTGAAGCAGAGGTTCCTTCTCTGAAATGTTGGTGTTAGGGTATGCATCTGGCCATAAGCATCTCAAATCAATTTAGGATTTTGAAGCCCACAGGACTTATGACTGCAATTGGGAAAACAGGGTTAGGCTACAGTAGAAAACCATCACCTACAGTAATAATACTGGTCAAAGGAGAGCACATTTTGGGTGTGGATGACTGTTTTGAAGAGGGCCACAGAGGAGGCCCATGGGGCTGCCTCACCTTGGAGGCCTGGTTTCCTAGGGGACAGAGCATCTGGTGGAGAGGCGGAGCACCTGGAAGGGGCATCTGCCCCTGTTGAACCACCAACTCCGTTTTGGCCTCAGGATGCCACCAGACTTCCTGTGCTGAAACTGGGACTGTTCTGGCCCACTGGGATGCTGGGTTACCCTGGCAACCTGCCTCCGGGGTGCCTAGGCTGCTTCTCTGGAAATCACATCCTTTCTGTGGGTGGGTGGAAACTCAGCACCTCAGCTCTGCTTATTTCTGGCAGGGTCCCAGCCCATTCCCCAAATTGAAGAATTAGTCCTTAGAGGAGATGTTTTATTGATCAAATCTGGAATTTTTAATAATTGCTTAGTTATTTAGGAATTTAATTATACAGGGATGTATTTGTGGAGGAGGGAGGGAGGAAGGAAAGGGGCATTTGACTGCACCCCCCAGCCAGGGCCCTTTCTGGGGGCATCGCTGCCCTTGACTTTCCTCGGATTCTTCTCCTTAAAGGAATAGCTAACCCCAAAGAACCATCTGAGTCTGGCATCTGGGGTAATTTCCTTAAACTGCAAGTCAATTTCTTTATTATTCATCAACCCAAGTATTTTATTTCTCCCTAATTAATGTTAACAATTTGCTTTCTTCAAAAAAAAAATCCTACTTTGTTTTCAAATGTATTGGCAGAAAGTTGTTCATAATGGTTCTCTCATTCTAAAGCCTCTATTTGTTGTAAAGGTTATCAGTTTTTTCTATAAATCGCTGTATTTTATTATTTTTCAAGGAATAAGGTTTTGATTTTATTGATTTGTCTTACTTTTATTATTTTCTTCTAAGAATTGTTCTCATTCCTCTTTTATACTTTCTTTGGGTTATATTGGTCTTATTTTTAGCTTCTTGAAATGGTAAACTCATGAATTTTGTCACATAAAATAGTAAATGCACCAGGGCTACCCACGCCACTCTGAGCTATGCTGTAGCTGCACGCACGAGCTCTGAGATGCATGATTCCGCCTAGTCCTACCTATATCAGAATTTCCCGTGGTATTTCTTTTCTAACCCTTTGAACTGGTTTTTCATTGTTTTGTAGGTATTTGTGTATATTCTATGCATATTGGAAAGTAATGCCTATTTTTCCTATTGTTAGGGACAAATGTGTATTAATTTCTGTGAGAGATAATTAAGTTTTCGCCCACGGTTGCAGTTCTTTGCTCTCTATCCTTCCAGCATACTGGTTAATGCTCACAAGTTCTAAATTTGATTTCATGTGTTATCAATATTCTACCCCCGCTTCCTTTTGCTTCGAGTTTGTCTGCTCTATCTTTTTTCTTTCTTTTATTTTCAACCTCCGTATAATTTCATTTTATGGTCTCTTTTAGCAGTTGTTACACCCAATTTGATACTCTTCCATAGGTCAGTTTAACATAATTACATTTGTTGTGATTGAGAAATATTGGGACGTTTTACTTCCACTGTCCTCCGTGTTCCCGTTCGTCACGATCCCCCGCCCCCGCCCCCCGGCCACACCCCGCACCTCTGCTGCCGGATCGGTGACCCTCCTTTCTGCTCTGCCTTTCCGGTTTAAAAGTTACCAGCTACGTTCTTGTTCTGGCACGGCAAGTCTACATTTCTTTTCTGACCTCTACATGGTCAACACATACGAGCTTGTTGTTCTTCTACCCGGATTACTTTCTGACAAGGTACAGCGTGCGGCGCGTACCTCGGCCGCGCTCACTGCCTGCTGCGTTTCTGTTTCAACGCGTGCCTGCCCTTCCGTGAGCGGAGGGGCAAAATACCACCGCGCAGCGCTGCGCACCAAGGACAGAAGGGACTCTGCGCCCGTACAGGCGAAGGCAGACAGCAAGAGTTGCCGATGTTTATTCAAACTTCATCCATACAATAAAGAGTTCTGATTTTTAAATTTCGTTTACATCCGCAGGGGGAGAAAAGAACAGTGGCCGCAACATGGAGTTTTAAAGTGCCTTCAGAGGGACAGGTCACAGAGTGGTGGCCAGTCCCAGGCCGAGTCGGCAGGAACGGCGTCCGAACAATCCATATATTAATTAAATTAGGAGACACATTATTTTTCAAATAACTTATACACCAGAAGAAAAGCTGCCAAGTCTGACACGTCGTTTTGTTTTATTACCACACTCCAGAGAGGCCTGGTGGGTGAGGACGGCCTTGCATGTGGGGGTGGGGGGAGGAAGCCTGCTGGCCTCGGCTACAGTAGGGCCTGGGGCTCGGGGAGGGCTGTAAAGTGACACATTGCCAGCAGCATGGAGGCTATAAATACGTCCCGTACATCGGATACATATGTACACACATCCACATATATACACACATAGAAAAATATCTGCCCAACCGCACACAGAGAGCGTTGCCAAAGAACAGAATTTGTTTCTGAAACATAAAACAAGGGAAAACAGAAGAGCTTTCTTCCCAGTTCTGCTTTGATGGGAATAAAATAACTCTGCACCTTTAGGTTTCTGTGTTTAGGGTGGTCCCATACAGCACGCGCAGAGCAGTCTCGCGCCCGTGCAGGTGGGGGAGGTGGGGAAGGAGGCAGAGGGAAGGCGAGCTCAGGTTCTCACCGAGCTGCCTGTGACGTCATTGTTCAGATGAGACCCTGCAAAAACTGCATCTTCGTGTATTCTTTAAAAACAATAAAAAATCCCAATTCAGTGAGGCGTGTTAAAAAAAATCAAGAGTCCTCATTGTTATTTTTTTGTAGAAAAGAAGGTTAGTATTTTAAATTATAGTTTAAATTTCCTTTTGAAAATGAACTACCCAGGTAAAGGAATTTTCTTGGTTTCTAACTGCTCTCATTTGTAGAAATGCTGCTTGGTTTTAGCAAAGGATGTGTTTTCATTCCCGTCACCGGGTGGGCTCGGAGAGTGCCGTCAATTTCCATGAGAGAGTCCCCCAAATCATTCAGGGTATATACAACGTGCTGCAATGTAAACCCCAGTAACAAAAAAATAGTTTTATATCAAATGCAGTATCAAATTGTCATTTCATGTAAACACAGTGATTCCTGGTAAAGATTAGAGGCCAAAGTACCACAAAAAAATGGCCATGGGGTTAACCCCTGCTTTAAAAAAAATTTGTAAAAGACAAAATAGTCCCCCCACCCTCTCTCTCTTCAAGCTGTTGGGTCAGTGAATCGGTCACTTCTTTCGGAAGCAGCCCCACAGTACACATCCCTGCAGAAAGCACCAGACCAGGCATGTCGGAAACCAAAGCAGAGCGGTTGGGACCGGCTCCTCCTGGCTGCCTGGCAGAGGCCGGCCGGACGGCGCCCCCACAGAGCCCTCCTGCACCGGCGGTCTGTCGGCCTGCAGCCATGCTCCGTCCATTCAGATGCTCCGCGGAAGCTTGGTGTACTGGTCTTTCCATGGGAACCAGTTTCTGTGCCCTGGGAGGGAATCCTGGCTTGGAGGCTGGAGGGCAGAATCTTCCTGAACCATTCCTCCGAATGCCCCCGTGTCCTGCACCATGAGGTTCGGTGGGCAGCAGGCAGCTCATTGTTCGGGTCTTGTCAGGCTCTTCCTTTCCCAGGGCGTCTTAGAGCACCATCCCCTCACCAAACTAGGCAAGCCCAAGCAAAGGAAAACTTAGAGGCTCACAGGCTGGTCTCCTGCACTGGGGGCCCGGCCGGCGCTACCCCTGCAGGTCAGAGAGGGGGCCGCCGCAGCTCTCGCTGCAGCTGGAGGAGTTGCTCAGCAGAGCGGACCCTGTGCTGGACTCTGCGGGAAAACCAGGCGAGAACGGCTTCGGCTCCATGCGTGCGCACGCAAGTCCCTCTTTCTTGTTAAACAGGCTCAAGGCTGTGGAACCCGGTGGGCTCAGGGCACGGTCAGCGTGGAACGGGGGGTCTTACCTGAGCTGCTCAAGCACTGTGCCGAGCTGGACTTGCTGAGGAGCATGGACAGGCTGCTGGCGGGCACCCAGCCCTCCTTGCTGGAGGTCAGGTTCCTGACATACCTGTGGGGGTGTGGGCCGGTCAGTGGCTCCAGCCCACATGCCCAGAGTGGCTGAAGGGAGAGCACACCGTGGGGCATCTTACCAAAGGCCCTCGTCGCCCTCCTGAACCACCTCCACCATGTCTCCGCTCCTCACGGCAAGTGTGTTGGGGCCTCCCTTCTCATCGTCCACCACGATGGTGTACTTCCCCGGAGCCTGCGGAGAAAGGCACACAAAGCCGTCTGCTTCTGCCCACAGACACTGAATGCAGGCCACAGCGACTGTCCAGCAACAGGCTGGAGTGGCCTTTGAAGGTCCAGTGATAGAAAAGGGAGGACACGAGCACTTTGTCAGGACTCCACCATCTGGGGAACGTCTGGTGTAATGACTGCCTTAAATGGGGAAGGTCTCTTAGGTGTAAAAGACGCTAGGTCCCATATTATGACCCTATTGAAAAACAAACCAACAAACAAAAAACACTGTAAAACCCTACTTGACCTACAAAGCGCCTGCAGCTTGTTCCTGGTGGTCTGGCCTTGCTCTGCTGCCCCCTCCGCTTCTGCCACACGGAGCAGGTCTCAAGTACTCCGAGCACACCCAGTGGCCCCAGGATCTTTGCATCTGCTGTTCCCTCCTCCTGGAGTGCTCTTGCCTCCTTTCTGAAATGGCAGCCACCCTCATCTAAATGTTACACATTTTACTTTATTATTGTTGTTTTGCTTCCCTATAGAGGACATTCTTGTCTATTTTGTGCCTGGTTTTGTCTTCAGTGCTTAGAAAAGTGCCTCACACAAAGATGCTCAACACGTGCCTGTGGGCGGTGCTCTCTGTAGAGAAGGTGGGCCCTCAGAAGGGCAAGCCGTTCTGACGGAGCATGGGGGGACCTCACCCTCAGTTGGCAACAACACAACACATGATGGCACGTGGCTACACTACAGGATGGGGCTGCAGGGCTGCAGGGTTTGGAAGCCGGGAGATCAAGGGTCGGAGTCCTTTATCCTTGTCGGAGCCTCCATGCCCTCTCAGGGTGACCGGCACTGGCCTCTAATGGGCCCTGAGCAGCTACAATCATGTCCCCTGCTACACCGAGAACAGAATTCAGACCTTGCACTGGAGACTGCCTGGACTCCAGAGCCCACCTCCTGCCTTGCTCTCCCCTGTGAGCCTGCCTTAGTTTCCCCTGCTGGGATTCCCAGGGCCCAGGCTCCTCTGCGCCTCCTGTGTCCCCATGTGTGGCTCTTCTTACCTTAGGCCTCCCAGGGCAAGGCCACGCTGACCATGTGAGACTCCCTGTTTCATCCATTCGCTTGTGTCTGCCCCGCCCCCCCACCCGGGCTCTGGGGTGCTCTGTGAGCTGCGGTAGCCCTGGCGCCAGAACCAGGACGGCACTGCGTGTGCAGTAAATTCCTGTTGGCATGATCCTGCCTCTAATGACTTAACATGTGAATAGCCTCTCCCTGCTGCTCAAGTTATAACAGGACCTTGTTTAGAGTGCAAAACCTTAAGACGGTGTTATTCTCTTCATAATGAGACAGAGGTGTATACATAGCCATAAGGAAGCTTGGGAACATTCTACTTTCCTGAGGGGCAAGTCAGTGTGCATGGTACCCTTGCAAGGAGAGCCTCGTGTGGTGGTCTGATGATGGTGAACTAACAGAGAGGTGGGGACACAGAGCCACGGGGAGCCCTGGCACCTAGAAGTCCCTCCCAGTGGCCGTGGCCATGGGAACTGCAGACCATCGGGCTGAAGCTTTCGGGGACCAGCAGTGCCGGGGACCAGCAGTGCCAGGGACCAGCAGTGCCAGGCTGACTGCCCAGGGAGAGCCAAGATTACCAGCTTCCTGGGGCCCACTCCGCCTTCTTCCTCCGCATCTGAGGAATTAATTGGCTCCTCGGCACTCGACCAGCCGTCGTTGTCCTCAGGGGCCTCCAATGGGTGAGATGTTTTGCTCCAGCCTGAGAGAGAAACAGGCTCCAGTGAGGACTGCCCTCAGTGACAAGCCTGTCTGAAGATGATCTACGTAAGTCCCTGTAACCCCTGAAATGTGCCACCCACGTGGAGCCTGCCCTCTTCCCAGGAGCTGGTAAAGACTGCAGGGCACACTGCTGATTTCTGAAATGCCTAACATGTTTGCTTCAACTGTGCAAATAGTCCAGAAAGACGGGGTCCAGAGAACCTGCTTCCATTGCCGGGCCAATGAGGGAAAAGAGGTGAGCTGCCAGGCCATCCCTGCATGGCTGTGCACTTCTCCAGCAGTCCCTGCGGCTTCCCAGAGGAGGAGGAGCGCTCCCCCCAACCTCCCAGCCTCCTGCCTGCTGGTCCCAGTCCCAGAGGAGCACAGGGACCCTGAAAGGCCACTGGCTGGAGGTACTGCTACTCCTCTGTGTTGGAGCCAACACAAGGAAGGGAAGAGGTTTTCAATGAGTGCTTGTACCACTCAACACCCATCGGACTGGGCCAGAAGAGCTCCTCCCAAGAATGGCTGAGGCTTACTGAGAGTGCCCTGCTCCAGACACACTCCCAGCTCTTGACATGCGAGGTAAGGGGGTTGTGACTGTCACAGGACTGACACTGTCATGTGTCTGAGCTTCTGCGGACCACAGAGGCAAAGCTGGGACCCCAGCCCAGGCCTTTGGGCTGCAAAGCCAGCCTACACGATCTCTAACCATCTCCACTGGCCAGAAAACAAGGGGAAGAAAGCTTTCCTTTCAGACTTTATAAGATATATATATTCCTTCATTAGCATCTCTACTGGCATGGATTCCCAAAGAGAAGCAACTGCATTTCCCATTGCGGGGGGGCGGGGGGGGGGAGGCGGGTGGGGGGAGTGCAAGTAAGTTGTGAGGAGATAGGAGGTGACGAATTCCCATTCTGAATAAATGTAATAAATGCCAGCAATAAAGCACCAAGCTGAAGTCGGACTCCTCTGGTATCTGATCACAGCCCCCACATGGTATTAAACAGCATTTCAACAGGAAGCGAGTGAATGTGGGCAATAAGCAGACTGCTTGTCACATCTGGGCTTGGGCACATCCAGTTCCAAGTCACACTGGTGGTGGCCGGAAGCAAGCTTTTCCCTGAGAAAGAGACGGTGCTGGGTGTGAAGGAACCACAGCAAGCCAAGTGCAAATGCATGCTCCCTTTGTAAAGTTGGGGCTGCAAAGGGGCAAGCTGTATAATGGCTGGTTCCCAAGGCTGAGAACGTTTAAGCTTGGCAATGAAAACCTTGTGATAAAGAGGAAATAGAAAGCCACCTTTGCCTTCCTAGAAAAGGGAGCTGGGACCCAGAGTTCCCCATCAGCCAGCAGAACAGCGAGCCCCAGGAAGAAAGCATGCGTGCGCCTATATCCTCAGGGCCAAAGAAGCCAGTGGATATCAGCAGCCCTGGAAGCTCCTTCAAACACCGTGGCAGGCAGGAGAGCCTCTGGGCTTTGCCTGCTTGGGGCCAGGCGCTGGGGCAAGGGGAAGCACGGAGCACAGCCCTGCTCATGTCCCAGGCTTGTGTCTGTGCTCGAATTGGGAACTGTGTCGTTTCCAGCTACAAACCACCCATCCACGCCTGCTTCAGGCACGTCTGGAATTGTCCCAGTGTGGGACACTAATCAGAGCACTGGGCAGGGGACACTAAGAGGGTCACAGTGACAGTAGCCTGGTTACAAACATCTTCCCCCTCCCACCCACCACTGATAGATAACAATGAGGTTTCTGGCAAAACAGGCAGAAGTCTGAGGCCGGTGAGGACTGGAAGGCAAAGCTGTTCTATGAGCAGAGCAGGCAGTGCTGCCTGGCCAAGGGGCCTCAGGTCAGCCTGCGCTTCAGAGAGCCTGGTGGCTGTGTGTGTGATGAGTGACTCTGCCCTCTGGCGCCTGCAGAGAAAGGCAGGCTTTCCAGACACAGCAGCATCGAGGCCTGTGGTTACTCCCTTCTCTGCCCAGGAGCCTCTGGGAGAACCTCTTTAACAGGCTCCAGTATCATCTCTGCCTTCAAACAGCGTGACAAAGGAATAAGCAGAAAGTTCTGAGACCCGAGTGTGCCTGGGCCGCCAAGTGTGGAACAAGAGGATGCTATCGTTGGTCAGTGTCACAGCCATGGACCAGGGCAGCATCGCTCTCTGATCTACACAAGATGGTGGGGACTTTGCAAGAGGACATTTCACAGGAGGACATATTCATGGTCACCTCGACTTCCTGTAAGACAGTCCTTGTATTGATATTGAGTAAAACAAGGGCTGATGAAGCTTTTCAGGCAGCAAGCACTTCAGCCTTTGCAAGGGGGCCCGCCAACAAGTTCATCGTCACCCGCTGCAGGCAGAAATGCTCAGTGACAATGGGGATGAGGAGGAGGAGGACTGGCTGCTGAGCCCTGGACACTGTGCTCAGGACTTTCACCCACACCCACTGTGACCCTTGAGGGGGCCTTGTCTTAATTGCACAGATGAAGACTCGAGCTTGCAGTGGGGACAAAATTTGGCTAAAAAGAAGTACAAGCAGCAGTTAAGTTGCTCTGGGATGTGCCCAAGGCCGCATTCACTACTGGCCCACGCCAGCCTCCAGCATAAGGGAGAAACCACCAGGCAGAGGCCACAGGTCTTAAATAGAAAAAGTGTAAGGGACAAAAATAGCCCTTCCCAGGAGGGGAATGACTTTTTCACCCAAGTACCTGGGGCAGGCTGGGTGCCACCCATGCGAGGGCTGCTGGAGAGGATCAGCCCCTGGCCTCTGAGCTGCCCCAGGGGCAGCGTGAGGGCTGCAGCCTGGGTCCCCGGGGAGCAGAGCATGGTCTGAGGCCAGAGTGGACCTTGGGTGTCCTCTGGGTGGCTCCGGCAGTGTGTGTGTGGGGGCATTCTGGTTCAGTGTACACTCCTGGGGAACCTTTGCAATTGTTTGCAAAACTCAGGAGGATTCACAAAGGAAATCTTCTCTGGACCAGGAAACTCTCTGGGTTTCCCTGAATGGCAGGGGTGGGGAGTTTGCCCTTGGTGCATGAGAGGGCAAGAAAGGAGGAGGCCCGATTCCCAGCATAGAGCTTGCCCCCATCTGTCTGCATGATGGGTCATCTCCCATGAACTGAGAGGCCTGATGGGGTCCCACAGCTGCCATGTCCTGTGTTTCCACCAAGAAGCATTGGGACAGACTGGTAAAGCTGGGGGCAGCAGGAGCAGCAGGGGCCTGTGGACAGGGATACCATGTAGCCTATGAAGCCACTGAGTAATAAAGCCCAACCCAACCCAACCCAACCCAAACGCCAGCCAGGTGTCAGCAGCCTCTGACTAGTAGCCAGTGGGTAGTTCTGTAGGTTCCAGGCAAACCTGGTATGAGGAGTTTAACCGAGACATGCATGATGTTATCACAATAGCTGTTGCCAGAGCATTGTGCGTTTGAACAAAACAATGAGTTTGCTTCTGGCGAGTAGAGACCTACTTTGTCTACATTCTAGACACCATGTAGTGGCAAGACAGACAGCATCCCTAACCGGACGGGAAAATGGATGGCAGACTGTGTCCAGAAGGTTGAGCCACTCTACCTCGTAAACCAAAAGGCGTTGGATCGCTCTTAACTTCGTGTCGCTTAGCTTTTTTGTCAGGACTGGTAGGAGAAGCTGCAGAAGGAGGAAGAGGCAAAAACATAACAGGAGAGAAGAGAGAGCGAGTGAGGAACTGCATGCGGAGCCCTGAGGAGGCCGTGGGAGACAGTGCTTTCATGCTGGGATGGGACACAAACGTCGGGAAGCTGGCTCTCACTGATGCAGAGCAGCTTCCTGGGAGCCAGGCCAAGCTGGCCGCAGGGCCCTGCAGGTGGACGGAGAGCGTGAGGGGTGACGAGAGATGAGGCCGGTGTGCCGTGACTGTAGCAATCGGTGTCATCATTCGGGGGCTGTCTCAGCTCATTTTCTGAGTTCTAGGTGCATTTTCTCAGCTATGCATAGACTGTCCATAATTAGCAAAGTATGTGGTGCCAGAATTTGCCTTTTTTTTTTTTTTTAGTTTGAGGCTGACTTAAAAATGTCTTATAGATTGGGGAAAAGAAGTATTTTATACATTGGGGAAATACTCTCTTGGACCAGTGTCTGGACCAATGAAAAGAACCCCGGACGACACTGGCTTTCAGCGTCCAGCGGAGAGTCCTGTGAGGCCCACCTGGAACTTCCGGGCTTGCGTCCTGAGCTACCTGGATGTACTTCCCTCCCGTTCTGCTCACTGCCCAGGAGCACGCAAAGGTGGTCAAGCTTTTAGAGGTCTCCTTCCAAGGGACCCTTGAGCTGCCCTGGGCACTAAAGGCCCCCAGGGGTAGCTGACACCAGCCCTTCAGCTTCTGGCAGTGGGGAGTAATTGCAGCGGGAACAGTTAATGCCCACAGGACTGACAGGAAAAAGTAGGAAAGAGGGGGAGTTAGACCAAAAAAGCGAATGACAAGTCGTTTCTGAGCAAGCCTTCCTTAGAAAAGTTCCCCTCACCTTTTCAAAGAAAAGGCCCCCAAAAGATAACTTCGGCTGCACGTACCGCAGACCCAGCAGTGTCAGTAAAAAAAGAGTGAATCGGTGGGAAAATGCTTCTGAATGGCTGCGCGTGGGGTGGAGCAGGCAGATGCCCCTCCCAGAACATCCTCATGAATGACCACCACACAAATGGATGACAGGCATGCCACCTTGGAGAGGGACATGTCCGGAAAGTGATGTTCGGTGGGTGCCTTTTACCTTTCTGACCTTTGAGGTTAGCAAAGCCCTGCAGAGTAAAGCGCTTCTTGGAAAGCGCAGAGCTTTCTGAGGTAGAGCTAGTGACTGTGTCATCTACAAAGGAAGAGAGAGGGACAGTGCAGAGGGTCTCCACAGCCCAGGGTGGCTCCGGTCAAGCAGGGGCTCGTCTGGGAGGTTCCAGGGTCCGTGCAGGGTGGTCAGGGAATCCCGGACACCTTACGAGTGCTCCTTCGGGCCCAGAGGAGGCCGTGCAGCCCTGACACGCCCGCTAGTGGACACCTGTGATGCCGCTCTCGGCGCACCTGGGCTCCGTGGCCGCAGACACCCACCTTTGCCCTTTTCGGGGGGTTTTGGCAATGTCGTTGAGCTCACATATCCTTCCAGACTTAGAGGGTCAGTTTTTCTTTCTTCCAACTTCTTGATGTTTCTCGTGTTTCCTTTCGAAGGACTGATGACATCAGACACGTTGAAAAAGAAATCGAACGTAGCCTGGTTAGTTTTTGGAAACTCTCCTTGAGGATTCGAGGCATCCAGACCGAATTCCCACCTGCTCTTCAGAGCACGTGCCCTGCCACAGCAGAGCGGCCGAGCGTTTCCAGACAGAGCCCAAATGGGACAGAAGGAGGACAAAACCACCTCTTAGCCATGGAGTAGGAGGCGGCTTATTTTGGGGGGAGATGAAGAGGGGTCTTTTTCTTTTAAAACCACCCTTCTACGGATTATTCATGTAGACCGTACCCTGTTCCACAAATGCTTAGAGGCAGAAACGGGAACAATAATGTGAAAAGATAAGTGAATGTACACAATAAGAAAAATAAGGGCAGGAAGGGAGTGACAAAGCCACTGTGAAGGCTGGTGCCTGAGTCGTGTCCACGTCTGTGAGTTGTGGCTCCGAGCCTCCAGCACCAACAGTCCCTGTCTGAGGGGTCCCTGTCTGAGGGGCTCCCGTCACTGAAATGCTAGCGATGAACTATCACTGGGAACAGTCCGGTTGTATGCTGATCGTCCTGGGAAAGAACCGAGTCACAGACAGAAAGTAATGAGAGAGCCGTCAGGGACTGGCCTCTGCCTGGGAGTGGGTCCAGAGACCCGCGACGGTGAAGCGGGCCCACAGGCACTGACCCACCGGCCTGCAACTCCAGAGGAGAAGCACTCCAGGGGGCACTGGGCAAATGCAAAGTAATCCCATAACCAAGAGAATCAGGTAACAAGGGCCGAGTCAAGTCTGTGGCCTGTGCAAATGCCTACTGTGACTCTTCCTGCACCATGGTGGCATTTCAAGTGCAGGGAGGGGTTCCTCACCTGGTGTTGGACGAGGCCGGCAGAGGCAAGCTCTGGGACTGCTCCAGGGCCCTGTGCTGGCTGGCTTCTGCAGGGGGACACAAACACACCGCCCATGTGTGGCTGATGAACTTCAACCCTGCACATTCACTTCTAAACACTACGCTTGATCTTGAATTGCTAAGAATTATGATTTTGCTTTGAACTTATGTAAAGATGCCCCTGGAGCAAAAGCTAGGAGAACAGGATAGCCGAAGACATCCTCACCTCGACAAGCCTGCAGCTGGCTGGTCAGCACTTTCCGAATCTCATTCACCCACGCTGCCTTAATCTCTGGAGTCGGTGCCTGTCCCCCCAAGAGAAACGCCAGGAGGTGAGGACTCTCATTCCCTAGGGACATATACTTCGATCTTTTACTCTGGAAACTTCCAAGGACAATCTTAGAAACAGGCAATGAGAGCACTGTGCGTGAGAACGGAGAAGGGAGTGCATGGTGGCACGTTCCCTTGCTCTGGGACTTCGCCCCATGGGCAAGGGCCTGATCCATCAGGGCCCAGGGCACCCACCACCCGCCAGCGGACAGAGAGCCAGCCCATGCGCTTGCACAACCACTGATGGCTGACTCAGTGGGAAGACCCCGTGGCACACACTGCTCCTTGAGAGTAGGTGTCTCTGGGAAGTGGCCCTGATGCCACTTTAGAGGACAAGGAGAGCCAGAGTCTGCCACCTCATAAGTAGATCCTAAACTTCCAGGGGGAGGGAGACTGCAAAGAGCGTGAACCCTGGCCAGGGCTCCGCACTGCCTCGGTGCAGTGTGGGGCCTGAGGGGCAGTGCTGGGCAGGGGGGCAGCTGGCCTCTGCAGACCCTGGGCCTGTGGAAAGCCAGAGTATTGAGCCACGTCCTCACCTCAGCTCTCTGGGGCCCTTGGGTCTGGCTGTGCTGGTGTGTGTTATGAGGTGTAGGGCAGTAAGTGTGGTGTGATACCGGGTTGCCGCATAGCCATGGGCCCATACCATCCAGTGGGTCAGAAGTTTGAAGGCGGCCAGGAGAGGGACATCGCTGTGCTGGCTGACCTGTCACAGGGCACCTGGGGTCTTACACAAATGTACTTATGGTGTCGCTCACCTCCTGCCCTCACCAGCAAGGCAAGGACAGGTGAGGACCCAGAACACACTTCCCGCCGGGAGGGCCTGGTCTCGTGTGTAAGCGTGGCGCAGGCCAGCTGTGCTCCCCCATGGCGTCTAGGCACACCTACGCTGGGTCTGCAGGAGCCTGAGCTCATTTTTCTGGAAGGATACTTCTAACACCCCTAGCTTGCCGTGTTTCCCTGTATTTTGCCCTGGGTTCAGCTCAGGTTTAAGATGGCCCAGGGCAGAGCCCCCAAATGAGTAGTGGTGTTCCTGGCCTCCGGGTACTAAAACTTTGTGGAAGATTCCAGACACCAGCTCTCCCTAGAAGCTTTTCAGTGGCAATCCTAAGAGACTCGGCAGTCCCTAACGCCTGGTCAGAGAGAGGAAGATCCGGGTCTTACCTGAATGATGTAAACTTCCTCCCTGGCATTGTACCAGATCTCAAACTTCTTTGCGTCACCTTTCACATTCTCTGTTATGCCAACCGCTGTCATCTGAGAGCACACAATGGAGGGCAGGTGTCAGTTCTGAGAGGGGGGTTAAGGGTGCCAGAGATCCTGGATGCCTACATCCAAAGATGAGGGGCGTGTGCCAGAAGGCAGACGTCGTGACCAAGGCTCAGTTACAACGTGGAACGGTCCCCAATCCTTCTCTCTAGGACCCAGGGCCGGCGCCAGGAAGGTTCGAAGCTGCTGGGAACAAGCCTTACTCACATTTAAGGACTGCTTGTAGCTGTAGGATGGGGCCTTCTCATACCCTTCCCCGTTCTCCTCCCGCTTCTTGCAGAAGAGCACGGCCTTCTCGTGCAGGAACAGATGTCGCTGCATGGGCTTGAACCTGGCCAGGTCCTTCACCTTGGTGTGGCCCTTCTTGTGGTCCGTCCAGACACTGAAGGATCCCTGCATCAGCAGCTTCCCCAAGTCACTCAGATTCCCCTAAAATGTGTCACAACATGAGGAGCATTTAAAACCCAGAATGAGCGTGGGGGGCCTCAGGTGCATGTTGCCGAGTGAGAGACGCTCGCCTGGGAAAGCTGCATTCCAGGTTCCAACTATGTCACATTCAGAAAAAGGAGAAACTACGGAGGCAGTAACAGGTGAGTGGCTGCCAGGGGCTGGAGGGGCGCAGGGAAGGAGGCACAGGCAGAGCACGGGGATGCTCAGGGCAGCGAAGCCACTCTGTACGCTAACTCCCACGGTGGACACACGGCATTAGACATTTCGTGTAAACCCACAGAATGTGCAGCACCCAGAGTGGACCCCGATGCACGCTGCGGACTCTGGGGACAATGACGTGTAGGTGTTGGTTCATCAACTGTAACAAATGTCCCGCTCCGGTGGGGATTCTGATAATGGGGGGGCGGGGGGGCTGTGGATGGGGGGGGTGGTGGGTGTATGGGAAATTTCTGTACCTTCCATTAAATTTTGCTGTGAACCTAAAACTGCTGTAAAAATACTCTAACCTAGAATGTGAGTGCTGAAGAGACTTAGAGAAATGCAAACAAATTAATAATTTGTTAATAATAATAATAATAATAATAATAATTTAATAATTATTAATAATTGGCCTGATACAGGCATACAGAGGAGAGGGTAGAAACCTGGCTTTAACGCCCACCTGTTACATGCTGTCAGCCCACAGGCAGCATCAGAGGAAACAGATTTACACCCGTTTCCCAAGACATGCTGACCTCAGGGAAAGACCAGGAATGAAGAGGTTTTCCGAGGTGCACCTCCAAGGGGAGAAGCCTTCCTGGTTTCCTTTACATGGTGCTGAGCCCCTGTGCAGACCTGCCCAGACCCCCTGAGTCAGACGGGGTTTTGACTGATTCCTGGTGATTCGTATGCCTGTTAAAGCTCAAGGGCACAGCTCTGCTCTGGCTCTGGGCCCACCTCAGCCGGCAGACCCCCCTGCAGCTGGCAGAGCCCCCACCAAGCAGGCTTGTTGGCACCTCCAGCAGCATGTGGAGAAAGGCAGGAGCACCCTCGGTGGTCCTTACATCATAGCCTGTGATTGCGATGAGGTGCATGGAGTCATTTACGGCCTTGAGGATGCCCAGGATGGAGCTCAGCGCCTCCTGCAGGTCCTCCGCCCCCTCGCAGTTCTTGCTGTACTTCAACATTTCCTGGGAGGGGGGTGTGGGGAGAAGAAGCTGCGCTCAAACACCCATCCGGACACTGGTCCCTACCATTCCCCTGAGAGCTGCTGGAACGCCAGTGCTCTGTTCCGGCAGTGCAGGCCCTGGCGGATCCCTGCTCAGTTATCCACGGGCGAGGATAAGGCCACACATGCACCTGGACACGCATTCCCTCCCTGGATGTGGGGGCCTGCCTGGGGACCACTGGCCTGGGAGCAGTTCAAGAAGTTGTCCCCCACCACCCTGAAGCCCCTGTACCCCACCCCGCAACAGCCAGACAGATGCTGCAAATTGGGGACGCTCCCCGAGCCAGTGGGCACTCAGCTGAGTTTGGCGAGTGCAAGCCCCTTGCCCCCCTGCCCCAGGGCCAGTGCCCTTGTGCAGCTCTGATGCCAGCAAACTCAGACTGAGACCCCTGTCGCCTATCTCCCCACTTCAAAACTGGTTACTCCTTCCTTTCGAGTTCAACTCCCAAACAAACATCTGATCCTTATGCACACACGCTCCATGACTGGTAGCTCACTCCCTCCAGCCCATGGTGCCGCCTCTGGTGGGCCCACAAAGATAACCGACACGGGCCAGGCCTGGCTGGGAAGGCTGGTGTGGGAGCACAGGCCAGTGCTGGGTGAGGGCCCTTTGAGCCTGTGCTCCATGGGGCGGGGTTTGCCCACCTATTCACCTTGGTGTCCTGCCTTTGCCCTAACAATGGCCAGCACACAGTAGGCAGCCTCAAAGGTCTGGGAAGAGCCCAGCCCTCACAGAGGTGGGAGGAAGGTAGTTCAGAAACTGCATTGTTCAGAGACCATGGGGCAGTCGCAGCCAGGTGGGTGTGTGGCTGGGAGGGGAACGTGGCAGTGAGGGTGGCTGCAGGGTGGCCACACCAGGCGGGGGGGCTCCAGGGGATACCTGGCCGGGCATGGCTGCCCAGCGTCTCACCTTGAGGAGCAGCTGGTATTTGGTGATCCTCTGGACTGGCTTCAGCAGGTAGGAGTCCAGACTCAGCTTGTGGTCCAGTTTCTTCTGGCATTCCTAAAACCACCGAGCCTCCGGTTTAGACAGTTTTCATTATTCTTTGTTTGAGAGTCAATTAGTAAAGGAGTTATACTCTAGCCGGGTGTCCAACCCGCGGCCCACCGGCCACACACAGCCCAGGACGGCTATGAATGCGGTCCAACCCAAAACTGTGAATTTGCTTAAAACGTTATGAGCTTTTTTTGTGATTACGTGTTGCAATGCATTTAATGTGTGGCCCAAGACAACTCTTCCTCCTCCAGTGTGGCCCAGAGACGCCCAAAGGTTGGACACCCCTGCTTCTCAAACCAAGCCCAGAAACACACCTGGAAAAACGGGCAGTCGGAACACTGTCGCCACAGGCTCTCCGAGCGGGGCTTGTTCTGGCAGTACTTCTCGTAGATCTGGAACTCTTCCATCTGGGCCCGGGGCAGAGACATGTCACAGTGTGGCTCAGAGCAGGGGGGCCGGTCCGACCTCCTGCTGAATCCCAGCTCGCCCCCCATCTCAGAAGCCACGTCCCTCATTGTGGGACCGCCAGCTTACACCCCACTAGAAGTTCATGCTTCAGAGCTATCTTGTATACAGATTGGCTCAATCAGTAGAGCTGGCTTCTGCCATAGGTCTAACAGTGCAAAAATAAACACAAGACTAACACGGACTTTCTAAAGGATCTCCAGAGCTCAGCCTCCAAGGTGGTGCTCAAGCTTGCAGGCCCGTTAGAATTGCTTTTAGGCTTGTGCAAACAGGCTGCTACCCTCACGAAGGTTCTAACTGGGCAGGTCTGAGGTGGGGCTGGAGAACCTGCATTCACAAGAAGTTCCCAGGAGACCCCAAGGCTGCTGGCTGGGGACCCTCTTTGAGAACCACTGGCATACAGCAGGACTGCCCCAGCCCACTCCTCACACAGCACCGAGGAGCATTACAGCCAAGCTGTGTCGGAACATCAACACCGCTCCTCCTTTTCCTGCCTTCAGCCTCCTCATATCAATTTATTACAGCACTCCAGCTTATTTTGTGAAAATGACTCGGTTTTATTGCTGTTGGTAAGCTTAGCTGCATTTGCCACATTGCCAACTTGAAGTTTAAGGAGGTCAGCAGAAGAGGGTCACGTGGGGCCTTGTGGAGATGCCCATAGGCCCGGTACCCGGCAGCCCTTGTGTGCTCCCAGAGCCTCTCCCCCACCTCCTTCCCCTCCACACACACACTTCAGCTGATCACCCTGCCCCAGAAGGGGGCAGACACCTCCTATTTCGAAGAGTGGAGACAAATAAGGCTCAGAGAACAGGATGACTTGCCCAAAGTCAGCCAGTCCGTGAGGGCGTCTCAGTCAGGACAAGACCAAACGCAAAACAAAACGCCAGCCTGAGACATGTTCTGCTTCATCTAACACAACCAAAACTTAGGCGTTTGATAATTTTGGCATATCTCAAAGTTTATGTTTTTCAGTTTGTCTTTTTTCAAGTAGTTATTGGGCTTTAGAAAAAAGCATATTCTTTCAGCCCTACCAAAAATCGTCATGTCAATTTAGCCAAACTGGAAACATTAGAACTGTGTGCTTTCAGTTGGGGACTGCAACAGAATTTAAAATTATTATTTTAAGTGCTAGTAATTTCAGGAAGGAAGGCGCAGGAAAGTATACATTAAAAAAAAAAAAACACCTACCCTTTCTAGAAAACACCTTCCAACCAGCTCTGGGCAGTCTATGTAGTTTTCCAGCTCTCTCAGGAATATTCTAGACAAGGAAAGTGTGCATTAGGTCGTATGATAAACAACCTGAGCAAGATGGCATCTGTAACAAATTCATAAGCTATTATTTTCCAAACAACTTCAATCCTCAGTTCAGCAGCTTCTGTGTGTAAGAATACAGTCTGGTTTCAGGAACCCACAGCCACCTCTGCCATTCCCAGAGCTCTGGCTGCATCACACTCTTGGGTTTCAGCAGCCTTGGCCCCCATGGATCCCTGTATGCGTTTGGTGTTGGTGTTCACACAGAACACACAGAATTCAGGACAGTTTTGTTTTTTTTTTTTTTTTAATCAGCGCAGACGTGGGATGAAGAGGCCATGAGCAGACAGACAGGGCACCTGGAGGTTCTGGAAGTGGAGCCTCGCAGCTGTGTGCTCTGTCGGGTTTCTGTGGACGTAAACGGGGGCTCCGTTCTGTCCCCAAGACCTTCCCCAGTGCAGCTTTGTTCCTGAGCCATGTGCCGAGTCTTCCTCCATTTCTGACTTACATCTGTCTGTGGGGGCAAATCCCGCAGGGAGGGGAGCTCCTGGGGGATCGGCTCACTACACCGGTCCTGCAGCCAGGGTCCCGGTGCCCAAGCACAGGCCAGAGCCCCCGGGGATGCTGAAGGTCCAGGGCTCCCTCCTGATTTAACTCCCAAAGGAAGGCTCTGAGACAGGGTTCAGCTGTGACCCGGTACCTCCCTTGTCAATGGGCGGGTGAGAGATGCTAATAACTGAGGGGCAAAGTGTCCCCTGATACCCATAGGAGGTGGGGCCCGAGTTCCACGCTGGCTGGGCTCCCTGGGTCAGCTCATTGCTGGCCCTTTTTCAAGAAACACAGACATCGCCATCATCGTCCTGCCTCCCTACCCACTTATGTCTGCCAGCTCATTTCCTTTCCCACGAGCTCCTGCAAACTGCAAGTGGGAACCCAGGGGAAGCAGCACTGGAAGGACTAGCCACGCTTTCCCTGGAGCATGAGGATGCTGCAGATCGCTGTCTCAGGGTATAACAGGCAGGAAAGGAACATCCGATGTTATCACCCTCTCCAAGAATGGGCTTGGGGACAAAACCATCTTTGCTAAGTGTTGTGGCCTTTGGTGCTGCCCCAGTGTGCTCACACTTGGGTGGGGGCTGGCTTCCGCTGGTCCTGAAGGACAGGGAGAAGCAGGAGGGGCGGGCTGCTCCTGCAGCTTCCTGCTGACAAAGCTCCCAGGCATCTTCCCACGCCGGGTGGAGGCCCATTTCTAACCAGCCCCCTCGGCTCAGAGAACTAGCCCTGGGCACACCCCATTAAACCGCTCTTGGCTTGTGGCCCCTCTGTGAGCTTGTCCCATCTTGAGAAGGGGAGGAAGGGATACCCCCCACCATCTGGGGGTTGCACCATCTGGGAGTTGTTTGGGTCGCAGCTCCCTGCAGGAGGCTACTTTAGAGGAAGGGTCTCGCTCACCTGTTATGAAAGTGGTAAATTTCTTCCATGTTTCCAAATAAAACATCCTTCTTGTTCTGAAGGCCTGCTGTGAGGAGATGCGTCATCAGAGGATTATCCATCTCGGCAGCGTAGCCCTGTGGAAGAGGAGAGCGGTCGGCTGGGAAGTCCTGAGCTACAGCTCTCGGCCATTTTAGCAGCAGCCCAGTCATTCGCCACCAAAGCCATCTCTGCACGACTGCCCAGTGGGGCCAGTGGGGAGGGGGACGCCGCCTCAGGTGTTAGAAAGCAAATCCACCTAGTATTCAGTCACTGGCCATTTTTAAGGTGATCATCTGGACAAGCACCACGCCGTATGAATGAATTACAAATTGCACCAATTTTGGGGGGTAGGGGGGTGGGGAGAGGAGGTTCCATTTTTTCTTCTAGCCTTTTTAAAATCCAGATATTTCTACGAAGGGGACAGATCTTATGTATACATTTGATGAATTATGTCTACAGCCCCGTAACCACTGTCCAGATCAAGATGTAGAAGCCACTCTGCCCTCCCCAGGCCACCACTGCCACCAGTGGGCTCCGCCCACCCTCTGCACCTGCCCGGCTCTGCACGGCCTGGACTTCCTCTGCAGGAATGGCATGCACGCTGGTCCGCGTCTCCGCTCCTCACGGAGCTCCTGAGGGCTGTGTTTGGCCTGGGCAGCGGCAGATCCTTTTCTTGCTATAAGTATTGTCTCCGTGCAAACCCACCTGAGCCTACTTGTCCCGTGTCCCACTGACAGACATTTGTGTTGCTCCCACTTTGGGGGCTGTTATAAGTAAAGCTGCCGTGAGCCTTCTTTCACATGCCTGGTGGCAGACACAAGGCCACCTGGGGGGAATCCCAGCCCACAGCACACGCCCGGCCGTCCGCCAAGGGCAGGCTCACCTCCAGGACGCAGAGCAGCTCCTCCACGTAGACCCGCTCCGTGTCAAGTAGTTCGTTCATCACGTGCCTGTGAACGGGCACGAGGACTTACAATCCAGGAGCAGATTCCCCGGCCCGCCTCCCTGCTGCGGGGCCAGCTGCACACAAGAAGCTCGGCTCCTCAAGCCTCCGCCTCTTTCAGGCCACATCTCTGAGTCTCCCCACCCCTGCAGATTCGCCCCCACTTCCTTCACCAGCCGCCCCTCTCTGTCCCCCAGGAAGAGCCCCTGCTGCGCATGCACACCAGGCTCCTTGCCTGCGGGCCATCAAGGCATCACTGTAGCCAGTTCAGTTTACATCACCACCTTCTGGTGCATAGTGGGATACAGTGATGATGTGTGGAACTACTATGTGCTCATCATGTTATGGAGTGCCAGGAGGGGCAGGGGTTTGCAAACCAGCTGCTCAGGTGTCTTTTTAGGGATGAGGGTCACCTTCTAACCACAAGTATCCATTTTCACACATAGGGACTAGAGCCCGGGTCGGGGGTGCTCCGGGGAGGGGGCGGGGGGGAGCTTGGGACTACTGAGCACAATCGATTCTGAAATGGCTGTCAGTACTTAACAAGATGGTAGGCCTCAGTTCAAAGAGGCAGTGATCCTAAACGGGGAGGTGGGGGGAGGGGGGAAACGGGCCTCAGAGGGGAGCACTCTAGTCTGGAAGCATAGAGCACAGTGTGGGCACAAAGGGGAGGATGTTCCTGGTGGAGAATTGAGCTGGATGCTGAGGGCCGGGCACTGTGTTTGGGGTCCGGGACAGCATTCTATGTACCGATCTCAGAGGGCACGGACCCAGGAAGGTGGTAGGGTGCAGGCTGCCTTTGTGGAAGGGTGGACGGCCTAGCTAGGCTGGAAGGTAGGGTTCGAGGGGGAAGGCACCTGCTAATCCTGGGAAGGACTTTGGAAGTGCCTTCCCTGTCAACAGTTCAGACCTCATCAGAGCTCTGTGCTCGGGACAGACGCAACCCCGGGGTGGGATGTGCAGGACCTCCGGCAAACACCATGGCAACAGCCCAGGTGCGCAGTGAGAAGAGCCAGGGGTGAGCCCTGGCTGGTGCAGCTCAGTGGACTGGGTGTGGGTCTGTGAACCAAAGGGTTGCCAGTTCAATTCCCAGTCAGGGCACATGCCTGGGTTGTGGGCCAGGTCCCCAGTAGGGGGCGCATGAAAGGCAACCACACATTGATGTTTCTCTCTTTCTCTTTCTCCTTCCCTTCCCTTCTCTCTAAAAATAAATAAATAAAATCTTAAAAAAAAAAAAAAAAAAAAAGGAAGAGCTGGGGGGTGAGGAACGGTGAGAAAAGCCGGAGGGGTGGATGAGGAAAGAGAAGTGACCCCCGCACATGGAGCCGGGAGGGCTCGGAATGGCTCCTGGGAGGGACCGAGGCCTCCGAGGAGACAGAAAGCTGGGTCGGGGGGCAGTTACGTGGCTGACCCCGCATGTGTGACCCAAGGGCCTGGGCGGGCTGGGTCACACTTGCCTCCTCACCTGGCCTTGAAGGAAAAACACAGTCCTTTTCACATCTTCACAGTTCTGCCCAGGGACCCAGGGGCAGACGTGGCTTTTCTAAGGGAAACCCCAATTTCTCTTGGTTTCAGATGCAGACGTGCCCAATGGACACGTGCGCTCCACGCCTGCGCACTGCACACGTGTGCGGGCCCCACATCACGGCTTTGGGGGAGAGGCTGGCATTTTTCACCAACTTTGGCTCACTTGTACTCGGACTGTCCTGGCCAAAGGCTGAGATCTAGGTGGGTCCCGCTTGTCGTATCTGGACCAGAGCCGCCCAGCGGCAACCACCCACCTCCTCAGGATGGCCAGGCTCTCCTCCTCTTCCCCCGTGGAGCTGCTGCGGCCCTGCCGGCCCTCACTCATTTCGCTCTGGAGAGAGAAGAGCACACAGTGCATCAAGACTCCAAAAGCGAGAAGACACAGCCGGACGTCCTGACTAAGGCTCTGGAGGCCAAGCTCACTTTCTGTCTGGGAGCAGATGGGAAACCTTGAGACCTTGCAGGACAAGGAGGGGAGGGCGGCCCTGGTGTGTGGGCCCGGGTGTGGGAAAGGGCTGGGAGAACCAGGCTGGGTGCCCGCCAAGGAGGGTGGGGTTCAGAACAGCGTGGGGACGGTGGGCCTCACCTTGGCCCTCCTGTAGGGCCCCCTCCGGAGTGCGCTGCCGTCAGAACTGCTGTTCTCAGAACCTCTCCGGACACCTGGTTTGGGAAGAAGAGGAGAAAAGTGGGTGTAACTTTGTATCGTATTTCCTGGAGAGGAAACAGCACACCCAGGAGTGTCTGGGATTTACTTTTTTACTTTCAGAGGAAAAAAGCAAGCAGCCTAGAGAAGGGTGACGAAAGCACAGCAAAACTGAAGAGAAGGAAAATGGGGTTGGGAGGTGAGGGGGAGGAAGGGGACACCGGGGGACCACCTGGGGTCAGCCCGCTGGAGTTAGTTCCCATCCCTAGAGGGGCTCCCAGCCACCAGGGAAGGAAATCCTTGGCCAGGAGACCTCTACACACTGGGGGCCGGGAGCCAGCTCTCCAGGGCTCTCACCAACTTAAAACATTCACCAAGGCCCTCCCCCCCACCCCCAGGAAAGCAGCGGGAGGTCCCAGCTGCTGGGGAAGAGTGTCTTTGGGGACAGGGAAGGGGTGAGAAGGACTGTGCTGGGGAGAGAAGCGATGAGAGGCCACGGCCCAGCAGCTGTGGTGCCTGGGGGTGGCCGAAGTGGCTGAGGCATCAGACACCACCCAGGGAGGCTTTGGGGCTGAGGTTGGAGCTGTGTGTGTGTGGGGCGGGGGGACTGTTTTGGCAACAGCACTGAGAGCGGATGGGTTGGGGAGAGACTAGAGTGTGGAGAAGAGTCCCAGGAGGGTCCTGTGACAGTGGGTGTTTCAGTTCTTTGCTATAACCAATCAGCTCTGCTGTGCTGAGCACAGAAGCAGCAGAGATGAGAGTAAACAAGTAAGTGGGCCAAGTGCCAATAAAACTTTATTTACAAAATAAATCCTGGAACAGAAGGAGGGCATTCCCTGAAGGAAGGAGGCAAGCCTGCACACACCTGGGGAGGGGCAGGGCGACTTGGTGAGCGCCTCTGGCCGGGGGGCCACTGGCTGCACGGGCCTGGTCTGCTTGGCCGCCAGCTTCTTCAGGCTGGCCTGTCTCCGGTGAAACATTTCTTCCATGCTCTCTTGCTTCTGGAAGACCTTCTGCACGTGTTCCTGAAGTGACAAAGTATGACAGACTAGTTAGCCAGATGCTTTGTAAGTGCTGGTGTCTGCAACTCAAAAACAGAACAACCGCGTGCACACCCTCAGCGTGACTGCCTTTCTAGATGCTGCGACGCAGCACCTGCCGCTGGCGCGGCCATCCTGCACTGGTGCTGCTCGCTGTGGCTGCTCAGGGGCGGCAGCCCCACGACGGAGGGAGGGGTGCTGGGCCCAGGGGAAGGTCAGCTGGAAGGGAGGGACACACAGCTCTCCCGTGCATCTGAAGGCTGCCTGTGGAAGGGACAGTGAGCCCGTGGGTCGCCCCAGGGGGTGGGCTGAGTGCAGCTGGCCGAGATGGAAGAGGAGTCCTTCTCAGCACGACATTGGGAGGAGCAACGGGAAGCAGGGCTGAGGAATGGCCACTTCGTCAAACACGCGCCCCTTGCAGGGGAAGGACATGCACCTTTTGACGGACGCATGACCATGACTTCTGTGTAAGGGAAATTGAGCCAGATGACCCCTCCCTCCGACCCTGTATCTCTCTCAATTGCCGACTATCCTCTAAGAATTCATTAGATGATTCTTTTGAACATCATCAGGGTGACTCCCCACCATTCAGGACAGGTGAGCTACCGGTGAAAGGCCCGAGTTGGCATACCAGCAGGTCTTGGGTGAGGATGGGTTCGTAGTCCTGGTAAATTTTATTGAGCTCCTGGATCTTATTTTCTGCACCAGTCTCCAAAAACTTCTCAATTTCTTGGAGGGCTGCCTCGGCCCCATCCTGGGACTGGCACTTGTCCACGGGCTGCGAGGCCAGCAGGTAAATCCCCTCATCGCACCACTTCATGGACTGGACACGGGAAGCATTGCAGGGGGAGAGAATGGCACTGTTAGCAGCTGTGTGGGGGCTGTCTTCGCTGGGGCCTGCTGGCTGTCTCCCACACTGTCCGCTGACCGCTACATTTGGGGGAATATTTTCAGTGCTGCATCATCCTAGTTCTGCTGCAGCACCCAGAGGACCCCCCGGAGGGAATGCAGTGCTCTAAAACGTTGAGCACGTCACCCAGGACAGGACTCACACATACAGGGAGGCAATGCACTGAGTTAGGAACGTGATAAGTTTCCGGGCCTTTACAAGAAACCGTTAGCTGTTGCTAGTGAATTCTAGAAAACAGCTGTGTCAGGACACGACCAACTAGGCCACGAGAAAGGCGTCCAGACAGGAGGGTGTGGGCCAGCTTCTAATCAATGACGGGTGCATCCCACACAGAGGGAGCTGGCCATGTGGGGCCAAGAGTGGTTTTGCCAGCAGGGGCGTGGGGTTGGGGGGGCCTACCGCCTCCAGGAGGCTGTGCAGCTCCAGTGACTTGTTGAGTAGACCTCTCCGCTGCCCGACCTCCGCAGTGAACTGGTCGCAGAGGTGCTGGAGCTCGTGGCACTTGGGGCGGATGGAGTCCACGGCGTAGTGCTTGTTGTCGATGAGCTGCTCCCCCTCGAGGGACAGGGCGCGGGCCCTCTCCACGGCTGCCTGCAGAGAGCCACCCCAGACACACAGCTCAGCTTAGGTTAAGTACAAGAAAGAGAGCGCTACTTCCTTTGAGGGATCTGTGAGGGGAGGGTGTGAGTAGGGCGTGAGAGCAGGGGTCAGCGGTGGGTGGGCCAGGCAGCTGTCCCGCCACCTGCCGACATTGCTCGGGGCTGGGGGCTTCCACTCTGATGGCAGAAAGCCAAATTCCTGTGCCTTTTTAAGAAACTTTGGTGACAACCCTGGGTACCTCTTCACTAGGCTGTCCCCCGCCCACACCAGTCACACCAGTCCGTGTCCCAGTCCTTACGCTGGACTTCTCCTCAAAGCTGGTAAGGTCCTTCAGGAGGTGCTCCGCGTGCGCCAAGCTGTTGCCCACGTCCGTGAAGGTCGCTATCTTCTGAGCCAACGCGTCTAAGGAGGCCTTGACCTGAAACAGAGAAGCGGGTGAGAGACTCAGGCCCACATCAAAACAGCCACAGACAAAGAAAAGGGCATGGAGACATGACTGAAACCAGGAATGACGGAGGAGAGGGAAACTGGGATCTCCCCCCAGAAACACAGACCTGGAGGGAGACCCCTCAATCTAATAAAGAGCGTCTATACAAACCCTACAGGCAGCATCTCACAGATAATGCTGGTGGAAACAAGGCTTTGCCCCTGAGACCGGAAACGAGGCAAGGACACCCGCTCCCACAGCTGTCGCACGAGGGGTGGCAGCTCGAGCCCATGCAGTAAGGCAAAAAAATTACAGATGTAAACAAACAAACAAAAGGCATGCAGACGGGAAAGGGAGCAGTCACACTGTTCCGGTTTGTGCGTGACCTGATTGTGCAGAAAATCCCAAGGGGACAAAGAAACGCCTGGAGGAAGTGTGGTCAGCATGCTTTCAGAGGACAAGATAAATATGCAAAAACCAACTGTATTGCTACATATAGTGATAAATGCACAGACACTGCAACTAAAAATACCATTTATAACTGCTTTTTTACAAGTAAAATATGTTAGTGTAAATCAGACAAAACATGTACTGAACAGGTACACAACATTGACAAAAAAAGTCTAAGAAAATCTAAATAAGTGGTGAGACATATCGGGTTCATTGATGGAAAGATTCAACATAGTAAAGATGTTGATTCTCCCTCAAATAGAGGTTTAACACAACTGCTATCAAAATTCTAGCAAATTTTATATAGATGAAGATGAGATTACTTTAGATTTACATGGAAAGGCAAAGGGACTAGACTAGCTAAAACAACTTTGAAAAAGAAGAATAAAATGGGAAGATTCATCCACCTGATCTCCAGGTGTATAACAGCTACGATCGAGGCCATGTGTTGATAGAGGGACAGAACGCAGACCCAGAAATGGACCCAAACAAACATGCCCCGTGACCTTGGACAGAAGTGGAGAACAGGCGGGTGGGGGAAAGACGAGCGCTGGGGGAGCGGCTGGGCATTCCGAGACCCGAAAAGTGAGCCTTGACCTCATTCTCACGCCTTGTGTCAACAGCACCTTGAAGTGTAAAAACTGCAATCTTTTAGGAAAAGTAGTTTAGGGGACCGTCTCTGGGATCCAGGACTGACACCAAAAGTACAGTCTTTCGCAGGAACAGTGTAAACGGGACTTCGTCCACACCGTACCTCTGCTCTCTGAAACACCCGGTTAAGAGGGCACAAAGACAAGTGACGGGCTGGAGGAAAATACTTTCAAACCACATGTCTGACAAGGGGTTGGTATCTAAAGGTCATAAAGAACTCTCAAAACACAACAGTAAAAACAAAAATGGAAATAATTCAGTCAGAAAATGGGAAGTAGAGATACAGACATTTCACGGAAGAGCACACACTGATGATAAATAAGCACATGGAAAGATGTTCAAGGTCATCAGCCATTACAAAAATGCAAAATAGAACCACAGTAGACATCACTACACACCTATCGGAATGTGTAGAGGAGTTAAAACAACACCACACCAAGTGCTGGTGAGGCTGAGGAGAAACGGGACCCCTCACCCACGGCTGCTGGGGAGGTAAAATGCTCCAGCCACCTGAAAACAATCGGGCTTTTTCTAAAAAAGCTAACCATGACACTACCCTATGACCCAGCAACTGTACTCCTGAGCGTTTATCTCAGAGACATGACAACTTACGTCCACGCAAAAATCTGTACGTGAATGTTTATAACAGCTCTATTTGTACCAGCAAACCCTGGAAACAGCCCAGGAGCTTTCAGTGGGTGACTGGTTCACCCATGGCCCGTCCACACCACGGAATACCGACTACTTCGCAGTGAAAAGTAACAGGTGTTGGCACACAGAACCACCTGGATGAATCTCCAGGGAATCCTGCTGAGTGAAAGGAGCCAATCCCAAAAGGGTATGTGTTGTGTGACCCCAACTACAGCATGTCTTTGAAACGACAACATTATGGGAACGGAGATCGGTGGCGGCCGGGGTCCAGGAGAAGGTAGAAGTGGGAGGGAGGTGGGTGCGTCTAGAGAAGGGAAACGTGGGGGGTCCCTGTTGTGACGGAATGTTCCGGGCATTGAGCATGCCAGGCACAGCACCCTGGCGGTGGTCCTGTGCTTTAGTTTGGGAAAGATGTCACCATTTAGGGAAACTGGGTGGAGAACACACGGATGTCTCCAAATTACTTCTTACAACAGCACTTGAATCTACAATGACCCACACATAAAAAGTCTGGCTGTCTGAAGCGCCTTCTTCAGTCCCCACAGAAATAAGTAAGGAATGACCATCTTCTCCAGGTGCTTCCTTGGCTGGTGTGACCGCTCTGGCCTGAGTCCTGGAGGCTGCTTCGGCTCTCTGGCCTCAGCTCGGCATGGGCCCCGGACCAGCAGCGCTCAGTGAAGGCTGCTGAACAAGGCCACATTCCCCACAGGCGAGATTCACGACTCTCTGGGGAGGGCCAGAGCTGGAGGACGTCCCCACAGAACGGTCCTCTGGGCCTCCTCACCTGGCACCTAGAAGTGGCCCCGCACCCACCTAGGTTTTTTTTCCCCACAGAACTTGACGTGGTTACTTATTTTCTGTGGATGTATGAGTCTCCCTTTGTGACCAGGTTTCCTGAGCACAGGGAAGGCGCCGCCCTGGGTCTGTGTTGCTCCGGATGGCGTACCGTTTTACATTCCTCCGATGCACCACGACCAGACCACAGGGAAGTGTCAATGCATGCATTCTGATCCATACATGATTAACAGGCTTCCAAAGAGCTGGCCACCTCTAACAACCTAACACCATGATGGCGCATCACTTCTACTACAGCCGGTCACACTGAATCCAAGGCAGGGCTGCATCTCCAATCTGTGTGTGCCCAGGGCCCGTGCAGAGGAAGAGCACACAAATGACCATGAAGGGAGAAAAGAGATGGCTTGCCTGAGTGACAACTAATGTGGAAGCTCATGCCAATGAGCAGATTTTACATAATCTTTGCATGTAATGATTGACTCACCAATCACATATTTTAAGGTTTAGTCCAACTCGATCTTGCGGCTTGCTGTGGCTAACGGAGACTACTTCACACTGAGCCACAGTCGACCAGGTGACTCAGCTCTGGGCACTCAGGTGATCCAGCCCACCTACCAGCTCCCTGCAGTTAGATGCCAGGTGCCCATCTGCAGGTTCTCCCTGCACTCTGGGCCACTCACCTCTCGGAAATCCTGCTCAAAATGCCGGAGCTGCAGACACTGTTCAAGTTTTTGCTGATGCTTTGCCCAAAACTCATCAAAGGCAGCCTCGGTTTCATTCAGCTGGGCCAGGAGCCTAGGAAAGAGGAGAGGCACTGTGCTGTGTGCTGGAGTGACCCATGGGGCCTTGGGAAGAATCACCCCCGGCGATAGAAGCACCAGTGGGGGGCTCGGTCTCCAAGCAGCCTCCCTAAGACTCTGGCCTCCTCTTATCCTGGGGACTGAAGCCCAGGATCCGCAGGCAGGGGTTTCTTCAGGGCCCACTGACTTGAAAGGGAGGGCAGTCAGCTGAGCCTGCTAAGTAAGTTTTACGAGGTTGAGATGGTACAGGTTTGGAGTTACTATTTAAAACTTTGGTTTGGGGGTGAAGGAAGCAGTGAGCTGCCACGAGGCACATTCGGGTGAGGAACTGCGGCCACCACCTGCTGTTGTCATTCCCGTGTGCTCTGCACACCGTGCAGGACAAGTGTGAGCAACCTTGTCCCACACCCACCGCATCTGGTGTGCTCAGGCCAGCCCCACTGTATAAATGAGAAAACTGGGTCTGGGGGGAGTCGACAGTGAGCTCCCACCTCCTCCGTCAGTGACATCCCATCCACACAGGCCTGTCCGGTGCCCCAGGGCCTGCTCTGCGTCCCTGGCCCAGAACACCTGCTCAGCGTGTGACCTTCGGACACGAGGCAGGAACAAGGGCTAAGAGTTGAAAAGACCAGCCAGGGTCCAGGTCTGGGACCTGTCTGTGAGGGGCTGGGAGCCCCTGGGCCGGCTGCACAGCTGCTCTGCACCTGCCCCCCACTTGTCCCTGAGCAAGGAGACGGGGTCTCAGCGCCGACCTGGCTTGCGTGGTGAAGAGCACGGAACGGGGAGGAAGTGTGCACTGTGTGGACATCGCAGGGCATCACGAGGTGTCGGCTAACAGCAGTTAACCCTGCAGACACCTTACCCTGTGTCCCGTCATTCATCTAGAAACCAAGGGAGGGAAGCACACACCATCCCCTTTCCAGGGAAAGAAAGGACATGCCTCCAAAACCTGGGGCTGGAGCAGGGAAGGGCCTCAGGTGGCTCCCTTACCTGCAAACAGGCGGAGACCGGGTGTGAAATGGGACAGGAGAGCTCCGAGCGCAGAGCTGCAAGCCTGCCAGCTCCTGTCACCCCTGTTCTCCCTTAAACGGCCCTTCATGCTTACGAAAAAGAGAGATTACTCTGAGGCATCTCCCCAGAGAGGCTGCCTTCTCTGGCATGTGGAAGGACAGCATTTCAGCGGTAAGGACTCCGAGGTCCTCTTGCTTCCCTCTGAGGTGAGGAAATAAGGCTAAGAGAGGCGACGTGGGGTGGGACCTCCCGCTCCTGTCCGTCTGTCCCTCTGCCCTCAGCCTATCGCCTCTCATTTCCACAGAGGCTGGTCACCCGAGAGGCCCCCGCAGCCCGAGGTCCTCACCTCTGCACGGTGGTCTGATTGTCCAGCTGGTCCTGGTTCAGGCTCTGCTCCGGGCTCTTGGCCAGGGGCTCCCTGATGCTCTCCAGGATGCTCTGCCCCTCGTCCAGCGCCAGCCTCATGTCTTCCTGCGGGAAGAGCACAGCACCTTGCATCCCAAGCCCACCCACTCCCCAGGACTCCGCCCGGGTTGGAGGCGATGGTGGGCTTTGTGGGGCATCACCCCTGCGAGGGGAGTGGGAGGGTCACGACGAGTGAGGCGGGCACAGCACCAGACACAGTGGAGTCCTCCTACCCCTGTGCTGACCGTGTGCTCACTGGGAAAAGCAGGCAGGTGTCGGGGAGACTCCTCCCGCTGCGACCAGGGCAGAGCTAGGGTTACGGGTCACGCAGGGGCAGCAGGGTAAGGTAGGAGAGTAACAGGACACCAGACCTCCAGGTGCCTGCTTCTGCAACCATCCTCGCTGCCAGGAGTGAAAGGGAGCGAGGGGTTCTCTGGATGTGGGTGGGGGCGGCCCCCAAGGACCACCTGCGGGTCATGGTCACCGCTGACTCTCATCAGCCTGCGATGTGCAGGTAGGGCAGGGGGTGCGACAGGCTCGGGGAGCACGTCTCCCTCGAACACGGTTATCCAGGGGGTGACGGTGAATACATGGGCACAGCGACTACTCCATGAATGTCAGCCTCTCCAAGTCAGCCCACCACCTCTCCGCCCGCCTTCTTTGGGCCCTCAGAGACAGAATTCCTGTCTTGGCTTACTGCCAAGCAGCAGAAACACCCAGAGGAAGGACGCTGCTGTGAGGCAGCTCGGGAGCTGGTTCGGGGAGAAGCCGCCTCTGACAACCTGCTTCAGTCAGATTCCCCGAGCCGCTCAAGCCAACCACATGAAGTGTCTGCGTTAACATGCTGCTTTTTAAAAAAGGCGCATATTCGAGTTCTCATCACAGAGGTGACCCAGAGCACTGGCATCAAAAGGCGTCTTTGAAACCCCTTTGATTCTGTCTTACCTGATGCTGACATCAGCTCTTTCTGCTCCACCACCTCCCACGCAGACACAAGACACCCCCTGCCCCCCAGAGGCTGCACGTACCTTCGCTTTGACTTTCTTCTCTGTGTGCGCGCAGAGCACTGAGCTCGTAGACTGGACGTCATTGGGCAGTTCCGTTTCGGCCAGCTCGGTCCCGAAGGACTGCAGCATCTGGGCCGTCTGCTTCACCATGAGGGCGAAACCTTCGATGGCCTTGGGAAGAGGGAGGACACCGTCACAACGTGTGCGCACACCGCACCTCCCGCTGCCTGAGAAGCATCGGCAAGGATCAGACGGGCGTCCCCGGAGGGGACAGAGCCACAGAAGCCTGGTCTGCGGGACATAAATACCTTCCCACTGGTTTCCTAGCCTCACGACTTCCTCAGACACATACCGGACACTCTTCACACACGCTTTCATCACCTAGAGCCATTCTAAGCTCGAGGGATCTCCCGTGGTCGAGAGAGGCGTGAGTGCTGCAAACTACAACAGCATGGGGCTTTTCTTTCTTTCTTTTCTGTCTCTTGGCCCAGAGCAAGCCACTCCCGAACTTATTACTCATGTTGTTTCTTTGGATGACTAAGGTCCACTGAGACCATCGCTGTTCGGGAGAAAACTTGGGTTTACATGAACATGTCTTTGGAAAAGGCAGCATCAAAACGCAAAAGCAATTCTAGGGCATTAACTAGGGGTTACTGAGAACCACAGGCCGAAGGCAGCACCCACCGGAGAGTGCCGGAAAGACTCACCGTGCGGTGACACAACCACCTGGTGTGGCAGTAATCCAGGGTCCCGCCCAGGTCCTCGGTCAGCTGGGACTTGTCGATGTAGCCGTGTAATTCTGGTACTGAGCTCAGCATTATGACCTAGAGGAGAAAGAAACTGCCCCTGTAAGCAGAACGCCCAGCACGCAGATCAGGAAATGTTCTCCTGCTGGCAGCTAAGCGCGGCAGGGCAGTGGAAATCATGGGCTTGGCAACTGGGTTTGAGCCCCGCTCTGCCACTAACTGGCTGGTTGACGTTGGGCAAGCCACTCATTCTCTCTGTGTCAGCTTCCTCATCCGTGGAATGGGCTTGTGATGGCTGAGCTTGTAGGTGACAACCACCCAAGTATGCGACGCCCTCGGCATAGCCGGGCTTGCCATGGGCAGCAGGCATCAGACAAGGGTTTAGATGTTCCTCCGGCCAGGCAAGCTCAGCATGGCAACCGGACAGAGCTTGGACTGGAAGGAAGGCGATTTTGTCTTTACTCCTGCGGAACTCCCGTGAGGTCATCACAGGTACGAGTCAGGGTCAGCACAGCGCCCTTGACCTGCACGTGGTTGCAGTGGCCAAGCGAGCTCTTCCACACAGGACAAGGTTTTATGTTTTTGTATTTTTCTTGCCCTTTCTGAGGTTAATCTGTCCATGAGTTTCAGATAAAAATAGCCTTTCTCTGCAAGCTGTCTCATAGATACTACACAACAGGTCTTTGAGAGGTTCAGCCTGACTGTTACGTGAAACCACCTCATGTATTATTAAATACTGTATTAGTTTAAGGTAGGCGTCCTCCCCCAGAGAGATTCGGTCCCTCAGGGGACATGCGACAATGTCTGGGGGCAGTTTTGATTGCCGCAGTGTCCAGGGTGGGGCGGGGCTAGGGTTTGGCGGGTGGGGGTGGGGTGCTGCTACCCTGGCGCACGGGACAGCCCCACCACAGAGAACCGTCTTTCCCAAACTGTCACGGGGCCGATGCCGAGGTCTCCTGATCAAAGCACAGTCTTCATTTAAAGAAAGGGCTAACATGTCATTTTAAGGCAGAAAACTGTTCTTAGCCGACATGACCCCGTTTTCTCTCTGTTCTTCTCATGAAACTGTCTCCATGCAGCCAGACAAGCCTGATTCGCAAGCAGCATGACTGAAGACTAGTTGGCTGGGCAATCTCGGAGTGGCAGCCACCTTCCTTCGTGGCTTCTGTGTCTCGCCTAACAATTGTCTGTGCTGCACACACATTTAACCACGACAGGAAGGGCACAGGGACCCACCATCCTTCTTGACACTTCCCACTGAGCGCTGAGTTCAGCACACAGCGCTGAAACACAAACCTGAACACTTTTAAAAACAGCATCCCGATGATGCCTTCTGTGAGACTGAAGAAAGACCAAAAACGGGTCAGTGAACTGCAGATGCGGAAGATGATATTTGTGAACACCGATTCTGACGGCTCACTGATTCGGCTGCTACCAGGCAGCACCCCTTTCCCGAAGCTGCCCTGCATGAGCTGGAGCAAGGAGACGAGGCAGTGACCTCTCTGCAGGGCCCGGGCCAGCTACCCGTACCGGGCACCTGGGTTCCCTCTCCAGGCCTTGGGGGTGCTCACACGGACTTCCCTGGCCCGTCTCGTCTGCAGGCGCTGGCAGAGCCTGGCCCGTCCTCACTAGGAGGCAGGCGATGGCACTCGGCACATTGGGTTCTCTTGTTCTTCAGCCTGACTTGCTGTGAGAATGTTCTAGACTTGTGGCTCTCACAAAATGCCTGTACTTTTAAGCGATCTATCCGAGGCCTGCTTTGCACAGTCAACCAGGGGTGGGGCATGGCAGGTGGGAAAGAAGGATCGTACAGATCCTGGCTGCATGAGATGAAGTACAATACAATCTCCAGCTGAGTCATTTCGGGCTTTATTTTTGCTCACGGCATTGAGGTTAGCACCATGAGGGTTTCAATGATCACAGATGGGCCAAGAATGCAATTACGCTTAGTTCTGCCTGTGCAACTAAAGCAGGGCATACTTACCGGCACCTTCATCTTAAAGTCATCTCTATTGAATTTGAAGGCCAGGTCAGAGAGAGTCCTTTGCAGGAATCCTGTTGGGCGCAGAACGAGGACGAGCTGCAGGTTTGCTGGGAAGGAGGCCTGCAAGAGAACGGAGTGGCTGTGGCATCGTGTGTGGACAGCTGGAGTGGAGCTCAGGGTTCCCATGCACCTGCAGCTGACCGCGCAGGCTGGGTGGGGCAGACCCAGCTCAGGGGTTCAGGTGTTTTCAAGGCAGCAATGTCACGCTAAGATACAGAGACACTAACTCTGTCAGAGACACCGCTGTTTCTAAAAAGAAAAGGGAAAAAGTCACACTGCTTGGTGCAGCTACATTATACTACTTATAAAGGAGAAGGTCTAAAAGCCTATTATACTTGTTGCAGACTGAACTGCATCCTCTGAAGTTCAGATGTTGACGTGTGAACCCCTGGCGCCTCAGAATGTGACCTGACTTGGAGAGAGGCTAAAGTAAGGTGTGGGGGTGGTCCTCTAACCCAGTGACCGGTGCCCTTATAAAAGGGAAATTTGGACACAAACACGCACAGAGAGAGGGCCCCGTGAAGACGAAAACACAGATGGGTGATGCGTCCACAAGCCAAGGGTCGCCACAAGTATCCAGCTACACCAGAATTGGGTGAGAGTCTGGAATATGCTCCCCCTCACAGCCACAAAGGGGATCAGCCCTGCGGACGCCTTGATCTTGGACTTCCCGCCTCCAGGCCTCCAGACTGTGAGGTCAGGAACTTCTTTTGTTTAAACCATCTGGTCTGGGAGCTTGTTATAACAGCCCACGAAACTAATACACTTGTTAAATAGGAAAGCCATACAGATGCATATCTGTATTACCTAGAAGAAAGATAAAAATAGGCATGCACATACACTTAGATACGATTACGTGAATATGTTCAGTTATCAGCTCTGCTTACAAGGGATGAGGGACCTTAGGCAATTACTCAACCTCTGGTGCTTCAGTTCCCCCACCTTTGAACTGGAGACGACAAAGTGCCTTCCTCGCTGCACACTCGTGAGGGTTAAATGACCTAAGGCGCAGGCAGAGTTCAGCACAGCGCTCACGCGAAGCACTCAAAAATGTGGCGATGACAGATCTATCGTAAAAGGCCGTTCTGGATGCCAGATTACTTCCAGATGCTGGAGTCCGGGGAGACCCCATCACTAAAGCAAGAGATCTTGAGGCAAGTGAGTCTGATTTCCGGATGGCCAGGCAGGAATGCACCTAACGCATGATACATGGGAAAGAATGGCACAGCCCTAAGGCCTGAAACGGACAGGCAGCAAGAAATGGAAGAGGGGAAACAGCTTTCCCCTCTTGGCTGAAGTGTCTCAGCTGAAAGGTCATTCCTGAGCCCCACTCTAACATCCCCGCTGGTGTCGGCAGACCTGTTCACAGGGAACCCTGAAAGGCATGGAGCGGGGTAGCCCCCTGTCAGAGACCGGCAGGCAGCCCGTCTGCACGCAGAACCCACTACATCTGGGGGTATTCCTGGGCTGTGTGGTGATGTCCACCCTGTGTCTGCGACCTGGCCATTCCTTGAGCTTCCACCTGAAGATCCTCGGTACCTGCTGGGCACCTCCATCATCTTCCAGGAGACTTGAAAGCAGCTCTAAGACTTCAGTGACCCGCTGCCTCTGAGTCAGGTGTAAGGCACTATACTTCCTGCCTGCAGCCCCCTAGGCAACCCCCTCTACATGGTCCCCCAACATGTCTGCACCACTGGCATAGCCCTGGAAGACAAGGACCATGTGTCTTTGGTCGCCAGCACCTTAGCAGGTGCTTGCTAAGTGTTTGCAGCTGCATGGACACGGAGGTGAGCTGTCCCAAGGTGCCATCTGCCCAGGTGTGGTCTGCAGAGTCACCCATGTTCACCAGCTGGACCCAGCACTGGGCCTGGGTGGGGTTATTTTCAGGAGAATAGGGGGTCACTCAGCCCTGCACCCTGTGTCTCACCATCACACTTGATGCTAGGACACAACACTGTGGGGGATGCACAGGGAATGGGGGGGACCTGGCAGCTCAGTACCAGCTCAGAAGGGAACTGCAAAACCAGCATGCCTGCAGTGACCTCTCCATTGTGCCCGCTCCTGCTGACCCGGGCCGACCGATGTTCACGAAGTTCTACTCCTTTGCAAGGCATTGGGGGCTGGGGGACCCCAGAACCAGGCAGAGTCAGAAGCCCGGCTAACTTATCAGCAGGAGGACTGTGCAAACCTGTCACCCTCATTTGTGAAATTGGCCACCACTATTTAAGGAAAATGTCCTTATGAAAGCCTCTCTCTACGGGTCACAGTGAGTCATGCTTTTCTAAATTTCAACATCGCTTTCATCGCCCTAACTCACACCTCACGGCAGATGTGCTGCTCTGCAAGGACGAGTCTGAACTGATAAGATAAAGCTGCGCCCTCCTGCTTCCGTGACTTCACTTGGACTAACAATGCGGGCGGCAGGAGGACACGTGGGCAGGGGCGCCCCTCCCTCCCTCCCCAGAGGCGGCGCTCTGCCAGCTGAGCCTGTGGCTGGAGGAGACAGACCATCAGACCAGTTGTTGTCCACTCTCCTCCTCTTTGCCTCGGTGCCTCCGCGTCTTCACGTTAGTGACTCGTTACAGTCAAGGGAGTGAGTGCAAGGTCCTAGCCGAGTGAGAAGGCTTAATGACGCGCACGAACACATTGTGAATATAAACAACAGTAAATTAAATTTCCTCTGGGTTGGGGCCAACCATATGCACTAAAAGCTGGAGAATATAACAAAATAAAAACTTATTTTAAAAGTAAAGGTAACTAAGTGGAGGATTTGGGATGAGGGCTATAAAGGAACATCTCTTTGTAATCTAGTAATCAAGCAATCATCAAATGATTGTAACAGGTTTCCGTGTAACATAAAACCAGTGTGGTTTGTGTTCAGGACCTGGCCCTGGCTGGCCTGGGGGCGTGTGCGATGTGATGACTATGTACATGTGATCTGGGGACAGGAAAACAGGGGCTGACGGGCTTCCGCAGTAATATTCTTGGAGCCTCACAGGACGAAGGGCCAGCGCAGCTAAAGACAACAGAGAACATCAGAAGCCCTGCGGAAGCTGGGGCTCGGGGGACGCTGTCTGAAGCCCTCCCCAAGGTCCAGTCCCTGCCTTCACTCTGCTCAAAGCCACGTTCATCCAGCCTGACCGCTGACATCTGTCTCACAGGAGACAGACAACAATAGGAAGTGTGTGTGTGATAAGTGTCAATGTGAACGTTTGGGTCTTGCTGTGAAGGGACGGAAAACCCTGAGTCTGAACCAGAGAAGCTGCATTGGAGCAGAGACCTCTGACCCCAGGGCTGTGTTCCCTGGTCTGGACGCGAGCAGCAAGGACGGGGCGTCTGAGACCAGTCCCGGGGAGCACTGCTGAGACCACCACAGACGTCATTAAGGAGGAGGCACTGCCCGGAAAATAAGGGGGAAGGGCTCGAGCTTTGAAGGATGGACTGTCATGAGCCTGAGTGCTCTCCAGGTTAGGAGCCCTGCGCCGCCCGCCCGCCCTCCCGGACACCGTGTGGACCAGCGGCGCCACGGCTCACACCCTCGCCTCCACCGGGCACTCACCCCCCTGCGCTTAGGCCTCTGGTAACCAGCACCCATTAGGAACTCAGTAGCGTTGTTTAATGTAATGTAATGTCGCCACGTACAGTGTATTCCCTGAATGGCCTAAGGACCCGGGGTCCCTCGGACGCGTCGTTTTGTGTCCTTCCTGCACCCACAGGCAGCGCGGGCTCCGCAGAATCCTCCCCGTGCAGACGGAAACGGCCTCACCGCGGTTTCCTTCGGTGGCGTGCGCCAGGGGACAGACTGAGCTCGCATTAGGCTGGCTCTCAACAGAAACAGGTGCCCTCTGTGAGAAAACCCCAAAGGCCAACCGCACACATGCTCCCACACGTGCTGAACAGAAGGGGAAAGGGGATGAAAGTTCAAAATGGGAGCCCAGAAGGGGCACGTAGGCGTTTTGTAAAAGATGCCCCCACCCCAGGACAGAACCGACGGTCAGACAGAGCACCCTGATTAAACCCCCAGCTCTGCGCCTTGCTTCTGCCTGTGTCCAACCGCTGAGATCATGATCTGTGGCAGGTGAGGATGCCCCTCCTCCCCCCACCCCCCGCCCCCTCACAGCCAATAAAGGCTCTTTTCTTGACGGAGGCACAAGTCTGACTTTCAAGAACAATGGACTTCGGTTCCTCCAACGTCTTGTGTTTCTATTCCAAGCCAAGCCAAAGGCATCCGAAAGAGAAAAAAAGACGCCCCAGACTAAGGAGAGCTCAGCTCACGAGACAGCACACACAGTGGCTAAAAACAGCCAGGTCAGTGGCACCGTGTGAGTGCTGGGATCATTGTTGCCCAGAGCCCCCGCAGGCGACAGCACAGGTGCACCAGCTCTGCCCTGCCCAGCTCCCCGCATGGGGACCATCGTGCAGGCTGTCTTCCACCCCCACCCCGCAGAGCCATGCTGGCCGTCAGACCCACGCCCTGGCTCGGAGATGTACTCACGCCTGAGGGAGGCACGGGCCTGGCTCGACATGTCCCGACCGCCCCTGCGACCTGTACGCTGCCTCAGGAGCCCCGTATATCTGTCCGACATCTCTGGGCCTGACTCCCACCACGGTGCCCTGGGGACTGCCTGCCCCCGCCTGGCGCACCGGTCTTACTCACATGCCCTGCACGCCCCTGGCACCTCACATAGGTCCAGGCACAGCAGGGTCTTTGTAAATGTGTTGGGTACATGAATACCCAACATTTTTGTTGGGTGATATCATTAGTTTTTGGCAATAATATCAGTAATGTCTTATAACAAAAAGCACTGGAGTTCAAAGAGAATTTTTTATAATTCTGCTGGAAAAATGCTAACTTCTGGGATTTCTAAACAAGTATTGGAGGACTCTGAGACTCACAGGAAAAAGAATGGGAAAAAAACTATATTTTTGCTGTATAAGAATCAGTGCAAACCTAAAAACCCAAACACCAACTTTTTAGCTAAGGTTTTCACAAAACAAAGTTCTAGAGCTGAGCCAGCTTGCTTCAGAAGGTAACCTGACTATGAACTTAATGACGAATGAAACTCCGGTTATACTCGGCATCTGGAGAGCTGGACTCGGACAGCCTGGGCTGGTGGCCTTGGGCCATACTGCTGAACTGTAGGGTGACTCAAGGATCACTTCCACTCAGAACAAAACAAAACAAAACAAAACAAAACAATTTACCTGTTTCTTAAAAAGCAACCCGACATTTGGGAAAGTTCTTGTCTCTAACCAGGAGCAACTAATGGGCCTGAGAGATATTCATGGCGAACCTGCCTCACTCGGGGCCTTGGCTGGGCGCCCAGCCGCACAATGATGCACAGGACTTGGCCTTGACTTTAAGGACACCCTGACGTGCAAACAAGGGAGGATTGTGTACCTCCATAAAGTAGAGGGAAAGCAGGAGACTCCCAGAGAAGTGCTTCTCTGCTGGGGCTGGGCGAGGGGGAGTGGGAGGATGGGAGGCCCCCTGGGGGGGGCGGGTTGGGGGGGTGGTGAGAGCATTCCGGGGAGAGGCATGGGGCAGCACTCTCCAGCGGAGAGGAGAGGCCTGGACCCCACAGGGCATGCCTGTGACCACATGGGTATGTCAGGAGTACCCTGTGAGTTCCTGAGGACAACAAAACAAAGGAAATTGGATTATAAGACAGCAATTTTCAACTGGTGTGCCCCAAGAATTTTTGAAACATGCAGTACCTGGCTATTTGGTCAGGGGCCCTGGCCTCTTTTCCCTGAGATTGTCAAACCGAAAAATGACAACAGCCAACACAACCATAGCTGTCGGCGTGCGTGAATCAAAATTATACCTGTTTATTTTGTCAGGTTGGCAAAACATACATCTTTCGGTGTACCACAGCCTTTTTGTAATCAGTTTGTGTGTCATGAGATTGAAAAAGGTTGAAAATCGCTGATGTAACACACTGGCTTCTTTTGAAACACTCGGAAAGTGTTCTGATTTGCTTCAGACAAATGATGCCATAGGAAGTGTGTGCCAGGTGGGAACAGGGACCTGGAGACACACCTGGGTGGTGTAGGGAGAAGCTTTACCAGAAAGACAAAGGTGGGACCCAGTAGCTCAAGAACAGGTTTGTACGAAACAACAAAACAACGGTTGTAAGAGCCAGAGGGGACACCGAACCTTTAATTGTCATTAAGATGAATCTCAGCCCAGCAGCCTCCCAGAGGCCAAGAACCAAAGATGGTTGAACCACAAGACCATGATAAGAGGTTAGGAGAATTTCACTCTCCTGGGGTTTTGGTTTTTGAAAGACGCTTGGGAGCAGCGGAGCCCTCGCAGCTGAAGGAGGACCCAGCCACAGTCGCTTTGGGTCACCCAGCTTGCCAGGAATCAAAGTTTCTGTGTCCAGTGGCTGCTGGGAAGCGAGTGAGGGCAAAGCTCAGCATGGGGTGACGGCCCTGTGCTGGAGATGCTAAGGGGGGTGGACGCTACTGACCAAAATAAGATTCAGGAGCTCTCTGCTGCCTTACCTCCTCCCCCTACATCAGCCCTGCAGGCTGCAAACGGCCCCAGGGACCACCACAGACCAGCTGCCCCGTGGTCCTGGAGGGCAGCCTGCAAACCGACTCTACGAATGTGAAGATCAATGAAGGCCTTGGTGACGAGGGTTGCTAACTTCCCTGGCAGGGATGGGTCACCAAGGAAGATGGAGGCATCAGACTTAGCTGTAGAACTAAAGAATAAACAATCCTTTTTGAAAAGGAGAGGGCCACTTAGAAAAAGCTAAGGTGTCAAACGTCTAGCCTGAGGATTCTCTGTAACTCACTCGACACCCTGCTGGCTGTTTGGGACCTGGTGCTTTATTTCAGAATGAACAAGCTGTAAAATCCTGAGCCTCTCACATACTCCATGGTCAAAAATAAATGAGCCAGTGGAATCGGTTTAAAATTAAAACAAGCCCCCTAAGAGTTAACCCGGCTGAGAGCAGACACACACGCGCGCACGCCTGCCCTAGCAACTGGAGAGGCCAAGGAGGCAGGGTGCCCAGGTGCCCCCGAGCCTGGCCTCGGGCCACCCGGGGCTGGCACTCTGAGCTGGCTGCACACCCGGGCTCTGCACGGCACGGTGACAGCCCGAGTCCAAACTGCCACCCAGGTGGATGGGTCGCTAGTGGAGAAAGACTGCTGTCACCCAGCCTGGGAGGAGCGTGGGTGGTGGGGACGTCACAGAGTTGGGGCACCGACACTTACGGCTATCCGCAGGACCGATGCCTTCACGGAGGTCCATTTGTCCTGCCTTCGGTCTATGACCAGGATGAACCCGATGCCAGCATCTTGTAAGCTGAAACGAGGAGGAGAGACACCAGAAATTAATGTGTGCCGCAGGAAGACAGGCTTGCGCGTCATCTCTAAGAAAACCTTATGATAAAATGCTTCCTCCAGTAATCCTTATGCCACTCCCGCACCGCAAGGCAGAACACATGCCAAGTAGGCGTCTGAGCAGACTGCGGCATGTCCATGAACCTCATCCGGGCGATTTCCAGAACTCGCTCTCATTGAAAGATGGACCAGTGTTTTCTGTGTTTTGCTGATTTTCCGGCCTCACAGCAACCATCTCACAAGGCAGAGATCCAGGCAGAACCCATCCTTCCTGGAGCTCAGTCAAGTTCGTTCCACAGTCAGAGCCGAGTCATATTTGTCCCTCGGCTGACTATCCAGCTCAATCCTCCAAGACAAGGTTTGAGACCCACATGTTACGTTAGTCCTAGCACCTGAGGTCCCCCTGCTCATCCACGTTAGAAAACTGCTCTTGACGGCATTGCTGCAACTTTGGGAGAAAATCCCCGAGGCAGCTGAAGGCTCACAAGCATCTGGTGGAAAGCAGAGAGGAGATACAGCTCCTTGCAACGGCATCTGTGACAAAGATAACACAGAGTCGCTGTGTAATGACAACCACAGTCCTGACTTAACCCGAGGCGGGAGCCTGAGTCACTGTGGAGAAACGAGGAGGTCCTCCTCCGTCGGCTAATTTTACATCCAAGCCAATTGTGTAATGCCAGCAGCTGCCGCTGCCAGCCAATCCACGCAGGCGTGAGAGGGGCAGCCTGAGGCAATGACGGGAATCACTAATTTCTGAGTCTCTGAACCTACGGGAGCCACTTCTGGGTTTAAATGAGAGTCAGATTGACACGGACAAACATAAATGAAGCCATCTGTGAAAGCCTGCGGTCACCGGTGTGTACTATAGCCAGAGCTGCCACACCCCAAGTCTTCCCCGACTCTCAGATTCAATGACAGGGACAGTGATAACACACAGTGCACACCTGTGTGCGCACGCCTGCGTGGCCGTGTGTGCACCTGTGTGGGTGTGAGCTGTTGACGGTGTGTCCTCATCCACACCTGACGATGAAGACTGTGTATGTAGGAAGGAGTCCAGTTCAACGACAGCAAAGGCCTTCTGGGTAAATGCACAGATCAATGTCAACTTTTCACTCAGAACAGCCTGCCTGCTGTTGGTAGCAGAGCCCACAGGTACGCACGCACGGTGGGAAGGCGATGCCGCTGTTTCCCAGCAGCCCAGCGTGCTCCAGCCAGACCTGTCTCCCGAGCCGGCTTACTTCTCATGGAAGTAAGGTCTGTTTCTGTTTTGCATATCACTCGAGTTTCAGGGCCAGACACCTAGGCTCACAGCGGCCTTGCCGCCCACTGCACCCCAGCAGCAAGTGCTCCACTCAGGGGACCGGCCAACTTGCCCGGTTCAGGCCTTCAGGCCCGGCCGGCCAGGCAGGAAGTTGAGACAGAAGAGAAACCCTAGTCCCTGGGCCTGGACACTCCTTCTGGGAGGAGGGGTTTTTTGTTCTTTGGGGTTGCTACCGGCCAGCCACCACACTAAAAAGTTGGTTGACAGTCTTCCCTTAATCTCCAGAACCACCCTATGAGGTAGCTGAGAGATGGGGCACGCAGACACAGAGGGGTGAGGTTGTCTACCCACAGTGACAGCCGGTGAGCACAGGTGGCAGGAGCCCCACGACCTGGCTCCCAGCCAGAGCTCTCAGGTGTCTGCCCACTGCCTCCCAGGCCACGCCCACCCCAAGGATAAAAGAGCCTCCTCCTGCCCCTCCCACCTCTGGGCTTCGTCTTAATGCTGGGCCAGGCAGGGGCCTCCTCCTCAGGGGTCCTTCCACCACTGCTGGGTGTCCGGGGGACGTGCTGAGGGGGTCCGACTCCAGAAGCAGACAGCAAAGATGCCCACACACGAGAACCCAGCTCAGGGTCCAGTAGAACTCTTCCATGCCCTGCTCATCTGGTCTCTCACCATGTTTTGGGGACAGTGACTCAGAGGCACATAGATTTGACAAACATGTGGCATCTTATGTAAGGATGTAGAGGCCCTTCAAGGCTCCCATGCGCCCACGTGACCACAGCCCCAGAGCAAGGCCATGCCATTCGCCCCCTCCCCCAGGAGCTGAGGCTCAGCAGCCCATTGGTCCCATCAGTCCACCCCCCACCCGGCTAAGAAAGGTCTGGGTATGCCCACGTGAATGAGGGCTCTGGAGCTCAGGAAGCCCCGCTACTCTGCCTCTCCACTCCCGAATCCTGACCTCATACGCCTGGGGGGGCAGGGCGGCTCATGCTTGCCAGAAGCTGCCCCCTGTAAAGTCTCTTGCTTGCCAGGCCTTGGGCTGACTGTGCCGGAGGTGGTGGCAGTGGAGTAAACAGGGAACGGACAGTTCAGAAGCTGGCAGCCACACAAAATGTCCCAGCACCCTGGGCACACATGGCCTGCAACACACAGATGTTGGCCTCCAACCTCGAAACACTTGGATCAGAGGGCTGCCCTGGCCAGCAGCCCAGCAGCTGAGTGAGGCTGATGAGCTCACTTTGGACCTAAATAATTGAAAGAGGCAAGGAGCTCACACAAACTGTTTCTGGGGCTCACCCATTCGCTAGTGCCATCTCTAACACCCATGGGGCTCCCTGGCTTTGGGTGCTCGTGGGCCTGCTAGCTCCACCTGGGTGGCCCTCAGAGCTCTGGGGCACACAAGCCCATCAGCTGTGGGTTTGACCTCCTAGTGCTTGCCAGGAGCAGTGAGCAGCCTCAAGGCCGTCCAGACACAAGCGCTGGGTGGTACCCCGCCAGTGAGTGTGCTCTGCCGTCACCCGGCATCGTGTGTGTCTAGTTCTTGGCTGGGCCGCATCTTGCTCCCCAGCCCGGGTGGGCCTGGCTCCCTCCCCCTCCACTGGTTCAGACCCAATTTATCACAGAGCAGGGATGGGCAGAGACACAAAGAGAAGCAGGATGACAGAAGAGGAAAGGCATTCACAGAGAGAATGGCCCTGGTGGGGAGGGCAGAGGGACAGAGCAGGCAATGAAGCAGGCTGCTGTTCCACCTGCAACGTGTACCCAGGCTCCTGAAGAGTCAGTTACAATGCTGACTCAGGCTCAGGAAGCCAAAGTGGGGCCCACCTGAGTGCATTTCTAACAAGCTCCCCATGATGCTGATGCCGCTGGTCCCAAGACCCCACCCGAGTGGCGAGTCCCACAGACAAGCCCTGAGGACTGCCTGTGTGGGGCAGAGAGGCTGGCTCTGTCTGAGTGCCCAAGTTTCTGCCTGGAGGAAGAGCCCAAGGGGAGGTGGGGACACCTGGGGTGGCTGCTAGACTGTAGGATGGGGCAGGGTCAGGAAAGGAGGAGGGGAAGGAGGGGAAGTGGTGGAGTGACAAGGAGCTGTTCAGGTGGAGTGAAGCAGGGTGAGGATGCAACAGGGGCTGCAATGCAGAGGTTTAGGGGCATCCGGGCGGTGCTGGAGGGCAGAGAGTGAGCGGAGGTGAGCAGTCAGGTCATCGGTGGGGGAGGGGAGGCGCTGACATTGGTGAGGCCAGAAGGTGTTTTTGGGAAAGAGGCCATTGGGAAGGAATCCCGAGCGACTGGGAGGTCGCCACCCCTTTCCAGAACAACAGGGACAACGTCAGGCATCACACACCTTCCTGCTGGGCCTGAGCCCCCACACCTGTTCTCCTCAAAAGGCAAGGCATTCTGGAGACGACACAAGGAAGGCAGTTACCTGGGAACAGCTTGAACTCCAAGCCTGGCCATATGCACAGTTTAAAACATACTGTGTCCTAGTTACAGGAATAAAAGCAAGCACCAGTGAAGTGCAGAAACAGGTAAAAGCAGGAGATGGAACTAGTATGTCAGAATTTTTAAATGTGCTCTGACCAATGGTGCCCTCTTGTGGTTGGAAATGAGTGCTGCATATGGCCAAGCAAACACTGGATGCCCCAGGCGGGAATGTGGGGAGCAGGCCAACTTTAACCAGCTGTAATGTGGTTACAGGGAATTCTGGACACCACCTTCTTTGGCCCCTGGGCACTGCTACAGTGTCCTGGCGACCTGCTGGGATGCCTGTGTGGGAGCCCTGCCTGGCCCAGAGCTGTCTGAGGGGCTCAGAGCCTGAGGAACTAAGTCTCCATGTGATCATCTAGTGCTCAAGTGTGCTTTTCTGGTCTTCTAAAAATCTGGACGGCAGAATGCTCTTAAGACAGCCCAGCTTTGGGACAAATCCCTTAATGCTGGGGCCTTTATCCTCTTGTCAGCACATCAGCACATGGCTGATTCCTGCTGGGTCTAGACTTTTAAGCATGGGAGGGACCACTGCTCAGGGTGGTGCAATAGGCTGAGTGCATCACAAAAGATTCACTGGAGTCCATGACTGTCTGTGCCCTCTGTGAGCGCCCCACCCTGGGCTCTCCTCCCCATCCCGCCGCAGCTGCTGCTGCTGCTGCTGCAGCTGGAGGTCGGGGACTGAGCGGCTGGCCGTTTTAAATTACTGTAGCTGATGCGAAGGCTCCGTGGGCTTAGAAGCCACTGCGCTCCTCCTGGGTGACGGCGGAGGCTTCTCAGGAAAAAGGCTGTGTTAAACCCCCGTTACAGAAATCATGGGCTCAACGCTCTTTCTTTAGAATCAGGAATTAGTGATTCTAATCCCACATCCTGAAAGACCTTGCATATGATTCCCCACCCTCACTGGAGAGACCAGGAGGGGGCTGGGTTCTGTAGCTGGTTTGGGGTACATCAGAAAGGACACCCATTATGCCGAGCTGCCTATGTCCTTCCCTGGTGGCAGGGAGAGCATTTGGTGCCACCAGATCCCTGGCCACCGAGAGGTCAGTTGTGCTGCTACAGACACCCTGGCCTTCCCAGGAGCCATCGCTGCTCCGATGCATGCCTGGGAGCTGTGTCCGCTGACCCTGACCTCAAACCCCTGAGGTCACACCCTGTCTGTCTCCACTGTGCCTGGCTCCAGTGAAGGAATACACAGGGCCCTGAGAGGCAGCAACAACCCTCCACTTCAGCGTGGTCCAGAGCGACAGCACCTCTGGCTTTGTCTCTGCCCTATCCTGGAAAGGAGCAAGTCTGCAGGGCACTGCTCCCTCCCCAGGTTGCTCCAGCGCCTCGACAGTGGTGTCCCTGTGTCCTGGGTCCAGTGCTGAGAGGCCTGGAGTCCGTGCCTCCTCTGCTGCTGTCAGCCAGTCCCTTGCCTGGGTTTGTTCCTCCGATCCCACAGCCTGTCCTCAAGCAGCATGCGAAGCCCTCCTGCCGGCCTGCTGGCTGCTGGCTTTCCAGTCAGCAGCAAAACGACCCCCTTGATCATGGTCATAACTGCCTTTTATAGAAGTTACACTTGTTATTGCCACTGAGAGACTCAGTGCACAGATGGACAGCAGCCAGGCCAGTCTATAACATTATAACTCGGACCCACACCCTGCAGCAACCAGCGCAGGAAAGCAGCCTGCTGTCTCAGCACCCGGCCCAGGCAGCCAACCTGCCTCCAGGAGTCACCCCTATAGAAAGTTGACCACTGTCTGCAGCAACAATCCCAGAAGCCGAACAACTACCCCACACCAACTGGCCCCTGAGGGTCTGGACATTTCAATGACTGCAGGATCCCCACTATTTGTCTCTACTCCAACTCAGGACCAGCCAGAGGAAGCCAGACTTGCTCCCCTAACTGCTGCTGCACCCGAGTGTCTGCTGTGGGTGCAGCTGCTGCTCGCTAGAGGAAAACCCCAACACAGCTAAGTCAGGTCTGTCGGCCTGGAACGATATTTTCTGGGGTGTAAACATCAACAGGTCATAGCAAGCCAGGCCGACTGCAACACGGCTGATTCTGTGGAACGGGAGAAGGCGCCAGGTAGAAAGAGGAGCAGAGCCAGACTGGGGGTGTTTCTGAACACGCTCGAGGCTCCAGCTGGGCCTCGCTCCTCCCTGCACCCAGGGCTCACAGCTCAAAGCTGGAGGACGGTGAAGCAGCCCCTTCCCAGTGTGGATGGCCTCTGGAGACACTGAATGCCCTGGAGCGTGTTCTCAGAGCCGCCTCCAACAAGGCCCGCTCAGCCTGGAGCCGGGGCCAGCGGAAACAAGGCCAGCGATGGGGCGGCACCAGGCCAGGGAGTGCTCTTGCAGGAGGCAGTCATAGGCTGGCATCTGTCCCGGACCTTCCCTGGCAGGTGGTGGCACAGGCGTCAGGTGGAGCTTGTTTGTCCGCCGTCGGGCCCCAGGGTCCCATGGGAAAGAAGGTCCAACTCCCCTGAGGGGCTAGGCAGGATGCCAGGGCCCTGGCTAAGCAGGGGGGTCCAGAGGGCTGGGCCAGCCCAGAGGAGCAGGGGGTGGGCAGGCTGGGCAGGTGGCTGGATGGGGGTGGAGGCAGGAGGCACAGCTTGCGGGGGGTGGGGGGACACTACAGTGGGGATGGATGCACACAGCCAGACTTGCGGAGCACACGGGTCCTGGCGGTAGGCAGGGCCCCGCTCCCCTTCCCAGCCTCTGACTCTATCTCTTTGCTTCTCCCTCTCTTTCATCCCATATTTTGACACTGGTCTACAAAAGTTAGCAAATCTTAAGAAGGCTTTATTTCCTTGTTTTCCTTTTGTAAGTGAAATGCCAGGCCATGACCACCTTTCTCTCTGCCCATGTGATTGACCTGCCCAAGTTCAAACCCTGTGACCTTGAATGTGTTCCCTGAGCACTCAATAGCAAACCTTTCTTTGCTGGCTGTTTCTTCTCTTTTCTTATGATTACAAAGGTTAACCTGTTAGGATATCATTTGTGTGCTGTGTTTATCTTAATACTGGTCAGCTTTTCAGCCCAGGAAACAAAACAGCAAGAAAAACATCAAACGCTTTAAAAAAAAAAACTCTCCCAGGCATGGTAATGTGTCCGTTCTCGAAGCCACACGCAACCCCGGTCAGAGCTGGCGAAACCAGACCTGCACCGTGGACGAGCCACAAGCGCGCAGGTGCCGGCCCGGAGCCCTTGCCGCAGAGCAGCTGCATTGCCCCCTTTGTCACAACCCAGAAGGAACAGCCCACTTCACAGAAAGCAAAGGAACAACGGTTACTTCTCTAAAGAGCAACAAAACTTGCATTTTTAGGTTCTTTATATGAAAGTGTTTTTTATATCAATAAATATAGTTTTTGGGACAAAAATTAACACAGAAAACCCGAACTCGGATGCCCAGGGGAGTCACCATGAATGAACACGTTTAGAATCTGTCTGAACCACGAGTGTGCGGCGGGAGTGAAAGCACCCGTCCGCAGGTCACGAGGAGGCCGCCAGCAGCCCTGTTCCTGGCCCCCACCAGCCCGCAGCGCACGGGAGGAAACTGGAGTATCCTATCTGCTTCTCAAAGAGTGATTTCCAGTCCAGCTCGAAAGCAGAGCCGTGGACAGCTGACTGGAGACACAGCACGGGGTCTGTCCACACGACAGGGCGTCGTCTGCCTCGGAAAGGAAGGAGGCTCCGATGCCCGCTGCAGCATGGACGGGCCTGGAGGGCACCACACTCAGTGAAACGACAGACACGGAAAGACACACACGGTGTGGTCCCACCTCTGTGAGGTCCCTGGGGCCCTCAAGTTCATGGAGACAGGAAGTAGGGGGGTGGGTGCGGGGCTGGGGCGGGGGACTGGGTGGGGGTGTGAAGGGGACCTCGCGGGCTGGGAGGACGAGAACGTCGGAGGGCCTGCCGCATAGCAGCGTGGGCGTACTCAACACGCCTCAGCCTTGTGCATGCGGACGGTCAAGGTGGTAGGTTGTACATACACATATCTTACCACATTTTAAAAAATGCTATAGAAAACACAAAACTAACCACATAAATTCTTTAAATGCATTAAAGAAATTAAAAGGTGTACCCGTTGGCTGCTTCTTTGTGATGGCGGAGTGACTTGCTCCCTGGGGGGTGTAAAGGGCCCCCCGCCTTGGTAAGTCAGACCCAGGCTGACGACCTTCTAGAATCTGCCCGTTACCTGCCTCAGGGTAGCGCTTGCGGCCCCAACCGTCCGCCTTCCCTGCTCCTGGGCTCCGGCACGGGTCCTGGGCCGGGCACCGCTCCTGTGTCCTGACTCTGCTGCTTGCCTGGAAGCTCAGAGCTTATCTGGTTTCTCCCGGATCGGCTTCAGTGCTCCTCTCCACCTGGGGCTGAAACTCTAGCTGCACAGGCTCCGGGCGACCCGTGTCCCCCCCTCTGCGCCACCCAGGCCCCATGGGGTGGATGAACTGGCAGGCAGCCTGGGCGGCAGGGGGGAGGGCTTCCCACATGCCAGGCCCACACTCCTCGAGCTTCCTTCACTACACACCTAGACATGGTTAAGGTGGTAAGTTACATGCTGTGAATATTTTTCCCTCACAGCACATGTCATTATCTCCCAGTAAGGCAAGGGCCGTGGTCCCTCCTCCTGGGCAGGGAACCGAGGTAATGCGCTCTCGGCCCCTTCTCCATAAAGGAAGGGCCTGGCTGCTGTGGGACCCCCCCCACCCCCCATCACAGCCCATGCGCTACAACAGATGGGAACGCTCCCCCTCTGAGCTGCTCCGTATGGCTGCCGCTGGCCACGTGTGAATTGAAATATGGCCGGCCTGAGCCAGGGATTGAACTTTTACGTGAATTTAGTTTTAATTTTTACATTTAAACAGCTACACACGACCAGTGGCTGTCCTACTGGATGGCAGTGACAGAGAAAGGCCACCACAGCAAAGGAAGACGTCTCAAGGAGACGGGCAGCCTCCAGCTCCCCCAGGAGAACAGGAGACATAGAGGCCGGACCCGTGGGTGTGCAGGAGGTCACGTGCCCACAGAGCTTCAGAGCTCGTGGAACCACGGGCTGAGCAAAGTCATGAGTGGCAAACGGGGAGATGGGCCCTTTACTTGCTAAAGACACGGCTGGAGGGGGGAGGGCCACAGGGCCAGAGAGTCTGAGGACGACCACGGTGGGATCATTTTCAAGGCGCCCGATCTCATTCACAGAATGCCAAGGCCAGCGAGGCCGGGCTCGAGGCGGTTCCTCATGGCAGGACTCGGGAGGGAGACGGAGGGCGAAGAAAATCCCTGCTGACGGGCAGGCTCGGTGAGCTCGGCCCACCTCGGGCAGCGGTGCGAGGCAGCCGCTGAAAGAGCAAAGGTGAGTGCAGGGGCACGCCCAGGACCGCTGCTGACTGAGAGGAGGTGGGCTGTGGCGGCACACGCCCATTTGGGAAGAGTGTGCATGGGACACGACAAACTCTTATGTCTGGGGGCAAGAAGCAGGGGTGAGGTGAAGGTCTCACTTTTTCACATTTTGGTACACATTTTGAATTGTTTAGGGTGCATTCTCATGCACACTTTTCTATCTTTATATTTAAAAACCAACAGAAAATTCCACTGGAAATCACAGTGGCAGCGAGAAGTAAGGGGCTTCTGAGGGCTGGAGTCCCACTGGTCTGAAGCTCTGATGGCCTGACGGGCATGCACCTCCAGGAAGGAATGGCTCGGCAGGCGGCGTGGTGCGGGGGGTGGGGGGGTGGGGGGGCGGGGGGGGTCAGCTTTCAGCTCGGCTCCGGGGCCAGTCTCAGAATTCACACGGTGGGGTGTGCAGAACTCTTGCCCGGGAGTCCACGACCACATTTGCACTCCTGTTTCCTCCCATATGCATCTGTCTCACTCTTTCCTACAGTCCATACAAACCGCACATGGGTGTGTGTCCATGCCTGTGTGCCTGTGTGTGGTGTGCAAACACACCTACGTGTGGCTATACCCGTGTGTGCATGCCTCGTGGCAGCGTGAACGTGGCCCATCACTGATAGCTGGCTGGGAGATGGGATCTCTACCTGCCAAGCAGCTGGGTGATTTGAACCAGGTCCATGGAAAGTCAATGTCATTGTCAGTTTCAATTAACTTTAAGAGCCCTTGAGCTGTGTTTTAACTGGACTGAGGAGAGACTGCAGCAGTGGAGGCAGTGATCCTCTTGATATCATCTTCTGAAGCATGGGGGGAGGCAGTGACTAGACTGGCTGGGGCCCACCCCAGGGCCTCCTGTGGGGTCGCCAAGGGGGAATGCAAGCCCAGGACTACTCTGTTTTTCAAAGGAAAGCCAGAAATCTACTCCCTCAGTGTTGGCCGCCGATGCTTGTGTGAGCACACACAGATGTGTGCATCTCTCTCTGCGTGTGCATGTGTGTGCATGTGTACACGGTGCCTGTGTGAGCAAACCTGGAATGACCCCACTCACAGGGGGCACAGGACCAGACTAGGTTTGGAACGTGACGTTTACCACACACAGCGCAGGGTCAAAAGAAATAAGGAGGCGGCTGGGGTGCGGGGGATTGGGGGTGGAGGAGATCCAGGCTCTAGAACTCAAGGAGTGGAGGGCCTGAGGGGCAGGCCCCGGAGCCTCGGAGTTCATGCCGCTGCCGCCCCCTGGCCCCCACGGGCTCATAACCCCCATCATAGTCTGTCAGTGCTGGGCGGTGCTCGGAGAACACGTGCTCAGTGTAAAAGCGATCAAATGTTGCCACCCTTTCTGCTCTGTCGTTGGGTCATTTCACTCAGCGTGAACATGCTGTTAGTTCTCTCACCTTAAAGGGAAATCCCACTTGCCTCCTCATTAGCTAGCTGACCCATTTCCCTCTCCCCTGGGGAGCAAAATCCTGGAAGGAGGTGTCTGCACCCCCTTTCTCAGCTCCCTTGCCTCCCATTTCTGCTGAATTCACTCTAATAAATACTTTACCCCAAATCCTTCACCTAAACTGTCCCTGGACACCCCTCAGCATACCCAAAGACCTGCATGCCATGAGACTCCCACGGAACGCCTCGTTCTCACCTTGTCTTGCCCATTGGTAAAGCGGCCATAGAGTGCACTGTCTCACAGCCAGGGCACTCGGAGGAAGGGGCCCTAAGCAGCTGCACAGGTAGCACGATACTGAGCTAGCACCCTTCCCGCCTGTGTGGGGCCCCACACAGCCCTCCCTGCCTGAGGCCCCAGCTGGGGCTGACCCCTTTCCTCTGGACCCCCTCCCTCCCACTGCATTTCTTCCTCCCCTATGACCTCCCTCAGCCGAAACACCTGGGGGTTCCCCCTCTGCCCACCACCCCAACCCTGGGGCCCAAATGCTCACAATCCCCAGATCCACACACCAGCTGGGACCTTGCCGCAGAGTTCCAGACTCACCTCACAGTTCCCAGAGGCACCAGCCCTCGACCTGAGAGGTCCCTGGGTGTGCAAGTGACATCTCAAACCTAACAGGACCCTTTTACATGCTTCTGTTTTGGGGTGACTGCTGCCCCATACCATCAGGCCATCTCTAATTCCTCTGCCCCATCCTGGGGACCTTTGGGCAGACTGTCCCTCATGAGTCCTCTAAGTCACTTTTCTTGGGGGCTCCCCTTGCACTGTCCCTCCTGGGACCTTTTGCCTCCTTCACCTCGCATCCTTCCGTTTTTGTGCTCTGATTCCTGGGCACGTTTTAGGTGATTTGCCAAGAATGGAAGCAGCAGGATCTTTGTCTGTTTTGTTCCCTGTTGGGCCCCTGTTGCCCAGCACACGACAGACTGAAATGGGGCAAACCAACCAGAGGACCCTCCTGTGCCTTTCTCAGTCCTATGACTGTCTGCAGGGAGGCCACAGGCCCACTCTCCAGGGTTGGACATGTGGTTCCGTGTCACTTGTCCTCTTGAGTCCCTGGGATTGCCCCCACCCAGGCCTGGCAGATGAGGGCAAACAGACTCCACTAGGGTCTGCAAGCGTTGTAGGCATCTGAGCGTGAACCCCAGCCCTCTGACCAAGGTAAGAGTCCATAGGGACGCCCCCCACGGTGTGGCTACCCTGTTGACAGGATGCCAGCTGATACACTATCAGAGGTGCCCAACCTTTTGGCATCTCTGGGTCACACTGGAAGAAGAAGAGTTGACTTGGGCCATACATTAAATACACTGTGACACGTAATCATAAAAAAATCTCATAATATTTTAAGTAAATTCATGATTTTGTGCTGGGCCACATTCATAGCCATCCTGAGCCAAATGTAGCCTGCAGGCTGCAGGTTAGACACCCCTGGCCCATAAATCATAAAGTTCTCCCATGTTCTATTTACTGAGTCATTTTTCTTTTTCTTTTTCTTTTTTAATCGTCGCCCGAGGACACGGGTATTGATTTGACACAGAAGGGAAGGGGGAGAGACATTGATGTGAGAGAGAAACATCGACGGGCAGCCTCTGGCTTGCGCACCAACCAGAGCCAAACCTTCTGCCCAGGCAGGTGCCCTGACCAGGAATCAAACCCACAACTTTCAGTTTATGGGACAATGCCCAACCAGCTAAGTCACACCAGCCTGGGGAGCCATTCTTCTGAGGGACAATGATCGCCTCGTATTCACATGTGTCTGCTACAGCTGGATGAAGCCTGCTAGTTTCAGGGGAATATTCCACAGTGATCAATAACTACTAATCAAATGTAATGGCTAAAATTGGGGCTCCTGTCATTTGCATTAATAACGGAAGAAGAGCTAAAAATAGCACATAATGTATTTTTTAAAAGGTAAAATTGACACTTGGTTAACAACTGCAAGATTTAGCTTCTCTTAAAGCAGCCTTCATGAGAGATTTGTCCATCTAATTTGCACTGACATTTAAAAGCACACACCTGGCTCTGAATTTCACTCGAAGAGGCTGTTCTGGCTCAGCAGCACTTTGGAATAAATCCCGTGCCAATGACTTGCCTTGGTGAGGAGCTGTTCCTTCTTTCTAGAAGGAGTGCCTGCCCAGCTCCCTGATTCTAATTGGTTTAGGACAGACACTTGAGGGGACTGGCTGCAATGCTGGCTGTGTCCATCAGGTGGCGGCATGCCCTTCCTCTGGTAAATCGGAGATGATGGGGGTGGGGGACCACTCTCCCCAAACTCCCACAGGAGAACATAGGGATTACCCCCCACCTGGGAGCAGCACCCTGGGCCACTACACATACTTGTGGACGTGTCTCTCAGCTGTCGCTATCTTCCCCTGGTCCCAAGCCGGTCCCTCATCCTGAAGACACAGCTGCAGGGGACCCCTGCTTTGCCTGTAGACATGGGGTGTTTGTCCCCTTCATTTTCAATGTACTAAATTCTCTAGGAGTGCAACTGCTGTGGGAACTGGTGGAAGACTGCATCTCTCTTTCTTTAGCCCTTAACCAAGAACTATTCCCTCTTCCAGCGATGATGTCCTGCATCACACCTGCCTTCTGGTTCTGTGACTGACGCAGCGCCCTGGAGGCTGGTGGATCCGGAGTTGTGCCCACCAGGGTGGGTACCTGCCTGACTTTCATGACCCCAGAACAGCCTGCTACACACGTAACACCTCGCTTCTCTCTGCCGGCCCCTCCTCTGCGAGTTAGGGCACTGCAGCTGTCTCTGGAACTGATGGAGGTGTTGGGTTTTACTACTGAGGAGTTTTATTTCTGGATGGAAAGGCCCCATTGGGTCTGACTGGTTCAGATCCACCCTCTGGCGTTCTGGCTTCTCATCCTCAACAGTGGAGACACGTGAATAAAACAAACACAAACACACACAAAGCCCCACACGCACCATCTCCCCTGGAAACAGAGCCCGTGGGTCGAGGCGTCACATACTCAAACTGGCCTCTGGGCCACTTTCACAGTGCTGTACACTGTGAAGTCAACGTGATGCACAATAATCCCTCAGCTTTCAAAGGGACACTTGTGCTTCTTGCCCTCTGATCTTATGGATGCACTGTGCATGCATTCCTGCAGATCAGGGTTTTGAAAAGCCTCCCTTCTACTGAGGAATAAAAACCCCTAAAAATAAAAGAGAGAAACAAAAGCCACTTATTCTAACTAAAGGGGAGATAAGCACACCGGAGCAGGAAATTACAGGGACATCCCGCGTCACAGTCAGCAGCCTGGCCTATGTGAAGTGACTTTATTCACCTGCAGACAAACTTTATTTGTGCAGCAAATATTTACCTAGGAGCCACGAACCCACCCACAGGACCCACATTCTAGGGTGGACAGAGACGAAGACCCAGCTGCAGAGGAATTACCACCATTTCCGACAAGCCCCGTGAACTAGTAAGCCTGATAGATGAGGGGTCTGGGCATGAAGGGGCGGTGGGCATGATGGAGGGCTTCCCTGAAGAGGTGGCTTAGAGTACGAGAAGGAGCATCTCCAGAGACCCAGCAGAGGGACAGCAAGTGCAAAGGCCCTGAGGCCAGAAGGGCTGAGGACCAGTAAGGGTAGTGACCCCCAGGGGACAAATGGCACCAGCCTGGAAGGTCCCGAGACTGGAAATCCAGCTGCCCCCTTCCCAGTATCCTGCCTGCCTGTGGCCTGGGGAGAAGGAGGCTCACCTCTATGTTAGGCTCAGAATGTTGGATGTTGACATTTCCAGACATGAAATAATTCTTAGACCTTTTAACATCTAAGAGTGACCAGAAAACCTGAGTTTCCATCCACAGGCAAGCAAGGGTTTACTCCACGGAACCCATCTTAGGTGAGCAGTGGGGGACCAAATAGAGCATCCCTGGGACCCCCACTCCTGCTTGTTCAGCCAGGTACTAAGCAGTTGCTGTGGCAACGCTGCCCTCTCCAAGCACCAAATCCGGGGCTAGCCACTGCCTCGGCCAGGGTTCGGGGACCGTGCCTGTGACCAGAGAGATGGCTTGTGGGGAGTTCCCATCTCCAGGACTTTTAGATCCCTAAATGAGGGTGGGAGGAATACAACCAAAGAGAAAATGAGCTGGCGAGTGAGGAGGCCCTGGAAGGTCTGAGAGCCAGTCTGTCAGTGAAGACAGACAGTGTCGCACATGCGCGTGTCGCATATGCACGTGCTGAGCTCTCTCAGCTTTCACAGCCCCCGAGTTCCTCAGGTTCTACCCAGTCTCAGTTCAGCAAAGGTGAACAACTCCTTAGGGTTTTCTAAAGCGGAAATGAATGGAAAGAGGTTCAATAAAAGGGAGGAGGTGCTCCAGCTTGTAGCTCAATGGTGTAAGACCAAGAATAGCTTTGGCATCTGAGAAGTGACTGTATACACTTAGCATTCAGTGTTCATCAAGTCTTGCTGAGCTCCCGCCACTGCCCGGGCTTTAGAGAGAGGCCTGGGCTGAGGGGCCACAGCGGAGGGAGGAGGGAGGGATGAGGGCTCTGGCCCCTCCCTGGGAGACGGTCCCTGCAGGGGAGGCTCCAGAAGCTGGCACAGAAGCCCACCCTCCGGGAGACCAGCCAGATGCCAGCCACAGCTGTCCCCATTTTCTTTTTAAATCATTTCAGCTTGTCCTTCCCTAAAACCACTGCTGAGTTCACGTTTCATGCTCAGCGTGCTGCCCCTTTCTGCTTTCTGGTTTGTCCCAGGATGTCCCCAACACCATTCAAGCATCCCGCCACGGGGCACACGGGGCTCCAGAGCAGGGGTCCCCAACCGCTGGGCTGCGGACCAGCGCCTGTCCTGGCCTGCTAGGAGCCAGGCCGCGAGGGACGCTCGCCTGAGTCTTGCCCCCTGTCCAGAATGGGAGGTGGCCTCCTCACCACTTCTGAGGACAAAGCCTCCGCCCTGGAGGGTCTCACAGCCATCTCCGCAGGGCGGTCTCCCACCCGGGGAAAGACAGACCCTTTCCCAGCATTGTCTTGCTCATCTAATGGAAGGCTGGACACTGACCCTGAGGGAGGAAATGTGCCCGGGCTCGGTTGGACACCAGGAGGAGCAGGCTGGAGCCAGACACCTCCCACAGGTGAGGGGAAGGGTGCCAGCCCCGGAGCTGGAACAGTCGAGCCACGGGATTCTGATCCAGCATCTTCCACTGCTCCTCTGCGTAAGGTCAGGCCGGCTCCCGAACTCCCCTCGGCCACAGCCTCCTTACCCGGCAAAGACCGCTTTGCAGAGCCACAGCGGGGCTCAGTGACACGCACCTGGGGATGCTGGTGAGATAGGTCATGACATTCTGGAACTCCTTGTCCGGCACGTCGCTGAAGGCCGGGTAGTCCGGGAAGGTGATGACCGGGCTGCCGTCCTGCCCCCGCCCGCCTGCGGAGAGAGCAAAGGCGGCACTTAACCCCGGGCATCTGTGCCTGGGCATCAGCGGAACACGCCTGAGTTTTCACAAGCACTGACCACTTCACTTGAAACCGACAGTGCACCCTTCAATGTTGTATTTTTATCATGAAACACATGCATGCATGTTGAAGGAAATATTGAGAATGCACAAGCTGGCAAGACGAGCTAAAACAATCACCCATTATTTTCCCACAATGGGGCAGCCACCACAATCTCTTTCCAAACCTTTTTCAGTGTATTTTTCTACCTAACTGAGACTGTGTTGAATATAAAGCTGGTGTCCTAAACTACACTTTCTTTCCCATGCTTTACAAACAACGTGACGTTATTTTAAACACTGAGTGAGATTCCATTCAGGCCGTGTCCTCATGACTCTCCAGCGCCCTGCGTGCGGGCATTGGGCAGTTCCTCCGATGTTCCGTGCGTTAGACGATTCCGTGCTGAGGGGAGTCACCCCTTTCTCACTTTAAGGTGGAGGAGGGTGCAGGTGGAACAAGAGGGGTGCTTTCCCAGGGGATAGACTCCTCTGACAAAGTGGCTGGAGGGACACGGGCTGGTGCACAAGGAGCCAGAAGCAGCGGCCAGGGGTGTGGCTTGGGATCTGGGAAGGTGAGCCCAGCTCTAACCCCGTGGGGTGGGGGGAAGGGAGGACCTTAGAGAGGAAGGCTGTGAATGTGGTCTGGGACAAACTTGGTTTGAATTGTCCCACAAACGATTGGGAGAACTAGCACAGAGGGCGCATGAGAAGAGACAGGGCTTGTAGGGGCCAGACAGGGGCCAGGCTCCAGTCTGCCTGCTTGCCTGTGTCCTGCACTGGAGACTGATGCCACTCTGTGCCTCTGCTCCCCCCAGGGACAGGGTCCATTTCTCCTGCACTGAACCTGAGACTGGCCTGGAGACCCACTCTGGCCCATCTGCTGTGGCAGGTGTGACGTGCACAGCTTCCAAGGCTGGGCTGCACCACACTGCAGGGTCCACCCTCCTGGCTCAGATTCCCCCCTGGAAACACTTGTCATGTGAGCACCCAACAGCCCTGCATCCAGGGTGCAGCAAGGAAGCCCAGGCACTGCCAGGGAAGCGGGGTCAGCCTGCGTGAAGGGGACCAAGGCACCACATGTGAGCGAAAGCCCCCAGTGTTCCAGCCAGCCCCTGAGATGGATGCAACCAGAGATCTTATCCTGAATCCTGATGGATGGGAGGTGGGGTGGAGAGAAGGAGGGCTCCTTCCAGGTTTTGCTTGAGAGTTTCCATGAGCTTTGATGAAAACCCATGATAGTCTGGGTTTGTTTTAGACATTGAAGCTTAAGGCGTTTGTTCATTTATTAACAAATGCCCACAGACTTGTAAACCGACAGCCCACGGTTGTGTAGCTCAGAGGTGTGGCCTAGCTCAGCAGGTCCTTGCAGGCTGAAATGCAGGTGATGCCAGGCCTGCGTTCCACCTGAGGCCAGGCTCGTGTTCCAGGCCCATTTAGGTGCTCACAGAATTCAGCTCCCTCCATTGTAACCCTGGGGTCCCCAAGTTCCCATTGCTGTTGGCTGGGTGGCTCTCAGCCCCCAGAGGCACACTGCTTGCCAGGTGCCCCACCCTCATCTTCAAGGCCAGTGGCAGGAGACCTCTGTCACGTCGGTTCCTTGCACTCAGACTCCCTCCTGCAGGAGGAACTTGGTCCCTTTGAGGACTCAGCTGATTAGCCCAGGCCCACCAAGGCCGATCCTGCCGTCAGCTGATTTAAGACCTTGATTACTACGGCAGGTCCCTTTCCTGAGTGCCGGGACAGCATCTGAATACCAGAGAGAAGATGTGTCTGGGTGCGGGGGGCAACCTGGGGTCCTGCCTCCTCCCCAGGTACCGAAGAGGCAACACGATGCTGAGGGGCAGTGGGATTGCAACCTGAAGGAAGGTCAAGGTCATGAGTCTGGGTCACCAGTACACATAGCTGTGAGGGAGCGTTTGGGGACTTGACGGTGGTGTGAAGAGGTTGGGAGATGCAACGGAGCCAATGGAGCTGGCAGAGACTGCAGCTCCTTTTCTAAGTGTTCTGTTGCCGTTGGCTATGGCTCATCCTATTGGGGGATTTTTATTTCTCCTAAGGATACCCCACTTTCTCTCCTTCCTCCATGAGGCCAGCGCCCCTCACAGTGACCACTCATAAAAATCAATGGGCTGTCCCATTGTCAACAAATCCCAGAGGCTCCGTGTTCCTGCTCACACCGTCAGTGCTCAGCAGGCACACACCCCCAGAGCTACACCTTGGGTCTGTGTGTTGCTGTGCAGCTCGGCTAAAACCGTGTGGGGCTGGCCTGAGGAGCAGCTGCCAGCACTGGGGAGGCCAGGCAGGCCCTAGGATACAGGGCTGGCTCTTGAGGTTCGAGGGAGCCCCAGCCTTCTGGCCAAGGGCAAAGGACTGGCTGCAAGAAGAGGGTCAAGAAGATGGTGCAGGTTGAGTTCCTTCATTCTCAGGAAGCTCCCTAACCAGCAGCATAAGAAAGGCGTGCTTGACTTTTTCTGAATTTGCCCAAGGCGGGCAGACTTGCCCGCACGGAGAGGTGGCCCACACAGCTCTGAGAAGGAGCTGCTTCAGGTGCAGCCAGCATGCCCCCTGCAGCCTTGATGCACCAGCTCTGCCTGGCGCTGGGGTCACGTGCTACAGCCAGCTGGACAGGATAGCAGGACACCTCACAGGGGTGGAGGAGGAAGCTGGACCTGAGAGGAGGACAGCCCCAAGGCAGGCTGGGGTTACAGGGCTACCCAGGACAGACCCCAGCACCTGTGCCAGCCCTTGCCCACATCAGCCACACTGCAGGGCCTTCTCCCAGAGGATGGAGCCGCAGGAGCCGGAGCTGCTCAGTGAGGAAGTGCCCAGGCCCTGGATGCTGCAAGAATGAGGCCAACCTGCCACACCATCCTGTTCCTACTCTACCTGTCACAGGAAAGGTCTGGATTCCAAGGGACTGCAGCCAGCCCTGCTTGGGGCTGTTTCCCTCCCGGGACCCCAGCTGACCTCTGGCCAGCTGTCCCCATGGCTGCTTGCCAGCCAGCACTGAGCTGCCTCCGACACAGGCATCATTACAGCACCTCCTGGGCCCTTGGTTAAACCGAAAGCTGCTGTGAGGGGATTGTCCCCAGTTCCCATGTGGGAACAGAACCACTTAGGTCGTGGAAAACCAGAGCCGAGGGGACACCAACCACTCACCATGCAGAACCTGACCCACACTCCCCCGCCCTTGACACTCACCGGACAGGTAAGCAAAGCGCTTCTTCAGCTGGTCCTGGATGTCGGCAGCACAGAGCGGGGTGATGTCCTGGTGCATGATTTCATCTGGGGGGAGAGCAGACGAACACACCTATCACTCGGTGGAAAACCTGCCCCACGTGCTGCAAGTCCGGGCCGGCCCCACGCAGCCTCGCACATCAGCAGACCACTGAGGGGCCAGTGGTCACGTGCTTGGAAAAACCTTGTTTCCAGTGCGCAGAAACCTTTGTTTCTCAGAGCACAAAAAGCCGAGTGCTGAGTGATTCATCAATATTTAAAATGTGGTGTGTGTCAGAGGCACAGAGAAAGGCAGAGAGAGAGAGGAGGGGGGAGGGAGGGGGACAGAGAGGGACACGCAGGCAGAAGGGGAGACGCGAGGAGAGGGGGTGAGCCGGGAGCTGCAGGACTGACCCCTCCGACCAGTAGTCAATGTGCAGCACCAAAAACAGACACGCTCTGTTCTGTGAGTCTCCACCCATGCTTTGGAAGTGGTCCAGGCAGCTCTTGGGGCCCTTACCTGTTGCCTACGCAAAGACTCGCTGCTCAGAGAGGAAACCTGGCCGCTGCAGTGGGTCCGCAGCCTCCAAACACACAGATGTGCGGGGCCTCACCACCTGCCTGACAGGGACACTGAGGAGGGTGTTGAGCCAAGTCCCTGAGCCTGGTGCCGAGAGGAAACACGGCTTAGCAGGCTGCAGGCTGCGAGTTCTCGATGAGGAGTCGGGGAGTGAACTGGCAGTACCTCAAGCCACACCCTGGTGACATCGACCAGGAGCAAGAAGGTTTTGCAAGACCCTAGGGGAAAACCTGGAGACTGACTGAACACGTGAAGTCACTGCGTAGTGTGTCGTGCTGGGGTGTCGCCAGGTGGGCCAAAAAGGTGGGTGTGCTCAGGCGTCTGTTCTGAGCCGATGCCAGCCTAGCAGTACGGCAACATTCGCAGTCTCAGGCATGGAGACATTCTCTCTAAAGACACTCACAAATCATACTGATGCCTTGCAAACGGCTTAAATGGTCAAGTCTCCTACACCCAGTGCAAGACCCAGGCCACGAACAGCCCAGAAATACGGGTCATGGAGATCTTTTACCCTGAAATTCCAGTGGAGGAAGCAAAATGCTACCTGCACAGATCAGCCCGAAATCCTGTTCTTCCGGTCTTGCAAACAAGCAAGTGTAAACAGGTGACACACTTAAACACGGAGGTGGGTCCCAAAGGTCCTGGCTGTGTCATCTGTGCAGCTACCAACCGTCGCAACGGGCTGGCCCTCCAACTCTGCTGGTGTTGCGGAGAAAGTGACAAGAGATAGGGCTACTGGGGCTGCCAGGGCCCGACAGAGTGGCGGCGGCAGCATTTGGGGTCAGGAAAGGAACAGCAGTGAACGCTCATTAAACTCAGAAAGGCAGGGAACACCCCGGGCCTCCCGTGGACGGCTTGGTGGCGCGATGCCATTTCCGGCTGTGCACTTAGATGTCCCAGCCACAGTTTCCTCTTGTGGCAGAGAAACAGGACTGGAAACAATCACTCCAAGAGAGCTTGGGATACACATTTTTAACTTCAGAGAAGGTGATTTAAGGCAGTCTACACGCATTTGTTTGGAGTGAGCGTCGGGGCAACTCATGCGGCGTGTAGGTTTTATGCTGCTCTTTTCTTCTCTCAACAGAAAGGATGGACCGCACTGTCAGGTGTAGCAGTGTGCCACTGAAACAGGGACCACCGGGAGCTGAGGGTCTCCCTGAAGGAGGGAGGCGTCCCAGGGCAGCAGAAAATGGCACAGACACGGTGAGCTGGCAAGCCCTTTAACAAGAGGAGACCTGACATCAGTGACAAGCACAGATGCCGGGCCAGGGCGGCTCCCCGACCTTGCCGCGACCCTGGGGACATCTGCCCTGGATCTTGACCTCTCCCAGCAGGGCTCAGCTTCCAGATTGAACCAGCTCGTGAGGAAAGAGAACGATGAATGTCACAGCCTCTGATGGTGGAGGTTTCTACAGGAATTCTTAGACTTGACCCTGAAAGGCTGAGGTGTCCAGGCAGCACTTCCTCTCGCAAGCAAACTCTCACGTTCCTAAGCTCACTTAAGGACACCACGGGCTGTTCTGTGCCCAGCTCACTCTGACGGCACACGGCTTTCCTACATACTAGAGACAGGGCTGACATTACTGACCATCCTGTACTTTCTGTGACAGAGTGACAGTCTCAGAGGACCACTGTTCATGTGAATTTGGTTCCACTGAGGGACATCTATGGGGCCTCCTCACCTACCCTTCTCTCCGCGTGATGGCTGCCCTCACAATCGTAAACTTTCTCACCTGGGTCAGGGCCCCGCTTGCACAAGCTACTCACTCTGCAATGCTTTTCCCGTATCTGTTTGCCACTCTAATCCCACTCACTTCCTGGCCAAGACGTCACCCTTCAGGGAGGCTCCTAGCCTGGGCCAGGCCTCACAGCACCCGACCAGCAACCACAGAGCACCCTCCATGCCCGCCACTCACAGCTGCCCTGCCCCCAGGGCCTGGCTCAGCGGTTCCCGTGGAAGGAGCTCCAAGAACACGTGCTGAACAAACATGGCACGAGGAGAACAGCAGAATGACTTCCCAGAGCATCACTTAGCATCCAACTATTTTGGCCAAGTTCTTTCTGGCTTGCACATAGGCTGGCTCCGAATCTCTGAGCAGTCACGGGCCGCGCGGGGTGCTGAGCCCCAGCCTGCTGACCGCTGCAGTCGCTCCCCTGCAGCCAGGCTGGGGACGCCAGCACCTGTGAACTTTCTGGGGCAGAACTAATTCTAATACTGCACCTTAGACCAAGCGCCCCATCTTAGGTTTGAAAAGCGGGGTGACTCTGTGCACAGAGTCTGTTGGAAACTGCCCGAAGTGTGTTCCTACAAATGGACTACTGAAAAGCACTCACATCTTACACGGCCACTGGCCACTCCTTGGAAAACGGAAAATAAGGAAAAACATTGCCCACCTGGGTTCAGGCACGTGATTTTCAGTTTGTCGTTCGATGCCTTCCGGGGCAACGGGCTCTGGACGTTTGGGCTGTTTCCCCCGGCCCGCGGCCTCATTCGCATTCAAGGCCAGGGCGATTCTGCACTCTGTGCTGACCGTTTCTTTAAGGTCCTTGCCACTGTGTTTAATTGTGTAAAAGAGCCATGCTGTGGCCACTGGTTCGGAAGGAAATGGAGGTGCTTGACGGTGACACAAGTGCGCCTTAGTCCCTCAGGGCTCCTCCAGCGTCAGAAGTCTGGGACAGGAAGTGGGGTCACCCAGCCCACCAGTTCAATGGAAGGGTCAGGCCGGGCCCCGCTCCCTCACAGACCGTCTCTGTGAGAGCACAAAGCCTTACAGACAGCCACCCTTCCAGCATTCCGGTCTCAGCTCCGACGTAAATGGAGGCTCCCGGGCAATTACCCCACCACAGAGTCACTTTTGAGACGAGGGGTTAAGAAGGGCCTCGAGTCGGAGGGGTGCAGGGTGGGAGAGGACAGTGCTTCTCTTCGGATCTCCTACAGGGTGGCGAGGGCCTGGGGGTGAGGCGTGGGGGGTGAGGCGTGGGGTCCGAAGGCTGAGCGGCCTCCTGGCATCAGCTCTGGGAGCCCGTCTGGGAAAGCTACCTGTCTGGTGCATGGCAGGGTACAAACGGCCCGCCTACCCCTTCTATGGGAATTATCCCCGACTCACAGCATCTCATCTGGCCTGGGACTCAGCTCAGCTCTCGATAAGGCGAACAGGGAGACACTTCAGTGGCTGACATGTATTCACACGAAGTCGTTGTCCAGATCCTGCCCAGTCTGGGCAGCACTCTGAGTCCAGGGGCGGCATCACCCTTTGTCTGGAAATCTCTCCTCCTAATACAGTTGGACCACTGCGGCAAGCTTCCTTCCTCTTGCAAACTGACTCAGGGATCTGCTTCCGTGTAGGACAGTTTGGTAATGGAGGGGGGCAGCACCTCACCATGCCTGTCCCCTGGAGGGGCGTGCCGTGCCTCGGCTCTGCTCACCAGAGGCCGCCCGAGGTGGGGAAGAAACGCGGCACTGACAGGGGCTGCAGCAGACGTGGAACTCAAGGGACCCTGAAAATCCACTGGCCCGTGGCAAATGTCCCAGGTTAAGTGAGCCCCGTACACTCGGAGAAGCCTTGAATTCCATCCAGCTCAAAGGCTGGTCTCTGCACTTCACTGGTGACCTCGGACCTCGCTCCAAGGCAGAAAGGCTCCTACAAACGGGCCAGCAGCTGGAGGCAGGCCCTGGGCCCCAAACTCTATCATGTGCCAATTCTCGTATTTAAATCTGTCTGGAAGGCTACACCCGAGGCTTTGGGGGTTTTGTCATTGTTGTTGTTTTGTAGATAATTAAGAATTTAGTATCCTGCTCTTTTTTTAAAGTATATTTTATTATGTTATTACAGTTGCCCCAGTTTTTCCTCTTTGCCCCACTCTGCCCAGTACCTGCCTTCCCTCCAGCAACGCCCCCTTAGTTCTTATCTGTGGGTCGTGCATACAAGTTCTTTGGTTTCTCCATTTCCCATACTATCCTTAACCTCCCTCTGTCTATTTCGTACCTACCAGTTATGCTTTTTATTCCTTGTGCCTTTCCCCCTTCTCTTTCTCCCCCCTCCCAGCTGATAACCCTCCAAATGATCGCCATAACCATGATTCTGTTCTTGTTCTTTGCTTAGTTTTTTTCAAAAATAACTATTCAGTTATTGATAGTTGTGAATCTTTTGCCTTTTTAATGTTCATAGTTTTGTTCTTCTTTTTTTTAAATAGGCCCCCTTAACATTTCATGCAATAATGGCTTGATGATAATGAACTTCTTTAGCTTTACCTTGTCTGGGAAGCACTTTATCTGCCCTTCCATTCTAAATGGAAGCTTTGCTGGATAGAACAATCTTGGTTGTGGGTCCTTGCCTTTCATGACTTTGAATATTTCTTTCCAGCTCCTTCTTGCCTGCAAGGTTTCTTTTGAGAAATCAGCTAACAGTTTTATGGGCACTCCTTTGTATGTAACTATCTCCTTTTCTCTAGCTTCTTTTAAGATTCTCTGCTTATCTTTAACTTTTGGCATTTTAATTATGATGTGCCTTGGTGGGGTTCTCTTTGGGCCCATCTTGTTTGGGACTCTCTGTGCTTCCTGGACTTGAATGTCTATTTCCTTCACCAAATTAGGGAAGTTTCCTTTCATTATTTTTTCAAATAAGTTTGATTTCTTGCTCATCCTCTTCCCCTTCTGGCAGCCCTGTGATTCAGATGAGGTACATTTGGAGATGTCCTGGAGGTTCCTAAGCCTCTCATTTTATTTTTGAATTCTTGTTTCTTCTTTCTGTTCTGGTTGAACGTTTATTTCTTCCTTATGATCCAAATTGTTGATTTGGATCCTGGCTCCTTTCTCTTCACTGTTGGTTCCCTGTAGATTTTTCTTCATTTTACTCAGTGTAGCCTTCATTTCTTCCTCTACATTGTTGTTGCACTCAGTGAGTTCTTTGAGCATCCTGAACACCAGTGTTTTGAACTCTGCATCTGATAGGTTCACTATCTCCTTTCTGTTTAGTTCTTTTTCTGGGTTTTTGTTCTGTTCTGAAAGATTTAGGTCATATTTCTTTGTCTCCTCAATTTGGCAGCCTCCCTGTGTTTGTTTCCATGTATTAGGTAGAGCTGCTTTGACTCCCTATAAAAGACACCTGTAAATTATGTGGTGTGGAGCTTTAGGTAATTGCTAGGGTGGAGCAACCTGCTTGACCACTTTGTGGCTCTGTGTGAGGGGAGGACTCAGAGAGTGGACGGTGCTGCCACCTGGCTTTTGGGGATTTGCCCGGCACTTGCCCCCTTTCCAGTCACTTTACTCACTTCCCATGTGCGATTGGCACCCTTCCAGCTGTTGTCCTGGTGTTGCATCCAAGGCTTTTATTTTCTTTTTTAAGACTTTATTTATTTATTTTTTAGAGAGGGGAAGGGAAGGAGAAAGAAAGGAAGAGAAACATCAATGCGTGGTTGCCCCTCATATGCCCCCAAGTGGGGACCTAGCCTGCAATCCAGGCATGTGCCCTGACTGGGTATTGAACCAGCAAACCTTTGGTTCACAGGCCCACACTCAGTCCACTGAGCTACACCAGCCAGGGTGGCTTTTGTTTATTTTCAATCAAAATGCAACAGTGATGTCTTTTCAAAGTCCAGGGTGGAAAGTCAAGTGGGGTTATTTCACCAACTCACTTGGGTAGGATTCCTATTTCACCAAGCCCACCCCAGGAATCTCTAAACCAAGAGCAAAGTGTGTGTTGAAGGAACAAGAGGAGAAGCTATTGAAGCTCTCCCAAGCCCCAGTTGGAGCCCTACAGGCCAGGGTGGGATGGGTGTCTTGTCCACCAGCTGTTGAGTCCTCGTGGTCGGGATGGGAGTGACGTCTCCATTTCTATTTATAACTTACGTGGAGGGCTCTGTGGTCTAGCCACTCAAGATGTTTGAGATCTCTACTGATTTGGGTAGCTGACTGCTCATTCACAACACATCCTGAGTTATTTGTTATTGAATTAGGCATAACTATTTCACATCATATGCAAAGCATCGTTAATTCACTCAGTTTACCAAATGTTCTCCTTGATTTCCTAACCTCAGAAAGCAAATCCTTATAAAGTGTAAAATAAAAGTCCCCATATGAAAGGAGCCTGACTGAAATTGTCACCAAGGAAATGCACCTCTCCCCATAAAAAAGTCTTGGTTCCCATGCCCCCAGTTGGAGGAAATCAGGAAGCCAGACAAAATCAAGCTGGAGCTATCCGTACTCCCCAGTGTGGGTACTGGGGGTCAGCCCACCACACAGACTAGCTGAGTGGGACTCCACTGTACACCAGTGCTGCAGATGAAACTGTGCACACCAGAGGCCCTGCGAACCTCCTCACAGTGCAGTCTCCAGAACTGCATTTTCTAAGACTGTGTGCCTACTCGCTCAGCACACCTATGACTGAAGCCTGCATAGGAGTCACCTGAAAGCCTCACTAAGGCACACATGCAGAATGGCCAGTAAGCCTCACCTGAATGCATTGGGTGCTTTCTATTCCATCCTGCTGCCGGCTGGCTCCAGCAAGCCTCGGCATCCTCCTTAACACAGGCTCCCGGCAGCCTGCCCAAGCATACAGAGATGGCACATAAGCTAAGGTCCCTGAGCTGCCTCCACCTATATCAGAGTATCAGCAGTGCCCACAGCCCCCTGGCTACCCCGACCAGCATGTAGCCTTTTCCCAGGGGCCTCGATGGCCACTGCTGGGGCCTCTGGGGTCAAACCCCCAGAAAATCACTTTTCTGCACATCCCACAGAGCCCTCTTCCATCAGGGAGAGAAGGGTTCTGTGGTCAGACACACTCGGGAAGCATCACAGACAAACCTTCTATTGTAGAGGCTCTAGGAATGCCAGCAGTGCCACCCCCAAACTTGACTGGTCATGAACTTAGACAGTAGGGGACAGGGTGTGCACAGCACCTCCTAACTACTGCAGATCTAATGTTGAAAGTAACATTCTTGGGGCAATGCTACTCTAGCTAGCTTATTAAAACAAAGAAAAAGTCTTGAATGAAATTCCAACACAGAACTCACTAAGCCAATGACACAGATTCAAGTAAAATAAAAACAAACCCCAAACTCTACCAAAGTCTTAAATCAACCAAGAAAGCAAGCATGTCTTGGACATCTACACTATGACCACTTGGCATAATGGGAAGGACGAGAGAAATATAAGAATTTCTTAAACGTACAGGTTGTCTGGAGCAACTACATTGCATTTTCATTGGTTCGCATAGAAAATCTATAATTGTAGTGGAAATAGCAGTCGCAGCACAACTATTACTAAAATACCTGTTATGTATTAACGCACTTAATTGTCACGACAAGCCGAGAGGTGAGAACACTATTATCCCACTTTTGGGAGGAGCAAACTAAGGCACAGAGAAGTTGAGTGACTTGCCTGAAGCCACACAGCAGTGACAGGATGTAGGGGAATTCTAGATGCAGCAGCTAGAAGAAGGGAAGGGCAAGGGTGCCAGCCAGTCTGAGGCAGCATCGAGGTGGGCGTCTCTCAAGGGATGGCGTTTAGCAAATAGAGATGCTAAGAGAGGGTATGTGTGACGTGGGGGGAGAGGCTTGGCTTTACAGATAGCCATGGACAAGGGCTCAAAAATAACAGAAACAGAAGATGGGCATCTGGTGCCTCCCTCACATGACTCAGAGTGGATTATAGTGGCAACAAGGTCCTCACTGAGACATTTGATTTTGTGAGTCCCTTACTCTCCCATCAATGGTTAAAGACATAACATTCAGCCACTAGCAGAGGCACTTTAAACCATCCCATTGTAATTTTGTATCAGTTCTTCTTTTCCAGTCTAAGTAGTCTTCTGATTCAAGACCTTAAACAGACTCTCCCTGCTGTGGGCAGAGAGGAGAACACTGTCAGTGAATGGGAATCGTGTTTGCCAAGCCCGTAGACCGTGGCTGCTGCAGCTCCGGGTCGGGGCTTCCCAGAAAGCCAGCAGGACACAGACAAGTGAGCTCACTGTAAGTGTCTTCAAACCTGAACACTGACTGCACATTGTCCCCGAGCTTCACAAAGACATGCTGTCTGCAGAACTGCTCTCGCCTCTGTGCAATCTTCTCTGAGTTGCTTTAATGGGGACTGGGGCCCAGAGGCTGCATTTCACTTCGCTGAAAGCACCTTTTATGCACAGTGATCCTCGGTTTCCCAGCGAGTGAGCCAGCACTCTGAAGACAGTTGGGGCTGTGTGACCTTGGGCATGCTACTTAACCTCTCTGAGCTGGTCTCCTCATCTGTAAAATTGGGACTATCGTGGCATCTTAGCTCCCAGGGAGGCCGTGCACTTAGTGAACACCTGCAGCGGCGTCTGGTGTGTGTGCAGGAATGGTCACTAACGCCCGGGGATGGATAGTCTGTGCCATGTCCTGGCCACCAGCCTCGTGTGGCCACTGTAACTTTGGTTTGGTTTTGAAGAAAAAGCCATTTTAATCGAGTCAAGGGCTCCTTAAGGGCTCCACAAGGAGAAACCACTCTCGTAACACCACTGACTCTTGCCTTCCCCCCTCGAGCCTACACAAGTGCACAGGGCTTTCCAGCAATCACACATGGTGCCGCACCACAAGGACAGCAGGCGTGAACCCGGCCAGTTCCCTTCTTGTCCGAGATTAAGGACATGTGCAAAATGCAAAACAACGCCCATCCTTTCACATTTTTTTTGTTCTGATGTTACTTGTACTGCCATAATGGATTTATCATTGTTATTTGTATTTACGTTAATATTTTAAGAATTTGTTTTAATTTCTAATATGGTCAATAATGTAACACAACGTTTTCCATGACCCTCAGTCAAGTATTCACTATGGAAAGGGGCCGAGACCAAAACATTCAGGAACCACTGTCGGGAGCAACACGGAGACTGAGCAGGCTGTCTCACAGGGGTGCGGGACCGGGGAGGCAGGTCCTTCTTGAGTTTAAAGACCCTGGCCAGCCCTCTCCTCTTCCAGCCCCCCGCATCTCCTGCACGGGGAATGCAGGCAGGGCTGGCTCTGGGCTCTGCCACCTCCAGTCACAGCTCCCACCAGGGGCTCAGCTCTCGTCATGCCACCACAGGACTAGGCTGCCCACGGAGGGGGTCATCCTTCAAGGGGACTTTGAGATCTGCACATGTGTGAGGCAGGGTGCTCCAGGATGCACCTTCTGGGCCGTGGGTGCTGGCGGGGTGCAATGCACAGCTGCACGGGGCATTCACTGCACGAGGGTCGCTGAGCAGACAGGTGGGAGAGATGCAGCCCGGCCCCTGCAAGGAGCATTTCCACACAGTATAGACCCTGGGGGTCTTTACCTAAGAAGCTTCCCCAGGCTCCAGGAGGGGAGGCCAGTCCTGGGCAGATGAGCGAGCCTCTCTCTCCCCTTCTTACCCCTCCTCCCCTGGACATGCTTGCTTTCAGAGGCCTTCTAACACCGCTCTTGCTCTGATGGCCATTGAGTGGGCTCACACTGACCCGCCACCTGCCCTGCTGGACAGGGACACATCAGCTGCCACAGCACAGCTGGTTATCCGATGGGTGTGGGTCCAGAGACCTGTCCTGACAGAAGGGCAGGAAGAGACTTGAATGACAACAGGTTTCATGCAGCCACATTCTCCTGCAGAGGGCCCAGAACCAAGGGCAGAGGATGGAGAAGGAACCCTCTTGCCATAGCTGAGGGCTTTCTTTCACTCAGCCCTCATCAGCTGGGAAACTGAGGCCCGCGGAAGGCCTCTCATTGATGGTGCTGAAGGTCATCCAGCGGCAGCACCATCGATGTCTGCTGGGGGTCCAAGTGGGTGGGCGTCTCCCAGCAGTCAGGACAGGGCAGGCTGGGGAGGAAGGCAGGACTCTGTAGGGCCAGGCTTCCCAAGGGCGTGTACTTGCCCAATGGGAGAGATGACGAGGGAGCTGTGCGGCCCGACTGTTTTGATTACACCATCCCATTCATTAAACTCTTCCTTGAGTGGCCATCGTGGACGTAGTCTTCAGCTGGGCTAGTGCTTCCCGAGCTCACAGTTTCTGTTTTTGTCTTAAAGGCCCACAAAGGCGATCAGAGAAATGGGTGCAAACAAGGACCCTAACAGCAACGTTAAAGGCAGGTCTGTCTTGCGCTTGGCACCCAGCACTGGGCAGATGGCGGCAGAGCAGCTGCGGCACGTGGACGCCAGGCCAGGCCCTGCAGCAAGTGCATCTGTGCGTGTGGTCTAGCCACGCCCTGGCCACAGCCTCTCAGAGCTGCGTCAGCCACTCAGGGTTGTCGCATCTCTGCCCAGGGGTTCCCCTGAGCCACAGAGGAGAGGGAGCTGGGCTGGGGTGCAGAGGGGGGAAGACACCCATGGGAGCCAGCTCTCTGAGATGCTGCTTCACTTACTCCTCAGTTCTTTGACACTGTGCTCCCCTGGGTTCACAGAGCTGGGGGCCTGGGCTGCATGCCCAGTGGCCAGGCCCACCGTTGGGCTCAAGGCAGGCACTGTGGCTGGGCTGAGAGAGCTCACTCAGACAGAGGGCCCAGAACCAAGGGCAGAGGATGGAGAAGGAACCCTCTTGCCATAGCTGAGGGCTTTCTTTCACTGATACCTGATGCAGTATTCCTGATGAGGCTGCAGTCACACACCCCATCCTTCCAGACACACTGACTGGCCGGCCTGCTTGGTATCAAGCCAGCCCTCACTCCTCTGAGGCCTCCTTACAGCCCCTGCTTGTCCCAACCACAGGCCTCTCCCATCCCCTCAGCTCAAACACCACCCAAGGGAGATGGCGATTCAGCCAAGGATAGAAGACAGCAAGGAACATTATGGAACCTTCTCAGTTTGCGTTTCCCATGCCGAGAGTCTCGCGTCTGTTTATCAGCAGAAGCCCACGTTGCTTCCATGGCCATGGGGCAAAGGGTGCACATGTGTGGGTTTGGAAACCGAAGGGGTGGGACCAAGCATGTTTCAGAAGTTTGCTCTCCGGGTGCTGGGGAACAGGCCGTGGGGGTGTCCTCACCTGTGGGTGGGAGCAGCGACCTGGAGCTCACTGCTGTTCCCCCCCACCCCCGCCCAAATGCCACAAGCAGGGCCAAAGAGAAGCAAGCTGAGGGACTTGGGAACCTGAACGTCCACACTGTGGCTAAAATGAGAAGTGCAGTGGAAGCCTTGGAAGAAAGGGCTGAAAAGGGGCTCCTCGCCATTCTATGGGAAGACACACCTTCAGACCTTTTCTGTAGCAGCGGGTGAGAAACCTGGTGGTGGCGCAATGAACACCAGACTTATTTTCATGTCCGAATATCGTGGATGCGAAGGTGATCATAAAACCAAGTGCATTGTTTGCTTTTAGAGTCATCCAACCACACTGCGCCATGAAGCATCACAGCAAAGTCCCAGGTGAACCAGAGCTCCGAGGCCGCGCACCTGGGGGAGTGAGTGAGGTGCTGGATCCGGCCTGCACGGCGCGAGGCCCCATGGGAACAAAGGATGGACTGGCGGTGAGGCCTGTGACTTCGCAGCACAGGCACCGGGCCCCGATGAGATTCCCCGGCAGGTGCCTCTCTGGAGACGCAGCACGTGACGAGGCCTGCAGAGCGAGGTGCAGGGTGGAGCGAGGGAGGGCCGGTGGCGGGGGGGCCCGGACACAGAGGCCTCCTGGGCACGTCAGGGTGTGAATTTATTACACGCTGCTCTGTGTGGTCGGTTTCCAGGGCCCAGAACAGGCCGGGATGGGCGAGGGCAGTTCATGGAGATGTGCCAGGCAACGGCCAAGCCAGCGGGAAGCTGGGAGCATGGGGTCCAGGTAATACGCAGGGAGGACTGGCACGGATGCTGGTGGGCATGCAGTCAGCTGGTGTGACTGAAAGCCCTCTCCAAGTTCGTGTGTGGATCTGAGGATCCCTACAGTGGGAGTCGAAGCATGAGATACCTGTGGACCTTTCACTACTGATAACCTTTCTCTTCATGAACTTCCTGCCTAGTCCCAGGACTGGGCTTGATTTTTCATGGTAATCAGCTTATGTGGCCCTGACAAGCCCACAGACATGATGTCGTATGCACTTCTGGCTGAGGTCAGGATGGAGCAGAGGCAGAGGGCTGGCCCGGCCAACCCCAGTGGCAGAGCCTGCATTTCCCATGTCCCCCTCCCTGCCTTCCCGAGGAACATCCAGAGCCTGGCAAGCTCTTAAAAATGGGAAACCACCTGCGGAAGAAGGATGCCAGTGCGTGACCCAGCCTTGGAGTGCCACACAGACAGTGGGGTGTCTCCTCCTCTGCCAGGACCCAGATGTCACTTATCACACTATTCTTTCAATGGGCTAAACATTAACAAATGTCCTAAGGAACTAAGTCATGTTTCCAAATGTTCTTTTTCCGAGGGTCCCTGTGCCTGAGAGAAGCCAGCTAATTCAGTAAAGCTGCCACTTAGATACACTCACCCACTGACTCAAGTCCCCGAAGAAAAGAGCAGACCTGAGCAGCAGGGCCGGCCTCCATGCAGGAGCTGTGCTCTCCTCCAAGCTTCCCCCATTAGGTGGAACCTGCCGGCCGCGCTGTTTGTGTTTAACGCACCTGGGCGGCGCCTCCCTGCACACCTCCTTGCCAGCAGCCCAGCCAGCAGGATGGAAACAAGCCATCCCCAGGGGTCAGGACAGGGTCAGGGTTAGAATGCCACCAGGAGACTCCAGTCTCCCCAGAAATGACAGGGAACAAGGTTGCCCACAGCGGCCGGTCCAAGGGCTCCTTGGGGCTCACGCTGGCCTCATGTCTCCACAAGGAGGAAGCCCCAAGCAGCCAAACCGAAGACAGGCGGCCACCGGGAGAGAACTGGAGCGGACTCCTAGGGGCAGGGGGGTGGGCAGGAGGAGAAAGCAGGGAGGAACACCAGTGCCATTCCAAGTGAGTCTGCCGCTCACCAGCGCATGCCCGCCCCTCACAGTTAAACCTCTGTCTCGTCCCCTCTTCAGAAGCTCCGACGCTGGGTTTCAATGAAAGCCAGTAATGTCAGCCCTGAGCAGTGTATGTGACAACAGAACGGTCCCCTCACTCTGTTTTGGGCTCAGCTTCCTGTCACACTGGGCCCCCAACAGCATGTTGAGCCGGCTGCTGCCTGGGCCCCTTCTGGAGCTTAACGAAGTCCCCAAACCCCAGGGACAATTGTGGCACTCCCCAGAGTGCCACAATTTTACATTCTGAGCTGCAGCATCCTTGCCTCCTCTGAAGTAGCAGGTGTGGCCTACGCATCTCGCCCACGTGCACGCACCACACACACACCACAGACACAGACACAAACATCACACACACATACACACCCCTCCCACAGGAGCCCACTGCTGTTTGGAAATAAAGGAGATTTTTCTGAGAGCCTTTTTCTTTTCTTACTCATTCTAAAATAATCACGTGACGATATTAAAAAACAATAACTCCGAGGCCAGGGAAATCAGTGCAGTTTCTACCGACGTCATTCCTTCCTGGCTCCACGCGGCAGGAGGCACGCTGGGGCAGGTGCGCACGCATCCTTCCATCCAGATCTGCTCTCAGAAAGCTGCTCACGGAACACGGCACTCGAGGAAGGGCAGAGGTTCCCATCACCAACACCAACACCAACACCAACACCAACACCAAGTTCCTTCCAGAAACTCCAGAAGGTCTCCAAAATTCTGCCCTAAACTGTAGGTGTGCATATTTATTCCCACGTTCTGGTACCAAAATCCTACAAATCTAAAAAACAAACAAGAAGTCGTCTAAACCTTCTTCAAAACACCCCTGTCAAACAAACACCATGACTCACGGTGGGGAGAAGGTCGGGCCAGGGGCAGAGGGGCCATGGGCGGGCACTCTCGCCGCATCCCAGGCCTCCCCCAGGTGGCCCTCCGACAGGGTCCCTGCTGGCCAGATGTGGGTCACAGAGCCCGCTGGGAGCACTGGGGCTTTATGGACTGGCCCACGGGAGCTCAGCCTCGGAGCCCCCATCCTGCTCAGGTACATGCGGGAGACGACAGAGGGATAAAAAGAAAGACGGGGCAGAGTGAGAGGGGAAAGGGAGGGAGGAGGAGTATGGCGGAGGGTGAACTGGCGGGCCTAGGGTTTGGCGGTGGCAGGTTCTGCGCATGTGTCAACCTCCCCGACCGCCTGAGCAACAGGACAGGACACCTCGGAGCCGGGAAAAAGATCGTGGTCCAGACCTGCCCTCTCCTCAGCTTGGGTCCTCGGTGGCCTTGGACAGAGAGGACAAGCCTGCGGTCCCCCTCAGGCCACGCTCGTCCCATCACGAGTGTGCTCTGGGCCCAGCTGCTGACCAGCCAGGGGCCAAGCTTGCCATCCCGCCCCCTCCCCATCCAGCCTGCGCAGGAGTGACTGAAGCAGAGGCACGTGACCTCATTTGTAAACAGCAGGCTCTGACCTGGTTTGTAAACAGCAGGCTCTGAGGAAAATCAGTACCCCTTACACAAACCTATGCAGACCCAGAAGTGGTGCCCCCCCAGAAGTATTCCACAGCATCGCTCAAAGAAAGATTTACTATCATGTGCACCAACAACTCTCTTTCTTCCTAAATCCAGCAAATGGGATTTTTTGGACAGGGAAGAAAACAGATTATTTCTAGAGAGTGGAGAGAAAGCCCTCCAACCCTTAATTACACAATCTCCCTTAGGACATTTATTCAAATGCACATTTATCTTAAAACAAAATACAGGTTAGAAAAATGCTGAGAATTTTTAGTGAAAAGTTGTAAGAATTAAAAGTAGTATTTAGCTAGGAAAACCCCTGAAATGATTACAGATGGCCACAGCGAAGCCTTCCCCCACAAGGAAGGACCTGTGGTCTGGGACGGTGAGAAGACGCCCGGCCGACCTCGGGTCTGAGGGACCTCCCGCAGCCCAGACCGCAGCTGCGTGGTGAGAACGCATTCTCCTTGGGGGTCCCTCCAGCACTGCCACTGCGACACTGACTTGGAACCAAAAACCATCACTGCTCATCACACATTCAAGTGCTTGTGTTCCGGGTTTAGGAACGAGCAGCTGAGCTTTCCAGTGTGGCCACCTAAGCCAGCATTCATAATCCTCTGAGTCTTATCTGTTGGGGAAATGCATGTACTCAGCCATTAGTCACACACTGAGTCTCTTCATCACCCAACTGGCAATTTCAGACGTTTACTGTGGCCACTGATGGCTAGGGTCGAACCAATTCATTAAAATTTACCAAAAAAATGCTTATTTCAGGAATTATTCATCGATCCTTGGCAGAAGCATCTGCTGGAAAATGTACTTATGACAAATCCCTTCGAAACAAATACTGTTCCATCCTCAGAAATGCAACAAGGTAACCCACACTGCCCCCTCCCCTTGGGCCCCGGAGGGATCCCTCCTCGAGGGTCTTTGTTCTCCGTCTCCACAGGGAGTGAGTCAGAAGTACCTGCCCTCCAGTGCAGCTGGGAGCAGGGATGACACATAGAGACCACAGAGAACCACCCAGGGCTGGCCCCTCACTGTCCACGAGCTCGAACAGTCCAGCCCTAAGTCCTGCCCCCGGAGAGCCCTTGGCCGGGTGCATAGGGGAAGGCAGCCATGGGACAGCGCCGTCTGAATCACTGCCAGGGGCCGGTCGCACACCCACCAGGCTCTGGCGCTCCCTCTCTGTGCCCCACAGCACGGCACGTCTGCAGGAAAGCTGGAACAAAGGAGCCCCGCAGAGTTCATTCCAGCTTCCAGGGGGAGCACAGTGGCTGTGCACCTTTCCTCCTAGAGCAGAGACACCCCGGGCAGGGGGCGAAGCCAGGTGGCCGCAGCCCCACACCAGCTGGCGATGCCAGACATCCCCCACCCCCGAGGCCCTGGACTCCCCTCTCCACCTCCACAGGCGCCTCCCCAGCCTGCATCCCTCTCACAAGGCCAGGCAGAGCCTGGTTCCTCCCTGTAGCTCGCCTCTATAGGTGACATGCAAGCCATCCCCAGAAGGTCACCCGGCCTCTCTCTCCCCGAATACCATCCATTCACAGAAAGCGCCAAAGAGCAGGCTTGACGCACCTGTGCTGGTCTTCAGGAGGAGCCAGAGCCCGGAGATATCCTGGGACAGCAAAGAGATGAGGCTTAAGGTCATGCTGTCGCCCGCCAACGCGCCGGCGTCAGGAGGCGGCGACCTGCCTCCTGGAACGCCCGTCCGGGGCGCACAAAGGAAGGCTGCAAGGCTCCATCTTTGGGCTGGCCGCCCGCAGCCGGCGCCAAGGGGCCGCGAACCCCTGGGGCTCCGCAGGGCTGGCTGCCCAGCCTGCTCCCCCAGGGCCTGGGGTTGGCCGTCCCTGAAGCAGGAGCCCTCGGCGGTGGCTCACTTATTCTGCCTGCGGACTGTTAACTGTTGAGACCCCAGCGGCGCTGAAGCTCCTGCAGCAGCAGCTCCAGTCCTGCGTATCATGTCGCCGGTCCAGACCCCCCCTGCAGGAGCCCTGCGCTGAGCCGCTGTCAGTCCACTAAGCCGGTGGGGCTGCCACCAAGGGGCAGGGTCTGGACCCTCTGGCCCCAAGGCACCTCATCAGGATGAAGACGCACTGGAGAGCAGCACACTTGGGCAGCTGAACGATGCTGCTCTTCTGAGCTCCTCTGAAAGCTGTGTGTGCGCCCCTCTATTCCTGTGTGCGAGAGGGTCCTCAACAGCTGGCTACAGAGCGCCCCCCAGGGGCAAAGAACATGGAAGGTGTAATAAATGGGATGCTTCATAGGTGGGGATCTCTGGGGAGCTCGTTAAAGAGGAGGTTTAGATTGGAGGGGGTGGCACTGAGACTCTAACAAGCTCCCAGGTGATGGGAAGCCGCTAGTCTGCAGGCCAGATTTTGAGCAGGAAGAACTGGAGTGGTGAAGGGGACCAGGCGCGTGAGTCCAGTGCTGGAGCCGAGACACCCGAAGAGGACAGTCCTTTAAGCTGGATTACGGACTGGCTTTGGCTCACGCATAAGGGCCAGCCAGAGCTGAGCAGAGTGTTCGCAGCCATTGCAGGTTTTGTTTCTACATCCTGCAACGTGTAATGTTGCAGAGGCACTTTCTCCCCTGCCTGTGCCCTGGGCGGAGAACCCAAGCGGAGGCCATGGAGCCCTGCAGGCTCGTGCTACTGGGGGCACTTGTCACGGCAACAGTAACTGACATACGCCCTGATCCATACACCCCGTATTCCTGTCATATGGCTCTGGTTCTAACTGGGCTTTGCTGGATGGTTCCAATTGTTCTCTTTCTAATGGCTTCTCCTCAGCCTGAAGTTGCAGATATATACTGTAAGCACAACCCTTTCAGTGTTTCCCCAGGGGACCTTGGGACATTCAAGTAGATCAGGGCACAAGCTCCTAGGGTGGGGGGCAAGGACCGTTAGAGCCCAGCTCCTCCTGTGGCCAGACTGCGCTCACGTCTCCCAGCCCCCATGCCTCCCCAGCTCACAGCGCAGGTCGTCCCTGCCTTGCTGAGCACAGCCTCCTCCTGAAACATGCCCAGGGATGGCTGAGGCCTGACCTCCTACGGAGGCCATGACATCCCAAGCCCAGCTCTGCCCTCCCACCCCCTGGCATTAGGTGGGACCGCTGGTGCCTCGGCATCCAGCACAGTGGTGGACACCTTTCAAATACATAGCGGACAGCAAAGAAGATGACCATTCCGACACCTGATGCTCTTCTCCCAGAAGGGACGTTGTTTTTAAACGCAAGGATGGAGGTGCCACGTGACGGAGGGAGGGGCTGCGCTGACACCTCCCTAAGCGCACATCCAATTTATTCCTCATGTTCCCCACTCGGTCCCACTGCAGTCTCCCTGAGAGCACACGGCAGCTGCCCACGTGACATCAGCAGTGGGACATTTTGTCGGGGAGGCGATGGCAGCCGCATTGCGCACTGCCGTGTGGACCAGAGGCTGTGTGCCTACGCAGGGGAGGTTGGCTGCCCTGGGTGCCACCGCGCCTGCTGCGCCCTCGGTCTGGGAAGGACAGCCTAGGTCTCATTCCACACTCCTGAAGAGTTGCTCTGCTGGACAATCCCAAGAGCACAGTGCAGGGCCAGAGAGGGAGTCACCAGCCCGGGAAAGCACAGGCTCGGGGCTCAGCCCCACTGGCTCTGTCTGTCCTTTCTCTCACCCATTCTAGGATGACTCCCTCGAAACAGACCAAGGTCTAGTCCTCCCAGCAGCTCCTGACTGCTGGCGACCCTTCCAACACAAGGGCTTCATTAGCTGTGAAGAAATGATAGACACTGCACTTTATAACGAATAGGGCTTGTTCATTCATTTGAGAAAATGCAGCATTACTGGTCAAAATCTGCAATATGTAGCACACCCTACAGGCAACATCACACTTCAGACACACACCTGTGTGAAGGGCTGCTTCACAACCTGGCGCAGCGCAGAAACCTGCGGCCTGCGGTGTGCGGGCTCCTGGGGCCGGGCTGCACCCCGGTTCCTGCCCCACTGAGCTCGAATGTGGGCAGGAACACCGCACTAAGCCTTCCTCATACACGGATGCAAGAAAAGCTAACCAAGGCCGAACAGTCTTCTCATGGGCAAAAGTGTCCCCTCAAACCTTAGGAAACTATTTGTGTGACTTTAAAATGGGCTCTGGGCCCTGGGCTCCGCAGGGAAGAACCAAAGTGCTGTGTGCTCTCTGGTTGTTTTCTGCGGGATGACAGACTGGGCGGAGCCACCCTTGGTTCGCAGGCTGCACCCTTATTTGCTAAGGCCTTTCCTCACCACCTGGCCTTGTTTCACTGTCATGACAACCAGGTGAGGCTGGTGTCACTGCTCAACAGTCAGCTCAGCAAAGCCTCTGGAAGAAGGGCAGGCTGGACACAGCAGTCACTTAGTCCTCTCCACGCCCGCGGGCGCAGCTGGCCACTGTCCTCCTCCCATGTCCTCCTCCTGTGTCCTCACCCTCCTTCTCCTGCATCCTGCTCCCCACCCTCCTCCTGCATCCTTCTCCTGCATCCTCTTCCTGCACCCTCCTCCAGCACCCTCCCCCGTGTCCACCCTCCATGTGTCCTCCCGCAGTGTCCTCAAGGACCTTCTTTGGGTCCAAAGTCATCACAGATCTAGTTCTCCCCCCCACACTGGCTAATTCCCTCTACGGGTTCTCCCCTCCCTTCTCATGCACTGCAGGGCCAGTCCACTCAGCTCTCCTAATCCAAATGAACTGTCCCTTCCCCCAGTCAACCTGCTGTTGCAGGAAATAAAGCAGACTTTTCAGGGTGACGTGCAGGCCCACAGGAGTTGCTGACCGCAGTGGCTGTCCTCCTGCCTGCCTTGACCACCCCACTTCTGTCTCCCCACTTCCGCAACGAGCTCCAGCCATGGAGCACGGCAGTGACCCCCAACAAGGTGTGCTGGTGCCTCTCCACCCCTGGACCACGCGCTGCCATGGCATGAGGGGCTTGAGGGAAGGGCTCAGAGGGGCAGCACCTTCCCCCAGGGCAGCTCCGAGCACGCACAAGCACCTCAGTTCCGGGTTCCTGACTACGTGAATCCGCAGACTCTCGTCCAGTTTAAACTGAAACTCACCCAGGAACTAAGTGGCCCGAGAGAAGACAAGGTGGACTGATAGAGCAAGCACGGATGAATGAAGATGACAGGCAGTCCGGTAAAATCCGGGAAAAGCAGTGCACAAACAATGAAATCTCTCCGGGTCAGTGTGTTTAATTGTAAGTGAAAAAGCAACAATAGTTTCCACTAAGCTCAGAGCATCTTCCCAAATAGATAATTTTACCTGTGCTGTTTACAAAAACGCATATGCACCAAAGGCAAGTTTCTCAACAAAATAATCCAACTAAATAGTGAGTTTTGAACTCAATAAACATAAACACATAGAAGCATAAATATTTAACACTGCCTCCTTAGTTTGTAAGAACAACAGATTAGCATTAAGTTGATAGACGGCTGGCTCCTTGACACTCAGGAAAAGGGAAACTCATCAGCGGATTTTCAACAGTATCTGCATAACCGCTGAAGGAACCCAGATCCCGGCAGGGAACCCAGCCCACAGCACCCGCTCCCCCTCCAGCGCTGGTGGCCGTGAACGCACTTTGTTAGAAGGGAAATGCGCTGAATGTGGAATCTGGCTTCAACTCACTGTGCCAGCTGTGGAAACGCCACGAAGCCTATGACTCTTCCTAAAACGTATTTTTGTAACGATAGCAAAAATATTTTTTCATACTATTAATAACACTAAAGAGCATCCATATTTAACCTCTCACCATTTGAACATCTCGGATCTTTGCATGTGCAGCTGACCCTTAAACCAGTGGTCCCCGGCCGTTTTGGCATCAGGGACTGGTTTTGTGGAAGACAAAGTTTCCAAAGACGGGGGTGGGGGGTGGTTTCGGGGTGATTCAAACACATTACATTCAGGCTCACCTCCTGCTGTGCGGCCCGGCTCCTCACGGGCCCATGGCGGTACCAGACCTCGTCCTGGGGGGCGGGGACGCCTGCCTGGAACAGCACAGCATGCGTTCAAACTGCGAGGGTCTGCCTACACATGGATGTTTTTCAGTAATTGTATGCAGCACTGTAAACTATTTTCTCTTCCTTGTGATTTTCTTAACATTTTCTTTTCTCCAGCTTACTTTATTGTAACAATAGAGTATTTAACACATATAACACAAAAATATGTGTTAAATAATTGTTTGTGTTATCTGTAAGGCTTCCGGCTGTTCGTGGTTAAATTCTGAGGGAGTCCAAGTTCTATGCGGCTACCTTACTGCCCGGGGGGTTGGCGCTCCCACCCCGGCACTGTTCCAGGGCCAACTGTGCTTCGCAATTAGCGGAGTGGTGCTTGTCTGCACTTTACACGCCAGCATGCGCGGGTGGGGTGTGCACAGATACGGTTTCCTGATAGAGAAACACAGCCCCCAGGTTTGGCACCCACCACACACGCCCTATGCTCTCTCCCGCCTGGCCTCTGCCTCTCTGTGCCCCTGGCCCAGTCCCTGTGAGCCCACTGCCAGGCCCCGCAGTGCTTCCCAATGCCAAGGTGGGGCTGGGACCAACCCACCTTCCCCAGGGGACCATCATGTCTTGGTTCCTTTTCTTGAAGAGGATTCGAGAACGGAAGCCAGGTCAGATCACCAACAGTCCTTGTGGCACTGAGAGTCGTCTCCTCTGCTCTGCACAGACGTGGTCGCCTGCCCCTCGGAGCCCCTACCAGCCCCCAGGTCCCACCTCCTGGCTCGGGGATCTGGCCTGGCCCCTTGGCCCCATGCAGCTCTCTCTTTTGGATTTCTTTATTTGCCTCTGGAGGTTTTCCGTTGGTTTTAGTTTTGGTTTGAAGCCTGGACCGCAGGCTTCTGTACAGGCAGGTAGGGTGGCCTGCCCTCCCAGCGGCTCCTCACACGCTGGCCCTCAGCTTTCGTTAACAGGCTCTCAACTCACAGAAGGGCCGTCACACCAAAGGCAACTGTGCCTCTTCTTCCTCCTTCAACTCAAGGCAGCTTATACGTCGTGGTCCAAGTTCACAGTGACCATGGCCAGTTGTCACCTCCTCTCTCCCGGCTTCCCGTGTGTTTTCCCTTCTGCCAGAATTGTCAGACCAAGCATGGCGTCCCTCACTCTTAGCATGGGCACCTTGGAGTCACAGGCTTCCTGTGACATTGTGATCACAGACGGCTGCCTGGGGACTTGCACTGGGATACAGATGTCCATCGACCTTTGTCTGTGGAGTTCAAGTGGCCAAAGTCGGCTTTCTTTGGAGGGGCTGGTTTCTGTCCAGTTCCCACATCACTTACCATTACGGGCAGTCCAAGACAAGGACAGTTGAGATCAGGTATCCACACAGAAGCAAAGTCATATCCATCCGCCCTCCCTGTGCTAGCTGTGGCGGTTGGGAGAGTCTCAGTCACTGGGCCAGGGCCAGGGAAGAGCCCACACGGGGCTGCGGCCCCTCCGGAGGGCAGGCCGGTTCTCTGCTTTCCCTCAGGCTTCCCTTCTACCCAACTCAAACCAATTCTGGCAGCGCGACCAGCTTGGTACAATGAGTTGCCACGCCTCCAAGACAGTGCACAGCCAGCCTCCTCACCAGGCCCCGCCGCATGGTGCTCCAAGGCCCCAGCCGGCCTCCTCAGCTCTGCCCCGGCTCTGAGTGGCCCGTCCTCTGAATGCCACCCGGTCTGGTGCTCTGTTATGCTTTCGGGCATTGTTTGAGCCTTCGGCTGTCCCCTCCCAGTCACGGCAGTGATCAATGCTTCGGGGTTTCCTAGAGCAGGATGGAAGCGGACTACGGGGCCTGTTCCACTTACATTTCTGTCCTGTTTGGTCCTTGCTTTTATCTTTGCGGTGTTTTACACTGCATATGATGAGCGTGCTGGAGGTGCCAGCGCGGGTGCACGCTGACGTCGGCCTTGGCGGGTACAGGGACATGAGGACAAACAGACGGCCGGAGTGCCTGGGTAAGAATACCTGACGACTTGGACAGAACTGTCCCCGAGCAGAAGCATCGCCCGCAGGGGCTGTGAGCAGGGCCTGGACAGCACCCCTGCCTGGTCTCCGTGAGCCGAACAGGAAGACTCTCTTTGACTGACTGGAAAAACTGACACAGGGGCTCCAGAGACCAGCTCTCAACAGTGAGCTTCTCCCTTCTCCCAGGCGGGGCCTGGCCCGAATTGTTTATCAGAGCCAGCCCATCAATCCCCACCTCTCCGGGAGCGGTAACAACTGCTCTATGTTTTTCCACACAAGCTGTGACCTGGATGGAAACGACCTGGGCAGGGAGCAGCCTTCTCCTCCTCCTAGATCAACAACTCCATGTCACAAACCCAACAGATCTAGGTAGGTGCTGTGGGGTGGATACACACTGCAGAGAGCAAACACAGCTGGAGCCTTAGGCTAAATAAAATGCCACCATAGCCGGGTTTAGGAGGGTGTAGAGACATGACACGTGCTTTTCTGAGTTGAACCATCGTGACGCCGGTCTCAGGACCCTCCAAGGCTCTAGATGGGAATTCTGGATTCTAAATCCAACCACCGAGCTGGACCTCAGTTTCCTCCGTGGAGAGCAGCAGGACAAGGAGACTTCACGTTTCAGGGCTCACGATGACCGCTCCCTCCACAGAACAGCAGTACCCTGGCCACAGGGCACAGAGGAAGGCGGCCCCAGGGACAGACCCCTGCGGGGGCCCCGGCCCACACCTGGGATGTGGAGGTGGGGACCAGCTGGAGCTAGGGTGCCAGGTGTGCCTGAAGGTCTGAGCTGGAGTTTCGTGGGGGTGGTGGGAGAGGGAGGAGCAGCTCGGATTCCAGGAAGGAGGCTCGCCCATACGAGCCAGGCTGTGGAAACACAAACAGCCCTGTGCTTGCAGCTGGGTGGGTGCTGCCAGGTGTCAGCACTCAGGAGAGTGAAGGAGGCGGGCGCCAGCTCTAAGGACTGGGCTCCCCAAGGAGCCTGCACCCAAAGACCCATCGGATCCATATCTGAGGAAGGTGGTCCTGGGACACCAGGGCAACAGATGGAGGGGACACATGTGGCAACAGGAAAACCCCTCAGGAGGGATGTTGTGCACTTGTTTAAAGCCATTATCCAAAATATGTTTTGCATCGTGGGAACATGGGGAAATTGTGGTACAAACGGTGACTGGTGTGCTCACGGTGCCGCTGCCACACACACACAGCTGGGCGGGAAGGGGCTTGGGTTGGCGGGAAGGATCCAGGGCCGGTTGCACTGCAGATACTGTAGAACACTTTGTGTCTTTATTTTTAAAGCTCTCTGAAGTAGATGTGCTTTATTTTTAAATTCAACCTTTGCATTATAGAATATGTTGGGTTGGCCAAAAAGTTCATTTGGTGTTTTCCATAAGATGGCTCTAGTAGCACTTAGTTATCTTTAACTTCATTTGAAACAATTTTGTTAGATTATATTGTGACAGCTGTCATATCAGTGTGCATTAAAAAAAGTTATTCAAAATGGGTGAATTTTTGTGCAGACCTTTTAAAACTGAAGGTGAAAGAGATATACAACTTTTTTGGCATATTATGTTTTATTATTTCAAGAAAGGTAAAAACGCAAGTGAAATGCAAAAAGAAAAGACCTGTGCAGTATATGGAGAAGGTGCTGTGACTGATCAAATGTGTCAAAACTGGTTTGTGAAGTTTTGTGCTGGAGATGTCTTACTGGACGATGCTCCAGTCAAGTAGACCACTTGAAGTTGATAGCGATCAAATTGAGACATTAAGTGAGAACAATCAACGTTATACCACGTGATAGTGGTATCACCAATATAGTTATTGGTGAAAATGAACATTGTGCTTTTTATTTTACAGAAAAAACCATATGGACTTTTGGTCAACCTGATAATGACAATGTGTGAGAGTCTCAGGCCAAACCTAGGGGTCTAGAAGAGACTCTGATCACGCTGGGAAAGGAGGAGGGAGGCACAACCCTGGGAGGGGAATGGGGGATTTTGTGGGAAGAGGACGGAGCTTGTTAAGTTCATGTCAGAGTCCTGCTGGGACAGGATGGAAGCCTGTGCCATGTGGCCAGGTGTGGGGACAGCTGGGAGGCACTCAAGGGAATGTCCTGGTATTGCCTTGTTTATGTGGGGTGTGCCCAGGATTGAAGGGGCTGTGTGTGGGCCAGGACCACCTGCTGCCTCGGAATTCACCAGCCCAGAAAACACTAGCGCATGGAGGATTCTCTGCTGCTCCCTATCCATCTCAGGTGACACAGAGAGGATGTTCTCACCCTCTCTGGGACCCCCACCTTCTATCCCTGAGACGCTTGCAGGTAGTGAATGGGAGCTCCCTTCTGCAGGCGAACAGGGCTAGGAGCCAGGCTGAGGTGCCCTCTCTAGCCAGCTGCAGGGTCAGAACCTGCTTCCCCCTCTCGCAACTGCCTCCTGCTCTCCCTTCTAAGGTCACCAGGCAGAGGGACAGCTGCAACGACTGAGAGGGGACAAAATGAAAAGACCCAGAGGACAGAACCTTATACCAAACAGGTGACGGGCTCGGAAACACGACAGGAACGACTGAAATGCTAGCAGTTCCTGAGCCCTGGCTAAGAAGTGACTCTCTTTCCAGGACTGAGGGGATTTTAAGAAACTAGAACATCTAGATAATAATGAAGATAATAAACATCTAGAACATCCGGGAAAGATTTCTTCAAGTTGGTTAATCATCTAGAAAAGGTCTTCTTTTATTGCAGAAATTTTCTAAAGGCTCAACTTTCACTGTCAGATAACTCTGAGACCCAACCCAGCCGGAAGTGCAGACGGAGAGGCAGCTCCAGGCAGGGCTGGTCCTCGCCTCCAGGAAGTGAAAGGTTCCCGCAGTTTCCGGTCACCTGACTGGAAACAGGTGACAGGACAGTAGCTTTGGGACCATTGGTCTGTTGTCTCTTTCAAAATGAAGCTTTCTCTTAGAGGTAACTGTGGACTCACATGTGATTGTGGAAAGCGATGCAGAGGAACCCCGTGGACCTCGTTTCCCCAAGGGTGACGTCTTACGAAATCACAGAGAAATCACAGCATGGAACCAAGACACAAACAGGCCTTTCATGGCCACGCCCTTGTCTTTCCAAACCCCACCACACCCTTTTCTTTAAGTGAAACGGTGTTTATTTTGTTGTTGTATTTTATGCGTGTTTTTGTGTCAAAGGGAGAAGGACTAGTCGAGTGGGCTGTTGATCTTTCCAGCGTTCTCCACTGTCCCTATTCACCGTCAGTTCCACGTAAGAGAAATTCCGTATTCGACCGAGCACACCCATCTTTTGAGTTGAAGCCATTTCCCATGTATTTGCAACGTCATCCTGAGGCTGATTTTTACGCCTTCAGACCTACATCCCAGCTGTCACGGACATTGCTAGCTGTGAAATGGGCTCCATTGCCTAATCTCCCCTCTGACACCTGTCTCCATCAAAGGCACCGTCGCCCACCCCCCAAATCCCAAGCCAGACATTTTAGAAGTGCTTCATGGCTTCCCCTCCCTCTCTCTATAAAATATCACCCGTTCTGCCTGTTCTTCCCCCAAGTCTCTCCAGTCGCTCCACCTCCCAGCCCTTCCCCTGCTACCACTGTAGTTCAGAACCTCATTATCTGTGAGCTGGACTGTTTCAGAAGGTTCTAAGTAACTGCTTCCCCATCTCTAGTCTCTCCCCACCTCCACACCATTTCCACATTTCCTTATTGAAAGAGAAGCATAAAGCCCTCGAGTCTCTGGTTAAAAGTCAAGTTCCCAGACCAAAATCCCCAACTGCCTATCTGGCTACTGCCCCTGCCATTCGGAACCGCCCCCGTGTTCATGTCAACACATATGCTCCTTAACCTGGGGTGTCCCATCCCACTGTCTCCCGCCGCCTTTCCCAGGGTGCACTGTAACCACCACGGACGACAAGCCCCTCCAGGAGCAGGGGCCACCCTGACCCCTCACCTTTGCAGCACCCAGCCTGAGCAGGATGCTCGGCACACGTGGGTGAGGACGGCGCCAAGGCTGCCATGTGAGCATTTTTATTTTCATTTTTTGGATTTGCCCGGGGCCTGAGCCCTATGCAGACAACGTGAGATAAACACCAGTTGCTGACAAAGAGCATTTTCTTTCCTCTTGTTCAGAGCTCAAACCTAATTTAAAAGTCAGAGTTTTTACAATCAGAATGTAAGTGAACTTTTTGGCGTTTTAGATGTTATGCTGATTTACAATGAATATAGAAGTCCTAAAGCAATTTAAACATAATTGATGAGTGCAGTGGCTGTGAAATGTTAAGAAGAGGGGTAAATTATGTAAGTGCCATGTGCCCCGCCCCCCCCCCCCCCCGCAAACCCAATCCAGAACATTCTGTATCCTTTTCATAAAGAAGGAGATCGGGTGAGAAATCATCTTCCAATTCAGCTGGCTCAGCTAACTGGTTCAACACTTGCCTTCTTAGGAGTTGTGCTTATTTCCAAAATCTACCCTCAAGGGACAGAGACTCCACCACTGACAGAGGCCAAGAAAGAGCCGCTGGAGTGTGTCCCAAACCCTTGGCGGCTCCATCAGACAGGAACGCGACCGCCTGTGTGTCTGCCGTCCTCGGGACAGACAGCTCCGGGTGCGCTCACACTTGGCCGGTAGCACACGCAACGACTCAGGTCAGGCGTAGTCCTGATTACACACTGGTTTCTATTAATAAAAAGGTAATACTTTCCTTATTTATGGAATCATTTTAAATACAATGAGCAGATCACTAAGGAGGATACCAAAAAAGGAACTTTTAACAAGAAATGGCACTCATGGCCTGAAATCCCACACGCAGGCTGAGCACTATTGAGTGGGCATGTGGTCGAGACCAGACAATCCAAATCCTGACTTACAATAAGTTATTTCTGGCAACTCTAGGCATGAGGAGGTCTCCTGACTTTGGAATCCACAGCATCCTTTCCCGGCCACAGAGGGCGGCCCGCTGCACCTCCAGGTCTGACCCAGCTGAAAGGCGGGGCGAGAAAAGCAGACGTCTAATGAATGGGGTTTCCCCCCCTATTTTGTTCATTAGTTTATTTGGGTCATTAGATTCTACATATTAGTGAGATCATATGGTATTTGTCTTTCTCTGGCTTATTTTGCTTAGCATAACATTCTCCAGGTCCATCTGTGCTGTTGTAAAGGGCAAGAGTTCCTACTTCCTCACAGCTGCCCCTAACCCTAACCTTAATCCTATGCACATTTCAGTTCGGACATGTAGCCAAATTGGTTGAAGTATTGTCCCATACACCAAAAGGCTGCGGGTTTGATTCCCAGTCAGGGCACATACCTAGGTTGCAGGTTCAATACTGATGTTTCTCTTTCACATCAATGTTTCTCCCTCTCTCCCTTATTCTGTCTCTAAAGTCAATTTAAAAAACACATACCCTTGGGTGAGGATTTTTTAAAAAATCCAAATTTCAATTGTATTCTAAGATGTCATCTTTAGGATGACTTTTCTACCTAATCCATTTACAAAATCTGATAGATTTTTGGAATGCTTCTGATAAATTTTCCAATATTCCAATGAAATCATGCTTTAAAAATATCAGCTGTGCTCCACAGAGTGAGTCACGCAACTGGACACGTGTCTGAAAGGTGCTGGTGTCATTCAGGAAAGCACCCACCATAAAGGGGGAATTAGATTACACGTCATTCGGGACGAGACCAGCCAAAGAGGAAGGTGGGCTGGCCGGCTTTCTTAGAGACGGTGAGGAAGTTCCAGGCAAACTCCTGGGCTCACTTCTAGGGTTACTTTGGACCGTGCTTTTTTCAACTCAGGTTCCTGTGCACAAGCAGCGGTCCCCTCCCTGCGGCCAGCCACCAGGTGAAGCGGACCCAGGGGCCAGACTTTGTCTTCTGCCGGATGGCCGCCAGGGCCAGCTTCTCAGAGCAGGAAGAAGCAGGTGTCGAGAGCCCCACTCCAGGTCAGGCAGCTCATCCCATCAGTCTCTCCCCTGAAGCTGACTGCTGTCCCAGGCAGGTTCTCCTAGCCCAGCTGTTTTCTGTCCCAGTTGTTCACAAGAACATGGGTTGATCATTGCGGCTTTCTCTCCAGCAATGAGCGTGGGCTTGGCCTACAGTAGATGCTCAGTCCCCGCTTCTCAATGAATGAATGAAGAAAAATACTTCTTGGGTCCTTGAAATATTTTGTCAATTCATTTGTTCTTAGCTTAATACAGGAAAGTTGATTTTTCTGAATATTTGTTCCTGGAGTACTCCTGGAGAGTGCTCTGATCACCTCATTCCAGCAGTCTTGGGAAGTAAAAGTTTACTTGTAAGAGTAGATGTATTTCACACATATTTTGAATACAAACGTCATTGACAATGCGCATTGTCAACCCATTGCCTCCTGCCTTGTCTAGTCTGACGGTGTATTCTTTCCTATTTCTCAAGGCTCCATATGCATGATGTACATTTCTGTTTATTTTATTTAACATACTTTTTACTTTCTGTTCTTGAAAAACTATTCTTTAGAGACGTAGAGAAAGTGGTCTTGCTGACCCCAACATTTCTGATGTCATAGGGTTTAGAATAAAAATTCCACCACAGGTTTTTACACTAGTGTGGCCCATGCATTTTATAATCCTAGTGATCTTTCAACATAAAGGAGTGACAAAGGAGGGTCCTGTGGTTCATGCTGCTTTCAGGGTAGCTAAGCTTTCCTACAAATCTGAGCTGTGGTAAGACTGATGAATCAAAAGAAAATCGTTAGTGAGTTATGACCCCCTTTGCATCTCACGCAGCGCCTACGAGTTAAGAGAGGGCTCCAGACGTGGTGCTTCACCTGCTTCTCAGCACAGAATGCTCTTCACAGGTCTCCGCGGGGCCGGCTGCCCGCAGAGTGCGCAGTGCACCCCACGCAAAGCCCCCACTCAGGAAGGGCTTCCACACACCCGTCAGGGGCTCTGAGGAAAAGGTCCCTGCTCCTGCTCCCAGACACCAGGTGTGAACCTGCAGCCTTCACCGCTGCTTTCCTTCCCTGTTCTTTCGTATGTTTTAGGTGCACATTTTTATAATGGTACAACTGCACCCCAGAGGCACTAAACAACCTTTCTTTCCTGCCATATAACATGAGGGGAGAAAGTAGTAGATAAAGAATATAAAAAGTATCACGAGCCCTGGTCTGAAGCAGCCACACCCACATAGCAAACAGCATGTGCTGTCGGATGGCACTCATGTTTTCTGTGAATCGTAACACACCAGGCAGCACTGACACCAGTCGTGGAGCAGCCATTTGACCTGCTGGTGCACTGTGCACACCTCCCTGAAGAGAAGCTTCCCACCCTCCACTCATTCCCTTGAAGTTTCCTTCCAGACATGAACTCTTAGCTCAGAGCAGCCTGCCCGGGCCCAGGCCTGCTTCCCTAAGGAGCACAGACAGGCTGCCAGCAGCCAGACCTCCACAGCTCTAGCCAGGACTCACCTCTGGGCCTGTCCCCTCCCCGTGGCATCTCTCAGAGACCAGCCGTTAGGGTGGCGGCGACAACGCAGCACTCCTGGTTGCGATCCGGTCTGTGCTCGCTCCTCACCCCGTGTCGGTGTCGGACGTCCCACTTTCCCAGCGCACTCGCCTGGGTCTGTATTCTCAACGTGACTTCCACCGCGCACACTGAACATCCAGTTCCAACAAGCACTTCTGCGTGAGCAGCACTCTGAGCTCAGGCTCTGAGGCTCCCTCCTACCAGCTGCCCGCAGAGGACGCCCCCCGGGCCGCTGCTCCCCCGGGCTCGGCAGCCAGTCTTTCTGAGATTCAGGCCTCGATCTGATGGGTCCAGAAGGACAAATTTCACTTCCCCTGTTTTGCCACTCTGACTCAATTTTAATTTACCAAATGAGTATTTTTAACCGAATGGGGGGAAAGGGGGCACCCAGCTTGTGCTTCCCAGTCTTGCGGCAGCCATTCTGTGTTGGATAATCACTATCACGTGAACAGCAGCTCGGGGGAAACCAGGAGGGGAATTTGGATATTAAGAGAAAAACAAAAGAGGAAAAAGACTGAGAATCAAAACAGAAACCCTATTGCCCGTTAGTGACTTTGCCCTGGGTGGTTTGGGAGGACCCTGGGCTGTGTGTCCTGCACAGCCCCCACCCCACCCTGGGGCGCTGCGGCTTCTGCCTGCCAGTGTAGCAGAGACCACGTTCAGTTTACATAAAAGCATTTCTGAAAAGTGTAGGGAAGGGACTGGCGGGAGCCTGGGTCAGGCACAGAGGAGACCCTGGGGCCCCCAGACTGCATGGCTGCTCCAGCGGGCGGCTCCACGCCGCCCCACTGTCCTCTGGGGAGAGCCGGGGCTGCGTCCCAGAGTTGGGCCGGCAAGACTGACTCTGCTGCAGTGAGCTCATCTGACGTCCAAGTTGCACCTGAGTGTCTGTGCACCAAAGCCAGTGGCAAGGCCATTGAGGGGCTGTTCCGGACTCTGACCTCAAGTGTCTAGGGGGCCTGTGGCCATGGGTCTCAGTCACCTAGACGTGCCCTTCTTGGTTCTCAGACATGAGGACAGACGAGCAAGAGAAGGAAGAACCTTGGAGAAGGCCTCTTCTAGAGGCCCCCAGGGCAGCCCTGAGGCTCATGTCCTTGGTCAAACCCAAACTGGGCATTGGCCAGAAGTGCTTCCCAGCATTCCTGGAGGCCCCAGTGTTCCAGTGAGGACCCAAGAGGGCACATGTGAGATGTGCAGGGCCGAGGCTGGGGGGCGGGTGCCTGCTTGGGCTCTCCTCTCTGGGTTGTGGGGCGGTTTCTCTGGGACCAGTGTGGAAGCAAGGGGCTCAGCGGGCCGGGCTGCGATGACCGATGACCGAGAACGGAGGTGGGCACTGGTGGGCGGCCGGCGCGCAGACCACGCAGCGCCTCCCCTTTGACAGCCCTGCTGTGGGGCCGGAGGGGCGGGCATCTCGGCTCCCCCATTCACGTGGTTCCCTGCAAACATGCTTTAGTGCCAATGGAGTGTCCTGGAGATCACGAAAATGGTAGGCTTTCTCAGCCCCCAGAAGACCTGTCCATCTGCTCTTGTGTTTTAAATGCGGCTTTCAAATTCTGAGCCTCTTCCTCTGGGAGGTGCGCTCAGCACAAAGTGCTCACTGTGCAGAGACCAGGGGAGGGAGTGGAGAGGCCAGTTCGGCTCCAGGACAGAAGGGGGCGCAGCGGTCCCCTCCACAGGGTTACTGCCAGGCAGTGCCGGACGGCGGCAGGAGCAACGGGTGGGAGCAACTAACACGACTTGCTCCTTCGGGGTGGCTCTGGCCAGTGTTCAGGGCTGTTTTGTCCAACTGTGGATTTGGCCCAATCACTGACTTCAGAACTTAACCTCCACAGAAGTTTCAATTTCCCTGAACGGAAAAGCACATTACTGTTCCACGAACAGATAAACTGAGGCAGCCACCAATTTCCTGGGCAGAGCCCAGGTTTTTGCCCCAGCAGCACGCCATGAGGCCAAAGTCAATCCTGCCTTCAAGGTTCGTCCCCCAGGCTGCAGGACGGCAGATTCTGAGAATTCCCACCTGCAAGCCTTCCTCTCTGCTCCAGCCCAGCCATCCTGACCCTCCCTTTAAGCTGGCCTGTGGGGGTTTTAGGGTGGATTCCATGGCCCGGACCACCACATTTCCTGCATTCTCCCCAACCACTCGCTGACCCAGCTCCTGTCCTTGGCATCCTGTGGCTACTGTGACAGTAATGGGAACAACTGGGAAGCCTGGCCAGCCCTTGGGCCATGCAGCAAGTCCAAGCTGCACTCTCAAGCCGCCTGTCAGCACCTACACCGGCGTCCCCATTGCTGCAGCTCTCTCCTGACATCCCTCCAGGACAAGCCGAGTTAATTCTGACAGCTACCGCCTGGCCCTCCCGTCTGTAGAATGGGTGACATTGAGATCAGACAGTGAGGCCAAGCTCTCTAAATAACAAAGCTCTAAATCTGATGGTGAGAACTCAGAACCAGGGCCAAATAAAATGCTGCGGAAACAGCTGGGGGCTTCTGTCTTCACTGTGGCTGTGTCCTCCCCAGCAGGACCAGACTCAGGCCCCAGGGACGCCAAAGTTCTCACCACGGAGATGGCGGGGATTCAGCCAATTAAGGAGCAATGTGCACCACCACATTCCAGGAGATTTTCTGATTTTCAAGGTTGGATGAAGGCAGCCCTTCCCAGACAGGGGACTTGCTCCACCTGCCATGGCCCTGGGGCTCTGCCAGCCCTGTGCCAGGAAGATCCGCTGGGATCCGCAGCTTCCTGAAAAGCTGACAACGGACACAGCTTTGTGTCATCAGACTGTACTTAGAGTACAAGTAAGTTGCCAGGCTTGCATCACTCTGTCAAGGAGCTAATCAATACCCTATAGCTGACGGCTTTGGTTTTGTTTTGCATTTCCCACGTGCACCGCCACGTACCAGGCGCCGGTAGAGTGAGCTCTGCTGCCGCGCTGACGGGCTGCTGCTGGCTGAGCTCCCTCCTCTCAGGTCCAGACCAGAGCTCTGGAGCTCACACTCGCTAACCAGAGGGAAATCGTTAGCTTTTGGTTGCTGATGCCCTGACTTAAGAGTTATCTATTGATAACTTCGGGTGAAAGGCTCATTTACTCATAATCCCCGTTCCCTGAGCTACTCCAGATTCCACAGGGACACAGACTGCACGTCATTCACGAAGATATCCTCCGTCACCCACACAAGGAATCCACAAAAACCATCTCCGCGCTGCACAACCCAGGCACTGCTGCCGTGAAGCCAGGGCCGCCACAGCCAGCAGCTCGAACCGTTGCCGGTCCTCCTCCTGTGGGTGACTCCGGAGGGACGGTGGGTCACGGGACCCAAGGACTCACCCTCGGCAACAGTGAGCAGCCAGGAGCACCACTCCGAATAAAGGTAGTAGCTTTTCATTTCAGACACGGAGATTCGGGTAGCCTTTCTGTCTCCCATGGCTGACAGGCACCCAGGGAGGCGAATCCCCTGCGGTCAATCCTGCAGCCCTCCCGTGGTTACCCATTAGCCCTCTTCCACTGAACTTTGCTCCCTAAAATGTGCACAAGGGACCAGCTGACTTTTTACTTTCATTTTCACTGAGGCAAAGCACTGAAAGGTGATTACTCTCGGGCAGGCTGACATCTGCCGCTCCACCCTGCACATTTACACACGACTGCAGGCCAGCTGGCCAAGCGCAGGGTGACAAAGACAAAGGAATGTCCAGGTCCGCCTTGGCCTCAGTTCAAGGCACAAGGGACATCTCTGCTGGCACGACTTCCCTGTGCTTTTAAGGGAGCTCAAACACAGCTAGGTTCCAGACCACTCGGGGAGAGAAGCATATTTGCTGGAAACTTGAAATCAGACAATACTGTCCAGAATGTCTCCGCGTCACTACCTTCCTCCATCTGATAAAACCCAATTCTCTGGATACTAGTGACATTTGCTGGAACAAACAGAGGTGGAGCCTGTCTTTGTTTAAAGGAAGGTGAGTGAAGCAGATACACAGGCACCACATTCCCACGTTTCCCTGTTCCCCTCTCAGCTTTTCATTCGAGGTCTGTGTGTCTCTAACAGTTTGGGGTGTAAAGCATGCACCCCCACCTGGACACCCTCTTTTAGAGCCCAGAGAAAGCTTAGCTTCCTCAAACCCTGTCACAGCTGGCCCTCCCCTGACCATCACAGGGTCTGGGCTCCATGGGGACAGTGGGGAAGGTCTGCCCTCACTCCATGCTCAGAGATCAAGGCAGTGAACATGGTCTGAAGACCCCAGCCAGCAGGCGCCCAGCAGCGTGCTTGTCACATGCTGAAGTCCAGCTGCCTGGACAATGGGCCTGGGGGTGGGGGAGTCCTGGGGTTCGGGCCTGCAGTGCCAGGGCTCCCCCCACAGGGCAGAGGTCTCTGTGCTCCCCTTGGCCTGGCAGGTTGGGGTGGTAAGCCAGAAGCAGTGACTTTCACCAAGTTGCCCGATATTTTTTTTAATTCAATAATAACCAGATTTCCTCAAACCATGAAACATCGTATAAACAAGTTGACTAGATCCCCTAAGGAAATATCTCAATGCAAGTATTTCTCTTCTGAATAAGCACACTTTGAACAAAACAGCATACTTTGAACAAAACAGCACACTCTCTTCTTGTCCTTTCAGGTCTCACTGGCTCACCTGGGAGTTCCAAACAAGCCAAAGAGAATAAAACAGTGCGGATAAGCACTTCCCCTCTGCTTTCCACATCTCCTCACAAGATAAAAAACCGGTTTGCAGACATCAAGGCTGTTACTGGCGAGGCCGTCAGCACTGTATTTCCCCAGAGGCCTATATTCACTTAAAGCTGCTTTAAATGAAGCCTGCGGCTCCTCCTCAGGCACCCTCGCCTCTCAATTCTGGCCTCAGCACAGACTGGGCCTCTGCCTCCCGAGGTCAAAGGGAACGTCAGCCCCACATCTGGCAGCCAAATGCCGTAAGGTCCGACTCAGCACAGATGGCGCTTGTCCTGCGGACAGAGACTGTGTAAGTTCCCGGTCAGATTCAGGCTGCTGCCCTGGAGCAGGCAGAGGGACCCGGCAGATGCTAGCACCACACTGCTGTCTCGGCTCCCTTTGGGAAAGGCCTCACTGAAATTCAGTGTTACGTTTCCAACACGTTCGCGTGCACTGATTTTTCCGAGAGAAAGGAAACATTCCGAAGGTGCCACCCATCGAGTGACCCAGTGTCCCCAGGGAACACGGCCGAGCTACTGGTTTCCTCTAGAATTCCTTCCGGAGGAACTTTTTTTTTGCACGTGATATCCAAACCTTTTCCCTTTTTGTATTAGCTACCAGGAGGCTCAAATTTGTGATCACTTGCAACAAACAACTCACCAGTTGTCTGAAATACATTTATTTGCTTCTTTTAATTAATTCTGATTCTGTTTAAAATTGTCCACGTCATCCTGAAACATATTTCCGAAAAGAGAAATTTTCAATTCTAAGTAAAACTACCAGCATTTCTGGCCTGTTGGAACTACTCTCCTAGGGCAGAAGAGCATGGAGTGTGTGCCCCTTCCCGTTCACGCAAGCGCCCTCTGGAGGTAGGACGGATCAGAGGTGACAGTTAAGAGGTTATCCCTAGTTTCCACTTAATTAATTGATATCACATCAGTTTCTGGTTATCAGAGAGAACTACCATCTTGCAACTGTACTTCGTCCCCGAGCCCTCCACTTGCAGCGAGAAGTCTGACTGTGGGGTCACCTCCTAACCCGGAGGCACTTCTTTCAATGCTCAGCCCAAGGAAAGGAGCTGCAGTGCCGGGGGAGGGTCTGTCCTCGGGACCCCAAGGCCAGCCTGGTTCAGACGCACATGAACCTGTTGGGTTTTCCAGGAAAGAACCAGGGCAAACTCACAGGCAGGAGAGAATGCCCAGGCTGGACTGCTTCTCAGGGAGCAAGGAGAACTTAAGCAACAGGTGTCTGAGAGCTTGGTCGCTGGTGTTGCCAGTGCTGCTGGTGCTGCCGGTCCTGGGGGTTTAGCTGGGAAGCGCCAGGCTGCACTCGTGCAGGGAGGCCGGACGGTGCAGGGGCGGGGGACTGAACAACGCCGGGACCCAGGAGGGCTGCGTGGAGCCACGCTGACCCAGGGCCTTGTGAGTCACACAGCACTCAACTGCCCACTGTCCACAGTGAGTCCTGGCCACCAACAGGCAGAGCCACAGCAATAAAGGCTTCTAACTCATGCTAATGATTAAAAGAGAGGCCACTCAAGTCCGATGGCACCATCCCTGCTGCCTACCTCCGCATAGGCTCAGCAATGACCCCAGCACCAAGGGCTCCCATGTCACAGCAAGGGGATACCCCTGTGGGCCCCCATTTCACGGTAGGGGATGCCTAGGCAACACATTTCACAGGAGGTACCTTGAGGGCCTTCATTTCAAAGAGAAGATGCCCTGGAGGCTCCACTCCCCCCAGGGGACATCCCTGGGACAGCAGAACCACTGCCCAGGCCTGGTGGAGGGCGGGCTCAGGCCTGACTTCACCCTCCCCCTCCAAGCCTCCAGGCACCGGGATGATGGCATAGTCCTTTCACGGTCCGGGTCCCTGGTGCCACCCTAACAGAGCCTAGGCACAGCCACCCCAGGGCCAGGGTGGGTCTGGTCAGAGGACTCAGGGACTCCCTGCTCCACCAGGACCCAACCAGTGTCAGGAGCCCTCCAGACAGAGGGCTTGGCGGGAGGATGGGGAGGCAGACGGGAGCCTGCCCAGTCCTGTCCTGTGCTGGGCAGGGGCAGGGCCCACACAGCCCCTTGTAGCCGCCCCACTCACTCTGCATCAGGGCAGAAGTCGGTGGACTCAGCGAGAAGGTCGAGACCCTGTTATGTTAACCCTGAGTCATTTGCACCGATGCCGCTGAGCTCAGAATCACAGCCAAGAAGCAGAAGCAGCCCGGCCCCAGCGTGTGGGCTCCGTTTCTGCCCCAAAGGGAAACTGAGTCCAGGCCTGAGTCCGCCCAGGCCTGAGTCTGCCCCGGGGCCACCAGCCACACCGGGACCACACACTCAGCCCTGGCCCGGCCCGGACACCAGGTATCAGGGCAGGCTTCACGCAGGTTCCCTGGTGCTGCACCGGGCCCCCAGCGTCCTCTCCTCGAGGCTGTCCCGGAGAGGGCCCTGGGGTCCCCAAAGCACGGAAAGGTATGGGCCTGGCTCTGACCAGTTATTTCTGATGTCCTGCACATGACATTAAGGGCATCTGTCCAGGGAACAGATGCCACCCTGACACCCCAACAGTGTCCCCAGCAGGCCAGGGTCACAGAGTCAGAGGCTGCCCCAAGTCTACCAGCAAACCTCCTGCTATCAGGTTCCTGAAGCAGGGAGGGGTTGCTCCAGGGAGGAAGGAACAGATGCACGTGACAAGGCTCCTTTCTCCAGCCCACTCTGTCAGAATATCCCCACTCCCTTGGAAGTCAATTTGTAAAAACATCATTTTGAGACCTGTGAGAGTTTCAATTGTGCCGTCTGGCTGAGCAAATGCTCCAAGCTTCCATGCCCTTCTTCTAGTAAAAATAGTGCTTGCCACTCAGACACAGAACCGCTGCCTGCTGACTCCCTGACATCTGGCTGCAGAGGATAGGGGCTCGGGGCTGGGGCTCTGCCCTCCCGCCTGCCCGCCCGCTGGCCAGCAGGACACCGCTCCAGGCAGAAAGGGCACAGCACAGAAGCCTCACCTTTGGAGTGCACTACCCTCACAAATGCGCTTCCCTGTGTCTCTGCCCCCTGACATCCCAGCCACGGCAGAGACGGATGCATGGATCCAGATTCCTCAGAACCAGAGTGCCCAGTAAATCAAATAAAAGCAGACCTGAAAATTGCCCAACATGACCTTTCTAACCTTTGTGAAAAAAAGTCTTGCAAATGGCACACATTTTTTAGTTAAAGAAATAAATATACAGGGAAATTCCCGCCCACTAAGGGGACACTTGGAGCCTGTCCCTGTGCACCTTGGATGGTGCCACCCCATCCCGTCTCACCCGATGGTGGATGCCTTGAGGTCCCTCGGCGCCTCCGGGTCAGCGGCCAGAATCGACGTTGGGGGCGCCCCGGAGCTCCCCGTGGTGCTCCCTTCTCGGCCATCACTCTGTCTTTCCACCAGGGATGTGCAGCTGCGGCGGCGGCAGCAGCAGCGGCAGCAGCAGCAGCAGCAGCAGCAGAGATGGAGGCTTCGGTCCTTCGGATAGGCTCATACGAGGGCCAGATGCGGCCCCCGTGCCAGGGTGGCGTGGCCGAGGGCACCCAGGTGCTGCTCTGCACGCTGAGCCAGGCACACGATCCCTAGTGACTAAGTGACGAGTCAAGTCAATCCTCTGGGGTCCCTAGCCTCCAACTCCAAGCCTCACTCCGTAATGAAGCTTGTACCGACAGTCCACTCTGGGCAGCTCAGACCCTGCCCTTGCCCCTGGCCTGCCTCCTGCCACCAGTACAAGGGCGGCCACCTAGAGAGAACGACTCCAGCACTTGCCCACCCTCCACACCTTGCAGGACAGGCAGGGGTAGACAATGCCTGTGGTATCAGAGAAATACTCAGCAGAGTGGGGGCCTGGCCACACCCTGCCAATCTATTTGCAAGTTCTGGGCGTTTCCTTCCTTAGAAAGAGGGGCTTGTGCTGCTGGCTGGAGCTCGGAAAATCAAGGAGCTGCTTCGACTGCCCAAGCCAAAAACACCTTCCAAGGTCAGGAAGTCTCAAGTTCAAACAAACAACTATACAACTACAAGGCAGGAGGAAGGGAGGGGAAATGGCCCCAGGCTTTCTTGAAATAAACTGGAAGTTCCTCCGCCTGCTACTCCTGTCTGCTGTCCAGCTTCAGAAAGAGGAAATGATAATGCTGCTTTGCTTGGCAGGCTGACACTTTCCACAGAGAGATGCTGAACCTGCCCCGGGCCCAGAGGTTCCAGAAGCTGGTGCCCATGCCACTTCCCCCATGGGGGGATGCTCGGGACTGCCTTGTGACAGCACGCGATGCTCCTCTTGCCCCAGATCTGGTGCCTGCCATCTCAGATCCTCACCTCTAACTCAACAGGCAGTGAATTCCAGTGCCATTTAAAATATAATGCTGCGGCTCAAAGGGCTTAGGCACGCTTGCTGTATGTGCTGAAGGATGCACAATAAGGGAGCGACGGAGGTCGGCACCTAGGTCTGTCTGAAAGACCACGCTTCACCCAATGCACCACGGTCGCCTTTTTATAAGCCAACACGATTAGAGCAGGTATCTCTGGTTTACAGCAAATAACGTATTTATTTAATCTTAGTCTTTCTGGGTGCACCCCTCCTCCTATGAGTGTTAACAGGCTAAGGGGACCCTATGAAACTAGGGTGCCCTTCCCGCTGGAGAATGTAAGGCCAAGGGGACAGTCTTGGTCACGGGAACACATGCTTCCTCGACCCTTGAGAGGCAGCAGCTTTGGTACCATTTCCACAGTGCAGTGATCCTGCCCAGCACTTTGCTTGGTTACGCAGAGGTTTGCTCTTCTGTGCGCTGAAGTTGTCGAGAGAGTAGAAAGGGCAGGAAGAGCAGGTGCTGGCTACTCAAGTCTCCCCTCCACCACCCTCCACGCCCACCTGGTACCTGCGGGCGTGGCAAGCTGGCCCCTGGGGCCACCCCGAAAGCTCAGGAAGTGAAGCCAGCTCCCTGTTCTGCATCTTTAGGAAGATACAAGAGGAAAACCACGTGCAGAGCCTGGAAAGTCACAGCCAACATTTCCTTCACCCAGAAGCAAGAGAAAACCACGATCGAGATTCAAACATTAGCAGCGCTGCTGTCCGGTCCTCGAGGCCTCCTTTCTGCCCCTTCACACTGGCTTGCAAGCAGAGGCCAGCCCCAGCACACAATCAGGAGGAAACAGATGGCGTGTTTGATCCAGCACGTCCAGGACGCAGGTCCTCTCTCTGTGGCCAGGGAACCTGCAGTTAGGTTCAGTCTCTGGGACCTCAGGAAAAGACACAGGGAAACGTGATGGCTAAGTCCCCCGGAGGCCGCCCGCCAGGAGGTGATTACTTGCTGCAGCAGCCACCGGTCAGGTGCCATTTCTGAGGTGCGCTCAGTGCGGAGTTTCTCTCTGCGTGTCTCTCCCTCCCCCGTGTGAGTGCTGGATATGCAGAGAACACAGCCAACATCTGGAATGCCGGGACCACTCCCGAGCAGCCAGTGAGTCAGAACACTCACACGTGGGCATGCGCCACTTACGGTTCAATGTGCTCTCTCATCGGGTGCGTCTGGGTTCATCCCATTTCCCCCACGTACCTAAACCACGTACGTGTTTTAGAGATGCTACTAATTAAGACCTTCCCCCAAAGTCAGTTCCGAATGTGAACCTCACTCACAATCTGTCGGTTTCTTCATCTTCCACGTTGGTAGCCTCCGGGTTTGGCAAACATCTTGAAAACTCTACGGGATTTTCCCAGCAGTCAGTGGGAATGTCTTCCTCTAAGATCCCCCATAGCTCCTCAGTGAAAAGATACAAGAAACACTTGAGACCCACGTTCCCCCTCACACGACGCTGGCCCTCGCCAGGTGTGCTGAGTGAGGCTGGGGGAGGCCGAAGGACTCAGGCCGTTTGAGAAGCAGACTGACTTTTGTTTTGTACCCCAAGAGTATATTTTACACAATAGGATCTCAAGTTATTGCTCATTTCCTATCAATAAATGGCATGAATTTTGGCAGTAAAAGAGTCTTAAATTAATCATGTCAGGAGAACAGGGAATTATTTAATGCAGTTTTCAACCAAATGAGATGCTGGGTAATTTAAAATTCAATTCTTCTGGGGCTGATGCAGGCAGCGAAGGGGCCACCTGCTGACCTGCCTCACTGAAGCCACACTTGAGGACTCAAGCACAAAACAGCCACGTACAGAAAGCCACACGCGGTGTTGACGCTCAGTGGGTTTCTGCACGTCAGGCATGTACCGGCACTGCACCCAGCACCGGGGAGTCCCCGGCCTCGCCCGGCGTGCCTTGCTCCCATGGACAAAATGTTGCTTTGACTTTTCCTCACTTCATCCTTTCCTGTTTTTTTTGCTGGGCATGGTACCTGGCACCCTGCCTGGCTATGCGTAAATAATGCCTTCTCCTTTCCTGTGCCTGGGAATCCTGAGGTCCACAGGCAGCCACATACCTGGAGAACCCTCCTCCTATTTAGCACCAGGTACCAGCCCCATCACCTGGCACTGCTCTCGGCCACAACCTTGCAGCGCTACCTGATGGCACTCCCTGGGGAGCCATACTGCTGGTCACTACTAAGTGGTTCAGTGTTTAACAGGGGCTTTGAGTCAGATGCTTCTCTTCACTTTCACTGATAACAAGGCAGAGTGGTCTGGGAGCTGGGCAATCAGCGTAACATGCCAGACCCTCCGGGGTTCTAGAATTCTGAGGCCTCTGTAACCCAGGAACAAAACCATTAATGGAGAAACCATAGAGAGTGTGGAATCAGTTATTCTTAAATAGAAACTTTTTGAATGACAGGCTGAGTTTTTTAAAACAAAGGATACATCCGAAGTGACCAATCATGACAAACTCTAGAGATAACGCCCAGCCAGGTCATATGCATTTAGGTCTCTATTAAAACACAGATCACAGATGACATGGTGATGGAGGTCCTTCCTAACTGTGTGTGCAATAATCTTTCAAGGACACAGACTGGGGCCTGGCCAGGCCCAATTGCAAATGAAGGTTTTCCCTATGCTGGGATAAACATGCAGTGCGCCAAAATGCTCACTTCTACTTTCCACGTGAGGTTCTAACACTTATCACGTTAAGCGATGGCTTGTGTCTGGGGACTGCTGGTGGTGAAGCTTCCGGATCCGGGCGGGCCCTCTCTGTCACTGTCTGCCCGGGTAGGCGCATCGGCACGCGGCAGACTCTCTCTAGGTATCCGGTGAGTGGGTGAATGAATGTGTCCCTAGAAAGAGTGGTCCTGCTAATACTGAGGACTGGATTTCAGAAATCAATTAATATTTTAGACCTTTCAGAATTGACAGGAGCATAAAACTACATAACTGGTGCCCTTGAGACCTAACACCTATGAGCACTCCATGAGTTCCTGTATTTTGTTATCATTTAAGTACAAAATGATATATTTTACCTTCTATAGGATTCAGAATTCAAAACCCTCAAAAAGTTTTTGTCTTTAAAAACGAAGCATCCTTACCAAAGTGAAGTCACATTTGGGACATTAGTTCACCATTCCTAAAATTTTGCCAAAAATGTCATCGGTGAAATTTAACACTATTACTTTCCTTTGGTGAGTTAAGTGCCACATGTGGTGTGACTACAAAAATAAGAAATTGGATGTCTCACATTGGGGACTGGATTCATTTCTTTCATACTATTACTAACAAAATAAAGCAAAAAGCTAGAACATTTGCTGAAACCCTAATGTAGATACACACAAACCACTTACTCTCTGAAATGCAGGAAGAACATCCCCCTTTTTGTAGGGTCAGACTCACAGCTTTCAATGCTATTGAAGTTCTCCTCCCCAAAGTGACATTTCGTCTCAGCATCTGTGTATCTGTTGGGATTTAAGCTGGGACAAATGTTCCTCTTCAGGAAAAAAAAAGAAAACACTGCACCTGAAACTCCTCCCGGAGGAGCGGGGTGCTGGAGCCCACGCCCACGTGTCAGGAGCACCCCTCAGGAGAATCCCATCTGGGTAGCAGGGCCCCTCACATCACACGTCCTTCCTTTCTGAGCCATGGCCTCTCGCACGCTTCCTTTTTTTCTCACGTGTCTGGAAAATCTCCATGTTTCATTATTGTGATTGTTCATTGAAAACATCATTATTAATATGTAATAATAATGGCCGTGACACGTACTGAATGCATGAGCAGGACACTCACTGAGTACGTTCATGTGTGACGAAGGCACCACAGGCATTTGCAGAGAGCCTCCTACAGGCAGCTCTGAGCGCCTTCATGTGAATTCAACTTACTTGTTCTTCACAGCAACCTGACAAAGAAGCTGTTCTCTCGGGTCCACTTTACAGATGGGGAAACCGAGGCACCTCATGCTGACAGGTGGCAGAGCTGGGGTTTGAACCCAAGGTTACGGCTCCACTTGATGATTTCAGTTTGTAATACTCACTTGTTCTCTGCAGTGGTGCCACGATTATCCCCAAAGTAGAAAACCTCGTTTCACATTTTATCTAAATAGAACTTTAAGAATGTTGCTATATTTCAACTTTGGCACTTAAGTAGAATTAGAATTTAGGCAACTAGATTTTTGTATGTGCATCAGATAACTGCAATAGCTTGTTTTGAGAGCTACAACAAATATTTCTTTCTCTAAAACCAGAGATATAAAATAGATGTTATCGGAGAATTTCTTAGTTGATCAGAAGTACAGGAATGTGAAAATACTACTTATAATAGTACAGATCCAACTGCAAGGGCTGATGATCCACACGTACACAGAAATTATCATTCTGGCAAAGAGGTGAGTTTAGACACGTGGGCAGAGCTTCCCGCCCTGGGACGCCTGTACGTGTGTCCTAGGAGAAAAGAGGAGGCAGGCCCCAGGCAGCCTCGCTGTGTAGGATGAAGCTGCAGAAGACCAGGTTCAGTTACACTGTGAACCAATGGACCTTAAGGGACTGTTAAAATCATTCTCTTCTAGAGAAAATGTGTTTACCTATTTCACAAGTAACTGAGGCTTAGAAAGCTTTTCATTGCAATGTTTGTGAATTGTTAGTAATTATAACAAAACAGAGGTTTCTCGGGTCATGTTCTTCTATAGATACTAGTTCCTGAAAGTCTGATTCTGGGGAGGATTCTCAGTTATTGGGCTGAGCTCAGTTACTAGGTTGGTCGTCATTAGATGACCAACAGCGGAGGTTCCCTCACCAGGCACGTTTGCCCAGGGAGCTGCTGAGAACACATGGACTAAATAAAGACTGAGCAACCCAGCCACCCTCAGTGATCTTGGCAGAGGCAGCACCACGTGGTCCTGGGGGGAGGCTCACAGGAGTCCAGAGCACGGTCACTGTTCTTCACGGAGCTCCGAATGTGGCAGGGAGGACAACACTGATCTGCTGAGCGATTGACAGACGATGCAGACGGCACACGGTGGAATGCTATACGGGAGCTACATGGAAATAAAGGGAGGCAGGCCAGCTGACTGGTGCAGGCATCGGTTCTGGAGGGAGGGAAGCTGTGTATCAGTAAAGGTATAGGAGGACACTGACCATACGACCGTCATCTGCAGGCACTGGACACAGGCAGCCCAAGGAGGGCAACCCATGGCGAGAACCATGGATGTGGTCCCACCAACACAAGGCCGGCTTACATCAAAACAGTTTGACATCTGTTTGTTTGTTTTGCTTAAACAAAGGGAAAACTACAAAGCAAAAGCAGAAACACAAGTGGGATCAATGTCCACAAACCCGAATTAAGCTTGCTCTCTCCAAGATGTTCAAAGTGTGTTTTGTTTGGAATTGCCTTCAAAGTCCCCACTATGCAGCAGGTCCTGATAAGATTGTTTAGTGCAACACTGTTTGGTTATAATGTTGATGAGATAACATAGGACGTTAAATTTCATTTATGGTCATAAAGTCATAGAAACTATTGAGGACATTACGTGAGGACTTTGCTAGAAAGCATGCACAGTGCCTTTGGAACACCCCTCTTCAACCACCAGGAGTCTTTATTTTTACAGCCGAGACTCGTTCTTTGTAACCGTGTCCATTGAGCATGGACATCTCAGAGATTCTTGCAAAATATTTCAAGCAGGACCAGCAATTTTTAAAGGCACCGAACCTGAGAAGCCACTGTAGCTGCCAGGGCCACTACAGATCCCCAGCTCCCGCTGAGTCAAGGGGCAGCACGCACTAACTCCGTTGCAACAGCCTAGGAACATGCTCACAAGGCATTCTGTTTTTGGAGTCCTTTGGAAAAATATTTCCTTTCAGTCAAAATCTGACTCCTGTAATTTCTGCTCATTGATTCACTGCCCTTCGCTGTGCCACTTGGAAGCCGAGAGAACACCGCCACTCCTTCTCCCACTGGGCAGTAGTTGGTATGCTGGACAAGCACACACACCTTTCTGGCAGGTCTTCTGTTTTCCAGCAATAGTCAAAGACAACATTTCAATATCTATTTTAAAAGTGAGAAGATAATGGAGTCACCCTGAAGACTATCATGCTCCCATTCATTCATTCATTCATTAGGGTTGTTCAGCTCTATTCAAACCTCTCTATTTGTACTAGTCAGCAAGTCCCATGTGAATGCTGCCTGACGAGCTGCCCCCAACTGAGTGCCATATACATGATAGGTATTATTCTCGTGTTCACAACTTTGTGTAGGTGGCTCTGCTCCACATGCCTCATTTTGGACCCGGGCTCGAGGGGCCAGGGAAGCCTTGGCTATGTTCTCACGAGGGATCACTGGGGAGTGGGAAGGGCCAGCCCACTGTGCAAGCACATGTGAGCATCAGATCTGCCAAGGCCAGTCACATGGTCAAGTGCAAGTCAGAGGGGCACACATGCTCCTCCCACAGTGGAAGGGGAGAGGGAGTACTTGCTAAAAGAGGATCCAAACACTCTCAACATCCTAGTCACTCTCTCCCCTCTTGGCTCATAGAGGACAACACAGAATGTAAAGAAAGCCTTTCTCAAAATGCAGATACCAAAATATGAATCAAGTCCCTTTGAGTTTTACCCTCACTCTCATAAAAAATTGGTTTATTAAGAATTTAGTGTATTGAACAATAATAAAGTAATTTAAAAAAAGAATTAAGCGTATCTTTGTTGGTAGCTGGACATGATAATTTTCCTTTGAATGGACTCACAATTTCTTCATTCATTTATGAAGGTCAAGATAATTAAGTTGTAGTTTCTCAATAAAACATTTTCTTTCTGAAAATCAGAAAAACATTCACAAATATTTCATCTTTAGGTGTTTCACCACCTGCCACAATTTCTCAATTCACACCAACATGTGCTTTCTAGCCCTTGCTAGTTCCACACACACGGAGCACATTTCAGAGCCAGGCCTGGGGACACAGAGGCCAACAGGGCACCATCCAGGCCAGTGAATGGACAGATGTGGTACAGGAGCCACCAAGCAGACGGTAGAGCGGGGAGAGCACTGCACCCAGGGCTGTGGGCACGGGACGTGGGAATGCCGGAGCCATTCGGGCAACGGGAGAAGGCCTCCCCGGAGCAGCCCCTGAGCAGGCGCCTGAGGGAGGGCCCTGTATTAGCTGAAGGGCAAGCAGGAGCCCCAGGCAGGGGTGGCATAGGCATAAGGTGTCCTCCAGTTTCCCACTTGATTCCATTTCTGGAGTCCACCGAAGGATGTGAGGGCCCAGCTTGCATATTCCCACTGACCTGAGCCTTGGCATCCTCCCAGAACCCCTTGGCCTCAAGCTTGGGCATCAGACTCACCTGGCTAAGCTGGGCCTGAGAATCTGCATTTCTAACAAGCTTCCAGGTGATGCCCGGTCCAGGACCATACCCAATGAACATTATGTATGTTAGATGGAGGAAACCAGGAAAACCTCCATGGACAATTCAAAAAAAGAATAAATCACTAATTTCATCCCACAAGCTTCTCTTTGTGCTCAGAATCTCCAAAACTCATCCCCCAATCCCTGCTAACAAGAGCCAAAAATATTTCCCATGTAAGCTATTGGTTTATTTTTAAAACTAGTTCCCATATTTCATAGTCACACCAGGAGGCATGGGTGAGTACTAATGCCCACGATGGACACCATGCTGGGCAGAGTTTAATGCTGCCGGACACTGTGACCCCTGCATTTAAAGCTCCCACATTCAGTGTCAAGAACATCTCTGTGCAGAAACGTGCACAACAACATGCCACTGGCTGAGTCAGCCTTGAAGGAAGGAACCCTTTCCTCTGACAGGTGCAGTCAGGTGGTGTCGGATCGCGCCACCTCCGGGGACGTCCTGGGAACCTTCTCATCCCTAAAAGCCCATTCTTGATACTCTGGTCCGTCGGCCCCCAGCCTGCTGCCACACTAAGCATGTCTCAGCCAGACACCGTCTTCGTAGGGAGGGTGTATGGCCAGAGAGTGGTGAGCAGCCTGGGAGGTTCAGGTAATGGCAGATGGGCCTCGCAGTCCTCTTCCGGTCCTCTCATTGCCCATGTCCAGCTAGGTCGGCCGACCTTCAAAATATGTCCAGCACCCCGCTGTCTGCACCACCTGCCACCTGTGCTCCTGCTATTCTGGTCCCAGTGGCTGTCTACCTCCTCCTGGACCTGAACTGGTGATGGCCTCCCTTTCCCTTGGATTGCTCTGTCTCTTCAACAAGCAGCCCGATAGCCTTTAAAAATCTAGATGGGATAATACCACAATTCTGCTTAAATGTCTCAAAGGCCCGTGATTTCCCTCAGAGTCTGAGCTGAGGTCCGAGCTGGGACCCCACAGTTCATGTGCAGTCTGGGTGTCATGGAGGAACTGTGTCCCTCCAAAATCTATAGGTTGAAGTTTCAATCCCCCAAACCTCAGAATGTGACTGTATTTGAAGATAGGGCCTTTAAAGACATAATTAAGGTAAAATGAAGTCATTAGAGTGGGCCCTAATACAATGTGACTAGTGTCATTATAAGAAGAGGAGATCAGCCCTGGCTAGTGTGGCTGAGTGGATTCAGTGCCAGCCTTCGAACCAAAAGGTCGCTGGTTCAATTCCCAGACAGAGCATACAGCTGGGTTGTGGGCCAGTAGCGGGTGCATACGAGGCAACCAAACATTGATGTTTCTCTCCCTCTCTCCTCTCCCCCACTCTCTGGAAAGAAAGAAAATCTTTAAAAACAAAAGAAGAGGAGGAGGAGATCAGGATGCAGATATGCAGAAGGGGAAGACCCTGTGAGGACACAGGGGTGAGGACACAGGAGGAGGAAGATGGACATCTCCACACCAAGAATGGAGGCCTCAGGAGAAACCAGCCCAGCCAACACCTTGACCTCGGACTTCCTGCCTCCAGAACTGTGTGAAACAAAGGTCTGTTGTTTAAACCTCCTGGTCTGTGGCACCGTTGTTACAGCAGCCGGATGTGACCAGTGCCCTGGCCGAGCCCCTCTGCTCTCACTGGGGGCTCCTCCCCACTGGCCCCGCTGGCCTCCGAGCTGTCCCGACCTCACATCACAAGCACTTTCCGGCTTCATAATGCAAACATGAATAGCCGCATTACATGCAGGAGAATCTTCCAAAAGCTTGTGAAAATTTTATACAAAAAGTTCCTAGGGTGTATTTTGGAACTTCTGGGTTAACTATTTATTTTCATGTATTAACCCAAGCAGACCTTTCACAGGACTGCTGGGGTAGGAGGGGCGCAGCTGGATGGCCAGGCTCCTCGCAGGGCTGTAGGATTTGGGCTGGTGCAGAGCCAGTGGGGAAGGCCAGCCCCGGGGATGCCGACAGCAGGTGGCAGACCTCAGCTGGGGGGCCCGAGGGAGCAGGTAAGCATCATCAGGGGCCTTGGGGGTGGGAAAGGAAGGAAGCCGGACACCAGAGCCCTTGAGAGCACGAGGGAAGTGTCCCGGCAGGAGCAGGACACATCGCAACAGGGGACCAGAGGCGACGAGAGGGCAGAACTCTCCATGGGCCAGAAATGGGGATGACACAGGCAGAGGGGGACGTGTCCTCGGCTGGACAGGCTGTCCTAGTGGGGGACCCAGGGACCCCCAGGGCAGAACCACAGGGTTCCACTGAGACAGTAACAATCAACGATTGTGGAACTGAACAGTATCTTTTGGGAAACCCAGGACACAACAACTAACATCCCTTAGAAGGGAAGGCTTATGCGGGGTGCAGGCTCCACAAATCAGAATCAAGAATGTGGCCACATCATCTCCCTCTCAGAGCACTGCTTACATATTTGGGCTTGGTGTTCTATGTTCTTACCCTTTCTACCCAACAGCATCTATTTACGCTCCAAAGAAACTTTGCTGGTCGGGTCTGCCACAAAAGATACCTCCACTTTCCGAATTCTAGGTCCTCTAGAGATCTCAGCAATGGAACTCGCCAAAGAAAGTCTCAAGGCTCCGCACAGCTGAATTCGGATGTGGCACCCAGAGAACACTGCTGTGGCTTTAACTCCTTTAAAAGGAGCGCGTCAGGAGGATGGACACTAATTACCTGAATGTTGCTATAGTGACAGTACGGGGCAACACCCCCATCCTCCCGAAGTGGCTGAGTTAGCAGCTGAGATATTAGTTGAAATTTAGCTTCTTGAACTGAGGGATGGTTGGTGCAGGAGAAGAGAAGATGGGACAGGACAGGCGGGAAGGAAGATGTTTGGTCCGAAGAGTGTGAGTGCTGCGGCTGCACCCCAACCACAGCAGGGAGGCAGGCTCACAGCTCTCTCTCCAACCATCACTTGTGTTCTGGTGCAAACCAGGATCTTTTCCTTCAATATGTAAAGAGCTAAAAGTGGCTGGTCCTCACTGGGGAAGAACATTAACATGCAAAATACGATGTTGCTTCTACTCTTATTATCTTGTGTGCAGTCCCTTTCATTCACCCATCCACCCATCCACTCATCCATCCACCCATTCATCCATCCCTCCACCCATTCATCCTCATCCATTCTTCCACGCCATGGCAAGAATTAACACTTTGCAGAAGGTTAATTAATGGAGGTGGCACTACATTTAAAGACTTCTACTGCAGTGGTGCTCCAAGTTTGGTTCCTGGGCTAGCACTGTCAGCATCACCTGAGAACTTAAAATGCAAATCCCCAGGCCCCGCCCCAGACTTCTGAGTCAGAAACTCTGGGGGCGGGGCCCAGGAGTCTGGGATGATTCTCTACAGATGGATCAGATGTTCTAGTTTGAAGACGGCTGTTCTGCATTCAGAAAATGCTTAGTTCATCTATATCCATTAGCATTTCTCCCTCAAATATTTATTAGTTTTTCACCAATTTTGCAAATATAAAAAGAAAACCAAAATAGTGCATATGCTGGAAAAGAAGCCCTACCACACAGAAGGGGAGCTTTTTGCCACTGGAAAGTGCTCCTGGCCTTGTGGTCAAAGATCAGGTAGGCCCAAGAGCACATACAATTTACATTCTCAAGGTCAAAAGATAAGATTCACAGACCACATGGGCAGTGTGCTTTGTCCTCCTTTACGTGCAGACTAACCTAAATAATGCATGTCCTTGCAGAGGGGGAGCAGCATATAAATCTGAATTTCAAATAGGGCAGCCACATGTCCGGACCAGAGGACAAAGATAAAATGCCTGTCGGTTCAGGGTAGAGGCACGGAGGGTCCAAGTCTGTGCAGGTGAAATAGCCACAAAGCTCTGTGCAAGGTCACTGAACCCAAGCCCTCAGCTGTGACCCTGTCCTGAGTGGGCCAAGCCCCCTGCCCTGAGTGTCTACACCAACATACAGACAAATGTCCTGGAGCCCCAACCCATACCTGCCACCTATCCCAAATCACCCTGGAGGTGGGACAACTCTACCACCTCGGGGTTAAAGCCATTCTGCTGCAGACGGGGAATTCTTCCGAGGACGGACCTGGGACTTAGGCCCCAGTCAGTGGGTAGGTTTACATCAACCTACGTCCCCATCCCCACGCTCAGCGGGTGGCACTGTGTCAATACACAGCTTGGGATACAGACTACAGCCCATGTCCTGTCTCGCAGCCTCTGCTCAGAGCTGCCTCCCATGCAGAACCAGTGAAAAACGGATTTGTGCCGAAGGGAGAGGCAGCATTAGTGGGAGGTAAGCAGGGGTGTGGATGCAGGGTGCTCTCCCCCAAGAAAACAACATTGGATATTCATGAAGCTGGGTATCTGCTGACCTGGATTTAAGAGTCTTGGTGAAATCTGCAGTAGCTGGCAGTGCACATGTGTCCAGGGACACACACTTGAGAGTTTCTGTTTAGAATAAGATCGTGGTCAAGATAAGCACCTGGCTGGCATGCCACGTCCATTCAGTGAGTGGTCAGCGCTATTCCTGCTTTTCAGAGACAGCCTTCTAACCATTCAAAACGCACATGCGTCTCTCAGAGCTCAAGAAAAAACCTCCATCCCTAAAACCTAGGGAATGACATCACTCTTGGAACAGTTCCCACTCTGCAATTCCGACTCCAGGCCCGATGCAGAGGGTGTGAAGAGCCGTCCCTCCCCCTCCAGGGCCAGTGGGAGCAGCCCTGCGGGTCTGCGGTCCGCTGTGCCCTTCACCTCAGCCACACACCGAATCCTGCACCAAGCGAAACTTGACTGTGTTTCAGAAAAAGGGAGCTCACTACCTTTCTAAGAACAAGGGGCCAGATGGCATAGAACGGTTTCCTTTTCTTTTGACCCACATACAATAAATCCAGTAGCTTCAATCACAAAAATCACCATTAAAAATGGAATGTCTCTGAAAGTCTCGGTTAGACCGTCACACAGAATGATGCATATGCTGATTAAATCACTGCTTTGCTCTCAAAGCCTCTGGGGTCTCCCACTTACGGGGTTGGGGGCGGGGGAGAGAGAGAGGAAAGCAAGCTTACCACACCTAAGCCACATAACTGACAAAATCAAGTCTTTCAGGCAAAAATTATTCAGATAGTGAGGTAATGGCATATAACACAACACATAACAACGTCAGGCAAACATTCGGCGACTTACTTTTAGTGACACAGGATTATTTCCTCTTCATTTCAAGGAAAACTAGTTAATGCCGACCCTTTTCGCCTGCCCAGTGCAGCAGGGAAACTCGGATGTGACGGACTGAAGCCAATAGCAGGACGCTGCCAGCTCAGCTTCTCCTGAAACCTAAACGGCTCCATCCCACCTGCTCCTGGAGGCTTATTTTAAGCGATCTTTTCATTAGCACTGAAAATGCATGTCCGAGGATGCTATCCTTCCATCCAATACCCATATCACTTTCAAACATTGGTCTCAGGTGGAATTATATTTGGTGGAGAAAAGCACCACCTGATTAATCTGGGTTTTTCCTCCTCAAAACGGGCGGGTATCACCACCACAACCAACACCAGGCTCGAAAAGCCCTTGGCTCGGGTTATCTTTCACCCGCAAATACTTATGCTTTCTCCATCGCTATGGTTACAAACGCAGGTTGAATGAGCAGATTCAGACAACCGCTCCACGCACAGACCAGGGGTCTTCTAGAAAGCCTGGGGCATCAACCTGCAATGTTTAACTCTCCCAGGCGGAATAAAATCATGCTGACTGTCCATGGAAATTTATCAGCTGCGGATAAATGACCGTCATAGCTGCCCGTTCCTGTCATTACTGCTAGGGAAAGAAAGGAATGCTGTTATACAAAAATTAGACACATGTCCCTACGATTCAACACATGATGTCAAGCTTAAGAACACAGAATTCAAGGCCAGCAGCTCCTCCTACCAGTGTGCTTGGAAACGGCATTTAATCTCTGCACCATCTCTTCCAAAGCCATCTCTTCATTTCTCAGCCAAAACCTCATCCTCCGGCAGAACAAAACGATCCTCTGCAGCTGCTTTCCTCTGCACCAGAAGGTGCTTCAAGGGTGGGGTAGCACAAGTGGGGAGGGGGGCGCGGCAGCGAGGCTGGGGGGGCAGGGCAGCGCCTCCCTTCCCTGGATTGGTCCCCAGCCCCGCCAAGGGGCGCGCCCTGCGCCAGGGTGGGGGCTGCTCAGCGGAAGCGGAAGCCGGCCCGCCCCGCAAGTCCCCACGGCCACTAGGGAGCTCCGTGTGTACCCCTGTGGTCACCTGGAAGCCTGGAGTGTGCACTCCAGCAGTCACCTGGAAACCCCACGTGTGCAAGCCCAAGGTCACCTGGAAGCCCCAAATGTGCACCCCCAAGGTCACCAGGAGCCCCGCGCGTGCACCCACCCCAGTAACCTGGAACTCAAGAGTGTGCACCCACCGACTGCCCGATAGTCTCGCGTGTGCACCCCACGGAGATCGCAGCCCGCAGCCCTCTCCCGCAAAGAGGCGAAGCCCAGCCCACCCTTCCCAGGCCCGATTCCCTGCGTACCCCTCCTCTCTCCCCCTCCCCCAGAGGAAGGAGGGACTGAGGAGTGGCTACAGTCAAGGGAGCCCTGGAACTTGCCGGCCCCCCTTTACCTCCGGCAGTCCCCGGGCAGGTGCAGAGGCTGCAGCAGCCTACCGCACCCTGCCCGCGCCGCCGCATTGCGACCGGGAAGCCCCGCGTCCTTGGGTCCTTGGTGGGTTCCTCGGGTGGCTGGGTGGACCAGCTGCTCCCGCAGCGCGCTGCCTGCCCAAGGACGCAGGCAGGGAGTGAAGCTGCGCTGCAGGCCCTCCGACCTCACCATGGTTGGCACGAAGCCACTACGTGCATTCTACACCTCACTGCCCTGCAGATTCGAGTCATGTGTGTGCAAGGCTATGGCTGCCGCATCCCAAGGACGTGCAAGAACACGTGTGTGCACACTGGATGGGACCTCTCTTGCCCAGGGGTCCTGCCGTCCTTTTGTGGTTGACATTACAGGTAGCATGCCTTTCCTTGTTTGAGTGTTTCAAAGAGAAGTGCCTATTTCCATGCTCAGCCTGGGAAATTCAAACAAGTAGTGGCAGAGATTTGAACTGCCGTTCATGTCATTACAATGTGTGTGCCAACAGCTCGGTGTGATGACGGTCAGGCACCAAGAGCTGGGCCCAAGGGGTGGGAAGGTGCAGGTGACAGAGCATCTGCCCTCAGAGAGCTCGCTGCCGCAGGAAATGAAAGTGTAATAACCGCACAGGGAAGATGTGGGGTAAAACTAGGAAATTGCTGTTTTTTTAAACATAAAAATATCAGCAGTTTTTCATGGTTCGAAATACAGCCCGATGAGGGGAGAGGTCTGGAAAGGCATCACCACAGGGCAGCCTTTTCCTTGTGGACCGACGTCCTGGTCTGACCTTTGCTGAAGAAAACCCAGCTTTGCTATGGCCACTCTAGCCAGACGGCCACCTGCACTGACTTCGGGGAGGCCAGCCACCTGACAGGGGGTCCGAAAACACAGGCCCCCTCCTCCCCACAGTGAAGTGGGTGGCATCCGCCTTCCTGTCTCGCCAGAGGGGATGACACCTACACTTGTCCTTGGCCAAAACTGGCCCCAGGAGGCCACATTCCCTCAGGCCTGCGCAGACACGCCCCGCCAGGATGTCCCCTGTCCCAGGCAGCTCCAGCTCCTCCTCTTTTCACCTGGTCCCCACCGCTTCCAGCACAGAAGTGTACTTGAGTGGCACTCAACCTCAAGGCTCATTGGAATTTCCCCCAAAGGTGTGTTAACCCAGATGACCAGAATTGGTGGTCCGGTGGGAGGGGTGCAGGAATGTGTGTTTCTAACAGGACCCCAGGTGGTGGGGGCTGCTGGTCCACACTTGGAGAACCACCCATTGTGACAGCGTGTCCCGCCTTTAAACCAAAAACAAAGGAAAAGGCACAACCTTCTGCCCACTCTGTTCTCACAGGCTTCCCCACCCTCCAGTCCTGCCCCAGCTTCTCCCCTGGACCCCGAAGCACCCCTGGCTGGTGCCTCCAGCGCTGCTTCCGGGTTGAGTCCGACGCACCTGTGATGCTGGCTCCCGTGAGTCCACTTGGCCAGACCTCGGTGCCCAGGTGTTTGACCAAACACTTCCCTGGTTGTGGCTTTGAGGCTATTTTGTGGATCTGATTAACATTTAAACAAGTTGACTGTGAGGAAAGCAAATCACCCTTCCTACTGTGGGTGGGCCTCAGGCAGTCAGCTGACTGACCTCCACGGGGCGGGGGTGGGGTGCGGGGGGAAGAGGGCATTCTGCCTCCAGATGACTTTGGACTTGAGTTGCAAGGCTGGCTCTCCCTGGTCTCCGCCTGCAGCCCGGGCTGACCAGCCCCCACAGCTGTATGAGCCAGTCACCGAAGGTAAACCTCCCCCCTTCCTTCTCTCTCTCAATTCCTAACACACCTTCACTGTCTCCTTAAATTATAGCACAAATGGAGCTTTCTATAAAACTAATTTACTATTTGCTTAAAGTATAACAATGACAAAATACCACCCAAGGTACACTGAGTACTTACTGAGTTCCAGGGACCCGCCTAAGCTCACAGGGTGAACAGTGATTTAACCTGCACAAGGATCTAGCAGACGGGCACTGTTCTTCTGCTCTACAGAATAAGGCGCAGAGAGAAGTTCAGTGAGCTGCCCAAGGTCACACAGCTGGTAAGTGGCAGAGGCAAGAATCAAACTCAGATGTGCACATGCACAGACCTAGAAAACAAGTGTTTGCTTCAGAGAAATGTCGTATCTCATTTGGGGCACTATCCCCAATGTCCCTTTCAGTTAGACAGGGACAGTTAGGTAGGGTCCCAAACCCAACAGTGTGTGAAGAATCTTAGCCCGAGTATCCCAAGAGCACAGGTCTGCTTTCTGCACTGTGTTGGCCCCTCCCAGAAAGAAGCAGGACAGGCCGCTCATCCCTCTGCCTGAGGCCAGATGGCGCCCAGGTGGGAAGGTAGAACGTAATGTTACACCTGGATACCCAGCACATCCTCTTAGCAACTGTTCCGGAAAGTTAGCCATGAAAGGGAGGTGAGAAACAGGAGAGCTGGAGGGGTGCGCAGGTCAGGTTCTGAGAAACAAGGAGCCCTGAGGAGCCCGCCCTTTGGAGACAGGTGGGGGGAGGGGAGGCGGAGATGCGCCATTGTGAGAGGTAACAGGAGCCGGGAGCAGCAGTGCCTAGGTGCAGCTGGGTGCTGGCCATGGAAAGTGAGGACACGTGGATTTCCTGCACTGCCTCATCCCGCTTCAAGGGCATGGGGACGGGCTGCAGGGAGAAGGGGGAGACTTGGAAATGGCCCTCAGAATAAATCTGCAGCCCTTGACAGCACAGCCTCATTCCTGGGCCGGGGTGTGAAGCAGGAGTAACCTCTGATGAAAGCATCCTGGAAGGTCGGGAATTTCAGACTGCACCTGGACTCCTGAACAACTCCTTCCTGGGAGCTGGGAGCCGTGAGCCGGGCATTGCTGGTTCCAGGGTGTAGGGCTGAGCAAGGCAGGCAGGCTCCCAGCCCTCATGGGGTTTCCTCTTCAAATGGGTGCCAGCCACTAAGGGTGACACATCCCTGACTGCATAGGGTGAACAAGCTGGTGAACAAGGTGTGCCAATTGGTACGATTCCCTCGGGAACTGATGTGATGCTGCATGACAAATTCGGAGGGAGGCACGGCCCAGTTCCAGCCGCGTGCTCTGCCAGGAGCACACCAGGGTCTGTCCTCCGACACCAGCTTTCATAGCAGTGTCACCGACGGTGAAGGGGGGAGGGGAGGAGGAAGGGAGAGGGAAAGGAGACGAAGGGGAGGGGAGGAGCAGAGAAGGGGGGGAGGGGCAGAGGAGGGGAGAGGAGGACTGATGACAGCACCAGCCTGTCAACAGGGTCCTGGATAAGCGAGGAGAGGTGTGCTCACACAATGGGAGTGGAAACTCACAATGCTCACACAATGGGAAGCCACACAGCAGTGCAAACAAAATGATGTACATCAGTTGAGCTACAACAGCGAGTTGCAAAGAATATATGACTCCATGTATGCCTAATGCAGAAAGAGGCCAAACTAAGCTCTGCAGTATCAGGGACACATGGCATTGGTCCCTAAAGTCCTCAAGCAGGGGCATGGGAACTGCAGACATGGCAACTTTCCTCGAACAGGCATGGGGTACAGGGAAACTAACCACGTTACAACACATTTTTATGTGACAGCACACTTTTACACGATGAAGAAGAAGCTGCAGGGCTCCTCCTGAAAGGAGCAGGTTGCGGCAGGCCGGGTCTTTGTCCGTTAGTCCCTGAGACAGCATAGACGGTCCCTGGGACGGCACAGATGGGCAGGGTCTGGAGAGAGGGGAGAGGCTAGGACGAGGAGAAGAAAATGGACAGGGGACTTAAGCCCTCAAGGTGCAGGGCTGCAGTGGAGTGGGGGGCAGCAGGCAGCCCATGAAGAAACAGACCCTGGAGATGCTACTGGACCACTGTTCTCAACCCAAACCCCGGCACCTCACCTGGCTCTCTGACAACATTGTTCTCCCAACCCTCTGGGCCCAGCAGCATCCCCACCACTCAGCACTCAGGATGAGCCCCCCACCCTACCCCAAGATCCTCAACAGCTACCTTTCCTCTAACCCAGGGCCAAAGATGGGGACGGAACATTCAGCAAACAGAAGGCAGGACTCACCCAGGACACTGTGAGAGGGACTGACCCTGAGAGCCCACTACGTCATGTAAGAAGGGCTAGATTGCTCTCAACACCGCTACTCAGGAGCACAGTGCAAATCAGACCCACAGAGGATGTCCCCTCACACCTGTTAGAATCGCTGTCGTCTAGAAGCCCAGAGATAACCAGTGCTGGTGAGGGCGGGAGAAATCAGAACCCTCACACACTGCAGCTGCGAATGTAAATTAGGGCAGCTGGTATGGAAAGCAGTATGGAGGTTCCTCAAAAAATTAAAAATAGGACTGCAGTATGATCCAGCAACCCCACCTCTGGGCACCTGTCAAAGGGAAGGGAGTCAGCATCTGAAGGAGCTCCGTGCACCCCATGCTCACACAGCCTCCTTCACAGCAGCCAAGATACGGAAACAACCCAACATCCTCCAAGGGATGAATGGATAAAGAGATTTGGTGTATATATACAGTGGTTAATTATTCAGCCATGAAAGGAAGGAAATCCTGACATTTGCCACGACATGGATGAGCCTGGAGGACATGATGTTAAGTGAAAGCGGCCAGACAAAAGACACACTTTCACAGAGACAGGAGGTTAGAGCGGGGGTCGCCAGGGGCGGGGGAGGGAAGGGGGAGGTGTCGGGGAAGGGCGCGGACCCCCAGGACAGGCGGAGTGAGGCCCGAGGATCTAGTGCGCAGCAGGCGGCTGCAGTGAATAATAGGGTATTGTGTGCGTGAAAGTCGCTGAGAGCGGATCCTAAACATTTTCACTGAACACACAAAAAAATAGTCATGTGAGGTGATGGATGTGTTAATTATCTTGATCCTCATAATCACTTCACAATAGATACCAAACCATCACACTGTACAGTTAAAATACATACAATTATATGTGTCAGTCATTCCCTAAATAAAGTGTTTAGAGCCGTGGGTCAGGTCGCGTGAGGATGAAAATTCTCCTTGTTTCGGCACTTTGACCAGGCATTTCCTCTCTGCTTGGACTTGTGCAAGCCCCAGTCTTGATACTTATCCTGGACTTCACCCCTACCCCTTTTGTTAAAAGAACTTGGACTTCTGTAGGGCATCAGCCCCCATGAAGAGGCATCCACAGTTTGTGCCTGCAGGCCACGGCAGAGCACTGCTGGGCTGCTCCACTGTGGAAACGGAGCTGAAGCACAGGCCAAGACAGCAGGTGGGTCTGCCTCCTCAATGCAGCCCTTGGTGTGCACCCTGCTGGACAAAGCTGGGCGGGGCGTTCTGAGTCCATTTCTGAGCTGCCTGCTCGCGGGGACACCGGAGACGGAGCTCTTGGGTTTCGGTCTTTTTCACGGCTTTTCCGGTAAGGGTGTCTGAGATCTACATTCACACAAACTATGAAAGGACAATGAGTAAGGAAGTTTACTTAGTTGGAAGATGTCCTTTTGGTGAGAAGAATCTGATAGGACGGCTGATTTTGACTGAAGTTCTTACCTGTGAATGATCATTACATTTTGATGGCTAAAATAAGTCACTTAGGAGAACACGTATTTTTTATGAGTACAAAAATCATTGTGTTCACTTTAGAAATGGAACATAAACCATAATGTCACACAGAAACAGTCTTTTGTTTATCCTTCCGCTGCACTTTTGTATAAATTGTAACTGTATATTGTTTGTAATAAATTTTCTGTTCAAACACTTTTTTCTGCTGCTACTCTTCCACATGATCTTAATAGCTGTGTAAATATTACCTTGTGTGTGTTTTAAAATTTAATCAGATTTTTTAGTAATTCTTAATTATTATAATGATAAAAAATCCCACAGGCATAAAATTTTTTTCTGCACGTCTGATTGTTTCTCTGTTAAATTCCTAGAAGCAGAATGACAGAGCAAAGGGCGTAAGCTTTTTTTTAAGCTTCTGGAATATCTCCCTGGTGTCTACATGTGCAGACATGTGTTCATATGCATCCTCACCAAGCAAATACGCAAAGGGCTGGGGTCAGTGGTTCTCCTTGGAGGCGGGGGGCCCTGCCACAGGTAGCATTTTGGTGGGCTCACCTGGTCCCTGGCCAGGGCCAACCCAGCAATGCAAAGAGCTTGCATGGTAAGAACTCTCTTTTCTTAAAACACAAAATTAGAAAAAAAATCACCCCAAATTAGAAGCTAGCCAAAGACCACTGTCCAGAGCGAGGCAGGAGCTGCTCACCCCAGCCCTACAGTGGCACAAAGCACATCTTGAAGCCCCACACACACTGGGTAACAGAGGCATCCACGGTCCAGGGCTACCTCCCTGGAATCTCAGCAGGCGGAGAGGAGCGGGTGCAGGTCTGCGCAGGCTGTGCCTGAGAGCTGTCTGCCCAGGGCCGCTCGCCCCTCATTGGAGCCTACCATGCTGGGGTTGGAGCCTACCAGACCGAGGTCGCACCTGTGGAGCCAACGCCACGTCCTCAAAAAGCACACTTTTGTTTAGGCCAAATCTCAGCTCTGCTCGAGGAGGCCTGAGTAACACAATTCCCCTCCACGCTGGTCCTGTTTAAACTAAATGCTGTGCACAAAATCTCCCACCCAGGCTATAGGCCAAGCCTCCTGGGGCCCACAGTGTCTGTGGGGAAAGAAGGGATGGTGGTGGAAGTCTCAGGGATAGAAGAGGGAGGGTGTGGTGGTCTCCTGGGGCTGCTATAACAATGCACCATGAGCTGGGCAGCTCAAAACAACAGGAAGCTATTCTCTCACAGTTCTGGAGGCTTGAAGTCCAAAGTCAAGGTGTCCACAGGACACACTTCCTCTGAATCCTGTGGGAGAAGGTCCTTCTGTGCCTTTTCCAACTTTCCGGTGGGGGTGGGCAGTCCCTGACTTGTGGCTGCATCACCCAGTCACATGGCCATCCCTCCCTGTGTGTCTCTCTGTTCTTGTCTTATAAAGACACCAGCCGCTGGGTCAGGGCCCACCCACCAACAGCGTGATCTCACCTTAGCTAAGTGCACCTACAACCACCCTATTTCCAAATAAGGCTACATTCTGAGGTGTTGAGGGTTAGGGCTTCAACATGTCTTTTTAGGGGACACAGTTCAACCCATAACAGTGAATGAAGAGCTAATAAAGTTTACCTAAAAGACAAACGCAGAGAGGCTGGCACAATTCCTAGGGGACGGGGGGTTGGCATTGGTGACCAGTGACGACCGTTTTCCCCGCCGACCACCCTTGTGGCCCACCCTTCCACTGTACTGCACGGGTGCTGCCGTCTCCACACAGCTGGACATTCCCTCCCAGCCCCTCTGGTTGAAGAGTTGAGTGAATATGGAATTCTGAGACGGCCGACGAGGTTTAAAAAACAATCAGAGAACCCTCACCTCGGGCTCCCCTTGTGCATGTGACGCTCTGCTGGACATCAAATGCTGGCCCAGAAGGAAAGTTGAGACGTATTCTGCAGGAGGGGGACAAGGCCTCCCCTCCAGAGCTTTGCATGCCCCATGGCGTGCCCCGGATGACAGAACCGCAGGTGGACGCGAGAAGCACCCGCACAGCGTTCCACCGATGGGCGCTGCTTTGGGAGGCGAAGAGCTCTTTCACAGCTGATGCCTGTGTCCCGGGCATCGGCTGGTGCCAGACGCTAACAGGGGTGCAGCCAGAAACCTGACACCTGACAGGTATGTTCCAGAACTCCTGGGTCCCCCGGGCTTGTGGAGACCAATTCTCACGCACCTTTGGGATAAGATGAGTGAGTGAATTTGTAGGATGAACTGAATCTTAGACCTAATGTGCTTGTTCCGTGTAAAGTGACACATACAGAGAAGGGAAAATTAATGTCCTCAGTGCTAAATTACTGTAGGAAAACCTCCAGCCCACCCAGCTAATTACATTGCTTATTCATTTCCCAGCCTCTTCTCCTCAGGCGTGTTTTGACACCTTCCCCTGGTTCGTGCCCTGTGGGATGGTGGCTGGGAAAGCAAGCTGTGCTGGAGGCGTCTGTCCAGCAGGTGTCTCCTTCTTTGCAGCCTCCAGATCCAGCAGGGGGAAGAGACTTCAGGTGCCCAGCGAGAGCGACACTGCAGGGCCTGTGCCTGTGCTTTGCCCAGCCCTACCCCAACCTGCTCCACGTCAGTCCCTGATTGTGCCAGCTGCTGAAGACACTGTGAGCCCCAGCACCGGTCACCCCTGCTGAGTGCCCACAAGCACCTCCTCCTGCAGTGGACATACAACCCGCTCCCACACATCCCAGAAGCCCTGGCCCCAGCACAGGCCCCCACAAGTGGGATTCCTCCCCTCTCCTCCCCTTGCCAACAACTTTCAAGCTACTCAGAGGAGGGGAAGCACATCCCCGGCAGTGGGAAGCAAAGGCGTGCAGGCCCAGGCATGGGGTCGGTACTAAAGCAAGCAAGCAATGGAATGGCAGGTGGGGTTCTTCCTGTTGTCCCAGAATTTCAGCTAACAGCCGAAGATGCCCACATTCTGAATTCAGAAAACTGGGGTGTGCTGGGGGACAGCTGCCTGCTGTGGGACTCAGGGACCAGCTCCCCTCACACCACCCTCCCCCGCCCAGCCTTCCTGCACCAGCCCTGGAGAGAGGGGGCAGTGCTGGTGTGGAGAGATGACTCCTTTCTCCCACCATCCCACGGCAGGGGACGGAAGCTTCCTCCCCAGAGCCCAGGAAAGGTGGGCTGATGAGCAGCCTGCCGGCTTTGGTTACCAGTACGGTACTGTGTGCCTCCTCGAAAGCTGCTAATAGAGGGGATCTTAAATGTTCTCACTGCAAACAAAGGAACGGTAATTATGTGGCATTGTAAAGGTGGTGACTGACCTTACTGTGGTAATCATTCTTATTACACACCTAGATCGAATCATCATGCCCCGCACGCATCTTAAACTCACACAATGTTATCTGCCAATTATATCTCAGTACAGCGGTGGAGGGTGGGGGGAAGGACAGCCACGAGAGATGGCAAAAAAGGGACACACCTAGATCGAATCATCACGCCCCGCACGCATCTTAAACTCACACAATGTTATCTGCCAATTATATCTCAGTACAGCCGTGGAGCGTGGGGGGAAGGACAGCCACGAGAGATGGCAAAAAAGGGACACACCTAGATCGAATCATCACGCCCCGCACGCATCTTAAACTCACACAATGTTATCTGCCAATTGTATCTCAGTACAGCCGTGGAGGGTGGGGGGAAAGACAGCCACGAGAGATGGCACCCCGGGTGCCACCACACAGAGACAAGAGCTCCTCATCGCTGACACTGGGGAAGGTGGGTGAAGCAGGAGGCACCCGGGGAAGGCGGCGACGACGACATTGGGTCCTGCACAGGGCAGTGAAAACGGCCAGCCCACATGAGTGCGTGCATGCGCACGTGACGCAGGCACCTTCCTTCCCTGCCCTGCCCTGCCCTGGAGGCCACGGGAGGGAGGGCAGTGAGTGAAGAGCAGTCCCGCTCCCGTCCCCACGCCTCTGGGGCCCCTGTGGGGGCGAGAGGGAGTGGCAGAAGAAGAGATCCAGGTTGAAGTTGTTAAATAAACACGACTGAGCCTTACAAACTAACCTGAAGCTATTTTAAGGACCAAAAAGGACAGATAAGTTATGGAATCAGAATAATGTTATCACCAAGATCCCCTCTGTCAGGGCGACAAAAGGGGTTGGCGGGGCCATATCCGCGGGAGCCGGCGAGAGTTCTGGAAACTGAAGGAAATAGGCCCCCCCCACTCTCACGGTGGTGGCGGTTCCCAGCCGGGTGGGGGGTGGGAGGCTCGGGTTCATCAGATAACCGTGGGTGAAGGCCCCTCCCCACCGAGGCCCTGCCTCCCCAAGCCTCGCTATTTGAAGAGCCAGTGGCAAGCTCTGAAGCCATTCCTGAGCTCAGCAAAGGGCTCAGTCCCCTGGGGCGAGGAGTGGACATGCCAATGGTGTCATCTTGTAAAAACCCTTCGTGAATGCTAAGCGGAGACGGGAGACGCAGGATCAGTGCGCTTCCCCAGAGCAGCAGCGGCACAGGGGCAAGGCATGGACTCAGCTTCTGTCATTTACTGGGGATTGTGTATGGGAATTTCACAAAGGTAACCCAGCAGGCCATAAACGATCTCTAACTGATTGGGACAAGGACTCTGTGACACCGGAGTGACCTTGTGACCTTCCAGAAGGACCCTATGTGAGAAATACCAGGCTTCTGGAGTCTGAGTCCCGCTCTGCTGCACAGAGAGGGCGAGCAGGAGGGGGAGCCCCTGATGGGCCCCTGTTCTGCTGAAACCATGGGAACAAGAACAGGAAGGGCCAGGGCGTCAGGATGGGGTGGGGCCTGCAACCTCACGCCAACCTGCTCACAGGGACCCAGAGCACCGGCTTCCTCAGGCCCCAAATTCATCTAAATATGTCACTAGACTTGGTGCACCACCTGCCACCTCCCAGCTGTGCACCTTGAGCGAGTCATTTGGGGGCGTCAGGCCTGTGCACCCACTCACAGGGCAGACCAGTCTCCAAGTCAGGAAGACTTTGCACGGCAAACACGCTCCCACAGGCATAAAGTAGTAAAGAAACACGAAGCGGAGAGCGACTGCTTCACACTTTCGTATTGGTGCCTGTGATAGTCTGTGCAGGCTGCCACACAAAATGCCACTGACTGGTAGCTTGTAAACAAACAAGTTCATTCCTCATAGTTTCACAGGCTGGAACTCTGAGAGCAAGGCATCCGCATGGCTGGGTTGTGGAGAGAATCCCCTTTGTGGGGCTTTCCTCACAAAGGCCGTGGGGCCTCTGCTCCACGAGCACACCTCCCGCTCCTGACCCTCCACGCTCACGACCTAATCGCCTCCCCACGGTCCCGCCTCCTGACACCGCCATGTCAGGCACGAGGATTTCAACACGTGAATTTCAGGAGATGCACACATTCAGGCCGCAGCAGCACCCACGTCTGTTTTATTTTAATGGCAGGGAAACAGTAATGTTAAATTACTTCATGTTTTTGATTTATGATTTAAGCCACATTTTATGTCGTGTCTAACAGGTGAGACCTTCAGCAGATCCTTTAGAAGCTCAGCTGCTTCCCCCACCCACGCATACCTGAGAGCGGGGCAGCGTCCAGCACGCCGGAAGCCCCCTTGGCAGGGATGTTGGGCGAGCCAGACACCCTGTTAAGGGAAGGGGAAGTGGAGGCAAACATAAGTTTAACATGCCTGCATGTTTATACGCATGCCCAAGCAACAATGGCCACTGTAACCGAAAAGACAGCCGGCCCAACGGGGGGCCCCACCTGAGCTGCTGCCACAGCTCAGAACAGGACAGGGAGAGCCTGTGACCCCAAGTCTGTGAATGACTGAGAAAGCCACTGTGATGGGCTGAAGGACAGCTCCCAAAGACGTCCACAGCCCAGTCCTTGAACCTGAGGATGTGCTACCTCCCGTGGACAGAGGGACTGTGAGGACATGGCTAGTTGGGGACCTAGAGATGGGGAGACCACCCTGGCAGGAGGGCGGGGGGCAGGGGCAGGGGCAGGGAAGACATGTGCTGACAGAAGCTGAGGTTGGAGGCACTGGGGCCACGAGCCAAGGAAAGTGGGTGCTTCTAGAAGCTGGAAAAAGGCAGGAAAGGGACTGTCCCCTGGAGCCTCCGGAAGGACCCGGCCCTGTCCACACCTTGGTTCTGGGTGTCTGACCTCCTGACCTGGGAGACAATAAGTGTGCGTTGTTCAGGCCACTGTGTGTGGTCATTTGTGACAGCAGCAGGGTTACCTGCTGCACCTGTGCACACCAAAACCTCGAGCCCCTTCCTACCCTCTGGGAGAACCTGACCACCTGCCCCATCCAAAGTCCCCACGAAGTGACTGAAACGTGCAGGGGCAATGAGGACCCACTGAAGGGCCGGCGGTAGGGACGGGGACACCTCTGGACAGGGCTGAGCACAGGCACCGCTACAAACCCTCAGGCATCAGGAGGAAGAGCCCTTCTTTGTGATGACACCAAGTCCGCTGTCCTTGGGGACAAGTAGGCTGAGCATTTAAATCATTCCCCTCTCACCCTGTAAACCCTTGTGACTATTCGGAAATGTAGTGCGTGTGCGTGACCACTCCTAATGTTTTAAATCTGATTTTACGGTCTTGCCAGGAGCGGAGAGTCAGACCCAGTGTCACATGTGCTCAGGAATAACACGGACGCTCCAGCCAGGCCACTGCAGCAGTCTGATGTCACTGTGCGTGTGTGAGGTTGTGTGGCTATGCGGAGTTGCTCACTTTTTAGATGTGGACATCCCTCGTGCCCACCGACACCCTGCCTCTGCCTGTGCTAGCAGAGTGCACTACTAGTTCTCACCGTGAGAAGACAGGACTGGGAAGACAAATGAACTGAAACAGCGGAGAATGCCTTTAACAGCTGAGGCTGGGGAAAACAGCGGCAGCTTCCTTTATCGCCCATTGTTCGGGAGCCTGCAGCCCCAGGCCAGCAGCCCTCCCCGGGATGACTCACCCACCTCGCTGCAAGAGCAAAGCACATTGTGTTCTCACGAAGGAACAGCCCCTCCCCTGGAGAGATAACCCCCCCCACACATGGGAATCTGTGCCAGGGCTGGGGCAAGGAGTGTGCAAGACCCTCCTCGCACCACACATTGCTCTTAAAAAAGGGTGTTCTCGTGTCACACCAGGTCCAAGGAATTCTCCACGAGAGCCCCAGATGGCAGGGTATATACCTGAAAATAACTGCCGCACCAACTGCTCAGAGGCCAGAGAGGGGATGTGGCAGATGCCTGCATGCCCTCAAAGGGGGCGTGGAGGGGGAATGCTGAGAGGCAATTCTAGCACATTGATTAAATTCCTTGTAAAAGGGGCATTAGAGGGAAAAGCAGCAATGGATGTGTCTCCAACAAATAGAAGAGAGGAAAAACAAGACTTCAAAAGTAAACTGGAATTTTAGTAAATTCTCCAAGTTAACATTTAATAGCAATGCCACCACTAGGTAGGAATGCAACTGTAATTTATTCGGGATGAGACACTCCTTGTCAGTTTGGGGGAAGTTTCCCAAAGACGGCCCAGCAGGTCACAGCTCCCTCCAGCTTTCTTGCTGCTGTCCCTTGTCCTCAGCTAGGTGGCCCTCATCTCTGAGCCGGGGACAGCGGTGCTGCTCAGCCCTCCTGTCCGGGGTAAGCTTCTCAGCAGCTGCCACATTAATGGATGGCTTTGGGTCCGTCAAAACCTGCCCATGGTGAGGGCTTCAAGGAGCTCACCACAGCCCTCCAGGTGCCCTGCAAGCCCTAGGGGAACAGAAACGGGACCCCACCGTGCGGGCTGCTTTGGCACTCATCAGCCCATTGCCCAAGTTGTAAAGCACTGAGGTACGAGTGGAGTGCGAGAAAGGAGAAGCTCTCGAGGCCGTGGGAACACAGGAAAGAACAGATGGCTGGTGCCCCTCCCAGGAGGTGCATGCGTGGCGGGAAAAGGCAAATAACTAATGTAAAAAAAAATAAGGGAGGTGAGTCGCGACGAGACTGGGCCATGAGATGGTCAGTATACAGGTCAGGTCCCGAGGTTCTTGTCCCATCACGCAGACCAGCACTTGTCCAGGAGCTACTGGAGAGGTGTCTTGGAGATGTGGTTAACTGACACCTATCCGTTGACTTTAAGGAGAGCAGATCACTCTCTGTCCCGTGGTGGGCCGTGTCCAATCAGTCGCAGGCCCTAAGAAAAAAGACAGATTTCTTGGAGGAAGAGGAATTCCGCCTCAGGACTGCAATGCAGAAACCCTGCCTGAGCTTCTGGCCACCCACTGCCCTGCAGACTCCAGACTCTCCCGCTCCTGCCATCGCATCAGCCAGTTGCTCGAACTTAACCATGTAAGAATGAGTATGTGAGTTATGTCTGTGTCTCTCCTACTGGTTTTGTTTCTCCGAGAGCCCTCACCGACCTGGTCATGAGAGGCCACGGACGGCTGAAAGCCTTCCTGCATTGACTGACGAGGCATCAGTGGAAGTGCAGTGCATTCATGCGTTGCCAGCCCAGGAAGACTGGTGGTGAGGATGCAGGGCCGTGCGGGTGTGTGGGCCCTCTTAAAGGGACTCAGATGAGTCAAATGCTAGGTGTGAAGAAATTTTAGGAAAACTTCAAACAAGTTATTTTGCTTACGTTTTCTATTTGCGTACATGCACAATTGGTGATAAAAGTCTGTCTTATGTCAAATAGGGCTCTTTAAGTATAAAATAAGAACTCTAAGTGATAAGAAAAAAATGGAATTTACTATCTTTGACCTGGCCAAAGTATCATCCTGAATGAAATATATATTCATTAACTTCATGTAAATTGTAAGTCATAGCAAACTCTCCACATTAGGATAAAAGCAATGGGAAAATGAAGAAAACTACAAGAATCACAAGTTAGGGATGAGGTAGCCATAAAAACTCATGAAAAATGGTGTAGTAAAAATGCACATACAGAAGTGTACACAATACACACGCATATGCCACTTCTTGGATGAAAGAGCAAAACGACAGCAAGAACGGCGAATGAAGCCTGGAGACAGATGAGCAGCCCAGCCCACCCAGGTCAAGCCCAGATGTGGGCCCTGCTGTGCCCGGGACGGGGCTGCACTCCTCTGCGTCACTGGGCCCCGGCCCTCATGGGCAAAATAGGCTTCACCTAGGTGTTTCAGATCCGGGATCTCCACAGTTCCCAATTTTTTTAAATCCTCACTTGAGGACATTTTTTTTTTTCATTGCTATTAGAGAGAGAGGAAGGGGGAGGGAGGGAGGGAGACAAGGAGAGAGAGACAGGGAGAGAGAGAGAAACAGACAGACATCGACTGGTTGCCTTCTTGAACTTGTTCTGACCAGGGATCGAACCTGCAACCTGAGCATGTGCTCTGACCAGAAATTGAACCTGCTACCTTTTGGTCTATGGGATGCCACTCCAACCAACTCAGCCACACCAGCCAGGGCTCCCCATAGTTCTTTATACACAACACGAAGCTAAAAGTACAAAGCTCTCTACAATTTGGAGACTTCATAACTGGGCTGCTGCTGATTCACGAATACAAGCATTAGCTCCATCTCTGAAAACGCTGCATCCTCCAAGAAGAAAAGCACCAGGGACTCCTGGAAAATGCTTCTGTGTTGACCAGGTGTCCTGTGGTGGCACCTGTAATAACACACCTGCCTGTCTGTGAGTGGCAGCGGGCCTGTGAAGCAGGGATCTCCCACTGGTGTGGGCCGGTAAGACTAAGCCAGGCTCACATTATCACCCTTGATCTTTTGCTCTCTGTTCTCCTTCTCTGGGAGGTCAGCCTATAAATAAAGCTTCAAACACAACACCACAAAGCTGTCCATCCATGGAACACGAGACAAGGAAGAGGCCCGCTCGGCAGACACTGATGTGAGGAGAAATAGGCGTACTTCTAAAATTTGCACCAAAGACGGACCATGACCAGAGCCTCTTGCTGTGGGCACAAAGGACTGGTCCACCCGAGGGCTGATAAAGCCCTGAGATGGGATATAGATGCATGTAAAATTTGACAGTTGCACAGACACGCCCAGTATTTAAGGAAAACCTCATGCATGGTGTGTCCTGCTTTGATGGATATGCACCTGTGGCCAGATAAACAAGAATTTGAGATTTTAGGTATGATGTTCCTGGCTTTCCAGGAGACCCGGTTTGAAAGCCAGGCCTGGGACATTCCTGGACCCAGGATTCACCAGGTGACCTCCTGTGAATCCAGCAGCAGGAGATGCCAGCCAACAAAACAGTGCAGGTGGTGAGACGTGAAAGGTGCAGGCAGGGAGACCTGAAAGTGTGCAGGCGGTGAGATGTGAAAGGTGCAAGCAGGGAGATGTGAAAGGTGCAGGCAGGGAGACGTGAAATTGTGCAGGCAGTGGGACGTGAAAGTGTGCAGGCAGGGAGATGTGAAAGGTGCAGGCAGGGAGATGTGAAAGGTGCAGTCAGGGAGACCTGTAAGTGTACATATGGTGAGATGTGCAAATGTGCAGGTGGTGAAACGTGAAGTGCAATGCTTGGTCAGGCTACCTCCACGAGCAACATCAGACCCCAAAGACAGAGAGGGGGCTGCGTGCTGCCCCGAGGACCACAGCCTGTCCAGACCTCACCTCGCTGTCATCACATGGGTCAAGTACGTGTAAACAATGTGACCTGAAAGTGCGTGCTGTGAACATATCAGGAGTTCTATTACGTAACAACAGGCCTCGGCTAAAAGAGGAGTTTCAGAATGTCAGTGCAACTTAATTCTAGAAAACAGATTTTCATGTGTCTTTTCCAGGCCATGTCTCCTGAGACTTGCTCTAAAAATAGGGTCCATTGCCTAAAACAAGCACAGGCTGAAAATACTATCACTTTTAAAAGGCAAAATACTTAAAGCTAACCTATACTTGGACTGCTAATGTTCTCCTCATGTTACCTGAACATGAGTTCAGGTTTTTGATACAGAGCTGTGCCACCTCAGCTCAGAGCAGGGACTTTCGTTGCTCGGGGTGGCCGTGCGGGCCAGCGCCACTGGACGCCACTGGCTCTCAGCTTGTATTTGCCTGTTTGGGTTCGTTGGTAATCATGCCTCCTGGGAAGTAGGAAAAATAAATCAATACACTGTGGCAACCGAACTTTATTGCTACATCTCAAATACTTTCTAAGAAACCAAATAAAACTAGAGAAAAACATATCATTGGCCTTAAAGGATCTGGCATCAGTCCCCATGGGACTCAATGCGACACCTCAACTCAATTCCGCCACCCTGAGCTGATGTGATTCTCCAAAGCATCCAGGGACTTCCTGGAGGTATGTTCATGTGCAGATGTTTGAAAGGCCCACACACCCAGGACATGTGTGCCTGGCCCCACCCCATGGTGAGCCAATGACCCTGGTCCTTTGGGATGACATTTCACATTCAGAATGTCAAATGCCTGAAGGTGTTCTTTGTGGTGATGGAAATGCCTGTTCAGGAAACTTGGCCTTGTAATGTGGGTCAGGGTTTGGGTTCCAGAGTCAGCTACCTGGGTTCAAACCCAAGCTTGGCCACTTACTGGGTGGGTGACCTTGAAGAAGTTACTTAATCTTTCTCTGCCTCAGTTTCTCCATCTGTAAAATGGGGCTCACAAAGTACCTACATCATTGGGTTGTTTCAAGGATTAAATACATACAAATGATTAGAACAGTGCCTGGCATGTGGTAAGCATTCAATAAATATTAGCTGATGTCATAATATTCAGAGAGCCAGCCCTCGAAAGCCAGACTGGACCACAGAAAGGGTCCAAACCCAGTCAGATCCACACCCATGCTCCCTGCGTTGCAGTTTGCTCATGACTCCCCACGGCACCCTGTGGGGACCCAGTGCTCCCTCCCACTCCCGACCCACGAGACCCTGACTGAGACTGGAAGTGTGCCATTCTGGCTTTGCTGCAGATTTATTTATCCAGCATCTGCTCGGAGCCTCCACTTCTGTGGCTCTGATCCTGGTCACGTCACTCTTCATTTGCCCCTGTCTTCTGAGGTCTGAGGGGGGCTAGCCCCGAGCCTGGCTCTGGCCAGGCCTCCACACAGGTTACAGTGGGCAGGTGTGACACACAGCAGCTGCGAGTGTCCCAGAACTGCTTTTCTCCCTACAGAGCAAGGCAGCAAATACGAGGAGCGCCTGCTGTTCGCAAAGCAGTGTGCCCGGCCCTGCAAAGAGCACATGCGACACAGCAGAAGCCAGAGCATGGTCCTCCTGGTGCCCCCTTTTGAACCAGAGACTCTGGGAGCCCAGGGCCTGCTGGAGGGGTCATCTCGAGAGGGCGTGCCAAGGGGGAAAGACAAAGTCCAAGGGAAACAGTCATTCGCAGGACCATTTTGGCTTCTGTGGGCGTCTAGTTTGAAAAATAAAAGTGGTCCCACTAATATCTTTTTACATGTTCATTTCAGTGTTTTGGCTTTAAATCAGCTTTCCTGAGGCTTGGTTACTATACAGAGCACTGCACCTGTTCACTGTGCACACACGGGCTGAGGAGTTGGAACTGGCAGGAACCCTCGCCGCGATCTTCCCAGACACGCCCCTCCCCTCCACAGGCTTCCTTCCGTCCCACCTTTTCTGTACTGAGAGCACGAGATTTACCCTCTAACACATTGCTAAGTGCAAGAGCAGTGTTGGTAACAAAGGCAACATGTTGTCCACCAGACCTCTAACTTACTCATCTTGTACCACCAAACCTTTGTACCTGATGAACATGACCCTTGCCCCTCACCTGGCAGCCTCTGCAGCCACCACCCTGCTCTCAGTTTCCATGCATGTGACTACTAAATCTCTCTTACAAGTGGAATCATGCAGTATTTGTCCCTCTTTGGTTTATTTTACTTAGTATAATGTCCTCAGGGTCGATCCACGTTGTCCTAAACGGCAGGATTTCCTTCTTTTTTTAAGGCTGGACATCTTAGTGAGCTGTTCACAGCACTGACACCAGCTTAAGAATGTAGACGGCAGGAGTGCCAAGGGCCCCACATCCTTTGGGATATTAGGGAAGGGCCGCCTTCTTCAAAGCAGTGTTCTTGGCCACCTTCCCGTCTCTGGGAGGTGTCGGGTGGAGCAGGGGAGCGGCATCGAGAACAGTAAGATGTCCTGGAGCCCCGTGCCCAGCCCAGAAAGAGCCGGGAGGGAATGAGGCAGGGAGTGCAGATTCGACAACAATAGGTGGGCAGAGCTGGAGAATGTCATTCTCTTGCTGCCACTGTGTTTGAAGCCTGAGATGACAGGTGTTACAGGAAAATAAAATATGACCTCTGACTCCAAGGCACGCACAATTTCATCGGGTGACAGGACAAATGCAGAAAAGTTCAACAATGAAAGCAAACTGAAGTAGCACTTCACTCACACTTAGAAATGTCAGGCAACCACACGAGACTGTAAAACAAAGTGACGTTCAGGGAGCATGGGGGAGCAGGGCTCAGAGCACACACAGGCAGCCTCCTCCGTCCTGCCCTGCCTTTGCCCATCCCTGTCCTGGCCCCGCGGGTCTGGGTGCAGCTCCCAGATTTCCAGCTGGGAGGCCGAGAAACAGGGATCATGGCGTCCCTGGTGGCTGGGGCCTGAGTGGGCTGAAAGAGGGACATGTCCCAGTAGACTGGACCGACCTCTCTCTGAGGACCACCATTGGTAAGATCTACGGTGGGATCTTTCCCGCCCCCACTTTCTGCCACTGAACTTTGTGTTTGTGGGGAAGTAAAATGAGAGAGCACGTCTGCCTTCTGTGAGTGCCCCCCTGTGGGGTTGGTGGCTCAGCGCGTACCTATTAGTGTGAACACCGCCTCTCAGTCAGTGAGCCTCACCCCTGAGGCTTCTGCTGCACACCTTCCATGTCCCCTCCCGCTAAAGTGAGCTCCTGGAGTGAGACGAGGTGGCCACCTTCCCCCGATGGAACCTGCAGGACATGGCGCCCATGGCTAAAACGTCCATAGATTTCATTGTCAGATGGCAGGCCCTTCACATGGTCCTACAGGAAATCAGCTGGAAATGTACCTTCCGATTCACCAAAAACATTTCAGATAAATACTGATTCCAAAACAGGGCTCCCAGCAAAGTGTGGCATTCTCTTTACCTCCTGCAGCGAACTGAGGTGATTTCAGCTGTCACCAAATGGGCTGCGCTCAGACCACCAGCCCACAGCACAGTCATGTGTGGGAAGCAGCCCCCTCACCCAGGCAATGCCCACACTCACACTTGCCCCTGTTAAGTATCAACGCTCTTTGTAAAAATAGAATATATTCCCAAAACAGACAGGTAACTGTTATCTGCCTCATTCATTTTCACACTGAGTGCTCCGTGCCCCATACTCTCTCTGGCCGGTGGATTTGACATTGAAGTGGAAAGGAAACTGGTAACAATAGAGCCACCGATGGGAATGATAACGTGGTCTGTAGCATGGGGTCGTCCCAGTTCTGACGCAGATTGCTGTTTATAGTCCTGCTCCGTGTGAATTCAGTCCAAAGCAGTAAACACTGGAGAACATGCCAATTTATAATTAGGAAGTTGGTTTAATGCTTTGCTTAGCAAACTGACAAATTTAAATTTGATTTTATCATACATGTTCAGACTCTCCCCACCAATATGGCCCACAAACAATCCCCAAGATACCGAAAAGGCCGGGAGAATGGGGGCGAAATCAAGGAGGTTCTGCAGAGCTTGGGTTCTCACTGAGGCCAGAGGGGCAAGAGCAGGCATGTGGGGGACTTGAGTGTTTTGAAGCTAATGGAGCTCCCTCCCTTTTCTCCTGAAGAGGGGTGTGGTTAGCAGGAGAACATGACTCAGTAAGGACACCATTGCTGAGATGTCCAGAAAACAGAAGCTAGGAGACCCGGGTGTGTGTGAGAAATACACCGACCAACACTGGCCCAGGCAGTGGAACAAGGCAGGGTGTCTGTCTATCTTGTCCGTCCTGAGCTTACTTCGAAGGTCCAGTTGAAACTCCAAATGCAAGAGGAAGTGATGTGCAGGGCCTGGCACTTACCTTGGAACCGGTCTGTTGCCTTCCACCTTCCTTAGCTTGGTGCTGAATATTTAAACACACCTGCTTCAATTTCAGAAACGTCATTTATTCAAGCCTTAAATTAGAGGCAGTATTTCCCAAGGCTCAACACCAAGGTCACTGAAATTGAGTTAACCTACCTTGACATCTATTAAACTTTTAGATCTGGAGTTATGAATCTGTAGCAAGTATTTATTTTAAGCCAGTCAAGGTCATAGCTATCTAAAAGGAAAGCTCCCTTTCCCTCTGCTTCCCACACAAATGTGCCTCTACGAATTGGTGAAACATTTCGATGCAGCACATGTGTGTGGATGCGGCTCTAGGGCTGTTTGATGATCCATTTCCGGTAGAATGTGATGTGGCAGTTTGTGTGTGTTTTACTCAGTTGTCGAACGTGTAGGGTTGTTCAGTCTTTCCCCCTTTTTACCTTTTGATGTCTGCAGAGTTTGCAGTGGTATTTCCTGTTTCATTGCTGGTGTTACTAATTGTGTCTTTTTTTTTTCAGTCTTGCTAGAAATTTGTCAATTTTATTGGTCTTTTCAAAGAACCAGCTTGACATGTCATTTTCCCTATTGTTCTTCTGCTTTCGGTTTCATTAACTTCCATTCTTGTTATTTCCTTCCTTCTGCTTCTGCTTTGGATTTATTTTGTTTCTTTTTCTAAGTTCTTGAGGTGGGAGCTGAGATTATTGACTTGAGAATTTTCCTATTTCCTAACACATGCATCAGGTCAACTCTATACATTTCTCTCTCAGTATGGCTTTAACAATGTTCCATAAATTTTCATCTGTTCTATTTTCATTTTCATTCAGTTCAATGTATTTTTTAAAGTTTCCCTTGAGTCTTCCACTTTGGTCAACAGATTATTGAGAAGCATGTTATTTATCAATTTTCCTATTATCTTTCTGTGCTTCGATTTTAGTTTCATTTAATTATGATTACAGAACACACTCTGTATGATTTCAATTCTTCAGATTTGTTGAGGATTGTTTTATAGCCTAAGATATGGTCCCTCTTGGTACATGTCCCATGAGCTCTTGGAAAGAATGTGTATTATGCCATTTTGGGATGGAACATTTTATGGATGTTGATTAGAGCTTGTTGGCTGATGATGCTGTCGAGTTTTTCTACATCCTCAAAGATTTTCTGTTTAGTTCTCACAGTTTGTCAAAGTGGAGTGTTGAAACCTCATTACACACGTGGATGTCTTCTTTCAGGTCTCTAAGTTTCTGCTTCACATATTTCGCAGCTCTGTTGCTTGGTACGTACACATTTAGGATTGCTACGACTTCTTGCTTAATTGAGCCATTTATCATTACATGACATATCTTTCTGTCCTTTAATGTCACTCTACCTTATATTAATATAGGTACTCCTACGCTCTTTTGATTAGTGTTTACATGCTATATCTTTTCCATACTTTTACTTTCAACCTGACTATGGTATTATATTTGAAGTGAATTTTCTTGAAAAGAGCTGGGTCATGCTTTTTAATCTACTCAGCCCATCCTTGTTTTCTAACTGGTATATTTAGACAACTTATATTTAATGTAAGTACTGTTATATTAGGGCTTAAGATTGTTCTCATTTCTCTGCCTTCCTGTGGTTATTTTCACATATTTGAGAATTCAATTTTGATTTGTTATTCTGTTTTTGTATATATCTTTTTTGCACAGCTTTTTAAAATATATTTTTAAAGATTTTTCTTATTTTTTTTTTAGAGCAAGGGGAAGGAAGAAAGAAAAAGAGGAAGAGAAACATTGATGTGCAAGAGAAACATCCATCAGCTGCCTCTTCCACACGCCTCCACCAGAGACCAGCCCACAACCTAGGCATGTGCCCTGACCAGGATTTGAACCAACAACCCTTCACTTCACTGCACAATGCCCAACCAACTGAGCCACACTGGTGAGGGCTCTGCTTATGTTTTTTTCTTTTTTTCACTCTATTTTCTCCCCATTGTTCAGACTGAGCAACAATTGTTGTTTTACCTTTAAGTCTGCTGATTCTTTCCTCTCTTCTCTCCCTTCTGTTGTTGAGACCATTGATTGAAGGTTTTTTTTACTTCAGTTATTGTACTTTTCATTTCCAAAACCTCTCTTCTCTCTTCTTCTACTTTGCTGAGACTTTCTGTTTTCCCTTTTTGAAAGCGTATTTGCAATTGCTCAATGGAACACTTTGTGGTGGCCGCTGTGGCATGTGTGTCAGATGACTACCATCTCTGTCATCTCAGTGTGGGCATCTATTACCTTTATTGAAATTCGAGTTGAGATGCTCTGGTTCCTGATATGACAATGAATTTTTGATGGAAACTTGGACATTTTGTATTATGTTATGAAACTTCAGCTCTTACTTAAATCTTGTATTTAGTTGGCTTTCTCTGGGTGCTACAGCAGGGAGGGAGAGTAAGGGCACCACCTCCTTAATGCCAGCTCAGGGTAGAAGTCCAGGCTTCTTCCAGTGATACGTAGGGCAGGGGCAGGGGGAGAATTCCTTGTCAGTGCTGGGATGGCCGGGAGCCCTGTCTCCCCACGAGGCCTCACCGATGCCTCCTGGCTGGGGATGCACAGGGTGCCTGCCTCTACTGCCCACGTGTCTCCACAGTCACTGTGGTGGGTGTGGCCTCGTTCCCCCTGGGTAGTGGTGAAAATCCTGACCTCACTAGGACTCCTCTGCTGTCACCCCAGCAGTGGAGGGCAGGGAGGCTCCTCGTGTGGCCTCCACCCACCAAGCATCAGTGTTGGGGAGGGAACTCATTACCACTCAGTGGGCATGAAAGTCAGGCCCCTGCCTTGCTCTCTCTGTACCACATTGTGGGGTGCAGGGGGGCCTCATGCAGCCTCTCAAGGGTGGAAGTCTAGGCCCCCCACTTGTCTTTGGGATCTGGGGCAATGGGGCCACAGTGCTCCTATGGTATCTGGCTAGGATAGATATCGCCTCGCAGTTTTCTGTCTGGGTACTCAGCCCCCTTCCCTGGCCCTTGGGCAGGGAGAGCAGGCTTTGGTTTGGAGTGTTGGGTTTTTTCTGTACTTGTTGGTGTTCTGAGGTGACTGGCTCCTCCAGCATCCAGATTGGAGTGTGTGAGGTAGAAGAAGTCCCGGGGACACACCTCTGTGTTCTTCCTCGGGCCCTGGGTCCCTGGCTGGTCGCTTCCTTCTCTCTGCCTTTCATAGTCTTCTTATGCTTTTGTTTTTAAAGATTTTTTTGAGAGAGAGGGGAAGGGAAGGAGAGACTGAGAGAAACACCAATGTGTGGTTGTTTCTCATGTGCTCCCTACTGGGGACCTGGCCTGCGACACAGTTATGTGCCCTAGACTGGGAATCGAACCAGTGGCCCTTTGGTTCACATCCTGCGCTCAGTCCACTGAGCTACACCAGCCAGGTTCTTATGTTTTTTCATATACAAAGTTCAGGGTTTCTCATTTCACTTAGTAGAAAGATTAGGGAAAAGTATATCTGCTCTCTCTTCCCAGAAGTGGTCTTTGTTGGGTTAATTTTTAATGTTATGTCATGGCACAAGCATCCTCTTAAGCTGCTCTCTGACTAAATGAGCTCTAAATATACACCTCACGCTGGCTCTCTGGCTGCATTCATTCAAAAAGAATTCCTGAGACAACAAAGGATGTTGCTGTTTCAGTGTCACAGATAACAGAGAACCTTGACCCTGAGGAGAACTCTCGTCCAATTTCATAGCAAAATCTCAGGAGGGTTGACACGGCTCTAACCTCCTCTGAGATTTGTGGAATAAAAGAGCGACTTGTCACTCTTGTTTCTACTTTAATTTCAAAGTGTTTATTTTGCTGTAGTAGACCATGCACATCAATATAGGTTTCAATAAAATAAAGCAATATATTGGCTTGCCAGGCATCTAGCTAGTAATTATGCTTGTATGGGTCATAGTGGCATCTATTTTACTTTAAAATTAAAACTACTGTAGTTTTAATGAGAAAAGGAAGAAAAATTATCCATAGTGATATCTACTAGGATCTTAGCTAGTCTTAGAATAATTTGGCTAGGTAACAAAAGAATGCCTACCTGAATTTTGACATTTCAAATTAAAAGCTGTAAAGCAAAAGAGTGATTGAATTTTAACATGAGTCATCAAGAGCTCTAGAATTTCAACAAATAGAAATGGAAAAAAAGTTTTAAAATTTCAGAGAGAAGCCCCCTCCAAGCATGATGCTCTGGAAGAGACAAGGCCCACCAGCTGAGGGATGAGTTCGGTTCTCCACAGCGAAGAGCCAGCAGTGCCCAGCCTGGCTCAGACCGCACAGAAGCCGCAAGAACATTCGTCCATAATCCCGGTAAATGTGAAGCATAAAGTACGGGGTGAATGTTCATGTCCTGATGAGCCCTGGTCTCACCGGTTCACCCACCTCTGTTTCCTGTTTGGAAGTCTAAGAGGGGTGTTAGCAGCCCAACTACTGCTTTTAACAACCTTGCTTACTGAGTGTGTAAAGTGTGCCAGACATGCGGTGGTGAGAAAACAGCTATTTGAGTGGCTGCCTTGTCACTTTATCGTATGACCACCCTGCTCACACCCAAAGTCTGGACATTCAGATAAAAGCTGAGCTTTGGATTCCCACCTCAAGTTCCTGCTTTGCTTTTCCGGGGGCACCTTTTAAAATAACCACTCAGGAAAAGGGCATAAGAGAGATAAATGGTAATGGAAAAATACAATTAAATTTTAAAAAATAAATTAAAAAAAATAGCAACTCAGAGTTGAGCCTTCGAAAAGTTAGTGACCTCCACCCCAACCCCCTTGTAAGTAAGTGACAGGTGCCGGCCACCCTGCGGCCCGTCCCCTGCTGGCTCCTGACCTGTGATGGAGGGCTGCCCGTCCTCCCTCTGCCCCGCCCCTCCCTGCCCACTGCGTCCCATTCTGAGATCTGTGAGTAACAAATCTTGTCACTACTTCCTTTGTGTGAGCATAATGAAAATGAGCCTTCAATGAAAATGCCCCCCAAATGTTTGCTTCCCAAAAGAGGGAGCTCAGATGCTGAGGAACCAACCTGCTGATCCTGCCTGGGTGGCCTACGCCCCCTCATTCAGCAGGTCATAATCCGCATATCCTTAATTTAGTGCCCCAGCTGCCAGCCCCACAACACACAGGCTCTGTCCCACTGAAACAGGACCCTCAAGCTACAAGACACCACCCGCATCTTACAGATGGGGACTTGGCTCCTCAGGCAGATCAGGAGCTGTCTTCACACTCACCCCAGGCTCTTCCAGCTCAGTGAGGCAGGCAGTGTGCTCAAGGTCAAAAAGTTCGCGCAGAGGGTGACACTGCAGTCCCATTGCTACAAATCCATCACCACTGCTTTAAACAAATCCCATGGGAAAAGATCCCAAATACAGTGAAGTAGAATCACTTCCTTTTATAGCAGGCACTTAAAAAATAATAGACTTAATTTTTAGAGCAGTTTTAGGCGTATAGAACAATGGACCAGAAGATAGAGAGTTCCCCTACGTTTCCCCTCTCCCCGCAGCTTCTTGTGTTGCCACCAACTTGCTCTCAGGCAGCTGCTACTCTGAGGCTCACCCTCAGCACCGCCGAGCCAGCAGCCCCGCGGCCAGGGCCCCGCACCCTCCAGGGCCCCCAGTCCCACGCCGCACACACCATCTTCCTCGAATGCATTTTATAGTCAAGATGACAAATGGCTGCACTATGCACATAAATGGCATTGCATCGATCTCCTTTGAGCCACTTTGAATAGAGTGATTTCCAGGCATCCACGAGGAGGCTGTTAACACCGACCCCAGCTGTGTTACACACAAGTCCTTCATGAAAGCACAGATGATGGCCTTATCCAATCAATTCACCACCTTGGGTAGCTCCATCTTTTTGGATAGACCCTTAACCTTGTGATTTTCTCTCTCTCCTCTCCACGGTGGCGTCTGGAGGAGGGGAGGAAGGGGGCTCTGTGTGCTGCTGCCCTTTGGCTCCTGAGGGGGCTGCACTCTGTCTCAGGCAGACCCCGAGGGTCTCTGTGGCTTCGACCCCTCCCCAGCCCTGCTCTCGAATGCTGGCTCCCACTCAGTTCTGGTGGCCACCATCCTCTAACCCCCACCATGGGACCCCCTCCCCTAAGCATCCTACGAGTGCACCCCTCAGAGGCCTTGGGAACCTTCCAGAAGGTGCACTCAGGCTGTCTCACTGCCTAGCCCTGTGGCCACCCCGGGTTGTTTTGGGGGTCCCTGTGATGTGGCCCTTCCCAGAGCACACAAGCAGGGAACCTACCTGACATGCTGGGTGAGGAAAGTCAGCCTCCGTCCATGGGCTTGCCCCTCCCACTTCCCCACAGCTCCCCTCCCACACCCCCAAGTCTCCCACAGGAGCCTCCTCTCACTCACAGGGCCCTTCTGCAGACCGCACCCTGCAGGACTAGAAGACATGTGCTTTGGGGCGCACGGGTCTGCAGGCACACGCCAACCCTGGACATACACCGCATCAGGAAGGCATCGCCCTCCTTTTGTGTCCTCCACAAAAAGAAAAATCTCCTCTGAGGAACTCCATGTTTGAGTTTAAACACAAACATTTGTATATTCACACAGACCCAGGGACACACACATACTCACTCATATATGCAGGAAACCCCAAACACAGGGAGTACATTTAGCTAAAGTGGCTTCTTACGCAGAGCAATTCTGACACCTAGGGGGCAGTCTTGGTTGTCACAAGCTGAGGAGCTACTGGCCCCTGGTTGGAAGCCGGATACGAGGAAACACCGTCACAGTACGCAGAATGCCCACGGCAACAAACAGTTTGCCCAGATGCCCACCGTGCAGAGGGGAGACCTGAGCTAGAAGCCAGCGGGCTCAGAGGGGCCCAGGGGCCCAGGGGCGTGTATCCCAAGCACACAGAGCACTCTCCGACCAACACTCACGAGGCAGATGCCCCACTGAAAAGTGGACAGAAGATCTGAGTAGACATCTCTGTGAAGAGGATATAAAATGGCCAGTAAACACACGAAAAGATGCACAGTGTCATTCGTCATCGGGGAAATGCAAATCGAAACCACAGTGAGGCACCACTCAGAAGGGCGGCCTGGATGACAATGACGGACGACAGCAAGTGCCAGCGAGGATGTGGTGACACTGGAACCTCACACTCTGCTTGTGCGGGTGTGAAATGGTGCAGTCGCTGTGAAGAACAGGATGGGAGTTCCTCCAATAGTTAGACACAGAATTACCATGTGACCCCGCGATTCACTCCTAGTTACAGACCCAAGGGAAATGAAAACATATTTCCACACATAAGCTTGTACATAATGTTCATAACAGCATTATTCAAAATAGCAAAAAAAAAAGAAGTAGGAACAACCGATAATGGATAACATGGGGTCTCCCGTACAACTGAACACGATCTAGACACAGGAAGGGATGAAGTACTGATGTTTGCTGCAACATGAATGAGCCTTGGAGACATTAAAAAGCCAGACACAAAAGGCTGCACATCAGATGATTCAAACTACACGAAATGTCCAGAACCCCGAGACAAAACCACAGAGATGGGACACGGGTCAGTGGTTGTCAGAGGTCGGGGGTAAGGGGAAACGGGGAGCGACTGCTAGTGGGTATGAGGTTTCTTTCTGGGGTGATGAAATGTTCTAAAATTAGTGGGGATGGTTGCTCAATTCTGGGACTAGACTAAAAACCATTGCATTGTACAGTTAAAGAGGTGAGGTTTTATGGCATGTGAATTATGCCTGAATAAGGCTGTTATTAGAGATGAAGTGAATGGAAGACCAGACACTCTGTACAGGCGCACACTCACAGACACATTTATTCACACACACACTGAGACTCACGCACACACCAGCCCCTCCTGAAAAACACCAACCCCTCTCACAAATCACTTCCGCCCACTTCCTCGGCAACAGTCCAGGAGCTGACGGAGAAGCTCGTGAGAACACTGCGCTCACTGAGGCGTCGCTCAGACGGGCACTAATTCCTAGGCCGAATGCTCTGTGCCTCGACGTTTCTCTACAACTCTGTATTACAAAGCTTGCCGGACATCTCTCAGACCTATGTGAGTACTCTTCTAGATCTTGATTTCCCTGTCTTTGAAACTGTATTTCTCTAGAGTTTCCACCTCATTTTGACATAGCATATCCTTACACACTTCAATCCTAAAGGTGGAAGGGAAAAATAAAACACCTCTCACCACTGTGCCCTCCAGACTTTGCCTGCTCAGTAGCACCACCTGCTGGCACAGAGGGGTCATGCAGGGGGTGGTCTCCATAGAAAAGGTCCCTCCACAGCTGGTGGAACTGAGGGAATTTTAGGTTGTCCATTATAGGGACACAAGACTGTGTGAAGAACTGTCCACATTCTGCACCCCTCTGGACACTACTGTAGGTAAAAATTTGTTTACATGTGTCTCAGCCTGGAAATTCACTCCACTTTACACATAACCAAACAGCATTTTTGTCCAAGTATTAATATATGCTAAGTTTTCTTACAACAAATTACTGTGCAAATCAAAGTAAACGTGTATCTTGGTTCTTAAGACCTTCACCCAGAGCTTTGTGCCATTTTGGAAAACTCCACGGCCACACCAGTGCTGTCTGTGAGTTCGGTCACCAGTATCCACCGCTGCCCAGCCTGCACCTGAGTTTCATTCGTGGTGTTCCGCAGGGTCACCAGCAGCCACACCTGCACCCACGTTAACTCCCGGGGCTCCCCATGCACCTCGGGATTTCAGCATGGCTTGCCAGAGCCTGCTAAGCACTTACCTACAGTTTTATTGTAAGCTGCTTTCTTTCTCTTCTACTTGTAACGCAGATGAGGCACACTATTTCTTTTAGATGGAGTTTAGGTAGGTTTGTTATCCATGAACTCAACTTGAGAAGGTGAAAGGAGACATCACTGCAAGGTCTGCTGTGAAAAGGGTGCTGGGTTTGACGTGGGGACCACTGTGCTGAGCCCTGTGTCAGAGGAGCCCCTTATTTCCACTTTCCTGGTTTTCAGGACACACTGGGGTTGTACTTTTCTGCTACCTGCCCCATCTTTGGAGCTTCCCAGAGGCTCCACTACGTCTGTCAGCTGTGCCACTGGTCCTTTCATCCTAACACTTCTGGCAGCGGAGGAGAGGCTCAGGGAAGCACATGGGAAGCACGCAGCCTGTCTAATGAGCGGCCCGTTCTCAGAGCTCCTGAAGGACTGTGCTTGCCCACAAGGAACCTGGAGCTGGTGCAGCCCCCTTTTTATAAGAGATTTATTTCTGTTCTCTAACAAGCACTCAGTAGGCAGCCCAGAGCTGGCATTGCAGCTCAGCCTCGTCTCAGGACCTTGGCTCCTCCTAGCTTCCTTCTCACTCAGTCAAGTCAGCCCATTACTCTGGCCCTCATAGGCACAAGACAGCTGCTGCCCTTCCCACAATCACATCTCACTCCAAGCGTGGAAAAAGAAGGGGGAAGCCCCAAAGCCTCTCCACATGGGGCTGCCTACAGAGCTATCACATGGCTACTTGCCTGAAAGATGAGTGGGAAGACCGAGCAGTGCTAACAGGTGTGTAATCCTCAACACAAGAGAAAAACATCCAGGTGCTGCTAGAAGGAAAGGGGGGATGAATATGAGCAGGAAATTGCAACTCTGTCTCCCCCAGGGCTGGCGGCAGGCAGCATATGTCACGGGCTCATCAAGGTTACGTGCCAGTGCAAGGGCACAGCTGTGGCTCTACCCTTTCTTTCTTAGTTAAAAATAAACTTTTATGCCTTTAAACGCCGACATATTTCAAACAAAGAATTTTTTTGCCTGTTAATAATAACACTGAGAGAGCCGGCTCCTGCTTTCTGCCATCCATGTAGCGAGTTGTTTAGCTCTGGTGCCCGTGGACAGCAGCAGCCCCGGAGCTGCTGGCCTCCATCCCCGCGGGAAACAACTGCCGATTAGAACTCGGAGCTCGTGTGGGGTTCCCACTGCCTTTGGCCTTACAGACTCCACTCATTCCCGCAGTGGCCTCAGTGTCTCCAATTCCTTCCCAGCATCCTCTGACCACCTAATTTCATGTGCATTGAGCTTCAGTCTTTGTGCTCTCAAGTTCTGTGGGTTTTGACAAACACACAGTGTTATGTATCTACTGTTACAACATAAACAGAATAGTTTCACTGCCTATAATCCTCTGTGCTCATTTGTTCTTAGCACTGAATAAAACCATTGTCTGGAGGTACCACAGTTTGTTTATCCACTCACCTGCTGAGGGACATCGTGGTTGCTTCCAAGTTTTGGTGAGTGTGAATAAGCCTGCTATAAACATCTGAGTGCAGGTTTCTGTGTGGACACACATTTTCAGTTTCTTTGGGTAAACACCAAGGAGTGTTACTACTGAACCAAGTGGGAAAAGTGTGCTTAGCTTCATAAGAAATTGCCAGACCATCTTCTGAAGCGGCTATACCATTTGTATTTCCGCCACTTCCATTCATTCCCCATGAATGAGGTCCTGTTGATCTGCCAACAAGTTCCAATGTCCAGTGGGAATAACAAATGCCTACAGCAGGCGTCACCTGAGAAAAGGAAGCATACGCATAAAAGGAAGAAAACCAGCCAGTTTTTAGGTGCTGACTAGAGGCCTGGGGGCAGTGACCCGGCCGGGCCCCTTCTCCCCCTCACACCCGCACCGTGAGGTGGGTTGCAACCTCTCCTTGCCGGTGGGAAAGAAGCTCGGAGGCGGTCACACGCCCGGGTGGTGACCACAGCAGGCCTTGATCCTTGTCTGCTGCTGACTCTGTCTACTTCTGACTCTGACATCATCGTGTGTCAGCCTGAAGGCAAAGATAAACTCTGCCCACTTCACAGATTTCATCAGGGAACTGGAAGAGTTAACCTGGACGTGAGTTTCAAATCAAATCCCCTTTGTTTTTTCCAGACTTTGCTGATGCACTTAAGAGAAGGCGGAAATGGCAGGCTCACATCCCCAATGAAAGATAAATGGCTTTATTCCATTTCCTGGCCTCCCAGTGGCCGGACTCCAGCAGATCAGGCTGCAGACTGCCTCCAACAGCACATTTCAAGTTCAGACCCTGTTGAACCAGCAGCTGCGTTGCTGAGGCACTGCAAGGAGGGGGACCGGGCACGTGTGCAGGACTACCAGGACTCCAGAAGAAACACTCCAGCTCATGCAGAGACCCAACTGCCATTTACGGAGATAGCAAAGTTAACGAAGAGAACTCCTTTGAAGGCAAGAGAAATGGACATGGCAAGACTCCCCTCTCCCCGTGGGCTGCACGGGGAAACGTGGGTCAGGGGAGAGACAGACTGCAGCCCTGGGCCTGCATGTGCCGTGCAGGAAGCTGCACGAGAGGACGTGGGGCGAGGTCCCTCCTGCCACAGGCATTCTGAATGCCATCCCAGCGACGGCTGGTGAGTGTGTCTTGGTCCTGTGCTAACCTCAGCCAGCCACCTCACTTCACAGAAAGCCAGGAGGGAGGGAGTACCCTCAGGCTTCAGGTACCTGGAGAAGCCACTTGACACAGAAGCCTTCCAGTGGGGAGCCTGACACACACCTGTCCATTCCCACCATGGGTAAGCGCCACGACGCTTCTAAGAGACTCTTTCAACTTGCAGCCCTTTCCCAGTGCCACAGCTGTGACCGTTCCACTGCGACTCTGAGCCCTACAGGGGCCTGCACAACTGGCAAACTGGTTCCACACTGCCTGTGCTAGCAGTGGCAAGAAACTAAAAATGCCAACCCTTCTATTAAAAAAAATACCAGGAGCAGATAGTCACCATGATTTTCCGTAAGGAGGAAAAAAGCACCGTGTTTATTTGAAAGGTCAGGAAATAGTTCCTTCACATTCAGGTCACGTCTTCTCAAGCCACATCAACTTCCGGCATGGCTAGCTGGAAATAACCTCAGTGACCGTCTTCAAGGACAAAATTAGGCCCATTCACACAGAATTAACCCTGGTGCTGGAGACCCATGGCCGCTGCAGCACTCAGGGCACAGCGAACACAGTGAGAAGGGGGGTCTCTCCCACCACGCACTGTAGGAAGATTGTGCGTGATAGAAACATCCACACACACAGACGCAGTGAGAACGCTGCAGGGACTGGACGACCTCACCGACCTCACTGCGTGCGTCCAGCCTGGCCTCACACATCCCTGCCCATGGCCGCCACCGTCACCCATCTAAGGCAGACCTGCTGTTGCCACATGTTCCCATGAAAATCACTCAGGACATATTTCTGAAAGGTGGTGACTTTTTATAAAATCCGAGCACAACGCAATCAGTAACACCACGGCCACACACAGCTGATAGTTCTTCCATGCTAAACGTCTAACCAGCATTCTCCGATGCCTTTGCTCTGGTTGCTAAGCCCAGCTGTGTGTTTGCACTGGGACCCACACGCAGCCCAGTCCAGTGCACATGCTGCCGCTGGCTGCTGTTCCCGGAGGTGTCCTTTGATTCAGAGGTTCCCTTTCCAATTCTTTTTTCTTTGCAATTTTTTTTTTAATTGAAGGGACCAGGTTGTTGGTTATGTAAATCTTCTCACAGCCTGGGTTCGCCAATTACATGCCTTCAGGGGTGTTTCCTGTGTGCCTCTGTCCCCAGTATTTCCTATAAATCGTTAGATCCAGAGGCTTGTTCACATCCAGTTCAGCCATTTCAGTTTTTTACTTTGTTTCGAGAGCACCTCCCCAGGGGGCACAGCTTCAGGCTCTTCCTGTGTGTCCTCTCTTTGCCCTTCCCTTCCGGCACCCCACGTCCTCCAAGTGAACACCTCCCTGTCCATAAGGCAACACAGTCCCCATTTCTGCCGGTTTTCAGCGATCGGAGCTGCACTCTCTCTGAACAGAGAGCTGCCACACACCACACCACACCCCGCAGCCTGCACGGGCCTCTGTCCTCTCCACCTGCTGCGCTGCCTTCCCTCACAGGCCCACTGGAGCACGGGCCCATGGCGCCCACCCCCACGTGAGGCTACTGCCCTGCTTAACAGCTGTCTGTACTCATGTGGAGACGGGACAGTGGGAAGCTAGGAAAAATTCTTGGCAGGTAGAATAGGGAAACTGAGGCAGCAGAACTCAATGGCCGAGCAATTTATAGCCAGGTACAGTTGGTCACCAGGGTGGAAGTTGCCCGGTGCCTGGCAGGGGGCAAAACTGAGAACACAAGAACCTCATCCCCAGGGTAGCTTTTCCTCCCTGCAGAGAACATTCAGGCCTCAGTTATGCTTCAGCTCCAGGCCCAGAAAAGCAACCAAACCAGGTGGGGATGCCAGAACCAACTGCAGTGACTGAAGACCACCCCCCTGCCCTGTCACTGGCCAATCAGTGGGGACCACGACCCTGAAAGGGCACACCTGGAGAACTGATGGCTATTCTACTGAATCCTCCCTTGAGAGCTCCCCTAAGATTCCCACCTGCAGGAGACAGAGAAGCCTCCAGACAAAGGACCCAGAGTGGGTGCTCTCCCTCTGGGGAGGAGCCCAGGCCATTCCTTTTCCTTCCTTCTTCCCCGAATTTTTTCTTCACAGGCATGCGTCCCCTCAACTCTAAGGAGATGGGCAGCTGGCTGGCAGCTTGTCCCAGGCTGATCCCCTGAACCCATCCCCAAAGCCCCCTTTTCTCTGGCTTCCCAGTGAGCTCGGGCAGCCCGGCCCAGGCTCTCCTGCTGGTTCCTCTATGCTGAGTTCTTCCTCGTTTCACTGTCCCCAGCTTTAATAAGTGTATTCTTCACAGTTCATTCGTGTTGTGAAGTCCCTCCCACACAAAGTCAGGAACCCACACACTACGGGCTGGCCCTGGGCAGACCCCCTCAGGGCAGGTCCCCATTGGGTAACTGCGTGACGCACACACAACCGCAGCCTATCCCGAGTCTCTGTCAGTAGGCCTAGACCTATTCTTCAACCAGAGTGTCAGTTCTAGTCACTTTGTTCAATGTCGCATCTCAGGAATCCAGCTCAGCCCAACACACACGCGAGTGCCCCTAAGTGTCGGAAAACTGACCACAGGTGCGCAGGCAGCAACATGCACACATCACTTTTCACAGCTGCTTACCAGGGAACGTTGTCTTCCGCAGCTACACACAAAACATTTTATTTTCGTTAGACGACCACAGAACTGTGTTCTAGGGACTCGGTGGCCTCCTCCAGCTTCTCTGTGCACAAATCCACGTGCCCTTCCCTCTACAGGTCAGCGAGGCACTGTGGGGCTTACATGCGACCCCTTTCTCTGAAATACCTAACTTTCCAGGTATTGTGGTTATCTTCCCTTGTCTAGCTTCAGGAAACAGAAAAAGTCCAAACAGCTTAAGGGACAGCTCACGAGCAGGTGGGAAAAACTTAGCTTAGTAACCCCAGACACTGGAAAACATGGCATTCCAGGAAGAGGTGCAGAACTAGCACTTGGGGCATCTCTGTGTCTAAGGAGAGAAGGAAAGAAAGTGACTGCCCATGCATAATGCAGCCGAGACTTGGGGTTTGAAGGAGGAGAAATTATATGCAGGAACCATGCTGGTGGCTGGGCCCTTCAAAGCGTGGAGAAATGTAATATTGCATCTCAAATACATTTCATGGTCTACTTAATTTAATAAATAAAAAATTGCATTTCAGAGTCACAGATGGCTCTGATAAGATGAAGGAATACATGAATACTGTTACCAACAGTGTAACTGAAAAAAGTTGTCTAGCTCAGTAGTGAGATCAAATTTTCAACTAGCTAAAATAAGACTACCGATACAGACTTATGGGGAAAACAAACACATATATAATAAAACAATATAAATTTGCATATTTTATATGCTTTCTATGTTTTCAAAACAAAACAAAACAGTGGTTTCTAACATTTTTATATGAAAACACCATTTTCACATAAAAATTGCAAATTCTCACTGGATACTCACCTTTGAGAATATATAACTCAGAAAATACCCAAAGACTGAAAGTTACATTGTACAGTTTCATTTCTCCCAGATGAACTTGGATGACTGCGATCGTCTCTGGCACACCGAGAGGGAATGGCAGCATCAGACGGAGACACCGACTCCGCCGCTGACGCAGTGCCAGAGGCGTGCGGGCAGCCTCGGTCTTCACACCTGGTGTGGAGACGCCCCAGAGCAAAGAGGAGTGCATGAACCACATGTGAAAACAAAACCTCCAAACTGCAAATCACAGGAAAGTATTTCTGTATCAGCGTCAGTGACAGGGAAGCTGCAAAGCTGGGCCAGTAAGACCACGAGGGGACCCGTAGCAGGTCTTGGAGGTCCCAGCATTTGCTTCCTCTTCATGGGAGAAGAGGGCTGTGTCCGAGAGGGAACCACCACTGTAGGCTGAGGCCAGGGGGCCAGGAAGAAGGCCACAGGAGGTGACAGAGGGGCCGAGTTGTCCAGGTCCTGGCAAACCACCACAAGGACGTTGGCTTTGGCTTTTGCCCTGAGTGAAGTGGAGCTGTTTGGAGGGTTTTGAGCAGAGAAAGGGCCTGACCTAACATCATAGGAAAAGCCATTTCCTCGCTCTTTTGAGAGAGGGCAGTAGGAACAGACAAGCACAGATGCCTGTGACCTGCAAGGAAGCTATTGAGGTGATCTCAGTGAGACAAAGGTGGCAGCTGGGAAATGGGCCAGGGCCGATGGTGAGGAGGGTTGGGATCCTGCATTTATTCTGAAGGTGCAGGCAACAGGGTTTCCTGGCAGTGTAAAAGTAAGTGTGAGAGAAAGCACAGTCAAGGCGATAAGCTTTGTGGCCTGTGGAACCAGAAGGATTCACGGTGACTAGGGCACAGGAGGCCGGGGGTGAAGCGGATGTGGAGCCAGCTATGACTCACACAGGTAGAGGCGTTGAGGAGGCAGTCGGACGTGGTTCCGGGGAGAGGTCTGGGCTGAAGATACAGGATTGGGCGTCACTGGATGGCACCAAGAGCCAAGAGACTATGAGATCACTGAGGGATTGAGTGCAGACAGAGATGGAGAGAAGGTTCTAGAATGGGAGAAATAACGGCATCTTTGAGCTGATATGAATCCAGTGGAGAATAAAGACTCTATGATGCAGGGAAGATAAGGAGGAGCAGCTGGAGTGAGTCGTGGTGTGGGAAAAGGGGGTGCTGGGGCATAGGTGGGAAGGGCCAGTGTGAGGAAAGGTCCTCGTGGCAGCAGGCAGGAAGGCAAGTGTGTGCTGGGGAACAAGGGGGTGGGCGGTAGGTGGAGAGACAGATAGGAGGCACTCTTCCAGCAGATTCAACTCTCCCTGTAGAGCAAGAATCAGGGTCTGCCACAGAGAGAGTAAGGAGGGGGAAAGCATTAGGGCTGAGGAGATGAGAAAGGGCTGAGCTGCCATTTGGGAACTGGACAGCCGGTGGAAATGCAGCAACACTGGCTAAGACACTGAGGACCCATTGAGGCCCATGGTCAGGAATTTAAAATCAAAGCAGTCTGCAGGGTAGAATATTTTGTATAGCTTTACTGAGGCCTGACTGACACACAAAACACCCATCTTTACTTACCCAGGTACACACACACCTGGGCTTAGGCAGAGAGATGGAGTCCCCGGGGTTCTGGTTCTGCTGCACTGCTGGGAGGAAGCAAGAGGATATTCCAGCTGAAGCGTTACAGGCATGTGAGGCCTGACGATGAATGGAATACTGGGCAAGAAGGGGACAGAGAACAAAACAGGGGTGGGGAGGGAATGGTAAGATTAATAGGTTCATTCCATTGTTTCCCAAAAGACTGAATGAAAAACAAATGAATCATGAAGGATCTCAAAAGATTTTTAAATTAGAAATAAAGTACAAGAAATAGAGACAAAGCAAAAACAAATTAATTAGGAATTGGAAAACCAATAGAACTAAAGTTAGAAATTGGTTGCCAGAAACAAAAAAAAATAAAAGAAATCCATTCGCTAACCTAATTAAGAAAAGGAGAGAGAAAGTAAAAACATTCACATTAAGAAGATGTCGGGATGGACTTCCAGCCAAGGTGGAGGCATAGGTAGACACACTGTGCCTCCTCACACAACCAAAAGAAGGACAACAACAAATTTAAAAATGAAAAACAACCAGAACTGACAGAAAACTGAACTGTATAGAAGTCTGACAACCAAGGAGTTAAAGAAGAAACATTCATCCAGACTGGTAGGAGGAGTGGAGATGGGCATCCAGGCAGAGAGGACTTGGGGCAAGGCAGGGGCTTACAGACCAGGCGGTCCCAGATTTGCATGCGGATAAACCAGGAGGAACAACTGGAGAGCAGGACAGACCACACAACCCAGGGTTCCAGTGAGGGGAAATAAAGCCTTGAAACCACCAACTGAAAACACATTTGGGGGTTGAGGTTACAGGAGAAACTCCCAGCATCACAGAAGAGTCCGTTGGAGAGATCCACAGGGTCCTAGAATGTAAACAAAACCACCCACCCAGGAATCAGCACTTGAAGGCCCGGACTTGCTTGTGGGTAGCAGAGGACGTGACTGAAAGCTGACCAAGAGCTGAGCAACATCATGGTTCCCTCTTGGACCCCTCCCCCACTGATAGCGCCACAGCTCATCAACTTGGGTTGCCCCGCCCTGATGAATACCTAAGGCTCCTCCCCTTACTATGTAACAGGCACACTGAGACAAAAAAGAAACATGGCCTAAATGAAAGAACAGATCAAAGCTCCAGAAAAAATACAACTAAGTGATGAAGAGATAGCCAACCTATCATCTGCAGAGTACAAAACACTGGTAATCAGGATGCTCTCAGAAATGGTTGAGTATGGTTGCAAAATAGAGGAAAAAGTGAAGCCTATGAAAAGTGAAATAAAGGAAAATGTACAGGGAACCAACAGTGAAGGGAAGGAAACCGGGACTCAAATCAATGGTTTGGAGAAAAAAGAAGAAATAAACATTCCACCAGAACACAATGAAGAAACAAGAATTCAAAAAAATGAGGAGGGGCTGAAGAACCTCTAGGACAACTTTAAACATTCCAACATCTGAACAATAGGGATGCCAGAAGGAGAAGAAGAACAGCAAGAAATGGAAAACTTATTTGAAGTAATAATGAAGGAGAACTTCCCTAATCTGGCAAAGGAAATAGACTTCCAGGAAGTCCAGGAAGCTCAGGGAATCCCAAAGAAGTTGGATCCAAGGAAGCACACACCAAGGCACATCATAATTATGTTTCCCAAGATTAAAGAGAAGGAGAGAATCTTAAAAGGAGCAAGAGAAAAGGAGAGAGTTACCTACAAAGGAGTTCCTATAAGACTAGCAGCTGATTTCTCAAAAGAAACCTTGCAGGCAAGAAGGGGCTGGAAGGAAGTATTCCAAGTCATGAAAGGCAAGGACTTACATCCAAGATTATACTAGCCAGCAAAGCTATCATTTAGAATGAAAGGGCAAACAAACTGCTTCCCAGATAAGGTCAAGTTAAAGGAGTTCATCACCAAGCCTTTATTATATGAAATGCTAAAGGGGCTTATCTAAGAAAAAGAACATCAAAAACTATGAACAATAAAATGATGACAAACTCACAACTATTAAAAACTGAGCCAAAAAACAAAAACACAAACTAAGCAAACAACTAGAACAGGAACAGAATCACAGAAATGGAGATCACATGGAGGGTTACCAGCGGGGAGATGGGGAATGGGGGAAAAGGTACAGAGAATAAGTAGCATAAATGGTAGGTATAAAAAAGACAGGGCGGGGGGGGGGGTGGTTAAGAATAGTATGGGAAGTGGAGAAGCCAAAGAACTTACATGTACGGCCCATGGACATGAACTAAGTGATGGGGTGGGGGGTGGGGGAGAATACGGGTGGGAGATGGTGTGCAGGGTGGAGGGGAATAAAGGGGGGGAAATGGATTAACTGTAATAGCATAATCAATAAAATATATTTAAAAGGAGAGAGAAAAAAAGAAGGTGGTGGCATGGAGCAAAAAAAAGAGAAAGAATTCATGGACGTGGACAACAGTGTGGTAACCACGGGGTGAGGGGGTGGAGGTGGAAGAGGGTGTAGGAGGGATAAATGGCAATATAAAGAATACAGTAAAAGAAAAACAGAAAAGAAAGAGGAAAAATAATCTTGAAAGAAGAAAAAATTTAAAATTATACGCAATTACTATGCAATTATTTCAAAACCTGTGTTAAATGGAATTTTCAGGAACTCTATATCCTGTCAAACAGACCAATTTCCATGGAAGAAAGAAAGTTGCCTAAGAGCTGCTCCCTCCCGAAGCACCAGACCCAGATCATTTCAAGGGGGTTCTACCAACATTCATAGAATGAATCACTCCAGCACTATCTGACACTTAAGGTACAGAAAAAGGACAAATTTCAAGCACTTTTTACAAAGGGAACCAAACATTGATACCAAAATGAGACATCCTGTGAATAGAAGGAAAAGCACAGATAAATCCTACTGATAAGGACCTACATAAAAATGTTTATGAAATGGTACCAAATAGTGCCACTCCTTATATGTGGGCCGCACATAGCAATGCAGCTCCAAAGAGTACAGATTGGAGAGGGGTGCGGGGAGTAACCGCAGAGTAGAGAAACGAAGCAAACACAACCTCAGCCAGGTGATCAAGGCTGTCCATAGCGATGGGTTATGGTGACAGCACGCACCCCTGATAGGATGTGACGAGAGGGGCACTTTACCTCTGTGTTCTTCCTCCCCGAAACTAGAAACTCCAGTACAGCCACGAGAAACCATCAGACCAGTCCCTGTAGGGGGTCAGTCTACAAAACACCTGACCCGTCTCCCTCAAAGCTGTCAGAGTCACTGAAAATGAGGAGACTGTGGGGCTGCTGTCAGAGCCAAGAGGAGTTTATGGAGGTATGATGACTGAATGTCGTGTGGGATGCTGGAACAGAAAACTGACATGAGGTAAAAAAACTAGGAAAATCTCAATAAAATTGGATTTGTTAAATAATAATATATCAACATTGGCTCATTCATTGTAACAAATACACCATAAAAATATAAGGTGTTAATGATGGGAAACTGGGTATAGGGTATACAAGAGCTGCACCATCTTCATAATTTTTCTGTTAATCTGAAACTATTCTAAAAGTGTCTATAAAATAGAGAATTGTAAATAGCTAATTAAAGTACATCACATCTGAAATACAAAATGAGGTCAATCTATGTGAATGGACATGGAAAGATTCCAGGACATATTATATACAAATATCAAATGGAAGGAAGGAAGGAAGGAAAGAAGAAAAAAAGAAAGGGAGGAAGGGATATTAAATAGAACCAGCAACATGACTGGATATCATGTGATATCCACATAGTCATGTGATGACTGGATATAAAAAGTGATATCATGACTGGAATGCAGAGAGAAGACTGCAAAAGATCAAATATGGGAAATTTCATTAATATATTACCTCATAATTAATATCTAAATAAAAATGTTATGATCATCTCTACAGACATTGAAGAAGCACTTGATGAATTCAACATTTATTCCTGATTTCTGAAGGACTCAGTACAGGAAATTGATGGGTATTCTATCTAGTATGATACATGCACACACACATGTACACATGCACTGAAGTATACATCTCAGCCCAAAAGCTAATATAATGTTGAGGAGGAAAATTGTAGGAGGCATGTTCACCAAAACCTAGCTAGATAAGGATGCCTACTATCTCCACTGCTATTTAACATTATCCTGGAGATACTGGACAATGCAGTTGGATAAGGAAAATAAATCAGAGGTATAAAAAATGGAAGAAATAAAACAATAATTATTTTCAGATTTGTCTGTGCAATTATGTAATTAAACAGAACTTTGGTTCATATAAAAATAAAAAGGTAGCAAAAGTGGCCAGGAAACACTATTGATGAGCAATAAAGTCAAATGAACCTGATCAGAATGAAGACATGTCATAATGCCCCAATAATTATTGTGGTACCAGAAAATGAAAGGCAAATAAACCAATGACACAGAACAGAATTCCTGAAATTGAATCAAATGCATATGGAAATTTTATGTATTTTCATGGTGGTGCCTTTAATCTATGGAATAGAGATTTTTAAGAGTGGCAATAGGACCACCAGACTAGAAAAAAAAATGTTGGATCCATACTTGACACTATACAACAAAATAAACCCAGATGGGTCAATGGTTTAAGTGTAAATAGAAATACTAGGAAAAAGTGGGTGGTTTCCCCATAACCCTGGAATAAGAAGGTCTTTTAAAACTTTGATTCAAAATCCAAAACCACAAAACACTGAATTCAACTACATCTTTAAAATGGCAAAAAGGAAAGTCAAGAAAATAACAATCTGAGAAAAATACTTTCAACTCAACTTTCAAGGACTAATCTGCATAATTCATAAGGAGCTTCTAGAAGCCATTAAAAGATTAGTAACCTAATTTTAAAAATGGGCTAACAAGAAATATAAGTAACAAACAAATGAGAAGATGCTCAATCTCACTTGTAAGACAATTACAGTTTAAGTAGCTTTTTTCAATTCTCAGATTGACAAACACAAAATAGAAACCAGCTCCCACTGGGGAATCTCTACAGAGGGCCACTCGTGGCTGACTGTGGGTGAAATATGGAAACCATGGAACATAACAGTAACTTCAAGCAAAGCTGTCAAAAACATTTGCCCCGACTCAGCCACTGAGAACCTGAAAGCCAGCATATGTACAAAATGAAATATGTACGTACACACAAGGTCATTAACTACAGCATTGTATGCAATAGCAAAAACAAACAAATGAACACCCAAGCATCCACCAATGACTGATGAGCTATAGTATATCCACACAAAGGATTATTGTGTGACTAAATAAAGAAAAAAGACACTCTTTATTTATTTATACAGAATTATCTCCAAGGTATATTAAGAAGGGAAAAAAGTACAGAACAGCATTTGTAGCATGCCATTTCTTGCATAAAACAGGAGAGAACCAAGAATAGACCAGTGTCTGTCTGTATCTGTGTAAAGACCCCGGGAGGCAGTCCATGGGACACTGATGAAGAAACCTGGCTCCAGGGTGAAGAATGGGCTCTAGTGGCAGGACTGGAGCAAGAATTTTTAAGGTGTACCTTTCATAATATAGATGCTCCTCAGTTGATGAGCGGTTCGTATCTTCATAAACCCCTCATAAGTTGAAAATATCCTAAGCTGAAAGTACATGTAATACACGAACCTGCCAAACATCATAGCTTCGCCCAGACTACCTTAAACATGCTTGCAAATTAGCCTACATTTGGGCAATTATCTTGAGTTTCATCTCAAGAGTAATTGCCTTCCTCTTCTTCTCACCAAATGCAGGAGATGTGATGCGATGCAGGAACACAAAACACAATATCCCAAATCACTGGCAACATAGCACATGGTACAGCATCAGCGCCCACCCCCCACCCCCACCATGGGTGTGGGTTGCCTAGGAGCCGAGGCTCACTGCTGCTGTGCAGCATCATGGGAGAATGTCATACGTATTGCTAGCCCAGGAAAAGGTCCAAATTCAGAATTCAAAGCACAGTTTCTACTGAATGTGTATCACTTTCACACCATTGCAAAGTCAAAATACCATGAGTCACACCATTGTAAGTCAGGGACCATTAGTATTTTGATTTTGAACCATAAAGATGCTTGTTATTTATTACAAATCAAAACAGAGAAAAGGAAGGTGAGGGGAAAGGGGGAGAACAGAACAGGGAGAATAGACTGGAACGTTGAAGGATTCAGTACAAATACAAAAAGTAAGGTTTGGACTTGGTATAAATACTGAATGGGAAATAATATACTCCAATGCCCTATATGTAGAGCAATTGAGAAATAATCTGCAGAGTTCAGAAAAGAGGAGATCTGTTTAAAAAATAAATGTTAACAGAATTCCTACACAGCACATGAAATTCCAATATAATGCACTGTACTGTTACCAGTGGCCCATCTTCCAAACCCAGGGGTCCAAAAGGGCTTTGTGAAACCATTCTCACCTGAATGAACAAAGATCACATTTGTCTCCTGGAACAAAGGAGCCAGACACATTCCACAAAGGTCAGGATTAAGGTAATCTCAGGAGATCTCTGCAATTGAGATGCTGTAAACCTCTGAGAATCTCTCCACAGCTTTTTGCTTTGCCAGGTGAGTTAAACCATTATGCTTTGCCATGGTTTTATTCATACCTAGCCCTTTCCTCATGGGCCACCAGCAAAGTTCTGAGAAAATTCCCCCAAGACATTTCTCCTTCAGAATTGCTGGGTGAGCCCCAGCCTTTGGGGTAAGCATAGGTGTGGTCCCAGTGAGATAGCGAGGATGGGGACAGTTCCTGCAGAAATGGCACCTGTATGAGCAGCCTGCAGGGTGGCAGGGGGAGACCACCCGCTCCCTGTGAACAGGGGTCAGCCTAGGATTGGAGACCGGTCCTCATGCCTACAGGGCACAGTCTCACAACCTGCCTCCGAAACCCTGTATTCTCACAGAGATAATAAGGTTCCCCAAGCAGAAAAACAGAGGAAAACAAATCATAAATACGTGATAATAAATGCTTACATTTCAGTGCATATTTTGTCTTTTATCAAAATGATACATACTTTGTATTTAGAAAATTGCTATCATATTACATCATTTTATAATTGGCTCTTTCACTTATAGAATAAGCCAGGGGAGAATGATCATCCCCACAACTGAGTAACTTCACCAAACCCCTCATCCTGTAATTTTGCTTTTCCCCAAATATTCATCATTATAAATAATGGCCATGATAAACATCTTTGTTCACGAATCTTTGCAACAATTTCTAAAATTAATTCCTTAGTTTAGTCAATCCCCACAAGTAGAAATTGCCTGTTGAAAACAAAACATCCGCAGATTTGTACCCATTCCATCAACCAGTGTTCCAGTACAGCTATAGGGACGGGCATCCTTACCAGCAGTGGGTTCTAAGTTTGTCCATATGAATGGAGAAAAAGAGACCTGGTTAAATCCACATTTCTCATTTGTGAGTATCTCTTGTCCATATGGTGGTGCGTCATCTCTGCAAGCCTCACAACAAGCTTTTCTGATAAAGCTTCATCCTGTTGCTTCTGCTGTGTGAGAGATTTGCATATATAAAGGCCATGTCTTTTGTCACGTGCGCAATTTTTTTTCTAGTTTTTTGTTGGTGGTTAATCTTCTTCCTGGAGATTTCTAATGCACAGTGTTAATGTTCGGGTAGTAAAATCTCTTCCTTTTCTCCACTTCACTCAGATCCTTCAGCAGAATGCATCTTCGTCACAGAATCACTGCCAACCGACCAAGCACCGCTTGCCTCTCAGTTTGCCCAGTCCACCAGCTGCCCACCCTGTGTGTTAGGGTAGTGCCTCCCGAACCTTTCCATGGCGCGCACAGGGAAGATGAAAACGCCTGCATGGGACACGGGGCTGTCCCAGGCCTCCAAAGTGGGCTGAGGGAAACAATGCTGCAGCCTGCCCCAACCCGTGCTGGGCACAGCAGCCAGGGAGCCCGCTGCTATAGACCCGAGGTAGGGGGGTGGAGTGGGGACAGACATATTCCCTGTCCTCACACTGCCTAGTGACTCTAGAGACGCAGGAACCCAGGTGGCCAGAGGTAAAGACAGCAAGCACTCCCTCGGAGTCCAGGCACATCCCCAGGGCAGAGACTGGGAACAGCGATTACAGGACTGCTGCAGAAACAGCTGATACTTTTGCTGGTCTTGGGCAGATGAGCAGGGTTTTGACTAGGAAGTGGGCAAGGCAAGAGGGAGCAAGAATTTCTATGACGTGGGGATGGCTCAGACAAAGCAAAGACCCTCTCCCCAGAAGACTCGCTCAGCATGGCTGGGAGAAGGTGGAGGAGCGTAGGAACAGTTCGGTGTCTTGTTGACCAGCACGCTCTCCACCGGTTGTACACTGACAGACGCACTTTCTCTGGGGGAGAGTTTGGCCCCTTAATGACCTTAATCACACAGCACTTACTAGTTAAACAGAAAAGCACACAGTTAAACAGAAAACTCACTAACTCTCTGATCAAACACTGATTATACCGCTGCTGTTTCCAGACGTGCCACGGAGGTGGTGCTGGCTGTCAGAGGTGGGGGGATGAGGAGATTTGGGGCTCTGGTAGCTGAGCTGTTTTCCAGGCATCTTTAGTTCACATGAAGAATGTTTCTTTCTGAGCTCAGAGTCATTATTCCCAGTTCTAAGTAATATGTCACATCCATGTTAATCAGTGTTGAAAATCACCAAGATCATACCATTTAGAAGAGTCTGTCTAGATCTGGGGAGACCAGAGGACTCCCTGGAATCTCCTAAGGCCTTGCAGAGGTGGCTGGGGAACCAATCCACTCCAGGGCCTTCTGACCTGCAACCTGGAGAGTCATACATAGCCCTTGTTCCCTCCCTCTGGGGACCACCACACCTGCCTGGCCCTGGCCCTGGCCCTGGCCCTGGGAGAGCTGCTATGAGAAGAACACCATTTGTGCTTCTGGCGTCAACCAATGACACACCAGCTAGTCCCCAGTCATTTGTAAATTCATGTGCAGTGAATACATAATCTAAAGAATTGGAACTCCTGCCAGCTTCCTGAATATTATAAAGAGTCAAAGTGAAAAAGACCAAGGTATCAGGAAAAGTTAAAAAGGAGAAGTTAACCATTTATAGCAATAATGAAAGCTCTGTTTCCACAAGCAATGAATTCATCTTTTGAGAACGTCCCATTTGGGACTCACAAACCCACAAAGACAAGAGCGACCAAGCGCAGCCCCTCAGTACTCTTCTCACACTGTTCCGCCTTTCCTTGCCTGTGCGGGGCGCTCTTGGAATAGCCGCTTCCCAGGACAGCTTTGCAATATTCAGTGGCATACAAGGCATGACTTTCCCAAGAAAATGACATGAGCTTTGGAAGACAACATCTATCATACTCTGCACAACGCGACCCCTGAAAAGGCCGCAATCACTGCAATTCACTCACTCTTCATCAAGCTGTGATTACCATCCACACCAGAAACACTGGAGATAATCAAAGAGCCAATTTCCTTCCGAGCAGCAGTTTCCTGTGGTCATTTTTGCCTTTCCCAAAATACGTTTTCAAAGCCCAAGCTAACTGCTCGTGCAACACCCCCTGTAAGAATCTCTCATAATGTGGCCTCTGTTGCTGCAAAGTTTTCAAGTCTCCCTCCTCCTGCAGCTCTTGCCGACCCCCAGCCTTCTCCAGGACAGGCTCACACCTCCCCGTCTGCTCTCAGAATTCTGAGCAATCGCACATCACAAATGCATTAAGGCATTTAGTTCAGCCACATGAAATTACTGACATTCAAAGGTGTTTGACGGGCACAATGGCAACTTCATGATTCAACCTAATATTTCAGAATGGCCTTTGTTTACTTTAAGTCCAGGACAGGGACTGCATTTTATTTGTGGGGTTTCCCCCCAGTACCTGTTCAAGGTACTCAAGAGGTTTGTTGGGAAAAAAAAAATGCTTGGCATCATTAAAGACACTCTTCACTGATTAGAGTCTGTAAAACTTTTTACAGAGTAAACACACATGGCAGTGGCATTCTAAAAACAGCAAAGCTCGCCGGGGCCACCTGACAGGCCATCACAGCCACTGGTGCTGGTTCTGCCCCTCCACCTCTGCTGCGACACGGAAGCTGCTAACCAGTGTATGTGCACTGTCTTGATCTCTCACACTGGTGTTAAGATAAACAGAATGTTCCCAGACCACTGCTTCCTTGCTGGACTGGTAGCTTGTTGGGTGAGGTGTCTCCAATTGACGGTGAAGGAACAGGAAGTCCAGCCAAAGCATCGCAGCACAGAACTGCTGTTACCGTGGACATGGGGTCACCTACCCTGTCCGACGGGGGATGTGGGTGCCCGTGGAGCTAGAGAGAGACTGGAGCAGGCCCCATCATTCGCCCACATTAAGGCAAGGATGGCAGTGGCAGCTCACACATATCTGGCATTTACATGCAAAAGCACCATATGGAATCCAGAGAGCAAGAACTCTGGACAGCCAGACGAGCTTTAAAGCCCTCCTTGCTAAAATGTACTGTGTGTGCATGTGTGTGCACACAAGCTCCTGTGTGTGTGTGTAGCTCTAAAAGGGTCCTGCAGGTTAGGGGAGAAAGAAGAAGGCTTGGGATGGTGGTATTACTCAGAACTTAGACACAGCTCTGCCCGCCACTGTCCTGAGCACCTCACACTGACGGGGCCCTACCAGCAACCCTGCTGGCATGGCGCCACGTTACCCACACAGTGAAGAGGTTTCACAACTTGCCTTCATTCCTGGGGCTGAAGAGTGACAAAGTGAGAAACTGGAATTTGAACCCAGGCACTCTGTTCTTGAGTCCTGCTTCTCATCACCACACAGGGTCTCATACTGCTCAGCCAGGGAGACGCAGTTGAATTAGGGAATGGTTCAGGCAGCCAGGCTGGTGACGGAGGCTCTCCATTTCCGCCACAGGTCAGCTCCCTCGCAGCCCGCAAACCTGACACACAGCACGTTCACCGGCGCTCAGGAAAGCACACCATTGCTGGGTTCCAAGTGGTTGTGGGCGGTTCACGTGCAGCCATGCTGAGCACTGAGAGACTAGACAAACTTCCAGCCATAAAAGCTAATGAGAAGTAGGGATTGGCACCCTTTCAGTCATCCTCTTGCTTAAGCTGGAAGCTCGCCTCCTTTCTAAGTCCTTTTCACAAAGCAGGAGCAGAGGTTTTAGGCAGCATTTTCCCGGCAACCCTCTCCTTCCTTCGCTCTCCCAAGTGGTGGCCATCTCAGCACCGACTTTGTTCCTCACAGGGTGCACATCAGAGAACCGGCACTGTGACTGGGTGGTAAATAAAACTCGGTGTTGGAAAAACAAGGTGCTCCCATCATGAGGAGATGGGCTTAGAGGTACAGGCTTCAGCCTCTTGCTTGGGAACCATCCCTAATGAGGAAAGTGACAAAAATCAAGTTTCTAAACCTGCAAAACCAAACACATGGCTGGTGGGATTCCATACTGGAATTCAACCCCCAGCCAGCCAAGTTCAAATAGCAACCATGTTCACAAGTGCAAGGGCCGACCAGCAGAGCTATGGCTCAGAGCTGCTGGCTCTGGGGGCACGCACAAGACACCCCTCAGGAGCAGACATGCAAATGCCAGACGTCCGAAGATGGCACAACTATGATGCTCACCCACGGACGCACATCACAGGATGGAAACCCTGGACCAGCCCTGAGGAGGAGGCCAGGGGGCGACAGCACAGGCTCAGAATGAAGACCTCTCTGCCCAGCAAGCCCAGCCATGCAGGGTAGTCTTGGTGCGTGTCAGCGCAGGGCAGGGCCGAGACAGCTCCAGGTTTAGAGCGCAAGGAGTTTCACCTGAGTGCCCAGATGAGCCTCTGGCTGTTGGCTTTGGGGGCCTGCCTGGTGCTGGCCCAGCCCCAGGTGGGCACTGTGGTACCAGGCAGCACAACCGCCGCCAGATTCACCCCTTCCTCTGGGCAGTCTGTGGCTGCGCTAGCCTCGTCTAATGAAAACAGTAGTTCTGGAGTCCTTCCGTGAAGAAACGCATGAAGGCTCTCAGATTAGCCAGGGACAAGGGGAAAAGCATCCCCAGGCTGGGATTCAGAGGTCAGACGGAGCTTTGAGGAATGTGGGTCCTTCACCAGGGTGTGTGCTGCTCATTCTGTCGTTTGGGCAGGGGTCACCGATTCCGAGACGGGTAAAAGCTTCCTCACCATCTCAATATGACAGCAGAGCAAATTTAAACAAAAGCTCTTGTGTTTTTGAAAACTGAAGCAAAGGCTGGGAACAGTTCCCTTCAGGTGCACTGTGCTTTGTTTAAAACCCAAACAGACATTTCTCATGATCTCTCACCGGAGCCAACCTCCTTTTAATGTGCTCAGTTAAATAACCACCAGAAAGGCAAAGAGCAAACACCTTTAGACTTCTTGCCTACATGTGTCAGGTCATAGTGGCCTGAGCTCAGCAAGCACACCCCCAGCACACGACCAGGAGGGCCTGCAAACTGTCCTCCCAGATCCCAAACTCGTCAGTCCCTGCAACAACCAGAACCGCTAAGAACAAGACTTTGGAGTCCAATTAGTAGCAAGAGCTTCAGGATCAAAACGAAGCTTAAAACCGGCCTCTACCTGTCCCTGGCTCCTCTAGTTGATCTTGGACAAGCCTGATGACGTCAGATACATCGATCTGATGATCACGTTCTTCTGTTTTGGCCTCATTGGGTCCTCTCGGGGAAGAACAATCCTTGCTTCTGGTTTTCTCGCAGAAGATACGTCTCCAACAGTCAAACATTAGTCTGTGGTGGGAAAAACAGATTTTAAAAGGAAACTGAGTTCACACTGCCAACACACCTCAGAATTATTTCTTTGAGCAAAGCTAAGATATACAGCCTTCAGCAACATTTGGTTCCTGAAATGGATATTGTGTGTGTAAAGTTAAATTCATTCTTCTCCAACGAATTTCTACTGTATCAATGTTCAATTAACTGAGTCAACTTCTTATACAATATTGAGGTGAAATAAAGAGATGCATAAGCAAAAATATTTACTTCCGCTGCTTATGAGAAAGCAACACCTAGATTTTGCCCCTTGACATTCAGTCTCTTATTTCAAGGATATACAAGTCTCGGTTGTCCTGGTCTCAATGTCACAGTCTGCTTCACTGAGCTGGCAAACTTTCAACACCACCGCTGATGGCTTATTTAGATTACTTAAGAACATTTTAAATCCCCTAAGTAAAGAATGTCCTGAGAGTTCCAGAACAAACATTAAAATCTTATTCCTCCAGTGAAAATTTGGCAAAGAAACTTAAATCAAGTGTTTTGGAAGCAATCTTGAGTTTAAAGAGAAAACTAGTAACTGTATTTACAAACAGAAGCCATTTGAAATCATTTGCTGGACGAAGGATTCGTCTGCATTAGGTGATTACCAATACACTTCTTTGTACTTCGTCTTTTAGCGTATTTATGGTTCATTACTATTTCCCTCTGTTGGCTTAATACCTGGCAGGGTCCCTTCTTCCAGATGAAGGTGTAACTAATTTGACTGGCATACACTGGACTTGTGGATCCACCAGTGATCCCACCTTTCCATTTTACTGCTTCCACTCTGCTCTCTCCATTTCGGGTTTGCTTTAGTCCCTGCCTCCAGCGGCACCCACAGGGAAGCCCTTAGTGCCCCTGCAAGGAGAAACTGGGAGACTAGAAACATCTCCCCCTTTCGGAGGCCCCTACCTCCCTCCACTGTACTGAGACAGGCCCCAGCCACTCGTTCCACCCCCCTGATCCCTCCCTGGCCACGTGATGCCAGCCTGTGCTCAGTGAGGTTCGCAGGTCTGGTCACCTTTCGGATGTTTGGGCACCCTCATAAGCTCCCCCAATGCTGGCCGGCCCTAGGGAGGGGTTCCAATATGCCACCTAGAGGAGCACCGCTGCACTGAGTCTCATTGATCTTCCGGAGAGAAAGGAGTCACCACAGGATGGTTGGGGGCGGGGTCACACAGTTCAGATCCTAAATACTTTGGGGTGTCACCGGCCCCACACCTGTCCCTAACAAGATGTCACATTTCTCCCACCCCCTCCTCTTCCTGCTAAAATATGCAATTCTGATGGGCTTCATTGCTGACCCTTCAAGATACTCCATCCCTTTGTTTTTATTAATGCTATTGTTGGTCAATAACTTGCTTGTTACTCATATGTATCTTTCAGGTCACTTTTCCAGGAATGTGTTCCTGATTGTTATAACCTTATCCCTTAAACTCCTGTGTGCAAGCCCATCGCCAGGAACCTTCACAGTGAAAATGAGAGAAGACGAGCTGTATCTCACATCCACTCTCCTCTGGCAGGACCACGCGCCTCAGCATTTGTCATTTGTCCTCGGTTCCTGCTCTACTTTCCAAGAAAATCAGACCATGCCTGGTGCTCCAGGAAAGGCACAGACTGTCAAGCACAGCCAGACCCAGGCATATAGACTTCGGATTGCTTAAATTTAGTTTTGACATTAAAAAAGGAAAATTTCCCTGATAACAACGTAACAGCAAATCCTGTTTTGTCCTCTTTCCTGCCAGATTCTACTGGGAGAATTTCAAACACAAGCAGGCTAGCTGTGATTGTAATCCTCCAGAAGGGACAAAGAAAAGGCCCAGTGTAGGCTTGCACCTCTGTCCCCACTTCCCGAGATCTTCCCCCAGGTCCCAGGGAGCTGTCCATTATCTGAGCCCTTCCACCAACCCCAGAAAGGTTCCTGCTGTTGCTGTCCTCAACTTGGCAAGATTTTACAAATTATCAGTATTCACTCAGTCTCAAGATACGTGAGAAGATCCGAGGTTTGGTTTTAATTTAGTTTGTTCTGAAAAACAGAACAAATGTGCCCTTCACCCAACACGACAGGGAGGCCACCCCCCACTTGGAGAGGACAAGGTCCGATGCGGCCTTCCCTCCCTGGCAGGTCAGCCGCGGGCACCGGAGACTCCTGGGTTTTGCTGAGGACAGCTGGTGCCAGGGGCCTGGGGAGGGTGGGGCTTCTGCCCTAGGCTCACCCCTCCCACTGGGATTTTTACTTTTCAGCTACTTTGGACAATGGCATCCCCAACAGGGAAGGGCATCGTGGTCTAAAGGACCCTGAGACATGCAGGCAGGCACAGGTACAGGAGAGAGGGTGGCTTCTCCGGCAGCGGAGTTTCCGCAGCCAAGTAACCCCTGGGGCACAGAGGACAGATCCAGATGTCAGACCCACCCCGGTTGTCATTAATATCTGTTCATTTTAAATATCTCAAGACTGGAATCGTGGCTGGGTGGCCCAGTTGGCTGGAGCATCAGCTCTTGAACCAAAAGGCTATGGGTTTGATCACCAGTCAGGGCACATCAGAGAGGCAGCCAGCTGATGTTTCTCATATCAGTGTTTCTCTCTTTCTCTTTCTCTCCCCCTCCCACCCACCTCTCACCCTTCTTGTTTCTCTAAAATCAACAAAAATGTCCTTAAAAAGTAACAACAATACAACAACAACAATAATAATAAAATGAATGAAAATCTCAAGACTGGCATCCACAGAGCAGCAAACCATGCCAACGCCCTTTGGGCATCCTGTCTCCCACTGGAAAAGTCCCGCTAAGCACCCGGAACCGAGGTGAAACGACAGTGGGCCCACGGCTGGTCTTTGTCTGTCAGAGCTCTAGGCATCTCGCACAGAGCACACAGATGACAACTCGGTCACTGGACGGCTGGGACTTGGCCAAGCCCAGTGTGAGACCAAGTCAGCTAGCTTCGTCTGCTCCCCTATCTGCTCGGCCAAGATTCCAGCCCACCTGCGTTGTCCGCCTGGGTGCTGAGGGAACAGTCATCAGGGCAGCCCCCACTGTTCAGGAGCTCAGAGTCCTGGGAGAGCCGGTCTGTACGTGGACCAGAGTTCCACGCAAACACACACTCCGACATCTGGCTCGGGGCACCCCTGCTCAGGGCACAGTCACAGGGCCCTTGGGAGAGTCTGGTGGAAAGAAGTGCAGGGGCAGTTCCAGCACTGCGCAGCCTCTCACTAACAGGAGAGGAAAGGTGTTAGTGTGAAAATCTGACTCTGCTGGCTCTAGCTGCTTCTCCATTGAAGCAGCAACCCTAGAAAAATGCATTTATAAAAGGAAAATATAGCCCTGGCTGGTATGGCTCAGTGGACTGAGTGCTGGCCTCTGAACCAAAGGGTCACTGATTAGATTCCCAATCAGGGCACAAGCCTGGGTTTTGGGCCAGGTCCCCAGCAGGGGGCGTGTGAGAGGCAACCACACAATGATGTTTCTTGCCTTCTCTTTCTCCCTCCTTTCCCCTCTCTCTACAAATAAATAAATAAAATCTTTAAAAAAGGGAGAAATATCCCAAACTGGCTGCATTGTCATCGCTCATAACAACTGCATTATCAGTTAAGAATTGCCCATGTTCAATGTGTCATCTTCCCATTCAGAAAAAAGGAAGGCGGCCCTAGGGAAGGGAGAGCTGAAGGGAAGGGGGAAGCTGCTTTCCCCACCTATTTATCCCCCTACCTCCACTCCTCCTCCTCACTGCTCCCCTGCTCCATCCATCTCCGTCTTCACCCGCTCACGAAGATGCTGCCCCTCACACCCACTTTGTGTGGACAAGAGCAGGGCCTTTCCCAGCAGGAGCGGGTCCTGCTCTGCATTCTTGCTCCATAATTCTGAATAACAAATAGACAAGGGAGGAGGGAGACACTGAGATCTTAAATGTTTGCCAGCTGGTACACTCATGGGCAATCACATCACTACTGTCTTATTAAATTTGTTCAGAGTTTTGTCTTTGTTCCAGTTCAGTAATTTGAATAATATTCTTCACTTTCTCAAGAGATTAGGCTGAATGGCCCCCAACTGTGAGTTACGGCCAACAAACATGTCACCTGACAAGTCTCAAAGGTCACCTGCCTGGTGCAGGCTCCTCGGATGGGCACTTGGTCACTCCGGGGCTACCTCCAGCTGGTAGGGACTGGTCCTCTGGGCTCCAAAGAGATACTGGGGGGGGGGGGGTTCTGGGAGGGGCCTGGATTTCCTGTGGATTAGGAGCTGACTAGGGCTGCCATGATGCTTGATGGATCACATTCAGGATACACCTCCAGCCACAAAGTCAAAAGGTCCAGCCCCCCAGCTGTCCAAGAGTTTCTTGATAACCATGCAGTGTCTGGAATCCTATCGTGGGCTGGAAGTTCTGAAAGTTTTACTCCAGGAAGCCCAGTTCTGTGCCTGTCCCGAAGGGGAAGGTGCTGCAGCCAGGCCGTGCCAGCACAAAGCCTGCAAGGACACTATAAGCACCTGGGCAGTCCTCAAGCGGTGCCATCCTGGGCCTCTTCAAGCCACCCCAGGACAATTGAGAAGCCGGACTCCACCCAGCTCCTTGCAGCCTTCTCTGTAATCCAGGCGCTCAGCCCAGGGCAGTTCTTTCTGCAGGGATTTTGGTAAAGACACTCCACCCCCCTCCTCTACTGCGCTCATCAAGGGAGAAGAGTCACTGAGCATCATCAGGCTTGCTTCCGGTGTGCTCTCCGGGCCAGCCCGGCCAGGCTTGGGGCCTTGGCAGACCCAGGAGCCTGCATTCTAAGGAGGAGCTGTGAGACTGCACGGAGCTGGGGGCCTCTCTCCCTGGAAGATCACTATGAAAAAGAAACTGCGGGTCCTGCGTGCTCAGCCCGGAGTCTTCCAGCTCTGTGAGCTGGCATAAAGGGTGAAATGGAGTGAATTTAAGAGGAAAAAGCTAAGCTTTACACAGAACATGACATTTCTGTGATTGCTGCTATTACACTTCTAACTGCTACTTCTCTTACAATCACACCACACCAACTAAATTGGGGGCCAGCTACTGCAAATCAGAAGCAGTTTGGAGGACACTACAGTATCCTCTATTTCAGTTTCAGGCTCCCCCAGCCCCACCATGTCACAAAAGTTAATGAAATAACCTAGGGGCAGAGGTCTCTCCTTTTGAAGTGATTGTCATCTCACTGCAGGTCACCAAGATAAATGTCCAGATTTTATTTCAAGTCTTCAATCTCAGAAAGGGAACATAACTAGAAAGTTGATTGTGGACCACCCGGTTACAACATGAACACAATAAAGCCCAGGAGTGGAGTCTCTAAATCAATCAAAGACCGGATTTCCCGCAGAGAAGCGCCCCTCGGCAGAGCCAGTCACCTCTGTAAGTTCAGTTACGGCCTCCCTCCTCACTGTCCTTGCAGGCCTCTGGTAGGAAAACTCCCCCTCTACCACTCTTTGAAATGGGGCATGTGTAACACAAAGAGGATTGTAACTAAGCTTTCAGGCCCCTAACCACCCCCCTCCCCTTAGCAGCACACCCCTTTGTACAACACTTTACAGCCTTTCATACAAGTCACTTTTTTTTTCACTATTCTGTGAGGCAGCCAGGGAAGGGGTCACGCCCGTTTCACATAAAGCAAAACTGAGGCTCACAAACGCATTGGTGCTCTTGACAATAACTGCGTCCGGGAGTGTTAGCTGCAGGTGCCCAGGCTCCTGCCCAGTCTTGAGGTCAGGACTTGGGAGGGTGCTGCCCAAGGAGGGGAGTGAACAGTTAAGGGGATCCTAAAATAAAGCTGAAAGCCCTCTCTTCCTATTGGTCCCATTTTACCAACTCCTCCTCCTCTCTACACACCCAGGACTGCAGGGCAGGACTGTGCCCTGTCCCCCATGGGTGTGAGAAGGTTGGTCCCTCCCTGTGGCAGCTGATCTAAGGAGGCTGGGGCAGAACACAGGAAAATTTTGGTCTGAGAACTCACGTCGCAAAACCAGCTTTTGGCCAGCCAGTCCATCAGACTTGCACGTTAGAAGACCGTCCAGTGTGAGGGCTCCTCAGTGGGCCCTCACCCCCAACACTTACCAGCTAAGTGGGGTCTCCTGCCTGTACCGGGTGCAGACCCTCCACCACCAGCAGCCCCTGGGGATGAACTTCTATTTTGGTGGCTCAGCCCTGACACTAGGTGGCCACACATCCTGGGGCCTCCCACGGCCATCCCCTGCACATCCTGCCTGGGAGCTTACGGTCACCTTAACCCCTTCCCTGGCCAGGGTTCACAGGCAGTCACAGGCATTCTGTTAGGGACAACATCGGGCCACCTGTCCCCGGATGGGGACGTTTCCAGTCAAGTTAAGACTGCAGTTGCTCTAGGAAAAAAGTCTCCTCCGGTTGCTCTCCACCCCCACCCTCCTCCATTAAGGCTCCTATTTAAGTGTTTAGTGCTACACGGGAGCCAAAGGGATGAAGAGCAACAAAGGTGATTTTAAAAACACGTGGTCAGAATAGCCTAGGAGTTGAATGAGAAAACGACATTCTGTATTTTAAATTGCAGGAGTCTTCTTTTCTGTAACCCGATTGAAAGGCAAAGCAGCTGGATTTCTGTCCCTTCCAGCTGCTAAGCTGGGAGAACTTCCCAGAGGGGCACGGCCAGGCGACACCCGTGCCACACTGCCCTGTCCCCACACCTGTCCCAGAAATGATGCATCAGCAGGCACGAAGGCGGGAGAGCTCCGGGTGTGGCTCTGAGAGGTATTAGGGGACCTCTGGAAGAGAGAGCCCCCTCGGATGACACCTGTTGGAATGTGAGAGGACGCCCTGCCCATGACCGTGAGGAGGGGCATCTGTGCACCTGGAGCCGCATCCTCAGGCCCGGTGGCTCCCTAGGCAGGGATCCCCTGGGATCCCAGAGGCCAGAGGCCGGGCGGGGTGGGTGGTGGGGGAATGGTCCCAGCCCGCCCAGACCACAGTCCCTCTGCCTCCCAGACGCCGTGTCCGAGCCACCTTCTCCTGCCACCCTCCCCCGCGACTCCCTGCACACCTGATCCGGCTGTGGGACAGTCCTCCCCTCCAGTCTTCGGCTCTCTGTCCTCCACGTTTGCAGGTGCCCACAGGTGTCAGCGTGCTGACGCCACCGTCTCCTCGGGTCCGGCGCAGGGAGGAGGGGAGGGGAAAGGGGAGGAGAGAGAGAGAGAGGGGGAGGAGAAAAGGGCAATGGAAGGAGGGGGACAGGGGGAATTGCCAAGGGGCGGGGGGGAGGGACCGGAGAGGGGTAGGGGAGGGAACCACGCAGGGGAGAGGCCGGGGAAAGGTGGGCCGCGGGGACAAGTTAGAGGAAGGTGAGGGCAGGAGAGAAGGGAGAAGTCAGGGGGAGAGGGAGAGAGGGCGGAGGGGCGGGGAGGGCCGCTCAGGGAAGGGGAGGGGGCGGGGAGAGAGGAAGGGGAAAGGTCTGGGCCAGGGGTGGGAAGGGCTGGGGTAGGACCGAGTGGGGAGGGAGCTGCAGGGGAAGGGGCGGGCTCAAGGCATGGGGGGAGGAGTCTCAGGGGAGGGGAGGGCGGGGCCGCCGCGAGCCCCGCCCCCCTTCTCTCTCCGGAGAGAGCAGGTCCTGTCCCTACGCCGGGGGTCCTCCGGCCCCCGACCCAGGCCGCGCGACCGTAGGGGCCCGGGACGGAGTTGGGGGTCTGCTCCGGATTCTGCCCGGCCGCGACCTCACATCCCGGGGCTCACCTGCAAAACTGGGGTTCCGCCCGCTCCCTCGAGGTCCGGGGCCCGAGTCGGGCGGAAGGGAGACCGCGCGTCCTCCCCGAAGCGCGGGGTCGCACGCTGGGACTCGGGCCGCTCCGGGTCCCCCGAGCTCCGCGACTTCCCCGGGCCTGTGCCGCGGCCGGGCCGCCGGCCGGCGGGCCTCGCGGAGGCACGGAGCAGATCGCCGCTCCGCGTGGGTCAGAAAACGGGAAACCAGGGCTCCGCGACCGCTTGGGATGATGGCGCCCGTTTGCCGTTCTTGGGGCCCTCGAGGCTGGCCCCTGCGCCTCTCGGCCTTCACGCCGAAGGGCGCCCGTGAGAGGAGCACGCAGGGCCTCGTGCCGCGGAGCCGGCTGCGTGGGTGCCTAACCTTGCAGCGCTTTTGCAAGGAACGGAAAAAGACCCTGCCTTTTCATTCTTGTGTCTTCCAAGGTATTTTTTTTATTAGAACAGCAAAAAGAAAGGTCTAGAAACACTAAAACATCCCAAGTGTTGATCTAGACATAAACTTTAATTGGGGCTTTAAAATGTCTGCATTTCGTGGATAAAGGTGAGCAGCCCCTTTGAATAAAACAAAAACAGAGTTCTGCCTAATGGGGAATACTAAATATAACCCCGAAAAGCAACTCCAAGTGCGGGACACACCACGTTGCGGAGCCACGGCGCTGCCTAAGCCCCGCCCAGAGCGTTCTCGGACGCGGACCTCGGGCGCAGAGTGCCTGGGCGCTGGCCCGCCTGGGGCCAGACCTGCTGCACCGCGCGGCCGGAGGGCTGGTGGGAAACCAGGGTGCGCTCCCCGCCGCGGGGTGCGCACCCTGGGGCCGCTCTGAGGAGGGGCCCAGGTTCTCCCCGCCCAGATGCTGTGTCTCCAGGCTCCACGCTCCCCTGCGGAGGTCCTGGGGGAGGCGGTGGGCGCGGCGTGAGAACAGGGGTTACTGAGTGAACAGAGCCAGCAGGGTTCACTGAGGAAGGGGGCAGGCTGGGCTGGAGAAGATCTGGGGCAGTTCGAGGGGGATAGGAAATTAAACGGAAGGGGAGTTTCCTCAGCCCAATAGTTTTCCCCACACAGAATGAGCCCAGGAGACAGGAAGGGTACATGACTGGAAACACCCTCAAAAACCTGTGAGAAAAAGGTCAGAGTGGGCCAACGTGGTGTTCTTTACCTGCTTTTTTTTTTAAAGACCAATACCCCATTTCTCATGAGAGCATCAAAGACCATCTGGTAACAGAGATTCTTTCTGACAGGCTATATTAAATATTGTTTAATTGAGCGATAAAAGTCCAAAGGGAGGTAGCCCAGGGGGCCCGCTGGGGAGGAGCTCTCTGCAGGATGTGCAAGCAGACAGCACCGCTGGTGCAGAAAATGAGAGGAAATGGCCAGTGACCTGAGCCGCGACCCTGTCAGGGGAATGTGCGCTGCCTGCAGGCTCAAATCCCGCTGGCGGCACAGCATTGGCCCCAACCTGAAATGCATTCTGCCACAATGCAAGGACTGCCACCAGGATCCTGAGCAGTCACCTCAGGTACACAGCCCCTGAACTGGCAGGAAACTGGGAGGCACCTCCCTGGGAACCAACAACTAGCAGACGCAGCCTGTCGGTCTTTCCTTCTCCATGAACGCTTACTGCTATGGGACACGGTCACCAACGCAGTGAAAATAGAGGACAAAACGCTGAGAGTTCTGTGCTGTTCAGAAAAATCTTAGGGCTAATTCTAAAGTGGAGGTAATTCAAGAGGAAATGAATTCCCCTAAGAACAAAAGCCCAGCTCAGTTTATCACTGTCCTGAGTAGTGCCCCACTGATGTGTGGGCTGTTATGGCCAGAAGAGTTCTTTGTGACTCTGTGGCTTTCACAACTACAGAAGCCTCAGTGAGGCACAAGGAAATTACCATCACAAAGGGGGTTCTAGAAAGTGCATGAGGCGCCCAAACCTAACAGATAATTCATACAGGGCTATATCACGTGCTTGCAGTGGAGACCAGGGCCCCGCGCACCCAGCCATCATTCCGTGTTCCAAGCACATATTTAGTGTCTTGGATGTGAGTGTCCTGGGCTCTGTCCTGAGAGGTGGGAATTAGCAGTGCACCTGCTGCAGATTCCACGTCAACCACAGAGAGCTGGAGCAATCATGTTGCCTTTAGCTCATCTGCAAGCATGTGAGAACGGGTATCTGTGGCCCCTTGCGGTTGGACCCCTTCCAAAGCATCCCCATTTGGTCACTGTGTCCAGTAAGCAGTTGAAAAAGGTTCATCCGTTTCCCAGGTTTCCCCCAGTTTCTCTCAGTGTTTGAATTTTTCCCATTTGAGATGAAATCCTTTATGTAAAGCATGACTCTCTGCAAAAGAAGCAATAACAGCTTAGCTGGTAAACGCTGTTCTCCATATGAGATGAAGGGAAAAAGGGACAGGACACCCTTCCACCCTTCAGAAACCCGAGGGCACCCTCAGAGTGTCTCAGACGGTGCCCTGCCAGGCCAGGTCCAAGGAGGGGAGGGCGCGACCTGGGACACACTGGGAGCGAGCGAAGGGCTGGGTGTTGGGAGTGCTGTGATGCTCTGAGGGCCAGCCCTTCGGAAGGGGGCTGCTGCCTCTTCCATCCCTTGGGCTTCAGAGACACAGTCTGGAAAAGGAAGGTGGGGGGGGAGAAAAACCGTTATCTTGTCTGGTCCCCCAAATCAGCAGCAACCCAGCCTTGACCTTGACAGCAGCCATCCCTCACTCCTTCCCTGCTCCTGAATGGAGGTGGGCATGGCCTCTGGGTTTGAGTGCTGCTCTGCAGATCAGCTCCTGCCCCATGGCTCCTCCCAGCTGGTGCCTCAGCTCCACGAGGGGAGGGCTCCTGCAACTCTGTGCCGGACAGCAAATGGCCAGGCCTGGGCTGGCTGCCCACAGCCCCAGCACTGCCTTGTGCCCTGAAATGCTGGCTCAGCAGGCAGTTGTGTTAGTGCCCAGAGTCCTCCAGCCATGGGGTTTGTTCAGGCAGTAACATGGTACCAGGCCTGGAGCTGGACACTGGGCATCCACAGGGAACAAAGTAGAGTCTGCAGCTCTGTGGAGCTCACCTCCCAGTACCCAGTGGGCCGTGAACAAGGCCACGGCAGGGGAAGAAGGAAGGCAGGCCCCTGAGCGATAGGACGTCCCTGGGCCTGTCCCAGTGGAGCAGGAGGCAAAAGCCTGACTGGGCGGGCTGAGAAGAGTGGCAGGCAACGGTGACAGCAAATGTGGGCACCTTTGGAAGATTTTTAAACAGAGGAGCTGAGCAATGTGTCAGCAACTGACAGGTAACTTTCGTTTCAGATGGGCTGTCTGGTGCTGATGGGGACAACGTGGCAGATAGGGAATCACTGATGCCACATTGGAGCAGGGGAGAGGTTGCTCACCTGTCGCAGATCACCTCTTCTCTGTTAGGGAAAGACTGAGTTTTGAACAAACGTGCAGCCATGAGAGATGGGTTACATCCTAACTTCTATCCTTCTATTTCATGAGGACTCTGTGTCAATCAGGTTCTGCCTGTCAGTGAGGTGCAGTGCCCGAGGAGGACTTGTCCTCCAAGGAGGACCCGTTGGAAGTCGTGGTGAGTAAGCACCTGTGCAGCTCCGGGTGGGGATGTGAGCCCAGGTGCAGCTGAGCCTTGCCCCTCGTTAAGCACCTGCCCACCCTCTGCTGCTCACCTCTCCGCTCAGATCCTGCAGGCACAGGGGCCCGACTGCTTTAAAGCCAGACTAAGTGTCTCAGTGTTTCTGCAAAACACTGTTACAGCTTGAATTGTGTCTCCCCAAAAGATATGTTGAGATTCTGACCCCCAGTGCCTCAGAATGTGACTTTACAGAGGCGACTGAGCTAAAATAAGGTCATTAGGTGCCTAACCCAATATGACTGGTGTCCTCATAAAAGTGAGAAACACAGCCATGGACGTGAACAAGGAGAATGCCGTGTAAAGGTGAGGGCAGACATGGGTGTTGCATCTGCAAGTCAAAGAACACCAAGAGTCACCAGCTACACCAGAGGCCGGGGGTAGGGGGAAAGCACGGACTAGATTCTCCCTCACAGCCTTCGAAGGGACAGGCCTGCGGACACCTGCTCTGGGACTCCTGCCTCCAGGACTGACTGTGAGACAATCAATTCCTATTGTTTAAAGCCACCCAGGTCATGATGCTTTGTTGCAGCCATCCCAGGAAACACATACAGCGAGCAAGCAGGTACCTTGTTTTATGTTGCTCTTCCACTGAGTGCTGTAGAAGACAGAATTATTTCCCAGTAGGGCGGCCATGTCTGTGCTGCCTGATTATTCTTTTATACCAATTGTCCACATAGTAGCTATCTACTCTTAACCGTTGTAAGACCACCTACAAATGCTGGGAACAACTGCAAGTTCTTGGGTTTGATACCTTTAATGTCACTGGTCAATATTTTAACCTTCATTTATCCCTATCTCATATATATTTTTGGCATAACTGGTTTATAAAGATTGAAGAACTGTAATCATAAATGAAACAAAATCTTAGCTAATTAAAGCATGTTTATTTTGATATTTAATTCATACTTTGAGGCTATTTTTTAAAAGATTTATTGATTTATTTTGAGAGAGGAAGGGAGGGGGAAAGTGAGGGAGAGAAACATCAATGTGAAGTTGCCCTTCATTTGCCCGCTACTGGAGACATGGTCCCAGGCATGTGCCCTGACTAGGATTCAAACCGGTGACCCTTTGGTTTGCAGGCTGGCACTCAACCCACTGAGCCACACCAGCCAGGGCTATTTTGAGACTATTTATAGCAGGTATTAAAACTATATGTAATTCTCAAGAGGACATTCTTTTTTAAAACAATATTTTATTTATTTTTAGAGATAGGAAAAGGGAGAAAGAGGGAGAGACACATTGACATGAGAAACACTGATTGGTTGCTTCTCCTATGCTCCCCAACTGGGGACTGACCCCCAGCCCAGGCGTGTGCTCTGACTGGGAATTGAACCAGCGACCTTTTACTTTGTGGGACTACATCCAACCGAGCCACCTGGTCAGGATGACGTGTTTATTTTTAGTTTACTTAAATCCCTTCCCCTTTCTTTCAGTCTTGTGAAAACCAACTGAGTAAGAGCATTGATGAGTGTATTTTTCTCAAAAATATGATTTTGTATAATTTTAAAGGGTAATATATATTCTTGATCAGTAATACATCCAAGAATCTGTATTTCTCATTAAAATTTTAACAACTACATTAGGACAGTATCTGTCAATAGGCCCCTACAGTGCAAGGGCCCACAACCTTCTGTGGCACAGGTGGCAAACACAAGGCCCTCGGGCTGAATCTGACCCACTACTTTCTTTCTACATGGAGGCAGCGCTGAGCCCCTTGCCCCTAGTTAAGGAGCAGTTACATTTACACAGTCCTAAAATTACATTCGGCCCTTTGAAGGCAACCTCAAGGCTGATGTGGCCCCCGGTGAAAATGAGTTTGACACCCCTGCTCTAGGGATTCCAGGGTATTGTGATTTCCCGTGGCTTGTGGGCCGACAGAGCAAACAGTGATGTCAAGATCAGTGTGCCCTGAAAATCTGCTATGTGCAACGAGTGTACATTTCTCTGGACATCCAGCAGCAAGTGCTCACTCAAGACCCACCTGCTTTAGCCCTGACGCCTATGCACTAGTTGTGGGGTTTGGTACCTTCGGTAGGCTCTTCATCTGATTCGTAGGTGCTGGTTTCCTCAGATGTTTGTTGGGCCTCTGTCAGGCCTGATTCAGGCTTATAAATGTCTGTCAATGACGAGCCAGAAATTGACTATCTGATTAGATGTTTCTGAGTGATTCTAACAACTCCCTGAATAATAAAAATGTCCAAAGATGAGCATTTCCTTTTAGGAAGCTAGTTTGACTACAATTTTACTGGTATCCCATAGTGCAAGAAAGGAATTGAGAAATTGTGCTCCAAGACTTTTCCATGAAAGAGGAAGCTTAATAATGTATGAGTGTTGCTTGGGCTGGGTAGCTCAGTCAGTTAGAGCATTGTCTCCATCTGCCCAGGTTGTGGGTTTGATCCCTAGTCACGGCACATATAAGACTCAACCAGTGAATGCATATGTAAGTGGAACAACAGACTGATGTTTCTCCCCCCACCGCCCCAAAATCAATCAATAAATTAAAGAAAAACCCAAACCATGTCAGTTAAAGAGATAACACACGGGTGTGATCAAGCTGGGAGGGACCCCGTGAGGTAGACCGTGGTGCACACAGGTGGATGGCAGTGGCCACTCATACCTGCCAAGCCTCACACTGATGTGCAGTCACTTGGCTCATCTGAATCACCTGGGGCAGATGTGGAGTGCATGCAACCAGCAGCTGGTGGTGCTGGGACCTTGGATTGACCCTCGTGGCACTTACTGTTGCAGCACTGGGACTTCGTGGAGTTCTGTGTGGGTTGCCGCTGGGATTTGATCTGGGACAGTGAAGGTCATTCATTCACTTGAGTGTTACCCAGTGCCGCTATGTGCTTGCTGGGTGGTATTCCAGGACTGGGGGGAAAACGTCCCAAATTCAGAATTGCACACAGCAGAGTCTTAGGCCTGACTCAGTCCCTCCTAGGGGGCTGGTCTGGTCCGTGAGGCAGTGACACCAAGCTGAGCACAGCCAGCCTCCAAAGGGCCTTGCTGGCTCAGGGGCCTTGAACCTGACTCCACCTTTGTCATCCCAGCTAGTCTGAACCCAACACTAGGACCTGGAATCAGGTTTCGTGAAGGGGTGGCAATGGCCAGTGGGTGGGGAGGCAGGTGGTCACCGGAAGAAAGGCACAGGGCTGTGGGGAGATGGGGGAGGGGCTAGGTCACATGCCCTCCAGAGCCAGGTGGGGAATTCCTGGGTGTGTAGGAAGCACCTGGGATATGACTGGCTAGGTGTACAGAACTAACTCAGTCTCTGTCACAAGAGTTGGGTGTGACCAGCAGAGCCCTGGAAACCCATGTAGGGCCTGGGGGCCTGGACTCTGGACAAGAGGAGAGGGAAGAATCTGGAAGGAAAGGGGAAGCTCAGGAATGTGGCTTAAGGCATGGGTCTCAAGCATGACAGTCAAGGAGGGGGGATGGGGATGGACAACAGAGCATTAATAAACCCAGTATTGCATTTTCTGTTCTGTGGGCTCCTCAGCGCACAGCTGGGCAGCATGGTTTCAGGGAGTGCGGGTGGGGGTGGGGCAGGCGCCTGCAGGGACAGGAGGGGGCTGAAACCACCTCACCCCACACATTTTCAGAGAAGCTGTTTCCACAGCATGTTTTCCACTTTATCTGACAAAGAAACACTCACACTTTGAGCATGCTTTTCTCTGTAGCTTCTATTAGCAGAAATTTAAGTCCAAATTCTCAGATGGTGTTTATTTATAAAGAAACTAAACCAGACATTTTTCTTCTTTATTGCAAGCAGATTCAAGTCTCCTGTTTAGATTATCTGCAGAAAAGTCCAATATAATTAACTCTTACTTTATCTACAGAAATAAAAGTTAAAAACACCATACAAAATAAACTTTACAGAAATGTAAGATCTGGTTTAATTTACAATTTAATTTTTTAAAGCAGGTTACTGAATTATTATCAATTAAACATGACTGTTTGGAGGCTGATTTATTATCTTAAATGCACCTACTATATTCAATAATTTAAAAATAAATTCCAGTATTTGTGATGAGGACAACTATAGATTCCATTCCTGTTTAATACATTTTTAAAGATTTCCTTTTATTACATTACATATTCAATGGACATTTTAAACAGCAATGCAGACACACATAATTTTAATTCAGAGACAATATATGCATATTAAAATTCTGTATGTTTTGATATAAGGTAAAAAATAAAGCTATATAAACTGATCTTTAGATTTTTTTCTGCAAAAGTAGAATCACACTTTAATAATACTTCCAACACATTTCATTAAAACTTTGTTTATAGACAATATTAGAATGATTCTCTTCCTCATTTACCTACCTTCTAGCTTTAAAGAAAATGCATGTGCAAACAGAAATTTCTCCTATTTTTAAAGTGATGGGAAATTTCCAAAAGAAATATAGAACACAAGAAACTGCATACCAAACTGTCATACTGAGTTGTCAAATAAATAATATTAATTTAAAGATAATGTAGTAGTGGTTGCCTTAGGTTATTATTAGTCAGTGCAAAACAGGTGAAATTAGTGGTTTTAAAGAAAAAGGCCAGAAAACTTCCTTTAGGTTGCACTGAACATTTGGTTGATGCCCAGCAATTTAAGAATAGTTGTAACAGCATGGGTGAGACATTTTTGTAGTTAATAGTTGCAAAATCTCACCAGGCCAAACTACAATTCTATAAACCTGTTATTGCAGAAGAAGGTTGTTCCTAGCCTCCTTCCCTGGTCCAGGCACTCCTTCCCTGGTCCAGATAGCACCAGGTGTTATCTGGTCTGCATTCACCCTGTTGAGTCAAATGCGTAGGGGTGGGTTGCTTTGGGTTCTAATAGGAATTGCCAAGAGAAGGACGCCTTTTCTCCCAGCTGCCCTGAGGCAGAGGGCCTGCCCGTGCTCCTGGACACAGGTGAAGATGCTGCAGCTGGGAGGGTCCAGGTGCCACTTCCTGCCACTTGTCCTAAGGATGGAGCTTTGGGGAGGTGTCAGTTAGAGGTGGGAGCTGGACTTCCTGAAAAGGAGGAGCTTGGGCCAGGGCACTGCTGCTTGGGTCACCCAGCAGCTCCACTTCAAACCTGGGAGCTACCCGGCAAAGCCTCCCGTGTCCTGCCTGGGCAGTCGGCACGGAGGCTCAAGGAGCCTTACCTTCTGGAGGCTCCCCGCAGGACCCCCTTAGGAAGGAGGCAAGGATGCCTGGGCCTAGGGAGCGTGTATGTGTGTGTAGTTGAGTGTGCATTAGAACTGGCACATATGCACAAATGTGGCCATGAGTGGACCTGGAGCTGAAAGCAAGAGCATGAGCCGTGGCTGGCCGGACCACTCGTGCATGGAGGACTTGCTGGGGGGTGCGGGGAGGGGTGCGGGTTCGGAAGCATGTATTCTGACCAACATGGGAAATCAGGAGCAATAATCTAGTAATATATGCAGTCGTGAATTAGATTTTCAAACTAAGAAAAATGCTTAAATAAGTTGATATTACTTGCTTTAAAGTTAAAGGCAAGTAAACACTAGCTACTATAAGGTGAAAAATATCACATTAATATCTGAATATCAGAGACATATCTGAAATGTCATTTCAGTGGGGTTCTTCTCTTCCTCCCTTTATTTTTCATCTCATGCCCCTTATCGGTTTCAAATTATCAGGCACAGTCCCTTCATTTCCCAAATGGTTTTTCAAAAACATTTTGGAGTATGTAAAGATTTTAGTGACTTTTATGATGAGACCTGGATTGTCAGAGGTAAATGGTAACTATCTCAATATGGGTGGAAAGAAGATACAGAACCATCAAGTAAGAAGCTTCTGTTTTAAGGCTGAAGGAGAGAAATTAAGAGCAAAACAAAACACAGATGAAACTGCAATGAACTGTGAAGAATAAGCATTGCAAAACATACTCTAAATACGCCTTTCAACTAATCACTGCCACCAGAAACACCAGAAAACAAACAGGTGTAGAGAATTAAATCAAACCTGAAAATTCACATTCATCAGATATTGAGACATTCAGTGAAAACTCTCACCAGAATTTAAAGTGGCCAAAATTACATCAACTTAAAAAATAAAAGCTTTAAAAACATACTTTAAAAATTAGATATGATATGTTAACAAATAAATGAGTAAGAGATATAAACAGCTATGAAAATACTTCAGTGCAAAGGCAATTTTAGGATTTCTAAAAAAATACATTACAAAGAATTTGTTAACTAAACATACAGAGAATCTGTCCCCCCTACAGGTATTACATTTATACCCACATTAAGTTCTTAAAAACGGCTGTAAAAATGCACACACCATTGTTTGCAGGGTCTAGTGTGGACCAGAATGGCCAAGGGCGGCCACCACACACAGGACGTGGGGACGTGATGACAGGAGGACGGGCCGGGGCCTGGAGGGGGTGGTGAGGAGGACCCTCGGCGTGGACATGGCGCCCCCCTCACTCTCTGTCTCGCTCTAGACCAAATGTTCGTCACCTAGTCTTTGGTATGGTGTCTGCACTCACCTCAGTTCATCCCAACTGCTTTACGTTCACTGTTCTTACTGCTAATTTGCCCCCTATGTCAAATAAATATTTTAGGTGAAATACTATACAATCAACTTGTGAAATTTGCACCTTCAAAAACACCAAACATCAAGCATCTCTGAGACAAACTCAGTGTTCAGTTACCAACAGCCCCGGATTCCAGGGCACGAAGCCTGGCAGTGGACAAGGTGCCTGCTGTTAGTTTAGCTTCCAGTGACGCTTTTCTGAAAAGGCATCCGATTCAGTGTCTGATGTTTGAATCTCAAACTGAAATGTCTTCTTTAAGGACCATTAAGGCTACGTCAACTAGGTTATTTCTAGAAACAGAAACACCAGCACAGAACAGTGACAGGACTCCACAACACAGCAGCCTCCCGATGGCTCGCCCACGGGACGGCACGCCGAGACAAAGCAGAGCTGGAACGGAAGAACACTCAAAGCAGAGCTTGGTCAGAGTTACCCGGGAGGTGACAGTCTAGGGTGGCCATATTGCTTTTTAGAACCCACAGGCCATGTCGCTGGCAGGCCCGTGGCGGCCCCCAGAGACCACTTCTCCATGAAGACACTGAAGGGGGTGGGCTACCACAGCTGTATCTGCCCAGGGCACCCCAGACCACCACCCTTCCCCCGACATCCGTGAGACAAACGCTTCCCAACAACAGTAAACTGATAAGCTTTACCCTTGGGAGAGTGAAGATAAATATAGCCAAACTCGTGCTGGGAGAGCTTAAATGGCCAGGATTACCTCTTCCTCCCATGTGATATTCCTTTTTTATTTTCCACGGAGGCAGCGAGGGGTTGGGAAAAGAGGAGACATGGAAACACTCAAAGACATTCCCAAACATACAGGGGTACATCGCCCCCAGAGAAACAAACGTGGAATCAGACACAACCCTAAAAATCAGCGTCGGGCGGTGGAGGGCTGTGAACGAAAGCAACAGCACGGTCTGCGACGACGAGGACGGGAGGTGGACGCACAGTGTCCGAGCGTCAGCGCTAAAAGCAGAAGTACCAGAGGGCGGCGCGAAGGCAGGGCAGAGGCCAGACCCCTCGGCCCCACGGCCACAGCCACAGCTGGGGCGAGTCACGTCTGTGCTTGCAGGACGGTCGGTGGGTGTGACTGCCTCCGGCGTGAAGCTGGACGGCCCATCTGCAAGCAGATGTCCTCCTCAGGTGACACACACACGTGGTGGGGATGACGACGGAGGGCGCAGACAGAGACCCCGACGACCCGGGACGGACGCACTGGGTCCTGTGCACGGCCTTCTCACAGCAGCCCAACGGCACGCGCGAGGCCGCCAGGCAGACTGCCAGCCCACGCCCTCCAGCCAGGTCCTGCCGCCCCTTCCTCTTCCTCCGAGGGGCAACGGAAAAGCACACGCGTGCGCAGCACACACTTGCGGTGCGGTTCTTAAAGGCTTGAACTGGTGATCTGTTCGCCACCTGTCTCCCCACAGGGCCCGCGGGGGCAGGGCCTCGAGCTGGGGCAGCGACGGCTGTTCCAGACACTGACCGTGGGAGGGAGGACCGAGCACTCCGTGCTCCCGGGGCATGTCGGCGTCAGCTGTCTGGAGCAGGGGCCTGGCTGTGTGGCCGAGGGGCTGGGGCTGTGCAGAGAGACGAAACGGCTGACTTCTAAGAGGTGGTCCTGACTCTGTGCTCTCGTGCTCTGCGGGAGAACAGAAGAGACCGAGTCAGGACCCTCACGAAGAGCGCGTTAAGCACGACTGTGCAGTCACTGCCATCGATGCCGTGGTTAGGGACTTGCACTACCAGACACGGGCCAGAGGGTGTCCGTGCCACCTGAACTCGGCCACGGGCAGGGTGTGAGCCTTGGCCTGGCCACGAACTCCCCTGGTCGGTCCCATCGTGGGTAAAGACAATGTTCATAAACATGCAAGGGCCCCAGAAACTGAGTCTGACCCCTTTACTGTACGAGTGCCGAACGACCCCTCTGAGAGAGGGGTCCATGCGGCACTGACCGGTGGTCTCGCCGTCTCCAGCCTGTGCTCACCTCTAGACGCACAGACAAATGGGGCCCGTGCGGTTTCTTATCCACAGCCCGAGGAGGCTGCTGACGCATCCAGACATCCTTCAACTTAACAGGCAGGGCGGGAGTGGGGGCGGCTGTACAGGAGAAGTCCCCTTTAAAGGAATAACCGTCCCAAGCCTGCCTGCTTCTGGGCAGAGGAGGTGGGTGAGCGTGTCCGACCTGAGTGTGGCTCTGAAGGCTTTCGGACACGGCTGCGTCTCCTCTCCGTGTTTCAGCACAGGCACGGCCCCCTGCTCCGGCAGCAGGATGACGATGTATCCATATACCACACACCACCGCAAACCACACAATACTCCATCTTTTATCTCCAAATGGAAACGGACTTTCCTGACAGACCTCTGGGGTGAAGCTGTTCTCACCACCAGGGGTGAGGGCTGAGCTCTATTCTGGCACACCGTACGCTGGGCGCACCCGCTGAGGACGCCACCGCAGTGCACGTGGAACCATGTTCACCACGGCAGGTGTGTACATGTCGGGGGATGTGCGCACATCCACGCGTGTGCATGTGTGTGCATGTTGTGTGCACTACTCAACCATACACAGTCCAGCCACTCTCAGGCAGGTCACTTACCTGGGATAGAGATACACCTGTGTGTATAAAAATCATTTTGTTTTAAAAAAAATGAACCTTTGTTACTGAAATGGCACAGCACAGCAAAACTTTGGAGGAAAAACAGACAGTTTGAAAGGCTCACAGCACACCCAGGAAGCCTGCCAGCGTGGTGGATGCCGTTACCTATCCTTGGGCTAATGGCGCCTGGGCCCCGGCAAGACGTCCTTCAGAAGTGGCCTGTCCGTGCTGGGTGCGGCATCGACCGCTGTTTTGAGTTTCGAGCTCTTCTGTAAGGCGAGGAAAGACACTGAGACAGCTGCCCCATCGGGAACCAAGAGAGCTCTCCGGGCGAAACCCAGCCTGGCAGCTGGGACGTGGGGGCCACACCCACAAGGGCGTGAAAAGGGCATGTTGGTTGGTTCACATGGAAGTCTGTGCAAGACTCGGGCTAGTGGGATGGGCACAGGGCTCTCGGGTGGGCACCTCCCAGGGGCTCTGCTGGGGGAAAGAGGTGGTCTCTCTAACAGGGCCCTTCATGTGAAAAAGACCCAGGGGTGGAGCTGCTGCCGAGAAGATGGCAGTGGGAGGGCAGGCCTCAGCGGGGAGGGCTCTCCTGGGCCTGCTCCCAATATAGCCACGGCCGGCCGGCCACTGCTGAGAGCACAGGCTGTGCTTCCAGATACCCGAAGCTAAAAACCCTACTGGACTCACCTGAAAGCTTTCTGAGTGCCACTTACTGATCAGCTGTCCCCACCCCAAAAGGGCGCCAAGGGTCTCTGAGGGTAGGAACTGCGTGCCTGCCCATCCTGGTCCTTCTGCCTCTATCTTCCTGCCCAGGGCCATCTGTCTGTGCCTCTGTCTCCCCTTTCCTGCTGATCCTTAGCCCCTCGCTCGGCCCTCTATCTAGTCACACAGAAGAGTCCTGCCCGAGACTAGAATCCTGGGAAGTTCAAGGTGTCTCGGTGCTGCAGGTCCACAGGGCTGGGCATCTGAATACCAAGATTTTCTTTTTTTTTAATTTTATTTTATGAACACTAAGATTTTCCAGTCAAACCATATTAGCTTCTCAGTAATAGGAAGAAGGGATTTTAAAAGGTGAAGAATTTTAAAAGGTTATAATTGCAGAACGCCTTCTGGGGAGAAGAATGAATTTAAATAAGAGTGGAGTTGTTGCCCTTCGAATTATATATAATTCAATTATATATAAAAATATAGGTAGACACAGATATATAAATACATATATGAGTTATATATGCATATACATATATATACACACACGTGTACATATATGTCACCTGGTACCTGTGATGTTTCACTTTTTAATAGAACAGATGAAAAGAAAAAAACATCCATTTGAAGTACTCTGTATTCCACGTAAGGGTTAGTCAAATGTTTATTCCTCCAAAGTTTTGCCGAAGTCTGGGCGGCCTCACAGCAACACAAGCATTCACCTGTGCGTGCCGGGGTGTGCGGGCTGCGGGGACTCTGTGAAGGTGTGGCTGTGGGGACACCTGTGGGCCACACCCCATGTGGCCTGGACACCGCAGAGCTCTCAGTGCCAACCTTCTCCGAGCAGCTAGAGCCTGGCTTCTGCCAGGGCTCAGAAGCTCTTAACAAACTGCACCAGCAGTTAGAGTGTGTATTTTTAGTCAGCGCTGGCACGACTGAAGCAATTTCACAGGTACCTCCTGTGACTGACTCCAGTGTTCCTAATAATGCCATCCTAAATGTTTTCAAGTATGTGAACAGTGACACAAAGTCATGTTATCGTTCTAAAAAATTCTGATGGCACCTGGTTAGAAAACTTTTGATTACCAATCATTACTTGGACTGAAAAAATGTACCATCCTGTTAGTTAAAAACAGTGTTTAAAATGTACAGAAGATGAGCTGTTATTTAATGAAAAAAAAAAAAGCCTTCTTTTTGCTTTAGGTACTTTCCTATCAAACAAACTACACTGGTAAAATAGTATTACCGAATGTCTTTTCAAAGTATCATTAATTTTGGCTCTATATGGCTAAGAAGTAGGCCACTACAGCCATTTAGAGCAAAGTAGAAGGTTTTTCTAGAATTTCTAGAATTCCAAAAACACACATCTCCTGGCTCTGTCCACAGTCCCGATGGCTGGCCCGAGTCCTGCTGTGCCGCAGTGCTCGCCGGCCCTGAGCACACCTCACTGTGGGGGCCTCAGTGTTCCTGTCTGCAGAGTGGGCTCACAGCGGTGAGTGTGAGCCAAGAGGTCTTGCTACCCATCCTGTCTGGGATGCGGGGAGAAGGATGGCACTGAGCTCGCTCAGGGGCTCCTGTGACCGAGGAACCGCCACACCCACACTTTCGAGGGTAGAAACCGGGAGTTTAAGGTGGCACAGCCCGACACTCTCAGCTGGGCCCGAGTGAAGACACAGCTGCCCCTTGCAGATGGGACGGATACTTCAATGGACGCTGAGAGAGAAACAGTGGTTAGTGGTATTGACAGAAAACACAGCCCACGTGCCCTTTCCACATCCCAAGGGACACGTCATCCATTTGTTTCCCAGTGTGGTGGTGGTTAGAACAAGCACAGGAGTCAACACCGGAGTGTGTGTTCGATGGCTCTTGATATTAAAAGCCAGCACTCTGTTGTCCTGTGACCACAATCCCAAACATGCAAAAAGACAGAAAGGCATCACCTTGTTCCATCAGAAACTCAGACTGCTGGAAGTCTGAGAAAGCATAAAGATGGTTGACTGCTCAACAGAAAGGCACTGGTTCTTAGTCTGCCAGTCCCAGAAGGTTCAGGAGGCCACGCACATCATAGACAAGGCAGTAGTGGTTATTTAGGCAAAGCAGTCAGAAGTCGGAAGGGAGCGAAGAAAGGAAAAGAGAAACAAGAAGAGACCGTGAGTCTGACTGAACGCCAACAACGTCTAGTACAGCCGTGCCCCCGTGCTGCACCGCCTTGTGGCACGTGGACTGACCGGACGACGTGGGCTGCGCTGCGGACAGTCCCCGCCCCCGTCCAGGGGCTCTCATGTGCCAGAGGGCACTGTGGACCTCCCATCCCCACTGCACTTCTCTTTCTTGACACCGAAGCCCTGAACGTGTCCCTGTCCTGCGCTGCTTGTTTAAAGGTGGTAACACGAGTTGGTATGCGGTGAAACTGGACATGTGTGCTCTCACTGAGCTTCCCGAGTTTGTGGCAGCCCCGACTTCACAAACATGACAGGTGAACAAAGGAACTGGTGGCACTGGCTTCAGCATTTACACTGCACCAGAGTTCTAAGGAAGCTCACCAACCCGGATCCGTTGCCAGGATCGGTGGGGGTGTGGCAAAGTCAGTGCTGCACCATTGCCACTCCTAAAGCAGTGGAGGGCTGCCTGCTTTCCGTCCCTAACGTGGGCCAACAACACCCTCCCTCCCACCTTCACCTGCACCACCTGTGCTCTAAGAGGAAGACATGCAACCTGCAGGAACAGCCCCAGCTGTGGCTCCCATCCTCTCACCAGGATCTTTCCTTCTCCTTATTGAGGTTCTGCACCTCCATGGGCAAGTCACAGGGGTGAGGGGATGGGGGCCTGCCCTCCCTGAGACTGCAGGGGTGAGGGGATGGGGGACGTGCCCTCCCTGAGGTTTCCAGGGGTGAGGGTATGGGGGACGTGCCCTCCCTGAGATTTCTAGGGGTGAGGGGATAAGGGACGTGCCCTCCCTGAGATTTCTAGGGGTGAGGGGATAAGGGACGTGCCCTCCCTGAGATTTCCAGGGGTGAGGGGATGGGGGACATGCCCTCCCTGAGACTGCAGGGGTGAGGGGATGGGGGACGTGCCCTCCCTGAGATTTCTAGGGGTGAGGGGATGGGGGGACGTGCCCTCCCTGAGATTTCTAGGGGATGAGGGGATGGGGGGACGTGCCCTCCCTGAGATTTCTGGGGGGTGAGGGGATGGGGGGACGTGCCCTCCCTGAGATTTCCAGGGGTGAGGGGATGGGGGACGTGCCCTCCCTGAGATTTCTGGGGGTGAGGGGATGGGGGACGTGCCCTCCCTGAGATTTCCAGGGGTGAGGGGATGGGGGACGTGCCCTCCCTGAGATTTCTGGGAAGGGCCAGAGTAGTTTTGGGAAGCTCTGAGTAACACTTTCTGGTGACCTATGCCAGTTAGAGCATTTTGCATCTCACTACCTAAACCCAGAATTCAGTTTGTTGGGCTCAATTTGGGAGTGTGGAAAATAAGTAGACCTCCTAATTACCAGAATTTCCCAATGTAAATGCTAAAGTTTAGAGCCAAATTCATCATCCCTAAAAAATTGCAATTTTACCTTTAAAGTAATGATTAATTTAAAAAAAGTTTTTAGATTCACACAAATTTCTTTTGTATTGGCTTAATCTTTTTCTTATTTTGGCTAATTAACTGCTTAGGTGTAAACATGGGTCATCTTGAATTTTACCTAAAATAATGTTTAAAATAATCTATTATAAAAGTCATTAGTAATACTTGCACTGATGGTATTTTCAGCCCAAACCATTCACGCCCCCCTTTGTCATGGCATTTCCCACTCTGAACCTGGGGAGCTGCAGTGCACCACACCCCTACCCCGGAGCAGCTGGGTACCTGGACTCTCTCTGTGGCGCTGGGCCACAGCTGCCTGCACAAGACTTTCTTGAGAACGTCGGGAAGGAGGCTGACAGTGATGAGCAGAACGATGGCTAGCCAGGCAGGGCCACTGGATAGCATCTGTATGAACACATAGTACATCCTTTGATAACTGAGGAACGGCCTGGAATGTGGAGGGAAAGAGAGAAACATGATGTGGGTCGGAGTCGTCAGGAGAAACACTGGAATCCCACCCTGTCTTCTCTGCTGGCACGAAGAGCCCGTTTGTTCTGGCAGTTTTTACTGGAGGCACCGACAGTCACTGGGCAAGGCATTTAACTGGCCTGCTTTGAATGAGTCACTTAGATAACTGGATGTTGAATTTCCTCTGTAATGTTGGAGTATTAACGGATGGGCAAAAGGAGGAAGGAACTCTATGAGGTCATCTCAAAGGGAAAATAAGTCCCTGAAGTGCGGTTTCAGAACAACAAAAAATATTTAAAAGCATTAAAATAGGTGATTTTTTTATATTGCAAAATCACAATGGCTATTATCATGAAGATATACAACAGCTCTGATCTACAGAGCTAGTTAACTACCTAAAGCTTATGCCATAAAAACCTTAAAATTTCTCCATAAAAATACAGAGTATAAAATGACTTCCCCATCAGGCAAATCTATGATTCAAAAAAAATATCTATATTGAGCTCCATGAGAGAAGTTGAAAAGGATGAAGCAATTGATATGATGCTGAATTGAAGTTATAGTTTCATGAGCCCCAAGGAGCTAGTCAAAGATGTTTTCAGGATGGAATCTTCCTCGTACACAGCCATAGCTTCAGGAAGTTCATGAAAACTTCAGGGACTTTTAGCTTAGGGCAGGGTTGTTGGAAACCCACGGAAAGCTTATCTAATTTTTCTGGCCATATTTCCAGGTCTCAAAGAACATGTACTGCACTGCTTTGGTCACTAGAGGGCAGTAATGTAACGAGAGGATGGTGGGTATCTGCGATTACCAACCTAGGGACAAGACTCATTGCAAAGGCTTTCTCTCTATTTGCAGGGGCTGCCTGTGTGTGTTCCATATTGAAGATGAAAAGTGGAGGGGACATTGCTTCTGGCCGCACACCCAGCCAGGCCTAGGGCAAGGCCAGCACATCCAGTTGAAGAAGGCATTCCCTCCAGGTCATGGCCCCTGGGGCCTGCTCACTGGCCTTCCCCTGGTCCCTGCCCTGCTCAGGAAGTGCTCGGTCTTACAGGGAAGGTGAAAATGTAAACAGGAGAATTACAGAAAAGTATGGTACATGTTGTGACAGGAGAATGCAGAAATGCGTGGGGACGAGGTTGGAACCATCTGTCTGTGAGGTGGTTCGAGGGCAGCAATGAAGGGGACAATGAACCGCTGGGTTTTAAAGGATGAATAAGAGCTCCACAGGCAGGCTAGCTGGAAAGGACGTTTTTGGTGGAACAGTGCGGGCAAAGGTGTGCTTGCGGCAGTACCAGGATAGATGCCAAATGCAGCCCCTTACTGCCTTCATCAGGGTTGGCCAAACCAGCACCACAGCGTGACCACTTTGTTGCAGTAATATCCAAACCGCCGGTCCTGTTCACTCCTCGCTCACACGTCCACCTTCAACACAGTGGTCTTTCTAAAGCAGCAACCAGACTCTGCCACCCACTCTGTTTACAATCCTTGGTGCGGCCCCACCCTCATCAGATTGGGGTCAAGGCCCTACCTGGCCTGTGGGCCCCCTGTGGCCTGCTCCTATGCACTTCTCCAGTGGGACTCAGGCCCCTCGGCAGTCACAGTGAACTTCCCTTTGCCTGCCAGGGGCCCGCCTCAGAGCAGGGCCCCGTCTGCAGTCAGACTGCCTTGGCCCAGGGGAGCTGTGCTTCCTGTCAGTCTCATCATTTGTAGTGGGCGGAGAATGTGGTTGTGAGAAGATGAATGAGGCACACCCTGTCAAATATTTAATCACACCTCATTCTAGGAAGCATTTAATAAATGTGACCTATTGTGATAATGGTGGTGATTTTGTCCCAGGTTTCAGTTTAAGTAATAACTTTATTTGAGAAGCCTTCTCTGACTTTCAGTCTGAAATAGGTCCCTTGCTATAGCATCCAGTTTGTTTCTCTTGTCAAAAGCCTGATTAGTTATTAACCAGCATGCCCCCCACCCCACTGAAAATGTGGGCTCAAAGGAGCAGGGACCGCACCTGCCTCAGGCCCTCTGCGGTCCCCAGGCCTTGGCACAGTGCCTCACACACACCAGGCATTCAACAAATACTTGCACACAGGAATGAGGGTGCACGGAAAATGTGTTTTGAGCCCCCAGTGAAAGATACCACAGGACTATAAAGGTAACGATGATTACATAATACTTCTAATTCATACCAGATAATTCCTCCCCAGAGGAGGGAAAAGACGATGTAGAATAGCAGCGACCCCCAGATAACAAAATGGTTTATCCAGGTCCAGTAGTGTGTGTCTAATGCCAGCTGAAAGAAAAAGACGATTAATGGTGATATTCCCTAGACACGTCAGGGTGAGCCATGGCAAGGAAACAAAGCCAGAAAATAATGAAACCAACCAACCAATGCCCCCATTTTAGCCAAAATGCCCATATGAAACTGCTTAGGGAAAATGAAACCTTATTCTTCCAAAAAAGACAAGGCATGTGAGACATCCGGTCCTTGTAACCACAGCTTCCCTAGTAACGCTCACGGGGCCTGGGGAAATGCACCCTGGGAGGCTTTTGGTGGGGCGGGGGCGGGGGGGCGGGGGGCGGTTGGTCAGTCTCGGGGCCATGGCTTAAGGCCTTGGCTATATTCCTACTAAGGAAACTACTTTGGGGTTTTCTTCGTGACACTTTTTAAAATTCAGATTGATAGGTGTGGGGACTTTCATAATGCTATCACATGTAAAATGTGACTTTGAAAATAATTTTAATTTGAATCTTTTTCTATAAAGACTCATTGATCGATGGGTGAAAAAGGTGACAGGGACTAAGAAGTACAAATTATAAAAATAGTCCAGGGATCCAGGGATACAAAGTACAACATAGGGAATATAGACAACAATATTGTGATAACTACGTGTGGTGTCCAATGGGTACCAGACCTATTGAGGCAATCACTTCACAAAGTATATATTGATAAATGTCTAATCACTATGATGAACACCTGAAACTAACATAATATCGTATGACAACTGTAATTGAAAAATAATTTAATACAAAATAAATTAAAAAAGAAAAGGCTAATTCCTTCACCTATTTTCTGTATAATTCCAGAAATTTGCATATTGGGTCCTGGGGTGGGGTGAACCCAGTCTGCGCCTGACTCATTTGAGAGGTGGTAAGAAGGCCCCCGACTGGGCCCCAGGGCTGTCTGGGCTGCATGAAGCATGGGTTTGGGCTTTGGAACAGACTGATAATTCACAGATGGGGAGACCTACACACGCAGGGGCCAACTGTGGCTAGGAGAAGAAACATCAACACGAGAGAATTTACCTTTAGTGTAACTGTAAATACCATGACAGTGAACACCAGCGTCCCGAAGGTCCAGTTCCCAAATATCTGTGGGGACAAACAGTCAGATCAGTCTCTTGTCAATATGTATTTTTCTCTTTTCACACTCAAACAAGAGTGTCTAGAGAATACATCTCATTGCTCGTGCGTGCCAACACCTCACACCCCAAAGATGCAGGGACTTTGCCCTGTTACTACAAAGGGAGAGGAAATGGCAGTAAACACCCTGGGCCGCTCGAGACCCCCGGCTTCCCAGCCCCACCCCTACACTGATGGTCCTGTCACAGCTGCTACTGGCCCCCTTGGTGCCGTCAACAAACCTCAGTCCTAACGTCACAGACTGGGAGCAAGAGAAGTACCGAAGAGCTGGCATCGCTACGCGCAGGGTGCTAACTGTTTTTTCTGTTTTGGGTTTCATGTAGGAGCAACATTTACCTGTTACCTAGTTCTACGCCTTTCACATGTTCAAGAATAAATCCCGTAGAGTTTCTGTCTACTCTCTTTTGGACTCAAGCCAAACACCTGCCTGCTTCGCAAGAAAAACAAGTGCTAGAATGTTTTGCTAGTAAGCAACGAGAGAAAAATCACAACATCATATACGGGTGACACATGGAGGGGGCTTTCCTCGGGAAAATCACAGGGAAGGAGGGAGAAACGCAGGCAGGCAAGACAGCGCCGCGGGAAGGCCCCCAGCGGTCAGTCTGATGGCCAGAACCACAGACGTGACAACAGCCCCTCGGAAGAGGCCGCTGAGCGGGAGAACACAGAGCAGGGTGTCAGGCGCTCCCGGGGACCGGGCAGGGTGCGGGGAGAGGGGAGTGTGGTGGGAGCACGTGAGAGTCACATCGTGAAAACAATACAGCGCTTAACTACAGACAAAGACACAAGCAAAATGAAACACCACTGCTCGAGACTTCTTTCTGTCAGAGGGAAAAAACTCAGGCTGTAGGACATTTTATGCTATGAGAGTAAGTTTCTTCAAAATTTCCACACAAAGAATCTGGTGTGCCAGATACTTGGAACCCATGCCTCTCAAAAAACATTCCTTGTACTTCTTAGAAAGAAAATAAAGCTGCATTTCACAAAGAATTTAAAAACTGGAATACAAACGGCTTTCCCCTATGGTTGATTTTCAGCCATAGAATATGCCTAAACCTAACTTGATTCAGGGGAAGGTGCAGGCTACCCGTCGTGTGATACATTTCGTGAGGTAAGACCTAGTGGTAGAGTTCTAGGAGGAAACCTAACTAAAGTGTTAGTACTCCGTAGTAGACAGACTTCTTAAGGGCCAACCTCAGCCCCCACCCCCAAGTCAACATCTCTTTACAAGTTATTCCTCATTCATCGTTGTGATGGAGGCTGGGCTTTCATCCCTCAGACCCATCCAAGCCAAGAGCCCTCAGTGGGGGGTGGGTGCGGGGGCAATTCTGTCCCCGGGGGAAATCAACAATGTCCAGGATCATTTTTGGTTGTCGCAATGGCAGGAGGGGTGCTACTGGCATCTAGCCAGAGGTTAGGCAGGGGCCAGGCCTCTGCTAATTGCATTGGGCAGCCCACAACCCCGGAACTGTCTGGCTTCGAATGCAGTAGTGGTCAGGCTGGAAAACCCTCAAAAAAGTGCTCTCCATTCAATGATTAACTTTTTTATCCTCACCCAAGGATATGCTTATTGATTTCAGAGAGGGGAAGGGAGGAACAGAGAGAGGGAGACAAACATCAATGTGACAGAAAATCATTGATTGGCCGCCTCTTGTAAGCGCCCTAACCAGGGCCTGAACCGTAACCTAGGCATGTGCCCTGACCCAGTATCGAACCTGCGACCTTTCAGTCTGTTGGATGACATTCCAATCAATTGAGTCACACAGGCCAGGAAAACGCTTAATTTCTGAGGCAGGAAAATTTCACAACTCTGAATTGGGCTGCAGACTGGCAGAGGCCTACAAAAATGTTCAGCCAGCTGGTTGCTGGAGAACAAAGTGGCTCTGTGTTGTTTTCGCGGGAAGCTGGTGTTAGCCAAAAGTGAAGGGTGAGCCAGAGGCAGCTCTGGATCCCACGTGGGCATCCTAGTGGGACCCGGCAGTAAGGCCATCACCTGGCCCTGCGCCCCACTTCCTGATACCCCAGGCCTACACGTTCGCCACCCCTGCTCGGCAGGAAACCTGAAACTCTTTAAAAAGAGTAAGATAGTAGCAAATTGTGGAAATGGAGCTGCAGAGAAGAGGGTGACAGGACATTATCAACAGCACCACAAGTCAGGGACAAACTCAATCATTCATTATTTCTCTCTCTCCTGGAGGCTAGGGGGTGCTTCTCTAGAGCACTGCTGGGCTTTCTCAGACTTGGTAGGTTATGGTAAACCTGGGATCACAAGTTAGGCATCCTGATGCCCAGTCTAGTAAAACACATGGGCCTTGCCCATGGCTCCGTTGGTGGGGCGTCATCTCACAAAGAGAAAGGTCGCCAGTTCGATTCCCAGTCAGGGCACATGCCTGGGTTGCACATTTGGTCCCTGGTCCGGCACATACAAGAGGCAATCGATCAATGGTTCTCTCTCACGTTGATGTTTCTCTCCTCCTCTTCCCCTCTCTCTAAAAATAAATAAAATCTTAAACACACACACACACACACACCTGGGCCTCAGGTATAATTTTATAGGTGAATAGCAACAAAGCACAACTATCTTGAACCCAGAATTGAGAATTCTGATTAGAACCTGGGGCAATGCTGGGATCAGCTCTACCCTCACCTGTGTCCTCCAGCTATTTCTGGCTCATTGGCATAGACAGTCATGGTGACATTTCTGTAAGTTCTTCTTAATTTCCTTTTTTGTTTTAAGGGAGTCCTCAGGCTCATTGCTAACAGTCAATGTATTATTAAAACTCCCATCATCTCAATAGATTTTGGAGGTGGGACACGGGGTGGTTCACTGGGACACCATTCTCCTTTCTCAAAGGGTTGTCCTGAAGAATGGTCTTTTTTTTTTTCCCAAGCAGCTTAAGTTCCCCATCCCTCCTCCCATGAAGCCCTGAATCTGATTTCTTTCCTAACTGTTATCTCCACTGAGCATTTCACTAATTTTATTGGCTCATTCAGACGATAATGACAATTTAGTAGGAGGTCTCTGGAGGAGCCACTCCACCAGATCTAAATTTAATCTCTTCACATACTTCCTCTCTCTTCCGAGGTTTGTATTTTGCAGAAAACTTTCCTGCTTTTTAAAGCCCTAAGATCCAGACCAATTTAATTTTTATGTGTAAAAATATTCCAAAACAGACATGACTTGCGTTTTTTTCAAGATCACAGTCCTAAGAAACACCTACGACATTCCCTTCACACACAGATTCCATACTTCTACCAAGTCTGCTGGCGTAATTTGTCCTTGCTACACCAGCTGGCAGCGGCTCAGAATTCAGCTACATTGATGTTAGCTGGCTCATATCATACCATGCTCCAAGCTTTCCCGTTTTCATCTAGGAATACCCTGCTGCTGTCTTACTATTCTCATGTGAGAAATAACTGTGCCTCCTGATGTCTATGCGGAAAATGCCCCAAGTGAATTTCCCTTTTTCAAAAGTTACCTATGATTCTAGTGTTCCTTCAACACTATGTATGCTCAATAAACATTCCTATAGAATGATTAAGGTCTTAAAAGCAAGTGGTCCTCCCCTACTGCCAACAGTAGAATAGGACATCCAAATTATACCACCAAGAAGATGCATTCTTGTTTATCAGGGAACACCACTGGAAAAGTGATGAGCACTATAGTCTCCACACTGCCCTGTAACTTAGAACGAAGGGCATCATCATCAGTCACCCGAGACCGCCATATTTACTTATGGCAGGTTTACTTGAATTACTACAGAACTAACCTATGATACCATTTTTAGTTTTACAAGTGATCTAATACTCTTACCTCCAAGCAAATAAGAATTTAAGCACCAACAATCCAGGATAAGAAAGGCTCCCTCTAGGGATATAACAGCAGACACTCAGCCTTGGGCTTGCCCTTGACATGGAGTCACCTTAGGTTATCCCAACCTCCTGGAGTCCTGTCCTCCCAGTGACAGGGGATAAGTGTCCACACTAGGTCCCCCACACACTTGTCACTCATAATTAGGGATAGTGAGCACCATTCATCCTGCTCTTACCACTCTTAAGTCTTTAGATTATTTAACTTCTGTAGAGCATTAGTGAACTGAAGCAAATGTCATGTCTCAAATGTGTTACTTCAGACAAACACCTCACATTAAACACCTTCTTTGGCACCAGCTGTCCTGCGTGCTGTTCGATAATATTGTTAGGCGGGATAGATAGTATACCCAGGCAGGGAGGAGGAGGGAGATACAGCTCACCCACCAACTCAGCAGTTCTGAGTTTGGTCCAATGATATTGCCAGGTGTTCCCACATCATGAAAAACACTATGATAACACAGGAGGAGGGAAGCCCTTGAAAATCTATGCATGATTTCCACTATTTGGGAAAGAAAGGCCCAAAACCGTGTATTCCTCCCAAGGCCTAGAACATGGGAGGGGGACCACCATGCCCAAAGAATCCCATAAAGCACCTTGGGTTAACTGCTCACCTCTGGTCACTCTCTGTTTTACAAGGGATGCCCTAAGGCGTACGGAAAGAGCCCATAAATAACCTTGAGTAACTGCCTCCTGTCTACCCCACATCTGCTTTACAACAAGGTGGACACATGGGGTCTGGAGCAAGATAAGGATTTGGGCTAACAGACCCCCACACATACCTAAGTTTGGGCAGTCACGTCCCCCTTGGAAAGCTGGCACCTCCTTTACCCACCAATCAATATGTAACTTCTTCACCCCATCCTGCCAACTACATAAGTCCTCAGAACAAAGGACCTGGGGCTGTTGCCGCCCCTGCCCCTGCCTCTGGCTGCCCTTACCTTGCCAGGCCCTGAACCTCTGCTTTTCTCCCCCAACTCAGCAAGGCCCATTCTCTTCCGCTACAACTGTAGCACTCAGAAACCCCGCTTGCATGCTAATAGACTTGCTGATCTGTGATTCTCTACTGCGTCAGCAAGAGGAACCGAGTTTCTTCCATAGAAATGGTCACCAGGCATCTCAGAAGCTTTTCACATTACAAGGTGTACGTTATGTGTGCTCAGTCTTTGTCATGACAGGCCAGTAAGCAGAGGGCTCTCAAAGCTCTTGGCTGATGAGTGGCAGGTCACCCACTGGGCATTTCTTAGCTGGAGTGATATAGGCCAACTTGTGTTTTTGTTCTTTATTTTGGTCTCTCTTTGTGTCACTGTTTTGAAGTCTAATTAATAGTTTTGTCCAATAACAGCTGAGCAAAGGCATGTGAGTGGCAACTGTGGGAGACATAAAAGTGTCACAGAAAAGCATCAACCTAGAAGTTAGTACTTAGGTTCCATAGGGGCTCAGGGCACCCTGAAGGAAACAGGAAATAGGAGATGCATAAGGATTTCTACGAAATCCTCGGATCATATGAAGGGCCTTGAAACACCACTGCGCCCGTGGACCCACGGTGGTATAAGGGGTGGTGGGATGGAAGTTCGGTTGGAGACGCGTCAGCACTGCAGGGATCTGAGCAGGAAGGGGAGGTGCCAGGAAGGCCTCTTTACGGCCTGAGCCACACCACACTGGTCAGTTAGCACTCCCATGTATGGGGTGCAAGAGCCAAGCATGCCTTTTTTGGGGTATCCTTTTCCCCATTTAAGTCTTTTAACAGTGCTTCTTCAGACATACCTATCATTTTACTATGTAATGCTGAAACTGAAACAATTAAGAAGCAGCATGCACTGTTAAGAATAAACAAATAGTACAAACTTTGTACCAAACATCCTGGGTTTGAGTTCCAATTGTCTGACTTTAATTGATCTGAACTTTAATCTCTTTGAATTTTTCTTTCCTCACCATGACTATGACCAAGGGCGACTGTAGTTGAGAGAGGATGAGACTTGTGAAAATAAACTGCAAATAAAGTGTCAGATGAATGACACCTATTTTAGCTACTATGATCCTGGAATTTCAGTCCTCAGGACACAAAACCTTAGTTCTTTTTAAGATACATGCAAGGTGCTCACTGAAAGTCTAACCATAAAAAAATTTTATAAAAGAAACATAACAACATTAAGACAACTCTCTTCAAAAAAAAAAAAGATTTTACTTATCTATTTTTAGAAAGAAGGGAAGGGAGGGAGAAAGAGAGGGAGAGAAACATCAACGTGTGAGAGATGTTGCCTCTCACACGCCCCAAACTGAGGCTCTGGTCTGAAACCCAGGCCTGTGCCCGGACCGGGGCTCAAACCGGTGACCTTTTGGTTGACAGGCCAGTGCTCAGTCCACTGAGCCACACCAGTCAGAGCAAGGCAGCTCTCTTTAACGATGTTTATGACCTGTTAGCATTCAGAAGTTATTCAATGAAAATAAACTAAGACAAAGAATAAACTCTAGAAAAATGCAAAGTTTGTAGAAGAGTGAAATAAGACTCTAAAAAATTCTCAAGATCCATTGGGTGAGAATTGTTTTACGTTATAATGAAAGATAACAGTGCCTTTTAGTAATGAGAAATAAGAAACAAATAAATGGGTAAACAAATTCCACGGGACCTGTCGCAAGATCTTTGTGTTCCGGTCCAATAGTTTTAAGAGATAAACGATACAGGAAGGCAAAATGGGGAAACAGAGGTGTCCTGTCAAATGGGAAGTGAAGTAAGCCTCCGTTCATAAGTTACCCTTCTTTCAGGTCAACAGCAGGGTTTACTTTTACGGCTAGGTGCACATTCAGGCAGGCAACGATTCTGAAGTATATTCCGTGTCTTTCCCAGTTCTCCCAGGGAGCATGGGTTTCCCACTTTCAAAACAGTATCTCAGCAGGCCTCGCAGGCCTCCGTGTATTGCCTCTTATCGAAGGGAAAGGGAGGTTCAAACAGGTCAGGTTGAAAAACATCACTGACTCAGTGACGATCCTGACACAGAAATCCAGAGATAAACACCAAGTGCAAGTGGTCAGATAACTTCTCCAACACACGATGCACGGACTTCTCTATGCAACTGTCGTCTACAGGGAGGGGCAAGGAGCAGCAGCTAACAGTGTCTCTACTGACAAAGCACACAGAAGAAGTCACATTGGAAAATATTTTCGAGAAATATTTTATCTAGAATGCACTCCAAAAACATAGAGGACACACCCACGATCGTCTTACCATGTGTGTGTTGGTGGTCATTATCTGAGAGTGGGAAGGAAAGCGAGTCGCAAAAAGAAAAAAAGCAAGATACAAATAAAACAAACCCTAGAAATTATGCAAACAACCAGAGAGCTGATGTCTATTAGAAATTATCAATCTACTCAAGGCAAGGAGAACAGATACTTAAGTACATGTGGAAAAATGCTAAAATGTGTTAAATATAAAATTAATCCCCATATAAAATAAGCCATGCCTGAACGATCTAACTAAACCACTGGACACATGGCTGACAGTGAAATATAAGTTACAAAGGTAAAGTCTGTGTACCCCCAGGACGGGTATTTCCCACAGTCAGCAGGGCTCTGCAGAGCTACGCAGAGCAGGGCATTGCTGGTGTACTATGTCCTTTATAGCGATTTGGTAGCTACATACCCAAGTATCAGGAGACCCCACAGGCTGTGCTGAGTGACTGCACTGAATAGTGATCACACGCAATTTGAGGGTTATTCCCAAGCAGCCAAGTCAACAAGACCCAGTTCCGTACTAACCTGTCCGTTGCTGGTCACCGTTGTATTTTCAAACATGAAGTAAGCACCAAAGAAAAATACTAGAGCATCGAATACGCCTAAGAATGTCCAGTAAATGAACACTCGCCAGCGGAGTAGAGCATTCTTGGCGATATCTCTGTGTAAGTAAAACGGCGGGAACATAGTGACTGCATTGCATTGAAACCAGCCTCGCTCCATGACCTGGCCATCCCCAGTGTGCTCTGTAGTGACCAGCCAGTAGGGGCTCTAAGTCACTGGAGAGATTCCCTCAGTGATAACATGTGACAAAAATCCACAAAGCTGTAGGGCAGTATCACAACCAGGGTACTGACGAGGATACCATCCACCCATCTTACTCAGTATCCCAGTTTTACAGCATCGACCTGTATTTTTTCTCACAATTACATGTGAATCTAGACTTTTCTGATATAAGTTTAATTTAAAAAGCCACAAAAAACCAGTAACCCTTTGAATCTGCCAGAAATTCTGGAGTGCAGTGCTGAAATAGCAGACAAACATCTTTTCCTTATTCTTAAAGAGTACGTTTTAGCAGAAAAGAGCACACCAAGATCTGATCTGTTTACTTTTTCCCCCCTCATGTAATAGTACATATGTGGTTTTTAAGCCACAAATCCACTGGGGTCACAAGGGGATAGAAACTCTTCTCCCTGGCCCTTTCATAATTATTGAAAAACATGGCAAAATACTAACCGGTTTAATATGCACATTTCAAGTGTAACATAAATCTATATAAATTTGATGTATGATCAGTTGGTAAAAGCAAGTGTATCTATCACCTGACACCAAATAGTTCTGGTTTTTAAATAATTCAAAAAGGCATTTATTTGAAGGCGCTGCTCTATGGCTACCTCGCTATTCCCTGAGCACTAAAGCGAGTGTGTCTCCGAGGCTCAGCACCTGTAGAGAGAGGGGTCCCTCTTGAGCGTGTCTATGCTCACGTGCTGCTCCATCAGGCTGTACAGGAGAATCGGCAGGGAAGTGAAACTGATGTTGTACAGCGTCAGGTAGGCCGTGTCGTACAGGGTCTGCAGGAAGGAGACAATCAGCTGAAGATGATACCCATGCGCCTGGATAAACTTTTTTGATGTTTTTTTAAATATGCATTTTTTAAATATATATATATATATATTTTACTTTGCAAAGACCTATTAACACAAGCATTCTGACATACATACAGAGCCTTCTTTCTACAGATTTAGAAGGACCAGGACCATTTTCAAAGCTTCATGATGTCAACCAGTCAGAACTAAAATAATGGCCAAGAGAAGACCCAACTGTGACCCACTCCATTTGGCCACTGCAAACTTGCAACAAAAAAAAATTGCAGAAAAGTTTGTAATTTTTGATTGCCATCTTCAGGTTTCAATCTTCCCCAGCCCCAGACCCTTCAGATGAAAGCAGCTGGCCCACAGTTCATCTCAGCAGGACACAAAAACAAGTGAGTGACAGAAAGAGGGTGCCCTTCTCCCGCCAGATGGTTTGCACTCCTCCACTCCTCACTTGAAAGTGTCAGAAGCTGGTGGTGAGACACCCAGGAGAAGACCTCAGATTTAGATTCGGTCCTTTCAGCCAGGGTCAGAAAGCCCAACACCACTCTCCTGGGCCTGGGGTAGGCAGGTTCTGGGCATACTGCTCACTGGCGTGCATGGGAGAGCCTGGAGTAAGCAGACATGGGCCCCTCCACGCCATGCCGCTCCTTCACCCTACCTGCTGGCGGCATTGCTGAGGGCAGCAACACTGAGGGCAGCTGGGCCACCCTCACCATCCTGGCCTGCCTGCTTCTGCAGTCCACTCTCCCCCCACTGCAGCCACCCACATCCAGGGAGCTTCTGACTTGAGATATTAGGACTCACCTGTTGTGAAAACCCACAGAAGAACTGGTATAAAAACTGAGGGAAAATGAAGCAGACATTCTGAAAGACAAATCACATGCCTGTTAGTTCCAGGGCATACTATAAGGGGCATCTGATCTCCTAAGAGGCTGTCCATATGCTACCATTTTATCTGAGGAAAGGGACCCAAAGTGTCCTATGTTCTCAGAAAAGCAGGTGATGGGCTTTAAGTTTTTCTGTTTTTTAATAGCATCTGTAATGCATATGTGACCATGTTCTGGTCACTCTGAGAACATGTAATATACAGGGAAATTAGTTAAAGAGAAATGAGGAGGCAATGTAGGTGTCAGTATAAACAGAAAAGAATTACACTGCATAATGAATGAAAATTATGTCAAAGAATTTTAAAAGAATGCCCCTTCCTCATCTCTTTCATAACTGGTATCTTTGGATTGGTCCCACATTAAATCGGGTGAATGTGACAAAACTGCCAGGACCAACCCCTTGCTTGCTGACTGTTACTTCTGGTAGCACTGAGGCATCCGTCAAATGCGTCATTCCATTGTGGACATTATATTTCACTGAAACAGTGACAGGAGCAAGGGAATTCTTCCTACCTTATAAAAGAAGTATTGCACAAGCTCAGATATCCTAATGTAATAAAAATGCCCATGAACGAGTAGCATCTTCTTTAAGTGCTTAAATTTCGGTATTGCATAGTCACTGTTCCTTGCAGCCTGACGACCTTCCTTTCCAATGACGCCTGTGAGAAGGAAACAAATGTGCTGACTACAGTCTCTTGACACCATGCATGTAAAAATGGGAATAAGCAAAATAAGACTAGATCCAACCGCTAATACAACATTTCCTAGTTATGACTGTACGAAACCACAGACGCTGCTCTCAATATGGCATCTGAAGCTTATGGTCTCGCCCTTTGGCTGAGTCCCCTTGTTGTCCAGCTGAAGTGATAAATCTCAGCTACCAAGATGTGTAGGCAATCAAAAAAGAAGAGGCTTACCTATGCCCACGTGGGCCTCCAGGATCATGCTGACGTCATTTGCGCCGTCACCAATTGCTAACGTAATAGGGTGCTCTTTTGAAAATTTGATTAGTTTAACAATCTGGAAAAGAAATAAATACGGAATTGATCTTCTCTGTTTTATTTTTGCTCAGGTTACTCCTTAACTAGGCATAAATAAGAAATATTTAAAGTTAGGCAAGAAAAATGAAAAGATTATTTGCTTAGAGTGAAGGCACTACATTCAATCTATTTTATCCACACATGATGAAATCTATTTCATTTCAAATGCAAAAGAAAATAAAGCAGAAGTAGCTAAGGCATGACTACAATGGGCTGGTGGGCGAACTCTGAAGCCGGAGACATAAAATACGGGAAGCAGTTTTCAGTAACTGCTACACTCACATATTTAAACACAGGGAAAACTCTGAACATTGCATTCTATCAGAAAATACTGCTCTTCCAAACTGTTTGATAGCACGCATCTACTTTTAAAATAAGCTATTCTTAATGCTATTTAATTTTCAAATTTGTCATGTGTATAAAATCAAATCTGACAATCTAATGAAATTAATAACTTTCAAATGTTTTAGCCAATTTCTTTATAAAATATATATTTTTCCACTTACATGTCTAAATGATGGTTTGAGATATAAGATTAAAAAGATGAGGGAAAAAATGCAAGGATGGCCTTCTTGTTTTAAGATGAGAGACTGAGATGCAAATTAATTTGTACAAAGGTTTGCCAAACTAAGTTAAGAACTTAAAAAAAAAAGTGCCATGCAGCACATACAAGGGTTACATACAATGAAACACATAAGTTGGAGGGCAGGGAACAAAACCATCTTTATCTCAGATACAGCATACATGAATTTTTGAGTCTCAGCTCGCCCTCACAGAGAATCACCCAGACAGACCCGGTGCTGTGTTCTGAGTGGCCCCGCCACTTAGCGGATTAGTGCAGCACATGTGAGAGAGTGCTGAAAGTAAGCTCTTTGCATGTGGTTTTCAGTATTTCACCCTAATCACTGGGATACTCTTGAGAAGTTATGGTTTTCTCTCATGAATAGTTCACTGGAAATTGATCTAGTCTATCTACAATGTGGTTTAACAAAATTGGAACTGTTTTAAGTTTACTGATATCAGAAAGAAACCCATGTTCACATATATATTCCATAATGCTTTAAAAAGGCTTTTTAAAACACCATCAGGTGTGTGTTCCCACAAGAATATGTTGCAGTGGGTAGAACATAAGTTTGGAGTCTGACAAACCAGAAATAAAATTCTTTCCAAATCCATCCTTTTGGAAAAATTCACCCTTAACACCACTCACCTAACAGGGTCATTCTGACGGTTAAATAGGCTCATGCCTGCATCTGTGCTAGCTCAGCGGCGCTAGTGCCGCACCTTTCATCTGCAGTTCACGTTTCTGTAACCGACACACCTTTGGGACATGGTTTATTATATGAGAGACATCAGAGACGTCAGAGACGTCTCCTGGCCTTTGCACGGAAAGGGTCATTCACTTGACTCGGTTAGCTCTTACTAATCACGACAAACAAATAAGATATGTGTTTTAAATTTCTATCCCACTTGCTTCTATGTAAAAAAGGTGGCAATTTGCTAGATTTCAAAACAAACAAACAAAAAACCACAGGTTGTAAGAACTGAGGAACGGTGTTCAGTGTCTAAATCCCCAGCAACCAGGAGCTGACTCGGAGGGGCAGGCGCACGGACCTGGGCCTTCTGCAGCGGAGCCATCCGGCAGCACAGCACGGCGCTGCAGTTCCGGCAGATTTCCAGGAACAGCTCTCGGTAGTTGCTGGAGCTTCCGTCTTCTCGGGGCTTCATGATCAAGGAGAGTGCTGCTCCATCAATAATTAAACCATAGTCTTGCATATCTGTTGAAAGTCTGTTAGATACACAAATCAGAGAGTTACTCAGAACTAAATTTATAGATTTTAGAAGACTATGTAATGTCTCCTAGTACCTACAGGTGCTGCAAATCCAGAATCAGGGATTAAGAAACCAGCACAGTAAGTCCTCATTTGATGCAGTCAGTGGGTTCTGAGACTTTAAGCAAAGCGATGTGTCAGGAAACCAGTTTTACCATAGGCTGATACACACAGAAGTTAAGTTTCTATGGCATCTCATCATAACAAAACAACACTGAATGAAACAATGTTATTTGAGGACCTGCTTACACAGTAATCCCCCCTTACCCTCGGGGAAAGCGTTCCAAGAAGCCCCCAGTGGATGCCTGAAAAGGAAGGTAGCCCTGGAAACCCTATCTATACTCTTGTTTTTTTCCTATACAAACATACCTACGATAAAGTTTAATTATATAAATTGGGCACGGTAAGAGATCAACAATAAATAACAATAAAACAATAAAACAGAACAATTATGACAATACACTGTAAAAAGGGTTATGCAGATGTGGTCTCTCTCGTGTGGACACACTGAGTGAAGGGAGGAGTCGCATCCGGGTGGATGAGCAGGATGGCTCAAGATTTCGCCACAGTGCTCAGAACGCTGCACAGTGCAAACCTATGAATTACTGGTGCAATTTTCTGTTTAATATCTTCTGACCGTGGCTGACTGCAGGTCACTGACACTGTGGAAAGCAAAACCGCGGATGGAGGGGGCGACTGTATTTCTGTTTTATCAATACAGTCTTTACAGAACTGAATGTAATGCCTTTGACTACATTTTAAAATTGTGTTTTAATTAAACATTCACATTTCACTTAGGCAGAGCAAACGCAGAGTTCTAATTGTGGCTTCATGGGCCATCCCAGTATTTCTCAACGACAGAAGGAGAACATGTATCTTGCAGTCTAAAGAGGTCAGTCTTTATTCCCAAACCTCCTGGCCACATTGGCCGACCTCAGCCTTCACCTTTACAGCTGCTGTCTCCTTGATGTTCTGCCTGAACGACCTGAGCTGGGAAGAATGTGGTCCTAACATTTGTCTTTGCTGGGTTTCAAAATTACAAGGAACACCTCTAATCCCCAAAAGGAATTCTGCAGTTCAGGTGGAGGGAAGTATCTTTGTACTATTTATGAACAATTTAAAACTTGCATATGATTAGAGAGACGCTTTTGTTTTACCTACATTAATGACAATCTAAAACAACTCAAACAAAATCTATTCTTAGATCATGCATCTAACACCAACAAGGACAACATGGATAAAATGTATCAGAGCAAATTCTGAATATTCCTGGGGAAAGCCAACTCTGGAGCATGCGCTGTTTTGTCTCAGACAAGCAATCATGCCTTATTACTGTTTCCTTCCCTGGTCTGGCAGATGCACCCAGGAATCCAAAATACGGCCCCCTGAGTGTCTTAGAAACAGATGAGAATGATCCCATTCATGATATATTGTAACTGAATCAACCAGGTGTTTTGCATCCTTTATCCAGCAGTTTGAAAGTAAACAAACACATACCGTTTTGTGTAAAAGGACATGTTACAGTTGCAAAAAGAAATAGCTTGGGTCATGTTTCAGGTGGTCCCTCTCACCACGCTGAGGGGTGATGGGGCAGGGAGAGCAGACCCACGCTCCCAGCAAGGGTGCTGTGGCTCTATCCTCACACCTGGAGGTCATTTCAGTCCCTCTGAAAACATCTCTTGCGGTGGGGAAGGGGGGCTGCCACCTACCCTGAGAGGTTGTCCCTGGTTAAGCTGCCGCTGTAGCGTAGGACAGTTTTACTCAGCTCAAACAGGACGTCATGTAAACTCTGCTCCTCAATTTTCTTGGTGGTTAGCTCAAGCAGCTGTGTGTTTCTCCTAAAAAGTTTGCAGGCGTAGCAGGTGGCAGCCGCCGTCTCCATCTTGTCTCCGGTGAGAACCCAGACCTTGATCCCCGCCTTCTGCAGAGCTTCTATGGTGTCGGCTGCCTTCTCCTGCAGCCTGACAACACAAAAATGAGACACGGCACACCCCAGGGCTGGCAAAAGCAAATCTAAACAAGTACTTCAGAAACTTGAGGTCCATTAAAATATCTAGGCCCTCCAAATCAAAAAGCATCACAGTGCTGGCTCGTGAACTTAAAGTGACTGAATCTGTTTTTAAAATGTATTATTTTTTCTAAACAAAAAACCTACTTCCTAACAACAAATAAACATAGAACAAAGATTAAGAAGCAAATGGCCATCTTGTGTAGCTGCCATATGCCAGAATGGACGGCAGTTTTCTGTCTAGCTGGGACTCGCTGCCTGGAGAGGATTTTAGGCAGAAGGACCACATTTCCAACATCAACAACAAAAATCTGAATCAGGGGAAAATGAGATCTGGAAAAGAGGGATATTCATGACCTTTTCTTTTAGCGTAAACTGTTCAAATTTTGCACTTATCAAACTGGAGCCCAGGCTCCTCTAAATCATGTCAAACGCTGATGGCACTCGTAGTGATTCTGCGACTGGCTGACGGGCATCGCAAGCTTAGCGTGTCGGCTGCTGTGTGAAGCACTTTTCGTGAAACATTTCACTTCTACAACCAGCTTAAGGGTTGAGGACTGTATGATCACCCCATTTCACGTTTGGAAAACCCAAAGCCTGCAGAGGTTACAAAACATATCTGAGGATAAACGGCTCTCTTAACACGGGTCCCACTGGCTCGCTGTCTGGAAGTCTGGCATCAAAAGCGTGCTTCCCTTTTTTTGTGGGGAGGGGGTGTCATTTTTTTTTTTAGATCTTAGAGTCTTAGGTTTTGATAGGTCATGTGGAGGAATGTACTATGTCTCTGCCAAGCACTGAGCAAAAGAAATGGGTTCAGATTCTAAATGTAATGATTTGGTTAGATTCTAGAACCAGCCTCCTAGGTGAAAGTCTGGAGTTTGCACAATCACAGTATTCTAGATACAGAAAACATTTCTGATTTCATCATTGTTTTGGGCAAAGGAACTGAGGCTGAGAGCGATCTTCAAAGATGCTGGCTAGAAATGTTAAAGATGTAAGCAAATATCATCACTTCAAAGTCACTGGTCCCCATAAGCTGCCCCCTACCCTGGTATCTACTGTCAATGTTTAGAGGTCCATCTCCCCACTGAGTTAATCTGCTCCCACGACCTTCTTGAGGGGCCCGTGTGCATCAGCTCTGCCTACCTCCTTCCTCCCACTCATAAGAGCCTTTTGCTTTCCCACCACTTCCTCCGAGGACCAGGTCCAACCCTCCCCCAGGCAAACACCACCCTACTGCGTGTCTCTCTCTGTCCTAACACAGCCCCGTCCTGTGACTACGGCTCCCATTCTAAACCTATCCTGTACATGTTATGTGTCTCATGTTCATACCTGTGTCTATACCTGTGCTAGTCTGGACTGAATGAGGAAAGGAACAGCAACAACAAAAGCCCCAGACAAATGCAAAACTTCCTACATTGTCTGATCTTATGCTATGGAGATTGAGAATGCAGTAAATACTTGTTGAAGACACCAGAAAAATGTAGGTTTCAAACTAAGGATTTAAATTTTGGGCCAATATATAGATCTTAAAGACTTTCAAATTTTATGAGAAATAAAGTCTCAGTAAATTTCCTGAAGCTTCTGTTTCATTCTTTTAAATTAGGATTTTTTTTTCTTTTCTAATCCTTCAAACTAAATTGTCATCCATTCCTTTCACTCTGCTCTTAAGACAACACAGTAGACCAATGACAATTTCTTAGTGCATTAAGCCTTAAATAACTTGTAATTCTTCTTATAGACTTTGACAGATTAGAGGTTCTTTCTTTGGAGGCATTTGAAAGTCTGTACTCAGTAATTTTATCAGTTATTAATATTATATTGTTATTTTTTGCAAGATTCCACTTGATTATTTTAAATTTCTTCAATGAGTAGTGACCAATACACTGAGTATGTGAAGACCTAACCTGTGACACCTGTGTTTGGAAAGAACTAGGAACGACTTTAGGAACAGGATTAGTTATTGATTCCACTCTAAAGTATAACTTACAACCCTGCATCTTGATAGCGTGTAACGTAACGTAAGATAAGAGTGCTGACTACTTCTGGTTCCTTCTGGGAAAGTGCGAGTGCAGGCGTCTTGATTCAAGGGGAAGTAACACATCATCCTGTCGTGAGCTCCCTACAACAGCACGCCGGGGCATGCGGGCAGACAGCCTGTCTCTCCCTGACGCGCAGGCACGTCCCCGTTTGAGGCAGCTCACACGCTTCCTCCCGAGGCGCCCCCTGCAGCCCAAGCCGTCGCATCGCGTGGTGCCTGGCTTCTGGAGACAAGGCACAGCGTTTACTTTACCGGTCCTCAACGGCGGTAGCACCAAGCAGGATAAGATCTTTCTCTATCTGCTCATAGGCTTCTGCCAATTTCTTTTCTCGATCTTGAAGTGCCACCTTGGCAGCCTGTAGCAATTTGCAAATGCCTTCATATTCTTCTGGGATGAGCTTTTTGTAGGCAACACACAAAGTCCGAAGGCCCTCCTATAGGATACAGTGCATTTCACATGAATTCAATGGTCCCTGTGCTGAAACAGTATTTTTTAATAGCTTTCTCAATATTTCCTTTCTCTAATTAGAACGACTAACCAAAGAATTATAAACCAACCAGCCCTAAAAGGGGTTGATATTTTACAACAGTTATTCATATCCACATTAAATAGAATCATGATAGATTATATAAAAATTCAAACTGGTAAGCATGGGAATAAATAATACAATCAGGGCCATTGAAAGATAAGCCTTTGTTCTTTTATTTTGACAAATGAAGAATTAAACTTTTCTTGAGGATAGTAATGTGAAATTTCATGGTGAATATAAAATGACATTTCTTAAGTCATGTGTTTTGAATGGGAGTTTGTAACACAATTTGACCTTACTTAGCACTCACTGAACGAAATGGCTAAGTTATTCACTGAACCTACCGGGTCCACAGGAGAGTGAAACAAGAATCTAAGAACGACAGATCCTCTGCTGTGACCATAATTCTGGATATCACCACACACAGAGCATGCGCCGCCCCAGCCAGGGAGGCACCAGTGAGCTGGACGCTCAGAGCCTGAAGGGGCCATGCCCCAAGCACTGATTCCGTCACGTGTTCATCTGGGGCTTTAACAACAGGATGTGCCTGTGCCTTCCTCACTGTCTAGCAGGGTGGCTAGGGGTAGATGGTCTTCTGCCCCCAGAAGGGGTGCTACCAGATTCCCAGGAGTGAGAGAAGGCTCATGGAGTGAGCTGAAGGAAATGGACACCTTTCCCTTGGGAACTGCGGGCAGACAGAATGGCTGCAGCAAACCTCAATGCCAGAAAGCAGAGTCATTAAAAAGAACTGGAGGAAGAGTTTAAAGTTAGTTATAAGGGAAAGGGACTACATGATTAAGAGACATGTCATGGATTGGAAGTCCTGTTCCCACTTCTACAGAAGCTCCTCCGTTAGGAGATGTAACACCACAATCACATAGAAACACCAAGTTTTAGTGTCTGGATTTTTCTCGGACTCAAGCAGCTGGTGTTTAGATAGAACATACTGAATTCCAGTGCTGGTGCCACGAGCTTCCTTTCATCCAGATATGATTTTCCTCTGAAGGAGTGGGAGGGATGCCCAGGAGAACTGGGGGGCAGAGAGTACCTCCTCCCCAGTCCCAGGCAGAGACCCCAGGGTTCAACAGGGCACATCCTCTGTCCAGAGGCCATCCTTTGCACTTGTGTGTTGATCAGTGTGGCCAATGTCACAGAGCCATCTGGCCCCAGGGGACAAAGGCCTCAGGGTCACTGCAGGTGTGGATATGAAGTGACCTGCAGATGGGGCTGCCCCCTCAGGGGAAACCTCATACATACACCCTGTGTTAAAACTCATGGCCTGGACACAGACCACATTCTGTGTGTGCACACGTAAGGGCTTAGAAGAAGCCCTTCATCTTCCACTCCAGCAGGTTCCTCACCTCTGTGGGTAGGAGAGATTAGGGACATTGTTATTTTCATGATCCCACACATAAAAGGTTCAATAATCTTAAACCTGCAATTTATTTATTGATTCCTGCTGGTTTAATAGCAGCTGCTTTGTTTGACCAGTATGTAATACTAGGTGCTTTAATAAGAACTTAGAGCCAAAGGATTTGTACATGATAGCAACATTTAATAAAGTTTAAAATTGCAGCTGCTGCTGCAGGCATACGTGGTCTCATGCTAAAAAGGGTGCATCTTGGACAACAGAGATGTATAATGCTGTGATATCTGGAGTAAAGATGGGGGAACGTGTCTATGAAGAGACACACATCACCCGCTTAGGGTCTGATGTGGAGGGGAGGAGGGTGGCAGAGATGCACAGCTTGTCCCACACCGACAGGGGACCTGGGAGAGGGGGAACTGGAGCCAGGGGTGGGCCGGGTGGGAGGGGAGGGTGCTGGCAAACTGAGCAGTGTTGCTGAAGGTGTGGAGCAGACTGAGCTTCGTGCTGTAGAGTGAGGTGAGAGAAGAAAACCCAACAGGTAAAGATACACAAAGCACAGTGCCAACTGGTGTTTGAAAGGAATCACCAGAAATCCTTCAGAATAAAGATCTACTCTCTCCAACACAGCACCACAAATGTGCTTATAATTTGGACCCCCCAAATCATCAACCAACCAACCTAGCCCCCACCTCAAAACTAAAAAAACAAAAACCACGCAACAGTCTCCTGAGCGAGCGTGCTGGGGGCCGCGCCCAGGAAAGGGCCGCCACACGGGGGATTGCGCATGTTGTGCACCTGCGGCCCCTTCTGACTTGTGAGTGTGTCTCTTAGGGAACTGCACACGGCGCTCACGCTCGGTCAGGGGCTTTTCCTCCCTGACTGGGAGAAGCAGCGTGCTGCTGGCCCGCCCGGCCCCCCCGGCCTGCCAGCTCACCACAGCGTTGCGTTCCACTCTGGATCGGATCTGATCCACTTTGCCTTCTATCACTCGGGGAAATATTGAAGAATCTGCTCCTTTGCAAAACAGAAAAATTTCTCCTATAAAATAAGGGGGAAAAAGGGTGTTTAATTTAATCACAACTTGGGGAAGACTAAATTATTTTTCATATTATGCTATTCAGAAATGAAACAGGGATACCTGTGCTGAGACTGCTATGAAGGAGATTTCAGTAGATCAGTGAACCCGTAAGCTCAGGAAAGCAGACTGTCCCAAAGTCTCATTTTGTCCCTACAACCCTAGGAATCTCATGGGAAAGCCACAAACCAGGAAAAGACCTAGTTCCTGGGTGCGCTTCCTCCTGTCACTTCTGCCTGCTCTCTGGTCGGGATGTGAGTGAGGAATACAATGACCTTGGGCCCAGCGAGTGGGGTGAGATAACTAAGGATGTAGCTGACTCAAAAGTGCCCACAGCAATTTGCTGAAAAATGCCCACAGTAATACCAGAAACTAAACATCAAATCCCATTAAAACATAATGCATTTTGACACAGAGCGCACCATCTGAGTCATCTTTTGCATTAACTCGAGTTACAAGAAACACATTTCATCATTTTTGCCCCACCCTTCAAGTAATGTCTCAATTACTTTGCACATATTTGTACTCTAGACCATGCTTCTCCTCCCTTAAGATAAAAAGATTTCCTCTCCCAGATAAGCAGGAGGAACCTCTCTAGTTTGTGACAAAAACGAGGTTAAAGAGACGGAAGGCACTGAGATGACAGACCCCAGCACGTGGAGGCTCCTCCTCTCTCAGTGAGGAACCTTTTAGCCTGCAGAGCTGCGTGGCACTTTGCCAGGTGGGCTTCATCTGGACTGGGCTTGTAGAAAGAAGTACCGTGGTGGCCCACCACAGCGACTGACGGGCCTTGAGCAGGGGCACTGCCACGGTGATCTGCATTGTGTTCTTAGTTTATCTTCAGACATTAAGCTCGAGCTCTGAGCTCCCTGGCCTGGGGTTGGTCCCTGGAAACCCTAGATGCAGAAGGCCTGCAGAAGTATGTCCGGGAAACCAAACCCACAGGCACCAGGAGAAGCAGACAATTGTCCCACTGCAGCCAGTTTCCCAGGTTGGGGGGCCAGGAAGGGTGTGGAGGGACACACTCCTGGGCCGGTGGCCAGTGAGACCATAGCAGCTGGTGCACATGGGGATCCCACACAAGGGCCCGTGAACTCAACTGCAGCACACAGAGCCCACCTTGGCTTACTTCCTTGATCCCAGAAAGAACTAACTCCTGTGATGCATATACAAACTCAACACAAACACTAAAAACACAGCACAATTTATGCTCACACAAATCCTGAAATTACACTGAGGGTAGTGTCAACTTTCAGGCAAAATGGATGGTGTCTGGTAAGGTCTCTGTGGCCAGCACGTGACCTGATCTGTGGCTGAGCAAAGGCTGGGACAGCACTGGGAGCACGTGGCTGCCCTGAGCAGGAATCGATGATAGCAGAAGTCCGATCCCCAGAAGATACCTACACACCTGCATAGGTTTGTGACCTGGGATTCTTAGTCACATACCAAACAGCCTGATGTCAGAATCCATTCCTGACTACTGGATAATTTCTAGCTAAGGCTCCAGGGTCATCAGGTATAGTTTAGAACAACAACTGTAGTATAGACAACACAGTGATACAACCTGAAACAACAATATATTTTTTCCCCTAGGAAAATAATGGATGACTGATGGTAATGGCTTATAAAAGGCTTAAATTCCCCACTGTCACAACTGGTCAATTCCTCTCCTCCCACTTTAGACATGGGACGTGTTCAGGCTTAAGGTCTGGGTGAGGAGAACCTTGGACATAAAGCTATCCACAATATAAAGCAAAACTTAATCTGCAAAGGACAAGAGCAGGTATAGTATTTGGCACCAGCTTTAGATCCTGCTTTCTCCAGTTTTGTAAACAAGCAAGGAGTTACTAACGCAGTGCACACACGGGTGATGGTAAGAAAGCAGTACACAGGTGACGTGATCTTAACCTACAGCAGAGCAAGCTGTGGCACTGAGGTTCAGCTTGATGGGTGCAGCACACGTCTCAGTGAAGAGCCCTCAGAGATAAGTTCAAGTTGTTAACTGGCTGCTGCGGCTTATGGCCCCCAGTCTCCTCTAATGGAGTCAACCCTCCATTAGGCTCCGAAATCAGCCCAATTAGCGTCATCTCCAGGGACATGTTACTACTTAAGAGAACAACTTGTTGAACTGAATATTCAGACTTCTCTTAAAATTAATTGGTGCAGTGGCCAGTTTAGATGGCTCGACAGTTTCCCCTGGTAGGCGCCCAGTTCCTCAAAGATGCCTTCAGAAATACGTAGTCTCTCGTGGAAGAGATATTCTAATGACGTGAATGCCTTGGGCATAAATTCTTAATGTGATCCAGCTCCTTTCTGAGCTCTTGTGACACTCTTTTTGATAAATAGAGGCTGTTTACAAAGATTTCCCAGTATATCCCCAGGTGCCAGGGCAGTTCGGGAGAAAGTGTAGGTAGAGCCGAAGATGGCTTGTGGGTAACTTATGCACTGCTTCCCAAGATTGTGGTCATTACTGCCGGCGTAGACGCTTGCTGAAGCATGATTCAGCTCCTAGACTTCACATTTGTAAGGGGTAAAAAATCACCAGACGAAAAGTTTCCCACAAGGTACTGCCTTTCCTCTGGATAATTCTGAATGGCTTACACTCATCCACGCACAGTGGAATAATTTTCTGCACTTGGGCAAGCATTAGCGCATCTATCCAAACTCGTTCCAAACATCACAGCATATATGCTCCCCACGTCCTACTGACCCAGCAGTAAAACCTGTTTCCATGTGCGCGGACAATATTACATTGTACATTACTTTGTGTCCCATGACACTCAGGGCAGGTCACCTTGGTGGAGCCACCCCTACCCACATTTGATAACGGGCTCAGAGGTGAGGGAAGCGTGTGGATGAGAGAGCCAGCTCTGCGACAGCCGGCACCGCTCCCGGCGCAGAGCCCTCACTAGGCTCGTTATCCAGCAGGTGGAACTCAACTCCTTGAAAATGACTCTCGGGGTACTGCTGAAGGATAGGCCTTTGGCAGCCTCCACGGACTTAGATGAGAAAACAAGGTATTGCTGGTTCTATCAGAAGAAAGTCGGGATGGCTCTGGTTGGGAAAGGATACTTTGTTTACTTCCCATTGAAACGAAATTCTCTCAACGTGAGTATGAGATATGGGCTGACGTAAAATTCCCCAGCATGCCCTCAGATCTCTATTTTAGGCTCAGTCTGTTTAGTTCCAGGTAGTGGCTGCATTTGGTTGCTCACCAGGCAACTTTCCAACGCGATAAACACAGCCTGGTATTGCCGAGTTTTGAGAAACCAAAAAGAATAATATCCCCCTGGCTGGTGTGGCTCAGTGAATTAAGCACTGGACTGAGAACCAAAGGATCGTGGGTTCGATTCCCAGTCAAGGCACATGCCTGGGTTGTGGGCCAGGTCTCCAGTATGGGATGCACGAGAGGCAACCACACATTGATGTTTCTCTCCTTCTCTTTCTCCTTCTCCTCTCTCTAAAATAAATAAATAAAATCTTAAAAAATTCCACATCTCTCGATATAAATGCCATTTTGAAACTGCATTAGAAAATTGAATTTAGCAGTATTTACTGAGCAGTCAGAAGCGCTGTGGTGGGTATATTACTGAGGAAAGTGTAGGCTCTGTTTAGGATGCTTGCAGTCTAGCCAGGTCAGAAGACAAACAGCTCATCTGACTGAGGCAACCAGGACGGGCTTATCCGGTGGCTATTGAGCTGTGCTTGGAAAGGTACAAATGAGCAAGAGGGCTTCTAGGTGAAAAAGTCCCTGCCAGGCAGAGGGCCTACAGGTGGAAAAGCCCACACCAGGTGGAGGGCCTGCAGGTGGAAAAGCCCACACCAGGTGGAGGGCCTGCAGGTGGAAAAGCCCACACCAGGTGGAGGGCCTGCAGGTGGGAAAGCCCACACCAGGTGGAGGGCCTGCAGGTGGGAAAGCCCACACCAGGTGGAGGGCCTGCAGGTGGGAAAGCCCACACCAGGTGGAGGGCCTGCAGGTGAAAAAACCCACACCAGGTGGAGGGCCTGCAGGTGGGAAAGCCCACACCAGGTGGAGGGCCTGCAGGTGGAAAGGCCCACACCAGGTAGAGGGCTCCCAGTTGGAAAAGTCCTTGCAGTGCACACTCTGAGGAGGCCTGGGAATGAAAGCTAGGAAGACAGTTCAGGGACTCTGTGAAAAAAATGGGAGATGTGGCTGCCTCATACAGAACAGGAGCCCACCAGGCCCTGGCCAGGACAGTGAGCACTCAGGGGTCTTGCAAAGACAGACATGGGAGCAGGACAAGAGAGGGGCAGAGTGCAGGTAGAGACCTTTGCAGCAGGTGCTCTGTGGGAGGACTGAAAGGGCATGAGCAGGGCTTGTAGTGGAGGGGAAACCAAAGGTGAGTGAGTGAACCTGCCAGCCTACGGTGCCTGGGAGAGAAACAGGAACGTGAGGAGCTGAGGAGTTTCCTCACCTACAGTGAGTGTGAGGAGTCGTGTGACCCTCCGTGGGGCTGAGGAGTTGTGTGACCTGCAGTTGGTTCATCTATGTATTTTTTTAAAAAGAGAATAAATGGTTAACTCTTTAAAGCTCCTAAAAATGTAAGCGTCAGATTAAAACACAACCGCAATGTATAATTTAAGAAATTAAGGAAAAATGTCTACCTGTAGCAGATCTCACAATCACACTCATTCTCCTTCGTACTGAGTCAAAACTCAAAATTTCCAGCAATTCAAACCTGGAAAAAAGATTAAAAATGGTTTTTAATGCCCATCCAGCTTTGTGTGCTGTGACATCTGGGCATTAATCAGCCTTCCCAGAGGAGTGTCTGGGGCAGTCCTCTCCCTGCCCCAAATTAAAAGCATCCCCTCCATCCTGCCCCACCCCCACCTCTCCCTGGAGGGCAGCCACACCAAGCAGCTCTTTCAAAGAGGACCCTGGAGGCAGAGCGGTTCCCTCCACAGACACGGTGCAAATGTCTGGGTTCATGTGACTGGTGACTCTGCCTCTGCTGCAGGCACCAGTGCTCTGCAAGGGACAGAGCGAGGCTCTCGTCTCCCTACCACTCGGACCCTTGCCTGGAGAGCCACCTCCCAGTCCCAGCCTGGTGCTCATGGAGTCTGCACATCCAACAAACTATCTTACTGCCAATCCACTTTCCTAAATTCTGTTGAACACAAACCCACAGGCTGTGTAACGGAGCTTCTGATCCCTGGTAATAAGTCAGTGTCCTTTAAATTAATAAAAATCATTTAAAAAGCAGAGTACTGACATCCAATCAGCTTCTGCAGTCTTATTATCAGAGGATGCATGATTTCTGTCTGGCATTTCAAATATTGAAAATGGCTCAGCCACCCCTGATGCTACCTCTGCAAAGTCCTTAGGGTCTGGAGCAGGGGAGTCAAACTCATGTTCACCGGGGGCCACATCAGCCTCACAGTTGCCTTCCAAGGGCTGAATGTCATTTTTAGGACTGTATACATGTAACTACTTCTTAACAGTCTAACGAGAGCTCGGCGCTGCTGCTGGGTAGAAACAAGGTGCTGTATCGGATAAAACAAGGTGAGGACCAGATTCAGCCTTGGGCCTTGTGTTTGCCACCTGTGGTCTAGAGACGCCAGCCAGCAGCTGCCGAGTGGGAAACCTCTGCGGTGTCAGTCCCTGCTCACAAGCGGGTGGAGGGGGCTCAGCAGAGGGCTCCCCAGGAGGTGCGTGTTGAGCTGAAGACAATAGAGACCCCGCAGGCTCATGAGAAACTTTTACCTCTCCCTTAAAGAATCTGCATTAGGGGCCTTGCCCATAACGAGTTATTCCCAGAGTTACCTTTTTATGACCTATCTACATGGCAAGGGGAACAGCTAGCGAACATGTGCTCTTCTCGCTGTCCTGTGAACGAGCCCCCTCTGACGCCGAGGCCTCCAGAATGACACACATACGTCATCAGTTCAAAATGTCCAGAACACCTCGTTTCCCCTCGCCGTCTCTGAGCCTCCAGGGCCTAGGCGGGGGCGGGGGCGGGGATCTCACTCTCTTATGTGTGTGGGGTTCCCAGACATATGCACGGCATTGAATGTGGTTATTTTCTCTGTTAATCTGTCTCACATCTATCTGATTATTAGACCAGCTGAAACAACCCAGAAGGGTAAAGGAAAGTTTCTTCCTCCCTCACGCTGGCGAAAGGGTCCCCTGTGAATCCTGAAGCAGTGCTGTGCTGTGTGCTATAATTTCAGTAGCAACTGTGTTTTCAGCTGCAAACCAGAAGCCCGACAGCAGCGTGTCACTCTGCCCCTGTGCCCAGGGGTGGCCTCACAACTCCTAGGAAGCCCCTCACTGCAGGGAGGAGCCCCAGCTACGCTGATTTGGGCCCCAGCAGCTGGCTCTGGAGTCAAGGGATTCATCATCACTTCCAATAACCTGAGAGTTTATTTTTCAGATGGCAAATTTAAAAGCCAGTTTTTTGAAGCCATCACCACTAAGTTTTATGCTTTTCCCCACCTGTCTTTGCCTATCTCCATTCCTGCATATTTATGTTTATCTATACAGGACAGGCGGACTACCTGAGCTTCTAAGTCAAAATTCAGACAGAACATCTTTCTCTAGGATCAGTAATTTTAGAGAGACGGTTCCTAAAAATCAAGTGTGTGGGTGCTAAAGATTTGAAAAGTGAAACCATGCAACGACCCGCTGGCTACCCACGGCATACTTTCTCCGACTGCTTTCCACAGGACACTGTGCTCCAGGGCCGGGAGCTGGCGCCCTGTGAGCGCAGGGTTCCCTGGCCACTCCCGGGGGAGGCGCTTACACCCCCGCAACCACGGAGAGTCAGAGCCCGGCTGGGGGAGTGCTAGGACATGCTGGAAGCTTTGAGAACCCCTGCAGTGAAGCCCGATTTTAGGTGACTTAACCCGAAACCTTTTTAATGAAGTGACATCATCCAACCAGCTTCTCCTCTAACTGTCTGACTGAAATTCTCCAGATGTTTCTGTGACATTTTTGGGGCTGTTACTGAGAAGAGGGGGAGTGAGTTATGGGAGCAGTACAGAGAATTTGGTTTCCCCCCCAGTGAATGAACTTTGTAAAAACAATTCTTTATTACCATCACAATTTACTGTATAATATGCTTACCTTTCAATGTCATTGTCCCTATTTAATATCTCCATGTAATTATCCTTTAGCCTGAGGTATGTAAAACCCAGTCTGCAAAAGAGAAGACAAACCCAGTGGTAACTCTGAGATTTTGATAAGTCTTCTTTCAGAGAATATTTGCCTCACATTTTGGTAAAGCTTTCCTTGAAAAAAGTATTTCTGGTCAAACAAAGGTAGTAAACTGAATTACAAACTTAGGAAATTATACTACTGAATTTATTTGCCATCTCAAAAAATTCCCCAAGAACGTGAAGAAGTTTCAGCTTACTCTCCAGGCGCCCCCACGGTAAGGTACGCTCTTACTGGCAGGTATTGGCAGCTTTCAGGAAGACCGTAGGTCTGTGGATCAGTCCCTGTCTGTACTGACCCACTTTTCTCACTGATTAGTGGGGTGGTTTCGTAGAGGTTACGTGTCAGAATTAGAAGGACTCTGAGAGACTGTTCATCTCCACACCAGCCGTCATTTTACTGATGAGAACACACACCCAGGGCAGGCAGCCGGTCAGCACAGATCTGCGGAGCCCCTAGTCTGTGCCGCCCTCCTCCACCAGCACTCAGGCCACGTCCTGTGCCGTTCGGGCACATGCTGGGAGTGCGAGCGGGAGGAGGCCGTGGCTTCTGGCCTCCGGGGTCTTACAGACGCAGGAGGTGGGCACGTATCATTCTAATACGGCATGGAGCCACAACGGTATAAAGGTACTAGGGGACCCTGGGGACCCAACCCAGGCAGCAGCTGGTAGAGCAGCAGAAGGAAAGGCATCTCAGGTGAGTCTAGAATGACAGGCAGGAACAGTGCGTCCTCACTGCTTATATCTATGACTGAATGTGTTTAATTTCTGCAGACTCATTTTCCAAGAAGACAGAACTCTAGCTCTGAGAAATCTCCCCTTTGTGTGTGTGGATTTCTACATTTAATAAGGTCTGCAGTGACATAGCTTGCATACCTGATGTCACAATTTAAAGTGCACAGAAAACACACATTAGTTCAGTCCACAATAAAAAAAATGCTGTTCTAATTGGAAGAGAGGTGTTCGATGCCCGCTCGTCAATGGCAGCCAAGAGGGCAAATCAGCACCATTGGTGTTAAATTCGAATTGTACGCTGTGATAACTGGAAAAACATTTCCCTTGACTTGAGATTATGCCACATATCTGGAATGTTTAAAGTATTTTTCCAAGTGTCTGCTTAAATGCCACATGTCGTGAGGCAGCAGGAATTCCCACCAGAAGGACGTCGAAGGCAGGTGAGTATGGAGTCTACACACGGAGCACACAGCCTTGACGTCACCGACACAAAGAAAGGGAAGCCACTGGCGGCAAAGCCCCAGCACTCCAGCCTCATCCCTTTCCACGTCGTGTGACTTTGGGACAGTTGTGTGGCATCTCTGGGCATCGATTCTTTAGGACAGATGAGGAAGACTTTTCACAAGGGCGTCTAAGATTGTTAGCGTCTTTAAAAGCTATCATTATTTGGAATGGCCTTTAACCTTCTCATGAAAGAAGTGAGGAGGAAAAACTGCCCGTGAGACAGTGACAAACACTCTGGCAGCTGGGGCCAAGCTGCTGCTCACGCCGACGGCAGGTTTTATTCAGGAGGGACCGCTCTACCAACGTGGAGGTCGAGGACTCGCTGAGCACGAAGGCAGCGCCTGCTCGGCTCACCCCCCAGCAAGCATCCTGGGCCCAGGGGCCTGACTTGGACTCTTCCAGTACGAGTCCAGCAGCACACTGTGGGGGGTGGAGAAGGACTGCAGGACCAGACTGGCACACCCCTCGCATCTGGGACCAGACTCACGTGCAGCCAGACGTACCTCTGGATACCCTCGACTAAGGCCACCTCATCGGGCGAGGACGATATGTACACACAGGACTTCCCTGAGTCTGGTGACTTCCTGGGCCCATCCACGTCATCGTCATCTTTCACCTGGATGGTGTGGCACAGACAGAGGGCCCGGAAAAACAGCTCTTCTCGCTCCTACAAAAATGCAGTACAAACACCCACACATCTATGGACATCAGCTTACAGGAGTCGGGAGATAAACAGAAGACAACAAAGCAGGACAAGCAACTTTTAAGGGTTAGGGAGTATAGTGTGCCTTTGGTGGTCAGGAGATAGAGCATAACTGTGGCTTTCGCTCATTCTCGAGCACTTCAATGGTAGTTATGGTCAAGACCACTGGGCTATGGAGAATGAAAGGAAATGAATGTTTAGTGAGATGAGGTGATGGGTTCAAGGTCACAAGAGAACACAGCAGGATGGAGCCTCAGACCACCTGAGGCAGTACCGCAGGGCTCCTGGAGCCTGGATTCCCTCGGAGTCCAGAAAGCTTCCTCGGGGGTTCTGGATGCCACGTGGCTGAGGGGGAGCCAAGAAAGGCTGGACTCACACCACACATGCCAGGTGCGGGGAGTTCCAGCAGGTGGTAGGAGGAGGCAATGCCTGCAGGGTGCCACACGAAAGCCAAGACCACCTGCCCCTCTCCTCTCAGACTGGGATGGAATGGTGGTTTCTGTACTGAAATCACCTGAAGTGAATGTTGTGGGCGTGTGGTTTGCCTGGACACAAGAGGCTGTCACAACATGGCTCACTAAGGCAGGCATCCTGGTGCCCAGGGGACACCACACAGGGCTCTGCAGTCACCTAGCATTCTGGAATGGCCTCCTGGTTGACCACTGATGAGGGTCACGGCTTCCTCCTAGGAACGCTGAGATCTGAAGCCACAGCAGGTGGTGTATGTGTGCACCCCACATGTGTGTGCATGTCTGTGTGTGAGTGTGAATGCAGTGTGTGTAACTGTGTGGACACCTGAGGGTACATGGGGGGTACAGCTATGTGTGCATGTGCATGGACATGTATGCATGTGTGAGTTAGGCACATGTCTCTGAATGCACATCAGTGTGTGTGCATGCATATGAGTTCACATGCATGTGCATGTGTGCTTGAGTATGTACCTGTGCGCAACCACAAGCACATGTGGTGTGCAGGTCACTTTGCTCACAGTCCACCATTTGCCCTGCTGGTCCACACTCCTCAAGCTGTCCCTAGAAATGTGACTGGCCAGATTCACTGGTGGGAAATGGAGGCATCTCACTGTTCTCACTCAAGTCGCTGGAAAATTCATGTCTTTCCTGGGTCCCAGGACAAGAGGTGACACCAGGCTATCTTGTGACAGGGGCGGCCCCTAAAGGGACAACACCTGCCAGGAGAGGAGCCACCTACCCGCCCACTGACGCCCGGGGAAGAGTCGATCATGTCGATTCCGGAAGCGCTGGGGAGGACCTGCCCGTTGCAGATGGCGTGCGGCACGTAGACATGGCCCTCGATGCAGCACTCCTTGAACTCCATGTTGTTCTCCGTGAGGGTGCCGGTCTTGTCCGTGAAGATGTACTCCACCTGTGGACACAGGGCTGCTGGGCGGAGCCGCTCTGACCCAGGAGGCTCTCCAGAATCAAGGCAGTTTTCCTTTTCTCTGGATGTGAAGCCCAGAGAACACTTCCTCTCAGTCACTTTACGGTGGGTGGACACAGTGGGTGGAGCCAGCCTTCCAGGGGCTACAGACTTAAATCTTACCCAACAAAAGACTCAAGGATGTCAATACAATAAACTTGTTCAATAAGGTCTGGGAGCTCAAAATCACCCTACCACTTAAGGTTTAGAAGATACAATTCAAACAAATAAAAGAATAGAACACATTTCAGAAAGAAAAACCGTGAGAAGTGTGACAACTACAACTAGCTCTAAATCCTGAGTTTAGATAGACTCAGGTGTGTACTCCTCACGGGTAACTGAAAGGAGGCGAGGGGTCCCGGCAGCCAGGCAGCACGGTGAGGAGGTAGCAGGTGCGAGGGTGCCCCCCCGCCTCCCCCCGCCGGCAGACACCTGCTGGTCCGGGCCGCAGGGCCGGTGTCCAGGGTGCCAAGTCCAGGTGCGGTGCCTCCAACATGCAGACACAGAGGCAGAGTTTAAAATGATAAAGTGCAGGGTGTGGGAAGCATAAAAGACCTGTGATAAAACCAGCTATATTTTTTACCATGTGCCTTTTCAGTTAGGTCTCTCAGAAAAATGTTCTTTTCTGCTGTAAATCCATGGCAGAAAATGCTTTTTCCATGTATGCTTGGCTCTAACATGTAACTGATAAGCACAAAGTAGTGCCCTATGAACTATTTAAATAAATCTGCCATTCAGTGCTTGCCTAAAACTCTGCCGAGCCTCTCCCCACGATCTGGAAAATTAGCCACATGAGTCCTGTCCACACGCAAGATCGCTCCCTGGCAGAGACGGCTACATTGTTTGAGGTGAAGGCACCTGACTTTTTTCAAAGGGAGGATCCACAATAATAATGAATATTTCACAGTGTTGGCTCCTCTAAAACAAGCCTTTGCACAAATCTTTGGAGCACCGGTGTTATAAAGTCATTCTCAGACTTTGAGTTGGAATAATTTGCCACACTGCACACAGCTCTACATTTTTCTTGTTACAGAAAAAAAAGTCTTTCCTCCATGAATTTTTTAGGAGTACACAAAATATACCATTTATTATTGTAAAGGATATGAAATCCATAGAGGTAAAGCTACTCTAGTAATGAGCAACCAAACTGCGATCTGTGCATTGGTGACTGAGACAATACGCCACCACAAGGGGTGTGGGATGTCCTAGAGGAATGCATTCAAAGTCAAATTCATAACAAGCAGAATATTACCTTTTAGTAACAGTGTATCTATCAGAGTCTAAGCATCCATTACAGACTGCTGTTTTGGGGCCACAAGGAAGTGGATTTCAGCTACCAGTCTAAAATAGCTCTGTTTGCAAAAATACTACTCAACATTTCTTCCTGTTAAACATAATAATACTAAATTAGCATTTACCAAATGTCCTTTCTTGCAACTTAAAGGCTGGGAAAGGTTAGACTGGGGGTGGTAGGAAGGCTCCCAATATAGGCCAGAGAGCCAAAGTTGCGGGGACAGGCCTCTCCTTGGCTCTCTTTTTCCAGGGAGAGTCTGAGTTTGGGGTCAGGTAGACTAGAGTGAGTATGGGTTCTGCCCTGCATCCAGGTGATCCTGGATGGCAGTGATTCCCAGCCATGGCGGTTCTTATTAGATACTGTGATGGGTGCCTACCAGTTATCTTCTTCAATCCCTAATACACTCTGGCAAGGCAGGTACCTGTTATTATGCCCATTTTACAGATTGAGAAGCTCAAGGTGCACCAAGCCTTTGTTCTCTGCCCCCTGACATGAAGTTGTCAATGTGCAGCAGGATTTCAATGTAGGAATTTCGAACCCTGCAATACAGCAGGCAACTGAGACTCCCTGGGGTCCCACTTCACTCATCTTTAAAATGAGAGTAATTGGCTCACTGTCAGAAGTGAAGAAAGTCAGGGGTCAAAGCCGAGGGCAATGCCCGTGCAGCAGGCCCTCCATGAACACCAGCTCACTTTCACCCCTTCACCTCAATGTGCAGCATTACCCTGAATTAGCATCGTTTAGGCCACGGATGAGCTTGTATCCACCAGGTAATGTAACGAATTCTGCATAACTTGTAAACAGAAAAACTACCAATTGTCATACAATGAAAGTAAAAAAAATGTTTGTTGTTGTCTTTCACCAGTTAAAGGCGATATCTCTCTGCACAAATTAAAATGGGAAAGTTGTCATTTGAGCAGCTGGATGACTTGCCTGCATGACAGAAATCACTTAGCATCTGGCTGCTGGGGAACATGAATCAGAGGGGCTCCATCTGCAGAAGATTGTGAAAGACAATTCGGGAGACACTGACCTGTCCCAACTCCTCATTTAAATCTGAGGTGTTGACCAGAGGCCCTTCCCCTATCTCTTCATCAAACATTTCTTCGTCCCAAGTGATGAAATACGAGCCGAGGAACTTCTGCATCTCCACTGTGACGTACATGGACACGGGGATGATGTAGTTGAACAGAACCATGAAGGCCAGGAAGTCCGTGAACGCCCTGAGAAACTGAGAGGACACTGTGTGATGTCACCGTGAGAGGACCCCATCTGTGCAACACCATCACCACCATTAGAGCTTAGGCACAAATCATACAAGTGCAGCTTTTACATACAAGTCTTTCAAATCCAATGATAAGGTTTACTTGTCTGTCACTCAACTTTAGCACTGCAATGGCCTCAGGCCAGCCAGGCCTGTCCTGGGGTGAGGATCAAATCACCTGTTAGACAGTCACACTGTCAGGAGTCAGGCTTCCCAACAGAGAGCCAGTGGGAAACTTTACATTTTGAACACTCCAAGTCTCCTTGGAGCCTCTGACAAATGCCCAACTGACTACAACGTAATAACCCATAGATGTCAAAAGTATCAGTCTGGTACAAATGAGTTTTCTGTATAGTTTTGTCCTTATCCCTAAGCCATTTAGATTTATGGGAGGCCCAACTGAACACAGGGAAGAAGCAGGGACCCTAGTCTGGATTTATACAAACCGCACGCTGAGCTCAGCGAACCCTGGTCTGGTTTTGTACCCGACTGCTCTGGACTCAGTGGGCCAGGATGTGGATTTGCACAAAGCCCCATTCTGGACTCAGTGAACCCTGGCAGAGATTCGTACAAAGCCCCACTCTGGACTTAGTGGGCCCTATTCTGGATTTGAATCAGACCTGATCTGGACTCAGCGGGCTGTGGGTCAACAGTTATACCTAGCTCAGGGCTGCACCAAGTAGACACTGGTCTGGAGCTGCACACAGCCCCACCTTGTGACGAGCTGACACTGGTGTGGATTTGCACACAGCCCCACCCTGAACCAAGCTGACACTGGTGTGGATTTGCACACAGCTCCACTCTGAGCCGAGCTGACACTGGTGTGGATTTGCACACAGCCCCACCCTGTGCCGAGCTGACACTGGTGTGCATTTGCACAAAGCCCCACCCTGTGCCGAGCTGACACTGGTGTGCATTTGCACAAAGCCCCGCTCTGTGCCGAGCTGACACGGGTATGGATTTGCACACAGCCCCACTCTGTACAGAGCTGACATTGGTGTGGATTCACACACAGCCCCACTCTGAACCAAGCTGACGCTGGTGTGGAGCTGCACATGGCTCAGGTCTGGACTAAGTGGGACCAACCAGAAAACTATACTGTTCTCAGAAGAGGAGATTCAATTAAATCATTTTTATATACTGATTTTGGGAAAAATACTTTTGATAAACATGAGCATCTGAACTGAAATCTCCTAGGGAAAAATGAAACCAATTTTTACCCTAATTTCCATATAATTGAGATTCTCCTTTTTTCCATGTACAACATACCATAAGTAAGCACCATTTACCTCACAACCATTAATGAGCATTCACTGTGCATCCTCTCAATATGGGACACCGCACTGGGTTCTGGAAACACCAAAAGCATTTAAAGTGCGTCCATATGAATTTACTAAGGGAACCAATACCTTTCCAGACCTGTATATTCAAATACCCAAAGAAGGCAAGAACAACCAGTGTCCACAGCTAGAGAGGCAACTGATACTTTCAATATCAATGAATGAATGAACGAATCTATAACAAAGACTTAATTCATCACAACTTCATCGTGTTCTCATTAACACAGTTTCATAACAACGGTCTACAGGGCATCTTTGATCACTGCAAAGGATATCCATCACTTTCCATACCAGGTTCCGCTGTCTTTCTGCTTCGGTTTTCTGATTATACCATGGCTCATCTCGGAATGGTTCGCTCTGCCACACGTATTTCAGGACAGTATTTATCAGTGCTTTGCTGATTAGAATGCAGAGGTACACAATGAGGAACACATTCATTGACCTGAAACACAAGACAGTGATGTGGCTGAGTTCTCGCTCCCTGAAGAACTGAGAGCTGCACAGCTGCCTGTCGAGACGAACACACCGTGACAGAACAGATCAGCAATAGCACAACAATGAGTTTTAATGATGTCTCCCCTCAATCAACTGACACAGTGAAATAAAAATGTATCTGTCTCTCCTCCGTGGTCGCTGGCTGTGATTCTAGACGCCACAAGGGAAACAGCTAAGTAAAGGGGAAGTTCTGTAAACAGGAGAGAGAACATCACCACAACCACATTGCTGACCAGGGTTTCTGCATGGTGTAGGATTCTATCATTTAAAGAACGTCCAGAAATCAATTTCTTCTACCACTAAGCATCAATCAAGTTCCAAGTTTAGAGATTACTGCCACAAAGGAAGTAGGAGGGAGGAAGTCCACACTAAAGGAAATGCTCTCAGAGTAAGAGTAATGTTGACTCCTTGGCCAATATCTTAGCAGACCTTGTGAAGAATCTGTGATTTTCCAGTATCTATTTCTGAAACCTATTTGTCAGTGTAGACTTCTGGAAATAAAGCATTCTTGCTTAAGAACCAAATCTGCATTTTCATACTTGATGTAGCCAGAGATGGACCAGGAGCCAGGATCGCATGTTGAGACCGACATCTCAAGTGTCAACAGAAGACACCCTAAACAGCCTTACCCCCAATCTCTAAGTAGTGAGCAGCATTTTGTTAAATAATTTGTAACTGCTCAGTGGTCCACTGAAAGTCAAGGATACACTTTAACAAGAAGCAAAGACAATGAAATTCTGGGCCACATTTTCTTATAAATTGAATTTTCTTCTTGACTTAGTTTTACAAGGATTTCATGGTTTACTAAAAGGAACACTCTGTTCTCTCTACTAATGCTTTCCTTAGTAAAATGTGGTTTTCAACACCCCGAATTAAAAATGTGGACTTTTTCCACATGTGGACTCCCCGAATTAAAAAAGTCCCATTTGGACTTTTTCACGAAGTGGTGGGGGGAGCTGTGGAGCATCTGCAAATGGCTTCGAGCTGGGGCTTCGGGTGTCCACACGAGGGAGCCTGCAGAAGTGGGCCAGAGGTGCAGGCCGTTCACACCCCCACCAAACAAGACAGTTGATCTAAATAACTGGCTCTCCTGTCTATCTAGACACCATGAAGAGACTGCTAATAAGGCCAAGAGAACAATGTTTCAGTATCGACAGTGGTTGGGGATGGTGTTAAGTCGCAGATTTTTATGCACGTCAAGCAACGGGGGACTGAAACTTACTTTTCCACAGCAGACCGTTTCTGGGATTTTGACTGATAATTTAACGCCATCTTGGTTTCCATGCCTGTGTAAATAGCAACACCTATGTCGTAGAAGAATAAATGTCAGAACAATAACACAACTATATTTGCCTTTACGTAGTCAGTTACACACAGGTAAAAACTAAAATGGAATTTTGGATAAAACAAATTACATTTTTAGTTTTCCTAGGCAAGCTAGCTGTTCATAAACAGTCACACATCAGGATTCTTTAGACCAAAGGAATTCTTTTTCATTTCCTGCATAGAGAAAATCTGAACTTTTTTTTTTTAAACTTCAGATTTTAATAAGTTGAGTTTTCCCACCACAGGGCACATCCATATATTTTAAGTTGTTTCATTTTAATTAAAATATAAAAAATAACTCACCAGAAAAATGGGAGATACTAGCAAAGAAATGCAGCCACTAGAAGAAATTTGTGACCAAATATACTGTGTGAATTCTTCCACAGATTAACTTCATATTTCTGAGTCAAAAACTATAGAGACTTAACAGAGACACAATATCCTCAGAAGCCATTGCTTTATGGACTATGGTGATACATCAATACCAGTTGTCTTAGGGAGGCAGAACCATCGCTGCCATCGAGTTCACAGTACCTCCAAGCACAAGAGATTCTTTCATGGTACCACTATTTTAATTACATAATGTACCCTTAATTTTAGAGGTTATTATTAATAATTGATAATTCAAACATTTACCGAAGATTTTCTCGGTGTTCTTTAGCGTGGCTCCTCTAAGAAGCAAGTTTTCCGATCCTAATGGCCTGCAAAGACAAGAATGGCCAGAAGCAAGGCAATGAAGTCATCGCCAAGGCATGCTACAAGGTCAAAGTTGATTCACTTGCCGACACACTTCATTTTAAGAGGAAATCGTCTAAATGTAGATTTGCTTATATTTATATTGGAAAAGTTGGCCTGGGTCCATGTGGAAGTGTGTGTGATCTCTACCTGCAGGAGGCCAAGAACTTGCTCTGCTGGAAGAATTCTGCGGAGTCCCAGCCTCGCAAGCACCTGCTATCCCTGTGTGGCCCTTGTCAGGAATGCAGGCTCCCAGCCCTGCCCCAGACCTACTGGGGCAGATCTGAAGTTTTTAACAACATTCTATTAAGAGATTGCTTGTGAGAGTAGTGGGCTGAGAAGTGGGGTCCCCGCACCAGTGCCATCAGCAGCACCTGGGACTTGTCAAAAGTGTCAACTTGACAGACTGAACCAGAAACCTGCTCCTGACAGGTCTCAGGTTTGAGGACCACTGGAATGGAGCACCCCCAAATGTTCTGGAAACGTGAAAGGGTGGTGCCTGTGACTTACGTGGCATCAAGCTGTTTCTATCCCATCCTTAGGGAGACTCAGTGTGTCTTATGTCTTACAATCATACTTTAAAGATGAAGGCTGGGACACGCTGTGTGCACTTATAAACACTGGCGGTCAAGTCCACAGAGACTCTGAATGCAGGTGCCCTACAAATCGGAACAATTCATGCATTGCCACCTTGGGGGAAAAGAGGCGACAACCACGGAATTTAAAAATCACTCATGTAAGAACAAGCACTGCCCCGAGCACTCAACACTCCAGAAGGAGTGACAGACAGAATCTCTGCCTCCAGGAGGTTCATATTCTAGCAGTTCCCTTAGTTGATGGAGTAAAAATGTCCTCTCATTTCCCAAGGATAAACCAGAAATGGGCAGCAGAATTCAACTCTACAAATTTTGCTATTGTCAGCATACTACTGATTTTCTTTGGAAGGGAGAGGGAAAGAGTTGAAAGCATTTGCTGAAGTTTGCTTTTTTACTTTTTCAGTATATTTAATTTCCTTTAACAAATGTTAAGAACCTACTGAATGCTATGAACTTAAAATGTGTTCAATAAATTTGGCTGATACAGCTCAGGACGGTGTCCAGCTGAAGACGAAACAGAGAGGGGGCTGCTGCGAGGGGAGAGTTGCCAGGGCCAGGGACACACCTGCCCTGACTGACGCGCCTGCCCAGGGCTGCCTGGAGGTCTCGACCCCGCCCCTCAGCCTGCCAGCCGCCAGCAGCCTGCCTGCCAGAGCTCCTGGGGCTGCATGCTTGCTGTCTGGCTGTATCGTAAGTGCTGTCAGCCTCTGTGAGCAACACTCTTACAATAATTCACGTTGAACGTGCTTATGGAAACAACTGGCCCCTTTAAAAGGTGGCTCTTGGAAGTCTAAAAGCAATTTACTTTAAAAAGTACTTTGCTTCTAGTCTGGACAGGAGGATGAAGAAATATTACCCTGAATGGATTAAGAACTTAGATATATAATTCATAACTGCCCATACCGCAAATTTATAAATATCTTTAAATATCCAAATATTAAAAGCCGGAATAGTATAATACAAATACATAAAAAGCTAAGTAGAATTATTCTCAAAATACAAAACATATCAGTAATTGTCTTCCCAAGCTGCTCAGCATTAAACTTTGTCTAAATACAAAGCATGAAAAGCCTGCTCTGTTTACTTTTTTGGATTCATCCCATTAGTAGCATGAATAAATCTAAATCTATTATTTGTTCAAACACTAATTCACGCAAGACAAAGAAATACAGGTTATTTCTCCAAAGTAAGTAGGAATTACCTGTGGACTAATATTTCAGAAAGACCACAGCAATGCCTTCATAAATTCTGAAAAGCACCAACTAACCAGCTGATATGATGACAAAAACATGCTAGAAAGTGCACAAATTATTTCCTTAAGACAAATTGTTTCAGGGGCTTCCCAAGGAGATACGCCCTGATGAATTATATTTTGGTAACATTATTTTACAGTAATCTCCCATTGACTGTATTTTACATCTGGGCACCTTTTTTCTTCTTTTTTTTAAATATATAAAGTATTATCAGTACATCAGCAATTTGGAGACTGCTTAAATTGGAAAAAGATAATTTGTCTAACAACTGAGGTTTACAAAAAGGATCAACTTCTAAACCTACTTAAAGACAGTTTCCTAAACTGTAGACCTTGAATACCTCAGCAGCAAAGAACTGTCAGGATCCTGAAACAATGTCTAGGGGAAATGCCCACAGGCCTAGGGACGCAGACACAGCACAGAAGCAGAGAGATGGGGGCTGGATGGGACCCCCTCACACCTGTCCTGACCACAGGCAGGCGGGCATACCCACCTGTGACCTGCACTGGTCACAACAATGCCCGGACGACAGGTTCCTGCACCCCCGAGTGAACGTGAGCCTGCGCCAGGCTGTTGGGAGACACTTCCCCTCACGCCTAGATGAAATCCAGAGCCAAAAAGGTATCCCAGTGATGACTTGGAGTAGGCTCACACATTCTAATAGAAGGACTTCCAAGTCAGAATCTTTCAGCTTCATGGTTGATGACACATAGTTATCTATAAATTACGAAAGGGAATTTCTCATGGGGGAAACTGCACCCTCTCCTTTGCCTCGGAACTGTAAGATGCTCCCGAACTTTCCCTGCTGCAAGAAGACCCTCAACAGAATCTCACAAGAGAACATTTCCCACCAGCGTCTTAATTTGTTAACACATACAGTGTACACAAAAAACAAACCAGAAAACACTGGAGCCAGGACTTCTGAGAAAGTGGAATTCCGTTTTCAAAACCTAATAAGCATCAACAAAAATCCCCAACTCTTACCAGTAAAAAAATTCTCTTACAACCTAAAAATACAGAGAAAGAAATCTCCAGAAGTGTTTAGAAGAAGCACATCTCCTTACCTCACCACGGGGTCATTCTGATCATTGTAAACATTTATGCGGCCCACAAACCTGGCAACAGAAAAGTGAGGTTGCTGAGATGGCAGCAGGTGGGAGGGAGAGGCAGACCGGAAGTGCCCTGTCCTACACACCTGCCTTCCTGTCTCTAAGAAAGAAGAAAATGTGAGTGTGTGACCTGGGATTCTTTACTCAAAAGCATGTTCACGTGTGGCTAAACCACTCTACCTTCCTCCTCTTTTCTCAGTTTACTTCCTATTCTCATTAACCCATGACTTAAATGATTTTCCTTCAAATCACTTTCTCAAAATACAGGAAAAAAATTTTTCTGCAACAAATTTAGTTCCATTAAGTTACTTCTAATGTTCCTATAAGTAGCTATAGATTTAAATGTTGCTGGACTCTGAAAATATGTAAGTAACCTATTTTTAACTTGGTCTTAACTGTTTAGCAGTGATTTACACTCTCTTCCCTAACAACCGGGCTGTTCGACTATTTAGGGCGGAGAGCAAGAACAACGTTGGGATGAAGAGACACTTATGGGGAACACAGATCCGGCTTACTTGTAGAGGTCGGGCTGGGGCTGCTCGCACTCAATGGTGGCATGCAGGCCATCGATATCTTCTTCAGTATGAAATCCCTTTGTGTCTTGAACTGCATAATGTGTCTACGGATGGACAAGAAATGTGAATGCACAACAAATGACAACACAAACAAACTCGGCGGCCAATACCTCCAATCCTAGGCCAGCCCGATGTCTAACATTTTGTGCATGTAAACAAGACCAATTACAAAGCCTGATTAGCATAGGAGGCAAGTGTAATAAAGAGTATGCAAATGTTAAAAAGTTATCGATTTATAGATTACTACTGTTATTCCTATGTCTATTAGGTGTCAGAAAGTTCTTCCATTCTTACCCAGTGTCCTCAACTTAAAACTAACAGCAACACTTGGAATTCTTCTTCAAAATTCTTCAATTTATTTGTCATGGTGGTGACTATTAATTAGGCAACAGATTTAGAAGCTAAAATATTCCTTTTTGCTCCTGTAACACCCTATTGTTTATAGAGAGCGGCCGTCAGCATCAGGAACTGCCTGGCCCGACACTGTTAGGGGAGTGTAGGCTTTCCGCATAGCTCCTCACCTGGCCTCCACCCGAGGGCCCCTCAAACCTGAGTGTTCATCAGAATCCCCATGGGGGGCCATAAGACACTGACTCCTGGACCCCACCTGGGATCACCCAGGAAACGCAATTCTCAGGCCCCACCCCAGAGCTTCTGCTTCCTCGGGCAGGGGTGGGCCCGAAGACTGCATCTCCAACAGGATCCTGTGTGATGCCTGTGCTGTTGGTCTGGGGCCCTCCTGGGACACCACTGGCCCAGATGGATTAGTAAGCATGACCAGGTGGGCCCACCTTGGGAGGAGAGAGGAAAGAAACGCTTGTGCATGATTGAGGGCCTGGGGAAGGAGAATGCATCTTTCAGTCTCCTCTTATCTTTCTCTCTAATAATCAAGTGTCAGACAAATTTAAGGGTTCCATAAATCCGACCACAGGAGATACAATCATGTCAGCACTATCAGTGTTTATAACATCTCAGAGGCATCCATTGTGTGTCGTGCACTTTGGGAGACTTTCTAATTATGCCCTCACGAGAGCCCCGGAAGGCAGGTCTGTCCCTGTCTTACAGAAGTGAAGACTCCAGAGAGGTCGAATGTCTGCCACGGTCACACGAGCAATACGTGTTACCAGTGTGGGGCCACTCCCTACTCTGCTTTTAAGGAAAGGGCTCAGATCTATCCAGCCCCCGAGCCAAACCAAATGCACAGAAACAACAACAGAGGGCACATGTTTAAGATGCTGCTCACAACACACAAAAGGTCAAAGTGAAACATGGGATCTATAATAATGACCACCAGCCTGGACTGCTACAGAATTTTAACCTGAAAAGAGCGATGCACGTGGAGGCCTGCAGCATCTGTTCAATAGGGATGATGAGAGGCGTTTGGACCACAGCATCCCTCCTGTGGGACGGGACGGGGAGGGCAGCCCGCTGCCAACAGCGAGGGTGTGCGGCTCTGTTTGTTTTGTTGATTTTTTACGCATTTTATTTGTCCAGCATTTGATGATTAGAGAGAAAGACAGGAGGATATTTAGACACGTTTGTTGTCGGGAAGGACAGGAGCATGAACTCCCCACACCCCAGAGACCTGTGGCAGGTTACAGTAAACACCTGACAGCCACCCCGGGATTTCCATTCCCCGAATCAGTGTAGCTCACAACTGCTTGTGCCAGAAGGTTGACTCTCCTGGGGAATGCCACACTGAAAACCCCACAGGCTTTATACAATAATACCATGAGTTATCATTAGCATATCCTTTAGTCTTTTTGCAAAGAAAATTTCTTTCTCCCATCTTAGGAATTACCTATATCTATAGGTGTTGCTTAAGTACCATGTTAGAATTGTAATTTTGTGAGCTGATGCCTTAGAAATGGTTAAATCCACTGAGACATGCCCACTTTTATAAACTTGAAAGCTTCCAGATTTTTAAAATAATGAAATCCTTAAAATTAATAGTGATATGTCCCATCCTTTCATGATTGTTAATTAAAATCTTGTAGCATCAGCTACCAATATAGAATTCCATATTGAATGTAAGAAATTAATTATAGCCTCAGATATTATTGAAGTATTTTAACAAAAAGACACTCATTGAAGTAACAGTGAGGCAAAATACAGACTCATGTGTGACTTCTCACAGAATTCCAGGGTCATGAAGACACTAATTTTGACTGGTAAAATGAAAACTTTCAAAGTTGCAACAATCTATTCATTACATCCTTAACTTTGTACCTCCCCTAAATGACACAGCTACATAAGTAGCATGAAGTTATTTCTGTTAACTCAAGATAGTTCGATATTATAGATACTGAGGGTGGAAAGAAAAAAGTACAAAATAGAGAGAAAGGAGCAAAAGTCAAAAACCAATTCGTCCAGCACAACTCCTCGGGTTTTCACTGAAAATGCTGTTTTCCCAAACATGATTATTCAATAGTTCCTAGCCACACAAGCACAGCTGGGGACGGAAGGTAAGGCCCTGAACAGGGTCTCCAACAAAAGGCACGTTACTTTGTGACTTGATTCTCCATCTAAGCTGGCGGTTGTCACATGGCAGGTCCCATCTCCACGGCTGCTAGAGAGGAAGATCAGGTCACAGGGGAAGGTCTCATCCTCCTTGACCATGACAATGTCCCCAACCTGCAGGACAGACAGACAGACAGTGCCATGAAATGAACCTGCTTCTGTGCAGCAGGTTTTTCTTTTCCTGAAGTGCCAGTCAATACTCACAGATACCATTATAATGTTTGTTTACAGGAGGATATGTGGATGCTAATGTAACTCTAGAGAAAGATCATTTCCCAGGCGTTGTGCCCAAACCAAGGGCAGACCAGGTGAGGTTTCAATGTGCCACTTTTAGATCAGTGCATTATGATTAAATTTTTTGCAATGGAAACACAGACAAACATCCATAATAGGCTTATCCTTGATCCAGCCTAACAGGATGAATTCTAATGTTTCATTAATGTGTCCAAGTGGGAATCACTCTCAGAAGAAGGTGCTGTTTTAAAATTAGGTTCTATAAACCAGGTATAAGAGTTGTAAAAGCTGGGTGAAAAGCAGAACCAAGATACTATCCAGATCACTCAAGCATGACCAAGAATAAAGCAGAAGTGACAACCACACACTTTACAAAAACTAGAGCAAAAATGAGCCAAGAATATTTGTCATACGGATTTTTAAATAAGATGAGCTCATCCCAGTTTTAGTCCTGTCACCAAGCAAGACATCTGATTTCCCAAAAAGGCCCCTTTTCTCTGATTGTGACTTCAGACTTTGGATCTAAAAGATAAATAACCATCAAAACCCCACCAATCTGGACCCCACCAAGCTAGAGGGTTCAAAATCTTTCCAATCACTTGGATGTTCCTGCTGCCACATGCAAAGCGCTCCCAGAATCAGGACATTGCCATTCTTCTGTCTACGCCATAAGTGGAGTCCCCTGTCACACTCCATTATTGTTCCAACTGAGTGTCTGAGAACTTAAAATTGGAGGACTAATCCTCAAACAAACCTCTGGGTTCAGTGAAATTCCTACCAAAATCCTAGCAAAGATTTTTGTAGACACAGATGGGCTTATTCTAAAACTTATGTGGAAAGGTGTAGGCCCTAGAACAGCTCCAACAGTCTTTAAGAAGAAGAATAAAGTGGAGGTGTCACCCTGCCAACACAAAGGCTTTCCATGCAGCGGTAGTGACCAGAACTGGGCTGGGAGTGGCGGATGACTGGCCAGAGACCAGTGAAACAGAACAAAAGACACTGGAACTGACCCACACAAACATGCATACTGACTTTTGACAAAGGTACAAAAGCAATTCAGTGGAGGAGGGACAGCCTTTCCAAAAATGATGGTAGAATAATTGGGCAGTCATAGGTAAAAAAAACAGGGAACTTTGCCTTCGCTGGTGTGGCTCAGTGGATTGAGCACAGGCCTCCCAACCAAAAGGTTGCCAGTTTGATTCCCAGTCAGGGCACATGCCAGCTTAGCAGGCTAGTTCCCTGGTAGGGGGTGTGCGAGAGGCAACTGATAGATGTGTCTTTTGCACAATGATGTTTCTGTCTCTCTGTCTCCCTTCCTTCCCCTTTCTCTAGAAATAAATAAATGAAACCTTTAAAACAAAGGGGGGAAACTTTGCCCTAAACCTCACTTTTTAGATGCAAATTAATTCCACATGAATCATGAACTTAAATGTAAAACACAAAACTGTAAAACTGTTAGAAAAAAGCACAGGAGAACATCTCTGGGCTCCGGGTTAGGCAAAGAGATCTTAATCTTGACACTGAAAGTACAACCCATAAAAGGAAAGAAAAAAATCAATAAATTGGACTTCCTCAAAATTTTTTAAATTGTCTTTGTGAAAACCTCATTAATGGATTTCTGACACAGAACTAATATTTAGACTATATAAACATTCAAAATTCATCAGTAAAAATCCCTGCCCCCCTCCCCCCCGAGGATGTAAAATGACAAATAAGCACATGGGAAGGTACTCAACATAGTTAGCCACTAGGGAAATACAAATTCAAACCATACTGAGATAGCAGAATGACAAATAAAAAACAGGGCCAACACCAAATCACCAAATGCTGATGAGAATGTGGAGGAACTGGATCTCTCATACACTGCTTATGGGAAAGTAAAATTTCCAGCACTCTGGGAAATTTTTCGACAATTCCTTTTAAAACTAAAAATGGATTTACTCTATGACACAGCAATTCAACTCGTGAGTTTTTATATTCAGAGACATGGAAGTTTTATTCACACAAAAATCCGTACACAAATGCTCATAGCAGCTTTATTCACAATAGCCCCAAACTAGAAAATACCTAAATGTCCTTCAACCTTTGAATGTAAACAAACTCCAGTCTGCCCACACCATGGTCTCCGATAAATGGAAGTAGGTAGCGACGCACACAACTGGGTGAAATCAAGGGAATTAGGCTGAGTGAAAAAAGCCAGTCCCAGAAGGTTTCAAACTGAGTGATCCCGTTTATGTAGGGACATTCCTGAAACTGACAGACAGGCTGCAGGTTTCTTTCCCAACAGCCTCCGAAGGCCTGACCCGGGCTGTCCCCCGGAAGTGGGTGCCTGGAGCTGCAAGGGCAGCCTGATCTTTCTTTCTCATCTCACATGGTCAGCTTAGAATCCCCAGCTCAGAACAGGCTGGACACGGAGCAGACACTTCCCATAGGAGATCGATGCATTAAAGATTCAGTTTTCTGCTGGTAGACACTGTTTAGGTGTGTTTTTAAAGAAAGAGACGTTTAGTAAAAGTAACAAATTGCCAGTTATAAAAATAGTCATGGGGATATAAACTATAAGAACACAGTCAACAATACTGTAATAATTATGTATGGTGCCAGATGGCCACTAGACTTATCGGGGTGATCAATTTGTAAGGTATATGAATGTCATACACCTGAAACTAATATAGTATGCCAACTGTAATTTAAAAAATAATAAAAAAAGTACAGGCGACTTTACAAAGGAAACAGAATTGTTCAAGGAAACTACATTTAGGGCCTGGGATCCCTTTGAAGGAGCCTGTTAACACTTGCACGGGGTCCCCACCACTCTTCCCACGGCTGCCAGGCCCATGCACCCAGCCCCTCATCTCCCTGACCCCATGACCACTGGGAAAACATCGCCAGTGCAGGCTGAGGGGAAGCTCATTCAGAATGACTAAAACACCTGGATAGGAAAATTTATAAAACAAAGAAAAGGTTATTTAAAAACTTGAAAATACATACAATAGTAGGTATAATACACACAACATCTGAAAGCAGACTAACAAAGATGGATCACATGCTGATGACACGTGAGAATGCCTCCTGGTGTGTATTCTCATATCCTGGACCCTGTGCTTTTCCTGAGACAGCCACTGGTCCCCGGGCTGGCGGGGCCGCCCCTGCTCAGGAGGCACCTGACAGCGAAGGCCCATTTTCTGTCACTGTGTGTGAGGGCTGACAACACTCCTTTACTGCAACTTCCTGATGGCCCACCACAATTTCTGGGCAGGAAAGCAGCCCAGGGAGACAGTGGGGCTGCCAGGCAAGGAAGTAAGGTCGGTGGGTGGGGGAGAAAAGGCGTGGGCAGGGTGACAAGGATGGGAGAAAGTGATGGAGGAGGACAGCTGGGCTCCACCCCTTGGGTCACAGCTAAACATTACCCCAGACAACCTGTAAAATTACACCTATCATTTTTATACATACAGGTGCTTCCAAACAGCTAGTGGAGTTCTGAATGTAATCCACTTAATCTAAACACACATTTGGAGACATAAAATTACATCAGTTACACTAATCATTCACTGGAAACAATTAAAATGAAAACTTCACTGAGGCCAAGATGGAGGCATAGGTAGATACACTTTGCCTCCTCACACAACCTAAAGAAGGACAACAACAAATTTGAAAACAAAAAATAACCAGAACTGCCACAAAATCGAACTGTATGGAAGTCTGACAACCAAGGAGTTAAAGAAGAAACATTCATTGAGACAGGAAGGAGGGGCAGAGATGGGCAGCTTGAGCAGAGAGGACTCGTGGCAAGGCGGCAGCTAGAGAGCCAGGTGGGAGAGGCGGTGGCTGGTGGTCCACATTTCCATGAGGGTAAACTGGGAGGAACAACTGGGGAGCAAGACAGATGACACAACCCAGGGTTCCACTGCAGGGAAATAAAGCCTCGAAACCACCAACTGAAAACACATTTGGGGGTTGAGGTTGTAGAAGAAACTCCCAGCATCACAGAAGAGTCCATTGGAGAGACCCACAGGGTCCTAGAATGTACACAGACCCATCCACCCAGGAATCAGCACCAGAAGGGCCCCTTGCTTGTGGGTAGCGGAGGAAGTAACTGCAAGCCGGTGGAAAGCTGAGCAAGTGGCATTGTTCCCTCTCAGACTTCTCCCGTACAGACAGCACCACAACACAGCAAGGTGGGTTTCCCCATCCTGGCGAATACCTAAGGTTCCACCCCTTACTATGTAACAGGTGCACAGAGACAAAGAAATATGGCCCAAATGAAAAGAACAGATCAAAACTCCAGAAAAAGAATTAAGCGACGAAGAGATAGCCAACATATCAGATGCAGAGTTCAAAACACTGGTAATCAGGATGCTCACAAAAATGGTTGAGTATGGTCACAAAATAGGGGGAAAAGTGAAGGCTATGCTAAGTGAAATAAAGAAAAATATACAGGGAACTAATAGTGAAGGGGAGGAAACTGGGACTAAAATCAACAATTTGGACCAGAAGGAAGAAATAAACATTCAACCAGAACAGAATGAAGAAACAAGAATTCAAAACAATGAGGAGAGGCTTAAGAACCTCCAGGACAACTTTGTATGTTCCAACATCCAAGTCATAGGGGTGCCAGAAAGAGAAAAGAGCAAGAAATTGAAAACTTATTTGAAAACATAGTGAAGAAGAACTTCCCCTACCTGGGTAAGGAAATAGACTTCCTAAAGAAAGGAAGTCCAGGAAGCCCAGAGAGTCCCAAAGAAGTTAGACCCAAGGAAGCACGCACCAAGGCACGTCATATTACATTACCCAAAATGAAAGATAAGGAGAGAATCTTAAAAGCAGCAAGAAAAAAGGAGACAGTACCTACAAAGCAGTTCCCATAAGACTATCAGCTGATTTCTCAAAAGAGACCTTGCAGGCAAGAAGGGGATTGAAAGAAGTATTCCAAGTCATGAAAAGCAAGGACCTACATCCCAGATTACTCTATCCAACAAAGCTATCATTTAGAATGGAAGGGCAGATAAAGTGTTTCCCAGATAAGGTCAAGTTAAAGGAGTTCATCATCACCAAGACCCTATTATATGAAATGTTGAAGGGACTTATCTAAGAAAAAAAAGAAGATCAAAACTATGAATAGTAAAATGACAACAAACTCACACCTATCCACAACTGAACCTAAACAACAAAAACAAAAACAAAAACAAACTAAGCAAACAACTAGAACAGGAACAGAATCACAGAAATGGAGATCACAGGGAGGGTTATCAGTGGGGAGGGGCAGGGAGAGAATGGGGGAAAAGATACATGCTATAGAAGTATTAATGGTAGGCACAAAATAGGCAGGGGGAGGTTACATATAGTATAGGAAATAGAGAAGCCAAAGAATTTATATGAACAACCCATGGACATGAACTAAGATGGGCGGTGCAGGGCGGAGGGGAAGAAAGGGGAGAAAAAAATGGGACATCTGTAATAGCATAATCAATAAAATATACTTAAAAAATTCAGTGAGTTTTTAGAACCAATTTCCAACTACTAAAGTTTATATTAATATGATTTTGCCTTGCTCTAAAACAGATTTTCTAAGCGTTTAGAGCTTTTCTCTTTTTGACTGGTTAGTACAATTCAATTTTCAACTGGTGTGCTGCAAGAATTTTTAAAACACACAATACCCAACTATTAGTCAGGGACACTTGACATCTTTTCCTTTAGATAGTCAAAAAAAAAAGACAATAGCCAAACAACAAGAGCCGACCAGAGTGAATGAATCAAAATTATATCTATTTTCTTTTAATTAGCTTATGTGTGCCATGAGACGAAAAACATTGAAAATTACTGGTATGACCTCATAAACTTCAGGTAACCCTGGCGGAGCTGCTGATAGTGGTGGGACAAGGAGTATATGGGAAATTTCTGTACTTTCTGTTCAATTTTTCTGTGAACCTAAACCTGCTCTAAAAAAATAAAGTTTATTAAAACTCTAAAAATTAAGTAAGTAAGTAAAAAAAGAAAAGCTAGTGTAAGAGTTTGCCCGAAATATTTGGGGGAAGAGGTTTTAGAGTTTGGGTGTCTAGTGAATAAAAAAACACCCTGACACATTGTTTCTTTAAATATTACTGGTTTGGGGCCAGGTGATTGTGTCCATTGTCACTCACTCTCAGCTTTCGGCTCTGCTTCCGAACTAGCTTGCCATGCTGGATGAAATGGACAGGGCACTGGTTCATGGCGTTGTCTGCTTTGTGGCGAAGCCAGTCTTCATAGCCCTAAAAGAACAAAAAGAAAGAATCCCATGTGACAAGTGAGAGAAACACGGAGGGTCCCTCAGCTCTGAGCCCACCCTTCTGGACTTTGCTCTGAGGGGCCACGAGTGTGAGTGAGGTACAGCCAGGCTCGGCCCCTGGACAGGCGAGGTGGCCAGAGCCCTGTGGCCCCGTGCTCCCAGCCGTGTCCTCAGAAGGACTACGAGGCTGCAGTAAACCACAAGGCACCTTGTATTCTCGTTTTTGTCACACCTGAAACCCACCCACTGGCGAGTCCTGGCACTTTTCCCACAAGTGGGTCCTAAATCTTCCACTTCTTTGGGTCCCCTGGTCACCATGCTGGTCAAGGTCCCAGCCCTCCTTGGCCCTCCCTGGACTGAATGAGGACATGACTAGCTGGTCACTCCTGGGAGCCCCAACACTACATCATCTAATGGGGTTTTCCCAAACTTATCCTGGCTAGACATGTGGAATGGCCATTCTTGAGTCCACTGAGGTGACACACCAGGTGGCTCACTGTCAGGGCCATGGTCTGGGGTCCCTGAGCGGCCAGGGTCTCTCATGGCCTGAGATCTGGGGCAGGGGTTTTCCGGTTCCCCTTCCTCTGAACTCACCTGGTTCCCCATCCAAGTGCATGTATCAGACAGGCCCCCACCACTAAGACCATAATGCCCCATAATGCACATGTGGGTATGTGTATGTACATGCACATATACATGTGCACGTACACATGGCTTCTTGGTGTCTGCGTCCCTCACTGGAATGTCTCTTGTTCAACAAAAAAGCTCAATCATATCTATAGAATAAATGAGTAAAGGATATGTATAATGTAGAAAATTAGAAAAGTAGTTTTTAAATGGTATATCTAGGCTGTGTTCCACTGTGTCTTCTGCCTGGTTTTCTCGCTTCCACTCTGCAACTCATGCGGGAGAATGCATTTTTGAAGATAAAATCAAGATACAAATAAAAGAAGCAAAAATAACTCCTCCAAATCAGTTTTTACCTTCTATGTTACAAAAGTATTATGTGGTCTGTGGACAAAACTAAGAAATACATAAATCACTTCTCCCCCAAAAGAAACTAATCCTATCATTCTGCAAAATATATTAATGTATAAATTATTAATATAGCCATAAAATTATACATAAACATAATTTTAGCCTGTGGGGGTATAGTTTTTCAAAATTAGAAACATACTGCACATACCATTCTACTTCGTACCCCCAACATATCATGGACATTTTTCCATAGCAATTTGGGTTGTAGTTATAAATATATTTCTGATAAACATCTTTACAATTGTATTTTTGTACATACCCACTATATATTCTTAGTATAGGTTCTTAAAAAGAAAATGTTTGAGTCAAAAGACAGATAAGACTTTCAGGCTTTTAATATGAACTGAACAAAAGTCCTTAAGAAACTCAGTACCAATCATATTTCTACCAGCTGAACTTAAATATTTTACCTGAAAAGCACAAGTGAGCCCATATACAGTTCTTGACTATGTCTTTTATTGAATCTGGCCACCCAGATTCTTAGCAAACTGAGTAAAATTCCTGATTCACTGTGATACCCACAAGAAGTTGGGTATAGTTCTCCACGCACATATGCATTTTACTGATTGTAACAAGCATTGGAAATTACCAATATGAGCTGTTCCATGTCAACTCAGATACCAGCTCAAGCCTCGTAAAAGCAGCCTGACCTAATTCTCGTAAGTAACAACTCTGTTAAATCCTTTTAAATAGGCATAAAAGGTCTTAAATAGGCATAATTTCTAATTCTTTCCCCAATAGGAGAAAACACACACTTTCAGACCAAGCATTTGGTGTTTTCTAGACTAACAAGCCTTTGAATTGGATTTCGTTGGATGTGAAAGTATATTCGAGTTAAGGGTGATGAACTACTACTTCTCTGTAATATCTCCCAGCACATGAAAGGGAAGCCAGCTGCCCAAAGAGAGGTCTCCAGCTCCAGATGTGGCTACACGTCAGTGCCCATGAGCTGTGATGTGGTGGAAATTTTCTGGAACTAGATGGTGGTGGTGGCTGCCACACAAAACTGGCTAACTGGACAGTGTAAATAACTGAGATGCATTCTTTTTACTATTAGTCACTGGCTTTATTCCTCTGGACCAGAAAGAACAGTTCTATCCACACCGACCTGACGAGTGAGTCAGGACTTAGCATGCCACTGTGAAGCCACATCCCAGACCCTCTGCAGGTAGCAGACCTTGCAGCTGAGATGGTGGAGAACGCAGTCAGGTTAAGCAACTCGTCTGAAATCACACATCACACCTGGCTGATTCAGGTGAAAACCACAGTTTCCTCCTCAAACTCGTGGGCACCGAAATAGCAACTAAGTTACATAATCTCTATTATTTTAACTTGAGTTTCCATATAAAAAAGTATAAAAATGAATTTTTAGAATATAGTTTAATTTTTCTGTAAGATAGCTAAAACAAATCTGATTACTTTGCTTTGGTTAAGAGGTGACATTATACAACAAAAATAACAGCCTTCTTCCTCTGCCTGTAAAATTCTTACCTGTTTGATAGCTGTGACAGTAATGACAAAGAACAGTGGAAGTCCACTCGTTACTGGACTTGTGGGTGTATCAATTATCAACTGCAAACGAAAGAGAATTGTAGAGCCATTTTCAAAAACACGCGTTAGTGACTTTAGACAGACTAACAGGCCTCATTACACCACCACCAAACATTTCCTTTCACTTATTTTAAATTGCTTTACTGTTACCCCACCACTACAGATAAATTAGCTAAGAAGTACATCATCCTATCTTACTATAAAACTGAGGGGCAGTTCTTTAAATTAAGGGAAATGCTTAAGAAAATGATGTTAGCTGTGGCAAAGAAACAAGGCTAATGCCAGTGTATATTTTATTTCAACTTACTACCCTGTTTCTGGTGCCACACTTTAAATAACTACATTATTTGGATAACTTAATGTGGAGGGAATTTTAAAAATCCTTCAGTTGTGTTTTGAATGACTGAGATAAACTGGGTTGCTGTTCTTAAAATATATCTGATCTATTGCTCCCTAATTCAAACCTCATTGTAGTTTTTACTCTCCTTCCCCACCCGCTCTCCCTTTCAGTGTTTTCTTGGGAGAATCTCTGCATGAGATTCTCCCGAGAAGGGTAATAATGCTTAGCTGGGCTGGTGAATTTCTCCTAAAGATTAGGAAGCTCCTGATCGCCCCTCCAGTGCTGGAAGGTAGCCAGAACCAACTCAAACGCAGAGTGCTCATGTGTGTGTTTTAGCACGTAAGTCTTTCTAACCAGCACACTGTCCTTGAAGAAAATAGAGGAGGGAACTCTAGATGAGTGGCACTGAGTCCTCGCTCCTCCTTATGAGCAAACCATGGTTCGTCACCTGAGACTAAAAGGTCACTGGCCTTACCTGTACCAGAAATATGATAAGAAAATAAAAGTTGGCGATTCTTCTGAATTGTTCAAATAAGTTCTTGGGTATGAAGTTCCAAAATGTGTACTGTAGAAAAGAAGAACAAAGAGGTGTCATTTTGATCACAATTTACTTTACATTATAAGTAGTAGCACCGGATCTCAAGGTACAAAACGTTTAGTTTTAGATACAAAATTCATAGTTCAACATGTAGAGTGTTTGTAGACATTTTATCAATTTGTTGACTACAAAAACAAACTGCTAACAGAGAATGTGCTCTCCAGGAAATGTGACTTACCTCATTATAGAGTAATCAAAGTAATGCAAAGTGCTTAATAATAGTTTTATTACAAAATGTCTTTCATAAAATATAAACCTATGATTATTAAATCAAAAGATACATGTTTAGCATTTTTCCTTGATTGTAACTTCTTCATAAGCTCTTTATGTGTGTGACTAGATGCTAACAGAAAGCTAAACTAGAAGCCAACGTTCTCATGTGTTCTCCGGCACCACACACAAGAGCCCTTCCCCCTTATTTAGAGGGCATGGAGAGGCAGGCGGGGAGAACAGTTCTGGTTGCCACTTATTGTCCAAACCCCGCATTTTTGCCACCGGAGGAGACGTTCCCTAACTCTTGGGCTGAAGACAACAACGCCCCAGATGTCATCAATCTACAGTAAACACTGAGCTGGGAAATTGTTTTGAAAATTCCATTTGACGAGTTTTTGCCTTTCTGAAGATAGCCTACTGAAGAGGGAGAAAGGGCTCTGCCCGGTCTGTACAGTGACCCTTGCCCTCTGTCTGTACGAGGAACAGAACCCACATCAGCTCCAGCCAGGCGTGCGTGCTGGTGCTGCAGACCCAGACGTCAGCTACCCAGCTCTCCTGTCAAGAGATCCGCTAATGTCAGAATCTCGAACACAAATTCTTGAGAACAGAATATCATAAGCAAAGTCTGGCATGGCCCTAATATCCAGCATATTCTGAATTTGGTTTTTATATCAATTTCACTGGATAGCCACAGTTTAAATAAAAAGGTCCTTTGTCTTAAGTTTCTGACTGCTTAGAGAGTATATAGGGAATTTCCATTTTCTATTCTAATTTACATTCACAAGCTCATAATGAAGTTCATTAATGAGCAGGAAAACAAGAGTAGTTCCCCCATCCCATGACAATTGTGAGCATATTTTTAGTTATCTTTTAAAGTTGGCCCCAGTAAATTACTCTAACCGGGTCTCCAGAGGTTTAGAAAAGAAATCAATTTCCTAGGTCCTAAACCCACCACGCTGTACCCACCCTTATCTCCCACGTATGATTTCATACCAGTCCTTGACGGGACATGTGTTTTGGAAATATCTTCTCTCAGTGACTTGTCTTTCAATTCTCTTAACAGTGTCTTTTGAAGAGCAGAAACTTTTAATTTTAATAAAGTCCATCTTAATCAATTTTAGCTTTCATGGTTAGTGTTACTGGTTTTGTATCAAAAAACTCATTGCTAAAGTTAAGGTCACCTAGATTTTCTCCTGTGCTACCATCTAGGATCTTTATATTGTGCATTTTACATTTAGGCCTATGATCAGTCTATTTAGAGTGCACTTTGTGAAAAGTACAGAATCACTGTCTAGATTGGTGTTTTTCAACCTTTTCCATCTCATGGCACACATAAACTAATTACTAAAATTCTGCAACACACCAAAAATATACTACATTTTTTGCCAATGTGACAAAAAAATAGGTATAATTTTGATTCATTCAGATCATGGCTGTTGTGTTAGCTATTGTCATTTTTGAATTTAACAATCTAAGGGAAAAGAGGTCAGTGTCTCTGACTAAATAGGTATTGCTGTTTTAAAAATTCTTGTGGCACACTGGGCAAAAATTGCTGGTCTAGATTTTTTTTTTTTTTTTGCACATGGATGTCCATTTGTTTTTGCCATTTGTGGAAAAGACGTTTCTTTCTCCATTGTACTGCCTTTGCTCCTTTGTCAAAAACCAGTTGATTATATTCCTGTGGGTCTGTGTCTGGGCTCTCGATTCCGTCCCGCTGATCTATTTGTTCTTCCACCAGCACCACACTGTCTTCACTACTGCAGCTCTATAGAAAGTACCAAGTCAGGCAGTGTCAGTCTCCCACGTGCGTTCTTCTCTTTCAATGTTGTGTTGGCTCTTTGGGGTCTTTCATGCAAGCATTGGAAATTTGTCAATACCTGCAACATAACTTGGTGGGGCTTGGGTTAGCACTGTTGAATTTACAGATTAAGAACTCACACATCTTAACAATGTTGAGTCTTCCTACTCATGAACACGGAGTGCCTCTCCATTTACTTAATTCCTCTTTGATTTCTTTCATTGATGGTTTAGTTTTCCTCTGATAGATCTTACATATATTTTGTAGTATTTATACTTAAGTGTGTGTGTTTCTTTTCTTTTTGGTGCTAATGTAAATGGTGCTGTGTTTTTAATTTTGAATTCTGGTCTGCCAGGTAACCAGCACAAATTTGGAATTTAAAGTCAGTTAAATGGTTTATTTATTCTCATCATGCATGGAAGACCCAAAGCATGCTATAGCTTTGACATTAAGTTTTATAATTTCCACGTTTCACAGAAAAAAATTACTACAAGTTATTACTCTGATTATTACTACAAGGTAATTAAAAATAGTTAATTCCTGATAATGTATGATAATAAAATTGAAAACCAAACGAGATAATTTAAACATTCATGACTGCATGAATAGTAACACAGATAAAATAAAAGGAGCATTACCTATATAAGAGCTGGAAAAGTGATAATGGTGGGCCAATTGTACATTTTTCATCTTTGTTAAGTGATCTAAATGTTTGCTTAGACATGTGGGCCACAATATAACGTAATGCTTTGTGTATTACAAGGAATAATAAAACACTCTGGCCTATATTCGGCTATTAACTCCTGCCTTCTGTTGTGACGCAGTCACTTAACGGTGCTTAGCAGTGCACCCCTGGCATGCAGCCACAGGCATGGAGTGAAATGGGGTTTTCTTGCTGTAAGGAAACTGAGAAGCCTGACTCTGTCAGAGAATCTCTCTTTACGATAAGGCGTTTCGGGAAATGTTAAATTACACAAGACAATTAGTATTCCTGGCATTTATTTAACATCACAAAAAACTACATACCCAATGTCTTTGCGTTTGTTCTGTGAGTCATTAGCCCTGAAATGAGAACACGGTAAGAGCTTCTAAGCTCAGTTTCGTCCAGTCTCTTCTCCTCTGTGCATGCATCCGCTCTGGTTCTGAGTCACTCACCGAGAGCATGGCTCATAACAGAGAAGAGAACAGTCTCACTTGGTCTACCTTTAGTCATGTGGTGAAAGAAAAACCCTGAGGGAAAAGCTCTGCATGCTGTTCTTTGCCAGCTCCCAGGAAGTAAAATGAGAGCACCTGGAAACTGCACTAAAGCCTCAGCTACTATGGCCTGAAAGTGGATCCAGCACCACAGCCATGCAAGGGACAGTCGTAAAGGCACGCTGCAGGCCAGGCACTGCTCTCCTGGGAAAGGCAATCGATTCACACGGAGTTGAAGTTTCTCTTTCATTTATGATTGGGAGACAAGAATGTAAAAATAGAAAGTTATGCTCAAAATCTGGATGATTAATGTTGGAAAATGAGTGAGCAGAACAGTGCAAGGCAGTGCTGGCTCTGCCGAGGAAGTGCATGGCTGAAGGATCGGCTCATCCACGTTGTTCTGAGTCTTGGTGTCCTCAGGAATAGGCTGGGTTTAATAAGTAATAGTGACCTCCCAGGGTTGTTTTAGAGCTTAAATGACATGGAAGTCATTAAGAACACTGCTCATATCTAACTGGTAGAGGTAATTTTCCCTTGCCAATACTCAAGAATTACTTAGCTTTGTTGAAGGTATGGAGTGACAGTACAGTCTAAGCCTACTATTTAATTATGTAGCGACTTAGGGCAGCTGGGAGCCACATGAATTTTGTGCCCAAAAGTACAGTTTTGTGAAACTGAAGAAGCAGTGCTCCATTGTTCTCTTGAGTCCGGGATCGGCCAGCAGGGTGAGCTCAGGTAGGCCCCGAGTGGCAGTTCTGCATGTGGTCAGGCGGGTGGAAAGGGGGTCGTGCTGGGGAGTAATTTCATGGTTTTCGGTTTTCTATCCAACACCTGTCTAGTGTGTCTTCCCCAAAAAGGAATGGAACTCGAATCAGTCACTGATCACCCTAAGTGTTCTGTGCTGCAGGTCCAGAAGTTTAACATAATTAGATTGGCCTTTTCATCCTCTAGTATAAATATGCACATGATAAATGGGAGTTACTGGGCATTCACTTCTGACTTCTGTGAACTTCAGAAGTCTTAGCTAGTAGTCTTTTCTGTTAAGGTGGAACTGTAATTTGCCTTTCCAAGAAAAGGTAGATACATTACCACAAATATATTCTCCAAACTTGCTTGTAAACTTATGTTTTACAAATTCAATCGTATTTTTCATATATCCTGAGCTGTGTTCAAATGAAAACAATAATGTGCTTGAGATTCCCTCTCCAGTTGATCTAAATCAATGCTGCTGTCCACCCAGCTACTAACTTAGATTCTAAACCCTCATCTTTCACAGGTCCTCTTGCAAACAGAATTTGATTAGCAATAGAGGTGATCCTGTACATAACTTTCCCTTGAAATTGCACACCATCATCTACTGATATAAAGCTACTAATTCTGCTCTTTGAGGAATGAAGATCATTCTCCGCACACACATAAATTTGAGAGCACAGTCCCCTCTCTAAGCTGAGATGAAAGTCAGTAAGCACTTTACTCAACACTTGACCCCTCTTCTGTGGAGCCTCAGCTGACCCGCCTCCTGAAAGGATGTTGACTTAATTCTGTTAGTTCCTACTGTAGAGTCTTCTGGTATGAAGGCATTTTCTTGAGAAGAAACAGCTTCAAAAGGGCCCCCAGGAACCTACAAGTCTTTATCATTCCCCATGTCCAGCATAGGACTTCTGTTGTCCAAAACCATGAAGGCTCTGGAAGATCCAGTTCATGTAAGGCAACTGGGGACAGGAAGGTGACACCACAGGGAGGGAAAAGATATTCCAGACAAAGAAGGAGAAAAGATGGCAAACTGTAGAGTGAGGAGGTAAGACAAGGCATCTCAAACTTATTATTGGCTATGGACTATGGGAATATTTGAAAGAAAAATCCGAGAATACATTGGCTATAAAACTTGAATCAGATAACAAAGGATGGGATTTAGAAATCACTGCTTTCAATTTTCTTCCCCAAACATTGACAGAGCTTTTAGAATAAAAAAGGCATCCCTTGACTTCCAGCTATATTCTGCCAATTGCATCAAGAAGGCCCTTTGATGTCTCCAGTCAACCAGGTGCTCTGAGCTTCAGAGAGTTCCTCCACAGAGGCTTGTAGAGAACTTTCCACATCTACTGCAAGAAACTGGGGGCGGAAACATTCAAGGCCAATCTTCGTCCCCAGAGGAACTTAGATCAGTGGCTGAAGTGCTATGACGAACATCCTACCCAGGCGAGATACATTAGGTAGTGAGGGCAGGTCACATGCTTTTTCACCTTATCCCGGGTTCCTGTCCTGACAAATTCACACATGGCACAACATTTTAATGCTTTTCCAGTGCACTGCCCCTTTGTTTCTTTTTAAAAAATTAAAAAAAAATTGATTTGAGAGAGAAGAAGGGAGAGAAGGAGAAATGTTGATTTGTTGTTCCACCCACCCATGCATTCACTGGTTGATGCCTGTAATTGCCCTGACCAGGGATATAACCCACTACCTTGCTGTGTGGGGATGATGCTCCTACCAACTGAGCCAGGGCACTGACCCATTTCTCAAGGCATTTGTACTGCAAAGAGGTAGATTTTTAAGAAATGTTTTGATAGAAACAAACCTATAGATACAGAGAATAAACTGATGATTGCCAGATGGCACGGGTTTGAGAGGAGGTGAGTGAAAAAGGTGAAGGGATTAAGAAGTACAAATTGCCAGTTACAGAAATAGTCACAGGGATATAAAGTACAGCATAGGAAACACAGTCAATAATATTGTAATAACTACATATGGTGTAAAATGGGTACTCTATAAATTACATAAATGTCTAACCACTGTGTTGTATACCTAGAACTAATATTATATTGTATGTCAACTATAATTTTAAAATGTTTTTTAATTTAAAAAAGAAATGTTTTTGAGATTTTTTTCTTCTTTGGCCACACTAGTAGGTTGACCGAGTACATAATGAATAGAGATCATCTTTAGTGATCTCTACTTGAGACTGGTTCAAATTTATAAATGTCACTACTATTCAGGCTTGTCATTATCTGTGTACCATGTACTATGTTTATTTGGTTGAGATTTTGTTTATAAGCAATTATTTACCCACATCGTGTTTCTAGAGATTAAAGCTGCTATTATGATTATGATTTTACATTGCAGTTTTAAAATAAAATAATTCCATTAAAAAACTACCTTGAAAAGCAGAGTTTTTCTATGTGCAAGTATTGTTAACCAACACTCTTTGATAACTCATAGAAAATAAGTATGTCTCCCACACGGATCCACACATCTAGTGAACCCAGGGATGTGCGTGTGCCTTCACAGACACGTGTGTGTGTGGCCCCTAAAGGGAAAGTGCCCCATAATCTGGAAAGCCATCATTTGCCTTATTCGTCAAAGACAGCTATGAAATTCTCCACCCATTCTCAAGACCCATTTACAAGGTGACTCTCTCAATGTGTACAATTTACCTCTGTAATCCTACTTTCCAATCAGCAAACACAAGGCACTTTGTTGAAATGATGACATTTTAATCATGTTTCTTCCTCTTTGCATTTATTGCTTCTAATTGACAGGCTTAGTGTTTTTGTTTACAAGGGGGTTGTGCACACACCCTTTCACTGGTGACATCTTGTGTCATCTCTATTTTATAGGTAAGGAAACTCTAGCCCGCCGTGGTTCGTGGCTAGTACATAGCCAGATAGCAGATAAATAAGGGGCAGTAGTAGGAGCTGAACATCCTGGACTTTAAATTGGACACTCTATCCGTGATGTAATTAAAAGAGAAATGAAGACAATCTTGTGCTGTGACACTTTGGCAATTCTGAACAGTGTTTTGGGGACAACCAGGGATAGTGAGTTCACAATTTGCCCCATGCAACCTGTAATCACAGCCTTCATTTGGGAGTGGATAGCAGCTGCAACAGCAGTTCTAGGACCAGTGTTGCTAGCTGCTGGCAAGAGGTCCCAATGCTCCCCAAAGGACATTAATAAACACTCAGATGCAAGGTTACCTTGGAGGAGACTATCCTGTTGTCTGGGTACCGTTGCGGAATGTAGGCCTCAGCACCTGGTGGGGGCTCCTTATGTCCCACGTAAATGGTCCGACTGTCGACCCAATTCTCTTCTCCAGCACACTATGGAAAACACAGTGGTATTAGCACAAGTGCCTCAGACTCGGGGTGTGAAAGTTCTTCCCTGAAGTGTTAGCTTTAACACTTGTCCATATGAATAAAAACCAGGACTGTCTGACTTACAGCACTGAGCAGGGCCCACCTGCCATGGCTGGAGCTGCCACTGATTTAACTAAGCCCTTACGGGCTAAGTTCTTCAAATCCCTGCCCAGTTCTTCAAGAGAACAGTCTGAGTGGGTGTTCTATACTCCAGTGAGAGCTGATGAGTAGCCATGAAAAAGCTGATTGTCAGTGGAAAGAACACAGGATGGGTTCACGTAAAAAAAAAAAAAAAAAAGAACACAGCAGCAAAATCTTAAGGCTTCCAAAAGAGAAATGACGATGGGGTTAGAAATCCAGGGAAAGGTCTTTAAAGAACAGAGTAAAACCTTGAGTTCAGAATAGAAGAATTACTCAACCATTTTAGGTATTTCTATCAACAAGGCTTTCCTGGAAAGACAGAAGACTGGGGTCTGATTCATCTTTGTATTACTCAGAATATTGTATGCACAAGGCATTAAGTAAATATCTTCTGAATAGAAGGATCTTTTAAAAACACCCAACCAGACCATGTGCTGTCAGCACTTAAACGCCTCCTAAAAGCACAGTTATTGATTAGAGACTAAAATGCAGCCCCTTATAGAAGCCCCAGCACAGGGTCCTGTCCCCCTCAGACTGGCCCCCCAGAACATGATCCTAGGTTCCTCCTTAACTGGCCGCCCCAGCATGAGGTCCTAGGCCCCCTTCAGACTAGCATCACAGCACAGGGCTGTGGGCCTCACATCCCAGTTCCTCTGGAGGAACTCTGAAGGTATTGGCTTCTCTGGGGTCTGACAAACAGTGCTGAAAAGGAGATGGAAACCTTCTTAGTTGAAGAGCAAGTCAGTGTAATAGAACAAGAAGAATGAATGGGCATCAGAGAACACTTGGTTCAGTTGTTACTGAGACATTCATGAGCCCGAACTTCAACTACACCATCCCTGAGGGTGGCAACAGCACTTTTCTCAGAGTTCTCGAGAATGAACTGGGGCAACAAAACAAAACATATGGCAATGGTCCCAGCCTGGTACCATCACTGCTCTCCATCACTGCATCCACCCTTTGTGGCTTCCGAGAACCCTCACTATCTGAGACCAAACAGACAGGGGTAACAAGAAATCTAGCATTTCTGCTGTTTAAGGTTATTAGGAATCTTACATTGCCTTTTTTTTTCTTTTTTGCTTCTACTATCATCTCTTTTGCTCATTTACCAACGTCCTGGGAATAATTTTAGAAGACTTTTCATATTTCCCTCCCACCTGTACCCTTTGCCCACCCAGTACATTATCCACAGTAGCTGCTTGCATGCGCATTCCCTTCGTAAACTCCACCTACGTTTCCTCTATTAGGGCCTAGCTTTGCAGGACTGTCCACGTGACTTAAAGGATAAAGAGCAAATAGGTCTCTGCCACTCCACCTATGTTTCAGAGATGCTCAGCAGGGACACAGGAAATGGCGCAAGGTCCCTGGAACAGAATGGGCACTGGTGCCACCTGCCTCACCCTCCATGAGCAGAGTGATTCCTCCTTGGCATGAACTTGGCATGTGGCTCACTCCCAGGAGCCTGCTGCTCTGTCGTAACGAGGAGACGCCAAAGGCCAGGCGCAGTTCCCCAGCAAGCCTGAGCCCTCCCTCCCAGGCCGGCTCCGTGCCCACGGCCCTCCCGTGTCGTTTTCCTATTTTGGGTGAGGCCGCCCACGAGGGATGTTTACTTTAAAAACCTGCCGAAGGGCTTCATAAATAAATCTGTGGACATGAAAGGTAAGAAAATAGAACAAGCCCCTGACTTCCCTTTATTTCTCAGAGCGGGGCCAAACGTGTGCTTCTCATTCCTGTGGATTCAGGAAGTTACATCGAAAAAGAATACATAACAAATGAAACAGAGAAGGAAAGGAACAAAAATACATAATTTTTAATGCAAAAATAGAAAACTTTTCTTCTGAACTTCAAAGTTGGCTCTCAGCCCTAGTACTAACCCTGGAAGCTCCAATCTTCCTACAGGCCATGCCGTGGGGCCCTGTCACGGGAGCTGGTGCTTCCCAGGCCAGGGACAGAGAGGTCCCCTGTCTCTAGGGAGGCAGGGTCGGAAGGCTCATTCATATTCTCAACACTGTCTAGTAGGTGCTTATTGTTTTTAATGTACTTGTTTAACACTTCAAATATAACGCAACAGTGCAATGCCTTTTAAATGAATACAAGCCAGAAGAACACAGAATGGGGAAAGGAACTGAACACCAACATGCAGTAGGTCTGGCTGGAATCATCACCACAAAAACGTCATTGGGGAATGTATCATGTACTTGTTCAATGAAAGCTGAACCCCATATAACAAAGCTGCCTTTGTATAGGTCCCTGCGGATGAAAACAGAAACAAGGACCCAGAAGTTTGTCTAAGCATCTTGCTTCTATTAAGAGGTTACAACACAATGGACTGAAAGGATGTCAGTGAAGCTACCTTCCCACCTGACTTTGCTCACTGCCTGGCATTGCAGACCCAAGGAGTGACACAGAGGAGCAACTGTTTCTGAAGTCATAAAGTCACTAGGTGATCTTACACATGACACTGACAGGCGGGGAATATTTCTGAGTTCACGTTAAGACCTAGGTGAGCTCTGGATGTTGTTCTCTGCACAGATGTTCAATTCTGAGAAGGCTACAAGTAAATGTTCAAAAGGTGTAGAGACTACAACAAATAGGACACTCCTGGGGAACGCCTGGTATGATCACCAGTTATAATTACTCCCACATGGTCAAGCATGTGACCTGGGGCTGATGGGCTGTGCGACTATGGAGGAGTGACTCAATATTTTATTTTTATTTTATTTTATTGTATTTCTCCATTCCCTTTTAGCTCCCATATACTCCCCTCCCCTCAGCAATCACTGCACTACTGTTCATGTCCACAAGTCCTTTTTCATTTTTGCTCAATCCCTCCACCCCCTATCCTCCCCCCACAGTGGTCATCCTGCTCTCCAACTATGAGTCTGTCCCCATTTTCCTTGTTAGTTCAATTTGTTCATTAGATTCTCCATAAGTGAAATCATATGGTACTTGTCTTTCTCTGACTGGCTTATTTCACTTAGCACAATGTTCTCATGGTCCATCCATGCTGTTTCAACAGGTAAAACTTCCTTCTTTTTCATGGCCAAGTAGTACTCCCTCGTGTAAATGTTTCATAGTTGTTTTTTCCACTCATCTATTGATGGACACTTGGACTGCTTCCATATCTTGGTGATTGTAAATAATGCTGCAATGAGCATGGGGTGCTTGTGTTCCTTTGAATTAGTGTTTTGGGTTTCTTCAGATATATTCCCAGAAGTGGGATCGCTGAGTCAAAAGGCAGATCCACTTTTACTTTTTTAAGGTACCTCCATACTGCTTTCTACTATAGTGGCTGCACCAATCTGCATTCCAATTCCCATCAACAGTGCAAAAGGGTACCCCTTTCTCCACATCCTCACCAGCATTTGTTTGCTGAATTATTGATGAGAGCCATTCTGACAGGTGTGAGATGGTATTTCACTGTTGTTTTAATTTGCATTTCTCTGATGATTACTAAAGTTGAGCATCTTTTCATATGGCTGTTGGCCATATTTATGTCCTTTTTGGAGAAGCGTCTATTCAGGTACTTTGCTCATTTTTCAATTGGGTTGTTTGTTTTTTGGTGTTGAGTTTTATTAAGTACTTTGTAAATTTTGGGTATTAACCCCTTATCAGATGTATTAGTGAATGTGTCCTCTTATTCTGTGGGTTGTCTTTTTATTTTGTTGATGACGTCTTTTGCTGTGCAAATACTTTTTAGCTTGATATAGTCCCATTTATATATTTTCTTTTGTTTCTCTTGCCTGGGGAGATATATCTGATAAAAAATTGCTACAAGCAATGTCCGAGATTTTGCTGCCTATGTTTTCTTCTAGGATTTTTATAGTTTTGGGTCTAACATTTAAGTCTTTGATCCATTTTGAATTTATTCTTGTGTGTGGTATAAGAAGGTGGTCTAGTTTCATTTTTCTGCACCTATCTATCCAATTTTCCCAACACCATTTATTGACTAAGTATCTTTAGCCCTTTGTATGTACTTGCTTCCTTTGCCAAATATTAATTGACTATAATGGTGTGGGTTTATTTCTGGGCTCTCTATTCTGTTCCATTGATCTATGTGTCTGTCTTTATGGCAGTACCATGCTGTTTTGATTACTATGGCCTTATAGTATAGTTTGATGTTAGGTAGCATGATTCCTCTAAATTTGTTCTTTCTCAGGACCACTGTTGCTATGTGGAACCTTTTGTGGTACCATATATATATACATTTTTGAAATATTCATTCTAGTTCTGTGAAATATGTCATTGGAAACTTGGTAGGAATTACACTGAATCTAAAGATTGTTTTGGGTAGTTTTTACTACTTCCTTTCCAATTTGGATCCTTTTATTTCTTCTTGTTTGATTGCTGTGGCCGGGACTTCTAGAACCATGTTGAATAAGAGACATAAAGGCAGACATCCCTGTCTTGTTCCTGATTTTAAGAGGAACGCTTTGTAGTTTTTGCCTGTTGAGTTTGATGCCGGCAATGGGGTTTGTCATATAGGGCCTTTGTTATGTTTAAGTTATGTCTAATCCCACTTTGCTGAGTGTTTTTATCATAAATGGGTGCTGGATTTTATCATATACTATTTCTGCATCTATTAATATGCATCATGTGGTTTTTATCCTTCATTTTGTTTATGTGATGAATCACAGTTATTGATTTGCAAGTGTTGTACCAACCTTGCATTCCTGGAATAAATCCCTCTTGATCACGGTATGATCCTTTTGATGCATGGCTGTATTCAGTTTACTAATATTTTGTTGAGGATTTTAGCATCTGTGTTCATCAGGGATACTGGCCTGTAATTTTCTTTCTTTGTAAGTGTCTTCTTCTGGTTTTAGATGATACCAGATTATATAAATCTGGCTTCATAAAATTATGAGTTTGAGAGCCTTCCCTCCTCTTGAATTTTATGAAATAGTTTGAGAACAGGTGTTAGTTATTCTTGGGATATTTGGTAAAATTCCCCTGTGAAGCCATCCAGCCCAGGCTTTTTATTGGGAGCTTTTTGATTACCACTTCAGTTTCACTAGGTGTAATCTGTCTATTCAGATTCTCTGATTCTTCCTGATTCAGTGTTGGAAGATGGTATATTTCTAGGACTTTATCCATTTCATCCAGGTTGTCCAGTTTGTTGGTACACAGTTGTTTATAATATTTTCTTATAATCCTTTATATTTTCTTTGGTGTCAGTTGTTATTTCTCCTCTTTCATTTCTGATTTTATTTATTTAAGTCCTTTCTCTTTTTTTCTTGATGAGTCTGGTTTGTCAATCTTGCCTATCTTTTCAAAGAACCAGCTCTTGGATCCATTGATCTTTTGTATCTTTTTTTAGACTCTATTTTGTTTATTTTTGCTATGATCTTTATTATTTCTTCCTTTCTACTCACTTTGGGCTCTGTTTCTTGTTCCTTTTCAAGTTCCTTTAGGTGTGAAGTTAGATTGTTTATTTGAGCTTTTTCTTGTTTTTTGAGGTAGGCCTATACTGCTATGGATTTCCCTTTTGGGACTGCTTCCCCTGTGTCCCACAGATTTTGGATTGTTGTGTCCCTGTTTTCATTTGTTTCAAGGTATCATCTGATTTCTTCCTTGATTCTGTTGTTGACCCATTCATTGTTTCAACATTTCTTGTTGAATTTTGTCAGTGGTAACATGAAGCGATTAGATTAGATAAAAATCTAGGTTTTAACGTTCTGGGTCCTTGTATATTTAGCAGTGAAAACACACATAGCCCCGATAATGCAATTCTTAATCTAGACAGTCTTGAACCACACATTAGTCACGCTGTCCACTGTGAAACTGTGGTATAGATGAAAAGAAGTTATGCCACATGCAGCTCTAAGAACGAAGATGTGCATCGTAATAAAACCTCCCAAGGACAGCAACACGGAGACACTAGCCTAGCCTCTCTTTTTAGGTATTCCTCTCAGATAGGATGGGTGATGCTGACCAAAAAGCTTTAGGTAACTTCCACCTTCAGAACCTTGGAGACGGCCAGGGGCGTTCATCAGCAAGGTGAGGCTGAAACCAGGCACTCAGCGGCCTTTCGTGGCTAGTAGGCTTCCTAATGACTCACTACAACCAGATGTCCAGACTACATCAAGAAGGCACCTGGCAACACTCCTCTGGAAGGCTAGCATCAAAGTTCTAGTCAAAAGTACAAATCTAAACGGTAAGGATGGGGTTGAAGACTCAGTTGCTTCCAAAATGCAAATTTAGCCATCATCACACGTAGAGTTGTTCCCAGAGGGGGAGTGGGGGAGGGGTTCCTGTTGAATGCTGGGATCCACCAAACTGCCTTTGTCTTGTGAGGCACAACAGCTGAGAGGTCGCTACCACCTGGGTAGTTTGTGAACTGCCAGACGGTACAGGGTCAGAGGAGGGAAGACAAGAAGAATCCAACGAATCTGTTTGCTTATTTTTTCTTTCCTTTTTACATTTAGATTATGCTATTATAGTTGTCCTATTTTTTCTTATTATTTTTATGAAATGAAATAGTCACATAAAGACATAAGGAAAAAGCACACAAACACACAAAACCCCAAATCAACAACACTGGCTGGAAAAAAATGTACCAGCAGAGAGAACGGCAGAGGGAATGGTGGCCAGGTGAAGACCTTGTTCCGTCAAAAAAGTTCCAGGAAGAATGTGAGTTTGAGAGAACCACAAATAGCGGAACCTCTTTGCAGAGTGAGTGAAACCAGGGACGGAGAGCAAACCCCACACCTGTGCGGTGGGGGCTCTGCTCTTATAATCCCTGATGCACAGATAAGCATTGCTAACAAAGTTGTCACCTTGAAGTAATGAAGCAAATTCACATGTGTACATACACTTTAGAGCACTCAGTAGCTGTGTCCTGACAAGCTAGAAATATAAACTTGTATTTTTGCTGTGTAGTGTGGAAAACACTGCAAACTAATATCATTTTGCTAACATATACAGTATACTTAAAACCAATATAATCAAAATAGGTAGATGGTATAGTTTATTTTGGCAAATTCCACATTGCTAATAAATTCTTAAAATCTTACTCATTGTATAAATGGATTCTTTTATACAGAAATGGTGTATGAAATCCAGAACATGTGCAGATGTGACATTTGTCAATAGCTTATGTTAACACCAAACCCTCCTTATTCTACTTCTGATCTTGATGAAGCAATCAACCCTGACATGGTTAAAATTACTGAAGGACCTAATGTCCAGTCAGTTCAGGTCACTAAAATGAAAATTCAGTAAACTGTTATTTAACAGAGCACATAGATGTTCAACAGCATTAGTTGGGAAGAAATGCACATCAAAACCACAAGGAGACACAGCTTCACATCCACTAGGATGGCTATAATAAAAAATAAGAAAGAAGGACAATAACATGTGGTGGGGAAGATATGGATAAACTGGATCCCACATACATTGCTGTTGGGAATAGAAAATGGTGCAGCTGCTTTAGAAAACGGTTTGGTGGTTCTTTGAAAAGTTAAGCATAGAGTTACCATATGACCCAGCAATTCTACTCCAAGGTATATATCCTCCCCACAAATAAAAACATGTTTACATAAGAACATGCACATGAATGTTCATAACAGTATTATTCATAATAGCCCAAAGATGGGAAAACCCAAATGTCCATCAAGTGAAGAACGATAGAGAAGCTGTGATATACCCATACAATGGAGTACTGCTCACCCACAACAAAGATCCATGCTGCATCATGGATGAACCCTGCAAACATATGTAAGTGAAAGAAGCCAGACACAAAAAGCTACATGTCTCTACTTCTTTTTCTCCTTCAATGCAAGGTTCATCCATGTTGTAGCATGTTTATGGGTGAATACGACTCCGTTGCATGGATACACTAACAAGCAAAATAGAGACTGACTTGTACAGAGCAGGATGACAGCTGAAGCGGGTGGGAAGGGATTGAGCAAAAAGGAAAAAGGACTCATGGACATAGACAACAGTGCGGTGATTTGGGGGGTGAGAAGGGTATAAAGGGGATAAATGGTAATGGAAAAAATACAAAAAATGAAATAAAATAAAAGCTACATGTTGTATAAGTCCATTCACATGAAATATCCAGTACAATGTTTGCCACAGGCCGAGCGAGTGACTGCTGACAGCCTCTCGTGGTGGCGATGAACATGCTCTGGATTGGGGGGTGGTGAGGGCTGCACAGCTCTGTAAATGTATTCCAGCTGGGACCAACAGATCATAGAGTATGTGAGCTATGTCTCACTAAAAATATTGTAAGTTTTTTTGCTTAAATGAAAAGCATATGTAGTCTGTATGCATGTGAGATAATGATTTCTCATCCTGGAAACATAATGGGTAATGTTTACATCAAAATTCATGTAACTCACTTGTATGACCAGCATTAGATAATTCCTCTTATTTTCAGTTTGCCTTTGATTCTGTTATTCTGGTGCCTTTTTCTGTATTTTCTTAGAGGGAGCAGTCATTTCTAGGTATCTGAACTGCTTTCCCTTTTCAGTCTCCTGAGTGAATTCTAGAAACTTAGGCAGAAAGCTCTCCCTAAAACCTTTTAGGGAGTGAAGAATTTACCAGGGGACATATCTTATACAAAAGACCTCTTGTCCATAGTGAATTAGTTATTTTTCTTATTTATTAATCCATGAGCAAATGACAAATTACCTCAGTGAAAAAAGGAGGATGTGTTATTAGCTACATCAGTGGCTTTTTAGTCAAACTCTGAAAACTGTAGGATTTGATAGGGTCCTATTAACATTTCTCACCTAGTTTAACTAGATGGGAGGATAGTATTTGCAGGGACTTTGGAAGCTACTAAGCTGGACCCTCTCATTTTGCAGAATGAGCTCACAGAACCTTCATCTTGCCAAAGCCTGGCACCGTTAACCAGAGGCACGACTGGGCTGATATGAGGTCTAAGGACTCCTCAAGCTTCTGGGTGAAATATCCATCCATTTCGCCACTTGCTCACCTGCCCATTGGCAATGTACATTTTTGCCAAAGGTGTGTGTTTGGGATGTAGGACATTAAATATGCCCACAGGTTTCCTTTTTGTGACACATACAAAAGAGAGTGACAAAGGACTGAGGGGGACAGAAAAATCGACCACAGTGAGCCTTACAGGCAAAAGGTCTGTGACACAGGCTCCATCTTTCCATCTGCCCTCTTTCTGGGTGGGGAGAGAGTCGCCTGGAAGAAGTCCCTGTGTGGAGCTGGAGGAGGAAGGCCGTGGGCAGGCTGGGGTGTGGTCATGCACGAGGACAGGTGGCTGGAAAGCCATGTGAACAGTAGAAAGGCTGGGATCATGGCACACAGAGGGAGCACTTGCCTGCCATCTCCCACCTTTCCAGAACAAGGGAGGATGGCTGCAATTCCATCAAGCACAGGCACAGAGGAAATGTCACCATAAATCATGCTGACATAGCTATCTGAATATCCTTCATGGCTCCTTCCCTTAATTCTTTTTTTCTAAAGATATCCTTGACATTTGGGGTTGATCCATCCATTGCTGCCTGAAAAAGTCTTTTTGACAGGTAGGGCGTGTGTGTTGGTGGCTGAAGAAACATTCTGAGCCCCAGGGAAGCATTATCTGTGGGGGACGCACACTCTAAAATATCCCGGGTCCCTCTCTGCACAAGTGACACTCAGGCCCAAAAGATCTACGGCGTACTGCGCCAGTGTGCGCTGAAGTGCTCAGTTAAATATTAATTCCTGCTCTCCTGAGCCTCTGAGCCCAGGGCTCAGAAATGTGCACCCCACAAGTCACTCGACTGATTTTCTCTCTTTAAATAGACTTTAATATAACCTCCCTCTTGACAGAGAACTACCACCAAGGAGGCCTGGGTCATGACAGGAAAATGTCATAAATGGGCAATTAGCAAAATGGCTTACACAGGGTTTAATTAGCCGTTTAGAAAATGAGCACAGATACTAGTCTGGCCCACCGTGTGATCTTACCCACAACTAACAATAAAGTACCGGGAGGAGTGAAACAGTAATTCCAAGAGGACAGGCAAAGCTAAGGGCACTAAGTACTTTGCTGTAATTAAGTGCTTAATCCAGGAGGGTAAAAGGAAGGATATAAACTCTGTGCTGTACTTTTATACGAGTCATCCCTTTGTCCAGCACATCTGTGGTGCATATGCTCCCCGCCTGGTGGTCACTTAACAGCAGTCTCCGTATCAGACCAACTGCTGTGGTGTTTGTTCACAGTGGTTGTGTTCATGTAACCCTTCTTTTACTTAATAATAACCCCAAAGCACAAGAGTAGTGATGCTGGCGATTTGAATATGCTAAAGAAAAGCAGTAAAGTGCTTCCTCTAAGCGAAAAGGATGTATGTATAGGAAAAAACATAGTATATATGGGGTTTGGTACTATCTGTGGTTCAGGCAGCCACCGGGGGTCTTCGCACATAATCCCCCAAGGATAAGGGAGGACCACTGTATTTGGTGTCTGGCTGGTCCCAAGTTGAAAGTGGGGGCAAAACATAGGTGTCCTGGACAGAAATCTCAACAAACTATTAATATTTCTAATATATTTGCCTTGACACATACGCAGGTAAGGAAAGGTCACTGTCAGGGCACAGAGACTGATCTTCAGAGGAAAGTTGCTGAAACGTGCTAAGCCAGTGCACTTCCACATTCGAAGGAGCTCAGAAAGATGAGGGAAGTACTTTAAGAGCTACACAGGAGAAGGGAGCATCTCTCCTGCTTTTCCTGAGCATCTCTCTTCAGGGATGGAGAGAGAAGCTGGATCAGGAAAGACATGGAGTGATCTGGACTCCCTGGACTGGTCTGGCACAGGCTGGGGCGAATGAGCCGGATCAGAGAATCCTCTAAACATCTTGTACCCCTTCACTCAAGTACTGGCCCTGATGCCTCCTCCTCCCCTTCCAGCCCCCTCAGCCCCCGGGCCATGAAAGCCCCCTCTCACCCCTAGGGCAGTAAAGGCACAGTGCAGTGCTTCCCCATGGGCATGTGGACAGGCCGGAGGTGGAGTGGGCTTTAGAACCTGCACATATCCCTACATGGCGGGCACAGCATGCATGGCCCACAGAAGTAGACGTAACTGTGCAAGTACTTTAATGTGGGCACCTGCAACCCAGAGGGCTCTGCAATGAGAAAGGTAAACTGACTTCCATAAAGGGCTGAAGGCAGGTTACAATGTAAAAGGACTCCTTAATGAAAGGGCTGTCTACCTCTTTCTGTCTCTTCCCTAGTATAAAGTTGCCTAGCAAGTCTGCAGGGAGCTAAATCTATAGAGTACTGCAGTTTACCAGTAGCTCAAAGGGCTCTATTCTGGGGGAGAGGAGAGGCGGGGGAGGAGGAGTAGGAGAAAGTTCCCCACCTCAATGGAACCTGAGAGGTGACCAAGAAACTGCCTGCCACCCTCCCAGGGGACTAGAGAGGTGGTGGGAGATGGCCCTGCAGGCCTCCATCTCCGTGCTCCCAGGGGAATCATAAGACACTCTGCCAGGACACCGGTGAACTAGGGCTCAAGCCTTTGCTTGACTCATATCCTTGGGGAACCAGTGTGGTCCCCAAGGATATGTGAAAGGTCCCCTGGGGCTCCATGGTGGAGCCAGTCCCCTACAAAAATACTAGAGAATATTTCTAATAAGGGATTTGTACCTGGGATACATAAGAGACTCTCACAACTCAATAATAAAAAGACAAATAATGAGGACTTACATAGACATTTCCCCCAAAATCTACAAATCACCAACAGCTCAGGAAAAATGTCCACATCAACAGTCATCAGGGAAATGCAAATCAAACTCTGACCAAGGAAGAGAAGCCACACACAAAGGGCCGGACATTATGTGACTTCATGATGTGAAACTTCCAAAACAGGCAAATGCACAGGCACAGTAAGAAGACTGGCATTTGCCAGGGGCTGGGCAGGGGAGTAACTGCTCACGAGTACTGGGTTTCTTTTGGGGGTGATGAAAATGCTTTATAACTAAATTATAGTGGTGGTCCCATAACCTGGTAAATAAACTAAAACCCAAAGAATTGCACCTCTTTAAACAAGATAATTTTACGACATATAAATTATATCTCAGTAAAGCAGCTGGTAGCTCTCCCTACCCCCACCCCGCCAATGCTGGGGTCCCAGCGTTGCACAACACCCGTTTCTGAGTCAGCATAGCCCTCCCTTCCCTTGGGGCAGCAGCACCACCTCACTTCGTTGAGGCTGCTTACCTGCCTGCCTCCCGCACCACAGCAAAGAATGGCCTTGATCCAAATGCAAGATTCTCTCCATTTCAGGGAAAATGAGTAACATTTCTAAGGTTTGATTTTTAACACAGAGCATTTCCTAATGGACAAAAATGAGCTGAAAGTATCTCCAAAGGAGTGTGTCTAACAGTGGGTAAACTTGAAAAATGTATGCCCCAAATACAATGGGATGAACGCAGCTGAGAGCAAACAGTGCACCCTCACACTCTTGAGTGGAAACCGAGGACAGTAATTCACTCCCAAGGTCACCAGTGGCCACCAATGACTGTAGACGCAATGGCTGTGTTCCTCCCTGAAACGCAGAGCCAAACAGTCAAGGGAAGAGAAAGGGACTTCGCAGGTGTCTCATCAGTGCAGACATGCTGTCCCCTTCTCTCTGCCACTCCAGGAAGGACATTTTTCTGAATTTGGAATTCAATCAGAAAGTGGTTGAATTAACACAAGTAACCAAGTTTTGGCAGTCATGGCTTTACCAACTTTGCCGTCAACTGTATTAAGAGTTGGTGTATGGCTGCCTGAGTATTAAAAAGCACAAGGACAAAAGAGATTTTTAAAAATATGCTGAAAATCAATTCTAGACAGTGTTAGTCACCTAATGGAAGTTTTGAATTTCAGCTGAAACAAACAAAACCTATTAGCGGAATTACATTGTGGGACTAGGAACATAAGCATGTAACCTAACCTCGAATTATTAGATCAATTTTTAAAGAGGTGGTTCCTCCCAACAGCCGTTTTTCAAATTTACAGAGATCCAATGACAAAGCAACTCCTTGTTCTGGTGTCCGTTTATAGCTTTAAAAGGCAACATTTCTTGTTTGATGGTAAGTAGACAATACACAGCTTAGGTGTTTCTAAGAATAGGCATTTTCCTGTCTCCCTTTTCATAGGCAGCTCCAGTATTCTTGTGATGAAGACAATGGTGACACTGGCTCCTTTGTCCTTCCAGACACATCCCACACATGTCTGGGTGGGCAGAGCTGTTCTTCACTCTTGCTATAGTAAGCCTCACTCAGGTATGAAATAAAATATGAAGGGGAACCTATGTGTTGATAAGATCACAGTTGTGTGCCATGAATCACCAGACTCACTGATGGCCAGTAAGCATATAACAGGGTACAGGGAGAGGTACAGGGTACTGGGAGTCTAGGAGAAAGCTCCCACAGCCCTTGGTTGGGGAATGAGAGGGGCAAACGATGTGGCTTAAGATATTTTTCATAACACAGGCAAGGTGACAGCTATGCTGCCTGAGTCATGATGTAGCAAGGGGGGCAGTCCCCCTGGATTACTGAGTCACACTTGCCCTGATAGGGGATGGCAGCCGAATGAATGTACACTACACAGAAATCCTCCTTCTGGCCAATGTAGCTCATTGTGGGAGGAGTCAGAGATGAGGTCACACAGGAGGCTCTGGGTCAGGATTTACTATATTTTGCTGTGTATAATGTGCACCCAGGTTTTTGGCCAAAACTTTCAGGAAAAAAAATCTTTCATTTTAATTTTTTTAATTTGTATTTATATCGAGATACTTGTCTTTTGTATTATAAAGGAACTTTAGCATTTATTTTTGAATGTATTATGGTACAGGAAATTTTATGTAACAAATAATTATAAAACACAAGAACAGATACAAGGTATTTCAGGTACTACCCATGTATAATGCGCACCCTTATTTCTCTCTCAAAAATCTGGACAAAAAGGCAAGTGTTATATAATGCAAAACACAGTAAACTAAGGGTAGACAGTCATGAGGGGACTCAGCCCTGTGGCTTGGAAGAGAGTAGAAGAGCCACGAGGGAGGAGTAATGTAGCAGCCAGGTGAGAGGGAGAGGTAAGCAAGCGACTGTGGAGTGTGTGGTTGGGATCCGGCCAGGCGGCCTGGTGCAGTAAGGAAGGAGACGTGTTGCTGGTCTGATCGCGCCTGCTCTGGCCGACTCTGAAGATTCTCCTTTAGGAGACGCTGACGGGCTGCCTCGCAAACCTGGACTCTATCTGGACTCTTGGGACTCATGTCTTTCCCGAACTTCACTGTGATCTAATGCACCACGGCACATGCTTTCCTGGGCTATTACATGGAGGCTGATGCCAACGCACCCTGGATCCTAAAGAAAAAAGCTGATGCATGAGAATGGCAACTTCGGTATATCCAGAGGGACTGGAGACTGTGCAACTGGCTGAAGATAAGAATACAGGGAACTATTGGGCTGGCTTTTGGCTTATAGCCTTTTGGAGAGCAAGGGAAGTGCTGGGTCTCTTGGGAAAGGAGGGCTCTCAGCATAAGTGCTGAGTCCCCCGCAGGTTGGAATATTGTAAATAAAAACCCGTTCCTTCCAGTACTGATTGTCAGGTCATGCACCAAGGCGCCATGCGGATGGGCCCTATCTGCCTGGTTATAACCAGGGTCTGGACCTCAAGGCTTCAAGGCCTCCCATGGTGAGGCAGAAACGCAGGGTGTGCCCCCTCTCCTGTGCACACTGGACCTGAGCCCCAGACACTTGCTGGTGCCCAAGACAAAAACCTCACTGCACCCTCGCCATTCTCACCACAATCACTGATAACAGCTGGTTTTTCCTTCCCAGAAAACTGGGGTATTCACAAGGCTCTCTCAGTGGCATTCATCCCCCGTGAACATATTTCTAACACACGGTTGCTTGGATCACAAAAGCACAAGGGATGGCCCACTTCACCTGGAAACAGCGACCACCTGGAAAACGTGAAACATCAGCTGACCTAAAATATAATTTACTGGGTCCAGAACTGATATAAGAATATAAATTGGACTCAAAAAGCTATAGAGATTGAAGCTGTTTGCATGGGTAGTAAACACTGAAAACTGACTCCCTAGTTTTTGTGAAATGCAATAGGGGAAAAACAGCACTGATGTCATCCAACCCATCCTATGTTTTTGACAAAAGTAAGTTTCCTGATGAGGTTGTATATGAAGAAACCACCACTGAAATCCACAACGGCAGGAAAGTGGTCAAATGGACCAGGTCTTCCATCCCATTTCCCACTGCGGCTCTGAGCGACTTCCCTGTAGTGCTCTTTATCACCACATTCGCAGAAATGGAGACATCGGCATCTTTGTCACAGGCTCTCAGGAGGATTCCGAAGCCTCACCACAGGGAAGGCAGCTTCCTGTTAAACTCTAGGTAAACTACCTTTCATCACTTATTTGGTGTGTACTACAGAGGCTGGGCTCACCTAAAACACCAGGGGCGAGCTAGGATTCACGGCCCCCAGAGGGACCGGGGTTGGGAGAAGAATAGCAGGGCAGGACTCCTGCCTAGAAGGGGCTGCACAGAACCTAGCTCAGGAGACAGGCGCCCCGTGCAGGGGCGTGTTCCCAAGTCAGAAGTCAGAGAGCCAGGACCTGTTGTCAACAAGAATTAACAACTGAAATGTAAGCTGACTTAAAAAATGGGGCAGGGGATGGTGGGGGAAGGTAAACCAGAGTGAGTGACAAGGTGGTAAAACAAAGGAATTCTAAGAAGTCTCCAGGAAGAACCCTACAGTGAAGTATTAGAATTGGAGGCCAGCTCCCCTGCCCCAGGGGTCAGAGTGAATTCAGCTGGGTCCTAGCCATAGAGGAAAGCCCAGCATAGAAGCTATGGTGCCCAACTCCAGCCCTGTCATCAGAGATGCAGGCCACTGCTGCCCAGCCCTCTTGGCTCTTATCCCAAAGAGAAAAGGTCAGGGAACCATGAGTGGCTGATGAAAGAATTACTATCCTTCTGTGAGCCAGAGGCCAAGGGCTCTCATGGCCTGCAGCGCAGTACTTCAACCCTGTGTCCCCTGGAGATTCAGAAGGGGACACGGAGGTGGGAGGCCCAGCAGCCCCCATGCTGGTGGTCGGCAGCAGTGTGCTGGTGCTGGAGAACATGGACACTGGTGCCAGTTATGAAGAAGGGGAAGGTACAGGGAAAGAAACCAAGTTCCAAGGAGGAGAGGGGAGAGAAGTGGGCACACTATTGGTTCCTCATCCAACTCCTACATCTGCTTCCCAACTGGCTAAACTGCACCTAAAGCTGTCACTCCTCTCCAGACACCCCCATAATAACATCCTACTCATTATGACAGAAATAAACCAGGGTGTGTTCCCAGATATTAAATTCGCAATGCAAATTCAATAGCTTCTCAATAGTAAAATGTGGGTTAAGATTCCAGAGCACTGACAAGCCAAAGAAGTTAGCCAAAGCACATGGGTCAGCAGAAAATGCTGCACTTAGGACAGTGGATTAAAATCATTTAGCAGGAGAGATGCTCAAATAGCCAACTATCCAACTCCCCAATTCTTTATAAGGCTGTATAATAACTGTCACCCAGAAGGCTGGCGTGAAAACCATGTGATTTCTATATTTACTTCCCATTACCGAGTCTCTCTTTCTAGAGATGAATTAGCCAGAAAACTAAGCAAACGATGTACCCAATTCATAAACAAGAACATGTTGGTATATATACACAGGCTTTTAACAGCTGAAATTATATACCTTCAACTGTCGTGTAGGCATATTTTCTAAATATTGAATATATATCTAATGAAGGCAACTGCAGGACTGAGTCAGGAATTACGGCACACTGCTCAGTGAAAACACTGACAAATTGGATAACAACATACACAGCGCAGCTTCAGCAGTCGCAGTTCAGCTGGCTGGCTACATTCTGGAAACAGGCTGCCTGAACTCCAGCGTGAATCTCAGAACAGAAGCGAAGATTCCATTTGGAGAAGATACCTACATTGGAGCCCAAGGCTGAGTTTGGTCTGCCCCTCAGCACCAAACCCCACAGGGGGCTGTGCCCTGGGACTAGGAAGATGGCCAGTCAAAGGCTACCAGCAAGCCCTTTGACCTGAGGCAGTGCTTGGGTGGCAGAAACCAGAGCGGAGAGCAGAGGACGCTGCGGGCAGACGTCCCCACGTGGCTGCCTCTGTTGTCTGAACGTGGCTCCCACTGTGGGGCTGCCACGGGCTGTCCAGGACCAAAGGCCAGAGTGAAGGGAAGGACAAGTGATGAGGGTGCAGGAGGAGGCAGAAAGGCACAGTCCCCGAAAGCAAACCTGGGCCTGGGAACCTTTCAGAAAAAAGGACTGAGACTCAGAATGCAGCCTGAGGGCAGAGGGCCACCTGAAGCCACCTAAGCCGCCCAAAGAGCAGTGAGCCGGAAGGTCGTGGCAAGATTACAGCAAAGTTCTGGCAGTTAATTGTCATTTTTGTTAAGGTAATTTAAAACAGCCAGTGAAACATTTCCAGGCTACAAAGTCCATGGATTTCTAACAGGTAGTGTAACAAAATACAGGTGCACTGTCCTCCATAACACGCTCTGGTTACTGCACTCCCCTTCTCCCCCACTCCCCGCACCTCCGTAAGTGCTCCCTGTAGCAGGAGACTGGGTCAGTGAGAGAAGCTCCCAGCACAGGAAGCTGCAGGCCTGGAGGGATAGGCAGCAACTGTCCCAGCACCTCTGCAGGAGGTGAGAAATAGCACCCCACCACATAGATAAGTGACAGGTGATCATGACAAAAGGAGACACCTCACAGAGAAAGGGAGCAAAATTAATTCTCCCCACTCTTACTCAGTGAGGAGCTGATCTTTCGGATGACTCTGGGGAGGCAGCTGTTAGGCCTTTTAGCAAAAGATGAAGAACAAGCAAAACGCAATCAGGATGGCTCCTAGGTCTCAGCTCCAGCAGACCCCACAGGCCGAGACAAAGATGCAATGCTGGCCATGCGCCATCTGGAGACAGCGGCAGGGCACACATGGACCCCCTGTTCCTGGGCAGCAAGCCCAGAGGGACATAGGCAGCCAGAGGAGTCATTATTAAAGCCAGGAGACGGGGAAGCAGCAGCCTCACAACTGGCTCCCATAGGAAGAGCATTTGGGGGTGAGGATGATGAGGCCCAGCTATCGTCTGGAGGTCCCAAGGAGCAGGCTGCCCTCCCAGACCCTGGTCCTTAGGAAGAGTCGTGTGGGATGCAGGGCCCGCGAGCGTCTGCTGCCTTCTCTGTTGGAGCAAGTCGCCCCTGGGCCCAGGAGCCGTGTGTCCCATGCAGGCCACTAGCCCATATGATGACAGTGTGTAAAAATGTATAAAAATTGAGGGACATGCGTAGCCACACAAAGACCCTCCACACCCTGTGCTCTATTCCCTGGAGCTCCAGGGGCATGGCCCAGTGCAGAGGGGGCAGGAGAAGCTGTGTACTGTGGAACTGGCCTCCCGTCCAAGTCAAGGAGAGAGGCCGGACCTGCCACCTCCTGCCCTCTCTGTCCCTCCATGGCCACCGACCTAAGGTTAGAGTAAAATGCATCTCTCTTCTTACTGAAGCCAACTCTGACCCACAGCAGAGCCGAAGCTCTGGGGCTGCACCTCCAGGACCAGCAGGTCTCTACACATGGAAAACAACAAGCATGGTCAACAGCACTGTATTCCTAAAACTTTCAAAGTACTAAAAAAAATATCACTGAATAAAACTGTTTCCATGTGAAGTGGAGTTAGGTTCTGGCTTCAGATAACAGCAAATGTGGGACAATTTTCATTATCTGAGCTGTCCCATCATTGCAGAATGTCAAACCTCCCTGTTCTGCCTCCTCATTGCCGACAGACCACCGACCGATGTGACAACTCAAGTGTCTCTTGAATCCCTCAAACTCCCTAGGCAGGGGGGCTTGGCCTCCATTGAGAACTGCAGTGATGGGCAGCACCGTGGTTCTCCCTCCCCAAATAATAAATGAATAGAATTAAGAAGCAAAGTGTGTGTGCCCTCACTGACTGCCTACCAAGTGGGGACTCCACAGGGATTGGTCACTGTCACCTCCTTTCTAACTTCCAGCTTGCAAGCAGCTCCTACTGGTAGAAATGGGAATTGTGCAATTTGTCACACTTCAATTAAGAACCCATCCTACTTGGTGCCCTAGGATACTATGGTTGGAATGTCAGCCCAGTCAGGTTGCAACAGCTATACTGAAGTGGAAAAACACAAGGCAGGAACTGAGTAAGAGTTGTGGGAACATGGGCAAACATACCCACGTAGTTAAGGCTTTGATGTTACCAATCTCAGAAAGAGAGAAGAAAGGAAAGAAAAGCAAACTTTAAGCAAAATGATAGGGTAGGAACTGTGTGCAGCCCTGGGTAAGTCATGTTTATGTCTGGGACTAAATCACTGATCAGCTTCCTTCTAGTTCATTTTATTTTTTCAATCTTCATGCAAGGATATGGGTACTGATCTTAGAGAGGGAGGAAGTTGCGGGGAGAGAGAGAAACATCAATGTGAGAAACCTAGATCGGCTTCTTCCCATAAGCACCCCCGTCCCAGGAGTGAACCCACAATCTAGTAGGGACTCTGACCAGGAATTGAACCCACAACCTAAGTGTATGTGTCCTGACCAGGAATTGAACCCACAACCTTTTGGTGTATGGGATGATACTCCAACCAGCTGAGCCAACTGTCCAGGGCTCTAGTTTACAAATTGTATTATACAATGAGCATTTTTCAATAAACACTTTTTGCTTCTGATGTTTTGAGTTATATGACCCTGAATCAAAGTATTCCACAGAATGTGCCCTTTGAGCATAAATGGGTGTGAAGGTCACTGTGTTACAGTGATGAACGTTTCTGGACAAGGACACAGACGTCAAGTCACACTAACTGCTCCTGGATACTTCGCTTGTGTTGCATACCCCTAAAGAGCCCATCAGTGGCTTTCTCTCATCTTCAGGTAACAGAATTACTGAACAATATGCTGGAAGAATTGATCAAAATCCACCTTGAACTACTGTTAGACTTAAGAAACAGTCTCTCAATCAGTCTCTCAGTTTTGCTGAATCCAGTGCAGAGCAGTTTTATGGGCCATCGTGTAGTTTGTTGATGAAGATCTGGCAGTTTCCTGAATTCTAATGAAGCGATAATGGCCCCAACTCATAATCTCAGAAACAGTCCTTCAGCTCTGACAACAGCAAGAGAAAAATTTCAAGGTGTAGCGTGCAGTGATTGCCAGTTCTGCCGAGATTTCATAAATCCAAAAGGAGAGAACGGGAAGAGTCTTGAGAGTTCTCCATGGCTTTAAATTCAATGGCAAATACTTGTTTTTAAGGAAGAAAACTACCTAGCAGCATGTGATAAGCGATCCTGTCTCTGTCGTCCAAAGTTGGTACATGCTAACATTTTATGATTTCTAATTTAGTGCTTATTTGAGAACTAACACATCAGTTTTCCCTCTTCAGCCCCTCCTTTCACTCATGGGTGAATTTGCTTAACTCTCAGGAACTATGAGACTCCTGTCATTCACCCAGTTGACCCGTTGGGCTTTCTTTTTCCGAGTCTCCAAGTTTGCTACAGGTGACGGCCACTGGTGATTTGGGTAAAGTACTGCACAGCCCTCCCTGAGGTCAGTGTCCTGATGAGACTTCTGCGGTCTTCTCTTTTTTAATTTTCATAGTCTTATCACACAGAAATTTTACACTGTCATGCAAATTTACCAATCTTTCTGAAAACACTTCTTTTATCTTGATAGTTTTAAAGGAAGTGTTATCTGACTTCAGCTCTTAGGTGATAGGAATTTGATGGCTGACTGTTGCAATGGGGTAACAACCCCCAAAGGAGGGAAGGAACAATCAAGTCCAACAAGACAAGTCACTTGCCGGAAGCAGCATGTCCAGGGCAAACCCCAGTGGGTCTGATTCTCTGTCACAGTCCCTTAGCCTAGATCAGGTGTGCTGCCCCCACTGGTCAGGACCTGGAACACTGAAATAAGATTCCAAGTAGTCAAGCTGTGAATAAATAAATGATTAGGAGAGAATGAAAAACTTGCATAAGTGTTAGTTTTCATGATCGTGATTAGGTTAAACTCCTTGATAACAGGAATTGTATTTAATGTTGGTTACGATCTTCTAACAGGGTCAGAAACTCAAATACCTGCAGGGCCAGGTGGGTAACTATGTGGCGGAAGTGGGTGGGTGTGTCCCAAGGCTGACGCCTTTCCAGGGGCAGCTGTGGGGAAGCAGGAATAGCGGCTCCTGTCCCCTGCCCCAGGGCCACTGGCTGCGGCGAGGAGTTTCAAGGCCTTTTTGAAAATACAACTAGCAGGAGCCATGACATCTGGCCTGTGGGACACATCGGCTGCTGAGCCAGCTGTTTGCCAATATGGTATGGTATCGCCATCCCAGAACCAGTAACGATGAGAAAGAACTATTGAATGAACTAATAAAACACTACATAAAAAAAATGAGCTTTCACACTTCCCAGGCCATATTTGAAATCTCAGCTTGATTTGATCAAATTCACATCAAAGCAATAAATATGGACTGGCAGCGCTGCGAACACCACCTTCATAACTCTCTTAAGCATTCATGAGTCAGTGACCTGGAAGTTCAAGTTTCTGAGCTTGAAGGAGCAACCTTCCCAGTTCTGAATGTGTATTTAACTGTCTGGATGAAAATCAGGCAAGTGTGTTTGAGATAAATCTTTTTAAAGGAACATGGAAATGACGACTTAATGACCTGGCTGTAAGACAACACTGATATCACTTGTGCAGGTTACGGCTGAAAATTCTTTGCACTGACTGACCCCACGGGGTGGCACATGACTCTGAACTCAGTGGACAGTTCTGCGGTCTGGGTGGTCCCACACTCGGTGCCCAGAACACAGCAGGTCTCCATCCACAATTGTGGGATGACTGGAAGCACAGAATCTTGCACAGAGCAACCTTCTATGACATTCTCTCCTAAGTTCTAGATAATTTGAGGAAGATAAGTAAGTGACTTTGCTCCTACCTTTCGGACTGCATACGTGAGAGAGGATGAGAAGGGAAAAGGCTTGTATTCTGGGCACAGAATCTTCGATGGACTCTGGCTCAGGGATGCCATACTGTGTGCTTCAATGAAGTGAAGTCTTTATATTTCTCTCCCTTTTTTTTGCCTTTTATTTTTTTTATTTTTTTCTTTTTTAAATTTTAATCATTGTTCAAGTACAGTTTTCTCCCTTTTACTCCCATTCCAGCCACCCACCCAACCCTCCCCACTTCCCTCCCATTACTACCCTCCCCTTAGTTTTTGTCCATGTGTCCTTTAAATTTGTTCCTGTAAACGCTTCCCATTCTCCTGAAATTCCCTTTTCTCTCTCCTCTTTGGTCACTGTCATTCTGTCCCCTATTTCAGTGTCTTTGGTTATATTTTGCTTGTTTCTTTGTTTTGTTGATTAGGTTCCTGTTAAAGGTGAGATCATATGGTATTTGTCTTTCACTGCCTGGCTTATTTCGCTTAGCATAATGCTTTCCAGCTCCATCCAAGCTGTTGCAAAGGGTAGGAGCTCCTTCTTTCTTTCTGCTGCATAGAATTCCATTGTGTAAATGTACCATAGTTTTTTGATCCATTCATTTACTGATGGGCATCTAGGTTGCTTCCAGCACTTAGCTATTGTAAACTGTGCTACTATGAACATCGGGGTGCAAAGGTTCTTTTGTATTGGTGTTTTAGTGTTCTTAGGATATAGTCCCAGCAGTGGAATTGCTGGGTCAAAATATTTCTCTCCCTTTAAAATCCTGAGCTGCATCTGTCACTGAGGCATATTGACAGAAGGCTCACTGTAGTTCTTACTAAGCTGATGATGACAGGAATTAGTAGAGCCATCGATTGAACAAGGCTTTGTTTTCTGTTGTATACATTTCTTAAGTGAAAAGCAACTCACATAAAAAATGCATAACTTGTTCCTACTGGATTACTACAGTTCTCTAAGAGAATAACTTACACAAGGTGTTTTTTTCCAACTGATATACCATTAATTAAGAATTTGCCATTTCAGAACTGACGCCATTCTGTCTCCTTGGCAAAAACAGAAACAAAAAGTTGCGCCATAAAAAAGTAAAATAAAAGCTTACAAAAGAGCCTTCAAAATCCTTTCAGATAATCTTGGAAGCATCTTTAACACAGCAAGCAAAAGATAAAGAATGCCCATCTCTATCTTTTACATCAATACAGCAAATAAACTGGCTAAGCCACTTATGATGACAGGCATTTTACAGGTGCACAAATTCAGTGAGCTGTTAGCATAAAAGTGGGAGTCATGGCTGGCTTGACCTCTCTGGTGCACAAATCAGGTAACTATGCTCACACATTTGCAAAGAAAGAGCACAAACACCACGGTGTAAATCTGGTCTAGATGTCACACAATTGGAAAGTGGCTGCCTCAAAAAATAAAATACATGAAGACAGTGGGAGTTAGTCCTGAGGGAGCACGGACCTCTGTTCTTTTTATGTTACGGTGCCATCATTCCCTTGCCCTCACTCATCCTGGAGCAGTGTTTGCCCGTATTTCAATAAGCAACACTGTCCTAGAGCCACATCCCAGAGGCCCACAATGTAATCATGTCTCTTTTACAAAGCTCTGTGCCCACCACACAATTATACCTATAATTTTTTAAAGTATAATGTATATACATTAAATTCTGAATTTCAACCATTTTAATATATTTTTGCTATCAGTTTGCTGTAGGTCTTTTGAGTCCATCATCAAAAGTAAAAATACTCCTAAATGGTAATGGAAAAAATATATAATGAAGATTACAAGTAAAAAATAATTTTTAATAAGTAAATATACTCTGCAATGAGATACCACGAACATAACTCAGAAAAATTACCATAGGACCCAGCAAATATACTCCAAGGTATATGCCCAGAAGAACTGAAGCATATGTTGACACAAAAAACTGCACAAAAATATTCATAGCCACATTATTTATAGTAGTCAAAAAGTAGAAGCCGCCCAAATGTCTACCAGCTAATGAATGGATAATGTATGTTCCACATAGTATAGTGTTATTCAGCCATAAAAAGCAACAAAACGCTGACATATGCTGCAATATGGAGGAACCTTGAAGACATTATGCTGAGTGCAAGAAGCCAGACACAAAAGCCATATACATGATTCCATTCGTATGAAACATCTAGCATAGGAAACTACAGAAACAGAAAGCAGATGAGAAGTTGCCAGGGGCTGAAGGTCAGGGGGCATGAGGAGTGACTGCTAATGGGCACAGGGCTTCTTCTCGGGAGATGAAAATGTTTTAAATCAGACAGTGGTGACTTCTGCACAACCCTATGAATACCCTAAAACACAGAGACCTGTATACTTTAAAAGTGAACTATATGATAGATGAGTTTTATCTCAATAAGTTGTTATTTAGCCCTGACTGGTGTGCCTCAAGTTGGCTGGGCATCATCCTGCAAAGTGAAAGGTTGCTGGCTTGATTCCCGGTCAGGGCATGTGCCTGGGATGCAGGTTCGGTTCCCAGTCAGGGAGTGTACAAAAAGCAACCAATTGATGTCTCTCTCTTTCTTTCTCCCTCCCTTCCTTTTTCTCAAATAAATAAATATTTTAAAAAAAATTTAAAAAGCTGTTATTTATATATGAAGTCTGCAATATAATGGGAATGGTTTGAGCAACATCAATGTAACTTAACAGCCAAGGACAGTGGACTGGGATGCGCATGCGTGAACAATGATGACTTCGTCGTACAAGTCAGAGGGGGAGGTAAACACTGTTGAGTGAGCATGAGTACTGTGTGGCCACAGTATTCAAAATGACTGAACGAGTAAAGCAACAAATCTGCATCAAATTTTGCATTAACCTTAAACATTCCTCCATGAAAACCATTCGGATAATTCAGAAGGCCGCAGCTATGGGCAACTGGTGATTGGCAGCTTCATCACAACAATGCAGCCGTTCACGCATCAGGTCTTGTACAGGTTTTTTGGCAAAACATCAAATCACCCAGGTGACTCAGACCCCCTACAGCCCAGATTTGGTGCCCTGTGACTTCTGGCTTTTCCCCAAACTAAAATCACCTTTGAAAGGGAAGAGATTTCAGACCCTTGATGAGATTCAGGAAAATACAATGGGGCAGCTGATGGTAACTGGGAGAACTGTGTGAGGTCCCAAGGTACCTACTTTGAAGGGGACTTAGGCATCATTGTCCTATATACAATGTTTCTTGTATCTTGTATCTTCTCCAATAAATGTCTCTATTTTTCATATCACATAGCTGAATACCTTCTGGACAGACCTCGTTATGAAAAAAGACAGTGTACTATAAATTCTGGAAAGGAAACAAAAACTCAATCTTGTTTTTCAGCAGTCTATCCAAATTTAAAATATGTGTAAACTTATTACTATATCCTTTTAAACTTTATAGAATCACTGAGCATTTTGGCATAACAGACGATGCTAATATAGCACTACTGGCTATGTCCCTAGTGACTGAAACAGTGATACAGCGTGTCTGCTAAAGCAAAGAACAAGATGTCTTCCCTGCTCACCACCTGGGGCCAGCTCCCAGGACACCTGCTCCAAAAGTCACCCTCACTGTCATCTTCTGTGGGGATTGAATCCCTCCCTGGGGCAGCTCTTCTCTCCTACTTACGACATCCATCATCGGCTTCTGCCCCCATTACTTAAACGCCCTCTCATCTTTCCTACCAGACTTTTAACTCCTTGAGGCAGGATCTGGTTCTAATTCTTTCTGGAACAAATCCTCAGCTCCATCTTAAGGCCTTACACAGGATAAGAAGGAAGCAAAAGGTGTGAGAGTATGAATGGCATGTTGCCAATTTTATAAGAGAGAGAGGAATCTGTTATTACTTTGTGGAGGAAGAAGAAATTTACCTCTACTGTTCAAGATTCTTCAGTTGGTCTTATTAAAATGATAGGAGACAAATTAACAAGAGGAAATGACCAAATTTAATTACACATGCACACATGGGAACCCCACATACATGAGAGAGTCAGAGACCTCATGTATGTGAGAGGTTCAGAGACAGAAAGGGATAATGAGGTCGATGTGACATTCTGAACTAAGGGTCACCTCAAGGCTTCAGAGAGGAGAAAAGTCATTACAGGATAGCAAGAGGGTGTTCAGTAACTAGCAGTTTGCTCAGCCATGTAGATAGGTCAAAAAGTTATTTCCTGTGATATCTCTTAATAGGGGCAAGGTCCATAATTTAAATTGTTCTAAGTAATTAAGGAAAGGGAGAAGTTTCTCTTGAGCCTGGGTCTTGGCTGCCTATTTAGCTCAAAATAATCCACACACTACAGGGGTGGAACCTCTTGGGGTGACTTATTCTGAAGCCATACGGTGTTTTGTTGACTGAATACGTTTGTTCAACGATTTTGTTTTGCATTTTAGCTGATAAATTCTGACACCTTCAGCTATGGGGCTAACCTCAGCTGAGATGTGAACAAAAAAAGGACAAGGAGGAAGAGAAGGGAAAGAAAAGAGAAGAGAAGCACTGCCTCACGAGAACTTCTTGGGTTATAAGTGAAAGGAATGCCTTTCACTTTTTCTTTCCAGCTTCAGCTACCAAACTGAACATTCTAAAGCCCATTTCTTCACCAGGTGCTGCATCCGAGTCAGTTTACTTTTATGAAGAACACACACCGAATGTAACAAGCTGTTTGAACATAACACATTTGAAAACCGTCAGGTGAGCTACAAGTGTAGCTATCAGAGTGACTCTGGTTTCATGTATGAGGGGCTCGCAGGGCAGATTGCAGACGGTGGAAATGTGTACAGACCCACTCATTTTGTGTCATGGATCTGTAGAAAGCAAAGGCTAAAATATAAATGAAATCTAAGTAGTGTGTGTGTGCGTATGCCCAGTTCTGGTAAGAATTTTGATGAGTAATGTGGAGTTGGCTCTGGAAAAACTCACAGCACTGCTGTGCTGGGAAGGCTTACCAGCCAGTTCTCTGGGAAAACCACCAGCATCCAGCTGGTTTCTAGCTATGCTGACCCAGAGCTCTGAGGGATGGATGGCAGCCCATTATTATGCCATATTTCTGTACCCACGCCTCAGACACCCCTGGAGCATAGAGAGCACAAAACACAGTAAAACAACAAGAAAGTAATATGTCTTGAGTGTTTACCACCTCTTTTTAATGTAGCTTATTTAAACGTAAGTTTGCATAATTTATTTTGTAATCATGGCTCCTAAGATGCCTGAACACGTAAGTCAGCATGGGCTGGCATCAGCAGACCATGGGCTCTTTCCAGTGCAGGCAAGCACCAGACCAGGGGCTCTCTGAGAAGCTGGCACTGCTCTGAACAATGCTTGCACGAGGGGACACCATTCCTGGAACACTGTTATTGACAACTGTCCACTTCTGTGACAATACATAGGAGGCTTGATCACTGGAAGGTAGAACATGCAACCTGCACATTTTTAATGCCTTGCACTTAAAAAAAGAAACCACACAGTACAGATGCATTGAATAAGCAAGGATGCCTGACACAATGGCTGGCACACGGTGGAGGCCCAATTATTATTTTCTGAGTGCATAAAGACATGCATACTGCCCCCATACAGACAAATTAGTTTGACCATACTGGACAACTACCCCATGCTGGAAATAAAGTATCTGAAAGAGTTTGGGGGTCTTATAGGAGGTCTTAACTCTAGACTGACATGAGGTGCATTCACAAGTAACATTAATGTTAAAAGTAATTGTGTTGGGAGTAAAAGATAGAAAGTTGTACTTGAACAATAATTAAAATTAAATTTAAAAAATAATTGTGTTAATTCTATTTTACATTATGCTTTACAGTTTGCAGCTCATTCATATGCATTATCACACACGAACCTTATGATAACCCTGACAGATACCATCTCGCTTGCTGACAAGGAAATTGAGAAACGATCTAGAAAGATGAGTCAATGACTTTTGTAACCATAAACTAACAATCAAGTTCCATGGCCTCCCAAGCTGAGGCACGCTCTGGTCACTCACCAGGGCTCATTGTCTGGCGTCTGCTGTGGAATCTGTAACAGCCACATGTGTGGACAATACACCCATTTTCAGCCCAGCTTTAAAAACTCAGACCAGAATCTACTGCCATTTTGAGTGCCCAGCAGGCAGCCGGAAACTGTAAATCCCAACCTTTGCAACAATCCTGAAGAGCAAGTACTTCTTGTTCTCATTACAAATAAGAACCTGAGGTCAGAGCAGATATGCAGATACTGAACAGGCCATGTGGAGCCGCTGAAGTTAGACGGTAGGAACATACATGTTTGTTATCTTCTCCATATTTTAACTTCTTTACAGACATTTTCAAACACACACAAAAAACTTTTTTGGGGTATAGATGAAACAAGATGGGTCATAAATTAGTTATTGTCAAAGCTGGGCTACATTGTGTTCATTATGCTATTATTTCTATATTTGAATTTTTCACATTACTTTTATCTATATTTTTTTAATCCTCACCTGAAGAAATTTTTTTGAACTGATTTTAGAGAAAGAGAATAGGAGAAATAGAGAGAGAAACAGCAATGTGAGAGAGAAACATAGATCGGTTGCCTCTCATATACCCTGACTGGGAATTGAACACACAACCTTTTGATGTATGGGGTAATGCTCCAACCAATTGAGCCACCCAGCCAGGGCACTTTTATCTGCGTTCTAACTGTTGTATGATATTCTCTTATATTTTACAATTTGCATATTAATTCAAAAGCAATAAAAAAAAACCCCACACATCAAAAATGACTTCAAACCTGAAGATACTTTCCCTGCTAAAAGCATAATGTTCAAGCAGGCATTAACCACAGCACTAGAGACAGTTTGCCCAGGGTAACTCTCTCGTGGGTCTGCCCTGTGCATTGTGAGATGCTAGCGGTAGCCCTGGCCTTTGACAGGAGCATCCCCTGACTCTGACAAACCAAACCCTCCAATGTCCCTTGGATGGCAAAATCATCCCCCACCGAGAACTGCTGAGTTAACCACGGTAGTATCATTAAAGCTTCTAGATAATGGACCACATATAATCTACATGTTCACATGGCAATATAATCCTACCACTGCATTTATTTTTCAAAATTTGGTTCAAAGATAACAGTCCATGAATAAGTTAGTTGTTTTTCTTGAAGTATTTCTGCCTTCAGACTCACATGTGATTACTGCAAGTTCCATTTGCTGATTATAGTTCTTTGTTTCTATAATAACAATCTAGCTTCCTGATGGCTACACAAGAAAATAAGGAATTTGCTAATTGATATCAAACACTATTTACTGTATACATCTATTATGTTGTAACAATTATCCTTACTTCTAGGTCAGCTCATTCTCAACCACAAAAGTCATAGCCTTTCACCCCCTCGGGCATTTCCTTTCTCCAAACAGATATCTACAAAGTAAGTTCATTTTTGAAGAGAAAATGTTGATGGTGTTAAGTTACCAGTTTTTGCCAAACTATATTCCCTAGACTATTAGTGGCCAAGAAATATTTTTCATAACTGCCATAGGAATTCACCACAGACCTGATGTTCTTAATCTTCCATCTTACCTTCTATCTCTTATCATGAAACTTTCGGAGAAAAATGAAAAGACAGCATCTTAGCTTTTGGCTTGTCTGTGAGCAGGACTTCTCGATCATCTAGCACATGTGTAACTCTTCCTGACTGACTCCAGAGAAAACGGTCCCCAGGGAACCCCCAAGCAGGCACCTGCCAGAAAGCAGGTGGAAGACTCCTTCACGCGTCAGATGATCCTGGAAATTCTTAATGTACTCGATGCAGACCCCTGGCCCTTGGGGTCCGTGTGTTGTGGCTGTGACAGACAAATTCACACGGACTGCAGAAGTCCTGTGGAGAAAAAGGGATGGCATGGCCACTGTCTAAGTGAGAGAGAGGGCCCTGACCCTTGTATGGACAGGCTTTTATTGCTTTTCTGGGTACATTACATCGAGGATGGTCTTCTTTTACTATGCACAGGTTCGCTGTGGGTGATTACCTTTTACAGATAACAAAGGAAAGAATGCTGCTAATTACTTCAAAGAGAAGGATGTTGCAGATCAAGGAGAAAAGTGGTTGAACAGTTACACTTGTCCTTGGGAGGTTTAGCACAGATTTTAGGACGTTACTTCAAAGATATCCCGTAAACATTTGCTGCCTCAATTCAGGATGAGGGAGTTTTAGCAAAAGCAAGCCTCAAAGCAGCCTAGGCACAATGCAGGCCTGATTCCCCATGGGAGAACCTAGTCATAGGCATGGGTCCTGTGTGTCAACCTCACTCCCTGTCGGTTTTCCAAATCAGGGGCTGGGCTGCATTCCCCACACCACATGGAAAGGTCCCCTATATGTACACTGGTGACTACCTTTCTCTTTAGCAATTTTGGGATGCTGGGAACATACTGCAGTCGTCTGTGATGGAACGTAAACTGTCGGCATTCCATTGTTATTCCAGGCTACTAAACTATATTGCGGTAGTCTGTTTGGTAGAGACATGTGTGATTAAAACTAACAACAAATTCTCTCATTACCACCCAGCCCCATCTGACTTCCTGGAGCAGAGAAGGGTGGCCTGCCAGAGTGGGTGCGGGCTGCGCTGCCAGGATGCAGCGAAGGGCCTCAGCCCTGACTACTACCCATACCATAAAAACGGCAGTCCTTTGCAAGGAGCCACACCTTTTTATGACAGAATTAGATACAAGGTTCAAAGTGAAATGCCCTGGGAAAGGTAGGAATCTTAAATTTCCTAGGATGTGAATGACTTTATGACTGTGGAAACGGAAACAGTCCTATAAAAAAAGCATGTGACCCCGGGGGCATAAAAATATTATCATTTGGCTGCATAGTTATTTTAAAAATAATATTAAAAATACATATATATCATACAGTATTTTATATTGCATATATAGGCACACACATGCCATTTTATACATATAAGCACATATGCATACATATTCATGTATCTACACACACACATGGCCTAATGTCAAAAAAAAAAAAAAAGAAAGAAAGAAAAACTGGGAGAGTCTTTGCAACATGCATAGTAATCAAAGGGATAATTTCCTTAATACCTATAAAAAGAGCTCTCGTAAATGAAGAGAAAAAAATGAACAGCCCAATAGACAAATGATAAGGCATATTAACAAGCTATTCACACCAGCCTTAGTGATTAAAATCCAGGTTCAGTATTTGCCCCAAAGCATGTCTGTATTTCCATTTGACCTAAGTATATCTCCTTTGCCCACTTTTACCTATAGGGCTCATAACACTTTCTCAATGAGTTGGAACTCTCTCATAAAAAATGTATTAAGCCTTTGACCAATGTTGGGTGTATTTCATGAGAACACTGTTAATTCAAAGAGTACTTATTCAGTGGTGACAGACTTTTAAAATAAATGTTACTAAAAATGCTATGGAAGAAGATGGGATTTATACGGTCACTAAGGACACATAGGAGCTGTAAAAGTATTACCAATAATCTATTTATTAAGCTGGATGTTTGTTATTATTCTCCTTAAACATCACAGACATGTCACACATACTCTTGTATGCATGATGTTTACATTCCCTTCCACCAAAAATGCTAAAAATACCCATAAATATTCTTCCCTCCCTCCTTTCTCTCTCTCTCTCTCTCTCTCTCTCTCTCTCTCTCTCTCTCTGTCTCTCTTCAAAGAAGTGTGGCATCACAAACAAAAGGTTGGGGAGGGGCGACAGATTCCAACTTGCTCTTCACTTTGACACTGGTGGCATGCCATGGGACTTACAGGGGCTGGGCACCCAGAGATTCTTCATACCCGGCCCCACCCACTTGCCCAGGGCATGGCACAAATGCTACCACTCTGTGCGCATTCTGTGACCTGAAGAGGTTGGAAAGCACTGAATGAGGGACAGTAATGGCTGTCCTTAACAAACCTAAGATGTTAAAAAGACACTAGCATGACCTCGGGGCACTTCTAGCAATTAGAGCTGACCACACTGGAAGTTTTATGGTACAAACACTGAACTCACTGACTTATAAGTAGCATTTTCTGCCTGATAAATGGCTTTAAAATATTTTTAACATTATCTGTGTAGCTGACAATGCAACTGTTTATTCAGATGAATAAAAATTAAGCATAAATTCCCATAAATTTAAAATTGCATTCATACTCATGATTACTTCTCAGAATAAATATGCCGACTATATGCTCACCAAAATTAAAAGGTAATAAAGACCATCTTGGTTTGGGAGTCTTGTAATAGCTTCTAGCCTATACTTGTAAATGTTTATACCTTCATCCTATCCTTTCAATTTTGTCTTAACCTTTCTTTTTGCTCAGTCCTACATATTTTTTTTATTTGCAAAAGGCAACAATAGTATTGTGAAATGTGCACATAATGCACTCTCTAAGAAAAGCATTCTTTCTTTGCAACACTGCCAAAAAAACTATTTTGTCTTTGCAGTATCTTGGCATAATCGGCCCTCAGGCTGAGTGGGGTGAATCCTTGCCAGCCAAAGGCGGGGTGCCACAGGAGGCTGCATCAGTGTCTGTCAGTCTGCGGGGACGTCCTGCACGAAGGCTCCCCTGCCCCCATCTCTCTCAGTGTTGACTTCCTGCAGGCCCCTAATGGGGAGGGGGAGCTGGGGATCAAGGTCCCTTCCCTTGTTCCCTGACCGGTCTCCCTCAAGGATACACTTATTTGCAAGCTTTAAATATTATCGGTCAGTGAACCACTCCCAAATCCACACCCTGGCCCTGACTCTGAACTGAGTACTTGTTTGCTAGACATCTGGTTGTCAATACGCACAGCAGCCATCCTACCTCCTGTAATCAATCCACCCAGAGGTGGTCTCCCACGCCTTCCCCAACCTTCTGAACACACCCGTGTGCGTGAGGGCGCATAACCATGATCTACGATCAGACCTGTTACTTATGTGCTTATTTCACATCTAGATCAGTGGTTTTCAAACCTGGCAGCATATCAGTACCACTTAGGAAGCTTTAAAAGAAATGATACTAATATAACTCAACGACAACAACAAAAATTACCCAATTAAAAAATGTGCCCTGGCTGCTATGACTCAGTGGACAGAGTGCCGGCCTGCAAACTGAAAGGTCACTGTTCAACTCCCTGGCTGGCGTAGCTCAGTGGATCGAGCGTGGGCTGCGAACCAGGCATCACAGGTTCGATTCCCAGTCAGGGCACATGCCTAGGTTGCAAACCATGACCCCCAGCAACCACACATTGATGTTTCTCTTTCTCTCTCTCCCTCTCCCTCTCTCTCTCTCCCCCTTCCCTCTCTAAAAATAAATAAATAAAAAATCTAAAAAAAATAGTCAAAGGACCTGAATAGACATTTCTACAAAGATACACAAATGGTCAACAAACACGAAAAGATGCTCAACAGCACTAATCATTAGAGAAATCCAAATCAAAACTTCAATGAGGTGTCACCTAACACCCATTAGAATGGTTGCTATCAAAAAAATAAATAAAAAAGGAAATAACAAGTGTCAGTGGGATATGGAAAAAGTGTGCACCATGGGGGAGATTGTAAAATGGTGCAGACACCATGGAAAACAGTACAGAGGTTCCTAAAAAATTCAGCACAGAGTCACCATATGATCTAGCAGTCCCACCTCTGGGTATATATCCAACAGAACTAAAAGTAAGATCTCAAAGATATATTTGTACACCTATGTTCGTAGCAGCATAATGAACAGCAGACAAGATCTGGAAACCGAAATGTCCATCAGTAGATGAATGGACAAACAAAATGTGCTCTATCCCGACAATGGAATATTACTCGCCTTAAAAAGGAAGGAAATTCTGACATATGCTACAACACTCGTGAACTTTGTGGACACTACACTAAGTGAAATACGCTAATTACAAATAGACAAATATTGTAGGATTTCATTCAAAGTCCCTGGAGTAGTCAGGTTCACAGAGACAGAAAGTAGACAGATGGGCGCCAGGGGACCCAGGAGGAGAATGGCAAATTCAGATGGGAAATTAGTGTTTACGAGATACAGAGTTTCAGCTTTATGAGGTGAAAAACTTCTGGAGATCTGTTTCATACCAATGTAACTACAGTTAACACTACTGGACTGTATACTTAAAAAGAGTTGAGATAGTCAATTTTATGGTATGTGCTCTTTACTACAATGTTAAAAAATTTTAAAGTAAAAACAATGCTTGGGCTGTATCTCTAATTTAACTGGGGAGGGCTTGGGTATCTTTTTTTTTTTAAGCTTCTCATAGGATCTTAATGTACAGCCATGCTAAGAAAATCTATAAATTATAAGCAAAAATAAAAAAGTCTCTTTAAATAAAGAATATTTATTCACTGCATGTCTTTTTATCCTTTGCATACTGTGTACATAGTACTTATTAAATGTTCACATGACTATCAACTAAAGGAAAGAATGAATGATTGTCTCAGAAGTGATGACACTCTTAACTATTTTGAAACACTGGGCTAAAATCGTAAGTAGCTAAATTCTTCTGCCAATTTACCTCAAGCCTCGTAAGTCGTCTTTGGCTATGCAGTGCCCCGTTTCCCTGCCAGTAAAATAACAATGCTGACCCATTACTATGTGCCAGGCCCTGATTTGTCCACACCCAGAGATATCCGCAGTATTTTTCACTTCACAGTTGAAGCAACACAAGCCAGAGCCTAAGTAACTTATGCGTGGGGCAGGGATCGGAACTGGAGTTTTGTGACTACGTGCTCTAACTTAGGGGTCATAAATATGTCCCAAGGAATAGTAATGATTAACAGGAGTTAGCAAAAGCCCGTGTCACATAAAAGTTTATGTTTTACATCCTTTCCTTTTTAGTTAAGGCAACAAGAATGAACCTGCAGAAGTACAATGAATGTGCTCTGTCATCGCAACCTGTGTGTCCAGACCGAGGCAGGCCACGCTCCAGAGGGACACCGCTGACACGGCCACAACCGTGGGGTGTGTGCTTTGGAGGAAAGCCAGACCAAGGTGCCATTGGATGACAGACAGCTGAGGTGTCACAGCACCTCGCCAGTGCCAGGGCTGGAGACCTATGATTCTGTGGTCTCGGGGTCACGAGTTTGCTGGACAGTGGACATGAATCCCACCTGCTAATTCTCCACATAAGCCCCACTCACTGTAGGCTTCCAAGCTTCTGACTGGGCAATCTTTTCTCCCTGCCTCTCACCTAGGCAGGGTGCTGACTTCATATCTAAGTGAAAAATCAAAGAGATTTACATCATCACAGCTTTTTCCCATACTTAGCCCACGGAGCGTTGTGAACTTGGATGGGTGGAAGACTGGGTGGTGGAGATGCGATGTCAAGGCAAGTACTGGGGGGACAGTTACGTCTGTTGTCCTTCCATCAGCCTAACCACAGTCTCCCCTCTGGAGAGAACCTGCCTCTTCGCTACCTGACAAACCACCAAAGTTACAGTTTTAAGTCAAGCTCCTTTCACTTGGTTTGAAACACTGCAATTTAGGATGACTTTTTCAGATATAGTTTTACTTATTTCAAAGAATTTTACTGTAGGCTCTACCTTAGGTTAAAGCTGATCTATATATGGAAGTTTATCCTAAAGCAATTTAGCAGCAACCAGACCTTACAAGGTGCGTGTAAAGCTCTGAGCTGTTTGGAAAAGAGCACCCCGGGCTTTGTGCTTCCTGTGACCGTGGCTCGCAGGATTCATATTTAAAACGGTTCCAGGTGTTTCCTTTAACACGTTCTCACTACAGCTGAGTGTATGGGGGGCACAACACACGGCACTGTTCCCCCGGAGAATGACTAAGAGTTGGCCAGGTGAGAAGTATGGGGAAACGTGTGTTCCTGGCAAAAGCTAAGTATGTTCACACGGCGATGAGACGTGAGTGCAGTTCAGCGAACTTCACAAGAGTGGCATGCCACTGGCTGTTACTTTAATTCCAAAAATGTCCCTCCTTTGGATTCCCCAAGAAAATGAAGTATTATCTAGCAAAAGGCCTAAAGTTAAGTAAAACCCAATATAAAGAAAGTTAAATATAAACCACACATGCTACCGGAAATTTCTGAAGCACAGATTTTTTTTTAACTTAAGCAGTGCACATCTTACAGTGTTCCCTATGAAGTACGCGTCATGGAGAAAATTTGCATTTAAAAGACGGCATCTTTTCCACACCTAGAGAAGGCCTGGAAACCTTGGCAGGCACGAGGGCCTTCCTCCAGCTGGCCAAATCCTGGAGCATCTCCTCAACGTGGTAGAACCGAGGAGGCAGCATGCCAGGTGGCTCACCCAGACCTTCCTGTCCCAAGGCCTCGGAAGCACAGCTCCAGCCTCGTCGGCTGAGATCAGCGCCTGGCCAGGGATACCCAGCCTGGTACAGGACAAAACCAGCACCCAGGCACACCAGTGGGCTGGCTTCAAAAGGATTCCTCCTTTTCTTATTGCAGCAGCTGTGCTCAGGATTCCTGGCAAACACCCTCCTCCTCCAGCTGACTCCCCCAACCCCCAGGACAAGGCCAGGCCTTCTGCTCAGCTGGCCTTCTCCTCCCTCCAGCACCCGTGAAGACTGTCCCACCAACCAAGGCAGGAGATGGGCGGGGGCCACCTCCTCTCCCTCCCTACTCTCTGTTCTCACCTCCGATCGCTCCTTTGTGGACACACAATGTAAATACCACACAGGTCTGTTCAGTACTCAGTGAACAGAGGACTAAATACCTTTCTAAGTTGCTAATACTTTCAGTTCAATGTGACAATGCAATTGCAGCTATTACGTCTGAGGACGAGCTCTGGAAAGCTGGCCCCGACGAGCTGTGAGCTCTGGAGGGCTCTGAGAGTAGCCTGACTCCAGGAAGGAGTGGGAATGGCTGCCAGTGAATACCTCTGAAGCTCACGCAACAGCTTCAAATGGCCAATCTTAGGCCTCTTAGAAAGTTCTAGAAGACTGTACTAGAAGCAGCCCTTCCTGGCACTGCAGTGAACTGGTTATGGAGAACACACTGAAAAGCACTGCCGAGTCACCGCAGGGCCAGCACAGCACCGGTGACTGCAGCCGCCCGCCCCTTGACGACGTGCTCCACACCGACCTGAGTGATTCTGCAGAACTGGATCTCTTACAGGCTGGCTCCTGTCACTGCTTTCCTCAAGTCCTCCAGGGTTTCCCATCCACGCAGAACAAGAGTGACGGGTGTGCTGAAGCCCCCATCACCTCCCTGACCTCACTGCCCATGGCTCTCCTGGTCACTCACTGCTCCAGCATTCCGCACTCCTCACTGCGCACACCTCAAGGCCTTTGCTGCGATATTCCTCACCTGGACCACCTGCCCCCACCACACAGAGGACCCCACCCCTCCCCTCCTCAGGTCTGAATGTCAGTTCATCAAGGCCAGCCCTCACCATTCTGCTTAACACTGCAGCCCAACCCCACCCAAGTCCACCCTTCCCTGGCACCAGTCCCCATTGGAGGTTTTCCCATAATACTGCTCACCGTATGACCTACTCTATGTTTTGATGAACATCTCATTGAAAAGTCCCTTACATACAAACAGCACCCATCCCAGGTGTGCAGCCCAGCCTTCGGCAGGGGACCCAGACCCAGGTCAAGAAACAGGGCATCGTTTCTGCCCCAAGGAGTCCCTCCTGCTATTCCCAGCCACTCCTGCCACAAGGACTGACACGGTGACCTCTGTGCCTGGTCTGAACTTCATGTGAATGGCATGATAGAATGTGCACTCTTCCCGCCCAGCTTCTGAGGTTCATGTTGTTCCAGGTACACCATGCCACTGGATGAACATATCATAAATTATTTTTTCCCTACTGTTGACAAATGTTTGGGCTGTTTCAGGTGCACATACTTAACTTGACTGGATATTGCCAAACAGTTGTCTGAAGTGGTTCTTAGTTTCACTCCCACAAGCTATATGCATATATGAGTTCTGACAGCTCCACACCTTTGCCAACACTTGGTATTGCCTACTGTGTAATTTCAATGGCTGATTTGTTTACTGCCAGTCTCTCCCTTTAGAATGGACACTCTATCAGATGTACAGCATTAGGGCACAGATTTTCAAAACACCTTTGTCAAGCTATACTGATAGCAAACCTGCACAATGAAAGGTATTATAAACATTATTTTAACATGCTAGAAACTATTCAAATTCTCATTTAATCTGTGGTGCCAGGTTAATACACTTTTCTTGTGAACAACTCAAATTAGAACTTTTTTTATTGTTTGCAGCTTCACACTGATTTTTGTCCTCTTTAATTCCAGCAAGCTACTTCAAATCCTTCCTGAAAGAAGAAAGACTAGAACTCCTAACTAGCCCTTCCTTTTCTCTCATCAGCCTGACCCTCCAGCTGAATGGCACTGCTGACTTACATTACTTATAGTTTCTAGAGGCATTCTAGAAACTGAAGCAAAGCTAAAATAACACTCACCTACTGGAGCTGCTATCTCGGGAGGAAGCTGTGCTGTCCTTTAACACATTTTTTCCCCTAAAAAATTAGCTACTACTTTAGTCAGGTACTATTTGACTGCTTTACATATATTTTCTCATTTAATCATCTTAAGGTTCCCATGAAGAAGGTGTTATTATAATCCCCACTGTACAGACAACTGAGCTAAGGAAAACTAAGCAGCTTGCCAAAGGTCAAAGCTATGTGAAGCGATAGGGTCCAATTCAAGCCCAGGGTGGTCGGGGGGTGGGGGGGGCTCCACGTCTCTCCCTCCAGACACACTGCTCTCAGAACCAGCACCCTGGCACTGTGGTCCACACGGAGGCACCCTGCAACGCAGGGCGTGGCGCACCTGCTCTGCTCGGGCCCACATCAAAGTGCGAGGGCAAACACACAGCAAGTGAACGGATGCATGTGGCCAAAAGTCGCGTTTCATCTGCGCTGTATCCAGTGTAGCAACCAGCTATTCTAAGATTTGGGGACGCTGTTTGACTTTTATCTTTAGAAGTACAGGCAGCTGTTAGGTGACTTCAAGCAGCTGTTACAGAATTAAGCTCAAGACAGGCCTCTTCAGGGTTCTGGAACTGTCTGGATGACAAAGAGAAGGGCTCTGAAACCTGTCCCCGTCCACAAGCACTTGTCTACATCAATAAAAACTCCCTCCATTCAATGGAGCCAAAAGATATCCAGAAACAAAGATACTGACTCCAACAGGTGCTGCCACCTCCACTTTCCAATTTTGTGTTCACTGAAGTCTCCCTTTCTCACTGAATTTATGGTAGGCAAAGGTTAAAACTTGGAAATTATAAATGTATACAAATAAAATACTTTGAGAAGAGGTTCTGTTGCCAAAGATCTGAGAAAACGACTGCCGTGGGCTCCCTGCTACGCAGTCCTGTGTGAACTCAGACGACCAGAGAGCAAAGTCCAACCAGCGCGTAGAGGGCGCCGTGCCTTTAACATGCTCACAGAAACCACCTCTCTCATCTACAGAAGAAGAGCTCCATCTGAGCACTTTGGTAACCTTAGCAAAATCACAGTTTAGGTATTTAGATTCCCTAGTGTCATTTTACGATGAATTCTCACTATAATATTTTGAATGGAAAAGTGTATTTTGCCAAATAAATGTATAGAATGTCTTATCAGACCCAGATGGACATGTCCTTTCTTTAAGTGCCAGAAAACCAAGGGCTAATGTTAGCAACTGTCTGCTGGTATTTATTTTTAATGTCCTGCCTTATGTTGTACTTAATCGCATAAGCAACTCCCAGTCTTTCCTGGAAGCAAGAGGACTAGGACATCTCATTAGCAGCTCTCTTCATCAGCCTGACCTCCTAGCCAAGTGGCATCAGCAGCTCACACCACTTCTGCTACCTTCCGGAAATTGAGGTCTATTGAAAATAATGCTCAACAATTGGGGTTACCAGCTCAGGAGGAAGCCCATACTTTCCCCCAAACGCTCTGATGATGCTCCCACACACAGCCATGGGGCAGAGTGTGCCAAGGGCAGGAGAGGGGAGAGTTTGCATTGTGTCAAGAAAAACAAAGTGTCACCAGCGAAGACACAAATCCATATTGCTATTCACTTTGAAAACTACGAAGTTATAAAAAGGAAGTTACATAGGGGATAAGTAATAAAGTATTGGGTCACATTTGTTACTAATATGTACCGTGCCAGTAAATTTACATTGGACCCAAGACAGATGGGGTTTGGCTGTTCAAACAGCCTGGGGCTGGACCCACGCTGGACAGCTGAGGTTTCGGACCGGGCAGCTGAAAGCTCATCTCCGCACAGGCTCACTTTTTTAGTTTGCAGATTAGAAATAAAGATAAGATTTTCTACTTTCATCTTAAACTTCTGGTTACTACAAATTCCTTAAAGACAAACCTATTTCAGTCCAGCCTAGGTATATATATAATACATATCAGATTTTCGAATGTAGGCAATAGATGAAAACCTCAGATGGCTAGATGAGATGTAGGCTGTGAGATTCCAGCTGGGAAGCAGATCAGTGTGTGAAGTAAATATGTTGTTCTGTCATAGTCAGAGTTTGAAACTTGGCCTCTATCTTTGCTCAGATGGCGTTTCTCCTTTTCTTTGTGATAAAGCTGATTTTTAGACATTTTACTTTACGTTTTATTTAAGAAAGAATGCATAATGAACACAACCGTCCTCCCACGAGAAAGCACTGTTTCAAAACCCTCTTCCCCCATGTCCTCCCGATAGCACTGAATTCAGGAAATCCCGTCACGCCGCTTGTGCCAGTCATCCTCGACTCCGACTCTTCTCGAGCTCCTGGTCCCATTCATCCTTCACCATGTGACATATTAGATTCCCCTTTGCCCCCCAAGAACTCTGCTCTTTGGGTGATGAGTAGAAACCACAATGGTCTCTGGTATCATACAAAACCCTGAAGTGAGGGGTGGTCTGTGAGTAGCTACTTACCCTAATGAAAATCTGTGCAAAGAAATCAGGAAATATCAACTAACTTCCACTTGAAAATTTTCCAGCAATTTCCCTCCAAATATTTGAAAGCCTCCCTCTCTTATAGAATTATTTACAAATATATGGTCTGACCCACAATCCAGTCTACAAACCCCCAGTGGGAACCCAGCTCCGTAATCCCATCTGCCCTAGGCCTGCATGTGGGCTCCAGAGTCTGCACGGTGTCTAACTGTCTGGGATGCCCCCGTCACTGTATCTGTTACCACAGACCAATGGCGTACAAAGAGGAAATGTGTGTATCTCCTGAAAAGGAGACAGTCAGCCACACTCAAACTGCGGGGCCTGTACCGAATTTACAAAACAGTGTGGCCCTGCGTGACCTTGCTGTGCGAACGAACTACTGTACATCAGGAACCGGCCGTCCTCACTTCCCCTTGTCAATACCCTTCCTCCCACAGGCTTCAGGGGGCTCCCGATCTATGCGAAGAGAGATAACACACCCAGGAAAGAAATCCCGAGGCCTCCTGAGGGAGGCCGCCACGTCCCTGCTGTCGCAGAGATCCAGCAGAGTGGACCCTGGGCCTCGCCACTTCACTCTGCAACGCACGCCACCCGCCCCACCCTGCCCCCGCTCTGGGGTGGCCGCTCGAGGACAGCCAACCCCACATTCCACTGCCTACGTTTATGGCTGCTGAGGTTGCCCGCGGGTTATCTTATTTCCCGTGGGTGAACATGCGCCAGTCATCGGGAACACACACTTAACACAGAAACAGAAGATGGCAAACGACACGGCCTCTGTATCCCGCTCTGGAGATGCAAACCTGTGACTAACAATCAGGCTTTTAATGTTCTTAACGAATGTCAGCCAGCAGAGAGGCCTGGCTGCTGTTCTATCTGAAGTGTTTGCTGAACCACACTCAGGAGCCATTTAAGAGTGATCATTTTTTTCCCAATTCACTTCAAATCAGATTCGTTACTGATCAAAATAGCAGTTCACAAGACTTCCCAAAATAGCAGCTTCCCAGGTTTCCTCCGCTGCCTCTTTAAGAGGTGGAGAGCCAGCCTCATGACTTCCTTAAACCTCCTGCGAGAAGGGCAGCCTGCTGGCCTCACAGCGGCCTGACTACGTCAGCCAAAGATAGCAGGGGAACCAAGAATAGCCGGGCACCGTGGCAGTCCTCACTCGCAGGCACACTGGCCTCTCTGAGGCTGCTGTCACAGAAGGCAAACAGGCTCCTGTGCCACTTGGGTGGACAAAGCTAAGGTAAACCCATGACGGCCACAGGCAGGAAAATGCAGATGCAGTAACACCCAGTTGTGAAGAGTGGTGTTGGACCAGTAATGGAATGGCATGCCACAGGAAGACATGCTCAAGCAGAGACTGGAGGGTGGTTCGAATCCCTGATCGTCCTGGATACCACCCTACCCAAGGTACCTTCCAATCTTAAGAGTTAGCCACTCAGGTTGTTAAGATGGCTGGACTCTCTCCTGGACTTAAGAGAGAGCAAAGTCCTTGCTTGAAACCCATTAAATAATACAGCACCTCAAATGCTGCCAGCGTGAAAACCTGCTTTAGCCAGACCACCACCCCCCCCTCCCGTCACCCTAAATCGGCGTGCCTGCTCACCCACCCCTCCACATTTGGGGGAGGCTCAGGCAGAACCTGGAGCACAGGTGGCCCCTGGGGGGGAGGCTGGGTGGCTGGCAGACAGAGGTGAGAGGGAGACTTTCACTGTATGTTCTTTCATGTTTGAATTTTGAGCCATGTGTATGCACTATCCACCCTATAAATCCAACCAATCAATAAGGACGTCCAGTTAAAGATGGAGAAAACAAACACTGGAGGTAAGCAGTAAGTAATATTTTTGGTTAAAGCCGCATGACACTGCGGATGTGATGCAGGCCAACAGCCACCCCTTCAGTCCAGGACAAAGGCAGGAGACTGCCTTGCCCACAGTTTTATTGGCACATGGCCACACTCATTTGTCACCTGTTGTCCACAGCCACTTTCCTGCAAGGCAGCAGAGTTGACTTGTTGCCACAGAGCATGGAACCCCATAGCCTTAAAATTTTGTCATTATGTTAAATGCTTAGGCCCAACAAACCTAACCGATTTATCCTTTTCAGAAAAAGCGTGCCAACCCCTGGTCTAGGAAAATGGTAGGAAAAGAGGGAAGTTTTTCCTTTGCTCATCAGGCAAGGGCCCTAGCTAGAAACTGAAGGGTAACTATTGCTTGTTCTGGAATTATGAGTGAAAGAGATAAATAACTTGTGCAAAGAACACGAGAAGGGTGGGCTCACCTCTAACAAATAAATGTTCCTGCAGCCCTAGTTACTTATCTAACCCCCGACCATCAGCTGAAAAAAACAGGACTGACTGCCCTGTGGTGGGTTGAAGTTTCCTTCTGGAAGCACAATTGGTGTGAGGTGCAGGCCCCCAGCCACCCTCAATGAAATGGGCTGACCAGGTGACTAGGGATGTCTGCACTACACAGTCAGCCACTATGGGGCTGGGCAGGGTCTCCACCCTATGTAAAATCCTTTCCACTTTAAATGACATGATTCCTTCTCATGTAATGAACAGGAGCATGTCCTCTGTGGTAATGTGTCATCCATCGAACTTTCTGAGAAGTGCCCTTTTGTTGGGTGCTCTGACAAGGTTTTAAATTCCACGGGGAAGAGACCGATTTTTATTTTTGTCTGTTTTTTCTTTTTTCTTTTTTTGATTTATTTCCAGCAACTATGGATACCTGGTCCACAGTGGGAAATTAGTAATTACTGGTTGAATAAAGGGAATAATCATAGAGTTAAAAGTGTTAGAAACAGAGCAGGAAGATACTACTAGAAACAGAGTTCAGACTTTCCTACACCTTTAACACCAAGTTACTTTAATGAATCCATAGAAGATAGGCAGGAGTCTCAAAGCCACATATTAAATGAGGAACTGGCTGTGTCCCAAAGTTCTCCATGGGATTTTCCCATGTCCCGAGCTTCGGAACTGTGCGTCTAAGCACACACAGCGCTATTAGGATGGCGTCTATATTCTGATTAGTACTTTTCTCAGGGCTCAAACTCATCAGGCTTAAAGTTTACATGTTAAGCTACACAATTTTGTAACACTCTTCACCACCAACCCACCAATTTCTACTCTTCTGAGCCCTTCAAATCACCAAGATAAGTGGGTTTTTCTACCAGTTGGAAAACCTCTGGCCAGTGGATTTCTCTGCTCCCTGCAGTCCCAGCACCAGTGCACTACCAACAGCAACTGGTCAAGAGGCCATGTAGGTAACATGGATGGAGACCCACGCAGAGTTCCAGCCTGGGGCCCAGCTAATGACCACTGTGGGCTCGTTTACTGGATGCACCTGGGAATCTTCTGAGACAAGCTCTTAGAAGCGCATCACTAGCAGGCCTGTTCCCTGCAGCAGCATGCACTGTAATCTGCAGAAACTTCATTTCTTTACTGTGACCCTTTCTCCTTTCTTTCCTTTTCATTCATACTGGCCTCACCCAGCACCCTGACTCACCTGCTTCCTTCTCCCTTGCGTGCCCACTCCCTTAGTCGTGAGGCCCTCAGGACAATCAAGTTCTGACCCGCATGGAATAACCTTAGGAATAAAGCCTCAGGCCTACTGACCCCAGACACAGAGCTTCCATAACATCTAGGCCTCAGTTGTGTTTCAGCTCCAGGCGCAGAAAAGCAACCGAAACCCGATGAAGAGATGCCACGGCTGACATCAGGACCCAATGTAATCAGCGATCAGCTACCCCTGGTACCCACCAACCAGTAGAGACTACAGCCCTGACCAGGCCTCTGATTCCCTTTGTCACCAGGATTCGTGATTTCCCCCCTGTATGACCCATTCCCTGGAAGCCACTGGGGAGCCAGGTCTTTGAGCATTAGCTCACCTGTCTCCAGGCATGGGCCACTCCCCAAAATATACCTTTCTCTTTTTTTTGCTGCTCATGTCTTACTGAGCTTTGATGCATGAAGGCAAACCCCTCACTTTCAGTAACAACACCCCTCTCCCTGCTGGCAGACAGCGTCCCCTCCCCTCTCTCTGCAGAAGAAGGTGCCCCCGGCCCCTCCTCCTGCAGAGGCCTCTAATTTCATCTCCCAGCAACAGATGACTGCTCCCTCCAGGGATGCCTTCTCCCCCTTCTTTATTTTCAGGGCTGCACTGGGACTCCGGCACCACCTGGGCTTGCAGGAAAGCAGGGAGCTCACTTGGTGCAGTGGAGGGCCTCCCAGCACTCTGGTCAGCAACAAACACAGGGCAGGCTGCCTCACCCACCTGAGTCCTCGTCCTCCTCACCTACACAGCCACCTGAGACAAATGGTCCATCCCAGACCTGGAAGACTCTGATAACTAACAGAGACCAACCTCGGGACACTGTCTCCTGTCCCTCGTCACAAACAGAGGCTCCTTGAATTGTGGAAGATATACAGGGATGGGCATTTCATAGCTACAGGCTGCAACTGAACATACAACCCACCTGGCTGGGGGATGGGGGGCTTTGCTTTGCTTTGTATGATTCTGTGATTTATAAGAAATGCATATATTTGGTCATCTATTCCTGGCACAGAACTCCCAAAACCCCTAAAATTCCCTAAGTGACAAGGGCAGGGCAGGAGGGGGGGAGTGTGTTGTTATGTTAATGAGGTGACTTTTAGGAAGACCCCTTGAATGTGGGTTAGTTGCCAGGGGAACCAGAGGTTAATAACTTTCAGTCCCACCCCCTGACCTCTACAGGGAGGGGAAGGGGGCTGGAGCTTGAATCGATCACCTACCGCCTATGATTCAATCAATTGTGACTATGTAACAAAGCTTCCATTCCAGGCTGGCAAACATGTGTAGATTAGGAGAGAATGGCACCCTTGGAGAGGGCATGGAAGCTCCTTGCCCTATGCTTCTCTTCCATCTAGTCCATCTGGCTGTTCCTGCTGTCTGCAAAGTGTAAATGAATCAGGAGGCTTTGATTAGAAATATGTATTCAAAGGTCTTAGCACTTGCAAAATGGAAACACAACTAGGCAATATCCTGCATTTTAAAAGAAGGAAGAGCTAAGAGTGCTTATAGTAAAAAGTACACTCTTGAAAAGAATCAGTTATGCATTCTTAGCGTCTGGATTGGTCTGACATAGTGATCTTCCAGTTGTCTGGGGGTCTGGATAAGGGATGTCAGGCAGACTGGGTATGTGAACATTCTTTCCTAAGTCCTTCTAGAGGTAATCGGAGGGTTATCTCTAGGACACACATATATCTCCAGGCATAACTGACAAGTCAGAAGCTTAAGTTTCCAGGGTAAAACAAGAACAGAATCATTTCCTCATGCCATAGCCTCCTTGATTTTAGGAACTTAGCAGTTTGACTATAGTGACTCCATTTTACTATTTCACTCTTTCCTCACTAAGTTGTACATTTTTATAATAAGCTGGTAATCTAATAAGTAAAGTGTTTTCCTGAGTCCTGTGAGCTTCTCTAGCAAATTCATCAAACCCAAAGTCGGGTCGTGAGACCTCTGACGTATAGCCAGTAGGTCAGACAGGACAAGTTGGACTTTCCATTTATATCTAAAGCAGGGGGAGGGGTGTTGGGGAATGGGGTGTGCATTATTATATGACCGAACCCTTAGCCTGCGGAGTCTGATGCTTTGTCCTGGTATATAGGACTAGGACTGAGCCTGGACACCCTGCTGGTGTCAAAGAATGGCTTGAATACGTGGGGGAACACCCCTCCCCCCAGTGGAGTTGGATCCAGAACCTACTTTACCTTGTGTCTATACTATTACATCACTCATTCTAATTTTACGCAGAGGGGAAAAACAACCTATATTTGGCCTGTAGGGTTGTTAAATCCATTGAGCACTTACTCTCTGCAAATCCTTCTGAAGGGAAAATAAAGACAAGCAAAGAGGACCTCATGTGGCGAACAAGGCGGAGATAACCCTATTCACACCTACAGGGGGGAGTGGCAGCCATTTTTAACACACACTTGTGTTTGTAAAACTTTTAAAAACAGTTTCATAGAATAGTACTGTGTTTGTCCCTACCACCACTGTTTAGTAAACTCAATATCAGACCTTCGGGATTTGGTGGTTGGGTTTGCCATGGCAAGCAGTGCGAAGAAGCTGAAAATGATGAACAAAACCTGAAGTCTGTAAACTGAGCAGTAGTGTTTTACTAGACAGCAGCATAAAGACTGTACAACCAGATGCACTAAAATCACCAACATTTACAAGAGTATCTGAGGATATTTATTGTCAATGTAATTATATTTGGTTGTTAAAATATTGCTTTCTAAAACTGTGTTTTCTCAAGGATTCCATGTGCCTCCTAGATAAGAAAGCTAATATCTCTTCTGGTTTCAAAGGTACATTTTGAATAAAAGTAGCCAAATAGGCTGAATGTGATTCAGTAGAAAAAAAAAATATATAATATATATAATATATATTATGTACAATGTGTTATATATATGTACTATTTCTATATAGTATATATAACATATAGAAAAATATATAGAAATATATACTACTAGAAATATTATGAATAATATATAGAAATATGTTTTATAGATATATATAAAAACTAAGCTTTGAACTGTTCATGCACCTACTTCACCAGCCTTTTATTACATATAAATGAAATCACAGTTTGCATTTTACATTTTGTCCCGATCATTCAGTTCTTTATACTTTAAGAAGTTTCTTCCCCAGGTAGAAGAATCTATTTTGGTTCTCATTTCTCCATTATGTACAGTTGCTAGCAGAGTCCCTTGTTCTAAAAATGGGCTTGCACCCTCACCTCCCGCTCGGCCCCAAAGCCCACTACCACCAGGTTAGTTGTCCATGAACCCTGTGGGCCCAGAAAGCACAGGAGTACAGGCTGACCCTGCTCCCAGCCATCCTCTAAACTGCTATTGTTTTGTTATTTAACCTTTATGATGCTTGTAGTTTGTCAGGAGTAGAAAGAGAGGATCAAAAGTGGGGCAGGGAGAAGTACCTGCCTTCCACGGAATCCCCACAGATAACACGGAAGGGCCTTCCTGATGCGCTGGGATGACCACGCACAGTGCCACTGAATTCCCACCAGCAGAACCACGCTGGCTTCCTAGCCCTGCACCTCCTTTCCCACTTCACAGTGGCCTGCACATCGCTATGCACGTTTTAATCACGTGACGTGAGCAGTGTAGGAACCAGAGCCCATGAGCAGCAGTCAGGCTTTGGCCGCAATGAGAATGAATGAAGGAGTTTGCCCTGGTCCTGGCCCCGGATCTGCCCTCCCACCCCCAACCCAGAAGGTGGAGTTGGTGTCTGTGTGGTGATGGGGAAAGAGAGCAGACAGAGTGGCTCTGGAGGGGGTGTCAACCACTGTAGGTCAGCAGCACCAGGGGGCTTCCACTGCATGTTCCTGAGCTGTGGTGGAGTGAACGTGAGGTAATGGCCAGTGTCACAAACAGCCACCAGTTAACACCTTCTGTGGGTTCACACTTCAGCTCCCAGAGCAACACAGAACCCCCCAGGAAGGGGAGATCGGGAGGTAACCTAAGCCCTCCCTCTACCCATAAGATCTGGAACCTTGGGGCCTGAGGCCACTGCTGTGCACTGACTCAGGCAGGACTGCCAGGGACAGAACAGCCCTTGGTTAGCTCTGCCAAGGAGTTTATTGCAGGGATATCAGGCAGTGCACAGCATCTCTGAGAGGCTGGGGAATCAGGCTCTGAGAACAGGCCACAGGGAAATTCTGACTGGAATTTGTCCCCAGTCTCTGCATCATCTCCCCAATATTCAAAGTCCAAAGAAACAGCTTATGGGCCACCCCCTGCCCCCACAAGACTCAAGGCTGCTGGGGAGCAAAACACTAGGAGACATCCAGCTCTCCCTGCATGCAAATGATTTCAGTGTGAACAAGGGGAAATGTACAGTATTTCTAAGGAAGAGATGCTTTCATTTCCAGCCTTCCATCCCTCACAAGCAGACAAGTCCCACCCCCCCAACCCCCTGAGGTCAAGGGCAATACCCAGACAGGGGAACGCTGGAGTGTCAGGGCCCTAAGTAACAACCCAAGTTACTTAGGAATATTCACAGAACAGCAGAGAGGGTGCAAATCAACACATGCAAAGCAGCCACACTTATGCTGAAAGTGGACAGCTCAAGCCTGCCTTTGAAGAAAGTTAATCTGTAAAGAATTCCCAAAGAAAGGGAGATTTTAATCAAGTATAGAAAGAACAGATGGGGCAGTGCTGCAGTAGAAAAGCAGCCCAGGTGTGAAGGGAATACAGCCAGCACCTTACAAAGCTGAAATACATGGGCCCAAGTTCACCAGGATCCTGCCTCTTTCACAGATTTAGAGCTGTGCCAACACATTCTTCTCAGGTAGCCTGGGACAACCTGAGGGCACTGGTCCTTTCGGCAGGTTTTCAGTCCATAAAAATTTCCGAAGGAAGCAACCCAAGTGTCCACTGATTAAAGGATAAACAAACTGTGTGACATACATACAGTTATTCAGCTTTAAAAAGGAGGGAAATCCTAATCCATGCTGTAAGGCAGGGGTGTCAAACCCATTCTCGCCCGGGGCCATATCAGCCTCACAGTTGCCTTCAAAGGGGGGAATGTAATTTTAAGATTGCACAAATGTAACTACTCCTTAACTAGGGGCAAGGAGCAGGGTGCTGCTGCTGGGTAGAAACAAGGTGCTGAGCCGGACAAAACAAGGTGGAGGGCCGGATTCGGCCCACGGGCCTTGTGTCTGCCGCCTGTGTTGTAACATGTATGAAACTTGAGGAGCTTATGCTAAGTGTAAAAAGCCGGCCACAAAAGAACAAATACTATGTGAATCCACTTCTATGAAGTAGTTAGATGTGTCAAAATCATGGAGACAGAAAACAGAAGGGAAGTCACAGGAAGGGGAGTGGGGAGTGAGAGTCTGACGAGGACAGTTTCCGTTTTCGCAAGATGAAAAGCGCTCTGGGGACCAATGACAGTGATGGCTGCACAAGACGTAAATACAATTAATGCCACTGAGTTTTAGATCATACCACGGTTAAGACGATAGGTCTAATGTGTATTTTACCACAGTAAAAAATATTGCTGCACAAGTATGTACCTAACTGGCCAGAAACTACGGAACAAAGAGCTTTGGGTGTTTGCAGCCGTCCTGTGGTCAGGAGCTATTTCACCTTCTTGTTCTCCTGTGTCCCCATCAAAGCCTTATCACAAAGAACACGTGTTAATACGTAACATAGAAGCATACAAAAAAGTGCAGGATGTGGGGTTGGAAAAGCAATTTGCCCAAAGGAGCAGCCAGGCCTGCTCCCCCACCCCAGTCTTTCAGGTCACCCCTGCCCCTGTGGCTTAGTCCTGGAGCAGTGGCAGGGGTTGGGGCCCCTCACGGGGTGGCCTCAGCCACATCCATCAACACAGGAAAACCACTTTGAGTATGTTCTCCGGTAGAGATGAGAATGTACCCAGTCAAGTCTCTGTGGCTCACAAGGGACTCCAGGACCCAGAAGATGCTCCCAAATGAATGGGAGGTGAGGGGTGGAGAAGGCAGGGGAGACCAGGTTTATCGCGGAGGAGGAAGAGCCATCCAGGGGAGGGGAAGCCTGGGAAGAGCCGGAGAGAACACAGCTGGAAGAATGAGATGTAATTAAAACCACTCATCTCATTTCACTGCTCCTCCGGGCTACGCCAGCCAGCCAGGCTATCACTTCCTCATCGGCATTCCTGGCTTTCTTTTTCCTCAGTTGGGTACACACAAAACTGATATCTGGTTTCATTTCATCCTTATCAACAGTTAGCTGACAGCAAAAGATTAAATGGCTAGAATGTGAAGATTAAATGGCCAGAATGTGATCTTCCCACAAACTGAATGGGGAATGAAATTTCCATTCTGCCAGAACAACAGGAGCCTTGGAAGCCACAACATTAAACAAGAATTAAAAACCCACTGAGGTCTTCTCTTAAAAGAGAGGCATGATGACACTTAAAGACTACAAAATCGCCATTTACACAGTGCACAGTTTCTTTTTACTTGAATATGCTCAATAATATGATTTCTTACATTCCCAAGAACCATGAAATTTAAAAAAATCATTTCACAAATATTTGTACGGTTTTGTGAACTGTGTCACATAATTCTATGTAACACAGAATTCTCTATGTAACATAGAGAATTACACAATTCTCTATGGAGAATACTAAAACACATACATTTATTGTATTACATGAGTCCACTGAAATTCCGTTGAACTTGTTTGGAACCATCATGCCTCCATTCACATCACCCAAATATGTCTCATGAACCAGATGCCAACCCGGGGTCTATTCAAAGGCTGAGTTCCAATGCGGCCACGAGAGAACCCACCCACTCTGACAGTGTTACAATAGTAAAGGTGCAACTCCCCGTGGGTACTTTTTTAACCTCAAGCCCCAAACAAGACTCATAATAAACTTCTTTGTTATTTTGTCCAATACACATAAGAGGCAGCAGTGGGCACCATCTGGCCAGAACTGGTCCTCAGCTTGACTGAGTTCACTCCAGCCATAGAGCTGCAGGTTGGAATTAGGTTTTTAGCCTCAATCGTGCAATAATAGGCTGGTCCATGAGAGGGGCTTCCAAGGAAAAGAGAAGTCAGGGCCTGGGACCACCAGGTAATCATCGGTAGCAGCATTTCCAGCAATAAAAACGGGGCCTCTGTTCCAGGACTGTCCCTGGGTGTTTCTCTCTTCCCACCCACTCTTTACTGGCCAAGCTACAGAACCTAGCTGAGCTTCCTAATGAAGGTTTATGTGGTGGTGATACAAGGAAAAGAACCTGCCCTTGGAACAAACCAGCCTCTGCCGCCATACAGCCCAAGGGTGACCTGGGACTGGTTGTCTGCACAATCTGGGCCTCACTCTACCATCTGTAAGTTGGGGTTAGTCTAAATGATGCCACCTAGGCACACAGGCTGCAGGAAACCAGCCATCATGCCCTGATCCCCTGGTATGCTGAAAACCTTACAGGTAGCATTTGATGCATCTCTGGAGGGTGGGAGGGGACAGGCTTAATTGGGCTGTTCTTTACCTGTAGGGACACTGCATTGCTAACCACTGGGGAGGTACTGGCCAAATTACATGGGATTGTGGACAAAGAAGGGGCCACACACCAAACCTGACAAGCTCGAGGTGGGCAGGGCAGTCCTTCCTGGTGGCCCTTAAAAACTCAGAGACTGAAAGTAACCACAGAGGATGATCTGAACATAAAATTGCTACCTAAAGTGTCTCTTGGAGGTTAGTTAGATCCTAGGTCTGTAGCTTCCTTAGCAAAGGGCCGTCTTTACCTTAAGTGAGCACATCCATTGTCTTTTTCCATCTAAGGTAAACATACCCTTGGAATGTCTGAGTAGCCCCCTATCTCTGAACCCCTCAGCGTACCCCCACCACACCAGAGCGGGAGACCACAGAACCCATCACTGCTATTTTATTCCCCCAATACCATCACTATGTGCTGTGAATGTGAACTGTTAACTACCTTATACCCACCAATGCAAAAGACACACTTGTCTCCCTGTTTTACTCTTTATCCAATCCCAGAGAGCTCCCCGCTTTGCTTTCTCCCACCTCCCTAATCCACCACAAATGGAGTTCACGTAACCCCCTTACCTGTCCTCCTTCGTTGTTAATGTATAAAATAAGCTGCAAAACTGCTGTTCTCCAGAGCATTTTATCAACCTGTTGAGATTTTGCTTCCAGGCACCTGTCATCAGTTTGACTCAAACTCATAGTCTCTACCGATTTGGATGTTTCTTACATTGACAGGAAACAAAAACCAACTGCAGTAATTTCCAAGGAGTACATAGCACCAAGCACGGGGAAAGAAGAATGAAGAAAGCATTTGGAAGCAAAGATGGAGAAAAGGCACGTGACAGCTCGTCTTGGTTTTTAAACCACTCGGTAAGATGCCTTGCGGTTCACACACGGGGCCCAGGTCACTGGAGCCAGGCGTCCGAGCTCTGTCCAGAGCTTTGTGCCCCAGACATGGATGGAGTGAGGTGCCTCAGATTCAGAAATGTAACTAAAGTTTCTCCCCTCTACCCTTCCCTCATCTGCAGCCTCCAGGACTGAGTCAGCGAGGGAGGCTCCTTCGGGTTATATTTAGAAAGCTGGGAAAAAGACTGGAGCCGCCCTTCCAGTCTGTTCCTATCAACCCAAAAGTTAAATCTGACTTCACACATTGGGCCGTCTCCCAGTTCCTAGAGATCCACTCTCTAGTAAATTAAAGTCTGGAATTCCAAAAAGCCCTAACTTCCAGCTGCTTCAAAATGAAAGCGAAACCTGTAACCCCTGAAATCTGACCCAAGACATCATTTTTGAGCAAGTTTTGGGGGGGGGGGGTCCTTTTCCTTTCCTTCTTGTTGTCTCATTGGGTAGAGCTGAAATTTGATGTAAGGTAGCTTCTTTCTCTCTGAGGTTTTATTTTGAACAAATAGCTAACTTAGGACATTTTTTCCCTTGACTATGTCATTTTTTAAAACCACAAAATGTTACAGTGAATACTAAATTCCAAGTAGAACAGAATTGGATGACAGAATTGGAAAAGAAAATGGCTCTGGGCTAGGAAAGAATGTCAACCCCGGATTTGAGGCCTACTGTCAACCTGCCCTCCCCACTCTGGGCATCGGCATCCTTAGAATTGCCCCCGCACCACCCCCGCCCTGCACCATGCGAAGACCAGGTGTGTGTGAGGACCACCTGGAGGGGAGACCGGAGGAGAGCCATACCTGCTGCAGGCTTGGTAGGTCTGCGGGGGGTCACACACAGCTGGCCCCAATCCCAGCCTCTGTCACCTGCTATGGGCCTGGCAGGGCTGGCACTGTTATTCCATTTCACCTGCCACCTGCCCCCTCATGCTGAAGTGGCACGCAGTGACTGGTCACCTGTTGGGTCCCTTCTCCTTCTGGCAAATACAAAACACGCATAGCTCCCTTTCCTATTTCACCAGCTACAAGTGACCGCTAATGCCAGCACTTAGAGAGCCAGGCCCTGTTGCAACAATGCGGGTGTGTCAGAGCTCCTGGCGCAGAGCAGCACGACAGTGCCCACCCTCTGCCTCTCCTGCTTGTCCCCCTAGAAAGTCCTCCAGGCTGCCCTCCCTCCAGTCGCTGCCCCCGCAGCCCTGGCCTCCCTTCTCTGGGCTCCACCACTCCCCATTCTAATTACAAATCATCACCAGGGTTTGCACCACCGAGCCTCAGGGATGACAGCTGTGTATTAATGGGTGGTATTCAGGCCTCCGTTTTTACCAAAACGTTAGGAGCAAACGTGTGTAGGAATTACACTTACAAAGTAAGAAGCTTCACTCCTCGAGTCACACACAAATGTAGATGCTAACTGCTGATGGTGTTAATTGATGTCTAGTTTGAGTATGTTTGGGGGCCATGTCCTTGCCACTAACATGTAATTCAAGATCTATTTGAGAATGCCTTTCCAAAAGCACCCACAAGACTAGCAGACATAACTTAAATGACATGTCCCTGCACACCTGCAATAAAAAAGGCTGAAAAATCTTTGTATAATGATCATTGACTACTGATTTAAAGCTGGTCTGCCCCATTATATGAGTGAAAATGTTGGACACCGAGCAAGTAGAATGAACACTGTCCACATCCCTAGCATTTCCAGGTCTCCACACAACCTTGATTCTCAGCTCATCTGACCAGAGCAGCATCCAGGGGACAGAAGGGCAGAGGGGAGGTGTGCTATCTGCAGTGGGTCAGCACAGTCCCCGGTGGGCAGCTCCCACCAGGAGGGCAGAGAGGCATCGCCACGGGTCCATGTGGGCCACGGGGCTCTTGGGGGTGACCAACAACAGTCGCCTTCTGCCCAGTTCTGCTCTTTTCTCCTTCCCTTTAGTTATTTGATCCTGGTAAATACTCTGCACTCTGAACTCCCTCTTAGGGTCTGTTCTTAGAGCCTGGCCAGTCCATTAAAAAAATAAAATAAAACAAAACAGAATCTGATGCACATGTCCCTAAATTCCAGACACCAGCCCCGCTGGATGAGTTCACAACACAGGCAGGGGGAACACCATTCGCTGGGAAAATGACCAAAGGCGTGTGAACTGTCTGTGGCAAGGCTGGGATTAGACAGAAAACAGTCAACGCTGTGTGTCAGCCCACAGTTCCCACCTTTTCAGGCGGCAGCCTGAGTGAGGGCGGAGGCTCTGCAGGTGTAAGGTGTTGGACATGACAGATAACAACATTCTGAATTTGCAGGATGAATAAGTTAATACAAACCAATGTCAACCCATCTTTTTAATGAACTAAAATTGTAAGGATGGTAAAGAAAAGCCATGGATACTCTTTTTTATTTCTAATATTTGTTTTTCTGTCAACTCCAAAGATTACCTGCCAAATATGGCATCTAGCCAGCTGACTGTTGCAAGCGTGGTTTTAAATGAGCCAAACTATTTAAGAGATATAATTATTCAATTTTACAATTAAGTTTCTTGTTAATAGATCAAAAACTAATAAAAGGGACTTGTAGCTTTTCAATCCATGCAGTTCTCTAAAAATCAACCTCTCAATTTATGAAATCGAAGAATTCAGTTTAAGAACAAAAAAAATCTTATATCCCCTTACAGTAGGAACACCATATAACAGCTTCTCATCGAATCAATAATTTCACAGAAAAACATTGCCAAGTATAAGTTTAAATTTAATAAACCTGTTATTAATGTTTTAGGTAGTAAAACAATAAATGCTACAGATTAACTGAAAATAAAAAACTTATTTGAACCAGTCAGTTAGTAGAATGGAGTTTCTAGAAGAAAATTTCACATGAAACACTTTAATTCCTATTTCTTATAAATGCACTTAGGAAAAAGTCAATGTAACTTTATAACATCATTAAGCAAACTTATTATCATGACTGTATTATTGAGTGTACTGCCAACTAAACATAACTTTTATGAGAGTCTGTCTCTTAGTAAAGAATTACTTGCTCTAAGGCAAATGTCAGATTTTCTCCTCTGGAACAATAATCGCAACTTTTAGTGTTCTCAGACAAGCATATAGTAAGCAAAACATAAAACTCAAATGAATGCTCCCATTCAAGCATTTAACTTTTAAGAAAACTTACTATCAGCAATTATTTAAAAGAAAAAAAACCTCCTACCTGGGTCCATTTTCCATTAAAACTTAATTAGTCCTTAGGTTTCAATAAGTCTTCTCATGACCCCATTAAGATCTTTTTCATTGATTTTTCTTTTGTTTCCAAAAAAGCAAGATACACAATATCAAATGTGGAATAAGCTACTTAAAACTGCTCATGAATCCGTTGGTTCTGGGAGGAGGGACAGGTTCTGGAGATGAAGAGTGGCCATGGCTGCCTGACAGTGTGAGTGTGCTCAAAGGCCCTGGGTCACACCCTTCCTGAAACACGGTTACAACCGCAAACTTCGTTATAGCTATTTTGCCACAGTAAAAACATTGCTCATGCATCAACTCATTGTATATTCATTCAAGAAATCAACACACCTTTATAATGTTGTAAGTCATCTATTTATCTATTATGTAACATTTTCAGTCGGCCACATAATTCTAAAACAAATTTAAGACTTCATCAAAAAGCAACACATGTAACCTATTTCATAACTTAAGCAATGAAACACTAAGGGGTGGCCATATAATCCTATTAAATGAGATGTAGGTAACCAGCCATCTATCCCTCTGTTCCCATCCCCCTAGGCCCGCCCTCATGGCCCCTTCCCCTCAGGCCCTGCATCCTCTCCCATTAGGCTGCGCAGTGGGTCCAGCCTTCAAGTTTCCTCACTCTGGAACCATCCCCCAACTCGCCCCTGGTCCCCTCAAGACCTGGCTCCTGTCACCTTCCCATGGAAGCTGGCCTTTACCTTCCCTACCACGCTAACACTTCTCCTGATCTTTCTTCCCATCTCATTTTTGTCTGCATCACTCCTAACACCTAGCATGCTATGTGCTTATCTATTTTCTATCACCCGCCACCAAAATGCAGTCTCCAGGAGAGCCAGGATGTTCGTGCACCTTGCTCCCTACCGAATCCCCAGTGCATACCAATGGTGCTCAAGAAATATTTGATGAACATGTTGATCACCCAGTATGTACTAAATACATCAAATACTTTTCTTTACACGGATCTTGCCAGGTTTACCCCTATACACGCTTCAATGCCAAGAGGCTGTGTGTTTTATCCCCATGTTACGTTAGAGAAGTGGCGGCACGAGTTAAGGGACATCAGAAATGAGGGCTGGGAGAGGCTCCCTCCACCGCAACTGTCACTGCAACTTTCTCTGTGCGCACGCGGCTTTCAGGTTCATGTCCAGGTTGGTTATCACAGGGGAAAAACGCATGTCTGTGCTTCATGGTATCTATCTTAACAATTTATCTATATTTATCAAAACAACTGCTTTCCAACACTTTCTTTTAAAAAGGGAATTTAAATTATGCCACATGCATCGAATTTACGTCCAGATATTTTGCCAGGTATTTTATGTGGAAGTAAATCTAGGTCTGATGTACCCTAAAATGGCATGTCTTTCACAGCAATGATCATTCCTGGATTTCATCGCTATACTTGTGTTTCAGTGGACAATCGCTGAGACCTCCTTGAAAAATCACACAAAAATCTAGATGACATTCTAATGGCAGAACTTCATTGCCCCTAATCCTTTGCTGAAAATAGGTTGGAGGAAATCCTCTTTTCTCTGAGGCGGGGAGCTTATGTAATGCCCAGGCAGTGGCAGCTCCTTCCCAGGCAGCCAGGAGGTCTGTCCGAAGAGAAGGTGCAGCAGGCAAGCCACCTCTGTGCCGGGACAGCTGAGCTGGGTGGGGGGCTGGGGGGCAGGGCACCAACACACCAGTCTCAGACTCACATCTCCCAAAATACGAACTTGAGAACCTCCGCAAATGGATCTCTCAACTTCAGGACTTCATTCTGCACAGAGGGTTCAGAGAGGACCATGCTGCGAGGTGGAAGAGCTCCACGGGGTCCTGCAGCTTTAAATACTGTCACGATCACTCAGGGTTTCCAGAATAACTCAGCCTCCCACTTGTAGGCAAAATGAGTGAAAAGCACCCAGAACCCTTTCAACAATCACCAGAGGCCCTATTCCTGATCAAAAGATGATAATGCTTTAGGATCATTCTGATATATGCTTATAACAGCAGAAGCAAATATTTCATGAAAGATAATGAAGCTATGATCACATGTTACAAACACACACACACACAAACAAACAACAAACAAAAAAAATATAAAACCCTGACATGAAGAGGTAGACAACAGCTGGTTTGGGAACTCACAGACTGCCATGCGAACACAGGAGTTACAGAAGTCTGAGTAACAGAGTGCAGATGCAGCATGTGTTGATCCCACTTACTACAGATACTCACAGAGATTAACACCACGTCCCTGTTCTTTAACTAGTATTTCAAGTTCAACTTCCAACTATTACTTTCTAATTCTGCCAAAGATAAAATGTCGTCCTGTACAAAGGCAGGTCAAGAGAACGGAAGTCCCTAAAATGCAATTCCATTTACTAGAATTGGATCAGCAGCAGCAGCCTCCTCCTGTAATGAGCAAATGTGTCCAACCCAGTTATGGGGCGTATACTGTGACATCTGTCCTGCCAACAGCCAGACACTGTGGATTTGGATTATAATACGAAACCCCAAATAATACACTATATAGCCTTTTAAAATACAAACCACCATTCTCCTACCAACTCATTGTAGAGGGGGAAAGAGATACATCAAAAAGAAAAGAGAAAGACAGAAATACACAGAACCTTAGCTAGACCTGATCAAAGCTGGGAAGCTGTGCTCTATTATATCTAATAATGGTACAATCACCTAAACCTGTTTCACAATTAAAAAACAACCCTTTCCCACTAAATATTTATCTCATTTTGCTTTTGTCTTTCCAGATTTCATGGAACATCTGTTTCTGTATTTATTTGATAAAACAGTAAGCAAGTAATCTGCTTTCCCCAGCTGTCCTCCCTGATTATTGCCCACCTGTGTGAATATTCACACTCTAAACAGTACCTACTTTAACAGTATTCTGCTGCGGACTGAACTGTGTTCCCTCAAAATTCTTACGTTGAAGTCTTAATCCCCAATGTGACTGAATTTAGAGAGAGGAATTTTAGCAGGTAGTTAAGATTAAATAGCATTATAATGGAGGGGTCCTAATCTGATCAAGATCTCTCTCTTTCTCTCTTTCTCTCTCCCCCCCATCCCCATCTCCCCCCCTCTCTCTGTGCACACAGGCACCTCGAAGCAGATGATGGTGATGAACCCCAATGTCTCTGTATTTCACATCTGAAGCCTCCAGAGAATGCCCTTATTTATTCTTGAGTTCACTCCTGGTTCATTAACTTCTGCCTCCACATCCTTCTGAAAAGGTTATGGCAACGTGCAGGCAGACTGCTCCCCTCAGCAGTTACCTAAACCTGATCTCAAGGGGAAAAGCAGGTCCATGCAGGTACACCTGGGAATAAATTCACCAACAAACTAAAAGGGGGAAGAACTTTAATGAAGGGATCCCCCTAGTGAACTGTGAGTGAAAAAGGACACTCTCAATTAGTACACTAGGACAACAACATAAACTGGGGCTGAGCTAGCCAAATTGCATATGATCACCCTGAGCCACAGATGAACCCTTTACAGCAGGGGTCCCCAACCTCTGCCACAGACACAGACCAGTACAGGTGCGGGCTTGTTAGGATGGCGGGGTGGGGGTGGGGGGGCAGCACTGCAGGAGGTGAGCTTGAATGTAATGTGCTTCAGTCATCCCGAAACCATCCCCCCACCCCAGTTCGTGGAAAAACTGTCTTCCACCAAACCAGTCCCTGGTGCCAACAAGCTGCGCACTGCTGCTGTACAGGATGCACAACCTAGCAGATGGGAGCAGAGTGAGCCAGACGAAAGGTCCGCCTGTGTCTGCTATGTAGACATCAGTTTTCTCGCACAGAATGGACACAGCACCCCTTCACAGGGCTGATGTGAAGATAAAGCGCGAGATTATGACTACAGCTCTTGGCAAGGACCCAGCGCATCCGACACCAACGACTGACAGCTCCCTTTGTCGTCTGAAAAGGCACCAAGATGTCCCAGGCTGTTTTAGGGAGGCACCTGTAAGCACAGTCATCAGGGTCTCTTTCACAGCAGCCCTTTTCTCTACGCCCTTTTTCGGGGCATGAAGAGAGGGGACAAGTACAACAACGATGGAGCCACCATATTTTCCAAGCTACACATACTCCCACCTCTGCTGAACTCTTAATTTACTGGCCTTTGGCCAAAGAGTCTCTTTCACAAGTAACAAACATTCTCTTGAAATTCTTCTGTCTCTAAACCAGGAGAAATGATCTTATCTTTATTCCCTTTCTGAGCCCAAAACTATTATCTTTGTCATATGAGATACACAAGAAATTGACAGCTCTTTCCTGGGTTTTTACAGCCGTTTGCAATGCACAAAACATACATCTTCATGTACATGAGTTCATTTGGTCCTCAAGACCCAGACAAGCAGAGACAACAAATGCCATTAGTGTCATTTTACAGTTGCCTCTGGGGGTTAAGTGAAGTGCCAGGAGCAGGGCTGGATTAGAGGGAGGGCTGCCATCCAAAAGGCTGCTGGCACCCGGATCTAGAAGATCATTGCTGGCATGAATCTCAAACAAGGCACTGGTTAACTTTGGCCTCTACCAATTACATAATCCGTGAAACAGGTGATGCCCACAATATGGCAGAAGTAAAATGAATGGAAGTTAAAACACTTCTTGCCAGTGGCAGCCTATCATTGTTAAAAATTTTTACATGCAAAACAGACTCAAATATCTCAATGGATCACCAACCCTGAGTGCAGCCAGCTAATGGAAATTTTGATACCAAATAATGCATGGCATACTGCGGTCTCCCAGGAAAAAGTGACTTCTTCTATTGTCTAAACTGTAAACCTTTTAATATGCCTCCCAAGAAGTGCTCTGATGCTGAAACCCATAGAAAACAAAATTAAAACCAAAGAGAAAGGGGAAACACTGCTGACAGAAAACCAGGAGGGCTTGGAGGTGGCTCCTTAAACACATTCAGAGTAAGAATTTAAAAATATATCCACCTAAATTAAATTAGCTTTCTCCTTAGAGGATGACTAACTCAGCTGAGTTATTTGTGACCAAAAAAAGGAAAGGCAATTGCAAATAAGTATAAATATGTTACTAACAAATTCCTTATTAGGAATATGTTGCAATACAAAAAATCTTTTTTATTCATAGAAAATGAATTACTTCCCGCTCCACTTAAAAAGGTGAAAAAGCCCTGGCCAAGTAGTTTAGTAGGTTGGAGCGTCATCCCACACACCAAAAGGTTGTGGGTTTGATTCCCAGTCAGGATGTGTATGGGGTGGGGGCAACTAATCGATGTTTCTCTCTCACATCAATGTTTCTCTCTCCCCCTTTTCCCCCAAATCAATAAACAGATCGTCATGTGAGGACTAAAAAAAAAGGTGAAAAGAAAAAAAAAACTATTTAAAGGATAGGTCTGAAGAGGTAGCTACTGATTAACTTGCCCACAGTGCTCACGTGTTTGGGTCCGGCCTTCACCCAGGTGACAAAGGCAACAGGTGACAGAGGAAACCGAAAATCCTTTCTTTTGCGTCTCACTCTAATGTATTGGTTTTTTCCTGTCCTAGCATGCCAGCACGTGTGAGCCAAAACCCCCTACTGTGGATACTGCTGAAAAGGGCGTCCTTCCCAGGATATGCACTAAGGGAAGCAGAGACCCCTTCCATCCCCGTGGACCAGAGTCACGGACACCTAAAACAAAGCAAGCATGCCAAGGGACAGAAGCAGATAAAGCACATTAAGAAACTTGCAAAACAATGTGAACAGTTTGCATTGGGCTTCTCAAGTGCCCACCCAGACGGGAAGGGCCTGCATGCTTCCTGGAAGGGTTAGGGGGTCAAAAGCAGCTCAGGTGCAGTGACGAGGAGGCCAGAGGACAGGGCTGAATTCTCTAAATGGCTGCTTGCTCCAGGGGTCATGGTCATGGGGAAGCCATCCAGTGCAGCATTGCCACATCACACCATTTGTTAAAAAGTGGGGAAATTTATGTTATTCATCCATACTTAAACGCTGACAAGAAATACAAACAGTTTTGAAGCTGCTGAGTGGGCCAGCGCCATCACACCAGTGGGCTGGTTTCCTGTGTTCTCGGACAAGGGTTCTTAGCCTTAACTAAGGCAGCCACTCCTTCGAGAAGCTAACAGAAACTGGGAACCCCTTCCCAGAAATCAAGAAGTGCATGAGCAGAAAGTTCTACACACCGTTTCAAGGGAGTGTGGGTCCCATCAGGGACCAGAAAAGAGCGCTTGCTCTTGGCCAGGCTCCAGAAGAGGGGCGCTGCTGCTGGTCTCTCCTTTCCAAGCCCTGTGGTCCAAGGAATGGGGGAAAGAGAAGAGGACACAAGTCCCAGGGACCCCCATTGTGAGGGTCCAGCCCGCAGTCCGGAGAGAGCACTGTGTCCAAACACGGGCACACACTGCACATGGAAGCTACGCACCTGGTCAGGTTGGCCCGTTAGAGGTGCAGGGACCCTGAGCTGCGACCTTGGGGACTTAATTTCCTCCAATTTACTGTTTGTTAAGTGAGGGGGTTAAGCCAGAGACCTTCCCAGTCCATTTCCAAATGTTTACAACTCTATGAAATGTACCAAGGAAAGAGAATCCAACAGTTTGAAGGCACAGTAAAATGATTTTAAAAACTGTCAATGATCACTCAAGTCCTTAGAAGTACCATGGAGTTTCCTTCAGAAGTGCCCAAGGTTCTTATTAGCAATAAGGATAAGAAGTGTAATCACTCATTGAGCAGATGCAGGCGGAGGGCCAGCTGTACCCTGCACCAAGATTGTCCCGGGCACAGTGGGGAGAAGCTGAGATCAGAAAGCAACGTGGGATCATGGACATGGAGAAGGTATCTGGGGTCTCCTCCTGGCAGAGGTGTTGATGGAGAAGGGATGGGGTGACTGGACAAGGGATCTCCGCAACGAGGAAAGGCCACAGGGCCGCTGATGCTACTCCATGGCCCTCTTCTCTGCCTGGGATGCACCTGCCAGACACCGCGCGGCCGGTTGCTCACCCCTTCGAGCCGCTGCTCAGTAAGGTCTATAAAGCCCCAACGTACAGTCCCCCGTTGTGCTCTCGTGTTTCCAGCACACATACCTTCCAGCACCCTTTAACATCTGTTCCTGTGATTGTTTCCTGCCGGCCATGCCCTAATCTGAAGGTAAGTGCCACAGGGACAAGGACCTGGGTGTCTTCTTCCTGTCTGGCTCACACTCGCTACATGTGTGCTGTTTTCAAGTACACTGAGCACCTCCTGAGGTCCAGCGGGAGGGCAGAAGGGGGCAGCTGGAGAGGGCCCCTGGGAGGTGATGAGAGTGCCCCTCTGGAGCGAGACGAAGACGCGTCAGCCACCTTAGAGAAGTGCACTGTCTGGGTCAGACAGATGGTGATGGGGGAACCTGACTCCGGGTGGTAAACACACAGTGCAACACACAGATGATTTTTGTATGGACTTGTACACTTGCCACCCATATAATCCAATGTAACCCCAATAAATTTCATTCAAAAAATGTTTTAAAGAACTACATAAATGAGTAAACCATCTTAAAAAAATTTAGCTGCGAAGGAACAGAAGTGGGGGTGACATCAGGAGAGGGACATGGGGTCAAGAAAGTTGATTTTGGAAAAAAAGGATATTGAAGGCAAAAAGGTGATTGAAGGCAATGATTACAGTCCCGAGGGCTGATGGCATCATCACCCTAAAGAAGGAGACATTAGTGGTTCAGGAAGAAGAGGAATGGGGGTGCGGAGGGGCAGGGGCTGTGGAGGGGCAGAGGGGGTTGGCTCAGAGTAAAGCTACAGGACAGGCCTTTATCAGACTGAGGTCCCTGCCAGGAGGGAGGCCAGAGCGGAAAAAGGGAAGAGCTGGTGGGGTAAGTGGGGTGGAAGGTGAAGGTGGGGGTCCTATATGATGACTGCTCTTCTCTCCATGAAGTGCAAGGCAAGGTCACCACCACCCGCTGTCTATGGGAAGAAGGGCTATAAGAGGTCTGACAGAGCAGGTGAGAACTGCAGGGCTGCTGAGCAGCACTAAGTCCCCTTTTCAGACACCACGTCCCTTGACTGAGCACCTAGCTATGCAAACAGCGCCCCCACTCAATTCTTCAAGCCACCCCTCGGGGAGGCCCACTAAGCGCCTCCATTTCGAGATGAAACCAAGCATGAAGACATCAGCCAGCCTCACACTGAGGCTGAGGCAGGGTCTGAACCAGAGCCCAGGAGGCTCTAATGCTGAACTTTGACCTCCACAATCTACTATGTTTTTCTCAGATACCAGCATCCAAATGAAAGCAAAAGCAGTCCCTATTCAATCTTGTCGAATTTCTAGTGCTGTAAAAATTGCTTTTCATTGATTTTCATCACAAATAAATAGCACTCTTGCCTACATTTAACTTGGTTAAAAAAGCATTTATAAGTCTGGGCCTTAGAGATCTAACCATATCTTATTAACCCCATTTCTACTGGAACAGATAGTCGAAGCACCAAGGAACTATTTGTGTCAGGTCTCAGAGTCCAGCACACCTGTAAACAAAGGGTTTCCTGTGTAGTTAAGCAGGTAGGTATGCTCACCAGTGGATTCAATGCAGCTTTACCCAACCGCATGCTGAGGACAGTGTTCTCGTCCCTAGAAATTTAACCCAGTGATATATATTCCTTTTCTCCTGTGTTATTAAATCTAACCTTTGGCATTAAATAAAAGCATCTCAAAATGACTTGTTTCTAATAAGCAGATATTAAATAGGGTTTGAAAGAACAATAGAAGAAATTTAACTTAATAGCGGCAACATCAAGGTTAAATGACACATCTAGACAGATGATTTAAAATGTCCAGTTAAAACACACAAGACCTGCAAACAGGTGCTGGGCTTGGTAAACTCCTGTGCAAACACTTGACGAGGCCATGCTGCTTTATGGGGAGGCCAGAGCCAGACCAACTACTAGTCTTGGGTAATACGCCTGAGGGTCACCTGTTTCAAACAGCTGAAGGCATGGGTGGTTAATGGCTTAACTTTGTGGTCCTGTGGCGTAGACTTCAGGAGCTGAACAATAGGAAGGCCTGCTGTTTCCTAAACTGAAGCCAGACTGGGAAAGACAATGCCAAAATTAGGCAGCTTTTTAAGGTTTTAAATTTAACAGGGGTGTCTAGCCTGCGGCCCCGCAGGCCGCATGCAGCCCAGGATGGCTGCGAATGTGGCCCAACACAGACTTGTAAATTCACTTAAAACATTTTGGGACTTTTTTCTGATTAAGTGTCGAAATGAATTTAATGTGTGGTCAAGACACCTCTTCTCCCAGTGTGGCCCAGAGACACCGAAAGGCTGGACACCCGTGTTTAAAACAAAGCAGTATAACTGAGTCAAACCCGCAAGTCTGCCTTTTAGAACAGGAAACCTCACAGCTGAACAGTGATGTTCCCGTCACAAACCCTTCCGTGATAAAAAAATAAACAAACGCAGGCACAAGTGCCTGTACAGAAATGGCTGAACTTTTTAGAAGCTTTAAAGCACTCTAACATAGCCATGCTTAAGGTTTTCCAGGGACCAGTGCTTTTTCTTTTAAGAAAATCCTAATGTTATGAGCTGTTTCAAAAGTAAATACCTACTGTCCTCACTACCAGATTTGTCTTGTAAGTTTACTATCTTAAAATGTAAGAAGTTTCCTAGAAAGCAGAAATTATACGATGGAGCCTTGAGTGGGTAGTTAAGTTGGTTAGAGCATTGTTCTGCTGCGCCAAGGTTGAGGGTTCAATCCCAGGCAGGGCACATGCCTGAGTCAAGCCGTGAGTGCAGAGATGGGAGGAACAACAAGTTCTCACTCTCTCTCCTTCTCTCTTCTCCCTCTGCTGCCTTTCCTCTTGCTCCCTAAAATCAATAACTAAACAATAAAATAAAAATAAGCCTTACCTTAAAAAATTATAAGATTGAAACAAGTAGAAACTCTGACAAGCAGCAAAACAAAACTAGGAAGCAGTATCCAGGCTGAAGTATTAAAAACAAATTACAGAGACGAAGTTAAGCTGTTGACCTACAGAACTTTTAAGTCGAACCTGCTAAAGCAAAGCATGGGTGAGAGGGAGGACAGGAAGTGTCGTGCCAATGAGGTTTTATGGCCAAACACGGCCTGTAGACTTTTCGTCTGGCTTGCAGTATTTTAGCACACCTTGTTTCAAAGCTGGTCAAATCCCGTCTGGGCCCTACACAGTGCTCAACAGCAGGACGCCCAGTGCACCCCTCCACCATGACCTGGGGACCCTGCTGACTGCTGATGACTGCCCAACAAAACTGCTTGCTCTCTCCTTGCCAACCTTCCCAGGGACAAAATTACGTTAACAGCTAGTAGTGATACATTCACTGAGCAATTCCACAGAGCCAGGCACCGTTCTTAGCTCCTGGCTTGTATTAACCCATTTAATCCTCAAATAAGCCTATAAAATGGGTACTGGAACTATTCTCAGGTGAGAACACGGAAGCAGAGAAAACGAAGCAACCTGCCCAGGTTACGCTGTGAGTGTGCCTGCAGAACCTGGAGGTAACCCATGAAGCTACACTACTTTCTCTCCAAATTTAAACAACCTTCATCTAAGTTTCCCATATCACACCTCCAAAAACTTTAGCTCTCTATCCACTTGGCTAAAAATTTCTTTAAAAAAAAAAAAGATCAAACTACTTCATGATACATAAGCACTACACCATTTATAAATATGAAAAATCTCTGAATGTCGTATATCCATCAAACATTCAAACAACAAATTAATACACACTGCACAGTGTATACTGCCTATTCTGGAACAGAATTCTCACATTCATTTACCTATTCTATCTCTCTGGAATTAACCCAGAATAAAATACCTACATCAATGTTTTCTAAGGAATTCTTTACCAATCGGCAACCCGTGTGCACCAGAAGAAGCTGAGAAGTTTTCTTTACCCTGGAAATTCTGACTATGTGAACACTAGAAAGGTACAGGATTTAAGGCACTTACTCATGTTTATAAAATAAGTCACATTTAAAAAACTGCAGGAAAACAAATATTCAAACCCAGACCTCCCCCCCGCCCTCAGCAGAAGGAAATATAATTTGGTCCTATGTATTGAAATAACCAAATTATAAGAAAACAGATCCTGACTGTTTCTGGAAAAGGTCAAATTAGCTTAATAGCAAAGACAAGAGTTCAATAGCATAGACATGAATGATTTGGTATGTGAATAAGGGGAAGTAGCCAAACGGTTAGACTGCAAAAAAAAATGTGGAAGGAGAAAAATACAAATAATAATAGTAATATCCAGGGACATCACCAAAAATGCATATGCTGGGCAAGTCTGTTAAAAAAATATTTACCACTTGGATAGGAGAGAAATAATTTTTCATAAGTCTAATAACATAGCAAAAGGGAAATTTAAAATGTAAATTACACTGAAATTTATACTGATGGATATAACATAAAACAGCAGAAGGCCTGGAGGAAGTAAAGGAGTAAAAGAGAGCACAAAAATTGGACATATCCACCCCACTTCCAGGATGAAGGAGTCACGAACCAGTGGAAAGTTCAGACCCACCAGGCCTGCACCTCGGCCAGGTCGGAGGTAGGGGAAAGAGGGCCCATCCACTCTTCGCCTCTCATGGAGACAAAACTGCACAGTATTTATTTCTCACAGTTTAACCTCTTCTCCCTCCCTTTTTTTTTAAAACTACAAAATGTTGAAAGAGAACTGAAATTGACTGAAAAATATTAGTTGGGCACATTTGAAATAAAGGCCAATTAGCTAGTCCAAAGGTTGTGGTTTATTGTTAAGCTGAAGTAAAGGCGAATTCCATTCTCCCTTTTTCCGTTTTCTCTTTGAGGAAACCGAGGCAGGCAGCGCAAAAATAACTTGCCTGGGGAGCCACACCTCCTGGATGATACAATCTGAGAAAAGAAGGTCCCTGCCCGATAAAGCGTCTCTCACAAATCTGGTTACCTACCATCACTGCTAGTGGTTTCTCTAAAACTTGTTACTACAGAAAAACAAAGGTGTCCCTTATGTTTAGCACTCACATCGCAATATGGACTTAGGGGGACAACATGAGTCTTTCCTCTGCTAAGCTTTTCCCCACCCCTGAAGAGAGAGAGAGAGAGAGAGAGAGAGAGACAGACAGACAGACATACTCCACTTAAAACGGTCACTCAGATTGACCTTCCTAAGGGCAGAGCTATGAAAGGTGCACACACGTTCCCCAGATTCTGGAGTCCTCTGGACAGTGAAGAGATTCGGAAGAAAAGCTTTGATTTGCGTTCCCCTTAGACGGAAAGAAACACTTTCATCTTCTGCCAAGGTCTCCTTCTAAAAGAAAGCTCATACATCTGAAAGGCTGCCTAAGGTAATTCCTATACCTGGAAAAAAATACAGTTCCCATCATAACACCCTCTTTTAGTCCCAACCGTTTGAACGTTGGACTTCTCAAACCTGTGACTAACCGCGGGCCTGGCCCGGCCGTCAGCCGCTGGGGAATAATGGTCTTTTGTTAAAGACAGTGGCAAGGAAACAACACCCTCCGGACAGTTTTCTTTCTCTTGTATACACACATCCCCTTTTTATACCCAGTGCCGCCGGTTACTGCTGCACACGGTTTCCCCTCGGTCTGATGTAAAACAAAAAGAACTTTTCCCCTCCCAGCCCTCCCCCTGATTTCACCACCTGGGCACCACGGAGGGTGGATTCCAGAGGAACTTCAGAACACCCGGGGCCTCTAACCTGATTGGTTACTTTCAGGGGAAAAAATATTCCAAACTTCACTTCTGAATCCCCCAATGGTGTGACAAACAAGCAAAATCACCGCCTTTTCCTGTGGAAGTGTAACACTCCCAATCTCTTAATCCTCGTGCAGAGGTGGCGGGAGGCGGCCGAACCTGAACATCCCTCCTAGCCCCGGGCCTTGAGCTAAACCTGAGGAAGATCTCTGCTGGGATTGCTCCAACCAGCGCGGACTCCAGGGAGAGACGCGGCCGTGGACCGGGAGCAGGTGGGGACCGGGGAAGAGCGTGAGCGCGCGGGACCCGTCGGAAGCCCAAGGGTGCAAACTCTGCAGGTCCTTCCTGCGTCCTGCTTGTCCCCCAGTAGGCGGCAAGCATCACCAGGCCGCCCAAACCCTGAGGGACCACGGAGGCTTCAGGAGGATCCGGGGCTAGGGGCGGCGGCGTCTGGTCCCCAGGTCTCGTCCCCGCCCGGTTCCCAGTCCTCCCGAGGGCAGCACTCACGTATCTCTGCACGAGCGTCCGTACGAGGCTGCAGTCCATGGCTCCTCCGGCCGCGCCTGCCCGCGCTCAGCGCCCAGGCGCCCGGCTCAGCGCGCCCATGGGCCCGGGCCCGAGTGTGGCCGCGCGCCCCCGCCCGGGTCACGGCCTGGGCGCGCCGGGAGGTGCGGGGGGCGGCCGCGGCCCCTCAGCGCTCATGCCCGGCCCGGCCCGCGGCGGCCGGCGCGGCGGTTGTGGCTTCGCGCCCGGGCTGCTGGCGGTGTGGCTGCGGGCTGGGAGCGTTACAGCCCGGGCGGATCCTGCTGCTGCTCTGCTGCTCAGCTAAGCTCCTCTGCTCTGCTCTCTTCCCCTCTCCTCTCCTCCCCTCCCCTCCACCCACAGCACCTCTCAGCCCAGCCTCCGGCTGCCAGGTCCCGGCGCGGACGTCACTAGCGCGTTTGAGCATGCGCCCCGCAGCCCGCAGCCCCCGCCCCGGCACTGTAGCCGTAACACACTTAGGCACGCTCGAGCTCCGGTCATTCCTCCCTCCTTCACTTTGCCCTGTCCGGTCCCCGGAGCCCGGGAGAGGAGAGGACCCTGGGACGGAGGGCGGAGGGTGAAGGCCCGCAGGTGGGGACGACTTCCTGTTGCTTCCGACTCCGGGCGCCCTGGCCCGGGAGCCAGAGCGAAGGGGACTGTGCTCCCCGCATGGGGGCCGGGGTGACTGGGACTGAGCGCTCTACCAGGAGAATCAGGGCGCTGGACTTTGTGCCTTACGAAAGCCCCCATCAGTCAGCGTGCTGATCCTCTCACTCTGACCCGAAACTTCAATCTTTCCCCCAAAGGCCCAACAGTGGGAGCGAGATCATAGGGGTACTGGAAGGGCGCTCGCGGGGCGAGGGGGTTGAGGACCCTTTAACGGGGGTCGGGGTCGTGCCCCCGTGGGAGTCTAGCCCCCACATGTGGCCTCTCCTGCTTTGCAGGTAAGAGAGGGCAGAGGTGTGCCTCAAGTGGCTGCCCAGGGTTGCGCAGCTTCTCTGCTCTGGTGCCAAGGTAAGCACAGAGCAGAAAAGGGATCCTTGCTCCTTTTAAAAATACGATCCCTAGCCCTGGCCTCCCACCCTAGTAAGGCGGTGGAAGTGAGGGGTTGGAGTCAGCCTTAGAACCTGTTACACCAGCCACCAGCCCTAGCGGGTAGCCCTCTCCCGGTCCTGCCCGTCCAACTCCTCTCTTCGCCCAGGCTTGGCCTAAGCCTGCCACCCGGAGGCCAAGCCCGGCCCAGCTGGGGTAGAGGGGAGTTCCTGGCTCACCCGGCCTCCAAGTCCTGGGGAGGGGGGCGGGGCACACACTTGGCACTGCTAGCTCTGAACCAGGCAGAACTGTTGCTTTGCACAAACACCGCTATTCCAATCCTAGGGTATGTTTCTGTTTTCCCAGCAGCGAAACAAATAATCTCCTTAACTGTACAGTCAGCCTTGAATTAATTGATACACTTTGTTTCCAACTTCCCTTCTCCTGGTCACAAGCCATCATCATTTGTGAAACCTGACAGACGCACCACCACCTTCAGCAGCCTTTAAGGAGCACTGCCCCTGACAGCGGCAGGTTTGCAATTGAATGTGAATGTTCCCCTGACTGGCTGTGGGAGAGAAGCAGTATTGGACACTTTTTGGATTAGACACAGACTAGAAATGAGTTCTAGTGAATGCTAACAGTCACTGAACTATCTGGATTCTGAACTACTTTTCTTCAGTAAAATGCTCCAGTTGTTGGTCAGCTAATTCACTGATTCCCCACTTTCTATCCGAATCTACTCCCTGCCTTCTCTGTCCCGCTCTGCACCCAAAAGGCCTGTGGCCATCATCAGTGGCTCTTCACCAGAAGGGGTGCCAGCTGCAGCCTGGAGACCAAGGAGAGAGAGAGGCAGGTATATTTCTTCCCTCCTCTCTGTCCTGGCTGTTCCCTGGGTCTGGCAGTATATGTATGCCTGTGTGACTGTCTGGTTGGGCTTCCTTTTCCACTGCATCAACTCATGTCAGGCTCCAGGAACTCAGCTCTCTCCCGTACGGCCCTTAAGGCCTGGCAGTGGTGTCTGCCTCCTACTGCTGCTGGCCCCTGGGTAACAGCACCCTTTGATGTGTTGTTGAACTATAACTGCACTATAGCAAATGGCCTCTTCATCACACTCTCTTCCAAATCTCCCAAGAATGCCTCTGCATCCTGCCAGAACACTGACTGCTAGAGCTGGATTTTGACTAAATTTCTACCTTTCCAAACTGTGACATTTGGATGGGGAGTGGGAGGGCACAAGCAGATTTCACGTAAGTCTGCTGGACACAGGCTGCTTCTCTCTCAGGACTGTCTGTTTCATTCAATGGCGAATGTTAATTTCATATTGTAGTAGATACCATGGCTTACCAGCGCAGCAACCACACCCTTCTTTTCCTTGCTGGTAGCAACCTACCTTGGTCTGGCTATCCACGCTCCAGATGGCTAGTATAAAGTGGTTCATGTAAGCTAATCTTGGTAACTCCATTTTTCTTCCCGTAATTGGTTTAAAATAGGGTTCAGCCAAGTTTCTTTACTCTGAAAAAGTCACATTAAGAAGAAATACTCCTTGTTCCTGTTGGATGTGATGTCTGGCTTTTTGCAGCCTTCTGGCATCTGCGACAGGAAGTAACCTGAGGAGCTTCCTTGCTCTGGGTATGGCAGTGTGGAAAGGTGGGAAGAGTGTGGTCCTTAATGACACCATTGGGCCATTAACCAATCCTACCATGGCCCTATCATGGAATTTCATATCATGAAAGATAGTAAATATCCTTATTAAGTTGGATTTTTAGTTACTAGTGATTGGCAGCATTTTAATTTTAAACCTATGGAAACAAACCAGTTAAGACTCTCAAAGCAACAAAAAATCCAACTCACTTTGTGAACCAGTTATTTCTGTATTACAAACCACCACAAACTGGGAAGCTCAAACAACATGAATCATTATTTATCAGGACTTTGGGGTTTGGTGGAATGGTTCTTCTACTCCACCTGGTGTTGGCTGCAATTGTTCGTGCATCTGCATCCTTTGGGGGCTCAGCTGAGCCTGGAATGTTCAGCTGGCTTCAGTCACATGTCTAGTGTCTCAACAGGGTGGATGGGAATCTGGGAGCAGATTGCCCTCTCTCTCCACATGGTTTCTCATTGTTTAGTAGTCTAGACTAAGCTGCTTTCCACGGCAGCTGGATCCCCAAAAGGGATCAAGGTAGACATGATACCACTCTTAAAAGCTTGGGCCTGGACATCCTGGGACATCACTTCTGTCAAATTCTATTGGGGAAAGTAAGTTCCAAGGCCAGCCCAGGTTCAAGGGGAGGGGGCAGGACATATTTCACTTCTTGGTGGGAGGAAGACCTTGTACATAAAAGGATGAAGAATTTATTAGTGGTCTCCTTTGTAAATAATCTACTATACACAAGCAATAATGGAATGTGTTGGTGTGATGTTGGAATATGTTCACAATATCACAGTAAGTTCAAAGTTGAACGGCTGCCAGAAATGTCAGGGTCTCCATGTCTCTTCATTCACTTCCAAAGGGAAAGAGAATTTTCACTCCAGAAGACCTAAGTCCTGTGCCCATTCCTGGTCAATCAATCACTAAGCTTTGGAATGCCATCAGATGATTGCCTTAGGCCTGGGTTGAGTGGAAATCTGATTAGTAAATGTCTAAGAGGAATGCAATGATCTAAATCAGCTTTGGGTCTTGAGGACCTACTCTTGATCCACTATCACTGTGGCTGCTTCACCATTGGGGACTGATGTGATAAATCAGGAGGAGACAACAGACCGAATACAAATCGCAAAACTCAAATGAAATTGCAGGTCAGCAACTGGATGCTCAGGCTACACTCACACTCACACCTGCGCAGACTCATAAACACCTGCTGTCCACTTCTCCCCTGCACCTCAGAGGAGACGAGGGTGGAAACCAGAAATCTCGGATTTATTGACTTCTAAGAGGGGGCCAAAAAGTGGGGCCTTCTTCCAAAGAGAGTTCAAAACCATTATTGTTACTGGGCTCTCAAATGACGGACCTGAAGCTAACATTGATTCCTGAAAACATGAAACAGGAGAGTGTGGGCTATTAACATGTTTCATTTTCAGGTAGAAGAAGAAGGAGCAACTACTATACATGAGGGGGCTTGGCCTCCTCAGGTAAGCAGTCTTGCTCCTCCAAGCTGGTGGAGCATTCTGTACACCTTTCTCAGGTCACTGTTACAACAGGTTCAGAATTATGTAGGTGCCATCTTCCCATGACTGGTTCTAGAATTCTTCAACGCCAGAAATTCTACTTCCTGTACCTCCCACAGGCTACCCTCTCCCCCCTCCTCCCTTTCATCTGGAATCTTCAGCCCCACTCCTTACTTGCCTCACAATGCCCTGCTCACCCTTCAAAGCACACTCGAATGCCGTTTTCCCTACGTACTCCTCCGTCCCCTCTCAGTGGTAGTTACTCCTCCGCCTTAGCACTCTTAATGCACCACTTGGTGTCTCTTAGTTATTTATCCTAAACAGTATTTCTAAAGCCTGATCATTGATTAAAATCACCCATGGAGTAAAAATAAATAAATAAACCAGAGAGAATTTTTTAAAAATAGCAATTCCCCTGGATCCCTCCTGCCAGCCCAGACATTTTTTACTCAATTGGTCTAGAGTGAGATCCAAGCACCGGTGTGTTTGCAAAGCTCCCAGACACAAATTTTGAGACCCACTAGCCTAAACGTCTGTGTTCCTCCTTGAGTGAGACCTTGTTGTGGATTACTTCATTAACTGACTCCCTGTTCTCTTCCCAGGGCATAGCACACAGTCCCTGGCACCCCTAATAGGTGCTCAATAAACGGTCAAAGGACTAAATGTACCCAGACTGCTATTTCATCCATGAAGCATTATTATGATAGAATAAAGGGACCACCTAAAGTCTTAGCATGTGCAGAGAGAAAGGGTGTACAGTCAGAGAAGTCAGTCCGGAAGGATACTGGTAACCCGCAGGGATGCTGTGGGGAGCCAGGTCCTGGGTGAGGAACGTCACTGAGGTTACCTCGCTCGCCATGCTCCGCAGGCCCGTTTCTGCTGGAATGTGCCAGGGAACCTTGCCTCCCACGCTTGCACGGAGCTTGTGGGACCGTGCCTCTGAGTTACGTTTGACAGTCTAGATTACCTTGGTCATTGCCCAGGTGTCAAAAAATTTGTTAACATTTCCTTATCATTCTTAATCCAAATATGTTAAGCACAAGTGGCAATCACAAACAATTAGCAAGATTCAGTCTTTCAGGTGAGGTCGGTGTGAGCTCTACCGTGAAAACTGTCACCAGACCCTGTGATTCCAAGTCCTGTGGAGGTTTGTTTGGCAGGGGATCCCCTATCTGCCGTTTTCTCATCCATCCTGAGAGACCCCCGTCCTTTGATTCTACGTCTGTGAGATGTTCTCTCCTCCCCCAACACTCTGAGCCTTTTCGAGTTTCTTCCTCCAAGCACTGAGATGCAGGCCAGGAGCAAGTCCCAGGACGACCAGTCTCCAGGTCCTTTCCCTCCACAGGGAGGCATTCCTTTCTCCAGCGCAGAGGGGCCCCAGCCTACGTCTCTCAGTGAGTGATCACCCCAGGGGATCGCTCACCCCGAAAGGAGCCCAGGTAGGTTGACTGTTGCTTCTAAGTTTCCTATTTTCTCTTAGTTATTTCTCAGTGAGAACCCATGAAAGGAAAATATGCTAAGAACCCTTTTCTCTTTCCTTATTTATTACAACCCCTCCCCTACTTTTTTCTTTTTCCTAAAGAGATTAATTATTTTACTTTCAGATTTCTTTCAGGGGGGAAAAAACTATGTTCTTAAAGTTACCAGTAAGTCATGGGGGAATTTGCTGTTCTCATTTATTTGAACAGAAACTTTAAAATATTATTTCTCCAAAGTAAATGAAATGCTAGGGTATCTGAAATAGGACTTAAACAATAATTGGATATTTAGCATTCTTCTAGGCCATTCACACCTTTGCTCCCACAGGTCACTTGGACATTACATAACACCACTTTACTGCATATTCTATTTACAGACACTTTTTAGAAAACTAGAAAAATGCTTTCTCTTGTCCCTTTTTGTTTTTATAAATAGGAAGACAACATGGTTTGCCTTAAAATGTCATTTATCTATCCTAATTTTAAGAATATTTTATCAGTTTTAATTGCAATTTATCTAATTCTAATTAGAGAGGCAAAAGTACATTAACAAACTCAGTGGTTTTGAGGACATCATGCTGATTGACACGAGCTAGACAGAAAAGAACACATACTGCATGATTCCACTGATAGCAGGTCCCTAGAAGAGTCCCACTGATAGAGGTAGGAAGAATAGTAGTTTCCTGGGGGTGGGAGGTTAGAGGTTAGTGGGTGGGAGGTTAGAGGTCAGTGGGTACAAGGTTTCATTTGGGAAGATGAAGAGCTCTGGAGAACTCTCCCACCCTCCAGAGAGGCCATTGGGGTTGAGAAGCATCTGGTGTGAAGGTGCTTGGGTTCTGGCCCCCTGAAGGAGACGTTCACCCCAGCACCCCACCTTCACCACACACCAAATAGTGATGATGGGACAGGGACAGTGCTTTGGAGGGTGAAAGACATGAAAGTACGACACATGGTTGGTTCCCCCAGTTCAGGGGAGACAGGGGCACGTGGTCAGCATCGAGGATCAGAGAGGACATTGCTACATGTCATCATCATTTGTGTAACTTGACAGATGCTAGCTGACCAGCAAGTGTAAACTTCCTTCTCCACTTCGTCTGCCCCAGTGGACGTACAGTCTCATTCCCCTGCTTGCTGCATCCAGGGACCTTAAACAACCTACATGCCTCCTTCGAAGGTCCACAGTTTTCATGTTGCAGTGATAACTCTGAGACCTGCCCTGCCCTGCCTCACAGCCCCTTTTACCTCCACTGTCCCACTGGGTCACTCCTCCTGTGACCTTTATATCATCACTTGACCTGGCTAACTAGACGTGACCTTGTCACTCTGTCTACCACAGTGGACTTTGCTTAGTACCTGTGTGGAAGAAGCCCAGGCTTATGTGTCTTTGAAAGGCTGATACCCTGATTAAGGGCCTGTGCCTAAAACAAAACCAGGACACCTGTGGCCAGCACACCCTGACAAGGTCTCAGAATGCACTGGTATTCAGGGCTGTCTGGAGAGCATCCTCGGGCCTTGGTTCAGCTCTCAAACAGGCTCTCCGAGGCTGCTGCATTACAGTCTTCTGTGGGGATGGTATTTGGATCACTCCACCTGGACATGGAAAAAAGGAGGCAAAGAATGGGTGGCTTTCTTCTATGTAACCCTACAGGGGTACATCAAAAGTTTACTTTCTGCATTACAATAAAAGCCTTGGTTACATAAAAATGTATTTTAACTTTAACCAAAGACATGCATTTGCACAGCTTTAAAACCATGCAGAATTAGGTGGCTTATAATAATAACCAAACATCCTCCCCTCAATTCTCAATCCTTTTCTGCAGAGGCTAGCACATTACCTCTTTGTTTTTTATCCTTTATTGCTTCCATATTTCTAAATACTGTGCTTATAATATAATTTTTAAAAATGCAGAAAACATTCATTGATTTCCTACTAAGAAAGATGAAGTATTCACCTCTTTTCTACTCCCATGCACACCTCCCCTACCACTACCTATCCACATAGAGTTTTACACGAGTCTTCCTTACGTCAATATTTTGTGTTTTAATAATATCATATTATTATGAGGGAGTAAATATCGGTGCATGCACTACATGCTACCCCTGCATTGTTATGCATTTTGACTATATTTCCTTTAGTATTCAATTTTTTAAGGTAACCAGTGCTTCCCTTTTTCTTTTTCCTAGTTTCCTTTTTTCTCTTTTAAAAAAAAATCTTTATTGTATTTTTTTATTCTTAGTTCTCTATAACTTACCACTAATGCACAATCAACTCTGACTGCTGTAAAACTGCCCTCAATGTGATCACATCATTATCAGCCAGTTCTATCTTGTCCCCTGGAGACATCCTCTGGTCACCCTCTGAAGTCCTGCCCTGACCCAGCCTGGTGAGTTCCTGAGCTTGTTGCCTGCCCGTATCCTATGGCTTCCCTTTACCAGTGTCTTGGAATTCCTTCCACCTCTTTCATGACTGGTTTTTTCCCCATGGATCTCATGATGTCTCCTTTCTTGATTTATTTATTTTGGTGACATGCATTCTCCAGTAGCTTCCTGGGAAAGGGTGCATAGAAAGTAAATGTTAGATACATTTTTTTCCTGATGTTATTCTTGATGAATAATTGACTGGGATATAGTCACAGGTAGGACATACTCGTCTGGACAATGTTGAAGGTGGAAGGTGGTGGTGGATAGTTTTTAATCTTTCCAAATCCCGACAGTAAAACAGAGCAATTAGATAGCCAACCCCCAAACCCATGAACTACATTTATAAGAATATTAGGTGACAAGGTATCCCTGGGACCCCCAAATACAAGTAGTATGTTACTAATGGAAGCTCTCATGGTCCACCATAGATACTGGAATTTTACAATTTGGTTAATAAACAACTTTTAAAAATTAAGCAAACTGCATGTGGAAATTTCTTTAAAATGATTTCTTACTTGAGGAATCTCATTCTAACTAGAGTAACACATTGTTCCAAACAGCAAGTAGATTTAGTTTAAACCAGTAAGTTTTATCTATCAATTCTTTTCCAATGATTATCTCCTGTTTTTTAATCTCAGCTATAAATGGAGGAAGGCTTACCAGGGTGAGCAGAGATAATCACTTTCTGGGCTAACAGAGCAGGAGGCAGTGAGACTGTAGTGCTTCTGCTGGTGTGACATCTCTTATGAAAAATGAATGCCTGAAGCTTCTATGCACCAGGAGAGGCTACATCACGGGGTGCTTTCTTCCATCCACTTTTGAAAGCCTTAGGGAAACAGCCATTGTGCAAACATCTTCAGCCAGAATCCAAGCATCCTGAGCAAACCCTACTGCAGTCTTGGAACCTGGCACGACTTCATGCTTTGAAGATAAAAATAAATTCTTTTTGCCCCCTAACTGGTAAAATTAGAAACTTAATTAAAATGTCATCCAGCGCAACCACAAATTCCATGTACCCAATTTGAAATGTTAATAATAGTAATAGTAATAATAATAATAACGACTTAGCACATGTACTAACTTTCATCTTCAAAACTCTTTATAAACATCATTTCCCCCTGCCCCCATGACTGTTTGGAGGAAACATGCGCTAAGTGGCAAAGGTAAAGCCACAGAAAATGAACATGCAAAATTGTCTGTGATTATGGTAAGAATATTACCTTCCCTGGTAGGTAACAAGAGCATGTCTGTGGGAGCTTGACCAAAGATCATACCTTTTACTATTTTAAGTGCAACAGGAGATCTCGGATCTGCTTTCAAGTGTGTAGGGGTGGTAACAGAGTTCTTTGACACCTGTGTGGGCTCTGATTTTACGTTGTTTAGAATTCCATGTAAATGAAGAATGGAAAAGAAAGAAATTTACCCTCTTATTGATTTTATTCTTGAGGATTTGGAAACTGTGTGAGGACAGACAAGAGGCAGGTGAAGCCATGGGGACCATTGGTCTGCAATGAAGAGAACTCAGAATCTCTTGACGTTTCTTGAACCACACAGTGACCAAATGTTTGTTTCCTGCTTGTGCTTTCTCTCCACCCTATGCGTCCTCCTGTGTTTCCTTCCACCCTCTCTTCCCGTCTCCTCACCCTGGGGTCCACTTGTTGACTGCCTGTGCCCAAGGCACACTGGTTGAGCTGGGGGAGGGTTGGGTAAACGGACCTCATTACAATGTCATCAGATGAGTGGGGACAGGTAGGGCAGAGGAGGTACCCTTTGTTCATCCTGATCTCTGCTGTATAAGAATCAATACTCCCTAGACTTCTTAATGATGGATAAAAGAAATGCTAAGAGCATTGTGGCTTTCTGGTCCAGCTGAATACTGAGTGGCTGCTTAGGCCTATTTATAAACTGTATTGTTTGTTACAGTACAGTTATGGAACAACTTTATTTTTGTGAATTTTGCTATAAAGAATTTGATTCTATTTCTCAATTTATATTCATTACAACTATATTACAATGAAATATTCATTGGATTTAATTGCTTTTTATGGAATGGAACCAAAACTTCTCCATCCAGTTTTCACAGACTCTCATCATCTGGCTGATCCCTAGTTAGCTAGATTCTCTTCCATTCGCCTGCATTGCTCTTTCATCCCTTTGGAACATTCCTCTTCTTCCTGTGTGCCGGGCAAACCTCATTTGATCTTTAAGAATGCTGCTCTCCATTTGGTATTTGCTTCTTTCTCTGGTACGGCTGGAGGCAGACTCCCACACTGGGTTGTACACTCTCTATAATCCCTTCCCTTCTGGTGGAGTTGAACCTGTGACTATGAACTTGGAATCTGTCTCCTGTGATTAGGTTACATCATATTGAGCAGAGATGCTCTCCTGTTGGCCGTACAGAAGGGCCACATGGTAGAGAATGGCTGGCAGACCCCTACAACTGAGAACGGTCTTCAGCTGGCAGGCAACAAGAAATAGGGACCTCAGTCCCTCAACTGCAAAGAACTGAATTCTGGCTACAACCAGTGAGCTTGGAAGGCAGTTCTGAGCCTCACATGAGACCAAAGCCCCAGCCCGCACCTTGATTTCAGCCTCAGGAGACCCTGAGCAGAGGACTCTGCTTACCATAATCAGTCTCCTAACCCATGGAAACTGTGAAATAATAAGTTTGGGTTATTTTTAACACCTGCATTTGTGATAGTATGTCATGTAGCAACAGAAAACTAATACAGGTGTCCCACGGAACTTAGTATGGCCTTTTCTCATAGCACTTTTTCTGCTGCCTTATAATTACTTGATTGTACAAGTATGTCTCTCTCTCACTGCTTTTGTGAATTCTTCAGTAAAGGTCGTCACCATCATCTCTGCTCCTGGGTGATAATTACTGGAGCACATCTGACGCATGAAGAAGGACCTGCTCAGACAGATCCCTCTGACATCTTCTGCGCCCTCCCTGCTCATTCTGACTGTAGCACCTCCCCTCTGCCTGCCAAGACTCGGCTCAGGTTCCTCCTCAGTGAGCCTGTTTGGGGCATTTTGGCCAGTTTGGGGCTATTCAGTGTTACCAATAAGCACCCCACCTGTTCCTACCAGCCCTGGTCTCCCTCTAGAGGCATCCCATCATACATGGTCTCGCATGGGGAATAATTCCCAGCAGTCCTTGGGATAGGAGGTTGTTCTCTACTTCATTCCCTCTGTAGTACCTGGTGGGATTGGGGGTGACTTATAGTGGGTGGAACATAATGTCATCTCTGACCACAGGATAGCTGTGAGAGGGACTTTCTCACTCTGCTCCCTGATACAGCAAGTGGGTGATGTTTGGCCATCGCTCGTGACTTTTATCCTTGAACAAGTGACCCAAAGGCGAAGGGGGTGTTTGCAGATGGAATTCCTCACAGCAGAAACACTCAGCCCAGGCCAAGCTGGGATGTAACCACCCCGTTCCCAGACTGCAATTTTCTGAGCTCAATTTCTAAGCTTGGCCTTGTAGGCCCCTCCGGGTCTGTGAGCCCTGTATTCTTCCAGTGAATTCTCCTTGTCCCGCAAGATAATATGATCCCTGCCAATGGCCCTGGTGGATTCACCTTCCCCATTTCTATCAGCCATCATTGAGTGTTTCTCCATGAAACTTATATAGATGTCACAGTAACTCTGGAGCCAGCCTATTGGATTCAAATCCTAGGTCTGCTTCTTAACTAACTTCTAGACCTCGGAAAGTTGCACATGCTCTCTGGACCTTGGCTCTATAATGAGAAATAATGACAACCCCTACCACATGGATTATTTCAGGACTCATGGGTTAACATATGTAAAGCTCTTGAACCCAAGTCATTATGTGTTTTGCTGTTATTTCATCCTATTCCGTTTGACTATGGACAATGTTATGTATATATTATTTTATTTTCCAATGTAAATTGTAAGGTGCCTCAGGTAAGAGGCCATTCTTTATTTCCAATCCCTTCAGGCCCCGAAGCATAGAGGGAGTATGCCGTATGGCATGGCCTCATGGGACTCATCACCACAGGTACTTCCCCATCCGGGGTGGTTTCCAGACAATACTGTGACAGGTGCTCTGTGCGTTCTCTACTCTCTTTCAGATAAGGCTGTAGATTCTGATGATTCTAACCCTCGTGTTTATTGCATCCCTGTAGGGAACTGGTGGAAGCCCAGTTACCTCTACCCCACTTCCTGCCTGATTCGGCAGCTTTTGCCCACCTCCCCGACCCTGTACACCTGCAAGTCATTTCTCAGAGCCTCAAGGAAATAGTGTCTGCTCCTTCTCATAACACAGGGTGGCTTTGATCCAGTCATGTAGCTTTCTTGTTTGACCTTGAAAGTAGGACCATTAATCCATTCGTACTACATTTAGGGACAGCTTTTGCCAATGAATATAGCTGGAGAGAGAGTGAAAATATTTAACTACGGGAGTGACATCAGCTGTGATTATTACATCAAATGGACCAGGGTGAACTAACAGTATTGGCTCTGAATACAGCACTTGCAGCCAGAACAGAACAAGAACATTAAATAATTGCCAATAACCAAATTTCATTTTAATGTAATAAATTAATAAAATGGTGAAATAGGTACTTTGAAAAACATAGGATTGGCTGACATGTCCAAAGAATGGGACAGGAGAAAAGGAAATGGAAAGAAACCGGGGAGGAGAGAAGAGAAGGGAGGCAAGGGGAGGGGAAGGGAAGGGACTAATGGAACTTGATGGGAGAATGAAAGTAATGCTGAAGGGTTGCGCTGGTGAATCAAAGCAGGGAACGTGTTGTAGCCATGGGAAACTTGGACTAGATCTTTCTAGGAGAGGATTTAGGAGCAATGATTTATGATGCATCAGGCAGAGAGTATGATATTACATTTTGGTGATCTGGAACCCTTTATGACTGGCCAGACATTCAAATCATGCTGTGGATCAGAGGTTTACGCTGTAATTCGAGGAAATGTGGTCCCACACCGAACTTTCTATGTTGTCTGAAGAGTGGGGAACAGAAGATTTCCTGGAGAAAGAAGAGGCAAAGAATGTAGCTGTGAGGGCTGGAGGGCAGAAAGGCCAGTACCGTAAACCCTGTGGGGACAACACGAGGGGCTCCACAGTAAGTAGTTTACATGAAAAGAGGGGTTAACTAGGAGGTTCACCTGAGGCAGGAGTGAGAATCAGGGCTCAGGGCCCAGACCGGCTAGGTACCACCGCTTCCAGTTACTAGGCCCTGGGGTAGTGGTAGTCCCTTCCTCAAAAGCTTGTTGTTAAACTAGTTAATCCTCCCAAGTATACTATTAAAGTGCTTAGAACAGTGCCTGGTTGCTAGTACTTGTTACATGACTAGATGTTAGCTGTTGTCACTTGACACTGTTTTACAAATTGACATTTGACTTAACGATGAAAACCACCAGCCTGAGAAAAATTCCTCATGATAGTTGTAAAAGGCAGTACCCGTGACACATAGTTTTTGTGAACATGGCTGGATAGGAGTGGCCGGCTCCAGGAGCCTTCTTAAGAGGGAGCTGGAATGACCGTCACTCTCTTCTTTGTCCCTTTCTTCATCCTGCTGCCAGACCACGAGGCTGCTGACACCTGGGGATGGAAGAAGGGTAAACTGGAAGGGGCGTGGAACCTAGGGCCTCGGGCACTGGACTGTGTACCTCTGGACTGTTTATATGAGAGAGAGTTATAAATTCTTACCTTACCGAAGCCACTAATATGTTGAGTTTTGTCATTCTCATTTGAACCTAATCTTAGTACTTTGGTCAACATATCCATTATCATCCACACCTGACATGTAATGGAGACTGCATAAAATGGGTTATAATTTTACTGTCATCTAATTTAGTGGGGATACAAACAAATATTAATGCATTATTAACAAACTGGCAGGCCACATAAAGCACAGATGGCTAGACCTGTTACAAATTACATGCATTAATCATGAAGCATTTTTCATCTTCTGGTACTCTCTCATATAATGACAGTATAAGTTTCTTTTTTTTTTCCTGGTAAATCTACTGATATACTGTAAGTGAAATGAAACTTCAGTGGGGATTCCTGAGACAGAATTTCCAAATTCAAACCAGTTTAACAAAACAAATATAACAAGTAAAAATACATTTTAAGATTCTGTTAAAAGTCTGAATAAGCTTCTTTTTATAAGGATCAACTTAGTAAATATAGACATAAATAAAGAAAACTGATAGGAAAAAGAAACTAATGATAGGTTCTAGTTCAATAGGATTCTACTTTGATAAAGACATGAAATGACCAGAAACATGAACCCAATAAAATATACCAAATAAGGATGATGAGCGGGGCTGGGGAGGTGGTTAGGGCAGAGGGAGAGTAATTGGGGGCAGGATGGGGACAACTGTAATTGAACAACAAAATGAAATAAAGTATTAGAAAAAAGATGATGAGTAGATGGATCATAAACCAGAGAGATAAGTTTGAATGTCCAAATTTGATGTATACATTATGAAGACACTGAGAAACACTTGAAAAATGTAGACTTTCAATTTTTCACTTATAAGATCTATAATAATGATTGACAAGAAGTTGGTAAATAAAAACATTAATGAGTTCGTCTGTTTTCCATCCTTACATTTTGCTCCTTACATTAATTTGTTTGGGGACAAATTACTTAACTTCTATGAGCCTCTACTTCCTTCCTGCGAAATGGCCTAATACATAAAATAAGGTGCTGTAAGAAATGCTTACCATGTGGAATGCACTTCATGAATGTTATTTCCTTGTAACGTCCTGTGTGGAAATGCTACAGTTTCAACATTGTACAATTAAATTTTCTACTCAATTCGTAAGTTGAATTAACAGTAAGGTATTTTTGAACTAACTGAAAAGATGCATGTATGCAAATTAAGTTTAAAATTTGAAAACTAATAAAATTAGGAAAATACAAAGCACTAAAGATGACTTATTTTACTAACGAACATATGGGTATTTTCTGGTATAATCTGAGACAACATTAAGTACATCTATCTGCTTAATATTAAAGTAAAAAAATAGATATCAAATTTTTAAAATACAGCTATAAATATTTAAATCTGATACATTATCCATTAGTTTTCAATAATGAATAAGTTAAATTTGTGTTACATAAAGTAGTGATTGTTTTTTCCAGTAAGTTTTGTTTATATTAACTACCTGGCTGGCTATGATAAATTGTTCTTAAGGAACCCAAAAAGTTTCTTAAGGAACCCAAAATCTCATTTTAATTTTCATTTGATGGTATTGATCCATCCTGATTTTGGATGTTCCGTAAACTTTAAGTTTCAAAAAGGCATACATATGGTGTTAATACTGCTTCAGAGGTGTTCCTGTGTTGGTTGAGAAAATCATTACAAATAGCCATATCAGTACACTAACAAGTAAACTAATATTAGCTAAACTCGTACATAAAGCAATGAGCACTCTTAATTGTAATAAAGAAAAACAAGCATTTTTTTTCTTGGTCAGTTTTCTTGAAGTAATGAGAAAACTTTTGTGGTCTCAATATAACAATATCTGGTTCTGTTCTAAGAAGAAGAATTAAGCTTCCATATAGCATACTCCATTAATCTTTAAAAACTTTTAAAAAGAGTTTATTTATTTACTTTTAGAGGAGGGGAAGGGAGGGAGAAAGAGAGGGAGAGAAATATTGATTGGTTGCCTCTCACGTGACCCCATCTGGGGACCTGGCCTGCAATCCAGGCATGTGCCCTGACTGGGAATGGAACTTGTGACCTTTAGGTTTGCAGGCCTGCACTCAATGTACTGAGCCACATCAGTCAGGGTGCATATTCTTTCTTTTTTTTTTTTAAATCTCTTAATGCGCCCTGGCTGGTGTAGCTCAGTGGATTGCACGCGGGCTGAGAACCAAAGTGTCACAGGTTCGATTCCCAGTCAGGGTGTATGCCTGGGTTGCAGGCCATGACCCCCAGCAACCGCACATTGATGTTTCTCTCTCTCTTTCTCCCTCCCTTCCCTCTCTAAAAATAAATAAATAAAATCTTTAAAAAATAAAAATAAAATAAAAAATCTCTGAATGCATTAAACAGAGACTGAAGGAAGACATTATATGGCTTACACCAATGCTAGCCAGCTGGGGCAGATTTTGTCCCCCAGGGTGCATTTGGCAATACCTGGAGACATTGTTGGTTCTCATGACTGGGGGCGGGGTTATTACTGGCATCTAGGGGATCCTGCGAAACATCCTACAATGCACAGGACAATTCCCACAACAAAAAATTGTTCAAAATGTCAATAGCGTTGAAGTTGAAAAATCTTGTCTTACAGTGATCTCTTAGGTACGAGTGGACTCACAGGCCTAAATCAGATGTTGGAATTGTTTCCTCTTCTGTAGTACACCCACTTCAGAGGGTAAATAGTAGCCCCACTCAAAATTACAGCCGAGGTAGCATATGTAACATCACCAAGACTTGTAGGCACAAATGACCCTCATCACTGGGATTTTGTTCAAGTGTAGAATTATGTTGAACCTCAGTTTTAAGGAAACCAAAAGGGGTTAATTTTTAAAACATGGTTAATGATACTTTGTCTCACCATTGCCATCCCACTTGGCAAAAAGAAGAAATGAATTAAGTTTTGCTTGAGAATCATTGTCAAAATGCTGCACGGAGCACATTTTGAGTCATGATATGAAAGAACTTTCTGGCAGGTAGATCAGAGCCAATGGCATAAGCTACCTGGCAGCTCTTCAGGTGTTTCCACCAGAAACCTTCAGGTCTAGGATGGATAGCTGTGCAGGACTGCTGCGGAAGCCACGCTGATTTAGAAAGAGAGTGGACTATAGGATCTTTATGGCTTCTTCTAACTTTGATATTTTTTATTTTAAAGTTGAATTAGGATGGCAATCAAGGCCACTTAGGGAAATGGACTTCCTGTAGGCCTCTGAAGATAGCAAGGAGCATTCGTGGAGATCTTCAACAGTCCTAAAGACACCATCCTAGACATCATGTCATTTGATAATCTAACACTAGTGATGTTCCAGTTGTATTCCTAGCAGATAGAAAGTGTGGGAGAGGACCCTTAGAAGACAAAAGCCATGAGTTGTAGAGGTGGAGGTGAGAAGCAAGGAGATAATGGCAGGGACGTGCAGGGCTGGCATGGAAAGGAGCAGAAACTGGTGGCACACCACTCTCACAGCGTAAGTCTCTATCTTTTCTATGAGGTTGTTTATTTGGAAATAAACATTTACAAAATTTGAGTCATACAGGAACCAATCAAAGTATATAATACCAACTTTAGAGCCCTACTATTCTGAGCAATAGACAACAAGGTCAAGAAAATGGTGTTTACTATCATTCTTCTTTGGAAGAATATATTTTCAGGATAAGTACTTTATTATGCTGCTGGAGGTAGCATAGCCAAGCAAGTCAGCATGCTTGTTCAACTGCTCTGCCTGAGGCAGGAAGGACTAGATTTGCTCCTGAGGGACACACTGGCTATGCCACTCAGTGTAGAAGAGCAGGAGGAGAAGAACTTGCCACTGAACTTGGGAAAAGCAAGTGTTGTCACTTGAATCTTCAATGTGCACAGTCCCCTGGGCTCCTGTGAAGAAGGGGATTGGATTCCTCAGATCTGGGTGACATCTGTAGTTCTGAAAAGTCCCCAGCTGCTGCCAGAGGGAGGGGGAGGGGGACAGATTCCTTTTCATGACACGTTTTGTTAACCTTTACCCACTGATTTTTCTAACAATGTTTTTTTTAGCTGAGGAGAAAAAAGTGATGAATGGAGGGAAAGTGGTTCTGTTGTTGGATATGACATTTAAAGATGGTGAAATTGAAGAAACCAACTCAGACACATACTCATTTTGAGGGGGTGACGGTGATCACACGAGGTCCGCTGTGATGTGAGGCAGTGCGGTGTCCATTTGGAGAGACGTGGCCACACAGATAAAGGTCACTAACGACAATTTCAGACTTCACTGGTGCTCCCTGGGGAATGTCATAAGGGATCTGTATCAGAAGCTGTCACTTTTTACATTCCCTTTCTCTGCGTCTCATTGCTAATTATGCCTTCCCTGGGCTGTTTCCCCATCTGCAGCTGGGACTCCCACCAAGACGCCCAGGCTTTCTTGTCCTTGTCCCACCTGGTTCTTCCTTCTCTCACTAGTAATTCTTCATTCACCTTAGAGGCAAGTCTTCTCAACAGAAGCAGCGGTGCCTCCCAGGGTGTGTTTTAGAGCTGTATGTGGGGGCATGTCTTGGAGGTGTCTTTAATGTCATCCTGGTTGCTCACACAGTTGAAGAGCCTCTTTCTAGTGATCTGAGTCTAGAACTTATTTCATTTTACATCTGAACCCAAAGTATTGAGTATGGTTTTAACATGCAAACTAGACACTTGTTTTTTAAATTCTTGGGTTCACACCTGCCACTGTTTTGCCATTTTCCTCTATTTCTTACACAATATTGCTTTTGAACTTACTTTAAAAAACCAAGACAAATACATTAAAGTAAGACTCTAACTACTTCATTATGTTTTCTGTGGCAATCATAATGGGGAATTCACATATTTAAATATGCATTATTTTATTTATTTTTTAAAATATTTTATTTATTTTTTTAAGAGAGGGAATGGAGGGAGAAAGAGAGAGAGAGAGAAACATCAATGTGAGGTTGCTGGGGGCCATGGCCTGCAACCCAGGCACGTGCCCTGGCTGGGACATTATTTTATTATAAATAATAAAATATATATACTACATAGATTTTATAAAAAGTTGTGTGTGAGGGGAGGTCATGTCATGTGTGAGTTTCACTTCAGGATAGTGAAGGTGGGCGTCCCCAGCTTCTCTCGGGTTCCGCTGCTGACCCTGCAGCCTGCCTGGGAAGGCCCGAGGTGGGGCAGCGGGGCCGGGAAGGGAGAGGCTAGGGCAGGGACACAAAGGGAGAGAGGGGGATTATAGCACAACTCGACATTTCATTTTCTTCTCCCCTGGTCACACGTGTATGTAGTCACTTTTAGACTAAATATCAGTTCAGTGCAACTTATATTAATACCATGTTCTCTCTGTTTTCCACGTATAAAATGCATTGCCTCAAACTAGTGAATCTGGTCCCAATAGTTTCATATGTCTGTTATGTGCTAGGGGACTATATGTATATACATAATATATAATATAAAGCTATATATATGCCTTCCTTCCTTCCATCCTTCCTTCCCAATAGAGCTGCAAGTATCAAGTTTCCACTTTATTTCCTGCAATCGACTCCAAGTAATTTCTGTTAAGCTACCTGAATAAAAACCACTAATTGAGGGAAGAAAATAGCCTGACAGCTTATCCCTTTTAACTTTATTCTTTCAAAGAGAAGTTAAGAATAAAAAACACTACAAAACGAAACACACTGGCATTTGCAAATGTAACTTCTTAAGTTGCTTGCCAGTGCTATACATTATTTAACATGTGAAACTAAACCTTCACACAGAAACCCGGGAGCTCTGATCATGCAGACACCGATAAGTCAATAGTGAAGTTTTGTCAGTATTTGAGCCCGGCTAATGCATATTCCAAGAAGCACTTACCACTATAAATACCCCTCGAAGGACAATGGAGGTCTGAGGCTGGCCCCTTTCAGGCTGGTGGTATGAATCTCAGCAGATGGGTGGTGAGTGGAAGTTGGCAGCCCCCATCCCCGTCACCCGCCCCCCCCCCCGCCCCCGCCACCTCATCCATGTCATCGGAGAAACGGCCCAGCAGGGCACATGGAGGGGGTACCTGCAGCTGGTGGCTTCGTCCTCAGGTTGGTTGAGGTTAGCCCAGTGTGATTTGAGAAGCACAGGGGGTAGAACACTGGGCCCTGGCTTCCTCTGTGAAATCCCTCATTTTATGACAACTGGGGACAATGGTCACCCAGGGTCTCTCAGTCATTAGCAGGTAGGCTCTGTTCAAAGCATAAGGCCTGTCCCTTGCCCCCCTTTTATTCCACCCTACTGCAGTGTTTCATTAAAAAGAAGCATCTCTGCCCTTTGTCGGGCACTAGTGGGGACCTGGAGTCCCAGTCCCACGATGGGATTTTGGAAGCAGAGCAGGGGGTTGCTGCCAGAGTTGTGAAGACTGTGGGGGCGCAGGAGGAACCTGGACTAGTGAGGTATGAGGAGTGGAGTCCACGTGGAGACTGAGCACACAGTGCCATCTCTGTGAAAATGCCTGTGGCCCATGGAACCCGTCACCCCTCTTATCTCCTCTTCGGTAATTAAGAGAACTTGATACCGCAAGGCCCAGAGGGTTGCTATAATGGCTAAAGGAAATAATACATAGAAAGTGCTTATCATAATGCTTGGCACATAATAAATGCTGTCCAAAAACATCAGTTTTTTTCCCCCAGCTCAGCCCAGAAGAGGCTTTGGTGCCCTGCGCACCCAAGCTTGCACCTCAGTCAGGTTTGGCTTCCAAGTGAAAATGCATTTGCTGCTTCTTACCTTGACATAAACATTTGCATTTGAGGCAAACTGACTTGGAGATATAGTCCCTTGTCTGTGAGAACCAACATTTTCAGATTTGTGATTAAGCCCCACTTTTTTTTTTTTTTTTTTTTACTATAATAGGAGGACTTGTCTCCTGATACTGGTCAGGAGGTGAGGATGAGGGGAGAGGGGCCATGGCAAAAATATGGTCAGAATCCTCTTAGAGAATGTTTTTTCTTGGGGGAAAGTCAACAAATTCAGGGAAGAAGGGAGGAGAGTTGTCTCCTGTCCGATGCCTGCTGTGGGTCCTATATTAACTGAAATATTTATTGATCAGGACCAGACGGCAGACCCTCCCAGCAGTCGGTCCACTCTCAAGAACTGAGGCAAAGCTGGTGTTGGTAGAAGCAGAAAGCATAACTGTCTGTATAACTTCAGCTCCAAAAATGAAGTGTACAACTTTTCTGTAAATGAATCAGCCAACACAGGGATTCACAAACACAGTGCTGCCCACAGTGCAGCACTTTGTAGGAAAACAAAGAATGTATTTCCCCAGACATTGAGTCTTGGGTCTTTCTAAGAATAATTTACTGTAACTACTGTAGAAAACCTCTTTGATTTCAGGGAAATGTTTGAAGTAAATCATTAATGTTTTTTCTGGAGCTGAAACAGTACCAGAATACAATCCTATATTTTCAAGATCAAACCTTGAGAACAATAACGAGCCTTATGTTGACACAATGCTTAGTTCTTTCATGTTAACTTTTTCTTACTAAGTTTTCTCATATGAATAATCGGAAACAACCCTGCAAGCCTGGGCTGAGTAGGCCCTCTCCATTGTGCGCTGGGGGAAGCGAGGCAGCAGAGGTCAGCTGGCAGGATGAGGTCCACAGAGCTTGTGCCAGAGCCTGGCAGAGCCTGACTTTCCTCTGCCCCGTTGACTTTACTGTGCGGTGATGGAGGGTGCAGCTTCTGGTGGACGCATGGGGAGGAATCTGAGGGAGTCTGTCCTTCTTGTGGCAAAGGAGTGGCCGGTCACATGGCAGATGTCGAAGGGAGGGGTCTGAAAGTTTTGTAACCTCTCGTAAAATGTCAAATTGACTTTGGCTCACCCACTTACAATCTTGACTTTTACTGTGTCAACACAAGAATGTTGGTGTGATTCACAGGATTATTGTGAGGCATGTCTAAGGAGGTGGATCAGAAAATATTTATCTGATGCGTATGAAGGGCTTAATGGCATCTGAGAATAGACTTTTGTTTCATGCACAAAGACAAGTAATATATCTCTAAAGACTATCCTGGTCAAGAGCACATTGAGATGGTGTCTTAGCCTAAGTTGCTTACGATCCACAAATAATACTGCCTTGAAAATGTAAATGGGGATTAATATGGAATCAGACATTTCCACTCTACTATCAGAGTCTATTTCCACAAATGGACTGTCTGAGGGTTTTTTTTTTTTCCATCTTTTCCTACAGAAATTCAAGTGGAAAACTATTCAGCTGCATTTGGTCACTACCTATAAAACATCTGATTTGGTTTGGCTATATTCTTTATATAAATGAATAAATCCTTTTTTATCTTGAAAAGCATGAAAATAGGACTCTTACATAGCATGCGCCCTTGAGCTGGTTTGTCGGGTGCATAACGCTGGACACCTCCCATGGCGGATGGAGCAACGTGCTGGAGGCCCTGAAGGGGACTCAGGTCCACCCTTCTGCCTTAGTGGAGGCAGTTTATCTTTAGACCGTTTAGGGCTCTTCTTTTCTTCCTCTTACAAAAATAGTATACATTTCCCTGAGACTGAGAAAATCATTAAAGAGCCAGGAGGTAGGAAGCAACAAAAGCAATATATTCTGTCATATAAAAGGAAAGATGACATACAGAAAAAAACTGTTACTATTTTAAATGTGGGAATGTATAGAGGCTGGAGCTCAGCCTTCTACACTAAAGGCCCAGGAGTGCAATGGGGAACAGAGTGAAGGACGCGCTCTTGGGGTGATTTGTCACTGCAGGTCTGATAGTACCACCAACTGACTTATCACTTAATTTGTATGTCCTGCTGTTGTCTTGCTGGTTCAGAGGGCAGCTTACGATGCACAAGGGAATGGCAAGTTTGTGGCAAGGAGTCCTGAGATATCTTGGCTCCTCTGAGAGACTTCACTGCAGAGGAATCTTCAAATTAACTCTCAGAGCAACGGCAAGGTCATCCCATGGTCATGCCAGCTTTGCCAGCTATTCCAAGAAACAGCAGGAGGGGCACTGTCCTGATTTCCCCCACATGCATTTTCTGAGTGTTGGCCATGTGCCAGACACTGTTCTTGGAGCCTCCTGAGAACAAGGAACTCGGCCCTCATGGGACTCATCTTCAGCATCTCTTGATTTGGACCAAGGATAAGACAGATGCTTTGGAAAGAAAACTGTTGGGAACTCCTTCCAGAAAGCCTACCTGAAGAATGTCATGTTTATAGTCAGATTCCTGTCTGTCCCTGATGCTCTCCAAGGCCTAGGTTGTAGAACATTTAGGGGTTTGAAGAGACCATTTTACAGAGGTGTACCAGGGCCCTGTCCCAAGAAGCAAGAAGGGAGTTGGGTATCCCCTTCTTGCTGAGATGCTCTTTCCATAGAGTACCACTACTTCCCTGCATCCAAATTCTGCATCTTCAAAAGACATAGAAGGAGAGACTGTGTGTCATGTATTTTGGGGAGCCCAGAGAATAGTATTTTTGGAACTGCATATATTGAAATTTAATCTTGAGGTAATTAAAGGGTACAGAAGGTAAGAGTTTTCTCCTATTTAGGAGAAAACTTATCTCTTGCATAAATTTTAATGACCTTTTTTTAAAAAAAGGTTTTGTTTATTTATTTTTAGAGAGAGGGGAAGGAAGGGAGAAAGAGAGGGAGAGAAACAACATGTGGCCGCCTCTCGAGCACCCTGCACTGGGGAACCTGGCCTGCAACCCGGGCATGTGTTCTGACTGGGAATGGAACCAGCGACCCTTTGGTTCCCAGGCCGGCCCTCAATCTACTGAGCCGCATCAGCCACGGCTGACCCTTGTTTTGAAAGATTTGAATAGATTTGGAATCTTCTCTGGGCAGGCTGGTTCACTCTCTGGCTTCAGTTATCATCCTAAGCTTATGGATAAACCTCAAAGGCAGCTGGCTCAGACCTTCCTTTTGCAGGATGAACCAGGATGAACAAAGGCCTACAGACACCTCTGCATTGACAACTCAGCCTCAAATTCAACATTGAACACTCAGCTCCATCTCCCCACAACTTACTCTTTTTCCATGGCCTTATCTTGATAAGTGGACCTGAAAAGCAACACACTTTGGTGGGGTTATTTTCAAGGAAAAGATATGAAAAATATTTATTAACTACTTTTTTATTATAAGACACATTCATGTTTAAAAAAATGAAAGCAATATAAAAGTGTATAAAGTGAAAGTTGAAAACTCTTTCCTTGATAACTTGCTTCCCACAAACCCCTGATTGTGCTCCTCAGAAGTGTGTGTGTGTGTGTGTGTGTGTGTGTGTGTGTGTGTGTGTTCCTTTTGTCTCCATAATATTCTGGTACTTGCTTTTTTTATTTGATAAAAATCTTAGATGGTGTTTTTATGTCAACATGTATAGCTCTACATCATTCTTTTCTAACAGCTAGAGTTTTATTCTATAGCCCTATCATATTTATTTCTCTAATTTCCTAATGATAGATGTTCATATTGTACTTATTTCTGTTATTGCAAAAAATTCCAAAGTGAACCTTTGTTTATGTCTATGACCATTTGCCTGGAGCGATGTCTTAAGTGGAATCTTCAAGAGGGTGCACTGTACATTTGACTCATATAGTCAGATTTCTCCCCAAAAGTTTGTAACACTTCGTACTTGCACCAGCAGCACGTGAAAATACCCATTTCTCATCATAGCCTCTCAAACACTGGAGGGCTCACTGATAGGTATGAAGTACTATTTATTCATTATTTTAGTTTGATACTTCTCTAATTCACTGTGAGGTTGATCAGTTGGGTCATTTTATTTCCTTCTTTCTGAAGTGCTTAGCAGGCAGTTTTGCTACTGTGCTTTTTCTTTGTAACACTTCCTTGCATCAGTAAGTTAGCTTTTCGTCATACGTGTTGCAAATATTTTCACTGTTTGACACTTGTCTTTTTCCTTGATTAATTCCTTTTCTTTCCTGCTTAGAAATGCTATTTCTGTACTTAAAATTATTAATCTTGTTTTCCTTTGTGACTTCTGGTTTTCTTGCCATCCTTGAAAATGCCTTCCCCAGTTGAAACTAATGCACCCTTGTTTCTTTCTAATAGTTCTATTTTAAAATTTCTTTTCCCCCTGTATTCAGGTGGCCATAAGGAATGCTGAGGGTTGCAGCGCCCCTCCTTCGCTACCACCAGCCACATCCCAGGGCCCCTTAGTGAGCAACCCAAATCTGTCTTCACGGATCTGAAGTGGTACTTCTGTCATCTACTAAATGCACAATTACACCTGGGTTTATATTTGGATTCCACTTTCTGCCTAGTGATCTATCTGCCCACACCCACACCAATTTCAGATCGTTTTAAGTACTGTGGCTCTCTTTTTGTTTTGATAACTCCGGTTGATTGCTGAACTCTTTCTAATAGACTGCTGTGTAGTCCCTGTCACTGCCTCCTGTATGCTGTAAAGAGATTTGTGTCTCTACAGATCTTTTTTTGGAATTGTGCTATAATAGTTGCTTTGGTAGTGCAGTGGCCTAGGTCGCTAAAGGGATAAGTCGGAGATGGGACTGGATATAAAATCTGTCTAGAATGATAAGATGAGCACCTCCAGGTCCTTGGTCTTGCAAACCTCCAGCTTGAAGTCCACAATAACCTTAGAAGACCATCCCTCAGGGGTATATGGTTGGTGGGATAACAAGCCGAGGAGGTAGACCAGCAGCCCTTTCTCTGCCTTCTCCTCACACAGCCTGCAGCCATGCATTTGCACAGCCAGTCTCACTGGGGGCCAGTCTGCTCTGGACTTCACGGCTCAAGCCACAGGGTTAGCACTAAAACTCCATTAGCTGGCTGTGTGGAGCCTTCCATTTCCTAGGTTAATTTCCTTTTCATTTCCAGGTTAATTGTGCTTAAGTACTTGCTTAATATGTCTTGTAAGTATCCTGCATAAAAGAAAAAGCAAATCAAATTGCAAGTTTATTTTACTCAAATGTCCTGGACAAAGAACTCTGGGGCTGAGATGGAGGCATATCATCTTGTCCACAAACTAAGTTTTTTTTCCATCTTTTTTTTCATTGTTGTTCAAGCACAGTTGTCTCATTTTTCCCCCACCATTCTCCCTTCCCCAGCCAGCTCTACCGCCTAGCCCAGGACTATGTATGTTTTAATTCAGCCATGTCCAAACAGCTCTACGAATCCTAAAACACTTTTTTTGGTCAACAAATTCATATGTACTAGTGAAAAATAATGTTAACTCCAACCCTTACAAGATGTTTTACTTATAATAAAGTTTAATACAGCAATGTAGAGTCAAAGATAAAACTTCATATTGTGACACTTATATGCTATCTTCCAACTAGCATGTTCCTTACCTTATAAGGTGAGTATAATCAGTAAGTCTGTCTACAACATGTTTCTCAACATTACAAGCCAGGCACCCTCCTAATGAATAGCTCAGGATCACCTTTCTAGTGACCAAACAAACATTAACGGCAAGTTGATCGTGTTGAACTTTATTCCCTGCGCTTTACATTATGAAATGGTGTGTGCTTTTCTTCTTCCCCAAATATAAACTTTTGCATTGAGTGTCGTTTAGAAAAAAATATTTTTATTGAGATATCTCACGTAACATAAAATTCACTTATTTAAAGGATACAATTTGGTTCCAGCCAAGATGGCGGCATAGGTAGAAACCCTTCACTTGCTCGCACAACCAAAAGGAGGATAATAACCAATCTAAAAACAATAAACAAGCAACCGATTTCAGAAGTGCCAAAAAATCAAAATGCATGAAACTCCAACAATGAAGGAATTAAAGAAACATTCATCCAGACCGACAGCACCACAATGAAACAAAGAGGGTTGCCCCACCCTGGAGAATACCTAAGGCTCTGCCCCTTAGTACATAACAGGTGGGCCAAGACAAAGAAATATGCCCCAAAGGAAAGAACAGATCAAAACTCCAGAAAAAGAGCTAAGAGCTAAGACAACCTATCTGATGGAGAGTTCAAAACACTGGTAATCAAATGCTCACAGAACTGATTGAGCTTGATCGCAAAATGAAGGAACAAATGAAGACTACCCAAAGTGAAACAAAGTAAAATATTCAGGGAACCAACAGTGATGCAGAGGAAACCGGAACTCAAATCAACAATTTGGAACAAAAGGAAGAAATAAACATTCAACTGGAACAGAATGAAGAATTGAGAATTCAAAAAAATGAGGAGAGGCTTAGAAACCTTCAGGACATCTTTAAACATTCTAACATCCGAATCTTAGGGGTGCCAGAAAGAGAAGAAGAATAGCAACAAATTGAAAACTTATTTGAACAAATAATGAAGGAGAACTTCCCCAGTCTGGGTAAGGAAGGAGACTTCCAAGAAGTCCAGGAAGCTCAGAGAGTCCCAAAGAAGTTGAACCCAAGGAGGAACACCCCAAGGCACATCATAATTACATTACCCAAGTTTAACGAGAAGGAGAGAATCTTAGAGGCAGCAAGAGAAAAGGAGACAGTTACCTACAAAGGAGTTCCCATAAGACTGTCAGCTAATTTCTCAAAAGAGACCTCGCAGGCAAGAAGGGTCTGGAAAGAAGTATTTGAAGTCATGAAAGGAAAGGACCTACATCCAAGATTACTCTAGCCAGGAAAGCTATCATTGGGCAGATGAAGAGCTTTCCAGCTAAGGTCAAGTTAAAGGAGTTCATCATCACCAAGCCCTTATTATATGAAATGTTAAAGGGACTTATCTAAAAAATTGAAGAAGATCAAAAACTATGAACAGTGAAATGACAACAAACTCACAACTATCAACAACTGAACCCCCCAAAAGAAAAACAATGAAAACAAAACCTAAGCAAACAACTAGAACAGGAACAGAATCAGAGAAATGGACATCACATGGAAGGTTTTCAGTGGGGAAGGGGAGGGGAAGAATGGAGGAAGGGGAAAGGTACAAGAAATAAGAAGCATAATTGGTAGGCATAAAATAGATGGGGAGAGGTTAAGAATGGTATAGGAAACAAAGAATTCAAAGGTTGTACATGTCCATGTACAACCCATGGACATGAACTAAGCAGGGGAGATGCTGGAGGGTTGGGGGGTGCAGGGTGGAGGAGGGATAAAGGGGGAAAGATTGGGAAAACTATAATAGCATACTAAATAAAATATACTTTAAAAAAGAAAAAATAAAGTATGCACTTCAATGGTTTTAATATTTTACTGTTATGCAACTATTATCACAGAGTTTAAAACATTTTCCTCATGCACACTTGAAACCCCCCACCCATTAGCAGTCACTCTCCTCAATGCACCCCCCACCCCCAACCTAGGTAACTACTAATCTACTTTCTGTCTCTATGGATTTAATGATTCTGGATACTTCATATAAATGGAATTACAAAATATATGATCTTTTGTGACTTCCATCTGGTTTTTTTTCTGTGAACATTTTTAAAACCTTTTATTTTGAGATTATTATACATTAACATGCAGTTGGAGAAATAATACAAAAAGATCTCTATGATCTCGCTGTTTCCTCCAGAGGTAACATCTTGCATAACGCTAGTATAATGTCACAGACAGGAACCTGACATTGATGCCATTTACGGTATTCAGATTTCGCTGGTGTTCATGCACTTGTGTGTGTACATGTGTATGTGTGGGTTTACATCCATGAAACTTCATCACACAGTCCAGATACAGAAAAATTCCATCACAATAATCCCTTGTGCTACTCTCTGAAGATGTTTTTAAATTACAGCTGACATTCGATATTATTTTATATTAGTTTTAGCACCATGGTCAGACAATTATATGTTTTACAAATTGATCCCCAATAATCCCAGTACACACTTGGCACCAAACACACATAATTACGATATTATTGACTATATTCCCTGTGTTGTAGTTTGCAACCTTGTGACTATTTGTATCTACCAATTTGTACTTCTTAATCTCTTTACCTTTTTCACACAGTCCCCCAACCCCTCCTCCCATTTGGTAACCATTACATTGTTCTCTGTATCTGTGAATCTGTTTCTGTTTTGTTCATTTATTTTGTTTTCTAGATTGCACATATAAGTGAAATCATATGGTATTTGTCTTTCTCTGTTTGACTTATTTCATTGAGCATAATATCCTCTAGGTCCATCTGTCATAAATGGTAAGATTTCATCCTCTTTTATGGCTGAGTAATATTCTATTGTATATATGTACAACATCTTCTTTATCTAATTATCTATTTATGGGCACTTAGGTTGCTTCCAGATCTTGGCTCTTGTAAATAACGCTGCAATGAACATAATGTAACAGGGTGTTGAACTAGAGATCTTCAAAACAAGAACCTTGGCTTGGGGGATGGGGGAAGTAGAGGATGGACATTGAGAGGTACTCTGCACATCTATGGCAACTTGGCTAGCTTAATAGTTATGTTAAAAAGCTGTGCCTCTAGCTCACTCGGGGCTAAGGACATGGGCATGACTTTGATTCATGATGTAGCTGTGATGTAGCAGGGGGTGGGGGCGCGGGGAGCTTACAGTGCCTGCATGAAGCAGGGAGGCAGTGCCCCTATTACAGCTCCTGTGCGAGAGGCAGGTTCACCCTGTGTCACTGGGCCACGCCTGCACAGACTGATAATGGTCCTGGAGAGAATGTGAACTGTGCAAAGAACTGGCAGATGTAATCCATTGTGGGAGGAGTCAGAAGTGGGGTTGCTCTGGAAGCTCCAGGTCAGAATTTAAACTAGGTGGGTTAGCCATGAGAGGTCTCTGTTGGCTGTGTGGTTTGGGAAGAAGTAGGGGGTCTGCCAATAAGGGCCCCCACTGGGCCGCCATGAGGTCTGGCATGTAGGGGGTGCCACGTGGTTTTGGATTAAAAACTGGAGAACACAGCAACATGGCTGATAGTGCTGGGAATTGTGGGAGTTGTCCAGCCAAGCATGGATTAATGGGAGATGCTTGAATGCTGAACTGTGACTAGGAATGCTGAGCCATGGACTTCTGTTTTTCTGAAAGTTGCTGTCTCTGACTGGCATATTCTGAAACTGGCCTGATTTGGCAAAAGAGAGGCAGGAGGGTATGTGTGTTTGTGGGTGTTTTAAAGGGAATAGGACTTAATGGCAGAATTCTGCCATTATCCTAAACTTGTATAACTTTTAGATAAACAATTCATTTCCATTTCACCAAACTCTGGAACTTGGAGTCATGCTTCTTGGTGGTGGGCAATTTGGACCTCCCAACTCTTTTAGAACAGCATAGGCTGGGGTTCTGTAAAAATAAGGGTGCATATACCTTGTGAATTAGTGTTTTAGGTTTCTTTGAATAAGTTCCCAGCATTAGAATTGCTGGTTTGTAAGGTGGTCCTATTTTTAATTTTTGAAAAAACTTCAGACTGTTTTCCACAGTGACTGCATCAGTCTGCATTCCCACCAACAGTGCATGAGGGTTCCCTTTTCTCCACATCCTCACCAGTACTTGTTTGTGGATTTATTGATGATAGCCATTCTGACAGGTGTGAGATGAAATCTCATTGTGGCTTTAATGATTTCTCTAATGATTAGTGACATTGAGCATCTTTTCATATGTCTACTGGTCATCTGTAGGTCCTCTGCCCATTTTTAAATTGGATTGTTTGTTTTGTGTGTGTGTTGAATTGTGTGTGTTCTTTATCAATTCCTTACCAGATGTATCATTGGAGATATGTTCTCCCATTCAGTGGGTTGTCCTTTTGTTTTGCTGATGGTTTCTTTTGCTGTGCAAAACTTTTTAGTTTGATAGAGTCCCATTTATTTATTTTTTTCTTTTGTTCTTCTGGCCTGAGGCAATATATGAGAAAAAAATATTACTAAGAGCAATGTCAGAGAGTTTACTGCCTATGTTTTCTTCTAGAAGTTTTATGATTTGGGGTCTTAAGTCTTTAATCCATTTTAAGTTTATTCTTGTATATGGTGTAAGAAGGAAGGTGGCTTAATTTCATTCTTTGCATATATCTGTTCAATTTTTCCAACATGTTTATTGAATAGACTGTCTTCACCCCACTGTATATTCCAGCTTCTTTGTGTAACTTCCTTCTTTCATGTAGCATGGTGTTTTCAAGATCCATCCATACTATAGCAGGTATCACTACTTTACTCCTTTTTATGGCTGAATTATATTCTATGGTATGACTATACCACATTTTATTTATCCGTTTGTCAGTAGATGAACCTTTGGCTAAAAGTTGTTCCCACTTTTTGGCTATTATCAATAATGCTTTTACAAACACTAATGTACAAGGTACTGTATGGACACATATTTAATTTCTCTTGGGCATATTTCTAGAAGTGGAGTCATATGATAATTATGTTTAACATTTTGAGAAACTTTCAGACTGTTTTCCAAAGACGCTGAACCACTTTATTTCCCAACAGTAATGTAGAAGAGTTCTAATTCCCCACATTCTTGCCAGCATTTGCCATTGTCTATCTCTTTTATTATATCCTTCCGAGTGGGTGTGAAGTGGTATCTCATTGTGGTTTTGATTTCAGTTTCCCTAATGACTACTGATGTTGAGCATCTTTGCATGTGTTTATTGGCCATTTGTATATTTCCTTTGAAGAAACTTCTATTCAAGACCATTTCTTTTTAAAATATGGATTGTCTTCTTACTGTTGAATTGTAAGGGCTCTTCATAATAGTCCAGGTGCAATTTCTCATCTGATATGTAATATGCAAATATCTTCTCTCTTTTTATGGTCTGTCTCTCTGCTTTCTTAATGGTATCATTTGTAATACAAAGTTTTGAATTTTGATGAAGCTCAATTTTATTTATCGTTTTATTGATTGCTTAAGCTTTTGGCATCATATCTGAGAAATCACTGTCTAATTTTATATTTTAGTTCATGAAAGGTCAAAGAGCAAAGATGATGTCTATTTTATTTACTATCCCCAAATTTAGCAGCACCTATCACATAGTAGGCCCTCAAAAAAAGATTTGGTGAATGAATACAGTTCATTAGGATCCATGTGCCCTAAGGTTTGTTTCCAGACTTATATTTTCATCCTTTCAGTCATTGCTCAGCATTTGAGGTTTTAAGGGACCTTCCTCCTGGGTGCCTCCCCTGATATTTATGCCACTGCATTTCTTGCAAAGATAGCATTTTGGTAGCAACCATCTTCCACCCATGAGGCAAATAGTAAGAGAAGTCATTACAGGCTGTGGATCCCAATGCAGAGGGTGCAACCCACTGGGCCCTGAGTCAGAGCTGAGCCCCACAAATAGTAGATTGGATGAACTATGTGAAATTGCCTCTATGTGACCTATTTTACCTACAAAAATGACAGTTACATATGGTTCAGCATAAAAAAATTGAATGAGGTTTAACTTAAGAAAATTAAAATACCTTTAATTAAAATTTTTTGTCTGGAACCTACAGAACTCCCTTTCCCTCCCTCTTCTTTTTTCCCATGGTTTTCTCTTTTTCTCTCCAGTCAAGGGAGTGCATCCTGGCCCCAGCTCCTTACATTGACTGGGAAGGACGCGGGGTCTTGACATTGGTGTTGTCCTCCTTTGTCCTTGAATAGACCAAGACAGTGGTCGTTCATGGGTGCATGACGCTCAGGCACTGCCTGTCACCCTCCTTTTTCTCTCTCTATTCTTGATCATTACCTCCCTCTTCCAATTCTATTCTTTCTCATTTTCCCAGGTGACCAGGGACTGAAGTTCCCATGAGAGTAGCTGAGACTTACGAGTGACCATGACAGCTGCAGGAGCAATGGCCTCTCTCCATGTTCATGCTTCACATCTAAGGCCTGATGCTTTGCAGGCTGGAGATGGAGTCTTGTTCACATTCCTTGCTCCCAAATTCTCTTTTGTCCTAATAGTAAAATAGACATTTAATTTCTGAGGGAGAACTCCTTTGGTTTGCCAGACTCTTAAATGTTCCCTATTTCTTACAGATAGTTGGAAGAGAGCCTGGGGAGAACCCAGAGCCTCTGGTGTCAGGTAGGGATCAAGGACAGGGGACATTTCGTAACAGCAAATAAACGGCATTAAGTGAAGTTCTACATAAACGATGATGCTTTTTTCTGCATACGCTAAATAACTAAGAAGAAGAATTTCTCTTGGTAAGTTTTTTTTAAATGCTTTAATATTTTGTTGTTACTTGAATGATTTAGAATTTTTCCTTCCCTTTTTATTTCACTAAATTTACTTCTTCGTTTTCTAAGTCAAACTTGACAAGCATCTTGCATAGTATGATACATTATTTATAAAGAGCTGGTTAAAGTGAGAAAATTTAAGTTACCCATTTCCTTTAGAAATTCTCCTTGTATTACAGAATATGTGGTCTAAGTGTTGATGACGTATGTTCATGAGTAAGACATGACTATCAAGGAGGGTATTCTGTACCAGTTTTCATATTCATTTTTGCTTTTCTGATTCTCATTTCATAACAGCTGTGCTTCCCTTGTATACCATGTAAGGTCCAAGATTTCAATAGGACAGTAAAGTTTTACAATTGAGGAGGCTGCATGATAATAACCTTCAAAAGGCTGATGTATTAAAATTGGGCGTCATTTGAAGTTTTGAATGGGAAAATGCTCTCAAGGCCTTATCTGCTTCACTAGGCTTAAAATCAGGATTGGCAAAAGTGCTGTGTGGTGTGTTACACTGAGTCCTGGAAAGTTCATAAGCATCTCATGACTTTTAAGTCTCAGGGCCTCACAGTAGATGGAACATATGCCTAATAATAAGACAGGGCATGCAGTCCAATCTGCCACCTCCCAGGTTCAGAGGGCGCTCTATCACTCTGTCCTTCTCACGCTTATAAGGTCTGTGTGGTCACCGTGAGCTACTTCCCACGCTTGCCAGAGGTACTTTGGGAGTTATTGTTATAATTGTCTTTGAGTTCTACCTTAAATTGTTCTTTGAATTTCAAAGCTTTTGAAGAAACACTTTCTGATTTATTTGCCAAGCATAAGGCTCTGACTGTCCAGAGATCTGGGTTAGCAAAACAGAACAGTATTCATCTGCTTGACCTTCTCCATTGCTAAGCTCTAAACCAGCCATCTCTTGCAACTTCTACCCCAAACAAACAAGAAAACAACCACAGACATGCAGAGAAACCCATTGTCCTCTTAGGGAGAAGAAATAATGGCAGAGCCTGGAAAAGGGAAAAAGACTGACCACACGCAGAGAACAAACAGCTGGCCATGAACTTCGGAGGAAGAGTTCGAATTCTGTTTGAAAAACAAGATTCCTGTTTGAAAATCAAGGCTCTGCGTGGATACTGAATGGGGACAATGCTCTACCACCTGTTCCACTGTCTCTTGACTGGACCTGGTACACTATAAGAGTTCAGTATTTTCCCAGATATCTTCAACCAGATGACACAGAACATTAAGGACTTATTCTGCTAGTGCAAGTCCTCAGATGGCTCCACGGCACTGTTGGGGAAGATGTGGCCTTTGTAGCAGTATAAATAACGTTTTCCCCATTTTGGACACTGGCTGTTACAGATCTACTCAGAACTAAAGGTTACCAGTCCAACTGTTACAGTTGCCAACTAGATATTAATGAGAAAGAAGGGAGTCAGACGTCTAATTAAGCTGGAATAAGTAGGAAAGTGCAGCTTCACAGACACTCCAGAAACAGCCACATCGTCCACCAAAGTTAAACCCCAAGTAGGCAGGAAAGGCCAGCTTTCAATCTCCCCAGGGAACAACTGGCCCATTCCCCCAGATTAACAAGAGGAGGGATAAACAGTGAGGGGGAAATTCCTCTACTGAGGCATGCCCAGTAGGAGCAAAAAATGGCAACCATAAAGGAAAGGAAAAAAAACCTGTGGAAAAAGATCAGATAGGATAAGGGCACAAAACCCTGGGGGTATCCAAGAACAGAATTGGGGATGAACCTCCACAGCCTGGGAGGATCCAGGAAAGGAATTTGATAGTTTGAAAGAAAGCCTGCTCTCTCCCAGGCCCAAGGAAATATAATCAAAGCTTTATAAAGGCCTGGGTCTTGCCCTCTCTCTTCAGCAACCTTGCCAGCCAAGTGTGGGGCCAATTGCGTGACAAATGGGAGCAGAGGCTGCACTGGACTACTGGAGCCTCAGATGCCGGACTAAGGGCACTGCAGCTCTGGGTCCTGGCCCTCCTTCTGGGCTTGGTGGGCCCAAGTATGGGCCTGTGAACCCAGCAGCTGGACTTCTTCCACCTGGAAGATGGATGTTGGAGTTGAGCCACCTGGTCATGGATGATTCATTGCTTAAGCCCATCCTTTGTTTTCACTCCAATAAATCTTGCCACTGTACCTCAAATCCCCCTACACTTGTATCCCTGAAATGTGTTTCCTGCAATACCATAGACGAATTCTATTTCCTCCTACAACATAGCCCTTCCTCTTGTAGCTGAGGAAACTGAGGCCATGGAAGGGTACATGGTTTAGTTAAGGGCATGAAGCAAGATCATGGGAAGATCCTTGGCAGTCTAGAAAGTTTGACCTGATGATATTATGGAGGAAACCCTTTCTTAGCCACAGTATTGAACCTCCAACAGTTTCACTTGCTTTCTGTCAGTTGAAATATACCCAAGATCTTGCTGTGAGATGAGGTTTGGGGGCTGAGGCCACTGAGAGACAGTCCTGAAGCACACTAGATCATCACAAGGAGCTGGTGGGACTTTGCTTTCGCTGAACAAGGCAAAGAAAATGAGCATGGACAGATTATGAAGTAGGAGCTTCAGGCGGAAACTTGGTTAGGATGAGCAAAAGGAGGAGGAATTTAGGAAGAGGGCACAACTGCCCCAAAGAATTATGTTAAATTTCTGCTGTGTGATGAGAAATGTAAATCCTTTCTCCATTAAATTCTCTGTAAGAGAAGTTCCTCCTTAATGAGTGTGATGTTGAGTCTGTTTGTGGGGGAGGGACCGTGCAAAGGGCTGGTTATGGGTGGCCTCAGGGTGGGGACTGGATGCAAACAGGGCAAGCTTTGTCTAACCACCTGGGCTGCAGGAAGAACACAGACCCACCAGCATTTCTCGTTTTACTGGTGAGACTCAGGAGGGACCCAGAGGGAAATAATGGCCAGGAGTTTTTCAATAGCAGTTGGGAGGAGTCCATAGAGGTGAAGACCCAACCCACCACCTTCCAGAGGGAGTAAGCATTTCCAGACCACTACAGACTAAAGTGGAGGCTGGCTACTCAGAAGTCACTTTAGGGACGTCTTGAAATAATGCAACAAAATGTAGGAATTGTGGGTGGGAAGGGGGGTTCTATGGGAAGTAACCTCACAGGGTGATCTCGTCATAAATTCATTCTTTTTCATTGTTTTTCAAGTACAGTTCTTAACTAGGCAGGTCATAATGGGTAGGCATGCCCCAGGCCTACAACTTTTTAGTAAAAACTTTATTTTTGTCTTACATAAGCCCTGTCCACTGTTCTTGTACAAACTAGCTTAACACACCTTTGAAATACCAAAATATCCTTCTAAGGGGTATATCGATAACCCTCAAAGGAGCTCATAATCTGGTTAACTACCCTGTAATCCAATCCCTGACTTGCTGTCCGCCTCTCACTGCCATGCAATCTCCCTCACTGTCCCTCTTTAATTTCACATGCACAAAAGAAGCTGCAAAAGTGTTATTCTCTGGAGTGTTTGAGCTCTTGCTCCCAGGTATATATTGTCAGTTTGACTAAAAAAAACTCTCACAAAAATTTTCTACAGACTTGCCAGGAGTTGGTAGTGAAGCCAAATGGAGGATAAAACGTCCTTCCTCACTGGTTGCCTGGGCTGTGAGTAGGAAGGGGGAGTGCCTACAACAAATGAGCCCTGGGGGCGGGGAGGTTGGGAATGTTCTACAACTGAGTTGCGATTATGGTGTACAACTCTGTACATTTGCTAAAACTCATTGATATATACTTAAACAAGGGTGAATTTTATGATAGGTATGTTAGACCTCCATAAAACTTTAAAAATAATGACAAAAACAGTTCTCTACAGGTTTGGATTTTTTTTATGCCAACAAAATTCAGAGGTTTTATAGTCAAATGAATGCTTCTCCAATTTTAGACCCAGCCAGCAATGTCCATACAATGACGTACAGTCCAGTGTGCCTCCACCTTGTGTTATTGTTCAGTTACAAATGGTGGAGCTCTCACCACAAAGCCAAGAGCATCCAGTATGTCTTGGAGGAGCATCAACTGGCACGGCACAGTAGACGGTGGTGAAACCAGAAACGCTGCTGTCACCCACTAGACCCAATAAGCAGAGACAGGGATTGAATCTTTATGGGCACTTTTTTTTTCAGATGGCCTGGGATCTAAGAAGACAGTGGATTTGTACCCTACCAGACCATCTTAAATTCCATTTTAAACCGACACTTTTTACAAGGAGAAGAAAAGTGTAGGTAAGGGGTTTGGAATTTAGGGAAAATGTTAATGAGATAAAAAGCTGCAGCATTCTTTCATCTGTGTCCTGGTGGTTAGTGTCTCACCCTGGAGGACAATGGCTCAGATACCATCTTGCTTGTTTATAGTCCTCCCCAGGCACAAAAGTGGAAATGGTTTATGGTCTCCTGGAATCAAGGTGAGTCATACCTTCAGTTCCTGAAACAATAGCTTTTTTACATACATTGATTACTAAGCTTATTAGCTATTACCTGAAACTAAAGATTTTTCAACATTTGGGTCCCCCATCAGTGGCACTGACTCGTCGCAGAGTCACGGCAGTGAGGGCCACTCCGGAGGACTTGTCAGGGCTGTGCTTCCCTGGGCCCCCAGTGCTTGACACCATGCTGGCCTCTCCACTGGGGCTTGAGAAGTACTTATGAAATGGATGAATAAATGAAAGAAAGTATAAAATGTTGATTTTCTTGATGTGCTGGCCTAATGTATACTATATTTGGTATTCCAATTACATAAACCCTAAAGTCCCAGGTAATGCAGGGAGCCAGATTTGAATATCTGTGCTACTTAAATCCTGAAACTCATGAAATTAGAGAATCAGATCAAGACCAGCGAGCAGAGTGCCTGGTACCTTTTTCCTTGCCTGACCTGGCCCCAGGTTACCACCTGCATGCCTGGCCCTTTGTTCCTTTAAGGTCCAAATGGTTATCTCTACTCACCATCACCCCTCAGTCTATAAGCCTGTATCCTTGTTACGTTTCCCATGCCATTGGACTAATCTGAGTCATCTGAGACAAGCTTGGAGGTCAGTATTGTCAGCCTCACCCCTGCCCCAGCACCTTTATGAAAGTGCTGAATCCCTGTGAGATCCGCAGCTGGGTGTCCACTCCTTTCTTCCCCTAAAGCGGGAGCTGGCCACAAGGCCTTGGGTGTTTACTGTAAGACTGGATGACCGAAGCAGAAAAAGGGCCCTAATCTTTCTCCTGCTCACGTGATGGAATCAGGAAGTATACCATCTCTTTGTAAATGTTGAGGAAACAGAACAATGTCACACGCAAACACCGAAAGAATAATCCAAAACTCTTCCTGTTGGCAAATCCTTTACATAAGATCATGTTCACCAATGTAGCTGTTAAATTTGTAACTTGATCAGGCCTGGTAAGAATTAGGTAAGGCCCAAGAAACAGAGCCTTCCTCTGCCACGTTTGAAGCTTGGTGCTGATGACCAGCCTGCGATGTGCTCAGCGTCGCCCTTCCCTTGGGTTTGATTTCAGATTCTCGGTGTGAATGTTCTGGTTGGAAGTGTGACACAGGTCATGTCTCCAAGAAGCAGAAACACAAGAGTGAGGCCAGTATTTCTGGTTTATAGCACTCATGGGGGTCACTGAACAAATTGTGGTGACCCAGCGTTGTAACAGAAACTGTCTACGAGCTGAGCCCTCCTCCTTTGGACGGTGTCTGAGACTAATCAGGTTGAAGCAAAGCCACAACAATCAACCGTAACCAAAAATGCACTAATATCCTTTCAGGGAATCATTTAGTTCTCCAATGAGCACCACACACACACAGGAAGGGAAGAAACCATGTGATGACGCAGGCGGAGAGAGATCGGAGTAAAGTGTCAGCAAGGACTGGTGGCAACCAATCTGTGGAGTAATCCTGGGCTATTCATTCACCCTGTCGAGGGGGAAAACAAATTTGGTCCTTTTTTTTTTTCTGCCCTAAGAAGAGATGGGCTGAAGAGCTCTTGTCTTGGTTAGTGGGCGATCAGTTCTCTTCGATTTTCCCCACTCTAGCACTCTGCTTAGAATGCTTGAAACATTGGATGAGGACTTTTGAGCTGCAACCCCTTCTCAATTGTTTTTGGTGCTGAAGAATAAACAGAAGGACATTTAAAAACCGAGGTGAGCGAATTAATTATTAAACAGCCTAGCACAATCAATACAATATTGCTGGTGTGTTTCTTTGTAGATATTTCTGGAGTTTGCTTCAATATTTAATTTAACCACAAACTGTAGGTCATTAGGAAATGTATATTCTGAATTACCACAAGATACAGCTTGCATTATGTGGTCACACCACAGGAGGACTGAAATTCTGGATGCAGATCGAGGACTGGTAGCTGTCATTTTAAAGACCTCTCCTTAAAGGAAAGGTTAAAAGACACTTTTCACAGGCTCTTTTCATTTCTGCCTTAAAAAAAAACCCCCAAAAACAAAAAACAAAACACAGGTGGGGTTACTGCATTTGCAAATTCTTCTTAAATTAACGAATTGCCAAAGGGTCTGGTGTGATAGGGTCTTTGTTTAAGATTGTAAGAAATAAAGTAATTAACATCAAAGTGCTATGTCATTCATTTATTGTTATTGGCACCAAAGGGGGAGAAAAAATTTTTGCTCTCTGGTGTAACTGATGATATTAAGGTAGAATACTGCCCTGGGGCATGTGACTAGACTGCTTTCTTGGGAGAGCATTTTTTACTCAGCCTGAGAAAACAAACAACCCCCCCCCCCCCACCTCCACCACACACACACACTTAACTTTTAACTTTTGTCCTTTTGAAAGTTACTGAATTATTTTATTGCATGATAGAATGAGTTTGCCTCCTCCCCAGGCCTCTCCTCTCCTCAGCAGAGCGCTGAGCAGAGTGATACATGCGATGGATGAGGTGATCAGGGATTTCTGTTGTGAGCAAACATTAGTTGGAAATAAAAAGTTATGATTTCACATTTCGACATGTTTTTTTTTAATACAGTTGCTCAGAAGAGCCGTATCAACCTATATTTGTTTGCTACAAAACATGTCCATCAAAGCATTCCCCCCAAATGTTCTTCTCTCAGGTGTGACAGGAAGGCCCACCTTCCACACATTTTGTTCCTGTTGCATCACCTTCACTGGTTGAGCTTTTTCCTTCTGGTCTGAGCCATTAGTTATTCTGCTTTCAGAAAGGGCAGCCTTGACCAGTCATCAACACCGCCTGCATTAGCTTCCTGGGGCTGCTGGGACAACGTACCACAAACAGGGAGGCTTCAACAACAGAAAGTTATTCTCTCACAGCTCTGAGGCCAGCTGTCCAAAAACAAGGTGTCAGCAGGGCCACACTCCTTCCAAAAGCTCCAGGGGGAGTATTCTTCCTCGTCTCTTCCAGCTTCTGGTGGTTGCCGCCAATCCCTGTAGACACATCACTCCCATCTCTGCCTCCATTGTCACGTGGGCTTCTTCCCTCCCTCTGCAGGTGTGCATCGGAATTTCCCTCTTCTTACGAGGACACCAGTCATACTGGATTAGGACCCTCTCTAACTCGGTGGGACCTCTTCTTGATTACATTTGCAAAGGCCCTGAAAGTCCACTTTTATGGGTTCTGATTGGACATGACTCTTGGGGGAACCTATCCAACCCTGTGCTCCTGCCACAGTCCTTTCAGTCTGACCACCAGAGGACAGTGATAATATTCCTGAGGCAGGACATGTGGTCAGGGCTGTTGACACTTAGGGAGAAAAAGGATGGCTGAAGTGTTCTCTGCAGGGAGGCCCTGGGGCCCACGGTGTGGGAGACGAGGACAGGGCACCGGGTCCCAGAAAAGAAGCACCACCCGATTTACTTCTGCCTTGGATGGTGCTTTCCACCCACCTCATGAACTCCCCATGTCTCAACCCTGCCCACTAAGCTGATTGAACCAGAGGAGGATCGATGAGTAAGTTCCTGTCCAAGTCAGGGTCGGGGAAGGCTGCCGTCATTCTCCCCAAGCATGCTGGGCAAGAACCACCGCGAGCCTTCTTCTCCAAGCCCCACGCTGACCTCCGACTTTGTGCTTTAGGTTCATTCGTAGTGATGCCTTTCAGACTGCATAGCCTAAATAGGATTACTTTCTACAAAATTTTATATAAGATTACTTATTTTTAAATTTACATTTTAGCTTTATGCAAAACTTCAATGTGTTAACAAAAGACAGATTCTAAATATCTATAAAGTACACAATAACTTACAAATCATTTGGTAAATTTCCTTGTGAATGCAAAAATTTCTGTTTCTAGTTCTGTAACAGGATACATTAAGGGGGCATTAAAGTACTTTTTATAAAAGTCAATCAAATTTTAAGAGTAAATTATTTTTAGCAGTTATGAAGAGACCCTGTGGAGAAGAATTGACTTGGGAAATGATTGAGCAGTCCCTTAGATTCTAATGGTTTCAGTTCACATGAATTGCTGTTCCTTTCCTCGGTGTCCTGAGGGTGTAGAGGTTGCATAAAAGAAAGAAACCTTTACCCTTCTAGGCTCTTTCATCCGGTCTATAAACTAAAGAGACATGAGACTGGTTAACAAGAGAAAATGGCCAAATTTAATTACATAAATACACATGGGAGCCCCACGTACTGAGAGAGCAGACACCACGCATCTGTGAGAGATTTAAAGACAGGAAGTTAAAATGGTGTAGATGGGACATTCTGAGCTAAGTATCACCTTAGGGCTCCACAAGAGAGGAAGGTTACCCGCTGGATGATAAGAAGAGCAGATGTTCAGTAATGAGAAGTTCACCCTGCCCTGAAGATAAGTCATAAAAAGCTATTTCTAGTGACAACTCTTACTATGGGCCCTGATTAAAATTCGTTAAGGGAGAGGTAAAAGTATCTCGTGAGCCTACAGGGTCTCTATTGCCTTCAGCTCAAAATCATCCCCATGCCAAAGGGGACATCTTGAGGAGCCTGTTCTGAACCTCTTCAGAGTCAAAAATAATGAGAAAGCAGAATCATCATTGTAAAATACAAACAAAAGAAAAAAAGTCTCTTTTATAAAAGGTAGAAATGGTATGGGTATCTTCTTTTCTACTTGAAAGTAAAATTGGCATTGAGTTTATGAACATTATAGCCATTCCTCTGAATTGGCAGCTGGCTCACAAACATGGATGAAATGGCAGGGAGCCTCATACGCTTCCAAATGGCAGTGACACAAACTTTTAGTGGGATAATTGGAGTCGCATTTGTTTTAATAATACCTCCTTAAAAATCTGGAGGGATAACTTTTGTTAATAGGTAAATTCATTAATAAACCATGTTTCTATTGACCCGCCACTTGCCATTGTCTGATCTTACCTAAATTTCCTTAAGAAGAAAAAGGAGGAAAATCTTTCTGTGGTACACAGTGATGCCGGAACCGTTCAGTGACAGTACTGGGGCACACTGGAACAATCTCCTGTGTACATTTTCTCCCTGATCTTGCATCCTGTTTATGAAATGGCGTCCATACAACTTGTCTTCCTGGTTTGGAGGAAGTTGGTTTGGAGACCATTACTTTAGAACAGCGAGTCCAGCAGTGTCTCAATTTTCTGGTAACAATAGTGACACTTATTTGGTGCCTCCCATGTGTCTGGCCCTAATGCCTTATGTACATTAACTTCCCAACAGTGTTAGTTTTAGTTATACTGGTAGGTCCACATACAGTCACATCCTACAGATGAGGAACAGGCATTGACTTACCCATGAGCACATGGCTAAAATGTAGCAGAATTATGCTGAAGAGGAATGGTGCTGATGCCTACAGTTTATTTTGAAATATATGAATATCAAGGTAGATCGGTGAACAGAGAATTGGCCAGATGGACAGATGTGGGTAAAATGTTGGTTGTGCAGATTCTATGTGATGGGTACACGGGTGTTCACTAAACCATTCATTCAGCTTTTCCGTGTTTACAATTCCTCATCACAACATGTTGGGGGAAAATATTTAAAAGTGGCAGACCTGAGATTCAAACCAAGACAGCTTTGCTGCAGAGTTCTTGGCCACCATGTGCCACTGCCTCTTGAGCAGGAAGAGTTAGACTCCAGAAGCTTGAGGGATCTGACCAAATTCTTGCTGTAAGCATGTCACAGGACTAGATGAAACTGAAGAAGTTATCTGGTCAACCCTTTTCCTGCCAGAGGAGGCTCAGAGTGAGGATGGTCTGCTCAAGGTCTGGAGAAGCATTCGGACCCTGTCCCTGACTTCCCTTCACTTGCTCCAATTCCAAGTTGCCCTGTCTCCTCTTAGAGCAGCTAGGCACCGTGATGTGTGATCCTGTTTATCATCTGCATGTTTCAGCTGCAAAAGAGGCCTTTTTATCAACAGTTGCCATCTAACGACAGTGTTGCCTTTCCTTTTGATGCCTCACAGACTACAACACTTTCCAGCTCCCACAGTAGAACACTGTCCTTCACCTTCAGTTGTGCCACATGCTCCGCTTGGAGTATGCAGTTTATTGAGCTGTACAGGAAATTCTTACCCTTGAGTTTAAATTTCTGGTTTCACTTCTATTTTTAATACCTTGGATTCACAGAGCACTTTCCTTCCATGAGGTCAGGCACTTCACAGACATCATGTAATGAATCTTCCCAGACTGATGGGTGACCAGTCTTGTTAACCAGAGGCCCCAGGTGAAAAACAACAACATTAAAAAACTCAGATGACTTGTATGTGATTCCTGGGCAGACGAAAATAAAAGAGAGCCAGTCATCATCCCTTAAATAGAATCTTTATCATCTGATTCCTCTTTTAGGGGCCTGGGAAATGGATACCAGAATTTGGTACAAGGGAGTGATGTCAAAGAACAGAATCATAGCATTTCAGTGCAAGAAGGAACCATGGAGATCAGCTGCTGTAATCTCCTCATTTTCCTGATGGTTACGATTAGGAAAGTTGGGAGACTTGCCCAAGGTCACAAAGCTTATTAATGGTAAATCCTACAGCAATGTCTTGAGTTGCATGGCTCTTGGAATTCCACTTGTCAACGATTAATATTTTATTTCCTATTAAGTCATACACATAATTCCTTGCTCTAGGATCACACAAGCCTTTCTCAGCTCAGGACGTTTCAGCCTTTCGAGATTAACTTGGAAAATTTACTTTAGGCCTAGAGACCTAGAAAAGTCTGTGAATTTGTATCCCTTTTCCTAATATGTTAGCCCAGACAGCACACTTTCTGGAATAAGAAATGAGCTATGCTGTAGGATCCCACCTGAACGGTCAGATCTCAAGAATGTCATCCACGTGCAGAGCACAATTAGGGGCTGATTCAAACTTGTGCTTCGTTCAGCAGGATGTGACTGACTGGTTTGGGCCAACAACTCAGAGCAGGCCTGGGGTAGGCTCAGACCTGCCAGCAGGGTGCTTTATAATCCAGTCTTAGCTTCTGTGAGCAGGGCATATGTGTCCTCCACAGTACTATGTCAGGACTCAGCGAACACTCCACAGGAATAAGGACCACAGTTCTGTGCTGTTTCTAGGTTCTCTCAGCCCCTCGAAGGAGCCATCTGGAGGATCCAGTTTGTGTATCTTTCTGGAACTTCTATTAATGCTGCTTATGGGTCTACCTGGACACCTAGCAAAGTTCAGGGATTCCCAGACTGGGGACTGGCCTCTACAGTACAAGAGGTTGCTACCACAGGTGTTTATGTAAAAGAAATTCTGCCATTTGGCATTGGTTCTCAATTACTTTAATCAATGTTCCTAGTAATATTTTCCAATTTCACCTTCTATACATCACCTCTGTGAGAAATATTTTTTGGTCAAACTTAATTCCATTATTTATCCATCCATCTATTAAATTAATTTATTATTGATGACTATCTAATCATACTCAGCTGTATAAACTGGATTAGCCATAATCTTTGGTTTATAGTACACTTTCATCATTGGCCAATAGATGGTAGGTGAGTTACTGGTTAGTTACTTTTGATAATGTAATAAGCATCTATAAACTAACCATCCCAAATGAAAGCTAGTACTTTGACAATAGCCTACCTTTAAATATATAATTGCACCTCATCCCACGCTCCCACACCACCCCCTTCTCTTCCCATCCTAGGCAACCACCATCCTATATCTTGAGTTCATTGTTCCCTTGCTTTCATTTTTATATGATTTTGTGCCCACATGTATTCTTAAAGGTATGCATGTGAATATAGTTGCTTTTAACTTCATAAAAATAAAGTATAAAAATGGTATTATGCTTTCTGTAGTATTTCCAGACTTACTTTTTCACTTATTAAATTGCTGTTTAGCCACATTGCTATGTCTTGCTGTACAGTTCATCGTTTGACTGTTATGTAATAGGCCATTGTATGAATATAGTGTCAAGAACTATAAAATGACTGAGATTTGACTCCACTTGCAAGCTGACACGTTAGCCAGCCGGTTTCACAGCCACTGATGGGAGGTGAGAGATTCCTGGGTCCGGGACAAAGGGCTTTATTACTCATGGCACAGCAGGCAGCACGGACATCAGCATAATTGTGTTGGTTCCCCTTGTCCTCAGTTTCAAGGTGGGTGATGCAGATGGGCCCAGGTGGGACCTGCACAAACAGTGGGTGCCTTATACACGGCCCCCGAGCAAGGGACTGTGAGTCTTTTTTAATAGGCAGTCAGCATGTCTACTCCCTACTCCAGAGAGAAACACAATTTCTAGCAAACACAATTTCTCAAAATTTCTAGGGCTGTTAGCTGTACCGACATCTGGAAAAGATAGTCAGACACAAAGGGCGGTTGGTGCCTTGCTTGCAAGACATGCAGAAATGTGAGAGACCTGTGGGGAATTGTCTCCCAACATACAGCACAGATTATGGAAGCCTTCAGACTTTAAGGTACAAGCACTAATGGAATAGAAAGAACTCCAAGAAAATAAACATACTGTGCCTTATCAACCCATTTATATCTTAAAGAAAATCAATTTATCTGATTTTTACCACCTTCAGAAGTAAATGAGCTAAGCTCTAATTAGGAAACGCAGAGGGGGAGGGCTTTGGGTTCCTGAGTTACAGGAGATGAAGAGCAGAGGTTCCTGAAAAGGGGGGATGGGCTTAGCTACACTTAATATTTGCCTATTGGGTGATTTTACTCTGAGGCGACCATGGCCATGTACCTACCTGATGGGGCGAATGCCACCTACCTGTGTGTCTATAGCATTGAATAGCCATTAATTGATCTGAAGGCATTTTTTAAAGAAGATTTTATTTACTTATTTTTAGACAGAGGGGAAGGGAGGGGGAAAGAGAAAGAGAGAAACATCAACGTGTGGTTACCTCTCACAACTCCTGTGCTACAGGACTCTTCATTTTCCTCTAAAGATTCTTTCTGTTCTTGGTGGTACACTTAATTTCTGGCATGGCTAAAGAGGTGGATACACCAGGAACACCTCAGAGGAAGAGCTAAATGTTTATATCCTGGGCACAGTGATTCTCAACCTTGTCTATAACTGGAATTACCTGGGGAGTGTTAACAAATCCCCATGCCAGGCTCCCAGCCAGACCAAATGCAGCAGGACCCCTGAGTGGGACCAAGGATCAGTATTCTTTACAAGTTGTCAAGCACATTCCACTGTTCCATGAAAGCTGAGAACCTCTACCCTATGACCTTGCTCAGGACTTGGTACAAAATAGGGGTTCCTTGAATCGGTACCTAATTAAATTGGACAGATGCTTCTACCCTAAGCTGCCAGACAAAGATCCGAAAGAGCGCTTTTCAACCTGGCTTCACAGCAGATTTTCCTGGGCAGCTTGTAGAAAATACCAGTTCAAGGGCCACAACCCAAGTGATGGACTGAAAAGGCCCAGTGGTAGAGTCCTGGCCAGTTTTTTTTTGTTTTATTTTGAAAGCTCTCCAGATTAAACTGTGGCCCTAGGGAACAGAAGTTAAGACTCAGACTCTTATTTGCTATCTGCGCAGAGTGTCAGCCTCAGCATGATCACAGGAATACAGTGAAGGTCAGGGGAAGCGGACGACTGAACCATCTGGTCCACCTCACTGTTCAGCATCTCCCCCATGACTTGAGCTAGGGAGTTAGCTGCAAGAGTTGCCTCTCCTCACTATAATCAAATTAAACGTTTCCAGAGCTCCTACAGAACTCTACCCTGTTTCTACAGTGAGATGTTTTTCTACCGTTTAGCTGGCAGAAGTACCTCCCTTGAGCAGAGGTGGCCAATGAGTTGAGGAATGTGTGATACATTAAAGAATCTAGGATTTAGCTCCAGAGACTCATTCTTGGTGTCTTGAGTCTTCTTTGCCTGGGGTTTCCCTAATTTCAAGGTGGATGTCTCTGCTGATTTTCTCCTTCCTCTCCAGCCTCTTCCCAGGGCTCTTGCTCTCAGGCCTCCTTCCTTTCTTAGGCCACGGGCTTTCCTGCAGCATCACATTCAGGTCTCTGTGGCTTGATGATGGAGCCTGCCTGCATCAGGCCGGCCATGGAAGCAGGCATTTTATTCATTACGGAGGTTCTCCTTCTGGAATAATGTTGATTGTGAGGAGCACCCTTAGGCTGATTCTGATGAAAAGAATCATGTCACAATACTGGCCTGTTTAACTTCCTCAGAGCCCTGAGTCTCACCCTAGAAGACTAGTGGGAGCTCTGGGCTCAAGGAGGATGGGTCCATGTGGGGGTGGAGATCGCACCTGGGCCCTTGTCATTGACAACCCTGAACCATTTGTCTTTGGCCCCCTGGTGCCTCATGGGAGCAAACTGGGAACCATGAACGGAATCTGAAAGAGCTCAGAAAATGGGTAGATGACTGTAAGCAACATTTATTGCGTGCTTGTCCTGGGCCATTGCTCATAGGAACACATGGAACCGGACAGCCACCTGGTGCAGCATAGACAGTGAGGAGTGGTGGGGTGGTCAAGACTGCTGGGGGGCTCACATCCCGGCTCTACCATCAACTCACTGGATGTTTCTGTCTTTCTAATTTTCTCACCTGGAACAGGAGAATCAGTCGTAGTTCCTACTCTGCAGGGTTGTAAGATGTGGCACATGTCATGCACATGGTGAGCACCCAACGAGCATTCCCCGCAACCCCCCCCGCGTTCTCCAGGGAGGAAGCGGGGGCAGGGCTCTAAGGAAGCCACTTCCTCAGCCCCCCGGGCCAGGAAGTGACACAACCCATCCTCTTGGGGGTAGGGAAGCCTGGATTTTAGGACAGACAGAAAGGGCTGTGGGGTTTGTGGCCACCAACCCAGCCGGCCTTCAGCTGATGATGGGTTCCCCTTGCTTTAGCTGGGTTTTCTGTTTATTGCAGCTGAAAGCTTTTTTACTGATACAGTGGTTTTTCTTTACATGGCATCACAATCTTAAAATAAAAAGGGAAACCCAGTTTTTCTAATTCTGGATTGGCAACTTAGTTAATTTGCATCACTAATTGCAAATGCTGAGCCCTGGCTTGACAGAGACAGCTAGCACAGTGCTGCAGAATAGAACACAGCGCCTGCTGGTGAATGAGACAGAAAAAGAACCCGTTTGAAAGCACGGCTAATTTAAATGCTGAATTAAGGAAAACACAAGATCCTATCTTTGAAAGAGATGTTCATTTTTTTTTTATCAGAAAAAAGTAAGGGCAGAGTATAATTTGGGATCCATCACAAATGAGTAATCAGTATCAGCTAGATCAATTCTGTTTTAAACATGTGATTCTTAAAAGATTTTTTAATTAAAAATAAGTCACTCATGTTCTTTTACCATGCTTCCAGACTTTTTCATTTTCTCTTAGAAGATTTCTAAATTCTGAAATAGTTGGATTTAGCCAGAGTTCAGACAGCCTGAGTAACTGAAATATCACCTAAAAACTGGTTTGGGGTATCTTCACCTCACACTTCCCCCACAGTTGTGTCTGACCAGTTCTGACAGGCTCAGGAGTAGGCATCTGAATTCCATGGATCTTTGTCAGTGACTGCAGGATACGGAGTGCACAGGACAGTGGCATGGAGCAGTTCAGCCCCTCCTCTTTCTCTGTGACCCTTGGCTACCAGGACATTGTTGAGTGGAGTGCTGCCTTCTCCGGGTCTGGGGTAGGGTTTGGGGGTTCCTGAAGCCCTTCCCTCTTCCTGCTCACCTGCTTTTTCAGGGCAGAAAAGGGAGGCCATCCAGGGCTTCAGCTGTGCTCCTTCCACCTGCAGGCCTTTTCCCAGCTGCTTACGAGACAGAAGGAACTTGTAGAAATTCAGGAAAGGGGAGAGACTCAGGTGAGGGCTGTTGATGCGCACGGATTCTACTTTGCTGGAGAAGAGCGGGCTGCCCCTCAGCCTGCACACGTCCCACCCCAAACCTCCGCAGCTTTGTGACTGCAGCTCTCCCCTCCCCACTAGCCAAAAGCAACGTAGGACCCTAGAGCAGATCTTGTACCAGGAGAAGAAAATAAGATGAAAGACATTATTGGGCCAGTGATAAAATTGGAATTCAGGCAGTAGATTAGATAAAAATATCGTGTCAATGTTAAATATACTAAAATTGATAGCTGCACTTGCTTATGTTAGAGAATATCCTTGATCTAAGGAAACACACCCTGAAATACAATATTTGGAGAATAAATGAAGTGCTTAGAGGCCATGATGCACGCAATGTGTTCTCTAACAGTTCAGGAGGAACATATATCTGCACACACACACAGTCATTTATAGGAGAAAGAGAGAACACAAATCCCAAAGCAAACCTGGGCAAATAATGTGTGGATATTCTTTGTGCTATTCTTCCAAATCTTCTGTAGGGTAGAGAGTACAAAGAATGTCCATTCTTGGAAGAGCTTTCATTTGGAAAGTTCTCCACAAGAAACATTTAAGATCTCTGGGCAGAATGATAACATCTTTAGGAAACTTCTGTTTTTTGGTTTGTGACAATTCCTTAGACTTTTTTGTGTTCCACGACCTTTGCTGTTTTGAGGAGTGCGAGTCACATACTTTGAAGAATGTCCTGGAAGAGGACACATGGTGGCACCTCAGGCACCAGGGCTTTTGCAATGACTGAGCTGCGTCACCGAGTCAGGAATCTCTTATCTCTTCAGCTCCAAGTCACAGCCACAGTTCCACACAGAAAAGAAGCAATGCAACAGCAACTCCCCCAGTCAAGCTTGTCCTGGCGCCATGGAGACCAAGTTGCTCCTGTCACACCACAGACTCCACCCTCAAATGACAGTTTTGTTAAGCCTCCAATGACGCAAACTAGTGGGGGATGCATGCCAGCTTTCTCATGCCAGAGGTAGGACGTGATCAAAATTAATACGCTCTGGTACAAATCTCTCCATTAGCTGCAAAGCTCTGAAAAGTATTTTGGAACATTGTCCACGCTTTCTATGAGCAGTTCTCATTCCAAATGAATGAGATGTAGATCAGTTCTTCCATCTACAATTGTTCCAGGTGAGACTTATGTGATTAATCAGTAATAAATACCTGGTTCCTAGGGCAGGGGCTAAAGTGTACAGGTTAATGAACTAGAGGCAGGAATGCAGGTGAACAGACATCTGATTTACCACCTATTGTTTTTCTGTTGTTGGTCTTGGGCTATTATTCTCCAGACAATGTTTAGTTATGTGTGATCTATGTTGGTTGTTTTTAATGCCAAAGGAAGTTTCCTGAAACCCAGTACTTTGTGTACAATTATTTCCTGCTTCCTCCTTTTCTTTAATACTCTCCAATTATTTCTACTGTTTCCAATGATCTTTTCTCTCCTCCAACAGATGAAAAATGGTATTGGTTGTATGCTCTTGAGTTACCACTTTATAATTTTTCATCCAACATTTCATGCTCTGTTTCTTAATAGCCTAACCTTTTAGGTAACAATACCCCAGCATATTGTCTTTACAGCTCTAAAAAGTAGGAAAATAACTTCATTTGAATTTCTCATGATAAAGGTTCCCATAAGACATTAGGAAATATCCCTTCAAATGCATGTTGATTAAAACATCCCTTCAAATGCATGTAAAGTAAAAATCCTTTAAACTTGAATTTTTGTTCAAAGATTTAATGCCCAGAAATTCATAATATTAAAGCAGTTTTCTTACCATTATGATGGTTATCAAAAGTTAGTTTGCCCTTGCTGGTGTTGCTCAGTTGGTTGGAGCATCATCATGTACACCAAAGGGTCACAGGTTTGATTCCCAGTCAGGGCACATACCCGGGTTGGGGACTGGTTCCCGGTGGCCGCACGTATGAGAAGCCAGCCAATTGATCAATCTCTCTCTCTCTCCCTCCCCTCTCCTCTTTCTCTCTCTTTAAAAGCAATGAAAAAGTGTCCTCCAGTAAGGATTTAAAAAACGTTAGTTCAAGGGATAATTTAATGTAACCTTTTATCTTTACTAGAGCCACAGTAAACCATTACATGTTTCACTGTAATACTTTTTTCCCTTCCGCCCCCCGCCTTCATGAAATTATCTCTATCACATAAATCAGCAACACTAGCTTGATTATAAATTGCTGCTTCTGGAAGACATTTTAAAGCCAGAGGTACTTGGCTTTGTGCAGGTAACAAAATGCTGCTGGCTTAGGAAAAAAGGAGGCTTAATGAGAGAAGAGAAACAGCGAGCCCTGTGGGAAACCAAGCATTCCGCGGAAGAAGCAGGTGCTCACTGCGGAGAGCCTCCTCCCTCCTGGAGCCAAACACTGTTGACTGGACGAATTGGGTGGTGCCGTCCAGCGCCTTCGTGCACAAAAATTTCTTCATGGCTCTAAAAAGGTTTTTTTTTTTTTTTCTGAACAAGCATATACCAACTAAATGTGGGCAAACAGATTAAATGTATCATTACTTTTTAGAATTGTCTTTGCTCTTTTCTAGTTTCTTGGGAGAGCTTCTTTTGCCACAAAGTAGGTGACACACTTAAATCAACAAATAAGAAATTACTATTCTTATTGTATTGAAATTTTTGATAATATATCATCTGTAGAACTTACTTTATTTTTTGAATTATGATATAGACTTTATTTTTTAATCCTTTTATTGTATTTTTTCCCTTACCATTTAGTCCCCTTATACCATGCTCCCCCTGACAATCTTCACACTGTTGTCCATCTCCATGAGTTCTTTTTCCTTTTTGCACAATCCCTCCACCCCCCTAACCTCCCCCCACACCTTTAGCTATCATCCCGCTCTCTGTCTATGAGTCTGTCTCTATTTTGCTTGCTAGTTCAGTTTGTTCATTAGATTCGACATGTGAGTGAAATCATATGGTATTTGTCTTTCTCTAACTGGCTTATTTCACTTAGCATAATGTTCTCCAAGTCCACCTCTACTGTCAAGAGGGTATTTTCTTTTTTGACAGCCGAGTAGTATTCCATTGTGTAAGTGTCCCATAGTTGTTTTATCCACTCATCTACTGATGGACACTTGGGCTGCTACCATATCTTGGTGACTTTAAATAATGTTTCAATGAACATAGGGGTGCTTGTGTTCTTTTGAATTAGTGTTTTGGGTTCCTTTGGATATATTCCCAGAAGTGGAATTGCTGGATCAAAAGGCAGATCCACTTTTAATTTTTTGAAGTATCTCCATACTGCTTTCCACAGTGGCTATACCTGTCTGCATTCCCACCAGCAGTGCACAAGGGTTCTCTTTTCTCCATATCCTTGCCAGCATTTGTTGATTTACTGATGATAGCCATTCTGACAGGTAGGAGGTGATACCTCATTGTGGTTTTAATTTGCATTTCTCTGATGATTAGTGACATTTAGCATCTTTTTTTAAAAAAGATTTATTTATTTATTTTTTAGAGAAAAAGCAAGGGAGTGAGAAAAAGAGGGAAAGAAACATCAATGTGCGGTTGCCTCTCATACACCCCCAACTGGGGATCTGGGCCACAACCCAGGCATGTGCCCTGACTGGGAATTGAACCAGTGACCCTCTGTTGTCCTCTTTGGAGAAGTGTCTATTCAGGTCCTTTGCCCATTTTTAATTGGGTTGTTTGTTTTTTTGGTGATGAGTTTTGTAAGTTCTTTATAAATTTTGGAAATTAACTGCTTATCAGATATGCTTTAGAAAAAAGTTTTCTCTATCCTCCTCTATATTTTCAGTAACTAGCTTTCTTAATTCTTCATGAAACTTATAAAGCTTATATCCCTACATAAATGGTATTTTCTCCTCTCTGCATTCATTTATTCATTCCATAATTACTGGGTGTCTACTTCATCTCAGACCCTGCCCTAGGTACATGTCTGCCCTTCCTTGTGTGAGGGGTGAAGGGGTGAACCACAAAAACATCTGTTTCAAAAGGGCAGGAAGCACCTTTCAGAGCACTGGGGAAACTGAAACAAAGACACTGTTTTCCTAGGGTTGAGGGCAGAGATGCAATTTAAGCCTGGACTGAGTCACTTTAATTCTCCATGTTCCACTCCGCTCTCCCTGTGAGTTCGCACTTGTAGCTATTATTTCACATAGATCATGGGAAAACAACATTTGGGAATAACCAGAACAGTCCTTGCTGGTGTCACTCACAGTGTTCTTGGCATGTAACATCAGCGAGGGTGGGGGGCGGGGCAGGATCTGCAGTCAGATATATTAACCTGCCAACTCCTTCCTGTTGGCCTCAAGGTTTTGTGCTGGGTGAGTCATTAGGGCTTAGTATTGTACATAGTCCTCAACTTTTTATACTGAAGAAATATAATACTATTAGTTGACACTAAGTTAATAACTTACCACTCTAACCCCAAACTAGGGCAGATTTATAGACCAGAATCTATGTGCTAATTTCTGGGGAAGTGCTGCCTGAGACACGGTGCAGGATGTGCTGGGAGCCCTGTGGCCTGGAGGTTGGGGGTGGCTGAAGCTTTTCCTGGGTGTTTTCTAAGTTGTCCTGGTTAGCCTAGTTTATTTTCCTTTACCTATGTAGGTTTTATTTTTTGTTTTGTCCTATCTATCTATCTATCTATCTATCTATCCATCCATCCATCCAGGATTGTCATCTAGAATAAGAGAGCCTCTTACTTGGACAATGCTGAATATACATTGGATAATGTTCTAGCACTTTGCATTCCAGATGAAACCCCAAGGCCATCAGTTTCCTTTCTCCCAAGCTACTAAAATATGTAATATTGGGCAGGATATAGAAACTCAAAACTAGGCACCACTTCGTGGGAAAGTTGGAGAAGAGTCACACATGGCCTGATTTGTTCTGACTCGAGGATTAGTCTCACTGGACCTCAGGCACAGCACCAAGAGGAAAGAGAATAGAGGAACAAGACATGAGCTGGGAAAAATCATTTTAGTTTCAGGACTGGCCCCAGTGGCCAGGTGGGTGTCAACCTGCAGCTGAATTTGTAGGAATTAGGGTTGAGGCTGGAAGTGAACTGGACCTGGGCCAAGGGTTTGTGGGGCCAGGAGCTATATTGGAAAGAGTTCATTCTTAAGGGAAGATGAGGGGCCCAAGAGTGTGACTGAGAGGCTGCCCACCTGACTCCCCACTTCTCCCTCCTCCCAGCCTTGCAGCAAGCCCAGAGCCCCCATCAGCAGCGAAAGCCCTGATGGAAATCTGGTGCTGCACTGGTTCTTCTGGAACCTGGCACCAAGCCTGCCTGGCAGCCACATGCTCTGGCCTCATCCTTCAGCATCCATAACAAAGCCCCTATTCCTTATGTGCAAGTCATCTTCCAAAGGCTTTCTGGTAACTGGGTTCCTGTCTTGGTCCTCTGCACCTTGTCAATATGTCATTGACTTTAGGAATGGGTGCTACCTGCCCTCCTGAAAGAGGTGCCCTGCATTCCTCTCTGAGAAGCAAGGCTGAGGCAGAATATATAAGGGCTCCCCCAGTCTCAGGCTGGCGGACATATGTCTCTCTCATCCTTCAGCTCCTCCAAGATAGAGGCTTCTACTGCTTCTACCCCACTGATACTGAGAAAGAATGTGAGTTACTTGACTGAGAACCACAAAGACATCTTCAGATCAAGTGTGCTTTTGCACCTGGAGACAAAGAGACAACATAGACTTTTGTCATTGTATTTGGAGCTTGACTGGAGCAGCCCGAGTATAAGAAATGTACATTCTAAATCTTTGGCCATTTCTATGTCTTTCTATTTTCTTTGTTGCTGTTGTGCTTCAATTTCCTAGGTTTCCTTAGTAAAAGCTTTCCTGAAAATCCCAAGTATGTCTCTCGAAATTCAAGAGGATAGGAAAATTGTCTAGCTTCTGGCCATTGCAGTTGGAACTGCAGCTAGCTCTAGAAAGGAGAGGATATTGGCAGTGGAGGATGGAGGATGTGGCTGGAAAATGGGGACCAGGCCAGAGAAGTAACAAGAACCCTCAACAGAGGATATGGGTGATACCAGGAATTGTAAAACCTTGCCCATTTAGGCATCTTCCTTATGATGAAGTTGAGTTTTTTCAAAGTACACATATTTGTTTTATTATTTTCTCCCAATAAATGATTATTTTTAAGTATATTTTATTGATTATGCTATTACAGTTGTCCCATTTTTTCTCCCTTTTATCCCCCTCCAGCCTGCACCCCCCTCCCACCAGCATTCCCCCACCCGCTGTTTAGTTCATGTCCCTGGGTTGTACATGTAAGTTCTTTGGTTCCTCTGTTTCCTATACTATTCTTAACCTTTCCCTGTCTATTTTGTGCCTACCAATTATGCTTCTTATTCCCTGGACCTTCCCCCACCCCGATTGTTTCCTTCCCCCTCCCCACTGAAAACCTTCCATGTGATCTCCATTTCTCTGGTTCTGTTCCTGTCCTAGTTGTTTGCTTTTTTTTGTTTTGTTTTGTTTTTTAGGTTTAGTTGTTGATAGTTATGAGTCTGTTGTCATTTTACTGTTCATAGTTTTTGATCTTCTGTTTATTAGATGAGTCCCTTTCACATTTCATATAACATGAGCTTGGTGATGAACTTCTTTAACTTGACCTTAGCTGGGAAATACTTTATCTGCCCTTCCATTCTAAATCATAGCTTTGCTCAATAGAGTAATCTTGGATGTAAGTCCTTGCCTTTCATGACTTCAATACTTCTTTCCAACACCCTTTTTGCCTATAAGGTTTCTTTTGAGAAATCAGCTGATAGTCTTATGGGAACTCCTTTGTAGGTAACCCTCTCCTTTCCTCTTGTAGCTTTTAAGATTCTTTGTCTTTAATCTTGGGTAACTTAATGATGACATGACTTGGTGTGTTCCTCCTTGGGTCCAATTTCTTTGGGACTCTCTGAGCTTTCTGGACTTCCTGGAAGTCTATTTCTTTTGCCAGATTGGGGAAGTTTTCCTTATTTGTTTTTTCAAATAAATTTTCAATGTCTTGCTCTTGTACTTCTCCTTCTGGCACCCCTATGATTCAGATGTTAGAGAGCTTAAAGTTATCCCATAGGTTCCTAAGCCTCTCCTCATTTTTTGAATTCTTGTTTTTTCATTTTGTTCCAGTTGGATACTTATTTCTTCCTTCTGCTCCAGAATGTTGCTTTGAGTCCTGGTTTCTTTCCCTTCACTGTTGGTTCCCTGTACATTTTCCTTCATTTCACTTTTCATAGACTTCACTTTTTCCTCTATTTTGTGACCATACTCAACCATTTCTGTGAGCATCCTGATTAACAGTGTTTTGAGCTCTGCATCTTTGTTGCTTAGTTGTATTTTTTCTGGAGCTTTGATCTGTTTTTTCATTTGCGCCATATTTCTTTGTCTCAGCTCACCTGTTATGTTGTAACGGGTAGAGCCTTAGGTATTCACCAGGGCAAGACAACCCTCTTGCTATGTTGTGGCGCTGTATGTGGGGAGGTATCTGAGAAGGAACAATGCTGCTCGCTTGCTCCACTTTAGCCCCACTTTCCCACAAACTCTCCTGTGAGACTGGGAGTTTCTCCTGCTGTCACAACCCCTGTAGCATTTTATAGCAATTTTTGAGTCTTTAGTTTGCTGTTCATCCAGCTCCACCTCTCCCACATTGTCTGCCCCCTTGCCAAGTGTCTTGCAGTACATTCTCTGCTTGGCTGCCCATCTCCCATCTTCGCCCCTCCTACCCATCTGGGTGAATGTTTCTTTAACTCCTTGGTTGTTTTTAAGTTGGTTGTTATCCTTCTTTCGCTTTTGTGAGGAAGCAAAACATTTCTACCTACACCTCCATCTTGGCCAGAACCTTGATGAAGTTGATTTTATTTGCAAAGCTGCGGTTACTGCCTCCAGCTCCACCAGACCAATGCTGTCTGCCCACCAGCATTCCTGTCACTGGCTGTATCCAAACAGCCCCAACACCATGCTCTCCCTGCTTAGCTGGATGTCTTCCTGCCACCTGTCTCCTTTAATTTCCTATCCTTCTTACTAAATTCTCCCTCAGTTCCCCTTCTGCCTTTTAGGGGAGGTTTATCTAATTTGTGGCTGTTCTCAGAATAGTCTGATCCATTTCTGACTGAGCCATGGTTCTATTATTCTCAAGGGTCACTGCCAGGACATTGCCATAGCTAGTTTCACTTAAGAGTTTCATAAATTGTTTGGATGAAGTACCACACAGTGACAAGTACCTCATGGATTCCAGGAGGAGGCAGGCTGATGAAGTATGAATTTCCAAGTTGTGTTATCATCATACTGATGAAGTGAGCAGGTGTGCACTATAGCAGACAGGTTTGGGTTCAGACCTCAACCAGACACTTAGAAGATATACCCACTTGGGCAGGCTGCTTACCAAGCTGAGGTCTAATTTTTTCATACACAAATGAGAAATAAAATATCTATTTCACAGATACTGTGAAGATTAGAAAGAATACATGTTAAGCATCCAGCACAGCATACACAGCAGGCTTGTTTTCTGATATGATGAATATGATAGAGGTGACAGAGTATGATAGCAAATGAGAGAGGTGTTGAGCTGCTTATTGTTCAAAATTAGTAGAGAAACAACATAGAGATAAATTACAGGCACAGTGTTCACTGTAGCCTTTTGTCAGTAGAATGTTAGAATGTTATTTAAATAATTTTATCTCCATGAAACTTCTCATATTTTTATGCTTTACATTACTAATGAGATTGTACACTCTTTGAATAATAGTAACAGCTAACACGTATGGAGTGCCTACTGAGTGCCAGACATTAAGCCCTTTGCATGCAATATTTCATTAGATTTATATCACAACAACCTCATTGGAAAAGAGTTTTACAGATTAGGTGAGTGGGCAGATTCCTCTGCCCATGCATATTTGTCCTTTCTACCTGCTTGCTCTCAAAGGTTCCTAGTACTTGTCATTATGTTCTCAGGCATCAGTTTTCTGGGAAGGATTCTTTGAACCAGACAAACTAATAACACCTCCTTGTTAGCATAGCTACTGGAACTCTGTGCATATGTGCTGTACCAGCTATTCTGTTATTCAGTAAGTACGTGTCATCTTGCCTAACTCATGACCTTGAGGACAGACACTGCAGTGTACTTCACTTTTGATTCCTAACACCAGCACAGTACTTGACATATAGTAGATACCAGATAGCCTTTTGAATGAATGGATGGATGAACTGGGGGTCTAGCAATGGAAGTGAAAAGAAAAGGGTGGGCTCAGAAGGAACTCAGAAGGAAAAATGGATAAATCTGGTGACAAAAGGAGAGTAAGGAGGAGGCAAACATAAGCCCAAGAATTCTGGGTTGTGATAGGAAGGACAAAGGTACAAATGCAGGAAGGAAGATGGGAGAGGTGATGAGGCTCATTTGTGTGGAATTTGAGGTTAAGAGAAGCATTCAAGTGAAGCATTCTAGCCCAGGCAGGTGAAATTGAAACCCAATGTACTGCTGTGGTCAACAAAAATGTCAACAAAATATTGCTGTGCATCATCAAGAAAGATTTTGGAAACAGAGCAGAAAATATCCTACCAATTTCTGCGCCTGGAAACCTATATGTTCTTTTGGTTGCCAAATTGAGAACTACATAATAGCTAGGAAAATCCCAGAAGGCTATTAATATTCTCAAGCATACAGAGAGATTTTTCATAAAAAGATGGATGGAGGAAAAAAAGTTTTACTTTTCAACTTGAAAATAAGCAAAAGGAGATATATCTTAGAAAAATGTAATGATTACTAGGTTAGGAAATTCTTGGTTACCAGATTTCAAAGTGCAGAGAACATGCATACAACCTGTGAGTAGTTAAGTTCAATATGAGTTAATTTAGTTAAAACAGCATGCATGTGCACTTACAGGGAACTCACATTATGCCGTAATTCCACTTCACATCCATCAGAAAATTGAGTGCTCACAACCTCCCTGTGACACCAGCATTATTGCCTCAATATTACCCATGGGTAGACTAAGTCCTAGTGAAATTAGGTTGCATTAATGATCCAATTAGTGGTAGGCAGAAACTTTGAAACAAAATAAATATTAATTAATTCACTCAGCAATAAAAATTGAAATTTGTCAGCCTTGAGAGAGATTAGAGCGAATCTTTCTAACATATACATACATGCATACATACATACATACATACATACAGGGGTGGGCAAAAGTAGGTTTACAGTTGTTCATATAGAACAAGACATGCAGGTTGTGGTTATTACAATAACTTTATCAACTCAAAAGAATGTCACCCTGGCTGGTGTGGCTCAGTGGATTGAGGGCTGGCCTACAAACCAAAAGGTCACCAGTTCAATTCCTGGTCGGGGCACATGCCTGAGTTGCAGACTGGGTTCCTGGTTGGGGGCTTGCAAGAAGCAATGATGTTTCTCTCCCTCTCTCCCTCCCTTCCCTTCTCTCTAAAAATAAATAAAATCTTTTAAAAAAAGAATGTCATAATGCAACTGTAAATCTACTTTTGCTCATCCCTGTATATATATAAAACATATTATATATAATACAATATAACTATTAATTATGTTATGTTACTTTCTCCTCAAACTAAAGATATATATGGATCTCACTTGAAAGAAAAAAATTATAGTTGCTTCACTGTTTCAACAAAGTATTTTCAAGTTATGCTAGTACTTAAATATGTACAAGTTTCAAATTATACATGGACTCATATTTATAGAAAAGAAAATAAGACAAAACTATAAAATCAATAAAATCCTAATTAAAAACATTTTTTCATAATAGATGAGTTGTTTTGGTTTATGTAAAATACCAATAAATTTGCATGTTTTGTGCTTCAGTGGCCTAATTCTTTTGATTGTGTGTATAATACACCATCATTTGAGTCATCATGATTATATTTTTCTTATTTTCTGACAAGTTTATTTTACCAGGATTCATTATTTAGATAAGCTAACCCTTTGATAATTACTATCAAAACATAATGTTAAAAAATAACTGCAGTTATGAATGTTACAAGGAAAAAATCCACACAATATCTACTTACTGGATGAATATATTACAGAAATTAAGATGCAATTGTTAAAATTTGTTATTTGTGACATCAAATGAGTTGATTCTCTATCATGTTCTTGTGAAATCCTAGTTCATATTGTATGCCTTGAATTTTTCTTTTGGCCTTTACTGGGGTTTACCTCATTTATATGTTTAGTTTTATCTCTATTCCTTTTTCATTAGCCCTTGATATTTAAAGACGCATGTTATTGGATCACACTGCAGTGTCTTGACAGTGTCAATGTTGTGTCAGTTCAAAGTTTATTAAATAAATTCAGATGGCAAAGTCTTACTCTAGGTAAATGTCTTTCAATGGCAATAATAAGTTTTGACTTTCTAACTTGTTGAAGGTTTAAATACAAACATGACAAGAATAGGATCATCACTGTTTTGAATTCAGGACAGTCAAGCCTGAGCTGGAAAAACATGCTTAGTCCATGTAAGCAGGTAACACTGTGTCTCTAGGATGCTACCTGCCAAGTTCTGGTCATAAACACGATCAAGAGTACAGATGGGCCAGGGCTGTGGCAATGCTTCTTGCTAAGTTGGCCATTCAGATAACCCTCAACATGCTGAATGTGTTCAGATGAAGATGGAAAAGAAGTACAACATCATGTAATAGAACTCTTGGACCCTAAAAAAAAAAAAAAACGAAGAAGAAGAACACAATCTCTTTCTTTTATTTTTTCTATCCATCCAGAACATTCATATTCAAAGAGGATTTAGAGAACCTTTTTAGGAATGGATCCATAATTCCAAGAAAGATCCATCATTTCTAAGGCGAGGTGTTGAGACTACCATGGACTCCAGACCCAGCCTGCCTGGGTTTGAGCTCTCTAGCTTTCTGACCTTGGGCCCTCAATTAGCTTCTTTGTGCCATAGTTACCTCATCTGTAAAATGGGGATAAAAATAGTTCTTACCTCCCAGTATTGCTGTGCGGAGTAGGTAAGTTAATATCTGTAAAGCATTTAGAAATGTGCTTCATACGTGAAGACATGACTAGCTGTTATGACTATCTATGCATCCTCTAAAATATAAGAATCTCTATTGTTTACCTTTTAGCAATAAAGAATACAGAATCATTGATGCAAATATATTTCTTAAAATGACTCTCATTAAAATATGAAATGACAGAGAGCCATATTCATTTCATTATCATATAGGTCAATTAATCTTGGCTATTTTATAAAGCAACCAGTCTAATAACTTGAACCCCTGAAGGTTTAGGAAAATCAGGGCCTGACTGTGCAGACACGTCCAGAAGGACAATCTCAGCATTCAGCTTAAATGACCATGTCCACAGGAATGAGGTACACCATGTATACCAGATCAAAAGGAATCTTCAGAAGGATAACAGTAGAAATTATTAGAATTTGTTGCAACCATGTGGCATCAAACGTTCAAGTTGAGGACACTAAGTTCAGAAGATAAGTAACTTACCCAAGATCAACAACTATTAAATAATGCACCTGGACTTCAAACAACCACAAACAATTTGGCTCCAAGGCCCTTGCTCACTCATCACCACGTTGCCTCGAGACCAAGGACTTGCAGAGAAAGACTGTGGGCTTGGTTCAGGGGACATGCCTGCTAGTCTCCTGTTGCTGAGGCCACTCTAGCCTTGGGCCTCCTTTGGATGAGTCGCCCAGGGGGAACATGGGGAAATGAAGAGAGCTCTGAGCAAATCCTCCCATGAGCTCACCACCAGGCTGGATTTCTCGTGATGTATAAGTTAACTCAGGGTGGAAACTTGTAATTACTTATTGGCTGACTGTTCAGTTCTTAAGTTCACATCTGAGTAGGGATGCACGGATAGAGACTTTGCAGCAAGCAGTTTGTCATAAGGGGTAAAGACAACCGTTGTATTGGGGGATAAAGTAGTTGAGTTCCATCTACTATAGATTCCACACCAACTACCACTGTGATGTCTTGAGATAGTCCTTTTGCCCTTCCTGTGAGAGAGAGCCTCTTGGTGGAAGATTTCCAGGGTGGAAGTTTAGGCCCTGGGATGACTGTGTCTGGAGAAAGTGACACACAGGCAACTGAGTGAAGTCCTCAGGGCTGTGTCTGCACTTGGGGTAGGTATGGAGTGTCTCCAGACTCGAAGGCATGAATTCTCCATTTCCCAGCCCCAAGCCACATGGAGTCCAAGGGTGTAATGCTTGGCTGTCATGTGGCAGTCCGGGCTCCCAGGGGTCCTCTACTGCCACCTGGCCAGGCTGAGTCTTCTGTTCATTGCCTTTCTTCTAATCTGTTCCCCCCTTTAGGAAGGGTCATAGAAGGTCCTGCGGTAAGGTGCAGGTGGCCCAGCTCTCTCTACTTCTGTCTGAATCTCGAGGCCTGAGAGAGAAGCACACATTAGAAGCCAGGGTTGAGTGGTGTGCATACATTCAACCCCGGGTACCTTCTGACGAAGAGATGATGTGGTGGGAATCCAGCCAATCAGTGTCAACGCCCAGCTGCTGGGCTTGATGAAACCACCTCACACAGAGGGTAGGAGAGAGCAGCTCTGCACCTTGACTTAACAAAGGACAAGAAGAGATAAACACATGGATTAAGGTTATATTTGAGGAGAAGTTTCCTGGCAGAAATGATTCTTTAAGGCAGGCTTGATGTATCCAGGTCACATGAAGGCGATGTTCCAGTAAGAATCAATTGCTGGGTAGGGACGTGGAACCACCTTTTCCAAAGGACTTTAAATACAGGATTAATTTCTACCCGTCTGGGGTGGGTTAAATAGGACCTCCTGAAGGGAAGAAAATGGGTTTGAGTTACTGTCCAGGTCCTTTCCAGTCCTACGGTTCTGCAGTTTCTCCACCACTTGAAATAAGGAAAGTTCAATCCTGAATGCATTTTGAAAAATGGAAAAGTCTGATGAGTTTTGCCTGGTCTCATATGTGATCTGTTGGCATATGCGGTGGGAAGTAATTCCGATTCTAGAAAACATTCTGTATTTGGTCTCTTATCAACGGCAGTTCATGAATACAGTGAGTATAGCAAAATGTCTAAGGTCATCCAAAAAAGTGTTAAAGGTAAATTTAATAACTTCAGCATATTCTAGGACAGTATGATAGTGTGAAGTCCACTCCAGAAATGCTAGGGAAAGTTCCAGGCACAGAGGAAGCAAGAGAAATATTGATAGATGACCAACTGTAACTGTCACTTCTTGGAAATATGTAGACCAGAAAGACGGGAAGTAGGAAGTCTACAAGGGCAAGACTGAATTCTGTAAAACCATGAAGATCAGAGGTTGCTGCACTCAGGATCCCAGAGTTAGGGGAGAACCTTTTTTTAATTTGAAAGAGGTAAATCTACTATTTCTCAAAGAAGGTATTTGTTTTATCACAATAAATAAATTCAAAGAACTCCTTATCTGTAATTAACAATAAAAAGATTTCAATGGCTTAAATGAATTGGTGGTCAAGACACCAATTACCATGAAGAAAAGTGGAGACATTTAATCATCTGATGTCAGCAGAGAGAACAATATGTGCTCATACCATTATACCAAAGACAGGGAGCCGGGGCTGATGGGCCTGGGGTCACTGTGATGATGACTTAAGAGACCTCGAGGGGAAGGCTGCCTCCATCTCCAAGGAAACTGCATGCAATTAAGGCAGGCGGAAGTCCTTGTCAATCTGAAGAAATAACCCTTTTCAAGGTATTGGTTTTATGCCAAGCAAATGAATATCACATCACTTACATTATTTCACAAGGCCAAAATTAGGGGTGAAAGTATCTTTTCTAAGCACTTGTAAAATGCTTAAGTATATCTGGTCGTTTCTCTAAATATTTATGATTCACAAATCGTCTTTCCCCTAAGTGCCTTTTGAAACATATTTAATCAGCATTCACTTATTTATTCATAGTGAACACTTATTGAATGGCAATATATCAATATTGGAAATAGGTATTAATAAAATGTGGTCTCTGCCCTCCAGGAGTTCACAGTCACATGGATAAATCACAGATGACTGGTGAGGGCTCCATCCAGAGGATGCTCTCAGTGTCTGGCCCTCACCCGAGCACTGACCATTCCTGGGCCCCTGAGACAGCTTCCAGAGGTTGATGAAAGATGGAGTTGTTGAGGGAGACAACAACAATGATCAACTGGTTTTACAGGACCGGGAAAGAATGGTGTCCCTGCACCGAGAAAAGATAAGAGTCTAAGGATGGGGAGGGCTCAGCTTGAATGAAGCTTCTGAGCTGAGCGACTGAGCTGCGCAAAGCCAGCAGAGCGGCTCTCCGTAAGGATGAGAGCAGGATGGGGCTCGGAAAGTGGTGCACACGTGCCCATCGTCTACTTGCTGGTGAGGTTTGTCCGCTGGAGTTAGTGCTACAACTCAATTATTTCAGTATGTTAGTACTTATAAAAGTACTTAACATTTCATACTGGATACTCATCACACCCATGAAGTAGACAGGGCATGTATTTTGTCCCCAGGATCCATGGAACTGGTCCCCAATCAAAAGAAAAAAGAGTGCCATGTTAAAAAAAAATCACTAGGTGTTGTTTCGGTTGCATTTTGCCTTTGTTTTCCTGGTTAAATATCAGTGATCTGCCCAAACACTTGAGGATGAAATGGTGTTTGAGATTTGCAGTCATCATGGGGAATGCAGTGGGCCTCAGACGGAGGGCGGGCCAGGGAGAGTGAACCTCAGGGCCAGGGTGGTGAAGGACAGTCTCAGTGCCACAGAGCTCAGGGGGTGACATCTAGGGACACTGCATAGCAGGCACATGTAGACGAGAGGCAAGCAGGCTCTTCTTTAGCAAAACATGAATCAGAGCTCAGAGAGAAGAGTCGACATCCAGAGGCAGGTAAGACCAAAGCACTGTTATAAAGAAAAGCAGTGGGAGCCAGAGAGAGCCAGAGAGCCTGAGGCTGGGAGAGAGGATGGCGGACTGAGGGCTGGGTGCATCGCATGCTATCCCAAGAAATGAGGCTTTGGCTGCACTTTAAATTCTCTTGAGGAGATTTTATTTTTAGTTTTATTATTTTAATCCTCACCCAAGAATATGCTCTTTCATTGATGAAAGAGAGAGAGAGAGATGTGCCTGTGTTGCCTTCTGTAGGTGTCCCCACCAGGGATCAGACCCACCACCCAGGTATGTGTTACGGCCAGGGGTCGAAACTGCAACCTTTTGGTGCGTGGGACAGTGCTCCAACCAACTGAACCACCCGGCCAGGGCACTTGGGGGGATTTTAACAGCCACCGTGGGTCCAACCCCAGAGATCCTGAGGGCATTTGAAAGAGTTTCCCTAGCATTTGTGCAGCCAGGATTGAGAACCATGGATTAAGGTGTCAGCAAGTACATTTTTGGGGATGATTGTGAGGATAATTTATGTAAAGTTCCTGGCACTTAGTAGGCAGTCAGTTTTGGTTTCCTTTCCATCTCTTTTGCTTCCTTCTGCATTATTTAAATGTATGACAATGGCCTTTCTTTTCAACCACTTCCCATATATTCTGCAAACCTTGTAAGAAATGTGTCCTTGATTTCAACGTTGTGACCTATGAGATCATTGGAAAAGAAAACCATTTTTTAACCATCATTTTATTTATTTTGCCAAAATTGCTCTTTTTAGTCTATTGTTGGCAGGGACCACAGCATCATTTTTAAGCATTATCGCACAGTTGACACTGGCATTGTGGAAACCCGACATCCAACACTCTTTCTGTCCTGCTTTGATATTGATTTAATATCAGAAGGCCATTTTCTCCTCATCTCAATGAGACGCTAAATGGAATAAGAAGGACATTTTCCACAGAAAAATAATGCTCACCTAATCTAAAATAAAAGGCAACTTTTTCCTATTACTTGAAATATCTTGTTGCATTTTTATAGACAGAAATGAGCATATAACTGTATTATAAAACAGCAGGATTCTAAATAATAAAAATAAGTCTAAAGGACATATTTTGCCTATTTAATTGACAAGTATTTTTATTTTTTCCAGTTTTACTGAGATTTAATTGACAAACAACATTGTATGAGTGTAAGGTGTATGCTGTGATGGTTTGATACACAGGTATACAGTGAAGTCACGACTCCAAGTCAGTTTCATGTGTCCTCTACCTCACAGAGTGACAAGTTTTTTGTGTGTACTGTGGCAAGAACATTTAAGATCTTAGCATTTTTGTTATGAGTGCTTTAAAACTCTTGTCAGACAATTTTACTGATATATTGTAGTGTTTGTGCAAGTTCATTGTCTTTCCCTATCAAGTTGTGTTTGTCTTGCTTCTTGTTATGACAGGTGGTTCTCACTTGTATTCCATACATTTTGGATATTATATTCGAAGACTTTTGATCGTATTCAAGTCTCCCGTTTCATCAGGAAGTCATTCTTGGTTATGTTCAGTGTGTATGGACTGGCTTACTTTTGTGGGCTATCATTACAATGACAATTTAGTGTTCAGGGCCCTTTCAATGCTGTTTCAGTCTTCTTCATATTTCAACAAAGTTTGAAATTTTACTAAGCATGTACTTACTGTCTCATTAGAAAAATGAAAACTATATGGACATATATTCTATATCCCACGTGTGAGCATGGAAGACCAAGTGAACACTACGGTGATGGCCGGGAATGAACCATGGCCAGGAAAGGAAGCAGAAGACAAGCAGCTCTGGGGTCAGAGGAGAGGCAGCCGTCTGACTCAAGCCCAGGTAGCAACCGTTGGCTGGCGTGAGGTCTCTTTGTGCCATGGGTCAGGTAAGAGGTGTCCACCTCAAAGATACTGTCCAGCATCTGAGAAGTGTCTGCCCAGTAGCCAGATTCAGATTCAAATTTAGGACTTCAGACTCTGAAGCCAAATGCTCTCTTTCAGAAAGTAAGATATAAGCAACACAATCTGAAATAATTAACAAGTGAGTTGACTTCTTTAAAACATGGTTACAGAAATTTTATCTCATATATGTGATCTCATTTGTGACTTAACATATTTCAAGTGGATACTCTAGAGACATGCAGATAAAATTCTGCTCACTGAATCAGTGAACTTCTACAGGCCTGGCCCATTGATTGCTACTATTGAAATAATTTTACACATTTAGGCCTTTTACTATTTTCAAGTTATCTTTGATTAATTTTTAGTGCATGAAATAATGAAGTATTCACATATGTAGAATGCTGAATTAGGTTTCATTTTTATTTATTTTTTATTTATATATTTTTTTGTTTCTGAAAGTTTTCTCCATTACCACTTAGTCCTCTTATAGCCCCCTCCTCCTAGCACTCACCACACTGTGGTCCGTGTCCATAAGTCCTTTTTTCCTCTTTTCTTAATCCTTTCATCCTCTAACCTCCCTGCCCTTAGCTGTCATCCTGCTCTCTATCTATGAGTCTGTCTCTCTTTTGCTTGTTATTCCACATATGAGTGAAATCATATGGTATTTGTCTTCCTCTGATTGGCTTAAGTTTTCATTTTTAAATACATTCAGTGTGATAAAATTGGTCTCTATTGGTCTTTTGAATGTAACCTTCAAAAATTCAAATATTGAAGTCTACTAAAAGACATTCCATAACCTATTTTACAGCTATGCTTTCCAAATGCTTACCAGGTATTTTTGTAAACATTAACTTGTCGAATCCTCTCAAAATCTTGTAAAAATGTCCATTTTTTAAGGATTAGAAAACTAAAGTTTAAAGAAATAACTTGCTCAGAGTCACAAAACTAGTAGTAAGATTTGAACCCAAGGCTTTCTGAAGAGCTTTGCAACATGCTTGGCTGCCTCTCCCTTTTTCTTACTGATGGCAGAGTGGACGTCTTACAAGCATTCTGAAAATGAGATGGACAATTCCAACAATAGCTTTTTTCAGTAAAGCAAATATTTTGGATCCATATAGAAGAGACTTATTTGCAGAATTATGAGAATTCTATTAATGATAAAATACTTGCTAGATTTATTCTCTAAACCAGTTGATATGATTAAGCTGCAATTCCCCGTGTCTCAGGGCAGCAATTCAGCCCGTTTCGCCAGCAGAGGGCAGCACTATGCTGGCTCATGGGATATGGTCCAGAGCAGTGACACACCACCCTGTCTTGGCTCTCCTGATTTCCCTGGTGAAGCTCATTGCAGGTCCCTGAGGGGCACTGGTGGCCTAGCTCTGTAAGCCATGAAAGGTCCAGAGGGCAGGAGGACAGAAGAGGGGTGCCCTTTCTTCTTCCCCAGGCTTCCTCTCCGGTCCGCTGTATGTTTACAGAATGGAGAAAGGAGTTGGGACAACTCTAAACTAAATACACATTTTCTCAAGTAACTCATTCCACATAGTGATCCTGTTAGTAATACTGAGAGTATTTTTCCTGCATCAAATGTATTGATTGCTGTCTTCAAAAATATTTCTGACTCTATGCCCTACAGCAAAAATTACAAATGATTTCCTGGAAGCTAGATGAAATGACAAAAATCTCAAATTTTCATATAACACACCAGGGACTTTTGGGAAGAAAGCAGTGCTCACTGGGAAGGGAAAAATACTGCTTTTGTTGTAAAACATAAAAATAGTAGCTTTCTGATATGATAGAGGTCACATGATAAAGATTTTTATACAATTTTACATTGAGTTTTTATCTTCTAATTTTTGATAGTGTTAAAATAAGTCAAGTATTAATAGGTTTTATAGACCATCATTATTCACATAAATATTTTAAAATTAAATTCCATTTAGTAGCTTAAATTTTTATGACAAAGTTACTATTAGGTAGTAAGCTAGAGAGCATCTGCCTGGGAGAGACGTGAATTCTAGCCCCTGTTTGGCTCTTTAGTGCTGTGTGAGCTTTGGCAAAGCACCCAACTTCTCTGAGCCTTAGTCTCCTTGTTACTAAACAGGGACCATAATACCTGCATCAGGGAAGTTTGGTGAGAAAAATTGCTTTATCCTTGACTCTTTGTTAATAGGAAAAGTATAATCAAAGGTAGATGCTCAGTGTTAAAATTAAGAGTTTAGCTTGCGTAGCACTTTATCAGCATGCTTATCCTCATAGTACGGTTGCTGCCATCCACTGTGCTGACCTGGAAGCTACAGTTTTGAGTGTGTATGTGATTCTGCAATGGTCAGTGGCAGAGCCAGGATCTACAGCTCTGTCTTTTGGCTCCAAATTTGGTTCCTGTTCCCTTTCTACCTCACGGTACTGCCTAATCAATTTGTGAAGGGTAATGTGGAGGTATAAAGACTGGAGTTGTTCTCAAGTCTTTCTAACTTCTAATGAGATTGACTTGCAGAAAACTTTACCTTCAAGGAAACATTTCGGTAAATACTTAGAGCAATCGTCTGCTCCAAATTCATGGCTTTACAAATGGACTTAGGACAATGGTTTGTGTCCAATGTTCTGGCTTTAATGTTCTTTAAACAGAGTGAAAAATTTGAAAACAAATTGGATGTTCAAGAACATGAAGAGGGAAATCGATCATGTAAATTATGATATATCCATAGGATGAGATATTATGCAGCCATTAATAGTCCAGCTTTAGCCTATTTGATGACAAAATAAAACCTCATGAGACATAATATTGAGTGAAATGGGAGGTAGCACAACAGTGTATGTAGTACAATTCTATGTATATGTGTACACATCTACACAGGGAAAAGACTGGGTATATAAATACTAAAACATTAATGGTGGCTATCTCTATGGGGGCACTTATGCCTGACTTTTATCCTTCATGTATTTTTTGTTGTAGTTTCTCAATTTTTCAATGTACATTTGTTATGTTGAAAACAAAAAAATCAATTTTTAAAGTTTTGTGTGTATATAATATTGCCACTAAAATAGAAACAATTTGGTAGGTGAATATATGGAGAGTTTTCCAAACTGAAAGACGCCAAAGCAAACCTTAGGAATCTAAAAAGAATGCGTGAATTGATAAATATAAATCCCTGATGCCAAGACACTAAGGAAAATGGAGTGAAACCTAACAAGACCTAGTAAAATTAGAATAAAGCTTTGAGTCTCATTGGGTTATTTTCTTACAGGAAAGTGGCAAATCCTACAAGTTTATCACTAAAATGATTTTTGGAATTCTGGAAATAGAGCTTAAGCAGTGACATTTTTTTTGCCTGGAAATCTGTTAGAGGGCCCTAGGGAGAAACACTAATCTGAACAGAGAAGGTAGACGTTTGACGGTTAAAATAAGAGAGTTGGAATGTCCACCTGGAGCAGCGAGAGCAAAACAAAATTCCCATCAAGCAAACAAGATCAATCTTTCTCTCCTTCCCTCCCTACCTCTTGGTCTTCTTTCCTTCCTCCTTCTCACCTGCTTGCCTCTCCTTTCTTTCTGTACATATTACCTTTGACTCCATTCTATCAACCAAAGATGGAAAAGTTAGGCAAGATATATTTCTGAATGTTATTAACATTTTGGATTATTACATTGAATTCTTAGTGGCCTCTCAGCTTAAAAATAAAGCAAAACAAATCTTCATAATACAGATAATTTGTGATTAAATAAAATGACCAGGAAAGAACAAAGAATAGCCCAGTTTTGGGTGAAGTAAATTCTGAAACAAGGCCATGTAAACACCGAGAGAGCCTTGGGAACGGCAAACATGTAACGCAGCCGTTACCTCGGTGTGTAGATTGGTGGCTGCTGACGCAGCCTGGAGTGTGACGGTGAGGCCGGGTCCAAGCTGACGGAACACAGCACGCGTGGTTCTTCGACAAAAACCTGAAATTGATGAAATGCTGCAGTTTCGTTTCTCACCTCAGAAAGCAGGCAAGAAGGAGGGAATGCAATGACTGGCCTTCGTAAGCAGCAGGACCACCCCGTCCTCAGTTTCAGTGCTCGGTCTGTCCTTTAAGGCTGTTGCTTTTAAACTGTAGATTGAGTTTGCTCACAGTGAGATCTGAGTGCAGACCTTGCCTTGGGGATATCGACATGGTAATTTTCTGTTTATCTTATGCACTGACTGTTAATGTTAGTAAGGAATTGTCTAAGAGTGTGATTTGTGTAAGTTAAAGAGTTAATGTGTAAAACACAGGGTAAGGGCATTTGGTGTTGATACTGTACTTCACATTCTATGGACCCAACCTTTTACATTCTAGGTGTCCCTTTAAAAATACATTGAACTAATTTTACGGAAAACGAGTAAACAGTAGAGGTTGTGTATGCTAGTCCATTAAGTCATTTAGTGAGGCGCAGCAAGTATAAGAATGTGACAAAGAACAAGTGTTTTTCTCTACTATGCAGAGATGAACTGAATTTTGCTGCTGCCGAGGTGATTTATAACAGATATTTATAGAAATGAATGAGCCGTCCAGTCACTCATGTGCTTCAGATCAATCACTGAACACAAGCTCCACGCACAGGAAAGAGCCTTATTCCAAATGCCTGCAAGGCCTCCGCTCACCATGAAGGCTCCTGGAAGAGTCTACAGCTGAAGGTTTTGTGGCCCAAAGAGGCTCCCTATCTCCACATTATTAATTCAGGTGAAGTGTTTGTTCGAGCAAAATGGGAACAAGCACCCTAATCATCCATAAAACTAGATAATCGACTTCTTTTTTTTTTCTCAAATGCCTTTTCATATTTCTCCTTTGTAGCTTTCCTCCAGTTCCTCAGGACTGACAGGCTGAAGACTTGGAAAGTGGTTCTCAAAACATACATTAAGCGATCACAATGTCTTTGAAGGAGCCGTACGTTGGCAGCACTGAAACGCTGCAGTCTCAGGGGCTTGCACACTGAGTCTTCCCTGAGTTGTTGTCTTGGATGCGCTGTTTACAGGTTCAGATTGCAGTTTCTGCTTCTGAGAAACGGGGTGAACAGCAGTGCCCTACGAGCTGTGGTGTGGATGAGAGATGGGAGCATACTGCACTTGACATGAAGAGCAGAACGGGCAGCCAGCATGGCTGCTGTAAACAGCAGTGATGCCCGAGGTGGCTCTAGTGGCCTGGTGGACGTGTGTGACCCCACAGTGAGGGGACACCACATTCCCCGTGGACATGGCCCTGAGGGCCTGGGAGTCAGGAGTTTGGACAGAGACAGTCTGGGTCCCGGAGCTTTGAAAGCCTTATTGGGCACATGGCATATTCTGTCTTGGAAATCAAACAATGTTCTGGGGCAAGTCTGGTCCAGTGAGAGCTTTCACAAAGGCCTGTAAGCCCTGAAAGGAAAGGACACCTAAGCACACTTCACGTGCCTGTGGTGATGAGGTGCGGGTGGAGGGGAGCGAGGGAGCTAATCGGGAGGGCCAGCCCAACGGTAGCTTCAGCCTGATGTGACAGGGGTTGTCCTGTCCTTAACCTTCCAGGCAGGTTTAATCTTCCAAACGGACCAGACCCCGGCACCCCGTGCCAGCTTCAGACCGTTGCCTCCCGGGTGCTGTTCACCAGCGAGAAGCATGCAGCACTTCTCACCACTCGTGTTCACCTCATTCATGCCTCACTACAGCCCTTTTTATACTCAAGGAAGTGCTAAAAAGTTGTTCAGTTTTCTACCCAGAGAATTCATCTCTCCTCACCCATGTCCAGACAACAGCATAAGAATATTCAATCAGTTCATGGGTGAACTGTGAAGATAAAGTTCATGGTAAGTGCACTATTAAATGGGGAAAATATGAGAAAAGACAGATAAGAGAAGGATTAAAATATTAGTCACAGAATTTTAGACCCAAACAAGGATATTTCATCACCATTATGAAAAGCCATTTGTATTCTTTTTAATAGGGTTTTTAAATTAATTAAAAATACTTTTAGAATCAAAGAAGCAATGTTTCAGTTGAACACCATACTAAAAAACTTAATGTGCTTCAAAAACTGTAAGCATATAATTCTGAGTAATAAAAGAATATAGGCAAAAGCAATTCTAGAAAAAAGGTGGGTAGTGCCTTTCTTTTGCTAATATGGAGAGACAGGCAAAAGCAATATTTAATCCCAGCGATATCTGGAGTAAAGCCTTGTCAAATGTTAACCTTTGAAAGTCAATTCCAATTTTAAAAAGTATAAGAAGAAACATTACATACTCATGAAACAAGGTAACAGAAAGGGCAGTGGTTCAAAAGACCTCTTGACTTCTAAAGTAATTTATCCATCTATTTACAATGGTTAAGTGACATTTTCCTGAACTATATGACTTTTCAGAGCTTAATTGGAGTTTCTTTCTGTTGATCTGATGTCAGAACAATGAATTATTATGACCTCAAAAAAGAAAAGTGAATCTCAATTTATAAAATAATTGTAATTTAAAAGACTGTTCACTAGTTTTAGTCAATCAGAAGATCTTTATAATAACTGAGCTGGGTACTGATAACCTCATTAATCATAGGGCTTATAATTTAGGCAGCTTGAATGAATTCTCCCCCTACAATAGCAAATGTGGCGTGAAAGAGAGAATATGAAAATACGTTAAATCTGGCTCATATCCAGGAGCAGAGAGACAGACCTGCCCCACTCTCCTGAGGAGCCCTGTCCTCGCTCAGGGATGAGGGAGGTAGGGACAGCCAGATGCGGAGACACTACCGCGGTCTCCCACACAAACTGCCTCCAAGGGAGGGGTTCATTCTACAGAACAGATGAGACAGTGATGCATGGCGTGGCCAGAGAATTCACTGTGTCGCCACAATAGCCCATCACCCAGAAGCACTGGACTAATTTAAACCACAGATTTTGGTGAATAAAAACATCTCCATATTGGTTCATTAATTGTAATGAATACAGCAAACTAATATAAGACATTAATAATGGGGAAACTACATGTCAAGGGTAGATGGGTATATGGGACTTTTTTGTGCTATTTACTCAATTTTTTTTTATAAATCTAAAATGAGACTAATAAAAACATAAAGTCTATTAATTATTTTTAAAGAACTCCATGATGAAAGAATGTCAAAGGGATACGGAGCCAACTGCAAGAACTTCAAAGGGTCAAGGCTGGAATAATTTGAGCAAGAAAATAAGTAATGTATTACTGAATTATAACCCAAAGTATAAAATAAATACCCATGAGTACATACTGATATCAGTAAGCTATTGAATAAACAAATCTCTAATGCAGAAAAAATTCCAGATAATTTATGTAGCTATTTCACACTTAAAAAGGTAGAATAGAACTACCCACTACTCCAATGTCAGCTGCATAGTGACATTGTTTCAGAGAGCACAGTGTGGAAAGGAAGGGCAAAAGAGTAACTTTACATTGGAGAAGCTGAAAAACAGTGTCTAAGGCCTGGTGATTAAGGTCAACACCAACTGTGGGAAGTCACATTGGTAGAATGCAACCTTGGTATGATGTAATTAGAATTGTACCTTATCTCTGTGGACTTAGTGTATTCATATTTCATGTAGTCTGTGAAAAATTTTGGTTTGAATATATCATCTTAACATGCTTACTCTTGTCCCTCCTGTTCTATGTTCATTTTAATTTTTATTGATTAGTGAAAAAATTTTATTGTTCTATATTCTACTCTGTAATAATCTATTTTTATTCTTCATTTATTGGTTTTCCTAGAAATTATAACATATGTCTTTGATTTATTAAAGTCTAGTGTAAATTAGTACTTTCGGCCTCTTTCCAGGATATATTAAAGATATCAGAACACTTCAAGTGCATTTACAAGGACCATTTGCTCACACTCACCGGAATTTCAACCGCAGGCCGCCGTCGATGTCCTCCTGTGGCCCCGACCTCCCATCTTACCCTTTCCCTCCACCCCAACCACGCGCCAGCAGCGTTCAGTTCACTACGAGTAGCTTGTGGCGAGTGTTTTCATTTTTGTTCTTCTAAAAATGTACTTCTTTGACTTCCTTTTTAAAGTGCAGTTTGGCTGACTAGAATTCTAGTCCTGCAGTTTTTTTCTTTCAGCCATTTTCAGGTGGCTTCTATCTCTTTCTGCTGAAACGTTGGCGCTCAGGCCAAAATTGCTCCTTTGAAGGTCAGCTCCCTCCTTTCCTCTGGCTAGTAAGAATTTGTTTTTGCCTTTGGTTTTCAGGGGCTTTGGTGAAAAATTTTCTAGGTGCAATTTTCCTGATAGGATTATGATTGTGGTTTGTAGCACTTGTATCATTGGTCTGGTATCTTTTGTCAGTTTCGGAATGTTCTTGACCATTATCTCTCCATTCTCTGCCACATTCCTCTCTCTTTTCCTCTGGATTCCAATTATATGAATGCTAGATTTTTTTACTCTGTCCCATATGTATTTCACATTCTTCGTTGTATTTTAAATCCTTTTCTCTCAGCATGCTTTCTTTTTTCATCTTTTTCTAAAAAAAGATTTTATTTATTTATTTTTAGGGAGGGAACATCAATGTGCGGTTGCTGGGGGTTATGGCCTGCAACCCAGGAATGTACCCTGGCTGGGAATCGAACCTGGGACACTTTGGTTCCCAGCCCGCACTCAATCCACTGAGCTACGCCAGCCAGGGCTCTTTTTTCATCTTTATTTCACAAATTACCTTTTCAGTTGTATCGAAACTGCTGTTAAGTATACTCATTGACTTTTGGTACCAATTATATATTTTTTCTTTTTCTTTTTTTTTAAACTGTCTTTATGTTTATTTGAGATTTCTTTTATAATCCATTATTTGTTCAGCTTTAACATTCATATTGACACCAGGCCCACCAGAACCTGTTTTAGTGAAGGACCAACTCGTAAAGCAATGACAACAGTGTTTCACCTTCACAGCTCATAACTGTCTTCCTTAACCAAGAGAAGAAAATCAGGTCACTTCATCTGCCTGGGTCTGCCCTGTCTGCACAGAGAAACGGTTTTCACAGCTGGTTAACACCACAATATGGCGGGAGGCTCAAGTACAGAAGGATGAAAGTGATTCTCAGTAAAAACAAAGACTCAAGAAAGCTGCCAGTCAAGAAGTGGATCTTAAAACCACGGTGTCACCACGGGAAGCTTTGTGCAACAGCTCTCTCACAAAGGGAAGAAGTTTACCTACAGGTTGATATCTTGCAGATATCATTTTCCTGGAAAATGGTCAACCTCCCGGACCTGATGATCATTCACAGGCAAACAAGCTGTTCATCTGATTATAGACAGCTTTGTGTCAACCATAGACAGCTGTCAGCTATCAAGGGCCGTGCAAACACATGACCTTTCTGAGAGAGGTGCCAGCGAGTTCCACACTGTGTGCTCTGGAAAACACTGCCAGCATGTAGTAAGTGCTCAGTAAATATCTGTTCAATGAATGAACATTGTATGACTTTGAAAAGAGGAGAAGCCCCTAGCTTCCGCATAGTGGCACTGGCCATATTTAAGCTTCTAAATAAGAAACATGTGAGCACATGGAAATAACAGTTCACATGGGTCATGGTGAGATGGTCTGGTTGCTGATGAATACCTCAGTGGGGGGCTGAGGGGGAGCTTACTGGCTTTGTAAACCCGTCTCCTGGGCTGCATGACGTACATCCCAGCACACTTAGAGAGCTTTCTACTGAGAACACCAAACCGCTGACAGTAATCTTTAGACTCTTCATAGGATCTTTTCAGATGTGTTCTCCCTCTAGTGTATATGAAGGAAAGGGGTTTACGTAGCTTCCACACCTGGGTCAGTTGTGCTTCATAGCTGTTCTCTGGAACACTTAGCTCCACCTTGGGAGTTCTGGGACCATCATCCTTTGCCCTCTTGACTTAGGTGAGGCTCAAAATAGAGTATCAGTTCACACATTGAACAGTTCATGTGAATGAGTTCCTTTCAGGTGGAGGGACTTGAAGCTCAGCCAAAGGTCAGGGGCCAAACCAGAGGTGACTCAGAATGTGATTGCAGTGACCACCAGAGGCAGAAGCAAGAATCCAGTGGTCCAGGAAGTACATAGAAATGCAAGCTTGTTACCAGAACCAGAAACTGTGGGTCCTGTGGGAAATGGATGCAGCTTCTTACAGTTGTCAACACACCTTTAACCAATCAGCAGCTCTCCCCTGAGCCAGAAATCCACTTGTGAATATGAAGACCCCTGATGTTTCTTGCAGGGTGAAATCTCATTTCTGGCAGAAGTGTGAATGTGCTTTATGTCCCGACATCGTCTTCTCCTTCTCAGGCTTTGGACGAATGACATGCAGGTGCTTGTTCTGAGTACAAGGTTTGGCCCAAACACCATCATCTTTAGAACCTCTTCCAACATTTGGTCAGTTGTTGGGGCAGGGAAGGTGAGCACATTTGGAGCTTGGAGGATGTGGAAGCAGCAGGAAAGCAGATAATATGCTAAGGAATTTTTACTCTCATCCAAGTCAATGTCCTTTGCTGTCCTCATATTTTTTCTTTTTTAAAAAATATTTTATTTATTTACTTGTTAGATAGAGGGGAAAGGAGGGAGAAAGAGGGAGAGAAAGATCAATGTGCAAGAGAGATGTTAATTGGTTACCTCTTGGACACCCCCAACTGGGGAACATGGCCAGCAACTTAGGCATGTGCCCTGACTGGGTATCGAACTGTGACCTTTTGGTTCACAGGCCAGCACGCAGTCCACTGAGTCACACCAGCCAGGGCATATTTTTCTTTTTTAAAATGTTTAAGTTTTTTTAAAGATTTTATTTATTTATTTTTAGACAGAGGGGAAAGGAGAGAGCGAGAGCGAGAAAAAGATCATTGTGTGGTTGCCTCTCACAACCCCCCTACAGGGGACCTGGCCCCACAACCCAGGCATGTGTCCTGACTGGGAATTGAACCAGTGACCCTTTGGTTTGCAGGCCAATACTCAATACACTGAGCTATACCAGCCAGGGATATTTTTCAGTACTAGAGTTTCCATTGGTTTCTTTTCATTCTCTAAATTCTTTAGCAAAAATTCTCATCTTTTCTTTGACTTCCCTTGATCATCTTATGCATAGTGCATTATCTGTAACTTTTGTAAATGTGTTTCTATTTTCCATTTTTTCTCTTGGTTTCCCATAACACTGTATCCAACCGCCCCCCCCCCCAAATAACTGGTTAAGTTTTATTGCATGAATGAGACTCTATGTGAGGGAAAGGTATTGAGTCTTTCACCACTAAGTGTGATGTTAACATTGGTGCTTCTTATAGATGACTTTGTGCATTTCCCTTTGATTTCTACTGCAGTCAGAGGTTTCTTTCTTTTTTAAAATCATAAATGGATATTGGGTTTTTGTCAAAGGGCTTGCATCTATTGAGATGATCACACAGTTATTCTTTTTCAGTCTTTAATATCTTTAATTACATTGATTGATTTTCAAATATTGAACCATCCTTGCACTCCTGGGTGTATTAGTCTGCTCATGTTAGTTGTACCACAGGAAGTTGATTATTAAGAAAAAGAAGCAAAAGGAATTAGACATCAAGCTTAAAAAACTGGGGAGCATACTCCTGCTTGCTTGTCCAGGAAGCTGCAACATTTACAGACTCACTCACACACTCCAGGGGACTGCTGATGAGTGGACTTAACCTTAAAAGCACAGGAAATCTCCCCAGGAGCACCGTCCACCCTCCAGTACCAGTAACATATTATTGGGAGGCTCAATGGGAGGTGCTTAACCATAGAGGCCTGTCAGTCTAATTAAGAGGTATGGACCTATCAAAAGCCTGCAAAAGCTTGGGAAGCTGATTGGTTCTTTTATAAAAGTACTTGGTCCACCCCAAATTCAAGTTAATGTAATCCCAGGGGAACAAGGAAGCTGTCTCTTGCTTGTGGCCTGCACTTGCCCATGCACTTGTGCATCCTCTCTCCATAGGCATGTGGTCTTAGCAGCTGCATGGCCAACGGCCACACAGACTTCACATGCAGCCTCCAGGCAGGAGCCTGAATACCTCCACACAGCAGCGAATTGCAGCCAGGAATGCAAGCTAAGCTAGCTGGGTGATGAGGAAGACTGGACTGAACTAGCCTTTATATATATATATTATATATATATACATATTATATATATATAATATATATATATATACATATTATATATATATAATATATATATATTTATTGATTATGCTGTTACAGTTGTCCCATTCTCCCCCTTCACTCCCCTCCACCCTGTACACCCTCTCCCACCCATATCCCCGCCTTTAGTCATGTCCATGTGTCATACTTATAAGTTCTTTAGCTTCTACATTTCCCATACTATTCTTACCCTCCCCCTATTTTCAACCTACATTCTATGCTACTTATTCTCTGTACCTTTTCCCCCCTCTCTCCTCCTCCCACTGCCCTGTTGCTAACCCTCCATGTGATCTCCATTTCTGTGGTTCTGTTCCTGTTCTAGTTGTTTGCTTAGTTTCTTTTGGTTTTGCTTTAGGTGTGGTTGTTAATAATTGTGAGTTTGCTGTCCTTTTACTATACATGTTTTTTCTTTATCTTCTTTTGTTAGATAAGTCCCTTTAACATTTCATAAAATAAGGGCTTGTTGATGATGAACTCCTTTAACTTGACCTTATCTGAGAAGCACTTTATCTGCCTTTCCATACTAAATGATAGCTTTGCTGGATAGAGCAATCTGGGATGTAGGTCCTTGTCTTTCATGACTTGGAATATTTCTTTCCAGCCCCTTCTTGCCTGTAAGGTCTCTTTTGAGGAATCAGCTGACAGTCTGATGGGAACTCCTTTGTAGATGACTGTCCCCTTATCTCTTGCCGCTTCTAGGATTCTCTCCTTCATTTTTACCTTGGCTAATGTAATTATGATATGCCTTGGTGTGTTCCTCCTTGGGTCCAACTTCTTTGGGACTCTCTGAGCTTCTTGGATTTCTTGGAAGACTATTTCCTTTGCCAGAATGGGGAAGTTCTCTTTTATTATTTGTTCAAATACGTGCTCAATCTGTTGCTTTTCCTCTTCCCCTTCTGGTACCCCTATAATTTGGATGTTGGAATGTTTAAAGATGTCCTGGAGGCTCCTAAGCTTCTCCTCATTTTTTTGAATTCTTATTTCTTCATGCTTTCCTGCTTGATTGTTTCTTTCTTCCTTCTGGTCCACTCTATTGTTTTGAGACCCAATTTCCTTCCCTTCACTATTGGCTCTCCATGCATCTTCCTTCATCTCTTTTATGGTAACCTGCATTTTTTCATCTAATTTACGCCCAAAATCAACCAATTCCATGAGCTTTCTGATCACCAGTGTTTTGAACTGTGCATCTGATAGATTGGCTATTTCTTAGTCGCTCAAAAGGATGAGTCCTGGGGGACTGATCTGTTCTTCTGTTGGAGACATATCTCCCCCTGTCTCTCCTTTTTTTTTCTTTTTTCTTTTTTTTTTTCTTTTCCAGTCTGGTTGCTCTTGTTACAGTGAGGGGCGGAGCCTTAGGTGTTCACCTGGGCTGGGCACCCCAGTCCCTAGATTGTGACGTTATATGTGGGGGCGGGGCTGGGGGAACAATGGCCGTAGTCCCGTTCTCCTGGGATCTCAGTCCCTTCTCTGGGATCCTGGGTTGTGCGCTCTGCCCTGGTCCACAGTTGCCACCTCACTGGGTCCGTCAGCCGCTGCTTGCGTACTCAGGGTCCACCGCTGCGATCTTGCATGCCCCGGATGGCTTACACGCCGAGTTTGCGCCAAGTTCTCCCCGACCTCCTCGATCATGGACGACCTGTGCCCTCCCGGCTCCTCCTCTCCGCCCCTCCTACCGGTCTGGATGAACAGGTCTACTTCAACTTCTTGGCTGTCTGACTTCCATTCAGATAAATTCTCTATCAGTTCTGGGTGTTCTGGCTCTAAATTGTTGTTGTTCTAATCTTGGTTGTGTGTGGAGGTACGGTGCGTCCACCTATGCCTCCATCTTGCCGGAAGTCTGGACTGAACTAGCCTTAGCGTGGCTCAGTTTCTCTGGACATTGACCCTATTTCTGACCCTGATTTTCCATGGTGGGACAAAGGAAGATGGGATGTTGGAAACCCAGGGGGAAGCTTCTATTTCCACTCGAATAAATTTTGACTCACCACAATCTCCCTTGCATGGGTCCTTGGAATGCTTTCCTTGCAATCCCCTGGAAAAGCCTGATTTTCACTGATAACATGACCACTATAAAATATATTCAACTGGGTGGTTTAAACCACAGAAATTTATACTCTATCGTTTTGGGAGCTGGAATTTCAAGATCAAAGTGCCAGCAAGGTTGGTTTCTGGTGAGACCTCTCTTCCTGGCTTGTAGACAGCCACCTTCTTGCTGTGTCCTAACTGGTCTTTCCTCTGTGTACACAAAGAGAGAGATCTCTGGTGTCTTTTAAAGAACATACTGGATTAGGACCTCAACTTTATGACCTCATTTAACCTTAATTACCTCCTTAAAAGACCAAATACAGCATATTGGAGGTTAGACCTTCAACATATGAATTTTGGAGGGACACAATTCAGTTCTTAACACTGGAATTAAGCTCACCTGGTCCTGTGTGTTATTCTTTTTATATATTGTTGGATTTCATTGGTTAAAATCTTTTTTAGAATGTTGGCACCTATGCCAAGAGGGGTATTGGAGAGTAATTTGCTTTTTTTGTAATGTCTTTTTTCAGATTTGGGTATCAGGGTAATTCTGCCCTCATGGAATGAGTTGGGAAGTATTCTCTAATATGTAATTTTCTGGAAGAGTTTGTATATAATTGATATTATTTCTTTCTTCAATATTAGACAGCCAGTGAAGAGCCACCTGCCACTTTCTTTGTTGGAAGTTATTTAAACATTCTTTTCTTTTATAGAGATGGAATTATTTAAGTTATCTATTTCATAAGCTGGTTTCAGTAGTTTGCGTCTTTCAAAAATTGGTACATTTAATCTAATTTGTCAAATTTGCTGGCATAATTTTGCTCATAGCATTCATTTTCATCCTTTTATTATTTGTATACCCTGTAGTGATGCTGCCTCTCTTGTTGCTGTTTTTGGTAACATAACTTTCCTTTTCATTCTTCTGATTAGTTCAGCTGGTGGTTTACATTTTATGTAATCTCAAACAAACAAACAAACACAGCTTTGATTTCACTTTTCAATATTTTTTCTATTTCATTGATTTCTGCTGTGATCTCTTTTTCCTGCTCATTTTGGGTTTTCTTTATTCTCCACTTCCTAATATTTTACATCAGTAATTGAGGTCATTGGCCTAAAACTTTTCTTCTTGAATCACTAGCTATTATAAAGATGCAAATTAAAACCACAATGAGATACCACATCACACCAGTCAGAATGGCTAACATAAACAGATCAACAAACAAGTGTTGGAGAGGTTGTAGAGAAAAGGGAACCCTAGTGCACTATTGGTGGTAATGCAGACTGGTGCAGCCACTGTGGAAAACAGTATGGAATTTGCTCAGAAAACTAAAAATAGATCTGCCTTTTGGTCCAGCAATTCTGTTGCTGGGATCATACCCTAAGAGAGCCCTGAAACACCAATCCAAAAAATCCTATGAACCCCAATGTTCATAGCAGCACAATTTACAATAGGCAAGTGCTGGAAGCAACCAAAATGCCCATCAGCAAATGAGTGGATCAAAAAAGTATGGTACATTTACACAGTGGAATTCTACACAGCAGAGAGAAAGGAGTTTATACCCTTTGTGGCAGCATGGATGGAACTGGAGAGCATTATGCTAAGTGAAATAAGCTAGGTGATAAGGGACAAGTAGCATATGACCTCATCTTTAACTGGAACATAATCAGCAAAAGAAAAAAAAACAATAAAAATATAATGAGAGTCATTGAAAATAAGAACAATCTCACAATAGCCAGAGGGGAGTGGGGAGGGGACAGAGGGGAGAAGTGTATGCAGGAACTATTATAAAGGACACATGGACAAAACCAAGGGGGAGGGTGGAAGCAAGGGAGGGAGGTGGGTTTGGAGGGGGTGGAAGGGAGGGGTGGGGAGAAAATACAGACAACTATAATTAAACAATAAAATAATTTTAAAAAATAAATAAAATATTTTTTTAAAAAAGAAAAAACCCTTCTTATTTTCTAATATATGTATTTATTTCAATAAATTTTCCTCCAGGTATTGTTTGGAGTGTATCCTATCAATTTTGAAATCTTGTGCTTTCATTTTTATTAATTTCTGCTTTGCTTCTAATTTCCCTTTTGGTGTTTCTATGCATTACTTTTTAAAAATTTTTTGAATAGATTTGAAAAAGTTACTTCCAAGTCCTTTTCTGCTAAATCCAACATCTGGGCCCACTTAGCATAGGTTGTACTTTCATGTTTCTTTGCAAGTTTTGTATATTTTTTTTGTTCAAAATTAGAAATTTAATATAGCATGTTATAACAACTCTGAGTTCTGAGATGAGTGTGTGTATGTGTGTGTGTAACTTGCCTGGACTTAAACTGTGTAATTTGCTTCCCCCATGGTGTACTACTGCTGATATCTCCACTCAGTTTTTTAATTCTCATTTTTATTTGTTTAAGCCTGGTCTGTTAGGGCTGGACCTTTGTCAGCATAACATGGTGCTCAGGCAGTGATTTGTGAGAATTTCGTCCTCTGCAGATGGATCCCTCTGTGGGTTGGAAATACACTAAAAAAGTGTTCATGGTCTCCCTTGGACTTCCCTGTTTCATGAGGGTCTCTCGGGTCTCTTCCAGGTTTATGTCAGGTATTTGCAGGAAGTTAATCTCAGCCATTTGTTGGCTCTCTTCATTTTTGTGACTCTATTTTTATTAGCCAGAGTTCTCCAGAGAAACAGAATCAACAGGATTTCTCTCTTTTCAGTCTTTCCCTCTCTCTATCATCTATCTATCCATCTATCATCTATCTCTATATCTATTATCTATCTATCTATCTATCTATCTATCTATCTATCATCTATCAAGGTTGATTTATTTTAAGGAATTGGCTCACATGGTTCTGGAGGCTGGCAAGTCCAAAAGCTGCGGGGTGGACTGGCAGGCTGGAGACCCAGGGAAGAGCCAAGTTCAAGTGTGAGGCTGCAGTATTCCTTCTTACCTGAGGGCAGTCAGCCATTTTGTTCTATTCAGGCTTTCAACTGATTGGACGAGGCCTACTCACATTAGCGGGGGTATTTTGCTTTACTCAAAGTCTACTGACTTAAACCTTAATCTCATCCAAAAACACCCTCTCAGAACCACCTAGAACAATGTTTATCCACATATCTGGGTGCTGTGGCTCAGCCAAACTGACACACAAAACTAACCCTCACAGCGTTAAAATCCTGGCTGGACAGTCAATTTCATCAAGTGGGACCCCAGCCTTGGGCTAGTAAGTGTCACCCTGTCCACTTCCTACCCAGGCCCCTTAGCTGATAAGTCATAGCTTTTTATATCTTGCCCCAAATGGAGCCTGCCCTTCCAGGCAACAAAGTCAACAGGTTTGGCAATGAGCCCTGACCTGGGAATACTACTGTTCTCTTTGCTCAAGCAGTGGGGTGGGGACCAGAGCAGTCCTGGCAAGAAGATCACACACACACCTGTTGTTGTCACTGGAAACTCGATCATTCTTTCAAAAATAAATGCTGCTTGATTTGTGATTGATTTCCATCTTTGGTTGATTTTCAGTGCCCTGGCTTGGTTCATTTTGACAATTTGTCAAGTTTTATACTTTGTTTTTGGAAGAGAGAGTTGCTTACATCTTTACCCACCATCTCTAGAAGTCCCTCCTGCTTCATGTGTTTTGAAGCTCTGTCATCAGGTACACACACATTAGCAATAGTTGTCTTCCTAATGAGGTGACCCTTTTCTCATTGTAAAATGTCCTTCTTTATCTTTGGCAATACTCCTCATCCTGAAGTCTGTCCTATCTAATACCAACGTAGTTACTCCAACCTTATTACACTCACTGTTTTCATGGTATATGTTTTCTCTATTTACTTTCAATTTATTTATGTCTTTACATTAGAATATATCTTACATATAACCTATAAACAGGTCCTGCTTTTCCTTTTGACAATCTTTGTCTTTTAATCAGAATGTTTCATGCACTAGTATTCGTTGCAGTGGTTAGTTTGATTGGATTTAAGTATGCCATTGAGAACGTTGGTTTTCGTTGTGCTCTCTGATTTTTGTTTTCTCTGCCTACACTTTATTCCTTCTTATGGGTTATTTTAATCCTTTGAAATTCTACTTTATTTGCTGAGGGGAATAATCAGTCTAATTGTTTCAGGAAATCAAGGAAAGGCCAATCTCTGCATACAGAGACAGAAAGTTTTATGCTGTGTTCAAGGATGTTCAGGTGATTTGGAATTTTTTTGTTTTACCCAAATGCCTCCATCACAAATCGTAGGGTCCCACTCCAGGTAATGACTGACTCTTAATATAAGAGACCTGGCAGGACTGTGTGTTCAGCTTGCATCATTATTTCCAGGTCAAACAGTTCACTTTGGAGTCTGGTCCTCACTTCTGACTACTTTCCAGGTACAAGAATAAAAGAGTTCTTTTATTGCTGCTAGTTCTTCTCTGGTTATATGCCTGTACCTTGAGCTAACTCTGTAAAGACCTGAGGCTTCTGAATGTACAGTCCATCCTACCCACTAGTCTTTGTAGTCATCATTACTCCCAAAACATCTGCCTGCAGCAACTACTTAATTTCCCAAAGTCTTGCTATCTGCCAGTGCTTTGTTCCAAGCAGCCACACATCATAATATAAGCTATTTTGGTGCTCCAACATGCCATGGATTCTACCTTCAGAAAGATTTAAATGTATTTGAGTTCAGACATGTGACCAACCCACTCCTAGAATATCTTCCCTGGGATCACTCCTATTGGCAAGTATAGTAGAAATCTATCTGCAGAACAGAAGCCACTCTAAATTAGGGAATTCAATACAGGGAATTAGTTACACAGGTGGCCAAAGCAAGGGGTGAGTAACCCAGAGATTAGCAAGTATAGAAAGTGGCTATTTTTCATTGGGCTGAAGTGACAGCAGGAAGAATTGACTTTCCTATGGTCTGTATTCTAAAACCTTTCTATGGGAGTAAGATCTGTGATGAGAATTGTACAGAGGAGATTAGAACCAAAGATGGGGCTGACTGGTAGGAGTTGTTGTGAAGGAGGAGACTCAGTACTGTTGTGACAAAGTAAGAGGGAGAATACTATAGGGTGATAACTTTGGTTGTCACTTTCTGATTTCCAATTTTCTACCAGTGACTCCCATTGGCTGAACCAACCAGGAGGCCAGTTGTCCAGGAAGCTTTCATTATGGTGTATTCTGGCATACAGAGCAGATCAGGGAGGGGTAGGTAAGGGATCTGAGAGCAAACAGGCAAATTATGGCTGTATCCTCCATGAAGCCACACTTGAACCCCACCAAAGATAATTTGTAGTATTTATTTGTCTGTTGTGTAACAAGCCGTCCCTAAACTTAAAGGCTGAAAACAGCAAACACTTTATTGGCTAACAATTCTGCAACCTGGGCTAACTCACTGAGTAGTTCTACCTCCTTTGCAGACGGTTACTTACTTGTGTGGCTGGATTCAGCCAGAGTGTCTGCAGTAGACTGGGCTCAGATGAGATGCTTGGATAGTGGGGCCCTCTCTCTCATTTCATGGGATCCCAGGATCTTTCCCTTTTCGTGTAGCCTCTACCTATGATCTTCCCTGTGGGGGTAGTTGGACTTTTAACATGGTGGTTCCATATGAGGGGGGACTCCAAGAAAACCATAATTTATTTATATAAAAATTGTGAATTTATTCTTACATGTCTAAACTTCAGTCACTTTCAAAGTAGTCTCCATTTGAGGCAATACACTATTAAGACTTTTTTTCTACTGCTCAAATCATTTTTTGAACTCATCGATTTTTATGCTTTTTAGTGCTTCTGCTGTTCTTTTGTTTCACCTCTTCCACATCAGCAAAATGTTTCTCTTTGAGGACTTCTTCATCCAGGGAAACAAAAAAAAAGTTGCTCAGGGTGAGATTGGGTGAACAAGGTGGGTGGGGCCTGTGGATCATGCAGGTTTTGGTCGAAAAAATGCTGGACACTCAGCACAGTGTGGATAGGTGTGCTTCTAAATCACCCATCATGAAATTGGCAAGTGTGTTGAAAGAGTCTTCAAATAAATTCACTGAAGCCAAACGTAGCCTCTCACAACAATGCCAGCTGGTGCACTGATACAGATGGGTTTCTAGAACACTCATGTAGCAGGGGAAGCCTGTACTATGAGCGCCCCCCCCCTCCAGAAGATAATTCTGTTTTTGGGGGATCTTTTCATATTTCCAAGACTGTCAAAGAGGAACCTCCCAGATCTTCTGAAGGCTGAGGCTGGAGACCAGCACCCACATCGTACTAGACAAGGTAAATCAGTGCATCTGCCCAGAGCCCATGGGGAAGGGATTACAAAAAGGCGAGAATTCTGGGATGCAAGGTTTATTGGAGGCAAAAAAATGTGGAATACTACTTCACAGTGCTTCCTATACAATAGCATACATGACCTGTGTTTAAGGAGTCTAATCTTATGGGGTTAAGGATTAAAAGTTGTTTTCTTTTTTCTTTTTGCCAGTCACAGTTCCCCAAGAAGGTAACATAATTTGCCCTTCTATTTCCCTCTACCTCTCATTACTACTTTTAATTCTGTTCATTTGAGTCAGGGCAGAGGGATTAGGGACAAGGGTTAGAAATTTTTCAATTAACTTGGTGTGTGATCATACCTTCCATCAGTAGCTGTCACTTTCTTACTGACCTGGAGTAGCCACCAATGCCATCTCTGTGGCCGGTATTCAAGGCCAGCCCTCTTTTGGAGTGCATGTATGAATTTTCTCGAGGCTTCCACACAGTGGTTCTTACCTGCACATGGTTTCCTGGCTAGGGAGATCCTGATGTCCCCAAAATAGCCTGAAGACTTCCATAATCACCTCCTTTTCATCCCAGCTGATCATCTGTGGAGAGACTTTCAGGGATGGAAGTGATGGTTGGAGGATTAGCAATGCCAGCTTGGCTACATCTTAATAAACCTGGAGGCAGTGCCTGCCTCCCATTTTTCTGTGGTGTTCTTAAAATATAGAGTCCTCAGTTTTGTATCCTAGTTGCCAATTCTTGGACAAGTCCTTTTCTATATCCTGTTATATGCCCAGCACATTGGACTTTAGTTCTTTTATTTCATCTGTAGATGGGAAAAGTAGAGTCACATTCAGGTAAGTTCCAATGATGTAGATGGTTGGAAGGACACACTTGCACAATGTCCACTGTGCTGTTTCATGTATTCTCTAGTCTCTTTTCCCCTATGTGCCTCTCATTGTCACACTCTGTGATGTTACTGTCATGACTGTGATTGGGGCTCAGTTACTTGAGAACCCCAGGCAACCATAGCAGGAGGGCTGGGAAGGAGGAAAGCTATGAATACCTGCTACTGTCTGGAATAGATCTACTTTTGATATGAAGGCCTTCCAATTGCCTCACTCAGAGAGTCTTTTGGCGTTTGTCTTGTGACTCTTATGGTTTTCTTTTTCCTAGACTTCAAATGGTAGAAGAAGACAAGTGTTTAAATGTATAGTCAAGTGAACAGGGTTCCTTTTAAAGTCTTGACCCTTCAACAGGCTCCATCTTACATCCCTAAGCTCCAGGAGGATGTCTCAGGGTGGTCCTGTTTGTAAGATTTGGCATTCTTCTCTCACCCTGGAAAGGGAGGGGTAGAGTTTTTTCTTCTACTCAGCTCACTTGGTTGTTGGAAAGGGACTTTTTTTTTTCCTGTTACAATTTAGGCCATCTAGAGACAAAAATTCTTTTGATCTAAATCCCAAATTCTCTGTGTTAGGTAGCAGCTAGGAATGAATGGCCAGTGGGGAAATAAAGGCAGGGCCCTTATCATTACAATCTAACAAAGAAGTTAATACAGGAGGCTAGAAACAAAGGAAGACATGTCTCATCAATTAACTCAGCAATCCTGAGCTTGGTTTGATAAGGTTGCTGGGTATCCCCAACATTATAAACAACATAGCACAGGAGGAGGGGAGAGTCCCTGAGACTGTGCTGTGAAAAGGGGCTTCTGTAACAATCTTGCTTAGATTGCCTGGTGTACTGAACATCATAAGCAGGAATAGCACAGGAAGAGGGGAGGGTAGTCCTTGAAATTCTATGCTGGGAAAGGGAGCCTCTGTTAACAATTTCATTAACTAAAACAAAGAGCCTTTACTAACTGAGAAAGAGTCTGTAGGTGTACAGTAAACCCAAGATTTAGAAGGGGGAGAAGGAGGGGTACCTCTAGAAGCCAGCTAAGGTATATAACCCCCAAACCCCAATAGTCAGGGCACTCGGATTAGCTGAGCACCCACTTACAGCTTTTGCTCAAGTGTATAAATAAACTTACTATTTCATTTCCACTATATGTCTCCTGCTTTAATTTGTGTCTTGCAAGCAAGACAAGAACCAAGGTAGGGGAGGGAGCTTCTTGACTGGGGTCTCTCTCTTTCTCTCCCCATCTGTAATATCTGGAAAGATAATTAGGTTGGCCCAACATGGGATAAGTGCTCACTGTTGGTCTAATCTACTACAGTTTCTAGGATCCCACACCCTGATCAGTTGATGTGTGAATTGGGTCATTTGTTCCTGGACTGGGCGGTTCTCAGTGAGTGCTGCTTTGCTTGAACTCATGTTTAAGTGTCTATAATTTTCTTTATAATAACTTTCAGTGTATGTTTTTCTCTTTGGGCCTTTTCCCTCTCTTCATCTGTCTCCAATGACTGTAGTTAACTGGGATAAGGTATGAGGATGGTGAGAAACCACACTGCTCTTATTAAAAGCTACACAATGTAGCTGGATAATGTCAGTACTCAACCCAAACAGGAAAATCATAACATCCTGTATTTTAAAAAACAGATTTCTTCCATCAAAACTATGACTCTAACCTTCAAAAAAAATATGGACTATAAAGACGCTACTGGGCACTTAGCATTTTCACAGGAAGTCAGTGGCTAGTCCTGGCGTCGGGGACTATTAAGGTCCCAGCACTGGGAGCACTAAGTGCAGCCAGCAACTGGGGCGGTTGCCCCCGGAACTTTGCAGGCCAGGCGGCGGTGGTCCGGGGAAGACCCGATGACCGCGCCGGGAACTCAGGCCAGAGCACTGGCGGTCTCGACTGCCCGGAAGAAGTGGGGAATTGTGGGAAGGGCCCGCGGTTTCGGCGGGTTCCGTTAAAATGGCGCCCTTGTCACCGGCGGTTCCCGCGGGGCCTTAGCGTTTTGGGGACGCGAAAAGCCCGCGGGACGCGGGGCGGGCACAGGGAGCGGGGGCGCAGCCGGGCCCCCTGAGCGCGCTTGGGCTCGAGGCGGGGGGCTCGGGCCGGCGGCCCCGCAGAGCCCCGGTAGGCAATTGCAGGCGAGGATGGCGACACCCGACCAGAAGTCGCCGAACGTCCTGCTGCAGAACCTGTGCTGCCGGATTCTGGGCAAGAACGAAGGTAGCGGGGCTGGGCCGGGCGGCTCGGGGTCTGGGGCGCATCCTGGAGGCCGCTTCCTGAGAGTGCAGGTCAGGAGCGTCCAAGGGACTGGCGGGGCCAGGGCACGGCGGCCCTCAGCCTCCGCAGGTCGACTGTAGCGGAACCGCGAGGGGCGCGGCGGGCTAGTGAGTTGTTGCAACCTCCAAGGTGGAGGGAAGGGAGGGCCAAGGGTCCCCCGGCGAGGGAAGGACAGAGCTTGGCGTGGGTTGAGTCACCACTCCTCCGGCGCTTGATTCCGAGAGTGAAGCCTGGGGCGACGTCAGCTGAACGCATCCACCTTCTTTAAACTCACAGGACAGGGCAGGACGCTTTTATTTGGGTGGAGAGAGCGGCGGACTGGTCTCCAGTCACACGTCTGTGACATCGCTTAGTGACACTGCAGAGGGAGATGTCAGGTGGTGGCGAGCCACATAATTTTCACTTTTTCAACTAGAGTTGTGATGCAGAGTGGGTGCTTACGACATTTACCCGCCATATTTTTCTACTACAGAGGGCTGAAGATTCGATTTGATATAAAGCTATTTCTGGGGGGTTCACATAGCGAATACTGCTACCCAAACCCAATTCTGTACAGTATGTAAAGTCATTCTGTGGTCGTGGTACTGTAAAAAAATGGCATAGGTGTGGCGTTTCTTGATATTTGCTTTGGTGGGGGAGTGGGGTGTGAGGATGCACCATGAAGGAATTTTGTGGGTAATCGTTGCAACTAGGTTACTTATTCTTTAAGCACCATAATGTGGAAAAGAAATTGTGCAGTTTTTGCTGGCAGACTTTATGCAAGATTACATTTATGCATTTAAAATATTGGGACTGTGTTTTGACCTTTTCATGATACATGACAATTAGTGTACGTAAACTTACTTGATGTGCAGTGATAATCTTAGGGGCAAAAGGTGAAATCTTTTTGTCAGTCTGTTAAATGACGCTGACTTCACACAGACCTAGTTATGTTATATGAAGTTTCACTCTGTCAAGAAATCTTTGAGGACCCCCAGGTGTTCTGCTAGGTGCTGGTGATGCAGAGTTATACAGACAAGTCATTCCTCTTACATTCTAGTGGAGAAGACCTGATAAAAGTAGCAAAATGTGTAATGTTAATTAATGATAAATACTGTGATAAAAATAAAGTAGAGCAAATGGATGTTCAGGCAAGAGGTGAGGGAAAGCCTCTAAGGAGATACTTAAACATGGAGTGAGGGAGTGCCCTGTGACCATCTGGGGAGGGTTCTGGGTAGATGGTGCAGGGGCCTTGTGATGGTGAACCTGTGGTGTGGTCTCCTGTGTTTGTCTCTGGCTCCTCTGTTTGTGAATCTCTAGTTACTTATCTGACTTGATGTTCCTAATCATGGAAGAGATCAGAGAGCTAAGATTGTTGGTTATGACACACTCACTTTAACATCAGTGTTTTCATTATATCAGTGGGTCTTAAATTTTCCTCCAAGGATAAACCACACATTTCTGTTGTCACAACTGGTCTTTGAAAACCATTCATGAGGTAGCATGGTGTTTCTCAATTTAAAAAAAAATTAATTTGAGGCTTCTTTTGGTTAGCTTAGTTTCATCCCATCAAGGAGGTTGAAACATGCATCTTTAAGCAAAGTGCTGCACTGCCCTGTCTCTCCATTTAGAATTATGTCTAAGTTAAGAATAACTTAGGGTTCTATGACACCCTGAAGGGATACTCTCTGAATAAAATATAAAATCTATTAAGGATGGTGCTCTCTGTTCCCTGTTCTGGACAGCAAGGATTGCCAAAACAATCATTCATAATTACAAATAGTGCTATTAATGAAGAATTTATAAGTATTTAATAGCGTGCCTTATTCTATATTAATTTGTCCTACCTTAAAAAAGGAGCACTGTTAATTGCTACCTTTATAATTTTGACATTTAAGTTACTTTTCTCTTCATTAGTGGGTATTTTATTTGAAAACTAAGTAGAACATTTGATTAATTACTTCATTTTCTAATGACACAATACAGCTGGCCTTATGCTTTTGTAATATATTGCTGTTTTAATACTATACAATTGAAGCATAATAGACACTTGTTACTTTTAATGTGAATTTTTTGTGAATCAGATTTTCATAAAAGATTAAAATTTATTTTTAACAGTTGGTTTCAAAGGACCTTCAGAAACAAAGCACCTACTTGTAATGATGCATGACATTTTTATAACCAGTGGTTGTATAACCATTATTTCCTGCCTTTCCCAGCTTGTAACAGCTGGGAATTTGCTTGAAACACATTAACTACCAACCAGTGACAGGAAAGTTCTCGCTTCACCTCCCTGCCCATCCCTTGCAGCACATTTTACTTATTATATCTTTGGTAGTCATTATTTCTGTGTTTGGAAACAATGTGCTTGATGTTAGAGTGCTTCAACTCTGTCCGAGGCAACACTCCTTTTCATATTCCAGTACTTGGTATCCTCTTTTTAACTAGGAGGAAAAGAAGAAATAAAGTATTTTTTATTAGATAAGTATTTCAACATGAATGCCTAGAAGTGTAACTGTGATACACTACATACTGAAGTCAGATGTCTGCCCTAATCTGTAACACCTCTGAGTGTACTGTGAGCCCCAGTGCAGACAGATAAAGGAATGATGTCTTGGTGATTCATGGACCACAAATAGTGTTGCTGTTGGTTTCATGATTTTCCACAGTGGTGAAAAGCTGATGATGAAGCTTCAAGTAAAATATAGTCGTCTCTTGATTATATGCCTGGGAAAGTCAGTGCACTTTAATATATATTAAAACATATTAAATGTACATTAAAATGTTCACTAAGTGTCTATTAACATGTATATGGAAATTTCGAAGTTTTAGGCTATCTTTGAAAGTTGTACTTAATGAGCTTATTATTGTTATTTTTAAGTGCATTTGTATTAAAAAGTGGTCTTGGTTTAAATTTCCAATACAGTAAATATATTTTTTAAAGATTTTATTTATTTATTTTCAGAGAGGGGAAGGGAGGGAGAAAGAGAGGGAAAGAATCATCAGTGTGTGGTTGACTCTCACACGCCCCCTACTGGGGACCTGGCCTGCAACCCAGGCGTGTGCTGGGGGAATCTAACCCTGAACCCTTTGGTTTGCAGGCCAGCACTCAATCCACTGAGCCACACCAGCCAGGGCCAATACAGTAAATATTGATAAATGTAACTCACAAAAATAAATAAAAACTTTTACGGGTCCTCCTCTTAAGAATGTAAAGGGACCCTGAGACCAAAAAGTTTGAGGACCACAGACTAACAAGATATTTTTATTTTGTTTTTGCTTTAGAGCAGTGATTTTCAACTACTGTGCTGCAAGAATTTTAAAACATGCGGTACCTGACTATTAGGGGCACTGACCTCTCTTTCCCTTAGATTGTCAAATAAAAAGAATGAAAACAGCCAATGTAACAATAGCCATCCAGTGTGAATGAATCAAAATTACACCTTTTTTGGCGGGGGTCAGATTGGCAAAAAATGTATTTTTTGGTGTGCTGCAGAATTTTAGTAATTAGTTTATATGTACCATTAAATGAAAAAGGTTGAAAATTGCTCTTTTAGAGCATTGCTTTTCTACTGGAGCTGTGCATCAGAATCACCTGTGATTACACAAGAAACTGATAATGTTGCTTGTGGCAAGAACTGGAGACTAGACAGTAGTTGAGGGAGGAAAACATTACAGTAATGTTAGGTAACATTACGGTATCTAAAGTTACGCCTTTGGGTTTTGAATTCTCTAAAAGTGATACTTATTCAAAATTGATATTGTGGATCTCATCTCCAGAGATTCTGATCCTGTAGATCTCTGTTGAAGCTTGGCGTCTGAAACATTAAACACACAGTCATTCTGTCCTGCATTTAGAGTGGGAAATTGCTGGTGTAGGTGCTGGACACAGCACTTAGGGTTTACTGGCTTGTCTCTACAACTCACTGTCCCTGCTGTCCTGTCCTTTAGAAAAATACCATCATGTATAGACAAGGCAATGTATAGAGGAGATGCAGGGTGGCAAAACAGTTAACTGTCTTAGTGAACAATTTAATCCCCCCCATCACTTTCTGAATCCCTAGAAAGTATACAACTGAACAGGTTTCGTATTTACTTGAGCTGTGCTTATTTTCGTGCAAGTTCAGTTGTCTTCTTTTACCTGGGTATCTGTATAAATAACCCTTTGGGGATACAAAAGACAACTGTCTTTCATTTAAAAACTCTTGTGCCTACATCTAAAGGTTCTTGGGAGCCTTCACATTTGGGATTGAGATCCTGCAGTTCCATTGCCTTTCTTGCCCTGGTTTTGCACCTCTTCTAGTTCCTTTTCTGCTCTGCAGCCAGGGTTCTTTCTGGTCAGATGTGTTATTTGTTCCCTACTTGTAGTCTATAGGATGAAGACCAAATTATTTTGCTTGAAGTTAAAAGTGGTGGATGCTTCATTGAGTTGTGGTTTTCATGGCTGTGGTAGATAGCGTACATTTAAAGAACATTTTGAGTTGAATAATATAAAAATGAACATTTATTTAGTATATACTATATGCCAGACACTGTGCTTACACTGTAAGGTAGTGTGTATAATTCTCAGATGACTCTGGGAGGTTGGAATAATTATTATTAACCTCACTTTACCGATGAGGAAACAGACTTGAAATGATTACCGGTAAGTAGTTTGCTCTCTGTCACCCAGCTAGTGAATTGCAGGGCCAAGATGGAACCCACATCTCTGATTCAGAGCCTGTCATCTTGAATTAACTCATTCCTACCCTTCTGTATAGAATCTGACAGCTTACTTCTCTTTGTGCTGAGTAGAGGTGGGCAAGTCATAGTCTTACCCATAGGGTGGCCTCTCTCCACCAGCTCGTTTTTAGAGTGTTTGTATCAGCAGTACAAACTCTGCTCTCTGGTACTTGTCACACAGTGTATTTTTGAATTCATTGGTGGTCAGTTCTTAAAGAAATATTTGCAGAGGCTTGGCAGAGCAGTATTACCTACCTCCCTTTCCAGGCTCCTAATAATTGCCACCCCTCACACATACCCAAGAGCAGATTGGAGGTAAAAATGAAACACATTCCTTAGGTGCTTTGTGGTCAAAACATCAAATACTCTAATTTCTAGTCTTGGATTAAGCCAGATCATTAAAGAGGTACAGTCTTGACCTCCTAATCTGGAACTCTTTTTGAAATGACTTTGGCTTCTATGATTTGGATTTTAGAATTCAGTGGCATTGGTGTCCTTTGTGGAATAGTGTACTAAGGAAAGGAGCCCAGTGAATCTTAATTTTGTGTCCTTTTCATCTGTTTCTTTGACTTTTCACAGGGCAGGCTCCTACTTACCTTAAAGTTCACTTCCTTAAAGTTTCACTTCATGAAACCTGTTTCATGAAGTCTTCTGTTATTTGCCACCATGGTGTCCTGCTTGTTTTCTTAGTACTCTTAGCACAGTGTAATTATCTTGTGTATTTATGTATTTATTTGTCCCTCTCCCCCTTTTTTGTATTCTCACTAAGGCCACCTTGTTGACGCCTATTTCTTTTCTCAAGGCCTATGTTGTTTGGCATATAGTAGGTGCTTAGAAATTATTCATTGAGTTACTGATGAGTTTAGTTATTTTTTTTTAATTTTTTAATTTTATTTATTTTTTTTTAGAGAGGGAAGGGAGGGAGGGGGAGAGAGAGAGAGAGGGAGAGAGAGAAATATCAATGTACGGTTGCTGGGGGTTATGGCCTGCAACCCAGGAATGTACCCTGGCTGGGAATCGAACCTGGGACACTTTGGTTCCCAGCCCGTGCTCAATCCACTGAGCTATACCAGCCAGGGCAAGTTTAGTTATTTTTTAAAACTGAAGGATATGTGAGTATTATTAAACTAGAAATTCATAGTTGATATTGTTTAATATTTCAGATTTTAATCTTTGATGGTAGATTCACTAAACAAAGAATAATTGCCCCTGCTATTTTCTTTAATAGTTTGGATTTTAATAGTTTGTGTATCTACCTTTAAAACATAGGATAGGTAGATTTGGTTTAAGAGATAGTGGGTGGCTGATAACAGTGGCTTTGCCACATGAAGGGCTGGGCTAGGCGCTGGCTTCAGACCATCCTGAATCTGCTCAAACAAGCAACAGCTGGGATCAGCCTCTATACCTCTCTCTGAATGGCCCCAGGCTCAGCACTGGCAGTAGCCCTCTGTGGATAGCATTAACATGGGTGTCCAACCTGTGGTCTGTGGGCCGCATGTGTCCCAGGTTGGCTATGAGTGTGGCCCAACATAAAATTGTAAATTTAGTTAAAATATTATGGGATTGTTTTGTGTGATTACACGTTGCAATGTATTTAATGTCTCGAAGAGTGGTCCAAGACCATTCTTTTTCCAGTGTGGTCCAGAGACGCCAAAAAGTTGAACACCCCTGCTAGAGTTTATGCTGAGGGGCCCCAGACAGAACACGGGTTGAGGCTGACCTTGGTCTACACCACATGAGAAACCCAAAACCTGTGCACCCAGTGGACAGTTGTAGACCATGTTGGAGCACTACCCAACCACCTCTACAAGCCATGGATGGAGCTGGTTACTGGCTAGGGGTCATAGCCAGTTCTACAACCTGTCTGGACTGGGTAAATCCCTCCCATTGACCTGCTGACAGCAAGCAAGACTTATCTACAAGAGGACAGAGTACTCAGCCCACACCAAGGGAGCAACTCGAGTACACAGCTTGGGAAATGGGGGGGCTGTGCCATGGGATCCTACAGGACACCTACTATATTAGGCCATGATACCAAGGCACAGAGTCAGAGCAGCTTTACATAATACATAGAAACAAACACAGAGAGGCTGCAAAACAAGGAGACAAAGAAATATTGCCCAAATGAACAGATAAAAACTCTAGTAAAAGAACTAAACAATGAAGATAAGCAATGTATCAGATGCAGAGTTCAAAACAGTGGTTGTAAGGATGCTCAAGGAACTTGGTACTTCAACAGCATAAAAAAGACCTAGGCAGAAATGAAGGATATACTAACTGAAATCAAGAACAATTTACAGGGAATCAACATCAGAGTGGATGAAACCAAAAATCATATCAGTGATTTGGAACATAAGGAAGAAAAAGACGTCCATCAGTACAGCAACAAGAAGAAAGAATCCAAAAACTTGAGGATAGTATAAGTAGCCTCTGGGACAAGTTCAAGCATTCTAACATTTGCATCATAGGGGTGCCAGAAGGAGAAGAGAAAGAGCAAGAAATTGGAAATCTATTTGAAAAAATAATAAAAGAAAACTTCCCTAATTTGGTGAAGGAAATAGACATACAAGTCTAGGAAGCACAGAGAGTCCCAAACAAGATAGATATAAAGAGGACCACACCAGGACACATCATAATTATAATGCCAAAAGTTAAAGAGAGAATCTTAAGAGCATCAAGAGAAAAGCAGATAATTACTACCTACAAAGGAGTACCCATAAGACTGTGAGCTAATTTCTCAAAAGAAACTTTGAGGCTAGAAGGGATTGGCAAGAAGTATTCAAAGTGATGAAAAGCAAGGACCAACAACTTAGATTACCCTGTCCAGCAAAGCTATCATTTAGATTCAAAGGGCAGATAATAGTCCTTTCCAGATGAGGTAAAGCTAAAGGAGTTCATCATCACCAAACCATTATTATATGAAATGTTAAAGGAACTTAAGAAAAAGAATATCAAAACTATGAACATTAAAATGGAAAGAAATACACAACTGTCAACCATTGAATCTAAAAAAAACAAACTAAGTGAACAAACAGAACAGAAGCATAGATATGAGAACATTGGAAGAGTGGCCAATTTGTAGGGGGTCTGGGGGAGTGGGGGGAAAGGTGAAGAGATTAAGAAGTATAAGTAGGTAGGTACAGAATAGGCAGGGGGATGTTACAGGCAAATGTAGGAAATGGAGTAGCCAAAGAACTTACAGGCATTGCCCATGGCCATGATTGCTGGAGGGAGTGGAGGGTGGAGGGTGCTGGGTGGAGGGAGCAAAGGGGGGAAAATTGGGACAACTGTAATAGCATAATTAATTAAAAACTAAATAAAAAAGCGTAAAAAAAGCAATAGTGGGTGTTTTTTTCATATATTTTGTAATCAGTAAGAAAGATAGACTGGGAATTTTGTTGGCAAGCAGGGAAATTGAAGTTTGGCTGAAGAGGTGTAAATACCAAAGGTGTAGAGAAAATGTAGAGACAGAGGATGAGGAGAGTGTTTGTGATATTGAAAACTTTTGGTAGAAGAAAACTCATAGTTATGAAACTTTTGGAGTAAGGATTTTTGCTTGAGGTACTTGAGCATGTTGTTAATGAACTATTCTGTGTAAAATTCAGGATCATGGTAATCTAAAAATAATTTTTAACTGGAATAGTTACACAGCTAGCCCTTTAAATGAGTAATTTTCAATGATACTTTTAATATTTATAAAATTAATATATACTCAGTGTGTAAAAGTAAAAGGAAGAAAATAAATACTACCCCAAATCCTGTGGCTCCACAGAACCATTCTTTCTGCTCTCCCTCCGCCCGTGCATGCATTCATCAGGTATGGAACCCATTTCTGTTGATACTGTGGTGTTTAAGAAAGACTGCATGTCTGTGTGCATTCTTGTGAGCAGTGTGTCTTCTGGAACTAGGAAGGCATTTTGAGGAGCTGACATTTAAACACAACCAAATGAAGTGATGGAATGAGTCCTGGAAGGAGGTAGGAGAGTGTGTCAGGGTTCTGAGCTGGAACTGAGCCTGGTGTGCTCAAGGAATGGCAGGATCACAAAGTGTGGCGTGGCTGGGAGAGGCAGGAGATGATATTGGTGCAGCAATGAGGGACCAGTTCAGGTAGGCTGTCCTCAGGACTTTGGATTTCATTATGAGTGTGATGGGAGGGTTTGAGTAGACTATGATATTTTTATTATTTATGTCTTAAAAAGATGACTTTGCTGTGTGGATAATTTACTCTCGGGACAAAAGTAGAAGCAGGGTGATCAGCTACTTAGGAGAGTTATCGCAATTGGATAGTAGCTGTGTAATGATCATATTTGGGGTATACTTTTAGAAGTAGAGTCAACAGGATTTACTGATCTGAATCATTACTTAAGAGTCTGAAAATGTCTTTATTTTCCTTTTTTCTTATGCCCATATTCTTGAATCATCAATCAGATGTAGAGATTTTGATTTGAAGTTGTTTTCCCCTGTCCTCTCTGAAGGTATTCCTTCATTACTAATGAGAAGTATGGTGTTAATCTGATTATTACTTTTTTGAAGTTACATCTGGAAACTTTTAGGATTTCCTGTTTATCTTTTATGTTATGAGATTTTGCTACATATGAGTTTTATTTTTATGCTCTGAAATTTTTTCTGAGTTTGAGATGTAAAAGTTCATATGGATTAACACTTGGTAATCATCAATTGAAGACTGTGTACTTATCGAAAAATTTTCTAAGAATTCTGTTGTCTTTCATTGTGTTGGATTTCTCAGTTTGCATTTAATTTCCCTTTAACAGCTCCATTCTGCTATCAGCCTATGTTTAAAATTTGTGTTAGCTCTTTAAAAAACTTTACAGTTATTTCCTTTGTACTGCTGCTTTGCCTTGGCAGCAGTTATCTGTTCAGTCCCTGTATTCTGCCTGTCCCAGAGTGTCACATAAATGGAATCATATAGGATGCAACTTTTGGAGACTGGCTCTTTTTACTTGGCCTATTTGAGATTCATTGATGGTGTTGTGTATATCAATAGTTCATTCCTTTAATTGAAGAATAGTGTTCCATTGTATGAATGTACCAGAATTTGTTTATTCATTCACACATTGAAGGACATTTGAGTTGTTTTTCAGTTTTTAGCATTTATAGATAACGCTGCTATAGACACATATACAGATTTTTATGTGACCATAAGTCTTTATTTCTCCAGAATGAACACAAGTGTGATCATCAGGCCATATAGTAAGTGTATGTTTAACTTTTAAAGACACTGCCAAAGTGCTCCAGAGTGGCTGGACCAGTTCTGTTTTCATGTGGAAGAGCTCCAGGGGCTCTTCATGATTCCTCACCAGCACTGGGTGGGAGTAGTGTGTTTTTATTCCAGTCATTCTCATAGGTGAGTAGTGGTACTGCATTTGGTTTTTAATTTGTATTTCCTTAATGACTAATGATATTGAGTATCTTTTCATGTGTTTCTTTGTCATTTATCTTCTTGGTGAATTGCCTGTTCAAAACTTGCTTATGTCTTATTGGATTTTACCACCCCTACCATATTGAGTTTTGAGAGTTCTTTTGAATATCTGGATTCAGTTCTTTTATTGGATATGTGTTTCACAAACATATTTTCTCAGTATTTTCATCTCTTAACAATGTCCTTTGCAGAGCAAAACCTTTAAATCTTGGATGAAGTCCAATTTATCAATTTTTAATAGGTCTTTTTTTAAAAGATTTTATTTATTTTTATTTTTAGAGAGGGAAGGGTGGGAGAAAGAGAGAGAGATGGAGAGAAACATCAGTGTGCGGTGTCTGGGGACCGTGACCTGCAACCCAGGCATGTGCCCTGGCTGGGAATCCAACCTGTGATGCTTTGGTTCACAGCCCGCGCTCAATCCACTGAGCTATGCCAGCCAGGGCAATTTTTTTTAATAGGTCTTGATTTTGGTGTATTATGTAAGAACTCTTTGTCTAATCCAAAGTCACAAAGATTTCTTCCAATACTCTTTTTTTCTGCTAAGAGTATTATATAGGGTTTTACATTTTACGGTTATTGTCTTCTATTTAAGTTAATTTTTATATGGTGTGTGGTATAGGATGAAATTCTTTTTTGAGTTTACCAAAGAAAGCATTTTTTAAAAACATTTAAATTGCTTTTACCTTTAAGACTAAACGTTTTAAATCAGAGCTTTAAAAAAATATTGATACCTTGGCTGCAGACCAGTAAAATCATGATTTGTGAAAGATGGGTTTTAGAATCAGTGTACAGGGTCCAGCAGAGTTAACGCCTGCTTGAGTTTGGTAGGGTAAATGATATGTATATAATAATTTACAGTTTTAATTTGAACATGTCACCTAAAATGTCATATGGTGTGCTTGAGTGTGATGTTTTTATGTTACAGAATTACATGCTTATGATTTTGTAACAAAATAGGGGTGTTATTTGTGCTGGACCCATATATACACACACACACACATATACATATATATGATTTTATTTATTTTTAATGAGAGAGGAAGGGAGAGAGAAAGAAAGGGAGAGAGAAAGAAAGGAAGAGAAACATTGATCCATTGCCCCTTGCACACCTCCAGCTAGGGACCTGGTCTGCAATCCAGGCATGTGCCCTGACTGGGAATAAAACTCATGACCGCCTTTTGGTTTTCAGGCTGGCACCCAACCCACTGAGCCACACCAGCCAGTACACTTTTTAAAAATACACTTTTAATTTTATAATTTTAGATGTTCAGAAAAATTGCAACAATAATAAAGAGTTCCTGTATACCCCACAACATTTCCCCCAGTGTAAGCATCTTACTTTAGTGCAGTATAATTGCTATAGTAGTGATATACTAATATTAACTTTGTACTTTATTTAGATTTCCTCATTTATTAAATGTTCCTTTACTATCATAGGGTTCCATCCAGGGTATTATATTACCTTTAGCTTTCACGTCTCCTTGGGCTTCTGTGGCTCTGATAGCTTTTCAGACTTAGTTATTACTGTTTTATTTGATTGCTTTGACAGTTATGAGGCTTAACATTCAGATATTTTGTATAATATTTGAATTGGGATTTGTCTGGTGTTTTTCTCATGGTTGGACTTATGTTTTATGTTTCGGAGGAAGATCCCAGAGGTAAAGCGCCTTTCTCATCACATTGTATTCAGGGTACACATTGTCAGGGTGGCTATCACCATGGATCTTGACCTTCATCACCTGGCTGAGGTGGGTTTGTCAGGGTACTCTGCTGCACAGCACAGTTAAGGAGTGGGTATTATGTTTTATGCACCTCCATGAGGGAGTAGTATCTACAAAAATGTTTTAGCTTTTATTTCTTTTAAATTTCTGTGGAATCATTGGTAATGGTCCTCTCCCATTCCTAGATTTGTATCTTTTCTATCAGTTCTATTTATTTTTTAATAACCAATTTTTGGCTTCACCTATTTTTTTCATATTTTTGTTTTAAATTTTATTGATTTTTGCTCTTGTAATTATTTGCTGATGCTGACTTTGAATTTAATTTGCTTTTCTTTTTCTAGATTTTATTGTATTAGCTCATATTGATTTGAGACCCTTCCTTTTTTAATAAAAGCATTTTATGCTAGAAAGTTTTCCTCTGAACACTGCTTTAGCTGTATCCCACACATCTTAATGTTTTGTATTTGCGTTTTCATTCAGTTCAAGATATTTTCCAGTTTTCTTTGAGACTTTCTCTGGCCATTGTATTATGTAATAGTGTGTTGATTGACTTTGAAATATTTGAGGATTTTTTAGATATAATTCTGTTAATTTTTAATTTAATTCTTTTGTTGATAGAGAACATACTTTGAATAAGCTCAGTTATTTTATATTCACCAAGGCTTGTTTTGTGATCCCCCAAATGCAGCTTGTCTTGAGACATGTTCCGTATGCACCTGGGAAGAAAATGCACTCTTCTCGATGGATGGGGTGCTCTGTAACTTATGGGTAGTGGGCAGTGGTGGTGTTGGAGTCTATGTGCTGGCTCACTCTTCGGTTTTTTTCCTGATCACCGAGAAAGACGCTCTTTCAGTGGAGCCTGTGGGATGTCTAGGGTTTCAGTTTTATTTCTGGTTTTTGTTTGGTGTAGGGTTTGGCAGCACACAGCAGAGAGGTTGTGCTTTATAGCGGGAAGGTGGAGGGGTGCTGCATTTGGCCAGTAATTCCTGGGTGTGGGAATTTTCACTCCCAGTGTCTGGGAGGGAGGGCTGGGTCCTTAATGTTCAGGCCTCTACTTTTACTTCGTATTCTTTGCTCTCCTGGTGTTCCATCCAGACCATTTGGCTTGCTTAAGTAGGGCAATCAGCAGTTGTCTGGTTGTGTGGGATGGGATAGAGGACCAGGAGTTTGCTTTCCATCCAGACTTTTAGCCAGTCCTCATCCTGCGGCCCTACTTCATCCACGTCTTCTGAGGTACTGAGGTCCCTTTCTGGAGCCTCCTGGGCTTCTGTGTTTCTTCTTGGCCTTTGTACTCTCCCCTCCCCCAGATCCCTCACCCCAGTAGGTGTGGAGCTTCTGTTTTACTGTCCTCCTGAATCATTTCTCACCAATCCATTTGCTTTCTAGTTTCTCACATTTTGTTGGCTTCTCTTTTGCATTGTTTCTGCCTTGTTTTCTTTGTCCTTGTTGATTTCTGACTTAAAAAAACTTGATTCTCAATTTAGTGGGTTTTATGAAGAGAGTGGATACACACATCTGGTTTAAGCCATCATCTTTATCTAGAAATGCAAACACAATTTATAAATTGTCCATTTGATTGCTCTACAATCCACTTCTAGTTTTTTGTTTGTTGACTCAAACCTTGGAGCTTCTCAGAAGTTGTCTTTGAGCAGGCTTACTTCTCTCATGCATCCTATTTCTCACTGTGGCTTTAACTGTACCTTATTTCTTTTTTTTAATGATTATCAGTCCAATTTGTTTTTTATCTCTTAGGATTTTTCAGATTGTGTGGCCTGTTGCTGCCTTCCTTTTTTATTTTATAGAACTGTTATTTCATTTATTTATTCATTCATTTTGTTTTGATTTCTTAGAAGCTTTTTCATCCCCTCAGTTAAAACCTTGGATAGGTGGTAGGTAGATGCATGTGCCAAGCCTACTGTCTTGACTGGAAGCTGCAGGTGATCAAAATGGACTGGCGATAATTTGCATTCTTTTATTTACCTTTCAGCTGATGTAGCCCAACAGTTCCAGTATGCTGTGCGAGTTATTGGCAGCAACTTTGCCCCAACTGTTGAAAGAGATGAATTTCTGGTAGCTGAAAAAATCAAGAAAGAACGTATGTATTTTTCCTAAATGTTGTCATGTGTTGGATTGTTAAACTTGTCAAAACTTCAGAACATACACACACAGGGTGGGGCAAAAGTAGGTTTATGGTTGTGAGTATGTGAAACACAAAGTTTATTCTTATATTTTTATTCATTAATTATTATATTATTTTCCATATGAACTATACCCTCTATGTAGTTCCTGAGGTATTATTATATAAATACATAATTGTGTTAAAATAAGGACAATTTAATTCTGTCTTTTGTTAGAACATAGTGCAAGAGGATTGTTTTAAGTACTGTCAGTAACAACATAATTTGGTATAAGAGTGTGAGGAATATAAAAGGATTTAATATAACTTCCTGCTTATCTTCTGATTTGCAGTATTTAATATTATGCACCTGTTGACCAGATAATATAGAACACTTACTATCTTATAGTAAACAACTCTTAGTGAGTCCAATAATTGCTTCTATTAATTGTCAACATCTAAACTTAATAGTTATTTAGAACTTACTATGTGAACATTTTAATTCTGAGATGATACTGAAAGCTTTCTTAAACATTGTTACCTTAGAGAAGAAAGCTTTCCATTTTCTAGTATCTGGTTACTAGTGCATCCTGTGTAAGGTGGAGCTCTGCCTTCCTTCTGTACTGTGGAGTGTCTAAGGGAGGGAAGCTGTGAGCATGGGGACCCACCGTGTATGAGAACCGTTCTTGTCTGGCTGGAGAGTTGTTTCTTTGGTGGCCAGGTCCCCCTCCTTAGTTTTCTGGACTGGATGAACCCAGCTCTGGTTGCCTGAAAAGCCACCTTGCCTTGAAGGTCACTGGTCTTCCTGCTGGAGCCTCACTGTTAAACTGTGCAAATGAAATGGGCTTTGGCTTATTTCTAAGTGTGCTGGAAAACTGGTAATGACACCTTCTGGGAGATCTGTTCTTAATGGTACAGTTTCTCACCCCGCTGCTGCATTATTTACTGCACTTGACCAGTGCTCTGTGTGGATGTCCTTTTTCAGAGCTGTGTAACTGAGATGGTGAGGTAGCTGGTGGTAGAGTTGAGGCTGTGGCATGTGAGTAAATGGATCTGGCTGTGGCTACGTGTATAAGTTCAGAGCCTGATGAGCAATGCAAGTCTGAAATGAGGATTCTGCTGACATGAGTCAGATCTTGGTGTTACATAGTGTGTATGTCTTATATAAGGTGGAGGGGTAAAAATGCAGAATTTATCCCGCTGTTAACTTATAAGAACTTATTTTCCTTTCTTGTCTCTAAAACAGAATGTAAGAACACTATTCTTGAGCCCTGATGATTATTACATTTAAGATTATTTTTACATTTTATTTTATATTTTCGATTATTAGTGAGAACTACACTTAGTAGGTACTATATTAACAGACCATTCCCTTTACAGATGTACTTTTCCAGGCTTTGTGGTCTAAATTCAAAATTATATAACTGGCAGCTACAATGTTGCAGTGAATACTGCAAGGAAATCTTGGGATTTCTTTTTTTTAAGAACACAACTATAACCATGTACAGTCATTTTCCTGTATGTCTTCTGTGTTTTTGAAATAAGTCTTTCTGTATATTGATGCACTTTGCTTCTTCTGCCTGTTCCCATCAGGTGTCCACAGCTTCTGTTTGGTACCCTTGCCATTAACCCCCCCAGCTCTGCTGTGACCCAGCTATAGTTTGTAGCATTATTGATGGTCCTCTCATATAGTGATCACTATTGATCTATCGTTTTTAAATATTTCTTAGACATAGTTTTTATACATTAACATTTTTGAAATTAGATTAATTTTTGTTAGATGAGTTATGGTTGAGTTGGTAGATTAGTTGAGTTATATGATGAGCAAAACTCATCATGTATGATAAAATTAAACACCTTTTGGTTTTCTAATTTTTCACATTGATAAGTGGGTAATTGTAGCTAAAAATTTGTTCTGTGTTTAACAATCTCTTAGATGAAACTTTCTGGGGGTAAATATTCTGTGCTCACTTTTATTGGTATTATTTACTATTATTTTGTTGTCATGTGACAACAAATATCTATGAATTAGTGTCAGTCTCATTCTATAGAAGGAACACTGAATTTCATGGTTGTGGTCCTTTGGAGTATTTTTATGTAAGCTTTAAAAGATAATAAGGTTATGAAATTTTAATTGCATTAATTTTGTTGAATGCATTTTGTAAGGATACATTTTAAAGATAGATTCACCTTTTGGCATCGGAAGACATGGAAGTGCAGATGTGATTAGGGCGATATGTCCTACTGTGGTTCAGGTACTCAGTACCTGATGCCAGCACCAGTTCCTAGCCGATGAATGTGAAACAGTGTTGGATGTCAAGTCAGTCATTGTCTTTCTACAAAGGAATTTGAACATTTAAAGCTAAATGAGGTTGGCTGATTAAATTTTAAGAAAGCAGTCCTACTAAATTGGGATAATTAAACACGAAGGTTCCTTGGAGGCTACTGAAGCTGTAAGCGAGCTATTAAAAGTGCTGCCTTTTCTCATGGGTGTAGCAGGGTTTCTTTGAGAGGCACCTGTGCACAGATGATGTGTGCAGCATTGTAGATGTGGGCGAGTGGGGCCTCTTCCCTCACGGGCCCAAGTCCTGTGTGTAGTCTTCATGGAGTGGAATAGAGCATGGACTTCTCGTTTGTAATTGGGGCTTTCAGAATATTTGTAAGTGCAGTGGAAAGCCTATGAAGATGTTTACTGGTAGAATGAGTTAGTGGATGAAAATAAGCTAATGAACTTTTGGTTATTTCAAAACATAATTGACTATGAAGTTTGCTGTATGTGTTAACAAAAATACTTAGAATATATAGTTTTAAGTCAGACTATTATGAATGCTATACTATTTTGTTACGCCCTTTGAATGTAGGATTCCAAAGATATTTTCACTTCATAGTTCTCCCTCCAGATAGCCATTATTGACTAGTTAAACTAATGGTAGTTTTTCTTGCTGGACTATTTATTGATATTTGTCGATAAAATCTAAAAGGTCTCATCATTTCTATTACTCTAATGTTTACATAAACTATTTGATTCCAGTCTAAAATTGTCCATGTTTTATAAATATCAGAGAGATTATATGAATTGACCAAGTTCACAAAGCTGAAATGTCACTTATTATGTAGCTCTTTTGATTCTTAAGTTCAGGATTCTTTTTAGACTTCAGAGTTGTCAGTTTCTGTAGGTGAAATAATGTCATAAATATGAATTTTGATGTATGTGATTAACATGCTTATTTTCTTTTCTAACTTACAGTTATTCGACAAAGACGAGAAGCAGATGCTGCATTGTTTTCAGAACTTCACAGAAAACTTCATTCACAGGTATCATACAAGTATTCTGAAAGCCATGCTATATGAATGCTATGAAGCTATGAGAGTGATCTGGGAACATTTGAATTTTTCTCTCTGGTATCATTAAACTTTTCTATATTGAGTAATGGCTTGTAGTTGTAGATGGAATTTCCTTTTTAAAAGATTTTCACTCCTAGAAGTAAGTTTTAACTGGATTTAATGCTAAATTGCTTATAAAGATGAATGAAACTACATTGGGAAAATAATCAGACTTATGTACACAATCAGTATATATTACAGAGGCCTTAATTCTTTTACTGGGAGGAAACACAAGCAGAAGCTTACCTTGTTGATACAGTTTATTGTTTATCAGGCCCTAATTTGTACTGTTTCAAAGAATAACTTAAAAAGTGATTTTGAACTTTTTGTGATTGGATGTTGATACTTGCTCATAGTGGTTTTCTAACCTATTTTTATAAAAGTCTCTGCCAGCCTCTACACCAGTAAATTAATTGAATCTTGGGGAGAGATTTTTGTGATTCTGACTATAAAGGATCTTAGTTCATCTAGCTGCTTCTCTCCATCCTTTTATAGAGAAGAAAGTAAAACATAGAGATACTTTGTATCAACAAAGTATCATAATACTTTGCTCAACAAATATTAGGTTAATGTTACAACAATGAAAATCTTTGAGTTGTGCCTAAATCTGCTAGTAATTTACTCATTATTTTTTCAGGTCTTCCTTTTCATTTGTAAAAATAAGCTTAAATTTATTTGCTGACCATTTTGATTTCTTAATTCAACTTGATTCACTTGGATGCACTGTTTTAAGTATGCTTTTTCTTCTTTGATAATACTTACCTAGCTGGTCGTGGTCCCTGCGTGCTTCATTACCTTTCATTTCCGAGTCCCTGTGCAGTTCACACACCTCAGCACACAGTCCCTCTATCAGACTCTCTTCAGCAGACTGATCCTGTTCAATACCTGTTCTTCTGTGTTAAAAAACAAAGCTGACACCACCTGTAAATATGTTGTTTGCTGACTTTTTTGTGCATAGTTCTGTTCATTTTTACAACTTTGTTCACTTTCCACCTCTTACACATCTTTGATTTTCTGAAACAACTGACGACTATTGCTGCACAGGTAGAATGTCTCCCCTCTTCCCGATGCTTGCAGGGCGTTGTTACACAGACACTCCTTAGGAAACACTCACAGGGGCTTACAGCTGGGCATCCCCCAGCTGGAAGCTGAAATGAGAGCGTACTTTTAAAATTTCCTACCTCTGGGAGTCCATTCATATCTGCCCACATACAACCTGTGTTTCCTTTGGTATTCTCCCTTTCGGTGAATAAGGAGAATACCATTCATCTATTGCCAAAGACTAGTAGATACCATCATGACTCTTCCTCTCTACCCAAGTTTGGTCTGTCCCCAAGTGTTACTAATTGTCCCTCTTACAGATGCCTCTCATCTGTCCCTCTGGAGTTACACAGACCTAGGTTTGAATCCTCGCCTATAGCTTTCATTAAGTTATTTAAGTTTCACCTCTGCTTCACTCAGTTATGGAATGAAGAGAATAAACCTTGTGTCTCAGTGTTGTTGTGATGATTATGGGGTATGAGGCTGCCCCTTCCCTGGGCAGCAAGCCTCCTTTATTTTAGTTTTTTGACTTTTTTAAAAAATATTTTATTGATTATACTATTACAATTGTCCTAATTTTCCCTCCGTTGCCCCCCTCCACTCGGCAACCCCCACTCCCTCATGCAATCCCCACGCCATTGTTCGTGTCCATGGGTCAAGCTATAAGTTCTTAGGCTACTCTATTTCCTACACTGTACTTTACATCCCCGTGGCTACTCTGTAACTACGTATTTGTACTTCTCAATCTCCTTACCTCTTCACCCTTTCCCCCATGACACCCTCTATCTGGCAACCATCAAAACCCTCTCTGTATCCATGATTCTCTGTTCTTCTTGTTTGTGTAGTTTATTTTTTAGATTCAATTGTTGATAGATATGTATATTTATTGCTATTTTATTGTTTATACATTTGATCTTCTTTTTAACTCCTTTTTTTTTTAGATTTTATTTATTTATTTTTAGAGAGGGAAGGGAGGGAGAAAGAGAGAGAGAAACATCAATGTGTGGTTGCTGGGGACCGTGGCCTGCAACCCAGGCATGTACCCTGACTGGGAATCGAACCTGTGACACTTTGGTTCGCAGCCCGCGCCCAATCCACTGAGCTACATCAGCCAGGGCTGATCTTCTTATTCTTAAATAAGTCTCTTTTACATTATATAAAATAATGGTTTGGTGATGATGAACTCCTTTAGTTTTTTCTTGTCTTGCAAGTTCTTTATTTGCCCTTTGATTCTAAATGACATCTTTGTTGGGTGGAGCAATCTTGGCTATAGGTCTCTGCTTTTCATGACTCTGAATATTTCTTGTCAGTTACTTCTAGCCTGTAATGTTAATTTTGAGGAATCAGCTGACAGTCTTATGGGAACTCCCTTGTAAGTAACTAACTGCTTTTCTGATTTTTTTTTATCTTTAACCTTTGGCGTTTTAATTATGATGTGTCTTGGTGTGGGCCTCTCTGCATCCATCTTGTTTGGGACTCTCTGTGCTTCCTGGACTTGGATTCCCATTTCATTCACCAAATTAGGGAAGTTTTCTTTCATTATTTTTTCAAGTAGATTTCTAATTTCTTTTTTATTCTCTCTTCCTTCCTATTATGCGAATGTTGAAACACTTTAAGTTGTCCCTGAGGCTGCTCACACCATCCTTGTTTTTTTGGGTTCTTTTTTCTTCTTGTTGTTCTGATTGTTTTTTGCTTCCTTATGTTCCATATAATTGATTTGATTCTTGGTTGCATCCACTCTGTTGTTGTTTCCCTGTAAATTGTTTTTTATTTCAATGAGTGTATTCTTCATTTCTGACTGGACTTTTTTTATGCTCTTGATGTCCTCACTAAGTTCCTTGAGCATCCTTATAACCAGTGTTTGAACTCTGTGTCTGATAGATTGCTTATCTTCATTTTGTTTAGTTCTTTTTCTGGGTTTTGATCTGTTCTTTTATTTGGGCCATGTCTATTTGTCTCCTTGTTTTGGCAGCCTCCCTGTGTTTGTTTCTGTGTACCATATTTTGCTGTGTATGATGTGCTCCCGTGTATAATGAGCTCCCATGTATAATGAGCACCCATGTTTTTGGTCCAAACTTTCAGAAAAAAAATCTTGTTTTAATTTTTTAAATTAATTTTTTAAATTAATTTTTTATTTAACTATATTTAGAAACAAAACTGATTGTTGTATTTCATGGTATTATTTTGCATGTCCATATTATTGCTTTCTAGAGTTATGCTTTTAACAACACATAAGCATACATAAAAGAATTAAACACATTTATATAGATAGAGAATCAGCAGTACTCATATATTATGCTCATCCTTATCTTCCCGCAAAAAATTGGGTGAGAAAGTGCACATTATACACTGCAATATATGGTATTATGTAGAGCTGCTATGACTCCCTATGTTAGTAGCATGGCCTAATGTAGTAGGTGTCCTGTAGGGTCCAGTGGCACAGCCCCGCCTTGTCATCCAACCTGAGTACTTGAGATGTGCCCTTTGTGTGGGCTGAATACATTCTCCTTTTTAGTTGAGCCTTGACTGCTGTTGGCAGGTCAGTGGGAGGGATATACCCAGGCCGGTTAGCTACAGGAACCACTGACCATCTGTGGAGGATAAGCTGTGCAGGGGCAGGGTGGTGGTGCTCTGATGTGGTCTGTAGCTGTCCATTGGGTGTACAAGCTCTGGGGTTTCCCCACGTGGTGCAAGCCAAGGTCAGCTCCCCCCTGTGTTCTGCCTGGGCCACCCTGCATGAGCTGTAAAGCAATCTGAGATGGCTGTTAATTTTGCCAGGCTTGGAGATTCCCAGGCAAAGCCAAGCTGTGAGTCTAGGCTGGCTGCTTCTAGTACTTGGCCTGGGGTGACTTAGCAAGAGGTATGGGGGTCAGTGAGGCTGATGTTTGTTTGATAGGATTTAGGAAGTTGTGAAGTGTGAGGCAGGACCAGACATTCATATGGAAAAGTCACTGGTAACAGCTTGGGTGAGCCCAGTCAGTTGGGTGGGATGGAATCTCTGGGGATCTTCAGGGTGGGGCAAACAGTGCTAGCCAACAGATGAAGTCTTCGATGTGGCACCTGCCTGCCGGCTCTGTGGCTCTGTGGCTCTGTGAGGGGAGGGTTCTGACAAGAGACAATGGCTTCTGCCCACCTTTATGCCTGGGAGAAAGCTCTCCCCAGCTCTTGCCTTGATACCAGATGCTTGTTTCTCCCTCTTTGCCACTGGTGCCTTTCAAGCTGTTACTCTGGTGCTGGAGCTCAGAGGAAGTGAGTGAGTCTGAGTAGGTGAGTCCATGTGGGTTCTTTAAGAGGAACTGCTTAGGACTCCAAAAGTTTTTTCCACTGACTCAATCTTTGCTTATTTTTGCAGTTAGAAGTTATAGGGACTTATCTTCCTGGCACTGGAACCCTGGGCTGTGGGCCCTGGTGTGAGGCTGGAACTCCTTGTTCCTGAGATATCCCTCCCAAACTTTCATTCACCTCATGTGGATGTGGGACCAGCCCTTTCCGCATCTCCATCTCTCCTACCAGTCTGGATGGATGTAGTTTCTTTAATTCTGTAGTTGCCGGACTCCATTCAAGTAGACTTGTGATGGTTCTAAGTGATGGCTGTTTTATATCTTAGTTGTAATTTTGATGTGGTTGTGTGAGGAGGTGAGCTGTGCTTACCTATGCCGCCATCTTGACTGGAAGTTGCGTCACTCCAGCAGGCCTCCTTGAAATGGCAGCTGCTGCTGACTGACAGCCCTCTGATGCGTAAGGCAGGGTGTCAAACTCATTTTCACTGGGGCCCACATCAGCCTTGCAGTTGCCTTCAAAGGGCTGAAATAATTTTAGGACTGTATAAATGTAACTACTTCTTAACTGTTAAGGAGTTGAAATTACATTTGGCCCTTTGAAGGCAACCACGAGGCTGATGTGGCCCCCGGTGAACATGAGTTTGACATCCCTGGCTTAAGGAAACGGGATTGATAGAGAGCAACTCTTTGGAGATAAGCAGACAATAGTTAGCTCCAGAGGCCCAGATTATAGAGGGCTGTCAAGGTTGCCTTAGCAGATACTCAGTCCCTGAATCCCAGCTCAGCCTATGGTCATTTCCCCTCCAGATGACTGTAGTTTCCTAAGTAGGGCCTGTGTGTCTTGCTTTAGCTCCTCTGTAGTCCATCATCCATGGAACTGTCAGTGAGTGAGTCCATTCACTTCCCTGCATAGAATCCTTCCCTGGTTGCCTGTTGCCTTTAGCTTAAAATCCATTTTCTTGGTGTAGCATACAAGGACCCCTTTGATTTTATGCTTCGCTTCTTTCAGTTTTCAGTTTCTATTTACATGTCTAGCTTCAGCCAAACTTCTCTCTCTCAGTTCCTTGGAAACCCATGCCTATCCCCCTCTCTGCCTTTGTATCACCCATCTTTCTAGGAGACTCATGCCTCTAGAAGTCCTTTCCTGAGCCTGGAACACTCGAGTGATCCTTCCATTTCTGAAATGTAATTTATCATACTGAAATAATTTGCCCACTGTCTTCTTACTACTGGACTGAGGAGTCCATCAGAAGCAGGCCTCTTCTGGGGACTTTGCTGTTTCTGCTAAATTCAGTATAAATCAATTAAAAAATATTTAGTTTTAAAGAGGGAAGGGAGAGAGAAAGAGAGGGAGAGAAATACTCTATGTGCAAGATCGATTGCCTCTCATTGGGAACTTCGGCTGCAACCCAGGCATGTGCTCTGACTGGGAATTGAGCTGGTGACCTTTTGGTTTGCAGGCTGATGCTCAGTCCACTGAGCCACACCAGCCAGGCGTAGATCACTTAGTTAGACAATATTGAGTACTTGTGATGAGCTTATTCTTTAGAGGAATTTCCAAGGAACATTTTATGTAATTAAGAACTTGTATAATGTAAGTAGTGATACCATAATTTGTTTTGTAAAGATACTGATATATTCGGTCTTCTATATCCAAAAGGTAAGGCTACATGAATAGTGTAGAATGCTCTGTAAATTTTGTTTAAATGTATTGCAGGTGGGCTTCTGTTCATGGTTGTAAATCAGGGCAGAGTGCTAGACAATGGAAAGTTAATACAATTTGTAGGACTGCTTTATATAGAAAGCTAGGGTTAGTTATCCTGACAACTAAGATCTTTAGTTTGGTTATGCATGAGGCTGAGACTTACATCTTGCATTTTAGAATTAAAAAACAATTTTTTTATAATACTCTATTTTTTGGCCTAAATGGGACATTGGTAAAAGGGGGGCTTCATATATTTTATGATGACAGTTTTCTTATAATTACTGTGTTTGGGAAGTTGGTTATTATAAGAATTATTTCAAAGGGGAAATATTGTTATTTAAGAATAGAGTAATTTAAAAAATAGGTTCTTTTTATGGACTTTGGAGTTAGTTTTCAGGGGGTTTAAGGTTCCATAGGTATTAACCTCCTGAGAACATTATCTCTAGGATGGATAGTGCAGCATTTGCAGCATTTGTACAGTAAACAAATTTTGATTTGATGTTACCATATGAATTTTAAAATGCATTTCTGTTTTGGAAATAAGAATAACTTAGGAGAGAGGAGTACAAAACTGGAGAGTAATACATTTTTCTTTTAATGTTTTTTTTCCAAACAGGGCGTTTTAAAAAATAAATGGTCAATTCTCTACCTCTTGCTAAGCCTTAGTGAAGATCCACGCAAGCAGCCTAACAAGGTGAGGGGCCCTCTTAGCAGCTTGGTATCTTTTTAAAGGACACTTTGCATCTTTTGTTGGGGTAGTTATGCCAAATTTTGATAGGGATTGGCTTCTATACTTAAAATAATGAGTGAAACAAAAAAACTGGTGTAATTCTCTTGGCAGTCATGGAAAGCCAAGAGATTTCTTCTTGTTTTTTTAAGGGCAATTTTAGTCAGTGTTCTGTGTTTTCTTAAGATTTTTTTTTTCAGATTTTATTTATTTATTTTTGGAGAGGGAAGGGTAGGGAGATAGAGAGACAGAAACATCAATGTGCAGTTGCTGGGTAGGTTATGGCCTGCAACCCAGGCATGTACCCTGGCTGGGAATTGAACCTGTGACACTTTGGTTCACAGCCCGCGCTCAATCCACTGAGCTATGCCAGCCAGGGCTTAAGATGTTTTTTAGAATTATGTTATCAAATGTAATACTGTTCGATTAAATAGGGTATAAACTATCAGTTTTCAAAATTTTTATCGTGTGAAGTTATTAATATTAACATAGCTGCATAATTCTGTTAGGATTTTCTTGTGTTTTCAAATATCATTATGAATATTAATTAGTTATACCAGAGAAAACTTTATTGTCACACAGGTTCAATTTTTGACCTGTGCAGTGTTTGAAAGCAATTTGGCCTCTCTGTATGGTAGAGAGTTTGTTAAAATAAAATACTCTGTTATAGAAATTTGAGTGCTTAAAAATTGAAGAGTGTGGGTGAGTCATATTTATATCTAAAGCCTTATTCTGAGTAATGGGCATTCTTTCATTATATAAGAATGCCAAATTTTTTAAACATTTGAGTAATTATTTGAGTTTTAGTTTGCATGGATTCTGAATAAAGTGTAACTATCACACCATGTGGGGATGTTAGAATTCAGAAAACTTCCTAAAACTGTATCATAATTCAAAAGTGTAACAACTAATTTGCTGTTTAATAAGTGCAAAATTAAATTACAGAAATAGAACTAAACTAAACTTTAATTGCCTTTGTTGGTTTGGGAAAAGTGTTCTGTAATTTTATATTTCCTTTTTAATTTTTTTCCAGGTTTCTAGCTATGCCACGTTATTTGCCCAAGCATTACCAAGAGATGCACACTCAACTCCCTACTACTACGCCAGGCCTCAGACTCTCCCGCTGAACTACCAGGATCGCAGCACCCAGTCAGCGCAGAGCTCTGGCAGTATGGGAAGCAGCGGCATCAGCAGTATAAGCATGCATGCCCTAAATGGCCCGACCCCCACTCCACAATCTCTTTCGGGGTAAATCAAGCTTGCATACATAGATTCCTGAAATAGTAGAAATGGAAAAATCCTCAGGCTTTTCACCAGGCATTTTGTGTTCACGAAAACCATCTTTAGAGGCTTGTATGTGCCAGGAATGTTCTTGGCACTGTCTCTGATATATTTTGTCTTTGGATTTTACTTTCCCTAAAAACTCCATTTCAGATAGGAATTCTTTCTGCTTCTAATCTTAGTTGACTATAGATTTTTGGCCAACTCTCAACCTGTTAAGGCAAATGCATTTTAGTAAGGACCTAGTTCATCAGTATGATGAGGTAACTGATTGACATTTCTCTTACTATTTTCTCATATTTACCTTTCAGTGAATATTATCCCCTTCATTGATGTATGCTATTATCTTCAGGGAATTATTTTTAATAAATATAAATTAAAATAAAGGTGTCTCATCGTCAAATGCTGAGATCTTCAAACTAAGAATTAGGGCATCCTACAGTGCAAGTGAATTAAGATGAGGAACTACGGGAACACACAAGTAAGATGTTATATACTTTGAAGTTTAACCTGCTGTCACATCTGATACATTTTGAGGAAATACAGACTTTATGGTTGAGAATACAGTAGATGCCAGTGCATTAATGCACTTAGAACTTTTTTTTTACATACACATTTTAATGTATAGTTCATTCTTGGAAATCACATTAAAACAGACTGTTATAAGGCGGATATTTTTCCAGAAGAACAATGACTAAAGGATTCACCATCAAATTATGTTTTTCACATGAATATGATATATTATAACTCATTGTGTGACTTAATAAAATTATGTGCAAGTTACTAGAAAATAGAATGTGTGTAACACATGGGTTATAAATGGAGTCTAGAGTTCTAGAAAACAGCATAATTCTACAGATTTAATCTCAAAATTATATTCTGGCTAAAAGAATAAACAGACTTTCTCATTTCCACATTAAAATTTGAAATAATTATTGTCATGATATAAAAAAAGCTTCATAGAGAGCTTTGCACTGAAGTGGTCTCTCAGAATTTTTCTCTTAAATTTAGAACTGTATTCAAAGATGTAGTTTCAGTAGTTGTTGATGACATTTTTTCCCCATTGACAATAGAAAAAAGTAAGAGCTGTTTCAGGGTTTTGATTTCCTGTCTTCATCAGTGGATTATAGTCAGACTCACCAATATTTTACCAGTAATAAATCAGAGCTTTGCTGCTTAGAAACTGGTGGTGTTGAAATTTTTGTTTTTGCATTTTGCAGCTCCAGGAGGTGATAATTATGTTACAGTTTTCCAAATATATGTCAATGGAAATCAGCTCTTGGGTTCTTCGATCTTCAAAGAGTATTTCGGCATAGTCTCCCAATTATTAAAAGCTAACTTTTAGACATTGGATGTGCTTTTGCCTTTGATTTTGTTTGTACATTTTTAAAAAAAGATTTTGTTTATTTATTTTTAGAGAGAGGGGAAAGGAGGGAGAAGGAGGGAGAAAAACATCAATGTGTGGTTGCCTCTTGTACACCTCCTACTGGGGACCTGGCCCACAACCCAGGAATGTGCTCTGACTGGGAATCGTACTGGTGACCCTTTGGTTTGCAAGTCAGCAGTCAGTCCACTGAGCCACACCAGCCAGGGCTTGTTTGAACATTTTTGAAATTAATTACAAATTAGGATTTTTTTTCCCCTATGGAGTACCATGAAGGCTGGGAGACAAGTGAGGACATGGAAAAGGGGCAGTTTTACAGGTTTTTTCACTCCTGTGCTCAACAAATGTTGAGTGAGTGAATGGTGTTAATATTGAAGTTAAAATTAGTAGTGAATTTCAAAGTGGTTTTAGATGAGTAGTATATGTTGTGTATTTGTAAAGAAAAGTCAAATAGGTTTTGTTTTTTATGGTAAGAAATATGTGTGGAGGTGGCATTAAGAGCCTGAATGTCAGACTGATCATTGTTGTTATATTTGGTACAGTTAAGTCAGTTGCTTGTCTCAGATTTATAAGATTGTGTAATTCAATGTAGTAATAAAAGAAAAATTCCTGGAACTGTTTTTGGCTCTTCAGTGAATAGCCTGGGTATTTGAAGATATAAAATGCTCCTTCCTTTTTTTAGACAGTCTCATCAAACTCCAGGAGTAGGAGGAGACTGTCTTCGACAGCAATTGGGGTCACGTCTTGCATGGACTCTAAGTGCAAACCAGCCTTCTTTACAAACCACTACCTCGAAAGGTGTCCCCAACACTGTTTCTCGCAATATGACAAGGCCAAGGAGAGATGGGGACGCAGGTGGTGAGTAAAGATGTATTTGAATGTAGCTTGTTCTAAATGTAACATTTAGAATTTATGCTTCCCTTATTTTAAAATACTGATCAGGAATTTCTGCTTATAACTAAGTGGTTTCTTGTTCTCATGATGAAGTTTGGAATCCTAAGTATGGTCTGTGGTGCCTTGGGAAGTCTAGTTTTGTCACCCCATGTAACCCTGACCTTGTATTCACTAGTGCCATCTGCTTTTCAGCTCACTGCCTGAGTGGTTTCCTCCGTCTGGATCTCTCTCCTCTTCCTTGTCACATTCACCTTCTCTTTTTATTCTGCCTTTCTTTCTGGGAAGGCACCTCCAGGCTGGATTGGGCTCTGTAGCGCGAGTGACTGTCTTCCACTACAGTCTAAGTTCTGTGAAGGAGGGGCCGTTTTTATCTTGGTCACAGTGCTAGTAACTAGCATACTGCCTAGAACGATGAAGAAACTCCTTGCAGATTTATTTGGTGGTTAAGCGAACCCCCCCACTGAGTTTTAAAACTGTTAGATTCCAAAGAAAGTTTGGGTTTCTTACATGAGGACACTACAAATAGCAATAGTTGGAACATGCTTGTCCTGAAAAACAGAAGAATGGGCTTTTTTTTTTTTGGTTCATAATCTGATTCTGAAATTCCTCCAACTATTTTCTGTGTGGGATGGGAGGAGGAGCTGTGTCTCGTAGACTTGTGAGGACATTCGTACACAGCCTGGCCTGCCCCCATGTAGCTGCTCTTAGCGGCCTAGAGTACTGTCCTGTGACATGTGGCTGCTGTGTACTCTTGGGCTTAGAAGCTAGTTTCTAGGTTGAGTCAGAGTGCTATTCTCTCCTTCTTTCTTTTTGTTTGCTGTGTTTCTGGTCACTAACCAGTGTCTTCAAAGCTGTATTCTATACAAAACTAAGAGATAAAAGTGCTTAAAAATACATTTGATTATTCCGAAAGAGCAGGAGAAGTACAAAGGAAGAAAGAACTGGGATAAATAAAAAATACACCTGAATAAAGTAAATTTAAATCCAAATGTATTGGTAATTACAATAAATTCATGGGGATAGACATTTTGTTTAAAAGATTAAAACAAATGCTATTTAGATAATTATACACTGTTTACAAGAGACATTTTGAATATGGGGACACAAATAGGTTAAAAGTAAGTGGATGGAAAAAGTACCTCTTACAAACACTAACCGTGAGAAAGCAGGGTGGCTGTATTTAACATTGACAGTGGCAGGAATGTTAGAAAAGACAGAAAGACATTTCATTACAACAGAAGGGTCAGTTCCTTGGGAAGAAATGCTCCTAAATATATATATTCAGCTATTGACAGAGCTTCAAATGCAGAAAGAAAAACTGAAATAACTGCAAAGAAAACAGACAAATCCACAATTACAATTGGAAAATTGAACTTCTCTCTTAGTAATTGGAAAAAGTAGATAAAAATGGTCAGTAATGATAGGTAAGGGCTGAACAGTACTACTACCAAATTGATATCATTGATGTTTATAGAATATTATGCCCACAGCTGAAAAACAACCTGTCCTCACCTTCGGACTGTGCCCTCTGGGTTCTCAGGGTGCTGATCCCCGGTCTATACTCTGATTCACTTTCCCACTTATATATTGGATTTCTGAGCACTGTCCACTTGTCATTATTTTGAGCAACACCTCAGTTCTGACTTAGCTTTTGTCCCAAGGTTTATGCAAATTCTAAATAACTTTTCTGCTGTATTAACTCCTTTTTATGGGTGTTGGGAATGGACCAAGGTTTGTACACTACCTGTGTAGTAAGCCAGTTTTTCCAAACAGCATTTGAAATAATTATCCATGCTTTTGTGATTTATTTGTGTTGCTCTTTGATTATATATTAAGTTCCCACAGATTGCATTGTCTTTTTAAAAGACTTTTTTGTATGAAGAATCACATGATCTCCATATCCTTTTCAGAAAATTCTTGTTTCTAATAACTTCATACTCTTCAGCTCATTTACTTAGTTTTTAATTTTTGTCTGAATGAAAGTGTATAATCTGGAACTAATTGTGTCATAAGATATATTTCATCTTAAAATGTCTTCTTCACTGATTCTTCTCTTATAAAAACCATTTTGTAGGTACTGTGGAAGTTACTGAGACAGCCCTTGTCAGGGACATTTTGTACGTATTCCAGGGCATAGATGGCAAAATCATCAAGATGAACAACACTGAGAATTGTTACAAAGCGGAGGGAAAGGTACAGTAACTAAAACCCCGTCTAAAATAATGAAAAGATAAATGTGATTCAGACCAGAGAGGAGCTATTAATTTGTGAGGTGTTACTGGGATAATGAGGGCTGGATTTACAAAAGTTGTGTGTATCAGTCAGGTTGCACCATTAAGTTCTGGTTTATATTTCCCTGTACAGTTTATGACTTGTGTAATCTTACTACGGGGCCCTTTGTCAGCCTTTCCTACCCTTTTGCATCCTTTCCCTTGTGCTTCTTCCTTTCCTTTTTGTCACTGATTTGGCCACCCCACTTAGCTGATTTCTATATCCCGTGATGGTGATGTCAGAGGTACCTGAGGGACAGGGGTGGCTTGGCATCTCTGCTGTTGAAGTTGGCTTCCACATAAGGTGGCTTTGCTTGCTTTTGCTTTCATATTCTAGAATGTGCCATTCTCACAGCCCCTTCTTGCTGACGTGTCCTTCTGCACCTCTCAGCTGTTCCCAAGGTGACTGACATCACAGACTGTCCCTGCTATGCTGGGGAACCCTGGCCAGTCACTTGCTGGGGTCATGCTACTTGACCTTAACATTTATTGATTTATTTGTAGGTGTTTTGCTTCCCTGCCTGTTACCTGATACTTTTTGTTTTTCAGAATCTCATTATTTTCACTTCAGTGATGGCATATTAGTTATTTGTAAGTTAAATGTGTGGAAGCCTAAGAATTATAATATTAAAAATACAAATGGTTGAGAAAATTAATTAAAATTCTAGTGTTAATTTTTAACTCTTGATATATTTACTTTTTAGGCAAACCTAAATAAATCTTTGAGGGATACGACAGCCAGACTTGCGGAATTGGGATGGTTGCACAATAAAATCAGAAAATACACAGACCAGAGGAGTCTGGACCGTTCGTTTGGACTCGTAGGTCAGGTATGTTTGTTCATTATTACTAGACATGTGGAATGCTGTTCACCTTGGGAAATGCTTAACTTACTTAAAAGTTTATGAAAATAATTCTTAAGAAGGTTCTTTCTAAATAAAGAAGCTTTACTATTATATCCATTCAAGAAAATAGAAACCACAATAGGTACTGACAAAAATAATCTAATATAGTAAGTTGTTTATATAGCTATTAGAGGACCACAAAAGCAAAAAAATATAAATGCTAATTAAAACAGAGGTAAAACTGGGGAGCAGAGAGAAGGTGGTGGGTTTGTCAGAATCCAGTAGCTCAGAAGAGGGGCTCTCCGCAGAAACAGCACTGTGAGGGGGCTTGCTGGGTCATGGTCCTGTGGATCTGGGCATGCTCCAGAAGCTGGAGATGGAAACTGCTGCTGTTGCTGCTGGCCTGAGTGGTCACAGCTGGGGCAGTGTAACTGGCCCTCTGTCTCTTGTTGCCTCTGCAACCTGACAGGAGGCGGCCAGCAAAGAAGCAGTGGAGTTTGCAGAGTCCTAAGTCCTTTTAGTGGTTAAGCAGCATGGGATTTTGCCCTCAGGTTGATTCTTGGGCAGTAATTATTTCTAACGAAGTCTTCAAAAAATTACTGAGAGGGAGAGCAAGTCAGAAGTAAACCGCACTGTAAGCACTGCACAGCACAGCAGCATGGCTCTGAAGTGAAACATTGGCTTCACCCTTTAATAGTTATGTCAACTTGCACAAGTTACCTCCTCTTGGCCTTAATTTCTGTGTATGTAGAATGGAGGTGATGTTAATATGTAAGATGATGATAATCTCCAAGGTGTTCAGCACTAGGAGACAGTGCCTAGAAAGCTGCTGTCCCAACCTAGCACTGCTGTTCAGACCATTTACCAGTGTAGAGAATTGGCTAGATGAGTCAGGGACCCGTCCCTCTCACCTTAATGCCGATGGGAATTGGTGAGGCCTTCAGGACCCTGCCTGGCTTTAGTGGTACATGGAGTTTGCAAGCCAGGTGAGCCCATTGGCCATCCCTCCCACAGCACGTTCTCATTTCTAAGTTGTTGCTCCCTTTTCAAAAGGAACCATTTTATCATGTCTTTGTATCATTACTTCATGAATGCAAATTCCACTGATATATCCTACTAAGTGTATTAGATACGAAGTAAAACAAACACAAAATAAATACAGGAAAAATAAATAAGCTATTACATAGATATTTCATTAAGTTGATTGATAATCACTATAGCCATGTCATGTAGAATTTTATAGTACTAAATTTAAAAGCCTTTTCTCTCATTTGATTCTAATAACAGCCCCCTAAAATGAGCAGGGCAAATGTAATTATCCCCATTTTGCAGATATAAATGTTGAACTTCAGACAGTTTAATTGATTTGTCCATGTTGTCCTGATTGGTAGAAGAAGATACAGGACCAGAATATGATGTGTAATTTCTGTAGTTTTTTGCATTCCACTCTCATTTTCTGCTGTTTAAAGTCATCGTTGTGTACTGTCTAGTTACTGAAGAAGCAGTGGTTTAGCGGGGGATAAGAGGCACTGAGTGCCCCCGTCGGGGTGATCGTGTGCTGCAGTTAGCGTGGTACTGCTGACTTGTGCCTGCTGTTCCAGTGTAAGTGTTATCGTTCCCCTTTTACTCAGCAGTGTCCTGGCTCTAGACATACTAAATGAACAGATTTTATCTATAAAGGAAGATAGTGTTTCCTAAGTCTGCATCTTATATTTGCACTTTAATAAACCAAGGTGAGAACAGCCTCAGTTAACTGGAAACCTTTCATGGTGAATACACAGGCTGCTGAAATCGTCACATTGTAATTTTGTGGTTTTTGGTGGAAGACTACTTATAGGCTGACTTGTATACTCCTCCCTATATTTTTGTTCTAAATGATAGATTATGATTTATTTCTACTGATTGAGCAGTTTGGTTTTTAATTTCTATGTGTTTGTGCATGTATCTATCATGGTCATGGGGATGAGGTTTTGCAGAAACAAATATTGTGCCCGAAAACATGCCATGTTGTTTTCTCCGTGGATATTGCTTAGCTGACCACTGAAGTAAGGCTCCCTTTGAGTCTGTAAAATTAGTATGTTTTCTGTTCCTTTTTATGGCTTCTAGGGAGGGAAATGTTTATATTAGCTCAGAATCCACAAAACCTAAATACAGTGAAAATAACCCTATAGATTACTGATTATGTATTGCCTTAAATTAAGCAGAAATGTAGAGCCTGATACTAAGGAAAACAGGTTCTGTGTCTCGCAAGTCCAGGCTCTCTTGGAAACCAGAGTGTCCCACTGAGTGTGTCTCTGGGTTTACGTCCCAGAGTTTATTTCAGAAAGTTCTTGTCATACGACTTTGTGAAGATCCTCCTTTCAGATTCTGATTTGACACTTTTTAGCATTTAAGATTGGAGAGATACAAAGAAGTTTTAATAATATGGATGAGAAAAATAAGCAGTACAAACCAAAAAACAACCACCCCAAAACTTGGGGAGAATTGGTATTAAGTTGCCAATTAACATTTTTGTCCATTAAGAACATTAAGTAAAATTACATTTTAAGTCTATCAATTTAGAAGGGACATAAAAAAAAATTGTTGTCTAAAGTGAATACACTAGTAGTTTTATGAAAAGCATACTTTGTTTTTCTCAGTTCTTTATTTCTCTTCTCCAAAGTTCATGCTAAGGGACAGGCTTCCCTAATATTATTAAATATGCAGGAGTGGGCAGAAGTAGGTTTACAGTTCTCAGTACACGAAACAGGTTAGTCTTGTATTATTTATTAGTTATTGTATTATTTATTTGTATTATTTGTCTTATTTTATATTCTTTATGGTTTAACTTTTAGGTAATTATGGCAGGTAATTTAACATACTTTTGCCCACCCCTGTGTGTATTGTGGTGTTAAACCTGTTAGAGGACGATTGACAGAATGAGGGTTTGCCGTGCAGGACCCCTGGCCTTTGTCTGGCAGCAGTGTGCCTGCGCGGCTCGAGTGAGCTGCTGTGTAACGCCCGCCCCTGTCATGCTTCCTCCTTTCCACACAGAGCTTTTGTGCCGCCTTGCACCAGGAACTTAAAGAATACTACCGGCTGCTCTCTGTTTTACACTCCCAGGTAAAGACCTTGTTTTTATTTTAATTTCTTCATGATTTGAAGTGTTACAAAATGGCAGCTACATAGAATTTTAAAGTGTTTTCATATATTACTTTTATAAGAGAAAAACTTGTTTGATAATATGTTTGTAAGTTCTGGATATCTACAGAGTTTCACTGTATCCTAGAGCCAGTTAGTGGCTAATTTTCAGGTTAGTTGCTGCATTCCAAACAGGTCAGTTGTAGCTTGAAGGAACTATTGTTCTTCCAGAGAGCGATCTTTTGCTTCATTTTTATAAGAATCCTTTCCATATTCACTTGACCTGGATTAAGAAGTGATTGACTTAGTGACCTGAACTTACACATTATATCTTTATTGTTTTTCAGCTACAGTTAGAGGATGATCAGGGTGTGAATTTGGGCCTTGAGAGCAGCTTAACACTCCGGCGCCTCCTTGTTTGGACATATGATCCGAAGATAAGACTGAAGACTCTGGCGGCCCTGGTGGACCACTGCCAAGGTTGTTTTGTGTCTGATGGACCTACTTTATTTGAAAGCAGGTTTTAGGGAATATCATCTGGGTTTATTTTTGTGCCTGTTTTGTAGCCTTAATAGCCATAAATAAGCTGCTGATTAAATACAAATTAATAGATATGAGCTTATGGGGGAAAATAACAAGTTACCAGTGTGGCCCAATATTTATAGTTGTGGAAGCTCAGGATTTCATTGAAATAAAGGAAGGAAGAGGTTTTTTAAAGATTTCTCTCTGTCTCCCTTTTTGTAGTTTTTGGTATTACAGCTGTTGATGTATATCTCTCTTTTATTTGTTTCAACCAGCAGCCTTTTCTAGAGTTTCCTTCCTCCTGAGGTTGTGGTCTCTGTCTGGCTATATGTTACGAGTTCCCATGTTTGCACGTCTGGTGTAGGTCTCTGCCAGGCTCTCAGTCTGTATCTCTAGTTGCCTTTGGCACCTTTTTCTCTCACTCTTTGTACTGCCTTGGCCAAAACCTCTTTCTCCTTTTTCCCATTGTAACATTGGGACACTAATAGTCATGCTTTTTAGGATTGTTAGCACTGAATCAGATGTGAGGTGCAGTCGTCTGCCCATAGTTCATGGCTCATTGTCTGCTGCCGTCCTCCTGTTGAATGATTCGTAAAGACGAGAACGTCAGCAGTCGAAACCCACGTTTATCATGTCATTTGTGCTCTGCCTTCCCAACCACCTGACACTCCCCCTCAAAAAAAGAAGTTGAACACAATGAATAAATATCTCTTTTCTCTCTAATTACCAGCACTCCCCATAGTTAGATTCCTACCAGACTCTTCCTTTATATTCTCCCCAGTCCTCCCCCTCCATCTCTTTCAGTGTTTACTTAGCCACTGAAGTCCTGATACCTGACTCCTTCCGTGTCTCAAATCACTGCCTCTCCCAAACCAGTGTCCGCAAACAGGATCCTGTTGAATCCTGCTCTGTGTCGTCTCTCTGTGCTATTCAATAACCTGCTCCTAACTCCGTCTTCAGCCTCATCTGTCTCCATTTTTGGGCATGCGTGCCAGAATAAGCTTATTAAAATCAGATCACATTTGTCCTTTTCTTAAAATCCTCCAGCAGTCTAATAAAGTCATGGATCTTAACAGAAGAAATTCTTCATGTGCTTATAGTTTGGACTTGATTTCTGCCACTCCCAATACACTATTCTGAGCTGTGCTCCTAGGACATGGGGGACTGTTATTTCAGTGTAGTGTAGTGTAGTGTAGTGTTTTTCAAACTATATGTCACAACCAGTTAATGGGTTATGAAATCAGCGAGTTGAGATGAGCATATTATATCGAAAGAAGGAAGAAAATATTAAAGTGTAAGTATCATAAAGCTTTTATTTTTTATATTTATTTGTATACTTGATTGTAATATAAAGTGGAGAGCTTAATGTGTTTCTTAGTCAAAAAAAATCATAAGTCATGTTCTGGATCATATAACGAGTCAAGTGTTTTCCACTAAAAAACTCTGTAGGGTTGTGAAGGGATGAGGAACTCGGACACATGTAAAACCTGGGGGAGACTCTTTCTGTGTCCTTAGTGGTATTAAGAAAACAAACAGGCTTTATCTTCATTACTTGACCATTTTGGTTAGTGTTAAATTACTGGTTTCTACTGTTAGTCTTGAGTTTGTGTGTTTTTATGTATTCCCCCCACAGGAAGGAAAGGAGGGGAGCTGGCCTCAGCCGTCCATGCCTATACAAAAACGGGAGACCCGTACATGAAGTCCCTGGTGCAGCACATTCTCAGCTTAGTGTCACATCCTGTCCTGAGCTTCCTTTACCGTTGGATATACGACGGGGAGCTTGAGGACACTTACCACGAAGTAAGGAATGCTACTCAAGTGTCAGACTGGGAATTAAGAAGCATGGGCACTCAGTTACTTGTTTTTTCCCCCGTCACTTCTGTTCTCTTGTAACAGTGATGTCACCATACGTCATTTGAATGCCATGCATGTTTTGTACAGTGCTTTGAAAGCCAGTTATTTCATTTATCAGAGGAGCTATATTTGGTTAGTGATTGTTATCCCATTAATAATAGTGGGAAACCCAGCAAAGTCAAATCTCTTACCCACATTTACTAGTAACAGCAAGGTTGCGGCAGAGCTAGGACTAGGTCTCTTAAGTCTTAGTCCAGTTTTCCTTGCAGAACAGCATTATATGTTCTGTTGCTGTACGTGATTACATGAAACTAAATTAACTATGGAACTAACAATTTTAATGAAGCAAGTTACTTGTACATACATGTACCTAAGAAATACAGTTAGTTTTGCTGTAATGCAGCATATATGTTTTTTAAAAAATCACTGTGCTAAAATCCCAGAGTAAAAACCACAGCACTTCTGACAAGAAGTAGAATGAGGGGACATCACACTCAAAAACCTTATCAGAGATGTTAAATTTAAAAAGGTATAGGAACTTAATGCAGGTTGTCTCACAGTTTTAAACACATTAAGTTAAGAAATATGTAAATTCTAGAATAAATATGGCATTTACCTTGAACAAGTCCTGCTGTTGGCTGGTGGGCATGGGCTGAAGGAGGCCTGTCTGAAGTGGAACAGATAGGAGTGGCTGCCAATGCACATGTTGGTGGATTAAGGTCACCGGTGGGCTTGAGATGTGTCTGTGTGTGCAATTTGTGGATTCCCATGTGGCTGGGTTGCTGTTTTCACCTAGTTTCTTGTGGATGAAATTGCTCTGAAGCAATAATGAAATTTGTGTTATGCTCAAATTGTTTGCTAATTATCAATTCAATTGTGCAGTAATAAGTTGTTTTAAAAACAAGCACAAGCCCTGGCTGGTGTGGCTCAGTAGATTGAGCACTGGCCTGTGAACCAAAGGGTCTCTGGTTTGATTCCCAGTCAGGACACATGCCTAGGTTGCAGGCCAGGCCAGGTCCCCAGTGTCACGGTGTGAGAGGCAACCACACATTGATGTTTCTCTCTTTCTCTTTCTCCCTCTCTTCCTCTCTGTCTAAAAATAAATAAAATCTTAAAAAAGAAAACAAGCATGATAGTGGAACTAAACCGTATATAGTATTATTTTGTGGGTGCTTTTGAAATACATAAATGCATTCTATATATGCATATGTATTGTGTAAGTCACTCAATATGTCCTGTGGCTCCTTCCATGACAGTATTATAGTTGTACTTTGTTCCTGCATATTATTTCATTGTATGGGCATATATTTAGCAGCTCTCCTGTTGATGGAGATCATGTTCTTTGCAGTTTTAAACCTTATGAACATTATTAAAATCAACATCCTTGTATGTACCTCTCTGTGCATATTCATAAGTTTCTCTAAGGTAAGTACTGGGAGTTGGGATTGCTGGGTGTGTGGAATGCATACTTTAAATTTTGGTTGTGCCATTTGAGCTTTGGAGTGGCTCTAGCAGTTTTCCTGACAAGCATCAGCTTTCTGTTAAGGTTCTTTTTCCTCCACCCTCATCAGCATTTCACATTACCTAATTTTAATAAAAGTGTTTTTAATCTAATGTATGAGATGTGGCGTCTCCAATGGTATTTATTTGCATTTTATTGGTTACTAGTGAGATGGACCAGTTTTTCACATTTATTAGTTATTTTTATTTCTTCTGCTGTTGCTATTCATATTCTTTGCCCAGTTTTCCTGTGCATTTGTCTATCTTTGGGTGACTTGTATCTATGATGGTACTTTTCCCCTTTAATTATTTTTCTTTTAACTTTATTTTCACATTATTCAGACTTAGAATTATCAAAATAGCACAAAGAATCATAGTCTTTAACGAAACTCCCAAAATATTAGTTTTACCACATATACACCTAAGTTTTCTTCTGGACAGTTGTTTTTTTTTTCTGATTTTTACATTTTGTTGGCTATTTATCAGTATTATTTAAATAACCATAGCGTTATGGCTTCATATTTGATAGAAGTGGTTTGTTCTTTTCACAGTTTTCCTTGCTGTTTTTGCACATTTCTACTTAGGTAGGAATTTAGAATCAGCTTTTGATTTTGCCAAATTTTTTAATATTTATAGGTATTGCACATTGAATTGATAGATTAGGAAGAAATATTTTTATCCTTTCTGTGTTCTTTTTGCTAAATAAGCTATTTTTTTTAAAACTGAATCGAAAGCTTTGAAAGGTAGTATATACATGTTTTCATTTTACTAATGGTTACTTAAAGGTAACCATTAGTTTAAAAAAAACCATTAGTTTAAAAAACTTAAAGGTTTTTCAGAACTTTATTTTTTTTGTTTACAAATTTTTTTTATAACAGAGAGAGAGGAAGGGAAAGAAATAAATATTGACTTGTTCTACTTATTTATGCATTTATTGGTTACCTCTTGTATGTGTGCTTACTAGGGATTGAACCTGCAACGTTGGTACATTGGGACGATGCTCTAACCACCTGAGCTACCTGGCCAGGGCAGAGCTTTCTTTAACCTATATTTTCTAAATGCTAAAGTCAGGAGTAAACCAGTTTTTAAAAATCTGCTCCTGAAGTTAAGATAAAGAATTTTTTACTTCCAGGTTCTTTCCTGCCATGCAACTAATCTCTATAACTTTTGCTATGTTATTATATTTCAAATTTTTATAGCCAATGTTTAAAAATTACCTAGTTTTTTAAGATTTTAATTTGTTTTACTTTGCCTTTAGATTTGTGTCAGTTATTTAAATATACTTTTATGCTTAACTGGTACTATTTCTCACCACCAAGCTCAATTATAATTTCTGTTACTGAGATATGCATATGGAAAAGTACATAAATCCTAAGAGTAATGCTCGATGCTTTACTACAAAATGAGCCGCCACCCAGGTCTGGATAGCACCTTGTCAGCATCCTCATCGTATGTCTGCCCTGCCTGTACTCCCCTTACTGCCTTCTTCCTTATTCCTAAAGGAACACTTTCCTCACTTCCAATGGTATAGTTTTGTCTTATGTTAAATTTATGTAAGTGGAGTCTGATTTTATATATATTAAAATACATTTTATGTGAAGCATCCCTTGTATTCATCATAGTTACGTATGAATCTTTAACTTTAAATTTCTGGAAAGTGCCATACAGTTGTTTGTTTAATTAAAATTTTAAATCAGACTCAATTGTTCAAGATTTAATGGAGACTGATTCTTAAACAATTCAGTTTTTATCCATCACTTTTGTGATAAGGAATCCTTTAGGTAATGCTTTCACTTTGATAGAGCGAAATGTCATTTTTGATTCATTTGAGTTTTGTTATTCTGTAATTACAGGATGAGGCGAACTTTGGAAGCTGTTTAAAAACCTCTGTAATTGATTATTTACAATGATTATTAAATCTCCTGACCATTACCACATTAAATAAAATGATCTGGGTTTTAGGAATTTGTCATTTACGAGCTGAAGAGTCTAAGTGATCTTATGGTTAAGAAAATGAAAAAATAATTGTTCTTTTTATATTATAATTTGTATATGATGGGCCATGCTTAGTATGTAAATTTATGAGAAATAGCTTTAACAACTCACCAATCAGAAATAAAAAGCTCTGTATATTTTTTAGTTTTGAGGCTTAACTGTTCATTACCCATCCAAATTGTACTTATAAAATTTAAAAAATCATCTTTTAAGGCAGCTTTTAAAAATGAGGATTATTGAAAGATGAAAAATGATACTTTCTATTTAATAAAAAATTTGTATTCTAACCCCTCCCTCATGCAGTAATTAATATGTTAATTATAATATGAATTAGGACAGTAAGAACTTTTTAGATAGCTGCTGATCAGTTGACTTGAGGAACCTGGTTTTCTTCATGGCTTGGGTTGGGAATTGTTGTCTGGGGTGTGTATATATATAAAGTGCTACCGATTAAAGCCACAAACTGGCTAATTACCTTTTTAAGTTCAGTGCCTGATTACTACTTTTGTCTTGTTTCTTGAAAATAATTTCATTTGTATTTTCTAGCAGCCGGATTTTTTAAACTGGTCCTTAATTAGATTACTAATTCATCATAGGCATCTGTGTTTTTAAAAGAGTTTCAAATGTACCACCAATTTTTTACTTATTGTCTGCCTTATGTGTTATTCAGCTTATTTATTTATTTTGTTGATAGTAATTGTGGGAACCAGTGTTGATGGAAATTGTAGAGAGAACTGGGCACAAACTTCCAAAATTGATCTTGTTCTGGAGTTTTTCTTTATTATTTTTGAACATCGATTCACTGAGGTAAAACAAAAGCAAACTCTTTTAGACTAGTATAGCTTTAATTTGCTATACTTTTTTGAATAACTTATTTTATAGAATATGTATGAGACATACTTTCAGGTTTAATTTATTTAAAGATAAAATACTAAATAAGTATCCATGACTATTGAATACAGTATTAGCATTAGTAGCTCAAATGTCAGTTAATAAACTTATCTCAGAGCTTTGGAAAGTTACTTTATATGTTTTTATTTAACTATATACTTCTGAAAAAGTTGAAAGAATTGTACAAAACGTTCCCAGGTACCCTTTCCTCAGATTACCTGAATGCTAACATTTTATTACAATAAATTTATCTTTTTTAAAAGGTTCTATATTTACTGATATTTATGCTTGGGGTCTAAGTTTAGATGGGGCTTAAATTCAAGATTTGTAATTTTTTTTTTTTTGCTAGTATTATACTCCAGATGTTCCTGTTTGTTTCACTAGTTTTGCTTGTGGGATTTTTCAAAAATGCAGTGTGTTTGAGAGAGCTGAAATTAATCCTTCTTGACAGAATGTCTTTTATGTTTTTGCCGTGGGCCTGCCATGGTTAGTACTGCTATGCCAGTGGGCTTTACCACTTCACAGTGCCTTGTTCTTAGCTCATCTGCTTTATTTCTGTGGGGTAGAGCTTAGGAGCTCAGGTTCTGGAATCATGTGACTTGGGTTTGACGTTCAGCCTCAGTTTCAGATGGGCCTGTATTGGGGTAATTTAGCTTCCTTTAGCCTTGCCTTCCACATCTTTCATATGTGCAGAATAGTAGTGCCTATTCCATGGTATTTTGTGTACGTGTGAGGATTGAGTCAGGCAGATAGTAAGCATTTAATATGTTATCTGCTGTTAATATAAGAAAAACATTGGGTAAGATTTGCATATTCAGTGGCCCAAAGATGTCTGTGGCCTTTCTCTTACTTGCATTGTTATCTGACTTCTCTGTTTTCTTTTGAACCCTAAATTTATAAATATTCATTTAAGTCTGGTTAATTTTAGGAAGGCTCTCTTTAATTTACTCTAAATCATAATTTACCATAAAAATTTGATAGTTTAGGCAACTGCCTTCTGTGTTTGATATACTTATGTAATTAAAATTTGGGCTCTGACTGGTGTAGCTCAGTGGATTGAGTGTGGGCTGTGGACAAAAGGGTCACCAGTTCGATTCCGAGTCAGGACACATGCCTGGGTTGTGGGCCAGGTCCCCAGTGGGAGCCATGTGAGAAGCAAACACACATTGATACTTCTCTCCTTCTCTTTCTCCCTCTGTGCCCCTCTTTCTAAAAATAAAAATAAATAAAATCTTTTTTTAAAAAGTTAAAAAAATAAAATAAAATTTGGGAATTTTTGTTTCTTCAGTTTTTATATAGGTTAATTTTTCCTTAATCTGTATAATGAGTTATAACTTGGTTGTAAAATTGTACTTCTTCAAGTATATGTATAATTATCTTTAAATAGCTCTACATGAACTTTATGACCACTCATTTAATAGTAATTTATTAAATATTTGCATAAGGAATTGCTATTTTCTAGAATAAAAGAAAGCACAAAATATGAATAAATAGAATAGAATTTTGGAGTTGAAAAGTACAATACTGAAATGAAAAAAAAATTACTCATGGGGCTGAACAGTAAATTCAAATAGAAAGAATAAAATAAGTGATTTGAAAATAGATCAATTAAGATTATCCAGTCTGAGGAACAGGACAAAAAAATAAGGAAAAAAATGAGAAGAGCCAGTGAGATCTGTGGTACTCAAATTTGACGAAAAACATTTATCTACATATTCAGGGAGTTGCACAGACTCAAAGTAGAATAAACTCAAAAAGATCCACAGTAAGGCACTTTACTATCAAACTAGAAGGACAAAGACAAAGAGAAAATTTTGAAAACCTCAAGTTGAGGAAAATTCATCATAAAGAAAGGATCATCTATTATGTGAACAGCTGGTTTCTCATAAAAACTGGGGAAGCCAGCAGGCAGTAGGATGGTCCATTCAAGAAGCTGAGAGACAAAGGCTGTCTGTCATTCAGGAATTTTATATTCTGCAAAAAAGTCTCTTTGAAAAATAGTGAAGGAGATATGAAGGTATTTCCAAATAGATAAAACCTGAGAGAATTCCTAAAAACAAAATCTCAAATCTGACAATGAAGAAACAGCACCTGAGTAGATGCATAACTAGTAAAGAGATTGAACCAAGAATCTAAAGAACTTCGCAATAAAGAACCCTGACTCAGATGGCTTCACTGGTGAATTGCACTAAATATTTAAAGAAGTAACCTTAGTCTTTCTCAAACTCTTCCAAAAAAATAGCAGAGGAAGGAACAATTCTTAACTCCTTTAATGAGGCTAGTGTCACTCTAATACCAAAGCCAGACAAAGACAACACAAGAAAAGGAAACTATAGACCAATATCCCTTATGTATATAGATGTAAAAATCCTCATAAAATATGAAAAACTGGAATTTAGCTGTATTGTACACCATAACCATGTGAGAATTATCCCGGGAATGTAAGAGTAGGTCAGCATAATCAAAATCAATCAATATAATGTACCATATTAATAAAATAAAGGAAAAAAAGCACATAATCAACTCAATTGTTGGAGAAAAAAGCCTTTGGTACAATTCAGGACTCTTTCATGTTAAAAACATTCAAAGGAGGAATAACATGGAACTCTCACCTACTAAAACGCATCTGTAAAACACAAGGATCATACTCAATGGTGAAAAAATGTATACTTTTTCTCTAAGATCAGGAACAAGACAGGGTGTCCATTTTTTCTACTTCTCTTCAGCATTACACTGGATATCCTAGCCAGGGCAACTAGGTAAGGCAAACAATGAAAAGACAAACATCCCGATTGGAAAGCAGGTACAATTGTTCCTGTTCACAGATGACATGATCTTACATATGGAAAACTAAAGTGTCCACAATATTTATATCTAAAACTAGTTCGCCAGATTAACTGGTATAAGATCAGTATGCAGAAATCAGTTGTATTTTTATATACTTGCAATAAATAATCTAAAAATAAAATTAGGAAAACAATTTCATGTACAATGGTATCAAAGATGATGAAATACTTAGGAATAAACTTAACCAAGGAAGTGCAAGACTCAAACACTAAAACCTATGAAACAGCGTTGAAAGAAGACCTAAATAAATGGAAAAATTTTGTGACTTTAGAGTTAATGTAAACTCTATCAAAATACCAGTGGCCTTTTTTGCAGGCATGGAAAAGATGATTCGCAAATGGGGAGTCAAAATACTTTTAGAAAAAAAACCCAACTAAGTTGAAAGACACTTTCTGATTTCAAAACATATTAAAATGTAAACTAGTCAAAACAATATGGTACTGACATAAATGTAGACTGGTAGATCAACAGTAGAATTGAGAGTCCAGAAATAAATTCATTCATTTTTGTTGAATTGGTTTTTAATAAATGTCCAAGACCACTCGATGGAGAAAGAATTGTCTTCCACAAATTGTGCCAAGGCAACTGGATATCTGCATGAAAAGAATGAATTAGGACCTCAATGGCATTTCGTATATAAAAATTAGCTCAAAGTAGATTGTACACCTAAAGCTATAAAGCTTTTAGAAGTAAACATAGGTATAAATCTTTGTGACTATGGATTAGGCAATGGTTTCTAGATGTCACCAAAAGCATGAGCAGCAGTAGAAAATAATAAATTTGATTTTATCATAATTAAAAACATTTGTACGTCAAAGTACAAGATTAAGAAAATAAAAAGTCAATTCACAGAATGGGAGAAAATACTTGCAAATCACATAGATGGTAGGGTCTTGTATCCAGAATATGCAAAGAACTATTATTACTTGACAAAAAGAAAAGGTAACCAAATTTAAAAAATGGCAAAGTACTTGTAGATATTTTTCCAAAAAGACATACAAATGGTCAATAAGCACAGGAAAAGATTGTGATCATCATTAGTCCTTGGGGAAATGTAAGTCAAACCACAGACACCAATCACACTCACTGGGATGATATTTTAACAAAAAGGTAAATATTGATGATGATTTGGAAAAACGGGAACCCTCATCCATTGCTGGTGGGAATATGGAATGGTGTAGCCATTGCTGAAAAAAGTTTGGCAGTTCCTCAAAAAGGTAAATATGGACTCAGCAGTTCTAGGTATATACCCAAGAGAAATGAAAACACATTCATATAAAAACTTGTACATGAATATTCATAGCATCATTATTCATAATTATAATAGTCAAGTAGAAATAACACCAATGCTCATTAACTGAAGAGTGGGTAAGCAAAGTGTATATCCATACAATGGACTATTATTCAGCCTCAAAAAGGAATGAAATTTTACATGCTGCAACATGGATGAATCCTGAGAACAAGTGAACTACATAAGACAGGTCACATACTGTGTAATTTCATTTATATGAAATGTGCAGAATAGGCAAATTCATAGAGACAGAAAATAGATTATTGTTGGCATGGTTGTGGGGGGAAGGGGATAGAGGAGATCACAGCCTAATGGGATGGAGTTTCTTTGTGGGTGATGAAAATGTTCTGGAAGGTAGGTAGTGGTGATGTTTACCCAACCGTATTGTGAATAATACTAAAAACGGCTGAATTACACACTTTAAATTAGTTAAAATGTGACTTTTACATTATGCGACAGGGTGCTAGTTACATCTGGCTCCTAAGATTAAACTTTCTGGTTCATTTGCTTAGTGTTCTGCCTCGTTCATTGCTGGTTTAGAGAGTTCTGTTCACTGTACTCTAAGTAGAGCTCAGTGAGTCTGAATCTGCACATCCCTCTGGCTGCATGCACTTGGGGACCTCGTAGGGAGGTTTGGCATGGTTTGTGATGAGGATTTCCAAATCTCCATGGTGTCTGTAATATGCAGTGACGCTGGAGCTGGTATACCCACCCTCTGATCCCCTGCAGTCCCAGCCAGACTGAGTGAGACACGTGTGGAGTGTGTCCTGAAGGTGGGAGGTGACGAAACAGGGAAGAGTTCAGAGTGCCTCCTTTTATCACATCAGCAATCAACTGTGTGATATTCTCTTGGGAGTTTTTCTGTGAGGAAGAAAATGTTTAATAGTCAATGAAGAATATAAAATAGTGCATACTGGAGAAATTCTATAGTAAAGAACTTTTATCTAGCATTTCCAAACTTAATTTGTAATAGAGTAGATGTGTGTTTTTATTAATACTCAATGAGAAAGATTAGTGGTTATTTAAAGTGTATGTAGCAAATTAATTACGATGTGCCGGTCACAGGAACTCTGGTTTTGTTATTCAAAAGAAAAGCTAAATTTCAGATAGAGGGTAGTACAAATAAAGCTGTAATTACCTTCCTTCCAAGTTCACAGACCACTCAGCATTCTGTGCCTCTGCACCCCAGGTCAAGAAAAGTGGGGAACTGGTCTTGACGCTGCGGCGTGGAGAGTTAACTCTACTTTTCTGTAGAGTTACCCCAAGTATGAAGGTGAACATCCATCTCTAGGTTTCCTGCCTCAGAGTTGGTGGAATGCCAGTCACATGTGGGGCTGCCCTTGTCTGTTTTTGTTGAGATTCTTGGACCCCTTTTGTGACCCAGCTGCACTCCTCAGTAACTGGCCTGCATTAGAGTGTCTATAATGGGTATTCAGAGCTCACTTCACTTGTAAAGTAGCTCTGTTGGTGTTCTTGGGAAGCTCTTTCAAATGCCCAAGGTTATACCCGTTTCCAGGAAAGTCTTTCTGTCTCCTGCTGCTGAGTGATACTCTGTCCTGCCTTAGCTGCCTCTGGGTTTCGTTGATTTGCAACCCAAGGATGAGTTTTTACTCGTTTTATCTGAACTAAAAACTTCCAGGTGGCCTCTGAGCTTCGCTATTTTTGGTGTGGCATTGTTAAAATGTGCCTCTGGGTCCACTGGTTGGCATTTTACTTTTAGCTATAAAAAAAAGATATAATACCCTGGCCCACTGGACTGGTGTCCAACTTTTATTTTTCTTGTATAATGATAAAATGCAAGGTAGGCAAAAATAGAAGGCTGTAAGAATTTACAGATATCCTGAATGATTAGTGTAGAAGGTACTTTCAACATTTGGGGAGAGGTTTTTAATTATCTTTGACTCTTAAAAGTTTGTCGTATAGAAGAAAACTGAAAAAAGAAATTTTGTTAGACTTTTTAGTAGCTCATATGGATTCTCTCCCTGGTAATCTCAGTGAGGTAAACAAATATGCCAGTGTGTTCAAGGTGAGAACAAGATAGCTCAATGTTAATTTATTTTATTTTTTGCCTTTTGGGTAACTTTGTCAGTTACCCAAAAGTAAAGGATAGGGGCCCCAATGAGGAACAGGAAAAGAAAACTCAGCCCTGGCTGGTGTAGCTCAGTAGATTGAGCGTGGGCTGTGAACTAGTGTCACAGGTTTGATTCCCAGTCAGGGCACATGCCTGGGTTGCAGGGCATGACCCCCAGCAACCACACATTGATGTTTCTGACTCTCTCTCTATCTCCCTCCCTTCCCTCTCTAAAAATAAGTAAATAAAATCTTAAAAAAAAGAAAACTCTTGCTTCTAATTTTGAAAATGTTCGAATTTGCTTCAGTGTTTACTTAAATGCTCTGATAATCTCCATCTTTGAATTGGTAGGCAAGTGAGCTATAGATAACACAGGAATTGATTTTGTCTCTGGGTTCACTCAGCTCTGTTATTATTTTACTTATATGCTTTTTTGCTGGTAATTAGTGAAATTTAAAAGTTTCCCATACAAATATTTTATTGTTTTGGTACTTTGGTGCCCCACCACTGAAGTAGTGTAATTCATCAGTCTACCTTGTCAATTCCCTTTTCACCCGTGCCTCTGGTTCAGAGCCCTTGTAGCTGCTCTAGGTGTGGATCTCTTGGTATTTGTCTGCAGGATTGACAGGTTGAAGTTGGGGTCTTTTGTGGTCTGTATTAATGGATCTGATTTTTAGAAAAGTTGCTTGCTAAGAAAATTACCCTCTTCATTTCTGTTTTTAGTAGCGAGGCCTTGGCATTTGTCCAGCAGTTAATGAGAAATCGTGGTACAATTACGTTTTATTTTTTCCCTCAGTTCTTTCTGTGATTGACATAATGCCGAAAATTAAAGAACCTTGAATAGAAAATGCATCAATAAAATAAAAGCATATTGCAGTTACATTCTGACCTTGATTTTTCCTCTATAACTATATATTTTTCACAGGATTAATTAAATTCTAAGATGCACCTATTCCTCTCAGTGCTACTAGATGTTTTCTAGTAGAGTAATTGCATGCTACTTTGCCCCCAGATGAAGTGATGCTTTCATAACTTCTAAAGAAGAGAGAATTGTCTGAGGTTTTTATCTTTTAAATTAAAATTTTTTATTGTTCATACTGATAAAAATCCTGCTGCTCTCTAACTCTCAGGATAAATTAGTGTGTCGTCTGTAGGAACTAGCTCTTCTAAGTGAATAACAGATAAATACAATTTATGTGCAATTAATCTAATTTGTTGAATGGCAAGCTACAGAGCAGTCATAGTGTAGTGATTGAGTAACCTTTTAGATTAGTACTCCTGGTAGGCTTATAACATTTTTATTTCTATCAGGGATAATTAAAGTATATGTTAAAGTGATGATAGTCTCATTATAGTAGTACTGTTTACCCTCAAAGCAGTCATTAATTATGTGTTTAAAATTAGAAAGAGAATATAAATTAAAAACTAAAAATAAAGATCAATAATTACTTTACTCATTTAAATTAGTACTTAATGACAAGAAATTTGAATTGAAAATAGTGATTTCAATGTGATCATAAAACTGTTGGCATTTATTTATTTATTTTAAAGGTTTTATGTATTTATTTTTAGAGAGAGGAGAAGGGAGGGAGATAGAAACATTGATGTGTGAGAAATATGGATCGGTTGCCTCTCTCTTGCCCCCAGCTGGGGACCTGACCTACTACGCAGGCATGTCCCCTGAGTGGGAATTGAACTGGTGACCTTTTGGTTTCTGGGACAACGCCCAACCCACTGAGCCACATCAGTCAGGGCATTTATTTAAATACCTCCTTATAAATGAGACTGTACATAATTGATACCTTTTAGCCCTAATTTACAAGGATCAAATATAAGATCTTGACATCATTAAAAATTTTGTTTCCTTAAATATTTACCCTTGGTATTAGGTTCGTGTGAACAGAAGGCACATCATTTTTAGTTGGCTTCCCTAGGAAAATGATGTCACTAAAAAAATTCATATTGGAGCCCCTATGTTTACTCATTGGCTTGAATCACTTGATTCTTTTGAATAATATTTTTTTCTATTTTAAAATGTCTGTGCAATTAAAAATTTTGAGAATATAAACAGGCTATAAAATTAATTGGTGATCTCATCATGAACCAGTAATATTAATTAATATATTTATATATATCCCTTTTTTCTAATATATTCTTGTGTATTCCTGTTTGTGTATCGTACCATGCATAGTATTTTGTCAACTTCTTTACATGAAGTAAATAATGAAACTAATTTCATGCCATTAAATATTATTATTTTATTCCAAGTCTTCTTAAAATGTGATCTGTGAAACTCCTAAATAGTGCATAAAATTATGTATTTTGTGGATATATGCATTTTTCCTGGGAAGAAAATTTGTACTTTTCATCCGATTCTCAGAAGGGTTTGTGATAGTTAAGAACAAACTTTATTTTTAAAAATGACTACATGATAATGTTTTATAATTCATTATGTATTTCCTTGTTTTTAGATATTTAGGTAGTATAATGTGCTCTGGCTAAAAGTATTTTAACCTCATAATGCAAGGATAATATTTTATCTAGAATCTTATCTTTATTCACAAATTAAACTGGCCTATAGTTTTTATTGTGGGCATTTTATCAGGTTTTGATAGTGTTATACTGGATTCATAAATTAAACTGTAGTATTCTCTACATTTTTCTGTGACGGAGAATACTCTAACATAAGAATGATAACTTATTAAAAAAGTAGGCCCTTAATTTGTTTTCGTTACACCTCAGTTTTAAAAGTCTGGGTTTTAAATGCCTCAGTGATAACATCTACACATACTACTCTTTTTAGAGCCCCTCTCCCTTCTCTCTGTTCTTGGGTTAATTTTGATTATTTTAATTTTATTAGAAAACTGTTAATTTTGTATTGCTGTATGAATACTAATTATATTTTTAAAATTCTTTAAATCCACTTTGTATCTGTGAACACATCTTCCTAGTCAGGGCTGTGTGTTGTTCACCTCTTTGTGATTTGGAATTTATGCAAATATCACCAAAAAGGTGCTTTAGGTATGTTATGCCTTAAATGGACTTTACAGTTTGCCTGGGGAATCAAGCCACCATGTATAACATAGTGCTGAGCTTCCAACCATCCAGTTTCCAATTGAAAACTCTGTCAGGTACTGAGGTTGCAGTCCAAATGCCATTTTCCCCTAAAAGTTACTAGGGCTCCTTGGAGAATTGACTTATTTTCGGTCTTCAGTAGAAGTGAACTAGATGAGCCTAGAGCACTTTGCAAACCAGAAGCAAGAAGACAACTCAGGTGAAGTCTGAAGGATGCAGGAGCCAGCTTGAAGATGCTCCCTTCATCCCAGACTGGGAATCATGGAGCACCAATGAGGATAGTAACTGATGAATTGGCACACCAGATATGTTTAAATTCACGTTCATGATAATCAAACAAAAAGCTAATTGGTCACCGTAGGAGGATGGTAAAGATGTTATCAAACATTTCCTCTCAATTTCTTGATATAGTCAAATTTCCCCCCTTTTAATCTGTTGATACAGTTATAATGGTACTTTCTGATGAGGCTGCTGTAGCTCAGAGGAAAGGATGATATATTAAGTAAAAGGCGCTGACCTGGACATTAAAGAGAAAAGTCTGCCCTGGCTGATACAGCTCAGTTGCTTGGACATTGTCCTGCAAACCAAAAGGTCGCCGGTTCAATTCTGGGTTGTGAGTTCAGTCCCTGGCTGGTGCGCCTGAGAGCAACCAATCTGTGTTTCTCTCTCACACTGATGTTTCTCTCCCTCTTTCCCTCTCTTCCTTTCTCTTTTTTCTCTCTTAAAAAAAAGTACATTTTTCAGCCCCGGCTGGCGTAGCTCAATGGATTGAGTGCGGGCTGCGAACCAAAGCATCGCAGGTTCGTTTCCCAGTCAGGGCACATGCCTGAGTTGCAGGCCACGGCCCCTAGCGACCGCACATTGATGTTCCTCTCTCTCTCTCTCTCTCTCTCTCTCTCTCTCTCTCTCTCTCTCTCTCCCCCCCCCCTTCCCTCTCTAAAAATAAATAAATAAATAAATCTAAAAAAATGTACATTTTTCCTCATACCAGCAATTAGTTTAAAAAATAATAAAGAGAAAATTTTATCTAGAAGGAAACAGACTCCCTATGTCATACTATATCCAAGATAATATCTAAAGGGAAGAAAGATCTAAACAAAAATAACACAATCAGAATACTAAAAATAAAGGAGAATATTGTGTAATCTAGGAATGGGAAAATCTTAGGATGATAGGAAATTCAGAAGCCATAAAGGAGGACATTTTCCTATAAAACACAAAAATAGAACAAAAACATGGAACATACCATAAACAATGGCAAATTATTCTTGAAAAAATTAAATTTGTAATAATGATTCACATATAGGCACTATCCTTAATATAACAAAGACTCAGTTGATAAGAAAAAGACAATCTAGGTAAGGCTAAGAAAGACAATTCACAGGAGAAGAAAAGCAAGTGACAGCATTGTGCAAACATGCCCAGCTTCCTTTGTTGTCAGTACAGTTGCAGTATAAGCAGCCATGGTTTTACCTAACTGATCGGCAAAATCTAAAACAAGCAAGCCTGCAGAATACTGAGTATCCTGCTGTTAGGAATTTCGATCAATACAGCTATTTGGAAAGGAAATTTGGCATTATCTATAAATTAAATATTCCTTTGACTCAGCAGGTCTGCTATTAGAAATTGAGTTTATAGAAATAAAAGTACAAGTCTGTTAGGATATCTGAAAAAAGAGAATGGCCTTGTTGGAATAGCAAATGAGCTGGAAACAATAGCAATTTAGCTTTCTCCTTACCATTCCATATTCTTTCTGATGTCAACGATCAGGCTGATTGGTGGGGAATGCAAGGTGAGAAGCATAGTAGACAGGAGAAACTTTTGAGTTTGAGAGGTTCTGGGGCGAGCTAACAAGAGAAGGCCACTTCCACTTAGTAGACTGGTGCTGGTCATTCTCCTACCTCATGGTTTGCCTGTCGCGGACAGATTGAGCAGAGTGTGTTAGCTTAAGCACCTGTGTGTCCAGACTTGACTCTGCAAGAGAGCCCACAGAGGGCTGGCCCACTAGTCGAAGGAGACAGAGCTGAGTAGATGGATGTAACGTAAAGGGAAAAACTGCGAAACTGGTATGAATTGAATATTTAAATGGGTGTAGAAGTTGGTATTTTTTTTTTACTGAGGACTGAAGCAGATTTGGTGGCCTACACACTTAGATCTTCAGTGTTACACAGCAAAAGCCATAATTGATATTCATAATGAAGATACTAAGTTCAAGAAAGAGCTTAGCATGTTCTTGTGATACACTTCGGTTTTACAAGTCTTGGAAGTATGTGATTATGTTTAGAGAGATCTATCCAAATGCTTTTTAAAAAAAGTTTTAGTATGTAAATGGTCAGTTTTCCTGTATCTGGAGAACTTTGCTTTCTAGAGTAACATGCTTTGATGTTACTGTTAGATGATATTTTACTATACATACCACTTTTCAATGTGTCGATGCCTCTCTGTTTTCAGTTTTTTGTAGCATCAGATCCAACCGTCAAAACAGATCGACTGTGGCATGACAAGTATACTTTAAGGAAATCGATGATTCCTTCATTTATCACGATGGATCAATCTAGGAAGGTAGGGTTAGAAGAGATTTGGGGGACTTTGATGTTTTAATGCTGTATCTACTACCTGGATTATGTGACAAAATTAATCTTCAGTTAAACAACATTTTGTTGCATTTTAGGATTAGCATTCTTGAGGTGAAGTATGTATTACTTAGATATACCAACATATTAATATATGCTTTAATTAATAACATCTGCAGAATTCACTCCATGCCACCCCACATGCTCTTGTTATTTAGTTTTTAATGAATAGTTAATTTGTTTCTTAAGAATATTTGTTGTAGTTGGATGATTGATCATTTTGTATAAAGATGACTCTAGGATATTTTCCTTTTTTAGGTCCTTTTGATAGGAAAATCAATAAATTTCCTACACCAGGTTTGTCATGACCAGACACCCACTACAAAGATGATAGCTGTGACCAAGTCTGCAGAATCCCCCCAAGACGGTATGGTGGTGGAGGTGGCGGGTGGTGATGGTTGTCGTGGCGGTGGTGATGGTGGTGGTTACGATGGTATATATTGCTTGAAGTATTTTTTGTTTAACAGGACTGACACATTTTCTAAATTATTGAAAAAATCTTAATACACAGTGTGATGTATATTAAATGTCTATTACTATAAAAATTTTGAATTCCTCTTTTTACATAGGGTTAAATAATAAGTGTTGTAATAGGTGTAGCTGTTTTACTCTTATTCGTTATTACTTTTTAAATGTACTGACAGTATGCCATAATAAGAACAGAAAGGAAAAAGTGTTGCTAGCCATACTTTGGAACTCAGAAGCTTGTCTGAAAATCAGCAAGGATTTACAAGTATTTATTGTATTGCAAATGCTGCATAAATTTCTGCCTTCATTGAATGATTTATGGTTATTCCTCATCCACTGCTGTTTTCTCTCCTGTTTTTTCTGTTTGCCCTCTGCCCCAGCCTCAGCAAGTTCAAGATACTTTGTGTGTAGCTGACTTAACATGTATAAGATTCCAGCCTTGTCTGTGTTTGCTGTTTAGATTGTCACCTTGGTTCATTCCCGTTGACTTTGCATATGACGTTGTGGTCACTATAGGGGAGATAATACAAAGTTACCATGGCTATGCCTTTCATCACTTTATAATCTAGATATGGTGATAAGTCATGCAGTAGAATCAAGTACTAAATAAATAATAAAAGGTAGAAAGTGAAAAATGAATTGAGTTATACAGATAAAGTACTTGAAGTGTTTAATATAGTATTGTTAGCTATAGGCACCATATAGATCACCACATAGATCACCAGAATTTACTTGTATAACCAAAACTTTGTACCCTTTGACCTCTACCTCCCCATTTCCTCATCCCCCCAGCGCTTGTCACCATCATTCTACTGTCTGCTTCTATGAGTTTAACTATTTTAGATTTCACATATAAATGGTACCATACAGTATTTTTCTTTGTGTCTGGCTTATTTCACTTAGTATAATGTCCTCCAGGTCCAACCATGTTGTCCCAAATGGCAGCATTGCCTTTTTAAAAGCTAACTAATATTCATTGTACGTATACACCACATTTTCTTCATCCATTCATCTGTCAGTGGACATTTAGCTTGTTTCCATATCTTGGCTATTGTACATAAGGGCTCAGTAAACATGGGAGTGTAGGTTTCTCTTAGAGATCTGGATTTCAGTTCCTTTGGATAAATACTCCAAAATGGAATTGCTAGATATATGGTAGCTCTATTTTTAACTTCTTGAGGAGCCTCCATACTGTTTTCTGTATTACTGGATCAATTTACATTTCCGTTGAGAGTGCACAAGGATTCCCTCAGCCCAATGTGATTTTCAGTGTCTGAGAGGGCTCATTCAAGGAAACTTCCAGAATGTGTTGGTAATGCGGTACTGAAAATCCGTACCCGGCCAGGGCCAGCTGTGGAGATCAGGATGCAGCTGCAGTCGCCACGGTGGTTTAGGAGAGGGGTCCCTGGCCTTGCGGTAGCTTCCGCTGTCAGACACTACTCCCTTTCACCCTCCATCCTGCCTCCCCAAGGGTGTTTATTTTTTTAACCCTCACCTGACAGTATGTTTTTATTGATTTGAGAGAGAGAGAGAAACATCGATGTGAGAAACCAATATTGATCAGTTGCCTCCCATACACACCCTGATGGGGAATGGAACCTGTGGCTTCTTGATGTACAGGATGATGCTCCAACCAATAGAGCCACCTGGCCAGGGCTCCAGGGACATTTACCAGTGACACATGACAACTTTGCATATACATTTCAGAATCCATAGACCCTAGGTTAGTTCCTAGAACCAGAGAGGGATGTGACTCCAGTACAGAATTTTGAGAAATACCTATGTTTAAGAGGTAGGAAAAGCAGGAAGAGCCTGGAGAAGAGCTGTATTGATGGATTTTGACTTTTCTTTAGTGGCTAGAGGAGATGACCCACTTGAGAGGCCAAGTAGTGTGTGCCCATGCTCGCTGTGGAGACGCGCAGGCAGGGGCTGTGCCGTTGCGGGGAAACAAGGGAATGCAGCTGGTCAGTGCCTGGCGCGCAGTGCCTCCAGAGAGATGGCTGCTGCCGTTCCATCACCGCCACTGCCCTTTCTCAGTCGCAGCGACGACGGCTGGGCCTGCTGCTCTCTCCCCTGCTGCATCTGCAGGACAGCGTGGCTTTTCTTTGCTATTAAGCTGATAGTACAGTTGGCAAGATAAAAGATGTACATCCTGAAGGACTGCTAATAATAAAAAAAAGCAATGGAAGAAGTCAAATTTATATTTCTTATATATGAAAAGTTTTGAAGACTTAAAAGTGTGACTAAAGAATAAGGAACAAACTTTTACAAACAGGAGCATAAGAGATGCCTGAATTGTTAAGGAATAAGAGTGCACAGGGGAGCTCTGTATGCTCTGTCTTCTAATAGGCCACCTTGGGCTGAAATTGGTTAATTTTTAAAACTTTTCTTTGGAGTGAAAATCCTTAATGAGTCAAACAATGATATAGTAAAAACATCTTTGAGGGAAGATATTTACATTTTTAAGAATACATAAATTAGTAGAAATAGACACCCTCCTCCCCCTGCCCTTGAAATAGGCACAGCTCACTGAGTATGTCCTCATGTTATGGCATCATCACACATCCCCTTCTACAGAATATAGAGTGTGTTTTACTCACTTGTGAACACCCTGGTTTTCTCATGTGAGTGTGAAATTGGAGTAGTGGCAGTGCTAAAATAGGTTTTTCTTAATGGGCCTGTTATTCTGAAGAACAAACAAAAAACAATCCTAGAGTCTTCTGATATTTTCATATTGGTAAATGAGGTAGTGGGGAAGACTTAAACAGGACTCTAAAGACTTTGCCTCTTCTCCCTTGACCTTGAACATGTAGTCTACCTTTTTTGAATCTTAAATTGTTTCTTGACATGGCTAGTGCAAGTGTTATGGTTTTTAAGTAAAATCAGATATTTAGATATAAATGTTGTTTTGATGTAAATAACACTAAAAAACTCTATTAATCTTTACATGCAATTTTTTAAATACAAAGCTATGGAAATGTTTTGGGTTTTTTTTAATGTTAGGTTTCTTTGTTGGTGCTCTTATTACATGTCCCCTGGAAAATCTTCACATCTTTCCCTGGAATTTACTCTCTGATGCTCTGACATGGCTGGCGCCCAGCAGCAGCACCTACACTGAGTTTCACGATTCACAAAGCTCATTATGCGCACCATTTTGGGTTATTCTCGAAACTAGTTTTGAACACGTCTTGTAGACAGACCTGCCCTGTTCTTTGCACTTTTCACCAAAGTGTTTTAGTAAGATTTTGAGTTAGTTACATTGTAGAGGGTAATTTGAACTTGAAATCTGTGAAGTGATGGATAGTGCCATTAGAGGTTCCTCCCGTAGGCCACAATGCAGCTGTCTGCTGTAAATCCGGCCAGACATCAGCATTGTCATTTCCGTGGGCTTGGGAGTCCGGTATGCCTTCCTGACCACGCACATGTCTGTTTGGGCTGCCACCAATGCCATTTGCAGGCATTGGCAATGACTTTTGTTCCATATATGTGCGTCTTCAGTTTTTCCTTTGTTAAAATACAAATTATGTATGTATGTGGACTTTTTTCTTTTGTTCTTTACAGCTGCAGATTTATTCACAGATTTGGAAAATGCCTTTCAGGGGAAAATTGATGCTGCTTATTTTGAGACCAGCAAATATCTATTGGACGTTCTCAATAGAAAGTATAGCTTGCTGGACCACATGCAGGCCATGAGGCGGTACTTGCTCCTGGGTCAAGGAGACTTCATAAGGCACTTAATGGATTTGCTCAAGTATGAAAATTATTTTGATTTTTATAAATATATAGCAGATTTCAACATGATAAAGAGTCTTGTAATTTTGCTTAATGAATAGATGGTGTTAGAGGAAAATTTGTTGAGTTCTTACACAAAATAGTGGTAAGATAAAATCAGAGAATGAAATTGTCACATTGTCATATTCAAGTCTCTTTGCTTTTGCTCTCCCTGGGCTTTGCTCTCAGGAGGAGCTGGGCACCTGCCAGACACTGCAGCACTAGCAGTCCGGCGGGGCACGCTGCACAGTTGTGGTTTGCTTAGCTTTCCTTTGAAAGTAGTCTTAAAAATGAAATGTATTTTAAAATGGAACTTTTTAGTTTACATGGCTTCTTGTTTTAAAAAAACTAAAAAAAAAAGCCCGATCACTACTCTTTCTGTTTAGTTCCATGACAGTACTGAAATGTGTGTCCTTGCCCTTCACCCATAGAGATGCAGACAGCTGCGGACCGGAGCCGGCCATGCTTCTGGCTCTAGTGTAGACAGTTAGACGCTCCGATGCAGCGTGGGGAGCCCGGGCGGCACTGGTGAGAGCGAGTGTGCTGAGGGTGGGCCGCAGCATGGACTAGTGATTTTCACTCAGGGGTATAAGAATGGAAATTATTTTTCTGGTGTTCCCTTTAGGACACTTTAAAATACTACATTACCTTTTGATCATTTCTGTGCTAATCAAGCAATTGTTTGGGCCTCTGGTCCTCAGACTTCAGTATGCATCAGAATCCCTTAGAGAGCTTATTGAAGTGACTAACTGGGCCCACCCATAGAGTCGGGTTCTGTAGGCCGGGGTAGAGCCCAAGAATGTGCATTTCTAACAAGGGCCCAGCTGAAGGTGATGCTGCTGGTGTGAGAGGTTGAGAACCCCTGTTTCAGTCATAAGCTCCTATAGCTCTGCCTCTAACTAGAACTCAGTCTCCAGTATGAAAAAGCTTTGGGGGCATATATAACAATAGCTGACCTTCTCCATGCTCATGGGTGATACTGTTTGATTAATTAGCTCATGAACGTGTTGATTATCTGCTAAATGTAAATGCTTTGTGATTATACTTGCTCAAGTAGCATGTTGCACTCTAAGTAGAGAAGTGGTTTGCTAGTTAAATACTGGTCATGAGGTTAGTGCCTGTTGGAAGTGTGAGTGATGATGAGTTTTTAAAGGGGAAATGTTCTTAAATACGATGGCTGGAATGAGGGTACATGTGAGGATGAGGGATGAGCAGACTAACAGGTGTGCAGGTGGATGTGGGTAGATTACCAAGGCATTTCTTACAGGTTAAAGGCAAAGCAAAATTCAGAGGTCCGTGGCAGCATTACAGATAGAGCAGTTAGCTGACCCAACATATTAAACCTTAGGGTAGGTTTTCATATTCAGAGCATCTCATATTTGGGATTAAGTGAAACAACTTATTTTTTTCTGAAAGGCATGTTTTAAGTCTCCAGTTTTAAAGGGGAATTCCATCAATGTCTCACTTGCCCCAGATTTGAGTGAAGCTTATGTCCCTTGTCCCCTGTGTGTACCTGATGTTTTGCTGCTATGAAGGACTGCAGTTGGAAGAGTTTACGTGCCACCTGGGGCTGATCGGCTGTGTCCTCAGCTCGGTCTGCTCTTGGTCACAGAAACGTTAGCTTCGTATTTAGGAACCCAGATATCAGGACCCCTTCAGGAATATTTACTGATAAAGCAGTAGCTTTTAGCCTTTCCAGTCATGGCATCTACCTGTCTGATCATTTTGATTTAATGAAGCCCTCTGCTCCCATTGGATCTATGGAGGAAATTGCTGTAGGCCACTTTTAAATTGGAAAACTTTATTTGTTAACATGCATGGCACATGTAAATATTTTCAATTTACGCTGTATCAAAAATATTTTTTTTGAGAATTTAAGAAGATGGTTTACGTCCCCAAATACTTGGTGAAATCCTATTTATAGTTCATTCTGTGAATATTTTGTTACCATGTCATATTGGTTCCATTTGTCTTTAGTTTTTATAATTTGAGCTCTTTTTATAATTTTAAGTTTCTACACAGCTCATTAAGAATTCAAGTAACATTGTCTTCTTATTTTAAAAAATCTGTGCAGACCAGAACTTGCCCGTCCAGCTACGACTTTGTATCAACACAATTTGACTGGCATTCTTGAAACTGCGGTCCGAGCCACCAACGCCCAGTTTGACAGTCCTGAGATCCTCAGAAGACTGGACGTGAGGCTGCTGGAGGTACTGCAAGTCTGGGTTCTGTGCAGTCCACGCAAAGCAGTGAGCTCGCTCTGAGACCCGCACCTTCCCCCTGATGTTGCCCAGGTTTAAGGCACCTCTGGTCTCTAGTGGGTAAGAGGTGTTACTGAAGGATTGGACAGCCTGAGTTTGAATCTCACTCCCCGCTCTGTCACCTGTTATGATGTCATCTTCGACCAATCACTGCGTGCCTGTGCCATACCAGGCCTCAGTTCTCAGCTTATGGAGGGGCCCCTCACAGGGCTGCTGAGCAGAGAACATGCAACGCTTGTTACAGTGCCTGGCTGTGCATCATGGAAGCCTAGCGAGTCGTAGGTCTTGTTAATGGTAACATTGATAAGGATGCATAGAGATGACATAGAATAATAATAGCATTTATCAAAATACATGTTTTTATTTTCAGCTTGATAGATGTTTCTTAGGGGAATGAGTATCATAAACCTCAGACACCATTTGCTTAGTTATGAAGGACCATTACTAACCCAGCAGAACCTGTTTTTTTTGTGTGTGTGTGTTTTTTAAATGTTGACTTTTAAGGATTTGGAACAGATAAGGCAGTGGGGTTTTGCCATGAGGAAATGGTGGTGAATTTTCAACACATTTTATAGTATTCATTTTAAAATATTTCATTCATTCCAGACTATTTGTAGAGCACCTACTGTGTGCCTCTCATTGTCTCAGTGCTGAGGATCCAGGAGGTGACAGGAAGATGCGGTTCTCTGCTCTCATGTAGCTGACATTCAACACTAGTGCACAGTTTTTAAAAGTTGGGCTTTATTTTTTTGCCTTTTCTTTGAGGATTTGACAGCTTGTTCAGCATTAAGCCTAACACTGGTGCTGGGAAGTCCTGCAGCTGTTTGTTTTTGCTCGTAGGTGTCTCCAGGTGACACCGGGTGGGATGTCTTCAGCCTGGATTACCACGTCGATGGGCCCATTGCAACTGTAAGATTCTGGGTGTTTTTACAATTATCACTGCTATTTAGGTGGTTACGTATTTTATTGTTTTAGAATTGGCTTTCTTCCATAAGAACTTCTAATTAAAGTGATCTCTTGACATCTACAGTATATCCGGTGAATAAATACTTAAGCCAAAATTGTGTGTGTTTTAAATAATCATTTATGAGTCCTGAAATGCTGTATTATTGGTATTTTAAAAATTCTCAACATGTGTTCTATCGCAGGTTTCAGCAAGTATTTAATAAATGGATTATTCATTTTGTTCATTATTCCTAGACTGTAGCAACTAATTTATGGTAATTTGAAAGGAACTATAATTATTTTAAGGGAGTTGTGTGTTTACCATTTAGATACAATTTGATATTTTGTATTCATTTCAACTGATGAAAAATTATCTGTAGTATAGTTCATAGTGCTTTTACCATGCTTAAAGGAAAGTACTCTTTCTTTTAACAGTTACCAGATCATAAAAGATTGACCAGTAGAGTTGTCTTTGTTGCACCTACAGTTAAAATGCCCCTCACTAAGTGCTCGTTTTTTCTTAATTCAGACTTGCATAAGTTCTTCTTGATCAAGATATGTCTTTGAACTTACTTCAGTCATTTTTATATCTGAAATATTGAGAAAGGACATTAATTTCTTTAATTATTGGGAAAAGTATTCTATGAAGAAGTAATGTAATTTGGGTTTAAAATTTCTTCTTAGCAGTTCTTGCAAGGTTTTGACTCCATGGCTGTTCCTGTCTCTCGAGGTATAAGTCAATCTCCCTCTAGAATCCTTTCATCAAAGCTGCACTCTCCCTCTTTTCAGTTGGAAGCTAACAGGCTTGCTGTCAACAAGTGCCTCTGTCGTGTCTCCTGTGAAACAGTAGCTGCTGGTGCAGTCCTTTCACAGCTCAGCTACCAGCATTTAAACTTCACCAGAGCAAATCTACCATATTTTAAATACATTAATAACTGCTCTCAAATTCAATTTTTGGTCAGATTCAAATTTGTTTTTCACCTTCTTTTTGTTTTTTTTTCCCTAAAATTTATTTCTTAAAAAAGATAAACAATTGGAATTTTATTTAAATCTCAACTTCATATAATAATTTTTATAGTTTAGGAAGACATACTTCAAAATTGATATCTTTACTAGCAAATGCAAATTGGGATATTTTGAAAATATATCTTCATAGTTTAAGAATTCAAATTTGCCTTACTAAACAATAAGCTAAGTTATTAAAATATTTAAAAAAGATAAATACCTTGACTAAAACTATAAATCAGTAGTTAAATAGGTTTTTGCAACCGATCATGCATCTCAAACTCCATATTTTAAGCATACTTATTTTTTTAGAGAGACAGCTAAGGATTGGGCTGGCCAAGGGCAGGAATAAAAATGTTAGTTCTTTTCACCTTTTACTTATATCCTAAACAGTTTTAGGATATAAAGTATAAATAATTTTAATAATAATTTTAATGTATAAAACAGGATATTTTAACAAATTATTAAATTAAGAAATTTTTTATTACCTTATTTGTTAATGTTGTATACATTACATTTTTTAATAGTGTAAAAGATATCATAGTAAAATCAATTGTATAGATTACTTCACAAAACATAAGTGCCTGAGTGATCGATACACTGAAAATGGTCTGTTAATACAATATTATTTCATAATATTACAGCTCTTACTAGGAAGTATCAAAGTTAATGCATTACATACCTTGTGTATTGATCATGCAGTATCATATTTTAAAAATTTTAGATTTTTGAAAACTCTAGTAGAAGTAGTCAAAGGATGTTTATATTATACATTTATTTAAAAAAACAAATTTATGGCTAATATCTGCCAACTCCAGTGGGTTGGTGGACAACCTGGGGGACTGGAATGGGAAGGAGAAAGGGATCTCAAAATTGATCAGCAAGATCTGCCATTGACATCATGTGGGAAATGATCTCTTGTCTGTCTGGTCTTTGTCATTTCAGCCTCAGGGTCAGTCTGTGTCATGGCTTGGTGCATTTTCAGCTAAACGGCCTTACTTTCACCATATTATTGCACAACTGCAGGTGTTCAGGCCAATGTTAGAGACGAAATGCTTTCTAATGATCCGACATTAAGTTTTATGCAGTTTTATACAGAAGATTAAAAACAGGACTACTGCATTTAAAAGTATACTTTTAGAGTCAAATTTTGGGAGAAAGTGGATTTTCTGCTTTTTCCCCATTTAATTTATGTATTATCTATTCCCTTTCTGTTCTCATTAATTGAGATTGTCATTTCTGTACAGAATTTAGTTATAATAGGTACATATCTTAGTTATATAATAATATCTTATATAATGTATGTAGTTTTAGCTTTTTATTAATTCTGTGAAGAAGGATGTGGAAAGATTATGTTTAACCTTCTCTTTTTGACAATGGGCAGGATAAACTCCATTTGTTTCTGTCATTTATCTCCTGGGCATTAGAGGAGGTGTCAGAAGCTTATTTGTTTAATCTTATCTGAACTTTATTCTACAGTAGGTGATGAAGGGAAAGAACATATACATAGCAAAACTAAAATGTTACACGATGTTTTCCTCTATATGAATGCAGTGGAACATGAGTGTCTTCCTCTTAAACAGTTAATATTTCTGGAGAATCATTATTGAACTGAATTTTTATAAATCAGGTCACATTAACTGTACTCTGGGAGCTTGGTACTTAAGGGAGTTCTATAAGATATCATTGTATATAGCAAAGAATACTTTATTTGTGAAATTATTTAATTTGGTCACCCTTCATGTAAACAGTTGCTAGAATGTTAGTAGTGTAAGTAGGTCAGCAAAACAGATAAATCTCTAAAACATTCATAGTTGGTGTTTTAGTTTCTTTAAAGCAACTCCTAATCACTCCTGTTCAGACAGATAATCATCAGTATTGAGCACCTACCCAGTACTGACACAAAAAAGTCTTACAGGAGAATAAACAGTCCTTGTAACAGGTGAAAAGTGCCAAGAACATACGACAAGCTAAAACATTCTACAATTAAATGCTAATATGTTAGGCTCAAGCAGTAAATGTTTGAGTTTCTGAAGAGGGAAAGTGGTGAGACCAGGGAAGGGTGTGGCCTTCGTCCTTGAGCGACAGGTGGGTTTGGGCAGAGGAGAATGGCGGACGAGGGCACAGGGCAGCAGTGTGAGGCGAGGCCTGCGGGCGTGAGCGCACAGAGGTGTGCTCAAGAGTGAGAAGCAAACGCTGCAGGAGCAGAGCCTCGACCTGCTGCTGAGTGCACAGGCCCTCCTTGGACCTGTGATTTTCAGTAGCACCTGTAAGTGGACTGTCTGTAAATGAGGCCACTTTAAATGGGCTCCAGGCGTTAGAAAGGGGTGAAAATGGGCTCATGCCTGGACTGCACACGTTGTTGGTGTCAGAAAAGCATTCGGCTAAAATCTGCAGGAAATCCTGTCTTTTTATGCATGAACATGCGTACACTAGAAAATTATTCATGGTTTATTGGACATTCAAATTTAACTGGGTTTCCTGTGTTTTTATTTGCTAATTCTGGGCACCATAGGAGGGAGGTGACACAGAAAACAGGCCTTGCCCAGTTCATACCCACAGGGCTAATCCTCCCTGGTTGTGAAACTGCAGTCTATTTGCTGTGAAGTGGTCCTCAAAAAGCAATAAGTAATAAGTACATGTGTTAAAATAACCTGGAGGCCTGTTTCCAGACTAGAGATACTCCTAGGCCCTCCTTCCCTGAGATTCGCTACCCTCTCATATCCTTCAGGTGGGTTGGGGTAGAAAACATGGCTATGCGTCTGGGCTTGTTGTGAAGATTCAACATTTTAGACCAGTATTAGGCTGGGTTTAAAAATCCCAGTACACCACTTATTAGCTGTGCGACCATACTTAGGCCTCTGTCTCCCCATCTGTAAAACTGGCATAAGAACTTCTGTACCTTCTATTATTGTGGATTTACTTGGCATGCTGTTTAGCACATAAAAAAAATCATTGTAGTAGTTACAAAATGATAGTTTCCTAAAATGTACAATGGTAGTTGCTTACAGACTACTTAGAATCTATTGAAATTGATTGTGTGTTCTCTGGCTTTTTTGTTAAAAAAAGAAGAGATTACTGAGACGTGTGCTGGAAGAATTGTTACGTCGCAGAGTATCAGCCTGTCTTCTGTTCTTTTTAGGTGTTTACTCGAGAATGTATGAGCCACTACCTAAGAGTATTTAACTTCCTTTGGAGGGCTAAGCGGATGGAATACATCCTCACGGACATACGGAAGGGACATATGTGCAATGCGAAGCTCCTGAGAAACATGCCAGGTAAACCTCCCTCAGAAAGCAGTTCGGGGGACCGTGTCACAGCCGGGGTGTGCTTACTGGCAGCTGAGCAGAAGTGAAGGTGCACTTAAAAGCAATTGGACTGAAAAGTGATTCATTATTGTGCTTTTGGATTAGGCTTTCGTGATAAGGTTTGTTTGTAATATTGCTTATCTTGGCTTCAGTGCAAATCAGGAAAAAAAATTGAGTCAAGTTAGATTTTTTAGACCATGAAATTTGTTTTAGAGTCACATTTGTTTTTTACTGTAGTGTTCATATGTGTACTTTAGTTTTTTAAAAAATTATTTTTAAGGACAGAAAGCTATTAATAAAATCACTGGCTCATTTACATTCACTTAGTGTTTTAGTTAAGACTGTTTGGGAATTGCTTTACTGTTTTGGTTCATGAACCAGGAGATGGAAATATTTTATAATATTATGTTATGATTTAAAAGCTATAGTAAAAATTCTCATGTCAGATAGTCAATGTTTATTTTAATGTTATAAATATTGAATGATTTCAATGATGAATAATTTTGAAATCTTTGCTGGTATATTGCATTTGAATTTGGTTAAAGCCATTAACAAAATATTTCAACAAGTATGTCTCTAAAGAAGAACTAAACTATTATATTCTTAATCATTTAATTGGTGAAAGTAACTAAAAGGGGCAGTTGTTTTAAGAAAGGTGTATGTGATCTCCGCTTCCTTCCTGGGTCAAGGCTCATTTTTGAGCAACTCCCAAAGTTCCAAAAAAAGGGTCCCCAGAAGGCTGGGGCCCAGTGGGTAGCTGTCTGTGTGTTGACATATGGGATTGGCAGTTTCTACTTAGCGTCCATGTTTTCTCTGTTCCCTGTGGGTCTTTTCCAGTAGATTGGGGTACTCGTGCTCTCGGCTTACCTTCCTCTGGACTCATGTTATAGAAAATTAACCGTAGGGATCCTCTGAAATAGCTGAGAAGGAAGTGAGGGGGACATTTTCTTTCAAATACTGTAATGGTTGTGAACAGTAACTACTGCTTTCAACATCCACTTTCTAGTAAATGTGGGTTGACTAGCATGTGGGCGCCTCTTGGGAGGAGACAGAAGGAGGAATCAGTTGTGGAGAGAACCTCACCCTGTCTCCCGGCTCTGCACCTGTTAACTCTTCCCCGTTTTCTCGTGATCCTCTCTCACAATGCGTCACAAGATTGCTGCCTGTTTCACTGGGTGTGCACTTGCAAGTTATTCAGTTCGCCTGCAATTCTCCTTCTCTGCATTCTTTTTAATACTGTTGAGTAGAGCACTTCTTAGCTGTCACTTCTCTGTGCCAGTATCTTTCTTATTGTCTGATTTAGATCAATTCAGTGTGATGCAAATACTTTGTCATTGTATCACTCTTCTCCTTTCAAAATAAGCATCAGTATTGTGTTTAGCCCTGGGAAATCTGAGCTCTGTAACAATTTTAAATATTAGCTGGTTGTGATACATTTTTCTGATTTGAATATCAATTTAGCAATGTCTACCTGAATTTGTTTTTCTCTTGAGTTGAATAATCAGCAATGAGTTACCTGAAGATAACTAATACATTTGTTTGAGTAATTTTCTGTGTGTAGGAAAAATACATATATTTATCTTTTATGAAATTAATAACTTGAATTTTACTTGATTCAATTATATGGAATTTGATTTCAGCTTCTGTCACTAATCCTTTTTCCTTGTCATTAAAACTTCTAAAATATTTTTAATAGTGTATTTCCTCATGTGTACATAATTTATTTTTTCTTTTTGGTTGAACATGTAGGGTTTTGTTTTTGTTTTTCTTTTTCCACTAATATAAATAATGCCATAAACTTTTTGTAAATTTCTGTTTTATAAGTCTCTGAGTATTTCTTTAGAATAGATAAATTGGAAATGGAATTGCTGGGTTAACAGGTATGAATTTTAATTTTCCTTTGTATTTGCTAATACTTGGTGTTTATATTTTAACTCTGTTGGTACATACTGTTTACTTTCAGGAAAGTTGTACCAATTTACTTTACATCCTCATCAGCACTGCTCTCACTGCTTGAAAGTTGTCTGCAATGCTGCTGCAGTCAAACAGATTGTCAGTTTGATGGGGGGAAATAGAAGTTCATTTCAGTTTTTTAAGTGCTTTCAAAATTATCCATCAGTTTAAATGCTTCCTCCTCCTCATTCTTATCTTCTACCTTCTACTCCTCCTCTTCTTCTTCTTCCTCTTTTTTTTTTTTTAGGGAAATGATGTTTTTCATCCTTGTTTCTTCTGGGGTGTAATGTTCTTGCCTTTAGTACAGGGATATCAAACTCATGTTCACTGGGGGCCACATCAGCCTCACGGTTGCCTTCAAAGGGCCGAATGTAATTTCAACTCCTTAACTGTTAAGAAGTAGTTACATTTATACAGTCCTAAAATTATTTCAGCGGTTTGAAGGCAATGGTGAGGCTGAAGTGGCCCTCGGTGAAAATGAGTTTGACACCCCTGCCTTAGGATATAAGGAAGTGTTGTAAAGTTGTTAGAGGCCAGGCAAATCAACACACAGATATGAGCCAGGGAGGTAGCCTTGTTAATACAGCAGATTTAGAAATGCCCCGTCAACCATCAATCTGAGACCAAAATATAAAAAAGATTCTATAAAGTGCTCCTGTAAACACCCTTTGGAGTTCTGTATATATGCTCAGTGTGTGTGGAGGATTTGGCTGCATGCAGAGAGAGTATCAGTCATTATCCCCCTAGGAACTATTTTAATAATAATCATAAAAAAATGGGTTGGAGTAAATCGTTACCCTTGAAAATGATGTGCTTAGGACAAGAGTTTAGATAATGATGTACCAAGATGTTTATACCCATTTTCATATATTTGCCATTTGTTTGGACAAAAAATAATTGTTGATACTAAAACAGTTTAGAGGTCCTTTCCAGTGGTGTGGAATTTTTTTCTGTTATATTCAGTTAGTCTAAAAAGTATCCCTATTAGTGGAAACTAAACTTGTATTTCAAGTAGCATTTAACAAAATGAAGTAGAGAGGTACAGGTACGTGAGTTTGTGTTCTTCTTGACCTTTGTATATTAGGGGGAGGGAGTGAACGGAGGACTCCCTCCCCAAAAGAGCAGTATTAAAGGAACTTCCTTTGTGGTCTTTATTAGACATGGAAGTGGACGTGGTGGGTGAGTGAGGTGGCCAGCTCCCGTGTGAGGGACGTGTTGCTGTGGGAGTGCTGCGGCCTGCTGCTGGTGTCACTGACGGCTGTTCCTCGTTCTCAGTGGTTAACGGTGGAGCGTCTTCCAGACGACACCGTGCTCCAGACTGAGTGAACTAGCTTGAAGATGAACAGACATTTTTTTCTTTTAAAGTTGCCTTCTGTCTCTCTCACTGTTGTACGTGTGGAGGAGGAGTGAGTAGTCCTGAGTAGTGACACGCCTGTGAGATGCTCTCCCTCCTGGACTCGGAAGCCGCGGACTCAGGTTGTCTGCACAGATCCAGGCTGCATTGTCCAGCTTCGACCCTGCTCTGCCAGCATCAGGCTGCGTCCTCAAGCTGATTTTCTAAATTCTGCCTCGGTGTCCTCATTTGCGGGGCTGGGTGATGGTAGCACTCACCTCCTAGGGTTACTAGAATGAAATCTGTAAAGTACCTAGACCAGTGCCACTGGGGAGAGCCCCGTGAGTCCAGTTGTTGCTGCTTGCCTGGTGGCAGCAGCCACCAGGTGATGCCTGCAGAAGGACCGCCACCACGAGCAGAGATGCTGAATGCAGGACACACGGCAAATCCTGCTTCTTACCAATATCCTTAGAACCCTTAGCCTTGAGAAATAAATCAGATGGGCAATTTGATGAACTCAATTTTAAATATGGTAGCATCAGTTATAAATACAGATTGAAGGAATTGATTACGAAATTGTGAGGAAAAGGTTTTAGGGTATTTTAAGACAAGAAACTTTCATAATTTCTAATAACACTGTTTATGGTACATCTCCACACCAGCAGGTGCTTCTGACTGGAGATGCCTAAGCCACACAAGGTCAATTCCTTTCAGAGACATTTGTGTTTTTAAATCAAAGTTGAAATTCCGTCAACAACCTTTAGAGGGCAGTAAAGAATTACAAATGAATCTTAAATAAACTAAAGGATAGAATGGTCATTTTTCATGTTGTATATAAAACTGTCAACTGTTAGCCTAGTGGGAGATGTACTGTATTTGTGTATTCATTGGACCTCAGTGCAAATGTTGCTTTGCTTTTAGGATTCTTAGAGTGTGGGTCAACCATATAAACATGAGTACTTACATTTTAACTTTTTTTTAAATGTATTTTCAAGGTGCTAGGTAAAGAGTCAAGGGGTGTTTCAGGTATAAGTTGTTAAATTATATTTTTTTAGGAAGTAAGGGATCAAAATATACCTTCAGAATTTAGTCTGCTTATGAATTGGGTGTGTAGTCAGTGAGCAATCCCGAAATACAGCATGTGGTGTTTGGCTGATTTCGCGCATGGGGAAGAGAAGGGACTGTGGCGGTGCTGGGACTCCAGCTTTCATTATGAGGGTTACGTTCCAGATTTCTCTTCCACAGGCAGTGTCCTCACAGCAGCAGCCACAGGTCTCTTCGCTCTCGGATGCTGTATTTTGGGAGAATACCATTAAGATGCTGGGCTCCTTTTAGACACAAGAAAAGATGATTTTTTCAAGACAAAACATACTATTTGGTAGTACTTCAAGACTATAAAAGAGAAGAACACATTTTAACATTGTTAAGTTTGCCTTGGTCATGGAAACCTTTTGAAAAGAATGTTAATTTAAATAGTCAAGACATACACGAATGCAGACTTACCTGCTTCAGTTTCAAGGATCTCAATCACCTACTCAGTAAATGATCTTTGAGGGCCTACTTTGTGCTGCCTCTTCTTTGTATTCAGTGACAGATATAGCAGACGAGGTCCCTGTGGTAAAGTTTATTGCCTATTAGGGCAAGATGTACATTTAAACAAGAACTTTAATACACTGTGATTCGCCGTTTAACATGGAAAAGATCAGGTGCTGTGGGAATATAAAAAGCAGACACCTGACAGATGTGGGTGGCATTAAAAAGGCTTCCCACAGGGCGGTGATGCCCAGGTTGGCATCTAGAAAAGAGTACATTAGTCAAGGGAAGAGCGTAGGAGTGGGCAGTAGTAGGTCAGGGATCTGTCAGAACAGCGTTTTCAGAAGTGGGGTGGGGGGATGGGGCAGGAGAGCTAAGCAGAGACCTTGAAGGCTGTTGGTTTGACTTTAATGGCAGCGGGAGCCATGGAAGGCTCTACACTGAGGCTGATGTGCTTGGATTTGTGTTTTCCAAAAACTCCTCTGGCATCACTGAGAAAACTGGATCTGCTGGGTGAGAATAGAGGCCAGCACACCAGTCAGTTGTAATGATGTGTGAGGAATGGCGTTGACCTTGGTGAACACAGCATCTCCGGGGCTGGGGTGAATGGATGGATTTTTTGAGAGAAATGTGGGAGGCAGGATTTGGTGCTTCAGTGTACAGATGACAAGTACAGCGGCAGCCTGGTCTCAGACTCTAGGAGCTGGTGGGTAGTGGTGTCACTAATCAGGCGAGGCAGTGCTGGAGGAAGAGGATGCTTAGGGATGGTGCTTCCACTTCTCATACCTTGATTTGAGATGTTTTTATGGAGCTATGCTGCATATTTGGTTAGATTGACCTGAAGCCCAAGACCTCCAAACTGGAGAGAGACTTCAGACGTAATTAACTTCAGGTGACACTTGAAGCCATGGACTTAACGAGGTTGCCTAGAAATAGAACGAGAAGGAAAAAGTCTTGGAGTAGAGAGAAGTGGACAGGACCTTCTAAGGGAGATAAAGAGGAACCACCAGAAAGGTAGCAGAGGACTGGAAGGAAGTAGTTTCTCTGAAACCAAGGAGAGAAGGATTTCAGTGAGAAGGGAAGATGAAATATGGCCACAGCTGCAAGAAACCAGCTAAGGCCAAAAACTGTCCTGTCAATTGAGGGTGACTTTAACTAGGGCTGACCAGTAGCACCCACTCTGCAGTGAGAGGGTGGTGGGGGCGAGGAAGGGAAAGCAATGGGCACTGGTCACTCATGCTAGTCAAAAAAGCTCTTGGATGCAGAATTTTGTTTGTTTAAAGGGTAGTTTTAAATGCTGATGGGAAGAAGGAAGTAGAGGTTGGTGAATCCTAGAAGGAAAGGAAGAAAAGGAGAGGACATTGGAGTACAGAGCTGGGGCTGGGATTAGCTTTAAAGTGTGGGCTTGGTGGCCAGCGGGTGGGGGAGGGGTTCCCACCCGTCAGCTGCTTTTTCTGTGCCCTGTGAGGGAGAGTGGAGAGGAGGAGGTGGGTCGCAGAGTCCAGGACAGCAAGGGCTGAAACAGCTGTTGTAGGGTAAGGGACAGAAAATGAAGGATTTCTCGGCTTCACGAAGGATTTCTCGGCTTCACAGAGGATTAGCTGAGGTTGGATGCCATGAATTTTAGGTTGACACCAACATAGCCTGATGATTTTTTTGTAAATGTTTTTGTTTTGTAGTCATTCATTTGTGTTTTCATTTCCAAATGTGACATTAAAGACTCTAGAAGATTAATCAGTAGGGGAGAAACTGTACATTCAAGTAAATCAGAGATTATAAACCCAAATTAATGAATTAATCACTGCATGTCTATGTATCAAACTGTCTTAATTCCAGAAAAAGTTCTGGTGTGCAAAGGAGTTCAAAAATAAAATGGAAAAAATGTTAGTAAAACCTGCTACTAGAAACCAGTGTGTTAGATATCTAAGTATTGCTGGTTTGATTGTCAGTATTACTCCAGTGGAAAAACTCTAGAAGAGACCCCGAGAAATATGGACTAAAAGGAACAAAAAAAAATTGAGTTTTCATGGAATTGAGCTCCTTTCATTATGCATAGAAGATTGACTTGGAGCTTGGTGGAAAGTGGCCGCAAAAAGTTTTTTATGCTTCTGAAGTAAGCATAGGGTTCCCCCAGAAATAGTGCTGACAGTACTCAAGTTACCATTTTCATGAGTCATCTATCAGGAGTATGTGAATACATCTCCAATTCTGTCAGTGATGTTCCACTTTCTCTGGCAGAAAAATATCAAGATGCAAAAGTATAAACTGTGCAGCTATTCCCAAGGCTGAAAAATAAGTTGATGGCATTCACTGTGAGTATGTGCAAGCATTGCATTGCATTTTAGGAAATCAGAGTGCACTGGGGGCCAGACTCAGAGACATGGAATGTCACAGCGAGACCTGAGTGTTGGCGTGTTTGGTATGCCAAGACACTACTCAGTTTGCTTCCCTTTAAAAAAGTCCACCAGATTCTGTGATAAAATTAAGAACTTAAAAAAAAAAACTTCCACAGATGATATCTAAACTATTTTATATAACTTTGTCACTGTACAAAGAAACCAAATCACACCCTAGAAGGATCTTGAGGACCAGTATGTGTTTTGGCACACTTGTGGTGCTGCTGAGTGTTTTAAACACACATAGACAGTGCCCCGGGCAAGGTCGCCTGGCTTCAGGGTGGAAGAGCTAGCTCTGGGTTAAAACCTAAAGTAGAAATGGTAGTTAACTATAGAAATGGTAGTAAATGGTAGTTACTTCCTGAGAAGCTTACTTAAACCATAATATGGATGACTGTCACTGAAAACAGCATTTATTGTGCTCTTTTACATTGAAAGGTAATTTTGGTTAAATAGGCTATGAGTAGAAATCTTAGCCCCATTTGATAGTTTTAGTAGAAAAAAGAACATTGTTCATTCCAGACTTACAAATGAAATGTGAAGTGTATAACCTGTTCTTTAGAAGAATATTTACCATATTCAGAGACTACAGATTCCTGATGGTGTGGAAGACATCAGGTGTGTTTGGAGCACGTGCTGATACTCCCTGGTGTCTTCCCTTGCTAAAGAGTGCATGTTAAACCAGGCCAGCAAAATCCAGTGTCACTTAATTCTTAACTTGCAGAAAGGAGTATTTCTTACAGTATATACCGTGACTCTTGTTTTTTCATACCTGTGTATATATTTTACTTCCATATTACTCTCTTAAGAAGGGACAAGAATGGTATTTCCAGTAACTGCATGCAGTAACAAGATTGATCTAGATAGCTGGTTAATTAATGGTGTTTGGAGTGGTAACAGGACTGTGTCATGTCTGACCCATATTAAAACCTCTTTGTAGTCCTTCCTCTGTTGACCCATCTCTGACTGAGCCCTCATGTACAATAGTGTCCCATCATACTCTGGTGGAGTCTTTGAACAAAAAAATTAAAAATGCAAGCAGAGATTGGCTGCTCCGTGGTGACCTTCAAGCCTTTTGATGGTTTTATAATCTCGTTAAGAATAGAAGTGGAGTCTGGGCTCAGGCCCGCCTCCCTGCAAGGTTCATGTTTTTCTCAGGTGACAAGGTCACATTCAGGTCCTTAAGGAAATGTCACTTTTGTTTCCAAATAGCTAGGGAATAGTAAATGTTTCATGCATAGTGGGCAGATTAATTGTAAAGAAGCCATAAAATTGAGCTTATGTTTATTCAAGATATTGTGTTATTATAAGATAAAATTTTTCTATTTAATTTTCAAATACAATTATTTTATTTTATGCCATTCTTTATTAGGTCCTTATATTCTGTGAAGTAATATATTGCTACTTGATGAGATAGCTAAGTCTTTGTTTAGCTTGAATAGCACAGAAATTGATTATGTAAAGGTTGTTTCTTGTTTTAAGGGGCCAAGAGTTAAAGCTAGTCGATTTTTTTAAAAGATATATTGCAGATATCACGGGGGAGAGCATTGTGTTGATTTTAAGTGTATTCCCTGTGGGGTCTAACGTCAGTTCTTTGACTCTTTTGCAGAGTTCTCTGGGGTGCTGCATCACTGTCACATTCTGGCGTCTGAGATGGTCCATTTCATTCATCAAATGCAGTATTACATTACATTTGAGGTATATGCAAATCATTCGTTGATTTTAGTTTAAATAGGTCATGTCTTAGGACTGTGGTGTTACAAGAACACAACCTCATCCCTAAGTTTTATGTTATTGTTCCTAGGTGCTGGAATGTTCTTGGGATGAACTTTGGAACAAGGTGCAGCAGGCCCAAGATTTGGACCACATCATCGCAGCGCACGAGGTGTTCTTGGACACCATCATCTCCCGGTGTCTGCTGGACGCTGAGTCCAGGGTAAGGTTGATGTGCGGCTTAGAAACAAGAAGCAGAGATAACCACAGTCTTCTTTTCTTGGGTTCCTGTCAAATGGAGAATCTTAGAAATTGCCTGGTGCCCCCACACTAGTAGTGATGAGGGCCGTTTTATTAATAGTTCAAGGTGCACTTGAACATATTGTTTGTTCAACATCATGAACATTTTGTTTGGGAGCAGAATTGAAACAATAGTGCTGAAACTAGAATGTGCTCTAAAATGGGTGTCAAAATAGTAAAGAATATAATAATGCCCATTCATTTCCTAGGTGTAATACTATCCTCTTGTGGTTGTTCAAAAGAGAAACACTAATCATGAGCGATGGCTTTGATTGTGGAGGGGTAATGTGTGAACAAAACAAGCCAACTGAGGCACTGTAAAAACAAAGCAGTAACCTGCCTGAGAGTCCAGGAGAACGATTTGAGAAAAGGCAGGGCCCTTCCAGCCACACGCTCATTTTCTTAACCTGGGGATAATGGTCTTCTCTGTGTTTTGCCTTCAGTAAGTCAGCATCTGGCTGCATGCGTTAGAAAGCAGGCTGTTTGTCTAGTTAAACCCTAAGCATTTCCCAGGTACCATGCTTTTGTGCTAACATTCCTTTCCTTAGACCCCTATTCTAACAGTTGCATGTTCCATGTGGTTAGTCTGCTGGGAGTTTTAATGTTAAATGTGGGGAAACAAGGAACACCTTGTTTATACTTGAACAAACATATTGTGAACTAGGAGGCAAAATTTTAAGTGCTTTTTGACATTAAATGTGCAACTTCAAAGAAATTTTAGGATTTGCAGAGGGCTGCTTACTACTAAACCTCCACTCTCTTCAGGGATCCTTCTATGGAAAACACAGTGCTTGAAAGAACTTTAATTTTGTCTAAATTTTTAGTGTATCTTGGTTAGCTAACTATGGCTGGGAAAATAGATATTTGCTGAAGAATTACTGATCATATGTGTGAAAGAATTGCTTAGGTCAAAGATGCATCTTTATCGAATGGTTTTGATAAATGTATTGAAATACTGGCATGAAAGTAATTTAGAATACTCCGAATGTAGTTAGTAATTTAAAAAATGCACATCTCAAACTGTTTATCCTCTATGACTATTGCTAAACCCTGTCTTTGTGGGGCTGAGGTCATAGGAGTTACGGTTTCTGTGAAGTGTGTCAGTTGGCACGTTTGTTTTCCAGTGGATGAGCGTCCTGAAACTCTCTCAGATGAGCTGATGCAGTAGCACATACGACATTTTTCCTGGGTGCGAGGCATTCATTGACATGTACATCCCAGGAGTCCTAGTCAGACAGCACAGGGCTCCTCAGGCAGACAGATGGGTTGAGGTCTCAGTCCCACTTCACAGCTTTGACCCCAGTGTTCTCAGTGTCCTGAAAGGGCATGGTTACTTATCTCTGCTGCAGAGATTCGTGAGAACTGAATTATGTAATTCACTTACACTGTTCATCATAGTACCTGGAACATACGTGACAGTTGTTAGAGTTTTTAAATGATTGAAAGTCATCTTGCGTGTGTATATTTTATAGAGTTTTGTGATTGTTAGACTTAATGCTGTTCAGAAAACGTGGAACTACTGAGGATTATATCCACGCTGACATCAAGTCTGACTGGTAAATACAGAGCACTCATGTAACTGATAACAGGAATTGTAACCAACATCCATGTATGGCTGTTCTGTATGAAACAAGTTAAGTAGTCAGACTTCTTGCCTCTGAAACATTCCCACTGATATGAACAGAATGAAAGGGAGGAAAAATTTTTGCAGGTGACATTATTGTCTTGTGACGATGGAATGTTTATGTGTGAGTTGGTCCTGACTAACTTCCCCAAAGGAGTCCTTGTGCTGATGGCTTAATGATTGTTTCTGGAGTGATCCCTCGCTGATGGTTTCACTTATCATTTGGCGGTTTGTCTAAAATAATAAGACTGTAGGAGTTTTGTTTTTTAAGGACCCCAATATATAGTGGTGGGCAACAGGAGGTTTACTATTGTAATACAAATAAATAATGCTATAATTAATAAACAATAATATAAGAATAAATTGTTTATTTACTCCCAGCTGTAAACCTAATTTTGCTTGCCCTTGTATTAAACAATCTGTTATTGACATAAATTTAGTATTTTTTATTATATCACTTACTAAGAAAAACAAGGCTGTTTCATACACATAATTTTGAAGTTGTAGGTTGTGGCAGGACAGTTGTGGGTGTGTGTGTACATTTCTGCGGTTTTTATTTGTGCAAAGCTGAGAAAAATCACACAGTAAGTTGTGCAAATGGACGTCTCCACAGAGCACACTGTTGTAGTTAATCCTCCATGAATAGATTGCTGACAGAAGCCCATGTTGCATCCTTAGCTTGAAGTAAACAGCAGTAAATACCTCATAGATTAATTAGTTCCTTCAAAAGTAATGAATTTTTATTTCACTACAATAAAGAAACAAATTAGAGGAAATAAATCTCTATTAAAACAAAATATTATACCATCTTCATCTTTTGTTTTGCCTTTATTTTATTAAAAAACAAAATACAATCCTTTCAAAAGAACAGACTTTTAAAAATATTTATAATGTTTATTATATTTTTTGTTACAGTTTAGTCCCCTTATGCCCCCTCCCCCAGCCATCACCACCCTGTTGTGCACATCCATGAGTCCTTTTTCTTTTTTGCTCGATCCCTCCACTCCCTACCCCACCCCGCACTAGCTGTCATCAGCTCCCATCTATGAGTCTGTCTCTGCTTTGCTTGTTAGAAGAGCAGACAACTTTTAAAATAAGCAGAGCGATGACTATGTGAATCTCAGAGCTGCCTAACTAGAGGGACCACGGGGCATGGTCAGGTCTTTCTGTCCGACGAGCCAAGTCTGCACCGTTGTTGTTTCCCACAAGCACCTTGTAGTAAATTACCAAGAACACGAACCATCCGTTTTGCAGTGTCTGAGTTCTCTTGAATAGGTTGTTCTGTAATTTCAGTTTTGTTTTACTTAGGCTTCAGACATTAGCTCAACTGTTAGTAAACGAAATTTGAACCCAAGTATTCCTGTTGCCTCACAAAGGGAAGTATTTTTGCAGGGCTGAGCCCGCATGCATCAGACAACAGGGATGGGGATGGTCTCGCAAATGTCCTTGCCATCTCCGAGAGTTTTCAGCCACAGAGTTAGTCCAGCCGTATCGTATCTTCCTATTCGTGGTCTCGGAGCCTCTCGAGTTTTCTATGTTTCTTTTATGCTTCTCAGTAAAGTCGTAACATTCTTCTCCCACAAACATCTTGCAAATCTTTTGTTAGATTATTACTTTGTGGAATTTGGCAGGTCTATAGGAATGCTATTCTTTTGTTTGATCTCTTATCCATTTTTTTATTCCATTATTTTCTACGTAGATCCTGTTTTATTCAAAGAAAGACAGTTTTGTGTCTTTCCACAGGGTGTGCCTTCTGCTGCTTTTTCTCACCTTAAGGTCTTAGCTTAGGTTGCTAGGAGCACCCGTGGGCCTCCTTGGCTTAATGCTGGCATCAAAGAGATGTATCATCGCACCGTTGACTGTGATGTTTGTTTGCCCAGGCGTCTGATAGGACCTTTATCAAATCCAGGTCCTGGTTTGTTTAGATGTTTTATATAAACCATGAGTGGTGTTAAATTTTAACACATCGTTTTTTCCCCCTGAACTATCAAAATTATCTTTTTTTCTTCCTCAAATGTTGATGGTAAAAAAAAAAACCCAAAACCTGAGATGGCAGAAGATAGAGTTAATCCTCTTCAGTTGTGGCACACTGTTGTCAGTCGGGGAAAGACCTCATGTTTGCTGGGTTCCCCACCTTGACCCTCACTGTTGGCACCTGTGTCAATGTGCCTGCTGTATAACCAGGGTGGATGTGTGTGTGTGTATTTTGCATGGATATATTTTTTATTTACATAAATGATTTTGTACTGTAGATCTCAGTCTGTTTCCTTCCTCTTCCTCTGCTGCACTAGGAGAATCACTAAAATGCGGTAGCTGTGCACTGAAGACCACTGTGCAGCACATAAGCAGTGACCTAGAGAAACGTATTGTGGCACTGATAAGTTTTCAAAACATTTAAAGATCAACTGTCTTTTCATTCCTGGTATAAAATGTGACACCTGTTTAAAACCTTGCTGAATTTCTTAGAAAATGTTTTATTAAGAATTTCCTTTCCTGTACTCTTGATGTTTGGTTTTGGTATGAATCACCAAACAAAGAAAAAAACAACAACCCTTGAAATACTTTCTATTCCTTTCCTTTCTGAACTGTGGAATAGTCCAACTCCTAACTCAGCTACTTCCTATGAACTGTGAAATGTGGGACAGCACTTCCGAGTTTATAAGGTTTTTGTGAGGTTTGGAGCTGATCTGCATGGAGAACTGGGGGTGTGTCGGACAGCTGTCACTATGGTAATATGGAATTATGGGGTTTTGCCAGGACCTGGTGTAGTGCTGCTACATAGTAGATGTTCAGTAAATGTTTAATAATGAATGAACAACTGATAGGCATTTTGAGATGTGAGTCGATACCTGTTTTATAGTATCTTATTACTAATTACCAACATTTTGTTTGAAAAACTTGGTGATAAGTATGTTGAGGCTCCATTTGTTTAAAAAGAGTGTCTTTTCTCTTTAGACACTTTTGAACCAACTTAGAGCAGTGTTTGATCAAATCATTGAGCTTCAGAACACTCAGGATGCAATATACAGAGCAGCCCTGGAGGAACTGCAGAGACGATTACAGTTTGAGGAGAAAAAGAAGCAGCGTGAAACTGAGGTATGGTTTTTATACTAGTGGATTTATCAACTTAAATAATGAATGTATTGCCATTATAATCACAAATGCAACAAATAATTTTCATGCCAAAATAAATGTTCTTAAAGCTGAGACTGGGTCACATCCACACCTGGAGTCCTGAGGAAGTGCTGTTTTAAAGGAAGTGGTCACCCTCACTACCGTCATGTTTGAGAAGTAACAAACAACATACACGAGAATCACAAATTTCTTGCCACTTTTCATTAGTGTTGAGATGCGGATATTTGTACTCGGATGTATTGGTACCCCCTCAGAGTATGACCCTGACTCTGCATTGCTTTATTATTTGAAGCTGATGGATACATATACATATATGAACCAAATTTTTGCACTATGGCTATTTTCAGTGACCTTGCTAACGTATTTTATGTCCTCCATGACCTTGAATTATGAAGAATTATTGAGCAAGTTTAGGTCTTTATGAGATTTCTTTTTTTTTCTTAAGATTTTATTGATTTATTTTTTAGAGAGGGAAGGGAGGGAGAAAGAGAGAGAGAGAGAGACATCAATGTGCGGTTGCTGGGGGTCATGGCCTGCAACCCAGGCATATACCCTGACTGGGAATCGAACCTGTGACACTTTGGTTTGCAGCCTGCGCTCAATCCACTGAGCTACGCCAGCCAGGGCCGAGATTTCTTGTATTTGATGTAATTTGTATAATCTTTTACTTTTTCAAGATGCTTATTCTTGGGATGCTGACATTTTTTTCAGTTAATACATTTTGATTAGTTTTATTTTTGAGTCTTTTTTTTCCCCTAAAGTTAGTGATAAAGGGTCATCTTTAACCTAAAAGATTTACAGTTTGGAGCACCAGTTGTTTCTCCTGGGTGTTTTAGAAACAGGAGTGCTTGCCTCATCCATGTTGCAGACAGTGAAGGCTTGTGACCGGGAGCTGATGGAATCTGCGTGCACAGAGGGGCACGCCCATACCAGGCAGCCTGAAGTTCAGCCAACTGGAACTCTCTGGCTTGGGGCCTTCTGGTGACTTCACTTCTCTAAGACGTAGTTCCGTTTTTGTAGAATAGGAGTGAGTTACTAACTTACATGTGGTAATAATATATGTCAGTTGTTTAGCATTTAGTCAGTGTTCAGTAAATGCTAGCCACTGCTGTGATTTTTAAAACTGCCCCATGCTCCAGAGAATTGGCCCTTTCAGAGAATAACTAAACTACATAAATCTGCAAAAATCAGTCCTTAGGATAGTGGCCAGTTGTGTGGGAGCTGATGATTCTCTCTCCAGATTGTTAACTATCAGCGCCGGAGTTGAACAAGGTCTATGTAATAAGTCAGGTTTATTCGGTGTGTTTTATTCAGATATGCTCAGGGATACCGTAGGACATCTAAAAACTGAAACTATTTGAGAAATTATTTTAACTTAGTAGGCAAAATGATTTATGAAGCAATCATTTAGAACTAAGGTCCACTGAAGTTTTAAAGAGATTATGCAGAAAGACTCACAAATAGATTTTGGAATTCTGAGGTGGCTGAGTGTAACCAACCCTGAGCCTGACAGAAGTTGGTTCTGCTTGCTTCCCTCCCTGCATTTTGCCTTTTTCCTTCCCCTCATGCTGCTATTGGGCAAAACGCTTCCCTAAATATCTACTTTTCAGAACTCCTACTTTTATAATGATATTTTAAATTCAAATTTTGGACTAAAGGGCTCTCTTTTTTAATATCTTAAACATTGGAGCTCTTGGTTTCCAGCAGCACACTCAGTTATTTGCTCTCTGTCAACACTCACACAACACAGAGAACACATGTGTACACACAGCTCTCTCAGAACAAGACTCCACGTACCACCGCTAGCGATACGGCACCGGCACAGGCTCTGAGCAGCGTGTCCAGCAGGTACAGACTCCGTGTTGTGATGCTCCCATCAGGTTATGCCACCAACTCAAAGCACAGTTAGATTAATTGGTTTCATTTTTTCTTTTAATTTTTAGGGATGGCTTTTATTTATAAAACAAAATTGAATTTAATTGTGTAAGTTACCTGGTTCCAAAGTCAAATCTGCAAAACAAAGCATTTAGACAAGTCTGGGTTTGTTGCTCTCTGTCAGGGACGTGGGTGTGAGAGCCCAAACAGTATCCCGAAGGGGTGAGTTACCAAAGGATAGGACAGTACAAATAGGTTCCAGTTCACTCCAAGAACACAAAGCTCTGTTATCATTCTAATAAGTATATTGTAATTCACCACATTTACAAACTAAAGGAGAAAAATCATGATCATTTGAATAGATGGAGAAAAATCATATAGTACCAAGTAAAATTTGGTGAAAAGTGTGTCTGAAAAACCTGCGGCAGAGCATGCTTAATGGTCCAGTGTCAGATGTGCCCCCGGGGCGCGGAGGGAGGCCTGGTGCCACCCCTGCTCTCGTCAGCGTGGTGTCAGCGTGGCACTGGCGGCCTGGCTGGGGTCAGACTCCGAGAAGGAGAAACACAAAATGGAAGAAAGAAAGCTGCCTTTTTCTTTTTGCAAAAGTCGTGGTTGTAGATATAGAAAAATACAAAATAGTATTCAGATAAATTACTAGAATTCATGTCAATTTATCAAGGTAGTAGCAACAAGGTCAGTATGTAAAAATGATTGTATATCTTCCTGTCAGCAACAAAGAGTGAAAATTTAAAAGAAATGCCATTGATTGAACATTAAAATGTAATAAAATACATGCATGTCCTCTGTACAGAAAACTAAAACAGGGCTTGGCAATCGGAGGCTTGCAGGCCAGGTTCGGTCTCCCATCTGTTTCTGTTAATAGTTTTATTAGGACAGTCATGCCCTCTCATTTACGTGTTGCCTGTGGTTGCTTTTGTGCTGTAGCAGTAGAGTTGAGTAATTGCAACAAAGGCCATATGGCCCACAAACTGTAAAATGTTTGCTCTCTGGCTCTTTACAAAAAAAGTTTGCAGACTACTGCATCACTGAGCGATGTTGTAAAAACTCTAGCTAAATAGACGGATGTATCAAGTTCATGGATTGGAGAATTGATACATAGATTTAGTGTAATCCCAGTTCTAATCCAATAGTTTATTTATTTATTAGTAGAAAATGATACTTTAATTCTAATACTTATGTGGAAATACATAGGGCCTAACATAGTAAAGATAACATTAAACAAGGACAAAATTAGAGGGTTGATAATTGAGTACACCTGCATACTCAGGATGTAAAATTGCAGTAGTTAATGATGTTGGCTCAAGGAAGGACGAATCAGTGGGACGGAGGAATGTCCAGAAACAGCCCCACGCAGTTAGGGATCATGAGTTCCCTACAGAGGTGGCGCTGAGAACAGAGGGGAGTGCACCGTCGGTGAACAGTATTAGGTAACTGTGTCCCGATGCTGCCTCATGCTCACACTCACACACACACTCACACAACCACTAGGAGGTGGGTTGTAAATCTGGACATGAAAGGTAAAATGCTGAAGCTTTCAGAAGGTAACAGAGAGTAACTGTAAAAGAAATGAAAGATTAATCATTATGCTACAATTAATAATGTCTATTAGAGACTGCTTAGGAATATGGAAAAGTAAGCCTTTAGAATGTGAGAAGATATTTATATAAACATGACAGATTATCCAGATGTATAAAGAGCGTCTATAAATCAATAAGATAACCCCATTGAAAATAGGCCTTAAATGCATATAAAGGTACTCACTCTCATTAACATCAGGTACATGAAGATGTCAAACCCCAGTGACATACATCATACCGCCAGCAGAATGACCAAAATGTTTAAAATAGACAGCGAGTGTTGGTGCAGATATGGGAAACAGAACTGCCACAGCCTGCTGGTAGAGGTCAGTTCGTGGAGCCACCTTGGAATTCTGTCCGGCCTTTGACTGAAGCTGAATTCAGGGACGCTGTGGCCCAGCGTGTTCACTCCTAGAGTATACTCAGCAGGAATCATTCTCAGATACCCCAGGCCTCCCTCCTCCTAGCTACAGAGTAGGCAAAAGTACATTTAGGGTTATCCAGGGGGGAAATAATACAATAATAAAAAATAGTAATGCAAGAATAAACTCTGCCTTGCGTACTCACAGCTGGAAACCTGGTTTGCCCACCCCTGAAAACTGCTTCCAGGAGGAGGGCAGCGGCAAAGGGAGGGGCAGCGGCAGCGGGAGGGGCAGCAGCAGGCTCTCGGGGCGCTGGTCGGGCTCTGTCTCCATCTGGATGGGGTGCCTGGGGGGATTCATTTCATGACAGTTGATCATGCTGTCCACTTAGGATTCTTATACTTTTTGATATGCATTATACAGAATAAAATAGTATATTTGAAAACTTTGTTTGCTCTGGCCGGGTAGCTCGGTTGGTTAGAGTGTTATCTGATGTGCCAAGGTTGAAGGTTCCATCCCTGGGCCGGGCACATCTCTCTTTCTCTCTCTTTCTCTCCCCCCAAATTAGTAAATTTAAAAATTGTTTTAAAAATAAAAGACAAAAGCTGATAGGGGAAGAAGACATAAGAGGTAATATGTTTTGTAACTTCATCATTTTTTAAAGCCCAGTGTCCAGAGATAAATTTTTAAAGCTCATAAACAGCTATAAATATATTAAAAGATATAAACATGAAAATGTCTTCTAAAATCAGATGGCTAAAGGAAAGAGGACACTAATTATTATTGCTCAGGTTAGAGTGTTAATGCCATTTAAAGTAATAGATTAGGACAGTAATAAGTTTTATGAAGATATAGTTAATAATAAAGGTAACCATTAGAACAAAAATATAAATCTTACAGGTTATCAAAAGAAACACATATAACAAAAGATTTCTACCCTCAGGTAAACCAGAAAGCATATTATAAATATGATGACAGAACTAAGACTGACATATCCACCCTGTTGCTGCAGGCAGCTGGGTTAAACCCATCTAATAAGAGGACAGGACTCTCAGCAATAGACCGTGTTTGGCTGGTCCCTCTAAGTGAGTTGGACCGCCCACCGCTGAGGGTGGCTCGTTAGAGGACCGAAGGGCTCATTGTCTGGGCAGACCTATTGCTTGGGAACTAGTTGGTGTAGAAGAGATGCTCAGAACAGAGTAACATAGACAAAATAAAAAGAGCAGACAAGGAGTAGTAAGCAAATGAAGTTCTTTGAAGGAAAGCAGGTTGCACTTTGGGGCGAAAAGCGGTAAAGAAGAACGAGGATGCCTTGTGATGACAGAAGAAGGTGCAAGTCACAGTGGAGACTGAAACAGTGTAGTGTGTCGGTGCTCATAAAACAAGAGGTAGGAAATGCCAGAGGAAATGGGTCCGAGCACACCAGTATTAGAAGTACAGTTCAGTTTCTCTTAGACCATGAAGGCTTGGGTACACATAAATAAGCAGTATATAATTTTGAAAGTCCCCAATGCTTATATTAATAGAGAGAATGAATGACAGTAAGTAAACTAAACACCCCACTCAAGACATTAGAAAAGCAGCAGTAAAATAAACCTAAAAAAGGCCAGAGGAAATATTTGGTAATGACCAGAGTAAAGATTAGTGAAGTGGCAAGTAGTCAAAAGAAGGGAGTGTCACCCAAGAGCTCGTTCTTTCTTGGGGGCCCAGGGACAGGTGGGGTGGGGGGCATAAGCTGCTCACTGATCTAATAGATAATGGGAGAGGGAAGCACAAATACGTAGAACACGTGAGAAAGACCATCCATGTTCCAGAAGGAAATTAGTAATGTTCTAAGGTTTCCAGAATTGACCCCAGGAGAGAAAGCAATTTTAAACAGAACAACTACTAAATAAGAGATAAAGTTGAGTCTCTCTGCCACCTAAAATGTACTGGGCCGGGCAGCACCGAGAAATACTACCAAGCCTGTCAGCAGTGATGAGCTCTAGTGCCCTGAGAATTGTTCTAGGCGTAAAGAGGGAAAGTCTCCAAATCCTGGTTGTGAAGCATTGTGAAGCTGACACCAAACGGAAAAAGAAGATCAAATCTGGATCATAAATATCAATGGAAAAAATCTTACATGAAATATTGGTGGAAAATATTTAATAGAATATTAAAAGAATAATTCACCAAGACTGGGTTTATTTCAGGAATGCCAGCGTTCAGGAAATCTATTAATGTAATTCACTGTGTCAGTCGATGAAAAGACTCCTTTGATAATTTCTGTGCTGCCTGAAATGGTATTTAGTCAAATTCACCATTGATTGAGAACAATCTTTTAAAAATAAAGTAGGTGGAAGTATCTGCAGTACAAAAGAAAATACATCATGCTTAGGGGAAATGGTAAAAGGCATTCCCATTAAAGTCAAGAGTTAATGCAGAGTTTGCGGGGTGCCGGCCTTGGACCCGTCTGGTCCCACTGTTGTGTCCACTGCAGGTATCAAAAGCACATGCAAGATGATGGAAAGACACAAGGCTGTTTATTACAGCATTGTTAGTAATAGCAAAAGACTTTTTGTGACAAATTCTCTAAATTGTTACATGTTATAAAGTGTAATGCTATAGTTATTAAAAACAATTGGGGAGGTTCTGTGTTTACTCATGTGTATTGATGTATTTCCAGGGTACATTATTAATTGGGAAAAAAGTAAGCTAGAGACCAGTTTGGCATCAGAAAGCTCTTAACAGTACAGTGAGGGACGGACGAAGCACGCACTCCCCACTCCTGGCAGTTCTTCTCAGTCCCACTCTTCCATCCCGATTTTAATGTTGCTTGGTACTTCTGACTCTTCAGGGCCAGTGGGGCGTGACAGCAGTGGAGGAAGAGGAGGAGAACAAGAGGATTCAAGAATTTCAAGAATCTATACCAAAAATGTGTTCCCAGCTGCGAATATTGACACATTTCTACCAGGTACATATTAGAGTAAGAAAATGCTGTCCAGATTGCATTGCTCATTTTCTGTAATTGGCAGTTGGCTGTCAAAATGATTAAAAAGAAGTTATTTCAATAACGTAGTTGTGGGTAGTGCTCACAGTAGTTCCCAACCCCTTGGCTGCGACCCTTCCGGGAGATTCAGGTCTGAGTGCCCTGCAGTGCAGCCAGGCCTGTGGTGCCTGGGATGGTCCCAGTGTTGGGGGGGGAGGGGGGTGGGCACAGGCAGCTCTGGGAGGAGCACTGTACATCTCTGCAGCTCAGGCTTCTTTGTGAGCCCTGGAGGGACAAGGGCTCAGGAGCTATGCCAGGATCATAAATGCAAGAAGTTGCTTGTGTGTGGAGCTGAGTTGCCAAGGCAGCCAGGGGGCGAAGCTCAGGGAGAACACGTCTGCGGTGGCTGCTGAGAGGAGCTGATCGGCGGAGCCCCTGTGTGCTGCTCTTTATTTCCATTTTGTGTGTCTAGTTTCCGATCGGATCTGTTTGTCAGTGAGATCTTCATGCTGAAAATACAGATGAAAAGATTTTCATGAAGAATTTTTCCATTCCATTGGTAATAATTGATTAGAAAGACAAATCAAAGTTTTAAAAATTATGTTTTTGTATGTTAGAGTCATGTGGTTCAAAATTTAAAATGAAACATCACCACACTCTACCATGGGCATATAGTTTGCTTCCTGGGATCCTCATAGTTTTTTAGTTATATATTTGTCCTGAGCATATCTAAGGGGGAAATTTGTACCTTTAGCAAGTGGTCTTACTCTAACATTGACCTACTATTGCATTTTTGTTGAAAACGTGTTTCGTAAATGGTGGTAATGACTGTATTATGTTCTGTGCAGAAATACCTTTATTGGATTGTTTTGATAATGAACATTATGTTGTACATACAGTATGTATTTATATTTCTTAAAAATGGACACCAAATAATAGTTCCACGCTGTTATCTAAGATCGTTGTACAACTGCAGAGGAGTAATATGAAACTTAAAACTGTGTCCTGTGCTCGTTTCTGAAAGGGACAGTGATGGTTCCACATTTTCCTGATAGACTTAATACATTTTTTAAAAAGTAACCTTAATCAGCATAGTTCTGGTTTTCCCTCTGTTGCAGTCTTAATCTTCTCTGTAAATCATTGCCATTCAGATTTCTCTTCTCTCTGTGTCGGTGTTTGCAAGGGCAGCACTAGCAGCCAGCTGGCACGCACTGCTTACAAATGGGCGGCCAGAGTCCCAGCCCTGCGGAAGGAGATGGTCCACAGATTTCCTTGTAGTGAGCTTCACACATACCATGTTTCATCACTTTACAAGAAGTCACTGTGTATATTTTTAAATAACTTTATTTTTCACTTACAACTGACACACAATATTATGTTAGTTTCAGACATACAGCACGGTGATTAGACATGTATATTTTTAACAATGTAATTCCTTAAGGAACTTTCTTGTAAGTCTTCAGTCACCTAGAAAGACAAAGTGACACGCACACACGTACACACTATATGCTTGCTAGAGTATGAAATTACTCTTCATGTGTCTCCACACATACCAGCTCCCAGAAACTCCTCCAGAAGCAAGGAGAGGGAAAGTGGTGGCTGCTAGAGTTTGGAAAGGATTGACATGTATGGTGGTGTTTCGGTAACCTTTTCTGTTCAGATAAGGACTTTTCCAAACCTAAAAGTGTGGAGAGGAACCAGCAGTTCCTTGGGAGAGATAAATGAATGTCTGCCAGCTACGCCCTGTGGGACCCGAGAGGGGTGGAGTTTGTAGTTACTGAGGACCTCCTGCAACCCGGAGCAGGAGCAGTCAGCGATTTTGTCGTGTTGAAGTCTGAGTAAACTCGGACGTATATTGTTATCTTACGAAGTCCCCTGGGCGAGGAGGTGACACAGCCACACTCTGCCCCACCCTGTAGGATGGTGACTGCGAAAGGCATTGGGACCTTAAAAATATGGTGTAGAGCATGTATCCATTTTATATGTTTTCAGTTTACTGTCCCACCAGGGCTTTGTGATTAAATCCTCCTTTATAACTCCTATGAAACATGGAAAGTGTAACACTGAAGTTTTAAGATTAAAAGAACAGGACATTTAACATCAGTTGCTTTGCTGTTTTGATTATTCTTGTAGAACTCAGGGCAAAATGGAAACATCTATTGGTTAGCTCTTTTAGATAAAATTTATTGGCTGCCAATTCGTATTTGTAAAAATGGGCATCTCTCCAAATGTGGGTTCCATTAATTAGTTGGGTGTAAACTCGGGGGTTCCCGGAGAGGTTCTCGTCGCCCAGGACACTGCCATCACGGGTGTTTGTTTGGAAGGAGATAATAACCCTAAATGGGATTAAAATGGGGGACACATGTTTTGTGAATCATTCCTTTTTGCAATGACTATTTTATTACTTCTGTTTCTTTTTAGGGGATTGTGCAGCAGTTTTTGGTGCTGCTGACGACCAGTTCAGATGAAAGTCTCCGGTTCCTTAGCTTCCGGTTGGACTTTAACGAGCACTATAAGGCCAGAGAGCCCAGACTCCGCGTGTCCCTGGGCACCAGAGGGCGGCGCAGCTCCCACACCTGAACTGCCCCTGCCCCCTCAGGGAGCTGCAGATGCTGTTACTTGCATTATCTGACATAACGTTCACATTTAAATTCTCCAGGCAACTGGCATGCTGCGGGTATCACCATTCCTGCCCACAAATACTTCAGTGTTTCAATGGCATGACGTGTGGTCAAAGCAAAGTCATGTTTTTATACATTGGAGTTGAAAATATTTGTGATAGCACTAAATTAAATAGGCTGGTTTGCACTATTCACATTGATTTTTTAAAGTCTTCATATTTAAAAGATATCACACTTTGTTGAGGCTTCTTAAGCTCTCCATGATATAATTTATATTTGTCCCTTTTTTAAAAAAATCACGAGTTTCTTTTAGAGAAAATTGGGGCAATGGACACTCATCAGTTAAGATGGTAATGTCATTGGTATTTTTTTAACATCCTCATTAGAGGTAATTTTTGTTAATGCAATCAAATCTAAACAAAATGTCTCTACTGAGAAAATAGAGCATTTTATTTTGTTTCTTAGTGTTGTAAAATATTAACCTCTATAAGAACCTTTATATCTTAGTGCACTTACACATGTTTATTCTTTTTTTCTCTTCAGAGTTCACATTTTTTATATTTAGTTTACTCTTTCAGATAACTGCTAAAATAGCGTAGAACAAAGTAAGAGTGATGTGGTACAAAAACATCCTTAAACCTAGATTTTTTGAAACAATCAGCTGAAGCAGTGTGTAAATATGGATGACTAGAAAGTTAAAGTATTTTATTTTCAAAATTCTGATAAAGCATTGGGAAGAAACTGACTTGAATAATGAAGATTTCCTTTTTCCTTGCCTATTTTTTCATTGTAAATATTTATATACTACTGACCAGATGTTGGAGGGAAATGTTTTTGTAAAAATATCATATCAAGTCACATAAATCTGCCTTTATTATGTTGCTTAAGTGAAAACTTAGAAAATTAAAAGCAATTATGTTTCACACGTATTGGTTCCTTCTTGAACAGTCTGCAGAGACACAGTGCCCGTGCCAGAGTCGAGGGGGCCGGGTCAGCGGAGCTGGATTTAATGCGCTTCAGTGTATGAATTACTTCGTCAGTGAAGCCAAGAAATGCGACCGTGTGTAACTGTCACTGTAGAGTGGGAGGGGGTGGCACCACTCAGGGTTCACGTGAGGCAGGCGGCCTTTCATCTCTCTGGGTTCTCCGCCTGCAGATCTGACAAACCACGGGTCAAAGGTGTCAGCAGTTTAGAAAAGTTACATTGTTGCTGGCATGTGATTGGGCCCACATGGTTGTGTCTGTACTGAACATGTACAGGCTTTCTTTTTTGTCTTTATCCCCTACATAATACAGTATAATTATTTACATAACATTTACCTTTCAGTAATCTAGAGGTGATTTAAAGTGTACAGGAGGCTGTGCACAGGTTGTATACAAATACTGTGCCATGTTACATAAGCGACGTGAGCACCCTTGGGTGTGGGTGTGGGTGTGGGTGTGGGTGTGGAGGGGGGTTCCGGAACCAGTCCCCTGCAGATACCTGGGGATGACTGTGCTTTTAGTCACCTGGCATCCACATCGGATTCCTTTGGAGTCCTGGCTGTGCTGAAAGGAGTCCGTGCTGAAGGTCAAAACTTCTTAGGATTTGCATTTTATTTCAGCATAAAGTTTATAACATCAGAACTTTGAAGCAGGTTTCTCTATGCAGACCTTCCCAGAAATGATGGTGTACTGTGTGTCTCCAAGAGAAATTTCCCAAAGTGTTTTTTACCTTGGAGCCTGTTTGTATTTTATTTGAAGCTTTCTCCAGAGATAAGCCTCAGTAGAAACCACTCCAGAAAATTCTACTTTGGGGACTAAAACTTCATCTGAACTTAGGAGCCATAGGGTGATTAGGCCGGATTTGTGGGTTATGGAGGAGCTTCTGAGCGGGGGTCCCTGCGTGGAGCTGGGACAGTCCTGGCAGGGGCAGGATGCAGGTCTCTCTCAGCACGGAGTGGAGGGGCTGGCAGACAGAGCTGTGCACCACAGCGGGTCGGGGCAGCGCAGGGGTGGGGGTTAAATGAGGCCTCGGAAGAGCTCACTCCAGACCCACTGGAGAAGTCACTGAGGGACAGGCAGGCTGTCACAGAGCGGGGTCCCATCAACCAAGGTCAGCAAAGGGTTTGATGAGTGGGAGACCCCACACTGGTGATTGAGATGGGGGGATCAGCTCTGGAGGCAGATACCCCTGGCTTTGCCCTGGGAGGGGCACTTCTTCACCCAGAGAATGGTACTCACTCTAACATTTCAGGGCTGTAAAGATTAGAATGTTTGCATAGGGTCTGGCTCATAATAAGTTCTTAATAAATGGTACTCTTATGTTCCAGTAGAGTGAACTCTCTTGTCCTGGGCAGCTCAAAGTAGCTTTAATCCAGCTCTTCTGTCGTTGAGGATACCTCTTATGCCCAGGAAGTTCGGTTCCCATGGCTGAAGGCACAGATACCCTCAGGTTGGAAACACTCCCGTCCCTCACTTCCCATTAGGTTAATAGGCTTGACTGAAGAGGGGAGTGGGCCTGCCTTTCCTCCTTGGGTGTATGTCACCAGCAGAGTTCATGGCATTGTGATTTCTCTAATCCTCTGGAGAATGTGCCCTCCAGACTTGAACATACAGACAGAAGGGCACATACAGCCAAGTTACTAGTCATTTATTAGGAAAAGAGCACTTGCACCCAACAGCCACAGTCCTGCTGAGGCTGAAGCACCAGGGCTTCCCTGCACGATTGCCTCAGGCTCTGGTTGGCACCCCCCCCCATGCCCCCGCGTGCAGGAGGGGTGGTTTACATAGTAGTCCCAGCACCTGATGCTCACTCACCAGGCACCTCTTGCAGTTTACCTTTCCCTGCACAGCCACCTGGAAGGTGTTTCTGGGCCTGTGTCATTGGGGGACACCCAGGTTCAGGAGGTGAAGTGGTCTGAGGTCACCTGGCCCAGTGAGATCAGGTCACTAGGTCCTAAAGCCTGTTTGCCCCCCCCCCCCCCGGCATTAGAGCCCGCCCCAGCCAGGCTGTGACCTGTATAGCTGCCCAGCAGCACAAGCAGGGCTGATATCCAGCCCAGCTTCTCCCACCATGCTGGCCTGCCACCTGGAGGAGGTGTCAGGAAGGTACTGCCACTCCAGTTTCCTCCTGCTTTGCTTGGGGAAGGAGTCGAGGGCCTCAACACCCTGGGCCATCCAGCAGAGCTGAGCCTCTGCCCTGCTCAGAACTCATCCCTAAGCTCAGTGAGGGAGAAGCATGGTCCTGCCTAGTCGCTGCTGGGCTCCAGGGGAGGGCGGGGGAGGCAGGGGAGAAGCATCAATTACACACAGATCTCTCTGCACTCCGAGAATATACCTCAGCTTTCCAGAAAATTGAGTCAAATGGTATGGAAATTTGGCTAAGTGATTATGGATATTGTTCTGTGGACGTGTTGCCAGGTGTCTCTTCAAGAAGAGAAATAAATTTGTATTTCTCTGCCTTTATTACGGGTTTAAGGTTTTAATAAAAATGCAGCCAGGGAGTATCGCATAGCAACTTGCCTGGAGCAGAGATTCCTGTTGCTGACAAAAGCTTCAGACCGTCTTGTCGTCTTGTCTCGTGTGAGTTTGCGGGCTTCCATTGGTAGTCGAACCCTGTCCCCTGAGGGATACCACCACAGAGCCGACAGCCTGCATTTGTCCCCACCATGGGATGAAGGCCCAGCCCCCCCATCAGAACACTTTCTAGTCTGAAGTTCAGCTCAGAACTTGTATTATTTTTCAACTGAAAAAACAAAATGGAAGGCACATTTTATTAATATTTAATACACAGAGGCATGCTGGTGGCGTGACACAGCCTGTGTGTAGGAAGGACAGTGTCAGGAGTTGTCCCGAGAGGAAAGATGTGGGTGGGTGGGTGGGGGACGGAGCAGGTCCAGGAGGGGCCGGGGCCACTCTCTGACGGGCTTTAAGTTTTTGAAGAATATTTTTGCTAAATAAGGATATCTAGGTTGACACTTGCATCACTTTAAACGTTGTGTTTCATTATCTCCTGGCCTCCTTTATGTCAGATAAGAAGTCAGAGGTAGTTTCTTTGTTCCCCTGTCTGTACTATGTTCTTTTTTCTGGCTGTTTTCCAGATTTACCCATCATCCCTGATGTTCAGCAGTTCTACTAGGATGTGCCTTGGAGGGTTTTCTCTGTGTTTTTCCTACTTTGGGTTCACCAAGCTTCTTGGATTTTCATTCTCTATTATTTTGTCAATATTCTTGCTCGTTATTTTTTCAGCCTTTTTTATTATGCCCCAATTTCTCTCTCTCCTCCCTCTGGATTCCAGTTACATGTGTGCTGGACTGTTACTATTTACCCAGAAATCTTAGAAGCTCTATTCTCTTTCTTCCCCACTCTATTTTTCCCTTATGTTTCCATTTGGATGGTTTCCTTTCACATGCCTTCAAGTTCACTGATTGCTGTGTTGCTTTCAGTCTGCAAATAAGCCCAGAAAGAGGGTTATTCTCTGATACGATATTTCTTGTTTCGAGCATTTCCATTGGGTCTGTTCATGGATGATATTCACCCATTTTTTCTAGGGTTTCAAACATATTTGTCATAGTTAAGTTTTCTCTCTGAAATTCCAGTGTCTGAGTCATTTCCAGGTTTGGTTTTGTTGACTGTTTTTTTGTTCTCGGTGGGCTACATGTTCTGCTCTTTGATGCGTTTTGCACGTACGATTTTACCAAATTTGCAGATCTTCTCAGTGAGGAAAAATGGCCCTCAGTCTGCTACCGAGCAAATATTTTGTACAATATTTATACACTCAACCCCCTGCATGGTAAAACCTCACTAGTAATTTTTTAAATTTATTTTTTATTCACTGATATTTTGACGAGTGAGGAAGCAGCTACCTTTCCAAAGACATGTGTCTGAAGAAAAAACACTGGAAAATGAATGTTTAGAAATGTTATTTTCTTATTATGTGGTTTTGTTGCTAAGCATTGTCTGTCTTTTTAATTTTTTTTAAAGAAGTTTGACTTAAACACTGAAAAAAAAACCTTGGAAACATCATTTTAAAACTTGTTTCAAAATACTCCAAGCAAAGGTTTTCATTTGGTTGGATCCATTTGTTAAAATTGTTAAAATTCAGCACATTCTAAGGAGTCTGCAGGAGCAATAGCCACTGTTGTCAGGGCACAGAAACGTGCCCCCATTCACACAGACGCCCTGCGGGGCTGGCCTGGGGGTGGGGGTGGGGGGTGCCCGAGCAACGGGCAGAAGTCCAGCCAGGGACGCACCGCTCCACTCGGGTCCGTGGGTCCTCACGAGGAATCTTTTCAGACACAACCGACAGTCAGGAAGACCCAGTATCAGAATTAACTGAATTTAAACATCATGTCAGATGGTGTGCTGCAAGGTGCTAACACCAGTGTTTCATAAATAAGTATATTTAAGCATAGCACTTCCTAGCATCATAATTACTTATGCCATACATTAGTAAAAGCAAAGAAGTTAACTGATAAAATTATTAAAAATTTTAAATTTCATTACATATCATTCCTCTAAAAGTTCTATTTTCTATATTGAGTTTTGTTATATAATATGCGTAACATACTAGTCCTTGTATACAATTTGTAAATAACTGTACATACTGTGAGGGTTGATTCATGTTTGAAGTTTTAAATCCTGGTTCTTATTAAGAAGGCAGAGATTACTGTTATAAATCAGTCCTTAACTGCACTGTCAGGAGCTCTGGTGTAGTTAGGATTTGGAGAGATGCTGCGGATAATTTCTTGATAACCAAGTGTCAAAGGTAGCACATGATTCATTTCCTTAATTAAAAAAAATATTCAAAGTTCTTCCCCTGGTGGAATTTCATTTGCTTGCATCTTAGAAGTCCCTTGGGTGGAGGAAAAGAGGGAGAGGAGAGGCAGGAGGACACATTTGTCCTGTCACTGCCAGAAAAGCCAGGAGTTGGAGAAGCGTGGCTGCGGACGCGTTTCCGGGAGGCCGGGAGGCCACCATGGCTCCGCTGCACGTTTTTGTTTGCACAGCCTGCGTGCGCCTTGGTTCTCCTGCTGCTCCTGGCACGGTGCTGCTGCTTCATCCGAGTTCCGCAGATTCCAGCAGAGGGGCCTGTTATTGCAGTGGTTGGGGTGGGGTGCAGGAGTGACTGCCCAGGGTACTGATTTCTCTCCTCCACATGTGAGAAGAGATTCTTAGGTCCTTTGTGCCTCCATCGACTTTTGTATAATTTTATTTCTGGGATTCAAGACCTGGGGGAAAGGCTGTAGGACAGCAAAATGACTTGGTCACCAGGGCACTGTGCCCTGGGGCTGGGAGGGCTTTGCTGCCTGGGCTGGCGTCTGGGTCCACATGAGGAGCAGAAGGTCACAGCTGAAGGCTCCGCTGGCTGGCTCCTCGCGGCCCTCAGAGCTGCGCCCGGAGCTCTACTCACCTCGGCAGGACCTGGTGGCGGTCACGAGCACAAACTGGGTCCCAACGGCAGAGACACACATTCACACGAATGTTCCCTCCCCAAGGGACCATTTTTGTTTGTCTTAGTTTTATAAAAAATTAAAGATTAGGTAACAGGATAAAGTAAGTTTAGCCTGAAAGTTCAGTTCCCCATAGCCTGCCACTTCACTTCACCATTTGGGATGGAGGCAGATTTGGGCACCTGCCGCCAGTCGCAGCAGGACTCCCCCAGCCCCTGCCGCCCCTGCCACCGCTGCCGCCCCGGGTCCCCATCAACATCAGGGGCCGCTCCACCTGGATGTGCTGTGTCAACTGGGTTCTCACAGATAACATTATAAATCATCAGTCCAGGAGCTAATATATATTTTTAATAATAACCTGCAAATATTTTTATTAACTTCCTCTGGAGAAGGAAGAGAAACGTTGCCTCAGTTCCAAGCGAGCATGTAGCTCCTGGCCTTGCCCAAGCCGATGTGTTCACGACCATGCCCTCGGCTTGCCTGCTGTATCTGCTTGCCCTTGCTCAATATTTCATGTCACTCTGTTGCCTTTTGTGCCAGGATCCAGGCAGCTGCAAAATATCCACCCATTATGTCCCCAGAAACTGATTGTTGATGTTGTTACTACTCAGCAGTTTGTAAATGTTGAAAATCACAGACACATTGGTTAACTGACCTGCTCATGAGCAGCCACTTGGCCAAGAGAGGAGGAGGTCAGCACCAAGTCGTGGGGTTGCTGGCTCCTACCCTTTCTTGCTTGCTGCTGTGGGCTTGTCACTCGGGGCCTTTGTGTGCTTGTCTTCGATGGCCACGGGCTGGACTCGCTGTAAAACAGGCTGAGACAGGAGGGCAAACATTGCACTGAGGGGTGGGGCCCAAAGAGGACTGGTGGGTGTACGCTGGCCAAGGAGCAGCCTCCTGACAAGCTCTGGCCACGCCTGCTCATCGATGAGTCTGGCGTCAGGCAGAAAGGGCCAGGCCCTGTCCCACCACCTTGCTCAGTCATGACACGGCATCCCAACGGCTGAGGCCGATATGAAGGCACTGAGAGCTGGCCACTGTTCCTGGAGGGGTCTGAGCTGGGCTCTCCTGTGGGCTGTGGGTCACGGCTGCTTCGGGGTACACCACCCCACACAGTGCAAGGAACACCTTTCTTCCTTAGGGGAGTCAATGGCAGGGCAGTGAGAGGAACCAGCCCTGTCAGAGCAGGTGGGCCCAGTGCCCTACTGGTTCTTGTCTTTACCCTGCAGCATTCTTTTTAAATCCTCAATCTCAGCATCACCTTTGCTGGGTTTGGGGCCTTACCTGGTGGTGTGACCCAAACCCACACTCCTGAGGGGCCAAGGCCCAGCTAACCACACGTTCCTCAGGTTGCTGCACCTCCCATTCCAACTGCACCAGGGGCTGTTGGGTCTCACACGCTCCCCCACAGCCTGGTGTCTCTTTCTGTCCAGGCTGGTTCTTCTGGAGGATGGCAGTGTCTCCTCTCGTCTGCCCCTCCTCGGACACCAAGAGCCCAAAGAGGCAGCTGCCACTTGCGGTCCAACGTTGCATGTGGGACAGGATCAAACTGACATCACCCAGCAAGGATGTGCTAACTGATGGGAATTTGTGTGTCTTTTATGTTGGGGACCCCAAAATATATATCTACATCAAATCCCCAGAGCCTGCCAATGTTACCTTACTTGGAAAAAAGGTGTCCGAAGATGTCATTAAGTTCAGGCCCTGAGGTGAGATCATGCTGGATAATCGGGATGGGGCCAGAACCTAACAGTGCCCTCCTGAGAGACACAAAGATGGAGGAAGTGGAGGCCATGTGAACACAGAGGCAGCAATTGGGCTGGTGCAACCACAAGCCAAGGAATGCCTGGAGCCACCAGGAACTGGAAGAAGCAGGAAGGATCCTCTCCAAGAGCCTCCAGAGGGAGCACACCCTGAGAAACCTCAATTTCAATCTTCTGGTCTCCAGAACAGTGAGAGAATAAATTTCCGTGGTTTTGAACCTCCCACTTTCTGGTAACTTACTATGGTAGCCCCAGGACACACATGGGGACATGCCATTCTTATCCATGAAAGACTGAGCAAATGCTGAGGGACAGAGACATGGACTCTACTGAGCATCTTCTATTTGCCACTCCAGACACACTGTCCACCCTTGCCCACCAGCCCTGGCCCGGGAGCACTAACCTTCTCAGTAAGTTGGTCACATTAACAGACTCCTGTACCTTCTGTTTCCTGCTGAGTGTCTCCCTGTGGATGGTTGTTCCTCCATCAAGCCCACACCTGCCCCCAGGTGGCCCTCACCTGCATCTGGAGCCATCCGGGTCCTGCCCTGGTGGTGAGGGGTCTCTGCCCCTGCTCACCGAAGGCCGCCTCTCCATCCCCATCACTTCCCTGTCCCGGCTCTGCAGCGCCCCCGTGTCACACTCTTGGGTACTCACACTTGACTCTGCTTCCTGTTCCCCGATGAGGTTCTGACTGGTTCATCTATCTTGAGCACTCAAGATTAAATGGCACCTAGACTTTTGGACACGCTGAATGTAATTCTAGAATAAGTTGCATCTTTTTTTCTTCCTTTTATTCCAGGTGGCAAATAAAAACTGGCACAGCATTCACTGATGACTGAACTGTGATTCCATTGATGTGTCCTGGTCCCGGGGGAGGCTGGTGTGGAGCTGTCGTTGCTCCATGCACTCTGCACTGCTTCCTCGGTGGTTGTCGGGGATCTCTGGCGATGAGGGTGGGTCAGGCGATTCTTCAGGACCACATGAGGCCACAAACACCTGTAAAGATGCTGGTGGTCCAGTTTGTCTTGCTTTTACAGTCTCTCTGTCTTGTCCTGGTCAGGTGTCTCAGTTGGTTGGGGCATCGTTCTGAACACCAAAGGGTTGCAGGTTCGATCCCCAGTTGTGGCGTGTATGGGAGGCAATCAGTTGACGGTTCTCTCTCTTTCCCCCCCCCCTCTCTCTCTCTCTCTCTCTTTCTCCTTCTCTCTCTCTCTCTCTCTCTCTCTAAAAGTCAATGAGCATATCCTTGAGTGAGGATTAGGAAAATAAAAATAAATAAAGTCTCTTCTGCCACTTTCAGGGTTCACACGCCCCTGGCTCCAGTAGAGAGTGGCAAGGTCCGCCCCTCTTGGGAACCTTGTACTGGACACTTCAGAGACCACAAAACCACACCTACTGTGGCATCTAAATCCTGTGTGTCCGGATCAGAGGTGCTCGTGAGCAGACAGTGGGCACTCCAGCCCCCATTGCACATCTCTGTCCATCGTGGACAAGCTGAGCACCGCATGGAGTCGACTCCAGGTCCTGAGGGGTGTGAGGGGAGCTGCCCTCCTGCCTCTCCAGGAGTGTGTGTGCCCAGGTGAGAGCAGAAAGAGCTGTGCTCACAGCCCTTGACTTCTGTGGTAAACTTCCTGCAGTGCTAGGATGTGGAGTGGAACCCTGGATGAGATTTCCACTCTCACACGTGAAGTTTGGGTTGCCCGGGGCTGGTGTGATCTGATGGCTGCTTCTCTGATTTTTATTTTCACCTCCTCCTCCCCAGCCCGTACACTCTTTGCCTTCATCCAGGGTTTAGGAGGTTTGCTGCAACTTAAGAATGATATTCTAGCTTGTTTGATGCTGCAACTAAAGACACACAGCTGGTTAGTAAATCAAACTTAGTAAATAAATAAACCATTCTCTTTTAGTATTGTCTTTAGGTCTTATTTCTCGTATCTCCTGTCATTAGAGGTTTTATTGTCATCTCTTTGGCTTAACCGAGACAACAAAATCTGCCCTATTAATATTGTAATTGAGGTCTATGCAAACATATTGCCATAGCCATGAAAAAATGTTTACTGTTTTTCAGCTGAACACACAGTACATTTTTAGTTGAATAAGATCCAACTGAAAGGCATAAATCAAGGGTTTAAAAATAGAATGAGGATTGCAAAAGCTTAGTATGTCAATATACTAGTCAAGTATTAAATGACAGCAAAGCAGAGATTAGACTGCCTGGTGTTGCTGGTGAAACTCACTTTGACCTTCTTAATATGTTATTGTGTTTATATTTATTTTTCGTAAAAAACTACAGAAAGTCTTCTGAAGGATATGTCAGCACTGGGAGGTATAGATTAACAAAGGAAGCAAGAGAGTAAAATAGTTAGCATTTTCTTTATTCAAAAGCTAAAGTCTGCTATTTTGTGTGTGTGTGAAAAAACCAGAAATACCTGTGTAGTGCGGCTTCAGGCAGAGTTCAAGGATGGAGCCTGGTGGACACATCTCGGCCAGGATGGCGTTCCTGTCAGTGGAAGCTAAGACGTGTGAGGAGACAGGAAAAATAATCGCTCCCCTCAAACACTGTGATTAGCTGATGTTTACTGAATTAGTACGGATCTGGAGACAGGGTGGAAGTCAGTGAAGGGAGGTTTGGCTAAACACTCAATTAAGAGCAGAGATAAAAAACAAGGGCTTGAAGGCCCTTTGAGATAAACCACATTTTCCGAGTACTAGCCCAGAATTGCATGTGTGGAAACCCACCACCTTAAATCAACAAATCAACAAATATCTATTGTTATAACTACAAATGTCCATTTTCAAAATGTCATTTTGCATACAAAAAATTGAAAGCTTGCAGACACTCACTAACTTACCCAAGGGTCACAGAACTATCCAAAATTCAAATCCAGGTCCCTGTCCTGGGCTTATGGGAACACAAGGAAGAGTCAGACCAAATCCCAGCTGGGAGGGACTTCAGTTTAATTGCAGAGGTGGGAAGTGTATGAAATAATTGTAATTACAAGGAGTATACAAGTGGTAACAGCCAACTGACACCAAGTGAAATGGAGATTCAGAGGAGTGAGGTGCTGGGGGGAGACTGGACCAGACTGGGTGTGGGAGGACGAGACTGGCGTGGCTGGAGAGTGGGAAGGGCACGAGTGGTGGTGAGGGAATGTATTTTCAACAAGGATAACGATGCACATGGTTTCCAGAGTTTTTAATGCTCTGCATTACAACCATATCCTGACAGACAGCAACAGGGTCCAGAGTCATGAATGATAGTAGCTCTCATTTGCTGAGCATATTTTTTGTGCTCCAATCACATGCTAAATTCTTGAATTTAATTGTCTCACTCAACTTGCCCAACAATCTTATTGTTTTCCCACTTTGCAGATGAAGAGCACAAGACTCAAGCAGGGTAATCAAATTGTATATGGTCACTTGGATTCTAAAGGGTAGGGCAGAATCTCACAGTCTGGTCTATCTGACTTCAAATCCAGGGACTTTGTTGCTACGTAAAACCACCAGCCTATCCAGACCGCTCACGGTGAGCTCTGCCGGGTGCCCCCATCACTCTGGTGTAACCCAATGCCTTGGTGCTTGGAAAACTGTCTTGTCCAGGGCCAACACGTTTATCTATCAAGGGATCTCCTCCTTGGTCCCACCTCTGGGGAGGAGGTTGCACTGGTCTGAACAGTCTCATTTTCCAGTGGAGGTGGAAGGTGCTGGGGGTGAGGGCTTTCAGGTGGAAGATGCATGTTGAGTACAAGTCCTTGACCACCACTGTCCACTATGTGGCCACGCTAGGGGTGACACCCACCTAACCTAGCGTGGACTTGCCCAGTGGCATGGTGGTTGTTATTCTTAGACGAGCCATGGAGAGGCAGTGTATGACAGTGACTGAGGTTCTGGACCCAGGACCCAAGCCCCCTGGCTCTGCCTCTGGCCCCATCCTTCCTCAGTCTGTGTCTCTGCAGCCCCATTTGTTCGTGGGTGAGGCAGTGAGTCGTGCAGTGGTTGACTTCACGTGTCATCTCGGCCAGGCCATGGACCCACATGTGTGGTCAAATGCTAGTCGGGATGTCACTGTGAAGGTATTTTTTACTCGAGAATAACACTTACATCAGTAGCATCTGAGTAAAGCAGATGCTCCATGACACGGGTGGGCTGCAGCATTTCATTGAACCCTTGAGAAAAACCCTGAGTGTCCCGCATAAGATTCTCCCTCCAGATGGACTTTGGAATTGAATGTTCCATACTCTTCCCAGGTTTCACCAAACTCAGCAGCACCTCAACTGAATGAGACAATTTCTTAAAATAAATTTTTCTCTCCCAAATACACACGCACCCTATTGGTTTTTTCTCTGGAGGAGACTGACGAATACAGGTAATGAGAGTGGGGTAGTGTGTGTCCCTGGCGAGGCTACAGGGAGGATGGAATGGGCGATGTCAGCAGATGCTGGCAGGTGGGCAGTGACAGCGGCTGATGGAGCAGGTGACGGTGGTGTGTTCCTGCAGGTCTGTGGGATGCAATCTGCCAGTCTGAATAAAGAGCCTTCGGACAAGGCTGGCATGTAGTCAGCCCTTGATGGTGGCAAGGGACGGGGTGTCAATTTTCTTATTAATGATGGCTGTTATTTTCTTAAACTTGTTTTTTTCACTTTTCATAAAGGCCTAAATTAACTCTTAGAACCACCCACGAGCTGAGTGTCATTGTCTCCTATTTTGAGTTTAAAGACCTGGAACCAACTCTGGGGATGTGGCGGTGCCAAGGACATGGGTGGTCCACACTGGGTTGGGTTCATCCAGCTGCTCATTGCCCTGGGCCAGGCCTGCTCACTGGCCCCACACGGTGGCAGACTTCCCTGCTGGGTGCTGTCTGCCAGCCCTCTGCTGTGGAGGGCTGTCGGGACTGCCTTTATGAAGCTCTATTATCAGTGATTTAGATTCAAGCAGGTAGAGTGCATTCTGAGTTGGAAAACACCATGTGGGATCTTTAGCTGAAAAACATTTTCTAACAAATATTTCTAAAGTCTATTTGGCCACTTAAAAAGTAATGTCTTCTTTTAAAAGGGTGTTTGGGCTTGCCACTTTTAGTCTCTTAAAGGCTCAAATGAAATTTTTTTCCTTTCACATAAAACTATGCTGTAATTTAGTCTGTGGGAGGAAGCAAACCCTTTTCTGGGTCATAAAGGAATGATTGAGGATGAAGGGGTAATGCCGGGAAATGGGCCCCTGTGCACCCCCAGAACTGGTTCTAATGGAAGTCGCAGAAGGGCTTTGAACTCCCCACGACAGATTGCAGTCACAGGGGTCCAGAGCCTCACTCAGGGCTGGGCTGTGAGACAGGGGGCCAGCAGCCACATTGGTCATTTACATATGAATAACTTAAACTTAAATAAAATTTAAGACTCAGGTTTCAGTCACACCAGCTACATTTCAAGTGCTCCTGGGCCCCAACCAGCCGGTGGTTCCCACACTGGGTGGTGCCCATGGAGAACATTTCCTTCAATGAGAAATTCTCCCAGACAGTGCTGCGCCTAGCTGGCCAGCTGTGTTCTCGGGCTAAATCCGACTCCCTGCCTGTTTTTGTAAGTAAACTTTTACTGGGACACAGCCACACCCATTTTAGGGATTGTCTCCTGCTGCTTTTGCTCTACTGTCTCTGAGTTGAGTTGCAGCAGAGACCACATGACCTGCCAAGCCTGAAATATTTCCTACCTGGCCCTTTGCAGAAAGTGACTGCTGATCCTGCTTTAGACCACATGTTTGAGGTTGAGCTGGGCACGTCCACGAGGGTGGCGCTTTGGCCTGCCTCACACTGGCCACACGGGCCTCGTGAGCACTGGCCTCACCCGGGGTACAGCTGAGTGGGTGGGCCCAAGATGTGTCATGTCAGGAACATGGTGGTCTCTGTCTGGCAACTCAGCACAAGTCACAGAAGTGCTGGGTGGTAGTTGTAGGGACAGATGGCTTCATGTGTACACACACACACGTGCTTGCATACATGCTCATGTATGTGCACCTGTGGTGTGTGCATGAGTATGTGTGCGTGTGTGTGTGTGCCATGGAGTATGCATTCAGCCAGCTTGTGAGCAATGCTTCTGTGGGTGACAGCCATGGGGCTGCTAGAGGCTGTTTCCTTTCCAAGGCAGAGAGAGAGAGAGAAGACCCCGCAGAACAGAAACCACATACCCTCTTTCTTTTAAATAAGGAAAAGGCCACTAGATTATTTGCCAGAGAGACCGTGGGAGTAGTGGGCCTCCTGGGTTACCATCCCCTGGGGAAAGAGGCACTTTACTCCTGATCACACTGGGAGACAGATTTCTCTCTGCAGGGCTGTATTCCTAGAAAGTGTAGTTCACTGTAGCTGCACAATCTCTGGAAGAAGAGAAAGCCGACTCTTAGAATTGAAGTGATGATGATGGTGCCCAAGGCTGACAGCAAAGTCCTCTGGACCAGTGGTCGCATGAGTGACATGTTGAGCTTGGGGCCAGTGCAGGGCTGTGAGGGGTGTGTTTCAGTCACTTGCAGGCCGGACTGAAGAGAGAGGCTGCCCACCAGTGAGAGATGAGGTGAACCACCACGTTCAATCCCCCTCCTCGAGGGAGGGCCTCAGTGTGGGGCACACCACGGGGACTGCAAACAGCAACCATGTTTTGGAAAGCTCTTGTGCGGGAATTACACAAAAGCAACATCTTTTTGAAAAGTGGATTGTATTACTGGAGTGGGCTTAACTGCAGAGTATATACTTCTGTGAATAAATTAAAGGGGTGTGTTAATGTGTATTCAGTTAAAACAGTAGAGAAGACACAGATTCTAGAGTCAACTACATGTAAGCGCATTATCTAGATTCTTTACATGGCTATTTGAACTGCTTACTTTTTCAAGTTATTATTTTTTTTATCTAGAGTTTTAAGTTTCTTGCTAAAATCACTGCAGGGTGAGAGAATGCTTTGGGTCCCTTGGCCTCTGAAAATGTGATTCTCAAAAAATGCAGGATTAAAATCAGTCCATTTAAGCACAACCATTGGCCTGTGATGCTGACTTCTTAATGGAGGTAAATTCCTTTGTCCAAAAGTTCAAATGTATGACTGTCCATCAACAATTGCATTTGTTTTATGTTTTACAAATATAACAGTCTAAGGCAGTGGCTCTCAGCTTGCCAGAATTGCCTGTCTCAGGGCAGGGCCCTAGTACTTTTGCCTCTAACAAGTTCCCTGGAGTTGTGGATGCTACTCATCCAGAACCTCATTTTGAGAGCGACCAGTCTGAGAGACAGAGCTACTAGCTACATCCTGACATCTGCAAAGGAGGGAAGGATTTTGCTGAAAATGGGCAAAGCCAGAGCATCTGCATTTGGAGCTGGGGAGAACATAGATAAGAACAAACCCAAAGGGAAACGGGTTTGTGCATGGCAAGGAGTGCTGCAGGAGCATCGGGAAGAGCAGAGGTGGCTCAAAGGCCTTTGCAGCCAATCCAGCATATGGGCCAGGAGTTCTACCTCAGTGTCTCACCTTCCACAGCTACAACACTGCATAGATCTGGGTGGTGCCAATTAGGAACCAAAATAGTAAGAGCAGTGATCAGTCATATCTTGAACTCTGTGTAAGTCATTGCACATGTGCCAGAAAGAGAACAGTAAGACCTGGGTGATTAGAAGAAGTGAGGGAAGGGCCTCAAGACCAGGACAAGACCCATATGACCATAGCAAGCTATTTGCAGAATGAAACTGCTCAACATATATGTGGCGAAGGAGTGAGTGTGTGCATGAATGCATTGCTGGCTAGAAGCTCTACCAATGAGGAAGAATTGGAACTTAGCATCAGAACCACAAATAATTATACCTGTACATTATTTGGAATTTTTCTTTTGTATTTACAGTCCAAATAACCTATCAGTAAACTACACATTGTTCATTCTTTTATTTGGGTTTCTCAATCATTTTGTTGTTCTTATAAAGAGCTTATTTAGAATCCATTCCCATACTACTAAAACTAGATAAGTGTAAAATTATGTGACATTGCATTTTGATCAGATGTATCTGGGGAACCACTTATGTTTTCACCATAACAGGGAAAACTTCTTACCTGCTTCCTCATAGTTCCTTTTGTAATTCTTAGGGGACATTTCTAGATGGCAATAAATTTCTCATATGCCAAAATAAAATGGATTTTTTAGGTCTTTAATTTTTTATTTTTTTAAATGTATCTCTTTTCAATCTTCACATCTTTACTTGGCACACAATAGCAAAGGCAACAAATTTTCCTCCTTTCTTTGGGACACATGCTGAGCAGACACTGACATGCATTGGGATTAGAGTCTAATGACGATACACCTTTAAGACTCTTACAGAATGATGCCCAGTCTAGAAGGGAATTCTGGGTAGGCTGGCCTGTGGTAAATAGGAGACAGTGGGTGATGCAGAGAAAATCTTTCTTTGAAATAGTTCAAAGCATTCCTTCATGATAGCCTATAGCATCATTTTAAGATAAGAAAATATAGAGACAGAATATTGTTTTATGTTATTTTTCTAAATATAAAAATAGACAAATCTTATAAATCTTCCTCGTAATATTTTTTTCTTTCATAAACAATTCTTACTGCCCAGGATAGATCAATGTTTCTCAGAGTTTCACTTCTGGAAGTGGTGAACTAATTTGTAGCAGACCAACTATTCCACTGAAAATAACTAGAAAACATAGATAAAATAAAATGTGTACAACTCTAAGCTACCGTGAACTCAAGGGGTCAAGATTCCAGAAAGAGATAGGTTCACTGTTGTGACCTTTGTACGCTAAGCTCATTGTCCCCCAGGGCCTTTGTTCATTCTTATGCAATCACAGAGTGGGTGAGAGACACAGCAGAAAGCACGTGTGCAGAGGTTTTCAGTAATTTCTCCGGGCTGGGAAGACAAAATTTTGAGTTTAGGGCTTTTGAAACAGCCAGGACTTTAGGTGCCAGAACTAAGGCATGTGAAGGACAGTGAGTCTAATTAGCTGAGCTGCTTGTCCACTCAAAGCATTCTCTATGTCCTTAGATGAGATAAGATGAACAAAAAGTGATAGCCATATGACCTTGCTGAGCAGTGAAATAGAGCTGCAAGTAGTCTCATAGTATAAAAATAAAAATAATATTCAAGGGCCCAGGCAAACCTTCTGAGATTTAAATCAGAACCCCATTAGAAAAAAAGAATAAGAGAAACTGGAAATAGACCAGATTTTGCAAAAACTAAAACCTGATGTTAAAATAACTCAGGATAATCTATCCTTATTCTACTTGGATTCCAGAACTCTGGGGTCTCTGCAGATTTCTACAACGTCCAGCATTCTGTCAAAAAGCATCAATCATGCCAATGGCCAGGAAATAGGAACAGACTTTGAGGTAATGCAGATTTGGAGTTATTGAATATAGATAAAAAATAACTATGACTAATATAATTCAATAAAACAGATGACAAGATGGTGAGTTCACAGAGAAAAGGAATCCATAAAATAGAATCAAATGGAAAATTTATGATTAAGAAGCACAGTGATTAAAATTTAGTGCAAAACAGAGGAATAACTACAGCTGAACAGAGTAAGTTATTTGGAATTAGTTCAGTTGAAATATCAAAGTAAAAGCCAAAAACTCCTCCACTAAGCAATGAAAAAATAAAAAGAATTGTAAGAAACATATAGGACACAGTAGAAAATCTAAGATTTATAATTGGAGGAGAGGAAAAATAATAATGCAGAATCAATATTTAAAGAGTTAGCCTAGAATTTCCAAAATTTACAAATAAACCAAGCCACAGATTCAAATATCCCTCTAAACTCCAGGTGCAATAAATGTAGTGAAAATACATCCAAGCACATCATTGTAAATCTGCTGAAATCAAAAGGAAAAGAGAAAAATCTTAAAAAAAGACACATTACTGTCAAAGAAATGACAAGAACACTGACGGTGACAGCGGACTTGTCTGTGGAAATGATGAAAGTCAGAAGACAACAGAAACCCATCTTTAAAACAAAATAACTGTTAATCTAGAATTCTATATTTAGTAAAACTATATTTCAGAAATAAAATAGACATTTTTAGACAAATAAAAACCTGTAATATATCTACCACATGCACATTAAATGCTAAATAAGTTCTTTAGTCATAAGGAATATACTATCAGTTAGAAGCATTAAGAATGCGTAACAGGATAAAGATTTAAGAAAAGGGCAAATATATGGGTAAATCTAAATGAATATTAACTGTATAAAGCTATAACTGTAATGTCATGACATGTAAAATTAATGTATAATTAAAATTCATGATGGAATTAATATAAAAGATAGTAAGTGGGATTAAGTATTCTCTTGTATTTGCAATTCCCAAGAAGTAGTGAAAGGACTAATTTATTTTTATTATAATAAAGCTAGCATGTGTACTGTAATCTCTAATATACCAATAAAGGTAACATTAAAAATATATAACTAAGAATCTAACAGAGAGAAAAGTGGAATAAAAATACTTGATTAATACAAATAAAGTGATGAAGGAGAAAATTTGGGCAAATCAAAAACTAATAGTGAGATAGTAGATATGAACCCAGCTATATCACTAATTATATGTAAATGGATTGAGTAATCTAATTAAAAGACAAAAAGATAGAATAAATGAAAAATATGTCCTTCTACATAAGGGTATACTGCCTGAAAAGATATACATTAAATATAATACACAGAAATGTTGAAAGTTTAAGGATGGAAAATGATATATCACACAAACAGTAACCAAAATAAAGTTAGTATGGTTATGTTAATATTGAATAAAGTTGATTTAAGGCAAGAAAAAATACTACAGAGAAAGAGAAACATTTTATAATAATAAAGGTTTTGGTCCTCCAGAAAGCTATAACAATTTAGTCTTTATGAACTTAATAAACATAACTTTGAAATACATAAAACTAAATTGACAGGATGATTAAGGAAGAAATCCCTCACCATCATAGCAGGGGACTTTTACACACCACCCTTAGAAACTGATAGACCACATGGACAAGGATCAATCAGTAAGGAGAAGATTTTGTTACATAATTCACATTGTAGGACACTGCACAATACACATTCCTCTCAACTTCCAAATGAAATAGTCACCAAAATTGGCCGTGTTTGATATAAAGCAAGTCTCAACAAATGTCCTAAAATTGAAGTCATACAGAGTATGCCATTTTTATTTAAACATTTTTTCCACCCCGTAATATGTATTGGGCATCACTCTGGCACCCAAAGCTATAGTACCATATGCACCCACTTGTGCTTCTTACCTTGGGAGGGTTAAATCTCTTCCATGAAGTGCCTGTCCAATTAGACTTCAAGACAGATGATGGTTCACTTCCAGCTCGGAGGAACGTCTTTGCCTCTTACTAACTATAAGCCTATTCATCACTTGATTTTCCTTAGCTAATACTAATATTTATGTTTTTTGTTAATAACTTTAGTTCCTCAACTGTATGTTAAGCCCCCTGCAAGTAGAAGCTATATGTTCCCTACAGCATTCAGAAGTGGGTCTGGACACTATGACTCTCAGTGACATTGAGAGCCAACATTTGATTTGACCATTTTTGATGTTATCACTGAGAGGAGGTGTTTTGATGCAAACTATTAAATCATTAACGTTTCAGCTTGTGAAAATCACTGCAATCGGTGATCTCATGGGACCAGGAATACAGTGAAGGAGGAGAAGCCAAGTCAATAATGTTTTCGTATTCTGGTTTTTCCAGGTCAGTCCTGCTCTGTTGAAGGTCCCCTGGGGACAAGCACTGGAAGGTTCTGCCTTGAAAGAATGGTGCTACTGACTGTTGGATCATCTAGCAGAAAGATCCTGGCCGGCAACAGGGCACCAGGTCCACTGCAGTGGTGGTATGACAATGTCACCTAATATCTGTGAGTAGAGACAAAGTAAGGAAGACACCTCCCTTCCAGCAAGCAGTGTGGTGAGGGTTCAGTGGCATTATGTGCATGGATGCCATTTACAAGTCACAAAGCACTCTGAAAATATTTTGTGGGATTCAAGTACAAAACAGAAAAATTGCAATTGCACGCACAAAAGAAAACAACACTGAGCCCTGGCTGGTGTGGCTCAGTGGACTGAGTGCTGGTCTGTGAATTAAAAGTTCGCTGGTTCCATTCCAGGTCAGGGCACATGCCTAGGTTGCAGGCCAGATCCCAGGTGGGGGCACGTGAGAAGCAACCACACATTGATGCTTCTCTCCCTCCCTTCCCCTTTGTCTAAATATAAATAAATAAAGTGTTTTAAAAAGAAAGCTTTTTAAAAAATTAAAAAATAAAGAAAACAACACTGAAATATCCCTTTATTGGTAGAGGGGATGCAGAATGGTGTTGCAGAAATAGCATAGGATTGGAAATCAGAGATATTTGTATCTTGTCCTGCCAATGACTTACTTGGTGGTTAGCAAGTCTCATGACAACTTCTCTCTGCCTCAGTTACCCTCCTCTGGGATCACAGGGATGGATTAAAGGTCTCAAGTCTCTCATACTAACCCTCTATTCCTCTGTTTTACAGTTGACTTGATGACATCAGGGAAAGAGGATAGATCTCACTTGAGAAGAGGATATGGCCAGAAGTTACAAATAAAATGGCTTAGTTTAATTCACGTTCTAACTGTCTTTGAAAAAGGTGTTTTAGAGTGAATACCAATCCATTGCTACGACTGTACCTAGCGACAGGAGTTCTCTATCCAGGGTTGTTTGAAGATATGATTTATGAACTTCTTCAGATCTGCCTTTTCGGGAAAAAATGGGGCAACTGCATTATGTTTAAAATAACTCTTTTCATCGGTGACTCTAGTCACCGCCAGAGTTGAGCAGAGGAATAACTTGTCCACAGTCAGAATGTGTCTGGATTACAAACCTTGTACAGAGATATGTTCTGGTCACCATGTCCCTCTCCTGGCCAACTCCAGAAAATGCTGTAGGTTGCACACCCCACTTGAAGCACACTTTCACCTTCCACACCACAGAGACCCAGGATTTGCTTTCCCAAGCCTGGTGAGAATCATGATGCAATGCCATTGTGTGTGGTTTGCATGCACTTGTGCACTTTGCAGGTGCTACAGCAGCAGGGAGACGTGGGAGGGCTGACATGCAGGCCTTCATGGATAGCATGAATCACTGGGGTTAAATTTTCTTAAATCTTACTCTATTAAAGAGGAGGAATCTTTTGATGCTCTTTTTCTCAGACTCAATAAATTGTTGTTTCTTGTTTCTTTAAAAGAACACATGAAAAGAATCCCACATACCCTCTAGCTTAATGTTTGAATAAATGAACTCTACTTGGGAATACATGAATAAAAGAATTTTCTTTGTACCAAATGGTTAACAATACATACATATGTGTATATGCATGTTTTTTATTTATTTCTAAGGATGGGGTGGATGAATGTGTTCTCATTCAGTCAGGATTTCCTGCTTTACAGAGATCCCTCGCTGACTGCTACGCTGACTGCTCTCTGTTCTTTGAGCCTCAGTTGTCCTCTTCAATTTATTGGAGAGAATTCCTGTTTGGAGAGAGGAGATTTTCTTGAGACATTCAGAGTGTTCTGCTCATTCCCATGAGTGTGCATTTCAGAGCCTCTCATGGAGGTCCCACAGCTGCAGAGACTAGAGCAGCCTGAAACCAGCTTCAAGTATCTCTGGTGCTGTGTAAACTGGAAAGAGATGGCAAGAATAGAGGGCCCTGGGTGGGAAATGAGGCCATTTGGGGGCATTCCACAGGAAAGGTGCAGACATCATCCTGGAGATGCTCAGAGTATATTAAAGAGGCAAGACAGAAACATCACCACAGGAAGGTCTCACATGGGCATTATTTGCATAGAGGGAAAAGTGGAAGTGTGGGTTTAGGTGAGGTTGGCTGTGACTGAGGTGGAGGATAGAAAACAGGCAGGTTCTTGGGGAGCAAGAGGCCCAGATGGAGGAGGAGTCAGCAGAGATGAAGGAGGAGGGAGAGGAAGACAGAATGGAGAGAGAACAATCAGACAGGTCACGCTGTAGTCTGCTTGCCTCAGGTAGTCTGTTTCTTTTCTTTATAAAAAATATATTTTACTGATTATGCTATTACAGTTGTCCCATTTCCCCCCTTCATTCCCCTCTGCCCTGCACACCCTCTCCCACCCACATTCCCCCCCTTTAGTTCATGTCCATGGGTCATACATATAAGTTCTTTAGCTTCTACATTTCCTATACTATTCTTAACCTCCCCCTGTCTATTTTCTACCTACCATCTATGCTACTTATTCTCTGTACCTTTTTCCTCACTCTCCTCCTCCCACTCCCCTGTTGATTACCATGTGATTTCCGTTTCTGTGGTTCTGTTCTTGTTCTAGTTGTTTTCTTAGTTTGTTTTTGTTTTTCTTTAGGTGTGGTTGTTAATAACCGTGTTTGCTGTCATTTTACTGCTCGTATTTTTTATCTTTTTTTCTTAGATGAATCCCTTTAACATTTCATATAATGAAGGCTTGGTGATGATGAACTTCTTCAACTTGACCTTATCTGAGAAGCTCTTTATCTGCACTTCCATTCTAAATGAAAACTTTGCTGGATAGAGTAATCTTGGATGTAGGTTCTTGCCTTTCATGACGTGGAATACTTCTTTCCAGCCCCTTCTTGCTTGTAAGGTCTCTTTTGAGAAGTCAGCTGACAGTCTGATGGGAACTCCTTTGTAGGTAACTATCTCCTTTTCTCTTGCTGCTTCTAAGATTTTCTCCTTCTCGTTAAACTTGGGTAATGTAATGATGATGTGCCTTGGTGTATTCGTCCTAGGGTCCAACTTCTTTGGGACTCTCCGAGCTTCCTGGACTTCCTGAAAGTCTATTTTGCCAGATTGGGGAAGTTCTCCTTCATTATTTGTTCCAATAAGTTTTCAATTTCTTGCTGTTCCTCTTCTCTTCTGACACCCCTATATTTTGGATGTTGGAACATTTAAAGATGTCCTGGAGGTTCCTAAGCCTCTCCTCATTTTTTTGAATTCTTGTTTCTTCATTCTTTTCTTGTTGAATATTTCTTTCTTCCTTCTGGTCCACACCATTGATTAGAGTCCCAGTTTCCTTCCCATCACTATTGGTTCCCTGTACATTTTCCTTTATTTCATTTAGCATTGCCTTAATTTTTCCATCTAATTTGCCACCAAATTCAACCAATCCTGTGAGCATCCTGATTACCAGTGTTTTAAACTGTGCATCTGATAGGCTGACTATCTCTTCATCGCTTAGTTGTATTTTTTCTGGAGCTTTGATCTGTTCTTTTAGTTGGACCATTTTTTTCTTGTCTCTGAGCACCTGCTATGTATAATGGGTGGAGCCTTAGGTGTTCACCAGAGCAGGGCAACCCATGTTGCTTTGTGACACTGATGTGGGGGAGCAGTCCTAGAGGGAACATTGGCACTTGCTACACTCTCTGCCGGATTTCAGTCACTTCCCCTGCTACCCACAAGCAAAGTGGGCCCTTTTGGTGCTGATTCCCCTGTGGGTGGGCTTGTGTACATTCTAGGACCCTGTGAGTCGCTCCAATGAACTCTCCTGTGAGGCTGGGAGTTTCTTCTGCTGCTGTCTCAACCCCCACAGGTGTTTTCAGTTGGTGATTTGAGGCTTTATTTCCCTGTGCTGGGACCCTGGGTTGTGAGGTCTGTCTCACTCCCCAAGTTTCCTCCCAGTTTATCAGCACATGGATGTGGGACCACCCACTCCACAAGCCGCTGCCTTGCTGTTACACCAGCTGCCACCTTGCCTGGCATAGTCCTCCACCACCACTTTGCTGTGAGTCCTCTCCACCTGGCTGCCCATCTTCACCCCTCCTACCAGTCTGGATGGATGTTTCTTCTTTAACTCCTTGGTTGTTGGACTTCCATACAGTTCGATTTTCTGTCAGATCTGGTTGTTTCTGTTTTTAAATTTTGTTGTCTTTCTTTTAGTTGTGCAAGGAGGCACAGTGTGACTACCTAGGCCTCCATCTTGGCCGGAAGACAGTCTGTTTCTTTTGATGTCTCGTTTTCACTGCATTCTGCCTCAAACCCCAGTTAGAGCCTTCTCTGAGTTTGAGAAGTGGTCCCTTCCTCCTTTTTCCTGTCTAAGCATTGCTTAGGCCCCAAGCCTTGTATGTCTGCACTGTCATTCAAGGAGTTTACATTGCCTGTCCCCAGACATACAGGTGCCGGGGTAACTTACAGGAGCTTCATCAAATGGAGGGGCCCCTGTCTCTCATCATATGGGTTACAGGAGAGTTTATTGTTCTCATGTCAGAACACTCAAATCCCAGAGAACTGAGAATATGACAAAGTCTATCTTGAAATCTGCACAAAGCAGCAGAAATTGGCTGGAAGACAGTACAGCTGGTGAATCTGAAGCAGGTTGACCACCACTAACGTCCCTTTCTACCTCTGGTTGTGCTGGGCTGGTCCTGCTGTGGGAGGGCGTGCAGACTGTGAGGCCTGAGACTTTGTGGCCCCAGGACTGGCTCTGGCCCTGCAAAGTCAGAGGGGGGGAGAATCCTACTTCAGAGCAGCTCCTGGCCTGGGCCTGATGACAGCTTGTACAAGGGCGAGGTCTTCAGGGATGTGCCTGAGACTCCATCCTCAGTGGCATTTAAAGGACAAGATGGCAGGCTTGTCACATTGAGGGTGATCAGGGGCTTGAAGGGGTCACTGATAGGAAGAGTCAGGACCCTGGAATTTCCCAAGGCTGGAGTGATGAGACACATCTGAACCTCCCCACAATGTGAGCTCCACGAGGGCAGGGGTCTCTGTGTCTATGGTGATGAATCCCAAGAACTAGAACAGTGCCTGGTATGTGGTAGGTGCTCAATAAATATTAAAGGTAGAATGAAGATGACCACTTTTTAAGTTTGGTCCTGCACTTGGATCTGCAAAAAGCCAACTGCATGTGGCTTAGCAACAGCCTATTTCCCAAGTCATTGAAGTTTTCATTAACATTAGCTTGAAATTGTGTGATGTGTCCCCAGAACCAATGCAGTCTTAGGGCATGTGGACAGAAGTGTGGGATGTAAAATGCTGGAGGTGTTGAGCCATCAGTGTGACTGCAAAGTCTACCTCAGAGAGGCCAGGAGGACAGGAGAAGAACTGGCCTGGAGAAGGGGCTCAGAGGTGTTCTAGAAAGTTCTGGAGAGAAACATGGAGCCAGGGACAGAAGTCACAGGGGAAATGCAAGGACTAACATCAACAGTTAGGAAGTCATATTTGAAAAGGCAGTGGAGGAGGGTGAGAGGTAAGGGGCCCCCAGTGATATGAGACTCAGCCCCAGTGGGAGGCCACCTACATGGAGAAGCTGGTGTGACAGTTGGTTTGGGGACCCTTCTGGGCCTGGCTACAAGGAGCAGGCAACCACCACAATGTGGGTGTGGGACAGCAACTTCCCATGTCCCAGTTATTCCTGGGAAAGAAGAACAACCTCTTGCTCAGTTTGGCTGAGAAGGAGAGGAAACACCCATAAATGGTCTATGACTCCTTGAATCTGGTCGTGATGGGCCAGGTGTCCCGACATTGACAACCACAGGGAAACGCCTGTGGGGCTTAGAGCTGTTCTGCCCAGGGACTGAGTCACTTGCTCTTTCAGAGAGCTGCTCAGAAGAAATGGGTATCTATTGAGTAGATGTTTTACTTCTCTTCATACCAGTAAAGTAACCCCAGAACCAGGAGCCACTTATTTATTATTCTAGCTTACCTGAATATTTTCTAATATTTTCAAGGATTTTGTCCAGAATTGATAAATTTTCACTGTGATCATTTTTTGAGTTCTTTGTTTCTGTGGGAAAAAATAAGTACAGTGATCAAGCTTTGGTAAATAATTGAGGTATAATTCCAAACATCTTTTCTTTTTAACTTTAGAAAACCATTAACTTTGAGAAAGAGGTGTCCTGTTCACAGAATACTCAATGAAGACCCTTAGGGGAGGCCCTGCAAACATCGTTTCCTTCCATGAGCCCAGAACCAAGCATGTGTGGCCTGTGCTCAAGCCCTGGGTGGAGACAGGCACCTTCATACTGTCTCTCTGTACTGTGAGGACATGCTAGCCTGGAGCTACTTTGTCACTCAGGTGTGGGAAGGGTCCCTCACTCCTAGTGGTGAGCACTGGTTCCTCCCATGGAGCTAATATTAGCTCCTGACCACTTGCTTGGACCCTGTCCTTGGACCTGAACACACTTCACAAGACATTACACCCTTCAAAAATAAGTAATGTCCCATCCTTCCTCCTTTCAAGTTCTTTCTACCAATAATTTTGTGGGACCGGTCCTGCCACTAGGGAAGAGGTGCAGAGTGTGGGGTTGCACGGAGTTGGGAGAGGCTCTGCATGTGACCTGGCATCAGGGCCAACTCCAGTCCGGCAGAGTCAGGGTGAAGGGGGACCCACTTCAGAGCCAGAGCCACTCCTTCTCCCAGTAGGACCTTCACTCAGCACTGCACTGCCCTCCTATCCTTCTCCTTCCCTCCCCTCCTGCTCTCAAAGGGTATGCAGAAGACCCTTTGAGAAGGGCTTCAGTTTCCCAAGGCTCCATGTCAGTACAACTTGGAATGCTTAGGGAAAACCTTTAAGTTTAGCACATTCTTCCGGCCAAGATGGAGGCATAGGTGGATGCACCATACCTCCACGCACAACCAAGATTGGAACAACAACAATTTAGAGGCAGAATAACACCCAGCACTGATAGAGAATTTATCTGAATGGAAGTCAGCCAAGAAGTTGAAATAGACCCGTTCATCCAGACCGGTAGGAGGGGTGGAGATGAGCAGCCGGGTGCGGGGCACGGCACAGAGAACAGGGAGAGTTGGGCGCTTAAGGCAACCGGGAGTGCGTAAGGCATCTGGGGCACGCAAGATCGCAGTAGGTGGACCCTGAGTACGCAAGCAGCAGCGGCAGACCCAGTGAAGCAGCGATTGTGAAGCAGGGCAGAGTGTGCAACCCAGGATCCCAGGGAAGGGACTGAGGTCCCACGGAGAACGGAGCTACCTCCATTGTTCCCTCTTGACCCTGCCCTCAAATACAACATCACAATCTAGCAACTGGGGTGCCCAGCCCTGGTGAACACCTAAGGCTCTGCTCCTCACCATAACAGGAGCGACCAGACCAAAAAAAAAAAAAAGAAAGAAAGAAAAAAAAAAGAAAGAAAGAGAGAGATGGCTCAAACAGAAGAACAAATCAGTGCCCCAGAACTCATCCTTTTGAGTGACTAAGAGATAGCTAACCTATCAGATGCACAGTTCAAAACACTGGTGATCAGGAAGCTCACAGAATTGGTTGATTTTGGTCACAAATTAGATGAACAACTGCAGGTTACCATAAAAGAAATGAAGGAAAATGCACAGGGAACCAATAGTGATGGGAAGGAAACTGGGACTCAAAACAATAGAGTGGACCAGAAGGAAGAAAGAAACAACTAAACAGGAAAGAATGGAGAAATAAGAATTCAAAAAAATGAGGAGAAGCTTAGGAACCTCCAGGACATCTTTAAACATTCCAACATCCAAATTATAGAGTTACCAGAAAGGAAAGAGGTAGAGCAACAGATTGAAAATGTATTTGAACAAATAATAAAGGAGAACTTCCCCATTCTGGCAAAGGAAATAGACTTCCAGGAAATCCAGGAAGCTCAGAGAGTCCCAAAGGAGTTGGACCCAAGGAGGAACACCCTAAGGCACATCATAATCACATTAGCCAAGGTAAAAATGAAGGAGAGAATCCTAGAAGCAGCAAGAGGTAAGGGGACAGTCACCTACAAAGGAGTTCCCATCAGACTGTCAGCTGATTTCTCAAAAGAGACCTTACAGGCAAGAAGGGGTGGGAAAGAAGTGTTCCAAGTCATGAAAGACAAGGACCTATATCCCAGATTGCTCTATCCAGCAAAGCTTTCATTTAGAATGGAAGGGAAGATAAAGTGCTTCTCAGATAAGGTCAAGTTAAAGGAGTTCATCATCACCAAGCCCTTATTTCATAAAATGTTAAAAGGACTTATCTAAGAAAAGAAGATGAAAAAAACATGTAGAGTAAAAGGACAGCAAACTCACAATTATTAACAACCATGCCTAAAGCAAAACCAAAAGAAACTAAGCAAACAACAAGAATAGGAACAGAACCACAGAAATGGAGATCACATGGAGGGTTAGCAACAGGGGAGTGGGAGGAGGAGAGAGGGGGAAAAGGTACAGAGAATAAGTAGCAAAGATGGTAGGTAGAAAATAGATAGGGGGAGGATAAGAATAGTATGGGAAATGTAGAAGCTAAAGAACTTACAAGTATGACACATGGACATGAACTAAAGGCAGGGGGAAGAGGGTGGGAGAGGGTGTACAGGGTGGAGGGGAGTGAAGGGGGAAGTGGGACAACTGTAATAGCATAATTAATAAAATATATTTTAAAAAGTTTAGCACATTTGTATTTGTTCAACACATGAATAATAACTAGTGGGTTTTCCACTGGCTGGTGGGCTCTTGAAACACAACAACCCATTGTTTACCTGTCAGCACTTAGGTGCTCAATAGGTATTGAGTGAGCGAATGAATGAATCTTTTGTTAAAGCTAATGTTAATAGGAAATTAATGACTATGGCATGAAATTATGTATGCCTCATGGGACACTTAGATTTTAACAGAGCCCAAAGTCTTGAACTAAAGTTTCAGCACAGTCTAGATACCAGGAATGGGGTTGCAGGTGACGAGACTTCAGACACGTCAGAAACTGCGTAGGGCAGCCTGGCTATTCTGGCAGCAATAAAGGGAAGACATCTGCAGATATATTTTCCTTCAAATGTTTTAAGCTTTTAAAATGTTAATGTAACTTATTTTAAGGTATCAAATTTATATTTTTAAAAAGTATTATAAGGCCATGATACAATTTTTAAGTAAAAAAAAAACCAAAAAACCATCTGTGAAAAGTAAAGCTGTTTCTAATAGTTGACCCCTCATTTCCAGTTTCCTCCTGGAGGTCACATTTGTTACCATTTCTGGTGTGTTCTTTCAGGTATAATCTGTACCACAGTGGTCGTTGCCAACATCACACTTCCACTGAATATTTAGAGACATACATATATGGCTCTATATGTCTAAATATGGCTTTATATACACACACACACATATATATATACACATATATATATTTAGATAGCTTAGAAGATTTTGGTAGATAATTCAGGCAGGTAAATTGGCAGATGAAGAAAATAATTGATTTATGGAAACATAATTCATCAGTAAATATACAAAATTTATATCTTAAGTTTGCTAATTTGTGGACTATAAGCTTTAGCCTTCGAGAGTCCCCAGTAAGCACATATCATGATAACGTTTACATTGTCCCTATGTAGGTATGGTTCCATATGAGCTTATGAGTAATGTTTACTTTCTACTTATAGATGAGACCCCCGTGAGGCAAAGAAGCTTTTGCCTAAGGTCACTGAGGCGATATTTGGCTCAGCTGGGAGAGGCCCTAGGGGTTTAGGGTCTCTGGCACCTGCTCCCTCCAGGTCCCCCTGAAGCTTCTCCCAAGATTGAAATGCAGTGATTTTATAGCTACAAAATCCCAGTAGAACCACATGAGTAAAAGTCTGATATTTGAACATTTGTGTCTGAACAAAATGAAATAACAAGGACGAGATTTATCCTCCCAAGTTAATTAAAATACTAGAAAAAATATAGGAAACAAAGATTCCCCATACATCAGACAACAGGCAACATGGTCTTTATGCTGAACACTAAAAGACACTGATGAGAATCAAAGCAGACCTAAATAAATGGAGTCATTCATAGACTAGAAGACTGAATATTGTTGAGCTGTCAGTTCCTGCCAAATTGATCTATGGATTCATAGCAATCCCAAAAAAGTTCCATCAATTTTTTTGGTAGAAATTAACAAGTTATTTCTTAAATTTACATTGGAAGGAAAAGGAACCAGAATAACCAAAATGAATTTGAAAATCAAGAACCACATGGCAGGATTCATACCTGCCTGATTTCAACCTGATTTCAAATCTCATTATCAATATACAATAACCAAGATAATGGTATCTGAAAATGAGTAGATCTAAGATCAATGGGACAAAATAAAGAGTCCAGAAATAGACTTAAACATATATGATCAACTTATTGTCAACATATGTGCAAAGGCAATTCAACAGAGAAATGTGAGTTGTGTTTTTTTTTTTAACCAATGATGTTGAAACAACTGGACATGAATATGCAAGAAATCAAACCCAGACAAAATAATCCATACCTTTAACCATATACACAAATTAGCTCAAAATAGATCATAGTCCTAAATGTAAAACCTCCAACTTTAAGACTACTAGAAAAAAGAAACCCATAAAGATATTTGTGATTTTGAATGGGGCAAAGATTTCTTCTATTTGATACCAAAAGCATGATCCATAAAATGAAAATTGGTAAATTGGACTTGATTAATATTAAGAATTCCTGATCTTGGAGAGACACTGTTATGCAAATAAAAAAGCAAACTATAGACTAGTAGAAAATATTTCCCAATCAGATATATGAGAGAGGACTCATATCTGGAGTATATTAATCCTCTAATAAAAAGTGGGCAAAACATTTGAATAGACACTTGACTAAAGATGATATACAGGTGGCAAATAAACAAATGAAAAGATGCTCGACATTACTGGTCATTAGGGAAATGCAAGTTAATACTACAATAAGATATTACTGCAAACCTATTAGAATGGCTTGAATAAACAAACAAAAACCCAAGAAAATATCAAGTTTTGAGGAGGACTCAGGTCAACTTGAATGCTGCTAGTGGAAAAGCAAAAATCTGTTCGATAATTTCTTATAAAGTAACACCTAGTTACATACCTCTAGCTATTTACCTAAGTAAAATGAAAATTTATATTCATCCAAAAACTTTTATATAAATGTTTATGGGGGCTTTATTTGTAATTTTCAACCTGGAAACAAGTCAAATGTCATTCAAATGGTGAATAAATAAACTGGTTACAGTGGAATACTACTCAGCAATATGGAAATGAACTACTGACAAACAACATGGAAAAATTTCAAATTCATTTATGTTACTTGAGGAAAACAGACTCAAAAGTCCACATAGTAGACCCCTTACATAGCATTCTGGAAAAAGCAAAATTGTAGGGACAGGAAACAGGAAGTATATGTAGGACTGGGGATGGTGGAAGGAACTGACCACAGAGAGGCATGGAACTTTGGGCGTGATGGGCCTTGCTACCTCTTGTTTCCAGCATTGGTGGCATGAATCTGTGCATTTGTCAAAACTTGCAGAACTAAAAAGGATGAACTTCACTGTATGTAAGTTATACCTTAATAGAAAACAGAAAGTCTAGTAATAATAGCTAATACTTCTTATGAATCAAGCTCTGCCCCAAGTTCTTTATCTATATCAATTTGTTTAATCCTCATAATAATCCCATATGTTAAGGTGTTATTATCCCCAGCTTACAGATGATGAAACAGAGGTTCAGAGAGGTGAAGTAACTTAACCAAGATCACACAGCTAGCAAGGGGTGGAGCCAGGGTCTACCCTGGACTGGTTTTACCCTGCACTGTTTCCCATATTCCCATGTCCTGTAGAAAATCTTCCATTTGCACTCCCCTTCATCTAAGGAAGATATCAGTAGGGTTAGTTGAATTTCCATTGGACTATGACAAATACTATTAATAAGCCAGTTCAGATTAAGCTAAAAATGATCAGGCATTAGGAAAAGGTGGTATTGCATGATCAGTAGCATCTTGTCACTTAGTAGTGTAAAAGAACTATTCCAGCCCAGAAAATACTATGAGTGGGTTTCCAAGAGGTTCCCCTGCTGTGGTGGCTGGAATTTCACATTAAAGATGAATTCCTTGGCTCCCTACTTTAAAACCTCTTTGCCTCATAAATTCAAGGGAAGTCTCATAAGAACAGTCTTATGGAACTGATACTTTATATCTTTGGGGCAGAGAGCTCAGTGTAGCCCTGAATAATGAGTTCAAAAAACGTGGAGATGCCTGCTTGTGGAGCAAATAAACACAAACCAACTGTCCCGAGCTGTCCTGAGCTGGGCGTTTTGTGTGTCCATTTGGGGAGAAATGGTTCTAGGGATTGTGTTAGACCAATGACATAGCAGGTAGTGGACCATTTTTGAAATGCACAAACAGTAATTTTAATGGTTCAACCTACTACATTGGTCCTCAAGGATGTTATAATCTACTCATTTCTTCCAATTTTGAGAACCCTAAATCCCTCAAAATGGTTTCCAATTTTGAGGAAATCATTGTTGGCCAGCGACAAATAGGATGACTTTCTTCAAAGGTGATAATTTGTCTATAAAGGATATGGGTTTGACTTCTAATTTAAACCAATCACTGAAAACTTTGGGGGTCTTGGATGATGAAGCAGCAAAAGTCCATTTTGCACTTCATCCTGTACATTGAGGCAATCTCCTGAAAGGGAAGAGAAAGTCAGGAGAATTGAGAACCCAAGAGCACTGTAGCAGAGATGATTTTATCTTTGGCGACTTGAAAAAGTTCTAGATTGATCTGCTCACAAAGGCTGGTTGGGGGTGCCTGTTCCAGGGAAGCCAAGCTCTGGGGGAGGGGCTGGGGTGAGGGTGGGCACAAGTGTTGGTGGTCCCTTCCTCCTCACAACCTGCTGGCTGCAGGCTTCTTAGATGGAAATCATTTCACACCGAGAGCACTTGAAAGGTAAAATACCACTGTATTGTTCTCTGGAGGCAACAGTTTCTAGCATGTTAACAATGCAGGTGGAATCCTCTGGCAGAAAGACAGTAAGGATGCAGGTAGGCATGCTGGGGGCTGCGGAAGTTAGAAAAACCAAGGACCAGTCCTCAGAGCTGCTCATTACAGCTCTGGGTGGCCTCCTGGGAACTCTCTGGTGCAGGACCCCCCAGGTATTTTGAAAGGGGCATGAGTTACCCGGTTTATCACAGGTCCCTAGACTCTGACTCCAAGGCTCACTGGGGTGAATCACTGAGCCTCTCTGCCTCAGATCCTGCATCTGTAAAATAGGCGTAGGATTGCTGAGGGGTTCCAAGGGCTAATTCAAACACAAAAGTGCTGGGCACATAGAGCTTCAAGGTGATAGCTTTATCATTATAAATGGTTACTGCTGTTACAAAGGAACAATTGTTCATTATTCCTCCTAATTATGCATTATTGAGAATTATGCATTCTTTGTTCATCTGCTCACTCATTTATTTAACAATTTTAATTTATTTAACAATTTTATCTGTGCCATACAAACTTCTAGGCCTGAGGGGGCAACATTAAATTAATGCTTCCTGGTGTCTCTCCCAGAGGGGTTTACAGTCCAGTGATTAAGTTGCAGATATTAAGGGTTGCTATTTGCTTTATGTCCACTTCTACTTATGTACATGGAGGAGGATTAATGGCAAATATACAGAGGAAAATGGACAACCTTAAGCAGGATGATGCTTTGAATGAAAAAGTTTGCAAAACACCACAGGCTCCTCTGGTTCCTCCCAAAGGAAGAGTAAAATTACTTACTTGAAGGAACAGCTTTTCAAGTAAAAAGATTGTCTTAGATAATAAGCATTTTTTCCCACAAATTAAATCTATATTTATAGCTATGTCTGTATCTATATCTATAGTTATTATTTAACTATCTCATCTGTCTGGATATATGGCACATAAGTTCCAGTGGTGGATTTCTTAGTATGAATCTGCTAGAGGGGTATATACCCTTCTTTGGAGAGGGGTATATATATTTCCATAGCTCCTTGGGAGAAGGAAGGAAATTTGATAGTTGTCAGTTTTATCATCGTTGATTTTCACCCACTCACTTGAGAAGTCGTTATGGAGTGCCTGCTGTGTGAAGCCACACTGGGTGCAGCACAGCACGTTCCTGAGCAGTGCCTGCCTTGGGTCCTATTTATGGTGCATCAGACCTCTGGGGAGTGTGGGCTTTGCAGCTTTTCTAGAAGTTATCATGCTTGTCGTAGTCTGACTTTCTGAGTCTCATGAAGGAGTCACCTTCCTGGATATGGCTGTTCTCTCAGTGACTGTTGTGTGGATGCAAAATCTGTACTTTTCTAGAATAGAGAAGATAGTGCTAGTGGCTTCTGACCCTAGTGGTAAAGGCTGCTAACCCAGTCTGTTCCTTAAAGAACTTCCTGTTCTGTAAAGGGCATACACAGCGCCTATCTTGTGAGCTTGTTGGGAAGATAGCATAAGATGCAGCATGTGACAGTGTCAGTCCTATACATAGTCCATTATTGCCCTCCTCATCACTGCATACATCCACATGTGGCCCAAGGGCAGTCACAGGCTGCACGGATTTATGGAGTTGTTTCTCTGAATACAGGGTACTGAAAGGCACTTTGAGGCAGCATTACTTTCATTATTATTATTACTACTGTTACTTGAAACAATGTGCTACTTGAATCTATGTGCATTTTTCTGTCTAGAACAATCAGGTTCAATGCAAATTAAATAAATAAATAAATAAAAACAACACTTTCAGCCCAAGAATAGGTAAACTGAATGCTCTTGTGTTACAGCATATAAGCAATCTGACAAAATTGAACAGACATCAATCTTGGTTCATAAGTGAGAAGAGTCTGAAATGTTGCTTTCTCTACCAGACCACAGCCTCTTCAGAGAAATGCTGGGATGATGGATTTGATGCTGTAATGGGCTCTGGGCACTGATCACTCAAAAATGACCTTCTGACCAACTAGGCGGGTCTTTCCTGAGGCAGCAGCAGCTGCCATCTCTGCGGGAACCACATTTTCAATCTCCTCAAAAATGTGGGCACCACCCACATTGAACAGGACTTGGATGTCAGGGGCCACAACCGACCACAAGAAGAGATAATACAGGAAAGAAGATAAGTCTGCCTTGATCCTCACTCTGTTTCTTAATTAAAATAAAATGTGAAAGTATTTTCTTTTACTTATTTTTTTAATGCAGTCAACATTTAGCGGGGAAGCTCCCAACTATTTCCCAGGTGGGCAAACGGTGTTATGGGCCGCCCTAAAGTGCATGTGTTGAAGTCCTGACCCCTGGTACCTGAGAATGTGACCTAATTTGAAAAGAGGGTCATTGCAGATGTGACTAAGATGAGATTACACTGGAGTAAGATGGTCGTAATCCGATATGACTGGTGTTCTTATTAAAAGGGAAAATTTAGACACAGAGACAGATACACACAGAGGGAACACCATATGATGCCAGGGACAGAGATCAGATGATACATCTATAGGCCAAGGAATGTCAAAGACTATGGGAAAGCCTCAGAAGCCAGGGGAGAGCATGGAACAGATTCCCCCTCATAGCCTTGGAGGAACCAACTTGCTCACACCTTGAACTCAGACTTGTGCTTCCAGAGCTGAGAGACAATCAATCAGTTCCTATTGTTTACCCACCCTCTCTGGGGTACTTTGTTATGGTAGCCCCAAGAGCAAACACAGATGGATAAACTGGTTACCACTGTCGATGATAGGTCTCATTTTTGCTGAAAGCTAACAGTTCCCTGGGTGCACTGATCAGCTAGCAAGGAAGGGGGCTTTCTGTAGTGGGTGGAACACTGTGGACTGTGCCCACTGTTGAGTCAGCCCCAGATCCAATGCCAGCTCACTAAGGAAACCAGCTATGCACACAGGCAACGTGCAGCAAACTCACTCTCCCAGATCTCAGAGACTTTCAGAGATGAGTGAGTCACCTGAAGCAGTAGCTCCATATCCTTTAGCTCTCTACCCTTGGGAAGGGAGTTGCATTATATTGTGACCAAGTTTCTTGCTCCCTCTCTCTCAATAAAAGTTTCATTAACACATACACTCTATTTTTACCAATCTTTTGTTTTAAATGTTGGTGGCAATGCAACAAACTGATTTCACAATTTGCTCATGGGTAGCCAACCACAGCACTGTTGAAAGCCACTGGCTTGCTGGAGCCCCTCCTTCCTTTGCAAAGGGGTCTAACTAACCAGGCCAGGCTGAGGAGAAGCCAGCTGGTGTCCTGACTCCCAAGAAGAGCATGAGCTTCTTTCAGGTTGTAGTCATTTCATTGTCTGATCTTTTCTCTTTTTCTGCCAGAGTTTATCTTTGTTAATTGCCTTCTGTGGACATTGAGAAATCATGTCCTTATATTTCCTTCAAACATTTTTCCAGTTCAGTTTCTCCATAACCACACATCTCTTTCTAGTATATTATTTTCCTGGCTTGTTTTCCCAACAAGATTCTGTGCACCTTAGGGTGAGGTGTGGACCCCATGTCCCAGCACCTTTTGTGATATACAACAACCCTGTCAAACTGTATTTCAGCTGCTTATCAAGTTAGGACAACATTATGGAAGTTTGCCTTTTCTCCATGTTAATGAATTTAAGTTTTCTTTACACAGTTCCGTAGAAATATCTTCTCCAGTCTTTTGCTCAAATGAGTGCCAAGGTTTCATGTTCACCTTTAGTTGTGAAACTTCATTCATTTATCCATCCATTCACTCATTTATTCAGTTAACAAAACTCCTGCTCTGGACAAAATGTTGGGTGGCATGGAGGACACAGTATTCCCAGCAGGCCACATTCTACTGGGGGTGGCAGTGGACATGCAAAGGGACTTTTGCAACCCTGTGTGCTAGGCACTAAAACAAAACACCAGCAGTGCTGCTTCTCTCAGGAAACCAAGGACCCCACTAGCTCCACCTTACACCTTTCCCTTAATTTTTATGAACACTTCCATTTAGCTCTTTCTAAAAATTAAAAGGTCTGATTCAGGCTGTTGGAGGAAGTAAGACAAAGCAAAGCAGTAATTGTAGATAAGGCCCCCAGAGGAGCCCTTGGTCAAGACTCAGACTCTGTTTTTTTGACCAGTCCCCCAAGAGGGAGGGGTGAAACTTCATGCAGTTCTCTTTTCATTAGAAGGGCCAAACCTCTAACACAATGTTACTAGCTCTCCATCTGCTCTGTGTGCTACTCTGTCATTCCATTTACCTCAGACAACTAGCCCATTCTAGGGGACCATCTAGATCTCTCCTGGCTCTGGTGTTTCATCATCCTTGATGCATTAAAATCCAAAATAGGCTGCTGCAGAGCAAAAGGAGAGGGAATCAATGTCTGATGAGGAAATAGAAAACTTTCTATTAGCATAATGATATTTTTCATTACAAAATAGTGGTGGTGGAAACGAGGGGAGAATTCCCCACCAACTGCTCATCATGTAGACACACTTAAACTTGCCCAGAATGTTCGGCCAGCATGCAGAAACACCTGTTCAGAATTAATGGAAAACCAGCACTCATGGTATGTTGGATAAATTGCAATGAGGTAGAAATTGCTTCACTATTATTGTTTCACTCAAGGGATCTTCGTTTGGATTTACCCCCTTAGTTATCAGGATTTTTTTGAGTACTTCTGCTTCTTACATTTCCTTTCTGCATCCCTCCTGCATTAGATCCTTTATGAATTTTTAATAAACTTTTATCAATGTGTAACTCACATCTTTCTAGCAAATGTCAGTCACATAGTGACATAAAATGGCTTAACTGATCCATTACATTCTTTTTTTTGCAATTCTCCTTAGAGAACAAGATCCAAATATAGGCTGTATACTTAAAATGATGTTGAATGATTAAAAATAAAGGAATAGACAAAGATATGTCAAGTAAATTGAAGTAATAAGAAAGCTGAGAATAGTGATCCTTTTACCAGAAAAGTACATTTCAAGCCCCAAAGCATTAAACATGTTAAAGAAGCACTCTTTCTAATACTAAAAGCTAGAGTTCACAATGAAAATATAACAGTCACAAAAATCTATGCAGCAAATAACACAAGAATCACACTTATAAAGCAAAAACTACAAAAAATGCAAGAATACATATATAGAAACATTTCTAATAGGAGATTTTTGAACATTGTTCTAAAAAAATTGAGAGGATAAAATATAAATAAGGAGTGAGAAGACCTAAACAACATAATCAATAAGATAGATATTATAAATATACACTAAGTACCCTTTACCTCCTGATAGTAGAGAATATATCTCCTTGTAAAATGTTCATGGATTATTCACACATTTGATTATATATTAGGTAAAAAAAACAACATAAGTCAATTTTAAAGTAGAGCTATTAAAAACAATATTCTCTGATCACAGTATAATAAAACTAAATTTTTTTATTTTTTAAAATATATTTTATTGATTATGCTATTATAGTCGTCCCATTTTCCCTCCTTCACTCCCCTTCACCCTGCACACCCCTTTCCAGCCACATTCCGCCCTTTTGGTTCATGTCCATGGGTCTTACTTATAAGTTCTTTAGCTTCTACATTTCCCATACTATTCTTACCCTCCCCTGTCTATTTTTCACCTACCATCTATGCTACTTATTCTCTGTACCTTTTCCCTCTCTGTCCTCCTCCCACTCCCCTGTTGCTAACCCTCCATGTGATCTCCATTTCTGTGGTTCTGTTCCTGTTCTAGTTGTTTGCTTTATAACTAGAAATTTTTAACAGAAACAAAAATAAAAGGTCCTACCTACCATGAGGAAATGTAGGAAACATTTCATTAGACAACTTTTGGGTAAAAAGGAAGTAGAAATAAAATTATAGAATTTCTGTAAAATAATGGTAATTAAAACACAATGTATAAAAATCTATGGAATATGTTTAAAGGAGCAGAGTGCTAAACACTTACTGGTAAAATAAAAATTAAATTAAAAAATTACTCAGAAAAACTAGAGAAAGGGCAAAAAGGTGAATTATAAGAAAGCATAGAGAAGGCAATATTAGTGATAAAGACAGAAATTAAAGAGGACAACCTGGATGGAATTGGAGAGCATTATCCTAAGTGAAATAAGCCAGGAGGTGAAAGACAAATACCATTTGATCTCACCTATAAGTGGAACCTAATCCACAAAACAAACAAGTGAGCAAAATATAACCAGAGATATTGAAATAAACAACAAACTGACAGAAATCAGAGGGCAGGGGAGAAGAGGATATCAGGGGAAAGAAGGGGAAGGGTCATCAAGGAACATGTATCAAGGACCCATGGACAAAGCCAAAGTGGGGAAGGATTGAAGGTGGGAGGTGGAGGTGTGTGAGGCAGAGGAAAGTGGTGGTGGGAAAATGGAGACAGCTATACTTGAGCAATTAAAAAAATAAAAATAAAAAGTAAAAAAAGAAATTAAAGAGGTACAGTATGGAAATACAGTGAAAAGCTGTATTAAAAAAGCTGAAATCAATCACTTCCCCTAGAAAAAACAGAGAAAGATCTCCAGGGGAAAAGCACCAGGACAAGATGAGTTCACAGAGCATTTTTAACAAATCTGAAAAGACCAGATTGTCCAGTGCTCTATAAATTCTCTCAAAGAATCAAAAGGGAAGGGACTAAATTTAATTCTTTTTAAAAAAGAAATATAACACTGATACTTCACCCTGATAAGATTGCACACAAAAAAACTATAGACTAATGTGTCTTTTGTATTTGGGTGTGAAAATACTGAATAAAATATTAACAAGCAGAATCCAATAACCATTTTAAGAAAACAGTCAACATGACTAAGTGGTGAAATGCAAGGTTGGTTCTGATGTATCAGAAAATCCTGATACATCATATTAATAGATCTAAAAGAATTATCGTCTCCAAAGATGATGAAAAAGACTTCGAAAAAATGTAAAAGATTTATGGATACTTTCTTTACAAGTGAAAATACATGTATCTCTGTTCCACAGCCAGAATCTTTCTTATTGAGTAAACACTAGAGGTATTTCTGCTAAAATCACCAGCAATGCAATGATGCCTACTAACTCTACTACTATTAAATATTATCCTAGTTATAGTAGCCATTGCAAATAGATACAAGGAATTTATGAGGTATAAACAATGGTAAAGAAAAATAAAATTGTGGGCCAAGATGGAGGTGTACATAGATACACTGTGCCTCCTCACACAACCAAAAGAAGGACAACAACAAATTAAAAAACAAAAACCAACCAGAACTGACATAAAATTGAACTGTGTGGAAGTCTGACAACCAAGAAGTTAAGGAAGAAACATTCATCCAGACCGGTAGGAGGGCTGGACACAGGTAGGTAGGGGCAGAGAGGACTTGTGGCAAGGTGGTGGCAGGTGGACCAGGCCAAGGTGGTGGCTGGCAGAGCAGGCAGTCCCACATTGGTGTGCAGACAAACCAGGAAGAACAACTGGGGAGCAAGACAGACTGCACAATCAGGGCTCCAGTGAGGGGAAATAAAGCCTCGAAACCTCTGACTGAAAAAGCTTGTGAAGGTTGAGGCAGTGGGACAAACTCCCAGCCTCATGGGAGAGTTCATTGGAGAGACCCACAGGGTCCTAGAACACACAAGACCACCCACCTGTGACTCAGAAGGGCCCAATTTGCTTATGGGTAGTAGTGGAAGTGACTGAAAGTCAGCAGAAAGCTGAACAAGTGGCACTGTTCCCTCTTGGACCCCTCCCTCACATACAGCACCATCATGTAGCAAAGTGGGTTGCCCCACCCTGGTGAATACTTAAGGCCCTGCCCTTTACTACTTAAGAGGTGAGCCGAGACAAAAAAAAATGGCACAAATGAAAGAACAGATCAAAGCTGCAGAAAAAATATAACTAAGCAACGAAGAGATAGTCAACCTATCAGATGCACAGTTCAAAACATTGATAAATCAGGATGTTCACAGAAATGGTTGAGTATGCTCAAAAAATAGAGAAAAAAGTGAAGGCTATGAAAAGTGAAATAAAGGAAAATGTACAGGGAACCAACAGTGAAGGGAAGGAAACCAGGACTCAAATCAATGATTTGGAGCAGAAGGAAGAAATAAACATTCAACTGAAACAGAACATAGAACGAGAATTAAAAAAAAATGAGGAGAGGCTTAGGGAACTCCCGGATAACCTTAAATGTTCCAATATCCAAATCATAGGGGTGCCAGAAGGAAAGGAATAACAGCAAGAAATTGAAAGCTTATTTGAACAAATAATGAAGGAGAACTTCCCTAATCTGGCAAAGGAAATAGACTTATAGGAATTTCAGAAAGTTCAGAGAGTTCCAAAGAAGTTGGACTCAAGGAAGCACACACCAAGGCACATCATAATTACATTACCCAAGATTAAAGATAAGGAGAGAATCATAAAAGCAACAAGAGAAAAGGAGAGAGTTACCTACAAGGAGTGCCCATAAGACTATCAGCTGATTTCTTAACAGAAACCTTGTAGGCAAAATGGGACTGGAAAGAAGTATTCCAAGTCATGAAAGGCAAGGACCTCCATCCAAGATTACTCTAGCCAGCAAAGCTATCATTTAGAATGGGAGGGCAGATAAAGTACTTCCCAGCTAAGGTCAAGTTAAAGAAGTTTATCATCACCAAGCCCTTATTATATAAAATGTTAAAGAGACATATCTAAGAAAAAGAAGAAGATCACAACTATAAACAGTAAAATGACAACAAACTCACAACTATCAACAAGGAAACCTAAACAAAAGAAAAATAGACACAAAAATGAACTAAGCAACAGAATCACAGAAACAGAGATCATGTGGAGGGTGATCAGTGGGGAAGGGGAAGGGGCAAATGGGGGAAAAGGTGTAGAGAATAAGTAGCATAAATGGTAGGTACAAAACAGACAGGGGGAGGTTAAGAATAGTATAGGAAATGTAGAAGCCAAAGAACTTATATGTACAACTCATGGACATAAACTAAGTGATGGGGGGGGGGAATGCAGGTGAGAGGAGTGTGCAGGGTGAAGGGGAATGAAGGGGGGAAATGGGGGCAACTGTAATAGCACAATCAATAAAATATATTTAAAAAAGAAAATTAAAATTCTATTTATAAATAATAATACAGTACATGTGGAAAACCCTATAGAATCAGTGATAAAGCAAAGTCAAGCAATAAAAGAATTCTATAAGACAGCAGAATAAAATATTAACCTACAGAAATCAGTAGGATTCATATATGCAAATGACAAGTTAAAATACATAATAATAGAGACAATCTCATTTGTAACAGGAACAAAAAATATTGAATACTTAGGAATAAAGTTAACATGCAATATCTGATAAGGAATATTTTTAAATTATCCTCAAAGAGATGACAGTAGAGTTGAACAAATGGAAAGATGTCAACTCTTCTTCGCCAGAACAAGTCAACATTATGAAGACACCAGTTCTTCCAAAGTTATTTTAGAAATGTAATGCAATCCCAATAAAAATGCAAGTTAAAAAACAGAACTTAGACATGTTGACAAAAAAAATGCAAGACAATCAGGAAACACACTGAAAAAGAAAAACTAAAAGAGTTACTATCCTCCAAGAGTTTAAAATACGCTTTAAGTAAAACAAAAGTGGGGCTGGTACATTAATAATCAAGCAGGGCACTTGGAGAAGATGCATACCCCGAGGAGAGACATCCATACATATGGAAATTTGGTATAAAGCAAGTGTGATGTTGCCTGTCGTGGGGGCAAAAATGGACTTTGTAAGCAAATGGTGCTGGGATGAGTGGGTAGCCATGTGTAAAAAGGTAGAAATTAGAAACATACCCTAAGAAAACTTCAAATTGGTGAGGGATCTAAATGTTACTGAACAGATGAGTCAGGTAAGCAGTAGGGGAAACATAACAGAATGCCCTTAGCAGCAGTGTAGGGAAACTGTGTAGCAATTTAAGATGGATAATTTGGATTACACAAAAACTGAATTTGTTTGCATGAAAAAAATCAGCAACATAATCAAAAGGCATCTGACAAACTAAAAAAATATTTGTCACATATATCTCAAAGGTGTAATATTCTTAAAATATAAAGATCTCTTACATTGAGAATAAAAGACCAAAAACCTAGTGGAAAAATGAGAAGATGTCATGAACAGAACATTCACAAAAATGATATAAAAAAAGAATACTTAAAAAAATGAATGAAAATGGTATAAAAAGCCATTAAACACATGACAGTCAAACTTGCTCCTAATCACAGAACCGCAAATGAAAACGACACTAGAAGACCGCTCCTCGTCCAGAAGAGGTGTTGAAAGTTCAACACCATGGCGGCACACACTGTGGGGGCCGTGGGGGGCGCACTCTCACACACTCTGTCTCTGCCACTTCCTGTGGAGCAGAGGCAGGGGTAACTGCCAATTCGTATTTACCATTATTGAAAATTCCATCCTTTCTGCTGGAAGAGAAATGTGACTCACCATAACCCTCAGGACTACTGGCTTGGTAACTGTCTTTGACACTGGATCCTTTGACAAAAAACATGGAAGAAAAAGAAAAGGAGACACATATTCTTGATTACACACTTACAAGTATTTTGACTCATACTTTACCTTAAAAGGTTAAACTGAAACACTAATATTGTTTTTGAGTTTTACTGGAAAATGTGTTTTGGAAAATTATGTAAATATACAGTTAGGTGCCATTTGACTGTTAAGATTACATACACATTCACTCATTTTTTGACCCAGCCATCCCAATTCTAAGAATTTACTCTGGAGGTACATCAATGATAAGAAAATACATATGCACCAGGGTCAGACCCATGGGCAGGGCTGGGAGCTGGCGGGCCCTGGGCCCTGACAGAGGCAGGGTGAGGCAGTCGGGATCTCCAACCATGCTTGCCCCCCTCTACAGCCACCCTCCGCCAGGGCCTGCCTGCACCTCCATCTGTCTGGCCCCTCTGTGCTCCTCACTAAGCTCTCAACTCAGGCAGGGGAATTATTGGGTTGCATTTACCATTATTGACCATTTTGTCCGCACTGCCAAGAGAGAATTGTGAATTATCTGACAGTTCATGATAACTTTTAGAACCACCTTGATCATTCTCATCAGTGCCGGTATCTTTGAAGAAGAACATGGAAAAAAAATGAAGAAATGTTTTCTCAATTACACACATAAACATTTTAGCCCATACTTTATTTTAAACCATTAGGGTAGAATACAAATCGAGTTTTTGAGTTCCATTGGGGATGTGCATTGGAAAGTTAATATGTAAACAGAGAATCGGGCATCATCTGACCGCCTGTACCCAGCAGTTTGGGTCTCAGCAGATGTTGGGTGAGCTAATCCAAGGACTTGGAATTTACATCTGGATGCAAAATTTCAAGAAAATGCTGAACTTTTCTGCTGCTTTGTGCGTTTTCATGCACTGCATGTAGATTTTTGGGACCGGACACTCTCCTCAGCAAATGTCAATCAAATACTCTGTCTTGGTTCTCAGTGTGCTACTTTATTTATGCACATTTTGGGCAACAGGAAGCTGCATTTTGGGAAAATCATATTCTTTGCTTCCATTCACCACTAGCAGTGTGTGTAGCCTTGGGCATGTCCTTTTCAGAACTGAGTTTGATCCCCTCAAATGGCGTCATGGTCTCTGCCTGCTCTCTTAGAAGCTAAGGCGAGCACCACACTAGCTGCTTATGGAACGTTTCTCTTTTCCTGGGCCCATGTATCTACAAAAGCTGAACCCACTTGCTTGCACATGCACCCCAGAGACCACCCCAAAGTGAAGGGAATTTGTCTAAGTTGGACCTCCTCAGTCTCGAGCAGATTATAGGAACTGTTCAGGACAATGGCTTCTTTCACATCTCTGTTTGCTTTTGCCCCAGAAGTAGCTGGCCTTAAGTGCTAAAATGATGGAGTTGTGCATTTAATACCATAGATCCCTAGGAATACATGCGATTATAGGGTTAAAAATGTATACTTGCTTTTTCCCTTGAATGTTTTTGTTGATAGCATTGCTGTTGTCCTGTGTGTTCCAGACCTGGATGATTTATTTGGATTCAATACATCTTGGACTAGAACTTCGTCTTAGGAAAAGCACACAAGGTTATGTTAAAGTCAGCGATGTAGGACCCACACCTTTTTGCTCTACATGAACTAATGCAGTCTGTGATGCAGTGACTGGGAACAGGACCTCAGGGGCTCCATGGACACCGGAGTTGGCTATTTAAAGAACTTTGTCTGCAGTGGGGAGAGCACTGTCTTCCTAATTTCTGGAAACCTGAGACCATTCAGATTCCTTGGACAATAAATATTGACCCCAAAAGATACGACACTGGAAACCTGGTGCCAGGTGTAGGCACAATTCTTTTTGCCTTTGCTGTCATTCTGCCCCCTCTGAGACTTTCCTCAAGCTGTCCCCATGTAGGCACTAACGTAGTGCCTGATTTCTACATCCTGTGGCATTGTTTTTCTTTCTTTACATCCTTCTGACCTCTCCCAGGAAGATCATAACATAAGAGTCCAGGACTTTGTGTCAATCAGAGCTGAATCACATCCTGGCTCTGCTCTCACCACAATGTGATCTCAGTCATGTTTCTCTCTGACCTTCAGTTTTCTCTTCTGTAAAATGGGGTCTGTATTTCTCTGGGCTTTTTATGAGGCCCCGATAAAGCAGTGAAATATATTGCAAACATATTCCTTAGCTGTGGTGGAGGATAAATAAATAAGTGGCAGGTGTGAGTTCCCCCATTCCTGCAGCACAATGGTCATGCTTTTAGTTGTTACCTGTTGAATATGATGTTAGCAATGAATTTGCCATATATGGCTTTTATTATGTTGAAGTATGTTCCCTCTATTCCCACTTACCCAAGAGCTTTTATTATAAATGAATGCTGAATTTTGTCAAATGCTTTTTCTGCATCTGTTGATATGGTCTCATGATTTGTATCCCTCTTGTTTATGTAATATAGCAGCTTAATTGATTTGTGGATATTAAATTAACCTCGCATCCCTGGAATAAATCCCACTTGATCTTTTAAATGTATTGCTGGATTTTGTTTGCTAATATTTTGTTGAGAATTTTTGCATCTATGTTCATCAGGTATATTGGCCTATCATTTTCTTTTATTGTAATGTCTTTGTTTGGTTTTGAAATGAGGATAATAGTGGCCTCATAAAATGAGAGCCTTCTCTCTTCTTGAATAAGGATAGATGTTAATTGTCCTTTGAATGTTTGGTAAACTTCACCCTTGAAGCTGTCCAGTCTAGGACTTTTGTTTCTTGGGTGTTTTTTTGTTTGTTTTTTTTTTGGATTACTGATTTGATTTCATTGGCAATAATCCATCTGTTCAGATTTTCTATTTCTTCTTCTTTTAGTCTTATTTCTAGGAATTTATCCATTTCTTCCAGACTGTCTGATTTGTTGGCACAGAATTGTTCATAGCATTTTCTTATTAATACTTTGTAATTTTCTGGGATGTCAGTTGCCACTTATCATTCATTTCTGATTTTATTTATTTGGATCCTCTTTCTTTTCTTTTCTTTCCTTTTAAATATTTTTATTGATTATACTATTACAGTTTTCCCAATTTTTCCCATTTATCCCCACCTTGCCCTGCACCATCAACCCTCCAGCATCCCCCCCACTTAGTTCATGTCCATGGGTTGTACATATAAATTCTTTGAGTTCTCTGTTTTTTATACCATTTTGACCTCTCCCTGTCTATTTTATGCCTACTAATTATCCTGCTTCTTCCCTGTACCCTTTCCCTCCTATTCCTCCCTTCCCCTCCCCTCCATGTGAAATCCCTCCATGTGACGATCATTTCTCTGATTCTGTTCCTGTTCTAGTTGTTTGTTTAGTTTGTTTTCATTGTTTTTCTTTTTTTTAGGTTCATTTGTTGATAGTTGTGAATTTGTTGTCATTTTATTGTTCATATTTTTGATCTTCTTTTTCTTAGATAAGTCCCTTTAACATTTCATATAATAAGGGCTTGGTGATGATAAACTCCTTTAACTTGACCTTATCTGGGAAGCACTTTATCTGCCCTTCCATTCTAAATGAAAGCTTTGCTGGATAGAGCAATCTTGGATGTAGGTCCTTGCCTTTCATGACTTGGAATACTTTTTTTCCAGCCCTCTTTTGCTTGCAAGGTTTATTTTGAGAAATCAGCTGATTGTCTTATGGGAACTCCTTTATAGGCAACTTTCTCCCTTCCTCTTGCTTTTAGGATTTTCTCTTTATTTTTAATCTTGGGTACCTTAATGACGATGTGCCTTGGTGTATTCCTCTTTGGGTCCAACTTCTTTGGGACTCTCTGAGCTTCCTGGACTTCCTGGAAGTCTATTACCTTCACCAGATTGAGGAAGTTCTCCTTCATTATTTGTTCAAATAAGTTTCCAATTTCTTGCTGTTCTTCCTCTCCTTCTGGCACCCCTATAATTTGATTATTGGAATGTTTCAGGTTGTCTCAGAGGTTCGTAAGTCTCCACTTTTTTGAACTCTTGTTCATTCTGTTCTGCATGGATGTTTATTTTTCCCTTTTGTTCCAAATCATTGCTTTGAGTCCTGGTTTCCTTCCTATCACTGTTGGTTACCTGAATATTTTGCTTTATTTCATTTTGGGTATCTTTCATTTGTTTTTTCATTTTTAGACCAAGCTCAATCAGTTCTGTGAGCATTTTGATTACCAGGGCTTTAAATTCTCCATCAGATAGGTTGGCTATCTCCTCATTGCTTAGCTCTCTTTCTGAAGTTTTGCTCTGTTCTTTCCCTATTTCTTTGTCTCCACACACTTATTAAGTTGCAAAGGGGTGGGGCCTTAGGTATTCATCAGGGCAGGACAACCCTCTTTGCTGTGCTGCAGCACTGCCTGTGGGGGAGGGGCTAGGCAGGGAACAATGCAGCTTGCCTGCTTGGCTCTAGTCCACTTTCCAAGGGACTCTCGTGGGAGGCTGAGAGTCTCTCCCACTGCGGCAACTGCCATAACCCACAGTCTGCTCTGAGTCTCAGTTTCACCTTCAGCCATGCCTGCCCACCTGGTCTGCTGCCTCACTGAGGGTTCTTACTGGTCTGGTTGTTCTGTCTGACTTTTTCTTTCATGCCTTGGTTGTCGGAGTTCCATGCAGTTTGATTTTCTGGCACTTCTGGTTGTTTATTGATTTTAGATGGGCTGTTATCTTTCTTTTGGTTGTGCAAGGAAGTGAAGGGTTTTTACCTACACCTCCATCTTGGCTGGAACTCCCTCTTTCTTTTCTTTCTGATGAGTCTGGTTAAAATTTATCAGTTTTGTTTAAACAAGCAAACAAGCAAAATATAACCAAAGACACTAAGATAGAGAACAGGCTGACAGTGACCAGAGGGGAGAGGGGAGGAAATTTCAGGGGAAAAGGGTAATGGTTTACAAGAACAAGTATAAAGGACACATGGACAAAAGCTAGGGGGGTGGAAATGGGAGGGAGGTGGGGAAGGCTGGGGGTTGAGCTGGGATGGGAGTAAACAACAGAAAACTGTACTTGAGCAACAATTAAAATTAAATAAATAAATAAAGTTTATCAGTTTTTTTTAATTTTTCAATGAAACAGCTCTTGGTTTCTTTGATCATCTGTATTGTTCTCTAAGACTCTATTTCATTTACTTACACTCTGACCTTTATTATTTTCTTCTACTCACTTTGGGCTTTGTTTGCTGTTCTTTTTCTAGTTCCTTTAGGTGTAAGATTGAATTATTTATTTAAGATTTTTCTTGTTTCTTGAGGTAGGCATGTATTGCTATGAATTTCCGTCTTAAGACTGCTTTTACTGTAACACATAGTTTTTGGGTCATTGTGTTTTCATTTTCATTTGTCTCAAGATGTCTTTGATTTCTTCCTTGATCTTATTATTAACCCATTCATTATTTAGTGACACATTATTGACCCCTCAGTATATTTATGTTTTCAGTTTTTTTTCTTGCAATTAATTTCTACTTTCATACCATTATGATAGAGAAGATGCTTGATATGATTTCAATCTTCTCAAATTTATTAAAATTTGTTTCGTGTCCTAACATGTGATCTATCCTGGAAAATTTTCCATGTGTACTTGATTGAAAGAAATGTACATTGTGCTGCTTTGGGGTGAAATGCTCTAAAAATATCAATTAAATCCTTCTGGTCTAATTGTCATTTAAGGTCACTGTTTCCTTGTTGATTTTCTGCCTAGAAGATCTAGTCATTGATGTCAATGGGGTGTTAAAATCCCCTACTATGACCGCAATACTGTTGATCTCTCCCTTTATGTCCATCAATATTTGCTTTATATATTTAGGTGTGCCTATGTTGGATATGAAAATGTTTACAAAGGTTATATCCTCTTGTTTGATCGATTCCTTTATTATGTTATGTCCTTCTTTGTCTATTATTATAGCTTTTGTTTTAAAACCTATTTTGTCTGCTATAAGTATTGCTACCCCAGCTTTATTTTCATTTCCATTTGCATGAAATATCTTTTTCCATCCCCTTACTTTAAGTCTGTGTGTATCACTCATTCTGAGGTAGGTCTTATAGTCACTATATATGGGTGTTTTTTTAATTCATTCAGCTACCTTATGTCTTTTGAGTGGAGTATGTAATCCATTTACATTTAAAGTGATTACTGATAGGTACATAGTTATTGCCATTTTATAATTCATATTTATGTTACTTTTACCCCCTTCCTCTTAAAGAAGTCCCTTTAACATTTCTGATAATACTGCTTTCATGAACTATTGATGAACTCCTTTAGCTTTTTCTTTTCTGGGAAGCTCTTTCTTTCTCCTTCAATTTTAAATAATAGCCTTGCTCAGTGGAGTAGTCTTGGCTGTAGGTCCGTGCTTTTCATCACTTTGGATATTTCATGTCAATCCCTTCTGTCCTGATAAGTTTCTGTTGAGAAATAAGCTGTCAGTCTTATGGGAATTCCCTTGTAGGTAACTAATTTATGTTTCTGCTCCTGCTTTTAAAATTCTTTGTTTTTCATCTTTGCCATTTTAATTATGATGTGTCTTGGTGTGGGCTTCTTTGGGTTCATCTTGTTTGTGTAAGGTTTTCTTAGACTCCGCCGAGGAAATAAACAGCCAATTAGCCATGGAAGCAGGCAGATAAGTTTTATTTTGGAAGTTTGTGCTCCCGGGCGATGTTTTCTCCACCCAGAGAACGCGCTAAGACCACGCGGGAGAAGGGAAAGAGTGGGAGTTTTATATGGCTTGACTTCATGCAGGAGCCAAGGATTGGTTCTTGGTGAACAAAGACGCAACATATCATTGGTGGCTCCTGGTCTGACCTCACCACCTCCTCCGGGTCAAAGTTCACTTGCCATATTACTTGTAGTCCAAATGGTGGCCATATTTGTAGTCCAAAATGCTAATTGTAACTAGGTTCCCAATTGTCCTACCCCGCCCATCCTGACAGTTTGGGACTCTGCACTTTCCAGACTTGTCTCTTTTTTTTAAAATTTTTTAAAATTGTTGTTCAAGTATAGTTGTCTTCATTTCCCCCCTGACACCACCCCGCTACCCCAGGCATCCCCACTTTTCACCCTTGATCCTACCCACCTTTGGTTTTGTCCATGTGTCCTTTATAGATGTTCCCGAAAACCCTCCCCACTTTTCCTTCCATTATCCCCTCTCACCTCCCCTCTGGTTACTGTTACTTTGTTCTTAATTTCAACATCTCTGGACAGCATGAATGGATCTGGAGAGCATTATGCTAAGTGAAATAAGCCAGGCGGTGAAAGACACAATGTGATCTCACCTATAAGTGGAACCTAATCTACAAAACAAACAAGCAACCAGACTTGTCATTTTTTCTTCTCCAATTTAGGGAAGTTTTATGTTGTTATTTCTTTAAATAGGTTCTCAATCCCTTGCTCTCTTTCCCCCTCTATACCCCTGTGATGTTATGCTTGATGATGTCCTGAGACTTCTAAGCCTCTACAGCAGTATCAGTGTCCCATTTCCCCTGGGTGGCCTGAAATACTTGCTCCCATGAGTAGGTGGCAGGGAACATAAGTGTCCTGACATAAGTTGGGGCTCAGGAATCCATGCTCTGATTCCCAGCTCTCTGCTCAGAGGACTTCTGTAGGCCTCAGTTTCCCAAATAGAAAATGGTAGGTTGGACCAGAATTTTGGGCACTGTGGCTCTGGTCACACAAAGTCACGCATAATATGGCTGGTCCAACTGAGATGTCCTCTAAGTGCGAGGTACACCTGGATTTTGATGACTTAATGACATAAAGACTTAAAATATCTCAATAATAATTTTATATTGGTTACATGTTGAGATAATATTAAAAATGTTATTAATTTCACTTACTTCTTTTTTTGAAAACTGTGACCACTATAAAATTGAAAATGTTATCTGTGGTTGCACTGTATTTCTCTTCAACAGCCCTAGGTGAGATCCATGCTTCCAGGTGGGGGATTTCCAACAAGTTCCCTAGGTGATGCAGGCACTGCTGGCTCATGGACCTCACTTTAAAAAGTGAGGCTCCAAGACCTTTCTTAGTTCTAACAACCTAAAATCCTACATCTTTCTTAATTTCTTGGGAGTTAGACTCTTAGATGTAAGCATTCAAGCTATGGGACATGGGAACGTGATTCTAGCCTCAAACCAAACCCCTCTACCTTGTGCAGTATGCACCAGGTTACCTGGGAAACACCCACTGACAGTCACCGAACCCCATCCAGGTACAGACCAGATGTTTGATAACAGGAGGCTCCTTAACAAATGCTTCAGGCATATCCTCCTGAGTTTTTGGTCTGGGTGGGATTTTAGTAGCTGGACCTAGTTGGGAAATGAAAACCCTAAGAGTTTAACAATTTTGCTGAATTTGCACTGACTTCTTTCTAAATAGACTCAGTTTTGCAGAGCCCTGCACGGAATTCCTGGGTTTGGGCCCTCATCATGGACAGTGGCAGGCAAGGTGGCTGTGAGAATGGAGTGACGTTTGCCCGTGTGCTCTGAGCTGACGCCTGCACTCCTGGGCAGCACTCACTGGTGCCATGCTCCCTCTAGGAGAATAAAACATGTCCTGGCTCCAAGGATGACTGCCCTCGCAAGTGCTCTGAGGAGAGCAAATGAAGCGGGACACGGCAATCCTTTTGTAAAAAACACACTTTTATCTCTTTTATGAACAGTTCCAACAATGAGTGCACCTGAAAGCTTAGGCATATGATGTGGAGAAAGTGTGGGGTGTTGTGGTGCTTTGAGGTTCTCTAGATGGGAGGGGAAGACCCAGAAGGACTGGTCACCCTGCTTTCTCCTCTTTCATGAGTAGAGCAACTCTGAGTGGTTGCGTTTATAGGTCAGAGCAGAATCTCATGGGGAGTTGACCAGACTCAGATGTCAGTCCTTTGTAGAACCCCTGGACTCCTGACCTCAAGCCTTCCTGGCCTTGCTGACCTGAGCTAACCCTGCAGGGGCCCGGGCAGCGTGTGGTGACTCTGAGCAGTGGTTTTCCCTCTGCACCTCCTACCAAAGGATTCATCCCACTTTTCTTTCTTAGAGTTGGGATGTCTTCCTATTCATTCCCTTAACTCAAGGTCAGGGTCACCCTCTTTCTCTACCCCCCAGGTAGCAGCAGGCTGACCAGAGAGTTGACAACACCCCAAGGCTGGGCAGGGCCACCTTCCTCTTGCTGCAGCACAGAGCATTCAAGTGGCGTCTGCAGACGCTGAAGCTCTAACACTAAACCAATGACAACGCTGATTTTCAAATGGGTTTAATGATGGACAATCTGCATACCAATTGACTCATCTGCGCACGGAGGGCTTAGAACAATACAGGAAAACGATGTAAAAAGGTCTGTGCTGCGATGACAATCGCTTCCCAGTGTGCTGACCTTCGGTAAATGAAGCAAACAAAAGTACAGTTCTCTTTGGAGGAGACATTAATGCGTCATTAAGAATGGGTACAGCTGCATCGCGCAAGCACTTTGTTAAAAATATTCTTTTCACTTTGTGTCTGTCCCATAATTATAATGGAAGTATTGTGCAAGTCAGCCAGTAAGCTTATGCAGAAAAATATTTATGTTTTGTAATATCCGCACGGTTTCTAAAATGTATTGTCAAAGTGTAGCTGCTGTATCGGATTTTGTCTGTTGTCACCTCTTACTGACAGTTTTAAACTGGCCCAGTGCCTGTGTTATCACGATTGTCAACTGTTTTTGTTCCGTGCTTGCATGGTGCGCATCCCGGCCATCAGGAAAGGCTCACTGTTGAATTCGGTGGTTATGCTCTAGTTAGTTTGGGGAAAATGAGGCTGTAACCTCTTTCATCAGGAGGCCCATGGCTGCTGCTCCCCTCTCTTTCCTCATGGGCAGGCCAACTTAGTGGCCAATGGCCAAAGTGCTCACTGGTGCAGAAAGACCCCAGAAGTGTAGTTAGGATACCCAACAATGTTCTTCTGAGAAAATGATTTAGAAACTGCCCCTAACTTGTCTTTCATGGTGGGGCAGATATTGGAGGGAACCTAAGATTTTCACTGCCTGACAAGAAGACCAGCTCTGGAGGGAAGAGCTTGGCCTAGGGCTGCAGCAAGAAGATTCTCTTAATCCCTGGACTGCACCTGGGAGCTGGAAAGGCATAAGTGGGAATGAGCTGGCTCAAGGGACAACAGCAGCATGGAGTGGACAGACCCTTTTGGCACCCCAGCAACTCAAAGGACACTTCCTTGGTGAGTGCCTCAAAACTGTTTCTTTAAGAAAGAAAGCTGGAATGTTAGCTCCTTTCAGGACATTGTCAGGCCCAGGGCACCCCCTGCCTTCTCACCCAGACCAAGGTCAGCTGATTCAGGGAAGAGCATGTTTTCTACCTTCCGCCTGCTCCACTGTGACTGTACCTGAAGACACGTTAGTCGGTTGCTCAGCTTTGTGACAGCAGTACAGCAGCAGGACAAAGAAGGTCACTCCTTTATTCGCTGCCATGTTCCCTCCAGCTGAAGGAGGAGGACTTTCTCCTGAATGCCCCTCAGCTTCACTCGCCTTGGTCTCCAGGATACTGTGGAATGTCCAGGGACTTGTGACATCATGGCAGGAAGTGAGCTGGGTCCTGCCCTGTGTCGGGGAGGGTTGTGCCCAGGGTCTGTGACATCATGGCAGGAAGTGAGTTGAGTCTTGTCCTGTATGTGTGGGAAAGAGTTGTTCACAGAGTCTGGGACTGGGAGTTAAGTGGGGAGGTTGGTGTGGCCTAGGATAATAGTGGGTTCTGCTCTCTACTTGTTTCAGTTGCCTAGTCTGGTGCTTTCCTTAGTTATGCAGACCCTGAGGTCTGAAGGGGTAGTATGTTAATCAGGACTCTTAAGTGCAAGTGGCAGAACCAAAAAATATGCTTAAGTGGAAAGAGATGCATCGGAAGGAGGCTGGAGAACTAAATGCTGGAGCCATCAGTTCTGTAGTGTCCTTGACAAGTAGGGGCTGATGCCCCAGGTCTTCCCATTCTCTCATCAGACTCCTCTCTTCCCCTTCTCTTTTCATCAGCATCAGCCCCAGACTCTCCCTGGTAGTAGACTTTCATCACAAGAAATGAACATGATTGCATGTCTCACAGTATCATCCAGCTCCATTCACTAGAGAGTCTTGAGTTTTCTCTAAAAGCACCAGTGAGAAAGCCCCAAAGGAAACATTATAGTTGAGTCACCTAAATCACAACCCAATGCAGGACTAAGTTCTATGTCTTGAGCTCAGAGTGAGATACCTGGTCCACACAGGTCAGGGCTCTTCTGTGGGCCAGGGTGAGGTTCCAGATAGACAATCCTCAAATCACAGGGAATTGCACAAGAACAATAGCATTTCCTAAAACAAGTTAAGGACTGTAAAGACAACTGGCTTACTAGGTATCTTTTGGCTTTTCAAAATTTATTGTTGCTGATATGGGGAACCACTGCAGATTTTTAGTTTTCTTCCTAATAGATGTAGTGGAATTCAATCTACCTCTGAGAAGGATCATGGAGGACAATACAAATATTTGCGGTGTTCATTAGTAATATTAAGTAAGCTCTCTATTCTGTTCCATTGATTTATGTGTCTGTTTTTATGCCGATACCATGCTGTTTTGATTATTATGGCCTTATGGTATAGTTTCATATTAGGTAATGTAATTCCTCTAACTTTGTTCTTCTTTCTCAGGATGCTGTTGCTATATGGGGCCTTTTGTGGTTCCATGTAAATTTTTGAAATATTTGTTCCAGTTCTTGTGAAATATGTTGTTAGAATATTGATAGAAATTGCATTGAATCTATACATTGCTTTGGGTAGTATGGACATTTTAACGTTAATTCTTCCTATCCATGAACATGGTATATACTTCCATTTATTTATATCTTCTTCAATTTCTTTCCTCAGTGTGTAATAATTTTCTGAGTACAGGTCTTTTACATCCTTGGTTAGGTTTATTCTTAGGTATTTTATTTTATTATTTATTTATTTTCAATGAGCTTTTTAAAAAAAGATTTATTTATTTATTTTTAGAGAGGGAAGGGAGGGAGAAAGAGAGAGAGGAACATCAATGTGAGGTTGCTGAGGGCTGTGGCCTGCAACCCAGGCATGTGCCCTGGTTGGGAATTGAACCTGCAATGCTTTGGTTCACAGCCCGCGCTCAATCCACTGAGCTATGCCAGCTAGGGCTTCAATGAACTTTTTATTGGCCTTCAGTCCTACCAAGAGATGCCCCATTTCTGCTGCCTTTAATGCCCCAGAACTTTGGTGTCATTGACCTCAGACACCACTTTACTATCCACAATCCTATGGGTTGTGGTCTTTTGGATGGTTTGTAAGGAGTGGCTCTTGTCCAGGGCATCAACAAGATTGAAGTCCTCCCCTTCTTCCAGTAGGCTTTGGTAGACAGCAGTCTCAGCCTCCAGCTTGCCCTTGATGTTCAGCAGGGCCTCATACTCCTGAGCCTGGCACTGCCCCCCTGCTGAAGTCTGGGCCAGCTCTGACTGCAGGTGCAGCAGGATCCCATTGAGTTGTTCCATCTGCATGGCATTGCATGTCTCCCACTCCCTCAGGCTGTTCTCCATACTGACCTTCAGATTCCTCATTGAGTCTAGGTCAGTCTCCAATGACTGGACCATATGTCTCAGCTCCATGAATGTCATCTCAGCAGTGCCTATCTCAGTGGTCTGTGAGGTGACCACTGTGGTGCTCTCTTCAATCTAATGGGACCAGTACTTGTTTAACTCCTCTTGGTTCCTCGGAGTCAGCTCATCATACTGGGCTTGGATGTCTGCCATGATTTTCCCAAGGTCCTGAGATTTGGGGGCATCAAACTCCACAACCATCCCAGAATTGGCAATCTGGTTTTGTAGACCATTTACTTCCTCCTCTGGTTCTTCTTCATGAAGAGCAGTTCCTCCTTGAGAGCCTCAATCTCTGTCTCCAGATGTAGCCAAGTGATATTGGTGTCATCAATGACCTTTTGGAGCCCATTGATGCCATGCTCCACAAACTGACGCATGGCCAGCTCTGTCTCATACTTGACTCTGAAATCATCAGCAGCAAGATAGGCATTGTTAATCTGCAGAATGATGCTGGCATTGTCCACAGAATTTGCAAAGATCTGAGCCCTCAGGTCCTCGATGGCTTTGAAATAATAACCCCAGTCTCTGACCTGGGGTCCCTTCTTCTCTAAGTGTTCTGGATTTTGATCTCTAGTCTCTGATTATCAGCCTCCAGGATTCTCACCCTCTCTAGGCAGTGATTCAGGCATTGCATAGTCCCCTTCTTGCTCTGGATGCCCCCTATGCCCACTAGGCCCCCAGCCATCCCTGCAGCCAAGCCCCTGGATCCCCAGCTGCCCCTCATGCTGGTGGAGTGGGACACTGAGATCCTGAAGCCTGAGCCCCTAGTGCTGCTGGCCAGCTGGACTCAGTAGCTGGGTAACTGCATGGAGCCCAGTGTCCTTGTGGAGAAGCTGGAGTGTGTACTAAAACTCATGTTGTTCAGGGAGGAAGGTGAGAAACTATGACTCAGGTGGGAGCTGCCTCTTTTTAAAGCAATTATAAATGGGATTGTTTTTTTTAATTTTCCTTTTTGTTAGTTGGTTATTGGTATATAAAAATGCAACTGATTTCTGGATATTAATTTTGTATCTGATACTTTGCTGAATTCATTTATCAATTCTAATAGTTTCTTGGCGAAATCTTTGGGGTCTCTATGTACAGTATCATGTCATCTGCAAATAAAGACAATTTTACTTCTTTCTTTCCAATTTGAATGCCTTTTATTTCTTCTTCTTGTCTGATTGCTGTGGCCCACAACTTTATAGTCAATTAATATTTGACAAAGGAAGCAAGCACATACAATGGGCTAAAGATATTTCATTCAATAAATGGTGTTGGGAAAATTAGACAGATACATACAGAAAAATTAAACTAGACCACCTTCTTATACCACACTCAAGAATAAATTCAAAATGGAGTAAATACTTAAATGTTAGACCCTAAACTATAAAAATCCAAGAAGAAAACATAGGCAGCAAAATCTTGGACATAGCTCATAGCAATATTTTATCAGATATATTTCCTGGACAAAGAAAACAAAAGGTGAAATAAACAAATGAGACTACATCAAACTAAAAAGTTTTTTTGGAGAGCAAAGGAAATCAACAAAATAAAAAGACAACTCGCAGAATGGGAGAACATTTTCACCAATACATCTGATAAGGGGTTAATACCCCAAATTAATAAAGAACTTACAAAACTCAACACCAAAACACCAAACAACTCCTTTAAAAAATGGGCAAAGGAGCTAATTAGACGTTTCTCCAAAGAAGACAAACAGATGGCCAATAGACATATGAAAAGGTGCTCAGCATCGCCAAGGATCAGAGAAGTGCACATTTCTCTGTGAAAAGGAAAACAAAGACATCAGGGGGAGAGGCTGTGGATGTGCAGGCAGTTCCTGATATGCTGGTCCCAATATGGATCTTTAATGGCAGCCTCCTGGAGCCAGTCCACACCAGCCAGATTCCTGCAGTCGAGCGATCTGTGTCACCTGAAGTCAAGGTCAGGGCCATTTCTTGTACAGGCAGGAACTAGAACTGCTGGTACCTTCAATATGTTCATAAAGAAACTGTCAGTATGTAAGTTCTTTGTATCAGTTTGTTAGTACATTTTATTCTAATTCTATTTCATGGCATGTCAGAGCAGTATAAAGTTTTTATTCCATTACATGATGACATACAGACCAGTGGCCTGGATGCTTGCCATTCAAGTGTGATCCTTGGACCAGTAGCCTTAGCACAAGGCAGAGAAAATACAAATGAACAATGGCACCGTAAATGAGAGCAGAATTCTGACCCCACTGCAGTGACCACTCAGGAAATGAAACTATTATCCACAGTAACCAATTCAGGCAGTAAAATTATTTTCCATGGTGATCAGTCAAGGAAGTGAGACTATCATCTCTGGGGGAGGAAGAACTTTTTTCTACCTTTCTAGGGTCTTGCAGCAGGTCTTATAATTAAATATACATGCTATTAACAAGAGAACAATAACCAAACTTAATTACATATGTACATGCAGGAATTCTACATACAGGAGAGTTGAGACCCCACATTCATTAGAGGTTCAGGGACAGAAAGGTAAAATGAGGTATATATGACATCCTAAACTAAGGAATGAGGTAAGGTGCCTGAGGTTACAGAGTGTAGGAGGGTAGCTCATAAGATGTAGCTTGTTTGGTTAGGGAGTCATTTGTATATGCCAAGGTTGTGCATTTGATCTCTGGTCAGGGCACATACAAGAAGCAACCAATTGCCCTAGCTGGTATGGCTCAGTGGATTGAGTGCTGGCCTGAGAGCCAAAGAGCTGTAGGTTCAATTCCTAGTCTAGGACACATGCCTGGGTTGCAGGTCAGGTCCCCAGTAGGGGGCATGCGAAACACAACCACACATTGATGTTTCTCTCCCTCTCTCCCTCCTTTCCCCTCTCTAAAAATAAATAAATAAAATGTTAAAAAAAAGAAGCAATCAATGAATGCATAAATAAGGGCAACAATAAATTCATGTTTCTCTCTCTCTCTCTCTGCCCCTTCCTCTCTCTCTCTAAAATCAATTAATAAATTAAATAAAAAAATTTTGGTGACCCCATTTTAAACTCTTTAAGGGAAAGGTAAAATTTTCTCTTGTGTCCACAGTGTCTTAATTTCCTTCAGCTTAAAATAATCCACGTGTCAAAATAGAACATCCTGGGGACCCTGCTCTGAATCCTTTCACCTCCACAGTTACCAGCTCAGGAGATGAAACTATCACCTACAGAAACCATCCAGGAAGTGAAACTACTGTCTGCAGTCATTACTCAGGAAGTGAAGTTCTTTCAATAGTAAATAGACCAAGAAGTAGAACTGTCTGTAGTAACCATCCAGGTAGTTAAGCTACAACTCCTGCAACAATTGGTCCCAAATGCTCCAAACCTGACCAGTAACTATAACTTTTCTAATTTTTATCTCCACTTTTAACTTAGGACCAACCAGAGAAAGCTGGGGTGCTAGTGGAAGGAAGCTTTGGGCTTTTCCCTGAAACGGTGCAGGAAGCAAAGCCAGAGAGGTCCTCCCTGGGCAGGTGTGCCCTAAAGAGCCATGTAAAACAACATAAATGCAGCATTTTACCAGTTCTGGAGGCCACAAGTCCAAACTGAGTCTCAGTGGGACACACACACACACCCTGTTGGCTCTGTTTCTCCGAAGAACCCTGACTAATGCAGGCATGGATAATCCAGAATAATCTCCCCACTTCAAATTCAGATAATTAACCATCTTAATTCCATCTACAGCCTTAGTTACCCTTTGCCATATGGCTCAAAATATTCACAGGTTCTTGGTATTATAGGCCTGGGGACATAGACATTTTGGGGGAGATCACTATTCCACAGACAACAATGTCTTTCATCCATTTTCCAATTAGATTTTTTTTTACTGTGGAGTTTGAGAGTTCTGTATATATTCTAAACATAAATACTTTGTTAGATGTGTGACCTGCAAAAAATTTCTCCCAGGCTGTAGCTTGTCTTTTTATCTTCTTCATAAGGTCTTTTACAGAAAAACAATTGTTTTTAGTTTTGCTGACATCCAGTATATTGATTTTTTAAAAGATGGATTATGCTTTGGGTGTCATGTTGACAAATTCTTCACCAAAAGCCTTAGGTCTTGAAGATTTTCTCCTATCTACTAAAAACTTTGTAATTTTACATTTAAATCTATGGTGGGGTTTGATAAGGTGTGTGGCTTAGTTCAAAGTTTTCTTCTTTCTCCATTAGATTTACAATTGCTGTCACACCATTTTGTGAAATGGTTATTCTTCTCCCAATGAATTATTTTTGCCTTTTTGTCAAAAATCAGTTGGCTATAATTGTGTGGGCTATTTCTGTGTTCTTTCTTCTGTTTCATTGATCAGTGTGTTATGCCTTCACCAATATTACACTGATTTCTCAAGCTATATAAAAATTTGCTGGGATTTTAATGGGAATTGTGTCAAACCTGTAAATAAATTTGGGGAGAATTGTCAATCTTTTTTGTGTGAATTGAAATGAGCATGCAATTTTTTCTTCATTAGTTTGCTAATATGGTCAATTACATTAAGGAATTTCTATTGTTTTACATTTTAAAACATGTTTTCTTTATTCTGCTATTGAGTTTATCTTGTGAGTTTTAAAATATTTGAGGTACAGAATTTTTTTATTTCTAAAACGTCCTCTTGGTTCTTCTTTATATTTTCTATTTATTTGCTGAAACTTTCTGTGTCTTCGTTGAGGCTTTCTATTTTTTTTTCATTTGTTTCAAGCATGTTTGTTAATGCTTCTTGAAACATTTTTATGACTACTGCTTTAAAATTCTTATCAGATAGTTCTAACATTTGTGTTATTCCAATGTTGGCATCTGTTGATTATCTTTTCTTGTTCCATTTGTGATTTTACTGGCTCGCGGTGCAATGCATTGTTCTTTGTAGAAACCGGGACCCTGTGTGTGTTCTAAGACTCTGGGTCTCATCTGGAACTGCCCTTCCACAGGCCTCTGATGTGTCACTCTGTGGTGATGCCCCGCTCCCCTGCTTTTATGCTCTACCACAACCCAAAAGGGTGGGTTGGGCAGCAGTTTTATAGTCCAGTAAATGGTACAGTGTGAGTCTAGGTTCCCCATTCAACTTCTGCTTGTGGGCTGGGGACAGGTCTGCATTTTTTCCTGTGGCGTTTGGTTGTAGTAAAGACGTGGCTGTGTAAACGTTGTCTATCTATTCCTTGTTCTTGGGCTGGTGAGAGCAGGCTTTTCTCATCTGGGTCCATGGGCATTTCCAGATTGCCAGCTTCTTCAGTGCCCTGTTGGGATTCGTGGAGCAAACCAAGAAGCTAGGAACTCACTGTCATGTCATTCCTTGGCCTGAAGTCCCTTGTCCACCTGCCTTCGCTGTACCTTCTGGAGACTTCTCACATTTGTTTTGTGTGTTGTGTCCAGGGTTTGTTGTTGTACTTAGCTAGCAGAACAGGGAAAAGTACATCTGCTTCAATTTTGTCATAGTAGAAGTTCATGCACGCTCTTTTAAAGAAAACATTTTGGTGGTGTGTGTCTAGCTTGTTCAAGCTTTGGAGGGGCAATGCACACTGTGGTTAAGAGGTCAGCTTGAGCTCTGGCTCGGGTGTTGTCCTGCACACCAAAAGTTGTAGGTTTGATTCCTGGTCAGGGCACATACCTAGGATGTGGGTTTGATCCCCGGTTCTGGCCAGTATGGTAGGCAACTGATCAATGTTTCTCTCTCACGTCAATGTCTGTCTGTCTGTCTGTCTATCTCTATCTCTCTTTTCCTCTCTCTCTAAAAAAATCAATGAACTTACCCATCAGTGAACTTATCCTCAGTGAGGGTTAAAAAAAAGAGGTCAATAAGAGTCAGATAGGCTGACTTCCTAGCTTAGCCACTTATTAGCTGACAGTTTACCTTCTGGGTGTCAGCTTCTGCACAGTCCCAGCTGGCTCTCATCCCAGTGGTGTTTTCTCTCTGGGCCTCTGCTGTTTGCTGCAATACCTTGGCTCCTGACATGTTTAAGTCCAGGGGAAGACTCTGTGCTGGCCAGATGCTGAGTGGGTGAGGTTGGCAGGATTTTGGGGTTCTGGTCAGGAAGATTTATTTGAGGCACTTTTGGCTGCAGAATAAATCCATGGAGTCACCAGCTCGTGCGTGGTCCTTCAGTGTGGTGTGATGGCTTAGAAGGGCTGGGGTCTGCGGAGAGAACCCAGAGACCAGGGAGGGGACTGTAGCAGGCACACATTTTTTGGGTTTCCAAGTTCATAAAACAAATCTGCTTCCAGAGAACCCGAGGGACAAAAATGGGACTTTCTGACGCACCAGGAGGCCTTGCAGTAGCAGGACCAGGTGACTGTTAGCACATCCATACGTCACCGGGTGCTCCAGTTAAAGGTCATTTCCACAGCACATTTGTAGTTGTTTTCACTTATGAAAACATCCTGGAGACCTATAATTTGGCAATATACATATAATCAATTGTTTCAAAAGCAGAAGTGATGCTGGCTATTATAATGTAAACTGTTTTCTAAATGAAAGAATTAAAGGAACATAATTGGAGAAGTATACAAACAGTGGTTAATATGCTGCTTCTTGCAAAGACATAGTACAACTTATAATCTTCCTTTATGGTGTATGTTGTCAGTGTTTAATCAGGCGTGTGAATGTATTCAGGTGTTAAACCGTTCTATTAGCTGGGATGTTGCACTATTATTTACTGAGATGTTTATGTTATATTGTTGTTGGCTCTCTGAGCTTCTCTTTCTCTTGCTCCTCTTTCTCTGGTCTCTGCAATCTGTATAATTGTCTTCTTACTTTTGTCTTTAGAAAGCTTTAAATAGAGTTACTGAGAACGATTAACTGTGTCAGAATCACAAAGTTCTTGTGCTTTACAGATTAATTACAGGAACTTGTTATGCTGATGCTTTAAAAAGTGAACTGGGACCTGTGTCTAGCATGGAGGTCACCATGGGGTGGCAGCCAGTGGCCCTTTGTACCCACCCTTGGGGACACCGACCTTGACCTCAATGGGCTGTAATAACTCCACATACCCGAGATCCCTCCACTGGGAGTTATTGGTGACCGGTGAAATGCCAAAGGGAAGTGACAACTTTTCTGAGGAAGCAACAGGGAAAGGTTTGCCTGAGTAAGGAAATTCCTTAAATCCTTCCTCCCTCCCTCCCTCCCTTCTTTGTCTTCTTAGGAAGTACGTTTTCTAGGGAGGATCGTGTTCCAGTATTGCTGTTCCAGGAAATCAGATTGGCTGTAAATTTCTACTTGCAATAAAATCCAATCTCTCTGGTGTGGCCGGTCAGTTCAGCTGCCCAGCTGTGAACTCCTCATGATGTGTTCACTGAGGCCAATGCCGTATTTTTGGGTTCTGTTTTATATTACTCTCTTAAATTCAAATGAAGAATCGAATATTGTTTTAAGAATGATTTTGGCAAGATCAAATAAAATATACAAAATGCATTGTGGTGTGAAAATGGAATCACCTTACAATTAGAGAACAAAAGTTGCTTACTTTAGATTAAGTATTAATGGAAAAACTAGGAGAAAAATAGACCAGGGGTTAGATAAAAAATTGCGCTAAAAACTTTTTCCCAAATCTACTTGCAAAATGTAATGTTATGGGGTAGGACCTCTGTTAGCTGTGCTTAATTTAAAGAACATCATTAACTGGAGGAAATGAACAGGGAAACGGGGCAAAGAAACCTTAAAGACGCTCACCAGCAACACCCCACTAATACATGTGCTTAAGTCTAACTGCTGTTTTCCCAGTCACAGCTGAGATCAGACAATGGTTAAAACCTCTGGCATTCTCCGTGGAGTGCATTCATAAATTCACAGTTGTCAGTCCTATAATTTTGGGGACTCGGGGTGACTAAGAATTATAACAGGGAATCCTGAATGTGTAGGCCACAAGGCCATCTTTAAGGTTCTAAAATCATGCCTTAAAATAAGACAACTCTGTTCACACCCATGGCTCTAACAGCTGTGTATATTGAATGGTACAAAAAGAATTTTTTTCTGGTACTTGACCATTTCAGTCACTTACTGCTGCTACCAACAGACTCAGGTAATGGCATCCTCTAGGTGAACTTCTGAAATACTGCAATAGGAATAAAGCTCAGAGGACCCTCGATGAACAGAGCAGAAGCAGGGCATGCTCTGGGTACCATCTCATCCAGAGGTTTGCTCCATAAAAAGGGGATAGTGTTGGCTCATGACAAAGAAGAGAAAATTGGTGCTGCACCCCATAGTTAATGTGACAACATGCAGCTAATGAGCACTTAATGATCCCCAGCCTGCTCATTTTTGTCACCCATTTGAGGATGTCACTTGTTTTATACTTAGCCCTGTGGTGTAGGATTAGCTGCATGCTAAAGTGAATTCATCAAGGTTTTTTAAAAATCTGAACAAAAGTGCTAGAAAATATGTACAGATCTGAAGAGAGTGAATGTATACACACCTGTTCGGATAATGTATAATTAACTGAAAAGAATTTTTGGTTGAACGCGTAAACTGGCAGTAAAATTTTACTGTACATTTGGTAAGACCTTCACCTTAACATGGAACATATTTTCTAGCCTGAAATCATTCTTGAAGAGTGATTAAAGATCCCGGGAGATCAATTACCACTCTTTGTCTGGACACGGAAAGCACATCACTTTTGAAATGGGATTAAGGAGTTCTAGCTCAAAACCTGCAGATCCATAATGTACGTATTTGTTATCTATCTATCTATCTATCTATCTATCTATCTATCTGTCTACTTAAATATGCATACAAACACACACATACACATATATACACACACTTCTTAAAAATACCACTTCTCCCCTTGTTCCTACTCTGTCACGTCTCCCCATAAAAGTTCTCTTCTCTGTTCTTCATTTAGGTAAGTGTATCCAAGAACTCTGAGATGCCAGAAAAGAGGTAGAACTTGTTGATTTTGGGGAAAAAATGCAAAGACCTCTTTCTGTCATTCTAATATTCTATAGGTAAGGTCAACTTTGCAAAGAAGTCCACTCTGATGGCTGTTAAATATTGCAGTAAATGAGTGAAAAATTTTTCTCATTTGCTGGTTTTCTTAGAGGACACCCACAGCCTTGAAACAATCACGGAGTCTACTGTTTCCTTTCACACCCAAATTTCACATCCCCAGCCCCCCCATTCACCAAAGTTTATGCTTCGTTGTAAGTAATAATTCATGTTTCTTTAAAACAATGCAGAAAATATAAAAGTGTACATACTTAAAAAGCACAATCAATGGTGGGAGTGAAATGTTTATCTTTGACTTATAAATGTTCAGAATAGAATAGTAGTTTTGCTATGCCCTTTATGGGCTCCCCCGGATCACTACAGAAATTCAACAGAGAATCTGAAGTTCACAGAACGAACCATAGATGGCGACACAGTACGCAGCTCCTTAAAACCATGGAGGCACAAATTTTCTTACTGGCTCAGGTGGCTGAATTTTTACCATTAGAGAGTTCTTCCTTTGCGTCAAGTATTATGATATTGAGGTATCATTAAAAAAATAAAATGTTTTTGAAAGTCACGACAATAATTTACCCCACTGATATTCAAGAGCTAACAATTTAGAAAATGTCTTCCCAAATGCAATAAAGTATGGGCAAGTCTGAAGGCAGAGATCAGGGTGGAATAGTAAAGATGGATGAAGGTCCCTAAGGAAGTGCCCTGATGGAGGACAGGCTAGAGCTCTGGGAGAAGTTGCCTTGGAGGGAGGAAGGGCTGGTTCCCTAAAAACACCTTCCACTCAATTCTGAATGTGCCTGTAGGGCTTTCGTATAGCTCCCCTGTTTAGCTGAGAATGCAGCACATTTAAAATTCATATGCACACGAAATTCTATGGTAATCTGAGTCAGGAAGCAAGGAAAGGCAGCGAGACTATTGCAAGTGCAGCATCTCTTTCCATTTGAAATTGAACACTTAGAATTCAGAATTTTCTAATTTTGTTATCTAGGGGCTCGTGGAAGTGAATGCACCCGATTTATAATTTCATTTTAATAGATCTCATCATTAATGGCTGCTCATGAAAGTTGCTTCATTTCATTAGTATACCTGAAACTGGAACTCGGAGTTGTTCTGGAGTCTCCAGGTGGCCCAGAGGTTCAATGCAAAGTTGTTTTGCACAAAGGGATCTACAAAAATAATTCTGGCCTTTTAGTTTTGATTTCCTTTCTATTGATTACACTAGGTACATTTAATTCCAAATCTTGGACATGGCTGACATGGTCATTCAATTGAGGCTTTGTAGTGAAGAAACCATTAAGAGAGTGCAGAGGGAAGACCATACGATTTCCACTGGGATGGGGAATCAGGGCTAATTTATTCTGAGATCAAATTCGTGCCAAAAGCTTAGCAGGTCACAGGCCAATGCCATCACTGAAGTATAAAGGACCTGATGTTTGGAGCGTGAGTAGAAAGATGCACCTTCCGAGTCTCTGTTCAGGCAACACACACACGACCTGGGAAATGTAAATCTGTAGACGACAAGAAATGGAATCTGGGCACCTTCGGCCTAAAGTGCTATCCATATCTACCACAAGTTGAAAGACAACTGATTGTTCCATTTGTGTGTCTTCCAGCTTTTATTTGAAATAATTGAGTGCAATTTTTAAATTAATTGCCATCTTTAAAAAGATGCTATTTCCTCAGATGGACACAAACCTGACAATCACATGATAAATGCTCTGCTTCCTGTGACGTCATTGCCTTCATATGAAGAAAGAACATCCTAGAGACAGAGCTCAGGTGCCCTGGCAGCACTTACAGGCTCTTTCTGTGCAAATGGCCAATTTAAGTATTCCTCCAATAGCTCTCCCCCAAAGGAGAAATAACTTGCGCTTAGCATAATGATGCAAATGTTTACATTAATAAAAGCCTAGATTATCTTACAGGATTTTGGGGGGGGATTTGAAAGTTTTCAAGTTTATTTCACTTTGAAGGAAGTGAAACCTCATCAAAGTTTGGTGTTCTGATGTTTTCAGATGTATTTCCCTGCAGTACAAATTTCACACTCAGGTTCAGTGCCAAGGGTACAGTGTTCCCCAGGAGGACCCAGTGGGCCATGTGTGCCAAAAGCTGCTGGCTTCTAACACCACTGGCCTTGGAAAAGCTTCAAGTGGTCCTGCCTGCTTTGGGAGGGGCAGCCTCTGGTACACCTGGGACCTGAGGTCAGGTGATCCCACCCTCAGAAGGCCTGCCTCACTTCCAGGCTAGTAAGCCCTCCATGTCATAGGATTGGGCTGCCCTCTCCGACTGTATGTAAGAGCTAGGGAAAGGGAGAGAAGGCAAAGGGAACCAGGAGGCAGAGGAGCACTGAGTGGTCAGGAGACATGGGAGGTAGTGACCAAGATTCCTTAGCTCAGCAGGCACCGTGGAACTGGGTTGCCATGGTGTCAGAGCCCCAGTGGTAGCGGCGATGATGATGTTTCCCCCTATTACCACATTAACCTTGACTAACACACTTGATCAGGTGCTTTGAAGTAAAAGCACCTTCAGCTTCTTTGAAAGCCTACACATCAGACCCCGCAAGCCCGGATTTGGGCTGGTGCATCACCCCACCTTCATTTTCCTGCAGTCCTGCCTCCTCCTCCCAGTCTGTACCCCCTCAGCTCCATCCTTTTCAACCACACACCGCATCTGTGTGTATGGAAGAGGCAGGGGGTGAGATGTTTAGGAGCCAGACTGCATGTTGAAATCCTCTGTGGCCTCAGGCAAAGACCTGGGCTCCTTGTGCCTCAGTTTCCCTATTTGCACAATGGGGCCACTGACACACATACCCCTGGTAGGTGTGTAGATTAGAAGAGTGTCAACTTGGATGTTGTCATGAGGTAGCCATATGATGGGGAAAATGGTGGGGTCAGAGGTCAGGTTACTTCCCCAGACTCCGTTTTTGGCAGCTCAACAAGCAAAAGCTGGTTGAGCAATGGCCCCGGTGAAACTTAGGGACTGGCACTCCCCTTTGGGCTCCTGGGTCAGGGTCTGTCTTTTCAATCCTCTCTGCCTCTTCCCAAGCAATCCCTGACCCTAGCCTGATTTCAGGCTGCTCTTTGGCCAGGCTTCAGGGACCCAGTCCAGAGGTTGTCTCCACCCTGCTGCCAGGCCCGCCCTGGACGGGCTCCTTCCGATCACAGGCCAGGCGCTGGTGTCACACCTCCTCCTGGCACAGCTCCCTGGTGCTATGGGAGGCAGGTCACTCTTTCCAAGGACTTTTGTGAAATGTTTGAGGCTTTCAAAGAGCTGGATGCCATCCACCCTGCAGGATCTTAGAGCACGTCATTCTCTAGAGAGATGACGTGCTCTACTGATGTGGCAGAGAAATTGTTACCTCTAGAGAGTATTTCAAATGAGTTTTTGATATTTTGTAACTTCTCTGTTTTTTTAAAAATTTAACTGAAAACCTCTTTTCTCCTATCTCAACTCTTGACGCTCCCCTCCCCCTCATTTTTATTCTCTATTGCCCACTGATTTGACTTGTGAAGGTGTTTTGAGATTTTCTCTTCTGCAAACATGACCTAGAATCCACCTCACTGTACCACTAAGTTCCCATAGCTGAACAAGGTCCATCAGGTTCCTCGTGAGCTTCTGAGAGAGAGAAAGACAATGGTATTTTCTGAGGTGAAGTGTCCTCAAGAGGAGAGGCTAATAAGAATTTTTGAAATAATATTTGTTGTCATTTGGCTGAGAACAATGAATGTTTGGGGCCTTAAGCAACGAGATTGAAGCCTCCTTTCAAAAAGCAATTAGACCTTACTGAGCTGTCATCTCCAATGCGTGGCGGAAGCCTCAGTTCCAAGGACAAGAGCCATGGGGGTTGGTTCCACTGTGAGACCTCTGAGAGCTACTTGTTCAGAAAATGCTGCAGCCTGTATTAAAAATCCAAGTTCTAGCTATCTACTGTCCTTGTGCGTTCAGGTCAGAATGCAAAAACTTTGATGGCTTTATTAAGCTAAGGGCTTTTTGGTGTAGGTGTCAGCTAACTGTAGATGGCCTTCTTGCTTTATCAAAAGGGTTATTTATTTATTTTTCATGGAAAGCATGTGTGTTTTCTGCTGAGAGAATAGAGAGCTGCCTTATTGAACACACCATCTATTAGCTAGCAATTTGAAAGCGTTACAAAGCAAGACTGTGCCAACCCCACTCAACACCAACACCACCGTTTTTTATAAGCATGTTGTCACTTCCCTGTGCCTGGAATGAAAGCCATCGCTGATATGACCAGCCAGCACATCTGAAACACGGTATTATGGGTAGCCTTAATAGAAGGAAATTATCCAAGTAAGCTGTAATAAGAAGAAATTTATAATAACATGTATTTCAAAATGCAAAATGCAAATCCTTGGGCAAAATGAAGTGGACAAACCCTTGCACCCCCTTTTGAATGACTTTGTCTGAGTTTAAGAGAACTGAAGTAATATTCAGCTGACACTTGCTAGCACTTTTTGTTTGATATTTGAAGGGCTAACCAGTGGATTTGTATTTACATAGACATACGTAGAGAGCGGCCCCTAGGAACGTACACAGCACACAGCTGCCTTACACTGGTGTGTCAGGCGGAGTAATGGGGGGATTTTCCTGTCTGCTGCATGAGTTTCCAAACTGACAAACAACTCTAGATAAAGGCCTCAGTAAAACAAAATACCATCTCCTTTGATTTACAAAGTCATTGCATTGCTGGGAAATTCAGTTGATGCTAAAACCATGCAACACATATTTTGTGTTTATAGAAGAAAAAGAGAGCCGGGTTTGGTTGATAAAATCACAGTTTTCACCCACCGGCCGATCAAAATGAAAGTGTTCAGTGGGCTCCATACCCCTGCAGCAGGAGGCCCTAAGCTCTCACCAGCTCAGCAGGTGCTCCACATCCAAAACAGTTCTCAAGGTTTGTGGGTTTTGAGCTCTAATAACATCTTTGAAAACTAATACCTTAAGACTTGCACAACTCAAAATGCTTCCCAGATGTGCAGGGGAAGCTCTTGAGGGACACTGAAGCAAAGTGGTCATTCAGGAGCCTGAGCAGTAGATCTCCTTCCTCTGCTCCTGGGGGATTCAGTGGCCGGGCTCAGCGCAGACTGAGCACCTTTATCAGGAGGTGGCATGCCCAATGGTTAAACCATGTCACTCCGCAGTCAGAGGCCCATCTTTCCAAGCCATGCTGCGTCTCTCACTGGCAGTGCAGCTTGTCCATAACATCTTAGGGTGCCTGCCTCCCAGGGGTGTGGGGATTAAAGGAGAGGGTCTGAATGAAGTGCTTAGTGTGGTCCTAGTCCCTGGTAAGTGCTCAACGCATGTTAGTTACAATCCGGTTTATTTTCCTTCTGTTGTTGACAACTTTATCCAATATAGAAACCATCTCTAGCAATAGTCTTTTAGCAAAAGCACCTATTATATAAAATTGAACAGGAGTGCACAACATCTCTACAACCTAGCCGGCATGTACCCTCTGAGACAGAGCTTTCATTGAGTATCAGGGTATAATGCTTTCTGTCTAATGTTGAAATGGAACTTCTCAGCATGGGCAGAAATACAGCAATGGTTTAATAAACCCCAAACTTTCATTCCATATTCAGTTAAAGTTTGAATTTTACCAACTGACATAAACTTGGAAAAGCAGCTGGGGTTTTTCCTCAAATCTGTTTGTGGTCCCAAAGATGCTGACATCCATCTTTCTCCCACTGTGTTCAGAGGTGGAATGTATTCCTCCACTCCCACGAATCTGGCCTGGTTGTGACTTCCTTCACCAAGAGAATAGGGCAGAAGTGACAGTCCCTGACGTCTGAGGCCAGCTCATGAAAAATGTCTGTCTCTCACCTGGTCCCTTAGAAATGCTTGTATGGAGACTGCCACACTGTAAGGAAGCCTAAGCTAGAGATGGGGAGAAAGAGAGAGGGTGGAGGAGGAAACCAGTCCAGCCCTTACATACTTAGCCTTTAGACAACTCCAGCATTAGCCACCATCCGATTAAACCATGGGAGGGATCCCAAGTCAGAACTGCAACTGAGTCCGTCAACCCCAGGACCTTGGAAATAACAGTGCATTGTTATTTTAAATCACGAAGTTTGGGATGGTTTGCCATGTGACACTAGATTACTGAGTTTGTGCTGAAGGCATGACATAAATATTATGGCCAATGTGAGGATATACAGTGTTTGTAGAGGATCATTCACCCAAAATAAGCAAGATGAACCCTGCTCACACCAGAAAATCTATTACAACCATTCACAACCATGCCCAGACATTGCAGCCGTGTACAACCATGCATAACTTTTGCAACCATGTACTTATACAACCATGCATAACCGTTGCAACCATATTTAACTATCGACAAACTACTAAATCATTTACAATCACCCACAACCATTTATAACCATGGATAAGTACCCACAACCAAATGAAACAAGCCAATCCTCCTCCAAGGTCTAGTGGCCACACTTGTGGGCTGAGACAATTCATGAAGTTTGGGCATCAGTGGTTGTATTTGTCTCTGTCATCAGAACAACAGAATATCTACCAAAGACCCCTATGCGCCTGTGGGCATGTCTGGCCATGAATACCAGCAGAGTAGGCAGGAACAAGCACCATGAGACTAGAAGTGTTCCAGAAGCAGAGTCCACTTTTTCCTACATTTGAATATCCTATTTCTATCTCCTTCATTCACAAAGAGCCAGCAGCTGGGCAGAGCTAGGCCTTTCTGCCTGTCAGCCACCATGTGACTGACTGACTGCCCCAGAAAAAGGAAGACACTCTTCTGTCAGAAGGTTGAAATAATGTCTGTTTGCATGGCTTAGAAATTTACGGTCCAGTTTAACAAAAGGATGCATCCAACCCCACAAAAATGATGAAAACTTCATAGCCCAGACTTTATTCCTTATTTCCTGCCTGAATGGCATATAATGGGTAAATAGATTGTATTCCTTGAATTACACGTTTTAGGTTAATAATTTAGACTCTTTAATGATTACAGTTCATAACTTATTGAAGCAAATAATATTCTGACATTTTTCCTCAAGGCCCTTGAAGATCACCAGAATAAAGGGGCAATTGAAACATGTAAAATACAATGATAACTGTTGTTTGTTTTCCCTGTTAGCATAAATGATATGGTTCAGTTCAATAGAAATGTTCTATAAATACCTTCTACTAGAGCCAGAGAAAAGATCGCGGGTCTGCTCATGTAAAGCCTGAAGGTGTGGAACGTCTGGTTAGAATTTTGTGCCAGGGACCTGTGCAGGAAGGGGTGGCTGCAAAAATGGCAACACCACGATAAGAGAAATAAGGAACACATTTCCCTTTGATGCATAGTGAGAGGTATCTGTGTTCTCTAGGGCAGAAAATACACCTCTATGGGGGTAACTTATTTTAAAAATTCTTAGTTTTGTAACATTAGGAAGCAGAGCAATACCTGTTATACAATAATTATATCCACTGGCGTTATTTTGCATTACTTCCATTTGAATAAAAACTAAAGAATGCTTTTTACTATGTCAATGCACTTTAAATGACGTATTACCTTTAATTTTCCCATTTGAATTTAAAGTTTTCTTTTGCTCAACATTGATTTGTCAGTTATTTCTATATGCAAAGTTTACTAAAATACACAGCAAATTCTGAAACAGTTTCACACCCCTAGTGTGGCCATCACTGATGTCATAGCTCTGTCAGTAACAGCCAGGAAACGCACAGGGTTTTTCTTGGCACCTTATTTTTATTTATAAATTCCACTTCATTATTGCAACAAGACACCACAGGTAGTGCATTTGTATGGAATTACTGCCTCCCTTTCTGGTTAAAGTCTCAGAGCCTTTAGCCACAGAGTGCATAATACCCCCCGATGTGTTCAATAATCACCCAGAAATGCACTGCATGCTGGGGCTTATCGCTTCCATATATTTAGTGGGATCATTTTAGGGGGAAAAAGACTATAATGAAGATTATATATGGGGGAAAACTCACAAAAGAATTAACTGTGAAATAATGTAATTGCCTATAGGGTCTTGAACTTTTGTTTTTAATATGCAGGAAAATTTAAGAAAGTATTGTATATTGCTGCATACACTCTCTCAGGAGATATTAAACATAAGCTTAGAAAATGCATTTCAGCTTGTTGCATCGGTGAGACCTGGGGCTAATTTCTTAAAAGGGTTAAGCTGGTATGTTCCGCATTAAATTACCACTGTCATTCAATTCATTAGAAGAGTTTATGGAGTTACAATATGTCTGTAATTTATAGCCTGCTTACTGACAAAGCTTAACGTTAACATATGCCTAATTTGCCAAGGTTATCTCAAGTTCCATTCATCTCCCCCACTAACAATACGCCTCTGATTCCATGCTTCATGGATGAGGTACATGCGGTTTCATATTTAGCGCTATCAATCACAGGGAATTGCCTGGAGCTCCTCGCCTCAGTGTTCAAAGTGATTTCTCCACAGCCTCTGATGAGTGATGAGAGGACGTCTCAGCCAGTGGAGGGCGTCGTGCTCCACCATCCCCAGTGGGGCTGCCAGCTGAGATCCCTAGTCTATTCTGGCCTGGTGCTCCAGGCACCCTTGGAGCCACCAGGGGTGACTTAGGAAGCTGTGTGTTGCCCTGGGTGGCACACTTGTGGCATGGAGTGAACATCCTGGCACCACCAAGGTGTCTCTACCTGGTGGGGGATGGCACCTTGTTTACAGACTGTTTGCACACATTTCACAATTCAGATGTGAGAAGGACCGGGGTGAAGGCTCCTCTGCAATAAGATTTCCAAATTTCCCTGTGTGGGGCTTTGCCCCTGCTACTTCTGCTGTATGCAGAGCTTTCTGCTGGGGACACTGAGACCTGAGCTCAATGCTGGGGCATCTGCCCAGAACGCCCTTCTCCTGGCTGCCATGTTCTCCCTGGAGGAGAGATTTTGCCCAAATGTCTGCTTACCCTGTGGATTTCTTGGTGAGCAGTATCAACCGTTCGATATGAGAACTGCCAATGAATATTGTTGAGTTTTTGCTGTGTGGAAAGAATAACAAACCACATCATATACGTTCAAAGTAAGAAACGAGTCTGTGATTTAAGTTCCAGCAGGTGCTGGGACCTTCAGCATGTGACATGGTCACAGTTGTGCCTGTGATCCTTCTGAGTGTGCACCTCGAACTCACCAACAAGATCTCAGGCCAAGGGTGTATGTTTGTGAACCTGTGTTATTCAAATGCCAAATGTTTCAAGTATCAACTCAAGCCTGTGAGTGGTATGGAAGCAATTCAACAAATAGAAGAAAATTGTTCTACCAAGTTCCAGAACTACTGTGGAGACAGTGACTTGATTTAATGGAAAATGTGATTTTACAAGTATTTTCACCTTTTATGCAGGAGACCAGCAACAATAGTCATGAAAGATGAATGTACAGGGTAAAAAGCTCTCAAGTCCAAGGACAGAGCGCACATTAGTCATGCGGCTGCAGCTGCACCCTGAGCTTGCTGCACAGATCCCAGGACCCGACCTGGGGACTTCCTTCCCCAGGAAGGACTCTTGTTCTTTTTCACAGCCCCTAATTCCTTTGATCAGACTTTTAATTCTTTATATATTCTTTCACTGGATTCTTATTGATAGTTTCAAAAACCAAAGCATGATGTGGTTGCTAGGGACTGGAGAGGGAACAGGAGATGTTCAAGGAGTGCAGAGCTTCAGATTTGCAGGATGAAAAAGTTCTAGAGGTGTGACACCCAATAATGTGTGTGTGGTGCACACTACTGCACTGTGCACTTAGTGATTAATGACTCTCCTGAAAACGTGCAAAACCTGAGGATTCCTGGGGACTGATGGGTAGGAAACTCCTGCTTTGACATGCAGTTGGTGATTCACGAGTGTCAAATATCCCCCAGGAAGGAAAAGGACATTTGTCGGTGGCCTGATAGAAAAATTGAAGTCAGGAAACATGAGGGATATGCAGCACACAAGGCTGGGAGAGACTTTTACATGTCTTTTTAACCAAAAGTTGGAGGCGTTTTAGATTTAAAATAAAATAAAAAAACAAAAACAAACCTATTTGCTCAAGGGCCAGAGGAGCTTGATTTCTTCCCAGCATCTCTGATACAGGCGGGGAAGAGAACAGTGCTGAGATCCAGTTTGTGGGAAGAAGCTATTTTAGTTCTGGGTTATTACATGGCTAATTAGACAGGTCACTGAGCTCCTTTTAAAGCCTGTCAAGAGAAACATCAGTGGTACGTTAACAAATTGGTTTATTAGCTTGCAGGCTCTCCTGTAATGTGAGGCCAACACACCTGCAGCAGCTTGCTCTGCTTGGAGCATTCTCAGAAGTTTCTGTTTTTGGTACAAAGTGGGTATGAGCCCAGTTCAGTCCCTCTTCCAATAAGCAGTTCATCCCTGGAGAACTGAATCAGCATCAGAATCCTGAGTACACACAGATGGTGTCAACTTATGCTTTCCTAACATGGTACCAAAAATAGTTTTCCATTTGCACATCATTTGCTTAGGACTGTAGAAGGACATGTGTCTAAAGAACTCTCTGATCTTTGATGAGACCCTGATTCAGGGGTCTTATCCCAGGAAGAAAGCAAAAGAAGGTGTATGCATGTCTTATTTTAGGCTCATGTTTTAGGTGTTTGAGGATTTAAAAAAAAAGAAAAAAAAAGAAGAGAATGCTTTGCAGGTGACCTCAGTGGCAATACAAGTCCCATTCTTTCTGTATCCTAAAATGGAAAAGTTTTTAGTAAAATGGGTACAATAAAAAATGCACACTCATCAAGAAAAAAATTATGGCATATCATGTGGAAGAAAGGAATCCTTTAGAGAGTTAAGTAGAGAGTTTACTTACTAAGCCACATACAAATTCAATAACTAAGAGATTTTCTCTTTTGAAAGGTAGGGAGGTAAATAGAAATCTAGGTATATGTATAGATATTGTATTAGTCAGGCTTCTCCAGAGAAAGAGAATCAACAAGATATGTAAAGATGTACAAAAAGAGATTTACTATGAGGAACTGGCTGATGAGGTAATGGAGGTCAAGATGCCCCACAATCTGCCATCTGCAAGCTGGAAACCCAGGGAAGCCACGAGTTTGGCCCCAGTCCACACTTGGAGGCCTGAGAACCATGGGCCACTAATGTAAGTCCCAGTCTGAGTCAAAAGGTCCAAGAACCAGGGGCACCAATGTTAGAGGGCAGGAGAAAATGGATATCCCAGCTCAAGCAGAGAGCAAATCTTCCCCTCCTTCGCCTTTTTGTTCTATTCAAGCTTCCACAGATTGGATGATGCCCACCTACCTTGGTGAGGTTTATCTTCTTTACCCAGTCTACCAATTCAAATGCTAATTTCTTCCGGACAGTCTTACAGACACCTAGAAATAACGATTTACTAGCAATTTTAGTCCAGTCAAATTGACACATAAAATTAACCATCACAAACATAGACATAGTTATTTATTTGTATACCCCCCCACCCCATGTGCACACAGGTTGGTAACAGCAGATGACCCATTGTGCTGAGAACTATTTGGCCAGCTGACATAACACCCACAACCACCATTTACTAAACGCATGTGAAGAACAAGGCACTGTGTTATTTCCTTTACATGTATTATTTCTAATTTCCACAATATTCCTGCAAAAGGATTTTTACAGATGAGGGTGAAACCAAGCTGCAGAGATGTGAAGTCATTTGTTGTTCTTCAATGGCACAGAAAGTCAGCCTGCAGAAGACCATGCTGCTGTGGGTCTCAAGGCGGCTGCGTTGCACAATGCCTGGAGCTCTTCCACAGCTGTTCCCATGTGTGCTCGGGGCATTGTGGGTGCTGCCTGACCATCAACGTGGCCATTCCTGTGTCTGACTTGTCCTGTATGAGGGCAGCTAAGGGGATGGTCCTCTCTGAGACAAGCAGATCTGAGGCTTTGGGTCCTTGAGGTTTAGGTGTCTTGGGATACATAGATGAGGACTTGGGGTCCTGGCCTCATCAGCTTCCAACAATGACCAGCAATTGGGATAGAGATAGGGCTCATCAGCTTAAAGGTCTCAGACACCGAGGAGTTTAGAATTTAGCCTGTTGGAAGGGGGTGTCATCAATTGGGACCCCATCAGCCCCCTGTGTCTCAGGGAGATTGCTCCAGAGTCCAGAGTGTTGGCAGGACTGGCAGGGTAAGAGCATGTGCAGGTCAGTTGGCAGGGACCTACGTGAAGCCTGGGAGAGATCATGAGGCCTAGCCAGGGGAGAAGCCATCGGATTGGAGAGAAACAGTTTAATGGAAGCTAACATGGAAACTAAATGTATACTACTTAAAATTACCTAGATAGGGGTGCATAGGATGATAAAGGGGCAAACAGGGTTCTAAGGTGTCCACACTGGGTAATTGGGAGACAGTGGTGCTATTTAGAAATCAGAAAGCCAGAAGAAGGATGCGCTTCCCAGGGAAAGCAAGTGGTCTGGAATACACTGGGTAAGCTGTTCATTGGCAGGGCTATCTCTTGGAGGGGGCAGCTAGAAGCTTTGGGATGAAGATTTTGAATCTAGTACCTGATAGTTCTTTCCTTAAACCTGCCTGAAGGGTTTCCAAGTGGGCAGCGTGGGAAGAAGGATGGGTGTGGAAGATGAGCCCCTTCAGGAGAATCACTGTAGGATCCCACTGGATTTACTGCAGCCAGTCTGAAATTCCTGAATATTGCCTGGAGGGGCAGAGCCTCCGTAGGTGGTTTTAGTAAGGATGGTGAGGGGACAAATGTGCAGGTGGAGGCATGTGGGTGGAGCCAGGGCTCTAGGCTGTGTTGGGCTGAGCAAGGTGTGAAGCCGCTCGGACAGCTGACTCTTAAGCCCTGATTTCAGGTCATGTGTAAAGCTCCTTTTTCATGGGATTGTGAACAAGCATCTTGGCTCTAATAAAGAGGGGAATGTTTTTAGTTATTCTCATTTCTCATTGCATAAGGGCGCAAAGCTAGAATTCCAGCATGTCTGGGCTGCTCTCCTCAGGACCAAAAGCACCGTTTTTTCCACAAATGGCCTTAGTGACACTAGACGTTTTCTCTGGTACCGTCTCATCTGTAAGTGACAAGGAGGAGAGTGCAGTGTGTGCGTGGAACTGCTGAATGGGGTGAGGGATCGGTTTTTGAGAAGATGACATTAGAATGAACAGGCAGAAACTTCGGAGGCCTGGCGCTGGGTGTGCTGAAACCCAGAAGCTTTGGGAAGCCTCCTTTTGGGAGCCAAAGTTAGTGCAGAAACTCTTTCCACTGGCAAATCGTAGCTTTCCACCCAGCACTGAAAACAGCATCCATCCTTTATAAACGATGGTTGAAAACCACAGCTCCCAGCAGAACAAGCTACGCAACACCTTTCACTTCTGCTTGAGAGGGAGAAGATTCATTAAAAAGAAAAGAAGATTAAAAAAAATCCCCATCCAGTGCCTATAACCAAGCAGCCCTTGATGACAAAAGGCCGCCTCTTGTTTCACTCCCCCGAGGGTTAGGGCCTAATCTTGGGCTGGGAGGCCGGCTGCTGGGTGCAGGCTGCCAACTTTGCAGCGAGCACAGTCACTTAATTATTGGTAAATTTTCCTGCTCGCTCGGGGCGTGTTCTTTGGCAGCCTCACGCCAGCACCTGTGCGCTCAGACCTGGGGCCCGGACGTCCCAGCAGATGTCATGGCTCTTTTGTTGATTTCCTATTAGTGGCACTTAATAGGCAGAGGCTGGACAGCTTTGCTAAGCACCCCGCGATGGACAGCAAACATTGTTCCTGTGGTGGGCAAAGGGTCAGACTGTTTCTCTTGCCTCCAAAGCTGAGCCAGATAATTGCTGGTGATTAGCAATTTTAATTACCAGGTGCGAGGGGTCGGGATCCCCCCTCCTGTAATTGGGTAGGTTGTGAACAATCATGTAGATGTGACTGGGGAGTGTATTTTCCCAATATGCTCCTGGTCTTTTAAACTTAATTAAATTAGAGCAACTAAAATCACCAGAGGAGGCCTGGAATCTGATGAGCAAGATAAAACAAGTTTTTGGTAAAACTTGCGCTTTCAATGAATCTTGAGCACAACTTTGTAGAGCAGCGCTGAATCCCCTTGTGAATGCTGTGGGCGGAGGGGCAGCGATGCTGACAGTCTTTCCTGCTACACCAGTCCTGTTAAAATGAGCTCACCCGCTGTTGCTGGCTTTTAGGGGGTTCTTAGGGCCATGGTGAGCAGGACCCTGATGTCTTCCTAGTTCAGCGTGGAAGGGTTGACCCTACAGCCCCCAGCAGGCCTTTTCCCTGTTACTTCTGTTTGTCTCATTAACACCTAACTAATACAAGTGTTTATTTGAAGTTGATAAATGGCCTCCAATGCCTCTCACAGAGGCCTGGAAGCCTGTTCACGAATTTTGTTCTCTACAGAAATCTTCCTGGGGTCTATGGCCCCAAATGTCACCTGTAGTGCATACCTCTCTGTCTATCCAGGTAACACTCAGATTTAAAAGCAGGAGATAAAACTTGTGCTTATAATGTTTTTTTCTCATGGTGGGTGTGCCAACAGGGAATGGCTTAGCTGAAATGCTCAGAAGACAGAAATCATGCTGCTAAGGAGATACCCCTACTCAAGCACTGAAGGGGGAAGTTGGAGAGAAGATGAAACACGTTTGATAGTAAATTGAGAACCAGAACATCCACAACAACAGAGCCTCATTCCCTGACCTCTTTAATAGGGTCTCAGGAGGGAGGTACGCCCCCCCTACTCCCCCATCCAGCTATGTGGCTGTCCCTGAGCCCCCATCAACCAAGAACTCCTTTGGTCCCCATACCAATTCACTCCAGCTAGGAGAGACAAGGCAGGTGTGATGCGAGCCTTCAGCCCATGTCCCATTCCAGCCATGGTTTTCTTGGCCCTATTCTTAGTAGCTTTAATTGAAGCTATTTTCCTTTCACGGCACACTTATTGTGCTCCTTGGCCGCAATACAGAACACTTGCTGCAAGTGCTAACAGGAGTAATTCATGAATGACGGTGGGACTGGAAGTGCCCTCCTTCAACTTCCCGCAGAAGGCTTTGTGATTTCCAGAAAGTAACGGCTGGCGCCCCAGCATGTGTGGGAGGGGCCCCCGGAGGGTGGGGGGAGGCTCTTGGAAAACTGAGAGGCATGGGACAATGACCCAAGGCAGGTTTGGAAGTGTGGGGGATGCCACTCAGTGGAGCTCACATGAGCAGGGCCAAGAGGTATGTGTGCCAGGGTAGGCTGGTCCCAGGAGGTGCAGGAGAGCAGCCCCCATGTTTTGCATGTGCATATAATGAAGTGCCAAAAGGCATGTGCATTACATTGCATACATGTTATGCCTGTACACGATGTATTGTGTGTATGCATGTTATTTTACATGTGTGTCATACAGCCCCATATACTTGCATCACATGTTATGTTTGTGCCACACACAACCATGGATGTTACACACATGTTATGTGTGCATTGCGTACACGATGTGTTATGTGGGTGCATGCATTATTTTACGTGTGCACTATGTATATTGTACCTGCACATTACATGTGCTGTGAAAATAATCTTATGCTTTATAATGCTGTTTGTTATGTATCTGTTATGCTCTGTATGCCTGTACATGATACAATGTGAATGCATATTATTTACATGCATATATCATACATCTTGCACATGGACATTATGCATGTTATATTTGTACATTACATAAACTACCTGGGCCTGTTATATGCATATGATATGCATTAATCATATAGGTACATGACATTATGCAAACATTACTCTGTACACACATGTTATATATCACATATGTATATTGTATATATTGTGTTGTCGTATGTTAATATTAATATTAGTTTGAGGCCCAGGTTTATGGTCCTTCCATAATATTTATGAAGGTGAAGTGGGGATTGTAAGGTAAAGATAATTAGTGAGGTGCCTGCTCAGCTGTGTAGAAAAATGAAACATTCATCCCTATTTATGTGTCCCTTATTCCTTTAAGTTTCGATTTAAAAAACACGTCCTTATGGGTCATTAAATTTGTGCACATTTTCTCCCAGCCATTCAGCGGCAGTGGTTTTCCTGGTGCCCCGCCCTTGGCCTTCAGGGGTGCCCCGACCACAGTCTGTCTCTCAAGTGGCTGTGCAAGCTCGTGGCCCCGCCCCAGCACTCGGGGCGGAGCACTGGCTGGGCCAGACAGACCTGCTCTGTGGCTCTTTCACCTCCTTGTCAGGGAGGAGCCCCAGCTGGTCCACCGCTCACTTCAGGAGCTGGGGGCGGGGAACTTTAAGTGTCACTCTGCATGAATGCCTCTGGCAGACTGCATCCATGAGTTGGGGGCCCCTCTTCTCTACACCTGACCCTCACCCCCGGTCCAGCTCTGTCCTGTGCCTATCCTGGCACAGTTTTATGATGGACACAGCCTGAAAATCACAGTAACATAGTCCTGTGAGGATGCTTTTTTCAAAACAACTTAAGATCTTGCAGCTTTTATGGGAGCTTGCATTTCAATGAGAAGTTCTTAAAGAGAAAACCCTCCAAATGTCAGTGGGTGCTATGGTTGGGGGATCATAAAGATGGAAGGGAGTGGGGACTTTTAGATGCGGAGTCTCTCTTCCACCCTAAAGTTGCAGCACAAGCAGCCCTGCGCCTGAGCTGATGTCTGGGCTCCTGCAGCCTGACCCAGGGCCACTCTGCAGTGGGCTTCTCCCACCAGGGGCCTCCCACTTACCCAGAGTCAAAGACTCTGTGGTGGAGATGAGAAATTTGAAAATGACAGCCTGTTAAGTAACCAAAAATCTCTGTATGTTGTATAAATACAGCCCAAACCATCTGCTGCTGTTGTATATCTTTTCATGGACTGCAATATGGTGGAGAATCGTCTCCAAGGTTTCCATAAAAAATAGCTTTTGCCTTTTTTAAAAAAGAGAAAAAAGTATCCATTCACATAAGGAGCATTTGTTGATTCTGTGCAGCACAGGTGAGGTCTTGTGAGGAATTAAACTGAAGCAGCAGAAAGAACCTAGAGGAGTCCGAACCTAGTCAGGCAATGAAAGGCATATCTGGATACATACTCTTAGGAGAAATTGCCCATGAGTATTTCAATGCCAGCATCAGGCACTGTCTAGAAGGTTCTCTGAGATCAAATCTGGCTGAGCCCACACTGGGTGGTGGCAGGGAGCAAGTGCCAGAAAAGGGGGCTTTGCAGGGACTTGAGGACTTGCCAGCAGATGTGAAAGAAAGAGGTTCCTGGACACTGTGTGCGTGGGTGGAAACAGGACCAGGGGCAGGTCCCAGGGCAGGTGAGGGGTGTTGGGAAGTAGGTGGGAGTTGGGGAGGTCGCTTGGGGTCTAGTGTGAGCTGGAAGGGGAGTGCAGGTGCCGTCCCAGGAGCATCAGCATGTGTGGCTTGCACGTGGAGGAATGCAGAACCCTCCTTCCCTGGTAATTTGCAGGCACATTAATGTGTTGATGTGGTTTTCCAGCAAGTGAGGAAGCTTAGAGAAGTCTCTGTGCAGGGGCAGACAAGCTAAGACAGGACTTGTGACAAATCCGGAGTTTCTGGTATGGAGCAAAAGGAAAGCCTGGCCCTGTGGCTGTGGCCCCCACATAACACGGGAACTTCTGGGCCTTAAGGATGGTCCCTAGATGAGGTTGGGGGATTGTGGGGGGATGCAAGTCCCTGAACCTGTTTGGTCCTCTGACCTCCAGCTGGAGGCCTTGGCTGCATTGGCCTCACACTTTCCTATGTGGCCAGAATTTTCCTTGGGGTGATCATTCTGCCTTCACCACACCCAGCAGACTGCTACCTGGGCGATCACAATAGTGAACGTGTCCATGGTCTGGGCTCTGCCCCAGGGTGCAACTGAGGCACCAGCTGTGGTGCCTCATAGACAGACGTGATGGTTCTGGAGACATCTCCCCATGGCCTACAGGGCAAGGCAGAGATACTGCCTGTGACTCACTCATGCATCACTGGCTGATGGTGATGGCCTGTGCATTTGAGGCTCGGTCCTGCCACTTAGCACAAGCCCACACACCAAGACTGGTTCTTTTAAAGAAATATTGTAATAACTCACTCATTTGAAAATAGTGTCTTGATATTTTGTGTTTAATTTTGTGTTTTACCTTAAAACATAACATTAAATTCTTGTAACCTCTCATGACAATGGCATGGGATACAGGACCTCCTCTGCATGAAGTCACTGAGACTGCAATCTGTCACCGTGGTGGCTCTGCATGGTCCTGCTCACTGGGAGGCGGGATGAGTGGTGATGGGAATGAACACCTGTGTGCATGTGAACAGGGTGCTTCTTTTGATCTGAGAATCAGCCAATGCTTACTTGAACAAAAATAAAATGTTCTATATTTTGAGGTCTGCTATTGACTCATTATAGGAAACTTAGCATCTAATTTGTGTCCCAGAGATAGAATTCTCTGGAAGCCAAAATAGACATAAAATTTACATTCAAATTACATGTATATTAAGTACATTGAGAACTGTCTAAATATTGTAAAGTATTGCTTTACATGTGTATGATTGAGGTCTATTCTATTGAGTTATAAAATTGTTTCTGGAAAGAGAGATCATGGAAATGTCAAGGCCGTAGCAGAGACCAGATGCAGAGAAGGAAGAAGGAAGAAGGAAAGAGCGGGCTAAGGTGCTGGAGTGAGAGCTGCAGGGAGAAATGGAGTTGCAGACAAAGGTGACCTGAAGCTGTTTAAGTTACATCTGTGTCTGGTCACCTGTCCCTGTCCCAGATATCAATTTGCCTCTGTCCCTAAATGAATCCTGGTCCTTCTGAGGTGGAGCCATGGACACTAGCAGGTGACGCAGGGACATGACCCCAAGAGGCAGTTTATGCCCAAGCTACGAGGTGGGTTTAGGGGAGGACTTTGGCCTTAACTCTGCTTTTCATCACTTTTGTGGGTTGAAGTTTGACCCCTACTCTTTGTTGGAAGACAAATCTGGGCTACTTTATTGATATGAGTTACCTGCTGGGCCTCTGAGCACCTACCAGCTTCCTTGCTGTGCTCTGAAAATGCAGGTATTGTGCACCTGAATTATAATCTTGCTGTGATAATACCCCTGTATTGATTCAACAAAATGAGTTGTCTATTTTATTTTCACTCCAACATCTCTAAGAAGTGAAGACTGACAATCAGGAACATAAATATTTTGGACTTCATATATCTTGTGGCACGAAGGAGACTAAAAAAAAGTGTAATAATTGCAAAATAACATTTTCCCGGGACATGCAGTCTGTTTGAACCTGGATGACGAACTCCTCACAAAAGCACGTATTCCAGAACAGTGTTGAAATGTTACAATCGTCTAAGCACTTGAAAGGCAGAAAATAGACAACGTTGCATGAAAGGTACAGCAATCCAAATGTAAATATGTAGAAACTAGTGCCTGGAGTCATGATTGTTTTTATGTCTTATAAATTATATAAAAGGTATTTGTTCATTGCTTTATTCTAGAGATTTTCTTTGGGCTCTGAGGGGTTTCTGTGATTTACCTGGCTTTATTTCAAACAAGGCCTCCTAAGGCAGCGATTTTCAACCTGTGTGCCACGGCACGCTGGTGCACTGCAAGAATTTTTACAACGTGCAGTACCTGACGATTTAGTCAGAGGACTTAGTTTACGTGCACTGTGAGATGAAAAGGTTGAAAATTGCTGCTCTGAGGGATCATGGAAGGTTCTAGCCTAACATTTATACATGAGCTTGATGTTTTCTTACATGTTTCAGTTCATATGTAAAGGCTGGTTTGGGTTGGATTTTAGTGCATAATTATAGTAACTGTTCATTTCGATAAAACACACCCATTGACTAGGCTTACTTTTATTTTTAGAGAAAAATAACTATTTTTGTAAATAAGTAGGAAGATGATTTTCTTAAAAATATATGACTAAGTTTCTTAACTATTATCACCTCTTTCTATGATGAGGTTTCATCACTGGTTTGAAATATGTTTCAGAATCACAGACTTTTGTTAATCTCATGATTTTTCGGTTGGAATTGCAATTTTTTTGCTTCTGATAATCATGGTCTGTTGGCTTTTGCTTAGCAGACCAGGAAAAAAAATGAAAGAATGACAGGCCCTTGGTGTAGAATTTCAGGGACAAGATTTAGGGGGGAACTCTTGCTGTTATCTCATGGCCAGTATCTATGTCCCCTCATTCTGGCAGCAGAACTCCAGTCTCCTTGTGAGAAGCCACCTCTCCTCCACTGCCAGCTTCGTGGGTCTGGTGAGGTCCACCCCATGCTGGCTCCAGGGTGGGCAGGAGACCAACAGACCACTGCACACCCTCATGGCTGCAACTGACCCAGGAGGGGCCCAAGACTCCAGGCTGCCTACGAGCCTTGCTGGGGTGCTATTGGAGCCACCAGGAAAGATGCAGCTTTAAAATCTTCACCTCATTCTCACTGAAAATTTGCAAGAGGGGTACAGTAAGTCTCAAAGTACTTCACCTAGACCACCCAGGCTCCCCAAATGACATTCTGCCACACTGCTTGTTCCTTCTCCTGCTCTCTTTCCCTCCTGGTATGTATTGTATGATATGCACATATGCAGCCACATACACTTTTTTTCCTGGACTATATAAGAGTAAGTTAGGCACTCTATTTTTCTGAGAACTGCTAAACAAGGGGGGCTTTAATCCTAGAAATGCTGGTGGCAATGGTTCCTCCAGGTAGAACAGACTGCCTGAGAATGAAGCCAACACTGGTGAAAGCAGAGCAGGGCACAGTCACAGAGGTCGGCATGGTTTGAACACACAGACCCATCCATGCCTACAGTTGGGCTTTGTAATTACATGAGTCAGTGCATTACAGTTCTTTCTTAACCCAGTTTGAACTGGGTTGCTTTTGCTTACATTCAAAGTCCTACAGCCCAGGAATTGGGACCCTATGGTGCTTTAATCATGCACAGAGTGAGGGGGGCAAATCCAGGGATGATATTGAATCCTTGGATGACTTCAACATATATCCATTTCTATAAGCTACCAATGATAATGGGCCTCTCTAGGCAGACAGGTCATATCTGTCATATGATTTCCAACATCCAACCTGGAGCAGAAAGACACTGAACCTTTAAGTCAATGTTTTTCTACTGGACAACAATTGCAATAGGTCCATCCCTGCCTATGTTCTAGTATGGAAACTTTCACCAAAATAAATAAAAAAATAAGTTTTTTTCTTTTTTCTTTTTTTCCCACTAAGACTTTTGACCAAAAGAGGACTCATTTTCTAGACAGATATAACTTAGCCAAATTGTCATTTTCCCGGCATCCTGGCTGGCTGACCAGACATGATGATCACATCAGAAAGACCTTTGCCTTCCACGCTCTGTTTCATTCTAGTAACTACACCCTTGGTGCTGCCATTGAGGTGACCCAACTTCTCACAGTGCAGACCCCACCTGAGGCACATCAAGTCTCTACGAGGGTGGTGAGTTGACTCTAGCAACCGTCTCCTTACGGAAGCAGAGCCACAGTGAATGTTGAGGATAACTCATCTGACAAAAAGAGTGACTCTCAGGGCTTTTACACATATCTGCCTTTGCTTGTATAATTTCTAAATAATTGCCCTTTTCCTTCTGTGAGGTAGCACCCCCACTGTTGTTCATCCAAAATATGAACTATTTAAGAAGGGTAGAAGAGAAAAGAGAAAGAAATCGTCTCTACCTCCGAAATGGAAAATACTATATTTATTCTAAGGAAAGTTGAAAATTGAAGATCTGTAAACTAGGTGGGCTTCTGTGACGGTAATTACCCTGTTCTTCCAGCATGAGTAACTGCATTATCGCTCACCTTATCATGACCCCAAGGGATGGAGGTACATGTACAGATATTGTGGTGGTGATGGAAATGAAGAAGAAATGCCAGAAATCATGAGAGAAAGGGACTTCTGTTGGTGCTGAATCCTTAGGTGGAGATTGACTTAGACTCAACTCTTCTTTTCTTTGCCCACATGCATACAAACTGAAAATCAGACACAAAAACCCCACAGAGAATCTTATCGACAAAGATCTTTCTCAGCCATCAGTCACTGGGCTGACCCATTGCTCTTTGTGCCATCGGCACTGGTGATAAGAAGGCCAAGCTTTGTCACAGACACTTTGTCTATTCCGGAAAATTGAGCTTTTCTGCATTTACTGAGAACAGCATTCTTTCCCCTCTGCACCTCAGCAAAACGTGGCTCGTCATGCTCACTCACCTTTGCTTTGATTGTGATTCATGACTTTTCTTTGTAATAAAAGCCTATAACACAATGAATTCTCAGGCACAGATAATATCTAACTCAATGTTTTCAATGAATTAACATCTAAAACATAAACCAGTAGGTTTGGTTGTTGTTTTGGGGGGGCAAGATTTGGAGGAGAGGAGGGACAAGAACACATTTGCTGGTCTAGTCAGTGGAGGGAATAAGCAGTATGAGCACTTTAGTTCAGGCACCATTTGTGTGTGTGAACGTGTGTGTGTGTGTGTGTGTGCAGCCTGAACCTTCAGTAAATGAGACAAAGATGGGAAGGTGAGTTAAGAATAGCAGACAGACAGGCAGGACCTTTCCCTGATGTCAACATGATGCACATCTGTGAAAATAAAAAGATCATTTGGGTCTACAAATATGGAACCGCAAAATATATGTGTAGGCACTTCCTAAAGACTGGCCTGGACTTGTTAAAGGAATAATAAAGTTCCTTTAGATATTCTTTTTTGTTTCTTGAATTTTAATGAAAAGATTGATTTCTAGTCATTATTTATCTATTGTCAAACTTTAACAAACAGCTGTAGTGATAATTGCTGAATTTCTACTCTATGTTTAGAGGGAGCTGTCAGTTCACAAACATGGAATTGTGCTATTATCTATGTCTAAGCCATTTTTCTGTAAATATACAGATTTAATGTTGGATTTCAATAAATATACAAAGATGCTAATTATCACTAGAACTATTTGTTAACATTCAAAAATACATAAAAAATAAATAAAAGAAATGCCATTCTTCCATTAGAAATTCAAAAATATTTGTATTGAGGCGGCCTCTTACATAATATTTGGAGATTGCACTATCATTAGGCTGTGTTAACTTTACCTTTTGTTTTCCAGTCTTTGGAAACAGATTTCCTCATCCAGTCTTCCTGGTTGTCTCTCCTTACTTTCTTGGGAGAACTCTTCTCTCTGCCCGCAGGGCTCTCTCTGAGGCCGCTCAAGTCTTGATGAGTAATAGCAAGAAGGAAAGTACTATGAGAGCCCCATCCCTCTTGGATTTGAAGATCTTAGGGTACTGCTGTCTTTTCACTATGTTTCTTCCTTGCAGAGTTCAAATCAAAGGAAAACAGACATGTGAATTGACCCTGAGAGGACCGGCTTGGGAAGCAGTCCCTGGTCAGGATGGACGGCTGCTCAATGTCTCTGGTTTCTGAGGCTGAGCTTAGAGAGGGCTAATGAAGTGAAAAGTGACATTTTTGGTGTTTTTTAATCTTTTTTATCTTTGCCTCATCTCCATTGTGTTTTCAGAGCTAATCAATGCAGGCTGTGCGTGTCACAGATGCTATGTATATTGGCTCCAACCCATACCTCGTAGCTTACACAAAAAATTAATTAAAAATGAACAGGGAGTTCTAAAGCAGTTATGTTATACCTTTCCTACCATTGTGTATGGTGTGTGTGTGTGTGTGTGTGTGAGTGTGTGAGTGTGTGTGTGTGTAGGAAGCAGATACTTCTTTTTCCTTTGAAGGTCTTCAGATCTAGCAGAACTTTACTCATGGTACTATGCTTAAGGAACTATGTACCAAAGAACTGCCATCAATACCTGGACCTAGTTTAGGTGATGAAATTTTGGACTTTAGCCGAATCTATAATGGACCTTGGAAGGAAATGAACAAGTGCATTTTGTAGGATGATGTGACTCCCTGGTGCCCACAGGGAGACTGTGATTGTCAGTTTCTAGGGTGGCCCTAATAATTCTCCCTTCCTCTCACTGAGGCTTTCTGTGTTTCCAGTATTATAAAGGGCTGGCCTGAAAACTTGGGAGCAACCAGCAATTCCTCTGGTGGGTCAATGGATAAATAAACTGCAGTACATCATACAGTGTAATATTATTTAGTGCTGAACAGAAATGCACTTTCAAGACATGAAGAGACATGGAAGAACATTAAATGCCTATTACTAAGTGAAAGAAGACAATCTGAAAGGCTACAGACTATGTGATTCCAACTATATGACATTCCAAAAAAGGCGAAATTATGGAAACAATAAAATGATTAGTGGTTTCCAGGAGTTAAGTGAGGGAGGGGGAGTAAGTAGGCAGAGCACAGGGGTTTTGAGGGCAGTGCAACTATCCTGTGTGTTACTGTAATGGTGGACACATGTAATTATACATTTGTCCCAACCCATAGAGTGTTATACTAGAGTGTTATACATAGAGTGGACTCTGTGGACTCTGAGGGACGCTATGGACTCTGGGTGATGATGACATGGCAGTGTAGGTTTGCAGATCTTAACAAATGTACGGATCTGGCAGGGAATGTCGATAACTGGGGAGGCTATGCATGTGGTGTGGGCAAGGGGTAAATGTGAAATCTCTGCACTGTGCCTTGATTTTGCTGTGAAACTAAAACTGCTCTAAAAACTGAAGTTGATCTAAAAAGGGGAGGGGCGGGCCTGTGTAGCCAATAGGAGATTGCAGAAACAATGGTGTGTCACTTCTGAATCTAGGTCATAAAAGATATGTGGTGTCTACCCTGTCGAGAGCCTACTTAGGCAGCCCTAAGGAGAGGGCCACGGGCAAGGAGCAGAGGTTTCCTGTCCACAAATGAGCTTGGGAAGTAGTCCTCCAGTCCAGTCCACCCTTCAGATGATGCAGCCCCAGCTGAAATTTTCATTGAAATCCTCTTGAGATATATCAAGCCAACCCAGCTCTGCCCTGCTTACGCCACTCTTTAACTGCCCACCCTCTGAAACCATGTGGCATAAAACAAGTTTATCATTTAAGCCACTAAGTTTTGAGTTATTTTGTTTCTGAGCAATGGATCACAACTACAGATAACATTTAAAAGTTCAAATCCTTTTTGCTCAACCTTTCTTTTCCAGGTTAATGTAAATAATTACATTATTTGATTACTGATGCAAATCAACTAATGTAATTATTGTATCAAAATTTTGAGCAGGAAACTCCCCCACTGTCATCACAGGGCAACATCAATAGATCCCACAGTGGTTTCACCTTTATTTTGTGTGGTCATTACAGGAAAGCATTGTAGTCCAAATGCTCATGCACCCAGGCTTGCTCAGATGGCCCTCCTGTCCAGTATTGCTTTCTAATTGCATGCATGTCCTAACATTCTGCTTGGCACTGTAGGTTCACAGAGATCAATACGAGGGTGTGGTTTTCAGGGCCCAGAGTTTTAATCAACTCCAAGTGACTTCATTTCCCTCACTTGCATGGTTGCAGCCCCATTCTTCAAGCTTTGCACATAGTAGGTGCTCAATAGATACTAGCTAAATGAATTGTCTAGAAGCCAAGGAGAGCTACATAAGGACATGAGTTTCCTTTTGAGTAGAAATCAAATATGCAGACATTTTAGAAAAATCAACTCATATTCTTCCACTTACGTGAAACAAAACCAGAAGCGGCTAATGTTCATGACCGTATGGGTATAGGTTGGGCATACTTACTCCCTTGTCCTGGCAGGTGGAATAGGGAGAGTGGGCTGTGCGCCAGACAGTAATAAGGACAGTTTGCTTTCTCCATTGTCCTTTGACCTGCCTTTTTGAGCATTTCAAAAGCAGACACATACAGACTACTTATCTGAGTCATTTCCTGGTAGGTTCACTTATTTTCTTCCTGGCTCATAGATTATGCAATGAGGTCCACTGGGGGCCTGGGAGAATTTCCCCACACTGCCCACATTGTTATTTGATCTGGGATGAAAGTAGCAGCTCTCCTCCGAGTAATGCTGAGTGAGCAGGCAGGCCAGCACCAGCCTTAGCTTTCAGCATGAAAACTAACTTTGCCTTCTCTCTGAGTATGGCTATTTGAAGCATCAATGACATATTTCTCACTTGAACTCTAGCAACGGTAATAAGGAGTGGCAGACGTGAATTGTTTTACAGTCAGCTTCAGGTAGAAGAAAATGGAATGAAGCCATTACCTTTTCAGCCTATTTTCAAGCAGGTGTCCCTTTAGGACAATGTTGGCATCGCCTGCAGCCTTCTGGGGAGGGCGGGAGGAGGTAGAAGGCAGTGGGTGGATGTTAAGAGTGGTAGGATGTGAGATGCTGACTTGCTGGAGTGTGGCCAGCAGCATGGTAATGTGTACTCACTTACATTGATGTAGTTGACAGATGAGGAAGGTGAGTGTGAGCTTCTCCAGGCAGTGAGAGCTTGCTGTCCCTATTTAGCCAGAAAAATAATGCACCTACCGAGCTGGTTGGCCTGTGGGCTTAAGTAGTTTGTGCAATCTGGGACCACGCTAACTTGCTAATTTTGATTTTAGCTGGACATGATCGCAGTCCCTGCCTGGGTTCACCAGGGATGGGCTTACTGCTGCTAACTGGCAGACGTTGGCACTGTGAGGGGCCAGGCAGAGGAGACAGTGGAAGATGGCAGCGAAGATGGTCAGCCATATCAGCCTGCATGAACTGCTTGTGGACCCACGTGGCAGGGAAACATTTTCAATTTTATCGCTTGCTATGTTAAATGTAATGTGCATTTTTACCACTTGTTATTAAAAATATTTGTCAAACTTTACAAAGTTTTGAACACCAGAGTTACAGATACCTAGAGCACATGGTTTTTGTGGTTCTTTTCTTTAATCTAGAGGTTTTCAGCCTTCAGCTTCTGGGGTGGGTAGTCAGTAGTGCTGCCCCCCGCTCCTCCAGGGTGAGCTGCCAGGAGGTCACTTTTTGAGAACTCGCTGCAGGGGTCTTCCAAGGAAGTTCTTTGGTTGAAGGGGCAGCTGTAGGGAGGGACATATCTGCTGGGAGAAAGAAGGCCAGGGAGCTTGTACGAGGCTCCACCCCTGCGACCTTTCCCTGTAGTATCAGCCAGTCATGCAGTCACATGAGTCACCTTCCTTAGTGACTCCCTGCCACCTCATAGTGAAAATGGCTCGAAAGTGAGGCTCTGTGCTACTGTGGCCTGGAGGACACACACAAGTGATGGGCAAGAAGAGTTGTGGCGCGTCACTTTTGTTCAAGCAAATCATGCCCTCAGTGCGCTCTGGGAGCTTAGTGTCCTCATCTGTAAAATGAGGTCTCATCAGGCTGTGAAAATGAGTGATTATGTATAAATGGTGTCCAGCACATAATGAGATTAGGTGAATGTTAACTTCTTATCAGCATCATCATCACCATCATCATCATCATCATTGTCATCATAGTGGGACTCAGTAAAAGAGAATGCCGTGGGGCCCCCAAATTTAACCAGCAGCATTTATGCCCTGCAGAACTGATTAGAGGAAGGCAAAGCCTCTTTAGTAATTGATAGAGATGTGGTACTTCATGTGAACTTGGAGTAATTGCAGCTAGAGAGGCCAAGAATTTTATGCAGATAGCAACAAGGTCCCTGACACAGGGAAGCAATATCCCTGCACAGACCAGCTTAAGACAAGATTAGTGTGGAGCACCAAAGGATCAAGAGGACCTGCACAGAGAAGATAAGAAATCAGGCCAGCAAAGAGATGATTCCCCAGACACCCTGTGTGAAACTGAGGATGGAAGCGACTACCGGTCAGAATCTCACAGCGCAGCATTTTCAGTTGTTGGCAAATGATGATGCTTCAGTGAACTGTAATGAAAAGTGTGCATGATTTCCAATACATGGAGTTTGGGTTCTTCATGGAAAACTCTAGAAGAAATATGAACTTCATTTGATTTCTTGCAAATACGATTTTGATGACCAGAGGAAGTAGACCAGATGAACAGGGTTCTGCCTTCTCCCACTTGTTTCCTTCTGAGGGGTCATAGGTACCCATAATTTTTTCTCTGCTGTTTGCCCCCACAGAGAGATTAATCCCACTCTGCAGCTTCATGTTTACATGGTTTACATAGTTTTACACGTTTACATAGTTTTTCCTGACTTGGTGGCCCTTGCCTATTGATGATTTCAGTCACCTTCTTTTCATTCTTTTTTCACCCATTGCATTTGTAAGTGACAAAATGTCCGTATTGTGGTTGATGAGTAAAAGATGCTAGTGGTAATCCTGTGTTGAGAGAGAGGAAGACCACAAGTTGAGAAGTGAATTAGACGCTTAAAATGTTAATAGAATCAGCACACAAACACTTTGGTGCTGATGGAAAATAGCATCTCTTATGAACAGTGCAGACCAACCTTGCTCATGTGCACAAGTGTCCCAGTCTGGAACAAAAGGCCATGAGCTGAACCATGGCCATACATTAAATACAGGGTGCCATCCAGGGAGAATTTCTTTGAAGTTGGTTCAACATTAGAAAATCCTATTCATGTTGCTTAACATCGTAACAGATGAAAGGAGAAAAACCATATGTTGTTCTCAAAACTCTCAGAAAAGCATTTAGTAAGCTTCAGTGTTCTTCATAAAAATCTTGTTAAAATAAAAGTGGAAGAAAATATTCTTAAATTGATGAATCTCTAAAACAACAGGGAAAAAAAGAAAAAGAAAACAAAAACCCTGAACTGCAGCAAATTTCCTTGTCATAGTAAGACATTGTGTTCCAAACATTGGGCTTAGCATTGTATTAAGCTTTGTAATGGAATCATCGATAGACTGGACCGTAACTTTTACTGTTTGCTCAGTATTACATTTTTTCTACATTTTTTGTTAGGTTTTTCATTCTGATTCATTTTCCACTTGTATGGTCTCCTTGAGTAATTTTTGTGGAATAGGTTTATTGTTCCTGAGTACTTACACATCCAAATACACATTTTACTTGCCCTTCCACTTGAACCATTTGAATGATTATATAATTTATACTTTTTTTACCTTAGTACTCTGCAAATATTCCTTTATTTCTGTTTTATATTCAGTGTTGCAGTTAAAAAAATCCAGTACCAGCTTGAATATATTTTTTATAGAGAATTAATAAATTTATAAGTGTCTCCCTCTTTTTTATTGTGGTTTTGATGGTTTTCTCCTTATCTTAGACAATTAGCAACTTAATCAGGACACGCAAAAATTTGGGGCTTATTATGACCTGACCCGACTCTCCAGGAGCCACTCTGATGGAAAGACATCTTCTCCGCAGCCAGCCCGGGTGTCTCATTGGTGACGTGGATGGCCGGGGGCTTGCAGGCGACCTTTGCCCTCACATCTGCCTCAGAAAGTACGTGGCTTTGGGATTTGGCTGTTAATTGTGTCAGAAAGATGCTTTCTCACATCCAGTGGGTGGTTCAATCCTTGTCTCTACGTCTCTCCTTCTGTATCAACTCCCCAAATCTTCCAGGCTCTGGATATGGGTGGGCCTTGTAGAGAAAGAACCAGTTTTGATTTGGCCACCGTGGCAACATCTTGGAGGGATTATCTATCAAGGCTGCAGGAGGAAAATACCTATACTGTTCATGTTATCTTGCATTGTTACTACTTTCAAGGAAAATATCATAATAAAAAAATTTACCCATATTGGCTAAGCTGCTAGGACAGAGTAGCCACGTTTACCCAGAGCTGTCTTAAACACAGGTTATAAAATCAGCTCTTAGGGAATTTCTGGGTCATCCACAGCAAAGGGCCTGGCTGTCCCTGGGGCTGGCTTGGGAAACTTCACACTCCTCTATTAGGCAGCGAATGTTTCCCGGCAGACAGACTGGACTATAGGCACAAGACCATGGGGGGCACCCTGATTCCTGAGGATGGAGCAGGGTCCAGGGAGTAGGGAGAATCCTCCAATCCCCAACACTCCAGACGCACATCTCTGATCAAATAATCAAATCTTTAGCACCAGTTTCAGTGTCTGTCTCCGATGTGCCCAGCAAACAGGGACAACACCATTCTCCAATATCTCATTTAGGGGCAGAACTTTTCCTTTTTATCTGGGAATTTAGAAAAGGGATTAAATAACTAGATGCATTTCAGTTGCCACTTTAATCTCATTCCTGAAAAGAAGGCTGATTCCTATCAAATTTGCAAATATTTAAAGACAAAATGCTGTTTAAAATATATATTTGGACTGTTTTGGGGGGAAGGATCAGAGGGAAAGAATGTTTTTAACCTGTTTAAATTAAATAGATATATTAGTAATGGTTGAAAATACCTCTCAGGGTTTGTACATGACAGTTGAAGCAAGAAGCATTATTTAAAACCAAATGATGCCCCTAATGACAGACTTGTACACATTTGTGCAATTGTCTTGATTTTACAATCATCCTTCAGTCACTGCATTCCTTGTGTTCAGGTGAGACTATACTTGAAGGTATTCTGAAATGTTGAATTTTGTGAAAATAAGCTTAAAAATTTCAGCTCTAGAAATATATTCTTTCAGAATTTCCTTAACTTCTCATCTGAAAGAAACCCAAATCTTTCTCCTGAGAATCTTCAAATTTCAAAAGTGATTTGAAAACCTTTAAAAGTTGGCTAACTCCATCTATTTCATTACTTGTTATTAGAATAAAATAACATATTTAATGAGAAGAAAATGAGATGATCAGGGAAATTATTGCATTTGTTTTCTGAACTAGGCAAAAGTATCTCTTCCAGTATTCATACATTTATGGAAAAAAAATGGCATCATTTTTGGGACAAAGATTTGAACGGGTCTTTAGGAAAGTCTTAAAATACAGAGGCTCATATATTCTCCCAAAAACTCTATTGAGTATATTATAAAGGACTTTATGATTTTCAGTCAATCAAATTTTTCTACTGGTTAAACACCCTGAGCCCTATGATTTTTTCATATTGAGCTCCCAGTGACATAGAAATGACTATTCATTAGATTATTTCAAGGAACTAAATGAAGAGAGAGGAGTTTTCTGTAACGATTTGAACCTTCAAGCAGTTGCATACTCTTTCTTTTGTTTTCGAGCACAAGGTTACGAGCTGGGGGAGCCGGGACCTCACTCTAGAGGGCATTTAGAGTTTCAAAGAAATAAAAAAATGGCACCAAATAGCTCACCAAAGAAGTTCTAGTTTGGAAAGTTTTTTATTTCTCTTGCATAGCATGTAGAAAGAGGCAATAGTCTGGCTCGCGTGGCTCAGTGGACTAAGCGCTGGCCTGCAAACCACACGGTCACAGGTTGGATTCCCAGTCAGAGCACATGCCTGGGTTGTGGGCCAGGTTCCCAGTAGGGGGTGTGCAAGAGGCAACCACACATTGATGTTTCTCTCTCTCTCTCTCTTTCTCCCTCCCTTCCCCACTGTCTAAAAATAAAATAAATAAAATATTTAAAAAGAAAGAAGAGATAATTTTCTAAGTGGCTATTTCTTCTTCTTGGAGTTTCCAGGGTGGGTCAGTTCTGGACAGTCCTGGGTGGGTGGGTAGAGACTGCTAAGTATAGGAAGCATGTGCCATGAATAGACCATTTGAAAAGGTCCAGCCTACTAATCAAGAAGACTCTAGGACTTGGGACCATGTCTTTCGGCACCTAAAACTAGGAGCATGACATCAACCCTGGGATAACTTTTCCAGATTTAGGTGACAGAGGCTCACTAGATCCCCCATCTTGGGTTCTTTCCTCAAGATGATCTATTCTCTCCTATTTCTTAACAGTGGGCCCTACAGCCATTTTTCTTCATGGTCTAATACACAGGCTTTTTTGTGGCATTCATTTGATCTGTTAAATTGGAGAAACACATGTGTGGGTTCGTCATCAGCCAGGAGAAGGGGAAGCTGGGATCTGCAACTCTGGCCAAGGTCTGTGCTGTGCTGAGCAAGAGGTACCAACTCTGAAAGGTAGCTAACTATTGGTTTAGGGTAACATTACCTATAGTTCCCACCATAATTGCCTGCAGCTGGGTCCTTTTTTAGGACTCTGGGCTCATATATCTGTTGCTTGTCTACTTGATGTCTAGTAGGCATCTCACACTTAATAATATATCCAAAACAGAACTCTATCCTCCATTTCCCCCTAAAAAATCCCTCTATCCCCTAATTTTTCCTATCTCACTAAATTGCTCCATCATCATCCTAGTTGTTCAACCCCCAAATCTAGCAGTTGCCCTTCATGTTTGTCTTTACCTCCTCCACCGTATTCACCTCACCAGCATATCCAATCAACCCCATATCCCACCAAATATGTTCACCCTCCTCAGCCCACACCTCTGAAAACACAGAGGATGCAAAGTAGTGACCTGTGTTCACTGTTGACCACACACAACTCATTTGCAAACTAGAGAAAGGTCTTCTAAAAATATAATAAATCTTTTTAGCTCAGTTCCCAGCTTCTTTTCTATGCATCCTGTCCCTCTTGGACTGAAACCCAAACTCTTAACCCAGGTTCCTCAACCATTCCCTTTATCACACAGCCTTTGTGTGACATGCTCTGGTTGTACCGGCCCTCTCTGCATCCCTTTAACCTTTCAAGATTATTGGACATCAAGGTTCCTACTTCTTGTTCTCCCTATCATGCTCCTCTCTCTGCCCTTGATGTGGCTGACTCCTTGGTGCTGTTCAAATCTCAGCTTGAATGTTGTCTGCTCAGATCACCTAGTCTGAGTCAAGCTCTGCTCTTCTACCCTCTTATAATTCCCAGCAAAACTTTACTCACTATCAGACTTTTCTTACTTAGTCTTTATTATCTGACTCCATGCACTGGAATGTAAAACCACAGGAGATACCCGTGCAGAGGAATTCTCTGCTGTGTCCCAGTGCCCAGACAGTGCTCGATGCTAAGTTGATGCTCACTCTGGGAATGCTCAGAAATGCTGCAGCCTCTTGTCCCTCGTGGCACTGGGACACTGCTGGAAATGCTCCTTTGGAACCTCTCACAAAATGCCTCTCATTATAGACATTCCTTTTCTCCCATTTTTAAAAATAAAAACCAAATAAACAAAAGTCATAATGAAACAAACCTTTCTCCCGCATCCTTCTGTTGCACTCTGTGGCAATGGAGGTAACATGGAGGGGACTGGGGCGAGAAGCTGCTGAGCCTGTGAATAGAGTTCAGGCACTGGGCTTGCCGGGGGCTTGGACAAAGCTGTGGAAGTTAGCAGCGTGACTAGTTGCTCTAAAGTCTTGGAGAGGGCAGCAGAGTTGCAGAACAGGATTCTGCAATCCTGATGAGTTCAGCCAACCCAGTTCTCATGTGGCCTTCACACACCCTTACAGGGCAGTTACACGTGAGCTGAGTCCAGAACATCCCACGTGGCCTGTGGTCATTTTTATAATTACAGAGTGCATTTGCCTTGAGTCTTTGTTTACCTTGGCACATTTGGAAAAATACTGTCTTGTTAGACTTGAACTCCAAGAGAATAAAGGACCTCCTTATCCAGAGACAGGGTATTATTCTTGAAGAAAGATCTTGAGACCAAATGCTACAAGAAAGGACAGTTACGCCAGTTGCCATTTTGTTTAGACTTTATCTCACCAAGACAAGGACCCATGGTTGACTCTGATGAGGGCTCTGGTCACTCACCTTGACCATGACACGGCATAGAAGTAACACAGAGAAGGAGGGAAAAATGCATGCAGAGAAGGAAGAGCAGGTGTAGGGCTGCTCACTTGTCATTCTGCTGCAGAGAAGGCACCTCCAGCTAAGGGGCCTCTGAAGAATAAGAGCAAAGCCTGCCTCACCCTGCCTTATATATTGACAGATGATTCTGAAAGGAGTCAGGACACCAGTATCTTTGAGGAACAGGACATGTGTCACAAACTCTCCACACCCAGGACCACACCAGGGCCACACACAGAGAGCTTTGCTTTCCAGGATCGAGGCATCCACCAAAGGCCTGGCTATCTCGCACAGCCTGGACTGCCTTACATTGGAAGCTCCCCTAGAGGAAGAGAATAGTAAGCCAAGCAGTCATAATCTTTTACTCAGGAACACACGTGTCTCTGTTAGAAACACTAGCAGGGCAGGGCAGTGACTCAGCCTTGGGAGGAAGTCCTGAAGTCTGCGAACTTGGGCTGATGAGGACTGATGGAGTGTTGTTGACAAAGTTCAAGTCGGATGTACTGTTAGTCCCAACATTGGTCATCCATGGGGTTTGTCAGAGCCCTGCGTATACTCCTTGTCACCTAGTCCAGCCTGCAGATCTGCTGCATGGCCAAGGGACTAAGAATGAATTGAGAAATCCTTAATTTCCTGATAAGCTGGCATTTAAAATCCTGTTTAATATCTTGCAGCTGGTGTGACTATAATGAACAATGAGAAAAGTACACACACAGCCCCCAGACATTTTCTAAATAAGTACTTTACATGTGATGTACATTGATATTTTCAACTCTATTTCAGTATATTCTATTTCATTTAAACACTTTTTCATTATTTTTAAAATGTATATTTTTCCTAAATTCCTAAACTCACCAAACTGATTTTGGCTGCTACGTGAATTCTCAAAAGCACTGATCTGTTCCAATATTTGTCATTGGAAAGAGCGTCCAGACCAGCCCTTGACTTATGTGGGCTGTCCTTGAGTTGAGGATAAAGTTAGATCTGGAATTCTGGGCTCCATCCGACCCAGTCCAGCTCTTTATCCACTGCAAGGTGTTCAGCATACAGGATCTCCTCAAAAATAGTCAATCCACTTTACTGTTCTATGTTGCAGAAAGTAAATAGACAATAACTTGATCTGCAGCCTCTTGAACTACAGAGAGAAGGTTGTACTTCCAAGCACTTCACCCACATGGCATTCTGCCCTCAGCTCACTGGATGCACCAAACCGTGTCGAGATATTAAATCTCCAAAGTCCTCTGAGGTTTGTGGGGCTTATGGATGCTGATACACTGTTTTCCTTCCTTCCTGACATCGGAGTAGCTCCCTTGGAACAGTGACAAAGGATGTCACCTTTCTGGAAATTCTTCATTCTGCCCTGTTAGACCTTGACACAAGCTGAACTAGCTGGGATGTTGTGTGCAGAGGCATATAATTTCGGTTTATGCTGTATATTTGCAATATCCAGACATTAGCATGCAGAAACATGGCATCTGAAATCATATGTCAGTGCACAGGATAAAACGCTCCCGATTTCGAGTAGTGAATCTGCTCCCCATTACGACGCAAAGTGCAGCTACCGTTAACATTGTGAAGCTGTCAGGGGACAAACCTTTTATCTCTCACACGCTTAGAATTGAGTAGGAATCCTAGACACCTGACGAACACAATGAGATCCTGAAGCCATTCTGAAGTCAGCACCGACTGGGGTAGCACAGTGCCTTTAATGCACTAGCTGGGTGAAGAGCTCGTGGATCATTGTTTCTCATAGAGAAGACACATTACACATAACCAGTTTGTCTCTAGGTTGATTTTTAAACATCTAGAACTTTTCCAGAGAGTGATTTTCTATAGGTCTTAACATAAAGTTACCTAAATGTAGATGAGAGTTGCGTTTCTTCATGGGCCAGCTAGCGTTGCATCAAATGTAGCAAGCTGTGCCCAGTGAAGTCCCGGCCCTCAGGTTGGCACAGGCTTCATGGTGTGTGCTGGGCCCCCTCCTCAGGCCCACTCAAATGCTGCCCCAGGCTGCTGAGCAGGGGCTAGGTAGACTCAAGGCTCCACTCTGGTCCTGGGCAGGGGACAGGTCCTCAGGCAGTTTGAGGGGTTGGTGAGACAGTGGGCATGAAGTGAGGAAGAAATAATAAAACTGCTCCATTGTGGCTCATGTGTGCTAGAAACTGTCTGAGGTGGATCTTCCACTTGTGCAAATGAAGAAAGTGAGGCCAGCCCTTGGGTGAACCTGCCAGGGGCTGTGAGGATGTGACTGGGCTAGGAAGTTGAAGGTGACTCACAGCTTACCTGTGACTCACAGCTCACCTGTGCCCTGGGGCTAGAGCCTCCTCCAGGGCCAGGAAAGCTCCCCTTTGCCCCATCAGCTATGGGGGAAATGCACCCAGGCGCCAAGTGTCTATGCATTTGTGTGCACACATGCAGGAACTCAGGTGTGCATGTATGGGCACTATGCATCTATGTGTGTGCATACTATGGGAACACACTTGTGCATATTTGTGCACTGTAGATGTCTATGCATGTGTGTGCTTGCATGCATGTGTTGTGCACTCTGTTCAAATATATATGCTGTGTGCATGGGCACATGCTTGTGTTTATGTATGTAGTCTGCACGTACACACATGCACTGTGGAAGTTTCCTGGCTCTCTCCCCTCCACATCTAGCTGGAAGGGGACTGAGGGGAGGAGGCAGGAAGCCTGCCGTCTCTGCATCCTGGACAGTGTTTCTGGCAGGGCTATGTCTTCTGTGTTCAGCTCCCTAGCCAGGCCCCCTGGCCAGTCACCCAAACCTGGCCAATCTGCCGCTAGCATCTCACCTCCCCCTTTGACTTCTGGGCTCTTCCTTTACCTTCACTATGGTGTCTCTGTGTCAAGTGCTTAAAGTGGTTCCATTTCCCTGCAGGACCCAACTGGTGCACAGTCTTCCCTTGTCTGTTCCTGTCCTCAAAAACAAGTGTTGTTCAAATAAAACTTCCTTCACATGACACGTGCTGTAGACCAACGTGTGTCCACCTAGGCACATGATCTGGTGTGGCCCACCCTGAAGGCACACCCAATGCCTCATGTGCTGAAAATGTGGGGCCCCGGGGCAGAGATGGGCAATATGTGCCTCACGGATCCTGTTGTCACAGCGTCCGTGGCAAACAGTTCTGGTAGTTATAACAGCTGCCATTTCATCAGACAGCCAGGAGGGGCCTGGCGTTCTTCTGATGCACCTGGCATGTATTTTCTCAGTTAGTCTTCACAACAGCTCTCTGGGGCAGGTGATATTTCACTGTCAGCTTGCAGATGAGAGAAGAAAGCAGGTAAAAAAGTGCTCTGAGGTGGCAGAAGGTTGGGATGAGGCCCAGTCATGGCTGACTCCTGCTCTTTGTTCACTGCTGCTCTCCCACACCCTCACGGAGACCTGGGCGGAAGGCTTTTCCAGGCATCACCTGCATCTCCACACCCAGTCTTCCCACTCGCCCCATTCTCAGCCACACCTCATCCCCTTCCAGGATAGCCGTCTTGTCTCACCTTTTCTCCTTTCCTGTGGACATCCTAGATCACACTTTCTCAGCCCCCTACATAGAGTTATTCTTGGGTCCTGCATGTTCCCTGGGCACATTTTCATATCCCTCCACTGCAGTCCTCATGGCTGCATACTGTGATGTTACACATTACATGTGTGGTGTACTCGTGTGTATCTCCCACACAATACGGTGAGCTCCTTGAAGCATCGAGGCTAGTCCTAGAAGTCAGAGTTGACCCAGAGCATCACTGTATAGGTGCTCAGTAAATGCTTGGGTAATGGATGAATGAGTGAAAAGGTGATTATTTGGCACAGTCTTCCCTGCTCACATACAGATTTCCACATACAAGTATTTATTCCTTAAGCTGGTTGGCATGACATAAATACAACCATCAGCCCTGTTTTACAGATAAAGAAACCAACAGGGCAAAAGCACGATTCATATGTGGGCCCATGGAGATGTCCCCCCAAATGTAATGAGTCTGGATGTCCCCAATGCACAGCTGGTATTCAGACCACCGGTTCCACCACCGTGCCTCCCAGCCAGCAGCCTCCACAGTAATCAGCGTTATTAGGCAGGAACAAAGGGCCCCATTATCCAGGATTGACATTTTGAGAACATGGACCAAAGCAACAAAAAGTAATATTTCTTAAAATGAACATTAGCTGCCCCTGACAATCAGCCCAGTGGAACAGTCCAACAAGCAGTTAGCTGTGGTGTGCGGGCCCCCTGGATGAAAGATTACAGGGTTAGGGACGTGCAGCCAATCAAGAAATCTGATTGGCTGAGCAGTCCTAAGTGCTTTATAATTGTGTTTCAGAGGACTGCGGTTTAATGCCAGCCAAGGTTCCCTATTTTAAACTGTGTCACACAATTTAAAAGGACTGCCTTATGTCCTTCTCTTCAACTCTCACATTATGTAAATTGTTAAGACTGTTATCCTGGGAGTTTGCCTTAGTTGCTGGCTGTTTTAAAATTCCATTTCTTAAAAAAAAAAAGAGGGGAGGAAGAAAGAAAAGAAAACATCAACCCTCCTCCTCCTCTATAAGAAATCAGCAACCTCAGGTTTATAGAAAGACAGAAGCTCGGATGGAGGCACTCTGGGACTTCCAAGTGGAACAGCACATGGTAGCCCCTCCATATAGACTATGGCTGACCTGGCTAGAGAAGGTAGGCTGGTGGTTGTCCCCTCATGGCTGCTATTTTTTTATTGCATTCACATAGGCTCTCAAAAAATTAGTATCTGTGGTTGCACAGAAGCCCTTGTACCCTTTTAGAGTTTTTTTTTTTTTTTTCTGGAGAGAAGATTTATAGCCAAGTAATTAAGAACCTTAGAGCAACTAACACACAAAGAAGAAGGGAAGGCTTTCTTGTTCGGACCCAGAACACATCCTTCCAGGGGTCAAAGGAAGCTCTGCAGTGACTCCCCTGGGTTGGGTGGGGGTGACTGGGCAGCACCCCAGTGGCTGCTCTGCTGGGCTGCTGGGCTATGCGCTGGTCTTGCCTATTGACATCCATACTATTGTCCCAACTTTCCTTGGAGAAGGGGGTGCCTCTCTCCACTCTTGGTCCATAAGGTTGTCAAGAGACAAACTCATCCATGGATAGGACAATGCCTATGGCCAGGGAACCCTTGTCCCATGGGCCACTCTGACTGGCCTAGTCAATGCCATGAGGTCAAAAGGACCATCAAAGCCTGAGGCTGAGGCTTTTGCCCCTGGGGGGTAAGGGGCACTCGGTCTTCCCTGGCGATCCTAAGCAGCCAGAATACAAGCCTATGTTTTGAGGGCCACCTGCTACCACGTATGGAAAGTTCACCGGAGAACAAAACCAAGAAATACAGAAGCACAGCTGGAGACTGAGGAAATAATTCCGTGTCACAAGTGTGTCCAGGACCCTCCATCACCTCTCACATCTAAATGGATGCGAATCTTACATCACAGACCACTGGGATGGGCGACTGTTACTCGAAGCTCCAAGTCTCCTAGTTCTACATGGCTCCACTGTCATCCTCACAGACAGAATCTCCCACTGCCCCATGGTTACACCCTCCCCTTCAACACCCTGCTTCCATTCCTCCTCACTTGGCTGGCATTTCAAAAACTGATTTCCTAAACAGCAAGAGAGAGCAAAAGTGAAAGAAATACCACTGGCACCTAATGGGTCAGTTCTGGGAAAACATGGATCACTAAGATGTGCAGATGATCCTGAAGCCTCCACCTGCTCTCTCTGCGCCCAGGCCCTGCCACATGGGGATACAGACCATTTGCTTTCTATTGTAGACAGTGTCAGGAGCAAGGCTCAGAGCTAGAAAGCAAAAAACCCATGACCTAGAGATAGACAAGGGGACCCGTTGGTTGTGGAGGCTGGAGTGGCCACTGGAGGTTGCAGCAGAGTCAGAAGCAACTTCCACCCTTCTGTGCCAGGGCCTCTGTTCCTCCTCTGCCTCTGCTTGCTCTGCGCTTGGCACTCTGTTTTGTTTTTTTAGGGTTTTGGGGTTTTTTTTTTTGCAAGGCAAGCCTCCTTGAGGGGAGTCCCCATGGAATCAGGGACCAGGGTCCCGAGTCCGGCAGCAGGACCTGTGCTGTGGGAGCACTGGCTGCCAGTCTTCCAGTCTTATCTTCAGGGAACAGAGCTCACATTCCTCCAGTGCCTCTCTCGTGCCCGATCGTATCACTGCAGTCTTCCTTGGAGATCTGTGTCCCATAGACACAGCAGCCGTGAGCATTCATCTCTCATCTGTCCCCTGATATTTAAAGTACGTGTTAGATATGTCGATTGCTTGTATGTTTTTATTCTACTGGCTGCTCCTGTTTTGACTTTGTGGATCAAAAGACAAGCATGGGTGGATGCGATCACAGGACTGGATGGCAGCAGGGAGGGGAGGGATTTGGGGTCTCCTGCTGCCCAAACTGACACGCGGCTGGCAGTTGAAGGTCTGAGGTTTGGGGCAGGGGGAAGAACACAGAGGTCCTGACTTTGTAGGCAGAGGCTCTGAGGAAGTTAGTGTGTGGCTGTGTGCACAGTCCACAGTGAGTTGCCTGGGCCAAGTGGGCCGACTTCCATGGCACATTTTGTGTAAATATATGTACATGTTTCTCTGCTTGTATCTTCTATTAAATCTTTTATTTCTGAACAGCCCTGATTGATACCCTATTTAACCTCTCATTTTCCCATCTTTGTAATAGTAAGAATGTTCACCTCATGAAATTGTTTGAGAATTAAATGATGTGTGATACCCAGTGTATTTAGGATCTAAGGTCAGAGGAGGGTTGAGGCAGAAAGAAAATGTTCAGGGTCCTAGCAACAAGAACTACATGGTGCACGTGTGGATTTAAATCCACGTTGGTGCCAGGGGTGTCTGGTCCAGAAACTCCCCTCAGCCAGCAGTATATTCTGTCGTCGCACTGGGTAATGTCTGACGCAGAGTCAGCATTAGCTCTCTGCTATAGGGGTGACCAGGTCATCATCCTAGAGTCACCGGAAACCACTAAAGCTTTTAAATAGGTCCACAGCATTTTTGAACTGCCTATGAATTATACTAGTTGTAAGTAGTAGTATTTAATTCAAAGACCTGAAGTTAAATTATGCTCTTCAAATGCTTAATGAGCATTCTTATTAAAAAGCATCAGGAAATTCTGTTTTCGTGGCTGACCATAGATAGGATGGTGTTTGGGATGCTGTCTTTCAATTTGATCAACCACATTCCATCCCTGACTTGGCCCCACAGGGAACACAAGAGAAATATGAGCTCTAAGCCTTATTCTATGTAAATTTAAGTCCAAAGGGAAAATAACTGCTCACATGAAAAGAGCAGTAAAGAATGGCTGAGAGCATGTCTGGGTGCTTTTTGGATAAGATGAGAGTTGTCCGGCAGAGCTAGACCCTGAGGAGCAGCTGGGTGGCAGCTAAAGGACAAAGAAAAGTAAAGACAGAGATTTGCCTCCTCCGAATCACGAGCACAGCCTCTGTAACCCTCCTGTGGGGTCCGATGTGGGACCTGTACGCATTGCTGGTCCTCACCGGTCACAAGGCATGAGGGCTGTGTGAAACCAGCATTATGGAAGGACTTTTGTTCCCTCAATGCTGGTAAAGACCCCAGTAGGCCCTCTTTGTTTTCAGAATCTGGTGGCCCCCAGAAACCCATTTCTTGGGGAGCCAGTGCTGGGTCCCTGTGTGAACAGATGTGTCACGTGTTAAGCTCACCCAGAATTTCGAATGCATCTGTGCATGAATGCATGTGCACTCTGCAGGAAACACAGTTCCCTCGGATGGTTAAAAACAGTCTTTAATGAAAGGACTCCTTACAAAGGTGTGGAGGGGTGAACAGGATTAAAGGGATTATCATGGAATGTCACTAATTTTACGACGCTGCTAACTCAAGCTTCCAGTGTTTCCTTAGAATGTTTACTTTATTCTTAATGCAACACTTTTTTGCAACTTGTTTAAAGGCGGAATGAAGACACAGGACCGGCTAAGACCAGGTGTGCTTGTCTCACCCCAGCAGTGATTATACGATGCCAAAAGTTGCTAAGTGATTTGTCAACACTGGTGGAGAACAGTGTTTTGGTGGGAATGCAAGGATTTGCATTGACTGAAGAGTTCAGGTTTGTCCGCTGCGGCCAGCACCTTTCCCAGGTGTGGGGTGGTAGATAGCCCACATCCGGCTCTCCTAGGATGTTGTAGTGCTGGAAGTGAAGGGGGCCTTGTGGAGAGGTTCCTGTCCATGTGACCACAGAGAACCTCGCAGGCCCAGGGAAGCAGGCATCAATTATTGCTAATATTGCAAATATTGCAAATATTGCAAATATTGTAATTATTGGCCCGTATCAGGTTCCTGCCTGTCTTTTGAATTACTACCTTATTCCATTTCTTCTTCTTTTTTTTTTCTGTAAGAAACAAACTTCTTTTACTCTTAATTTTGCTCTGGTGTGGTCTTAGGTTAATTTCCAGGGAAGTCTTTAAAGAGAAGCCTTGTGGAAATGCATCTTGGGAGCCTGGAGAGAAATTAATGTTTGGCCACATCAGGCTGTGTTTCCCTGCAAAATCAGTAAAGCAGAATGTGGTGGGTGTGGCTTGCTGCACAAGCTTCTCTGCAGGAGCCTACCCTGCCCGTAGCCCACCTGGCAGGAGACCGAGTAGGAGAGGGTGAGCACCCACAGCGATCATGGCATTGCTTGGGGAGGAGTTCTCACCTGACCAGTGGCACTTTTTTTGCTCTGTAACTTTAGTCATAAAGTGTCACTTCCTTGGACTTCCCCAGTCAACATTGCAGAACAGAAATTGCTTTATTATTATGCTAAATTGGCACGTTGTTTGGAAAGGAAGAATGGTTAATGAAAATGATTGCGCTGTACCATGCAAAAGATAAAGTGCTAAAAATGCTGTTATAGTCAACAGCCCACATAATTTGTGCTGTTATTAGGGACAATTTGTGACGTTTTAAAAGTCGAGTGGGTCTAAATGTCAAATGGGGAAAACATTAGTTAAAACATTCAGGAGTAATGAATGATTTACAGAAGAAAGAAATCCAAAGAGATTTAAATATTTCTATTTTAATTCACTACTTTAAAACATACACAATTTATACTCTACACTTAGTACATATCTCCTTGAACCCTCATGGGTGCCTGCCTGCTTTTTCTCTACACATGTATCAGATGGAAGAAACGAGACTTTCTCCACAAAAATAGATTTGCAAGAAAAGTGCATTCTATTCTTCCCTCCAGTCCCTTCACCCTGACCTCCCATTTGTCTTGAGCAAAATAGTGTTTGAAAACTTTGGGGCATGTCACAGGTGAAAAGAAGGTCTCTGGATAGAAGTATAAGACTTAAAAATGCCATTTGGAAACAAACATTAAATAGAAGATTGGGGAGAAAATTCAGCCTATTGAATATGAGAAAGTGCCACCTTACTGGACTTTTTTAAATTCAAAAGGTGAAGGGGTGGGGACTGAGTGAATGTGTGATTCATTCATTCATTCAGTCACTCATTCATTAAACAATGAGCACTTAATACATGCCAAGCCCTCAGGATATGAAGATGAATAAGATGTGATCCCAATCTTTTATGGTGACTTTAGTGTGGCAATAGTTTTTATAGTGCCCCAAGCCAAAAGCAATCCTGAACAGTTCTGTTTATTAAGTAATAAGAACCAAACAGTAAGTATATCTAACATTAAAAGAAAAAATAAAACTATAATTTCATTTTCACATTGCCAAAATTACTTACCAATATGCTGTGGGCATTTATTGGGTGCTGAACAGCCTACCAAAACTTGGAATCAGATTGGGTTTTGCCACATTCCCTTTTATGATTAGCATTGATTTTGCACAGTACTTGCTTTGTAATACAGCAATTACTGAAAGGCCACTTATGCAAATATATGACATCATCAGAAGGAACGGAGTACCACCTGATATGGAAAATCGTGATGTACTGTAAGCTGATAGTTAGTTTTCAGTCTGCAATATATGGGGAGGATGGTTGCCTTTCCCTTGGAAATGTAAATTATCCCATGGTGCCCTGTGGTGCACTGTGGCACCCCTGGGCACCCTGGCACACACTTTGGGGACCACATGTCTAGACAAGGCTAAGCAATGTGTGGTCTTCAGATGGTTTGATTTTTCAGGTTGCTTGTCAGTCTACAACAAGTGCAGACTGAGAGAAGCTTAAACATTTTTAGTCATTTGACACACGTTTCCTCTGATTAGGGCTTGCATTTTGTGTGTGTTTACTTTTTATTTTTCTAGGGATTTATTTTTATTTAAGTTACAAAGTTAGGGTCTCCAATGGACTGGAATTTAAAAACAAACTGGTAGCTCCCACGGACAGGTCAGGAAGCACTGTTCTAGAGGCTCAGTTGCACGAGGAAAGCTAGACATAAAAGCAGATGCTTTTCTAAATGTGAAGTTAAAAACCATGCAGCATTTCTATTAAATTACCACAATTAAGTGCAGCAATGGTAAATCCTTTAAGGGATCAGTTAATGAAAAATTGATAATTAGCTTTTTTAGGTCCTGGAACATTTATTTAACCACAGCACATTTTTGCATATGATAAGTTTTTTGCACCATAAAGTAAAGCATCATTTTTATTGCATACAATAATTTAAGGTGGAATTAATTTGCTTTTGAATATCTGATTAGAAAAGTTTGCTTCCACCCAGTCTCCTCCCTCCCCCCTTCCTTCTTCCCATCCTCCCTGGGCCCTTCTCCTCCCCTTTCTGGCTTTCCTGACCACAGAAACATTCTGGGCAGAAAGTCAGTCCTATTCTTGAGAGCGCTGAGATTTTGTATTACCACGTTTAGTGCTAAAGGTTTATCTTTTGGTCACCCTGTCCTTTAAAAATCACTTGAGTAAGAGATCGCTATCATAAGTATTTAATAAATGTGTTTTGTTTGGAACATGGGGAAGGGACTTGCATGAGTTTCAAAGAGGGTAAAAAATGAACACGAAAAACAAAACACTGTCCAAGGTGCTACAGTTCAATGATTCCCCCACCCCCCACGACATTGGCTAACTGGAACATTATAGATACAGAAATGGTTATAAATTAGAAACATTTGTAGCCTAAAGGAATCACACAGAAGTGTATTAAGTTGTCTTCCAGATTTTTGTGACTCACTTCTAGTCTTGTCTCCAGTTGACTGTCGACGTGCGGTGAGGCAGAGAAATGTGGAGTAAATACTAAATGCATTGTACTGTCGAGTGGATTCTTACAAGGCAAATGTGCCTGGATTGTTCTAACGCTGTTTTCTGAAAGTTAAGTGTGTGTTGGGTGTTAATGGAGGAGAGAAAATTGTGCCTCTTCCATGAAACCTGGGACCTCACTCTCAGAAGGGGGTGCTGTTACCTCATGGCTCCTGCAAGTGGGTCTGTACAGACTCAGTGAAATTTTAAGGGGGAAAAGTATATTCTCCTGTATGCTCTCTTCTCTCTTGACTATTTTGTATTTTTGTCAGTTTGTAGCTTTTGATCTTGAAAATAGGATGGATAGGTAATATGTGTAATGCCTAAGATCAGCTTCCGTCTTCTCTTCAACTTTTGAATTTTAAGTCTTTTGGCTAAGAACAAGCCTCCCAAGACACAGGAGAGCAAACAGAGCTGCCATCAAAAACGTGGTTGTCGACAGCAGTTTGTACTCCTCACTACGTGTAAGCCTTTTGGCTCCAGGAACATACCAATAATGTTCTGAATACTTGATCCATTAAAAAAAAAGATTCCAAGTTTGCATTAACAAAAGTAAATCCAGCTCTAACGTACATTGACTTCATTTAAATTCTGATCTTGTAAGTGTTATTTGATATTTAGAAAGCTTTTTATCCCTGTTTTATAAACCCCTAAAATCCAGAGCACTGAATCTTGCTGACAATAGGAGGAATTAAGTGTCAAAGATCAAGTTCATTTCAAAACAGATTAAAACAGTTAGATTCTGAAATTGGCACAATGCATTTTTTGCACACTAGATAAAGTGAACTGCTTCTTTTTTAGATTGGTGATCTTGTTTGTGTGTATCTTTAAATGAAAAAAAAAAGCTTGCACTACACCTACATGGTTTTAGAATTCTTCACACAGTGAATTCAAGTTACAATGTCCACATTTCAATCCTAAAGGGAGTGAATACATTTTTTTAGGTCAGAAAATGACTAAATAAAGCTATTATCTGTAATTTTTAATATGTTAATCACCAGAAGAATATTAATTCTCTAGTTCAAAATGGAAATTTTGTCAGTAAAAAACTATATTAGTTATTTACACACCAAGAAGTAACTTGACCAATCAGAAAATTAGGAAAGTAAAAAGTAGAAAAAATATAACTTAATAATCTCATGGTAAGTCTGGGTGTGCCATTATTCATATAGAACACTCTTATTGAATGCTTCCCATGTGTCAATTCTTGTTTTTTTTAAGTATTTTATTTTTAGAGAGATGGGAAGGGAGGGAGAAAGAGAGGGAAGGAAAAATCCATGTGCGAGAGAAATGTTGGTTAGTTGCCTCTCACACACCCCCAACCAGGGACCTGGCCTGAAATCCAAGCATGTGCCCTGACCAGGAATCCAACAGGTGACACTTCACTTTGTGGGACAATGCCCAACCCACTAAACCACACTAGTCAGGGTGTATTAAGAAATGGCACATTTCTGTCTAAGGTTCTGTCTAAAGTTTCTGTCTAATGTCTACCTATCCTTCAGGTGCAAAATATTTGGCCACAAAAGGCTACACTAATTAGGGATTATTTACACGTATACCTTGGAACCCAGTCTCAATGGCATCTTTTCTGTTAACTTCTGTCAATTCTTTGGTTATGAGAACTTATTTAGCTATTGTTTTAAATTGGACAGTTTAGGGGTCTGGTCCAGGAAGGATGTGGGGAGAAGATATAATAAAACCAGAGAGGACCTCTAAGATTGCCTATGCCCTCATTTTGGAAATGAAGAAGCTGAGGTTTAGCAGACTAATATGTGACTCTCCCAATCCATATCAAATCATATAATCTGGTATATATTTTCCTCAGTGGTTAAAACACCTAGAATATGTCTTACTAATCATTATGTATATGTAATGTAGTAGGGTTTTCCTCCCTGAAAATCTTTACCAAATTGATGCGGAGTCCTGTAATCCATGCTGTCTTAGAGCACATGAGCCATGAGATTGAGTTGTACATCTATTTTATTTATCAGAGTGTATCTAGTACCTAACCAATTGCAAAACAAATGCAAAAACTGGGTACAAGATACAAATTTTACTCAGCTGCCTGTGTTAAAATGATAATCAATCTTGACCAAGTTGGGTGAAACTCAGGAATTTAAGGGTGCTCTTATATTAGGAAAATATATGAATGAAATTCATTCCATTTACAGACTGAAGAAGACTAAGTATACAATTATTACAACAGAACAGGACAAGTATTTGATAATCATTAATATTCAGTAATGCTAATATTTTTTTTCAAAAGTCCATTCAGAGAGCCACAGAGGCAGAAGTGAGCCATGGAAGAAGTGAGCCAGCTGGAGTGTGTGGGCCTAGGAAACAAGTCCTGGGGTGGGGTGGGGAGCCCTTGTAACCCAAGACAAAGAAAGCAAGGATATATGCACCCGGGGGAAGGAAAGGAGTGAAGGAGTGCTTGGGGGAAGAAGGGAGTGGGGAAAGGTGCTGGAGAGAGAGAGAGAGAGAGAGAGAGAGAGAGAGAGAGAGAGAGAGAGAAGTAATGCTAATTTTTTTACTAAACTAGGAATAGAAAGAATTTTTCATAACTTAAATGAGGGTCTATACCAAAAGAATAGTAACTATCACTATTAACAGTAGATAATTTGAAAGTGTTTTCTTTAAAATCAGAGATAAGTAAGGATGTCAGCTATCAACAATTCTATGAATGCTATATTTAAAGTTCTATTTAGTGTATTAAGCCAAGAAAAGAAATGAAGATTTAAGAATCAATAAAGAAAATTATAAAAATAACCCTGTCAGAATTTGTAAACAATACAATTATCCACATTAATTCAAGTAACAAGAATGAGAAATAAACATTCACTGTTTTAGGCCACTGATATTTGAGAATTGTTTGTTGCTGCAGTGAAATCTAAACTTACTCTGACTAGTCTAGAAATGTACTGGAAGGGTGGGGCTATGGTCAAATATAATAAAATAATGATCAGTGTAGTTTCATCAGTTGTAGCAAATGTCTCACTCTAGGTGGGTTGTCTGACTCCAGGGTATTATCCAGACAGTTGACTATGAAGGGCAGGGAAGGCTGTGCCTGTGTGGGGTAGAGCATACAGCAGATATCTCTGTACTTTCCACTTAATTTTGTTGTGAATCTAAAAGTACTCTAAAAATTAAATTTAAAAAATCCTAAAATATGTGGCATTGTCTTAGTAGTTAGGTGGTGGGAAGAAAGGAAACAGGTACTGAAGACTGAAAGGTGGTGATCTGTGTCAGGCTGAATAAAGCATTTTGTGAGAGGTTCGTCTGTAATAACCAGGCAATTTGGTTTCATGTGTGGTAAGTTTTAGGGGAAGAATCTATCAAACAGAATGCTGGTGCTCTGTATTGGTTGGATTATTAGTGTCCTAGGACGGCCATAACAAAAATATCATAAACTGGATGGCTTAAAATAGCAGAAATGTATTTTTTCACAGTTCTGGAAGCCAGAAGTCGAAAATCAAGGTCCTGACAGGTCTATGTTACTTCTGAAGGTCAGGAGGGAATCTTTCTTTGCCTCTGCCTAGCTGCTGGTGGCTCCCAAGAAATTTTGGCATTCCTTGACTTGTACATGCTTTACTCCAGTCCCCGCCTCTGTCTTTACTTCACCTTCTCCTGTGTGTATCTGTAAGTGTACCTTCGTATGGCATTCTCTCTGTGTGTCTTCTTATAAGACTAGGTTTAGGGTCTACATTAATACAGAACAAACTCACCTTAACTTGATTACATCTGCAAAGACCCTGTTTCTAAATAAGGTCACATTCACAGTTACCACCAAGGGTAAGGACTGCAACATTTCTTCATTTCTTTTTGGGGACACAATTTAACTCACAACAGTTGATACTGTCTGTATCTGGCAAAGTATTACAAGAAATAATTGAGCTCAGAAAAGAATTGGCTAATTTGGAAGCAGAAATCAAGGAGGATAGAGAGTCCACAAATTGTGGGCTTGTAAGATTAGAAAATATCATTGCTTCTTTGATCCCAAATAGTCAAAAATAAACCTGGAAATACTTTAAACTGCTAAGACTCTTTTCATCATACTAAGATTACACTGAGTGTATCGTAATTCTACCCAATGTTAAAATTTAATACATTAAGCTGCATGGGAATCACTAGGGCTATCTTGTCAGTAACGCCATTAGAGTTAGCAAAATGACATGGAAGAGACCAGGGATGTGTCTCTCCTAGCGGAGCCCAACACAAGCAGGTAGGTCAAAAGAGAAAGATATGAAAGCAAGAAAGCAAAGAAATAGAGAAAATCTAAAAGGTAGGTCTAGATAAGGACTGAGGGTGCAGCTTAGTGAAATCAAGCTGATAAAATCTAACTAAGTTTTTGCACATTTTAATGCGAAAAGAACTACTGACCTGTGCTAAAAGACCTGTAATTTTAGGGACTAAAAATGACTGTTGGGCTCCACCATCTATAAACCAGAAGGAGACTGAGATATGTCTTTGCTATCCATATCTGATATGGCCAAAGAGGATAATAACAAAAGGAAAAAGCTTCTAGAAGAATGGGCCAAGTGCCACAAAGAACAGTGAACCAGAAGCTATGTCCAGGAGCAGAATCAGGACCTCAGGAGATATAACTCACCCCCAGAGAAAGGGATCCAGACAATATCTGCTCAGAGGGATTTTGGAAAGGTTATCAATCAGTGACTTCTTTATTCTGAATGGGATTGTAAGTGTGGCTACCTTGCCTCATCCTTTCATCGGAGACTGGATGCATGAGAGGCAGACCACCTGTGTTGTTTAGATTATAGGTCTCTTCTCCAAGAGGAGCCTGGTCTGGGGCTGAAGAAGAAATTGGACATTGCTCAAAGATCCTGAACTTTGAGCTGGACACAGACAGGAAGCCACCTTGGGAAGTGGCTGTGTTCTGCATACAGGAAGGGGATATGCAAACATTTGCTGACTGGAAATATGAATGGTTATAGTGATCAGTGTTGTCTTCCAAAATAGTTCCCATGTCCACCCATGTCCATAGAATTAGGTACAGCCGTGTGGCTTTAGCCAATGAAATGTGAGTGTAAGTGACACTCTTTCAGTCAATCTGACTTTGTTTTAAATTATTAGTCATTTTAGAACTTTCAGTTTTACAATTAGCTTTGGTGCTAAACTTTTTAGAAATTTTTAGCAGATATGGAGAAAACCTCCATAAAGTTTTTTTCCTGTAGTAGCTGTAAGATTTTAAGTTTTCATGTCCTGTGAACAATTCTAATTATTCCTTGAGTTAACTATTCTCATCCAGTCTGTTGTCACTAAGGCCCTTGCATTAGGAATTTATTGTGAACCACACAGTAATATCTACTAACCCAAGTAACCCAAGTAATGTGAGTCCTTAATGCCTTGCCCGTGTCCCAGAAACCGGTGGTCACTTGGTCCCCAGAACCTGGCACAATGGAGGTGACATGGGGTAGCAACTAGCTAAGAAGAGACAGAATGATGGATTTACACATCTTTCTTTTGCACGTTGTACAAACACATGTGCTCCTGTGAGCATATGCTGCCAGTCCTCCCCAGCCTTAGGCAAGGACAGACTCCTGAGCTCAGAAGTCACCAGCCTCCTTCCAAATTTGTCCTGTGCTTCTGTGGTGCTGAGGCCACGGCCTTCTCTGAGCAGCGTGGCCGCCTCCTTTTGTCTCAGCCCAGGACCAGCCACCACCTCCTCCAGCTCACAATAACATGTTTGGTCATACACGTCCTACATGTAGTGCCGTGACAAACGTGGTAGTTAAACATAGAATGTGGAAAGGGGTGATTTCCCTCTCCTGTGAACGTATACAAACACAGAAGACAAAGGAGACAGGACAGGAAACAGTTTTCAAGGTAAAATGTGATGCGCTCTGCTCTATCCCTTCTTTGAGAACTTGACTGGACTTCTTGACCATTCGTCTCTGCTGGGGGCACATAAAATGCCTTAAATTCAGTGCTCACTGATGCTCAAGGTAAAGCTTACCTGTGACTCTTCTGGAGAATGCAAAGCAATTCTTACAAGAAGAGTAACAATGAGTGTAAAGTTGTAACATGTCACCTTTGGAAATAAACTGAGAAATAACCACCTCATTAACATGAGAAAGCCAGGTGAACCTAAGGCAAGTTTGTTACACATGTTCCTTATTGACTGACACTTGACAAATCCGCAGAGTTTATTCTACTTTTCCCTAAAATTAAGCAAGGAAATAAGGCAAGTTTTGCAGGCACCATGCAAAATCAAAAGCGATGAAAGGAGGCACAGTTCAGACTTGGGTGATTTGTTGTGGATGAAGTGTGCAGACACAGTTTAGTAAGTTCTGTTCAGTTTAGACTTAACTTACATTGTCCTTAACTTACATGTCCCACAAGGTCTCTCTCCAAACCACCCCCCCACCCCCGAGATAAGTGAGGTGGCCCTGCTGTCTTCACTGGGGTGAATTTCTCCAGTGATTTTATTTCACCTGGGGCATGATAATGCAAGAAGTCCCCCAAACCCCAGCCCCAGGGCTTGGCAGAAACTGGACTTTAGAATCTCCCGGTCACTTTAGTGGGGCATAAACAGTAGAAAACTGTCACCTCATAGGCCAAGGATTTAGAATGACAAAATCATTGACCTGACATGATTTGCCAGGCCCAGGCTTTCTCTCCTTCTCTAGCAGACCAGCCTGGAAGCCATGAAAGCAGACCATGGAGAAAATCCACACCTGCTGCTGGGTACCACTGACTTCTGTGTGATTTCAATCAGCACACAGGTGCAACGCTGAAAACGACAGCTCCTCAGCCCTTATGCCTCTGCATGATGAGACTATCCTCACGCTAGTGGTGAATTTGACTTGACATTTTGGAATTTGAACACCCGCTATAACAGGAACAGTAAAAAAAGAGAGAAAAGAAGACACAAAAAGTAATGGTCATTTATATTAATTTCTCTGCAGAAATGAAGTCTTGGGATAAGGACATTTGCATCGAAAATCATAATTCTAAGCATGAAACAATGATTAACATTGCAGTCATTGGAGAAGAAGGCATGCAAAAAATATCATGAACATTTCAGGGGACTATTTTCCTCATATAAAGCTTATTCTTATAATATTACTGCATTTCAAAAAATACAATTTTAGAAAAAATGAACTATAGCTCTTTGCAGTGATAGGCGACAGGTCAGAAAAGCATTTCAGAATAATTTTACACCTTTTAACCTTAAAAAATACTTTGCTGACAATTGAGAAAGGGCCTTAAAAGAAGCTCTGATAGGCATTCTCACAGCAGGGTTGCCATGGCCCATCACCGCACCAGAGCTTCTGCATAATGTATCCTGTAATAAGGAGTGTGCTGCACATCACAGAGGCTGAAGTGCGGTTTTCAGAGAGTAATCCTTGGCAAGAGCCGCTATTAGTCATGACACTGAAGGTTTGTTACATGAAACTCTTGGGAAGACAGAAAGGAAGTAAACTGTTTAAAATTTTGATTTGAGCCTGGAAATAACTACTTTGTCATAGGATTTTTGTCTGCATCTAAATGTATATTTAGTGTTCTGTTTTTTAGTTCTGCTCATAGTTGGACAGTCTTGTGAAATGAAAACCCTACACTGTTTTGTTAAATGAATGGCACGTTCCCCGACTCTGTTGCTGAAAGTGGTAATTGTAAGAAAACTGTTGTAGCAATTACTGCCGATAATTATGAATGCTAATATGATGGCTGAGAGTTCCATGTTTCCCCATTGCAAAACCTGTTCAAACTTGGAGGAAACTCAACAGTATTTCACTGTAACAGAAATGAAAAACCATCTACCGAGGAAAGATACAGCCTTCAATCATCATTTATGCCTATTACAATAGGAACATCCGGAGTCGGGGAGAACTCAGCCTTGGGCTGGAGTGGGGGTAGAAGGGAAGTCTGGAGACCGTGGATTTCTTGCGGTTTTCAACAAAAACATGACTAAAGAAAAAGAAAGAAGCGGTTGGGAGAGATGTTGTTTATAAGCAAGTTTTTCTTCTTATTTTCTTCTTCTACTGAGAGACCCAATCAATGATGTTTATAGTTGTGCTGGGGATGGTTTTTTTTACTGAGAATGACAATGTTCTGGAGTAGGCTCTAGTCCTTCCTTACATCATGTCAATTTAGTCGGAATGGAACTAACCTAAGGATTTGATTTGATTACCTGCTCAAATACGGTGCTCTTTATTGTCTCAGAGATCACAGGTGAAGTACTGACCATCTCTGAGTTCTATTTGAATCATTCTTAGCAGGATGCAGAGAAGAGGGTAGGTTGGTGCCCTTTGCTTTTATTCTATTTTTTTCTTCCTTCCATCCTTTTCCTCCTTCTATTTGCCTTGCCTTTTCCAGTTTGGATGGCAATGTCTTTTTCAAGTCATGCAGACCTCATTCCCCATTTCCTTATTGTGGCTCCATGGGTTCGCTTTTTGAAGCAGCCTTCCCTTGGGAACATTATGTTTCCTCTGGTGCCTTTCTGGAAAAGACAGCCTCCCATCCCCAGATGTTTACAAGCAATGGAGCCACCTGAGGTGCTCATGACCACTATTTAGGCATATTCTCAAGAATGAGTGCTTCGTTTTCTTTGGCAACTAACTTAGTTTACAGGGGGTCCTGTAAATTGTAAATACAGAAGAACGAGACCCAGGGGCAGGGAGGATGCATTCACAGAGTGGGAAAAGCAGTGACCACAAGGATCCCTCCATGGGGTGGGCGTTTGTGCATGTAGCTGCCGGGAGCAGGGCTTCTTAAGCTTTTTATGGTTTTGCTGCTAAGAGAATATTGAATAAGATCTGAGATTTTTACAAAATGATAGGTAATGATTCTCTGTTATTTATGTTATAATTCAGTAAGTTCCTTTATGTGCTGTTTTACAGATTCAGTCAGTTTTTGATTCCTAACATGACTCTAACATACCCCAAAACGTAGATTCACATGATTGCATTTTAATAATCTCTAAAGCTCAGCTTCTATATGTTTTGGTCCAATGTGGAGGCTTATTTTGGGTTGAGATGCAGTGAACTAAATGGCTGGTACTTGGAATTTTAACTATGTTGGATCTCTGTGACTACCACTCCCAACTAAAGGAAGTTCTGACCACCAAGATCAATGACTAACAAAACCTGTCAAGCAGATCCTGCATTCCACAATCACAGTGCCTGGGCCATACACTTGTTGTGCTAATTACTCTTTTTCAGGAATAATTTGTCCATTTCTCTTGCATTTTTAGGGAGCCCCAGTTACACACACATGCATGTGCACACATACACACAGGTGCACATGCACACACAGACATTCTCGATAGGAAACTTCTCTATGATCTACCAGAGGTTAACATTTTACCCTTTCCTCACGAAGCATGTCAGAACGTGGTAGGCTCACACTGCTTGCTGGTGTGCTAAAATGCCTGCTGCACCACTTAGTTCTTTCCTAAGTCACTCATTTTCCAGTGAAATGAAAATGATGCTTTGCACTCGGTACCTACTCTCCAAGGAGCCCCAAATACTGCAAAACATCAATTTGCCCTCACAATTTTCTTGTCTCATGAATGATGTGCACTCAGATCACCCCCATGTTATCAATGAGAACACAGAGGAAAATAGTTTGTGACCAATCCTTTCTTAAAGCTAAATGCTGAATAAGTGACAAATGACCAGAGAAGGAAAGAAAAATCTCCAATTTATGACTTATTCTTCTGCTTGACCTCTATTTCCAAGGTGAGTTCTAAAACTTCACACTGTCACTTTACTGCATACCTCCTCACTGTGTTAAAAAAAAAACAGCATATGAGAGAACTGGCAGGATCCTTCTCAGTACAAAATGCAAGCTTTGGAGAGTTCATACTTTTGTGAATCAGTTTTATTTGGCAACTGCATATAATTTTGACAGAATCATTTGGCTAAACAATTAACTTCAGGAGGTGAAGAAGTAACAAAAAGATAATTCATCAATGGCTGATTGCATTTCCTCACTATGGGTGATTTTCAAAGATTTTCCTGCCTCTACTGTCTCTCCTTCTCCTTCTTCTCGCTCTGTAATGCCTGGTGCATTGCCATAGTTCAAAAGTGATGTTATCATGGGAACTTTTTTGTACTTTTATATATTTTTTTCAAATGTTTTAAAGGGCACCTATTACTTTTAGCTCTTAGAATTCTTAACTAAAAAATCATAACAGACTGAAACCCAAAATTTTCCCTAAGATCATTGCCTTTCATAACATTGTTGATCAAACACTTTCAATGGCTTCCATTATTTAGACAATTAAGCATAAACTTCTTCACTTAGCATTTTGAATGTTGTGCAATCTGATTCTAAACTACATTTCTGATTTTAATTTTTGCTATTCTCTGCCCTACAAGGTGTGTGCTTTCTTTTTTCTGTGTCTTTGCTTGAGTCACCCTTTCCTACCTGGACTTCCATTTTCCTATCTCTCTCCTCTACCCAACTAACTCTGCTGGAGTTCAAGACCAGCGATGGTCCCCTTGGCTGTGAGCCATTGCTGATGCCTCCGGTACCAAGTTCTCCACCTCTGAGCACAATCCACTCCATGTCTGCACTGAGACTGGGCATTTAATCTCAGAAGGTCTGTGACAGCCCCCATTTCAACCTCACAAACTTGCTTTTGAATGCTTGTGTTGATTTCCTCACTCATGATCTGTTCCTTGCCAGTTGGGGTTGGGGGCTCTCACCTTCAGGCTCCCTGGAGCAGTCCCAGGAAAATGCTTTCCCAACAGAGCAAGATGTTAAAGAAGCAATTTATCATGTTAGCCTCCACATGAGGTTCTGGCAACACACTCTGAGAAGAGCCCTCTGCACACAACTCATAAGGGGTGTCCATGACTTGGCCAAGGTGTGAGAGAAAACCAGAAGGGAGAGAAACTTGATCTCTGCACCTGACTGATGTGTGATGCCTGGCACCTTCTCAGGGTTTCCACTCTGATTCTTCTCTGCCATCACCTTAGAAACTGGGTGATTTATGTGTCATTTGTCTAAATCTGAATGTTGAATTCAAGGGGCCTTCCCTCTAAAGAAAATTACTTCTCCTTGAAAATTTAAAAAAAAAATCATGATATTTGAAGCAAGGATCCAGAAATTAACACAACAGTCAGGTGAGGTGGTTCTGTGTCATGGGTTGCAGTGGGGAGTCTAGATGAAAATATTCCCTTTCTTTTTAGATCGATGTAAAAGAAGAAATAATTAGTGTCTAACGGGGCAACTAGCTCTACATGAAATCCTGGCATTTCCCCATGAACAGAAACAGGTACAGAAAGATAAAGAAAAGAACAAGTGTCCTCTTCAAAGGCCCATGGTTAAATACAATGGATAGAATAGCCCAGAGCAGACTGAAGATGATCAAAGTCTCTGTCCTGTTTTCTTCTTCACCATGGACTTCTTCCCACCCTCCAGGCATCTGTACCCAACATTAGACAGGCCAGTGCTGTAACAGATGGATAAGTAAATGCATTTTCATTTATTTTAAAACCATTAATATTCAGCAAATTGAGTTCTCTCCATTAGCTTCCTGAGGATACCTGGGAATAAAGGGACCAGATCTCTGTTTTGCATAAATTTTATTTTATTTTCAACTCTTGTACCTGACTCAGTGGAAATGAAATTAAATACACTTCTGCAAACACTGTAGTCTTCCATGAACAGGAAGTTAAAAAGAGTGGCTGCCAATGGAGAGGATTTGGGCAAAGTGTCCATGTTTTTGGGTCAAGTGGGAGAAACTCAAGACCTGAGACACTTGGGTGGAACCATAGACATGGGATCGTGGCTCTGCCTCGTGGACTCTTGTTTGTGAGCCAGTCTCCCTGAGCCTCCGTGTCCTTGTCTATAAGAACGGGTAGGGGGAGCTGAGGCCCAGGCTGGTGACAGCCCCATCCACACCTGAGTCTAATATGAGCACCCAGCTTTCCCCTTGGTTCTCAGGAGTGTGCCTTCCTTCCATGGAACCTTATTCACAGTTCAAGAGGGAAACTCCACAGGAACATCATGTGTGGATTTCTGTTCTCAGCCTCTCATGTGTCTCCATGGAACAGAAGAACTATCTGTGGCTGGTTTCTTTATTAGAGTAGAAGCACCACAAGTACTTCTCCATATAACAACAAACAGATAAACAAGAGGGGAAGGAGATTTTATCCCAGACAAAATGTAAACCTCACCCCTTGTCTGAGTGGGAGGGTCTGGGAGGAGAGCCTGGCTGAGCTTCAGCCCTGCCATCCCTTCCTCCCCCTAGCACAGCTCCTCTATGACCAATGAGCCTGGGCCCCTGCAGGGAAGACCAAGAACAGGCTTCCCCCTATAGGTATTGGGCAGGTGTGAGCTGGTGAGGTGGGTGGTACAAGGTGTGGCAGGGGTAGGAGGATTAGAACCAGAATCCTCTGGGGGGCATGCTGCCTGCACCTGGCGGGAAGCAGTGACTGACGCACCGTAAGAACACTTTGTGTCAAGACCTGATCACGTCATTCATTTGCAATCACATTCTAATCAATGCTATTTACACATATCACTCACTGCTATTGAGGAATGTGTCAGCACCTTCACACTGTGCCGCCTGGTGACGAGGGCTAATTATTGGTAGGAAAATGTCACCCTTTTCAAGCAGCAGAATGAGAGCATTTCAGGCGCCCTGAACCAAGTCCACGTGAGCTTTGTGTGTGAGAAAGAGGTTGATGGTTGGTATTGAAGAGTGACTTCCCTGCGAGGACAAACTGAAGTCAAGGAGCATTTACAGACAAAAAATAATTTAGCAGAGTTCTCTGGCTGAAGACCCACTGCTAAACCTCTGACTTTCATGCTCCAACCTCCCACCTTTCTGTACCCAGCCTGAGAGCAGGCATACCCCAGGAAGGGACAGCACATAGTAGGTGTCCTAGCAATATTTATGAATATGGAAGGATAAGTGAGGGTAGGAAGGAGCGAAGGGGCAGCCTGTGCAACTGTTCTGTCTAAGCTGGTGTGTTCAGTACAGCCACCAGCCTCTAACACGGGTTCTGATAAAGATTTCAGGGTCCACTAAATCTGTAGCTAACATAAAGTGAACCCAAACTAATTTTTAATTACAACGTTCATTCATTACCCACCGCCACCCCCCGCCACCAAACAGCCATTCATTCACTCAAAGAATCCATTATGTATGTTAAACTTTGCTCTCCATGCAAGTTCTGCTCAGACTCCTGCCTCCGGACATGGTAACTGCAACCATGCCACAGGTCCTCTTTGACTCTCTGCGGTGCTGAAGCGCTAATGAGGCATCATTTTTAATGTGCCAGGTACAAATCCAAGCACCTCACAGCACACTCTGTTGGTGACACTGATCGTCCAGTCGAAATCCCCTCACACACTGCTGGAGGGAAATGACACATCCACCATGGAGAAAATCATGGCATGTTCTAGGAAAATTACGCATCCTGTTTCTAGGAATCTGTTCCAAAGATACGTTGGTAAAAACATAGAATGACATAAACTTGGGTTATTCATTGTAGCATTGTTTGTAATAGCAGAAATAAAAACAAAAAAAGAAAAAAACAACCACCCCAAACTGCAAGCATCCTAGGTACCCATCGTTTGGGGGCTTCTTAAATAAACTGTATTTATTTACACATAGACACAGAGGAGGGCTATGTGGTATCAAAACAGCTGAGGAGTGTGTTTGGCCTGTTACTATTTACATAAGAAAGGGGAAGAAGTCATACCAAAATTTCTATATATAGATAGATAGATTTGTATTTGTTTGTATTAAAAGCACAATGGGAGAATTAAACCATAACATAAAATTTAAAAGTAGTTACTTGTAAGAGAGAGGTTTTTGACCTCATGGGTTATGAAGTCAAAAACAGAAGTTAGACTTCTCCCAGAATCCCTTCCCCTGCAGGCAGGCAGGGCTGGGAAGGTGCAGAGTGCAGGAGGCGCCCAGCTCTCTCAGGGAGGCGCTCACTCAGCGACGCTGACTCAGTGTCAGCGCCCATAAAGCACCCCCTTAAATCCAGTGTCCCTGGTACTCTGATTGCCAAGGCTCACAGACTTAGTTTTGGAACTATGTCAATACTGTACATAATTATAAAATAATTACATTTATATTTTAAAATTCCTAAAAACCAAAGCAATGATACAAATGAACATGATTGTATCACGTTGGTAGCATAACTACAGAGAATCTCTTCCAAGTGACTTTAAAACTCAGTAATTTGACCATGATACCTTTAAAAAAATGTTTTGACCCTCACCCAAGGATATGTTTATTGATTTCAGAGCAAGAGGAAGGGAGAGAGAGAGAGAGAGAGAAACACCAATTTGTTGTCTCCCAAGTGTGCCCCAGTTGGGGACTGAACCTGAAACCTAGGAATGTGCCCTGACCGGGAATCGAACCTGCAGACATTTGGTGCATGGGATGATGCTCCAACCAACCGAGCCACATGGGCCAGGGCTGACTGGGACATCTTTATGGGATATAGTCTAAAGACAAAAAGAACTGAAAAAAGAATCTTAAACTACAATTTTAATAACCATATTGTTGGTGGCAGTGTACTTCCAAGAATGTGTGTTTTAATGAGCCTTTTCTCTTAGATGTACATACTACAATATTTATGGATGAAGTAATATAACAGATGAGATTTTTTTATGAACAATAAAGGGATTTTGAGCAGAAATAGGGAGGAATGCAGCTGGAACAAGAATAGTTGTAGGTGACAATTATTAAAGTTGGGTGATGAGCACATGGGAATCACTGTACTTTTCTCTCTCCTTTTGTTGATGTGTGATTTTTCTCATGATAAAAAATAAACAAGTTCGCCAAGCAACTAGCTGGCAGCACTATGTTGGCTGCAGAGGAAAGGCTTCTATTTTGATCAACATGGTCGTTTCTAGGCACTCACACCAATGCTTCTTGGCTTGTATCCATGCGCTCCATGCTGTCCTCAGAAAGTCATTTGGCAGTCCCTGCTCCTGTGATATCTTTGCTCATCTGTGGAGTCCACGCTCTGGGGTGGACTCACAAGGGCGCCGCAGGCCCTGGAGCTACTCGCAACACTCACCACATGCTGATGGCAGACAACTGAGGGTGTTGCTCTTTTTTCATCAAATAAGCAGCTAATCACACATTGACTCCCTGCGCACACATGTTATAAGTAGCCTTGCCAGAGGGCAAGATACACTAGTGAGGCCATCACCACTGCACAGATACCATGGGTATGTCATCATCACCTGCATGACTGCAGAGCTGCCCCAGACACAGTGTCTTTGGTCTGGTTCTAATTTCAGTCCCTCACAATGGGAAGTGCAGCCAAGCAGGCCAACCAGGACCAGCTCACATGCTAGACCACCAGTCTATGTGGCCCATTACTGGACCCCAGGAACTACCCTGTATGCCTGAAGAGTCACACAGAATTCACGTTCAGGACATAGCCAGAGGGACATCCAACTCCTTTTCTGATATTCTGAGAACTGTTTTAGCTGAAAAGTCCGAAGTGATCTTTGTGAGAAATTCAGAGCTGCGAGGAGCAGTCCAGGTCTTCCTACAGCAGGTGCCCAGCTGTGGAGTCTCTCCCAGGGGCCATTCCTTGGCGAGCCAGCGGAGAGTGCCCCGTGCTCTCAACCTGTTCCTCCTAGGCCGTCTAGTCAGCAATTTTCTCACTAAAACAAGAAAGAAGATACGCATGTCAATGTGCTGCCCTCACACAGAGTCTCTGATTCTAAAGTTCAGAGAGGGGAAAACCAGAATGGGGAGCATGTTTCCAAGAACCTGCTCACTGCGGCAACACTGTGCCACGGGGTCATACGGGCTCTGTGAACCCGAAGTTCATCCAGAGATCAAGGCTCATGAATTCAGAATTGAATCTGCTCTGCTCATGTTATAGAGTAAGAGGAGCTTAGAATAATCACCACTTGTTATAGGAGAAAAAGCATAAACCAATTTTTATAATTTAAGGATAAGCCCCATTGGCATTACAACTTTGGTGACTACTAAGAACTATTTTTAAAAAAATCGAAGAGCTTTCAGACATGGGATTCAAAGCAGTAAACAGTTTTTCAGTGTTTCCTGGGAGCTCACTGCTGCTCTTGGCCAGCACTAAGGAGACGAGGGGTGGAGGCTGCTCCCGAAACTGGGCAGCAGATATGCGTATTGCCTTGGGAGGCGTATTTGCTTACTGTGGTCACAGTAACAATGGACCACAACCAGTAGGTTTAAAACAACAGAGATTTATCATTTGACAACTCTGGAGGGTTGGTTGCTTCTGAGGCCATGAACTTCTGCTGTTGCTGGTGATCCTTGGCTTGTAAAAGCATCACTCTGTTCTCTGTCCACATTATCAAATGGTATTCTCCCTGTGTATGTCCCAATGTAATCCCACCTTTTAAAAAATAAAGTAAAAATAAAGTCACCAGTCCTATTATGTTAGGAGCCTCCCCTACTCCTGGTGACCTCATTTTAAGTAATTATATCTGCAAAGACTTTATTTCCAAATAAGGTCACATTATGAGGGACTTTGGGGTTAGGACTTCAACACAGAGATTTGGTGAAGACACAATTCAACTTATAAAAGGAGGTTACAGGTAAAAACACTGTGTGGCTGTGATTAGATAAACCAGGATGGGAATTAAGCAGTGAAGTGTGGTATTCCTTTGAACAAGCCATACCAGACCAGGGCTGATGAACTGTTGTGCTTCTGATTTTAATTCCTTTTTGTAGGGACACCGCTGAGTCTAAGTCATCGGTGGGTGTCTGAGTAGACACATGCACATCTACAGCAAAAGTTCCTTTCGAGAATTGGAACACTGCTTCAAATGTGATTCATTAACAATTAAAAAATGAATTTAACCACAACCTTCCTTGAAGTATTTCAAAATATTTTTACTCATTTAAGATTATCCCAAATTTAATTCAGTCTACTCTTTGTAAACTGAAGCCCAAAGACCCAGAAATAGCAAATTGAGAAAACAGGAATTGATGCAACGAAACTCTTCAGGGCCTGAAGCCCAAACTCATCTGAAGTATCCAGGTACTCCTGCCAACAGTGGAGTTCAGCGAGTTGTCTGGTGCTTTCATTTTCCTTGCTAAGTGTGACTCTCTCTCAGAGGACCTCGTTTCCTCTGTTTTCACTGCACACCCATTTCTTTTGCCACTGTGACCACGTTGTGGGTAAGTTGGGAAGGTAAGTAAAAATTAGAGATATTTCCAACATGGAACAATCCCTGAAAATTTCCAGTTTGGTTCATTTGAATTAAGACATAGAAAAATATGTCAGCAGCTCTTAAACTATGTCACCTACTTAAATATGATGCTTAGAAACATCTTTGAGGATGATGCTTCAAAGTCCTTAAGAGGTGACACTGTGGAGAGTTGTATTCCCATTTTATCAATGAATAGTTGCCATAAAACTAGACTAACTAGCAAGAGAACATGCAATGCATTTCTTAGTATAGTCTTCAGCAGACTTAATTGCCCTTCAAATTTTCACTTCATAGCCATTCACCTATAAGCAGGATCCCGGAAGCTTTCACTTACATAGATTTCTGCTTTCCACTCTCTGCATGACCAGCCCCCCCATTAAATCAGGCTCGGCTCAAGGCTCAGCCTCGAGGTTTACCCGCGTGGAAATCGTGTGTTGTTTGTAAGACAGAAGGGTGTGTAGCCTTTGAGAAAGAGTTGGCACTTTCCTCCAGGACAGCTCCTTCTTCCCCTTGGCACCAACAATGAAAAAAAGAAAACGTGTAACTAATAAAAGACATATCTGGTTTTTAAAATGCTATTGCTTACCTTTTTTTTTTTTCTTTTAAAACTTGTTATAAAACTGTGGATAGACAAGGGTTATGAAACCTGGAATTCTAATACTCCGTTTAGAAAGGTAGCCAATAAAAAGAAATCAACACATAGCTGTCCAATACCATTGTCAGGTAGGCTTGGAAGGGCAGCGTTCTTAGGGCCTCCATTCAGCATTGCCGGTCTTTTTAATAGTAAGCTTTAAGAAAATACCTCCTGAATTAGGCACAGCATTGATAAAATAATTACATTCACAACTTCTCCTGTGTTTCAAAATGTACAATAAAAAATTAGTGTGGATGAATCCAATTTCTGACTTTTTTTAAAAAAAAGGAAAAATGTTAATGATGATGTATTTGCAAAACCTCCCAAAAGTGAGTTTTATTAGAGAATAATATGCTCCTATAATTTATATTTCAAATTTTTAAAACCATGTAAACATTTGTGAAGATTATTTTAAAGGTTTTTCTGGGAAATACATAAGATAGTTGCCTTTCTGCTCCATAAGATTTCCTCCATAAGACAAAGCTCATTGCCTTTTTCCTATTGTAACAAATTGTAAGTCATAGAACAAAACCTTAAATACTGTCAGTGTAGATAAATAAAGTTGGAAAAAGAACATAGACTATGTATCAGAGTAATATTTTCAGTTTTAGAACTATTTACACAGCGACATTTTATTAAAGCCTTCCTTTTTTGTATGTACGAAGTAAAAGTGGGGAAGCGAGAATCTGTCAGACACGTCGCTCCACAGCAGACATCTGGGAGAAATTGCGTTGTCTTTTGTAACTCAATTTCTCTTTAAATTGTACCTGAAAGCAGAACAGCATTATGCTGTTTATTAGCAACACAAAGAGTCCTCAGCTGAAACAGAATTTGCCAGCCCTTGAAGTAGAGCAGACTTTCGGGAAGGGAGCACCATGAATTTTTAACCATTGACGGTAAGGAAATGCATATTAATCCCCCATTATCCATCACACATGCACCAGGGATGCGATTATCTTGCCCGGATCCCAGCGCCAGGACTCTCTTTTTATTTTTAAATTAAAGTAACTTATAGTTAATTTTTAAAGATACCTTTTGTTTTCAGGAGGCGAAAAGGACATTTTGCCTTCAGAATACAGCATGGCCTTTTGTTATCTTAAAGATCTGTCCTGAATTATCTGATGCCCCTATTAACTTATGAATGTGGCTTTTCATTGATATTGTTCTGCTTGGAGGAAGTTTTATTAAAATTAATACCCCAAATAAATGAACCCAAACACAAGCTAGTTATTTGAAGTTAAAACATGCCCTGTGTTCTTAAAAAGTGAAAATTTGACAAAATAAATTTGCACTGAGCTGCAGCTTCTCTTTTCTGAAAACCAGTGTTAACAAATATTGTTTCCCTCAGATTATTTTTGGAAATGCTTTTCCTTATCCTAAGAACTTGATGAGTCTGTTTGCCTGGGTGCTTCCTCCGCAGATGGCATGGGGCAAGCTGAAAAAAGGTGCTTAAAGCCAGCTGAGCAAGTCGGGCTGAGACACTTAGGTCCCATGTCGAAATCAACCACCCTCCTCAGGAGATGCACTCTTTCAGGCTGGATGGCTGTTTCATTCATGGCTTTGAATATTTCCTTGAATTTTTTTATTGTAAATCAAATTAATGTGCTAAACAAATTGAGACCCCAGTAGGGAGACCTTGTACTTCACTGCTTTGAAATAACAGGTCCCTTCTCAACTACTACTGAACTTTATCCTGAAATGATCTGTGTGTGTTTGTGCAGAGTGGCTTCTGAGAAAATTCACTTTTCCTGCCAGAGTTTCAGCTCTTATCTTCCCATTCTCAAACCAGGGTTCAACACATAGCCACTTCCTTTCCACATACACAAGAAAAATAAATACACTGATGTACGTAGGAAAAGCACCCTTCGCTCCCTTGTGTTGACTTAATTCTGGAGCAGAACTTCTTGCTTCCATCTGTAAAGCCTGAAGGAGGTAGCGAAAGGAGTCTGGTGGACGTGTGCCCAGGATGACGTCAGAATATTTGCAGCAGGAGAAAGTCAGCTCTCCTATGGCCAGGAGCGGGGCCTGCCACCCCGGTGCTCACTCCCTCCTCTCCACATTCTTCTGGTCCGGTTCCCACAGACAGCGAGGGCGAGGGAGGTCAGAGTGGAAGAGACAAAGGAGACCCCCTGCTGTCGGGGCCTTCGCTGGGCTGTCAGCACCACTAATTCATGACTTCACCTTTCATCTCACAGATCCATTAGGGGTTAAAAAGAGACCCATTTTACAGCTGACAAGATTGAAGGGCATAGAGCTGAGGAGGAGGGGGAGGAGGGGAAGAAGGAGGGAGGCAAAGGCAAAAATGCCCTAAAATTTATATTATTCAGACCACCTGCTAAAAGTAGATCTGGGCAGGTTCTCTTTTCTTCATTGGTTTCATTTCTCCCCACATAATGGGATATGTATTTCAGCCACAGCATAATAAACAGGCAATTCATGGTCCCGGGGATATTTTCATATTGTGTAGTTAGAGAGCGGAGGAAGAGCTGGGGGACAGAAGGGATGAATGCAAAACACAGCAGCCCCAGCTTCTTTCAAAAGGATGCAGTGTTTCAAGCAGCTCATCTGCAGGCCTTGTCATGTTTTGTGTTTCTGCAGCACGTTATACTCGAGCAGAAACTAATAACTTTATGAAATTACTAATGTTGAGATAGAATATGCATTTGTGACATCAACCCAGTCAGCGTGTGTGTGTGCGTGTGCAATATTGATGGAAGGAAGACTAGCATAATAGGAAAGAAGCAGTGTGTGTCTTTTAAAGAGATTCTATTTGTAACAGGATTTTCCCCAGTGGCTCCTAATTTGTCTGCTCTGAAACCACCATATGAATTAATTTAACATTCGTTTCAACTGATGATGGACATTATGTCTCCCAAAATAATTCAATCTAATTTTCTTTTAATCAATACGGCCATCACCTCCTGTAGGAAGGATTTTCTGAGTATTTTAGATGGTGCTTTAAAGGATGTTGAAAGAGTCTGTCTCCCAATAAAGTGACATTTGTAAAAGAAAGGGCACATGCGTGTTTGTGTGTGTGCCTGTATGTGGACCCTCTGGGTTTGGGCTGCTGGGGGCATATACTATAATCTGGAGCCTGCGTCCTGGGGGCCTTCCTGAATCCCTCCTGACAGACCCGTGCCTTTAGCAGCTCCCTAAGTGGTTGCCTCTGGTCAGCTTAAGAGAGTACTTTCAGGACCTGACATCTCTATTTCTCATCAAAGAGCTTATTGATTATTGACTTAGAATTTGGAGTCTCTCTTTAAGTGAGTTTTCAGTGAGCAAGGTGCAGGGTCCATCACTGTCCTGTGATAATCAAAACTGCACACATGAGCCCAGGTCTCCACATGTGCAAACCCTTTATTTTTTGCTTGCTCACTCTTTAGGTTGTATTTATTAGCTCTATAAAGGTTAACAATTATGCTCCTTTTTTTCTTGGCAGAAAGGATGGGACAAGGAGAACCAGTAAGATCAATCCACGTGTTTTGTCAGCTGGGCAATAATTCCTTGCAAAATTAAGCATCCTGTCTTGTCTCAATTTTTCTATCCTGGGAGTGTCTGCCACCAATTCCTTCTCTAATTGCTGACTCTGGCTCATCCTCTGTGACAAATACGTTCTGGAAGGCCCACAGCATCAGGAGGCTGAATGATTAGAGTAGGTAGTGGGCATCCCCGTGGGCATGCATGTGTGTGTGTGCATGTGCATGTGTATGTGTAGGATGGTCAGTCAGAAGGCAAGTTAAGAAGAAAGCAGGAGTGAGAGCTGTTTGGGACAAAAGCACTGGGATGAATCTCACACAGGGAGGCTCAGGTCAGGACAGGCATGATTCACTCTTCCCTTTGTCCTGAAGCTGCCCTCCCTCCCCTGAGGCAGAGGCCTGGACATACACCTTCCCCACGCTGCCCCCACCCCTTTGTAATCAATACAATCCTCCCTGGTTGCTTAGAGAAGGATATTTTTAGGGGTGAGTGGCCAGGGCTTAGATTCGGGAGCTGGGAGCTGGTGAAGGAAGATCAAAGAGCTCCCTCTCTGTGGGCACTTCCCATGTTGAGTCAGCAGGGCTGGCATTGTGAGTACAGCCCTTCCTCCCCACTCCCCTTGCCTTTCCAAACTCTAAGGACCACAGGGGCCTAACTGATAACAGCACAGAGGCCAGAAGGTTTGAGGATAACCCTCAAGTAGCTGAAGGTCCCTGAGTCTGAGAGGCAGTTACAGAAGAGAACTAGATGGGCATCTTGGGCTAGAACAACAACTGAGAGGCTGAGTGTCCTTCATGTCAGGGGGATCTCTCAGCAAGATCTCTCCCACTGCTTCAGTCTTACCATCTAGGAACCACTAAGTGTGGAGAAGATGGCTTTCACCTTGCACCACCAACTTACTGGGCAATAGACTAAAAATGACTTTGTGCAAAATAACAGTCATCTGGATATTGAACACTTGCACACTCTAAATTTGTTTTCACTTCTGTCAAGTGCATAAACCATTATATTGACACTCGAAAAAATGACTCCTCTAATTAACTTCTTTGAGAGCATGCACAAACCAAGCTTCTGCTCCAGCCCAGTTGAGGAGCAACAGAACCTCCCTGGTGCTCACCGCCCCTTTAAGGAAATGTTCATATCCAGTGTGATCCCCCTCCGTTTTGTTCCTCAGGCCCCTTCACAACAGGGTCTGTGAATGTGAGTGGAGTATGTTCCTAGGAAGCACACTGATATGGTGACTGCCAAATAAAGGAAAGGTTGGCCATTGGTGGGGAGCTCCAGGGAGGGAGGGCTCAGGTTCTTGCAGGGGAAGAATTGTGCCCCGAGATCCCAGGCTATGTGGGGCACACAGATGAGCATGGAGTATTCCAGAAGTTCTCTAGGGACCCAGTCCCTCATTGCTCTAGTGCCTCCTTTGGGCCATAAATCAACCAACTACTCATACAGGCTGGTTGGGTGGTCATCTGCTCAGGGCAGGCTCCATATTCCCCTCTGTGAAACTCAGGGCTCCGTGGTCAGAGGCAGTGTCAGCATCCAGAGGACTGAATTTGAAGGTCCCTGACATGTCTTCTTAGCTGTGTAATCTTGAAGAAGTCTATCTGAGGACTTCCATGTCTCATTTATACAATGGGATATGCCTATCTCTAATGGGGTTGAGAGTGAAATAAGTTAATTTATGAGAAATCTGAAGCAAATTGCTTGGTTCCTGGTGTGGGTATGCAATTAACATTCATTTTATTCTCCTTTACTCTCCCTGGGAGAGCTGGGGCAGGAACATCATGTTGGTATGGCAGGCATCAGATTCTTTCCAGGCTTGAGGGGGGATAAGAGAGGACACAGCATGAAGGCCTACAAGCTTGAGATGGACTTGGAGGGAAACAGAGTGAAAGGCTGCTGGTCAGCCATGACATCTAATAATTCTGCCTAGGATTGCTCTAGCACCCATCACGAACAGCTGTCTCATTCAGTACTATAGCCAAATTATAGAACATTAATGATATCTCCTATTTGTAAGTGTTTCATGCCTTTGTTATCTCACTTTTTAAACCCCATTAACAATTTTAAGATACAGGCTTGGTATGCAAGTTTCTCTGTCCTCACTTTACAGGTGGGCTAACTGAGACCAAAGCGACCATGACTTACAAGTAGTTAATCACAGACTAGAGCTACACCGATTGCTTTCTTTTTTCTTTTTCTCCTCACTGCAGGTCTCATTCTTCAGCTTTCCTGCATGCTTGATGGTCTTACACTGGATTCCAGACATTGCAAGTTTTCCTAATTAGTAAGACAACCCCTAAGGGAGAAAAGGCTGGTTGGACTGTTGCACTTGGGCTATGGGTGGCTGCAGCCTGGCACAGGGTGCACTGAGGAAGTTGTGAGGCAGTTGGAAAGTTAATCTTAGTTTTCTGGTTGCCATAGCATGGGCAGTACCTGTGGGTTCTAGGTAGAATCTAATTCTACCTTTTTCTGCTGTATAATACTACCAATTTTAATACTAGATATTTCCATCAATGGCAAAGAAATACACATTTCCCTTAGAATGAGAAGTAGAACAAGAAGTTTTTATTACAGTATATTGAAGGTGAAATAAAGTTGAAATAATACTGAAGTGAAGTGGAGAATGAATCAATTTTTTAACTGAAAGATGTTTAAGACACACTGGATTCACACAGTAGTTTAAAAAAAAGCACTGTTGATAAATCTTTCCTAAAGTGGCAAATCTTTTTGACATGTGAATAGATATCTTTAATGTCTATTACGAATTTTCTTTTTGCCCCTCTAATATCGCTTTTTCTTAAAACAGGGGACACTTGTGTGCATGGTCTGGAAGAGAAGGAATTGACCATGTGGCTGTCCTTCACTGATGGGCTTTTGCAACAATTACATATAAAATAATCTTTTTTTTAAAGTAAGAACTCTTGTAGCAGATTCTACAATTTTTCTACAACTTTCTTTCTTGGTATTTCGCTATGTCTGTAGCCTGGCCTGTATGAGCAGTCACTGGGTTGGTGTGGCACAGCTAAAGGGTCACGCAGCCCAAGGCTGAGGAGGGGAATTGGGACCATTGAGGTAGGGAGGATGCTGAAGGCCACAGTAATCCCTGGTGATAATGCTTTAGATTCATCCATCATTGACCATGAACTGTAGGGCATCTAGAAAGTTGTTGGCATTTACTGACCAAAAAGAAAAAGTGTGGTACTTAATTTCCAGATGACCTTTTAGAATGGGATTTAAGAAAATTGGTAGATTTTTATTGGAGTACTTATTTTTCACCTAGTTGGAAATTAATTTTGGTTTGGTGCATGAGTTGAGAATTTTCAGACACCTCAGTGTTATATATTAGCCCAATTCTTTGTAATAAACTCATTCAATAATAAAAGGAGCATTGACAAACTGAGGGGAAGGGATGATGAATCATGCAAAATATTTTTTTCTTCTTTATAAGTAGTTAAGTAATATTAAGGTCCTGGAGTCTTCTAATCCAGCTCCTTCTTTTTAAGCAAGATCCAACCACAGTAGTTTGTTTTCTGTGAGTATCTCTTTAGCTTGAAAGTGAGATTAATGGGCTCCTAGAATTTTGGAGGTAAAAGGGAATTTGGTTCAAACACTTCATTTTACAGATGTAGAAACTGAGGACTGGAAAGGTGAATAACATCAATTTTTGAGCCACTTAATGGCTCTGGAATAGAGGGTCTATAATTATGCTCCTCTCCTGTTAGACAGCTCACTCTAATGAGCATTGCAACTCAGAGAGGATTTGAAAACAACCAAGCAGTACTACTGACCACAATAATAGACTCCAAAGCAGCCCCAACTCCATATCTAGGAAGACATTTTTAAACTTTAACCATTTGGTTGTCTGCTTTGACATGATGCCTTGAACTATAGTACTTATAGTATTAGAGATTTCCCACCAGAGGTATAGGTAGATGAATGGAGGGATGGATGAATAGATAGGTGGAAGTAGATAGACAGATAGAATAGATGTAGATGTATAATCTCCAAGAGTAACCCAGGGGCAGCCTGGTGTGTGTTCTCCCTTTCTTCCTGTCAGTGTGTCCAGGTTCCTTACCTTCTGCAACCCCAGGAGCTGCCCTGTTGGAGGGACATTGGGGCAGCCCCAGCATCTGGCGGTATGGGGGTTTCTGGAAGCATCCTAAGTGAGAGGTGCTCTCACTATCTTTGTTATGCCTTTTGGTGAGAGTTGGGCTACCTGGTCAACCTACAAACTACTTTTACAGGTCAGCATCTGCCTCAAGAGGTCTCCATCCAGGGCCTTTATGGAGAAAGAATGAAAAAAATTTAAATGCTCATGTTTTTTTTTCTCCTAAAGTAACTGTGCTAGGCTTAAGGTACAGCCCATCTTGGTACATGCAAGTTACTTACAAACTTGGATTTCTTTCTCAGAAAACCTTCAAATGCTCTTTTTTAAAAAAGCATTTGTCTGTCTGTCTCTCTCTGTTTCCCCCCGCCTCCCCGTTTTCACATGGTGTACAAGCCACTCTGGGTGAATAGGATCCATATGCCCAGAGATACTTGAGATCAAGCATATGGTACCCTGGCTATGCTTGTAAGCAGAGGCTGGAGGGGTTGAGTGACACCAGGGAGGCAGGGGAGCTGGGGCAGATGGGGCAGATGGGGCAGATGGGACAGATGGGGCATCGAGCTGCTAATACCTGGGCTCTAGATGGCATTCTGAGCAAACCAACATCACTCTTCATCCACCTAAAGGGTTAACTGGATGAAGACTAGTTATTATTGAGAAAGTGTAACCTAGAGTTTGAAATTGAATGTAATGAAACTCTTCTCCTTGTTAGGGATTTATTTTATTTAACTTTATTGTACTCTAAAATCTCAAGCCAGGCAGTTGCACAGTAAATTGTTCAGTTTATTGACATTTCCTTCATCACCACCCTGACAGGAAAAAGACTACTTGATTCCCATTTGTTTTCCTTGCCAAAATAATAAAGACTGTGATGAATGTTTGTATTAATACCCACCTCCCTCCTCCTTTAGGGGAAGAGAACAGCAAAGAAAAAGCAGGGGTGGAGGGAGCATTAATCACCTTCATAGTAAATGGAAAAAGTGTATGAATAATGAATCTGACAGTGATATAAACTTAGGGTTCTAGGAAAGACGAAGAAGGAAAGAAAGGGGGGCAGAAAAGGGAGGAGGGGAAGGAGGGAGGATGGAGAGAGGAAAGAAGGAAAAGGAAAGGAATTTGTATTAAATTCATGTTGTGTGCCAGGCATTTTCCATCTAGTGAGACAGACACTGAAGGACAAAGACTGTGGAAAAGTAAAAATGAAGAAGACCCAGATATCATTTTCCACCCCCTAGGAAAAGAAGGGACAGGCTGTGGAGAAGAGATGATATCTGGAATAAATGAGAAAAAAATAGCAGGGAATTAGGATAGAGGAAGTATTTATGAAAACCCTCCTACCACTTCCTCCACAAATTAAACTGAGAATAGTGGCTAAAAGGAAAATTTATATTTTTATTAACTGATTTTTTTTTTCATGTTGAGATCGAAATGTCTGCCTTTCTGTCTTTGAATGATTTTTATTTTTGGAGATGAGAAACACTTTCTTTTGAATCTTCTAGTTCCTTAGGAGCTTTTTCAGAGTTCTAGTCTTTTGTCAAAGATCCTCATTCAGGAGCATATGCATGAAAATTAATAGCAGGCACCCTAGTTCCCCCCTCAGAACAGGAAAGCACCACCTACAGCCCTATTACCAGGGACAGAAATGGAAACAGAGCGCTGCAGACCTCTTCTTGATGCCTAAAAGCCCCAGGAGAAAAAAAAATCAGTGTCAGCACGTCACACCTCATCACGGGTGCTGTGGGGGTGCCGTTTCTGTGGGGTTTTTAAAAAGCCCATAATACACACAATTCTGCAGGAACTTGTTCTGATTCCTCCTGATTCCTGTTCAAGTGAGATAATATCCACTTAGGAAAAAAATCTTGATGGAAAGCCAAGGACCCCCCACTGGCTGCAAGAAGCCAGGATGCAGCTCCTTCCGTGTGTGCCTGGCCCCACACCAAAATTAAAGGGGCCACTGCTCTCTTCCACCAGTGCCCACAGGTGATACTCTGACGGTCACAGTGACTCCAGGGAGACAAGTGCCCAGGGCATGGAGGATGCTAACTCTGGGTTTTGTCTATTTGTGTTAATCTCGCAGTTGAGGTATATCTACTGAGGTACGAAAGCCCACTTGACAATGATGGAGCAACACCAATGCCACAGCAGGAAGAAGGAAAGTCACTTCCCTCTGATCATAAATCACTTTCTCACTTCAGCCCAACTTAAAACTTCCTGTTGTGAAATAAAATTGATTTAGGCTATAGCCAACTGATATACACCATTAGAAAAGTAGTCTTTTCTCAGGCCTTCCCTAGCCTTCCTGGCTTGGGAGTCACCTACACATATACAGAGACATGGCTTCATCTGACAAGAACACATATATGTATGTCTGGCCATCCCTCTCCAGGCTTCTGCTGGTAATGTGATGGTTACCTCCCCTTCCAGTTCAGTCTGGGAAACTTCTCCATCATGAAATCCTTCCCTGTGGAAAAGAAAAGAAAAGAAAAGAAAAGAGAAGAGAAGAGAAGAGAAGAGAAGAGAAGAAAAAAGAAAAGAAAAGAAAAGAAAAAAGAAATCCTTCCCTGCATTTGCTTCCCAGACCTATTTGAGAACTAGCAATATTCCCCCCAGCTGTGCTCACTTCCACCTGCAAATACTAGGTCTAATGGTGCTAAATTCCAAAACTAATTTAGTACCTTTGTTGTGTGTTTAGGTACCAAGTCCTGAACTGGACACTGGCTGCACAGGTGGCATAGTATGGTGGCAAGATTACCAGCCTAGGAGTCCAGAGTATGGGGCTGTGGTCCCTATTCTTTCTCTGTATGTTCTTTGATGATTAACATTTCTGAGTCTGAGTCTCTGTTGGTTTATCTACAAAATGAAATAGGTTATGCCAGATGATCCACCAGGACTTATTATGAAATGATGGTTATGTTTATGGTTTAGACATTTAAGATCACTTGCTTGAGCTTCATTTCTGGTAATTGGCTTTTCAGGAACATCAGTCCTAGTGTAGCACACTTAAAGTACCAGATAAATTAGAAGAAAACAGCTTCTCTTAATGAATGGCTGAGCTTGAGGAAAATTAAGGCAATTCATCAGAGTCAGATACACAGTGAACAGAAGGATCCACAGGCACCAACACTGGTATTTGTCCCATGGTAGCTGCCAGTCTCTGGTGGTCCTGGACCAACTTTTAAAGGACCTCACACTCAAAGGGGGAGATAGAGCCTAAAGCTGGGCATGTTGGCCAGTGCCCAAAGCCAGGACCACCAGGAAAATACCCTTATAAGTGAATAAAAACCTTTGCACTGAGGGTGGCACAGGATGCATGCCAGTCCCAGTCTCAGCTTTGAGGGAAGCCAGGGAATCTTCCCTGAGAGTTCGGAACCTGAAGCCTGTGCCCATGTGGTTGAGGCCCAAATGTACACTAAACATGTGATTAAAAGAAAAAGATAAGAGTGTTTATCTTTTAAAAGTGTTTAAAAGTGAAACACTTTTAAAGTGTTTCAGAGTTGCTAGTGTCTGGAAGAAAGATAATCAAATCTTATCTGGAGGAACTTTAAGTCAAGGCCTCAAAGAATTACTGAAGTAAAGTTCCAAGGTACACAGTTTACAATAAAAAACCAATAAACACATAGGGAGACAAGACATGAGGAAAAAACAACATATTACAGTATGTGCAGAAAACTGAGGATATAAAACAATCAGATGTAGAACATAATATGAATGTTTTATGTGTTTAAGGAACAGATGGGGTTGCAAGTATGAGAACACAATAAGAGAATATAAAAATTGACCAGGAATATTTGAAATACCACTCAAAATTTCAAACACACACACATGTTTATATCACGTGGGCATATATGTATATATACATAGGTCAATGTATCTGCTTATATGTATATGCACATATCATGCACACACGTGCATTGTGCACACATGTACATGCATAGACATGCATATATGTATACACACATTTGTATGTGCACATACATTGTGCACACACAAACATATGTGCAGAATGTATATGTATACACATGTGTCTATATGTGTATAGGTACATGCATGTATAGGTATACACACATACATTTTAAATTAGAAATTTGACAGAAAGATCAGGTAGCAAATTTGATATAACTGAAGAAAGAATCAGGAACAAGAAGACAAAGTTGCAGAAATTTACTCAGAATGTAGTACTGAGAGAAAAAAAGGAGAAAATGATAGAGATATTGAGAGACATTAAGAATAAAGTAAAAAGAGAAACAGTCTGACTGAGAATATGTTATTTTTAACTGCAAAGCAGATATAAAAATAAGGAGATACAGACAGACTTTTTCAGAATTAACAAACTATAGCCATCCATAAATCTAGGAAGCCTCTAAAACCATGACCAGAATAAATAAACAGAAATTCATCACACCTGAGACACATCATACATCATTAGTAAATTGCAGAATACTGAAAACAAAGAAAAATCTTAAAGGTGACCAAAAATATACAAAAAAGGAGAATATCTTCAAAGTAATGATGATTAGACTGTATATTACTTCCTGAAAGCATACAAGGAAGTTAGAAAGCAATAAGTAATTTCATCAAAGTTCTGAAAGAAAATAGCATTGATCCAGAATTCAATGCTCAGAAAAAATCAAGACATCAAAATTACAACTAAACTATAGAACTACCATCTTTTAGAACCATCAGAAATCAAGTTGAATAGAAGTCTGACAACTACAGAATTAAAGACACAACATCCATCCAGACTGGTAAGAAAGGCAGAGATGCAGAACAGGCTGGTCCAGCATCCACATGTGGTGGATAAAAATTCAGGGGGGATATCCAGGAAATGAGGAGTCCTGGCTTGAGGCTGGACTCCCAGCCCAGGGTTCCAGTGCCAGGAAGATAAGTTCCTATAACTTGTGGCTGTGAAAACCTTCAGGGATGCAGTCAGTAGAAGAAAATGCTAGACTCCCAAGCAGTTCTTCTTAAAGAACTCACATATGGACTTACTGAGACTCATTCCCTCTGAGCTCCAGCACTGGGGTAGCAGCTTGAAAGACACAATGGTGTACAGGGAGGAACTGAGGTGTCCAGCATCAAGGTAAGAGCTGGGCCACAGCTTTCTTCTAGATAGAAATGTGTGCAGAAGCCATTGTCTTTTTCTGAACCCTCTTACTACAGACCCACAGAGGAGGCAGTCAGGTGCCATATCTGAGACTCCATAAACCTGGCTAACACAATTTGCCCACTCTGAAGATCCCCTGAAACTCCTGTCTCATGCAATTTACTAGCTCACAGAAGCTGTTAACAGTGACTTTTGCATATGAATGGCTGGTCTTGGCTCTTGCTTCACAACATCTTAAATCTTCTCAAACAAGCAATACTCAGCCTCAGTGAGCCTCCAACTCCCATACCTATTGCTAATTGGCCCCAGGCCCAGCACTAGCAACAATGAGCCCAGATTCACAATTTGGCTCCTCCTGGAAATCTCTAAGCCCAGCACAAGTAGCAGCCATCTCAAATTGTTTTATAGCTCATGCAGGGTGGCCCAGGGCAGATCAAAGGGGCTGACCTTTGCCTGCACCACCCAGGAAACACCAGAGTCTTCACACCCAGTGGACAGCTACAGACTGCATTAAAGCACTACCATCCTGCTCCTGCACCAGCTGATCCTCCACAGAATGCAGAGGTTTGTGGTCAGTGGACACAACTAGTTCTTGCAGCTGATTGCCCTGGGTAAATCCATCCCATTGACCTGCCAACAATCAAGGCTCAACTACAAGGCAAGGGTGTACTCAGCCCACATGAAAGGCATACCTTGAGTACTCAGCTTGGGTGATGGGGAAGGTTGTGCCACTGGGCCCTACAGGACACCTACTACATTAGGCCATGCTATGAAGACACAGGGAGTCAAAGCAGCTCTACCTAATATAGAGAAACAAACACAGGGAGGCTGCCTAAATGAGGAGACAAAGGAACATGGCATAGATGAAAGAACAGATCAAAACTCCAGAAAAAGGACTAAACAAAATGGAGATAAACAACATATCAGAGGCAGAGTTCAAAACACTGGTTATAAGGATGCTCAAGGAACTTAGTGAGAACCTCAACAGCATAAAAAGGATCCAGTGAAAAGTGAAGGATACATTAATTGAAATAAAGATCAATTTATAGGGAAACAACAGAAGAATGGATGAAGCCAAAAATTAAATTAATGATTTGGAGCATAAGAAAGCAAAAAACAACCAATCAGAATAACAAGAAGAAAGAATACACAAAAATGAGGATAGTATAAGCAGCCTCTGGGACAACTTCAAAGGTTCCAACATTTGCATCTTAGGGGTGCCAGAAGAAGAGAAGGACAAGAAATTGGAAATATATTTGAAAAAATAATGAAAGGAAACTTCCCTAATTTGGTGAGGGAAATAGATATGAAGTCTAGGAAGCACAGAGAGTCCCAAACAAGATGGCCACCAAGAAGCCCACACCAAGATACATCCTAATTAAAATGCCAAAGGTTAAAGATAAAGAGAGATTCTTTTTTTTTTTAAGATTTATTTATTTATTTATTTTTAGGGAGGGAAGAGAGGGAGGCAGAGAGAGAGAGAGAGAGAGAGAGAGAGAGAAACATCAATGTGCGGTTGCTGGGGGTTATGGCCTGCAACCCAAGAATGTACTCTGGCTGGGAATCGAACCTGGGACACTTTGGTTCCCAGCCCGTGCTCAATCCACTGAGCTACGCCAGCCAGGGCTAAGAGAGATTCTTAAAAACATCATGAGAAAAGTGGTTAGTTATCTACAGGGGAGTTCCCATAAGACTGTCAGCTGATTTCTCAAAAGAAACTTCAGGCTAGAAGGGATTAGCAAGAAATATTCAAATTCATGAAAAGCAGGAACCTATGGCCAAGACTGCTCTACCCTGCAAAGAAATCATTTAGAATTGAAGGGCAGATAAAGAGCTTCCCAGACAAGAAACAACTAAAGGAGCTCATTATCACCTAACCATTACTACATGAAATGTCAAAGGGACTTACATAAGAAAAAGATAAAAACTATGAACAATAAAAAGGCAATGAATACACATCTATCAACAATTGAATCTAAAAAAAAAAAACTAAACAAGAAGAACAGAGAGAGAACCATGGATACAGAGTGTTTTGAATGTTGCCAGATGGCAGGGGTTGGGGGAGAATGGGTGAAAATGTAAGGGTTTAAGAAGTACAAATAGGAAAAAAAGAAATGGGAACAACTGTAATAGAATATACAATAAAAAAAGGACTACAAGTAAGTAGTTATAGATTAGCCATGGGGATATTAAGTTCAGTAGAGGAAATGGAGTAACCAAAGATCTTATACTCATGACCCAAGGACATGGAAATGGTGTGTGGATTGCCTGAGGGAGTGAGGAGTACTGGGTGGATGGGGGCAAAGGGAAAAAATTGGGACAATAGTGATAGCATACTCAAGAAAATACAATTAAAAAAGAAAAAACATGAACTTCTGGCCAAGATGGAGTCATAGGTGGACGCATCGTACCTCCACGCACAACCAAGATTGGAACAACAACAATTTAGAGGCAGAGATAGCTAACTTATCAGATGCACAGTTCAAAACACTGGTGATCAGGATGCTCACAGAATTGGTTGATTTTGATTGCAAATTAGATGAACATATGCAGGCTACAATAAGAGAAATGAAGAAAAATGCACAGGAAACCAATAGTGATGGGAAGGAAATGGACTCAAAACAATAGAGTGGACCAGAAGGAAGAAAAAAAAACCCATCCAAATAGGAAAGAATGGAGAAGTAAGAATTCAAAAAAATGAGGAGAAGCTTAGGAACCCCCAACACATCTTTAAACGTTCCAACATCCGAATTATAGGGGTACCAGAAGAAGAAGAGGAAGAGTCAGAAATTGAAAACTTATTTGAACAAATAATAAAGGAGAACTTCCCCATTCTAGCAAAGGAAATAGACTTCCAGGAAATCCAGGAAGCTCAGAGAGTACCAAAGAAGTTGGACCCAAGAAGGAACACACCAAGGCACATCATAATTACATTAGCCAAGGTAAAAATGAAGGAGAGAATCCTAGAAGCAGCAAGAGATAAGGAGACAGTAACCTACAAAGGAGTTCCCATCAGACTGTCAGCGGATTTCTCAAAAGAGACTTTGCAGGCAAGGAGGGGCTGGAAAGAAATATTCCAAGTCATGAAAGTCAAGGACCTATATCCCAGATTACTCTATCCAGCAAAGCTTTCATTTAGAATGGAAGGGCAGATAAAGTGCTTCTCAGATAAGGTCAAGTTAAAGGAGTTCATTATCACCAACCCCTTATTTTATGAAATGTTAAAGGGACTTATCTAAGAAAAGAAGATAAAAAAAGACATGTATAGTAAAATGACAGCAAACTCACAATTATTAACAAAACCAAAAGAAACTAAGCAAACAACTAGAACAGGAACAGAACCACAGAAATGGAGATCACATGGAGGGTTAGCAACAGGGGAGTGGGAGGAGGAGGGAGGGGGAAAAGGTATAGAAAATAAGTAGCATAGATGGTAGGTAGAAAATAGACAGGGGGAGGGCAAGAATAGTATGGGAAATGTAGAAGCTAAAGAACTTATGACATGGACATGAACTAAAGGGGGGGAATGTGGGTGGGGAAGGGTGTACAGGGTGGAGGGAAGTGAAGGGGGAAAATGGGACAACTGTAATAGCATAATCAATAAAATATATTTAAAAAATCTGAAAATTCAGGCAGACAAATATAAAATAATTATTACTAGTAGACTGTCATTGTAGGAAATTTGATAGAATGCTCTTCAGTAAGAGAAAAAATAACTCCAGAAAAAGTTTTATGATATATGAAAAAATGGTGAACAAATAACATAATAAACATGTAAGAACATCCACAAAATTATGTCTTTAAAAATTTATAATAGAACCAAATTATCAGACAATAGTATACAAACTAGGAGCTGAGAAATCAGAGCTACTGTGTTCTATGTACCTTCTATTATTCTGGAGGAATTCAAAGATACTGATTAACTTCAGACTTAGTTAAGCTCAATGTACATATAGAAATTTCTACAGTAAGTACAGAAATTGAATAAATAATATTCAAATTCATAAAGAGAAAACATTAAATAAAGAAAAAACCTTAATCATTTCCAAAAAAGTAAAAAAAAAGACAAATAAGTACAATAGTTTACAAATCCAAATACATAAGTGAATAAATGGACTGTAGTCCCCAATTCAAAGCAAAGATTGTCAAAGTGAATTTAAAAAGAAAATAATCCAACTTTATGCTATTTATGTAAAGCATACATAAGATACTATTCAGCAATAACAAAGCACTAGCTATTGATGTATGGAATAACATGGGGGAATGCTGATCATCATACTAGGTGGCAGAAGCAAGATCTGATGGGTAACGTGTTGTTTGAATTTATTTATCTGATGTTTGAGCAAGGCAAAACTATACAGAAGGAAGACTCATAAGCATTTACCAAGGGGCTTAGGATAGGAGAAGATGGTGAAGACAAAGGGAAATGGAGGAGTTTTGGAGGTCACAAAACCATTCTGTATTTTCATTGTGGTGCTAGTTACAAGCAAACATTCACAGAACAATAACTTATAATTTTTTAAAGATTCTAATCTTAAAAAGGGGGAACACCACCCTATCTTACTGTATGAAAGTAGAAAAAGGACAATAGTGTGAAAACTCGTGACACCTCAATAAAGTCAATAGTTTAGTTAATAGTATTGGACCAATGCTGACTTCTTGCTTCTACTAAATATGCCATAGTCATATCAGATCTTAATATTAGGGGAGCTTGTTGAAAGATATAAAGGAACTGTATGCTACTTTTGAAATTCTTTTGTAAATACCAATTTATCTTAAAACAAAGTGTTTTTACAATAATCATATTTATAGAGTAATGATGAACATTTGGAAGCCCTATAGTTTTAAGAGATTTTCTATAGGCTTGTTAATTTCATTTAATTTTTTGCTTATTTTCTCTCCCCCCCCCGCAACTCAAGGACATTTTTATTGATTTTGGAGAGAGGGGAAAGGAAGGAGAGAGTGAGGGAAAGAAGCATTGATGTGAGAGAAAAACATCGATTGGTTGCCTCCAATATGTGCCCTGACCAGGGATCAAACCCACAACCTTTTTGTTCATGGGAAGACATTCCAATCAATTGAGCTCCACTGGCCAGGGCTAAGTTTCTCTATCTCTCTTTTAAACATTTATTTATTTAAAAATTCAAGAAGAGAGAAGACTCCCAAACTCTTTTTATAAGGCCAGTGTTATTCTAACTCCAAAACCAGGTAAAGACACAACAAAGAAAGAAAATCACAGGCCATACACCTGATGAACCTAAATACGAAAATCCTCAACAAACTATTAGCAAACCAGACCGAGCAATACACTAAAAAGATCATACATCATGATCAAGTGGAATTTATTCCAGGAATGCAAGTTTATTATAATATTTGCAAATCAATAAATGTTATATATCACATAAACAAAAAGAAAGACAAAAATCACATGATCATATTAAAAGATGTAGAAAAAGCATTTGAGAAGATCCAGCACCCATTTATGATAAAAACACTCAATAAAGTGGGGATAGAGGTCATATATGAGAAACCTACAGCCAACACCATACTTAATGGGCAAAAACTAAAAGCTTTTCTACCAAGGTCAGAAACAAGACAAGGGTGTCCACTGTCACCACTCTTACTCAAAATAGTACTGGAAGTCCTAGCCAAAGCGATCAGACAAGAAATAAAAGGTACCCAAATAGGAAAGGAGGAAGTAAAGCTATCAGTATTCGCAGATGACATGTTAGTGTACATAGAAAACCCTATAGGCTCCACCAAAAAACTACTTGACCTAATCAGTGAATTCGGCAAAATAGTGGGATTAAATTCAATATTCAGAACTTGATGTTATTTTTGTACACCAAAAATGAACTATCAGAAGAGAAACTAAGAAAAAAGTCCTATTCATTATAGCAACAAAACAATGAAGTACCTAGGAATAAATTTAACCAAGAAAGTAAAAGACCTGAACTCAGAAAACTTTCGAACACTAAAGAAAGAAATTGAGGGAGATATAAATTAATGGAAGCATATACTATGTTCATAGATAGGAAAAACAAACATCATTAAAATGTCCATACTACCCAAAGCAATTTGTAGATTCAGTGCAACTCCTATTAGAATACCCATGGTATATTTCAAAGATCTAAAACAAATATTCCAAAAATTTATATGGAACCAAAAAAGACCCCAAATAGCCTCAGCAATCTTGAGAAAGAAGGACAAAGTTGGAGGGATAACAATACTTGATATCAAGCTATACTACAGGTCACTGTAACCAAAACAATCAGGTACTGGCATAAAAACAGACACGTAGATCAATGGAAGAAACTAGATAGCCCATAAATAAACTCACGTCTCTATGGACATTTGATATTTGAAAAAGGAAGCAAGAGTGTATAAGGAATAAAGATAGTCTCTTCAATAATTGGTCTTGGGAGTAGACTGGCACATGCAAAAAAATGAAACTAGACCACCACCTTATACCATACACCCAAATAAACTCAAAATGGATAAAAGACTTAAATATAAGTTGTTATACCATAAAAATCCTAGAGGAAAACATAGGCAGTAAAATTTCAGATATCTCACATGGCAATATTTTTGCCAATATATCCCCTATAGCAAGGGAAATAAAGAAAAAATAAACAAATGGGACTACATATAATTAAGAAGCTTCTGTACAACTAAAGAAACCATCATCAAAATGAAAAGGGAACTGACTGTATAGAAGAACATATTTGCCAATAATACAGAGGACTAGGGTTTAATCTACAAAATATACAAAGAATTTATAAGACTCAATACTAGGAAGACAAACAATCCAATTAAAAAAAATGGGCAGAGGACCTGAATGGACACTTCTCTAAGGAGAACATACAGAGGGCCCGTAGACATACGAAAAAATGCTCAACATCACTAGTCATCACAGAGATGCAAATTAAAACCACAATGAGATATCACCTCACACCTGCCAAAATGGCTATCATTAATAAATCAACAAACAACAAGTGCTGGTGAGGACATGGAGTAAAGGGAACACTGGTACACTGTTGGTGGGAATGCGGACTGGTGCAGCCATTGTGGAACACAGTATGGAGTTTCCTGAAAGAACTAAAAATAGAATTGCCTTTTGACCCAGTGATTCCACTTCTGGAAATATACCTGAAGAATCCTGAAACACTAATTCAAAAGAACCCATGAACCCTCATGTTCATAGCAACATTATTTACAATAGTCAACTTTTGGAGAAAGCGTTAAGTGCCCATCAGTAGATGAGTGGATAAAAAACTGTGGTACATCTACACAATGGAATAGTAGCAGCAGAAAAAAGAAGGAATTCCTACCTTCTGCAACAGCATGGATGCAACTGGAGACTATTATGCCAAGTGAAATAAGTCAGTCAGTAAAAGACAAAAACTATACGGTCTCACTTATAAGAGGAATCTAATGAACAAAAGGAACTAATGAGCAAAATAGATGGAAAGCAGATGACAGTTAGTGAGGAGATGGTTAGGGGGTGGAGGGATTGAACAAAAAGAAAGGACTCATGGACATGGGCAACAGTGTGGTGATTGCTGGGGGATACGGGGTATAGGGGGACTAAACAATAATGGGAAAGAAAATACAATGAAGATTAAATTTAAAAAATAGGACCAGAAGCATGAGTGATGGAACAGACTGATAGCTGTAAGAGGGAGGGACGGTGGGTGACTGATTGAAAGAAGGCGAAGGGATTAGTCAAAGAAAGTATATGAAGGACTCATGGACATGTATAACAGTGTGAAGACTGACTATGGAAATGAGATGCAGTCTTGGTGGAGGGGGGCAAAGGGGAAAAATTGAGACAACTGCAACAGCATAAACAATGAAATATTTTTAAAAGAAAAGAAATCTAGTTATTTTTTTGAGAAGTGAAGGAAGGGAGAAAAAGAGGGAGAGAAACATTGATGTATGAGAGACATCAATTGGTTGCCTTTCACACATGCATTTTTAATTGGATTTATCTATTTTTTTAATGTTGAATTATTCTTTATATATTTTGGATTGATCCTTTATTAGATATATCATTAGCAAAAATCTTCTCCCATTCAATAAATTGCCTCTTTTGTTTTGTTGATGCTTCCCTTTACTATGCAAAAGCTTTTTAGTTTGATGTAGTACCATATGTTTATTTTTGCTTTTGTTGTCTTTGAGGAAACATATCCCCCAAAACTGCTATGACTGATGTGAGTTTACTGCCTATGTTTTCTTATAAGAATTGTATGATTTTAGGTCTTACATTTATGTTGTTAATCCATTTTGAGTTTATATTTGTATATGGTGTAAATAAGTGGTCCTGTTTCATTTTTTGCATGTATCTGTTCAGTTTTCCCAACACTTTTTATCAAAGAGACTTTCCCCCATGTTCTTCTTTCCTATGATATAGATTAATTGACCACATAAGTGTGAGTTTATTTCTGAACTTTCTATTCTGTTCCATTGATCTGTCTGGTTTTGTGCCAGTGCCATGATGTTTTGATTATTATAGCTTTGCAGTATAGTTTGAAATTGGGGGCGTATGATACCTCCAGTTTTGTTTTTACTCAAGATTGCTTTGGGTATTCAAGATCTTTCATGGTTTCATAAAAACTTTAGGATTATTTGTGCTAGTTATATAGTGATGAATGTTGAAGACATAGTTCAGGATACAATTTGACATTGCATACCAGGGGATCAGAGGGTGTGATGCAGGAGGGCTGCAGAAAGTACCAGTGATGTTCTATTTCTATTTGCTTGATTTCAGTTCTCCCCAACACAGTGGCAGATTCATTGCACATCATTTACATATTGAATAGAGGGTTTTTTCATTTTTATCTTTTTCTTGGTGGTGGATGGCTAGTTGCCTACCTTATAGCCATTCTCTCCTTTCTGCCTTACCAAGAATACAGATTTTTTAGGAGCAGCAATGTTCCCAGGTCCAAATACTCCAGTGTACTCCCATCAGAACATTTTGGCTGAAGTGAAATTTACAGAGTTCCTAAAGGCCCTGCTATGCATTCCATCATTCATTCATTTACTCCACACATATATAGCAAAACACCTATATGCTATGTTCCTTCCACTGTTCTACGTGCAGTAAGCATTTTGAACAAAAAGGCACAACCATCACCTTGTTGGTTGATTCTACATTCTGTTGCTGATCCTACAAAGTGACGACATTGTGTCTATGTTATATAGTACCATCCACATTAATTTTTTTTAAATTTTATTTATTTATTTTTAGAGAGGGAAGGGAGGGAGAGAGAGAGAGAGAGAAACATCAATGTGCAGTCGAACCTGCGACACTTTGGTTCGCTGCCCGCGCTCAATCCACTGAGCTACGCCAGCCAGGGCAACATTAATTTTAATAAAGTTAAATTTTGTTTTAATTCTATAGCTGCAATATAGGATATTATGTTTGTATTTTCTTAAAAATTGGACATTTTGAACATATGACACAAAAAATCTCTTAGAGTAATAGCACCAGGGTGCCATTTTGCTAGGCTGCCTTTTTTTCCCCTATTTGTCTCTGTCTCTGCTCGTTCTAACCATTGCATTTCAACAACAACAAACAGCTGCTCTTTTTTCAACTGAATCAAGGTGTTCAAGCAAAATAGAAAGTATCTTCTATTCTAAGACTGGTCTTCTCTGGTTTTCTGTTCCAGCTAGGAGTGTAATTTTGTATAAACCTAGAAACATTACAACCCACATACTGGATTTTCCTATTTTAGCTTACAGTTATTCTGGGTCTTCTCTAAGTATTTAAAGGTTGGGGAAGGGACCTTGTCCTAACCCCCAGTACCCTCACCTTTTGAAGGATCGTAAGACCTACCCACTCATAGATTGTTTAGAGTATCTCTCCAAAGACTGTCCATCAAATTAATAACAAAGTCTAACTCTTGGCAGAGTATAAAAACCTTTCAAGATTGGGACTTCTTTCTCCATGTCCTCTTTCTTATAGCCTAAACTCCAGCCATGCCAAAACTTTCTGTGAATCAGTAAGCCTTATTCAAAGCTCTATGAAATACATGTTAAACCAAAGAGGCTAGCTAATAGTTACTGAACCAAATTCAGTTAATACTTATTAAACACTCACTGTGAGCTAAGCATTGTGCTAGACACAGCGTTGTACATGATAGAAACTGTAGGAGGACATTCAGTTAACTTTAACCAAAGACATCAAAGAAACTGTCAGAGAAGAGGTGATGATAAATGTAATACCTTGCATCTTTTCAACATTTCAGTGTAGAAAGTATTTTCAAATGTGCTTTCTTATCTAGTTTTTACAATATTCCAATAAAATTGGGGCTGGTATCCCATTTTACAAATTAAAAAAAATGGAAATCCAGAGACATTGGGGAAATTTTCCTAACAATTTGAAAATGTAGGGACCCAAGAACAAACACCCTGGATCCAAGCCTCAAAAGCCCCACTTCTCTATTCCACTAGTGAGTCATTCATCTGATCAGTCAGTGGACATATAACTGCTGCTGAGTACATGTCAGGGGCAGGGTGCTGTTTTAAGGGCTTAGGGCATGGCAGAAAAGAAGATACACCTAGTTTCAAGGACATAAGGTTAGACACCCATGGACTACAGATGAGCTCCCTAGAGTAGTTTGCCAATAAAGACCCTGACAACAGATCCGTGACCCAGTGCTGCACATACAGCCACCTGAGGAGCTTTTCTTTGTATTTGGACAGAGACTGTGATGGGGAATTCTGACCTGTCCTCTATGAAGCTCTCTCCTCTGGCAAGTTGGTAGCTGTGTCCCGCCTGTGGGATCCAGAGGTGTCTTTGTCATTATTAAAGAAAAATGAATGGCATTTTCATTCACTCTACTCTAGATCTTTCTCTCTGTCTCTTTCAAAGAAAATCAGATTTGTTTGGTAGTCCTTATCTTTATGAAATATGCTGGTTGTTATGGCATTCTGATTTATTCAAGGTGTGTGTACATTAATTGTGTGCTCATTCTCCCCCCTCTGTTCACCAAGGATTCTCTTAGATACAGATATCATCAATCTCATAATGCTTCATTTTTACACTGTGGAGAGTATACATAGCTAGGGTCCTTTAGCAGTAAGCCAGACTTTTACACCTATGTATAGATTTTGCTTTATTAAATATGATGTTCTTTGAACTAAAGCAGTATGGAATTAGATATTTCTATTTTTACTTCATGTTAAAAGACAATGAGATACTCCTAGTTAGCTATTAAATAAAAAAGTTCCATTGACTCATAGTTATAGAAAGCCCTGAAGAATAATATTTGGTGTTTTCTATCCAAATGAAGCGGTGCTTTAACCTAATGTCATGTTTTTTTATTTTTTATTTCAAGTGGGTGAAAATGACCAAAAGGAGTACTTTATGGACCCAGCTTTATTACTAAAGTACTAATTTGACTATGAACAAATTTCTGTTTAATTGGCCTATTGTTGTTTTTATGTGAATTTGTCTGCCATTAACTAATGGATGTTTATTCAATGGTCTTTGAATTTCCAATCTCTGCCTCAGAATCAACTTCAGACCAGCTCAACTGAAGCTAGTCAGAATGCAGCCCAGAGGAAAAGTGTGGAGAGAGATCTAAAATATTCCCTCTGAGTTGTCTTGATAATGTTTCAAGAGTAATCAAATGTGTATGATACATCTAATGACTGAGAAGGAATCTTTTTCAGGTCTCTTCAGAAACATGAGACACCTATCAGTAGGTGTTCACAACTGCAAATAGCAGAGTATCCAGCAGTGCTGGAAGCAGGGAGGATATTTAATTACTGCACATAAGAAACGTCTGTAAGTGGGCTGATCTAGAGAGGCACAGGGGCTCCATAATGTTATCAAAAACTGAGGCTTTTTCTTTCTTTCCATCCTGCCATTCAGTATATTGACTGGACCTTTTTCCAAAAAGCTGTACTTATAATATTTGGTTTACACATTATACAAGTTTATTAGTCCTGGCCATGTAGCTCAGTTGTTTAGAACATTGTCTTCTCTACATGCTAAAGTTGCAGGTTCAATCCCCAGTCAAGACACATACAAGAAGAAATCAACAAATGCATAAATAAGCGAAATAACAAATTGATGTTTCTCTCTTTCTAAAATAAGTCAATAATTTTTTAAAAATTATTAAAGAAAAAATAGAACAAAATACCCATGATTTCGTCATCTAAAGTTTACCAGCATTGACATATTAATCTATAACTTTCAAATTATTTTCTTTTTTTATACACACAGACATACTTATATACTCACAAAAATTTCATTCTTATAAACTACTTGTAACCTGTTTTTGTTCCCTAACAAATTATCATAAACATTTTCTTTCCAATAAATATATAGTTGTATAATATTTCATTGCTTGGATTAATATTTTTACATTTCTAATCCCTTATTTTTATTTTTTCTTATTTTTGCTCTTATAAATAACTGTGATGAATATTCATGTAAATATATTCTTGAGATTGTCTTTTTATCCTTAACTTTGTTGAAGCTTTGTTTCCTTCCTCATTCCTGGCAAGCCAGTGACAGTATCTGACTCATCTGGCTCCAGAAGTCCATCTTCTCTAATTTGCTTTTTGCCTTCATCAGGTTGATTTTTTAAGCTGTGTTTTCCTAAACTCAGGATCCAATAGGCAGTTGCTACACCTCTGACTCATCTCTAGTGCACTGACCTTCATGGATTTGGACACTCTTCTCACTAAATTAAAAGTTCCAAGTGAAGCCAATAAATGTACACCCCAGTTAGGGAATAAAAGACTTAAACTGTTCTGCCTGTTCCATTGTGGACAGTTGCAACAGAAGCAGGGAAATAAGTGAAGCACTGAACTGTCACACAGTGAATGGGTGTGGGATACTGTGAAAATGACTGCTAACTGTCACACACTGGGTAAGTTTCTATGGTTATTACTGGCGAGTTCTCTGCCCCCAGAGCAAGACACTGACTGAATAAATATTTGTTGGGCATTTAAATAATCGGCTAGAGCTGCTCTGAGCAGAAGACATCTACTGGCCCTATCCATACTCACTTGCCAACATATGGGCTTAGAAATCAGGTTCTGTGTCTAAAATTGCTTCTGTCTCCAGGTGGGAGCCTCTGGCCAGGCATATTGGCACATGGGGTCATTCTTTTCCTGTGGACAAAAATCTTGTCAGACAATGGACTCCCCAGCAGTGCTCTTCCAAGTGGCTGAATGGCCTAATTCATTCTACCCAGGTAGAGGACAGCGCTCTTATTGCAGAAACAATTAGATTAAGGCATGTTAGGGTTGACTCCCAAATATACCATGCCCAGACTTTAGAGGGAGGGAAAAACTGCCTGCTGATCTTGAGTTCTCTTGTCTCCTCGATGAATTTCCTTTTCTTTATTTCACTCACCAATTTAGCTTCCTCTTGGTGAGTTTAGCATTACCTAGAAGAGGCTTGGGTGCTTTCTCTGCCTTGACACTACATGACAAAGGAAGAAATGAAGCAGAAAACACAACGTTGGAAAAATATATCTTTCTCCTTGGACAAAAGGTGAAAAGACACAACTGTAGCAGTGTGTCCCAGAGGTGCTAGGGTGGGGCCCTATGCCTCTCTAAGATTAGAAAGGGAATGTGGTTCATTTCTGCCTGATTTAATGATCTCACCCAAGTTCTTCTTCATTTGTTGTTGACACTCTAAGATATGGTGTTACCCCAGGTAGTATGAATCAAGGCAACATTCTAGAGCATTCAATAGTCCAAATATGTTAACCTGGGTTGCCAGTGAAGATAGCATTTTTTTTTGAGACTCCGACTCTTGGAAGTTTTTTTAAAATATAAAGCAATAAGAAAATACCATGTAAACCTATCCATTTTAATTATTTCTGCATGCTAGCATTCCATTCCATTCCGAAGAGGAATAAATACACAATGTTAACCCAGTGAGGAGTGCAAAGGGAGGCAGGGAGTGGCCACAAGGGAAGGCCCAGGAGGTCGAGATGGACCAGCGAGGGACAGTGGTGCTGGGCATCTGAGAGGTCCCTCTGGCTCCCTCAAGTATCTGCTGTGGTCTTGGTTCCTTCCGTCACTTGACCACACCAGTGTGCCCCACAGTCATGAATCCACCAGGAGTTAGAGGTGGTATAATGACATGTCCCCATGGCCATGTAACAGTCAGCTATTATAAGGACATGAAACAAACTGGACCTCCGGATGAAGAATATCTAAAACAGGTAAAGCCAAGAAAGCCGCATAGTCATACCCTTAGAAACATGATGGAAAATTCTCTAAAAGACTTGAAATATCTACTCCATGGGTGGATTTGGGCAGAGGACTGGTGTTTTTGTTTTTATTTTTGTTTTCAGAAAAAAATGAGTGGATCCATTATTTTTAAATTTGTTTATTTATAATTTTAATAAAAATCAAAAAATTAAATAAGCCAATGAGCCCTATAAAAAGGCCATGCCACTCACTTGTAGCTTCTTTTGCCACAGGGTTGGTCAATTTGTGCCAAGACATTTATTCAACATAGTTATTGAGCACCTGCTGTAGACGAGGTATTGATTCAGCTAGGGTTGGAGGTACAGCTATGAGCAAAAGTGCACATAAAACTTGGCCTTATGACACTCACAGTCTACCTAGGGGGACAAACATTAGTCCAATAATCATACAGGTAAATGTGCAATTTAAAATATTTGCAGGTCACTGATCAAAGGTCTCAGACTGAGAGGTGTCTCTTTTGCTGTGATTGGGGTGAAAGATGGTATCACCCACCACCTGCAGCATTACATACTTGATATAGTCAGGGCAGGGATGAAAATAAAGTTCCATATGACTCTAAAGATAATACTCTAAACCCTTAAGCATAGCTACTACGTGACTGCTTACCAGTGTGGTCTCTGCCACTCATGCTGTGTGACCTTAGGCAAATGTCTTAGCCTCTCTGTGTCTCAATGTCTCCATCTATAAAATGGGTATTTACAAAATTCTATCCTGTGGGATTTTCCAGAGGACTAAATGTATTGATGTATGTGAAGTGCTTTGAATAGAGTCTTCTAACAAAGATGAGCTATTGCTGTTACATTTTGCAGTGTAACTCATCTAAATCACCAGAGCCAAGGACCTGGACCAAGTGGAACAGACTGTATGTAAGAAGAACAAGATGTGTTTTGAATTGTTGCAATGCTGCTATCTAGACATTCAGCAACTGGATTTTAAAGGAGATTAGGTTGAAAATCACTGAGAGTCATTAATACCAAGGCAACTAGCACAGCTTCCTGTTACCTGCCCTTGCCTCTCCCCACCCCCCTGAAAGTTACAAGTAACTGGCCAGCAATGGAGCACCCCATGTCATGAAGCAGACACTCCAGGTCAGGGCACACTTTGATTTGTCCACCATCACTGCACAGTCCTGATCCCAACTCCATGTGTCCACACTCCACTTTCAGTTGCCATCATGGTTACTCTCCTCCTTTTCTTCTCTTTTGCTTTTTCCAAAACAAACAAACAAACAAACAAACAACTCCATCTGTGTCAAAGGAAGAAATAGTATAAATAGATTATAAGTAGGGACAGGGAATGTAAGAATAGCTCTAACACAATAATGTGCGAACAAACATCTTCACTCATCCCCACCCTTTTCCCTATTGATCATCTCCCATAGTATCCTAAGTCTTTATTTTTAATACTTGTGACTAAGTTTCAAATTTATATGCAGAAATGACGATTATCAGTTATAAGGGAGACATGTCTGAAAGCAGAAAGTTGTAGCCAAGGCAAGTTCATCACGTGGATTGTTCAGCCTTTTCTCTCCAAGCCACTTTCTTTTGGCTGTTGGCCCAGGAAGTTATTTATAATCCAATAAAAATTAAAAGGACTTATGGGAAGGATTTACTTACAGAGTGGATTGGCTCTGGCATTCAATCCATTGCTAATGTTAATTCCTGTTCATTTTTAAAATTCTGAATATAGAGCCTTTCTCTCTACAGAGAATTTAGCTGAGATGGGGATATTATTTTTTATTCAGTGCTGGATACCCCAGGCCTACCACAGTGTCTAGGATATAGTACATGCCAGCAAACATTTACTTAGTGATGGTGATGTAAAGAAAACAAAACAAAAAGAAACCTAGACAGGTGTGACTAGCATGGCCCCAGATAAGGCAAGACTGCATACTTCAGTATGAATGGAATACATAGAATTCACAGGCTTCTAACAGAAGGAAAACTCTATAGATTATCAGAATTTCACATGTGGGACAAGTGTCCCAGATTTTGTGAGGGCAGTCCTTATGTCAAATATTCTATCCTCAGTTGTTTTTAGCTTTTATTTATTCCCTCATTCATTCATTCATCCATACTATACTTCATATCCTAAAGGACTTTGAATGCCTTATAAAGCACATTTAAAACAAGAGTAAAAAATGTATGCCAGTGAAAGTTAGGGGTGTTGCAAATTTAAGCCTCCAAGAAGTCAGTGTTAAGACTAATATTCATAAAATGAAAATAGAGCAGTTGTTTCAGACAGTGCTTTCTGCTTTTTGTGTATCATGTGTACCATGATACACAAAAAATTTGAATAGTTGTGTGCACGACACACTGACACTTGCAAATGATGTTGCTTACATCCATTGGTAGTACTGGTTCCTTGGAAGTATTGCAGCCCTCCCCAGTCCCAGACACGAAGGGGGATCCACAGCTCTGAACACCAGTGACCTGTTCCCGGTAGCCCACGAGCTAGCTTGAGAACAGTACTCTTTTTGTGATACCAATGTCTACCAAAATCTTGGTGGACACTGAGGATCCTCAACCAAATTTGCAATAGTACAAAATGTGTTCATTATGAGTTATTTCCTATTAAATCCCTTAATGCAGGGATATTAGCATTATGTTAGCTTCCTAGGACAGCTGTAACAAGTTATCACAATCTGGGCAGCTTAAAACAACAGAAAGTTGCTTTCTCAAAGCATGGCATCCACACATTTGGAATCAAGGTGTCAGCTCTGAAGGCTCTAAGGGAGGCTTCTTCCTGCCTCTTCCAGTGCCTGGTAGCTGGAAGGCACTCCCTGTCTAATGGCTGCATCACCCCAGGCTCTGCCTCTGTGTTCATATGGCTGTCTCCTTTCCATATCTCTGTCTTTTTATGAAAACACCAATCATTGGATTAGGATCCACTCTAACCACCTCATCTTAATTTACATCCGCTATGACTATTTCAAAATAAGGTCACAGTCACAGGTGCTGGTGGTTAGGATTTCAACATCTTTTTGGCGGTGGGGAGGGGGACATGATTTAACCCACAACACAGAAATGCAAAGATAAAGTGGAAAATCAGTCCTGTGAAGGCTCAGAATAAGGTCGTTGAGATCCAGAGGCCTCTAGTGTGAGGACTTCCTGCATGAGCATATCCTCATGCACAAACATTGCGGATAAGAGCCGGCAGCTGAGACCTTGAGAGTGTCTTCTCTTGCGTGCTGATATTCTCCAGCCATCATTGTAGGGGCACCACTGAAGAGAAGAGAAGAAGGACATCGTTTTATGAAAATCAGACCTGGTCAAAATGTTCTGCTCTGGGTCAGTTCCAACTCACTGACAAATGGAAGCTTGAGCTCCACACTCCTATGTCTCAAAACTTGAACATGAACAAAGTCATAGAGGCACTCAGGAATTTCAGTGTATTAGGATCAGAGCTCTATCTCCCAAGTAACATTTATCTCTCAGATGAAGCAACAGCAACAAAACAAGTAACACAATTCCTTTGTTAGATTATTTGTCTGAAATTTAACAATCTGCCCACGTATGGCTTGGCTAACCTGCCTCACTTCCTTTCTTTCTTTCCTCCCACACAAATATAACTTGGCCTACGTGTGACACATGGCACTTGGCTTTATACCACATACGTGAATGTAGATGTCCTACCTCACATGTGCTCTGCTCCTTGAGAATCTCGTGTCCTCCTCAGTGACCAGTCTCCTCTTCACTGAGGCACAAGGGAGGATTAATTGATGCTGTCGAATGAGGGGGATTAATAGAAACTCCACAGAATGCTTGATCTGAAAGGTCTGGCCCATACACAGGAGGAATCAGGCAATGTGGCTAATGCAATGTATTTAGATGTTCACATTGCAAATATTTCCTGGAAATTCCTATCTTGTCTCTTTGGCCCTACAGATTTACTTAATTTATTTTGCCACAACACAGGTTGGTTTTTAAACTGTTGGTTAATACTCCAGTGTATAAGTGGATTTAGATCCACTTTGCCTGAGTCATTCAGGGTAGCTTTTATGGTATTGTGGCAAGTGTTAAAACAACATTGGCAACAGTAGAGAATAATGCCTGTTGACAACTTTTCGGGAGTCCTTTCTGTTGTATTCTCACCATTCCCTCCCATCATTTCTTCATCTCCAATATTTTCATTTTCTCCTGCCTTAAGCTGTTTAATGTGTTTATTTGGACACCTGTTTGACATTCTCATGAGCTTGAATATCCCTTGAGAGTCGGGTGAGCCATGTATTTGTAGCATCTATGTTGCCATTTCCTGGCTCAAAGACTCAGGTGTTATGAAGTTGTCAGAAAATCCCCAAACTAGATGAAAACCAAACAGGAAAAAATGTTGTTTTAGCACATCACCACCTGCTTTGGCTGTCAGAACACTTTTCTCCCTCACAAAAGTCATAGGGACAGCAATTAATAAACGTTCTCCTATTATGTCCCAAATCTGCAGCACAAGACTTGGTGTGCCTTGTCTTCAGTAAGAAAACTTTTGACAGTCTCATAAAATCCCAACAGTATCAGATGCACCACCCCACAAAGATGAAAGATATTCCCATCTTAAAGAAAATGTATTCCTTGAAACATCCTATTGCTGTGACAGGAGGGTGAAATCCAGCTGTTACCATCCATTCTAAGCCCCTCTTTTCCTCTGAGTCGGTGGATGCATTTTGTGTAATTATCCTGCTTGTTTTTCTGTGTTTTAACGATTTTCCTGGTAGCTCCTTGGATATTTTTCTTGGTTAATTGCTTGCTTTGCATCTCACTTCGCCATGATTTCAGGGGGTGGTATGCTCCCAAAAGGATTTGCTGGAGCCACCCTTCCCTTTAAGTCTGGTCCTAATGTGATGAAGACACCGTTCAAAAGAGAAGAGAGGGCCTCGACCTGGGTGACCAGCTGATTGCTAGCTTTGCCTCTTTGAATTGCAGACAGTTGAGTTCTTGGCTGCCTTATTTCCCTGACACCCATCCCCACCGTCAGCCTTGTACTTCTACACAGGACACAGTGTTCAACACCATCCACTCAGGCTAAAATACCTCAGCCACCACTGACCTTGAATGAACCCCACGGAGAGGCAACAAAAATAAAGCAAAGAAGGAAAACATTAGGCAGCTTCAGGCATTCTTATGTAACTAAATCATCTATATCTGGAGCTTTTTGTTAGTCCAAATTGCAGATTTGGTGCACTTTTTGGGCTCTGTGCCACCTTCTGCCCCATTCCCCTTGCCCTTCAGTTGTGTTGCTGGGTGAACAGTTTCTTTGGCAGTCCGGAGTAAGGAGGTTGAGCATGGTCTGTCTGTGTGGTCTCCCCATTGTCCATCCATTTGGGAAGTGATCCAACCTGCAACTTTAACCCCAGATGTCCAGCAAAGTCTAAAACATTGGCCAATTCAGGCTGGCTGAAGAAATAAACATTTTTTTTTTCCGCAGGGCTTACAATCGGCTCAAACAAGAGAACTTGTAGACTTGATGGCTTTCTCGGATTGATATTTGGAGCAGAATTTGCAAAATATATTCCCCTGAGGTTACAGTTGAAGGGAAACTGGAAACTTTGTCTTGCTCTTAAATAATATAAAATTTTAACCCCTAAAAATCAGTGTTATGGCTTGAATTGTGTCTCCCCTAAAAGATATATTGAGGTCCTTAACCTCTAGGACCTCAGATGTGACCTTCTTTGGAAATAAGGTCTATGCTGATGTAATTACTTAAGATGAGGTCAGACCTGAATAGGATGGGTCCCTAATTTAATAAGACTGCTGTCCTTATAAAAAGGGGAAATTTGGGCAAGGAGGCATAAACAGGGAAAACACCATATGAAGATGAAGAAATTATCTGGGTGATGCACCTACAAGTTAAGGAATGACAAGGATCACCAGCAACTTGACCAGATCTGGGAGGGAGGCCTGGAACAGATTCTCTGTCACAGCCTCAGAAGGAACCAGCCTGCGACACCCTGGTCTCAGACTTCCAGCCTCCAGACTGTGAGACAACAAGTTTTTATTGTTTAAACTGCCCATGATGGAATGATTATTTATGACAAGTTGAGTACAAAATTAACTCCAGTGGGTTTGTGATAAATGAGCAGCTCTGAGAGGCAAGGAGCTGCATCGTGTCTCTGTTCCTCCCACACTGAGAATGGATCTGCCACTCCCACTTCCTCCCGGGTCCCTTTTCCTCCCTGACCTGTGAACATGTCCCCCCTTTCTACCGTGGCGTCACACAAGGCTGACATCCACTTGCACCGACATGCAGGGCCAGAAAGAACACAGTGATTCACCTGCAGAAAAAAGCCTGATTCCTTCTGGCTGCTGTCATCACTGCATGGTAAGCCACGTTTCTCAGAATTCTTTTTCTTTCATTCTTAAAGGTCATCTAAACATCTAGGTTTACATTCAGGCCTTTTTCCTTCATTCTTATTTACCTGTCATGGGAAAAAAGTAGGCATGTGATTAAAGCTACACATGACATTTGCTCTTCTGGCCTCCACTTGGAGGTTGCAATAGTCTAATTTAGGGTCTTGTGCTGAAACTTGGATAAAGACACAACAATAATAAGGTGTTGGCACAACTATATTAATAGTTGGTATGAGAGGTGCCTCACGTATCTCCTCTTTGTGCCTATTTTCCAACATCCTTTGGCACAAATTCACTTCGCAGAATGGCAGAAGTAGCTGAGAAGATGTTACCATAAAAATATATATATTATATTATATATGATATATACTATATAATATATATACACATACCTGACTGGTGTGACTCAGTTGGTTGGAGCATCTTCCTGTACACTGAAAGGTGGTGGATTCAATTCTTAGTCAGGGACATGCATGGATTGCAAGTCTGCTATCCATGTTAGGGAGCCTACTAAAGGAATCTGATTGATATTTCTCTGTTAAGTCAATCTTTCTGTCTTTGTCTCTCTTTTCCTCTTCCTCTCTCTGTAAAAACAATGAAAAAATAGCAATGAAAAAATAAAAATGTCCTTAAGGGAGGATATATATATACATATATATGTGTGTGTGTGTGTGTGTGTGTGTGTGTGTGTGTGTGTAGAGAGAGAGAGAGAAAGAGAAAGAGAAAGAGAAAGAGACTCACTACTTCCTGAAGTTGGTTGGTGGAAAATCTCTCAGAGGCACATTGTGTCAGGCACTCAAGATGTGATCAACAGAGACTTGCCCAAATTATTTCAGGTTGTGAGTTGGGTCTTGTTGCCATTGGGCTTAGGAGTCCAGGAAAGACCAGGAATGGAGGCCGAGGAAGGGACTGTGTCCAGCCAGTGTTCCCTACCTGTGCAAAGGGTTGACTGAAGTGCCCTCCAGTCAGGTGTTTGCCCAGGTGTGCCCACACAGTGCATGGAGGCAATCTGTATAGTACTTGGCTGGATGCAGACAGCCATGGAGGTGATTCAGTCATTCTCAATATGCCTGAGGACTCTCTGCTGCCTGCTACTCCTTCCTTCCTGAAACTGTTCTACTTAGTCTCTCCCTCAGCCAGCTTCTGTCTTTTGTAGATAGGCTTATGCAGAACCAGGGATGGCCTCTTCTCATCCTTGGAGGCTCCTTTTCTTTTTCTTACTGCCCCCATCATCTGGGGATTTCACAGGGAAATTCCTGAGAGGAGAAATTTCATTAGCAAGACTGTTTTTCAACATGGGCTTTCTATGAGAAACTGCCTGGTTGATGGCTTGGCTGCTCCAGGTAGATGCTGTTGCTAAAGGACCACATAGTAAAGAGCAGGGACATTTCTCAAGGTGGACAGGGAGGGCCATGAGATAGGCTTTCAGAGCCTTGGCCTGACAGAGCATTGGAACTTCAGGAAACCAAAGAAATTTAGATATAGTCAACTAACTAAACAAATTGGGTGAATACTGTTCAAGTTGGCACCTCTTGTGCATTTGAAGTAATAGAATTAAACTTTAATGCTAGTACAACTTTTCTGCAAAAGCAATTAATAGAGAGGGAGGGCCAAACAAAAAGATGAAGATGAATTTTTAAAATATATTTTATTGATTATGCTATTATAGTTGTCCCATTTGTTTCTCCCCTTTATTCCCCTCCACCTTGTACCCCCACTCCCTCCCACATTTCTTCCCCTTTAGTTCATGTCCATGGGTCATGCATGTAATTTCTTTGGCTTCTACATTTCCCATACTATTCTTAACCTCCCCTTGTCTGTTTTGTACCTACCATTTATGCTTCTTCTTCCCTGTACCTTTTCCCCTATTCTCCTTCCTCCCCCTTCCCACTGATCACTCTCCATGTAATCTCTATTTCTACTAATCTGTTCCTGTTCTAGTTGTTTGCTTAGTTTGTTTTTGGTTTTGTTTTTCTTGTTTAGATTCAGTTGTTGATGTGAGCTTGTTGTCATTTTACTATTCATGGTTTTGATCTTCTTTTTCTTAGATAAGTCCCTTTAACATTTCATATAATAAGGGCTTGGTGGCCCTGGCTGGTGTGGCTTAGTGGATTGAGCACCAGCATGTGAACCAAAGGGTTGCTGGTTTGATTCCCAGTCAGGGCACATGCCTGGGTTGTGGGTCAGGTCCCCAGTAGGGGATGCGCAAGAGGCAACCACGTATAGATCTTTCTCTCCCTCTCTTTCTCCTTCCCTTCCCCTCTCTTAAAAAATAAATAAAATCTTAAAAAGAAAAAAAAAAGGTTTGGTGATGATGAATTCCTTTAGCGTTACTTTAGCTGGGAAGCACTTTATCTGCCCTTCCATTCTAAATGAAAGCTTTGCTGGATCCAAGAGTAATCTTGGATGTAGGTCCTTGCTTTTCATGACTTTGAATTCTTTCCAACATCTTCTTCCTGCAAGGTCTCTTTTGAGAAATCAGCTGATAGTCTTATGGGAACTCCTTTGTAGATAACTGTCTCCTTTTCTCTTGCTGTTTTTAAGATTCTCTCCTTGTCTTTAATCTTGAGTAATGTAATTATGATGTGCCTTGGTGTTTGCTTCTTTGGGTCCAACTTCTTTGGGATTCTCTGAGCTTCCCAGACTTCCTAGAAGTCTATTACTTTTGTCAGATTAGGGAAGTTCTCCTTCATTATTTGTTCAAATAAATTTTCAATTTCTTGCTCCTCCTCTTCTCCTTCTGGCACCCTATTATTCAAATGTTGGATGGTTGAAAGTTGTCCCAGAAGTTTCTAAGTCTCTCATTGTTTTGAGTTCTTGTTTCTTCATTCTGTTCTAGTTCAATGTTTATTTCTTCCTTCTGGTCCAAACTCTTTTTTACTTTGTTTATATTTTTGTTTTTTTTTAAATTTTTAAAGCATATTTTATTGATTATGCTCTTACAGTTGTCCCAGTTTTCCCCCCTTTATCCCCCTCCTCCCTGCACTTCCCTAAGCATCTCATTTTTTTTTTTGCATTCTTATTTCTTCATTTTGTTCCAGTTGGATGCTTATTTTTTCCTTTTATTCCAAATCGTTGATCTGAGTCCTGGTTTCCTTCCCTTCACTGTTGATTCCCTGTATATTTTCTCTTATTTCACTTTGTGTAGCCTTCATTTCTTCCTTCATTTTGTGACCAAGCTGAACCAATTCTGTGAGCATTCTGATTACCAGTGTTTTGAACTCTGAATCTGATAGGTTGGCTATCTACTTGTTGCTTAGTTCTTTTTCTGGAGCTTTGATCTGTTCTTTTATTTGGCCATATTTCTTTGTCTCAGCACATCTGTTATGTGTAAGGGGCGGAGCCTTAGGTATTCACCAGGGTAGGGCAACCCTCTTTGCTCCTTTGTGGCGCTGTCTGTGAGGGAGAGGTCAGAGAAGGAACAATTCTGCTTGCTCTGTTCTAGTCCCACTTTCCGTCACTTCTCTTGCTTCTCACAAGCAATTTATGCCCTTTAGGTGCTGATTTTCAGACAGTGGGTTTGTGCTCATTTTAGGACCGTGTGGGTCTCTCCAACATACTCTCCTGTGAGGCTGGGAGTTTCTCCTGCCACTATAATCCCCACAGATCTTTTCCTCAAACTGGTTTTGAGTCCTTAGTTGCCTGCGCTGAAACCCAGGGTTTCGAGGTCCATCTTGCTTCTTCACTTTCCCCCAGGCTTGTCTGTGCTGCACAAATGTGGGATTGCCTGTGTAGTTTGCCAGCTGCTACCTTGCCCTCTGGTCCTCCAGCCACCACCTTGGTGCATCCTCTCCATCTGCTGCCTGTCTTTGCCCTTCCTGCTTCTTGTTGAATGTTTCTTCAATTCCTTGGTTGTTAGACTTCTGTGCAAATGTTTTTTTCTGGCAGTTCTGGTTGTTCTTTGTTTTTAAATTGGTTGTTTTTCTTTTTTTGATTGTGTGAGGAGGCAGAGCGTTCCTGCCTACACCTGCATCTTGACCCCTTCCACAACTCTGTCCAGACTGTTGATTTGAGCCCCAGTTTCCTTCACATCACTGTTGGCTCCCTGTACATTTTCCTTTATGTAACTTTTCATAGCATTCAGTTTTTACTCTATTTTGTGACCATCAGCCATTTCTGTGAGCATCCTGATTACCAGTGTTTTGAACTCTGTATCTGGTCGGTCAGCTATCTCTTTATCACTTAGTTGTATTTTTTCTGAAGCTTTGATCTTTTCTTTCATTTGGGCCATATTTTTTGTCTCAGTGCATCTGTTAAATAGTAAGGGGTGGAGCCTTAGGTATTCATCAGGGTAGGGTGGCCCATTTTGCTGTTGTGGTGCTGTATGAAGGGGAGGAGCCCAAGAGGGAACAATGCTGCTAGCTCAGCTCTCCCCCTGCTTTTAGTCACTTCCCCCACTATCCACAAGCAAATTGGGCCCTTCTGGTGCTAATTCCCAGGTGGGTGGTTTTGTGTACATTCTAGGACCCCATGGGTCTCTCCAACAAACTCTCCTGTGAGGCTGAGAGTTCCTCCCACCACCTCAACCCTCATGGGTTTTTCCAGTCGGAGGTTTTGAGGCTTTATTTCTCGGCACTGGAACCTATGTTGCACAGTCTGTCTTGCTCCTCAGTTGTTCCTCCTGGTTCTCTGCATGCAAATGTGGGGCCTCCCCCTCTGCCAGCCACTGCCTCACCCAGTCCATGTTTTCCAGCTGCCGCATTGCCACCAGTCCTCTCCACCCAGGCTGTCGGTCTTCACCCTGGCTGTCCATCTCCACCCTTCCTACTGGTCAGGATGAATGTTTCTTCTTTAATTCCTTCATTGTTGGACTTCCATACAGTTTGATTTTCTGTCAGTTCTGGTTGATTTTTCTTTTTAAATTTGTTGTTGTCCTTTTGGTTGTGTGAGGAGGCACAGTGTATTTACCTACACCTCCATCTTGGCTCGAAATTAAATGTTGGCTACTATTATTCATTATCTACTGAAGCAAGTGCTTTAGAAAAAGAAAGTTTATCTCTATGAATAAAAACTGAGTTAGACTTCCACCTAACATTGAGAAAGACCGAAGGATAGGAAAGCGGAGACCGAGGCAAGAGACACACCTGGAGAGGTCAGAGGCTTTCCTTGAGCATCTCAATCCTTCAGTGACATCTGTATTGTCAACAGATTGGGGGCTATTGTATAGCCCCCATTCACGTCTATACTCATGCTCTTTGAAGACTTTTTCCCGCCAAATGAACTAGTGACACACAAAATCAAATTAAAGGGCAATTGATATTTTTGCAGCCCTTCATATTGTACTCGAAAGCTGATCAGTCCACAGCTAAATTGTTGACTACAGTTTGCATTCAAGTTTCCCCCATTTGGGGGGCATGTGACTAATTATTGTAATCATCCTGTTGCTCTGCCTGCCAGGCCTTTTGTGTCATGCAAATGTGTTATCAAGATAACATGAAGAAGTATCAGGGAAATCATTGACAGCAATGGTGACTGGGGGTTGTGACTAACGATTGTGAACATGTTTTATTTTGAGCAAAAAATACCCTCAGTTTTTTATACTATTCCATGTTCTGGTCCTGAAATCTGCTGTGCTGCTTTTTTCCAGGAAAAGTTCAGAAATGGTTATTCCTGAATATGTTCTACAAATAAGTGCTCTGGCTGGATGGAGAATGCTGCCAATAGTGGACAGCCTTTCCTTCTTCTCAACAGCCATTCTACTGTCAGAAATATATGTTTGTTTTCATTTCTTTCATAGGGAGACCTTTTATTGTCTCGTGGAACCATTTCACTCTATTTTTTTCTCATGCAGATATTTTTCATAATAAAAACTATCACTCATTATACTGTGCTAAGTGCTGCACAGACATTACTTGAGATATTTCCTACCTGGAATAAAAACACTATCATTATGCCCATTTTACAGATAATAAAACTGGGAATTAGTAAACACATAGACATAGTAAAGAGAAAAATAACAGGATTTTAATGTAGTCCCCCATAACTCGTTGTAAAATTTGAAGGAGAATTTTCCAGGAATGAGAAGAGATAAGGGTGCATAATCTCCTTATCTGGTCTGAATTTAATTGGCTTCTGTTTTGATGTTGAAACCCCTGACTCATGTTTAGAAACCTAAAAGTTGTAAGAGGCAAACCAACACATTCAGTGACCAACAACGTTTCTGGGGCCACTTCAGATGAGCTGGGTGAGGGGACTTGCCTTTGCTTCCTACATCTCTTGCCTGCTTTCTAAAGATAGCTTTCCACAATTTTAAGACAGGGCTCTTGTTTTGCTTTGGCTAAAAATGATGCCCATACCACCTCATACCTGTTAGAATGGATATTGGCAACAAGGCAAGTAATAACAAGTGCTGGAGAAGTTGTGGAAGAAAGGGAACCCTCATTCACTGCTGGGGAAATGTAAACTGGCACAGCCACTGTGGGAAACAGTGTGGCAGCTCCTAAAAAAATTAATGAGTTACCACATGACCCAGCAATTCCTCTTCTGGCTATCTACCTGAAAAACTCAAAAAAATTTATTTGTGTTCATTGCAGCATTCTTCATGGTGTAAGGCATGGAGGCAACCAAAGTGTCCTATGATAGAGGATTGGATAAAGAAGATGTGGCACATATATATTATACTATGCAATATTACTTAGCCATAAGAAAAGATGAAATGCTGCCATTTGTAACATGGATGGACCTTGAGAATATTAGGCTAAACCAAATCAGTCAGAAAAAACTAAGAACCCTATGATTTCACTCATATGTGGGATATAAAACTGAAACTTACCCTGACTGGTGTGGCTCAATGAGTTGGGTGTCATCCTGCAAACTTAAAGGGTGCGGGTTGATTCCTGGACAGGGTTCATGCCTGGGTTGTGGGGTAGGTCCCTGGTTGGGGGCCTGTGAGAGGTGGCCAATGGATGTTTCTCTCCTTCTGTTTCTCCGTCCTCTCCCCTCTCTCTGAAAATAAAATTTAAAAAAGAATACTTAAAATATTTTTTTTAAAACTGAAACTCATAGACACAGACAACAGTATGGTGGTTACCAGAGGGCTGGAAGTGGAGTGGAGGGATTAAAGTAGGCCAAATATTTGGTGACAGAAGAGGATTTGACTTTCTGTGGTGGACACATAATGCAATACACAGAAGACCATGTATCATATAAATGTACAGTTGAAACCTATATAATCCTATTAGCCAAGGTCAGCTCAATAAATTTAATTTTTAAAAAATGATGCCCAGAACAGTGCTGGCTGGCCAGTTTTACACTTACCAATAGGCTCTGAATAAGCCAGCCCAGAATTTAGAAAAACAAGAATTTAACAAAATGACACTTGCTTTAAAAGGTAAATGCATTATTCCCTTATTGGTATAGCTCAGCTGGTTGGACATCATTCAGCAAAGCAAAAGGTTGCCGGTTCACTTCCCGGTCAGGGCACATGCCTGGGTTGCAGGTTTAGTCCCTAGTTGGGGCACATGCAGGAGGCAACCGAATGATGTTTCTCTCCCTCTTTCTCCCTCCCTTCCCCTCTCTCTAAAAATAAATAAATAAAATCCTTTTTATTAAAGATAAATGCATTATTCTAAGACAACTTATCTCTTCTGGTATGTGCTGACAATTGTTCACCAGTCAGTTACAATTTTTGAAATAATTTTGTGATTAAAATATTTAGCATCTCATTTTTCTTAATAAGTCAAAACCACACACTTTTGGTCTATTTTTCAATGGCAAGCTACTTTCTTCCTGGTACAATGTAAGTTTCATTGCACTTGCATTATAAAGCCTTTCTACCCTTGAGACTTTCCATAGAGAATTTAAGGAGCCTTCACAAGTTCATCAGCTAAAAGATCCTTTGCTCTGCTAAGTAGTCAGTCCATACTAGTGTACAGAGAAATAGTCCCATGAAGCATTCTAACTGTGAATTGTTTCCATCTTGGTTTGGTTTGAAATGTTATCCTGCCTGCACTGTGTATATTCCCATTGGCTTGGTTCAGCCCTTCCTTGATGAACTGGCTAGAACTTTCAGCTGCTCTCTGTTGTCTGCCCTGAGTGGTATGGGTAAGGTCATATCCTCAGTGTCCCAAACTGCAGGAGCCCGACCTCATCCAGACAGGTGACCCATATCATTAAGTTTGGTGCAGCCAAGAGTCCACATGATGGAGAAACTAACTGAGTTAGTTATAATCATTTATGTTCTTTTTCATCCTTTTATACACAGGAGAGACTCTACAACTCAAGGAATCATACATTTCAAATTTCTCTTAATAGTGTGACAATGAGCAGTGAGGGGAGAACTTTTAGAAGTGGGTTCCTAAAATTTAGCTGTGTGAATGTTCCCAAACTGCAACTATAGCCATTCTTTAAAAACCTGGCCCGTGAAGGCACCCTCAGAACCCTTCATTGCAAACTTAATATGTCCCTCTGCTCTGCCCTCAGCAAGATCTTGTCTAACAAGCATTATTCTACAGGTGTGCACTAGGAAGGAAAGATGTATGCCAAAAGATTCTGTGACAAGACAAATGGGGCCATGAGGGCAAGGTCTCAGATAATGAGTACAAGGAAACAATCACTAGTCCAGCTCAGCCTTAACTCAGTGGCTATGATTTAAGTTTTAGCAAAGTAATAACAAGGGGTGGGTTGGGGAGGGGAAAAGGAGGAAGACGGACTACCAGCATGGGTTATGGAAAAGGATGCAGGAGATGAGCTTCTAGTTCTAATTCTGCTCCTGTCTCTATGACTTTGGGTAAGTCACTTAACCTCTCCGAGCCTTAGTTTTATCGTCTGTGAAAGATAAAGGGTTTGAGTTAAGTGCACTTAACATTTTAGGCTCTGAAATTTCATGATTTGAACTTCTAAATAGTACCACTGGTTTAAGAAAATGTCAGTGCATTTCTGAAGTGCTTCCCTTTATAATAACATTAAAAGATTTTTTTCCATGTACGATACAAAGTTTTTATAAACTCACATTGCCTCAGCTCGACTGATTTTTTTCAATGGACTGAGTTTGAGTTGTTTGGGTGCTTAGATATAATTTGAATTTTCTGAATTAAATCCAACTCTGGTTATCTGCAAGATTTTAACAAGTTTGTGATTTAGAGAAAGCAACTCTGTCTAAAAGTTCATGATAGAAAAATCAAGCAAGTAATTCATGTTGATTTACTAATTAGTGAGGGACCATCTGTTTCATGGTGATAACGATGGTTATTGCCTGCATTTTCAAGTAGGGACTAAACAGTTAAGTGACCACCCCAAGCAAGAAGTAGAGGAAGAAAGAATTCACACTGAGTATCAGGTTCCTAGAACTTCATATTTATTCAAAACCTGGGTCCCTGATTCTTGAGTAGATGATTATTTTGATGACATCACTTTTAAAACAGCCAAGGCGGGACCAGGCCACTTATTTTCAAACACCTTAGAAAAAATAAACTTCCATTTACCCCTGAAAATCTTCCCGTCTTCAAAATAAAAGGTTAAATTGGCTGCTTCTAACCTGAAGAACAAATTAGGGGAGAGAGCCCAGCTCAGACCACAGCCAATGGTTCCCCCTACTTGGTCTGAGATTCGAAAGCAACATAATCCTTGAACTTGAGAATGTGGTATTTCCTTATCCATCTCCTGTTCACCCATCTTTTGTTGAAAATAATTCAACATCTTATTTGCTCTAATTTTCTTTCTTTATATCTTTGTATCTGAGCTCCCCCACCACCCGCCCCATTCATGTTCCTTACTAATTGGAAGGTCTTTCAAAGAAAGTTCTCTTTGACATTTGGTCTCTCTGTTATTTTGTTTTCCTCTTTTTTTAATAGAGAAGTTTTAGATTTAAATAAGAGTTAAACTATTCTTAAAAACCTGTAAGTGTATTGACATATAAAACTGAATTTTAAAAAATATTTTGTTATGCAAAGAATAGTTTTTTGAACAAATAATGTGGCTATTTAGTATTAAGTGGAAACACATTATAGTATAAATGCAAAAAATTCTTCCAAATACTTTTTGAGGAAAAAAATCACGAAGGTCTTAAATTAGCAAATGAAAACATAGCATCCAGTAATATTGTTTCCTAAATATGCCTGAAATCTGTCATAATCTGTTTTCCTGGAACAATAAAGAAGTGGTTCCAAGCCCCACATCGCTATCATTTTCCAGACAAAGGTTATCTGTGCATTATATTCAATATAGAATTTTCAAATTTTGAAACATTTTATTATTACAGTAATGGCTATTGCCGTTTTTAACAGACACCCTGTCAGAAGGTTTAAAAAATGTATGCCTCGGTTCATGCAAAAAAACACAAAGGTCAAAACTTTTAAAATGTCACTTCTTCTGCAGTTTTGCATAGAAAATACATTGGATCAGTGGGAGGGCTCCTTGCCCATAGAAACAGGCTGGAAGGGAAGAATGTAACCCTGCTGCTGAATTTCCACTTTCACTGCAGCTGCGGGCTGAGCAGAAAGGCACTGTGGGAGCCTATTGTTACCCCAGCTGGGTAATAGTTTTCTTATTTTACAGTCAGCAACCAAGGGGGGTTGGGGTGTCTCCGTAAAGTGCCTGAAAAAAATATATAACTCCTGCAAATAGATCACTTTCTCCCTCCTCAGTGAGAAACAGGAATCTATAAATTGTGTACTTCATTTGGCCCTACGGGTGTAATTAAATAGCACAAACAAAAGCAACCCCCCAAAGGATGGAACTTTCAGATTCAACATATTTCCCTAACAAACCAAGGCTTTAGGGAAACACGGTGGCTTGGTACCAGGATTGTTTGCTCCATCTAGCATCAGCCAATTATTCTTTCCCTTTTACTCTATTTGAAAGTCCCCTGCCGAATAGTGGAAGGACGGAGGCGTCAAGCTAAAATTTTAATTTCAAGAGTTTTCAGCAAGGCAGAATCGCAGGCATCCAAGTTCTATCAAAAGCTTCCAGATTCCACTGTTTACTACACAGGTTGCTAAATTTGTGTAAATGATGGTTTGGTTGTGGAGTAAAACTTCATGGCCAAAGTTTAAGCAGTGCCTGGACTTCGAGCTTGTTTTGTTTTGTTTTTAACTGTGAATTGTCCATCGCATTTTTGTTACCATGGAAACTCATTTTTTAAAGGTGAAAAGTCACTGATCTCTTGTCATTTTTGCTGCAGGAATGAACATTCCAGCAACTTGGCAGGGAAGAGCATATTGCATGCAGGTGAGGCGGTTTCTAGTGATGGCCCGACTGTCGAATTTCTGGCCTTGAAGTCACAAGGGGACTGCACTTACACATCTCAAAAAGCCAAATGACCTTAAAATTGGATGTTTCAAAAATAATGAGACTGTTTGTGCAGAGACTAAAATGAAACTATGATGGGTGGAAACTACTTTGATTTTCTTCAGAACAACCAAGAGTGTCAGCTTTCTCATTTCTTAGGCACTTAGTTGCCATTACTAACTGTCTAAGAAATGTTCACTTTGAACATTTTGAGTTTTGAAAATGTTTGCTTTGATTACTTGGGTCTCTGGGAATCCAAGAAATATTAAAATAAAATAAAATAAAATAAAAACAGCCCTGGCTGATGTGGCTCAGTGGATTGAGCACCAGCCTGTGAACCAAAGGGTTGCTGGTTTGATTCCCAGTCAGGGCATGTGTCTGGGTTGCAGGCCAGGTCCCCAGTAGGGGGCACATGGGAGGCAACCACACATTGATATTTCTCTCCCTGTCTTTCTCCCTTCCTTCTCCTCTGTCTAAAATAAATAAATAAAATCCTTAAAAAATAAAATAAAAATAAAAACAAATAGTAAACAATCCTAGAGTGTGCCAGTAAATTATAGCCAGCTTTGTGACTGACTGGAAAGTCAGAAAGCTGAAGAGAATCTTGATGGATTTTCATTTTGGAAGTACTAAATAAGTGAAATCTGGTCTTTATTCTTGTCATCAGTCTGAAGAAAATTTAAGTTTCAGGCCCTATTCTTGGAAAGGAAGAGAAAGCCTCTTCTTTTTGTCACTGAGTGTAAAAACAGCTCAGAGCACAGACAGTGATAGGAGCATAATAAGTGTTCAATAAACACTTTTCAGTGGTCCTGTGCTGGTTGCTTAGGAAAGTTTTAATACTGTGTTCATTTTGACAAGACCGACCAATGAATCAACAAATACGTGTTCATCAGAATGCATATGCTCTTTATTCCTAGGGGATGTTTTTATGATCATGTGATAGTTTCAATCTAAGAGAAGGAGTCTGGACATGTGGGCCTTTGTATATGAGCAAACAGCAGCAGTAAAAGGCAAAAACAAGAACATGTGAGATTTTAGTGTTTTGATTTTTTGCTGTGTGTATGGGTAAGAACAAAACACCAAGAATCACCAGATAGGCTACAGGTGATAAAAAGATTGGGGGTATGTCAGAAGCTGATTGGTCTTTTTAGCAGAAGTTATCTCCAAGATGAGCAACTTTCACCAGAGACTCAAGATGTAAGGATGTGGAGACATGAAGAACAGCACAGTGCTTGCAATTCTCCTCACCTCCTGGGGAAGACAGTTTGGATTAAGCCTAACATACTGATCTTTGATTCCATTGATCTTTGACCTAAATTTGCATACCCTGTTCAATAACATTTCTTTAAGGATGGTGTGTAAAACAAAGCTAGACAAAGATAGCAAGGCAACCAACTATGAGCTGGGCTTTACAAGCTGGGCTCCACAAGCTGGGTTTCAGCCAGGGGGACAGGCTGAGTCCAGGTTTCAGTTACCCAACACTGATGTTGGTGGGGGGGGAAGGGTCCCTATCTTCACCTTGAGGGAGCTGAGAGAAGGTGAGGCCATTTTGAGTGCCACGTCTGCAAATGGTAGCTCTTTTGGAGATAGCACATACTACATTGTTTTGTGATTTTTAGTTTTCTTATCTGTCTTCCCTATTAGGCTATGAGCTTCTCCAAGGCAAGGATGAGCTCATTGATTTCCTACTCCTAGCCCCGTTCAGAAATGCCTATTGAATGAATGCATGCATGAATGAATGAATGAATGAATGAAATCACAACACATTGCTATATTGTGGGCAAATGAAAAAAGGAAAGGAATCCCAAGAGACCTTTTTACTTTTCTACCCCATCCCACTTTGCCCCTCCCAAATCACCACCCTGCCCTGCTGCATCCCTCCCCAACCTACCCCATCTCACCCAACCCTATTCACTCTATAGTAGTTACTAGAGTAAAACACAAAATCCAGATAAAACAAGTCTCCATTCTGAAGAGAAAATAAAAAAAAAAACTGATGTAGCCCTGGCTGGTGTGGCTCAGTTGGTTGGAGCCTTTGTGGGTAACTAAAAGGTTGCAGGTTGGATTCCCAGTCATGGCACATACCTTGGTTGCAGGTACTATCCCCAGTTCAGGTGCTGGCAAGCCCAGTCCAGATACATATGATCCCTGTCTAGGTGCTGTTCTCCTGTCTGGGCAGGTACAGGAGGCAACAAATTAATGCTTCTCTCTCCCACTGATGTTTCTTTCTCTTCCTCTCTCTCTCTTCCTTTATCTCTAAAAGTAATGAAAACAAAATGTCATGTCCTCAGATGAGGGTAAACAAACAAACAAAAACTTTGATGCAAGGAAATAAGTGATTTTGAAGAAAATTAAAGTTCTGCCCTGGCTGGTGTGGCTCAGTGGATCGAGTGCTAGCCTGCAAAATGAAAGGTCTCTGGTTGGATTTCTGGTCATGGCATATGCCTGTGTTGTGGGCCAGGTCCTCAGCTGAGGGGGTGCAAGAGGCAACCAATCCATGTTTCTCTCACACATCAGTGTTTTTCTCTCTTTCTTCCCCTCTCTCTAAAAATAAAAAAAATCTTTTAAAAAGAAGAAAATAGAAAAAAAGAAATTTAATGCTCTATTTTTTCTCTATATAAGTTTCACTGAAGTCAATTGCTGCACTTGAATTATCCCATTGGGACAGTGATCTCTTTTACTTAAAATGCTTTTGTTGAAATCCTGGCATTTACCTTTAATATATCAACATCCTCAGGTGATTTTTGGCAAACTGAGAAATTCCTCTTGGCATCTCAGGGAGCATTTGGGGGGCGGAATGGCTCAAATGCTTTAAAAATGATTGTTTCATTTTTTTCATCAGTGAAATGAGGATAATAATATCTACTGTCCCTGGTCCACTGAGTCATGAGGATGATAAAGGGATACTGTTAGTGAGTGCTTTGGAAAGGTTCAAGTGAAAAGCAGAGTGGATTTTCAAAACAAACTTGAGAGTCAATCTTCCACCTGTGGCTAACTTCAAGACAGGAGAAGATGAGTAAGAAGAGAAACACTGGTTTGCAGCCTTTACAGTTAATTCCAAATTCATAATGATAAAGATTGAAAATTTGTAATAAAGGGTACATTATGTTGTTTTAAGAGAGAAAAGACATACTTTAAGGGAAAAGCTAACAATATTCTTGCAGTAAAAATGCTACACTATCTTAGTAAAAAGTTACAAGGAGGAGACAGATAGAAGATTACAACTATTTTATCTTAATTGCTTTGTGTGAAGGGAAGAGTGAGGAAATAGAACACTTTTGTTTTGGTTTTCATCTAATAGTTGAAAATTGTGGGTAGATAATCACTAGGTAAATTAGAAAGCACAGAAATTACAAAGTAGCAGAAGGAAAAATAGGAATGTATGTCAACTAAATCAAATAAAGAAAATCAAAATGAAGATAAGGAAAAAGAAGACATAATAAAGTGTACCAAATAATGATCATAAAGTAAGACACAAAAATAACAGAGGCATATCCACTATTACACTAAATGTGAATGAGATAAATCGCTCTATTAAAAATCAGTTTATCCAACTGTGTTTTAAGAAAAAACTTAGCTATATGGTATTTCAAAAAATTCTTCTAACAAAATAAGAAAATAAAAGAACAAACATATTGGCACATATGAGCGGAGAGAAGTGACAACGTTAATATCAGAAAATGAAGAACTTAGGACTAATGGCTCTAAAAGACAAAAGCAGTCAGTATGTCATAATAAAATCCACAAGTTGTTAAGATAAGCTATTAACCTAAATGTGCTAAACAATGTAGTAATGATAGACAACAAAAATAAATGATATAATAAAATAATATAACAGTTTCTATTATATTGGAATGAAAACAGCCCCCAAACAAGTGAACATGATTTATAAAATGTTAATGAGAACCTTCATATGCATTCAATGGCCAATAAGTAATTAGAACTTTTAAAAATGCAAATCCTACCTGAATTCCTAATTCAGATCATAACAGTCAGCATAACAACCCATCAATCTCAAGAATTATCTTGGGCTTCTCAGGTATCCAAGGAAGTCCCTAATATTAATTGGTGTGGGAAGCTAGGGAGCCCATTTTGTAACTGGTCAATTATTTGGCTGACTTGCTCAAAGCTAATGACCTGGGTGGTGCTTTGTAGAAACCCTCTAACTACATACCTTAAGTGTACCCAAACTTACAAAATAATTTTGCTTCTGTAGGAGAACTAGAACCATCTGCAACAATATTCCTAAATAAGTGCATTTTTCCTTAATAAGCATTACCTTGCTTGCTGCATAGACATGTTCGTAAGAAGTTTTATGTAAATCAAATCTCATTTTCCAGTTGACTAACCTACCATTTCAAATTTGTTTTCTTTTTTGATTGATTCTCAATTGACAGTGGCACTTACATTTTAGCTTTAAGGTTTTCTTCCCCCTGAGTGTTTCTACTGAAGCATTAATGATCACTAAACAAGTGATTTGGAGACAACTGCTTAAAGGAAATCTTCAGTGAATCCTTCTGTAAAGTATCCTTTTGTTAAGTGAAGGCTCCTCTGTAATATTAATAGTAACCCCATAATTTATCTGTTTAGAAAGTGTAGTGGATATCTCCTTTTGTTCTCTAGCATCTGTAGCCTCCTCTGGTAACTATACCTTTGGCAGTGAAAGCTCTGTGAAATCATCCATTGTCAGTCCATGTGGTTCCAGCACAGGATTCCATTCCCATCTCCAAGGATGGAAGACACAGCCCGGGCCCAACTAGTGAGCCATGCATTCACCACCCACAGTGGCTCATTCCATGATGGACACCTTGCTCAACCACAGCCAAGGAGATGCAATGAAACATCTGTGACTTCTAGAAGAGAGAAAATTGTTTGCCATTGGAGCTGAAATATATGAAGGTATTGGAAATGGAGCCATTGGCTCCATCTTATTAGCACATAAAGATTAAGAGTGAAGCCAAGTTAGCAGAAGTCACAGCAAAAGCAATTCAACTCCTGATGATATTGTCTGACTTCTGAAGTAGTCATGCTTGAAGCCAGTCCTACTCCTGAACTTTTCAGTTTAGGTGAGCCAATTAATTTGGGTTTTTATTCAACAAGGCTTAGGATGGGTTTTCTCTCTCTTGAGACCTTTAGCATGACTTCAGACACTGAAAGTTTGAATTTTTGAAATATATATATATATATATTCTGATATATATAATTATGAATTATATAATTACAATCATATAATTATGAATTATATATATGAATTTTTGAAATATATATATTCAGTCCACAAAAATTCAAATATATATGTCTGCATTCACTTATCTACCAAAAGTGAGTTCTGACATTTATTTAATCACATAATCCTAATGTTTGTGCACAGAATAGCAGCTCCTAGAAGTGAGATTTTAGAATTCTTTTCACAGTCTTTCCCAGAACCCACTGATTCCCAGAGGTTGCAAGCCTATGTCTGGGTCTTTTCTGCCAAAGCAGAAGAGTTTATTTAATGAGACAGTTGAGATTTCTAAAAAATCAACTCCAAGCTTTCATAAGAACTTGAACATGTGTCTAATGGGTTGAAAATATTTGAAAGAATCCACATCTGCATGAGAATTTAGGCACCAGACGGTTTTATGAATGTCTGGACACTGAGCGCCCTTGTTGACAGTGGAGATACCTTAGCCAACTGCTTCATTTTTATTACCCATGACAGTAGCAGCCACTGCTCTTATGCCATGATATTTAGAAACAGACTGTGACTATAATCCAGATCAAAGAAATGAATGGACAGTGTCTCTCCAGTAGTCACTCTTCTCAAGGTTTCTGATTCTTAAGCAAACAGTGCTTTTGCACTCTGCTTGTTAAAACATGAATGGCATAAAACCAGAAATAAAAATGTATGAGATACTGAATTCTGTTTCCTTTCAGTGCATTTATCATCAAGTCATTCTCCTTTATCCATTTCTCAATGAAAAGTAAAGATTTAGATGCTACAGGAAGTGTTAGATCCCTTTTATGATAGTGACTCTTGATTGGTTATATGTTATTTGAAAGGTACTCAGAAGATCTCCTCTTCTCCAAATATCACCAAATCCTGTGAACTGGCACATTCAGTTGCTGAAGGCTCTCTTCCTGGCTTGTAGACAGCAGCCTTCTTGCTGTGTCCTCACAGTAACTTTCCTTGGTGCATGTGTGTGTGTTCACATGTGTGTGAGCTCTCTGTTCTCTTTCTCTTCATATAAGTATTCTAATTCCATGACAGGGGATGCACACTCATGATTTTATCTAAATATTATTATCTCCCTGAAGGTCCCATCTCCTAATATCATAACATTGAGGGTTAGGGCTTCCACATATGCATTTGGCGGGGGCACACAAACATTTAGTCCATGACAGTCTCTGTTGGTCCTTTGTCTTAGTCTCCATGCTTCTTTGCAATGTCTCTCTTCTCTGCTTGTTCTCTAGGATTCAAGAAGGCAGGAGTTCTGTCTGTCACAGTCTGTATTCCTGGAAGACAGAATCTGTACATACTAAATTCTTATTATATGTTTGTGAAATCAATAAATGCATCTCTGAGTCTAACTCAGTAGAGCAACCAGTTCATCATCAAAGGTCTACAGTTTCCAGAGAAAGAAACTGGAAAGAGGAAGCCTGGGCAAGAGGAGCACACAACACACAGTGTTCCAGATTTGGGGGGTTCTTGACTGTTGACTTTGGAAGGAGCTTTTGGAGCCTGGGCACTTGGGATTTCTGATGGGCTATGTGCCCAAGGAGCCAAGATGGGGCACCAAGAGAAGGGAATAGGGAGCTTGCACAGAGAGTTGTACCAGGCTCGAGGGAAAAGAATACACAGTCAGTATGTTTCCTTCATTGTTCTGAAACACTGTTCTGAGTTCAGAAACTCATTAGGGTGTATGCTTGACCCAGAGTATGCATTTAGCTAAGACATCTCCAAGATTCTGTCTTCCAGGAATCTAAACACTTTGAGTGAAATACAGGAAAGGGAGGAACTTTAACATTACTATTTCTAAAAATCCTGCCAGCCTTTGGATTTTATTTTCTTCTCTTGCTGACTTTATCACTTAACATGCAACTGCATATATGTTAGCATTTACCAACAGCATTTCATGGAACTCTTCATAGTTACCTCTGAAAGATTTTAGGGAACTTCTAAATTTTGCATTTTATAATTTTGAAATGCTTGAATATTTTAGTATGTTTGTCTGATTTTATAATCAGGAAATAATCAATAATATATTTAAAATAAAATTCAAACAAGTTGGCAGGAAGTTGGGTAGGTATTAGAATATGACATATGATCTTGCACCCCATTGTGACCAAGTGCATCAGAGACTGCTTTTTTTTCCATCAAGCTTGGAACCCCAGTTCCTTCCACCTTTAATGTGCTATGTATCTGAAAGACTTAAGGAGTATCATGCAAAGGAGGGTGGAAACTGTGGGGAAAGATTCTGCCAGTCTCGTAGTATCAGCCTAGACTGGCTCCAGTTGTGAGGTATGTAAACCTTACTCAGCATCACTCAAAGCTTCTGCTTTGTGTGCTGACTTCTGAATCCTCAGGCTCAGATAGCAGCCTTTGAAGTCCACTCTCCCATAAACCACATGACAGTGAAAATCTAAGGTTAGGTGAAAAGGCCACTCTCTGTTTTTTTACTTTTTAAGACTTACATACCACTTCTGGCAAAGATGGAGGCGTAGGTAGATATACTTGGCCTCCTCACACAACCAAAAGAAGGACAACTAATTTAAAAACAGAAACAACCAGAACTGACAGAAAATCGAACTGTTTGGAAGTCTCATAACCAAGGAGTTAAGGAAGAAAGATTCACTTGGACTGGCAGGATGGTCAGAGGTGGGCAGCAGGGGTGGAGGGGACACATGACAAGATGGCAGCTGGAGGACCGGGTGGGTGAGGTGGTGGCTGGTGGAGCAGGTGGTCCCAGATTTGCATACAGATAAATTGGGAGGAACAACTGGGGAGTGAGACAGACTGCACAACCCATGGTTCCAGCATGAGGAAATAAAGCCTCAAAACCCTGGCTGAAAAAATCTTTGAAATTGCAGCAGTGGGAGAAACTCCCAGCCTCACAGGAGAGTTTGTTGGATATATCCACAGGGTCCTAGAGTGTACACAAGCCCATCCACCTGGGAATCAGCACCAGAAGGGCCCAGTTTTCTTAGGGGTAGCTGGGAAAGTGACTGAAAGCCAAGAGCCAAGCAAGGGGCATTGTTCCCTCTCAGAACCCTACCCCACATACACTGCCACAACAGTGAAATGGGTTACTCTGCCCTCATGAATACCTAAGGCTCTGCCCCTTACTATGTAACAGGCAAGCGGAGACAAAAAATATGGCCCAATTGAAAGAACAGATCAAAGCTCCAGAAAAAAATCTCAGTGGTGAAGAAATACCTAACCTATCAGATGCAGAGTTCAAAACACTGGTAATCAGGATGCTCACAGAAATGGTTGAGTACAGATGCAAAATAGAAGAAGAGGTGAAGGCTATGAAAAGTAGAATAAAGGAAAATGTACAGGGAACTAACAGTGAAGGGAAGGAAACTTGGGCTCAAATCAATGATTTGGACCAGAAGGAAGAAATGAACTTTCAACCAGAACAGAATGAAGAAACAAGAATGCAAAAAAACAAAAAAAAAACAAACAAAAATAAAACAAAACAAAACAAAACTAGGAGAGGCTTAGGAATCTCTTGGACAACTTTAAATGTTCCAACAGCCAAATCAAAGGGGTGCCAGAAGAAGAGGAAGAGCAAGAAATCGAAAACTTATTTGAACAAATAATGAAGGAGAAATTCCCCAATCTGGCAAAGGAAATAGACTTCTAGGAAGTCCAAGAAGCTCAGAGAAGAAGTTGTATCCAAGGAAGCACACACCAAGGCACTCCATAATTACATCATCCAAGATTAAAGATAAGGAGAGAATCTTAAAAGCAGCAAGGGAAAAGGAGACAGTTACCTACAAAAGAGTTCCCATTAAACAATCAGCTGATTTCTCAAAAGAAATATTGCAGGCAAGAAGGGGCTGGAAAGAAGTATTCCAAGTCATGAAAGGCAAGGACCTACATTCAAGATTACTCTATCCAGCAAAGCTATCACTTAGAATGGAAAGGCAGATAAAGTGTTTCCCAGATAAGGTCAAGTTAAAGGAGTTCATCATCACCCAGCCCTTATTATATGAAATGTTAAAGAGACTTTATCTAAGAAAAAGAAGATCAAAACTATAAACAGTAAAATGACAACAAACTCACAACTATCTATAACTCAACAAAAACTAAGCAAACAAGTAGAACAGGAACAGAATCAAAGAAATGGAGATCACATGGAGAGTTATCAGTGGGGAGGGGGAAGGGGATAATGGGGCGAAAGGTACAGGGAATAGAAAGCATAATTGGTAGATACAAAATAGACAGGAGGAGGTTAAAAATAGTATAGGAAATGAAGACGCCAAAGAACCTGTAACCACCACCCATGGACTTGAGCTAACAGTGGGGGGCGGGGGATTGCTACAGGGTGGGGGATACAGGGTGGAGTGGGATAAAGGGGAGAAAAAATGGGACAATTGTAATAGCATAATCAATAATATATACCACATTTTTAGGACTATAAGATGCACTGGACAATAAGACGTACCTAGGTTTTAGAGGAGGAAAATAGGAAAAAAAATTTTTGGCAAAAATGTGGTAAAATATTTAATAACATAAATAACATAGGCTGCCACCTCCCCCTCTGCCCCAGGGAGCCAGGTAAGCTACATTTGGACTGTAAGATGTACCCTGCTTTTCCTCCCAAATTTGAGGGGGGGGGAGTGTGTCTTACAGTCTGAAAAATATGGTACTTTATAAAGAAGACTTACATACCATGTGATATACACGAAGTCAATTTGCAAGACTGCAGTCTTTTGATCATCATGTCTCTCATTTATATAGGAGTACACTAGATATTAATCTCAGAATGTTATAACCCAAATAATTAAAACCCAGTGTGTCAGTTTCCTCAAGCTATTATAAAAACTGGGTGGCTTGAGACACAGACATTTATTCTTTCACAGTTCTAGAGGGCAGAAGTCTGCAATTAAGGTGTCAGCAGGGCAGTGCTCCCTCCAAAAGCATTAGAGGAGGATCCGTTCTGCGTCTTCCAGCTTCTGCTGGTTGCAGCAGTCCCTGGTGTTCGCTGGCTTCCAGCTGCTGCACTTCATCTGCTCCCTTATGTGTCTCTCTCCTTTTCTTATACATACACTAGACATTGGGTTTAAATCCCATCCAGTGTGAACTCATCTCACTTCATTACATCTACAATGACCCTATTTCCAAATACAGGTGCATTCTGAGCTACTGGGATTTCAACATATTTTTGGGGAGACACAATTGAACCCCAAAAGTTCAAGTTTTCAAAAAGCATAACTAAACTTACCACTCAAATCTCATGGTGTAATTTATTTCATTTGCTTTAATTATTTTTTCTTTTCTAGTCACCTTAACCAAAAAGATAATTTTGAACATGAAGCATTGGGTGGATTATTTTAATGGCTCTACACCTGGCTGGTGCTCTTTGTAAAGGAGGTTGTTGTACCACCCCCACTGGGGTTGCTGTGGAGGGGAACTGAGATCCCATAGTGCTTGCTCTCCCCCTCTTTCTCTCTGTTCTTACCAAATATGCATGTAACCATTGCCTAGAGGAGAAAACAACATTTGGAATTTGTTCCGAGGAATTTTAGAACCAGGAGCACTTATAGCAAAACGCTGCGGCTGAAGGACTTAACTTTTTGTTCCCTGAGTGCCATTGAGAAGACAGGATGGACAAGGCAGTGCCTGTGGGAGGGAGGCAGACACTTGAGTTCTATTTCTAACTTTCCATTACCTTGATGCCTGACCTTGTAAAAGCTTCTTCTATTTTTTTTTAATCTCTGTAGCTGATTTCTTCGTCTTCAAAGTGCAGGTGGTAGTCATGAATATTTGTTTCCTGTAGGTTTGGTTTTGTAAGCCTCTTCTCAGATAAAAAGTACCATGCAGCTGTGAAGTATTGTTCTTATTAATAACTTCATTTTGGCATAAACTCACCCACTTCTCATACTTAGTGTTAATATTCTGCTGCAGAAAATATGCTTCAATAACAACCTGTATGATTTCCTCTGTCTTCTCATTTTGAGACTGATCTATACACCAAATGGTTAAGTTGTCCTAAAGCCAAATGCATTTTTTCTCTTTGTCGATGTTTAAACATGACTATGTCTTCCATATTGAAACATTAATTTTATCCCTCTTGGTCCAGCTATTAGTTGCCAGCTGTATGTAGTCAGCTTGGGCTGCTATAACAAAATACCGTAGACTGGGTGGCTTAAACAATAGAAAGTTTTTCTTACAGTTCCAGAGGCTGGAAAGTCCAAGATCAAGTTTCTGGTCAATTTGGGTTCTGGTGAGAGCCTGTTTCCCTGTTTGTAGATTGCTGTGTCCTCACATGGTGAGATAAAAAGCGGGAGGGACCATAAGAACCCCGCCTTTATGACTTCCTCTAGCCCTAATTTACTGCCCAAAGATCCCATCTCCAATCACCATCACATTGGGAATTAGGGTTTCTACATGTGAGTTTGGGGCAGCAGAGACATAATTTGGTTTCTGGTACCAGAGATTGACTATTCATGGACAAGATTACTTGGTGCCGATTTGCTCAAGATTACTTACAGCAAGGAGTGGTGGTTTGTTTTTGGTCTTTAAAGCTGATCTAGAGATATCAAGATAATTGATTCATTATGGTCCTGTACCACTGTCACCACCTCTGTCTCTCCCTGTGCCCCGACTCCAGCATTGGGTCATGATCAAAGCTGACCCCAGGACACCCCAGAGTGGGCACAAGTGAAGACTTCCCAGATCTTTCTTTGGTGCAAGCACAGAGGGGGGCCCTACCCCAAGTGAAGCAAGACACTGAAAGCCTCAGCCTTGTCTAGGTCCAGGTGGTATGACTCACTGAGTAGCAGAGTGCCAAACTCTCTGGCAGTAGAAGGCATCCTAGCTGGGTGCACGAAAGGTTGTGAGCTTGAGGATCTGGATTTGCTTGAGCAAGAGGGCGTCTCACTCTCCCTTGGCTGCTAAGATCCCCAAATGGGGTGCAAGTGTCCAGAAGACACAGAGGGCAACAGAGAGCCATGCCTGCCCACTATCTTCCTTCTCTCACTTACATCCTTTGCATAACCTCCTTTCAAGTTTGGGATAAAGTGATTATGAATGAAGTCCAAGATTATTCCCAAAGTCCTCCAGCCTGGCCAGAATCCTCTGTGTTCTGTGATGAGCACAAAAAACTCAGACCTAGCGCCCACTTGCACTTTCTTTTCAACCTACCATGGTGCTACTACTGGAAGCACCCTAAGGGTTCTGGCTGGATATAGTCCTAGCTTCAGATATGGCAAAAAAATAATAAGTTCTTTGGAAACTCAGTGTGCCAGAGGCTTTTCAAGCCACATACTTCCCTCTTAGTATTTTTCATTAAGTTGAAAATACTAAGAAATGTAGGCACACACATGCACTAGAACTCCTCCAAAATATAAAGGATTAAAAAAATCCATTATGTGTTTGTGGGTGTCAAGTTTTATAGACCTCTATTCACCCTTGTTTTTCCAGGGAGTTTGCTAACTAACACCCTAGATGGTGAAGTAAGTTGTGGTCACTGTCTCCAAGCTTTTGTCTTTCAATTTGTGAAGTCTGACAGCATTTCATTTTTGGAGTCAAACCTTTTTGAGCAAGACCAACCCATCTTTTGGGGCAGGATTTAGAGCTGCACACACAACCACAAAAACCACACGTCTCAGGAAATCTTTTTGTCTGATGAGTCACATCGCTAATAGATGTGTTTTTCCATAAAGTGCGATTAATAATTCATCCAGCCTTTGTCAAACTTAACTCTATTGTTTGAACAGAATGTGAAATACCCACAAGTGTTTGGTGCCATTGTCTTCCAGATTAGGAAAGCAACCAAAGCATAAGAACCCTTCTAAAAAGCTGGCTCTTGATGCTGGCCTGTGTGTTGGGGAAAAGGACATGGACCAATCCTAAAAAGGCACCGAGGGAAAGGGCCAGGACACCTGCTTACAAGCTCCTTCTGTACCACCATGTTGACAATGATTGAAAAGTAAATTGCTTTTTAATAAGTGTGATATTTTGGGGGAAACAGTGCTAAAGGGTTAATTTAATGCCTGACCCATTAAAACATTTGACTGCAATGAGAAATTTCTTGGCTGAGCGGATGATTATTTCTGCAGGAGAAGTGGTTGAAAACTGAGACTCACTGCTCGCTGGGCCAGGTAATCAAGGGAAATCGGCAGCAAGGAGGCATTGTGGCTGGGGAATGCCAGAATGGCTACCTGAGATTCTATTACCTGTCGTCTTTCAAGCATAATAATGAGATTATAGTAACCCTAAACTGGCTGAAAACAGAAATCTGGCTGTCTGTCAAGTTCATTGTGTCGAGTTTTACAACAACCCAGGTCTGGTTCCCCTGAACATGCAATGATTACACTGGGAACAGGCCTCAAGGAAATTCTGGGCAAACTTCAGGCTTGCTTAGATTTTGATTTCTGGCCAAAGCACTGTTGTTTAGTGTATAAAAAACTTGCTAATTTTTTTTTACTATGTGATTCAAAAACTAATAATATGATATTGCTGCAAGCCTTTCCTTTCCTGTGTGGGTCATGGATTGTCTGCCAGTCCTAAAAGGGTATATTAGGATCCATGAGCCCCTGGCTCCAGCCACATCTGCATGCTCTGAGTCTAGACCTACCCTCATCATACAGCCAGGAATTATCCTGCGTCCACATTAACTCCGCCTTCACTTCGAAGGAAAATTAGGGTCTGAAGTTAAGAGGCAGGAACCTCCTTTATTCTTGAGGAAAATGATTTTTTGCATTGGGAAGTTGTCTTGTGTCTTGTTCAGTTGAAAACCTGTCAGGTCACCATGTCTATTGTCTATTACAGACTGTTGAAATGCTGTGAGCTGCCCCCTCCATCAAAATGACAGCTAACATTTCATGAGAACTCACTCTAACCCGCTACTGTCCCAGTCATTTTGCATATCCCATCTCACTCAGTCCCTACCAGACCCTATGCTGGGGGTACTACCTTCAGTGTCATTTTCTAGACTGAGGCACAAGGGGTTAAATGTCAGGTGTCTAAGATGGTTGGAGTATTGACCCCATGTGATAAGGTTGCTAGTTCAGTCCCTATTGGGACACATATGAGCATCAACCAATGAATGCATGAATGGGTGGAACAGCAAATCAATGTTCTCTCTTCCTCTCTCTCTAAAAACCAAGGAATAAAAATATTTTTTTAAAGAAGGGGGTTCCTGAGTTTCCATAACTAGCAGAAGCACCAGGATTTAATGCCAAAGTTCCCAGGTCGCTGCCTCCTTGGTAGCATTGCAGCTGGACTCTGAAGATTGATTCTTAAGAGACCGACTTAGAAGTGCCATGTGTTCTTTTAAGCAACATAATAATTTAGAACAGCAAACAGAAATGATTCAAAAATGGCTAATCTTGTAAACACCTTGCTTTATGTGAACTGACCCCATGTAACACACATGTCTTTGTTTCCAAAGGTTGCTTCTATAATGCTCTGTGCCTGCAACTCTATCCTTTCAGAGACTATTTATTAATTTTCATGATGAACATCAGTTGAATTCAAAACAGATTAAAGGAAAGGAAAATCTGGGTAAACTAAAATTCAGCCTAAGTCCTCAGAAGAGAAGTAGCTTCCTCTGTGGAACAGAGGTGTTGTCTCAGGCAGCCAAGCACCTGAGGCATTGCCATGCAGTGGATTGAGACAGTGTTGGAATTCTGCATACTTCTTTAGAATTTTCTTTTGGCCATGGATTTTCTCTGAGGTTAATTCTCTTGCTTTTTATTTTGTCTTTCCCATCTATAAAATGGAAAGAGTAGTTCTCATTTCTTCAGATCATATCTCCACCACCATAGCCAAGGCCCTGTTCTCCTGTGCTTCAAATGAGACAGTTGGGTGGAAGAGCCTTTGGTAGCCTGGGACCTGACAAACATGAGCCCCTGTGTCTGTGCTCACAGTGCCTGATGGACTCTCTGGCACATGGGCCACACAGCTGGGCTCTGGACCCAGCTGGCCACACTGAGAAGGGGTTGACTGAAGGAGACCATCCCCACTGACCCCTTTGTGTCTGGCTAACTCTAAACACAGTGCCTATAGTCAGTTCAGCAGTCAACTGAAGAATATGTGTAGAATAGACACATGCAACAGGTGACAAGGGGCCCAGTGGCTCTAACACAGTGAAATTTGGGTATTAACTCCACCACCTTACCTCACTGAAGTAGAATCATTCTCCATACTCTGGAGTCTGCAGGTGTAAGTTTCTTCCCTTTGCCACTACCATCCTTGAGTCTTCAACCTGAGAACTTCTGGTTCTGCTGGATAGCCAGGGCTCTGGCCAATTGACCTCTCCCTGCATAGGGTCAAAGATGTGTGAAGAATGGCCTTTATAACACCAGCCCTGAAGCCAGCAGACTGGCCTGTCTCTTTAATAATGTGCTGTACATGGCCCTGTCACTACTAACGATGACAACTACTATAATAGCCTGTTTTCTGTGCCTCTCATTTCTACTAGGAGTTAGAGAACAAAGTGATTCCTTGGTATCCGCCCATAAGAAGCACAGGACAAATTATATAGGGGCCATCATAACCATCACAATAACCCAGCATTAGTGAGTTCCCAGCCATGCAGTGTGCCTTCACCTTTCTCTGATTTGATTCTAAGAGCCAATCTGAGGTTAGTTGGCCAGGGCTTTTTACTCCCACTTTATGGACTTGTTTTTGCCCATGACAAATGCTATCAATTCTATGGAGCTAATATGCAGGACTCTCTGCCATCCCTAAGGACCAGAAGGACCCTGAGAGGGCCTCTGTCACAGCTGATCACAGTTCTTTCTCCCCATAGCTGTCCCCACACCCCAGACCCATCTCAAGAACCTCAGCCAGAGGGACTTTCTCAATTTACTCAGCACCTGAGTTTGGATAGCCTACTCAAGGCCATGCCCTATGGTTGATAAAATGGTGATCCCTGAACTGGAAACATATACAACTGAACAGCAGAAATTAGGTGCCAATAAGTAGGCACTATGGAAAGTAGAATGCACCATGAAAAATGAGCTGTGAGGAGAAGTGATCACTTCTGAAACTGTGGGGAGGCATCAATTGGGAAAAGACCGTGGAAGAGGGTATGGACAAGTGTAGATGTGGAAAGTACATTCCCGGTGGAGGGAGGAGTGTGGACAAGGTCCTGAGGCAGCAAGTGGCTTCGTGTGCGAGGAGAACTCCACTTACTTGAGGAACAGAGCAGACCCTGAGGAAGTAAGGCTGAAAGAGGGTCTGGAAGACAATTGAATGTCTAAGTGAAGATAGTGGATTGTATCCAACATGTGCTGGAAGCACTGGAGGGCTCCCCACATTTAAACGCTGGACTAGAATGTGCTCAGGGAGGACAGAACTGAAGACCACGTGCAGGCACTCAAGAGATCAGCAGCAGCAGCTGGCAGTTATGCAGGCTGACGGGTACTTCTTGCTTTCTCTCCTCTCATCCCTCCGTTCACTTTGACTCATTCACATGTTTGCAGTCATCTATCCAGAAGTAGCATCTACCTGCGGTTCATGCTATCAGATGTGGAACAATCTGGAACCCTTCCTTCCTATAGAGGGCTTGGGCACTCTACTCTGCTTTTCTTTCAGGTGAATTGTTTACCTTGGTGTGAAAATGTTTTCTCCCCTGACCAAATGGTTATTTGAGATATAACAGATCCTGTATACTTAGAAAGAAAGGGAAGTAGAGTTCATGAAATCCTGTGTAATTAACCTTTTGAAAAGGTGTTGGGAGACCTCAGAATCTGATTCAACTCTTGTATTTAGCATTTTGATTATGATGACCCTGTGACCAACTTGAAATAGCCTATGATACATCAGATTAGAGTATGTTAATGACTTAAGGACCCAATCCAATTGGTTGTAGTAGCATCTATGTCATGAATTGAAAAGAAATGAACTATTCAGATGCTGAAATTAACTTTAATGTGGTGGGTTTGGTGATAATTCTAAGATATTGCTTTGTAATTGTTTCCCATTAAAGATTTACATGATAAATACTGGAGGTCCAGATATAGCAAGGAAACTACATATGTATCCATATATATGTATGTATATAAACCCAAGCACCAACATTGCAGTCTTGAAATATAATTTCTCACTCAAAAGAACCAGAGTTCCTTGGAACAAAAGCTGATCTGGACATAGACGGATACAAAATGAACCTGGGACATTCATAAAAATGGAGCCAACATAAGGAGGTTTTTAATAACCAAACATGGGAAAACTTGATCATAAAAATATAATAACTGTAATGGATTGCACAACACATGTTTAAATCCATGAGATTTTAATGAAACTTAAAAAATAAATAATTAGTATCACCAGAGTATGCTAATGAATAATTCATTATTTTGAAAACTAGTAAACAAAGGGAGGGTATCAAATATTTATCCCACCTTTCCAATATAAACTACAGAATTGGGCAACCAGATATAACACAGGGAGATTTTTTTCTTTATAGAAGTGTTCCAGCTTATTAATAGGGGGAGGAGAAGTGACAGAATTCAATTAGAACCATGTTGCAACCCTAAATGTATTAGTGTATCTTGACACAGCAGCAGCAGCAGCCGCTAACATTGCTAACAGGGAGACAGCCAAATATTTCCCTCCTCCTGATGAGATGCAGAACCACCTTGGAAATAAACAAGCCCTCTCTCCCCCCACGAAACCAGAATCTGATCAAACCCCCAGATCTAATTACAATTTATAGGATATGCAGAGGAGTGGGTTAGACTGAACCACAGGAATGCAACTGGGAGAATCCCCAAGGTGGGAAACCCCACAGAAATGACCATTTCCATCAATAAATAACTTATAAGAAAAAAAAGAAGAATTAAAAATGGCAGTGAGACTTACCGATTGAAAAAGACTTAAGAAACATTCCAGCTAAGCGCAATGCAGGATCCCTAATTTGGATCCTGGCTCAAGCAAAAAAAATTATTTTTAACTGAAAAAGTATATTTATAATATACTTAATTTGGATTATGACATTAAATGAGAGAACTGGAAAATTTAAACACTGACTAGATATTTTACCATATTAGGGAACTACTGTTAATTTTTCTGGTATAACTATGTATGTAATCATGATTTTAAAAAAATGATTCTTTATTTTTTAAAGACTCACATCAAAATACATACATATAAAACTATGTGACATTTGAGGTTTTCCTGGGGTGTGTGGGGGAAGTGGGAGGACGGAATGATTAGAACAAGGTCTCTATGAATGGCCAGTTGTTGAAACTGGGTGATGGGCACGTGAGGGTTCATTATACTATTCTCCCAATTTTTACATGCTTGACATAATTTTAAAAATCAAACATGCATACATATATGTGTAGTTTCTAATTCTTAGAAAATAAAATCCTTATTGTTGCTAAAATCTAAAGTTGTTCTGCTCCTACTTGCAGTATTTCCATGTGTACACATGTACACACACATAAACATATATGTAAATATATATACCTGCTAGTGTCCTTGAGTATATACCTTCAGAGATAACTATGCACAGATTCTAATTGTTTTCCTTGGGAAATAAGATAATGCATTCTGAATCTGTTGATTAAAAACATGAACTGTAAAATTATGCTGCAAAGTTTATAAAACTTTCAGAGGTTGCATTTTGACATACTGGGAGCTTGCCTTTAACAATGACAGAAAGCCCCACAAAAATACTGCGTTTATTCTGGTGTGGGTTTTTATCTTATCTTGACAGATTATTGCTGGTTAAATTGTAGTGCTGACTTAAAGGCAGGACTCTTCAAGGGAGTCAGAAATTAAGGCTTCACCAAATGGTAATAAAGCTATTAAAAATGCAAACAGCAAACAGCTACACTGTACAGGTTAGACAGCTAATCCAAACTAGCAGTTTAAAAAGCAGAGCAATTACACTTTTATTTAAATGCAAGGAATATGAGCAAGAATAGAATGAGGAGCCTTGTTTAAATGCATTCTTTTGAATATTTATTAGAAATAATACATGTAGTTAAGCCACTTATCTGATTTCAGTGAATAAGTAAAATGCTAAAGATCAATTTTCATAATTATACCAAAGAAGTCTGTCTTTCATAAAAATCTCATTAATAACACCATTATTACTGAAAAAATATCTTGGTATTATTATTGTTATTCTAATTATCAGCAAAATGCTACTGATAATGTTGTCATAAAATTCCCTTTTAGTATCCTATTAAGAGAGATAGACTAAGTAGTGGTTTAAGTTAAATCTAGACCCTAAGTGGCATTATAAAAATCTTCTTTGTGTATTGGGTTAAAATACATTATGTGTATAATTACAAAAATTACTGTGAGTTTGGCAAACAGAACCTCATGTGCACATAAGTCCAGATATTACACACTGTCAGGGAGTGCACAGGTCCACTCACCACGCCCAGGCCAGCCAGATGCTTCATGCGGACAGGACAGCATGGACATTCCTGGAAGTCATGCCCTTGATCATCTTAAAGTGGAACATTCTTGCTGATTAACCAAGATTGGCTATTGCTTTTAAGAATGTATATATATTTATTTGTTTGTACCTTAACTCCCTAATAATAATTTATCTGTACTTACAGAAGTTGTTCTTTTCCCAAATGTGATAGCCCACCACGACTTCTGCCAAATGTGGGGGAAATGACTTCACTTCCCTGGGTCTCAGTTTCCATCTCAGAAGAGATGTGTCCAGATGAGGAGGGCCTCAATAGCCATTTGATTCCTGATGGTTTAGCATCAAGTAAAACAATGGTTTGTCTGAATCTTTGGCAAATATTGCTGCAACAAAACAAAACAAAAAGCATTTTGAGACTTCTGTTTGTGTAATGAGTCGTACTAGGAAAAAAGGATTTGAAGCAAAATTAATTATGCAGTTATTGTTGGGACTTTGTTAATAATAATAATAATAATAATAATAATAAAGTTTGGCAAATCCGGGTGTCATTGTTTGAACAGCACGTTTTCCTCCTGATACACACAACCTCACAACAGCCCGGCACATTCACAGAACTGCCTGTGTTAGAGAAGTTAAATTTTCCTTCTGATGAAATCTGCAGAGATGTAAGCAGGACTTCTTTACTCAGTGTTTGAAAATGATACACATGGCTGAATGAACAAACAAAAATAAATAAACACACTATTTTAATACCTGTTTGTGAGTATCAGAATATCACTGTACTGGTATGAATAAAGACATATGAATACTTAAGGCATTTAAATGGTAAGCCCCATTTAATTAATTAATGATAAAATAGCTCTTTGAGTCGGAAGAAGTAATCATTTTTTAACAATGTAAATGAGTAGAAGAAGCCACAATAAAGTAAAAGGCATATTTTTACTTTCAGCTCAAAGCTGAAAACAAAGGAATTTTGGAACATGAAAGGATGAAGCCAATGTAGGCACCCACCCCTGCCTTTCACGATTATCCCAGCAGAACAACAGGGAGGGATGGATGTGCCCTAAACCAAGTGAAACTTCATCCTGGCTCATACCTAGAGAGCCTGTCTCAGCCAGTTGGAGATTTGGAGAACCAACCTTCGTTCCTATGTAAGGGACCTCAAAACCTCTGAAGATGGTTATCATAACACTGTAGTCACTGTTTTCTGTGCCAAATTCCCCCAGTTATATGTTGTATCTCCCATCCTTGATGTGATGTGGTCTGATCTACCACACCTCCATTCATTACCCTGCTTTGGCAAAAATTCAGCTCTTTCAAGTTTCTTTCTATTTTATTCAATAGAGCATCTGCTGTGTGCCAGATACTACATATGGAGAGAGACAGGGAGAGAGAGGGGGAGAGAGAGAGAGAGAGAGAGAGAGAGAGAGAGAGAGAGAGAGAGAGGAGCAGTCTGTGGTGACCGTGGGTGCCACAAGATGGGTCTTTTGAATGAGGACGTTCAGGATAGCGGAGGATCTCACCTGGAGGAGGGTCCAGGGGTAAAGAGACTCTACCTGAGGGAAAATCCATTTAGCTAAGACCTGAAGAGTGAGTAGGTGTGACCAGCTAAAGGGAAGAGGCATCTGACAATCCAGAGGAGGAGAGAGGGCAATGGGTCCACAGCCCTGGGAAGCTTCCTTATGCTCTAGCTGTTGGAAAGCAAACAAAGTTGTCAACCATGACAGGCTGGTGACACAGCCATGTGACACAGCCAGGCTGAAATTTGGCTCCTGGGCAGCCCATGACGGCTGTGAGGCAGGCAGGCCTTGGAGAGGTATTTCAGAAGCATCTCTCTGACTGCAGTATGAAGAGCAGTTTGGCATGAGCCAGTTTAGGGGCAGACAACAGTGAGGATGTTGAAGCTGAAGGGTGAAGAGATATTGTCAAGTTTAAGACATGTTTAGAATAATTTTCAAAAATTATTTCTTTAAAAGTATACCCATATTATAGGTTAAGTGAGTTTTAATAGGCTTACATAAAAACCTAATTTCAATTTTTAACATTATTTCCATGAAGGAGTGTTCTAAGTTCCTAACAACTAATGTATAATTGAACTTGGGACATCACCCTTTGTGAACTGAACATGGCTCGTACGCTCGCTCAGGCAATGCTCAGAGATGGGAGGGCACAGTCTCCTGGTGGCTCTTGGTACCAGCTGGGGCTCTCCTGGACACTGTTCAAGAGCAGATCATTTTCTCAACTGGCAGAAAGCCTTGGGGCATTTCCCAGCTGGGAGGCTCAGGACAGACCTTGAGATGGCTGCAGCAGGGCCATTTGTGAAAAGACCTGAGCTCGTTTCCATGACTCTCTCAGTTTACAAACAAAAAGAACAGAAGAGCTAATGCCTAGAGATGGTTAAAAAAAAGTTTAAAAAGTAAGCCACAAAATTAATCCCTCTAGGAAAGTAGGTCTTGGCTAGGCATTGTTGTCGTTCCATCTGTGTGACTGAGACCACCAACCCCATAGTGGAGGACTAGTATTTCATTTAAACTTCCAACAGTTCATGGAATGACACTTGCACCAAACACAATAAAGGCGAATAACTTAGCCCTGGCTGGTGTGGCTCAGTGGGTTGGGTGCCGGCCTGCAAACTAAAAAAGGCGAATAACTTAAAAAGTGAAATAAAAATCACTAATGAAATACTAGCCAATTTTTATTATGAGTTTCAATACATGTAGCATCATGTTGTAATATTGCTACAAAAGTCTCTAATTCCTTACTCTGCAAGTCTGCCCTTTCTCCTCCGAGACATGATTGTGGTTTGTGGATCAGAGGCGCGCAGTCAGACTGGAGTTAGCAGAGGTGTGGATTCCAATCTGCAACAATAACTAACTGGTCCAACAACCTGACGAGCACTCAACACAGTCCGGGGGCAAGAAGCATTTGTGTTTGTTTCCTTTTTGACATGCATCCTGGAATGGATGTTGTTTTTCTTGCAAAACAAAAAGTTACCGGGACATTCAGGAAGAAGGGAGGAAATGATGTCTGTTACACTCGGAGTGGTGGCCTGGCCAGATGAAGTCAGCGGGAACCCAAGCGTGCGGACACTTGCAGTCCCCAACCCGCGGCCAGTGGGTGTGAACCCTTCGAGGTGAAGTTACGATTTCACTAGTCATGGAGATGTCATCACACCAGTACTTTTCAAAGCTGTTTTTAGAGATTTCGGTGAGAAAGTCATGGGCTGGTTCTTCCACCTGGGTTTAATTAGGCTTTGTATTGTGTCCTCTTTGCTTGTCCACAGACACCTAGCGAGGCGCTACCACGTCTCGGCAGAATCCTGAACAAAAGGTTTGTTGATGAAATCATTAACAAATAATAGGTTTGAGAATCAAGAGGAAACCTGGGGTCACTGTGGAATCATTTTGCTGTGCGGGGACAGAACTGCGCCCACACCTCTCAGTGTGTTGTGGGCTCCACCTCTGGTGAAGGAAGTTCAGCGGATGTTCCTACTGGTGGTCGTGGTCCTCACAGTCTCATCCTTCTCTTTTCTACATGTTCTCACTTGAGATGGTATGTGCGTAGTCAATCGGGTTTTATTTTCAAAGGAAGGACCTACTAAATCAAAGGGCCTCTAATGAACATCTTCGAGGGGGAGGTGCTGCGTTCTCCCTGGCTGCTAAATGGGCCCTGCACGGCCGGGAGAAGCTCCACACTGTAAACAGTCCGGTGTGGCCATGGTAACAAGCAGTTCCACATTTAACTTTTCTGTTTATAAAGGAGGTAATTACTTTCTTCTTTACACTTGTATGGTCTATAATAGCAATAATGTTGCCCCCACCTCCCAGGTCAGACAAATCCTGGTGATTAATGACCAGCTTTACCTTTTTTTCTTCCTAAGGGCCTTTGAGTTCCCTCCAGGTTTCTAAACTCCTCCAGTCACTTGCTAACTGCCAGAAAATGTCCTTCTCATGGGTCACAAATGCCCTTCCTACACCCTCTTGGCTGTAACACAAAGGCAAATCTACTAGCATCTCTTGCTGTGTGGCCCTGGGATAGTCTGTTAGCAACGCTGTTTTATTCCCACACTGTGTGGGAGTTTATGCAAACGGTTTGTGCATTTGACAAGTTGTGCAGAAGGATGTTTGTGATATAGCAAGTAAATTACTGGGCAACAGATGTGCTTGTAGACACGTGTTCTGTTTAATGCCCCAGACGAAAGCATTGTCACTGAGCACAATTCTGTTTCACAAATGAAGACAGTGATACCTTCCCCAGACTTCCTCCATTCATCCACACGTACAGGTAGGACTTTGGCTTCATTTGTAATACAAGAAATATTTATCAATTACCACCGAAGGTGTGTGTACCAGGTGATGTAGAATTACAGATGCATTTTTGTCCTTAATCAGAAATGTATTGAACCTTTGCTGTGTACAAACTGCTTTGCTAGACTTGGGTTGCGCACCTGATATTCTTATAATCTGTTGAAAGAGGCAGATGCAGACAGTAAATAATACCACAAAGCACACAGACTACGCATCAGTAAGGCACAGTCGTCTGAGAGTATCCAGCATCATTGCCATCTACAACCACAGCATGGGCAGCAAGAAGACAGTGCTGCTTACTGAACATCTGACTGTATATATAAGACATTTCCCCAGATGCTCATTAAACAGAAAGTTATCAGAGGTGTTTGCCACTCACAGGGCAAACCTCATGACGGTTCAAATAGACAATACTTGACATAGCTATTGAGGACACTAAGCAGATGCAGGAAAGCATCACAATTCTTTATGTGTGTAGACATAGGTTTTGTGTAGCTGGTAGTTTAGAAAATAAATTTCTAACCCTGGAAGGACATCTGCTGTGGCTTTTGAGAAAAAAGACTTCCTCAATGATCAGGCCCTGTGTCTGAACATGTTTGGTGACCTGTGTTTTGGGGAGGTTTGTGTAGCAATTGTTCAGTATCAGAGGATCTCAGATGATATACTCCTGCCTGCAGTTGGTGCTCAGAGACTTTTAGCTCACTCAGTAGAATCCTTTCTTTGGTTGTAATACTCCTAAGAATCCGGAAGAGTTATGTACACCCAGAAGTAAGAACCAAATGATTAGGTTTGTTGCTTTTAGCTTTTAACTTATTCAGTATGCATTGTGTACTATGTGTAAGCTTTTTAAATGGCAATCTTAAAAATAGTAGTTATCTAAATGACAAACGACAACCTAGTTAGCGTGCTGTTTAGGCAGTGTGTGTTGGTGGCATTCATTCTGGAATCTCCAACTCATACCCTCCGTGTGAGTGTGTGGCCAACAGGAGGGGAAAGGCCTGGTCAGAACTGGATTTGCCCTGTGCTGAGCTGACTGCTTTGGTCACTTGTCAAGTGTCATGACTCAAAAAAAAGGAAGAAAGAGGAAAATCACCCTAACCATTAGATTTATTCCCAAGCTGGTATTGTTGCTTTAAATTTAACTAAAAGTGAGCACTCCCTTCCTGTATGGCAGGTGCTTGGAAGATGTTGGTCATTCATCTACCCTCAAAGCAATCCTGCCAACTGCCACTGCTGTGCCTTACCATTTGTCTCCCGTCATGCTCTTTCCTTTTTTTAATCCTAACTGAGGGCCTGCCTATTGATTGTAGAGAGAGGGGGAAAGGGTGGGAGAGAGACAGGGAGAGAAACATCAGTATGAGAGAGAAATGTCAACTGGTTGCCTATTGTACTTGCCCTGACTGGGAATCAAACCTGCAACCCAGTCATGTGCCCTGACCAGTAATTGAACCCATGACCTTTCAGTTACTGGACAACACTTGAACCAACTGAACCATGCTGGCCAGGGCTCCAGTCATGCTCTTTGCCTGAGGTCCAGTGTTGGTAATTTTCAGTGTCTCTTTCCCCCTCCCTGCTATGATGATCACCAGGCAGCTCCCCATGAAGTAGCTTCTCAATGTCTGTCTGTTGTTCCACATCTCCAAGCACGTGACACCCGTCCAGGACTGAACTACCTACACAAACACTAAAAACAGTTTAGTAAATGCTCATTGTCTCTCTTGGCCAGAGAATGGGTGCCTGCACCTCATAAGCACTTGTGTTTTGCTTTTTTCAACTGACACACAATTTCAGGCACCTGCAACACGCCAGGCACCGGGCCAAACACTTGATTCCTTTGGTGAGTGAGCAAAAGGCATCTGTTCTCATGAGAGCTCAGACTCCAGTGGGCGGTCTACAGCAAATGACACCAGGTTGCCCTGACAGAACACCAAAGGCATGTCTTCTACTAGATTGCTTTTGCAAAGGTGACATTTAAGCAGAGTGTTAGTCATGGGAAGAGCACCCTGGGCCAAGGGAGCAGCAAATGCAGAAATCTGGGGGAGAACCAACTCTGAGTGCAGAGCCCCCATGTTAAGCCAGAGGGAGCCTGAACTGACTGGGGTTGGGAGTGAAAAGGGGCAGGGCCCTGGAGACTGTGATCCAGGATTTGATTTCCTTCCCTTTATGAAGGAAAGCCAGAAAAAGTTTTCAAACAAGGAAGTCTTGTGATGTGACTAATCATCTCCCCATGCTCTGTGGGGAACAGAAGAAAAGCAGGCAAGATGGAGGTGGGAGACCAGTCCAAAGACTGCTGTGTAGGCAGGTGAGAGATGATGACTCTCTGGCCTAGAGTGGTGGGAGTAGGAGAAGTGAAGCAGATGGATGTTGACATGCCTGGAGAGTGGTGATGAGGGGAAGAGAGGCATCAAATGTGATTCCCAGTCTTCAAACCTTAACAATGAGCTGATGGCGATGTACCGACTGAATAGCAAGTCTCAAGATGGCTTGGCACCAAGTGGAGCACTAGGCAAATTTGAGATTACCAGTTCTCAAAGAAATAGCTGTACTGTGCTTAACAATAAAAGAACATTGAGTCTGATTGAATTTTGGGTGGTTTAAAAGACTTCTTATGATTCTGCAGTGTTTAGGTTCATTATTATGAACTTTGGATATCACTCTCCTATAGAAATAACACAAGTAGAAGTTTGTAACAGTGATTCATAAACTAGTTTTACCCTAATGTCCACTTAACTGCCAATATAGACTTTGGAAATACATGTTTAGAAAATAATGATCAGGTTGGGGGGCATAATTTGAACAAAGACGAATCACACCCCTGTCACCTCCAACTCCTGTTCCTTTTGTACTAAGGAATCCTTTGCAGCTGAGAGCTCCAGCATTCACTTTTCAATCCTCCTTTCCCATGTTCAAAGGTGTCCTTATAAATTCCTAGCAGCCCAAGTTGCAGGAACTTAATTAGTTTCTTCTGACAGAGAATGAACCAAATGAAAGGAATGGCTTTCATTTCAGCCTGAATTTATCTGAAACAGATTATTTTAGCTAATACCATCCAGAAATTTCTGGTGAGTTTTTATATTATTCGTGTGTCATCAGCATCACATTAGTATTTTTTTATTTGGTTTCTAAACATTACTCACCTTTTTTGAATCTTTTATTTTGCATGTTACCCACTGCAGGTTCTCAACATGATGTTCCTGCCACGCCAACACTTCTCTGCATGTAATTTTCTGTTGACTAGTAGCTGCCATTAACATAACATTATTCCCCAAAGCTTATACCTATAGCTTGACACCCTGTTCCCTCCCCCAGATAAAAGAAGTGAATTTGCGATGTTTGTATCTATGCAGAGCATTGTTTATTTTGATTTCTGAAGTCTGTTTCTAGGGTTGGATAACATGTTTTGTTATTCCAAAGGCAAAGCTAGAGACTCACAAAACAGAAAGAATCTGTATTAGGCAGCTTTGTGGCAGAGCAGTAGGGAAAAGGAATACATCTGAAGAAAAGGACAAGAAGAGGGAGAAGGGAGAAAGGAGGGAAGTCGGAATAAATAGAGAAGCAGAGAAGTAGAAGGTGATGATGGAGGGAGTTAAAAGCCTCAGTTCTGGCAGGCCCCTCAGTTACCTGCTGAGGCAACCAAGAGCCGGAGAGTAGAGCTCCCCCCACCCAGTTTCCAGAGGAAGACCCTCCGTTCTGGCTTAGTGTAAATAATTAATTAAAGACCACATCCCCAGAAACAATAAGAGTATTTACTGTTAAGACAACTGGAAAGAGACTAGAGAGAGTGAAAATGGATAGGAGAGTCTTCACCCGCTGGAAGAGTCCTGTGTTTTGTCCTGTCACACAGGCAAACTGGGGTGGAAGTGGCCTCTTCATCCAGGACTCCAGTTGAGGTCAGGATGGGTCAAGAATCTAAAAATGCTCTCATGGCACCATACCTTTAGCAACACACACCACCAACACTCACCGTGTCAGAGGCCACTCAGAAGCATCACTTTCCCTAGGCATCTCAGAGGCCACACCTGCCATGAGCACTTGACAACACTTTCCCATATGCTTGGGGACACCATTGACATGGTACCTACTCAGGGGAGCTTACAACGGGGAAACAGGCAAATATATATGACTATGACTCAAGACTTAGTGTATTTCTTCTGGGAGTAATCAATAAAGGAAATTAATACAATGAGGAGGGAGGGGCCAACCAGTGGATAGAGGTGGACTAGTGATTGTCTCTGGGAGAGAAGTTTCCAGCTGGGAGAAAAGAAAATAGAGGGGTGCTGTAGACTGGTGGTTGTCTATCACCATGCATGAGGAGCTGCACTTCTGCTCATCCAGGCCTGTTTCTGGGATGGTATGCAGAGCCAGTCAAGGCTGTCCAGGTCTAGGTGCAGCCTTGCATCATAGAGCATTGGGAGTGCCTTTCAGCACCACATGGACCACATCCCAAATGACCTTTCAACCTCCATGGACTGGCATGGAATAATTTCTAGAGCATGCTGCTAAGTGAAAAAACAAGGTGTAAAGAGTATACATAGTATGTTACCCTTTCTGTAAGAAAAAAGTAGAAGTAACACGTACACCTATTGTGTAAAAAGAAATCCAGGCTGAATAAACCCAAAACAAACAAAAACATTTACCTATAGGAATCCATGGAAATTGGATGGAAAGGAACAAGAATGAAACTTCTCTGAGTACCTTTATATAGATAGATAGATATAGATATAAATATACATATAGACATAGATAGATATATAGATACAGATATATAGATATAGATAGCTATAAATATAGATATATAGATATAGATATCTTAAATCATGTAAAACAAAATTAACCACAAAGACCTTTGCTTTATGAGTTTGTATTATGATTCTGAATCTATGTTGCTTATGTTGGAGATTAAAGCACATGAGTAGATATTTTGAAATTCTGGGAACCAGGAGTATGACTGTAAGAAAAAGAGTATAGAATAGGGAAAGGTAAGGAAGAACTCTAATTTGTGAGGGTTGAATTGGAGGCATCAGTATAAACCCACAACTTTAATCCCTAGCTCTTCTCACTACAAGAACCTAGAAACATTTGTATGCCACTAGCTATGAGCACCCTACCCCTCAAATCTTTTTTTTAATTTGTCGTCAGAGGAATCAAGACTCTTTGGAGACAAGCAGAGTTTTGGTCTTGGGCAGGTGAACTTGAAATAGCTCGTTGTGTCAGAAAACAAGAATAAGCTAAAAACAAATAGGGCTTCCAGTGCTGGCCAAGCAGGTGTAAGCCCACTATTGACTATGACTCCCACTGATTAAACTAAACTCTGAACAAAATACAAAAAGCAACTAACTCCCCTGATGCCATTGAAAGTAAACACAAGAAAAAGACTGGGGAAAGCATAAAAACCTGAAGAACACTTAATATATCAGTAGTGAGTTTTCCAGTATCTTCTTTTCTCTTTGACTCTGCTAGCTTGGGGCCAATGGTACACTCATCTGGGACCTCTTTACCCACCAGGCAGGTGCATATAGTCTTAAATGTAATTTTACCTTGTTTCCTTGGTTTAAGCACAGTACACATGGATAAGGTAGCATGTTCTATTTTGCTGGAGAAATAGCCATATGCATTGAAGCAAGGCTTCGCTGTATTACTCTGGGATCTTCAGTGGCAAAGCCTTCCTGTTCCCAGCAGATATGGCAAGAATTTGAAGACCTGTTGGCTCCTATAAGTTCATGTTTCTTTTTCTCCCTCTTTCTCCCAAATAATGCTGCCTTCTGAGACCAAAAATTTTAGAGAAAAAATACTCTTGATTTCAATATGCACACACACACACACACACACACACTTATGCCTCTATAGAAAAGAGCTTGTATTTTGCAATTTGCACCAAGAAAAAAGGCAGTCATTCATTATATTAGTCATTTCTTCCCGTTATTTCCCAAAATAGCTGCAAAATGAGTTTGGTACTTCTTAATTCAAATAACCAAAAACCCGCAGTAATTATACTGTAGTTCCATGTACCTTGATAAATTGAGCATGATCACAAAGCAGTTTTGTGGCCATTTTCTCTTAAACAACTGTTTTCACGAAATCTAAAAATGACTATAATTAATCTTTGTATTTGGGGATTTCTGGAACATCCCTAAGTAATTGTCTCCAACACTACTTCTCTGAGAACAGAATGATGGCTCAGTTTCTAAACACAAACTGGTCTTGGAGAAGAAGTTAATGCAGTTTAACTCCCAGAAAAGCAACAAATCACATGAGAGTCTCCGAGATCACTGGGTCCATTTACGTCACACATATTTATCCTGTGAATACCCCATCCCACCCCACATGCAAGGATTTGTAAAGTTAGAACCATCTTTAGCTAGGTCTATACTCTTTTATCCAGAGCCAAATGTCACATTTCCGTTGGTGCTCTTTGCGCCCAAATATAGAACTTGATAGCTCAAGACTTTAAACTGGAGATATCATAGCTCTTGGCATTGGATTTTTGGATGGTAGGCTAAGTGCTGACAAGAGTGTATACAAGTAAAAAGGCAAAGATCCACGTGCTTTGTAGTAAAATCAGAGTCAAAGTTCACCTTTCTGAAAACACTGACAAGTCCTAAGACAATTTGAGATATTTGCAAGTTTCCCTGGAAGTGCTTTTCATGCTGGTGTGATGGGGCTCATATCTGCCTGTGCACTATAGTTATCTTTATGTTTGAAACATGACCCAAGTCTCCTAGAGGGATGGGCCATTCCATACAATCTGGAGAACCACTTTGTACTATTCCCAGTTATTGACTTATTGCCAGTTCTCAACCAATCATAATGCACAGTGACACTGTGCACTATGGTAGAAGTGCACTTTGGTCATCAAGATAAGGGACAAGGGTCCAAGGATTTGGCTGAGGGCTTGTTCCCAGCCTGCTGAGCATGCAGGCACTGCTCTGCAAAGCCACAGATAACATTTGAGTTTTAATATCCAAATTGCCCGTTTTGAAATGTGTCTATGTGAATCTATTTAAAGTCCTGTCTCCTGCACAGTGGTGCATTTGATATATGAGGAGTTTTGATTTCATTTCTCATTTATTATTCCTCATATTCAAATTCGAATGTGTGATTTTACCCTGAGAGTTTTGAAGAGGACTGGGAGTAAAGTGGGGATAGTCTCTCACCTCCTGGACGTGCTGTTAAACTGAATTGGCTCAGCCAGCCTCACTTTTGAGCTCACTCTGGGGCTAGGCCACATGGTTCAGCTGCTGCTGGTTACACAGCTGGTGACTGCACGTAGGAATGAGCATCCTGGCACTTCAGCTGTATGCCCACCTCCTCCTGAAGTCTGCAGTGGAAGCCCCTGGCTGCCGAGCTCATTAGGGACCCTGAGGTTGTTCTGGCATCCTGAGTAATCTCCTGAAGGGGCAGCATTAGAACCCCTCCTCCCCTCCACAGTCTCTTGATTGGGGCTCAATGGCCCAGCAGGACTCTGGGAGCTGGGAGGAAAACATGCCTGAGCCTCTCTGCAGCCCCAGGGGGATTGCAGGCTCCAGGACCTGAGTGGCAGGCACCAGAGCTGTCTTAGTTTAGAATAATTCCAAGGTGGGACTCAGCCATATGAATGCAGCTTTGAATCTAATCTCTCCTGCACTGATTGGCAATTATGCTGCCATGTGAGGTGCAATCAGATCGGAAATCATATCCACCCCAACTGTTGCTGGCACCAACGCCTCTCCTCCATGTAGCCTGACGCAAGATCCCATCATCCTGAAAAAGTCGGGTTGTTAAAACAGGCCATGCACTCTGTCCAGCTATTCCAAAGGCCTCTGGGCTGGGCACAGTTGAGACAACCACAGGCCTTTAAGCAAAGAGCTGACATGGGAGAACAAGTGAGGCATCTGTAGGGAGAGAAAACAGCTAAACTAAGGACTGAGGCTGGAGTAGAAAGGAGTCACTGTGACCAAAGTGCACTGCACAGATAGGAGTATTAATTAAAGGTGTGACTAGAGGAATACATGGGCCAGACTGTGGCCATGTGTGTCCAGAAAGGAACAGCCTGTTCCAAGAACCCTGAGGTCAGCCACTCACCACCTGCAATGATTCCTTCACCCTCCCCTCCAATTCTCTCCTGTTGCTCTCAGATTCTTGTCAAGGAGAATTCTCATGGCCCAAGGAGCAAGCAAAGCCATTTACATCAACCATAGCAGTGAGATGTCCCACACACAGCTACACATCCAAGATACACAAACCTCACCAGTCTTTAATGTTTTTTTAAAGATTTTATTTATTTATTTTTAGAGAGGGAAGGGAGGGAGAAAGAGAGAGAAAAACATCAATGTGAGGTTGCTAGGGGTCATGGCCTGTAACCCAGGCATGTGCCCTGACTGGGAATCGAACCTGCAACACTTTGGTTTGCAGCCCATGCTCAATCCACTGAGCTACGCCAGCCAGGGCTAATGGTTTTGTTAAGATTTTATTTACAAACCTCACCAGTCTTTCTTGCTCAAAACCATTCCCCAAGTCTTTGTTCCCCAAAGAATCAGATCTACATTCATTACCTGCCATTGAGGCCCTCCACTGCTCCTTCCCCAGCATCATCACCCTCTCTCTTTTTTTATATCCTCACCCAAAGATGTGTTTATTGATTTGAGAGGCTGAGAGAGAAAGTGAGAGAGGGAAACATTGATGTGAGAGAGAAACATCCATCAGTTGCCTCTTGTACGTCCAAGATTGAGGACCCAACCCACAACCTAGGTATGTGTCCTGACTGGGGATCCAACCTGTGACATTTTGGTGTATGGGACAATGCTCCAACGAACTGAACCACCCAGCAAGGGTGAGCCACCCCCTCTTAACATGCTCAAAGTCTTCTCTTCCAACCAAACTTAAGGATGCCCCACTCCAAGCACACTGCAAGTACCCCACCTCAATTTGTTCACTCTGCCGAGAGGTGTATCTTTCTGCTCAGGCTCTCCAAGTGTGCCCTTTATTTTAATGCTTTGGGCAAATTCCATTGTCCTCTGGGAATTTTTCCCTGAGTGCCCAGAGAAATTGCTCCTTTCCCCACAGAACTGGTAAAGCCTTCATTGCTGTAAGTGTGTCCCCTTGGCACAGGCAGCTTGCATTTTCCTGACAACAACTTCATCTTTCATGCCTCTGCAGCTTTGTAAATGCTGTTAATTATACCTACATTTCCTTTCCTTTCCCCTCTTTCTCCACGACAGAGATTTGTGGATGCTAGCTGTGAACTCACTGGGCACAGGTGCCCGCTGTCCTCCCAGCATTCCCATGGAATGACCTGCTGCTGCATTGCCGAACTGTGTGGTATTCAAGCATTTACTCTCTTTCTCTTTGACAAGGTTGAGAATTTCTTGAGAGCATGAATCATAACCAATATCTCTGTCCTTTGTATCCTGCACTTTGCAAAGTGCGAGGAATATAATAGATATTTATCTACTGAGTTGAACTCTTACCCTACCATCTTCTCTTTTGTTATCAAAAGAAATATAAGTTACTGTTGCAGCTTAAGAATAAATCCCAGTGAAGGTATCTGTTAATTTTTGCAGACCTGAAATAAAAAAAAACCCTGCTACAGATCTCCAGAAACATCCTCTCATGGAATGAGCTTTGAGAGTCCTTCCCTCCCTCTGTACTTTCTTTCCTCCTTAAGAGAGAAGCACATGAAATACAAGTTTTTTAAAGCCATAAACCCTGGGTCTGCTCAGATCAAGGAAGAAGGAGGTGTGAATGGGAATTTAGCTCAGGGATGAAAAGGGTGCTCCTCTACCTCCACCCGTCACAAAATGTGCATTCTCTGGTGCAGCAGGAAAGAGAACAGATTCATTTTCTTCCAGAGCAGACAGGTGCTTCACTAAAGGGCTGAAGAGCATGGAGAGATGCCTGGGGTGCTGCTGCTGCTTCTCAGACACAGCCCTGCTGCTGGAGCACACTGGGGTGTGGTTGGAAATAGCCAGAAAGCCTGTGCCAAAGGGAGAGCAAACCCCTCAACCAAAAGTGTACCTGTGGTTTGAACAATAGGCATGTTGTGAACCAACACTCTGCCCCCAGACTCTGAAGTCCAGTCATGCTGGTGCAATGGAAGTTTCTGACATTCCGATAAGGAGGGATTGCTGACTTCCATCTTCCCAGGGATGCCAGTGGCTCTAGCAAGCCTGCCCTAGAAGGACACAGCAGCAGGAGTGCCCTGGTAGTGAAGCTTGCTAAAAAGACCCTGGGGACCAGAAAATGCCTGAGGATGGTGGGAGGATGTGAGGTAGCCTCTAATGCCCACAGCAGACCTGAGAGCAGAGCTGGGAGGTTTTCAGCCCTCATTTTCACATGGAATTTAGTATTTTAAATTTTAAAAAATTCATTATTCCAGACCTCAAACTTTGATTTATTTCGCTTTTCTATTTTTGTTTTGGCAGCTGTTTTCCCAGAGTTTATATCTCTGCACAGCTGTTGCTCCTTGTAATATTTGAACTAGTGCAATATTCTTCTGCAAAGTGCTCACTTTCCTATTAGAATGCAATCAAAGATGCTCTTTTTTGGCTTTTGCATTTTCTTCGTAGTTTTACTTTATTACAGTTTATTGCATGCCTGAGCCAGTATGTTTACATGACAAATGCAGTTCAAACCTGAAGATAAAGGCTGTCCTAGTTATTGCCCCTCAGAAATATTTTCTGCATCTAATAATTTTTAAATTACTAATTGCTGTCCTGGTCTCTGTCTGGTGTTTTTAAAGATTTTATTTACTTATTTTCAGAGAGAGGAGAAGGGAGGAAGAGAGAGAGGAAACATCCATGTAGGAGAGAAACATCGATCAGTTGCCTCATCTGTGCCTGATGAGGGACCCACAGCCTAGGCCTGTGCCCCGGCCAGAACGGAACTTTGCGGGATCACGCCCAACCAAGCCACACTGGTCAGGGTTCTGTCTATTTTTGAAATATGTCCTAACAGTCATTCTGTTAATTATATTAAATGGTCCGTGTATTAAATATTTTCTGTGTTAGTAAGTAGATCACAATAGTAATGAAAAAGCAATCCAGTGAACTTTGACCGGAAGGAGAGCGATGTTCAGGAGAATCAGACAAATGAAACATTCATGTGCTCAACTGTGAAATGGCCAGAGAGGCTAGCTGGTGAAAATAAACCGAGTTATTCTGCCGACTTCAGTAAATATATAAATGTCCTAAGAACCTTTTTTTTGAACCCCTGGTGTTTTGGTCCTGTTATAAGGAGTTTCAAAAGTATTAAGAGCAGTTTTCAGGAAGAAAGAAACAATCGTGAAGTTAGATATGAACAGTAACTGGATAAGCAGGAAGGTGTCCTCACACAATGATGTTCAAGCATCAGTCTGTTGGGTTTATCCATCCTAGAATGTGTTAAACGGTCCAGATAACGCACACGGAATCTGGTCCTATTTCAGCCATTCTGTGAAATGTATCTTGAAGAAAAGCACAAAGGCCTCCACCATCAGCGGATGGATATGTAAACTGTAGCAACTAGCTTAGATTTCTAGAATCTTTAGAAATGCCTGCTTTCCCACACAAGTTGCCTAACTTGCAAAAACATTTACAAATTTGCTTACGGCCATATTAAAATCTAGATAAGGTCTCTTATTTGCCAGAGGTCTTCTTTGCTTTCTTATCTGCTTTTGAGAAATCTTGTAATAAGACCTTTTTTTTTTTTTTTTTGGTCTACAGTGCTTTTTTCAATCAATGGAGCTGACACCAGATAATTTCACCACAAGAGACATATCACATTGGCCTTGTATGAACATTGAGCTAATTTAGTTGATCTTAGATTATTTATCCAGAATATCTTGTCTGTGAATATTTGAAAGTATGTGACTGTTACAGTCTTTCAGGAAAAAAAGAAAAACAGCCAGCGAGTGTCTCTCCAGTTTTACAAGATGATGAAGCTGATGGGGCCGTACACACCCATGAACAAATTGACTGGGACGTGTTCTAGCATGTACACTTTCCATATTGCTGGTCTGGGTGCCATGTGCCTGGGTTTCCTCTTCTCAATTCTGTCTTAACATTTTTTTGTTCTTTTACCCCTAGGTAATTCTAAAAAGGTGGAAGAGCAGAATTGATAGTAAGTGGCTTACTTCTTGTATTTTTCGCCTTTAGTCACCTCAATAAATTTAATGAGAGCAAATGTGAGTCACAACAATAAACAACCTTGTCATACTACTACATACACCATCCTGTGCACCCGAAGTGAGATTACTTGAGTTTCTACTGGGATATTGGTGTCTCTTCAGCAAGACACATGCTAAATTTTTACTTATTCCCTTGGAAACGCTTTAAAAAATAGGCAGTTTGATTACACTATAAAAATTTCTATTCTTTTTACTAATTAAACAGAAGCCTCAAATGACAATAGTGATATTTTCTAAGGAGTTAATACAAAGAATAAAACATTTCAGTTATCTTACTCACAAAATCTTGATCATTTCTCTTATTCTACAATATTTCATTTTCCCCTTAAATTTAATTTAGCTAAAAATTGAACATTAAGTGTACATACTAGCAATGAATAACAGGAGAGTTCCTTTTATGATAGAAATAAATGTTTTTATTAAAAGATTTTATTTATTTATTTTTATAGAGAGGGAAGGGAGGGAGAAAGAGAGAGAAACATCAATGTGTGGGTGCCTCTTGCACATACACCCCAACTGGGGACCTTGCCTGCAACCCAGGCATATGCCCTGACTGGGAATTGAACTGGCAACCCTTTGGCTCGCAGACCAGCACTCAATCCACTGAGCCACACCAGCCAGAGCTGATAGAAATAAATTTTAAATTTCATCAAAAGTTATGTATATTTCCAATTTATTGCTGAAATAGACTCACTTCATATTTTTGCTGATTTTTTCATTAATTAAATAACCCTCCATGTGAGCATATAAAAATACCAGGTGTGTATATCAAGTAAATATTCATGCAGAATTTTAGTGTTGCAGTTATACTAAATTTATTAAAAACAATATTCTTAGAGCAATCTCTCCTTTCTTGCTATCATCAAAAGGTGAAATATAATTTCTAAGTTTTGTAATTTTACTGCTAGAAATCTTACCTCTAAAATGTTAATTTAGACTATTTCAAAATATTTTTTAAAACACAAAAAGTTTACAAATATGTTTTATTGTAATTTTTTGATGAAGGTATGACTTCATAGATTTCTAAAATTATGAGTTGATTATAGGGGAAATATGGAAGAAATTCCATTCTTGCTTGGTAGAAAGCATTTTGACAGAATGTAAATTCTTCTTCAAGCTTTTGTTTTGTTTAGGGTTGCAGTAGTGGTGGGTGTGATGGTAATACCTTTCAGGAGAAAAAAATAAAGCAGAAAATTACCAAAATGCCAACCTGAAATTTGAAAATAACAGGAAAAGGGTTGCTTTAGCCCTGTGTAGACATTATACAATAACCTTTAGTAATTTACATCTTCTCATTATCCAACATTTGTAGCAAGATTCTTCAAAAGTTACTTGAGAGTTCATTTAAGATTGCTGACTGAGATCACAATACAGTAATTAGATGGAATTAAAGTTAAAATGGAAAGAAAATGAATCAAGCAATAAAGTACAATGTGTAATGCCACCCACCCCCCACCATGCATTCTCATGAAAGAAAAGAAGCTTTGATAATATACTATGTTACAAAAGCAACTTTAACATGGGGTGGGTCTGTATCCTTTCCTGCTAAACCACAAACTCAGCATTTTCCACCATTTTTGCTTTTCCTCTTCCATTTCCTGAGAGATCAGTAGGAAAGTCAGACAATGTAAGACACAAATAGTAGCCACACAGGTCAGTTTAAATTCCCAACAGCTACATTTTTAAAACACAAAAAGAAGGAAGTTAAATTCATTTCAGGAATGTATTTTATTTTTCCAATATATCAAAAATATAATCATTTCAATCTGAAATCAATATGTTTAAATGATTAGTCGGGTATTTTACATGCTTTCTTTCACACTACATCTTTGAAATCAGACATGGGTTGTGCACGCCCAGCACCTCTCCATTCAGACCTGCCAGATTCAAAGTGCTCAGTAGTCACACATGGGTTGTGGCTACCATATTGGATAACAGAAGTCTAAGCGGGCAGCCAACGAAAATGCACTGGGAGAAAGTATAAACCTAAAATCATGTTGCATTGGATACATGATAATTCAATCCATTGGCAAGCTCAACAGGAAGCTTTGAGAGCTAAGAAGGGTTGAGAAATAAATTGCCCTTGTCCTTCAACTACATCACTTTTTTGCTGTATTGAAATCCTACAAGGATTTGCGTATTCACCCCCAAGTATACCTAACAGAGTATTCTTCCCAGCCTTTTGATTTTTACTCCCATGAGGATCAGGTGCCCAGGCACAAGACAGCCCCAGTACTCAGCCAGCCTGCAACTTCTGGATCCCAGAGGAAGCGGGGAGGGCAGGGGGAAGGACACGTGCGAGGGGGAATTTGCATGGCTCTGTGTAGCATGTGTCTGTGCGTGGAGATTCTAGGAATTTGTGTGTGGTAGTGTATACTGTGTGTGTCTTGAGGGTGACTGAGTGCACAAGAGAGTGTGCGGCATGTGTGAGAGAAGAGAAGAGAGGTGAGAGGCAAAGGCAAGACCAGGCTCACCAGCTCCCAGGGCCCTAGCCTAATCTGAGGGTGCACGTGGAGCGCCTCTGAGAGGAAGAGCCCACCTTGGCCGTTGGAACTTTCCCACAGCCGTCAGCTCCATCCTCCGGAGGGTCTCTTCAGTGTTGCAGCACATTTTAAAAACCCACTATTAAGTAGGTGCTGTCTATATCCTACGGCACAGGTGCCAAACACAAGGCCTATGGGCAAATCCAGCCCTCCACCTTGTTTTACCCCACCTAGTGCCTTATTTCTAACAGCGGCAGCACTCAGCTCTCACTTAATTGTTAAGGAGTAATTACATTTATACAGTCCTAAAATTACATTTGGCCCTTTGAAGGCAACCAGGAGGCTGATGTGGCCCCCGGTGAAAATGAGTTTGACACCCCTGCCCTAGAGAGACATTGGTGATTCAATCTGGTAAAACTCCTTCAAGCCTCCCGGTAGTCAAGACCTCCAGAAAGCTCACCTCTGTCTTCTGACTGGCACCAGCCGTTGCTGGCTCTTCCCACACAAGGAGCACCTGGCCAGGCAAGGGCGCTGGAGAGGCTCTGCCGCCCGGGTCCAGCCTGGGGGGGTTGCACACACAGAGAGACTTGCAAGAGCAACCTCAAAGGAACTAGAACATTTCTGGGAGTGTTCTAGTTCAATTCCAAAGGTGTCCATGTTTAGGAGGAGTTTTTCCTGGATGGGCAGCCTGAGCGGCCTCCTTCTTCACCCTCCTCCAGAGACCAACAAGACAGCACTCAATGGGGCCTTTTATCCAATTATTTCTCTTTTCTCCTTGTTGTGTTTACAAAAGCATTATTTGGTGGCAGTCGTTTTCCAAATCCTACTCCACAGTTTGTTAAGGAACCAAGAGGCTGCAGGGCTCCATTGGGTGGCGGGGAGGAGGAGGGGGGGCAGTGGTCACAGGGGAGAACCTGGCCCTTCACTGCCTTCAACGTCTATGCTTATTTTTTCAGCTCTGGGCTAGAAATTGGCTTGGTGGCCTTCTCTGTGTTGACTGCCTTTTCCTGGAAAAAATTTCCAGACCATGGATGAGGTAGGGAGAGAATAGAGGACATGGGATCCTGTAAAGAAGCAGAGAAAGGACAGGTTAACAGATCGGTGGGCCTAGGGAGGACAGAAGCTTGATAAGAGAGGAAAACTGCCTTCTCCCGGAGCCCTGGAGTCTCCAGAAGTCTGGACAGCAAAGCCCCACTGGGCCTTGGCGTCCCTCGGACCTGACTGAGGCGTCTCTTGGACCTGACCACGGCCCGTGCGCCACAAGGGTCCAGCGCCCACCCGTGAGGGTCAGGAGGGACCCAATGCATTCCCTGCCCGCGCCCCAGCGCTCAGCACCGCCGTCACCTCCAGCACCAAGTGCATCCTTCCCGCCTTCCTGTTTGGGGGCTGAAAACCGGAGATCACACTCAAAGTTGGGGGTGGGGCGGGGAGAGGCGATGGAGAGGGGGAAGATTCATAATCTCAGTAATCCGGAGAACAATTACATAAATCACTAAAACTTGTGTCACGGTGGGCACTCTAAATTGGGAGCTGTTTGTAACAACGCCGCTGCCTCGTGTAAGTAACTCGTTTGCTTTGTGGCACACAATTGCTCTAACGTGTATTGTTTTGAGTTCAATCTAAAGAAAATAATTTCAAAATCTCTCTCTGGCGTTATTATGAAAGTAGAAGATGGTGTCTGTTAAATTCACCCCTTGTTACCTCTCAGCGAATTTAAACTTGCAAACAACACTTAAGAGAAAACTCAAAAACCTCCAAACTTCAGAGTTGCCTGGGTCAGAGGTCCGACCTCAGAAACCCCAAGGAAGGGTTTTAACGTTTTCGAACCTGTGAGAAAGAGAAAATTATGGATCATCAGCAGTTGTCACTTGCAAGCCGCCCCCCTTCCCTTTACCCTCCCAGCAGAAGGGGATCTGGAGTTTGAAACTTGTCATGGAGAAGAGAAACCTTTGCTCAGAGGCTGCTAATGAATTCGAATTGTATAGTTTTCAAAACCTGATGTTTTGCAATGATGACATTAGTGTGGCAACCGAGGGTCCGAGGCGACAAGTCTGCGCAGCTGCTCCGCGCTTTGAAATGCCCAAGACAATGGGCGCCAGTGTTCCCGGGCGCTTCGCCTCTCCACTGCATTTGCATAGTCTGTTCTGCCTGATTGACCAGCGGGCCTGTCGCGGGGATCGGCATTGTTCACAGATCACGTCAAGATGGCCGAGATGACAAGATTCAGGTGAGAGATGAAGTGGGATGATTCCAGAATGCCACGACAAAAAGCAGCCCTGGGAAAGGAGGCAAGGGCTGGGGCGAGCTGCCTTCCGAGGGTGGATTTACTTGTGTGCTTTTAAAGACCTCATCAAGTTGCTGGAGGGGAAAATTGAAGACAACGATTTTAACAGGAATTTACAATGTCCTATTTGGTGGGTAATTTGGAGTCCTTCTGTATCTAAAAATCCAGTAATTTCATGGCACTTCATTTCACTGTATTTTTTTCACTCTTATAAGTTCCAGTTATACCGCCAAAAGGGAAACAAGTAGCTCCATTCTATGGGGCCAAAAACTGCCACCAATTGAGACTGAATTTGCTATTTTGGGGAAACATCACTTTTGAGAAGTTGTGGTGGCGGTCCCTTGGCCGGCAAGTCTGAATTGGATAAGTAAATACAATCTAATAATTTGGTTGCAAGTGACCAGCCGCACGCAGTACTTGGTTTCAGCCGTCAACAGCTTCGGACTTCGTGGTGCACAACGGAGTCGCAGGAGCAGAGAACCTCAGCACCACCGCACGGGTTTTCCTCTGACACTCGTGTTTTGACTTCAGTCAGAAAGGCAAACTCTTCGCCATCCAAGTGTCTTTTCCCCAGAGGCCTCAGTTCCATCTGCCATAGTGTTGTACCCCTAATGCAGGAGCACCGCGGGGATTGCGGCACTGGGGCGTATTTCCACACCCAGGGTTTTCTTTCTTGGGGGTTTCAATCACCGGGAGAATAAATATTGCCAATGATTTGCAGAGATTGGAATCCTGGAGATGTGCATCTCGGGGGAGGGACCTAAGGCGGGAACGGGCGGGTGGGGCAGTTTGAAGGTGGAGGGACCCAGCCAGAGGAGGGGGAGCACCTTTACTGCAGAAAAAGGAGGAGGGGGGACATTCTTTCCCTCCGGTCAAAAAGGCTTGATTCTGACACAGACCTGCCTTGGCCGGGTGGACCACAGGCCGCATCACCGTGAGCTGAGGACCTGCTCAGGCTCAGCTAGACCCAGGCTGCGCTCCGCCCTCCTCTTCCTCTTGGCCCCCTCTTCTCCTACCTCCGCTCTCCTCCTCCCCCTCCTCTTCTTCCTGCTTCAGCCTCCTGAACCCCGCACCACCCACCCACCCAGGCAAAAGCCAGCTTTGGAAAAGGTGACCTGCAGCCCCGCCCGCAGGCACCAAACCCCGGGCACGTCTGGTCCGGGGCAATAACCTGGCTGACCCGAAACCCGCCCCGCAAGCGCGGGGTAGGCGTTTCCATGCCTCCACCCGCTTTGGCTGTGAATTGCAACGACGCTCATCTCGGGAATATAACGATTAATCCAGCCGCAGGTTTCCAGATAAGTGATTGTGATGGAGATTGTTGGCGAGAAAATAGACAATTATCCGCTGTTAGCTTTACATAAAGATCGCATTAACTCAAATTAGTTATCAGACAAAAGAGCGTCGGCGTGCGCGCCCGGCCCGCCCGCGCCCTGCCCGAGCCCTGCCCGCCGGGGACCCTGGGAGCAGCCGGGCCCAGCACGCAGCTGGCAGGGCAAGAGGCGAGGGGGCGCACACGAGCGAGACCCAGGGCCTGCCCCACGCAAGCCCTCGAGTGCTGCGCTTGCTTGGAGGCGGCGCGGGGCTCCCTCTGAGACTCCCGGAGCCCCAGGGGCGCCTGCGCGCCAGCTCCGCCCCCACCTCGCCTCTAGTCCCTTCTACACCCACGTTCCCTTCCAGGGCCCCGAGTCCGCGGTTTCCCGCGCGCTACCCGCTGCGCTGCCCCTCTCTTCCCGCCTCCCGCAGGCCCTGGTTTTCTGTCTTTGAGCCGGAGCAGGAACGTCATTCATTTTTTCGGAGTGGACTGGCCCTCCTGCCCCCGTTGGAATTACACACGCAGCGATGGAGTGGGACCTTGGCCACTCCGAGCGAGCTTCGACAGGGAGGCCCTGTGGCCGACTGCCCCCCGCTCCTTGCAGCCAATCACTGTAGCTCCCAAGCGCACCTCGTCTAGTTGCCCCCGCGGCCCCGCTGTCCGTGAGGATGAATGGGAAAGGCGGACTGGGGGAGAAAAGGCACAGTGTGACTCTCGGAGCTGAGTCCGTGGCCTGGGGGACCGATGGGGACCTGCGGCTCCAGGCTGGGGAGGGGGTAGGGCAGTGCCATCTGACTCGGGATGAACAAACGTTGCGCACTGTCCACGCCCATGTTGCCTCTTTCACGGCCTTTCCTCCTCTGTCCCTAGTGGTGTTGACACGGCCTGTCGGATCACGAATATCACGGATGCTGTAGGTCTAAACGCACACACCGCCGTTGGGCGCCCCAGCCTCGCCGCAGGGCTAGGCGAGGTCTCCACTCCCACAGGCGCGTACTGGCACTCCGGCGCAGGCCGGCCTCCGGGGCCCCTAGGGTCCCCGGGCCCCGCTGAATAGGGCGGATAATGACCCCCGGTTCCCAAGGCAGGCTTTCTGCTGCCTGGTGAGCTTGGATTTGTGTGGTCCAAGCCTTTCCCAGCTTGTCCCATTCTGTCACCGGGATAAGGGGCTCCCTCAGCTCGTTTGCACCTGCGTCGCTTTTGGCTCCTTCAGGAATGCGCTGAAGCTTGTAATCAGCTTTGTGAAGCCATTGAGTGCACGGCTGAGTGAAACTTCCAAAGCTCGAGGAAAACTGGCCTGCTGAATAGGAGCCAGCATGGGGCTGCTCTCCAAGCCTCCACGTTGCCAAATTCCAGCAGAGCCCCTCACAATCGCTCCGCGCGGGCTCCACCGCTTCCCCACACTGAGAAAAGTGAGAAAAGAAAAGCGAAAATACCAGTCACCGAGGTTAGCCGTTTGTTCCCAGATTAATGGCAAACGGTTCTCTCTCACCGTCGCCCCCCCGCCCAACGCCCAAACTTAGCTCACTAATTTAGGAAATATGACATAGGGAAGGGGACCACGATTATTAATAACTCCTCATCTTACTTTACATCTTCAGCTTGGAGGTCTTCTGTCTGCATTTCCAAGTCCCAGTCTCCTGGTGAGATTTCTTGCCTGGAGATTCCTTGTCCATCTCACCTTACATGTGTGGAGTCAGATGGAAGCAAACGTAAAAATCCTCCAAATTAGCACTAGGAAGCCCCCAAACACATTTCCTCTAGGAAACAGAACAATAAACCAGTCCTATCGCTTTGCTAGGTCACCCTCACCCCATTCAGCAGAACCTATGTCCCCAGTATCATGTGCCTTGGATTTCAGTGGCTTTGGAAGAGAAGAGGATGCATGGAAAGCAGAACTTCTAAAACATATAAGATGATTTTGTTTTTTTTCTGGACAGATGAGTTTAGAATTTGAGGTGCAAGAAGTGTTAGAGCCGTGGCTGTCCCCCACCTCCATCCCAGGGCTTGTGCTCCTGGCTGCAGTTCTGGGAAGACTGGTGTTCTCTGAGCTACTACTTGCCCATGTAGAATCTAGGACCCTCAGACAAGCACCTCCCAGGGCTTCCTTGCAGGTCCCATGGGTCCTCTCATTCTATCAAGGTAAACGGAGGGAAGGAAGTTCCAGGCTGGCTTTCTCTCCACACAAGGAAATCTCTGGCAGCCAATAGACCAGCCAGCTTGCAAAAGGCAAACTCATCATACTCATCAACATTAGTCAAGACATACCAGCATCCTGTAACTGTCAGCTCCTCTGGGGCGGGGCCATTTCTTCGTGTTGGTACACCCCACCATCTCAGAACAGTGCCTGGCACACAGCTGGCACTTAACACAGATTTGTTGAATGAAGATTCTCTAGTTTTCTTCCTCTGAACTCAGAGCCTGGAAGCAGGTCTGCAATATGGAATCCTTTCTTCAGATTGTGCACAAGGCTCACTCTCCTGTGAATCCTAATAAACATAACTTGTAGGGAAAAAAGCAAAGGCAACATCATGATCCATGCATAAAAACTCGTTACAATTGCTGTGAATTCTTTAGCTAATTAATTCTTCCCACCATGAATTGGAAGTCTTTTCTCTTCTGAGAGCACAAATCTATCATTTTTAAGATTTGATCTGGATTTCCATTCCTTGAGATGATGTTTAGGTGACTAAACATCATCTCATTTCTGCAGGGTTTTCTCCTGCCCCAGCACCTTACTTTTGTGGGTGCAACAAAGTGCCCGACTGCTGCTCTGTGCCAGGAATAGTCCCCTGGTTGGGTGTAAAGGCTTAACAGGCCTCTTTACATACCTGACTTATCATAAAGCCCTGGGGAGGATAACATTACCAGGCAGAAGAAGGAGAGGAGAGCTCCCCTTGTGGATGCCCTGTTACATACAGTGTCTATGAGACCAGGAGTAGGCAAGAATTCTGTTCATTCAAGGAGCTATAATATCTGAAACAGCCTATTTGAGTGAGGAAGAGACTGTATTCAAAGAGGTCAAGTGATATGCCCAGAAGTCATCATGACTGTTGTAAATAACAATAATAAAAAATAAGCGAATGGTTTTCCTGTTTTAAAACACATCATATAGTTCTGTTTAAGAACAAAGTAATTCTCCCATTCATACACTTCTGAACCCCCAAAAATGGCACAATAAGGGAATTTGGGGCTGAAAGAGAAGTTAAATATCACTCTATGCCAGGACTGTGTGCATTCATTCATAGATGCTAAAGTGCTTTAAAAATCCCAAAATCATACCACCCATTTTGACATTCAAAGTTTAATTTTTTATTGCAAAGTTCGATGTGTTGGTTCCGGCAGTGTTTCTCCTGCCAACTACTCTCAGTAACAAGTCAGGAGGATATGCAGCAATTCAGAAATTAGTGAAATTTTCTTCTTGGTGGGGGCATTGGATTAAGAGGCTGGGAGAGTGTGAAACAAATCAACGTGTAATTGTATGATAAGGCTCTCACGAGGAATTTATTGGCCAAGTTGCTATTTCTATTCCTTCCTAATCTCGTTTAGCACATTCATTCTCTGCAATCTGTCTCCATAATCTTCTGTGGCAGAATGGCAGCCAATAGAAGCATGCATGTTTGGAGAGAAGAGAAAATATGCAGAAGCGTGATAAACTGATGCTAATTATCCATATTTAGGACACCGAGTGCAGAAGATCAAGGTTTACAAATAACAAACCAGAGCCAATGATGATGGCTTCCTCGTGTGGAATATGTTGGAGGGGACCAGATAAGGGTTTCACGGGCAAGAGAGATTTACTGGTCAAAGGGTTCACCTTCCACTTTTCCACTTTTATATAGCAGTAAATTATTTAAGCTAAATTCACCAGAACATTACTCTTTTATTTGGCTATGTGCCATGACTTGCTCTTTCTTTGTGTCCTTTCAATGCAAATCCTTGTAGTGTAACATCAGTTGATAAGGGACAAATAATTGAAGTAATAGGTAATTCCTTCTAAATCGTACATATAGGACGGTGAGGTAATGCTACCAGGAGGAATGAGATGAGGTAAAGAGTAGAGGGCTGAAAGTGAAGCAATACCAACCTCAGCTGTTAAATGACTTCTTTGCCAGAAAATAAATGAATATAGATATCTGCTCCATGGATGTATGTGTGTGTCTCTGTGTATTCCACAAACCAGCAAGCTTGTGGTAAAAGGCAGGTATTTGTTTGAGAATTGAGCCAATATGTCCATCTCTTTCTCCTGTCTGGACTTCTTATCTTTAAAACAAATGTAAGTCTGAACATACTGTTTCTCTTCTCTGTACTGTCTCCACACCACCTCAAATCGACCTAATATTTAAAACTGGCTCCCAATCCTTTCCAAGACTTCTAGCTGTGGGAATAGACATAAAAAGAATTCAGGCTGAAATACCATGTGACATGGTTGAAGGGTCTGTGGTGGAGATTTTTCTGCATTACAATAATTGCCTTGAAGAGTTTCCAGGAAACAAGCACAAATGTAGCTCAGTGTTTTGTTGCACATTTGCATGCTCATCTTGAAGTTTAAAATATTGACTAAATCCCATTTAGTGGTACTAACTTTGATTTTGGTGGCGGGGGGGGGGGGCTGGAACTCATCATCAGCTTTGGTACCAGCTGGAAAACTACTCTCATTGCTTCATCCTTTGAGAGTCTTCCAGAGTTTTTATTTGTAACTTTTTCAGTTGGATGGACAAGACAAGAGGAACCCTTTGGAAAATACACATTGCAATAAACTGTGAACTACTTATTATAAATACTAGACTTTAGAATAAAAAGAGCCATGCTGAAGTTTGAAGATATAATTTATAATTCTTACATAAAGAAGTACTAATGAAGAACAGGTGATCCTTGGCACAAACAATTTTTCTTCACCCCAGACTATATGAACAAGAACTATATAGGTTACTACCACATACATTCACTTTTTCTTTTTAACAAGCCTAGGATGCCATTATCGTAGGATGTGTCTTTATTATTGGCACTATAAAAGGAAAAACTCTTCCAATTATAATTGTAAGTTGTCGTTAATGATAATGGTATATTTAGATTCCAGAAATGATAAAATTAAAAATGTGTGTCTTAGAACCAAGGTAATGCAGTATGCACAGTAATGTCATTGAATAATGAATTTGTAACATTTTTGCCAAAAATATTTTCAAAATTACCCATTACTCTATAGAAATCAACTTTGCTGAAAATTAATAGATATAAAATACAGTCACACACAGCAAGGTGATGTTTCAGTTGACAACAGAAGGCATATATGACTATGGTCCCATAAAATTATAATGGAGTTGAAAAATTCCTATTGCCTAGTGACTTTGTAGCTGTGTTAGCCAAAGAATACTCGCATGTTTGTGGTCATGCTCATGTGAACAAACCTACTACACTGCCAGTTGTACAAAAGTACAGCACATGCAGTTGCAATAGTAGACTAGACCATCTAGGTTTGTGTATGATGTTTGCACAATGACAGAATTACCAAACAACTCATCTCTCAGAATGTATCCTCGTCATTAAGAATCACATGACTGTAATATATAGTCAACACATAGAACACATACTCTACACTTATACATAGCTTAAAAGCATAGAATTGAGACAATTATCCATTCAATTCATTTAAAAAAGAAAAAAGACAAATTTTTTCATCAATAATCTAGCAATTGAGGCTAAAGATATAGGTTGCTGACATTTCTAGAAATTACCTAGGCTAGAGAAAGAACCCCAATTCTTCCCTTTATTCAATGCATGCAGATTCCAAAAAACCAATATGTAACATATGTACGTGTGTGTATATATATTTGGTGTCTGTCAAAGTGAAATGAATAACATAGGCTTGTTTCAGTATGGCTTGGTTTTCATACTCCAGACTAGAGATTGCTGATTTGAATAATTTGGTTCCCAGATTCAGTTTTTCTTTCTGAATTACAGGATTTTTACCTATGTGAATAGTGACTAAACTCTTTACCTATATATGCTCTCTTTTCAATTAATCCCTCTTCGCTCACTGACAACCACTGGCCAATCTATGAAAACTAGCCATCATTATGAAAATATGATTAAATTCAGAGAAAGATCAACAACTTCTTTTAAAGTAACCTGGTAAATGCAAAAAAAATAGTTATTGCTTTCCAGTTGAAGCTAATTTTTAAATTTAAACTTTTTTTTTAAATTAAATTCAGTGCTTTTTGCCCTGATTGGTATAGCTCAGTGGATTGAGCATGGGCTGCAAATCAAAGGGTTGCTGGTTCAATTCCCAGTTGGGGCATATGCCTGGGGTGCAGCCCACCCAGTGGGAGCCACGTAAGAGGCCACCACACACTGATGTTTCTCTCCCTCTCTTTCTCCCTCCGTTCCCCTCTCTCTAAAAATAAATAAATACAAATCTTTTTAAAAATAAATAAATTCAGTGCTTTCTTTGAAAATCAGTTTGAGTTCATGTATTTGGACAGAGGCAGATTTTCACCCCATTAGAATTGTGCCTTCACAGAATGTGGAAAAGCAAACAGGTAGGAAAAGTTACCCAACCAACAGATGTAGGGATTCTACATGTGGCTGCTGTCATAGCCATGCACTTTAGGCTGTGCTGTGCTGTGTGTGTGCCTATATGCATGTGTGAATGTACATGTGTGTCCAAACATATGCCCACACTCATGGGTGGTGTCCATATTGTAGCAAGTCAAAGCAGCATGGCACTGCTTTTTTTCTGCAGAGCTCAGTGCTAAGTTGCGTTGAGCAGAAAACATGGATGTGTAGAGATGCGAGGGAGAAGATTAAAGGAAGCTGGATATAGGGCAACTCTGAGTTAGGGTCTTTCTGGAGACCAACTTTGACCTCTCTTGTAGTTCATGATGCCCACATCATGTAAATATGAGTTTTATACTCAATTCCCGCTCTTGGGGCTTTCTCTCTCTATGAAGTGAGTGGTTAGTTTAGTGTGTGGCTATGATCTCTGCTCTTATTCCTCTTTAGAACCTCCCCTCACCACTCCATACAAATTAACATCAAATATTTATTCAGTGCATGCAAACTGAAATACCTAGTAAATACCTACTTTCCACTGAATCTTCAAATAATGCAGAAGGTGGCTTTGTGTACTCATTTTCCTGAGTTTGCACTCCTGGAATACTTTCATGGAGGTGTTTCATTCAGACTCTTTAAAAATGCCTCTGAGCTGCAGTTCTTATCAGTGGGCATATATATTGAGGCATCTGAAATAAACATAGAACTCCAATTATTGTTTGCCTGTGAACTGGTTAGCAAGATGATTACAAGATACAGTAAATATGCTTGGCATGCTGAAATGTACTTTCAGCTCCAATGACTTCAAATAGCTTCTAAGTAAAACAAATAAACAGAATAATAGTGGGATTTATTTGGAATTATTCATTATGAGACTATCCAAGGTATGACATTTCCAATCACATCTTAATTTTCTTTTTAGGAGCAGGAAGGGTTTTCATATCTTGACATATTCATCACTCTGGGCCTGAAGCAGTTATCTCTTTGCTAATTCTATGGCTCTGAGAGCTGATGATATGCTGTGGGGTCTTTTGTGGATCATGCATGGTTTGCCCTGGCTCCTGCATATTCAAAGTGAAATAAATACCGAGGCTGACTGTCCTAGATTATGATCTATGAGTTGATTTGTTAAATGAACCCACTGCTTTAAAAGTTATAAATGACAAGATTTTTACCATTACAAGTAATTTATAGCTATTTCCTATTTGACGTGAGAGATCCTCGTGAGAAGTCCAAATTTGTCTGCTTGACATACATTTATTTTAGCACGTCCCTCTTCTCCAAATTCTAGCATGTATTATTAACTACTGTTTTTCTAGGTGTCAATTTGCACCTGTGGGGTTTACCTCTTGAGGCTTCATTGAGGTCCTTGGCCTCTACTCCAGATGGCTGCTTGCATTTCAGCAGCTAATGTAGGTGATTACTGGCATATTTACTGTAATTTATAAAAATCACAGGAAATGACATTTTTATTAGTCACTGACTCTACCATCACTAACTGCAATGGATGTTATGCATACAAATCCATTTTAAAAAATTGTTCTTCTGAAATCAGAAGCTTTTTCCAGTCTCTAATTCTGTAAAATGATCATGTTTCACTTTTGCATACAATGAATAAGATCACAAAGGAGCTCAGATCTGAGTTGATTTCTTAAGGCCTGGGAATTTTCTTGTGGGGACTAGAATAAGGGTCAGGGGAATGCCTTCCAAGGTGAGAAAAGAATCCACAAATATCTAGACATTAGTTCGAGGGGCAGTGCAGAGGGCTGTTAAGAGCATGAGCTCTGGACCCAGGCTGCAACCCACAGAATCACTTCCGGCCCATAGTGAGGGTTACATACATTTTGGCTGTCGTTATCACAGTAGTGTGTGCCAGTATTTGTGCATCTGTTCCAGTGACAGACTCTGGAATGGTTAGCCAGAGCTGACTTGGTGCAGAAAAGAGAAGAAAGAGGAGGAGGGAAGGGAAAAGAGGAGAGAGAAAGAAATAGGTGGGAGAGAGAAAAGGAAAGAGAGAGAGAGTGTTGAGGAGGGTGGGCCTGTGTTCTGACTTAGGATCCTAAATCATGGGTGTCTCATAATACAATGTTGTCTTTTTACACTACTATTACCAGTACCAAAGATCTAATCAACAAGTCCTCTGCTTTGGGGGAACCATTCCATTTAATGAATATTTATTGAGGACCAATAATGTCTCAAGCTTTCAAGAATGTTTCCCTCTTAGTTCTTAAAATAATTCTTCAAGTTAAGTATCATTTTTCCTATGAAGAAACTGATGCTCCAAGAAATAAAGAATTTGCTTTGGCTTACACAACTAAAAAGTATCATAGTCAACGTTTGAATAAGACTTCAAAGTAGTGCTCTTTCTGTACCAAAGATAGTACTACAGGATTTATATACATGTATCTTTCACAGTAGAATGTAAGGTAGAATTTCACCAAACACAAAAATGCATCAGAGGAAGATTAAGTGCTATGGGAGATGAGAAAATTGGCACTTGCTGTGGTTGGAATGACTCTGGAGAAGTGCTCAAATTAACCTCTCTATCTTCTGGAACAATCTAAAGTAGGAGTTCCTAACTGTTTTGTGACATCAACCCATTTGACAATCTGTTGAAGCCCATGAACCCCTTCTCAGGATAATGTATGAAATAAAACACATAAAAGGAACAAACTCATTATGTGGAAAATTGGTAAATTTAGGGAAAGAACTAAACATGTTTGTTCTGACTTTCTACACTAATTTTTACCACTGAGTAAGCACATAGTTAATGAGGCATATTTTTTCCTTGTAGAAATAATACAGATGATAGATTATAAGAAATGATAATATTAAAAAAACATATTGTAACCCTTGGTTAACTAATGGGTCTAAACACTGAAAATCAGTGGCTGCTCACCATTGACAACCAGAATTAATCTCACCCTCTCTTCTGCCCTCCAAAATCTGATGGCATTAGCCCTCTAGATCCCACTTGCAGCTTCCAGGAGACACAGAGGAAAGACAAACTACACCACAGGGATGCAGTATAGTTTCCTAGACTGTAGGAAACTCTACATGATTTTTTTTTTGTTTCAAAAGATAAATTGCAAGAAGAGAGAGGGAAGAGATGAGGGAAGAATCTATAAATTAAGAGACTATAAGACATAGCAACAATTGAAGGTGCGAGTCTATTTGAATTATTATTTTTAAAAAACTTTAAAAATTATAACACTTATGGGTACTTGAGAATTTGAACACTGTTGGGATATTTGATGATATTTAAGAAATTGTTGATTTTTTCAAGTGTGAGAATGGTATTATGTTTGTACTTCAAGAAAAAGAACTTTTTTACATTTTAGAGCTACACACTGAAATTCTTGAAGATGAAATTATATAATGTCTACTACAAGATAATGCAGCAATGAAAAGAGTGTGGGGGTATAGTTGGGTAATGTACATGTGAAGCTCTATATATCATTGAGTCTATTTTATGTGTGTTCCAAGTTCTCCACAATGACAAATTAAATTTAATATTTCAGATTACCAAGGAAACAACACATTGAAATGAAAATATCAGAATATTTTAAAATATTTTGTGATATAGTAATAATCCCTCCATAATGCACTAAGTAACAAGATCTGTGGCAGATCTAAAATCTAATGCAATTTCAATGTGGTTGTGAGTATAAGTGATATTTTGAAATATTTTCAGCAACTGTGCTATGATGTGAAAATACTGATTATTCAATTGGAGACAAAGATCCAAGAAATGCTAATAGTTGTGTGGTTTGTTAATTATATTCATAGCTGGAGAAAATCCTAAATTTTAGCTGAAGGTTAATAAATATAAAGATGAATATTTTATGTCCAAGTTCAATGGACATTCTGAATTCTGTGGATGGAGTCCTTCCATCCCAGGTTTTCTCAGTGGACCCCAGGTTAACAGCTCCTCTTCTGAAAGTGTAGGAGAGTTCTTAAGTGAATACAGTGTTTTTATTTTATGCTACAGCTATCCATGTTGATATGGGTATTTGAACTGATTTAAAAATCAGTGTTCTTATCTGTTTGAAACACCCATGAATCTGTTTCTGGTTCCCTCTTATCCCTTTGGGGCCCTAGGGACTCTTGCTTCAGAGACAAGTTGGGTTCCTAGCACTTCTTCTCTCTCTGATATCAGAAATGACACAACATACCACATTTATTATATTAAGAACCACTTGTAGTGGTATAGAACCACATATTCTTAAAACATTAGAATACAAAAATATCTTAGAGACAAGTTAATGCAACTCCTGCAATTTGCAGATGGGAAGAGTGATGTTCAGACTAAGTAACTCTCTAATGCAAAAGTCCGTAAACTTTCTCAGTTCATGGCACCCTTATCGTCTCAATAATTTTTCACAGGAACCTCACCAAAAACAAACAAACAACTAGCTCTGTTATAAACTGGCTAGATTCAACTTAAAAATATTCTTAAGTACTAATAACCCTGTAGCCATTTGAAAAAAAATAATACATGTAAACTGAAGGGGAAAGTGACATTTTAACTGCATTCTTAAATAATCATAATTTCTTACTAATGTCATTTGTGTCTGCTATCATAATCAGATTTGGCTACCACCATTTTCATTTCACGTTTTCCATTGATTTATGTGCGGTATTACCTTTTACTTCAGCAAATGCCCAAAACCCAGCTTCACAAAGATAATGATGTTGTTGTAAGAAATGTGCCACAATCTAGTGGAAACTTGTGAACTGCATCAGGCTGGTAATTTAGGCAGTGACCACCATATAACAAGTACCACTGTGTCTCCCTTGAAATTGAAAATATTCTGTGGCACCTCTGTGTGTAATGATGTCTCAGGTTACCTTGACACACAGGTAGAGAACCAAGTTTATACAAGCAGGTGCCATGGATCCAGAAGAACCAAAGTCTCTTGTTTCCTACTCCAACCCAGAACTTGATGAAATCACATGACCAATTACTGGTCTGTTAAATCCTGAAAATTCTCTCAATCCAAGTTATATAACTTATCTGGACTTTGTTCCTCAGGTAAATTTATGTGATTAGTGGAAAGTCCACTGTTTAAATTTTTAAAAAAAGTTCTGACAGTTCTTTCATCTGCATTGACAGTTAATTTTAATTTTCACTGCTACTTTGGGTCATGATGGAAAATTAGGTCTAGGATTGATACTAGACCTTCTACTGTTTAAGAAACTATAAAAGTGGATGAAATATATGACACATCTGTTCTTAACTGTTATACAAAGAGCAATGTAGAACTGTGATACCTAAAAAAATGGAAACAAATGAAGTGAACCCCATGATCTACAGCTTTCTGCCTGGAGGCATTCTCAAAACCACAATGCAAGGATGGGGTGCCAATGTAGATTAAGGCAGTTCTGCTGAGTTGAGGAGTCAGAGATTGGAGAGTAGAACCAAAGAGAGAGCTAGAGGGAAGATATAAGAAATGCACAGAGCTGTGGCTGGTGTGGCTCAGTGGACCGAGTGCCAGCCTGTGAACCAAAAGGCCATCAGTTTGATTTCTAGTCAGGGCACATGCCTGGGTTGCTGGCCAGGTCCCCAGTTGGGGGTATTCAAGAGGCAACCTATTTTAGTTTCGATGTCTCTCTCCCTCTCCTTCTCCTTCCTTTTTCCTCTCTCTAAAAATAAATAAATAAAATCTTTTTTAAAAAAAGGAAGAAAAGAAACACACAGAGAAGGCGTTCCAGATATTTGCATAGGTATCCCCTTGACTGAATAGTTGGCTTTCTATACTAAAGGCAAGGTTCTGACATAGCAGGCAAAGATCAACTACCAAGGAAAAGTGAAAATCAGGAGAAGTGGAAATCCCAGAACTTAATGGGGCTGAGAAACAATGATGTACCAATCAACCAAGCACTCCACTGACATCTCAGAAGGGACATGTCTTAAGAGTACAGCTACTCTAGCCCTGGAGTAAAGATGACTCCAGATGTGTTCTAACAAAGCTTAAAAACAAGCCTTAAAAGATCAAGTTGATCTGGAAGTAAAATAATATTTAGACATTCAGCAATGTGGCATCCACTGTGCCCAGAGTACAGTAAATCACAAAATGTATAAAGATGCAAGCAACTGTGAGAAAAATATGAGTAGAAAAGTATGATATTTCAACTGAAATATCAGTTGAAAGAAATAGATCAATAACAGAAACAATGCACTTTAATACAACCATTACAAATATGTTGAAAGATTTAAATGAAAATACAAACACATTGTGGGAATGAATAGGAAGCATCAATAGAGAAGTAAAAATGATTGAAAAAGAACACATGGATATTCTAGAACTGAAACATACAATCTAAAAGGAAATATTTCCATTCATCTATAAACTTTCCCATCACAATTCATCTTATCTATAAATATAATACAATATATAAAATATATTCTCTCCATAAATAAAATACATGATAAGACTAGTAATACTTTGTTTTACTTTAGCAGCTCTCCTGCAAGGAGGCCAAAGAACTTCATTAACATATCCAGTTACTCTTAAAACCAATCGAGGACCACTGGATCCAATTTATTTACTCTTGAGAACAGTTTAATTGAACTTTCTATGATTATGAAAATGGTCAACATCTGCATTATCCAGCATGGTAGCCACTAGCCACATGCAGCTATTTAAGTTTATTTTAATTCAAAGCATAAGTTCCTTGGTCATAGTAGTCAAAGCCCAAGTGATCATAGCAGTTTTAATGACTTAAGAGGGTATTATTTATGGCCTTAAAGTCAATTTTGTTAAAATCTATTTTTATCTTGAATGAATTGATTCAACTTCTAAAAGTTAAAATAACTCAATGACTCTATAAGGAGTAGTTTTTGCCCTAAAAAATTCAAGTGGAATATTTTTCTCTCACACACATTTTATCATTCAACATGTTCCCAAAGAAGTGGAAGCCTTGTCTAAAAACAATGGTCCTCAGCGTTTCATGGGCAAAAAAGTTAGCTGGAGAGTTTGATAGAAATGAAGATTTCAAAGACACACCCACCCCCAGGCTAAGATGTATCTAATCTGGGTATCTATTCCTTGGTGGGATTTAGGAATATAATTCTAGGAGGTATCCCAAGTAATTGTGGTATATGATTACTCCTTAATAAATGCTAGAAAAATATACTAGTATCCAAACCAAATATTAATATTCATTCAGTATAATTACACATGCATGATGTGGACACAATTGATTTTCTCTTTGTAACTTCCATTAGTACCCATCATCTATGCTCTACTTAAATGTAGACAAATACTATTTTTCCACTTTATTTTACTGAAAGCAAACTACATCTTTTTTATTAAGTATATTTTATTGATTATGCTATTACAGTTGCCCCATTTTTCCCCTTTGCTCCCTTTTGGTACCCCCATTCCCTTCAGCAATCCCCCCTTAGTTCATGTCCATGGGTCATATCTATAAGTTCTTTGGCTTCTGCATTCCCTATAATATTCTTAACCTCTCCTGTGTATTTTGTACCTACCAATTCTGCTTATTTCCTGTACCTTTCCTCCATTCTCCCCCTTCCACCTCCCCACTGATAATCCTCCATGTGATCTCCATTTCTGTGATTCTGTTCCTGTTCTAGTTATTTGCTTTGTTTGTTTGTTTTTTAGATTCAGTTATTGATAGTTGTGAGTTTGTCATCATTTTACTGTTCATGGTTTTGACCTTCTTATTTTTCTTAGGTAAGTCCCTTTAACATTTCATATGATAAGGTCTTGGTGATGATAAACTCCTTTAAATTTACCTTGTCTGGAAGCACTTTATAATCCCTTCCATTCTAAATGATAGCTTTTCTAGATAATCTTGGATATAGGTCCTTCCTTTTCATGACTTTGAATACTTCTTTCCAGCCCCTTATTGCCTGTAAGGTTTCTTCTGAGAAATCAGCTGATTGTCTTCTGGGAACTCCTTTGTAGGTAACTATGTTCTTTTCTCTTTCTGCTTTTAAGATATTCTCTTTATCTTCAACTTTTGACATTCTAATTATGATGTGTCTTGGTATGGACATCTTTGGGTCCAATTTGTTTGGGTCTCTCTGAGCTTCCTGGATTTGTATGTCTATTTCCTTTGCCAAATTTGAGAAGTTTTCTATCATTATTTATTCAAGTAAGTTTTCAATTTCTTGCTTCTTCTCTTGTCTTTCTGGTACCTCTATGATTTGGATGTTAGTATACTTAAAGCTGTCCCAGAGGTTCCTAAGCATCTCCTCATTTTTTTGAATTCTTGTTTTTTAAAAATTTTAAATATACTTTATTGATTATGCTATTACAGTTGTCCCAGTTTTTCCCCTTTATTACCCTCCACCCTCCACCCCTCCTCCCACCCACATTCCTTCCCGCTTAGTTTATGTACATGGGTCATATATGTAAGTTCTTTGGTTTCTCCATATCCTATACTATTCTTAACCCCTTTTCTCTATTTTGTAACTATTATTTATGTTTCTTATTCCCTGTACCGTTTCCCCAATTCTCCTCCCCTCCTCTCCTTGCTGATAACCCTCCATATGATTTCCATTTCTGTGATTCTGTTCCTGTTCTAGTTGTTTGCTTAGTTTTTGTTGTTGTTGTTGTTGTTATTTGTGGGGTTTTTTTGGTTCGGTTGTTGATAGTTGTGAGTTATCATTTTACTGTTCATATTCTTCATCATCTTTGATCATATTGATCATCATCTTTTTCTTGGATAAGTCCCTTTACCATTTCATATAATAAGTCTTGGTGACAATGAACTCCTTTAACTTGGCCTTATTTGGGAAGCACTTTATCTGCCCTTCCATTCTAAATGAAAGCTTTGCTGGATAGAGTAATCTTGGTTGTAGCTCCTTGCTTCTCATGACTTCGGATACTTCTTACCAGTCCCTTCTCCCTGAAAAGTTTCTTTTGAGAAATCAGCTGATATGGGAACTCCTTTGTAGGTAACTCTCTGTCTTTCTCTTGTTGCTTTTAAGATTCTCTCCTTATCTTTCATCTTGGATAATGTAATTAAGATGTGCCTTGGTGTATGCGTCCTTGGGTCCAACTTCTTTGGGACTCTCTGAGTTTTCTGGACTTCCTGGAGATCTATTTCCTTTATCAGATTGGGGAAGTTCTCTTTCATTACTTTTTCAAATAAGTTTTCAATTTCTTACCATTCCTCTTCTCCTTCTGGCACCCCTATGATTTGAATGTTGGAACATTTAAATGTTCCTCCAGTTGTCCTGGAGGTTCCTAAGCCTCTCTTCATTTTTTTTTTTTGTATTCTTTTTTCTTCATTCTATTCTGGTTGAATGTTCATTTCTTCCTTCTGGTCCAAATCATTGATCTGAGTCCTGGTTTCCTTCTTGTCACTGTTGGTTCCCTGTACATTTTTCTTTATTTCACTTTGCATATCTTTCACTTTTTCCTCTATTTTGCAACCATACTCAACCATTTCTGTAAGCATCCTGATTACCAGTGTTTTGAACTCTGCATTTGATAGGTTGGCTATCTCTTCATTGCTTGCTTGTATTTCTTTTCTGGAGCTTTGATATGTTCTTTCATTTGGGCCATTTTTTTTGGTCTTGGTATGCCTATTACATAGTAAGGGGTAGAGCCTAAGGTATGGGCCAGGGCAGGGGCATCCCACGCTGCTGCATTGTGGTGCTTTATGTGGGGGAGGGTCTGAGAGGGAAGAATGACACTTGCTTGGCTCTCGTCCCATTTCCAGTCACTTCTCCCACTTTCCAAAAGCAACTGGCATCGTTCTGGCTGCTGCTCTAGTGCTGATTCCAGAGTTTGTGTACATTCTAGGACGCTGTGGGCCCTTTAAATGGACTGTCCTGAGAGGCCAGCAGTTTCTTCCAATGCCCCAATCCCCACTGGTTTTTACAGCTAGAGGTTATGAGGCTTTATTTTCCTGTCACTGGAACCCTGAGCTGCATGGTCTGGCGAGGGGCTGGGATGGCTTACTCCCCAGTTGTCCCTCCCAGTTTTTATCCACTACATGTGAATGTGAGACTACCCATTCTGCCATCTACTATGCTCCCCTTCTATCTGCCTGGATGAATGTTTCTTCTTTAAATCCTTGGTTGTTGGACTTCCATACAGTTCAGTTTTCTTGCAGTTCTGGTTGTTTTCTTTTTAAGATTGGTTGTTATCCTTCTTATGGTTGTGTGAGGAGGCAAAGCATGTCTACCTATGTCTTCATCTTGCCCAGAAGACCTTGCAAACTACATCTTTTTGATGATTCAAAATGGCATGTTTTTGTATGTTAGAACCTTGCCTGTACTAGGTGCTATTTGTTTAGTGACCAAATCTAGATGATAAGTGTGTTATGGATGCCATCTCTGAAAATACTCACTCCACAAACACTAATAAATTAATGATGTAAAAACAAAGATACTCGATCCCAGCTGAGTATTTTCCTCTTTTTTTTATTGGCAGAATGCATCTCACAAGTAAACTTGTTATTAGAGTTCTGGATCAGTAGTCCTATTTTCCCTTATAAATAATTTATAATAAGAATTGTATTCAAAGGCTCTAAAACATGCATTCTCCTTTGGAGATTATTGAAATTCTCTCAGATAATAATATAGGATAAATACATATTAGCTTACAGAGTTCATTTTATGAAAATTAGATTTGGAGGCATTTAAGAAGGAAACCAAAGAGAAGTGTTTGATGTCAGAAACTTTGTTTAATCTACCTCCTCAGCACTGAATTAGAAAACTAACTCTTAATTGTGAGGAATCTAATTTTTTTTGGATAGCCATTTGCTCATTTAGTTTAAAGTACTACATTTTTTGTACTTCAAACTAAAAGTCTCTGCTCATGTGTGTGAAGAGTCTTTTCATCTCTATGGAAGTTATACTCACTTTCTTTTCCCTGCATCATATGGATAAAATCTTTTCCATTGAAAAAGGAAATGGTGCACTGACTGGTGTGGCTCAGTTGGTTGGGCATTGTCTGGCAAAGTGAAAAGTCACAGGTTTGACTCCTGGGCACATGCCTGGGTTGCAGTTTCAGTCCCTGGTTAGGGCACATGCAATCAACATTTCTCTCCCTTTCTTTCTCCCCCACTCCCTGCTCTCTAAAAATATATAAATAAAATTTAAAAAGGAAGAAAAGGGAAATGGTGAGGTCATAGGTAACTTTAAACCATAATAGCAAATTAAAACCAACCACTACTGGCATTGGGACATTTCATCATTTGAAATAAAAACTTCACCAATCAGAAACTTTCCCATGAGCATTCACTGATATCTGAAACTGTGAATTCAGGGGTAGAGATGAGAAAAAGCAGGGAATCAGTAGATCTAAACCCCTGTTCCATGCCTAAATATCCAACCTCTAACGTACATCTTAGTTAAGCTCAGGAAAATTGATTTCACCTCATGTATTTTGAATTTGCAGAATTCTACTTTTACTTACTATCTCTCCTTATATGTGTTCATTTAACTGTGCTCAAAGTTTAGTGTTCTGCAAAATAGTGCCACTTGATGCTGGCACAAGAAAGGCTGAGAACTAAAGCTAGCTCTGTTTTCGTATAAGGAATAAATATGGGAAGCAAAGCAAAAAGTATTGTTGTGAGACAAAGCAGCAAATATTCAAGACCCCTCAAAAGAGAAAAACTCCAGTATGATTGCAATGAAAAACCTTAAAATGGATTATAAACCAAAGAAAGATATCCACTGAGATATTCTCTAGAGTTCCATATGGGATCCTTATTAGAAGTTATATTGTTGTCTTATTAATCAGAAGTCTTTTGGTATAATAGTATGAGCATAGGGGATTTCTGATTAAACTTGGTGATTTTAACAAATGTATTTTTCCTTCTTGTAGCCCTACTGATATGAGAATTAAGTAATAAGACAGGAGAAGAGATAGCAGTAGCCTGTGAACAACATTAAACTTTTGGAGAAGGGAAATGAAAAGGAGGTGTGAATGGACTTGAGAAGCCAAAAACCAGTGCTTAAAGTGAGTGGTGTCCTAAGAAACAAGCTAATAAGTCTTCCTATAGAATCATCAAATGGCTCATTAACTAAAATTCCAGGTTTTTGTAAAGTTTGGTGACATAATGGGGCTAAAATAGATTGTTTGATGTCCATGTAGAGAGCTGTTGGACTAGGAAGCCCTCTCCCCTATTGCATCACACCCAGTTACTATATCTCCTCCACCATACAGATGTATTTGCAGAAAGATGAACCAAAGAAACACCAGATTGTGGGACACCAAGCATAGAGTACAGGGGAGAAGAGTCATATTGAAAATAGAACAATTAAATGAAAGTTTATACCCTGAATAGTGAATCCCTCAGTCCCCTTCTCCTGTTCCAAGAATGCTTGTAGGCAATTGCAAAATTTGCCTCTAGAGAAACAAAAGGATTCCAGAGAGGAGGACAACTGTAGATAACTGACATTTGGATATTCCCACAATGAAATATTCAAGTTGCAGGAAATAATAAAACCTGATGGGTATCACACAGCCCAATCCAAAAACTTCCAATCAGCTTTTAGATGCCTCTTTTAAATGTTAACAGATAAAAAGGGTTACTAGATATTTGTAGGACCTCCAAAAAGAAAGACACAGTCCAAAACTAACAGATAAGGGGGATTCAGAAAGAACAGAAGCAATCCAAGGTAAGAAGAAAGCATTTTAAAAACTTGGCAAGAAAATGTTAAATCCATGAAATAAAATCAGCACTGTATTTTTTTAAAAAATAAAACAAAACAAATACTCATACAAAGAGAGAAGAATAAGTCATGGAATAAAAAAATGTTAATGTTGAAAAATAATCAGTAAAATAACTGAAAGATACATGAGAAAAACTCTCCAAGAAAGGAGAACCAAAAGACAGAAAGTAAGGGGAAAGATAGAAGTGAAAAGGTATAAAAATCAGAGGGTGAAAGAAATTATGTGGCCTCTAACTAATAAGAACTCCAGAAAATGAGAACAGAAAAAAAATACAGAAAAGGAAACTATAAAGAAATAATTTATGAAATTTTATAGACTTGAAGGATATGACTTACAAGATTGAAAAAGTACACCAGCTTCCTGGTACAATGAACGAAAAATGATTCATGTCAATACACATCACCACTCAATTTCAAAAATCAGGAATAGAGAGAGAAGACAAAAGCAAACAGAAGACAAAATAACTCACATAGAAAGACTATAGAACAAGCTTTTTAAAAAAGAGACAAACAAAAATAGGTCAAATATAAAAGATCAGAAATCAAAGAGCGTGGACTGTCTATAGCTAACATCATACTTAATGAGGAAATGCTGAAAGATTTCCCCTAAGATCCATAATAGGACAAGAATGCCTACTCTCACTGCATCTCTTTACCACTGTACTGGGAGCTCTAGCTAGTACAGTAAAATAAGAAAAAAAAATCCAGATTAAAAAGGAAGAAGTTAAAATGTCCTTATTTGCTGATGATAGGATGGTCTTTGTCAAACATCTTATAGAAGTTACCAAATCAAAAACACTTATCTCAAACTACATACAAAAGTTAATTTGAAATGTATCCCAGACCTAAACATGAGAGCTACAAGTAGAATGTAAGAGCATTATTTAATAGAAATTTCTGTGATGATGGAAATATTCTTTGTACTGCCCAAGATAATACCCACCAGACACATGTGCCAAATGAACGCTTGAAATGTGCTCAGTGTGGTTGAGAAACTCTAAATTTTAATTTGATGTGAATTAATGTTAAATTTAAACAGCCATATGTAGCTAGCACCTATTACATGGGCATCACACTTCTAGAAGGAATCCCAGGAGAAAATCTTAGCAACCTTGAATTTTAGAAAAATTGCAAAAATTTCTTAAATTCAATACAAAGTGCATGAGCTATAGCAGAAAAATGATACCAATAAATCAGACCTTATCAAAATTAAAACTTTTAAAAAGACAGTGTTAAGAAGATGAAAAGGCAAGCCACAGATTGAAAATATTTGCCAAACAACTGACTTGTATATCCAGTATATATCAATAACTCTAAAAACACAATATTACAAAAAATAATAAATATGAACAGACATTTCTCTAAAGAAGATATACAGGTGTATAGCTAATAAGCACATGAAAAGATGCTCGATGTTATTCGTCATTAGGGAAAAGCAAATTAAAACTACAATGAGATACTATTGCACACTCAATAGTATAGCTAGCTAAAATTATAAAGCAAATGTTGGTGTGGATGTGTAGTAACTGGAACTCTCATACACTGCTGGTGGGAATGTAATATAGTATACACACTTTGAAAAACAGTTCTGCAATTTCTGAAATATTTAAACATATACCTACCATATGATATGGCCACTGCACTCCTAGGTATTTAGCCTAGAGAAATGAAAACATATGTGCATACAAGGGCTTGTACATAAAACAATGATAGCCAAAAACTGGAAACAAATGCCAATCAAGAGGTGAATAAACAAATTATAGTATATTCATACAGTGTAACACTACTTAGCAATAAAAGGAGAAACCTACTGATACATGCTATAACATAGATGAATCTTGAAACAATATGCTGAGTGGAAAAAGCTAGATAAAAGATTATATGTTATACATTTCCATTTATATAAAATTATAGAAAATGCAAACAAAACTATAGTGACAAAAAGCAGATTAGTAGTTACCTATGGGCAGAGAGGGCAAGAGAGAGGGTTTGCAAAGAGGATAAGAAAACTTTTGGGGGTGATGGATATGCTTATTATCAGAATCATGGTTATATACATTTGTCAAAGGAATTGAATTGTATACTTTATATATGTATAGTTTGTTGCATATAAAGTATCCCTCAGTAAACTATTTTTTTATAAAAATGTAGTATAGACCACTCAAAAGCAACATAGTGTGTTAGAAGACAAAAATCTCAAAGGTAGGATATTTTTTACCTAGAATCCTATACCTAGCTAAACTACCACTTCAGTGTTGTACAGCCTACTTATCAAAACAAGGGAGTAAAGCAAGCAAGAGGGAAAATACAAGATCCAGAAAATGGGAGAATTGCATGGAATAGAAAGTGAAGAGAGACGATGACTACGTGTAAATCTTCAGAGAAACCCATCCAGTTTGGAGCATGTGGATAGAGGGCTCTAGTAGGAATGGCTCCAGGAAGATACTGAATTCACAAACTACTGATGTGTTCAATATTTCAGCAAATAATATCAGTATTTATAACACTGATATAGACTATGGAAGTATTTGTTATGGGAGCAGGAAAACCTAAGACAGCAAACCACAGTGCTCACTAAACAAGACCATTAATGCCCTCACTGGTGTGGCTCAGTTGGTTGGGTGTCATCCTGCAAACCAAAAGATCACAGCTTCAATTCCCCGTCCAAGGTACATGCCTGGACTGTGGTTTCGGTTCTCTGGAGAGGGTGCATATGAGAGGCAACTGATCAATGTTTCTCTCCCTCTCTTTCTCCCTCCCCTCCTCTCTCTCTAAAAATAAATAAATAAAATCTTTTCAAAAACAAGACTATTAATAACTTCAGGGAAAACAAAGGTTTGCAAAAAGTGATATATACTCATTCATAGGTACCACTAGGCTCAGCCACGAACAGTACTGCCATGTTCAGACTAAGGTGTACACTGAATGTTGATTTAACAAAGAACAGTGATATACCTACTTTGGGAAAGAGGGGAGTCAGGAAGAATGTAAAAGAACATAAAAGCTTTATAGTCCCTGATGAGTAAGGCCTAAACATCTAAAATTAATAAATCAGGAATGAGAAATATGCAATTTTCATTCAGAAATGTGGAAATGAATAGAGAGGAAAATAGACAAAAGGTCATAACAAGTTACTGCTGGGGAATGGGACTGACAGATGAGGATGGATGAAATGAGGGGGGAGGGCACATTTTCCTTATAAACCTTAAATACTGTTTCCTGAAGCAAATATCCAGCAAAACTGTAGAAAGTGTATACAGATCAGTGATTTCCTAGGGGCTAGGAGGGAAGGGAGGATGAATAGGTGGGACACATGGTATATTTAGGGCAATGAAACGACTCTGTGTGATACTATAATAGTGGACACAGGGTATTATGCATTTGTCCAAACTCACAGAACGTATAACACCAAGAGTGAACCCTGATGTAAAGTGTGGATTCTGGGTGAAAATAATGTGTCCGTGCAGGTTCATCGATTGTTATGAATGTTCCACTCTGGAGGGGATGTTCATAGTGAGGGAGTTTGGAGGGATGGATAAGGGCATGAAAGTATAAGGAAATCTCTGTACTTCCTACTCAGTAGTGCTGTGAACTATTGAGTTCACAAAACTGCTCTAAAAATAAAGCTCATTAAAATATTCATATATATTACATTAATTATAAACATTAGAATCTGTCAGTTCTAGATTTTAATCCTGAAGTTTTCACTCATTAATGATATGCCTCTTGGTATATTCCTTAACCTCTCAGTTTCTATAAAAAGGAGGAATCATTATACTTATACTTTGGATGTGCAGTAAAGGTTAAATGAGATCATATATATAAACTATGATCGTGCTCAATCTCTTTATATGCCCTAGTCTTCTCAAAGAGATAAAGATGAATTGCAAAGATGCATTTAATATAGCAAAATAAATTGAATTAAAAATAAGTAAGAAAAATAAAGCCAAGTCTGGCACCCAGGAGTGTTCAGTTTTCCTTTTGCAGTTAATACAAGAAGTTCAGGACAAATTTCATGAGTCATGTGCTCACTGTGTGTTTCCTTAGTGTGGCTGCAATGAGTCTTCTCTGTTTTCCTGCAGCTTCTGTCTGCTGTGCTGTTATACAGATGGTTGGATCAAGGTAGACTCCAAGCCAGTCTGAGGGTCCCGACTAGTTTTATTAAAAAGCCCTATTCACACATTGGTTTAGGGCATAATTGCACATAGAATATTCAAAAGACCACAAGGAACTAAACTATTAATTTTCTAGTAGGGCCCTCAGAATGGGCAGTGTTTATTACTAGGCAAGAGTCTTTATTAGTGTCATACTTTACAAAGCGAATGTTTTGGCTTGAATGCTGTCCCCCAAGAAGATGTTGAAGTCCTAACCCCATTATGCAATTTTTTTTTTTGAAATGGGATCTTTGAAGATGATCAAGTTAAGATGAGGGCAGTAGAGTAGACCCTAATGCAGTATGACTGGTGTCCATATAAAAAGGGTAAATTTGGACATAAACATACACAGGGAAAACACTACATGAAGATGATGGCAGAGACTGGGTGATGCTTCTACAAGCCAAGGACTGTCTACTGCTTGCAAACACCCAAAACCTGGGCAGAGCCTGGAATAGATTTTCCCTCACAGCCTCAGGGGAAACCAGCCCGACGACACCTTGATCTCAGACTTCTGGGATCCAGAACTGTGAGAAAATAAACTTCTCTTGTTTTAAGTCATCCAGTCTGTAGCATTTTGTTATGGAATCTACCAGGAAACTACTACAACAAGGGACTACTTAATATACACAGGCAGGATAAAAAGTCTCCTTAAAAGAATTCTGCACAGACATAGGTAGAAGATGTGATTCTTAATGTTTGTTTCCAGTCTTCGAGCCAGATCTTCACTTTGCAACAATACATAACACACGATACCTCTCTGAAGAAGGGTGGCTTCTCTGCCAAATTCCTTGGCATATAAGTTTACATGTCAGTATTTTCCCAGCTCTAATTCTTTCTGAGTTGCATGCATTCGTATTTCATTATGTCAGTCTGAGTAAGTTATTAATGTAAAAACTTCCTTCTTATTTAAAGATCAGGCATTTATATTAGTCTTGCAAAATGAGAATACTACCAAAAGTGTATTCTCAGTTTTTTAAAAATGTGAAATTTGGGTAACAAGCTAAATTATCAAATTACTAAGGGAAATTATGTTAAACTCTTAAAATAATCAAACACTTACTTTATCATCCAAAAGAAATACATCACCTGTAGTAACTATTTGCAGAAAAATGGGATTATATTTAAAGTCACAGCTTAAATTTAATAATGCTATTGTACTGACATAATATAAACAAAACAGATAATTTTTAAATCAATCTGTAAGCTACAAGTTCAATATCAATTTTAATTATATACATATTACCATACCCTTAGTGTCCCAGTAAACTTTTTACAGTGCTCCAGGTCAAAAGAAATATCTAATAGTTCTGTTTCTTAAGTAGCTATGTCTAAACAACTATATAAATGGGGCAACCCCTCCAATCAGGAATTGTATTCTGGAGAGCAGGCCCCTTTTAATGCAGGCTTCCCCCACTAAGTTGTTCTAGGAACACATCTGTATCCATGTACCAGATGGCATTGTTGTGAGAGGCTGTGTTTGGCTTCAGTGAATTTTTTTGAAGCCTCTTTCAATGTGTTTGCCCATTTCACTATGGGTGGTTTACAAGCACACCTGCCCACACCATACTGAGTGTTCAGCAGTTTTTGACCAAAAATGACAGCACCCCTGTGTCACCTCCCTATTCACCGGATCTTGCCCTGAGTGGCTTTTTTTGGTTTTCCCAGGTGAAAAAAAAAATCCTCAAAAGGGAAATGTTTTGCCAATGTGAAGAGGTGAAATAAAAAACAGCAGAAACACTAAAAGGCATCAAAACTGACAAGTTCAAAAACTGTTTTGAGCAGTGGAAAAAATGTCTCGATAGGTATATTGCATGAAGTGGAGAGCACATTGAAGGTGACTGAGGTTTAAACATGTAAGAATAAACACACAATTGTTTTATAAATAAGTTCCAAATTTGGAATATATATGTCCTAGTAAATGAGCATAATTTAGAAATATAATAGAAATTGAATGGAAAAAGAATTCCTTCACTCCATTCTCAGACCAGCCCACATGCCCAGTCGATGGCTTGTGTGCAGTGTTGAGCACCGCACAGCTTCTGCAGCCATGCACCAAGACTGGACCCCAGCGTCTCAGTTCCTAGTCCACATCACTCCTCCCACAGGAACTGACTTTGACACAGCAACTGCCAAAAAACCAGTTTCACGAAGATACGATGGCATTGAGAGGGACTTAGCTACAAGTGAATGTTGAGATCTCGAACTATGTGTCTTGAAGTACAGCTCACATGGTATCTGAACAAATGTCTATCATTGTGTTTCCCTCAAAATTTCAAAATATCCTAAGCTATCCTTCTGGGTTTTGAGGGGCCCTGGGGTACCTCATCTCACAGTTTTGGAAACTATAGGAACAGGTGACAAAGTTGAAACAGTTCACTTGGCACTGCCCTGTCACCCAAAGTGTCCATTTGCTGTACTTTGCACAGTTCTGACACCCGTCATTCTAATGATAAGAAATAAATTTCCAGTTTTGTACTTTTAAACATATAAGCAAGTTACACAATCTAATTCATGAACAACAAGGAGTATTCCAAAGAAGGATAATAAAGGAGGCATCTGAAGACACCCATAGCTGGGACTAGTTGTCAACCTAGTTCCACATCAAGGTCACTGCCTTAAGATTTATCTCCCATAAGTTCCCTCCTAGACTTCTTGATAGTTCTATGATTACGGTCGGAAGAGGTAAATTCCCACCCTGCAGCTCCTCATACACCCCCCACCCCACGGTTCTAATTTTGTGTCTAAGAGAGTGGCTGCCTTTTCCCTGCCTGGCTTCCTCTTTTCTATGAGGCTTGAACCAGATGTCATTTCCCTTACAGTTTTGAGAGGAAACCTTTTCTTGAAATAAGTGAAACCTCACCGCATGATACAATATGATACAATACACTATGATATGATACAATATAACACAACACAATAGAATAATTGTAGCACTTCACTTGATAAACAAATAAGCATTTCTTGCACCTCACTAACGTGCCAAATTGCGTAGTAGGTCTTGGAGACCTCAGAGTGGAAAAACAAGGCCCCTGGCCTCAACAGTCACTCAGAGTGGAAAAACAAGGCCCCTGGCCTCAACAGTCACTCAGTCTGATGTTTATGTAATACAAACATTGTTCACCCTTACAGAACCTCTGGTATCCAAGTGCCAAGCCGCAAGAGAAACGAGTCCAGTGACCCGCTCCTCAGGACTGGATTTTGCTTTCTGTATCTCCTTAATAACCACAAAAACTACAGCCATGAGAACATTACTGCTCCCACTGTTTTGTGCTGTGCCATGGATTGTACTAAGGCCCTGAGATGTTTTCTCTTCTTGGCACCATTAGGTGAGGTTAACCCAGAAGAGGGGGCGGGGCTACCCTGCACCTAGGAGTGTGGGCGGGGCTTCCAGGGGTGAAGCAATCATCAGCCCTGTCTACCGGTTCCTTGATCTTCAGCCCCTTACCAGTAGGCTAAGGTCCTTGCCTCTGCCCTGCTGTACCGGTTGAATTAGTAAATATTTGGCAGGTGCCTGGAACTGTGTTGATGTTTGATAACGAAATTTTTAAAAAATAAAATCGAGCCAGAGTTTCTGTTCTCCAGGAGGCTTGGGTAAGTGTGTGGAGTTCACATGTGCTGTCTGCCCAGAGGCACATCTACTCCTTTAGAATACTATTTTAGCAAGGGAAAGCTTTCACCTATGTGAAGCTGAGAACAGTCAAGGTTCCCAGCAGGCACTGCAAGAGGAGGCATGACGGCTAACCCTTTGGTGGTTGTTAAGTTTAAAAAAAAATCCTAAAGTGAAGACTTCACCTTAAAATGTTCTTGTAAATCTTCTATTTTCCTCAAACCTAATTTAATAGAATCAAAACTGCTTCAAATTCGGTTAACACTTAAACTGTTCAAATTAGATTGAACTTGTAGCTTATAGGTTGATTTAAAATGACCTATTTTTAATGCAAATGCATGATTAAATTTGAGCTGTGACTTTAAATACAATTTTAGTTTTCTGCAAATAGGTACTACAGGTTATAAATTCATTTTGGGTAATAAAGTATGGTTTAATTATTTTAAGCTTTTTATGTAATTTCCCTTAGTAAGTACATAATTTAGTTTGTTATCCAAATTTTATAGTATTTTAAAATTGAGGATATATTTCTAGCAGTATTCTCAGTTTGAAAGACTAATATAAATGATTTATTTGTATATCTTTAAATAAACAAGAAAGGTTTTACATTAACATCTTACTGAGATTAACATAATCAGATTTAAATCCATGCAACTCAGAGAGAATTGCAGACCGTGAAATACTAACATGCACACTGATATGCCAAGGAACTGCTAAAATGTGTTCATTACCTTTTTGTCTCTCTTGGTTGTAAAGGTTGCCAGCACCAGGATTTCTACCACCTTTCTAAAAAGATGCTTTGCCTATTGGTTTTGACCATGAGTGAGGCAGCTTCAGGACTCACCTTGAATTTTCTGTCTGCATTTCATTTCATTAACACTACTGTAAACAGTTCTGTCCCAATGCATTCTTTCTTTGTTTCTGAGTGCAAGATTTTCTTTTCTCTGTGTAAATCATATAGTGACAAACGCCTATAGTTCTGGATGTTGTGGGCAATATACGAGGGACATGCATGTGATAAATAACAGCAGCAATGGGATTTACAATATATTATAATAATCAAAACAAGAATTTAAGAAACTCTGCCTTTATCACTATTCATGGTACCTGATTATTTGGATTGACATTCTTATCCATTAAAATTATGAATTATTTAGTCGATGTAGACAATGTCATTTTTTTTCCAGAAAGCTTTAGTTAAAATGCATAGATTATCAAATTTCTTGAATGATGCCTTGTGTCCTGAAACTAACTAAAAGCCATATTAGAATTATATTATCAGCTGAATTTGATTCTTTATATAGAACATTTTCTTTCATATCCTATTTAAAACTTATCTTCTCACATGCTACTCAAATAGATACTGCCTTCTTCCATGACCACACCTTAATCTAGATTTGTATCTATAAATATAATGAATGTTGTTTCTATTATGATTGGCAGTAAAAGTAACATCCATAATGTGGAATTGTGTGCTTTCTAGATAGAATATTGCTGGTACATATTAGCTTATTCTTTTTTAAAAGATTTTATTTATTTATTTTTTAGAGAGATGGGAAGGGAGGGAGAAAGAGAGGAAGAGAAACAATGATGTATGATAGATACATCAATCAGCCAGCAACCCAGGCATGTGCCCTGACTGGGAATTGAACCAGTGACCTTCCAGTTTGCAGGCTGGCACTCAATCCACTGAGCCACACCAGGCAGGGCAAAATTAGTTTATTCTGTTTAAAATGGTAGCCACCTGTATTTGCACAACCTCTTCCTCTTAAAGACATTTAAAGTACTTAGAACATCGAGAGTTTTTTTACGAGATACTCCCATTTTACAGATTACAATATTAAGAAACTTGACAGTAAATAATATAGCATTATGATTATAATTATAATCTAGTTGAGTAAACCAATTTACTCCATCTCATGTGCACTATTAAATGCCCTTCTACTTTTCCAGTGCAATTAAAATAACTCTCAACTAATTGATGTGAATGTTTTGGCCCATATTGCATTCACAAGGGCTGTACAGACTTAGTATACATAAATACAAATTAGTTTGATAAAATTAGAAATTGATAAGGTGCAACATGAGACTTTGTTTAGTCCCTGTAATTGTCCACTCTTTACAGCAAAGACGTGTGTGTGGCCTATGTTCCTTGTGTTTCACCTTGACTGCACTTCAGGAGAGGCAAGATGCATTTACAGGTAGCTAGAACAACCAGTCAAAAAATGGAAAATGAAGCCAGTAAATCAGTCAGTCCTTGCTGTTTATGAGATTCTAATAACCCAGCTTCATTTCCTTTCTTCTGAAACTAATTTAATTTTTTCAAAAATCATCTATTGAACAATTAGAGAGCACTTTATACATACTAAATTGTTCAAATTTAAATGATCTAGACACAGTCTTAGCAGCAATTGGGCCCATCTCCTAACGTGAATTTTCCAAGGGTCAAGCATCTTTGGGAAAACTCTGCCTAAGAAAGTGCAAATTTTTGAGTCCCACTGGAACACCAGAGTCAGCATGTCAGGGCACTGGGTCTGAGAAGTGGGTTGGTAACAGGCTTCCCTGGCGTTCTATGTACCTTGAAGGTGAGAAACCACTGTCCCGGTGAATCTCTAAGTCTGTGACAACTCAAAGCCAAACTGGCATAGTTATTCATCAAAAACAAAGCAGTTATGATATGCACTCTGTTCAAATTTATATTATAGTCTTCACTGATGCATAAAAATAGAGTATGCATGCCCCATGAGAAGATTCACCATAGTGTTAGAGCAGTCCTAGGATGTCTCAGCTTCCAGACTAGCTTTCACTTTCTCTGAGAAGCCTTCTCTGACTTCCCCGCATGGAGTGCAAATGATCAGTTAGCACCTGGCATGCATTTCTGTCCCACAACTGTCAACCTCAATATCACACCAATGTGACAGTAAGTTTCACCTACTGGGCAATGAGCCCCATCAGGTTGACCTTTGCATTCTCAGTGTCTGGTAACAGGCCACACACATAACACATGCACATATAATAATGTAAACATACAATGTACTAATAATAAATGCTTGTTGAACAGATGAATGAATGTGATGATGGTCAGGTAACTCTAAAGAGAAATTGTTATTAGTATGGATAAATGGGGATATTGGTTTGTACGATTACCATTATTTCCCATGTAGGTCAAATTTGGCACTTAATGCCATAATTCTCCTTTTTACCCCTGCCTGAGCTGACATAGCCAAATGACCATTTGTTGAGGGCCTACTATTTGCTAGGCACAGCAATCCTGAGATCATTAATCCTGACTATATTCTTATAAAGTTAGTTTTGTTTCTGTTTTGCACATGAAAAAAAATGAACTCTGAGTTGAAAGGACATTTGACCAAGGGCATGGAATCGATCTATGACAAGCCATGATTTTACTGCAGTTCTGTTTTACTCCAGTTCTTATATTCTTCCGCATGTTGCTGTACTACCATTCAACAAAGATTAGAAATAAATACAATATTGACTAACTCTTCACATTGATTCTTCCTTTTCTTTGAGCACAGGTACGTCATTTCTCTGTGAGGTAAAAATGCAAATAAAGCATTTCTTTCAAGAATAAACTTCACTCTTCAGTTCAATTTCTAACACAAAGCACAAAGCTTCTGCTTCTCCATCTACGTGGATGTTCATATTAAATTTACTGTTAAAGTTTGGGCTTTTTTCATTACTGAATGTTCCCCCCAATGGCTTGGATTATTTAAAAGTGTGAGGTTTCTAAATCCTTTCCCAGGTTGAAATATGCTCACCTGGATTTTCATCTATTCTGTTACTTAGAAATAAAAAATAGAATTAAGTTGGCATCTGCTGGAATTTCTTCAGGCGGATCTTGACAATGCTACTAGACTGCTTATAGGTGTTACATACCTGTAAGGCACTTTGCCCTATACATTCCGGTATGCATCATGTGAAATCCTGGGTCAATCCTTTAGATGTCTAAGACTCTTGTTTCCATATCTCATAAGTGTGTAGGACAAACACAGAGTGCTATTGCTGCCACTAGATAGCATCTCTAGTGAGCATTTCGGGGGTGCTCAGAGAGAAAACAATGTCTGGGTGATAACTCTTGTCAGTTTCCCCATTGTCAAACCCAATCTTACATTCCTCCACACTCTCACAATATTTCCCCACTGGGAACATGCCTGACATTGCAATTTCTCAAAACTGCAGCTCTGCAGTGAATGCCTAATTCCTGAAACTGCAAAATCTAACAAAAGCTGATTTTTTCCACTGATTTGACTGGCTGACTATTTCCAGGCTTTGCATGTGATGACCTGCTGTTCTTCACAAACAACATCCTTAATGTACCCACATAGTTGTTCTGAAGTGGCTGGGGCAATTAAATCCTTGGGAGCTGCCTGCGGGGCATTCAGAATTACTCACAATGTCCAGAGTTTCTGCCACAGACAAATTTTCCTCATAGGCTACTTTTAGCAACTTACGGAGTAGCAATCTGTTACTTGCTTTGGAACCCAGAACGCATTTACCACCACAGAGGGCCGGTGTTACCGGGGCAGGCTGTGCGGATGTGTCCGTTCACTTGGAGCTGTTTGTTTTGTGTTTAAAACATTTCTCTCTCTTTCTCTCCCACCCCCATGTTGGTTGGTTTTATATATAAAAAGCCAATTTAGAGGAAAATGTGGCAATCTTGTCTTTTTATTATTAAAATAAATTATCTTTTTCTATCTTTGGATATATCAATTGTTTGGGTTCTTTATCTGTTTTTCATATTTGTTAAAACCCTCGATGGCATTATTTCAGCACAAATTCCCAACCTGACTACTAAGGGAAGACACAGGTATCTGCTTTCCCTCCCTCTTCCCTGACCACTCCCCACAGCCTTCACCACAAACTCCAGTTTCTATCACTTTTCAGATGAGCCCCTGATGAACCACGCCATGCTTTAAAAACCAGGCTAGTGCTCCATCCCTCGCCCCCGACAGAGACTGAAGTCTGGAGACAGCCTTAGTGTGTGTATTTCACGCCCACCCCGCACTGTCCCACACAGGACCCAGTCTGCAGAAACCCAAGTAAGGCAAGGGTTCCCGGAGAGCCCAGTGAAAACGCAAATCGCAGAGCGACCAGGGACCTAGTCCTTTAGTTTTGGCTTCTCAGGGAAATAAGATTGCTTTGGACAAGACAGCATCACTGCAGAAAGCCCACAGTCTCCCCAGGCTCCCTCGGAGGAGCCGCCGGAAGACGGCCCAGGAAACGGGAGACGGAGGCACTCGAGTAAAAGGAATTCTGATGGACAACTCTTCCCGCCCTGTACAGCTCCGAGGCCGCTCCGCGCGGATTCTCACCGCCGCGCCCCCACCCCCCCGCCCCCGCGCTGGCCCCTAGAGTGCAGGCAGGCTTGGCCGGGGCCCCGGCTCTGTCCCTCTCCTCGCCGCCCCCCACTTGCTTAGCCCCGGGGCGCGGGTCTTCCCATCTCTCCCTCGCCCTCGCTCTTCCCAGCCCTGGGGTGCCCTCTCCACCATCCCCGCGCCCCTCCATCCGCTCTGCAGCCTGGACAGCCCAGCCTCCCCGCCCCCTCCTCTCTCCCACTTGTTGCAGCCCGACCAGGAGACTGGCTTGTTCCGCTGGCTGATTGTGAAAGGGTTTGACTCGCAGCTGACCCCGGGTCAGGACTTTCTCTCTACTAATCCTGCCCTCTTTAAACACAAAAACACTTCGCCCTCTTCCCTCGCATCAGTCATCTTAATCCCCCCGAGGCTGACACCCCGCCCGGCCTCTGCGTCCAGGCTGCACCCAAGCGAGTTGGGGGTGGACGCCTGGGCCGCAGGCTCCAAAAAGGTGCCCGGGGAACCCCAGGTCCCTCCCGCGCGGAGCTCCTGGGGACGCAGCCGAGGGAAGGTTGGTGACCGACAGCTCCCTGGTACCTGCGGACCCTGACCCGAAACTCAGAGGGAGTGCCCCTAGGGCTTCCGCGGGGACCACCAGGGGCCGGGTCTCAGACGTTGGGGGAGACTGGAGGCGGCGAGTAGGGACAAAGGGAAGACTGGAACCGCAGAGAAGGGGAAAGAAAGATGCGGGAGTCACTGACGGGAGGAAGGGAGAGGAGAAGGAAATAAAGGAGAGGTGACTGGATAACACGACTGGAAGGGGAAGCCAGGAACGTGGAAAGTAAAATAACTGAGCGGGATGAGAAGCGAAGGGCAGGAAATCGCCCACTGTTCCGGGATTAACTGTGAACAGTGCCAGAGAAGGGCGCAGTTGAGAAGCCGGGAGTGGGTGGGGCTGGGGGGAAGGAGGATGGCGGCTGCCCCCGCTGGGACGAGACCCAGGACGGATCTTGGGCGCAGGACGCCTCCCGCCTTCAAGTCTGTTGGGTTCCCGGGGGCGGACGAAGCGGGGGCCAGGCGGGTGCGCAGCTGGAGAAGAAGGGCCGGGAGGATGGAGGGAGAGAGGGAGGAGAAGGAGGAGCAGGAAGGGAGGCAAGGTCGGGCTGGGGAACAGGGGCCGAGGGCCCGGAGCTGAGGGCGAAGATAAAGGTCCCTGCTCGCCGGCTTGCGGAGCCCGGCTCCCTGCGCGTGCACCCGCCCGCCCTCGCGGGGCCTTCTCGCCCTCTGACCCTTCAGGACTTGGGGGGCGGCGGGAACCAGGGCCCACCTCCTTGGGCTCCTCGCCCCAGGGATCCCGCCCCTCCCTTTCTGGCCAGGCCTTTCAATCCCGCCAAATAGTCACGCAGGAGAAAGCGCTGCGCCAAGGCCAAGTCTGCGTTTCACTTGAAGTTTCCAAGGAATCGAACCTATTATTACATTCTGCTACCGATGTATCTGGAGCCTCTGCCCAGCCAGCCAGGCTGCAGGAGCGGGGGTGGGAGCGCTAGGGTCCACGGGAGACTGCGGCCGGTGCAGGGGCCCAGGCCGTCCTGGAGCGCGCCTTCCAAGGCCGCTGCCGGAGATGGGCTTCTGGAATTAACCAGAATTTTCCAGAGGCAGAAATCTGCGTTGCCCAGTCTTTGTCGGGAAAATGAAATGCGTGAATATGCGTGCTATTCTTCTCCCACATGCATGATTTTAATAGACCTATCAGTCACGCTACCGACACGCATCTGCAGAGCAGGCACGCAGTACCTGCTGCTGGTGTTAAAATTAATTCATTTCACCTAACCACTGGTGGGTGTCTTTGGTAGGGGGTAGTGGGTGGGGGGTGGTTCAAACTCAACAGCAACAGTAACGACAGAGGCCAAAGAGTTTTTTGTTTTTTTTGTTTTTAAGGCGAGGTTGGCGGTGGGTAGAGACACAGGAGAAAAAACCCTCAAGCAAAATCCTGCTACCCACAGCCGAGAGAAGTGAGCTGCGCGCGCAGTTCCCGCAGTCGTTCCCGCAGGAAGTTATGCAAACTTTGCACAAGGCCCCCAAATAGCCCTGGGTGCATTCTCCACACGTTTTCAGACAAAATCTAAACAAGCCACAGAAATGCCACCCCGTGGTTTGGGAAGTGACAGAAGCCATCATATAATAATTAGCATCATATAATATTTCACTTCGTGAATACGATGTGGAGGGACTTGGCAATAACTGAATTCACAGCTCAGTTCTCTGGTGGAATAAATCCACGAATTTAAATTGGAGAAACACTGGTGGAGTGATAGGATCTCATCCCCCTAGAGAGTAATCCTAGCTAATCTCACCTCCCCCCACCCCATATTGTTTTAAAATGGAGTCATTAAAGAATTTGTTTTTATCCTTGTCCATCTAACCAACAAAACAAATTCGCTGGATTTCAGGAATTATTATTTTAAGACCTCCCTGGGTTTTTAGTAAAGTAACTTGGGGCACCTGCATTGACTATTTCAGCTGACTATGTATGAGGCACTTACGGAAAAATGCCAAACTCTAAGTCCTTCTGGGAAATCAGTGGGCAGCTCTGCCTGGCGACCCTAGCATACTCCTAAACTTTTTCTCTCTAAAACATTTCAAGTGTGGCCCACATTACTCATATGTGTGATAAGGTAGACTTAGATGCCAATACTCAAGAATGCATACAAACTTGGGCTTACACTTACTGTGAGATGGACACATATCTGCCTGCCACTGTAGTTAAGTGCAGGGAGAGGTTGAAGCTGGGAGTTAGAAAAAGGCTAGAGATGGTCCATTTAACTCTGCATATTTCAGAGTAAATGTGGTCTGACCCTTCAAAAGGCTGGTGAGTTAACAGAGCATTACAGGAACTCCCAAAGCATCTCTCCCACAGGGGACTGTGTGTGACATTTATTCCCAAACTATCTCGTGGCTGTTCCGCTTTAGCAACCCATATACATCCAAACAGTTTCAGGAAACACTGTTTCACAAAGGATCAGATTGCTAAAGCAGAAAGCGGGGAGCAGGGGGCTTTATTATCTTGTTTGGAAGAAACAGTCAACATCTTCGTTGAAAAATTTGCAATCACTTTAAGGAAATATGTGGTTTAAGCAAAAATATCAGAATGACTCCAAAAACTTACACATGCCAATTGTTAGGTTAGCATTTTACTTAAAACGATGCTTGAACGCAGGCTCCGTTTGGTTCTCATTAACCCACCACCATGGGCCTATTTTTGAATGGATAGTCTACACTCATTCCAGAGCAAGAAAAGATGTTGAGATAATGAGGGGGTTGATGAAATCAACATATTTTGATCTAGGCTAAAGGTTTCTCTTTTCACTTTTATGTTGTGACTAATTTCAAAATGTATTTGCTACAGTATAACTTTTAAATGCAATATTTAATGCTGTCAGATTACTTGAAGACAAAGTTTTACAGAAAACTTTAAATTCCAGAAAAAACCCTGCAATGTACCAATAAACACCTAGAAAAAATATAATTAAAAAATTTAAAGCATCAAACAACCTCAGATCTCATCAGGAATAATAAACACATCATTTTGTGTTCACACAGGTTAGCAACTTGCATCCCAGTTCAAGGCGAGGTTGGGGGAGTTGGCCAATTGTGTGTGTGTGTGTGTGTGTGTGTGTGTGTGAGAGAGAGAGAGAGAGAGAGAGAAAATCCAACAAAATTATTTTGCTGTTTCCCAAGAAGAAATAAGCCAGAGGAAGGGGCTAAAGAGGGACTGAGGGGGCTCAGTTGCCGTACAGTTTGGTTCAGAGATTGTGTTTCCTAGAGCCAAATCTAAATTTCACCTGTAATCTTTTTAGTTGCAGGGGAATAGGGGTCACTGGTGCCCCTGCCATGGTCTTTTGTCATCCAACCTTGGCCTGGTCCCGCCATTGGGGTCTTCTCTCCTGGCAACACAGACAGGGGCCAGCGAGAGGATGCAAAGCCCACAGCAAGGAATCAAAACACTCGCCGGGCCAGCCAGAAATAAAAACACACCAAAGGGCCAGAATATAAAATGGGGTTTTTGGTAATTATTTCCTATTCTGTTTTAATACTGTGAACTCTACAAAATAATCTATTGATTTTAACTTCCTTATCTCCCAATGAATGAAGCCCCGTGAAAATGGTACTCTCCCCCCTGGGGTCCCCTCATTTTTAGTGCATGCTGATAATTTCTCCTTCGTCAGATTTACTAATTGTATTTTGAGCTCATAAAACATGCATATAAAATTAGCACGTTTCAAATTTATGGGGAAAACGAGTTTTTTCTCTCTTGAATTTATTAAGTCAAAACTCGATGCAGTTTGAAAGGGGGGCATCTTTTCCGTGTTTCTACATGAAAAAGACAGACTTTTTAGGAAACTATATACATAATCTTAATACGCTTCCCCACGCCGAAACGCCTAAAATAAAAATTTCACAAAGCATTTACAAGAAATAATTACAAAACAAGAAAAATGGAAAAGCTCAGATACAGAAAAGTTTTACAAAACCCAGAATATAACGCTGCCGTCAGAAAGGGATGGGGGCATTCTTTGTATAAATTAACAACCCCCCCACCCTGCAAACGGTAACAACTACAAAAAAACTTGTGTTTGGATCTGCCTTACTACATCGATAACAAATGAGAACAGCTTCCGGCACTGGGTCCCCGGCAACTAAACGCCATCAGGAAGCGATGCGGGATGAGAGTGAGCGCGCCGTGGAATAGGAAAGTTGGAGTCGCCTCTTGCTTGGTCTTTGTGTCCTCTCGAGCAAAGAAAGGCTTTCTGTCTCTGTGGGTGATAAATACTGTACAAAAAGTCTCAAGAAAACGTCGAAGTTCAGTCTAAAACGCACGACTGTGTCCACTTCTAGAGGTCGCCAGAAACTCCCAGGAAAGCGAATCGGGGGCAGGGGGTATGTGTCACCTAGTGTTCGTCACCAGTGTTTTCCTTTTTACAAGAGTGTGGAAACGTCTATACAAAAGCAAGGCCGTGCTGGGCGAGGCCGGGTGCCCCGGGCGGGCCACCTGCTCCAGTTCTTTCGGCGCCGGCGCGGGCCGCCTTTCCCCCAGAGTCCCTAGATGTGCGTCAGGGGAACCGTGCCGTTGACGCCCGCGCCCGCGCCCTGGTAGTGCTGTGGCAGCGAGTGCAGTCGGCTCTGCGCCGCGGCGGCTGCTGCAGCCGCCGGGTCGCCGCCCTCACCGGCCGGCAAGTACATGCTGATCATCTCGCGCAGGTCCCCGGGACACGGTGCCCGCGAATGCGCTGGGGCTGGCGGGCTGCCGCTAGGCTCCGACTTGACAAGAGAGCCGAGCGCGCCCAGGGCGCCCGACGATGCGGCCGCCGCGGCCGCCGCAGCCGCCACGGCCGAGTTCTGGTGCGCGCCGCCCGCTGCGGCTGCAGCGGCCGCGGCGCCGTAGGGGAGGCCGCCGTAGCCCGAGGGCGAGGCGCTCATGTAGCCCTGTGAGTTGGAGATGGGGCTGTACTGCAGCGCGCCCATGTCGTAGCGGTGCATGGGCTGCGGGTTGTGCGGATGCGCGTGCGGGTGGTGCGGGTGAGGATGCGCTGGATGCGCGTGCGGGTGCGCGCTGCCCGCGCCCGGGTGCTGCCCGTAGGCCAGCTGCGCCTCCTGCATCATGGCTGCGGCCGCGGCTGCGGCTGCCACCGAGCCGGGGTAGGCGCCGTTGGCCCAGCCGTTGACGTGCGCGTAGCCGCCTCCCGCCGCACCTCCGGGACTCTCGAGGCGCTGGCCCACGGCCGCAGCGCCCACGCCCACGCCCATGGCCACGGCCGCGCCGCCAGCGCCAGCGCCGGCTGCCAGCAGTCCACCGGCCAGCGAGTACTTGTCCTTCTTGAGTAGTGTCTTAGTCTTGCGGCGTGGCCGGTACTTGTAATCCGGGTGCTCTTTCATGTGTAGCGCGCGCAGCCGCTTGGCCTCGTCGATGAACGGCCGCTTCTCGGCCTCGGACATGACCTTCCACTCGGCGCCCAGGCGCTTGCTTATCTCCGAGTTGTGCATCTTGGGGTTCTCCTGGGCCATCTTGCGCCGCTGCCCGCGGGACCACACCATGAAGGCGTTCATGGGCCGCTTGACCCGGTCCTGGTTGGCCTTAGCGCCGCCACCGCCGCCGCCGCCGCCACCCCCACCGCCGCCCACCCCGGCCGGGCCTGACAAGTTCGTGGGGGCCTGGGCGCCGCCAGGCGAGTGCAGGTCGGTCTCCATCATCATGCTGTACATTAGGGCGGCTCACGGGTTCACCGGCACCGCGCAGAGAGGGCCTGGAACATAGACGGCCGGGGAGAGGGAGGCAGGGAGATGGAGAGGGACTCAAAACAGAGCTAAACTTTGGGGTGGGTGTGTAAGGAGAGGTCTTAGCAGAGAAAAGAAGGCGGGGGGTGGAGGCAAAAACAACAAAAAGGAGGCAAAATACACGCACTCAGCGCCGGTCCGGCTCACAGGTGGAAAGTTTCTTTTCGTGCGCGAGCCACTTGCCAAAGAGAGTGATGGCTGGGGTCGCGGTCCTCGCCGCCGCCCCAACTGGGTTGCCCTCGGAAGAGCGGTGCAAACAGGTGCAGTCGTGGCCAAATTGCAGCTCCACTTTTCGGGACCGGAGCGATGCGCAGGGCCCGCTCCGGGACTCTGTGCCTCCTCCTTGCCGGCCGCCGCCGCCACCGCCGCCGCCGCCGCCGCCGCCGCCGCCGCGCGCTGCCTCCTTTCTCCTCCACTTGGTCCTCAGAGGCCTCCAACTCCGGGGCTGCAACTTCTAGCAGGGTGGCGCACCGCGTGCGCTGGGCATGTGCGGGTCCCAGGTGCCTAGGGGGGAGCAAGGCGACGAGGGGGGAGGAGAGGGGGACCGGGGGGATTACGGGGCAGCTGGGGAGGGGGCCGGAGGCCTCCGAGGGAGCGCAGGCGCGCAAAGAGGGCCGGAAAACTGGGGCCCCCAAGCCGGAGATGCCCGCTGCCTGCCCGGGGCGGTGCGCTGCAAACGGAGGCGCACACGGGGCCGGCGGCGCGCGGGGCCCAGCAGCCATACGCCGGCCCGGGCTGCCATTAAATGAGCGTGCCGCGGCCAATGGGAGCTGGCGGCGGCGGTGATTTGCATGGCGCGCTGGCGAGTGACGTGGGGAGGGAGTAGATACTCTGGGCGCGGGCGGCGGAATGGGGAGGAGGGGAGAAAGGAGGGGGAACAGGGGCAGGAAGGAGGGGGGGAAAGGAGGCCAGGGAGGGGGGTCACAGCCAAGCTGCTTCCTGAGCGCGCGCGGTGGCGGCGAACTCTGAGCTTACCCTCGCTCCTCCCCGCCCGCGCGCTCCGCACGGTAAACGATTGGATTTAAAAGCAAGACGAAGATAGAGTCATTCAGGGAGGGGGTGGGGGTGAGGATTACAACCCCCAGCCACTTTTAACTGAGCGCATCCTTGACTCAGCTCCTCCTCTGCCCACCCCTTCCCGACAACTCTGCCCCAGCCCGGAAAGGGAAAGTTGCGGACTGAGGCAGGACAGCGGCAGGAGCCCCGCCCTCTGCTCGGCCCCTGGGCTGGAAAGGAGGGGCGCGACCTTGGGAGCTGGAAAGACCGTCCAAGGTACACAACTCGGAAGCACTCCCCCCACCACACACACACACACGGGAGATCTTGCGAGGCGTGGGAAACGCGGTTACTTGCCCTCGCCCTCCCATGGATGCGTGTTTCACCACCGCGTGTACTGAAGTTCTCCAGTGCCCCCTCTCGTAGGGAAGGCCTTCACAGTCCAGGCCCCAGTAATTCCCATAACGGGGGAGCATTTGTGTCGAGCTTGGCCCCATAGCATTTTTTAGCATCAGCCCTGAACTTTTTTTTTTATTTGAGGGGCGTCTTTAAAGAATCTGGCTATTACAGTTACAGACTCTTCTCAATTTGGCTTCCTCCTAAAAAGGAATTTCTAGGAAGGTTGAAAACAAAATCTATCTGGACTCCAGTCACTTCACACCAGTTTAAAAAGTTTAAAGTCGCACAAGACAGAGGCAGCCCGCGCTCTTCTGTAGAACATCTTCCACAAGCTGTTTGCCTAAGAACTTGGAAAACTGCGTGAATCGAGTGAGGCCCCCCTGAAAGCGAGTGGGCAAAGTGGGGCCTGGGGACCAAGGGCAGATGCTCTTTCCCTGCGTTTTGCAAACGGAAGGCCTGGTTCCTGGAGTGACTGAGGCGTCCCCCTGCGGTTATAATTCATAAACCTTCAAGTGTCTTCGATAACACCATTGCCCATTCGGTTCCCATCCGAATGATACGAAAGTGGCCCGAAGACTTCTGGCAGAAAATCCATGGAGACCACCACGCACGCCTCCTGCGTCCTGACGGAGCAACGGGGCAACTTCCCCGAGCTCCGGAGAGGAAAGCGCTCAGGAGATGGCTGCTGGGTGAAGTGGAGCCTAGCCAAAGGCGATGGCTGACCTTCTTGTAACAGAAATGAACATATGATAACGACTGTAAGGGTCCTAATAAGGATGTTTAACTATGTTGGTCAGCGAACACGTGACGCCTCTTCTTACCCCCTCCATTATTTAAAAGAAATTCTGAGGTGGTGGATTTCCTGACCCTACTGCTTGCCCAAGGTACAGGGATAGTGCTTTCTCTCCTGCCAACTACTATGATTATTACAGTAGCTTTTTTATTGCAAGGTTGCTACAGTATGCAATGCAACAGCAAATTGGTCTCTGCAGAGATTAAGCTGCTTTCATTTTGGGCTATTCAGCATTTAATAGTGAACTCATTGAATAATATATAATTATATTAGAAAAGAAATGTCATTTTATATTTATTTTTCACTAAATATCTAGGCTATAAACTTGGTTTTCAAACTACCTTCTTATTTCAGCAATCGAGTTTGTTAAATCTTTTGATTTGTTCTTGTACTACCTCCAAATATCAGTTACATTGTGAATGAACAACAACAACAACACAAAGAACAAGAATATAGTTTAAGAATGCTATAGATCCATTTTTCCTTTGATTATTTAGGAGGCGATGGGTGTGCAGTGAGATGCAGTGTGTCATGGAAAGTCAGCAAGACTGAAATAAAGGAAATGGTTTACAAATTATAAACTATATTATCTACTTAGCAACTGAAAAATTTCTTCCCTCTGCTTTTCAATTTAGATTTCAAACCAAATAGCCCAAGACCCCCTGAAAATACTTTGTATGAACCAAGGTTGACACATTATTTTCCATATCAATGGAGCAATTTATTTTATAAACACCCTGCACTCCAGTGTGCATTGCAGGAATGCTTTATGTTTTGGGGAACTTGGATAGCTGACTTTGAAATGTTTTAGTTTCTTTCTACATAGTCCTGAAAATTGTTTCCAAATTCGACTACATTACCCTTGTTTTCTAGAGCACCTAAGTAGGAAGTAAATGGTTTAGCTTTTTATGAGATCACACGAGTGCTTAGCGTTTGGGGCACTCTCTGTAAGTCCCTTTCAGTAAGGAGATGCTCCCTGGGCCCAAGCAGGCACACACGATGGGTGCCCACGTGCCTAAGCATTAACACGGAGCTGCAGGTGTAACTTGTTGCCAAGGGGTAGATGATTGGCAGCTGCCGCCTGTGCCAATTAGGCAATGGCAGGGCACTGCGTGCCAGACCTCTTGGTGCCTTCCAGCCTGGCACAGAGATTGAAGCGTGTCATATCAACTCCTGCCGCTAATGGCTTTTGGGAGCCTCATTTTTTTTTTTGCTTCTTCTGACCCCTCTCCCCAGTTACTCTTTAAAAATAAAGAACAGTCCAAAGCTAGTTTGAAAAACACCTCTTCTCCCTCTTCTCTTTCTCCCTTCCACCCCCCACCAGGCTGGCAGGGGCCTCCTTCAAACTGAGGACATTCTCAAAGGCCAAGCACTGGAGGATTTGAAGACAGAGTACACTAGTTCCAAGAAATGCCAGAGCCTAGACCCCTAGGGAAAGATTGCTTCACTGTTGATTGACAAAATTTGCTCTCTTGCCAACTCAGAAACTTCATTGTGCCTCTATACTCAAAATGCCAAAGGGAAGATCCACTTTAGACATGTAGGTAAGTAAAGATGCTTTCTCTTCTTTTATTTCACTTGTGGGCATGATCCTTAAAGAAAATTCAGATCCAAGCCATCATTAGAAGAGAGTAAGTACACACACGTGCATGTATACACACATGTGTATACACAATATTTTCATACATATGTACACATGTACCCATAGAATACAGAATATATGCATACCTATACACACCTGTGTATATACAGAATACACACACAACTATATACACAAGATGTGTGTATAGATACACATGCATGTGTACACACAATACATATGTGTACATATGTATGCAATGTATTTAGGAAATACACGAGCTCTTGACTTTCAAATACATTGAGTATTGGACTTCAAATAAAATACCATTAGCTTAAACTTCCTATATAGAGGAACTAAAACTTGTGGGTTTTGCTTCCCGCACCCCTGCTGGGTTCAGGAGAAACCTGGGAAATAGGTCACTGGACAGAGCCCTCTCCCTCCCCACTAGCTGTCTTTAACTGGAAGCTACCTTTCAGGCACCTAGAAGCGAGTTTCAATACCAGTATCAGCCTCAAACTCCCGGCAAGCAAAGAGGTGGACAGGTTGGGAACTCTGGGGAGACAAAGGTCAGGGTAGGAAAACGAAAACTCAAAACTCTTCCTGTCTTCTTCCGCCTTGGCACAGACCGCCAGTCCTGGTGACACTCTCCCGGGAGAGGTGTCCACCTGTGCCCGCTGCCCTCGCACAGTTCAGTTCCAGGGGCTTCTGAAGACCCGAAGTACTCAGGACACGTGTAGACGCCTCCGTGGACAGCCCAGGGCACAGCCTTGCAGGCTCTGGTGTCGCCCCAAAGGGCTGAAACCAGAGTTCTAGGGAGCCAAATTATTAGGGAGCCGCCAATTCCTAGGCAGGACTTTGGGAGAGAAAAGAGTGATCTGAACGAAGAAGAGGAGAAGGCGGCAACGAAAGCGTAGGGCAGAGAAAAAGAAGTGAAGACGGTTCAATAGGAAGAGGCTTTCGAGGTCACCTCGGCCAACAAGAGGACCTCCTAAAGGAGGCGCAGAACAGGAAGAAGCCGAGGAAACGCCAGCGTGGGAAGGGACCTCGGCTCCCGCCGGGGTACCGGCTGGAGGGGGAAGCTGCGGGGCGGAGGCTGGGTCCCCCTTCTCACCCTCGCCCCACGCCCAGAGCCCCCGCCCAAGCTCAACTGCACCAAGTAGCGGGAGGCGCGGCGTGAGTCTGCCTGATTGCGGAGCCTCGGCCCAGGCCCCGAGCGCGCCTGCCCTGATGCTGCCTAGCGGGCCGCGATCGCCGTCTACTGGCCGCCACAGCCCTCGCCGGCCTTGCGGAGCTGCGCGGCCTGAGGACCTCGCTTTCCGCCGCCGCGCTCCTGTGCATCTCCTGCAGCTCACAGCGCGCGTTGTGGGGTTTGAGCCCCAGGGAGCGCGGGCGACGGGCCTGGGAGTCGTGGGGGGTGCTCGTCTCTCCCGGTCCCCCGGCTCGCTTGACACCCGCCCCCCCCCCCCGCCTTAGTCCGGAAGAAGGAGTCAAAGCGCAAAAGTTTTTGTTGGTGGTGGTTTTTGTTTTAAAAGAAAATAATAGTCATGGAAAAGGGGGGAGAGGGGGAGGGGAAGGTATAGAGAATCGCTTGCCAGTATGGAACTTCGAGAGACATCTGTGGCATTAGGGACAGCAACAGAGCAGATCTGTGTAGCTTCCCTGAGTGTGCAAGTCCACCGTCCTCTCTCGACTGGAAGCGTCCCGGTTTAGAGGGCTTTGGCGGAACGTCTGCAGGAAAGCGGGAATAAAGCCCTTCCCTTCGAAAGCAAGGCTTTCTTTTTACAGCGATCAGTGTGGATTCGTAAATTCACAGCGAAGAGCAAACAACCGTATGTGTGCGTGCGTTTGTGTTTTTTGTGCCTCCTAGCTCTCTGGGTGAAAGCATTTGGAGAATCTCTGGGAGCTTTCGAGTAGGGGCTCACCCTGTGAGCAGTACTCACACATATAATTCAAATTTCACAGCTGACCTGCTCTGAAAACCTCAATCAGCTTCTAATTGAAGGGAAAACAAAATATTGCTTCCCTACAGCAGAGCTAACGATTTAATCATTATATCAGACATTATAGCTTTTAATTAGGCTAATGCTGATACTGTATGGAAAGAGATAATTCAACACAGTTCTTGATGAATTCTGTAATTGGGTTAACGGCGGAGCAGTTGGGGGAGAGACGTCAATATTCAAGCTGCGTCTGTAGCCACCAGGTTTATGAATGAAAGAAAAAAGACAAGGGGAGGAAAACACTGGGACCCGAGGGGAGCATCGCGCCCTCCGCACGGTGCGGAATTGCCAGCGCTCGGTAGGGAGGGCGGCGGGACCCCAGCGAAGCTGGGTTCCAGGCCGCCCGCCGAGGCCTCACAGCCAGCTCCAGCTCCTCCGGCCGCTCAGTCGACTGGCCTTCTTTTGCGAGCTTCTTTCCTAGGAGACTCTCAGCCAGGCTACCTGCCCTTAAACCTGAGCCCTGGCGTCTCTCCGAGGGTGCCCACCCAGCCCAAACCATTGGGGCGGAGGACTGGGTTGAGCGCAGCTCTACGCGCGGTTTTGTCGAGTGGTCTTTAAAGTCACAAGCCCTCCCTGGGCTCCCCGCCCCCGGCCCCCCGGCCCTAGAGCTAGCCCGGAGGTCACAGCGCCTCCCCACCCCAGTCAACAGCCACCCTCGCAGTTCCTGACTCTGGGGTGCAGTGGGCGCGTAGAGCGAGAGTCGCCCGTGGACACGGGAGGACGTCTACATTCCCGTGTCCACACCCCGATTACTCAGGGTTTGGGAGGAAAGTGGCTCCAGTGGGGACCCTGGCTACTTCCCAGGAACCTGGCCTAGCTAGCTGCCCAACCTAGCAGAGGCAAAGATTGGCAGACGAAGAAGGGCCTTCGTAGACCAGTAACTACAGTCCTGCGAAGAAGCTGGTAAGGAAAAAGCCATCAAATTCACCTGCAAAGTGAATTTCGCAAGGAGGCTTCGGTGGTGGACACACTCTACCTACTCCCCACCCAGCCTTGCCAACTATGACCTGGCCCGGCCTGGAAGCGGTTTTGGGGTCCCTCTCTGCGGGCTGCAATGGACAAGCCCCTCCTCCCCCGGGGCGCATGGCGGGCTGGAGGAGAGTTCCCCACCCTCTTGTGCCTCCCAGATTTGTAGGACCCGCAAAAATTGTCTTCAAGTCGGGGAATCCGAGCACCTGAGACCTGACCCTACCAAAGGAGCACCTTCGAGAGCCTTAAATTTTAAAGAGAAAACGCCGGTGCTTCCAAAATTTCGATGGGCTTTTAAGAAAGCCCCCTGAGCTGCATTCTCTTTGGGTTTAACCCGAATGGTTTTAGTGTGATTTTTATGTACATTTTATATTTCTGCAGCCCCCCATTTTTTTCACTCTTTGGCTTAACTACAGATGTACAACATGCTCCTTCAAGACATAAATATACTGTATTGTGATTCATCCTCGTCTTATTTTGTCAGTAATTACCACAAAATTAAATGGGTCACTGCTAAAGTTTCATTTACACAAACCCCCGTAATTAACAGTTTGAATACACCTTTTTACGTTGTATAAAAGTTGTAATTTTCTAACGCGTGTAGTTTTTTTAGTGGTGAAGAATGCTTGTGTTCAATGTGATAATAAGAATACAAAGCACCTCATCTGAACGGGAGATGTATTTGGTTTCTTCCTAAGACAGTGTAAACACTCAGCACAGATCAAACTTTCTGGAATGGGGGGGGGTTCCTAATCATTCAATGCAAATTTACAGAATATTAAGGCCTGAGAATATGGGGCATCTGATTATGCTGACTTCTAAAGCCAAGATTCTTGGGAGAAATTGAACCAGATGCTGCAGTTGAACACATAAGCCGGGCAGGCAGGCCGGTCACCCCAGTGCAAGCAGAAGGTGGGGTTTGATTCAGGAGGCTGCAGGGATGTTCATCCCAAGAAATCAAAACCCGTGTTTCAGGCGCAGGCAGGCTCCTAACCCAGTGCAGGTGAGCTGGCCACCAGCGAGTGTGTGCTGGGGAGAGCTCTGGTAACAAGTAAACAGTGCCCGTTTCTCATATTCTCTCTCATTAGCCCCCAAATAGAAAAGGCATCACTCACACGAGGAGACAAGTCATGAGGAATCTCTGTATGAAAAGAAATAAAGTGAAATCAGAGATGCTTTTTCTTACAGGCCATCCCTGTTATTGCAAATTAGATTAGCTACACAGGCTTCAATATAAACATGACATGAGGTTCACACAAGTGAAAGGACCATCCACTCCAATCTCTCCTTTCATCGAAGCATCTCACATAAATTACATCTTGTCCTTTAATACACTTTTCAATGAGATTAAAACATCATTCTGACACAATTTCAAGTCTTTTCAGTTACTTGTGTTGCTTACTTCAGAAAACAGCAAACAGGGAAGTGGGTCAGTTGAAATCTTCAGGCAATAGGATTGGACGGCTGCCCTGTGCTCTAAGCTATGAGAGGGCCCCTCTGCTCCGTGGTGATGCCACATATCTCACCTGGCAGAGGCCGGAGCCCTCTGTCCTGCCAGGGGAAATCAGATCACTCGCCCATATTTGAGGTGGCCATCTCTGGATGGCAGGGCAACCTGCAGCCCACCACAAAGAATTCTCATCAACTCCCCACCCATTAACCATCTTGAGGGAGCCAGCACCATGAATATGAGATGGACGGAGGTGTGGCAGATCAGAAAAAGATAGCCTTTGAAATTTAACTCAGGGGCAGTGAGGAAAAGTGGGTGAACAGTGGTGTTTTCTACAAAACTGGCTAAAGGGGGATTTCCACCTCTGTATCTGGCTGCTGGGTGCCACCTCTGCCTTCCTCGACTGACTACACCAGGACTGGCACCCGTGACTCTGGGGAGTGGCCCCAAAAGGACAAAAGACCCTTTTAGGCAGCAGGGGAGGGGTATTTGGGTCTCAGAGTAGAAACTATGCATTTTCTTTATGTTTTAGCTATCTAAAACGGTGTCCAACCCTCAGAACACACAGGTGAATTTGCTCCTGGAGGAGAGACTGGTTACCACCCTTCTTTACAGGTGGTTGTACTCTCTTTGCACAGGTAAGCCAACCACCTGGAGCACAGCCCCGCGGAGGGGTCCCAGTGACCTCCTCCTACTTGAGCGCAGAAAGACCCGGTGCTGCCAGTCCAGCGCGCAAGGTTCCCGCAGGTTCCTGGGAGGGATGACCCTTCCTTTCCTTTCCAATCCTGTGCAGCCGCAACAAGCAGCTGCTGACACCCACGCCGGGCTCCATCCTTCCCAGTGGTAACCAGGACCAAATACGGACCACCTGGAGGTTTGCTGTCACCCTCAGGGAGCACACATGGCCTCCTTTAGGCGCATGGTTCTCAGGCTGAGCCGCAGAGTCTGCTTGGCTTCCTCAGGGAGAGAAGTTTCTGGGGGAAGGAAACCTGGGGGCACTGAGGCAAGGTGGGATAGGGGCAGGATTCCTTCCCGCGTGGATCCTGGCCTTAACCGATCCTCTATGTCCACGGTTCTGCCGCCTGCACCACGGCCCGCCGGGCCCGAGCTGGGGAGATGAGGAAGAGGCTTGGGGTAGCAATATCGTGGTCCTACGGGAGAACAGAGCAGGAGCCCTCCCTCCCCGGTTCCAGCGCAGACAAAGCTCCCCGCCTGGCTGCCTGGGCAGCCTTGCTGTGGTGACCGGCGCTTCTCAGGGATCCGCTGGGCCAACCGGGGAGACATCAGTGCAGGCCTCCGTTCCCCCGCCCGTCACAAAGGAGCTTCCAGAATCCCGGCCCCACGGCGCTCCTGGAAATCGATGCCGTAAAGCAGTTTTAATGGGTTAATTGACTGGCTGCCGCTATCGTGTTCAAACACCTGTTTCTTGCAAGGAGGCAGCCAGCCCCGTTCAGTTCGTGGTCGATGTCGGCCGACCCACCTGGCCCGGCTCGGCCTGGCTGGGCCCGGCCGGTCGACTTCGGCACCTGCCACCACCAAAAATCCATTTCACCTTTGAAACTTCGTGACCTTTCCTCTCCGCCGGCGGCTCAGACCCGGGAACTAGGGGGCGGAGGCGAGCGACCTGCTGGTTTGGGTGGGTACGGTGATGCCCCGCGGATGCCAAGCGGGTGCGATTTCGCAGGAGGAGGGACGAAGCGCTGGGGGGAACCGCTGGATGTCCGTGTGGGGGTCACCCTGTTTAGGAGGCCCTCTCGGCAGGCAGGGATTTGAGGCCCCCGAACTCCACCTTGCAGCGCCCTGCCCTAGCCGGCGGGATTGAGGCGTTGGCCGCGGCGGGGTTCCCGGCCAAGCGTCCGGTCCAGAGTCACCAGCTGCAAATCAAGGGCTCGCTGCTCGTGGATTGATTGTGTGTGTGTGTGTGTGTGTGTGTGTGTGGCAGCACTAATACAGTCAAGACCGTCGGTCAGTCAGTCATAGTTAAATTGATTCTTCGCCTAAAACACCTCTCATTAACTGGCACACGCTCAACATGTTAATTTTTAAAACGTAATTTCAAACCGCGGATTTAGTTCTCAGCGTGCCCGGTGTGCACTGCTGATCTCTGGAGCCGCCTCGGCCAAGGGTGTGGGCGCGGAGCAGGAGCCCCGGCCCTAACCGGGGCGGGGAGGGGGCGCGGCGGCCGCAGGAAAAACCGGAGATGCCGCGGACCTAAACCTCTGCCCCAGATCGACTGGCCTGACCTCCCTCTCCCTCCCCCAAAAGGACGACCCAGAGAGAAGCCGAGTCTTGGTCCACTGGGCGGGGGCCAATCTAAAAAGCCGAAGAGGAGGGGAGGAGTGGACCTACAGATAAGAAAATGACAAATGGACGCCGCACGCGAGTACGCCTGCAGCGGTCTCCACAGCTACCCACCTGTTCTCTACCGAGGACGAAAGCTGCGGGGAGACCTTACCCTCCTTCACGGAAAGTCGCCTTAGACACCCGACCCCCTCCCACAGCCTTTCCGGCCCCCCTCCCCAGCTCCCGGCGCGCCGAAGCCCCCGCGCAAGTTTGAGACACACTTACAGTTAGTTCCTCCTCCAGCTCCAGCGGGTCCCCAGAGCCGGTCCGGCGCGGCTGCGCCCCCAGTGCCATGCCCGCGGGCACCTCCCCAGCCCCCGCTCCTCGGGACTGGGGGGGCGCCGCCTGCTCTACACGCCGAGCGCGCCGCTGCCCTGGGACCCCAGCCCGGTCGGCTCCCGGAGGCGCCTGCACCGCAGACGCGGGCGCCCGCGCCACGCGCACGCACACTCACACGCGCACACTCACACGCGCACCCCCGTTCGCACACTCACTGCACACGCACATGCTTCTCTCTTGCGCCTCGCGCACACCCTCCCAGACACACACGCTGTAGGCGAGAGAGACAAGAAAATGAAATTTATTATTGATAGAAAAGACTTTAAAGACAATTTCAAGTTATTGTTTCTCTCAGGAAAAAGGGGGATCCCTCCACATAATGAAACGCCTTTTGTGTGGCGCCGAACAATACCAAACAAGTATTCTAATAAATAGCCACTTTTTTGTTCCTACTCGACAGTGAATAGAATTGAGCAGTTGGTTCTCGAGCAGCTGCGACGCCGTTTTGAGCTGGGAGGTGGAGCCGCGTCTCCCGCGCCGCCCGCGCCGCGCCCCAGCCCGCCGCCCCTCCCCCGCGCTCCCCGCCCGCCGCCGCCGCCAGCCGCCCCGCCGCGGCCCGCGCGCTTCCCACTTGTCCTCTCTTTCGGGGCCCGGTTCCTCGTCTCCCGCACTCCCGCGCCCGTCCCGGCCTGGCCTCGGAGACTCAGTAAAATTGCAGGGACCTGAAAATCCCCCCTTCTCTCCTGCACCGCCTCCCTGCGTGGTTCGGACACCTTCGCCCCACTCCCCATAAAATAGTTGTCACTCCTGTCACCACACAGGCCACCGACTTTCGTCTCGAACTGCTATTCCGGTCCTTTTCCAGCCTCTCTGTGGGAGAACGTCAGTCTCCCCACCTGCTGTCGGGAGTGACCTCGGTCCCTGGGTCGCGTCCTGGGGTGATCAGCCGCCCCTCCCCCGCCCCAACCCCTCCGCCCGCCACGTCCCGGCTTCAAGCTCACTCCTCTCCAGAATGCGGCTTTGGCTTTGTTCTTCCGCCCTGGGGACACCTTGGCCTAGTTCCTCCCCACCCCTCTTTGCTGTGCGCTGTTAAACAGCCCCCCCCCCACCCCCCCCCCACCCCCCGCCCCGCCGCGCCTTCCTGGGCCTTTGAGACTAAAGGCAGCTGCTGAAGGAAGGACTGTTTAATTTAGGATTAGTGTTGTGGACACAAAACTACAGGTAAAAAGTCGCCCGGGCCAGGCAGTCTCAAGTCACCAGCGCGCGAGGGTGGCGGGGAGCCCGGCAGTGCTGTGCCGCCACCCCGTCTCCGGGCGCGGAGCCTCGCTGCGCCCGGACTCCCTCTGCAGGCGGAGTCCCTGGCCACCCTTTGGAGGACAGCGCTGCCCTCCTGGCCTCCCCGCCGGCCAGCGGGGTGGAAGAGGAGAGAAGGCGGCTGGAGATAGATCGCTCTCCCACTCCTCTGTCTGTCTGTCTGTCTCTCCTTACCTTCCTCCATCTGTTCCTTCCTCTGTCTGTCTCTCTTCAACTGTGTGAAGTTGTCAGCACTTCCTACTTAACCCTAGTACCCTCTGGTCCTCTCTGAAAATGTATCAAAAGCAACTAACTGCCTTTCTGAGAATGATGGCCCCACGTTTTGCCTAAAGGACTTATGTCCCCCTCCTACCAGAAGGGAAGATATTTACCAACATTAAGAAAATTGAAGTGCAAGTACAGTCCATTTGAACACCTTAAGTGCTTATCAGCCCCTTGGTGTTTCAGGGTGTAAGGTGTGTACTTACATATGTTGAACAAATGTATGATTTTGATTTTTACTTATTTATTAATTTTTTCCTTTTTGCTGACAGCTGCAGTTTTCAGGAGATCCTTGTCTGTCTGACTCCAGTTGTGCAGACAAAAAACTCACATGACTTTTACTCCATGGACCTTAATCTAGAGAAACGCTATGTCATTTGCAGATTATTTCTCAATTGGACTAAGTGTTTAGGAGTGCAGGGAGAGGAGGTAGTGTCTTGGAAACCACCAGAGAACTCGGATATTAACTCGGATACGCTTCCTAGATGTTCACTCTTCCCAAACGACAAGTTGATGTAACTGTCAAATGACACATAAAGCAGGTGTGTTGCTTTACTTGTGAATTATTTCTTTTTGAAATCTACTTTTAAGAACCTGTATTCCCATGGAGTTTTTGGTAATTTAGTTCTGTCATCTGAGATTTTGGTAACAACAGGAAGAGAGACTGATTTCTTGATGTTTTTAAAAAGCCGGGTTTGTGCAGGAGTTTTGTGGTGGGAAACAAGGAAGCACGTTGGAATTGGACCAATTCCAGCAGGCACCCTGAAAGCTTTTCCCTTTTGTATGGAAAATGGAAACATTTTGGAATCCAGATTTAAAACTTTGACTTACATTTTACATGTTAAATCACTGAAAGATTGGGTACAACACTGCCTAAAGCTTCAAAACCTGCAAATATTTGAATAGTTTTTGTAAGCGGAGCAGCTGCCAGTCAGCTGGCTTTGACAGGCTGCCACAATTTTGTCACTTAATAGTGGGTGTTAGGCTAAGTGCAAAACACTCTGGCAAACAGATGTCAAACTCGTATCTCGTATCAACGGGGGTTGTGAAGTGGAGTTTTAACCCACATCTAGGTCTGGCGCACAGAAGCCCAGGTGTACACGCGTGCACAGTAGATCAGCCCTGGATGCTGCAAACAGGACCTTGAAATTATGTTGAGCCCAGGATGCGCCTCTCTCCCGCCCATGCAGAGAAGCCGCGGGGCTAATGCGTGGTGCAGGGTGTGTGTGTGCCGGGAGGGGGGGGGTGGAGGACAGGTGCAAGAGTTCTCCGCTCCACCACCGCCCTCCTCCCTCCTACACCTTTCTCTCCTTGGATTGTAGTGGCTTTGCAAATCCTGGCGCTCAGAGGCCCTGAGAGAGCAGAGCCCCATCTTCCTTCCTCTGGTTTCGCTTTGGGCGCTCTTCCAGGGGCTCAGGCCTCTGCCCAGTGAATTCGGCCCTTGGCGGCAAGCCTTTCTCCTGGCCTCTGTAGTGACATTGGTGGTGGCAACCGATGTAAAGACTCGCTATCCGCAGCGGAGCCGGCCGCCCGGCCAAGGTCAGCCCAGAAGTCGGCAGCCACGCAGTGAGACCCAGAGACACCAGCAGAGCACTGAGAGCATCAGCTGCTTTATTCCCACAGCGCCGATTTAGGGCGTCTGGACCCGAACTGGCTTTTCCTCTTTGTTGGTGCAGAGGGATCGCGCCAAAAGCCGCTCCAGGTATGGGAGCACGGAAGTTCTCAAAAGAACATCTTTGTTCAGGTGCTCCAGAGTTTGGCCTGGGACTCCCCTCTCTCCCCCAAGCGGCTCTCTTCCCCAGGGGTCTGAATTGCCCCTTCAGTACTAGGGACCCTGGCTCCTAAAGAAATGCGCCCCCTTTCGGGCAGCTCAAAAGAACACTTGGTATTTCTGGTCCGGAGCACTATGAATACTTGGCGTGGCTATGGGCACCGTGTCCTGTGCATTCTTTTCTCCCCGCAAATCCGCAAGAATAGTTTCCTCTACTCACTCAGAGCCTCCTCGAAACATCTCCCCAGATTTCGACCTCTTGGTAATGCCTACTTGACTCATACACAAAATGAAGATACTGACAGGATCACATCTATAACAATGCTATAAGGTAATGCCCATGTCAGGACAGATTGTTAATTGTTATATCTTTGTAATATGAACTGCATTTGACTTCCTGCTTCATCCACGTTTCTCCTTTTCTTAGTATAACCATACTGGCAACTCTATTTTTAGAACTTATTCTTGAAGCTAGCAGGTCAAAATAGCAACTTATTTTTAAAAACAATATATTAAATAAGTGTCTTTATTTTTTAAAGATTTTATTTATTTACTTTTAGAGAGAGGGGAAGGGAGGGAGAAAGAGAGGGAAACATTGGTGCATGAGTCATCAGAGGCATGGATGCGTTGCCTCTCCCACACTCCCACCTGGGCGCCTGACGGCCAAGCCCGGCATGTGCCCTGTCTGTGAGTCGAACCCCTGTGACCTTTCAGCTGCAGGGCAGCGCTCAGTCCACTGAGCCACACCAGCCAGGGCCAGAAGAGAAACTGACGATTATACTACAAAATGTGATGAAAGACAAATGTGGCAGTATGAAGATGAAAATAAAGTTCTCAGGTCTTCCCCTTGAAGAAAGAATGGCATGTCACTCTGTTTTGCATATTTCCTCATGATAGAAATTTAAAAAATGACTAAGAATCTCAAGGCTCCTACCTAATTCATATTAAATTGAGATCAAAACACTAATTTTAATTTGCTTTCCTACATGATCAGCCTGAGACCAATTCTTATTTTCCATGAAGGCGTACACATGCATAAGTGCCTGAAATAAGACCTTAAGTTGTTTCTCATATTCTCATTGATGAAATCGAATCAAAGCACAGTTTAGTACCCCTGTCCCCAAACTCTCTTAAAATACACAGAGCAAATATTCTAGTGAGATGGAACTTTTAGGATAAACAAAACTTCTCTGTGTCCATCGACTTAAGCTATATTTTAATGTAAAACTAAGTGTGCTAACTTTTTAAAATTAGTTTCCACAGGACTATTGGGTTAATCCTAAATGTGCAAAAATGTACACATGAGCATTTTCATGTTCTTTTTTTCTTTTTTATAAAGGATTTTAAAAAGATATTTTATTTATTCATTTTTAGAGAGGGAAAGGGAGGGAGAAAGAGAGGGAGGGAAACATCCACGGGTTGCCCCCCAGCATCCCCCCGCAAACCAGGCAGGTGTCCTGACAGGAATCTAACTGGCGACCCTTCACTTTGCAAGGCGATGCTCAACCAACTGAGCCATGCCGGTCAGGGTTATTTTTAATTTCTGACTAGAGTTCACTCTTTTTACATGCATAAGTATCTGGTCTCCCTGGGAAGATAATGCTAATTATGGATATAGCTCACACTGGAACCACCTGAAGCCTTTTACAACATTGCAATGTCCAGGACCCATCCCAGACCAGTGGACTCAAACCCCTGAATAGAGGGCCCAAAGTGAGTAAGATTGGAATCTAGAGTTGAAAATCCCTGGTTTAAAATAGTATTTTAAAGAAATTATTCAAAAATCCTGAAGAAACCACATTGTCTTATAATTATAATAAATTGGTTTCCAATTTTATGAGAGAATTACAATGTAAAAACATTTACTATTGCTCCTGTGAACAGGACTGCATAATTCCAACATGCTGACATGGAATATCTATGCCTACATGTTCCCATTTATATCTGATATGCCATCATCGAGCATCTCACAATTATTCGACAGAATCCTGGTTGGTCCTCTGAGGTGCTCATGCTTGCTGGAAAGATGGGTGTGGCGGGGGAGGTTAAAGTGGACAAGTGTCACCTGCAGCAGACAATCTTGCCTCAGCACACTGGATATCTGGTAGATATCCAGTTTCTATCAAGTAGAACTGGGCAACAAGCAGGTCCTTATTAAGAAGACTTATTAAGATAGAAGGGGCTGGCATCTTTTGAGGGAAGGGCAAATTACAGTTGCTAGATGTAAGAGACATGCAATAAGCATGTGGTGAAAGAACCACACAGCGTCAGTTTTAAATTGTGTGGTGCAGCTGGTACCCATCAGGAGTAGTTCAGATTGGAAAAGGTCCGATGAGAGTCAGAACATTGAGGGGCACGGCTTGAAGGATGGTGATGATTGAGGTGGAAGGTTGGGGAAAGGAGGTGTTCATTCAGAAGAATGACAGCATCATGACAGGTGGATTTCCAAGAGGAGAGACAACTTTCTAAAATCATAGTGAGCAGTGGTTTTGACATTGTTAGAAATCACCCCCTGAAAAAATCCTTTAAATTTAAGTTTCCCTTACCTATTTTTAGTTAAAGATAGTAATTTCATTCTCATGGTAGTATCTTCTATGTCATTTATCCAGGGGTTTAAACTGAACTAACTGGTAAACCATAGTATAACAAATTTTGCTGATTTGTTGAATTTCTGAGTTTATGTTTAATAAGACATAAGCTTCCCCTGTTCCATTTTTTCCAATAGTCAACTCTAACAGCTAACCAGATGCAGTTAGCACTGAATCCGCAAGTTGTTGAATAGGAAGACAACATGAAATATTAATAAAAATATTGCCCTGGCTGGTGTAGCTCAGTGGATTGAGCTTGGGCTGCAAACCAAATGGTCACTGGTTCAATTCCCAGTCAGGGCCCATGACTGGGTTGCAGGCCAGGTCCCCAGTGGAGGCCACGTAGAGGCCCCTTTTGGTGTTTCTCTCCCTCTCTTTCTCCCTCCTTTCCCCTCTCTCTAAAATAAACAAATAAAACCTTTAAAAATATTTTCTGAATCAGAGCTGAAAAGGGCCTATATTTTATTTTATTCCAGTCCTCTAAGATAGAAGCTGAGCTGTAATTAATGGAACACCTCATCAAAGGATTAAATATTATGAGCAAAAAACTTGAATAATTATCATTAAAAGGAGGAAGGAGGAGTATGCTGATACACACACATGTACACATATGTATACACATACACACATATGAATACAGAGCTATCTCTCTATGAATAAATATGTATATATATGAGTAAAGGAACTTCTCAGTAATTACTTAATTCACAATCAAAACAAATGTCATTTGTAGTCAAAATAACTGTAAAGTTTCTAACACTTAAGATCCATGCCTGCTTCATAGGTGATGTGCCCATGTGCAGCCTTTGTGTAGTGTTCTTCAGAGACGGAGATAAGGTCACAGCTCGGCGGAGGGCAGCTCTCAGGAAGAGTGGTGGGTGCATAGTAGAGGTGGAGATGTTCATTTAGGAATGAAGTGATTGTACCCTGGTTGGTGTGGCTCAGTGGATTGTGGACTAGGCCTGTGAACCAAAAGTTCACTGGTTCGATACCCAGTCATGGCCCATGCCTGGGTAGCAGACCAGGTCCTCAGTTGTGGGGTGGGAGAGAGGCAACCTGGTGGGTGTATCACTCATACATTAATGTTTCTCTCCCTCTCTTTCTCCCCCCGCCTTTCCATCTCTCTAAAAAGAAATAAGTAAAAATCTAAAAAAAAAAAAAAAGAAGTGATTTTGACATGGGCAGTAGCTCAAGACTGCCTATGCTGGATGGAGCTTGGCTTTGCTCTGCTCTTTTATGCTAGGCCACCTCGAACAAGTTACTTAACATCTCCAATCCTGTTTTCTAATCTGTAGAGTGGAGATATTAATTCCTACATCATAGGATTATTGTGACAACTAAACAATGTAATCAGTGTAAAAGTGCCTGAGACCTAGCACTAAAAAAAAATCATACTGTTTAACGTCCTCTCGTTTGGTCTTCTCCACAGACCCACTCACACTGATTTCCCTGGCAAGGGGGAGTGGTGCATAGAGTGAAATCTGGCCAGGTGACATCTTATTTCTTAGGGAAAACTGCACCAGGCTGACCATAGGCCCACTCTAGGCAAGGTGCTGTCCCTTGTCTTCTAGACAGAGGTGTTTGTGTTCAGGAACCTGGTACTCTGTCTACCTTGATATTTCAGTGTATTTATTTGAAAAGGTGAACTCTCTATTTTCAGAATGTTTTTAACACCTGCAGCCTGTTAAAACAATTTGGTACTGTGTCATGTGCTGTCTTGTAATCAAATTGGCTTTTTTTCATGGGGTAGGGAAACAGTGAACAAATCTTCAAATTTTATTACTTCCACTGAGAAAGGCTTATTTATTGACTTGAGTTAATACATAGTTGGCATACTCAGGGAGACACCTACTCCATAAAGCATAGGCTTTGGAGATCTTACTCCTTTGTTTGAGGAGGTTTTTTTTGTTTCCAGACTTCATTTTTCATTTCACAAATATTTACTTACCTCCTACTATGTCAGGCACTGTGTTGGCCCTGCAGATGTGAGGGTGAACTAAAGCAGGCTGGGTCTGTGCCTCATGGAGTGTGCAGCCCTCCTGCAGAGAGCAGGTTTGCAGTAGCATTGGGGGAGACTCAGGTCATTCTTCTGGAAGAGTCTCTCTCAGTCTTTCTGTGAGGTTCCCCCCTTTCATCTGGTATACATTTCTTAAAGCTTTTCTTTTTGCTCTTGTTTTAGTTTTTGTTTTTGGTGATGTGTCTCTTTTCCTCTTTCCCTTTGGATTCCTTGGAAGAAAAAGTTGGTAGGACTTTTCTCTGGTTTAGCATCTACATGATGCCAAATCCTCTGAACAATTCAGTATAAATTTTAGTTAAGTTGCTCCTTGTGAGCTTGATGCAGTTAGATGACTGACTGTGATGTGGGGCAATTACTTACTTCACAGGGACCTTAATTCTCCAGGCTTAAAAGGAAGACAGCAGGAGTCAGTAGTGTTTGAATTTTTTTCTAGAGCTAATGTTTTATGATTCTAGAATTAAATAATGGAATATTTTGTCATGGTTTAGACCTCTAGGGCTTCATTTCTTGATCTGAGAAGTGGGTACAAAAGTGTACTAGCCCCATAGGACCATTAGAGTTCAAAGAGGAATTCAAAAGCTTTTAAAGATATCAACTGCTTATTATTGTAGAGATTTCCATTCCTACTCCACACTGGTGGGGCAGTACAGTGGGCAGATGAGGAGGGATCAGTGATAGCCCTCTTGAGATAAGTGCTTCCTGCTGTTTGAATCTTGCAGCTCTGGCAGGGTACTGAGTATTAGGAACTCAAAGAGTGATTTCATAAAGAAAAAAGTGTAGTTTATACCAAAATGGAATAAACCCCCTTTTGAGTAACAACAATCTGCATAAATGCTTTAAGAAAGCCTATAATTATGATAAAAATGTTGCTCAAAGTTAAAATTATGAAGCAATCAAGATTTATAAACAGTCTCTCATCGACTTTTAATCATTCTTTCTTTTTTATATACAAACTGTACACAATATATGGTTGCAATGTATCATACTATACATTTTATTTTCAGTAATTTAGCTGAGTAAAACATATGTGAGGTGACACTGAGAAACTTGGTTATATATGCACATGATTATGGGCAGGCACATAGCTGCCTACAGTGTACACATGTGCACGCACATGCACACACTGAGACAGTTCTGCATCTTTTCAGCTAGTATCTTATGTAGATAAGAGGCATGCTTTACTGTATCAGATTAACTTTAAAATTTTAATCAACAGAGCTCCTTTTGCACTTGTTTGAAAAAGTATGGCATGCATATGAGTACTCATTCCTTTTTGTTGAAAGGAAAACATTTTAATCTCCAGATGGTTGAAGCAAAAATTGACCAGATTGACCAGTATTTGTCTTATACTGGGCAAAAAATGCCAAATGTGAGTGGACAGAAATAACAACCAATTTGGTGACCATGTGAAGGGCTGATTTAAAATATGATTTTATGTGTTTGAAACTTTGTTTTTAATGAGTTAAAAATGTTTAAGTTTAAATTGAGGAGTGAACCATAAAGATAATCTTGATAGCAGAGACATTTATTCATCACTCATCCAAGGGTCATTCTCCTCCAAACTAAATTAAGATGTTCTGTTATATTTTAAACACATAACACCTTTGTTTATGATCCAAAGAAGACTCTGGAAATATTTTCAGTAATTGTATATGAGTGATTTTTCTATTGGCCATCCTTATCTCCTTGGACTATTCTAATCCTTAATATCTACTTCATCTTTGTCCTAACAGTTACCTGCCTGGAGTAGTAGCCCGATGCACTCATTTCTACTTTTTTCACTCAGTTGGTCCTAGCTACATCAAATTAAACCTGTTAGAGTGCAAGAAACTAATACATAAAGTCTAAAAGGACTTTTTAAAGGCAGGATCTCATCATCTGAATGTTAAAAAGGGAAGGATTAACCATTGAAAGTTTAACATCTCAATAAATACAGACCTACAGCACCTTGCTTCTTCTAAAGTAAACATTCTCAGATGGTCTTTGTGTTCTCTGAAAGGTGTATTCTTGCTCTCCTGGAAGACTCAGCCACAACAGATGTAATATCACCAATTAGGATTTTGTTACCTATACTTAACATTTCTGGACTTGATTCTGCTCAAACATTTCAGTGGTGCTTCATTGCTCTGAAGGCATAATCTCATATAGTCAACAAGGCCCCTGTCTACCTTTTCAGTGTCATCTTGGATTGTTGTCCTCAGACACCAGTGTCCAGCCCCAGGAAACCTCTGTTCCTGCCATGGAGGCCTCCTCTCACAATCTTTTCTTGGTTCTCATATGCATTTTAATCTCCTATACATCTTCCCTCAGTCTTTTGTCTGGCCCACTCATCACTGAAGTCACTTATTTAAAGAGTCTTTCTCCCCAATCTAAATTAAGATACTCTGTTATATTTTAAACACATGACACCTATCACAATTTTAATTAAAGATGTATTTCTATGGTTATTTATTTAATATCCATTTTTCCTACAGATGATAAACTTTATGAGGGCAAGATTCATATTATTTGCTCAACACTGTAATTCTAATGCCTACCACATTATAGACAGTCAATAAATCTTTACTGGATAGGTAAATATAAATATGCATATAATGGACAAAGTGGTATGAGATCGCCCTCCGGCAGACAAATAGCTGTAAAAATCTGACAAAATATATGAACAAGAGTTTTTTTTCAGTAGACAACAGGCATAACAACATCATGATCTTTAATAACAGGAAACAGATTAAGTGAGCCCTATACCCCATCTGCCTGGGGGCAATTCCTTGGCCCTGATGAAGAGGACTGGAACCCGAGGAGAACATGGTGGTCCTTCTTATAAGAGAAAGCAGAAAGCAGAGTTCTGGGTACCCCAAGCAGCTGGAATTTGTGGGGTGGAACTTCAGACAGATGAGAGCCATGCAAGGAGAGGGCCCCAGAAGTCTTTGTGGGGGGTATCCATCAGTTTGTGGCTGGAGGTCAGGCTGTCCATGCACAAGGCAAATCTAACAAAGATTTAACATATAGAAGCTGGTAAGAGATTAAGAGTGCAACAAAAAAGTAGAGGATGAGCAGTGCAGACATGCCAGCGTTCCACCCTGCCAGGTATGAGAGATCTTGTTAACACCACTTTAACTCATGAGGCGTCCAGATGAGACACCAGAAAGTCTGCCTTAGAAGTTAGGACCACATGGTTGTACAAGATTTGGTCTAGTCCAGCCAAAGCAAAATCTAATTCCAAGTCCTGTAAAGATCCACAAGGGAAATAAAATGAGGTTCAAGTTTCAGTCTGTCCAAGTTAGAGGGTTGGGCAAGCACTTTGGACTTCCACAGATGTGCACTAACAAAGCATGAAACCAAGTTCACAATGATCATTCAGTCATTGAACTGCCTGATATCATAAGAGTCAATACTGAAAAAAGGAAACTAACAGAATCCAGTCTGTACAATATATTATCCACAATTGATATACATGCACAGTCTATATCTGTGACTATTTAGCCATGAACAACTACCACTGAAGTTCTTGTCCTGTGGATGGGTGGGGACTGCAAGGTGGCTATGTGCAGACCATTAGTGTTCAACTCCAGCAATCCTTCAAGTCATAGGGCTGTCTTCTCTGACCCAATTTATATTCTAATCAATCATAATTACTCCCTTGAAAACACTCTCAACATCTTGGCTCCATTTTAGCTTCACTACCATTACAATGGCCAAACCACAACCCTTAGTTCACTTAAAAAATATTTATTTATTTTTACAGAGAGAGGAAAGGAGGGAGAGAGACATTGATGTGTGAGAGAAACATCAATCAGTTGTTTCTTGCATGCTCCCAGCCAGGAACCTGGTCTGCAACCCAGGCATGTGGCCTAATTGGAAATCAATCTCACTGGCAAACTTTATGTCTGCAAGTCAGCGCCCAATCCACTGAGCAACATCAGCCAGGGCAGCACAACCTTAGTTAAAATATACTCTCCCCACTCTATACCTCCAACTGAATAGCTGAATATGCCTGGAGAAGAAAAATAAAAACAATGAAAAAATTATTAGACATATTGGAAAACAGAAAAATGACAGCTACTGTCAAGAGAAAAAGTAATCAATACAAACCAATTCTGAGATGGCCTAGATGTTTCATTTAGCAAAGATTTTAAAGGTATTTTAATAAACATGTTCAAAAAATTAAGAAAAATATAATATTGATAAGTGCACAAATTGGAAATTTCAACAAAGAATTAGAAACTATAAAGAAGGCCCAAATGGAAGTTATAAAACTTATAAGTATGGTAACTGCAATGAAAAATTCACTAGATAGTCTTGACAGAAGGTAGGAAATGTCAGAATAAAGAGTAATTAATTTGAAGACATCCACAAAAATAGTTCCATCTAAGGAACAGAGAGAAAAAATTGAAGATAAATAAACAGAGTCTCAAGGGACCAGTGGACAATATCAATGGTCTAACATACATGTGATTGGAGGCCAGAAGCAGAAGCAAGTGATATTGAAGTATAATGTTTGAGGAAACAATGGCCAGATATTTCCCCAATTTGATGAAAACATGATTTACAGATCCCAGAAGCTCATCAAACTCCAAGCTAGATCAATATAAAAACAACTATACCAAGGCACTTTATAGTTAAACTGCTGAAAAACAATAATAAAAGGAGAATCTTTTATTTTTTAAATTTATTTTTAGAGAGAGGGGAAGGGAAGGAGAAAGAGAGGAAGAGAAACATCATGTGTGGTTGCCTTTCAGATGTCCCCACTAGGGACCTGGCCTGCAACCCAGGCATGTGCCCTAACTGGGAATCGAACTGGTGACCCTTTGGTTCCCAGTCCATGCTCAATCCACTGAGCTATACCAGCCAGGGCTAAAAGGAAAATCTTGAAATTATCTGGAGGAAAAAAGACAATACAGAAATACAAGCTGAGTCCTAATGAAATACAATGAGATTAGAAAACAAAAGAAGGATATCTTTAAAATGATGAAAAAATCCACAAAACTCAACTGTGCTTCAATTTCTTATGAAGCAAAAATATCCTTCAAAGAAAGTGAAAAAGAAACATTTTCATATCAGTGAAAGCTGATTGTATTTATAGCCAACAGACCTACCCTACAAACAAATATTCAAAGATGCCCATCAGGATGAAAGGACATGGCACCAGGTAGAAACTGGCATCTACATGAAAACATGAAGGACAACATACATGTAAAGTAAGATTGTATTTTCTTTTTCTCACAATTTACTTAAAAGATAGCCAAATGTTTACAAAGTAAGTCTGAAACTTCAGAATTAGTATAGAGTTAATAAATCTTCATGGAGTTTGAACCCATATCCTTGCCCCACTAATCCCAACAATTCAACTTTTATTTACACACAAAACAAAAATGAAAAAGAGAAAACAAAATAATACAATGCTGAGAATAATAGTTGATCACACAGTGAACTTGAAGCATTGGGGGTTAGTGAATTTTCAGACTGTTTTGTCAACGGTAAGTTTGGAACCCAATCTTATTAAGTTTCTTGAAGATGAAATATGTATTATCCTCCAGTCAGAAATGAGGCTATGTTGAGAAATTTTGATGTTATTTTTTATTCCATTGCCATTGTATTATTAGCTTGTTTGGCTACATGTTTCTTGGTATCCTCAAGAGTCCTTGTTTTATTAAAGACAAGGGACAAAAATGTTGAGTGAGAAATCTGGCCCATTTTTACAAGCTGAGATTTAGTTGCAACATAAACTGAGTACTATCTTTCATGTTGTTGACCAAGGGCGTTTGGGATCATTTCTCCTCAACAGAGTTTTATGGAGAGACATTAGAACTGAATGGTTACTTAACTCTGGATCTCTATGTGTAATAATAAAAAAATTAAGATGCATCATTTTTTGGGGGGATGATAAAAATAGTAATAGCTAAACATCCACTATAAGACTTATTATTTTGTCTTTCCTCTTTCTTACCCCCATCTCTCCTCTTGCCATGCATTGTCATAGTGGCCATGCATTTTTTTTTGTAATAGTAGTAGATGACTTTCTATATTTGAAATGAGTCCTCTATTTCAAATGAATTACAATCTAGAATAAAGAAAGCATGTTGTCTTCTTTAAACTTAGTGTGTAGAAAGAAGAAATACTTCCATTCCATAGCATAAATATAGTATTGCCTGTGAAGCCATCTAGTTTATTTTTATTTATTTTTAAAGATTTTATTTATTTCTTACTTACTTACTTAGAGGGAAGGGAAGGAGAAGGAGAGAGAGAGAAACATCTGTCAGTTGGCCCTCACACACACCCCACCTGGGGACTGGGCTGCTACCCAGGCATGTGTCCTGACCAGGAGTCAAACCAGTTACCATTCGCTTTTTGGGATGATGCTCAACCGACTGAGTCATGCTGGTAAGGGCAAGACATCTAGTTTATATTTTTTTCTCTGCAACTTGGTGTGAAAACATTTTCATAAGTGTGGAGGTACAACACACACAGTGCTCTCACCCTCTCCTGAAGGCATACATACTTCCTAGGGCCTTTTCTTTGAGGCTACCCCTCTTCTAGCCCTCGATGGGCTGCTACCTCAAAAACTGCTGAAGTTCTAGATATCAATAAGAAAATCTACAAAATGCGTTCCACACACCAGCTTGATATTCATTTGCATGGTAGAAGGTAATATTAAAAGAGCAGTGCTAGCTTAGCTGGCGTAGCTCAGTGGATTGAGCGCGGGCTGTGAACCAAAGTGTCGCAGGTTCAATTCCCAGCCAGGGCACTTGCCTGGGTTGCAGGCCACGGCCCCCAGCAACCACACATTGATGTCTCTCTCTCTCTCTCTTTCTCCCTCCCTTCCCTCTCTAAAAATAAATAAATAAAATCTTAAAAAAAAAAGAGCAGTGCTAAGTGAAAAGTCTTATCTAACTTATTTGGACAAATTGACTTATGTTTAAACGTAATCACAATATGATTAAACATATTTTATGGGTACAATTACTGGATTTTTCTTACATCTCCTGCATAGTATTCAAGGATTATCTTTCTCAGTTTTGCATCTTGAAAATGAAATACTCCATGACCAGTGGTATGAGCATTACCTGAAAGCTTATTAGAAATGCAGAATCTGAGGTCCCAGCTAGACCTACTGCCTCAGGATCTGCATTTTAAGAGTCCCAAGAAGTACTTCTCTGCAGCATGGGCTTTGGGTTTGCCTATTAGATAATAACTAGAATAGTTTTAGAGAGAAAGTGTTGTCATGCACATCTTTGAGGTAGCCTCATGCAATCAACTCCAAAACAGAAGTTAATAAGAACTTTAAATTATTGTTTTTGATACTTTCCTGGGACTCGTGTTTATACTCAGTGTTTTACACAAAACAATTGATTGTTTCATATTTTAAAGTAACAATAAAATGCATTATAATGTTCCTTTAAGACAACTCACAACATACTCTGGAGTTAGATTACTATAAATCTTAGTTGAGCATCTAAGTACTTAATGATTTAATGTTTAGTTGTTTATTATCACCTCATGCTGCTTTGTTCCTATTAAAATCTAAACTAGTTTCAATTATTTAAGAAATGTAAACTCACTTTCAACTTATATACTTCCTAAAATAAATGTACATGTATGCTATAATTCCTCCATCATTTTGACACTGAGAGAGAATAAAGGAGAATTGAAATCAATATCCATGAAATGCCGTTTTGGGTTGGGAAGCAGAGAGCAGGGGGTTACAGCTAAAGACTAGGGACAATCAACCTCTAAATTAATTTTACCTCTCTACTCTCTGGATTCTTTAAGCCATTATTTACAAGCTGTCAAATTTTATGGTTGAAGTAATTTGTATAAAATATGCAGTGAAAGCATATTTTATCCATTGATTTCTTGGCTGTTCATGGTTGCCACTCATCTCCCGAAGAACTCTTTTCTGCTTGCACAAAACATAGATTAAAATATCAGTCTTCAATCCTGTCTCTAATGCAGAGACAAAGAGAATGGGCAATGAAGTTAGCCAGGCCTGAGTTTAAATCATAGCTTTGCCCGTTACTAATTGTGTATAATTTGGTCAAGCTATTCCATGTCTCTGGCCCACATTTTCTTCATTTTAAAATGTGGATAATAATAGTATAGAATTTGAGATAGTTTCAGCAAGCACTAAATGAGTTAATACATGTAAAGCTCTATCACTTGGGAAATTTTTAAAGGGCCTGTAAGAACATTTTTTATGAAAATTTTTATAAGTACCATTTTATCTATCCTCGAGGTTTCTTTTTTTTTTTTAATTGAGGGAACTGCCACTTCCAGTAATAGCAGATTAGATAATTTGTTATAGTTCTTCCACAAAGGATAACCCCCAAAGCTAGGCAAAATGTGATATAAATAAAATCAAATTTTTAAAGCATGAAAGAATTAACAAGATACTGAAAAATCTGGGAGAAGCCTGGAACCCACAGACAGATCCTGGCACATATGGTCTCTTTGGATCTTAAGGCATTGACTAAACAGAAAGAGATGAGTGAAACATGCACTGTACTTTTTGGTGGCCTCACAAAGTCAAGGGGAAAAAGAATTTGAGGCCCATCAAGTTGGAGACTTTGATAAAGTTACCTCCAATTTGGGCTGGCATTCCTGAAGGACTTCACCACAGGAGTAAGGATGAACTGATATAAACAGCTTTCTGTAGCCCTTGAGAAAACCTTAAGACTTGAAGTTGGTTTGAGGCAGTCCCAGACTGCTACTCATCCCAATGAGCTATAGAAACAAATGAAAGTCTTCCCTAAAGGAAGGTAACATCATCTTTGGCCTAAAATAATTTTATCACATACTTAAAAATAATTTGTCTAGTGTACAAAGATAACTAGATACAAGGCCATAACTCACCATGAGTGAGGATGAGCAGAAATAAGAGACACCAAAATCAGAAGTACAATGACTGCAGACACTAAAATTATTAGATGTGGTGTATATAACACCATATTGTAAGAGATAAAGCCAGGCTTGCAAAATGGACAGGAGTGCTGGCTGGTGTGGCTCAGTGGGTTGAGCATCGGACTACAAAGCAAAGGGTTGCTGGGTCAATTCCTAGTCAGGGCACATGCCTGGGTTGCAGGCCAGGTCCCCAGTAGGGGGTTCCTGAGAGGCAACCACACATTGATGTTTCTCTCCCTCTCTTTCTCTCTACCTTCCCCCTTCTCTAAAAATAGATAGATAAAATCTTTTTAAAATGGACAGGAAATTGGAAAAAGTTAAATAGAAATTTTTAAAAATTCAGAACAAAAAATGCAATAATCAATTAAGAACTCACTGGATAGACTGAAGACCAAATCAGAGAGAGCTTAAGAAAGAATTAGTGAATTGGGATAGTTTAGAAATATGTCCAAAAATCACCATGGACAGATACAAAATGAAAAATACAGAAGTAAAGGGAAAATGCACAGAGCATACAGTATAAAAGTTTAATATATCTTTCATCAGAGCCATAAAAAGAGAGGAATGAGAGAGTGAAGACAAAACAATTGAAAAGATAATGGCTGATAGTTTTCTATAACTAACAAATGACACCCACCCACAGATTCAAGAAAGCCAATGTATTTCAAGCAAAATAAGCAAGTAATAGGAAATCCATAGTTAAGCACACCCTAGTGAAACGTCAGAAAACCAAAGACAGACAAAACCAAAAAGCAGCCAGTGAAAGAAGACAGACTCCCTTCAAAGGACCATCACAAGCGTTGATCTACTCTCTTGCAACCACAGTAGAGGCAAAAAGGTAGTCAATTGATGCTTTCAGTCAGGCCTGGGCCTAGGGTGACAGGATGAGGCACTTGCTCCAAGACAAAACTTAAAGCATGCAAAAACATTTATCAAAGTAAATAGTAGCTTTTGACCCAGTTGTGGGGCCCTACAGATTTGGTCTTCACCAGCAATACCAATGGAATTGGGCATTACTGGAATGTTCAGGCAATGATATGATTTATCAAATCTGAAAACCCATTTAGCCTAGGAATTTTTTTATTAGCCTTAACAAAATTTTAAGTGATATAACATTACATGAAATTGGAAGATTAGCAAATGATAAAATGTCTTTCCAACAAATGGCTGTGCATTTTAGTTAAAGGAAGAATGCTCTGTGTTGCTGCGCATATTCTATAGTTTGTTTGAGATTTACATTTTCTTTTGCATGCAAAAGTAAGCACTTGTCAATTACCCACCGAGGGGGTGCTGTGATAGAGAGGTTATTTCTCAATAAGCTTCTGAATAAAAACCACTTATGCAAAATGCCATTTTTGATGCATGTGTACAAAGCAGGTAGCATGCTTGGCTGGGAGCACTTACTGGAGGCAGCCTCTTTCCTATTCTCATGCTCTTAGCCTTCTTTTTAATGGGATTAGGTTTGCATCAGGATAATTTCAGTTGCATATCAAAGTCATTCAGGTGCAATAGATGAAGTTTCTTTCCAGGGAGCATAAAGCCTTTGGAATTAATGAATCCAGCAAACTTTCTGGAAGACAAACCAGGGAGTGATGGATTGAAGCCTAAAAAATGTCCTGTTCCAGGCTCCAAAAACAGAATCCAGGATGCAATTGCAAAGGGGACCAGGTGTCTTCATTTCTCATTGTCCCAATGCTGTGTTGACCAAAGGATTATCTTGTAGGTGTGGCACAGTTTCTCTTTTTAAAATGAAACCTGAATAAGACTTAGTGTTACTTTGAATTTATTTTGGGAAGAGAGATGTGATGGCCACAACATATCACTTCAGAACTATAGAAGTGCTGGTTTTCAGTAAAGTTTTTTAAAAAAGATTTTATTTATTTATTTTTAGAGAGGGAAGGGAGGGAGAAAGAGAGAGAGAGAGAGAGAGAGAGAGAAGCATCAATGTGTGGTTGCTGAGGGCTGTGGCCTGCAACCCAGGCATGTGCCCTGGCTGGGAATTGAACCTGCGATGCTTTGATTCGCAGCCCGCGCTCAATCCACTGAGCTACGCCAGCCAGGGTGCAAAGTTTTTAATAGATATTATTATTGCTTAATAATTATTCAACAGAAATATTAAAGGCCCTGTATATGTTAGACTCTGAGTACATTCATATGAGAGCATATGGCAAAAAGATGGAATGAACTGCTACTAGGCACTTCAACATGAATGAATTTCTTAAATGTCATTGTTGAGCAAAGTAGGCCAATACAGAAGAGTACACACTGTAGGAGCCAGTTTTAGAAAGCTTGAACTCAGGAAAACTAGTCCATGGCCCCTGAAGTCAGGCTAGCAGGAGGTAGAGGAGATTGAAGGATTTCTCGGGTGCAGGCAATAATTTGGTTCTTAGACTGGGTGCTGGTTATATGGGGGGTTCACTTGTAAAAATCCATCAAGCTCTACCCTGTGACCCTGCACTTTTCTACATGCATGTTTGACTTCAATAAAAAGCACTCCTAATAAAACTATGAAGGGTATTGAAGTGGTGACATGACCAGGTGCAAATATCATAAAGAGTTCTCTTGTGCTGTGAAAAAAAAAAAATTAAAGGAAGGCAGAGAGAACAGAGAAACCAGCAAGAGGCTGTTGCATTTGTCCCAGTGAGAGATAGGATGACATGGTTTAGGGAGGTGACAGTTGAGATAAAGAGGGTAGCTAGGTTGAAATGTAATGTTAGGTGTAATGTTAGGTGGACAAACACATGCCAGGACCTGCTGAGGGGCTGGATGAGGGCAGAAAGAGAATGAAAGCTCAGTTCGGTGAACAGCAGTGATGTTCACCGAGAGGAGGAAAGTTGGAAGTGGAATTGATTTATTCTTTCATTTTTTCACGCCTAAAGTCTCATAGAGTCAAAAGCAAACATCGCATTCATCTTAGAAACTGTGAGGCTATGATACATAAAGGTTAGAAATGTTTAACTTTATTTAGCATTTCTCCCCAAATATATTTAAATCTATATTTGTTTGCAGGAGATATTGTTGGGAACCACCCTGCCTGGTTTCTGAAGCTGTAACCCCTCATAGCTAAGGCTGAGTGAGGGACCTTGGAACTATAAGCCACTAAGGAGACAAAGCTTATCTCCCCGGTAGGGGGACCGCCTCTGCCCCTTTTACTTCACTCTGCTTGGCCCTGTGCAGATGACTGGTTAGCCAATGACGGGTAAGATTCCTTAAGGAAGGGATAACCTAAGACAGGTACGGTCATGAAGGGGCTTTCAGGGAAGGACTTGAGGGGCTACAGAAAAATGGGGTGATGGACCCTCAGCCCTTGGCTTTGACATAGCCTGAGTCCTTATTCTGTCTGCAAGAAGTCTCCTAATCTCTTGGCTGCCTTACCTCCCCTGCCTGACTCAAGCCTGGAACAACGCTGGAGGGCGGTGCAGCCTTGGGCAGGAACAGGCGGTTCCCTGGGGTGACTAGGCCTAACAAAGAATGCATAAAATCCTGGGAAAACAGCTTTGCTAAGAATTCCCTCAATTTTCTGATAAGGGTCAAGCATGAAATGAGTTTGTTTCCCAAAGTTTTATAGCCCTTTAGCTAACTGACCCTGACTCAGAATAAGCCATCATAGTTCTTTGTATGTTATCTATTGTTTGATCCTTACTGCCTGACAATGACTGATGAACTTTACCTGTATTCCTGTGCAAATTGAACCCAATAAAAGCCCACTGAGGAACAGACTCCTGGCCCTTCTCCTTTGAGAGATCAGCCTTTGAGAGATCACCTTTGAGAGATCAGCCACCTTTCCTCCCCAAGCAGATCATGTCTTGGTAGACTTATTCTCATCCACGGTGAATGGGACACTCTGCTGGCACAGCTCCCCCACAGGATATAATTTGGTGAGGAATTATCAGCTTTGTTTTTCGTAGCTGAAGAGGCATGAGACTGAGAAGGGACTAGGTCACAGGCTTGAGTTTCCAACTTACAGTTCAGTGGTGACCATGGAATAAGAGGGGACCCAACAACCTGCATAGAGATCCCTTTTCCAAGATGTGAGAATCAGAGAATGTAAGGTCCCCACACATTTTAAGATAGAAATGTGCAAGGGAAACAACACACATGCCAAAAATTACCTTTGGCAGCTTCATTCCATACCACTATTTTATTATTATAGGGGGCACCAAAATGAAATCATGGTTGTGTCTTGACACCAGTAGGGGTGGATTTCCTTGTGTTAAATATTAGCACAGTTTTGCACTGTTGCTCACAGTGGGAAAATAGGGTCTTTAGCACCAACCACTAGAGAATGATTTAATGGTTGCTCCAAATGTTGCTGCTCAGATCCACCTTACTCAGTTTTGTTATTCTGTTTCCTTTCCATGCACATGTCCATGTGGAATCTTGCCAGATGGCAAGATGAATTATTGAAATATTTTGTAATGAACCTGCTTATCACGACCACTGGCCTGCAGTGACCGCGGAATGCTGTGGATGGCTCGTCTAAAAAACACACGAGAAAAACAAACACAGAGACAACCAGGTCCTGTGGGGAAATAGGGACGGAACGGCCACTCTCTCTAGTTGGGAGTGCCTCGGCCACCCTCCCTAAGGGAGAGCGCCCCATTCTCCCGCCTGAGCAGGCTTTTATTGGGTTCGTTTACACAGGAATTCAGGTAAAGCTCATTACTCATTGCCAAGAAGTAAGGATCAAACAGTAGATAACAAGGAACTCTGAGGGCCTATTTTGAGTCAGGGTCAGATAGCTAAAGAGCTGTAAAACCTTGAGGAACAAACTTACTTCTTCCTTGGACCCTTATCAGTTAATTGAGAGCATTCTAAACAAAGCAGGTTTCACAGGATTTTACATATTCTTTCTTTGGCCTGATCACCTGGGGAACCTGCTCTTTCCAGCACAGGGCTGTACCACCCTCTGTCATTGTCTCAGGCTTAGGTGGAGCAGGGAAAGTAAGGCAGCCAAGAGATTAGGAGATTTTCTCACAGACAATGAGGACTCAGGTTTTGTCAAAACCGAGGGGCAGGGTTCCATCACCCCCTTTTGCTGTAGCCCCCAAAGTCCTTCCTTGGGGGCCTCCCACGTGATCATGCCTGTTTTAAGTTGTTCCCCGCTTGGGGATTCTTACCCGTCGTTGGCTAACTGACCAAGCATTGGGGACCAGTTATGGATGAAGTAAAAGGAGCAGAAGTGGTGCTCCTGTCAGGGAGATAAGCTTTGTCTCCTTGGTGGCTTACCATCCAAGGCCATTCCCTCAGCCTTAGCCTTGGTGGGGTTTACAGCTTCTGATACCAGGCAGGGCGGTTCCCAACACCTGCTAATTTTTGTTACCACAATACAGTAGTTAAACAGGATAAATTATTATTTTTTCTCTCTGCATTAAATAACCTCAGTTTATCCCTCCAATATTGGACACAGAGAATGATTGTAGGTAATGCAGGGCTTAGACCTGTGCTTTCAGGTGAACGTTCTGCGGTGATAGCAATGTCCTTGTCTGACTGTTAGTTGATGTAGCCACTAAGCATATGTGGCTATTGAGCACTTGACATATGGCAAATGCAGCTGAGCTACTTAGTTTTAATTTTATTCAACCTAAATTTAAAGAACCATGAAAAGAAGTCACACTGGACTTCACAGGAGTAGACACACCTAGGATGGTATGATGCATCATCTTTATAACAGAACTCCTTAGAAGAGAAAAGATGTATTTTACATTTCCTCCAAAGCAATGCTTGAGATGCTTCTAAAAATCATAATTCTGATGAAAGAAACACATGCATTTATAGTATTGCTCCTATTTTACAGCAGAAAGAAATGAAGCAAGTAGTTAAGAGATTGGCTTAGGATCTAGGAGAATTAATAGATTTATTTTTCTCAGTTTATGGTTATAAGAGAAAAGCAACTCAGTTTTTCATTAATTCAACACAAAGTTATTAAGAGGCATCTGCTAGGCAGTAATGCATGTTCTAGAGATGAAGCTGTGAACCAATTGAGGTTTCACTCCGAGCCTACACTCTAGTTGAGGAAATAGACAATAAACTAACAGATATAAGCATCATGTGCTGATGTTAAATTGTGATCCAAGCTTTGGAGAACAATAAAGCAAGGTTAAGAGGAGAGGGAATATAGGTGAGTCAGGGAAGACAACACCCAAGCAGAGCTGTCTAGGCAGAGCAAGCATCTTGAACAGAAGCTGAGGGTGGGAGAGAACTTGGAGTACTCAAGAAACCTCAAGGAACCTGTTCCCTGGAGCAGAATGAGAGAAGGAGAAAGTGGACAGGGCAGGGCAGTGAGGTGAAGTGGAGAGGGCAATCTCCGAGGCCTCTCTTAAAGCTTTTGCTTTGGGGTTTGAGTGAGTTGTAAGGCAATTGGAGGATTCTTAGCAGAAAAATCAATGAGACTGTGGCCCATTTTCAAAGGTCATTTAGCCACTGGATAGAGGGTAGACTATGAGAGCCAGGGTAGAAGTAGGGAGTCCAAGGAGGAGGTCACCATCCAGCAGGAGATCACTGTGTGTGACCCAGGGGGGACAGAGTGCATGGATAGCCATGGAAATGCTGAGAGGCACAGGTTGGTGTGTGTTTGCTGGTGGGCTGGTATAAGCTGTGAGAAAAAGAGATTCAAGAACACCAAGGTTTGTGGGCAAAGAAAAACTCTGAACTGGCTGAGAAAACCTGGAATTCCCTGAGATTAAGTTTTTAGCTACAAGATGGACTAGAAGATTGAGATAAAATAGGGTTCAGTCACGGAAAAATAGAGAAAGATGTGCTTTTGCATTCCCATGGTTTGTGACTTTATGACTCCTACACTCTGCACAGATAAAGACTGTGCTCCCTCCAACCCCTTACTGGCAACCCCCGCTCAGCAGCAGTCAGGGAGGGGTGGAAAGGGGCCAATGGATGGCACCTTGAGATCACAGGATCTTTTCTAAAGAAGGTCAGGTGGTGGTTTGTTTAAGAACAAGAGCTGAGAAAGTTTTAGGAAGTGAAAGTGGCCCATTAGGGCCTGTAGCTGAGTTCATATGAGGGGCGTAGGAGGTGTTTGTGCAACACTGATGATATGAGCTTCAGCTTTAGAGGGGGTGAGAGCTTCTAGAAAGTGGTTACCAACCAGTGAAGGTCCTTAAAGCTCTGTGAGGATGTAGACATACTATGGGATAATAAAATTGTCATATAAGTTTTACCCCACCTCCTGGATTAGTTTGCTAGAGCTGCCATAAAGAAATTCCACAGACTGGGTGGCTTAAACAGTAGAAATATATTGTCTCACATTCAGAAAGCTGAAAGTTCAAGGTCAAGGGATCAGCAGGGTTGGTTCTTTCTGAGGCAGTGTAAGAGAATCTATTCTAGGACTCTTCTTGGCTTGTAGATCTGTGTCTTCATCATCACAAGGCTTTCTTCCTCTGTGCCTCTTGGTCCCTATACCTCTTCTCCCCTTCTTATAAGGATGATACTGCCCTGACTGGTGTGGCTCAGTGGATTGGGTGCCAGACTGCTAACTAAAAAAAGACACTGGTTTGGTTCCCAATCAGGGCACATTCCTGGGTTGTAGGCCATGTTCCCAATTGGGTGTGTGAGAGGCAACTGATTTCGCCTCTCTCTAAAAGAAAATAAGTAAATCTTTAAAAAAAAGAAAAAGGAAAATGCTGTGCTGGAGTACAGTTAATCTAATGACCTCAGTTCATTTGATCACCTCTGTAAAGATTTTTCTCCAAATAAGGTCATATTTGTGGTACAGGGAGTTAGAACTTGAATATATTAATTCTGAGGGGACACGATTCAATCCATAACACCGCTTCTGCCTGAATAATAACTCTTAAAAATTGCTGAAGTGTGTACTGGGATATTGGGCAGAGCCCAGGATGTCCTGGAGGTTCCTTTATTCCCTTTACTGAACTTCAACTCTCATTTGCCCAAGTTAAGTGAACCTTCCTCCTCTGTCTGCAGTTGTACGAATTGTGGAGGTCATTGCCAAGGCAAGAGAGGCAGGGTGACCACCAGGACAGCCACCTTGGGAATGTTCATCCTTATGTTCTGGGCTGGCTTTCAGCAAAGATTCTGGGACTCTCAACATGCCAGCCATAAAGTCTCTACCACTTAGAATTGGGTGACCTTGGGCAAGTTCTTTTTAGGTTTAATTCTCTCAACTGAATAAATAAAGAATCCTCTTATTGTGAGAGTTCATATACGCTGGTAAATACTATGCATCAATAAATAGAACCCATTTTGTTATTGTTTTAATAGAAGCAAGTCTGTCCTCCAAGAATGAATACAGAGGTTAAAACAATGTTTGATGACAATGAACCTGGCATCACTGATCGGATAGTAACTAGATTTTTGACTGTGGGAAACTGGTTCTCAGGATTTTTGTCCTTGGAATAAGATAATTGGACTTGACTCAAAGAGCTGTAAGTTCTGCTTTAGGCACTCTGTGCCTTGGAGGGAAGAAACATGGGGACAAATGTGTCAAAGAACATGGGAGCACATCAGCTTTAGGTCCCTTGGAGACAAGTGAGGACCAGTTGGACGTGAAGGAGATTGAAGCTGAATTGGAAAAGATGAGTCCAAAATGTGAAGACTTTGAAATGGAGTCAGGAAGGAGAGTTTTCCTGTCTAGTAGTTTGATAAGGACCTTGTTCTAGTTGTGCTATCAGCAGTAGGTTCTTTTCCTTCTATGTGACTAGAGCTTTCTACAAAATCAGATGCCAACATATGGGTAAACATGGTCATGCTTTAATGCTGGGACCCAAGGGGGAGGAAAGTGCTGGGCCCCTAATTAAAATAGGGCAGCACCTCTGTTTTACACTTTTCCAGGCAGTTTTCCCAAGGGTAGATGGTATCATTCTGAGAGCCTGTGGGTTCCCAGGAAACCAAATCTCCCTCTACAGGAGGACACTTCCATTAGTGGGGTGTGGAGGCTCACAACGGCATCACGGACTCTTGGGTCTGGCCTGTGGCCTTGGGCTGTCTGGACTGATGGCCACATATGGCCCTGCCTTATTACCAGTGACCAGACCATCAGAGACCAGGAACCAAGGTAAAAATAGCTCACCAATCCCTAAAAATATATATAGCTAAAAAGCAGTCACTGCTTAGATTTCAAATATAACATTAAGGCCTGGACTAAAAGAGCTCTATCCAGCTGCACTCAGTCAAATTTCTATTTAAAGCCAACAGACTTCTTTAGGGGCTGATAAAAAAGCAAAGAATATTTCAGAGAGCCTCAGGTCCCACAAGGAAATTGTCCAAGGGAACTCTTTAAAGTCAACTGGAAAATTAATGACTGTGGGTTTGGGTTATTTGGGAATGGTGAAACCTCCATGGCAATCAGGGGTCAGATTTTGTGCCAGAGGCTGATATCAAGCAGAACCTTAAGTTTGTGCAAATGTGTGTGGGATTCGCATGGACTTTAGAGAAAAAGCAGGCATGAGGTAAAGGCAGAGATAAGTCTTCCACACCAAGTTGGTTTCCTTTGGGTAGGCAACATTGAATATGAACAAGCTGGCCTATCTCCATTTGGAATCAGAACATCAGAAATGATGTGATTGATTCTTGGTTTTGCCTTTTATTTTAATGGGTCTTGAGGATATTCAAGAAAAGAGAATCCAGTAGGAATGTTTGGAGGGAGGGGTATTGTTATATGGGATTATGGCTATTCCACTAATGAATTGAGGAATAAGAGGGAGACCCAAATGTGTTCCAGAGCTGTCTACTATAATAAAGCCCATCACAGGCAATGTTTATTTCTAAGTCATATTGAGTAGTTTTTGAGATTCTTATTGTTGCCTCAATAAAAACTAGTATCCATAGGAATTTGTGCCATATTTATTTGCTAATGATGATAAAGAATTTAGATGGAGTGTCAGGAAGCACTAAGCCTCCTTGTTGTTTGGGACATTGCAGATCCAGATATACAAGGACTCTCTCTGTTCACTAGGCCATGCCCCACATTATTTTGGACACATACGGATTTGATATGGTCCTTTTCAAGCAGCTTGCTTTCCTTCCTCTTCCTCTACTGCGGAAGCTGGAGAACTCACAGAGCACATTCCTGACTCTTTGCAGCTAGGATTCTGAATGTCAATCACATTTCCCCACTTAGGATTTCTCACTGAAAAAAGATTTCAAGGTGAAAATGAACGCCACTTTTTGCTATGCATGACCATTTCCTGCTTCCTAGAAAGGCGGCACAAGTGGCACTTCCCACAGAAGTGCTCCTGGGTCTACAGCTCTGAGGAGTAGCTTTTTTGAGGGAAGCCACAGGGGAACATTCAGTTTTATGTTGAGTCACCTGTGTTGCAGAGATAAGAGGCATTCTTAAGGTGGTGGGGTCAGGCAGCGATTATGGCAGTATGTCCTTGAACTCAGTGGTTTCAGTGGCACCTAAGCCCCCATTTTTGTGATTGTGACAAAGGTTGCCAATGGGTCACTTCTTTAGGGGTCCAAGGGTACTTCTGGGAAGTCAAGCCTGGATCCTTTTTGCCAGCCTTGCTACTCATGGTTCTCAGTTGTCAGATGGGGCCTCTGTAATTGTTTCTGTTTCTTTTGCTAAACAATAATTGATGTGTGTTACTGCTCCCTGGGAAAGTTAGGGTTTTTTGTCCATTAATTAATTAATTCACTCATTAATTTTTCACTTTCTCTTTTATTTAACAAACACTAACACTCAACACTTATTACTTATAGGCATTTTCCTAATTTCTGGGAATAAAAAATCAATAAGACTTGATCTTGAAGGAGATGACAACTTAGGGGAGACAAATGGACAGGTAGACTGCTATAATAAAGCCCATCACAGGCAATGATAGAAGTGTGCAGGGTAGAGCTTCTTCTTTTTATTGTTGTTCAAGTACAGTTGTCTCCATTTTGCCCCCACTCCAGCCATCACCCCCCCAGACCTGATCCCATCCCCCTTGGTTTTGTCCATGTGTCCTTCATAGTTGTTCCTGAAAACACTCCCCCTCCATCATCACCTCTGACCTCCCCTGTGGTTATGGTCAGTTTGTTCTTAATTTCAATACCTCTGGTTATATTTTGCTTGCTTTTTTATTTTGTTGATTAGGTTCCACTTAAAGGTGCAATAATATGGTATTTGCCCAATCCTACTGAGAATGTGGGCAGAAGGTGGGCTGCCAGATGAAGGTTCCTGGAACCATCACAGAAGAAAAATAGAAAAATATAATTCCTGACCTTAAGAGCTTATAAACTAAAATGATCCCAGGAAAGAATGCCTAGCTCTTGACTAATGGTCTTGTCTGTTCTGACTCTGTACCTTTAGGCTGACTCTGCAAGGACAGGGCTTGCCTTTTCCATCATGATTTCATCAGAATCCTGTGTGGTATATGATGTCCACAGCATGTGGGCATGGCCAGGTATAATAATGACTCAGCATGAGCCAGCTGGCTACTCAGTCACACCACAGGTACTAACTGAGGAGCTGCCACCATGTGTAGAGATGTTAAATTGAGTGAGATAAACAGGGTTTCTGTCTGCAGACCTGGGAAACGCTGATATTTACACAAGAAACAATTACATAAAAATAAATGAGAAATTTCCTGCGAGAAGGTCTGGTATAGTAAGCAGAAAGGTAAACAAACAGTAAATTTAAGATGGCCAGGGCTGGCACAGGGTACCTACCAGGTGTGATAAGAAACAGACAAGGGGCATCTAACATCAAGAGCAGGGGGAGTAAGAGCTAATATGAAGTAAGCTGAAAGTAATGCTATGTGGGCTTTATCCCAGCTGATGCTCACAGTAGATGGTTTTCATTGCATCTCAGACAAGAAACAGGAACACAGGATTTACATACTCAGGTCAAGCTTGTACAGTTAGGAAGCTGAAGTGCAAGGATTCAACCAAAGCAGCCTGTCTTCTGAACCAAATTCTGGAGCCTGAAGAGGAACTCATCTGTGGGCAGCAGGAAAGGGGAAAGGAGCCGCAGTGTAAAGGCTAAGAGGAGTGCACACAGCAGGCACCCAATAAGCACACTTGACTTGATGACCACAATTTTCTGCTGCTCCTTCTGAAAGGAGTTGTAAGATAAAAAAAGACATTGGCAAAGAGTTCATCAGACCTGTTCAAATGGTCACTCCACCACTTACAATGCTGAGATTTCAGGCAAAACTTAAAACCCGAGACTCAGTTTCCCCAGCTACACATTTAGAATGCTGCATGTACTTTGCAGTGTTGTTTTGAGTATTGAGGACAATACATATTAGAGAGCTCCTAGCACAGTGCCTGGCATGTAGTAGGTGCTTAACAAATGGGCACTATTAACATTCCCTCACTCAGCACACATTTGCTGAAATCTCATTGATCAATATGGAGGAGGCCCCATGGGCTCTCCCATTTGCCTTCTGGTACCTGGAGCATCAGCCCTGGGAGCCCAGGTCTGAGGTCAGCAATGATGTAGGAGTGTTGGCTCTTCTGCAAGGACTGACTCATTTCCTCACAGCTTGTCTGCTGGGGAATACTGGCAGCAAACCACCTAAGAGCACCCTGAAAAGTCCTATGATGGAGCTGAGAGCTATACCTGCTGGACAGGACTGTAGCAGAACCTGCTTGTTCCACTGCAGGGCAAGCTGTCACAGGGTTGGGTGTGGTTTTAGACAAATGTCTCCAACATTATCTATTTATGCCTTTCTAGTGAGTGACAATGCAATTTGTCATAAATCATTGGCTATCAGAATTATCAGGCATTTAGAAAAGTCTTTTACTGATACAACAAAACAATAAAATTTACCAACCCATGCTTGTCTTTTTCCCCAAATGGTTTGACTGCCTTTGGGTAGAAGTCTTCAAGGAATTAAAAAGATGAGAGTTTCCTGTTACTTGAGCCCTGTTAATCTTTGCTTAACATGAGCCCACAAGAACTTCTTGCAAATACTTAAGCAGGGGCTATATCAAGATAGAAGATAGAGATATGGTCCTTATATCTGAAGAATGTCTAAAACTCCAGGCCTAAATATATCACCAGTGAGCTGGAAGATTTTTCCAGAAATCTCATCATATGTATTTGCTGCTTTTCTTTTTGCCACGTTAGAAGCACTTCTGCTTTTCTGGTATTGATCCTGTGGACGGCCCAGCAGGTCTGCGGGCAGAGGAGGAGTGATGACCAGGAGATGCAAAAAATATTCCTCTTGGAGAGCCAATAACCCAGCATGACTGTTGGGGACCCTTAACACTTATCCTCCCGTGGAGCTGTAAAAACAAAGCCTGCGAAGTGAGTGGCTGCTTGACTTCATGTGCAGAACCGCACTGGAGACTCTCATTGATTTTTGTTCACGTGCATTGGCAACTGTGGCATTTTGCTTGGACTTTGACTTCATTTGAAACTCTGTGGGTGTGAAAATATGTCAATCAGGTTGTCTTCTTGAGAATGAGGCCTTTGCTGGCAGGCATAGAAACCTAACCTGCATGATAAAATAAAATACTTTCCACTAGACAGGTAGGGAGAACGTTGAATCCTTAGAAACTCTGGGAAAATTCCAGCAGTATCGGACTGTGAGAATGTTGCTCTGGCATCCAGAAGAGAGACATCCACCAAGGGTGGAAAATGGACTTCCACCCTTTCTTCTCACCTGTTCCTGTTTAAGGAGAAGGGACAGGGAGCCCTTCATGTGATAGAGAGGGGAGGCTTCCAGAGAGGAGTCCATCTTTACCCTTTTCCCTCTCCTCTTAGGCTCTCTATAACTCCTGGAACACTCCTGCAGGTGAGGGCTAGCATCTGGTCACCAGGATTTATTCTAAAGGAACCTGTCCTTTCAGGTGTGAGTCTACAAGAGTCAGATTCTCAGAATTCATCTGTTCTTTTAAACAATACCTAATTAATTAAAGTTTGAGCAGAGTCCTTGTCATTGTAAAGGATGGCTTGGGCAGGCCTCCAGGTGTGACCTCAAGTCCCCTGGGGTTCTCTTTACAGGTTCATATCAGGATGGCATCTTTAGCTCCTGAGTTCTAGGGACACAGCATAGTGAAGAAAGAAGCTGAGTGCCATTACAGGGCTGAGGAAAGAACTGTGGGACGAACCGGGATTTGCTGGGAGAAATGCTGTGGAATAAAGAATTCAAGTATAAGGAATGTTATTTTTCAAGTACACCCCTCCCTGTGATTGATTATGCCAGCAAGTCTGTTTAGTTGCAGAAGCTATCGGGATCTGAAGTGGCTTATGTAATTTGGTGTCTCATATTTTTCTCCTAAACTGTTTGATCTCTTCAAAGAAGCAGCGAGACTTCTTATTATCTGACAAAATCATATCTAAAAAGCATCAGTTTCTTCATATATTTTTGAGAGGGCTGAGCTACCAGCATTCTGGGTTAAGTGAAAGGCAAAATCATGCCAAGGAGGGGGTGGGTGGTCATTTCTCAGATATGGATGGCTGATTTTGGGGGGAAGTGTGAGACTTTCTGGATGAAATTTATCTGGGGTGTTTGGTCAGTTTTACTTTGAAAGGAGCAGGTCCTGCTGTTTGCTGGTCCTGAGGGCACAGGCCTATGTTTACCCTCAGAGCTGGGCTGCTCACTCCTTCCTAGACTGTGACCATGCAGACCTGCATTTTTCTCTACAATGATGCTGGTTCTCTGGACTGCTTAGGGACTCTGTGGGTCTTTCTTTACCTCATTGTCTCAACTTCCAGGCCTCATCCCAGCACTTGTTCCAACCCTGGCCTTTGTCCCGTGCACTGAGTGGCCTGGGAGACTCCTACAGCAGGATCCACAGAGGGAGCCCTGGGCTCCCATCAGGCAGAGTGGAGTTGTACTTACATGAAACTCAAGCATCTGGCCATTAATCAGTTAGTGGAGATAATGTAGGTACCTCCCTGGGGACAGAAAGAATAAATCTGTACCCACAAATTAATTTTACCACATAAGTAATGCCGTAAGTTTTAGGGGTAACGAATCTTACATTCAGTATAACTTGCAAAGTCTGTGTCTTTCTTCATGTCATTTTCCTCTCCTGATATGCCTCCTCCTTTTCAAGAACCTCTATGTGGGCCAGGGGAGGTCTGAGCTTCTTCACACTCCTGCCTCTCTGCTGGTACCCTGGAGGAACCCAGGAGGGATGGGAAAGAAAGGGAAGAGACCAGCTATACCCCATCTGCTGGTGAACTGCTGGCCCAGGCTGGAGGGTGCCCAGAAGACTTTGCATCATCTGTAGTGGCTGAGATAAAGCCCTGAGGTTGTACTCACTCCAGAAACGTGAGGGAGCAGGGGGTGGGAGACACCCACAGATGTTTAAAAACCTGCCTTGTAACTAGAACTCTGGTTCTCCCAAGGATATGAACCAACAAAATAAGCATTGCGACAGACATACTGCATGCCAAGAATTTCATGTAGATTCTTTCCTTTTGTCCCAACTTTTTATTTTAAAAAATTCAAACCTACAAAAAAAGCTAAAAGAATAATGCAATGAACACTTTATGAACATTTTTCTAAGTTTGAATCTCTCTATGTGTGTATGTATGTGATTTGTGTGTGTGCAGTTTGGCCTGTTCTTATCTGATGCTATTTGGAAGTAAACTATTTCAAAGTAAACTATTTGGAAGTAAATTGCAGACTGGCAATTCTTTACCCAACAATCTGACGTTGACTGAGAACAAGGACGTCCTCCTACAAAACCACAACACCCAACCTAGCAACTCACACTAAATTCAGTACTGACATCGAGGTATAAAGTCCATATGAAAATTTCTCCAATTGTCCCTACAATATTCCTTCTGTTTTTAAAAATACAGATCCAAGCAAGAATCAAACATTGTGTACACTTGTCATGTTACCTAAGTCACTTTTTAACTTGAACAGTCTTTCCAGCTGTTTTGTTTTTGCCTTTTTTCAGCTTTCATGGTATTGTCATTTTTGAAGAGTTCAGATCAGTTGTCATACACACACACACACACACATATGATGTTCATATATATGATATATAATAAAATCAATATACGTTATAGATACAAACAACAAATTGGAATGTAAAATAAAAGAGAGACTCCCATTTATTACCATGAAAAGAATAACAGTATCATCATCTCCAACAATAACAAAACCTAGAAATAAACTCAAGAAACCTGAATCATTCCCATTAGGAAAGTTTTCAAACAGTTAAAGCACACAAAGTCTTTGGCAAAGAGAAAGATACAGTTTTCTTGAGTAATTCTCAACACCAGAAAGAAAGAAGTCCTTTAAAATCATCATATAAATGCAATATGATCCCAATAAAATTACATTGTTGCTGATGTGTACTAGGTAGTTAGGTCTATGATGGTTGCATCTGTGTTGAACACATACAGACTTTCTTCTTGTCATTATTCCCTAAACAACACAAGGTAACAACTATTTACACAGCATTCACATTGTATTAGGAATTATAGGTAATCTAGGGATGATTTAAAGTATACAGGAGGATGTGTATAGGTTATAGGCAAATACCGTGCCATTTTATATAAGGGAATTAAGTATCCAGGATTTTGGTATCCAAGGGATCCTGGAATTATTCTCTTGCAGATACTGAGGGATAACTGTATTTTATAAAGGTAACTTCTCAAGTCAAGGAAAAAATATATTTTTCGATAAAGAGTGTTAGGCTAACTACAGAGCCAACTGGAAAAAATAAATTTGGGTTTAAGTATCACACTGTACACTAGAATAGATTCCAAATGGATTGAAAAATTAAATGTAAACAAAAGAAACAATGCAAATCCTAGAATCAATCACAGACAAATTTCTTTATTACTTGGGTTGGAGGAAAGTAATTAATACTCATAACTTCAACTGTAGTTAAAAGAAATGCAATGTATATTACAAAGGATGAATTTTCCTACTATATAAAGTGTCTTGCAAATCAATAAGAAAAAGATCAAAGACTTAGAAGAAAAATGAGCAAAAGAAATGAACAAACTGGTCCACAGAAATGGGAATGCAAATGATCCCTAAATGCACGAGAAGATGCTCAACTCACTGAGATACTATTTTTTACTTATGAGCCTGACAAAAATCCAAAATTTGGACAATATGCTCTGTGGGCTGGGAAAACAGTACACACATTGCTGGTGGGTGTGGATGCTGAAGTGCGATTCTGCAATATTTATTAAAATTGCAGATGTAATTCTAGCTCTGGGAATGTACCCTAAAGACATACCTTCACACATATAAAATGTATGCAAGAGGTTATTCATCACAAACTTGTGCAAATTAGCAAATAATTGGAAATAATCTAAATGTTCACCCGTAAGAAATGAATTAAAGATATGTCTTATTAAATAAAATATGGAGCTGTAAAAATGAATGAGAAAGCTCTCTATTAGAGATAGTTATGATCTTCAGAATATAATGTTTAGTGGGAAAGTATGGTGTAGAAGGTTGTGTGTAGTATGCTATGTTCTGTGCAAAAAAGGGGGAGAAAATAATAAATAGATATATTTCCTTCTGTTTACACAAAGAAACCCAGAAATAACACATAGGAAACTAATAAAATGTTCATCTGAGGGAAGGGGTAGAAATAAGGTAGAAGGTGTGGGTGGGTTAAAACACCTTTCATTTATCTTTTTATATAGTTTTGATATTGAATTATATAAACATATTCCCTATTTTGAAACACACACACATATTAATTCTTGGTGTACATTGGGATAATCACCTCAAAAACCTTTTGGCAGTATTTTCTAAAGCTTAAGATAAGCCTCCTCCAATCCCCAACATTCCCATGGCCAGGTATGTATCCCAGAGAAATGAGTGCAAAGGGTTGGAAATAACCAAATGTGCATTGACAAGAGAGTGGCTGAATAAATTGTGGTGTGTTCTTACAATGAAATTCAATTTAGGAATAAAAATCACAAATGGTTAATCTATGTGACCATGTGGACAAATGTTAGACATGCTAAGTAATAGGCATAGACATGCCCAGGCTCTGTGATTCCACTGCACTCAGAGTAGGAGTCTCATTGAGGACCCTTATAATAAAAGGGAGGGCAGGAGGAACCTTTTAATGTGGTCACATGGGTGTAGAAATTGGTAATAACACACTTACAATTCATGTACTTTAAGATGTATGTTTCCCCTCAATAAAAAAAATAAGTAAAAAAGTAGTCTTCCTAGGATGAACCCCACTCATTCTATACAGCCTGGCAGAACCCTCTATTTCCTTGTTTATTTTAAAAAATATTTTATTATGGAATAATTACTGATTCACAGAAAGTTGCAAAGGTATATATAGTAGGTCCTTTGCATAACACTAGTACAATATTAATACCAAGAACTCGACAATGATCAAAACCACAAAGCTGTTACAGTTATCTCCTGTTAGACATGCATGTGCGTGTACACACACCTGTGTGCAAACAGTTCTATGCAATTCTATCATGTATGAAACTTTATGTAATGGTCACCACAAGCAAAATCCATTAATTTGGTCCAGAAGGTTTCCCCCATTCCACATCCGCCCCTTCTTTTTTCCCTGATCCCTGGTAACCAAGAACCTGTTCTCCATCTCTAATTTTGTTATTTCAAGGACATTATGTAGATAGAAGCGTATAGTACATACCTTTTAAGACTGGCTTTTCCCTCCACTCAGACTAATTCCCTTCAGATTCATCCATAGTTTATTCTTTTTTACTGCTGGATAGTACTCCAGGCTACTGATGAACCCCAGTTTGTTTAAGCGCTCACCCACCGGATACTACCTTAGGGTAGTATCCAGTTTTTGGCAATTATCAATCAGCTTCCACAAATATGTGTGTATGAGATTCTATGTGATTGTAGATCTTCCTTTCTCTGGGGTAAATGCCCAAGGGTGGAGTAAATACCCAAGGGTGGGGTCATGTGGCAAGTCTGTTTCTATTGTGTTTGAGCCATTATGTATATTTGGGTCTGTTTGGTGTAAGTACTATAAGGTATTTATTACTAATTTACAAAGCATGGAAGTTCATAGGCATTCAAGGAGTTCACAGGCTTGCGATGCAGAGGCACCCATGGTATTGGCTCAAGCTGCTAGGGTGGGGCTGGTTACATGCTGATGGTGGTGGTATTACCCCTACACAGGTTTGTTATCCCTACTGGGTGGTGAGCACCTAGAAAGGGAGAACACATTTGCATGGGGGTCTAGGTATTCCTAAAGCCTAATGTAGTGAGTGACACTCAGGAATTGCTGGGGGACTAAGTAGGTGTCAGAGAACTGCCTTTCCCAGGTTAAGTCAACAACCAAGAGAAATTGATTTCTGTCTGCTTCAATGCAGATATTTTACTCAAGGGTAGATTGTTGCATCGATTATGTCTGTAAAGACCCATTTCCAAATATAGTCCTATTCTTAGGTATTAGAGGTTGAAACTTCAATGTATGAATCTTTGGAAGCCACAATTCGATTTATAACACCTTAGCTGCCTCCTCCTACCACAAGAAGGACATCTGCTGGTTGTCAGGCCTGAATTCTTACATGCTGACCCCCAGTCCTGACACAAAGGTGGCAATGACTCTGTGTTGTGTTTCTGCTGTGTCATAGGCTCTGTGTGGACCTCTGGGACAAGGGAGCATTTTTCTTTGATGAGGCTAGTTGACCTAGTTATTTCTGGATGGGCCTTCCTTCCTTCCTTCCTTCCTCTCAATAAAAAGTTATTTTATTAAATTTTTAAGTGATGTAGGAAGATTGTCAAGAATCTGAATAATACAGAAAAGTAGAAAAGGGAAGAAACACTTTCACCTACTACTTAAAGACAACTACTACAAACATGCATAATTATTTTCTTCCAGTGTATACATTGGACTATATTTTATTTCTGAAGTTATAATTATATTATGATTTATACTTTTAAAAATACTACAGCATTCATATCAGCAGAATTAGTTGTGAATTAACCCCACTTCTTAACCTTATAGAAAGACCTTGATCATCTCAAGTGCCCAATAAATAGAGAATAAATCACGTAGTTTCTACCTAGCTATGCACAAAATACCTTAAAAAGAAGGTTTCTATTTTTACTAATGACACTGACTCAATCTTCACATCTGCCTCATTCCCTACAATTGCCTGCTCTAAGATTTCCTTTCTCACTACACAAATTAACATTTACCACATGCCTACAGATTGTGTTTAACAATGTTTACACCCTACAGACGACATCAGCTGAAATTTGTTTTTGCTTTGGATTTTCTTCAGTAGCATTCTCCTTCCACTCAGTCAGTTCAACCATCTTCTCCACCTGCAGTGACTATCCACATAAGATGTCGCAACTGTGATGGAGCCATGGTCAGTTTTGCAGTGTGGTACATGCCTTCCATTTTAGAGATGAAAGCACCGAGGTTGGGAGGAATAAATGACTTGCCTAAGGTCACACAGTTGGGGCAGTATGGTGCTGGGGTCTGAAAAAATTCTCTCCCCTTGTTCATATTGCCACTGCCCAGGACAAGTGGGGCTGCCACTTGCCTCTCTGAACATACACAGTGAGAGAGGAAAGTAATGCTAAAGGATTTTGCATTTTCACAAAATATCAAGTCACTTTGGAGAAGGTTGTGAGCCTTCACCTGCAACCCCAGTCTGTTTTCTGATGCTCAGTGGAGGTGTGGAGCAATGCACAGACCACGTGGGTGGGGCAGGGAAGCAGAACTAGCAGCCAACCTCCCTGCCACGTGGTGATAATTCTTTTCATTACTGTGAGTTCACTCATTTAAAACAAAGCAGAATTACTAGAAAAGAAGATAAAATCAATCCACTTATGCCTACTTAAAAAAAAACCTTGATTTTCTTCTCTAACAGTACAGATGGTTGGTAACAATGGAATTAGGATTGTATTAACCTATTTCAGAATTTCAGGCAGGTGAAAAATGGGTAGATGCATGGAGACACATAGAAAGGGTGTTTTAAGAAATTCACATATTCTTGATTTAAGGTCCATTAAGAGGCTGATGTAAAATTAGGATGACACAAGATGATGGTTTTGTCCACAAGCCACAGAAGATAAAAATTTTGGGAAAAAAACAGATCAAACCAGACAGCAGTGGCTGAGTGAGGGTTTTGAATAAGATGACTGGTTCATTGCTGTCTCTAGTATTTGCTGGCTGTGTGGTCGGGATTAGTTCATAACCTCCTGCATCTCTGCCTCTATGGTGAAGTGGAGCTAATCCTGACCGATACCTGAAGGCCTGGAGCAGAAACCGTGCACATACAAGACCCATAAGGGCCTCTGGAGTTGTAGGTGCCCCAGAGTGGAATTTGACCCACCCAGGGCCAGCCCAGTGCGCTGGTGCTGGTGTCTGTGGCAGATCTGTGTTCACCTGAGGAAATAACTCATCAGAATGCTTCTTGGATCAAAAAAGAGCTTGATTCTGATCAGGTCCCTAGCACTGTGCTGTCCTAGACCTGACTTTTTAAAAGTATTTAAAATTTAATGGCTTAAAACTAATATTTAGTTCTTCAGCATTAGCAGCCACATTGCAAGTGCTCAAAAGCCACATGTAGCCAGCACCTGCTGTACTAAACAGTGCTGATACAGACCGTTCCCACCATTGCAGAATGTTCTATTGGACAGCTTTGTTCTAGAAAACATAATTTACAGAAAATCCAGAAGACAGTGAATTGTGTGAATGCAATCAGCAAAATGGAAAATAAGGGAACGTTTACAGGACAAATGACTTAGTTTCTTCAGTAAGTACATGGCAAGAGTGTAAAGGAGGCAAGCAGAGTTACCGAAGACAATAAAGGTATAAGAAGCATATCAGCCAAATGAAATTTATAGCTCTTGTTTGGATTTTGATGTTAATAGCCAATTTAAAAAAGTATTTATGAGATAATTGGGAAATTTAGAATGTTGATTGGATGTTTGATATTATTGGCTTGTTAATTTTTTAAGATTAAGAAGATTGTGGTAAATATTCATAAAATTAAAATTTTCATTGCAATAATTTTAAGTATATAGTTCAGCAGCATTAAATGCACTTACATTATTATACAACCATCATCACCACCCATCTCCAGCACTTGTTTCATCTTGCAAAACTGAAACTCTGTCCTCATTACACATTAACTCTCTGTCCTCTGTTTCTTCAGCCCTTGGCAACCACCATTCTACTTGCATCTTTATAAGTTTGACTACTCTAGGTACTTCATATAAATAAATCACATGGTATTTCCTTTTCTGACTGGCTTATTTCACTTAGCACAATGTCTCCATTGTAGTGTGTGAGAGAATTTCCTTCCTTTTTAAGGCTAAGCCATATTTCATTGCATGTATATACCATATTTTGCTTATTCATTCATCTGTTGATAAATCCCTGGGTTGTTTCCACCTTTTGGCTATTGTGAATAATGTTGCTATGAACATGGGTGTAGAAATATTTCTTCAAGATTCTTCTTTCAATTTTTGGAGGTGTATAACCAGAAATGGAATTGCTGGATCATATGGTAACTTTATGTTTAATTTCTTGAGGAACTACCATATTATTTTCCATAGTAGCTACACCATTTTACATTCCCACCAACCATGTACACAGGTTCCAATTTCTCTATATCTTCACCAATACTTATTATTTTTAAAATAGCCATCCTAATGGATATGAGGTGGTATCTTATTATGGTTTTAACTTGCACTTCCCTAATAGGTAGTGATGTTAAGCATTTTTTCATGTGTTTATTAGCCATTTGTGTATCTTCTTTATAGAAATATCTGTTCAAGTCTTTTGCCCATTTCCTTTAATCAGGTTGTGTTGTTGTAGAGTTGTAGTTCTGGACATTAACCCCTTATCAGACATACAATTTGCAAATATTTTCTCCCATTCCATGGATTGCCCTTTCACTCTGATTATAGTGCCCTCTGATATACAAAAAATTTAAGTTTTGATGTAGTCCATTGTATCTATTTTTATTCTTTTCTGTGCTTTTGCTGTCACATCCAAGAAGTCACTAATGATTTCTGTTAATTTTTAGGAATAACAATATTGCTTATGTTTTCTAAGGTCTTTATTTTTTAGAGGCACATACTAAAATATTATTACCAAGGAAGTGGCATTGCATTTAGGATAAGCTTTATAATAATGTAGCAGGGTAAAAAGTGAGAGGGAGTTCAGGTGATTGGCAAAACGTTAACAATTGCCCTGAGTGAGAGGCTCACGGGCTGACTTATTCTATTCTCTTAACTTTAGGGCATGTTTAAAAATTTCCACAATAAAAAAGTTGAAAAAACATTGGAAGTACAAGTTTTATCTACAGCAGACACTATGTCTGCACACAGGTCCTAAAAGTGCCACGATCAGGGAGCCAGGGCTCTGTGCCCAGATTTGATGGGGGGCCTTTGGAGCAGTGCTGGCCCTCAAGAGTGTGGATCAAAGGGACCAGTAACACCCTTTCCTTAGCAGTCTGTATTAATGGTCTTATAAAGGAAATATCATGTTTGTCAACTCTTTCAAAGATCCAAGAAAGAGAGCAAATGTGGTAACCTTAAAAAATGATGTGCTGGACCATATTTCTTTTCTTTGGCTCCAGTCCCGTCATTTTGATGAAAGAATTTTGAACTCCCATTGTTTGATAGTGTTTGTCTCTGGGCTGTACAGTGAATGAAGCAACTGAACTAACAACGGCCTTGTGGGGAATCTGCATCCACCAGCCAGCTTCCCTCCCTCTTCCCCAGTGGGAACCAAGATGTCAGCTCACCCCACTTGCTTCAGTAGTATTTAGTAGCACAATGATTACAAAAGGAAAAGTTAGGATTCACACAGTATGCTTTCAAAGGCAGCATCAAAAACAATTACTACCATTTATTGAGCACTTACTATTTACCAGGGATAATTCACGGAAAATTTCATTTAATTCATTTCCACAAGAATCCTAAGAGGTAGATGTTCACATTAAGTGCATTTTTATAGAACAGGATACAAAATCTCAGAAGAGTAAGTAATTTCTACAAGATTACACAGCTAGTAAGTAGAGCTGAGATTCAAATCCAAGCTGCTTTGTTTCTTCCTAATCATAGAAATCTATGATTAATAATCACCTTGCATTTACTTAGTTTTATTTTTGAATCCTCACTTGAGGATATGTTTGTTGATTTGAGAGAGAGAAGGAAAAGAGAGAGAAAGAGAGAGAGAGTGAAAGCGCATGCAACATTGATGTGAGAGAAAAACATAGATTGGTTGCGTCCATATGTGCTCCAACTGAGGATCAAACCTGCAGCATTTTGGTGTATGGCATGATGCTCCAACTGATGGAGTCACCCGGCCAGGGTGCATTTACTTGGTTCATAAGGGTGATTTGAATCCTTAAATTTTTATATATAAAAATATACACTCCATAGAGGCTTTTGGAGGTTTTCCTGGCTATAATTTTCATTTCTCTTTCCTATTAATATTTCCCAAATTATATGGTTAAGTCATACCACACACATTATGAAATACATATATGATTATCCAGACCAGTCTTCCTAGGAGTACGATACTAAAAAAGGTTACTTCAAGGAGTTCCTTGAGACCCCAGGGGATTATAAAAATTAACACCTGTTGGTCTACCAGACCACACAGGTGTATGACTAATGCATAAATGCACCCAAACATGATAGGATACTAGCTCCAATGACAGAAAGTATATAGATTTTCTCACTAGTAACCTCCCAGAAAGGAAATAAAAATTGTGAACCTTCCATTCAGTCCTGCTAATTAAACACAGCTCAATGTCTATTCTGCAGCAAAGAGAATGAAATCAGGCAACATATGGTCAGGTGGGCAAGGCTTTGTGTTGGTGGCAGATTTTCTTGAATACGTATTTTCTAATTAAATTTAACACATTTACAAAATAACAAATCTTATGGGAGAAATGTAAAGCTACCATACATACAATTTACCATGCATTGATGACATAAAAAAACACATGGTAAATATATTATAATTATTGGTTAAGATAAAGCAGTGACAGTTCTAAGTGCTCATTTTATCTTAAAAGGTTTAATAAATGATTATATTGTAGTTATGTAGTCTCCTTAATGGCTTATTAAATTGTAATAAAGTGATCAACAACTGGTCCAAACAAGACTTAAAAACATCTTGCAGATACTTTGTAATGTATTTTCCATGTAAACTAGTTATGAAATACCAATATTATTAAAATATCAATACACATTAGCAATGCATTTACTTTCTGTTTTTAGACCTATCCTATTTTGTTCCCCAAAAAGCTCATTAAAGACACATAATCAGATGCACAACCTTTAAAACAAATGAGCTGAGAGTTGCTGTCTTTGGCATCAATCTGAAAGTCTCATAATACGGTACATTTTCAGCCTTGTTTTGCTTTTGCCTGAATTGAAGCCAAAAAGCTTTCAAAAACCTGTGTTCACCAAAAACAGAGTAAACTGCCAAGGCATAAATTGAATTCTAAAGATTATCTGCAGCGCTAGCCATTGTTAGCTTTTATTGTCTTTGTTTGCTTAAAAAATGGATTTATGGTCTGAAATGTGGATTTCCTGCATATTAACATTTTCCAAATTTACCCAATATACCAAAATGACACTTTTCTTACTTTCTAAGATTTTTAAAAATTAAATTATGTAGTTTTCTTTGGATGCCAGTCACATTCCTATTTTTAAAAAATGAATATGGCTTTTATTAAAATTACCAGCAAATCTAATTATATTGCGATTCTGATACTCTTTGCTACTTTACCCTCAGTAGGGCCAAGGAATGGAATTAGGGGTTATGTGTTCAGCCCTTTCTTAGAAAAGCACAGCAAGCCCATTGCTTCAGTCTCATCAGCAGCACAGAGTGTCAGTTTAGACCCTGAATTCCTATTTATTCTTTGCTTGCAGTTTGGTAGATACAGTCTCTCAAATTGCAATGCCACTTAGCCCTTTATATGTTAATGTATCTTTCTAGGCAAAACTCTCAAAATATATCACAGATTTTGGCCATTTTGATAGTTAAAGATTCCCTCCACCCTTAACTGAGGCCTGTGCTTGAGTTATTTTTATGGGTTCCTGGAATTTCCAGTAAAATAACTTCCTTTTAAAAAAACCTTTACCTACCATCTAATTTAGGAATTTTCAAAATGTAGAACACAGGTACCAGGGGAATACCAGAACCCTTATAAAGAATCCCAAAATCCAAACTATTTTCATCATGATGTCAAGATGTTACTTGTCCTTTTCATTGTGCTGACATTTGGACATTTTTTGATTGTGCAGAATCAATGGTGAGGAAGCTGCTGGGGCCTGAGCTCAAATCAAGGCATTGGCACCCAGCTATGCTAATAGTCATGGTAGGCTTCACTGCTGTTTGTGCACAGGAAAAAATAATAATCATTGTCATTTGTCACAGTCTTGTGCTCATGGGAAATTATGAAAGTAATAAGGCCAGTTGTACTTAAGAATTACCTTGACAATGCTGTAAAAAGGATTGATTTTATTAATTCTGGACTCTTGAGAATTTGTCTTTTTTATATTCTGTATGAGGAAGTGGGAAGTATGCACACTGAATTGCAATGGTTGTCTTGGCAAGGACAGTATAAAATTGAGTTGCAAGCTAAACTAGCCATTTTTTTTTCTTGATGGAATGTCATCTTTATTTGAAAGAATACCTGACAAACTGGATATCAAGACTTAAATGTATGGGACTTCCAGCCAAGATGGAGGTGTAGGTAGACACACTGTTCCTCCTTGCACAGCCAAAATAAGGACAGCAACAATTTAGAAACAAAATAACCAGAACTGATAGAAAATTGAATTGTATGGAAGTCAGACAACCAAGGAGTTAAAATAGACATATTCATCCAGACCGGTAGGAGGGGTGGAGTTGGAAAACCGGGTGGAGAGGGGTCAAGGCACAAAAATTGGTGGCACTGGGAGTGCAAGGCACCCTGGGTATGGAAGACTGCAGCGGGTGGACCCTGGGCATGCAGGTGGTGGCTGGCAGACCCTGGGCTTGGGGTGGCAATGGGCAGATCCAGTGAGGCAGCAATTGTGAAGCAAGGAACAGTGTGCAAGGTGACTGGCTGACCCAGCAGTCCCAGGGCCCCAGCTCTGGGAAATAGAGCCTCAGGGCACTAATTGAAAACACCTGTGAGAGTTGAGGCACAGGGAGAGTTCTCACAGGAGAGTTCGTTGGAGAGACCCACCGGGTCCTAGAATGTGCACAAGCCCACCCACATGGGAATTAGCACCAGAAAGGCCCAGTTTGCTTGGGGGAAGTGGCAGAAGGGACTGAAATCTGAGAGAGAGTGGAGCAAGCGCCATTGTTCCATCTTGGACCCTGCCCCCACATACAGCGTAACAACTCAGCAACTGGGTTGCCCCACCCTGGTGAACACCTAAGGCTCTGCTCCTCATACATAACAGGCGCCACAAGACAAAACAAACAAACAAACAAACAAACAAAAAACGGCCTAAATGGGAGAACACATCAAAGCTCCAAAGCAAATACAACTAAACAACCAAGAGAGAGCCAACCTATCAGATGCACAGTTAAAAGCACTGGTGATCAGTGTGCTCACAGAATTGGTTGAATTTGGTTGCAAATTAGATGAAAAAAATGAAGGCTACGCTAAGTGAAATGAAGGAAGATGCACAGGGAACAAATAGAGATGGGAAGAAAACTGGGACTCAAATCAATGGAGTGGACCAGAAGGTAGAAACAACCAAACAGAAAAGAATGAAGAAACAAGAATTCAAAAAATGAGGAAAGGCTTAGGAACCTCCAGGACATCTTTAAACGTTCCAACATCCAAATTATAGGGGTACCAGAAGGGGAAGAGGAAGAGCAAGTGGAAAAGTTATTTGAACAAATAATAAAGGAGAACTTCCCCAATATGGCAAAGGAAATGAACTTCTGGGAAGTTCAGGAGGCTCAGAGAGTCCCAAAGAACTTGGACCCAAGAAGGAACACACCAAGGCACATCATAATTACATTACATTACCCAAGATTAAAGATAAGGAGAGAATCTTAAAAGAAGCAAGACAAAAGGAGACAGTTACCTACAAAGGAGTTCCCATCAGACTGTCAGCTGATTTCTCAAAAGAGACCTTACAGACGAGAAGGGGCTGGAAAGACGTATTCTAAGTCATGAAAGGCAAGGACCTCCATCCAAGATTGCTCTATCCAGCAAAGCTTTCATTTAGAATGGAAGGGAAGATAAAGTGCTTCTCAAATAAGGTCAAGTTAAAGGAGTTCATCATCACCAAGCCCTTATTATATGAAATGTTAAAGGGATTTATCTAAGAAAAAGAAGATAAAAAACATGTACAGTAAAATGACAGCAAACTCACAATTAACAACCACACCTAAAACAAAAACAAAAACAAACTAAGCAAACAACTAGAACAGGAACAGAATCACAGAAATGGAAAACACGTGGAGGGTTATCAACAGGGGAGTGGGAGAGGGAAAAGGTACAGAGAATAAGTAGCATAGATGGTACATAGAAAATAGGGATAGGGTAAGAATAGTATGGGAAATGTAGAAGCCAAAGAACTTTTAAGTATGACACATGGACCTGAACTAAAGGGGGGGGAATGTGGGTGGGAGGGGGTGTGCAGGGTGGAGGGAAGTGAAGGGAAAATAGGACAACTGTAATAGCATAATCAATAAAATATATTAAAAAGACTTAAATATATGATGAAAATGAAAGAAGAAGCCTGTCAATTTAAGAATAACTGAAAATATTTGTTGGCAATGGTAATTTTTGATTTACCATAAAAAATTACCATTTCATGTAATTCAATATTTAGAAAACTTGCATCTGCCACTATGAGCTTAACACCATTCTAATTCTTTAAGGCTTTTCTGATGAAATTGGTAGTAATATTAATATATGTAATTTTTGAATAAAGTATAGTGAAATGTGTCAACTATATGGCCTAGTGACCAATATTTTCTAAATGACCAATGCAAAGTGACACAAAATTATGAATTGGTAAAAGATTCACTCAAAGTGCAAAATAAACCAATGGGTTTAAATGTAAAATACCACAAAATATTTATTGGCATATTTTCAGATTCTACAGTGCAATTAACCTATAGCAGTGATTTTCAACCACTTTTTAAAATATCATGGCACACTAATAACTAAAATTCTGCAGCACACCAAAAATATATTTTCTGCTTATCTGACAAAAAAAGTAGGTATAATTTTGAATCATTCACACCAGACAGCTATTGTTGTGTTGGCTGTTGTCATTTTTTAATCTGACAATCTAAGGGAAAAGAGGTCAGTGTTCCTGACTAAAGAGTCAGGTATTACATGTTTTAAAAATTCTTGTGGCACATCAGTGTGCCTCCTGGGGCACACAGGTTGAAAATTGCTGACCTATAGGATACAAACACATTATGTTTTGGTGCAGTAAAAAAAAATTCCATAATTAATTAAAGGGCCTGTTCAAACACTCTTTTCATTCCTGACAACATATCTGTGTAAGGCCCTATTTTTTTTATGTACGTCAACAAAATAAAGTAGCACTAGATTGAATACAGAAGCAAATGTGGGAATTCAGCTGTCTTCTATTAAGCCAGTTTATTTAAAATCTGGTCTCATTTTAATGCCTAGTCTCACTAAATTGCTTTTCTTTTTTTGGAAATACAGTGTTTTTTTTAATTGAAAAAGATTAAAAAGTAATATCAATTTACTTATCATTATTATTTCTATATATTATTGCCACTTGAATATAAATGATAAATATTCCAAAATTTAGCAGTGCTAATTTGTAACATGGTAAGGATTTATAAGATAACTCACATAGACAAAAGCTCTTTAGGTTTTCTATATTTATTAAGCATATGCGGTGGCCCAGAGACCAAACATTTAAGAATTGCTACTCAGAAAACATTGGCTATACCCACATGAACTTAATGTGGTTGCAAGTGCATTTTACTTTCTTGATATTAAGTCTGGTGAAAAACTTAAATTAATTGGAAGCGAACTTCAATTTTCTTATTTCCAGCTCTGAAAAGAATGTTTAAAAAACACCAAATTTTGCCCTGGCTGATGTAGCTCAGTGGATTGAGCATGGGCTGTGAATCAAAGGGTCACCAGTTCGATTCCTAGTCAGGGCACATGCCTGGGTTGCAGGCCGAGTCCCCAGTATGGGGCATATGAGAGACAACCACATATTGATATTTCTCTCCTTCCCTTTCCCTCTCTCTAAAAAGGAATAGATAAATTTTTTTAAAAAACACCAAATTTTGTCATTTCATAAAATAATCATCGGAGTGATGGCAGCTCAATTTTAATCTTAGTTTGGCCACCAAGAATATTGGCTAGAGTGTCCTCACTGGATAAAATTAAAACTGAGAGAGATTTACTAAGAGATTACAATAATGTTTGATTATAATTAGTTGGGAGAGTGGAAGCTGTTGATATTAAAAATTAAGTTCAGAAGTCAATTGTTGGCAAAATGTAAAGAAGTGTTACCTCTGTGGGATTACTGTCTCCTTGAGCTGTAAGCAAATGAAAAAGGAATGATCTTATGGGAAAGGAAATCTCTTTGCTACTTGTTCTTTGCACAGGTACCAGGTTTCTAGAACTGGCCCATGACCCCAGACCATCTCCTGATGCCCTCTAAGTGGGCTATCCATGAGTTTGAGTTATCTACACCCTTGTCTTCATTTAGAGAAAAAGCTAAAAGTTGCCTCTATTGAACTAATGAGATCCTTGAAACTCTCAAATCTTAACGAAACAACAATTAACAACAACCAAAAATTATTTGTTGCAGTTGAAACCACAACTCCTTGAATTAAATTATTATTCCATTGTGCATACAAGTATACATATATTAGAGATGCATATTCATAAACAGATACACTTGAAATCACATAGAAAATTTAAGAGTATTACAGAAGTATACAATTCTGTAAGACTTGTTTTTTTCATAGTAAATTTAAAACCAATACTTATTAACAAAAAAAGAAAAGAAACTATCAAAATAGATGAAAAAATCTTTTGAGGGCATAAATTCCTTCATTCCATTGGAATCTGTTAACTGTAGGGGTCTCAAATTATGCACATTTTCAGTGTGTTTCTGATAGAATGCTCTTAAAAAAGAAAATGTTTTTTTTTAAGGATTTTATTTATTTATTTTTAGGGAGGGAAGGGAGGGAGGGAGGGAGAGAGAGAGAGAGAGAGAGGGAGAGAGAGAGAGGGACATTAATGTGTGGTTGCTGGGGGTTATGGCCTGCAACCTAGGAATGTACCCTGGCTGGGAATTGAACCTGGGACACTTTGGTTCCCAGCCCACGCTCAATCCACTGAGCTATGCCAGCCAGGGCTAAAAAGAAAATGTTTTAGCACTCCTGCTGAGTTCATAATTTTCAAATGTTAATAATCTTTCTAATTTTAGCTAAAAAATTCTTTACCTTTTATAATATTTCCTTTTTCACCAACGTCTTTCCATGTGTTTCAAGTTAATTCTCTGATGTTTTACAGTGATTAAAATGGCTCAGTAATTTTATACAGAGACATCTAAAGTAAATAAAGGTTAAGATTTATCAGAAAGCATATTTTCAGTTGACTTCTAATTCTGGGATATGCAAAATCTAAGTTTTTAGCTCTAAGTAGCAATGGCCTTGATTAAATGAAAAACGTGGAGAAAACCACCCTGTTTCTCCACATATGGGCACAACAGACCACCCTGAGACTTACAGTTGGGGTAGGAGTGGGTGCTCACTTTGTCATCCCTGTGCCCACAAAGGAAGACATATTTTAATGTGTTTGTACAGTTGCATCCTTAATTATAATCTACTATAATCCTTTACTTCATGTGCAAAATCGTGGACACTGCTGAAGGTGTGAAAACACTGCCACATGTTGAAGACAAAGAATACAAACATGTGTTGTTAATTTATACATTTCTTTAGGTTAGTTACATGCTGGTGGGTTAGGGCAGGGATCTTTATCTTTTGTTCCCCATAGGAATGCACTAAGATCTTCCACTCTGTGTGTGGACACAAGTGTGTATAATTATGAATACTTTCTCATTTAGATCAATATCACTTTTGAAAAAATATCTGAGAGTAAATGCACAAAGCTTATGAAGGACAAAGAGTAAGAATTGGAGAAATTTTAATTTTAATATGTTGACTCATATCTATATATTTTGGTGACTGCTAATTTCAAAATCCAAACTATCAAGGGTTTATATTTTACAAAATTGTAATATGTGTTTTAAAACAGAAAATGCATAATGGAAGATAACATCTAAAAAATTAAATTAATTCTTAAACCTCTTGTCACATATTTCCAAAGGCCATGGCAAAAGCATTGGCTATAGAATTAGAAAGACATTTGAAAGTTGGAATTGTTAGCTGTGTGTAACCTTGGGCAAATTATCTAAGGTCTCTGACTCAGATTAGGCATCTGTAAATTGAGATTAACAACACTTACTTTTAAGGTTGACATAAAAATTAGGTGTAATAATATAATAAAGAACTTGCCATAGTAAGTGGTGTTCATTAATTTATGCATTTAACATTGACTATGTGTCTATGATGTGCTGAAAGCTTTATAAGTTGTAGCGATACAACTTTATGTGGCAGAGATGTTAATAACCTTGGTGCCAACTCCTTTCCGTAGCCAACCATGGTCATAGAAGGGTTTTCCTGAAGCTACAGCTCCATACTGATATGCTACTGGTAGAGATTTATAAGTCCCACTACTTTGAATGAATGCGGAAAGGAGAGACTTGAATCATTAGAAGAGTTTTGATTGAGAATTGGTGTTGGTTCTTAAACAGGATGAGATGTGTAGCTAAGTGAACATGAAGTAAAGATGGCTTCTGAAAGTCAAGGGGAACCTGTGACATTAGGCCTGGAATGTACTTATGTTAATAGAGAAGTATTTTGAGCTCAGAAAATCTCAGAATAATCATCTGGGAAGAAGAATCTTCCCAGATGATTATTTGTGGTAAGAACTGCCAAACTTCTCCAATGTCTCCAAAGCATTCTTCATCCATTCTTCCCTACCTCATTTTGTTTATCACTATTAGCGACTGGCACCCTTTGAGACTCTGGAAGCCCTGTGAGGGAGCCTGGTTGACTTGTTTTGCAGCAGAATTAACAGCCCCACTCTCTTATGTGGTTTTGAATAGATGGCCCAGTATTGCCTTTTGTGCTCTTGTCTCTGCTTATGATCATCTATGACAAGAATATCTATATAATAAAAAACAAATTGTAATGGGATGCTTTGGGCTATAACAGACAACTCCAGTTTAACCATTTGAAATAATAAGAATTTTTTTTGTTTTAATCTCAAATAAAAGAAGCCCCAAAGAAGTTTGGTCCCTGGGTTCTCACTGGGTGAAGGAGGGTCCAGTTTCCCTCCATTTTTCCTTCTTGCTATTTTCAGGGTATCAGTTGGTCCTCAGGCCAGTTTTTTCCATGGTTATTTCCATTAAGGTGCCACACTCAAACATGGCCATGTTCTATCATGACAATGTCTATGGAAAGAAGATGAAATATTTTTCCACATGCCCCATTTCATGAGCAAAGAAATCACAATCCAGTGCCTCTCAGCAGACTTTCCTTCACCTTTCATTGGCTGGAGTGACATCATGAGTCATGCCTAAACCTTCTCTGTCAGCAAGCAGAAACCTGCAACAGTTTGACAGCCCCTTGGGTTGGGACTATGACCCTTTCTCTTGAAGCATGTGATCACAGGGAAGAGGGAGACTTGAGAAAAATCAGGATTTCTTTAAAAAGGAAAAAAGAGCATGTGTTGGCTATGGGCAGACAACTAACAGTGTCCACTGTAAAGAGAGAAAACATGCCTTGGCTGGAGTGGTTTAATGGATTGAACACCAGCCTGTGAACCAAAGGGTTGCTGGTTTGATTCCTAGTCCAGGCACCTGCCTGGGTTGTCTGCCAGGTTCCCTGATTCTGGGTGCATGAGAGGCAACCACACATTGATGTTTTTCTCCTTCTCTTTTTCCCTCCCTTCTCCTCTGTCTAAAATAAATAAAATCTTTTTAAAAAGAGAGAGAGAGAAAACATGGGCAGAACCCATATCAACTTCCCCAATTTTCCAAATTTGGGAGGGAATCAAAAGACCCTGTGGAAGTTTCTCACTTGGAACACTGGCACACGTTTAGACCATTGAACACAAATGGGTCCCAACCCCTTAAAAAGGCTTTAGTTTCTATCCTCAATCTCTGTTTCTTATTTCTAGGGACTTCCACCAGTGGTCTGGACGTCAGTTACTAGTAAAGAGAAAGTGACTTTAGTAAGCAAGATTAGTGTTCCACATTTCCCATTTCTTCAGCATGAATTAAAAGACACCAAAAGTGGGTTCAACAGGCCTTTCTTGTATCACTCTACAGATCCCTGCAGAGCTGATGTTGCTAACTTGAACACATTTATCCGGCATCAACTGCCCTGAGCCAACAGAGAATCTGTGCACAAGTAGAGATGAAAAGAGGACTCAAAAGAGGAGAGGGAAGTGCCCCTAATGTAGTTTCTCCATCTACAAATACAAGTGGAGAGAAGAGAGAAAAGCTCTCTGAATGCTCACTTAGCTCCTCAACTGGATACGAGAGGAATAAACAAACAGCTAGAGTAGGACAGTGAAGGCAGATGAGAGGGTGTTACTGATTCTAATAAGAAACAGAAATTGTGACATTAACTTTAATCCAGTGTGAATGGCATAGGGAGATGACTGATTTGAATGAAGGCAATGTCATATTCACCATTCATACATTATGTGTGTATAACAAATTAGTAGATGATTTTCAAAAGGAAGATGACTCATAAAATAAGAAGCAAAACTCTCAATAAGGCAACTTGTAATATTGTATTTTCTGGAAATATTATTTTTGAAAACCATTTCATTTTGATCACATATAGCTTATGATAAAAAAGCAAATCTTACTGTGCCCTACATAAAAAGCAATTTAGGTTTCATGATAAATTAGTGTAGGAAAAAATGGAGAAATAATTATATGTGTAATATAAAATGTATTACTTGAGTCTCAGAAGAAAAAAAAATAATGTTATATTAATTACTTGAAGATTTTCATTATAACTTTATGTCACCAAAACAAATTTATCCTGTAGCAGGTAGAAAGGCATAATCTTCAAATAGAATTTATATTTTATATAGTAACTAAAGGTACCTTAGTTTATCTTTAACCAGGTTTGGCTGGATACACCACAAAAATAAAGAAACACAATAGCACTGATTGGTGTGGCTCAGTGGGATGGGAATCATACCACAAAGCCTAGGGTTGCTAGTTCCATTCCTGGTCAGGACACATGCCTGGGTTGTGGGCCAGGTCCCCGGTCTGGGACATGCAAGAGGCAACTGATTGATGTTTCTCTCCCTCTCCCTCTCCTTCCCTTGTTCTCTTTCTAAAAATAAATAAATAAAATCTTTAAAAAATAAAGAAACACATTAAATAGGAAAAAGAAAAAATATTTGTGCATAAAATGTATATAAATATATCAAGATCATGATTTTTTAAGCTACATGCTATGTACAGTTAAGTGGAGAAAAACGACATGACATTGCTGCAGCCAGTTCCTGTGAAAATAGTACTTACAAGTGTTACCAGCAGTCAGTATACATTAATCCCCTCTCCCATCAGTTAATTACATCACCCTTTAAGATAGACGTATAATGTAATTAGAGATTTGAACAGTTCACAGCCAGATCACTTAAAGTAACATTGTTAATGGGCTCTGGAAGTTCTCCCTTTAATATTGCCAGTGTTATAACTTCTAATTACCTTAATAATTAGGGCTCTGTCACTCATGATTGAGGTAACAGCTCCTAACACTAATGGGCATTGGAGGTCTGGTACGAGGCATGTTTTGATGTTCTCATCTAGTTGCTTAGGGTCGGGAGGAGCTATTTGCCCTTGGAAACCTGGCGGTTGCTATGAGGTGGCCCGGGCATCCTTACCAACCACTTTAATGCTGCCTCTGCCACTGCTGTTTTCATTCAAGAAAGAATGTATAAACTCTATTCACTAAAGACTACTCATGAAATGCAAATGTGGCACCTATGGATGAAATTTTCTGAATTTCAATTGCTCCTGTTGCTAGAACCACAAAATAACAATATAAACTTGGATGTCAAATCAACTGGAATTGAAATTAAAAGGCACCAAAATTTCTTTCATGTGTAGTTAGGATCTGCTGTTAATTGACGAAAGTGAGAGATTTGAGAGTAAACGGGGAAAATGAGAAGGATCTCGCTGTCCTGGGGAGAGTTATATGGGAGCATGTAAGATGGTGGGGGGAGGGGTGCTGTGCTTGGTAATTTTATAGAATCCTATCCAAAGAACAGAACAAAAAGTTGAGAAAGACAATTTTGGAGATAAAAATTATTTGTAATCCTGACTCAGAAAGTATGGTTTTCATTGCAGCACTCTGAGAAGACAGGCGGCTGACACTCCTGCCTGGGACGCACATGAAGGGGTCAAGGCCCTCCTCAAAGCCATCTCAGCCATGAGTCCTTGACCCCCTTGGCCAAGGGTGGGCTCCCCTTCCCAGAGTCATTTCTTTCTCTCTGGTGGAGATGCTTACACTCCGTAATCTTGTATTATTGTCATTTGTACACCTACAGCTTCCCTTCTGACTGTAAGTCCTTTGAAGGAAGGTTGCAGAACTTAGACATCTGAATCTGCCTGTTGCCTTTCACACAGATACCATTCATAGCACTTGGAGCAGTTAGGGTGACACTTGGGTGATGAGAGGTGGAGTCATGTCACATTTACATGAAGGGGGACATTCATGATGAAACAGCCTGCACATCACTGGGAATGTAGTTCCAGAATTTGGAATATAGGTGGTATATGGGCTGAACTGTGTTTGCTAAAATTCATATGTGCAAGTCCTGACCCCCAGTGCCTCAGAATGTGACCTTATTTGAGAATAGGGTCATTGCAGATGTAATTAGTTAAGATCATTAGGATGGGCCTTAATCCAATATGACTAGTATTACCATAAAAAGGGGACATTCAGACACAGATGGACATGCACAGAGGAAAGATGATTTGAAGACACCAGATGAACACGACTGACTATAAGCCTGGAAGATCCTGAGGGAGACCAACTTTGCTGACACCTTCATCTCAGACTTCCAGCCTCCAGAGCTGAAACAATCAGTTTCTGCTGTTTAAGCCACCTCATCTGAGGTACTTCGCTATGGCAGCCCCAGGAGATGACTGCAGGGGGAAAGTGAACCCTACATCAAATGTTAGGAAGCCCCTTGTCCTCACTTTTACAGAGCAGGTGAAAGGATAGTCAGTGATGGAGAATGATGTAGAAGAGGACGGCTCTCAGGGACCCAGAACAGCCAAGGGGAGAGCAGAGAAGCTGACGGGGAGGACTCAGAGGCATCAGTTATTTAGGGGGCCAAGGAGCACACTTCCTGACAAGGTGGCCGAGGTTGTGCCTGGAAGTAAAAGAAATTTGGATATTATTCCATCAGCAATGTGGGGCCCTTGACATTTGGTGAATAAAGAGCTGACACAGTAAAAGCAGGGATTTAGAGAAATAAACTTGCTAGGGATATGCAGGATGGACCAGAGCAGCAGAGGTGGGGGCAGGCTAGAAGGTGACAAATGAGGCAGAGACACCGCAGGTTTACAACCTGAACGGTGGCAGTACAGGGCTTAAGTAGTTTTGATGACATCATTAAAGTGGGCCTCATTCAATATGACTGGATCCAATGATGGCCTGGATCCCTTGTGAAAGAATATTGTGACACAGGCAGTGACATCAGTAGGGAATCGGGCCCTCCCTTGCTGGTGGTGGGGCTGTCTTCAGTGTGTGAGTCTCAGAGCATCTGTGTGGACAGGAATGATGATGAGGAGAGAAAGGAGAACTCTAGTATGGACCACTGTTTTCAAGTATAAAGTGATTTTCTAAAGAAGACACCTTATTTCCTTGTGGATACATAAAAAAGAAGGCATACATTTTCCATGAACAAAAATTTCTGCTAGATCCTGAATTTCTCCTAATGAAATACTAAAGAATCTGATAACAATGAAATATTGAGCGTATCATGGGGAGAGGGGACCAGCTTGCTGAGCAGGGGTGAGGACGCCCCCTCCCCCACCCCTGCCCCTCAGCAATAGGGTGCCCGGGCTCATCCTGCTCAGACTTGCCCTGACTTCCACACACACAACACCCCCCCCCCGCCCCCAGTTTGAGTAGGGTATATACAAGCTACTTGGGTTATACCCCCATTCTCATTACCACAGATTTTAATGAAGTTTGAATAACTGATAAGTTGAGCTAGTTGAATATTTAAAGTATGCTTTTTAACCAAAAAGTCCTTGAAATTGATGGACTGTGTTGAGGAGGGGTTCACTCTAAGCATTCTTCGGTTACTCTGGGCAACCTCAGCAGCTCCAGAAAAATGAGGGATAAGTGACTGGAACCACATCTGAAAGATGGCCTGCACCTGGACTAGGAAATTTCATCACTGTTTTCCATGTCTAGCTGATTTAGGGTGAAACTGGAAATGTAACCAGTGTCTACCGATCACATGCTTCACTTTAAAGATTTCTGAAGTTCACAGCTTCAGTTAGAGAAACACACCATTGTACTGCTTTATCTGGTGAATTTAAAATTCAGTTAACAATCTTGTTTGTGAAGTGGTGTCTGAACTTATTACGGCAACATCATATTGGCAAAGGACATACAAGTATATTGACCATTAATCAATATCCATCAATTTTTTCATGCTCTCCTCAAAATGGTGTCATGCATGGCTTTTAATTTGTAGGTCAAGGTCTGAATTCAGAGCACATGTGTAATGTCCCAAGCGGAAATTATCAAATGGCTCCTGGGGGTCGAGGTTCCAGACCAAAAATTTGGACTCACAGGTTCCATGCTTATGTGATTATTGACTTCACACTAACAAAAATAATTTTTTCAGACTTGGAACCTCACCCAGCCAGAATGTAGGCAGGATGAACAAAACGAGAGTGATCTCTATGATATGTGGGTATTGGTTCATAACCATGTGGACCTCATGCCCCTGCCTTACATACCTGGATTTAAAAAAATATGAGTGTGTCCCAATGCCCCACTCAATTTTATTTTTGAAAGGGAGAAGCTGTGTCTATGTTTTTTTCTTTCTTTACATCCTTCATCTCCTAAGTGCTCAGTGAACATTTGCAGATTGCTTCATCCCTTCATATTAAAGAACAAGGCTGGAAGGAGAGGTCTGTGGACATCACAGACATAGTCTTTCCACCTGTGTCCACATGCCCCTCTGATGCAGCATCTAAAGGCACATTTGGGCACTCAGGCTTTTCAGTGGCTCTGTCACTTAGACTCACAGCTGACCCCAAATTTCTTCTCCAAAGGACCACATCTCCCTATTCTCAGCCACTGAGCCACTGGCTGGAGCACTGTGTGCTTTTATCTCTCAGGATTCTCCAGTTTTGCCATATTTAAATCACTGCAGGGCAGGATTACAAACCACACTGGAGCATTGGGGATCTTCATTGCTACCATTGGTCTTTGCATGCATTGGTGGAGACTGCTGTGGATGTGACCTCAATGCAGGTATCACTTTTCAGGTATTGTCTCTAGATGTTGATTTCCACCCCCTTGCCATTCAGTGGTTTTTATAGGTGAGGAAGATAAAAGTGCTTCAGAACCTGGACTTGACACTCTCGGCTCTAGAGATGACTGCTCTGCAGTTGCCTGGCAATTGACACAAGGATGGGTTATCTAACTCAGATGCAACCAACTGTTCCATCCAGAGTTCATCCATGTGGGGCAGCCAACTTTACTTTCAGTACCTGCCAGAATTCAGGTTTGTGAATTATTTCACATGCTTTTGTAGGTTCAGTGAATTCAGGGCATTAGATAAAGATACACATGTGCTTTCCTTATGGTTTGGATGTGAAAGAAAAGAAATATCTGCTGTACTGATAGCTGCTAGGTAAGACCCTTTGCCTACGATACAATTCAATGCTTATTAAGGTATACAATCTGAACTTCCCTTTTATACAAAAGAGTCACATCGAGAATACCTAGAACAGGTGCATAAGCTGGCATCATTTTTGAATATTTGATTGGAGAACAGCTGGCAAACCTGAGTCATGTTCTTTGAAACTTGCTTTGATGACAATTACTAGTTGTTTTAAAACTCCTTGACAATAAGTCCCAGTAACCATCCATGAGCCATCCTCTTTCCATGACCAATGACTTTGTCTCAGATGACTGCTCCTGACCTTGGAATTAAAAGACGGCTCCTCTTGGAATTAAAAGATGGTCATTAGAGGAGTACAGGGAACCTGGGGTGCACACTGGGACAGCACACTCTCTCTCCAGGTGCTGAGGGCCAGCTGGTCCCCATAGAACTGGTGTGGAGACAGGGTCTGGGCATCTGGTGGTTTCCAGAAATGTTACTGGTCAGGAAGCTGGGCTGAATAGCTGCCAAAGGTAACCCTGCAGTCCATAGTTGGAAAAATGAGAGTTCTTTTACATTTTTTTCTTAGTGCAATCCCTGGAGACTCTCCTTCTTTTAAGAGAAAAAGAGGACAACTCCTTTTTCACAATCAGTATGTTTCACTTTGATCTAGAGCAGGAAGTAGCTGATCATTGAAATGAGACTTCCATAACAGCCACGCCTGACCTGTGTCCAGTACTTACTATGCACGGGGTCCTCCATGCTAACTCCATTATATGCATGATCTCATTTGTTCTTCACAGCAACCTTCAGACACAGGTAGTAATTTCATCCCTATTTCACAGATGAGAAAAATGAGGTGTAGAGTGGGTAAATAATTTGCCTGAAGTCATAGGGTCAGGAAATGGCAGAACTGGACATTGAAGCTACAAGCTGGAAGGTAAATATTTTAATCTCTTATGTGGCCCAAACTGTTTTGCACTGCTAGATATATACTCATATTTTTCCTCTTCAATTATGTTATAAATCCTATATATGTAGTCTTCATATACATATTATTTAGATAGGTGGTTCACTTAATGAATTGACCTAATTTGATCTGCTATTCAATCATTTTCTTTCCTATGTAAATAAGTATATAATTAAAGATTATAAATTTAGTGTCATCACAGAGCAGCAATATGAGCATAAGTAGGAACATGAGGACCTATGACCACATACAGCATACTTTAATATATACAGACCATTAAGAGGTAACCCTATCATCCTTTATGATCCACAATGAATAATACAATTACCCTCTTTATTGAAGTCTAAGTTTATAGAAAGTGATTAAAATTCAATCAGCTGAGAATAAACTGAAGCTCACTGTGGCACTGGGTATTTTCTTCTACTAGTTATTTTCAGGACTGGATCACACAGATGTGAGCTTAGGTTCTAGAAGATAATTATAAAATTCCTTCACAGTGGCTTAAACTTAATTACTCTGTCCTAAAGGACATTTGGCTCTATCAGATCTGAAAGGAGAAATAGTCAAGAGCCTCTTTCACTGGGAATGCTTTTCTTCCAGGCTTCTTGCCTTGGGACATAATTCTGGAAAACACAGTTATCGTGAATGCTCAGAAGGATAATCCTAGAAGGATTAATACTTCGTATTATTTTTAGCTTCCTTGGATGGTATGTATCCTTCCATAGCCTGCAGAGGACATCACAGAGAGCCATGACCCAGAGGTGGAGATGTTATCTCAAAATAGCGCTCATCAAAGAAGCAGGGGGAAGAGCCCCCAGGCAGTGTGTATTTTTAATAGAAAAACATATCAGGCTCAGATGAATGAACATGTAATATTCCCTGGGGCTTTTGGATTAAATGTAGACTTTAATAATTACTCTAATTACTTTTGTTGTGGTTCTACCTTTGAATCTACATGAAACAAATATACAGCAATTATTACACTTTCATTTAATCAATTAGTTCTAGGAAAACTGACTGTCAGTATTTTCCCTTAATATACTTTTACCTGTAAACAAAAGCCAGAGATAAAAATAGTTTTAATTTAGTAGCAAACATTTATTTAGCATGTGATGATACAATTTCCTTTTATACAGAATTTCAGTGCACTGACTATTTTGAAAGCCATTGGAATGCTGTCTACCTTGGAGTTAATACAAGTCATTGATCCTACAGGGATGAGAAGTTTCCCATAATGCAGCAGTTCCCACCCACCAGGTCATTAAAGCTGATACACATCTTGTGGTCTGGCATACTTGTTTTCTTCTGAAAAACAGCTTGCAATGGTTATAATCTTCCACCAAGGCTAAAGAATGAGGGACAAATGTGTGTAAGAGTGTAAGTCAAGAGGCAAATCATTCAGCTCAGAGACCCTGGACTCCCCCCAACCTCCAATGTCTCTTCTATTTACCCTGCCACAGTGCCTAAAATAGATGCCGCGGTCTCTGCAATGGACAACCCTGTGTCTCAAATGACCTCTGTGGCTTACTAGGTGGGTGACCATGGGCAAGTTGCTCCTCTGAGCCAAGTTTCCTTATCATCAACTGAGAGAATAATAGTAGTATCTGCTTTAATGAGTTTAAAGGAAATAATGTGGTATTTCCCAAACTTTCTAACATATTACATATAACAAAGATACTTTAAAAAATACATATTTCCAGGCCTTCCCATATGGATGTTAACATAGAAGGTTTTAGTGCAAGGAAAGTGAGAATCTGTATGTTTAATAAACACCATAGAACAATTCTATGATGGAGGACATAGTAGGGAAGTAAAACTTTCAGCACAGTAAGTTCTCAGTAGGTGGAGCCAGGAGTCTATTAAAATGAGTATACACTTGGCCTTAGTCCCTGCCCAGCACACAGGGCGAGCTGGGAGCTGAACTGTTCATCTCTGTGTAGGGAGCACATCCCAGGGGAGATAGACTTGGGAGAAATTTGGGAAGAAAAATTCAGGCAATGGGGCTACTAATAAAGAAAGGTGACTCAGATGGGGTTTTGGGAGACATCAGAGTGTTGGGTTAGCTCTAATCTATAGCTTCTGCCAGGGAGTGGACAGTGAAAGGCAGGAAATGCTGTGGATAACCTCACTTACTGCTCTAAATCCCACTACCTGGAGCTAAATGTTGGTAGTCACTAGACCTTTATACCTATTGCCATTGTTCTCAACCTGGCTGACCGTTACCATTCACTGCATGCTGGGACCTTCACCAGGAGGGTCTGCCTTAGTGGGCCTGGGTCAGGGCCCACCTCTGACATTGCTTGAGAGCTACTCTGAAGGTCCACAGGGTAGAGAATCCCAACCCTGGGGTCTACACTGAATGTAAACTTCAAAGTCTCTGACCTTGTTCTTAAGTTCTACCCATTCTCTGGGTGATCTGGGTTCTATGTGGCTACTGTTGTCCAGTCTTTACCTCTGTCAAATCACCTACTTCTACTAATACCACCCACAAAGCAGACTTCCTTAGAAAAAGAGTAAGGTTGATCACTTATTTTAGGGGAAATGTAACAAACCACCAAGTATTCTCATGATAAGGCCTCTGCTTTATGATAAGGCTGGCACAGCAGTCACTGTCATTGAGTTTATAGGATGAGTCTCAGGTCATCTTTGGTTGGTGCTGTCCAAAATACATCAAAGAGTTAAAATGAGTGGTGATTTTTCCTGTTATATTTCTTTGTGAAATTCATCATTTCTGAACAAAATGTTTTCTTCTTTTTCATGAATTCAATTGTGTCTCTCCAGAGTTCATATGTGGTGTCCTAATCCCCATTACTTTATTATTCCTTTTCCTTGTGTGTGACTTTATTTGGGAATAGGGACATTGTAGATGTAGTTCAGATGAGATCACACGGGAATAGGGTGGGCCCTAATCCAACATGACTAGCATCCTTACAAGAAGAGACACAGAAGCACAGACAGGAAGAAGATGGCCATGTGCTGGCAGAGACAGAGACTGGGGTGATGCTTCCACATGCTAAGCAATGCCCAACGCTGCCTGCAAATTACCAGAAGCTGGGGAGAGGTTGCGAACAGACTCCCTCACAGCCTCAGAAGACACCTGGATCTTGGACTTCCAGCCTTCAGACTGTGAGAGAATAAATTTCTTTTCTTAAATAAATAATTTAAGTCGCTTAGTGTGTGCTGTTTGGTTGAGGTAACCCTGCAAACTAATATATGCTCTCACCCACTGCCTATCTTTATTGATATTTTCCTTCTTCAGATCTCTCCTCCTTGGTGAACATGAAAACGTAAGACAATTGATGCTGTGGTTGTACAACAAATTAGTGTGACTGTATTAGGTTAAAGTAAAATGGCTTAATAAGATGACATTTTTTGCAGTTATCTGAATAACTACTTTATAAATAACTAGTTTGAAGACATGTTTTCTTTCCAGTTTGTTACTCTACATGAGCGTAGACACCGCCAGGCAACAGCAGCCACGGCAAATGGAAGAGAGCTGACTGTAGGGGCAGCACTGTGTTGGGGTAGTGGTGTTAAAGATTGTGTGTGTGTGTGTGTGTGTGTGTGAATCTAGATTCACATACATGCACACATGCATCACATGTTACATATCACATGTATTGTATAAATCTGTATCATCCATCTGCAGCACTCAGCACTGCCATTAAGCCCTAACATTATGCCCACAACAGAGCTATTACTATGTCCTCATTTACCACTTAGTGAAACAGAGAAGACAGAGAAATTTACTAACTTAGCCCAGGTACTACAGAGAAAAGCTCTTTCAGTGGTGGAAGAAATCAAAACAAGTAAGAGACTTGATCACTTCTTTTCTGGCCCTGAGCTCTGTGAGGCAACAGACCATATGATACTAGTGCAGAAAGGACTCTGCGGATGTAGAGATTAGAACCAGCCCTTGTTATTTGGTGCATATCTTGTCATTTGCAGACAAAGACTGGAGCTCAAGGATGCTGACCTGGTGCAGCTTGGGGCAGGGACCCAGGGCAGCACTGCCCCAGGCTCTCTTTGCTATGTGAACACCTCTGTAAGCGTCACTTTTGAGATTGGACGTGAAAACAGGGGGAACTCAGGTCCAAGTAATGGTTAAATGACAGTTTTCTAGATGAACACCTAAGCATTCCTTAGAAAGTGGCTGAAGGTCACAAGCTGCCATGTACTGATATTTCTCTCCCATTCCTCTCCAGGCCTTCTTTGTCCCATTCTAGGACTAGCTCCCTTCCACTTATGTTTCTACAGGGCATTGATCTGTGTATACCTGTGTATTCTACCCTAGCAGCAATCTCCATTGACCTGCAGAGGACACCAGGAAATCGCTTGGAGTTGGAACTCCAGTCTGGAGGACACAGCACACCCAATCCTTCCCAACTCCCTCTAGTGCAGAGATCCTGTAGGATGACATGCTGGGGCCAGAAATGGGTCAGTAATTGGACATGTCTACTAGAGTAGTGAATCATAAATATATATATTAATATATTAACGTAAAGCACATACATATTTTGATGTGGGCCAACGTTGCTGACTGGCTTCCAGAGTCCTCTTTCTTATAAAAAAAACAACTATTCATAAAGAGCATCTTCTATGTTTCTGTAAAGTGAAACATTTAATTAAAAGCACTCATGAAGGAATCTGAATGCATAATATTAGGTTTTAATGATTTTCCCTAATAACTGACACTGGACTCATCCATAGGAAATTTTATATTTTCCAATGCAACTTATTTCTTATCTAGTTTTTCCAAAGTACTCAAGTTAGTTTCACACAAAATAAATAATTCCTTTTTTGCACTCTTATTTAAGTGCCTCGCATCACATTTAGTTAAATTACCAATTACAATTGCAAGTGACATAAAAAAAGGTGTTAGAGCAAATACATCTTGTGTGAGACTGTGCATACACTTTACTGAAGGAATAAAGAGGGTTTTTTTTTTCCAGGTTAAGTTGGTTAACATGAGGGCTTGCTCTGGCTGCTGACACCCTTGTGGGCCAAGCCATTCTATCTCTTCCCATGTCTATATTCCAAATTTAGATTCTGCCTCTACTTCAGTTCATCCCATTCAAAGATGGCACTGGGGGAATAGGGAGAGGCTGGTAAAAGTGTACAAACTTTTAGCTATAAGATGAATAATGTCTGAGGATCTCATTTAAAACACGGCGACTATAGTGGATACCACTTATATAATTGACATTTGCTAAGAAAATAGAACTCAAATATTCTCAAACATACACATAAAGACAGATGTGTTAATTAACTAGATGGTAGGAATTCTCTCACAAGGTACACACATATCAAGTCACCATAATGTATTTTTTAAATATCTTATGTGTAAATTTCATTTGTCAATTATATGTCAATAAAACTGGAAAAAAATCCAAAACAGTGTATAGCAGACTGTTGGCTACCTTCTCCTCGTGCCCTTAGGAAAATACAGTCGCTGAAACATTTTGGATATTTCTTTATTCCTTATTTATTACTCTTTCACCGAATATTAATTCTGGAACAGAGTCAAGGATCCTACTTTAATTCTGGATATAAATTATGCCACCAAGAACTCTTGCTGATCCAATCAAAATCTTTGTCATGGATCATTGTGGGGAAAGCACTAGTGTCTTCAGTAGAATTTCTCATACTTTAATGGGCAAGAAATGGCCAAATCAAAGGAGCAGGAAGGAGTGTGAAGCTCCCTAGACTAAAATGTAAAATCCACCATCACTGGTAAACCCGCAGTTGGAGGTAGAAATCACTGACTACAGTGCGTCCCACAGTCTGCAACTCGAGCTGGTGACACACTGACTCTGTCTCTTTCTTTTCCTGTTGTTGTGGTTAAACACACATAGTATAACTTTTGTCATTTTAATCATGTTTAAGTATTCAGTTCAGTGACCTTCATTACATTCCCAATGTTGTGGGACCATCTTATTTCCAAAACTTTACCGTCACCCCAAACAGAAACTCTGTATCCGTTAAGCAATGACCACACATTCTCACTGTCTCCAAACTCCCATTTCCTGCTGGACCTTATATTTGGTGAGCCATGATAAGTCTCCCTTTTTACATATCTTGATTTGACCACATATTTAACTAAGAGATAGATGGCCCTTGTTTTGTATAACGTAACATAAAAACACACACATTGATATTGTAGGTCTTATCCAATGAATGAACTCATGAAAATAATCTACTTAGAATTATTTAAGTCAAATAATGTTACCAATTATCTAGTAAAAATGAAGTGGGGTGGGGGATGGGAGTAATATAGGAGGTAAATTACAGTTTAAATATATGGCATACATTTTGCAAATTTAGATTTTATATCTTAGATTTTCCTGAAGCACAATTCGTATATCATTCTAAAACTTTTATACCTAGGAAAAAATCATTATCATTTTCCTTGGGCATAGAAATATTATATTTTATAACAAAAAAGTATATTTAACAAATTTCAGGTCAGTTAAATATATTGCCACCCTAGATTTTTTTTATTTTAGTAGTTTCTTCAAATCATGCTAGCCTGTTCTTCATAGTTCCACACTATTCACAAGTGATTTATTCTGGGGAGAAGAAGAAATTTCCGGCACAAACACTTCACAAATATTAGAAATTTGAGATTATCAAATAAATGCCAATGAAAAAAATAAATGTTTCTGGAATTGTACTAGCTGTTATCAAAACAATAACGGTGGTGATAAATGCTTTAGAGATTGAGCACTAGGGATTTTTAAGCCATTCATTACATGCCAATCTCTGTAAGCGACATCTAATAAATGCAAACATCTTTAAAGGCAAATTTAAATACGTTGAAAAGTGTAATTTCTTTTAGCCTGTGCACTGTTTTTTTCAAAACATTTCTCAGAAAATAAAATCCCATTTCGAGATGTATGTATTTTATCAGACTTTGAGAAGGAAGAGGGCTATCCAGGTCCTTTATCATGAGTAAGATACAAGGTGGCCATAATCCTAAAACATATACAGTGTGACAACGGTGAAGTCTTGAAGGCGCTCAGAAATGGCTCGGATACTGTGAGCAGAGTGTGTTTCCAGAGTATAATCCGACTGATACAGTGTTCTTTGCAAAAGGCTGTGAGGTCTTGGCCTAATAAGCATAATCTCATTACACTGCAAATAAAAGTTTCCTATTTATCTCCAGATTTCAAATGAATCTAATAAGGCTTATGATACAGTCACCCAATACCCTAATCATATTTCTGCCTATCTAAAAGCAATCAGTAATTGTGTTACAGCAGAACGTGCTGACAATACCTCTGACACAGAAAGGAGAATGAGAGCCCAGCTGTACTAATTAAATTAAATGCTAGGCTGATGGAATACATTTGCTGAAGCTGGGAGAGTATGGGTGCAGAATTAATAAGCATTACGGCTTAGAGCGGGAGATGATATCATAATGGATGCAAGGTTTTGATGTTGAAAGCCTCATTCAGATTCAATGTACCATAATGTACGGATCTGACAGCTGCTTAGAGAGGTGCAGAGCCTTGAACAAATTGCACAGGAACTTTCTCGTTTTTATATTTTTCACTGAGGGACATAACATCTTGCATTACCCCCTAAACACTGCCCAGGCCGGGCTACGGGGAGGCAGCCACGGCACCTGAAATGTATTCTCTCAGCTGGTTTTCTTCTCTCCTCACCCATCTCTCCTCTCTTCTGGCCTTGCAACTTTTGTGTTCATTCTTCTGCACTTCATTTTGGATTAAAAATATCGAGGGTACAGCATTGGAATAGGCTACAAGACGTTTTCTGAATTCTCCTAGTTAAAAAAAAAAACAGGGCTTGCAGGGAAAGAGATATAAATGGGCCACCCAGGCATGTGGCCGGGGCCCATGGGAGACGCCAGGCTGGGAGCTGAGCAAGATCCGGGAGAGCCAGAGCTGCCACTCGCCATGGGGACCGCCCCTCGGCCGTGCTGGGCGCCTGCTGGTGCCAGCACAGCACAATCTCTTGCTCATAAATTAGCTGCGCTATCTCGACGGCTGCATTGCTGAAGCTGCTGTGCCAGCCGGCCGACCAGGATTCATTATCATGAGAATTTTGACAGGATATTAAATTTACTAATCCTGAACTTTCCGGACTGACCCTAACTGGGAACAGACAATGCAGATGTCTGCTGGGAAAACACTTTCTCTGTTTACTTTCTTACTTTTGCCTTTTTTTCTTCAACAATCCTGCAACTGTCCCCCTTCCACTCCTCTCCTGCCCCCACACTCACCACCTAGTCTCCCTCAAGTGACACCAACATTCAGGCTTCTGGCAGCTTCCCCCTTCCTGTGGGAAAACTCTCTCCTGCAGGCAATCCTAAGAAGACAGCACACCCACCTCCCTCTGTGGGTGTGTAGAAATACCAAATTATACATGGCCCTCCCCTTCTGAACAGGCTGGATGGCACGGTAGGTCATTGATGGGTTTCTAAGGCTAACGTGATGGGATGCTCACAGTTTCATACAGTCCCACCTGTGCCCACACATTTTGATACCTACAGACAAACCAGCATGCTGGTTGGTGATCACACTCCGTCCTCCACGCACACACACGTGAAGGCAGGTGCATAGGTGCACATGAACACAAACATGCGCCCACACTTCCCTGTCATGATGTCAAATTGTGCTGCTTTGGTCTCCTATAACTCACCCCAGGAACACTCAGCTCCACACTGTTAAAATCTTGGAAAGACCAATACACTCGCTTTAGCATCCCCTGCCTCCCCATCAGAGATTCTCACTGCCCTGAACAAATCAGGCACCGCACATATGTTGTGATAGCAACTGTTACTCTTTGTTTATTTAGCTTATAAATAAACTACATCAGACCCCAGGAATATTTTTAGAAAGTTTTGGGCATCACAGCGGAACCGGCATCTTGCCCATTCATAAGCTTTCCACGCTTCAGAAAAACAAAACGTACCACAGATTTCCACTGACATTCTTCTGCCAGCGTGATCTCTAAATAATTCAGCATTAAAATCTGGTCAGCTCTCCTACCTCCCCGAAAACTCCTGCAAACACAGTGCCAATTAAGTTGCTGAAAACAGCAGATTTCCACTAATACTCTACAGATAAAGCTGACCATTAAATCGCAATTTAACATCCCAGGCAGCAGGAGCTGCTGACAGCCCCTAAGGCTTGTAATCTCATTTAACCCCCTCCTGTCAGGAGCAGGCCCACCCCTTTAGCATAATGCGGCCAAATTAGACCTGACATGGCAACAGGAGAAAGAAAAACCTCTTTAGCTTAAAAGTCAGGCCACAGTGGGCAATCTTGACCTTCAGCATCCCCTGCTCACCCACTCTGTTCTCGGGGGACAGGGGAGACATTTACCCTGACAGAGGAGGAGAAAGAAGAACGGAGGAGGTGGGGTGGGGCCCTGGGCACAAGGCACTTGGATTTCCCTGGGGGCAAATTACAGAGAATTTTTCTAGACAATGGAAGAAAATTTCACTTGGGCTTTTTCAAGTCTTTCTTTGGTAATAAAAGATGAACCCTGATGGTTCTGTTCAAACTCTTTTGGCTCAATATTTCCCTTTGCCTGCAGTGGCCTCTGACTTCGAAGCCAGGGGACGCCTCTGTTGGAACACAGTTTCCCGCTCCACACCGGAGCCACCATGCATTTTAAATGAGGTCATCTTAGCTGGTGGCTGGAGCCTTCAAAGCCATCTCCTGGACTGGCATTTACTGGAGCTCTGTTTTCATAAGGAAATCGGCCGCCTCTGAGATCCCTGACGACAAGCACTCTTGACACTGTCTTTCCCACCAATTCCACTTGTTTTGTTTAGAGTGGTTGGGAACCGAAGGGGCATGGGGGCAGTGGGGTCCCAGCACAGATACTGGAAGATGATTTCTACAACATCCACAGCAATTTTCCAAGTCAAACCAGGACTACTTTTAGAGAAAGAGCTACACCACATATTATACCTTACTAATGATCATAAACCCAGATTTTTTCACCAAAATCACTCCAGTGTGAACCCTATTTCAAAGTAAATCTGTGTCTTTTTTCAAAAACATCAGTTATTAAATATAAAAGTGCATCCCTCTCAAAGGTAAAATTTTTTTGTTTCTTTCTCTTGAAAATATAAAAATGGTTTTAGCCCCCAGGTTAGAGGGGTATCTTCCAAAGTTCACATTCATGTCTCTAGTTCCTTCTGAATCTTAAAAAGACCAAAAAGCAATAGCATGCTCAAAAATCCTATCATCTATTTTTCCTTGCCTGGATTTCAAAAATAGTTGTGACTGCACAAATCAAAAACTTCTAAAAGTCAAGGTAAAGTTTAAAAGACAGAGAGAGAGAGAGAGAGAGAGAGAGAGAGAGAGAGAGAGAGAGAGAGAGAGAGAGAGAGAGAGAGAGAGAGAGAAGAATGACAGGGAGAGAAAGAAGGAAGAGAAAAAAGAGATGGAGAGGGAGCTGCTGCTTCTGCACCTGAGTGACTCACTCTTCCTCTTTAGAAAGCAGTTCAGCAAATGTATGAATACATTATGCCTTAGAAAAGGAGAGAAAAGCCAAGATGCTTGCAAGGAAGAAACTTCTGGACCTCCCAGATCCATCAGCTGCTCAGCTTTGCGGGTGCCCCCCAGCCGGCCCCTCGCTACTGGGCTTCTGTTGCCTCAGAGCCTCGCTGTAACTCACCTGTTCCTGCTCCCAGGGACCACACAGCAGGAAGGAACTTTCAGCACTTCTAGAAAATGTAGCCCTCTCCGAGGTGGTCCATTACCTGCTGCGGAGGCCAGCTCTCAGGTGCTTCTGGCCAACCCAAATTCCGAAGTCCCCCACCCCTTTTTTCTTTTTGCTTCTTGAGTAAAGTTAGCTGCGATTGCTAGCAGAAACCGCCTCAATGTTTATTTCAAGTTCCCGGGGCTGCAGTGGAGTGAAGTCCTGCCTGCCTGAGCCTTTCTGCAATGGAGTGGTTTATTTAATTTGTCAGTATAATGGGAGCGGCTGAATGAGAGACAGAGAATGCAGTGTGGTATAAAAGAAACAAAGGCTAAAAGTACCACTATTTTGATTCCCTTTTTAAAATTACTTCCAAAGTGTGGTATCTATTGTGAAGAATAATGCTGAACAAAGCACAGTGTCTTGGCAATATTCACAGAGCTTATTCACCCACAGCCAGTTCTGTCTGTACATTCAGAGGTAGAATACACTTATAAATGATGTATTGGAAGAACTATAGCTTCTATTGTGTCCCCAGTGTAAACAAAAAGGCAGACAGGAGCTGAATGGCATATGGGCAGCGAGGCCACACTGGATGCTACCATTCCCCCAGTTCTGGGGAGGGAAAACCAAAATCAGTTACAACGCCATCATCAATGGGATGAAGGCTCAGCAGAGGAGCATCCCCATAGTCTCCTCTTCATCCACCACCCCTGGTTTGTACCTGCAGGGACTTCTAAAAGGTTACCTTGGGAAACAGTGGCCAAGGATGTGCCTCACTGCCTATACTCCCAGGTGGAAGGTGGAACCTAGCTCTTCTGACAGTTTCCAGAATTTTCCATGCAGAGTACACTAGTTTCCCCATTGATAACACTTTTCATAAGTTTCAGAAAATTTGATCACAATGTCTACATGTCCCCTGTAGGGGCTGGGAGGGATTTCTCTGGTGGTCGGCATTCCACTTATTGGTGGACACAGTTTTTTGTTTAATCTTTCAGATTTAGCAGATAAGTATTTCTTTAGTAAAATGATTCCACTGCTTTTGTGAGGAGAGAGGCTTGTTGGTTATAAATTGTATGCTCCTACTTTCCTTGCAAATTTCAGGGAAATGCACCTATTGAACATTGATTTTTTTTTTGCTAAAACATTTTTAGACACTAATGTCAATAGGGAAAAACAATGTAGTGTTTTAACTGTGATTCTTGCCATCATAGGGAAAGAGAATAATCACGCACCTTCCCTTTTGGTCGAGTGTCTATTTAGGCCTTCTCTGTCCTGGCCGTTGTTTTAGACATTGGTGAGACAAGATGCCCAAGACCCCCTTTTGTGATGTCACAGGGAGTATATATTCCTAGTACTCATCTGAAGTTTGGGCATTTTCAGTTTTTATCAAACTTACTGCATTGATGTCTTTATTGGCAGCCCAGAGAGCTGAGGGATCGTTCAGTTTAATGTCTTCATTTTACTCTGGAAGAAACTGAGCCCGGAGAGTATGGGTCATGGAAGTGCGTGGAACAATAGAACCTAGTAGGAATCTTTGAAATCAATTGGTCCCATGTTCTCACTTTACAGAGGGAAAAATTGAGATCAAAAGAAATTTCACTCGCTCAAGATTAGCTAGTGGGCAAATAGGGATTAAGTCTCGGATCTTTTAAACCACCCAAGCACTTTAAAGCATTTTAAACATAATGGTCCATGAAAAGCAGTAGTAAATGATGTTAATATAATTACGTTTGATATATAGACACTCCAATAAGCATTCATTCTTGTCTACAAGAGTTTTCAATTTTGTAGACGTGATTCTCAGACCTCGAGTGACTCAATAAATTGTTGAGTTAGCGGTGACTCTGGCACTCCATGGCTTGCAGGGATTCTTCATTTTTGTGAATTCTTTCTGTTTGTTGAGAAAGTGATAGGTAACACCCACAGATGTCTCATCCTCCTTCCACTAATCCCTCTCACGCACTTCTCATGGGGCTGCTGAGGACAGAACAAGCAAGGTAGAGAAAATGGGTTTGGCTACTGAATTACTTCCTCAACCTTAAAAATAGATTCCCCCACAAAGCTGTTGGAATAAAACAGACAGCAGGGTCCACAAAATGCATAGTTTCCTGTCTTTTGCTTAGATGGCAAGTGATCGAATGATCAGTGGCCATTCCAAGTTTCAGTGGATGTAATGTGGGCTGGAGGTTAGAAAATGAGTCTAGATCCTCCTTCAGGTTTTCAGGGACCTCATTTGTTCTCCTAATTCTGCAACTTTAAAATGGTCTTGATAATTTTGTATGCCTGCTTATACACCCCCAACTTCCATATGTTTCCTAGAGACATGAAATGCTCTTATAATATTTTATCAATAGTAACCTTGGTGAAGGTAAATTAGAAATACACACTCATTTTAGGCTCCTAGGAAGAGAGGTACAGTATAAATTCTAGGCAATTCTAGTTTGTGTTTGAAGGGGCAGGTAGCAAAGGTTGGTATGTTGTCATTACCCACGGCCCTCTTCTCCCATTCAGTCCATATCATCTTACACATTTCTGTCTTTTCCATTTTCCATTATAGTTCCAGCTAGGCAGAGAATGTTAGAAGCTTATTCATTTTGCTCTGAGTTTTTCACATATGACACACAAGATTCTGAATTTTTGCTATGAATGTGTGGGAGGTAGAATTTAGCTATCATCACTCAGATTTTGAAAGTCCCATCAAAATCTTAAATAGCATGATGGCTTCATGATGTATTTCTTGAATTTAATTTCACATTATTGGGTTCTGGGATGTCTAGATTTTCAAACAAGGATTTCTGCTTCCTGAGGAAAAGCAACCAAAGGAGAAATTCACATTATTAGCAGAGCATTGCATGCTTGACTGGATTAAACAGCAAACCCATTAAAAAAATCAGTTCTCTAGTCTTTAATTTTTTTCCAGCTCTTCTCTCTCTCTGTCTTTTTTTTCATATGCTTTAAAATTCTTTGCAGTCTTCCTTCCTAACTGCACAATATCAAAAGCTCTCTGTTCTAATCCTCTCCCTGGCTGCCCCAATTAATCACTTCTTTATTACAGAACTTGGCATCTTGCCCTCTCATTCACCAACAAGCGTTTCCCTTACTTTGCTTCCATAAAGCCAAGGCTTCTCTTGTTCTCCTTTGCCATCTAGTTCTTCTCATTCTCAGTCTCTCAGTTTCTTTCTTCATTTCCACCCCCACAATTCTCCATTTCATATTTATTTATTCTCTCAGCCTCCTAAAAATTAACTCACTCTTTTATTTACTCGGTAAGTATTATTGCACACCTGCCCAGGTCTTTTCTGACTACATGGGAATGAAATGCTAGTACAGAACAGGAGCTGGAATTCCTAGGGCTTTCTGAGCAGGGGCTGTGCCAGGGGCTGTGTTCACCTCGGTGAGCTTTCCCAGGTAAGCATCCAGAACTCGATGCAGAAAGGTTGTTACTCACCCATTTTACCTAGAAGTATAAGTGACTAACACAACTGTATGAAGTTCAGAAGCTGAGGCAGTAGCCACAATCCTCACTGTTTCCCAGAGCAGTATCTGTCCCACTGACTGATTCTGAGAAACTGGACTATGCCCTGCCCCTGGCTGGTGGAAGGAACCCTGGGGACGGCACCATGGCCTGGCCTGCCCGTGAGGTCTGCCTGTCATTCGTGACAGGAACAGCTTCACTTTCTACATGACTGTCAGGAGGGCCATTGAGCTGCCTGGGGAAGAAAGGATGTCATGAATGTGAGCTTTCTGATTATCACTGTTATCACTCACGCCATCTCCAAAGTGATTTCCTCACTAGTAGCAAGTTTAATTTTCAACTGAGCAGTTATGTTGATAGTTAAAATGCCCAGTAAAAGATTTTTAGATGTATGGTAGTAAATAACTGATGTTTTACAATTTTTCATCTTCATGAAGCTCTATTTTATTTTTATTATGGTATATTCTTATAATTGTTCTATTTTATTATTATTGTTAATTTCTTGCTGTGCCTAATTTGTATTTTTTATTTTTTTAAATATTTAAGTATAGCTGGTATGCAATATTTTATTAGCTTTAGGTGTATTTTAAAACTAAGTTCCCCTCTTATTATATAGCAAGGTAACAAAACTTACGGTACCTATTTACTTAATTGCCATAAAACACCAGCCTATTCTAAAAAAATAGTGATCCACTGAACTCAGTGAGTATATACTAAACATCAGTAAGGTACCACTACTCCAGTGGTGACTCCATGAAATAAAACTGAGGAAAACACCCCCAAATATCATAGATGGTACACTTTGAACATCCAAACGCAAGCTGTTTGCTCATTGGCGTGTTTCAGAAAGAAAAGGTAACATCAGGAAAAGATGCTCACTTCACTTACTGTTTTGTGTCTGTCTGTGGGCTGAAGTGTGTTATGTTTTATGACTCATTATCACATGCTTTTGTGTGCAGGCAGGATGAACTTGGCATACGGAAGATGAAACACCACACCCTGGAGGTTGCTGTAATGATGACCACACAATCATTTTTCCTTTTGCTTGCTCTGGGCTCCATCCAGCAGATAATGGCCTCTGGTGTGCAGCCTCAGAGCAGGGCTGGGGAGAGTGCAGGGTATAACTGACTAGGGCAGGAACCACCTGTCCCAGGTAGATACTGAGACCCGAAACCTAGCCTAATTGAGATGTCTGGTGAGTGCAACATGCATATCAGATTTTAAAGACTTATTATTAAAAAACGTGTTTTAAAAAACTTCAGTGAATAGGCTTTTTGGGAGACCAGTTTCAGGTTCCCAGAAAAACTGAGGGGAAGGTGGAGACTTCCCATATACCTTCTCCCCGAGACACACACAGCCTTGTCCATCATCAGCAACCTTTCCAGAGTAGGAAATTTGTTGTTAATACAGTTGATGAACCCCCATTGACATGTCATTATCACCCAGAGTCTGTGGTAGGCGCTAGGGTTCACTCTTCATGTTGCACATCCAGTGGGTTTGGACAAATGAGCGATGACACATAACCACCAAGGCAGCATCACACAGAGTCATTTCATTGTCCTTAGCATCCCCTGTGCCCTTTTATCCTGTCCTCCCCAAACCCTGGCAACCGCTGATCTTTTCACCGTTTCCATAGTTTTGCCCTTTCCAGAATGTCAAATAGTTAAAATCACATAGTGTGCACTCTTTTCAGATTGGCTTTTTTTCATTTAGTAATATGGATTTAAGATTCCTCTCTATTTTCATGGCTTGATAGCTCTTTTTTTTTTAATCACTGAATAATATTCCATTGTCTGACGTACCAGAGTTTATCCATTCAGTTACTGAAGGACATCTTGGTTGCTTCTGAGTTTTGGTGACTATGAACAAAGCTGCTGTAATCATTCATTAACAGGTTTTTGTGTGGATATAAGTTTTTAATTTATTTGGGTAAACACCAAGAAGCACGATTACTGATTGAAAAGAATGTATTTTTTATTATGTTGGATTTTTAAAAGTATATGATTAAAATTACTTTTTCTTATTTCTTTATTTCTTGTTTTAAAATGTGGCTCCTAAAAGATTTAAACTCACACCTATTCTTCTACCCAAGAGTACTGGCCTGGAGATGCCGGAAACCTCTTAGGTCAAGGGTGTCAAACTTATGTTCACCAGGGGCCACATCAGCCTCATGGTTGCCTTCAAAGGGCCGAAAGTAATTTTAGGGCTGTATAAATGTAACTACTCCATAACTAGGGGCAAGGAGCTTGGGGCTGCTGCCAGATAGAAACAAGGTGCCGGGCAGGATAAAACAAGGGGAGGGCCAGATTCAGCCTGTGGGCCTTGTGTTTGCCACCTGTGCAGCTTAGGTGGTAGTGACTGAGACCCTGCACAGAGTCATAGGATCCACACCAGGCAGACAGACTGGCAGCCCCCTGACCCCAAATAGACCATCTCTTCCAAATCAAACCAATCCCTACAAACTTCTTCTAGAACATTCTATATCTTTGTACATATTCTGGAGATGAAGGAGAATCCAGAGAGGACTGAGGTTTAAGATTTTCCCTTAAACCTGGAAGGTGGGAACTTGAAATAAAAATGAGTTAGATAAAATAAAACAAGATCTTGATATTTCTTGCTTGTGTGAGCTTGTTGATAAAGATTGATATTAAAACACATTCAGACTGGACAAGTTAGGGTCAGGTTGTTGTCCTTTCTGTCTCACTCCAGGCTGGTTTCCTGTGCTTCTCCTTTATGACAGGAGCACATTCACAGGAGCACAGAATGCATGACCCTGGCACCCACCAGTGTGTGAGTTTATGGTGGACAGGAATGCTGCCATTGTTATACCTCTGGTCGTCAGAGTAGGGGCACAATCCATGCGCCTTGTCCAGAAGCAAAGCATCCTTCCTATGAAAGACAGGGCCATTTTGAACTTGCTGTTGAGCTATACCACAGGGGATGAGGGTCAGGAAGTCTGTGGAGGGTCCTCTGCAGGAGCATCTTGGTAGAGTTGGTGCAGCTGTCATGCTTTAAGCTCTGAATCTTGTAGAACTGCTGTGGGTTTCCAGTTAGTATTTCAGTGGGGCCATTTCCAATGGACAGGAGCCATCTACCCAAATATTTAGTCTGGGTGAAAGGGGCTCAGGAGAGTGGCATCTATTGCTCAGCAGAGGAGGAGAAGTGTGCAGACAGGCCCCAGATGGATAGGGGCACTTCACTCTTCAGTCAAGCTGATCAAGTGTTTCCCCAGGTTCCTAATGTGAAGAGACCTCTGTTTACTGTATGTGTGTAGACTGAGATGTGATGCCTCTGGGTGGGCTACGTAGTAAAAACAATGTAGGGTTTGATGTTTATTGTTGTGGTTACCAGGGTACAATCTAGGGACACACTCCCTGGGTTCAAAACTTCAGGCTTCAATTTAATACCTGTATGGCCTTGGCCAAGTCACTTGGTGTTTTCCACTGTGTAGAGTTGTCATAAGGCCTAAGTGAATTAACCTGTGGAGAAAAGTGAGTACAATGCTGGCATAAGGTAGGTGCTATGTAAACATTAGCTAAGCTGGCCATTTTATTATCTTGATAAAAGCCGACTGACTGGAGCCCACTAAGACAGAAGGCACATGTGTGGTTAAGACCCAGGTGCCCAAAGGGGGACGTTTTCATGGAGCAGCCACCAAACAAGGCCTGCATGTTGTGGCTCACTCTTTAGGAGCATTTTTCTCTGGGAGTTTCCTATTTCCAACGATCATCGACATCCCTAATGGAGTATAAAATATGCTTTTTTTTTGGCTCTCTTGCAGGGAATGTGCAAAGTGACAGCAATAAAACAAACCTTTTAAGTTGAAAAGGCTTGTTTGGCATCATGCACCTGAAACCTGTGAATATTACTGAATTTTTCACTTTTCATCACATATTTTAAGGTCATGTAGTTAGAGGCAAAGTGACAAGGAGCTGAGGATCTGTAATTTGCTTCACATGCACTGTTGATGCAGAGTGGTTATCATTAACGGGGCTACCTTATGTCCTTGACTTCTGCATTAAGAGTCCAAGTTTCATATATGATCCCACAGCCCTGACTTGCTGTACACTTCTGTCCACCCCCTTTTGTGGCCTCAGGCTCAGAGACACATTTAAAGTGTAAAAACAGTGTCTTTGGTATAATTACCAGGAGCAGAACATGCAATTCTTTGGCAACCAAGAACCAGCACTTAGAGAGGAATATTTTGCATGTGGTGTTGGCTAATGCTTTGGTTCTAAGCTCAGCAGTCAAGAGTTCCCTGTTCTTAGGGCACAGAGGTGCTTTCATGGGCCAACACAACACTCAGGGTGCATCTCTCCTCCTTAAGCCAAGGATGGGCTCCCCAACTAGCTTGCCAGATACCCCAGAGGCCTGAGGAACCTCACTGTGCTGTGAGTCACAGCCTTATACAGATGCTTGACCTCTTTCCCACCCTGTGGGTTAGAGAGTATGGCTAAAACTTTAAAACACATTAGAAGAGAGAGAGTTTACTGGTAAGAACGTGATCCAGGGAATCGGACTGAGTGGTCTGTGGCACTTCCAACTTGGCAACTGTTGACATTTTGAGACTAGAGTGCAGACAATGAATAAAATAAAAATGTACACAGCCCAAAATACATTCACTAAGCTGGACTAGTGTGCAGATCTCTCCCCAGGGGCTGTAGGAGGTGGGCAGACCCTCAGGTCCCAACCTACAGAGGTTCTGATGTAGCAGATGGGGATGGGCCTGAGGATCTTCCTGGGGAATCAGATGTAGGATCACTGACTTAAACAGCTTGGGCCCATATGTGGTGTGAACAGACAGGATGAAGGCAGTTAGTCCACCTCATTTATTGCAAACACACAGCTATCATTCACTGAGATTCTCCTGGGTGCCAATGGGATACCTGGTACTTTCCTTTTGCTATTGCACCTGACTGTCACAGTGACAATCTTACAGAAGAGGACACCAGGCTCAGAGATGTGGGTGGCTTCCTGCAGTGACACAGCTAGGGCACTCAGGTATAGCATATACTTGGGTGGACACTCCTGAACCAGATGCAAAGAACCATCACTGTTCCCAGTCTGGGAGCCCTGGCTGCTATGGACATTGAAAGTCAAAAGCAGGAGCAAGAAAGCCCCTCTCCCTAATTTTTGTCAGCCCCCAAATCCCATGTCACTCCAAAAATTCCTCTCTAGAAGGAAGCTTAACTTGCTTTCTCTCAGCTGTGAAGTTAGAGCTATTTTCCAGGCAAAAGCTTATAAATGGGGTCTTTTTGAGGAAGAGGCCAATGTTCCATAAAATTCTCTCTTTAGGAGAAAAAGAGCAGCTGATGACAGGTCCAGGCACAGAGCCAGAGGACACTGGCCTGGGTGGCAGGTGGGTAGGAGGAAGAAACAACAGTTTCCTCAAATAGAGACAGATGCACTTCATTCTGAGGAGGTCAAGGTCTACTTAGTGCCTTGGAGTCTTTTTGCTTTTTGCCCTGAGTTCAGGTATTTATTCTAGAGAAGAGCAGTGTTTCTCTGTCAAAATGATGTGTCTGGACATGCACAGGCTTATTGTGCTGCACCCATGGCCAATGTCTCAGCATCTACCTGGAAAGACCTTTATTTAGGAGTACCACACCACACCCTGCTGCTGGCAGCAAATGCCCTGAGTCGAGGTATAGAATCTTAGCTGGTTGTGAACTCTAGTGTCCAGGCAAGTTGGCCACACACTGACTCAAACACCATGGGCACCTTGGCTCCAAGTGTGGTTATAATGAGAATGCTGAACCTGACAGAAAGCCACTGCCTCTGTCTGACCACAGGGTGATTCCAGCCACCTCATCTCAGACTAGAAAGAATAACTTCTATAAGCAGTATTGCTCTTGTCAGGGGGAGGAAGGGGTTTTGGTTCAAGGTTGTCTCAGAAGAGACAGGAAATGTAGTGATGGGGGAGATGGAAGGCTATGTCTGCATGTCTGCTGACTCGTAGATGAAAGGTAATGGGAATTCAGGTGGCCTTTTGGTACCTGAAATCCATGGAGATTTCAGGAGCATCCTGAACTGAGAATGCATGTCCCTAGGCATCATAGGAAGGGCAGGAAGCAGAAAACACTACCTTTGGCAGTTTCCCAGCCAGACAATGAGCATTCAAGAGTGCCCAGAAGTAATGGGACACTCAAATAGGACCAAAGATAGTAGTAGTAGTGGAGTTGGAATATCATCATTAATGTTGTGTTGTTAAGGACCGTGCACTCATAGTTGGTAAATGGTACAGAAACATGGCATCAGCCAGCTTTTGTAACAGATATCATTTGGTCACACATACTATGTACAAAGGAAATGTAACATAGCCTTTTAAAAAAGCCTTCTTCATGAAGGTTGAAAGCTGCTTCATGATCCAGATTAGAGGTGGAAGCTACTTAAGGCTCTGGTAAGAAGCATCTTTCTGACAATGACTTAGTGGAAGGAAAGCTTGTTTCAGTAAAGGAGAGATCACTTCTAGCTCAGGCAGCTCTAATCCATGAATAAGAGAAAAACAACCATTACTTGTTGAATCTCACCCTTCCTTCTTCATCACATACGTATTGGGCCCTTCCCATGGCTGGCTCTGCCCCAGGCTCTGGGTAGGTTGGGGTCACCTGCACAGGTCTGACTGCCATCTCCTATGCAGGTGTTGAAGGAACCCAAGCACTGGGCAGGAATCATAAATGCAAGCATGGCAGGACAAGTCTTCATCCATCTATTCATTCATCCATTCATCATCCATCCATGCCAGATTAAATTTCAATGAACAATCAAGTAGTCTTTAGGCTTCAAGATAGGGTGCACAGTCAGACAGTTGAAGTTGTTTTTATATAGGCCTGTCTTCCACCTGATTATTCCTGAACTCTGACTTCTCCAACAAGACAAAGTTTCAGTAGGAAATACACGTAGATATCTCAATCCCCCTCCCTCACTTTGTTTTCTGAATTAAGAAGCTGTGGGCAGAGACTGGGATTATTCCTTAAGCAGATTTTAATCTGAAGGTATCTTTATTAAAAATCCTAAGAACTTTTTGTTGGCAACCTATACTGGTATGGAATCCTCAAGTGCATGACAACAAGATGCCACCACCTCCTAGATTGCAAACATTTTTTGATGGACACAGGAGGCAATATTGGTGTGGGCCTTGACTCTTTTGCTCAATATTTTTTCAGGATCCACTAGGCCAAGGGTGTTATGTTCCATTCGGGATATTCATACCCACCCCCCGATAGACTAGCTGAATGTATAAACAAAGTGAATATTATGAGGAAGAGTAGGAGCCATTTTGGACAGATTTTTGTTCTATAGAGTAAGTTGATTAATATCAGCTAGGTTGAGAGCCAGATGCAGATCCAGATTTTATGGGCCCTCAACTTTAGAATTTGGGGTGTCTCTTTATTGAAGACATAAAAAAGTAAACATAACATCGTAAATCCAAAATTAAGTGCAAAACTTTATAAGGGCCTATGGAAGTGAGGAGCCCTGGACCTTAGGTTTCCTTAGCTTCCTGGTATGTCAGCCTTTGCGAAGGTCTGTGAACGGTCTTCACATGTCCATGGGTTGTTGTAAGTTACAGCAGGGCTTCTCAATTAGAGGCTATTTCCCCCCACAGGGGACATTTGCCAATGTCTAGAGACAGTTTTGATTGTCCCAACTGGGGGATTGCTGGGTGCTACTGGCATCTAGTGGGTATAGGATGCTCAGCATTCTATAATGAACAGATGGGCCCCCAGAACAAACAATGATCTGACCCAAAATGTCAATAGTGCCAAGATTGAGAAACCCTGAGATACAGCTAGAGGTGTGCTCTTATAGAACACCAAGCTGAGGATTAATCAGTTTGACCCATAGTGCTCAAAATACAGTTTATGGGGTATATTTACAAACTCACCACCATCAAGATGGATGTAATATTTGGCTTTGTTGCATCGGTACCCACCACCCACAGATTCATGGACCCCACTGGTTCATTTCACTCCTCGAGCTCTTAGGTTCCCGCTCACTCCAATAACATGACTGGCTAAGTGCATTGTTTGTACCTCAATACAATTGTGCACATCCTTTGTACTCAACTACCAAATAACATTTAAATCTGCTGCCTCTGTACTAAATTAATATATTTTAAAGCTTATACCCATAAATCATTCATTTCAAAATTCTCATCTCTTATGAATAAGTTCATCATTTTCATTCACATTTTGTCACAAAAATTAGGAGTTTAGCTTTTCGAAAATTTCATTTCCCACTTGTCTTTTATGTGCAGCAAGATAGTAAACCAGCAGATTAGCTTTTCTTTCATCACAGCAGAGGAGGACGAGCTAGAACGCAACACAATCAAAACAAATTGCTTAGGAAAATAATTCCTTTATTTAAAGGAATTACCAATAAGCAGGCTGCTTTCATGAGAAACAAAAACTGTCATGGAGCTAGCCAGGGTCGGAGGATGTGGAGACTGAATTATGCTCCCTTCTGCAGAGTTACTGTTCCAAATTACAGCAATACTCACATCTTGTGAATGACTTCTTAAAGCAGGGTAAGTTAAACACCATGTAAAAACCAACTGTTCCTAACATCTTTTTACAAGTGCGCACCCAAAAGGAAAAAATCTTTGCTTTGTCTGACAGACCTGGCCTCTCCTTAGTTGATGCAGCACTACCTGGCCAAGGTGGGTCACATGCTACATGCATCCACTGACACCACTTCTCAGGGATGCATCCCCATCCACCAGGCAATGCACAATTATTTTCTGCAAAAATGGTCAGATTGGCCAGGAAGTTATTAAAATGATAGTTTTTATCATATAAGCATGCTTGAATAAAATGTTCTCATCTTGATTATACACAGCAAGTATAGCCCACTGCAAATAAAAGACATCCAAGTGGAGCTTTGGTGACTTTAGAATATCTGAATTAAAATAAAAATGTGATGCAAATTGAGATTTTATTTAATTTTTTAAAAGCCCATTTTAGAATAAATGAAAGCAAAAGCTTGAAACTAATTTATATGTTTGCAGTCTTCAGATCATTTTCACTGTATGAAGAAAGGGAAGAGATAAATTAAAGTTATCCCAGGATATTACCCGTAAGAGGTTAAAGTATGTTCTAATAGGCAGATTAATTCTGTGGGGAAATAACATTAAATCTTTCTGAAGCCTCGAAATTTCTCAAAAGCATTCTTGCTGCTTTCTTGCATTGCAACAAATGCAATCATCTGGCTAGATAATCTGGCATCTTAAATAACTTTGCACTTAAGCCCTGTCAATTTGATCTTCCAAGGTTAATTGATTATTTCAACAAGCATTCTTGCCAGAAAAGATCTGAGTGCTTACATCTTTTCATTAATTCATGCTGTTTGGTGAGAAGGTAAAAAAATAAGAAGGGACTGCTTGATTTAACTCTTTTATTACCCAGTCTTCAAAGGAACATGGAGAGAAAGGTCTGAAGTACAACTTTGCTCAGTCAAACTGAAGCTCTATTTGCAGAAGCAAAATGAATGAACACAATGTCTTTACATAGCCAATGTAAAGGACCTATGTGGATGCTCATTTTGTAATAAAAACAACTGATTTCATTGCAACTCTTTCCCTAAGCCTGACCCTCACCACTTCTCTGCAGTATCAGACCATTCACATTGGACAAAGCCTGTCTGGGCGTTTCTGGAATAGACTTGCTCTATCAGCAGTCACATATTTGTCATGGACATCCTTGTTTTCAGAGACACATCCGGGACACTGGAGGATCATCCCTCATAAACACGGTGCCATAACTCATCAGCTAAACGGCAGAACTTGGACAAAAGTCAGGATATTTTTTTAAGAACATTAAAATTGTGCAAGCATTTGTGTGTTTCTTAAAAAGCAACCCCAGACACTCCTAGCAGGAGAAAGTGCCTGCTTTTATCAGAGCCTCCTAAGTGGCACCACAATTCTGCTTCTGAATATGATCATTTTCCATCCCAAATGCTGGGAGGAATAGAGATAATGGACTTCTTCTGCCGCTCATTTCTCAAAGTGCCCCAAACACACACAGAGCCACTAGCTTCTCCCCACATCACCCACTTCTTTCCCACTCAGGTCTGAACAGCACCTGAAAGTGCACCCCATTTTGGGGATAGTTCATGGCCTGCAGCCATCCTCTGCCCCCTTCCCCATTCCATCACACTTCATTTTGAGGGATGGTTCCTACTTCTTTGCACACCTTGGCACAGACTAAATGCGAGAGGGAGAAAGGAGGTGGGAGGGGCTGCCAGAGGCAGAGCGGCTCTCACCCTCTGCTGGCTTGTGACTTTGGGGGTGGGCACTGCCAAGCAGAGGCTCAGAATGAGAGTCTGCATGCTCAGAGCGCACTTGCAGGCTGGCAGGGCTCTCCCTGCCCTCCCCCTGTTTGCTTCCCAATGAAAGCAGCCATACCACCCTGGAATGGGAAGGAGAAGGCCACAGCTTTATTTACATAACACAAGAGATATCACAATCAACAAGCATTAATCATGATCATTACCCCAAATCATACAAAATAATGCTGCTGACCGCTTCTGCAGCTCGTTGGTTGTATTTTGTTCCTTTTCTTTTCCCCGTGGGAAAAAAGGGGGAAATGACAAAATCATTAGGAGCAACCCGGGGTCCCCCAAATAAAACATGTGTAAATTAAACACACGTGAAGCGCTCAATATGTGGCAAATTAGAGCAGAAAACACTGAGGCTCCTGCATCTGAGGAGTCTGCCTGACTTGGAGATGTGACAGGTATTATTGCCCTCGGTAGAGTTATTTAAGCCCGGTAGGAATCCCAGTGTCCGGGAATGTCAGGGGACCGTTATTAGACAAGTTTAATTAGGATCTACCCTGCTGCTCCTAACAAGCATTTAATTAACTTCTAGGCAGGGTAATTAGCTTTAGATTGCAGCTGATTTTCTCCCTCACCTTCTGTTGACACTTGGCCTGCACTGAGGCATCCTGCATGGCTGACAGTGTAATGGATAGCATCGCTGAGAAGCCTAATATCAAGGCTGCTGAGTCTAAAAAAAAACCACACACACACACAGCCCAGTGATGAGGATAACAGATGAAATAATCACAGCCAGGTCCTGGTCCTCGGGTGTCACAGAAGGCTGAGGAAGCCACATGTGACTCCAGGCCACCTGCTGGGAGGGGGGAATTGCCCCCAAGACAAAACCAGACCCCTCTTTCGTCCTTTACCTGCCTGGGGACACTCATGGGGAAAGGCACCTCTGTCCACCACTCCAAACAAGCTGTTTGTGACTTCTAGTCCCAAATATATGTGGGTGTCTGGCCCAACGCCTGCTTTCCTGATGACACAAAGACATGGAAGGTATTGGCCAGGCCACTGGTAACCTTAGGAACTCTCCCACTTTTTCCAAGGGTTGTATTTCCAAACCCTCTAGTGGAGTTTGGTCTTCAGTACTCCCAACATCTCCATTAAAAATAATGGGGCCCAGGCTGGGCAACTCAGTTGGTTGGGACATTATCCCTTACACTAAAAGGTCACAGATTCAATCCCCGTTCAGGTCACATGCAGGAGGCAACCAATCAATATCTCACAACAGTGTTTCTCTATCTTTCTCCCTTCCTTTCGCTCTAGAAGCAATAAACATAGCCTTGGGTGAGGATTAGAAAATAATAATAATGCGAGTTGTTAGTATGATTTGGTTAACCTAAAAATAAAAGGCCTTTCAAAATGAGAGGCAATAAGCACTTATTTGAGATCAAAATGAATAACTATTTGGGAATCACTGACTCAGGCAAACACCCAAATAGTGTTCTGATTAGGAGACAAAAGCAAGGGGTACTTATGGCAAAGAGAAGGGGAAGGATTATGCCAGAAAAAGGAAGGCATTTCTGTTGGTGACACTAATTCTAAACAAGGCGTTCAATTTTTAGCCATGTAACCACCAGTAGCCATCAGCCTGGTAGTAATAATATCTGCTCTCTTGTTATCTTTGCAAACAGTTCTTTGGGACACAGTGTAGCTTTAGGCCCAGTCCAAAGGTTATTTTGCCCAGCTTTAACGTTCCAAAGATTTGAGCTGTAAAATGTACAAAGCAGTTCCTCTGAATTGGCAGCTCTGGCTCCATTTTAAAGCTGCTCCCTTTCTGTTATTTTTTTACAATGCAATTCTGAACTCTTGGGGACTGCAGGATGAAACATGCCTCCCCTATAATTATGATGAAAGGTTTAATAATTCACACCCAGTTTCAAGAGTACATGTGCTTTAAAAGAAAATTGATTCTTATTTGTGCACCCATGTTCAGAGCAGCACTATTTCCAATAGTCCTAAGGTGGAAGCAACCCAGTTGTCTGTTGACTGATGAGTAGATAATTAAAATGTGGCATATCCATGCAATGGAATATTATTCAGCCTTAAAAAGAAAGGAAATTTTGACACACGCTACAACATGGATGAACCCTGAGGGCATTATGCTGTCAAATAAACTAGTCACAGAAGGACAAATACTGTATAGCTCTGTTAGTGTACACTGTTAGCTAGATGTTAATAAAGGCAAAGGAGCAACATTGGCTAAGCTTAATTAGGTCAGAAGCTATAGCCTCACACACTCCAGGGGATAGCAGCATTGCCACTCCAAGGGAATTAAAACTCCACTGCCCCACCACCACACCGTGTAGGGAGGAAGGATCTCCTAGGGAATAGCTAGCCATCCAGTGGGATTATCAGAGGGAGAAGAGGGGTAATTCCTCTGCTGGGCACGTGTCCAGTAGAAGCCAAGATGGCAGAGGGGGAGGTCCTTCTACAATAAGGTACATGAAGTAGGAGCTAAGATGGTGACCATAAGGGGGGAACAATCTAAGCTGGAAAAAGGATTGCATTGGTTAGGGGGAGGGCCATCAGAACTGGGAAAGAGATTGGTTCATTTGAACGTCTTTCTTTCCCAAGCTGGAGGTAATACAATCAAAGCTTAGCAAATGCCTCTCTCTGTAACATGCATTCATTTGCCCATTTGTTTGCACATTCTTTCTTTGTAGTAGCCATGCTGGCCTGCAGCTGCGTGGGCCCCAAGTGTGGGCCTGGGTGTAGTAATGCAGTACTGGTCAGAGCACAGCTGGAAACAGAGACTAAGTTAGCTGGGTGGGGACAGAGACTGAACTGGACTAAGCTTTGGCATAGACTGAACTGATGACACAGAATTTCTGGACCCTGGCTCTTCTTCTGGGCTTGATGAAGACAAGACTGGACTTCTTCCACAGTAGACAGATGAAGATGAGACACCGAGAACCTGGGACTATCTTTTATTTCTAGTCCAATAATTCTTACCACTACACCTCATTCTCTTATGTGTGGGCCCCTGAAATGTTTTTCTTGTGACTCCATGGAAGAACCCCATTTCCACTGGCAAGAATTCCACTGATATGGCGTCCTTACAATAGTCAAACTCATAGAGACAGACTGATGGGTGCTGAGGTTGGAGGAAGGTAGTGGGAAGTTAATGTCTAGTGGATGCAGAGTTCCAGTTTGAAGATGAGGAGTTTTGGAGATGGTAGTGATGGTTGCATAATAATGTAAGTGCATGTGATGCCCCTGAATTATACACTTAAAAACATCTAAACTTACAAGTGTTATGTTGTGTATATTTTACTACAATAAGAAAGAAAGTTAGTTCTTAATTTTTTTGCAGTATGCACCTGGGAATCTGAAGGTCATTCTCTGTTACTTTCCCAAGAACAATGTCTGGTGTCCTACAGACTTCGACCAGAACATACTGTCTGAATTGTAGAACTTCTTTGATCTAAAATCCTATTTTTCAATGCTTGGTGTATTGATCATTATAGGTAAGTATGGGGTATGAGGCTTGTTTTGAAAACTTGGGAATGTGTCTGGGCCATTGTCCCTTTAAGATGGGGCACACACAGCAGCTAACCTAGACCAGCAATGGGCCTTGGAGAAGGAGCTGCACCTTTGTTCTGCATGCTGAGGGCACCAAGCTTCAGTGCCTCCCAAGAACATGCAGGCAGGACTGTGCTCACTTGTCATCATCTTTTCTGTAACAGATGGCAAACCTTTTCAGTATATTCCTGGATGCTCTAGTGAACACTACATTCCATTGGAGGGAGAGTGTCTATGAACAAATGAAGGTTGCAGCATGTCAGATGGTGAGAAAGGCTCTATTGAAAAGCCAGGCAGGGAAGACTATGGGTGATTTCCAATCTAACAGAGGGTCATCAGGGAAGGCCCCACTGAGAGGATGCTTTGGGAACCAACTGGGTGTTTATGAAAGAGTCCTACTGGCAGAGGGAGTGGCAGGTGCAGAGGCCCTGAGGTCAGATGGCTTGCCCATTGGAACATTACCATAGTGTCTCTGTCCTTAATATTAGGATACTGGGGCCCTCACTCCACTCAGTAGTAAGCCACAGACATAATACAATCTCAGGAATAACTGTAAATTTCTATTCCTTCTCTCCCCAACATTCCCTATCCATGGACAGCTGGGGAGTACTCTATCATCAGAACGCTCGCACTCAGGTCAAGATTTTGATTCTTAATAATAAGCAGAACTACCCAAGAATGCATATGGCATCATCAGCCATTTTCATCTTAGAAAGAAATCTTCAGAATGACAGAAATCACAGCACAGGCATCAATCCTCAGGGAGTGAGAGGAAATATCCTTGAATTGTTTGAATTTTCATCATGTGTGTCTCCATTAACAAGTTATTTTCAAATTGTTTCTGTAACAACATTATCACTTTTTAAAAATTGACCTGGAAATAATAACAGTGAAGTAGCAATCTCCTTCAGGGCTGTGGCTTACTCGGATGCAGTAACAATGCCTGCCCTGTAAAGCAGGCACCAGGTGCCTCTTCAGAGTGGAAGCTGCACCAACACATTTATCTGTGCAGCGGAGCCTGCCTTCTCCTTTGTGACTTTCTTCAATCCCCAGTAACTGGCCAGCTCAGGGTAGCCACATGGGCTGCAGCTCACTCAAACGTTGTCCCACGTTGGGAAGCCAGGCACATGCTGTCAAACCTCAAGCACTGGAGCTCGTACATTTGAAAATTACAATTAAGTGGGTGGTTTTTCTCCTTGTGACTTTTGGAGCAAGAGTCACTTTTGGAACACTGAAACCAAAATAAAGCACTAGAAAAAACCCCACAAGTGGCTGCCAGCACCTTATTCCCCTTTCCCTTGCGTTCCTTCTGCTGGAATGTTTCCAATGTCTATCTGCTCACCCCCTCATTTATTCCTGGTTCCTGCTCTCATCTTACTCATGCCCTGCTCCCCACCCCTGGTCTGGTTTTCTTCATGATGCTAAACTCCATCTTACCTCTTATGCATTTTTTAAAAATTTGACTATTGTCTGCCTCTCCCCATTAGAGGGTAAATGTCTGTTTTATCTGCAGTTCTTAACATTGTCTACCAAACACTTGATCAATATCTGTTAAATAAATAATGACTAACTCCCCACAATGGCATCAGGGATTTGAAAAATGAATGTATCAAAAATAGGAACATTCTAAATATGTCCCAAGTGTGATATTAATTTAATCTATGTATTCCTTGTCTGTTGTATCCTCCATTGAGAACTGATATTCAGAGGAATGATCTTGAGTATTGGAAATAAATTAATTTACTTGGTTAATTGACTCTACACATATTTACCGAGTGCCTACTACACACCTGGTGCCATGCTAGGTGCTGGGATCCAGTGGTTGATTAGAAGCACGTTAAGGTTCCTTCTGTCAGGGAGCTTAATATGTAAATAATTTGTGTTAATCCACAATTATCAAAGTAAATATGTAATATCAAGCTGAAGGAAAGGAACCCAACTCTTAAACCATCAAGCAATATTCTGTTACTCTGTTTTTAAAATTACTTTGAAATAAGAACTTATAATAATTAGAGTTTCATTTTGATATCAGCAAGTTTCCTCAGGTTATCTGGTCCTAAAATGCTGAGATATCCAGGACCCTGAAGATTCCTGGGCTGACGGAGAGATGGGTAGGTGGTGGGTAACAGCATCATCAAAGGAAGCAGCAAAATGGTGGCATTCACTCTCTCCCGTGGCGTCACCCGAGGATCATCACAGAGCCATCTTTGGAGGAAACTCTCAGAGGACCCTTCTCGGTGAGGTATGGCTGGGAGGATTGGGATATTGGCAGAAGATAGCTCTGGAATTCAGCCACAACACCTGTCCCTAAAAGGTGTTGATTGGAGAAGAGAGCTTCCACGTCATGCACCTGGGCACCAGGTGGGTGAGAACAGTTCACACCAATCCACCCAGAAGATAATCACGGGCGAACACTTTCATATTGCCTGTGATTACATCAATAGGGAGGACCATTTTTATCATCTATTCTTTTGTCGTCTCTCAGAGAAAGGCTGAGACTCACAGACTGATCTGAAAATGACCCAAGCTTTCTGACACTTACCTAAACAGAGTAGTGATAACACAGAACATTCATGTCATATTTGGTACTCGCTGAATTTGAGCGTGAATGAAGTTGTCTTGTGGTCTGACTCATGTGCGTGATCTCCTTCTCTTTGCTCTGTCTTTAGAAACTCCAGCAATTTTATCATGTTTTCCTTCACATCAGACCATTAAAAAAGAAAGGTGAAGTCCTATTTGAGGTGATTGGAAAGACCCTGTGGTTATTACTACATGGTTTGTGGCACTCATGAGGGAAGGAGATGATACTGTCAGGACAGGAAACTTTCAAAAGAAAAAAATGAGCAGAGTGAGGAAACACTTTTTAAAAAGGTAAAAATGTTCTGATCTTTTTGGGGATCTTCATTCTATATTTCCGGGCCATAACTGGACCGCTCCATAGTGGAGAACACTGCTAGGTTGGTGAATAAGAAATGACAAAAGCTGCTGGACGTTAGTTTCCTCCGGGCCCCAGCCGGAGAGTTTTCATTTTACACAGCTTTCTCAGCTTGCAGAATGATTTGCTAAACAATAAATATTTGTTTTTAAAAAGCAAGTACAAATCCACATTATGGTATGTATATTGTCTATGTATAGTGGGAGCATACATTGCTTTTTATTCCACAGGACACTATGCTGCATTGGGCAAAACCAATAAAAATGAATGGAACTATGAGCAGATCCTGCAAATGTGCTTCAGTCAGATTAGCAAACAGCCACTTACTTGGGGTGAGTAACAGGCAATCTTAGAGTGTTAGGCAGAATGAATAGGCAGAGATTATGGGTCTAGGAACTGGAGACTGCTAAAGTGAAGACAGGCCATTCTTTTCTGGATTGTGTTTACTTGCCAGCCTGGCCACACGCATACTTCATCTCAATAATTTCCCTGTGCACTTTGGTGACTTGTAGGTTGGTAGGTTGATTTGTAACAACAATTATGAGTTAGGACTTTGTGGGACTTATCTAACTGAAACAAACTGTGCATTTTGGGGTTGGCACAGTGCAAACATTGGCTGCCCCCAGGCAAGAACTGGTGGCTGAGAACAGAGTGGGAAGAGACTTATTAAATAGTCTTCTTTAGTGCCCCTTGAATTTGTATCATGTGCAAACATTAACTACTTAGAAATAAAGAAAATTAAAAATGGTGGTGGAAACTGAATCACACGTAGATTTGTTTCTGATGAAGTGGGGTGTGCTCACTATCCACAGCTGATGATAATCTGTGTGATTTCACTTGCCAGGCAATTGGTATGAATCTACATAGATCAAACTAGGGAGACACTGGCATGGGAAAGTTTTCTGTGGCATTCATTAATGTGTCCTTTGTAGGATATATTGATGTCACTGTTTGGTTAAACTTCCCTTTCAGGTATACAGGAGGTGGCCGTGCTTGACTGTCCACCCAGTGGTTGCTAGATGACAGATAGAATCACCAAAGTTTTTGTTATTTCGCATATAAATGGTGTTTTGTGTAAGGGCTAAATTAAGACCTAGTATCATGCGTTGCCTTGACTGCTGGTGGAACTGGGAGGGCCTCAAAGGGCCTAAGTGCAAGTCCTCCTCTCAACTCTGCAACCATGGATAAGGTCCCTCAGTCAAACAGCCCTCATTCCAGGGACCTGGCACAGTGCCTGCTTGTCCTGAAGTAGTGGGCTTCTGTTCCCTGTCAGCCCATGGACTTATTCAAAGAAGCTAACTGCATCCTTCCATGGGAACCAGAGGCACCCCGTCCTCTTGTTACTACAAAGCCCTTTCAACAGTGCTTGCTTGTTCACACTGCCTGAGTGCACCCTATGTGGTCCTGTGCAGCGTGTGTTGTCCCCTCCCCCAGGCTGTATTTGTGACTATAACCTGCTGTCTGTCTCATCTGCCCAGTGTAAGGGGTTATTTGGCCATTCTCATAACCCTACAGAAGGAATCCTTATCATCAGCAGAGTGAAGAGGAGGTGAACAAACACATCAGAATGTAATCTTTTCATTGTGATGTCAGAAACAATGGGATTATTTGTGAATAAACAAATCATGCCATGGGGCACATTTATAATAAAATTTGGTGATGTGTCTAATATTCCAGTGAAGGAGGGAGTGCTATTCCCTTTGTAAAATGCTTTCCTGGGCCCTGGGACCCTGCTCTTTCCAGTTTCCATCTCCTCTCAAATCTTCTCCTGCTGGCTGCTTCTTCTGACTCCTGTTTAGATTGTCAGTGTTTCTTATGGTTCTGTCCACAGCTCTTCTCACTCAGCCTGCCTTATCTGCACATGCATGGTCAACTTCTTCCAACACTCATCGCTTCCTTTTCCTGTGTATTCTATATATTGAATGAATATATAACCATTAAAATAAAAGTGTTCCTTTTTGTACTGGCTAAGGAGTGCCATGCTGAAGCAGTGGAAATACATTAGTGGGAGAAGTGAAGGCCTGGTGAGCAGGTAGAGTGTGCTTTGGGGCAGGCTGCGGCCTGGCTGCAGACTCAGGGAGGGGCCATCCAGGGGTCTCAGCACGGGCCCACCACAGCCAACGATGCTGAGGCCCCATCCAGGCAGAAAACCCTGATGAACAGAAATGCTCAGAAAATGGGGTGGTTGTGGTAGATTTTAGATTTTTTTCTGATTAACATAGCTAACCCAGATATGGTTTTTCTTTTTTGGGAAATGCTACTAGTACTCTTTGTAACATGTATGAGAGTATTTTTCTGCCCTTGTGAATATAGAAAAGGAAACACAATTTGGCCTTTCTTCACTTATTCTGAATTTTGCAGTTCTGTGAGTCATCATCCTGAATGTTAATTTTCAGTATAAAATGTTAAAGCCGTGTGTATATGCAAGAGGTAGAAGGTACCGGCTTGTATTCAGTGTTACATTTGCTTTCATCCTTACACAAAATAAGTGCCTGGTGTCTGCAATTTATATGATGGTCAGGTTTTGCTTTAAAATCTTGCAGCTCTAAGTGTGGCCTGGCCCAACAGCCTGGGCATCACCTGGGAGCTGTTGAGAAATGCAGAGTCCCAGGTCCACCTGTGGCAGAACCTGCCTCTTAATGACATTCCAGGGTGTTGTGCATACATACTAAAGTTTGAAAGGCACTCTTCTGAAATACTCTAGAAAAAAGAAATTGAACAACAATAAAAAAAGAAATTGAAGAGGAATGGGGATAATAAAACACAACAGCAAAATATTGAAAATGGTAGGGGCTGCATGAAAGGTACATGAGTTTTATTACACTGTTCTCTCTATAATTGTGTGATGATTAAAATAAATCCCCAACACCATCTCATTTGGTCTTATAGAGCTATAACTGCTGAAAGTCAATTCTTCCATAAAAAGTCAATTCTTTCCTCTTATAAAATCAGTTTATTCAAGTATGATGTAATTCTGGTTAATCAATTTTCATTGTACATTAACCCCAATATACTTGTTAAATACTCATTGAACTGACTAGAGAGGAAAACAAAATACAACCCACTTAAAAAATAAATATGATTAAGGTCTAGCATTTGTAAATCACCAAAAAAAAATGGAAAAAGGGCTTTCCTCATTTCTTTATTTAGTAAACACTTCTATAGAGCTTACTATGTGCAAGGTACTTCCTCAGGAATTTACAGATATTAATCCACTAAATACATTTTGTCCTCACAATGATCCCGGACACCTTACAAAATACAGGATTCTCAGATGGCCATGTCATTCCTGGGCTTGCTTCCAGAGGCGCTCCACTGGACCTGCATGGGGCCTGCAGCCTGGCAGCCCAGGAGGTGCAGCACAGGCTGGTGAGGGCCTTTCCTTACCCCCTGCAACCTGTTAGGAGCTAAGGGTGGTGATGGAAGGCACGATTGCTCAGCAGACCAAGATGGGCAAGCCCTGATCACCAGCTGACTTGGTGATTTGGAACAACGAGTTAAATCCTCTAAATACAAAGCTCAGGGAAACTGAGATCCAACTGATGGAATTAAGGAAATCTTAGAACTTAGTTATCACTCTTTCTCCCCCTTCTCCCCACCAAAAAGTAAAAATGAACTACAGAGGCAGAGAACAGGAACCACTACACCTTGTACATCATAAGAGAGTCAGGGCCTAAAAGAAGTTACACAATGAGAAAGTATTCACTTTCATAAAGTGTAGAGATTTTGACCTATAGAACTTGCACACTATTTTTTCCAGAACTGTGAACTGTATTAATTACAACAGGCATTGCTTTTAGGTTAGGAAATCAAAAGAAACTTTAGGGGATGTGACACACTCCTAGTCATGTGGTTAATACTGTAGGAAATGGAAATGCCTCTTTAAATGTTGGGCCCAACACAGTGAGGGATAGAAAGGTGGTACATGGACACACACTCAGTACAACTGAGCAATAGCTTTAACATTTCACTGTTCATACTTATTCACATTTCCACTCCCAGGAGTTCATGCTACAGGAACACCTTCTGTCTGTGAAGAATGCTCATGGCAGGGCTATTTGTAAAAATCAAAAGTGATTTATTGCAAAAAAAAAAGTTGGAAGAAACTCAAATGTCCTTCAGTAACAGACTGGTTAAAAAATAAGCTAGAAAACCATTTGTGCAAAAAATATGATGCATCAATTGAAAAGCTAGAGAATAAAGTGGATCTATTTGTCCTAACATAGCATAGAAAGATAGCTACAATTTACTGCTAAGTAAAATATCAAGTTGTGAAACTGTATGAAGAATATGATTCTGTTTTTGTTAAAAAATGATAAGATAGGATTTAAAAAAGGCTGAAGGCACATGTTTCAGCTGTCACAGTGATGCTCCTAGGATATGAGCCAGCAGGGAACACTCCCGGGCAAGGGAAAAAGAATGCTTCCTAAATTTTTAATTCTATGGCTTATCGGAGAGATCTTATAATCAACATTTTCTGTATTTGTAAAACATATGATGGTGTTTGCTTTAGAGAAAGAAATTATTGTGAACAAAAGACATGTGTGCTCAAAGGGGGAAAAAATCAGAGAGGAACAAGAGGGAAAAAAACGTGGTTCTTAGAGGTATCTTAACCACCTAGGGTTGTAATTTGTAACAAAAATTAAACATAATAATGAAATCAGAAGCATGCCTGCTAATATTTTAATTTATATGCATATTTAGCATGCTCTTTCTTTATTATTCTTAATTTATTTTAATGACTAAAATAATTAATGAAAAATTTTCTTTTCCTCTTTCTTTCTTTCCCTCCCTCCCTCTCTTCCCTCCCATCTTTCCTCCTTTCCTTCCTTCCTTCCTTCCTTCCTTCCTTCCTTCCTTCCTTCCTTCCTTCCTTCCTTCCTTCTTCTTCCCTCCCTTCTTCTCTCTTTTCTTTCTTCTTCCTTCCTGCCTCTCTATTTCTTTCTTGTTTTTTTTTTTTCTAAGATAGAACCTTATGTACGATGCATCTATGTATGTTGCTCCTGTTGATTCAATATGGCAGCGGAGAGGAAGTTGAAATGAACTCTACTTCCTGTGACTGCGTCTGGGATCAGCTATTCTCCATGGAGCCGGTGGATCAGGGACTTTGAGATGAACCAGAGTGAGCTCCAGCTGTAGCAGGAGCATCACGCCAAGCTTGAACATGTGCTCTGTGGTGGTCTGAATGTGGATGCCACTGAGACAGAGGGCAGAGAGGCCTCACAGCTTCAAGGACTGGTATACTACCTAGGCTGTTGGAAGGGACTAGGTCTCCAGCTTCATGCCAGGTGGGGGTGGCCCAGATCAAGCCAAGCCTTTCCTGAGAGAGTTTCTCCTCTGTTTCTGCTGCAGTTCCAGAGGGGTGGGGGCACTGTCCCATTCCTCCCACTAATGAGCAATCCCTTGTCAAGAGTTTTCCTCAACCATGGGAAAGACTGTCCCTGCTCTGTTTGAGAATAGACTTGGAGGCCATGGTCTGGGGGCAGGGGAATGGGACGTCACCCAAGGTAGCTGCTGGATGATGGTGGCATTGCCACAAAGGTTAGGATGGGGGTACAGGGAGGATGGATGACAGTGGCACTTCTATGAGACACTATGATGCCAAAATCATTCTCTCCTCTGAGCTTGATGCTGCTTCATGGGGGATAAGCCATAGTTTAAAGAACTATGTTTAAAATTGGAAAGAGATGAGAGCAGATGCTAATCTTGACATATTTTCATTATTTTGTTTACATGGAAGTTTAGTTAAGCAGAAATCAATATGAAAGAAAGTGAAAACAAATAAAAATTCATTTTGAAAAGTCTTAAGCAGCCTATGACAAGAAGGTAGATGTTTCAGAAAAACAAAGGCACTCCAGGAGGGTTGTTAGAAGCAGGAGCAGAAATAGCATTTCCTACAAAACACGTTTCTTGGGACACCAGGTGATGATTCCAGAAAAAATAAACCTGAACGTGAGCTTGTTACCCTGGGTTGGGATTTGGATAGAGCAGCCTTGGAAAATTATACTACAATCAAATGTATCAAATTCTATAAGCAGCAATTTCAAATTGTGCATTCCAAATTGATATATTCTACACAAATAAAAGGATCTGATTTTGGGCTTTGAAATCAGCCGCCTGCCTTCTGTTTGCTGTACAATGCCATCTGACTTCCTAAAAAGCGCGGTGCCTTTTTTCCCTGCTGCACCTGCTTAGCTTCAGAAATGTCAGCAGCTCATCTCAGGCAGTAATGCTAGGGCTGCAGTCACCTGACAACACTAGGGAAAAGCAAGGTGAGAGAGAAGGGAGGGCAGGATGTTCATGGGCTCTGGGGCAGGGAGGATCATGGAAACTGCACAGCCTGGGGCCTCATCAAGGTGATGAGCCTTCACCATCTTCTAACTCACTTGGGAGCCAAGGGCTAGGAGTATTCTTTGTGAGGAGAACCTCCAGGTATAGGAAGTGTTCCTGACTGATAAGTGGGCCTGGATCCCACGCAGGACTTAGAATTCTACCTATTTATGCAAATGTCCCCCAGGATGAATTCACATTTCAAGCCAGCATCACGGAGGGATGAATACATTACCCATATACCTCATTGGACAATAGTGTGGAAATACTAGTCAGATCTTTAGTATGTGTGATTTTAGGAAAGTTGTTTACATTCTCTGACCCTCAATTTCCTGATCTATAATATGGGTTGTTCATGGTGCCTCCTTTCTGGGGGTGTGGTGAGGGTCAAGTGATGAAGTATGTGTCACGTGCTCAGAATAACGCCCAGCATAAATGTAGCATAGCTGCTACTATGACTACTGTTGCCATTATTACTACAGCCATCTTTTCTTAAGAGATTATATATTTTAGAGAAAAAAATGATAGCCTAGATATTTTGCCAAAGGCCCTCCAAAGCTAATATCATTATCTAAGGAGAAACAAGGAAACTTTCTTTAAAGGACATGAAGCTGTCTACAGCTTAGAATGACAAACAATAAACCTACTGCAGGGTTAATTTTTCTTTTTCATAAATAGAAATATAAAAAGATCTAATCGCTTTAAAAATTATTGGTAAGAAGAAAAACTATATCTACCGAGTATAAGTAATAATGATCATGCTACTTCAGTTTTATGGTACCTGTTTAATACAGAACATTTGGGGCAGGGCAGAGTGCGGATTGTGGGTGAGGTCTGAGCAGGGCAAGAAAGGTGTGAGAAGGAGGGCCAGGGGAGGGCTGGACATGGAGCTGCAGAAATGGACAGGATATGCACAGTGAAGAGGGGCCTGCAGCTCCTTCTGAGGAGCCCTCAAGGAAGGCTTGGGGACAGTTGGCCATGTGCAGGTGGTCTGCAGGAAGCTGTGGAGTTGTGGGCTTCAAACCAACTTTTTCCTTACCTTCCCATTCCAAGAAACACCACCTCACCATTTCATTTTCACTCCCTATGCCTGTCCGATTTCATTTTTAGGTTGTAAGCTTATTCTGGAAATACAGGTTCACTTTTGTCTTATGAAACTTGGAAGATTTTGCTCAATTGCCTGGTTTGAATTTCTTCCTGGTGAACCTCAGAGATGTCAGTTATCTTTCCCTGCTATCCCTAGTCTCTCCCCAGGGCATATCTGCCTGGGAGACGGACACCCAGGAAGCCTCCTCTTTCTCAGGATCCCTTCCCTGATCCCCATTCTCATGCCAAATGCTTCCCTGCTCTGTGTCCCATCCCTTGTAGGAGCCTGATTGCTTCTTAAGCATCACTGTATATCACCCCTTATTATTGGTTATTTCATATGGTTTACTTATGTGCATACTATCTCTTCCCTTAAAGCAGAGGCCTTAGTGTATCCTTGGAGCCTTCCTTCTCCTTCCTTGCCTAGCAGGAGCAACACTCATTGACTGAAGGATTAATTGAAGTCCAGAGAAAGAACTGCATTGGGAATCAAAATAAATTTAAGCATTTGGGATAAGGATGGAATATGCATCCAGAGACATTTTCTAGAAAAGATTGGGAACATAGAACTAAAGTTCAGGTGAGCAGCCAGGACAGATGTAATGATTAAGCCATGAGATTGAGTCAAGAGTGTAAGGCCCCTGAGAGCCAACCTCAACCTTAGCCAAAATCCTTCTGTATCTCCTGTCTTAGTGAAGGTCTCCTTACTAAATATTTTAATTCATAATGTCTAGTACATGGTAGGTGCTCAATAAATATTTTCTAAATGATGAATGAATGAATGTGCTTGCCAGAAAATATGGTAAAAATAAGGCATTAAATACACCCAGGGTTGTGCAACTTAGCGACCTGGGGAGGTTTTACCAACAGCTCTTTTGATGAAAAATAATAACCCTCAAGGGTTGCTCCCACCCCTCTCTGTGGTGGAGAATGGTCATGCTGAGGAAATTGCAGCAGATAGAACTCTAGCCATGGAGAGCAGACACACATGCACAGACTACATTGGAAGGAAGTTCCCCTCACATATGGAAGTAGCTCCACACTCCTGTAGGAGTAATGCAGGAAATATAGGGCACCAACATTTTGATATTAGTAAGCTAGTGGTTATTTGTGATTATACTAGCATTATCAGAAAGCACTTGATTCCAAAATATCATTTTTTTATGTGTTACTCTTACCTCTTTCCTATAATGTGGAAAATATAAAATGGTACTTATGATTCCAAAATAGGGGTTACATCTGTCTTCTGTCACCTCTCTTTTTCTAGAAATATTACTTATTTTTTAAGATTTTATTTATTTATTTTTACAGAGAGGGGAAGGGAAAGAGAAATAGAGGGAGAGAAACATCAATGTGTGGTTGCCTCTTACACACCCCATGCTGGGGACCTGGCCTGCAACCCAGGCATGTGCCCTGACTGGGAATTGAACCTAGACCCTTTGGTTCACAGTCTGGTGCTCAATCCACTGAGCCACACCAGCCAGGGTGAAATAGTGCTTATTTTTATTGCTATACATTTTTGCTTATTTTGAATACCACAGAATGCCTGATTTTAAGAGAACCTTGCCTATCTGAGCTACAGAACAGAGCAACAATTTCCATTTTTGGAGCAAAATGTGAGGAGAATATAATTACTCAGTCTCCTATTATACCTGTGAAGGAGTTATATGAAAAGATTTACATTTTAAAATATTAATTCCCTAGTATAAATCTGCCTCATGGAGGAAAGTTTATGGACCTGCAGTGGGTCATGGAAATCTTCGATGTGTGTGTGCCTTAAGGAAAAGTCTTACTTGACTTTAAAAATCTTTCCTGTGGAATAGGCCCTAAACAAATATTCAGAGAGTTGGATCAACTGAATAGATCCTTAAGTCTGATAATTTCTGGCGACTATTTTATAAATTGATTTCTGAGGAGAAATATGGCCCTTAAGAGATGCATTCTCCTTTTACTTCCAGGTGAATGATGGGTCATGCTGCTCTTTGTAAATAAGGAGCTAGCTGCCAGGGGTAGATGTTGGAAACCAGCATTGGTAGGCATGACCTAGGTGGAAAGTCCAGACCTAGGTGGAGAGTCCTAGATCCCAGTGCTGCATGGGGGTTACTGCAATGTCTCCATAACACTATTGAGAGTTAACACAGACTTCTGGCCAAGATGGAGGCATAGGTAGATACACTTTGCCTCCTCACACAACCAAAAGAAGTACAACAACAAATTTAAAACAAAAAAATAATCAGAACTGCCAGAAAATCAAACTGTATGGAAGCCCGATGACCAAGGAGTTAAAGAAGAAACATTCATCCAGACTAATAGGAGGGGTGGAGATGGGCAGCCAAGAGGACTCCCAGCAAGACAGCAGTTGGAGGGCCAGGAAAGGTGGTGGCTGGCAGAGCAGGCAGTCCAACATTTGCGCGAGGATGAACTGGGAAGGACAACTAGGGAGTGAAACAGACCACACAACCCAGGGTTCCAGCATGGGGAAATAAAGCCTTAAAGCCTCTGACTAAAAAAACCTGTGGGGACTGAGGCAGCAGGATAAACTTGTAACCTCATAGGACAGTTCATTGGAGAGACCCACAGGGTCCTAGGATATACACCAAACCACCCCATCCCACCCTTGGGAATCAGCACCAGAAGGGCCCAATTTGCTTGTGAGTAGAGGAGGAAGTGACTGAAAGCCAGAGGAAAGCTGAGCAAGCAGAATTGTTTTCTCTCGGACCCCTCCCCACATACAGCACCACACCACAGCAAAGTGGGTTGCCCCACCCTGGCAAATACCTAAGGCTCTGCCCCTTACTGGGTAAAAGGCATGCCGAGACAAAAAAAAATATGGCCCAAATGAAAGAACAGATCAAAGCTCCAGAAGAACTACATCTAAGTGATGAAGAGATAGCCAACCTATCAGATGCAGAGTTCAAAACACTGGTAACTAGGAAGCTCACAGAAATGGTTGAGTATGGTCACAAAATAGAGGAAAAGGTGAAGGCTATGAAAAGTGAAATAAAGGAAAATGTACAAGAAACCTACAGCAAAGGGAAGGAAACCAGGACTCAAATCTACAGTTTGGACCAGAAGGAAGAAAGAAACATTCTACCAGAACAGAATAAAGAAACAAGACTTCAAAACCATGAGGAGATGCTTAGGAACCTCTGAGACAACTTTTAATGTTCCAATATCCAAATTATAGGGGTGCCAGAAGAAGAAGAACAGCAAGAAATTGAAAACTTATTTGAAAACATAATGAAGGAGAACTTCCCTAATCTGGCTAAGGAAATAGACTTCCAGGAAGTTCAGAAAGCTCAGAGAGTACCAAAGAAGTTGGACCCAAGGAAGCAAACACCAAGGCACATCATAATTACGTTATCTAAGATTAAAGAGAAGGAAAAAATTTTAAAAGCAGCAAGAGAAAAGGAGACAGTTACTTACAAAGGAGTTCCCATAAGACTATCACCTGAATTCTCAAAAGAAACCTCACAGGCAAGAAGGGGCTGGAAAGAAGTATTCCAAATCATGAAAGGCAAGGACCTGCCTCCAAGATTACTCTATGCAGCAAAGCTATCATTCAGAATGGAAGGGCAGAAAAAGTGCTTCCTAGCTAAAATCAAGTTAAAGGACTTCATCATCACCAAGCCTGTATTATATGAAATGTTAAAGGGACTGATCTAAGAAAAAGAAGATGATCAAAACATGAAAAGTAAAATGACAACAAACCCAAAACTATCAACAACTGAACCTAAAAAACAGCAAAACAAAACAAAAAACTAAGCAAATAATTAGAACCGGAACAGAATCACAGAAATGGAGATTACATGTAGGGTTATCAGTGGGGAGTGTGAGGTGGGGAGAAAAGGTACAGGGAATAAGAAGTATAAATGGTAGGTACAAAATAGACAGGGGGAAGTTAACAGAAGTATGGGAAATGGAGAAGCCAAAGAACTTATATGTATGACCCATGGACATGAACTAAAGGGGGGGGGGATGTGGGTGGGAGAGGGATACAGGGTGGAGAGGAATAAAGGGTAGAAATAATGGGACAATTGTAATAGTGTAATCAATAAAATACATTTAAAAAAAAATCTGTTGAGAGGAGACACCATCCAGACCAGAAGTAGTAGTTTCATATGGGAGTTCATTGGAAATGCATATTCTCAGGTCCCACCCAGACCCATTGCATCAGACACTGTGGGATTCAACCTGGCTATCTGGGTTTTAACAAGTCCTCCAGGTAAATCTCATGCATACTCAGGTGTGTGTGTCCTAGTATATGTTTCTTCATCCCTTTTCAGTGAAGAAGTCTTGTGTTTCATTTTATTTAATTAATTGTGCTGTGTAAAGGGCTCCATTTGGCCCTGGGGAGTTACTGTAGATCTTCCCTCAAACAGCAGGACCCAGGTGAGGCCACTCTGGGCTACAAGATGATCTATGTGTCTTGTCTTAGAGCATGTGCCTCTACCTGTGCTCCTTTGTGGTTTACAGCAAAGACACAGGTAGTTTTGGTTTCTCCTGTGCTTTCTATGATACGTGCAGGGGAGAACTCAAACAGATCTTTACTATCAAGAAGCAGCAGAAGCCAAGATCCATCAAGAAACCTTTCATTGCATATACTTGGCTGCTGAAATATCACATGAGTCTAACTGTTCAAAGAAGAAGATAAAATTAGCTGTTTAAGTCCAAAATCAGGGCAAAGACTCCCACTTCTACCTGATATGATAATGTCCCCAGGCTTGCCATAGGATATGGGTTGCTATGGTGATAATAGGAGATGAAATAGAATTTGGAAAAAAAACTATAAAATGTTGCAAGTCAAAAAAAGACTCTTATGACTTAAAAATACTTGGTCTGAATAAAGACAGATGACTTTCATTGCCCATTTCCCATAATGTAGCTGTCATCATAACACAGGTCAAATTTCCTAATTTTTAAGACAAGCAGTATCTTGCTTTACTATGTATCCCAGACCCCAGAAGATCAAAGTCACAAAAACAAGGATCTTTGTCCTTTTCCTCCATCATTACAAGCTAACCCCATGAAACATGAATTCACTCACTGTTTGCAGTTGTATTTGAGAAACTGAGATTTAATGGGTGGGATTTATTAATTGCTCTCGCAGATATTCCAGGTCTGGGCTGCACTTGGTTTCACACACTGCAACAGAGAGTAAGAAGCAGTGTTTCGGAAGGAATGTCACTCAATAAGCACAAAATTACATTTAATCACAAATTTAATGTAAATGAATGTAATCAGGTAATTAGAATGTGTAGTGGTGTGATATTTACATGTATCAATGCACTTATAATGTTGTGTAAAATTATGTTAAAAATTCTTATTGAACTTTGTAAAAAAAAGACCCTGTTCAGCGAAAGCAGATGATTTTAAAGTTCAACATCTTGATCACTTCAACATTTCATTTATGAAATGCTGTGTTTAGCCAATACTTTTAACAATTTGCTAAATATATTTTGTAAAAATCAAACAATTTCATAGTTAGTGGAGTGCTAAAAAAGCCCTAGGACCTATTCTCTTGGCTGCATATAGCTCAAACAGCTGAAACCATTTTAAAAATATGCTTCATTATAAATCATTGAAAATAGGAATTCAGAACAGAAATGCTGACACAATCTTTTATTCCAAATGAGGGCCTTAAGCACCATCAGATTCCTGAATGTGACCAAATGACAGTGTACGACGTGACTACTCTGGTAGAAATGATGCAAACAGTGCTGCCTGCAGAAGGCCCACCTACACAGTTGCAATCTCATAGCTTCAAAGTAAGGTGACCCAACAGAGGATATACATACTTTTCCAGTTGTACCTGTGTAAATATCTTGAGTTCTGTGGCAGTTTCACAAGGTGTTTCCAAGACTTCTTGGAAAGGCCCTCCAGATAAGGGTCTCAGGACTGTCTTGGAGCACTCATTGAGGAGTCCCTGGGGCTCCTGGGCCTCCAGCATCCCCACCTTTCTCAACCAGATCACCTTTGCCCTTGTCTGTTTTATATTGTGCTTCTGGAAAGATTTTGTTTGAAAAAACAATAATAATGCCAAAAACATTTGGAAATTGCTGGTATATGGAGGAAACTTCATCACATTATAGCAGGATTGGGACTAACTTTAGGCTGATAAGAGCAGGACCAGGGGCTCTGGTAGAGGATGGGGCTGAGCGCATTCCCAAAGTTAGGGAGGCTACAAATCAACCCAAAGGGGTTAATTAACACAGATAGGAAAGAGCAGCTACCACAAGCCTAGATGAAAGTGGTCTACACACTCCCCTAGGGGCACGCAGGATTCTGGTGTCCAGGGGTACCATTGGCTTCAGTGGAATAAAGTTCTAGATTTTCAGTTTCCCAATGTGGCTGGGAATGTGCCTGCTGTCTGCTATTGCATTCTTTCTCCTTCCTTTTCCTCCTCCTTTCCCTTCTCTCATATTTAAAAGAAAGGTAAATCTTTCCCCTGTTCTAATCTTGCCATGGTGTGTCATCGCAGGGCATATAAACCTCTAGGGACTCCAGACAAAGGGACAACTAGAGAGGGCATCGTTCATGAGGGAGAGACCTCACACTGCAAAACAGTTGGAAGTGACAAGGCTATGACCCTCCCCTCTCTGCCCATCTGTCTCTGTCTCTGTGCACTTTAGAAATAGAATTCAGAGAAGACTACACAGGATTATGTATTTTGAAAATGAAGTCATTATTTTTCTGATAATCACTAGGGGTGTTTATGAGTGATTTGTTTCTTCTCCTTCTGAGACATTTGATTAAAACTTACTTCCCTACCCCCTTGAAGTAGAGGATGGTCATGTGACTTGTTTTGGCCACTGTAGATGAGTAGAAGGGATGTGTGCATTTAACTCCTGTGTGTGACCCCACTTTCCCTTCCTGAACAAAGTAATTTAATGGTACATTGAGGAGCCTCCTTCAGCCAAGCTTTCTGAGTGGCTGTGATGAGCAGATACCTATTCCTGGCATACAATCCACCCTGAACACGGAGTCCTTTTATGTGAGGTGCTGACACTTGGGAATGTTTGTTATAGTAGCATAACCTAGCCACCCTGACCAATACAGGAGGTTCATCTTGTTGGGCTTGCTAGTCTGACAGTGAGATTTGGATTTTCTCATTAGTACATGTAGTGAACATCTGTTTAAAATAAAATAAATGAAATGAAATGAAATGAAATGAAATAAAATAAAATAAAATAAAATAAAACAAAATAAAATAAATTCTGTAGCTTCAACATACAACATATCAGAAGACATATCCAGTGGAACTATTTGAAATTATCCTATAAAAACTTTAATGTCATCTTAAAAATGCATGAGGGGGTATGTAATTTTTCAAGTGTTAAGGGCACATAAACAAGTTGAAAAACCCTGGAGAGCACTGATCTAGAGAATCAAGAGCTAGGAACCCAGGTGAAAGCTGTTAGAGTTTGAATTGTGGCACCAAATATATACGTTGAAGTCCTCACTCTCAGTGCCTCAGAATGTGACCTTATTTGGACATAGGGTGATTGTAGGTGTAATTAGTTAAGATGAGGTCGTGGTGGAGTAGTGTGAGTGTTCTCACAAAAAGAGACAGACAAACACCCAGGGAGTAGCCATGAGGAGACAGAGGCAGAGACCAGGCTGATGTTTCTGTAAGTCAGGGAATGCCAAGACTGCTGGAGACCACTGGAAGCTGGGGAGAGCCAGGAGGAGCCAACCCTGCTGTCAACAACCCTGAATTTAAACTTCTGGTCTCCAGAGCTGTGAGGCAATTAATTTCCATTTTTCAAGTTACCTAATGTCGTGCTTTGTCAGGAGAGCCCCAGGAAACAAATACAGAAGGAGACACAGCAAGAAGTAAACCACTGGGTGATGATCTGTCTGACTAGCAGGTTGAGCACCCAGGAGAAGGAAACTGGTTCTGAGGAAGTCACCATCCAAGGCAGGGCCTCCAGATCAATGTTCTTCATAGAGTCAGAGGAGTGCTTAGATGGTGCTATCTTGACACCATGGTGGGACCTTAGAGAAAGAAGGATAGGAAAGGCTGGGGGCTAGGATTCCTTCCCCATCCTTGGAGAAGCCATCTGTCTCTGGATCTCTGTCTCAGGATTCAGGATTGCATTGGATGTGTGCTGTAGATACTGTGGCCCAGTTTCTGGTTCTGAGGCCATGATCCTTGCCATTAGGACAAGGTTTGTAATTTTCCTTGGGAGGCTGGCCCACATGTGATCTGGACAATAATTTCTGTGTGACTAACATTTCTATAAAATAAAAAAAAAGAGTACTGACCATACTGATTAAGTATCCCCCCAGTCAAGGCAGGAGGGAGCCATTTGACAAAATATATTTGGTTCTGTGTGGCATATCCCTTGTAAGCCCATTAGTATTTACGAAGCATGCTCATATCCCAGCAAACCTCTGGTCTTAGAAAGGCAAGGCTTTTCTGTCTGATTAGATTTTATATTGCATTAACATCAATACAAATGAACAGCCTCAATATTCAGTAAGCAGAACCTCTGAGGTGCTCTGAAATACTGGCATTGAAAATGTTGGCCTTTATGTGATGTCTGGGCTCATCAAAGATGAGAGGCTGAGGCATCGTGGCAGGATTTATGACATTGCTGTCATGTGTTTAATGCTTATATTATTTTTTTATCTTATTTAACCCTGCCGAGGTGCTGGGGCCCTGAGAAGCAAAGTCCATTCTTAACATCACAGCCTAATGAGGGGCTGCAGGGGTCAAGAATTAAAACTTATCCCAAGCCCACAGTTTAATACCATGCCACACTGTCTCCCCACAGAAGCAGTGGAGGATATGGGTTAAAAGAAGTCACTGAGGAATGGCAAGATGGACAGAACAGTGCCTGCCAGGATGGATGGGGACCCCAGGGGAGAAAGCAAATGAGGGAGCTTGTCTCCCAGGCATGGGGGTGTCTGCTTGTGTTCTTGGCCTTGCAGAAGCATTTTGTGTCCCTTGCATGTCTGCCAGCCTGGCTGAGTAGAGCTCTGATAGCAGACGGCTTTGTTCCTAATGTCTTTCTTTAGCTGCATGACTGTGCCCTTTACCCAGGTCTAGTTTCAACAGGTGCCAGGAACTTAGTGGGTTGAAACAGAAAGGTGCATTCATCATTAAATCGCTGCTGTCCCCCAGAACTGCTCATCAAAGTATGGCCATGCCTCCTCCCATCCATTTGGGCACAAGACTCCTGTCGGGCACAATGATTTATTCATGTCTCCTCAAAGATGAGTATCATATGGGACTCATATGATGGATTTCAGCTCATCTGAATGATTGCACTGCCCGCGTGGGACCTGTCGAGGCTTGGGGCCCTGGGAACTGGACACCTAACACCAGAGACTTCGTGGGAACCCTGTCCCTGGATGAGCCCACCTGGGCTCTCAGAGGCATGTCAGGACAGCTTCAGGGTCTGTTTCTGCATGAAAGAGTCAAGGTAGGGATGTCTGGCTCTGGGGAGAGCCAACTGTCTAGTTTTCACAATGTACAGCTCTCTAGGAGCCAACAGAATCTCTGTGAGGCTCCCAGAAGCTATGTGTCCCTTCGGTGGGCAGATGGGGCTTTGTAGAACCTGCTCTTAGTTCTCTCGGGCCTCAGCACCTTGTTGATGCAGAGTTGGAAATGTGTAGTGATAAGATGCCCAGAATCCCTCCTACACAGCTTGCATTCTGTGCTAGAACTCAATGGAGAGCTACTGAATTTCTAAAGATAAGCTTGGCCCAGGAAAACCCTGAAGTATAATTTGACATTCATCTTGACCATAAAAACACATAGTAAGGCACAGTGGGGCTTCAAGGGGGATTTGAGGACATGCTCTGGAGAAGTGTCTAGGGAAGTCCCTAGGGGACAGATCCTGATGGGCTTCCTGGGCTTTTGGCAATGGGAAGCCATTGAAGTGTTCCAAGCCAGAGACTGGCATGATTAGACTGGCCTATAGCAAGTGAACTCTGATATTTGAGCAGATGGTGCTTTGGAACCACATAGGACTGTGAGCAGGGTGACTTACTAGGAGACTATTGTGTAAAAATCAGGCAGGACATGATACAGACAGAACTAAGGACTAAAGTAAGAGATAAAAAGCAGGTTTAGCAAGAACATAGTCTAGAGAAATAAAGGTTTTTCAGTAGAGACTGTTTAACCTCCAACTCCTTTCTCAGTGCCAGAATTAAGCCAGAAAACACTATGACTAGACCCTAATGTACATAAAACCAAGGTTATTCAAAAGGAGCCAATTCCCACATGGCTGCTATACCAATGAACTTATGGTTGGGAGGCCTCTCTTGCCATTGTGTGAAGGTGGATGATTCTAGTGCAGTTGGTCCTACAGGTGATTTACTATGTTATACCAAGGATAATATTGAGGAAATTACCCTAATAGCATCTCATTGACACTCTAGAGAGTGCAGTGACTTGAGGTATATTTCATTGTCATCTAAAAAAGTCACCTTTAAGATAAGAGGGAAAGTGATACTCCTATTCTTTTCTGCACTAGCATTCTGAGGCAATCACCCATCCCTCAGAGAAGGCAGGCAGGATCAATGTCTATAGGCATGATTTGTAGCTGTTTCTTCCTAACTGCTCTAATTCCCACCAGATGCAACCAGTCCTTGGATACGGAACTGTCACATTTGTCCCTCAAGGTATTCATGGTCCCAGAACTCTGGATTCCTTCATTCTGTGATTTCTGCAAGGTGACAGTGCAATTACATATTTGAAGAGGTGCTTCTAAAGGCCTTCCATTGATTTGTCTTGCTGTTTTTGAAGTTAAGGAGCCTGGTCCTACAGACTGGGAATCAGGCCAGGCTCTCTACAGAAGAAGCAGATTAGCACCAAGCCCTTTCTATCCAGATGCACTGCAGTGTGAGATCTGCATGAATTTGAATGATTTTAAGACATAAGGGTCAGAGGCAACACCACATTTTAGAAATTTAACCCTGAACGATTAGGGATCTTGAGGATGAAGGACCCCAGGTGAACATCTGTTCAACCCAGAGATTCAAGCAAATGTTCTGTGTCAGTCTTGTGGCAGAATAAGCCTCTCATCAAGGGGGCTGAGCACAGAGAGCACAGGGAATGACAACCAAGCATGTTTTGTGGGAGCCTTTGGCTTCTTCTACTGAAATTGTAAATATGAAACAGTTCTGGGTTCCAGAGGAGAGCATGGAATGGTAACTGTTATGAGACAATGGTAATCCCAGGAATGAACCCCACTACCTACATTTTAATTCCATGGTTTGCCTCATTAACAACATAGAGAGATCTTGAAGATTGACCATGAATTTCAGGAAACTAGGAGATTGTGCCCATCTGGCCAGGCTGGCTTCACATCATTTACATGCTGGAAGCTCTTTCTCAATCCACCCCAATTGTCTGCACTCACTGATCTGGCTCATATGCTCTTTTTTACCCCTGCTAATTTTGTCCACCAACATCCATTACCTTCACTTGGCAGAGCCACAGTTTACATTATTTTCTTACTACAGGGTGTTTAAATTTTTCCATTACTCTGGCAAGGCAGAATATAAACAGGTGGGTGGACCCGACCTTAATTTATTGTTGAAATTTCTTCTATTGGTGAAATATTATGATACAGCTAAAATTCTGTCTTCCTTTATTCATTTTATGTTGAAAAAGTGTGGGCCAATATAAAGGAAAGCATTCAAGTGCCCTCCCAGGCAAACAGCTTATAGGAGGAACTAGGAAAGTGCTGCCCCAACCAATATTAGCTTTGGTCCTCCAAGCCTCTGTAATTAAAAAGGAGACCATCAGTGAATTGGCATAATGAAGAGATAATATCCACCATCAAACGCCCTTCCTCTTTAGCAGATCATTAAAAAGATCCCAGAACACAAACAGGGTTATAAAGAGGATCCTCTTGGTCATTCACCCAGCTCACTATAACTTCCTCTTATGGTACCTGCAATGCTACCCACCTCCAAGTGTCATACGGTGTGCTACCAAGGCCTCTCTCAGTGCTCCTCATGCTTGAAATTCCCCAGGGCTTCTGCTGAAAAGCATATTCTGATTCAGTCCTGGGATGGGGTCTGAGATGCTGCATCTTTAACAAGCTTCCAAGCTGCCTAGGCTTCACTTGACTATGAAAGTTCTAAGACTTTGGTGCTTGCCTGAGAAAGAAAAGTTCCTGACCCCTGAACAAACTGCCTTTGAACTCAGGTGCTCTTGCTCACTGGGCCTTAAGGCATAGATAACAAGGGGTCCTTTAACCTGAAAGTCTATCACAGATGGGGTCCTTGCCACCCTAGCAGCTACAATGTCACATAAGAATTTCCAGTGTGGCTATGAGGTTGAGACAAGCCTAGGAAAGTCACCCAAGGGGGCCCCTGGAACCTCCACGGGGTGCTGGCCTGAACACTAATGCCTGGCAGGACTGGTCCTTTTGCCCCATGGAGGTAGTGGCCAAGTTGAGGATCTATAGTTTGTCCACCAGTCCTAAGACATGGTGGCAGGTCTTCACTTCTCAAAATTTTTAAATAAAAAGGAACCCTATCAACAGGGGACTGAGAATCAGTGCAATAGTTGTTCACTACTCAGTTTAATTTGGGGTAGATAATAAAAGGGACTTTGTTTAGAAAAAAGGAAGACTTTCCTTTTATATTAGCTGATATTTGACACTTAGAGCATCTCCAATGCCCCCTGAAAAGAACTGAGCAATCAATCAATTAGATGCTGATAAGAAGGAAGATTCCTATGATTATCGGCCAGTAATTTCTGTAGATACAGTTCCTGTGAGGAAGGTATGTGGGAGTGATTTCTGATGACATTGTAATCGTGTCTTCATGAGAGTTCTGAAAACAGTTAAGTCACCAACTTCAGCCTGACAGGACATGTTGTTGTTAGGGGCATCGCAGGTCCCTCAGCTGCTTAGGACAGAAGGATGACTGTGGTGGCTGGTTGGTTCCAGGCATTAAAAAGAGATGTCTCTGGGACCATCTGCAGCCTCATGAAGGGGGCAGAAACAGCATCCATTGGAAGAGGGCTGCCTCAGGACACTGCTTGTTGCCTTCATAATGCAGCTCCCAGTCCCTCAGGATAGGCACTGGAACAATGTTTCTATGTGGGCAGGTGGGGCCTGAAGCTCAAGCAAGGTTCAGAGCCAACCTTGATTTCCTACACGTGTGGTGATGGCTGTGCTGCTCAGTGTGACCTTCACTGCAGGCTCAGGGATGGGGACAACTCAGAGGAGTGATGTTTAGCCCTGATGCCCCAGATGTGATGCACCTTCCTGTAGATGCCTGGAGCAGGCTTCCCTGCTCACCACTCACCCTGTTCCCAGAGCAGGGGCATCTTTCTCTGAGCCACCCAGTGCCTCATCTCCTCAGGGTTCCAGCCTCCCAGAGCCCAGAACAGAGGTATGTGCTCCCTCACCCTCTAGTTGAGGCCTACCACCCCAATGAGCACTTTCTGTCCCAGGAGCTACCTATCAATTCCCCAGTGATTGACATCAGGAAAGTCCTTCCTCTCCCTTCAGGGGAGACTTTCTTATTCTCTGACTATGGTCCAAATGAATGAAAGAAAAGACACCCAGAATTTGAGGGGCTCTTTCCTTACAATTTCTAGTGAGAAGTGGGATCAAGGACCAAGTACCTATCCATTGCTTTTCTAATAACTTCCTTTTCTCAAAGTCATGAAGCAAAGGTGACATTGACATGTGCAGCTCCATTTTCATGTGGCTATATTTGAGGTATAATATGGATTAGTTTAGGAAGCAGTTATTAGGCACCAAATGCACACAAACTGTGTGCGCCATGCTAAATCTAAGTGTTAAGATGGTAGCTGTCTATCTGGAGGACTCAAATCCTGGATGGGGAAGCAAACCCAATGTACTAATGCCAGCATGCCCAGACCTGGGCTCCATAGGGGATTAGCAAGTACTTTGGGAAAATACCAGACTAGTGAGTTGTTTGGCAAGGGTTATGGGAAAGGGGGGATAAAGTTGAGAAAACTTTTCACAAAGATGGTCATATGGGAGCTAAGCCTCGAAAGTCAAGTAGGTTTTGTCCTGAGAGCAGTAGCAAAAGCTGGAACTCCTACTGCAGAAGACAGTTGCATTTTCAGCGACCTTCCCCCATATCAATCAGCTATAACTGCTCACAGAGGGATAGGAAAGGATACTAGAAATGTCAGCCTTTGGGAGTGGAGAGCACTCAGGACAGTGACCCAGGCATAGCACTGTTGGGCTACAGATGCTTTCCAATTGATTGAGCAAGAAGGATTAGGTTTTGGAATCTTTAACATTTATACCTAAATCTTAAAAATTTAAATCAATGCTTCCCCTGAGCCCTGAAACTCCAGCCCTTCCACATTGTGACCATCAGGGACCCACACTCTAGTCTCACCCATTCTCTGCCCCATCCCCTTGCCTGACCATAGGTCCAGCCTTTCCAGTCCTCCAATTCTTCCCTGAATTTTGCCGTCTTGGAGTTACTATGCTGTATCCACTACTATGCTGTACCCTTGAAAAAATCATCCACATGCAGGACTTCCACTTGCTCCTCAGTCACATTGCTGTTGAACTCTGGCCCCATCACTTAGTTGAAACTGTCCCTTCCATAGTCACCAATGGCTTCTGAGACCAATGGCCTGAATCCATATCTCCAGGCTTATCCCTTGCCATGTGGCCCCCAACACTGCCAGTGGGTCAGTGACAGGGCAATCTGAAGCCACATGCCTGCCAGCAGCATTGTGGGGAAGAGGGAGGCACAGGGAAGCAGAGAGACAGGTGGTGGGAGCAGATTCACAGAGGAGCAGGGAGGAACCAGGCTGCATGGAAGAGGAAGGAAAAGCTTCATCATTCAGCTTTCCCCTTTTGCCCACCAGGGTCCAACAGTACAAAGCAGGGAGACTTCTTGGAGACCAGCAGAATCATGTTATAAAGATCAGATTGGGTTTCAAATGAAAGTAATGCCCACAAAAGAGAAGACACCTCCAATATACTATCAGCTGTGAGATGCTGACCTAGAGTCCATTTTACTTCTTGAGCATTTTCACTGTGTTCCACAGTACAATCTTGTTCCCAGGTCTACATAAGTGCAAAGGATATTTAACAGCAGGATATTCAAACTGCTCCTACAGGCAAACTGATGTGGAGGGGCTGTGAGTTGGGTTAGCAGAAAAAAAGCACTAAAAATACTCAGCGAGGAAGGGAGTTAAGTATGGCCCCATGACTACTGACTTGCTGAGAGCAGCAGTGGCCAATTAGCCTGGGGGTGGCATTTGAGATGGGGCACAGAGAAGGGTAGCCTACAACAATGTGCAGCCTGGCGAGAGGCACTGCACTGGGGTTGGGTTTCATGGGCTTCTGGCATAGAAAGGACTGGAGGTCATGGCCTGGATTTTGTTGTCCCACTAATGCGTATTGGGAGCAACAGTTCCACAGGCTGCAGAAAATCCAACACTAGCAAAAAACAAGGTGAATTTTCAACAGAAACATAGAGAGATGGGGCTTTGTTACTGTGATTGCTGTGTAAAAGATTCTCTAGTTTTAAATCAATAGCCACTTGTAAACTTTTTTTTATTGTTGTTCAAGTACAGTTGTCTCCATTTTCCCCTCACCATTCCTCCCCACCACAGCCATTGCCACTTCTCACCCTTGATCCAACCCGCTTTGGTTTTGCCCATGTGTCCTTTATAGATGTTCCTGGAAACCCTTTCCCCCTCCCCCCTATCATCCTCTCCCACCCCTCCTCTGGTAGATTATCTTTAATGATGTACTTAATATTCCTTTACTATACTTTCCCATGCAATTCAGTTTACTGAAGTCTCTGTCATGCTTTTTTTATTGCATTTTGTAAATTTGGCTTACTTTTTCTCAAAATTTCACCCAGAGATCATGAAGAATGATACTAAAAACCACTTGTTTGCCAAACACATGCCTTGCTCTATGCCCTTCTTTCTTCTTACTTATCACATATCATCATCTCCATTCCTGGCCTATTAACTTTCCCGCTCTTGGGATCAAGGTTAGGGTCCTGTTAGACTCTCCTCTGTTTCCTCCATTTAGGTGCCATCGAATTCTACCATTTCCCCCAGTAAACTTCTGAGGATCCTCAGAGACACTTCCTTGTATTGTTGGGAAGATAAAATTATAGATTAGTGTGAAAATGGCTTGCATTTATTGGTTTGCCTATGGTTCTTAGAACTAACTAATCCGTTTCCCATATAAGAATAGCACATAAAATTCAAAGGTGAGAAATAGTGTAAATAAAATACAGTTTAAGGTTCTGATAAAGTTTTCCTGAAAAGTAGTTAGAAATTTAGGACTTAATAAAATCAGTTGGTATGTGTCTTCAGGAATGATTATCTATAGATGTATAGAGGATTTGTCAAACAGACCCTGTTATAAAGTTTGCTAGCACCTTAAGCTACCACTTTAGTTTGGGATAAAATTGGACTTTGTTTCAGTATTATAGGGTTTGGACTAGCCCTGACTCATGAGAACTGTGAGGATTATAATGATGGTGGTGATGGCAGTGGCTAACATTTATTAATATTAGCTTAGTTTAAGTGCTTACTGTGTTAACCACAGATTATGGACACTACAATTCATGCTTCATGTGCATTTCCTCTTTTAATTGCCATAATGCTCCTCTCAGAGCCTACTGTATTACTGTATAATAAGGAACATGTCTGGTCTTTGTTCTGGGTTCGTGGGAGGTAACCTCTAAGGCTTTGGAATTCCCCAAGAGGAGTGTCTCTGATGGTGGACCTCTAGAGAGTTATGTTGAGGAGATGGCTCAGGATTGGGATGGCCACTCCAGGTGGACCAATCATGTGATTAATGGGTAGAAACCTTGGACTGTGGGATATCAGCTCAACCTCTGGCCTCTAGGACAGGAGAGGGGCTGAGACTGAGTTCAATCATTTGGCCAATGATTCAATCAAACATGCCTCTGTAATCAACCTCTAATGAAAACTGTGGACAAGAACCCATTGATATGTCAGGAGGGTGATATGTCCTGAGTCCATGTGAGAGGTCATAGAAGCACTGCATTTGAGGGCCTCCCAGATCTTGCCCCATGTACCTCTTCCTTTGGCTGGTCTTGAATTTTTGTCCTTTATAATTAAACTGTACTCACAAGCATACCACTTTCCTCAGTTCTATGAGTCATTACTGTGAATTAGCATACATGAAGAGGTCATGGGGTTTACAACCTGTTGGTCAGAAGTACAGGTGGCCGCAGGACCCCAAATTTGCATCTGGCATCTGGAGTATGGGCAGGGCATGTTGTTGTTGATTCTGCCTTTGAACCATGGGGCCTGATGCATGCCAGGACTGTACTGCAGTGCATCTAGTGAGTACCTCAAATTGATAAGAAAGCAGAGACCAGGAGATGCTAAACAGCCCATACAAGACTCTGATCTAGTTTGTGGCATGGCTTGTGAACCCATGCTGTAGAAACGTGTGTTCCATAAACAGCATTTTCTGCAGACCATACCTGTGAAAGCATGCTATCAAAAAAGACATGAAGGGTGGGGGGAGGCATAGAACTAGAAATGAAAGAAGACACACACTTGCTTGGTGATCAAGAATCTCCTGTTTAATTAATGTACAAGAAGGCACAACTTAAATCAAGTTTCCCACCTTGTCCCAAAATAATCAAAACCATAGAACCTTATAGACCCAGGAGTATTCAAGAAAAAGACAGAATGTAACAAGCTAACACAAGCATCACAGTGGATGTACAGAAGAGTTTTGTTGGCAACTGCACAATGCAGGTTCAGGGCTTTTTTCTCCCTTTATGATTCCACAAGTGTGTTTCCCTGAGCTATGTGGTAGCTGTATATGGGTTTTCTCGTGTGCACTGAATGCAAGGGATTTGTTTATTTTCATTCAGTTCCTATTGATATAGGCAGATGTATAAGTTGAGCTTTAACTCAAAAATGTGCCCACAGATTCAATTGATGTGTTTTAACCTGAGGACTGTGCAGAAATATTGCCGTGGTGCTATCTGCCTGATCTTGAACCGTTTATTACAGCCGCAAAGAACCTGATATTAAGATGCTCTTTGAGTCTTACCCAGGCATAATGTGCTGCTCAGCTGAAAGGCTGGCATGGGAAGAAGATGCACAGGGTGTAATCACAGCCATTACCGAGAGCCATCAATGCAGCAAAACCTACACTTTCCACAAGTCAGCAGCAGGCAGCCCGCTGAAAAGGAACTATTAGACACCAGACCTGGCCCTTGGTGTGGAATAAACGGTGGAGAGAAAACCTGTTAGCAAACTGCTTCCACTGAAAAAGGGTGAGTACTGTCACACTCTGAAGAGAAGATGCTCAGTGTTCGCTTAAAAAGGTCAGCATTTCAGGGTACACCGATGATACAGGTATTGGAAAGCTGCCACTGTCTGTCACTGCTCACAGCCTTGTGCTGGGAGGGCACCTGCAGGAAGGGGACACATCCTCTCATCCTTCTTCACGAGGGTGACCCTCGAGTCTGCCTGGGTCACCCAGGAAATGGAGTCAGAGCACTCGAGTGGGGCCTTGGTGTCACCTCCCACCTTTCTTCCCCAGGTAGCAGCCACATCTTTTCAGTGAGTTCTCTGAGCTTGTTACCACTGAGCAGTGAACAGAACAACACCCTCAACTGCCTCAAACCCCTGACCCTACTGGAAAAGCTCTGATGACGTTTATGATGTGACTCTGAAACTTAAGCAGTGGAGAGAAGAGGCTCCGCTTCAGATAATGAAGGTGGACATGGCAGAGGCTGACTTGCCTCACCTTCTTTATCTTTCTGAAAACACAGAGAACTTTGTGCATGAGTCTCGGGCAAGCACCCAGTAGTTTGGACTTGAATTGAGTTTATATTCATCCCAGAGGCACAAAATGGAGTTGCAAAAATGACATAAAGGGCTTTTAGAGCAATGCTGCAAATTGAGATTGACTTTGAAGATTTCACCTCTGGCTTAAAGGAAAGTGTCGTGTTCTCTAATTATCTATCTGCCATATGCTGCTCCACATGTTGCTATTGAGGGAAGCTAAACATTTCTGAGTGCCAGGCTGACACAGAGGTCAGAAAAGGTGTGTTTTTAAATAAAGCATCAGTGAGGGGTGGTATTAAAAACCAAGCCCTAATGGCAGCTCTGGATTTAACCAATTAAGAGAGAAAACCCTATAATAATGAAGGCTGACCACTTGGATGGATCAATCAACCTGACAAGAAGAGCCATGCCCTGGAATGCAGCCCCCCACAGTGATTAGCAGGGACAAGGAGGGTGGTGGGGGAGAGCCTGATTCACCAGAATGGGATGTTAATGGATTTTATAGTGTTTGTGGTATATGCTCCCCTAGCAATTGTCCTTGACCCCAAACTGGATTTCACATATGCTATTTTCTATTCTTCATTTTTTCCCCTGTAGAATGGGGCATGAGCTTTTGAATGCTCCTCTCTGCATTCTGTTAGAGGGTGTCACAGCAGATGTTTACACTTGGATATGAATCTACCAAAGTGGGATTGTAGAATGAAGCCCGTTGGTTGATGTGGCTCACACCTCATCATTAAGAACCACTCAATCTAAGTGGTTCTTAGATTCACTGAGAGTTTTCAGTTTTCCTTACAGTGGTGATTCCAGAACTCTCAAATCATCTGGTAGAATGAGGAGAGGAGCTCCAGTTAGGCCCCAGAGCTGTCAGCAATCCCATTTGAACCCAAAACCATGAGATAACTAGGGATTAGATCAACCCATTCCCTACAGTGAAAGCCAGTTTTCTCTTGTCTTAAATTGTCCAGTTTTCAGTTTTAAATACAGCAGTCTTACCTATGGAAATTACCTCTCTTGTAAGTCTGTTTGGTTTTTGCGATGCATTTTTTGATGTCATTTAAACATTAGGATTAAGGAAGACAAGCCACACCATTTTGGAATATGTTTCCTGAGCTCTTGCTTTCAATGCATTGCTATTCTCCAGACTCCTATGTCCACCTGAGTCCATGCACTCTTGGTCTTCCTGCTACCCAGGAGCCTGAGGTTCTGAGAGGTTATGAGAACTTTGGAAATGTGCCCAGAGTTACCCAACTGGCACATTTCAGTGCCTCAAACGAAATCTTCTCAGGAAGGCTGGCTGAATCACTATAGTTTACTGCTGTCAAGTCAGATAATTTCCTTCTCTGCCAGAACATGTGGGAGTAGCTGTTTTAGACTGTTTTTACCCAACATGAAACTCTTTCTTCTTTCATAGAGTCTAGGTAACTGTGTAGAAAAAGTGCACTCCCATTAGGACACCCACCAAGCCTCATGTTGCTCTGACTTTTGTCTTCCTAAATCTCCCCAGGAGTGTTCCATAAAGTCTTTCCCAGCTTCTAATACCCATGAGCTTCCTCCACTTGCCATCCTTCCTTTCTCTCCTGCCTTTGCTTATTTTGTACTCACTCCTCCAACCATGCATGCCTGGCTTCCTTTGGTCCCACTCTACAACCAACCTTTCCTGAAACCATCAGTGATTCCCTGCATCAGACCCACTGGCTGTGTCCACTGTGGACTGCTCTCCCTCTCTCCATAGCTTCTGGGGCTCTGGTCTCCAGGCTGCCTCTCAGTAAGTCACTTTCCCTCCAATGTCCTAACTGCTGCAGGACTATAACCCACTGGGCTGAGTGCTAACCTGGATTCTTCTTCTTTCACAGGCCCCCTAAGGCTGCCCATCCATGCTTGTGGTGGCAATAAACCATCTGTGGACTGCCTCCACCCAAATTCATAATCACACTAGAGCACTTTCCTCCAGCCTCACTGAAGATCCACCTGCCCTCTAGAAATCCCACTTAGATGTCATGGAGTACCTTTTCCAGTCCCAGTGGATGGCTCTGTCCCAGCTAGAACCCTACAAGTCTTCCTTACTCCTCTTTTCTTCTAATCTCCTGTTTCTAATAATCACCGAGCCATTCATTTTTTTTCTCCTAAGTTCCTTTTTTAAAGATCATCACCTGAGGATATGTTTACTGATTTTAGAGAGGGAGGAAGGGAGACAGAGAAAGAGAGAAAGATTGATCAGTTGCCTGCGGTACATGCCCTGACTGAGGATCAAATCTGCAACATAGATCTGTGCCCCGACCGGGGCTCCAATCCACAACCTTTTGGTGTATAGGATGACATGTCAACCAATTGAGCCACCTGGCAAGGGCCCTAAATTCCTTTTGAAGGCAACTTCTTATCTACAACTTCTCTTTCATCAGGAGACAGGAAATTATTCTGTCTCCCATTAATGCCTCCCAGAGCCTCACTTGGTCCCTTTGTCATAGACTTGGTTGTGGAACTTATAGGAAACTGTCAATGCAGGTACCACACACATGAACACAGATGCAGCTCAGATGATGATAACAACATTTACCATGGGCTTTCTGTCTGACAAGTGAGTATGAAAGGCAATAGATACATCATTCCTGTGAGGTGGGCAAAATTGTTATCCTTATTTTCCCTTTCAGAAAACAAGCACAGAGAGGTTAAAGAGTCTGCCTTGAGAGCCAGGAAGTACCTCTCTGACCCTATGACCTGAGCTTCACACCACCAGGACATCTAGGACATCCAGTACGCAGGGTGTGGGATATCACCATACACTGGTTCCAGTGTCCATGTGGGCACTGAGTGTGGGCCTCTCCCACTCCTGTTTGCAGCCATTAGCTGACTAAGGCCCATGGGGTTCTGGGTACCAGATGAGGGGTTCTGCTTCCCACCCAGATTGACTGTCCACTAGTCAAATTATCCTTTGTCTTTTCCAGATTCCAAATGCTGAAAGGGGTGGGTTGTGGGAGAAACAAAGATGCAACTGGGGAGAGTCCTGCCCTGCACAGAAGAAACGTTGTCTGGCTGTTTTGAGGGCTGTGTGAAAATAAGTCCCTTCACCAGGCAGCACACCCAGTCAGGAATCTGATCCCCTTGCTGACGACGCTGCTAAAAATAATGAGCCTCATTAGCACATTCAAAACAGTGGCATGAAATTACATAGGACAAGCTGAAGACCATGCTGGCGCCTCAGCAAGGGGTCCCTTTCCTCCCATGCGACTCCATGGGAATTCTTAAACACATGTTCTCCCAGAGGCACAGGGCTGGCCCCTCTGGAGTGAGCAACCATGCTCTTATTCTAATTATGCTGGTAATTAGAGCTTAGGTCTTTGAACCTCAACCGACCACGTTCCCCATTCCAAGGAGTCACATGGTATGAAAATTGCTCCTGAAACTTTACTGCTGGCTTGAGACTGTTTGTGGTTCTTGGGAAGGGGTCCTTAAAAACCAACCAAATTATGTATTGATTGTTTGTTTGTTTTGTCCTGCCTTGTCATAAACTGGTGGTGTCCAATCACTATTTTATGCTCTATATATATTGAAGCATGGGCAAAGAGCCTTCCCTTCTTTTTTATTGATTTGCGTTTGTGTCACACAAGAGTTGACACTTCTTTATTCCACTAATGTTTAGGAACAGAGGGATGAATGCTGCAAAGAAACTGAACAGAGGGAGTACATTTGTCTTACTTTGTTTTGAGGGGTCTGCTTCTGTGTGTGCATTTAAATAAAGGTATGTCTCAGGCTTGGCAAAAGAATTAGTTTGCCAAAAGAATTTGCCAAAAGAATTTGGCAAACTAATTCTTTTTTATCAAAATATTAATAAATAAATAGCCAAATAAACAGGCTGGTTTACAAAGTGATTTCTATAGTATGAATTATAGCCTTAAATAAATGCCAGAGTAAATCTTTCAAACCTTGCATATGGGATAAAAACAAAGTAGTCTATTCTGAGGACTGAGTCTAAATGAATATTTTAAGCTGTAAACAAACTAGAGAAAGATCTGGGCATAGAAATCCAATCTCCTACCATCACTGTCAACACAATTGCTGAAAAACATCCCACAAGCACAGCATTGTGGAGGGCAGTTTGTGTCACTGAAATGACAAAGGCATCTGCCTTCCATAGGCCCATTACCCAGTGGAGGTACATGTGCATACACCTATACTTTGAATATCAGGGTACCTGTGTCAACTGCTGTAACTGATATATAACCTGGGCTTCAGAAGTGAAAAAAGGAAGGAGTATTTTTCCAGATTCAGGAAGATCTCCCATGGCTGCATGTCTGTCTTGTTCCACCTGTCTTTCTCCTTTATTTTTAAGTCATTGTTACATTAAAAATAGTAACTTTTAAGATTATGACATTATATATATTCTCTGTTATATCTAAGCAGTATAAAGTTCTCTGCCTAAACCTTTTAAATGAAATAAAAGTTTTCAAAATGCTTCTTGATTAAAGGGATGAATAGCAAACATATAGTTGGAAAAATTAACTTCCAAATTAGAAATAGTTCAGAAATGCAACTAGAGGCTGAATCTGTGTTGTAAATGCAAGAATAACCTGGTTTCTTACTAAATACTGGGAGAGTGTTGGTTTCAGGTATTTGAAACATTCTTTTTTGTCTAATCATTAGCTATACATTAAGCTAATAGGGTAGAGATTTCAGTGGTCACATATGACAAAAAACACAGACTTTACATAATTAATTCAGAGAATTTATGGACCAAACAGCAATAAAAGCAAAACATAAGTATAGAAGAGAATCTAGTTTCCAGAGTTGACATGTGTTGCATAAAATGTCCAGTTTTTAACAAAAAAAATTATGAGACATGCAAAGAAACTAGAAATTCTGGCTAATACACAAAGGGAAAAAGAATCAATCAATGGAAACTGCCCCCAAGGAAGGCCAGGCATTGTACTCTTAAAAAAAATAGGCTTTCAATCAGTTGTTTATATATGTTTAAAGAAATAATGAAAAGTATGAGAATAGTGTCTCAAAATAGTAACCAGAGGGGAGGAAAGAGGGGATAATGGGGAGGAGAGGGAGAAGGATTTTTGGGGACATGTATAAAGGACACATGGATAAAACCAAAGGTGGGTAGGATCAAGGATGGGAAATGGAGATGGCTGGGGTGTGGGGGAGTTATGGGAGGGAAATGGAGACAACTGTATTTGAACAATAACAAAAAAAGTTAAAAAAGACATATTTGAAAGTTTAAAAAAGAAAATAGGAAAGAAGAAATATTATTTTAAGTAGAAATTATGGAGCTGAAAAGTATAATAACTTAAATGAAAAATTTATTAGAAGGGCTCAATAGTACATTTGAATAGACAAAAGAAAGAATTAGTGAACTTAAAGCTGTATCAGTTGAGATTATCAATTTTGAGAAACAGGAAGAATGAAGAAAAAGAAATAGCGTCTCCAAAACCTATGAGATGTCACCAGTCATACTAACATAATGGGAGTTGCAAAATGAAAGGAGAGATGAAAAGGAGCAGAAAGAATATTTGAAGAAATAAGTTCCGGCCAAGATGGAGGCATAGGTAGAAATGCTTCACTTCCTCACACAACCAAAAGAAGGATAACAACCAACCTAAAAACAATAAACAACAAGAAGTCCCAGAAAACCAAACTTCATGGGATGCTGACAACCAAGGAGTTAAAAAAAATCATTCACAAAGACTGGTAGGTTGGCAGCCAAGCAGAAAGGATGTGAGAGGCAAGGTGGTGGACCATGAAGGGGAGGTAGGCCTGGCTGAGAGGACTCATGGCAAGGTGGTGGACTGCATGGGCAAGGCAGGATGGCTGTATGGGAAACTAAAGACTAGCTGTAAATTACTGCAGGGGTTGCCACCACAGGAGAAACTCCCAATCCCACATGAGAGAGTTTGTTGGAAAGTGGGACTAGAGCAGAGTGAGCCGAATTGTTCTCTCTCAGACCTCTTGCCCACAGATAGCACCATACTACAGCAAAGAAGATTGCCCTGTCCTGGTGAATACTGAAGGCTCTTCCTCCTTACTTTAGAGCAGGTGCGCCAAGATGAAAAAATATGGCCCAAATTAAAGAACAGATCAAAATTCCAGAAAAAGAGCTAAGTGACAAGGAGGAGATAGCCAACCTATCTGATGAAGAGTTCAAAACACTGGTAATCAGGATACTCACAGAACTGATTGAGCTTGGCTGCAAAATGAAGGAACAAATGAAGGCTACCCAAAGTGAAATAAAGCAAAATATACAGAAAACCAACAGTGCGGGGAAGGAAACTGGGACTCAAATCAATGAATTGGAACAAAAGGAAAAAAAATAAACATCCAACTAGAACAGAATGAAGAAACAAAAATTTTAAAAAATGAAGAGAGGCTTAGGAAACTCTGGCACAACTTTAAACACTCTAACATAAGAATTACAGGGGTGCCAAAAGGAGAAGAACAAGAGCAGGAAATTGAAAACTTATTTGAACAAATAATGAAGGAAAACTTCCCCAATCTGGTAAAGGAAATAGACTTCCAGGAAGTTCAGGAGGCTCAGAGTGTCCCAAAGAAGTTGGACCCAAAGAGGAACACACCTAGGCACATCATCATTAAGTTACCCAAGATTAACGATAAAGAGAAAATACTAAAAGAAGCAAGGGGAAATGAGAGAGTTACCTACAAAGGGGTGCCTATTAGAATACCAGATGATTTTTCAAAACAAAACCTTGCAGGCAAGAAGGGACTGGAAAGAAGTATTTGAAGTCATGAAAGACAAGGACCTACATCCAAGATTACTTTATCCAGCAAAGCTTTCATTTAAATGGAAGGGCAGATATAGTACTTCCCAGATAAAGTCAAGTTAAAGGACTTCATCATCACCAAGACATCGTTACATGAAACATAAAAGGGACTTACCTAAGGAAAAGAAGATAAAAAACATGAACAGTAAAATGACAACAAATGCACAACTATCAACAAATGAACCTAAAAGAAAAGAAAAACAATGAAAACAAAAACTAAGCAACCAATTAGAATGGGAACAGAATCAGAGAAATGGACATCACATGGAGGGATTTCAGTGGGGAGGGGGAAGGGAGGAATAGGGGGTAGGTACAGGGAAGAAGAAGCATAATTAATAGGCATAAAATAGATGGGGAGAAATAAAAAATGGTATAGGAAAAAGAGGACCCAAAGAACTTATATGTACAACCCATGGACATGAACTAATGGGGGGAATGCTGGAGGTTTGGAGGGGCAGGGCAGAGGGGAAATTAAGGTGGAAAATTAGAAAAATGTAATAGCATAACCAATAAAAATACTTATAAAAAACAAAAAAATTGTCTTGACAATTTTTCAAATAATTGGAATGAAGTTGGTATTAAAACTAGATTGTTTTTAGATATTAATGGTAGTCCTCAAATCAACCAGTAAGAATATAAGTAAAAACTATATAATGAAAGAAACAAAGGAGTTAAAATCATACACTAGAAAAATATATTTAATATAAAAGAAAGCAGAAATAAAAACATAGAAGTATAAAAAAGACACAGAGTGCATAAAAATAATTAGAAAAATGGCAGATGATCATCCTACCTTATTGGTAATTATGTAAAATATGAATGGATTAAACACTAGTCAAAATATAGAGATTGGCAGAATGCTTAAAAATATCATGATCCAATTATATCTTATCTTCTAGAGACATACTCTATATCCAAAGACACAAATAAGAGAAAGTAAAATGATGCAAAAAGATATACTATAAAAGCAGTAACCTAAAAAGCACTGGAGGACTGGCATAGGTAAACATGCCTTGCCTCCTCACACAACCATATCAAAATTACAACTAAACTATAGAAGAACCCCCACTCAAAATCATGAGAACTCTAGTTGAATGGAAGTCCAACAACTATGGAATTAAAGAATCCACATCCATCCAGACTGGTAGGAGAAGCAGAGATGCAGAATGGTTTGTTCCACATCCAACTGCGGCAAATAAAAATTTGGGCTGGATATCTCAGGAGTGAGGAGTCCTAGCCCCACACCAGGCCCCTCTGCCCAGAGTTCCAGTGCCAGGAAGAAAAGTCTCCATAGCATGTGGCTGCAAAACCACTGGTGATTGAGTAGGTGGAAGAAACTTCTAGAGTCCAAAGCAATTTCTCTTAAAGAACCCACAAACAGGCTTACTTGAAATCACTCCCTCTGAGTTCCAGCACCAGGGTAGCAGCTTGAATGACACCAGTGGCATACAGGGGGGAACTGAGGTGTCTGGCCTCAGGGAGAGAGCTAGGGGACAGCTTCCTCTCAAACAGAACAGCAGGCAGAGGCCATTGTCTTTTTTCTTTGAACCCTCTCTGACAGAGCCACAGAGCCTGCAGGCAGGTGCAATATCTGAGGCTCCATTAACCTGGCTAACACTGTTTGTCCTGTCCTGGAGAGCCCCTGAGACTCTGTCCCACCCAAATTATGGGCTCACTCCAGATGTTAACAGTGACTTTTCCGTATGAATGCCTGGTCTTGACTCATGCTTCACAATTCCCTCAATCCTCTCAAATAAGCAACAGCCAGCTGTGGTGGGCCCCCAGTCCTCATACCTCTTGCTAAGTGGCCCCAGTCCTAGCACTAGCAGCAGCCAGACTAGATTCACAGCTTGAATTTGCCTGGGAATCTCTAATCCTATCACAAGTATCAGCCATCTCAGATTGTTTTGCAGCTCAGGCAGCATGGCCCTGGGCAGAACCATGGTGGGTGCTGACCTTGGCCTATACTACCTAGGATACCCCAGAACCTGTGCACCCAGTGGACAGCTACAGATCATGTCAGAGCATCATCGCCCTGCCCCTGCACAGCTGATCTTACATGGAGGATTGAGGTTGGTGGTCAGTGGTCACAGCCAGTCCTTGCAGCTATCTGGTTAGATAAATACCTCCTACTGACCTGCCAACAGCAATCAAACCTCAACTACAAGAGAAGGGTGTCCTCAGCCCACATGAAATGTGCACCTTGAATACTCAGCTTGGGTGATAAGATGGGCTGTGCCACTGTACCCTACAGGACACCTACTACATTAGGCCACACTATCAAGACATGGAGTCATAGCAGCTGTACCTAATACATAGAAACAAACACAGGGAGGCTGCCAAAATGAGGAGATGAAGAAACATGGCCCAAATGAAAAAAAAACAGATCAAAACCCCAGAAAAAGAACTAGACAAAAGGCAGATAAGCAATCTATCAGATTCAGAGTTCAAAACACTGGTTATAAGGATGCTCAAGGAACTTAGTGAGGACCTCAACAGCGTAAAAAGATTGTGTCAGAAATGAAGAATACACTAATTAAAATAAAGAACAATTTACAGAGAAACAGCAGTAGAGTGGATGAAGCTGAGAATCAAATCAAAGATTTGGAACATAAGGAAGCAAAAATCAACCAATAGGAAAAACAAGAAGAAAAGAGAATCCCCCCCCCAAAAAAAGAGGATAGTGTAAGCAGCGTCTAGGACACCCTCGAAGGGCCGACTTTCACATCATAGGAGTACCAGGAGGAGAAGAGAAAGATCGAGAAATTGGAAATATATTTAAAAAATAATAAAAGAAAACTTCTCTAACTTGGTGAGGGAAATAGACATGAAGTCCAGGAAGCACAGAGAGTCCCAAACAAGATAGATACAAAGAGTCCCACTCCATGACACAACATAATTAAAATGACAAAGATTAAAGATAAAGAGAGAATCACCCTTCCTGGTGTGGCTCAGTGGATTAAGTGATGGCCTGCAAATTGGTTTGATTCTCAGTCAGGGCACGTGCCTGGGTTGCAGGCCAGGTCCCCAATAGTGGGTGCATGAGAGGCAGCCACACATTGATGTTTATCTACATCTCTTTCTTCTTCCTTTCCCTCTCTCTAAAAACAAATAAATAAAATCTTTTTAAAAAGATAAAGAGAGAATCATAAAAGCAGCAAGAGAAAAGCAGTTAGTTACCTACCAGGGAGTTCCCATAAAACTGTCAGCTGATTTCTCAAAAGAAACTTTGCTGGCCAGAAGGGATTGGCAAAAAATATGCAAAGTCTTGAAACACAGGGACCTACAACCAAGATTGCTCTACCCAGCAAAGATATCATTTAGAATCAAAGAACAGATACAGAGCTTCCCAGTCAAGAAAAAACTAAAGGATTTCATTATCACTAAACCATTATTATATGAAATGTTAAAGGGACTATTTAAGTAAAAGAAGATCAAAACTAAGATCAATAAAATGGCAATAAATACATCTATATGAATAATTGAATCTAAAAAACAAAGTGAGCCAACAAGGAGAACAGAGACAAAATCATGGATATAGAGAGCATTTTGATGGTTGCTAGATGGGAGGGGCATGTGGAGGAATGGGTGAAGAGGTGAGGGGATTAAAAAGTACAAATAAGTAGTTACAGAATAGCCATGGGGACATAAAGTACAGAATAAGAAATGGAGTTGGTGAGGAAATGTGTAAAGTACAGTATAGGAAATGGTGTTGGTATAGGAAATGTGGTGGTAAGCTGGGCCCAGTTGCTCAGCTCTGGCTCCAAAGTAATATGGAACACTCTCAGGTGCACCCAATATCTTCACCCCAGGCTAGTCTGTAGTTACCTTTGTAATGTAGAGAAGAGGCAGCATTCCTGGAAGTGAGGAGATCAGCCCTGGGCCTGAGGTCCCCACCCTGCTCTGAAGGTCCCCCTGACTTTTTTATACATCCATTAATCATAGAATAACTTGGTCCAGGCCAGGGTGATATGCCAATGACCCAGGCCAAATCTTAAACCAGAGGAGTCTTATTTGACCTTTGTAATATTAAAAAAAAACTATTTTGAGGGGTTTGAATTCATCACAAGCCCTGTCACTCTCTATTACTTTGCACTGAGCCTCCTTCTCCAATTGACTGTATTTCAGTCTAAGATATCTTTGATTATAGGTGACATGATTATTTTATGTGGCCCTATGAAAGAAAAATGCTTCCAATTAGATTATGACACACCATGACTGTAGAGTGTGTCTGGCTTTCATACACATTCAGATGTAAAAAAAAATTCACCTTAAAATGAATAAGATGAGGCCTGCTGATGTTTAGATCAAGATTCCTGGCAAAGGCTGCCCTCAATTCCCCACAAAATATCACCTTGTTGACACAATACCATCCACATGGGTGGTAAAGAATGAACATCTTTGGGGAAGTGAAAATCATGTCTGACTTTTGTGAATTTCAAGGGAATTTAAGGAAAGAATACTTCATGGAGCTGTCAGTGTGTCCAGAATTTTAAGTTGTTGAAATTTCACCATCCAAAAGACCCAGGATTCCTACAGGGGCAGATACATATGGCGGGTGCATGCCAGAAGTCCCTGAGGACCCTCTCAAATGTTAGGTTTCATCCACTGCTGCTGACACTGATGTGGTTCCCTAACTGGACCCACTGCAGAGGAGGCTGCTGTTTCCTCAGTTGAGGTCTGTCCTCTTCCAAGAGATCAGATGTGGCAGGCAAGCACTCTGAGCATCTCAATAGGAATTTTGTTGTTTAATTTTTAAAATAATGATATTATTGCTAAATCCATGGCCTTTTGTTCAGTGATGTTCTCACCTGTCTGATATATGGCCCTCTGCTCATTCTTTTTGGAGCTTACTCTTCCTTTGGATTCTGAGACTCAGCTCTCTGCTGGTTATCACACTTCTCCACTTTGTCTTCCACAACCCCACTGTCCCTTTCCTCTACATTCCCAGGAGTGTTGGGGCCACAGAGATATGACCATAATACTTTCAATCACATCTGTGTTAGTGATGCCTATTCCCTATTTTCAAATCCTGGTTAATTTTTGTGCTTCAGACTTGGATGAGCAGTTGTTTCTCAGACATGAATAAACTCTTCATGTCCAAACTGCAGCCTTCTTTCTTTCCCCAAGATCCTGTTTTTCTTTTGTTCCTAGGACAGGTAATGACCTTATTTTTTACCCAATCAATCAAAATAGAAAAGTGAACCATCCTTGATTTTTCTTTCTCCTTAATCTCCTATATTCAATTGATCAACTATCTTATAAATTTGAACCCATAATTAATTATCGAATTCAGAGATGGGCCCACAAGTTTCTTGAAATTGTAAGTTCTCTAATTGTATGCTATGATACTGAAGGCTTTGCAAGTATGTGTGGTGTGCATACGTGTGTGTGTGTTTGCCTGTGCACATGAACAGTTTTCTGGAGGAAGGATCCATAGTAGGAGGGATAGAGGACATTTTAGGGTATCTGTTTCTAGATTAGATGGATTGCCAAAGGATCCATAACCATGCTTCAATATTTGGACCATGTATCAGTTCAGTTGGGCTTGGTTATACTAAAGTGATTATCATTTATTGCCAATTATCAGTTTCTTTTATTTTGCATATGCTTTTCCCTTGATCTGAAAATCTTTTTTTCCCATGACCATCCATCTTTGCTGGCAAAGTTGAGCTCTTCCTCCCAGGGAGTTTTGTCATATGTTCTGTGTCCCTCCCCTTGCAGACATGATTGTCACCTTCTCTGGGCAGGAGCATCAGACATTGTCTGTCTGGGAAGGTCATAAAAGGAACAGAGAGGAGGGAAGTTGTAGCATTTAAAAGCCAAAAGTAAACCTGTTGATTAGGCTGGAAAATAAATCCTTATCCAATGTAAAGTTGTCAAAAAAGTAAAAAGCAAATTGAACCAAAGAGAAAGCAGTCAATGAGTGTGATGAAAATTGAGGTTTTAAAATGATAATTCTGTGAATTTTTTGCTGTGGTGCCTGGTTAAAGTTCTTAAAGAAGACTTTGCCTTTAAGGGAGCTTCTAGAAAGTCTTTGACCTGCTGCCTCCTGGCTCTATCAGGTCTCCAGTGAGTGAGAGGGTGGATATGTTAGGATTAAATGAAGCCAATGTCTATTATGGGGCCCTGGATCAACAGCCTTATCTGGTTCAGGAGAAGGGTAGAATGAATAATTGCTACAATTCTTCACCCTCCCTTTTATTCTCACTCTTTGTGCATGACTTTGCCATTCTTCATACTGGAAGTGAAGTGAACCTCCTTGCCCTACACCATGTGCTCCATCACCAAGTTGCTTTGGCTAATGGATGTTAGCAGATATGAGGCAAGCAGAACTTGAAATGTGCTTGAGTGATAAGGTGAACTATCCCTTTTGCTTCTCTGCCATTGCTCAAGAAGAGCATGCTCTGGGTAGCTCAAGAGACTCAAGGATAAACATAGCCTCATCCTGTGGAAATGAGCTGAGCTCAGATACTCCCAGACTAGATCAGCCAGTCCCCACTCAGCTGCAGATACATGAGTTGGGGCTGACAGGTCCAAAATTGCTGGACAGGCAACAGGCTGCCAATTCAGGTAGGAGTCAATACTGCATTATTCTCTGGAAGTCTTAGTCTTTGCTATAATAGTGCTCAATGATTGGATGAGATCCACCTATATTATCAAGGATACTCTCCTTTATTGAAAGTAAACTGATTGTAGATATTAGCTGTATCTACAACGTTCTTTCACAGTAGCGCCTTGATTCATGTTTGATTAAATAACTAGGTACTAAAGCCTAGCCAAGGTGACACATAAAACTAACCAAAACAGTGAGTATAAATAATTGTTGCTTTAAACTATAGAGATTTAAGGTAGTTTGTCACTCAGCATTGTAGAAGCAATAGCTAAACTGATACAGAAGATAAAGACAAATCAGAACTGAAGGCTGTAGAGTTATGTCACTGCCACATGATACACTGGTTTTAGAATTTGGTATTTGGTCTGTGCACTCTGTGTACCTGATCTGCTTTCAGCGCACAAAGCCAGATAAAATAAGTGCTGCACTATGAAGCAGAACAGATAGCATGGATCAGTCATTCACCAGCATGATGATAAACAGCCCTTCATAACAATTATCTAGTTAAAACACCATTAACAATTAATGACATACATCATAGAACTTATTGAACCCATTAAAGACTAATTTACTAGCTATAAAAATATGGCATTAAGAATTTATGGATCATTACCTTTTATTCTGGAATGAAATATTGCTGACTGAAACTCAGAAACTGTTGAAAACAATTATTCATTAAAGCCACATGAAATTAAATGGTATTTTAAAAAGTAAAAAAGAAAAGAATCCAAGCAAAGTTTGAAATTTTTTTTGAGAAGAGGTACTGAGTTTGCATGATACTGAATAGATAAAAATTATATTTTCAAACAAGATTAAGATCTACAATTAAAGAATTCAAAGTAATTTAATGTACAATAAAATCTTTTAAAAAAATGTATTAGATCATGACTGATAAAACCTCCTATCACTATTAACCACCAGTAGGTATTTTGAAACACTACTAAGGAGAGTATAACAATGATAAAATTAATTAACTAATTCCTCTAAAGGGTTTAAAAATATTATATGATGTAACAGCTCTTGCATTTTTAAATATGCTTATTTTAAATAATTATTCCTTTTAAATATGATTATTTTTCCCTGCAACCAAAATTTGTCAGTTGGAAATAAACCTAATTTCATTGCAATTTCCAATTTATTACTCTGTAATGAGATCACCTTAATAGTGATGAGTCTCTTGTTTTCTAAGAGACCATATGCATATTTGCAAACTCCAAAATCTGTGACATATGGAATATGCCTTCTATTTGCACATGGAAATGATGCTCACAAGGAGCTCATGGGGTCCCTGGTCAGAGGGGCATATGACCATCACATCTTGCTCCCTTTAATATTTAAATTATGGTTCTAGCAAGTGGCTGGTAAAAATTAGCCCAAGCTCATGTCAGAAAAGTATTGAGCCAATTTTTATATCAATGAAACATATAATTACAAAACTTAAGAACTAGAAAAGATCAAGTCCAAATGTCTTGGTCTTTAAAAAAATAAAGAAAGAAAAAACTGAGGCATAGAGAAGTAAAGCAACTAATCCAGGGTTAAACAGCCATCTTGGCAAAAGCAGAATGAAAACCCATGTCTCCTGAGTCCCTGCCCAGGGTTTCTGTTAGAAGCACTTTTCCAGGTGACCATTTGAAGGAGCTGTCCTTTTTGCTTATGCAGAGAAGTTCATGCGAGCATGCCCGTGGTGGCCATACCACTGGGCTTCTCCAGATAACTACTAAAGTATGTATCAGATAGTCCAAAAGGAGAAAAGACTGGCAACACAAGTCACCAGGCCCCTTTTCTGAGGGTCTTTGTATTCCATGGACTTACTGTATTGGGTACTTCTTAAACCACTAAATTTTTTTAGTTAAAACAAGTTCTTCTTACTGGCCACTGACTGAAATGGATTACTGGGCCCAGAAGTGGCAAAAAGACTGACCCCACTGTGCAAACTTGATCACCAATTACACATGCCTCTCTGGAGAGCCCCCAAAATCCGGCTGTGTTATATGCCTGCCTACCAGGCGAAAGGAGTCATTTCCAGGCCAACTCTAATACTTTCCAGGAGGCAGGAGATTGCCCGTGTTTCAGAAAATTCCCTTTCTTGGGATTCCAGGCAAACTGCTTCCAGATCATTTCAGAATGGGCAAAATTGCCATTTTGCCTGCCCTTGGTGGCACCCGTGGATATCTGCAAGACCAGTAACAAAGAAAGTCATAAAATTATGATGCATCAACTTTGGTGTTTTTTTTTACATAGTGGCCTTCAAGTATCATTCCTTAATATTTTCAGATATTAAGCACTGAAAAAAAAATGCTTGTATCATCTTGTAAGTTGGGCAGGGGAGCTTCCACTCATTCTTTTCTATTACAAAAATAGACTGCATAGCAGTTGCAAACAATCTAGAATCCTTAATGACTCAATGCTAACTTGACAATAAAGAAATAAATTTTCTTTTCAAAATGTAGCCATTTGTCTTCACTTAGCTTTAATTTTTCCAAAACCTAATTATAATTATTAATATATATTCTTGTCCTGTAGCTTACATTCTAACCACTGAACTAAATAGGTAGCAAGTAATAAAAACAACCTAGTATATAAAAGCCTGACAAATTTGCAGCTGCTTTGAGTAGAATTATTGTTGTGTATATATTACATATTACAAAATGCTTACCAACTAATTTATACCCAGAGGATTGTTAACTGTATTTTCTGTAAAACAGAGATTCTGATTCTATATATGAAAAATGTCACCTGGTAACATGTGTTGTGTCATATCCCTGGAGCTCCTATCAACAAATTCCTATTTTGGAACTGGTGGACAGGATGACTTAGGTGATCAACTCTGGAAACCAAGTATCAAAAGTTTTCCATTTTCAAAAGACCACTCAGTTAACATGGACTTAGGGAATATGAATATTGTAGAAGCAAACTCCATCCTCATATTGAGAAATAGGCAGCTAATTATCCCGACTTGACCATAGACTATATTAAATCCACTGTATAGAAGGTAAAACAACTCAGGTAAAATTCTGTATCTTTCCAATTTGTTTTTCCTCAACTGAAAGTATGACAGTAGATCTAGTTATTTGTGATGGGAACATCCCAAGACTTTCCATTCTTCAATTCCCACAAACCACTGTATTCCCAATAACATGCAGTAAATTATATATGTTAAAATTGAAATAGCTCATTCAAACTTTAAATGCATGAGCATGAGACCAAAGTCATTTATAAAACTATCATCTAATTAAGAGCTGTCACTCTCCTAGACCTCTTCTCTTTCATCACTAATACTAACAAGGAACATTCTTTGTGGGACCATTTTTATGAATGAACATGGTGTAAACAGTTCATGCATGTTAGCTACCTAAGCAAGAATGGTCAAGGAATTGCTGAAGTGGGGGCAACAGTTGGGCTCATTTATAAGTGAGGGGCTTACTACACTACTTTCATCCCTACTTTCCTTCTAGCTCTGCAATATTTGAGATTCAAATTCATGTCTGACTAAAATGCAAAAATATTTCTCTGCAGTCATCCTCCATTATTTAAAATGATTTTGCTTGTCTCTGAGAAGGACCTTCAAAATACAAACTTGTCATGTTGAGTTTGTTTGGATTTTCCCTAGAGTCCCTAGAATTCAGTGAGTCCCAAAGATTTGCATCCATGAGCAAATCTTAACTATTCTGGATTTTTTAAAAGGTCCACCTGCTCTTCTACTATATAGTGTTTTTCATCCTCTTCTCAGGTTTTATACCTCATCTAACACTCTGAGCTACTTAGTGTCTCAGGATCAGAAACATCCTTAGAACCTTCCTTTCTTCACCTGTTTGTGAATTCAATCTCTGTCCATAGTGAATTCCAAGGGATTGGGACATAAGTTTTCACAAATGAGGAAAACATCAGAAGAGTAAAAAGTATGCAAATGTTAATGAGATCAATGTAACATACAGGATGTATTATAAATGGGAGTGTGGTGTTTTTAGAAAAAAAGGCCTCTATCTCAAGAACTTTTTCTTCTTTTCTTAACCCTGCCCCATTGTCCCTAAGTTTAGCAGAGTTTAATCACCTTTGATGCTTTTTCCTAGAAAGATATTTACAGGCATTCATCTCTGTCATTAGTCTTTGAGTAATTAGACATTGTATAATTAAAGTAAATCCTATCTAGCTCTTTGAATCTCTACTCATAAACCATAAATCAAACAGTCTTACCAACCCCCTAAATCATTACTCTTGCCTTTCTTTACAGCTCCTCCCATTTCCCTGCATCTTTCTGACTCAAAAGCTTTTCTCGGGAATTTACAAAGACCTGGAGCCAAAGCTACCTGGGTCTGCTGGGCTTTCAAGGGGACTCTGTAGGGGAGGGAAATATTATTCATCAGGATGCTCTTTTTTGGACTCTCGGTAGCCCCAAGTAATCAGTTTCTTATTGGCATCATGATCTCATTTGCATGCTTCAACTTTCAACCCCTGATATTTAGGGTTGCTGGTAAAAATGTAGTTAGCAAATAAAAATATGGGATGCTCAGGCACCATTTAGGATATACTTATACTAAAAATGTATTTGTTGTTTATCTGAAATTCAGCTTGAACTGGCTATCCTGTAATTTATCTGGCAGACTTGTGGACCTTCCATTCTGCTGTGCTTTTCATGAGCTCTGGAGTGTCCTCCTGATGCAGCCCACTCCTCACCCCAGTCCCAGTACTGGCCTCCATGCAGCGGAGTAAGACTGAAACAGCTTCGATGTGATTAGCACTGCTCATCCAAGAGGTCAATGCCATTCATAACAATACCCACCCTCTTGGCCTCCTTTTACAGTTTTCTCATTTCCAGTGATTTAATTATTGCATTCACCATCAGCATCATCAATGTTTCACATAGTACCCTACATCCAACGTGACTCTGTTGATGGGGTTACTGTCTACATGGGAAAGCCAGATAAAAAAGCAGGGAATTTAATTCAGTTTCATTAGCAGCTTTAATGCATTAAGTACTGAGGTTACAACATGGACAAAATGGCCATTCCTATGATCACGGATTTTACCTCCTGGTGCACATGGCCAGCACCCATCTTATCATCTTGCTTCTTCTTATTTGGGAGCAGGATTTGTTGTGTCTGCAATCCTGCTTTGCACCTTCTGGGCTGCCCAACCTCAAAATGAGGCAGGCATTCTATCTCTGATAACAGAAGGTTAGGGTGGTCTCTCTGTTACTTCCAAAATTTGGAGCTATTCTGTACCACTCAATTTCTATTTCATGATATTCTTACAATGGATCTTCAACTACTTATTTTCTTTTTTTTTTTAAGATTTTATTTATTTCTTTTTAGAGAGGGAAGGGAGGGAGAAAGAGAGAGAGAGAAACATCAATGTGTGGTTGCTGGGGGCCGTGGCCTGCAACCCAGGCATGTACCCTGACTGGGAATCGAACCTGCGACACTTTGATTCACAGCCCGCGCTCAATCCACTGAGCTACACCAGCCAGGGCTTCAACTACTTATTTTCCATTGCATTACAACTACACTGAGCTTTGTAATGTGTAAATTAAAAAGAGAGTCTACAAGGGGAAGTGATCCAGTGCCATGATGGATCTCCAGGGCCCCGAAAGCAGGACTGGTGCTAGGACCAGGTACTCCCCTTCAGTGCATGATGTTAGGAGGCACCCAAAAAGAAACACCTTAGAAATCAAGATAAAGAATTCTTTATGGCAATCTTTAAATAATCAAAGTAATATAAATATCCATAAAAAACAAATTACCAGATTTTTAAATAGAAACAAGATCAATATTACGGATTTATCCTTTTCCCTCATACTCCAGTATAGTTTGTCACAGTGTTGACAGAAAATCATTACATCTACCCCTCAAAGCTTGTGGTCTGGCTAAGAGGGTGCCAGGGAGAGAGACTGTCCTGATGACTGCCTCACAGCCAAGCTATCATGGGGACTGTGTGGAATGAGACCTGTTGGGTAGGATCTGGGTGGTCTTCTACTCTGCACATTCGGAACTCTGGTTTCATCCATTTACCTTAATGGGACAAAATCACACAAAGATGACATGAAATCCAATGCCATTTAGGTCAGTTGTCATGAGTGTGGCATTCATGCTCAGTAACTCAAATATTCCTATCCATTCTCTTCAGGGAATATGCTATCCCAAATAAAGTTATATTTAAAAGTATATCATTAGATAAAATTTGCTTGGAGCTTATGGGATCTGCATAACAGAGGTTGGCTGGTCTTGAGTGCCCTTTCTTCTCTCCCTACCTCCTAAATATTTTTCTTATTTGGATCAGTTACTATAAGTCCTTTTGGAACAATCCCACACAGTCTTTTGTTCTCCGGTGTCTAGATCCTCTGCAGATGCCTGTCTTTTGTTATGGGGATAATATATAAACCATTGCAGAAGCTTCCTTCCCATTAGAATGAGATATATTTTCTTTTTTAAAAGTTTATTTATTTTTGCCCTGGCTGGCATAGCTCAGTGGATTGAGAGTAGGCTGCGAACCAAAGTGTCACAGGTTCCATTCCCAGTCAGGGTACATGCCTGGGTTGCAGGCCATGACCCCCAGCAACCACACATTGATGTTTCTCTCTCTCTCTCTCTCTTTCTCCCTCCCTTCCCTCTCTAAAAGTGAATAAATAAAATCTTTTAAAAAGTTTATTTATTTTTTATTGTTGTTCAAGTACAGTTGTCACCATTTTCACCCCACCATGGCCCCCTGCCCCACCCGTCCCCGCCTCCCAACACTGAACCTACTCCCTTTGACTTTGTCTATGTGTCCTTTATACATGTTCCTTAATGACTCTTCCCCTCTTTTCCCCCATTATCCCTCTCTTCCCTCCTCTCTGGTTACTGTCAGATTGTTTTTAATTTCAGTGTCTCTGGTTATATTTTGCTTACTTGTTTGTTTTGTGATTAGGTTCCACTTATGGGTGAGATCATATGGTATGTGTCTTTCACTGCCTGGCATATTTCACTTAGCATAATGCTCTCCAGTTCCAACTATGCTGTTGCAAAGCGTAGGAGCTCCTTCTTTCTTTCTGCTGTATAGTATTTCATTGTATAAATGTACCATAGTTTTTTATCCACTCATGTACTGGTGGGCATTTAGGTTGCTTCTAGCACTTGAGAATGGTATATACTTTCATTCTCCTTGATTAACTTAAAGGGATACTTTTATCTTAAACAAGATTTTTAGGATACTTTAATGCTGTAACTGGTTTAGGAGCCATCTTGACTCCCTCAAAGCTTTGGGAAGACCTCCCCTCCCCGCAATAGCTACATTTAACAATTGAAAAACTGAGTATACAAATGGACAATGGCCAGACCATATATAAAGATAGAAATCTGACCCACAACCTGCGGAGAACTGCCCAGGAAACCAACCCATTATCTACAGAAGCCAGCCTAGGAAGAAACTTGCTGTAAGTCAAACTTGCAGGAAGCCAGTCTATCTGTAAATCAGATGTATTTCATTAGTTAAAGTTGATCACTATCTCTGTAGCAATCCAGGAAGTCATACAACAACCCTGTATCAATTGTCCCAGATGGGCAGGGCTTGATCAGTAACTGACAGATTCCCTGACTTTTTGACCTAGGATTGATCAGAGAAAGCCAAATATGCTCTTCTAACCAATTTTAGAGGATGCCCATTTCTAGTGAGCTTCTCCCAGGTTCTCCAGGCCAGCAGTCTTCATCAGAGTACACCTGAGATGTCCTTTACCACCAAGTGCTTTTCCACTCCTCTGCCTGCCTTGAGTCTCTGCTAAACAAAAGTGATAGTGGCCAACTCCCTGCTATAGCAACCTCTGAATAGCTTTTGCTTGCTTTCATTTGGGTGGTCTTTGTTTATGCCCACAAGACCATCAATTGGCATAAGTTCCTTCTGCAGACTACACCACAGGAAGTGATGGGGAGGCTGTTGAAGGCTGGACCTGAAGTCCCATACAGCTCTGCCTTGCACTCTCTGTAACTCTAGGCAGGCAGTTCCAAAGAGAATTTGTTCTAAGACTCATGCATGCCCCTATTTCAATCCCATTGCTGGACAAAAACTGATTTATTCACCACTTAAAGTTCACAAGAGAGAAAGCTACCAGGGCCCAGGCTATAATAATTATACTTTATTTTTTAAAAGGTTTTATTTATTTATTTGTATAGAGAGAGGGGAAGAGAGGGAGAAGGAGAGGGAGAGAAACATCAATGTGTGGTTGCCTCTCATGTGGCCCCCACTGGGGACCTGGCCCACAACCCAGGTATGTGCCCTGACTAGGAATCAAACAATTGACCCTTTGGTTCTCAGTCCACGCTCAATCCACTGAGCTACACCAGACAGAACTGATCATTACACTTGAAATTAACATAATAACGACTTATTTTACTAAATATACAGATCTTTTCTCAACTTCTTTCTAGCTGATGAAACTTTTTAGGGATTTGGAGGTTCAAGAAAACAACAATGACCCCAACCCCATGATTTTGACCAACACAATTCTTCATTCTGCATGACAAGTAGACTATGGACTATGACACTGCAGGCTCACAACTGTCACGAATACCATTTTCACATTTCAGATTCCCTGGGAAAACAGCAGTTAAACATGCAAATTCAAATCTGCAACATCTGGATGTCTTTTATACTAGTAGAACTCCTTAATGTTCCACCCTCATGTCAACTTTAATGACTGTATTACTCTATATGCATAGTAATGAAGCTCAACTATGGAATCATTCCACTTCAGTCTTAAGAATCTCAGTTTCAGAGCAGAACGGAACTCTAGAGATCATCTCATCCAACCCACTCACTTCAGACAAGAAAGCTGAAGCCCTGAGGAAACAGCTACTTGGTGTCAGATCTGTAATCAGAGTCCCACCCACAGCCCTTTCAATACCACAACAGCTGCCCATGAGTTCATTCAAAGTATTTATTTGACATTTCCCACCATGTCTGTTTTCCTCTAATTCTTATTGCAATATTATTGGCAATCAAAGCTGTTCAGCCCTTAGAGGAACTTAGCTGCTGTAGCACTCTTGAGCTCAACAATCATACACTGGTGTTCTCTCTAGTACCTTGACCTCAAAGTGAGGTCCACAGGTCAGCAACAGTAGCATCACTTGGAAGCTTGTTAAAAATGCAGAATCTTTGGAATCATCCCAGATCTACTGACCCAGAATCTACATGTCAATAAAATGCCCAGGAATTTCACGTGTGTATTAAAGTTAAAGATGTGCTGATCTAGACAATTCTTTTCCTCCTTTTCTTTCAGATTATAGGACTTTTATCTGCTTTTTGAGCCTCTTAGTATCCAGAAAGTCAGAGGAGTCTTTGTAGCAGACGAAGATGCCTACAGGTATCTGCACTCAAAGAACAGACTTGCCAAGTATTAACCACTCCATGCGGGGTGTCTCACCTAGTCAGTTTAATCAGAACACAGCATCTTCTCTTTCTCTGTAATGCCTGAAGGTATATTACCATCATGAAGAATTTAAAAAATACAGAAATGGATGAGTCAGATTGAAAACTACTCAATCCTTGCCCCTGTCTCAAGTGTCCACAGACACAACAATGGTTTGTAAGTTGGTGTTTCAGGAACAATCTTCAGACATGCATGTGTTGTTAAAAACACTGAGCAATGGCTTGGGGTTGATTCTGCCAGTAGTTTGAGAGCAAGAATCCGTGAGAAGGCCTTAATCCCCATGGTGGGTAGAGAGATCCCATTGTGATGGCTAATTTCATGTGTCACCTTGACTTGACATGCATGCTCAGATTAAACACTATTTCTGGGTGTGTCAGTGAGTGTATTTGCAGATGAGATTAGGATTTGAATCAGTGGACTCAGTGCCATTGATAACATGATTGGGCATCATCCAATCCATTGAGGGCCTGAATAAAACAAAAGGCAGAGGAAGGGAGAATTCACCTCTTTTCTGCCTGACTACTTGAGCTGAGACATTGGTTTTCTCCTGCCCTTGGACAAGGAATTGCATCATCAGCTCTCCTGATTCTTAGGCCTTCATATTTGGATTGAACTCTACCACCAGATTTCCTGGGTCTCCAGCTTGTAGATCACCTGGCTTCTTGGCCTCCATAATTAAAGGACAATTCCTCATAATAAATCTCTTTCTATCTATCTATCTATCTATCTATCTATCTATCTATCTATCTATCTATCTATCCATCTACCTGCCCATCTATCCCTCCATCCACCCACCCATCCATATGTTTCTCTATCAATATCTAGCTACAAGATCTATCTATTTACCTATCATCTATCATCTATTTAAAGATATTTAGGTCTTTTGCTCTGTGCACACATCTGGCTATAGAAAATTGCACAATTTACCTACGTTAAATGAACTTCTCATCAATTTCTGTTGACATTTTTGTAAATAATTTTTTTAGATTGTATTTATTTATTTTTAGAGGGGAAGGAAGGGAGAAAGAGAGAAACATCTATTGATTGCCTCCCACACACCCTCAACTGGGGACCTGGCCCATAACCCAGGCATGTGTTTGACTGGGGATTGAACTGGCAACCTTTTAGTTCACAGGCCTGCACTCAATCTACTGAGCCACACCAGCTAGGACTCTGTTGACATTTTTTTTGTGCATCACTTTTCACCTGATGGGAATTTCTAGGCACATACATGTACCTAAATAGTTGGGTATTTTTATATATATACTGTATTATAGCATGCATACTTTCTTGACTCTTTCCTTGTTACCTTAAAAAATATAACTTAGCATATGAATCTTAACATCATCCCAATTTAAATATATACCTATAATGCCTGAAAAGCATTATTTCAATGCAAGACCCTGTAAAACCAACAAAATAATGAAATGAAGACAAGTGTTTTCCCCACTGCTATGACAGAATTGTGACTTCCCCTGCTTATGTACACACCAACAAGTTGCTCATGGAATTGCTAATGCCTCCCAATCTAGTGGGCCATATGGCTCAGTAACTGCAGGAATGAGTGTTAGCATCAGACAGATGATTTGGGGTCCTTTCTCTGCTCCTTATCAGCTTTTTGACCTTATACAAGTGGAGTTTCTGTCAGCTTTAGTTTCCTCACATGCAGACGAGCACTGACATTGTAGGATACTGTAGGAATTAAAGGAGATAATGTATATTAAGGGTGTAGCCCCATGGTAATAGCCAATGTATGTGCTCATAAATGCTACTTGTCATTATGGAGACATTGGCAAAACTCTTTTCCAAGCACCATCTTTGTTTTCATCTTGCCTGGTATCTTATTTCATCTCTGGCTTTCACAAAATCCACTTCTCTGCACTCAGGCTGCTGTTCCCTAGAAGGAGCTGTGAGATGTCTCATGGCTTTCAAATTATTGCCAAGAATTCTCAATCTCTTTGCAGGTAACTTCTCAAGGTTTTCATTGAGTGTATTTCTATAACTTGAGGTTGTCTGACTCCTTGTTAACTATAGCATCAACCAGGTGGTCAGAAGGACCTCATAAAGGCTTGATTTTTGCAATGTCATGGTGACTGCCTGTCTCATGGGTATTCTAGCTTAGCTCCACACCAATAATTCTGGGATGCCTTTAGGAAAACCCAATCATTCTGAGGACTATGCTTAACTTTAGATAAACAATCTGTAATGATCACAGCAAAGTCCATAAATTGAGGTAATTTTAGTGGATGCCAGGAACACAGGTAGAAGCTTAGAATATGACTGTGCCACTAGGGTAAACAAGTGGGCAGAACCACCATCTTATCTGTTGAAGCTTGTGTATAAGTGGATTGTTAAAGGGAAAAGCCTGCACTAGTTCCTCAGGTTTAGTCTTCAGCTCCATCTACCTTGGGGCCTCAAATATAAAGAAGAATTTCATTTAGGGCTTCTCAAGCTCACTGATAGAAAGTTTATTTGGAGTAATCTAAAGTGTTTGCCATCCTCCTCCTCAAGCGGGCTGTGAACTCCAGCTTGTCTCCTATGTACACTGAGACTACCAGCCCCTTAGAAGCTTCTGTCTGCATAGCTGCTGGGTCTCTTGCCTTTACTTACTAGGATTCAGCAAGTCCCTCAAGACAAAAAAAAACAATACACACCTCTTATACATCCTCTTCCTCTGGGCTCTGGATTCCTCCAACCACAAGTACTTTGATGACCCTGAACTCCTGCGTAGTCTCTCAAATCCTAGGAAACTTTCAGGAGCTCTCCCTAGTTATCCAGCCCTTTAGCTGCTAATATCTGCTTGAATTTTCCATTTCTTGGCCTATAACTCAGGCCCACAGTCATCCTTATAAATCAGGAAAGCCCTTGGAGGTGAAGCAATACAGAACACAGAGCTCACCTCTGTAAGACTCCCATCTCCCAGGACCTTGGTCTCTCTCCTCTAGGCTGCCCTAGTAGCTTTCAGGTGCCTTTGAACACATTTTAAAGCAATTTTATTATGGTTTTCTAGATGCTCTTGATGGGGAGGTTGGTCAGCTACAGGCTCACACATCATAATGAGTAGCAGTCCTGAAAACTCTTTACTACTTATAGTGCAGTGGGGTTCCAATTAAAAAACAAACAATTTTCTCAAGAAAAGAAAGGATGCAAGATCATGGAATATAGATAAGAACAATTTGGGCTAAATTACACTATAAATCTCATAGTCTGAGGCACAGATACTGAACTTCCATTTGTAACTCTTCTCTGCTCTAAGTCAGAAGCATCAGAAGGCCCATGAACAAATGTGGCACCATGGGAGAGAAAATGAAAATGTGTTGGTGGGGCCAGGTGTTGTTTCTATTATTTCCAATGCACAGAGATCTTGATAGAAAATACAATATTCCTACTGGATGCAAGAGTTGGGAACATTAATAAAGAACCGAGATGTAGCTATATTCTGTACATGGAATGGAGGCTGGGCAATCACAAAACTAGAGTGAAAAATAAAAGGGCCACTGGTATACAGCTTTTCTCCCCAGGACCCTCACTCCCATCACAACTGTTAGATTTCCATACAAATAATATACAGTAACATTTTATCAAACAGTTTACTAGAATAAGAGCAGATAAAAGGATTTTGTAAGCATGCAGGTGAGCAGTGAAGACATTCAATGATAACACACAAAGTAGATATGAGGCTGATGAAAACCTCTCCTGATACAAAGGCAAATACGCAGAAAACAAAACAATAAAATCTTCATGCGACATCTATGGACATATTTTTATGTTCAAAAGGGGCAATCCTTATGTGTGAGGGAGAAGACTAGTACAATATTGAACAAGATTAACTTATAAAAAGGATATAAAAAAGAAGATATTTCATACACCTGCTTTGTACTCTCCATGAAATATAAGGACAACGTGAACTCTATGAACTTGAGCTAAAAGATGAGACAGGTGAGATGATAAGATAGCTGACTAGATTAAGTAGTATCTGGAACATTTATGGAGAATGGAATAAAAGAAATAATGCCATGGCAAATTTTCAAACAGTGTTGGGAAGAAAAAGCAGAGATGATGCTGCAAAAAATTGGATCAGTGATGTGGAGGATGAAAGTAAAAAAATTGATAAAGATGTGAAAACTATAAAAAGAAGATAGGTTCAGAACACACGCACAACAGAGGTTAAGCATACAAATAACTGACATATTTGAAAAAGAGAATAGGATAAGTGAAAGAGATATGAGTCAAAGCTATAACTTAAGAAAACATCTCTGAGTTGAAGGTCTGAATTTGTAGTTTAAAGTGGTATATTTTACTCCAAGTAAAATACATAAAAGAAAGACTTACAACTAAACATAACCCAGTAAAATATGTGATTTCAAACATAAAAATTTCTATATGTAATCAAATATATGCTTACAAATTATCAAAAGAAGATATATCAGGTTAGTTTCAATATAAGGATGCAATAACCAAGCATTATGAGATTCTGGTATTAGAAAGTTGGGAATCAAGAATTCATTGTCTAGCTGGGTTGTTGTTCACCATTGAAGGCAGCAGAAAGATGTTAATACTAAACTAAATATTCAGGATATATACCACTATATATTATTCCTAAAAAATTATTCAGATATATAAATTAACTAACTGAAAGAAGAATCTAAGAAATGACTCAAGAATAGAAATGTCCTAATATACAAGGAATAATGATAAATATTGGTTTCATTTACACATAGGATTAAATACCAGCAAATAATGTGACTGCAGTTCTCCTAAAACTAATTCACTACTTAAATGCAATACTAATCTTAATTTCAGCTGCATTTTTCTTTTGAGGAAAACACAGTTCTCCTAGATCAAAAGATGTTTTGGAAATAGGAATAGATTTCTTCTAATAAAGACTGACCATATCAAATCTATGGCAAACTACATAGTTAATAGTAAGAATAGCAAAGAATTCATGGCAAAGTGAAAGAGAAAACAAGAATGCTTGCTCTCTCTAATATGTTTTTAAGGATAATACACTGTTGACCTTATTTGCATAAAATATGATTATCTACTTAGAAATCTAGAAGAATCTACTGAAACATATTAGAAAAACATGTCAATTATAAAGTGGGTAAAATATGAATAGTTCATTCATAAAAATGAATGTAAATTGCTTTTTATTGTGGAAAAATACATAATATATAATTTACTATTTTAATCATTTTAAACTCCCAGTTCAGCATGCAAATATCTTTAATATGTGAAGTTCAACTGCACTATCATGAGAGAAAAGCATATTAAAACTACAGAGAAACCATTTCCACTTCCAAGGCAGACACAGATCAAAAATGTGACCATGGTGCATTGATGAGGGCTGGTGTGACCCTAAACTCCTTGAGTTTTATAGAGGGCAATATGGCGATACCCATGAACATTAAAAAGGTGTTTTTCCTTTGACCTAGCAACTTCACTTACAGGCATTTACTCAGAGGCATTCTTAAGTATGAAAATTAATGTTATTTTTTACAGAGCTGTTTAAAATAGCAAAGGATTGGGGAAAAAAGGTCTATCAGAGGGGATTGGCTAAATATATTGTGACAAGCAGTTGCTGGAAGTTGAGCAGCAGATGCAGAAAGCTAAAAAGTGTTACCCTTACTCTAGCAACAAGAAAAAGCCAATCATCAACAATTGTGCTCTTCCTTGAATCCATCAGAGTACTGAGGTTGCAGGTCAACCTACTAGTCTGAAATCTAAGGAAAGACAGGTGCCTTCAAGGACAGATAGGATGCAGGTTTAAGCTCACTTGAGTCAGAGCATAGAAAGATGGGGTTACACAGAGGTATAATGGATGAGAAGAATTCATCTAAAAGCATTAACAAATTCTCTAAGGCCCAATGTGTGTTAAGGCAAAAGTAAAAAACCCATAGGAGTCATGGACACAAGGGGAGTGTGCAGCCACTGTGGATAAAACTCCCCTCGGGGGGTAGATTGGAAGAGGGGAATGCCTGTCACTGCAGGTGGAGCAGAGAGCCTCACCTGGATCCTTTCCCACCTCAGGACAAGAGTCTTAATGCATGGGGAAAAGGGCAGCAAGCCCTGTCACTCTCAGGGCACAAAAGAAAACACACTGCAGCTGGGGAAGGGGCAGGAAGCCATCCTGAGTCTGAATCAATTAGAGATTTCCCACTGCCCAAAGAGAAAGGATTACTAAGAAATCTCCCCTCCAAGACACAGGAAGGCAGTGCCTGCCAAGACTGAGTCTCCACCTGGACAACAGAGAAGGACCTGGACACCCACCACTAGGCCAGCAGGTGCCACATAACAAGCATGGCAGTCTACTATGGGTGGGAGGCATATGTGTGGAGAGAACCATTCAGAGGCTTGGGTGAAAATGGGAGGCCTAAAACTAAGAATGAAACAAAGTACAAGAGAAATTATCGGACAAAATAGGCCCCTCTTCCCCCAGTAAAGCTGGAGGAATTTGAAGTTGATGGTGTGCTTGAAGGTAACCACCAAAACAACAAATCACAAACTCAGCTCTTGACTAGACTAACTCAACCCACATTAATAATGAAGAAGAGGTGTATCCTTTCCAAGCTTAAATATTATTAACTCAGTATTGTCCCACACATATTGTCTAATTTTCAACAAAAAGTTTAACACTTACACAGAAAGGAAGGAAAGAAGGAAGGAAGGAAGGAAGGAAGGAAGGAAGGAAGGAAGGAAGGAAGGAGGGAAGGAAGAAAGGAACTGTATTCACTATTAGGATAAAGCAATCAGCAGAACCACACACAGGTAAGACAGGACTATCAGACACAGAAAATTTAGATAACTATAATTAATACTTTAAAGGCACATGTGGACAAGACAAACATGCATAAACAGGGAATTTCAGCAGAGAGATGAAAAATTTAGAAGAGAGTCAGACAGAAAAAGATATAGTAACAGAGTTGAAGGAGATGTAGAAATTATTAAACTCAGAATATAAGTACTTTTAATATATTTGGATAAATAAAAGATGTAAAAGTATGAGTGAAAGACAGGTGCCATAAGATTGGGAAACAACCAAATAGAGCTTTTAAAAGAGAGTATAATAATTAAAATTAAAAATTTAATTAACAGGATTAAGCAGTTAGGTTCAGCTAAAGAAAGAATTATTGAACTGAAAAATAGATCTAAAGAAATAAAAAAAGAAAAAGAAAAAAATTTTTCCTCTATGAACCAAATTGGAGCAATGTTTTATAATGGCATTGTAAGAGAAGATCAGTACTTATAAATAAAAAAAATGTTTATAGCATTAAAAAAAGAAATTATTCAGAATGTAGCACAGAGAAACAAAAAGAAAATTTGAGAGAAGTAAAAGCCAGAGAGGCTATCTTTTAGGTATGACATATACCTAATTTAGGGTCTCTGAAAAACAGTAAAATAATAAGACTGATCAGAAACAATACTCAAAGATATAATAGCTGAGATTTTCCAGAATTGATGAATGATATCATGCCAAAGATGAACAAACTTCATGATTCAAAGCACAAAAATAAAATAATTCATACCTCGATACAGTATATCAAACCAATGGGACACCACCAACAAGAAAATGTCTGAAAAGCACTAGTACGAAAGGACAGACTGCCTTCAAAGGGGTAGCTGACAGCTAACTGGAATTGTATCTGTAATGGAAGTAAATAACCATCAACCTCAAATACTACACTCAGCAAAACCATCTTTTGAATGAAGAGGACATGAGGGTACTTTCAGAAAAACATAAACAGAGAATTTGATATTATTCAGAAGGAATGTGACCCCCCAGTTATATGGTCTGAAATAAGAGGGAACACAATGTGGCAATTATCAGGGAAATTCAAATGAATACAAAGCAAAAATACTTATGTCCAATACGTTTAAAAAGAAAATAATAAAGACATGATTCAAATGAAGGACAGCAATAGTATATACGTCAGGATGGAGGGGAGGCAGGTAACATGTTCTACATGTTCAGAGGGTAAGATACTGACTAACTTCAGATTTTGATATGTTAATTATTCTTTTTAAAAAAAGATTTTATTTATTCATTTTAGACAGAGGGGAAGGGAGGGAGGAAGAGAGGGAGAGAAACATCGATATGTGGTTGCCTCTTGCATGTCTCCCAGCTGGGAAACTGTCCTGGCCTACCACCCAGGCATGTGTCCTGACTGGGAATTGACCCTGCGACCATGAGACCCTTTGGTTCACAGGCTGGTGCTCGATTCACTAAGCCACACCAGCCATGAGATACATTAATTAGTCTTGTGGTAGAAACTATGATAACTACTAAAAGAATAAAAATAGAATTGGTAGCTATCAAATTAATAGAGGGACAAAAATAAAATCAGAAAAAATATATGATAGAAAATAATACAAGTAAGGAAGTAAGAAGACATATAAAACAGGTGTGTATTATTATTACTATTATTATTATTATTATTATACTGCACAACAAATTATCATGAACTTAGTACCTTAAAACACACACATTTATCACCTCACAGGTTCTGTGGGTCAGGAGTCTGGACATGGTCTAGCTCGGGGTCCTGGCAGGCTCAAATCATGATGTTGGCTGGGACCTGGACTACATGTGAGGCGTGAGCTCTTGAATAACATAACCTAACCTACTCATAGTTATACAGCCTGTGTTTACCATGGGAGGAATTCTTAGAATGCTGCCTAACTCAAGGTGAATAAATACAAAGTATGCAATAAGAAGCTAAATGCTAGTTCAAATATATCAGAAATTAGAATAAAATATCAATATATCTAATTACAAGATGATGAAAAAGAAGAATTATTCCCTTTCAGTTTCTCTTTTTGCAGAATTGCTCTTGCTTATATATGTAATCCAAGTGTATAATCCATTTCTGTATCTTGCACTGGTCATTTCACATGGTTATTTTTAATTTCCATATTGTCAAATAGTTTAAAATATTCCAATACATTTTGCACCATAATTTACAAAATGGTTCTTCTATTTCCTTCTTATCCATTTTTGTCTATTATTAAATAAATTATCACACATATCTTCATATTGTTATTTAGCATTTTTCCTTAGGGAAAATTTCTGAGGGCAGAATTAGTGGGTCAAAAGTTATTTTGGTGACAGCCATTTTGATGACTCTTAAAATACATGTCAAAATTCCTTTCTAAAAATATTCATGCCTTCAATGTTGAAAGAAAAGTATCAGTTTTACTGCAACCTTGAGCACACTGGAAATTATCACTTTTACCAAAAAATAACTGCCACATATTTTAAAATAATAATTTACCAACTGAACAGAAATTCATACAAGTAGAAAAATAACCAGTTCTCAAGACATGGAAGGTTTTACTTTCACTTTTAACTTTGGAATAGTCTGCCGCAGCCCCTAGAAGGTGTGTGTATGTGTGTGTGTCTGCATGTATGAGTCGTGTGTGTTCATGCCCTTCACAAACAGATGACACTAGAGGGGCCATGAAACACACGTTGGGACTGGCCCTCACTGGCGACATTTGTCTTTTTCAGGTAAAACTCATCAACTGATTAAATTGGTGATCTTTCCCCCTCTCATTTCAGGAGATCTACCTGATACATCACTTAAGACTATACTGACCATTCCATGGATTTCAGCCCCCCGAGGCACAGTTCTTCTTATCCATGTCACTATTTTTTCCCAGATCAAAGGAAAAAAAGATGACTAATGGACACTTTTCACCCTATATTGGGGTACTTTCTAAAACTAACCAGATTCAATTTATAGCTTTTCTTTTTCATGACCCAATTTTTCTTATTCCAATGGTTCTTTTACTCATTTATTTTCAGCTCCCCCTTTTTTCTCATGAAATAATAATAAAAAAAAAAGGTTGCCACTGTCCTCTAGCAATTAGATTGCATAAACCTGAGCAAATCCATTCTTGATCTAGGTCTCCTTTTCTGAAAACTTATGAGATTTAAAAGAATAGAAAATGGCAGTAACATTCCCCAAATACTGGAGCAGAAATCCCCCATCTGCCATAACACACCATGACTGTCCTTCTGGAAGCAGACATTTTATGAAACCTTTCGGCATTGCAGGCATCTGGGTGAAACCGCCTTTCTCAGTACAGCTTGGAAGCACGCATTTGTACTTACATGTCTGAAGACAAATTGCACAGGCAGGGCTTGTGTTTGTCTGTTGATCCTCAGCTGCAGAGTAAAAGTTTTCCGAAACACACTCCATCTCCTCATCTCTCAGATGATTGCAATTTGTAATCCAAATCCAAATTGAATTTAATTGATATGTTGATCCTGAATTAATCATTCTAGGTTGAGACGATGATAAGAAAACTGGAAAAATTCAGCTGTGTATAGTTACTGGGATGTTAAGGATATTTATTTTTCCTTTTTCTTCAGGATTTTAGCAGGAGAGAAAAATCTTCTGAATTTGATACTCAAATATCAAATAGTCTAAGAACCAATGATAGAACCAGGCCTTCTCCAGGGGTCAACTTCAGCATATTCCCAAACATCAAACCTGAAGAAATTGGCCTAGATAATGGGAGAAGAGGTGGGTCATAAAATATGGTAGTGAATTCTTCCCTAAGAAAACATGGGCTCATGTGAAGGGTTAGTGAAACAAAAGAAGATTTGGCTGTGGTTAAAGAAGACATAAGTCTATCTGTCTCCTGCCCATTCCAGAACTGGTTCTTGGTGGGCAGGAGCCTGGTATAGTTAGGTGTCTTTTCATTACATCCTCTATGCTTCCATCCTTTCCTCATACCCACAGCTACCTTAGAAATTTCACATTGAATAATGGTCAACATATTTTGTTGACATTTGTTCCTTCAAACAACTGTATGTCCATTTTGTGCAAACAGGCCTTCAGCCCATGTTATACAGCTAGTTCCAGTTTGGTATATCTTTAATTACCTCCTGGTCACTCTCTTCAAACAATCCAGATCCAGATGTGTCAGAAAGTTCCAGGCAGAGCCTTGTCTTTCAAAAATGTTGTGCACTTGTCACTGGAAACTTCCTCGCTGCTGTTGAAGGTGCTTTGGACTAAGATAGCCATACATCCAGGTCACTCTTCTGTCTTCAGGTGTGCTCTGCTTCTCCTCAAGAGCAGGTAAAATGCTCCACAACTGTGCAAGCACTTCTCTTTGCAAAGAACTTCTCTTGCTCTATCAACACTTAGATAAAGTCTTTTTCCTCAATCTCTGTTCCCATGTCTGTTATAGGTTTTGCTCTTCTGAAGACTGGAGATAATACTGGTATGAGAACCACTTCCTTAGGGAAAAAATGCTTCCAGTCATGTAATTATTTATAAACATATAATTTTGTCCTAAAAATAATGGGCATTTGTAGACATGATTTTAGATCTGACATTTCATTCAGCAACTTGAACAGTCAGATGCTGAGCTAATTCCTCAATCTCCCACATATTTTCCACCATGTAAACAATGGTCACCATTCAAAGTGACTTTAGATGGATCTTGAGTGTCTGAGGAAACATGTGGCTATGAAGCACTTTAAGTTCTCCAAGGAGGTATAGAAAGAAAGTCTCCTTTGGTAGGTTGGATGGTGTCCTCTCCATGGTTGCCACCCCACTGCCTGCAAAGTGCTTAAGAACATTGACTGGATGAGCCCTTTGATTTAGTTTTGCTCTTGATTTATTAATGCCTTCCAAGGCTGTGTCTGATCAGTCTTCTTTTTCTGTGCATTCCTAAATAAACAGGTAAAGAGAGAAGAAAAAACACCAGAAGCTAAAAGGTGGAAATGGCTAGCCAGTTAGTTTGCACTTGCATCTCAGAACGCTGTCAGCATGGAGCCCAGTACAATGAAAGTTCTTCCTGGGGCACATGATTCAGTGTGGCGAACTCGGTGTGGAAAATGGAAGAAGACAGGATTCTTGGAGTGGGTGGAGCCTACTCAGACATGAACAACCTCACTCTGAATTTGGTTAGAACCATCTGCATGGGTTACAAAGCACTGAAAAAACCATGTGAGCTTTCATGATGAAATAGATAGGGGAGGAGACAGTTGTTGTAGGACATTGGCTCATAGCATCTACATCATGTGTGTACTGTTGAGGACCAAAAGTATCCAGATGTAATGCTTTTACTTCTTGATGATGTAGACCTGATAGGTGGTATCTGGCCCCTCAGGCCTCCCAAACTGTGGCTTTGTATTAGTGGCTGAGAGGGTTGTTGGGCTGCACCCAGCTCAGGTCCTCTGTGATCAGGCAGCACTTTGGCAGGTGGCAGGGCCTGCAGAGCAAAGATTAAAGATTAAAGTTAAGTGTCAGGAAGTCATTTTTGGTAGGTAAATTCATGTTTCTTCTTTAAAAGGAGATTAAATTGGTACTAATATCTTGTTCCCCCATCATAGAGAAGAGGCCTTATAGAATAAAAGTAACTACCTGAATATTATTTGTTCAGGCCTAATGATGCATAAATGAACAGAAGTTATTGAAGCTTTCAGAGCAGCCACAGCTTCTAGTTATATCTATGACAAAGATTAAAACATTTCAGCCAGGGCTGCAGAAATCTATAACCACAAAGGGAAGGATTTTGCTTAAGACACCGCAGGATGTCCCTCAAACCATGAAGGCTCAGGAAATGCAAGAAAATAAAAGATGGCATAATTATCATTGTTTTAAAAATATCTGGAATAACTATCCACCAACTACACCACCAGGCAGTGACTTAGAAGCAGAACATAGAAACATGTATTAAAAGAAATATCAAAGAAGAGGACCCATTTAATAGAGCAATGAGAATGATAAAAATACATGGAAATATTTTATAAGAAAACTTTAAATGTTCCTGAAGGCACAATGTAAGCTTGAACAAATGAAAAGTAAAGTACATTGTTTTAAATAGGATGATGCATAAACCACAAAGATTCACATTCTCTCTGTTAATCTATAAATTTAATGTGATTCCAATTAAAACACTAAAGGATTTTAGGGGTGGGGGAGAACAAAATAAGCTGACTCATATGAAAAATAAAAGCCTAAGAATGGCTAAGAATATTTTTATAAAAAGAGAATAAGGTTAATCAGTTCTAGTAGTCAAACATATCATACAGATATGAGGGACCAGAGAGATATGAAAGGATACTCAGCATCTCTAGCCATCACAGAGATACAAATTAAAACCACAGTGAGATACCACTTCACATCAGTCAGAATGGCCGTCACAAACAAATCGACAAGCAACAAGTGCTGGCGAGGTTGTGGAAAAAAGGGAACCCTAGTGCACTGTTTGTGGGAATGCAGACTGGTGCAGCCACTGTGGAAAACAGTATGGAATTTCCTCAGAAAAACTAAAAATGGAACTGCCTTTTGACCCAGCAATTCCATTGCTAGGATTATACCCTAAGAATCCTAAAATGCCAATTCAAAAGAACCTGTGCACCCCAATGTTCATAGCAGCATTATTTACAATAGCCACGTGTTGGAAACAGCCTAAGTACCCATCAGTAAAGGAGTGGATCAAAAAAATATGGTGCATTTACACAATGGAATACTATGCTGCAAAAAGAAAGAAGGAGCTCCTAACCTTGGCTACAGCATGAATGGAGCTGGAGAGTATTATGCTAAGTGAAGTAAGCCAGGCAGTGAAAGACAAATACCATATGATCTCACTTGTAAGAGGAACCTAATTAACAAAACAAACAAGTGAGCAAAATAGAACCAGAGACACTGAAATAAAGAACAAACTGACAGTGACCAGAGGGGAGGGGGGAGGGGGATCATAGAGGGAAGGAAGAGAAAGGTGAAGTTAAAAAACATGTATAAAGGGCCCGGGGACAAAGACAATGGGGTGGGGGGAGGACTGAATGTGGGAGGTTGGGGGTGGGTAGGACAGGGGAGAGTAATGGGGGAAAAATGTGGACAACTGTAATTGAACAACAATAAAAAAATTTTAAAAAGGTATAAGTAAATACTGTAGCACTGGTACCTAAACAGATAGATTTGAAATAGGCCAAAATACATATTGAAATTTAGTATATGATAAAGGTGACATTTGAAAAAAGTGAGGGAAAGATTAATTATTTAACAAGTAGTGTTGAAACAATGGGGTAACCAGTGACGCCTCCTTTAACCAGGTTAAATTTTACATAATTGAAATTTTAGACATAATAAAGGAAATGATAATACCAATAGAATGTCACAGTATATTTTAAGAAGATAATATCAAAGCAAGAATATATTTGTAACCAACAAAAACTGGTAAAAGAGATCAATCAACCTGTCTTTACAAATATATAGTGTTTGTAAATGAAGCTCTCCACTTGCCCCACCCCCCACAAAAAAAGGAGGAAAGAAAGAGGCCCATTTGAGAACAATACTTTTAACTTACATCACAAAAAGTTAATTTCTTTAAAAAATAAAGAGTTATTACAAATCAATAAAAATTTCAACTTAATGGGAAATGTTCAGTCACTAGATGGTTAAATCACCAAAAGGAAACATAAATGGGTCTTCACTATATGAAAATATGTTCAGCCTCTCTCAGACATTCAGAGAAATGCTAATTACAGCTAAAATGTTGTATTACTTTCCCCTCTCGAATTGGAAACATACTGAGGAGGGTGTGAAGAATGCTCATGCAATCTGGTGGGAGTGTATGTACAACTTCTTTGGAGAACAATTTAGCAATGTGCATTAAAATTTTAAATGCTTGCAAATTTTTAACATTAATTTCATGTTTAGAAACTTGCCCTTCAGGTGTCCTTGTGCAAGTTATTTATTTTTTATCGTTTCAAAACATTAATAAACTAATTCAACAATTGAGAAGTGCTTAAACAAATTATAGTTCACTCATCTAAGGGAATTAATCTATGTCATCATGAAAGAAAATGAAGAATTTCTTTATGGATCTTGATATGGCTACGTTTTGATATACAAACTCAGGCAAGATATGTATGTTATATATAATATACTACCACTTGTGTATAAAAATGGAGAAAAGAATAAAAATATATTTGCTTATATGTGTTGTACGTTCATAAAATATTTCTGGAGGTGTAACATTGGATGCATCCAGGGAAGAGAAAATGTGGTGGCCAGAACAGAGATAAGATAAGAGAGATTTGTTTTTATCATCTTCCATTAAGAAAAAAAATTTCAAAGTAATAAATGTGATATTTAATATAGAACTGATGTGTACTTTGGACCTTGAAACCAGGTATTTCCATACTCAGCCCTGACCCCTTCAACTTCTCCTTTGTCTTTCTTCTCTATTTTTCTTGTATTTGTTAAGTATTTATTTCTCATTCCACAAAATTATGTTTTTTGAGGAATGAAAATAAGCCTTATTGATCTTTGTATCATCCCCATTTCCACAATGCCTGGTATGTGGACTGGCATTGTCAGCTGGTGCCTCGTGAAATATTATTGGAGACAGGATTTAACTTTTTCCATCTTCTCATGTTAAATGGCCTTTCAACTCAAATGAGTGGTACATGAAGGAGATGCCACTGGTCAAGGCTAGCAATTAGCAATTTACACTGAGCTGATGTGCTTCCACACTGGGCACTGAAGGAGATGATCAGTAGATATTTCTTCACCTGAATTAACCTTCTACAACCTTAGTGATGATTTTGCTTAGATGGAGATGAAAAAAATTGGCAAAGTTTGCTCAGCATGTCTGAGAGCTTGGCCTCAAATCAGCAGCTGAGAAGCCCCATGTCCTGCTTGCCATCCTCTCCTAGGAACCATCACTCAAGAGATATTTACTAAAGGGACAATAATAGCATGGCCACCCCCACTCCAGGATCTTACATGACCAATGACACAACACTGAGATAACTTTGTGATTCACAGCAGAGTCAGTAGCTACAGTGGAAAATATTTCTTTAGAAATGACTTGCATACAAAGCTTTCATCTCTGACCTTGGTCTTATTCTGTAGCTGAATCAGCAGCCCCTACTTAGCACTTTGCAGTGGTCAGTCATGCTGTGGTCATTATCCCTCTGGTCTGTGGAGCTGCTGTGAGTCACCCCCTTCTCCTCATAGAGGGAGCCAGCTAGGGCCACTGGGGACATTTCAGGGAAGGCTCTGCTGATCACGTCCCTGAGGGAAGATGATAAGAAGCAGGGTCCCCCAACATAGATGGACATATAGCATGAACCAGACATAACCTTTTCTTGTCAGAAGCCACTGGGGGTGGGGTGGTTTTCATAGAATTGTGTGTCCTAATACATATGGATGCAAAAGTTAGCACCTTGAAGTGAAAGCTACTGTTAAAGTAACCTGAAACAGGTGACATCACGTGGTGGTCTGGTAGCCATTGGTGAAGAATCTCTTATTAGAGGTAGACCCATGCAAGGCAATGACAAAATATTGGGTGGTAACTTGGGAGGTTATTGGTGTTCTGAATCAACTTGTAGCTTTGGGAAAAAGGTCAGAAAGAAGAATGTAACTTGTGACTACTGGCTGATCTTGGCTATCTTGGGGAAGATCTGACAAAATCAGAAAAGGGCTGATGGAAATCAGAAGAGAGGAAGTATCCCACACTGTGCATCCCTTTCCAAGTCCGTGTTCAGGGACATCATGCTGGTAGCATGAAACCCACCATGGTGGGAGTACTTACACCATGGAAATTAGCAAGCAGTGTTCCCATTCCAGGCCAGATTTTAAATATGTTTCATCACAGCACTGGTATAAATCCAACCAGGAGGGTGGTAAGGCCAGAGGAAGGTGACAGAGGGAGAAAACTCAGGGGTCAGGGGCTGGAGTTCTCCCCATTTCAGTTTTGATGACTGGCTCTGCCTTCATCTGAGTGGCACATCTTCCCTATCCTTTCTATTTTCCCATGGTCCTTCCCACTGACTTTGAACACAGCCCTCCCTGCTGACATTGGAAATTTACTTGGATTGTGCTTTTCCTGGTGATCTCCATATCTTCTTCCCAGGTCATTTGTGAAAGAGATGGAGGTACACAGGGTGTGTGCTCGGATGCTGTGCTGTGTGACTCCCCACCATGAAAGCAGCACACATCTTTTAGGGCAGGCTATACTTAAGGGCTTAGGAGGCCCACATTCAGAGCATGCGTAGGATGGCCTCTCTTTTGAAAACAGCCCCTCTGGGCAGCACAGTAATTCCTCCTGGTGAGCAATTCTCCTGTGACCAATTTTATAAGAGGCCAGTCTCCTCCCTGTGCCTGCTTATTAGCCAGTATTGTATGAATTTAATGTATCATTAGTGTGACCAATCACCTCACCAAGATACTGTGCCATTGTGGTCTATGATTTACCAAATGACATCACTGCAGAGAGTTTTCTGACAGCCACACTTCTATCTTCACTCCCACAAAGACTCACCTTCAATGATGCTCAAGCTGTTGACACATTCCCCTTTAGAGGAGTGTGAAATATAGTCACCTGCTTCAGGGTTTGTTCTGTGGAGGGCCCTGCAAGTCACTTCCCAAATATCCATTTTCCTTCTTTTTAAAATTAACTGAGCTATAATTTTTGGCTGGGCACAGTGCTGCAATATTTCGCAGTCTCCCTTGCTATGGTGTGTGACCATGTGATCAAGTTTTTCCCCCAATGAAATGTAATCAGAAGTTATGTATTGTGTGACACTTCTGAGTTGTTTCTTTAAAAGGGAAAGAGTATGTCTTTTTTTTTTCTCTCCCCATTCCATCCAGCTGCTTGGAACATGGATTGGGGGCTGGAGCACCAACAGCCATTTTGGACCATGAGAGGAAGGTGCCATCTTCAGGGATGCAAAAGCAGGAATCTGGAAAGAGTGATTCCTACAGACCATGTACCCATTATACCAGTCTGCATGTAAATGCATGCCAGCCCTGCACCCTTTCTTTTCTTTCTTTTTTAGTCTTTTATTTTTAGATCTCATTATTTGGCTCTAAATCTAGTCATTGCTGATAAGTACTTTTCCTAACGAATGTATTATTAGTTCCCTCCCCAAGGCTAATAGTTTATCCCTAGCTGTTTATTAAATTAATCCCAATTTCTACTTTCACCAGAATGAATCAAAGAGTTTTCCTTGCCCATGCTGTCTTCTCACCAAAAACATACATGGTTGTTTTCAATTCCTTTATTTGGTCTGTTTTTCCCCACTGTGGTTTGCATGCTTTTTCCTCTAGGAAAAATCAGGCAGAATAAACTACCAGGTATGAGACCCCTCCTTTTCCCTCCCAGCACTACTTCTCTCCCCTCTTCACAGTCTCTAGGCCTTTTTTCTTTCCCCTCATGCTTCCAGAATTTCAGTCCTGAGAGAGGGCAGCTTATTGCAGCTCACATCAAGAGGTCTGCATCATTAAATCTCAGTGGGGAGTGCTGGTTGGAGACAGTGAAAAGACCCAGAATTGAATAGAGAGATTCATCCTACTAAATTTAGACACGGGCTCTCTATATTTAGTTCGGATCTTAAACAGGAAAATTTTCAGCCTGAAAATCTGTAGATTAAATAAGAAGCAGAACTGTTCGCTTTGTTCTTACACTGAATTCAGGCTCCATCAACGGTATTCTTTTTTTGGAGGGGGTGTTGAATCATATTAACTTACTTTTTACTTATTTAATTTTTAAAAAAGACTGATACCAAAGAGTCTCTGGATGTGTTTGTAATATAAAACATTTTTTTAATGAAACAAATTCTCCCTGTAGAATCTCTCACTAGTCATAAATTAAACAATCTGGATGTTGCATTTACTCTCTGAGACCTTGAGTAACTTCTACTTTACACAATGGCCCAAATGCAGAAACAAATATAAAGATGAGGAAAGGAGTTTTCATGATAGTTTGCTAATAAATTGCCATTTCAATTCCCTAAATGAATTCCCAGTGGCCTAAAAGGGTTTACATACATTCTGAACTCTGTCAAACATCTAGAGAGGAGCTTAGAAGGTAGTAGAAAAATTGATAAATTATTTAGATTTTAAAAGATTGAAGATGAAATATGAAAACACTAGTTACTATATTCATTCCTTAACTCTGGGAGTTAAACTCAATTTTTCTAGGAGACAATGTGGAACAATGATTCTATATTTTAAGGGCTCACTCTCAGTATAAACTTAGAAATGCATTATTACAATGCTACAGATTATGGTATAGAAATGCATTATACAGAATGCTGCTGACTATAGCATAGTGGATCAAGGCAGCTACTTGCCACAGGCTATACCTTCATGGGGTCACTACAGCCTAGAGACCGGATCTAAACCTAAATCTAATCATGCCATTTTCCTGATTAAAATAGTACAATGGCTTCTCATTGATCTTAATGTCTAAAATCTGTAGTATGGCCAGCAACCTCCTGGCCTGATCTAGTCTTTGCTTAGCACTCCAACCTTAACTCATGATACTATGCTGTAGCCACATGGGTCTCCTTTCAGTTCCTCCAATATTCCAAGTTCCTCTTCACTTAAGGTTATTTACTGATATTGGCCCCTTTGACAGGAATACTTGTTCTCCATTTGTTTAAGTGGCTAACTCCTACACATCTTTCAGGCCCCAAATATGCCTTCTTTAGTCTTCCTTAAATTCCAGAGGAGGTATATCATCTCCAGTAAATGTCTGCTTAGCATGGTGGAGTCCTAGGCACCATAGCTCATAATCCCACTCTTTTTGGTGGACTTAATGTCTGCAGTGACTGGCAATAATAGGAAACTATCAACAGCAATAACAGCAACTGATGTTTACTGAAGTAAGCATGTGTCAGGTCTTACTCAACCTCAAAACAGTGTTGCAGGTCTGTATAAACTCTCATTTTGCAGGTGACAACACCAGAGCAGAGAGAGGTTAAATGACTTTCCTAAGGTCATACAGCAGCAGTGACGGGGCACAGGTTGGCCTCAGAGCCTCATCTCTGAAATGTTCTGCTCAGCCACCTGCCTATGAAGAGAACTCTGTCCAAGCTCCCAGGATTTGTAGATAGTGGATCCTCAGTATTCATGAATTACATATTTACAACTTTGCTTACTTGTTAAAATTTATTTGTAACCCCTAAATCATTCACCACAATGCTTTTGAAATCATTCACTGACATGTGCAGAGTGGTGCAAATTTGGGTCACCTGATGCACATGTTCCCAGCTGGGGTCTAATAGGGCAACACCCTGCCTTCCTGTTTCAGCTCTCATTGGATTAAAAAGCATTCTTTTTGCAGTGTATTTGGCCCCATGTTTTCCATTATTTTGTGCTTTTTGTTAATGATTTCACTTTTTAAGTTTTTTTTCAATTATAGCTGGCATACAATATTATGTTAGTTTTAGGTGTACAACAGTGATTAGACATTATGTACCTTTTGAAGTGATTTCACTGTTTTAAGTGGCCCCCAACCATAGTTGTCTGAAGTGCTGTCTACTGTTCCCAAGTCCAAGAAGCCTTCAGTGTGCCTTACAAGAAAAGTATATGTGTTACATGGGCTCCCTTCAGACACAAAGTATACAAGGTCTGTCTGAAAAAGTCCAGCCATTATTAATATAACAAGAATGGTTTGAGCAACACTGATGTAACCCAACAGCTAAGGAGAGTGGACTGGAATGTACATGCGTGAACAATGACAACTTCACTGTACTGGTCAATGGGGGCAGTAGATGCCACTGAGTGAGCATGTGTAATGTGGGGCTGTCACATTCAAAATGACTGAGTAGAGCAATGAATTTGCATCAAATTGTGCATTAAGTTTAAACATTTCTCCACAGAAACTACTCAGATGATTCAGAAGGCTGCAGCTATGGGCAGCTTCATCACATGCCCATGCATCGCATCTTGTGCAGAGTCTTTTGGTGAAATATCAAATCACTCATGTCACCCAGACCCCCATAGCCCAGATTTGGGGCCCTGTGACTTCTGACTTTTCCCAAAACTAAAATCACCTTTGAAAACAAAGAAATGTCAGACTGTCGATGAGAGTCAGGCAAATATAATGGGGCAGCTGATGATGATTGGGAGAGCTGCGTAAGGTCCCAAGGTGCCTACGTTGAAGGGAACTGAGGCATCATTATCCTATGTACAATGTTGTATTTTGTATCTTCTTCAATAAATGTCTCTATTTTTCCTATTAGATGGCTGCACACCTTCTGGACAGATCTCATATAGTTCTTTTGGTTGTGAGTTCCATGTCAATGAATCAACAACATATATTAAATAACGTGCCTTTAAGTAGAAACATGCATAAAGTAATTCAGGGTTTGCAGTGACTTTATATAACCTAACTACTGCAAATACTGAGAATTTCAAATGTACTCTGCAGCATATTTGTAGGGACACTGATACCCTATCTCTTTTACTTTTGAGTTCTGTTTGCTTTCTCCTCTTCTCTGCCCACAGTGTGTAGGAGTAAATGGGAAAAGCTCTACTGTTCCTTTTGTAGGGACTTATGAAATGACTAGGGCTCTGTCCTCACCTTCTACCCTAGTCTGACCAGCACCATTTGGTCTGTGAGCTATGACTCATGAACTAGGATCCTTCCCTTTTACCCCTTTAAGGAATAGGGAATAATGGTACTTAAAGCCAGAGAGCAAAGTGAGGACACCAATAGCCATGGTTCCCAGGAGGTCTTGTGATTTTTCTTTATGTTTTAGAATTTCTTCAGGTAGGAGGGTGTTTTACATTTGGCTCTAATCCAGGAAAAAAGTTTCCAAGCCAATGAATAGTAAACCATCTTGTCTAGAGAAAAAAAAAGAAAAGAGACTTGTAGGTAAACCACATGTTTATAAATTAGGAGTTACTCTGGGACACAAGTCATCCACTGCTGAAGATGCAGGATACAGGGGGATGCAAGGAGTACTGAATCAATAGGAAATGAATGCGGCTGCATCTTCCATTGCTAGATTCAGGGCTTCACCTAACTAAATGCAGATAGAATATATGTAGTAGATACAGGTTACTATAGTATCTGCTAGTAGCAGGTCCTGATAGGCAAGGCCAAGTTAGTTTTATAAAAGATCCCACTTTTGTACCCTCTTCCCTTGTTCTATCATCACTCCATGGCATGTAGGGGAAAAGGCATATAAATCACTGAACCATTACAATGGGGTGGTTCTAATTAAAACTAAGACTTTTTGGGTAAATTTTAATCATCATTGTTGTTTTTCATAAGGAAAACCTGTGGTAGTTAAGTCACCTTGCTGAGAATGGCAAAGTTAAAGAACAATAGAACCTGACCTACAGAACCCTGCATCAGGACCATGGTCAGCATCCCAACGTGTCTCCACACAGGTGTGAAATGATGCCAATCTTTATGGGAATCTTCTAAGACACATTAATATGTTTAGAATTATTAAGTAGTTCAGTAGGTTATTAAAACTTTCTTTTTTACCATCTTGCCTATACTTCTAAACACTCTAATTTAGCCCCCCAAATACATTCTTTTACTAAACTTTTTCTCAAATAATGCTCAGTATTTTCAGTTGAGTTTTCATGGACTAAAACACGGTATGATAATTGTTTATTTTTTTCTCCAAAATAGAGTTTGCTAGCTCTTGAGGTCAATTGGCACAAATTTACTTCACTTTTTTTTTTTGCAGACTCCATGAAAGCCTAAAAGAAAACCATTGTAGTATAAAGTGATGATTGTCTTACCCAGGAGCCAGGGGAACTAAATCTCTTGGGGCCATTGGAGGAAGTTCCCTAAAGGAAGTGGTACCAAGTCTCGCTGGATAGACAATGAGAAGTGTCTCTTAGGCTGGGCTCAAGAGCTGTGCTGAGAGCCCGGCATGGACAAATGGAAAAAAGGCCTGTAAATCACTGGATCATTACATTGGGATGGTTCAACTTTGCCAAGGCTCTTTTGGGAAAGAGAACAAGACAAAGTTTTACTGAAAATGAGGTTTGCTTTTAATATATAGACAATGAAGAAGTCCTTGTATATAACCCAAGCAAAATATGGCTTAGGTGGAGGGAGAGAAAATCTGATCCAGATTCAGTTCATAACAGGCTATTGGATTGAGTGCCTTAGTTCCAGGGCCTGCTCTTAGATTTTTGCCACATGAACTTCTCTGTAAAATAGTTCACAGTATGGCAGCTTGATTCATCAGAGTGAGCAGAGAGTGGGAGAAGGATGGAAGTCACAGTAATTTGTGACCTATCTTGTGTCAATAACTGCCAAAGGACATTTCAAGCAATGCCTGCTGCCTCTGAGGCCTAGACTGTGTTTCTAATGGATCACTAGATACACCTATTGAATTTTCAATGGACATCGTCAATTTAGTGAAGCCAGAGCAGAATTCCAAATGCCAAAGAGACTTCTGACTAACCAAGAAAACATGTTTCCTACCCACTTTCTTATGTATCTAAGTAGAAATGCATGTATACATTTGTAAAATACATGAACAGTCAAGTTTTATAACAAAATAGTGGAGTGGGCAAAGCTTTTGTGCTGGTCCCTCCTGGTACAAGATAAAATGGCTTCAGATGCATACCCCGCCCTTCCTAGTTGTGTGCCACTGTGCAATTTACTAACTCTGCCAGCTTTAGTTCCCCATATTTAACATGGGGCTATTAAAGACTCACCTCATAGGGCTACAATAAAGGAGGGAGGTGGGGTCATGTGTGTGCCCAGACTCTGCATGACAGGGTGCCCAGGAAATGTTAGCTCCCCACTCCTTGTCCATCCAGGTACCCTCTTGTCCTCCTTTCCCCTCCAAAGCTGCCCCTGGAAGCAAATTGGGGAGTCTTTGCATTCCTCACTAAGTATCACTTTCTCATCTGTAAAGACTGACCTTGCCTCACAGACCCTTGAGCATCCTTGCTTCTACCAACTGCATGACAGGTGTGTCTGTAGACCATCCCTCTGTTCCAAATGCCCCCTACAGGGTCAGGGCTGCCCAGGCTGGGAAGCTCCAGCCTAAATGGTCTCTCAGGTCCCTTTCAGCTCCCACATTTTAACCAAAATCATGCTGCCCCCACACCTGCCATGCCAGATGCCAAATGTCTTCTAAAGGAGTTGAAGAAGTGGTGAAGAAGATGTTTATAACATAGACATCTCTAAAACACCATGTGAAGTTTATAGTTGTAGTCACAGAACTTCTGGAGTTGGTTGGAGTTTTTATTTGTGTGCTATAGATAAGAGACTTAAATCTTTACGATAATTCACCCAGTTGTGCAGTTAGTTACAGATGGACTGATGCTTTTCTTCAAGCAATGTTTATATTTTTTTGCAGGGCTGTTTTTGTCTTTCTCATTTATTACATCCCTGGCTAGAGGCAGGTATCCCTCCTATAAATAGTAGCCCCTCACCCTCTGGAGCTTCCTTCTCTGCCCAGAAGCTGTGCTATTCACAAGCCTCTCCCACAAGGAAGAATGAGCCCATTTCAAGAAACAAGTAATTACTGTGGTACCCTTCAGGGGAGGGAGGGGTACCTTTTTTTCCTATGGGTGAGTCAGTTACAGTCTCTGGGCATTCTGCATAGTGAGCCCCAAATGTAAATAGAAGACCCAGTACCTTACCAATTCCCAGGAACTCTCCCACTTCACAGCCTCCCTGAGCCAAGTTCAACGCCCCCATGTCTGGGCTCCATCTGTTCTCTGCTAATGGAAACTGGAGTGTGGGGAGTGAAGATGTTTTTGAAAACACGTTTTCAGTTGGGGTTGCCATTGATTAACCCTGCTTTATGTCTCAGTCTCTCTCCCTGAGTCCAGGTTGTGTGACTCATACCTGGCTGCTTTGTGCTCGATATCTGTGAAGGCTCAAGTGCTATTTGGGATATGGGGCCCTGCACTGTGTGTGCTATTGCAGAGAATACAGGAGGTCGAGCGTCGCTGGGCTATTTATAAAGATAATTGTTGCCTGTGAGGGTTCTAGACATCCACTTGTCCACACCCCAGGAGGAGGAGGCCTCTTTATCATGTCTGGACTTAATAAAGGATAAATAATGTGCATTATATAGCTGGCTACAATGTGTCTCCTCCAGTAATCCTCTGTTTCAATTTTCTGCTTTGTATTGTGTACACAGAAAACAAGCTCACGAAACAGCCTCAGAAAATACTGCTCCAGTTTCCCCCATGTAAGGACACGAGGCAAGGTTCACAAAGACACCTTTTGGCTTTAATAGGGTGCAAAAATGGTGCTGTATTGCACCATCTTCATGGCCTGCAGGGTTGAATGTGGGTTTGTAAAAAAATTTAATTTTATCAATATAGAAAAGATGTTTCAAATGGTTTTCCTTCCAGTGTTTAGATGGCTATATGCCACACACAGCAAGGAAAAACTGTCTCTAGGGGGTCACAAAGGGCTGCTCAGTTCTAGGAGGTGAAACAGACACAGAAGCATCTCCTCCAAATGCTGCAGGAGGAAGCCGAGGCACAGGGGACCATGGCTCAGGGGTAGGCAGGGCCTTCACATGTCCATCCTCAGTGCTGTCTTCCCCCTGGATGCCTGCAGAATCAGGGTCTTGACCAAGCTGTTGATCACACAGTTGATTTGGGGACATTTATATTCTACATGGTCCTGAACCATTGCACATGTGAACAAAAGCACAGCTTTATGTCCAAAAGTTGCCCATTTTTTCCAAGCAACTTTATATTTTAAACACCCAAGGAAGTGGCAAAGCTATCTAGTTCCTGAGGCCTCCAAACATCTCAGTTCTTCAAATTCTCTGGATTTGGCACAGGTTTCCTGGTCCAGGACCTTTCCTTCATCATGATGGTGATTTCTTTCCACATCCCCCCATTGTTCTGCTCCATCTTGTGCTTCCCAGGAAAAGGAAGCACTATTCCTGCCCCCACAGGAACCCTGTCTCACTCAAGTTACTGAATCCTTTAGCTCATTGTCTACCTGGCTTGACCTTGGCCCTGGGAGCATACCGTCTTCTTTCTCCAAGGACACTGAGTGTCGGCACAGAAAAGCCTTGAGAGCTGGTGTTTGGTGCAATCAAACCCTGTCTGCTGTTGTGTGTGCCTCATTCACTGGGACTCAGCCAGCTCTAGGGAGAGCTATCCCTTCAGGGAGCACAGTAAACTCTAGGTCCCGGGGCCCATTTGGGTTGTAGCAGTTCCAAAGAAAGCATGAGCTAACTCTAGTTCTCATTGGATTAGGGTCAGTAGACACAGAATGGGATCTAGAATGCAATCAATGAGGAATGGAACCATAGCACTGGGACAGGGGTTAAGGCAGGCCACGTTCAATATTTTGAACTTCATCAAACACCCAAGAAGGAGACTGGGTTCCTACTGATCAGTACAAAGAATGTCTGCCCCACAGAAGTAAGAGTCAAGAGCTTATTAAAATGCCTAGCGCAGAATAAGAAACGTTAGTTCATTCTCTACTGGTGCTGTGATTAAAAAAAGACTTTTCAAGAATACCTCATGACAATACCTAGGTTGTATGATCAAAGTTATCATTGTGAAACCTGTGTACCAAGTTACATGGAGGCTACACTCGAAGAGCAGATTACATAAATGTAAGCCTGTCAGTTAGCAACTTGCAAAGCATGCCAGTGACACTGGTGTGCAGAATGTAGCCAGGGAACAACAAAGAACAAAACTGTACTAAGCAACCCGTGATTAAATGTTGGCTCTTCGTTGGTGGGGATGTGGGAGCTTTGGTGCATGGAGGAGAAAAAAGGCTCCTGGGCAACCTCATGAAGCTTGATGCTCATTTTAATAGCAGTTCCCAAGATACAAGAAATACAGAGATCACTGTTAAAGAAATTAGACAACTATGACAGAGCCAAAGACCTCAGGGGGTGTCCACCCTTTCTGGGCCCCTCCAGCATTTAGTACATGGCTCTCACTGTCCTTTGGGGCAGCTGCCCCGACCAGGCTTGTGGACAGCCAGGGGAGGCAGCCCATTTCACCCCCTACAGAATCAGGCACTTAGGATCTGATTTTCAAATTGCCCTCCCTTTTGCATCTGCCTTGATGTTTTGCATTTGTTTGAGGCTTGCATCTGCTTCCAAACAATGAGCAGTAATTTTAAACCTGTTTAGCACTCATTTAACCCAGATACTTCTTTTGTGACCATTTCACTTGCATCTGGGGTTCAGTGCAAAGGGGTTGTGAGGAACAAAGCAGGAGCAAAATGGTATCAGCCAGCAGCTGCATGGGAGGGAGATCAGCACACCCCCAGAAAACCCACGCGTAGAGTACACTCTGGTTTCAAAGGCACCCCCATAGAGTAGCATGTTCCTGCTCTGCAGGGCAAGGGCTGCTTCCTACAACTGATTTTCATGATTTGAGGTTGCATGTGGGCCGTGAGCCGACCTAGGGCTTGCTATGGCAGGAAGGAAATTGCTTCTGTGAGGAAGCAAAGGAAACCCTTTTCCCCGTTGACTGCTCCATGGTGGTACTGAGCACTTCTCACCACTGCTTACAAATAGCTTTCCTGTCAGGACAGATAAATGCCTTCTGGGGAGGCCAACCAGTGGCTCAGAGGCCTGCAGGTTAAATAAGAAACTTGGAGGTCCAAGGGGGAGCTGGCCACCTTTTGGCTGGAACAATTCTTCACTCCTCAACCACTACCCTTAAACATACACACACATCTTTAACCATTCATCTGTTGATGGATACTTAGGTTTTTCACATCTCTTGGCTATTGTAAATAATGGTGCAATGAACATGGGAGCACAGACATTTTTTCAATGTCCTGTTTTTGTTTCCTTTGGATATATACCCAGAAATAGGATATTATTCAGCCACAAAAGGAAATCCTGCCATTTATGATAACAAGGATGGACCTTGTGGGCATTATGCTAAATGAGATAAATCAGACAAGAGAAAGATGAATACTATATGATCTAACCTATATATGGAATCTCAAAAAGCTGAACTTATAAAAACAGAGTAGAATGGTGGTTATCAGGTGCTGGGGGTGGGAGAATCAGGGAGACATTGATCAAAGAGTACACATTTGCAACTAGAAGATAAATCCTGAAGATTTAACACACAGCATACGATTAGAGTCAATAATACAGTATGACAAACTTCAAAGTTGCTAAGACACTAGATCTTAAATGTTCTTACCACAAAAATGAAATAATTATGTCACCCTATGTGTTAGTTAATGCTATGGTAGTAATCATAGCAATAAATACATAAATGTATCCAATCAATGCATGGTACACCTTAAACTGACACAATGTCATATGTCAATTACCTCAACTATAAAAAAGAAAGAAAAATATGTCAATTACAACTCAATTTAAAAAAGACATGAAAAAAAAACCCATACAATTCCAGGTCAACTTGTTGGTTTGTTTTAATCTTGGTGTTTCCTAAAATAAGGGGGCTGAAGGAAAACTTTGTAACTGAAGGAATCTTTTGATTTTTTGCTTTTGATTCTGTGTACCATTCTAATGTGGTCACACCATAACAACCTAAGACCTGGCGGGTCCTCTGAATGTCCCATGGGGTCTTGATTCACTTGAATGACAAAGGAGGTTTTTGGTTCTATACCTGTTGTCATGCCAGAGTTTAAGGACGTAGACTCCTTAGTAAGATCTCTCCCTTAATGAGGCTAGAGTCTGTTCAGCTCTGTGTCCATGTCCATGTCCCATAGACACTATTTGGGAACTCCCTTTCATCTTAGAACATGATTAGGAGGTCTTGGGGACTTCCAAACAGTTCACGGGCTTCTCAAAGTTAGACTTCTTTTTAAAGCCAAATTTGAAATGTGTCCATGTAAAATCTGATTGTTCTTTCTCAAGGCGTCAAAAATGACAAAGTTATTACAATCACAAAAATCATTCACATTGTTTGATATGGCAGTGTGCTCCTTACTCACAAAGGCTGACTAAATGAAGAGTTAGAGATTTATAATAGACCCTTATTTTGTTGCCGGATGACAGTTAGAAATATGGGGATGTATATCGTGATGCTGTCAACAGAACTTTGTGTGATGAGGGAAATGTACATCTGCCCTGTGCCATGTGATGGTGGCCACCAACCAGGCATGGTTGTTGGGTGCGTGAAATGTAGTAAGTGCTAATGAAGAACTGAGATTTTAATTTTATTTGATAAATAATTTATATTCAAATTTAAATTTTCAAGCCATACATGGCCAGTGGCTACTATATTGGATAACATTGATTAGGTCCTTTTCTATGTCATTTATTGCTCTACACATACCACCCCACCACACATACATACAAATATGAAGAAATAGCATGAAAATTATCCCTAGAAATTTAGTATAAATGAAATAAAATCGGTAATTATCAATTCATTACTTTTGCTGATATCCTTAGGGTGAGTTTTAAATTTAGATGTTATTTCTTTTATAATGATATCCTTTGGGACAATTATACATGTCTCTTTTTTTCAGAAGCTACAGGTCAATATAAAGGCAATTAACAATATTTTAAGTGCCCATCAGTAAATAAGTGGATCAAAAAACTGTGGTACACTTACACAATGGAATACTATGAAGCAGAAAGAAAGAAGGAACTCCTACTTTTTGTGACAGCATGGATGGATCTGGAGAACATTATGCTAAGTGAAATAAGCCAGGTGGTAAAAGACAAAAACCATATAATCTTACCTATAAATGGAACCTAATCAACAAAACAAACAAATGAGCAAAATAGAACCAGAGACATGGAAATAAAGAACAAACTGACAGTGACCAGAGGGGAGGAGGAGGGGGATAATGGGAGAAAGAAGGTGAAGGTGAAAGCAAAGGGACACAAATAAAGGACTCATGGGCACGGACAATGGGGGGGGCAATTAACTGTGGGAGTGGGGGGGGATGGGGTTGGGTGAACAAGGGGGGAATATGTGGGACAACTGTAACTGAACAGCAATAATTTTTTTTTTACTTTGACCTAAAAGTTTATTTTTAATTCTAATTTCAAAAGAAATTAAACTCCTTTTTTACTCGGTGTTCAAGTACAGTTGTTTCCATTTTTCCCCCATCCCTTCCCCCCACTGCAGCCATCCCCACCTCCCACCCTCGATCTTAGTCCCCTTTGGCTTTGTCGGTGTGTCCTTTATACATGTTCCTTGATGACCCTTCCCCTTTCCCCTAATAAATTTTTTTAAATCCTTTTAAAAATGAAAGAATAAGTCAGGTTTTTGGAAAAATAATTTTTGAAAATTGAACATTAATAATTAAAATGAAATTTACTTGAATCTTGGCATATAATGTTAAAGTAACTAATTGTTGCCATAAATTATGTTAATTATAAAAAATCGGGGGTTTTGCACTTTATCCATAGACCCTGGCATGAAAAGAATTCAATAAATTTGCTGTGATCCTGCAGCATTATTTGCATGTTGATGTTGGCCCTTACATCTATGGGAATTATTTATTAATGCACCAATTTCTGTATTTGTAAAATAAAAATTATCATAGGACTTTCTTATCGGGTGGTTAGAGTGAACAGATAGAAAGCAAACCAATGTTGTTGATATTGTTGATATCACCTCCTTGTCTAGAATGTGGGACTCTCCAGAGCTGGGGCCATGTCTTATTCATTTGTATTTTCACACCTTATGTATTTGTAAACAACTAAATGAATAAGTGAATCAGTAATGGGCAGATGAGGACAGAGTGGGATGTTACAGGGAAAGTTATAAGTTCTGTTGGAGGCATTTAGAGAGTAAATGGTTAAGGCTAGGTTTTTTGGTCAGCACTACTGATGGTTTAGCTGGATAAGATTTTGCTGTGGGGCTGTGCTGTGGATTGTGTGGTGTTAGCAGCACCTCCAGTCTCATTCACTCAATGCCAGTAGCATCCTTAGTCCTAATAACCAAAAATATCTCCAGATGTCACTAAGGGTGCCCTGTAGGAACATTCAGATGATACAATTTTTGTTAGGGTTCCAGTTAAAAAGTTCCATAGATTTTGCAAGTCTGCCCCAACCCATTTTCATTTTAATTTTGCAGAACTGAGAATTTTTAGAAATTCTATGATGTTTGTAGTAGAAATGCCTACTGTGATGGACCACACCTATTAACAAAGATTTCCCTCTGGGAATGAGATTAGGGATAATTTTATTTTTTTTCTTAGGGGTTTTACATATATTCCAAATGTTCTACCAAAAACAAAACTTCATAAAGTTTTTAAAAAATAATTTATTTTTATTGCATTTTTCCCATTACCACTTAGTGCCCTAATACCTCCTCTCCCTCCCTGCCCTTGCAGTCACCACACTGTTGTCCATGCCCATGAGTTTTTTTTTAGTTTTTGTTCAATCTCTCCACCCCCTAGCCTCCTCCACCCCACTTTAGCTGTAAAAAATTTTGTTTTACTAACATAAAATATATATAAAACATGTTTAATTTGTTAAACAAATTACATTGAGAAAGAATTTTCTTTTTTCTGTTCCAATCCTTTAAATATAATCCAGTCAGGCCTAATTTATGGGGTCATAAGGATGTCACTAGAAGTGATAACAATTATGCTATAAATATAGGTATAAAAACCAGAAGCAAATGCCACCTGCCCATCTGAAATGATAAATCATTCTCTGGACTCTTCATGTTGCAGGAAGTGGTTCTCCCACTAGACTATGCTTCTGCCTTGGTTGAAGTGCACTTTGGTATGGCTGTCTCATTCCACATCCACAGGGTTCTTTAATGTGGTTGTTGAATTAATGGATGATTTTGCCTGGTACTAGACTAGAGTGCAGAAAGGGGACCAGTTTCAGCGCTGGATTGCTCTGTGCTCATTTGAATATCAGTAGATATTTATTAGGGTGAGATGAAGGCCAGGCATATTCATTCCCATGCCTTTAGTGTGCAGCTACCGACCTCATGGAACTGAGCAAATGCTCCATGCAACATTGAGGCAATGCTTGAGAGCCAGAGGATACTCTCAGATTTTGATCCTTCTTCCACAGTTTGTCAATGAAATTATTTTAAGAGATACAAGAATTGAAGCCACCAAATATTAAGTCCCAACCATGTCACAGAAGCATAAGGACAGAGCACATTGGAAAGTCAAATAGGGCAAAGATGGGACCAGCTTCTCACAGGCTCATTCAGATCAACCACTTTAATATCCACAAGATACTATTTTTCCCCTCATGCTCTTAGACAACAATTATTCCTTAAAACTGAAGAATAGGTTTCTAAGAACAGCATACAAGACAAAGAGGCTCTTCTCGGAAACACTGCTCAATAATAAGATAATAAAATGTTTGAATGCCGGTGTCATCTAAGGGTGATAATAACATATCTCGTACTTCTCTTGATTTCTTATAGGCCAGATAAATTAAATTAAATTAAAACAGCTCTTTGCTCAACAGCTGTGTTGAGATGTGTTGTTAGTAATAGCTCTGCTCTCTTTCAGTAGAATGACTGGCTCAAGGGTATACGTGTGTGGAGTTTTCCTTCAGGGGTTCGGTGTGCACCCCTGGTAAGAGTTAAGTAGAGGTGGCATGGAGAAGAGAAAAGAAGCTGTTCATTTTAGAGCAATGTTGGGCATGCTGGCCATGACTGAACAGTAAACAGTGAATGAATCTGGAGTAAGAGTTCATATGATCCAGGATGTTCTCCAGAGCCAGCTGGGCAAGAATGGTGTAGCCAAGATCTCACAGTGCTGAGGATGCCTCTGTCTCCAATTTTAACACCAGCTACATGCAGCCTGGCCAAGACTTCAAGTTAATAAACTGTTTAAAAACATCTTCACTTCTCATTGGTAAACACCGTGACTACTAATATATATTGAGAAAATTAGTGTTTTCACGCAGTGTTTTCTGGTACATTACCTAAACTCAATGTACAACTCACACTTGGTGTTTCATTGCTAGCTAGCATTGGATTGCAATGTTTCACCTCCAACTATGGGTGTCGCAGCAATAATTTGACAGGCGATAAAAAAAGAATAAGCTCTTTGGTGCAATTTTTATAGTCTATTCTCCACAGTCTTGGTCATTGGAGTGGAAGAAATGAAGACGTACAATTTAACCAGTATGTTTACATGCACCCAATAGATATTTTTCTTTGGAGATTAATTGAATTACACCTATAAAACACTTATATTGTATAGTTATCAGTCCTGAGATGGTTTTGAACAATTAGGAAAATATGTTTTCATTAGTAATAAAAAATAACTACACAGCTGAGCAACACTGAATGATATCCTATGAACAGAACACTATCCAATAATTTTTACAAACGCACTTTTTTGTGACACTCCATATAAAACGTAACTTTGCTAAAGTACTTACCTCTAAAATCTCAAGTTCTAAATGTAAAGCTGCCTTGTCTCAAAACCTTACACAGTGTGTCCTACCAGAGTAGGACACAAGTATAGTAGAGAAAGCAATGAATTTGGTGGGGGAAAATAGGTCCTGGTTTATTTTTAGTTTTGTTATAATTTGTGTTACAATGGGCTAGTCCACAGTGTCTCTGAATCTTAGTTTCTCCATCTGTCACTTGTATGTTAGGGTCAGAAAGGCACTAGAACTAAGCATGGAATCTCCACAGAAAATAATAGATACTTGGGTGTAAATTTGGTTTAAGTGGGATGCAGCTGAAGGTGTGCTGGTAAGTGCTTAACAACTGGCTCTTGGAAGGAAGGAAGGAAGGAAGGAAGGAAGGAAGGAAGGAAGGAAGGAAGGAAAAAAGAAGCCCTGACTTGTAGCATTTGTCAATTTCTCCAGTTAAATACTCCCATGATGGCTGATTTCAAGAAACCAATGTGACATTCTTGACCATAGAGATGGGAAAAAATGCACAGGGCTGGATGTCTTGAACATGTACAAGCCACTCCAGTGCTCCACCATCAGCACCGTTAGAGCAATAAATATAGTTGGTATTGTTTTTCATGTTCCGGACAAATCAGGAACATAAATCGCACATAATGTTATAGCTTAATATTGATTTATGTTTTACAGTATCATAGAAATAATGTATAGCTATACTCAATAGCTATTACTGCAATGATCACTTTGGTGTTTAAATCCATAAGCATTAACTTTACTCTCAACAGCACTGTTTATGTCCCTTAAAACATTTTGTGAAAAGTGGGCTTTTTGTTTTTATTGTGGTGGGCCCATGATTATATTGTTATTGAGATGTAATCTCATGGAGTTGAGAAGCTCTAGGCCAGAAATTTCTAAGTTTCCTTCCAGGATAAGTATCTGTGGGTTAAGTTACATGAGTAATGGTGATACACAATGTATAGAACTGGGCACAAGCTATTTTTCCAATAAATAGCTAGCCACCCCTACCCTCTATGGCTAAAAGGGACAGTTGTGACTCAGGGTACAGCTAGTGCCTACCCTTCTTCCCCTGTCTCTTTTCACTCTTCCAGCCATATGTACTAGAAATTAGCTGACTTGGTTTCAGGCTGTGTGGGTAGATAACCACAACTGACACCAGGACAATGTTTCCTACTTGCTTATGTTACACAACAGTCCATGTGTTAGGATTGTCAATAGCACTAGCAACCAGCTCACACTAGATGGTTAATAGTGTTATAGAAGTTCATATGAGGTCTGTCCAGAAGGCATCCAGCCATGTAATATGAAAAATAGAGACATTTATTGAAGAAGTTACAAGATACAAGAAACATTGTATATAGGTCAATGATACCTCAGTCCCCTTCAAAGTAGGCACCTTGGGACCTCACACAGTTCTCCCAATTGCCTTCAACTGCCCTGTAGTATTTTCCTGAATTTCATCAATGGTCTGAAATCTCTTCCCTTTCAAAGGTGATTTTAGTTTTGGGAAAAGCCAGGAGTCACACAGCCCCAAGTCTGTGCTGTAGGGGTGCTGAGTCATCTGGGTGATTTGATGTTTCACCAAAACACTCTGCATGAGATGTGATGCATGAGCAGGTACATTGTGATGAAGCTGCCAATCACCAGTTGCCCATAGCTGTAGCCTTCTGAATCATCCCAATAGTTTCCATGGAGGAATATTCAAACTTAATGCAAAATTTGATGCAGATTCATTGCTCTACTCACTCAGTCATTTTGAACGTGATGGCCACACATACACATGATCACTCAATGGTGTCTACTGCCCCCACTGACTAGTACAGTGAAGTCATCATTGTTCACGCATGTGCATTCCAGTCCATTCTCCTAGGCTGCCAGGTTACAGCAATGTCACACAAACCATTCTTGCTATATTAAAAATGACTGGACTTTTTCCAGATAGACCTTGTGTATTAATATGTGGCATATATATGTATAGTAAGTGCTGAGTTTATACTAACATATATATAACTGGCAAATTAAGTCTGAGAATTGAAGCAATGTATCACATAGGCTGTTTGTTAAGTATGTACTCTATGTCACAGTAGAAAGATAAATTATTTCACTGAGCATGTCTCTAGAGACCCTACTGCATGCTGCCATCTTGCAGGCACTCACTTCACAGTACAGATGCCTCACACTGTAGTAAGAAAGAATGGACAGTGAGTAGCTCAATACTCACGTCTATGCACAGTACATCAAAAGGTGATGAGCACTCCAGAAAACCCCCTAAGGTCCTTCATTTATTCATCCACCCAAAAAATGCTTATTAAGCCCTCCCACAAGCAAGGGGTAGGTAGGACAGTTAGGAAAACCAGAAAGCTTCTTCCTCTGGGTTGTTCACAGACTAGTAGCCTAGCCTAGTGATCCCTGTGCATGGGAGAGCAGGTACTGGCCTGCATTGGATATATCTCCAGTAGAGATGGAGACTGGGGCCAAGCACCTGCCCTGGAGAGGAGACACAGGTAGAGCCTGAAGGACTAGGAGGTCATCCTAGGAGAGTTCTGTCTGGAGACCAAATGTCCAGAGTCTGTCTTAAAAGGGGCTGGGCTGAGAAAAAGTGCTATATGCTGGAATAGCATAGTTCACCTGGTAACAGGGTGTGCTCTGCCTCTGAAGAGGACTCCCCACCCCCAGGGGTAAAGATGGGTGGTAGGCAGACCATGTGTTGGCCCTGACAATTGCCAGTGTATGGTTGGGAAGCCTGAGTCAGCCCGCAGCTTCCAGCAGCTCTCATGTATCTCCAGGGAAAAAGAAGGAAGTGAGGAGCATCTTGGGCACACCTGACAAGTTATCCTGGGGTTCAATATTTGTTAAGAAACATCTGTTGAGCCACTGTGGTATGCCAGGTACTGGGAGAGGCCCTGAGAATATAATCATGAATGCAATACAAATGGCACATAACTGGCCCTAAGTGACAAACAAAAGCCTCTCCAGATCTGACACTGACCCACCGCTGACATTTTTTGAGAGAAGTCGAGGGTGGGGGGCCTTGAGCAGGCAGGGCTGATGGGGTTTAGCCCTGGGAAGCCTCAGGGACAAACCCTTAGGGGAAGGTGGGCACAGGCCATCCTGAGATAGTTTCACTTGGGGGATCTCTCCCGCTGCCTGTGACCATCTTCCAGGCTGATTTCTGTGCTGGTCAGATTTCAATAGCCTTCTGACTCACTGGGTCGGAAGAGGCAGATTCCTCACTGCGGGCACCCAGGCCCCTCAACAGCTGGCTTTGGGGCTCTTGCTCAAGTGACCCCCACCCATCGTGACCAAGAATGTCGGCCACACAGGATTTTCCATCAGCAGCTGAGAAGTGAAGGTTTCCTTGCATGCACAGGGTCCAGGGGAAGGCCTTTGCTGTGAAGGCGCTTTTATCTAATAATTGCATGGAAACAGTCCACACAGCTTCCTCTAAATGCCTTTTCATTCCCTTTTTCATTCTGAAGTGCCCTTCACAGATCACTGAAATGGGTGAACCAGGAAGATGTCAGAAGGACAGTGAAGTCGAGCAATTTACTAGAACTTCAGCCAAAACCTCCAGCAGCAAGACATAAGCACAAGTCTCAAGGTGGCTAGTCTTTGACCTCCCTCTTGGTGCTGAGGCTGGTCCTTAGAGCAGAGAAAGCCATGTTTCTTAGCAAAGAAATGTGACTGTTCCATGAGAACATTCTCTGTGACACAGGAGGCCTTTATAACTAATCTACAGTAAGCTGACCAGAGAGCCAACATGTCTTCTTGGGCATCTCCCTTCAAGGTCAGGCCACAGAAACTCCCCATGTCTTTATAGGAAAACAGTCACAGTCCCTAATACAAGAAAGAGAATAAAGATAGGATCTCACTGTGGGGTGATAAAGCCACATCTCACAACATCCACACTTTCTCCCACCACTCTCCAATGCTGACCTTAGAGAACACTGGCCCCTTAAGGCTCAGACCCAGGGGTGGCACTGGACCTTTGCCCTATGACTATAGACAGTGCAGGATTGAGTCTGGGTGGGCAGTGCAGTGAGTAGTACAGTGAGCAGCGACTTCTCTATCTCCTCTGGCCTGATGCTGCTTTTCCTTCAGGGTGCAGCTAAAGTGTCATTTGCTCAGGGAACCTCTCCTGGTTCCCCTAGACAGGGGGGCACTGCAGCACACCCTATGGCAGGGTTCACGGTGCTGCTAATTTATGTAAATATTTGTGTGACATGTGAACCACTAAACTGTAAATGCTATGAGGACAGAGGGACACCTTTCTTGTTAATGGTTGCCTCTCTAATGCTCACCATAGTTAGTGCGAATAACAGTGTGCAAGAAATAATTGCTGCGTGATTGCACAAGTGGACAGCTAGAGTGGAAAAATGGAACAGATCAGCCAGAAAGGCTAAGCTTCAGTGTTAAACTTGGTCGTGAGCTTATGGGTATAGTTGTGATGATATGCGGTCAGTGTCTGGAGCTAGAGGTCACTGGCATATGTGAGTATCTTATTTAGGCTCTGGCTGGCAGAGCAGATTCAGAGCCATTTGCACAATGACACATACTCTAACGATGTTCCTGGCCACTGTAGAATCCAGCGATGCTGACAGCTGAGTCTCTCACAACAGCCTGGAGAGAGGCCTCTTGTGCAGCTGCCTCTGTGACTGCACCCTGCACTAACAGCCTGGCTGTAAGTGAAAACCACATTCTTTACGAAGGTCCACATGACCCCTGATGCCACACTCCTGAGGCAGCACGTTCAGAGGACTGTGTACAGGAAGGTCAAGCAGGGGCAAATATTTGACTTTCTGACCATGTGGATTGGAGAGTGGGTGGGAGCAGGTTCTGGTTCTAACTCTGTTTTCCATGAGGAAAGAAAATCAAAGCTAAAATCCTGGCTGTGTATGAGGCTGTTTATGAACATGCCTGTCTCTCTCGTGCTCCTGTCACCATTCCTACACAGGCAGAGACAGTGGTTCTCCAAGTTCCTGAAAACTTGTGAGCAAAGCAAGTTCTCAGGCCTGCCTGAGACCTGTGGGATCAGAAGCAGTGGCTGGTTCAGAAGGTCCCGGAGGGGATTCCGACAATGTTCAGTATGAGGATGCAAGTCTGTGGGTGAGGGAGAGCCGCAACTTCCAAGGGAACAGCAGTGGCACTCTAGCCAGAGGAGGGGATCCATTCACACCACAAAAGTCTGGGCACCAGGGCAGAAAGTGGGTTCTTCCTTGATGACCCAGACCAGTTGTAGCCCCATTTTATAAGCATTTCCTGTTGTGATGTTTTTGACAAGAATCCAGCTTTCTAACTTGTGAATCTGTGTGTGTGTGTCTGAGAACTAAACCTGCACAGGCTGCTCAAGAAACCAAAACTCGGGGGGTGGTAATGGGAGGGAAGTGGGGAGGGATGGGTGGGTGGGCTGGAATGGGAATAAAAGGCAGAAAACTGTACTTGAACAATTAAAATGAAATTAAAAAAAAAGAAACAGTATGTATTACAGGAGATGCCAGACATTTAACTTCTGCTGAAAGAAATACATAATGTTATAAACTCTGTACAAGATGTTTAATTAAACCTGTTTTGTTTAAGGGGAAAAAAAAAGAAAGAAGCCAAAACTCTCACTGAGATCCCACTGGAGACAGGGAGGGAGATCAAAACTCTCACTGAGATCCCACTGGAGTCAGTAGCTGGGCCCAGCCTGGGACTGCTCTGGGGGCCGAAGATCTGTGCTGGAAACTATCCCTGCAGCTTGGACACACCTAGAACACTTCAAGGACATGCCTGGAACATGCCCTGCCTCTCAGGGCTTGTTTCCTCATCAGTAAACTAAAAGTGGACACATCCTGTGCTTCCTGACAGTGCTGCAGGATTCTAGGGGCTGTCAATCCTATATGGGGGAAGCAAACCAGGGGCTTCCTACCCCCATTCATGTTTCGAGCACAGCAGTAGTTTTTATCAGTTTACACATCAGGTGTCTAAAGACTTGGTTTGAACAAAGATGGCACCCCATAAAGAGGTGGTATTATTTTCAGGGTTCCTTCTACCTGTAACATCTATGTCCCCCTTCCCCCCAGAATATTTGGGGCCATATAATACCAATGAAGCAGGGAAGGCCCAGGACAAGGCCAGGTGAGACTGTCTGGGAAGAAAGTACAAGTGTCCTGGGGTCCCAGCTGACCCCCTGGAGAGCCAAACCTGCTGACAGTGTTGGCTGGATCCCAATGCCTCCCTGTACCAGTCACTGGATGCCTATCTACGTTCGATCAAGGTCAGGTCCCTGTAGACACTAGGAAAAAAAGGTGTGCCCTTATCTGACAAATGAGACTGATTCAAGTCCTGGTTGAGCTAAATAATGAGATGCAGCCCCCACCCATTTCCTCTCTACAGATGGGGCAGCATCCAGGATCTCCATTTGATTTTGCATTTTCAGATCCAGCTCAGAGTAACAGTCACAGGAGAGAACAGAGCGTGCTTTCATGTGTAAATGACCTTGGACAATGAAGCACATTCTGGTCCTTCTCTTTAGCCAGCACTGCTCACAGTACCCACTCCATCATCCCCACCCTTCCTTGTTCCTAAGAAGGTCTCATCAGCGACTTTCTTTGGGACTGTGTCCAGCAGACATTGCACATTCTAGTCACACAGAGTCCAAATATGTCTCTTCATTAAAAACCAAACTCTGGGGAAAAGAAGATAGTTTAATAATAATATCAGTAATAATAAAAACTTAAGACGGAGGTATTCATTGTCCCCTTTTGTGCCCAGCTACTCTAAGGGCTTCACAGGACTGTTTCATTGAATCCTTGTATCATAATAGCATAGTCGCCCCCGGGACACTCGAGGGGGTGGGGTGAGACACTGCCAATGGTTACAGGGTGATCGGCACAGCCACAATGGGCAAAGGAACATATACCTCGCAGTCACGGGGACTGCTCTCCAGGGGGAGATGTGCTCCAACCCCCACTTGTCCTCGCAGCTGCTTTGTAGCCTTGGGCAAGTTACTAAACCTCTCTGTTCTCATCTATAAAACGATAGAGTTGTGTGAGGACTGATTCTGAATTCCAGTAGGGACTGATACAAGGTTGGCCCTCTACCCACCTCCCCCAACTCACTATTTAAGCTGGATGGCCACTGGTGAGAAGACAAGCCAGAAAGCGCAAAGCACATGGCAGACTTAACCTGGGCAAAGCACAAAACCTGAAGACTTAAGAGGATTTCTGTGGAGTTTCCTCATTTCTGTGTTGTTCCTGACGGCAACTCTAGGATGCAGGACTCAAACACTGTAACTGTCTTTCAGATGAGAAGAGGTAAAGGAAGGCAAAATCAACTTTCTTTCTGGTAAATTTGTGTTCCATACAGCTTTAAATTGAGCATGAATGCAATAAAACCATTCAAGGGGAATTTGACTTAGATACGTAGTTCAGAATGCAGCCCGGAGGAATAAAGACGCAGTTTTCCTTGTTGCCCAGTTAAAACCAGAAATAGAGTCACTACTAACTATTACAAGTAAATCTTGACTTTTTCTTTTTCTCTTTTTTTCCATTTCCACAATTATTACAAAGACCAGAGAGGTGATTAAGGGACAGGGAATAATTAAATAATAAGGTAAAAAAAATCTGTTATTTTTTTTCAGCTAACTGCAAAAATGGAACCATTTCTGGCCCCCAAGTTATTGACACTAGCTGACTGCGTGAATGCTGGGAAGTGCAGAAACAGCAGCCGTCAGGCTTCCATGTCGTGCTCACCAAACCCAGTTTTAGAAGGCTGGTCCTCTGATTCTTCCTTTAAACTTCAAAAATATATTTTTATCAGTGATGGATACACAGTCAAAAATTTCAAACTGGGCTCATGACAGAAACAGCTGTTCCCTGCCCCTAAGTTCCGCACCACCCACTACTCTCCCCAGAGGCAATCCTGTTAGGATATTTTAGTTGCTTTTTCTCGTGCCTATCTTCTCATTTCTAAATAACATACTTACACTTTTCTTTCTTGCTTTTTTAACTTGTTTTATCTGACTTCCTATCATGGACAATTATGGAGGATTTAGCTTCCCTCCACATCCACCCCCTCCACCACCTTATGTAGGCCTTTCCTCCTCTGTGATCCCAATATGGCATACAACCCAAGTAGGTCGATATTTTAGTGGAGGAAATTACATTTTATAACAATGTAACTATCATTCACAGCAGAGCCATGTGCTGTACTACAGCTTCTTTTCCTCCCTTTCACAGCTCTTTTGTTTTTCCAGACTTAATCGATTTGCTATTTCATTGCATTAGTTTTTACTTACTTATCACTAATTTATTCCTAAATTCTCTGTGAGGATGGTAAATCTCCTCTCAAAATGCAAAAGGCATTAGGCAATCTGCCATTGCCCCCTTTTCTGGAAGACAGCCATCCAGCAGTCTTCCTTGCTCCTACCCTGCACCTGTGTCTTCTGACATCCTCTCACTCTCACTCTGGGGAGTCCTTCTGCCTGCCTCCTTTTGGAGTCCCAGTTTTCTGAATCCCATATCTTTGTCTCTCTTAGTTTCTCTCTATTTGGTGGGGCACATCTCCCAGGAGCCTGCTGATATTGTGGGTGGGAGATATATTTACTGAGCAAATATGTGCCTGAAAATACAGCCAGTCTTGATAGTTTGTTTGGATTAAAATTCTAGGGAGAAAAATAATTTTCCCATAAAATTATGAAGGCAAATTTCCATTGAGATGGGCCCACACAGGTAGGAAGATAGGTCCAGTGTCACATAGCTGGGAGTTCAAGGCCCAGAAGAGGCATTCAGTATGCTGGGACACAGCCTCACTTACAGAGCAGAGATGACAAGGGCTCAGCTACCAAGAAGAACCACTGCAGAAATTGGGTTCAAACTCTAGCAGGGGGTTGCAGATATGAAAGCGACACAAGAGAAATGAGATGAAGGGACTGTGTCAGTCAGGAAGCTAGCTGGTTGTACCAGGTCTGAGCAGGCAGATGGGGGATAAAGAGAGCTACGAATTACTAGTTGGGGTGGGTATCAATCTGTCCACACATGTCAAGGGGTGTCTGCACCTGTCCTGTAGGGCAAAGCTGGGCACTGTAGGCTGGGTGTAATATGAAGGGCCAGAAGGCCAGTCTGTGCAACTGTGGGTCCTTGCTGGTCTCCTTAAGGGCAGCCTGCAGATAACCAGGTGCTAGTTAAGGGTGTGGGGCAGGATTTCATTGGGAACAGGTGGACCAAATTGTGTGGCCATCATATTTTCTCATTAATTCAGATACACCACGGCTCTTCTGAGGGTGGTGGCTTCCTGCTTCTTTGTGCCCCCTGCAGGCAGAGTATTCTCGTATGTACAGAGCATACAGTAATACACTGGAGCAGAGTATTCTGGTATGTACAGAACATGCCAGGGCTATGGGATTAGAGACCTGGACAATAAGCTGGGCTGGAGACCAAAATGGAATGTGGATTGACAGGTTGTCCCATCAAAGCAATAGGACACTTAAAAAAAATACTTCATAAGCTAATGTGCAAAGATTTGCCAAAACACAGTTGTCACAGTCACAAATGGTAAGAAGGACTTCAGGCCCATTTCTTGACATTTCACACATTTCTGAAGCCCTGCTTTAATTTAATGAGTGTCTTTCCATTTAAAACTTCAAGGTTTAATGACCCAAAGAATAGGAATTGATGAGGAAAGACGTGCCACCCTTAATTTTAAAATATATTTGTCATCACAATCATTAATCTTTCTAAAATTTTCTCCTTCAGGGAGGAAAAGCAGAATTTTAAAAAAAATAGCAGTTCTTCATCCTGGTCTTTGAACACTCAGGCACTCATTCATGCATTAATTGGCTTGACAGTAGCCGTGTGCCTGGCAGGGATGAGTGTTGGAGGACACACAGCCCCTCTCCTTAATGGGTCGCTAGCTCAAGATGAATCAGCAGGAGCCACAGTGCACACTGATGAAGGCCCCAAAGTGGAGAGTGTCGGCACAGAGCAGGTGTCAGGGACAAAGTCTGGCTGAGCAAGAGACAATGCCCTGCTCTTTGGTTGACCTTCTGTCAGCACAGCAACCCCTGTCTGTTCTCTGGGGTCCTGCAAGACCCCACCTTCTGGTGTCCATAGGTTATACTTGGAGACTGTGTCAGATGCTCATCTGAGGATTGGCCTTGGCCTTCTGGCCAGCTGTCCAACTCCTCTCTGGTATCAGCTTAGTCCCCATTTCTTCTGCCTAATTCAGAACCAGTGGGATGGCTGAGCTAATGCCTCCACATCTCCATGCCACCCTTCAGCTTGTCCTGTATTCAAGGACAAAAGCAGCAATAGAATAGATGTCAGTAAAAGGAATGCTTTTCATCAACAAGGAATTGGAGAGCAGGTCTTCTGCTCTCTCACTGGTATCTGTAGAGAGCCCACTGTGTACCAGTCACTACAGCAAGTGTTGGGTACACCCATAATGGAGAATAAAAAGCCTCCCCTTATAGCTCACAGTCCAGGGGAAAGGCAGATACCAGAAAAATAAACATGCAGAGGAAGAGGTCCCACAAAGTGTCCTAAGTGCTATGAAAAGTATCAGGCTTTGGGACTGAACCCAACTTTGTCACTTACCACTGAGTGTCTCCAGGCAATTTAACTTCTAGGCAATTCTGTTTTGTCATCTGAAAAGTAAAAACAAGAATGCCAAGTTCACTTAGTATCAGGAGGATTAAATGAAAGAATATAGTTAAAACGATGGTTACACAGAGCCCAAACATGGTAAACATTTAAAAATGATGTAAATGTTATTACTAATAGCTATCATTAATAATCAAGTATGTATCTGCTCACTCTGTGCCTCCTAATTAAAAAAGGGATTATAAAGCCAGATGAACATTCTGAGATATAGCTGACTGTTTCTGAGAAGACTCCTGCAAACATCCATAATGTCACTGTGCTAATTAACACAAGTGCATGGGGACAGATGCCTTAGTGTAGAAGCTGTGAGACAGGATTCTGAAAGACGGGTGTGGATGTCTCTCCCAGCTGCAGCTGGCTACTTCTATACCAGCAGTCCTGGGGCTGTGGCTCTGTTGGGGTTTAGGAACAAATGTGGGACTTTCTTGCTGACCTCTCTGGGCTAAGCAGGAGCCTGGGATCAGCATCCAGGACTCTGGCAACATTCAGAGACTTGAGGGTATGGAGAGAGGCCCCTGGATGCAGCCCCACAGAGCCCAGTGGGTGGTGGGGCTCTCTTAGCCAAGGAGCTAAGGAGGAAGTCAGAGCTGGTGTTCTCCACCCCTGAAAGAGTGTGAGGAGACCAGGGCCCTGTTCAAGGCCAGAGGTGATGCTTGAGCTGTCCCTTCAGCAAGATTCCCATGGCTCTGCTGAGCAGCAAAGCAAATAACACTCCTGGGGTGGGGTGGGGGGGGGGGTGGGGTCCTCCACCAGAGCACAGGTGGGAGCACTTGGAATGGTGTCTGAGCAAACAGCTGTCAGATACTTAAGTCCAACACAATAATTTTTTCTTATAACAAATACCTAATTTCCTATGGAAAAAAATCACTAGCTAAATTGGAGTAGAGAACGGTCACTGTTGAGAACCAAATGCATGTCCTAGTGGGTGGAGAAGAAAAGATATTTCAAAGCTCATGAGAAGGAAACATCGAGAAAAGAGACTAGAAGGTGGTTCCAAGGGAACTTCCAGCTGAAAAATAAGAGTCCCTGGTGGAAAATTAAAAAAATAAAATAAAAAACAAGTGGAAGAGGGACAGTTTATAAACAAATAGTAGAGAAGCTAAAGAGAGACTAGAGTCTGCAAATTTAGGAAGCTCTGCTAAGTAAAGACACATGGCCAGGAATAGTTAGGGAATATGCCCTACATGAGAAGAATAAAGAAAAATCTACAAGCTTGCAGAGGTAAAGAACAAATAAATTATAAAAGAAAAAGAATCAGGCATCGATTTCTCATCTGGAACATTAAAAGCTAGAAGATGTTAGAATTATAGACTCTGCAAGGGAGTGTACAATGCAGGAATCCTACAGTATTTGGGGTGTACAGGTGAAGGAAGGATAGCTGTGAGTATTCAGGTCACCTTCCTGGGGAAATACCTAAGGAAGCAGTGGTGAGTAGTGAATCTTGAGATAAGCAAGTAAATAGACAAACACACACAGAGATACATATAAATGGTCATGATAATTTATATAGAAATGAGAAATACAGGTACTAAATAAATATTTTTGAATTGAAGAGATGTACCACAGGCAAAGCCTTATAATAGTCTGTAAGTAAAACTATTAAATCTACAGAATCTAAGTGTTACCATGGTGAGGACAGGGGAATAAAAGCCGTGTCATCTGAGGGGGCCCAGTTCCGAAGCAGAAAACAGGCATGATGTGCTCCCCTGGCCCCCCCTGACTGAGATGATCGAGGTGTGGGAGGCTCATGGGAGGGCAGTGGGTATGTCAGTGGCAGAAATGCCAGGGATCTTGTTGTCATGGGATGTAAAGCAATATACAACTGATTATATACACCAGGAAGGAAAGACATCATTAACAATGGTACAAAGGAGCTACCCATATTAGGAAGCACAGAAGGGAATAACAATGCCTGGTGAAACCAGAAAAGAGAGAAGTGAAAAAATAAATAACAAAATAAATAAACGATAAACTTTAAAATGGAAGATATAAAACCAAGTAATTAGCCATTCCACTAAATACAATGGACAGACTTATTACATGAAAAGATAAAGTCTCTCAGATTGGATTAGCAAACAATTAATGGGGTATATTCTGGGCACAAGAAACATACCTAAAATAGTATAATAAAGAAAGGCTGAAAATAAAGGAATGCTTAGAAGTACCAGTTAAATGGATGGCAAAAAGAAGAAAGAAGAAAAAAGAAAGGAGAATAGAATGACAGTCTCTGTATCAGGTAAGGAGAATCATAAGATGGAATGTAATATATTATAAAAGGCATCATTCACAAAAAAGATATAAAAATGTGTAAGTGACCCTTCTGCTCATACCCAAAGTGCATAGGGTGGAGAGTAGGCAGGTCTAGTCACAGGGACTTAGGCCTACTCTCTGCATGTCACAGAATTAAAAGTGCCAATGGATTATTTCCTGGCTAGAATGAATAAATACTTTCAGATAAAGATTCAGGTACCTTTCTACCAAAAGATAAGCAGATTGGAGGGTAGCATTGATCTTTGATGGGGGAGAGAGGAGTTTACAACTTGCTTCATCATTAGGAAATTTCCTTCAGCATCACTGAAGTGGCCTTATTTATGTTCATATAATGTCAAAGCAGTTGGCCAATTCATTCCAGCCAGTCGAAAAAGTTAGCAAAACCAGGATTTCTTTGTGTGTGCAGCATAGCTGCTTACTGGTTGGTTGATTCAGTGTTCACTTTTTCACCAGTATTCTGGCTAAGATGTGCTGGAACTATTAGGTCTGACTCTACATCCATTGCCTATCATCCCCTCCCATGGAGCACATCGTGCAGGTTAAATCAATGAACCTGAAGCCAGGCTGCCTAGAACACAAATGTCCAGGAGCTATGGGAACTGGGGCAAGTCACTCCACTTCCTCATCTGTGAAATGGGAATAACAGTAGGATCTACTTCATAAGGTGCTTGAGAGTTAGTGAATGGATAACTGAAGAGCTAGCATGGTCCTGGCAGGTAACAAAAAATATTAACTGTTATCAAGAAGTACATTGGAGGTGGGTTTGGCTGGGGTGGTGGGGGGAATGGAGACAACTGTAACTGAACAGCAATAAAATAATTTTTTTAAAAAGAAGCACATTGGCAGGTGAGCTGTAATGAAGGAGGTGGTTGCTGTGTGGCCATGGGCTTGTGTGTGCCAATGTTTTCCCAGCTGTAATTCAGCCTTTAAAAATGAACAATTAGCAAATGGAATTATCTTGTTGACTCATGCCCTCAGGTCAGAATGGCATGTCTGTGTACAGAAGCTCAGTCAATCTTCATTCTAGATGGATCCATGGTCCACAGGAAAAGAACAAAGAGTTATATTTTACAGATGAGTTTTTCTAAGAGGTACATAAGCCTTCTAATCCACCTGCTTTTTGAATTGAGAATAGGCAGCATCAAACCACATATGAGAAGCAAAAGAAATATTAAAAATGTGCATCCCTCCTCCATGATGTCTTCAACAAAGGGCCTAGGAGGACCAAAAAAAAAAAAAAAAAAAAAGAAATGAGGATGGGATGGGTGCCAGTGAAAAGGAGAGTAAGACAGAGACATGGAGTTGGAGGTGGATGCTGAACTCTCAGGGTTTCTGCCTCTCAGAGGTTTTGGGGTCAATTTCCCAGGAGGCAGCTGAGACTCATACTTTCCCCAAGAGTAGGAAGGGCGTCTGTCATCAGATGTACCTGAGTTTGCTATTGGCTCTAGAAACCTGTATGGTCCTAGCAGGGTATTTAAAAGTTGTGAGCTTCCATTTACTCTAGGAAAATAAGAATAACAGTAATGATTTTCCAAGCTTGGGTGAAGATCAGCTGTGCTAACAGAGATGAGATGCTTAGCACAGGAGTTACTCAACAGATGGTGATGGTGATCATGATGTTGATGACAACAACATCAGTGACAATGGTGATGGCCATGACTATTATTCATGAAGAGTGGATGGATGGACTCTAGTTGCTCAGATGGATGGGCACAATTTCTTACTGGTTGGTTGATTCAGTGTTCATTTTTTCACCAATATTGTGGCTAAGATGTGCTGGAGCTCTTAGATCTGACTCCATGTCCATTACCCTGTCACCCCCTCCCAGGGCTCTTTACACTGGACAACGATTTTTTTCTTCTGAGGAGGAGTGGGATAGAGATGAGTGAGAAAGGCTCAGAAAGTGAAGAAAAGTCCCTGGAGTGAGGGCTCAGAGCCTGGCCAACTGTTCCTTGGTGGCAGCTGGCCCCATCCTACTCTCAAACAGTGTTGTTTCCAGACACCGTCCCAGCAGAGGGCCTTGGGGACAAAGACCCCTGCTTCCCCCTCCACCTGAGAAACAGCACAGTAGTGCCTGGGGCTACCTCCTTGTCCCATGGTCAAGCAAATATTTCCCTCTATGGAGGAAAGGGCCTAGATTACTTGCTAAAAAAAATTGGTTTCTATGAAGAAATGACCATTTGTTCCAAGGTAAGGGATGGCGGACCAAGGATCTTTTATTATACTGGAAACTCTATTTAATGCCACATGGACATAAAGATATAAAAAGCCAATCTCTACACAGTTCCCGGGAGCCCCCTTTTAAAAACTGATTTCTCTGGAGGCCCCAACCAGTCTCCTACTGTGGGCTGAGTGCAAGTGCATTCACTTCGCACTTTCTGAGGAGCACACTTCACAGAGAATGAGGTGCAATATTTATAAGTTTCTCAGCAGTTAGCCTGGTGAGGCAGCTGACTTGCCTCCATCTTTCCTGACCTCTGTTTTCTTCTTTCTTTCTATACTTATTTTTAAAATGAACCAAAGCCAAGACCAGAAATCCTGCTCCCCAAACAAAGCAAACAAAAATAAAATAGAAAGTAATCCTTCTAAATAAGTAGAGCCAAGATACGAGAGATCTCTGCCCTTTGTTTGGTTTCTTTGCTGTGCCATATAACACAGGAGGGCCCAGTGCTAATGATCATCATACACGACAGCTTGGCAGACCTCGGAAAGCAGGCTCCTTTCAGAAACAGCTAGCCTGGGCACTCTTTCTGAATTGCCTTTACCATGTGCCAGGAGACGTTCGAGCTTCAGGTTGGACTGGTGGCATTTTCGAGGCAGACTGCATGGATAAGACCAGACACACACAGAGAAAAAAGTCCCCTGCTGGGCTGTCCAGAGGAAAGCCCAGCAGGTGTGGGATCTGGGTGTGCAGTGGGCAGTGGGAAACTGAAAATGGCCAAGAGCTCAAAATTCATCATTTGGCTTTAAGATGATTTTTTGCAACCTGTTCACCATCCTTTGGATATGATATGTCTAGGTCATGAAACCATTATAAATACCATTTTTTTCACCCAGAATCTACCTCCCCACTTTCTAATTGTCAGCAAACTAGGGCCTGGTTTCTCTTTAATTCAGCATTCACCCCTTCATCAAACTCATGAATGAGGTTCAGTTCCTTTAACCCCACAAGACATTTTATCTGCCCACACCTGGCACTTGTGCTACAATACTTAAAATTGTGTGTCTCTCTGTGTGGGATAAAAGTGCCCAAACATACTCTGTATAGAAGCATAGGGGATTGGCCAATGGTAGGACAAGAAGAGGGGAGTGGTGGGGGTTTCTTCTTGTTCTCTGCCCACCCCAAATTCCCACCTGGGGAAGGGGCACCTCAGCAATGGCTAAACCTCAGGATTGGGGATTCTGTTTCCATTGTGGATTCAGATTATGAGTTTAGGTAACACAACCTGCCCTCTGTTATGCATTGAGTTGTGTCTCCTAAACAGACATGTGGAAGTCCTAATCTCTCTCACTTCCCCCCTTCAAAATGTGACCTTATTTGAAAATAGATCAGCTGTGCAGATGTAGTTAGTTAAGATAAGGTCATCAGAGTGGGCCCTAATCTAATGACTGGTATCCTCATGAGAAGAGGAGAGGAGATGCAGCAACATACACAAAAAGGGAGATTCCATATGACAACAGAGGCAGAGATCAGGGTGATGCATCCACAAGCCAAGGAACACCAAGGATTGCCACAAACACGAGAAGGTGGGAGGGAGACCTGGAACAGATTCTCCCTCACAGTCTCAGGAGTAACGAGCCCTACATATACCTCACTCTCAGACTTATGGCCTCCAGAACTGTGAGACTAAGTATTTCTGTTGCTTAAGCCATATGGTCGGTGGTACTTTGTTTTGGTGGCCCCAGGAAGCTATTAGAATGGTTGTTCTGGCTTGCAAGCAATTTCGATCCATGTTAATTCCTCTTTCTACACTCAGTGTACTAGGTAAGAACACAGGCCCATGAGTTACATACAGTGTGTGAACCTGAGTAGATTCCTAACCTACTCTTCATCTTGTTTTTTCTGCTTTAAAAAAAAAATCTTACTTTATTTTTTAGGGTTGCATGAAGCCTGGGTGCATTTGTCAGTGTGAAGTGCTTGTCGCAGGGCACCATAGAAGCAGTAGGTCTCCATGGTGGCCCCAACAAGCAGTCTGGGCATCACCTGGGAGCCTGTGAGATCTGTAGACCCTCTGAATCAGAAACCCCAGGTGGGCATAGTAATCTGTGTCCTAACATGGCCTCTGGACAACTATGAGGTGTACAAAGTTTGTGAGATTGGCTAGATTAATTCTTGATGAGTATAGAGGATTCCAATAAGTGCTAGTTGTACATCATTGTTTCCATCCCCCTAAAAAGTCAGTCTTGATTCCTAGAAGATCTGTCTCTGCCCCACTGGGGACCTGAGAGAGTGGGGCTTGGGTGCTAAGACCCAACCTCCTCCAGATCCCTTTCCTAGGTGGGTCATGAGGTGCCTGAGGTGCACTAGAGGTTGGCCTAAGACCCCTCCCTACCCAGCAGCACAGACCTGTGTGCATCATTAAGGCCTCAGAATTCCAACCTGTGTAATTTGCAAAAGAACAAAGGCAAGGATGGTCAAGCAGGAGTTCGGACTTCACGTGGACTGACCAGAGATGATATTTATAGGAGCCTTGAGGTGTCTGGATGCCAGAACTTCAAAACTCAGAATCAGCTTGAGATATAGCTCTCAGATACTTCTGGAGCACAGAGATTTTCAAATACCATTCACCCAGAATCACAGTGATGTATTTATATAGACCTTCATGTTTCAGATAAAAGTGTTTGATATACCATACTAACCATGCTGCAATCAAAGCAGGAAGCACTCATTCTGAATTAGCCATTTTGGTGTATTATCCTAATAGAGTATTATTTTTAAACTACCGCAATATTTTAATTACATTCTCAGCATGAATCATTATGTACCTTAGTGAAAAAGCACTTCTGACTATAATCGCACACTGGAGTCCCATGATATAGTTGATGAATGTAAATCCTGAAATGGATTCACAGACAGACTGCTTATCCACAGCTGCTACCCCCATACTACCTTTCTGAAGTGTGGCCTGCATTTTCTCCTAGCCTACTTCCTATTCTTCCCACCCTGCTCCACTCTTTTTTGTTCCCATTCGACAATCTTTATTAGCACCAGCATACACCAGTGATTCCTCCCAACCCCAGGGACACCAAAAAAACTCCCTGTCCTCATGAGAACTGCATTCTAGCACAGGAAGTGCATTCTTACCTACAAAGAAGTGCCCTGCAAAACTTGCTGAATGGTAAAAAAGATGCTGTATAGAAAACTAAAGCAGAGTAGGGTGGGGGTCCAGGGATCATGAAAGCCCTGGGGGGAACAGCTACAATTTTAAGACGGGCCACTAGGAGGGGGCTGACTTAATGGGATGCTGGAGCAGACATTTGGGTTTGGTGTGACTCAGATGCTCGCTTCTCTGTGTGCGAGGAGCACGGTGGGCCTGCCTCCTCTGTGACATTCCACCCACGCATACCACTGGGGCTCTCCAAAACTACTCCATCAAAAGATACTTAAGTGAATTTTCAAACACATGGGATGGGAATAGGATGGTTCTCTCCTGTATCATTACCCATTTTCCCTTTCCATTTATGGGTGAATATAAAGGCACTTAAGGGACAGAGAAAATAGAGGTTATCATGTCTGTGCACAAGACAGTCAACGGCAGTTCGAACAGCCAGGATGTAACTCCTTGGCCTTCAGTGGTCATTCCAGACAAATTATGTGCCATTTCCTGCAGTAGATTCCAACTGACACTCAAGAAACACTCTCTCATGTGCTTTTACATAGTCACACCAAGTCCATCAGGAGATTCAGGGGGCTGCAAGGCAGTGCTTTCTCAGCTATGGCTTCAATGCAGCAGTCAAAGTTGTGGGGCTTGTTCCTCAGAGGAGTGCTCACTCTCAGTGAGGATGTGCCTGTCTTGTCCACAGCACTGGGTTTCCTTCCTCCTGGTGGGTTTTAACACCCGGCAAGCCCTGGGGACACAGATGGAGGCTGCCCAGCAGCACCTGTCACCCCCTGTGCTCCACAAGCAACTGTTCGTTTAGCAGTTCCTTGAGGCTAATCAGGAAGCAGGCACATGGTAATTCTGTGTCCTGACCCATAATAGCTACTCCAGGTGCCTGTTCCAGGAGTTTCTGACCTAGCTCATCTCAGGGGGAACCTGGGAAACCTGTCTCAATAATGGCCAGGTGAATATTATGAAAAGGCACGTTTGCAGATTGATGCCACTTCCCTGTGGCTAGGCTGGTATTCACCTCCTACAGGCTGTAGCCTACAGCTGGATGGTAAAAGTGTCTATTTGGCTTTGCTTTTATCTTTCTATTCTTTGTGGCTCATTCAGAGGAGGGATACATGGGGATGGGTCATGGTCACTCCTTTGAAACACAGTGTAGTAAAGTGGTGCCAGACAGAGGGAGCAAGGACTCTCCTGGGCTTCTTCACAAGGGGATCCATCCTGGATCACTCTGAATTGACATGCCAAAGGCAGTTCCAGAGCCACAAGGAGGGATGGAGAACAGTGACAATGCTTCACTACTAAAGGAAATACTGGACAGCCATCCATCTGAGGTGGCAGAGTCACGAGGGCATGGGCTATCCAGGAGGGTGTCTTCTGCTTTTCCTCCTTAGTGCACCCCGGGGTCAAAAGGAGCTAAAGTCCCCACCTTGATCTGCTGGGTGAGAACTTGGGCAAATTATTTAGTTTTTGAGCCACCCACCACCCAGCAGCCTCGCCAACAGCTTCTGAAAATACTTTTCAGTGGTGGGAAAGCCTCTGCTTTATCTCTTTTTTTTTATCTGCCTCTGTTTCAATCTGCTTTTAACTCACATTCTCTTCAACAAGGAATCATTTTGAATGGGCCCTCTTCTCTCCATAGCCTCCACTTCCACTGTAAGGGCCCAGTTCCACACTTTTCTATCATCTCTGTACGGACAGCTTCTCTATTAGACTTTAGATTTCTACCTTTAGATTTTCTTCTTTTCCCTCAGCCTGGATGAGGCCTTGCCTGCCTTAAATCCCACACATGCTCACTTGAACACTCCAGCTGCTGGAAACTCACCTATAAGTTAATGTCAACCTTTGCTGGTACTCCCTTCTCCTCCTTCCATCAGTCTAGCCATTGGACCATCCTTTATAGTTCAGTTCACTGACCCACAGGTGGAAATGAGCCTCTTCCAGATACTCTGCTAGGCCCTGTGCAGGGGTGCTCAGATGGACCTGGTAGAAATGGGCTTTTTCCTGGAGAACAAGTCCCTTCTCCTTGAGAGATGACCTCTTCTTGCCCCTGCCTCCTTCCCAGCTCTGAAGTCCCCCAGAGCCAATGAACTTTTTCCAGAAAACTCTATTCCAGAGCCACAGAGGCACTGAATGGAAGGAGTGGCTGACTGTGCACCCACCATGTGAGAGGTATACCAGATGTTCAGCTCTGACCTCATTTAACCCACAAAACAGCCCAGGAGGCAGCTGGGCCTGTAACGAGACATGGCCCAGCTAAACAGTGATGGAGCCCTGATTGAACACCTGTCTGTCCAACTACTTCATAAATTATCTCACTCTGTAGATGTCTGTTTGTGGAAGTGACTGGACAGTACCAGCCACCCTTTCATTTTATTATTACTCCATTTGCAACACTCCTAACACACAATCCATAGTGGGAATATAATCTCACCCTCAGAACTCAGACACTTCTTCAGCACATTTCAGACAGAAACTAGTGGACTTGCCTTGGCCTTATTTGGATCATTCAGGTTTATGAAGTGTTTCCACTCACTGCAGCTAGTTGGAACCTCCCACAACACTGAGGGGCTGCAGGGCAGACCTGATTATGCTTTTCCACAGAACAATCAAGCTTGGAGAAGTGGAACATCATGCCTGGTTGGCTACAAAAGTACAGCAACAGTCTTCCAAATTTAGTTAAGGAAATAGAGTCCAGTCATCCTTTGGTATCTGCAAGGGATTGGGTCCAGAACCCCCTGCAGAAACCAAAATCTAAGGATGCTTGAGTCTCTTACATAAAATGACATAGTATTTGCATACAACCCAAGCACATCTTCTTGTACACCTTAAATCAGGGGTGTCAAACTCATTTTCACTGGGGGCCACATCAGCCTCGCATTTGCTTTCAAAGGGCCGAAAGTAATTTTAGGACCGTATAAATGTAACTTACTCTTAACAGTTAAGCGAGAGCTCAGCACTGCCATGGGTAGAAACAAGGTGCCGGGTCAAATAAAGTAAGGTGGGGGGCCTGATTTGGCCCATGGGCCTTGTGTTTGCCACCTGTGGCTTAAATCATCTGTAGATTACTTATAATACCTAATACAACATAAATGCTATGCAAATAGTTACTACTATTGTTTAGGGAATAATGACAGGAAAAAAATCTGTACATGTTCAGGGCAGACACAAACATCTTATGCCTAGCCACATAGTACACATTATCAACAACATAACATTTTTTCTGAGTATTTTCAATTTGCAATTGGCTGAATTCCCAGATGCAGAAACCAGGGATACAGAGGTCCAGCTGTAATACCATTGCAGTGGGCCTTGGACCCTTTGTCCAATGGCCCTGCTGTAAGAGAAAAGAGGTGGGACTAATGCTTCCTCAAGCTCTCTCAGTCTTAAATATTCTATCAGTCCCATGGGTTCTGATACATTAAGGAGAACCCAGAATCCATGACCAGCCAGCTCACAAGAGGTAAGTACTCACACATTTAGTTCCCATGCCCTTTATTCCTCTAGATAAGCAATAACAATATTGTGGAGTATCTCTGTTTCTGGGGTGGGGGCAGAGAGATAGAGAGAGAATGATTGAATGATGATGGTTGGACCATTTATTAAGGTCTGCTTCACCAAGCAGTCTATAGCTTTAAAAGCAAGTGTGATCAAAAGTGTGACAGAAGTGGCAGCCACAGAAATAACCATGCTTTTAGCCTGCGATACTAAGTTTGTGCAGTCTGGGAGGATAATTTGCATTTTAAGTAATGATTGCAGGGTACACACACCCTGACTTTTTGCTTCTCACCTCCTCCCCTTCTCCATGGGACTCTGTGTAACTGGGATTATCAGAGTGTGCAGGGGTGACATTAGCACAGTGGCCGCTAAATAGAAATGATGTGTCATACCTTATTAATTAGAACAGAACCGTGGTGAGATTTCCTGAGACATGTCAGCAATTCCGAGAAACAGAAATATCTGGTTTTGTTTCTACCCAGCTCCTTTTCTCCTTTTCTTCCTTTCTTTTCCTTTTTGGTTTTCCATATTCAGGAGGACCACTTCTGGGAACAGCTAAGCTCTGACATGGTTGAGCTGGGCCTCTTCGGTCCTTCTATTGTCTACAATGCCCCTCGTGCACCCCAGCTGGCTCCACATGGTATGGGGGGAGGCAGACCTGGCCCCCCAGCCTCTCCTGTGTGCTCCTGCCACTTCTCCTCCACAGTCAGTACCTGGGGATTCACTCTATTCCCTCCTTCCTCCCTCAAACTCCCAGTTTTTGGCAAACAGCTAACTTACTTACCTACATTAGATTGTTGGACAGGCTCACTACAGCCTCTACCAGGAACATATAAAAAGTCAGTCTGCAAGTGAAAGAAGGATTTGGAAGGGCAGAAATACCGTGAGCCTCTGAAATGCCACCATATTGGGTGGATCTAATATGTAAGGGCCAGCCTGCCCCTCTGCCACTGTGCCCTGGAAATCCCCCTCTAAGCTAAGAATTCTCATGCCACCCTGCTCTTTCAAGCTTGGAACCTTGTGTTCTTTTGTTTTAAATGGATGATAATAGATGGATAGTGTTTTGAGGCTGTGGACCCTGAAGCAAAAAACGTAGGCTCAAATCCTGACTCCACACTCCTTAGCTGTGTGGCCTTTATGTTATTTCACCTTTTTACACATTTCCTCATTGGTGCAGTGGGGACAACAACAGTGCCTGCTCACAGAATTGTTGGGCTGTTAAGTGGGCTAGGCAGGATGCCTGACCAGTAGTAAGCTTTAATAGCTATTGGCATTATTATTTTTATAAAGGAACAGGCCAGTTGGGGCTCAGCAGAAGGCCCTGAGTTCTGTCATTTTATCACCCCTAAGAGCCCTTGTCATAAGGTTTCAAACAGGAACTGTGGCCAGGACAGCAGCCCAGGAAGACAAAAACTGATAAACAGCATGAGTTTGGGGAAGGAGTGGGACGTGTGGCCCTGTGTTGGAGGAAGCCAGCTTGCTTCCTGGAGCACCTCAGTGTCCTAGTGTCTAGGTGTGAGAATAGCAGCCAATCTTCCCTGTGTGCACCTGAAGCCAAGGCCTCCTGCCAGGTTTGCCCAGAGAGAGTTATGTGAGGTCTGGGATCACAGAGTAGCTGAGACTCAGAGGGGTTAAGTAACAGGCTCAGTGACTTGGGTAGTCAGCAACAGGGCTGGATATTGAAACCAGGACTGACACATGATCACTTTGCTCAATCTTTAAATTTCTACAAGGCAACTTGGCTCTTAAAATAGTTATTTATTTGAAAATAAACTACAAGATGTATATGAAGAAATTGAAATGCTACTGAAGGGCATAAAATAAGACAAATGCATGGAAAGAATTCTAGGATAAGTAAATTCTATAATGGCAAGACTCGAGAGCATAAAGCTGTCAATTCTCCATAAGATGATCTATACCATTTAATGCAATGAATGCAACACCACCTTTCAGAAAGTACAGGTAGGACTTTCTGAACTAAATATATTGATTCTGAATTACATATGAAAAAGTAATCAAGAAATAGTCAGATAATTTTTGAAAATGAAATGTAATAAAGAAATCACTAGACTTTTGATATCAAACATTAAAATATTTTGAAAGCTACAGTATGGTATTGATACAAAAATAGACAAAGGATAAAAAAATTCCAGAAACAAAACCAAATATAGTCAGAACCTATTATATGATAAAGATAGTATTTCAGACTTCTGGTCAAGATGGAGGGGTAGGTAGATATACTTTGCCTCCTCCTACAACGAAGAGAAGGACAACAACAAATTTAAAAACAAAAACCAACCAGAACTGCCAGAAATTGAACTGTATGGAAGTCCGACAACCAAGGAGTTAAAGAATAAACATTCATCCAGACTGGTAGGAGGGAAGGAGAGAGGCAGGTGGGTAGAGAGGACTCATACCAAAGCAGTAGCTGGAGGACGAGGGCAGAAAAGGCAGCAACTGGCAGAGCAGGTGCCTTACATTTATGAGCAGATAAGACTGGGAGAAACAACTGGGGAGCAAAACAGACTGTGCAACCCAGGGTTCCAGTGCAGGGAAATAAAGCCTCAAAACCTCTGACTGAAAAAACCTGTGGGAGTTGATGCAGCAGGAGAAACTTGCAACCTCACAGGACAGTTCACTGGAAAGACCCACAGGATCCTAGAACATACACAAAATCACTCCTCCCACCCCTGGGAATCAGCACCAAAAAGGCCTAATTTGCTTGCAGAGGAGGAAGTGACTGAAAGCCAACTGAGAGCTGAGCAAGCAGAATTGTTCCCTCTCAGACCCCTCCCCCTCATACAGCACCACAACACAGCAAAGTGGGTTGCCCCACCCTGGCAAATACCTAAGGCTCTGCCCCTTACTGGGTAAAAGGCATGCCGAGACAAAAAAAATATGGCCCAAATGAAAGAACATATCAAAGCTCCAGAAGAACTACATCTAAGTGATGAAGAGATAGCCAACCTATCAGATGCAGAGTTCAAAACACTGGTAACTAGGAAGCTCACAGAAATGGTTGAGTATGATCACCAAATAGAGGAAAAAGTGAAGGCTATGAAAAGTGAAATAAAGGAAAATGTACAGGGAACCAACAGTGAAGGGAAGGAAACCGGGACTCAAATCAACAGTCTGGAGCAGAAAGAAGAAAGAAACATTCAACTGGAACAGAATGAAGAAACAAGAATTCAAAAAAATGAGAAGAAGCTTAGGAACCTCTGGGACAACTTTAAACATTCCAACATCTGAATCATAGGGGAGAAAAGGAAGACCAAGAAACCGAAAATTGATTTGAACAAATAATGAAGGAGGACTTCCCCAATCTGGCAAAAGAAATAGACTTCTGGGAAGTCCAGGAAGCTCAGAGAGTCCCAAAGAAGTTGGACTCTAGGAAGCAAACACTGAGGCACATCATCATAATTACATTACCCAAGATTAAAGATAAAGAAAGAATCTTAAAAGCAGCAAGACAAAAGGAGACAGTTACCTATAAAGGAGTTCCCATAAGACTGTCAGCTGATATCTCAAAAGAAACCTTGCAGGCAAGAAGGGGCTGGAAAGAAGTATTCAAAGTCATGAAAGGCAAGGACCTACATCCAAGATGACTCTATCCAGCAAACCTATCATTTAGAATGGAAGTGCAGATAAAGTGCTTCCCAGATAAGGTCAAGTTACAGGAGTTCATCATCACCAAACACTTAGCATATGAAATGTTAAAGGGACTTCAATGCAGACCCTGGCTCATGGGGTCTGCCACACTGTGGATGAGACATGAGAAATTCACACAGACTACCAAGTCCTGTGGAGGAAAGGGACAACAGCTTTTCTCTCAAGAGGGGAAAAGGCCTTGGCCCTTTCCTTGACCGGCCCTTATTTCTGGGTACATGATATGATGGTCCTCATTTGCTATGCACAGGTTCGCTTTACAGAAAACAAAGGAGATGATGCCACTAATCACATCACAGAAGAAGGATATTTGTAAATGCAAAGGGAAAAGTAATTGAACCGATTACACTCCATACTGGGGAGGTTTAGCACAGACTTTAGGAAGTTACAGTAAGCACTTGCTGTCTCAATTCAGGGTGAAGGAGTTTTAGCAAAAGCAAGACTCATAGAGGTCTAGGTACATTGCAGGCCTGATTCTCCACAGGAGAACCTATCTGTGGGCATGGGTCCTGTGCATCAGACCTTTCTTTCTAGGGAGCTGGGCCCACACCACACACATATTGGTCTCCTACAGGACTTATTTAAGAAAAAGAAGAAGGTAAAAAACTGAACAGTAAAATGACAGCAAACTCACAATTATCAAAAACTGAACCTTAAACAAAAACTAAGCAAACAACTAGAACAGGAACAGAATCATAGAAATGGAGATCACATGGAGGGTTATCAGTTGGGGAGTGAGATGGGGAGAGAGAGGAAAAACATACAGGGGATAAGAAGCATAAATGGTAGGTAAAAATAGACAGGAGGAGATTAAGAATAGTATAGGAAATGCAGCAGCCAAAGAACTCATATGTACCACCTAGGGACATGAACTAAGAAGAGGGAGAATGCAGGTGGGAGGGGGTATGTAGGGCAGAGGGGAATAAGGGAGAGAAACAAATGGGACAACTGTCATAGCATATTCAATAAAATATATTTAAGAAAATATAGCGTTTCAAATAAGTGTAGGAGGATCAATTTTTACAATGTACAATTTGGCCTAGTTGGGAGCAAAAAAAGTTTGGATTTTTACTTTACACTATATACCCAAATTCCAGATGGAATTCTAGTTTCATGTGAAAAATGAAATTATTTGAAATATTATACCTAAGAAATCTTTGCTTAGTGTTACAAAAAATACTAGAAGAAACCTATACATTTTTTTCATAATTGGTATGTGACCCAGAATTCATATAAAAGATTTCCCCCAGCCATAATATCCCCCCTTTTTTGAACAGTTGGTTAAAGTGTATTCAATACATAATAAACCCACATACATAAAGTGTATAATATGATAGTTTTAACACACATGTGCACCTATGAAACCATCACCACAATCAAGACAATACACATCTATCACAGTCACATCCAAAGTGTCCTCATGCCCTTTGTCATCCACCCCTCCAACCTCTTCCAGTTCTCTTCTCAACACCCACCACCTGCTAGCAACCTTGGACCTGCTTTCTGTCACTAGACTGGTTTGCATTTCTATATGTTGTGTACGTGGAATGATACTCTATTTGCTCTGGTTTCTTTCACTCAGTAGAATTATTTTGAGATGTATCCACATTGTTGTGTGCATCATTAGTTTGTTCCTTTGTATTCCTGAATAATATTCTATTGTACTGTTATACCAAGATGTGTTTATTCATTCATCTGTTAATACACATTTGGGTGTTTTTCCATTTGCGGCTGGAAGATAAAGCATCATGTGTAAGTTACTGTGTGAACATGTGTTTTCATGTCTCTTGGTAGATACCTAGAAGTGAAATGACTGGGTTATATTGTAAGTTGTTTAACTTCTTAAAGGAATCACCAAAGCATTTTTTAAGGCAGCTGCTGTATTTTACATTCCCACTAGAAATTAATGAGGATTCCAATTTGTCCACATCCTCACCAATGTTGTCATTGTAGGCCTACCTGATGACAGCCACCTTGGTGTGAGCTGGTGTCTCACTGTGGCTTTGATTTGCATTTTCTTATAACTAATGATGTTGTATACCTTTCTATGTCCTCATTGGCCATTTATCTCAGTAGTGAAAAATCTTTTCGAATCTTTTGCTTATTTTTAAAACTGGGTTATTTGTCTTTGTATTATGGAGTTCTAAAAGTTCCTTATATATTCTGGATGCAAGTTCTTTATGAGATATATGATTTGCAAATATTTGCTTCCAGTCTGTGACTTGTCTTTTCATTGTCTTAAGTGTCCTTTGAAGAACAGAAGTTCTTAATTTTGATAATGGTCAATTTATCATTTGTTTCTTTCATGAATTATGCTTTTGGTGTCATGCCTAAGAAATCTTTGTTTCACCTTATATTAAAAATTTTGAAAAAAATTTAAATTACAAAAAGGAATAGGAACAAAGAGAAAAGACAAATGACTAGCTAGATCAAAATATTTGAACTCATAAAGTACTAATTTGTCTAGTGGGTAAAGAACTTCTACAAATCAATAAGCAAAAGAGCAGCAATCTAATCACATAAACGGCCATGAGATATAAGCAGACAGCTCACAGAAAATCAAATACAAGTGTTCTTTACACATAAAACTCCCAAATTTATTTTAAAAAAGAGAAATGCAAAGTAAAACTACAGTGAGACACCATTGCTTCCCTCTCAGGTTAGCAAAGATTAAAACACCCTGGGCTGACTAGGAGGTCAGATGGGTGGAAATGGTATTCTCTGACAGGGTCTGAGGGAGCACAAGTTGGACAGAATCTACAGAGAGAAATTTGGAAATTTCCTATCAAAAGTGCTCATTCTTTTTGACTCAGAAATTTCACTTCAGGAAATTTAAAAAAATATATGCTGACTTGTGTGTAAAATATGTACGTTCAGAGATACCCACTGCAGCCTTGGATATAGTGTAAAATATTAAAAATAAGCGATAAATAGCAAGCTAATTAGGTAATTTGTAGTAATCTGTACAATCAGACAATGGAATATTGTTGGTGGGGAAGTTCCTCCTCTTCCTTGGGTGTACGGTTTGATGTGGAGTGACCCCCATTCATGGGTCCCACCCCAGAATGTAAAAGGAAGGTTATCTTCTGAATTTTGTGCATGTATCGCCCATTCAAAAAATAAACCAAGCAAAAAAGAAGAGAAAGAAATAGAATGTCAATTGACATTCAGGTAGTTTTTTTTTCTTCTGACCTATCTAATTAAAGAAAATGTACAAGTCATTGAACACCTATTTATGCCAGGCACTTTCTTTTAAGCTTTACAATAACTTTGAAATAAATGTTTCCTCTCATACATAGTTCAGGGAGCCCAGGTTCAGAGAGGTGAAACATTTGTTCATGATGGCACAGGCAGGAGGGGCTCACTTAGCTTACTATTTCAGTTTTCCCACTCTGACACCTTCCCAGGAAGTTTCAATCTGAACTGCGGATTCCCGCCCCAACAATTGCATAGAAATTGGTGATCAGTGGGGTCATCTTACCGTGTAAGTTGCTAACTATGAAAGAAGTCTTTTCAAATAACTCTCCACTCATAATTTTACCAGGAGTTGTTATGATAAAGCTCCTAAATATATTAATTACAAATTGTCCAACTGTAGTATTTGCCAGAATTGATCTAAAATCCTTGTGCAGCAAAAAAAGAGAACCTGAGTCTCGTGATGAGTACAGATGGCCCTGCAGGTGAGTAGACTCCCCAGGAACACTGTCTATTCGCTGGTTGGCACACAGAGCTCTGGTTGCAGAGTTTGTTTTGGTGGGATTTGTTACAACAAAATCTTTTAATGCCCATTCCTGTGTTCTGGGTCATGCAGAGATCAAGAAAAAGCTTCTTGCTGTTAATTATTTAAATGAGCAGGTAGTTGGTGGCATGAAGACTCTGTCTTCCCACAAGCCAAGGACAATGCCATGAGAGTGTACATGGCGGCCCCCTGGCCCCCTGACTCTCTCCTGTGGAAGGGGGTCTGAGATCAAAGTGTGACCGTGGGGTTCTGCATGCCACCTCCGAGGGTACTTCTCAGGGCAGGCACAATATTCTCACTACTTGGATTCTTCCCTTTCAAGCAGGGAGAGGAGGAATCAGAAGGGTACTTTTGCACATAATTCAAACTTCTTGTTTCTCTTATCCAGTAAAAAATATCTATCAATGGGAATGCTTGTTCCTCTCATAAACCTACAGCTGCTCCTCCCTATCACCCCACTCCTGACCCTTCTAGCTCTTATCGATTAGTTACTGCATTTTGTCACCAAGGTGAAAGTGTGGTGCACTCGGAATGCTAATCCTCACCCCACCCCAGCCCCCCACGCTGCCCCCCTGAGCACCCCCAGTGCAGCGCCTCATCCCTCACCTCCCACCCCTGTCGCCGTGCCTCATCTCCAGTAATTATGCTGCACATGAATCATTTTTTAATGTTTGGTTTAATACATACAGATTCTTTAAACAATAAAAAAAATCAGCAAACAGCATCACAATCTGGAAATCTCTTTCTTAACATAGAAAACGGTTTCTTAATGGCACAGGGGGAGAACTCAACAGCAAGCTTGACAACATAATTAGAAGATTGTTACTGGGAAGGGAAAAGCATTCTTTATACAGCTCTTACTACTCTCAATAAGATTATTCTCCCTGAATAGCTAATCAGCTTTTTCCAGCTTCCCAAATCCATGTGCTTGAAGATGCTCTCACAGTTCTTCTTACTTACTAAATGGCAAACAGTGACACCTCAGAAAGGGAAATTTAAAGTGTTAACCGAATGTGAGCAAACAGCACGATGGAGGCTGCAGATAGAGAGATTTCTGGCAGATTAGTGGCAATTTAGGAAGCTGGTCCTGTCACACCTGGGTTGACAAGGCTGACAGGGTTTGTTGATCTCTGCTCCCTTCTCATATTTGAGTGTCACGTTTCAACAGAAATGAGAGGAATAAAAACCCCCACAAAATCCCTTTCAGGAGTAGGCGTTGGCATAATGGCAAGTTTACAGCACCTGAGACAAAGGGGAGTGGGGCGCATGGGTGTGACGGGCCCATCTCAGAGTCCCCAACTCCCCCCAGCCCATCCATGCAGGCTCTCCTGGCTGAGTGAGGGGAGAGCATACAGATCCGAGGGTCAGGTTGGCCAACCCTTCCCCTGGGGTAATTAATGATGTTCTTCAAGCACTGACGCTATTCTGAAGGGAAGCACCTGCTTCCAGCTGTTCCCTGCTCTGGTCGTGGCACCACTGTTGTCTCGGGATGCTGCTCTTCAAGATGAATGATCCAAGACCCCCAGAGAAGGGCCTGGCAAGGTGTGGTCATCTGTAAAGCCATGAGGGTGAGAAGGCCATGAGCAGAGCAGCTGGGAATGACCCAGGGCTCGCCCAAAGCCAGACTCCCAGCGCACACATGCTGCACTGGGTGGTGGGGGCAGGAGGGGAGGGCCTGTGTGTAGGAAACCAGCTACCAAGCCCGCTAGGCCAGCTGAAGGGCTGTGGAGGGCCTATGAGGGTGAGAGAAGGTGGGAGCACCTCTGCCCTGAAGAAGCTTCCACTTAACTTGGGGATATTGGACTATTGAAAGCCCAAGCTCTTGTTTTTTCCAGCTCATTACACACTTGAAAATTCCACGGCTCCTCGGAAGCTGCAAGGGCATATCCATCTCTGGTTCACAGCTGAGGAAATGGCTTGGCGGAGTTGTTCTGTACACAACCCCTCTACCAGACAGAGTGGAAATAGAGCCGACTCCACATGTCCAACTGGTAATCCTTGCTCCCAAAACACCACAGCCCTCATCCACACAGAAGAGCACACAGGAACTAAACTGAGTCATGCTGTTTTTTAAAGTTAGAGACGCAGAGGAAGTGGAGTCTATGGGGCTGGAGCACAGGGGACACAGACAGGACTGGTCCTTATTCCCTCCACCTTCCTACCTCTCTGTGCTTTACTGAGGACTGGAAGCAGTGAGTTTCTTTTCCTTAGAAAACAGGCTGCTTATGTGAAGAATACTGCATGTTCCCATTTTTCTGAGCACTGACAGGAAGCTGGCATCTCAGGCTTTATTTCTGAAATTGAAGTCCCATTCTTTCCCCAAATGAAAATGCCCTCTGAGTCTGCCATGTCATGTTCGAAGTCAGGACTGTGTATTCAAACTCCCAGGTGCCAAGGTAAGTAAGGTTAGAAGTGGTGAGGCACACTCATGTCAGGGCAGACTCAGTGAAGGGGGAAGGCATGCACCACATCACTAAATGAATGGCCCTAGGGTCACAAAGATGTGTGTGTGTGATTACTGCTACTTCATCATGAAGAGTTACAGAAGTCTGTGTCAGATGAGAGGTCCCAGGTGTAAGACTCACAATATTGGCGGAGGTTAGGAGTAGCTATCTGTATGGATTCCCTTACTGAATGAGCTCAGGGAGGTGTTGAACCTTAACCTTCATTTTCACAGGATGCTGGGAGCCACTTTTTGCAGATTTTTATGGAACATCAGGCAATCTTCTTTCTGGAAGTACTTTCAATTCACTTTTATTCCAGTGTAGGTTCAATAGAAACTTACAATAAGCATGCCTTAACCAAAGGGTAATGAAAAACAAATATATTGTTTTAGTCAGTTGGATGTGGTTATGCTGCTGTGACACTTAAAGCCTCTGTGGTTTAAGACAATTAACCTTATTTCTCATCATTTCTGAGCTCGGTTGTGGGTCAGGGATACTCTGCAGAACTGTCTTCCCTATGCTGGCTCAGCATTCTGGAAGCTTCTATCTAATGCCTCTATATCAGCCAATACTTCCACAATCACAGGGGGAAGGGGATCATTGAGACCCCTACTGCTCTTCAGCTCTTCAATGCATCTACTCAGAAGTGACTCATATGCACATTTCACTAACCTGAATGAGTCACCCAGCCAAGCCTCACTTCCAAGAGAAACACAAGTCCTCCATGTGTCCAGAAGAGACAGACCAGCATGAACTCTGAGCAGCACTAACATCTACTCTGTATTGAAATTAAATACTTCCTGAGAGCTTGTGGAATGGAAGGCCCTGCATACAGATGAGGTTCAGTTCTGTGTTGATTTACTCATTAATAGTTATTTATGGAGGGTGTGCAGGACATGATGAATTTCTGGAGAAGTGCCAGAGCTTATAAGCCCCCACACCTCCCTTCAACCCTTCCCAGTGTCCGTAGTCCCACAACCAGAGAGAACAGACAAAATCTCCAGCCCTAAAGTGGAACGTGAAGACCAGCTGGTGTTGGGTTTCAAAGATGGGCTTGATCCTACTGGGAGAAGGGTGAGTGGATTATCATTTAGAAATAAACTTACACTCTAGGCCTCTGGATGCAATAGCTGATCCTTCTTTCCTGTTTCCCCCCAACTATTATGAAGAGGAGCAAATAATTCTTCTGATAAGGATTTTTCATCTGCTCATTAGTATTAGAACAAGCGAATGGAAAAACCTTCTTATCATTCCGTGGATTTATGTTTAACCACTCCTTTTCTCCCTACATTCCCAAGTTTAATTTTAAACACAAATCTCTTGATGTTTTTCAATCACTTCACATTTCCTTTCAAGTGCTAGGCCCCCATATATCATCCAGAGTTTTGTACTATATTCCTTACTTGCCCATTGATCCTTTTTCTTCTACTAAGATCCTTCCCAGCTGAACTGGCCATGATGTATTTAAGGCAACTATCCTGAGGAAGTCTTCTCTCTGGTTGTTCCAGATGCTGTAGCTCAGCTCTCTGACCATGCTCTTCTACCCTACAAATGTTTCACTAACTCTTTGCCCACAAAACACGTTACCCTGCATACAATTTCCATATCTGTTTTTTCCTATAATTAACTCTCCCTCCTCTCCTTTGTCACTCTTCTGAAATGAGGCCCAATAATTCTTGACTTAATTGTTTCTTTTCCCATTTTTGGCCACAGCCCTTTGTCATATTCCAGTGCTTCCACATGCTGTTCCCAGTGGTTTAAAAAGCCTCCGATTTTTTATAGTTTATTATTATATTATTTATTTTTAAAATACTTGTTCAATTACAGTTGTCCCCACTTCCCCCCCATTACTCTCCCTTGCCTTGCCCACCCACCCCTCCCACATTCAATCCTCCCAGTTGTCCTTGTCCATGGGTCCTTTATACTTGTTCCTTGACTTGACCCTTCCCCTTCTTTCCTCCATTATCCTCCCCCTCTCTCCTCTGGTCACTGTCAGTTTGTTCTTTATTTCCATGTCTCTGGTTCTATTTTGCTTACTTGTTTGTTTTGTTGATTAGGTTCCAGTTACAGGTGAGATTGTGTGGCATTTGTCTTTCACCACCTGGCTTATTTCACTCAGCATAATGCTCTACAGTTCCATCCATGCTGTTGCAAAGAGTAGGAGTTCCTTCTTTCTTTCTGCTGCATAATATTCCATTGTGTAAATGTACCGTACTTTTTCCATCCACTCATTTGCTAATGGGCACTTAGGCTGTTTCCAGAACTTGGCTATTGTTTTTTTAAATGGTATTTTTCTTATTATTGTTGTTCAGGTACAGTTGTTTTCATTCCCCCCTCCTCATTCCCTCCTGTCCCACTGATCCCCACCTCCCACCCTCAATCCTACTCCCCTTTGGCTTTGTACATGTGTCCTTTATACATGTTCCTTGATGACTTTTCTCCCTTTTCCTCATATCCCCTCCTCCCTTCCCTCTGGTTACTATAATGTTGCTTTTATAATTTCTTTTGAATTAGTGTTTCAGGATTCTAAGGGCATAATTGCAGCAGTGGAATCACCAGGTTAAAAGGCAGTTCAATTTTTAGTTTTTTGAGGAAGCTCCATACTCTTTTCCATAGTGGCTGCACTAGTCTGCATTCCCACCAATAGTGTACTAAGGTTTCCTTTTCTCCACCTCACCAGCACTTCTTGTTGGTTGATTTGTTTATGATGGCCATGAAAAGCCTCCAATTTCATAGGCAATTGAATTCTCTGTTCTAATTCAACATCTACTTCTAATTATATTCTAAATGAAAGTTCCAAGAATTCCCTTAGCATAATTGGTACAAATTAAACATCTTCATCTATGAAATATTTATCTGGAAAGTCCAAGGAATATCCTTCCAATTCTTTTTGGATGTTACCTTCTTCCATAAAATAAAGTCCTGTGTTAGGGTAAGATAATCTGCATTTACTTAGGGTCACAGAAAGGAAAGATGCCTGGTTTAAAATTTTAAATGACACACAGGATCAGAAAATGAAATTTAGAAAGAACTATATTGTCAATCTGAGAAGCAACATTCCTCTTCCCAAGCATGTCCTCTATACACTTATCATTTCATTTTCTTTTATGTTAACTAATATCACACCTCTCATTGGAGGATGAATTTATGATATTATAAGATTATACTTGAAAGTACATAGAAAGTTTATCTTATTTTCCTTGATAATGCATGTTCAACATCATGATCTGTCTAACCAGTCTCCCTATGCTTGGGCCAAATGTTAAGGAACACAAATGTTTCAAGTTATAGCAAACAAGCTGACTGAATTCAAACCCCTCATTGGTAGTCAACCATTGATAATGAAATAATTTTAACTAAGATTCATAAACTGAGGCAAAAGGTGATCACACACCCAAGCTGAAGATAACTACTAAATTTAGGTTTTACCTAGATTATAAATGGTAAAGTCATCATTGTTCTTACATACAGATTACTGAGAAAATAAGGTAGTGTGATAAGTTTTAAATTTCCATTTATTTTGTCTTTAGCGGTTTGACCATTGACCTCAATAATAAGAGACATTCCAAGGGCTGGAGAGGGTCCATGCTCTATGACTCCTGCACTTTGGCTGGTGACAAAAAGGTTTTAAGTCTGGTTAAAGCATTCTAGCCTTAAAATCAAATTTATGGCAACCCACTCATCTGTGAAGAAACCATTCATTCTGATGACCAATATTTTGGCTCATTTCCAAACTGATCAACTAAGTGATGCTTAGTAGATACTCAGTAGACACAGTTTCCTTTTCACACCTTCCAGAAATGTTTTCCTCAATCAGAAATAAAAGCATAATAGCTAAATATAGAGCCAATTCCTAATCACATCTCCAGTAAAACTGGAATGACTGAAAGTGACAGATAATCTAAAACAGCAAATTTTAACAAATAGAGATTTCAATATGTTCCAAATAAAACATCACTAGTATCCAAATTGAGAAGTTTTAGTTTCATCTTTTTATCTATAGCAAAAGAAGTAGCCAGGAGAAAGAATCCAACATTCACCTTGAAGGCAAGAAGGCTGTGGTCAGTTCTCAGGGGAAACCTACTAACTAGTAAATTTAGTTTTTCTAATTTCTCTCAGCCTCAGATATCAACATAACCACCCTCTGAGGAAGGCAGGGAAGGAATTATTAGACACAAAATTAAATAATGCATCCTCAAAAAACCTTTCAATACAAACATGAGGGATTAGTTTTCATTATTTAAAGTGATATAATAAGAAGATATGAGAAACCTGGATAATCCACCAACTGGATAATCTACCCTGTAGATAACTGATATTGACTAATCTTCTACAAGTTAATTATTAGGTAGGAAATATTTTGTCTGCTGTGAGAGTAGCACAGTTACAACACAAAAGGATGGCTTGATTTTGTGCACTTAACACAAATCACCAGGGAAAATGCATCTCATCAACTGACTTCTCCAATTTTAATCAATTGCTTATTATTTTCCCCCACATCAACTTATTTCCATGATTTCTGCCATGTGAAATAATCATGAAATACTCAAGTGAGTATGGTCTGACAGGAAAAGAGGCCTCATCATTGACCCTGTGTAGATGGTCTGGTGGAGTCCTCTGGAGTATTTATTTCTCTGGAACCCAGACTCTTGCCCAGCAACACCATGAGGTGTAGGTGACCTGTTTGAGCTCAATTGAGAGTAGCCTCTCCATCAAGTTATAAGAAAATTGTTAGCCTGGTTGGAAAGAGTTTAACTTCTAGATTCTCAATTCATATCAATTCATGTGTTTTAAAATAGAAATAGAATATTAACAATCAAGAAGCATAGAATGTTGGCATGCTCCATTTCCAGTCCATTGTTCCTCCTTTTTAGCCTTACATAAGTCCAACATTTTGGATAACTAGCTAGAGAGTCATGATGTACAGCAGGTAGGGCAATGTACCCTCTGGGGTTCTGCTAAGCTTTCCATCATTCTGTACCAGAGAACTGAATTTGGGGAATTACCTATTTTAGGCTCAACTATGGTGAATAAAAGTTGAAAAGGTAGAGTTTCCTAGGAAGTATTGGTAAGAGACTGAGGCAATACAGATGCTGCCTCCCTTGGGAGAACATGCTTTTGTCTTACCTGTGTCCACTGCAGATGAACTATGTGATTTCTTGCTTAATGTAAAAGTCCTTTTTTTTTCTGGAAAATGTAATCTCTCCTACCTCTTTACAGATTATTGATATTCTGTCATCAGAGATCCACACCTTTGACTTAAGTTAAATAAGATTTTTGTCCTTGTTCAAAACTCTAACTTTTCTTTCTCTGAGGAGAATCACTAAAACATTAATCTAAAAGATTTTCAGAGTATTTCTGGTAGGTAGACTTTCCAAAGGGAAAAGGAAAGAAAAAAACCCCCACAAAATTCTAGCTTCCAAAGATTTGGGAGTGGAGGTGGACAGGAGGGTCCATAGTATCCTCAAGACAATAGAAAATGAGAGTGAAAAAGAGAAGGCTGGATCACCTCTGGTTAATATGTCTTTGCCAGGATTTGCCTTGTTCCTGAACAGATCTAAGAGAAAATTGTGAAGGACTATGACAACTGGCTAAACCTAAACACGCAGGAAGGCCAGAGCTTCTTGCAGCTGCACAAACACTTCCTTTGTGATTTTATAAAGCACAGTGGAGTGGGGAAAACCACTCTCCATGCTTTTGCCAATTGCCTGGATAACCTTCAAATGCCACTTTGAGCACAACTTCAATCACCTCCATTCAGTTTTTCCTATTTTTTCCCATCAGACCCCATGTCCATGGAATCCCCCAGGGCCCCTTGTCTGTATTTCTCTCTGGGAAGTTACCTCCCTTCTCTTTGTGTTTGGTCATTCCTAGGCAGAAATGCCCTCCCTCAACTTTTGCATTCCCTCCAATATCTACTACTGTATAGTACAGACTCCATAAATGTTGGTTGTATTGCATTATTGTATTCATTGATGAAATGATGGATGGTAATGCTGACATAATATTCAGCAGTAAAAATAATAATTACTAATTTTATGGTTAGATACTGGGCCAATATAATTAAATAATAATTACTTCATTTGTATGAGTACCACAATTAAAGGATAAACTCTGCATCAGCAAATAGAGTGTTTTTTGCCAAAGTCAATTTTAGGCCTATGACAAACCCTTAGTAAATTCACTGAGATATCACAGAAGTGGGCTTGGGGAAAAATAGGAAAACCCTCCATGCTTAGGAGGCAGCATAAGCAATAGAGAAACCCAGACTTTGAAATGCTGATTTCTTTTCATCTTCAGTTTCCTAATATGTAAAATGGATAGAATGCCACCCATTTCTATGGATCCTGGGAAGAGTGAATGAAATAACTCATGGGAAGTTAGTCCAGCATAGGGGGGCATATCCATGGGTATCTTAGTGTCCTGAGGTTGCCCTAACACAGAACCACAAATGGGTGGCTTAAAACAACAGAAATTTATTGTCTCACTCTTATGAAGGCCAGTCCAAAATTTAGGTGTCAGTGCGGCTGGGCTCTCTCTGAAGCTCTGGAGGAGAATTCTTCCTTGCTGCCTCTTCTAGCTTCTGGTAACTGCCAGCTATTTTTGGCTTTCCTTGGCTTGTAGTTGCATCCATCCATCCAAGTCGCAATTCTCTCCGTGTTTTTACATTGTCTTTCCTCTTTGTGTGTCAGTCATTGTATCCAAATTTCCCCATGCTAATGGTATCACTTGAACGTGGTTACCTCTGTAATGACCCTATTTCCCAATAAGGTCATATTCACAGGTACTGCAAGTTTGGACTTGAGCTTGTATTTTGGGGGGATGAATTCAGCCCATAATTGGTTATTTGATCAACATCAATGTATTCTTTCTCTCCCCAACTCATCACCACCACCTCACTGGGTGCAATGAGGTCAGATTAGATCAACCCTTCTCAAAGTTTTTGTTCTTAGTACTTCTTCACACTATTAAAAATCATTGAAAAACAGAAAGAGCTTTGTTTCTGTGGATGATATCTATGGATATTTACCAAGCTAAGAACTAATAATAGAAAAATGTTTGCATATTTAATTCATTTATAAAAAACTATAATAAACCATTACATATTAATATAATTATTATGTTATTTCATAACAATTTTATGAAAATAAGTATATTTTCTAGAACAATAAATGAGAAAAATGGCATTGTTTTATATTTTTGCAAATTTCTTTGCTGTCTTACTGAATGAGGACAACTGAATTCTCATACTTCTATTTTCAGTCTGTTGTTATGTGTTGTTCTGGTTGAAATGTATGAAAAAAATTTAGCCTCACACAGATGGAGTATTTAAGTCTTTTCAGGTAGTTGTGGATAGTCTTCTTTGCTACTTCACCAAAACTCAGCAAGATTAGTTGTGGAATCTGACGCCCTATCAATGAACATTTTACTATATTACATTAAAATTCATTCATCCATTTTGCCCTTTGAGTGCATGATTTTGTACTCTCAAGCATTGACATTTGGAAATTACTAGTTCACTAGAGTTATACAGATCTTCCAAATTTTATTAGATAATTTTGAAAACATTGTTTGCTAATATCTCCACAAACCTTAGTAGAAATGTCTTTAAGCACTAAAATATTTCAAGCTCACAGTGGCAGGTATAAGTTTTCCAAATTTCTAATTTTCATTTGAACATTCAAATTTTATTATTGACAACAGATACTTTCAGTTATTTTCTTTGAAGTGTTGTTTTGGAGAAAATGTCTGCCAAATGCCCAGGTCTGAACAACTATTGTTCATTCAGTTAGCATACAACAAGTAAAAATGATGCTCCATGACAAAAGTGCCTAGTTAGGTTGCACACTGAGCAATTTCATTAGTGCTTTTCCTCAAGACAACCATCGCATGTTAGTTTGCAACAGAAGTGCCTTATGCCCACTCCCCATTTTGTCACACAGCTATAGAGGCACACATAGGTCAAGATTTTAATAAAATAATAATTTTTACTGCTTTATCTAGAATATTCTTAAGTGAAACTGGTTTTTCCCCCCTGCAACTGAACAGGGGTGAAGAACACAATGGTCACTAGTACAGTAGGGGGCCACTGCCTTGATCCATGCTAATACTTCAGCAGTTTCACCCATCATCAGTGTAAATGGCCACAGCAGGAAAGGAATATAACATCATGTTCCCCCTCCACTACTGCATAGCAAATGACCACACACTTAGCAGCTAAAAACAACACACATTTGTAATCTCACAGTTTCCGTGGGCCAGGGGCTTGTGCAGGGCTTAGTTATATCCTGTGCTGGATTTCAAAGCTGAAATCCAGATGTGATTTGGGGCTGAGGTCCTCTTCCAAACTCATTCAGGTTGTCAGCAGAATTCAGTTCCTTATGTGATTAATATCCTTGTTTTCTTGCTTCCTCCTAGCCAGGGACTACTACCAGCTCCTGGAGGCCACCTCCCCTCTGTAGGCAGGTTACATCACTACGTCATGGCTGTTTGTTTTCTCCCTCTGAGAGCAGCCAGAGAAAACCTCTGCTTTCAAAGAGCTCACCTGATTAGTTCAGGCTCACAGAAAAGAATCTCTTCAATTCACTCAGTCAACTTACTTGGGACCTAGATAACACCTGCAATAACCCTTTTGCCATGTAATTTCACATGATCACAGAAGTTACGTCTCATCACATTCCTTAGTTCCACCTTCTCACTCAAAGAGAAGGATGTCTACAGGACATGTACAACAGGGGGAGGGAACTTGCCATCCTAGAACCCTGCCTACCACATTTGTCTTACTACTATCATCAGGACCAGCTACATAGTTTGCAGGGCCCAGTACAAAATAAAAATGTGGAGCCTTTTGTTTAAAAATCATTAAGAATTTGAAGACTCTAACATCAGATTATTGAACCAAGCATGGGACCCTTCTAAGCACAGGCTCATGTAGCCAGCCCTGACTCTTAGGCAAAAAATTCTCATCTTGTAGATACTTTGTAAGGTCTTGGAGACAGCTGGCAATACAGAAATGATTCCTTGTGAACTTCTGAGTACAAGCATCTCAATTATTGCCTATGAGCATTTGTCTGTCTCTAGTCAGATAGGAAGACTAAGAATTTTCCAGCAGGAGTGGGACATCACTGGTTTCTTCACTTTCCAGAAGTCCTGTCTTGTTTTTCCCTACAGTTCAGAACAATGTCCCCATGAGACCACATATGTTTGGGTTATTCAATGACACAGTCAACATTTATAACTCTCTTGATAGATTCTAGAAATCTGCCTGTTTCAACATTGCCACTTCTCGGACAACTTACAACATAGGCTTGCCATTCCCTAGGACTCCCAGAGATGGGGTGTGATGATAACTGCTGTACTAATGGGAATTTTCATGTGAAACTGATTTAGGAAGTCTACATGGCTTCTAGGGAAGACATAGTTCTTAGGGAAAGAAGTTTCAAAAGATTCCATCTTCTGAGAAAGTCTTTAAGTGCTACAAACCCACCCTTCCCTATGGAATCTCAGACCCCTGAGAAGCATTTTGTACTTTCCTGGCAACTAGAGCCCTCTTCCCTTTATGCTGGCAGCACAGGTAAAAGAACTTCAGGGCCTACTTCATCTGCCCAATGGCAGGCCATGGCCCACATTCCAAATCCAATGAATTTGTTGTCTGTAGTAAAATTTGGATCCTTTTGTTGATTCTGGTACACATGCAGCATCCTCTGGCTTTATCCTCAAGTGCTGCATTTGGGTACACATTATGGATTCAATTTTTTGTATTTTTAAACTTTCTCTTGTTCACATGAACCAGGTAAGAGACACAGCCAGCATTTGACACCTACTTGTATAGACCTGCCTAGGAATTATTTATGTACTGATGTAGGTAATGAGGGTCATATCACAAATTGCGGTTCTAGGGCTTCTTCCCAGGAGTTCCCCTAATTTTTAAACAAGGGTTATTTTTGCCTGGGAGACTGAAAGCTGATTTTATACCCTATATTCCCACTATAGCCACATGTATCTCTTCAGCCTCCAGGAATAGCCACCAACAGAATTTTGATCAAATCCTACCTGGTCATCCCCAGAGTCCTGGCTCCCCTCCAAAGTATTAATCTCACTGCAGACAATAATATTTTAATAATGCAAATGTGTTATGCCACTCTCCTGCCTGAAATCCCTCAATGCTTCTCCATGGCATCATTTCCACAAGTACTTATTGAGAACCACACATTGTTCCAGCCACAAGAGCAACATCTGAAAGCAAAATGGAGAAAAACTCCTGCCATACCTGTCTTATAGAGTCTATAGTCTGAGGGGAAGTCAGACACCAAACAAAACATAAGGATATCACTAGCATGTTAAAAGATAAGGACACTGGCAAAGTAGATCAGGATATGGGAATCAGAAGTCTAGGAGATGGGCAAATTACTCTTTAATCAGGATGGCCAGGGGCCTGGCTGAGAGGTGGCATTTGAAGATGAAGGAGGAGGTGAGGGAGTGAGCCCCGTGGGTGTCTACAGAGATATTCCAGGCATGGGGAAGGCAGGTGCAAAGCAAAGGGGGAGCTGACTTGCAGTCTTAGAGAAACACCTTTGGGCACAGTGAGCATGGAGCAGTTAGAGGAGATGTGTCAAAGCGGCCATGAGGAGCCAACCACTTAGAGCTTTATACTTGGGGTAAAGGGATGTTGCCTCAGCTTTACCTCCTGACATTTTCCTTCTTCTTTCCATGTCTTACCATCCTGACCTTTCAACTTCTCAAAAGTGAAAAGCTTCCCACAAGTGGTTCCCTCTCTCTGGAATTTTCTTGCTCTCTTGTCTGACTCACATTTAGTGTCACTTCTTCAAGAGAGCCTTTCTTACCATACCCTACCTAAGCTGGGTCCCCTGTCCTACACAACCACAATCTCCAGTTCATTTTCTCCTCAGCTCTTTGTCCATTTATATTTGCCAAATGAATGAATGTGATAACTTGTTTAATATTTGTCTTCTTTGCTAGACTCCAGACTCCAGGAGGGAAAGGGCTATTCCAGACTACCTCTATACCCCCAGAACTTGAAGTTCTTGGGGTACGGAACTTGAAAATCAGTTGGTGCTAATATGTGTTGATGAATCAATTCCTGTTGATTGATGGTGAGATTTGATAAAATGAAGAACCTCAAGCAGAGTCCTGATCACCCAGGCTGAAAAACAGTTGGGTGAATCTGGGCTTCTAAACTTGCTCCCTGGTTAGGGATTCAGAGGGGGTAGTTATCTGGCTAGGGTCCCATTACTCCCCCATTGTTAACATGATCAGCTCTGTTTCTACCACAGTCCCCACTAACAATATGCCTTACATTTAATAGAGACTTGTAGCACTTCCAAGGGGGAGCCGGAAAGAGATTAGATGGAGCTTTAGTAATTTAGGCTTTGTAAATGTTAGGAAATTTGCAATAGGGAAGTTAGAGTTATAAAATCTAAATTTGATTCCCATTTGTATCACTAGCTCAGAGCATTGGACACACTACTTAATGCCTCTCATCCTAAAATATGTCACCAGTGAAGTGAAGTTGATGATAGTACCTGTGCTCCTTAATCATTCCTCCTCCCCAGAGTTAGTGATAAAATGTTATAAGCTCTGTGAATAGCAGTTCTGTAAACTCTAAAAAGCTGTATTTCTTCTTCACCTTTGGCTAAGATCAAGTATAAAATACTATTAGCTATTATCAAAGCATAAAATATCTATAGCACTTGTACTCTGTTTATACCCACAAATGATGTGCATTTATACAATTGCTGTTGTAAAGAAATTACATGTTGATACCTGTTACTGTGACTCAAGAGTAAAATGACTTTGAAATTAATATGACAGCACAAACATCTCAGAAAGACCCTCCCTTACATGCACCAAAATGAATATCCTGCTTACTGTGCTGTCTTGTTAGTCTGTTCTGCTTTCTTAATGGCACTTCTTTCCTTTGAAATGATTTTCTTTCTTTCCTTACACGTTCATGCCTGGACTGCTAGTCCACCTGGACTGGAATGTGGGTTTCCCAAAGAAACACAAGTTGTCCATTGTGTTTATTCCTCAATTTCTAGAACTAAGAACTCATTAAAATAGGTGGGATAAATGGATTGCTAAATAGAATGATATAAAGTTTTGCAGCTTTAGCTTGATTTAAATAATTATAAAGACCAAACATGAGTGATTGAACTATATTTCATAAAAAAAGAAGAAAATATCCCCACGATTAGTTTTAATGATGTGTGAGAATAATTTAGTGGGCAAGGTAAATGAGATTATGGAAACAGATACATGCATTAACTGTGTACCATTTCATTCTTGAAGGTATTTATAAATTCATGTATCATTACATTCAAGAAATATCCCCTAGACTCCTGTGGTGTTTTGGTGAATGAAAGATCATTTTAAGTTGTGTATGTACCTCAAAAGTGTTATTTGTGGGTGTTAGTTCTTTAAAAGGATGAAATCACAAGCAAATGATTCCCAGATCCATTAGTTCATGCTAATATAAATAAATAACTGAATAAATGAATAAAAAGAGGAATTCCCATGGAAAGGAATTCCAAATAATGTATAAAATACCTAACCCTTAAGGAAGGGGAACATAACTGCTTTGCTAAGTTTCAGCTGTGCATAGTGGTTTCCTTCCAAAGAAGACAGTAAGAAAAGTGGGGACACGCTCCAGCCAGGTGGTCAAAGTCAATGTCAGCAGTGATACAATCGTCAACATCAACACTGATGTAATGTGAGGAGCATGAGAGGGCTATTATTAGCCCTCTTTTCAAGGACAAAATAAATATTCACTTTTCAAGCACAAAATAAAGGTGGAATTTGGGGAAGATCAGGATAGGAAAATAGACCCTGCATGTCTCTGGACCTCCAGCCCACCTCAGGGGACATGGGGCCAACCCTTGCAGCAATCCTGCTCACAGCATTCTAATCCTGACCACACAGGCCTGTCACTTGGAAGTTTAATTCTATTGATTTTACAGGCAGAGAGATAAGACCCAATCTATGTAAATGAGAAAAAATATGTTTTCTTACAATCTGGATAATTTACCTTAAAAAATTACACACCAAGGTAATATTAAAAGCAAGGGTTGTTTTATACCTCAGATAAAGATGTGAAAAATGATTTGTTATGTATAATTGGTTCCAAATTGTCCCTCCTGTGATAAATTTTTAAAAAATGTTTCATGTAATAGCCTGATAATATCTGGATAGAGTATAAAGAAAAAAGACTAAACAATAATCACATTTTATTTGAATGTGAGGAGGGCCCTATCCAGTTTCTTCATTCAAAAGGACCCTAATACAAGCCAAATAAAGAAAATATGAATATGCACTGAAGAAATTACTAACAATGTAGTCTTCACCCTTTATGTCTCAGCTAAGCTTAAATTAAAAGCTTTCTGGGGAGACTTGAGAATCATTTCGCTATATGCAGATTCAATGTTAAAGGGTTTAAATGCCATTATTTTTTATGTACTGGACCTTACATATTAATATTCAGGCCAGGAACAGTTTAAAATTGCAGAGAACAAGAACATTCACCAATAGCTCAGTGGGAGGCTGAGTGTAAGTAGCTGCCAATCACCAGAAATGGGCCATTGTGAGCCCAGACAGCCCTAACAACACCCTGATGGAGTCCCCATCTCTTGTCCGTTGTTCTGCTGGGCTGAAGCAAATGTGGGTGGAAGGCGGGGTAGCTGGGACCCAAACATGGAGCAAGCAAAGGTGGAACCCAGAACTGGGCTCCAAGCTGTGGCTAGCAGGAGGAAGACAGAGCCAGAAGGCAGGTGGAGTCTCCTGGAAATGCCCTGTGGCTTCAGCAGCAGGTGCCACCTCCCTTTATTATCTTCCCAGGCTGTGTGCTGGGAGACTTGTTTGGGTTTTTTTTGGGGGGGGCTGCAAACAGGGTGGTCCATTACAGGCAGGTGTGGCTTGGAGAGTCAGCACACGGATAGGCCTATTTATCAGGGGGCTGCATGTGGGCAATGTTCTTGTCAGTGTGGCCAGCCATCCCACGGGCCAAGGCTGGTTGATGGGAGGCCAGCCGTTTACTTCACATGTTTGAGTCTGTTTATTCACTGGTTCATCACAGATGTACTATTTATCCAGCTCCCCTGGCAATTTTCATTCAGAACTTAAGATTTGCTTAAAAAGGAACTGGCAGAATTGTGAAGATGTGGCAGCTGCCCATTTCAAGTGATGGCCATGTACTGGTCCCTCTCTGTGTCCATTTAACATGAATTTAGTAAATGCCCCTAGAGCCCTGCAAGGTGCACATCATTATTCCTGCCCTTTCCATTGTGCAGGTGAGAATGTGCCACTCAGATGGGCATCTGCCACCCTGAATCTGCTCTAAAGCATTTGGGTGCTATGGCACAAAACACCCCCAAACAATTGTGACAGCTTATCACAAAGGATGATCAAAATTAACTTTTTCTGTGACAACATTAACAATGACAGCGGTAAATTTTTATTCAAAATCCTCTTAGCTGCCACATCCTAAATAGGTACTAAGAAACCAAAAAAGACTAAAGAGAGGGAAGAAAAAGTCTGGGGAGACAGAAGGAAGTGAGTGGTCCAGAGATCCTGCGGTCCCACTCTGAGAGAAACAGTAAAGTGGTGTTTTGGAGAGGTGGGAGCCGAAAAGCCACAAAAGGAGAAAACAGGGAAGGGCCCATGGAGTGTGGCCACAGACCCCATTCCAGCTCTGAGACCCCAGCTGACAGCGGGGTTAGGTAGATTTATGACAAACAAGATGAAATACTAGGCAATTCTGCTTCTCGCCCTGGGTAAATGTTTGAAGGAATTCATCACCCCTAAGAAATGCTTTGAGAAATTTATTAGTGATATGTTTAATCTGTCACCAAAAAAAACAACAGCAACGACACTATAATAGTCCTTACCATTGAGGCATCTTCTTTTCTAGAAAGTATATGTTCAGTACTGGAATGATTCTCTCCTGACTGATAACATCAATGCTTCCAAAAGTTGCCCCAACCCCCGTCCTTTGATTATTTCACTCATTCAGGTGACAAACAAGTTCTGAAGCATCCTCTGTGCTGGATATACAGAGGTGTACAGAAACAAAGTACCGTTCTGCTGGGGCTTCCATTTCAGAGCCACACTGGCTAACTGGCAGCCATACGTCATAACTTTAAATTGGAATTAACAAAGTTCAGTTGAATTAAAACTACATTCCTCATTTCCATGAGCTCACTTTCAGAGACTGCCAGTGGGTAACATATTGGTCAGCACAGACAGAACATTTCTATAATCACAGGACATTCTATTGGATGGTGATATTCTAAGAATATATGTGCACACATGTGTTATTGGTGTGTACTGATGTAAGTGTGCATGTGTGTTGGTACACTGTGCATGTTTATGTGTGTATATACATGTGTCTTGATGTGTGTATGTGAGAAAAAGCAGAAAATCAGTGATTTGGGCTGAGCAGAAAGAAGGAAGAAAAGATGTCAAGTTGTGGAGAACAGAAAGTAGACAAATATATAGTGATTTATTCTATCCCACCCAAATCATTTCTCTCATCATTTCAGGACTAGAACTTAATTTATGTAGAAGATGCAGCCTGGCCAGTTATATTCTGTGGACACTTATAGAATGTATGGATGACCTATAGGAGCTAATGCCATTCCAGACAATGGGATTCATAGGGAAAAGCCTCATCAATGGAGCAGCCAGCATTGTAGATTTAGGCTCACATGTGCTAGGCCAAGGACCCTCTCATAGGTAATACTCTCCATACTGCTTGTCATCAGTACTCTAGGAGAAGGGCTCACACAGGCTCTTCGGGTTTTACAGGCAGCATCCCTTGTTGTGTTGTACATTGTTAAAAAATAATGATGTAGCTCTGTGTCATACTGTTTATTCTGGGATATAAAGTAACAACTTAACATAATTGTGACACCTCCAAAACAAGAAATATGTTGCTTCTTGCTTTATCAGATACCCACTAATTAATCTAGCTACAGAGCTGCACAAGTTGCTGAACCAGGAGGCAGGAACAGAGAGATGTCTTTTCTATCTGCCAGCTGGCAGTATACCAACTACAGCTCAACTTTCAGCCACAAGGAAAACAATCAGAGAAATCTCCCCGCACTGCAACTGCTCTTCCTCCCCAGCCCCCAGGAGAGCAATTTGCGGTGATAACATTTTATTGTTAAGTCCAAAGCAAACACATACGCACTAGAAAATCCCCAAATCCACAAACAGCACATGCACAGAAATACACATTGCCACAAAAAAGTATGGTTTAATTTATATAAAGTCATCCATTCATTGCTTTTACAGTTCAAATGTGGCTCTGGGAAAACTTATCTGTTCTAACAGAACAGATCACGATTCTAAAATAATAATCCTGGGAAAAGATGGCACATAGAGTCTTGAATGGTTCAATGCAATTTTCATCTCTCTCCTTGCCCTCAGCATATGTCATTGGTCCCTCTTGCTTTGATGTTAAATAGCATTTGTTCTACAGTTGCATCTAAGACATGTACATGCCTTATCTTCCTAGGGGGACAGCATATGGTGTAGATATTAACATCCTAGTGGGGAACTGTGTCGATTCTGGAGGCAGAGGACTTTGGCTCAAATCCTGACTTTGTTATTTACTATCTATGTGACCTTTAGAAAAAGTTACTTAGCCTCTTTGAACCTCAGTTTCCTCATCTGTTGACAAGAGATGATGATGATGGTGGTGGTGATTGTGGTGATGGTGGTGATGGTAGTGATGGTGACAATGATTATGCATATTTCTTAGAGTCGTGATGAGGATTAAGTAAGCTAATATATGCAAAGCAGTGGATGAGTTTTTGGCATATAGTAATCATTCAATAAATTATGCTTATTACTATTATTTAGGAGAAAGTCTCGATCTTTTTTACATTATTAATATTGCTTAGCAGCTATACTAAATTGATATCAGATTGCTTTTAAAAATAAAAGTTAATAGAAATTAAGAACAATCTGACAGTAAGCAGAGGGGAGGTGGGAGGGGATAATGAGGGGAACGGTTTTCAGGAACTACTATAAAGGACACATGGACAAAACCAAGGGGGAGGATGGAAGCAAGGGAGGGAGGTGCGTTTGGCTGGGGTGGGGGGAGTGTTTGGGGGAATATGCAGACAACTGTAATTGAACAACAATAAAATAATTATTAAGAGAGAAAAAATAAACGTTAATAGGAATTGGTATCAAATGGGAGGAATTAGCTACTTGCAGAAGGAAACCACCTAAATGGAAAAGGTGGTACATCAGTTGTTTGCTTACTTATCCCTTCAAACACTATTGGGTATTTACTGGTATATTTCAGACACTTTGCTTAGTATAGAGAATATGAAAAAACTAGGTGACAGCCTGGCTTCTGCTCATAAAAACCAGAGTCTATTTTAATAATTTACAAAGGTCCTTAAACTTTTATCTGCATTTTTGGATCCAAGGCTTTCTGAAAACTGAAGTTTTCCTATTGTTTCTCCTTTGGTAGCAGGTGACAGGGTATGAGCTCATGAGACAGTATAACTTTGGCTGAACTATATGAGGCTATTTATGAGCCTTTACCCCACTAAGTATGATATTCATACATTTTAATGTAGAAAGACTCATGTGTTTAAGTATGGAATGCTGCCCAGACTCTGTGCAATATACAATACATGTATCTGTTATCATTCTGATATTTAAAAAGTTCTGAAATTTGAAAACACATCTGACTCCAAGGGTAATGGCAAAAATGTGGGTGGACCTGGATTAAATCATGTTTTGGGAATCTCTATGAGGGACACAAGTGTGTAACCTGAATCCAACTGAGGTTTGAGGTGAGCTATCTCGAGGAAAATAAAGGTAGTAGGAATAATATAATAGTAACATAACGTTTGAAAGATAGTTATAACCTAAGGGACTGTGTTTTCAAACACTTTGGCTGGGCTGTGAAAACAGAGTGGGACATAGAGGGTGGTACATGTTTTATAGAAACCACTGTAGTCTTTCTCCTCCCTGAACCCTCAGCTCTTGACTATGTGCCTGGAAGCTCTTCCCACCAAGAGGTTGAACCCATGTCCCCCTCTTTGAATATGGACTGCCCTTGGCATTGACCTGGACAGAAGTGACCCTGAGTGAGTCCCAGGATCCCAGAGCCCCTGTATGTTTTTCCTCTCACTCTTGACCTTACGCCTAATTGCCAGACTAGCTGGCTGGAGGCTGAGAAGGCAGGAGACCAAGGCCATGTCAAAACAGGTGCCCAAGCTAAGGTTCCAGGCATGAGAGGGAACAAGTTGACCACAGCTGACCACAGACACAGGAGAGAGCTCCATCAAGACTAGAGAACCGCCTGCCCATGCCTACCTACACTGCCAAACTGCAGAACTGTGAGCTAAATAAATTATTATAGTTTTAAGCTACTAAATTTTAGGGTAGTTATTAAATTTGAGGGTACCTTGTTTGTACTAACATATACAAAAGGATCTAGGAAAAAGGCTGCCAAAGAAAACGATCTGTCAGGGTTTCATCAGCCCTACCCTGGACAAGGACACTTTCCCACCTAGGTATAAAAATACTTAAAGTGGTCCAGCTCAGTTCTCAATGCAGAGAGCTATTTGCTTGTCACAATCACTTTATTTCACTGCTACTCAGTTCTGTGGTCTAATGTGGTTGCCATTTACTGGAGTAGAATTCCTTGAGATTCCTCTGAGAGACATGAAGCAAAGATTTTCTCTATGTATCTGATTACCGGGTTTAATCAGGAAGGAAAAACTGAATGATTGTAAATTGTCCCACAAAAAAACATTCCCAGGCAATGAGGTCACCTGTCCCAGGGGAAAGTATACAGCTCTTGGAAAGAGACACATACTGCTTTGTTTCAGTCTGAATCTTCTGTGTTGTAGTCTAAAGCAGCCAATTCACTAGAAACATTTCCTTCTTATCACATCTCAGGTCAGTGTGTTGCTTTATTCCAGACACAAGTAAAGTAAGTAGAATAGAGCTATGTGCCTCGAAGTACTTATTCCAGACTCCTGGGTCATCTAGTATTACTTTTAGGACAAAGGTCCTAGATTAAAACTAGTGGGAAGTTCACTTCCATTTCCTGCATTCTGCAGTAAGGCCAGTGGGTAGTTCATTTCTACTTTCTATGTCCCTCACTAAAACTCTTAGGTGGCTCACTGATAATTCTTGTGTCCCTGTAATATGATTTGTGCTAATGGGAAGTTCACTTCCATTTCCTGTGTCCCTGCAAAAAGGCCCATGGGAAGTTTGTTTTCTGTGTCCCTGCATGAAGACCAGTAGGTAGTTCTACCCACTTCCGGTGTCTCTGGGAGGTGTCTTGATCTGTTATGTGGAGAAAGGCAGGGCTGCAGTGTGGTTGGAGGTACATTGTCCATGCATCTTCAGCATAGCAACTCTCATGGCATAATTTTTAAGAAATTAAAGTTCAGCTGTCTCATCACCTATTATTTCATGGGACTCACTCCATGTTACAGGGTTGGCTAGGCAATGCTGGCTTTAGCATTTACTAGTTGTATGACTCTGAAAAGTTACTTAATGTCTCTTCATTTGATTTTTCACCTTTAAAGTGGCAAAAATAATAGTATTTGCCAGCGTGTTGTAAAGATTAAAGGAAATTAAGTAAACTCTGTGAGAGCAGAGATTTTGTCTATTTTGTTCACAACTATATTCCTAGGTCTAAAAGAAGTGGCTGGCACCTAGTACCTATTAGGTACTCAATAAATATTTGTTGAATAATAGCATATTATCAGCATAATATATTTATTATAGTTATTGCACCTAGAATATATTAATATATGGGTATTTGTTGCCTTGGGCATGTGTTTGGACTGGCTATAGTGAGCATTTAGTAAATATTAGCTGCTATTACTATTATTTGCCACTTTGACTCACAAGGTTGCCATGAAGATGTATAAAAACTACTCATGTTTTCAAACTATGTTGAGAAAAATTATTAGGTCAAAGGAGGAAAAGTAGTCCATAAATACAAATTATTGTTGTCAATCTCAATTCTATATTTCAAAATCCTATTTCTGAGTACATTACCCAATATTATAACTGTTCTTTCTTTCGGACAGAATGCCACAAATGAGTACCTAACCTGAATAAATGGACAGATTATACACCATGGAGGGAATCATGGCTGTTACTTGATTTTCCAAGGTGTGTCAGCTATATATTTAGTGGGTGTCAGACATTTCACTGCCACAGTTCTTGCACCAATGCAGGGAAAACATGATCAGTAGATATCTCCCAGGTCTTTCTTCAGCCAGGAGAGTGCCAAGAGGTTTTTAAAACCTGGGAGGAAGCTAGAGGCCTCATTTCCATTCCTCCAACACCTCCATCTCTTTGCTGCTTCAGGACATTTGACCAGCTGTGCTCCCTGCCCAGCACTCTCTTTTTTTAATTTAAATTATTTTATTGTTGTTCAATTACAGTTATCTTTTGTTTTCCCACCCCCAACCCCTCCAAACCCATCTCACTCTCTTGTTTCAACACTCAACCTTGATAATTTCTTCCATCACTCAAGCTGTAGTTCAAAGGTCAGTCCATCAGGGAGCCTTCCCTGCTCATGCCAGGAGAGAATTACATCCTGCTCTTCCAGACTTCTGGGTGCCACCACCCTATATCAATCTTCAATCATCTCTATTTGTTTCATTGTCTGTCCCTGAGCACAGGACTCTTCAATGTCTTGGCACCTCAGTATCACCTGTGTCAAGAGGAGGGCCTGGCATGTAATGGGTCTAAAATAGACGGCTATTAAATGGCTGGGGACTGAATAGGAAAGCAACAGAATATTGTGCAGAATTTGTATCAGACTTCAAAGAACTGAACTTGGAATTTTTTTAAAAGGCCTTTGTCTCCAAAGTTCCCTGATATCCCCTCTTCTAGGTCTTCCTTTTCACATGTCACTGACACATAAAAATGACAAAATGTGTATGGCACACTGGGGTAAGCATCTGAAGTTTCTAGGTACCATCATGGCTGCTGGAGGCCCTGGCTCACCATCCAAGGCCAGGGTTAAGGAAGACACTCCTTTAGCATACCCACCACCATTTGCAGTCCCCTGAAACCTTGGTTGAAAAGCTCAATGCATTCTAATTCATTTAATTCATGGATTGTGCAACTGAGGCACAAAATATGGTGCCACTTTCCTAAGCAGATGGTAGCAAAACTGGTGCTAATTGCTATATATTTTGATTGAAGAATGTTACAGGACATTCAAGAGTGATAAGAAATAGTTGATGGCACTCTGGGAAGACCCTGGGCTCAGGGACCATAGTGATGGTGATTTGGACCTTATTCTGATGAACTTTGTTCATTTAATCACCCTCATAGTGACCTGCCCTGACCATTGTGTTAATGATGGATGCATTATAGAGATACTATGATATAACTGGATGGTATGTAAGAGCTTCTGCAAGTTTCATGGAAGGTGAAGGAACACAGAAAGTCAAGTATGAATGCCTGCCTTTGACAGAGCAGGTCTCAGACTCTATGGCATGACATAAATTCTTGGGTAGGTACTGTTTTCCATCTACCATCAGAAACAGAGAAATTAGGCCACCTGGATCTGTCATTGTGAGCAACATAGCCAGGACCACAACAGGCCCAATAAGGGGTGTCAGAAACTTATTTTTAAAATTCTGACAGCAGTAGACACACAGCAGTAAAGGGCTGCTACTCAACTATCCACAGACCTCTGGGTCTCAGGAAGTCATACGTAATGAATCCAGCTCTGTAGGGAAGAATGCTTGCATGTTTGTTGGGCTCTCACGAGAGTTTCTGTGGTCAAGTCATTCTAATAAATCATCCCAGGGCTGTAGCAACAAAGACATATTCAGATGTAGATCCAGTTATTAGGGGCCAAAGTCTCATGGTGTTTATGAAGGAAGAAAATCAAGTCTGCACTTTTAATTTAAGCCCTTAATAGCAAGGCTATCTTCTCTTTCCTTTATGTTTTCCCAGAGTGTCTCAGTAAAGATCATCCAGCCAAATTTCCTCATTCTGGAATCTGGGTCCCAAATTCTACCAACTGAAAAATGGGAAGTCAGCTGCTGTGAGTTGAAGTGTGTTTCCCCAAAGAGATATTGAAGTTCTAACCCCCAGCAGCACCCTAGAATATGACCTTATTTGGAAAGAGGGTCTTTGCCAGTTTAATTAGTTAAGATGAGGTCATACTGCAATAGGGTGGGCCTCTAATTCAAAGTAACTAGTGTCCTTATTAAAATAGACACAAACAAAGGGAGCAGACAGCCATGTGGAAAGAGACAGAGTTTGGAATGAAACTTCTACAAGCCAAGGAATGCCAAGGACTGCCTGTAACCAGAAGATTGGGGGAGAGGCCTGGTTCTCTCTTTGAGACCCCAAGTAGCAACCATCCCTGCTAACACGTTGGGTTTGGATTTTTGCCTTTCCAAACTGTGAGAGACTACATTTCTATTGTGTTAAGCCACTCAGTTTGTGACAGCCAGAAAACCAGCCCAAAAGGCCTCTATGAAGTCTAAAAGTAATGGGAAATTTTACCTCCTACAGCCACCTTGACTCTTCTGGGCATTCTCTCCTGACCTCACCTCTATGGGAGGGTTATCTGATCTCTGAGGGCACAGCTGCTTTTAGAAATGGCAGCTTTGTAAGAGGGCAGTAAGAAGCTACTAGAACAACAAACATTTGCACAAACAATATGAGTGACGATTTGGATGGAGAAGACTTCACTGGCTGGGCCACTCGGTGTCGAGGCAGGAAGCACTCTGTCCCTAAGGTGCTGCCTTTTGTAACCAATGCATTAAGGAAATGAAGCATGCTGAATGTGTTAGGTTGAACTCTACTTTTAAAAAAAGTCACCCACTTGCAAATCATTTCCTCCAAAATGTTTAAATATGAGCAGTCCCCCCAATCAGTTTTCCTCACTGACACCAGATGAACTTGACCAATGTAGTCTTTTGCCTGCTAACCAGACCTGCTTAAAATCTTCTGGCACCCTTGCAGCATTGAGTCAAAATCATGCTCTGGATGTGGCATCTACCTGCTATCCAACCTCAGCCTTCCCCTTCTCTTGGACCTGCTACGCACTTGCTTCAGGTGCTGGAAAGCAAGGCACTGCCTCTCACCAGAGCCTTTGTACCTTTTCTACCTTCAGTCGGGACTACACTCTGCCAACAAACACACATATACACAAGCACACACATGCACATGGATATGCACAAACACACACACACACCCTGTCAAACACATACAAAGGAACACAGACACACATGCACACCCCCACTTGCCACATGCATATACACACACAACACAAAGAGGCAGACAGGCACTCTACTCAACATGTTAACTCTTATCTACACATCATGAATTCGATAAAGTTCTACATCTTCTGGAAAGCATTCCCTGACCTGACCCTTTAATACTGTTATATAGTTTCACAGGACTCTACTCCTTCCATTAAGAGAACTTATCTCTGCAGATAATTACATATTCATTAGTAGGATTACTCAACATTTTTCTCTAAATGCTATGCATTTGTACCTAAACTTTATTTCTGCTTTCCCACCTTCAAAAGATGGCACAGTTTTCTCCCTCCTCTCTGCTCAGCCTGAATCACAAGCAAGCTTTTTAATTGTTTCTGCCCTTTTCCACACACATATGCACTCACACATGTGCTCACACATGTGTATGCCAACACACACTAACTCAAACCAAGAGACACACCCATTTGTATACATATGTTCACACATGCACACACACACATTGTTAGAATAGCCCTGTCCAATAGGACATGAGAACTATATCTAACTTTGCTCACTATTATGACTTCAGTGCCTGGACACTCAATCACTGGTAACTACAAGTTTGAATGAGGCTACAATTTGAGGACATTTAGTGACAGGGACTCAGTTCTAGAGGTAAATCCATAGGAAAAGATAATCCTATCCAACCCAGATTCAGTGGAAAAGAACATCTAAACATCATCCCTTGTACGTCCAACAAATAAGAGAGTCAATCAGTATTATGGAGTGAATTTTCAGCAAACTTGTGCTGGGGAAGGAAGGCTGCTTGCTTTTGTCATGGTCCCTGCTAGAAAGAATTATTAATCCCATTTGAACAGTGGCAAGATCAAGACATCATATTTTCTGGGAAATCAATAACCTTTGCAATCCACTTTTAGTCTTTATAAGCAATCTAATCACAGGTCACACGCAATGATTCATCTGGTTGTTGGGTCTTACAAAGTATGTGAATTTCCAGGGCTGCAAAACCATTATGGTATCTGAATGTGATTATCCTGATAAGGAGAAACTCCTGAACACTATATTACCATTTTATCACAGTTTTCCTGGAATAGTCACGTGCCATGTGTAAATAGATATTCTAGTTGTAAAGTCATTTCTTTGTCATTTATTTGTTCTAATATATACTGTGAACATATGTAGTATGCCAGACAAACAAGAAATCTGATTATTAAACTTGTTGTATGTGCACTATAACTGAATTACAAATTTCCAAGTTGTTAGAATAAAGATATACTTCAAAATAAAATTAATGTAAACATAATTTAATATTTTTAATGATTCATAAGGCTCATCAGAACTTGTCATGCATCAGAGTTTACTAACTCATCAATATTTTTTACCTATGAGTAAATGCTCCCAATGGATTGAAGTTTCAGCTAATGGATTACTAATTTTTTTTAATGTAGCTTATGAGGCATTAGTAAGAGTAGGCATCAGTAGAAATTGTTTCCTTTACAGCTTGATTATATACTTATACTTATTTCCAAGGCTTACAGAATGAAAGTTAGAAATAGAGAGGAGGACAAAATACAAAAAGAACATCATATAGCCTTTGGGGGCTGGGTTAGAGAGTCTTAGGGTAGAGAATGTCACACAATTCTACTGTCTTTCTAGAAAAAGCATAAATTAAAGGAGCCTAAAACAACAATCCGTTCTTAATTTTCCACTTTTGACTATGAGGTTGCCTTGTTATTTTTTAAATAAGATATATTATTAAGTGACTCTTCATCAACAATAACAACTCTAAAAAAACTCACGAGATTACCATAGGTGATCAATTCATAATGCTGCACCATGAAAGACTGGTTTTAATTGAATGTTCACTTGGTCATTGCCCAAAACAATATCTTGTCCACTGATCATTATCACTGAGTGTTTCTAGGAAGCTCGTTTCTCTGTTGACCTGATTGCTCTTTGCCAGCAGGCTAGATATTTAAGGGTGTACTCCCCGTTTTTCATCTTCTTTTTCTGTTAAAAGTGCCATGTTTCCCACTAATGGTCCTAAGGTGTAGGTTTTAGAAATTGATTACAGCTTTAATGGGGTGAAAAGTGTAAGATGCTCTGTGGCCTGCCTCTGAAGGACATGGTTCTCCTCATTCCCTTCTGGAGAAGGCCCCCTGCATGTGGAATTAACTGGGAGGTCAGAGAGAAGCCAGCGGGGCCCGAGGGTACCCTGCCTGAACCTCTGAGGCAGCATCTGGGCCTCCTGTAGCTGATCCAGCAGCGCCTGGAAGGGCAACACAATTAAACCTCCATAAGTTTGTGGAGCACTTTAAGATGAAAACACCATATAAATGCTAAGCATTATTATTACATGGAAGAAGGAAGGGTAAAAATGATGAATGCTAAAAAAGAAATACCTGTAAGATATAAAGTACCCGGGCAGAGCAAAATGAGAAAATTATCTCATCTGACACTTAAAAAGTGAAGAAAAAATAGGTGAGAAAGCTGTGCTCCCAAATAAAAGGAAGGTTCCATGAAGTATTAAGATAAATTATGCAATTGAATGCAACTTTATGAAGCCAGGGGTCACCAAGAGACAATAGGGACTCTGAAACATGGCAATGATAATTAATTCCTAAAATAAATCAATTAATATTTTTTCTCATCATTCACAAAGGGGGCTGGAACAGATGATGGTAATGCACACATTTCCCAAAAGATGGTGAAGGAATCAGAATCACGTCAACAAGGGTGATCAGAAGTGAGCGTGTTCACAACTGATGATTCTGTGGGGCTCAGGTCCTGCAGGGAAAGGCCAGGACACTGAAATGTGTCGCTTTCAGAAATAATTAGTAAATAAATTTTATATTTAGGGCTTTATGGGGAAGATAAGAATCATGAGTCCATTTATTTCCTAGTGGATAAACATGATTATTGGCATTCTATCCCATAAAAACAGAAATATATGGAGAAGAGTGTATACACACATACACAGCAACATATTGGAGCCAAGGTTTTGTAGCATCTGCTCAATGAAATTTCTTGCTGGAGCTAAAAGTCTCTTAGGAAAACAGATCTCCTTCACCTGCTAATAAGAAACAATGCATAATTGAGATAAGCTCATAGAATATCTTTTTCAGTGCTTTATTACACATAAAAACAGGTAATAAATGTTTTTCGTTGGTTTGTTTTGAAGTCAAGAAAGAGGAAAATAGAAGAGACTAGACTTAGGATGCCTATTTCTAGTATCGTGAATGCTCAATTGGAAGTAACTCACAGTGCCCTAGAAATGGACGAGGCAGGAAAGACACACTGTCCCACTGGAAACAACAACAGATTCTGGAAGCAGGCACTGAATGCAGCAGAGGAAACTGTAACAGAAGGTCAGGGCAGGACAAGTTCAGTCCTAAGAGAAAAGATGCCCAGGACAGTAAGAACCTTTGTTAATGATATTCACTAGATGGGGCTGGTGGACAAAGACGGAGGTGAAAAAGTCAGTGTCACTCTGAGGGATGGCTCCAAGTAGGGTAAGTGGTGAATGCAATTAAACAGAGAAAAATGAAAGATAATGAGATTAGGGATAAAACATCCAAAAGGGCCTGTGGCCAAAATAATGACGGCTCACAGTGGCCTTGAATGAAACTCAGAGGTGGGAGATAATGATCAGAGCCCAGCATCGGAACTGTTATCAGTGGTTTAAAGACAAGAAATCCAGTCGCATGGGGATCAGTGACTAAAAATATACTTGAGGAGATTATTCCAGCAGCCTTCTATGAGTACAGTGCATGCAATCACATTTGAAACCATGTGCTTAGCTCACATCACTCTGTTCTAAAAGGCGTATGTATCATGGAAATGAAGGAAGGGAAAACAGAGGGTATTCAGGATGCTAGGCCCTCACAAAGAGTTTAATTATTGCAGAAGGTCAGGGTCAGGCAGGGGAGGCTATGTTCTGAGGAAAAGAGAAGAATGAGAGAAAACCTCATTAGGAAAGTGATGAATCTTTGATTTGTATTTCATTTGTACACAAATCATGCCTTGTCCCTCCATGCCATGTCTTGATAAGTATCAAAATATTGATACTAAATCAGCACAGGGTTTTGCTATGCATATCAGAGAGATGGAGCCACCACTTTTGTCTGATTTGTGTCTGGCAACATGGCCCAGGTGTCCATACCCTGGGCCTCTCTGCAGGGGCCAGCATCCACGCAGTCCTTCTCCTACCTGGGGAGGGCTTCCAGACTCCCTCAGAGGAAGGGTCACATAGGAGGCGAACAAGTGGATACAGATGGCCTGAGTGTGCTCCAAAGAAGACACAATGGATGTGGAAAGTAATCCACAAAGGGTGGTCAGGAGACAGTCACCTGTGCTCAGCCGTCCATGCCCTCAGAGCCCCAGCTGGTAGAGTACCTCCTTTTACATCAGCAAGCTTCTTGGTCTCTGATGAACTCATTCAGAAAAGAGCAGGACCTAGTTGTCTGGGTTCCCTTGACACTTTGGTGCAACAGAAAGTCTGAGAGCATAAAAACCAAATCTTTCTGTGTTTACCAGTCCCACAAAGGTAAAAGAATCCATGAAGCAAGATCACCAACAGCATGGCTTTGGGGAAGCTGCTCCTTTCTCAGACTACAATCTGATGCATATTTACCACCAGGTCTGGGAGGCTGATTCGGTCAGAATAACTATTGCAAAACCATAGCCGTTTTTGCCATTCTTGTCATTTTGTTTTTGTCAGCTTTGTCATTCTTAAGTTGTCATTGAGTTTTTACCATCCTGCCTTGCTCTTCCTTCTCTTACTTACCTACTTTCATTTCCTTCTGTTAAGATGTATATATATCAGAAGTGAAAATCTGCCATTCCCACATTCCTCAGTGTAATTAATCCACTGTGAAGTAGGCACTGGCAGACTTCTAGAAATAACCTTTTGGCAAAATAATAGTTCACCCAACAATCCAGACCTATGCTTCAAGTGGTGCTTAAATGTTGACCATGCCCTTCTCCTCACAGCCCCTCTCTGCCCAGACCTGGGGAAAAAAAAACCCCTGAAATTGGCAAAGGTAAACCTAAGGGCAAATCTGGTGACAATGCTTAAAACTTCCTGGCTATGTCTAGTCTTACATGTGTAAATGTCCTAGGAGACTGGCCACCAGGGTCAACCTCAGCTGGTGCAGTGCCCAAGGAGTATAGCCCATGGTTGGGAGACTTGTGGGGAGATGCCAATAGTCAGGGTGATGACTGAGCCCCTGATCAAACAGAAGTGGGTAGCTGGGGGTTAGAAGAGAACTGACACAGTCCAAGGAGGTTGTCAGGACCCCATTCAAGAGAACTAAGACTTAGGGTCTGGTGTAGCCCCTATGAGAAATCCTCAGGACTGGGGTAAAGCTCAGTCACACTCAATGGGTGCCCATGCACTAGCTGTGAATAAGCCACAAGATGGATGCCTCGATTCAGGCTTGCAACAGGTGGTCTCAGAACCAGGGATGGTGGGTTTCAAGAATTGAGTTTACTGGAGGGATTTGCAAACTTTGGGGAACCTAGCAAATATAGAACCCTAGGTCTCCTCCCCAGTTGCCCAGGCCATAAGTTCCAGTCTATAAGTTCAGGGTTCAGTACTCAGAGAAGCCGGGCTGGAGAAAGGCAAGAACTAAAACCCTTAATCCATTTCAGGGATGAGAAAGACTGAGCTGAACGAGGAGTCATGTAATTGGTTCTGCTGACAGAATTGGCTGGGTCAAAGGGGAGTAGGTTGATGTCTTTGCCTCTGTCTTCTAACCTGCCCCTGATGACACCTGGGGGACTTGTCCCAGCTCTGCTACCAGCTTCTGTAGTCCTGGCATGCTTGCTTGGCCCCTTCCTCTCCCCTCCACAGTGAGCCTCTTGTTACACCTCTGAGGTCCCAGGAAACCAACATCCTTCTTATAGCAGGTCATGTGGTAACACTCCTCAAATTTGCCATTTCATTTTGATGCTGCCGTCTGCTCATTGTGTGTTTAGCTCTTGTCATTTCCACAACCCATGGGCCTCTGGAGGCCCAGACAGTTAACATGAGCTTAAGAAATTAAAAGTAAGGATTAAGTTGGCTAAGCCACCAAGATCTGGGACAGAAAAACATTCAAGATAAACTTTGTCTGAATGTTTTCTTCAATTTTGGAGGAGATGGGAATAATTTGGAGACTCATCTTTGTGACATGGCCTGAGTTCGAATGCCACTATTTATTCTGCAGTCATTGTGCACCTTGTTAAATGTTGGTTTTAAAACTGTTAGCAATTTCAATTCTCCCAACTATCCTTTTCTAACTTTACACAAGTTGTTGATTGACATGTGGATATGGAAAAAACATATTTGGAGATGAAACAACTCTAGCAGAATACCTCTGAAAGAAGAAACATTGCTTTTAGTGAGACAGCAATTGCAGAACAGTGACAGAGAAGGGGAAAGCAGGAAGCTAAACAGTGCTTATGCCTGCATCATGGTTGGAAAAGGCATCAAGCTTTGCATGAACTGTGAAACTTTGAGATTGAGCAGAACCTCAGTGTTCAATATCATGTCAAAGGAGATGCACCAAATGGTTGAGGAGAAGTTAAAATATTTCTTCAAAATGGAGACAAGTGAAATTGAGTTTGGAGAACACTGATAATGTGAGAGTTAATCTTGAGAGACAGTACTCTAGTGGAAAGTAACATATAAGTCAGATTTCAGGTACCTAGGAAGTTCCTTAGGCCAGAGTGTATGCATGTGTGTGTCTGTGTATGTCCCTTTCATAAGGCAAAGTTACTGAAAAGTATATACATTTAGTGAGGTCATCCAAAATAATTATCACTGTATGTCTTAACTGTTTTATTCCTTTCATTTTCTCTGATTTATTCCATATTGCTTTGTTTGACATGAGCCATAGCAGGAAGCTGTGTGTTTGGTGTAGCCATCACCACTTGGCTTTCTTACTACCAAATATTTGATCATTTCTGTTCCAAAATGAGTTGGGCAACATTAATTCACAGATGCTATTTGCAACAGATAATTAAATCTTAGCAGAGAGACAGAATAGCATTTCAAAACAATCACAATTATGCTGGAAAAGAAATCTTTTCCATTCTACAGCACAATAAAAAGTGATTTTGTGGAATATGAATTGATCAAGAGGCAAAATGAAAGATGTGTAACAAATCGAAGTAAAGGATCAACTATATAGACTATACAGGCAATTGTCTTAAATTCTAGGACACAGTTGTTTACTCATAACCCTGTTATTCACTCACTGTCTCATCCAAATATTCCTGGGACATCAGGTAGCTGTTATACTTGCCCTCAGGAAACATGGTTTTAAAACTGTTATTTCCATAACCCATGGAAGCATGCATTCATCTAATAGCTATTGCATGTCTCCAAGTGCATGGCATAGTAAAATAGGACCATTTTCATTAGAGGAAGAAAAGAAAAATGTATTTAGAAGAAATAAGAACATTAGCATATCAAAACAGTATTATTCTTTATTTAAAGCAAGGAAAAAAAAAAACACCTGAAGTCCCCTGCCTGTAGATTAGTGCAAGTGACTTTCTAAAGTTTTTCCTTTCTGTTTAACAGGAACTCAGACAATCTAAACACAAGCCAACAAAAAAAATCTCTGGACAGAAAACCTTCAAGGACTCTGATTCAGCATTAATTGATTCTAGTAGTTGGTCCATGGTTCACATTGAGGTGCTTAGCTGCTCCCAGAACAGAGTTATACACAGGAAATGTAATAAATAGGAAACCAGAAAAAATAGGAAATAAATAAGGCAAACAATACTGGCTTCTTTGATTTGCAAACGTAGCTGGATGTGATCAGAGCCCTACCATTTGTGAATCTACAGTGGCTTCCCCAGCTCCTTCTAGGTGGCTGCCCCTACATAATGCACACTTTGTCTGCAATAGAACCTGTCTCCTTCCCTCCCTCCTTTCCTTCCCTCTGTACATCCACAAATGTGTATTGAGCCTGTACTAAGTAGCAGGCTATGTTCTAAGCATTTGGGCCTCATCAGTGCAAAACAAAGCATCTACCCTTTGTTAACACTGTGCTGTAATTTGTAGGAACAGTATATTCTTTATATGGATATAGAACACATATCTGCTAGAGCTCAAGAAGGGGTGGGATAAAAGAAAGATAAGATTTTATATAGGGTAGTAGGGTAGGTCTCATGCATTTGTAAGGTGTTTGAGTTTCTGGCTTATACTTTGTGAATATCGTTATTTGTTTAATATGTATTAGACTAGTTATGTTTCGACCCCCACAAACACCTTTGTGAATATACTGGCCCAATCACATCACTAGAACCTGACTTCTCTCCTCCTCTTCCTCTTTTGGGAAGTGTGATTCCAGAGTGCATTACCTCCTGATGAAAGCTGGAAGGCAGAGGAACTAACTTCCTCTATCATGCTTCACAAGACAACCAAGTGTTTGCCTGTTCTGAGTTGGTGCCAAGTTGAGGAGGCCATCATGGATAGGTCAATCTGAATCACTTGCCCTCCTTCTACTGATGTTTGCCCAGTTGTCCTTGTCTCTCACCCTCATGCACTCTTTCTCATAAAATGTCATCATCAGACAACACAAAGCTTTTATGACTCAGCAATCCCCTCCTGCCTCCTCACAAAGGTTCTAGGCCCTTCTCAGTCTTGCATGTGCCTCAGACAGGAAGCCTGGCCCTGCCTTCTAATCCCACCATTCACCCACACTTTCTAGAAAACCTTCCCAGGGGCCACCTAGCTGTGTGTCTTCAGAAGCATATCTCCTCCTAACTGCTGAGGCCACCACATTTGGTAGTAGTGCAGCCAGTGAGGCTGGGTTTTGTCATTCAGTTTCTCAGCTGGACTGACGTCCACTGGCTTATCTGAAAATTGTCAGCTCTGTGGGTCATGTGTCTTCCCATCCCCCACATATCCATTTGCCTAGGGTGGGCAGAGATGCCATCTAACCCAACAAGTGGTGTTTCTCTGTTCATTGACTGTTGTTCCCTGCAAGTAGCCCCTGAAAAAAATACCATGTTGGAGACCCTGGGATGCCCCATCACATAGGACTTATGTTCTCCAGAGAGCAGATGCTCAACAAACATGCAGTAATAAAAGACTTAGCATGACAAAATGGCACATGCACAGGGCATGGAACATACACAGAAAGCATTTTCAGGAACTAAAGGATAATTATTTGTTAGCTATAATATTGATCCAGCCCTTCACTTCTTAAACATGGCCCCTGGTGGTTCTTGGGTTCCTCTTATGTAACCTTCCTGGATCTATAACAGCAGATAACCTATTATACACACAGCTCTTTATTATTTCTGCCAAGGCGAAGAATACATTAAGTTGCCTTTGAAATCTTTATCCTGCCACTATCTGCATGTATTAGCATATTTTATGATTTAAATCTAATTACCAGAGTTTTCTACATGATAAAACTGAAAGTGATCATAGCTAAGTACTTTAACATAGCCAGAATAAAAGGCAGAGAAATAGCCAAATTTGATGAAAAGCTTTCACACAGGACATATATAAACTGATGAAAGGTCAAGAATTTAAAGAAGTAAGGGCAACCAGCTCAATTATTTATAGGAACCTTTCTGTATCTGCCTTGTGCTTTCATTGACAACAACAGCCTTGGATTTTCTCACACAATTCCAATTACTCTGTCCCATGCACTAAACTCTCATTGGGCCATGAAGGCATCACAATTAAATATGGCCATTTCTCCAAGAGACTGCAACAATACATTCTAAACATAATGTATTTCTTTCCATCAGAGATCTTCTAAAAGTAGACATTTGTGAGCCATACTTGTGAAGCATCTATGAAATGTTCTTCTAAGTAACCCAGGAGATAATATGCTTAGTGACAAACTGGTTTGTGCCATTGAATTTAATGATCAGTATATTAGTTTTCTGGGGCTGCCCTACAAAAGTTCCATAGACTGGGTGGCTTTAAACAATAGAATTGATGATCTCATGGTCTGGAGGCCAGAAGTCTAAGATTGAGGTGTCAGTAGGGCTGGTTCCTTCTGTGGCTCTGAGGGAAAATCTATTCCAGGACTCTCATTAAGCTTCTGGTGGCCTCAGGTGTTCCTTGCCTTGTATGCGATAATCTTATACCTCTTTCTTCACATCTTCTTCCTTATATATATGTGTCTGTCTTACGTGTTCAGGTTTCCCCTCTATACAAGAACACCAGTCACATTGGATTATGGCCCACCACAATGCCTTCATCTTTGCTTGATCATCCTCAAAGACCCTATTTCCAGATAAGCTCACATTCATAGGCACTGAGAGTTAAAACTTCAGCTTATTTTGGGGGGAGACACAATTCAACCATTAATAGTCAATTAGCTTTATGCAGTTGGCTTCACTGGTCAAGTTTCAACTTAGAAGTCTACTCAGATGGTTGTTATAACCAGATTCAACAAAAATGCCCTTCTTAGGGCATTTTAATGAACATGTATGATTTTTCATATGTCCCTAACCTGATATTACCTGATGGGGAGGAAGAGCATTTGACTGCCAGGTGATAGCTTTTAGGGACAAAAGGAAGGGCCCTGACTCCACTCCCTGAAATTTAGAGGGAATATGACTTACAGACATTGGGTCCTTTTAGTTAATATATTTTCTTATTTAAAGTATAAAAGTATAAATTATAAATATTCTTATAGCATTTGAGTGAACCTGTCCATCATACCTCCCTCTAAAGCTAGTAAACACTTTGACTAAACTCCTCTCAGAGACTGTGGAAGATATAGATGGAGAGGTGAGGACAGGTACAGAGTCCAAGGTGGTCTTGAAGGTGTAACCCCAGAGGAGAACACTGGAGTGTAGGGTAGGGGCCAGCTTGGGACCTCAGGAAGTCTTAGCCTTGACTCTCTTTGGCTTATTCAGCTTCAAAACAAGGTTACATTCCTTCACTAGCTCTGGGCTCACCCCAGGGAAGCCTCTGTTGCTGATCTGTGGCCCCTCTCAAGTCACATAGCCCAAGGAAGAGGAACACAGATAATTAATCTATCAGTGAGCACCTTAAGATACCCACCCTCCCAGTCACATGCCACATAGTCAACTAAAACTGTGTTATCCAAAAGTGCTTTAGCCTTGGCCAGCATGGCTCAGTTGGTTGGAGCACCATACCATAACTGAAGAGTTGCGGGTTCAATTCTTGGTCAGAGCACATAACTGGGTTGTGGGTCTGACACATAATACCCAGTCTGGGCCACAGTCCAGTATAAAGGAGGCAACCAACTGATGCTTCTCTCTCACAATGATGCTTCTCTCTCTCCCTTCCCCTCTCTAAAAGCAATGAAAAAATAAAATGTCCTTGGGTGAGGATTAAAAAAATGCTTTATAAATGAGAAAAAGCTCCAAAATACAATTTTGCCTGTGGACCTTCTCACTTCAAAGAACTAAACTATGAATTTAAATGAGTGTATACATTGTGGACAAAAGGCATTTCTGTTTGTAATGTTAAGTGCTGACCTATTGCCAAAAATATCTTCACTATAGAAAATTCCTTCACGTAAAACATGAAAAAATTTTTGACGCTGACTTCTCAGAATAAAATCTTCCTTGGCTCTCTATTTTTTTTTTTTGCATCAAATCCATACTCCTTCCTGGTCATGGTGGATGCCTCCAAAATCCAGCCCCACCTTAATTTGCATCTAAAGTGCTTAGAAGGGTAACTGTTTGGGCATGTGGCATGTGCTTTTTAAGTGTCTGCTGAATGGAACAGCACTGACTGAGCATTGAGGCCAGGCCACACCCACATTCTCCATTCCCATAAGGGTGCATATGCTTGTCCCATGCCACCTTCTATTGCCTGTCTTGTATTCATCCTCCCTAAGACCATCCTATCGACTTCTACTGGTCAAAGTCCCAACCCAACTCATGTCACTCTCTCCACACAGTTTTCTGGGATCCTCCCAGATGCCTCATAACATTTTTTTTTGTGGCTCCACCAATGTACTAGTCATAGCACTAGTCTCCCATGACTCTACATTCAGTGCACACTGCTTTTCTTTGAGTACAGGGCTGTTCATTATTCACTGTGTACCCAACCACCCTGGCATGGCACAGCCTCTGGCCTCTTAGCCAACTCCAAATACATGTGGATAAGCAAGACACTCAGGCACCCAAGTTCCATGAAAGCTCTGAATAGCATGTGGACTGTGTCTACAATAGCTTGGAGTTGACTCCCAATTTGGAGGCTAAGACAAAGGGTACCTACATGCAGAGGTAAATGTTGGTGCCTTCTCGGGGTGCCCAGGGGAAAGAGGGAGTCAATATTCAGCTCTTAGATTGTTCCCTGAAGAGCAGAACTCTAAATGATCCAAAGTCAGGAAGGGCACACTCCTCCCACCCCCGGCTTCTGTTTTTAGCCTTGTGCCTGCCAGGATCTGAGATACCATGGTGATAGGAGTCATAGAAATAGAGACAGATCAATTGCCGAAAAGGCCTCTGTGTTCTGTGCTCTCTTTACAAAGAAATAATGCCTCAAGCGGATGGCTGCAAAGTATTTTCCCACTTACTTATCATTTGCTCTCTCAGATGATTCTGAAAACAGAAAAGAACAAGGTGCAACCACAGCCTTTTAAACCAACCCAAACATCAGGTGGATGTCACTGTGGCTCTCAGGCCACCCAAGAGAACAGAGTGAAGGTTCAGGCTGGTAATTACTGCCAATGAATTTATTCCCTTGACCTGCTGAAAAGCTTCATGGAATCCTGTGAAAGCCTGCATCCTTTGCAGGGCAGCCAGGAGCCTCTGAGCAGAGTGGCTGACAGGCTCCCAGGAGACAGGTGTTTTATTTAAAAGAAGGAATCCTGTCTGTTGTATTGAAGACGCTGCTGATCTACAGATGGCATCTCCAAACCTGGCTTGTATTTTGTGACAAAGGCCCTGAATAATCACCATCCTATGACAAGTACACAACATACTCTCAGCAAGTAAACTGTTCCTATTTGCGTCTGCCTCCCTGATGCTCAAGGCTGGTCTTTGGCAGGTAGTAACACCTATACATATGAGAGGTCACTTTACCACCCCATGAAATCAATGGAAAAGACATGACCCCCAACTGTTTCCACATAACCAACTTTAATTGCATGCTTTTGCTGCATTATATTTTGAAAAATTGGAATTTCAAGATTCAAAACCTAAGGCATAAAGTTACAATAGATATTACAAATGTGAATGGTATTGGTATAATTGTTTTGAGAGATGATTGCTTTCTAGGAGCTGTCTCAAGCCCTCACAGGAAAACAACACCATAGGTTATAGTAGCTTCTTTCTATAAGGAGACACAAGGAGGAAAGACTGTAGGACTTAGCCCAGAGCTAACTTTTAAAGGTGGCAGAAACAGATCTAAACCAGTGTCTGGCTACTTCTTTCCTGTTAAGGCCAATCCCAAGTCCTGGGCCCACTGTTCAGGTGAGAAGTTTGTTTTAGCCCCATGTACAGAGGTTAAGGTGCCAGGAGCTGAGCAAATGTCCCCAGAGCTGGTTAAGAAGAGGACAGCTGGGCCTCATACTGACTGGGGCTGTGTCTTCCCGTTGGGATGGGTCCAGTGGCACAGCTAACTCTGGTCGTCCTTCAGAGCCCAGCCTACAAAGGATCTATGGGATTTGAGGAAGTCCCTGCTCCACTATGCCAAATTCCAAGACTGACTCTAGAAGGGAAGGAATGGGTAAAGGAAACAAATATTTTTTTTATTTCTCTTACATGACTCTTCATTTAAAAGTTTCTTTTAGCACAAGTAACTCCAGTGGGCACAGTCAAAACAATCCAGTACAACAAACACAGCAATTTAAGGATAATGGCTTCTGGTTTTCTACGGTTACAGGCACCCAGCAGGTTGGGCTACCCTGCTACTTGTGGGAGGCATTTTGTTGTACATCCAAACCTGATTATCACATTTATTAACACAATCAAATGCTGTACTTGGACACAAACCACTTTTACCTTCTTTTTAAAAACCCATGAATAGAAATACCAATCTGGTCAATTATCACCCACAGAGCAACACTAGCTTTATAGATTGGTAATGCAATTGCTTTCAATCACTGAGCAACATGACAGATAACAATGATAGATTAAACAGTTCAACTATAGGCTGCATATTATAATGGCATTTTACTTACTCTTTACATCAATACCTACTCCTCTGGATTTCCTTCCAATAGTCCAAACCATCAAATTAGCCAGAGCAAGTAATGGAGAAACAGAAGCACCTACATTTAGAAGTTCCAGGGATGGAATACTGGATTTTTCTTCCCCTGTTGGCCCATGACTTATTTCACGTATAAGATGCCAGGCTGTATCTTTGACCATATTTTAGACTTGGAGTTCTCGATCATATGGGGTCTATAATAATGTGATACATCTGGTGTCCAAAGGCATGGGTTTGAATTTGTCTCATTTAGGAAAATAACCTTCTAAACCCCAGCTTTTTCATCTATAGGACAGAATGGCTCTATCTGCCTCAGAGATGTATATATAAGATTCCTTTGAGTAAATTAATAAATGGAATGGAGAAATTAGTTATCAATGTAGCAAGGAAGCAAGTGACAAACTGAGCTGATAAATTCCTTGTATTCCCCAAGTAATCAATTCTTGTTCCAGTTGAACATTTTTTGGATCAGTGATTAGATAATAAAATAATGTAGATAGATTTTAACCCTAAAAATGGCATATTACAAGTTGCCTCCAACCTGAGTTTCCCTAAGGTCTGTAAGATAGAAGTCTACTTGCTAAACTTCTCAGCAGAAGATGTTTCTCAACTAAAAACCATTCATTCCAGAATACTGACATCTAATTTCCCTTTCAGAATGGGGGACTTCTGAAAGAAAAGATTAAATTAGTCAATTTGGAAGATTCTGGCTGCGTTCTGGGGCAGTGGAAACAAAACCATGTACCCCCAGTTCATAAGGTCAGAGGAAGCAAAATGTACAGGTGCCAGCCGCTCCCCCTGACTGTGAGTCATGAAGAAACTTACATGGCTTCACTCACTATTCACTCTGGGCTCCATTGTGCCAAGACAGGCATTGTCGTGGCAGACACTCTGTAAATATTCTTTTGAAAAGAGTGACAGTTTGAGGTTATTTATAAAGAATATTCTCATGTCAGTGAAATGCTTAAAATTGAAATGGGATATGAAGATATCTTTTCATAAGAGGAACAGATTCTCATCCACCTGGGGTAATTTAAGTGATATGGTATCTGCAGACAGGGGGAAGGATGGTGACCCCCTAGGTCCCTTCCAACCTAAGATTCTATCATAGCTTTATATATTTTCCATACCGAAAGCAATAATCTATGTCTGAGGCAACTCTTAGAATATCTTAGAACAAAATCTGAGCAGAATAGCCCGAGAATCTTCTTTATCCTGTGATTCTGTGTTTTCCTTTTTTTTTTTAAACAAGATATGAATTACAGTCTCCCAAGAGAAAGCCCTGTGTTGGCAAGATAGAACATTTCAGCTTGAGACAGTGCTCCTAGTGGTCGTCATCAGCTCTCCTGATATAATATTTTTTTTCTAGTAAAATATACAAAACATGCAACATTATATATATTTTATATAAACTGTTTCTAAATGCACAGTTTTGTTGCACAACAACCACCACCATCCATCTTCAGCACTTTATTCATCTTCCCAAACTGATATTCTGTACCCATTAAACAACCAGTCCCCTCTCCCTTCTCCCCTAGTCCCTGGTAAGCACCATTCTACTTTCTCTCTCTGTGAATTTGACTATTCTAGAGATTTCGTATAAGTGGAATCCTTTTGTGTTTGGCACATTTTACTTAGCACATTATCTTCAAGGTTCATGCATGTTGTAGTATGTTTCAGAATTTCATTCCTTTGTAAGACTGAATAATATTCCATTGTATGTACACACATACCACTTTTGTTTATTTATCTGTTGATGGCTATTTGAGTTTTTCCTAGCTTTTGGCCATTTTGAATAATGATCCTAGGAACACTGCTGTACCAATATCTGTTTGAGTCCCTGCTTTCAGTTCTTTGGGTATATACCCAGTAGAGGAACTGCTGGATCATGTGGTAATTCTATGCTTAATTTTCTGAAGAACAGTCATGCTGTTTTCCACAGTAACTATACCATTGTTAACACCCACCAGCAATGCACAAAGTCCCCAACTTCTCCACGTCCTTGCCAACACCTATTATTTTCTGTGAGTGTGAAGTGGTATCTCATCATGGTTTTGATTTGCGTTCCCCTAATTATTAGTGCTACAGAGCATTTTTTCTTTTTCTTCCTAGCAATTGTGTATCTTATTTGGAGAAATGTCAGTTCAAGTTCTTAGTCCATTTTTAATTGAAATTGTTTGTTTTTTGTTGTTGAGTTACAGGAATTCATCACAGATTCAGAATAGTAATTCCTCATCATGTATGTAATTCGAAGATATTTTCTCCCATTCTCTAGGTTGCATACTCATGCTGTAAAAGTGAGTCCTTTGATGTGCAAAAGTTTTTAATATTTATGAAGGTAAATGTATCTGTTTTTCTTTCGTTAGCTATGAATAACATTTTAAAAGCAGGATGTGGTTCAGTCTCTCCTACAAGGTCCCCTAAGTGGTCCTAAAGATAGTTAAGGACCATGAGATACACAAGAGAGTATGTTATAAATCATTTATTGAATATGTACACACATATGATGAATGCTTTGTGAACCAGAAGCCAGATCCCACTTCCTTTTGGACCCGGCAGAGCCCCTGAGTCATCTATCCACAGGAGTAGGCAAAGAAGATGGGGCATGAGGACAAAAAGCAATGCTGGGCACATAGCAGCCATTCCCCAGGTGTTCCTGAGTATCTCTGCTCAGCCAGTTATGACCTCTGCAACAGCAGGCATTCCATGGGTGCTCCATAAATGTGGTTTCACTGAATCATTTTATCTCTCCTAGCCAATCCCCACCCTGTGCAATGAAGGGATTGCATTAACTGCCTAGCTCACAAGTTTGTAGCCCAAGGAAATCATTTCTGTGAGTGCACTTGGCAAACTAAACTGTATGGCACTGTCTTCATGTAAGGTTTTGAATAATGTGACCAGAGGAAGAGCCAGCCCAGGGCAGCACTCCTAGAAAACTTTCACCTCCAGGAATCTTGTCCTGTGTCTCCAATAGTAAGGACTTCTGAACTGACACAGGAAAAGGTCTTGGGGGATTAATTACAGAAAGTATAGCCTATCTGCTTTGTCATTATCAGATTCATTTGCAGGGAAATGTCATATTATTTAAAGCAGTGCATGTTTAGTACCTGGCCGATGTGCTATAAAAAGTAATTCTCATAATGGTAATAATAAAATAATAACAAAAATAGTAGCAGAATTCCTATCCCTCGGGATCATCCTATCAAAGCCAAATAAGCCCACCACACATGTGCACAAGGGATGTAGATGCAACAAATAAATGCATAAATGCCAGGAAATAAATAATGTCAGTACTGGTGCACAATAAGGCAAAAGGGCCTGTGCATTGTGTGGGAAAGAGAGATAGGAACTTTCTACATCCCACATACACAGATAAAAAGCTGACCAGTTACACCATTAATTAATTAGTCTTTATCAAAATCTAATGAATATATAACAATAAAAGAGCACTATAGGCCAATTGTACTGTGGACATAGGATGCTCATAAATAAAATGCCACTGGATAGAATTACAGTGTGGTGAGGGCAGAATATGCCATGGGCACATGAGGTTAGTCCTAGTGTACAAACAAGTCAGCATAAAGATGCTTACCAGTGCTACACAACACAAATAGATTAGAAGAGCTGAACTCTAATTATTGTAAGATGTGATATTGTTTGCCCTTCCCCAAATTATTAAAATGCAATGCTCTTTCCTAATAAACACAGCTTTCTCATAAAAAGCATGTGATGCCTGAACTGCCATGGCCTTGTTGGAAACTTCCAAATTTCCCTGGTGCATTTGCTCACTCCCTCTTCTAAGTTCTGAACCACATCATTTGTCACAGCTCTTTGGGCATGTATGACTAGCGTTGACTATTAGATCACAAGTTCTATGAAAATGGATCATGTTGGAATTTTCCATGAACATCCCCCTCCTAGCATTGCTCCTCACCATTTATTTGTGCACAGCAGATGTTGGTTAAATGAACATGTGAATAGTTGGAATGGGTTGATGCACTAGTGCTCCTTTCAGAATGTTGCCTTAGAAGATTGACATATTTTGAGATGGTGACTTTATGCTCACAGTTGTAAAATTAAGACAATGTTAAACTGCTTTGAAAAAAATTAAAGAAAATACTCTGGTCAGTAAATGGAAGTAAGATTTCTCTAGATTAACTTACCAAATAGGAGATGAAAATAATGCAATATTTATTTTTCTCATTTTAGTAAATACTTAGAAATATTGTACTTGGAGAGAGAAGAGAATTTTGAACCGCACAAATATGATTTTCTCAGTGGTAAGGATCATAAAGACAGCCATAGGAGAAACAGAACACGGGGTCCTATGGGGCATCACTGCTAGGGTGTGAAGAGTCATTAAACATGAAGTGAGATCTGGGGAATGCTGCGTGGTCCTCCTGAAAATAGGCACCAAGATAATCCCTAAGACTAAGCCCAGAAATGAGAGTCAGAGCCAAAAACTTACAAGGATAATTGGCTCACATTGCCAGGGGTATGCACCCTGTAAAGGATCTTCAGGCAGTACATAGCCTCTGAAAAATGGCAGGGCATTCTATAAAGGTCTTAGATATTGTCCTGACTCCTGTGGGTGAATCTGAACTTTGTGGTTTGTACAGATGAGGTGGGGACTGGGTCAGGAGCAAAATGAAAGAAAGAAGGAAAGAGGGGGAAATGCCAGCTGTTCTTGTATCCCACCTAACACTGTGGCCTCACTGGGAATGGTTCAGTTAGCTATGTGGAGAGCATTAACCCATAGTGATGGTTTTCTGCTACAAAAGAAGCTAAAAAAAAGGGTGGGGGATTATTTCTGAGGGTTGACATCCTTTCTACCTCCTCAACTCATCTTACTCTTTTTCTATCACAGTAGTTCATTGATTCAGTTGACTATCACTCAGTGTCTACTCTAGGCCTATCTTGGCCTGGTGGGCTGGGCCCTGGCCCTCAAACCACTGTAGAAAAATCTCTAATATAAGGTCAGGGAAATAAATTACACAATATAATATGGACCTTATAACCTGGGCTGGGATTTTTGGACAATTAAGAGGATAAAAAGTTCTAGAAATTGGTAGAATATGGTTTTACACATTTTATTTAGCTCCTCCAGCACTAATTGTGCTGGGGCTGTTCAAATTGTGGTCCAGGGACCAGTAGCACAAGTACCACCTGGGGGTTAGTGAGAAATACAGGGCCTTGGGGCCACACTTGACCTCCTCCTGATCCCTCTGCAATCTACAAAATCCACAGGAGAATCAGATACACACACACATTTGAGAAGACTGTTCTAGAAAATATGTGAGGTTTCATATATTCCATCAGGGTATGCAAGACCATAAAGATAGTCTGGAGGAAGCACGATGTGGTCTTGTTCCTTATCAGATGTGCACAGAGCAGCAAAACAAGAAAAGCCAGAAAACAGCTAATTGGCTTTGGAATGTCCAAACACTAACAGGGTGTGGGTTGGAGCAGAAAAAGAGAGTAAATATTGAAGTGGCATTATCTGAAACACGAATACATTTAATGAAATACATTTCTTTCAGAGACAACAGAGAGTTCAAGCCATTTCAATGAACCTAACTATGTCTGGGGGCAATAATGAAATTAAAGCTATTGGCTCTTAAGAAAAGAATGAGGGAACCAAATGCCAAAACACAAACCTTTTTTAATACTGACAGAGTTAAATACCAAATAGCAACCACATGGAAAGAAGAAATATTCTAATGGGAAATTGGATTAGGAAATTGGAAAATGAAGAATATATATATTTTTTCCACCAAATTTAGAAGAGTATGTGAGATTGATTTTATTTCTGTTTCTTGAAAACACAGTAATACCAGGTACCAATTAAGCAGTCCCTTTGGATAGCTTAAATAAGTGCACCAGCCAAACAGAGAAATCAAAACTACTCTTCATCTTGTTGGAAACATTTCTGAGGCACATTATTGGGAAAAGTGACAAGGAGGCTGTTGGTGTTTTCATTTTTATGGATGGATAAAAAAAATTGGTTCAAATGAGGTTCTCTTACAGAGGAAGACATGGATTTCAGTTCAGAGGTAGGTGAAATGAATAAATAAGCAGCAGATTCTCAAAGGATAAAATCACTAGTTTCCAGCCTTGGCTGCACACTGGAACCACCTTTACAAACTTTACAAAAGGGGAAACTTTACAAAACCCTGAAGTGTGGGTCTCACTCACATGCATTCTAATGGAATCAGTCTGGGTCATTCCAATACTCAGACAAGGCCAAGAGCCACTGGAATGCAGACATCCTCAACTTTAGGGTATGTTGGCCCCACTTGGGGGCATTGTGAAAATGAGGATCCTGGAGACTTTGGCTTCTGCCTCAGGATGTGTGAAGTTGATAGGAGTGTTGCTTCTATCCTTACAATGAAAAACAGTCAGCCTAACTTCATATTCACAACTTTGCTTGAACCTGTAAGAGAGCTGAGGTTGCAGAGCCAACTGGCCCAACATTTAAGGAGACACAGTACTGTAAGGGGGAGGAAATGCAAAGATTAGGTCATCTCACACAGACAATAAAACACAACTAGTAAGAGGAGTTCAACTAGAATATCTAAGGGGTTGGTGGAAATGTAGTGTGGACTCCTGGGGCTGAAGAAATTCAGGGAGTCCTGTGATGTCACAGATTCTTTCCCTATCCTACCAAATGCTCATGGAAAAGATTAGAAAGAGCTCAAGAAGTAGCCCTTGTAGTGAAGATACAGGAAAGAAAATAGCAGCCACTGGGGAGCAAGGGCGGTAAACCCCATATAGGTCTTCCCCTTAGCCTCCATTATACAACATAATCATTGTCTGCTGGCCTCACTGTGCTGGTAAATACTCATTGCAGCTAGAAGAAGGGGATTGCAGAGTGGTGGTAGTAAGAATTTAAAAACAAAAAGAAAACCCTGCTCTTGGGGAGGAGTAGCTTTAAGATTTAGTCCAGTACTACTACAGGGGAGAGGCAGTGGAACTGAGAAAGTCACACCCTCAAGACCCAGGGAAATGATGAATGCTAGGAATAAGCTTTAATCAGAACAACAGAAATCCCACCTCCCACCCACCACCACCACCAAGCTAAGAAGCTTCAGATAACAAATAACAGCAGAGTACTGAGAATCCTGCTGGGAAGGGGAAAGGGAAAGAGCAAGACCATGCAAGACACCCTTACTGAGGCACAGTGTCAAGAGAAGACCAAAAACATAGAGTCAAATAGGCAATGGTTGGCTAGCCCTCCTCTCCTCAACCCTCCCCTCTGCCAAGTGATCTCTGCAGGATTTTGAAGCCTGTGGTGCACTGAGGGTAATGATAGCAATGACATACCACAAACACAACCAACTCCTTACTAAATTAATGCAAACCTCACACTGCAGGTCCAGTAAAGAGAAAGGCATGCCCATGCCTGGGCATGAAAACTATTCATCTCACTTCCTGCTCACCTACACACATGTGTAGTTCTCAAGAAAAAAAATGAAGATACAAAATAAATAAGGAAAACCACCACATTCCCAAGAGAGAACAATCATCAGACTCAGATTTAGATATAAAACAGTTGTTGGAACTGTCAGGGAATTTAAAATAACTATAATTAGTATATTAAAGGATTCAACAGAAAAAGTAGGTCATATGCAAGATCAGATGAGAATTTCAGTAGAGAGATGAAAAGTATAAGGGAAAAAACACATGGAAATGTTAGGGAAAAAAACCTATTGTAATAGAAATGAAGGATGTCTTTGAAATGCTCATCAATAGATTCGACACAGACATAAGAGTAAGTAAACTTGGAAGTTAGGTCAATAGAAATTATGAAATTGAAATACAAAGACAAAAAGTACAGAGAAAAACACAAAACAAAATTTCAAAGAGCTGCAAGATTATATCAAACATTCAAAATATATACAATATCAAAGAAGAAGAAAAAATATTTGAAGTAATATTGGTCAGAAATTCTCAAAAAGTAATGACAGATCTTAAACCATAGATCCAATAAGCTCAGTGAATGCTGAATAGGATAAATACAAATCAAGTCAAAACAAAAAACAAAAAAGCTGCTTAGGATATCATATTAAATTGCTAAAAAAACAACAACAAAAATACAAAGAAAATCTTGAAGGCAGCCTGAGGAAGGAGACACTTTAGAAACCAGAAGGCAATGGAGAAACATTTCTAAATGGAAACAAAACAAAACAAAAAAAAATCCCTCTGTTGACCCTGAATTCTACACAGAAATTTTTTTTTCAAAAATAAAGACTTTCTCGGGGAAAAAACAAAAACTGAGGGAATTCAAGGTCTGCAGATACATTCTACCAAAAAAAATGCTAAAAAAGTTATTTAGTCAGAAAGAAAATATTCAATTAAAATGTGGATTTTCAAGAGAAGTGATAAAGCACCAGAAACAATAAGTAGACACAATTACTAAAGAACTTCTTTCCTCCCTTCCTCCATGAATTTCCCATGGGAAGCAGGGTGGCTGAGAGTCAAGTTCACTGTCCCCAGAGGTGGGAAGACTGGGCAAGAGGAAACCCTAAGCTCTAGTAGAGACTAAAAAAAGGGAAGTTGTGTGGCCACACAGACAGAACACAATTTTCACTTTCATTTGAGAAATGTGATTTTTTATAAAATATATTTTTGAGAAATAATCTACTTATTTACTTATGTATTTTTACCATTATCCTGTACGATATCATCTCTATTCTCACTATTCTGTTGGGCAAACATAGTATTTCAACCACTATCCACAAGCAAATAACTATCACCTCTTTGCAGATCACTACCTGAAGCTCAACCCCATTGCTGGACACCACTCTCAATTTTCCACCTGTTTATTGGGTATAGATAAATAGACTGTACCCAATACCAAGTCACTCCATATTTACTTGAATGGTACCATGATCATCTCAGTACTCAGGCTTGGACATCATAGGGATCTTCAATACCTTCCCTTCTCAGCCCCCATAAGGCAGCAAGAGATGCCTTTCCATTTTTCCTGTGTATTTCAAATCCACCCCTTTCTTGGCCTCTCTCTAAAAATCACTACTGACCTAAATTCAGGCTCTCTTTCTCAGTTTCCAGACTTTAACAAAGAACTTCTGACTGGTTTTCTTCTGACTAGAAAGGTCTCTCTCCTCTAATACATCTTTACTGTGCAACAAAACTTATTTTCCCACAAAATGAGAGTGCTTCCATGCACTGAAGGTTCAGTTATCCACCTGCCCAGATTAAGTGAGGGATCTTAGCTACAGGAGTCCACAGTCCCTCCCCCTGTCAATGGGACACTGACAGCATTTGTATTACCTGTTCAAAATGGTCTTTGCTCTTATGTGATAAACTCCCCAGGAACAGAGACCACACCTGCCTTTTTCACAGCTGAACCTCAAAGACCCCATCCAGAGCCTGGACCATGGTAAGCCAATCAGAGTAAGTTTAGGTCAAGAGAGTCCAAAATTTGTTATTCCATGTGGTTATGCAGGTGGCTCAATGCACAAAATGGCCTTGGGGACAGAGTGACCTAGGTCCAACCCAGGAAGGGAGGCCTAGGTCCAACCAATACAAAGGCATATGTATGGGTTGTGGGGGCGTGGTGCAGAAAATGCTAGCACACATCATTCTGAGGTCCCCCAATCAGGAGACCTTTTTTAAAAAAGATTTTATTTATTTTATATTAATTTATTTTTCAGAGAACAGGGAAGGAAGGGAGAAAGAGAGGGAGAGAAACATCGACATGAGAAACACAATCAGTTGCTTCTTGCATGCCCCCAGCTGAGGGACCTGGCCTGCAACCCAAGCATGTGCCTTCAGCAGGAAATGAACCAGCTGCCTTTTAGTCCACCAGACATTGTTTATCTCACTGAGCTACACCAGTCAGGGCCCAACCAGGGAACCTTTGATATGATGGTTTGCCAGTTAGGTAGGAGACAGATGGGGTGTGGCCTGGGCTACCAAGGGAGGCCTCCCTGAGGTTCTGAAATTCAAATCATCTTCAGTGAGAGGGCCCAGGCCAGCAGCTGCAACCAGTCTGCTCAGACTTCCCCCACGTCCTCCTAACTTACCCCACTAGTCAGCCCCTGGCCTCTGCATGGTGCAGGCTACAGCTAGACCCCTGCTCGAAGCCTTATGGAGGTTAACTTCTTATTAGTGATGCTGCAGTTTCCACCACCTGCAATACTTAAAACTGGAGCTGGCACATGATAGGTGCTTAATAAATATTTATAAAATGAAAAATGTTTAAGTGATAAGGGGATAGAAAGATTAATAGATGTATAATTTTAAAAATAATGAATAAATACATGTACCTCTGTGAACACTCTCCATCCTACATATTCAATTCTGTACTCTTCTCACATCTGGCCACCTATGTGATGTGCCCAGGTAGATCAAAGGGCTCACCAGTTGATTATGGTATTGCCAGGTGGAAATGATCTACCTTAGGCCCCTATCCTAAGAAAATACAGACTCTTTAAAAAAGATTTTATTTATTTATTTTTAGAGAGAGGGGAAAGGAGGGAGAAAGAGAGGGAGAGAAACAATGATTGGTTGCCTTTTGCATGCCCCCAGCTGGGGACCTGGTCCCTTGACCCAGGAATGTGCCCTGACTGGGAATTGAACCAGCAACCTTTTGGTTTGCAGGACGGCACTCAATCTACTGAGTCACACCAGTCAGGACAGAAATTAAGACTATTAAACAACAAAATCATTTTTATTAAACCATGAAGAACAATTGCTTAGGTGGTAACAAATCATTAAAATTAATTTTTGCCCCCCATTCTCATATATGGGCAAAAATTCTATACCTTTAGTTCCATGGAAATATAGCCAAATTAAACCAGAAAATGTCAGATAGCTTCTCTCAATGTGTTTCTCAAATATTTTCCATGGCAGGGAGGTGAATAATGTGTGGTGCCTCCTTGGGTCAGCCTGCAATCTTGCTTACCCAGAAAGTTCTAGGTAATGTGCTATCTGCAAGGCATGCTGAAGCTAGCACCATGGCTTTCACTGTGGGATTATGAAATTATTCTTTCAGATTCCAATGTGATTTTAATGCATACGTATTTTGCAGACTCAACCAACAAACTAAACATTACATTTTGGGATTTCTTTCAAATGTGTTAAGTTGACAGTAATATTTTCCCAGAAATGTACCACAACTGTGCCTGCCTAGTCCCCAATAGCCCATTTCTATGTGCTTCATTCAGTTGTTAACGTGTCAGCAGGAAACCATGACCACAGACAACAAGCAGCTGTAATAATGTGAATGAATAACATAGATGTTGGGTTATTGTTATCCTTGAGGAAATCTTATGTTACTCCATTCAAAAGGAGAAAAATACATGAAAAGTATGAAAGTGATATTAAGCAGATGTTAGACTGGAGTTGTCAATCTTGTCTAAGCAGGTGCTAATGTGTTATAATTATCCCTTCTGGCAGTTGATGTTTAGGATTTTGGTTCCCACCTAGTCAATCACAGCTGTAATTGTTAAGCTACTTACATCGCTAATATGCTCGGTAATAACCAGATAGGATTTAATATTTGACATTTACCGTCAATTACCTTTTTTCTGACATGCATCTCCTCTACACCAATATCTGTAGATTGGGCTCTCTCGTGACTTCTGAATAGAATAAATAGAACTGCATGGCAAAAGAGGAAATAAAAATAAAAAAACAACAGCTTTATGTGTCTCCCTCTTGATCGTGCCACCCTGGGAGTCCTAACAAGGAACAATGCCATCACTTCACATTATTTAGATGCCAACTTTGCACATGCTAGAGAAAGGATTTTTTTAAAGATTTTATTTATTTTTAGAGAAAGGGGAAGGGAGGGAGAAAGAGAGGGAGAGAAACATCAGTGTGAGAGAGAAATATCAATCAGTTGCTTCTTGCACACACAGCAACAGGGGACCAAACCTGCAATCCAGGCATGTGTCCTGACTGAGAATTGAACTTGTGACATTTCAGTTTGCGAGACAATGTCCAACCAACTGAGCTACATGGTCAGAGCTAACGAAAAGTATTTTAAAAGATTTTGTTCTCATTCACCCTCACTGTAGGGGAGGAAGTAATCTTGATTTCCCCCGACAAATGGAGAGGCCAGGGTGCAGAATGTTTAAAATGGCTTCCCCAGGCAAAAGGATCAGTTACAAATTACAAAGCTCACCCATCAGCTTTCCACCAAAGGATCTTACTTTTCTTCATCTGCCTGAATTTTCAACAACAAAATTAAATGGAGGGGAAAATGGTAATGGAAAAGAGGCAGGGCTTCCATGTATGGACCTGGGTTTGCATCCATGCTCTCCCACTTTCTGGTAAATTCAGGAAATCATTTACACTGACTGAGCTTCAGTTTCTTTTTCCATGAAATAGGGCTTTTCTGGGATGAAGTAAGGTAACTCCCGCCAAGGCTTGCATGGTGGCTGGCACAGAGGAAGAACATTACTGTTCGTTGTAATAATCAGTTGTGTGGCATTACAATGGTGTGCTGACCTGGTTGGAAGCTGCCTCTGAACTTGATGCCTCAAGAGCTCAGTGACAAATGATTTCATGAGAGTCAAGTTCTCCCACTAGCTGGGACAGCTCCAGAAAGGGATCATCCTTCATGAAAATATCCCAGTGGGTCAGGCAGATGAGGACCCTACCAAAGTGTTGGATGAGGACAGCAGATTTCAGAGTGTGGGTACCACCCACAGCAGGCTCTGTCACTAGGATATTAAGGCTCCAGAAAACGTCCCAGATGTTGAGCTGCCTCAGGAGGTTGGGCTTGGTTCCAAATACCACAAGTCCACCCTGAGTCAAATTCCTGGCCAACACCACTGAAAATACCACAAAGAAGCCCTCAGTAATGAGACAGGGAGTCCATTTTCCTTGACGTTATGACTATAGTGCCACCTCAAATAGCTTCAGGGAGTGCCAGTCACATGGCAGACAGTGGGAGGCATTCAGAATGGTCCCAGTTATCATACGTAGATAGAGAAGTTTTCCTTGGTGGGTGTTCTTATCGAGGGCCCAACTGAAGATCTAAGAGTTTCTCTAAAAGTTGTCACCCAGGTGATTGCTTACATTATTTTAATCCTGAAGACATACACATACAATCTTATAGTGAAGATGGTGACGTAGACAGACATGGCTCTCCTCTTCTCATAACCACATCAAAATTACAACTAAAATGTAAAACAACCATCACTCAGGAATGTCATAAATCAAGTTGAATGGAAGTCTGACAACTACAAAATTGAAGAAACCATATTCATCCAGACTGGTAGTAGGGGTGTGGACACTGAATGGGCTGGTCCCACACCCATGTGGATAAAAATTCAGGAGGGAAATCTCAGAAATAAGGGGTCTCAGCCCATACCAGTCCCCCCAGACCAGGATTCTAGTGCCAGGAAGGTAAGTCCCCACAACTTCTGGCTCCAAAAACCAGCGGGGATTGAGTCAGTGGAGGAGGCTGGTGAGCCCGAAGCAGTTCCTCATAGGGAAAACACACATGGACTCACCTGCTCAGACTCACTCCCTCTGAGCTCCAGCACCTGGGTGGCAGCTTGAAGAGCACCAGTGGTATACAGGGAGAGACTGAAGTGTCTGGCATTGGGGCAAGCAGAGGCCATTGTCCCTTTGCTAAGCCCTCTCCCCACAAAGCTGGTAGGCTGGTGGGGAGACTCCATCTACCTGGTTAACACTGTGTGGCCCCCCTTGAAAATCCACATAGGCTCTACCCCACCCAATTTATGGACTAACCTAAGCTACTTTTTTATAATAACGGTTGGTTTTGGCTCCTAAATCCAATCAAACAAGCAACAGCTGGTTTCAGTGAGCCCTAGCAGCAGCCAGATTAGAGTCTCAGCTTGGCTTCACCTGGGAATCTCCAAGCCCAGCACAACTAAGAGCCATCTCAGAATGCTTTACAGCTCGGGCAGGATACCCTGGGCAAAACACAGGTGAGGACTGACCTTGGCCTGTATCATCCAGGAAACCCCATGGCCAATGTACCCAGTGGACAGCTACAGACCACATTAGAGCACCATCACCCTGCCCCTGCACAGTTGATATTCCACAGAGTGTGGAGGTTGGTGGTCAGTGGTCACAGCCAGTCCTTGCAGCTGACTGGCCTGGATAAATCCCTCCCATTGATCTGCCAACAGCAACCAAGGCTTAACTACAAGAGGAGGGTGTACTCAGCCCACACAAAGGGTACACCCTAAGTACTCAGCTTGGGTGAAAGAGGAGGCTGTACTACTGGACCCTATAGGACACCTACTACATTAGGCCACATTACCAAAACACAGAGTCAAAGCAGCTCTACCTAACACATAGAAACAAACACAGGGGGGCTGCCAAAATGTGGAGACAAAGAAACATGGCCCAAATGAAAGAACACATCAAAGCACCAGAAAAAGAGCTAAATGAAATGGAGATAAGCAATCTATCAGATGCAGAGTTGAAAACACTTTATAAGGATTCTCAAAAAATTTAGTGAGGACGTTAATAGCATAAAAAAGATCCAATCAGAAGTGAAGGATACACTAATTGCAATAAAGAAAAATTTACAGGGAAACAACAGTAGAATGGATGAAGCCAAGAATCAAGTCAATGATTGGGAACATAAGGAAGCAAAAAACAATCATACAGAACAATAAGAAGAAAAAGAATCCAAAACAATGAGGATAGTATAAACCACCTCTGGGACAACTTTAAGAGGTCCAACATTTGCCTCATAGGAGTGCCAGAAGGAGAACAAAAAGCAAGAAACTGGGAAAGTAGCTGAAAAAATAGTGAAAGAAAACTTCCCTAATTTGGTGAAGGAAATAGACATGTAAGTTCAGGAACACAGAGAGTCTCAATTATGATGGATATAAGGAGGCCCACTACAAAAAACATCATTATTAAAAGGCCAAAGGTGAAAGATAAAGAGAGACTCTTATAAGCAAGAGAAAAGAAGTTAGTTACTGAAAGGTTGTCAGACAGGAGGGGGAAGAAGGGGATGGGTGAAGAGGTAAGGGGATTAAGAAGTACCAATAGGTAGTTACAGAATAGCCATGGGGATATAAAGTACAGTATAAGAAATGGAGTAGCCAAAGAACTTATACACATGATCCATGGACATAAACAATAGTATGGGGATGGCCTGAGGGAGTAGGGAGTGCTGGGTGGAGGGGGGCAATGAGTGAAAAATCAGGACAACTGTAATAGCATAATCAATAAAATATAATTTAAAAATAGATAACACACAAATGCACAAATACACATATACCAAATACATATATTCACACACACCACATAATACACAAAAATACACATAAGATCCAGCCAATTAAATTTGTCGCTTCTAACCCAATGTGAAATAGCTCCCTTTTAGTTTTCTGCACTATTGCAGATCATTACCATGTGCATTTTCTATCCATAACCTCTCAGGATGGTTCAGCACCTTTGTGGAAGTTCGAAGAATCACTCAGTGTGGCCCAGCCCTGCTGACATCAGATGGTGATTTAGTCTTTGGTATAATGGCACCCTCAGTAAAATAGTAAAGTCAACAACACCTCTTGCCACCCCACTAGCCTCTTTTTACTATGTTTTGTCTTGAGGGCTTACACATGCCCACATGTTGCAACATTTTAACACACTTTTTATAAGAATGAATTTATCAGTTACTCCAAGGATTGTGCAACTCTCCAACATTTTTACTGTATATACATCATATGGATATGTCAGGATGGGTGGGTGGATAATGAAGCTTCTCTTTCTTTTAAATAATTTAACAGAAAATAAATATCCATAACTACTCAATCAAGTACCCTCTCTTAATTATAAAATAGTAACTTAAGTTGGTATTCTGTTTTTCAGACACACTGGCAGCAAACCAACTAGTAAGATGTATTGCACCAGTGACAACTACAAAACAATATTTTTACAAGGTATTAAAAGTCCCTTGTTCCCCACAGAAGAAAGGAGCTTGTTTTAAGGGGATCCTGCTTAAACTTTAAATTGGAAAGGATGTGTGTTGACCTGACAGCCAAGTAGCAGTAAGACTTCAAAGTGAAACAAATGAAGCTGGACCTAGTCATTTTGCAATAAAACATGAAGTCGTATAATAGTGCCCTTTTAAGCCACTTGGGACTTTTAAGACTTCAAATAAAATGCTATTAGCGCAGACAGATAAACAATCTAAGCTGCTATTTGCCTGGGGTGATACCCTTGTGATTTACAATGAGCAAAGAAAATATAGGAGCCTAGGTGTTCAGAAAGAATGACATGAACACCAGTAATCTCCTCTCCAGGATAGCAGATCTTTGATTTTCATACCTGCTGAACATCTCATTCCTACATCAGCCAGTTCGTGAATGGCAGCTACTCCAAAACTAGCTCCTGATTTCAATTCATTGGCATAAACAGATTTAAGGAGAAAGATGGAATGTGAGAGATTTACTACATTTTTTAGTTGAGCAAGAAAAAAGTAATATCAAGGGTGGTATTCCCTAATGCCGTAATATTCTGCTCCCTCCCACTCAAGGATATTTTTATTGACTTGAGAGAGACAGGGAGAAACTAATGTGAGAAACATCAATCAGTTGCCTCCTGAACATGCCCCAACCAGGGATCAAACCCAGAAACTTTTGGGGTACTGGATGATGCTCCAACCAACTTAGACACCTGGCCAGGGCAAATTCTACTTTTTAAGTATACTGTTCCACCTTGTAGAAATAAAGATGCTTGCTCCCAGGAGATTTCCCCTCAACCTAAGAGGTGCCTGAACCCATGTTACATTGCAAATTGCAGCAGAAAAATGTTCAGTTAAGAAAACAGGATTGGCCTCTGTGGAGCCAATCCATGGAAACTGCTGCCTCCGTTCTCTCTCTCTCTCTCTCTCTCTCTCTCTCTCTCTCTCTCTCTCTCTCTCTACTCTCTCTCTCTCTCTCTCTCTCTCTCTCTCTCTCTCTCTCCTCCCTTCCCCTCCCTCCCTCTCTCTCTGTCTTTGTATCCTCACCTGAGAACATTTCTTTTCATTGCTTTTAGAGAGAGCAGAATGGAAAGAGAGAAACATATGAGAGAGAAGCATCAATTGGTTGCCTCCTGTACACACTGGGACTAGAGATCATAAGTGTCCAGACTGGAGACTAGAGATCCCACTTACCCAGACTGGGAATGAATCTGCAACCCAGGTAGGTATCCTGAACTGGAACTGAACCTACGACCCTTTGGTTACAGGACAATGCTGTAATCACTGAACCACACTGGCCAGGGCAACTTCCATTTCTCTTTAGGGTACATCCATTCCAGGAAATTCCAGTGTTAGAGACAGGGGTGGCAGCCAGGATCTCCATAGCATCTGTGCCTTGGAATTCGGATTTTCAAACATTTCCCTGCTCCCCTGGCTCACATGGTCCCAAGGCCATTGCACAAGGCCCTGTAGTAAAAAGCACCAATCCAAATTAGCCTCTGTGGCTGAGAGAGGCTAGGTAGGGTATGTGTCTTAACAAAAACCTGGATGGCAGCTTTCGTTTTAATAACAGCAGTGAATCTAGTAACTGATGAGTGTTTCCTTCTTCCAGCTGGCACAGACTCACAGGGCACACCGGCATATTTCTCCGAGCACAGTGTTCGTCTGCCTCCTGTTCCTGCCTGGGCCACCATTGTGCTGTGGCAGCCAGGATAAAATATGCCAAATAATCCTGGCAGAGGTACCAGCAGCTGATGAATTTAACTTCCGTACACATAAGATAGGGTAAAGCAGTAAGGGCTACATGGAAGATTTTGTTTTTCTAGCCTGTGACTTTTGTCTTGTTTTCACCTGAGAGATAGGGGAGCATCTCACAGAAAAACCAAGTCGCCAACATCAAAATGCTGGTTGGGTGGGGGCTGTTCTATTTCTAAATTTATTGTACACTTATCTCAAGTCTAAAAAGTGGGATCTGGGTTTACTGCTACCATCCAAATAATCAACGGTCAAGTGAAAAAAATGCAATGACAGCCACTATTTAGGATTAAGCCAACAAGGCTATTGTCCCTTTAAATTGAAAAAAAGAAAAGAAAAATATTCTATAAGTTCTATGGGAAAAATGTCATATTTGTTCAGACCCCCAAATCCCCTCTGTTTAAACAGGGTGATTAATATCAGCTCCTGTAGGAAATTAAATTCGGGGAAGAACAGTAATATGCAGATATGCAGATTTCTGGGCAGAATGGCCATCTCTGGGAAGGGAGCTGGCTGATTAATCTGCGTCCTCAGAATACAAAATGAAACATTGGACTCTCCTGGGCAAGCACAGAGAAATGACTTTTCCTTCCCACAGAAGGGAGGAAAAAAGGACCTAACGCAAACAAGAGAGGAGGGTCCTTGTGCCACGTGCAGTGTGTCTGTGAAGGGTGAGGCTCTGATATTTAAAACACCGGGTCACGTTTGCAAAAGCTGACTGCTTCATTTCAGTACTCTCAGCATGATTTGTAGAAAGTTCTTCCTCCCTCATTTCTGAAGATATGACTGAGCTGCCCATTGTCCCTGTTTATTAATGTTAATGCTCATCTGTAATCCCTCCTCCAAGGTTTATGCTAAAGGGTATCCATTCTTTCTGGTCAGCCCCAGCAGGAGCTCCCAGTACTCAAGTGCTGACAGTTCTTGGAGCTCACATGCAACCAAATAAACCTCCATACACTGGGTTTCTTCTTTAATTCCTGAAAGACTAGAGTACTCTTTTTTTAAAGTAGAATGCCAGAAACTTAATTTGCAAATATAAATTACTTTCCTTATAATCCAACTCTGTCATCATTTCCAAATGTCAATGTGGTCACCGCATCTGGTATGGAATAAGTACAAGATTTTTGATCATCGAATAATGACACTATTTATTTTTTTCGAAAAAAATATTTACAGCAAGATGCAAAATGTCATTTTCAGTGAGATTTTTTGTCGTTACTAGAAACTCTAGCCTGTTATTCTGAACCATTCAGGGTCTCTCTGATAATTGTATAGAAGTAGGCATTATGCTATATTATTAAAGCTGTAATTTCCTGCTGAATCTGTCTGGATGTTTCTTTTTATCACTTGGCAATTTCTATCTAGTTATAGCATAATTAAGTTTCCTGACCTTTGCTCACTCTCTTAACAGGACGCTCAGAAATATACTAGAATTGCAGATCTTAAGGCCGATGTCCTCTCTCCCCACACAGTAATGGAATAAAATTATTAATCCAGTAATTGTACAGAACATATTACTTTGCATTGAATGTTCCTGGTTCTCATTTTCTGTCAGTGACAATCAGCCCGAGGGTACAAATCATTTCTGCAGGAGCACGGCCCTTGAAGAAAGCCTCTCATTCGCTCTCCTGGAGCTACCTGTGCAGCTGTGATTATTCAGCAGCTAATACAGCACTAGGCTCAAGCCAACAACACAAAGTTAATAAAATGGACTAAGGAACAAGATATTTTTCTGCCTGCAGCTCATGTGCCAAATTAGAACCAGCCATCGGATAATAAACTGTACATCCGAGTGTGGCTTTCTAAGTGGATTTAGAGGGCTGGCTGAGGCCCTGGGCACATCATGCAGGCCAGAGGGCAGGCACACACCTCGTGGCTAGTTAGAAGGCACCACAAGCTCTAACCACAACTCCATTTACCAGAAATAAGGGGGCTGTTTTGGCTGTTATTGTGTGGGTCCCACAGGGAGGACTGTACCCAGACACAGCCATGCTCCAGCTCCACTGAAATGCCCCACAAGGGAGCAGAACCCACATTCCAGATTCTCTCTCCCCTAGCCCCACTACACATACTCTGCATCTTTAGAGAAAGATGTCATCGGAACAGAGCGTGAATCTGGAGGATCATTGGTCTGAGCCCTTGATCTGCTAGGGTGAGCTCACAGGAAGTCAGTGAAGCAGGAAGCCTGGCTGCTTTGCTTAATAAAAACCCATGCCAGCCTGATTGCAGGAAGGATAAATGGCCAAATGCATTCTCCATCTTCATAAATATAATGGAGATTCTATTCTGAAGCAGTAATAGTTTTCTGAGCAAAAGAGCAAAATGATCTTTTACCATCAGTGTTTATGTGTAAGATGTGTAGCTACATGATAAAAATTTAATATGCACACTCTGTGAGAACATGGCTCGTACATTGCAATCAATGTATATACATGTATATATGATATTTATACCCTAAATGCACTTTGTTTCAAATGCCTTGACAGGTCCTTGGTCATTCCTGGGGTCCCAGCACTGCTCTTTTGGTCCCCCATGACAGTAAACTTCAGTGCCAGAGCAGAATACTTACCTAAACATACAGAATGAACCAACAGTTTTGTAAACTAAGCCATTTAACTTCCTTTCACATCTAGATAAAGGAACATGCACACTTTTCATTCTGCTGATAAATGCTAGTGATCATTTAATAAATGTGCTGTTTTAAAGTTCATTGGCCTTAGGTCAGCTTACAACCACATTCTGAAGTGGTCCCTCAAATGTGTTGTGCATATGCCACAAAAATACCTCTGACTTATTTCCACTGAATCACCCACTATGGGAGGGAAATCACAGAAATCTTTAGGGAGACTTCACAGAGCCATAGTTAGTAAGGTCAGTTTATCTATATGCAAAATGTATTATTAGTGTAAACCAATAGTTCTCAACTGGAGGCAATTTTGCCCCCATGGGGCATTTGGCAATGTCTGGAAACAATCTGGGTTGTCTCAGGGAAGGTGAGGGTGCTGTAGGCAGGCAGCAGAGGCTAATAGCATTGAGGTTGAGACTCAGGTTTAAATGGACAAATGTCTGCTGCAAAAAAAAAAAAAAAATCCCAGCCTGAGAGCTTGTAAACCATCAATCCCACACATAGCTGAAGCATTAAACTCTATTCTCCCAATTTCCCAATTTCAGAAATTTAAACACAAGAAAGAACAAAATGAGATATTTTCAACTCTTTTTTTTATTCCTAGATGAAAGATAATTAGTCAAAAGAGGTGAATGATAATTAAGGGGTTTCTTTTTCCTTTATTCCTAATTTTACTAGTAAAGTAAATAAGGTCAGAAAACAAATCATTCCTTCTGTAGATGCAAATTTAACTGTGGAATTTATAATTTATATTATCTGTCAAGCCACCCATATGGAGAGATATTTAATTTGTATTGTATAAGTGGTGTGAAACAGGTATTTGAGTGACAGTGGAAGCCATTCATGTGTGTAAGAAGCTTAAAGGTTAGAAACTAGGAGGTTCAACATGTGAGTGTGCAGAGGGAAATTGTACCTCATTTTTTAAAACTTTTTTCCCACAAAGCTATCAAAATTTCCTTTAGGTTTCAAATATGACAGTCTCTGTACCCAAAGAAATCCATTAGTAAAGGCAATTTAATAACAATTCAGAGACATCAGCTGTTCTACTTCTTAATTTTTGAAAGCAAAGTAAATCATGACTCACTTTTGTTTCATTGTAGCCTGTAAATGCCTCCTGTGAAAAGTCACACTCGGGAACTATTTGGTTGATTTTAGCTGCTTTTATTTCAAAATTCAACAGGGAGTGAAACATACCCAGAACTCCCTTTTGCAGTCTCTGAATCAGCTTCTAATAAACATACATTTGGGAGAGAAGGCCTGATGGGAGGGCTCTCACTTAACTTCCTATTGTTTCATTGATAAAAATGATCTGGGGAGCAGAAGAATATATTAACTGTTTCCTTTGGTTTTCCAGTGAGAAGGCTGAAAGACATTTCTAAAATAGATCTATTTTCTTTTCATTCTACAGAATAATGCATGAATGATTATAACATATGCTCTATCTCCCGTTTTTTTCTCAACCAGTGGAAAAGTGCCTGACACTGTAATCACAACTTGTTGGGTTTTCAATCTGATGCTGTCCCATTTTATCATGGTAGTTAAACGTCCATTCTTGTTCAGTGTGATAAATGTTATGGCCATTTAACAGTAACGAAAAAGAGAGACATGTTAAACCAAATATTGCTTCAGATTGTGTCTTTTATTCTCCTTTATCATCATATCTTAATTTATAGTATAATCATCATTATCACAACTGTCAGCCTCATTTAACCTTCCCTGATCTCCCATGATTCTTTGCCGTCAGGTCTGATTGCCTAGCTTCTGCTGACTGGCTGATAATGGCTGACAGATTAGCCCTCCCCAAGAGGAAGACAATGATATATAGAACAGTGCGGCTTGCTCTATATATTAATGAGGAGCTGGCAAAGCTTTGATAAGGCTGCAGAATAATCCATCAGTGCGAGAAGGAGCTTGTAAAACTGGAGAAACATTTCATGGGAAAACACCTGGGAAGGATGTAATGACCCAGCAGCTAAATACCTGTCAGCTGTCTTCCCTCTGTTGTAATTAACATCAGATAGCAGGCGTATGGATAACCTAAGAAGTTTATCAACCCCCCAATCCAGTTGCATTCTCTCCATGTTGCGCCCACTGCTCTGTCTTTTACAACATATTTAGCAAGCCAGCAATTAATAGCTCATTTTCTTTGGCATTAGGAACTGTTTATCTTCTAAACTAGCTCTTATCAGGGGCTGTTACTATGAAAGGCAGGAGTCATTGGTGCTTTTTGTGTTCCAGTTGTTGCACTTACTCAGCAGAGGCTTGCTTCGCCATTAGATACAATGCTTCAGATGGCTACTTGAGTTTGAATGCACCGTTATTACAGGTATTATATGAAATTGCTTGTGTTATGTGAAGGGGATTATAGAGGTTCTGGATCAATAACTTCAGTGGATGTTGGGAGTGATTACAGTGCTCTGTCAATTTTCCCCATTTGGCTGTCAGTGTCGATTTACAACACACCACCTCTTTTATTCACATCAAATCACTCATTTCATTGGTAAATTCTATATATCTCAATTTACTTTAAGTAGCTGATTTGTGTAAAATAAAATGACTTCCTCTTCTGTGTGTGCAACAGACCTAATCCTATATAGTAATAAAAAGTGTAAACACAAGGAAACTCTTTGTCCTTTTTAAAGCATCATGTGGAGTGCTGTGGCTGCCCGCTACATAAAATAACTATAATTGAAATATCTCCATCACCCAGGCTTTGTTTAGACCGCACCTAGCCTCTTTATCTTTATTTTTTTAATCATAATGAGGAACCTCAAACCTATTCAATCTCTTCCAGTGTAAGTATATGGACACATAAAGCAGGTGCGCTTTCCTGTACCCACTCCTACCTACATTTGCACATTGGTAGGTGGGTTCGCATGTTGCCGTGCAGGTGCAGCCCCAGCCTTTCAAACTCTAGGACCACAAATCCACTCTTAGGATATTTGCCTTAAACTGATTGGAAGGCTCATGCTTGATGCAAGTTGCCTGAGCCTTCCTTTTTTTCTTTTACTTTATGTGTGTGCATGCATATGTGTGTGTGTGCATGCATATGTATGCACGTGCACATGCATGGTGATTGATGGAATGTACTGTCAAAACTTGGGAGAAAGAAGTCCAGAAGCACTCAGTGGTGGGAAAAGTCAAAGAGGCACAGGAAATGTTATAGGATCAAAGTCTAGAATTTCTATACGAATAGCAATTCTCTAAAAGTATTCACACCAGGTAAGGTATTGGGCAAATTCAACCCTATTATTCCACACATCTCAGTGTGCCTGGGATAATGTTTCATTGGGGAATTTACTTTTGAACCTTAACTTGACACCCTCATCAATGTTTTCTAGTATTTCTGACCTAAAAGAGGCTCTTGGAAAACTGTGTACTTTTCTACAAATAAATAAAACTTCCATAAACAAAGTATTTACAAAATCATCAAAAGCAATCCCTACAAAAAGCTTTCCCCAACAATTGTCTATGGCTGAAACAGACAAATGAATAAACCACTAGATTCACCAACCTATTAATGCACACAATTTCTGGTACTGAAGCTATTCAAATAATAGACTAGAGAGAAGGGAAAGGATGTGTTCATTGTCTGTCCTGGCATAAAATGTCCTTTGCATAAAAATATACAGATTAATCCTGCACATCTGCGGCTTTCACATTTGTTCATTCACTTCTGTATATCTTTGATATATTTTACACTAGTTATAAAGCCAGGAGAAAATACAGGATTCTATTAAAAATGTAATGAGTAAAAAAATCTCCATAAACTATATCTATATTTTCTGAAAAGTCCCATTGTTCCAGAGAGCTTAATATTATTTAATATGCAATAAAATCAAAGATCTTCAAAATCTACCATTTCTTTGCCCATTACAAATCATCACCTTTATGCAAGGTGCTATGTTTCCACTGTTATGCGCAACTCCATGATATAAGGACAGGTTAGACAGATGGAGCAGAATGTTCTACCCAACATCAGAATTAGCATAGCATGGAAATGGGAGTAGGAAAGGGGAAAAGGAGCAGGCTACAACTCCCAAAGGGACATGCTCACACCTCAGATTAATTCCCATACTCAGGGCACACATGTGGCCAACTTCCTTGTATTGCAAGATCTTGGGTCACTGTGTTTCTGGGTCTCTCCTTAAGCATGTACCATGGCACTAGCCAACCTGCTTGCCTACCAATCTCTTCATTAGTCACCTATCATGCTCAGACTGGACAGAAAAGAAGCATCATCTCAATTTCATAGTTAACAAAATGCAAGTCTTCATCACTTGCTTTGATGTGTCCATGGGGAAAGGTTAGGTTAAATTCCAACCTCTATCCACTAAGATCAGAAATGGTTTTAATTAAAATGTGCATGGCAACTGGGATTGATGATTTGACTTAAATCTAAGGAAATATTTTGAATAGGGTGGATACCACACACAGGGAATAAGGAACAGAGCTAGCGGGGGAAAGGAGAACCATACATACTTTAAAAAATAAACTTTGCCCTCAAGAAGTTTATGGTCTGTTTGAAGAAAATGAGACATAAACTAATAGAAAATAAAATTTAAAGAATATTTCTGCCATAGTAAAAATTATAGGACTCAAAAATCTTAACTGTTAAATTAGCTTTATAGTCAATAACCATTATGAACCAAGTAGAAAAATCTCGATGTTAGCTGAAGTAACCAAGAATTACAGAGTGAGATTTTAATAGAACTTGGCATGCAAAGAAAACTACCACAGCCTCAGACATTCCTGAGCATACACAAATCCATGCAATCACTCTCAAAGGAAAGTTGAATTTAATGGAAAATTATAAGATGAATCTGGCATTCAGGCTCATATACGACAAGCTACTGTTTGGAAAACTCTAGTTTCAAAGGAGCAATAATTCACTCTTAAATAGCAATTTATAAAAGATGGCAGCCTTTAATATATAAACCCCTAGGGTTATGTCTGACATTACACAGAGGACATACATATTGCATAACCATTTTCAAACAATAATACAAAATTCAAATTAAGAATGTATGTGTATCTCTGAAGCAGCTATCAAATTCTCTTAGAGAAAAAAATGCACTTTCACAAAACTACATAAAATACTAATTTACTCATAGTTAACCAAAATTTAATTAGTCTTAATAACAAGTCCAAAACAAAGGGGATATCCAGAAGGATAGTGTCTAGTAAAACATCAGGGTGAAATGTGGAGAATGAGCCATGAGTTCAAGTTACACTTCACCTACTGATCCATTGTAAATACCATACAGATGCTGTGGCAGGGGGAATAAAGGAGCCATACAAGTATCACAACAAAATTAGTGACTGGGTGCAGGGTGGGAGAGGCATTTTAAGGGATTTTTCTATCCTAACTGGTCAGAGAGAACAGAAAGAGAAAAGGAATATATAATTAGCCTAATCTTCCTGGGTCAAAATAATATCCACTACATTATTATGAGTGGTGTGTTAATCAAGGAGTGAACTCCATTCCTCCTGCCTTTCCCTTCAGGATGCATTGAGGAGGCAGTATCTGAAAAGGGCAATCCCAAAAGACATCCATGTGTTTGATCATGAAACTCTTCCTAGCAACAGAAATTGGACCTAACACAAAGTAGGCACTAAATGAATATTTTTGGAAGGCATGAATGAATGAATGAATGACTTACTAACTGACTGAATGAATGATGTTCTCCAAAACATAAATGACAATGTCAGTTGGTGGGGGTGAGGCTATATGAATTCCCAAATACTTATGCTTTTCTAAAACCAAAGCTAATTTCATGATTGTTAGTAAATAGTTCATGGTATGTCTTTGTGCTCTGAATTCTCTTTAAATAAGAATTTAATTTTGGTTAATAAGTTTCTGTCCATTTGCCATATAATTTCCATTCAGGGAGAAATCACTGTGATTTAGATTGAAAATATGGCAGGACTATTGAAAATTATATTGTTGCACTTTATATCCCCTTGACTGTTTTTATAACTGACCATTTGTACATCTTAATCCCTTTCCCCTTTTCCCCTATCTTCCCTCCCCCTCCCATCTGGCAACCATCAAAATTAAGACAATAATATTGTAATAACTATATATAGTTAGTCATTCAGATGGATATTAGACTTATTGGGGTGATCACTTCCCAAGTTACATAAATGTCTAATCACTGTGTTGTACACCTGAAACTAATATAATATTGTATGTCAACTGTAATTCAAAAATAAAAACAATTGGTGCCATCTTGAATCTGGTGTTTTAGACAACTTTGAAAATCCTAGTAATGTCAGGATAAGTTTCATAAAGAAGCCATTTGGACCAGGAGAATTACTGACCTGCAGCAGTGGCCCCCAGGGCACGGGCTTCACAATTTCACTTACTTGTGAACTTTCTCTACGCAGTTGTCAAAACTAAGAGGGCAGAAAGGCTCCTATTGCATTGGGGTGTGAGTTTATTCAGATCCACACACCTGCTTTGATCTAGTATGAAGGCCATCACATGTAAATTCATCAGTATGCTGAAGGCAGAGGACAGGGAAAGAGGAAATCTCACTTGCCATTTTGATTTAAAATACCTCTACACATTGATATAAAATAACTAAAATCACTAACAAACAGTCAGTGAGTGGATTGAAAAAGAAAGTATTTCTCCTTTTTTTCCTTCCTCTTAATGCTGCTTCTTTTTTAACAAATATCCATTCTTATTTATTTAGTTTGACACACTCTTAAAAAGCAAGTGGGTCAGTTTTAACTCTGCCTGCCAGGACATAACCATTAGTAATGGGCAGGATGGAGGAATAAGTACTAATGGGAATTTTGGGGTGATTCACTTAATAGTTTAAATAAAAATAATTGAATACTTAGCCCACTGAAAGTAGTTCAGTCCCATGGGGCCTGCTGTGTTCAGCATTACTTAGCATGATGACGTTCAGGCCAGAATCGACCACTCCTCCAAGAAGCATGTTATTTGTAGTCTATTTAAGGCTGCTGTTTCTTGTAGGGAGAATTCTTTTTCCTTGAAAGAAGAACACTTTAATCAAAAGAGTGAGATGAACGTGAATGCTGGCAATAATAAACTACTACTGAAAGTGAAAAAGCATTCCTAGTTGGAGAAAAAAGAAAAAAGCTGGGATGGAGGGTATCTAGCTTGCAAGTAATCTAGGATTCTCTTTATAACTCCATATTCCAAGTTGTTTCTTCCTGCTCTATAAAATATTTGACAACACAGAGTTCTCCATCTTCTTATTATCGGATGGATTAAGAAAGTGGAGAAACTATTAGTGATTTTTGGCTCCGACTGTGTAAAACAAAAAAACCTTCCCAGTCTCTAAATGTAAATTTGTACTATAAACCAATCCCATTGTGTTCTGAGATCCGGAACAGTTACATTCTCAAGTCCACTACCCTCTTGTTCATAAAAATGCACTCTTCTTGTGTTTGTGTACCCAGAAGGAACTTGGGGTGTTAGAAGTGCAAGGTCTTCCACACTGTGAGCACAGGCTCCATCTTTTGAGGAAGAAGGGGAGGGGACAGTGTGCTTCAGTAATCTGACAGCAAATTCTAGCAAGCAGAGGTAGCTTCCATGTAGCAGGAGTACTGCGTGCCATCTCCTTGATAAAAATGTACCCAGCTTAATAGACACGGCCCCACTCCCCAGCCTGAGTTCTGCTCCTCTTGGGCCCAGAGGTTTTCTTCCAAAGGAGGTGTCTGCATACCTCCTCCCTTTTGTCTCAACCAGAGGGGTTTAATAGCTAAAGTAACTGAAAAGGACTAACAACAGCAAGCCTCCGGTTTCCAGAGTAACCATAAAAACAGACCCCAGTCTCCATGGCAAAGAGAAAAGCTATTTGCTGCAGCCTTTTCAGACCTTGAGCAGACACTGACAGTTTTCCTATAATCACCCCCGATTATTTGTAGCAACTAACTATATTATAATGTTAACTATAGGAGGTCTTTGAAAATATGCAGGCTAAAAAAGGAATAAAAAATGTACTGGGTTTTCCTCTACTTTAGCTATGAATACGTTATCACTTTAAAATTTATAAAATAGTCTGTTCTAGTAATTCAACCCAAAGGGGGTAATGTTCATCTTCCAGTTTGCTTTCTTTAATTCTCTTAAGGTGTCTGCATCTATTTAGAAGTCTAAACAGTCCAAGTACCTTGATCACATGCATTTCTATTGAAGAGCAAAGTGAGAAAGGATATGCAATATTTATATATTTTGTTTACTCTACTATAAATTGACTGTTCATTATCCAATGCTTGATAGATGCTGTCTCTTTCAGTGGTTTGCAAGATGTGCCCAAATTATGCTATATGTATGTTCATGTATATATGTGTGCCTGTTTGTGTGTGCATGCATGTCCTTATCAGTGAGGCTACAAGACCAGCAATTCCATTATCTAAACTGTCCCAGTGCTCATCCTACATGTGGCTGTGACTCATTCCAGCCTGGTTGAACTGCTTGGTTTGCCAATGATTTGCTTCTTGTGCACAGAGGTGTAGCCTGCCTGGTTGTCTGGCCATGTTTCTTTACTGTTCTTCATTTGGACATGGAATTCATGTGAATTTCAGTTTCCATCTTTTATTTCAGAACCAAAATCTACCTGGAAGGGAAAGTTAATGATAAGGCCCTTTATATATCCAACTATTAATATTATAGGGTTAATATAGTTCCAATATTAAGTCTATGCAAGTTAACTTCCAGTTGAAAACAAAGTACAATGTTACTAACCATTTATTTCTAGGCTTCTCTCTGTCTCTCTGTCTCTGTCCCTCTCTCTCGCAGTTAACTATGGCATATTTCACATTTTCTACATATATTTAAAAAGATTACTATCAAAACATTACACAAATTAAAAAATAACTATTCTGTTTCTAATTTTCTGGAAGAAATGTAAATATATTTTCATTAAGGGATATAGCTAAAATATATAATTAAAGTCCAAGTAAAAGTCACAATTTTTATTCCATTTATAAGAGCTTCCATTAAAAATTTTCAACTTGTTTTTGTTAAAGTTTGAAGAATAAAATTTGGGGAATAAATATGTCATGTTGCTTAGAAATTTTCTTATTTTTAAATGGCATAATTAAAAATAATAAACCTTGTCCAATAATGTAGGTGTTTGTATAATTAGATATTAATCAAAGTCTGAATCACATTGTCTCAATTCTTTATTAAAAACAAACATACATATACTTGGTCTAAAAAAATCAGAGTATATATGTGCAAATCTTCACTTAGTTGCTATTTTTCCTCTTTAGAAATCATCTCAAATGACTAAAGCAGAGAAGGTTCTTCCAAATACGCCCAACCAAAACTGAAGCACATGTCTAATGTGTTCAATTCTTAAACAAACAGAGCTCCTTCACCCCCAAAAGAAATGTTTCATAGATAATAATGCTCTCTGTTTTTTTCTGATTTTATATTTCTTCCCCAAGTCTATTTGAAAAAAATCTGTGATTTTAAAAGGAAGGGACAGTCTTCCGCAGCTGGTCCATGGTTTAGTGGAGTGTTTCCTTTTTAGGGGAGGGAGGGCCTATCACCAGGGTTGCTCACCTCCCAGGCCAGCCTCTGCCTGGAAAGGGGCCAGCTGAGTACAGCGGGGGTTGGAAGCACCCGGATACACGTTCTGTGGTGGAACTGAGGAAAAGCAGTAAACACTCTGGGACTTCCACCAGGATGGCAAGGAACAACGCCCAAAGTAAAAAGCAATTGCTTTGAGTCCCAACTATGTCACATCTCCCCCGTCCCAAAGTCTCATATTTATCTATCGGATTGATCTGCACTGTATGTCTCGCTCCCAGTACACGCTGGGTTTTATAAACTGCTTAAAAATAAAAGCTTACCCTGCTGTACAAAGAAGTAAGATATAGTATTGAATTTGCACTAAAATGAAAGTTTCCTAGTGCCCCTTATATATTTAAAATTGCTGTTTTCTTGCAATGAATATAATTCACTGTCTTTCCTGAAGTATAATCCCGTAAGGGTTTGACCAAACAAAAATGCTCTAATGATTGCAAATGGCTCAAATATTCTGTCCAGTGAGTTAAGTGATAAAAGTTTCTATGTTAAAAGAAATAATAAGTGGAATTTCACACATATTATAGTAATTGTGGAGCATCCAATTTACATAGAAATAATGTGAAAGAATTCTGACCATGGTATTTTAAGTGAATCATTACATGCACTGCTGATACATTTAGAAGCTGCAATATGCCAGGTATGTTTCTTTTAGCATAATAAGTCCTGTAATGGAGCCTTTAAAAGCTTAAAATGTATAGTTAGATTAACCTTTCTGTTTTAAGGCCTCTTTTTCCCCCTAAAAAAAAATGAAAGAGAGAAACAGGGAATCATTAAAAAGCCAATTAAAACAATAACCCCTTTCTTTTTTTCTTCATCCAATGGCTCCTTTGAGGCCCTTCTTCCACTTCTCATCATTTTATTTACTTTGTAGATTTTTTGTTAAATTTGGTTATTTTTTCCTTCTGTTTGAGATCCAAGATTTTACTGAAATCCTTGGACAACACATAGTGGTGATTCTAAAATGTTCATCTCTTAGAAGTTAAGGCACATGTCTCTGACTAGAAAGGTAGGTTTCTTGGACAACTTCTAGACTTAAACAAATTGTGACATCCAAAATGCTCTAGCTCTCCTCTCTTCCTCAGAAGGGATTATTAAGAAATGTTGCTTTCACTTTTTTACTTTCCTAAACTATCCTTTTAAGACAATATTTTATTCCAGCCAGAGGGTATTCTGCTGTGCATAATTTAGTAGATTAATCAGTTATTAGTACATACAGTATTATAAATGTCATTAATAAAATTAACAAGTAAATCATCCTAAACCATGTTTTTCATTTATTTAGAGGTTACAAGGGAAGGTAGTGAGTGAGTGAGTTTTCAGGTATCCTCAAAAGTGAGGGGTTCTACGTGTAACCTCATCAAATTCTTCTTTTCTGCGATTCATGATCCTTTAAGTACTTTATTATTGCTATTGCATCTAAGCCAGGGTTTTGCAACTTTGGCACTATTGATATTTTGGACCAGGTAATTCTTTGTTTGGGCAGGGGATGGGGGTGGTGAGAAGACAGCTATTCTATGTGCTATGAAATTCTGAGTAGCATCCCCGGCCTCTATCCACCAGATGCCAGTAGTGCCTTCCTCCCCCACCCCAGTAATGACAATCAAAAATTTATTGAACCCTAGCTAGGTGGCTCAGTCGGTTGGAGCATCATCCTGTACACCAGAAGGTTGTGGGTTCCATCCCAGGTTGGGATATATACAGGAGGCAACCTATCAATGTTTCTCTCTCATCAATATGTCTCTCTCCCTCCCTCTCACTTTCTCCTGGCAACTTCCTCTCTATCTCAAATCTATAAACATATCCTCAGGTGAGGACTACAAAAGAATGTATCAAATATTGTCATATTTCCCCTGGGGGAAACCACCCCCCAGTTGAAAACAGATGAAAACCACTGTTCTAGATCTTAAGAGCATGGAAAATAATACAGCTCTTCAACCCATTTTCCTTGGCCTTAATATGGTTAATTCAAGCCTATAGTTTAAACACTCAAAAGTTCCTAGAGTCTTTCGTGATTTTCTTTTATTTAAAAAGCAAGATGAATTTTCAGATGCATAATAAAAAATAAAATAGAAATGGTTAGTAAATTAAATTATAATTTTTCTGAAGCCCTTCCTTTCTGATTAAACTTTAGCACTCTGAGATAAAAGGGAGTAAGTGGAACATTTGTCCATTTGTTCCCACTTCATGTCCTCGAGGTCTAAAAAAATAGAAAAAGATGAATGGTGTACAAGTATCACTGAATGATCTGTCTACTTTGGCATGCCAGATCTACAACAAGCAAAAGAAAAATTAGTACAAAGATCTTATAGGCACTTAAAAATGTTTTTGAGAAGAGGTACAGTATAAAGAATATAAATCCAACAATAATGTCTTAATTCATGCATTTTATTTTATGGTTTACTAAGTATTTTCTAGCATATCATGTCATTTAATTTTCATAAAGCTGCCCATACCTTGAGATCATTAGTTCAAATTCAAAGGCCATCTGGCCATTTATCCATTGTGCTCTCATCCATCCACCCACTCATGTACCTACTCACCCATCTATCCACCTACCATTTGTCCATCCACTCATGTACCTACCCATCCATCTGCCTACCTAGAATCCATTTATTCAATATTTATCAAGTCTTTGCCATGTACTGTGCACTCTGAGAAAACTGTTTGCCAGTCATGGGGGGAGCAGGGAAGAGTGATTCAGACATGATTCCTACATGTAGCACATGATGCAATAAACAGAGAGATAACCTTGGCTAGATAAATTTACCTCACTGGTGTTTCTGTCTACCTGCTAGATATGGCCAATAAATTAATGTGTAAATACACATATGTATTTCACAGACACACACAAATTTCAAACTCAGAAAAAATTTCTTCACCTATCAAAGGTGAATATGACAATGAAGCAAAAGTTGCATACCTTAGCTTCTTAGTGCTTTGGGAAATGGGAACGATATTTTAAAAGACTATATCATTTGTTATACAAATTTCACTGAGTGCTACATTTTAATATATACATGTATATGTAAATTATACCCATATATTCATGAACATACAAGGTTATCTGAACTATGTTTCACCTCACTTCCACCCACCACCCTGAGATACTGAAATAAGTCTCTCAACATCATGAGCTGTGTCTTATTTATTATTGTATTCACAACATTTATGTATCTATAACATGCATTCTATAAATGTTTGATAAGTGAATGAATGGTTTAATGCCAGGCACTGTGGCAAGGGATGGAGGTAAACAAACCAAGACCCAGTCCTTGCTTTTAAGAGACATTTTGTCTAGTTGGAGATATGGCCTGGACAGGATGATTAAGGTCCAGGGTGATCCAAACAAAAGGCAGAGTGATCAATTTTGCCAGGTGGTTGGGCAGAGATTAGGCAGATACCAAAAGGACAGCAAGCTTGTGGTTTGTTCCTATAAGGATGGCAGACTAAATCATGCTCTAAATCCCCACTCCACCCCACCCTCCCCCCAAAAGTTCAGGATTTCTTTTAAAGGTATAAACCAGCAAGGACAGAGAGGAAAAGAGAGATGAGAGCAGCAACCCAGTTCTGGGAACTGGAAAGTAGATGGGTGATTGGCAATTGATTTGAATAACCTGGAAAAGGCAAACTTCAGCCAGTAGTGGTGGGAGGGAGGGATTGAAGAGTCTCAGTAATTGCCAGCACCAGGGATCTTTGAAAGTTGTTAATCATGTGGGGGTAAAACAGGCAAACTGATTAAAAGTCTCCTTTAGGAGATTCAAGACACCTGGATCCCCATTTCCACTACAGGTAGGCTGGGGAATGGCCCCACCCCCAACCCCAGCAGAAGACCAAGGGTTTAACCTTCAGAGTTAGCAAAACAGGAGAGTACAGCACAGTTATACAGAGTGGTACCACTCTAAAGACAGGGGAAATAAGTAAATATCTTCGGTTTCTTCCTTAGCTAGACCCTCAGAATATAAGCTGTCAGGCCTTCTATAGTCACACAGGAGGTTGGGCCATCTGATAAAGCAAAGAAAACAAACCTAAAGATACTAATATTAAAGTCTGATATCTGAATATGACCTTATTTGGACAAAGAGTCATTGCAAAGGTAACTAGTTAATATGAAGTCATACTGAAGTAGGCTGTACCCTTTAACCAATATAACTAGTGTCCTCAGAAGAGAAGAGACACAGAAAAAGACACATGGGGAAAACGCCACAGAAATACAGAGACAGAGATCAGAGCAATGTATCTACAGGTCATGGACACCAACTGTCACAGGTAACACTAGAAGCTGGAAGAAGAAGTAAGGTAGAACCCTTCCTTTCAGTTTCCAAGGGAACACACCCCTGCCCACACACCGGTTTTGGACTTCTAGCTTTCAGAACTGTGAGAGAATTGTTTTCTCTTGTTTTAAGCTATTCAGTTAGTGGTACATTGTTATAGCTGCCTTAGAAAATGCATGCAGTAAGGAATTAGAAAAGACAACAGCTCACATTGGAGTGAGCCAATACTACAAAGTAAGCAAGGTGCCCTGAGGATGGGACTCCTAGTGCAACGAGACCAGCCCCATTGCTCCTGGAACAGAGAGAGCAGCCAAGAGCAGCAGGGCCACCTTATTACCACATCATGACAAGCATTAGCTGGAAGAGGGAACTCTGACCATGAACAGGACAAAGAGGCCACCATCACCATCACCAGCACTGGACAGGTCCAGTGAGGCCACTGTCACAGTGTAACCAGACAGCCTCCCACCCAGTAAGAGAGTATTCGAGCCCCTACTCCTATCAAAGTTTTCCAACCTGAAGAATTTCTTCACAGACCTAGTGCACAAGACCCAAGGTATGGGTCTTTCATTCTTCAGCCATGGGCGCCCCTCTCTGATGAAATCTGGAGAAACCTACTCAGGAGACAGGTTGCTCTAGAACACTTCAGCTCATAACCAGATCCAAACAGCACAAGGAAACAGGAAACATCTTTTCTTTTTAAAGTAACCATTCTTAGGAGAATAAAATGACTGAAGTCAGCATTTTTGCCCTCCAAACCCACTGTACACCCCACAATAGCCTCAACCAGAGTGGTTTGGAGCCTGGCTTTCCCTCACCCTAGAGTCTCAAGTCCATGTAATTTCCTGTGACTTCTGACCTTTGACCTGTTTATTTAGCTTATCACACTGGACTCTTCTTAAGCTTTAGGTTTGAGTCAGGTATGGCCATGGGTCGAAATATAAAACTACTCTGAAAATAGCCAAATTAAGAAAGATCTTTCTAGGCAAGGCATAAAAAAAATGCTTATATATATACATATAGTAACATACACATATTTATCTATACATTTTTAATGCAGTGGGACTAACTGAGCAGAAGAATGAGCTCCCCTCTATAGGACTTCAATTCCTTGAGGGCTTAATTCATCCTTTGGCCTCCAGAGCTGAACACCATGCCTGGTTTGTAGTAGGCTCTTCGTAAGTGTTTGCTGAATGGAAATGAACTGTCTTGTCATTTCAAGACTCTGCTAATCTAATCAGTTCATTTATTAGCTTTAAAGACATGAATTGCTTCTGAGAGTAGAGAACCAGAGGTTTCCCCTGGGAACTGTGTGAACCTAGCTCAGGGAGGGCATTCTCTATGACAGGCTGATGGAAAAGAGCTGAGAATCACTCCTTCCTTTTCCAGCTTTGCCTGGTTAAGGAAGTCAGCCTGCAATGCTGTTTACCTTGATATGCACAGCATCCACAGCCCCCAACTCTGAGAATAAGGACATTCCAAGCAGGGGTGTTTACACATTGAGCTGGTGGGTGGCTCCCTGAACCACCTGGTTGATGGACAGCTCTGTAGTCAAGATCCATTTAGACTACAGACTGCCAGAGTGCTGAGTTAATCTCGGAGTGCTCTGTGGTGTTCTCCCAATGATCGTTAGCAATAATCATCATTGCCATCTTGCTTAGCACTTCTCGCCTGCAGCATGCAATCACTCTGGGAGACACATGACTCGAAACCATGTTTCTGGTTAAGTTTGGCCTCTAACAGAGCTGTGACATTAGCTAGTGGGGGAGAACCCACCAGAAAGTTAGTGATGTGATCTTTCTACCACTTCTATGAGCTCATATGGCCCATTTCCTCAACTCATCTGCATTGTTCTGCTCTATAAATTCAAGACAATTTAGCTAGGTATTGCTACATAACAGATCATCTCTGAAACTTAGCAGCTCAGGATGATTTATTATTTCTCACAGTGTGGGTGGACTGGGTGGTCCCTCTGCTGGCCTTGCCTTAGCTCACTCAAATGGCTCTCTCCAGCTAGAGGGCTGGCTGAGCTGACCATAACTCCCATGTCTGGTGGTTGGTAATGGCTGTTGGCTGGGCTGCTTCAGTTCTCCTCCCAGTAGCTCTCCCTCCAGTGTGCTAGACTAACTTCCTTACATGGGGGTCTCAGGGTGGTATGCAAGGGAGCAAATGCAAGGGTTGCAAGGCTACTGAGGGAATAGCCCCAGAAGCTGCAATATGTCACTTCCACTGCATTGCATTGATCACAGTAGGTCATAAACCAGCTAAGAGTCCACAGGTGCAGAAATAGACCCTACTTCTTAGTGGGGAAATTGGTCAAATGACATTGCAATGGGGCATGTGTGCTCAAATAGAAGGAATCTATAGCCAGATTTTGCAGTCTGCCACAGGAATAAATTTGGCTTAGGGTTATTTCTCTGATTCTTTAATTTAGTTCACCCTTCACTGAGCTCATACCATGTGCTAAGCAGGCACTGTGTCTGTGCTGCTGACACAGACAGGAATAAGACCAGGTTTCATCCCTTTGAGACCTTACAGTGTGGTCAGGAATTACATAGAGGTCCATTTTAGGAGCAGTGACACAGGTAGGCTGTGCTGTAGGGTGCTGTGAGAGCACAAAGAAATGTTCTTGGTGGAACTGAGGACTCCAATGAAGGTTTCCTGTGGAAGGTGATGGTGAATTAGATCACAATGTTGAGCTGGAATCACACTGGAGAAGAGATAGCATTCCGGAGAGAGGGATCAGCAGAAGCAAAAGGAAGCAGCCAAAAAAGAGCATTTGTTCTCCAGCGACTGACTGCCTGCTCTGCAGAGTGATACAAAAGGCACGCTGAGGGCAGGAAGAATTTAAGATACTATAGACTCATCACCACAATTCAGTACAGAATATGATGGGAACTATCAGACTGGCCCAAAGAGAGCAGAGAAGAGAAAACTGCAATGTGAAAGAATAAAAATTCCCTCCACAGAGGTCAGTGGAGTGTCTTGCCATGCCTTACCTGGGCCCTTCATTTTATGAGTCACCCAGTGCCCACTATCTTTCTCTTCAGTCTGCTGATGGAAATAGTTTCCTTAAAATCAACACCCTGGCTATTTCCTTAAAGACACAACCCAAACGAGTGCCTGACCCGCATCTTGGCTCTGGGTCCTTCTAACCTCAGCAATCCATGCAAAGTGGATCCTCAAAAATCAACTCTTGGGTTGACATGTTAGGGATAATAATGCTCAGAAAGGCAATTCCTACATCCAGCTGACACCATGTCCTGTTGATTCTTCCAAGACAATTCATGCTTTTGATCTTGCTTTTTCATCTTAACTTCTATAGCTTGACATCAAGTCTTTAACTTTCATTTGTGCCTCTACAATCACCTCCTAGCTAGTCATTCAGGCTGCAGTGTCACTATCCTCCCTTTTGTCATCTGCACAGGTGCCAACATTGCCTCCCTAAAAAATATCATCATGGAATGCTCCTGCTATTAAACTTTAAATGGCTTCCTGTTGTGAAAAGGTTATATAACATACTGTTTGCCACATAATCATTAGATATTTGGTAAATAATTGTTGCATGCATACATTAATAATTGGATGAGGAAATATATATATATATATATATATATATATATATATATATATATATATATTTGCTCATGAATTTCTTAGACACTGATTGTAAAAGTTGCTTGCCTTTTTTCTTGAAACTCAGCTTTCTCTATTGGCATTCAGAGAAACCCACCTGGAAAGCAAGTCCAGATACATGACACATGGCTTCTAAATGGTGGAAATGACATAACCTCATATGGAAAAAAGCCAGAGATTGAGAGGAGAAAGTTCCAGGCATGGAAAGTGTACAGCCTTTCAGTCACCAGAATGTACTTATTATACCATCAAAAATATGTCCTTTGAATGACTTACCAGTTGTGTGCCTTTTAGTATTGTTTTTCATTCTTTCTTAGTCTTAGTAAGTTCTGTCTCAGCTTGCCAGAGCCTGAAACAAAGTTCATCTGCTAAGGCTTTATTGTGACAGCAATGGAGGGAAATAAGAGTGAGAAAAGGTAGTGAGCCAGGGATGAAGAGAAGGCAGGGGACCCAGATCCTGGAGTAGGGTGCAGTTGCATGGCTCTGACCATGTGAGTCCTGCCTCTGGGGAGACTGTGCAATAGAAGTTAGGGTTGTAGGCCAATGGCCTGTGCTTTGGGATGTGGTAAAGGCATGGACCATGGCTGGTGTTGACCCAGCCCAGAGGCAGTCAGCCGGTGGGCAGGTGGGGTCAAGCAAGTCAGCGTTGGTATATAAATGGGTCTGGTACAAACTCCTTCTGAAAATCAGTCCAACCTATGCTGGCAAGATGATCGGGACAGGGAAAGCTTCCCTGCTTCTGGCCAGTCTGGACATGTAGAGGCAGCACAGAGCACCTGGGTGCTCACTATGGTCCTAGATAGGACCCCCATGGGAAAGAAGCCCAGAGGGTGGGCCTGCTAGGATCAGCACTCTCCCTACCCAGACAGCTCCATGACAGCCACTGCATGTTCCTGTCTGCAGAAGCCAAGAATCGTGTCCTGCAGGGGTACATGGTCATGTATGCTCTAACACAAACCAGAAGGATCTACTTCAAAATATTTAGTTAAGGAAGAGGAGAGAGAAACAAATGGGTAAGCACAAAACTGTAAGGTCAAAACTATATATAAAGACTTCCTATTCTACATAGGACAGGGCTGTTGTGAGGGTTAAACAAGATTCAAGCATGTGGTAAACACTCCATATGTGTTATCTACTATTATTATTGGTGTTGTTATCATGGCTAAAAGAAAACATATAGGATACCAAGCAAACATAGATACATACATACATACATACATACAAATCCAGGCTGATGTGAAACAGCACACTGAGAGAGTGAGCTCAAGTCTTAAGGATTTAAAGAACCAAGCTGGGTTTTACTTGTAGCTGATGTAGTTTAAGTTTCAGGAATTAGGGGAAGACTTCTTTGGGGAACCCTCTGCCTCCCATGCTGACTGATTGCATAACTAAAGACCTACTTCCCATAATGTGAATGAGCCCCTTCTGTATAGCCATCAAGTTGATGAAAACTTCTTGTATAACATCAAGTAACAGTCAGAATAGACACAGTACCAGATGACTTCACTGTCTGTTGAGTAAACCAGAGAAGCTTTAATCCCTATTCATATCTTGTGTCCACTGCACAGTGACAGGGTCTCTGTGTTCCCCTGACCGGTGGAACAGCAGCCTTCCTGAACATGGCCAGTATCGGTGCATAGGTAGGGCAGGGTGTGGAAGGATCTAGCCAACAAAAAAATCTTTGACCCAAAGATATCACCCATCATAAGGTCCACCCAGCCTAAAAGTAGTCCATACAATGCCATCCTGCCATGGGCCCAAAGGCAGGGAGCCAGCAATCCTGATGAACCACAAACGTGACCACCACCACAGCTACTGGCTATTGGGCACTTGCAACATGCCAACACTGTGCAAAGTGCTTCATAGAGAGATGCTAATTGTGGAAAAATAACTGGCTTCAGGGCCAGGCTCAAAGCCAGTGCTCATATCACTCCCCTTAAAGCCCTAACTTCAGCATGGTTAGGAGGATTTCAATTATCAAGAACAATTTCCAGCTCTAAACTATAAATTAAAAAATAAACATGCTGTCTGGGTGTGTCAATGACTTGCAAACTAAATAAGACACTACTATTCTCAGCTTTGCTTTAAGAAAGGATTATGCTATGGGTGACTATTTGCTTCATGTAGCTCTCAATTAACAGGACAGTAAGGACTGCCATTCATCCATTCTTCTTTTCCCCCAAAAATCAGTTTAAAAAAATAGCTTCTCTCTTTCTCACTATCCCTTCAAGACAATGTTACATTGTACATAAGAATATCAGAATAAGCATCTGAGTAAATATGGAACTATAAATAATGAAAATGGACATAGCAAGATTTAAAGAATGCCTTATGCATTGTTGACTCCATAAGACATTCTTCTAAAAATTTTTCTTTTGCATTAATTATGACTAATTATAATGGTACCAAAATGTCAAGCAGATAAATAAAATCTAAAACTTGTAAATGTTTACAATAGTCCAAAATACTAGTTTACAAATCAGGAAGACACACAAACTGCCTTCTTCTACCATTGTAAATGGGACAGTATGCTAGAGTAGGCCCAGTGTAAGTCTCTACTTGTGTATAGGGACTGTCATGACCAAAAATGCAAACATTTTGGAGTGAAAAACTGTAGTAGAAAGAAAAGGGAAGGAGAAGCGCCATGTATTTTGGGAGATGAATTTTTCATGTATAGTTTTTGGAAAGGAAAGAAAGAAGGACTACTCTTGAAAGTATAAACATATACTGCTTCTCTGTGTTTAGATGAGGAACAGGTCAGCTTTCCTCAGCCCAAAAGGGCTACACCAGCCAATTGTCTGTGAGATCCTAGAAGAATGAGAAAATGCCATAATAGTCCCAAAGTGGACAGGAAGGGGGCAATGAGAATACGGATCTAGTCTCGATTCTTGTTCAAAATGAGCAATTAAAAGAATCCAGGAGGGAGTCTATTAAACTCTGCTGCCACTGGAAACAAAGGAAAAAATCTTTCAAGATGTAGAGAAAAGGCATACTAATAAAAAGCATCTACTGTGGAAAACCAAAGAAAATTCTACAAGTGTTTGCTTTGTGTTCTTAATAATAATCCATAAAACATCACTACACAAGAACCAGGAGAAGGGAAATGGAATGAAGACAAAGACTAGGATGAAAATGAACTTAGGGAAGAATTAAACAGGGATGCAAATAAGGGGGATAAAAAGAGTTACAAAGAAACTAAAATGAAACAGCAGAGTTAAAATCTTCATTAAAGCAGGAAAAGTCCCATTTGGCAATACAGAAAACTCAATTCATGATTTGGAAGACAAACTTGAGATTCCTTCCTGAGTGCAAGTTGAAGATTCAATAGATAATAGATTTTAAAAGAGAGAGAGAGAGAAACAATGTGATGCATATGAAGAATTAAAAAGTAAAGAGAATACCTACAATGAACTGAAATTACACAAAAGCTTAAACACTAAGTATTTGGTGTGGGGAGAGACACATTCTCTTGAACATGTACTTATGAATTAAATTTCAAACATAAAGAAAATAATCCTATAAACTTCCAGGTATTAAGGGTAAAAATACATATTAATACACAGAGTGGAAGCTGTCCTCAGGCTTTGTCATTGTGGCAGTATGTACCAAAGGACAGAGAAGAATGGACACCCAGTTGGGTGTACAGTGGTGAACTAAGAATGCCAACTCCATGCAAATCAATTTCATGTGCAAAAAGCAGCAAGATCATATCGCACATATGAAAGACTACCTTCTCAATCTTTCTGAACAAAGTATCTAAGGTGTTGGAAACCCAATGGGGACACAAACACAGAACTCAACATGGGAACTCCTGATATAAACACAGAATTAAATCAATAAAATTATAAATGTGATTTCAAAATTAAACACAAAACAACACAGTATTCTTGGAAAACAAAGTACTATTAATTATCATCCTCATTATTATTACATATGGCTTTAAAATCACAAATTATATTTTTTAAAATGTAGAAATATTTTAGTGGAGGGAAGCAGAGATCATTTTTTAACTCACATAAATTAGAGTTAATTTTTGACATTGATAGTTAGAACACAGTAGGATGAACTCAGGCCTTAGAAACATTAAAAGATCCACTAAAAAAATTTAAAAATCTAAGTTTATACTTTTCAAACCATTAGAAGTAAAAATACATAATTTATATAGAGACAGAGAAAGGTAAAAGGAAATGTTGGGAATGATAAGAAATGCTTGAAATATTAGAGATCAAATGGTGACAAGTGGGAACAAAATGTATGTATTTTTTAACAGCTTCACAAGTGATGCACACTTAAAATGGAGAATCAATAGTCTACATTGTTTTAGTTGATACTTTGCACAGGCCAAAGCTAGGATGCCTCTTTCATTCCTATTGTTTATCATTATTTGGAAACTAAAAGATTGAGAAGAAGCAAAAACCAGCATTATTTCCATCCAGTAAGATTTTTCCCTCCAACTCTCTCTCTCTCAAAAAAAATTAATAAATTACAAAGTAATTAATATAAACTACAGCATCTATTTAGACAGCCAGTAGAAAAACAAAAAACAAAAATTAATACAATTCCTATAAACCAGCAATAATGAAAAAACTATTCAGAATAACCATATAGCATAAAGTATTAAAAGAAATAAGAAAAATATACCTTTATCAAGCAAACAGGTACAAATAAAATAAGCATATACCATTCTTAGCTAGGAAAGCCATTACATATATTATAAGGATGTCAATTTACCCCCAAATTGAAAGAAATTCCAATAAAATGCCTAACAACATAGTTTTTCAAATTTTAACTAAGTTATATTAAACTACTTAAGAAAGTAAATAGGTAAAATAAAGAAATGTCATTAAAGAGAAAATAATAAAGGGGTGTACCAACTCTACATACTGAAACATACAATGAAAGACTACACTAATTCAATAGTGTAGAATAGCCAGAAAACTAAGAGTTCAATGGTCAAGAAAGCAGAAATAGAACCAAACTACTATTCTTTAATGTGATATAAACATTTATTTTAAGTCAGTGGAGAAAACTGAATTATTTGATAAATTCTGATGAAATCATTGTTTAACTATTGATAATAAATAAATTTTGACACTTTTACCCACACCATGCATATAAATAAACTACAGAAATTATTATATGAAAGGTTAAAGGGACTTATCTAAGAAAAAGAAGATAAAAAATATGAACAATAAAATGACAACAAACTCACAACTATCAACAAATGAACCTAGAAGAAAAGAAAAACAATGACAACAAAAATGAAGCAAACATCTAGAAGAGGAACAGAATCAGAAAAATGGACATCACATGGAGGGATTTCAGTGGGGAGGGGGAAGGGAGGAATAGTGGGGAAAGGTACAGGGAAGAAGAAGCATAATTAGTAGGCATGACATAGATGGGGGAGATAAAAATGGTATAGGAAACAGAGGACTCAAAGAACTTATATGTATAACCCATAGACATGAACTTAGGTGGGGGGACAGGGCAGAGGAGAAATAAAGAGGGAAAACTGTAGTAGCATAATCAATAAAAATACTTTAACAAAGAATAAATAAATAAATAAACTACAGAAAGATTACAACAACAAAACCATAAAAGAACTAGAGAAAGATACACATACACACACAAGCACACTGTGTAGAGACACATTTGTAAACATGACATCAAAGTAGAAACAAAAAGGAAAATTCTGATTTGACCTAAAAGTGGGGAAAATATTTAGAACATATATAGTCCCTGAAAGGCTATTAAACATCTCAATATGTAAAGAGCACTTGCAAATCAGTGAGGAGAAAGTATCTCCATAGGTTATGGATGCAAATAGGAAATTCAGAAAGGCAGACCAATAGTCAGTCACCATATGAAAATGCTTTCTACCTGCCAGTGATCAAAGAAATATACCTTAAAACTAGATACCATTTTTTAATGGTCGAAGTAGTAAAGATATTTTTTTAAATAATAACACTCAGTCTATCAAGCCTATTGAGGAAATGAGAGTCATTCTCATACCTTATTGATAGGTGTGTCCATTTGCTCAAAATTACTGGAGTACAGATTTTCAGTGTTTCTCAGGTGCCTCATAAATGTTTACCTCCTATCAAATCAGCAATGGTATTTGTGATTTTTCCCTTTAAGAAAATAATCAGAAATATACACTAAGACTTTGACAAAAGATGTATAATTTTAATTTTTATTGAACTTGTGGAGTAATAACTTAAATGTTTATCAAGAGGGGAATACTTTAAAATTAGTCAACTTAAAATTAATGACTATGCACTTATAAGGGACCACTGTGTAATATTCAAAAATCAATTCAGAGAAGCATTTACTAACATGGGAAAATTCTCATGATGTAATGCTAAATGAAAAAACACAGGATCTAAAATTTCTCATATATTATGATCTCTATTTAATCTTTAAAAAATATTTTCCTATAATCAGCATCCATTTATTTTTCCAATTACTATAATCATATTCAATACAATTTTTTTAAAAACAATAAATTATGAGGAACCTTCTCCAAATGATGTATTTAGGCCCAGGACCCAGCATGTCAAATCATTCCTCATGTTGAAAATCTGAACACAGAGAATCAATGGGAAGCCCTTTCCCCTCTCTGCTTAATTTTAGGCAGTGAGTACCTTGAACTCCAGTTCTCTGTAATTTCTATCTCTATGAAATATCCAAGTTACCGAGAGTACTCTTGTTCCAGAATGATGTATCGTATGTGATCATACTTAACAAAGTGACCTACTCTAGGTATTCAATGGATGTTATGTGAGGATATGACAGTTTTATAGTTGAGTTATGAAAAATCACAGAGGAAACAAAAATTGAAAGCAGAGTATCTCAGAGGTGGGCAATGAGGTCAACACAGAAATATAACAGTCTCATCATAGCAAGCAGAAACTTCTGCCTAGTCCTGGTGCCATTGCCTGAGGTGGCCAGAACCTTCTCCAACTTCTCTGAGCTAAGAATCACCTAGGGTGTTGTACAAATGGCTTATGTTGTATTTAGCATTAATCATTGTAGCTTTAGGTTTTCTTATGCCTTATTCCCAGAATAGGGTTACTGAAGGATATTCTCATAAAATATTTTATTTATTCATTCTGCTTCCAGCAGTAGTTCTGGTGGGCTTGTTTAATCTAGCCATCATACTTGGATTATATGTTTATTTTTTCCACATTTGCTAGTTTAATAATTTGACAGTAATTTCTTTCTCATGATTTTATATCACATTTAAAAATGTTCTACTTCTTCCTCTTATATAAACACTATTTGAATTTCTTCACTGTTTGTCCAGTGGAAATGAGTTATCACCCACTAAAATTGATTTCTTAGATACCACATTTTCCCCACCCATTGAGGTATTGTTAATGTCTTTGTTTTTGTTGTTGAATAGGAGATTGTATTATTATGCTTCTATAATTCAACATGCTGACTCCACAAAGTAATTTTTTTCTTTTTCTTTAAAAAGTATATATATTGCTTTAGACACTTTTAAAAATTATTTACATTAACCATGGTGGTTGTTGAGGCTGTAATTCCCAAATAATTCATTTAATGTTGATTTTTTGTTCATATATTAAAGTCTTACATAACTATGGATCTGTTCTTGGAATCTCTGTACTGGCACATTGGTGCTAGTCCATACATCATAACACTATGTCAGCTGTTTTTAACACTAATTCCAGTATCATTAGGCTGCTGCATTCCCTTCTTTTAACGAAGCAGGGTATGAACAACCTCACCTTGGAGGGCAATGTTTGGAAATGACTGGACATGCTTAAAGACAAAGTTGTCAGCCCTTGCTGGGCCACAAATGAGGCAGCAGTTTGAGACCCTCCACACATACCCCTCTCACCCAGGAGCACTTAATGTAAGGAATTCTCTGTCTCCCTCCAACAAGCATTTTGGGATCTACTCTCCACATGTTCTTGGAAGAATTCATTTTATTTTGGGGGAGGGAAGGCTATATCAAAATTATTTCTAATTACCCTCTGGTTTCCACCCTGCACAAATGCAGGCCTGTTCCACATCCTTCCTCCATCCAAGCTACCATTCCGAGAATCTACCAATTAAGAGATGGCAAGTCAAGCCCTGTCTGGTATGGCTCAGTGGACTGAGCACTGGCTGGCGACCAAAGGATTGTGGGTTCGATTCCCAGTCCAGGGCACATGCCTGGGTTGCTGGCCAGGTCCCCAATAAGAGGTGCTTAAGAGGCAAACACACATTGATATTTCTCTCCTGTCTCCCTCACTCCTCCTCTCTAAAAATAAATAAATAAAATCCGTTTTTTAAAAAAAGAGAGATGCCAAGTCAGATTTGTTCTGTGCCAGACGTGGGCTCAGGGCTGGGATCAGCAGTGAACACAGAGGCCAGGCCTTTTGGTCCCTAATGCTTGTTCTATATCCATGCTGGGGCCTTGGACTTGGGTCCTCCACACTCTTAGACTAGACTCAGTCAATGAAGTCTTCCTTGAGGCTTGGCCCCCCACCCTCCACTCATAAGGCATATCTCTACCTTTTTCAAGAGGGTCTGTTTCCTAATTGTCAATGATGAGTAGGCTCACAGCTGCACCCAGAAAGCAAATTATGTTACAAGATTATATCATTTGCCTAGAATGCTCAGTCATAAACCCATCAGATTTTCCCTGGAAGAGGTATCTATTCCTTGCCAGACTAAATGGAGGTAAATGGGGCTGAGTGTTCAGGGCTGCTGAAATCTGGTGAATTCGCTTGAGGGGTACTGTGGACCAAGAGCGAGGGCATAGCAAACAGGCAGCCAAAGTACTGTTGACTTTCCACAGCACAGACAAGAAGAATACTCAAAACCACAGTTTTCACAGGTTCTCAAAGCAGTATCAAGAGTCAGGGATTCAATCTCATCATGATCACTTCATCATGAAGCCATTACAGCTTAAATTTCAGATCTCTTTCTTACATAGCCCCTTCTAAGAACCTGGGAAGAGTCCTAGAATTTTTTATGAATATTTTCTTATCATTTCTTAACAAGGGCTATTCAGTTCTCCCAGAAACCTGGATCCACCACTGGTTATGACATTCAAATAATAATTGGATAAACACAACTTAGAGTTTAGGCAAAAACTGGAGCCCTACATTGTACAAATTTCCTTACCTGGCAGTCACTTCAGTACCTACCTATGTCCTTCAAAATACCTGAGTGGGCTGTGGTGGTGTTCAACATTTAGAAATTGTTAAAGAGGAAATCAATGGTATTGAAATACATTTAAATTTTTCTATTATATATGGTCTGTGAATCATATTTCTCATAGGTAACAGACTTAAGTTTGGAACCTTGCTGCTTCTCCATGAGCTCCTCTCCCAGCCAAGGCAGGCAAGGAATGGAATGGGCTCCTTTAACTTACTGATTTCTATATATTCCTGAAAGTATCTTCTATTCCACATTCTGGCATTATAGGATGAAAGCAATTGTCACCAGGCAGCCCGTAACTAGTTTCAGCACTAACACCAAGTAGGCAAAAATGAAAAATTCCTGAAAATGAATTGAAACAGCAAAAAATAAATACGGGTCATAGATTACAGCTTTCCATTAGCCAAGCTACAAAATCATTGATGTGTCATTAACTTTCTGTCTAATAGCTTCTTATTCTGAATGGAAAAAGGGCATATGTTGGCAGTGCTCAAATCCAAAATTTTGTGTTCAATTTGTATTAATGTTCATAGTCTGGTGGAACCCAGGCCCTGCAGAAAGGAGGTGGGAACATGGGCTGAAGACACAGAGATAACAATGCCATGTGCACTCCCAACTGTCAACCCACAGAAGGGCCATGTTGGGGCATGGGGGCCCTCGGGGCAGAGCATCTAACCACCGAAAAGTATTTCCACAGATTAAGGGTTGTGTTTTTTCAAAATTAATGGTAACAGTTATGTCTGTCAGAATTAGGGATTTGATGGGCTTATTTTATGCACATGGCAAAGATAATAGCTCTGCTTTTTGGGAGCTCTATTTTGGGCATTTTGTTAATCTCCTAACATTATTTTATTTAATCCTTACAACAACCAGTCAATACAAGTTCTACATTATAAATAAGGACTTCAGGTTTGGGGAGATTAGTAAATTGTTCCCCACTAGTTAGCAGGAGAATTGAAAGATCTGTCTGACAGTGGAAATCTGTGCTTGTAATCATCATACACTTCTTCAAAAGGAACATGTGCCATGGACATGATGCTGTGGGGTCCCTGAATTAGCAGGGATGCAAATTAATAGTGACCACTCCCCAATTGATGAATATTTATTAGTGTTTCCCTGTTACATGCTACATATTATACTGGCATAAACATCTTCCTGCATAGGCATTTCTTTTCCATTTCACATCTTTCCTTTGAGACTGGTTTCTGGAAATGGAGAAAGTAGGTTAAAGGGTGCTGATATTAAGAGTATTGATAAAAATTGCCAAGCTGCTTTAGAGTAACAAAGAGCTATTTTTCAACTCCACTAATCAGCGAGCATTTATATTTTAAAATATTTGCTTTAAGTAATATTTAAAAATATTTGCTAATTTGATTAAAAAGAAAAACCCTTCTCCAACCACCTCCTGCTGAGAACTTTTTATTGAGACACCTGCTGGAAAACAAGGAACCCATTCTCTGCCTTAATAATTTTTTAACACAATTCCTGTATCTCCTTGGATGGATTTTGATTTCTTAAGCAAATTATTCCACATTCCTATTGCTTTCCATCCTCATTGAATTATAGGTTTAAGTTCTCATTTTTTCTATTTCTAATCTACATCAGTGCCTAATGAGTTTCCAATATACTCATGTAGCTTGCAATCTGATATTTATGAAATACAAGACATCATGTAAATATTAAGGTGCCTAGCTCCACATTTTCCTGCCCCTTTGCCCCAAGACAACTTTAGGAAGCACAACAATCAGAGATATATGGAATGACTCAATAACAACAATAATAATAGTTATAGGGTCCGGCAGAAGAAACACCACTGAGTGTGGTTGGTAGGGTATGTAAATATCTTGCATTAGATGGACAGGAATTTGAACATTTCACATAAAATGTCATATAATGTGCTTGAGTGTGATATTGTTATGTTACAGAATTACATGCTTATGATTTTGTAATAAAATATTTTTATGTAATAAAACAGGGGTGTTATTTGTGCTGGATCCTATATATCAAGCAGCCTATAAAGAGCTATATTTTATTTTGCTTAATCTTTACCAGAATACAATTACATAAGTACTACAGGTCCGTAATCTCTTATATGAAATTCCAAGGATCAGCTATTTTTCAGAAACAATAACTTTTCAGATTTTAAAAAGGAAAATTCTGCCAAATACCATATATAACATGCCAAGAGGTTCTCAGGCAGAAGACCATAATTAGGCATAATAATATTTCTGCAGCAAAGTATGTGAATTTCATAGCAAATTATATAAAGATTATAAATAGCCTCCTATCAGTTGGGGTCAAGCTTTGCCACAAAATGCCACCATTTGAGAGCATGTAGTAGAAAAACTTATGTCCCTATCCTCTCAGGTAGTCACCTGGTTTATCTATAACTCATATCTAGTAATTAACTCATAATCTAAATGAGAAGAGATCTATCACCACATGGTTTTGTTTCTCTCCACTAGGATTCCTACCTGAACTGACAAACAGACCAAGGCTCAAAGTATTATTAGTGCACAGCTTTGGTTTAAATATCAGAATCTATAGATTCCAGTTGGGCTGGTGTTACCTATGCCCTAATTAATTTCTGCCCACAAAGTCAAGGGTCAAGAAAGTGTTAATGATAGTAAACAGCCATTCATTTTTCTTAATATATTTGGCACAAATAATTATAAATTTAACAATGACTGAAGTGGACTAATGAAAGCCAAGATCTTTCTTGGCCATATGTATAAAAACAGTGGCCTGAGAATCAAACTTTTAAATGAATGAGAAATCTAATAAATGAAAAACAGAAACTGTAATAGAGAGGTTAAGCAGCAGACTAGATACAACTAAAGAGAGGTTTAAATGATTGGAAAATATATCTCAATTCTCAAAATCTTACCCAGAATAAAGCAGACAGAGAAAGGAAAAATAAGTCAAATATAGAATAAAGTTTAAAAGGTAAAGCATAATATGAGAAAACATATTTCTGATCAGAATTTTAGGAAAAAAAATAGAATGGAAAAAAGATAGTATTTGAAAAGATACTGGTTGAAGTTTTTAAAATATTTTCCAAAGACATAAATCTATATATTTAGGATGCCCATAAATTTCAAGAAGAGTAATTAAAAATAATCCACATTTAAATACACCCTAATGAAACTGATGAATATAAATGACAAAAGGAGACATTTTTAAATGGCCATGGAGAAAAAAATTAATTTCCTAAAATGAAACAAGAATTGGAAATATAGCTGACTTAAAAGAAATAGGAAAGCCAGAAGACAGTAGAATAATATCTTTTAAATGCTGGGGAAAACAGATCTTGACTTGAAATTATAAATCAGTTAAACGTATTTTCAGAAATAATGATGAAATAAAGACATTTCAAAAATCCGGTGATTGACCCTCATTGGAGATATTTTCTATAAAATACCTCTAGGAAGAAAAATGGAATTTAAGGAATGAAAAATCTAGGATGCAAGGAATGTTTATCAAAGAAAATAGTAAATATGTTGATAAGTCTAAACAAACATTAGCTGTGGAAAATAATAACATATAATTTGTATGGTTAAAAATAACAAGACAGAACTAAGAAACAGAACAAATGAAACATATAATTTATAATAAAATCACTCTAAGGTTCTTGTGTCATTTGTGAAGAGGGTATATATTAGCTGTAGACTTTGCTTACTCAAATGGCTTGTGGATTATTCATACTTTAGGGTGATCAACATCATAGAAATAGTATGTATTACTTCCAAAATTAGTTGGAAAATAATATCAGAAGGAATAGATGTTCAATTAATATAAAAAGAGGTAAGAACAGAAGGAAAAGAAACCTAAGAAAGACAGGACAAAGGAAGCATGAAGCAAATTTGTACAAAGAAATTTAAATATATCAGTAATCACAATAAATACTAATGAATAAACTTCCTAACTAAAAGGTTAAGATGATGATGCTGAATTTTAAAAAATCCTAGCTATATGTCATTTATAAGAGATACATCTAAATATAAGGGCATAAATTGATAAAAGGCAAAAATGGTGAAAACTAAGTTCTAAACAGATAACCAAAGAAATCTGGTATTGATATATCAGTTTCATTTAAAAGCAAAAATTTTAAGACAAAAGGTATTATCAGAAACATAAAAAGAAAATTACAACATAGTGATAAAGGGCTCAATTCAACAGGAAAATCTAAGCATTTTTGTGCCTAATAACACAATCTCAAAATATGTAAGACAAAAATAGATGCAATTAGAAGCAACAATTGGGAAATCTTGTATCATAGAGATGGATATTTTAAATGCCTCTATAAATAACAATAGTCCAACTAGAAAAAATCAGTAGAGATATAAAATATTTGCATAACATTATATAATAGGAATATGGAAAAGTAGAAAATTAAATTTTTTAAAACACTCAAGGAACATATACATTTGATTATATACTAGGAAATAAAGCAAATTGTACCATATCTGAATAAGTTGATATAACAGAGAGACATAGTTTCTGACTGCAACAAAATTTTACAGATTCTAGGACACATCTTTTTGTTTGTATTTAGAATTTCTAAATTGGTATGTCTCTTACAATCAGTAACTTCTCATAATGGCTGTTGCCAGTTTCTCCACATTTTAACACATCTGAAATCTAAATACTTCTTATATAACATTTTAGATTCAATAAATTAAGTTCAAAATCAATAACAAAATAATTTAAAAACAAATTCATATATTTATGAAGTAAGAAATACACTTCAAAAAGCCTTATGGATTAAATAGAATGATAATAAAATACCAAGTGTTGAGATTTGTGGGGTACAGCCAAAGTCATGGTAAGAGGTACATTTATAATCTTAAAATTATATTAGAAAGTAAAAAACCCTAGAAATTAATAAATTATAAGAATAGCAAAATCAATCCAACAAAGCAAAAGAACGAAAATCATAATTAACAAAATGTAATGCAGTTGAAAATAAAAGTATGGGAGAAAGGATTAACAAAGCCAAAATTTGCTTCTTTAAAAAGAGTAATCAAATTAGTAAATCTCTAGAGATGATAAAAGTAAAAAGAGAAAATCAAATATATATAGCATAAATAAAAAGCAGGCAATAATATATATACAACAAAAACGTAAAATATCAAAGAGTATTAGGAATACATCTAGGCCAAATATTTTTTTAATGTGAAAATAACAAACTCCTACATAAAACAAGTTATCCAATCTGACCCCAATAAGACTGAATGATCCTATAGCCATTAAATACCCTGAATCATTATTGAAAAATCTATCTACAAAGAAAATACAGATGGTTTTGAAAATGAGTTCCACCAAGCATTGTATAATTCCATCACACAACCATTCCAGAGACTATAGAAAAAATAAACATTCCTCCAACTGACTTTATTGGGCTAGTTATCAAAATCAGAGATAGTATGAAAAAGAATGATGACAGGCCAATCTTACACATGAACAAAAACACAAATGCAAAATTATTAACAAAATTATTAGCAAATGATATCCATGTCCAGATGGAGTTTATAACAGAATGTTAAGGTTTCTTTTGCATTAAAAACCATATTAATGTAATTATTATATTAGTGGCTTATGGCAGGAAAACCATGTGCAGATATTGAGACTTAGTAATCAAGGTGGTGTGGTATTGGCATGAGAACTGACAAACAAATGGAACAGTGTACAGATACTAGAAACAGATTCACACATGTATGGACACTTGAATGCTGACAGAGCTGGCAATGCAGTTAAGGGAAGAAAGAATGAGACAACTGATAAATCCAAAGAAACCAAAAATTGGGCTCCCTTCTTTAATCCATATACAAAAATGATGCATTAGTAGCCTATATGTGACAGGATCTTTTTCTCATTTAGAAGAAAATAGAGAGTAACATTTTTATGAATTTCATGTAGAGAAGTTTTGTGTTTGAACTGTGTGTGTCTAAAGCCCTTGCCTGTATCTCCACGTGAGGTACATTCCTTTAAAAAGAAATAAGTATTAAACATAAGACATGGTTGGTAAATTTTAAATAAAAGCTAAATCCAAAACCACTGAGATATAAAGCTCAAAAGATGAAGGAGAGGGAAGATTAGGATAAAAGTCTAAAAACCACTAGATGTAAAGTAAAAAATATAAGAACAGAATGAGGTTAAGATTTAGAAAAAGAAATGAAATTTTAAACAAAAATAATATAAGAATAAATAGGACCAAGGAAAATACTTTTTAAAAGGAAAAGGTTGAATCTGGTGTGTGAGTAGACAAGGGCAATTGGCTGTTGGGAGCTGTGGTTCCCAGCACAGAGCCCCCAGGAGGTGGGCTGCCAAGAACGCTGGTCAAGGAAGCCAAGAACCATAACTGCCGTTGCCAGACTATGTAGACTTCTCCGCCAAGACTGACTACTCTCTTATCAGAGGCCACAGGTCTTCCCAACAAACATTTATGAGCTTATCCATCCATTCCTTCTATATATATTTACCAAGTGCCTACTGTATCCAAGGTGGGGAGCCTACTGTTGGCATGAGAGATCAGGTATTCAAAGGCAAAAGGAAGCAGAGGGAAGCACCTCAAAATTGAGATAACCAATATTTACTGCAATAAAAATAAGAGTAAGAGGAGAAAATTTATCATCATCTCATGGCCTATACTTGCCTCTTTTTCTGGGAAAAAATAAATCCTGTAGACACCTCTTGGATTTACAAAGAGAAACAAGGGAAGAAACAGAAAGTCACCCATTGTTTGTGGGTGATCGTAGGCAGTGAGCAGAAAGCAATTTGGGTGAATCATAAATAGAAATAATTTGCATGTCCCACCATCAATCACAATGGAGGTATTTAATTGATGTGTCATTATCGGAGGCTTTTTCAAGTACAATGTGGCATCAGTTAATTCTGAGGTATTTTCTTTACACACTTTTTTTCTGTACTAATTCCTTTGTTTTACAAATTACTTTTGTAATTCTCCACTCCTTACACCTGGAAATTTGTTCTTCCCGAAGATAGACTATGCATATAGAGAGTAGTTGGGAAAAAAAGGAAAAAGTTCCTCATGTATTTCAAGAGACATTTTTCCCTACTATGTAACATATCTTCCTTTCACTTTTGTATGATTTCTGTAATTCACTTTGAACTAGGATATATTTAAATCACTTTTCACTTTCACTTCCTAAACACATATTCACAGAAGGAGACCTGTGACTTTGGGGTAGAAAAATTCTGTTGCTTCTTGTTTTAAATGAAACATTGGTTATGCAAAACAACTGAACCAATATACAGAGGCCTGTAAAAATACTGAACTGTCTAACAAATATCTTTGAAAAACATTGATTTTGACAAGACAATCATATGTCATTGAACACACATGTTGTCAATCAGGTGACCTAGGACAGCAGTAGGAAGATTTTTAATGGTTCATGACATCCACTCGCTGGTTCAGAGAAAATGAGTGATCTAAAAAGATCTGACAGTGGCACACAATTTAATTTTTCTGTTGAAAGAGCAAAAGCTAAAGGGAGATTTTTCTTCATCCAACTTGTAGGTAATGAATGTCAAATTACATATTTGAGTGTAATCATTTTAAAAAGCAAATAAGATTCTCACTCTTTAGGTGAATATACACTCAATCAGTCTCCTACAGCAGCTAAGCATCATTTATGTGACTTAAGTTCTACCCATTCATATAAGTCAATCCCAGGTGGAAGAAAGACTATGCATACATAAATCTTTGAGGATCAGAACAGACCATTTCGGAAATGCCCAACTCTTCTGCATGGAGCAGAGTCTGAAACCTGTACATAGGATGAAGACATCTAAATTACAGGGTGGGTAAAAATGCACAAAGCACCTTTAATCTTAAGATAAAGGTTGTGGCCTTCTGTTTTTCTCATCAACTCAACATGTCCAAGTGCAAGAACCATGCCTCCCCCCATACACACACCAACACAGATATGCCAATATCATGCTACCTGGAGACATGCATAATTATACTATTTTGAGATACCAGGGACATGAATCCCCCTCATCCATTTATCAGCTGTGTCACCTTGTACAATTAAAAAATTTTCCATGTCAAAGTTTCAAAGATATTATATAGGTGACACTGAGCAATTGTAAAGACTAAATGAATATTTGAGAAGGGCCTAGCTCAGTGCCCGACACCTAGTGAGGAATCAACAAATGGCAGTCATCCCTATTGTAATACTAGAAGTTGCTACCATTAAAATTTCATTATTTTTGGTTCTACAGTAAGTGATGATTCCTGAAAAGAGGTTAAGTGATGTGATATGAAGTTTAAAGAAGTAGGGGCAAAATTACACAGCTACATTAAAGATTTTGGCATTCATCCCCAGGGCAAGGATAAGGGCAGTAAACTTGCCTTTTCAGGAGAGGACACATGGTGCTGAGACAGGACAGACAGCTGAGTGGAGGCCAATTAGGAAATGCACAGGGTCCACAGGAGAGTTGGCAGCCACCTGGCACAGACAATGGCGGTGAAGGTTCAGAGAAGTGGACTTTGGAAGATGGGATTGAGACTAATTGGAACATGTTTAGCAAACTAAAGTGCATTTTCTGATTTGGATTCTTGAGAAGCTGGTAATTCTCTTCTGTGGAAACCATAAGAAAGGAAAGGACTCAGTGCTTACCCCCTTACCATCTTCCTGAATAACCTGCCTGCTCTCAAACCTTCACCCTAGGAGTTACTTCCAGGGAACTGGAAGGAAGACAAGGAATGTAGATAAAACTAAGCAGCCATGACAGCAGTCCTCAGCCTCACAGCAGAGGGGCCACATTCTGAAAGCCCAGGACCAGAAGGGGACACATTCCCAAACAAGTTGGACAGACAGATGCTGAGAGTCATTCCCAGGAACCAAACCACCACTGAAGGCCCCAGAGAAGCCCAAGAGAACCAGATTGCTCAGTTGGCCACAGGCCAAGGTTGGGTCAGAGTAAGAGGCACCAGCTGCAGCAAAGGGGACCCCCAAGGTGGCTTAAAGTGGACCAGGCCAGCCAGTGGCTCAGCTAGGTGATGGACCCAAAGCCTTGCTGCTCAAAGTACAGGCATCAGACTCACAGCACCAGCCTCTTCTGGGAGCTTGTTGGAAACACAAAGTCTCTGGTTCCACCTATATCAAAAGAATCAGAATCTGCATTGCAACAAGAGGCCCAGGGACTTGTGTGCATATTCAAGTTCAAGAAGCAGTAACCTAGTGAACAGTGAGAATAAATCAAAACATTAGCTATGGACAAAAATTATCTTCAGATGGCCTACACTAACTCCTGATCACTACAGGTTAGTGTGTGTGTGTGTGTGTGTGTGTGACTTCTCCATTCCAAATGTTTGCATTTTCTCACAAGTTGCATCCATCCCGAGTGAAGAGGCACCACTGACATGAGTCATGACTCTCCTCTCCACCCCTGCCAGCTCTGCTATGTTCCATTTTCCTTATATAGATTTTCATGTCTAAACTGCTGAAAGCTGGGCTTCTGCTAATTATACATACCACCTCCTACACTCATAATCCTGGCACACAGAGAGCATCAAACATTAATAAAATAGCCAAAGAAGCCACAAAGAAAACATCACTTTAAACGGGAAACAAATTGTGTCAGCACTGTTTAATCTGTGTGCTGGAAAGCCACATCAAGGAGAGAAGGACTCAGCAAAGAGTTTATGCTTACCAATGCCTACTGCACTTTCCTGCCCCCAGTCTGTGCTTGGCTCAGCCTTCTTTGGAACAACTGCAGTCCCAAACATAGCTAGCACTCATTCTTACCCAAAAGGCCAATCCAAATCCAGCATCCTGTAAGACACTTCCCAGTTGGTCGAAGAGCTGTATTTTTTTAACCAAAATTAGAGATATAAACTAACTGATTTAACCAGGTTAGTCTACTTCTATGGTAGTATTCCAAATAAAAACATTCCCTGCTTTAAATAGAGATCACCTTGTCAAGTATAAAATTGTATGACGTGTCATTCTCTTGGGTAATTCTGAATAGTTCAAGTGCACTTTTTGCAATGAAAACCCAAGTCCCTGGTTTCTATCATTTCTCAGGATCCCTGCTTTCTTCAGAGTAAGTGGCAATGGGAAGTTATTAGGATGGGTTTACAGCAACAGAACAATTGCAAAAGAAACAAGATGCTTGAAAAAATGCTTGCCAGGATATAAATAAAACTAGGTAAGACATACGTTAACATCTGGGCAAGAAAGGCTGTGTGGCTTCAGGTAAAAAATGAGGATGGGAGGAAAAACTGGGGGGTGGGGAGGACCATTTCTGGGAAAACCCAGCTAGGGTAAAAAATTAAGGGGGAGCCAACTGAAAGACATTCTATATCAAACTGGGGAAGAGCCCTGGCAACCACTGAGATGGCCACCACTCCCAGGGGTCACCTCATCCCTGAGTCATTCTCCCTGTCCTGTGGATGCGAGGCTGTGAGCCTCCAGAATTGGAACCCATGACAGGTGCTGACAAGGATGCCTACAGCACAATGGAAGAGGGGAGAGCATACTGGGTTTTTCTAACCAGCTTCTGTAAATTTTGTCATGTGCTTCATGGATGACACCTGAGTTCTCAGTGCCAGCTGGCATACATGTGTGGGAACCATACACTAATTAACTAGCTTAAAGAGTTCAACTCAACATTTCCTAAATTTCTCCTGAGGAGTTCAGTCATAAGGTTGTTGTAACAGCCTCTTTTAAAGCACTTAAAATGTGTTGTATTAATTGCAGTAAGGCTAGCTGCTGTAATAAACTCTAAACCTCTGTGGCTTACACAATAGATAATTAATTTTCTTATAAAATCCAATGCATATGGTAATTGGTTCCACAGACAGACCTTTTCAAAATGGACCTACAGCCACTGCTGGGGTAACTTATACTGCAGGGAAAGGAGAGTACCCAGACATTTAGAGGGACCAGGGTCTGAATCATCACTGATATCCAAAGATACAAAACACCAGCCTGGCCTCTGGTTAGACTGGTCCCTATGGGAGCTGGTAAGAAATAAGAATTCACCCTGTCTGGCTCACAGTAGGCCCCCTGGGCCCACAGACCTGTATGACAGTAATTTTCCCAGTTCATTTGTATACCTGGAATAGGTGTATTCTGTAAAATTGGAATGGACTCATGTGGTTCCCTAGACTGTGTGTTGAGAACTTCCAGAGTGAAGAAGGTCAGGGGAAGCCTCAAAATTTGCCTCCTCCCCAGATAAATTAGCAAATTAAAAACGATATTGCACTCTGGCATCCTAGAGGATATAAGGGTGGTCATCTCTTCTATACCCCCACCAAACTCGCCAGTGTGCCTCCCAGGAAACTTGAGGGAACCTGGAAAGCTACAAACTCAGCCAGGGGCAGCCCCATTGCAGCTGCTGTGCCCAGTGTGGGATCTCCTCTGGCAATGTTTCTAGGGTTTCAGAAATATGGGATACAGCTTCCAATCTGGAAAGTGCCTTGTTTCCATCCCTCACAAGAAGGAGGACCAAAGTAGCTTACATTTGGGTAGGATGGGTACAAAATGCATCTGCATCTTTAACTGCTGGAGCTCTGCCATGAGGGGGTCCTATGGGACGTGGACAGTCTAAGTTCTAAACAGCACCCCACATTGGCCTACCACACCAATGACATCAGACTATAAGAGCTGGGGCTGAGAAGCACACTGAAGGCCATGGAAAGATGCAAGAGCTCCAGAGGGTGAATTAGCTCAGATTTAAGGTAGAGAAGTACCCTCTACAGTAGAGGGAAAATGATCATTGCTCACATCTTCCACCTCACAGAAGGAGCCAGGATTGGGGAACATCTTTGGGCTCTAGAGGCAGCATAATGAAAACCTGAGAACGTGGTTCTAGCATTAACCATGTGACAGAATGAACTCCCAGCTCTGGGCAGGGCCCAGCGAAGGGGGCCTGCAGCAGGGCTAGGCAGTGGTTCAAGCAGCCCTCCTGGTGGACCCTCCAGTACTACAAGTATTCTTGGTGGGTGTCATGCTGAGTAGTAACTCACCATGGGAGAATCATATCCTAGTCCCCAGGACTCTGGAGCAAGACCATGCCACCCACAGCACAGAATTAGGCACCACTTGAGAAAAGAAATCTGACAGGGCTATGGGGTCCTGGTAGACTAAGCACTTGCAGCGGATGTCTAGTGACCATGCCACCAGAACTGCTTCATCACGAGTGGGAATGGTCAGGTTCACCAAGTCCTAAGGTCTACAGACCCTTGCAATCCATCCAAGCATGGAGCGGTGTATCTTGGGTCAGACACACCCAGGACAAGAGCCTTAGCCCTGTGCCTTCTCCCATTTCAGTACAAGGACCCCTCCCTCAGCCACCCTAGGGGGAGGATCCCCTGTGATCAACTGATAGAACAGGACAAGGGGTGGTCTCTGTGTATGGGTGGACCAGAGTGACCCCAGCACAGAGCTCCCCCAGGGCTGGCTGGAGCCTCTGACTCCTCCCTCTGCCCCATTCTGTATCGCTCACTCCCCCACAGAGGCTGTTCTCAAGAGATCTCTCAAGTAAACTTGTCATATATAATGTGGGTCTCAGAATCTGTTTTCCCAGAAACCCAAACCTGGCAATGTTTTTAATGAAAAAAATCCTAAAATATCTTTAGGGAGAAAAAAGAGCTTAAACAGTCATAACTAATCAGCTTGCCTGATGTACAAGACACTTTTGACACATGGAATGTTCTTTAGGAAACAGCCTTATAAAAGGCACACAATCCCAGGATCATCCAACTTGATTGGTGCTCCGTTCCTGAGGAAGGTATGGTGGAGACTGGATGGGTGTCTCAGTCAGTCCTGGCTCTCCACCCCACTCCCACATGGAGCCTGTCCAGCTTGGACATTTACTGACACTGTGCCCACAAAATCATCTGTGGGATGAGACCAGTGTAAGGGAGGAACGAGACCACAAATGAGACAGCCCAGCACAAGGAGACACTCAGCACCACCCAGTCCATCCTTTATGGCACTCATGTGACAACTTCCTGAAAGTGGGAAGAATGCCAGGAAGAAATTAATATTTGATGCATTTCAGTTGTCAGTTAGCTCTGAACACCAGCTGTGAGACATCTAAGCCAGCTTAGTCTCATTTTATTAGTACTTCACCACCAAAAAGGATCAAAGTCAACAGAAATTCTGCTTCATAAATTATCTTCAGAGCCCTAAGTTGTCATAGGAAAAACAAGAGAGCCCTATTCTTAATCAAGCGTATTAGAGCAAGGCCCTTTCCAGAACCTGTTTTGAGGTGGAAGGTGGGACAGTCTAGTGTGAAAATATTGGCAAGTGTGCATCTTTCATGGTGATTTTCCAGACAACACCCAGATGCCCCAGGTACCACTGAGAGCCTCATCTTGCCGCAGACAGCTTGTCCTGTTGAAGAGGTTTTAGGAAAAACAAATCCTGACTTTTTCTTTAACCTCCAGTCTATGACAACCCGGCCAGCCAACAACAAAAGCTACCCGAAGGCCCTGTGAATAGCAAAAGTCAATTATGCCATCATCTCTGGTGATGCAGTAGGTACAAAGAGCAAAGGGAAACAGAAGACAAGAGACAGCACCTTCACCTGGTTCAGCAAAGTTAAACACAGCTAGATTTCAGTCAACAGCTGGATTATAGTATCCTGTTTCTGACAAGATTACAAGAAGCAGATTAATTCTCTCGGTGCTGCTTAATTGTGGGAAAGGTTTCTGTCCTCAAAATTCACCAAAGGTTGATGACAGGTGTGTGTCAGAGGAAGGCCCCTGTGACCCCTGTCTGATTGTTCAGAAATGGGTGGGGGAGGGGAAACCACTAGGAGATGATGCTTTGGGATGTGTACATGCACTCAAAAAAACAACTCAGAAAGACAGATGTTGATTTTAAATGACTAGAGCTCCACATTTTTCAGTAAAACTTTTTTAACTAAAAAACTTAATAATTTTAGTTCCTTGTTATAATTTTAAATTATAAAAATGTATAGAAAACCCAAAAAGAAAATGATAACATGGAGCTTGTTTTTAGATATTTTAGATATTAGACAATGGAAAGTGATGCTCTTTTTTAAAAATTGTTGTTCAGTTACAGTTGTCCCCATTTTTCCCATATTCTTATTCTTAAAAATGTGGCTAACAAAGACTGCTAAACTCACAAGCATAAACTCATAATATCTGCTTAACAAAAGACTCAAATCACTGGTGGTATTGACTTCATGTTCACTAAAAAGTACTCCCAGCTACCTATTTGGGTGCTAAAGTCTCTCCTTGTCTACTATTACGGGGCAAGGATAGGAGAGGCTGGTATTACAAGAGCTGTGCTCTGCCCCCCATATCCATATGTTGAAGTCCTCAGCACTCAGAATATGACAACATTTGGAGATAGGGTCTTTACATAGGTAATTACATTATAATGAGGTTACGAGGGTTGGCAGTAATCCAGTATGACTGGTATCCTTAGAAGAAGAAGAGATTAGGACACAGACACACACAGAGGAAAGACCATATGAGGACACAAGGAGGAGACAGACATCTGCAAGCTAAGGAGAGAGGCCACAGAAGGAATGAAACTGTGAGAAATAAATATCTGTTGGTTAAATGGCCCAGTCTATGGCACTTTGAGGTGGCAGTCTGAGCTGACTAATGCAGCCACTATGAGTAGGAAAGGGGGTCCTGTGAGCATGGCCCTGAGAGAGACTTTACTCAAATGGAAAAGGGGCTTAGGCAGACAGACAAGGCATACATCCCTATGGTGAAGGTTACTCTGGGGTAAAACCCTGGCCCAACCCCAAGAGGACCAAGAGTGTTGGGGAACTCCCTCCCCTGTCCAGTATGTAATTGTGCACAGCTGCAGCCCACCTGGGCTCAGACAACACAGGGTATCGAAGCACATTGGCCACCATGTCAAGGGTTAGTCTCTAAATGGCAGATGCCACAACTGCCCACAGATGCCCACAGAAAGGCAGGAGTGCCTGGTGGGGACAGCATAAAACTGCCAATCTTCCTGGTGAATACACAGGAAATATGCAAAAATGCTTTTGGGGAAGGGACTTGGGGATTAGGTTCCTAAACAGCATATAGACATGTATGAACAGATGTTGGCTGTTGGCCCAGCAGTCCTGCTTTTGGGGGGCCCCCAATTCCATGGGGCTACATGACAGTGGAGGACATTGTATGCCCCATGGTATGAACACGGCCCTATGCATGAAGGTCGAGAGCAAGGAATCTCTTCTATTGGATCATGACCTGTTGTCCTCACGCTCAGAGGCTCCAGTGCCCATTGTTCCCATGGTCCTGGGAACAACTGAGAAGCGGGTCGGTTGACAAATTCAGGATGAGACACAGTGACACTCTCCAGAGCCTGAATTCAGCATGGAGCCTCTGCCCCTGGCCTTCCTAGTGTTTAAACTTTTGGACTTGTTAGTTTTGATCAGGTTCTGATAATTTGAAATTAAAAAGTTCTAATGAGTGTAGAGAGAGCCAAAGAGATGTAGATGGCGACTTTGTTTATCCTCAAAGGCTGAGGAGACAGGTGTGATGTAAGGCTGCCGTTTCACCATATTTGTTTGGAAAATGTGCACATGGCCTCACAGTGTATTTATTTAAATCCCATAACACAACAGCATACAAAACATATCAGACAGGTTTGCTTTCTTATGAGAATTAAAGTCACACCATGACTTTGATTCCTTATCTACTTCTGTTGGAGAAAATACATATCTGAATTTAGATATGTAAATTTCAAAGCTGCCTTTTAGTACATCATGTTAGTCTCTTCTTCCAATATTTTGATTAGCTATGCCAAAAGTTAAATAGTCACGACCACACTGAAAACTTATAATATGAAAGCCACACTGGGATACCACATTAGGGGTTCTGCACTGGAAGTCACATATTGGGGGTTCCTTATTGGTGATTCCACACTGGGAGTTCCACATTGGAGGTTGCACACTGGGGATTCTACATTGGGTGTAAAACAGTAGAGTTCTAATGTTAGGAACACCACATTGGGGGTTCCATGTTGGAGATTCCATACTGGAGATATTGCACTGAGGGTTCTACATAAGGGTTCCACACTGGGATTTCTCACTGAGGGTTCAACTTTGAGTGTTTCCCATTGGGGGTTGCACATTGGAGGTTGTACATTTGGGGTATCACCAGCACCTTTACACCCTGGTTACCTCCAACACCTACCAAGAAGAAACAATGACATAGCAGTAGGTAGATGGCCATGGAGTGAGACAAACCTGAGTTCATATTCAGCTCTGAAGTTTATCAAATGCTTGTCTTTGAGCAAGTCACTTAATGCCTCTGAGTCAGGGCTCTTGTGAGGATAAAATTTTAAAACCTGCATATGAATCATTGATCACAGTGCTTGGCACATAGTAATTACTTAACAGAGGCTAAGCTTTAGGAAAAGTGGACGGCATCCTAAAATAGAAAAAGGACATTTTATAATAAGAAAAAAAAAGAGAAGGAAAAGGTGGAGAAAGAGAAGGAGAAGAAGAAGAGGAGGTTGAGGAGGAGAGGAGTGGAAGGGGGAAGAGGAGAAGAAGGAGGGGAGAAGGGAAGGAAGAGGAAGAAAAAATAGAAAGGCATGGATTTTAGTTAATAATAAAGTGTCAATATGGGCTCATTGGTCTGTCAGAGGTATCATTCTAATGTCAGGTGTGAATAGCAGGGGAAGCTCAATGTGGGGTATCTGGGAACTCTGTACTATCTTTGCAACTTTTCTGTAAATCTGAAACTATTCTAAAGTTTCAAAGATCATTTTACAATCAATATGTACAGCATCAATCTGATTTTTAAAGTGTAATACATTGTCTCCCAGCTGGCCCCCAGTTCTGTGCCATCTTTCCTTCCTCAGGACATGTGTCCTGGCACAGCAGGGACCTGGTCCCATTAAACTCATAATCCCCATCCCCTGAAAGTCTCTGCACACAATTATTGATTGAAGAGGTGCAGCCTTATAACTGCTTGACCAGAAACACAGCCAGCCCTGTGGTTTATCCACATGAGCATTTGCTGGGATGCTCTCAGCCTTGGGACACAGCTCAGCCTTCTCATCTCGTGTCCACAAAGAAGAGAAGAAGAGAAGAAAAAGGTGCCTGTTGTGTGGGAGATCATAGATGACCGGGTCCTAGCCAGGTCCTCTTTGTAACTATGGGGCCTTGGACAGTCCTGGCATCTTTGTAGGTCTTGGTTATTCACCAAGTAAATCAGAAGATACAAACTTTGAGTCTCCTTTAGAATTACCTGAAGCATTTTTAGCCTAGTGCAATTTTTCCCAGCATGAGTCTGAGATACCTGGGGTGCTTGATAAAAATACAGGTGAAAATGCAAATGCCCAGGTCCTCACCCAGCCAAATCAGAGTCTCCAGGGCAGGGGCCTGAGCATCACTATTTAGAAAAAGTCCCCCAGCTAATTCTGATGCAAATCCCCACCCGGCTGGAAGCCGAACTCTGGAGAGAGCCACAGTACACCCCACCCCTGCCCCTGGCTCTCAGACATCATTGGCCAAAAGCAATCTTCCTTGACAAGAAAGTCCCAAACTTGAGTGTGTCCCAGCATCATGAAAATGCAGATTCCTGGGCACCACCCCCATGGGTTCTACTTTGGTCAGTCTGAGACAATCAGGAATTTGCTATGAAAATTTTCCAGGGGGCTCTGTCATAGGTGACCAATAGACCGCTAGGTGGGAGTTTCTCCAAGTGGGGACATTGGCTGTGCCTAGCATGGCACCTGGCACATGGTAAGTATGTATAACCATCTAATGTATGAATGACACGCAAATCAGCAAATTCCCTTGAAGGAGCAAGTTTTGTTTACTCTTCTGAAAGAATGAGGCTCCAGTCATCCTCCCACCAAAAATACATTAAAGGTGACATTTGTATATGGAAGTTTGCTCTTATAATTAATTATTCAATATCCATGTGGCTACAAATGTTTGCAGGATACTTCACATTCCATGTGACCAAAAATCTAATAATGACTGAACCACACCAATGGAAAGACTGAGGCCCCACTGGGTGTTCAGTATTTTCTCAAAGACCACAGTCAGTAAGAGAGAGAAAACACAGCACCTGAGTGCCCAGAATCCTGGCCACCCCCCACTGCCATATTTCCTCCTGAAAAACTCTGCCCTTGCTCCAAATGCTGCATAAATACTAATCCCCAGGCTAGGAGCTGGGCTGTGTAGATGAGTTTGGCTACATTCTTTGTTTGTTTTGTGGAACAAGTTGTCAAAAGTGCGTGTGAGACCACATAGGGCGTGGAGGGAGGAAACCCATCCCCCACCTGCACCCCAGGGTGTGTATGTTGGGTCTGTGGCCACAGAGGAGAAGGAGGCTAGCTGGATGTGGCCCCATGTTCTCCACAGGATGAAAGGTGGGTGGGCATGCAGGGCATGACCAAGATGAGGGGTCCCCCTTCTGCTGTAGAATTGCCAATGGTGAAAGGAACTTAAATTCCCAGGGTGGCTTGTGCTTAGTGTAAGGGCCTTCTCTCTCCTCTCTCCTGCCTTCCTCATTGGGTGAGAAAGAGAACTAACCAAAACTCCCTGAGACTCTGCTGTAACTTCTGTTTTTCTAGAACATTCTGCCTACTCCCCACTCTGCACACACATACACAGTGTGGCTGGCCGATTTACCCTGGTGTGTTTTTTGCTTCTCATAGTGGCCTGAGGGAGGACAAGTGACTCAGAGTGGGTAGAGAGGTGGAGGTGGCCACCACACTCTGAGATGGGGGGGTCAAGGGAGGTGACCTTGCATTACTCCCCCATGGCCAGCCATCCCTAAAACCCTCCTTTTATTCTGGCTCTTGGGCCAGCCCCTCTCCGGAAGACAGTGTCCGTGTAGGGGTTTATTAGCACGGGATTCCAGCAGGTGACTAGGAAAGGACATTTGGGGCTGGCCATCCAGACAGTTTCAGAGGAAAGGAGGATTCTGAAAATGGAACTGTAAAGGCCTTAGTCAAACCATGTGCCTGACTTTCCCACTTGCCACCATATTGAAGAAATTGCCTCCTGAATAAAATCCAAAGATCATGCTGGGAGAAGAATGTGCTGAGGGGAGGGAGGCTGTCTCCCCTCCTGCAGTCCTCTCCCTGTGGTGACCCAGAGGGGACACAGTTGTTTAACATGCAGATCCAAACAGAGACACAGGGCAGAACTCAGATGAACACAGCATGTTCAAATTTGGCTAAAGGCTGAAGGTAACCCCACAGGGAACATGACAATGCAGATATCTGAGGTTCAACTTACACTGTGTCTCTGGACCCTTGAGATGGTCCCACTGTGAAACCCAGGGAAAGGCTAGCCCTGGCAGGTTTTCTCCGATGCCAGGTGGCCTCTGTGAGGGGAGGGGGGAAGCTGCCTTCACTCATCCTTCGCCCCTTGCAGGGCAGACCTCCCTGGAGAGAGAAGACAGCAAAGCCTGGTCCCCGGTCCTGCCCACTGTAGTTCCATGCAGCTTCCTCACCCTGAAGCAGAATATGGGATACCCAGAAGTCAGTTGAATGGAAAGTGTGCTCAGGAAGACATCTGCACTGAGCATGGCTTTGTTAGAGCTTCTTAAGCAAATGCCTAACATTCTCTTAATCATTGGAGTCTGTTTTAAGACAACAAAATGGCTCAAAAGGTTATATCACATGCTGATACTTCAAGAGATGGAGTTTTTGAGGGACCCTCGGTGTCTGAAGTCTGATTTGGTACAGGAAAGACCCCAAAATGCACCTGTGGCTAAGCTGTGCTGTGGGCCCAGGCAGGAGGGGAGAGAACAGCAGAGGTGCCTGGGGTGGGACTATGGAAATACTGTAGCCTTCGAAGGAATACACAGGGGAAGTGACAGACTTGCCAAGCTTCATCCTTTGTCTTGCTTTAGTCTCATTCTTTACCTCTTGGAATGCAGGTAGGTACCCAGAGATGGAGCAGTGTTGCCTGAAGAGGACTGAGGGAAGAAGAGCAAGCAGGACCTGGAAACCAAAGACTTCTCTCACTAGCACTTCAGTCTTCCAGCTCTCTCCACAAACCCCTCTAGTTAAGCCATCAAAGTGGGTCTGCCACAGGCAAGTAAATAGAACTAAGGAAACCATGAATACAGAGGTCTTGGAGTATTTCCACTCTGCAAGGAGGGCCTCGCTGTCTGTGAGACCCAGGCAGACTCCCAGAGAACACAGAGTACTGGAGCCCATATTGTATTTCAAAATGTGTTTGCTCCATCTAACAGTTTCATGTATTACTGGCCCAGACTGACTGACCCAGAATACTGGTGCAGGTGTAGCTATTTTCCACCAGTTTGTCACTTTGGGTTAGAGCCATTAATTGGTTCCTCATAACTAACTATTGGTTAGGGGGAAGGGGGATGTCCCCCATTATTTAAATGTGTAAGTGTTGGAATTTTATTTCCTCTTTGATGAAAAGTTTGAAATTTTTACCCTGTCACAGAACAAAAGGAACTGTGACTTCTGTTTCACCATTTGCATAGCTGATTTCGTGCACTTTTGACAGTTCTATTACGCTTCTGACAGTTATGGCTCCCCCCACAAGGGAAGGTGAGAGGGGGAATCTGTTCCTAACCCATATTAGCTCATCCCCAAATGTTACACTTTATGTAACCTAAAGAATGAGTTTAGCAGAACATTTTGCCTTCAACTTGGAAAATAGCCCCACAGATCTCTAAGGAGATGACTTCCTTGAATTAATTAAGATGCCACCACGTGAGGCTCCCACAGACCAGGGAAGTTGACCAGTGCTCTCTAAGACAGGCACTTAGGCTATACGTTCTTTGTCTACCATCATCTCCCTCATCAGCTGGCTCCAGGCACCTGCTGTGCAACCAATGTCTAAACAAAGAAAGAGATGAACAAAAGGCCCAGCCTCGGGAGGAAATAGAAGATTCAAATATCACTTTCCATACCCCTCTAAGTTTCCTAAGATTCTGAACAGTGTGCCAAAGGCTATCTATAATCAAAATTAAAGGACCAGCAATCCTGAGAGAGCAAAGAGTGAAGAACACACTGGATGTCAGATTTAAGGTCATGCCACACCTCCAGTGGACTGTCTGGTAGAAAAAAAGAAACAACTCTAGGAATCAGGCTTTTAAAATGAGTCATTTCAAATTTCATCTAGTTTAAAAACAAGATAAAATAAAGAAATGTTACTGTCATAAAAACAATCTGTCCCTTCATGAGAAATTTCATTATGTACACGACACACTTTTCTCACCTCTCAATACAAACAGACTTTTTTACAAATTGTTTTTTTAATGAGATTTGCACAGGTTCATAATAATGCTCTAAAATAAAATCACCCATCCAAATTATCTGAATGGCATTCCTTTCCATAACTTTGATAATAACCCAAAGCAAGAAGTGTGTTGCCTTATGCTGTTTGGTAAATACCTGCACATGATTTTCCAAGCAGAAAGGAGGTTATGCCAAACTGGTTATGTGAATAAGCAGATGCCATGTGGCTCCCTTTCCCAGAAAGATGCTGCAGTAGATAAACTTGCTTATTCACGGATGATCAATGGGCCATTGGAAGATAGGAATGGATTTCATTCGTCCAGTTCATAACTAGCAGCCCAAATTTAATCACATGCACAAGACAGTGCCCTTCAAATAGGAGCACAGACAGAGATTCTACAAAAATGATCACACCATTGAACTGCAAAATGGGGTCCTTCGAAGCACTTCCATGGGCATTTTATTGCCTCAACAGTAAAAATAGTGGTACTATCTGGAGAAAAATTATAGCTGCCATTTCCAGGTTTTCTGTGGTAATTAACCTAGATGCTCTAAGGTGATGAGAGGCCTCCCTAATGACTCTATCGCTCAGAAAGGGAACATTTCCCTCTGATCTCTTCAGACAGTATCATCAGGGTGTTGTCAGTGCAAACAATACCCTTATCTAGTGTCTTTTCAAGTCACCTGATTAACTGGAGAAAATAGAAACAGAGAGAAAAGAGCTTGTCCTTGCACAGTGGAGGTAAATGTCACTGAAAGGCCAGGGGACAGTCCTGCTTTGGCTCATAGCTCTGGCTGGGTCTCCTGGGGGCCACTCAGCTGTTCCTTGACCAGCAGGTGGCCCTTCAGGTCTGGGCACAAAAGCCACCACTTCCGGGAAGCCCCCACCAACCTGCTCCAGGGGAATGACGAACCACTGTGAGGCCTGGATCACAGTTCATTTTACATCATGCAGTCTACATACAAAGTTGCAGCCTCTCCCAAAGTGATCAAATCTGCAATTTCTCAAAAGAAGCTCCCAGGGAGGCAACAAGGACAAAAGGCCTCTGTGGTGGTGACTTCTTTCTCCCACATCCAGCCCATGCTCCAGAATGAGGGTCAGAAGACCCACGAGGGGAGCCTCTGAGGCCCAAATGCACCCTTGGAGGTACAGAACAGGAAAGGATTTCAGCCTAAACTGAAACTGGAGGATGGGAAATGGAGGCCCTCATGCAGGTGCCCTCAGGAAAACCAAACTTAAGAACTGTCTGTAAATACCTAACTTATGGAAACCTGAAATTTATCTCCTGACCAATGTGCATCCTCCAAGCATCTCTTCCCACCCTCAAGCCAATGAACTTCCCACTTGAACTCTGGCGGGACGATCCCTTTTGCACTCCTTGCTCCGACCCTCAATGAACTCACCTGTAGCTTGTTACAGCATGCTAATCCCGAATTGCAATTCCTCTGCTAGTTCTAAATAAACTCACTTTCTGGTCATTTGAGTTTTCCCCAGTTTACTCTTTTATTGCTGTTGACAAGAAGGTATTTTCGTGTTGAACTAAAGTCAGTGCAAGACACAGGAAGCACTTGGTAATGAAGCTATTTGTAATAACCATAACAGCTAACCTTCTTTCTGGGGGTAGTGCGTGCCAGGCCCTGGGCTTAATGCTTCACCCACATTATCTCCAAAAGGACTCACAGCTTCAGCATGTCCTCTCTGGGGAAACTTAGGAGGAAAGGGAATGCCAGTCTCTCACATGAAGGTCTGGGAAAATGTTGATTTTTCAAAGGTACCAAGGACAAGTTTTTATCTAATAAAATGTAGAGGAAGTGATGTGTGTGCATGAACACGCATGTGTGTCCACCTAAGTGTGGGTTTGTAGGTGTATGCATGTGGGTGTTTGTGCATGCGGGTGTGGGTGTGTGTATGTGTGTGCATGTATATGTATGTGTGTGTGATTTCTTTGTTTTTCTGGCCCACTCTGCCTTGGTGTAGGAGGGGCAATGCTACCAGCCCAGCTTTCAGGAGAGGGAGGAATGCACGCCATCTTGCCGCTACAGGGCCTACCTGCCTGGAAACAGTCTCTGAGCACCAGCAGGGCACATGCCCTAGATGACCGGGTTTGGGGCTGCTGATTGACAAAGAGTCCATTTGTCCCCAGGTCTCCCATGTGGGCATTGCCAACCCAACTCATAGAACACCAAGTGTGGCTCCTGACAACACCATATGCCCCCTCTGTGTCCCAGTGGCAGACTTGAGCTGGGGGTGTGTAAGGTTTGAAAAGCAAATGTTCTTCTGAACCCTATGGGCTCATTGTTCAGTAGAACAGTGGTAACATAATGCATTTTCATTTACTTAGCCTTAAATATATGTAAATTAAAGGGTTTTCTTTTATTAAAAATAACACTGAAACTCACCACTGATGTGTTTTTGTTATTCTAAAAAGAAGCAGTACTAGAGGAATGAGGCTCTAATGACATTTCACATTCAGATTCCTGTCTTGCTGGAGAAAGTGGGGCCTCTCCACCTCGAGGCCTAAGCTCCTGAATAAAGCCCCGCCCAACAAAGCTGCCATGGGCAACTCACTCCACACACATTCTCATTGTCTTAAGTTGTGTTGGAGGGAATGGCTCACCCTGGATGGAGGCCTAATTGTACCCAAGAAAGAAAAATAAATTGCTGCTCTCCCACTGGAGTCATGGAATACTGGAAAAACAGTGTGCAGTGGGGAAAGAAAGGGGTGCTGAAACTTCATTAATGTCAGAAAGGTAATGGCCCTGCCCAGTCTTCTGGGAGAAAGGATTCAACCATCACAGTTCCGCCTTCTTCACCCAGCCCTATCCTCATAGCCAGATGGTCACACAGCCCTCAGTAGCCCCAAGTCGTCTTTCCAGTGAATCTCATATGCCTGAGCCTGTGATTCTCACTAAAACTCCCTCTGCTGACGGCTGGCATTGAGGCTCCTCTGCCCAGCTCACCAAGCTCTCCCAACCTGACGCACAGTCTCCCTCTGGGAAGCAGTACCCCTTTTTAACAGGACCCCTGCTGGACCCCTAGGCAGTTAGAACTGGTTCAACCCTCTGTATCACTGTCCTGGGGCTGTCACAACAAACTACCACAATCTGAGTGGCTTAGAGCCACAGAAATGTGTTCTCTCATTTGTCTGGAGGCCAAAAGTTCAAAATCAAGGCATGGCAGGGCCAGACTTTCCCTCTTGACTCCTAGTTGCTCTGGCAATCCTCCCCATACCTTTCTTGGTTGGTACTCTCCTCACTTCAGTCTCGGCCTTTGTCTTCAGAAGTGTGTGTGTGTCTTCAAATGGTGTTTTCTCTGTGTCTCCTGGTTTGTGGCACTTTGTTTTAGCCACCCCTGGAGACCATGCATCCTCCAAGATTATACTCCTGCACTGCCTGGCCCTTCCTGGTCTCGAATTTAAGGTATTCTTAAGGGGCCCTCCACCCTAAGATTCCTATGGGATGGCCCAAGCTCTCTGTAAAACTGCATCTCAGTCCAGCTCCCATTCTACCCATGCCTGCTTGCAGATTTCCACTTCAGAGTGTATGCCAAAGGGAATCCAAACCACTATAGACAGCAAGATTTGGGGGCAGTAGGATTGCAGAGGGAGACCCTTTCTTTATTTCATAAGGAATTGCACTAATGTTTCTTTGCTTTGTTTGTGATTATAATATCCTAGAAGCCTGTTATCTTTGCACTAACAGATCTGTGCATGCAGGTATACACACATGCACATAAACATGTTTCTGAGATGGTAGCCAGGAACTGTAACTGTTGGGGTTGCAGATCAGCCTACCAAGAGATAAAGACCAGGTAGGTGTTGGTTTTTAAAAAAAATCACAGTGAAATCAGTCTTCAGACTCCATCCTTGCTCTAGTTAACTGCTCAGCTAGTAGCAGAATTGGCTCTTTGGGGGCTTCAAGCCTTCATTCTCTGGCCACTTTTTTAGTAATTGTTGGAACACTACAAGCTGGGAGAGGGTTCCTCACTCCACAACCTGTTACCTCTCCCAGGAATAAGTGGGAGGGGCCTCCCCAGTGATGATGATGATGATGATGATGGGCCATTGGCTGTGCTGCCTGGGAGTCCCCCCAGGCATAATTGCCATCTCAATTGGACCATTGCCATCAGGCAGATTGGTCACATGCAGTAGAAAAAGTTTTAATAACTTCATTGGATCTAGTGTAGCCCTAACAGGATCACTCAAGCAGACCTCATACCTTGAGCTGAGAGCAGAAAAATTTGCCCTCCAGGCAGGCGGAGCCACAAATTATCTCAAAGTCATCAGAAGGCAGCTTTGGGCATTGAACATGGGTTATAATCACCACTGTTAATACTTCAGGGGACCCTAATATGGCTCCTCAAATAAATTTTCCACATGCATATTCACCTCCAAGAGATATGAACAAGGCCTTACAAATTATTTCTGAATTTATCTTATAACTACATTGATGCCATGCAGAACTTTTAAGTGGTTGAACATAGAGTGTCATTCAGACCAGTGGAGAAAATAAACACCTCCTCCAGTCATACAAAGCCAAGGCCCAACAATGAGCACACAAAGTTTCTCATCCAAGTGTCAGACACTTTCAAGATCAGGAAATGAACTTGAAACCTAGAGGACTGAGCACAGATGAAGATGTGGGCAAACTGTTGGGGAGGAAGCTGGGAGAGGAAAAGAGGCAATGTAACTAAAAGCATTAAACATCAGCTGAGAGGCTTCAAGCTAAGGAATGATTATTGATTTTTGTAGCTAAGCACAGCCAGGTCCTTTAAAAGGACAAAGTCTAAAGCACAGCACAGCTAGAGATGTATGGCCCCAGCAAATGCAAAGACAAAGAAAATTGTGTTCTACAAATTATTTTCCATAGTTCTGAACCCCCACGAGACAGAGATGGACCATACAATGATTGAACACATCAACAGGGGTATTACTTTGGACATGAAAGATATGAGGTCTGATATACCAATAGACCTGAGAAACGGGCAACAACTTCTGAGAAGTAAAAGCAATTATTTTCCCAATCCCTTTGTTGCCATAAGATGATAAAAATTAGTAAAATGTTACAGCAAAAACCCAAATCCATAACTCTTTGCTATCCTTTACAGAGACCTATGATAAGACCATTTGCTCCTTTCTTTAAATAACATCCATTTGTATTGTGTTGCCTCTCATCCTTCCCTGAAGTACTCTACTACAAAAAAATAATGCCTTTTTTTCCTTTTAAAACATCTTGTTAAGGGCAAGGGGAAACAACTGACCCAATTTGAATGCCAATCAATCCCATCACCAAACATAGAGCAGTATGGTATAGACAGGCCACTGTTTAATGGTCCTATAACCACAAATTACCTTAATTTCAGCAGCTTCTGTAAGCTAGCAACCAACTATTGAGCATCTCATTGATTTGGGCTTAGGAATTAGAAAGAATGCAGAGAAAGTGGGAATCAACAACTAAAACCAGCCATTAGTCACAGAGCACGCAAAGCTTGAGTGTCAAGGTGATAACTCTTTTGTTTTTATCACACTCCAGGAGAACCAAATGTGCCACCAACAACCCTCCAGGGTGTGAGTGTGGTGATTTAGGACGGTGCTAATCGCTCCCAAGCCCAATCCACAAACACTTTTTTTAAATAAGAGAAACACACTCATAAAAAGGATTCTTAAGAAATAATTCTAAAATACCCAAAATAATGGCTGTGTAGTATGGGCATATTCAGATCTCCTAAGCAGCTATTCTGAGTCTTGCATGCTCTCTTGTGTGTGACTTCCCGGGTCTTCACAAACGTTCCTGTGAGCCTGGCTCCTTTGCTAGAATTTCAAATCAGGGAATCCATTGACAGTACAGCAAGCCAGACTGCACAATGAAAAAAATTAATCTAGGCTCATGTGGTTCCAGGTATTCTAAAATTACTCATTTGCCACAGATTACCCATCACCTTCCTTCAAATGACTGGAGGTAAATTATTACTCCATTTTGCTTCAGAAGTGGTGCACTGGCTTTCAAATAATTCCCCTAAATTTCAGAGGAGAACAAATGTGATCCACCAACAGATATTTAAGGCAAAAAAACACACACTTCTGTGCTTTTTAATAAATCAATTGTTTAGCTGAGGGAGTAGAAATCATGGATAGAAATACCATTCCCCCTTTATGCTTAATGCAGGGCATGTCACTTTCAGCATTTAGAGGGGCTGCATTTGGGCATGTTCCTGTCTGGAGCAGAGGGCGGGAGGCAGTAAGTAGCATGTGCAGGAGCCCTGTGAAAGAAATGGAAGGTGGGACCCTGATCTCCCCTCTGATCACAACTAAGTAGGCTCAAGGCAGCTTTATTCACACAAAATACAGCTAAGTTGGGCTAAACACCACCTCCATTATTAAGTTTACATCAGAACTGAAATTCCTTCTCTGAATTGCATCAGATTCAGCCTTCTTTCAACCTACTGCACTCTCAATGCCTGCCAGGCCACTGAGAGCTGGGGCCAACCAGCTGGCCACTGTGCGACATCACACCCAGCAGAGACCTGGGGACAACGCACCATGGAACAGGAAGGAGGTTCTCCAAGAAGACAGGTAAAAGTGAAAGAAACAGGCAGGGTGAGAAACACTTCGGCATTCTCACTCCCAGTGCCAGGACACAAATACCACATCACAGGGTGAGTCTGGAAGGGTCCCAGAGGGGCAGGAAGTGGCAAACATTCAGGAATGAAAGCAGTAATGCCTCCAATGATTAAAGGCCACTATAATATGAGTATTGGGATATTCACAGCAGGCAATCATTACATGATTCCTCATGGAAGTGTCAATATAAGAAACATTCAAACTTGTAGAGAATTTTTGTGAGTTTACGTGAGCCAAACTGAGAACAATTGCTTCAACGAGTTGAGAAAATGCTCCAGAGAATGGCAGCTTTGCACCTTATTTTATACATTACAATCAAAAGAAGAGGTGTAAGGGGGTTACATGAAATCCATTGGTGATAGATTAAAGAGGCTGGAGAAAGCAAAGCAGGGAGAAACCTCTGGGATTGGATAAAAAGTGAAATGATAGATACATACCTCTTACACAGGCGGGTACAGGATAGATAACAGTCAACAATTAACACGATAACAATAACAATTAGGGGATTTGTGGTCTCAGCCTACTAAGGTGTCTTTGCTTTGAGGTGTCCAGAAAAGGGAAATTTGATGTTCCAAATGTATGTTATTGTAGATTCAAAAAGACAACAGACAAACTCAGTTAAGGTAAAGACTGATGTTTGCTAAGGAAAAATAGCAGCCTATGACATGACTACCTGCCATGAACTGCCTTTAGTTAGAAAGTTTTAATTTCAGACCATCTGATGTAGTTACTTTAGGTCTCTGAGTTTGTAAGACTGCCACATAGGCTTCCCCTGAGCTTGTCAGTTTTCCCATGTAGCTCCTTTTCTTCCACAGGACGCTCACCCTCTCACACGATAGACAGGTACAGAGGCTAACCTCAGCTATGCCATCCAGACACCGAAGGTGAGTGCCCTGGGACCAAGCCTGCACCAGGTGTCAGCGGCTATGACAACCTCACCCACTGAGGAACCATCTGCAAGGGGTCAAATACTTAAACAGTCACTCTCTGCCCACCTGCTCTTTTCCATGTGCCTTCAGGTGTCTCTTTAGCCAGGGATTGTGCGATGATGTGTGCTTCTATTTATTATTAGTTTCCAAACCTGCCACCAAATTGTTAGCTGTGAACACACCTCCTTTGGAGCCAGTTTAGCTGAGGCCACTCTCAGAGAGGGGCTGGTGGGGCTTTGTGACTGACTCATCAGCACCTCTAGTGACTAGAAAACCCTGGGGCAAGGGACTCCTAGTTATCTTGGGAGAAAAATAACCCACAGGTCTTTCTAGTGGAGGAGGAAAAAGGGAACATTGTGCTTCCAAACTGCAGGTATTTTTCCTCTGTAAACACTCTTGAGATACCATGAGACTGTATACCTGTCTCCATTTATAAATTGAAAACATATTTATTGCCCTGTTGCTGTTTTTTTTCTTTTAATTTCTTTTTCTTTCTTTTCTTTTTCCTTTTTTTTTTTTTGAATGGATGGGAATTTTTCTACTTTGCCATAAGGAATGCTGAAGAAATGCATAATTAAAAATAAAAAAAGAAAGTCTTTTAAAGGCTGTTTACTTGGGCCATGATGGTGACACAAATGTTTCTTTCTCCTAGCAGGGCCCACCCACAGAAAGGAGCAGAACAATGGTGTGGGGCCTGTCGGGGAATAGACAGCTCTGGAGAGGCCTCCAGGCCTCAGCCAGCCAGGCCCATTCATATCCCACGGCCCTCCCACCTTCCTATACTCCAACAGTCCCACTAATTACATGTCAGCCTGGCAACTCCAGCCCGTGGGCCACCACCAATTACAGCTGCATTGACATCACTCAAGCAGTTCATATGTTTACATAGTTTGGTGAGTCTCTCTTAATTTTCAAAAGTAGAAAATTACTAATATTTAAGAAAAAGAGTGGGCTGACCAGAGAAAAAGAATTCATTCACTTTGCACATGTATCAACATTGAGCAAGAAGCCCAAAGTTCTGCTTTTAAGTTGCCCTTGCCTTGGACAAACTTGGACAAACTACCCCATAAACTCCCAGGGTAAATTCCCAAAGACTCAATCTGCAAATTGATAGATACATGTCAGAATCCGGTGGCTCTGCTTACAGAGGGTTTAAGTTATCCCAACAAGTAAAAAACAAAAGTTACATCATTTTCATCAACATTCATCACTCTAATTGCCTGAAACTCCACCAGAACAAAGTCACACTATAGTTTTATGGTATTTGATTAATGAGGGCAGGAAAATTGAAGTTTTTGCAATAAAACTAAAAAAAAAATAAATCAACAGACTTTTATCGTTTTTTCCCTTATGATTTTAATTTAATGGCTCGTGTTTTCATTACTGCAGAGGCTGTACACTTTAGCTTGCAATTACGTCCCATCTGTGAAGCACTGTGTTATTACAGTTTATTCTAGTAGCTTTTCAATCACTTTTGAGTTGGGCTTTACAAGTATTCTTGCAGCAGGTGGGCTTCCTGGCATAAGCCCAGGAACACACAAAGCGCAAAGCTGGAGTTTAATGGCAGCATATGCATGTGGCACAGAGCACCAGCCTTCCCCCATATGCTGCTAAGCAGCCTCTTCAGCCTGCCAGTCACTCTTCTTACTGACTACAGTCTCTAAGTAGTTTTCTGCCAGGGAAAAATATACCAAGGCAGCAAATTTCTCCAGTGCACCATCCTTATTACTGAGACAACCCTGTCATTAGCACAAGCACAATGAACCTGAACTGGGGATGCATACCAATTAGGTGGCACTGAACACTTTTGCTTCTTATCTCTATGGAAACGACCCCCCCCTCTTCGGCTGCAGTGGACAAGCAGGAATGTCCCCCACCCATATGTCACCTAGTTAACACTGTACACTGCCATGTGAACCAAAATCTGCTCGAGCCCCCGCAGCAGCGGAGAGAAAGGAGCAGAAACAACAGAAGTCTCTGTACATTTGGGAGGCATTCGCCTTTAGAATTCTGGATCCTGCACAGCCATAGCTCACAGCCATGAGCAGGAAACATTGAAATCTGTAAATAATGTTCCTCCATTAAATCTAGCAGGGAGAGTTCAAGAAACCTAAAAGAAATTGTTTGATCCCATTAAAAACTGGAGACCAAAGATTTCTTTTATTATTAACATACAGAATATTTCACTTCTAAAAGGCTAGGACAGCTCCTGGAGTCACAAGCCTCATAGCCCTTCTCCCCTGGAATTTTTACCTGCCCCCCAATATAAAACAAACCTAAAGAGACAAAGATTCAAAATGTTTGTGTGCAAAGGATTTTCCCACTAGAATGCTGTGAACTCTGCAAAGACACACAAATAAATTCTTTTGTTTTCTTTGTGTGTGTGGGGGGCAGTGGATAAGTGTAAAACAGAGAGAAAAAGAGAGAGAGAAGAGAGAGATGGAGAGAGAAGAGAGAGATTGAGAGAAAGAGACAGTGAGGGAAGGACTTGGTTTTTATTTCATAGCTCAATCTGTATACAACTGAGAGATTGTGACTTCTCTGCTTTACGGTATTTCAATTTACAGGTGAACTATCAGTGAATAACACATAGCTTTATTTGCCCCTAAATCCCACCAGCAGTTCTAAAACAGACTGGACCCCCGAAACTCGGTGGCCCCTGCTTCTGAACTGACTGCCTGGCTGCCTGGGTGCCCCCTCTTCTTTAACTAATAGCCCTACCAACATCATTTTATGAACAAGTTTAATCCTTCTCTTCAGAATGAGTGTGCTGGAGACCTTGAGTCTTACTTTCTTCATGTAGGCATACTTTTTCAACACTGTCTCTCTCACTCACCTTTTGGTTGAGAGATTCTCTCAGTTGACAGCAGCACAAGTAAGAAATGCATTCACATGCTTTCTGTCCTGCACATCCAGAGGATCCCTGGTGAAGTGTACAGCTCTTTAAAGTAAAATAGTGCAATAGCCCTGAACTTACTAGGATTCCAAATGAAGTAATATCTAAGGCACATATAAAGTGTTACTTTTAAAGAACACCCATCAAATTTTAAATGCTGTGAAATAAAGTCATGCTGTTAGCAGTAACTCGGAGAGATAAAAAATAAAGAGAAGTCAGAAAAACTGACTCTTGAGCACAAAATTAACTAGACTTATGTCAGGACTGGTGATAGTCCCCAGGGACTATCACTTATATAGAGAACATTTATTTTTTTTATTAGAAAAGCAGTTCCAGATTTATGTGAAATTCACTGGCTTCTAATGGGAATAATTTCCTCCTGCATAATGTGTTCCAGTGGGAATCATACAACTCTTTGATTTTTGTTTTTAAGTTAAAGACAGCAAGGGAAAAGAAAACTTCTGTACAAAGAGCAGTTCTCAGCCAGAGCAGTCCTCCTCCAGCAGAGTGGAGACAGGCAGAGGGAGGCAGAGTCCAAAGAGGTTTAATTCAGTGCTAAGGGCTATTGGCCTTCCCCCCAAATACAAGAGGGTCAACATTAAGAGCTGGAACTGGAACAAGTCAGTAACTTTGGCCTTCCAGCTACTTCAGGGATTTCAATGAGAGATTGAATAATCATAAAGAATATACATTCCCTGACCATGATGCTATAATTTACTATTAAAACCCAGGGAACGAAAGCAAGTTGTATTTATTTCCATTTCTTACATTTTCTGCCTTGTCTAAGTAAGATCCTGAAACCCATCTTAGGTGACCCTACCCACTGCTTCTAGGACTCTGAGAGGAACAGAGCGTGGGGCACGGCTACTAAGCCCCACCATTGATTTTTCTCTTCATCCCTTTAAAAAGAACAGCAAACCTCTGCCTGGACATCATATGTTGGGAGGCAGCTGGACAGATGGGAGCTCCTTCAGACCAAAATCTGGCATCATAGACAAGGCCAGCATTTCTACCCTCTGAGTGAGAGGGAGGGGCCTCTTTTGTTCTTTCTCAGGTAGTATTTCCCTGTCTGTGGCCTCAGACCTCTTACTTTCTAGTCAGAACAACTTAGGACACTTCTACCCATGGGACAGACACAGGCAAGGCACTGGCTCTACAACCAAGCCGCTGGGTCTCTCAGTCAATGAACGGAGATGGTGTCCAAGTACTGGTTGAACTGAATCCAACTCCAGGGTAGCAGTGGTGTCAGCTAGGGTTGCCCTTCCATCTTGTTTGGCCTGGCCAGGGGATGAAGAAGCTACCAGTCTGATGGGTGGACTCTAGTTATGGGCCCATGAACAGGCATCCATTCTTTTTGCACAGAGTTCAAGCCAGTCAGCCAAGTGGCTATTCTGATTGGGCAGAATCTGAATCTCACGGTTATTAAACATTTTGAGTATGTTTTCTTTGAGTCCATGCTTTTCCTTTGTGGGTGCTGCTATGGGTTGGAATGTATGCCCCCCCAAAAATACAGGTGGAAGCCCTACCCCTAGTATCTTAGAATGTGGTCTTTTTTTGGAAATAGGGCAGATATAACTAGTTAATATGAGGTCATGCTAGAGTAGGTGGCCCTAATCCAATAAAAAGGGAAATTTGGATGCGGAGATGAGACCACAGGGAAAAGATGGCCATGTGAGGACAGAGGCAGAAATTTGGAGTTGTGCACCTACAACTCAAGGAACATAAGGCCACCTCATGAAGATGGGGAATGAAGGTGCAGGAAACAAGAGAGTCCTACCCTAGAGCCTTCAGAGGAAGATGGCGCTGTCGACACCTTGATCTTAAGCTTCTGGCCTCTGGGACTGTGAAAGAACAAATTTCTGCTATTTTATTGGTTTGTGGTACTTTATTACAGTAGTTCCAAGAACCTACTAAAGGTACAAATTAGATAATGACTTTCTAGGTTCATAAAATAAGAAAAGAAACTTGACTTTACATTGAAAAAGTAGTTGGCTCTAAGTTCTAAGGAATACAGAAAAATAATGAGTTCAAGGACATTGGAGCTTTGGAGACGTTACTTAGCCACTCTGACCTTCAGGTTCCTAGTCTATGAAATGGATATAATAGTAACTAACACACAAATTTTCTTCAAGGCCAAGCTTAGTTAATTCATGTAAAAAATAACATTTAGTATATAAATGCTTGTTGAGTCTTATCTATTGAATCACAATATAATGAAATTTGTTAGGATAAAGTATTTTTTCTGTTCTTAAAAACCATGTCTAATTTTGTGCTCTCACTGTTCAAAGCAGTTTTCTAATTCTCTTGTAGTCATGTCAACACAAGGTTTCTTTTCACATAAAACCACAAACTTGTCTTAAGTGTCAAGGAAAAGCTGTTTTATAGAATTAATGTACAGCCTAGGCTCTTCTAGGCTTCTCCTAATCTCAGATGACTTCCTCTTCCTCCAATTCTATGTCACTCTTATCATCACAACATTATATTCTAAACCACATTATGCCTTTTGGTTGATTTTTCCTTTATGTTTATCTTTTTATCTTCCCAAATAAATAGTAGGTACATGAGATATAGGGATTTTGTGTAATAATCCCTCATATCTCTAGCCTGCATGTATTATTTTGCACATGGAATGGCCTTAAAATATTTAATGAAGAAGTTATAAGACACTTTCAATATGCTACCCAGTTTCATCCAGCCTAATAGGGTCTTAATGCTTTTTTAAAAAATATATTCATTTTTTCAAACATTTTTCAAATACTAAAGATCAAAAAGTCTAAGTTATTCTTTGGAATCCAAGCCTATAACCTCCTTAATAGCTAACTTTGTTCATTTGGCTCCTGAATCTTTGATGATGGGTGTGTGTGGGGGTGATAATAGGGGAATTTAGGGCATTTCTACCAGTCTCTGAGTACTATCATCACATGGTATGAGTGACTTTAAATGCAAGACTTTCTTTTTAATGAATTGGGAAAATGATAGTAAAATAAAAGTGGAGTAGGAGAAAAGATTTTTGAGTTGTAGACCTGGCTTTTCAACTACATAGCCATTAGAAATGTGTAAAGTTATTTCATTTCTTTGGGACTCAATTTCCTGATTTTTTAAGTGCAGTAACTTCAAATGATTCACTCTCCACTCAAATATGTTTGCTCTTTCCCTTAGTATTTCACCAAATATATTTAATCCTTATTTGAGCTCAACGTAAACATGAAACTTAATTAATGCACATGGAATTCAGGCTCTACCACTTGTAGGCTGTGTTACCTTGGGCCAATCACTTCTCTGAGCCTGTTTCCTCACCTGCAAGATGAAGGCACTAACACCATGTCTACCAAATGTTATTGTCTGTATCCCCAACAGTTCTAAGTGTTCTGCAGATACTTAGCAATTCTTCTTCATACAACCATCAGAGGCTGTTATTATTCTTAGAATCCTCATAGACAGTTGAAATCACTGGGCATGAGGACAGTAACTAGCTCTCCCAAGGTCCACAGCTCATGAGTGCCAGTGCCAGCCCCTGAACCAAGCAGCAGCCAACACCTGTGCTGTCGTAAGGCACAAAGCTATTGCTCCTCTTGGTGATGTGGTGAAGGTTAAATTAGGTAATAAGTGTGACCATATAGAAGATGCAGAGTGCTTAGGACTCAGTAGATGTTCGCCCTAAGTAGGGCAATCACATATAATTCCTCTCTCTGTTTTGAAAGTGCAAGGTGTCATTGTTAATAATTATACCAGAACAACAGGTGGAACTTAGGACTCTCTCAGGCAAACTGATCACAGACTCTTAGCTATAATTATCCTTCCAGATTGTAAATTCCCTGAGAGAAGAGCCTAGGTCTTTTCACGTACACCATCTGCATAGAGACGGAAGATGGTGTTTCCGAACCTGAGACATAAACACCTGAGAGGAGAATGATTACAGCTTCCTTGTAGCCTCTTAACCTGCATCCAGGATTCTGAGGCTGGAAGGGTGCTGGTGAAACCTGAGACCGTAATAAGATAATGCTTTTAAATCCCCACAACAGTGAATCAAATAAAGATACCTTGACTGTTTTTAACGTGCTCATTTATCAGTATGCCCTTCCCAAGGACAGAGAAGGAATAACACTGAACATTATTAACTGTATTGTTTTATAAAAACCACACACATTTCAGATATTTGTGGTCAAAATAAAATTGAGATAAAATAATTAGACAATTACAATACATTGGAAGAAGTGGGTCTAAAAATTCTAAGTTGTGCTAGAAGCTATTGATGTTTCTAGAAGCTTCTAGATGCTTTGAACAGGGTAGAAGTTGCTTCAGAGCCAGAGGACCCCAAGTTCAAGTCATAGCTTTAGTTCCTACCCACTAGGATAATCACTGTGCATCCTTATCACCATTAGGTGAAAATCAGGATACTATTTGTCTTATCTCACCTTTGCAGCATGGTAAGAGAATCACATAAAGTAATGCAAACACACTATTTAAATGATTCAACATTTATTGTGTAATTACTATGTGCCACATGTGTGTTAAGCTAAGCACTGGGGATGCAGATCAGTGGGGGAGAGATGAATTAACCAGTAACTGTAATGGAATGTGTTGAGAGTAATAATAGAAGTATGTCTGAGAAACTGGTAAATTTTAAAAACTATGCCAAGGCCTGCCCTGAACTCTGTGCAGGTGAACCTGACCCTTAGAATAACATCTCAGATGCTGTTTTATTCACCTGTCCATACTGAAAATGTTGATTTGTAAGTCTGTTTTTTAGATAGAAAGCCCATATCTTTGCTCAAAATGAGCAATAGTAATGGCAAAATTTTCTAGAAAGTTGCCAATATAATAAGGCCAATTTTATAATCTCTTATAGGTGTTAAAATAAGTATTAATGAACAACCAATTTATCTTTGTCACATTTGCTGAAATTTCTCCCCTGGATAACATTTAAGGTCTATAGAAATAGACCTGGTCATTCTTCCCTATTCAGAACTACCAATTTACTTCACTTCGGTTATCAAAGTACAAATCATAGCTCCCAGTTACTTCTAGTCCTGGCTCCTTTTAAGTTGACATAGCACAGATGAAATTTCAGCTTCTGTCCCTTGTAATTATGCAAGCTGAGAACTTGAAAGCTGTGAATACATAAGAACACTTTTCTAACTTACTCTATTTAGTCCACACTAGAATAGGAAGGTAAACAAATAAAGGAAATGAATGGGTAGCTTTGCCTCACTGTCCAGGTCAAAACCACAGAAAATTCTCCTTTCCTGAAAGCCAGTGGATGTGGCTCTGTCCTGACCTTGACTTTGGAGCAGAAGATGCCCACTCTTGCTCCTTCCTTCCTGAAGCCTCTCATGGGTTGTCCTCTGTAACCTTCACAACTGTCCTGCCACTTATAGCTTTTCTAGAACATTTCATGGTATCCTTCTTCTCAATTTTTGTCTTAAACATTGGTGGTTTTTGCCAAATCCCCTTGGGTGACCTTGACTGTTCTCACATGTGGTAAAGACTGGCTAGAGGCTCACCAAACTAGTTCCACCGCAAAACACACAGGTAAAGGACATTCCTCAACCTCCCTTGCAGCTGCACTAGGACATGTGATTGTTGGGCCCATAATATCTGGAGGAACATTTTCCAGACTTCCATTCTCCCTGCTTTTTGGCTTCAAGGCCTCAAGAAGTGCAGAAGAGATGACAGCACCTCAGCTGCAAGGATCCAGATGGGTCCCTTGGCTTCTGTGTAGAGAAGGAAGTCCAGGAGAGGTGTCCATCCAGGAAAGCCCCCATCAAACATGTGCATGTGGGAAATAAGAGTTTACCATGTTAAACCTCTGAGATTGGGGGTTGGTTTCCTCAGCAGTCAGCATCATCTGCCTGCTTACCATGGGCTCAGATTTGTGCCTCTCTCCTGCGTTTCTGCCTGGAAATTCACAGCTAGATATCCTGCCTCGCCACCCGCCCTTCCAACAATGTTCTACTAGCATCTTGAGACAAACTCATCTTTTTCCTGTTGAACCCCAATCTGTTCTTTGATCTGTTTTCTCTGCCTCACAGAAGGGCATTAACTTTCACCCACACTTAAACCAGGTGACAAGTCATCATCCTTGACCATGCCCTCCTCTTGGCCTCTCCTGCTATTATTCCCAAATCCCACCTATCAGACTTCCCAGAGGTCTCTTTTGTCTGGACACCACTGTCCTCTCAGATCTGGCCCACAGAACCCCCAGCCTGGTCCCCCTGGAAATCCTCTCTACTCTCTTAACATAAAAGAATGCATGCTTGACTATGATGTCACCCTGCTAAAAAAAAACAAAAAAAAAACCCTCAAACTGGCTTTCCCATGGGATGTCAGGACCATTCAGGAGGAGGCTATAAGTGTGCCTGCAACCTAGCCTTTCCCCTCAGCCCTCTCCTCAGTTGGGATCTGACTGCAGCCTTCAAGTCTCAGACCCCTCCCAACCCTGCTCCCCAACAATCCCCCCATCCCTGGATAGGAACTGATACTCTACAAGCCTGTCCTTGTGAATTTTTCTTCATTAGTTTCCTGCATCCTCAGCTAACTATAGGCTGCCCTGTTTCTTGTGTTCACAAGACAGGTTCTAAAAGAGAAAGGGCCTGATCAATCACGTTGACTGAAGGAATGAAGGAATGAATGATAGACACCATATTTCCCAGTCCCACCACCCCAGACCCACATTTTGCCCCTGTGCCTCTTTCATCAGGCTCCTGGAAATATGTGCCCAGCCTGCATGTGAAGGCCAACCTCACTAAGTCTTATCCAGTACAGGTCCAGGGGGTGGGGGGAGGGGCAGGTGGAGATGGTCATTGTGCCTGACATTGCAGAGCACCAGGCCTCTCCCAGCTGCTCTGAACCTCATTTCTCACTGTCAAAATGATCGATTCTCCATTGCTTTAAGTCTAACGTATGGAGATATGTGGAAGCCCTTTTAAAGTTCTATACAAGTGTTTGCAGATATCATTATTATTTCCTTCACTGTTAGAGACCTTATGTGAAGTGAACTGCGATCAACAACCAGATCCATTTGCAGTGTACAATGTATTTGTAAAGATTTTAAACCTGCTCTGACCTCAAACACAGTCTTTTCTGATGGGTCCTAGTAGTAACACCATTTTAAGGGGAGAAGAGAAGAAGGCAGAAAAAAGCCCTGATGTGTTCAAACAGTTGAAAGCATCCTTTCTTTAATATCATGCCTCAGTTTGTTCCTACCTTATTTTGTAGGGACTGGAGCAGGTAGAACTGCAGGTTTATAGTTAAAGGCCACAAGCTGTGCCTCAAGCTAAAGGTCATTAGGCTGGGTCCTGAGTGGGTCTTCCAATTCTTTTATTCCTTACAGTTAAAAGACAGATTTTTAAAATTAAGTGAGTAAGACACTGGTCTAACAACTCACCAGATAACATGGTTTTATGTTGATAACTTCTCATTCATCTGTGGCTCCAGACCGGCTGCCTCACTGTTTGACTTTAGAGCTGCCTGCTGTCCCCTCGGGGCATCCCTCCCAGCATGTTCTATGTCAATGTTCAATGACACTCCTGGTGCCTCAGAGCCCGAGCCTTCACACAGAAGCCTGTCTGTCCTGGGAACGGCTGACTCTTCACAGATACCACAGACACCTTTCACAGTCACGCACTGCCCGAGGCCACCCCAAAGTTCTGCCCATAGCTCTCACACAGTAGTGGTTATAGTCATGCACAGATCTTATATACTTGACCCCTAAAAGCCCAGGGCATCACTGCAAGTATTTTTCAAGGCTAAAATTGGTACATTCTCTTAGTAGAATTTCAAAATGTAAGAAACAAATTTAAAAAGCATCTCCTTCCTCCTTAGGAAGGGTTTTCCGATTCTGTAAGCTTAAACTACTAATAAACATCCTAGAACTTGAACCAGCACTCTTTCTCATAAAGATCTTGCAGAAGAGGCAGTGGGCAGAGGGTGGGAGAGAAGGGACATCGTGAGCAGTGAAAACGGGGCCCCACGGCCAACATCCAATTCAGACCACTTTGTACAGGTCACAGAGGCTGTGTAATTTCTCAAAGCAGTTCTCATGTTCCCATGAAGGGTGGGAACATTTCTTCTGTAGCCCCTGCCTGTACTTCTGTAATTTTATTAACCATCGACTCTATCTTCGGCCTGTTTCTGGAGCTGCATTGCTTCAGATAAGCTCAGTTTCCCACTCCATTCTGAATTCTCTTCTCCTCAATTCTATTTCTATCTTACATGGGAGTTTAAAAAGACAGACACTAATTGGATCTAGGAAAAGGAAGATAATTATCTGTAATTTGGTTTTATGTAACCCAAAGTATGCATTTAAATATACTCACACTAATATCCACAGGTGGAAATAAACAGAATGGTCTTCTCTTCTTAGTCACAAGGAACTTAGAATCTCAGCCCCAAAATGGCTATTTGGGACCCTGTGCCCAGTCTCAAGGCAGCACCACACACAAACCTTCCCAGGCAGAAGAGGCTACTGCTTATTTACAGAAAAAAAAATCTGTTTTTTTTCAAGAGCTATTCCAAAAATTAAGTTAATGCCTTCATTACAGGGAAATTCTGCTATCATGTAAAGTTCTTTCTCTTTCTCCCTCTCCCTCCCTGCCCCTGCCCCCTCCAGTTGAAGGCAGTTGGCTCTATTACAACCCTCACTGAACAGGTTGTCCTTTGGGGTGAAAGGACTTATTCCCTTAAATATGCCCCAATTACTACAAGGTTGCAGCATGCAGTTTGCAGTGGGGCAGACCTGGGTTTGAATCCTGCCAGGTATTGACTGTGGTGTTGGGAGAATTACTTATCTGCATTGGTATCTTTATACAAAGATAGTGAGTGCTACAGGAACCTTGGAGGGTAGTTGTGAATATCAAATGAACTAACACACACAGAATTCTAATACAGTCCGTGGCATCCACCAGGTGCTCAACAAATGGCCTGGGCTCCTGTCTCAGGAGAAATGGAGCAGGCGTCCAGGAGAGGGTTGACACAGAGCAGGACGTCATACTTGCATCCCTGGGCTCTGCTCAGTGACAGTCGGCCTTCTCCATCATACTGCTAACAGAATGCTCAGAGTAACTTTCGGTTCTAGTAAACAACAGGTTTTTCTACTTTCTTTTTGTACTCTGTGTGTATCTTTCCCAAAGTAAATAGGAAGAGGAATTGAAGGCTAGCATTGTGTTAATGGAGCACTTGAATTCAGAGCTTTAAGACACAGGGGAACTTAGTCTGCTCCTCAGCCCGCACTTTGACCTCTAGGACCCAGCATCAGAGTTCATCTAGAGACAGTGTGAGGTGATGGCATGGGGGAGGTCGGTGGATGGGAAGCCACAGCTGGGAATTCCTCTGTTTTGCATTTACAGTGGATTCTGTCATAATGTTATGTTATCTTCATACTTTCATAATGAGAAGTGCCCAGTTGGTATTATGGTGGCTACTAGTTAAATACCAGCAAAGGAAAAGTGATACTCACAAGACTCACCCATGTTTGGATTTAGGAATGTGTGTGGCACTCACTGTTAATAAGAAAGCTTCCAGTTTCTGCTAATAGAATCCAAAATGTCATTTGAAGGAAAACAACCTTTCTGCCCATCTCTTCCACACACACAGCATCAGATAGCAGCACCCTACACTGGCAGTTAACAAACACTGCGGCCCTTTTGATTTCTTTCCTAATGAAAGTTAATCAAGCTGTAGAAACAAAAGTAAAATCACATGAAAGAAAACATAAAATAGAAATGCTCTGAGCCCAAACTCAGGCAAGGCTCATGGAACATTTCAGAGATGATTCGGCTAGTCTGTTATCCTCCTTTTCCTGCAAAGGGGATAAATCTTGGTAGATTTTGCATTGTTGTTATATTTACATTTTTCTTTCAAAAGTAAAGTAAAATTTTTTTAATACGTATCTTTTCAAATTTTGCTGGTAAGATGCTGAGAGATTTTCCCTTGAGGGAAAAGAGTAGTTTTTTTCAATCACTAACATAATAATATCCAGAAATTCAGAGCAAACCAATCCCACAGGCATAGCAGCAGGTATGGTTTTAATATACAGTGATAAGCAAAAGTAGGTTTACAGTTTTTCGTATGGAAAATGATATAATAATTAATAAACAATACAAGAATGAACTGTTTTGTGTACTCACAACTGTAAACCTACTTTTGCCCACCTTGTAGTATCATAAGATGTTACGAGAATGCTTTATTGTTACAAGAGGTTTTTGTGTTTTCCATAAAATGAAACAGGCTACATTTTATAAGACACTGTACTTCATAAATAGTAAAATTCTTAATATAAATTTTACTACATCCTATAATAGTATACTCACCAAGATTATTACCTTGTGTTACAAGGTAAAATGACAGAAAATTCCTCTCCTCTTCAATAATGCTGATAAATGCTCTTGTTTAATGTTGAGTAGTTTTCAAAATATCAAAATCTATTTCTCTTCAAGGCTCATAAAAATCATGCTACTACATACATGCTAACTTTCTTTATTGCCCTTTCAACAAGCTTTCGAAGTTTTCAAAGCCACCACTTGAAAACTATTTCAAGATTCTACAATTAGGAGGGAGTGAAATGTCAGACTGTACAAATGGAGACAGAGGACTAAGAAATGTATGGTGCAATTCCAAATCATGGGATTTAAAAATGTTAGAAAGTATCATCAAATTCAGTGTTGCATTGTTCTGCCAATTCTTTATAATCACCAAGGGCATTGTGAATTAAAGTAAAGATATCAGCCATTCATACAACTTACTTTCCCCACTGGCCAGTTTTATCTCTCACCTCAGTTATTTACAATACGCATGCACACTCCTTCTTCCCTGGTGAGCGAGCATTGCACAAATGCACAATCACATTGAAGACACATGAGGGCCCTGTGCAGGCCTGCAGCTCACATCTGCTGCAGAGCTGCCACCCAGGAGACTGTGGATGGCAGGGTGCCTTCCTGGGGAGTAATCCTAATGGGTTCCTCCAAATCCACTGATCCTCACTGCCGTGTAATGGTTTCCTTTGATGTATATAAAATGGACAAATGAGCACCTTCATCCTATTAGAACTGTATCAATCAAAATAGATATAATACTAGTAAATAATTTCCTTGTAATTAGAAAGACACGGTTTTGATTGGACCTAGAACACTATAGGTCAAGTGACAAGAGTAGTATGGGTTTGTGTAATTACCTTCCACCCAAGTTCAGGCTCTAAGCCAGACTGTCTGAGAATGTTCTACTTGGGGGTGGTCAAGGTGAAACCAGCCATTTGGGCTTTTGCAAGCCCTTTCTGCTCCTACAGGAGTGCCTCCCTCAGGAACAACATGAACTCAGCTAGTGGCTGCCTTTGCAGAGGTGGGGTGCAGAGTCCAAGTCACCAGCATATGTACACTGTCAGGACCTCCTGCCACTCACCCTTAGGCTAGAGTCTTGGGCACAAAATTTATGGATCCTTCTGCACCAGAGAGGGAAGGAGAAGCCCCATCCCCACCTGCAAGTGCCCTCCAGGTTTGCTGCCCTTTAGGATAGTGTTTGCAACAAATCAAATGACAACAGGAAATGGGCCCAAAGAGAGGGATGTGCAATCAGCAAAAGGGCCCCATCCCTGCGCACAGGCCTGGCAGAGAGGCCAGCAGCCCCTGGGCCCTGCAGAGCCACAGCATCCTGCGGAATGGATGGAAAACAGTTCCTGGAAACAGTTCCAGGACAGCGGCGGCGAGTGGCTCTGTCAGAGGGAAGCACAGAGGATTAATCAACTTGATATTACCCATACTGATTAAACAACGAGGCATCCTGGGGTTCTGCTGTCTGTCCTGAGGAGCGCTCATCAGACTAATGTGCAAACCCCACACAGCTCCCTCGGGAGCAAACTACTTTTTAATTTTTCCCCTCTAAAGATTAATTCCATTGTTATGGAACCATGTTATAAGCACTGTAAACTAACCATTAGTCATTTTCAAACAATTTGACCTTTCCTGCCACAAATCATGGAGTGTTTTCCAAGAGGTCTTTTTGGGGGTTCTGGGGATTTGCATCATGGAGGTTCAGAAAGGAGGGTAGAAAATATAACTTGTAACTTCAGCAAAGAGGAGAAATCAGTATAATGGCTTCTTTTTCATATGTGTGATTTTTTTTTTTACATTTTGTATTTTAATAGCTGAGAAGACAAAACTGAGAACAATGCTTTTGTTCCAGCCCCACAACACCTGCCAAGGGACAGGAGAGGACAGCAAGGAATGGGCTGCCCCCAGGAGCCAGGACGTATCTCGTGCACAGCCTGCTCTGTGACCCTAAATCTCCCCAGATAAGCATGCTGATTAGCGCCCCAGGGTGGTCTAAGAAGTACCACAGACCGGGTGGTTTAAACAATAGAACTGGATTCTCTCATAGTCCTGGTGACAGATGTCCCAGATCAGGTGTGGGCAGAGCCTCACTCCCTCTGCAGGCGCCAGGGGAGGATCTGTCCAGGCCTCACCAAGGCTTCTGGTGGTTCCTCGGCTGTGGCAGCACAACTGCAGTCTTCCCGCAGTGTTCCCCTGTGGTCTCTTCTCTGTGTCCGAAGTTTCCCTTGTACAAATCACTAGTCATGGGATTAGGGCCACCCTAGCCCAGTATAACTTTATCTTAACTAATTAATTACAACTGCATCCATCCTATTTCCCAAAAAGGTCACATTCTGAAGTTCTGGGGGTTAATGCTTCAACACATGAGTTTGGACGAGACGTTTTCAAAACATGCAGTATGATTAGGACTGTGTGACAGGTGAGGTGATTAGTGTGCAGAGCGGTCAAGTGACACTCTCAATATCCTAAAGCCTGTCAGAGCTGGAGTTGACCTCTGAAACAGACTGGGCTTACCTGAAAGGTGACCCTTTCTGAAACCTTTTACTAACTAAACTTTGCCTTATAAAAAAGTCATCCAGAAAAAAAATAAATGCCTATAGCCTCAGTGTCTCACCCACTGTTGGCTACATCACAGACGCTGGAGCAGCTATGAGCTGAGTCAAATGCAGAAGAAATGCCAAACTCCAGGACCTGGTGTCTCTAGTATACTAGGAACCCCAAGGACAAAAGTCAAAAGAGTCATGGATATCCAGTATCAGCCTACCTACGGAAACCTTTCTAGTCTGTCTGCTCCCCAACCAAACGTGTCTCTTCTTTTGGGAACCATCATGATATGGGACACAAGAGTTGGGAAATTTTAGTTTAAGGTAAAAAGTTATAAGTCTAGCAAGTAATATATATGTTAAAGCTTTTGTTTTATAAACTACAGATAAGGCCTGCCCATCCTGGCTCCTGGAAAAACAGCTGACCTCCTGGGGCACTGCTAAAGATTACTGCTGGGGGACAACTGGAGGCATCTGTGCCTTTGTGTTCCAGGGAGAGACAGAGGACCACCCACCCCTGGGAACAGCTAACTGCCCAGGACAGGAATGTTGCAGTTTCTTTCACCTAACCCTCCCTGAACCTCAAAGCCCTCGCCACACCTTGTTTATCCCCTCCCCCACCCCCATTATAAAAAGTCTGGCCTGGAAAGAGAAGACAAGATGGTCTATCAGGGTATGAACCCACCATCTTCTCAGATCACCGGCCATCTGAATAAAGCGCCCATAAAGATTCAATTGCTGTCATTGCTTATTGGGTTTGGTAGTGACAGGCAGCCTGAATGCTGGTGTCTTTTCCTGTTTCAATCATATCTCATGGGACATCATGTAACTGGAGTACTGAAATCAGTGTGTATGTGCATGTTTTATTCACCCTCCCTTCCCCAGAAGTTGGAAAGATCTCCAGAGCTTAAGATTTTCCCACAGTACCAACAACTGTCGTGAAATCTGGAAAGCTACTGCTGACCAAATGATGCCTTAGCCAAATGAAAATTATTAGTAGCAAGAATTAAGTCTTTAATGATCCATGTTCCCCCCACTAAGAAACAAGATATACAGTCTCTAAGCTTATTGCCATTTTTGAAAATTTTATACCAGAAAATTATTTCTACTTCTATACCCATAGATGAAAGAAGTTAAGATTGTATTAAGAAGAATAATTTATTGGCCTGTAGTCAACTTCATGCGCGCGCGTGGGCGCGCACGCGCGCGCGCGCACACACACACACACACACACACACACACACACACACTTTTTAACTTTGCTGGTGGACATTTCAGAGTTTCTGTTCAGAGTTTTGAGCCTGGCATCAAGGCCCCCCCTTCTCGCGCTGGCCTCAGACTCTTCATCCACATTTTTTCTGAGCCTCTTAGACCAGGAGTGTCAAACTCATTTTCACCGGGGGCCACATCAGCCTCCCAGTTGCCTTTAAAGGGCTGAAATAATTTTGGGACTGTGTAAATGTAACTACTCCTTAACTGTTATAGAGTTAAAATTACATTCAGCCCTTTGAAGGCAACCACGAGGCTGATGTAGCCCCTGGTGAACATGAGTTTGATATCCCTGTCTTAGCCCCATTTCGAGAGCTCTCCTGAGGCTCACTACAGTGTTATGCATTTTCCTAAGCAAGCATCATCGCTTCCACCTCTGAATCACTGTTTCTCATATCCGTACTGCTTAGAAAACTTTTCCTCTTTTTCTTGCCAGTCCCAGGGACATCCATCTGCAAATACATTTTCAGTATTTAATATAAAGGCTAACATTCTTAATAAATAAAGAGCTTTTGTAAACCAGTACTAAAAACACCAGGAGAAATGAGCCAAAAGTATAAAAAGACAATTCAGAAAAGAAGAAATGAGAAGAAGGAGGAGGAAGAGAGACAAGAGGGCAAAATAGCTGGGGAGCACATAAAACTTAACTCAGTAGTAATCAAATAAATACAAACAGGTGGTGAATTTTCATGTATCAAATTAGCAACATGTTCCTAGTAAGCTTTCAAGGCAATAGACACAAGGCTATTCTACTGGTGAGAGCATAAACCTGTGTATTTGAGGAGGCCATTTAACATTATAGCATTCTGGGGAAAAACATTTAATATGCACATGCCCACTGATGCAATGACTGAGAACTGATCCAGAGGAAGTTACTAAGAATATACAAAATGAAGAGAATCAGGGTGTTCATCATAGTCTGATTATTCTAGCAAAAATGGAAAAACCCAACATAAGGGCATGTGTATAATTTGCAGTCATTTAAAATGATGCTATAGAAATAAATTTGTATACAGGGGAAAATCAATATGCTATTTGCAGAAAAAGATTATAAAACTTTATGAAGGTTATATATATATATATCTTTAACACAGTGCCTGATACACAGTAAGTGGCTCGTAACTAGATAATATATACTGACTGAAGCAATGCAGGGAGGGGAGTAGTGCAGAGATAGGGGCTTCTGAAAAGACATGGACCAAAGTACTGACAGTTCTGCCTCTTGGTTAGTCAGATATGATCATTTTTGGTCCATTCTTTTTATACTTGTTTGTATTTTCTATTTGGGGATAAAAGCTATGCCTAATTTTGTTATATAAGGCAATAACATGTATTAAATTAAAATATAACAAATTCTGCCCACCATTTAAAATTTACCTGAAATTTTTGTCTCTCTCATGAAAACTGCCTATACTTCTGCAGCCTGCTGTTCATTCTCTTTATATCAAAACACATGTATATTTCCCCTATGGCTGAGTTTTATTGAGCTCCAGAATAAGAAGAGCATCAATATAACTGTCTGAACACTTGCTACTACATCCAAGTCCAGGGGCTCCTTGAAATCAAAACTATATAATTGGTGCAGGGTTTGCACCAAGAAAGTATGCAGCCAGTCCTCTTGGAAATCAGTCACTAACTCCCACCTGGATTTACTGGGGAGGCTGGGGCAGACACAGGAATTACTGTGATAGACTCCATATAGTTTATTCTGGGTGCAGCCAGAGAAAGGACTGTTAGAGGGACAATGAAAAGTTTTCATGAACTATTAGGGATCCATAACACAAGCTTGTGACATATCCACAATCTCTTTGAGATAGAAATTCAGTGGATACCTCACTACATGAAATAACTCATTTTTCTTCATGTTAGAAGGGGTTGGAGCTGATGAAATTAGCTTGGGACACAGTGGTCCCTACACTTCAGACTTCAGAGACACAAAAATACCTATTAACAGACTTCTTACCACTTCCTTTAAGCCTAGAGAAAACTTTGTAGAGTTTTTCTCATAAAATAAACTATCAATACATAAGTCCAAAGGACTAATCTTTCCTAGAGGATAATTACTATCTTTTGCTCAAAGCAAAATTATACATCAAATCCATCACATAGCATCTGATCTAATTCTTGGTAAGGAGAAAACCTACGCAAAACCAGAATAAGACTGGCTTTGACCTAAAGTCAAGGACAATACATACTCTGATGTCTGAGCACCACCACTTCTCCCAAGCACTAGAAGCTAATCAGAGCTGCAGCCAAAAACATAATTTGCAAATCTCACTCTGCTAGTGGAACAGGAAACAGAAAAAGTCATCTATCTTTCCTGTATTGTGCCTTCTAAGCATTTAAAATTTTTTATTAAAGTGAAATTCACATAATGTAATATAAACCACTTTAAAGTTAACAATTCAACAGCATTTATTATATTCACAACATTGTGTGACCACCACCCTCATGGCAACCACCAGTCTGCCTTTTGCCTCTGGATTTGCCTGTCCTGGATATTTCACATGAGTGAGATCATATAATGTAGGACCTTTTGTGCTGGTCTTCTGTCCTGGAACACCTTTTCAAGGTTCATCCACATTGCATCATGTGTGTCGGTGCTTCATTACTTTTTATAGTTGAGTAACATCCTATTGGATGGATGGGCCACATGTTGCTCATCTGTCATGGCCTGAGGGACATTCAGGTTGTTTTCACATTTTGAACACTGTGAATAGTGCTGTGATGAACCTATATCCACATGTCTTAGATATGTGCATTTGAGCATTTAATTTCAGCTATTTGGGATATATGCCTAGGAATAGAATTGCTGGGTCATGTGATATATTTGTGCTTAACTTTTTGAGGAACCTAAGCATATTTTATATGTCACAGAAACAATATTTTTGTATTCCACAGGTAACTATTAAGTGTAACTATCGGGCCATAAAATAAAATGCCCTTTACCCATTACAACAGATCTTTATGTCTTTAGACCACCTTGCTGATGTAAAAGCAGCTTCTTTATCTTTTTCTCTTTGCTTTCTATAAAGATTTGGATAAAACCAATGTCTAGTTGAAGTTTCCTCTTCATTGATCCATGGCCCCGGGGCCATCTCAGAATATAAATGGAAAAGCCATGGGGGAAGACAGGTTGTGTGTAAACTGGTTAGTGGACAGGTGTTCTTCTGTTACAGTCACAACCTCCAAGTCAGATTCTTAAGAGGCTCCTCCAAGGCTCAGACTTATTTGGGAAGAGGCTCCATGGCCAGTAGGGTGGGGGACAGAAGCAGAGACATGAGCAGGGGCTTTTATCCTGGAAAATCTGAGGTTGGCACCTACAACAACTAGACTTTCCATTTCAGAGCCTCATACCAACACCAAAGTCAACCTTGGTGGATTCAAGCCAGAGTGGTGGCCCTTATCCTGTCCCCCCACGCTATCCCCACTGTGTTAGGAGTCTCAGCCTTGCAGCACGCAAGGGCCCTTATTCTGTGTAGCATCTTGTGTTACCAACTCTAGGTTCATCATAGACTTGGTGTTCAACCACTGATTGAAACAAATTGGGTTTGGAAGGAGTTAGCAATTCTCTCTCTGCATTTAAAATGATCAGACCTTAGAGCACTTCTAGGAATTCAGCTTATACATGTACATGGATGCAAAGGCATTTGTTGCAGCATTCTATAGGGCAGTGAAATGTAATAAAGTTTTATGGCAGTTCTGAAGCCTACAGCACCCTCTTCCATTGGCCAGGAGACAAGCTGCAGGAGCAGGGGTATGGGAGGTACAAGGACACATTCCCTGAGATGCACACCAAGGGCCAAGGTAGCTGGGTGGGGATAGCAGGGGTCACCTTGAGACTCAGGCAGTATTTACTCATGCCTTGTACAAAAGCACTTGGAAACATTAAACAGGAGTGGGTATACTGTGCATATCAAATTAACCTTAGCAGTGGGGAAAATCAGAACTGCATGTGCTGATAAGAAATTATCTCCAAGAGATTTTACATAAGGTACAGAACAGTATTCATGATTTATCTTTAAAATACTCACATGGACATATAGAATTGAATACATAAGTTATATATGTATACATTCTATATATATTATATATACCCAGTTATAGATTGATGGACATACATACAACATAGGCTTATAAACAGACATATATTGTTGCTGGAAAAATATGCGACAAGCTAGTAATAGTAGTTGCTTTTAGATAATAGGACTACTTTTCATGGTATACTTTTATTGATTTAATTTTTATTTTTTAACTGCAAGCACATATTCCTTTTTTCCAACTTTTTTAATTAATAAAATAAAATATATTGCATATTCACTATAAGAAAAATAAGAACAAATTATTTGTTACTTCCATCAAATGGCATATGCCTTACTGATTGATGTGATATCTTAAAGCATTTCTATTGCCTTCAAAGGTCTCTTGGTACTAAAATCAAATGCACCAATAAGTAGGTATCTCATGGTAGGGGATTTACAAAGCAAAAGTCCTCGCCATTTTTCTGCCAACAAAATTAAAGTTCAGGATGGCTCTGAGACTTGTCAGAGATGGCAGGAAAACCTCAGCCTCCCCTAGTTACACCCTGGGTCTGGCTGCCTCTGGTTGTGGCAGAAGGTAGGCAGGCATAGCTGGTCAAGGCCATTAAGCATAATAAGATCTGCCCAAATGTTGCCCCTTCAAAAACAAAAACAAAAGCAAAACTATCTCATTGATTTTCTCACTTACTTTAGCCCCAAACCTCTTAAAGTTTCATAAATTCTCCTAAAATTTTTTTTTAGGGCAAAACATTGCCTTAAATTACATGCACTGTCTCATCATGACCAGCTATTCACATAGGCAGGAAAAGTCAGACTGAACCTTAATAGGAGTTCTTTGCAGTTTCTCTTAGAAAGTAAACACTGTTTTCTGCTCCACTTAAAATAAACATTTTCCTGAGATCCCCTCCTCAAACTGCTCTACATCCTGTTCTATTATGGCTGTATCAAGGAAGATTTGAGATAGCCCAATGAACCAATTGTTAAAATAGCAAAAACAAATAGAGTTGTATGCATTTGACAGAAGAAAGTGGGGCCATGGAAAACTTGACTTTGCTTTCTAGCTGTTTCTGGGGAGCCTATTTCCCCATGCATATAAGAGGAACAATCTAGAGGTCAGTCTTGGGAGTTAGTGTTCTTGCTTTGAGTCTGGATGCTGCTAATTATTTGCTAATGCAAATCACTACAACAGGTAAAAGTCCCTCTGTGGCTAATGGCTAGGAGTATAGGTGATACAGTCACAGACCTGAATTCCACCTGGATTGCAACCTGTGTGACATTTAGCAAGACAGTAAACCTCTCTGAGCTTCAGCTACTTCATAGGCACAATGAGGATGATTAGAGTACTTACTTCTAAGGGTTCATAAGAAATAAATGATATGGTAGACACAAATGCTTTGCACTATATTTAGCACTCGGAAAGTGTTCAACAAAGAGTAGCCACAGCAAATGTTATCATTGTCAAAGAGGTAAGGAATAACCTATAAGCAGGTCTCTGGGGACTTCTAAGTTTTATCTACATAGCATATTTACACCAATCAGTTAAGAAGTTATCAATAAACATCTGTTTAACTGGTTATCTCAGAATAAGAAACTGACCTTCTTTTCCCCAAATTAACTTACATAAATTAAAAGACATGGTGATGAAAAGCTGAAATACTCATAGCCAATGAGCATTTCAGGTGTTTTGTGCATTCTGCTTTACTCGTTTCTTCCTGGAAGTGACACACAGGAGAGGCAGAAAATGCACAGGGGGATGGAATTTGCATGTTCCCTGCCTTATTTATTTTACTGTGACTAGTGCCCTTCACTGTTGAAAATAATAGAACAGTCAAGATGTCAATAGGAAAGTCTTGAGACGTCAGATTCTACCACTGTCACAGCTCCTGCAATTGTTGGAATCAGACATAGGAAAGGAGATACATCCCTCAAATGGCATGTTGACAAAGCCAGTTGGCATCCCAGTGGAGATCTTGTAAGGATCAGCCGCTTACTCCGTGATGTTTACACTGACATTGATGTAGTGACAGTCTGATCTAATTACATGTCAATAAACCAAAGTCCTGATTCACTGAGGAGACCAGAAGAGGATTACAGGACTCCATTGGCAATTCTTAAAGAACAAGGACTCAACCTTCAGATTCAATTACTGGAAAGCTAGCCAACTGGAAAGCCCTGACTCCTTCAGAGGGAAGAGGGAAAGAGAGAGAGAACACTCAGTTTTATAATCTGACATAGACTAGCCCCTATTTTTAAAATTAAACTTCCTGCCTTTTGGAAGCTTGTTTGCACTGAGCTGAATGGCTGTTATTACGTAGTCCATAAAGCTGATAAATTCCAGAGACTTTGGGCAGACAAATGTTATTTCCCTTGCAGATTAGCACCGGCCCTGCCTGCACTTCCTCGCTGCCTCCAGTACCATGAACTGGAAGCCTAGCTACATGAAGGAAGGGGCTCCCTGAAAGCTCAGATTCCCAGAGACCTAATGAAGAGGTGTCAGAGGAGCAAGGGAGAATGCATTCAGTTTTTCCAAGGCCTGCTGCCTGGGCCCTGTGGCTGCTGTGCATGCAGCAAGCAGAGTTCCTAAATGTTTGATCAAATGCATTACCTTTAAGGAGAATGATTTGAAATCGGGACTGATTGGTTTGCCTGCTGTGCTTGAGTCTTTCATGTCAAACAGTCAACTGTTGTGTATTTTTATTTATCTATCAGTGTCTATTTCTTTGTTGCAGTTTGAAGTTGCTCACACTGTGGGTTGAGAACAAATCGAAAATATTTCCAAACCACAGTGCCATGTACCTAAGCAGAACTAGTACTAGTAAATATTCAAGCAGATAACGTACATGAAAGAAAGCAAGCAAAGTGCCAGGTATGACCTTCAGTATAAGCACCACAAACTCCTCCTTTAAAGCTACATATAGTAAATATTTTTGGCTTTGCAGGCCAGTCCCTTACAATTAACTCTGCTTTCCTAACCTCAAAGCAGCTGTACACAAATGAACAGGTGTGGCTGTGTTCCAATCAAACTTTAGTTACAGACATTGAAATTTGAGTTTCATACAATTTCATGTGCCAGAAAATGCCATTCATCTTTTAATTTCCTTTCTATCCATTTATAAATATAAAAGCCATCCTTAGATTACCAGCCATATGAAAATGGACATGGGCCACATTTGACCTCAGGGCTCCAGTTTGCCAACCTCTGCTCTATTACTGAGAAGGGGCTTAACAAGCTAAAGTTTCATTGTTATAACAGAAGAACACTGGATATGATGACCTCAAACTGGTGCCCTGTGCTGAGCAAAAAAAAAAAAAAACAGACATGGATTTTATACTGCCAAAAGACTTGCTTACCCCAAATTATTTTTATAGTTGATGAAAATTGGAATGAAGACCTTCCAGGATGTCTGACTTCCTGGCTGAGCATTTTAAAATCTTGTGTTTTAGCATTCAAAGAAACTGTCACCATTTCATGCAACTCGGGAAAACAATGAAAGCAGAAATGAGAATAAAGAGTTCGCTAATCCATTGGGAAGACATTATTTCTAGGACAGACACCCAGGTGTCTTGTAATGACAACATACTGCTTTTGTTTTTGCATTCCAAGAGCCTTAAGGATCTCTAGGCATTTTGGGTCCAAGCGTACCCATTTTTGAGGATACCCCAAACTTCACAAATGCTCTTTCATGGGCATAACACAGCTTAGGAATGAGTTAGAGGCCCCATAGGTCTCTGACAACTCATCCTACTACTCAAGAGAAATACTTTAGTGATGAAAAAAGGAATTTTTTGTGGTACATCTTTTGTGGGGCAGAGGTAAAACAATTAGGAAGCAGGATGCTCAAAGAGACACTTTAACTGAGGACAAGAAGAAATTTTTCTTGGTACTAATGGACAGAGGTAAAACATGCTATTGATGATTCAGAAAAGGAAAAGACAAAACAAATGAAGGTAATGCTTTTAAGCACCCTTAGTTGGGCACAAAATAAAGCAAGCAAGTTTTACTCTCAGGCAGCATCAACAGCTGTGTCCTTGAATTGTTTTCTGGTTGGACAAGGGGCAGCATTTTCTGTATTTTTCCTTGAACTGTTGACACAGATCAATGCTTTGAAGCTGAAAGTTCAAGTTTGTTCTAATATGCCACCTCTGTGTTTTATTTTCAAGGTGTCTTACTGTCAACAAAACTGAATTATAATAAAATGGTCTACTTGTAGCAGAGTGCTTCCAACAAAAAGAAAATACACATACAATTTATTAAATCAATTTCCATAGGGCAACTTTCACTGGTTGAAAAACCCTCCATGCTTGCTTTTCACATTTTTGTAGAAAATGTAAAAAGACATTGGGTAATTCTCTTGACTCCCCCCCAACAGAGGTAGGAACTAACGAAAGGACTGAGATGACACTAAAGTGCTTTATAAACTTAGCTATACAGACTGCCTCTCACAGAGGGCTGAGTGACGTTTTGGAAGCCACCTGAATATATTCTCAGGAAGGGAGGCAGTTGAAACAGAAAATATGGGGACTGGTGCTTGGGACAGAAAATACTCCAACCTAAGATATGAGTTACCTAATTTATATCTTTAAAGTATATGAACATTTTTAGAAGCAGAAAAGTTTATAAAGTTAAACTTCTGCAAAAGCCACCATCATTGTCATCTGCTGTAGCCAGCAGCATGACCTTCTTTTGTACCTATTAAATGTGCTTCTTGGAATCTCCTGCATTCTACCCCCTCCAGGCAAACATTGGACTTTTTTGTCCCCAGGGAAGCTGTTCAATTTTAAGGGCACCAGGCCTCAGAAAACTAGGGCTTTCAATTCAAATTTGGCCAACTGTCTACTTAATAAGGTTTTATTGGTACTCAGCCATGGTCATTCATTTACATATTATCTGTGCCCTCTTTTGAGCTACAAGGTAGAGTTCAGTAGTTATGACAGAGATTGTATGGCCCACAAAGCTTAAACTATTTACTATCTAGCCATACAGAAAAAAGGTGGCTAACCCTGATGCAGACAAAACCAGAGTGTAGTAGCAAACAGGCAGGGCTGACCAGTGTAGTTATGACTTTGGCTTCTGTTATATAGAGACTGTCTAGTGCCCAGAACTTGTTGAGGTGGGCTCCCTTACCTTTGAAGTCTCGATGATTATATCTACCTGACAGGCTTCTTGGGAAGGTCAGGAGACAATGTATGTCAATTACCCAGCATAGTACTTGACACATGATACATGTTTAATAAAGGGACACGGTGATAAACCATCAAGCATTTTTCAGTCTCAGGGTATGATTTTCTGACTTTGATGTTCTCTCTCACTATCTTCACTCCCTGTTTCTTCTCCCTAAGTGCAACCTTATCTCATACTCTTCTCTTCTTCATGCCTTGGTCTCCTGGAGGTCTGTCCTTCTGTTTTGTCCTCCTTTCTACCTACCTTCCCCCCTGCCTCCTTTTATTTAATTGTCTGGCTCATTTATTTTATTTTATTTTTATTAAATATTTTATTTAATATTGTTGTTTAATTACAGTTGTCCCAACTTTTTCCCATTGTTCTCTTCAGCCCTGTGTCCCTGTGCTAGGGATTAGTGCCTTTTTTTTTTTTGAAGACCCACTCTTTTTCTTATCATCCTTCCCTTTAAAATAAAAATGGTGGATCCAGAGAAGTCCAAATCAAAACACCAGGGATACTTCCCTGGCCCTCAATAGGTCCCTGCTCTTTTGCATGTGGCTAAGGGAAGTGGCCTGGGCCATCTGGGTCAGTCTCATAAGAAGCAAGCAGCCCTTTGCAATAGCCCAGATTCAGGCTGCTATGCTCAGGTGTGCCTGCTGGTCTCTCATCTGGAATCTACAGGCATAGGAATAACTGGTTATCAATCCTATTTCAGATACTGGGAAATCAAGGCCCTTCAAAATCAAGCAACTCAATGAAGACAAAGTGAAGGCTTGGTCACAAACATCCAGCAAAGGAATTTACTTTTTTTTCTTTTTGGAAACTCTACTGACCCTAAGACAGGACCATGTGTGCTCCAAGGCAGGTAGATCTCTCAGAGTTAAATATGGTTCATAACCTCAGGTGAATAGACAACAGAATATTAGAGGGGAGAAAGATAGGATTGCCTGAATGCTGCAAGTGGCTGTGCTATCCACTGTGTGCTCACATAAGAATTTTAATGCAATTAGCCAAGTGCCAGGATGGAGCTGATGAGCTGCACCAATCTTTGATTAACACCCAGATTTACTTAAGAAAATGCATAACTTATTTTGAAATATGTACACACACCTAGAAGACCTAGGATTCTCAGTCTGTGCTTTCACAGTCCAGAAGGGAATATAACTCCCTTTTGGGGCAAGATTATTGTTTCTGATTTAAATCCATCACCCAACTAGAGAGAAAGGGACTGAATTCATCATCTAGTCTCTGAAGTCTTATAATTGCCTAATATTTGACTCCCTGATTACAGCATTTATCTTTTAAAGACTTGGATAAACACACACAGGTGTAACAGCGCCGTCATTCATGGCTTTCTTATCTCTGTCCTTTAGGAAATACTATAAAAGGACTCCAGTGAATCTAGCCGAGGTGTTATGTAGCTGATAAATATTTGTTGATCTTTCTACCCAGAGGTGGTCATGCTCTAGAAGTGGATTAGTGGTCCCTGTGGATCAGTGGTAGGTTATCTTCATTTACTAGGTTTGTAAATGCTTGGGGGTTCTGAAAGATGAAAGATGCCTTGGAGGGTGTGTATACAGGATTTCAAAACCCAAATCAGAATATGTTAATGGATAGAACATCGAATAAGTAACTAAATGCTTTTACTCTTTCCCTATAATCATAGGAACAGAAGGGAGTAGCTCCTAAACACTCATGCTGTGTCAGAGTTTGAGCCATGTGACTTCTGCATATTTATATATGTTCTTTCATTTAATCCTTGAAATCTGAGGTGTAGGTGGCATTACTCCCATTTTACAGATATGGGACCTTAAGCTTTAAAAGATTAGATCACAAGTTATACTTTCATGGGTTACAGAGCCAGAAAATAGTGAAGTCAGTCTGTCTCCTGCATGACTTCTTTTATATTGTGCCACACATGGAACATGTGGCTTCTGAAGATATTAACATCTTTGGAAAAAAGTGGAAGTTCATCTTTGCAAGTATCATTCTCCTCCTGTCACATATCAAATAATGTTTCCCAAAGCTTAAACCATCTTATCAGATAAACTTTCTGATTCAGAGATATGTACAGTTAAAATGACAGCTCTCCTTGAAGACACTGATGTTTTTGTGTTTTTAAAATTATGTTTAGCTTGTAAGAGGCATCAAGCTTTTCACTTATTTTGAACTTCATTATTAATACATATTTACTTGGAACTCAATAATTTCCTACACTATGCTTGATCACTTGTAAAGGAGCAGTAGTTCATAAGGAAGGATGGGGGTCAACACTGATCACTGATATCTGGAACATACGTCCTGACTGAATTCCACCTCCCACCCCCAACCTCCGTCATCAGAGACAAAGGTTTATAGGTATTATCATTACTGAACATACGGGACACTAGGCAAAAAAGAGCAATACCCAGTTTTAAAGAAAGTTCCTGAGGGAAAACACTGGCAGCATCTAGAAGGACCACAAACTCATGAAGAGCCACTTACATGGCAGTGGGGGGGGTGGGGGGGCTGGGTGAAGAAGTTCCATCTTTCTGGGTGTCTAGGAAAGGACAAGAATAATAATAGTGCCTCCTAGAGGTGCTATGAAGATGTCATTACATATTGAAGTCCTTAAAAAAACAGGCATATTTATTTAGAGCTCCTAACTGCTGGCCAGCTTGTTACAGAAAACACCCAGAATTCTTACAACTCTCAGGATAGGTATTTTGACCCCTGTTTTGCAAATAAAGAATCTGAGGGACAAAGATATGGAGGCACTAGCCCAAGACAATATAGTGGTAAATGTTGAGTTCAGGATTCTAACCCAGATCCACCTGGCTCCAGACACATCCATAAGTCTGCTGTTCATATTCACTATGTCACATGGAAAATGAAATCTATTCAGTCATCAGTACCATGAATAGATCAGAAAACAAATGTGAAATTGTCACTGAATGAGCACCTACAGTGTCCTGGGGGTTTCACATGCTCTCTCCAATCTGGGTGAAGTTGACATTATTCTCCACACCTTATTTTTATGGTTATTTTCTATACTATGTTTAAATCACAAGATATTAATTATAGGAGTGGAAAAATCAGAGAGAATGTAGAGCAAAAGGAGTAAGTCATGGGCTATTTCAAAATTAGTCTGTATTTAATCTATGTGGAAAAAAATATTTCCCAGAGAAGGCATGAAATTACTTAAACAAAACTAATATTTTGTACATTAAAAAAACTGAGAAAATAAACTCAAATAGTTAAAGTAAACCACCTGATGTAAAACATCTAAAGAAGGAATTCCAATGTCAGTATGCCTGCAAATACATCATCTTAAACTATTCACTTCATCTTTAATCCCATGAAAAGACAGTCTGGAATCAGGCAGCAGATAGAATAGATACTTAAAGCTTTGACATCCCTGCAAATGGTGTCCTCCTTTCCCCACCATCTTTAGGATTGAATCGGCACTTTAGCCCCGGGTATAAGTTGTACCACAGGCTACCCTGAGCTTCAGTCCTATAGTTTCTTTCCAGGTGATCGGCTGCAAACACAGCCTCCCACCAGAACCTCAGACAGTTCTGAGGTCACTCCAAAATTCCTCTTGCTTGCCTGAAGGACCAGAAGGTAGTGACCTTCCAGCCATCCGTAGAGTAGCTTCAGTATTAAAAAGTGATATAGAAGTTGTCATCATTAGCTGGCAAATGATTACCATTATGGTGAGTGGGTTTTGTTGCTATGGTAAACCACAAGTGGTGTCTCCACTGAGGTGGAGGGGTCAGTCATCTGCTTTCTTCTTCTCCAGAAAAATTGCAAAAGGAGACATTTCATCTTGATAAGTTAATTTAAACAAATAATGGCTTTGTATGTACCATATCATGAGTTAGTTTTTAATAGAACTTCAAATCAGAAACTAAAAGTACAAAGCCATAAATATAATTATTTTCCCCCTTCAGCCCCCGTAATTTAATATGAGCCATGTTAACATGCAAACAATACAAAATATCAGTGGAAATGATGTCTAATGGGAATAGAGAATATATCAAATAAAAGGATTCCATTTAATGGGCTAATATAACACATTAAGCTTAGAAATAGAAACCTGATCTGAAGTTGGAGCTGAACACATCCATTTGTCTCATTCTTTTGCTTTAAAAATTAAGCACTATTTTATCATCTCTTAATGCTGCAATTGTTCATCCCCTAAAAAAATAAAAAGACCAGCAGTATTTCACATATTTTGGTAGTAAAATAAATAGTAGTCCAAATATACATTACCAATAGAATCTGAATTTGCTGTTTATACAGAGCCTGCTTTCAGAAAACATGATCTCCTTTAGAATGCAAACAATCAAATATGCTATCCCTCTTCCTAACATTATATACACTAAAATGAGAGCATTTATTTACTGACAATAATGCATCTATAAATAATAGCAGGTTTACTTGTGGGATGACTCCATGTGGTGAGACCAGTAGCTCTGGCTTTGGCTCTGATGGGCAGTTGAATGACCAGGTAGGAAGTGGGGTTGCTTTCCCGTTCCTAAAGACAAAAAACAAGCCAACAGTGGTCCCTCACTCTACAATATTCTGTGTGTGCATCACACACTACAAACAGTAATAACCCACCTTTTGACCACTATGGGCGATCAAACAAGTGTTTTTATGGGTATCTGTTTTCCACTAAAAAAAATACATTTGGAACATTTGCAAGGTATATTTCATAAAGACAAATTATTGTCCCAAGGGCCTGGATGACATAACTTACATCTTTTTGCCAATTCAATAAAATAAAAAACTATTTTTGAAATCATGTTCCTGAAAGCTACTTTAGACATGACCTGGAAGCAAGTGTTCTTCTAGGTTTCAGAAAAAAACAAATTTACCAAAGGCAATGCTGCAGTAGCTGGCATATCAGATACAGAGAATATCTGCTATTTCTATATCTTTATTTTAAATATTAACATAAAGGAGAGGTTACATTCTCTCAGAGCACTGATACATGCCAACTAGCACTGTACCAACTGACACAGATGTTGACATGGGATCATAGAGGATCTCATGATTTACTTGCCAGTAGAGCATGGAATACTTTAAAAACTTTGCAAGAGTAGGGACCCTACTGGGAATAGGTTTTCAGCTTCCATTAGTTATCTGGGAAGACACTTGCTTCTTTTGTAACAAACTCAAGAGAAGCAATTGTCTTTGGAAACACATTTCCAAATATTATAGAGAGAGGGAAAAAAGAGAGAGTGAAAACTAAGTTAAAACTGAAGCATTTCTGACTTCCGCCCAAGATGGAGGCATAGGTGGATGCACTGTGCCTCCTCCCACACCCAAGATAGGGACAACGACAATTTAGAAACAGAATAACAACCGGAACTGATAGAAAATTGATCTGAATGGAAGTCGGACAACCAAGAAGTTGAAATTGGCCCATTCATCCAGACCGGTAGGAGGGGTGGAGTCAGGCAGCCGGCTCAAATTGAGGCATGGAGAGCGTTGGGACCTGCACGTAAGGCATCTAGGGTTGCATAAGGCATCTGAGGCACACAAGACTGCAGTAGGTGGACCCTAAGTGTGCAACCAACAGCTGGTAGACACTGGCTGAGGGGTGGCAACTGGCAGTCCCAGTGAGGCAGCAATTGTGGAGCAAGGCACTGCACACAACCCTGGATCCCAGCGCTGGGAAATAGAGCCTCAGGACACTGATTGAGGACACCTGTGGGAGTTGAGGTGCACAGAGAGACACCCAGCCTCACAGGAGAGGTCCTTGGAGGGTCCCACGGTGTGCACAAGCCCACCCACATAGGAATTGGCACCAGAGGGAACTGAGGTCCCAAGGAGAATGGAACAAGCACCATTGTTCCCTCTCAACCCCACCCCCACATACAATGTCACAACCCAGCGACTGGGGTGCCCAGCCCTGGTGAACACCTAAGGCTCCGCCCCTCACCATAACAGGTGTGACGAGACCAAAAAAAAAAAAGAGAGAGAGAGAGAGAAGGCTCAAACAGAAGACCAAATAAAAGCCCCAGAATCCATCCTTTTTTAAATTTTATTTTAATCATTGTTCAAGTACAGTTTTCTCCCTTTTATTCCCATTCCAGCCCACCCACCCATCCCTCTCTACTTCCTTCCCATTACCACCCACCCCTAGTTTTTGTCCATGTGTCCTTTAAATTTGTTCCTGTAAAGAATCCATCCTTTTAAGTGACTGAGAGATAGCCAATCTATCAGGTGCACAGTTCAAAACACTGGTGATCAGGAAACTCACAGAATTGGTTGATTTTGGTCACAAATTAGATGAACAAATGCAGGCTACAATAAGTGAAATGAAGAAAAATATACAGGGAACCAATAGTGATGGAAAGAAAACTGGATCTCACATCAATGGAGTGGACCAGAAGGAAGAAAGACACAACCACACAAAAAAGAATGAACAAATAAGAGTTCAAAAAAATGAAGAGAGGCTTAGGAACCTCCAGGACATCTTTAAACGTTCCAACATCCAAAATATAGGGGTACCAGAAGGAGAAGAGGAAGAGCAAAAGTAGAAAAGTTATTTGAACAAATAATAAAGGAGAACTTTCCCATTCTGGCAAAGGAAATGGACTTCCAGGAAGTCCAGGAAGCTCAGAGAGTCCCAAAGAACTTGGACCTGAGGAGGAACACACCAGGGCACATCATAAGTACATTAGCCAACGTAAAAATGAAGGAGAGAATCCTAGAAGCAGCAAGAGATAAGGGGACAGTCACCTACAAAGGAGTTCCCATCAGACTGTCAGCTGATTTCTCAAAAGAGACCTTACAGGCAAGAAGGGGCTGGAAAGAAGTATTCCAAGTCATGAAAGGCAAGGACCTACATCCAAGATTGCTTTATCCAGCAAAGCTTTCATTTAGAATAGAAGGGCAGATAAAGTGCTTCTCAGATAAGGTCAAGTTAAAGGAGTTCATCATCACCAAGCCCTTATTTTATGAAATGTTAAAGGGACTTATCTAAGAAAAAGAAGATAAAAAAAACATGTATAGTAAAATGACAGCAAACTCACAATTATTAACAACCACACCTAAAACAAAACCAAAAGAAACGAAGCAAACAACTAGAATAGGAACAGAACCACAGAAACGGAGATCACACAGAGGGTTAGCAACAAGGGAGTGGGAGAAGGAGAGAGTGGGAAAAGGAATGGAGAATAAGTAGCATAGATGGTGGGTAGAAAATAGACAGGGGGAGGGCAAGAATAGTATGGGAAATGTAGAAGCTAAAGAACTTATGACACATGGACATGAACTAGAGGGGGAATGTGGGTGGGAGAGGGTGTGAAGGGTGGAGGGGAGTGAAGGGGGAATCAGACAACTGTAATAGCATAATCAATAAAATATATTAAAAAAAAATACCTGGACAAAACCAAGGGGGAGGGTGGAACCAAGGGAGGGAGATGGGCTTGTCTGGGGTTGTGGGGAAAAGTGGAGAGAAAATGCAGACAACTGTAATTGAACAACAAAAAAGTAATTAAAATTTGAAAAAAAAAAAACCCTGAAGCATTTCTGCACTGTAAAGGTCCAAAATTTTAACAAGAAAGAAAAACAGGAAATGGTAAAGTTTATAAAAATCATGCCAAAATCATGTCAAAAACAGGTAAAACAAAGTTGAACTTTTGCATCATGCGTGTAGCCAACAAATGGACCACTTTACAAGTGAAAAATCTAGGATTATGATGACACTGACTTGAATTATCTCCATTTCTTATTCCTTTTCCTTCCCACCGGTGCTGTGCTTTGTATCTAAGATGCTTTCATAGAACCTACCTCCTGCTTTTTAAAAATGAAGAAAATATGTAGTCTCTTCATGCCCAGGTGATTTCACTGGAGAATTTGAGGAAAATTTAAAGAATTAACACAATTTTACATAATCTCCAGAAAAAAAAACAGAGAGAGCACTACCTTAATTCATTTAATAAGGCCATTATTATTCTGAGACCCAAACCAGCCAATGACCAAAGAAAACTACAGTCCAATATTTTACATATATTAAGTATAAAATACTCAAAAATATTAGCAGACTGAATATAGCAATGTACAAAAAGAATAACACACCATGACCAAGCGGGATTTATTTCAAGTATGCCAACCTGACTCAACATTCAAAATAAATCAATGTAATCCACCATTTCAACAGACTAAGGTTGAAAAATTATATGCTTATATTAATTTATGCAAAAGAAAGCACTTGACAAAAATCTGATGACCATTAAAAGTTCTGAGCAAACTAGAAATAAAGGGAACTTCCTACCTAACAAAGAGCACCTACAAAAAAACCTACAGAGAACATCATACTCAATGGTGAAAGGCTGAACATTTTCCCCCTAAGTTTGGGAAAAAGGCAGTATGTTTGCTCTCACCACTTTCATTAAGCCTAGTTCTGGCCAGTACAATAAGGCAAGAAACAGAAATAAAAACTATGCAGATTGAAAAGAAACAAAATGTCCTATATACACAGATGATATAACTGTCCATGTAGAAATCCTAAGAATCTATGAAAACTTCTAGAACTAGTAAGCTTAGCAAAGTCACAGGATACAAGATGAAAATACACAAATTAATTGTCTATAAGCTAACAACAAATAAGAGGAATGCAAAAAAAAATGTAATACCACTTACAATTACTCCAAAGAAACAAACAAACAGGAGCTATATGCTGAAATTAACAAAATGATGATGAAGTAAATGAAGAAAAAACTAAATAACTGGAGAGACATAGTGTGTTCATAAATAGAAGACTCGACATAGTAAAGATAGTTCTTTACTATGTTATTTTTCTCACCAAATAAATATAAGTTTAATGCAATTGCTATCTAAATCCCAGCAACATTTTTTGTAAACATGAATAAGCTTATTCTGAAATGCGTATAAAAAGGTGAATGTCCCAAAAGGTGAATGACCAAAACAATTTTGAAAACAAAGAGTAAAATGAGAAAAAATCAATCTGCCAGATTTTAAGACCTTCTATAACTACAGTAATCAAGGTGCTGGCAGAAGGACAGACACGTAGATTGGTTGGACAGAATAGAAAACCCACAAATAGATACATACAATATGCCCAACTGATTTTGAACAAAAGTGTTAACACAATTTAATGGAGGAAAAATAGTCTTTTCAACAAATGATGCTGGAACACTTGGATACTCATGGGCAAAGAAATAAACCTTGACCTATACTCTCACCTCATACAAAATTTAACTCTAAATCGATCATGGGCTTAATGTAAAAGTATAAAACTTTTAGGGGGAAAAAAAAACAGGAGAAAAGCTTCAAGACTAGAACTAGCCAAAGAATTCTCAGGCTTGAAACCAAAAACAAGGAGAAATTGATAAATTGGAACTCATCAAAATTAAAAATGTTAATTAAGAGAATGTTAAGAGGATGAAAAGACAAATTAATCTGAGAGAAAATATTTGCAAATCACATATCAGGCAAAGAACTTGTATCCAGGCTACATAAACGACTCTCAAAACTCAACAGTAAAAAAATTAAAAATCTATTTAGAAAATGGGCAAACAACATAAATACATATTTTACCAAAAAGGACAGGCAAATGGCAAGGACATGAAATGACATTCAAAATCATTAGCTATCAGAAAGATGCAAATTGAAATCACAATGAAATATCACTATACACTTATCACAATGGCAAAAACAGAAATAGTGATGACATCAAATGCTAGTGAGGGCTCTGTGGCCTTGTCTTTGAACCTCTGCAGCTCTTGACTGCACCTCCCTTGGGGCCAGTCTTTGGATGACAGTGAGTGCCTGGGCCAACAGGTTTCTGCTGGACTGACCACCAGTTCACCTTCACACCCAGTGGGTCTCATACCAAAACTGAACATGATTGTATCACCCTTGGGGACCCCAGGATGAGAAGTCCCATAAACACCATTAGCAAAACATCTGCTGAAACTGGCAGCAAGCAACCTCAGTAAAGTCAGGCAGGAAAGCGTATCCCTTCCCACTGTTATACAATTCCATGGAAATATCCTGTTTTACGTCTCACACTGCTCAGAATTTAACACAGATGGTGGCCCACAGGCTTACTGTCTGCCATTTTGTTCAGCTCGAAAACGTTTCTCCAAAGACCATTTTGGGGCCATGTTTGTCCAGGGTGTGAGGGATATGATTATCTTTGAGCGTGAGTAGGATGAGAAAGTAGGAAGGGAAAAAAGCAAGTGACACAGAAGTGACCACAGTGATGAAGAAAGGGTTCCCGCCAGGCACATCCAAGGAGTAGTCTCTATTAGCTTCAAAGGAGCTGTGTGTGGGGCTGAGCCCTGTGGGCATGGGTGTTGATGAGAGACCGGCCCAAGGAGGGGAATGAAGCACATCAAAGACTCAGGTTGACCTGTGACCACCTCTCCCCGTGCACACTTGGGGGCTAAGGGGCTCTTTCCCACTCAGCTCTGCCCCATGCAGGAGAGCCAGGCTTTTGCACCAAAGGGTCACTCATATGGAGCTTTGATGGCTGCACACATGGGGCCTGGGGACTAAAACACAAAACGATGATAAGAAGAAACAAATGCCCCAGGCCAGGGGGAGGGGTATACAATGAGAGAAGTGCCCACTATCCTGAGCCTCTCCTGGTCCACGGGCCTGAGCCCTCCTCTGGAGACTGTGATTTCAGTAGCAAAGCTTGATTGCAAAATGGAATAGAGAAGTGGGTCCGAACCCTAGCAGAGCAATAGATGACAAAGTGAGGATCAAAAAGGTTGAACATTTATTTTGTGGCCTAATTAGGCTTTTCCTCCAAGCAATGGCTCCTCCTGAGTAGCGGGAGGGAAAGACATCTTTACTCACATGTCAGAATTGTGTTTACATAGCTTTTATCCTCAGTTGTCTTTGCTTACAGTTGTATGCTTTTCCTATGCTTCAATATTTACCAAAGAACTGAAAAATTAAAAGAGATCCCATGGTTGCAGAAGACAACATAATTATAAGGGCCAACTTGATAAGACATATAATCTTCAGAAACCTGCAGGTTTGCCTAATAAAATATTTATTATCAGTCACTGTTGGACCTAGAGAGAGTAATGTAGCTGATGCTTCCACTTCAACTTTTCAGCGTGTACAAAAATGTCACATGCTTATTTAACCAATACGTGTCCTTTTTTCTCATAATATATTGACACTATTTGTAAGAAATAGTGACTTTGACCCTAGGCTTGAATTAGATTTTTTTAATAAATTTGAAAAGGGTTATTTTTTCTTTATAGTTCATAAAAAGGAAACAGAAACAAACTAATAAGACCTAATCCTTGGTTTACTTTGTACCATAATTTTTATTCCCATACATTTTATTATTTTTAATAATAAATGCATAATAATTTTCTTTTGAATTCAGAAGATTAAAATTGATTATCTTAAAATAATAAAGCAATATTAATAACAAGTAATAATTTATGCTCTCAGAACATAAAGTACAAGGAGACTTTATTTCTAAGTCTCCATAAGATTCCGGTTTTGTTCATATCACTGTAGTTATACACATGACAGGATAAAGTCATTTTTAAGCTGAAAATTTGGTGATATGATCTCTAAAGTCATTCTGAAACATCGTAGAGTGAATGAGTCTACAATTATAAAAATTACTTTTATAATACTGGCTTTACTTGGAGATATGATCAGGTGATCATATTGCTAAAATAAAATGTGTTAAATTTAACATTATAGCAATCCTGCCATTTCATTCAAACCCTCATAAATTGCCACAGCATTCTGGGTAAACCATTAGCTTACTCCTTTTACTTATGTTCCTTCTTTCTTCTTTTTTTAATCCCAAAGAAATGACTCTAATGTGTTGCTAATAAAATGACAAATAGGACACTCCCAATTTATTCAAAGATTGCATATTCAGAAGAGACCAGATTCTAATTCCAGGAAGAACTAAGGAAGACAGCATGGACCAAACTGACCCCTTGTTCATCGGTCCCCTCTCCTTATAATTGGTCTGGTTTATAGAATAGTCCAGGTATTAAAGCACATCATTGTTACTAATCCATGGCAGTATGCAAAGTCACTGGTGGAATATGGTCATCATTCCCAGGTGAGACTCCTGTGTAGTAAAGCCTTAGGGATAATTAACCAAGTAGCTTTTCATACCTGATTAGCAATAAAGCCACTGCAAGTATTTGGGGGAGTCAAGAACTCTTACTTTCAAAGGCCTCACGCCAAGTAATCTCAAACATATTTACATGCCCACACATCCCACATTAAATTTTTTGCTTTAAAGTTTTTTAAGGATTCTATAATTTTTTATTTTTGAGGGATAGCATAGAACAGTGGTTAAGTGCTATGTTAAAACCCCAGTTCTGTGTGATTTGGTAAAAGTTACTTAACATCTCTCTGCCTCATTTATGAAATGGAAGTAACAATAGTGCTTATATCATAGGTTATTTTGGCAAGCAAATGAATTAATATACATTAGGAGGCAGAAATGTAGTTAGCACAAACTAAGCCCTAGTCAAGTGTTCTTTTATGGTTTCTGTTGTGTTGTTTGTTGACAAATAACTCATTTGATCTACAATCTGCTATGCCACCTTGGCAATTCTTATGCAGATTTAGTAATTCTTGAATTCCCGTAAGAAGAATGAACACAAATTATTTCCAAATGTAGCACAATTTTGAAAACTAAATTTAGCCATTAATGAACTCGATGCATTATGTTTAAAAAACTTTTCAATAAATAGTATAAATTTCAGTTTTATAGCTTTCTTATCCTATTTTGGAGTTGCTCATTCTTTTTTCTTCAGATCTCTTCAGAGATTTGGAAGAGCTGATTGTGTTACAGGCACTATGCCTAGAGCATCTACGGAGGTGCAACCACACCTATTGAACAAAGCACCAGCCAGAGTCAGTGCACATCGAGGAGACTGAGAGCAGGGGGTAGGACTCTAGAACCCTGAGGCTGCAGGGTTCAGTGTGTTGCCTTTTATCTATAACTCAGTCATTCATAACTTCCATTCTGTCTGCAGCATTCATTGCACACAGCCTCATTCCCAAGCATTCCCACAGGCAAGCATCTAGGACAGTTGTCACACTGCATCCCAAATTGCCATTCAGAGGAAGTTTTGCTCATTATGATATGAGCATGAAGAGAGGCCCATAACTCAACAGTTCCTGTGGCTTTGTCTTTGTCAAACTGTCTAATCCATTTGGACTCAGGTGTTTTTCACCCATCACTCTTGAGTAGCCTGCAACCTCTTCAACTGTGTCTCTCTTTCATTGACAGATATATGTCCTTATAAATGCAACCAGTCACTTCACATACATGATTTATTCTAACAAGTTATAAAACTTAAAAAAATAACTAAAACCTTACTACATAAAAAGTAACTAAAACCTTACTACATATTCTTTATCTTTATAAAATCCTTTATTACATATAGTCTACAATTGATACTTAAAATATAATCCTTAATACATAATCCTTAATATACTACTAATAATACTTAAAATAAATGCTAAAATACACATAATGCTAAATATAAATCCTTTTACAAAACAATCCTCCTATTTAAAATCCTCCTATTAAAAAATCTCTTTCTCTCATACGTGATATTGCTTTGTCAGCTTCTTGCTATGAGACACTAAATGTCACTTTCCCCCATGTTCTCCTGTAAATGCTGCTTGTAGTGGTCAAAAGGGTACATATATCATGTGGCATTGGATGGTCTAGTGATTCCTGATTACTGGGAAAAACTGGTTAGATGAGTTCATTGGTTATAGACAAGTCGACACTGATAGACACCCACTGCCTTAAAATGGACACTAATGCACAAAAAATGCACCACAGCAAATGGGCCTTCAAGTCCCAGTGGCCAAAAATTATATTAAGTCAGCTCAATAAGGAGATGGGGATGCTAACAGAAATGCCAGTGGCTGTGATATTAGTTCTTCAAATAAATGTCCATCCCACAGGTATCCCAATTTGCCTTTGGTTGTGCACCACATCAATGTCAATGATTTTATAATACGTAGCAATCCTTGCCCATGTGGGAAGATTTCAAGGTTACTGGGAACTGGAGAGAATTTATAGAGACCACAGTTTCCTTAGTGTGCCTTCAAAGAGCAGTTTCTCATGAATTCATTCTTTCCATGAATATAATTCATACCTCAGCCTCCTCATCCTAGGATATCTGAGTCCCAAGAGTACAACAGTCTCCCCCATTCTTCCAGTGTTTTAAAAAGGCTGAGTGTGTTAGAAAGTGTGTGAGTATATAACCATCCCTACAGTTCATTTCCTGATAGAACCCTGTGGCTTCCGACTGTGAATAAAAAATTTGATGCAGAAACTAATCAGAGTAAATACAACTCTCCCTTGTAGAACTTACATTGTGAGATTAAGTACACAGCAGAACATTAGGGGACTAGACAACAGGACCACATGGGATTTTTCTCATGTAGCTAAGGTAGGAAGCAATTGATATGCATATCTATCTATCTATCTATCTATCTATCTATCTATATCTCTATCATCAATCTGTCCATCCATCCAATAATTATAAAATATTCAGAAGTCTGCCTCATATGATCTTTCAGGGCACTTTCTCCTATTTGTAGTGACTTCACATTATCCAAGTAGGGGATCACAGATTTGGGGACAGAACAAAGGATGTGCTAATGCCATAGATGTCAACTGGACGATGAGCTAGGAAATCCAGGTGTGTTTGCCACCAAGAAATCCTGACATCTTCAGAACTGTAACCATCTAAGGCTATCCCAAACCAGCCTCTGAGAGTTTCCATTTTTAAGTACATTGATGCAATGGCATGATGGTGAAAGATAGAGGGGACAGAGGAGGTTGAGATGAGAATGCTCATGGTGACCAGGTTTGTCCTGTATCTGAGGATTTTATTTAAAGCATCTCTGCCTGCTTAAGCCCCATGTTTTGAAGAAGTCTTACAATGAAGTCTTGTGTAGACATGCACACGTATATCAGGCATCACATATATCTTCATGTTCCAGGAAAGAACAATCCTTTATTACCAAGCAGTGTCCTTTCAGCTCTATAGTCAACCAGTGGGTAACATTCTTCACACCTTCCACACATAGTGCTGCCACTCACCCCACAGAGACCACATCGCATATCATTTGGCGAGTCACGGCTAAGGACCACTTCACTGTACTTCACCCCTTTCATTTTTACCAGCAATTTCACAAATGAACACTAGCACATACTGATTACCTGCTTAAATTCTGGAACCCTCTCTTGGTTAGATGGTTTTCTGCATCCTCTCAAACACCTTTTCATACCCAAAACCTTCTTGAAATTGTCCCCCAGGTTGTCCTTTCCTTGCCCTCTAATGGGAAAGAAGTGATATGTTTCTTATAAAAGAAAGCAATAACACAAGAAGATAGAATAATATTCTGAAGTCTAGATAAATAAATTAGGATCCCAGCTGTCAGAGTTATCTGTGTGAATTTGAATGACTCAATCACTTGGGGTCTCAGTTTCCTCTTAGCACTGGGAGAGACTATGCAAAGTCTGAAGACCATATCAATGCTGCAATTCTGGGATAACTCTAATATAATGAAGAGTGACATGAGTTTCCAGGACAAAGAGTGGAAGAATCAATGAGCTGCCACGTAGAAGTGTACAGAAAGCTGAGTTATGGAGGAGTAGATTTCTGAAGAGCCCCACACTGTTTTTTCATTTCATGATGGAGTGGCAGCTCATAATGAGAAAACGAGAATTGACAAATTTCTCAAATTCCATATTTATTTTCTTGGTTTTCTAATATCAGGCTCCTCAACACCTTCATACCACAACAAAGGAAGGTGAAAATTGCTTCTGGGTGACAGTTGCTCAGATGTCCCCTCTGTTTCTCATATCATATGATCCCCCATGTAGGCTGAGTTGGGAACACCCAGGCTGAGACACTAGTTTGAGACACTACCCCAGGTATCTGAGCTGTAGACCAGGTACAGTAATTTCAACACTGTATACGTAAAGGGAATAACTGCAATTTGCCAGGCATTGTGCTAATATTGTACATGTGCTGTCTCACCTACATCTCCCTTCAAGCCTCCATGATGGGCACCATTGATAATACCATTGAATACATGGGGAAATACCAGCACAGCAGAGGAAACTGTGTCCCAAGACCACAGGGCAAGAGGCAACACCAGGAATTTTTACCATTAGCTCTGTGTTTTAGAAAAGTTTTACATTTACAGAAAAAAAAATACAATACTAGCACAGAATTACCATATACTCTGTACCCAGTTTCTCCTATTTTAGCAGCCTGTATTTGTATGAGAAATTTGTTATAATTAATAAACCAATATTGATACATTATTAGCTAAAGTCCATGCTTTATTCAAATTTCCTTAGTTTTTTCCTAATGTCTCTATTCTATTAGACTAGGATTCCATCCAAAACACCATACAACATGTAGTTGTCATGTCTTCGTAGACTCCTCTTGGCTGTGACAGTTCTTTCAATTTGCCTTGTTTTTGGTGACTTTGACAGCTTTGAACAGTACTGGCCAGGTGTTTTGCAGAATGCCCTCAATTGGGTTTTGTCTTATGTTTTTCTCATTATAAGATTTGAATGATGGGTTTTGGAAAGGAGGATCATAGAACTAAAGTGTCCTTCCCATCACATCGTATCCAGAGTACGTATTATCATTAAGACATATCACTGTGGATCTTTGCCTTGACCACCTGGCTGAGGTGCCTATCAGGTTTCCTCACTGTACAGACACTCTTTCTCTCCATTCCACACTGTGCCCTTGGAAAGAAATTGCTGTGCACAGCGCATACATCAGGAGTGGGGGTTATGCTCCAACTCCTTGAAGTGGGAATATCAATTTATCTGGAATTCTTCTGGACATGAGATTTTTCTCTTCTTCCTATTTATTTATTTATTCATTCATTCATTCAAATATTTATTTATATCTATACAGACTTGTGAACACTTATTTTACACTTTGGGTGCAATGAAATATTACTTTATCTATGATGCTTCTCAAATTCTTTCAGCTTTGACCATTGACACTCTTTCAGCTGTCTCCTGTGTCCCCTTGATATGTCCTTTTCATTGTGAGATTTTTTTTTAGCAGTCCTTACTTGTTGGAGCTACATAATACTCCAGGTTCATTTTATATATTTCCTATGTAAGTTCCTAGTCCTAAAATCAGTCACTTCTCTCAAAAGACCTGCCCCTTTTATTAGGGAATGGTCTTAGAAATCAAGATCTAGGTGGGAATGTACTTGTTACTGGGGTGTCATTGTGTCTAGGCCCTCTTTGCTAACAGAGAAAATAAATGTATGTGTGTATACTAGTATATTTGTGTATGTATCCACATCTGTAAATAATTCTATATGAACCCATACATATTTATATAATTTGAACATGAGTTCACACTGATGTCTCCAACTCTAATCCATTACCACATGGATCATTTTCACGTCATTATGTTGCTATTCTGTAACCTCCTTCTCCAACATTGAGGAACAACCCAGAGCCTGGATTTTAATACAGGTCTTTCTGACTTTAGGATCCTCATCCATAACCACTATACTATACTGTCTTTCAGTTACAATAAATAAATGGATATAATTAGTGTATATAGAATGCAACTTCTAGAATATAACAGGCACTCAGTAAACAAGCTCAGCCTCAAACTAAGCTTACATCCCATATCCTAGCCCTTATAGGCCACCCTGTCTAGAGTGGGCTTGCTATAATATTTATAATTTCATTCATTGACATTCGTATAGTGCCCATATGGACTGAGCAGTCCATCATCTTCTGCCATCTTTCTCCTTCTGGGGTCAGCTTCCAAAGACCTTTTCTCAACTGATGCAGTAAGTCACCTATGGAATATACATTCTTCCTTCTTTCTTCTTAACAAAATGGACTTCCTTGTGGTATCTGTATGCCCATGAACTAAGCTCCACTCCATAGCCCGATTAGAATTGTCATATGATACAGTTTTGGCCAATGGCTATAGAGAAGTTTCTGCATGGGACTTCCAGGAAAGCTTTCTAAGGGTGGCATCTTGGTTGGTACATCCTTGTGTGCATGCATGCACATCTGCAAGTACATGTGCATGTGTGCATGCATTTTCCTTCTTGCCTGAAAGGCAGAGTTGGTGCTGACAATGAATCAGCTATCTAGAGACTATAAGACAACAAGATTGTGCTAATGACAGCTGAAAAGAAAAACAGTGTCCCTCAGCATACTGGTAGACCACTACACCAGCTGTGGCCTGAGGATTTCTGGCCTGGCCAGTTAAGAAAAATAAAATCTGCAGTGTCACTCTCTGTTAGTCTCAGCTTAATGCAAACCCTAGGCTAATGTATCAAATGAGGACTGTCTTGCATGGCACCTACCAAATGTGTAGGGTTCTCTCACTCAATTTCCATTTCCTACCAAGTTAAAGCCATGACAACTAATATTTTGAGACCAAATAAATTATTTAGCCCACATTTAGTTCTGTGATAAGTCACTCAGGACTCTTTTTCTCACAAATAGAATACTGTAGTCACTCAATACTTAACAAATTGTGGTTGAATAAATAAATACAGTCAGGAGATGGTTATTTTCTCAAAGTGAAATCAGCAATATATCTCATAGTTTATAAGGTACATTGATTTTACTGCTCTATTTAGACTTACAAAGTCAGGGACTTTCCTACTTTTTATCTTCCCTCCCCCATCCAATTACTGTCACTTTGCCCTTTAGCAGAGCCACCTCCATGGGTATCTCGGAGGGAAGGGTCTGGAACATGAATGCTCTCCATTCATGAACCCAGGACCCAGACCCCTTCTGCTGGGCTTCAATGGGGAAAGTTGAAAAGACCACTCAGGGAGGATCCTTCAAGCAAAAAGGTAGGAAAAGGGGAAAGTCTTTGTGCTGGAGGGTGGGAGGCAAGACTCAGAAGGAGTGGTGACAACTGTCTTTCAGTGTGTGTGTATATGTGTGTGTGTTGAAGAAAGATGGAAAGAGAAAGGGAGTTGGTGGAATAAGGAAAGGCATGGAGACAAAGAAGATTAAGTCGTACAAAGTTTGGGAAAACTCAATTCTGATGCTGTTTGCAGATATAAGTAAAATAAGGAAAAGGAAAATGAGGGGCAAACATGGTTTGGCTTTGAAATAGTATACTAATTACTGTAATTTATGAGAATGGCTTACGTTTATGGTTAATTACTATTACCATATGCAAAATGATTATTATGCACATCATTAGTGTGTGTTGGAGTAAGTTTTTATTTGATTACAGCACACAACTCTGATCCTCTGTGTGTGGTTCTTAGTCTCATAGAGCAGAGCCATCTGCTCAGATTTGGAAGCATCAGCTAAGATCAGTAGCAGGGTATCAGGGCTGATAGAGGAGCAGTGTCAATGACATGGGTTCATGTAACAAGACTTCCAACACAGAGCAATGTGTAAGACACAGAGAGATGCTATTCTACTGGGATTTCCCCTTGCTTAAATTCTTATTACAGTATCTAAATTTCAATCAGTGTTAAGAGAAGGAAGGACTCTGGGGGTAATATGTATATTATAAATGTAAATAAAATATTACATATATAATACATAAAATATATGAATAAAAATGTTTATTTATATACATTAAAACATATATAAACTATACAGCATATATTCAAATTGATATTGACTAAAATCAGAAGGAAGAGATGACATAGTGGGAAATTTTTGAGCAGGAATTAGGGCTGCTAATCAGGGGAAGGCTGATTTAGTGATGTAAGTAGCTTCTAGAACAGGGTTTTGTCCTACCACACAAGTACCAAGAAGGAGAGCCCTGTGTTCTGCCATGATTTCTCAGATAATCCTGAGTGCATAATGTCACCTCCTTAGGATTCTGTTTACTGACTCAAGATACAGGGATTGCACTTGATAGTTCCTAAGGTTTTGGCTAATCCTACTACTCCAAAATGGTTAAGGTGGGATTTTGGTTAGCTTTGAGTGCCAGGAGGATGCATCCCAGGCAAGAACCATGATGGCTGATTTTGGAGTCTCTGCTCTAAAAGATGCACAAAGAACATACAGATGTTCTCTCTCTCTCTTCTGGATTCAGCAGCTCTAATTCCTTCCTCTTTCTAAGTGTAGATAAACTTAGGTAATTCTTAACTGTTTGGACTCTTATATGCTGTTAACATTCATGCTGATAACACTCACTTCTTGACTTTTATTACTTGCTAAGGAAAAGGAAGAGAAAAGGAAAAGCCATCATTTTGAATGTTGCAAGCCTGCATTTTTCATAACACAGCATCCTATACTGAATTCATCATAGTTGCCAGGATTTTAGAGGTGGATTTGAACCTAAAGTGTTTCACTTTTAACTCCTCCAGGAGTAAATAGGAAATTGTGCTGGATGAAACAAAGGGGAGAAACCCACATGGAGTGCTGGAGCCACTGCAGATGCTGGAATCTTGTTCTGACTGGGCCACCCCATCTAAAACCTTTCAAATCACTGAGCTAATATTACCCACCTCTTGCTCTGCAAGAGCTCTACCTTGTCTAAACTTTTCATTTCTGTGGCTGACTCCATTTTTCAGCTACCACCTTTGACTTGCAAAAAACCATCTACATTCTTTATGCATGTTTGGTAATTATCTAGTTAACCTCAGCTGTCTCTCCTATCTGTAGCCTTGGTTTCTAAGCTGCAAAGATCATGCATTGTTTTGTTTCAAGTACTTTATAGGGTGCCCACTGAGGAGCTACAGGCAATAAAAGCTCTTAATAATAATGGAATTATCGTTAGTGTTGAAGGCATCCCCTCCAGTCTCTGAAGCCCCCTGACACATGATTGCTCATTGGCCTCCCACAGTAAGTCCATTTATGATATCATCTTACCCCCAGCATGGTCCAAAGTCATCTCTCTTTGTTATGCATATTATAAATTTCTAAAATTATACAGAGTTTAAATATTAATTTGCCTGTCTGTATATTCTAATTCCAGAACCCCAAGGGAAAACTTGGTTATTTTTGATTGTTATCACATTATTTAAATATTGCATGTATTTACTTGATAATACACAGTCATTTTTCTCAGTTGTATATGTAATAAATATACTCCCAAGCCATAATACTCTATGATATTTATCTGAGTGATATAAACATTCCTTTGAATAATAATGCTTTGTGTAACCTCCCATGACAGTTTGTCTATTAAAAAGGAAATTAAATATACAAAGGTATGGGAAAAATCACTGTGAGGCAATAATGAACTTAGCAAATTCAAGAAGGAAAATAAAATAAGACTTATTTGAAACCTAAACTTCCCTTTTGATTTTTACTGATTCATCACTTATCACTAGAAATATGGCTGGAGGGCTACCTTTGCATCACACATGCACACATCTTCTCTGATTGTGAACTGGACATATCAGGAACCACAACAAATGTGCTTCAACTCACTAATCAGTGAAGAGCTGAGTTTCTGGAGAAGGAATTTGCACCTCTATGGGATGCATCCTCTTTAATTTCTCCCAGTTCCTGATTGTTTACTTGGAAATATTCCCCAAAATTAATTTTCCATTCATAATTCAGTTTCTGATTTGAAATCATCCAGCTTAGAGTCCAATGATCCTATTTTCTAATACAGTAAGAAACTCCTCCCAAGAAGTAGCACCCAATCTCTACCAGTCTTTTTCTTTTCTAAAATACACAAACCTTTTTTTAAAACCATGGCACCATTAAAGTCCTAGAGGAGAACATAGGCAGGAAAATCTCAGATATTTCATGCAGCAACATTTTTACTGATATGTCCCCTAGAACAAGGGACATAAAGGAAAGAATAAACAAATGGGATCTCATCAAAATAAAAAGTTTCTGCACGGCTAAAGAAAACAGTATCAAAATAAAAAGAAATCCAACTGTATGGGAAAACATATTTGCCAATCAGACAAGGGTTTAATCTCCAAAATATATAAAGAACTTACATGACCCCACTCTAAGAAGACAAGCAACCCAGTTAAAAAATGGGCAAAGGACTTGAACAGACACTTCTCCAAGGAAGACACACAGAGGATCCAGAGACACATGAAACGATGCTCAATATCGCTAGCTATCAGAGAGAATCAAATTAAAACCACAGTGAGATACCACCTCATACCAGTTAGAATGGCCATCATAAACAAAGCAACAAACAAGTGTTAGAGAGGTTGTGGAGAAAAGAGGACCCTAGTGCACTGTTGGTGCAATGGCAGACTGGTACAACCACTATGGAAAGCAGTATGGAACTTCCTCAGAAAACTAAAAATGGATCTGCCTTTTGACCCAGCAATTCCACTGCTGGGATTATATCCTAAGAACCCTGAAACACCAATCCAAAAGAACCTATGCACCCCAATGTTCATAGCAGGACAATTTAAAATAGCCAAGTGCGGGAAGCAACCTAGGTGCCCATCAGTAAATGAATGGATCAAAAAACTATGGTACATTTACACAATGGAATCCTATGCAGCAGAAAGAAAGAAGAGCTCCTACTCTTTACAACAGCTTGGATGGAGCTGGAAAGCATTATGCTAAGCAAAATAAGCCAGACATTGAAAGAAAAAATATCACATGATGTCACCTTTAAGTGGAACCTAAACAACAAAACAAGCAAGCTAAATATAGCCAAAGACACTGAAATAGAGAACAGGCTGACAGAAACCAGAGGGAATAGGAGACGGAATTTCAGGGGAATTTCAGGGGAAAATGGGAAGGGTTTACAGGAACAAATATAAAGAACACATGGACAAAAACTAGGAGGGGTGGAAATGGAAGGGAGGTGGGGAGGGATGGGTGGGTGGGCTGGGAGGGGACTAAAAGACAGAAAACTATATTTGAACAATGTTTAAAATAAAATTTAAAAATAAAATAAAATAAAATAAAAATAAAATAAAACAAAAAATATAAATAAAATAAAATAAACCTGTATAACAAGGAATTATTAGGTATGGATACAGTGAAACATATGCTCAGTAATACATTCTTGCTGTAAAACTGGCCACATGCTGACATTCAAACTTTTACATTTATTTGGAGGAGAACTGGGGAGTGCTATGCTTAAGTGGCAATAATAACTTTATAAATATGAGCACTTTGCAGGTATACTATTCATGATTTTAATTAATTAATTATTTCTGGCACTAAATCTGCCTAAAATTGCCATTTAATTGAAGTCAAATATGTATGGCTACTATGATTTATTCATTTTTCTTTTTAAAAAGAGGAAGCAATGTTTAAATTGGGGGGAAATTTTTTATTTACTCAAAGTGATATTTGCTATCTTTTCTTAAATGATGAAGAAAAGCTAGGCCCACATAGTAAAAATAATACCCCCAAGAAAACTAAAATTCACCTCCCCCTAAATAAAAAAGCAATATTCATGACATTTCACCAGTGAGTTTGCTTGAGCCATACACGGGTCAGCTCCTTGTTTAGTCAAAAACAAAAGAACAGTATGTATTGCAGCTATAAAATAAAAGACATAATTTTTAAAGCCCTCCTGGTAATGCCTTCAAAATCAACAGTCAGGAAACCATTAGAGTAATTACCAATCCCCACAAACCTGGTAGTTAATCATTTCTGGAATCTCTCTACAGCAGCCATAGGCCCGCCTTCCTGTCCATCTGCACCAGCAGCCAGAAGCCTCTGTGGCTGGAGCTTAGCTGGCATCAGAGTGAAGAGGCATCAAACAAACATGGGTGGGTTTTATTCAACTTTGATCAAATGAGAGACTATATGCCAGTGGGGAGGGTTGAAGTTTGTTTTCTGAGTAGTGGAGTGAAGTGAAATCTCACCAGGTACCCACAGCCTGGGCAGGGGTGGCCCTCAAGCCAACTTAAAGTAGGGACACTAAGCTCAGAGGTTCAGGGATGCAGGAAGGTCTGGAGGCTGGTGACTTTAAAAGTCTGGACTTATGACCCAAGGTCTACATCTTCTCTCATCCCCCTGATGCCTCTCACTCTATTATCATAATAAACAAGGACTATGGAGATAATTTCCCATGATATGATGTTATATTACATTGCATCTAGTTCACATTCTAGAAGTAGTGTTATTGATACACCCAGGAAAATCAGAACTTCATTCCAAATAAGGTAGAAGTTTCTCCATACTTGCTTATTTTAGATTTGCTTTTTAGTTTGTTGTTTGTGTTTTGTTTTGTTTAATTTTTAAAATTACTTTATTGTTGTTCAATTACAGTTGTCTGCAATTTCCCCCAACTACTCCCCCCAACCCCAGCCAAACCCACCTCCCTCCCTTGCTTCCACCCTCCCCCTTGGTTTTGTCCTTGTGTCCTTTATAGTAGTTCCTGAAAACCCTTCTCCCCACTGTCCCCTCCCCTCTGGCTATTGTTAGATTGTTCTTAATTTCAATGTCTCTGGTTATATTTTGTTTGCTTTTGTCTTTTGTTGATTATGTTCCAGTTAAAGGTGAGATCATATGGTATTTGTCCCTCACTGCCTGGCTTATTTCACTTAGCATAATGCTCTCCACTTCCATCCATGCTGTCACAAAGAGTATACATTCCTTCTTTCTCTCTGCTGTGTAGGATTCCATTGTGCAAATGTACCATAGTTTTTGATCCACTTGTTTGTGTTTTGTTCTATAACGATAGACATTGAATAACAGTAATTAAATTCAGAATTCTTGATCATACTATGTACAAGAAACTAAAGAAAGGAAAAAGAGAAATGATATCCACATATGTACAAATGGATTTCACAGAAAGATAGGAAGAAACAATGTAGAAACATTTAAAATTCTCCTCTGGGTAATTTCTCACCTTCCCTCTTCTCCTTTTCCTTTCCTCCTTCTCTCAAAGCCCAAGGCATCAGCATTTGTGCAGGAGCTCACACTTGCCATGCTGGGTCAACCCCAGGCCTCCCGGAGGGCTCCTGTGCTTGGTCTTATAGGTGTGAGCCTGCCCTGAGCTTCATCACCTCAAAGCCTTGCACTGGCTTCTATTCTGGCAATCAAACACTTGGCAAGACATTACTAGGCTCAATGTACTTACCATTTCTGAATGTCTAGAATTATACAAAAAGGGAATTTCATGGAAGGTGGCAGACCACAGGCCCCACTCCTGTTTCCCTGTGTTAGTCAGTTCACTTTTAGTTGGCACTTGCTGGTTAACCCTAACCTACAGCTGGTGGTGATTTTTAAATTTGGATCATGTAAATGTATGCTTTTACTCCTCCCTTCCAGTGTTTGAATTTATATACTTAACATTTAAATCTAATTCATAGTCCCTAAGAGAATATTCTTTAGAAGCAAACTCACAAACAACTCCAGAGCTTGGTTTCCTCATTTACATGGATGAGAAAATTCTTTCTTCTCCAATTTTCTGCACTTAACTCCCATGAGTTTTATTTTAGAGGAAAAATCAATTAGGATCCCCAAGTTATGATTTGCTTGTATAGTAGAGTCCTGAGAAACAGGTGAATTGGCAGTGCGGAGGTGATGCTAGGCTATCTAGGTGTTATGAGTTGAGCTGGCAGAATACTTTCTGACCTAGATATTTATGAAAGCACTGGGGACAGAAGCAGCCCAGAGAGGTACAGAACACTCAGTGTCCCATTGGTGCCTCCAATTCTGAAAGTGGGGACACAAATGCTGCTTTCCTTGACTGAGCACTAGTATTGGACAGACTGCACAGTCCCTCAAATTTGGAACCAGCAAGAAGAGAGCAGAAATAAATTAAGTTTTAAAATACAAATTTTTATTACCAGTATTTCAAGCCTGACATAGAAAAACTGCTTTCCCCATTACTATAAGTCAATACATAGCAGTGCAATGTAAGTGTCTTCCATTTTCCCCTATTTCACGGTAGATTTACCAGATAGATAAGTGTACTTAAGTAAATAGCACACAAGATTTTAATAGGACAGGTGCTTTAAATGTACATGGAAGGTCATCGCTATTATTTCAATTAACAACACAAGCTACAAAAACACACGAGGGTGAATTAATTTAAAGCTTCCATTTAATGCTACCAGTGAGGACATCTTTGGGCCCCCTGGTTGTCTTGGCAACTCCAGCATCCCAACCATCAGAGGCAGCTTCTGCCAGTCCCCTTCTAGGCATACACACAGTTCAGATAGTACATTAACAAAGAATATGATGCCCATGTAGATGTTGAAATATTTTTGTTGCCATAGAGATAAGAAGAATGACAAAAATACAGGAGTACTTGAAATACTCTGAGACAGACTTTTAATTTTTAAAAATCTCAAATGACAATGCCAAGATGGCTGAACGCATAATAGGGCTTTTATGCTCACTCACTATGCACAGAAGTCCCCGAGCCAAATAATGTGGGAAGAATTGAAACATTCTGGCTGACACAGAGTTACCAATGGGGGCAGTGGCCATGATCATTATCTTTGTATTGAGCACAGAAAAAGAAAAGGATAAAAAATAGTGGAGACAATTTACTATGTTAGTTACTTCTTCAGAGATGTGAAGCCAAATCAACGACAATTTTTTTATACTTCCACTGCTGTGAAACCTAGAGTCCTGGCAAGAATAACCTTGAATATGCCATGATGTGTTTCCTTGTCAGCCTTTCCCCTCTGTGCAAACACATTGTACAATTTCTTTAGAGGAGGTGGCTTGTTAAACAATGTGATGTGTGTGTTCTGTCAAAGCAAAAGGTGGTGAGGGTGAGGAGGGAGGATTTGCACATCATGTTCTAAATAGTGAATGGTTCTTTTAAAAACCCATCATTCTAAAACATTAAGGGAAGGGGGGAAATTTTGGGTTTTTTCCCAAAGTTAATATCTAATTTTGACAAAAACTATGGAAATTTCCATGAATTTCCATCAAAGTAGATGGAATATTTAGTAGAATATAAATATTCTACTAAATATTTCCTAAATTAGTCCTTGCCCAAGACCTGAGACATGCTTGCTACCTATTAAAACATGATTTTAATAGGACAGGTGCTTTAAGTGTACATGGAATCCACTGTCCCATCAATATGGCACCCTTAAGGGGACAGTGTGGGAGAGTAGAGGAGTGGTGATAAAGGGCAAAGGGAAGATGGTAAGCTTGACTTCCCAACAGCATTGGCCAGTCAGTCACTGGCCAGTCAGTCCTAGCCACTCATTCTTCTTAGTAACTCTCTCCAACCTTGACTTCCTCTAATTATTTCTCCTCTGTCCACGGCAATTACTCAGGGGCAGAGTTCTCCCAGAGCTCTGTAGTCTTCCTGCTTATTTTCCCTGTATAATCTTATCAACTTTCCTATGGTCACTATCCTGTAAAGCAGCAATTTTCAACCTTTTTCATCTCATGGCACACATAAACTGATTACTAAAATTCTGTGGCATGCCACAAAATATATTTTTTGCTGATCTTACAAAAAAAGGTATAATTTTGATTAATTCACATTTGGACAGGTATTGTTCAGTGTTTGTTGTTGTCGTTTTTTGTTGACAATCTAAGAAAAGAAAGGTCAGTGCTCCTGACAAAATAGTCAGGTATTGCATGTTTTAAAAATTCTTGCAGCATATTGGTTGAAAATCACTGCTCTGAAGTGATCCTCAATTCCCCAGAACCTTCTCCTGATCTCTGTACTATTTGCTTAACTGGTTTTCCCCACCTGGATATTCTATTCCAAATTCATATCAAAGATCAACTCATCCCTCCATCTCCCATCTCCATACACATAGCAACCTAAGACTGAAACCTTAGGTTTTTCCAGATCCTCCTTTCTGCCATGGGCTCAAAAAGTCACCAAGTCACCAGTAATCAAGGTGATGCCCCTCTCTGGCTAGGGGTGAACACTTATCAAAGCCAGATCAATCACATTCTCTCTCCCATGACTTTGAGCTTTAAGTAGGGTATGGCAAGATGAAAATAAGCAACAAGAAAGGGGCAGGGCCCATTTATTGTTCCACCAGCACACTGCAAGAGTGTTTGTTTTCTTCTTACCCAGACTCCCAGAGCTGCTCTTATTTCTGTCTCTGTTAGAACCTGTTTCTTTATTCTTTCCTTTGACGCAGTCCAAAATAGAAATATTTTTCTGCTTAAATTTGCCAGATCTAGTTTTTGTTATTTGCCTACAAGAACCCTGATTAATACAGATATTGATGGAAGGATATATTTCTAGAGAAATATTGACAGAAAAAAAAGGGATGAAGCCTTCATAAACTATGTCATGTAATTATTGTAAACTTGAGCTCATCAGTATCATACAAGGCTAAGTTTGCTTAAAAAAGCCATTGGTGTATAACTTCCCTCTAGACTTCAAGGTCAGGACTGAGACTTACTCATCTTAATAACTCTAGCATTCACAGCAAAGAGTTTAATAAATGATTTTGATTGCCCACAAACCCATCCTGCTAGTGCTGAACCACCACTTCACTGTTTCACATGCTATTCTAAGAGCAGACTACCTTCTAAACTACCCAAAATGAGTTATATTTCTAAGGCAATAACACACATGAGCCTCTGACTAAGGCTCATTAGTCAGAGCCAAATTAGAGTTTCTAACGGGTTCCTTTTTGAAAATATGTACTTGTCATGAAATATACAACCACTTTTTAACCTGCCCAACTGCATGTTGAGGAGCCACATATAAAGTGTGATGGGGATTGAGCACGGGCTGTGAACCAAAGTGTCGCAGGTTTGATTCCCAGTCGGGGTACCTGCCTGGGTTGCAGGCCATGACCCCCAGCAACTGCACATTGACATTTCTCTCTCTCTCTCTATCTCCCTCCCTTCCTTCTCTAAAAATAAATAAATAAAATCTTTAAAAAAAAGTTTAAAGTGTGATGGGACTGCTGCTGACCCAAAGGGGAGAGGTCCAGGACCCAATGGTCCACATGCCTTTGCACTGGATGGCTGTATTGGCATCACCCTGCTTCCCTCATCTGCCATTCATGGAGTTGGCTACTCCCATCCTTTTTCCTCTGTTGCAATACACAGCTTCTGTCTGTCAGGATTCAGTTTTTACTGAACACCCAAGCTTGTGCCAGGCACCACAAAGAAACACAAGCCACAGTCACGGGCCCCTATGAGCATGCAGGCTAGGAGGTGGCCCAACAGAGACCACAACATGCAGGGGACTGTGCACAATAACATCAGGCTGCCATGGAGAAGTGACATGGGTGAGAGGACTAATGTGGCAAAATAAAGCTTGAAGGAGGATTCAAGACATAACCCTATACCTTAAGGTACAGGTTTGAAAAGATGAAAGGAATGGTGGAATGGGAGGAGTGTGGGGAACGGGTGTGGCACAGACTGTGAGCAGAGTCCAAAAGAAAGGAATGCCCAAATCCCATCTGGAGAAGTTGACCCATTAGCCTGAAGCAGATTCCTTTATGAAGTCAAAGAGATAGGCTTATGCAAAAGACTACCACAGATTGCAAAGAACAAGTCCCTACCTCCCGTGCCACATTTTCTTTGGGGCCAAAGAAACATAAAATAAGGTGCGTCAGAAAGTAGTTGCTGACATCAAGAAAGACAGTGCCTCCGAAGAACTCTGGCACACAGGAAGCACTCCACTACTCTCAATCACACTGTCCCTTGATGTTATCATCCTGCCGATTCCCTGGCCCCCTTCTTTTACACTCCTGGTCTTCCCCTCTGAAGGAGCCAAGCAGCATTTCCTGTGCATCTTGGCATTTGGAAACAACTTTAGTGTGACCTGCTCATCCTTGAAAGCCCAAACCTTGTGGTGGTGTTTGCACATTTGTCCTTCCTCTGACAGGATCAAATGTGCAGTCCTCCATTGCCACCCGGGAATGCAAACTCCAGGGTTTAGAACAATTCTGAAGCCAAGAGTGGCTGCCAAACCCTGCTCTCACTGTCCCAGTGTTTCTGAATGGTGACAACCCAAGAATAAACAAGAAGAGAGGCCTGCTTTGCTTGTCGTCTGGGAGGGCTGGCAGTTGGCCAGGAAGCAGCAGCAGGGTGGCAAAGGCTGGGAAGAGCTCCTGGTGTTCCCTTCCTGTCTTTGCAGTGGCTGCATTCTTCCCCTCCTTATGCCAGGCATAACTGGATGATGAGGGGAGTGTCAGGCTCAAGTGTGTGGTCAATGTGGGTGAGTGGTGTTGGAGATGCCTGCTTGACAGAAGAGGTGACTGAGGCACCCTCACCTCCCCATGGGGTCTAGGCTCTGCCAAGTCCTTTGGCCAGAAAAGAGAACTTGGCATCCCAGTGGGAGTAATTGCACAGTTGAACTTATGCCAAATCAATCTGTGCCTTTCATGAGTCTGAACTAGCCTTGTGCCATGTCCGGAGGACCCAATGGGATGGCGAGGCTCTCCTGGGAGGTGCTTCCTCCTGCCAGGACCAAAATGGGAGAGGAAGCGAGCAGCCTTGTGCATATGGAACATAGGCCAAGTTTCAGAGGAGATAGAGCCTTCAAAAGGCTCCCCGCCAGTCCAGTCAAGCTCACTCTTCTTCACTTTGAAAGTAAAGTGTAGAAAAGAAAGCTCAAAATAGAACTAGGGAAAACCTGAGAGAGAAAAAATTATACAGACAATGCAGGAAATGAGCATGCTTTGATACTTTTAATGCTTTAGACAGAACAAATTCTACCCTAATGAAGGTAACCAGTACTGTACAGAAACTAAGGCATGCAATCAACTCCCTAACCCACTAGGAATTACAAGGAAGGAAGGTTTTCTTTCTGGCCCAAGAATTGGGCCATTACCACTCCATAAAGTTACTTTGAAATATTTAGCACTTAGTAATTACTAAAGAAAAAACAAAAAACAGAACAAACAGGTGTTTGTGTTTGTAAAGAAACAGACATAACATATAGAGGGAGAGAGGAAGGGGCAAAGGGAGGGGGGAGGAATGGAGGGAGGGGTGGGAAGAGAGAGAGAGATCTTTAGTTTAAGGAATTGGCTCAGGAGATTGTGGGGGCTGGTAAGTCTAAATTTTGCAGGGCAGGCTGCAGGCTAAAAACCCAAAGAGTTCTCGGTGCAGTTGAAGTCTGAAGGTAACCTGCTGGTAGAATTGCCTCTTCTGAGGGTGGACCTCAGTCTTTTTCTGTTAAAACTTTCCACTGATTGTATGAAGCCCACCCACATCAGGGAGGGCAATCTGCATTACTCAAAGTCAACTGATTTAAATGTTAATCACTTCTAAAAAATACCTCCACAGCAACATCTAGACTGGTATTTGACCAAATATATGGGAAGCAGGGTGTAGCCAACTTATCATATGAAACTAACAGACATAGACCATATCCAGCATCTCCTCCTTCCTGCCTACCATCTTTTCTTTTAAATTTTATTTATTTTTTTACATTTTTTTATTTTAATCATTGTTCAAGTATAGTTTTCTCCCTTTTACTCCCATTCCAGCCTACCCACCCAACCCTCCCCACTATCTTCTCTTAGATCCAGAAAAATTTGACCCAAAACCTTGAGATTCTAGATATAGAGCCACAGATGACAGAAAACCCCTCATGTGAAAGCATGTTCTGAACATTTGGGAGAATCTGATAATAGTTTTGGATTTTCTCCCCAGAAAATATATACACGCACCAAAACTACACACAATTTCAGGAAACCCATGGCCTTCCCTAAAGCATCAATGTCCTAAGGGTGGCAGAATGTTGAGTTTAAGAACCTTACATCCAAAAGTACCGACGCTGCAGAACTGTGAAGAAGGAAGGGGACTTTATTAGGATCTGGACGCATTCACCACAGGGAATGACAGGGAAAAAATGGATAAATCCTACCTGGGAAGGGAGATGAGGCTTCCTGTGGGGTACTCACTATGGCCTGCCAGGTAAATATGCAAATGAAGTAACTAAAAAGTAGGTCATTGGCCCCAGTCATGACAACGAAATACCACAGCTATGGAAGCTGATGTTTGTTCCAGCCCCCTTCTGCTTCTTGTTCCAGCCAGAGGGCTGATAAGATGGCCCTGGCCCTGTGGGGCAACCTTGGCCCCATGCTCAAAAGGACCCAATTATGTATATTTCCTCCTGTGAATACAGCAGGCAGTAACACTGTCATGAAAATGGCAAAATTTTAAATGACAACCCTTTTTATACACATTAACAAATATGTTTCCATATTGAACTCCTTTTTGAAGGGTATCTACATCACCTTTCCATTATTCATTTCACCCCATGTTTGCTCCATCTTTGCAATACAAATAGGCATTGTGATTGGTTTTACCTAAGTATTTACTATTAAAAACAAACTTCGGCAAGCCTTCTCCTCATTCTTTAGAGTCAAATATTATAGCTCCCTAATGGGTCAATGACATCTCTTTTATACACGTGTGTGTGCTGTGAGTTTCACAGGGCAAGACACCACTGCAGAAATAAGACTTTGATCAAGGCCAGTATAAAGATTCTAGAACATTAAGGAAGGGACAGGCAGAGGAAACCAGAGGAGGAGGAGCTGGCAGGAGATTCCCTCAAAAGGGTCCTGCGCAAAAGGGGAGGGTATGTGCTGGAGGTCAGCACCGACTGAGCAAATGGGTTTTTTTAAGCAACACAAAGACAGAGTTCTCAGTATAATAAAGTTTCCCTGACTCTCTGACCTGAAAAGGGATTTCATCATAGGCTGGGAACAAACACATATGTGGGTCTGGACAGGAGACTATGGCTCTGGAGAATATTTACTGAAATTTCACAGCCATGGAGAACTTGAGTAGAACTGGGGCCTTATTGTTATTATCAGAGAACCCAGAACAGATACAGTTACATTAGTTACATGCAGAAGCATAGATTGAAGGAATATTGAATGAACACCCAATGTGAGTAAAGACCAATAGACACTTCGACCTACACACCCATACCCATCTGACTACATCACACATCACAGTCTAACTCTAGACCTTTCTCTTTGGTGCCCTAGGACAACCTTGTCAAGGAGATGGGGCATGTTGTTACTCTCATATTAAAAACAGAAAAACTGGGAATGAAGCAAATTATCCTGGTCCATGTGTCCATAACATGTAGGAGCCAGGTAGAACCCAGCTCTTCTAACTGTAGTACAGTTTCTTCTACTGACCCAGAGGTGAGTATTTTGGTGAGTCTAATATACATTGTGTCCCTGCTAACTTCAGAGCTGCCCACAGGGCAGTGTCAGGAAAAAGGTGCCCACTGGGGTGAATGTCGCAGGCTTCCAGGCAATGGTGACTCATTTCATCAACAAATACAACACCAAGAAACATTTGAAACAGCAATGAGCACATTTGAACAGCACACCCAGCTTCAACAATGCCATCTACCATCTTCCCAGACTCCTGTGACTGGCCACAGGCCTCATCCTTCACCTGTACTCATGTTATGGTCTAATTGCTGAATTTCTGACAGTTTTGCTTCCCTCTCCACCTGAGTCTGGAATTTAAAACCCTTCACTTCTAAGCCCCTTCCATGTACAAGTTGTGTGATGTGCCTTCATAAGAAATAAATACAACTTTCTGACAAACCCACAATTACAGACAATTGGCTGCAGCAGCAAGCTCCTGATGCCTCAGCAGTTACACAAGTTTTTCTTTTTCTTTTTCCCCTGGAAAACGTTCGGTGCTGTTTTGACTTTTGGCATAATTGAGACATCTTGATGTGCATCAACTCCAAGGCCATCTCACTTCATGTAAATGAAAATGTCACTTGGGTCTAATTAAACCATTGATTTGAAACAATGCTCAGAAAACAGTTCCAAAGATGCCATGCCCCTAAGGCTCAGTGAGTTGTGCCTGCCCGCCAAAGCTGAGATCACCCCACAGCAGCTCCCTCCACCTCCCTAACACTGTGAACAAGCCTCCATCAAGGTACAACCTGTAGAAACCTTGTCTCTGAACAATTCTGACTGTAGAGAGAAGGTGGCTGGGAAAAGGAGGCATTTGTAGTCAAGTGGCCGAATCCCTCTCCTAACTAGGGGGTCTCTTCCTTCACTCCAAATTTTTGCATACATTTTCTCTTTAATCCTCCTATAAATCCTATTAACATTTTAACTAACCACTGTAGCTCCTCTACAAAAGAGCCTCCCCCAGTAGCTATAAAAGGTACTAGTAGCATCAAATCACTTAACAATCTTCCCCCAAATGCCTGCCACAAAATGTTTACCAATACTACTGCACTAACCCAAAAAGACAAAAGAAGAATTTGAAACCACAAACCAGCTAGATGCTGATCCCATCAGGAGCTTTGAGGACTCATCTTTCTAAGAGACTGCCTAGGATACTGGGTAGCACAGGAAACTCAGAAAAATTTCCAAAAACTCTGAATAATGTGACGTGATCAAGTCTTTCTAGCTCTTCCGGCTTTCCTTGGTTTGCAGCTAGACATTATTTAAAAGCCTAGCAGGAAATCTGCAGACCAAACGTGACTCTGTTGCTGTGTTTGGAGTATGTGCAGCTTTCAAAGCAACTAGTCTGTTCAAGGGGAGGGTAGGAGAGAGAGGAACACAGGCCCTTAGACCTGCTCTGCATCCAGCCCCTCTCTCTCTATTACTGAACTAATGCAGAGATACAACTCTACATGAACAGAGATTGGAAAGCACCAAAGATGGTGTTAAATAACAATGACCATAAACAGCCTAAAAGAATTCTTCTCCTGTAGTCAGTCACCTCAGGAATCAGGAATGAGTTTATTTTCTCCAGGGCAGGATACAAAAGCTTGATAAAGTTTATTTTTAAAAAAGCTTTTACAAAATCTCTGAAAGAATACTAATAAATGAAGACAAAGATAAAAAAAGCTGAGAATCACTGGTGAATAGAGTAAGCACTTAACTTTTATGTCAATGAACACATTCAGTTAAGAAACATTTGTGAATCAAGTAAAAATGCATAAGCAAAAAATAATAATTTTAAACTTGTTAACTATTTCTGGAGGATTCTTAAACATTATCACTATGTGAATAAATATATTATGTGCCCTAGAATATTTCTCTGTGGACTGGTGTAATTATTGTACTATGGTTGCTGTAACAAAATACCACCGACAGAGCGGCTTAAACAATAGAACTTGATTCTCTCACAGTCCTGGAGGCAGATGTCCCAGATCAGGTGTGGGCAGGACCATACTCCCTCTGCAGGTGCAGGCAGAGGATCCAACCAGGCCTCACCAAGGCCTCTGGTGGTCCCTTGGCTGTGGCAGCACAACTACAGTCTTTCCATGGTGTTCCTCTGTTGTCTCTTCTCTGTGTCCAAAGTTTCTCTTTTATAAATCACTAGTCATTGGACTAAGGCTAGCCCACCCTAGTATGACCTCATTTTAACTAATTACATCTACAATAACCTTGTTTCCAAATGAGGTCACACGCTGCGGTACTGGGAGCTGAGGCTTCAGAATATCTTTTCGGGGCAGACAAAATTCAGTCCACAACAGCAGGTTAGGAGAGAAGTATCTCTTTACATCAGGTGGGCAAACTACTAGTGCCTTGGCACAAAACAAGACATGACTCCAAACTCCACTGGTCACCATGGGATTGGTAACCACTGTGCTCAGAGTTAAAGAGAGAAAGCTACTGTCACTCAAGAATGTCCTGCCTTCATTGAGTATTAGTTTTATAAAAGCTCAGCCCTGCAGCAGAGTTCTTTCTAGTACTCCATGTGACCCACACACTTAAAGATCCAGCCTCATCCCAAGGTGTGAGGGTATCTTAAGGAAGAATAATGTGTGTGGCTTCTGGAGTTATGACAGCTCAGCCACTCTTTTCTGTGGAACATCAGTTTTCCTTGAAAAATCAACACCCAGTCCAGCAGAGGCTTGGGTAATAGGAGATTTTTTCTTGAAAATGCGCAAAGAAGAAACCTTGTTACTTCAAGGAAAATGGTCGAGAGTATTTATTGTCAAGGATAAAATTTGAGTTTTCAAAAGAAATTCAAACTTTGTAAAATTTGTTTTGGTCTTGAAGAACTTGATACCTGGGCACTGCTTAAAGACACCTTTGTCAACATGGGTAATAATATTTTTAATAAATGTGAATTTTGGGTATTAGATGCTGAAATCTGTGAACATTTGGGAGACCTACATAACTGAAAAACATCATTTTTCCCCAATGACCAAGGCATGATATTACAAAATCATATTTGGGTAAGTAAGATCCATTCAAAGAGTAACAGATTTTAGTAGAACAGAGAATGAAAAGTCATTGATACAGTTTCAGATTCTACATTGCAACCTTTCAGACACTTCTGCAGTTTTGGTGTTATATCAGAGAATATCTACAATTACCTGAAAAGGCTATTAATATACTGCTCCCTTCCCAACTACATATCTTATGAGGCTGGATTTTCTTCATCTCCTTCAACCAAAAGAGCAGATTATAATAGACTGAAGACAAAAGAAGAGTGAAAATCCAGCTGCCTTCATGAAGCCAGACATCAAAGAAATTTGCAAAAATGTCACTATTCTTACTGTTTTTTGAGGAAATATAGTTATGTATCAGAAAAATGTTAATTATATTACTGTAAACTTGGTTGACCATTATAATTTATAAATGAATTAATAAATATTGCAAATGTTTTTATTTTTTAATTATATTTTATTAATCATGCTATTATAGTTGTCCTGATTTTTCCCCCTTAACCACGCCTCTGCCCAGCACGCCCCACTCCCTCAGGCAATTCCCCCACCATTGTTCATGTCCATGGGTCATGCCTGTAAGTTCTTTGGCTACTCCATTTTCTATACTGTACTTTACATCCCCATGGCTACTCTGTAACTACCTATTTGTACTCCTTAATTTCCTCAGTTCTTCACCCATTCCTACACCAAACTCCACCTGTATGCAGGGGTAGGATGGTGGTGCTCCAACACGGTCTGAAGCTGTCCACTGGGTGCATAGGCTCTGGGGTTCCCCGGGTAGTGCAGGCCAAAGTGTTTTGCACAGGGTACCCTGCCTGAGCTATAAAGTAATCTGAGATGGCTGCTACTTTTGCTGGGCTTAGAGATTCTCAGGCAAAACCAAGCTGTGAATCTAGGCTGGCTGTTGCTAGTGCCAGGTCTGGGGCTCACTGAGGCCAGCTGTTGCTTGTTTGATAAATGTAGGAAGTAGTAAAACATGAGCTGAAACTAGCCATTCATAAGGAAAAGCAGCATGGGTGGGCCCTTATATTGAGTGGGGCAGAGTCTCTGGGGATCTCCAAGGCAGGTCAAAACAGTGTTAGCCAGGTTGATGGAGTCTCAGATATAGCAAAAGCTTGCTGTGTCTGTGGGGGGAGGGTTTAGAAAAGGGACAATGGCCTTTGTTCCCCTTAATGGCCAGACACTTCAGTTTTTCCCTGTATATCACTGGTGCTTTTCAAGCTGCTACCCCAGTGCTAGAGTTCAGAGTAAGACAGTCCATATGTGAATTCTTAAAAGGAACTGCTTGAAACTCCAGAAGTTTCTTCCAGCAACTCAATCCCTGCAGGTTTTTGCAACCAGAAGTTGTGAGGACTTTTCTTCCTTGCACTGGAACCCTAGGCTGGGGGCTTGGTGTGGGGCTGGAACTCCTAGCTCCTGATATCCCTCCCACATTTTATCCACTGCAGGTGTGTAAGGGATCAGCCCATTCTGCATCTGAGCCCCTCCTACCAGTCTGGATGGATGTAGTTTCTTTAATTCCGTAGTTGTCAGACTTTCATTCAACTTGATTTTTGATATTTCTGAGTGATGGTTGTTCTATATTTTAGTTGTAATTTTGATGTGGTTGTGCAAAGTGTTGAGCCATGTCTGCCTATGCTGCCATCTTGACTAGAAATCTCACAAAGGTTTGTTTTAATTTCTAATGTGGTCAATTCCACAGATATAACCCACAGAAACAAAAGCTTTTTGGGATCCTCAATAATTTTTAGGAATGTAAAGGGATCCTGAAGCCAAAAGATTTGAAAATGGCTACCATATTTTATTCTCTGGGCCAGACTTATTCTAAAAATGTACTTTATTATATAGTCCAACAAAATTTTTCAAAAAAGCCCAACTTGTTTGACCTAATCTCTAGTAAAAGCACTTTGCCCTGAACTCTCATGAAATCATTTATGTCTAGCACAAGTGATGATTACATGTACAACCTAGAACACCTTGAATATGGTAGGCACTTTAAAAGTTTATAGCCAGTGGTAATAGCCCGTCCTTGCAGCTGACTGGCCTGGGTAAATCCCTCCCACTGACCTGCCTACAGTCATCAAGGCTCAACTACAAGAGGAGGGTATGCTCAGCCCACATGAAGGGCGCACCTTGAGGGCCCAGCTTGGGTGATAGAGGAGGCTGTGCCACTGGACCCCACAGGACACCTACAACGTTAGGCTATGCTACCAAGACAGGTAGTTGTAGCAGCTCTACCTAATACAAAGAAACAAACACAGGGAGGCTGTTAAAATAAGGAGACAACGAAACATGGCCCGAATGAAAGAAGAGAACAAAATTCCAGAAAGAGAGCTAAACAAAATGGAGATAAACAATTTATCAGATGCAGAGTTCAAAACACTTATTACAAGGATACTCAAGGAAATTAGTGAGGACCACAACAGCATAAAAACGATCCAGTCAGAAATGAAGAATACACTAATTGAAATAAAGAACAATTTACAAGGAAACAATAGTAAAGTGGATGAAGCCAAGAATCATATCAATGATTTGGAACATAAAGAAGTGAAAAACAACCAGTCAGAACAAGAAGAAGAAAAAAGAATCCAAAAAAATAAGGATAATGTAGGCAGCCTCTGGGACAACTTCAAGAAGTCCAACATTTGCCTCATAGGAGTGCCAGAAAGATGAGAGAAAGACCAAGAAAGATTGAGCAGAAAGAGATGAAAGAAAGATTGGAAATCTATTTGAAAAAATAATGAAAAAAAGCTTCCCTAATTTGATGAAGGACATAGACATGCAAGTCCAGGAAATACAGAGTCCCAAACAAAATTGATGCAGAGAGGCCCACTCCAATACACATCATAATTAAAATTTCAAAGGTTAAAGATAAAGAGAGATTCTTAAAAACAGCAAGAGAAAAGTGTTTCCTTACCTATAGGAGAGTTCTCATAAGACTGTCAGCTGATTTCTCAAAACAAACTTTGCAAGCTAGAAGGGATTGGCAAGAAATATTTAAAGTCATTAAAAGCAGAGACCCACAGCCAAGATTGTTCTACCCAGCAAACACATCACTTAGAATCTAAGGCAGATGAAGAGCTTCCTACACAAGAAAAAACTAAAATAGTTCATCATCACCAAACCATTATTATATGAAATGTTAAAGGTACTTATCTAAGAAAAAGATCAAAACTATGAACAATAGATAGCAATAAATACATATCTATCAACAATTGAGTCTAAAAAAACAAACTAAGCAAACAAGAACAGAGACAGAATCATGGATATGGAGAGGGTTTTTGGTTGCTATATGGGAGGGCGTGTGTGGGAATGGGTGAAGAGGTGAGGGGATTAAGAAGTACAAATAATTAATTACAGAATAACCATGGGGATGTACAATATAGTGTAGAAAATAGAGTAGCCAAAGAACTTATAGGCATGACCCGTGGACATGAACAATGATGTGAGGATTGCCTGAGGGAGTGTGGGGGGAGCTGGGTGGAGGGGGGCAAAGCAGGAAAAATCATGACAACTGCAATAGCATAATCAATAAAATATAATTTGTAAAGCTTATTTTATGTACTGTGGATGCTAAATTCACACTGCCTTGGTTTGAAACCCAGATCTGCTTTTTACTAGCTGAGAGATCTTAGCAAGTTACTAACCTTCTCTGAGTCTCAAAGAAGTATACTCAAATGTAATGGAAGCATCAGAGTACAACCAAGAACATCATTGACTTAATCTGTGCAAACAACTTGAACCAGTGCCTGGAATATAATAAGTACCAAGAAAGTGTTAGCTGATGTTGTTCTTCTATAACCAAGCTTATGCCTGCTTATCGCACTGTCTCAAGCCTTGTAATAATATTAGACCCACTGATAACAACCACTAATGTTTACTAAACACTTAGTATATTCCAGGCACTATGCTAAGGTGCTTTATTTGCAGTCCCTCATTTAGTCCTTGTAATAAGCAAACACTGGGTCTTCAGCTCAACATAGGGGTACTACATGACTTTATAGGGAATCATTCCAAGTGGTGTGGGAAATGTAGCACAGCCCCTGATTTTGAAAACCAACCAGGAGTGAGGTTGGCACACAGGACCCATGCCCACAGATGGGTTTTCCCGTGGGGAATCAGGCCTGCATTGTACCTAGGCTGCTTTGAGGCTTGCTTTTGTTAAAACTCCCTCACTCTGAATTGAGGCAGCAAATGTTTACTGCATACCTTTAAAGTAACTTCCTAAAATCCATGCTAAACCTTTCAAGTATGGAGTGTAACCAATTCAACCCCTTCTTCCTTTGCATTTGCTAATATCCTTCTTCTTTGATGTAATTAGCAACATCCTCTCCTTTATCTGTAAAAGGTAATCACCTAAATCGAACCTGTGCATAATAAATGAGGGCCATCCTCTATGTAATGTACCCAGAAAAGCAATAAAAGCCTGTCCATGCAGGGGTCAGGGCCATCTTTCACTCAGAGAGTGGCCATGCCATCCCTTTTTCTCCACAGGACTTCTGTAGTCCATGTGAATTTGTTTGTCACAGCCACAGGGACCCCATGGGCCGGAGTCCCCATCATGACTTCTCTGAAGCCAGGGAGCTCAGAGAGAAACCCAGAGCTTGAGTTTAGGGAGGGACAAAGAGCAGGTTTGGAAAATATACACATATGAGGTCTGTCTGGAAAAAGTTCAGCCATTGTTAATATAATGAGAATGGTTTGTACAATATCAATGTAACTTGACAGCCAAGGAGAGTGGACTGGAATTCACATGCATAAACAATGACAACTTCATCATAATAGTCAGTGGGGGTGATAGGCACTGTTGAGTGAGCATGTGTACCATGTGGCCCTCACATTCAAAATGACTGAGCGAGTAGAGTAACGAATCTACACCAAATTTTGCATTAAGCTTGAACTTTCCTCCATGAAAACTATTTGGATGATTCACAAGGCCACAGCTATGGGCAACTGGTGATTGGCAGTTTCATCATGACATTGCGCCAACTCATGTGTGACATCTCATGCATTTTCTTTGGTGAAAGATCAAATCACCCAGGTGACTCAACCCCTCTACAGCCCAGATTTGGCACCCTGTGACTTCTGGTTTTTCCCAAAACTAAATCACCTTTGAAAGGAAAGAGATTTCAGATTGTTGATGAGATTCAGGGAAATACAACAGGGCAACTGATAGTGACTGGGAGAACTGTGTGAGGTCCCAAGATGCCTGCTTTGAAGTGGACTAAGGCATCATTGTCCTATGTACTTGTGTCCTGTGTCCTATGTTTCTTGTCTCTTGTATCTTCTTCAATAAATGTCTCTATTTTTCATATTATGTGTCTGGTTACCTTCTGGAAAGACATCACATATCAATAGTTGTTGGTCATTTTCTTTCAATTTCCTAGTGAATAACATTAGTAGCCATTACTGAGTGGGTCAACTCATTTGTGTATTTATAAACACTATGGGCTGGGCACAAAAGATGAGCAAGAAAGAGCTCCTGCCTCAAGCTGTTTGCTGTGTGAGCAGCATGCAGGTGGATGAATTCATAGGGGTAAGCAATGTAACAGAAATGTGAATACAGTATTTTAGGAGCAAATTAAAGAGAGCAATTCACTCAGTTTTGAAGAAATCCAAGAAGGCTTCATGAAAGAAGTGACAGGTGAAATGGCTCTTCAGGGAGGAGTAAGAGGTCAGTGGTTTAGGGAGGGAGCTGCTGTGGTCCAGGTGGGCTTCCTGCTGGCTGTCAGGGAGCAGATAACCAAGCTGGAAAGGAGCAGGCAATAAGCTGAAGGATAGAGGGATAGAGGGAACCCAGTCATTTACTTTCTATATTTCTGCTAGCCTCCCTAGTGCCAAAGTTTAAACATACCTTACTTCAGCATTGTAGGTGGGTACCTGGCTATCACTGCTAGGAAAAAAAATAAAGGCTGCTGGTTTTATTATATCCAATCCTCTTTGGGGGACACCAGCTATTTATAAATTTGTAATTATAAGACTGGCTTAATTCTTGTTAACAGTTATTCTATTCTTTGCTCTCAGTCAAAAATGAAGTGCTAGGGTTTTAATGAGTTTTTTCTAAATTTGGATACTACCATGTTTTCAAAAACTTACTCTCACTCTTCCTGCATCCCATCCAAATATCTCTAGTAGATTTTCAACTTCAGGATGAATTTTTTCAGAAAGATTACAATATTCTACAATTACCACCTAAAGATCAAGAAGAAAGCAGCCTCATTACCTTTCCAAAACTCTGTCACTCCTGGATCAACATAAATGTGTATTAGCATTAATACAGGGGCAGGAGCCAGGGGCAGAAAAGCAAGATAAGTGAGGAAAGCTTTGCAAATGCTGTGAATTTTATTTCTACAGTTTTATATTTGATCAAAGGTATTCTGCAGGATATGGAGAAGTTACAGAACAAGTGAAGAACAGATATAGAACAAGAACAGATAAAGAACAAAATGATGGGGATTGAGTGTTCCTACATGATTTTATATGGACCAAGTACCCTTGTGAGACAAGACTCAGGAAAATAAAACCTAAAACCCAGAAATGTAAACAACTTTCATATACTCAGGAAATTCATCAAAGAACCACCCTTTAATTTTGGTGAAAAGGTATACAAATAGAAACACAATTCCTGAACTAATTATTTTTCCCAGGGAAGAAATTATTTGCCTTTCAGGTTTTGTCTTTCCAATGATTCTCTATATGATGTTTAATAGGACCATCTGATTCAACAGTTTTTTTTACATATCAAAACATATAGCATTTTAAAGTTAACATTTTTTGTGTCCTGTGATTAAGCCAAGAAACAATGATTGCAAATTAAACATCAGAAGTGGGCAAAGATTCGTTCAGGAGAGATTTGCCAGTGTCTGCCTTATATACATTAAGTCCCATACACCAAGATGATAAATGGGGCTGCCTCTGTCATTTTAATGCCTTCCTTTGATAAATCTGGTTTGATTGGCATGAATGTTACTAGGTAAACAGACTAAAGCTGCAATGCCAATATTTTTGTGACTATTTTGCAATCGGCGTTAATCAATGAGATGGGACTATAATTGCTGCAATTTTCCATATCTCTCTCTTGCTGGCTCCAGAATCACAGATATAATAGCACTCCTAAGAGTTCCTGACAATTTGCTATTCACGAATGCTATATTAAACATACCACATAAAATTGCATTCTGACACTTTTTTTTTTCAAACTCTTTCTGGAAATCCATGAAGTCCTAGGGTGTTGGTACGTAAAGAATCAGTCTCCAAATTCTACCACTAAAGCTCCCTGGATGAATCTCTCTTTGAAAGCCATGTTGGAATTTTGGTCTCACAGCCTCATAACATTTCATGAATTCAACTTCATTTTGGAAATTTTTCAATCACTTTGGTGACATTGACAATTTTCCATTTCATTATAATGCAACAAAATTCAAGCATCTGCTTTGCTTTTCAAAATGTAAATCTACTGAAAAATCAGAGAAAAAGCAGGTGTTCTGCCTTAATTGACAGAATTGAATCTTCTACCTGAAAACAAGAATCCAAATTAAAACAGAAGCTCCAAAGTACCAGCCAATGTCAGAAAAACACAGAGGTTCCAGCCTTTAATGCTGAAGCTCACATGGGGTGAACAGACAGGTACCTCACTATCAGATTGTTTTTAAACCTAAGTAACAACTGGATGTTGGACAGAAATGAGGCTCAAATAGCCCTTCTAACCAAAAAAGTGAATTTAGTAAAAAATACATATCAAAAGATTTCCACACTATTTCTTTTAGTTCACTCACTAAGATGCTTAGTGAACAGTGGTATTGTTGTACACTAATTTTGGAATCAGATGCAGAAATTCAATTCCATGGAGAAAAATACTTCCAGGAAAACTTAATTGTGCTTTTAACATTTTTTTCTCCCTTTAAATTCACAGAAGAATCTGTTCAACTTGAAGAACATCTCCTCTATCCTAATTCACTGGCAATCTCTTCTTGCAAATGTCAGTGCTATTCAGCCTGATTAACTTCGGCACTTTCCATCTTTCAGTAATGTTCCACTCTCAGGCTGCCAAACAAAGATCCTTCTATTTCATTATTCAAAATATTAAGTGAAGCTCAAAAGCCATAATGATAGACTTTGGGGTAAAGAAATATTGCTCTCTGTCTGTCAAAAACGCTGCAAGTTATTTTATTACATAAAATTATACTTAGGGCAACTAAACCTTCAATTCTATAAGAACATGAAGGGCATGGCTAAATCAAATCCCAATCACCCATTTTTATCAAATGTATGCTTCATCACCCATCAACAATTTTACCAGAACTTTAAGAACTAATGTCATTAAAGACTCTAATTTTATTTCTCCAGCTGTGGCTCCTATTTGGATAGAGTTGCTAAGGAATAAACTTGGGAAAACACTGACAAGTCAGGAAGGAATGGAAATCGACATCTGATTCACAACGGGTATCATTTATACCTGAACAATTCAAAATTAAGTATAACTATTTGTGACATAAAGGCATTTGTGATTCTTAGCCTTGTCAGAGAAGAATAATTTTATGTTTGTTAAGTACAAACAAGGAGCCAGAAAATTCTGCAGTGCCATCAAAACAGCATAGTGGTCGGGCACAGGTACTATCTCAGATACTTAGAAATGTTAGTGTGGAATTGTTAAACATTTAACTTCTGTGTCTCAGATTCAACTGGAAAAGGAGATGATGGCCATATTTACCTTGCTAATTTATTGTAAAGATCAAAAACCCCATAAACGCAACATGTGTCATACAAGGGAGATTCAGCATAGCACATGGCCTGTGTTGTCACTGAAAAGCCAACTCCTCTGTTCAATGTTTCCAAACCATAGATGGAGAGAAAGGTATATGTGTCTAAGGCTCTCCTCTCAGAATAGGATTTGGAAGTGCCAATTTAAACCTCACACAGTAACCCTATATATGCCAACATCCCAAGTTCCACAATTGCATCTCTGGAGCCCCATCTTTGGAGACACCATGCCCAGGAGCTTTGGGCATCACTTTGCCTGGCCTGAATCTGCCTTTTAGAAAGCAGGAAAATGCTCTCACTGGCTGTACCATCGCCTAAGACCGTGCCCCATCTGACAAGCAGCCCTACCAAAAGGAATTTTGAAGTAGTGCTCATAACAAAAGAAAATCATGTATCCACCCTTACATGTTATGCCCGAGCAGCCTGCACAATTCCAAACCCCACAGTATCTCACAGATGTTTTCACAAGGGACAATGTGTGTGTCCTGGTCATGGATAATGCCTGGGTCCACAGTTCTCAGTGAAGGTGGTGCACACTTTGAAAAGGGTGTTTGGAGATGAGCAAGGCTGGTTTTGACTGTCATCATAGCATACTCTGGTACTTGGTAATAGGGACCAGCTGTGCTAACTGTCTCTGTATGTTTTCAGAGCTCCACACAAGTAAGATCTGCCCTCTGCATTTTCAAGTGAGACCTTCACATACATTTCCATTTATAAGGACACCAGTCATTGGATTAGGGCCCTCCCTACTCCTGTATGATCTCACCTTAACTAATTGCATTCCAAAGACCTATTTCCAAATAAAGTCACATTCACAAGCTTCTGTTGGACATGAATAGGGAGGAAGAGTGCTATTCAACCCATTACAGGTAGAAATGGGACAGTCCCATTTCTCAAGTATTTGTCCTAAAGGGGAGTACTGGGTGTGAAAGGGTTAAGAACTACTGGATAAAGACTTTTCTTAACTAAGGTGCTGGGCAACTTCCTGTCAGTTCCTTCCATGAATCATGGACAAGGCGATACCACCAGCCAGTGTGTGCCTTCTCCTTTGTAGTCCTGTCACCTCCCACCACTCAGGGACCCTCCTCTTTACCACTACTGATAAAATATAAATATAAATAACATAAGGCCTCTTTCCTGGGGTTGTTGCAGGCTATACTATAAAGCGTAAGAAGTGCTTATTGCAGGGGGTGGCTCGTTTTATTGTATTCTTAGATGGGGTCATTGCTTTGGGATCCTGAGTCCGACTTATCCTGCTCCACATAAGCTGTGCTATCCTGGACATATCACTTAAGTTTTAAGCCCAATTAAGTTTTAAGCAGGCAAAACTATGCAAGCCCTATGGACTGTTTCCAGTCCTTCCAGATATCCCACAGAGAGACAGGCTTGAGCTCTGGCTTCTCATGTGGTCAAAACAAGTCTGGATTTTCAATGACATATGTTGTTTATCAAGTGCCAGTGTCATGAGGGGCTTGGAAAACAAACATTATAAACCTTTGTTTTTATTCAAAAAAGACACCTTGTGAAAAACTTCATAGCACAAGCTAAACTTTTTATTTAATTATATGAAGGCACATTGTTTTAGCATGTCATATTTATTTCTTGTTATGATTCTGATCTGAGTCCTAATTTATGTTTAGGAGCCATCATTTAGAGAGAATTTTTGTATTAGGCAATCATATGAACATCCTTTTACCCTCCTCCCTCCAAAAAATTCATCTAGACACCCCCAGAATAAGACAGACAGGATGCTTCCTAACTCTGATTTGGAAGGAGCATGACTGTTTTCTTTCAGCACAAAAAAGAGTGATGTCAACATTCAGAAATGTCCTATGAATTCCATCTGGAACTCACTTCACTATATCAAGTGATATGACAATTCAATTCATGGATTAAAGTCTGCTAGACTGCTTGTGAGAATCATTTTTAGCTCATTCTAGTATATCATTGTATTTCCCAATCTGGCACCATGAACCATAAATAATCCTATCATTTATTAATTACATTTCCTAACCTAGTCAAGAAGAATCCTGCAGCGTGGAGCAGCAGATCATGAATTAATGGTTCATTGAAAAGCAACTCTTATTGCCAAGTAGTTGTAAATTAGGGTGTGATAATTACCCACTTTAACCTTTTTATAAACAGGTTCCTCTAAAAAGCTCCAAGATGGATGTTTTATTATAACAACTTTGACCTCCAACACACAACAACACAATTAGTTTTACACCCTGACAAAGGGATGCTTTGATTAAAAATCTGGTATACCACATTATTATAAGGTATTGAATGTGGGTGGATAGGCACATCTGCATTATACATACACAATATTCACATATTATGTCCTACATCTACTTGAAGTATAGATCTAGCTAAGTAGAAAATAATGAACAAGTATGGACTGCAATTACATAAAAACATACCAGCTCTGTCATCTTAAACCATTATGAGTGATGCTCCTGTGGAATACATTGTCCCTTGTGCCCTAACCCTGCTGAACATTTTAATTAATATCACAGAAACCACAGAAATGCAGCAAGATGGGAGAACCCACTGAATACACACATCGCAACCAGGGTCCAACACAGTTTTCCAGCAATGCCCAAAGCCCATCACTCAGGAGAAGCCTGGCATCGTAAGCAACATGGTACTCAGACTGGAAGGGCAGCAGTAGCAACAGAAGCCCTCATTAAAATTCACATCCCTGTGCCTGCCCTCAGGAGCACTGATCCAGTCTATCACGGGCTGAGCCTGAGAATTTGCATTTCTAACAAGTTCCCTGTGAGGTCCATGCTTCTTACTGGTCTACAGACACATATTGAGAAGCACTGTCTTAACCTGTAACCTACAAAAGTGGAAGCAACTGCTGAGACAACTTGATTCATATCTCATGGAGAGGATGAGGTCTCTTTGTTACTCTCATTTTATCCCCATTGTTTTGAGACATCTCCCCTCTCTTTTTTAAGACTCTGGTCTTTAAGTGTCACCATCGCTTGCAAACTGTAGAGAAGAAAGCTGGGTGGCTGTACCCCTTCAGTTAGTCCTCCATACTCATCCCCACACACATAGTCCACCAGAACTTTTATTTATACTTCATGCTTTTTAAAGAAATGATGAAGTCTAAAGCAAAACATTTTACAACTCCATGAATTGGGTGCTTGCCTGAGAGAAGATTTAAATTTTACAAGGAGAGAGGTGGAGGGAGGGAACAGAAAACAGAAAAACAAATATTTGGTGGCCAGTGCCAAATACTTCCCTCTGTCTATAATTATCTGAAAATTATTACCCTAAGTTTAAAAGGAATGCTGCCTTACTTATCAAATATTATTGTTAGTAGGGAATGAACTGCTACTACAATCTCAACTCCCTTCTAAAGTGGGTACAGCTTGCCCAAGAGAAGGGTCTTTTGTCCCACAGAGTACCTTGACTCTTTGATATAAAGGGCTGACCTTGAGACCATTTGGGGATAGGTAGAGGAGTACATTGCTGTGCATAAGAAAGGGATTTGAAGGTCACAAAGGGCCCCCTGAGGAGAGAAGGGAGGGAACAGAGCAGTAGGACCAGACGAGAATGCCCTGGTTGGGCCAAGAGGTCTGTCCTGAGGTGTGTCTAATATTCACTGAAAGTCGGTCATGCTTCAGTGCAGCCCCTGTCTATCCCATAATCCCTCCAGATCTTCCAGCTGGTCTTCTCTTCCTAAGAAGGAATTGGGCTTTTGTTTGCTTGCTTTTAGGAAGCCAAAGAAGGGCTTCATTTTCACATCTAGGTCAATAAGGAATAGAGCAAAAGCTGAATGATGAAAAAAATCCAAAAACTGAACAATTTTAGCAGAAGCATAAATTAAGAACCAGAGATGATCCTGAGAAAGCACCAGAGAGAACTTGGCTTCCTCAGGGCACGGAATGTGGGTGGGTGAGGGAGAGGTTACGAAAACTCTTAACTAGATCTCTGAAGGGTTAGAAGTGGTATTATCATACGGGAAACAAAAGTGCCTCCCCCACCTACCCACAATAAGCTGGTGTTGGGGAAAATGGAGGCTGGTCTATCAACGTCAGCACTGGGATAGAGGCACTTAGAAACAATGGCAAATTTGAAAATGTGAAAGATGTTGGCTCACACATTGCCATTGGAAATGAAAGTTTAGACCATTTTAGGGGGAAAGCAATTTGGCAGCATATCAGAAGCCTTAAATGTGTTCATATCTCTTGTTACCGTAACTTCACTTCTGAAGACCTATTCTTAAAAAATAATCCCTAATTCGAAGATGTTCACTCTGAGATAATCCTACTACCACAAAACATAGAAAGCAACAAAATATCCATTAATAGAGCCAGAGATAAGTGAATTAGACAGCAGCTATATGCCAGAATGTTGTACAATCATTGCAAACTCTTCACAAAGAATTTTAATGACATGGAAAATGCTTATGCTATAATGCTGCTAGAAGAAGACCAGGATTCTAAATTGCATTACATTAGTATCTCAGCACTGTAAAATAATAACCACAGAAAGAGAAATATACTGTTATTCCATTTGAATGCTACAGCTTCATTAACCATCACTGTAGCTGAATTGCACCTGCTGATCCACACTTTGTCATATTTCCCACATTTTTATAATAAACATGAATTATATTAACTACAAGAAAATAAGTTTTGGCCCTGGCCAGGTAGCTCAGTTGGTTAGAGCATCATCCCCATATGCCAAGGTTGCAGGTTCAATCCCTGGTCAAAGCACATACAAGAAGCAACCAATGAATACGGAATGACAAATTGATTCTCTTCCCACCCCCCCCAAATACTCCCCTTCCTCCCTTCTTCTCACTCTCTAAAATTGATTTAAAAATAAGTTTTGTTTTTCAAAAGATGATATACATTTAAAAATGAAAAATCCAGAATGAGCCATCATCTACCTCAAGGGTATCAAACTCATTTTCACCTGGGACCACATCAGCCTCGCAGTTGCCTTCAAAGGGTCGAATATCATTTTAGGACTGTAAATGTAACTACTTCTTAACTATTAAAGAGTTGAAATTACACTTGGCCCTTTGAAGGCAACCATGAGGCTGATGTAGCCCCCAGTGAAAAAGAGTTTGACACCCCTGGTCTACATTTTTACCTTAATCTATTAAAGTCAATAAAAAGCAGAAGACAGTTGTAATTAAATTTATTAACAGAGCCATTGACAAATAAAATTGGGTACAGGTGCCAGTGTGTCAACAATCCATGACTATAATCTAACACTAATTTAAAATTAAATAAAGCACAAATATTGATAGCTGCTATAGTGTAATTTGATTTCTCCAAACACACTATAACCTGATTCTGATAGTATAAATCATAAAATGCACCAACTTGTCTGCCCAACTGTTTCTATATGTACATAGTTATGTCCACCAAAGTGCATGTGGTTGTGAATATGTACATGACATGGATATGTCTGATAGGTATGGGTGATTTGTATGAAGACTTATAAGTATTTCAGTATGTATATTAATATGTGCATTATATGTGTTTGTGAATATATGTGTTTCTATGAATATGGACATAGATATGAATAGATATATAAATATGAACATTATGTTTGTGTATGTTTATGAATATACACGTGAATGTGTGTGTTTTTTTAAGATTTTATTATAATTTTTAGAGAGGGAAGGGAGGGAGATAGAGAGAAACATCAATGTGTGGTTGCTGGGGGCCATGGCCTGCAACCCAGGCATGTGCCCTGACTGGGAATCGAACCTGCGACACTTTGGTTCGCAGCCTGCGCTCAATCCACTGAGTTACACCAGCCAGGTGAATGTGATTTTGTGAATACGTATACAAACATGCATATATGTATGATGAGTGTATATGTTTGTATGCATGTATGTTTATGTATATGAATGTTTATGTGAATATGTTTGTGTTTATATGTAAACATGACCAATTTTCTCCTCAGCTTTCACCTACCTAATTCCAGAAACTAAGCTTTTCCTTCAACGTGGTACTTTAATTGGATGATGACATTTACTACTGAATAGAAGAATATAAAACCAAAAAAAAATTTAACTTAAGGTTAGAATAATTATATTAATCTGTACAAGTTGATATAGTCTATTTAATTATTTTCAACTTTGAAATAAATTTTATATCTAACTGCTTAGAAAAGAAGTCCTGGTGACTTTGAAGTTTGTACTCTTAGTATTTTGAAATGGTGGCCAAATTAACAACTATAGGGGGAACCATGTGTTTTCATGCCAGTCAGTAGAGCAATTAAAGGAATAGCATTCTGATGTACAAATTCACTGGTACTTTGATTAAACTTTTTCAATGTTATTACTTCTGACTCAATTGAAGTACATAAACCCCCAATCTAAAGGAACATTTGAGAAAGTTTAAAACAACAAAATAGAATTTGCAATGGAGTAAATATCTTTTTAGCCCAAACAGCAGTAGACATTACAGAAAACACTATTATATCATCAGTAGCTTTCTTCTTTACCCATCGGGGGGTCTGTAATTATGTCATAATTCATATTTAATTGTTTCATCTGAAGACTATTATCTCATTTCTTCATGATTGTCTTAGTCTAGCTGTTTATATTTTTCCCTATTCACAATGTCATAATTTTCAGACTAAAATATTGAGCTTAGAGAATATTAGTTCTGTTATAAATGATATATGTATATGATTTAATTTTCATTTTAACTTTTTAAGAAAATCAAACTGTAATCCAAAGATGTCTTGTATATTAACTATAGGACTCTCCATTCTGAATGCTTCAAAATATCACATTGCAATGGGCATTCATAGCTATAGCTCCCTTTATAGCAAATATTAAGCATGTTTTTACAGAGTAAGGTGTTAGTTACTATTATAAATATTTTCAAATAAAAAAAGAGAAAATACATACCTTAAAAAAACACAGTTTCCTAAACATACAAAAGAACTGAACCCAAAAATTACTACTGACAAGTAAAAGCTACATTGGAATAGCCTTGTTCTTTGGAAAGTATTCATTTCAAAACTGTAATGTGAACACTTACATAAAATGGTTTTGTGAAATTCAGAAAGACTGTTAGACAAAGTTATATCTTTATTCAGACCTAACATTGGAGGAAATTAAGTTCAGGCTAAGAAGTGATTTCTTCCTGCTGGGGAGGAAATTTTGTCCACAAGGGGGGCATTTCTTTGTGAGTCCAGAAGCCCTCGGTTGAGGTTGAGGTTATAGCATTGATCAATGCAAACACATGCTCACATTTGGAAAACAACCTCAGATGGTATCTTCTGGGTAGGTAAGCACCAGTTGTAGTATAAACAGGGCTACTGCAGGGGTGTACTGATAAATGTGTAACAACGGGCTCTCCAGTGGGGTGGAAGGTTGGGAGAGCCCTGCTTAGTAGGATTGGCCAATTTCCATGGTGCAAATGCTTCCCCCATGACTGATTTTAAGCTGTCATTGTGGTATTACTAATGCACAGTTGGGAAAAAAGTGGGGAGTATGTCATCATATATTATATTTACCACATGACAGACATAAATAACTTCAAGAATATAGACAATAGTAAAAGTAATTAGAGTGATATTTTGAGTATTTATCTGTTGTTGATATAATTTATTTAACTGGGAGTTTACACAATACAATTTAATTTTTAATAATGGCTGTATATAACAACAAAACTCCTGAAAATTTAAGAGTTGGTTCTCACAATCCACTCTAAGCTAACTCTGCACCGCAGTCCCCAGACACATAAGAAAAGGTGCTAAGTAAAAAGACAGAGGCTAAGACAAACAAACAGCAAAGAGGAACTTGGTGAGGGGTGAAGGAAAATTAAAGAACAACTAATCACTAATAATGTCAGGGAGAAAAGATATTGCATCTTAGTAACAAAAAGTCATACCAAAAGAAAAAAATGGAGTACTTGGGAATTAAAAATATGATTACAATTAAAAATTTAATAAAAGAAAAGGATTATAAAATTATTCAGAAATTAAAACAAAAATCAACCTGATGGAAAATAGAACCAAAATTATAAAAATTAAATGATCCATACAGGAGATAAAGTATTTGATTACTGCAAGTATAGAAATAGCAAATAGAGAAAATGCAGAGGAAGAAATCATAAAAGAATTAAAGACAATTTCCCAGACTGAAGAGCAGACTAAAGGCTGCTATGACCCAACCATAGAATAGACAAATACCTACATATAAATACTATTAATAAAAATAACTATATTTTTGAAGCTTCAGTGATACCTGGATCAAAAGACCCTTTTTAAATGCTTCTAGGGATGGGATAGGGGTGGAGGGATGAAGTCTATTACAAAGAACCAAGAATCAGAACATCCTCAGGTCTCTCAACACCAAAAGCTGGAAAATAATTGGGACAATAACTTTGTCCCTAGACAAACCACCAACTAAGGATAAATGTAGAAAACAAAATGGTGATTTAAATTTTTATCTTTCACACATACTTTCTTCAGAAAGTTAATGAAAGATATGATCCACCAAAAGGAAGGCAAAACCGTAAGTAGTTCATATAGGATCCAGGAAACAGGGTCCTACCAGCAGAGTGGTTAAATCATCCCAAGATGTCCAGGCAGAAGAATCCAGAAAACCAGCTAAGTGTTAGATAAATATAGTACTTAGTCCAGATGGGACAAAGTTGGCCTAATGTTTGTATTTAAATTACAGTAGTTCTCCCTTATCTGTTGTTTCACTTTCTGTGATTTCTATTTCCATGATTTAAGTTACCCATAGTTAACACAGTCAGAAAATTAAATGGAAAATTCCAGAAATAAATAATTCCATTTTGAATTGTGTGCTGTTCTGTTCATGCCATCCTGCTCTGTCCTGCCTGGATGTGTATCATCCTTTGTTAAGGGGATCCATGCTGTATATACAATGCCATAAGCTATTTTGAGAGACCATATTCACTTTACTTCTATTATAGTATATTGTTACAACTGTTCTATTTTATTATTAGTTATTGTTGGATAATCTCATACTGTGCTTAATTTGTAATTTAAATTTTACCATAGGTATGTATGTGTAGAAAAAACATAGAATATTTAGTGTTTGGTACTATCCAGTATTCCAGGCATCCACTGGGGTTCTTGAAACATGTTCACTGTGGATAATGGAGGAATAATATGCAAGCATTTAGGGGTGAATTCAGAGAAAGTATGTTGAAAATTATGCAAATAGAAAAAACAAGTCCAAGAAAAACAAAAAACATAAGAAAAAAGCTCAGTTTTTATATACTACATGTCTCAGCATGAATGGCAGGTAGAGCATCAACTTAATATAAATCCTGGACATCAATGTTATCAAATGTTAAAATATTCCTATGCAGCAGAAAGGAAGTAGGAGCTCCTACTCTTTGTGACAGCATGGATTGATCTGGAGAGCATTATGCTAAATGAAATCAGCCAGGTGGTAAAAGACAAATACCATATGATCTCACCTATAAGTGGAACCTAATTAACAAAACAAACAAGCAAGCAAAATATAACCAGAGACATGGAATTTAAGAACAAGCTGGACTTCCAGCCAAGATGAAGGTGTTGGTAGATACACTGCACTTCCTTGCACAACCAAAAAAAGGACAACACATTAAAAAAAAAGAACTGACAGAAAATCAAACTATACAGAAGTCCCACAACCAAGGAGTTAAAGAAGAAACATTCATCTAGACCGGTAGGAGGGGTGGAGATGGGCAGCTAGGCGGAGAGGTCTCACAGCAAGATGGCAGATGGAAACCAGGACAGGCAAGGTGGTGGCTGGTGGTTGGGGCGAGGTGGCAGCTGGTGGAGCAGGTGGTCCCATATTTGAGCGCAGATAAACTGAGAGGAACAACTGGGGAGTGAAACAGACCACACAACCCAGGATTCCACTGCAGGGAAATAAAGCCTCAAAACCTTTGACTGAAAAAATCTGTTAGGGTTGAGGCAGTGGGAGAAACTCCTAGCCTCGCAGGAGAGTTTGTTGGAGAGACCCACAGGGTCCTAGAACACACACAAAACCAGTCATCTTGGCATCAGCACCAGAAGGGCACAATTTGCTTGTGGGTAGCAGAGGAAGTGACTGAAAGTTGGCAGAGATCAGAGAAAGCAGCAGTTTCCTCTTGGATCCCTCCCCAACATATAGTGCCACAAAGCAGCTACCTGGGTTGCCCCAGCCTGGTGAACACCTTAGGCTCTGCCCTTGCTACATAACAGGCACAATGAGACAAAAAAAATGACCCAAATGAAAGAGAAGATCAAAGCACCAGAAAAAATACAACCAAGTAATGAAGAAATAGACAGCCTATCAGATGCACAGTTTAAAACACTGGTGATCAGGATGCTCACATAATTGGTTGAATATGGTTGCAAAATAGAGAAAAAATTAAGGCTATGAAAAGTGAAATAAAGGAAAATGTACAGGGGACCAACAGTGAAGGGAAGGAAACCAGGACTCAAAACAATGATTTGGAGCAGAAGAAAGAAATAAACAGTCAACCAGAACAGAATGAAGAAACAAGAATTCAAAAATAGGAGAGGCTTAGGAACCTCTGGGACAACTTTAAATGTTCCAACATCCGAATCATAGGGGTACCAGAAGAAGGGGAAGAGCAAGAAGCTGGAAATTGATTTGAACAAATAATTAAGGAAAACTTCCCTAATCTGGCAAAGGGAATAGACTTATAGGAAGTTCAGAAAGTTCAGAGTCCCAAAGAAGTTGGACCCAAAGAAGCACACACCAAGGCACAGCATTATTATATTACCCAAGATTAAACATAAGGAGAGAATCTTAAAAGCAGCAAGAGAAAAGGAGACAGTTACCTACAGAAGAGTTCCCATTAGACTATCAGCTGATTTCTCAAAAGAAAATTTACAAGACAAAAAAAGAAAAATTCTTGCCTTACAGCAAGAACAAAGTGGACTTCTGGCCAAGATGGAAGTGTTGGTAGACACACTATGCCTCCTTGCACAACCAAAAAAAAAGACAACAACAACAACAAACCAAACAAACAAACAAAAACAGAACTTGTTTTACAGGCAAGAAGAGGCTGGAAAGAAGTATTCCAAGTCACGAAAGGCAAGGACCTACATCCAAGATTACTCTACCCAGCAAGGCTACCATTTAGAATGGAAGGGCAGATAAAGTGCTTCCCAGATAAGGTCAGGTTAAAGGAGTTCATCATCACCAAGCCCTTATTATATAAAATGTTAAAGGGACTTATCTAAGAAAAAGAAGATCAAAACTATGAACAGTAAAACAACAACAAACAACTATCAACAACTGAACCTAAAAACAACAAAAACAAACTAAGCAAACAAGTAGAACAGGAACAGAATCACAGAAATGGAGATCACAGGGAGGGTTATCAGTGAGGAAGGGGGAGAGGGAGAGAGGGGGAAAAGGTAGGGAGAATAAGTAGCATGAATGATAGGTACAAAATAGACAGGGGAAGGCTAGGAATAGTATAAAAAATGGTGAAGCTAAAGAACTTATATGTACAACCCATGGACATGAACTAAAGGTGAGGAATGTGGGTGGGAGGTGGTGTGCAGGGTGGAAGGGAATAAAGGGGGGAATGGGACAACTGTAATAGCATAATAAAATATATTTTTAAAAAAGAACAAACTGACAGTAACCATAGGGGAGGGGGAAGGGATAATGGTGGGGGAAGAAGGAAGGGTTTTCAGGAACAATAAAGGACACAAGGACAAATCCAAAAAGGGGTAGGATCAAGGGTGGGAAGTAGGGATGGCTGGGTTTGGGGGGAATGGTAGGGGGAAAATTGAGACAACTGTACTTGAATGACAATTTTTAAAAAGCTAAAAAAATATTCCTACATGGAGAGGATAAGAGAGAAAATATGTTTCTGGAAAGATGTGAGGAAGTTAACTTTCTTATCTCAGTAGGTCAATAAATAATATCTAAAGCTAAAACATCAAGAAATAGTAAATATAAGCATGATATTTAGATATATGGAGAAAGTGCCATAGAAACAACTAGAATAATGGAGAGTGGCTGCCTCTACATTGTAGGAGCTGGAAGTTAGGAGGAGCGACATGAGGAATACCTTCATCCATCTAACTTTGAAGTCTGAGAACAGGCAGTAGACAGACCAAAGGGAGCAAACCACTGCTATTGCTAATGCATCCAAGGCTGTGTAGACAGGCACAAAATAGTCATGCTGACCAAATTGCTAAGTCACCAACAATTCACATGCTGTGGTCGAAGGGTCATGGTTTCAATTAAAAGTCATCAGACACATTTCGAATGATACATACTGATCAGACCTGTTTCCCTAACAAGGGTTCTTAAATGTCCAATGTTGGTACCTCTCTAGGGCCTTTTCATGAAAGAATATTCATCAAAAGGTATACTTTTTTTTGGCTGGCATACAAAGCCATGTGATCATCCTTCAAGGTGAATGAGGGGTGCAGAAAATTTGAGAGCTCCTCAAATTCCACCAAGTGAGTGTCTATCTTTTGTATTGCCCATCTTGAACACTACATCTTCACCTGCTTAGGAGAGGGACAATGACATCTATAATTAGAGTAAAATTTACTCTTGCTTTTTTGCATTTTGAAAAAAAATGAATGCTACCAGATGACTTCCAAAATAGACCAGAGTATTGCAGGCCAGTAGGTAATATTTCAAAAGCATCCAAGGAAGGTAATTAAATTAGCAATCCAACAAAAAAAATGTTTAATACAGTTTAATAAATGTGTTAGGGAGAGAGAAATCCTAACAAAGATGCCATTCAGAAACAAAATTTAGAAAGCCTACAAAATGAAAACAACCCTGTCTTCCTGTCTGAATGAACTCCCAAGGAGCCCCAGTCGCAGTGACAATTTCCCACTCCATTGTGACATTCCATTTTGAGGCTGGGCCACTACAGTGTGTCATCACATATTAATGCAGACATCACAAGGCATTATCAAAGTATAGTGTCCAGCCTTTTTGCCACTCTGGAGTCTCCATTGCCTCTTGTCAGCACACCAGGGCTTCTGGGGAGCCAACTCAGAGTTCTGCAGGGGTAAGGATATTCAGGGATCTGATGCTCATTTGCCAAGTGACCATGGCCCCAGCCACTTAGCCCTCTGCCTCAGTTTTGATTTGTACTAGACGGTAGCTGCTGTATTTGACAGAAAGTAGTAAAAGGCAGTTAATGTGCTCAAGTGTGCCATTAAGAGACCTTGGTTTTGATTTTTCAGCTGCAAACATACCTAATGAATAAGACTTAGGTTTAAAGGAAATGCTAAGGAATTTGGGTTCTAGAACTGTCTTTCCTAGGTTATAACACAGCTGGTAAGGATAAGGATTTGGGGGAGGAAGGAAAGCTGAGTCTTTTGGGAACAGGCATGAAAACACATCTCTCCAAGGCTGAGTGCTCCCTTCTGAGCTATAGATGAGAAAACAAGCCCACTTCCTGAGAAAAGTAAACGTGACTGGTTTCAAACTTTCTGCAAACATAACAGCAATTCGTCCCCTGGGTTACTGATCCAGCTTCCTCAGAATTCTTTTGTTATGAGATGAAATATTAATTAATCCATGATTAACAAATGGAGCCATTATTCAGATAAGAAAAGAGCAAATCTTTATTGCTTTTTTCCCCCTGAAGCTGGTGTATTATCTCCTAGTCCAGGAAAATGCTATAGCCACAGAGGGACAAGTTTTCTATATCTCCAGGGCTATACTCTGCCATCAGTAGCTACAGCCCTGGCAGAGCAAAAGGAGTGTCCGTGGGCCACCAAAGTCCCTGGTCAACAATTGTGGTTGGTGAGACTCATGAATCAATAAGTCTGACCGAACAGCATGGAGCATTTTGAATGCTACAGTTAATGACTAAGACTCATTGAGTTTTAAATTACTTTTCAACTGCAGTTTAATCTTATTTGGTCCTAATGCAATGTGATTTTTGCTCTAGAGACAGTATTTAAGCCCAAAATTAATTCTCCCTAGCAGACTGCCAAAGTTAGAATACAGAGCAGAGATTTTCAAACTTCCTCATCTCATGGCACACATGAGCTAATTACTAAAATTCTATGGCACATCAAAAACAATTTTTTTTTTTGCTGATCTGACCAAAAATACAGGTATGCCCTAACTGGTGTGGTTCAGTGGATTCAGCACCAGCGTGCACACTGAAAGGTCCCAGTTCAATTCCCAGTCAGGGCCCATGCCTGAGTTGTGGCCCAGGTCCTCAGATAGAGGAGTATGAAAGGCAATAAATCAATATTTCTCTTGCACATTGATATTTCTCTTTCTCTCTCCCTCCCTTTCCCTCTATCTAAAGAACAAAATATTTAAAAATCTAAAAGCATAAATAAATAAAATATTTAAATATATATCTTGTTTCCAAATAGTATACTAATTTTAGTTCATTGAAATGATCAATATTTGAATGAGGTTCAAGTTAAAAGAGCCTTTGCAAACAATCATGTGTATGTCTACAATTAAAAGGAAGCAGGACTTTTCCCACAGAAAAAGTTGAAACATTGAACTAGTAAGTGGCAATCTTTGTTTTATTTCCCAATCACTAGTCTCATTTTTATAGTGACAAAAGAGAAAGCCATCTGTATATCATGGAAATAGGATGCTTGGTGTGTATGTATGCATTTCAGATTTCTTTCCCAAAAAGTGTGTGGCTGAGATGATGTGACTTGATGATCTATTTATAATTTTAGCAAAAAAGAAATGTTTGCAGACATCAAGCAGGTTTTGCAGCATGGCCTGCTGAGCAGGGTGAGGTGTATCTCTGTGCCCAGTGTCCCAGTGCATGCTGGATGCAGCAAGTGCTATTTTGTGATTAAAAGTGCATTCATACACCTGTGCAATTGGTAGAATTCCATCTGGCTTGATCATCTAGACTTACTGTGCTAAAGAGTTTAGGAGTTCTACCAGCAAGGAGGTAAAAATAGGAATCCAGGAGGGATACTGCACTGAAAGACACCAGCCTGTGTCTAATAGCCTGATCATTCATAAATAAAAGGAAGCATTAACTTAATGCAAAAGGTATATTTTAAAACATTGAAATAGAATGGCTGAATTTTCAATGGTCATGAGCCATTAAGGTTATATCCAAACATATTAATCACATTGCTACAAATCTAGACTGTCCCAGTCTCAGGCTCACCTAGAGAACCTCCTCTTCTTGCATGTGGCTATTGACCAGTGCTCAGGTCACTGTTCATTCAAGGCAACAAATTTTCTCCTAAGCAGAATGCACTTAATGGGGCCATGCCAGGTATTTCTGTGTCCTATATTAGAATTTTTTAAATATTTCTGGCACAGGTAATGGTCTCTTCCTGATTCACCTGGTCTCCCTGGACAGTTAATAAATGCTTTCCAGCTCAAGAAGATCAGTGGTAACTGATATGCCACCTAATGCCAAGGAAGCACAAGACGCAAGAGAAACAACTGGTCACAAGGGCCTCTTAGTCCTTATATTAGTCTCTCTTTTCTTTATCTTCTACCAGCCACAAAGTCCTGCTCTTATGTTAACATGTTTCTTACTCTAGGCCTTTTTCTTGGTTTCTGCTTATGATCCAATCACTCCAGTTCTTTACAGATTGTTTTCCCAACTCAGCTACTTTCCTATCTTATAAGCCACAATCACTGGAGCAATTTTACTCAAATAGAATTTTTAAACCTGTTCTCAATTTGAAAGCTGATTATGACACCCCTACTACCCATCAAATTGCCTGATCTCCTCTGTTTGATCTTCCACCATCTGGTCCCACCTTGCCTGCCATTTCGTCCTTCATCATTCACCTGTCCATCTCACAACTCTCCACTTTTTCAGTGTCTCAGAGCTTCATTTTGCCCTTGGACACTTGTACTCATTTTCAACCCCTACAGAAGTCTTCTCCCAATCTAGGAAGTCCATTCCACAGCCATGAAGAGTCCATGCATGCCTCCTTCGTCTTCTGGGAATGCTGAACCAGCCTTCATCTTCCTCAGTTCCTACATTTTATTGCACTGTGAGCACAGTGCACATTTTGAAGCTGACTTTGTCCTTTCTGGCCCTGGCAACAAGCCACATTCTGTTGCCTGCAGATGTACAAGAATCGTGAGATACTGTCCCCCATTGGTGGCCAACTCAGTGCCTGGATAACAGAAAGGGCTCTATTATTATTGTGAGTCATGAGAAGGGACAAAGTGAAGGTCAAGATCTACATTTGGACCTGTTCTAGAGGGGATCCATATAAGGATGCATATAAAAAAAGCATTTTTTTTCAAGAAGCAGATTGCAAAAAAGAACATTTTTTCACCTTCCCAGCTTATTACATTGCGAAAGATGTGTATAGACCATAGCTTTCTGATGGGCAATGAATCAAAGATAATTCAAAAGCAATTGACATAACATGAAACCTCTTCCTCATCAAAAAAATTAAAACATAATTCTCTTACCATGTACTTGGTTACTCAATTAAGCATTAGGTGGGACTTGTATAGAAATAAATTAACTCTAAATGTCTGACTATTCTCTAACTTGGATGGTGGCTTCACAGCCCTTGTCCTGGGCAGAGCTGTCCTACATGATTTCCATTTAGTAGAAGGCTTGGCAAAGGATTTCAGTTTTAGAGCTCAAGTCTGGGGGGAGGGGGGAAGATGGCCACAGGCAGGGTGTGAGTACACAGACAGCAGTCACCAGCAGGTCCAGGAAGGCAATCTGCATGCCAACAAAGCACAGCAGGGTCTCATGTAGAAAAACTGCCCAGAGACAAAAGCACACAAATGTACTAATATGATGTCCTCAGTTAGAGTACACAGGTCAAATTTAAGTCAATATCAACCTCATCCAGCCTATGTGTCCTTTCCATAGAAACAGAAAGAAATAAAACCAGGTACTTCATCATCCCATTTCTAACAGTCTGAAGGGGGAGAAACCCAAACAGAGACTCATAGGATGAGGTGTGAGTATCCCAGTTCCTCTGCCCAGGGTCCAGGGTCATGCTGCTGCTCAGGCACATGCCTCTTAACATTAACACAAAATATTCATCCCATCCAGGAATCTGATGGTGGCAAATCTGTAAAATGATGACTCTATAACCTGACTCCTAGAAAAATTTAATAGGATCACATCCAGTAGCACATCAGAAATATTCAACGACCACAGATATACCACTGATGAGATGACATATATTTAGAGTATTTTTAGGACATCTAAACTTTAGAGATTCTTCTTGAAAATGCATTGATCCTCTTCTCATGATTAAGGGGACTGGGTTTTTGTCAACAATAATTCTAGGAGGTAATGGAAATCAGGAGTTAGAATAAAGGGGAAAAGAAATGAACCAAAGAGCAAAAGTGTGAGAGAAGAAGAGGGAAAGCACAAAAGAGAAGGAGAGGAAAATGGGGAGTTCAACATTCCTGGTGACACAGAGGAAAATGCATCAGGCCATAAAACCATCATGGGCTGTGCACCTTCTGGGCATAAAGCCACATGTACCATTTAGGACCATTCCATGTGTTTCTCCAGAAATGGAGCTCAAAAACAATGGCATTCAGGAGCACTTCCAGTTGGTAGGACCTGTTCTCAGTGGTTGATAATGTCTTATGTGGTTCTCCCAATAATGAAGAATGACAGCTAAGTTTTCTCATGCCACAGCCATATACCACAGGTAGGTTCTATCTTCCCCATTTCACAGATGAGAAAAGCAAGGCCCAACTAGGTAACAAAGTAATCTGCCCCACATTAGGATTGGTTTAATTTGCTGCAGACTGTCCAGGAGTAGCACAGAAAACCAACTCCAAAATCTAAGGACAGATACTATGGATGATGGGAATAATCTAGAGATTCTCAAGCTCTATTATTTGATTCCTGGAAGACCTTCTGTCTTTCTCTCAATCTCTCTGTTTTTCTGTCTCTCTCCCTCTCCCTCTATGTGTCTTCTCTGCTTCATTGTTAAGGTCACTTTCACATGTTATAAAAAGGTAGATTTTAAGTCCATTATGAGGTAATATGATCAATCCCCATAGGCCTCATCCAAAGATTCTTTTTTTTTTTCATATAGGAAACACACTTTCAAGGACACCTGGTTGCTCCTGTGAATTTGTCCTTACTTCCATGGTTACATGTGGAGGCTCAGCCATTCAGCGGTCCCAGCTTTATCCCAGCACATATGTTTTCCTCTTTCCCACCTGACCACTGTCCATGGCCCAGTCTCCCACTACTGAGCACCCCAATGCAGGAGCTGGCTGATATGATCACAGATAGAAAAATCCTTCTGTTGGTTGATGCCCATGTCAGCTGATAATTGTACTAAAAAACTAATCATAAAGCAGCACTCTTCATGGTTGGAGGTCTTATGTCAAGTTTGAAAGTAGAGGGTTTAAAATCTCATTTCTCCTGAGATGGGTCAAAGCAAGAGCAGTGGTAGTGGTGGCAGCCCAAGCCTGTCCACTTCCTTGAAATCACTAATTAATTACTGAGCAGCAGTGCCGTTGGACAGGTCTCTGTGGAGCCAAGCTTCCATTCCCAGACTCAGTGCAAACCATCCTGAGAACAGGACATCTGGAAGAGCCAGACTGTGCTGGCCAGGGAAGACTGATTCTGGGCCGAGAGGCCTGGCAGAGGGGCCCACGCGGGTGTTACATTCCCCTCTGGGTCTGGGAACATCAGCACAATGAAATATCTGGGATATCACTGCAAATGTAATGAGCACAGGAAATTGATGGCAGCTCCAACTAAATTACAGCTTAGAAGACAGGGAAGGTCCCCTGAGATGGCCACAAAAGGAAACTCCACTGACCAGGCCCAGGTGAAATTGAATTGGAAACGGTCCCTGCCTGATTAGCATAACAAAAGTTCCAGTGTTTAAAGAAAAAAAGTCATTCTGTATAAATGAAAGAGGGAACAAAAAATAAAGAAACCCATCTTCTTACAAACATAGTTATCTTTTAAAATGTCCAGTCCAAGATAAATCTAAACTGTGTTGTAAGCAACACCCTGTAGAAATGAATTCTTCAATAGTCTCCCTTGATCTATATTTATTCCTCTTTCATTTGGATGGGGACTGACCAGCTATTTGAAACTCTATAACAGCCACACACGTGTGTGAACACATTTTTTCTTCCCACTTTACAGAAGACCAAAGGCAAGCTTAGCTTGGCAGTTTATTAACCAAAATTCAAAACAACAGTAATTCATATAAATGCATATTGGACATGTTTGTGGATTTACTTTATACCATGAATTTAGAGATTAGCCCCATTTATCAAAAAAATTGATTATTTTATTATATTATTATTTAAATTTACTATAAATTATTAGAATGAGCAGGCAGGCAATACCAAAGCAAAGTAGGAATTAGAATTAAATCTTTTTAAGGAAAGCAAAATATCTTGTCTTTTGTTAAATTTTATTCCAAAATTTACTTAGAGATTCATTATAATGATGCTAAAACTATAACCACTGTGTTTGACTCCATTCCAGGTGCTAAGCACTACTGTAGGCAATTCTAATAACCGACTTTCAAAGCATTAATACTGTGTACTTTCCATAGATAGGGAAACTGGGCTCACAGAAATAACTTGTTTAATAGATCAACTGACTCAAACTCTTGTTAGAAAGAGTGCTTACCCCAACAAGAAATTCTCTGATGCCTTACAAAGAGAATTTTATATTCAAAGTAAGTTCTGGCTTTTTCTGGAAACAGAAAGGAGGCAAAGGCTCCTATTTTCACAGTGAGCCTCAGGTCTCCCTCTTGTCAATGTGGGTCACCATTTCCCTTTTCTTTCTGGTTGGTATGTTGGGAAAAGCGCCTGCCCTGAATATTAGTAAAGATTAGGTTTAACTGAGAATAGCAATAGCAAAACCCTAAGAGGAGAGTGACTTTACCCAATAAGAATTTATTTCTCCCTCACCTGAACGAGCCCAGAGCAGGCAATCCCTGGACGTCAGAGAATCAGATCCTTCCTCTCAGGATGCCTCCCAGCCATCCTGTCACTCTGGCCCTCCCAACATCCTTCCAGTTGGCAGGCAGAGGTGAAGGATGCAGAACAGCATACTTTGTACCTATAAAGCACCACTCAGGAAGTCACACATACACTTTTGTTTCACCTTATTAGCTAGAACTTGGAGATGTGGCCAATGACTGCTGCAGAAAAGGCAGAGAGATGCAATCTTTTTGGGGGACAGCTCAGCCAGAGTGGGGGCTCAATGAGCAAGGACAACAGTGAGAGGATGTGAGCCATCTCACCAGCAAGATCTGCTGTCGTGTAAGAGCCAGGGGGAGTCATCAAGACTTGTGAGTGAACTTTAAAGTTCATTTAACTCCACCCCAGCTTCGTCTCATGAAAAATGAGGAAAGCCATCTGCATTGCTCCAAAGCTCTTTTCCAGAAGCCCTTTCTAGATTATTGTTGACCCAGCAACAACTGCCATCCATCCAACACTTATTTCTCTAATTCATTTTCTAGTCATTACTGGGCATCCAGGGTTGCCTAACTCCAACTGAATAAAGCAAGAAGAGTATAACTTTTGACCTTGACTCAGGGCTTACCAACCTCTCATTTTTAATTTCTGTTCTCTCAGACTTCTTGAGCTGTGGGTTCCATATGTCCACAAGGTATGCTGCCTGGCAAGTCAGTCTGTCTGTCCACACACTCACCCACCTGTGGCAAATACAAGTGCCCAGAGCCTCACCATCCCTCTTCTCCTGTACTTATGTTTTCGAAGCTGCAAACTGAAATACATAAGGACACATGATCCGACAACTTTTTTTAGATGCTTGAATCTATTCATATGCAAAGTCACACAATGTTTATTTTTTAAATCACCTTTAAGTGAATATGCAATGAATTCTCTGCAGAAAATATTAAATGATGTGAAATTAAGATAGCTATGAATACTCAGGGATGTACAGTGTCTATTCTTCACAGTAAATTTGTTTCTAATTTAGTGTCTTCTATTCAAAATTTTTCTTTCCCCTTTATCCATTCTGCAAAGCTCATCATTTTGTACCTGCATTATTACCACAGTCCTCCATGAGGGGCCAGGCCCCCCAGCTCTCTGCTTCCAGTCCACATTTGGCCAGCAGCCTTTGTCCTTCCTCATCAAGTCAATGTCCTTCTTAAGAATTGATGGCATCTGCTCACTGCAAGCAGAGTTAACTATAAACACTACTGCTTGTTTCAAAACCTTCCATAATCTGATCACTCCAATGTTTCCTACCCAATTTATTTCCCACCCTCTGCTCACACAGCTTCAGGCTCACAATAGCCAGATTTCCCACTGTCCTGCAAACACACCTCACCCACCAGCATTCAAGTGGCTCAGACCCACCAACCAGCTTGGTTACATTTCCCTTCATCTTCAAGGTCTTCTCCAACTCAATCTTCTGAAATCCTTTGACTAGTTTTGGTGGAGGGAATTTTTTTTTATTTTAATCATTGTTCAAATACAGTTTTCTCCTTTTTACTCCCAATCCAGTTTGGTGGAGGGAATTTATAGCACATGGTTGAGAGCATGCCCTCTGGACCCAAACTGATGGCAGCAAAACCCAGCACACAGCTGAAACCTTTAGAGAAAATTACTCAACACCCACTTCTATCTAGAAATGGGATGAGAGTTGCCTCCTGAGACAGAGCCAAACTCCACAGTGAACACACAGGCTTAGCACTGTGCCTGGCACAAATTAAGGATGAGGGGAAGCTTTCTCCTCTCTATGCAATTGTGTGATTGAAATCATTGGCTCTCAGGGCTTCATTCATTTCCCCCAGGACCAGACATGATGATGTGCAGAAACACACGTTTGCTTGTGTTGGGGCTGGAATACCACCAGCAACACTGGAAAAGTCAATCCCTCTGCAGCCAAGAGGCACTTCTTTGACTTCAGTAGATGTCACAAAGACACAGCCCCTCCCTGGCATACCAAGATATAGGGTTTCTGGTCTACCATGCATACTTGTATCTACTCCTAGCCCAAGGGGTGTAGCTTATTCCACAAGTGACTATGGGGCCAGTTTATATATCTCCTCTTCTTGTAGACTCATAAAAATTTCAAGAATGTAAAACCACCCAAGTGATCACTTGAAGGTCAGGACCCAGCTCCACTGGACCACATCCCAGAGGGTGGCAGTATCTACTCTGCCCACTTGCAACATGCCATCTGCCTTGCCCCAAACTGTAACTACTAACAACAGTGTTATGGATTAAATGGTTTCCTCAACAATTCATATCTTAGAGCCCTAATCTCTAGTATTTCAGAGTGTGACCTTGGAAATAGGGTCATTGCTGTTGTAACCAGTTTTAACATGAAGTCATACTGGAGTGGGGTGGCCCTTATCCAATGACTGGTGTCTTATTAATGGGAAAGTTTGGACACAGAGAAGAGACCACAGGGAAACACCATGGGGAGACTAACACAGTGCTGACAGAAGCCAAGGAACTACCCCGAAGCCTTGGAGAAACCTGGATGGATCCTCCCCTGGTGCCTGCAGAGGGAGCACAGCCCTGCCCACACCTCGATATGGAGCATCTGCCTCCAGGACCGAGAGAATAAAGCTCTGTTGTGTAAGCCACCTGGTCGGTGGTACTTTGTTACGGAGCCCCAGGGCATTAATACAACCAAGACCTTTAACTATAATATGCCATTTATTTAACATTAATATATCCTAAGGAATAACATGTGTACTATCGTACCTCTGGTTGTTTTCTTCACATTTGTTTTGTTTTTTGTTTTTTTCTGAAACTAGGTGAAAGCACAGACTGATCTTATTTTTTCATCTTCCAGGGAATTGGCCCAGGGATGGTCAGTCAAGTCAGAGTTGCTGATAAACATTTGCAAATTTTCCATCAGGACACTTCACCCAAAGAACTCATCATAAACCTCTTTCAAAGAGCAAACTCCCCAGAACATTTAAAATATGATTCATTTACAAGCACCTGTGACTTATCCACTTTTCACAAAGCCAGGTTCACCTGCGTCCCTCTGCCAGACTAAATCCTGGGGGTTCCACATGTGTCCCACAGGCAGGCAGAAGGGAAAGTGTGTAAATGCTGCTGGCTGCTGCATGTTTAGTCATCTGTTATTGCAGTAGGAAAATCGGGGCATATCACTGCTGCAATTAATCCCATATTTTTGTAGCTGAAGTCACAATACTCATTTCAGTATAGAGTTGGAGTGAGGAGAGCCTATCTATATCTGTAAATGAATGATATCATTATTTTGGGAAATGAAAGTTTAAGCTCTGTAAAACATACAATCCCATGGAGATCTCCGTACAGGAACTTGTGCGTGCAGGTGTTCAACGTGATAAGGTGCGTCACCATTTATCTGTGTACTTGCAGGCAAATATTAACATAGTCATGAATTAAGCTTTTAATCCCTTTTATTATAAATTGAATATCTTTATTTTAACAAACATCAACAATGCACATTATTGTGGCCCAAACTATTCATTACTATTCCCCACAGCATACCATTACATGATACACTGTAATACATGTGTTCCGAGAGAAACAGGCATCTGCCTGAGTACTCCACAGTATATTTCATTCTTTTTTTCCCTTCTAAACAAAGAAGCACTCTCACAAAGGCACTTTTTATGCAGGGAAAGAGGACCATGGCTCTGTTTTCTGTCCAGGAAGTCTAGGAATGTTTTGTGTTGGAAACATTTGTAAGAAACCAAATTCTTGTTTCTGAGAAATCTTGAGAAATGGAATTGGATTGGGGTGCTGAGATCAGAACAGCAAACCTAAAAAGCTTGGGACAGAGTGGGATGTCCAGCAAAGGTCCTGGTTTAGGGCCAAGTGTTGGTCCAGTCCCCATTTGCTCCAGCCTTCTGTCCCACATTAGTCTAAACTCAAAGACAGGAGAGGAGAGAGAGAAGACAACCTCAAATGGTTACCTGAGGTATGTGATTTTACTCATTGAGCTTCTATAGCAAGTATTTCAAGAGCATCTATTGTGCACAGGGCCTATATCAGAACTACAAGATTCAATGATAAATATCAGAACCTCTGACTTCAAGAGATTGACAATAGAGTGAAGGGAGCAAATATGAATCCAAATAGTTAAAACATAGTCAGAAGGTGATTCAGTATTTAATGGAGAGGGGAAATGGAAAAGGAAAATTAACCCTGATTGCAGGGACTGAAAACAGGTTATGGAGTGTACAAAAATGTGTCATGAATTGAACAAACATGCCAATGCACCAACATGGATGGAGGCACGTTGAAACAAAAAGCGGGCCATGGCATGTTTGTCCCAGGCACAACTTTGTAGGTCATGATTCTAGCCTGATCCATGTGTGGGAAGTGAAGAAATAAAGACCCACTGTAATTAAGCAACCCTACAGAGGGCACAGGGTGGTCTGTGTTAGTTCCCCCATACCTCACATAGCAATTTTTCCCAGTACACACACTCACTTTCCTGGCACTGATCTTTACATCTGGTGCTTTTAGGCTTGTGTTTAAGAAAGTGTACTTCTACTATTATCCCACACACAGACATGCACATGCACACACAGCCAGAGATCGAATGGAAAGTGAAGTCATCAGGAACAGCACACAGTTTTGTCTCAGGTCACATCACAGCTGCCCGTCACTCCCCATGGTCCTGCCAACAATGGTGACATGGTACTAGGAAGTAACTTCTTAATGGAGCAGTGCAGCACCTACCAAGTAAAGCACTGATTGCTTAAAGATGAGTCTGCCAGCAAAGCCCACAGTGCTTTTGGATTCTGTTGTTTTTGAAGGGTGGTGACAGCCACAGAGGAAAATGAGCTGTTGAGGCTGCACTGATCCTCATGGCCAAGGTGTGGGTTAGGTTGTCAATAATATGCTGTGCTTTGCAATGTTAAAGGGTCTTAAAAATAAAAATGCAAGATGTCTTCATGTCCCATACAATGAAGAATGGGGATGACAATGTACAGATTTCATGCTCGTATGCCAACTATGGCCCTGATACATACACAAAGATTGGGAATCATCCTTCAGAACTGTAAACCAGACTGTAAAAAAGGGGCAGATCTGGGGAACTTGTCAGGAGCATTAGTACTGGATGACATCCTGATAAACTCCCCATCTCTACCCTAGCCTCTATTAAAATTACTTCTTCACTCCCTAAATTTATGGAAATATTATTTTTACAATCAATATTATTAATCAGTAAGCTACATGGTTGCCAGTGAAACTGAGAGATTGTTTCTCCAACAGTATTACCTAGAGATCTAGTTTGATTTATAAAAAGACAAATGCTGAAAATATATCCCAATGGCATAAACAATAGCTGAAGAGGGAAGCCAGAAGATGCTTTGAAGCATATGATTTGTTTTAAAAGCTGTATATACAGTTTTACAAATTCAGCGTAATCTTCATTATCCCCCCAAAAGCCTTCTGATTGTTTTATTCCTTCAAATGCTACCTATTTAGATAATTTTTCTGGCTGTATATATGGCAATACATTATTAGCTCCAAAAAGTGTTTGCATGATGTCTTGAATGGAATCCTCAAGGCTCCGCAATTTGCTGAGAAGCTAACATTGTCATAACGTGTTTCTCCTACAACATCTTAGAGCTCTAGGCACTGCACTTGGGAAATCGAATCCTATGCAGGCAAACAGAACTATAGGCTGTAGGAGAGGAAAGCACAGCTTTGTCTGTGTCAAACTGCATGGGCAAGAGGTAGCCTTTGTCCATCATGCCATTTGGGGTGGCAGCATGGAGGTGGACAGGGTTGGTATCAGAGGCTGGAGCTTCTGTAACTGTCTCCCCTTTGAGCCACAGATAATGATAAATAGCCCTCTGGTGAAGATACCTTCTTGAAAAACCTGCAGAATGTGGTCAATTAGTTCATGGTACTCATTGATCATGAGTATTAAACAGGACTACAGAAATAAATAAATGTCCATCTTGCCAAGTGTTGAGATTTTATTTTCACTTCATAAGCTTAGGCTTGCAAAGCTCAGTTCTCAAAAGGCCTTTGTTTTAAGAACTTTGACTGAATTAGGAGATGAAAGAGCAGGAGGGTCTTGAAAGTGACTCTTCCCCTGAGCCACATAGCTTCATGCTTGGCAGATTCTCTGTGCACTTGTCTTGTCCCCCACAATATATTTTGTTTTTTTAAATTTTTATGCAAATAGAATTCTATGTTAAATGTATGCCTTATACTCTCCTAATAGAGCTTATCTTAAAATTAACACATATACAGAGCAAAATGTTTAAATTATATCCCTTAGACACAACTTCAAAAATTGATTTTAATTAATTAATTAATTATTAAGAAACAATGATGACAAAATCACTATGGATTAGTCCAAAACTTTTGACATCAAGACTCCTTCTTGCATTTCTGCCTTCATTTGCTAACTGCATTAAATGCAAATACTATTGTATTCATTTATATATGTTGGCTGTGGTACTTCACATCAAAAAATTTTTCTTTTTCTATTGTCTCTCATGCTGTGCTACTAAAGTAATTTCTCAAAAATGACAGGTCAATTTCTCAAAATTTCTGTTTTACCTACTCCTACAAGGCAAAATTGAAAGAAAACCCAAAGAGTTCTGGAGTGATTTGATGCTGCTGGTCCATGCAATTCCTTAATATTTCCATGATCTCAAGCTTCCTCTCTTTATTGCTCAAAAAACCCTGCACATGATAGTACTGAAAATTCACCACAATTGTTCTCTGTGTGATTAATCATTCACCTCTCATACAAATATTAACACTGCCACAAAAATCTCAGTTTGTACCCAAAACTATTTATACTGAGATCTGGGTGTCTTTCAAAGTGAACCATTCTCTAGTGTCCACAATGCCTCTAGGAAAGAAAGTAGTGTAGAATTTCCTGTCCTATGTAGAACTGATCAAAAACTTCAAAAGGAAGTAAAAGTAGTGAAGAAAATGCCATCAACATTATGATGGTCAGAATGACACATCACAAACTGGTTCAAACTAAATGACAATTCAGAAATTGGGACCTCCTATTCACCTCTATAAGAGAGCAGCTTACAGCAGAAGCAGGTGGAGGAATCTTGGACAATCCCCCCTCTAGGCCCACACTGAAGAGCTAAACTTACAGATGGGGCAGTACAGAGGAAGGATCTGTAATCCCTCCCACACCTCCTTCCCTTACCCAGAAAAATGTCACCCAGGCAGCAGGTGGGGAACAAGGCCCTGTGATCTGAGAGAAGCTTTGTTGCCACATCAAAGCAGGATTCACAGCAGCACATTGGGAAAACCCAGAATCTTGGGGTACCTTGCTGAAACACAAGATATGCCTCCAACCTGGAGGACCCACCCAACACAGATGGTTGGACAACTTCAGGGAGACGCTCTGGATACCAAGCTGCCTTCTCACAGTGCCCTTCACCCTCCCCTGTACTCCTGAATCTGGGATCTGGGTCTGGCTGATGCACAAATGCAAAGGATGAGACAGGGAATATGGAGAATTACACACTCTGTGCAGCAAATGGAAATCTTGGACAGAATCTTTCTCCCCTCCAGTTCAAAAGTAAGAAAAAGGAAAAACAACTCATAACATTGTTGCAAACTTTTACTGAAACAAAAGAACAGGGACCTTAGCATGCCTAAGGGATATGAGAGAATATAAAGTCTGCCCAGAAAGCATCCAGCCATATATTATGAAAAATAGATACATTTATTGAGGAAAATACAAGACACATTATTCACAGGACAATGATGCCTCGGTCCTTTTCAAAGTAGGCACCTTGGGACCTCACATAGTTCTCCCCAAAGCCATCAGCTACCCCATCATATTTTCCTAAATCTCATTGACAGTCTGATATCTCTTCCCTTTCAAAGGTGATTTTAGTTTTAGGAAAAACCAAAAGTCACAGGGAGCCAAATCTGGGCTATGGGGGTTTGGGTGATGTGGGTGATTCAATGTTTTGCAAAAAAACTCTGCATGAGACATAATGCATGAGCAGCCATGTTGTCATGATAAAGCTGCCAATCACCTGTTGCCCATAGCTGTGGCCCTTTGAAACATCTGAATAGTTTCCATGGAGGAATGTTCAAGCTTAACACAAAATTTGATGTAGATTCATTGCTCTAGTCGCTCAGTCATTTTGAATGAGATGGCCACACAGTACACATGTTCACTCAATGGCGTCTACTGCTTCCCTGACTAGTCCAGTGAAGTTGTCATTGTTCACACATGTGCATTCTAGTCCAGTCTCATTGGCTGCCAGGTTACACTGATGTCATGCAAACCATTCTCATTATAGTAATGATGGCTGGACTTTTTCCAGACAAACCTTGTACTTTGAGATAGGGCATAAGCCACAACAAAATACATTTTATAAAATTGCTTCATACTCAAGGGAACTAAGAAAATAAATAATTTTTAAGATAAGAGATAAAATGTGAGATGATAAGCAGGGAAGTTGAGAAGGAAAGGAAGCTAATGTCTAAAAGGAAGGAATTAAGATGGGTGCTAGCAGTGTAGTGATCACCTCATAAGAAATATAAATGTCGAATCACTATGTTTTACACCTGAAACTAATACAATATTGTATGCCAATTATGCTTTAATCAAAAATTTAAAAATAACTTAACTAATAATAAAAGAAGAAACTGAGGCTATAAACAATTTTGTTGTACTGCTCAGTGTTGCAGTAGGAGCCACAGGTAGCAGAACTGAGATTGCAGAAAACCACATCATGACCTGGATGCCCAGCATAAGGAAAAAGCACATGGGATGCAGAAAAAAAGGCAAAAAGATGAAAACAATTGGAGAAAAAAGTAAGTATACAGGGAAGACAATGGAACCCCATAAAAAGGTAACTTGCATGCAAAAGAATACAGAAAAAGGAGACAAAGCTATTCAAAGTCATTTGAAGAAACTAATAGACTAAGACCTGCTCTTTTAAATGCTCCCTGCATATATATATATATATTTAAGCAATACTGAATCATATCAAGTAGGTCTGCAGGCAGAATCAGGTACTTTTTAGAACTAAAAAATCATCCTAGTTCATATTAAAGAGAATTTCTGAATGCATAAATTCTTTTGAATTGGTATTTCTGGATTCTTAGGATATATTCCCAGCAGTGGAATCACTGGCTCATAAGGCAGCTCCATTTTTATTTTTTTGAGGAAACTCCACACTGTTTTCCACAATGGCTGCACCAGTCTGTATTCCCACCAACACTGCACTGGGGTTCCTTTACTCCACGTCCTCACCAGCACTTGCTGTTTGTTGGTTTATTAATGATAGCCATTTGGCACGAGTGAGGTGATATCTCATTGTGGTTTTAATTTGTATCTCTTTGATGACTAGTGGTATTGAGCATAGTTTCATGTCTATGGGCCCTCTGTATGTCCTCTTTGGAGAAGTGTCTTTTCAAGTCTTTTGCCCATTTTTTAATTGTATTGTTTATCTTTCTAGTGTTGAGTCATTTAAGTTCTTTATATATTTTGGAGATTAAACCCTTGAAGTACTATTTCCAGTAGCCACAATTTGGAAACAGCCTAAGTGCCCATCAATAGATGACTGGATAAAAAAAGAACGATGGTACATTTACACAATGCAATACTACATAGCAGTAAAAAAGAAGGAATTCTTAGCCTTTACAACAGCATCGATGCAACTAGAGACTATTATGCTAAGTGAAATAAGCCAGCCAGTCAGCGAAAGACTAAAACCATATGATCTCACTTAATATGTGGAATCTTATGAACAAAATAAACTAATGAGCAAGATAGAACCAAAGGAAAAAAAACGATAGAACCAGAGTCATGGATTCATGGAATAGACCAACAGCTGTAAAGGGAGAAGAGGGGATGTGGGGACTGATTGAAAGAAGTGAAGGAGTTAGTCAAAGAACATATAGGAATGGCCCATGAACACGGACAATGGTGTGGGGATTGACTGTGGGAGTGAGGGGTGGGCTAGGTGGAGAAGGCCAAAAGGGGTAAAATTGGAACAATTGTAATAGCATAAACAATAAAATATTTAAAAATAAATAAATAAAGAGAATGACTGAGCAAATTATGTAAGTTCGCTTCTTCCCCAGATGTTATCAAATTGACAACAAACATCCAAGTGAACAACAACAAAAATCCCACACAGAAAAGAGAATGGTTGATGGAGGTCTTCAAAGTAACACAGAACCACAACTCAAACTAATACAAATATCAAGGAAATACATCATCTCACATAAGGCTGTCCAGAACTGTGCTGGCCAATAATAACAGTAGCCTTTAGTCAGTCACATGTTACCATTTAAAATTTCATTTTAATAAAATAAATTTAAAATTCAGTTAAGGACTCACACTAGCTGCCTTTCAAGTTCTCAAGAGCCACCAGGTAATCCCTGGGTATATCCCCAAAAGAATAGAAAACAGGGGCTCAAATAGATACTTGTATAACCATGTTCATAACAGCACTATTCACAGTGGCCAAAAGATGGAAACATCTTAAATATCCATCAATAGATGAATAAATGAACAAAATGTGGTCTATACATAAAGTAGAATATTGTTGAAAAGGGATGGAGTTCTGACACATGTTACAACAACCTTGAAAACCTTATGCTAAGGGAGGAAAACCAGTCTCAAAAGGTTAGACTAGTCAAATTCATAGAGACGGGAAGTAGAAGGGTAGTTGCCAAGGGCTGAGGGTGGGAATGGAGTCGTGTTTAACAGAGACAAGCTTTCAGTTTAAAAACATGAAAAAGTTCTGAAGAACTTTTAGAATAATAGTGAAGAACTTTTAGAATAATAGTGATGATTGCACAACAATGTGAGTGTGCTTAATGCCCCTGAACCATATACTTAAAAATGACTAAAATTGTTAATTTTATGTTATACATATTTTACCACAGTAAACACTAATTTAAAAAATCAGGGAGTTCCAGTCAAGATGGAGGTGTAGGTAGAAACTCTTCGTTTCCTCACACAACCAAAAGGAGGATAACAACCATTCTAAAAACAATAAACAACCAGAAGTACCAGAAAATCAAACTGCATGAAACTCCAACAACCAGAGAATTAAAGAAATAGTCAACCAGACCAACCAGACCAGTAGGAGGCAGGCAGAGAGAACCCAGGGCAAGGCAGCAGACCGTGCAGGTGGGGCTGGTTGAAAGGACCCCCATCAAGGTGGCAGACTGCATGGGCAGGGCTACCTAAACAGAAAACTGAGACTCAGAGCTGACTGTGGACTACAGAGGGGTTGCCACAGCGGAAGAAACTCCCAGTCTCACATGAGAGTGTTGGAAAGTGGGGCTAGAGCCCAGCAAGTGAGCTGCATTGTTCTCTCTCTGACCCCTCCCCCACAGACAGCACCACAAGGCAGCAAAGAGGGTTGCCCTGCCCTAGCAAATATCTAAGGCTCACTCCCTTACAACTTAATGGGTGCACCAGAAAAAAGCAATATGGCCCAAATGAAAGAGCAGAGAAAAACTCCAAAGAAAGAGCTAAGCGATGAAGAGATACCCAACCTATCTGACTGTGGAATTCAAAGCACTGATAATCAAGATGCTCACAGAACTGACTGAGCTTGGTCAAAAATGAAAGAACAAATGAAGGCTACCCAAAGTGAAATAAAGCAAAATATTCAGGGAACTAACAGTGACAGGAAGGAAACCAGGACTCAAATCAATAATTTGGAACAAAAGGAAGAAATAAACATCCAACTGGAACAGAATGAAGAAACAAGAATTCAAAAAAATGAAGAGTCTTAGGAAACTCTGGGACAACTTTAAATGTTCCACTATCTGAATTATAGGGGTGCCAGAATGAGAAGAATAACAGCAAGAAGTTGAAAATTATTTGGACAAATAATGAAGGAAAACTTCCCCAGTCTGGCAAAGGTAATAGACTTCCAGGAAGTCCAGGAAGCTCAGAGAGTCCCAAAGAAGTTGGACCCAAAGAGGAGCACACCAAGGCACATCATCATTAAGTTACCCAAGATTAAAGATAAGGAGAGAATCTTAAAAGCAGCAAGGGGAAAAGAAAGAGTTACCTACAAAGGAGTGCCCATAAGACTATCAGTTTATTTCTCAGAAGAAACCTTATGGGCAAGAAAGGCTGGAAAGAAGTATTCCAAGTCATGTAAGGCAAGGACCTACATCCAAGATTACTCTATCCAGCAAATCTATCATTTAGAATGGAAGGGCAGATAAAGTGCTTCCCAGATAGGATCAAGTTAAAGAAGTTCATCATCACCAAGCCCTTATTGTATGAAATGTTAAAGGGACTTATCTAAGAAATCGAAGAAGATCAAAAACTATAAACAGTAAAATGACAACTCACAACTATCAACAACTGAACCTAAAAAAAAAATGAAAAAAGTACTAAGTAAACAACTAGAACAGGAACAGAATCAGAGAAATGGAGATCCCATGGAGGGTTTTCAGTGGGGAGGGGGAGGGGAGGGATAGTGTGACAAAGGTACAGGGAATAAAAAGCATAATTGGTAGGTGTAAAATAAATGAGGAGAGGTTAAGAATGGTATAGGAAACAGAGAAGTCAAAGAACTTATATGTACAACCATGGACATGAACTAAGTGGGGGGAATGCTGGAGGGTTGTGGGGTACAGGGCACAGGGGGATAAAGGGGGAAAATTGAGAAAACTGTAATAGCACAATCAATAAAATATACTTAAAAAAATCAAAGCAGTGGCTCTGCTCTGCCAGTAGTTTGAAATGTATCCTTAAGACACCACTAACTTCCTTGGACCTCAGATTGTTCACTTTTCAAAGACAGTTTGACACAAGCAGTTTGTATTATTTACATGTGTGTGTAACAAAACCTATTTTCTTGTGAAGTCTGATGCATAAACCCAAAATATTAGATTGCCATTGCCTTTTCCTGTGCTGAGAATGGCAGTTTCATGTAAATCGAACTAATCCAATGGGCCAAGTCAGAACTTTTCTGGTTAAATTAGGAGACTTGGTGAATACAGTTTAAAAACCACCAAGACTTATCATCAGTCAAGCCTCCGAAACTTCTGAACATTTATGATTCTATGATCTGTTCCCTGTGGAATGAGAAACACAGAATAAGAAACCGTGTTCATGGATGACAACAGAGCCTGAGGACAGCATGTCAGTTCCTTGTGAGATTCCACAGCACGTGTCAGGATTCCAACAGTTAATTCTGTAATCATTGGATGTCTGGCTACCCAGCAGAACTGCACACTTCACAGGGTATGGATACATCTGTCTTTCTCAACAAGCGTGTCCTCACTAATGTGTCCACCAAGTTCCCCTGGCTCCAACTCTCTGTACACACATCACAGACATGCTCATCCTACCCCTGTGTTTGGGAAGGCCCAAGACTAGTTCCACCCAGTGGACTGTGAGTGGAAATGATGCCTGTCAATTTGGTCCCAAAGCACTGAGCTGCTGGAAGAAGGTCTTCTAGGGCTCCCACTTTCTTCCACCACAGCTGGCCATGCTCCAGAGAGTTTGTCCTGGAGGGAGGAAGTTGCAGGCAGAGCCCAGACAGACCTGAGGCATACATCATGTGAATGAGAAATAACCCTTTTCTGCTTCAGGCCACTGAGATCCAGGGGTTGTCTGTTTCCTTCATATAACTTAGCTTGTCCTCACTGGTCCACCACACCATGCCCAGTGCCTGGTCCCTAGCACTCACCCTAAGATTTGTCAAATAAGTGAATAATGCATATTATAATAAAATAAAGTCTATAATGAGCTCATGCAAACATTCCTGATGAGCAAATTTTCACTGTCCTTGATGGTATGTGGCATCCATCAGCATCTCTTCAAAGCCTTTGTCCTCCTCAGAGCCCAGCTATTCTATCCTAATCCCTGTCTCTAGAGGGCCACCTGCCATTCTCAGCTTTGTTAAAAGTCTGGGAAGGAAATGATCAGAAACTAAGGTATACAGGTAAGCCATAGTTTGGTCCACAGAAGAAGGTGACAGGAGTGAGCTTTATTATGAGAAGTGAAATTAGTGAGCTCCCTGATAAGTCTATTACCCATCTGACACCATACATAGTTATTATAATATTATTAACTATATTCCCTATGCTGTACTTTACTTATTGAGGTAATTGTTTCATAATTTATATAAATGTCTAATCACTATGTTGTATACCTGAAACTAATATAATATTGTATATATTTAAAAATAAATTTTAATAAAGTCTTTTGAAATAATTTTACATAAATTTTTCAAAGATTTTTTTTAACTGAAATTAGGATAGTATTCTGGGAACCCAAAGGTCACAAATCAAATGGACCATAAGTATACTCTTAGTAAGCAGTCTTCCTTGGACTTGAATATGTTATTATTTAGTTTCAGTGTCCAAACTGGTGAAGGAAGAGGAAGGACAGTTTCCACAAGTAGGTTCTGTATGGTTAGGACACAGCCCAAGAGTTTCTAGAAATTGCTGCCCGCTCCATTAAAAGGATGTTCATGCCACCATTGACTCTTGAGCTTGTCAGCTAAATGTGACAGAGACAGGATGGCAGTATTTTACGCTGTGCATGTGCATGGGCACATGCTTACTAACAAGCAGATCAACAGCCCTGAGGTTGTGGGCCCACATTGCAATCTGCAGCATTCCCTTGTGGAGCAGAATTAATTAAAAATCACAAGCTAAATAAACCACCCGGGGAAGATTATCTCCCTCCATAATTGAATTGTGAACTCTGATGCTTGTGAGTTCAACTGTCTTAAATTAATGAGCCCTGTCTGGTGGGATCCCGAGTCTTTCTTAAAATGGAAATAATACATCCCCTCCTCAGTGACTGTGGACCTTTTACAACACCAGTCATACTATTAGCTGTAGATGCACGGTTACTTTTCTAAGAATTTAAAGTCTGTTTTTCTCAGGACAACATTCTACAAGAAGAACATGCAAGACTCCAGGCACAACTATAGATAACTGTTATATTCTTGGTCATTTCAGAGAACTCAGATTGGAAGAAAACAAACATATTTATAGCCTTTTTATTTATTCATTTATCCAAAATCTTTGCATATGTGAGAGAAATCCAAGCTGGGCTAAATGACATGTGCTCAATTTAGAAATACTAGTGATTAACACATTCAAAATCTGCCCCTTAATACTACCTCAAGTGTCAGCATGGGTAGCAAAAATCTTATGATGACTCATACAATCATTTATAGTATGGGAAACACAAGAGTATTTTTAACCTCACGCATTTGTAGATGAGCTGCCCATACGTTTCCTCCCCATTCCATTCCCTGCAAAGTTGAAATGCAAGTATTTCCCATTGCAGATGGCACAGTTTTCTTGTCATTAACAAGGACTTGATATATTCCAAAATTAAGTTCGACATTACTAATACCAAGCATCATTATTCAGCTGGCTTACAATTAATGAGCTCATGCAGCAAGTTGATTCATTCTGTCATCATGACAGCATTTTGCAAACAATTTATCTTGCAAGGTTCACAAGCATATGGCACTTGTTAAAGTTGCTGTACAGGTAATTTACTCGCTTTTTCCCCTAATGGCTGAAATGAGCACCTGTTATAAAAGTTATTTGTTTTTTTTCCCCCAGACTATAATAATTGCAGCCATGCTGAACTGCATTTGAATTTCAAAGCCAGAAGCAATAGTGCCCAGTGCAAACAGACATGCCTCATAGCCTCTGTGGGCAGCTTTTACTGCTCTGCACCCCCAGATCTACCCTTTGATCCAGAGAACAGATGGGAGATGGGACAGGAAGAGAAAGGAGTGGCAGGCCAGGGGCTGTGTTTGGAGAGGAGAGGAGCTTGCAGTTGGCTGAGCTTCTCAACAAGTCTGGCCCCTTCTACCAAGTGGCCTAAGACTCCTTAGTGAGTTGAGGGGCAAACTGTCCTATGCACCCCTCCTTGGGAGGGGCACTGTTCGAATTACTTCTTCACTCAACCCTTTGGTTGTGTTGGGAACTTAGTGGCCAGAACCTTGGATTCCAGACTCCTCTTTTCATCCTCACAGGCTGATCTACCCACACTCTCTACATTCCAGGCTTCCTTCCTTTATGATGGTTCTTAACTCACAATAAAGAGTAATTTTTCTATTTTATCCACAAAATGGTACACATTTTTGGGTAGTACCATCTCTGATGATACCTTAACTAATAAACAAAGTGAGGTTTATACATATTTACATATATGTTTGCATATATATGACCATATCATTCTTATATATGTATATACATGTCTCTCTGTATACAAGGTGGGACCCAAAAAACCTTGGAATTACCTTTTGGAGGTCAGGGCGCTTGTAGTACAGGCTTTCCCCTCTAGGTGTATGTTCTAGAACTTATCTGTATCAGTGTACGACTGGCGTTGCTGTGAGAGGCTGCATTCAGCTTTAGTGAAGTTTTCTGAAGACAATTTCAACATGTTTGACCATTTTATGATGGTGGTTTAAAAGTGCACCTGCCCACACTAGGCTGACTGTTCATCAGTTTTTGACCAAAAAACGACATGGCCCCATGTCCCACACTCCCTATTCACCCAATGTTGCCCAGAGTGACTCTTTTTTGTTTCCCCAAATGAAAAAAACCCTCAAAGGGAAACGTTTTGCCCATGTGAAATAAGTGAAACAAAGAACAGCAGAAGCACTAAAAGGTGTCAAAATTGACAAGTTCAAAAACTGTTTTGAGCAGTGGAAAAAACATCTCAATAGGTGTATTGCATAAAATGGAGAGTACTTTGAAGGTGACTGAAGTTTAAACATGTAAGAATGTAAGTAAACATGTAAGTACACAATTTTTATAGATAAATTCTGGGTTTTGAGGGGTCCTTTCTCATGTACACATAGGTACATGCATGTATAAACATGTATCATATACATATGTATATAATATGTGTGTATACATATATAGATATAGAACTTAACTCCTAAGGTGATGGGTTCTGGAGCTGGGCCTCCCAGACTCACATCTTGGCTCATTCACTTACAGGTGTACGCTGTCTTTAGCTAAGTTCTTTACCACCTCTGGATGAAAGTTTTGTCATACACTAAATGGAAGTAATAAAAAACCTTTCCCATAAGTTTTTGTGTGTGTGTGAGGATTCCTGATAATGTGTTCAAAGGACTCACGGCATAATGTAAGTGGTAAATAAATACTAGCTGTCGAACACGTCTGCCTCCTTATCTGCATACCAGATGCTATGATCCCCACTCATCCGACCTAAGAAATGAAGGTCCTGCTCTCCTTTTGCAGGGAGTGCTGCTGGCAGATCACCCTCAGCTGTCAGGCTTTCTTGGGAACTGCCTTGGCTGGAGAGGGCTGCCTCACTCAAAGTCAAAGTCTCCTCCCTTTCAGTGTAGCCTGCATCTGAAGGCTAGCACACACAGGATAGAAAAGGTAGTTGTCCCAACTCTGGAAGCTGTGAGAGGCCAGCCAGGTTCAGAGCACCCTTGGGGGCCAGCTGAGTCCATGGTTGAGGCTGCACTCATCCTGATTTCTCCCAGGCCCAATCCCACTCCCTGCCTTCCTAGGCTCAGCTATAGACCCCCCGAGCTCTCCAAGAAGAAAGTCCTGCACACTGCACTAGGTTTGGCTTTGCCAGGGTCCCGGTCGAATAATCTATTCATAGGCTGACTCTAAGAACACCTGCTCAGTGGGTGCGTCTACCCACGTTGTTCTACACGCATTAGGCCTGAATTCACAGCACTTCCCAGCTGCAGGCAGAGTCTACACACAGGGCTGTGGGCAGCCAAGAGAATGCTCTAGATACGATCCCCCTAAATCCATCCCTATGTTTCATGACCAGAGCCTTCAGAGTTTCACCATGATTTCTCTGCACAGTAGGAGACATTCCCACGTGGCTTTTGTGGAGAATCTTCACCCTTGGGTGCTCTCAGCTCCCTTCTGCAAAAGAAATGCAGTCTCTGTTTAAGCCTATTCTTGCCAGGTCCTTCATTTTCCCTAGAGGACTATGATACCTCATCTACTCTGAGATTATTCAAGCTTTAGGACACACGCAGGTGTTTTAGTGAGGTGTGGATGAACAAGTAACAGAAAAGAAAAGCAAACAAGTACATCAAACCCATGACTTCATGCATGATATTGCTGACTTAAAAGCTAAAATAGTACTTTCAATTTTTAAAAGAAAACTAACTTCAAGAAAATCTTAATTACATACAAATGGCACTCAGATAGCAAAAACACCAGGAAAGCAGTACAGAGATGAAGACATTTGGGGAAACAGCCGATTTCAGCTCTCCATTTGGAGCCACATTAGAAACAGCTCCATGGCAAACTCTGTTCATGCAGTAAAAACTCACCCAACCCACTGGCTGAATATCAGTGGTACACGGCATTTCTCAACACTTCATCAAGAGAAACAGCCACTAGGAAGGCTTGTTGAGGGATGCGTTCATCCAGTCCTCTGCTCAAGGTTGGCCACACCAAAAGCATGTCTAGAGTTATGTGGGACCCCACCCCTACTTTGTATGATTTTATTGTACTGGATTTAGGTTTAGCAGTAGTCCATCTTAAAGTTCACCATACGGAATAGCTCTGGAAAGCTGTCTTCCTAATAACTATTAGGATGACATTCAGCACTCTAGGCAGCCATCTTTCTATGAGGACCCCCAAGAATATTTTCTCTTAAGTTTTGATAGCAGGGGTGAAATCCTACTTGGATTATAGATATATGCACATTTGTTTTATCCTTTTAGTTGGTATGTGTCTAGATTTTGTATCTGGTTTGAATCCCTCAGGGCATAGCACATCATTTTGTGCAAGTAGTTACACAATAATTTCTTGAATAAATGACAAAAAAATAAAATTTTACATAATAAAAATTTAATTAATTAAGAATAAACTCTTAGAACATAAGAATGTGGAACCTAACAGCTAGGACTGGGTTGGTAATCATCCTGTAATGTAATGAAGATCTAGAACAGAGCAAAGCAGTAACTTCAGGGGACAACTTTCATGAGGGAGGAGGCCCAGACAGAAGGCACAGGAAACTGGAATGGGAGCTGAGTCCCTACTCAAATGAGCCTCATTTGGAACATGGTAATTATATGCAGAAAAGCACTGTCCAAACTTTAAATCTCCGCTTGTCACCAAAAGACACCACCAATCAAGGTCCTGGTCCTCACCTTAATTAGTCATGTGACATTGAACAAAACCTAATCTGACTCTCTTTTAGTCTGCTCCATCTTCTACAACAAAGCACCACAGACAGGGAAACTTATAAACCACAGGCATTTACTTCTTTACTTTTCTGGAGTCTGGAAGCCCATATCAAGGTGCTCACATGGTTGGGTTCTGGTGAGGGCTCTCTTCCTGGCCTCCAGACAGCTGCCTTCTCACTGTGCCCTCGTGAGACAGAAAGCAGAGGGAAAGCAAGCCCTCTGGGGTCTTCCCTTTTAAGGACACTAATCCCATCATGAAGGCTCTACCCTTCTGACCTCTCCTAAACCTAATTACCTCCCAAAGGTCCCATCTCCTAATACCATCACACTGGAGATTAGGGCTTGAACAAATGAATTGGGGGTGGGGCACAAACATTCTTCCATAGCAGATTCACTCTGCCGCTGCAAGGAGCCTACTGAGAAAGGTTCTTGCTCTAAGAGGGTATGTTGTGTGAGTTATAATCACAAAGTGACAGAAGTAGAATGTCTGGCCTCGGCAGGCATTCTAATTCAACGTTTGACTTAGAAATAGAAATCAAGTTTCCTTAACAGGAACTTCTCTGAAGCACAAGAAACTACCCAGATAGAGGCAAAATGCTCCTGTACTCCTCAGTAGCCCCTAACTGGAGTTGACAGGTTCGGCAGATAGAATCCAGGTTAAATTTAGATTACAGATAAATAAAAAACCATGCCCCTGTGAGACACACATGTACTAAAACATTATTTGTTGTTTATCTGAAACCTAAATCTAACTGGCTATTCTGGATATTAACTAGAAACCCTAAACCTAACATCTGACTAGACACAGTGACTATGGCTTTCGAGAGCCCATTGCAGCCTTGTGTCTGTCATGCAAGACTCCTGCTGAGAAATGACAGGGCCCAAAAATAAGCCATCCACAAGGCTTACTTCAAAAAGGAAAAAAATGGGGCTTCAGGCTATGCTCACTTTAAACCTACAACTGTGCCATCAGCAAATTAAAATCAATTGAAATCAGTTTAGCTGGGATAAAGTCTCCCTCCCGGGCTGAGGCTCATCTGCTGTGCTAACAGCTCCCAGCAATGAAACAGGTGCTTGTAAATTAATTAGCCTACTGAAACACACCTTAAAATGAATTTCCCAGAACTCCCTGGCAGGGAGCCATCCTGGTCCCACGAGCTGATCAGCGTCTGTAAATATTGAGATTTGATAAAGTAAGCGCTGCTCTGGCAGCAGATGGCTGGGGATGATCTGTTGACACTGCCTGCGATGACTTGCGTATGAAGACTTTACTCTGCAGGCCTCCTCTGGGAGCTGCTGGAGGACCCGAGCCCCTCTGCAGCTATTTGCCTCCTAATTGAAAATCCTTATTCCCAGATGGAGCCAAATGCGCTGCTCCAGGCATCGCTCTGTGCTGCTTGACTGTTGATACATGGGTAATTGCTTTCAGTAATGCAGGTTAAATGTGACATTTAGTGCTTAATAAAAATTATCAAGGCCAAAGCCGTTTATCATTCTTACACTTTGGGCTGTCACTTCTAAGGGGATTCTCAAAATCATTTGAATTCTTGAGAAGGAGAGGCTACTCTAATGCAAATCCACTGCAAAGACAACTCGAATTGTTGGGAGATTTCTTTTTCCTTCTTCTTCCTCTTTTTTTTTTGGTATTTTTTAAAAAAATGTTTGTTAACAAAAAACATTCCAAATTAACCTATCAAGTGCTGTGCCTCTGCTCCTTTTTATTCAGTGTGTTGGCAAAGAATTTATAATCAGCCTCTGTTGTGTACACAGAGCATTTAAAGCAGATGTACTGCTCTGCACCTTCTGAGTGGGGTGTGGAGCTGAAAGTCACTCCCTCGAAATAACATAAAGAAGGAAACCTGAAGGGAAAAAGACTGTGTTGGTCTCACTTGATATCAACCACAGTCAGTTTTAAACAGAGAAGGAGAAATTGTTATTTAAATCAAGAGCTTGGGGCTCCTCACTGTGATTATTATTTTTTTTTACCAACAATGGAAACAATTTGAGAGCTGGCCTTTGGGAGAAGCCACTTTTCAGAAATAAGGGGCCCCAAAAAGAAATCCCCTGACTCACGTGGGCTCTCCCAGAACATGTCTGACATGCTGACAGTCAACAAAAATCACAGAGCTTGGGGGCTTCTTAGTAGGAGAAATCCTGGAAGAAAAAGCTGTGCTTAAGACTCCTCCTGTCTGTGCAGTCATCCTGAGCTTGAATCTATCTCTAATTCTTTCCCTCATGTACTTATAACACTTAAGTCAAATGCTATGATCTCAATGCTTGTGTTCCTCCAAAATGTTTGTGTTGAAATCCTCACCCCCAAGGTGAAGGCATTAGGAGCCGGGGCCTATGGGAGGTGCTTAGTTCATAAATAATCCTCATGATGGGGTTAGAGCCCTTATAAAACAGGCCCCAGAGAGCTCCCTCCCCTTCCACCACAGGAGGACACAAAATGTTGGTCACCCAAAAGCCAGGAAGAAGACCTCCTCAAAACCCTACCATGCTGGCACCCTGATCTCAGACTTTCAGCCTTCAGAACTACAAGAAATAAATTTCTGTTGTTTGCAAGCCACCCAGTCTATGGTGTTGTTGTTTTTTTTTTTTTTAGAGTAGCCTGAACACACTAAGACATCAAGCAAAATTAATTTTGTCCTGTTGCATTTGTTATATCGTTGAGATCCCTGGAAAAGATGTGGCAGAAGATAAAAGTTGGGACTCACCAATCAGGTTTGAAAATTACATCTACCTGGCTGGCGTAACTCAGAGGATTGAGCGTGGGCTGCGAACCAAAGTGTCGCAGGTTCGATTCCCAGTCAGGGTACATGCCTGGGTTGCAGGCCAGGGCCCCCAGCAACCGCACATTGATGTTTCTCTCTCTCTCTATCTTTCTCCCTCCCTTCCCTCTCTAAAAATAAATAAAAATAAAAATCTAAAAAAAAAAGAAAATCACATCTAAACAATATAAGTGATACCACCAAGTCTGTGTGGTATTTTGTAATAGCAGTCCAAGCTAACTAAGACATCCTGGGGAAAAAAACCCTTGCCCAAATCATCAAAGAAAAGTACTCCCATAAAACAACTTAAACTTTTAGAGTCAAGTGGGTTGAGCAGTGACCCAGCATCCTTCAAAAGAGCCCAGCCCTCCATGACAAGATACCGGGACCCTATACACTGGGTTAGAAGAAAAAGGATGAACAATTCCAGAAACAGTATAAGGAAGTCAAGTTCCTGGTCACCTGCATTAAAAGTAAAGATGGCACCGAACTCAGCCAGGGAGGCTAAAGCTCTGGGCCCTTAGGCCCCCACTGGGTGGGAAGGCCATGCCCTATGTGTTGCATAGTGCCTTGGTTAACCACAAGGACTTGTCTTGGTGTTTGATCCTCAACAAAAGGAATTCAAAGCGCTCCACCTCACTGCAAATTCTCTTTCCAAACCACACACATCTCCCAGTGATCCACACCTCAGGAAAGTAAGGGACCACTGAGGCATGGATACAAATGGGAGGAGCCTTCCCTGCTAGCCCCTTCCAAACCTGAATGTCGCATGACTCAGAAATATCCCAGAACACACACAGGTCTCTTCTCTCTACATCAGGGGACACTGGGCCTTTCAGGGCAGACCATCCACAGAGTCCAAAGGTCTGTGACTCCTGCACATTTTAAATTTTGCTGAGGTTCAACTTCAGACTACACCTGGGAGAGGTTTGCTGAAGGGGGTTTTCCCTTGAGGATGAGCCCAGCCCTACCTATCAATCTGCCTGCATTTTCCCCCAGCCTCTTGGGAATAGTAAGTAGATTATGAGGTCTATCGAGTGACTTATATCTTTCCATTTAAACTTGACATATCCTGCTGGAGAACTGTAATGCCCTGGTGTCATGTTCCTCCCATATCCCATGAACACTAACCTTCTTGAGAATTTGATAAATACTGGATCCTTGTCCCAGAAAACAGTGACTCTGTAAGTATGTATGAGGTCTGTCCAGAAGGTATCCAGCCATATAATATGAAAAATAGAGGCATTTATTGGAGAAGATAAAAGATACACTAAACATTATACATATGACAATAACACCTCAATCTCCTTCAAAGTAGGTACCTTGAAATCTCACACAGTTCTCCCAATTGCCTTCAGCTGCCCTGTCGTATTTTCCTGAATCTCATTAACGGTCTGAAATCTCTTCCCTTTCAAAGGTGATTTTAGTTTTGGGAAAAGCCAGAAGTCACAGGGCGATAAATCTGGGCTGTAGGGGGTTTGAGTCACCTGGGTGGTTTGGTGTTTTGCCAAAAATTCTGCATAAGACATAATGCACAAGCAGGGACATTGTTGTGATGAAACTGTCAATCACCAGTTGCCCATAGCTGTGGCCTTCTGAATCATCCAAATAGTTTCCACAGAGGAATGTTCAAGCTTAACACAAAATTTGATGCAGATTCATTGCTCTAATTGCTCAGTCATTTTGAATGAGATGACCACACAGTACACATGTTCACTCACTGGCATCTACCAACCCCATTGACTAGTACAGTGAAGTTGTTCATTGTTCACACATGTGAATTCCAGTCTACTCTCCTTGGCTGCCAGGTTATACCAATGTTGCACAAACAATTCTCATTATATTAATAATGGATAGACTTTTTCCATACAGACTTCATGTACCAATATTTTACATACAGGTTTTAGAGTGTTTGAAGATCTTCTTAAAACTACACTTACTAGAGCCCCTGTTGTTGTGGCATTTTACAATTACACACAGCAAGGCCTCCAGATGCAAGCATCCCAGGTAGTAGGGGCCTCCTGCATGCTGTTTGGAGGGTTAAGTTACTTGAAATGTGCAGACTCAGTCTCCCCAACCAGACAGGGCTTTCATCAGGGTGAAGATCACAGCTTCTTTCTGACCTGTGCTTCTACCTAACACAGGGTACTATTCAGACTGGGGACAGAATAATGGATTTATGACTGCAGTTGCCATCGATAGAAACAACTATGGTAGCAGAGCAGAGAACTCTCATTGAACTGTACCAAACAAAACCTGGACTTTACAACAGCACCTAAACATTTTCTTTTTGACTTCTTGTCTCCAATTTGATGTCTGCATTTTCCATATATTATAAAGCAAATTCAGTAAGACATTGCTTACAGGATATTCTCTTTTCAACAATTTCTCCCCTTTTGCCACCCTTTTTGCAAGAATACTGTATATCGGCAAACCCTCTGGGGAAAATAATTTTGAAAAATTGCATGGTGGATGCTAAATGACTTAATGGATAATAAAATGGATTGTGCTTCCGAGACTGCTATTTAAAGACCGACTTGACATTTTATGTGAAACGAACACTAGTTTTTATATAATCATGAAAACTTACCCAGCTTTTCTGCCAAATTTGCTATTTATGGAGGATGTACTTCTTCAAAACATGTTAGATGCCACTTCTGAGGCTCAGCTCTGGAGGACACTGATCTCTTTAACCATCCCCATATTGGATTTAAAAAAAGAGAGAAAGGTTACCTTCAAACCCCAAATGATAACCAAAAATTTAAGATGAAGTTATAATAGATAATCCTTGTATGTTTGCATCCATTGCAAACTAAGGATAGAACTTCAAGTTATGGGAACATTTGGGAATTCATTTGCACCTCTGGCGAAATCCTGGGTGTCAGCCTATACTTCATGCTAGATACCCTAGTCATTCCCTCAACAATCCCCCAATTCTACTTCTCAGGTATCTCACCCATCTGTCCTCTCTATTTCCATCCTACTCCCCAAGGCTTGACACTCATCATTTTTTCACTAGCCGGATGTAATGGGTTCCTAACTCTCTCTCCATCTCTGGTTCTGCTCCTTTTATTCTATTCTCCAATCTGCTGCTATAATATTTCTAAAATACAAATCAAATCACATCACTTCCCAGTGCTTCCTTCATAAAATCAGATGTCTTAGTGGGACATCTCAGGCCTTTCACTGTCTGGACTACATATATGTTTCCAGTCTACTCTTTGCAGCTCAACCATGATAGTAGACATTTTCCCTTCTCACTAACAGAACTCTGACTTTTGGGGGTTCTTTCCAATCCCTTGCAGGCCAGAGTGGCCATGGATGACACACTCTAACAAATGAGATATAAACAGAAGTCTACATAAGGTTTCTAAGGAAGCTGTTGCTTTTCTCACACAACTCACATGGATGGTCTCTTAGCTCTCTTTTCTGGTTTGAATGCAAATGTGACATCTGAACATGGGGATCTTCTTACAACCATGAGGTAGCAGGCATGGGGATGAAGGACAACATGCTGAAGATGGAGCAGAAAAATAAATGTCTAGATTCTTGTTTACCTTCAAACAGCTAAACCAGTTCCAATAGCTATCTGTTTTCAGACTTCTTATCTTGTGAGTAAATTCAACTTTATTTTGCTTTTCCATTACTTGAAAAAGAATGCTATCCAGCTAATACCCAGTCACACTTCTGGCTCTAACCTGTAGATTTTCTTATACCCACTTTACTTTTTCATGCCTCCTGCCTTAATCTGTGCTCTTTTCTATGCCCAAAAGATCTTTCCTCATCCTCCCAGGCACACTTCAAAGCCAAGTTCAACAGCATTTACCTTGGGAAGCCTTCTCTGACTGCTAGCTTTTGGTCACCTCTTTCCTATTATTATTAATATAGAATTTATATTATCAATATATAAAGAATATATTAATATGTAGAGAATATAAATATAAGATTTATATTCTATATCTCTCTCCTAGCCGGTGAGTTTTGGGGAGATTGTAATTCTTTACCTTTTGCATATGTGTGTCACAATATTAACATTCAATAGCATCTAATGAACTGGAAAAAATAACAAAACTACCAGATAATAATAAAGAAAATTAAGGAAATTAAAATATAATTTCCTAGGTGGTTGGAAGATGAGAAGAGAAATCTATCCAGTGTCTCAGACACCACAATGCACACAGTGCAGCTGTTTGGTGTCACAACAGGCAGAACACAATTTTGAAAATGCTGATATCAAGAAACAATAGAAAAAGAGATTTGAAACTGAATTAGGTTCACCAGGAATGAGAATGACCAGGAGTAAGTATATTGGCCTATTTGTCAAGATTTAGTCAAGGTGCAAAAACAAATAAAACCCAACCGGAAAAACACCTCTCACTCTCTTTTCTTCCTAATTTTCTAATTCTTTTCAATGAATAACTCTTGAATTTCAGACAGGGCAGGTTTCTCTCTGATTACAGAACCATGACAAAGTTGGCAATGGCCTCCAAGATTCTTTCATTTTAAAAGAAAGAAAAAAAAAAGGAAGATTGGCTCTGAGCTCACTGACAATAGTGCCCCCACATCACACTATTAAGGGAAGTTAATAAACAGTGGCTATTTAGGCCAGACATAGTGGGATTGTTTCCTCAACAGAAGATGTGGCATTTTTCTTATTGACACAACACTCCCCCATGGCTAAACTGTTCCCCACAGACACTGTTGTTGAGATTCCCATTACAAAAGACTTTCAAACATGGATGGCCAAATACATCCCCTTACAAACTCCCTTAGAAAGAATGTAGATCAGGCATCCATTGAGATAGCATGGGGAACAGTGGACAAAATACCAGGGGACTTCATTAAAGACTCCTCTGTCTCAGATTAGCTGTGTAAGTCTTACCAAAGTAGTTTAACCATCTTCTCAAATTTCCTCATAAAGTAAATAAAGATGATAAACCTGTCCTACTCACCTGAGAGGGTTCTTTTGGAAGAAAAAGCAAGGTCACAAATGTCAGAGCAATCTAAAAAGTGCCAAACACTATGGAAAGGTGAGTAAACCATCATGTAATTATCATTGATCTGCTATGATAATTAGGCAGGTGACTTTTCATCATGAGCTGCCTTGAGGCTATAAAAGGAAGCACGCAACCACATTAAAGAAACAATGTAATATGGAGGTTAAGATTGCAGACTCTGGACCAGACTACTGGGTCACATTCCAGATTTTATACATATGGTCAGAGAGAGAGATAAGAGAAAGAGAGTATGAATGCATGAGATAGGGACCAGACTACCTGGCCACATTCCAAAGTATTTTATATAAAAATATAAAAACTTAGGGCCAGACCACACAGGGTTCAATTTCATTTCTAATCCTCAACCAGCTGTGTGACCTTCCCTTAAACTCTAGAGGCCTCATATTCCCATCTACAAAATAAGCATATTAAATAAGATAGTTCCAAAGATTCCTACCATCTACACACACATACTATTTTCTGTCACATTAGTCATGGCACAGGTTAAAATCTAATATTTTTAAAGCCTATCAGATTGTTTTTGTCCTACAGAGAATCATTTCACTGACATATCTGTCCAATGCTCAGCCAAGCTCTGGCCCCCACAATGATGAACCCCACACAGAGACTCCATTTCTCCTGTGATCACTGATCAATAATTAATTTGCTATAGAGTCTTTAGGAACCACAGCATCAGCCAGAACTTAGAAAACAGTTAAAAGACCATGTTAAACCTGTTGATTTCTAGGATTTCCTGCCTTAGTCAGCCAAGCTAGAAATCTGAAAACATTCACCTCCTTTCCCTGTCTCTCTTTCCCTCCTTCTCCGCAATATCCAATGTTTAGCTGTGGATTCCATGTGATAAATATCCAAACCCAACTCTCTCCCCACTGCACTCCCACAGCCTTGTTTAAGCCCATCATCTCGGCCTACACCTCACCTCCTAATTGTTCTTCTTGTGGCACAGTGGCCAGAGTTATCTTCTTTGAAAAACACAAATTGATCTGAATGTGTTCCTGCTCAAAGGTCTCCACAATACAATGATTACCCACAGCATATCTAACCCCTTACTCTGACACACCAGACACTTCCTGACCTGGTTCCAGCCCACCTTCCAGATTCATTCCCCACTCCTCCCCACCACACACCACAAGCTATTCACCCAGATAGTGCCTTCTGCATTCAGGATGCCAAGCCTTTGAGCATGCTATCCCAGCTGCCTGGCATGCCTTCCCTACTCCCTCTTCTCTGCCTAAAAATTCTTGCTTATCTTTAAGAATCAGTTCAGGGATTCAGCAACCACATGTATGGTGCACTCCCTGACTTCCCTGGCTCTGGTCATTTCTCCGGGACTCCTGAGTCACTTGAATTATGCCTCCACTATACCTCTCATTGTGTGCACCACAAAGTGTGATCATGGCCAGCAACATGTTGGGGAAAATCATCCAATTCTACTCTGCATTCTTGCTGCCTTGCACAGCACCAGGGGCACCATAGGCCTGCAGTTATTATTTGCTAAGGAGGAGACCCCGAGTCAAACCACCCAGGGCTTTAGACATCAAAGGAGGCAATCTGAAATCAGTGCATTTGTGTCTTCAGTCTTCCAATGTTCCAGTTTCCATCTATAATGACCTCTTCCCCAGGAAAAGAAAAGAGAAGACTGAGAATTTCTTCTTCTTCTCCTTCCTCCTCTTCTTCTTCCTCCTCTTCTTCTCCTTCTTCTTCCCCTTCTTCTTCTCCTCCTCCTCCTTTTTCTTCTTTGATGATAAATGATGGAAGTGATAAGAATTGAATCATCAAACAACTAGGCAATGTTATAATGATTCTCTCCTAGGTCCTGGCTTCCATACTCCCTATATACTATTCTCCATTCCATTCTGTTTTATTCATAGTGCTGTCTTCTCTCCATCACCACATGCAAGTGAGAACACAGGCTTTGGAGGTTGACAGGGGCAATATTTACTGACAAGTGGAATTTACAGAACCAAAACAGCCTACTATCTCAATAATTACAGGAGATACATTATAAAGACCTTGTATGCTTTAAAAGAAATGAATCAGAAGAAGCATTTTTAAGTTAAAAATATCCACTGCTACATATAAGAGTAAAATCAAAGGCAATTTTATAATGAATCAGCTAACTTACATTTTCTGCCACTTTTTTGTGAAGTGTGATCTAAAATTCTGATTTAGGTCATCAATGAAATATTTATACAAGGGTGGGAAAAAGTAGGTTTACAATTGTGAGTATACCAATATTCTTCTATTAATTATTGTATTATTTATTATTATTATAACCTACTTTTGCCCACCTCTGTACAATTCTTACAATGAACATACTTAATTGATAAGCTCAATGAGAACAGACTACTTGAAACTATAAATAAAATCAAAAGGAAAACTATACATACATATATAAAGTAATATATATGACTACATACATATATAAAAGGAAGATCATATAACCATTACATGATGAAATAATATATCACATAATAGTCAGTATTGTTTCATCACATATTCGAATGAAAGAGTGAAGGTGGGAATTTCAACAAAAGAGGAGACAAGAAAAATTGAGCAAAGCAACAAGAAGGACCTAGAAATGAATCAAATCCCAGAGGTAATGCCCTGCCCAGATTTGTGTCCTTGTCAGATTCTAAGTTCTGAAAAGAGGTGTGTACAAAGGGCATGATGTCAGGAAGATGAGAAGTGCCCTCTGCCCTATATACATGAGAGGGCATGCTGACTCAGTGGTTCTCAGTCCAATGAGACCCAATGATCCTTTTTATAACTTGCAAAAATAATCCCATGTGCTATTTAAAAAAAAATAATAGCCCCTGTCAGTGTGGCTCAGTTGGTTGGAGCATCACCCTACACACCAAAACATTGCAGGTTTTATTCCCAGTCAGGGCACATTCCTGGGAAGTGGGTTTGATCCCTATTGAGGTGTGTATGGAAAGCAACCAATTGATGTTTCTCTCTCATACCAATGTTTCTCTCTCTGTCTTTCTCTCTCTGTCTCTCTCTGGAATATCAATAAACGTATTTTTAAAGAAATAATAAATAATAAAATCTACCCTGATTAGTTATAGCCTTGAATATCAACATAATGCTCTAGAATCATTCAGGGTTCAGCCAAGATGGAGGTGTAGGTAGAAACCCTTAACTTCCTCATACAACCAAAAGGAGGATAACAACCAATCTAAAATCAACAAACAACCAGAAGCACCAGAAAATCAAACTGCATGGAACTCCAACAACCAAGGAATTAAAGAAAAAAATCAACCAGAACAACCAGACCAGTAAGAACCCTCAGTGAGACTATGCAGGTGGGGCCAGCTGAGAAAAACAGCAGTAAGGCAGCAGACCTGGTGGGTGGGGCTGGCTATGGTGAGGCAGTGGACCACAAGGGCAGGGCTGGCTGAAGGTGAAACAGAGACTCAGAGCTCACTGTGGACTACAGGTGGGGGACGGGGATTGCTGCGGTGGGAGAAACTCCCAGTCTCACACGAGAGTCCTTTGGAGAGTGCGCTAGAGACAAGCAGGCAAGCTGCACTGTTCCCTCTCTGGTCCCTCCCACACAAGCAGCTCCACAGTACAGCAAAGAGGGTTGCCCTGCCCTGGTGAATACCTAAGGTCCACCCCCTTACAATTTATCAGGTGCATCAAGACAAAGAAATATGGACCAAATGAAAGAACCGAGCAAAACTTCAGAAAGAGAACTAAGTGATGAGGAGATAGCCAACCTATCTGATGGAGAATTTAAAGCCCTGGTAATCAAAATGCTCACAGAACTGATTGAGCATGGTCAAAAAATGAAATAAAAAAAAATTAAAAAAAAAAACGCCCCGGCTGGCGTAGCTCAGTGGATTGAGCACGGGCTGGGAACCAAAGTGTCACAGGTTAGATTCCCAGCCAGGATACATGCCTGGGTTGCAGGCCATAACCCCCAGCAAGCACACATTGATGTTTTTCTCTCTCTCTCTATCTCCCTCCCTTCCCTCTCTAAAAATAAATAAATAAAATCTAAAAAAAGAAGAAATTTTAAAAAATGAAAAAAAGAGAAAGATACCCAAAATGAAATAAAGCAAAATATTCAGGTAACCAATGGTGATAGGAAGGAAACCAGGACTCAAAGCAACAATTTGGAACAAAAGGAAAAAAATAAACATTCAACCAGAACAGAATGAAGAAACAAGAATTTAAAAAAGTGAAGAGAGACTTATGAACTTCTGGGACACTCTGAAATGTTCCAATATCCTAATTATATGGGTTCCAGAAGGAGAAGAATAATAGCAAGAAATTGAAAACTTATTTGAACAAATAATGAAGGAAAACTTCCCCACTGGCAAAGAAAAAAGACTTCCAGAAAGCCTAGGGAGCCCAGAGAGTCCCAAAGAAGTTGGACCCAAAGAGGAACACACCAAGGCACATCATCATTAAGTTACCCAAGATTAAAGATAAAGAGAGAATCTTCCAAGGGAAAAGGAGACGGTTAGCTACAAAGGAGTTCCCATAAGGCTAGCAGCTGAAGGTGGCTTTCTGAAATGGCGATCCACTCTTGATAAAGCTCCAGATAACATAAAGAATAACTTCCCTCAATTTAAGCATATGTGTGTTTCTGAAAATTGTAGTATATATTAAAACTATACAAAAACACTTTGAAAAATGTCATAGAAAAGTAGTTGATCTGAGGCTCAGATGCTGAGAAACAGTGTTTTCACCTTCATGAAGGAATGTAAGAACTGTATGTAACAAGGGAAACTGCTTTCTTATGTGGAAATGTTCTGTGCATTACACAATATCTCATGACTCAGTCAGGTGTGCCCTCCCCACCCACATTGTGACTAAAGGTGCCCTGAAGGTCTGAAAGTCTCCCCAGAGGTGGTACTCTTCGTTGAAAACAGGGCATTGACTAAACAGGACACTTTGGTACCAGTGGAAAAGCTGGAGTTAAGAAAGGCAAAACAGAAGGATGAATTCAGAAAGGGGAGAGTGAGCAGAGACACATGAAGCAAACATTTAAGGAAAGAAGAATAGAGCTCAGAACTGGGCAATATGCCCCACCCAGCCCCTGCACCCTCTACCTTCCTGCAGTTACTGTGCCTCCTTGAAAAATGGTGAGGCCAACTGCACTGACATAACTTTTAAAGGCACAGAATTTCAGCTGAGTCTGCAACATATCATCAAGAACCTGCCATCTACACCAGGCAGCTGAGAAACCTGGTGAAGTACAGTGCAGCCCTGGGGAATACTCTACAGGGCCCACCGGCCACCACGTGTTCCTTAGGCCAAACATTAATCCTCAGGATTCATGTACCTGGTTCACCCCAGCTTTATAAATGCCAAGAGGCAGTATTACATGCCACCAAATCTTAACCTGAATCGTATTTAAATGTAAATAATTTGGATGTAGTGTCAACTTTAACTTGAAATGATCCACTTAAATATTCACCTTAGAGGCTCTGGTTTTGCTGGCTCTGACCTGGTTCCCACAGAACCTGGCTCTGTGTTCTTAAAAGAGAAAGTACCAGCTTCACTCTGAGGTGATTAACATAGCAAAGCTGGACAGCACATGTACCTGGTCCTGGTGAGTAGGGGTGTTACAGCAGAGGGTTGGCGAGGATGAGCAGGAAGAGTCTTTTGGTTTCTCTTCTTAGAGGATTTAAGCACAAAAGTGATAACTCACTGTGAGTTCCCAAGCACTCATACTATTTCCCAGGAATCATCAATGAAGACATTCAAAATGTGTAAAAGAATACATATGTCTGTGAACCACCCAAGGGTGTTGTCCTTCAAGGTGAAATATTGACTGTAGCCTTAACTGGGTCAACATTTATGTAGTTTTTCAGGTCAATACATCTGATAGGTAGCCTCAACAAAAGTCATTAATGTCTTAATACTCAAGGCCTGTGGCTGTGAGATGTTTGCCACTGGAAGTCACTAACTGTTAACCTTAGTTGACAAGGAAAGACCACTGCCCAGCAGTTCTTACAGGATGGTAGAATCCCGGCAAGTTTGCCAAGTGATGCATAGAGATACCCTTTAGGCATTAGTGTAGTTCTGAAAAAGTAGGTAGGGAAAGACAGAATATGACCCTGGGTGATTGGTGAAGTTTGAAGCAATAGAAAATGTACTATTGCCACCAAGCTTCAGATTCCACTTATTCATTCATTCACTCACTCACTCATTTATTCAGTAAACATTTATTGAGGTTCCATCATGAGGAGGTAGAGTACCAAGTGGTGTAGGTATGAAAGTGAATATGCCCCTTAGGGAGGCAGGCTGGTAAGCAAAAGCTTACCATGGTGGGAGGGCATGGTGGGAGGAAGGGGACCCCATGGAACCAGGCAGAAGAGGATCTCATACAACAGGTGAGCCTGAAAGGATCACTGGACATTCTCCTGCAAAGGCGTAAGGGGAATAGGGTGCATTCAGAAGAACCCAGGATGATATACCAGGTATAAGAAATGCAGTGATTCAACAATGAGAATGCACTGATATATCTGAAGAACTCCAAGTAATTTAGTCTACCTGGAGCAGAGAAGGAGCATGTCAGAAAGTATAAAGAGAGAAAGGAATTGGCTCAAAATCATCTTCAAGCCTTGATAAGAAATGTGAGCACTGTCTTATGGAGGATGAAGGAATATGATTTTAATCGGGGCTTGACAGAATGAGAATTTCATTTTCAAAAGCATAACCTGACAGTGCAGAGGCTGGACTGGGAAGGGAGCAAGAACATAGGCAGGGAGGTGGGTGAGCTGGTTGTAGCAGTAAACCCATCAAACAAAGAATGACTTGGGAAGGCAGAGGCCCAGGAGATGGAGGGAAAGAGAGACACTCAGGTGGCATTTCTCATATAGGAACAGATTAGTGGGAAGAGTTTCTCGTGGCAGAAAACAGATCAGAAGGAAACAACAACAAACAAATGATGGTTATAGGTGATTTTCAATCTACTTCTTTGTAATTTTATATTTTATAGCTGTTCTGTTAAACCTGTTGTTATATTTATAACAAGAAGAAAATAGTATATGATGAAATCAATTTTTGGATTTTAACATAAATGGAGATAGCATAGTTGAAAAAGTTACCAATGACTACTTGGTGAATAAGTACAAGGAAGAAAAAGTGTTTAGGATGTCTTCTGGGGACTGGCTAGAATAGAAATGCCATCCAGTGAAACTGGGAATCGAGGAAGCAGGTTTTGGTGCTAGAAAGGTATGAATTTTCTTTGAACTGACTTTAGAGTGACAGCAAGTTACCAGCTCAAAATGTTCCATATTAGGTAACAGAAATGTGAATCTGGAATTCAAGAATGAGATCTGGAATGAAGATTCAGATAAGGTATATGCAGTGAAAAGAGAAGGTGGGTTTAGTTGGAGGTTTGCTTTGCTTATATTTAATTAATGGATTTGCTTTTTGGTAAAAACAAAATGTCACTATAGTCACATTTTCAAATGTTTACATTTGTTAACGTTAACAGTGAAGGAGAGTGAATACAAGTGCAAACACAATGTGTGTATGGATGGATGAGACATTAAATCTAAATAGAGGGTGGGGCAAAGTAGGTTTATAGTTAGTTGTTCACATAAAAAAATAATACAATTAATATATAACAACACAAGAATAAACTCTGTGCTTTGTGTACTCACAACTGTAATCCTACTTTTGTCCCATCCTGTATGTAAAACTTCAGTTATCTTTATAGCCATAACTGTTTTTCTCAAAAATATCTGTGAAGTGTATATTATGCTATATAATAGATATGTGCATTTTAATGGAAAATATCTTAAATTACATTAAATTAAACAACTTATTTGTCTTTTCAATGTTTGAATAATGTACATATTCTGTGAAAGCATATTCATATTGCAGTGTTGAAACAATGCTTTATATCTTCAAGCTGTAAGTTGCCTATTCTCACACCCTCTGCCTCTCTGCTCCTCTTCTGAAAATACCAGTGAAGACCAGGTGAAGAGCAAAAGATGAAATGTGAGTAGGGCAGGGTTGAGGGAGTTGTGAGCCTGTTCAAGTGACAATGCAGATACGCCCTGGGTTTTGGGTGAAAGGTTATGCAGATCTGCCCCCCTCTGGAGTATGCATTTGTCACCACTGCCAAATGAGTCAGAGATGGGAACATTCGGCAGCTGAGTTTCAGTTGTTTCAGAGTCATGCTGCAAAAACGATGCCAACAAACTTGCCCATCACAAAGCACCACTCAGCAAAGCTCCAGTTGCCCTCTCATCAAATCAGGTTTTATATGAAGCCTGGAGGCAGGCTGTGCAGAGGTAACTGAGATTTCCTCAGCCCAAACGAGGCCAGTCTGCAAGGGCCGTGGTCACAGGTGCAGCAGCCCAGCTTACAGAGCATCAGCTGGGAGCTTCAAACACTGGCCAACACAGCCCAATGACAAGGCAGGACTGGGACCTCACCCCACCAAACACATGGAGATGTGGTTGTCAGAGAGCAGTGTATTTCTGTCCTGAAGGGGATTTTTCTTGTTAACAGTAAGGAAGCTGAGGACATTTCATTTTATATATTTTATACCATTTTTCATGAGAACTATGCCCTTGGTTGGCTTATCAAATGTTGCTGCTTTTATATAATGTGCTAGCTCACTGAATGCAACATGCTGAGGCCACACCTTAGCTGCACTCGTGTTCTCTAAGGCTCTAGGTGAGACTTTAGACAAGTGGGAAGACTGTGCAGGCACCCTCAGTACCCATGAGAAATATTTGATTTTGTATCAGAATTTGGCAAACATCTTGTATTTAACAGATATGGCTGGGAGTGAGATGGAGCATGTCACATAGTGTGGAGCAGACAGCCTTAACTTTAATTTCACAGTTAATTTCTGGCAATCTTGTGAAAATGCAGATTCTGATGCAGGGGCCTGAGGTAGAGCCTGAGACTCTGCATTTCTAACAGCCTCCCCAGGGGATGCTGATGCTGCTGGATGGAGGAGCACACTTCACACACAAAAGAACACTCTTTGTGCCCAAATTAACACCCATCAGTCCTCTAAAATCTAGAAGACCTTTCCTAACCCACCCACACATGCCGGAGAAGTAGCCCTCCTTATTCCTTGGGATCCAGAGTGTGCCACACCAGTGCAATTCCCACATGGCATTACAATTACCAATTAATAAGCCCCACCCCAATAAGCCAAGAGACTCTTGCATACAAGAACCATGAGTTTTTCCATCTAGGAATTACCAGTGATGACACTAATGTTCAATAAATGTTGGGTAGAGTGATGGAAGGATGGAGCGGTCAATAGATGGAGTGGGTGAGTAGATGGTTGGATGATAGATGATGGATAGACAGATGGTTAAAAGCCTGGTTGAAGATTTGCCACTAACTATATAATCATGAGCTAGTCTCTGAATCTTCTCTTTTTGCTACTACACAAAATAAAGGGACAGCATGGTTTCTAGAGGTTTCTTCAATTTGAATATTACCATAATAAAAGCTAAACTTTATTGACAGCATGCCTAGGATTCAGATAAACTGAGGATGGTAAGTCTTGGATTTTAGGGATTAGAAGAGAGGGACACCTGTGCTGAGCTGTGTGTCGCTGCATTACCTCCACCTGGCCAGTGGCTTAAGCTGGTCCCCATGCAAAAATGGTCAGCTCTCCACCTTTAGCTGGTCCTGTAAACCATGCTAATAGGAAAGCAGCCACCACAACAACAAACCTCTAAAGTTACCTTCTTTTTCCACCTCTGGACACGTAAATAGATGTGGGGAAGGTCATCAGTATGAAGTTGTTGGAAATTTTTTCTTTTTTTAGATTTTATTTATTTATTTTTAGAGAGGGAAGGGAGGGAGAAAGAGAGAGAGAGAGAAACATCAATGTGCAGTTGCTGGAGGCCGTGGCCTGCAACCCAGACATGTGCCCTAACTGAGAATCAAACCTGCGATGATTTGGTTCGCAGCCCGTGTTCAATCCACTGAGCTACGCCAGCCAGGGCTGTTGGAAATTTTTAAGGGGTTTGTTTTTCACTTATTTACTGTTATACCACCCCAAACTTGAGCAGTTTAAATCACAGAAATTTCCTTTTCTAATTTAACCTATCATTTGAGCAGGGCTTGGTAAGGATGGCTCATCTGCTCTATGTGCTGCAAACTGGAACAACTTAACTGAGATTAGAGGGTTCATTTCAAAGATAGCTCATTCACATGACTGGCAAGTTGGTGCTACCTTTATGCTAGTTGCTCAGCTGGGGCTATGAGCAAGGGACCTCGGTTTTTCCTTACATGGTCTTGTTTATAACACAATGCTGGGTCTTCCTCACAGCATGATGACTGGGTTCTAAGAACAAATATCCCAAAAGAGGAAGGAAGAAATGCTTATTATTTCTACTATGTGTCCTTGGTAGAATAATCCTGAGCATCACCCCCACCATACTGTGGGTAGACAACAGACCACCCCAGGGGACATGGACTCCACCTCTAGCTCTGGGAGTGAAATTCATGAAGCAAAACTTAACATTTTTACTAAAGAGGTCAATATCAGACTGGAAGCCTAGGAGCAAAGGCTTTACCTCTCCTTCCCCTATTCATAGTCATCCTCATTTTTATGACTTCCAAAACTGGCCCTCTGTTCCAGGCAAGCCAGCTCCCCAATCATGTCCCCCGTCTTCCCCATTCACCCTACCACCATAACAGTATTCCTTCCTCTCTCTCTCCCTGGCCAGCATACCCTTTTCAGGTCTGCCCCATGACACAGCTCAGGTAGCAATCTACTCTAGAAACTCACCTTCCTGCAGCACCCCCCACCCTGCTCTTTGGATGGTGTTAGTCAACATCCTCTTGTTGTCTTCCACATCTCCCTACTTGAGCTGATGTGTCAACATTCACCACAGCTTTTCACATACTGAAGCCAGGCACGGAAACAGTGCTCAGTAAATGCTAGGTGGGTGCCACTTGGATTCTGAGCAGGAAAGCTACATAGGAAAGTCTTTTGTTAATTTGGAAGGTGAAAATGAGAACAGGAGGGAGACTATATCATTGAAGGAACAACATAAAAATTTGACCTCACACACTAGTTGTGTGTTTCATGGGTTCTTTTTTAACTCTTCACCTGCTTACAAATCTTTCAGTCCATGCTGTTGGTAAAATTGTTTTCAAGTTTATCTCTAAAGCTATATCATGAGAGGTACTTTTGTGTGACTAGGATGTTGATCTTAGTGCACTACATTTAATCCTACCATATTTTTATATTCACAAGAAAATGTGCCCTCACTAGTGTGGCTCAGTGGATTGAGTGGCAGCCTGCAAACCAAAGGGCTGCAGGTTTGATTCCCAGTCAGGGCACATGCCTGGGTTGCAGGCCAGGTCCCCACTAGGAGATGCACAAGAGGCAATCACACATTGATGTTTCTCTCTTCTCTTTCTTTTTCTCTTCCCCTCCCTCTAAAAATAAATAAATAAATAAGTACTTAAAAAAAAAGAAAATGTTATCACCAAGGGGGCAATGCTTGTATGGAACCCCTTTTTAGCCTGATTAACTATAACATTCCCATACAGAATGTGACTGTGTTTAAGAATATTTATAAAAACCTGGCTGCCATAGCTCAGTGGATTGAGCACAGGCTGCGAACCAAAGTGTCACAGGTTCGATTCCCAGCCAGGGTACATGCCTGGGTTGCAGGCCATAACCCCCAGCAACTGCACATTGATGTTTCTCTCTCTCTCTATCTCCCTCCCCTCTCTAAAAATAAATAAATAAAATCTTTAAAAAAAAGAATATTTATAAAAAGATAGCTTTTTGCTAGAATGTTTCTAATAGTGATTATGAAATTGGAGCAATTACAATCCTAAATTCCATCTGCACTCAATTACTTTCCCATCCATGTGAACAACTTAGAATGAGAGAAAGCAGCAGTGAAATGGCCCAGGTACTTTACTGTCTTGAAATTGAGTATCATATTCTGTTTGTTAATGAGTTGGGTTTTCTACGAGCCATCAGTCTTCAGTATTGACTGGGAATGGGGCACTTGGTTCTCACAGTTGGTGAGAGAATATTACTTACTCCTACTAGCCACTTCATTTAACAAGGTAAAAAGTATGGAAAGCTCTGGCAAGGATGTGGAGTAAACTGGATCAGGGTTGACATTTCTTCAATGATTTAGAGAACAACTGGGAATATTTAGAAAAGTTAAAAAGGTGTATTCCTAAGACTTAGCAATTCTTGTGGTTTTATAACCAGTGAAACTTGCTTATGCATGTACTTAAGGAAATACATGCAAAACAACTTATTATCACTTTTGAAGTCATCAGAAAGTTGGAAACTAATGACATGCCCATCAACTGAAGATGAAAAACTAGACAACAGTGAAAATGAATGAGCTTAAGCTACATGCCACCATAAATGTCTTTAAAACAGACATCAAGGCCCCTCCCACCAAGAAGCACAAAAATAATTATACAACAGGCTACTATTTACATAACATTTTCAAACTGCAAGTTAGCATCGCATATTGATCTTAAAAACAACCCATTCAGGAGAGCTGTTTCCTCTTGGGCAGGAGAGTGGAGACTATGAGAGAGGAACATCTATCACAGTTTACTTGTTAAGGCCAATGGTGAAGCACATGGATATTCATAACATTGTCTCCTTTCTGTGTTGTCTGCCCAAAATATTTTATCACATAATTTATGTGTGTTATTTACAAGAAAGGACCTAATTCTAAACACATTCCAGAGAATAAAGCACAATTATTTCTCATGAATCTACTACTTCCTCTTTTCACAAACTCACATAGCTCCTCTGATTGAAGCCTTTCCCACACTAATAATACTAATATTTGGGAAGCCTTCCTCAGTGCTGAAGGAGTTTACCCAGAGGCCATGGGTCTGCTGCCATTGCCTGATCTGAGCATGTCTGTCTCACTAAATGAGAGCATGAGGTCTCTGGGCAGGAGTCAGGTTGCACTGTGTTGAGGGCAGATCACCACCGAGGCTAATTGCTGAGTCTGCAGCAGTCAGCCTCCTGGGCATTTTGACAAGCAAGTATATAAACACTTCCCTTCCAAATGAGCAATATCACAGAGCAATAGTTATATGCTGGCCGGCAGAGAGAGTGCTGGAACAGGCAAGGCAGCCACCATGCCAATGTGGCCTTGGGCCTCACCCCACTCAGGCCATTTAACCTCACCCAACTCCTGACTTCGCTACCTGTCAAACTGATGAAGAAAATGCTCATCAGCAAACTATCTCTCAGAAGCTACACAGGAATCTAAAATAAGATTGTCAGAGTACTTAGGCTTCTTGCAAGGAGGATGCTTAGTAATATCACACTCACCAATACAACCTTGGTATGGGTCCTTCTCATCATTTCTTCATCTGTAATCACAGACACACGTGTGTGTACATGCATGCACACATGTGCACATATGAGTGTGCACATGCATGCATACAAACAAGTGTCTGTATATGCCTGTATGTGCATACATGTATGTGTGTGCTATGCACACAGTATATGTGTATTTATATACACATGTATACACGTGTATGTACACAGGATACATCTACCATATTTTACTGTTAATAATGCCCACTTTTTTGCCCAAATTTTTGAGAGGAAAATAACAAAGTGCATTATACATGAGTATAATGATTACATACCATGGGTATATAATGGGTAAAATAATCCCATGTATAGTACACACAAAAACATGGGTGCACATTATACATGGCAAAATAAGGTACATGTACACATAAATACACACAGACACATGCACACACAGCACATACAAATTATACATGCACACACTTATACACACAATATACATTCCCCTCTCAAACCAAATCTTTCCTCTCAAAATATTTCTACTGTATCATGGACATGACATTATTAAATTCTTTTGAAAACTGAATACTTGCTCCCCAGATTGTCAGGCTTTTCATTTAATCCTGGACTTTTTTTTAGGGTTAATGATTTTTATTGCTTTAAAAGCACTTAGTCAACAGAGAACTAGAAAAGAGAACTGACTGCTCCTGAAGGTATTCTTACAGCAGCACAGCATTTAGGAGGTCTCTCTGATGCAAGAGAAGCATGGAATGGTGTCAGCCCAAAAAGTGGCCTGCAGGTTACAGTGTCCCTGCTTTGACCAAGACAGGTTGCATAGTGGTTCTGAGACTGCAGGCAAGCAGGATCCCCAGCAATTTTTTTTCTGTCAGTGTATTTTTTTTAAGTTCCCTTCGTGGATCTAAAGTATGGTCAAGGACTTCTGATGTAAAACATGAGGACATGAGGCTCTAGGGCACTCGAAGAACCAGGACAACCCCTTCACCCGGGCCTCCATAGTGAGGACTACTGAGCAGCTGCATAGACCTCACCAAGGGGTTGCTATGAGGGCGGGTCGCAGGTCCACCCTGAACACAAGGCTTCTGATACGTTAATATTGGAGGTGCAGGTGCCTGGCTCTAGGGACTCACTAAGACATATGCATGAATTTGGTGAGTCCTTTGAGTCCTAAGTTAAAAATAATAGAGGAAGGCAGGTGTTTGGCTAGCCAAGGGTGGCATTTGTCTGAAGACATTCAAACAAGTGGCTCAGGAGGCAGAAATAAGCCTTCACTTTTGGCCTCCTCTAATTCAGTTTCTGCAAACTAGCCAAAGTAATCTCTTAAAAAAGAAAAGAAAAGGAAAAGAAATCATACCTTGCCATGTCACTCCCATTCCTAAAATGCATCAGTAGCTTCCATTACTCTCACAATAAAATACAAAATCCTAACAAGGCTCAAGAGCTTATCTGACCTGACATCCTAAGTCCAGCCACTTTTCCTGTCCTGCATGATGTCTGACCACCCAGCCTCCCTTAACAGAAGACACATCAAGCCCCATGAGGACGGGCCGGCCCATCTTGTCCACCCAGACAGGCATGTGGCCTGGCACCAGCATGCCTGTACCATCAGGGCCCCTGGCAGGCTCACAGGGCATCAGTGGGACAGTCCTCTCAGGGCAGGACTGTCCAGGCACCAAAGAACCTGAAGCATCCACCCTGTCCAAAGCATCCCAGGCAGTGTGACACCCAATGTGCCCCCCACACTTCCATAAGGCTGTGGAAAGCCCCTGAGTGGACTGAGAGCACAGCAGATGGAGACAGAGAACCCCACCGCCCGCTTCGATAAGAGACTCTACAGCTAGCTGGAAGCCACATATGTCCTAAGGCAGCTAAGAGAAAGTCAATGGTCAATTAAGCAGCACTTGATAAAAAGTAAATTTAATTACAAGGGCACTTATGTATTTGGATCACTTTGATATCATCTTCTAAACTGGATGTCGCTTTGGTCATCATTAGAAATTAGAATCAAATGAATACATGTGTTATTATTTTAAAGTTACATTTTTCAGGAGGAAAAAAAAATGAATGAGTGGTTTAGGACCTAATATCTTAGGTACCAAAAGGTGATTTATTTTTTTCAGTTATCCACACGTGAAAACAAAAGTGCTGCACTGAGCTGGGCGGTCCCCAGGAATGTGTATCTGCTGCCTGTTTCTCAGCTGTTTGAGAACCTAGCAAGCTGGAACTAATCCTGCCTGATATTCATGGGAATGTACTTCAGCCAAGTTAAAGGGGCTTCGAGAAGATTGCTGACCTGTGTTTTTCTCTTCTACATGTTTTTCTTTTCCTTTCCCATTTATGCAGCTCTTTTCTGCATATTTAATTCCTTTAATAACCTTTCCTTTGGCTTAATAACCTTTGATCTGGCTCTAAATGATAAAGACTTGTTTTTCTTTTCACCGCCCACTTTATGCTTGCTGAGAACACAAGGAAACAATTTCATTTCAGGGAAGTGCACCCGAGACATCCCATCTTTATTTATGCTGCTTTTGTTAATTTTTGGCTAATGAGGGAATTAAGTAATTAAGAATGGCCACTGAGCCATTTTCCACACCTGTGAGATGGATGGCTGGTGAGTGAAGAGACTGAGTAGCACAGAAGATTCCACATGTTAACTAACACAACCCCACGTTGCCTACAATGTCACCTATCCTGGGCCTCTGCAGGGACTGACCAAGGTTCAGGCCAGCCTTCAAAATAAACATGTTTGTCTTGCAGTATTTCATCCATTTTAATTAAATTTAATTTTAAGGATTATAATTATGTTTTTAAGTTAAGCTTGTAGACTCCCCCCCCCCCCACTCCCACCCCCTGTCACCCTGCTCAGTCTAGGCCAGCGTCTGCATTTATTATGGCATTCTTCCTCCCACTTTCTGCCCTTTGGTTTCTAAACTACCTTCTCTTTTTCTTTTTCAGTAACCATGAATAAAGGGATCTTCTCTGGCTCTTGTCCCTCTGAGGCACCCTCGCCTTTCCCCTCATCCCCTGCACCCCAGGAGACTTCCCTGCACCTTCTCTATGAAATCCCTGCCAATCCAGTTCAAGGTCCTGGGTCTAGAGGCTAAATTTGCTTCCCAGACTCATGCCCCACCCCACACCATTTCTGTCAGTTAAAATTTTTATTTTAAGATCACAGGAACTGTGGGTCTCTCCACCGTCACTTGACTAGAATTCTCTTTCCTTGGACAGTGAAGGACTGCTGGTGGCATCTCAAACGCCCAGGGAAAAAGGTTAGGCATGTTCTCATAATGTTGAGCATGCACTTACCCTGTGACAAGCCATCCCACTCCTAAAGAAACAAAAACTTATCTCCATTCAAAAACAAATGTTCTTAACAGCTTTAGTCATGAAAGCCAAAAGCTGGAAACTATCCAAATGTCCTTCAGCAGAAAAAAGGATAACTGGTACATTCATGCCATGGGGTGCTGCTTGGCGGTCAGAGCAACCACCTTTTTACTGAGGCACTAGACAATACAGATGAACCTCAGAAGCATTATGCTGAGCAAGAGACAAGGCCACAGAGGTTGATGACGCAACTTACTTGACATTCTTGAAAAGACGCTAATGATAGGAAAGAGACCTGTGGTTCCCAGAGTTAGGGGCTATGTGATGGAGTGACTAACTTGTGTTGGTTTCTTTGGGACTTGCCCAGTTTCAGCACTGAAACTCCCACATGCCAGAAAGATAGAGATGGTGGGTTGCCAATGCTGTGACTGTTGAGGGCCAGCAGGAGGCAGCCTGGAGTTGATGGAATTGTTCTATATCCTGGGTGTGGTGGTGGTTATATAATCTCTACCTATGTTAAAACTCATAGAACTATATACCAAAAGGAGAAAAAACTAATTTTATTGTATGATAATCTTTAAAACAAAAGAAGACCAAAATGCACATAATAGAATCTCTTCCAGGATGGGTGTGGGGTTAGCTCCAGATCTTTATGGCTCCCTGTGGAGGATGGAGAAAAGAGAAGGAGAAAAAGGCTCACTTTGTGCATACCAGTCTGCCTGTAAGTCCTAGCTGTGCTTCTCAGATGTCATCCAGACAAACTGATCCTGTACTTCTTTAGTCACTCCAACCTGTTGACACAAGCCCCGAGTTCTCGTAGCTTCTGAATGATTTTGCCTAACCCGTATTTGGAAGCTTGGATCCCTCCACAGCAACACCCATTTGGGGTGGGTTTTCACTGTGCTCCTCACAAAGATCTCTGAGGCAGATAGAATCAACCTCTGATGGTTTTTCTTTAATTAAAGAGCAGGTACAGAGAGAGGGGCTCAGTCAAGGTCATACACTGATGCTTTGTCCTATTCAGCACACCTCAACTGAACATACCTTTTAAAACTTTTTTTAATGATTGCTAAGGTAGCAGAGGTCACCATGAGCCATGAGCCAAATAGGAAGGTGGACTTTGGGCTCCATGTCTTAGAACCCCAGTTCCAGGGCATAGGGTCTTGAGGCTCACCAGTTAGTAATTTCAAAGAAGGTTGAGGCTTTCTAGCCCTCCACTCCCCCCTCTCCTACCTGGAAGGTGATTCTCTGCCAGTATAACAATGCATCAGAGACTCTGTGCCAGGTAGTTGCAGTCCACAAAGGAGAGCCTGCTTGTGAAATCTGGCACAGAGAAAAATATGAAAGAATAACTCTGCATGTGCTGAACAGTAGGAATCCCCCACTCCCTCTGGAGCTGAACATGGAACAAGGACTCTGTGTAGAGGTTAGGGTGGCACACCACTAGAGAGGGCTGGGATACAGGGGGAAGTGGTGAAAGAAGCAGGGGCTCCTGTAGCCATCAGCTGGCTTCTGCATGAGCTGAAACCAGTTCATGGGGGAAGCATGAGGATGTGTCCTAAATCACCCTCTGGACCCGACTTTGGTCCTTAATTTACTAGTAGGGAGCTTGAGTTCCTTCCAAGGTAAGAACTGTCCTTCGAGAGCCCCCATCCTGAGGTTGCAAGGATCTCTGGAGGCATTTCAATCATCTGCATGGCCCAGAGGGACTCCGGCTTCTTCCTGATGTTGGGGGTGGAGGCCTCAGATGACTCACCCTCTTGGTGCCTCAGAGAAGCTGTCAAAGAAGATGGAATTCTCTAGGGTCGTTCTGAGCAGCTGGGCTCAAGTCCCCATATGACCAATGTTTAAACATCACAGTTCCCTTACCCATCCTCCCACCAAAATCTACTGAGAGCCTTCCTGATTCTACCTCCACAAAACAGAGCTACTGTTTGTTGCCTGCAAACACGAGGCCAAAAGCTGCGAGTGAAAGCAGAAAGAATTCAGAATCAGAACTCTGAGATTTGAGGCTCCTTCAGCCCTGACCTTGGATAAGGCAGCCCTTCAGCCTCAGTGCAAAAACGAGAGTAAAAACACCTCACTACTGTGGAGTTGGAGCAGAGAAATGGAAATATATAAGTAGAATAAGGACCAAATGAGAGAGGACATCTTATTATAACAGGCTATTTCTACACCCCACATAAGCACATTATAAGTTTCAATTCTAGGGCTAAGACATCACTTGAATGGCCTGTGCTGTGGGCAATGCATGACTTCAGTGGGCCTTATGAACCACTATCCAAACCATTCATTATCAAATCAACAGCCTTCCTGAAGAAACTTACCAGAGAATCACACATTTACTCGGTTTGGACTGACAATTAAAGGGAGTCATCACTCTCAACCAGCGCCTAGCTGTTCTTATGGACAGAGAGGGACTCATCCATGTTCTTCTGTGGTTTATATCCTTCCCAGTATCATAACTGGCATTTCTTCGCAAAAGGAAAGATCCATCCTTCCTCAGTTTCAGTTTGAAAATAACAAACTGTGATTCAACTGAGAAAAAACACATTTGCAATTTATTCATCTCACCAGTCCTTCCTTCCTACTGATTGTTGGGCTGAGCAGAAAGCCGGCGCTTCCCTCTTAAGGTAGGAAACTTCACAGCATATATAATGCCGAACTATGCAAATGTGACCAAGCTGTAATTGCTGTGAGAACCGGAACATTGAATTTTATGACTTTTGTGCATTTGAATTTCCTACCCTAATGTTGCATTAACGAAGGGCGTCTTTTTTTGCATTGAATTTATACCTAATGTGATTCCATTTTGCATTCTTTACATATGCAGATGAGGTAGCTATAACGCTCCTGATGCAAAAGCTGTTTTTGCTAAATCATATCAAAATGTTTCATGGATCACACCACAAAGTGTTGATATATGGAAATTGCTCTTTTTCAAAAACTGTCCTTAAAATCCAAATGGTAGGTTTTGAACTTTTTCTCTCTATATCACACCCTCCCCAGTATTTGTGGAGAATTAGTGGAAATAAATAATATATTAATGCCATGTTGCCAAGGCTTGGGAGCAGGGCAACCGGAATCATGCTCATTTTAACTACCTTTGAGAGGAAAGGACTGGGGAGTAACTCTAGCAGAGTAGCAAAAGTTAACATTTAGAAGGTCGGAAAATGTCTAGGTAAAGAAATAACTGAATACCATCTTTCTCAATTAATTATACAAGATTTCTGTTTTCTATATACAAAAGCAGGTTTGGGTAGCTCCGTCTGATGTTACCTATAGGTATAAATGGGATCAAGACAAAACTGAAAACTGTAAAGAACTGTAAAGTGCGGCAGCATCTAATAGCTTGTGATTCCAGTGAGAGGGGCTGCCTGAAGGGCTAGGAGCCTGGAAAGATTGTCTATTTTTACATAATAGTTTTTCTAATTCTTTAGGCACATTGAAAACCAGAACAAAATCTGCTGTGTCGTGAGAATAAACTGTTTAAGGTTTTATGCAAAGAATAATTAAATGAACGTGAACATAATTACACAGATTAATGTAATTAGAAAGAGGTACAGTAGCCAGATATCAAAGCCATATTCTAAGCACCTCCCGAAAAAGCAAGGTGAAGTGCAGGACAATACTCTGTAAAAGGCTGGGTGGCCTCTCCGCAATTAATTGAGTTGAGTCAGAAAGAGAGACCCAGCTTGAAAAGCTGAAGGAGGGTAGATTTAAAAAAAAAAATAGAGGGAGAATATTTTAAAAAGAGAGAGACACACACATAAAAGCTAGAGCTCTCTCCAGTTGGCAGAATTTTTTCAGATTATAGTATAAATCAGCCTGAGGCTAGCTTTTTTTCTTCCTCGGATTAAAAACAAAAAACAAAAAACAGTGTAAAACAAACAATGCAAATGTAATGGCTACAACTGTTAGTAGTAGACTTGCACTTCAGCCACAATAGTGTAAATCTGTCACAGGACTTGGCTGTAACATGCCTAGGTTCCTTCCCCCTAAGGTGAATCTGTACAGTTCCTACCACGGAATATTCCTGGTAGTTCACATGCATGAGGTGAATAGAGGGACATCCAGGGTTTCAACATCCTTCCTTCAGGTGACTTGTAATTATTTTTTTAAGTAGATAATATTAACCAGACATTGGCTTTCCCAAATACATTAATAAATTTTAACACAGTCTGGACAAATCAGACTGTTTTATGATGCTGGATGAGGACTCACCTTATACTGCATTGCAAATAGGTTTTCTTTTCTCTCTCTCTCTCTCTCTCTCTCTTAGTTTTAATCTTGAAGTAGGAAATGGAGATTGCTTAGATCAGACTCAGAGACTATTTAATAATGCTACTTGAATGCTGTATTTCCAGTTCAATCATCTTACTCTAATAGAAAAATATACCTTGATTTTTCATCAACATTAAGTGTTCTTTTTAATATATATAATGGTATTTGGATGGCATTTATTTAATAGATTCAAATCTTACCCTGGACATCTCTGTTATTGATTTGGTTCTCCTTAATGTCACTGAACATATTATGGGTATGCTCCAGATTACCACAAGGTGGGAAGTTTACACAAAAGCTTGCTTGCAGAATCTACACGTAGCTCTCAGGGTGCAAGGGAGAAGAACTAAAGAATACTGGAAATTTTCTCCTGCTTCAAATGTGCATCTGACAGCCACAACTGTAACATTTATTACTGTCCCCCGTTTATTGCTTTCACTCTTTCATTAATAATTTAATGTTTAGAAAAAAACAAGCTCTTCAAAGCAAAAAAAATCTACTCGAAGCTAAATAAACTCTATTTTGTCAGAGTTGCATGTCTTTATATTTCGAAATGCCAGTTCTGTCACACAGGCTTAACTAACGCTACTAGATTTAGAGAAAAGGAAGTTTTGTTGGCAAGCTGATCTCTCCATGCTCTGTCAGTTTGAACAGAGTGGAAAATTGACTCCCAATGACTGAGAATATGTGTACACACTATCATATTTTGAACCTAATCGTGTTTCACTCTCGCAGAAGTAGACGTGTTTATTTATATAGATTTAATCAATGACAAGAGTCCCTCTCAATATAGCTCAAAATCACAGCTTGAAAGCAAACTGTTATTGCAGCATTTCTAAAGTTACAACTTACAGCCCAGACCCTCCCAGCACCCTCAGCATTCGGAAATTGCCATTTTGACTTAATTATCAACTCTTTCCTTTTTGAATGGAATTATTCAGGATATTGTGATAGCCAGATACAAAACAATTTCTCTTCCACCAAAGGAACATACTATCACTGATGCAAGTCAGAAACTGCAATCATCACAGCTGAGACCCAAGGGTCAGTGTTGAGGGTCACAGGTGAGTTTGGCAGGTAAGCACACACTGTAGTCATGTAGCTTCTGGACTAGTTTTAAGGAGAATATTCACACTTCCAAAGGACAGATAGAGCCCCGGGGAAATGGAACCTCCACACGAGCTCAGCTGTTCAGGTAGAGGAATTGAGTCACTGCCGCCCTGACCTCTCCTGGGTTCCCATTATCACGCTCCCCTACCCCCAGGAAGATGAAGTCTCTGTCCCTTCCAGCCCTGCCACCTGACCTTTGATCTAGATGGCACACTCAGCCTTCAGTTCTCAATGACTAGTGTTCTCTTTGGGCAAAATCTACATAATCTGTGGTCAGAAATTGTCAAACAAATGCTTGACTTCATACACTCCATCTCTGTAACATGAGCAAAACACCAGAAGGGGAGGGAGGAAGAAAGAAAAAAATACTCTTGTTTAGGCTGAGGAAGATAACAGTGGATGAAAAAGCACTGACGTGGAGATCCCTTTGGGAAAACAAAAATCAGATATTCTTGTGAGAATGTAAATGCAAAATGCTGGCTATGACCTCCAAGAAATGTATGATATGAGCTATGTCAAGTTCAGGCATTTTTTTTATCTTCTTTCCACCCCATGGAGGTAGATACACAGTTCCTACCACCAATTCAAAGTGCAATAGAAAAAGTTTGCCAAGTGTTTTGAGAAACTATGCAATTGTTCCTTATTGCAGGAATAAAGGGGCAGGGTGAGGAGGAAGAGGCATGTAGAGGTAGCAGATTCCTTTAAAATTATATTCTTCTGTTTATACTATTTTAAACAATTTCAACTTTTACTCTTAGTAGAAGGATTTATAATGTCCAAGATGAATAAATATTACTATTTCTCCTTAAGCATACCCAATTTTAAACCACCCCCATCTTTATAAATTTGGTTGATTATAAAGCATACAACAGTATTTGCAATGTGCTAATGTTCTCTAGACTTCACAATTTCTTATCTTAATACTTTTAAAAACAAACAGCAAACGTATTTTATCAAAATCCATATTATTTTAAATGAGTTTTTCTGTGTTTTTTTCAAAACTTACATAAGAAAAGTTGTTAATGCCCTTTTTTTTACTTCTAACAACACATTGTCTAAAAACTTAGTTGTGCTATTAGATTCAAACATCACTTCATTCTCTTAAAGGTAACTGCTTTTTTGCCTCATTATAATAAACACCAATGTTTTTACAACCGCAACAGTTCCCCGCCTCATTAGCATATTTTGGCTGAGGTATTGTTTTACTCTGACCTGTATAATAAGTGTCACATTAGCAAGACAACAAATCAAACGTTTGTTAATTTCCCTCGCTTTCCCACACAGCTGGTGGTGTTATCGTGTCACCAGATTTTAATTAATATGATAAGTAACACTTGCAAGACAACAGCCGGATTTTTTTCCCCTCTGTGAGGGTCTATAAGCCTCGTGTGTGCGCACACATGCGGTTGCACACACGTGTGTGCGCATGGGAGAAAATGGGGAATAAACCAAGATATTTATGAGGGCCTTGCACAACAGATTAGTCACTAAAAACATTCACAGCCCTACACAATGCTATTTCAAATCAAACTTTCATTATACCATTTTCTTTTGCTCTTCCAGATCAAAGATTGCCATGCACCAAAGCATAATAAAAACCATAAAAACATAATAAAATGCACTCATTTTCATACCTGGGGTAGTTGTATATTTAAGGTTTTAGCATTTAAGAGAGATGCAATACTGCTGTCTTCAGAGAGGCTTAATTTTAATTTCTCCAGCCTCCACGTGAATAGTAATACATTTCTGACTTATACAGACCGTTGTGTTTTCTCTGTGCGAAGGTCTGCTGGGCACTGTTCTTGGGTAAGTCAAAAGTGCCATCTATACGCAAAAGATGGAAATGCAACAGAACCCAAAAGGAAGAACCCCTCATCTCATTCCAGCGTTCAGAGCCTCTAACACTGCTAATGACAGACCCTTAACAGTGAGTCAGCTAAGCAGAGGGAGAAAAGAATTATAGCACTAAAATAAATAAAATGAGAATTCACTCCTGTAATGTTTATACTGTAAAATATTCTACAATGCTAGTACCAAGATTTAATTTAAAACCATTTCAATGCACTTTTTAGTAAAAACAAAAGTAGTGTCTAACTTCAAATAAACAGTAATACAAAATATTACCTGAGAATGAATGTATTTTATCCTCAGAGTAAATGAAAAAGATTTGTTTAGTAATTTTTTAATGACACTGTACAAACTAAGTCTATAAAAATCACTAACAGTAGAAACCCTTAAACCATTTCTGGAGGGAAAAAAATGCCTATAAGAAAAGTGGTGTTCAAAATTAGAACTCTCTCTAATGCTTTCTGATTTTGAATATTCTGAAGAGAAAGGAAACCTCTTTTTCCTGGGATTTGAAAGCAGAAGGCCCTTTTTTAAAACTGAAATTCTTCCCAATCTCCTTATTGTTTTTTAGTTTGACATGTTTCCTTTTGTTGCAAAATATGAGACTTTCCCCAAAGAACCCCAAACTCTTAATATTCCACCTACATAAAATTAAGCCCCAGAGGAAGGATGACACCAACATTCCTAAAAACCAGTTTCCTCTGAGGAAGGATTAAGCACAATGGCAATTTCCAAGCAAGCAGGTTTGTTGAGATGCAAGGTCATCAAATCCAATTACTAATTGTGCAATGGCCTAAGGCCTACCCTCCTCTGAAGCTGCCTAGCAAAAAATGTGGGTTGCATAGAAGCAGACCTTATTACCTGCAACTAGTTATGTCAAATAGGCTCAAATTTTACATTAACTTGCATATTCAAGTTAATGAAATTAGGTTCTGAAAGTACGTCTGGAAGCCAGATGCCTCTTCCAATATCCTTTTTCCTCTACAGGTGTGTACAAGGAATCATGCCTGTCAACATGTACTGGAAGGTATGCAGGAAAACCACACCAATGGGCCAATGTGTCAGAAATCAACTCCAGGAAAATTCAACTGTGAATTCAGAAAACCAGTGAAGGACCTGAGGGACTTCTATGGAGAATTGAAGACCCTCACCCCAGCCTGCCATACAGACTGGGGAATCCTCCTCCTGTGTCCTTTGCCTCCTTTGGTAGGAGTACCTTATGAAATGGTGTGTGGAGGTCCTCTTCTCTTATGAGAGAAGCTGATAGTGCTGAAGGCCAACAGACACCAGCTGTGCCAGTCACAGCCACTGGCCGAGTGTGTTCCTTAGCAGTCAGATTTCCATAGATCCAAAGGGCTCTCAAGAGATCCTTTGGTCCACCTCCCACTCAACCAACAGAGAGCTAGCTCAACTGCTCATCTGAGGTGTGGGATAAAGACCCCACAGGAGTCACCAGGAATCATTTTGCTGCCCTATCTTGCTGTCTCCTGGGTTAGCAGAAACAGGATCTGGCCCTTTTCTGCTTCCACTTTCAACGCCTGCTAAGAAAGGGGCTTTGAGGACAGGATGGGAGCAGAGGGATTCCAGTGATTGGGAAGGTGTTCATTTTTCCCCATGAGAAATACTGGTCTAAGATAGCTGTTCAGGGGAGGATAGTTTCCTGGGGTGGGGTGCAGGGGAGGTGGGGGACTGGAACTTAAGCAGGAACCTGGTTTTCAAGGAACAAAGGAAACTTGTGTGACAAATGATCATGACTAGAAAACATTAGAAGTCAGGATGCCTGCAAGAACTTCTCAGAAAATAATCTACTCACAGAGGCAGTCCTAACTAATCTCAAGAGGAAGAAGTTATGAGCTTCATTCAGATTTCCCATTTAAAAATCAGGAAACTACATATTTTATTCTCAGCAAAAAAGTGCAGGTGAGAGCTGTTATGGGCAACAAGCTAAAGAAGAACCAACATGCAACTGATGTAGGCCAAGAGGAGCATTCACACAGAAACCTCAAGGAGGGCAACAGAATCCAGGGCCTGGCAGAAGTGCAGCTTTAAACAAAAAAGGGAAGAAACCAGGTGGATGGAAGAAGGAAAGTAGGGGAGGGGAAGAGAAGGAGAGGAAAGGGGAGAGGAGGGGAGTAAATGAAGGACAGAAGTAGGGAGAAAGGAGGGAGGGAGGGAAAGGAGGGAGTGGGGGGGGAAGAAACTGATCAAAGTAGAGAACAGAGTATAAAATAAAAAGATAGTCCTGCTTATCTTCCAAAAAAGAATTTGGAATTTGTAAAGTAAAGCACTGTGCCTACTCAGCAGTGACCCCAAAATAATACACACACACACATACTAAATCCTGGAAAATCAAGACTGGTGGTATTTACATTGTCTTTGACAATGATTGTCAGTACAGGGATTAAAATCAGGCTTCAGTGCACCACTCCTCTGTCCCTGTCCCAGAACGGGGCACCAAGAGCTTCTAAAAGACTCCAGTGTTTCCCAGGAAATGGAGCAGCAGGAACTAACTTCATCTTTAGGGACATGGGACAGCACCCCCATAATAATATTTTTAATTAAATGCAGGAGTCTGTCAGTTATAAGACACACAACTAAGAAAGGAAAATGTGGCTGGTAATAATTGTAAGGCGTCATGAATAGTAACATGTGTCTGATTTTAAAATTGTTAAATGTGAAAAGTATCTGTTGGAATAAGTAAAGTATGATCTGAAATATTTAGAATCAACTAGAAATAAGATGGCATTTGCTCCATAGATCAAATGTGTTGTTAAAACTGGAAAAAATTCAAAGAAAAATGTGAAAGTCCTTGTGAGATTCTACCTATTCACTTTCTATAGATTTGGAAGGCAATTATAAAAAATAAAATTTAATTTTTGAACATCTCCCATTTCATAAAGAAAACTTCAAGGTTCACGCCAAGCTTTGCACGTATGGTCATGTTGGCCCTCTGGAGAGACCAGGAGCACTTCAAACAGCAGAAGGTCATGTGCTGTTGACACTGGGACCCCCACACCCACCACCCTGCCCTACCTACTCCATTACATCATGTGTGGAGGGAAAGGTAGGCAGGCAGGTAGGCAGAAAAGAGAGAAGTAGAGAATGAAGGAAGGAGGGAGGGAAGGAGGGTGGGATGGAGGGAGGAAGGGAGGGAGGAGGGAGAGAAGGAGGGAAGGAAGGAAGGAAGGAAGTGCAAGTAAGCAGTAACACATGCAAGGCCACTCCACAGATTTAGCTGTTAAAATTTTTCAAGGGCAAAGACAACAAGAAGGGGAAAAAACAAGCTGGAAGCTGAAATCCTTTGTAGGCCACATGAGGAAAGTCACCTCCACTGCACTGCCTAGTGTGGGCACAGATGCCACTTTAGGAAGATGGTCTGTTCTGAAGACAGCCTGAATAAGAACAGGATTAGATAGCACTCGAGGTAGTAAATAATGCAGAAAATTGTGTTCTTGGTTAAAGTTGTTTTGTGTTGTTGTTGTTGTTGTTAAATTCCTGCAAAACTGTACTTGTAATGCAGCAATCGCTTTGCCATGAATAAGGCTCTTTGTCTTTTGTTAGCTGACCCATTTGGCTGTTACAAAAATAAAAAAGGAATTGATTTTGATGATCTGACATGCAGCTAAAGGGCACACAGGCCACAGATGAACAAAACCCCAAGTCTCACGCTGGTGATCGGATCAATTCATACCTGTATCAGGTGTCTGCAGCCATAATGAGAGGAGAGGAATGAAGCCACACTTCCCTAACGTGTGTGGTCTTTGGTGTACTGTATATTCCTTTGGGGGCATTGCCCTTCCTAGTTTCTGTTGAGAGTTATGTTTTTAAGTCCCCCTAACCCTGAGCACTATTTATAAAATGCCTGGTAGAGAAGCAGAGAGAGAGGGAGGAGGAGAAAGAGGAAGGGAGAGAGCACAGTTTCTTACATTTAACCCCAAATACCATTCATCCGTAACTAGTGGATAATAATCAGCAAAGAACCTAGTAGCCTCCCCATTTAAACATTCTTGTTCTCATTAACAGGCCTAGCATTATTCATTACCCAAGCCATCCAGCTCAGCTCAGGAGCACAAGAAGAAAAAAGGAGTTTTACCAATTGTATTATGCAGCTTGCTTCTGCTAATTTCAGTGATTACACTGGGGATGGACATATCATTAATCTCACTTCTTGTGCCTAGTTTATTTCAAACAAATATGAGGTGTATTATTATCCCGAGAGCTTAGGGAATGTATGCCTTTCCCAGGGCCACACTACCAGGGCAACCTTGGGAGGAAGGTGGCAGCCCTGTCTGTGAACCTACAGTTACGCCAGTTCAAGTTGGTTTCTGTCTATGCCCATCACCAACACCTTCCACGCACACCAGCAGCTTACTTTTGCTCTCTTCATCTGCGAGTTACATTTTATAGACACTCTGTCATAAATTTCTGTTCACTTCTGAAAAAATACCACCAAAGTATTCAGAAATAGATACAGGGGTCTGTAAAGATCAGCTCTCAAAGTGGTTTGCAAAGTATAACTGGGTCATGAGAGACACAGGAAATAAAGTTACTGTTAATGATCAGGCCTCAGAAGGTCTGATCAGACCACAAAAGGAACAACAGCCAGGAACAGAGCTTGTGAGCACTCACTAAATCCCTGGAGATTCTAGAATAATGAGAGAGAAGCAGTCTCTCTGAACCTGTCCTCCATGGATCTGCTGCAGAGAAGCAAGGGGGACATGCTTACAATATACAAGGAACAGGGAGAACATTCCAGAAAGGTAACCAGGCCTTGAGCATCAGGCAAGACATGGGCACTTATGATCCTGCTTCCAAGGGATGCTGACACACAACTGCTTCCAGACACTGCCCAGCCCACCCCACAACTGCAGTTGCAGACTCAGCATTTTCCTTAGTGTCAGGTGCTGTGAAAGCAGATGTGGCTGTGGGTGTGAAGGATATAGACAGAAGCTCTGACTTGGCTGTGGATAAGTCACACTCACCCTCAGTGTCCTCATCTGTAAAATGGAGAGAGTATAAAACGTATAGATTTCTTCTGGAACTATATGAAATAACTCTTGCAAAAATGCAAAAGTTGGATAGAATCTTATTCAAGGTATCACAGATTTATGAGAACTTGTTATGCTTGAATTGCATAGAGATATGCATTTAGTGAGATACTGAGATCTCCAGAGAATACAGTGTCTTTGTCATTCATTTTCAATCACCCATCCACCCATTCATTCAGCAATCCACCAATCAATCCATCTATCCATCCATTCACCTATCCATTCATAGACCCAATCATCCATCCATCCACCCAACCATACATACATACATACATACATACATACATACATACAAACATCCACTTGCCTAGCCTAAATCAGCCTAGCCCAGCCAACCAGCACATACATGAATATACATGGAAGCTGTTGACACCAGTGAAGTTCATGTAATTTGTTATACAGCATTATCAAGGTAATAGCTAACCAAGAAATGATATTGTATTATTAAAACACATATTTAATTACTCTGAAATAAATATCTTGCAGAACATAATCCTACAGGCTACAGTGTAGCCTATCCACATTGACCCACAATTTAGGCCATTAACATTTCTTACAGAGAATGTTTTATTTGACATACTTACAGTTCCTTTATATCAATGCTATTTAGATGCTCTAACTAAAACTGTACTAACCAGCTCAAGTATGTTTTTCCCTCCCTGATTCCAGATTCCAGTACCTGGTAGGCACTTAACAGTATTTCTTCATCCTCTTGATTCTCAACCCTAATTCTGTGGTCTTGTCACCTACCTTGTCCTAAATGGAAGGCAACTTCAGCCCTAGAAGAGCTCTGCTGGTTTTCTTAATTCCTTCTAAAATCTCTTTCTCTTTCTACTGATTTTTACCAATCAGGTAGAACTAAAAACATTTTCCATTTTTAAAAAATCCCAATATAAACTTTTTAGCAGTATCAAAAATTTACATTAAATGTAAAGGTCTTGCTTTTACTTAACCCATAACATCTTTTCTAGCAAAGATTTTCATTTTAAAGATCACCTGAAATAATTTGAAGTCACTTATTTCACTTTATTACTCTAGAATTGTTCAGTAACAATGTAAAATTTGTTTCAACAAGTTACTTTTAGTTTTTTTTTATTGAGGTGCAAATGACATATAACATTATATTTGTTCCAGGTATACAACATAATGATTCCCTATTTGTATATATTGCAAAATAGTCACCACAATAAGTCTTTGAGTAATGTCCTCAAGGTCCATCCATGTTGTTGCAAATGGCAAAGTAGTGTTCTTTTTTTTATGGCTAATACTCCAGTGTGTGTGTGTGTGTATCACATTTTCTTTATTCATCTATTGATGGACACATAGGTTGTTTCCATATCTTGGCTATTATAAATAATGCTGCAATGAACATGGGGATGTATATATGTTTTCAAGTTAGTGTTCTTATTTTCTTCAGATAAATATCCAGAGGTGGAATTGCTGAATCATATGGTACTTCCTTTTTTAATTTTTTGAGTAATCTCCATACTGTTTTCACAGTGGTATACCAGCAGTGCACAAGTGTTCCTGTTCTCCACATTTTTGACAATACTTGAGCTATATGTCTTCTTTGGAAAAATGTCTATTCAGAATCTCTGACCATTTCTTAATCAGATTTTTAAAATTGTTTTGCTATTGAGTTGTATGAGTTTTATTTTAATTATATAATATTGATTATGCTATTACAGTTGTCCCACTTTTCCCCCTTTGTCCTCCTCCACCCAGCATCCCCCACTCCCTCAGGCAGTCCCCCCACCATTGTTCATGTCCATGGGTTATGTGTATAAGTTCTTTGGCTACTCCATTTCCTATACAGTACTTTATATTGCCATGGCTACTCTGTAACTACCTATTTGTACTTCCTAATCCCCTCACCTCTTCACCCATTTCCCTACATCACCCTCCCACCAGGCAGCCATCAAAATACTCTCTGTATTCATGATTCTGTCTCTGTTCTTCTTGTTTGCTTAATTTGTTTTTAGATTCGATTGTTGGTAGATATGTATTTATTGGCATTTTATTGTTTATAATTTTGATCTTTTTTTCTTGAATAAGTCCCTTTAACATTTCATGTAATAATGGTTCAGTGATGATGAACTCCTTAAGTTTTTCTTGTCTTGGAAGTTCTTTATCTGCCCTTCAATTCTAAATGATAGCTTTGCTGGTTAGAGCAGTCTTGGTTGTAAGTCCCTGCTTTTCATGACTTTGAATATTTCTTTCCAATTCCTCCTAGCCTGCAAAATTTCTATTGAGACATTAGCTGACAATCTTATGGGAACTCTCCTATAGATAACTTCTTTTCTCTTGCTGCTTTTAAGAGTCTCTCCATCTTTAACCTTTAGCATTTTAATTATGATGTATCTTGGAATGGGCCTCTTTGCATCCATCTTGTTTGGGATTCTCTGTACTTCTGGATTTGCATATCTATTTCTTTCACCAAATTAGAAAAGTTTTCTTTCATTACTTTTTCAAATAGATTTCCAATTTCTTGTTCTTGCTCTTCTCATTCTGACACCTATGATGCAAATGTTGGAATGCCTGAAGTTGTCCCAGAAGCTGCTTGCACTATACTCACTTTGGGGTTCTTTTTTCTACTTGTTGTTCTGACTGGTTGATTTTTGCTTCTTTATGTTCCAAATCATTTATTTGATTCTCAGTTTTATTCACTCTACAGTTGTTTCTCTGTAAATTGTTCTTTATTTTAGTGTATCCTTCACTTCTAACTGGATCTTTTTTATGCCCTTGAGGTCCTCTTGAAGTTCCTTGAGCATCCTTATATGTTTCAACAGTGTTTTGAACTCTGAATCTGATAGATTGTTTATCTCCCTTTTGTTTAGTTCTTTATTTGGAGTTTTGATTTGTTCTTTCATTTGGGACATGTTTCTTTATCTCTTCTTTTGGCAGCCTCCCTGGGTTTGTATCTATGTATTAGGTAGAGCTGCTATGACTCCCTGTCTTGGTAGCATGGCCCAATGTAGTAGGTATCCTGTGGGATCCAGCGGCACAGCCTTCCTTATCACCCAAGCTTGGTACTTGGGATGCACCCTTTGTGTGTGCTGAGTGCACCCTCCTCTTTTAGTTGAGTTTTGATTGGTGTTGGAAGGTCAATGGGAGGGATTTACCCAGGCAATCAGCTGCAAGGACTGGCTGTGACCACTGACCACTAATCTCTGTCCTCTGTGGAGGATCAGCTGTGCAGGGGCAGGGTGGTGGTACTCCACTGTGGTCTGTAGTTGTCTACTGGGTGTGCAGGCTCTGGAGTTTCCCAGGTGGTACAGGCCAAGGTCAGCCCCCACCTGTGTTCTGCCTGGAGCCACCCTGCATGAGTTATAAAGCAATCTGCAGATGGCTGATGCTTTCAATGGGCTTAGAGATTCCCAGGCAAAGCCAACCTGTAAACCTAGGCTGGCTGCTGCTAGTGCCATGCCTGGAGCCACTTAGCAAGTGGTACAATGGATGGGGATGGGGCTCACTGAGACCAGCTGTCATTTGTTTTATAGGATTTAGAAAGTTGTGAAGCAGGAGCCCAGACCAGCCATTCATATCTTGGGTGGGTCATAAGTTGAGTGGGATAGAGCCTCTGGGAATCTCCAGGGTGGGGCAAACAGTGTTAGCCAGGTTGATAGAGTCTAAGATAAGGCACCTGCCTGCAGGCTCTGTAGCTCTGTGGGGGGAAGGTTCAGAAAAGGGGCAAAGGCCTCTGCCCTCTTTCTATCTGGGAGAAAGCTGTTCCCCACCTCCCACCTTGGTGCTAAATACTTCAGTTCCTCCCCATATGCCACTGGTGCCTTTCAATCTGCTACCCTGGTGCTGGAGCTCGAAGGAGTGAGTCTGAGTAAGTTCATGTGTGGGTTCTTTAAGGGGAATTGCTTGGGACTCCAGAAATTTCTTCCATTGGCTCAATCCCTGCTGGTTTTTGCAACCAGAAGTTATGGGGACTTATCTTCCTTGCACTGGAAACCTGGGCTATGGACCTAATGTGGGGCTGGGACCCCTTGCTCCCTCCCAAGCAAGGAGGTATCCCTCCCGAATTTTTACCCACCACACACAGATGTGGGACCAGCCAATTCTGTGCCTCTGCCTCTCCTGACAGTCTAAATGGATGTGTTTTTTTAAATTCTGTAGTTGTCAGACTTCTATTCAACTCTATTTATGATGATTCTGAGTGATGGTTATTCTACATGTTAATTGTAATTTTGAAGTGGTTGGTTGTGTGAGAAGGCAAGCCATGTCACCATCTTGACTGGAAGTCAAGTTGTATGAGTTTTTTTTAATATATTTTGGATAGCAATCCCTTATCAGATATATAACCTGTAAATATTTCCTCCCATTCTGTAGGTTGCCTTTTCATCTTGTTGATGGTTTCCTATGCAGAAGCTTTCTAGATGTAGCCAATGTACATTTTTACACCAAACTTCTTTCAGTTTCTCATACTCACTGAGGTCTTTCCCTCTTCTGGCCCATGAGGATATTATTCAGTCTGTCTGGAGGATATTGTTTTCTCTGCTCTCAGCTGACCTGGCTCCATCTCTTTCTCAAGTTTCAGTTTAAACAGCACCTCCCAGGTAATGCCTTCCCAGCCTCAGAAGCCTTCCAGGCATGCTTTCTCAGCACACAGTTCTTCATAGTTCTTAGCACAATTTGGAATAACTATTTTGTGTCTACTGTTTGTTTGGGGCCTTTCCCTGCTTAAAAATACTACCCAGGGTATAAGCTGTAGGAGGACCAGGACAGCCTCTCTTTGACCCTACTGTCCACCACTCAGATGCACTGGGTACAGCAGTGCAGGTCGGTCACAATGCAAGGACATCCATGATTGGGCTGAAATCCAGCCAGGGCTCTGCTCACCAAGCCACTCGTCCTTATATAAATGCAGCTAGCTCCATGCAGACAAATTGTGTCTTGTTTGATCTGCACTATAGACACTTTCTAGGTTAGTGGCAGCCCTGCTCCATTTACACCAGCTCCCAGCACAGGGTCTGACACACTATGGGCCCTCAATCATGTTAGAAAGGAAGTTTCCTTGTGCTTATCCCGCTGGGATAAGCATGTACTCTGTCCCCTCATCCACCATGTTGCCCCAAAGCCAGTAGTCAGAGCATAGCTGTGCAATGACCCCCACAATCACACACTCTCCTCCCTTACATGCCATAATCTATTGTCAGGATCACTTGCTTGCCTCCAAGGTAGAACAAAATAGTGTGGTGTTGTCTTTTTATTCCCATGCACCTTTCTTTCTAGTAGGACTATAAGCCCCTCAAGAACAAACACTATCTCCTAAGTCTTTGTAGCCTATATTTCACAATATTTAGTAGAGCAGTAGGAAAACTTGTTCTTGCCTCCCTAACCCAGTCTAATAAGCTCTGAAGGACTCTGAAGACACAGAAACAAACAAGAAGGGCCACACTGTACAAGTCTAAAGTCCTTAGAAAGGCTTGCGTGTGAACCTGGGACAGCCGCTGGCCATCTAGGCTGCCTTAAGCCTCGGTTTCCTCATTTTCAAATAAGTGTTTGACTGTCCTTCCTCAAAGAATGGATGCATGAGTTTAAAAAAAAACAATTCAGGTAGAGAACCTGACATGTAGCTCAATGAAACCACATAGCTACTTGTGCTGTGGTTGGGAGAGGGCACATCAACAACCATGGCCCTGGGCAGTGCACATCCACTGTAAAGTGGTTCATAAGCAGGTCCCGAATCCACTGTGAACTCTTGCTTTCTCTGTTTCCATCCATGACAGAGATGGGTGGACTCCCACCTCTGTGATGGGAGATGGCGATGGAAAATGGGGGCTGGGAATCTGTGACCAAATCTTGACCAGTCTAGGTTACAAAGCGGTTTGGCTGAGGCCAGGATCTTTTACTCTCAGTATAATTTAGAAGCAGGGAGGTGGTTCTCAAAATGCAGTGGACATTCCAACTATCTGGGTCATTGATTTAAAAAGCAGATTCTGAGCTTACCAGGTTTACTCATTGATTCCACATAATGAACCATCAAAACCCTTCAGTGGCTAAAAATGAATAAAGAACATCCTAACCCAAGTCAAATTGCCTCAGTTAAGACAAAGCTGAGTCATAAGGGGATACTTCCTGTAGATCTTTCCCCATCCAGGAATGTTTAATAGCAGTTTCAAGTGCAAACTCGAAATGCTACACTCATTCATACACTCCTCAAATCATGAGTGCTGAATGAGCCCCTAAAACACTGTCAGCTAAGGGCTAGGCAGCATGAGTTAATTCTGAGGATGACGTATATGGGATAACAAGCTGACAAAATATGGGATTACTGCACATAGGGTCGGAATACGCAAATCAATTTTTGTTAAACTGTCTTTTAAAAATTATTACACAGAATCTACCAAATCCTAATTTACAATGTGGTATCCTTCCTAATCTCCTGAATTATATACAGTATATTTGTACAGGCACTTTGCATGGCCTCTGGAGTCAGTTCTGCCCAACCATCTTTAAGCCACCTAATTAACTGTCTCTTTCTGCTTCCAGAATGGCTCTGAAGGAGACTGCTGGCTGTGAGATGCATTTTAAGAAACTGCTTTGCCAGTTGTTGCTATATTTCCCCAAGAGACTAGACTGGGTGGCATTCATTTCCATTGTATTAGCTGCACAGAGCAGCCACTTCCCCTACAGCTGGCCTATTTGTTCAAAAAGCCCCAGTCAATGAAATACAAGAAACTTTTCTCAAGCAGACTTACATAAGCAGCATTAACACACAGTCCTGTGCTTTCAAAGCTGAGGATTCCACATAAAACCAGGGCCCCTGGGAGTGTTCCTGCAGCTGAGTGAGCTGCCACAACATGGGCAGCGCCACAAGTTGCAAATGGCCACATCAAATGCCTTTCAGGAGGGGGTCCACAGCACTATTGGCCACACATGCTGAGCACCTCCCTGCCTCTGGGGTGGCGTGCTTCCCACTCTCCTTCCTCAGCTTCCACTCTCCCAAACAGTTCTAGACTGAGTCAGCCCCAGTCCTTACCAAGTCTTCCAGGCAGAGCTGAGGAAATGGGTCAGGAGCAAACAGGCCCCAGATGAGCTGCCCTACCAGGTGATTACACAGAGCACAGACCCAGAATCTTCCTGTAAAGTGAAGGCCCAGAAGGTCTGGCAGAGTCCTGAGGCCTTGGCCTTATCAGGACCTGGGTGATTTCCTTGGGTAATGACCTGAGGAGGGTTTACTTTCTAAACAGCTCTACAAGCAGTTGGTGACAGAAGGAAAGGAGAGAGGACAAACCCCACTCAAGCAGCACTGACCCAGGCTAAACATCTTATTGGTAAGATGCAACCAAAATGTGCCCCAGAAGTAACCAGGGAACATTTTGTATAGGCATACATATTTGCGTTTATTACCACAACCTCCTAATCTTTCACCATACTAGAGACCATCAGGATCCCAGGACCAAGTCTACCCTAGTTTGCAAGTAACGGTCCAGCTTCTCAACTCTACTTAAAGTGACACAGAGAAGATAGGCAAGGGCCTGGAGTTAATACTTGTGAATAATAATTATATGCCAGGCCCTGCATTTCACTGTCAGGGTATGATTTCAGTATCATCAGAATCCTCATCTGACAAATGAGGAATTGGAGACTGGAGAGGTAACGATGGGTCATGCAGCAGGTCTAAGATAGTGCCCGGGTAGCTTGACATCACAGTCCCTCCCTCTTGGCTGAAATTTTATCTTCACTACATACACATGATCAAAGTTAGTATTAGTATAACAGGACATTGAGTAAAAATTGCCCTTCCAGAATGTTTGGCCATTGGGAGTACTGGGCTATAATCTCCTCCAGGAGGTATAGAGAATATTCACCACCCACTGCCCCCATCCCTCCATGACAACCACAGCCAAAGAGAAAGGAAGAAAAGTCAGGACACAGAAGAGAAGGCCCTGTGGTAGAGGTCTCTCCCTCCTCTCCAGGGGGTTGTAGCAAGTAACACTAATGGAGGAAACCAGGCTCAAACTGTCCCATGGGTCCCCACCCAGAAGGAGAGCCAGCTGGAGCGAAATCCCTAGAGCAAGAGAGAGTGAGTGTCCTGATGGCTGCCTCATGTGACTTCCCACAACCAGGCACCACCAGCCAGCCTGGCTGAGACACTCACTGATAGAGTAAAGTCAGAAACCCAGCAGAAAAAAAGGAAAAAGGGCTTTGGCCAAACTAGACTAGGCTGGACTATATTTCTAATAGTGGAGAGTGACTCAGGAGCCACAGGATTTCCTGAAATCTTACTAAGGGATATGTCTGACTGATTATTGTTGAAGGTAGTAATTGGAAAAGTTTTATATAATCTTGTCAAAGTAATTCAAATTAATAGTTAAAATAGGGTCACAAAAGAATGAATCTACCAGATATAAATAGCTACTAAACATGAGTTTCATTGGACATGCATTATTTTTTTGCTCTAAAATATATAAACATATGTATTTCCTTAATGAAAATCAGGGAAAAAAAGAGGAAAAAAGTATTGACCTAAGATTAAAAGTTATCCTTAAAAAGAACAGCACTATACCTGTTCATACATGTGTAAAAAATAGACATTTTCTGGTAAGCATGGAGATAAAAAGGCAGAGATTGGAAAATATACTTTTATTTATTATTTATTTGATTTTGAAAGTACATTTATTAAATCTGGGGACAGTGAAGCAGGAGAGCCTAGGTGGGGCTGCTTTGGCTCACTGAGAAATAAAAGTCAGTGACAGAAGTAAGCCAAGGTGGGGCTACTGTCAGCTCACTGGAAAGTCAGAGGAAAGGGGCCTTGTGGACAGGTTCATGGAGTTAGCCCAGGATGAGCTGCTGCTGCTGCCCACTGCTCCCCTGGTTGCATGTCTCATGGGGTCCCTTAGAATTTAGGAAAGGCTGAATCATCAATTCAAAAGAACTCATGCACCCCTATGTTCACTGCAGTAGTATTTATAATATCCAAGTGCTGGAAATAGCTCAAGTGCCCATCAGTAAATGAGTGGATCAAAAAACTGTGGTACATTTACACAATGGAATACTATGCAGCAGAAAGAAGGAACTCCTATCTTTTGTGACAGCGTGGATGAAACTGGAGAATATTATGCTAAATGAAGTAAGACAGGAGGTGAAAGACAAATACCATATGATCTCACCTATAAGAAGAATCTAACGAACAACATAAACTAATGACCAAATAGAACCACAGGCATGGAAACATGGGGCAGACTGACAGTAGCCAGAGGTGGGGGGTAATGGTCGAAAGAAAGGGAAGGAACTAATCAAAGAACATGTATGAATGACCCATGGACATGGACAATGGTGTGGAAACTGACTGTAGGAGTAGGGGGTGGGATGGGTGGAAGAGGGCAAAGGGGAAAAAATTAGGAATGGCTGTAATAGAATAACAATTTAAAAATGATTAAATCAAAAAGAATTTAGGAAACACACACCTAAAAGGGAAGAAAGGCATGGATATGCTCCCGGGAAGGAGAGTGCCTGGAAAATATGCTTACTTTTTGTAATAAATGTCTAAAAATGGCTATTTGCTGCTTTTGCAAGTTCCAACTTGCATGTTAACCCTAGAAATTGAACTATATCCTTGAGACCATTAGACTCTTCACATGATCCCCTGAGTGGAAGCAAGCCATTGCCCAGGTGCAGGTTTAGGAGGCATTTTTATGTTCTTCCCGCTCTATAAACAACTCACACTCAAAGTTCACTTAAAAGTGGATTTTAGCATGAAAAGAGCTTAGGTTCTGAGGCATGGTTAGGTTTGGGCCTACATCATCACTAAGCTGTGGATGGAGAAAGTACTTGTCTTCTAGGCTTCCTCAGGGAGTAAGTTCTGCCTGGCTCTCCACAGCAGGGCAGAGTGCTGAATCTGGTGGACTCCACTACACACCAAACAGTGGTCACTCAGAAAGGCTTTTGGGGGACATCAACTCAGAGCAGCAAGTCTGTTTTCTCTGAGGGCCAAGACTGAGGTTGAAACCCTGCAGAGTCCTCTAGAAACCCTGTTCTAACACCCACTCTGGACATAGGGAAGAAGGTGCACTCACTGGCTGCAGAGTTTTAGTTTCCTTTCCAGTTTCCTTCATTGGCACATAAATCCCTTCAAAGCTGAAATTATTATCTCTCACATAGTATTCTGCACACTAGGACTCCTCACACTAGCATCCCACACTGATACCCTCACTTGGTACCCCTCACACTGGTTCACTTCACACTAGTACCCTACACACTGGTACTCCTTACACTTATATCCCTCACATTAGTACCCCTCACACCCTCCGCCCTCTCAGTAGCTGTGGGAGAGAATAGAAGCAGCCAAGAGTAGTCAAAAGTACAACTCTCCATGAGTCTGTTATCCTTTTTTTTATTATTTCTTGGGGGAGAGGGGTGTAGGGGACTAAATGGTAATGGAAAAATGTATAACAAAGATTAAATAAAAATAAAAATAAAAATGCAAAAAAAGCACAACTCTCAATATAAAAACCCAAAGTGGGTGGGGGCTTTCAACCTAAAATGCACGAGGTGAGGAAGCTTCACTGATTATTTCAACTCAACTCTGTGCCAGGGCCTATGCTTCAGGCCACATGAAGCACACAGAGGAGATCCTCGCAGAACAGTCCTCCCATAAGACACAAACACAGAGAGAAAATGCAGGCATTTTATATTAGCCATTATCAACAAGTGATCAAAATGGGTATGAGGAGGGAGAAATTAATTCAGCCTCGGAGAGGAAATAACTGTGGCATTGGGGAGAAGGGAGTTCCAGAAGAGGGAATGGTGTGGAAAAACTCATGGGTGCTTATTCTTCAATGGCTTTCCACCTTAAAAAGTATAGAATAACATGTCAAAGGAAAAGTACATGTCCCTCTCTTTCAGTTAGCTGCCAATAAAAAGAAGAGAGAAGACTCATCCTCTGAAAAACATGCTACCTACTGCATGATCTTGAGTTTCTTTATAGGGGTCTGGCTCATTAGAAAGTCCTCTTAGAACTTCAGCAACCTCTAGGCTAAGACAGTCCTTCCTTTAATAAAATCCTCAGCAAATAATTTCACATCAGATTTTGAGCTAGGAAACACATTGGTATCTCTTTAAACACAAAATTTATGAAGTCCATCCATGGGGGCAATATCTGAGTTTATCAAATGAAGCACTAATGTATCCTTTGGGGAGTTACCATCTAGAAGGTCCTTCTGGAAATACTAACAAGCAACACAACATAAAGGTATTTAATCATGAAGTTAATCATGATAAATTAGGTCCCTTCCATTAATCAAATCTGCAAAGTTATTTTTGTCACTTAAGGTGACACATTCACAGATTCAGGCAATTAGGGGATAGATATCTTGGGGCAGTCATTCAGCTGACCACATCTGGACATTAGTGGTCATTTAGTAATATTCATAGTCATATTCTAGAAAACAGTGATTCTAGAAAACAGTTCTATTGCCACAGAGCTCATTGCATACCCAACACATTGGGTACGTGAGATCAAACCATGGTTCTTGTTCTCAAGCTCACCGTCCAATGGGAAATAATACAGATTTCCTTGTTGATCATACTCTAAAACCTTTTGCCCTGAGGAAAAGGAACTCTGAAATGCTCAGAGACATCATGGCATTTTGGCAGAAAAATAATTGGACCATTTTTGACATGACATGCTTGTCTCTCACAACCAATGAGGTATAACCAGAGAGCCAAGATCTGCACAATTGGGCTTTGACAAGCAGGAGTCATCACCTCAGAGGTCATTGTGAGAACCATTAGAGGGAGTGAAATGCAGGGAGGGGCCGTATGGGCCTGGGACCAGGAAAAGAGGTGGGACACCTGACCAGAGACAGAAAGGTATGAGGGGAGAAGAGTTGCCATGGGAAGGGAAATTTCCAGAAGAGAGAGTGCCCTCCAGTTTCAGATGAGAAAAGACACTCAGGAAGATATCATTGGTAGTGGCCATGCTGCAGGGAGTTGAGTAAATGAAGGGTAGGAAGTGGAGAAGCTTGTGGACACAACCTTGAATAAGTTTTAAGTAGAAAGAAGGGGTAGTAGGCTCCTTCTCTCCCCCACTGACTCAACCAAGATTTACTGAGAACATTTTCCATGCTGGGAACTGTCAAAGTGTGGGGGATACATGGACATTTGTTTCCCACTGCTACATAAAAAAAAAAAAATACCACAAATTTAGCAGCTTAAAATGACACCATTTTGTTCTGGAGGTTAGAGGTGTGACATGAGTCTTTTAGAGGCTAATGTCAAGGTGTGTCAGTGGTGCTGGTTCTTTCTGGACACTCTAGGAAGGATTTATTTTCTGGGGTTTTTTTCCAGTTTTCTGGGGACCACTGAATTCCCTTGCCTTTGGCCCTTTCTTTATCTTTGCAGCCAGTACCTTTGAGTCTCTCTGACCCTTTTCAATCATCATACCTCTCTCTGATCAAAGCTGGGTAGTGTCTCTGCTTTTAAACACCCATGTAATCAGAATAGGCCTAAGGAATTATCCTGGGTAATCCAGGACAATCTTCCATCTCAAGATCCCTGCCGTTAATCAAATCTGCAAAGCTATTTTGTCACTTAAGGTGACACATTCACAGATTCAGGCAATTAGGGGATGGATATCTTGGGGCAGTCATTCAGCTGACCACATATGGACAGCAAAACAAGCACAGTGTGCTGACATGAAGCTGAATTCACACCAGCAAACGGTGAACTGCAACCACACATGTGTGATGGGGGAAGCTTTGGGACTGGGAGTTCTGAGATTGGATTTCACAGGAATGACCAAGAGCTAAGAGCTTGAGGGTAGGCAGGGGAGCATGAATCCTGAGTGCCTCTTTGTCGAATGAACCAGGAAGCAAGGCTATGTGTGATGGTGAGAGAGGTGGATTGGGTGGGCACTTGGGATCATTGTGAAGGCCTGGGTTTGTCATTGGGGGAAATGGAGAAACCACTGACTGGGGGCAGGAAATGAGCTGACCACCAGGCAAGGCTGGGCAGGACACACTCGTGGTGACCATGGACTATGTGTACCATAGTGTGACTTTCTGTAGCAGCAGGATGAGGCTACTCAGGATGGGGAGAAGTGGGTGAGAACTTGATGGATCAGGGGTGGAGCTTTGATAGGTGTGGGGGATAGAGTGGTGCCAATAAAGTGTGGGGCCTGGTGACAATGGTTCAGGTACATCAGCCATTCAGGTTGACCAGAAAAGGAAGGAGCCAGTAAATGGAGGGTGTCTGCCAGGTGGGGCTGATGTCGGCCCACAGATATATAACTAGGGTCAGAGGAGAGTTAGCTTTCATTTTTTAACATGTTCTAATGGGTCTTGAACTTGTTCCTACTATCCTGTTGTATTAGACAAGGGTCAGTGGGTGTGTGCACATGAATGAATATGAATGTATACATGTGTGAATGTGTGCATTTACATGAATGGTGTGTGCACATGTGAGTGTATACATGGGGTGGGCATGTGAACCAGCATGTTCATGTGTGAGTGACTGTATGTATTCATGTGCACATGTGTGAGTGTGTACACATGGATATGTGTGTGTGCTCATTTGAGCTCAGGGAGAAGGTGTGCCATGGAGAGGGTGCTGTTAGGCTCAGGGTGAGGCAAGAGCATGGCGAGGCAGAGTGAGGGGTAGAACTCAGAAAAGAAAACTGTTCCCTGGGTGGACTCAGTAGATCCACATCTAACTGTGGTGATTATTTCTGCAGGAGCATGCTTACATGTACACACACATATTTTGCCTTATTCCGGCCAGTTCCTTCTGAAGGAAGAAGTGGTAGCTGTGATCACTTACAGAAGTAGCTGACCTCATCTTAGGTTCTAGGTAAGGACAACTTTAATAATGTGACAAAAGCTGGATTCTTCCCAAGAAGTAGCACAGACTCCCACGATCTTGTGTGCAGTTTGGGGAGGTGCACGTTCTCCTCAAAGTGAGTGAGAGTGTGCAGGAGCCCAAGGCCATCCACATAAGTACGCTAAAATCATCATCACATCATGTCAGCTGACTCTCCAGTGGCCAAAGCCATCCACATCCATGTAGGCTCTGCCTCATATCTGGGGAGGTGCGGGAGGTCATGTGGCGGAAGGCAAGTTGGGATTTACCACCAGTCAGACAACAGTCAGACTTACCACCACAGAGAGGACCCTTAGAGCCCCATGGGTTCTCTGGTCTTCAGAGCCCAGACAGTGCCCTCTGCTTCACAAGTCTCAAGAGTGAGTCAGCACAATTTATGCTTCCTCCTTACTTTTCTAGAGCAAAAAGTATCCTGTCACTGGGCATGAGGCTCCTCAGACATGGGCAGATCAGTTGAAATCTTGCTCCCAAAAAAGTGTCTCACCCATAACTGGGCTTGATAAATCTTTGACTGAGTGAAGAATTAACCAAAAGAAGATTTCTAAAGTTTCCCCACAGTCTACTTTTAACCACAAGCAAAGACCAGAGGATGCTTTTAGATGAAATTCAAGTACCTCCTCACTAGGTCATAGAAGTCTGTTAATATCTTTGAGACCCACAGCAGAGGATTCACTGAAAACCCCACAATGCAATCAGAACTCCTGAGTAATGGCTGCTTGGCTGCTGGGCTGCTGACCACACACAGAGCCTCATGTGCAGTGACTCCTGCCCAGGATTTGAAGGGGGGAAAGGGATGAGAGTCTTTCTTTCCCTTTTTCTCAACCCAAGAACAGGATGACTTCAGGCACTAGCCACCAAAGTTCTTACATGCTGTCTAAATGTTACAAAATCCTTCCCTCTGACATCACTCGATGCATCTCTCAGTGCAGTCCATACTGACTAGTTTTCTGTTTAGCAGAAAGTCACCCAGCTCCTGGATTTTCCTCCCTGCTGAGTTGAACAATGAGGGGGGTTTTTTCATCATTTTCATTATTTCAAATGTTTTTCACAAGCTTGATTTAAAAAGGTAAAATTCCCCACCATATTTTTGGTCTGATTATCAGATGATGATGGACAATAGATTGATAAGAGTCATTCAAGGAGATACAAGCTCTTGTGTATAACAGCTCCTCCAATTATCAGACACTACTAAACTATTATTGATCTGCTCACATTGGGTGATAACTGAGCATTTTCCACTTCTTTAAAGTGCTGTTAGCTAGAGACTCCCATCAATGAAAAAGCAGTAGATTTCCTTTAAACACAGCTCAATACAATAAATAGCACACACTGAAAGTTCAGAGTTCTGTAATCCCAGTGAAACAAATAACTACTCAGCACAAACATACAGACTTTGTAGTTGCTAAATGGTTTATTACAAAACTGGCACACAAGGAGGTCATTTAATACATAACCTTACCTACCACCCAGAGATGCACTGAAGGAAAGTATAGTTCACTCCATCTGCTTTCAGTGGTTTAAAAATAGGGATAGAGACATGGGGGTGGAAAGTGGGAAGCGGTAACCACAGTGACAGTTGTTAACCATTAGAATGGTTATAATGGTTATATGCTTATAACCCTTGGCAGTACCCTTCCAGCTTTGGTGCAGCACATACTGTTTTCTGAGTTGTATTGCAAGATTTATAGAAGGATAGAGGCCACTGGGCTAAGTGCTGGTCAAATAAATATCTCTGTTAGGCTGAGTTGATAGGCTGTTGTTGCAAAACATGCTGATCTGTTGAGTGCTTCTCTCCTGGGTATTTTGTTTGACTAGTGACAAATAGGTGCTATTCTCCTGATAGACCAGCCTTTGTTGTGGGTCTAGGCAAACTTAAGAACATAAAACCAAGGAAATTGATGAATAAGGAAATCAGCACATAACTGCAAAACTAATCTCTTTGTGCCATCAGTAGTTAGCCAAAGGGCTGACCACTGAGACTTGGGGTCAGGTCAAATGACCTGAGAAGTCAATGAAAAGTGGTTTTGCCTATTTATTTTACCATATATTCTCCCAATGTGAATGGCTTCACATTTTACTATACCAAAATAAAAGCATAGAATTTCTTTAAACAAAGTAACATCATCATTCCAGGGCAAGTAACTTGCTCTGTGGAGCCCTGTGCCCCTGGTTCACTCACCCAACTATTGGGCATATATGGCAGTTAGTGTTTTCAGCAATCATAGGAAGGAGCTGTGGTCGTGAAGATGAAGACTCCTAAGAATTCCTCATAAACAAAAGCATAGTAAATGTTGAGACTCTGAAGAGAAAAGAGGGATGGATATTAAGGTAGGAGGGAGGAGGTGAAACTATAGGTTAAAATGAATTTTAAGATTAGTCATTACTAAGTTACCTATAATGTCTGGTTCTCTCTTCATTAATCTGGTCAACACATATTTATTTGTTGGGGTCACCGAAGGTTCAGACCTAATCCTGTCTTTCAATGTCTTGCAGTTGAGCAGTGAAGGTAAACAAATGAGACCATAAGATGGTGGGATAGACGAATAGAGTGTGATGGAAACTTTGCAGAAGACCTAGGGGTGTCCAGTGCCCACCCACCGTAGAGGAAGACACTTGAGTTGGGCTACTTGTGTAGGATGTAGCACCTGAAAAAGCACAAAGGAGAGCAGGCACTGCCTTGAAGAGCCCACAGGCAGGGACTCAAACACATCCTTGTGCACCATGTTCATGGCAGGACTGTTCACACCAGCCAAAAGTAGAGACAACCCAAGTGTCCATTGACAGATGATGGATCAGCAAAACGTGGTATAGGAATACAATAGAATATCATTCAGCCTTAAAAAGGAAAGAAATTCTGACACATGCTACAATGTGGATAAACTTTGTAGACACTACACTGAGTGAAATAAGCCAGTCATGAAAGGACAAATATTGTATGATTCCATTCAGGGACCTAGAGTTGTCATATCCATAGAGACAGAAAGTACAAGAGTGGGTGCCAGGGGTTGGGGGAAAGGAAATAAGGAGTTAGCACTTAATGGGAGCAGGGTTTCAGTCTAGGAAGATGAAAACATTCTGGAGATGGATGGTGGTAATGGCTGCACAATAGCATGAATGTGCTTAATGCCACTGAACTATACACTTAAAATGGTTAAGATAATAGATTTTATAGTATATGTATCTTACCACAATTAAAACAAAAAACCTGAAGGCAATCTGGGGTGGCAGGAAGCTGAGTGGGAAAAGTGGAAGAGCTCTTTCATTTTGTTTGAACTAAGCAATTTTTGCAGGAGGCAGGATCAAAGAGGAAGGATGTGGCCAAGTTTGCATTTTTAAAGAATGGCTCTACTTCTGATAGAGGACCTATGGAGGGGGCCAGCTGAAAAGCAAGGATGCTGGGTAATTCTAGGCTGTCAAAAATGGTGATACCCTGCATTTGAGTAACACCAATGGGGTCCCCAAGGAGGTAGCAGGAGTGGAGGGAGTCAATGGGAATCTCAATGTAAATATGACATACAGGGCATACCAGACCACATGCCAGACTCTGGGTCCTTTGTGAGCACACAGGACTATAAGAGAGATAATCATGCCCCATGTTTAAATCCTGACAGCCTATGGGGGAGGGAACACACACAAGAAGGGGCTCTATGCAAAAGCTTTCTGAGTGGTGGGGTAGAAGGGCATGGCTGTCAGAGATGGCATAGTCTCTAAGTACCCTTTTCTCAGTAAAAGCAAAGGAGAAATGTGGCCACCTCCCCAACTGCTGCCCTAAGCACAAAGGTGTTCAAACTGCCTCATGGATTACATAAGGTGCATCTCCAAAGATAAAGGAGCCCCACTGCTGATGTGCCCCAGATTTGGGGGGGGCTATCAAGTAGAACCAATGTAGCCTAAGTGAAGAGTGTAGTGATGGTAGGTATGAGTGAGAGAACAGCTGATTTTAGAGTCAGATAGCTCTGGGTCCAGATGTTCGCTTTGCCATTTATCGTCTGTATGACCTTGGACAAGTCCTATAATCTCTCTGTGTTTTGGCTTCCATATCTGAAAAGTGGGGGTAAATGACAAGGGCTATCTTATAGGATGGTTGGAAGAGTAGGTTTAGAATGGAGCCTGGATCATGGTGAGAACATATAGCATCAGTTGCTATTACTATTATTGGTGATTGTTATCATCAACCTCTCTGAGCCCTATTTATTTTAGCATAGCATCCAAAGGAAGTCACAAGTCTGAAAACATCTGGGAAAAATGCCTGATACACAGTAGACAGTTGTGACAGAAGCTCTCCCAGGGCAGGTAATAAAACCTGCCTGCTATCGCTTTTAACTACTGACCTCACATAATGAAATAACAGCAGCCAATAAGGACTCAGTCCTAACTAGGTATCAGGTGTCATGGAAAATGTGGTCCACATTTTAGCTTCATTTTCCACTCATAACAGTCCTCTGAGGTGAGAAGCTCTGTTAATTACCTTTTATCTGGGAAGAAATAGTCTTAGAGATATAAGGACTGACATACTGTCCCTCATTCAGTAGGAGGTGAAGCTTGACTTTGGCCAGATCAGCTGCCTTGAAAGGCAGGACAACTAGAGTATGGGGCTCTTTGTAGTTAGTATACCAACCCTGAAACAAGCACATGACTAGCTCAAGGGTGGGTGTCCTTACTGGTCAAGGGTGACCAGTGAAGGACCAGGGTCTGATCAGTGGGATCAACCAAAGAAACAGAAGCCCAGCCATCAGGAACAGTCATTCCCCAACTAGTCCTGACTCAAGCTTTCCATAGCTTAGTGAGGAGAACTCTATCATAGAAAATAGAACTTCACTCTAACTGGAGAGAAAGAAAATCTTACAATGTCTACACACTTACAGGTATTAGATTGATGTAGTCATCATTTTGCGGGTTAAAAGTGGTCAAATATTATCAATTCCACAACTTCCCCTCTGTACCTACCATGTATTACTAAATTACTATAGTTCAAATTCAGATGTTCCCATCAAATAGGTTTTTATCATCTTCCATTTTATATAAAATAAATATCTTGAAGCATTTTCATTCAAAATCAAGATAGGATGAGGGAGATAATGAGGCCAAACCCTGCCATGCACGGCCCTACATAATAAGGAAATTAAGTTTTCTGGAGCTAATATACCCAAACAGAGTACAGTCCCAGAAATGAACCCCAAATGATGAAATAGCACTAGTGCTCAGCCCCCTAACTTAGAGAAACAACCCTTATTGAGATGTGCAACAGGGCTGCATGATGTTCACACATCTCTCTGTTATTGCTTTTGAGGTTCCTTTGGTAAACAGGGTCCTCAGCAAGCTTGAGATTTAATAGAGAAAGTAAGATATACTTACTCCAGCTCGAGAATATCCAGGGAGCAAGCATGCATGAAGAAATCTATAGAAATGCATATACACATTTGGCTCTACCTGCATTATATGCTGTGTTGAGTGTTTTGGCTCAAGTACACATACTGTCAATATTAAAGCAAATTAATGAATGATGATCATTCTTGAATTTTAACATTTTCTAAAGAAAAAACTACATCCCTCCTGCACTTTCAAAAATCTTAAACTTGGGGATTAATTGAATTGAAAATAAAAGAAAGTGCATCTTACTCTAAATGAGTTTAGGCAAGTGGGAGTGTGGAGCTGAGCAGGTGCAGGAAGATGAGTGACTAATGGAGTTAAGAGAAGGGAGCTTAAAAATGACTGATTTGCATCTGTGCTTACTCTGACTGAAATAGGTACTATATTGCTAAGTGCTCCACCTGGTGCAGCCAAGAAAGAGGCAGACAGAAAACCACACCTCTGTGAAAGGAATGAGGCTTCTCAGGCAAAGGGTCATACAGATACTCAGCTGGCAATAAAGAGTAGCCAGAAAAGAAATAAGTTGAAAAAAATGGAGTTCTCTGGAGTGACTCAGATAGAACCAACTCAGAACTGGAAGATGAAGCAGAGACTCTGACATTAACTAGTTATTCAGAAAAAGCCAAATAGGTTCAGGAACCCTTGGGCCTCTGTTGAATGCCCAAGGGAATGAGGTTCATGGAAAATCAGGAAGGTGTTTCCCCAAAGTCAAGCCTTCTAATTGAACAGAATCTCAGTATCTATTTGCCACTAAGTGACACATGGATTTCTGAAAACCACCTGACTGGGCCTCACCTGTGCAAATGCTATATTGACAGGAACAGATATTGAGCCCTAACAGTCTAGGGCACAAGCCTATTGTCTAGGGAAAGCCAGCAAGTGTTACAATTCCTTTTTATCACTGATGATCAAGAGTCACAGTCTAAGTTTCTGGGGCTATAAAGAAAGACCAGGAATGGGCAAAAGGAAAAAATCACTCCTCTGTATCCAAACAAAAATCCCATACCTCTACCTTATACAGAAACTCTCTGAGGTGTCCTTCCACCAATACTCGGGCACCTTCTATCCTAAAGGTTCACCATGTTGGGTGACACATAGGTCCTCTCCTGGCTGGGCTTTCAGCCATCTGGGGCCTTGCTTACACCCCACAGCTTCCGAAATTCTCCCAAGTTTTCTTCCAAAACTCTCACTGCAGGCCCAGCTCAAATCCTAAATCTTCCATTGAGCTTTCTCTGGTCAGAATCACAGAATGCTAAACTGAGAAGGGACAGTAGAAGGCACTCCTCCATTCACCTCTCCCATTTCACAAATCATAAGATCTCACATTTTTTACCATGTGCAGACACTGTGCAAAGTGCTCTACAGAGAATAACTTGTAAAACCCTCAAAATCCCTAGGAGATCAGTGTTAGTATAATCCTGATTTTGCCAATGAGGAAATAAGGCACAGAGAGGTTAAGTAAGCTGATTCAGCTAAGGCTGCAGATCTAAGACATTCAAAAAAACAGAATTCCAACCCAGAGAGTCTATTCTGGAATCTGCTTCCCCCCTGCCATCCACCAAACAGGCTGTAATTTAGAACCCAAGTCTCCAGACATCACTACTCCCTGCCCCTCCTTGGCTTCATCTCCCCAACCCAAAGTGATGCTTCTCTTTTAAATGCCTCTACTCATTATTGTGCAACTATGCTGCAATTAACCTGCACTCTCAATGGTGTCTATTTTATTATCTTATACTGTTAAATACTTATGATTACATAACTGACTGCATAGACCTCATCTCTGGATCAGATAATCCAGCAAAGGACTCCTATGCCATTTCTGGGTGCAAGAACCAGCCCCAGAGATATAACTTAAATGGCACATTATATGACTAACAGAACATTTCAAAGGATTAGGGGGCTTCTCTTTGCAGAAGTATCCCAGCCAGTAAATAAGACTAGGCTGACAGACTCAGAATATCAGCATTTTGTAACCCCGAATGGATCTAGGCATTGGGAAGAATGACTGCAACATCACAAATTCAGAGACAGCCAGAAGGTATGCCCCCATTGATGGAAGAATGCATCACCAGCACCTATGAAACAGTCTTGCCAAAAGTTTTAACCTAGCTCTGATCAAGCCTCTGGGTTTCTCAACCTCAGCACTACTGATATTTTGGATATAATATTCTTTGTGGTGGGTTCCCTGTGCATTTTAGGATGTTGAGCACCATCCTTGTTTCTTCCCACTAGATTGCAGTAGCACCTCCCCTCAGTTGTGACAACAAAAATGTCTTCTGACATTGCCAAATGTCCCCTGTGCAGTACTGACATTCCTCATTGAGAAACTTTGCGTCCAACTACCAATTTGGAGGAAACACGGGAGATAGAAGAAGAAGCCCAACACACCATGGAGATGTAATCAACAAAATCCAAATTGTGGGCAAGTCTATATAACAAACAACTCAGTTTCCTCAACACATGAATTACAAGGGGAAAAAAACACAATGGTGAAGAAAATTTAGATTAAAGTAAGCTTAACTGTAATTTATAGATCTTATTTTGATCTTGATTGAAACAAAAGCTATTAAAAATGATAGTTTGAAACTATTGGAAATTTGAACACTAGATATTTGGTAGTAAGGAAACTTAACTTTTTCGGTGTGGGAGTAATAATAATAATAATTATTATTATTATTATTACTATATTAAAATTGTCTTTGTATTTTAGAAATACTAACTAATATGCTTACAGAAGAAATAGTATGACATCTTGGGTTTGCTTCAAAATATGAAACGGGATGAGGAGGAGCATGGATAAAACAAGATTGGCCATGAGTGGCTAATTATCACCACAGGGTGATGCACAAGTACAGGTTTGCTATACTGTGATAATTTTATGTATTTGAAATCTTCTTTAAGAAAATGGTTTTTTTTTAATTAGGAGGGCTTGTAACAATAAAAACATCCTGGAAAATCAGTTGTGAAGGGTACCATGCCTTGGTGCCCAGCACAGTGTATGCCTTGATGACAGGAGGTGTCTGACAGTCAGACTTGGTTTGTCAATACATGGACCTCTTCTAGACACTGAGAATGACTTCCATAACCCACTCTAAGGAGGGACTTTCCAAGGGAAAAACCCATGATGCACATGAGTGAACTGGATATACAAACTTTAGAATGCTACCAAATGAAACTACATCAAGGATCTGATATTGCATCCTTTTGCTGAAATGCAAGATAGCCCTGGAAAAGACTTGGGAAGGGAGGCCAGAAGACCCTCAAGCAGGACATCCTGAGGAGTTCTTTACCCTTTCCTCACAGGCCATACCTGATCACCCTCCCATTGTATACCTCAACTCCATCCTGCTTCATCATACTTTCAGTTATTGTTCAATGCCTCTCTTTCCTACGTGACTGGGAAGCTCCCTGAAGTTGGGAATTGTGTTGGTCCTGTTTGCCACTTTACTTCTGGGGCTTGACATTAGGTAGGTGCCCAATGACTATTACTGAATGAATGCATGCATACATGAGGTCCTGCTCAGGAGTTCCATGCAGGTGAGGCTAGAGGCGAACCAAGAAGAGTCCAGAGGTCATTTATTTCTTCAGAAGTATTACACCATGCCTAGACAATTTTATATGTATAACTGATTGATTTTAGAGAGAAAGAGGGGAAGGAGAAGAGAGAGAAACATTGATTTGTCGTTCCACTTACATATGCATTCATTGGTTGATCCTTGTATTTGCTCTAAACAGGGATAGAACCTACAGCCTGGTACATCAGGATGATGCTCCAATCAACTGACCTACCCCACCAGGGCCAACAATTATATTTAATTTATATGTTGCCCTCATTTATACTTCAGCTTTTATTAAGAACTTATGAAGCAGTTAATGCATATTTTAATTGATAATTTCTTAAAACAAAATATCCCTCAGTGGAGGCTTTCTCTCCCTTACTGTCTATAAAGACCAGCCTATCCACCTGCTATAATTTCATGCATTGCCACTCACTGGTGACCCCATTCACATTTATAAGCATATAATGTGGAGGAGCTGGCCAACTCCAGCAACATCTAAGCAAATCCACTCCCTGAATAAGGTCTGTAGCAGTCCATGTGCTGCCTCTAGCATGCACTGACAACCAAGGATGGGGAACACTGGACTAGAAGTCTGAGGACCTAATACAGTTCTAGATGGACTAATAAGCACCTGTTGACTTCAAGCTTTTCTGGGCAAGATCATCATTCCAGCCCCTTCTAACTTTTAAAGCACCATAATCGTTTGCCCCGGGCTTCACAGATGCCATATGCAGGGTGAGAATTTGGTTCCTTATCATAATGCAGGTTTAGCATCCACCTCACATTATGAGGATAGTGGGCTCATTTGTCCTTCTGATGATGCTTCATTGTTTGGGGCTCTCTTTTATGAACAAGCTTAGGGACCCCGCCTTCAAGGTGGTCTGGAGGCCTGAGTTGCTGCTAAGAAAAACCACACATGAAGCTAACTCTCATACTGTATATCACAGGGCAGGAAATCTTTGAAACTGAATATACATGATCAGCCTGTAACACCTACTAGTATGCCTGGTGTAAATAGCAAATAAAGCAGGATGAACAAAGTTAGAATTAGAAACTAAAACTGCAGTAGCATTGGTATTCATGAGAAATGGCATTTGTGACTACCCCAGCACAGCTCTGAAAAGGTGGGTGAATTGGTGACAGAGCTCACCCTGACACCTTTCTACTCTTAGCACAGCCTGGGAAGGCCACATCACACAATTATGGGCATCATTCATTAGTACCACATCATGGATGACACCATGAAAGAAATGACAAATTAGCAATTTCGTGGCACCAGCATAATACTATCATTTGTATCACAAAGTCAGCAAAATCAAGCCTCCAATAACTCAGCTCACCATTCTCACCCAAGACTGGTCATCAATACGGTTTTATGTGCCTTGTACTAATCACTAGAGTCAGATAATATGCAAGGTTAATGGTTGCAGACAGTCTGGGGAACTATCCAAGATCTGATAAGGACACCCCCACATTATTGCAGTTCCCTGCATCTATATCCCAACCAAGAATAAACGAAGGATGGAAATCGATGTTTAAGGCACTTGTAATACATCTCCCAGTGTAACATGTAAATTGGCCCTTCATTTGCCCATTCACATTTCAGTTAATAAATAGTTCAGACACGGGCCACCCTGATAGTGAAGGAGTGTAACCATTGTATACCCGTCACCCCCCTAGAGATTTATGCTGCTACAGCACAAGGGACCCTGGCCAAGACTTTCCAATTACCTCGCCCATCTCTTGAAAGAAACAGAAAGAGTGCGCACTGAGTTCTGATGAGGAGTTTAATATCTATATATATCAAGCCCGCAAACTGGGAACTGCACTTGCTTCTTTGAGCAAAGCACTTTTATTGAACAGTAACTAGACAAAGCCCAGCTTGGGGCCTCTTTGTCCCACTATCGACTGTGGGGTGAACGCAGAGCCCTCACAGACTGCATTTCCTCTGGTGCATACTTGGCAACACTTGATAACATCCCTAGCAAGACCTGGAAAAACTTCTATGATTTTCCACACTTAATGATGGTGTTAAATTTCCCCAGGATCCTTCAGAGCTTCCACAGAATCTGCCCATCAACAATAATCTGGTTAATTTTGGCATGTTGTTCTTGAAACAGACAGTGCCAGTTAGCAAATACACCTCCTTTGGTACAATGCACACAGACAAAATCATCCCTAAGTGACAGATTCTAGCCTTGGCAATGTGTTTTTCTTCAAATTTAAGTATGCATTTCTGAATCCCAATATAATTACTACAATTTACCTTCCCAAACCAAAATAAAGCATTCTGGCAATGTGTTTAATTTGTAACTAAACTACTAAATGCAAATGCAGAATTGGCAGCTTGGCCGTGGCAGCCTTTGGGGGAGTTTATCTCACACGTGACAGTTAGAAAGACACTCTCCTAGGACCGTGAGTTTTGACAGTCCCTCCAACAAATGAAAAATCGCCGGGTCCTGCTGCCCTGCTGAGGCTCGTGCTCATTCTTCAGTGCATTCACTCCAGCACTTGGAGCCACACACTCTTGCAAGCAAGATGCAGGCAGCTCATTTTCCTGCAGCCCAGAGTGATCACAGCCTTCTGTTGGAGAAAGTACAGTGGAAGGCAGCCGCGGTCATTCCCCGCCCATTTTATACAGCAGAGACTTTGGCAAAAGGCACCCTTCCATTGCCAAGTGTGAAAGGAGCAGAAGAGAAACTGAACCAGACATCCCCAGGTCTGGTTCTCCCAGCAGGAATGAAATGATGCACATCCAGCCATTGTCCTCACTCTCTCTGTGTCACTGGCTAGGTGCCAGGCACTGTGCAAAGCCTGGGTCTTTGGTCAGCTATCCTTCCAGGCACTCATGGCACCTTGAGAGATGGGGCAGGTAGCATAGCCCAATATAATCCAAATTCTAGTAAATTCCCAAGGGACAATGAGAAGGGAGAAATGGATGCTGCCTGACTGTGAAAGAAGGGAAAGACAGTGAAGGAGGCTTCCCTAAAGAAGCCAGAGATACACTTGAAGAGGTGGCCAGGTTCCCCAGATGAACAGGTGAGACAAAGGCCAGATAACCCTGAGAGGCCTGGTTTGTGCTCAGCGAAGCAGGCAGGCAGGATGGTCAGATCACAGACTGGTGGGACCCCATCCTAACGAATTCCATGTAAACCAGCTCCATGGTGGAGCCATTGTCATATTTCAGTCATATATTTTTGTGGATTAGAAGACAATGAACATTTTTAAGATGATCCTGGCAGGTGGGTTCTCAAATCCCTGTTACATAGACTGGCCACCTCATCAAGATATACATTGAGTACAGTTGTTTGCTTATTGTGCATGTGGATAAGATCATTCAGCAGGCTGATGCCATGCCTGGACATCAGATAAAGCTGAAAATATTTGGTACCTTTTAATGCATAAAAAAAAAGACCATTTACCTGGCATATCCCCTAGAGAACAAGAGGAAGAAAAGGGAAATTGTATTTTCTCCTTTGTTATAGACTTGGACTTCCTTATTTATACATTATTTTATAGAACTTACCTGTCAAACTTCTGCTTGGAAAATTTCAGGGTACCCTCTTGTTATACCTGCATGATTACAATAGCTCTGGTCTGTCTCAGGTGCAGCTCACAGATGGCACCCCAGCTGTACCCCAGCATTCATCTCTAGATAAAATCATTCTCATCTCAGCTCCTGACTTTCAAGATTTCCTTCCCCAACCCCCATAATGCAGTGGTTTGGTTTGGACCTCAGTCACTGATTCCATTCAATCTTTGCCCCCTCCAGAAAAAGAGGAGAATTTAATTGAACAGTAATTTCAATCTTACCAAGGAAAGCATCACTACTATCTGCCTACAGGAGGCCCTATAGCAAGAAGCAAGCCCCGTGGAGCCCTCTTTCTCAGATTAATAGTAAAAATGGCCCTCCTGTCCAGAGGATGCACAGACACTCCCCAGGGCAACAGTCCTGTTGTTTCTCTTGGCTTTTGTTCTCATCCTACATTGCACACCCTGGTGTGCTGGGTGCTAACTGCCATACCTGGCCAGTCTCTGCCTCCAAGACCTGCTCTGGGTAAAGTGTGACCTCCAGCCAGGTACCTCCTTAGCTCTCCTCCTCCTTTACCACACCCCCCAACCCTGCCTCCCTGCTCCTCTCACTGCTCACCTGGGGGAGGGCATCACTGCCACCCAGTGTCCCATAAAACCACCCCTGCTGCCAGCTGACACCAGCCACATGCATTTCCATGACAGCAATTTATTGGCTGCCCTAGTGATTCAGAAATGCCAGGAAGAGTGGCAATTACAGCCATGGGAGACTGTGATTTCCATTCTCTTGACACCTAATACATGGATACATGTGCCCGTGTCTATAGATGTCCTCTGACCACATGCCCTCTATGGCAAGAGAAACACACCAAGTGCTCCTTGGTTCTTGAAGCCATCTCCTGGTCACCTATTGTGTGGGAGGGGTCCTCCTGCATGCAGTAAATGATGAGAAGGAATTTAGATAGCAGAGTGCAGGGTGGACAGCGCCTCTGTGCCTAAGAGGAACAGAAACCCAAGAACTCCTGGCCCATCCTGGGCAGCAGTTGGCTGTCAACAGAAGCCTGTGGGTCTAGTGGGCCTAAGATCAGCCCTGTAAGAGACCTTGGTATGCTGGGCACTCCCACATGGAAGCATGCACAGGGAATAGTAACTCTTGCACATGAAATAGGGAAGGCACTGCCACAGGGCAGGCCAGAGCCAGGGCCCTTCCCTGGCCCCTTCCCTGGGCCCTTGCTGCACCCAAAGGGGAAAAATCTTTCAGGCCTCTTGTGAGGCATTTGCATCAGACCAGTTAGGAAGCTAGGCCAGTGGTCCTCAAGCTTCAGGAAGCAACAGAATAAACTGCAAAGCTTATTAAAAAACAGATCACTGGCCCCATCCCACCTCTCAGTTTCTGATTCTGTAGGTCTGCTTTGGGGATACATAATTTGCATTTCTAAGAAGTTCCCAGGTAATGCTGACACTGCTGGCCTGAAGATCCCCCTTGAAGAGCAGCACCTTTACCTTTAAGACGTCATCCCTGTCTCAGAGTTAGAAAGATGGGACAGACTGGTAAAAGGGCAGGAATGAATAACACAGGCACAACAGCTAAGAGAGATGGAGAGGGTGGCTGCCTTCAAATACTTGAAGACATGTAAATGTAAAACAGGATCAAACATTTTTTTTCCAGGTGGAGCCAAGACCTATAGGTGGGGGCTACAGAAGATGGAGTCCTGCTTCATCTAAAGAATTATTTACGTATAGATTCAGCTGCCAAAAGATGGACTGGGCTCCCCCCAGAAGTAAAGGGAATGCCTACTGGAGATGTCAACCAGTCATTGGAAAACAGGATGAAGACTTTAAGCGAAGAGCTGGGAGTGGGGAGGAGGTGGTTTGAGCAGACCTCCTGGAAGATCTTTCCACACCTGAAGGTCCCTAAATTTAATATTCCCACCCCCTTGCCTGATGCATGTTGATAGGTAAAGCTCCTTGCTAAATCTCAAGTAATGGTCACTTCCCAGTTCACTGGAGGCTCCATCCAGAGTGGGGAGGGGAGCTAAACAGAAATGGGTTGTCTTTCCAGATGAGGCTCCTCCCTGAAACCAGTCCTGCTTTTAAACACTTGACATTTGAGTTTTGAAATAATAGAATCAGAAGCAGTTATGAATCACCCCTGCTATGAAAAGACTCTGCTGGTATTAACTCTAATATATCTTTAATTGGTGCCATTCCTTAGGAAGAGAGGGTTTTTTCAGAGTGCCTCAGCAATAAGAAAGCTTTCAAGAAACATCCCAAATTTTCATTCCTCAATTCCTTTCAGGTCTAATTTGTGTTAATTCAATTAAGGGCATGTAATTTGGCTGTCACAGAAATTAAATATAAAGAAAAATGTACATGAATGCAAAATTTGAAGAGTTAGGCACATAGAATCCAAGAGGTTCAAAAAAGTTTTATTCCCTCCTATAGCAAGAACACACAGGAAGGAAGGAAAAAGGAAGGAAAGATAGAAGGAAGGATTACACATATTTCTTTTTAATTTTTTGTTATACAAGAAGCTTCAGAACAAGCTATGCTACAAAATTTAAATAGGTTAATATGCAGTCAGAATTTGCTATCTCTAATTTTCTAATGTGATACCTTTTTACATTTTTATAGTGTGTATATAAGAGCCCTATACCTGCACCACATCCTGGGCCCCAACCAGTGTTCCAACATACGATAACAATGCTTTTAGTAAGGAGCACACTCTGTTTAAAACCGAGTCAGTTGGTGTCTGGCTAATGCTGTCACTGAAAAAATCTCATGCAGGACTAAAACATGGACTGCCCAAATGCTTTCACAATCCAGCAATCCTCCAGCCCTGGCATACATACCTCCAGTAAAAATCAGTGTTATCAAGAGCAGGACTAGTCCCTTGAGATGCTGCCTATTCTAGTCAAATCATCTTCTGCAAATGCAAGGCACTCACTATGTTCCCAGCTGAGACAGTCATCCTTCCAACCAGACAGACCATGTAAGGGGCCCTAGTCCCATGGTCAGGCCCAGTGGGGTGGGGTGGAGATATAGTGTGGGGAAAGGAACCAGATTATGATAAAGTAGAAATAAAAATCCCTCAGAGAGGTCTGTGAAAGCACTGCTACTGTTTCGTGATTCTAGTGCACTTGTTTATTGCGGCATCCCCAACACCAGAAGTGGTACCTGGCATGTAGAAAATGTTTACTAAGTTCTCTCAATAGTCCTCAGATAGCTAGTAATGCCCTAACTCACTGATGAAGAAACTGAGTCTCACAGAACTTTAGTGGGGGAGGGGTGGGAGTATCCAAGAAAACACTGCAAGAAATCACAGAGAAAGAATTCAAACACAACTCTGGTCCCAGAACAGTGCTACTGGCTAGTTAAGAAACAGATAGGGAGGTGAACAGAGCTGGGCCTTGTGCTGAGACAGAAGGAAATAGGTAGAGATTTACATGAATGGAGACAGGCTGGGAGGGGGAGAGAAGGCCCTTGCTGTCTTTGTATCCTGAAACCAGTGAGGAAACCAGGCCACCATGAGCTCACATGACCCAGAGGGCAGAGAACCAGCTTCTGGAAGCTGACACCAGCCATGGTCTATTACACTAGAACACGGGTTTGGACTAGGTTCCCTTGGAGTGGGGAACCACTGCAGGTGTCTGAGTGGGAAAGGACAAGAGGAGACCAAGCTCCCAGTGACTACACAGAAGCAGGCAGACCTGGAAAATCACAAAGTTCCCCCCAAAAGGCACTAAGAATGTGGATGAGGTAGGTCAAACCCAGGACAATTATTTTTAATTTAGAAAATGTAGTGACACATCACATAAAATTAATGGGCAGCTTGCAATTTAGTGGCTATGCTCTCTTGTGCTTCTTGCCCTCTAGAAATTAAGTCACCTTAATGTAAACCTCTGTGTCCTCTGTGGCCTGGCCCAACCTTAGAGAGGCCACCCCAGAGGAGAGTCTGGGAGTGGGCACTTCTCTTCTCACCCTTTCTGCTTCCCTCTGTGGTGACCTCAGGCCACCCCCACACCCATCATCATCATAGATCTCCTCCTTCTGGTGTCCACCTTCTGGAGGATTATAAGCTCCTGAAGGAAGAGTAAATACCTCCTACTCCACATCTTCCAGGCCCCCACAGGTGAGTGTTAATAGGTGGGGTTAAGTCTTATTGGGCTTGACTCACCTCTGCCATCCTTAGCCCGCCTTCTCAGGCCCAGCCAGTCCCTCAAGGCAGCAGGACACAACCATTGGATAGCACACCAAAGAGGCTACCTTGAAACATGACTCTTAAGAATGCATCTGTTCCCCATTTTTCTTTTGGGCATAGGGCATAGAAAGAATAAAATATTAAATTCAAAAAGCTATTTTTCTGTGATACTGCATTTACTAATTTCTACACAAAGCAGTCAGGAAACACGAAAGTTAAGCATTTTATTCTCATTATCTCACCCACATTTCAGGTAGCACCCATTAAGCCATCATTTTAAATAGTTTAACTTGTAATAAGAAATACCATGAGCAGGGAAGATGAGTTCACATTTCTATGAAAACCTGCTTCACTTCCTAACTCCATTGTTCCCTGATGCTCCAAGTCATGGCATTATTATGTATTTATGTTTATATTCTGAAAATAACACCTTTTGTTTAATGGCCATGGGGCTTGGGGAGAAGCTGATTTCAAAATGAATACCAACCTATTAAAAATGTAAACCTTGAAATCAGATTATTAGGAAATGAGTATTCATTACACAAAAAGAATTACTTCTGGTTCTTGTTGATAAATTCTCCAAGTTACTTTAAATTATAATTTGATTTACAAAAGGAAATAAGCTTTAACACAATTGCATTGCAGGTAAGAACACCCAAGCCCATAGTAGGGCCTCACAAATATGTCATGAAAATTTAGAAACACGATAGGAAAGTGACTGTACACAGTTCATGCCATCTTTGGTCTGTTTGTCCTGCAGCTGCAGTTACCCCCACAGGTAGCAGACACTGACAAGGAATCTCCTGTACTCATGGGTTAGCTGGGCTTGTAGTCCAAAGGCAGAGCCCTGTGGACACACTGCCATCTGTTTCCCACTGGGTTCCAACACAGAAAAAGAAATGCTGAGTGGCAATCTATACAACCTGTTGCTCCCAAATTGGGATCCTTGGAAAGTGGGGGTTTGTCCCCAAGAATACAATTAATAAGCATACCTATCACTTATCAGCTGACTGTATAAATAGCCTGCAGCATGATAAAAAGGCAGGTGGTAACCCAGTAGGATAATAGCTAGAAAAATACATCCCATTAGCCCTGTTGGACTCATCTTGGCAAACAGCTCCATTCACTCTGTGGGCTGTGACTAGATCTTCAGTTCAGCCAGGACACCACTGGCCCAGTTGTATGGCCCACAAGGAATGGATGGACTTGCTCCCATGAGACAAAGGCTACCCTCTTTAAGGCCAGTAAACAGCACTGGTCAGCCAGGATGGCCAGAACAGAGTTTCAACATAACAACAACAATAATAAGACACACTGAGGGACTTGAGGAAGGGTACGAGAGAGGTGTAATTCTCAGTATTGGGAGAGAAAGAGAATAGAAAAAGTAATGCATTTGGAAGCTGTGTGAGCAGATCTCAGATTTATTCATGAGCAAAACTGGCTCCGAACTAGAAGAACCAGAGCCTTACATTTGAACTGCTGGAGAAACAAAAAGAGCAATCACAGTACTGTTGGACCCTGTACATGCATTTCCACAGTGGGTGCTGTACCTAAAGGGTATTCATTCAGGAAATGTATGCTGTGTGCCGTCTAAGTTCAGGGATTCAGTCCTGGGCATGAAAAAGGGGAGGCAGCTATATAGCCATCTTTGATCATCACTCCTTCCAGTGTCATGTCTGGATGGGGAAGAGTTCAGTAGGTGACCAGTTAGACAGGTGCTGGCCAGCTCCTTTCAATGGGCTCCCACAAGACACTGCATCTCCTTCTTCATCCCCCTCAAGTCTTTTCTACTCCTTACCTCCAGATTTTGGGGCTGAAGTAATCTCTTCCTTCTTTAAGGCCTTCTAGCTTTATCACCTCCTCAATTGAATACTAAGCTCCTAGAGTAGGGACTGGGTTTATTGCTTCTTTGTGGCCACCACAGTGCCACCAGCAGAAACACTCCTTGGATATGTGTGATATGGACCCTACATGAGTCACATCCATTGGCCTTGGGGTGGGGCCCAGAAGGGCAGCTGTCTGTCTACTTACATAACTCAGAAGGAAGGGATTCATTGGATCAAGAACCTTTATAAAGTCATTTGAGCCATTAGGACTTAGGTCAAAATTTGAACTCTAGAGCTACGTACCCCATACAATAGCCACCAGCCGCACACAGCTGTGGAGGACATGCAGTGTGGCCAGGCCAGACTGAGATGTGCTGTATGTGTAAAACACAGCAGACTTCAAACACTTAGTATGGAAAAAAAGAACTTAAAATGTGTCATTAGTAACTTTCTCATCAGTGACAGGTTGCCCTCAAGTGGCAAATCATTGGCATTTTTCAAGTTGAATTCCTACTGTGTGCTAGACATTTTGCATCTGCACATGGAAATCTTTCTCAACAGGAGAAGGATTTCTCAGATCACAAAAAGCAAAGTTGACAAGCCTGTCCTCTTCATGTCTGTGACTGACCTACCCCCATGTGGGCTTTAGTGGGATCTGCTATGGATTGAAACATGTGCCCCCTGCAAAAAAAAAAAAAATTCATATGTTGAAGCCCTAACCCCCAATATTTGAAGGTGGGGCCTTTAGGAGGCGATTAGGTTTACAAAAGGTCATGAGCACGGGGACCCTATAATGGGGATAGTGCCCTTCGACAACAAAGAGCTTGTTCTCTCTCCACCACGTGAAGACACAGAGAGAAGGTAGCCTTCTGTGACCCTGGAAGAGAGCCCTCACCAGAACCCCACCATGTCAGCCTGCCGATTTTGAACATTCAGAACCCAGAGCTACAAGAAATAAATTTCCATTGTTTAAGCCACCCAGTCTAAGGTACTTTATGGCAGCCCTCGCTGGCTGAGACAAGATTCAACAAAAGGACAATTGAGTTTGGACTATGCTTCATTTGGGTTTGGTGGGATGTATTTACAAGGTGCATAACATTTTTGTGATGTTGTCTCAGGAATATCCTACCACCATTTCCATCTCTCATTCTGCACCAAACAAATTTTCTTTCCTTAAAGAGGATGAAGGATTCATCCCATACCTGGGACTGCTGTTACTTCCTTAGTATATACAGGGAAATGAGAACTCAAGAATCTGAGTCAGATCCTAAGTCTTGCAACTTCCTAATGCTTAGCCACTACTAAGTAATGACTAATATTTATTGCATAATTACAAGGTGCACCTCTAGATGCTTTTCTTGTAGCATCTCATTTAACTCTTCTACAACACTGTGGGATGGGTAATGTTATCCCCCTTTCTATAAATGAAGAATGAGTCTACGACAAGTTATGAAATATGCCCAAGGTCACTCAGTGAGTGGTGGGAATGGCTCTTATCTCTTGCAGCTCCCTTGCACAGCCTGTTCCTCCTTCTAGCACCAGCACTGCCACCCTGCTGAGGGGCCACCCACGCTGACCTAGTATTCACCATTGAATCACAGCAAGTCAGTGTGCTCCAAGCCAAGGTATTACAAGAAAAATGTAAGATATTACAGAAGTCTAAGTATTTAAAATATTTAAAATTTTCTACAATAAAATTTGATTGACCCTGTAAAATGATAAACGTATATGGCATGAGATTTAAGAAAGAATATTTTAAGTCTTCATAAAAGAAGTCTATGTTTATAGTAAACATTTTGTAGTACTTGAATGTCTACACATCTAAACAAGAAAAAATAGCTCTGTATGTATGCATCAAGTCATACTGATGTGAGCATGGAAAAGCCAAAGTTTGAAATAGGGAAAGACTTTAACATGCAATGGTGAATACTAAGTCAGCATGGGTGGCCCCTCAGCACGGTGGTAGTGCTGGTGCTAGAAGGAGGAATAGGCTGTGCAAGGGAGCTGTGATACGAGGAAGCTGGTCTCCCAGGGTGGGGTCACTTGGAAAGTGTCTCTTTAGTCTTCCACTTTAGGCATAACGCAGCTATGCTGGGTAATGTCAATAACATACAACTCATGGCTCCCCACTCCCACCACTGCCCATTCTAGTCAGTTTTCAGGCCTGTGCTGAAACCCTATGCCAACAAAGGTTTAAAGCAACCTGAGAGCATTGTTCCTAACAATCACCTCTGTTTCCAGATGCCATTCAGGTATGCAGAAAAATAATCCTAGATTCATGTGGCTTCATGTTGTAATAGCTGGCCACCATATTTACGCTGGTTTCTCCTGGGGTTTTCAGTGCCAACAGTCACCACTGAGTATTTGCTCAGCTGCAAAGGGCATCCTGATCCAGCTGAAATGAGCCCAGCCTGGACCTCTTCTCCGTGGCTGTGTTTACAAATTCCCATCACTCAGGCCCATCCACAGAAGCAGAGCTCCTCACTGTAACATGCAGTGACCTCTGTATGTCAAACTGGCTCCCTGTCCCCCAGAGTGGAGCTCACACATTCCCTCCCCAGGTGTGACCCCAGAGGTGCCTCCTGCAACCACCATTCTGTGGAATCAGTTGGCAAAGAAAAATGCTGGCATATGTCCCAGTTGGTGCCATTCTGTCCCAAAGGTTTTCAGAGAAGGCTCCTCCTTCACAGTTCAGTCCCAAAAATAATGCTGTAAAAGGTCAGGGCAGGGAGTGGGAAGCCAGCAAACGTGGGTGTAAAACACCACTAATGCAGGCTTAGAAAGCATGGAAGTGGGAGATGGATGTCGGTGGCAATGACAATAGATGGTAGATGAACAATGAAACGTATCATCAATATTTTCTTCACTTTTGGTATTAAGCATTAATTGTCTCCATTCACATGTTATTATATTGCTGTGATCAAATTCCATTAAAGTGATGGGTCGAAAAAGTTTATCTTTTCCAAAATGTAAGTAATTTCTTTTGCTTGCTAATGGTGTTCCCTTTTCAGTAAGTGAAACTATTTAAGTCTCTGTGGAGAGCATTTGGGTGGTGTGTTCTTTTCCCACAATTGCCTCTAGGAGCTGGAAGGTATGGAAGGAGGTGGTTGTAGGAGAGGCAGTAAGGGAAATTAACTTTTGAATGCACTTCGGAGATTTCTAAGCAACTTCACGATGTTGACCACTGAACTCACAGGAGCCCCATGAAAGAGCCTTCACCACACTTTCTGAGAACTTTGCTTCTAGGTGGGAAAATGCCCCAGTGTTCACCCACCAAACCTCAGGAACCTGGAACCAAGTGGGTGGTGGGAGGTTCCTCTCACAGCCTCAAGCACACCACCTGATCTTCCTGAGCCTCTCTGCCTCATGTGAAAATAAAAAAAAAAATTTGAACCCTGTCAACCACTATTTTATAGTTCTCATCTCTACCAGGCTAGTCTTTATCCTGAGCAATTTCTTCAAACCTTAGCAAATTCTCTCTTTAGCTAGAATCAATGAACTCTTTAAACCATTCGTTTATGTTTTAATTTTATTTTTTAAATTTTTATTTATTGATTTGAGGGGGGAGGGGGAGAGAGGGAGACAGACAGACAGACATCTGTTTGTTGTTTCACTTATTTACACACTCACTGGTTGACTCCTATAAGTGCCCTGACCTGGGATCAGACCTGCAACCTTGGAGTATCAAGACAATGCTCTAACTGAGCTACCTGGCCAGAGCTATGTTTTAATTTTAAAGACTATGGTTTTCATTTCTAGAAGTTTAACTTGATTCTTCTTCAGATTTTCCTATTGTATTTTCATGGTGTCTTATTACTTAATTACATTTCATTTTGTTCTTCGCTGCATCATAGTCTTATTTTCTCATCTTTCTCTCTTGGTTCTTTTATGTGAGGATCCTGTATCTCTATTCTTGGTGAGTTGGTTCCTCTTAGGTTTTATCATTTGGGATTGTGGGTGCATCTTCAGCAGGACTCTGTGGGGAACCCATGATGCAAAGCCGTTCAGAGCTAGTACTTAACATGCCTCAGAGATGGAGGCCACCCTCCCAAGGATGACTGTTGACTGTCAAGCTGGGAGACCCCGGGTTATGCTGGCAGTATGGGTCCAAACCAGTGTAGCAAGAAAACCAGGGCTATAATTCTCATAGCACGCTTTCCACCGATGGTCTAGTTTCCTTCCTGTCTAGTACTAATGGTGGGGGGAAGGGGCGTTATTTCTAGGATACCTTTTTACCAAGAAGGGAATTCTTGTCAAGGATCCTGACTTCAGGTGTTTGGGGAAAGTAACATCACATTCAATACTCAATCTCACACAGGCCAATCATCTGTTTAGAAAAATTAAAATTCAGATCTGTGGGTTGGTTGCAGGGTCCATGAGACCAGCAATGCCAGCCCCGTCCCACCCCTGTACCCCCAGGGCTGCCAACATAGCCTCTTACTCACAGACCACTCTGGTCTCCAGTTTCTTCTTTGCATCTGAGCCCTTGGGAATTTCTCTTACTTTCTTTAAAATTTATGCTTTTAAATGTCTATTATACTGATATATCATTTCTGTGTGATTTATAAGGGGATAGTTTTCAGACTATCTAAGGTTCTCAACTATCGGGTTTCTAAGATCTTTCCAGGGTCTCAAGTATGGTTCTATCCATTTCTTTTTAACAGCTTTAATAAAATATAATTTATATATTATATATTTCTCCCATTTAACTCATAGAATTCAATGTGCTTTAATATTAATATACAGGTGGGCAAAAGTGGATTTACAGTGGTGAGAACACAAAAGAGTTTATTCTTCTCTTATTGTAATAGTTAATTATTGTACTAGTTATCTGTGTAACAACTGTAAACTTACTTTGGCTCACCCCCATGTGCCCAGGTGTATGCAACAATTGCCACAGCCAGTTTTAGAACACATCACCGCACCCTTTAACCATCATCTTCTTTCCATCTTCCCGTCCACCTCACCTCTCCAAGCCCTAAGCCAGGAGTGTCAAACTCATTTTCACCAGGGGCCACCTCAGCCTTGCGATTTTACTGTCAAAGGGCCGAATGTAATTGTAGGACTGTATAAATGTAACTGCTCCTTAACAATTAAGCATGAGCTCAGCACTTCCACTGGTAGAAACAAGGTGTCTGGATGGATAAAACAAGGTGGAAGGCCTTGTGTTTGCCACCTGTGTCCTAAGCAATCACTAACCTACTTTCTGTCTCTCTAGAATTCCCTATAATGGAAATTTCATATAAACAGATCATACATGGGGTCTTTGGTGGCTGACTTCTTTCGTGTGGCAAAACATTTTCATAGTTCATCTGCATTGTAGCATTTCTTGGTGTTTCATTCCTTTTCTGGCCTAATTAATATTCCACTGCATGAACAGACAGTATTTGTTTCTCCATTCAGCAGCTGCACACTGGTTGTTCTCACCTTTTGGCCAGCACGATTGATGTGGCTGTGAACATTCACACAGAAGCTTTGTGTGGATGCATATTTTCACTCCTCTGGGGTGTATACCTACAAGCAGAATTGATGGGAAAATATGGTGACACTATGTTTAATTCTTTGAGGAACTACTAGACTCTTTGGTTCTACATGATTTTAATCTACTTCCATTTACTTCTTATGGAAAACAAAAAACTATCTGTGGAATTTACCTAATTTTTATTTATTATAAATCATTACCATTACATTTTTGAAAGACTGGCAAATATACTGTTACCTTTTTTACAAATATCAAGCACAACCCTGACCAGCATGGCTCAGCTGGTTGAGTACCATCCCGCAGAGCAAGGGGTCGCCGGTGTGATTCCCGTTGGGCACGTGCCTGGGCCTGGTCTTCAGTTAGGGCTCATGTGAGAGGCAGCTAATTGTTGTTTCTCTCACACATCAATGTTTCTCTCCCTCTCTTCTTCCCTCTCTTCCCCTCTCTCCCTCAGAATAAATAAAAATCTTTTTTAAAAAGTATCATGCATATAGAAAAAAGTCTTTAAAGATGGCCTACAAAAATTCCTAAGAAAAAGGAATTATTTTTGTGATTTTCTTTATATACAATCTGAATTTTTAATAATAAAAGTAAATAATATTTGTCACAAATAAATTAACTAAGAACAAGGAAGATAATTTTATAGAACATGCAAGGAAGTGTTTTAGAATTTTGTTTTGTTTTGTTTTGTTTTTAACCAGAATCTAAAATAAACCTTCCTGTGAATGATTGGAATGTTGGCACATGAGCATCCCTTCCTGGAAATGGAAGTGGCAGCCTTGGCTTGTTAGGCCCCAGAAGCAACAGAGAACAGACCAGAGTCACTCACTGTTTAAAGAGACAAAGTGACAAGACATAGGGCTGCGCCTGTGGGTCCATCTGGCTGCTCCACTGGCATCAGTACCTTCCCCCACCTCCCAGGGCCTCCCCACCTTTGGCAGAGTGATCCTGGCAGGGTCCCTGGCAAGGATTCCATGTGGTTTCTATAGCTGCATTAACGAGTATTACGACACTGAGACAGGACTGTTGCCTCTCTCTGCCAGCACGCAGTCCCACACTTAAAGGTTTCCAGGCTTCCCAGCAGCGAAGGGTCTGGATGCTGGTGGAAGTACCATCACCCTGCTTGGGGGCCGTCCTCACCAAAGCCCATTGCTGTGGCTCCCTGCACATGCAGGAGGGCCAGCCAAAGAGCTGCAGTTCACCAGCTGAGGAAGCTTTCAAAATTGCAGGCCCACCCCAGGGGCCAGGGACCCATTCTGAAGTATAATCACAGCACCACAGCCTTCTCTGGGCCCCATCCAAGTATCAACTTCTAGAGGTCCCCACTGCCTTCTCAAGCATCAACTTGCTCAACTGCACATTTATTTTAAGAGGGATTTTACTGACATCTGGTGGCAGTCTGAGAAAACTCACTTCTTAGAAAATCCGAGTACAGAGATTTCATGTGCCCATATTACAGGCTGTGACTCTAGAATAAAAGAGAATTTTTTTTAAAAAGATGCATCACTCTCAATCACATTGCTCTCACCTGGACATTAAATTTCACTAATATCAAGGCTCTATTTTCCTAAAGGAAGCTAAGAACATGGAGTGAAGCTAAAATTGGTCCTTATTCTCCAGGCACTGTGCCCCGGGGTCAAGACGATTAAGTTAGGAGTCAGGAGGATGGTTTGAACACACTCGTGACATACAAACAATGCATTAATTGAATCATTCCATTATTAAAAACCAATGCCTTTGGAAGATGCCTGGGACTTTAATTCCCAGAGCCATATTCCTGAGCTCACTCTGCTTTCTCAACTTCTCTTCCAGCTGAGGAAGTTCTCCCAACTGTTCTGGAGCGACCAGTGTTCCCATGCAGGATTGTGTCCCTACAGCCATGCTAGGAAGTCACAGGAAACAAATGTCGGTGACCTTGCAGCACAAGTGTGAGTAATAGAGACATAAGAACAGGTTGTTAAGAAAATCCACAACAGCCACTGAGTCCCTCTCCCTTCTTGTTCCACACCAGGATGAGATGAAGATGCAAACGCTCATGTAGTTGTAATTTTCATGGACCAGTCACTTGTCAATTAATAAGATGACCAGGCCTTAGTACCAAGTGTAACACTACACTCACCAGTGAGAATTCCTCCTGATAAATGAAGACTAGTTCTTGGTTGGGCAAAAGAATGAAAGATGGGATGTTCAGCCCAAAGTGAAAGGTTCACATTTTAATGGACAATGGGGCCATGCAAACAGTATGCAGTCCAGACACACCACTGTTCGCACACACATTCACACACATTTACATGCAGACTCTCAAAGGAAATGCACCAGCATTGCCAGTTGCCTTTGGCAGGCATCATTTTAGGTGATGACACTTATCTTCCTACACCCATATTTTTCTCCAAATTGTCTGCCGTGGTAATATGTAATTTATAGCAGATGAAAACCTGTACAGATAACAGGTTTTAACATGTTGCAGCAACGCCCCCATTGGCCTCTCTCCTGCAGCCAGTGCCCCCTTCTCCCTGCCACAAGCAGAATAAAATGCAGATTTCATCACATACCTTCCCTGCCTGACTGCAACACTGAGAACTTTTCCTTGGTTTCCCAAATTTATAAAATGCCCTGAAAGTTCCTGCAGCCGTTGCCCTGCCTACACTCAGCCACACACATCTCCTCAGCCCTGCTCCAGGGGCTGCTGACCCTCCAGCCCTCCTCCAGTCCTGCTGACCTGGGCACCTCCCAGGCTGGCCGGCAGGCTCTTCTGCGTCTGCATCTGTGTCCCTGTACAGTGACTGCCATCAGGGCCTCATTCCTCAGTAGAGGCAGCCCCCACCACAGTGATGGCACCAGAGTGGACACTGGGCTAGGATTTTTTAATGTATGCATAAATAAGCAAACAGCACAGTAGGCTTCAGACCATGAATGGGCATCTGAGTTTCTAGATGTGTGACAAGGGCTTCCAGGCCAGCTGGCCCCTCAGCATGTGCCTGCTGCCACCTCTACCCCCACTCCTGCCCCCCACCTGCCACCACCCTTCCTGCCACAAGGCCTTCCTTCGCTCCTCCTGGTCCTCACACCAGTCCACAGCCAGCCAGGTGCCCTTCGCTCCCCCAGGCCTTGTGTCTCACTCTGGGGCTTTCTCCACCTACCACTGCCCCCACCAGGAGGCCCTGGGCCCACCTTTCAGGAGCTCTCTCTCTGCCAGGGAGGTTCCCTATGGCCAAGGGGAGTCCTGGTGATCCTCAGACCAGTGCCTGCCTCTCAGGTCCACTGGGACCACGTGGGAGTCTAACAGTAGGAAAACACACACCAGCCACCCTACAAATGACCCCTTCCATTTCTGACAGGAAGTGGGTACAGGCAAACGGGAAAATCATTTGCCCAAACTCCTTGCAAAGTGCAGCAGGTAACAAATATCACAGGTACATTTTGGAGATGTGTAGAAATGTACTGATTCTATTTCTCCACAACTGAGAAATAACGTATCAGATGGGCCTGCATATGTTCTTACAGCTGAAAACATAATTTTGCCAATTCTAGATCACATGGCCCTTCTCAGACTTCAGTGGTCACTGCAGGTCTCCTCCTAGCTGCCACTCCCTGCTTCTTCCAACCCAAAAAAGCTTCTCTGAGGCCTTTAAAACTATCATCTCCACATAACAGAGAGGGAAACTGGAGCTCAGAGGCTGAGTAATGCCCTGAAAATGACAAAACTGGAACAAAAACAAGACACTTCTCTTAATCGGGCTCCTCTCCAGGGGGTCAGGAGTCACGACAAGCTTGGAAGGAGGTGCTTAGGATACTGGACTCTTCAAGAAGGGAGAGTCAGAAAACCTAGTTTCACCCCTGCTGATCTGTGTGATCCTGGGAAAGTTTCTTTAGCTCTCTGAGCTTGTTCTCTCATCTATACGTAGCAGCAGAGGAACAGGTGATGGCAGGATCCTTTACGGACCAAAACTCGGATTCTGTCCATTTCTCCTACCTCTAAATAAACCCTAAAACATTCTCTATTTCTTTAGACATTAAAACAGAAGGGGTCATACCAGCAGGAAGTGGAAGGGATGGTATTGGAACCTGTAACAACACGATGTTAGCTTAAGAAGCTGGGAGCCCCTGGTTTAGCCTACCACCAGACACTCTGAGCAGACGGCCACTTCAGCTGGTATTTCCATCTACCCAACCACCAGAAACACGATCGGCAGGCTTGCCGCCTGTTTCCCAGGGTCTCAGCAAGGTGGAAGAGGGTGAATAATGGACTAAATTAAGGCGGGGGAATTAAGGCCTTCACCACTCTCCTTCCTTCTTAGAAGCTCATCCCAAGAGATGTGCTCTGTAATACCACCGAATGCTCTGTTTAATTTCCAGAAGAGGAAAAAAACATAAAGCCTCTCTAAATGCAAAATACACATACATACATACACATAGGACAATAGAAGGCACTCAAGCGAGCCCATTAGGAAGCATTAATGCATTTCTGGGATGATTGAGGTTGCTCAGCCTTTAGCCTCACACCTCATAGCCTGCACAGAGCACTGTATTGTTTAATTAAATGATTAAGTGTTTTACGCATGAATACATCTATCAGTGATACCACCTCTTCCTACACTGAGAATACATTAAGTGTGGAGAAGATAAAGGACCCAGAAATCATAATTGAGGACAATTGGATTTATCTGAAATGGGACTTCCATACAAAATTTTGTCCACAGCAGCAAGACCATAAAGTGACACAGTATGGTCATGGGCTGGGAGCAGCCAGCTTCTCAGAACCTGTGCCTAGCGAGGTAATGTGAGTCCTGGGAACAGTGCCACCTGCCACTTTGCAGGGCTCTGGGGTCTGGGCACACCCTGCCAATAGGTGGCACCAGAGGCTGCTCCAATGGCCTGGGACTAGCATCTCAGCCAAGGACCAACTGGGGACCAGCAGCAATCAGCCACAGAGCAGCCATGGTGGAAAAAAGCCAGAGGACCCAGAACCCAAGCTTTCCTTCCCACTCTCCATACTATGCTTCCCTCAGGCCAGAAAGAGCACCTCCTGCCTGCCACTAGAGCCCACCACCCACCACACACACCATTTACACCCACCCTCCTTCAACCCAGCCAGCCAGACTCAGTCTCCATAGGTGTACTGAAGAGCATTTTTCACCTATGCATACAAGTGTGTGTACATGTACACACCCATCTGCACAAATATGCAGACACATGCACAAACTACATAGAGACACACATAACATGTGCACATCACGTGCATGCATGTACCACACGTATGTACATAAATAACATGGGTGCTGTGTGTGCACACACAAATATACCACAGATGTGCACAAACACACCACCCACATATGGCACAAACACACCACACATACAGCAAACAGACCTCAGGCAGAGTGAATGCTAGCCCATGCCCCCAGTTCCCTCCTGTCTACCCCTCCTTCCAGTGAATCCCATTCCCCTTCTGTGCCTACCTCCTGACATTGCTCACCTGGCTCTCTTCACTCATGCCCTGGGCTGCTAAGGTCCTGGGTTGAAGGTAAGAAGGGCCCCTCCCCTTCTCATCTTGGCTCCCAGAAGGTCCTGCTCAAACTGCTCACTGACCATCCCCTGCTGCTCCTCAGTGTCCACCTCAGACCCTCTCCTCCTCCAGCTTCAGTCCCTTTATTCTCGGGGCTGCACATGCATTAGATGCCATGACTCCTAGTGTCCATCTCCAAAGCAGATGCCTGTCCCTAAGTCAAGACTCTTATCTGACCACCACTGACATCACTGTGCCCCAGCATTGCGGCCCCAGCATGCCTACCACTAAGCCATCCTCTCTCCAGACACACTTCTTTTCCAGACTTCCCCAGTGCTGTGTATGCACCACTCACCACCTCTTGCAGGGTCTCCCACATTTCCCCCAGTCCCCTTTAGGTCCTACCACCCAGCCATCACCCACAGTGTGTTCAAAGTCATGCTCATAGTGTAGAAACTGAGTCACATATCACACATGCACACACTCACACATGCATGTACACATTCACATGTGCGTACCATTCACACACATGTGAAGGCACGTACATGTCACCCACTCGCATACACATAAATATACCTGTATACCACAGTCACACAGGCACACACCACACATGTGCACACCGCATGCACCATACCCAATTACACATGCACATTGGTCATATACCACACTCACACACACACCACATGCCATTCACACACAATGCACACTTACACACATGCATGTCATATACACATGTCTGGCACATGCTCATATAGTCGCACACCCACATACACTCACACACAACACATAATCACACTTGGCAAACTTGCACACAAATGCAGTCACACCCCACTCATCACTTGCTCCTAGTATCAAATCCATAACCCTCACATGGTCCACACAACATGGGTCTTGGTGTCATTTTGGCCTCCCACCATGCCCGACACCCACCCTTTCACTCCAGCCACCATGGGGTTCCTCCCATGACACACCTGCCCTGCTCCCAAGCCTTTGCATGTGCTATAATCTTTGCCTTCGAAAACGACCCTATGCTCATACCCAGCCTGACCTCACCCCTTGCCCTGACAGACTCTGAGCATCCTGCAGGCCTCCACATGACCCTCAGGTCACTGAGAGGCTGCTCTCTCCCTCCTTGTGTGGACGAGGCTTCTGGACGTTGGCTGCTTCTGCTCCACAGAGGATGTCCTTGTTGGGACAGCTCACAAGTTTCCTGCTTGGCAAGTCTCCTCCCCAGGCTGGCCCTGTTTACAACCTACCCCTAGGGCTGTGCCTGCCTGGCAGGAGCTAGGGCACGTACAAGCATTCAATACATGTTTATCAAATTATAGAAGGAAGGATCAGGATGCAGAAGGACCCCTTCCCAGCACAAAAATGGTGGTAATGTTGGTTTTGATCATATCTGTGTCAGTCTGAGCTGGGTATAATCTGTAGTATGACTATAACTATGTGAAAAGGGAAGCCATGCACATGTTTGTTGGGGGGCTGCCACCCATCTGTATCGATGTCTATATCTGTATCTGTGGACACATTTTCACTGAGAAATTTTAGAAGGATATAAAATATGTAGAATTAATTGGTTCCAGGAAAGGAGTACATGTGAGAGGTCAGATTGTGAGGAAAGACTTTCAGTTCTCATGTTTGATCACATGCAAGTATTCTGCATTTGAAAAACATGATTTTAAACAAGCAAAAGAAACTAGGTTTATAAAATCCCTCTCTGAAGCCTATATGTTCATATTAAGGCCCATGTATTTATAAAATGCACACCCCCATACATACATCATCACTGGGCCGTAAATAATAAAAAAGGGCTGAAGATGGCAGAGATAACATAACTAGTGAGTTCACTAAACATAATTAAAACCACATTTTTCCAAGTCAACTATGCTAATATTTTGTCTCCATACAAACAGCTAAATTCTTCTGCTGCCCCAGCCACTCAGAGACACAATGTGCCAGACAGTAGGAAATCTGAGAATTATTTTCAACTTTCATTCTTTCTGTAAGATTTTATTTAAAATCTAATCTTTTGTAATGCTTTTCCTGGTAAAGTCTCTACAAAGTTTTAAGTTGTAATAAGCTGAACTCTGTGAGAATAAAACATAGGGATTGTAACTCCTGCAATGCCCATAACTGTGATTTCGAATATGACACAAGCAAGACAGTTTTACTAAACTCGACAGCCGAACGTGGACCTGCCTCCACACTTGTTCTAAAGCGAATCTGTGCACCTCAGGCTGGAGGAAAGATTCTGTCTCATCCTCAGATATGCCAGTGGTCAGTTCCCGAGGCCACCTGTGCCCTTAGAAACGGGGCAGTTTTGAAGTGGACAAACTGTTCAGCTTTGCTCTGTCCATAGAAACTTCTGTGGAGTGATGTACAAACTTAAGTAAATATAAAAATATAACTTTCCCCTGGTTGGATATCTTAGTCGGTTTACAGTGCCATCCTGATGCACCAAGGCTTCGGGTTTGACCCTCATTTGGGCCACCTACAAGAATCAACTAATGAATGCATAAATAAGCAAAACAACAAATTGACATCTCTCTCTTTTTTCCTCTCTCCCCCCTTCTTCTCTCTCTTATGTCAATAAAAAATGAAAAATAAATTTGTCATTATACATAATTTAAAGTATAATACTTTGTTAGGAAATGAATAAAGAAATGTTTGTGGGGCTCATCTGGACATAGAACAGAAATACAGGGAGAAATTCAAAAACAGGCAGACAGAAATAAAACTCCAGAAGGGACTAATCCAGAAGTATTGAGTGTTCCAAGTAAGAGAAACCTCTTCATTCTGACACCCAGGAAGGATGGTGACCTTCAGGAGAAAATAACAGCAGGCTACAAAAGAGAGCCTGTTTGCAAAAACTTCCCTAAAGCTCTGCTACCTAGAGAGACATGCGCAAAAGGCAGCCAGTGTGGAAGAATATACACGTCCACATCCCATACATTCATTCACATCTAAATAAATGAGTTAACCCTGCTGACTTTAAATGTATATCATCTTCAATTTAGTTTTGCTTAACAAAAGACAGAAAGTATAAGATATGAGAGTATCTATCCACTGATACATCAGGAAACAGTGAAAGAGGAAAAGAAAAAATGCTCTGATGGCTCACTTATTTGCACAGCCTAAAAAGCAAAGACAAAAGCTAAATTGCATTAATTTTGTTCTACATCCTTCAACATTACAGTGAGTAAACAGATTGCATCTGAGTAGGACCATGTAGTTTGGGTGGACTTTGCTCCTTCAGAGCTCTGCAAAGGATTCATGGGGCAGCTCGTCCACACACAGCTTCCTAAAGTATTTATCGGACACTGTGTTAGTAGCCCTCAGGTAGCAGGATCACCTACCACTGGTAAGGGATGCATCACGATGCTCTAGGCAAAACCATTTATTTAAATTATTGTTTACATTTCCCAGAGTGTTGAGGTTTTTTCTTGAAGTTTCATTGACATACCGTTTATCTGGTGCTCGATGCACACATAAGCTTGAATGGAATTTTTTAAATTGGGTTTTTCTAAACTCCAGTGTCTGAAAGGATGTCATGTTATACTAAATTGACATCCCCAGGTAACAGAGGAGACAATTGCACTAAAAGTTAAAACAAGACCCAGATTATATATGCTTCCTCAATAGCAGAGTCGGAAACAGTCCATCGTCACAAAGTTATATACCTGAAATTTGTATACTCTTGCAAACAGAGAACACAATCACATTCTTATTCAATCCACACAACTAGCTTTGTGGTGCACGAGGAAGAGAGTTTTATACCCATTTTATAGATGAGAAAACTGAGACCAGGTTCATGAACTCCAACAAGTATTAGAAGCTGTTTCATTGTTTAAGGCCAGTGGGTTTCCAGATTCCAATGTGGACTTTTTTTTTAACTGTAGTAAAAAAAAATTTAAAACATATAAAGTTTACCATCTTAACTATTTCTTAGTATACCATGCAGTCCTGTTAACTGTATTCACACTGCCGTCCAAGAGATACCTAGAACTATTCCATCTTGCAAAACTGAAATTCTGTACCCAGTTAAACAACTCCCTTCTCTCCCCTTCCCAGTCCCTGGCACCCACCATTCTAGTTTCTAGTCTCTAATACTCTAACTATGTCAGGGACCGCCAATAAGTCCAATAAAACAGCATTTGTATATTTGTGAGTGGCTTATTTCACTTAGCACAATGTCCACAGGTTCGTGCACTTCATAGCATATCAGAATTCCCTCCCTTTTTTATGGCATTGTGTGTGTGTATCTATACCACATTTTGCTTACCATTCACCTATCAGTGGGCATTTGGATAGTTTCCAGTATCTGGGCTGCTGTGAACAATGTCACGATGAACATGGGAGTGCAGGTGTCTCTTTGAGACGCTGATTTCAGTTCTTTTGGATATACACCCAGAAGCGGGACTGCTAGACCATAGGCTAATCCTGTTTTCAAGTTTTTGAGGAAACACCATACTGTTTTCCACAGCAGCTGCATTTTACCTTCCCACCAGCCCTGCACAGCTCCCAGGTTCTCCACATCCTCGCCAATGCCTGCCACCCTCCGGTGTTTGGATAGCAGCCATTCTGGTGAGTGTGAGGTGGTATCTCTTTAGTAGATACACTTGGAGACATAAAAACAATCTCAATTTAGTGTACTGAAGCCTGCAGCCCATGATTTTAGATGATATTAGGAAATTATCATTAATTTTCTTAAGTGTGATTGTATAATTGTGATTATGTGGAAGAATGATCTTACTAGGAGATGCATGCTAAAGCACTTTGAGGTGAAGTGTCAGACTATCTGAAAATTACTATCAAGTTGTTCAAAAAGTCCAGACAGATAGACAGACAGACAGACGGACAGATATCAATGGGCAGGTCGGTAGGTAGATAGACAGGCAGACAGACATAGGCAGGATAGGACAGGGAAATTATAGAGTGAACAGAGAGGAAACAAGGGTGGCCAAGCCTATTGCTGAATCTAAGTGAAGGGTATTTAGGTGTTCATTGTTTCTGTTTGAAAATTTCCCAGACAACAGCCTAGAAGAAACAGAACCAGTGTGGCATGCACACCCACACACACACCCAGTCCTGCCGACCCACTGCTCTCCTGCCCTCCTCTGCCCCAGCTGTCTCTACTACCAGCTGGGCTCTGTTGGGCCTGGAAAGGGGGCTGCTGCCCCCACATCACTGTGCCCCAACTCGCTGCACTCTCAGGGGCCACAGGGCCTCCCTGGAGGTGAGTGTGGGCACCTCTGCCCTGTGGGTCCCACAGGAAGCTTCATACAATTCCATTGGTTCATATCCCCTGACTTCCCTCCTCTTGATGCCCTAAACCCTCTACCAATGAAGTGAAAGGTGCCTGCATCTCCTCTGGGCCATCTGTCAAGGCCTGCGAGTGGTCTGTCCCAGCACAGCAGACAGGCTGGCACCTAAATACCTGAGCTTAGATGTTGCCATCCTCTCCCAGCTATCTGCGGCATTGCTTACTAAGCCCTTGTCATTTTTTTACAGTGACTGATAATCACATGTTCATTAATCTTCACCTGTAGTCTCGACCTTATCTTATTTGTGTTCAAAGGGGTTTGCGTATTTCTCTCTAAAACGACAAGAAAAATTATCTTCAGAGGTACTTGTGTACCTCAGAAACACATATTCTAAACTAGGTGATAATTAATTGTCCCAACTCTTTTCATTTCCACCGTGAGGCAAAGGACACGGGACAGAACATGGCAGTGTGTAACAGAAGTATGGTACACCACCATCTTTCTGCACCAGACTCAGCAATGTCTTCCAGCATCTCATCACTAGATGGCAGTGACCCTCACAAATTCCTAATCAATGAGCCACTGTGGTTACTCCAGACAGGCCGTTGGTTGTTTCCTGCAGTTTTCCCTATGGAAAAACACCCCACACAGTGCTTCATTTTGCCGTGACTGCTTAGAGCCTCTCCATCAGGCTGGGAAACATACTCATGAAGAAACTTAGTTTAAATCCCTCAGCTCAGAGCAGGACACTTAGAGAACTGGATGTTCAAGTCTTCCTCTGTACATGGCAGAGATTGCTATACTGCCTGCTTCACAAACAAAATGCACTACTTCAAACCATTTTCCAGCTAAACACAGTCGAGAAAGCCAAATATACTACTGTAGAAGCCTTCCTCCCCCCACCCCATACCCCACTTCACTTTGAGGGCACTAGGCCCTAGAAGACAGGAATATCCCAGGCTAATTTTACAGTTGGTGTGGTCAGCATGGCAGAAACTACTTTTTATCTGTAATACAGAACTTAAAATCTTAAGTTAACCCACCTTCAGTCATTAATATTTTTCCCCTCTTTATCTGTCTCTGTCTCTCTGTCTCTCATACACACACACACACACACAGCACCATCTCCTCCTTTCCCTCCAAAGCATTCATGAGTTATTTCACCAAAGAGCACAAGGAGAAAGCAACACTGAAGGTCAGGATCTCAGGCCATGCAGGCCCACGCAACAGGAGGGCAGGCAAAGAGCCTTGATTCTGCCTCACTCTTTGCAACTGGGACCTTCCCAGGTGAACCTGTACCTGGGAGTCAGCCAGCCTGACATTGGAACCTGGGGGCAGCTGTGCCAGTGTTTTGTCAATGGTGAATCAGAGCTAGGTGGCATGGGGCTAAGGAAAACATCTTGCAACCCAAACTCTGAGATTCTCTGATTTCACAGATACTCAATGTTAAAGGTGCTAGGAAGACTTGTTTTTCAAAAGAGACTCCATGCTTAAAAGCCACATAAAATTGCTGGATCCCAGGGGCCGGTCAAATATGGGAACAAGAACATTCCCAAGAACTGTGATTCATGCAAATGCCCAGGCCCTACGCTGAACTGGAATACTTAAATGGCACACAGCCAGGATTAGAGTAGGCAGTATTTAGTGAAATGAAGCTTTGAACCAAAGTGAGACTCAATTTGTACCAAAGTAGTTTCATACTTTTAAATCTGCTCTTTATTTTAGTTTTACAAAAATACACTTCTAAAAACCATTTAAATGTTCCCATTAGTGATCATTTATATATATATACTTATGATTCCGATAGAGTTTAACTTTTACAGGGAACTATCTTTAGAGTCTCTCTGTGTGACTGGAGGCTCTCAACTGCTTCTCTGTACCCGAGTCACCAAGGATGTGCCAAACACTGAGTTGAGTGCTGAAGACGGAGACTGGAACTCTGCATGCTAACATGTTCCCTAAGTGGCCCTTCTGCTCTGGTCTAGATCATATACTCCAGCCAGCTACCCCTGGAGAAGGCTCAACCAGTTGCTTAATTGGGCCACACTGACAAGAAACCCTCAATCCAGGTAAATACCAGCTAGCCAAGACCTACTGAGGATATAGCTACTCCTTGGGCCCCTGCCCATCATCACCTCCTCAGGGAGGGCCTCTGGACACTTGGGTCCTCCTTCCCCTGCTTTAAGTCTGCATCTCTCAGCACAGACATCAACCTTTTGTTGTCTTTGAGTTTCTGGCAGAACACCTTGTCCATTAAGTACCCATAAATGCTTCGAGATGGAAGAAAGAGAAGGATGGAGTTCCTGCTACCATTTGGGGTTTGAAGGTTGACTCTAAAATGGTAGCAGATGCCACGCCTACACACGTTAAAGATGTGGGGATGTGTGGTTAGGCCAGCACATGCAGTAGGTCTAAGTGGACTCAAGTGCTGTGCCTGTGCAACTAGGGAAGCAGGGTGTACAATGAAGAGGAAAGAGCATAGGACTGCACCTTGGACACCTCTGAGTTTAATCTTGACCCACTCACCAGCAATAAGGCCTTGGTTGTCTGGCCTAATGTCGCTGGAAATTCCTACATTGGCAAAATAAAAATACTTACCTGGCAATGTGAATGTGAGGAGTAAGAAGGTAGAACAAGGGCTTCAGCTAAAACTTTGGGACCCCTGGCTCCCAAAGTTTTCAGGTCAAAATCCTAGGATTATTGACCTATAATTGACTACAAAAATGAAAAGTCTAGAAAACATGGCTTATTCATCACCAGGTAATGTTATTCATTTAATAAGTATGTACTGAGTCCCTATTATTTTCCAGGCATGGTACTGCCCACTGGGGAAGACCCCCTTCCTGCCCTGGTGGATGTAAAAGTCCAGATTTCCAGACTACCAGCAAATTGCAGACCTTTCCTTAAGAACTGCCAACAGTATGAAATGGAGGAAAATCCAAGAAGATCCTATCATATTTACTTATTGATTTTTGAGAGAGAGAAAGAGAGAGAGAGAGAGAGAGAGAGGAAGAGGGGAGAGAGAGAAGGAAAGGGAGAGAGACATTAATTTGTAGATTCACTTATTTATGCAATTATTAATTGATTCTTATAATGTGCCCTGACCAGGGATTGAACCCACAACCTTGGCATATCCAGATGATGCTGTAGCCAGTGAGGTACCTGGCCAGGGCTTTGCTGTGAATATTTATATTAAGAATAATAGTTGCCATAGTATCTAGGACGTTCCCTACAAAAGAACAGCACTCTACCTAACCAGTATATTCACTGTACAGAAGTTTTATGTGCTGGATATTCAAGACAGAGTGGTGATTTAAGTCACTATTTAGGAGCCATTAACTCAACAGATAACGATGTAATTAACATTAGGTTTCATTATTATTGGGAGGGTACTTGTGACTTTACTTTGAGTTAATTTGCTATCTTTGCTACATATAAATAATTCCAAAGATACTAATCCAGGGTCTTTGCAGGCTATGTATTGTACATGTTAACTTCAAAGAAAATCATTAGAGGAAAGGTAACACATATTTTTATGGAATTAAAATCTCCATTTTGTAAACTTCCACCAAAGAGTTATGAGCTCCCTGGGAGCATATAGGACTGTGGAATTAAATCCATATGTCAGTGAAGAATTTTCCTGATACTGACTTTGATTTACAGCATACCTCTCTGGTATAGGGTTTGCTTCTGGTGCACAGTGAGCCATTAGAAGCTTCCTGAAAAGTTATTGGCTGTGTTTTCTGGGAATAAAAATGAAAGAGTCCTTCTGCCCCATGAAACCAAGTTAGCTGGGAGTAGAAAACAAGGGAGACATCGACTAAGGTTTCAACTGTGGGCCATACACTTATGAGCTTGGGGAACGATCACTTTGTTCATTATCTGGTGAAATTCATTACTAATTTGTAAGTCACACACAATAAGACTGCTACTACCCAGACCTATACTTGTGGGGATAAGAGAAAATGACAGCAGGTAAGACTCAGTGCACCCACCCAGACAAGTCCCTTGCCTTTGGTTATTGTCCAAAATGAAAAGGGTTTCTGGTGGAGAACACCCCCTCCCCACCAGAAAATCCCTCCCCAACTGTTTTTGCAGAAACTACTTGGCACCAGCTTCATTTACAAATGCTGCAGATTTGCACAGTTGGCCTTGCCCAGATCGTGGTCACACTGGGTAATCTCTGAGCACAGTCTCACCAAATATACCCATACACGTTCTATATTTTGTGTCCTGTAAGACCCTGTTAAGAGGAGACTAAATTATTGCACTGTTTCTTGCATGTGGTTCAAGAACTGATGCCTTTTCTTCCATAGTCTCCCTCAGTATGGTTCACTTAGCGGGCACTCAGTGCCCTTAGGTGTTGCCAAAGGGGAAAGGTACTCTGGAAATAGATGAAGGGTGAATGTGTTCTTCAAAGCTGACACTGTCTAGAGATAACAAAGTGCCGATGATGGAGTATAGAAGCCAGACATAAAAGAGTGCATGCTCCCTGAAGGTGAGTTCAGGGCTGCTGGGAAAGCAGAGACAAAGAACAGAGTCATAGATTGAGATTACCTCCCTGCTTGAGTCCCACAGGTATAATTACATCTTTAAACTTTTTTATTAATTTTGAGAGGAGAGAGATCTATTTGTTGTTCCACTTAATTTACGCATTCATTGGTTGAATCTTGTATGTTCTATGAAGAGAGATCAAACCTGCCACCTTGGCAAATCAGGATGACACTCTAACCAACTGAGCTTCCCAGCTAGGGCTGATAATTACACCATTAAAAACCCGAGAACATTTCAAAAAAAAAAAAAAGGCTCTTCAGTATTTTACTACATGTCTATCTGATCATCGAGCCTTGCTCCAAATCACGTGAAAGTATTTGAAAGTTTTAGTATCGCATGCTTTACAGATCAAAATGTTAGTGTCTTCCCACAAATATCTGCCCTACCCTAATCTACACAGGAGAAACTTTGAGTAGATAATGTATAGATGTATGGTAATTTGAATTTTTATGATGTGATAGGGAAGGAAACTAACATTTACTGAGGGCACATTATGTCAGGCACTATGCTAGATGCATGAAATATATAGCCTCACTTAGGTTCTGCCTAAATACATTTCTCTTATATACAGTTTTATTTGATTTTGGAGAGAATAATATATTTTTTACTGAAATGTAATTAACATACAATGAGCTGAACATATTTAAAGTGAGAATTTGATGCATTTTGAGGTATAAATATACACCCATAGAGCCATCACCACAGTCAAGACAGTGAACATACCCATCACCCCAAATTTCCTCCTCCATCTTTATAATCTTTCCCTCCCACCCTTCCCCACCCACCCAGGCCCAAGACAATCACAGTTCTATGTCTGTCACTGTAGATTAGCTTACATTTTCCAGAATTATATATATATGAAACTATAAAGGGTGTGCTCTCTGGCTGAGGAGCATTTGTGTTGTTTCCACTTTCGGGTTATTACAAATGCTATGAACATTCACGTCCAAGTCTTTGGATATGTGATTTGTTTCCTTTCGAGTAAATAGCTAAAAGTGGATTGCCTAGGTAAGGATATGCTTAACCTTTTGAGAAAGTATCAGATTGCCCTCTGCATATCATCTCTGAGTTCTTTTTATAATCTAGATGCACGTTATCAGAGATGTGTTTTTCTCCCAGGTTGTGGCTTGACTTTTCATTCTCTAAAAGGCATTTTTTGAAAAACAGAATTTCTTCATTTTGATGAAGCCCAATACAGCAATTCTTTTTTTTTATTATTGTGCTTTTGATGATATATCTAAGAAATCTTTGATTATCAAGGTCATGAAAACTTTATCTTATGTTTTCTTCTTGGAGTTTTATAATTTTAGGTTTTATATTTAGATATTACATTTGGGTTTATTTAGTATATTTACACTTAGGTTTTACATTTACATTTAGATAACAATATATTTTGAGTTCATCTTTGTGGTATCAGGTATAAATTGAAGTTTTCCTTTTGCCTGTAGATATTCAATTATTCTGGCATCATATTTTAAAAACAATCCTTTCTCCACTGAATTGCCTTTGTTGAAAATCAAGTAATATACATGTGGGCCTATTTCTGCACTCTCTATTCTGTTTAATTGATTTATTTATCTACCTGGATACCCCACCCATACTGTTTTGGTCACTATAGCTTTATAATTAGTCTTGAAGTCAGGTAGAGTTAGTCTTCCAACTCTGTTCCACTTTCTCAAAGATGTTTTGGCTATTCTAGGTCCTTTGCACTTTCATAAATGCAAATTTTCTGAATCATTTTGTTAATGCTTTTTTTAAAAGCCTTCTCAAATTTGGTTGGTATCATATTGAATCTTCAGATCAATTTAGGGAGACTTGAGACCTTAAGAATATTAAATCTTCTGACTCATGAATATGGCATATTTTCCCTATTATTTAGGTCTTCTTTAAATTATCTCAGCAATATTTTATAGTTTTCAATGAATGATTCTTTCACATCTTTTGTCAGATTTATCCCTAAATATTTCATATTATTTTATGCTATTGTAAAATAGTATTTTTTTAATTTCTCTGTGTTATTAGTACACAGAAATTCAAAATATTTCTGCACATTATTCTTGAATTCTATAATCTTGCTAAACTCACTGATTAGCTCTAATAGTTGTTTTAATAGATTCCATTACAGTCTGGCTAAAGGAAGCTAAACTAAAAGTAGTATTTACATAAAACCCTAGAAAATATAAACTATAGTGACAGAGTATTATCCAGGAAAGGGAAGTGGGGAAGGAGGTTAGGGAAAGGAACCAGGGAACTTTTAGGGGCTGTGGATGCATTAGGGGCTACGGATGTATTAATTCTCTTCAATGTGATGATGATTTCCTATTTATATGCAAATGTCAAAACCTTATAACAAAACCTTATACACCTTAAATATATACAGGTTATTATGTATCAATTTAGCCTCAAAAAGTTGTTTAAAAATTTTGTAATAAGTTGGAACTAAATCTGATCCAAATACATAGAGTTACAAAGAGAGAATGGTGGAGCCAGGAAGGAAGAAAGCAAAGGACTGTTGTCTTCTTTAGGGCTCAAAGAGGAGGGACTGTGAAGACTATTCAGTCCTAAAATCCATGCTGTAGAGAATGTGGGCAAGGTGAGAGTAGTCAGCTGGATCTATAACTGCTTAAAGGCTTGATGCACCAAACATTGTGGTTGGGATCAATTCATATAAGGACACTCTCTTCCTGGACTGTTCTTTCCCATAAGTATGAGTGCCTTGAATCATGACAGAGAAGACATGCTTTAAGAAATTTACAGATAATTTCACATAATTGTGATTGGTGGCTAAAATTCTAGATGCGAAACCATGATTAAAAATCATTTTAATACACAAAGATGATACTCCAAAATTAACATTAAATTCATTGGGAATAAACATAAAATACTGATGCTATGTTTAAAAATTTATTGTACAAGGTCAGCATAGGTGATATCTTACATGATAGTAATTTTTATCAAAGAGACCTAGTAAGGCTAGCTGACCAAAACCAAAACATAGGGAAAGAATACGGAAAATAGAGACTTCCAGCCAAGATAGAGGCATAGGTAGGTACACGTTGCCTCCTTGCACAACCAAAAGAAGGACAACAACAAATTTAAAAATAAAAAATAACCAGAACTGCCAGAAAACTGAACTGCATGGAAGTCTGACAACCAAGGAGTTAAAGAAGAAATATTCATTCAGTCTGGTAGGAGGCGTGGAGATGGGCACCTGGGGTGGAAAGGATATGCAGCAAGGTAGTGCCTAGCAGACTGGGCAGTCCCACATTTGCATGTGGATAAACTGGGAGGGACAACTGGGGCACAAGACAAACCACACAAGCCAGGGTTCCAGTGCAGGGAAATAAGCCTCAAAACCTCTGGCTGTAAAAAACCTTTGGGGGTTGTGGCAGTGGGAGAAACTCCAAGACTCACAGAAGAGTTTGTTGGAGAGATCTACACAGTTCTAGAATGTACACAAACCCATCCACCTGGGAATCAACACCAGAAGGACCCAATTTGCTTGTGGGTAGCGAGGGAAGTGACTGAAAGCCAGTCAAGAGCCTAGCAAGCAGTACTGTTCCCTCTTGGACCTCTCCCACACATACACTGCCACAATGCAGCAATGTGGGCTACCCCATGCTGGCAAATACCTAAGGCTCTGCCCCTTATATATAATGTAACAGCTACACTGACACAAAGAAATATGGCCCAAATGAAAGAATAAATCAATGCTCCAAAAATTGAACTAAGTGATGAATAAATAGGCAACCTATCACATGCAGAGTTCAAAACACTGGTAATCAGGATGCTCGAAGAATCATCCTGATTACCAGTGTGAGTTGAGTATGGTTGCAAAATGGATGAAAAAGTGAAGCTATGAAAGTGAAATAAAGCAAAATATATGGGAAACCAACAGTGAAGGGAAGGAAACTGGGGCTCATACCAATGATTTGAACCAGAAGGAAGAAATAAACATTCAACCAGAACAGAATGAAGAAACAAGAAATCAAAAAAATGAGGAGAAGCTTAGGACCCTCTGGGACAACCTAAAACGTTCCAACATCCAAATCATAGGGGTGCCAGAAGGAGAAGAGGAAGAGCAAGAAATTGAAAACATATCTGAAAAAAAATAATGAAGGAGAACTTCCCTAATCTGGCAAAGGAAATATAGTTCCAGGAAGTCCAGGAAGCTCAGAGAATCCCAAAGGTGGATCCAAGGAAGCACTCACCAAGGTACATCATTATTACATTACCCAATATTAGAGATAAGGAGAGAATCTTTTTTAAAATATATTTTATTGATTATGCTATTACAGTTGTCCCATTACCCTCCTTTATTCCCCTCCATCCTGCACACCCTCTCCCACCCACATTCCCCCTCTTTAGTTCATGTCCATGTGTCATAAGTTCTTTAGCTTCTACATTTCCCATACTATTCTTGCCCTCCCCCTGTCTATTTTTTACCTACCATCTATGCTACTTATTCTCTGTACCTTTTCTCCCTCTCTCCTCTTCCCACTTACCTGTTGCTAACCCTCCATGTGATCTCCATTTCTGTGCTTCTGTTCCTGTTCTAGTTGGTTGCTTAGTTTCTTTTTGTTTTAGGTGTGGTTGTTAATAATTGTGAGTTTGCTGTCATTTTACTATACATGTTTTTCATCTTCTTTTTCTTAGATAAATCCCTTTAACATTTCATATAATAAGGGCTTGGTGATGATGAACTCCTTTAACTTGGTCTTATCTGAGAAGCACTTTATCTGTCCTTCCATTCTAAATGAAAGCTTTGCTGGATAGAGCAATCTTGGATGTAGGTCCTCGCCTTTCATGACTTGGAATACTTCTTTCCAGCCCCTCCTTGCCTGTAAGGTCTCTTTTGAGAAATCAGCTGACAGTCTGATGGGAACTCCTTTGTAGGTGACTGTCCCCTTATCTGTTGCTGCTTCTAGAATTCTCTCCTTCATTTTTACCTTGGCTAATGTAATTATGATGTGCTTTGGTGTGTTCCTCCTTGGGTCCAACCTCCTTGGGACTCTCTGAGATTCCTGGATTTCCTGGAAGTCTATTTCCCTTGCCAGATTGGGGAAATTCTCCTTTATTATTTGTTCAAATAACTTTTCCACTTGTTGCTCTTCCTCTTCTTCTGGTACCCCTATAATTCGGATGTTGGAACGTTAAAGATGCCTAGAGACTCCTAAGCCTCTCCTCATTTTTTTTTATTCTTTTTCTTCATTCTTTTCTGTTTGATTGTTTCCTTCTTCCTTCTGGTCCACTCCATTGATTTGAGTCCCAGTTTTCTTCCCATCACTATTGGTTCCCTGTGTATTTTCCTTCATTTCACTTAGCATAGCCTTCATTTTTTCACCTAATTTGTGACCAAATTCAACCAATTCTGTGAGCACCCTGATCACCAGTGCTTTGAACTGTGCATGTGATAGGTTGGCTATCTCTTCGTCGCTTAGTTGTATTTGCTGTGGAGCTTTCATCTGTTCTTCCATTTGAGCCATTTTTTTGTGTTATTGCACCTGTTATGTATGAGGGGCAGAGCCTTAGATGTTCACCAGGGTAGGGTAACCCAGTCACTGGGTTGAGATGTTTTATGTGGGGGCAAGATCTAAGGGGGAACAGTAGCTCTTGTTCCACTCTCTGTCAGATTTCAGTCCCTTTCGCCACTTCCCCCAAGCAAACTGGGCCTTTCTGGTGCTGATTCCCATGTGGGTGGGTCTCTCCAACAAACTCTCCTGTGAGGCTGGGAGTATCTCCCTGTGCCTCAACCCCCACAGGTGTTTTCAATTGGTGTTTTGAAGTTTTATTTCCCAGCACTGGGACCCTGGGTTGTGTGGTCTGTCTCACTGTCCAGTGTCACCTGGTTTATCTGCACTTGAATGTGGGACCACCTGGTCAGCTAGCCACCTTGTGCGCCATGCCTCGCTTCACAATTGCTGCCTTGCTAGGTCTGCCCATTGCCCCCCCACCCCCAGCATCCAGGGTCCACCTGCTGCCGTCTTGTGCACCTGGGGTTTGTCAGCTGCTGCTTTGCGCACCCAGTGCCACTGCTTTTTTTACCACAACCCCTCTCCGCCCATCTCTGTCTCTCCTACCGGTCTGGATGAATGTGTCTGTTTTAACTCCTTAGTTGTCAGACTTCCATACAGTTCAATTTTCTATCAGTTCTGGTTGTTATTTTATTGCTAAATTGTTGTTGTCCTTATTTTGGTTGTATAAGGAGGCACAGTGTGTCTACCTGAACCTCCATCTTGGCTGGAAGTCTAGCGATAAGGAGAGAATATTAAAAGCATCAAGAGAAAAGGAGACAGTTACCTACAAAGGAGTGCCCATACGACTATTAGCTGATCTCTCAAAAGAGTCTTTACAGGCAAGAAGCGGCAGGAAAGAAGTATTTGAAGTCATGAAAGGCAAGGACCTACAACCAAAATTACTCTACCCAGCAAAGCTATCATTTAGAATGGAAGGGCAGATAAAGTGCTTCCCAGATGAGGTCAAGTTAAAGGAGTTCATCATCACCAAGCCCTTATTATATGAAATGTTAAAGAGATTTATATAAGAAAAAGAAGGTGATCAAAACTATGAAGAGTAAAATGACAACAAACTCACAGCTATCAACAACTGAACTTAAAAACAACAAAAACAAATTAAGCAAACAACTAGAACAGGAACAGAATCACAGAAATGGAGATCACATGGAGGGTGATCAGCGGTGAGGGGGAAGGAGGAGAATGGGGAAATGATACAGGGAATAAGAAGCATAAATGGTAGGTAGAAAATAGACAGGGTGAGGGTAAGAATAGTATGGGAAATGGAAAAGCCAAAGAACTTATATGTAGGACCCATGGACATGATCTAAGTGGAGGTGGGGTGGGGGGAATGCTGGTTCGAGGGTGGTGTAGGATGGAAGGGAATAAAGAGGAGAAAAAAATGGGGAAATTGTAATAGCATAATCAATAAAATACATTTACAAAAAGAATATGGAAAATAAGTGATGCTGTGGGTTATATTAATAGAAGCAATAGAAGACTCTAAACCTGGTGACAGATAAGGCCTTTCTCCTTTACCACATCTGGAAAAGTGCATCCAGCCAAGTCCCATATTTTATGAGAAACAGGAACAAAAGGGAAACATCTAAAAGTGAGTTAGTGTTGAAACAATCTTGAGGAATTATACAAACAAGAATAGAAGGAGTTCCATGTTTAACTGGAAAGAGGGGGCTCAGGACATCTGGTCGTAGCTGCAGATATGTGTTTTTATAATATGAGAGAGATCTGTAAAAATCAGAGCAATAGAAAAGTCAATGGGTGAGAAGTGGAAAAGAAGAAAACCTCTAGAAGCACAATGGCAGCCTCACAAAAAGATGAGTGTCTCATCCCTGGCAGCATTCCAGATCTTTCCAAGTCGATATTAGAAGGAGGATTGCCTTTATTGGACAAGAAATGCACTGAGTATCTGCTAAACAACTTCCCAAATCTGACAATCCATGACATAGGGAACTCAGTGGGTAAAGGAAAACATGATTACCTTGTTTTTCTCATATTATTAGTCTTAAAAGGATTCACATCAGAGTCCATAGTCACAGTTTTTATCTTAATGTAAACCTCATACCTATCTGCTCCACAAACAACTGTGCCTAACCCATTAGCTTTTCCATAACAGCAAATGTGATTCACAAAAGGGATAACAGAGTGTTATTCTAGGTTTCTCTTTTAAATCTAAAGTTAAGGACATTATTTTCCTCATTAGAGGCCTTAAGGCAGGGGTGTCAAACTCCTTTTCACTGGGGACCACATCAGCCTCATGGTTGCCTTCAAAGGGCTGAATGTAATTTTAGGACTGTATAAATGTAACTACTCCTTAACAGTTAAGCAAGAGCTCAGAACTACTTCGAGGTAGAAACAAGGTGCTGGGCTGGATAAAAGGTGGAGGACCAGATTCCACCCACAGGCCTTGTGTTTGCCACCTGTGCCTTAAGGAATATTAGTTTAGAGCTGATGCAGAGCATGAGGTCTCAGAGGACCAAAGATGAGGGCAAGACCTACATACACTGAGCACCAGCCACATGCCAGCAGCATGACCTCATGGGAAGTTGGCTTCACCCCCACCTGCCTCCTGAACAAACAGCTGCATGTCATGTAAACCACTAGGACTCACACAGGGGTTGGGCAGCAGTTCCCAGATTCAAATCCACACCTGAAACCATTGCCGGGGACTTTGTCCCTGTACCTGCTTGTCCTGAGCATAAAGTAAGCCTTTGATAAATGCTTTATAAGAGGATCCCCACAGCACAGTAGATAAATGAATACAAGCTTGGATATGTCATCCCAGGGGTAGAAATGTTCTAGTTCACCTCTGTATTGTCAGGGCACCATACAGAGTGTGGTACACATAGTTCCTTTAAAATCATTTATTAGTTATGTAAGCAAGAGTTACTTGTTTAGCATGCATTTGAGTACCAATATTGTCCAATGCACTATGGGCAATGAAAGATAAGACAAGACCCTCTTCCTCTCAGAACTCATAATCAGGAGATTGAAAATCAGAGAAAGGCCTCTATGACAATAGAAGGAAAAAGAGAGGGCTTCATAAGAAATCTCTGTTTGGAATGTTGATGAGAAATCTTTTAAATATTTTTGTAAACTAATTATGAGAACAATAATACTATACTGAACACCACTATGGTCTGGACACAAAGCATTCTACATATGCTGTTGTACTTCTCTCTCCTGATTTTGACTTGATAAAATAACCAAACAGTGTCAGTTTTAGACCTAGAAGCCAGCTTGTCCAACCTCTCATCAAAGGAAGACTGTCCTCTTCATAAAACACCTAGCAAACAATTGTCCAGCCTCTGCTAAAAACATCCCCAGTGATGGACCAGTAGTAAACATCTTGCAAAATCTGACCACATGCTGAGAAGAAAGACACAACAGTCTTGTGCAAAAGCCTGATTAGATCACAGAACTGAGGACAGTGCCCCGAAATAAGAGGGAAAGAGAATGTATCATACAGACTTCTGGTCAAGATGGAGGTGTAGGTAAACACAGCTCACCTCCTCACACAACCACATCAAAATTACAGCTAAACTATAGAACAACCATCATTCAGAACTGTCAGAATCAAGTTGACTGGAAATCCAAAACTATGGAATTAAAAAAACTACACCCATCCAGACTGGTAGGAGGAGAGGAGAAACCGAGTTGCAGAAGAGGCTGATCCTATACCCACATGTGGTGGTTAAGAATCCCAGAGGGATACCTCAGGAGTGAGGGGCCCCAGCCCCACATCAGACACCCCCAGCCCAGGATTCCAGTGTCAGGAAGATAAGTTCCCATAACTTCTGGCTGCAAAATCCATCAGAGGCTGAGTCAGTGGAAGAAACTCCTGAATTCCTCTTAAATGATTCACACGCAACTTACTCAGACTCACTCCTTCTGAGCTCCAGCACCAGGGTAGCAGCTTGAAAGGCACCAGTGGCATATGGGGAGGAACTGATGTGTCTGGCATCAGGGCAAGAGCTTGGGGGCAGTTTTCTCCCAGAGAGAACAACAGGCATAGGCCACTGTTCCTCTTCTGAATCCTCCCTGCACACAGCCACAGAGCTGGCCGAGGGTGCCATATCTGAGACTCCATCAACCTGGTTCACACTGTTTGCCCCACCCTAGTGAGTATCTGAGGCTCTGCCCCACCCAACTTATGGCCCCAACAAAGCTGTTAATGATGGCTTTACCAGAGGAATGGCTTGTCATGGTTCATGCTTCACATCTCCCTAAATCCTCTCAAACAAGCAACAGCCAGTCTCAGCAAGCCCTCACCCCCCATACTTCTCACTAAGTGGCCCCAGGCCTGGCACTACCATCATCCAGCCTAAGTTTACAGCTGGGATTTGCTGGGAACCTCCAACTCCAGAAAAAATAGCAGCCATCTTGGATAGCTTTATAGCTCATGCAGGGTGGCCCCAGGCAGAACACAGGTGTGGGCTGACCTTGGCCTGCACCACCCAGGAAACCCCAGAGCTTACATACCCAATGGAGAACAACAGACCACATGGGAGCACCACCACCCTGCCCCTGCACAGCTGATCCCTCCACAGAGGATGGAGGTTAATGGTCAGTAGTTGCAGCCAGTCCTTGCAGCTGACTGGCCTGGGTAAGTCCCTCCCATTGACCTTCAAACAGCAATCAAGGCTCAACTACAAAAGGAGAGTGTACTCTGCTCACATACATGGTGCACCTCGAGTACCCAGCTTGTGTGATAGGAGAGGCTGTACCACTGGACCCTATAGGACACCCACTAATTAGGCCATGCTACCAAGACAGGGAGTCATAGAAGTTCTACCTATTACATAAAAACAGACATAGGGAGGATGCCACAATGAGGAGACAAAGAAACACGGCCCAAATGAAAGAACAGATCAAAACTCCAGGTAAAGAACTAAACAAAGTGGACATAAGCAATCTATCAGATGCAGAGTTCAAAATAATTGTTATAAGTATGCTCAAGGAGCCCTTGCTGTTGTGGTTCAGTGGATTGAGGGCCAGTCTGTGAAGCAAAGAGTCCCCAGTTCGATTCCCAGTCAGGACACACGCCTGGGTTGTGGTCCAGGTCCCCAGTAGGGGCAAGTGAGAAGCAGCCACACATTGTTGTTTCTCTCTCTTTCTTTCTCCCTCCATTTCCTTCTGTCTGAAAATAAATAAAATATTTTTTAAAAAAAAAGGATGCTCAAGGAACTTAGTGAGGACCTCAACAGCATAAAAAAGATTCAATCAGTTAGGAAGGATACAGTAATTGAAATAAATAACAATTTATAGGGAATCAACAGGAGAGTAGATGAAGCTGAGTATCAAATCAATGATTCAGAACATAAGGAAGCAAAAAAAACTCCAATCATAACAAGAAGAAAAAATAATTTTTAAAATTATTTTAAATAGGAGATTATTTTAGTAAGGAGACTCTGGGACAACTTGAAGTATTCCAACATTTGCCTCATAGTGTGCCAGAAGGAGAAAAAAAAGAGTAAGAAACTGGAAATCTATTTGGAAAAATAATGAAAGAAAACTTCCCTAATTTGTTGAGGGAAATAGACATGCAAGTTTAGGAAACACAGAAAGTCCCAAACAAGTTGGACACAAAGAGGCCCATACCAAGACATAATCATAATTAAAATGCCAAAGGTTAAAAATAAAAAGAGAATCTCAAAAGCAACAAGGGAAAAGTAGTTAATTACATATAGGGGAGTTCCCTTAAGACTGTCAGCTAATTTCTCAAAAGAAACTTTGCCTGTTAGAAGGGATTGGCAAGACATATTCAAAGTCATGACATGCAAGGACCTACAACCAATATTAATCTACCTAGCAAAGCTATCATTAAGAATTGAAGGCCAGATAAAGAGCTTCACAGGCATGAAAAAACTAAAGGAGTTTATCATCACCAAACCATTATTATATGAGATGTTAGAGGGACTTATTTAAGAAAAAGAAGATCAAAACTGTGAACAATAAAATGGCAACAGATATGTATCTCTCAACAATTAAATCCAAAAAACAAACTAAGCAAACAAGAAGAACAGAGACAGAATCATGGATACAGAAAGTGTTTTGATGGTTGCCAAATGGTAGGAGGGTGTGAGGGAATGGGTGAACAGGTGAGAGAATTAAGAAGTACATATAGGTAGTTATAGAATAGCCACAGGGATGTAAAATACAATATAGAAAATAAAGTAGCCAAAGAACTTATACTCATGACCTATGGCATGAACTAGGTGTGGGATTGCCTGAGGGAGTATGGGGGTGCCGAGTGAAGGGGGCAAAGGGGAAAAAATGGGGCAATTGTAATAGTGTAATCAATAAAATATAAGTTGTTTAAAAAGGGAAAGAGAGAGCAGCGTGAGGCTGGACACACTTGCTTTAAACCACAGATCTCAGTGGTAGTCAATTTCCTGCAGGCTCTTAGTCCCCAAATTTGGTGCCATGCTTAGCTGATAATAGTTCCAAAAAGATTTGTTCAGTGAAACCCATGAAGCACCATCTAGAGGAGGACGCATGGCTAAGATGAGTGGTAGCTTCTTTAAGATTCTGCCCTAGATCATTTCCCTGGGAAAATCCAGTCCCAAATTCTCAAGGTCAGACTCCTATAGTTCTTGGCTACTGCATAAGGCAACTGATGTTAGGTATTGGCCTTTGGAGAAACTACTACACATTTTAAAGATGAAAGAAGTAACAGATTGGCAAAATTGCTCCTCAATGACTGAATGCACAATTATTGCTGAGAAATAAAACATTCTGGAACTGAAGCCCAGAGAGAACAAAGCGTGAGTGTGTGATGTTGGCTTCTATGCCAAAAACTACAGACTGTAAGCGACTTCTGGATCTATTACTGGGTGTCTGCTGGCAGAAATCTTTGTTGTTTCTGGTACAACAATAAGAAGAGTTCTTTCTGTTTGCACAGGCGTGAGTTCATGTGTGGGATGGAGACAGAATGCACAAAATAAGTCTTCTGTCATTTCTAGACACAGAGAAATTAAACTAGTTCTTCTGGGTCATAGAAAACCTCCAACTCTTCAAGATCCAATCTCCAGATTAACACAGAATAAAAGGGCTGAATCGAAGTCTGTAAATACATGCACACCTTCACTAACAAAGAGGCTCCTGCTCAAAATTGTTAGGAGTGTGAGCACCTAAGTCTACCTCCCAACCACTCAGTGCAAACATCTGACCCCCACTTTCGGGTAGCCACACAATAGGCCTGCTCTGTCCACCCACTCCGAATCTTACCCCTTCCTTTCCCTGGATTCTAGCTCCAGCTGAACTAAAGGAATAAAAATAAAAATAACAAAGGGGCCATTTTTTTAGTACTTCCTATCAGACACTATATATGGTGTATGCATGTGTGTGTGTTCATGTATATATCTGTATCTTTTTGAGCTTGCGTGTGTGTTTATATGCATATTTGTATGTATTTATGTGTTTGCACACATGTGTTTGTGTGTGAAAACATTTGGAGATTTTGAAGAGCAGTTTTTGATTGAAGAAAGGAAAGTTATTTAAGAAAAGACATCACAAAGGAGATGTCCTATACAGGAAGTGAGGCCTTGAGACACAAAGCCAAATTTTCTGTGTGGTCAACTCTGGACTCAGATGCTCTGTCTGGTTCAGTCCATGTACTGCTAATTACATCTCTCCCTTAGTATCTCTCTCTCTGAAAGTAATGTTATTTCCCAGTTAACATATGATATAACAGATACACGTCTATAATGGTCCCGAATAGTGCAAATATTCCATAAGAATCCCGGCTTTGCCAGGCCAGGATCCCTCAAAGATTTCCAATTATTTTCTTAGGCTATCCAAAAACATCCTCTTCTTAAAAACCCAGACACCAAATGCATGCTTTAAGCCAAGCCTGAGAGCAAGAATGCCTTCCCATGTCATTTGTGTATAACAAACTCAGTAACTTCAGTAGCCATAGCACATCTAGAGTCCTGAGAAGACTTGCCTACTCTTAAAATAGTCCATCAAACCCAAACCACCCTAGAACATCAGCTGTGTGCGGGAGCATATAGAGGTGAAACCAGTAAGACATCAGCTCATGAAATTAGCTGGGAGAAGAAAAACACAGTCATTTCAATAACAAGAGATAAATATAGTGCACCACATGTTTGTTGTTAAGGGGGTAAAAATTGCTGTAGAAGATGGAGTTACAGGTGCCGAGCAGTGGACTGGGATAGTAAAGCACATGCGGAGTTGGAGCCAGGAGACCAGGAGCTCTGGCCAGAGAAGGAGGAGGAGGTCAGGGTAAGGAGATTGATGCCCATACACTGGCACAGGAGAGCCTGCTGTGGGCACAAGGTCACAGGTCACATACAGTTCATCCCTACAAGTATGGAAGAGTAACCCCCTGGGGCAGAAGGACACACAAGAAGGTGTCCTTATATGCCCTTCCACCCACTGGGCCCAGGGATCACAGTTCCTCAAATTGTCTTAGGTGTCGATTAAACACAAAGCACCATACCAAGTATTAAAGGGATACAAAAGAAAGAATAAAGGACACCTTCATAGTCCCCAAAGAAAATATCTCTCAGTCTGGGGAGAGCGCAAGCTAGCACTTGGTGGCACCATGTGGAGCCAAAACAACCGAGATTGCGGATGAGAGTTTTAGGGCTACAAAGGTGTGCTGCAAGTTCATGTTCAGTGAGCAGACAGGAGGGAGGGAGAGGAGGAAATAAAGGTCCTGCAGCTATCAGAGCACTGAGTCAGGACACCAGTCACCCACTGAGCACAGTGCCACCTAAAGCACAAGACACCTTGGGTACCAGCAGGTGTCAGCCACAATCACACTTACTGGGCAAGTGCCTTCCTTGTCCTATCCTATGATGAATTCCACGTCTGGTGGCAATTATCCTGCAGTTTGGAATTTCTCCTGAGTCAATACGAACTTTGGTTTCTGAGACAGAAATGGGAATACAGTTAGATATAAAAATTCATCAAATGGTGCTTCTATCAACCCTAGCAGCTAGAAACAGGTGAGATGGAAGGGCTGGAGGATCTGCTGATGGCCTCCTCATTGCATTCTCCCAGGAAGTCGATGTTCTGTCTACAGCCCCCTACCTGGCCATGGCAAGACTCCACATGGAGTGCCTGAGTGGATGGAGGGGTCACTCCTGGCTTCTATGTGAAGTGGCCACATGGCCCTAAACATGTCATATTATTTCTCTGGGCCTCAGTTTCCCCATCAGCCAAATGGGGTTGTCATTCCTACTTTCTTGAGACCTTGCAGGGTGCCTAGTTTTGAGCCTCCAAGTTTCTCTGCCCTCCAGACTGCCGGTACTTTATCCCACTCCCTCCTCTAAAAGTCATCCTGCCCATATCCAACAAAATCCTAAGTGGGAGGAATGTCTCATTTCAGGATGCTAGAGCAGAATCTGTCATCCCTCACTTTGATTTCCCCAGAAAGCTACCCAAACAAGCAGGTTACCTACCACCCCACATGAATGGCACCCCAACATCACTTCTTCAGAAGCTGTCCCACCTTCCCTTGATCCTATCCTACTCAGTCTCCCTGCTTTGTATTCCCATGAACCCCTTACTCTGCTCTATCATTTAACACAATACAGTAATTATCACGCATTATTATCTGTCTTCTCCCCTCAGACTCCGCACTCAGTGAGGGCAAGGAACGCATCCTTCCTGATCATTACGATACTGCCTTGTTGAGCACAGAGGTGACCAGCAAAAACTTATCACACTTAATTTTCTTTAAAACTAGAGATTGACAGCTTTGTGCAGTGACAGCACCATAGCCAATGAGGTTTATCTGAGACACGATTATTGGTAATTGTACACTAGAGATTGAATGGGATTTCTGGAATTCAGGATTTCTATATAATCACCCAGCTGCTCAGCTTAGGCAGTTGGGGGAAGGGATATGCAAGGGAAAATGTTCCTCTACAGGTTTCCAATCTGCAGGCCTACCTGGCAGGCTTTGGACTTGCCAGCACCCACAATCATGTGGCCAGTTCTTTAAAATAAACCTCTTTTGTCTCTCCTCTCCTCTTCTCTCTTCTTCTTGCCTCTGAGGAAATGCTGTACCTGAACAGACCCCAGAAAGGTTTGGGACCCAGAAACACCAGGTTTGAAAAAGAACACAGCTGAGAAGAGGGACCAAACATGCAAGGATTAGCAGAGAATTTGTGAAAGACCTGGCTACACAGAGACCTCCTGACCTCACACAGAGCACAAGCCACAGCCAGGCATGTGTCCACTAGGCTTTCCTTTAAGAAAAGTGAACATGGTAGAGACCAGAGCAGCGAATATTGACCACAGAATGAACACTTCCACATTCTGCCTCTTAGCAGTCTTCCAGCTTAATAATGGTCTCCTAGCTTCCTCATCATTAGCAAAGTCCACTAGCCAGCAAAACCCAACCATCTACTCTGAGCTCCCATGGAATGTTCTACATTTCACTCTTACTATGCATGAACATGCACAGTTCTCCAGATATTTGAGGGGATCCAGCTACATAAAAGATAAAGTACTAGGCAAACGTGAAGAAAATAAGATAGTACAGGATACAGGTAATTCAGGAAAGATAACAGAACTTAAATTATTTTCTGTTTTCAGGGATATTCAATGGAACACTGCCAATGAACAAAAGAACTGCATGTTATAAAGAAAGTACTGAACAATATGAAAGAGACTTTAAATGTAAAAACAAATAGTTGGCAAAAATGTAAAACTATAGAAAATTAAGGAGCTAAAATTTTGTAATTCTTCTAGAAAACAGAATGAAATACAAAGAAAAGAATAATGAGTGCCAGCAGAATGAGACAGAAATTTCAGAATATCAAAGATAAAGACATGATCCTAAACCCTTACAGGGGGAAGAAACTATCAAGATTTCCTATGTGTCTTTCCGGCACCAGTCTTCTAATCACCATTGCTAGATACCAGAAGGCAATGAAGCCAAAGTCTTCAACCATAGAATGTTTTTTTCAAACTAGATTTGTACATCTAGCTAAATGACAATCAAATGCAAAAACTTAAAGATACATTTTCAAACATGGCAAATAAAAAGAAACTTCACCTTGGATGTACATTTTTTAAAGAAGCAGAGAAACTAGGAATACATTCCAGGAAAACAAACGCATAAAACAAGATACAAGTTCTGGTTGTGCTCATTAGTTTTTATTTTTCTCCCTCTGCCTCCCAAGAATATTCTCATGGTTAGGGTAGTTTTGCTTTGTTCTGCTTTTTGGATGGATGGTATTTGTAACACCAAATCAATGGGAGAAGTAGAAAGACAAAAGATAGAAAAGGTTAGAAGTAGAAAATAGGTTTTGAAAGAATTTAATAGAGATATTGAGACACTGATTAAAAAAAGAAAACATACAGGGGAGGAAAGGAGAATTTTTAAGAATTATTGTTGTCTATAGAGCCTCAATGTGGTGCTTGAGAAGTCAACTATAAGTAGGAATTTGAGTTATTTTTAAACAAATTTTCAATTGGTGGGATATCTTCCTTTAACCTCAAAGCTACTACAAGGCTAAACCACTTGGGTCATGTCCTTATAATGTTATCAACTGACAACAATAATCTCAGTCTCAAACCACAGATTATATAATCAAAGGATGTATGTGGTAAGTCTGAGAAGAGAGGCATCTGATTTAAGTGGAATCAAGATATAACATTTGAGGACTTCCTGCCAAGATGGAGGCATAGGTAGTTGCACTGTGCCTTTTCACACAACCAAAACGAAGGACAACAAAAATTTATAAACAAAAAACAATCAGAATAGAGAGAAATGAACTAAAAAGAAGTTTGACTACCATACATCCAGACTGGTAAGGAGGGGCGGAGTCAGAGGCCTACAGAGAGGGGTCGAGTGGTCCTGGCAGGAAAAAGTGGTGGCAGACCCTGGACCTGGGAGGCAACAAGCAGACCCAGTGAGGAACTCAAGGCAGCTGGCTGTCTGCAGCCACACATTCTCGCGCAGACAAACTAAGCAAAAACAGGCAGCAACACAGACCACACAACCCAGGGACCCAGCACCAAGAAACAAAGCCTAAAGGCACCAATTGAAAACACCTGTGGGAGTTGAGGCTGGGAGATTCTCTCAGTCTCACAGGAAGCTCCTTAGGGAAACTCACAGAGTCCGAGAAAGTGCACAAGCCCACCTGCCCAGGAGCCAGCACCAGAAGGGCCCAATTTGCTTGTGGGAAACAGCAAAGGGGACTGAAGTCCTAGAGAGAGTGGAGCAGGTGCCATCGTTCCCTCTCAGACCCCGCCCCCACATACAACATCACAACCCAGCAACTGGGTTTCCCTGCCCTGGTGAACACCTAAGGCTCTCCCCTCATACGTAACAGGCGCGACCAGACCAAAGGAAAAAATTAACAATAAAATTAAAAAGATGGCTCAAAAAGAATTAAAAGCCCCAGAGCCAGTATTTTTAGCCAACCTATCACATGCACAATTCAAAGCACTGATGATCAGGATGCTCACAGAATTGGTTGACTTTGGACATAAAATAGATGAACAAATGCAGGCTACAATAAGAGAAGTGAAGGAAAATGCACAGGGAACCAATAGTGATGGAAAGAACACTGGGTTTCAAATCAATGGAGTGGACCAGAAAGAAGAAAGAAACAACCAAACAGAAAAGAATGAAGAAACAAGAATTCAAACAAATGCGGAGAGGCTTAGGGACCTCCAGGATATCTTTAAACGTTCCAACATCTGAATTATAGGGTGCCAGAAGGGGAAGAGGAAAAACAACAAGTGGAAAAGTTATTTGAACAAATAATAAAGGAGAATTTCTCCAATTTGGCAAGGGAAATAGACTTCCAGGAAGTCCAGGAATCTCAGAGAGTCCCAAAGAACTTGGACCCAAGGAGGAACACACCAAGGCACATCATAATTACATTAGCCAAGGTAAAAATGAAGGAGAGAATTCAGGAAGCAGCAACAGATAAGGGGACAGTCACCTACAAAGGAGTTCCCATCAGACTGTCAGCTGATTTCTCAAAAGAGACCTTACAGGCAAGAAGGGGCTGGAAAGAAGTATTCCAAGTCATGAAAGGCAAGGACCTACATCCAAGATTGCTCTGTCCAGCAAAGCTTTCATTTAGAATGGAAGGACAGATAAAGTGCTTCTCAGATAAGACCAAGTTAAAGGAGTTCATCATCACCAAGCCCTTATTATATGAAATGTTAAAAGGACTTATCTAAGAAAAAGAAGATGAAAAAACATGTATAGTAAAAAATGACAGCAAACTCACAGTTATTAACAACCACACCTAAAACAAAAAGCAAACTAAGCAACCAACTAGAACAGGAACAGAAGCACAGAAATGGAGATCACATGGAGGGTTAGCAACAGGGTAAGTGGGAGGAGGAGAGAGGGAGAAAAGGTACAGAGAATAAGTAGCATAGATGGTAGGTAAAAAATAGACAGGGGGAGGGCAAGAATAGTATGGGAAATGTAGAAGCTAAAGAACTTATGACACATGGACATGAAATAAGGGGAGAATGTGGGTGGGAGGGTGTGAGCAGGGTGGAGGGGAGTGAAGGGGGAAAATGGGACAACTGTAATAGCATAATCAATAAAATATATTTTAAAAAAGAAAAAAGATATAACATTTATTCTTTTATCAAAGAAAACTGAAAGGTAAAATTAACTGCAGATATATACATACTAAATAACAGTAGAAGATAAAATAAACAAAGGATTTTTTTAAGTAATAGTAAGAAACACACAAAAAAAGGACTTGTACACCAGAAGAGGACTTGGAAAGCTCTGCCTCTTGTTCCTTGCTCTGCAGTAGTTTATACTGCTTCACAACTGAATGTTCCCTGAAATAGGGCATCTCCTCAGCAAACTCCCCAGCTGATTATTTGCACTGGAAATCCACTTGCACTCTTGATAGCTAATGCAATGATACTTGAAGTGAAAATAAGAATTACTTATGTTAAAAAGTAAAAATTACATTATAATTTTCAAATATTAATATAATTATTTGCTTAGAAAATTCAATAAAAGCAACATTAATAGCAACCACCACAACAAAGCCACCTTAACTATGAGGAATTAATAAAGTGTCCAGAATCAAAATCAATCTACCAAAATTATAAGCATCCTAAGGCCTCTTGCCTCATATTTGTAATTGTTCAATGTTTTTGTATTCTCTTGTTAGCTCTTCTGAATTCCCTGATATAATGATTATGAGAAATAACAATAGTAACAATCATTTATCAAGTGCTTACTATGTTCTAGAAACTGAGCCACAGGACTTATTCATCACATGTAATGTTAATAGCTTTCAATAAAGCATGCTCTTCAGTTTGTAGACTGGGATACTAAAGTTTAGCAAGGCTGAATGCTTCCCACACAGTTGCATTTATAATAACTAGAGCCCTGGCTGGTGTGGCTCAGTGGATTGAGTGCTGGCTTGTGAACCAAAAAGGCACTGGTTCAATTCCCAGTCAGGACATATGCCTGAGTTGTGGATCATGTCTTCAGTTGGAAGCATTTGAGAGGCAACTGATGGATGTTTCTCTAACACACAGATGTTCTCTCCTTCTCTTTTTCCCTTCCCTTCCCTTCTCTCTAAAAATAAATAAATAAAAATTATTATAGTGAATAGAAAACCTGTATTTTCAGCCCATGTTTCTCTGGATACAAAGTCTGTTTCCTTTACTACATAGACCTATCCTAGGTATGTGTACATGTAAATGTTGCCTTCTCACATTTCATCAGTAATTGTTAGCAGAAGGTATGTTTGTAAATGTACACATTTACATGTGTACATGTAAATGTTGCCTTCTCACATTTCATCAGTAATTGTTAGCAGAAGGTACGTTTGTGGGAAATGGGACCTTACAAAAAGGATGTCACCTACACAAAAGATTAAACACTTGCCAAGTACATAGGACCCTGTGAATCTGGGGCTGCAGATGCATGAAGTTCAGCTACAAGTAGTAATGATTCTTACTCTACCAGAATAAACTTCTCCAGCACCTGTTCTATACTTTCAAAAGATTAAAATGCATACTGCTGCTTCAGTGATCTCTAATTCAATGCCTTTCTGACGATGATCAGCAGTATTTACTCAGAATGTTTTTCCAGTCATTTTATTTTTGTCCTCATCCAGCTGACAGTCTATTTTTCACTCATTTTATTTAGTTTCTTTCACATTTTGTATTGTTCTTCTTTAAGTTCTTATTTTTACTCTAACTTTTATACTCATTTTAGCAGAACAGAGATGGTCTACCCTTTGTCCCTTTTAGACTCAGCACCCTATCCTCACTGGGTTTGGTTTAGGACTGAGTTTAATGTCTACCATCACTATTGACTGTGGGAATGTCAGCAGAGGGACATCAGTTTCCAGGCCCAAGTCCTTCAAGGACTCAGGCATAAGCTCATGCAGCGGTCAGTGCTCACAGGCACAGGTGAAGCTGTCTGGCATGGGAAGTTCAGTAAGCAGTGCTTGGGGACCAGGGCCTTCACTTTCCCTAAAGTTAAAAAAGAGAATGAATACTTAGGGGGGAAAATTAAAGAGAAAAATCTATGAATTTCCTCCAGAAGGTCACTGACATAGACAGCTGCACATTTTCATAGTTACTTTTTTTAAAATCCTCGTCCAAGGATATGTTTGTTGATTTTAGAGAGAGGAAGGGAGAGAGAGAGAGAGAAACATTGATCAGTTGCCTCTTGTTTGTACCCAGACCATGGATCAAACCTGCAACCTAGGTACATGCCCTGACCAGGAATCAAACTGGCAAACTTTTGGTATACAAGACAACACTCCAACCAACTGAGCCATCCAGCCAGGGCTCATAGTAACTTTTAAAATAGGGATTGTGTATACCTAGAAAGTTCTATCTATGCCTGTTCATCGAAAAAGGTAAATTTATATTCTTAGAAAAGGGAATGTGTACATAAAAAGATCTCAGCATCACTACTCACTAGGGAAGTGCAAATTAAAACTACATTCACACTCATTAGGGTGGGCCTATCAAAAACATAACCCCACAGAATATATCAAATATTGATGATGATGTGAAGAAATATGAACACACACAGTGCTGGTGCAGCCAGTATGAAAAACAGCATAGCGGTTTCTCAGAAATGTAAACATAGAATTCCCATATGATCTAGCAATCCTAAGTATGAGTATATATATAAAATAATTAAAAGCAAGGACTCAAGTACTTGCACACCATATTCATAGCAGCATACATACATTAGCAAAAAGGTGGGAATAACACAAATGTCCATTGACAAATCAACAGATAAACAAAATTTGGCACATTCATACAATTGGATATTATTCAGCCCTGAAGAAGAAAATGCTGACACATGCTACAATATGATGAACCTTGTAGACATGGTGAAATAAGCCAGTCACAAACTGATGAATATTATATGGTTCAACTCACATAAGGTCCCTAGAGTAGTCAAATTCATAGCAACTAAGATTGAATGGTGAGTGACAGATGTTGGGGAAAAGGGACATGGGACAGACAGAGTTTCAGTTTGGGAAGATGAAAAATTTTCTGGAGATGGACGATGGTGATGGCTACATAACAATATAAGTGTACTTAATGTGACTGAACTCTACACTTAACTATGGTTAACATGGTAAATTTTATTTGTACATTTTATCACTATTCAAACTAAAATTTTAAAGGGGTTATCAATTTATTCTGGTGGCCTCCAAACACAAATTCAATGCAGACAGAGTTACTAGGGATCAGCATGGTGGGAAGCAAGTCAAGAGACTAGCAAGGGGAGAATTTAAACTGAATAGGGCCCAGGGAGGTCAGCTACAATGAGAGGGCAATGGGGACAAGGAGGAAAGGCACCAAAGGTAAAAGGGACCAAGATGGTATGCAAAACAATGAATGAGAAGCAAACCACTGAGTGTTCCAGACTTATCCCTGCCACCCCTGACATCATTAACCTCTCAGACTTACCATCTTGCATTACCATCATAATTCAGTAAGGAGTTGAGAGGAAAAGACAAGCACACAGACATGTACACATTCACACACACATTCACACACAGCCTAATATCTTTCTGTGGCTGGCAACATCCTCCTTGGTGATGCATGTGTCACAAGTGGGATGTAAACAGGCTGACATGTGCTGAGAATTGATCCTGACATGTGTTTTACAGAGCTCAGTGGAAGCTCTAAAAATGGCTTTACCCTTTGTCCACCTCATTCATATCTGCCTACCACGTCATCCCCTGGCTCAAAGCATTCAGTATTTAAGGATAACAAGAACAGAGGAATCAAAAGAGAGGCTCATTGGCATTCACCCTGCCAACATCACTATTCTCCCATCAGTGTCATATGCAGGTCTAAGTCACCTTGAAATTTGGTGCTACTTGGGAGAAAAGAGTTACTTATAGTGGATAAACCTGGTAGAATTTACCTTAACCAACTAATAAAGCCAACATCACCAATATTGAAACAAATGGATAATTTGCACCTCCTGATATGATATACTGAGAAGAACATAACCTCACTCTGTGGTATACCTGCCCAAAATGCATAGCTGGAATCTAATTATGAGGAAACATTAGACAAGCCCAAATTAAGGGATATTTTACAAGATAACTGACCTGTTCTAAAAATATCAAGAAAAACAAAGAAAGTTTAAAGCACTGTTACTTATCTACAGAGATGATTCTGGATGAGAAAAAAACTGTATAAAGGACATGATTGAGACAACTAATAAAATTTGGATATGTACTGTGTATTAGGTAATATCATTGAGCAAAGTTAAGTGGGTTGATTTTAGATTATACCATTGCTGTGATATGTAAAGGCAGAGGCAGAGGTTGTTGTAGTGCATTTACAAACCAAGGAACATCAAAATCACCAGCAAACCATCACAAGCTGGGGAGAGGCCTGGAACAGATTCTCCCTCACAGCCTCAGATGGAACCAACTCTGCAGACAATGTGATCTGGGACTTCCAGCCTCCATAACTGTGAGAAGTAAATGTCTGTTGTTTTAAGGTATCCAGTCTCAGTACTTTGTTAAAGAAGCCTGAGCTGGCTGAGATAGTGATCATTTTAAGGGCTTGGTTTCTGGTCTGAATGCAATAGGAGGGAGGGCATTGGTGAGTTTTAAGCAGAGGAGGACCATGATTTGAGTGACTTTTAAGTGGATCTCTCTAGCTTTGGTGGTAATAAAGACCATGGGAGGAAGGGGCAAGTAGGAAAGCAGAAAGGGTGGTGGCTTAGGGCAGGGTGGTAATGGTGGTGATGGAAGTGAAAAGTGGACAGATTCTAAATATTTCTATGGGTGGAGACAATAAGAACTCTTGATAGGTTAACATGGGGTCTGAGAAGTTTGGTCTGAGCAACTCGGAGGATGAAGTTGCCTTCAACATAGTTAGGGAGATCTGCAGAGGGCAGGTTTGGGGAGGAAATTGGGTCCTTTGTTCAAACAGGACTGAGATGACCATGAACATTCGACCAAAGTTGTCGGCTAGCCAACTGGTTGTACTTGCCTTGGTTCAGGAAAGGACAGGGCTAGAGATCCAAGTTTGTGAGTCATAAGCAGGGAGGTGGTATATAATATCACAGGTGGGATCCCTAAGTGGGGAGTACAGCAGAGAAGCCCCCAGGTCACCCCAGCTATAAGAACACTCAGCAAAGGGGAGTGCACAGATCAGGGTGGGCTGGCTGCTATAACAAACAGGGCAAAATGTTCATGGCATATCACAATGGAATTCACATTTCATTTACATGACATAAATTGTGAGATTCCTCAGTACTCCTAGTCTAGGGGCTCCTTGGCAACAGAAACTGCATCTGTGCTTCACATCTTCACATCCTTCCACTCAGGTCTCCTACACTGATTCTGTGTGCTTCTAGGCAACTGTCAGTCTGCCGACACCAACCTCAGGTAACAGGCTGGGGCTTTGAAGACCATTCCCTGTTCATCAAGTCTCTTGCCACCTTAATCCCATTCACTTCCCTTTTGCCCCATTCAAGAGAGCCATGGCACCTCACAGAGGTAGCCCACCAGCCTCATTTGTGCTAGTGTCCACTGTACAGTTCTGAAGGAAGAGAGGATGGAGGAAATAGTCACCAATCATCTCTGACCTGTCCCCAACAAATGGTATCTATCATGCCTTGAATATCTGCCTTGCACATTTGACTGGCAAGCTGGAGGAAGAAGGGAAGTAGGAAAGCTGCCCAGTAGATTGACTAGGTTCATAATACTCACTCACTGTGCTGGGCTCATTAGCCAGGTCAGAATGAAGGGAGGCAGCCAGGACTCTCACATCCAAAGCAGAGGAAAATTGCCTCAGAAAACCCATTCCTTGCCTTAGCCAGGTGGTTCAGTTGGTTGGAACATCATCCCATACACCAAAAATGTTGAGGGTTTGATTCCCAGTCAGGACACATACCTCAGTTGCAGGCTTGATCATTGGTTGGAGTGTGTAGGGGAGGCAATTGATGTCTCTCCCTCTTTCTCTCTGTCCCTCTCTCCCTTCCTCTCTCTCTCTCTAAAATTAATAAACATATCCTCAGGTGAGGATTAAAAAGAAAGAAAACCCACTCCTCACACAAATCCCTCACTGCACCACACCCAGTGGGCCCCAGAAAATGCCTTTTTTTATAACATAAGCCTGAGCTAAGTCATGAATATTTCCCAGAGTCCTCCTGTGAAATGTCAAATCTTCAGAAACACAGGATTGCCTAATCTCTAAACACAGGGAAAAAAGAACCAGAAATCCGGCAAAGTGCCTTCCCCCAGGTGGGAAATAGATTGAATATTGGAAGAAAGAGGAAAATGAAATGTCTGTTAAAGAGAACGCTGTGCCTAAGAACAATGTATCATTGACAGGGGAAGTAATACTTTAGAAAAATATGAATAAATGGAGATTTTATTTATAATTGGCAATTAATATGGGCTCATTATGCTAATCTAAGAATTAGGAGAAGGCCAGGATTGCCTTTAATGACTTTTAATTGGGTTAATTTGAGGCTGCTAGCTTATTTCCCACAGAGTGGGACTGCAGTTGAAGGAATATGTTGTACAAATCACATTGGGGTTGGGGAGCCCATCTTCGGGACAGAAGGATGGAAGAAGAGGATGGGAACATACTGTCCCTGTGACTTTAGCCAATACCCTGGGCCCTCCTGAGCCTTTGCTCAGTCCAGGGCAGAGAGGTCCATGACTCAGCTTATGGCAACAGTCCCATGGACTCCAAGATAATGACACTGCATGAGGAGGGTGGAAATGGAGGAGTTGGTACAAACAATACCCTCCACAGGCTTCCTTTCATCAGGTTATTAAACAAAAGGCACTTAAGTCTGCATGTGAACTTTATCATTCTCTGAAAACTGCCTCTCACAATGTCAGGCTTATTAAAATCATTGGTTCAATTGACTAAAAGTTTCATGTCTCCTAAACACACCATTTTATTGGTAACTACACAGGCCCATCCACACTGAATATCGACAACATGGAGCCTTGCCAAGGGCAGACTCTGGGCCAATGACTGTTACCACCTTACACACACATTTTACCTTCCCCACAATAGCCACACAGATTGCCACTTGAAAAATGAGGAAAATGATGTCCAGCCAAAAACTCAGAGCTGGTCAGTGCCTGAGCCAGGATGGCCTGCCCCCTTAGCCACTAAGCACCCCTGCACCTAGAGAGTGAGCACCTTACTCCTGAGCCTTGAGAGGCCAAGTGTTCCTGCTCACCTTGTCTTCTATCCTATTGACCCAGGCACTTCCTGCCTGGCCCTCATCTGCCACTTAAACCAGTGAACTGGGAGCAGAAAGGCTCCAGTTGTGCCCCAGACCCATCCTGCTCCCAGAGACAGGATGGTGCAGCAATGATTATAGGTTCTCCTTTCATGAGAAACATGAGTACAGAAGCATGATGACTGCAGATACCAGGAGGAGCAGGAAAGCTGAGTGGGACCAAGCAGGGTACGCCCCAGCACCTTCTCTTTATGTTTGGAGACTAGGCTTGGGAGGAATAGGGGCTTCAAAGAAATGAAGGCCAGTCTAGATGTGCTTAGTTTGGACTGCCCAAATTTCAGAACATTCAGCTGAATACATCCAATAGACAGTAGAAATTTAAAGCTGATGCTTAGCAGAGAGGTGAGTCTAAAACTAAAGATCCAGGGTGAACTTAGGTGCAAATTGCAGTTGAAGGCATGTGAATGTAAAGTAAAAAATAAAGAAAGCTGAGGATGGAATCTGAAGAAGGAGAAATTTGAATGTTTGCCCAAAACCAGCCTTTGAGGTCAACTAGTCCCTAAACAACCTAAATAACCTAACCTTGGCCTTTGCTCTACATTACTAATATAGACCCTTATGATTAAAATAATACATGTGATCTTTTTCCCACTCAAATCTCAGATTTTGAAAAGAATAATCATAGGAGCAAGAAAAATTATGATCTTTAAAATGAGGAATTTAAAATCTGGGATTGCATTACATAAAAAACAATGTATGTAATGATTATACTATCCCCCCTCAAATCCTTAGAAAAAATAAAATAAAGACTTCCAAGCAAACAGAGAGAGAAGGCACAAAGGTCACCCCCCACTGCTCACCTCCCACTGCTGCAGAAGAGACACCAACCTACATGCCATCTCCACATGGTAATCCATAGTTAATATGTGCTGGGAGTTCAGGAAACAGTCCGACTGTGAAAAATGAAGTAAGACCTCTTCAGTGTTTAAAGAAAAGGAAGAACTACAGCCTGTTAACTCCCATGCCACAAAAATATGAAATATATTTCATAAAAGTCACAGCTAGGGTCACCAATAGTTCTTTTTCGTCTACATCCAGTGTCCTCTTTGCACACCTGACCTTACTGCCAATGACATTTCACACAATGACAATCCCTTCTGCTCTTTGGGTGTTCCTGCTTTGTGATTTTGGTCAGTTTCTTCAATCTACCCACTACCTTCATGTCAGTGTCTTCAGACCTCTTTCCCAAGTCTGCTTTTGTTTTCACGCTTCATGCTCTCCCTAGCTGATGAAGTCACTCGACTTTCCGTCAATCTCCCCCTACACTCAATCAATCACCAAGTCCTGTCAATCATAATTCCTAAACATTCCTCAAATCTGATCACTTCTCCCCATCATGGCTGTTGCCCTACATTAGATCACCAATATATCTCATCTGTTTCTGTAGCAGTTTTCTCATTCATCTACTGTCTCCAGCCCAGCAGCTCCATTTCACAGCTTCCTTTTCATCCATTCATTTATGTATCTATGTATCTGTGCATCCATCCATCAATCCACCTCCCTATACCCAACCATGCACCCATGTATCCACTCATTCATTCACCCATCTACTCATTTATTCACTACCCATAAATTAATTCATTAATTCATCTATCCATGCACTAATCCACCCATCCACCTGTCCACTTGCCTACCCATTTACCCATCCACCTATCCATTCACTCACTCATTCACCCATCTCCCATTCATCACCCATCTACTGACCCAAACATACATCCACCTACCCATTCACCAATTCATTCATTCACCCATCCCCCCATCTATTTATCCATTCATACATACACTTACCCATCTATCCATCCATCTATTCACCCACCCAACTATCAATCCATCCATTCATCTAGTCACATCCACCCATTAACCCACCCATTCATCAATTCATTCATCCACTCATCTATCCATCCATCCCCCAGACCTATCCACCCATTCATCATCCATCCATTAATCAATTACCCATCCACCCATCCATCCATCTGGTGGCCATACCATAGTCAGTGTGCCCCACCTAGAAAGAAGGCTTGTAGCTTTTCCTACAATGGCTCTTCAGTGCTCTCAGATGGAGTAAAACTTCTCAAAGTGATAGATAATGTCCTCTGTGGTTCATCCTTGTTTACTGTCCTGACCTCATCTCTTGTTTTCCTTCCATTTTTTGCTTTCCAAGCTTTACACGAGGAGTTCATCTCATTCCCAAGCAGATTACCCTCTGAGTCTCTCACCTCTATCCAGTTCTCAGCACAACCTGTTATAAGGTACATTCTTGACCACCCACATGCCCTTATAGTTAGCTATAAGAAGGACAGGGTAGGGGAAGAATAAGAAATCTTAAGGTCAGATTGAGTGTCCTTGAATTTTAAAATAAGGAAGTTGGCCACTTTTAAATGAACTACCTAACCTTATTTATGGAATTGTGTACATCAAAACTCTATTTTTTTCTAATAATAAACAGTGTGTTAGAGTAAATGTATACACAAAAACCTTCCACAGTGCAGTTTTGGTGTTAAAACAAATGTTTATAGAAAGATTTCACACATGCAATGAGGAAGTTTAGTAAGTGTTTTTCCACTAGTTTTTTTTTACTAGGAAGCTTCCCTTATCTTGATGCAAGGCACCATCCAGATGATGCACCTCTGGAGAGGAAAAAGTGAACAAATAAAAGCATTCACATCTGTGCCAGATGCTCTTCTCAATAACACTTCATCCAGGGAACACGATAAAGAGCACACCAGGTACAGATTTTTTTCAACATTTCCAAGTGGAATTCATTTGAATATCCTGACTGTGGTGTGATGTTCAAACTTGCAGTATTGCCATTGTGAGAGTGCAGATGAATGGTCTCTGTCATAAAGTCCCCTTTGGCTCTATCTGACATAACCTACACAATGCCTTCACTCCTCTTCCTGTGACTGAGGGGAATTTGCAAGGCTGACTTTCTCCACTTCTTTATTAAGGCATATCACAACAATGCCTAGATATCTAGAAGAACTATTTTCATTCCTAACATCACATCACTTTTTTCAAGACTCACTTCACAATCAGCATTTTTAACAATTTGTTTTAATAATTAATGAGGTCAAAAATGCTAACTCATTGAAGATGTTATTTCCATCTTTACTAAGATTTCCCATGGGGTCCAATCCTATATCACTAACGTGACTCCAGAGACATTTCCTAAAGACTCAAAAGAACATTTCATATTTAAGTTGAGTTAAAATGTCTATGAAAAACAAATAAGCAAATAAAACCCAACAAAAAGTGTGCTAAGGCTTAGTAGTAGTGGTTGTAAACTACTTAAATATGCAAAGGTGCCCATGTCACAAAAACAAGTAAATCACAGAACAACCTCTCTTTTTTTTGGAGGTGGTTTATATGGGGCTCTTCATAATGGTAAGAAAATGAATCTTTTAATGTCTTTTTAAAGTAGTTGATTTTTCTAATAACAGCTGTCATTCTACTGACATTTTCTGTGTTAATTCTGTTATATAAATTCTTTCAGTCAAGCTAGTGGGTCACTAAGTTTTCATCCAGCAAAGCCTTGTTGAACATCAGCTGTGTGTCAAACACTAATCTAGGTAGGACAGATTTAAAGATGATTAAAAGATTAGGACAAGTTGATAGGCAAGGACAGTCTACTGGGCAAGATCTAATGTAAACAAGTAATTAAGTCTGGTGAGATGCATAACCTAATAGAGGTTGGTATCATAAAGTGACTGATGCTTGGAAGAAAGGCAAGGAGGGAAGCAACCAGCAACTGGATCACAGAAGAAAATAGGTTTAGCCTGGAAGTGGCCATGTTAGGCAATAGCTCTTTACAGGAAGACAGGGAGAGATCAGCATGGGCAGCACCCAGAGAAGAAGAAAGCAGGAATGGGTATGTTATATTAGGGAACAATAAATACTGCAAAGCGAACAAATCATGGGCATCCTCTGAAACAGCCTAGGAGATGGGGTTGCAAAGGCCAATGGCAGGTCATAGATGTCAGTCAACCCAAACAACCCAGCTTGCACCAGATGGGAAGACATGAAAGTTTTAAACAGAGGAGTAGGATAGATAGGTTTGCATTGGATACAGTCAATCCAGAAGCAAAGTGGAGGATGGACTAGGGTAGGTGAGAAGCATACCAAACAGAATCAAATTATGAGACCAGTAGAATTGTTGTAGCTAGAGAAGGGAAAAATAAGGCAGCAGTTATGGGAAGAGGAAAAATACAGGGACTTGATATGATTCAACTAAACTAACATATTTTTTAACAAAAATGTGTAAAAACTACAAGGTTTATTGCAAACAGGTCTTTAAGGATAGGTAGACAAGATCTTCATATTGCGAAAGAGGAAGAACAGAATAAAGCTCCATGGAGCCAAAGGTATTGAGTTAATTATCACAAAGTTGATTGATAAAATCTACCTTTGATGATAAAGATAATTTTTAATTAAACTTAACTCTGACAGACAGAAGATAGTGGCGAGATCAGTGGGAGCAGAGTCCACTTCCCCCTGCGCAGGAATAGAACATCTAGCGGATCTTCTGAGGAACAGAGTGAACAACCAACAGTATCTCAGCATATATGAAGATTGGAGGCCAAAATAGTCGAGAACATTGAAAAATCAGATGGTAAGGAGAGTGCTTCGGGACAATAAGGTCCCGGGACCAGCACAGACACCAGGGCTGCTGCAGCCCCAGGCCCCGTGCCCACCTTGTCTGCTGCAAGATTCTTGGTTGAGAGCCAGGTCAATAGCTCCCTCCCCTGACAAACAAGGTTTGAGCAGCACCAGGAGGGCCCTGGATGCTTGAAATCACTGGCAGAATAAGAACAAAGTGGCAAACACACAAGGGTGATGTGCACCGGCTGAGACTGTGGACCCAGGCTGGGAAGAGTTGGGCCATAATGGGACCTGACCGGGACAGTCCCTGGTCTGATTGGAAAGTTGGGCTGTGCAAGAGGCCAGACCCTTTTATGGAGCAGCAAGCTTGAGCAGGAGGAATTTTTCAAAAAGAAAAAGAAAAAAAGAGGCACTCAGCAGCTGCTTGGAGAATTCTTCAGATGCAGCCACCCCCACCTTTCCTGGCTGCACCTGAGTAGCCTCCACAGACTCAGCCATGGGCCCACCTCTGCTGCCAGGACTTCAACTGTTCCCCTAACCCCAGTCCCAGTGGCAGAGGGCACCCAGCTGCACCTGCAACCCCAGAGGTATACCACCAACCCAGACACCTCCTACCCGGCCTGGCTGCCACCACATTGGCTGAGCACTCACACCCAAAACCTCCAGGATGGTGCACACCAAAACCCACTGCCCAGCACCAGTCCCACTCAAGCAGAGGAGGCCAAACACCCACACCTGCAGCCCAAGAGCAGAGTGAGCCTGACTCTACCACCCCAGCCACCACAGCAAGGTGGCAGAGGCTGAGCACTCACACCTGAGGCCCACAGGACAGTAAGCACCCAGACCCGTGGTCTAGCAGATGTCCCTCACACTCCAAAGGAGGAGGCCAAGAGCTTATGCCCACAGCCTCCCCAACCCTGGGGGCGGAGTGCGCTTGACACCCCTGACACTACAGCCCAGAGTTACCTCATGCCCAACTGCATCAATCTCCCTTCAGCTTGCTGCAGCCAGGAAGACCAGCAGAACTAGTTTGGCTTGTGTAAAGCCAACAGGAGACTTCCTTTTTTTTTCCTTTTTCTTTTCTATTTTTTAATGCCTTCTTCCTTTCTTTCCTTCTTTCCTTTTTGACTCCTTCCTTCCTTCCTTTCTTTAATTCCTTCTTCTTTCCTTCCCTTTTCTTTCTTTCTTTTTTTTATTCCCATAAGTGAGACTTTAAAACGTGGAGCTGTGAAAGGACCAGAGTTAGACCCAAAAAGGGGTCATCCCAACAACTGAGATGGTGAGACAAATTTTACTTTGCTACTCCAGAGAACTTTCAAGTTATTGTGTATTTGTATTATTATTATTATTTCATTATTTTTACATCTTTTATTTTATTAGTATTTTTTATTTTCTTTTAGTCATCTTTGCTTGGTTTGTTAAGTTGCATTGTTTGACTTGTTTCCCTTGTTCTTGCTTTCATAGTGTATTTTTAATTTTCCACCTTTCATTTCACATGTGCTTCAATAGCACACTACTCTAGGTCCTGTACTTTCTATTCTTGTTACTCAGATCACATATATTCTATCATATGATTGTTGCTACATTATGATTGTAAATAACTGCAGTTCCATACAATTGTAAACACTACACAGCACCACTCTCAGACCTCATTTCACTTCACTGTTTCCAGAACTTCAGTACTGTTGTGGTTAACCCTATTCTCTTGCACACTACACCTATTTTTTATACTCCTTTACTCTCTTGTTACCTCATAATCTGACCTCCCACAAGCTCACTACTTTCTAGATTCAACTCACAATCCATTCCCCACCCTAACAAGAGTCTTATCTATTTTCCACCCTTTTTAAAAAGTGACTACTTGGGTGAAATATCACAGTTCACACTATACATATCCAAAGGATTTCCTATGTCTTCTCTATTGGTTGGTACTTTAAATACTATAGAATACATTCCCACTGTATTAAACCATTTTGCCTTCTGCCTCCAACTGAACACAAACAAACAATGAGAAGACAAAGAAACAATCCCCAAATGAAAGGAAAGAAGGAAGCCTCAGAAAGAATGTTAAATGAAACAGAGGCAAGTCAATTATCAGATACTGAGTTCAAAGCAATGGTTATCAGGAAGTTCAATGAGCTCGCAGAGAATTACCAAACACTAAAGGGAAACTAGAATGAACTCACTGCAAACTGTATCAACATAAAAAAGGAAATAGAAACTATCAACAAGGACCAAGAGGAAATGAATAATATAATTTCTGAATTGAAGAACACAGTTGAAGGAATCAAAAGCAGGATCGATGAAGCAAAGGATCAGATTAGTGAGCTGGAGGACAAGGTACAAAGAAACACCCAGAAAGAGCAAGAAGAGGAAAAGAGGCTCAGAAAGAATCAAGAGGGATTAAGAAAAAAGCAGGACAACATGAAACATAATAATATCCATATAATAGGGGTACCAGAAGGAGAAGAAGAGCAAGGGATAGAAAATCTATTTGAAAAAGTAATGATGGAAAACTTCTCTAATTTGATGAGAGAAAAAGTCACGCAAATTCAGGAAACACAGAGAGTCCCAATCAAGAGGAACCCAAAGAGGCCCACTTCAAGACACATCATAATTAAAATGGCAAAATTCCAAGACAAAGAGAGAATCCTAATGGCAGCAAGGGAAAAACAGGAAGTAAAATATAAGGGAGCCCAAATAAGACTAGCAGCTGAATTCTCAGTGGAAATGCTCCAAGCCACAAGGGAATGGCAAGAAATATTCCAACTAATGAAAACCAGAGTCCTGCAACCAAGAGCACTTTATCCAGCAAGGCTGTCAATTAAAATAGAAGGCCAAATAAGCTTCCCAGACAAAAGAAGCCTCAAAGAATATATCCCCTCCAAACCAGCTCTGCAAGACATGCTAAAGGGTCTGCTTTAAGAACAGGAAGAAAAACAGTGAGAGAAACAGGAACACAGGTACAAAAAAATGGCAATAAATAAGTACCTATTGATAATAACATTAAACATAAATGGATTAAATGCCCCAATCAAAAGACACAGAATAGCAGAATGGATAAGAAAGCATGACCCTCACATATGCTGCCTACAAGAGACCCACCTTAGAACAAAAGAGCTACACAGACTGAAAGTAAAGGCCTGGAAACAAATATTCCAAGCAAATGGACAGGAAAAAAAAGCCAGGGTAGCAATACTCATATCAGACAAAATGGACTTCAAAAAAAGAGCCATTAAAAGAGACCCAGAAGGTCACTGCATAATACTCAAGGGAAGATTCCATCAAGAAGACATAAACATTGTAAATATATATGTACCCAACATTGGAGCACCCAAATACATAAAGAAAATCTTGGAGGACTTCAAGAAAGATATTGACAATGACACAATTATAGTAGAGGATTTTAACACCTCACTGTCAAAAATGGATAGATCTTCCAAACAAAATATCAATGAAGATATTGTGGCATTGAACAATGACCTACATCAAATGGACTTAACTGATATATATATATAGCCTTTCATCCCAAAGAAACAAAATACACATTCTTTTCAAATGCACATGGAACATTTTCAAAGATAGACCACATGATAAGACATAACACAAGCCTCAACAAATTCAAGAAAATTGGAATCATATCAAGCATTTGCTCTGACCACAAGGGACTGAAATTAGAAACCATCCTCAAGGAAAGAGCCCAAAAACATTCAAACTCATGGAGATTGAATAGCATGCTATTAAACAATGAATGGGTCAAAAATGAGATTAAGGAAGAAATCAAAAAGTTTCTGGAAACAAATGAAAATGAACTTACAATAATCCAAAACTTATGGGACACAGAAAAGGCAGTCCTAAGAGGGAAGTTGATAGCAATACAGGCCTACCTAAAAAAGGGACATTTCAAATAAACAACCTAACCATACACCTACAAGAACTTGAGGACCAACAAAGACAGCCCAGAGCAAGTAGAAGGAAGGAAATAACAAATATCAGAGCAGAATTAAATGACATAGAAACTAAAAGCACAATTCTAAGGATCAATAAATCCAGGAGCTGATTCTTTGAAAAGCTAAACAAAATCGACAAGCCTTTAAGCAGACTCATCAAGAGAAAAACAGAGAGGACCCAAATAAGCACAATCATAAATGAAAGAGGAGAGATTACAACTGACACCACAGAAATACAAAAGATTGTAAGAAATTACTATGAAGAACTGTATGCCAAGAAATTTGGAAAACCTGGACAAATTTCTAGAAAAATATAATCTTCCACAACTCAGTGAAAAAGAAGCAGAAAGCCTGAACAGACCAATATACAGCCAATGAAATTGAAGCAGTAGTCAAGCAGCTCCTGACACACAAAAGCCCTGGACCAGATGGTTTCACAGGAGAATTTTACACAGCATTTAAGGAAGAGCTAGCCCCTACCCTTCACAGATTTTTCAAAAAAAATCAAGAAGATGAAAGACTCCCAAACACTTTTTATGAAGCCAGCATCATCCTAATCCTGAAACCAGATAGAGATATAACAAAGAAAGAAAACTTCAGACCAATATTGCTGATGAACATAGACACTAAAATCCTCAACAAAATATTGGCAAACCACATCTAGTGATACACTAAAAAGATCATACACCATGACCAAGTGGGATTCATCCCAGGGATGCAAAGATGGTTCAATATTCACAAATCAGTAAATGTAATACATCACATAAACAAAAGCAAAGACAAAAATCACATGATCATATCAATAGATGCAGAAAAGCATTTGATAAGGTACAGCACCCATTTATGATAAAAACACAGCAAAGTGGGAATAGAGGGAGCATTCCTCAACATAATAAAGGCCATATATGAGAGACCTACATCCAACACCAAACTCAATGGGCAAAAATTTAGAGCTTTCCCACTAAGATCAAGAACAGCACAAGGATGCCTGCTTTCAGCACTCCTATTCAACATAGTGCTGGAAGTTCTAGCCACAGCAATCAGACAAGAAAAAGAAAATAAAAGGCATCCAAATTGGAAAGGAGGAAGCAAAACTGTCATTGTTTTCAGATGACATGATAGTGTACATAGAAAATCCCATAGACTGCACCAAGAAACTACTCTACCTAATAAGTGAATTTGGCAAAACAGCAGGATACAAAGTCAATATTCAGAAATCAAAGTCATTTTTTGTACACCAACAATGAAACATCAGAAACAGAAATGGGTGGGGGGGAATCCCATTTGATATAGCAACAAGAAAAATAAAATACCTAGGAATAAACCTGACCAATGAGGTAAAAGACCTGTACTCAGAAAACTATACAACATTGAAGAAAGAAATTAAGGAAGACACAAACCAATGGAAGCATGTGCCATGTTCATGGATTGGAAGAATTAATATCATCAAAATGTCCACACTACGCAAAGAAATTTATAGATTCAATGCAATCCCTATTAAAATACCAATGACATATTTCACAGATACAAAACAAACATTTCAAAAATTTATATGGAACAATAAACAGCCCCAAATAGCTGCAGCAATTTTGAGAAAGAAGAACAAAGCAGGAGGGATCACAGTACCTGACATCAAATTGTATTACAAGGCCACTGTAATCAAAATAGCCTGATACTGGCATAAGAACAGACACATAGATCAATGGAACAGAATAGAAAGCCCAGAAATAAACCCAAGTCTCTATGGCCAATTAATATTTGACAAGGGGGAAAGATGCATAGAATGGAGTAAAAATAGCCTCCTCAACAAATGGTGTTGGGGGATCTGGACAGCTACAAGCAAAAAAAGAAACTCAATCACCAACTTACACCATACACAAAAATAAATTCAAGGTGGATAAAAGACTTTATATAAATCATGACAGCATAAAAGTCCTAAGAAGAAAACATTGGCAGAAAAATCTCAGACATTCCATGAAGCAACATCTTCACTGATACATCCCCTAAAGCAAGGGACATAAAAGAAAGAATAAACAAATGGAACCTCATCAAATTAAAAAGCTTCTTCATGGCCAAAGAAAACAGCATTAAAATGAAAAGAGAACCAACTATATGAGAAAACATATTTGCCAATGATACCTCTTTGTTTGATACCAACAAAAGGTTTGTTCTCCAAAATATATAAAGAACTCACATGACTCTACTCCAGGAGGACAACAAAAAAACAACGATTAAAATGTGGGAAAAGACTTGAACAGACACTTCTCCAAGGAGGACACACAGAGGGCCCAGAGACATATCAAAAGATGTTCGGCATCACTAGCCATCAGAGAGATGCAAATTAAAACCACAATGAGATACCACTTCATAGGAGTCAGAATGGCCATCATAAACAAATCAACAAACAAGTGTTAGAGAGGATGTGGAGAAAAAGGAATCCTACTGCACTGTTGGTGGGAATGCAGATTGGTACAGCCACTGTGGAAGACAGTATAGAATCTCCTCAGAAAATTAAAAATAGAACTGCCTTTTGACCCAGCAATTCCACTGCTGGGATTATATCCCAATAACCCTGAAACACCAATCCAAAAGAACTTATGCACCCCAGTGTTCATAGCAGCACAATTTACAATAGCCAAGTGCTGGAAGCAACCTAAGTGCCCATCAGTAAATGAGTGGATCAAAAAACTATGGTACATTTACACAATGGAATATTATGCATCAGAGAGAAAGAAGGAGCTCCTACCCTTTGCAACAACATAGATGGAACTAAAGGACATTATGCTAAGTGAAATAAGCCAGGAGGTGAAGGACAAATAGCATATGATCTCATCTTTAACTGGAACATAATAGGCAAAAGAAAAAAGCAAGCAAAATATAACCAGAGACATAGAAATTCAGAACAATTTGACAGTAACCAGAGGGGAAGTGGGAGGGGATAATGAGGGGAAGGGTTTTCAGGAAATACTATGAGGGACACATAAACAGAACCAGGGGAGTAGGATGGAAGCAACGGGGGGATGTGGGTTTGGCTAGGGTCGGGGTGAATGGTTGAGGGAAAATGCAGACAACTGTAATTGAACAATAAAATAATTATTAAAAATAATAATAAAATAAAATTAATTTTATTTTCTACAACAAATATTTTCAGAAAAATAAATTTCTAAAACAAATACTTCTCAAGGTTACATGTCAACAGATTTTGGAACTAGTAAAACAAGACTTTAATACATATAGGTGCCTTTCTCTCTTCATAGATTTAGAAACTCAACATCATGATAATAAGATGTGGAATGCATATGGTTTTAACTTGAATTTTAAAACAACAATTATATAAATAACCCCCAACTTATTCCTTATCTCTCTAACAATATACAGTGGATTTGTTCCCTCAGGGCAAGTTTTTCATTGTTTCAATGAGCTTCATCAAACTTCAAATTAGAATTACAATTTCTAGCCAGTGCTAAATTGAAGATTCTAGGATTTCTGATATTATGTCCATAACTTAAAATGAAAGCTGAGGGAGAAGCAAATCTAGAGTAACTCTGGTTTGGATAACTAGGAAAATGGCAGTACTGTTAACTGAGAGAGTTAATAAGAGAAGAACACAAAGTTGGTAAGGGAATAACAAGTAATTCAGGTTAAGTGCTTGCAGACTTTCAAGTAGAGAAGATGTCTTACTGCATTCAAGTAGAGACATTCAGTCTAGTTTGAGAAATCTGGATTAAAAATATCTATTAGGAAGCTGTTAACCTAGTGGCAGCAACTGAAGACAAAGAAGTAACTGAGGGAGCTCAGGGTGCAGATAAAATGAGAACAGAAGAAGGGGGCAAGCTGATCCAGGACCTTAAATAAGGACCAGGTATGCAGGGATAATCATCCCTCAGGAGAGATTGGGAAGAGTAGAGAGAGAAGGAGTAGGACCAGAGAAAGTCATGCCACAGAAGTCAAGGAAAAAGGAGTTCCAAGTGTAACAGTGAGGAATTGTAACCCACCCCACCATTTTTTTGGCATTGGTTTAAATGCTGGCTCTAATATATAACTTGTAGGTGAACAACATATTTGTATAAGACTTGTAGGAACTGACTTCAAAAGACACTGACTCTGACCTTTGGCCATCCCAGCCCTGGGAGATTTGCTGACCTTCCATCATAAAGCCAGAATGAGGCACACCAGACCATCGTTTGACCAATTGCAAGGTCCTTATCAGAATGGACTTTGCTGGTCTGCATGCAGAGAACTTTTCAACCCCCAATCTCTGTTCTGCCTTCCCTCTCCCTTCTTATTAAAAATTCTGCCAGCACTGAGATGTTAAGATGGGCTGTCAGACATGAGTCCATCATCTTCTCAGGTGGCTAGAACTTGAATAAATACCTTACTTTTCACCAGCACCTGTCTCACGAGTTTGGCTTTCACTGTGGCAGGCAGCCAAACCTGGCTTCATTACACAAGGACAATGTTGTCAATGGAGCTGCAAGCTCTAGAGGGAAATAGACATGAGAACTGGAAAGTCTCCATGGATGTGGTAATTAGGAGGGCATTAGTGACCATAGGAACACACAATTTAATTCATCAAAATGTCCTTTCCTAATGTCAAGTTTTAGGTTTCTGAGAAGGTGAGCAGAACTGTAGAATATCAGCTTAGTTCCTGGCTGCCAAAGATTTCATGACCATAGGTCATGGAATAATCAAACAAGTTTTATGGACCTCCCAATGGCCAAATCTGGAAAAATTTGATTGCTGAAATAAATAATAATAGCAATGAATTATAACTCATTGACTAAACTAAGAATTTAAAATCTGTAAAGATGTAAATCAATAAATAAATGGGAGAAAGAAAGCTCTGATAGTAGAATGCATATATCTGTGTCATGATATGATGTGATATGATATGTGACATTTTGTTATGTTGTATTATATCCTATTATATTTGTTATACATATATTAATACCTAACAATAGATAAAGAAGAAATGAAAGACTTAGAAAATCACCGAGATGTTAAAATTAGTGAATAAAAATTGAATGAGGAACAGAATATGTCTAGGCTCAGTGTATGTCCCCATAAATTACTAATTAAATTGGGTAACATGTAAGTTTATAGTAAAGAAACCTGACAGACACATATTAACCAAGTGCTCAAAGCCAGCATCACCAAGATTGAAACAACCAAAGTCAGTGCCTCCTGGAGGAAGACCCAGCACACTTCAGTAGGCACTCTGCCCCAAGTGCAGAGCTTGAATCCAGTTGTTCAGGAGAACAAGATACATCTAAGTAATGGGCTGACCTCTTCAAAATCAAATGCATCAAGATTAAGAAAGACCAGGAAAAGCTGAGAAATTGTTCTAAAGTGAAGAGCACTAAATAGACATGATAACTAAATGTACCTCATAATCCTGGATCAGATTGTAGGTAGGGAAAATATGGATATAAATGATGCTGGGTTGATAGATAACATCTGAATATTACCTGTGAATTAGACCAGCAATTCTAAAACCCTCACTGCATCAGAGTCACCTGGAGGGCTTGTCAAAACAAAGCTTTTTGGGCCCCATCACTAGGGTTTCTGATTCAAAGGGTCTGGGGCGGAACTGAGAATATGCATTTCTAATAAGTTCCCAGGAGATGCTGATGTTGATGGCACAGGGACCTCACCTGGAAAACCACTGGGTTAATAATATAACTGGGTCAATGTTAAATCTCCTGACCTTGATAACTAAATTGTATGTATGTGAAAGAATATCCTGTCATAGTAAATGCACACTGGAGTAGAAGGACTTGACTTAATCTCATTAATTTCACATGGTTGCAAAACTGAGCATGTGTTTGTGTAAAAAGAGAGGAAACAATGATAAACAAATGGTGCACAAGGTAAATAATTAATGAACCTAACTAAAAAGTATATGGAAGTTAACTGAGCTATTCTTTCAGCTTTTCTTTAAGATTGAAATAATATCAAAATTAGAATTGGCCAAAAATATTTTTTTTAAAAATATCATCCCTTGTGCAGTCCCCAGCAATGGTGAAAGCTGATTGCTACCTGACTCTACTAGCATGAGATCAAATACCTGCACAGGAGGTAACAGAACTGTCTTTTGTCTACCTCCTCGCTGCAGATAAAGTGCTCTGTGATACGTGAGAACATCAACAAGCCTATAAACCCTTCAATTTGTAAGCAAAATTGAGTTTGTAAATACCTTTTTCTGGAGAGAGTGTCCTTAGTTTTCAAACTAAGAATATCACACTACAGTAAGTTAAAAAAAAATTACTGCACTACAAAAAAAATACCATAAAATTAGCAGCTTTTCTTGCCCTCTTAGTTTAGTAAGACCTGGCTGGAAAGGCTAACAATGATCTGAGAAGCAGCTGTACTGATGTTCACTGTAGTCATCCTTTCTGGCTAGTGGGTGCCCCGGCCTTACAGGTTGCTAAATATTTAGAATATCACCCTACCATGTAGGGTACCAATTGTGCACCAAGGAAAAAAGCAAAGGACTTCCTTGGCATACATAAAAGTCCAAATAGGTAAGCAAAATTTAGTTAATGACAAGTGCACCAGACACAAGTTGCATCAGATAGGTCATAGAATCTGAAGGCAATGATGTTTGTCAAAGTCCTCTGCAGTTATCTCAGTCATTCCTTAAAAGGTACAGGAAGGGATAAACCTGTCATTAATGCCTGTGCATTCAACTGTCTTCAGGTATAAGCACAGACCAGGCTGTTCTGTAATTACCTGGGAAAGAAAGGGAATTCAGCTGTCTAAATATTCCATTTCTCCAATACCTCCTTTAACACCCCCAATGCAGAACATTATAAAGGCACTCACAAAACACAAAGCATTTCTATAACCATTTAAAGCACTACACATCACAGTGGTTGCCGTTCCTGATGTGGTACAAGCAAGCACCAGGCAGGCAGCTCCAGCTCAGAGGAGCTCCATTTCCATAATGAGAGTCCACTTTGTGCCTCGGGAGCATAGCGGTTGTGAAACAATTGGAGTGGACACTTGGGAGTGCAACTTCTTAGTCTAGAGTCAATTTTCATTTTACCTGCCCACCCCCAATAATTATGTAACATCATTAATTACCTGCCCTGTTATTTTGTTAGCAATATATGAAAGTCCTGCTATTTTTATATAAACAAACTACCTGGTCCCCATTCACAGCAGTGGGGTAAATTCTGCCACTTTCTCTCTGCTACTGATATTACAGAGTCCCTGAGCAGGCTGAGATGGCTTTTTTGTTAAACAGTGGCATATTAAGAATTTGATGTTTAATGCTGGATGGAACTAAAGGCTGTTGGAAGGAGACCATGGCTGCAAACTTGGGCCCAAATATTCAAATGATTATCTGTAGGGTTACTTAACTTCCCAGGAGAGGCATGTGTGAGGTTCTAAACACCTTATTATTGTACTTGGGGAAACTTGAGGGTTGTTCTAAGGCCCTCTCCACCATGAACAAGTTTGCCCTTGAACAATTTTTTAAAATATTTTCTTTATTTCAGAGAGAAGAAGGGAGGGAGAGAAGGAGAGAAACATCAATGCATGGTTTTCTCTCAGGCACCCCCTACCGGGGACCTGGCCCACAACCCAGGTGTGTGCCCTGATTAGGAATCGAACTAGTGACCTTTTGGTTCACAGGCCAGCACTCAATCCACTGAGCCACACCAGCCAGGGCCGTTAACAATTTAAAGACATCTTTCAACATGTAATTTAAGCTTTATTTTTGATACCTACTACAGGTTACATATCATAGGGTAGGTCTTTCTCACCTATACTTTTCTTCAATTTGCTTGATAGGAAACAGAAGAGAAAAATTGAAATTAAAGAAAATGTTTTTTCTCAACATGTCTCTTTCCTATAATGGGAGGGAAAATGCAAGTTTTAGAAAAGTGTGATTTCAGCACACAAAGGGGAGCCGTGGACTGGAACACACCACAGTCGCTGCAGTCAGAAACCTCTGTGGGATTGACCATGAGATGTGGGGTTATTTCTGATCCCAGCACTGACTGATGGTGAGAGCCAGGCAAGCTCAGGATCTCTCCACCTCAATCTCCTTGTCCATGGCATGAAGGCGACAAGAGCAGAACTTCACTAGTTATTTGTGTGGATTAAAGAAGATAGCATTTAGCAAAATGCCGGTAGACATTAAACAATAAACGTGAGCTATTGTTTCTTAAAAACTGGGCAAGGCTGTCCATGTATCTCCCCACTCCTGTTGACTTCGGCCATATCTCTTTCCACAGCGCTGCAGATAAATTTTCCCACAGCAACCAGAAGGCCTATCTATCCAATAATCCCTACCTCTGATGGAGTCTTTGCTTCCTTTGGTCAAAAAATCTGAAATCTTAATAACTGAGGTTTTCTTTAAGATAGGTGAGTCCTTTACCAAATGCCACTGCAGAGACAGGGGCACTGCTAGGTTCTGTGAGTTGTTGTCTTGGGGCAGGAGGTGCCAGGAAGCATCAATTCCCAGACAGCGGGTCCCCCCAGCAGAGCTGCAAGGAATGGAGGGAAGGGTTCAGTGGAAAGTGCCCATCAGCTGGGGAACTGTGGGCACCTGGTTGCATCAGGTTCCTCAGGAATTGGAGAAAACTGAAGGTGAGAAACATCACAGGCTGACAGCCCCATCTCACTGTCGCATCTGTGATTATTCCAAGCCTGTGACTCATCCCTCATATAACTCACACCAGCTTTCAATGATGGGATGAGTTAGTGGAGTCCACAGAACACACTAATCACTGAACATCTGCCAAGGACCAGACCTGAGAGGTCTTCACTGTCCAATATGGTAGCTGCCTACCACGTTTGGCCAACTAAATTTGAATTAATTAAAATCAAGAACTCAGTTCCTAAATCGTATCAGCCACATTTTAAGTACTCAACAACCACACACAGCCCATGGCTATCATAGTGGACAGCACAGTAAGAGCATTTTCATCACCACAGAAAATTCTTTTACTGCAAAGCACTGTTACTGATCCATAAAATTACACAAAACAAAATGTGAAACAGTGCCCAGCTGGGATGACTGCGGGGAAGAGGTAACAGATGAAATAAGAAGATATGACAAACAGAATAATGGTTTATTTAGATTTTACTCTTCTTTCTTCTTCTTTTTATTTCATTTATTTTTAGAGAGAGGAGAAGGGAAAGAGAAATATCAATGTGAGAGAGAGACACTGATCAGTTGCCACTCATATGTGCCCAGTCCAGGGACCAAATCTGCAACCCAGGTGTGTGCCCTGATCGGGAACCGAACTGGCGATATTTTGCTTTAAGGCACAATGCTCAACCAACTGAGCCATATTGGTTAGGGCTTCTTTCTGCTTCTCCCAGTTCTTTCCTCAGAATTTAATTAAATTTTATGTACAATTTATTTCTCAGAAAAAAAACATGGAATATGGGAATCTTTATGGGTCAGGTGCTTTCATGTACAGTTGATTCTTATAATTTGTGGTATGTGTGTTGTATAAAGTTGCCTTAAAAACAGAATTATCCCCAAGAAAAATGCAGGGATAGGCTCCAGCAAGCCTCTGATCACATTTTCATCAACAGATCAATACATAGTCATGTACTTTATGTGTATTTCTTTTATTTGTCAACTTGATGGGGCCATGGGTGCCTACATATTTGGCCAAACATTATCTTGGGTGTGTCTGTGAGGGTTTCTGGATGAGATTATCATTTCAATCAGTGGACTCAGTAAAACAGATTGCCCTCCCTAATGTGAGTGTACCTCATCCAATCAGATGAAGGTCTGCATAAAACAAAAAGCTGGGTAAGAGGTAACTCCTGCCTGACTACTGAGCTGGGATAGTGATCTTTTCCAGCCTTCAGACTCGAACTGGAACATTGGCTCTTCCTGGGTCTCCAGCATGTTAACTATAGATCTCGGGACTCTACAACCTCTATAATCATATGAGCCAACTTCTTGTAATAAACCTGTTTTCCATACATATATACCCATCCTTGTTGGTTCTGTTTCTCTGGAGAATCCTGACTACTTCAGACACTTTATTTAGTATATACTGTTGAGTTATTAACATGGAACTCATAGTCAACAGCACTATAACAAATGACTGAACAAAGCTTATTTAACACATGTATTTTCTCTGCAAGGCACATCACGGTCTTCTAATGTTTAGGAATACTAGACAGCATGCCAGCACTCTGCTTGGAGACCAGTTTAAGTGACTAACTCACCAACAAAAATCACAAACATGACACCAAATAAAAACTAAAAGAGCCTCAGTCTCCTTCAAAGTAGGCATGTTGGGACCTCACACAGTTCTCTCACCAGGAGCACAATGTTCCTTCTGCTCTAGTAGCAGAAGCAGCAGAACAAACTTTGTCACAATATGTTTCATGCCAAGATCCTGCACCAAAATCTCTGACACAGTAGTTTTTGGAAACCCAGGTCAGCTTCTAGTTCTCACACTGTCAGCTGCTAGTTTTCGTTGATTGCAATACATGGTCAACATTCTCAGGTCTTCTGCTTATTGCAGGCCTTCCAGAAGGTGGATCACTTTCAACAGATTCTTGACCATCTTTGAAGCATTTGTGTCACACTTTTACTTGTGCTGCACTCATTGCATTGTCCCCAAAGGCCTTCTGAATCATCCAAATAGTTTCCACAGAGGAATGTTCAAGCTTAATGCAAAATGTGATACAGATTCATTTCTCTATTCATTCACTCAGTCATTTTGAGTGTAACAGCCATACAGTACACATGCTCACACCGTGCCATCTACCACCCCCCTGACTAGTACAGTAAAGTCGTCATTGTCCATGCATGCACATTCCAGTCTACTCTCCTTGGCTGCCAGGTTACATCAATGTCACACAAACTGTTTTCATTATATTAACAATGGCTGGACTTTTTCCGGGAAGTCCTCATTGTATATTGGAATAGTATGCAAATTCTCTTGCATGCAAAGACCACAGCTCCAGATTGCCCTTCTCAATCAGTATTAATGTCAGTGCCCCTCTAAGGCTTTCTTTCCTATCCAGGTGACCCTGAAACTTTCCAAATACTTACAGGTAAGAGTTTAGAAAAGGCATACATAGAGAGCCTGGCACACAGGAAAGAGTTGGAGGAATCTGGCTTCCCCATGTCCTCCAGGTGACCTTGCCAATATCTGAGAGACCTGGGTCTCTTCAACCTCCACTTTTCATGTCCAGTACCCCTCCAGTGAGAGCAATCCTCTGCAGTCTGTCCAGCATTGCAGGCCATGCACACAGTCCCTCAAAATTAACAAGATGACAATATTCTCTTTTCTTGGGTACTAGCCACAGAGCACCTATTCCTCATTTTCTTCAGAAAGCTTTCTTTTTTTTTTTTTTTGAAGGCTCCTCAGGAACAGAACCTGGCTCTTTGGAGAAAAGGAACCAGGTTCTCTGATCGTGCCAGGGCAACAGGAGCAGAAAACAGACAAGCTGTGGAAAATGTGAATGCTGCAATCCTAGTCAGAGAGAAAAAACACGTGGGTCATTAGAGTGCCACTTTGAAGTTTAGCATGTGGGTGAGTATTGTCAGTAGCACTCAACAGCACTGTGCCCTAAAATAAGATGAGGTAGACATGAGAAGCTGTGCTAGACATCTGGTGCGGGATGTCCATGTGTTTGGAATGAATAGGAAAGGTGAGGATTCTGAGAGAACTTTCACTTTGTTTATAATGCTACATCATGAATATAATTGATCTCCTTCCAAGGAAAGGGCAAAAGATTTCAAGTCAATTATCTTCTGCTTATAAACTCAGTTTGTGCCTAGGACAGAAGACAAAATGTTTTGTCCCTTTCAAAATAGACTAATTTATGTCTTCTTGAACATGAGGTGCTCTGGCAATGATTGTGTGGCTTTTTGCTTCAAGATGCTGCTTGTTCAACATCTCAGTTTCAATGATTTGACCATTGTAAATCTAAATACTCACTCCATGGTTTCTCTTTACCTGAACATTTCATGGAAATGGATTTTGGAAGGCAGATTTTCAACAATAATTAATTCAGATATCTTTCCCTTCTCAGAAATCCAACTAATCCTCAGATTAAGGAATTCATTCATTGTTGAAGAGTTAATCAGATTGATTAACCATATTTCAGCAAATCCAAACTATTACAGTAGAGACATCCTGATTTCAAAAATATTAAAATCTTTAAATGTTCATGTTAGAATCAATGAGGTACAGCAATAACAATAGCCAACATTTAATAAAAGCTTATCATGTACTAACTGTGATTGTAAGACCTTTGGATATATTAGCTCATTTAAACCTCAGCACATACCTGTGAGTTAGATCTTATTGTCTTCCCAGCTTCATAGATGTATAAAGCCAGGATCAGAGAGAGAAAGTGACAGAGGAAAGGGGTATCCAGACAGTTGGACTCTGGGTCCTGAGGCCCATTGTTCCCCTGTAAATTATTCCTGCTACCAACTGAAGGGATGTCCACTCTCTGTGGGCAATGTTATGTATAAATTCCAGCATCTACTTAAGGTTCAACAAAGTCCATGTTTGCTAAATGAAATAAATATTATTTTAAAGACAAATAGCCTTTAAAAAATAGTACTAATCAAGAGTTGAATAACCATAATATTAAGACTTCATAGACCAAGAGAGATGCAGCCCACAGTTTTGTATTCTGGCCCATTTTCCACAGAATGACATAGCAAAGGAGATCACTGATTATGTTTAGACCAAGAACAGAGGGTGGTTCCTGCTCTGGCCACCACCACCACCCCCCAGTCAACCCCACCCCAATGGACAGTGAGGGACCAAGAGAAAATACTCACTCAGATTGGACCTTCATACCACACTAGGGCTGCCAGAACCTCTGAATTCCCTGGGCAAATGGACTCAAGCCCGTTCCTGGGCCTGCACAGACCATTTCCTTGACTCATCATCCCAAAGAAGGATTAAGACAAAGCTGCTTGTGGGTTACAGACATAGCTGAGATTTGCAGGGCAAGAATGGAGCGATTGGCTGTGGCTCTGCGGCCAATTTGCCTGAACCTACTAGGTTCCTGTGCCAAGTTCCTGAAGGTTTGAGTTCCACATTCATACCAGGCCTTCAGGTTATCATGAAGGCTCTTTTGTCAAGGTAGAAGGCAGAAGCTACATTTGTCAGCTTTATATGTAACTGAAATATCAAGACATGTAATATATGGGCCTCCATTTGTACTCTAGCTCTGGGCCCACACATATTAAGGGCTGAGAATGCAAATCAGCCTGCTTTGAAGTGTGGCTGTTTGAGTGCTGGGTGTGTGTTCATTGAAAACAAGAATCGTGAGAATTTAAATGACCCCAGGGACCAGTGCAAGTAACTCCTTTATTTTCAGCTAAAGGTCATAAGGCCCAGAGAAGCAGCTAATGTCAGGAATGGAAACGATGGGCAGTTTCAAATAATAAACAAACCCAAAAGAAGGGAAATTATCAATTTACATGCAAAGGTAATAAACTACTTCTATTTTTTATTTTTAAAGAATTAAAATGACCCAGGGTGAAGGGACTCTCATGCTGCCAGACGGCATACTTAATGTTCAGTGTTGTTCATTGAGGGCACTGCTAGGGCCTTAATTATTTTTTCCTTTAAACGTACATTTTCAAATCTCTACTTCAAATCTATCATAGGTTAATAGCAAAAAATGTTTTTTAGCAGAACTCAACTACTATAATTTAAATAAAGCCAATAAATCCAACTAGATAGATGATACATTTCATAAAATGTACTCTTACACACATTCTTTAAAATTAAAGATACCTGCCATATAAGTTAATACTGAGAAAAGAATAAAAATTAACTCTAGTAATAACAAACATTGTCTCCATAAATAAACACACTTGTAAGTTCTTAAACATCAATTCTAAAGGACACTCAAAACCATGATGTGACAAATAACTGTTCTTTATATTGGAAATACACACTAGATATTTCTACAGTGACATAGAAAAATTCTCTAACTGAATGCTTCATACCCAGTACCAGAAATTTTGATATAACAATTATATCCAAAAACATTGTTTTACCTTTTCAAAAACAAAAGAAATAATATTTGGAGAATGTATCCAATATCTTCCAAAGAATGTCAGAGTCATTTTTTTTTTTTTTGCTTTTTAGATAAAAACATTCCAGATACCTGATGGACGCCATCCTCAGTAGCGTACACTGAGGCAAAACTAAAACTGGGTAGAGTAGATGATTGCATATTTCAGGTTTGTCTTTCAGTAACCTGCAATTTTTCAGAAATAGCTGGATGAAGATTCAGCCACTAGGTTTATGAAATGTGTGCTTGGATGAAAATACAACATAAAGTGGGGCTTGTAAATCTGATGTGCTGGCTGTGTACAAGAAGCAATCATCTGTAAATAAGCTCTTAATTTTCAATAGCACAAAGAAGTCGTCAAAGTCATAACAGGCTTTGTACCAGATCTTTGACCTTTAGAGATGTGATTTGCATAGGGCAGTGGAAAAGCATTTAACCTAAGCCCTTAAAGTTTCAGAGAGGATAAGGTCAAGTAGTGCCAATTAAAAAGAAAAGAAAAGGAAAGGAAAGGAAAGGAAAGAAGAGAAGAGAAGAGAAGAGAAGAGAATTCAATTTTTGATAAAGGATTATCTGCATAATATTCTTTGAAATTGTTGATATTGTCTGTTAGTGTTTTAAAAACTGCCTACATTGTACCCAGTTTTTATATATAACCTTTTTCTGGTGATCAAAAGTCATCATTAGTTTTAATCTACCTTCTGGTTCCTTAAAAAATAAAAATATGCATTCAAACATTTCTATTACACACATAATACACTTCCTTGTCTTGTAGAAAAGCTACTCTGTCCAACATAACCAAAAATCAAGGCTAATCAAGTATTAAAAGGTTTAAATGATGTTAGTGGGAGAATAGAGGTCCATAAAAATAAATGATAAAACACCTTTAGACTTCATTGACATTCACCTTAGTACAAATTCACATTACTTGCCCATGCATTTACAGGATCAGCTCACCTTGTGGTAGGCAACATTACTAATGTGAGACAAGTCACAATGGAACACGTCAGTGTTTTCCTCCATGGGTTCTTACCCCCTTTTTGTTATTCCTCCATCCTCCACCTTGCTAGTCAGTTCTACTCTTAAAGTAAAGATCATTAGAGAAACACTTACTCAATCTCTCAGCGCTGATCTACGTCACCTGGCAGTGGGAGGGGCAAGTGACTGCCTATGTTCCACAGAGCAAGCTCACCATGGTGGAGAGTCAGCCTCCCTCTCTTCATGGAAACCAAAGAAGCTACTGCCACCCATACTGGTCTCAACAGCAAGTGGGCCCAGAGCATAAGAAGGAGCCTTGAGGTGGTGGTGGACACTCAGCCTTAAAGGGCCTCCAGGTTGGAGACCAAAGACTTGGTGTCACCATTCAAAATGAGATGAGCATGATGCTGCTATGATGCATGAGCTGGCAGAATCTAGTGGGGTTGCTGCTCTAACCCCAACCAGCAGTTGGAGGTTTACCAAGACAGGTTTCTGTGCCTCACCTGAGAAAGCTCTAAACTAAGACCCTGCCTTGTCAGTGTGTCTGCCATCTGATTCCTTGAGCCACTCATTTTTCTCACCCCATCTGCCCTGGGAATTCCAAATCCCCAGGGGAGAAAAATGGCTCCTCTTCCAACAGAGATGGACAATCACCTCTTGAGTGTGAGACTGCGATGGGGGCCTCAGTAGGAGAACAAGAGGTTCCTTGTCCCTAGACCAAGGACGAAACCAGAGCAAGGATAGAGCGTGGGTGTAGCACACAACTGGGGAGTGAAAGAACTGACCTCGGTGGTCAGCAGAGAGGGGTAGAGGATACCTTTACATTCTCCCCTCTGCTGTTACAAATTTTATAGACAACCATGCATCCAACTTGTCTGGTAGGAGACTCGCCCTCCATGGTGACATCCAGTCTTCGATTCCAGTCTGAAGGCTGCTTGGGTGGAATGTCCAACATGCTCCTCAGTGCAGCCCACCTTTCATGCTCTGGGGAAGATGTAAGAGGCTGTGCCGGGACCAGTAGGGCATGTGGAAACTGTAGCTCACTGCTGAAAGATGGAATGCAGGAAAAAAATCCACTTGGTCATAACCAACTCTTCTCTTTTTAAATAACTGGAGAGAAAAATCGGACACAAGACCAGAGTCCCACACACCAACATTCTCCTTTTCAGACACCTACCCACTGACTAGGCACCCCTCCTGGCATTGTTGGTTCCCCAAAACCAGCCAACAGAAACTGGTTATCCTTCCTCTCTCCTTGCCACACATGTGTCAGGTATACAAAAGCAAAGCCACTGCACATTAAAACAGGAATTAATTATTAAAAGGACAACTTTTCAACAAGACCACCAAATAGTTAAAATGAAGACAATTATAATTTTCAAGTTGAAAACAAGCTGCGATACTTGATCAATGGTTTCCATAATGAATAAACTCTGTATTTCTTCATCATTTCTTCCATAGTAAAAATACCCCCATGAACTTTTCTTTGTCATTTCTTTTACATAAAGCTGAAAGGTAATTCTCTGACAATTAGCAATCTTCTCTTTCACAGGGATTCAACTTTAGCATAAGAATAAAGCCGCCATGCAATGCAGCTCTGTCAGTGGGAGAAAGTAAGAGGAAATTGTCAGGGGGGTTCTGACAAAGTGTATAATGAAAGCCAAAAGAATCCTGGCTTCTTTCCCCCAAAAATGAATGATAAATAGATTTAAAAATCAAAATTGATTAAGGTGCTCAAGATTCTGAAAAGCACAGAAGACTAACTGCAGCAGAGTATAATATATACAATTAGAGTTCTCATTCTGAAAGACTTCGATGAAAGTCATGTTTGTTGGAGTTGAAAACACACAGAGGTGTGTTAAGTAAAGCATAGAAACATACACTCATGTAAACTAATTGGATAATGGCATATATTACCACGACTGTCAATTTCCCCTGTGCCTTTAAAAGTTCCTTTTGTTAAGCACACAGTTTCATTGTTTAAATACCCAAACAACACAAAAATACCTGTTAGCCAGCAGTAAACCTAGCACACATTTCTGCCACATCTGAGTGCAAAAAAACACTTTGCTATTCTCCCATTTTGTTTTCTGATTGTTTCCACGGGGTAGGTTCACTGTCTATTGATTCAGGTTCTTTGAAACAGTCAAAGTTTCATAGTTAAAAACTGCATTCTGTGGTATTCATTTCAATTTCTCCATTCTTCACTTCTGAACTAAAAATCAAGTTTGCAGAACCTTGAGGCTAAGCCAGAAAAATACCAATTATTGCCTCAGATCCTCACAAAAAGAACGTAACCCAGAGTGAAACTATCAGTGGACATAAAAGGACCGTTGTCCGCCAAACAATCAAAATACAGCAAGAATAACATTATTCTGACCAGTGTTAACCTACCCACACCACACTGTACAATTCTCAGCATTCAGGGGTTTTTTCCTCTTTTCTTTTCTGTTAGTCCATTGAACTCTTTTCAGATCCAAGAAACTGGAACTTAAAAGGCAACCAAAAATGATTCCCAAATGAACAGCTAAAGCACTTTATCAGAAGGAACTTCAGTGGTCAAGTTGATGCTTCATTATAGCTCTGTGTTAAATGGTAATAGAAAATGACCTCCTTTATCTGACCAGCCCAGGCCTCTAAATCTGGGTCCAAGAACACCATGGCTATTTTCATAATTCAACATAAAGATAGGGCTTGCACATATTTTTGCAATCACCAGAGCCCAACTTTTTACCAACTTGAGAGAGAGAACAAAAGTCACCATTGCCCAAGCAGCAACAGTCAGTGATGAGTCTGTGCGTGGCGATCCAGCCCCACCTAAATCCCAACAGCATGTTCCTCCTGCACCGGGGCTTCCAAGCTGAGTTCGGCAAACACAGATCTCACCGGAAGAAACAGTCGTTCTGCCCCCAGGTCACACACTGCTCTGCACCCAGGTTCCACCAGGTCCTCAAGGACTCCAAGCGTAGCCCCAGTGGCCAGCAGACATACACCCCAGTCTCCCTCAAAAAGGTCCTGCACCATTTCAGCAACAGAACCACACTGGCTTCACCTGTGACACAGTTGGAAGTCACCGCAGTTCAGACAACCAGACACTCTCTCCCTCCACACCTCCGAGCACTCAGTGAAAAGGCACAGCAAATTGTCCCCCCAACATTCACCCTCTTCCCATGGAGCCCAAGGGCACCCTCCTCCTCTTGCAGCCTACCTCCCGTGCCCACATCCAGCTGCCTGTCTGTCTGGTCCAGGGCTCTGAGACTCCAGTCCTCGTGGGTGCTGAGAGCCAGTTCCTGTGAATTGCGAACGTCCTGTGGCAGCAGGCTGGGTCTCTAGCAGCCGCAGCAGCCGTGGCCGTGATGAGCACAGCTGGAGACCAATTAACCAAACATTGTATGGCAGCAACAAATCAACAACTAAAACCTGCGCACAAATCAAGCAAAGTACCATTTCAGAGGGATGCTGAAAGCTGAAGTCACCGACCGCTACATTTCTTCTTCAAGATCATTCCAGCCAGCTCCTTCTGCTATTTTTACTGTACCATAATGCACTAGGTCTGGCTTTTACCCTATTGAAAGAACATGAATATATTATTATCCACACAAAAGAGCAGGTTATTGTTTATGAATTACCAGCCTTCCCAGCAACAAAGGCTATTTTCATAAGAAAACTCAATTTCATTTTAGCTCCAATTTGATTACCAGCTGAAGAAAAGAAGCTCTGCTCCTAACCCTCAAAGGATTTTTATTCATACCATTGAATGGGCTTTATTGCTTCCTTTTCAAAACTGACGTAGAAAGCTTTTAGAGTAAAACATTGACAAAAAATTATTGCGCTGCTATTTTGTGCAATAACAGAGCTGAAGAGGGCAATGATTTCTCAGCCATCCTTCACTGTACTTCAGAATAGCAAAGGCTGGAATTAATGACAGACCAGAGAGAGGAGGCAAGCTCAGGTCTCACAATGCACGTCAAATCTAAATGATCACTATACATTGAAAGGCCCCCAAAAAAGCCCACAGCTGATTGATTCATGGCTTTCACAAGAAAGACAGGCTTGAAGAGTTTATTGCACCACAATTTACTCGGAATTATCATAAAAATAAATGTAGAGGCTGAATGTCACCCTGGCACACTCCAAAACACACACCCAGGGACAAAGTTCACGCAGGCATTGTCGTGTGCACACTGTTGCAGCCGGAGCTGAGGCTGGGAAGGTGTCCATGATTGGAGCTTAACTTGCTGTTGAAATGTTGGACCAGGCTTGATCTGGGCTCTGTGGAGGAGAATATTGCCCTCCCCACTACAATTTTTTTTCATCTTCACAATTCAAATGGGAAAAATCTGCAGCTGTGAATAGCCTGGTGTCCCTGAGGCCAGACCTGCTTGCCTCACACCTGGACTGTCCTGAGGCTGCCCTGGAGGGTGTGGGTCTGTCAGTTGGTTTGTGTTCATTCCCCGAGGAAGCTGTAAGTTTGCAAGAACTCAATCGCCCGCAAGAACAGTTTGGGGGTAAATGTTTAAATGATACAGGTAGTTGTTGCTAAAATGGCTTTCTCTGCATGCACAGCACTTGTCTTTTCATTAAAATTTGAGCAATAATGGCTAAGCTAGCAGGGTTGCCAAAGAAACCTGCACTTGATATTATGCAAATAGAGTCTACTGTGTAATAACTTGGTGTTCCAGGTACCCCAGCCGATGGCCTTGATCATGTAGGTACCTCAGGGAGGGCTGAACCAACCAAAACTGAAAGGAATGTATTAAAATCTATTTATTAGCCAAGAGGTGAATTCTTCTACTTGCTTATATTTATGGCATAATTGGGATTTGTAAGTGAAGAATGTGCAATGTGATGTTGTATTGGATGTTGTATTTATATTTTAAAATAAACCAATGAAAGGCAAACTACCCCAGCTGGCCATGACATTTTTTGAAGGGTATTGAACTCATTAGTCAAATGCTGGTGTTTTGCACTTCGCTGTCAGTCGAGTGATCTGAGCTTCACTGTTTAGTAGGAAACAGGGAGATTTCCAGTTGTTTGTTATTAGTTGTTTTCCATAACTCCCCCCGCCCCACCCCCCTCATTGCTCCAGAGCAGGAGCAGCCACTATGTTGTAACCACTAGCACTGTATGTTGACAATGTCAAAGAGCCAAATAACTAATGCAAGTTGCACCTTTCTTCGGGTTTTTTGGCATTCTGCATACACAGCCTGTTCAATTAAAAGTATATAATCTATTCCATAATAGAATAGTCAATGTAATTATGTTCTATAAAGCCGCCATGATCAATATATTAGCAAATCCTGACCATAGTCCCTGGGGAAATAGAAGTGTAGGTTCCTGTGAGCCTCTGGTCACAACATGTTCATCAACCAATTGTATCATAACCTAGTTTTACATGTTTCTGTTTAATATACAGTGTTGATTCATTACCATTGAACTCAGAGTAACAGCACTATAACTCATGCCCAAAAGAAGCTTATCTAGCACACACATTTTCTCCATGAGACACATCACAGCTTCTTTGACTTAGAAACACCACACAGCACCTGTCAGCACTATGCTCAGGGCCATTTTAAACAGCAAAATCACCCATAAAAAATGCACAAAAATTTGGACAGTGCAGCACTAAGACTGTGAAAAGGACAGGTGCTTATTGTACTAGAATTGAAACAAGAAGGGAAGGTATTGTCTTGTTCCACCTCAGCCAGGAACTTTTGAGATGATCGACTCAGATTTTTTCACTGTACACACTGTGCATGTCCACAAGTGACCTCGAGAGCTCTACAACTAGGACGTGGGGTACAAATAAATTTTAGCAAGTAGGCAAATTTGCAGATACAGAACCCATGAATAATGAGGATCAACTTGATTCTTTTTTGACTTAAGGCCATTTGCTATGTATTGAACTGTGTCTCCCCAAAGTCCATATGTTAAAGCCCCAACCCCCAATGTGATTGTATCTGAAGATGATAGGTCCCTTAGGGGCTATTTAAGGTTAAATGAGGTCCTAAGGGTAGGTCCCTGCTTGGATAGAATTGGTGTTCCTATAAGAAGAGGAAGAGACAGAGAAAGCTTTTGTTCTCTTTATATAACTCACAGGTGGCAAACACAAGGCCTGTGGGCCAAATCCAGCCCTCCACCTTGTTTGATCCACTCAGCACCTTGTTTCTACCCTGTGGCAGCACCAAGCTCCTTGCCCCTAGTTAAGGAGTAGTTACATTTATACAGTCCTAAAATTACATTCAGCCCTTTGAAGGCAACCATGATGCTGATGTGGCCCCTAGCAAAAATGAGTTTGACACCCCTGGCATGAATACACTGAGAAAAGGCCATGTGAGGACTCAGCAAGAAGACAGCCATCTACAAGCAAGGAGAGAACCCCTACTAGACACCAACCCTGCCAGCACCTTGATGTCGGACATCCAGCCTCCAACACTGTGAGAAATAAATGTCTAGTGTTTAAGCCACCCAGTCTTAATACACTGTGTTTCAAAATTATATTCTAGACAATTTAAGTCTATAACTTGATTATGTACCTACCTCTCTCTATTCTCTTTTTCTCCCTCCTCCAATTATGCAAAGAGAGAATCTGTCCTCAAGTCATTGGTCAGAAGCTCTTACAATAAATGCACATCCACAAATTAGAATTCAGATGGGCATGAGCCATGTTAGCCTCTATTTACATATACAGAACAGTCAGAAAATGGACCAGATTCAACACAGAGTATAAATTTAGGAAATTGTAATTTAAAATCCTTCTGAATTTTGACAGGAGTGTTTTGAATTTGGTCCAGTGCTATTACTTCATTGATGGGCTAAGTTTTAGGCTCAAAGCCTTCTCAGGAGACATGTTAGAACAGGTATGGCCATCTTATGCTCTTCCAATAAAGTACACCCCCAGCTATATGTATATATGTATACATACAGAAAATGCATCAAAACAACCTAAAGAATGACCACTACAGTTGTAAAAAGAAAATGTGTGCCCAATCACCCACTTCCACTCAACACCTGTCAGGAGGCTTCCCACTGAGTTAAAGCCTAGCATGGCCCACTGATGGGTTTCAGGACAAATGCTATTTTAATATGAAGAACACACATGACTTTGGAACTAATGATGCATAGTATTAACCAGCCCTGGAGCAGTTATATTTTTACCCAGTATGCTATAATAACAATTCTCCAACACCAACTGGGTGTCATAATTCAATCTAGTTCTGGCACTAACTACCCAGAGTTAACTTATACCCTACAGGTTAAGGACTCAGTCCCACAAGACTGCCCCCACCTCATATTCCAGGTCTCTAGACCACCAGCATTTCTGTCCAGCCAGCTACAAAACTAGGGTTTCTTCAACCCCACTTCAGGTTCAGTAAATCCACTAGAACAACTTACATAACTCAGGAAAACACTATATGTATGACTTTTTTAATAAAGTATACTAATGAGTATCCAGATGAACAGATACCCAAGGTGGCAAGATCTGAGGAAGAAGGTGAGCACAGAGTTTCCATGCCCTCTCCAGGCATACTACCCTCCCAACCCATCAATGTACTTACCTACCAGGAAGCTTGCAGAACCTACTGAGAGCAGGGTTTTTACATGGCATTTCAGTACACAGGCATGATTGACTGAATGCTAGTTCCAGTCCTTTCCCCTCTCAGAAGTTCAAGGAGTAGGGCTCAGAGTCCTAACCCTTTTATTGTTTCATTTGTGGATGGTTCCTGGAGACACAGAGGGGCTCGTTATGAATAATAAAAGATACTCCTATCACTCAGGAAATTCCTAAGGCTTTAAGAGCCCTGTGCCAAAAACTGGAGCAAAGACCAAATACACTTTCTAGTCTACCACATCTAGGCCCATAGCTGAGCCCATGCCCTTGGATTATCACCCAAGCACACAGTAGGTTTGTGGGCCTCTCTGAGCATCCCATCAAGGTTGGCCTAGCTTAAGGTTTTTACTAACATGAGGTTGACATGAAGAACAGAAGTAGCTCAAGTGTGTAAGTTGGGGTTGGAGCCACTTTGCCTTGGAGGAGGTGGTTCTTCTCACTGCCTGTCCTTTTCTGGGTAACACACTCCGTCCTGCCAACACCACCAGACCCAGTATGGCTGGCCCAGGACTGGTTACCTGTGTCCCATCTCATGCTCCTCTCTCTTCCAGTTTATACTCAAAGGCATGAGGATGAGGACTGGCCTCTGTGGTAGGGGCATGAGATCTAAAGACCCCTCCAAATGCAAATATTAGCTAACACACCCTCATCTTATTGTCATCTGTCCTGTATGGGTAAGAATGGAGTGGAGGTATGTGGACATTACAGGAGAGCTGGAGTTAATGCCAAGTACTCACAGAAGTATAAACCTCACCAGTATTATAGTGTGAGTCCTATAGTGTATTAGTCAAGATTCTTCAGAACCAAAAGGATATAGATAACACAGAGATTTATTATAAGGTATTAGCTCACACAATTATGGAGGCTGAGAAGTCCCACCATCTGTCATCGGCAGGCTAGAGACCCAGGAAGGCCTAACAGCTGATAGGTCAATGGTATAGGTTCCAGTCTGGGTCTGAAGGCCCGAGACCAGGAGTGCTGTGGGCTGAAGAAGATAATGTCTCCTGATCAACAGCCAGGCAGAGAGAGAAAATAAACCTTCTTCCTCCTTTTGCTCTTCAGCCCTCTACAGATTAGAGGAGGCCCACACCTGTTGGGAAGAGCAACCTGCTTTAATTAGTCTAAAAATTCAAATGTTAGTCTTATCTAGAAACCCCCTCACAGACACACCCAGAATATTGTCTAACTGGATATCTGATCACCCTTTGGCCCAGTCAGATGGACACATAAAATTAACCACAAAATGTGTGCTATGCTGTGTTGTAAGTGCTTTACATGTCTTATCTCATTACTCTCACAACAACCCTGGGGAATGGGGATAGCTCTTATTTTACAGATAAGAGTCTGGGTGCAAATGATGAGTTATGCAGCTGAGAAGTGGCTGCTATGGGATTCCCAGGAGAGCCACCCAGCAACCTGCTCTAGTTCAGACTCTGGCTTGGAAATTCCTCCCAGATGTCAGTGTTTCCCTAGCCCACTGGACCCCACAGCCAGATTTAGCTTCGAGTACTACTTCACTCTTCTCTCTCCTCCTCAGTACCTTCCATTGCCTCTGTGTTTGCTGGGAACTACCTGACCAAGGTAGCTCCTCACACTACTGAGATTCCATGCAACAGTGCTCAGCAGCCTCCAGAGACTAGCGGGAGGCAGGGGCCTCAGGTCTCCTTCTTCCTGACCTGCACCAGAAGGCTGATTGCCCATCTATGTGCTAATGAACAGCAAGCATGGAGCCCAACTTCCTGGCCTAGCAGCTTAGTGAAGGCCCAGCCCCCATCCCTCAAAAGCTCTAGGTAGTTTGCATAACACTCTTACTTCAAGTGGACAAGACAAGAGTCAAGTTCAGTCTCATTGAGGCCTCTGTCTGGTAAGTGTGGGAACCCAGAGCCACAGACCAAAACCTTCACTGAGTCACACCAGAACCCACACTCCCTCTGGACTTGGCGCTACCTAAGGTGCCTTTATAAGTTTATACGTATTTGAACTGTGCCACCTAAGGGATACTCCACATTATGATGAGCTGAATGGCACTGGAGATGAAGTCCTGTGACTTCAAACACTTTCTCCACCATCCTCCCAGGTGTGTGCCCCATAAAGTCTTACTGGAGTTATGGCCCTACAGTCTGTGCCTGTGTCCTGCTCCGGGCCTAGTGATACCCACAGGGCTCTTGAGAGTGCATCACGAGGGTCTGTACTAAATGGGAGAGAGCTACACAAGGTGCTCCATGGGCCCTGCTGGGATCAACAGCCAGGTCAGCAGAGGGGCCAGTTACACAAGGATGAAAAGAGCATTAAGTCAGGATAGAGGACAGGAGGCCCTGATGGCTGAGAGGCAGCAGTCTGGGGCAAGCTAAAATCAGGTCAAGCTATTGAGAGATGTTTACAGGCTTCAGGGGGGATGAGACACAGGCCATTGTCTTTGATTGTGGCATCTGGTTTGTGCTTCAATCCAGGTTAATCTGCTTCAATTGTACAAATAGGCCCCAGACTGGCCAGTCAGGTGCACCTTTTCCCAGAGCATGGTGGATGGGGGCAGAGGTGTTAGACACAGACAAAACTGGCCTTGAATCTGTATCCTGTGGCCTTTTCATACCCACAAGCCAGGTGTTCTCAGCAGTGAAATGATCTCCTATGGTCCCCTCATGGCTCACATTTCCCCGTCCCAGGGACGGAGTCCCAGAACTGTTACTCAGCATGTTATCTATTTTTTTCACCTACTTTAAGGAGTGTGGTTTGAGTGCAGACTCTACTCACCCTCAAGCATTTCACATGGAAGAAGCAGTGTGTGGTCCATATTATCAGAGGAACTTCCCCATCCTCCAGAGATGTGGAATGCCACAGGCGTGCTAATGTGTCCTCACCTTGGATACTCCTAGCCCTGTGGGTCACATCTGAGTTCAGAATCTCTTTATATCTGAACACAAATTCATTATGAAAATAATCAGCCAGTACATCAAGAACAGCTATAGGTATTTTCTTTTACTAAGAAAGATAAATAAAGATAGAAAAAGCCTAGAGAGAGTATAAAAACCAGGGAAACAGAAGAATAAGTATTTGAAAAGAAGAGACAACCGGTCCATATTAGAAAACATTGGCATGGGACAAGAGCATGGGGAAAGTATGTGGAGGGTGAAACATCAGAGAAAGATTAGGAAGCTCATGAAGACTCAGGGCCAAGGAGAGGGGTCAGACAGAAGAGAACACAGTATGATGATCTCTTAATGGAGATGGTATATGTAGAACCCATTAAGCATAGGAGAATGCAGCACTCACTAATAAAAACATCTTTTCTCTTAGAGAAATCAAGATATTACTGCAAAAGTCAAAATCGCCCTTGTAAGTCAGGCTTGCAATAAAAAAAAAACATAACTTAATGGTCAGCTAGCATAGGAATAGCTAAACAAAGTGTTGACACCAAGTTCATTTTCATCACACACACACACACACACACACACACACACGCACACCGAGGCCTTAGAAAGAAAGTCCTGGAGATGCTCCTGTGTATCCAAATCAAAGAAAGGAAATAAATATTGCTGAAGGTTTTTAAATGAGGAGGCAAAGCTGTTAGAGAGAGTTAAATGGCAGAAGCACAAAGCCTCTTCACAATGTAGGAAAAAAGTAGCTGTCAATGAGAAGAATATTCCAGAGGAAAAAGAGGGGATAAAAGGCAAAGGAGAGGTTAGTTCAAAAGAACACTGTGGTAAGTGATGGCCTGAAACAAATGTGCATTGTAGAAAGTGTCTTCAAGAATATCAGACAAGATTTGGCTTCTACAAAGGCCTGGAAGCAGAGTTACAGACATAGCTGAGTCCTGCCTGCAAAGCTGTTCCAAGGTAATTTGGGTAAAACTGGTGTCGTAATGACTGAGAACCCAGTGAAAGCTGAATGAAGGACAATTGAAAATCTTAAATTTCACCTGATAATCCATCACCAATGAGCCAGCTACCTTGCCTTATTGCTTATCCATCAATGGAGACATTAACCCCTGACCTCAGGCTCAAGGTCAGGCTCCCCTCTGTATCATTTGTTTGATCAGCAGCAATTGAGCAGCTACTATGTAAGACCAGCACCCAATTTACAGGACATTGAAGCATCGTCCCCATTTCACAGGTGAGGAAACAAGGGTTCCCACCACAATCCAATGGCTTGGTTCCAACTTGGATCTTCAAACTCCAGGCCCAACACAAGAGACCTCCCAAGGAGTTCTGCTGGCCCCTCCACCTTCTTCTGGCCCCACAGGATTTGAGGGGCTCTGTGGTGACCATGTCTTTTGTCTCCCAAATGGGACAGTTTAGAGAATATAGGGGGATATAAATGAACACACCAGGTGACAGGCTAGAGCCAGGACTGGCCTGGGTGACAGGAGGTATAGGGGTCCCACGCACAGCCCAGCTGCCTCAGCCCAAAGAGAAATGGGCATGTCCCTTGCTGGCCTCTGCAAGTGCTTAACACACATTCTATGTTGCTTGTATGTCAGAGTAGCCTGAGGAAAAAAAAGAGATGAGGCTTGGGAGAGGCCGAGCTGAGGGCCAGCTCAGGTATGGACACAGCCAGCTGCCATGCAGATGCCCTCCCAGCCCAACAGTTGCTAATGGCAGGGGTGACAATCAAAATACTTCACACCATTGGCATGGGCACTGACCCTAAAAAAAAAAGACATTGTACAAAGGCAGGGGCCTGAGAGCCCTGATTCACTAGTTATTACTCCTCCAGCTGCCCCAGGGGTCCCAGGTGATGTGGTGGCAGAGGAGTGGGGACTCAGGAAGCCTGAGAGAGTGTCTGTTACCACCACTGCAGGAGGGTTTCAATTTCTAACAACGAGCATAGCTATACCACAGTCACTGAACTGAGATAAACCAGGAAAACATAGGGGGAAACCTGTAATGGTCAGTTTTTGCTGCATAAAAAACCAAACTTAGTGACTTACACAACAGCAATTGATTTACATTAGATTATGGTTCCTGGGGTCAGCAAACTGGGCAAGGCTCAGCTGGGAGGCACACCTCATCCATCTGGGCTCTGTCACACATCTGCAGTCAGTGGTCATCAGCTAGTACTTCTGCAGGTTGGCCAGCTCGGGGCTGTGTGGGAGGTGGCTGAGCTTGGCATCACCAGCCTCCAGCAGGAAAGTGTGGGGGTGTTCACTGGGTGGCAGCTGCCTTCTAGAAGTGGGAGGAAGAAACAAGACCTCTGGAGGACTGGGCTCAGGACAGAGACAAAGATAATCCTACATCATTCTGTTAGCCACAGTGAACCACAGGGTCAGTCCAGATGCGAGGGATGAAGAAACAGACTCAGCTTCTCTGGGAGGAGCATTGCAGAGAAAAGACAAGAACCATCTCTTCAATCTATCACAAAGTTCTAGAAACAAATGATGTCCCTATAGCCTCGAGACTTAGTGAGGCCAGAGAGAGGGTGCCAGGCAGGGCCTAATCTGGAGAGCTATTCAATTTTCAATTCAAAATGTTAGAAGGAATGGAGAAGAGGTGGTTCTGGATATTTCCGCCTGGAGACCAAGAATAAAACCTTAGGCCAGTGAAGTCAATTTTTGTTTAATGTATTTGTTATTTTTTCTTTTACTTATTTATGAAATAAGCTGAATCCAGGAGTAATTTTCCTCTGTGCTTTCAAATAAGGCTGTAAAAGGTTATGCCCTGGGCTTTGCATTTCCCTGCCAGAGCCACCGAACACTGCTTTGTAGACAATTGAGGGAGGATGTATTTATATTTAATGCTGTCACATTTGATGGATATTTGGGGGAGGGATTTTTAAATAGGAAAAAAAGAACTGGGTGCACAAAGGATCAGAAAGGACATGCATAGCAAAGGCTGAAAGAGACACAAAGGAGGCCTGGGATTCTGTGATTGTTCTTCAAGTGCATTAAGCCCATTATGACAAAAGCGAGTTTTATTGCTCTCTGCCCAACCTAATGAAGCCAGAAACTCTTGACAGTGGACAAAGCCATTTTTCTTTAGATAAAACAAAATTCTTCTATTGATTTGTTTTGCATATAATCTGAATAAATCAGAATGTTTAAAATGTATTTAGTTTGATGAAATATTCACCATTTCATGTAGAAAATAGTTGCAGGCAGCTGGGATCCTCTTGGCATACTGGGGAAGCTTTTTTTACTAGTGTTCTAATGACAGCCCTTCAGTTAAGGACCATGGCACCTCCAGATTGCAGAGCAGAATGCCAAAGACCAAAGATGCCCCAAAGTCCCAGAATATGCACCTGCTGGTGTTGCCCACAGGCATGATGTGTGTGAGCTTTCCTTCCCGTCGCTGCTCTGCCTGCTTCCCAAGGATGACCTCCAACTTAGGATCCATGACCAACCCAAAGAACACACTGTGACAGTTCACTTCAGCAAAATGTCCCCAGCAATGTTTGTTTGTTTTTCCTTCAGTTTGATTCCATGAGGTGATTATCATACAATTCTTTCTGGGCTAGCTATGTGTCAGCATAGAGTGTTCTGCCCTGAGACGGAGGCTCTGAGCCATGGGATTTGCCCAGTATGCCCTTCGGAGGCCCTCAGTGAGCCCACCCTGCAGGAAGGGACACTGCTCCAGACCAGCACCCAGCAGACCTGACTGACGGGGTTCTCTAGCTTCACCAACGATAAGCTGTAGGCGTAAGTTCTGGCTTCCTTCTCTGGGTTCATGTTCTTGATAAGATGAGGAGCAAAGAACTCCCTCTCAGTCCCATTGCTCTGGGAATTTTCTCCCAGGGATGTTGACACCATCATTACCACTTCTTGCAAAAATATTAAATACAGTGAAACCCTTCAGCTCTCAAAGCATTTGTCTTAGACACCTGAGCTAAGAGGATTCATGGACATTGCCTTTATCTTGTACCCTCCTCCATCTCAGAGGGGTACATGGAGGCTCAGAGAAGTGACATGACCTAGTCAAGTGGCCCAATTCCTCAGACAAGAGGGTGGAAGAGTCTGGCCACTTGTTTACTCTGCATGGGGGCAGGCATCTCCGGGGGCTCAGACTGACATTTTGATTCTCCCAGGGTGGTTGCCCACATGAAGCACAGAGCTGTCTGTGGGCAGGAAGAGGGGACCCAGATCCTAGTTTATGAAATAAGGATTTTGTTGGGATGTAACCAGGGGGTGTGGCCTGAAACTTAAATAACCTGGGGAGTCCTCTTTTAAAAAAGAATCCCAAATTGCAAATACAAAATCACGAATAGGCCTTGGAGGGTGCCTGAATCTTTCCATGTCCATAGCTTCACAGTAAATCCACTTCTGAAAGTAGTCTGAGGAGAGATAGAGAATTGGACCAGGAAACAGACCTGCCATCTGAATATAATAGTAGTCATCTTCAGATATAAGTCCCTAAACCCTGAGAAAGGAAAGAGGAAGGCAGTCCTGACAGCTGGATTGGCCCACAAGCAGCCAGGTGGAGTGTTCTCCTGTTGAACATACACAGATACACAGAATGTCAGAGAAGCCAGCAGTGGTCCAGAAGGACCCCAAATCGCTCAGTGCTTGCGTCTGTGCCCACACAACACATGAACATAGCCCAACAATGATGACGCATCCTCTCACCCTTGCTAACACAGGCGATGCTGCTTCTTCACCAATCACAGCTTCAGACAACTCTGGCCTTTCCTCCTCACAGACCAGATTTATGAACATTACCCCTGCTTCCTGACAGTATCCAATCCAGAGCAAAGCACTTCCTTAAGCCCTCCCTAAAATCTTTGTTCAGTTTCCTGATGAGCACCTCCAACCCCTCTCACTGAGATGCCCCACAATTCCCCACTCATGTGCTCTCTGCAAGGGCTCACCCACCATACCACCTCAGGTGTGTCCTGGGGTCTTTGCTGAAGGCGCCGACAACACGAGAACCGCTAGTGCCAAAGCTGGGAGGGGCTGCCTTGCCTGGTGTTTATTTTAGCCTTGTCCCACCCCTCAGAGTAAAAAAGAAAGAAAGTGAAAAAAGGAAGAGGTGAGAAGGGGAGGGGAGGGGAGGGGAGGGAAGGGGAGGAGAGAGGAAGGTAAGGGGTGGGGGAAGGTAAGAGGGAGGAAGAGACAGTATTTCCTAGACACTGGAAGAGGGAGGAGTACAACTGCCCAGGGCACTGCACCACCCCACCCACCACAATGTCTAGGACCACCCACATCCAAAGAAGACCACAGGGCATGCCTCACCCCTCCCTGACAGCAACCCTGATCTTCCACCTCAGCCTTGGCACCTTAAGGCTTAAGCAATCCATCTAAATCCACAGCATGGCCCAGAAGGGTGCCTGATCCCAGAGTTTTGGGAGCCTTCCAAGGTTGGCCCCAGTCCCCCAACCACTGTACTCTCTCTCAGCTGGCAGGCTCCTGGGGACCCAACCTCTCTGGGTGGGATCTATTGAGCCCTATATGTGTTCCTCAAGCAAACATTTCCCACAAGACACTGAGACCAGTTCCTCTCATATAGGTCACAGCACCCAGAACCCCCTCTGGCATCAGAGCCTGGACCCTCCCCTTGCCTGCACATCTGGAGGTGCCTTTCTGATTAGCCTGATTCAGAAGTCGCATGGCACAGAAGTGTAGAGGGTGTATGACAGAGACAGCTAATATTTGAATCCTGAACTATGTGACTGTGGGACAGTTTCTTAGCCTCTCCGCTCTTTAATGTTCTACTGGGAGTGGGAAGTGGGAGTGATTGTTGTACTTCATCTTGCTGGCTGGTTGTGAGGATTAAATGAAATAATAAAAAAAATAATGCTTAGGATAGTGTCTGGCATTGAGGAAGCACCCTAAATGAGCTGGTATTGATGCCATTATCAGAAGGGGTATTGCTAACCATTGCACTTCCCATCACAGGTACCTATAAGGAAATAACTAAGATCACATATTGCTGATGCTGTATCAGCTCTTTGTTTTCTCTTTCCCCTATTCTCCATGATCTCATCATTGCATTCTTTAGGACTCATCCCACTCTATTCAGTTTCCGCTGTGCCCAGGGGACTGTGGTTGACAGATTCAGTCCACCTCGATTCTAGATGCCCTGTTTCCAATTTTGATTCTGCCATAGGGATGAGCAGAATTCATCTTCACTTCTTTATGTCTCAAATTTTCCATCTGTGAAAGAAATGTCATTCCTGCCAAATACCTGTCCTCCCAGAGATGGGGCCAGAATGAAACATGTCTGCTCAATAGTTTGATATTTGGAAACAACAGGAGCCACAGAAGCAGAAAGCATTGTTTGTATGTGTGATGGGTTTGGACTTGTTTTAAACAGGGTGGATATATCCTGCAGAAACAATGTGAATGCCAGCCTTTACTACCATCTCATCCCCATGGGTGAGCCCAGGTCCAATTCTAGCCTCTCTCCTCATGAACCCTCCATGACTTAGGCTGAGGCACACCTTCTGTGCCACAGACTGGATGTTCGTTTGCCCCAGACCCTGGCCAGCTACTCCCATCAGTCTTGGCCATGAGGCAACACAGATGATATTGAGAATATAGTTGAAAGTTCTTGTCTTCCTGTTAGCAGTCCTTACAGCCATTTTCACACATACTCCTACAGTATAGTGACCCTTCAATACCTTACGTTGTGACATCTCACACAGCATGGGTTTCACCTGCATATTCTGAAATTCTAAAACCATTCATCTTTTCAGTGACTAATTCAGTGCTAAGCATATTGCATATTTCTATTCCTGAGGTGGAAATATTCATGGTGAGTAACCTTGGTTCTCTAGAGATGGGAAGGTATGCCAGGCCTGATCTCACAAGTCCTGGATTACATTCTCTACAGTTTAAAATTTACTTACCAATCTCTTACTGATTATCCTGAGGTCAAGGAAGAATCTTTCAAAACCTGTTTTTTTTTTTAAGTGATTAACCAAGATGATTAACTGTTGCCCTGACCTCTTTCCCTGGAACTCTCTCACATGTCCATGCCTCTTCTTATTACTCCATACTGTTAATTTTTTTAAAAGAAAAGGAAAATAGAACAGGGTCCCAAAGTTTCTATTTTTCAAAAACACATTTTTGTTACTTGGAGAAGCAGATCAAGTCAACGAAAAAAGTGCCAAGTTCTGGAGGGTGGCATCCCTCATTATTTTTGGCCTCTGCAATGCACACGACAGTGCCACTGCCACAGTGTAAATGATTGTTGTCAGCCCAGGAGTTAACCCAACACACAGTGAAAAGCAGAGCCTGCTACCTTCCCTCATTAGGTGTCTGGGCTACATGCACCTCTGTTTCTAAGAGGTGAGGTTCTGCTGACTTCAGGATCAGAGTGAGTGGGAGGTTTGTGGTTGCCGATTGTTCTAGAAATCACTTACAAAGCAGATAAAGCAGCCATCTGGAAAGAGCAGAAGGGTTTGCTCTCACACCATTCATGTCATTCATGATTCTGAATGTGAGACGCATCTTTGAGGTACATCCTCCAGTGTGTGTCCAGAGTTTACACACTGACCTGGTTTCACTCAAATGGGTCCCTAGGTGTCCAGTGGACTGAACTGACAAGAGAAATTAAATAAATGAAATGACAAACAAAGGGGAAAAGAGGAAAGGAGAAAACAAGTGGACGAAGTGTAGGAAATGGGAAGGAATGAGACATGTATACTTTTGTTATAGCCTATAAAATTCATTCCTCCTAAGAACTGAAATCTGGAGCCCACATTGAAATGTGAGCAGGGCCCCCTGGCTCTTGTGCTATCAGGAGACAGTGGCTCACCTGGAAGTGTGTCTGGCCCCTCACCCCACAGTACTCTCATGTTTACCTTTCTAGGTTCCTGTCACCCCTTATCATTTATGCCTCTTAGTCACAAAACTAGGCAGTTGGGTAATAGTAGGAAACAAATCCGTTAATGGATTAAGAATTGAGAGCATATTTTGTTCCAACCCCCTAAAAATCAATATAGGAAATACCATAATATTTATTAATGTAATTCATGATGTATTAAGAGTAGCCAATTTTCTTTCTTTGGGGTGAGGGGGTAGATCAGAAGCGTTGTGTTTTACAAGACCTCTAGCTAGGTTCTCATGTCTGCAAATTAGAGATTTTTTTTTCCACTTAACACTGTGGTCCTGGGGCCTGGGGGTGGGTAGGGGGTTGGGCAAGAGAAGAACAAATCACAGTTCCTGATCCCAACCAACTTGGAGATTAGATGTTTGAAAGGTTATATCCAGGGCACTATTTTTCACACAAGATATTGCCCAGGAATATAGATAAACAAGAAAGCATATAAGAGTGGAGCTGCTCTGCTAAAGTGGCAGGGTGTGGGGGGGGCCTGGACCTCCAAGTCAGGCAGTGGGGGTCCTCTCATTTCTCTGTCTCCAGGATTTAAGAACCCTTAGAGACCCTAGGAACACAGCTTGCAAACCACCAGTCAGCTCACGACAGTGCTTTGGCAGGAATCTTGTCCCTGCCCTCACCAGGTTATGTACACTCAGAAACGTCATTCGTCCTCACTGCCTCATGTGTTGAATATCATCAGATTAAGCAATCTCCAAAATCCTGTATCTTTCATTTTCAAGTGACAGAAACTCCTCAACTATTTCAAGCAAAGTAAAACAAACAAACAAAAAAGAAAGTTGGGGAGACGTATTGACTCATGTACCTAAAAAAATTTAACAACCATGTTACAACTTTGTTAACTTAATATCTGTTTGTATATCTATATATGTGTATATACATATATGTGTATGTGTGTGTATTCTTAAATAACATGTAGTTAACAGTTAATACTGAACTTGAAAATTTTTTAACAGAAGAACAACCCTAGACCACAAACTCCCCAGGTGACAGCAGTTTCTTCTGACTTTGCCAAGCAAGCCCTATAGAGATAGAGCATACCAGAAGAGAAGCCGCACGTGTAAAGTATCTTCTCTTTCACTCATGTCAGAATACTTCAGAAAGCTTTCCCTACCAAATGGGAATTGCAATTGTGGAGGTTCCCTGGCCATCAGAGGCCTCTGAACCCCCACACTTGTACCAAGAGATCCTCACTCACCACCTTGGGTCCCAGCTTCTCTTGGCCCCGATCTTGATGTTAACCCTCCATCCAGCTCAGGTTCCCAGAGGCCATCTGGGGTGAGCATAATTGTGTCCAGACACTCAGCACAGGAGTTCTTCCATAGACAACTCAAGTGTCAGGTAGTACCGGACAGAAGGAAAAGCCTCACTCTGGACCACCACAGCCTGGCCATTGTCACCCACCCATAAGGTCAGACCCTGCTCCACCCTTGGTGACACAGAGTGGCAAACCCACCATTTCTGCCACAGTGCTGTGCTCTCAGGAATTCAATCTTTTGTAAATGTGAGTTATGAACTCCTTGTTAGATGGTTGCTCTGAGGATGAGAAAGAATGTGTGTAATGTGTTTGGCACACATCTCACTCAACACTGGATGGTACATGGGATGATGGAGCCCTCTCCTCCTACTTTCCGGAAAAAGTCAGTTGTTATAAAGCTACCTCTCCAGTGGATCTCAGCTAAGCCCAAAAATATTTCCCTAATCCAGTCAGTGCCTAGACCAGCAGCATCAGGAGCACCTGGGATCCTGGTAGAAAGGCAGATTCTGGGGACCATCCCCAGAAGTGCTGAGTCAGTAGGGCCCAGCAATCAGGTTTCAACAACATCAAGGCAATCTAAGTTTAAGATCCTCTTCCCTAACTCAAGTACCTTCTTATAATTCATACAGATTTAGAATCCAGAGAATGTCTTTCCAAGGACACCCCTGCTTGTCATTTCTGTCTCATCTTCCTATGAAAGCCACAGAAGGCAGCTGTTGTTACCAAGCCACAAACAGAACGTACAAGGCTCCAAAACCAAGGTTTCTTCACTTTTCATCACCATGGACCACCCTGGGCTGTGCCTTGTATCCAAGGAATATTTAAACTGTTCATTTACATTTATGAAGCATTCATCTCCATAGTACCAGGCATTGCAACAGCAAACAATCATACATGAATGAAAATGTATTTGTCAATGTGTTAATCCTCCCTAGGAGCTGGGTTGGCATTATTTTATAAATAGATTAAACTGCTTTCTAGAAACACTTCTAAGAATAGTCACAGAGCTAAGCATACCTTAGTTCCTGGATCCACAGCAGTTCCCTGCTTGGCGGTACCTCAGCAGATAGGAAGTGGACAGAAGTTCACTAAGAACCTTGTAGTTCTGTTAGCTTGTGCAATGCTATCAGCAAGGAACCAGTCAACTGCCTTCCTGTAGGGAATATTAAACTGCATCCTTGGTTTTGCCTTCTGCACACATTTGTGTCTTTAACATAATACTATAATGAGGGAGGAAGCAGGCAGGAGAAGGCTGCCCTGTACCTGCAGCGAGGTTCTTGAACTGGAGGCTGACATGTTCCTAGCTCACTGAAAGTTAAAAAGGAAAACTAAAGGCATTGACAAGTGTCCAACAGGGCACCTGACCCAAGCTCAGGGTCAGACCTTGGTGGTCCCTAATTAAACAAGCTGATCTTTATCATAAGATCAATGGAACATTACTGAAGGGTGAAGCCCAAAGGAGTATAATCAACTTCGCATTTGGGAGAGCTATGTGCAGCTGCAGTGTGAAGAGTGAAGAAGAAATGGAGGCTCAGTCAGGAGGCTATTTTGATGTGCCAATGAGTGATGGAGCTTAGTTGGGCCAGGAGCTGGGAGCACAGATTGGGAGAAGCAGGGAGACCTCAGAGCCATGGTGGGGGGAAGGGGGGAGGGGGGAGGGGTGGGGCCCCTGTCTCCTTTCTCCGCTGCAAATCTGGACAAAGGAATTAAATACACATTGTCTCCTAACAAAACTGAGGGCAAATATGTAGGTGTTTCCAACTGTTCTACAACTGAATTGTAGAATCATAATGTTTTAGACATGGAATACCATCTAGCTGTGGTTTTCCACCCAACTGACCAAATGCCCCTTTTTTTCATGACGATATTTGGTAACAGACCTTTTACTGTCTCAAAATGAAAGTTAAAAATATATTATCTTCCTACAGCTATAGTTCCAGATATATATATAATACTGTAACTATAATATAAATAAGAAATGAAAGTAATTCAGTCTGATAACACGTGCACCCAGACCCAGGTGTGTACCATAGGCATAAAGAAGGGCCTGCGCCGAACCTGCGTGTGGAATCACGGTGCATGCACTGACACACCCGTGAGAGAGCAGCTCCTCTTCTGCAGATGTTCTACAGTGCTGAGTGACACCTGGTCAATCCCAAATAAAGCATATCTCCATTTTATTATAACTGCATTCTTTAAAAAAGTAGTGTATGTTAAAGTGTGCAAAAATGCAGTGTGCATATGTGAGATGGGGTTAAGGTTTAAGTTCAGATAATGAACAACTTTCTTACCTACATGAATATCTGGCAGGATATTCAAAAGGAATGAGGGATACAGAACAAATCTGCTTTTCCTCCCACACTTCATGAGTTAGCTGAGGTCTGGCATGGCTGAACTCAACCCACTGTATACCCTTTCAGCCCACCCCACATCATTGGGACACCCAAAGCGCCCCCTTTGGTAAAAAATACTGGTGTAGCCCAAGCCTGTCATGGACATGTGAGGACATGAACACCCAGAAAGTGAGTGATTTGTCCAGGGATATACAGCTGCTCAGTGGCAGTGCTGAGACTGGAACACAGATCTGCCTTCCCTCTCCCAGCACCTCCCGTGAACCTTCCAGTTTCGCCCGTACTGATGTCTCCAGTGACACACTGGGAAGAGGAGGAGATTCCTGATGTTCCAGGAAGAGGGGAATGTCAACCTCTCAAATATATCACTGTTGAACAGCCAGTCCTAGAAATACCAAGAGTCAAGTGGATTTCACACAGTAGACTTGGGGCCCAAGAGTTGTAAAAGTGTGTTTTGTTGTATTATTTCTCATTGCAAAATAAAATGTGTTCATTGCAAAAAAATTTAGAAAAGGCAAACATGCAAAAAAAATCAACAGGTAAGCATTTTGTTGTATTTTCTTTTATTTTTATTGATTGTAAAAAGAGAGAGAGAAAAGAAGATCAATTTGCTGTTCCATTTACTTATGCATTCATTGTCTGCTTCTTGTATGTGCCCTGACTAGAGATCAAACTCACAACCTTGGCTTATCGGGACAACACTCTAACCAAATGAGCTACCCAGCCAGGGTGATATATTTTCATATATATAATTGTGAGGGTTAATTTCATGTGTCAACTTGGTTAGGTCATGCTGCCCAGATGTTAAGTCAAAGGTCAGCCAGTCTGGACATCGCTGTGAAGGTATATTTCAAGATGTACTTAAGATTTAAATCAGTAGACTTTGAGCAAAGCAGAGTACCCTCCACAATGTTGATGACCCTCATCAATCAGCTGAAAGTCTCCAGAAAAAAAGACAGAGGTTTGCAAGGAAGAGAGAATTCTGCCTCCAGACAGACTTTGGAACTGCAGATGGTCTCTTCCCTGGGTCTCCAGCCTGCCAGCCCATCCTGCAGAGTTTAGACTTGCCAGACTCTATAATCATTTGAGTGCCATGGAAGCCAATTCCTTAAAATCTCTCTCTCTTTCCTCCTCTTTCTAATATATATAATATTATAATGTAAATTAAAGACATATATCATATATATTTGTCTATTTAACTGTAGATAAATACACACACATATTCTATTGGTTATGTTTCTCCAGAAAACTAGAGAAAATTAGTTTCCTAATTAACACATACACACACACACACACACACACACACACACACACACACACATTTTTAATAAAAATAGAATCTTATTGCTCTTGTTGAAGTAAATCTTGATTTATTCACTTGAGAGTAATGTGGATATATTTGTTCATCATGAATGGTTCTCCCCACCTTGCTCTTTTCCAACAGCTACCATTCAATTGCATGGATATGCCAGAGTTATTTAACCAAGGGCTTACTGATTTTACAGATGACTCTCCTTTCCTACTTCCCTTCAATATTTCTTATAAACTCTCTTTCAAAGGTGACAAAGGGAAAGCCATCCAGGACCCAATGTGAATAGGCCTCTACCAAGGCTCCTCCCTACCTAATGTTGAGGAGTCTCAGAGTTTGTGGCTCTTCTGCCCTTCATTGGCTTTGGGGGCACAGGACATGGAGGGGTATGAGGAGACCAGTCCATTCCACTGGGACCCAAGTTCCCCTTCATGATGCACCTTGGACCTGCTGCTTGACAGGTCTTTCCAGGTAAGTAGTATGAGCCCAATGACAGCCTACACCTAGACTGCACCCTCGTTGATAATGTAATTATCAGGACAGTCATATTGCTGCACACACAGCATTTTGAACCATTTATCACAATGTTGATCTTTATTTTAAATATAAATCAGGCAATCATTTATGTCTTTTATGTTCTTTGTATTTATTCAAGAATATTTAACTGTAGACAAAAGGTGACTTATTCATTATTCATCCTGAACAAGGCAAGTATGGCAATTTGAAAAGGCTGACATTTGAGCTTTTTGCCAACACTAGCAAAATTATATCCTTCCCATTGTAAATCAATGAAGTAGAATCATTGTGCACAAAGGAATTAAATTGCCTTGTCACTTTAATAAGGCCACCTTATATACAACCTTCAACCAATGCCATTGTGTAGAGAAAGGGTGAATCCTCGTCCTCAGCTGCCTCAGATCTCAGCTGGCTTTCCAATTACACGGGCATCCTCTAAGTCCTTCTCTTTCCTGAGAGACCATGTCAGAATGTCACAGGCACAACTTGCTATCAGTGACATGCACGCATCGGAGCAAATTAGCATGCCAGCCATAGCCTTGTTTGGGATTTTGTAAACTTGTTCAGTAGGTCTCCCTAGACTTGCACCCCACTTCTATCACTTTGTTTACCACTTCTTCCACCCATGAGTGCATCTTCCTCTCTCTCTCCCTCTCTCTCTCTCTCTCTCTCTCTCTCTCTCACTCTCTCTTGCTCTTGCTCTCACTCTCTCACACACAAACACAGACATACTATTAACTCATTTTTCTTTATTTCATTGAAAAAGGTCCAAATTTTCCAGGCAGGAAACATTTTGGTAACAACAAATGACAATCCCCCAGATTTAAACATCTTAGGTAGACAGTCCAGAAAAAGGGGAAAGTAGATTTGAGGAGCAAGGCAAAATTATAACATAAAGAAAATTTGATGGCAGCACAGAAGACAGCTTCCACCTTAACACAGCTGCAACATCCTTCATCCCTGCTCCTCTACATTAGATTCATCACAACAGAAGGGAAAAGATGGGCACAGTAAAGACAAAGGGCACAGAAAAGGCACTGATAGTAGATACAAAGTACTAATGCATTTTTGAAAGATGGAAATCAGGTAGATAATGGCAACGGACATAGAAAAGTAGATAACGTCCCTGGCCGAAGTAGCTCAGTGGATTGAGCTCGGGCCTGTGAATCAAAGGGTTGCCAGTTCAATTTCTATTCAGGGCACATGACTGTGTTGCAGGCCAGGCCTCCAGTAGGGGTCACACAAGAGGCAACCACATATTGATGGTTCTATATGTCTTTCTCCTTCCCTTTCCCTGCTCTCTAAAAATAAACAAATACAATCTTTATTTTTAAAAAAGTAGATAAAGGTGAAATCTGAGAGCCTACAGAGTGCAAAAGGCAACAAAAGCTAGCTGAGTCACCCCACAGGATCCCAAAAGGCTCAGGAATTGCAGCCAACACTGTCTCTCAAAGTAGAAGTATGAGAAAGTGTTCAGGACAAAGATTTGTTGAAATTCTGATGAGACATATTTAGATCCCAGGTCCCCTTTTCTAGTGTCTACCACCAGGATACAGATCCCTCTCCACCCCAGCCCAATGCAGGAAGTTTCGTCTCTGAGGAGTTTGAATCAATAAACTCTAGAATGAAGGACAAGAGGACCAGCATGAAGGATGTAATAAAAGACATTGTTCAGAAAGCAAAAGAGAAAATATAAGACTTTTTTTTTAAGTTATTGGAGGTAATAGAGAAAAATCATTCAGATAAGGGAAAAGACATGGGAATTTAGAGAGAAAATGTTCAAGGATTAATCTAAGAATGTTAACATCTGTTTTCAATTAGAATTTTTTTTAAAAAAATAGAGAAAGAGGTAGTAATGTTTCCCCTGTTCCAGAGAGCTGGAGCCTGAGTCCCTGGTGGGTTGTGAGTCCCAGGAAGTCACATCCAGGGCTGTGACTTCTCCTCTCCAGGCCAGAGAGAGGTTGTGCTGGGGGCCAATTCTGTCACCCAGTGAACTCCCCATGTGGTGACTCTAAACATCCAGATTCCCTCTCTGGGCCTTGAGTGTCTCGTCAGGTGCTGGCACCCACACCTAACAGATGAGCAGCAGCATGCTGAGGAGAGGAAAGATTCCCTGGGAGGAGTAGAAGATGCAGGACTGTTTTCTCTGCAACAAAGAATTTCACTTCGGAACCAGGCTGGCTGTGAGCATAGGGGGTTGAGTTGAGTCACATCTACTGGGTAAGTGAGCTTGAGTGACATAAAGTGACTTGCTCAGGTCACCCCGTAGATGAAGGAGAAGTCACCAGATATCATTTGAAGCTAATAAAAAGAACATAGAGGATGCCTAAATAAGAGGAAAAAATACTAAAACATTATGAAAACTTTTAGTATAGAGTACAAAGAAATAAGCCTCCTAATTACTGAAAGAAAACAAATTATTTAAAAAAATAGATTTTGTTATGATATAATATACACATAATATAACATTTAATAATATAATATAGTTGAGATCAAACATAACATCAAAAACTCAAGATTTTCAAATTGGTTCACAAAGTAAAACCCAACCGTATATATACAAGACACATGTCTACACCAAGTATTTCCCATTGCTAAATCAGCAAACAGTTACCAGCACATGCAACCAATAGTAAAGCAGGGAGGTGAATAGTCACTATAAAATAGAGAACATGGTCCTTTTCAAATGCTTATGGGGTAGTCACAAAAATTTACCCCATATTAGTCACAAATAAAAATTTAATAATAAAAGGCAAATAGAAATACAAAAAACTTAGAAATTAATACAGAATCAAAATACCAAAAGGCCTTTTCTCTTGAAAATTAAAAGGAAAAAAATAATGCTGTATTAAACAACAATTCACCAAAGACAAAAGTACAAATAAAAATTTCAGAATTACTAAAAATTAGTGTGATAAAAATACTATATCAAAATATATGGTGTATAATTAAAATAGTGATCAGGGGAAATTGCATAATTTTAAATAATTGTGCCAACACAATAAAAGAATTAAAAAAGGGACTTAAGTTCCTAACTCAAAAAGATAAAAAATAATAGCTAAAATAAACCAAGAAGGAAGAAAATAATAAAGGTAAAAGCACACATGACACAAAATAGAAACTAAATATTTACTTAATATTTATTAAATAACATTAAATAGCACTATTTAATTGTTTCTTTTTTAACAAATTAACAAATAGACACTTTTATAACTTGCCTTATCAAGAAACTAATGAAAAAAAAGAAATGATAAAGGATAAACAACCATGAAAAGGATAAACATAAAAAACAGAAAAAAATACTTGTACAACTCTATGCAACTTCATTTAAAATCTATAACTTCCTAGGAGAAAACAATTTGCTAAAATTGACACAAGTAAATATAGAAAGTTATACAGATCTATCTCTACAAAGAAAATACAGAAAATTATGAAAGAACTGTCTCATAAAAAAGGATAACACCTAGATGATTTCACAGGGACAAGATGACCTGGATGTTATATTATTTGTCCCAGAGTATACAAAGAAGGAATTTTCCAAATTGTTTCTTGAAGCAAACATAACATTGATATCTAAACCAAAATGTAGCTCCAAAAAGAAAGCTATGGACCTAGATTTTTTTATAAATTAATATAAAAAATCTAAATAAACATTAGCACACAGAATCCAAAAAGATGTTAAAAAATAGTACATCAGGTCCAAGTAGAACTTATTCTAGAAATGTGAGGCTGCATCAGTATTATAAAATCCATCCATATATATATACATATATATATGTAAAATATAATTTGGCATGCTAATACAAACTGTAAGGAAAAGATTATACATTTTTCCCCATAACACTAAAAAATGCCTTCAACAAAATTTAATAATTCCTGATGAAGAATAATCAGTAAAAATCCATGGATACTTCTCTAAATATACATATATACATATCTATATCTATATTATCTATACACATGTATATACATGCATATATATGTATATACATAGATCAATGTATGTATGTATATATTCATAAAACAGCCTTTAAATCATTATCTTAATTTCCTAATAGGAAAACAATGAAGGCATTTCTTATTAAGACCAGAAACAAGGGACTACTATTTAACTGCACTGAAAACAAAATGAATACAATTAAATAAAAAAAAGTCAGAGGCCAGCCAAGATGGAGGTGTAGGTAGAAACCATTCGCTTCCTCGCACAACCAAAAGGAGGATAACAACCAATCTAAAAACAATAAACAATCAGAAGTACCAGAAAATCAAATTTCATGGAACTCCGACAAACAAGGAATTAAAGAATCAGTCAACCAGACCAACCAGGCCAGTAGGAGGGAGACGGGCAGACAGGACCACAGAGAGAACCCAGGCAAGGTGTGGACCTTACGGGCAGGGCTGGCTGAAAGGACCCTTGAGAGGTGGCAGACCACATGAGCAGACCTAGCTGAATGGGAAAATGGGACTTAGAGCTGACTGTGGACTACTGCGGGGGTTGCCATGGTGGGAGAAACTCCTGGTCTCACATGAGAGTTTGTTGTAAAGTGGGCTAGAGCCAAGCAGGTGACCTGCATTGTTCCCTCTCTGACCTCTCCCCGACAAACAGAACCACAACACAGCAAAGACGGTTGCCCTGCCCTGGAGAATATCTAAGGCCCCACCCCCTACAACTTAACAGGTGTGCCAAGACAAAGAAACATGGCATAAATGAAAAACAGAGAAAAACTCCAGAGAAAGAGCTAAGCAATGAGGAGATAGCCAACCTATCTGATGTAGAATTCAAAACATTGGTAATCAAGATGCTCACAAAACTGATTCAGCTCGGTTGAAAAATGAAAGAACAAATGAAAACTATCCAAAGTAAAATAAAGCAAGAAATAAAGCAAGTAAATAAATCTATTTAGGGAACCAACAGTGACAGGAAGGAAACCAGGACTCAAATCAACAACTTGGAACTAAAGGAAGAAATAAACATCCAACTGGAACAAAATGAAGAAACGATAATTCAAAAAAATGAAAAGAGGCTTACAAACCTCTGGGACAACTTTAAATGTTCCAATATCCGAATTATAGGGGTGCTAGAAGGAGAACAACAGCAAGAAATTGAAAACTTATTTGAACAAAAAATGAAGGAAAACTTCCCCAATCTGGTGAAGGAAATAGACTTCCAGGAAGTTCAGGGAGCTCAGAGAGTCCCAAAGAAGTTGGACCCAAGGAGGAACACACCAAGGCACATCATCATTAAGTTACCCAAGATTAAAGATAAGGAGAGACTCTTAAAAGCAGCAAGATAAAAGGAGACAGTTACCTACAAAGGAATACCCATAAGGCTATCAGCTGATTTCTCAAATCAGGCAAGAAGGGTCTGGAAAGAAGTATTCTAAGTCATGAAAGGCAAGGACCTACATCCCAGATTACTCTATCCAGCAAAGCTATCATTTAGAATGCAGAGACAGATAAAGTGCTTCCCACATAAGGTCAAGTTCAAGGAGTTCATCATCACCAAGCCATTATTATATGAAATGTTAAAGGGACTTATCTAAGAAATGGAAAAAACTGAAAAACTATGAACAGTAAAATGACAACAAACTCACAACTATCAAAAACTGAACCTAAAAAAAAATGCTAAGCAAACATCTAGAACAGAAACAGAATCAGAGAAATGGACGTCACATGGAGGTTTTCAGTGGGGAGGGAGAGGGGAAGAATAGGGGGTGAAAGGTACAGGGAATAAGAAACATAATTGGTAGGCATAAAATAGATTGAGAGAGTTTAAGAATGGTACAGGAAACAGAGAAGTCAAAGAACTTACATGTACAACCCACGGACATGAATTAAGGGTGCAGGGTGGGGGAAGGCTGGAGGGTTGTGGAGTGTGGGGCAGAGAGGGATAAAGGAAGAAAATTGGGAAAACTGTAATAGCATAATCAATAAAATATACTTTAAAAAAGAGAAAAGTCATTATAGAATTATAACTTTTGAAAGAAATAAAACTCTATTTGCAATATGTAATGATAAAAGAATTCAAAAAATAGAATACAAAACAAATCTATAAAAATAAATAGTGTGTGTGTGTTTGTGTGCACACACAAACAATAAACAATATAATGGAAGAGAAACTCTCTATGTACAAAAGCAACAAAAACAATAAATACTTAGGAATAAACTTACCAAGGAAAATACAAAACCCACATGAAAATAATTTCAAACCAATTATTAAAAATTCAAAATGACTTAAACAATCACAAAAGCATCCCTTGTTTTTGGATAGAATAATTTAATATTATAAAAATATCAATCCTTCTAGAGATAATATATAAATTTAACAAAATTAAAATAAAACTGCCAGGAAATTTTCATTCTGGACTAATGCAAGTTGATTCTAAAGTTTAAATGAATGATTAAGCATGTAATAATAGGAAAAACTCTAAAATAAGAGTAATGAGGGAGGATTACTCCTGCCAAATATTAAAACATACTTTAAAATCTCAATAATTATAACTGTGGCATTGGCAAATGAATAGATAGACAATGAAAAATTCTAGGCATAGGCCCAAGTATATATGGAAATATAGTACGTGATAAAGGTGACATCTCAAATTACTGAGAACAGATAGACTTTTTAAAAAATATATTTTATTGATTATGCTATTACAGTTGTCCCATTTCCCCCCTTCACTCCCCTCCACCCTGCACACCCTCTCCCACCCATATCCCTCCCCTTTATTTCATGTCCATGTGTCATAAGTTCTTTAGCTTCTACATTTCCCATACTATTCTTGCCCTCCCCCTGTCTATTTTCTACCTACCATCTATGCTACTTATTCTCTGTACCTTTTCCCCCCTCTCTCCTCCTCCCACTCCCCTGTTGCTAACCCTCCATGTGATCTCCATTTCTGTGGTTCTGTTCCTGTTCTAGTTGATTGCTTAGTTTCTTTTTGTTTTTGTTTTAGGTGTGGTTGTTAATAATTGTGAGTTTGCTGTCATTTTACTATACATGTTTTTTATCTTCTTTTTCTTAGATAAGTCCCTTTAACATTTCATATAATAATGGCTTGGTGATGATGAACTCCTTTAACTTGGCCTTATCTGAGAAGCACTTTATCTGTCCTTCCATTCTAAATGAAAGCTTTGCTGGATAGAGCAATCTAGGATGTAGTTCCTTGCCTTTCATGACTTAGAATACTTCTTTCCAGACCCTTCTTGCCTGATTTGAGAAATCAGCTGATAGCCTTATGGGCATTCCTTTGTAAATAACTGTCTTCTTTTATCTTGCTGCTTTTAAGAGTCTCTCCTTATCTTTAATCTTGGGTAACTTAATGATGATGTGCCTTGGTGTGTTCCTCCTTGGGTCCAACTTCTTTGGGACTCTCTGAGCTCCCTGGACTTCCTGGAAGTCTATTTCCTTCACCAGATTGGGGAAGTTTTCCTTCATTATTTGTTCAAATAACTTTTCCACTTGTTGCTCTTCCTCTTCCCCTTCTGGTACCACTATAATTCAGATGCTGGAACATTTAAAGATGTCCTGGAGGTTCCTAAGCCTCTCCTCATATTTTTTGAGTTCTTGTTTCTTCATTCTTTTCTGTTTGGGTGATTCTTCCTTCTGGTCCACTCCATTGATTTGAGTCCCAGTTTTCATCCCATCACTATTGGTTCCCTTTGCATTTTCTTTCAGTTCATTTAGCATAGTCTTCATTTTTTCATCTAATTTGCAACCAAATTCGACCAGTTCTGTTAGCACCCTGATCACCAGTGCTTTGAACTGTGCATCTGATAGGTTAGCTATCTCTTCATCACTTAATTGTATTTGCTCTGAAGCTTTGATCTATTCTTCTGTCTGGGCCATTTTTTTTTTGTCATGTTGTGCCTGTTACATATGAGGGGCAGAGCCTTAGGTGTTCACCAGGGCGAGGCAACCCAGTCACTGGGTTGTGACACTTTATGTGGGGGTGGGGTCCAAAAGGGAACAATGGTGCTTGCTCTGCTCTCTGCCGGATTTCAGTCCCTTATACTGCTTCCTCCAAGCAAACTGGGCCTTTCTGGTGCTGGTTCCTGGGTGGGTGGGCTTGTGTACATTCTAGGACCCTGTGGGTCTCTCCAATGAACTCTCCTGTGATGCTGGGAGTCTTTCCCTGCACCTCAACTCCCACAGGTGTTTTCAATCAGTGTTTTGAGGCTTTATTTCCCTGTGCTGGGACCCAGGTTGCTCAGTCTGTCTTGCTCCCCAGTTTCGCCTGGTTTATCTGCATGCAAATGCAGGATCACCCAGTCAGCCAGCCACCTTGTGCACCATGCCTCACTTCACAATCACCGCCTCGTTGAGTTTGCCCATTGCCACCCTGTGCCAGGGATCTTCCAGCCACCACCTGCGCACCCAGGGTCCACCCACTGTAATCTTGCGTGCCTGGGGTCTGTCAGCTGCTGCCTTGTATACCCACTGCCACCACTTTTTTTTGCCCCGACCCCTCTTCACCCGGCTGCCTGACTCCACCCCACCTACCGGTCTGGATGAACGTGTCTATTTTAACTCCTTGGTTATTGGACTTCCATACAGTTCAATTTCCTGTCAGTCCTGGTTGTTATTCTGTTTCTAAATTGTTGTTGTCCTTATTTTGGTTGTGTGAGGAGGCACAGTGTGTCTACCTACGCCTCCATCTTGGCTGGAAATCCCAGATAGACTTTTCGATAATAAAAAATAGTGTGATTCTAGGATGGTCACTTGGAGAAGGGTAGAAATGGGCACATACCACATACCATCCAAGGTCTGTCCAGAAAAAGTCCAGCCATAATTAATATGTTGAGCATTGTTTGTGCAACATCAAAGTAACCTGGCAGCCAAGGAGGTTGGGCTGGAATAATATGCATGTGTGAACAATGACAAATTCACTGGACTAGTCAGTGGGGTTGGTAGACGCCATTGAATGAGCATGTGGTTGTCGAAATCAAAACGACTGAGCAAGTAGAACAATAAATCTGTATCAAATTTTGTGCTAAGCTTGAACATTCCTCCATGGAAACTATTCAGATGACTCAGAAGGCCACAAATATGGGCAACCAGTGATGGGCAGCTTTATCAGAACAATACACCCACTCATGTATCACGTCTCATGCTCAGTTTTTTTGTGAAACATCAAATCACCCAGGTGACTCAGTCCACTACATCACAGATTTGTTGCCCTGTGACTTCTGGCTATTCCCAAAACTAAAATCACCTTTGAATGTGAAGATGTTTAAGACCATCAGTGAGATTTGGGAAAATATAACAGGGCAGCTGATGGTGACTGAGAGAACTGTGTGAGGGCCCAAGGTGCCTACTTTAAAGGCAACTGAAGCATCATTGTCCTGTGCATAATGTTTCTTGTATCTTTTATCTTCTTCAATAAATGTCTCTATTTTCATGTTATATGGCTGGATACCTTCTGAATAGACATTGTATACCAGAATAAAGACCAAACAGATCAGTGATGTAAATGAAAAAACTTCAGGAAGAAAACATGTGAATTCTTTTATATTCTGGATATGAAGGATGTGAAGAAAGGTTTTAAACCATAACATCATTAACATGCAATAAAAGAAATGATTGGTTAATTTCACTATAAAACTCTTTTAATATTTAAAAACCACTGTAAACCAGGCCAAATACCAAGAGATAAACTGGTAGAAAATCTGTGCGATATTTCTCACAGATAAAGTACTGATCTCCCTAATATAAAAAATAATCTCAAAAATACAGGAAAGGAAAGATTTAAAAAATTCAGTAGAAAAATGGACATAAACAGTTGACAGAAAACAATATACAAAATGGTGTTAACGTATGAAAAGATGCTCAACTTCACCCACAAATAAAAATTAAAACTACACTGGATACTGTCTCTCACTTATCATGTTGGCAAAAACGAAAAGCATGACCATGCACACTGTTGGAAAGACTACAGGAGAAGCAGGCAGTTGGACACATTGCTGGTAGGAATGCAAAGTGGTACCTTATCTATGGAAGGATGTTTGGCAACAACTAAGAAAACTATGCATTTATGCTTTGACCAAGAAATCCCACTTCTAGGAACTAGCCCTGAAAACATCTTCACAAATATATGCCCAAGGTTATTCACTGTGGCAATATTGCAACTTATAACAACTTAAGGGCCTGCTGATAGGCAATGAGTTACATAAACTATACTACAGCTGCAAAATGTGTTGTGCTAAACTGGAAAATATTATAAACTACAGAGTGATTTCCAGGATATGTTTTAAGTTAAAAAAGTAAAATACAGAGGAGTATATATAGCATACTACCTTTTATGTACAAAGGAAGGTTAAATAAGAAATATATATAATACATATCTAATATACATATATATTCATGTATATACACACATATTTACACAGAAGGATTAACCAGAAACTAATAAAAACTATGACCTAGAGGCTGGTGGATGGGAAATAAATGAAAGGGATATAGATGGGAATTAGAATTCTCTATCATTTTTCATATAGTTTTGTCTTTTGAGCATGTAAAAGCTTAACATGTTTAAAAAGTAAGTCAAGTATGGTGATAAATGCATACTCTAAAACTATAAACCCACAGAAACAAATGAACTCAATGGCATATCAAACTGATAACACAACCACATAGAAAGAAGAATTAATGCAAGTGAATTTTTAACCAAGTTCTTTGGCTATCCTCACTTTCTGTTATACATTCTAAGGACAAAAATTATTCCAACAAAATCTTGAATTTTTCTTTATAAGTTTGTTGTTAGTAGTGGTATTGGTATAGTAATCCTGAAGTGCGTTTGTGCATGCTAGAGCAAATAGGTGAACTATATTAAACTTCTGGAAATCCAGAGTCTTAAGAGAAGGGAAATACAAATAAGGAACAAAAAACCCTGTGGTATTAGACTTAAATTGGAGTAGCTTCTAACTCTGTCCATCTAAAAGGCCAGAAACAATGACATCCCAGTTGCAATTAGCACACTTAATAGCCAGGTCTTTATTTATAAAACAACTCCCTACACAAAGTAACCAGGAAGCCTTAGAAAATTAGGTAATTCCAGGTCTCATGCAGAGAAAGTGCAAAGTGGCATTGAACCATCTTTTATGTCAGAAAGCAAAGATGCATTTCAAAATGAATGGGCATATCAAAAAGATACAAGAACCTGAGTGAAGAGGCTCCTACTGGCCAAACTTGGAACAATTTCATTTAAAAAAATGACTATAATCAATTATAAAACATTGAATTAAAAAAGAATAATTGAGTCTATGGTGAATTAATTTTTTAAAAGACTGAAGAGATAAAGTTATTCTTTACAGAAGAAAGTCAGTTAATAAATGGGAGAAATGATAGAATTAAAATATCATCATTCCAGAACTATAATTGATTTAAGCAAAAATCACTGAATAAAAGGTTATTGGGGAACAGAGTATTCATATAGGTTTAATATATCATCCCACAGATTTCTTACCAATTACAAAAGGAAAAGGTTTTTACACTAGAGTAATCTGGTAGTCATCCTAAACAAATGATTAAATATAATAAATTGTTATACACTCCTAGTGCAATGAAATGGGAAATACACATTATCACTGATGTAGCAGTCTTGCCACAATATTTGACCTGAATCAGATTTTGAGGACATAACCAAATAATCCCAATTATAGACATTAACCAGACAACTCACATGACCATGATGGCTTGGAAGAGGAAAAAGGAAGGTCACAGGTACTATTCTAGATTAAAGAAAATTATGGAAACAATAGAAACAATCATCATGTGTGATCTTTAATTATACCTAGATTGAAAAAAATATGTAAAAGACATTTTGGAACCCACTGAGTAAATTGGAATATGGGTGTCTATGATTTGGGGGAGATGAGAATAGCACTGTCAGTTGGGAAAATGTCATTGTTCCTTGTAGACACAGGCTGAAGTAGTTTCACATGATTCAAAACTTGTGTGTGTGCCTCTGTGCACAAGTGTGAGAGACAGAGAGATACAGAGAGAGCACACAAAAGTGCACGAATTAGTGTTCTATGCAGGAAAAATCGAGTGAAGGAAAGGTATGAGAATGGAGGATGTGAGAGTAGTCTTGGCCTCCCACGACAGTAAGTCAGTACCTAATACACAGCACTGCTAAGTCAAAAAGGTGGTGTCAGAATGTCAGGGTTCAAATCCCCGTCTTAGCCTTTCACCCTGTGTTTGGGCGACCTACTTAACCTCTCTGTGCCTCAGTTTTCTTATAAGCCAATAGCAGTACCTACCAAGTTGGGTTGTTGAGAGAATGAATAGTTAGAACACATAAGGAACTTCGGAGAGTGGCACAGCGTAAGCCCTGGTGAAACAGCTACTTAAGTAGATATAAACAGTGATCAAGGAGATTGCTTAGAAATATGAAGACAAATACCGAAGTTAACACTAAAAACAATTAGCAGTGGCAGCCTCTGGGGAGCAGGACCTGGGGTGGGAAGAAAAGAGGCAGGGGGCTGCCGTTTCTAATTATGAACTGCATAAAACTATTCGCCTGTTAAACTATGCTCATATGTAATTATGATAGGAAGTAATTCTTAAGAAAGAAGAAGCACAAGAGTAGAAGTGCAGCTTTCAATACCATCTGTATGGAAATAAGCTCTAAGGCTGAGGCACCTCTGTGCTTCCATTTCTTCCCCTAAAAAATAAAAGGGTGAAAGATCTGAGCACCCAGAACACAGCTGAGGTGATTCTTCTTGTGAGAAACAAAAACCCATAGCCACTGAAATGTTATATAAAATCTTGAGGTTAAATGAAAAACAACAACAACAAAAATATATTCCATTGTCTGACCCACTGCAGGCTCTACTATAACACTCAAAGTTAGCTGGTCTGCCCAGAGTCACCTGGGGGCACAGCTCTGTGGAAGTCGGCGCCTCTGGAAGCCACTCTGCCCACAGGGTCATTTCTCCCATTAATTAGTGCCAGGCACATTCCATGTCTGACAAAAGCAGGGAGCCTCTCTCAATCTCAGCCCACACTGGGATCAAGGAAACTGCAAAATGTCATCATCAAAAGCCAGTAAATCTTGGCCTGCCACCACAAGAAACAAAATAAATACATTTTTTTTCAAATTTAGAAACACACATACACACACGTTGTAGCATTAGAGCTCTTTCTACTCTCAATATTTAGTCCTGTTTTGAGAGTTTCCTGAAAATACATGACTGAAAACAGACCCACAGAAGAACAGTGTGTGGTGACAATGTCTTAACACTACTTACATTGCTAGTTTCAGCTGGAAAACATTAATATCGAATGACCTTTTTCTGAAGGGTACTTTATGGAGACAAAGCAATTTTTTGTAATATGGTTACCATAGTGATTGGCCCTTTTAAAAGGCTGGGGGAGAAATGATGTACATCTGTAATCAACAGCCACTGAAACAACAAATGGTTTGATAAAGCCACGTTTGGGAATTAATTTGAAGCAGATAGATAAGCAGGTTTTTTAAAGACAACCAAAAAGAAAAAGAAAAGAACACTGTGGTGCTGCACAGCGGAGCTTTGGTGACTAGCATGGACCTCTGCTCAGGAAGAAGGGGTAACTGCTTAGGGACCCAGGGAGGGCTCACTGAAACACAAAGGCCTGTGGGTTCTCACAGGTGACAAGTCAGCAGCCTCCACCCTGTGGAGTGAGGAAAGATCCTCCTGCCCCCTCTCCTAGTCAAGTTTGGCCAGAGCTGGCATCTCCTCTGTCTGAATAAAGGAGGCACTACTTATAAGAACCAGGGCTTCTTAGAGAAAATGCTGGCCCCAGGGCTGGGGACAGAAAGGTACAGGAGGAGCCTGAAATATTGTGTTGTGTCAGAAAGCAGGAAACTGCGCAAGGAATGATGCCAAAGGGATGAGCAAGCCAGCTTGCAGGAGCTTCCTCTGGCCAAACATGAGAGGATTTAAGCATCAAAATAAATAATGATAGTAACAGATTATAATCCATAAAACCATTGCATCATAAGTCCATACAGACTGAATGAATGAATGAATGAATATACAAATTGGAAGTTTAATGAGGGTACTTACACAATTTCAAAGTACCTGCACACAAAATACTAAATAAGAAGGAGAAAAGAGTAACATATAATGCATTAGCCTTAGAGATGTCATCTTAATCTAGTGATTAAAATGACAAATATATGATTTCATTTATGTGTGGAATCTAAAGAACAATAATAATGAACGAACAAAACAGAAACAGACTCACAGATACAGAGAACAGACTGATGGTTGCCTGAGGGGAAGGAGTTTAGGGGAAGGGTGAAAAAGATGAAGGGACTGAGAAATACAAATTGATAGTTACAAAACAGTCACAGGGATATAAAGTACATCATAGGGAATGTAGTCAATAATATTGTAATACCTAGGTATGATGTCTGGTGGGTCCTGGAAATACCAGGGAGAACACTTTGTAAAGTATATAATTATCTAGCCACTACGCTGTACACCTGAAACTGATACAAAATAATATTGAATGTAAACTGTAATTGAAAATAAGTAAAAATTAAAATAAAATAAAATTACCATTACCAGCAATGGAGCTATTTAAAAGTGATACCTGATAGATGAAGACAAGACATAGCACCTCTTCTGTAGTGTTCACTGCAAAGATGCACAGCCTAAGTGTATTCATGAGGGAAACATTGGACAAATCCAAAGTAAGGAATCCTACTAAGTCATTGATCTACAATCTTCACAAGTGACTTTTCTATGGTAGTCCAGGCAATGTTCCAGAATGAACAAGACTAAAGTGACCTGACAGGCATGCTGAACCAAATTCTTTTTATATAAATGGCATTACTGGGAGAATGGAAACATTTTCATGGGGTCCAAGGATTAGATGGTAGTAAATATCAATGTTAATGGCCTGATATTGATAGTTGGATTATTGTTATACAAGAGAATGTCTTTGCTTATTGGAAATACACATTAGAATATTTGGGAGAAGGACATTATTTCAGCAATTCTGAAATGGTTCAGTGTAGAAAAATATTTTGTACTGTAACTTCCAACTTTTCTGTAAGTTTGAGAGTTTTAAAAAATAGATTTAAAAAAGAAGGCAGAGGCTTCAGGCCAAGATGGAGGCATAGGTAGATACACTTTGCCTCTTCGTACAACCAAAAGAAGGACAACAAGTTTAAAAACAAAAAAAAGAACCAAAACTGCCAGAAAATCAAACTGAATGGAAGTCCAACAACCAAGGAGTTAAAGAAGAAACATTCATTCAGACTGGTAGGAAGAGTGGAGATAAACAGCAGTGGGGGAGGACATATGGCTTGGCAGTGGCTAGAGGACCTGGGGGGCAAGGCCGTGGCTGGCTGAGCAGGCAGTCCCACATTTGCATACAGATAACCAGGAAGAACAACTGGGGAGCAAGACAGACCACACAACCTGGGGTTCCAGTGCGGGGAAATAATGCCTCAAAACCTCTGGCAATAAAAACCTTTGGGGTTGTGGCAGTGGGAGAAACTCTCAGCCTCACAGGAGAAATCATTGGAGAGATCAACAGGGTCCTAGAATGTACACAAACCTACCTACCCAGGGAATCAGCACCAGAAGGGCCCAATTTGCTTGTGGGTAGCAGGGGAAGTGATTATAAGTGGGCAGAAAGCTGAGCAAGTGGCATTGTTCCCTCTCAACCCCTCCCCCACATACACTGCCACAACACAATGACATGGGTTGTCCCACCCTAATGAATACCTAAGGCTCTGCCCCTTACAATGCAACAGGTACACAAAGGCAAAATATATATATGTCCCAAATGAAAGAACAAATCAATGCTCCAAAAACAGAACTAAATGATGAAAAGATAGCCAACCTATCAGGTGCAGAGTTCAAAACACTGGTAATTGGGATGTTCACAGAAATGGTTGAGTATGGTCACAAAATGGAGGAAAAATTGAAGGCTATACAAAGTGAAATGAAGGAAAATGTACAGGGAACCAACAGTGAAGGGAAGGAAACCAGGACTCAAATCAATGACTTGGACCAGAAGGAAGAAATAAACATTTAACCAGACTAGAATGAAGAAACAAGAATCCAAAAAAAAGGGGACTGGCATAGGAACCACTGGGTCAACTTTAAACATTCCAACATCCAAATCATAGGGGTGCCAGAAGAAAAGGAAGATCATGAAATGGAAAACTATTTGAAAAAATAATGAAGGAGAACTTCCCCACTCTGACAAAGGAAGCAGACTTCCAGGAAGTCCAGGAAGCTCAGAGAGTCCAAAGAAGTTGGATACAAGGAAGCACACACCAAAGCACATTATAATTACATTAGCCAAGATGAAAGATAAGGAGAGAATCTTAAAGGCACCAAGAGAGAAGGAGACAGTAACCTACAAAGGAGTGCCCATAAGGCTATCAGCTGATTTCTCAAAAGAGATCTTGCAGGCAAGAAGGGTCTGGAAAGAAGTATTGAAGTCATGAAAGGCAAGGACCTACATCCAAGATGATTCTATCCAGCAAAGCTTTCATTTAGAATGGAAGGGCAGATAAAGTGCTTCCCAGATAAGGTCAAGTTAAAGGAGTTCATCATCACCAAGCCCTCGTTATATGAAATGTTAAAGGAACTTACCTAAGAAAAAGAAGATAAAAAATATGAACAGTAAAATGACAACACACTCATAACTATCAACAACTGAACCTAAAAACAACAAAAACAAACTAAGCAAATAACTAGAACAGAAACAGAATCACAGAAATAGACATCTCATCGAGGATTATCAGCGGGGGTGCCAAGCGGAGAGAATAGGGAAAAGGTACAGGGAATAAGAAGCATAAATGGTAGGTACAAAATAGACAGTGGGAGGCAAAGAATAGTATAGGAAATGGAGAAGCCGAAAAACTTATATATATGGCCCATGGACACGAACTAAGGGGGAGTGGCAATGCTGGTGGGAGGGGAGATGCAGAGTAGAGAGGAATAAAGGGAGAGAAAATGGTATGACTGTAATAGCACAATCAATAAAATACATTTTTAAAAATCACAGAAAAATTAAAAAGAAGGCAAATTACTAATATCAAAAATCAAAGAAAGGACATTACTAAAGATTTCATGGACTTTGAAAGTATAATAAAGGAGTACTATAAAAAACTTTATACCCACAAATTGAATAAGCCAGATGAAATGGACCACTTCCTTGAATGAAAATCTTAAAGAATTCACACAACCACTCCTGGAACTAATGAGCAAGTATACCAAGGTTGCAAGGTACAAAGTCAATATGCAAAATTCAGTTCTTATGTACCAGCAATGAAAGAATGAAATTTGAAATTAAAAACACATACCATTTCATTATTACCTCCCCAAATGAAATACTTAGTTAAAAATATACCAAAATACATATGTGCAAACCTATATGAGAAAAAGAACAAAACTGTGGTGAACAAAATCAAACTAAATAGAGAGCTATTCTTTGTTCATGGATAGGAAGTCTCAGTATTGTCAAGATGTCAGGTCTTCCCAAATTGACCTATGGACTCAATGTAATCCCAATCTAAATCCCAGAAAGTTGTTTTGTGGAGACTGACAAACTGACTGTAAAGTTTACATAGAGGCAAAAGATCCAGCATAGCCAACACAATATTGAAGAAGAGCAAAGTTGGAGGACTGACACTACCTGACTTCAAGACTTACTATAAAACCACAGTAATCAGAACAGTTTGGTATATTCAGGGTGATCACTTTGTAAGTTATATAAATGTCTAATCATTATGTTGTACACCTGAAAGCAATATAGTATTGTATGTCAACTGTAGTGGAAAAAAATTTAATTTAAAAAGGTAATAAAAATTAAAAGACAGTGTGGTGTTGTTAAATGAATAGACAAATAGATCAACGGAACAGAACAGAATGCCCCAAAATAGACTCACACAAATACAGTGAACTCATCTTTGCCAAAGGAGCAAAAACAATACAGTGAAGCAAAATTCTTTTCAAAAAATAGTGCCAGATCAACTGCATATACACCCACATGCAAAAATTAATTTAGAAACATACCTTACACCCTTCAGAAAAATTAACTCAGAATGGATCACAGACCTATGGGGAACTGTTCCGTGTGGCACGGGAAATGTATCCCAGCCCCTGATTCAGAAAACTGACAGGGAGCAAGGTTGGCTCACAAAGACCCACACCCACAAATAGGTTTTCCCATGGGGAATTAGGCCTGCATTGTACCTAAGCTGCTTTGAGGCTTGCTTTTACTAAAACTCTCTCACCTTCAATTGAAACAGCAAATGTTTACTGCATATCTCTAAAGTAACTTCCTAAAATCTGTGCTAAGCCTCCCAAGTATGGAGTGTAACCAGTTCAACCACTTCTCCCCTTGGTCTGCAACATCCTTCTCTTTGACGTAATTTGCAACATTCTTTCCGTTGTTATCTGTAAAAGGCAATCACCTACAGCAAACCTGTGCATAGTAAATGAGGACCATCCTCCATGTAATGTACCCAGAGAAGCAATAAAAGCTTGTCCAGGCAGGGGTCAGAGCCCTCTCTCTCAATTAGAGAGTGGCCATGCTGTCCCTTTTTCTCCACAGGACTTCTGCAGTTCGTGTGAATTTGTTCGTCACATCCACAACACACAGACCCCGCGGGCCAGGGTCCACATCACAGACCTAAATGTAAAATGTAAAACTATAAAATTATTATTTTCCAAGGTCCTTTTATTAGAATTTCATTTATACATCCTTAACCCCCTGGCTCCCCCTTCTTTCATCGTACTTTATTGGCTAAACTACAAACCTAGGTGTCCATCATGTCTTCACTTGCACCCACAAGACTAAAAGAGTTGATGCAACCCACAACTCCCCTGACTCATCTCACCTTAAATTCACAACCACTTGCCTTGCAGGTACTCAGAGGCCCTTGCAGGGCCTACCTGTCTGTACGTACCCAGTCCCTACTTTCCTAGCCTGAGCAGATGGTTGCTAGGAACACTTGTAAATGCACATTCTGACCTTGTCTGTCTGGTGTGGGCAGTGGGGGCCTGCATTTCTAACAAGCGCTCAGATGATGCTGACACAGCTGCATCTAGCACACTTGGTACCCAAGGTCCTAGTGGAGACTTTACAGGAGTCCCTCTCTCCTCAAAACTCCAACATCACCATGTTAGTTTTCTATTGTTGCCATAACCAATTACCCAAGATTTAGTGGAACGATACAATGCAAATGTGTTATCTTACAGTTCTGCAGGTCAGAAATACAACAGTCTCAATGTACCAAAGTCAAGTTGTCCACAGGGCTGCGTTCTGTCCAGAGACTCTGGGGAGCATGTTTCTTGCTTTTTTCTAGCTTCTAGAAGTGCCCAAATTTTTGGCTCCTGGCTCATCCTCCATCTTCAAAGCCCACAAGGAAACATCCCTATGCCTTCCTTCCATGGTCACTTCTCCCTCTGACCCCTGCCGGGAGAACCTCTGCTTGTCGGGACCCTTCTGACTAGTTGGGTTCTGCTCGGATGATCCCAGATTATCTCCCCACCTCAAGGTCACTATCTGCCATCACACCTGTGAACTAATTCACATATTCACCTCGTCCAGGAATTAGGAAGCGGACATCTAAGGGACACTTATTCTGTCTCTTGCCTGCCCTCTCTCCCAGCTGAGGACAGTGCCTTATCCTCAGGATGTAGTCAGTTTCACTCTCACTCCTGCAGACCTCGGCAGGCTCTGCATTTCCCAAGGGTCTCACCTAGAACCTGGTATGTGCAGACGCGTCATCAGAGCTTCTCCCTTCATTCATCCGAAAGCGCTGATTGGGTGCTGCTCTCAGTCGAGATGAAATCCTCTACTCTCAGCGACTGGACCAGAGAAAAGGCTCCACTCCAGCTCGCCCCCATGTCGCCTGTGGCCTTGTTCACTCCCTCCTGTGATGACACAAACAACGTCCCAGACCAGGATGTTCCACATGGAGCATCCCCAAGACCCACCCTCATCCCAAGCCTCAGCCAATTGCTTTGTTCTCTGTTTCTATTTAAAGATATATCCACAGACGTGAAGGTACAAATTGTGCTCATTCCACTTTCCAACCACTCTTCAGAAAGAAAAAAAAGCCTCCAGGTAGAGGGAGGACAAAACCTTCCCAGCAGAGGGACTTCCGGTGACCTTTATTCTAAGTATCCATGTTTAATTTATAAGCTCTCTCTATGAAGGCAAGAGATTGAGATTCATCTTTTAAAATCTATTTGCAAGCTAAAAACAACTTTTTAAAAAAATTCTCTGGAAATCATCATGGAAGGGAAGGAAGGGTTTAGAACCAGAGAAAAAGCTCTGACTTTATTTTTCTTCTTTGTGAAGAACCAATAGCAGACTCTGAGTGGATTAGACCCGGAAATCACCATGTGCCCATGGGGTGACAAGTCAATACTCGTGTACACACAGAGAATGGGGGAACTTGCTAAACTGCCTCAGGCAGTTAAATGCACTGGCTCCAAATTAAGACTTATCAGCAAGTTCATTATCTAAAAATAAATCAGCTTTTCTTTGCTTCATCAAAAGATCAGATTATAGTGTATGCAGCCTTACTTTCAGAATAAAATGCTTTTATTCTTAGACAAGTGAGAAAAGTGAAAATTATTACATAATCTGTTAGGTACTGTATGGGCCAACCGTGAAAGGGGACTGTCTGTCTAAAAGAGGGTCATCTGGTGGTTCCCCCCACTATAAAAGTAGCAGAGACTTCAGCAGTTAAAAACGACTCCCAAGTTCAGATGTAAAACAGAAAACATCAACTGCAAGCCTCAGCCAGGACTTCAGGTTTCCTTCAGGCTCAGATGGTCTTGGGCCCCCAAGATCAGACTTTGGTCCTCTTCCACATTCTGCACGATCTTGGCTAAGTCTCTTCTTTTTTGTGTATGTTTACAAACCTGGGATGACTCTACATAGACCTATCCCCTTCCAGTGTGATGAGAGCAAAAAAGAAGGTGGGTCTAATGTTCCCCACTGTGGGCACCAGAGCCAATCTTTGCATAAGCATGTAAATCTACCTCCTGCCCCAGCCAGTGGGGGGAGTCAGGCACTAAAATTACTGCAGTGACAGGGGGTACAGGGACTGTCATCAAAGTGCACCATCTGAGGGAGCAATTTCCACAAGACGGCTCTCACTTCAGGTGCCAGTGACAAGTCAGGGGGTCCCCAGACCACCCATACACTTCAGACCATCTGGTTGTGAATTCAAGGGTCTTCACTATCACACTCATGTTCCATAATTTGATAGAACAACTCATTGAACTCAGGAAAGCACTATAATGACTTCTATTTTATCATAACAAAGGATGCAAATTGGAGCCAGCAAAAGGAAGGGTGAGGTGTGAGGTGGGACCCCACGGGACATGCTTCCATGTCCAGGACACGCTTCTATGTCCAGGACACATCTGCTGGCACAGTGGTGTAGGTCACCAACCAGGGATGCTCAGCTCAGCCTCAGTGTGCAGTGTTTACTGGGGCTCCATTCTAGAGACATGACTGAGTGAATCAATATCCATGTGGTTTAACCCAATCACCAGCCCTTTTCCCTCCTGGAAAGGGGGCCAAGATCACCTGGTTGGTCTTTTTGGAGTGACCAGCCCCTGTCCTTAGTCACCTCATTAGCATAAACTCTCCAGGGGTCCATTCTGAATCACAAAGACACTCCTTTTCTGAAAGAAACTCCAAGGGCTTTGAGGTTACCTCCCAGGCATGAGAGACAAAGGCCAAACCTCTCTTTGATTGAGGCCAACTTCTTTATTCCACAGCGGATAAACTGGTCAGTGTTTTCAGATAAAGAGAACCAACAGGAGATTTACTTATATACTTATTATAAGAAATTGGCTCATACAATTGTGGAGGTTGCTAAGTCCCAAGGTCTGCAGTCAATACAATGAAGACGCAAAAATCCAATGGTTTAAGTTCCAATCTATAGGTTGGCAGGCTGGAGACTCGAAACCGCCCATGTTTCAATTCAAATCCAAAGGCAAGAAAAAGCTGTTGTCTCAGTTCAAAGGCCATTGGGCAGCAGAAGTGCCCTCCTACTTGTAAGAGGGTCAGCTTGTTAATTTTAGGCCTTCAGCTCAGCTGAGGCTCACACACAGTGAGAAGGACAATCTGCTTTCCTCGGTCTACTGATTTAAATGTTAAACTCAACCCAAAATGTCTTCCCAGAAATACCCAGAATTGTGTTCAACTAAATATCTGGGTTCCCCCTGGACCAGCCAAACTGATAAGTAAAACTAACCATCATAGAGGGCAAAGACAAGTGCCCATTATTGTCCCAGTGGACAGGATGGACTCCAAATACTGTGCTGTTAGGGAAGGAATGGGAAGAAAATACGGTACCACCTACAATCAAATATTAACTATGGTAATTTGAGATCCTGGGAACAATTTATTTTTATCTTCTTTTCTGGATTTTTCATATTCCTTCTTTTCTTCTTGAGGGCATTATGGCAAGTAAAATAAGTCAGACAGAAAAAGGCAAAGACCATATGATCTCATTTATATGTGGAATCTAAAACCAAAAAAATAGCTCGTGACTATAGAGAACAGATTGGTGGTTGCCTAAGACACAAGTTGAGGGGTACGCAAAATGGGTGGAAGAGATTAAAAGGTGCAAATTTCCTGTTACAAAATGAGTAAGTCCTGAGAATATAAAAAATATTCTACCATCCTCTTCCTTAGGTTATAAGTTCTAAAAAGGCAAGAACTTTGTCCTAATTTTATGCTGTTTATTATGGTATTTTCCATTCTCTCCATCCCACCTCTTACTGATAATTCAAATATAAAGTTATTCAAATTTATGTAGCCTTACTAATAATTTAAAATTAATTTTAAAAATTAAGTTTGACTTGTAAATCATGGAAAATATTCCCAATCAAAAGACATTGCTTCCCTTCTCTATCAGAAACATCTTTCCCACTGAGCATATACTAGCTACATAGTATTTTGTAATCATTCTTTCCAGCTGGTGTTAAGTACTGTGCATCCAGAAACTCTGTTGTGTACAGTATTTCCAGCTTGTATTATGTGTGAGACTGCTTTACAGACTCGAGTTTTTTAAGGCCAACAATACAACACAATCTTGACACCTCTCAGACCTCTGGTGTTCATGGTATGGAAAGGGTATATTAATTCCTGGAAGTGGCCTGTAAGAGCTCACATTAGATTCTAGAATTAAATTGACCTTGTTTCCATCACCCACATCAGAAAAAGACAAGAGGGCTAGGCTACCATTTGCCAGAAGACTCACCCTTTTCAACACGCTACTCCATTCTTTGGGTAGATGATGTCTCTGTCAAGTTTATTTGAGTTCACTCCAGACAAAGTAATCTGGGCATAAAACACTGCAAGATATTTCCCACCATTGAAAAGAATCACTGCAGTTCCTAAACCTAGAAGACATCTGAAACCACTCTTGGGGCTCTTACCAACGTTCCAGGCTCCAGAATCAAGTGTGATCATGGTCTCTGTCAATCTGGAGACCTCTGAGGTCAGCTTCACAGCCATGTCGCTGTCAAGAAAACATTATTCAGCCAACTTCCCTCTCCTGCTCTAAATATTTGCAAAATTGTCAGAGTTTCACTCCCCAAACACCCAGAAGCTCTGCTGTGCACAGTAATTCTTTGTGGTAGCCTCCTCCAATTATCAGGTATCTCTTCAGCACAATGAAGCTCCAGCTATTTGTGGCTCCCTGGGAAGTGTCTTCCACTCTCCCAGGTTTTCTTTGGGGGAGTAAGTGTGCAGGTCATTGTGCTCTCTACACCTCTGCCTCTATTATCTACAAGGAAGGTTGCACATTTCCTTGTTAATAATTCCTTTATCTTTACTGCGTAAGTTTCCACCTTGCCAGTTTCTATATCATCAGTGTGTCAACCTAATCAAATGTCATTGCAAAATCTCTGGCCTCCCTGTTTATTGATGTTTTGTTCCTATACGATGACATTTTACAGACCGTATTTTTGGATAAGTAAATATGTTTTTGCCATCACTTAGTTTGTGAAGTTAAAATATCTAAAACAATTTCTTCATAAAGGACTTACCATAAAAGTCTATTTATTCTGAAGCATTTGGGGATACTTAAGGAAACTGGGAAATATAAACCACCTATGTTGGGGTTAGAGTGAATATAATTCTAGATGTATTGAAGAGGGAGGTTCAAGTCCATAGAGTAGTTCATGGTTATAAACTCGTAGTTCACAGTCTAAGAAAGAAGAAAGAAGCAACATTCAATGTACCAGGCCAAGTTTGATAGTTTAATCAGAAATTAAGTAAAAGCAGGGTCAAGACAAGGACACAGAGGTACAGTATTACAGAAGTGACAGAGAAGAAAATAAAGACACTTGGTTGGTGTGGGAGGGGAAGGTAGGCAAGATTTTTCTGTCCTTGAGAGAAAATGTATGTGTAGTCTGGGTCACTGGGCATTCAGAAAAGAAAGGCCATGGGACAAAAGAGTTTTTACACAGGGGCCTGAAATCTTTTATAGAAGAGTCCTTTAAAATTTTCTCTTTTATCATCCTGATCAATATGAAAAGATACTCAAGCATAATTAGTACAACACTCTAAATGTGGAAAGACTTTTTCCTTTTTTTTTTTTTTTTTTTTTTGCAAAATTGTGTCACAGTGAAAATACAGAAGAAAAGATGCAGAATAATTAAGGAACCGTGAACTATTGCAGGGAGCTCTGATCTTGTTAAAGATTCATCGTTGACTTTTTAAAAAGTAAAGGATTGTGTTGGTAGGGTAAAAAGCAGAGCTCCACTCCAGGGAACACAAAAGACATATGATATATCACATGTGTTTGTGTAACTTATTAGAATTACAGTGGAGGCCTGTATTTTATCATAGTAGTTTAATTCTCGTCTGATTTACAGCTCTCAAAATGCATAGTAACTAGTACTTCCCTTTTGCTGTTTAGACAAACATCGCACCCATGTTTGTGATCTCTACAGACTAGTTTCATGCTGGTTGACTTTTTAGAATATCATGGCCATTTCATTGGTCTTCTTTTCTATGTCAGAAAGACTTCTTTTAACATTTTTTAACTTTTTATTTCAAAATAATCAGAGTTTGCAGAGGTTGAATAAGTAGTACAGAGGGGTCCTGTGTACCCTTTACTCAGACTCTCCTAAGGGCTACATCTTACATGGCTACAGTACAAAATCAAAACCAGGAAAGTAACTGGTCCAGTGTGTGTGTGTGTGTGGAGCACTATGCCATGTTGTCATATGTTGGGAACCACTCTGCCTGGTTTCAGAAGCTGTAACCACCACCCCCCCCCCACTCCATGGCTAAGGCTGAGTGAGCGACCTTCAGGCCATAAGCCACTAAGGAGACAAAGCTTATCTCCTTGGCAGGAGTGCTGCTTCTGCTCCTTTTACTTCACCCTGCCTGGCCCCCAATGCTTGATCGGTTAGCCAATGACGGGTAAGATTCCTCAAGGGGGGAACAACCTAAGACAGGCACGATCATGGGAAAACCCCAGGGAGGTACTTGGGGGGGCTATAGCAAAAGGGGGTGATGGACCCTCACCCCTCAGCTTTGACAAAGCCTAAGTCCTCATTCTGTCTGCAAGAAGTCTTCTAATCTCTTGGCTGCCTTACTTTCCCCTGCCTGACTTAAGCCTGAAACAATGACAGAGGGCAGTGCAGCCCTGTGCTGGAAAGGGCAGGTTCCCCGGGCAATCAAGCCTAAGAAAGAATATGTAAAACCCTGTGAAACCTGCTTTGTTTAGAATGCTCTCAGTTGAATGATAAGGGTCCAAAAAAGAAGTAAGTTTGTTCTTCAAAAGTTGTATTGCTTTTTAGCTATCAGGCCCTGACTCAAAATAGGCCCTCAGAGTTCTTTGTTATGTATTGTTTAATCCTTATTGCCTGATAATGATTAATGAGCTTTTCCTGTATTCTAGTGCAAATGAACCCAATAAAAGCCCATTGAGGAAAAGGCTCTTGGCCCTTCTCCTTTGAGAGATCGGCCACCTTTCCTCCCCAAGCAGATCATGTCTTGGTAGACTTATTCTAATCCATGGTGGCCAGGGGGGCCCTGTGGGTGGAGCCCCCCCACAGGGAGTGATTTGGTATACACCTAGTGGTCAATTTGGTATATTTCCCAACTATTGTAGAAATACAGGCAGACGCTATAAAGTAATATGTAGTATTAATTAACTTTTGGTACTTCAGAGAATTTTTGGACCTGTATAGTAAAAGTAGTAAGTAATAGTTAAAGTGCTACATCTAGATTATGATAGTTTTCCCCTCCAGAATCTTAAACCATTCTCTACACGCTATCACTACTCCTCAGCTCATGATAACATGAAACATGATGTAAGGATCAAATAGTTGGCTGCAAATAGGAAACAAGTGAAGATAGTAAAAGACTCAGACGACACAGCAGTGGGTTGTGCTGAACCAAGCCACAGGGCTATGTGCCTGGGAACTAGAAGCAGACATCATTCTTTTTTTCCCGGATGGTCCCAAACACCACCAGACCCACAGCTAACCATCCTCCCAGAAAAGTGCCCTCCCAGGAATCAGCTCAACTCCTCTCCAGTGAAAACTGAGCTCACGCAAGGCTTTTTGTTTACAGCTCCTCCATTGGAGAACTGAAACCATGGGTCTGACAAGGAAGGGTGTTAGAAATGATGCCTGGGGTTACCAGCCACCTGGTGGATATGCAACTCTAAATCCTATTCCTATCCCTTTCTCAGTTATGGGCAGTCCAGAATTTCTTCTTTTTTTCTCCTTCTCTGTGCCTGGCTAGAAATTGTAACTGATTCAAATATTTAAAACATAGGTTTACATATTCTGGCTTTTTAAAAGTGTTGCTACTCTTGATAAAAATGCTGCTTTTGCTAACTGAGCACCTGTCAGACCACTAATACAATGCTAAGACAGCTGGTAATTCTCTGTTGCGGGGCTCTCCCATCCACTGTAGGATGTTTTGCACCTACCAGATGCCAACAGTACCTTCCCCCAGTTTTGACAACCAAAAATGTCTCCAGGCATTGCCAAATGTCCATCAGGGGTTAAAACTGCTCAGGGTTGAGCACCACTGGTATAGAGGAAGGTGAACAAGGATAAGAATGCTGACGGATCTTTTATAAGCCACTTGCTCAGTCAAACCTCCGGAAGAGAACCAACAGAACATTCCATTCACATTGGCATAAAAAATGAATCCTTGAAAAGCTCTTTGAGGGCCACCCTGTGCAGGATGTAAATGAATTAATAATGTTAATTCCTGATCTTATTAGAACAATGGGATATCAGCATGAGAAAGCCAGGTGTTGGTTGTTAGCAGAGTCAGGTTGGACGGTTACAATAAGCTATAGGAATAAATTGACCATTAGAGGTTTTGAACTACAGAGATCACAGAAATGTCTAATTATGGAATCCCTAGAAAAAGATGAGCAAAATAATAGGGTTGTTATACCACAGCTTGCAGACCAAATCCAGCCCATCACCTAATTTTATATAGCTTTATTGGAACCTGGCCACATCTGTGCATTTCCACTGTCTCTGGCTATCAGCAGAGTTATCAGAACTTATGGGCCACAAAGCTTAAAATAGTTGTTGCCTAGTCCTTTGGAAAAAGCATGCTGACTCCTGACATAGACAAATATTAGGGCCAATGACTAAGGCAGTAAGGCCTTCACCAAACTTCCACTGGTCACATGCACAGAATTTACCAGCTAGGGATATGTATTTATATATATAAAATATTTTTTTTGCTTGCAATGTATGGATATATAAGTTACAGCTGCTCTAGAGAATACAAGCTTCCAAGGTAAAAAACAGATCCTCCATGGGCTGACTTGCATGACCCACAGTTGGCACTGTCAGTCTCTGGAACCTATGTGCATACTGCCCTGGTTGAAGGACTTGGAGGAAGAAGCTGCAGAGGATGGTTCTGCATCTCTCCGAAACTGATGCTGCTCTTCCTATTAGCACAGCTTACTGCTGGGCCAGCCCTGAATTTCTTGCACACCTGACTGACAATTGCACCCTATGAAAGTGTAGCCTGTCTTCTGAAAAGGGGGCCTTGGGGACATCACCTTGTGTCAATGCTATAAGCTACCTTGATTTTGGTATCAGTAACAAACAGCGCCATTGAAAAAAATCAAAGCTTCTGGTAATGTTCTCACACTCCAAAGTTTTTCTCTCTCCTGAAATAAAAATACAGCATTGACTTAGGCAACATGAAACAAAAGCACTTAAAATACTTTTATTTTTATTTTTCCTAATTGGGTTGTCATTCCATCACACATGTTAACAGTAGTTCTCCAGCTATACCATTTCATTTGGATATTTCTGCCATGCTCCTCATTTTCCTCATCATGCATTTCAATCCTCAGTTTCTTCATCATTCATTAGTATCACTGCTGCTGAATTTAAAACAAAAATAGATGGTTTTTTAAAAATGGAATATTCAGCAATGCCAAGGAAATTTTATCAAGTTCTGTGAACACATCTATATGGCCTTCGATTGGCCATGATCTACTCAATTATGTTTGGTAGGTGGGTTTGTCCTGTTCTCTCTCTCCACGCATTCCTGGGAGGGAATGAGATTACTGAGGGGAGAACAGGCTCCCCTCTTGAGGCCCCACTCTGCAGAAAGCACCCTGAGAAGGCGGCATCGTGCCCTGGGGGAAAGCATTGTTGCAAAGACACAGCCTCAGTTAGGGGCAAGCGTCCAGATCCATCCAAGCGACGTTTAGGCAGGCTGCTTCTCTCTGCCTCTTCCTTTTCCCATTTGTTCCAGTAAAATCAAGTCATTGTGACTAATGGATAACAAGAGACCTAGACAGAGTTCCCATACAAATGTCACTTAAGACTGAGCTGATCATTTGGGATGTTTCCTTCTCTACCTGACAAGTTGCTGACCTGTGAAAAGCATCAAGGAACTGCCACGGCCTCCTAAGAGTTAATAACATGCAAGAAACTTTGCTTCCTGAAAGTCAGAGGTGTTGGGAGATCCAGCTATTATTCATATCTCCTCAACCACGGCCACCAAGCTGTCGAGGAGCCACACAGGAAGTGGTGTTGTCAGGCAGTCCTGCCAGGGAGCACCTTCTTTAAATCTGCTGGGGCCGCAGATACACCCCAACACCACCACCGCCCTGGACCCACTCCCCACCCACACAGCTGGCCCAGCTGGAGAGTGTGGGATGCCAGAAAGGCAATGAGGGGAAGAAAAGGTAGAAAACAGTATTTATAGAAGGAAATAGGCCTTTATTTTATGACTTTTATTTATTTTTAATCCTCACCAGAGAATATGTCTATTGATGAGGGAGGGAGAGAGAGAAACATCAATCAGTTCCCTCCCATACAGGCCTTGACGGGGGATGAAAACCCACAACCAGTTGCTGGGGATGACGCTCCAACTGACTGAGCAACCCAGCCAGGACAAAATGTGCCTTTAGAGCAGGAAACCCAAGCTGAGGGCAGGACCCACCGTACAAACTAGACCCTCCTAGTTGGAAAAGATAGATTAGAATTAGTCCAAACTAAAAAATAAGTGCAACTCTTGTTGAAAGGCTAATGCAGCTGCTGAGTGTCTTTCACAGATAAGATCTCTTGAAGGAATAAATCTGTGCCCTGTGCCCTGAGTCTGGGACAATCCCAACATCTCACCACTTACCATGCTTTCTTCACAGTTATCACTTTTCCATGCTGTGCCAGTCCAAGCCTTCGGTGCTGCCTGCTTACCCACGTGGGCTGCCTTAGCTTTACCACTGGGCTTGGATGACAGAAGTAATTTTCTATAGACTTCCTTTTCTCTCCTCTCTTGAACAACTCTGAGGGGAACAGAGTTTTTTAATCACAATCAAAGAAATTGAAATGGAAAACTATGGGCCATCCAGTCCTTCACCAGGACGTCCCCCCTAAAAATGCAGGGTTCCTGATCACACATGTAGAAAATTTGTCAAGGTAAATGCTTTGCCTTACTAGTTCCCATTTTAGTTTCTTATACAGGCGCTGAACAGATGATCTGTATGCGGGACCCAGACTCGAAAGGACAAAAACAGGAGTGGGAAAGGTGCACATTGTGCATAGGTTACAGCCAGGTCAGTCACTAAGAAGGCCACCTAGCACCTATCAGAGTAGGAAAATAGTTTTCCTTATTGCTGGACAAAGCAGCCCAACTAATCTCAGCAACTTTTATTCATGTCCCAGGGACAGACTAATGGTGGAAGTCCCCGGAGTCAGAAAGCTGAATTCCAGTCCTGCCTGTAGGCAGCCACCAGCTTCCACAGCCTCACTGGGTAGACGTGTCCTCAACATTGAAAGAAGGAGGGAAGAGTCGCATCCCAGAACATGCCTACAACACATCTCCATCACAGCATGAAGGGATGTGGTCAGCCTGGATCAAGAACATCAGCCAGCCAGGGCCCTGCAGACACAGCCAGGTGGGAGCTGCCCCCCTGCGAGTTATAGGAGGGCTGTAGAGTGAAATGTTAGGTGCTCATTAAATACTGGCTGGTATTATTATCAAGCTCTGGGAAAAAAAAAACTTGGATTCTCAGTCCTGCTGGCTCACATTCCTGGCAGGCTGTCCTCATGGCCCTAACAGCACTGACAGAGGAGGGGAGTTCCCCAAACACCCACTCCTCTCCCATCCACATTCTGCATGGGAGTTTGAAAGAACAAAGCAACTGACTTGTAAATAACGGTGAAAATAAAGGCCCCAGTGATGATCACAATCAAGGCAAAAAACACTTGCACATGAGCTGGAAAACAATGTCCATTTATCATCATTTGGGTTAATGACTAAAAGGCAGCCATCCCCCCAAGTTGGGCCTTGGCCCCCCACCCTGCTGCCCTTCTCCACCAGCTCCTGCCTGAGCACTGCCTCTCCCCACTCCCACTTCCCTCTGGAGACCCCTCTGTGGAATCCAGGTTGCCCACAGACAGATGAAAGCTCCCCATGAAAGGTACTCAGGGTGGTGGTGGGCAGCTACCCAGGTGACACCTGAGGACCACCACTGAGGGGAGTACTGTAGAGATGACTGTTCCTCAGGAAACAGTGACATTGGCCTCCGGTGATCTGGGCAGCTCACCCTGCCCCCAACTCCATGAAACTGGTCCCTCAGTGCACAGGTCAGTTATCCCCAAACTGAATATAGGGAAAATAAATGCTTTTTGGATGATAAATCCCATTGGTCTGATTTCAAATTTTATTGACTGAGTTTTTCTGTATTAACAAGGGGCTTCCACTGTGCTCAGTTGTTCACATCTTCTCTAAACCCACTCCCAACAGAAGAACCGAAGCCTTCGAAATGACTCTTAGGGGCCAGCCTCCATTCGCACGTTCACCCACTGTAGGGGCATCAGCTGGTATAAATTCTCGGCCCTTCTCCACTCCCTGGGAGGAGTAGGAGGGAGAATTGGGCACCACCCACCCCCCTGAGCTTTCTCATAGGGATATAGGCTAAGGCACAGGGAAAATACTCTTTAAATGATGTTGAATGAAATGAATTGAAATGAACAAATAAAGTTCATTTTACCTAAAAGAGTGAAATTTTAAAGATATAAAAAGATAAACCACAAATTCTTGAATTCCAGGGAATATGTGTTCCATAGTATAATCTTGTGTCTTTGCTCATGAAATAAACTCAGAATTAATATGTGAGTGAAGTACTGTTAGAGACACATATTTAAACAATGTCTTAGAATTCAATTATAATCATATCTTCTATATCTTCATATGTACAAACATTTTTGGTCCTTGATGTCAAGCCCCTGGAGGCAAAGACTGAAGCTCTTTGATTTTATCTGTACAGTGTATGGCCAGATATAAACAATATGTATGGTTTTCAATAAACCATATATGATTATTGCTCATTCAGAAATAGCAGCAATTGAGGAAAGCATTATTTTCTTCAAGCAATATCTTGGAAAATTCTCCCCCAAATACAGTTAAACAAAAGTTTTGAAACATCTCAGCAAGTCTCATGAAGAAACTGAAATCAAACACTTAGAAGAAATGACATGTTACATAATATACCCGAAGTCAAGACTGAAGAATGAAGGCAAGTCACTGTCTTTGAATTCCTTGATTCTTTCTCAAAGATCTAATGCTAATTCCCCAAGTTCACATTCTTAATAATACAGATTATGCCATAACACAATGTGAACTTCAAACGAGCCAATTTAAGAAGGTGGTGAAAGGTTTTCATAACATGGAATTATGTGCACAAAGAACTCATAATACCCTGTCACTGAATACTACAACTTACACAGCACAAAGGTTCATTCACCGTCTTCAATGCATACGATGTCAGAGAAATGAGAAATGATTTGAGGGCACAGTGAGAACCCAAATGCAGGGCTCACTGCCCAGACTCTTCTCACAGAGGGCCCAACCCCTCAAATGTGAGAGAAGTCAAAAGGTAAGAAAAGCCTAGCCCACACAACTCATTTATTAAAATGAGGATTAGGAAAGAGGATTAATACTTGCCTCCATTCAAAAATGGCATACCCACTTGCAAAACAGTGGGCTCTCTTCAAGTAGAACAAAATTCTTGAGTTTGTGGAAGGTTTTGGTAGAGGAAAATTGGTCCTTAAAGACATTAATTATTAAGGTGCTGTAAGGAACAAGTCTCATTTTTCAAATGAATGACAGGCATAAGATGATTTTACTAATCTAAACAATGTTTGTTATACATACTAACATCTACAAAATGGCCAACTCCCGTAGAAAATTCTAATGAGAAGAAATTAAAGAAGACCTAAATAAATGGAAATACATCCCCTGCTCATGGATTAGAATACTTAATATTATTTAGATGGCAATGACCCCCAAATTATACAGATTCAACACAATCCCTGTTAAAAATACAAGATGGATTTTTTTTTGCAAAAATTGACAAACTGATGCTAAATTCATACAGAGATGCAAAGGATCCATAATAACTAAAACAATGTTGAAAAAGAACAATTGAAGAGCTTACACTTCTCAATTTCAACACATTACAAAACTATAGTAATCAAAGCAGTATGGTACTGTTTAAAAATAGATATATAGAATAGAATTGAAAGTCCAGAAATAAATTCTCACATTTATGGGCACTTGATTTTCAACAAGAATACCAAGATAATAGTAATAATAAAAAAGAACCGTCTTTTCAACAGGTGATGCTGGGACAGCTGCATATAAAAGAATGAATTGGATCCCTGCCTCACACCATATACAAAAATCAACTCAAAATGGATGAAAGGCCTAAATGTATGAACTAAAATGCCAAAGTACAAAACTCATAGAAGAAGATACCATAGATATAGATCTTTGTCCTTGGACTAGGCAATGGTTTCTTAGATATAACACCAAAAGCACAAGCAACCAACAAATAGATAAACTAAACATTATCAAAACAGAAAACATTTGTGCTTCAAGGACACTATCAAAAAATAAAAAGACAACCAACAGATTGGGAGAAAGTAGTTGCAGATTATATATCTGGTAAGGGTCCGCTATCCAGAATATGTAAAGAGTTCTTACAACTCCATAATAAAGACCCAATTAAAAACTGGGCAAGAGGCTTTTAAAGATTTTTCTCCAGAGAAGATATACAAATGGCCAATATGCACATGGAAAGCTGCTTGATATCATTACCCATTAGGGAAGCAAATCAAAACCATGAGATACAACTTCATAACCATTACAATGGATATAATAAAAAAAGATAGACAGCAAGTGTTGGTGAGGATTTGGAGAAACCAAAACCCTCATACACTGCTGGTCAGACTGTAAAATGGTGCAGCCACTTTGGAAAATAGTTTAGCAGTTCCTTAAAAATTTTTAAATACAGTTAATATATGATCCAGTAATTTCACTTCTGTCAATACCCAAGAGAACTGAAAACATATGTTCATAAAAGCTTGTACCAATGTGTTCACAGTAGCATTATTCAAAATAGCTAAAAAGTGGAAACAATCCAAATTTCCATCAACCGATGAATGGATAAACAAAATGTGGCACATCCATACAATGGGATGTTATCTGTCTTTTAAATGAATGAAGTACTGACACCTGCTACATCCTGGGTGAACCTTGAGAAAACTCTGTAAGTGAAAGCAGACAGACATAAGAGACCACAGATTACATAATTCCATTTACATGAAATGTCTGGAAAAGGAAAGTCCAGAGAGACAGATAATCAGTGTTTGCCAGGGGCTGGAGGGAGAGGGTAATATAGGATGACTACTTAATGGGTACAGGATTTCTTTTGAGAATAACAAAAATGTTCTAAAGCTTTTAGTGGTGATGGTTGCTCAACTTGGTGAATATACTAAAAACGACTGCATTATATACTTTTAAAGGTGTATTTCATGGTATGAGAATTTTATCTCAATAAAAACAATAACCAATAAAGAGGTAGCTTCCAGTTGTTTCTGTCTGCAGGTCCAGGGGAGGGTGTGGGATCCCAGGGAGGCTGGGGGCTCCCGCAGGTAGACAGTGGATCAAGTAAGGAGGTGTGCTCTCAAGTCTTCTAATTCACGATCTAAAGAAGAAATTGCCATCAGAAAATCTTTCCGGCTATAAATGGCATTCCTTGTGACCTCTCATCTGCCATTTTTTGAGAAGCTAAATTTCCTTTTCTTTTGCCCAAAGGCCAAATCTTCACCATGAAACTAGACAGATGCTCCCCCTTCGGGTGAACCAGGATCCTGCTAATACTTGAGCTTCTTGAGACATTTTCCCCAGAATATCACTTACTTGTTAAAAGAGCTAGCTTCAAGTTTTAAGTCTTTGGGATCAGGTGGTCCCATGGGCCAGTAGTTGGTAACACTTATTGGTCACTAATGTTTCTCACTTCCTGGGGTTTTTGAGTCCAGGAATGAGAAGGCAGACTCACTGTCTTGTGTCTGAGGGGCTCCGTCTAACTGGGGCTTAGAGGAGAAAAGAAAGAAGGAATCCTACCAGGCCAAGAGAACAAGCGCACTTTCAGCCACTGCAGGTGGTAAGGATAGGAGAATAGCCTGGGACAGGGAGGGACCAGGACACAACTTTCCACAGCATCAGAGCTGTTGAGTGTCCCCAGCCAGCAGCCAGCTTTTCGTATCTGTGGGAAAACACTTTCCTCCTCTTTGGTGAAGTCTTGTGCAGGCTGCCCTGGTCCACAGACTTGTTCAGTCCCGTCCCAAACAGCCCTGGAGCCCGCTCACCCTCATTTCTGAAAGGGCCACAAATGGCAGAAAAACGCATCAGCCATCAAGTGGAATTTTTGAGCATTTGGAAATATTAATTTAGAAAATTCCAGTCACAGAAGGCCAAAGCTCTGAAGTGCGAGAAGATATCCAGAAGGTACGTTAGAACACCCCTTCAGGGCCAGGCATCCTAACTTATATCCTCATCCGCACCCACTTCCTCCCCTGCCCTCTGACCACTTTCTCACCATGTGCCTCCCCTGGCGGTGGGCTGGGAAGCAGGCCCTGTATAGAGGATGACAGACCCTCCCCCAGTCCCACAGCCTCCCTATCCAGGAGTCCCTGCTGGCCCTGCCTCCCCAGGTGCATCCCAGGCTGGAGTATCTCTCAAGTCTGTGTCTTTGTTCTGACGATGATGAGCCACAGGGGTCCTCTTGTCATCCTCATGGTCCCAGCTGTGCACGCTGGCTTCTGCCCTGGTCAGATCTGACTGTTTGCACAGCCAGCATCCAACCCCTGCCCTGGAGCAGGTGCTTTTGTAGGACGGTGTCCTCAACTCCTGCCTAAAACACCCCTGAGAAGGCCACAGGTCTTCCAAGGAGGAGGGACCTCAATTAGTCTTCTTCAATAGCAAGCCTACCCATCTGGAAGTGGACATTTTCCTGGTGGCCTAAGTCCCAGTCACCAACCCTCAAAGCCCTCTGTTTTCACTACTGCAGAGAGATGTGACCAGGGAACAAAATGAAGGGCCTGTGCAGCGATGACACCCAGGACAGAAAAAGCGGGACAGGCCCGCTCCTGGGCCTCTGTGACTTTATCCCTGTGGGGTGGACCTGCCCAATACTTACTAGGAACTGCTTTTTCATAGCAGACACCTTTACGAAAGCAGCACCCGAGTCCCTGACACTGATCTCTGCTGACATTGTGGTCACACACGATGTACAGAGGAATGTTACACACTGCAGAGCACAGATACACACAGACCAGTTGTTAGCAAGAACACAGGCACCGCTTGTAATTCTAAAAATCATGGGACTTGGACAGGACACTTAGAGGTTTCTGTTGTGGGTTTTGTTATGTTTTTAATTATGCATCATTCAGACCTCACTTTGAGACTAAGATCTGGAATAAATTGGATTGCTGAACAAAATAATGTCACGTTAATTACACAGAATAATGCAGGGTCCGCTAACGATGAAGGAGATAATACATCTCAGCAGGGCACTCGCAAGGCTCAGTGCTCTACAAAGAAAACGGGAAACAAAGATCTAGTACAATGGATACTTTGCAGTTCGGGTTATAATGTGTAATTAATTCACTTGTAAGTAGACGGTGAATTAAAATTATCAATATGGGCCGAGGATTATTTGAGAATTTAAAAATTGAATCAGAAGGAAATTTTAATGCCAATTTTGACAAAAAAGAAAAAGATAATGAATGTGCAATACACTGTAAGAGACAAGTGACTGTTTTCAGCAAAGCTCAGCTACCTGACATCTAATAACACTGTCAGCTTGGGGGACATGTGATTCCCCTGGCTGGCAGCCAGCAACGTCTGCCCAACCCTGCTGGGGTCTCTGTCACAAGGGGTGGGGAGCCCACCCACCTCTCTGACTTCCCAGGGAACTATAGTCATTTTCTTTGAGTTGACTTAGACTTTCAGACCCAGGGTTTCCAGAGAAACAGCTGTTTCTCATGCCCCTCCCTCCCTACCCAAAACCCCCACTCCAGATTTGACAAAGACTGACGCCATGGCCTCCCACACCTGTCAAAGATGCAATGGAACTGTGGCAGCCCTCTGAATGCTACCACAGCCCCTGCAGCACACAACTGGACATGCCAGCAGAGTCAGAGGATGAGAGATCCAGCTGTTAACCTTCTGCACCACTGCCCTCTCCCAAAGCTGGATCCTAGTAGCCAGAGCCAACTTTCTAACTGGGAGGGGCAAGGGAGCCGGGGTAGCCAGAGGGGCCTGTCCTTGGCACAGCTGGACTAGAGAGGCTCAGAGCTGGTCCCCGGAGGGCCATGGTGCGCTGGCCTCCCCAGGGGCCCTTGTGGTCACTGAGTTCTCAGTTGTTCCACAGAGTGGCCATCAGTTTAAAGGAACAGGAGCTGTGCAGGGTTTTGCTCCTGGTGTGGTCCAGACTGCCACCTAAGGCCCTCAGGGAGGTGGCGGTGGTCTCAGGGACACAGCAGAGAGAGTGCCACCACACCAACCTATGGCTCCCACAGAGTCTAGATGGGGCTGCTGATGACAGTTACGGTGGCAGCAAACACTGGCTCCTGCGTGCTCAGGTCCTCCACCTCACCCGGAAAAGTCTAGGAGACCCAAGACCACTCAGCTGGTGGGCAGAGTGGGGGTCCCCATCACCCCCACTGTTTCCACCCCCACCCATGGGGTGGAAACACCTAATATACATATACTCCTCCCCATGACCCAGGGGACAAGGGCTCCCAGATGTGCTCAAGGTATCAGCAGAGGTTTATTTCAACAAACACCGTGGGAAGAAAAAAACTCATTAAGAGAAACATAATGTGTTCATACTGATTGTTCTCTTCAACATCACCACACAGGTGAGAAAATCTTTATACATATTTCCCATTTTGGCTGCCTTAATGGAATATTTTGGAATAGTTGTTGGTGCCCTACCCCCACCTCTGTGGAAGCTCAGTCTCCCCATCGCACCTGAGACCCCCGGGGAGCCTCCCTGTCCTCCCTCCCCCTCCTCTCCAGCACCGTGTCATCAGCCTGGGCCCACCCCGATGATGTCTTAGTGCACGTCCTTCAGGTCGCCACACAGAAGAGTCTCTCGCATCTCCATCCCTGGCCATCCCAGCGACCTCCCAGTCAGTCCCTGCTCCAAGCCGAAAAAAGAAAACCAAATTTTTTTCTTTCTATTTCCTTATTACCATAGTCACACATAAAGAAAAGCTCAGCTGAGAAAAAAATTCAAGAAACACACATCTGCTCAGTGGAAGTAACACAGCCCTTCTCTCACCCACTCCCCAATGGTCCCACATTCCTGGAAGTTTTCTCCTCGTGGTTTTAAGTGACTGTAATCACATTGTGTATACACACTAACCATGTGCCTTGAAAGAAGTCATGTTTACATAAAATTTCCTTCGACAGATACAGGTGTCCAACTTCGCATCCTGGGCAGGGCTGGGGAAAGATGAACTTCACTGTTAAACATTTTTTCTTAAAAAAAAAAATCACTCTTGCCCTGGCCAGTGTGGCTCCGCTGGTTGGAGAGTCGTCCTGTAAACCAAAAGGTCACAGGTTCAATTCCACATCAGGTGCGTGTCGGCTGTGGGTTTAGTCCCTGGTCAGGGCACATGTGAGAGACACCAACTGATGTTTCTCTCTCACATCAGTGTTTCTCTCCCTCTCTGCTTCCCGTCTCCTCTCTCTAAAATCAATAAGCAATCAATCAGTCCTTGGGTAGGGACTTAAAAAATCATTCTTGCCATAAAAATTATGAAGTAGCTGAAGTATATGGTTGGCACATCATATGAAAACATCTTTAACCCTGAAGCCCCCTAAAAAATAGATAGATTCCTTATGCTGAAAACCTCAGATTCAGGGGGGTTTTGAATGAAATTTTAAGAAAATGAAGACTTCCTAGTATTTTCCTACACACTTTAAAAAAACAAGTTTCTTTGCCTTTCCTTCTCAGCCTGGTGGTTAATCGTCAACACCTTGGGTTGAAATAGGCTCCTGTCGTGGTCTTTTCTCATTACCTACAAATTTCTTCAGGGGATGTGAAGGAGACTTCTTGAGTTCTGATGCATCTCTCATTGTAGCAGTTGAAGGATGGGCGAGGGTTCAAGGATGCCTGGGAGGGAGAGAGGTTAACACAGGCTGGACCTGAGGCAGCCAGGCTGATGCGGATCCAAGTCTCACCTGTGGATTTTTGTCCCCCAGCTGAGCCCGCCAACCATACATTTTTCAGTGACAGTCTAAGTGAACGACTTTTGAATCCAACAGAATACTGGCCACCACCTCCCTCCTGCTGCTCCTGGCCAGTAGAGTGTGGAGCCAGTGGCTGGCCTGCTCCACCTTGTGATGTCACACAGCCCCATGACATCACACAGAGGGCAGGACTGTGATGCTGGCCCTGTAGGGCACACAGAACACTTACAGGGCTGAGGAGGGTGGGAAAGCCTCATGGCTTGCCTGCGCCAGACCCTGCACTCAGCCACCCTCGCTGCCCAACCAGGCCGGCTTTGCAGCCAGGTGTTTGAGTCCCACCACTCCCATCTTCGAGGCACAATTCTCCCTCTTGGAGAGCCCACTTCTGCTGACACTGCTGGGACACAACAGAGTCCCCACCTTCGGGGACATACATTCTCATGAAAAGAGACAGAACAGACATATCAGATCAGACACGTGCTGTGGAGAACAGGAAAGCAGAGCACACTGGTCTGGAAGTGCCTGGGGCAGGAAGTGCCTTTCTGTTTCACAGCGTGAGCAGGTGGCCTCTGAATTCGGCGGCACCTCAGCAGGTTTGCAAGGAAGTGAAGGAAGGCATTATGTGGGTGTCCAGGAAGCACGAGCAAGGTGCAAGGCTGAAGGAGCAGCAAGTGCAAAGGCCCTGGGGTGAGGCAGGCCTGGCGAATCTGAAAACCGAGAAGGCCAGTGTGGCCTGAGTGAAGTGACAGAAACCTCACAGAGACTAAATCATGGGCACGGGAGTAAGTCACCCTTCCCACTTTGGCCTTCAGGCTGAGTGAAATAGGGCACTAAGGCAGAACTGTGCGCGGAGGAGAAACTGGATTATATTTTAACAGCAGCACTCTGGCTGTGCTGAAAGTACATAGTAAGCAGGCAAGAGTAAACTTGGGGAATGACATAATAAGCCAGGAGAAAAATAAGGGTAGGACCAAAGTAGTAACAGGTTGAATGTTTTTTGTGTGTCGTTTTAAGTCAGTAAGATTGGCTGACAGATGTGCGAGAGGAAACAAGTCAGTGAAGGGCCCAAGGGTTTTGCCTGAGAGGCTGGAAGGTGCACCTGCCAGGCAGATACTGCGTCTGTGGCTGTGGCCGAGGCCGAGGTCCCGGCAGGGCGTGCACGGTGGGCAGCTGGATAGCGAGCCATCAGCGTTCAGGAGAGCACCCAGGGGAGTCTGTGTGGGGTCTGGGGGCGGGGGTGCCCTGGGCCGCCAGGGACAGAGAGCCTGCAAACTGGAGGAGGCAGCTGGAAGCCCAGGAGGTGGGAGGCACAGTGTGGCATGCTGTTCCAGAGATAGGGGAAAAAAAGCTCATCTGTGAGAAGAGGAGGGAAGAACACAGGTGCCTGGACCAAGTGGCAGCGAGGAGTTACTGATTAGGCGATGAGGCAGGGGGAGTATGATCAGGAAGGGTAAGTGGAGGGACCACCACCCAGGGAGCAGGCATGGCTGTTGGTTGATGTGTCACACTCGCCAGAGCACTGGGGGGAGGAGCAGGGACACTGGACTTAACCAGGGTCAAGGTTTCTGCAGGACAAGGGTGGTGTTTCTGGCAGGATTTCAGCAGGGAACAGATGCGAGGACAGAAGATGAGCAGAAGGGTGCAGCTGTGGGAGGAGTTGCAGAGAGACAAGAAACTACCCAGCCTCCTATCATCCAGTTGTCTGAGCGGCTGCATCTTCTGATGTCTCCAAACTAAGGCAGTCAGGTTCTCTCTCCTGGGAATATTAACCTACAGCAGCAGAAACCCTGCCAGAGGTTGGTTCAGCTTCATTCTTGACAAGCTTCCAGGGAAATCATACAGACAGGGAATCAAGTGTGGCCCTTGAAGGCTGGGGTTCGCACCAGGAAGCTGAGAAAGCCCTTGGGTGGCAGGAGGATGGATGCTCACGACAGGTTCCAGGAAAAGGCAAAGGAGGGCCGGAGATTCCCAAGGACTTCTTCGAGTGAAGACAGAGACAAGACAGGGCAGCTCCAGGGGACAGTGTGGGCAACTGCTCTGGGCTGGGGACAGGGGGACAGGCAGCCTACCATGGGGTTGGTAGGACCAGGAGGAGCAAAGAGAAGGGTTACTCTCCCTCCACCATCAGAATCCACCTGGGGCCACAGGTCAAGGGAGAAGCCACTTCACCCCAACCTGGGCGGCCAGAGCCCACAGAGTGCCGTTGTTTAGGGGGATCCCCCCAACCCACTCTCCCAGGCATGTCAGTGCCTAAAGCCACTGCCCACTCTGGTGACTGGCCAAGCCAGGCCTGTGGAGGATGGAAACTTAACAGTCCATGGGAGGGGGAGCCAGAGTGGCCGGGGCTGTCTCTCCCTTTATTAGCCCTGAGTCCTGTTGCCACATGATAACCAGCGACTGCACTTACTGACTTCATTTTAGCTAAGAGCGAGACATTTGCTGTTAGCTAAATGTGGGCTGTGGGCTGTGTCGCTGTGTCGACTTCCCATGGGAAAATGTAGGTGGTGTAGTGAGTTTTCTGAAACAGGAAAAGTACCTTGGGATCCATTACAATCTTGAGGACCCCAACTACCAACCCCTTCATTAGTTAACACCTTAATGGGATTTAAATAACCACCTACAGCGACACTGGGGCCTCACTTCTGGAAGGGCAGGTACTCAGGTTAGAGTTAGGGGACCGGGCAATGCCCAGACGTGAGAGTCCACTTTCCCTATTGTTATGAGTTGAATTGTGCCCCAGCCCCCACCAAAAAAAGAGACGTGTTGAAGTCCTGATGCAGGCATGTACCTGTGCACTTATTTGGAAATAGGGTCTTTGCACATACAGTCAGGTCAGGATGAGGTCATACTCGGGGCGGGCCCCAATCCAATGCGACTGGTGTCCTACTAAGAAGAGATAAATAGACACACAGAGGTAGTGGCCTTGTGAAGACACACAGGGAGGGAAGACGGCCATTTGCCGACGGAAGCAGAAACTGGAGCCACAGGACCACCAGACAGGGAGCTCCAGACTGCTGCAACCACTAGAAGGCGGCACGGGCAGGCAGGATCCTCCCCTCGGCCTCCGGAGGGAGCGCGGCCCTGCTGGCGCTGTGGTTTCAGACTTCTGGCCTCAGAACTGCGAGAACCAAGTTCTGCTGGGGTCCACCCAGTTAGTGGCATTCCTTACAGCGCAGCGGAAAACACCCACAGCACACTGTGTTCGCCATTTTGCTGGGACAATAACCAGAGAAGAAACACCTGTTACTACAGCTATCAGAAGACAAGCCCAAAGCATGTCGCTTACAGGTGGACCTTGGTCAGACAAGGGTCTTTGACTCCTGGGCCCCCTCGGGCCTGGACCCACAGGCCAGTGGGGTCTGAGGCCCAAACAGCCCCACCCTCCTGTCTCCGAGCCTCTGTCAACTACACATCACAAGCCAACCAAGCCAACCCATCAACTGTACAGTGACGCTGATCGCCAGCTCTGTCAACAGCCCTCACGCACCACTGTCAGAGCGGGGCTTCCCTCAACCATTCCCTCCTATGACGCAGCACCTGCTTTTAATTTTGCAGTGTTGCCATACTCAGGAGTTGCCACTACCTCCTTTCAGTTATTAAATGCCAACCCGTTTTGTTTACAAATAAAATCAAGTTAATTAAACACTGCATCCAAGAAAGAAGTTAGAACAGCATCCACCTCAGCCCAGGCAGAGCTCAGATCGGCATGCAGCATGTGCTAGGGGAAAGGTGCCCTGCAGAAGCTAACTTGTTAGAAGGACAGCACTGCATTTCGTCCTGTGCAGCCGCTGGTGCAGTATTCAGGGACAGGGCAGCATCTGGCTCCTCGGCCAGCCATGCAGCTGACAAGCTGACTAGAGGGCCTGACTTCAGAGCCGAAGTCCCACAGGCTGCTGACAACCATCTTGGTAGGGACACAGTCACATGGGCTTCCTGGGGGATCCTGCCGCTGCCAGTCAGAGCCCCCGACCCTGCCCTCGTGGGAAGGACAACAGCAGTGCTCACTGTAGGTGAGCACATTCCAGCATCACAGAGATGACAACTATTTTTAAAAGCTCAAAAGGGAAGAGAACCAAACCTGATGGCCACAGAGAAGGTGCACATCATTTGCACTACAGGTTCTCCTGGCCTTTAGCTCACTCAGCCCTTCCCCAAGCAGCCATGAGCAAGCACTGAGGCATGACAAGCAGAGGATGAGACTATGATGAGGAGAAAAACAGATGCCACCTGGACTTCAAGGGCGAAGAGGGAATCCATAAAATCATCACATGCACGTGAATGTAACCACCACTGGGAAGAAGGGATGTGAGGACTGAACTGGGATGTCAAGGAATCCGGGTCCACCAGGCACAGGACGTCCAGACTGTCCCCAAGGGCAGGGAGGGGCAAGGCCAGCCCAGGGAACACACCAGTGAGCACAGCTGGGCTGCAGCAGCCCAAGAGCGCAGGAATGGCCGTGTGTACAAATCCATGCCATTTGTAGGTACGAGCAAGGTCACCCAATGAGCACCAGAACAGCAGCGTGTCTTCTCGGGCAGGCGATGGGGGCAGAAGCTGCAACTTGTGCACATCCTCCGGGTCTACTGGGAGGAAAGGAATCATTTGGTGGCCAAGGGGAGACCATGAAATTAAAGCAGCTTTGTGAAAGCATGCGTAAAAGCCCAAGGATAAAACTTCCCTTGTTTGTAGTAAGGAGACCAAGCCTTCCCTGGCACCGAAAGGACCAGAGGCCACCGGTCTCTGCCCCCAGCAGCCCTGCAGTCACAACGACAGCACTGTAACATAAATCAGTTGTTCTTGACCGTGCCACAGGCACGTGGCCTGGAATGTTGACTCCTGAAGTGGTTGCCATCATTACATTTTCATATATGCTTGATACTTTCCATAGTAAACACACACATCACCACCACCACAAGAAGGACCTTGCTCAGTGGCTGTACTCAGGAAAGAGGAATAAAAGGGCACACGAGGTTAATGAGGGGAGAGGTGTTTCGAGGGGTGCTGGCTAGGTGAGGACTCACCCCTCTTCTGAAACGAGAACAGTGCAGGAAGGTGGTGCCACACCAGTGCCTTTTTTTTTTTTTAACAAAATCTGGTGAGAGTTGTGTCACATTTAAGAAAGAGGTTTTTAAGTGGCCTCTGAGAGCTAGAGACAGAACCACCAAAAAAATAAAAATAAAAAGCTGTATTTCATCTCATCTTCCTCCTACTTCCTGAACAGTTTTGACACCTTTAAAACTTGGACACACCTGAGAACTGGGAACTGGGAACCCTCTGCAACTGCGATGGGCACAAGTGTTCTTAGGGGCACAGCATCTGAGCCCGAGACACATGGGCCAGCTGTCGAGTGCTCTCCCACCTATCAGGACAGCAAACATGCTGACTGCATGCAGACGCGTGGAAGACCCACACAGACCAGCCACCTGCCTGCGGACCCTGCCTTTCCTCCCGCTTCCCGGTCACTGCTCAGAGTGCTAGGCGGCTCTCGGCCCACACCCTCAGCAACCACCCGCCCCCCACCCCCCTGCCTGGGGCCGGCACTGACATTTTCCACAGCACCCAGGAACTGGGGAGGAAAGCAGCCCGCCCACCCCTCCACTTGCTGAAAACCTGCTTTAGAGGAATTTGGAGAGGGACAAAGCTAGACATGAGTTCATGGTGGTAGATTGAGGGCTTGTTTTATTTGTTTTATGAAGAAAATTACTGCTACATAAAATCTGGTGAGACTAGGGACAAAAACACACACATTTGTAGAGCCCACACCTTCTCCCCCAGCAGCATGTTCACTGAAGAGTGGGGAATGAAGCGCAAGTTCCACACGGCATTTACTACCTCGACTCCTTTTTTGAAAACCTCTAAGTGTAAAACTGTCAATGTCATTTCTAAAACATCTTCTAGGAATGTGGCAAATTCTATCAAAGTCTAAAAAGTGCACAAACGGGTTGCAGGGGTTGACCGCACAGCTGCACTCACGCAGCTGCACAGCCTCGCACACTGGCAGGTGCAGCGGGCGCATCTGCAGCAGGAACAGCCCCCACCGAGTACAAGGTGACAAAGGCAGACGCAGCCCCTTCGACCCAGAATATTTCTGTAGCCCAAAGGTCACAAAAAATCTGAATTTCTGAAATGTTCAAGTTTTGTTTTTCATATGTAGGTCTTTAATATCCCTGGAATTAACTGTTTTGGATGTAGCTGTTATTTTTCCCACATGGATTTTTTACAAATATAACTTAAAGTGTGACCTCGTTTGTGGAGAACAAAACTGTACGTACGCACACAACTACATACATTTGCATTTGCCCAAAATAACAAACAAAAATACATAAGACACATGGCATTGGTTACTTTTGTGGGAGGAGAAGGTATTGGGAGGGAAATACTCTTTACATCCTTGGGTAGTTTGTGTCTTCCCTATGAGCAGGTATTCTATAATTAAAGACTAGCTCGAAAAATAAATGCCTAAACTTTCGCCCAAAGATGAACAATCCAAATCAGAGGAGTCGAACACACCATGCCTTCTATTCACAATGCGATTCAACACAGTGATTTTTGAATGCCTTCTTGTTTCAGTCCGAAATGGAAATCCTCTAAACTCTGGGTACCAGCTGCATTTGGGTTCTCGGCCCCCAGCACCCCGGCCTGTCACTGCACCCCAGGCAGCTGTGAGCTGAGCCAAGTGCATGGACGTACTGGACAGAGGCTACTTCATCTTGTTCTCAGAAACTCCCTTCCAGAGAATCCATTACCTGCTGTCCAGGGGGGACACTGGGCTTCCAGTTCCAGGCTCCCTTGTCCCATCGGAGGTCTGGACTGGGACGCACCATCACTCACAGCTGCAGGGGTGGCCTGGATACCTGTCCTCACTACCTTGGTAGCCTACCTCCTGGAGAGTTGGCAGTGTTAGGGACTGAAAAATGTCAACCACCACACAGATGCCAGTTACACCAGCAGGAAGACAGAATGACTTTTCCACAAGATATCCATCCTATCATTCGTCTCCCAGAAATCTGGTAGAAAGACAACGAAATAGTAGTTACCAAATTATCACAGAGAAAACCATAGTGACTGAGATGAGTGTGCCACTGGCTCCATTCCACAGGTCTCAGGGTAGAGATTCTGAGAGGGGAAGAACGTTCTACACACCACCCCCTGCCCCCTCGTTTGGCAGTTTAACTCGTGGCTTGTTTTCTTCCCTGACCACTGTTCTCCAGCCGCTTACCTGGATGGGAGGCCCTGCCCGCAGGGAGTGTCAGGGAAGGGGAACTCTAGTGACAGACACACAACCTTCTGTGCTGTCATGACCTTCCTTTAAGGGCCCACAGGAATCTTGAAAAATCTTTCACTTACTCAACCCCACACCATGGTTTACTGAGCATCTTCCAGGACCACAGTCATTCTACAATGACAGACAAAGTGGAGGCCATGCCTAATGTCAATTCCATTTTCTAATCTGTCTTCAAATATTCACAAACCCTAGATTTTAAAGGCAAATATGGCACTTCCCAGTGTCAAAAATATACCTCGTAATTAAAATATATAAAAGTCAAAATAAAGTGTAAAGGTAATATACACACACACAAAAATACATCATGGAAAATAAAGTGACATATCTGTAACGTAAGAAAAATAATCAGTTTAATAATTACAACAATGTAGCATAAGTAGTCAGTGCCAGGACAGTGTGGCCTTGACGTGAAGGTCCCCACAGCTGTAAATGAGGACGGTGTGTCCTGGAGACAGGAAGTGGGGGACATCAGGAGGTCCACACAGAGCCAGGAGGTCTCCGATGCCCGGGCACCCTGGCGCACGTGGACAGGCACACACACCGCAGAGCACAGTGGACAGAGCTTCTGATGCCACGTCTCAGCATCGTGTGGGACTGAAAGTGCTTCACATCTCAGGGTAGGAATGGCTTGGTCTCCTTGTCCATGAAAGGTGAGAGCAGAGAAGTGACCCTTAGGGTAAACAGTGGCCCTTTTACTGTTCCCATTAACCCCCAACCCCTCAGAAGGTCACATGGAGAAATGTATGCAGTCTATTTACAAAACAGAGCAGGTTTGTAGAAAGAATTGCTCTCAGATGCATTTTCTCTGCTCCCTAAAAAGCTTAGTAAAATATTGGATCCACGGGGAGAAAAGGTAATGCATTACAGAGGCATCTCAGCCTTCACCCTCCATCAGGGGAAGGGACAGTGAAAACACACGTGTTCTCACCTGTCACTTAAACAACAGTTAAGGCAGGTTCTGTAAGAGACCCGTCCAGGGTGCTGACAGCAACACTGTCGTCACAAAGCGGTGGAGAGATCAGGTGATGAATGTTGTTCCTGAGGTAAAATTTGCTGAAGATAGCAAACTTCAGTACACTCAAATTTAATTGTTTTTCACTGCAATGTCTTATGCATCACCAAAAAACACTACTGTAAAAATAGGGCTTACCAAAAAAACACACAAACTTTTCTAGTCCTAGCGCTAACGAACAAATGCTAAGTACAGAAGGTTGGCAAGTCTACTTGAAAGGTCAAGTGTGGGCGGGCCAACACTGGGTCCCAGATACGTGAGCTTATAGCCTGGAGGGGGCCAGCTCAAGTGACCACCCTCGGCAGGGAGATGGGTGGGGACAGAGACTGATTAGCATGGGCATGGAACAAGACCCACGAACAATCAGAAAACCAAGTCGCTCCCAAGTTGCCCAGTTCATAGGCATCAGAAGATCCAATGAAATTAAAGGGTCACTTGACCAACAAAATATCACAAAATGTCACATCTGCTGCCAAATGGGTTTTTTTGAGAAGTCTCTAATGCACAGGGCTGAGATTTTGCTTTTTAAAGGTGTAACACCTAAGAAGAAGTTATCTCACTTAAAATGACCTCTTCACAAGAAGGAAACGGAAAGAACACTTCCCTGTGACATCTTGATCCTCTCTCCAAGGCAGAAGGACAAGCTGGGCTCCACAGCTGATCTTCCTGCCCAGGCTGCTGAGGCGTCTAGAGCCCCTGGCCCAGGGGCCAGCAGAGCCAGAGTTAGGACTGGCTGCCTCCTCCGTCTGCTCTGCCGTTTGGATATGGGGCGGGAATGGACCCACATTTAAACGTTCATCACTTAGGTGGAATTTTAGGTGGCTATTGCTTTACTTTTGCTGAAAGAGGGAAACACGTCTCTTTCCCAGTGAGCACTGCAGCAATGCTTGCTGCACCCTACGGTCAAACACAGCTCAGGGACGGTGGCCTGACAACTCCTACCCAGCCAGGTCAGCTCCCAGCATCACCTCAATTTGTCTTCATCGGCTGCAGTGATGTGTAATACATTTTATTTACAGGTTCTAGTGAAGCTTTCTCTTTTGAGGGAAGAACAAAACAGTGCACTTTGTCAAGTTATTAAACTAGTCTACGTATAAAAGTCTGTTATGATCTATCTCTCCAAGTGCAGTAAGTAAGTACACTCTGATGATCACAGCGTTCACAAGAAGTGGACAAGAGGGTGCACCTGCAGCTGGACACGGTGGTGTGTGTGGGACTCCCTCGGGTTCTTGGCTGAGGCCGAGGCTCTCCTTCAGTCAGCGGGAGCATGGCACTCGGAGCCACCCACGTTGGTGACCGCAATACTGCTCTAACAGAAGAGTTTCAAATGGCATTAAAGTGTCTCTGCAGCTATAAATAAGGTTAAATTAGTTAGGCATACCAAAGTGGGCAGTAACTTTAGAGCACTGTGGACACTACGGTGGTGGATAGCACTTAGGCATCCACCAAAAGCCATTCGGGCACCCTCTGTGCCTCTGCCGTCCGTGTGTGCACTAACACGACTTCTAGTTCACGGGACCAGAAAATTAGTGGGGAGTGTCCTAGCGTGGGTATCAGCCCAGATGTAACAATCATGGATATGCATTCAAAATGGGGTATTCACAAGAAACATGTATATATATTTATATATATTCAGTAAAAGCCTAAAAGACCAGGATTTGTAGTCAGTCACTGCACTTATTGCAAAATGAGGTAATTAAGATGTTACCAGAGTAAGATTAATGCAGTTCGCCCTCAGTGTCTACACCTCATGTTTGGGTTCTTCAGGAACAATGTGACTGTTTCTATTTGCATGATGAGCTCCAGCTTTTGTATGCACAGAAAGCAAGACAACTTCCATCAGCCCTGCCCTGTGGTCCTGAATTTCACATCGGCTGGGGTCACGGGGCTCCCAACTTGGTCTCATAACTGGTCTTTGAGAAAGAACCAAGGACGTTCCTTAGAGGTTGGTCTCGTCCCAAGCAGGATCATTCATATTCTTTAGAACTTTCCTCACCAGCTTCTCCAGCTCTTTGCGGGCTCTCTGTTCTTCCTCCAGAGATTTCTTCATCTTCTTGTTATCCTGTAAATGAAGCAGACAAGATATTTATCCTGTAAATGAAGCAGATTGTGTTTGGCCCTGGAGAGGACTTTCTTTCCCCCAGGAGACTTGGGGGACTCGTGGACTGAAATCTCAGGCTGGGGATCCGCCCTGCACTGGTCATGAACGTGTTCAACAGGACCATCTGAATGTCTAAACAGACACTCAGGGCTCCTTACCGCACAGTTGTTCCTGGGAACCAAGGCAAATCACAGATGGAGAAACAGTCCTGACATCTCTTACAATTTAAGTTCCAACTATTGAAGGAGAGAATCTCTATATGACATACCATAAGCAAATGGCTGAAAATAGCAAATGAAACAACTTGCATCCCACCTACTCTTCACACATTTGTAAAGATCTTACAGAGTTATGTAAGAATGGAAGTAACAGCAACTGAATGAATATACAAGTGAATGAGTAAGTGCCTACTTCCGCACAGCCTGCACCCAGCCGCTCCTCCGCATGGAGAAGATGCATACACAAAGAGGTATCCCACTGCCACCAGTGAAGCACAAACCCAGGAGCCCCTCAGAGGAAGGAAAGCATTTGGAAGCGGCCTCAGACACTGCTGAGGATGGCTGAGAGGGGCAGCTCTGAGCACATGCTGGGGTTGGACCACACTGTGCTCCTGCCTCTCCTCAGCCTCCCCTCTAGTGGGGCAGCCCTTACGACCCCCTCCTTGGAGACCAAAGCCATTTGTGCAAACAATGTACATACACAAAATGCATTTGATCTGACTTATTGCTTTGATTTCTCAAGAGCAAGGACCATGTGTTACACCAGAAAGTGACAGAGAAGAGTAGAGTCACAGTAGGTAGTTAATAAGCCTTTAAAGCAGTTGGAATTTTAGATTTTTTAAATAATTATTCTATAAGAATTTGAGATGGTTTCTGATGCCAAAAACAGTATAGTAAAAAGACAGCATTTAAACAAGTCACTTCAAAGATTTATTTTCTGGTCTATCACATTTATGGAAGACTGATGATTTGATCTGAAATTCTGAAAGGCATGATTTCCTTTCTATATTACAGAGCTGGCCAAAAGTGCATTTAGTTTTTTCCATACAGTGGCTCCAGTAGTACTGAGTTGTCTTTAACTTCATTCGAAATAATTTTGTTAGATTGCATTGTGACAGATGTCATATCGGTGTGCATTTAAGAAAAAGCTTATCAAAACTGGTGAATTTTCATGCAACCATTTTAATATTGGAGATGGAAGATGATATGCAACATTTTCAGCGTAATATGCTTTATTATTTCAAGAAAAGTAAAAACAACTGAAATGCAAAAAAAAAAAAAGATCTGTGCAGTGTGTGGAGAAGGTGCTGTGACTGACTGAATGTGTCAAAAGCTGCTTGCCAAGTTTCTTGCTACTACTGACATTGTGGCCAAAATATTCTTAGCTGTGGGGCTGTCTTATGCACTGGAGGATGTTAAGCAGCACCCCAGTCTTCTACCCACTAGAAGTCAATAGCAGGAGACAGTAGACATACTCAAAATCACCAAATCAATAACATTACTGGTAAAAATTAAAATGTCTTATATTTTATGGAAAAAAACTAAATGGGCTTTTTCACCAAACCAATAATTTGCTCAAAGGACAACCGACTTCATTTTCAATATAGTGTTCTCTTCTTTTCCCCCATAAAAAAAAAAGAGATTAAAGAACTGATTACCACTCACCTGTCTTAATTCTTGGACTTCGTCCTTCAATGCATAGACAGTATCAACAAGACTCCTAGAACAGAAAATGGAATGAAACCTGAACAAGGATGAGGAATGAAGAGGACAGAGAAGCACTTCACCAGGAGACACGCCGCCACCAGACGAGATAAAGCTCTTCTGCCCTACTTACTAAACATCTAAATTCATATGCTTCAGATCAATCAACTTCTTTCTGTGGGAAGTTACAGCCTGATCAATGTTAACTCTAGTCTATGAGGACACAAAGTAATTGTTTCTGAAGCCATACCCCAGCCCTCCTGGGATTTTTCTGACTCCAGTGCTGGACCCCTCCCCTCCCCACCCCTCCACTCCACACACACCACCCTGCTTCAAAATACTGGAATATGTCTTACTTTTCTTCTATCACTGTCTGACCATTGCTTTTAGTTTCTTCAACTATAATTTTTTCTTCTTCTGGAAGCAAAACTTGTGGAGCGGATTCTTTACGTGAACCTATCATCATTGAAAAAAAAATCCACAGGTGAATACCACAGTAAAACTAAAAAGAATGATATCATACTATTTAAATATTGGTATTAAATCCCAAGGACTGTACATTAAAAATTACTTTCTATATAACATAGGGAAAGGCAATTTTTACCAACTTTCTCTATTTCCATCTATTGAACTCTTCATTCCTAAAACATTATAAAGTCTTTTTCTAATTTATTAAGCTTCAGTTTCTATTCTGGACTATGGATCTATTAAATTGAATTTCTTCATAGGCAGTAAGTTAAAGGCTCTGACCATAGTGCCCTGGGTATTTGGGAATAAATATCCAAATCAACCAAACTGGCCACATTCTAGGAATCTTAGGAAGCTGTGTCAGACTTTGAAGTACATATGCACTGAGTGTTTAATAAATTAAAAAAAATGGCAATTCAAACATTTAACACTGTTGTGACAGTTAAAAGCACAGCAGCTTGCCTAGGACAGTGTCTCAATAAGTGTTTGCCACAAAATAAGTGCTTTAGAAACTAACTGAGAAACCCAAATGTTTATTTTAAAAGGTGAAAAAAGAGAACCAAATCTTACTTAAGGATACAAGGAAATCATCTTTTCTTAAAGAAAATATTAAAGGTTATGCAACACTAGACCATGTACCATTTACATTTTTGAAAAGTAACGTCAGATGCAATTGAGGCACACAGTCCACCAGAGAACACCAACACGTGCAAGGGGTATTGTGATAAACGTGTCTCCATTAAAAACTACACTTCCGTTTGATATATGCTACTGACGGAGATGGTGGCTCAACTTGCTTGATCTTGTTTTTTCCGGTTTATCTTTAATTTGCCTTCCTAAAAGTTCATCAAATTACAAGATGGCACTCGTACATCCTTTTATTATGGGAACGTTCCGCATAACGCCAATGTTTTAACTGTTTGATTTTAAAGAAGAGTTTCACCAGTACTGTATTGTAAGCTTTTCCTCCTCTGAATGGAACAAGATTAACAATTACTAACAAGGCTTGAAGAGAAGAGGGCTCATAAAGCATTACTGACGTCCCAAGAATACCTCTACCATTCCCACGGCAGCATGCGCGGGAACAAGGACTGGTGGTACAGGCCTTGGGGCCCTGGCCACACGTCTCCCTGCTGCCTCGTGGACATCTGCAAACCTTCCTCTGTCCCAGCCTCACGGACTGGGAAGGGCATCAAATACAAGCACGCTGGGAGACCGTAAGGTCCAGAACAGCACAAAATTAAGATGCTGACTTTCTCCTTTGTTATGTCAGATACAAGAAAATTAAGCTCTGGGTAAGCAAATACAATTCTATGTTACACAGTACAAACTTCTCTACGTATATATTTTTTATACCAATAAAGGGAAGGACCTTTTTGTGTACTGAGAATAACTTTAGTATTATAATCAAACACCGTACTTAGAATTTTGTCACAAGCCTTAATGAGCTGGTATATAGAAGTATGTTTGTACATGGGTTTGTCAAATATTATTTCAAAGACGACCCTCTGCTAGTGTGTTTGTGTTCACACCGTGCTGCACGTCCTAGATCAGCAGCTCTTGTCACTGTCGGGCAGGAGGCGGCGCTGGTCACGCATAACCGCCCACCCCCACCCCGCCCCCGTTAAGGCCACACTCTACCCTTTCACACAGTAACCTGCAGAGCCAGGAAATTACTTTTAGACACAGGCGAATGTCCTTCAAGACATGGCCCCAGAGAGGGACACATCTTTAAAGGCATTATTACACTGGCAATAATCCACCTCCCCTGGGTAATGCCTGCTCCAGGTGCCATGGTGCCATGTGGCATGTGACATGTCTGTGGGCATGTCTTCTTCTAGGCCTTTCTGGGTTAAGGGAGAATGCTGGGGGGACATCTGGGTTACTTAGAGAAATACTGCTTAAGAAGAAAACTAGCGTTGTGAACCAAATTACTGAGAAAGTACAGGGATACCAGCCAGCTAAAAAATTCTAGAGGCTGAGGAAAATCCTGTGCCTCTGATACAAATGCAAATGTTACCCACATTTTTATAAGGAACTTAATTCATGTGCTATTTTCCTAGAAGAACAGAAAAGCATTCATAAAGATTCGGATACACAGAAAACAAATTTAATTTGTGCTGTGAAGAAAACTGATGACATCAGATAATTTAGATGGCTCACAAATTTTCCAACTAGTATCTGCTTTGAGTCCAAACAGTTGACTGTGTTACAGTCAAATCAAAAATGTTATCAGCTGTATATCTGTCACATTCAGTTTGCAATACAAAGCTTCAAATGGATTAATCAGGTAAGAGGTTGAAAGTGTTTTTATGTAACAGCACTTGAGGGAATATTAACCTCTATACATTTCAATTTTTTCTGCATTTTCTAGCTTCCTAAGCAACCTACTTACATTATGTTTCCAGCATTAAAATGTTCAAATAACAAAACACAATCACAAGGGATGTCTGCTGTGTAAGGTGCATCAGACAGCAGTCGGCTGTCCTGCAGGGGTGCCAGGACTGCCTAACTCGCACCCACACCCCGTCTGTGGGAGTCCTCAGGCAACTCACGCCCCTCACGTACACTGAGCCACACAATCCCATTATTGGTAAAACAGAAGAACAAAACCAACCACCTCTGCAGAGATGTTCTGAGGATTCATTTTAAAGTTACATTTTATAAATGTCTTTTACCAGATGAATTCATAAAGATAAAAGCCTTAAATTCCGTTATGTAACATGTATCAGAGAAATTAAAACCTGTAAGAACTGGTACAACAGTTGCACACGCATGACATGGCTCTGATTTTTAACACAAGTACACAAGAAGAATTTAACATATTATAAAACATTAAGTTTGAGAATACTATAGGTAGATGTGCCAAACTGCTTAATTCCTGAAACATGTAAATGCCAATGTAAAAAAAAAAATGGCATTTACAGATCTGATGGTGAGCCAGGAGGCTTGTAAATGAGTATTATTTATTGCCTCCAGAGAAATCGATGGGCTGCTAATAATCTGCCTAGATTCAGTGTAACATTATTTTTCTAAGATGACTGAAAAAATGTTAGTCTTTCAACAAAACAGTAAAGGAATATTCTCCAGCCAGATTTATAAGTAAGTTCACTATTTAAGGGCAAAGTTTTAGAAAGTAAACAGATTTCATGAGTTACCTCAAAGACTACTGACGTTATTTGCAGGGGTATCACAGTGTGTTCCCTGAATTACTGAGGCTGCAAAACAATTTAACAGCACAACTACCAAAATGTTCTATCGCTTTATTGAAAATCGTCTAAAAGGCCTGAGACACAGATGAACAGGTTCGTGATGGTTCCAGTACACTCAAGAACTGTGTTTCCCAAAATCTGTGTTTTACAGGAGTTAACAAGGATTTCTGCAACACGTCATTTTGGAAAATGCTGACTGCTACAGCAAATGTGCACCGTGACTCGAGTCACGGTGCACATTTTAAGGTTCTCAGAAGGTTTGCAGTAAAAATACCTGTTGAACTTTAACTCAGCATCTCCTTAATTCACCTGCGCACTTAACTCTTTCTTCAGCATCAATATTAAACATTTTGCAGTTTTCTGGGTAACAATTTGAAGAGTGCTAGACCTGGCCTAAAATACATACACACAAATGCTATCTGGTTTTGTTGCACTTCAATATGGGGTAAATATAAAGAAAAAGTAATTTATACTTAGCACCAATCCAGCATTTCCCAAACCTGTCTGCACGCATCTGCACATGCTTGGGATCCAGCACCCATGATGGCTGCTGACAAAGAGGCAACAACAGTTCCCAACTGCCACCAGCAGGGGTCACGCTGCACCACACAGCTGGAGAGCCAGTAGGCACTGGGATCCCTGGGAGGAAGTCCCTCAGAAGTGTGATCCAGAAGCTGGAGACACACTTAGAACCTTGCCCCCTACAACTGTCACAGATCCCCAGAGCTTAGAACCCTGCCCCCTTAAACATCCAGAGCCCCCAGAGAACTATGGGCCTTAGTTTAAGAAACACAGATTAATCAAACATTTCTGTTTTATAGACAGATGACTTGCCCAGGCAAGTGTAGGGTTCAAGCCCCAGGGCATGATCGCCTTGGCTGGTAGAGCACCGGTTAGGTGCCTGGTCTCATGACACATGACTGTCAAATCCAGGGCATGCGTATGGGGTATGTGTGTGTGTGTGTGTACATGAGTGAGTCAGCTCCACCAAAGGCTATCAACACTTTATCAAAAAGAATGTCTGCCTATATGGCTGGTGGTCTATTACATTTGCAGCAAAGTTCACAATCTTTCTAGTATCTGCATCTACTTATACCAGGGGTGTCAAACTCATTTTCACTGGGGGCCACCTCAACCTTGCAGTTACCTTCAAAGGGCCGAACGTAATTTTAGGACTATACAGGTAACTCCTTAACTAATTAAGTTAAGGGCAAGGAGCTCTACATTTGGCCCTTTGAAGGCGACCATGAGGCTGATGTGGCCCACAGTGAAAATGAATTTGACAACCCTGACTTATACTCAACTGAAATTAACATAACATTCAGAATAAAGTAAAATATTACATTTTTCAAAAGCTACTTTTAAAAAATCTCTCCAAAGGGCCACTTTGTTACTTATAAGATTCTAATTTACTTTTCTTAGGAAAAGAAGATGTGAGGATGTGAAGAATGATTTGTATTTGTATGAACAAATCTGTGACTTGTCCTAGCCCTGCACTGGTGCAGATGCTTCTTTTCCTTTCATTGTGCTTTTCCCAGTAAGTTCTGCATGCACTTTAAAAACAATCAAACAAAAAGTAACCTTAGTCTAAATAAAAAACTATTAAAGTTGAGTTTTTTTTTTGTTTATGCATGCACAGCTTCCCCCAAACCAAAAATGAGAATGCTTCATTCTGAAGACAAACCTCCCGGTGATTAAAAACTTGTTTAAAAAAAAATAGAGGAAAACAGATGACATAAAAATGTTCAAGGAGTGACCTTGTATTGTTCAGGACACATTTAACCTGAGAAGTACAAGCTTTTCCATCAAGGCAGAGAGAAAGGGCTCTACCGCCTGGCCTTCCAACACATCGTTCCAGAGAACAGCCAAATCATATTGAACTGCAAACTATGCTACTCCCCCGCCCCCCATGTAACAAATATTAAAAGCCACAGGCTAGCAAAGGCAAAATTTATTTCAACTGTACATAACAGATGTCTTTTTTTTAAATAAAACAAACACTTCATTGCCATATGCAACCACAAACAATAATATGATACTGTACAATACAATGCAACATTCAGGTATACATCCAACTGAGTCTTCAAATGGCAGTCACCCACTAAAAATGGCTTTCCCATTCACAGATAAAAAGCACAATATATAAATTTTTTCCAGGTCTTATACCACTATATACATATTACTGTGTTTTGGCAATTTTATGCAAAACACAATTAATATAGCTTATATACTTGTGGCAAATTAATTCAATGGGAACACCATTTAGGCCATTTGCAAAGGGCCTGATAATGGCTTAAACCTACCTTCTAGTTCAGATTCTTCATCCTTTCATTATAATACTAACTGTACACATAGATATTACAGAATTGTATAAACATAAAATACTATTTCAGCATGACTGAAGTTCCACAGAAGTAAAAATACGGCCCTTTAGGCGCCTCATCACCACTGCCACACCACTGTTTTCAGGCCTGTGGCACTAATACTTCCAACCAGGTCACAAGAGCTCATGGTGCCAGACATTCAAAACAAATCCAAACAAACAAAAAGCCAGGTTGTTACTGTGCAGTGATCTTAGCATCAACAAAAATCGTTGTCCAAATAGCTTTAACTGGTACAAAAAGGAATCATGGGAAAGTGTCAAAACTTTGGTGTATAGAAAATGACAATGTCTCATTAAGACAACCCAAATGATACTTAGTGTTAAAACTCCAAGTGCAGCAACTGTACTTCAATGCTGTGGTATACATTGCACATGACATAGGCAACCCAAGTTTACTAAGGCATGGCAAAGGCATCAAGGCCAATGCACCAATTATTATAGTCTCAAAGCAAACAAAAAATGTTCTATTAATAATAGAAAAGATGACTACTCTACATGATAGAGAACAAAACTGCCTCCAAATTCCTTGCATGATACTGGGTAAGCATATGAACTCCATAGTTCTCCAAAAATTCCATTTGCTATTTGGCTTAACACATACAAACCCTATCTCTACCATGAGTTAATAGGGGGCTCAAATTTTAAAAGATTGCTCCTCGACTTTCTTATTTATACTAATTAATACAAAAATATGAAATCTCCAGATGGCATAAGCCTGGAAACAGACAGATATTTGGAATGATCAGTTTTCCTAATGACCTCATTGCATGCAGTACTGAAGCAGTCTGAATTTCTAAGCAATATGCTACTGCCGGGAGTTCACTAGCACCTCTGGGCTCGTGAGCCACAGGACCCAGCTCCCAGGAAACAAGGACGCAGTGCATCAGAGATGTCTCTGTGCAAACAAGATCAGGACACTGAATACATGGGGCTGGCGAAGGAGGTGTGGTGAGGGAAGAGAGCATTCACAGCCACCTGGAATTACAGCCACCCTGAAGAAAGGAAAAAATGTTATTCCCAATTTATAATGGCATCTTGTTTTCTGAAGCTGGTTTAATGAATACTTAAAACACAACCTTAAGGTTTCATTTAACACCAAATATAGCATGCAAGGGAGAGAACACAGTGCTTCCCCTCTAGCAATGACCAGATGTGGATTCAGATGCTACAACTGAATGCAACATGTCACATTCAGTTCTTTTTGAAGCAGAAATTAGTCTTGAGTGAGGCCAGTGAAATCTCCTTACAACAAATCCCAGGAAAATGGGGGAGTCTGCCCCAATCTGAGATTTCCTATTGAGTGAGTTACATGGCAACTTAGTAAGTCTTCAACAGACTCAGATATCCCCATTACAAGCAAGAATGAGGGCTACATAAGACAGGGTTGCTGTAAATGGAGTTTCACTGCAGCTAGTTGCTGAAAACAAACAATGTGTCCATCACAGGCAGTATAAGTATGGATGTCAGGGTAAGCCAGGTTGTGACTGAAGCCAAAGCACTCGCCTTTTTAAGTATACCACATGCCTCTCTCTGAAAGCAGTCTAATCTATACTTTCAGAGGCTGGATGCTTCAGAGTTTGGACTTTACACCTTCAGTAGAGTGGTACAGGCTTGCTAAGTGCCATTTAAGAGAAATTACTCCAATTAGGGAGAGTTTGGTGTGATGACAGTGTCTGAGCTCTGACAGTAAGTTGGTCTTTGGCAAGGAAAACTCCCACCCTGCGGGCCAGTGCGGGGCATGAGAAGACCATGTGTGGCACACTGACGGGCACAGAGCTGTGGGGGCGCACACAGCTCTTCTGTGCTGCCCAGGCCCAAAGTCCACACCAACACATGGTTCTTCATGGTCACCTCAGAGCGCAGCTGCCTAAATTGAACTCACAGTAGTTTTGTTGCATTCCATTTTCTTCTTATCTCTCCACAACTACTTGACCAGTGTGTCCATGCTGCATAAAAAATTTAGATCCCTATGTATAAGGCCAGAGTCTCCGCCATGTTACTGGCACTTAGACCACAAACCTGTATGGTTTCAGTATAAAATATCAAAGTGTTCATATAGCTGTATCCAAAAAGAAATGAGACAGTTGCTACACTGAGAATAAAAAACCACCACCATTTGGGGCTATAAAACCATCACTACTCACTAAGAAAAGAACTCTTAGGTATAGGCTGTGTGAATTCACCATCTCCTTCAACAATCGTTAAGTAACTTCCAACGGATATTTGAATTGGCAATTAAGCCTCCACAAAGTACATGGGAAATATCAGAAATGCTCTCAAAAGTTGTTAAAATATCACATAAAAGAGACAAGGAACAGCAAGAAAACATCTAAGAAAAGCAGGCTGCGATACAACAAGCGTTTGTTAAGAAAGCTCAGAAGTGCATTAGTTCTGGTGAGAGATATATGAGCAACAGCTCTTACGAGATGTAGAACCCATTCTGTAACTATGGGCTGTCCATATACTGTCATAGTCAGAGTCTTCCGAGAGGTCTGAAGGCTCCAAACGAGAAAGGCTACTGCGACGACCCAAGGAGTCTAGACTTGATTGGTCATCATCAGCCAAGACGTGATTATGCATCAGGTCAGTGCCTTGCCATGCTAAGACAGGGGTGGGATGGAGTGACAGGTGTAACAGGCAAAGATGGGATGAGAAGGAAGACGGACAGGAAGAGCCACAACCAAAAACATAAAAACAAAAGCAAAAGGTGATGGGAAGAGAAGGAAAAGAGAAAATACTGTTAAAAAATGGCAACAATGTTCATTTATTTCTCCTTATTTATGGCTGAGTTTTAATAACAAAGTTAGCACAACCCTTAGAATAAAACCAGATTAATTATCATTTAAATAAACCTAAAGCATGATATTGTTTCAAAATTTTCTTTTAAAAATATGGCTAAGTTCTCAGTTAAATCTTTTTCCAATTAATGCCATGTCCACAAATGCTTCTATATATATTTAACATGTAACCAATTCTATCCTACATTCTATTAACAAAATAATCTCACTGAGGACATTACTTATAAAAGGAACCATTTATGTGGTTAATTAAAAACTGTTTCCTATTTATTAAGTGGATATTGAGTGCAAAATAGTTTCAAAGGATTTTTGACTTACTGCTTCAGCTCTTTGGCAGACTATAAATCACCAGAAGTCATCTTAATGATGGTGGGGTGGGGGGGTGTCTAAAACTTACCTTATCAAACTACAACCACTGTAAAAATTTCAGAATGGAAAAAGGAATTAAATAGGGTCCACTTCCTTCTCATTGCCCCTTTCCCGTCCCCTACATCTCCACTCCTTAGAGCCCTCAGCTGGTGGGCATGGATAAAGGAGGAAGCCATGTCAGTTCAAATGTCAGCCACCCTGACGCAGCCCCCCTTTCCTGGCAGGAAGACAGACGTGAGCTGGCAATGCCACGATGTTGAAAGGAGGACAACTGAAGGAAGTGGGCACCAAATGGGAGAACAGAAATAAGCCCATGAGTGGCTGGCACCTGTGAGCAATGACACTAGGCAGGCGGCTATGTGTGAGACATGCAAGCTGGAATGGGCCAGGGACAAAGGGCGCTGGAAGAACACACACTGGGAACCAGGGGCCCCTCTGTGCGGGGAATGGCACAGACAGCAACCACTGGACCCATCCTGTCTCTGCTTCTGATCAAAGTTAATTCCATTCCAAATTCAGAAAAAGCAGTTGACTGGTTTGGATTTATTTGAATCCTTATAGTCTATACATGTCATTATCTCCTTAAAACAGAAATCAATACCAAAGATGTTTGGTTTGTAGTCTTACTGGCATCTAAATGTATACTGAACCGAGCTGAATTTTAGGCAAGATAATGGTATCCTAACTGTCTTCACTAAACACTTACTAGGAAAAGAGCTGCTTTCACTCTGATCCCATTTCCAAATGTATTATGGATATCGCCTTCCCAGCACAACCTGTTCTTAATTAGATTTAAGGCCATATATGATTGTGTATAGGAGGCTCCAGAGTGGTTAGCATGTAATATCACTTAAAAACAAAAACCAGTGCTTTGTCCAATGCTTTTCTTGCACAGGAGAAATGGAAACACATAATACAGGCTATGTGGTAAGAAAAGATGTGCACAAACTATGGGCCATTCCTTCCAGGCAGCCAGAAGCAGCAAGGCCGCAGGCATGTCACAGGGCGCTATCTCTTGGATGGAGAAATGCAGCTTGCACAAAAACATACCTAAAGTCCACGTGACCTGGTCTATTCGTCTGAGACTAACAGGTTAAAATTTTACTTCAAATGGTTGAAGTTGAGATGAGTAGTTCTTTAACATCTCAAATTCAAAACCCAAAAAACTATGGCCACATTTTATAGCCTATTACTTCAAATACAATCTCTTATCAAGTATATGAAACTATGTAATATCTTAAATGACAATAATCTGTATTTACAAATTATTGCTTGATTTTATGCATACATACTCAATATTCATGCCTTTCTGTTTCTCTCCTCTGCTGACTAGTCACTATGAAAGGCATTGTCACTGGTAAGAGTATGGACAAAGAAGTTATAATGTCATAGGAGGGGTATGTAATACACTCGCCACAAGAGTTTCTAGATTATCTGCAGATGCCACCTAGGGTTTAATCCTGTTAGCCCTATTTTCATGTTTAACAAAAGCTAGAGCAGTTGAAATTCCTTTTCCCACCTTTTCTTTTTTTTTTTTTCTCATCATTAGTTTAAAACAGGACAGGACACTGATCCCAATCACCACACTGCAAGTAGTGGAAATGAAGGTGAAATAAGTGATTTGCTAGGTGTCAGGGTGGAAAGAGAACCAAAAATACAAAACCTTAGTAAGAAGTCAGTCTTATGCCACAATATATATATTAATCATCCAGTTCTCAAAAAGAAGAGCCCACGTAAAAAACAGCGGTACAAAAGGACGCCCCGTGGTGCCTGTGACCCAGGCACCAGTAAAGGGCGGACTTGGCCCCATTCTTCTGAACAAATCACATGCACTGTTCCACCCGCCCCGCCATGCTGCACTCCACTCTCAAATGCCAGAGATGTTTCAGAAAAAAAAGAGCCCCCTTTTTATTATTCTCACAATAGATTAAGGTTTTTTTCACTTAAGACATTAAACATAAGATGCAGGTAAATTCAGTAGTACTGAAATCTAATAAATTCATTATTAGTGTCTACTTCTAAAAAGTTTTAAATGCAATCATTTTTTAAAAGGGGGTGGACTACAAGAAGCCTTGCTCTAGGTTTATGTTTTTAACAATAATTCTAAAAAGCTAATAAATAAATAAATCCCACTGTCATACCAATAGCTTAAATAGCTTAAATAGCTGAACTGAATGAATGTTCCACTGATGTCTAAATATGCATTCTGTATGCAAAAGAAAGCTTTATATATTCTGGCAGTACCCTATATTTAAAGTTTTCCCAGTAGGATCTTCTCTGAAGTCAATTATTTTACTGATAGCTCAGACCCTTTTCAATGATTTAGGGATGTCAGGCTCAAGCTGTTCTATCCCCTGGGCAGGACCCTGCAGCATCACTCCCCCAGGACCATTTGAGCAGCGCAGAGGAACTGTACACAGGCCCCTACAGCACAGGTTCCTTCTGACTATGATTTTAAACATAATGAAGCACCACAATTCCAGTACATTACTGCAGAACTTACTTGAATTGAGTGTTTGCCGTGTTTTGGCGCTTGTGCAGTAAGCTTCAATGACTTTCAGAATCTGTGCATCTTCTTCCAAAGCAGCTGTGCCTGTCAAGACATACACAACACGTCACAATCGAATTAAAAACGACAAGTACAACACATCACAATCCAAAATAACTAGTACCATTAAGTAGAGCAATGCAAAGTCATCAACTCAACCAAAATGAGGACAATCAAGACAATCTCTCCTTTTATTTTCTTGTCAGATAACTATTTTCCAATATTTACAAAACAATTATATTCAAAATTATTTTTAGCTTTGTAAAAGTTGTATTGGTCTGCAACATATCTGAGAAAGGGTAAACTTCCTAAATATATGAAAGTGAAAATAGTATATAGGAAATATACTAATAGTATATAGGAGATAAAGTATATAGGAAATATACTAATCCATAAGAAAACAGTATCCCACATCCTCAAATTGAATAGGCAAGAACTAGAAACAAGAAATTTACACAAAGAATACAGTCTGCAACAAAAGATATTCAATCTCACTACAAAAGACATGAAAATTAACACATACCACACTGACAAAAAACAAAAGAGCCTGACAATTCCCAGTGTGCACGTGGAGAGCAGAGAGGAAAAGTCTTCCCTCCAACCACAGCTGTAGGAATGAAGACAGGCAAAACCCTCCAGAGAGGCAATACGACCATATTTATTAAAGGCTTTAAAAAGAGTATTTCCTCTGATCCACAAATTCCTACTAAGGATTTCGTCTACCACTCCAGAGCTCTTCCTTAAACAATGGATTATTCCAGACACGGGCCTCACGGTCAGAGATCACAGACACAGAACAGAACCCCTGTGGTGAACAGCATCTAATGGTATCAGATGGGCACAGAGCCTCTCACCCAGCACACTTTTCATGTGATTCTATGGTTAAATTGTTTCTGGTTTGTTTTCCTAGATTTTCTGTATTTTTCTACATTTTCTAAGATATTACTTGGGTATCTATTTTTAAAAGGCTCACCTGCTGTAATAAACATGTGGAAAGAACGGAAAGCTGAAATATTTATAAGTGCACCATAAAGCCTCAACATCATTTTACGATAGTAGGATATACATTCGCAAGCCAAAAATTTCATACTCAAAAACTTTAGTACCCTGAGTTTAAAAGCAACTGAGAAACTGACTTAAATTTCAATAATTGGGACCAATCACTTAACAAGTTTCCCATAATAAGCTCCTTTCTTAGGAGTAAGAAAGGTAACATTTAACTAGTATAATTTCAGGACAAAGTGCAAGGTAACTTCCAGGGACAGCCATTCCCTCTTGGCCAAAAGAAAAACAACCTGTCCAACTGATTTAACGGGATTATCATTTTCACATGTGGGTTAAGTGCAGCAGCATCATCCTCAGTGCCAAGAAAGGGTTTATGATGCCAGAAAGGGCACTGGCTTCCCTAGGAAGGTTGAAAAAGGTAAATTAACGAGAGAACAGCAAACATTTTTTATGTGGCACAGACTGTTTTACCAACTAGAAAATTTTCTAGGATTCTGAATGTAAAAAAAGTGAAAATAACTCACAAGATTACAATGTAACTTTAGCACAGTCAAGTTTAGGAAGTACTTGCTCACACAGGCACTAGCTACATGGAAGTCCACATAGATAAAAGTTTCTCCTCCAACCTACACAAAAACCCTTGGTTTTCTTATTACCTCTTGGTTCCTCTTCTGCGAGCTCTTTACTTACCTTCCTACCTCCCTCCCTCATCTCCTAAGACTCAGACCCTTTTCTTCTCTATTCATTCTCACAGCTTCAGAAACCATCTTAAGCACATGGAACAACTAAATTTTCACCACTGGCCCAGACCTTCCCCTGGGCCTCAGAATCCTGTTAACCCTCTGCCCTATCACGGGACCTTCAGGCTGAAAGGCTCACTCTCACACGCTGAGTCCAATCCAACAGCTCATCCTGTAGGCCTGGTTTCTCAACCGTCGATGGCGGCACTACAGACATTTGGGGTCAGATACACGAAGTCCTCACTCAACATCATCAAGAGGTTCTGCGACTCTAAGTGAAATGATGTATAATGAAACCAATTCCACCATAAGCTGATATAAACAAGAATTCCTATGACTTCTCATCAAAACTGTAATGTAATGTTGTTCGAGGACCTGCTATAATTCCTTGCTGTGGGGCTGTCTTGGGTGCTTAGCACCATCCCTGACCTTTACCTGCACCCTCACCCAGCTGTGACACCAGAATGTGTCCAGACATTACTAAGTGTCGCTGGCAGGACCAAGTCACCCCCAGTAGAGAACCACTGCTGGAGGCTCCACTTCAAAGAAATCTGAACTCTGTCCATGTTTCACCTGCTGTCATCTCCTCGCCTAGGCCAACATTATGCCATCCCCCCTGGACTACTGCACAATCTCCTAACCTGGCCTCCCTGTCCCCATCTCTACCTGTCTGTCCTCAACACAGGAATCAGTGGTCCTATTAAAACCCAAGTCCCATCAAGACCTCTGTTCAAAACTGGACTAGCTGCAAGTTCGCTCGAAGTACCTCTAGGAACCATCTCTCACTATCTCCCTGCCACCCTCATCACCTGAAGCCCAGGCCAGGAGGCTCTTTCCTGTCCCCTGAATATACCACAGGGGTTCCTGGCTTAGGCACTCTAGAACCAGTGCCTGGAAAGCTCTCCCCAGACAGCTGCTCAGCTGGCTTCCTCAACCTCTTCAAACTGCTCACTCAGACAACACCCCCACACCCATGTCTCCCCAACCTGCCTATTAAGAGCCCCACTGCACCTCCCTCCCCTGCACTTCACACAAACACGCTAACATTTGCCTATCTGGTCTCCCTTCTATACCTGCATCTTTGTATGAAAGCAGCGATCCACGAGGACAAGGGTTTTCATTTGTTTACTGCTATGCACCTGGCACACAGAGGCACTGAATAAATCTCTGTCGAGGGAATGGCACCTCATCTGCAACCTGTCCCAATGCACAGCACAGAGCCTTCGCACAGAGCAAATGCCTGCTGACAAAGGCACCCACCAAACACTCCACAGTCACAGCTGCTAAGTGTGGAGCAGATGCTCAATCCCAGGTCTGACTCTCCTCACTAGAATGCACAGCCTCATTACTCCATTTTATGAGCTGCCCTAGAGTATGTTGAAATCTGAAGGAAATGACCACTGGGGTGGCAAAATACATGGTGCCCACTGCACCGTGTCAGGTGTCGGGGGCAGTGAAAGTTTATGTTCACAGAGCAGCTGCCTCTAGGCCGTCACTGCATTTACTTCTCCCAGCTTATCATCACCCCTGTTCTAAGGACGAGGAGGTCCCACAGTGACTAGTGGCAGAGTAGGCTCAAGTGCAGGCTGCCAGACCTCCGGGATCACCTATAGCCACTGCCCCCTCCTCTGGGTGATGTCTGCCACACATTCTGACTAAAAACATCTCTCCTTGCAGCCTTCTTCTGGAAATGAGTCCCTGAAGGGCCCCAACGAGTGTGGCAAAAATGAGGAGCAATGCTCCAGAGAGTCAGGAAAACTTGTGAAAAAGCATGGGGTGCATGCAGAGCAAGGGGATACAGAGATGAGCAGGCTGAGCAAGGATAGAGCGGTAGGGAGGCAGAGCCCTTTCAGACAGATCCCACAGCTCCCGAGACTCCTACCAGGCAGGGCCATGTCCTTATCAAGGCTCTCCTGCAGTGCCAGACAGCCCCACAGCCACCTGTTTACATGAAACCCTTCTTGCCCATGGCATTGGGAAATGGGTGCGACACTGGGAAGAAGTGGGTGGGCATATGCTAAGCTCTCTAATCACCTGCTTCTAGAAACAGCTCTACTTATTCACATGCTGTCCAATGAGCATCTCCTGTGTGTGAGGTACCCCCTGTACCTGAGGCTGAGAAATCCAGAGCTGAATTCGATACTGTGCCTAGCGTTTCACAAGTTTACACTTGAGCAGTGAATGATGTGTGCCCAGAGGCACACAGGCCTGGGGAAAATGGGCCCTACAGTGAGAGACCCCTGGGGGAGTGCAGCCCTGTTGTATGAAAACCTCAGGGCAAAGGTGGGCAGGAAGAACAGGTGGTCTCAGGTCACCCCGCAGCCCTGGACTGGTTGCCCAGACAAAATGGTTGACACAAAGGCCAAGAGACAGCCAATGGTTCCATTACAGGGACAACCACGCACATGCTTCATCACTGGTGTCTCTCTCCGGTCGGCGAGTATCTACACTGGTTTGTGGCTATCACTGCTCAGTCCCCTTTAGAAGTAACACCAAACTTCAGACCCTGACTTGTGTTTGAAGTCTCTGAAGAGCCACCCCCCTATCCCAGGAACGCTGTGCTATGCCTGTGTGAGGCACACAGACTCGCGTCTTCACGCACAAGTACTCACTTTTCCTCAGTGCAAACTCTTCGTCTGAAGGCTTCCGCTCAGGTTTACGCTTAGGTAGCAGCTTTTTCATGGTTTTGGGACTCTTACTAAGATCCTAAGGAAACAAAAAGCAAAAAATTGCTATTTCCAAAGGCAGTAATTCTTACTGGCATATCAGTAAGGGTCACTGTGAAGGTGTGAAATATTAAATCACTACAATTACTCACTGTTAAGAGTTTCCTACTTCTCTCCTATTTTGATTTTTTATTTGCCAACTGCTGAGCATTACTTTAAAGTCAATAACAAGGCAATGACTCTTATGAACATCCTCATGTTACTTGGATCCATCAGCATTGTCACAACACACAGCAGAGGTGTTGCAGGCTTGCAGGGAAGCTGGCAGCTTCTGGAGAAGAGGGAAGGGACAGCTGGCTGATGCGTGCACAAAGATCCACGCATGCTGCTAATTCTGGAGCAGCCCCATCTGCTGCAGCTAACTAGAAAGAGATAAGGAAACTAAGGCTATTTTTAAAGGAAAGGTAAGTAAACCCCTTTAAAAATATATTTGATGCCCTGAGGGAGAAGAAAAGGAAAGAGTAAAATAGATCAGCCTGTCAGCCTTCAGTGCAGATGCACAGATCAGACACGGGCTGTCTACGGCATATTCACGCTAATTCAGAGCTATGTTCACAACGTAAAGGTCAACCTCTTGCCTCTGTAACACAGCTTCTAAAAACTGCAGAAAATGAAGGTGCAAACCTGACGGCAGGATGACGTTCAGGGAAGTGGGCAATGTTTCCACTGCCAAACATGTATTAAATATCGGTATCATTTAAACTACATAACCGTTTGTTTATGAACCTTATAATGAGAAGCCAAGACTCAGGAGGTGACGTGTGCTATGGGATGAATCAGACAGAGTACACAGGGAGCAAAGCTTGATTTTTAAAGGTATCTCTTCAAAATATATTCCATAAATATTAAAAAGCTGTTAGAAATGCAGCAGAAATCAGTTCACAAGGAAATAAACACAGTACTCGTTCTAGGTTTTCCCAATTTCTGAGCCAACAGAGGTGAGGCTCCTGGCAGCGCAGCAGACGAGGCACCACATGTGCAGAGGGCGCAAGTCCACTCACGCTGCACCCCATTCCTGGACCCAGGCAGAGCTGGCTGCTCCATTTTCTGTGATGCTCTGTAACATTACTTTCCATTAAGTATTTTGACATGCTCAGTAACAACACTGTACAATGATGAGAGTGTGAAACCTTTTATCCAGCATAGGGTCCAGAATAGCAACTGCAGCCAGACTTAGCAAAACTGGATGCTCATGTTCACTGCCATACTTCTTCCCTTGCCTTTCTGTTCCTTTGCTTAACACTTTTACCCCAATTTCCCCCCTCCAATAATGAAATCTCTACCAGTACTTGCCTGTGCTATCTGTAAACACTAGCCTACGTAATAAAGAACACCAAGATTATTTAAGTAATTTCCCATTACAAAGAAATTTCTGACTTGGACATATGACCACCAGCAAGACATGTATCATAAAAAAATTTGTTAAGAACAAAAAATGTTAAGAATTGATTATAATTCATGTAGTACTTTTCTGGGTGTCTTAAAATACTTAGGACGACCAGCAGGGATGGAAGGAGGGTCTGCTCCAGATACTTTGGCAAGTCCATCCTTGTCGGGATGTGGAGACTCATACCAGGCAATGGCACTGCACCACGCCCACATGCACACCCGTGACCATCACAGTCATGACAGCCATGCTCATAATAACCACATTCACATGCTCACACAACGGATATACCAACGCTCATGACAGCCATATGCATTCTCACACTCACAACCATATTCACACTCATGCCAATAGTCACACATACCATAACTAAACTCGCATTCCTGCTCACTCACCATCCTTACCCAGTCACGCTCATTATAACCACACTGACACTCATAATAACCTTACTCACTCATGCTAAACAATAACCACACTCATACTCACAGCAGCCACATTCACATTCACGAAGACCACACTCCCAATTCATACTCAAGATAACCACATTCACTCACGCCACTCACACTTGCAATAGTCACACTCATCATTTCAATTATCAAGCTTCCTCGTGTGCTAACAGTTCTCAGAACATAGTTCTCAAGACACTTTCCTCATTAAAGCAGGTTAAGTGTATGAAACCTGGTATGAAAGTATAGGAAACTGTTAATACTGATCTATGGGTGGGAGTAATATCTTAACTGCACATAATACATATAAAAACACCAGGTTAGAATAGAAAAAAGAGCAAGGTGCACAATCACTCCTAACACAAAGAGAAAAGCTGTCAATTTTCTTTCGTTGTTACTTGTAAATGTTTTCATCTTAAATAGCTTCTGGTGACAAAATGTAGGGCTCCTGAGCAAGATCTCAAACTTGAATATGGGTTATGAAGGCACAGCAGGACAGTATGCAGAAATAAAGCAAGACCCATCAAAACTGGAAGTTGAAAATAATTTCAGATTCAGCTAGAGGCCCAAAGGAAGCCCATGTGAAGCCTTCTGATTTCTCAAGGCAGGGCCACAGTGAGCACAGAAAAGGCCCCTTCAAGGAGGGCACAGAGAGGGTCCAGTGCAATGCTACACTAGCCGCCCCCCATGAGGTTCTCCACGGCCCTCCCAGGCTCCCAAACAGAGGAAAAACTGAGAAAAGGCAGAGCCTTCAGAGTTCAAAGAACCTGATCTGTCTTTTTCACACCACAGACAGAAGATGTGATTTTCCATATTTCTGAATTCAATGGAACACAGCCCACAATGACCAATAACACATCCAGGTGTGAAGTCATGCTCACTTTCGCTCAGACCTCACCTCTTTGTAGCACAGAGCAGCTGAGGGCCGGAGGGGAGGTGCGGGTCGCAGACAGCTCAGGCTCCATGGCTTCTGGGTCTTCGGAGGCTCCAGGGGCCCCCAGTTGATGGTGGTGTGCGGAGTGCCATGGTGGGAGGGGTGAGGCAGTGTGTGGTAGGCAGGTGTCAGTGGCACAGGCTTGCTGTCTGCATGCTTGCTGGATGGAGTGATTGAATGGGAGGGGAGCTGCCCAAGAAAAAGAACAAGATCAGAAATATTCACCATCAAAGATACCTCAATCAAACACACTTAATTTTGCTAATTTTTAAAAACACTCCCAGTGAAATAACCCCCAGGTTATCGTTTCTCCTTCCTCTCTGACTCCAAGCAGCCAGACTCTGGGATGCCCCCATGGTGCCAATGCAGGCTGTGCACAAACGGGGGTCAGGAGGCAGCAGGATGCTGGGGGGCTGGGACCTGGACACTCCACTGCCGCTTTTATTTGCCATGGAGTAACACTTGTAAACAGGTACCTCATTTAATGTAGGTATCAGAATGTTATGAAAGAACAGGCATTCCTGTACTAGGAGTGTGGTTAGCGGGGAGGGTAATCCTCCCCATCCAATACTACTCAGTGCCTGGTGATTCAGGGGTGGGCAAAGTTTTTCTTTAACAAAGAAGTGGCATAGCAAGGCCCATTTCTGTTGATAGCTGCTTTTGTTACAGAAAGCACGTTGCCTGTTAAAGCTGAAAATATTTACTGTTTCTTTACAGAAAAAAGTTTCCACTCCATGGAATAAAGTAAATTTTCTCACAAAAATTTAATCAAGACAACATTTATAAAAATCTAATTTCTCAGAAGACATTATTAATGGGGTTTATATTCCTGGAAAACCCATCACATTGACAATTAACTAAGAAAAGGTTAATTAAATAATTCAAAATTAGCCAATGACCTCATATTAGTCCAAAGCAATAAAGCATGCTTAACAGGAGAAAGAGCAGAATGGTTCTGTGAGCTAGAAGCCTGAGCAAGGCCATTATTAGAAAGAACTGAACAATATTTGAAACAGAAGCTTAAAATAAGGAAACCTTAGCCCTAGCTGATGCCTCAGCATTCAAGAACAGAAAAATAAACTTTCTATAGAAACCACATGCCTGTCCTGGTGTGTGAATGAGTGTCTTGTAATATGTTGGACAACTACTACAAAACTTTTTCAAACTAAGTAATTCACAGAAGGAGAAAATTGTGCAAAATATCCCTTCTAATAATAATGTAGTAGTAAATAATATTTGGTGGTGTTTCTCCTTACTTGAAAGAGTCAAAAGAGGTACGCTTTGTGCTAAAATTAAAATAACACTCAAGCTAGACACAGCCAGATCACAGGGAGAATAGAGAATGACCCAAAAAGGAAGCTCCCTAATAGCACACATTTCAAAAGCGTGTATGTGAGCAACAGTCCCAGCGGACAGGGTGCCTCCTTGGCCACCAAGGGAGATAGAAAGGAATATGAGAAGCCAGGCTCCAAATACAGAACAAACTTTTATCTGATAAGAAATTTAATAAAGTTTAGTTTCGGACTGTTACTGACAATCTGAATGAAAAGGCACTTCAATTTTTTTCTTTATAAACACACATTAGGAAAAGTCCTGACACACATATACACCTATGTCTTAGGAATAAGTTTAGTACCATAAAATCATCTTTATTTTTTGAAGTATTGGAGGAGTTAAAAATGGTAGAGCCATTTGAAATGAAACATAAGCTAAAGCAAGTTAGTGGTTTTAGCCTCTCAACTATTGAGAGATTTCAATAAGATGATGATACTGCGATCAGAATGTTATGCTACAGCCATCCTTCCAGAGCTAAAACATTAATGCTAAAGATACAAGTGCAGAAGTTAACTAACTACACGGTAGGAAAAGTCCTAATACAGATCACAACAATCTAATAAGAATGTGAGGAAAACCTACCAGCTGGAAATGTTGTGTAATCGTAAGTCATTTGTAAAAGAGGTGTGCCTGCTTCTTCAATAGTGTTTGATAAAGATGACAAATGATTCAGTGTCTTAGCAAAACACACCAATTAAGAGAACTTTTAAACACTGACACTTTGGTACTGATCAATTCTGAAATGTTTAAGTATCTAAAAAGCCAACAAGCTGAGCTGTTGAGGCTTTCTAAGTGGATTTCTTTAAATCAAAATGAATCAAAAATTACATTTTAATGCCTTCAACATGAATCTGGTCCTTTTCATCCTCACAAATACTCATTTTTTTGTTTTGCTTTTTGATTAAACATAACAAGTACAGTTAAAACGCTCAGAGAAACACGCATCAAGGGAGCAGTTATTTAGTCTTCGAGGCCTCCTCGGAGCACAGAAGCACCCTCCCACCGGAGCACCACTGAACTGCATGTGACGAAGCACAATTCTGGGCTGTTTCACAAAAGTGATCACTGTGTGGCTATTCACTATTCAATGGAGAGAAGTGAATATCTGCAGAGAAATATAAGTATTGTACATTCTGGATCCAGATTTGATAACATTTTAAATTACTTGACACTTGCTGACAACTCAACCAAAAGCTGACCCTGGAGTGTGGACACAGGAGAAATATGGGGGTCCTTACAGTATGAGACGGCACAGAATGAGGCTTAATGGGGGGGTTGCTGACAGATGTGACTTTCGTGTGCTTCTGCAGATGGTCCACCCATTCATGGAGATCCTGCTGGTTGTTGCATGAAACTAATATCCGCTCAATCATGCTGCCTACAAGAGATGAGAAAAACAGGGTGAAATGGGAATACAGGTAGAAAGCACACACATGCACACACACACATCCAGATTATAATTCAATAAGGCTTAAACAGCAGCCCTCTGAAATAAGCAAAAGAATCTGCACACAAATGGTAAGGTGCCTCTCATCACCGCAACAGACAGCATCCACGAAGTTTTTGCCTATCACCTGATATTTCAAATGCATTTCTATGATTTTCACTGTCCTCAAGCTTTGTGATTGTCATTCCTGTCGTTGGTAGCTTTCCCTAAAAAAGAACCCCCACCAAAAAAAAACAATTAGTGCTTTTCTGGTAAAGAAAATACCATCAATTAAAGTAAATACTAAAGTATTTTAGAAATGGCAGAGGAACTACATTTGTAAACCACAAAAGCTATTTTGTTTGTCCCAGATGCACGCAAAAGCTTTTATCACAAATGAGTAATCATAATACTATAATCAAGATATTAAGCCAGCAAAAAGGTACAGAGCAGCAAACTAAAACACAAATTCCTAGAACACAAATAAATTCCAACTGATGAGTTACTCTAAACATAAACATGAGGACACAAAAACATTACACATTACAATAAAAAAAAAAAAAGAAACCAGAGCCTGTGGTAATGATTTTAAATGACATGTTTATGGAATGGAAGCACTGATCTGCCTCATAAAAATGCAGAGAAAGTCCCATGTCTGAAGGCAAAATAAGGGGGAAATTTGAGCAAGAGGAATTGTACAGCAGTTATATACTTGGTTGTCCGTCACACAGGAAGTCAACAGCTGTGCTGAGCACGGTCCAAAATGCAGAAAACAGCAGCCAGCCCATCCATCCTGAAAACAGAGGACTTAGGAACCAAAATGGGGAATGTCACTGGAGAGATTCCAGGAAAGGACTGCAAACAACCTTGCAGGACATTAGTCCTGTCTGAAACATCCACTGAGACATCTGCTTCACACCGAAAGGTCCCTGAAATTTGGTCCTGTCAAAAACGTCTACCCTTAACAAACATCCCTGGGTTAAAACAGCCCATACCATTTATCTGTACTTTTGGTTTACAGGATTAATACACAAACAGTTATCATGTCTTATTGGTCCAAAGACTGTGTTGTGGCTGTATAACCAATGATAACTCTTCTTGCCTCGGTAGCCTAGCTGGTCATGGCACATGAGGTTAGGTAGATGGGTGGGCATGGACCAATTGTCTCCACTGATATAGCATGGTACCTGGTGACCAACCAAGTCTTTAGGAAAAGTCTCTCAGTGTTGGGGGCCAATGGCTTGTGAAGAACCTCCAAAAGCAGCAGTTCTCAGCGAGGCAAGGGAAAAGGGCTGCCCTGCACAGGACACCGGCAAAGTCCCAGAGATGTGGATTGCTTCTGATACCTATACAGGAGATGGCCAGCAGTGCTGCCGAATACCGTACAGTGCACGGGGCTGGAATGATCCAGTCCACCGCATCAACAGCATCCAGGCCAAGAAAACCTGTCCTGACATTTGGTAGGTGGGACATTAGATAATGCTTGGTCCTTCTGCGGTCAGATAAACTTGAAAAACGCTGCATGCTGCGCACTCCTTCCCAAGATTCATAACACACTGAAGTGCATTAGTATCTCTGAGAAATCCTGCAGAAATAAAGCTGTGTGACTGCATCTAACCTAGCAAATCAATACCAAGAGATAGAATGTTCTGGTTGTTGCTAGATTTAATGCTTTTTAATGTCCCTCAAAGCAAGAAATAAGTATTCACAACACATAGTTCACAGCACTCAGAGACAGACACCCCCGAGGCAATCGTGCAGAGCGGGAAAACAGGTCCCGCTGGCGGCACATCCATGCCTACATCCAGAGCAGATGCACCAGCCTTGTCTCTTGGGGCCTGGCCTGACCCAAAGGGCAACCGCTGCTTCCTCAGGTCAGAGCAGAGTCCCATCTCAGCCTCTCAAGGCATGAAACATGAAACCAGAGAGAGCTGAAGAAAAAGGACTCAGCTTTACGTTTATTGGGGTCATTTAACAACGCAGGAGCTACCGGTGTGAGGGAACTTAAGTAGCTGCTATATTAGTGACAGACATCTGCTCAGAAGCAGCTTTACAAATTAAGAGGCATTATTTTTCTGGGCTGCCAATATATACTGGCTTTATCAATGTTAAAGCGCTCCTTTTGGAATAAAGTGTGATGACAACTCCTCTTTGGATGGCAGGCAAAGCTTTCTGGAGACACCAACAAGCTGGAGACAGACTCAGGGTTTACTAGTGTTCTACTGAGGATAATACAAAATAACACACTATGTTCTAAAAAGTGAAACTCGGAGGACAAAGTGGTGGCTTATGTTGAAGCAGTACAGTGATTGGCCAGGCCTTTACGTATTGATGGGAAGGACATTAGTTTCTATAACTACACAGGAAAAAAAAAGGCAATAAAATCTTGCCAGAAGCACCTACTAGACATACAGGGAAAATATAATCTACTTAATACCGCCATTTTAAATTACAGTCGGACCTCCGTATCCATAGGTTTCAAGTCCACAGATTCAACCAACTGCAGATCAAGAACAGTATTTCCTATCCATGACTGGGAATCTGAGGATGGGGAGGGCCGACTGTACGCATATTCCTATGCCATTTTACAGGAGACTTGAGCAGCATCCGTAGATTTTGGTATCTTAGAGGGGATCCTGGAACCAGTTCCTTGCAGATACAGAGGGGCAACTGTGTAAAAAAACAGAAAAGGTCTCCCCTTGCATTTTCTTCTTAAATCAACTCTCACACCTCAAAGAAAATCAGTGAAATATAAAATATAAAGAGGTTAACTGATCGTACACTACTTACAGCACCTGCCATCTGTCAGTGTCTCTCTCAGCGCTGCATTGCTTACAAAACATCTCAGCCTGAAGCACTACCCCACTCCACCCAGCCCACAGGGGCACCCACGACGGCACCATAATGACTGGGAATGAAGTGGCAACTGCAAGACAGGACTTCAGGGGCTGACGGAGCTGGCCTTGCACCTCAGTAGCTGTGTCCTTAGGAGCGAGCTCTACAAATTTCATTTGTCTCCTTTTTTTTTTGCTTACAGTGTTTGTACAGTGACATCACAATACAGAGACAGGAGCTTTGTGTACATATTTGAAGGTATAACACTATACACACATTACACAAACACATAAATATATACAGGTAGCATTTAATGTAAAAATTCAAATTATGCCTGGAAATTATTCTCAGACCCACAATAAACAATAGAATATAAATTTAAAAATGTGTTTTACCTGATAGATAAAACCACTCATCCTGGGACTAGCAGACAACATAAGCAAAATATTTGGGAAGAGTAGAAGATATCTTTCATTCTTTTCCTAATATAAAAGAACAAATATGAATAATTTTTATTAAAAAATACACTTACAGATGTAAGAACATATATTTAAATTAAGCCTTATAAAACATACTATTTTCTTGCTTAGATATTTCTCTCTACTAAATTCTATTAGCTAAATTAAATGGAAACAAAATTACAATGAATTCTTAGACTCACAAGTAGCCCATGTAACATCTTTTTAAAAAATTTGGTTAAGGACTGCACCTCTGCCATTAACTCTTTTTAATTCATCTAAAGTTTTCTTTTTGTGATTGAGAGAAAACAGAACAAGAGAACATGTAAAATTTTAGTGGGGAAGGAGAACAGGTGGACCTTTCACGCTAAAAGATGGGTGAGATAAAATGTTAAAATCAATTTTGGCCTATTAAAAATTCCTAGCACTTACCTAAAACTCCCTATATTATCAATTTAATGTTGTTTGCATCTATCCTGTAAACTTAATCTAGTTTACATGAAAGACTTAAAAGTATTATTTATGTATTAAAAATTATTCACTTCCATAAGGTAAGAAAAGCCCAAGACCACAACTAAAGGACAAAAATTCCCAGAACCTGAAAGGAGACACAGAAAGAGAAAACACAGACATCCCTCATCACAAGCTGCCACTTAATGAATGCCCACAGAAGTTGTATAATACTAGGGAGCAGTGTCCCCAGGCAGACTGCAGAACACCAGCCATAGGCAACATGCTTTAAAAGGGGGCTCTATACAGTAAGGAAGTTGCTGAAAAGTACTTGTTATGTTATACTCCCTCCTTAAAGATGCACAACATACACTTTGAATACTCAGAGCAGAGCTCTGAGAAGCCCTGTCAAAAAGAAATCTTTACAACTAATTACAATCTTTTCAGTCGTGATCACAACTTTGCATCATTTTTTTGGAGTGGCATCTATTAATATTTTGTAAATCTAATATCACGAGAAAACACTTTGGGAAATGTTTTCATTGATTTTTAAATAAAATTTAAAAATGCATAATTTAAAAATCTGTAGGGCTGATACCATTTTTAAATTTCATAGGCAGGAAAGAATATGTTTGTGAGTAGAAGTTTCAGTTTTCTTACTGTTCTAAAAATCTGATGTTTGAAATGGATCATTAGCAATTTTGTTCATGTTAATTATGTTTTTACAAAGGTAGAATAAATTCAAATCAAGGTACTAGTTAGTGACCCAATGAACATAAAAGTCATGTGAATGCTGAAGCACAAACTGCTCTATTTTCACTGTGTGAAGGATATCAGAAGATTCTGGTTTCATCTCTCACCTAAACCAAACCTGTAAGATAACAATAATTCTGATAAGCAAATGCCAATTAGGATTCATAACAGAAAAGTATAACGAACTAACCATCGAAAACAGATTTCTTAGAATGGCAGTATTGGTAAGAAGTCACGGCCAGAGAGACACACACTTCCCTGTGGCAGATACCTGCAGAACCGGGCTCTTAATGAGAAATCTAAAATCCTGTCAGGATGCCTCCTCTTCGCCGACACTGACACAGACTTGGATCATAACTGCTCTCTGGCTGCATCTGAACCAGCCAAGCGTCCACAATCAGCTAAGCCTCTCTAACACATGGAAACCACTTTCATATTTGGCCAGGACGAAAGACAGACAACACATATGAGACAGGAGTCCTATTCAGATGTTGCCATCACTTCATATTCCTTAAAAATCTTGTATTACACAATCATAAAAACATAACATTCTAAAATATTTATAATCTTGACCATAATTGAGGAAACTTAAAAAGCATTTATAAAATATAAATCACATCTAATACAGATTATGTTCAGCTCTTAGTTTTCACACAAGGCACTTGAACGATTTCAGGGAAAACAACTGAGACACGGAGTAGGAACACAGTCCACCAGCACACGGCTGGTGTCCCCTCATGTGTTTCTTCCACAGCTGTTCCCACCTACTCTGCACAGTGGGACAGAAATGGTCACGGCACGCACTGCAGTACCTCACTTCCAGTACACTGAATCATGACCTGGGACATGTAAATGACATTGCCCAGGGTCTTGATGTCATCTCCCTCCCAGCTCCGGATGGCTTCCGTCAGGATCTGCAACTCCAGCTCCTTCCTTTTCCGTACATCTTGACACTGGGCCTGATAGACACAGAACACTCTTAAAAGAGACAAACTTCCAGAATCGTGAGTTTGGCCATATTGCTTTGTATCTTACTTCCTCTTAAGACAGATAATCTACTGAACCATGTGTTTAATTCACAGGTATGAAATGAGGTCAAGAGAGGCAAAACATATAACCCTCTCTGGAATCAGAAACACTGTTTTAGAAAATTATAGATCTTGCCACCTCTAAAGGTATAGACAAATATACTCTCTGATTTTATAAATATTCTCTGACTTTATTAATATAAAACCATTCTCTGATTTTATTACTTGTCGACAGAAAAATATTCTGATTTTATTAATATTTGTCAACACAGAAGACTGAAAACAGGGGGGGGAAGACTAAGTCCCATTTGTGCTATAAATAAGGAGTATATCTCAGAAACAATAAGAGCACATGACAAAAAATAAAGCGGAACCACCAGTATCCCACTTCACACCCCATCACTAGGATGGAGGTTAAAAACATGTTTAAATCATTTTCAAGTAGCTATCACATCAATTATGTGGTGCCTTTTAAATATTTAAATAATTATCATTTCATTGTTCCAGTGTCCAAAGTCTAGTAAAGCATGAGAATGTATCAGCTATGGAATAACTACTACAGGTATACTCATTTTTATTTCATCAAAGTAAACCTGAATTATACATCACAGGTAACTTTTTATCATTTAATTTTTTAGCTGATAAACAACTTTTCTACATTCATTTGCCATAACAAAATCTAAGAAAACCACTCCATAATACGCCTAATCACTTACTGAAAGGTTTTTGAAGGCAGTCATGGATTTCTGAATGTCTTGTCTATCTGGGTGGTAATCCTTTGAATAAAAGAAACGCACCATTAGCTTTCATAATGAAAAGTTTTTTCTTAAGAAGGCACTCTCTACAGGCTAGCTTCAATTTTCCAATACTTTTCAGCCTGTACTACGTCCTCTTTTTCCCAGCACTGGAGTGCCACCTCTCATTCTTGAAGGGAATTATGGAGCCAGGGGACTTAGGGGAAATAACAGTCTGGAAGACAGAGCTGCGGTCAGGAGAACGCTGCTGTGTGAGTGAAGACAGCACACACCACGCCCAGTCCTCACACACAGCCTCTGCTGCTTCGGCAACAGCTGAGCCGTTGTGGAGAACAACTGACTGCCCTTTACAGACAAAGTCCACCAAACCCTAGCCTATAACACGAATCCAAATTTCTGCAAGGCCCACAGCCTATAACTCAGAAATAAGATAATATGTACCTTCAATTAAATGATAGTTTTAACACTATATTACTCTACAACTTACACATTTTATATTTGTAGCTATATGTTCCTGATATGACTCCTCAATATTATTATCATTTTCTACATTTTGGAACTTTTCTATCAGCAGCAGTGGGTGAAAGAAAAGATAAAGGATCTGGGATAAGAAGAAAAAACTTAATATTTAACAAAATCATTCTGAAATCTACTGAATTAAAAGCCTTGGTAAACTCTTATTGTTGGTTCTGGCCTAAAATAAATCATTAATAATCATTTCTTTGACAACGGGTAACAAATGCCAAGTGACAGACACGTGACAAGCAGTACCTCCATGTGTCTCTCGAGCTCCTTGAGCAGAGTGGGGTACTTATCCAGGCGCATGAATGGTTTGCTGAGGCCGGTGGTCAACACGAGAATCCCCGGACTGTTGGCACCTTTCATCTCCATGAACTCTCCCAACTCCTCACTGAGCAACACGCAGCCAGCAAAAAAGAGTAAGACATCGCTATTAAGAGTTCAGCATGAGGATGTTCTCTTATCCCCACTAGCAATCACCAAGAATATGAAATATTAACAGGGTATGTTTAACACTGTTAAAATCACCACTTTTCTAGCCAAACATGTGCTGGTTATTTCAAAACACCAAAGAGGAACCCCAGAGGGTTCATGTTATTTCTCTCATTATGAACAAAAACAGTTGTACATGACACAGAATTCACGTGGTTTCCTATGCAATCCCGCTCATGAAAGGCCATTTCAGCAAGTCGATTTCTTACAGAAGTGCTCAAATGTCAGCATGCATTCTTACAGCTAGAACAGATTTCAGTGATCTGGGTACTTCAAGATGGTAAAAAACATAAGGGAGAAAAGAGGCTTTAAAACTACAATAAACTGGATCACGGCATTAACACTTTAGACGCTTATCAGTCCACTAAACACCGCCAGGTGAACTGCACCCAAAAGCATTTTGTGAGAGAAATAGGCCTTTCTGACCTTCAGAGTGTACAATGTGGCACAATGAAATCATTAACACTTATTTAGGCTTTAGAATTTCCAAAGTATTTTCACACCATCATTTCATTTAATCCGCACAATATACAAAGAAGACAGTTATCTCCATTTATTTAGTGTCGAGGAAACGGACTACATATTCAGAAAATTAAAAAGCTTAAAAAGAACTTTTTAATAGTTTACTACTCCTCTTTCTCCAACAACTTCACTATTACTCATGTACCTTTTACAGCCAACAATGCCCTCCTGAGGCCTCTACCATCATGCACACTACCTTTGCCCTGGGGGACCCAATTCCGCAGCCTTGGCCTTCAGAAAGACGGCAGGAAAGCCTGGGGTGCAGTGGGAGTCAACTGTCACTGACACATTTATGACTCGCATCAGTGACTGAAACTCTGTGTTTCCGTCTCTCCACCGCAGGACAGATGATATTTAGGGTCCATGGGAGGACCCAGGTCTGTGTTCCTCACTGCTGCTGCACGTGTCATTCCAGACAGGGGAAACTGAGGGGCAGACAGGCTGGGAGAAAAAGGGGCACCCACTGGGAAGAGGACAGTGTGAACTCTGAGTCCCCATGTCACCTACTGGGAAGAGCAGTACCATCCCTACCCCCACCCAGCTACACTTGGCCCCCTGCCCAAGCTGCTTGGGAACACACCAGCTATACTAAGGGCTCCTAGTAAAAATATGTACAGTGTTTAGGCTAAACCATTTGAAAGTGCTAGCTGAAAAGTGGTGAATATAAGTTTCCTATGGTTCAACCTAAAATGACTCCATGTGGAGAGGTATGAGAACGAGAATTGATATTGACACTCCCCCCATTGCCTCATCCTCGACTCATCGTCTAAAGGAGAAATCATTCTACTTAACTAAACCAACTTAGAAATATAAGGTTTCAAATATCAGGTTGAAAACAAATTAATGAATCACTAGGAAATCAGCCTTACATTGCTTAAGCATCCATAACCCTAATTATAAAAACTTAACACATATAATAAACCTTTTCTCATTTCTGTAAGAAATAAGGCTATGCTATGATTTCCTTAGTGAGCCATCATGATGACGCAATTTAAGATGCTACCACCACAGAAGCTGTCAAACTACTTCTAGGGTTGTGGGTGTGCCTGCTTTCATAATCAACACACAGTTCAAGAGCTCTGTGGGTAACTCCGTGCTTTCTAAGAATGGTTTTCTCAGGAAAATCACAGGGCTAGGATTACTGAAACCGGGAATAGTGGTATTTCGGAACCTTGTTGTGGATCAGTCTAGTGTTTATCCCAGAGGTCATAGTGATTTAAAAGCCATGAGGAGTAACCTGGAGTACATGTTTGCACAGTTTTATCGTTTTGCACTTTCCCTTCCTCACAAGAGATGGGTGGGGGAAGCGAAGAGTGCTCCTAAACTGACTCCTACCTGCAGCCTCCTCTCCCACCTACCCCAGCCATTTGCTGAGCTCAAGCAGAAATGAGAGCGGCAGAGAGAATGGAAACAAAGAAGAACGAAGAAAAGGGAGAGACACTATGGGACAAGCACTCTGAGCAGGGCACCAGAGCAAATGCTTCTGATCATGATTCTGGTAAACAGCACTCTGGGCCTGTGACACAAGCGTCATTATGCATGTCTGCAGATGAGGACGCACAGTGAAGGCCACTCCGTCTGTTCTCACTGCCGGCTGGATGGCTGAGCCCAAGTCGGGCCCGAAGCCTGAGGAGACACTCTGTGTCTGGTCTGGCCTCTCTGACCACACCAGACTGCTCTTTCACACTCGCTGTGCCCTCCTCACACTTCTCATCAATCCTTACTCAGAAATGCTCCTCCTCAAATTACTCTGTCAATCCCTAAAGCACAAGTAGAGTAAAATGATGGATTTAAGAAGGAGCAATTTATATTTTCCATGCTTTTCTCTAATTATTGAAAAATTCATCAAGCAAAATCCCCCAAAAATGAAACTTTATGGTACCAGAAGTACATTTCAAATTCTTTAAATATAATCTATGCAGGGCCTTTTTACCATGAGAAAAATCACAGAAAAGTCTGTTCATGTGATTTTTGATATTTCAGAACTGTATGTTAAATTTTGTAACTACAGTTACAGCAAAGAAAAATTAACAAAACTAAGTTATTCTTATTATCCCTCCTCCCCAAAACCCTACAACTTAAAATATAAGTGAAAAACTTTTGCAAGCAAAAGTAACTTCTTTTAATATACTCGACATTTTTGTAATGCTAGAACATGGACGGTTAAGAAAAAAAACAACTTTATAAATCTTTATAGGTTACTTTCATTTTTTCAGTTTTTTTAAAATTTAGTACAATAAAACAAAAATGGTTACAGCTATTTTCACAAAACAATGGCTCTTTCAGCTTAACTTCTACTGATGTGAGCAATCCTTATACAGTGCAGCTCTGCTGTATTTACTGAAATGACACTGTGGGCTGCAAGAAGGCAAAAAGGGGGGGAACACAAATAAGAACTACCATGTAGCCAAGAAAAAAGTAACAATTAAAAGTGCTGGAAAAAACAAAACTCATTTGACAGACTAAATTATGAAACCCACAATTCATTCAAAATAGGCAGTCATTAACATATGATATCTACTATCATTATCACATGATAATGCAAAAAGTACATATGAGTTCTAATTCTAGAATTGGTGGTTCTGTAAATGCATTCACAAGATTCACACTAAGAATTTAAACTAACCCATTATAGCTGCAAATAGGCCTTAAAACTTCAAAACACTATACTTAAATCAATCCTTAAAAAACATATTCAAGCATAAACATAGATTAATCTACCCATCAGTGTGGCAGTTTTACCATTTCAACAAATGCAGGGAAGCAGGAAAGTGGTTACAGGTAAAGATCCCAGAATGAAAAGCGGTGACTGCTGACAGAAGCTACCAGCCAGCTGCGATCCTCATCTCAATTCATGGACTTACACTTTAGAAGTGGGGTCTGACTGGTGAACAGAGTGGGGACTCTCGCTGCTCAGAGACTCCAGGAGGGCACCTGGGCACACTCCAGGAGGGCAGCATGACCTCAGTCCACCCACCTCCCAACACTGGGACAAGCCACATGGAGGAGGCACAGTTTCCCCCCTCAGATACTGATCTGTATTCTTACCCTGCTATTTTGGGAAAATGCTACACTTACACTTCAGCTATGGTGCAGTCATTAAAGTAACAGTACAGAAGAGAGGATAAACAGCACATACTTGTAGGCATTTCCCTTGAAAGTATTACTTCAGGAAACTTTAACAGTCTGAATTTATCTTAAATGTCTTCAGGACAGATCCTCACTTTCATGGGAAAAGTATTTAGTTAGAATTTTTCCTTAAAATTGTTTACCCCCCTCCATACTTCTAACCCAATCCTAGAGAATGAATCCCTCAAAAAAAGGAGAGCAAAGATAAAAATGATTATAATTTTCCCCTAATACTCTATTTACTTTCTGTATATCTTCCCCCATCACTGTATCAACGATTCCTTTAAAATTTTTCAGAAACACAATTAATCTTTGCATTTCACTTCTGTAAAATTTCATTTAATTTGTAATCTCCAGGAATAGACAGCAGAGAGCATAACTGAATACAGGTTTCATGGTTTCAGCAAGGTGCAAGCCACCCTCCTGGAAAGGTGAGGAAGGGTGAGGTAATTGGGGGCAGGGGGTGTCTTTTAGGTTTTCTGTTTCTGTCCGACACTGTTTATCCTAAGGTCCCTTCTCTTCATCACCATATCAAAGACTGTAGTTTCATTTCAGGACCTTAATCATGTTCGTTCACTTCTGATCAATTCACACATGTTTTGCTTAAGGCTTACAATAACCCTACGAAATACTTTTAGAAGTGTGAGGTGACCCAGGCCCACCTGCTTAAGAGCTATAGTCAGGGCTCAAACAGGGGTGACTGATCCAGAAGCCCTGTTGCCACTTTCATACTCACAAGGATGCCGCACTTGAACCTCAACTCAATCTCTAAACAGCTCAGCAATGCTTGCTTACCAAGAGTTTCTAGGTTTTAAGTTGAAATATTTAGAGTGAGATGAAGTTAAATATTAGAATTAAAAGCACGGGGCACTTATCTTCATGCTACTAATGCTATTTTTCCATTTATGGTTTAATAAATATTGAACTGTTTTCAAAAGAAACCATGAACATTTTTCTAAAGCACTTATTCACACCAATCTGTGCCTCTGCGCCCTCTGACATCTGCTCTTGACTGCAATGCTCCCCAATCTTCCTACAATTTTCGGGAAACGGACGCGGATGGCCTTGTCTTAAAAAACTGGCAGAAAATCTGTATATTCTGATTCAAGTGTTTTAATTTTGTTTCAGGTCGAAAAGCTAAAGCTAATAGTTTCCAATTTAATGTTCAATACACCTATAAAACCCAATCTTAATTTTGAAATGGGACATTTTCTCCTAAAAGAAATCGAATGCAGTCTCATGTACCTCCAGTTGTATGACCTGAGAGAAACATGATTCTGGTAGCCTGGATTTAGCTTGCAGCTACACTCTAGAAATCTTACCAGCTTCCTTCAATCCACTATCCAAAGGGTTGTAGGCTGAAGGGAAGACTTCAAAAAATATCCTTTTCTATTACAAAAATATTAATATGCATTTTGAAGACTTATTACCAGTACTTTTCAGGCACTAATTTTAAGAGGCAACTAAAATTTTCATTGTTGAATAATCAAGTGAGTACTAGCATTGTTTTGGAGGTACCCCAAGTCCTTTCCCTTCAGGTAAGGTGTCTACGTGAACGCACCTGTGTTCCGTGAGAACATTCACTGCAGATGGGTGATTGGCACAATATGCAAGGTACAAGGTTTTCATTTGTGGCATCAGATTTAAAAAGCAGCCTCCAACTCTCTGCTGAGTTTCAGGCAACCTGGAGACATACAACACAAAGAAAATAATCCTAAATTACAGGCAGAAGGAAATTGCTAAGTAACAAATAGAGAATATTTTGAATAAGAAAGACCTCCTTGTGTACCACCCTATGAAAACAAAATATACAAATCCCAGAACACCACTGTTCACAACATGGTTATAACAGGGAGAAGCACCTACCTTGAAAGCTGCTCTGCTACAAAACAGGGAGCTAAACCCCTACCTCTTCTCCAGCGTCCAGATGCCAGCACCTGCACACAGCACAGCTACAAACCCACAAGTCCAGGCTTCTTTGAGCAGTGAGGAAAACAGATGTCTTACATTTTGCATAAAACAAGAAGTATAAAATGTGGCTATTTGGTCCGTAAGTTTTCCTACCAAAGTAGCATCAAGATGGGCACACAAAAAATACAAAAGCCACCTTTCCCTGCAGATGAAGACCGGCACCGAGCACATCTATCAAGCCCTCTACTTCCCAAACCCACACTATGACTGCTGGCTTGATTCTTCAGAAGGCATAAACTGACAAGAACAAAAAGAACAAAAAAAGAGATGATCAGAACCCACTTTGGAAGCTGAAGAGCAGATGATGAGCGGTCATAACTGGCAGGTAAATCCCACTCTAAGACCACACCTTAGGCCCCAGCAATCAGGACACCCTTCAGCAGCAGAGCCACAGACAAGGCTGAGTAAAGGTCTACAAGGCAGCAAGACGCGCATCTCTGCGCACCAGAAGGTCACTGGTTGGGCATCCCAGCAGTGAGTCTGAGCAGGGGTCCTTAGAAAACAGTGTGAAAGAACATGACCAGCCCCAGAGCACTGACAGGAAGGATTACAACCTTCGAAGCAGGAAAGCTGAAGAGCCTTCTCTTCTCCTGAGGGAACCTGAACCAAAGGAAAAGTGACCAAAAAATAGTCATACCAGGAGTTCCCCAACAGAACAGTCAAAAAGTTTCAACCCACAACCTGCACTTCCACTCAAGTGTTTAGTGCACCAATCTTAATTATTAGAAGACACAAAAATATGACCTAACACTTTAGGAAAAAAATATAACAAGAATAACAAAGGGCAAAAGATGGGGAATATGAATGGGGAGAAAATATGATAGTCTGCAGGGAACAGAAAAATATTCAAAAGAAATTTAATCCTGAGAGAAATAACACAAGATCTATGAAAAAAGAAAAGGATGCTTTTGTGGATGGAAAAAAGGGGGTTCTATGGAAAGTACCTCACAGGGTGATCTGATCGTAAATTCCTAACTGGGAAGGCCATGGTCGGTAGTCATGCCCCAGCACATACCTTTTTGGTAAAAGGTTTATCTTTTCTTAAGCAAGCTGTCCATTTTTTCTCTGCACCTAGGTGAGTAACCACCCTCAGGACAGCACATAATCTTGTTAACTACACAGTAATCCATTCTCCACCTAGATTCCCCCATCTCCTTAGTTCTCTCCTTAATGCATAAAAAGAAACTACAAACTGTTATTCCCAAAAGCACTTAACTCAGTCTGCTGACAGGATATTGTATCCAGGTATATCCTCAATTTGACTCAAGTAAGTTTTCATATAAATTCTCTACAGGTTTGGATGATCTTAGATTGAAATCTTGAAAATTAGAACATTGAGGACAAAAATAAAGGAGCTTTTGAAAATCAAAATGAAAGAGCAACTGAGAAAGTCAAAGAAAATCTGGAAAATGAAGTTCTGAAATCTCCCAGATTAACAAGAAAGAGACGAGAAAATCAAGACAAGCAGTTCCACATCAGGTTAAAAATTCCAGCTATAGAAAACAAAATAAACAGAAGTAAATTGAAGAAATGACCATAAAATTTGGCAGACTAAAAGACATAAATCTCGAGACAGGGAGAACTCAGAGTGCCAGCAGGAGGGATGCAAAATGACTCAAATGAAATTCAGCAGCATCAGAGTTGAGAGTTCAGAGTTCTAGAGACAGAGTCTAAAGGCTTTGAGAGGGAGAAACACAAGTTTCACACAAAGACTTAGGAATTAGAATGGCCTTGGACTTCTCAACAATACTGACCCTTCAAACAGTGGACAGAAGCAACCTAAGTGCCCATCAGTAAATGAGTGGATGAAAAAACTATGGTATATTTACACAATGGAATACTACGCAGCAGCAAAGAAAGAAAGAGCTCCTACCCTTCACAACAGCATGGATGGAACTGGAGAGCATTATGCTAGGTGAAATAAGCCGGGCGGTGAAAGACAAATACACCCTATGATCTCACCTATAACAGGAACCTAATCAACGAAACAAACAAGCAAGCAAAATATAACCAGAAACATTGAAATAAAGAACAGACTGACAGTAAACAGAGGGGAGAGGGATAATGGTGGAAAATGGGGGAAGGTCCATCAAGGAACATGTATAAGGGATACACGGACGAAGTCAAAGGGGGTAGGTTCAAGGGTAGGAGGTGGGGATGAGTGGGGTGGGGGAGCCATGGTGGAGTAAAAATGGAGACAACTGTACATGAACAACAATAAAAGAAAAAAATAGGAGTGGACCATTAAAAAAAATAGCAGATAGAAATAACTTCAGACAATTCTATCTCCATCCATCATAATTAGTATGAACATGGATTAACCACCTTCCAAGCACTCTTTCCTCAGGACGTTCCTAGGAAATGAAAGTCTACAGCAACAAGAGAGGAAGACACCAGCATCTCACACTGAGGTGGTAAAATGCAGGGTGACAGTCAAGGGAGACCCTGAGACCATGCAGTAGGGCTACAGATAAAAACCAGTAGGGTCCAGAGTGACTTCTAGAATACGAGCATAAAATTCATAAGCACCTAATACATATAAACATATTGAAAGAAATGAACATAATACAAAAAATAAATTAGTATAGAAAAAACAAGATAAGTATAGAAAAAAAACAAGCAAACAAAAACATGAAGGCAATTATCACCATTACTATCCTGAGAAACAGTGGGCAAGGCACACTAATTCTGGCACAGAACATGGCTCAGCTGTCAACAGCGTTTACCTAATACAGTAACCATCTCGCCCTGAACAGGCTTATCTGGAGTTGTACTGTTTAGTTCATTTATCCTTATCTGAAGTCAAAGTATCCTAGCATCAGTACTGCCAGCAGACTCTTTCCCAAGCGTGAACTCCTAAGTGGGTTTTTAAATAGCCTTCAGGAATTAGCCACAGTTCTATCTGCAAGATAGTCACTGACCTAACAAATAAACTTCAACTACTCAGGCACTGGGAATAACAGATTAAAAAGAGTAAGAAATCTTCTTTTTTACCTTAAAGGTGGCTGTAATTTTTGTGGGTAAATATCAAACAAGAACAAAAATAAGGGGAATATAAAACAGCCAATGATGGCTCAATTTTGCGAGATACAAATGCTGCCAGCCCAGAGAAGAAAAGCGCACACCCTCCGCCAGGAGAAGGCACAGAGACCAGCACCCCTTTCTAAGTCACCCAAAGACCAGTCATCACACACAGCAAGGATGCTGCACACAGGACCACCTGCTTTCTATCAGGATCCAGACACCTAAGACACAGTATTTTGAGACTATAACACACTGACATTTGAGCAGGTGATGTGCATACTCAGGGACACAGTGAAACGGTAGAGTCTGGCTTCTAGAAGGGGAGGGCTCTAGCAGGAAACCCCAACTGCCTAGCTGAGGGGACTGAAGGTAACTGAAAAGATGGGATAACAAAGTCTCATGAACAAGAGAAGAACACTGTCAGAGATGTGTGCATGGAAGTGATTAGATTTTTGTGATTGTATAATATTGCTCAGTGCTATGCCATATACTGTGCCATGATTTCACTTCTCACCTGGTCTAATACCACAGCCCAGGGATGCATTCAAAGGAGAATGTACCTAAAATCTAAATCAATGGATTTTCATTTCTTATATTTCAATCGATTAATTAAAATTAAGTTATATGTTAACATGACTTATACATGAACAATTACTTCATTAAATAAGGTTTTCTTTCTTCCTTTGGCCCCACTGAGCCCAGCCCTAGAGTTTTATTACCTCTCTCAAACCAATTCTGCAAGAATTCACTATACCCACCACCACCATATAAACTGCTTTACAGTTTATAAAGCCATCGTAGTCCATACTCACTAAATGGCACCAGCAGATGGAGCTCAGAAAGCTTACATGCGTCACCCTAAGACTGGAACCTAGGTCATGTGCTAACATGTCTCACACATGATACCATCTAGGATCACTAAATAAACAGAACAAGCAAGCGAAACTTACAAAGATCATCAATGCAGCATGTGACAGAATTAAAATTGAGAATGTCCATTTTGGTTCTCCCTTGTGCTTCTAGAGGTTGTTTCTCAGAGAATGGTACTATTTAGGCAGGGCACGGAACATGGTGTTGAGCTCAGGTACAAAGGAACAAATGGCTCACAAAGCTGTTATTGCTAGCAACTTCCACCTGTGGCCTTCTGGTAGCGCTAATGGCCAAGAGAGTGGTGTCATGAGTGGTGTCAGCAATGCTCTGACAACAGGTGTTACCAATGATCTGGTAATAGTTGTGTTGACACAAACAATCCAGTCTCTAGTCTTTGCAGTAAGAGTAATAGCAAAGGACACAAGGGGATGTCCAAAGGGCCTTTTTCCTTTCCCAAAGTGCAAATGAACAAATCCCAGAAAATGCTTCTGAGAAATCATAAAACTGCTAAGCAATTTTCTTCCATACACATTCATTCCTGTTGGTATTGCTAACTAGATAAAATGTTCACAGCCCACAATTCACTATAGATTTCAGAGGGGAGACTAAGATCAACATGAAGATATCACTATGAGCTGGGTAAACCTCAGCACACTTCAGTGTTCTCAATAAAGCCCGAGGTGTCTGTCCATGATTGACGGGCAACTTCAAGAGAAGAGACTATGTAAGCAGCCTCAGGTTCCCTTTTAGGGAGGTGCCTTGGAGACCTTGGGGACTGTAGCCAGATAGACACCATGGCAATGGCCTGAGACAGTCCACAGACAGTCCTCCTCTCTGGGGAAATCAAAACCCTGAACACAGAAAACTCTTTCAAGGATGCCAGAGCTGCCCTGGCTGGTGGCTCAGTTGGTTGGAGCACTGTCCCATAACCAAAAGGTTGCAGGTTCAATTCCAAGTCAGGGCACATACCTAGGTTGTGGGTTTGATCTGCAGTCTGGGTGCATATGCAAGGCAACCAATTGATGCTTCTCTCTTGCATCAATGTTTCTCTCTCCCTCCTTTCTCTAAAGGCAATGAAAAAATGCCCTTGTGTGGGGATTAAAAAATAGGATGTCAGAGCCCCAGGAAGGCTGCGGAATCTGAGATTCCTCCCAGAGTCCTCTTCTCACCAGTAACCAGCCTTCTTGAGCTCCTTCCCTGCCAGGATCACCTTTCTGTGTTCCTTGCACATGCCACTGGTTTGCCATCAGTTTCTAAATTCCCAGACTTGTAACATTCTGGCACTGGAAATGTGCTTTGAAATCATGTTTCTATGGGATCATGCAATCTAAACACGTAAGGAAATTATGGAAAGAGTTACCCAGGTGACAGCGCATGGCAACCCAGGGGCAGAGGGCAGACACTGCCTCCTGTACTGACACACAGGAGGTAAACCCTACAATCTGAATCACACGGGTCAGCACCTGCTTCTACAAATGTGTACAATTAACCCCAAATCATCTCCAGATAAGCTCCACTCCTACACCCTGCTTCTTAATAAGGACAGCCCAGGCTCAGAAACGTGCTCTGGGTCCAAGTGAGACTGCTCTCCAAAGTTAATTATTATCTCTACATCACCCAGGCTTCCTATTATTTAGATAGTTTAAAATGACAGCCTTCAAAAAATAAATAAATGACATCCTCCTGTTTAAATCTGCATTTTGACAATAATCTAAAACAAATACATACTATTTTACTGTGAAAACATTACTATAACAGTCCAAAGAGTATTTATAAAAATGAATATATGTATATATTAAGATAAGCTTTAAAATTCACTTTTGAACAAAATCAGTGTGGTTATTCAATCAATATCAATTAAATACTTCAGTATATACTATATGAACTATTTTATTCAATAATCTGAATTTCTTCTGTCATATACAAGGGAACTTGGTCTACTTATATCTATTATACATCAAAAAAGAGTTTGCAACTAAAAACCCATCAAAAAAGAGTTTGCAACTGAAATCCCAAACATGCATGTAAGCAAATGCAAAGGAAGAAAAGAAGGCTGTAATAAGTGATATATATTCACTGGGTCCGAAAGAACAAGCAGTTTTTAACAAGAGGAGAAGAAAGTAAATCCACAGGAAGGGAATGGCAGGGAGAACTGAGTGGGAAACCACACTTCTTGGTCCCCCACAGGACAGAAAGAAAGGCTTTCCTGCTGAGCTAAGGCACGAGGAGAGGAAGGGACAGGAGAGAAGTCTGGTGCCACTGGACAGACAGAAACCCACCTAAGGGACTACCACAGATATTAAAACTTTGGACCTGATCTTCTGAATCAGCTTTTACCTCCACAAGATGTCCCATTCAAATATCTCAGAAACAGGTTTCTAAAACACTGCTGTGAATAAGTAAAGTAACTGGGAGCCATCCAAAGTTTCCGAGTGGAGTGTTGACCGAACGAGGCCCACTGCAGAAGGAGCCTGGGCTGATGGAGAGATGGGTACACAGGGGGCCAACAGGAGGCCAGAGCTTGGGTAGGAGGTTCGTACAAGGGCACAGCAGGGATGAGGTCACCTAAGTCAGGGCAAGTGGCAGCAGTAAGGGCAGCGCAGGGGCAGAGCCAAGAACACAGAAAGCCTTAGACAGGCACCTATTGTTTCTAGAAAGGACAGGGGGCCAGTGGAGTCTTTAACCAAAATAAGGATAAAAAAGGTGGGGGGAGAGAGGCTGGTAACCAGGGGAGAAGAAAGGCAGGGACAAAGATGTGGATTCCTGCTGAGCTGACTTGAAAGACATGAAAAGTTGAGAAGAGTAGCACGAAAATATCAAGCAGATAGTGAAAACACACATCAAGAGATCAGATCTGGAAAGGCAGACTTAAGAGGCAGGAGCAAGAGCTGCCTTAGCTCAGCTCAGGACGGTGGCCACTAAAAAGCAAGAGGAGAGGACTCGGGGCAGAGCCGTGAGATCTATGCAGCAGGTAGAAGGAGCCAGAAGCAACTGTGTGAGAAGAGGAAACAAGGCAGCTAAAAACATAAAAGAAAATTTCTACAATTCTAATCACTCTGACTCTTCAAATTACCATTTACAATGCTCCCTTAGTCATCCCCGACATTTCTTTCCTAAACACTTAGTCATTTTCTCTTTCACATTCCAAGTGAAACTGTCCTGATTTTTTAGTTTATGACACAGACACAGCCTCCAAGTAACTAATTAATGTCTGAAGAGAATAAGATTAAAAATATTTTTGCTACTTTCTACCACTCCAAATAGAGGCAATGATGGTTTTAACTAAGCTAGTGGTTAAAAATGAGTTGTCTTCCCTCCAGCTGTTTTAGAAGAAAAATAATAAAAACATCCACACTAAAAAATAAAATGTAGAATAAGGAAGTGAATTCTCATACCAATTAATTAGATCACTGGACTCACTACAGTGTTCTCTAGTTCCAAAATGATTCCATGGCTACCTATTAGCTATCTCCAAAAATGCTATGGCTGCCCTGGCTGCGTGGCTCAGCTGGTTGGAGCATTGTCCTGTGCACCAAAGGGTTGTGGGTTTGATCCCTGGTCAGAGCATATACCTGGGTTGCAGGTTAGGTCTCTGGTTGTATGGGGCCTATGAGAAACAGCCGATTGGTGTTTCTTTCTCACATCAATGTTTCTCTCTCTCTAAAAATCAATAGGCATATCCTCAGTGAAGATTTTTTTTTAATGTTACAGCAAAGAAAAAACTGAGGAAACACAATTTTATCACCTTCTTCTACAGAACAATTTGTCCAAAGGTAGTAATATCTAAAGTCATATATCCCACATATTTCTTTTAATGTCCTAAATTAGTCTGAATCCAGGCAGACATTAAAACTAATGGAAAATAATGCCTAAGAACTGGAAGGGTGAGGGGGAAAAAAATCTTTCAATTTGAAGAAAAACTGACCTTTCCTTCAAGAATGTCAGCGACTCACCCACGGACATCCAAAATCAGTGTTTCATTTAGTACTGAATCACAAATGGCTCTAACAGAATGGGAGGGAGAGTGTTGCAGAATTAGGGAGAATGCATTTCGACATCAAGAAACAAAGCCCAGGCAGTCACCACCAGCTACTGACTTTTATTTAATACTCACAGTATACTCTACTATACCCAATTTTACAGATGAGGAAACTAAGACATAAAGAGGCAAATATGCCCAAGCCACACTTCTTCACACACGGTTGAGTGGGATGGGGTGGGGCACTACATCTCCCAAATCTCCACCTCCAACCTTATGTGATTCTAGGGCTGGCCAACTGTCTGTCAGACCCCCTCACTAGAAGGTACACAAACACCCCAGAAAGAACTTACTGCCTTATCCTAAGTCCTTTCTTTAGTCTCGCCTTCATCAGTTAGTAACACAATATCCCTTTCAATCAGCTCAACTCAAAAATCACAAAGTTTTTTAACTATCATAGTTCAAACAACAAATCTGCTCAGAAACTATCCCTAGAGGAGTAAATTCTTCCTTTAGCTCTATTGACTTGATAATCTAAGACCATCTATTTACTGAAAATTTACTACATGTTAAAATTCAAAAAGTAAATAACTAAGAATATAAAGAATAAGACACTGTCTTGCTCTCTAATAGCACCATGAAACACAATTCTCCAAATGCTGCTCCAAAATGGGTATGTTTCCCTTAGAGTCATCCACAGATGGCGGCATCCTATAAATCCATTTCCAGCGAGCCAAGGACTATCATCTGTTAGTATCTGGCAGACCAATTCATAAATCTGTGTGAATCTTTTTGATGAAATGGTGCCCCATGTATCACATCTGAACATAAAGCAACAGCAAGGAAGCCATGAGACATTTTCATTCACACAACTAAGATGTATTTGATTATTTAAACTCAGATATACTTTGTCAGCCCTGAGTGTCACGACAGGGGCTAAAGAAGCATGAAGTATATGCAAAAGAGGAGGAAAAGGAAGGACCTTGAAAATGAGGATAGAGAGAAAGTGAAAACCCCAAGACATTCAGCGAGGAGTGGTGATGTGGGTCGCATCCACCCCATGCAACACGTCTCAAGTTATATACCCAAAAAACCCAAAAAACACCACACACTTGAAAGTTCCAGGCACAGGACTGGATGTGGGGCCAGCAAGTCAGGCGCACCCACATCTCGAGAGCTGCCTGTCAGAGGACAAATGCGGCAAACCCACTTACCACTGCTGCCTGCCTGCCGGCCGCCTTGGCCTCTCTACCCAACAGAAAGCTAACGTCTACGGCTCACTTCTTCTGCCGCTGCAACTTTCTAAACAAACTACCACTTACATTTGAATTCTTGCCTGTGAATTCTTAGCTACACTCAAGGACTGAGGTCTAACACCTGGCACCGTTTGCCATTACCGTTCCTTGACCACTCAGAACTTCAGTTTTTACATCTATACTGTGAAGATAGCAGTATCTGCCCTATTTCACAGGGCTGACAAGAGGCTCACAAGAGATACTGTAAAATGTGCTACACAAGTATTAATTTATTTAGTCTACATCACCTATAGCCAGTAGGAAAGGAGAAGCAAACATTTATTCCATTATGCGCCCAACAGGCTAGCCAGCCTCTTGCAAAAAGACCCCAAATTGTGGCCAAATGATCTTCATTCACCAAAAGGAAAGCAAAGTGATTCTCAAACTACTCTTAATGATCAGGTAAGTAATGTCATTGTATGCAAACCAAAAATACTGCAAAAACAACAACTGTGAACTTCTGTTTGAGAGCTAGTGTTTCGTTACACTGACAAGCAGCTTTCATTGCCACAGCTTCCGACATGAAAGGCCTCAATGGGGCCTTGAAGCCAAAGGTAGGGGAGCAAACCTACTTACAGCATGGCAAACTGTTACCAACTTAAAGAGCTGCTGGTACAGCAGGCAGGCCCTCACCACTTACAAGACTGAGAAAGACATAAGCAAAAACCTGGAAGAAAAACCAGAGACCAACCAGAGAGGAAAAAACTTTCTGGTCCTTCTGGTGACTACAAAATTAAAGAGAATGCAAAAATAAAACACGCTGCCCTCCTTTATCAAACCCACAAATACATAAACATCAATATAACCTGATGGACAAGAATCTCAAACTTCTCATGTGCATTCTGACTTTAAGTCATCTAACACCCAGCAGGCATTTCATAAAGATCCTTTAATATCTGTTAACAAAGAACATAAAATAGTCACACAGAAAAAAAAAATATCATGTCCGATCATCAGAATACACCTGCCCCCTAGTCCCAGGGGGAAAAACAAGATCTTGGAAACGTGACAAAACCAAGTCCTTAAGAGATCTCAACAGCACATTACATGTGCAGTGCTTTACAATTTCTCAGCCTCCTCAGGCCAGGAACAACACTCGCTGGAAGACAATGCTGGGAAGACGTGGCCTTCAAGGGTGTGTGCACAAGCGCCCCCCCGTGGAGCACATGGCAGCACGCAGGAAACCAAGCCACCGGCACCTCCATGCTCTCACATGCCACCCTCTCCGCCACCAGAGTTACTCATCACCTACTTCCCCCCAACACCTTAAAAATCATCACTCACGTGAAACCCTTACTTTTCTCTGACTAGTCAACAGATGCCTCCTCTAAAGACCACTAATGTAAAATTTAGATAACGTAAAACACAGCTTTTACGATAAAAGATAATATACCTAAAATTTTCAAAATAACCTAGTTTCCATCTTTGGAAATGTAAATTCTAAAATTATGTTAAACTTAATCCTTTAAATAACTGTCACACAAATCTGAATTTTGTGAATTTTAGCATCTTACTTACTTGGTGCATTCTTCTAAAGACTGTACAAGCATTTGCTGGAAAGAACATATTTCTTCTAGATTTCCCATTAAATATGAAGTGTTTGCTGAACTTAACCTAGAGCCAAGAAAAAAAACAGTAAAAATAGGTAAACAGTTTTACTTATACTCCTCTGCTTTCCCATCCCAATGCCCCATTAAAATCTTAACCTAATAAACAAATTGCTTATGTCTAAGGCAAACCAGTACACTAACTTCTGTTCCAGTACTTCATCCTCTATTCTTTGAAAATGCAAGGGAACACCTAAGGTCATGACTACTCTACAATTAACCCAATTTATCATCTAACTTACTTCTCACTGGTCTGCAATGGCCGTAGATAGGTTGAAAGCATAGTCTGAAGTTCTTTAGAATATTCATTTTCTGTTTCCAAAATATTCTGTAGCACCTAAAATAAATGATGAATAAGTATTATTTGACATTAAGATTTATAAACTTTCAAAAATTCACCACCATCGAGCTTTTGTTCAATTCACATTGTTGCTTCTATATAATATTAATGTGTTTACTATCATACACAGATACACATACAATTCACTACCACTTAGTTACTATTACCACAGCTACACCACTGACTTCATTTTACACCCAAGCATTTGGCACAGGTATACGCAGAATGAGGCTAGCATGAATTCCTTCATCAGATAAGTAAGTAATGCCAAGCCTACAGATAACAAGGGAAACCACTGATAATTGCAAAAGCACAGATGTGTGGATGAATCTCTAAACACTGTGTTGTGCAGAAACCATTCACAAAAAGCATCTTCTGCATATTCCATTTTTTTTAAATCTTCATTCACCCGAGGACATTTTTTTTTCATTGCTTTTAGAGAAAGAGGAAGAAAGACAGAAGCATCAACTGGTTGCCTCCCATATATATCAGGACCAGGAGTTGCAGGAGCCTCCACCCAGACCAGAGATCAAATCTGCAACCTTTTGGTCTCAGGATGACACTCCAACCGACTAAGCCACATTGGCCAGGGCTGCATATTCCATCTACAGTAAGTCCAGGAACAAGCAAAACTAATCTACAATAGCGGAAATGGAATAAAAAGTGGGGGAAGGGAGTGTAACAAGGGGGAAAGGGACATGAGATAAAATTCTGGGGTGACAGCCATGTTGTAGATCATAATTTGGGAAGTTATTACATAAACATACACACCTGTCAAAGCTCACTGAACTTCACTGAACTGCAACCTTACAATCTATACATTTTAACACATATAAAGTATATTTCAACTAAAAAAATGAAGTTTGCTCATTTCCTTGATCACATCTAAGAAAGCTAAATCGATTTCTTACAACTACAACTACAGACCTTCATCAGAAATATGAGAGCTCAGATCATCCTACACACATTTATTAAAAATTGAAGGTCTACCAGTATAAAACGACCTTTAAATAGCCACTACAGGCACACCTCATTTTATTGCACTTCTCTTTATGGTGCTTCACAGAGGGTGTGTGTGTGTGTGTGTGTGTGTAACTGTAGGCAAGACCCTCCTCGACCAGCAAAAAGATCACAACTCACTATTGCAATCCTCGCTCTATTGTGGTGGCCTGGAACTGAACCCACAAAATCTATGAAGTATGCCTGTACTTTATTTAGAGACAGCAGATTAATTATAAATCAACCTAATAATTAAAGTGTTTCCTGGCATCCTATATTAGTGTGGCAAATTTAGCCAAAAATCACTGAACTCCTAAAAACTGAGAGTTAAATATAAAGTGCAAAACAGCTGAACTGAAGCATGAGCCTCTTCCCACCAGTCATCACCAAGAGGCTCCTCACAGGGCAAGGTGAGAAGGTGCTGAGGTCTGCAGGTAGAGCCGGGATGCACGAGCAGGCTTAAGACTAATTACTGATGCTTATTCTATTCCCAGCACTGAGCAGGGTGCTCTAGATACATTATCTCTAATCCTCACAAAACCTATGCCCTTTTCAGAGGAAAAGACCAAAGTGTAGGTAGATTAAGTAACTTACCCCAAATCAAATAGCTAGTGAATAGCAGAGGCAGAATGTGAAAGCCTAGGTCTCTCTGACACTACACAGCCATCAGACTAAGGGCAGGACTCAAGCCTCCTGTGTGACCTGACGTGACTACTAAAGAAAGTGAAAGCCCTTCCTCAACTTCATTTTTTATTCCCCTCTGTTAAGAGAGTCAGCATCTTCTTTAACCAGGAAATCATGTTACATGTTTTTTTTCTGAGGATCCACTACATGCACTAACATGTGCTCTGTCTTCCAAAACTAACAAGTCATTCTAAATTAACCATACAAAAAAAATTTCTTACAGAATAAAGCTATCGAACACACTCAGGTTTTATCCTCCTCATTTTTGATCATCAAAATGTATGTTTAAACACTTAAGAAAAAAAGTACTTGTTAAGCTAAAAACTTAGATTACAGCATTAATAAATACCACATAGATTATTCTGTTCACTCCTGTTTTCTGTGTACTCTGAGGAGAGACTACAGTCACTCATGAGTAAATGCAAACCTGATTAAATAACTTACATACTACACTATTTAATTTGCAGAGAATCAGAGGTTCTTTCACTCTGACACTGAACACTGGTTTTGCCCCTGAATGGCTCTATTCATGGAAGACGGTGGAGTGAGCCAGAGGGAGGAGGGGCCACTCCAGAGTTCATTCCTTTGTGGGGGAATCTGGGTGCTGATCCTATGATTATAATGTCTTCCTTCGAAGAAATATACTCATTAGACACAAATATCAAAGGACTAGTGGTCAGAGAACACAGTGCGACGTCAGCCACTGCATCACCGGAGAATTATACTTAAACCAGATCTTACCCTTCAAAAATAATGTGAAGTAAGCCAAGTATAATGGATCATTGAACTAAAAATAAAAACAAAAATGTCACAGACGTGTACAATGAAAAGTCCTTTTGCAATGTTACAACAAAGGTTAAATTATATGATTTCATGTCTCAATTACAAACATTAGGAATTATTAGCAACACTAGCTAAAGCACACTTGAAAAACTAAACACCTATTTTATAAAACAGAAAACAGTTCCTAGGTAACATAAAAGGAAAACTGTGCAAGAAAACATCACTAGTATGAGTGGAAGAAAAAAAATGGCATTTCCTTAATAGTAGAATTAATCACAGTAAGCAGATACGGAAGCCTCCACAAGAATGTACCAAAAGCAATCCTGTCAAAAAGCTACACAATTTATTAAGGCAGTTCAGTTGGTTCATTTCTACTACTAGTCATAAACATTATCTTCAAATACAGGCTAAAGACAAGTTCTATAGTACTCCCACTCCAAACAATCCAAGTTACACTTAGCTTTTTCCACCGAGGCAAAACCAAGACTTGGCTAACTGAGTCATGCTCAACACTGACTGGCCACTCTGTCAGGAGGCCACACATCCCTCCACCCTATGCTCAGCAGCACGTCTGTGTACTCCAGTCATCACCTTTCTTCCCTTTCTTGACTTCTGCAAACTCTGGCTGCTGCAGGACCCCATAAGACCTAACAGCCAGGTTGCCAAATCTCCATCACAGGAAGGCAGGACACCAGCAAACGCGTGCCGTTTTCACAGAAAGAGCAGTCTTTACTCCACAGCCCCGCCTGAGCTCAGCCAGCATGAACTCTCCCTGAGGCATAAGGCGTGGAGAACCAAGTCCAGTCAAACAATGGTGCCACACAGAAGGAGGACATCAGGCAAGCCACAGAGACAATCCCTGAACTATCAGCCACTACAGCAACGCAAAACAAAGGATGACTGATTTCAGTACCTTGCAGACACACAGAAACTCATTTTATTATTACCACCATTAAAGGAGAACTTAGTATCACTGATTTTACAAACGAGTTACAACTTCAACTGCAAATCTTGGAAGATGTCATGTTTTATTTTACATGGCAGTGATGGTCCTTTAAAAATGAACAGAGAATCTACATATAAGGAAAGAAACATTAGGTAATTTTTAAAGATTTGATCCAGATAAAAATTGTCATCATAAACTAAAACCAAATTTCAAAAACATAACCCTGGTTCATAAGCACAATGGGAAAAATGAAAGAATGGCACTATCGGCCTAAACCTTCTCCTACTCACCTAATCAGCCCCGCCCCACACAAGGGAAAATAATCACTGCATGTTTCCTTGCAACCCAGTCCCTGTATTTAAATTGTAGTTAATACTGAAATTTTCAAACAGTGTATTTTAAGGTGGAACTTGAGCCACTAATAACTATCAATCAGCCTCTAGGGAAAGGAGAGGAAGGAAGGGCAGTGCTGCCAGAGGAAGTAATTCCTACAGTTCTGCCTGGCTCCACAAATCCAGAGGCCAAAAAAACACTCAGAAGCAAACCCACTCCATCCCTGGCAATCACTGATTTAATGTAGTTTGTTGATCTCTGCATATACTTAATAACATTAACTCTCAAAAAGAGGTGCCACGTAAAAAGTTTGTCTGATGTGACTATAAGAAGTTACGTTACTACAGTATTTCTAAATTTGGGGATTCACACATCTTGGGATGCTATTTCTTCCCAACACTAAAAGGTTAGTTACTAAGACAAGAGCAAAGGCTGCAGGTTCACAATGATGACATCACAACAGAAAGCTGTCCTTAGCAAGCAACCTAATATGCATGACTGCATTCTGATGTGTAAAGAGCCAGAGTTGAGAGCAACAGACCTGGGCACAAATCCTGGCTCTGCTACGTCCTACCTGGTACTATACTTGTCTACAGATCTAATTCCTTTTTTTTTTTTTAAACAAAAAGGGATTCCTTTCCTCAAGAGTGTCAGGTCCATGACTTAAGGTAGAAAGGAATCTTACAAACCACCTAGTGCAGCTTTCCAACACAAACCTGGAATCCTACTTGAAGCTACTTTTTACATAACTCCATTATTCAGGAGGTAATTATTTTATAAGCCAGTCTTTTCCATGATTAAGTAACTCAGTTATTCCTTCATTCATTTACCAAATGCTTAGCTACTACTCTGTGCCAGGCTTCTACTACCACCTGAAAACCTTATGTACATCGTGATCAATATAAAACAAGAAAATTATATAAAAACAATGGGAGCAAAATTTGTCAAAGACATCAGCAGACCCCTGTCAATATGAAATGTGGGTGGGATATTAGAAAGGAGGGCAACAGCTTTCTAGGAGAGCCACAGGGAACAAGCACATGAGATAGTGGACCTTATCCACACACAGGCCTGGGCAGAGACATCACATGTCAAAGGATTAAAAAACAATCTTGGTAAAGATGGAGGGAAGCCGAGGGACAAGTAAAAGATAAATGCAGCCCTGGCAGGGGGACTCAGTTGGTTGAGGCTTCATTCCATACACCAAAAGAATACAAGTTTAATTCCCAGTCAGGGCACATTTGTAGGTTACAGATTTGATCCCTGGCCAGGGCGCATACGGGAGGCAATCTTCCTCCCTCCCTCCCTCCCTCCCTCCCTCCCTCTTTCTCTCCTCCTTCCTCAGGGATTAAAAAAAAAAAAAAAGATAAAAGCAGCAAAACTAGGGCTGAGTTTGGGCTGTTCAATGTACACATTCGATGTCAAGTCAGAAGCTCAAGGCATTCTCCCTGACCCAGCATGCAGAGAGGTTCATGGCCATTCAAGGATCAAAGGGCAAAGACAGATGTACTATTTCTCTGCAGCACAGAAAAGGTCCATGGAAGTCTGCTACAACATTTTATGAAAGAAAGATGTACATCTATTTTGTATACTTATTAAAATTAATGATTGCTATCTATTATATCATCTTTACAATGTTTCAAAGGCAAAAGCTGCCCTGACTTTTCATGATATTTGGCATGACTGGAAGGATAACTGTTTGCCCTTCCCATACAAAAAGAGTACTGATATACTTTTAAGTCAAAGTTCAATAAAACCTGGAAAACAAAACCCCAATATATCACTGAACATGTAAGATTTTAAGAACCTGTAACTTCTAGATCGACATATTGAAGAGACCTCATTTTTTAACGATGACTGCAGAAACTCCTGATCCTTCAAAAGAGGTGATCAAGACCTTCCCCCCTCTAGGGATGGGCATCAGCTTCTACATCAGAAGTGCTTTCTCTCATCTCCATCAGGAAGGAGGCCTATTACCATCCTGCAGGTGCAGTTAATGTTCTTTCATTGTCAAAATCCATCAAGCTCGAGCACATCACAAACATGTTTTCTTTAATTAGAAGACCCCATCATCCTTGACTACAGCTCTCCCAGGTAATCCTCAAATGGAATGTCTGTTTGCAAACAAAATGCTATAATGGCCTCAGTGATGCCTAACATCCTAAATGGCCCTAAACACTCTTCCTAATAACCCTGAAAACCTCTTAAGGGCCAAGTATTTCACCAGACACCTCAATACTTCAAGGTCAAGTCCAGCACTATCAACCTCATTTTATAATGTAGTGTCTATATAGGCAGCTAGGGGCTTCTACCTGACCAGCCTACCAATAGGGCACACAAAACCTGAAACCCACCCCCACCCCATTGCCCATCCCATCCTATCCCATCACCTAAGCAAGGGCACTCCTGATTATTCATTGTCCTAAGTCACTGAAAACATACTGATGCAAATAGTTTTCACATTTGAAAATAAAGATAACAGTGGTGGCTTTCTATAAAAATTAATCTACTCTTTAAAGTATCTTAGATTTTTTTCTCCCTTCCACTGTCATTCTCCAAGTCTGAGGCCCTACTGCCCCTAACCATGGCCTCTGATGCCCTACTGCCATTTTCAACAGTGATGCCAAAGTAATCTTCCAAAATCACTACCACTTGTATTACCCAGCAATACAATTCTGCCACTCAAACCATTCTCCGGCACTCTCCCTTCTATTTTCTGACAACATTTTAACATAATCACATTCTGTATGTAATTCCATAGTACTGCTCATTACACTTAACACAAAAGCATTTTTTATATTTTTAAACTGCATTTTTAATTATTAAAAATGGATGTACTCCTGGTTACTTAATCATTCCTCTACTGCTATATTTTTAGGTTGCTTATAACTTATTACCATAACAAATAATCCTATGAAAACACCTTTGCACAAACTTTTTAAAATAGATTTCAAGTAATTTCTCTGGGATGGATTTTGAGAAGTATAATTACTATATTAAAAGGCTTTAGTGTTTTCAGAATTTTGTCTATACCTGCCATATTACTTTTGAGGAATCCTACATAGATTTACATTCCCACCATTATTACAACTGAAGATTCTCTTTTTAAATCGCTGCTTACTGGACACATATAATGTTGCTGTCAAATTTTTTATGGTAAGCTTAACTATTTTGTCAGAGTGGTATGGGCTGCATGTCTGTATCCAAGATGGAATGTGCCAAGTCTCAGTAGGAATTAGGAGGTGGGGCCTTTGGAAAGTGATCAGGTCATAAGGGCAGAGCCCTGGTGCATGGGACAAGTGTCACAATAAAGGGATGAAAGGACCAGAGCTTGCTCTCTCCACCTTGTGAGCACATGACAGAAGGTGGCCCTCTATAAACCAAGAAAAGGGACTTCATGGATAACCCAACCTTGCTTCCAGCCCCCAGAAGCTGTTCAATCCACTTAATCTATAGTATTTCTTTAGAGCAGCCTGAACTGATTAAAACACAGCCATCAGTATTTCCCCAGTTTTATACTGCTGGCTTCATTTCCTATTTATCTATTAATCTTAATGTATTTGTCTCAATGAGCTCCTCACACATTGGTGACAGACTCATAGATGGGGAGCAGGATGACAGCTGGGGGTGGAGGAGGTTAGCGGGTTTAAAGATTGAGCAAAAAGGACTCTTGAACATGGACAACAGTGTGATGAGTGCTAGGAGAAAGGGGGGAAAGGGGACTAAATGGTAATGGAAAAAATACAATAAAGATTAAATCGAAAAAGAAAACTGAACAGAGCCTCAGAGACCTGTGGGACCTCCCATGCTTATCAACAAGTGTACAATGGGAGTCCCAGACAAAGAGGAGAGAGACAGATGATGAATCTGCCATGATAACAATCATAAATCACTAAGAATCACTTTTCACTTCCCAGTGTTTTCTGGTATGTCTTGATCATTATACACCAGCACAAAGATTCATATCCATCCCCATTAATGCTTATCTCCTTTTGCATCTTAATTTCAAAATGTTTGTTCCTCCAACTACAACACTCTCCTCATTGCTCTCCACTGATCCCAAGTTTAGACTTAGGTCTTTCATGTAACTGTGTTTAGGAACATCAGCCCAACCCCAGTCTTAACCTCTTGGAGAGCCTTATCTTTCAGTAGGGTTAAATATACCCATACCTTAGTAGTTTCCTGCGAAAACAAAACCACAAAAGTTCAAAAATGACTAACATGCTATCTACTATACTTGTTCTCTGTAATATTCTGTCCTATATTTTACTTTCCTGTATAATTTAGAAATACAGAATTCAGAAAAGCTAAGACTGAATCCTAGGTGAGTCACTAATCACTGTGTCACCTTGGACAAGTCATTTAACCTCTACAGCTTACTGTTTTTCTCTACTATAAAATAATGAATGCTACATCAAAAGTCGATTTTCTATGAATTCCATGAGTTTCTGCCCATCCACAACAACTGCAATTTTAACATTCGCTATTTGCTAATGTAGTATATCTGAATCACCAGCACCACTACTCTAGCACTTTGGGGCTGTGATTAAGTAAGATAAGGGTTACTTACACACAAGCACTTTGGCAGCACAACAGTCAATACGAAAACTGAGGCGATGGGTAGTATAAACAGCATGTATACACTGAAAGAAGGGATGATTCCTATATACTGAGCAAGACAGCAGGAGATTTCATCACGATACTCAAAACAGAACACAATTTCAAACTTAGAGGCTATTTATTTCTGAAACTTTCCATGTAGTAGTTTCAGACCATGGTTGACCATGGCTAACTGAAACTGAGGAAGGCGAAACCACAGAAAAGAAGGGACTACTTTAAACTCTAAATGCAAATAAGTAGCTCCTCTCTTGGGAGCATCACCACAGACTATGACTGCATTATTCACCACATGAAACCCTCCACAATAAAGAAACCAACATCTCACACAAGAATGCATGAGGAAAAGGAAGCTCCGTGAGATAAAAGTTCAGTTTTCCTACTAAGAAACCTTGAAAAACCATAAAAAGACTTTAATTGTCACTTTTGGCTACATACACAAAACCACACATATGACACATCACACACTAAAACACAGAGAAGTTAGTGGAATCGCATCCCAGGAACAAACATCCAGCAGGCACAGGACTGAAGAGGATGTGCTGAGCTAAACATAACCGAGGGAGGATGAGCAGAGCAGCCCCATGTTCTGGAAGTCAACAGAGTTAAGGTGGAAGTCAGAGTCCAGATGAAACAGGTGAAGACTAGTAAAAAGAAAAAGAAACCAGGGGACTAGAAGGAGACGCTTAAATGAAGGACTTCTCAAGAAAGGAAGATCTGGAGTTGACCAATACAAGGAAAAGAAGTCAAACACTGCTAATGGCACACGTCCAGCAGTATCATGCACAAAGCCCAATGAATGAGGAGTAGAAAAGTGAATTTATGAAAAGAGGCAATAAAATGGACACAAAAGGAGAGAGTCAACAATTCACTGTATCCATGTCCTAGAACATCTGCTGACAAAAGAAAAATTCCTGCCATTTCCATTTACTGTTTTATGCCCAATGTCTTTAACAAGGCCTGGCACCCAACAATAACTTGTAAAGTGAGAAAACTTCCCCTGAGGCCAACTTGTTCTGTAAGATTTGGGTCAAATGGAAGGTAAATGCCTAGAAGAAAGCTGAATATACAGACTCACAGCAAAGACTGTGGCAATAGGTCAGTGTAGTGGAACTGTCTCATTCAAATCTGTCATAATTTTTCACCATTTCTTCATACCAGTTCAGCAAATTAAACAAGGGGTAAAAGGGCTGCTGAAAATAACAACACTTAACCAGCTGTTATTTCACTTCAAAAATTCAAAAGGTCTCATGGCCACAGATTTATATATCCCCTGATCAAAAAAATAAAAAACTTGAAGTAGAAGAAAAATAACAAAATAAATGCACACTTTCCACAGAATTCAAAACATAACCATATTTAAAGAGCCTACTCTGCTGGTTTATCATATTAAATAGATATATAATAGCAATGTAAAATTTTACTCAAATAAAGAATATCATTTTTATGTTCTGTACAATGTGCAACTGTGTAGGGACAGAGAAGGTTTCTATTAGACACTGGATTTTATATCACAGATGTTTTTGAAGCTCACAAACTGCTCATGTTATGTTTCAAAATGCAGTAAGTTTTGGGACTCCGAAACCTTGTCTTTACTATGTATGATCTTTAGACACTCTCCTCTAATTTCATGCTATTTGATATTTTTATATACACATATCTGTACACAAATGTATACACACACACACACATACCCCAATCCCAGGAGAGACTATGTTAAGATATAAAGAAACTATATTGATCTAAAGTACTTACAGTCTACTCCAAATATAAGCATTATGGCATTTGATGCACATAAAATCTTTAAAACACATTATATACCTTTTTAAAATCTCACTTTTAAAGACTTGGTACGGGGATATGATCACAATACCTGGTTATATGACAAGAACAAGGTACAACTGCAGATTCACAGTATTTAAAATTTATTTAAGATTATAAAATATAGAGATATTAGAATGAAACATACCAAAACATTAATGGTGGTTACATGTGTGGAGCAGATCATGATTTTTATTTTTATATCCTTATCATACTCAGTAGTTTACCTATCTGCATTGCTGAGTTTTAGTGACATTCAAAAAACCAGGTATTTTAAAAAAATATTTTGCAATTACTCACCACGTTATAATAGCTTTTGTTAATGGCAGTCGTATCGAATCCTTTGGGAGGGCTCTTCAATGTTCCAGATTTGGGAGACACAGGCTTTTCTGAAATATAAATGTAATGTAGTTTTACTGATCAAAATTAGAGACACCCAAATATACCAGCCCCCACAGAGAGCCCACCATGACTGACCCAGCAACCTCAAATGAAATAAACCCAAAAGGGGGCGCTGAGCAGAAGGCCTGCACACCTCCAGGAGGCATCACAGTGCCCCCATCTTCTCCTGCTTGACAACCTGAGTTCAGGCTGAAAATCTCTGAAAGCTTACACTCCATTGTTGCCAGCAAAGAACACTAAATTGTTAGCTATACATGTAGCTTAGCAGTGTAGTGAAGATGAAATATTACCCAAACAGAATTAGAGAAAATGTTGGCAGATATCTGACAAAATTAACACATCAAGACCCACAGTCTGAACAGTATTTCAAGGATTCTGATCACTCAGAATGCAAAAGTCTCTCAAAGTCTCTCTGAACAATATGGTCTGGCTGAAGGCGACAGACAAAGGAGAAGGAAGGCCACTCCAAACAGGCAAAAATCAGGAAAGCACCTCACTGCCTTAATAACTTCCACATTAAGTGACAACAATGAAAGCAGCCATGAATACTGCAAGGATTAAAGTAGTTTTAAATTGCATGGCTTTCATTCAACATCCTTCAAGAGACATCGTCGAGCATAATCAGTACTGAAGAAGTGCTCGCTAAGATCATGGCTCTCAGAATGTATATATATATATATATGTGTGTGTGTGTGTGTGTGTGTGTGCGTGCGCGCGCCATTGGTTTTATTGGGAGAGGTATGTCTGTCTACCCTTAGTTCTCTGTGTAGGTTTGTCTGTCTATCATTGATTCTATGGGATAGGTCTATCACTGGTTCTGTGGGGGCAGGGTGTGTGTGACAGCTACAAAGTGATACTGTTCACTACTGCTGAGGGGTGAGGAAATGGCGAGAATGTATTCAGTGCTACCTTTCCAGGGGTCAAGTGAAGAAAGGTTTCCCCTTTCTTTAAATAAACTATAGGAATGCTGAAATCAACATAATTTAAATGCAGACATGCTAAAGAAAAAGGGGGTGGGGACTCCCTAGGTGCAAAAAGTAAAGGGGATGAAAAACACCAACAATGACAGGGAGGGGCCTGTGAGGGGTGGTCCCAAGGACTAGGGTGCAACCAATGCAGGAGTAAGACACAGCCCTGGTACAACTTGGGCAGAGTAAAATGAGATGAAACTACTGCTGACCTGTACAAATGAAAAGAACCCTAGAAGCTTCTGTCCAAGCTGCTTCTCTCCTGGTCCAGAGAAACAGCAAGGAAGTGTGCTAGCTACTCAGAGACTGGATACACAACCACTGAGAAATCAAAACCCAGAGCCTGACCCTGCCATGGTGTCCATTCCAAATCTACACCATGCTCCTACAGAACCACCAGGATTTGCTTACTGCAAGAAAACCCCTGGGAGCCCCTGAGGAAGCCAATGCTATTCCTCTCTGAAGGAATACTTCTGCAACCCCGGGTACAGGGGATCCTACTGAATAACCACCCATTCCACACTAAAGAGTGAGGACTGGAGAACACCTTTATTTCCAGCAATACAAAGAAAAACAAGATTCTGTGTAACCTTTGTCCCTTTCCCTGAACAGAAAATATTTATTTCAAACACTGTTCTGTCACCGCTAAATTAATAACTGTCCAACAGCTTGCATTTTATGTCACTTTTTGATGTCAAGATAAACAAAATAGTAAAAGTGACAAACTTAGGAAGTGGCAGTGTAATTGCTCATTAAAGATCTGTGGATGGGCAAATCACAGTCATGTCTAAGTTCTTACATCACTGCCAAGCATAGGTTTTTATGCATCTCAAACTAACCAGCACCTATAGTAAGATTTTTTAAAAAAGAAAATGTTTACTGTACACAGATAATGAGCTACCTAGAAATGGAAGAAATTAACTCAACACATCAGAAAAAAATCATTTGAAAGAAACCTGGCGAATTTGTATGCATACATGACAGTGTACTTGTGAGAATATGGAACATGATTTGCTCACTCAGCCAGCTTAGCCCTCAGTGGGATGTATTTTCCAACTGCACGCATGCGCCTCATCGTGCTGCCCACTAATGACTGCGGGGCTCCATGTTCACTTTGCAAGAGCAGCAGCCAATGTCACTTACTCCCAGAATCGGCCCTGTTGCTTCCCTTTTCTTGCATCTCCCTTGAATGTTAAGAAACACATACATATGTCTGTGTATAAAATATGGCAGATACCCATGGGTTTTATATACCCCAAAAATGTGAAAATAAATATTAAGTAACAATAACATATCTTCCATAAAATAGTACAGATTCAGAAAGAATACACAGGGCGTTTGCAGCAAAGCATTAGAAATACCCTTATGCAGACTCTTGGAAGATATTTGTCTTTAAAGACGAACAATTTCAAATAAGAAACCACAAACAGGTCAAAGGCACAAATACATGAACTTGACCAGAACATGCCCTCTGTGACTACCAGAAGGCAAACAATCACAGCTACTTATACTTCCCTAAGAAGTGGAAGAAAGAAACTGGACATGCTTGAGAACTTACCTGGATATTACACAGGCCAAAATATGTCACTTAAAGGTTGACCTTAGTTTTGTTTAGTCGATAAAAATATTTATACATCAAATGAAAAGAGAAACACAATTTGAAGGAAGTCAGTGTTTTTGTTTCACAAGGAAACAATATCCTAACAATATCACCATCATTTAGAGGAGTCTACATTTAAGATCTGGCACATTTTGCTTACAGAAAATGAAGCATTAATTACACTATAAATTACAAGGCTCACATTATACATAACTTTCAAAAAACAAAGCCTATTTCAAAATCAGAAAGCCACATAAATTACTGAAAAGATGCAATACTGAAGTGTTATTGTGATCCTAGAATTTTAGTCTAAACTGTTATAAAGCAATAGGTAAAATATGTGGTTTTACGTATTCCTGTCTCAAATGCCAACATTTAAAATCAGGTGGGGATAACTTTCCTTAGAATATACTCAGGTAATCTGAAAACACTACAGATGGAAAGTTTTTCCCAAAAGAGATTATTCCTTTAGTTCAACCGTCAGGTAAAGAAAAATTAGCATGGTGGATCGCCAATTTGAGCCAATGTTATCCCTTACACCTTAAAAAATAAACAGAAAATGGAAAAAGAAAAATGTCCAAAGTTACCTGAATATGCAAACTGAGGAGCCCATGTGACCCCCACCAAGGGCTCGTGAGCAACAATGCAGTCAGGCACACTGGTTTAAAAAGGTAAAGGGTCTCTTGCACACATGTGCATGAAAGCCCAGGTAAGATGGAAATTTCAGAGAGAACAAAGTGGTGCAGCCACCATGTGATGGCTGGTTCTTCTTAGGGCCACATCTGTCTCCACCAGCTCTCAGACCCTACACTCGACTCCAAAAACAGGACCTGAGAGCAAGATGTCCACGCACCACTGCTGGACTTAAAAAGGGGAACCATGTGCTATGAAATCAACTACAGGTGACCCTTGAACAACATGGGTGTGAACTGCACAGATCCACTTTCATGTGGATTTTTTCAAGAAATACTGTAAACATGTATTTTCTTAATAACACTGTCTTTCCTCTAACTTTATTGTAAGAATACAACACATGACACACATAACATGAAAATTATGTGTGAACTGACTGTTTATGTTATCAGTAGGGCTTCTAGCCAATAGTGGGTTCTCAGCATTAAGTTTGGGGGGGTCAAAAGTCACTTGGATTTTTGTCTGAGAAGAGGTTGGCCCTGTTTGCCCCCAAACTGTTCAAGAGTGGACTGTATTACCAACAGATGATGTTGATGATGTTCAAATCAATTTGAAAATAACTCCCAAAAGTCACCAAAAGAGAACTTCGAGACCCACAATCTCTATCTTTCCAGGCTGACTTGCAAAGGTTAAATTTGAAAACTCTGTGAGGAGAAATACATAAAAAGTAAAATTCATTCATTTGTATTCTTACTATCAAACCAGAATTCCCATTTAAATGAGTCATTCTCAATGGAACTCAGAAAAAAGCTGATTTAACTGACATCTGCCCAATTAGCAGGCTCCACTCCTGATATGTACCCATTACCAGCTCTGTGACCTCCTGGATGTGCCCATTATTAGCTCTGACCTCCTGATGTTGTGCTTCATCATACCAGCTCTGTGACCTCCTAATGGTGTAGCCATTACCACTTCTATGACCCCTAGGGTGTGGTCCACTACCAGCTCTGTGACCACCTTATCCTCAACAGTGAAGGGAAAAACCACCTCATCCTCGCCCTCCCTCGACTCCAGCACCCTCCTAGAAAATGCCTAAGTGCTACTCTCGCATCCCCAGAAGAATGAATGACCAGAATCCGAGAGTAGCAGAGAAGCTGCTCTCAGAGCCTGGACTTAGCCTGCCCTAGCCCTCAATCATGAGGGCCAGCACCACGACTGCCCAGCTGTCCCATGAACTAACCAGGTAACTACTGGTAAGTCCAACCACGTTACAGACTGAGCCACATTTCCCAACAGCTGTGTCTATGAAACCAAAATGCCATTTCCATTCTGATCAACCTGACACCATTGCCGCACCCTTGGCTGGTTCTACACTTAGATAGATTAAAAGATTATCATTTATTTGTACCATATGCTCTGACTATCCCACCACTATTTGCCTTTTGGGATTGTGGTGAAGGCTGAATCAAGTCACAAATACAAAGCACTTTATGTAATAACCAGAACATAATAAGCAACCACAAAATTTTGGCTATTGTTAATTTTATTATAATAATGAAAAAATACTATTTTCATTATCAACAACCACAGAAAAACAACAACAATGAGCTACTACTCATACCCATTCAGATGGCTATTATAAAAAACAAAACAACAGAAGAAAAGTGTTGGCAAGGATATGGAGAAAACAGAACCAGTTTGCATTGCTGGTGGGAATACAAAATGGTTCAGCTGCTGTGGAAATAGCATGGCAGCTCCTCGGAATTTAACACAGAATTACCATATAAGCTTCAATTCCACTGCTAAGTATATACCCAAGACAACATAAAGCAAGGACTCAAACAGATACCTGCATATCCATGTTCACAGCAACATAATTCATAATAGCAGCCAATAGGTGGAAACAACCCCAATGTCCAGCAACAGATGAAGGGATAAGCAAAATGTGGTTATGAAAAAAATATATACATATTGGTCTCCGCCTCTGGTTCACAGCACAGAGAGCTAAACCCTTGTAATTTCCTAGGCAGTAACAGCACTAGGAGCATCTTTTGTTCTATTGAGGTGACTTGGGGTCGACTGCTGGATGGAGACTGATCACCAGAAAGATCCAACCAAGATTATAAGCTTGGAATTTTCAGCCCCACCCTCTACCCTCAGGAAGGGGAGAGGGGCTGGAGATTTGAGTTACTGATCAATCATGCATATGTGATAAAACCTCCATAAAAACCCCAATAATACGAGGTTCAGAAAGTTCCCAGGCTGGTGATCATATCTACATGCTGGGAGGGTAGCACACCCCAACTCCATGGGCACAGAAAGTTCTACACTCAGAACCCCCAGGACCTCACTCTATGTACCTCTTAATTTGGTTGTTTATCTGTATCCTTTATTATATAATAAACCAGTAAATGTAACTAGTGTTTCCCTGAGCTCATAAGCCATTCTAGCAAATTATCAAACCCAAGGAGGGGATCATGGGAACTCTGATTTATTGCAAGTTGATCAGAAGTCAATATATCCCCAATGTGGGGGTAAAGTAAAAAAATCACTTCCATTCAACAACAAAAAAAAAAAAAAAAAAGGAAAGAATTTGAATTCCAGTGTCATTTACACAAGGTCAACGGAATAAAAGGACTTAGCATATATTGAGCACATTCATTTCTTTCTGTTACTTCTCACCTAAAGGAAAAGCATCAGTCCATTCTGCCAATATTCCACTTACCACTGGGCTTGATTTCTCGCACATAGTTGCTGGGGAACCATCCAGTCCTGCCGTTGTGTGTGCCTTCCCACCAGCCCCCTTCCTCCACTCGGGTGACATGGATGACATCTCCTTTGGTAAAGGAAAGCTCATCTTCATTTGTCTGCTGGAAGTTAAACTTTGCTCTTACTACTAGTTGATTGTTGCTATTATCGGTCATGTCCTAAAAAAGGGAGATGGGATGAAAAATTTCATAAAGTATAGTTTTTATCATACAGTAATCAGATATTTTACTATTATAAATGTAGCACGACAGCCCTAAACAGCAGGGGAAGGTTTAAAGTCAAGAAATTTCTGTTTCCTGCCTATCTCCCGCAGTATACCTTGACCACGCCATCACCCCATTTCCAGTCCTGGAGGGAACGCTCTTAATGGCTTGAGTGGTCTTATTCCTGCCATTGTTATGTCTACATCTACACATTTTCATGTATATTTTTATGGAATTATACATCTGTACAATTTATAAAAAGTTAATACACTGTAGTCATTTTTCAACAGTATTTATAGTTACTTTACTTTTAACTAACTGTGTAATAATATACTGTATGGCTATGCCATTAATTACTTAAACAATTCTTCATTGATTAAATAATGTTAAATTCAGGTCAGAGAATATGTATGACATATTTTAAATTTTAATACCTATTTATAAACTACCCTCCCAACTACAAACTTATACCAACCTACATTCCAACCAACAGTATCTTAGAATTATTTCTTCAAACATTCACCAATACTAAATATTGTCAAGTATTTTTATCTTTGCGAAACTGATGGGAAGAAATGGTACCTTCTTTTAGTTTGTACTTTTCTCAGAGACCAAGCATATCTGCAGATCTCTGAAATGTGGGAAGAGAAAAGCAGATTGGCCAGAGTTTCTTTTTATCTCTGTCTATCCCAGAGTGGGTGCTAGAGGAGCCTGCAACCCAGAAACACCAATAAGAGTAAACAAAAAAGAAAATCCCCAAGAAAACTGTGCCTTCCTGACGGAAGGAGTCGTAGCAAAGGGGCAGCAGGCACTGCCTGTGGTGCAGGCACTCAGCCTGCACCTGGGTGTCTACAGGGACTGAGTAGGACATCCCACACACCACAGAGCACCAGCACTACCTTAGCAGGTGACATTAGCAAGTCAGACGGGGACACCCAGCCTCCCACCAGGTGGCAGCAGGCTGCTACATGTGCCCACAAGGCACCCTTCCTCACCCCCTTTCCCTTCACTTAGCCTTAGGGGACAACCCAGTCCCAGAGTTCCCGCACCTTCCACCCAGCCTCAGGAGAGACCAAGGTCCCAAATCTCCCCCACAGCCTCCCAACCCCTACCCCTGCCCAACAGGAACCCCAGCAACACCAAGAAATGGGCCTGACCAGAACCACTGGAAGAGCTCTGGAACTAAGTTGTCACTGGAACCACAGCCTACCAGCCTAAGCCAGGACCACACACTATACCTAATCAGGGCCACAGACTGCTAAGATACAAAATTTAAGTAGGATCTATCATTTCCTACCTAACACACTCTCCAAAGTCTCCAAGATATAATCAAAAACACTCATTATTCCAAAAACCTGGAAAATCACAGCTTGAATGAGAAAAGAAAGACATTGACACCAACAAGATGAAGCAGATGCTGCGATTATCAGAATGGGTTTTCATTATCAGAATGTTTCAAAAAGCAATTACAAATTCTCTCAGAAGAGAATGAAATAGAAAATCTCAAAAAAGGACAGAACTTATAAAATTTACTAAAACTGACCGAGTGGGGGAAAAAATGACGAGAGCTCCAGAGACCTGTGGGAAACGACAAAGATGTGACACAGGTACCATCCGAGTCTTGGAGGAGAAAGAACAGCATTGAAAAGTGGTGTAGAAATACGCTTGAAAATGTCCCGTATTTGGCCAAAGACACAAACATACAGATTCAAGAAGCTGAGTGAACCCCAAACAAGACTAACCTAAAGAAATCCAAACCAAGTGACATCATAATTAAACTTTAGAAAACTAAAAAGAAAGAAAAATCTCAGTAACAGGATAAAAAAGACATCTGCAGATATGCAAGATCTCACAAACCTTACCTCCCACACACTCTTTCTCAGGAAGTTAGTGAAAGAAGTGCTCCTTCAAATAAGGGGAATTATCCAAGAAAAAAACTGATGACGAAGAGAAAGAGGGAGAGAAAATGACTCAGGACACAAGGAATCGACAGGATGACGATGAAGAAAATCTCAGAGAGGGCGGCTGGCAACAGCCTGGCTGACAACCAAGAGACTCAAGTGGGCCAGAAGACTTCAAGTTCCTTAGAGAAACAAAAGTGAAAAATGTTATCATGTCTGAATGAACAAGAAGAGATTATTTTTTAAAAAAAGCAAAAGACTAGGACTATAATCTGCAAAAGGTACACAGAAAACTAAACAAACAGGCGATAATTATTAAATCCAGAAAACGAAACGTTGTTATGAAAGGAAGAACAGTCACTGCACAGACAACGGCTACGTTATGAGTCCGAGTGCAATAATGCTACACTGAACACCGGCCCAACGCGAGCCACAATGAAGTCCTAAGGAGGAAGAGCAGGGAAGGGGCCCAAGGGCAAAGGAAGAGCCCTAATCCCCCTCTTCTGCTGTGGGAAGTCCACACTGATAACACTTTAAGTTTAAAAAAAAAAATCAAGCTTAATATAGGCATTTTATTTAGAGACTCACAGGCTCACCTAAAGAATCAAGGGAAAAATAGAAAGTTGTTGTCTCTTCTGATTTTTTTCATTATCTCAGGTCTTGGAGAATTAATTAATTGCCTGATGCTTTAAACTAGGTATATGTAACAATAAACAAAAAAGATAAAAGCACAATGTTAATGCAGATCTTCAAGAAGAGGAGCTGATAGAATTCCTGAAGTATTTAATGCTTATTTATCTATTTAAATATTAACAATTTAACTATTATATATTTAACACTATTGCATAGTATATTTAATAATTCAAATTAATACGTTAAATATTTAATGTATACTTAATATTTACACTTAGAATACTCAATAAAGAACTGTCTTCGACATTTGGCAAAGAAAGCTCAGGCTGACACTGTCACCGCAAACATAATAGTCGCTGGCACGCTTGAATGGTGAGCAATGGGATAAAACTCGCTTGTCCGTGTGACGCTCACACTTGAAAAAATGGCACACGTTGTCCTTGTTCTGGTTCAGTGAAACAGTATCAGACTTTCTATGGCTGTATCGGGTTCTTTCTTTCTGCAAACCATTGTCCTTGCTCATCAGTTGACTACTCTGATCTTCATGACATTCTCCTTTCTTGTGGCTTATCATGGCTTTTTCTAAAAGCACACAGCCAATCCTGGTGATAAATTCCCACAACACGTAACAAACAAACTCGCAGAGCAGGCCCCTAAGGAGATCAAACTGCCCCTGGCGTGACCCTACTGCCAACCATCCACCTCAGCTCAACAACCAGCACTGAGGCCCTCCTCTCTGCAGACAAGTTCGGCCTGAGCCTAAGTCAAGGTATGGTGGTATCTCGTCAGGACCTTATAAACAAGGTAAATTACCTTCTCCCTACACTTATGAATTTTCTACACTCAAGGCACAAGTTAGGCACACACCACTGACACCATCTCTGCTTCAGAAATAGACACCACACTAAGGAAAAAACAGGGAGATGTCTAAGAGGTGGAGGGAAAGACAGAGTATTGGCAGCCAGCCTAGAGTCACTTAAAATTTGATTCTACAAATTTCCACTCCTTTAGCAGGCATTACATTGAAGGATATACAGACTTTCACAACACTGCTCTAAGGAGTGCTGATTTGAGGGCAAGATGCCAAAGACAGGCTGAAAGGAGGGTGCACTACCAAGAGCTGTACTCCAGCGACTCTGCAACACCAACTTCACACTAACATTACAACTGAGTAAAAAGTGCTCTGGTCATGTCACTAGTATCACTGGAACCTGGGAAGGGTATATTTAATAACTATCTTAAAACTCTGGAATGTTTTCCTTCCCTTTTTTTAAAGTTCTCATGAAACTATATCTTATCATCCATCTGGGCTCAACATGACACTCCACAACAGTCTAAAATGTAGTGAGCTGAGCAGAAGAGGCCAGTTAAAAAACGAGTATATGCTGGTGGAATTCCATTTACGTAAAACACAAAACAGGTAAAACCCATCTTTACTATTAGAAATCAGGACAGCAGATGCCCTGGGGAAAGGCAGACACAACAAAGGCAGGTGGTGCCAATCAAGTTCTGTCTCTTGATCTGGGTGCTTACACACAGGAAATGATCAACTTGTGAAAATTCATCAAGCTGTTCAATTAGGATACACAGCCTTTTCTATTTGTATGTTACATGGCAATATCAGCTAGTGATGGAAGTAAAGAGGGAAAAGGTAACCCCCACCCGACCACATTCGTTCTTAATAGCTTTTTTCTGATTGCCATAGTCAAAGCACCACCCATCAGTATCATGCATCTATAACTTAATCAAGTACTTTATTTTATCCAATGTTCTGAAATTATCCTAGTAATCCAGAACCAGGATATCCTGGTGAGCTGCCTTCACACAAACGCTACCTTCTCCTCCATTCCCTAAAAGTACCTAGAATCTCATTTAAAGAAGAAAAGGTTGTCAAGGAGTGAAAGACCAAACTTCTACTCCAATGGTTAACTATTTCCCAGTCTTGTGATATTGTGTAAATATCTGAACTTCTCTAAGCTTCAGTTTTATCATAATGCATTTATTTCATCAAACATAGAAGTCAGAAATTAGACATGCCCCATGGTTTTATATTCCACCAAATACTGTCAATTATGACATCAACTGTAAGACATGCTACTTTAAGACATGCTACTTTTTTAAAGGTCATAGAACTGATTAAATACAGTACCTTAGAGGAGCACAATATTTGTTTATAGTACAGATGAACTAAAAATATTTTTTAAACATGTAATACATTTTACTGTCTTACATGCCTTAGAAATACATTTTGTGAACTCAATGACCAGTGCTGGCCCTGGTCCCAAGAGGCAGTGGGGACTACAGGGAGAGAAAATGCTTTAAGAGCTCAAGTCTCATCTCCAGTAAATGAATAATCACAGGAGCAACAACCCCACTAATATTCTCCCCAAACTTTGAGGAAAACTTCAGGATCCCAAGGTCATACTTATTAAGAGTCAACAGATTAAGACTTGGAGCACAGCAGAGACATGAGAAATCCCAGAAACATTCAATAAAAGTTATTTAAGAATTTAAAAAAAGGATGAATTCAACCTTAAATACAAGAAAAACAACAACCCAAGTCGACAGGCTGGAACTCCCCCATCTCTAATTCAGTTATGGAGTTGTTCTTTCTAGGGGGTAACAGGCACATCATGTAACACAGGGCCAGATGAGGAGCTTATTTTAGTGCAGGGCATTGGAAATTGGGTAAATAGAAATCAGCCCAAGAAAGGAATAATCAGAAAGCAACTGGGAAGTGCCGTAACAAAGTTAAAACTTCCATTTCAATGCAAACAAACACTAGAACTTTTCAAATCTGCCTTCATTATAAGGCAGGAAATCTGTCTGAGAACAGAGAGATACGTTCACAGACACTGAAGCAACATTATGTGAACCCGCACCACGGTGGTGGTTAGGGGAGACATTCTTAAGTAGAGGTGCAAGCAATTACAACAGCATCTTGAAAATACTGACCCTTGCTTTGGAGATGGTAGTGCCCCACACAATTTCAAAGCTAGGCTTTATTTTAATGAGATCACAAAATGTTCAAGACACTACAAGTCACTTGTTTTAGCTCAACTTTTTTATTATGGAAAATTTCTAACACAAAAGTACGGAATGACAGGTATACTTCCGTGTTACTATCACATGGAACACTTTGCCATTTTCATTTCATTATAAATTATTTTTAGTCCAAGAAAATTACCTCAAAGTACTACTAATAACACATACAGAAAAATTTAAGGGCAAATAATTATTCCTACCCAGCACAGTAAGAGAAGCCTTGCCATGCTCATTTCACTAGCAGATAACTGTGTCTACCAATCACAGACACAAAAGCAGGTGAGATGACTCTTTTTATTTCTAGTGTAACTTAAAAAATTTCTCTAGCAAATGAAAAATTAATCCTATACTTAGTAACAATCTTTATTACATTTAACTTTATTTTACTTCAGATTATATATTGCTTCATAGCATTTTGGCTAACATCAAGTACAGTACTTCAGATTATGTATTTGCAATTTAGTTCTTATGTACTCAAAAATAAAAGAAAATGAAAACTGCTGTGGGTACATGGGTGAGACAGCAAAGATTTCTTCACCCAAAGTTCGCTGATTTCCCTTACACTTCATATACTTAATAAAGCTAATTTAAAATATTTTAAGTGGTTTGTGTATTTTTTTCTCCATTTAGAATCATAGCTCTTCCAATCCTCTACAAAATTCCTCTACCATTAAACCCTACAGTTCATGGGGTCGCTGTGAGGGTTGAGTTAGTCCAGGTAAAGCACCTAGAACAATGCCTGGCACCGGGAGAAACAACTCCATGCATGTTGTATTCCACACAGAATCAGAGAAAGGCACTGGGACTTCTCTAAGAGGAAAGAGAGTCAAACATAAACAGCAATCAGAGTTCGCTTGAGTTTGGAAGTCCAGGGACATGTAAAAACTATATTCCTTCTACAGCTTTCAGTTTTTAACACATCTTCATGAACTAAACTCAAATTTCTTTCCCTCTACAAAATATGCCTTTAGCCAAATTAATTTTTATTTCTTTAGGATCACCATTAGCTTACTCAACAATATTTCTTTCTGTAACAATATTTCTGTGTTAAAGTAAACAGAAAGCCTTGGTCCCCTAAAAACTAGAAGAATTGGCCACTCTTCAGACTCAGATTGCAAGATAATTTGTTTCTAACATAAAATAATTTACTAAAATATTGCAGGAAACAAAGTCACATTACTTGCTAATCAAACTAAGTGCCAATCACCCACTAGCTCAAAGGAGGGTTCAGCGAGTTTTCACAATGACAACAGGGAGCAGTCTCGTCCTGCTTAGCTGATGTGGTGGCCTCTGTCCACACTTTCTCCATTCAGTACTACATTTAATCCTTTCCCAGTTTCTCGGTAACAATTTCACTGTTAATCCTGTGTTCTTCGCTCAGAGCCTGTATCCTGATGATCTGTAAATGGATTTTTCTTCACTTTCCAGGACGTCTGTTAGTCTAAGTTCCTTACCCATCTCACAACCAGCCATTACAAGAGAGCCCCTCCTTCATATACTGCATCCTCACTCAGTAAAGCACTCTAAGTCACGCCTTTATTAAAGGAAAAACCTCCCTTAGGTCTTTTCAGCTTTCAGCCATTTATTCTTTATATAGCTAAGTACTTTTACAAATATATGTATCTTATTCCTCCAGTTCTATATATACATACCGGATGAGAAAAGACTACGCAAGTGGCCAGGGAAATGTTTTAAAGCACACATCTCTCTAGATTAAACTGATTTTGCATCTTAAAATATAATGCCGAAATTACACAAGTTTCTCAAAAGCAGTCATTAAGCAACACATTGGGATAATTCGGTGATGAACTAACACCAAACCCAAGTAAAGGAAAAATGGGGTACGGTCAAACCACTCTTCACTCCGCGACTCTGTTAGCACAGACACATGCATCATTCCAGATACACCTACACACACTCACTTTCTAACATAGTCCAGTGTTAATAACCACCTCCCTCAAACTTACCAAACTTCGATACTGGCCCTGGAACAACTTTGAAGTCCGACTGTGGGAAGGCTGGGATCCCAGGGAGTCAAAGGACTTTGTCCGATGAGACGAGGGCCGGGCACACACAGAGTCACTTCCCAGTCCAATGTCTGAAAAGGTCATGAAAGGAGAAAAGAGTGAGCTGAGACGCCTGACACCATGCACCCTCGCTGCACACCAGACTCTAAACTGGGGCAGCCCCCAAGGGACACACCGCAGACCACAACAAAGCAGGCCATTTATATGCAGTAAACAAAGCGCAGATTCTGCCTTCTACAGAAATGACTTGCACACTCATTCCCCAATCACCTTTCCAGAAATTAACTGCAGATAACTATTACTTCTTTTCTCATATAGTTTTCAATTTTGTGAAACGTTCTGTAACTTGTTTTTAATACTTTCCCTTCATCTGGAAAAAATAAACCTCTCAAATTCAATTACTTAGCAGAGCACCACCCAGAACTCATTCCCAATACTTCACCACCATCACCCACTTCTCCAGGATCACTCTTCTCATAGTAAGCAGCACGAATTATTTGGCAACAAAAGAATAAGACTTAAACCTAACAGAAAATCCCCTTGTATTTTTCAGACAGAGCCTTCTGAGGATTGTGTTCTCAAAAGGAAGGCAGCCCATGCTTTACTCACCTCACGAAGTTGGTGAAAGGATCAAAGTAAATGGCTATTAAAGGGCTTCGTTCTCTCCCTAGAGTCTCTTCATGATTAGACACTCCACTTAGGCCAACCAATAAGTAAACGTTAGCAACCCACTTCTCCAAAGCGATGTTTTTTTTAAAAAGGAGGCCATGAAGAGTTTCTAAGGAAACCACTGTTCTGAGATACATGTGCCTAGCAATTTCCTAAACCTACATGGGGAGCCTTCTGTAAAAATAGACTTAAACTGATGGTCTCCGGGTCTATTTTCCTGGCAGATGTTTGGATTGGCTTATATAGTGTCTTACAAAATTTTTGAATTAGTTGTCAACAACTCCAAGTCTGATAATATCACAGGGAAACACAAATCTTCAGTTGTTCTTGAAGCACAGGCAGCCCCTGGACAGCCATTCCAGCAAAAACATGCTGTGAGGGGCACCAGAGTGGTTCCCGAGCGCAGAGGCCCTCCGAACCAGGGTTGTAGCCAGATGTGTTCTGACTCAGCTCTTCCCAGCCACAATGAGGTGAGTACACCCCATGTGAAGCACCAGGATCAAAGGGGAAGAAACCGTGACAAAATAAACTTAAGAGGTCTCTGATCAAGAGACATCAAAATCTAATTTTCTCCCAGAAATCTGAAACTAAAGTTTATAAATTGGAAAGTAAAAATGACTTTAAAACAAAAGAGTCACTAAGTCCTTCTTTTAGATGCACAAGATAGAACTTCTCAGAGTTTGTGGGACAGGCACAAACTCCTCCCTCAGGAATTTGCATAGAAGCTCTCCTTGTCCTCACTTGGGTCTGGAGGGGCATGCTGCGTCCTTACCTCCACTGGCCCTTCTCCATGAGATATGACTGGGGCTCAGAACACGGTAAACCAAGTACCCTGAGCACATACTCTCCCAGCCCTTAGGAAACCTGGCCCAGGTGTTTACTTTAGAGGCCAATTCACTGGCTCTCCACTGTCATGATCACACCTCAAAAAGAGTCACCAGATCTGCTAAAAATGTGAGTTTTAAACAGCATAATAAAAATTCAGAGAAAGGTGCTTCTAACTCCAAGACAACCCATGAGTGCAGCCACATGAATGAGACGTTTCTTCTCTGCTCTATTTTCAGGTAGTAACTGTTCTGCCCACAGAAAGGAAAACATCTGATAGCCACCTGAGGACCTAAAAATGAAGATTCTATTCTAGTAAGGAAGAAAAAAAATCACAGCAAAAGTGACAACTAAAAATTTAATGCAATAAAAGCTTATTTTTTTGAATTTGATAATGTTCATTTTGTCCCGCTAAAAGAAAAGCAAAAGTTTTTGCCCTTTTGTCTTCACACCCCCTCAATTCAATTTATAAAAGGTCTTACCTGCTGTTACTTTATTTAGAGTCACTAAGGAACTGAGGACCTTGTTAAAATTCTGCCCCTGATACAAATCATTTGCATCAAATGTCTGAAAGGAAAAATTAAACAAAATTAATACAGTCTTGTGTTGGGTACAGGATAAACAAAGTTCTTGCAACAATGACAGAACCACACATAGGATTTCCAGATGAAATCCTGAAGATGCAGCACAACCTGAAAAAGCAGGACCAGTGAGCTCAGCCTCTAGTCTGAGGGTGGGAGATCCAACAGAATTCCCTTCAGTGTACCTTAATCCTGGGCCTGAGACCCACCAACTCCCCACCTTCCTTCATAACCTGGAATGGGGTTCCTTCCCAAATGAGGGAGACAACTCTGCCAGCACTCAGGGAATGCTGGAGTGGTTTCCCAATCTTTCTCTCCTTAGATTAAGGCAGAGGCCGCAGGACATGCATACTCCAGACTTCCTCTCCTTGTCAGTCAATTCCAAAGCTAACAGTGGCAAAAGAGAAACACGGGCATCAGAGTGGATGTGAGTAAAATGAGGGGAAGACAAAAACTGCAGATTCCAGAACCAGGACAGATATGGGGGGAAAGGGAGTCCTTGACCCTCAGGGCAGAGGGCTGAGACCAGACCAGTCATGTCTAACCTGAGATTCCTCCAATCTGGGTGGCCGACAAGGGGAAGGACGAGTCAGCCCCACTGTGAGCGTGCAAGCACGTGCAAGCATATAAGCAGGCACACACACACAGGAGGTGAAAAATAAGGCGCAAAAAATAGCTTGTTCAGAAGCCTTACAGCTAGTCTACAATGTGTATGTACACACACACAAACACAAATCATTCCCAAATACTAAATGAAGACTACACACAGCTTTTTATCACCAAATAACCCTGGCAAAAAAAAAAAAAATTCAATAGTCAAATCCACAACCCTGCCGAAAAATTATGAAAAAAACTTCTTTCAAAGATGCAAATAACAGAAAGACACAGTATTTAGATACAAAATGTAAATCATGTTAACATACTAGAAGTTTCAGTGGGACAGAAATGAACAAACATGACTAGACAGCTAGGAATGAACCATCAGCAAAGGAAGGCCCTGGCTTCCTCTCCCCATTGACTGCCGCCTCCTTCCCCATCTGGTCAGTTCCTCTATCACACAGGGCCTGCCAGAACCACCCCCACCCCCTTCCAGCCTCCCGACTGCCACCTCCTCTCCTGGCTAACTCTTACTCATCTGACTTTTTCCCAGCCTCATTTCCTTCACCAAGACTCAGTGAGGTCCCCTCACCAGGCTCCACCAGCACATTCATCACAAAGACAACTTTATGTCCCGTGTGTGCATGCCACACTGTAGAATCTACAAAAGCAATTTTATAGCACCTAACATCTAGCAAAATGGCCAGCACAAAGTAAAAACTGAAATGTTTGCTGAATAAATGTACCAATCCATCCACCCATCCACCATTCACAATGAAGAGCAGCTAAGAAGAGCCGTTCCAAATCTAATTATTGTTCTCTTCCTCAAAAAAGCATCTTCAATTAATGATCATCTGCTTTTAATTTCTGAAGTGAGTAAAAAGTATCATGAGGTATGTTTAAACATGAACTAAAAAAAAAGGGAAAAGAAAATCTGGAAGTTGAAACACTTCAAGAAAGGCCATCAAATCAATGAGTCAAGAAGAGCTGAAACCACAACTCTCTTTTTCTAAAAGCTTGTGGCTCCATTTACTTTTTTTCTAAAAACTTAACAGAGCCACAGACTTAAAAGATGTGAATACACCTAAACATTCTGTATACAATCATTGATGTCATCTCATATAGTTGAAGTACAAAATAAAGCTAATTTCATGATGCCAGACACTTCCTGTAAAAAGAGGTATCCCTCACAATAGTCTTAAAAATCATAATATACAGTTTAATTCATTTATTCTAATATCTATTTTTTAGTAAGTTGCAAGTCAAATGAGAGCATTATCTAGGTGACATATCCACCTACATTTTAATGAGGTTTTTAAAAAATAATTAAAATTATTAACCTCTGTAGCACTCAGTTTCCTTATACGTAAAACATGGAAGTTCCCATACTTGTAAAATTCTAGAGTAGCTAATCTGCATGTCTTTCAGCTCTAAAGTTATAATTCTGGAGCCCAGAAAATTAAAACTGTGGTATTCCACAAAAAGAAATATACATAAAATATCTACTAACCTTCATTGTGGTGAGACAGCGAGTCATAAAACCCAGAAAAACAGGATGTTGAAAACTGAAGTTTCCTGTTATTCCAGAACTATATATCTTTCTTACTTGGATACCAGGAAGCGTCTGGTTGGCTAAAACTGTACACCAATGGGGTTCAATGTGACATCAGAATTTAAGTGAATTCACATACATCCCACATTTCTTAACAGGAAACTACACAATGACATGAGACAAATGCTTGCCTCTAAGAGGAAAAAAAAAGCATATTCTGAGTCAATAAAAAGTTTTGACTAAAGTGCTTCTCCAGACAAAGATAACAGACTATTTCCTGAAATAGGAATCTATTCAACAAAAAGCAAGACCAGAAAAATCTTAGGGAACTGAGAAAGTTTGTACTTATGAGAACAAAACAGAAGTCTCATTAGAACTTTTATAGACTATCTCTGCAAAAATAAGTCAGCCTGTGTATGAGAATGACCAGGGCATTTAGCACCCTCAACTGTCCCCTGGATCACTCGGCACTGAAGGAGATGAAAACCCTGGAAGCCTGGCCCACCTTATGACCTAACAACCACTGATGCTCTAAGAGCATAACGCTCTCACCTCTGGCCAGAGTATGGAGCAAGCAGGAAGGAAAGAAACAGAGAGGTCCCTTTTCTTCAGGTGGTACTGGGAGAGTGATTATCAAAAGGGGCTGCAATTAGGATCTCCTAGAACTTTACAAAACCCAGATTACTTTACAAAACCAAGCCACATCTCAAATCAATTTAATTAGAATCTCTATGAGGGGATCCAGAATCAACACATCAACACATTAACGCTCTCCAGGTGATTCTGAGCAACCAAGGGTGAAAACACCTCCCTGGAGACATAAGGAAAGTGTCCTGAATCCTCTCCCTAGGCAGGCTCCCCCTCACACCCACCCCTTATAAGTACAGTAAGAAGAAAACACTCAATACCCCATAAATCTCAGAATCTATTCAGTTGGAATTATCAAAAACTCACCTTTGTTTTGACATTTAAGTGAATTAAATATGCAGAGTAGTCCAATATTCTCAACAAATTATCTTACCAGTATTCCATCAAAAAACTCTTAATATTGAATAGAGTTTAAATATTTTACTTTTAATAGAAACAATACTATATAATGAAATACAATTACAAACCATATAGAAGCCAAGATAGAAGGGGCCCGGAGTATTAAATGTAGGACACAAAACACATTCTAAGAATTCTCTCTAGTCTCTCATGGGGGGAGAGAGGTAGGGCTGAATTAATGTTACAAGGCATGCAGTGAGAATGAAGCAATACTGTTCCGAAGACAGATAACCCTTCTGAACTGGAAGACTGCCCCCTGCTGGCTATTTTCTGAATAACAAAATAACTACCAAAAAGCTTCCTCAGTCACCTAGGTGCTCAAGAACACTGTAATTACCATCCTGAGAAGGAGCCACAAGCCTCCACTCTTCGCTACACACACCAAAAGCACACACTACTTCCAGAGCACACTCCACACAATGCACGCAGAACACATACATTCACTTTTGTAGCACAGCAAACACTGCCCCCTGCTTCTGCAGCACACATCACAGCATGCACTGCACACACTATACCAAGCACACTGCTTCTGCAGCACACTCCACACACAGCACATGGATGTGCTTTTGTAGCACAGCAAACACTGCACACTGCACATGCACACTGCTTCTGCAGCACACACCACAGCATGTGCTGCACACACTATACATATGCACACTGCTTCTACAACACACTCCACACACTGTACACGCAGCACATTCACGTGCTTTTATAGCACAGCAAACACTGCACACATACCACATACACACTCCTTCTGTGGCACACACCATACTGCACAGCACACACACTCTCTGATGTCCACCTCCACTAATGTACATCAGCAAGATTCCAGCTTATACGCCAACAGGAGATCACCTCACTCCATATAAAAGTTGCTACGGTTCCCATCCAGAGTACCCACCCAAGCTGCTGCTCCTGACACAGACACCAGCCCCCACACTCAACTTTCAGTCTCAACAACATGGACTCTTTCGCCACCCCAAGACTCATGAAGGGAAATACAGAAAGACACCAGCATGAAAGAGAATGCCCCCACCAGTCAGCACCCTGGGTCTGGCTCAGCATTGTGGCTGTGATAAGCTGTGCCAGCTGCCCAACACCAAAATAGTGGCCCCATTTGGGAACACTTCTGTAGAACTGTCACTCCCTGCCTGACACTGAATTATCCAAAGCCTTTTCCACTAACTCTCAGAGCACAAATCATGGGTGACCTCCCCTGAGCCCATTTTTAAACATAGTATGAACAATGCAAAATCACACAATCCATGCAGCACTGTCAACAAAGGTGGGGGTGTCAGGCAAAGGTTTTGGATTTCGTTACCAACCAAAAAAAAAAAGCAGGAAATGAACTACATTTAAGGGAAAAGTTCTGCGATCCAGGTTGATGGAAGTGTATTCCACAAATACAATTACAGGCCGAGATTTGTTAAAAGAAACATGCAAGTACAGACGTGGCAGAATCATCCCAAAACCCACAACTTCCTTCATCAGGAAAAAGCACCAAATACCAAAAAGCTTCTAGCCAAGAATGTATCATTCTCCTTGAATCAATCAAAGCAGGAGACTGCTATAATCTTCTAAGAGCATCAGCATAAATACTCTTCAGAGGCATGGCTAACTTCCCCAGGCAGGCAGGAAGCACAGGCAGTCACTACAGTCCCTGCCTGCAAAACTAAACTTACTGGCCAAAAAATATCTTCGAGACAAAAAGCACGGAGATGCTCTTAGGTGTGGCCTCTTTTTTCTCCAGTTTCTCTCACAAGCACATACATCCTATTCCTCTTTTGGAGGAAAAGCCAGTACCATATAATCCAGAGGGTTACAATTATCTACATAAACAAAAACAAGCTGATCACAAGCCCAGCTGATACCAAACCTAATAATGAAGACTCCAGGCTGGTTTTTTCCAACATGGGCTAGTCCTGGATATTATCTTACACAAGGCACAATTTGAAGAGAAACTTGGAGGAATATTAAAAGGACCACAAGAGGGCTCTGAATGTAACAAAAAGCAGTCCAGCTGCCTACCTCTACAAAAGCCAATACTTGGGAAGCAGGTTTATTTTCAGGTGCCAGCCATCTAGAAGATGGGGGACTCGCGTCTCAAAGCCCATCTCCTGGAAGATGGTGGACTCATGTCACAAAGCCCATCTCCCCCTCTCAGCGGAGGCAGAGGTGTTTATAAGGAGGGAGAGGGGAACCAAAGAGATCAAGGGAGGGGGTTGCAAAGTTCTCTACATGCAGACGAGCACAGTGCATTCTGATAAGGCAAACGACAGTGCAGTGTGCATCATCCTGGTTTAGTCATCCTGGCTCTGTATCACCTCAGCTCCACGGTCGAAGGTCAGCGAATCTCCAGGAGCTGGGATGCCTGAGGGTTGGAGTCTGTATTTTTTGACTTAGTTCCTAGGATTCTTACATAAACATGTTGCTCATCTACAAGCTACATATTAGTCAAAGTCAGCACTTATAAAAACAATGTCAAAAGAATGGTGGGATGGGCTATACTTTCCCACCATTACAATTTTCCACTGTTACATGAACACAGGAACAGTGCAGAGAAGACAAAAAGTCAAGACTAAAAGGACAACAAGCCAACTGGACGTGGCGGTCACTGCAGGACACCCTGGACTCATCAGACACACTGAGTCACTTTGAGAGAATGAGAGCTCTATTAGAAAATACATCAAGACACTGACATACACCAGGCCACCCCAGACAAACCAGGCTCTATGACCTCCAGAAACCTATGATTTCCCAATCCAAGCCCAAAAGAAGGGCGGGAAGGGATGACAAGTAAGCACAAGTCTTCCGAGGCCCAACCTCCCTCTCAGCACTGGCCCCCGTGGACAGGTGTCACTGCACGCCTGGTAAGGGAAAGGAACACAACTAGCTGGCCTTCCCAAGGCACCCCTGACACCGTGTACTTTTTAAAGAATTATCACGGACTTTGAGCAAGGGAGAACCAGGGTCAAGAGACCTAGAAGAAGGAAAAACATAAGATGTGGGAAATTCAGAAGATGGCTTTCCTGACAAGGGTGAAGCAGAAAAAAAAACAAAAAAACAAAACGGGGAAAAATGAGTTACAACTCCACACAAGGTAAGGTATTCATTCCTCTGTTACAGAGCGGCATCCCCTACGACTGGGTTCCAGAGAAGAAGAGTCCAGGCTCAGGATGACTGGGAGAGGGACAAGAGAAACTGCTGCTGGGCCTGGAGAGACGAGGACGACACCAGGTTTGTGTTAGCACTCTCCCAGAGAGGACACTTCTGAAGGCCTGACAGCACTCTCTTCCCACCTAGCAGAGGGCAAGAGAGATGCTTACCGAAGCTGTGGCCTGCCTCAGAAGAGACTGGGGGCTGCTGCGGGCCCCAGCTCACTGGCAGTGTGCCAGGCGCCACAACTCCACGAGGAAAGAAAGCACTTGCTGTAAGATGTCAGAAAAGGCTTCTAAAAGGAGTTAACAACTCTGTGTGGCCTTAGCAGATGTGCAGACCTCAGCTACAGACAAGAGGCAGAAAGAGAAGTCCCACCATCCGTTATCAGAAGGACACCATCTGCCCTAAGAGGCTCTCGCCCCTACCCAGTGCTCCTCCCTAATCTGCCCAGCAGTGGCCCAGAGTAACTAGCCCCTCAGAGCACCCTGCAACCTGACTACTACTCCACCATAAACGCTGTCAGTGACACGTCACTAAAAGGGCTAAAACTGACCATCAAATATTTGGCAATCTGGCTCAGCCTTAATTTTTGCTAGTCCTCTAAAAATATCCTATTTTGACATACTCCTTATTTATATGGTCACATCTAATATCAAGTCTGGTTTCTAAGCACACACCTAAAATAAGGACGGCTCACCTACACACAAGCAAAATGAAGTGGTGTCACACACGTTAACCAGCTGTCACGAGTGCCTATCTGGCAGGGCGATGCTAGCTGGGTGACACGCTATGTGCTTTTGTGAGAACTCCCACATGGAGGAATGTTTAGCCAGGTAGAAGATAACTTGGATTTAGGAGAAATTTGGATTTAGGAGAAATTTGTTGAAAAATACAGGTTTCAAAGGCACAAATTATGAGAACTGATGCTGATCCGATCTAGAATTTTCGCATTCATCACACTACTTTCAGCCTCCTCTGTCTCTAACTCGAGGCACTGCAGCTCCCTGTGTCACTGCTTTCATCCCTTCACACCCCCGTCCCCCAGAAGAGAGTTGTGCACCTTCACCAACCACCACGGCTCCCCATGGGCTCCAGCCAAGGAGATGTGAGTGCACATGACATGCACCAGCTATGAGCAGGATGAAGTACATAGGCTCCATGCAGAAGTGTTTGGAGCCTTTGAGTGTGTCTACCAATCTCTCTGTTCTTTTCCTTTAAATGACCGGAACACCACAGTTAGTGAGAAAAAAGTCATCAGTGCCACCCAGGGAAGGAAGCCACAGCCCTGCCTGTAGCAGGGAGGAATATCCAAAAATGTGATGACAGTGCTTGAAAACCACCAGCATGCCTATCCACTATAGGACTTCTACTTTCCCATGGCATGCTTTTCTCTTTCAATTGAGATACCACCCCTTCTAATTAGATGAATCAGATTATCAAATCCATTCTGTAGAATGACAATACACCTGGCAAAGAAGTGGAACAGGGCTCCCTAAGGTAACTGGAAGGCACCTCAATCATTGAGTTTGCCTCAACTCGGCTTCACCCGTATCTTAATGGGACCTGAAAGGTTCCTCATTATCACTGAGTTTGCCTCTCTTTGGCTTCCAAATTCACAGATGGTATTAGAAGTTAAAAGTATCTCCCCCATAAAAATAGGAAAAATAAAACATTACATCACAAAATACTGTGTTATACATCATATAATGAATATCTTATTAGCCAGGAATCGTTTGAGTGCAAGTGAAACCCAACTCAAATTGGCTTAAACCAACAAAAAATTATCGGTGCACATAACAAGTCAAGAATGGCAACAGCCACATTACAAAAAAGGAAAGCTTAGGGCCATCTCTTCAGTCTGCTTTCCTCAGTGTGGGCTGCAGTTTCAGGAACGTTCTTTGTAAGGCACCACCACTGCCAGTAGCCCCAGACAGACAGCCAGTCCACAACCTCAGCAGCACCTGGCTGTACCTGCCTGAGTCCAACTGCACAGCCACTGAGGCAGAGCATCAAGTAAAGCTGTGCGAGGCGATAACGTGCAGAGCCTCCGAGCAAACCTGCACGCATGCATTACTCACAGTGCAAGAGGATAAGGCGGCCCCTACAGCACCAGGACCAGCCAGATGCAGACCAACGGGATCAATACACAATAATAACGGGCAGTATCACAACTGCTTTCTCACACGCCCTCCCTCAGAGTCTCATCAATAATCACAGCAACCCGGACATCACCAACCAAAACAGACCCTGACCCACCTGGCCATACCGACAATGAAAGCAAAAGTACATGACTCTTACCTAAATGATGTCTCTGGCTGGTAACACCCATTGGTATACCCAAAAAGAAAATACCAAAGAATGTGGGGAGAAAAAAGTCTTCTCTCCACCATCTCTGTCCTGATAGAAAGACCCCTACATCGAAAGGCCAACTAAGTGCTGGCTCAATCATGCAGCCAATATTCCAAATGGCAAGAACCAGGTCAGCTCTCACAACAAGTTTATGAGGAAGCTATTCTTGACAAAAGAAATTGTTACTTTTGGCACAGTTCTAGAGTGTGGTTCGTGAAGTTTAAAAATATAATTCTGTCCTATCACACTGTCAAATGGAATTTGTGATTTTAGATCAAGATGAGTAAAAATGAATCTTAAATAAGTTGTGCTATTTAAGTTTAATGCACATGGTCCCTATTGTTGGGATATGTGAAAAACAGAGATCTAGCAGTGAATTTTCGCTTTCTTGGCTTCTGTAGGTTTTGTACTTAATTCCGCCTACTTCCACACTCCAGGGATAAAATTAAAGTTTCATGATGGATTCTATCAATACATACAACACTTGTACCCAACATGCCTCCAATTTCTTTCAGTTTAGAATGAGAATTAGCCTGGCTGGTATGGCTCAGTGGATTGGGTGCTGGCCTGCAAACCAAAGGGTCACCAGTTCTATTCCCAGTCAGGGCACATGCCTGGGTTGCAAGCCAGATCTCCAGTAGGAGGCATGCAAGAGGCAACCACACACCGATGTTTCTCTCCCTCTCTTTCTCCTTCCCTTCCCCTCCCTCTAAAAATAAATAAAATCTTTAAATAAAAGGAATATTTTTAAAATGAGAATTAAATCATATTCCATTTTATGGATTCTACTATATCAATACCCAAAGCACAAGGGCGAGACCACCTACAAAACAAATAGCAGCCAAATATTTAAAGTACATTTTCCAAGAAGTACTGGGGGAGGGGAGAAGACAAAGTTCTGAGAAGAAAGCCAAGATAACTGAGCAATGAAAGCATTTAAGTGTGGGTCACAAACAGAAATCACCAGAGGCTGAAGCACACGCAGCAGCAAAGAGGAGTACCCACCAAGACCAAAGCCCTAGGGTGCCATGCTGGAGACTTCATGCCAGTCTTACTTCGCAAACAGGTGTGGAGAGGAGATGAAGACTGGCTAAAGGCTTCAGGACCAAGACACAACATGGCAGTGGGTCCTCTAGATTTTCTTTCCTCTTCAAATGCCCCAGACTAGGTGTTAGGGAATACTGCAGCCAAGACACACCGAAGGGTACAGACCAAAACAGCCCCGAGAAAAGCCTGACCTCTCTGACCAGGGCACCAGGAAAAAGGCAGCCCTACAGACTAGAAACTTCTAGACACTAACACCAGGGGAAATGTGGCCCACCTTGCCCACTGTGACAAAGTGTCCCTCCCTCCAGCCTGCCCACCATGCCCTGTCCACCGTGCCCTGTGGAGTTCCTCATCTTTCACACAGGAGTAAAGTTGAAAATGATATATCAAGAAATACAGGTTTCTGGTATATTACTTAAATTCACTGAAGTAACTACTGAAAAATTAAAAATTACCAAGCAGAGTAGTTAGTAAAAACTGGTATAGAGAGGGGTTGTAAGGGACTTGGGAGGCAGGGCAAATATACTTAATCCTCCCCTTTCATGGAGATCTAAATGAAGGAAGTTGGGGGGGACATGGGAAGTGAATTAGAAAATTTTAGAGGGCCTTGTAACTGTTAGTTATTACGAGGATAACATGAGAAAGTATTAGTATTTCATAAACTACTCAATACTATGCCAATATAACTTTTACCATGCAACACGAAAAGGTCAAGGGAAATTTGCGTGACCAGAAAAGGCAGAACAGTAGATGGTGCCTGACATTGGGCTTGAGGGTAGATGCCGTGAAAACATCCTGATGTGCAGACACTTCCAGGGAGAAAGAAAAACATAAGCTTAAGAACAAATATTTTCATTCAGACCATCTCTGTTTTGTTTTGTTTTTTAAATTAGGACCCAGTACTTTTAAATGCTTCTCTGTGTGACCTCTAGCCCCCAGGGTCTGCGCACTGTGTACTTACTTCAAAAGAAGCACCACTCATGACGCCTGCCAGCACGGGCACAGACACAACGTGACAGCTGGCCCCAGCCCACTTTACCATTTACTGGTCTTAGCGCTACCTTTCAGGGCTGTATTTGAGTCCCTAGTGCTGAGCCCAATCTCTATTAACTTTAAAAAATATATAGGCTTTCCAAAATGTCTGGTACCTGTCTAGGCTGAGCATTCTCCTCCCATGCCCAGAATAGCCTCCAACACACTAACACTGCCCCCCAAAGTAAGAAGTTATCACGTACCCTAAACAGGCCCCAGAATGCCAAAATTCAGCTTCCCCATCAATTCCTATTTAGGATGATTCATCAAATCCAGTACATTCTGTTAGTTCAACTCAACAAACCAACTTGAGAAGCCTAAAAGCCAACCAAGAAGAAGTGACAGACTTGCCCCACCCCCCTCAGGTGCTCTGTCCACCCACTTTTTCAAGCCTGGTCATCTGAAAGGTCTCTTTCTGTCCCTAAATCCCAACCCCATATAACTGTCCCTCTCACAGGCTTAGAAGAGCTGCCTGTATCCCAGTAATGTGCATTTATTTTATTTGCTACACAATGCTCTTTAATGTTTCCAGCAGAGAGACATCCTGTGCATCTGTGCACTCCCTCCCTCAGGGCAGGGCAGGGCACAGGAGTGTCCTCATAAATTGTATGCAGACTGACTAACATCGCCCCAAGAAACACCTCCCTATTGTCCACTAGAATGAAACACAAACATGCTCTTCTGTATCACATGCTTCAGAACACAATAAATGCTCTGGTCAAAAAAAAAAAGCCATGTTCTCATCCCATGGGAATGATAGAGCAATCTTCCTAAGAACATTCCAGTCATATATGAAATTACCTTCTTCTCATCCATGGGCCAGTTCTTAACTACAATTCAGATGAGTTGCTGGAAACCAGGAAGGAGCTGAGTTTCCAGGTCTTGTCTTGGCAAAGAGATCTCAAACTTGAAGTTGGGACAACATGAAACTTCTTACTACACACACTTCCAATACCCAAACTGCCTTGTCCTGATTCTTCAAACACCTGCAATTAATTGATGTTCTTTAAACTCCTGACCATGATCCACAATTTTAAAAAATGCACTTTACATTATAACCAGGACACACACACAAAATTCAGTTATTGGGCAATTTGAATTCTTAATAAATTCACCAACAGAAAAAAGTTAGCAAATACAAGGATAGAATTCACTCAACCTTTTAATAAAGTTGCTAATACTCCATCAGCTCTACTTTCTTTATTCTCCAGGTTGTAAATCCTTCACTATACTGAATGGCTTTAACTAAGTTATCCACCACACCCAAAGTGATGGGAGATATATAGAAAACTAACAGTTTACAATTAAACATCCTAAATCTTAGGTAAATTCCTTCTCAGTTGCATGATGGAGATTAGTTAGCACATTTATTAAGAATTCAAAATACATGAACGTTATGGACACTACATCTGCTAGATCCCTGAAAAGATCAACTGTCCGAGGGTCCCTAATCTGCCCTCCATCCTCTTCCTATTTACAGAGCTTCCACCAACTGTACTGCCACCATCTCCTTGGTTCAGCTGAGCTTCAATTCTAAGTTTAGAAGTTATAAAATCTCCATAAGCCTGATTCAAATACCAACTCTGCCACTTAATAAATGTCACATATAAGGCATATTTCTTAGCCTCTCTAGATCTGTTTCTCCTCAGTCTACTGAGGCTACCTTACAGCATTGGCCTTACAGCATCTTAAGCTGCCCTTACGGCTGCACCTACCTTACAGCATCGCCCTGTGGCTGTTCTAGTATTTAGGAGACACTCAGCAAGCATTTGATATTATTAAGTTGCTGGTATGAAGTTTTTAAACTTACTATTACATTTCTACCTTCTCTGCATTTCTATCATTTCTTTTCATTCATACAATGGAAATGTCTTGTTTGTTCCTTCCTCTTCAATCAACTTTTTTATAGTCACATCTGAATCCACATGGATGAAACTGAGGTCATGGCTTCAGTATGAGTCAGAGACTGATTGGTTGCTTGATGATGAAAAGCTTGTACAAAGGTAATACAGAACTCAAAAGCAGGTGACTAAATTTACAAAACACAATGTTCAGATTCTTGAAAGAAGACGTAATGTCTTCTCTTCCACATGCCAAAATGCATCCAGCTTTCTAGATGGGTATCTACCCAACAACACCCTCAAATGTCCTTTCCTGAACAGAGCCTGAGGTTCCAAAGGCAGTCTCATACCACCTGGCTAATACCATGAGTAACACTAACTCAGGAAGGATGATGAGGGGTTCTAGGAGCATCAGGTGAAAGGTTTTGGGAGCATCACCCACAGAATACATATTAAGTACAAAAGAAAAGGGCATCTTTACAACTGAGAGATGTGGCGAACATCACCTTAGCTAAGTGAGGGAACTCAGCATGGCAGTATGGAGTGTGTTGACAGTAAACTCACTGATTTGACCCATGGGATTACAGAACATCACTTGTGTAGGACTCCTGCATAGAATCAGATCCTGTCTAGACTGTGACACTCTACATAACCACCCCTGTATTCTTCAAAACTGTTGGTCATAAATTATAACCGTAGAGGAACTCTTCTGGAAATGAAAGAGACTAACAAGACATGACAAACCAAATGCAATGCATGACCCCTTGTTTGGAGCCTATATTAAAACAAAGAAAGAAAAGAAAAGCTGTAACAGTCACTTGGAGACCACTGCACAAGTGTGAATATGGACCGTATATATGACGTAGTACTGCTAAAGCAACGGAAAAGGTCTTGGGTGTGCAAGCAGTACCTCGGTTATACATAAGAATGTTCTCGTTTAAACAATATACATACTAAGTATTTAAAGGCAAACATTATGAGGTGCACACCACATTCAGGGGTGTCCAACCTTCTGGCGTCTCTGAGCCATACTGGAAGAAGAGTTGTTCTTGGCCCACACATTAAGTACACTGTGACATGTAATCACAAAAAAATCTCATAATGTTTTAAGTAAATGTGCAATTTTGTGTTGGGCTACATTCACAGCCAGCCTGGGCTGCATGCAGCCTTACGGCCGCAGGTTGGACACCCCTGGATGGTTAACAAAATACGTGTGTCCAAAGACTCAGAGAACAAAGGGGCAAAAGTGTCTACACAGCAATCTAAGTGAAGGCACAGGATGTTTACACTAGTCTTCCAACCTTTCTGTTAGTTTTAAATTTTTCAAAGTAAGAAAAAGGGTGAGGGCATATTATGAGGCTCTCTCTAGCATTCCCTAACCACCCCAACACCTCTTTTAAGTAGAAGAGCATTTCACTCATCATCCACAGATCTTCCCTATAAATAAGAATGCAGCTGAACAATTCTGATAGGCTCAACATCACTTCTTCAAGATCTCAATTGCTGCCACATGGATTTCTCTCAAATTCCCACCACAGCTGGGCTGACCTGGCTTTGCAATGAGAAGGACAGAGAAAAGCATACCTTCCTCTCTGCCTCACCTAAGCTGGGCAAGATTCTTGGCTCTCCAAGCATAGGAGAATCATGTGGTTCCCTCTCCCAGCCTGATCTCTCCTGACCCTACCACACCCTAATTTTAATGGTCTAGCTGGGTCAGCTTAAACACCAAACTGATTAAATCAGAAAACTATCCAAGGGGACCCTGGAATCAGTATTTTATTATAGAAGCTCCACACTATGCAACCCAAGAGGATACTACCCATTCTAACTTCTAAGTCTCCATGGAGAGCAAGCTTATACACTCCATCTGTATCAAAGAAAATATCAATGGTCACAGGAAGTAATATTGTATCATTTCTCAACTCAAGGACCAATCAGTTGCTCTAAACTATCAGAGAAAACACCCAATATAGACTAACATAAATATTCTGGTTAGAAAGTTATTTTTTTTAAAACATAATAAATGCAGACTTCACATCTAAATATGATCTGAAAGGCCCTGGATTTTATTTTGTAGTTATTCCCAGGAACTTGTCCTCACTGGCTCCTAGGACTTAAAAGGAATTCTTTGGGGACACAAACTGCTTCAGGACAAATACCTGTCAGAAAAAACAGGGGTGAGAGCGAATTTCTCCTTCCCACAAGACCAACTGGGATTTTTCTGCTTTGTTTTTAAGTGAAAGTAAGAAAGTGATGACTAAAAGATATTCAAAGAAACCTGTTGTACTAGACTTTAAAAAGGTGAGAAGCAGGAAATACAGAAGGGAATGATGTCAAAAGGCAAAACACCACACCAAGTGTCTGGAATTTCCTATGGCCAGAGAAACAGGCAGTCATCTACCTCAGCACTCTCAAGACCACACATGCACATGAGTTCCAGATTCTAACTGTTTCCACTCATTGCTCATGACTGACACTATTTCATTTTTCACAAGGCCTTACTGGAAAGTAAGAACGTGAACCCTTGATAGAGATTTTTCCCCACCAAACTGATTGGTGTGGCTCTATGGATTGAGTGTTGGCCTGCAAACTGAGAGGTCACCAGTTGGATTCCAAGTCAGGACACATGCCTGCGTGGCCAGGTCGCCAGGGAGAGGTGTGCGAGAGGCAACTGACTGATGTATCTCTTCCACATGGATGTTTCTCTCCCTCTCTCTTCCTCCTTTCTCCGCTCTAAAAATAAATACATAAAATCTTTTAAAAAAATTTTCTCCTCCAATTGGCCAACATTGGACATCCTTGTTGAATTGTAAAATGAAAAATATACATGTGACCTAACCATATTCAAAATAATGCATGTTTCTCTCTCTCTCACACACACACACACACACACACACTTTTTCCCCCCACTCTGGGCCAATGATGATGTATCTGAGGCTAGTGAGAGGCCTTCCCATCAATACCCATACATGCCCATGTGGTGGGTTGAGCCAGCCCAGAAAAGCCAGCAGAAAGCAAAAGCAGCACCTGAAGTGATGGCTGTAAGCACACCACTGGCTAGAAGAGTCTAGCACAGCCCCACCCCACCCTCAGTGAGCATGGCCCTCCTTATACTCCGCATACATGCAGAATGCATCATATCTAACACCTGACACATCTCACCTTGATCAGATGCCTCTACCTGAGCCAAAACCACCAACAGGCTATGGCCAGTTTGTAACAGGAGAAAAAGATTCTGGGCCCCTTCCAGCGTGGAGACAAAAGGTTGATAACAGAGACACACATGGAGTTCTTCAACACACATGCCTCCCCTCCCCCAGATTCTCCTACAGTCTCCCACAGTGGGAACTACAGAAATTTCCTGTCCATGTGTAAGGAATCCGAGACAGCTCTGGCCATTTGGCTGTACACCGCCCCTAACGGAGGGGGAAAAGGCTGCACAGAGCTTCTGTTCCACTGCTGCTCTCTATGGGACATCCTCAGTTTCTCTTATATCAGAGAGAAATTTGTCAAATACAGTTTTCTGACCAGGCTCAAGGTCCTTTCTGATCTTAAAACTCTGGGATGCTAAAACCAGGACTGCCAGGCCCCCAGGCTGCCTCCTGCTGTGCTCTGCAAAAGGTGAGCCATCACTAAGAAGAGCCAGCACCCATAACAACGCCTCAGCTACAGTCAGGCTACACAGCATGGCTAGCTGCCCAGCCTCTCAAGCTGACCCTCGTTTTTATTCAGATCAGCAGACGGCTACTTCATAAAATGAGGGAAAACAGGCTACCTTTTCAGTTTTACTTTAGCTGGAAGGAGTTCATGAAGCAAGGCCCTGAAAGAATAAAACAAAAAGTTAAGGAATGATGATAAAAAAGAAAAAATGTGAATGGGGTTGGGAGGTGGGAAAGAAAGGCTACATTGGGAGAGAACAGATGAGACTCTACAGAATGCTGAGCCCCTTTACCAATGGTCTGGATGGGGCGCCCCGTACGGTTTTTACCAATTCAACAAATACCTGCTTGGTGCCTGTGAAGTGAGAGACACCAGAAATCCGAATAGTAAGCAAAGACACAGAATCTGCCCTCAGGGAGCAGACCAGGGAAACATAGGTACAAGTAATAATGCTATGTTGACAGAGGCAAACAGCAAAAACAGGCTGAAAGACCTTGGGAAAACCATGCAGATGGCCACCTGAAGAAGGGGATCCTAGCCCAGAGACAGGATGGGCATCAGGAATGGCCCCCACAGTAGATGCAGGCACAGCCCATTTGAACCTGGCCCCACCCCTCAGCCACTGAGTGACAGTGGCTCTGCCCCTAAAACCTCTCTTCTAATGTGAAAGTCACATTAGACTTAAAATCACAAGGTTTAAACAAGTTAATACAAGTGAAGCCAACAGAACAGTGCCTGGTACAGAATACAGGCCATTATTTGTAAAATTAAACAATCAATAAATGCTACTCAGACATCTCAAATAGTCTGATATGCCTGGAACAGAAAGTCCAGAGCACGGGGGATGACAGGTAGGAGTGGACAGGTTCATGTCATGATAAGTCCCAACCACTACGGCAAGGCTCCTGGGCATGACCTTCTGAATGATGGGGATCAGGGACAGAGAGACCCACAGGACACCGGGCTGGACGCCACTTGGGCTATCCCACAGATGGCAGCACTACATGAGACACACAGCAGGTGGAATCAATACTAAAGTAAAGACCAAGACTAATGGCCAAGTGTTACAAGTTTGCTTCTGGGGTAGGAGAGACAAACAGTTTCTAAGCCTTGGAATATGCTACATACACATCTTACTTGAACAAAAGGAAGTTTTTAAATGCAACCTAAGGACATGCCATTGGCATCCTCTAAGTCCTATTCCTCTAGCCCAGAGGTCATATTTTCATGGTAGCAAAATGGCCTCGCTATTGTACTACATGGGGTAAGCAGTGCCAGTACTTACTAAATAACTAATCAAGATACAAGTTATACAACTCTTAGGTGATCCTGACCGGCTGCACTGAAACGACTTACAATGGTTACCCAAGGAGGCCTGGCAGGCAAACCTGAAGTGTGTGTCCTACATCAAGTGCTAAATTAGAATCATGGGCTAGGTCCTGTTACTAAACAGGTAGCTAGGGGAGGAGGTAGAAGTTTCACTAAATACTACAACCCTGGCTTTGCAGAAACCTTACAAATATCTGGCCTGATGCTCAGCTCTAGCTAAGACCCCTTCGTGGAGGCACTGGAAGAGTTAGACGCGAAGTGAGAACGTGCCCTACGAGCCTCTTCCTCCCCTTTCACCTTAAGTTCACCCACTGGGAAATGCACACTAGCTCCCACTTCCCTGCTTCTTATCATCCCAATGCCAGAGGAAGGCTTTCTCAAAAGGATCCTTAAACAAAACCTTGAGTCTATCTTACCTCCTGTCATTACACTGACAGACAGGTGGAATGGTGACTGCCTAGGAAGCTGGGGCAATTTTTAGTGCACAAAAGATATTATCTTGAGTTCCTAGCAGACACTCACAGCAGGAATGGATGTGGACTGAGATACACATCACGTCTTATTCTTGTTCCTCCACCACCTCTTGCCTAGGGTCAGGAATACAGTTTATTAAGCTTACCCAGCCTGCCTGGGCTTTAGCCTTATTAACACAAGAGATAATAGGTACCACCTTCACTTTTCCCTTTTTACACCTAATTCCAACTTAATCTATTCCTGTGTCTCTTTGGGGTCTTCACTGTTCAGGTCCTCTAGTGAGGAGGGACAGTGGAATGTTCTCCTGGACCTTGGGAAGGTGCTGTACTTCCCAGTGCCTTAGTCTTTCTAATCATAGTTTGGAGATAATAACCTAATACAGTTGCTTAAAAACTGAGTTTAACACACATTTAGAACAGAGTCCAGGACATAATAAGCACTGAGAAAATGCTGCTTATTCTTGTTATCTATCATACACCTCTAAGAATAATGCCACCAAGCTAAACCAACTACACAATTTACATGATTCAGCACAAACTGAAATGCAGAGTCCTGTGTTCAGTATGTTTTAAGAATTTGAGATGGGGATAGCAGAGCATTAAACCAAATGCAGGGCCATGTGTCACTGACTACAAGGGTCACAGACCCACAAGGCCAGCCCTGCCACCAGCTGAATTCTCCTGAGAACTCACCTATGGGCCTTGCCAGAAGTCAGGCTAACAGTACTGCCTTACAATCATTAAACAGTTCAACTACCTCCACTCCAGGTGGCAGCATGCTTGCAAGAGCCCAATCTGTGGAGCCACGGGATCCAAGTTCAACTCCTGACTCTTTCACTTGTTGGGCTATGACCTAGGACCTCTTAACCATCCAAAGTCTCAATCACCTCATCAGCAAAATGGGGAAAATGCCATCTTCTTTGCAGGATATTTGGGAGGATTAAAAAAAAGAGTATAAATAAAATGCCTAGGCACATCATTTGTACTCAACAAATGTTAATCCCATTTAATTTCAAAGATGACTGTATTTCTCCAGCCTCTTCACTGATCTACACTTGCACTGTCCAACATGGGACCACTCCCTGTGTGAGCTGTTGAGCACTTGAAATGCTGCTAATCCAAAGTGAGATGTGCTGTGAGTGTGACAAATACTCACCAGATTTTATAATGTGAAAAAACAAAGAAACAAGCCCATTAATATTTTTCTATTAACTACATGTTGAAAGAACATCATTACGGATATAGTGGGCTAAAGAGAATGCATTATTAAAATTAAAAAAGTAAAAAGAAACATGAAGTTAATGCGTTACTGAAAATTTTAAATTACCAATATGGCTTATATTATATGTCTATCAGATAGTGCTCATCTAGACAGACAATGCAGTCTATGTGAATTGCAAAAACAGTACACACCCAGTGGCCTGACACTGGAGGCCAGGTCTAGTTATCCACACTGGAAAAGCAGCACAGACGCAGAGGTGACTAACTGCTCACCCTACAGGACAGTTTGACAAGAAGCTAAGAGATAGGAAAGAGTCAACTCTGATACTTTGTGCCAAGAAAAATTAAAATAGAATTATAATACCTGAGCAGAATTTGGCTTTCTTTGCTTTTAAGTACCTACAAAATGTTTAGAGAATACCCTTTTCACCTCTCAAATGACCCCTTTTTAATTACATAACTTATAACAACTACTTTAAAAGGCAAATTCTGGAAAAGGCATAAACTGATTTCAAGTTTATTCAGTAAGTCAATCAATAAACACTATGTCATTGCCTACTATTTCCAGCTTACCACCTAGTCCATAATACAGAAGATGACTAGCTAAGAAGAGAGACTGCTGTGTGGCCTCATAAACCTTCAATGCAAAGCTACAGTAAACACCTTAAAACTCTGTCTGAATCCAGGATGAAGGTAGCACTTGGATGGGGTATTCCATCCCTAGAGAAAACACTATAGATATACTTTTCTCTTTATTCAAATTAATTCTTAAGCCTACATCAACAAGTTTTGAGTTTCCACATAAGCATGTGTTAATTATTTTGATAATATTTTAAAATATTCTTTTGGATGACATCTCAATCATAACCTTGGCTAAAAATCTAGAGAATTGAGTGTCAGGGCAAAGAAGTATCACAACAAGTTTGTCCTTCAGGAAAACACACAGAAGATGAGTGTTTTAGGATATGTAAGGCAATTTCTTTCCCAAAACCTCACTCACTAAGTCAGCCCAGTTGATCACAGTGCTGGAGAGCCCACCTTTCCATACTCGCAGCAGTTACTCGTGAGAAAGTGGAAGGTAACTGCAAATGTCTAAGGTTTTCAACTCAGATGTCCTATTCTAGCAGCTTTTCTTTCACGTCCCCTTTCAAAAGTTCAACGCAAGAAATCCTGAGTACCTCACTTTGCCTTAGTTTACCATGTACCTAGGAATATGGCACCGTCAGCAATACAAGAAAAGCCAAAATGTTTATCCAAAGAGGTTTTCATCTTCCCAGGTGAAAGAGAAAGAAAACAGTACACGCGGTCACAGGACTGGAAAGGAGTGCTATCATACTGCTACTGGGCAAAGGCGAAGTGGTAAAAATGTCTCTGGAGAAAACTGGGCCGTGAGGTGTTCGAAACCTTTAAAAGACCCCACCTTTGACCTACCAGTGCCCTATCAGGGAATTTCTACTTAAAACATAATCAACAATGAAGGATTTTGTTCAAAAATGTCCATCACACAGTTCAATGTTTACAACAGTGAAAACTTAGAAATAACCTCTATGTCCAAAAATGGGAATTACCACTAGGAACTATGAGGCACTCTTTAAAAGTAAGTAGACAAATATTTAACATGAGAAAACAGTCACACTATTATTAATTCAAAGCATGTTACAAAACATTATGTATACTATGATATCATGAATATTTTAAAAGTATATTTACATATGTACAAAGGAAAAAAAAGACTGAATAAAATAATAATAATTTTAATACTATCTCTAGATGTAACATTACACTTTTTTTCACTTTTTTCTTACATTTCTCTATTTCTTGAATTTTATATAATGAATATGGATTACTGGGTAAAAAATTTTTTTAAAAATACACAGCAATGTGGTTCAAACTACAAAAAAACTATTATAATAATAGCTACTATCTATTTAGCAACTAAAACACAAGGCACTGTTTTAACAATAAGTGCAAATTGTACAATATTCCTTCAAAATTAAAATTCCTTTCATGATCCGAACAACTCATTGGGGCATAATACCTGATTTTCTACAGGTAATTAAATGCACATGCATTAAAATAACAGAAAAAGTAATTACGATGTTCAGTTGCTCTTTTCTTTAAAAAAAACCTTAGGATGGTTTAAAATGGTGCCAAACAAGAAAATACATACACCAAAATTAGACAGTCTGTTACAAAGAAGTCAGTCTAGCCAAATCCCTGGAAAAAAACACTTTGATACTTATAACTATAAAACAAAAACCAATCTAGAATACAAACTATCAGTTTTAAGTTTTGTGTTTACAATTTCAAAAGGTTTCTTATCAGTCTTCCAAAATTTTACGAAAATGTGTTAAACCTAGAATGCATTTCAAAAGTGCCAAGGCCCTTCCCCACTGACTTTTTTCCTACATATTTTTCTTTAAAATCACTGGGAAACTGCTGCACTGTGGTCCAAGGGCAAGGCCATCTTCTAAGGAACAGACCTGTCCCTTCACACCACAGATGAGAGCAAGCCTGGAAGCCCAAACTGGGTCCACACAAACTCCTTTTTCAGAGTAACCCCATAAAAATCAGATAGAAAATTTACAAGGTTTTTGATGTGCCATTTTTTTTTATTTTTATTATCCCCAATGTAATTAGGAGTTTCAAGGGTGACTTACAACTGATTTTGATAGAATTCTAACAAAATGTGTCTCTATTTGAAGTTTAACAGAAGTCATACTTAGTCTTTAAAAATAGCACAAAATAAGTCATAATTTCCCTTTAGCTTAAAAGATTGCTATCAACTAAACTTCAAGTTCATCAATCAATTATTGAAGGTCTACTATGTGTCAAGCACTATTCTAGATGCTTGGGATTATGTCACTCAAACTCTTTACTAAAACATCTTTAAATAAACTCTTAATTCTTTTTAAAAAGTCACTATATGACATTTCAACAGCAGCCTCTGGAAAACTAAGGATATTTTTTTAACTTTCTTTAAAACAATACTTTATTTAAAAGTCTTATACTGAAGTTGTCAGATTATAATCTTACATGCAAACTGGAATGTAATTTATATTAAATTCCAATTTAATATAAATAAACAAGAGTCATTAGTTTGAAAAGGATAATAAAATCCCACAACAAAGGTTAAGAAAAAGCAAAAATTACTACAAGCAACGCATATTATCACAGCCCAATGAGGAAGTTCAACGATAAAACAACAAAACCCATGGAGCAGAGGAAAAGCTCCCCACCCCCCAACCCCGCCCATCTGAAATCCTGTCTCCCCTCCTAGATAGCCCCATGGTCTTTGGAGCCTCCAAAAGGCATTCTCACTTATCTGGACATGATTTCCTCATAGATATCACATTCTACCCACATTAAAATATGTTTTCAATCATTATAAAAGTAGTTATGTTCATCTCTATGAATTCCTACGTGTCATTTTCAAATAACCGATAAGCTTTCCTTATAACCTTCCCTTATACAGTGGATGACTTCTTTTTTCCCCAAGAAACCTACACTGAGAGACTACCCTTCTGCGACAGAAAACCTTTATGGGTGCGTCTTACACCAGGTTCTGTCAGGGATGCTTTCATATGCTGTTACCTAGAAGCTTAGTATAACGCTCACTTCTCACATAATGAAACAAAGGCTGAGTGCGCTAAAATAGAAATGACAGAAAAGGCAAGATTTAAACACAGAAATGACTAAAGCCACATCAGCCTGTAATTCTGAAGTAAAAGTGCAGCTACATTTCTGGATCTAAAGCTCTACCCCAAGATTAAGACAAATCACATGTTAAAATAAGATGAAAAAGAGAAGTTTCCAGAGAGCTTCCCCTGAAAGGCTCGATTTAGTATAGTGACAAAACCTTAAGCAACCTGGAAGAGACATACCACCCAGTGTGCTCCCCCAGACATAAGGTAGTATTTCTCTAAACTAAACATCAAATATTAGAATAAAAACCACCTAGTTTCTGAAAGAAAGAAAAAAAACATTAAGGAGTGAGGCAGGAATATGATTTTGGGACCCATTTTATTTCTATATGGCTTTCCCTTCTAGGGATTCTGACGCGCTCACCCAGATTTAGTTGTGAATTGTTGGAGAACCCCTAAAAGCAGTTAAAGCTGAGGCAGGTGCCAAGGAATCAGATCGCACCCATGACAAATAGTTGTCGAAAATGCGAATCACCGGCACTACGAGCTACTGGAATCACTTTTCCTCATTGCAAAAAGGGCAAAGTATGGGGCTCCGTACTGCGGCTCCTCCCTGTCCTGGGACCGCGCTCACTACCTGGGGCGGCCCGCGAACCGGGTCTCGGGCCGGTACCCCGGCCATCTAGCCCCTGCCAACGCCCGCTACCCCGTGCTCCGCCACCCCCGAGGCCGCACCCGCTCACCTCCAGGCGCAGGGAGGCCCCGCAGCCTCGCAGAAACTCACGGATGTTGCTCAGGCACTCGCTCTCGCTCCGGGGCTCCGGATAGACCTGCAACACAGAGCACAGAAACTGAGCAAAGCAGAGAGGCCGCAAACGTGCCCGAGAAGAACGTGCCCGAGAAGAACCTGCCGCAACCCCAGCAGAGGTTCCGGCGGGGGAATCCCGGTTGCCCGGAACACCCCCGGTAGCCCTGAAGTTCGCCCGCTCGGCGCTGCCTCTCCTCACCCTCTTTCCTTCCTCCGGGATGCACCAATCTCCAGCCCTCTTCCCTCACCAGGAAGCGGACAGGCACAGGAAGTGACGTATTCAGACCGCGCACCGGACAGCCCCTCAAGCGACCTCTTCCGGTCCTCTGCCTTGACCTAGCAAACTCGGCGCACCTAGCTCCACGAGCAGCCAACTCCTCCTGGCACCGTGTTCTTCATCCTCCGACTTGGCCCACCTGGCCTGGCCGGCTCCTGCAGACACCTGGTGCCCCACCTCAGAGGCGGCCCGCGTGGACATGGGTGGACATGGACCGCCAGGTCCAGAGGAGCCCTAGTAGGCTCAGCCTCAGTGACTTGAGCAACCTCAATGGAGCTGGAGAGAACCCGGTGTGCCTTGAGTTCTTCCATGCCCTGGGCTCAGGGGAGAAAGGAGCTAGCATTCTAATATAACTTTAAATAATTAGGAACATAAATTGCGCTTGTTGGAATCACAATGCAACATTTCTTGTACCAAATACAGACCATGCGCTTCATGAATGATTAACCAAAAGAACCGGTTACATAGAAGTCGGCGCGTAAGTCAGCTGGGGAGGAATTGTGGCGAATGCAGCCCCTATCACCGGTAAAGAGCAGCAAGTAGGGCTCCTGCAGACTGCCCGGTGCTTGGTCCACAGTAGAATGGTGACGGCTATCCGTCACACATGTAAATAATTATTGGCAGCATCCCAAGGCAAAAGATATTAAGGAAACCAGGAACAGTACCAACTACACAGAACAATCAAAGGAGAAGTCTGAGACATCAGAAGAGCTTTTTGTTGTGTTCTGAACTGCATATGAAGACTAAGTTTTGGCAGTTACACTTAACTGTCATCCAGAACTCTAGCATTTTTGAGAACATTGAAAGCCCTTTGTACTGTCCTCTAGGGGGAAATCAGGCCCTTCCATTAGGCCTCTCTCGGGAATACAGTGGTTTCATCTCAAAGTGCTCAGATCTTTTACAAATCAAAACCAAACCAGCGTGTTGAGAGGTGTGGAAAGGGAGGAAATGAGACTTCCGCCCATACAATGTGAAAATTCTTCGAAAAAAGTGCTAACGTATTTCCCTCCAAATTGAAGAGATTTGTTTTGTTTTTGTACAACAGCAAAACCAAAGTGGCCTCCTCCTTCATTTTGCTTCTCTCCCTGAAAGAATCGAAAAGTCTATATACCAAATGTGTATTTAGTATCTAAAATCTTAATGTTAAATAGTTGCGAAGCATTAATTTCTGACATCCTGATGACATTTTTAAACTGAACTGTTAAAAAGAATGTTTAAGATTTTATTTATTTATTTTTAGAGAGGGAAGGGAGGGAGAAAGAGAGAGAAAGAGAAACATCAATGTGCAGTTGCTGGGGGTCATGGCCTGCAACCCAGGCATGTACCCTGACTGGGAATCTAACCTGCGACACTTCGGTTTGCAGCCCGAGCTCAATCCACTGAGCTACGCCAGCCAGGTAAACATTCTTTTTAAAAAATATATCCAACAGACCCTAAACACAGTAAACATAATACCCATTTTTCCACCTAAGGGAAAAAAATTATGAACATGCTCTTTAAAAAGTCAGAAATTTCACATTAATATCTTTCTCCTTTAACTCATTTCCTTTGAACTTTCCCCACAAAATTGTGCTCTGGGATAATACATGTTTGTGCTTTAAAATGATACTGCTCACACTGTTTTCCCAAGAGGCCCACACAAATATAGTTGGTCCTTATTCACTGATTCTTTGTTTGCAAACTCACTTATTAGGTTAAATATAAGTGTAACTCAAAAATCAGTACTTGCAACACTTTCTGTTATTTATGGATATGTGCACTGAAGCGAAAATTTGAATTGCCTTATGCACTCATTCCCAGCTGAACTTGAACCAAGGCCATGTTTTGCGCCATCTTGTTTTAGTCATAATGTTAGGCAATGTCCTTTTCACAGGCTAGTAATGTCACATTTTTCACATTTTTGTGCTTTTTGTTGATTTCATTGTTTTAAATGGCCCCCAAGCTAGTACTAAAGCACTGTGTAGTGTTCCTAAGTGTCTAGTGCTCCTATAATGTGCCTTACAGAGAAAATACATGTGTTAGATAAGCTTCCTGCAGGCCTGAATTATAGTGTTGTCTGTGAATTCAATGTTAATGAATCAACAATACAGTATATCCAGGAAAAGGACAAGATTCACTAATCTGTACATGAGGCCATTGTGAAAGTGCTGAAGGAACATCTGTAGTACATGATGGATCTATGGAAAAGATGGAAAAGCAGCAAAGTTTGTGGATTCATAAAATGACAATCAATGAAAAGTATGTAGTGGACAGCATTGTGAGGCTAAAGGCCAAAGAAATTTACAGTCATGTTACCCACAGTCAAGAAAAGGTTAAACCTTTCTCAGCTATTGCAGGTTGGCTTGCACGTTGTAAAAGGCAATACTACATGAAAAATGTTGACTTTGCAGGCAAAGCAGGTTTGGCAGATCATGAGGCTGCAAAAGGATTTTTAAAATATCTGCTAGGCATTATACATAAATAGGGTTAAATGGAACAGCAGGCTTTCAATGCTGATGAGACAGGCTTGTTTTATAACAATGTTGGCAAATGAATCTATATAACACAAATGGCCTCCAAAACTCCTGGCTTAAATCATGCAAAGACCATGCAACCTTGCTATTATGTGCCAATGCCAAGGGAAACTAAGTGCAAACCCTTAATGGTACACAGAGCACAAAACCCACGAGCCCTTAGAGGGAAAAACCTGAACTATATGCCAGTTCACTAGAGGTGGAACAAGAAAGCATGGATTGAGTCTGAAATAGCCTGGGATTGGTTCCACAACTGCTTAATCCCAGAAGCTTAATGCTATTTCCAAGGCAAAATCTTTGCCCTCAGGATTTTGTTAATTTTGGATAATGCTCCAGTTCATTGCCATGAAGAACTCAAAAATGCCCACCCTGACACAGAAGCTCTCTTCATGCTCCCAAATGCTGCATATTTCATCTAACCCCTCACTCGGCATAATAAAAGCTTTCAAGGCGCACTACACCAGGAAGCTTTATAGCAATGTTTTTGAGGCTCCTGATGCCAATGAGGAAACCACCATAATGGACTACTGGAAGTCAATCACTATTCACAGTGTTATTGATTACATTGGCATTGCCTGGGATGGCATCAAGCAGCCTACTATCCATAACTGTTGGGGAAATGTTTGGCCAGACTGCATGAAAAATTTTGAAGGTGTTACAGAGAATATTAACAACAGTGTCAAAAACATAATGCATATTGCACAGCAATAAGTGGAGATGGTCGCAATGACATGAAGGAAAAAGATGTGGAGATTTTGACAGAAACAGCAGTAGAATCCACCAACAATGACCTGGATAGCAGAGGAAACCTGGATGTTTCCTCCAAAATGGAAGGAGTTTGATGACGTAACTTAACTCTTTGAAGCCTTCTGAGCTACACAGCCAAAGTTCAGAAATAATCTATCATAAATAAAGAATTTTAAATCATCAGTTAACAGTTTGATTAGGGTCCCTTGCAATTCTGTGAAAGCTAAGTAGAAATCTGAGCTGCAAAATTCCAGTCCTTAAAGTTACTCACTTTTCAACATCATGAATACTTTTACTTGTCCCTTTGTTACAAGGCCTTGAGGTTTTCCATCTTGCAGTAGTGTACCTCAGAAAGACAACATATGGTCTGCCCTTTTATGTGCTGCGGGAGAAAGGCCATTGTGAAAGTGGAGGTGAGACAGCTGAACCAGCACGATGCCCTCCTTGGTCACAGGCACCTTCTCAAGCTAGTCAATTTTAGGTAAGTGCATATGCAAGTTGAGGATCTGGAAATGGATTCCCTTAAAACTATCCCATGCCTTCAAAAGTCAGCATGTGAGTGTGGCTAGCTAGTTCAGTGTATACTGTACCTCAAACAACATATCTGTTTGGAAAACTAATGTGAAAGAGTCAAAACTTTATTGGAAGCAGTCCCTGACTCTGAAACATAACATGCTGACCTTGGACAAGTCACTGGACCTTTCTGGGTCTATGCCCTGATCCCCAATTTAAGTCGAGCATATTCAGCCTTTCTCATAAAGCCATTGGGAGAATCAAATGGAAATGCAAAGAAGAGCGAGACAAGGTCCCTGCCTTCAGTGAGGCCAGGAAGAACTGCACACAACATGACATGTAAAAACACAGAGATATACACTCAAGACCATGGAAGCACATAGAAAAGAAACAAATGTTATAGACATATGGCAGGGACTGAGGCTTAACTAACCCAAAGGGTGACATCTAAGTTGGGGATAAGATGGTGAGGAAACACATGGCACTGCATTTTCAAAGGTGTGACATTCAAGAAGTCCATGGTGTTTTGAAGGCTGGTGAGCAATCAAGGGCAACTGACTGCTCAGTTGATCAGTCAGTTCATTGTTCAGTTGATCAGATCATAGGTGAAACTACAGTAGAAAAAAAATACGTGTGAGATGTGATGGTACAAAAGAAGATATTTCAAGTCCTTATTTCACTAAGGAAGCTATATGAATGATAAGTGAGCACATGAAAAAAGTGTTCATCATTAGTCATCAGGGAAATGCAAATTACAACTACAGACAATACTACACACCACCAGAATGGGTAAGATGGAAAAGGCTGACAATATCAAGTATTTGCAAGATGGAAAGCAACTGCAACACCCACATATGACTAGTAGGAGTTTAAAGTGGTGCATTTGGAAAACTGCAAGTTTCTTTAAAAGTTCAACATACCTATGCCCCAGCAATTCCTCTCCTAGGTACTTATCCAAGAGAGATGAAAACTTGCCCACAAAAAGGCATGTACAAGAATGTTCGTAGCTTTATTAGTAATCACCAAAGGCAAGCACTCTTCAGTACACTCTCTAAGGTATTTAGAGAAGAGCTCTGGCCTCAAATGACCAACTGCCCAGTTCACTTACCAGAAATCCTGTCCCAAGTTCTCCACATTAATAAACTCCAGGCTTAGCCCAGGCTAGTGTAGCTCAGTTGGTCCTGGAGACTGAAAAGTTCACAGGTTCAACTCCTGGTCAGGGCATATACCCAGGTTGTAGGTTCAGTCCCCAGTCAGGGTATGTATGAAAGGCAACCCATCCATGTTTTACTCTCACATCAATGTTTCTCTTCCTCCCATCCTCTGTTTCTTAAAAAAATATATCAATAAGTATGTCCTCAAGGTGAGGATAAAAAATTTAAAAAAGAACTCCAGGTTTTCCCATTAAGAACTCTAATCAGGCAGAGGCATGGGAAGTCCCAAAATCATTGTCAATTTCCTTTCAAATATGACTTTTGTACTTAATAGTTGATAAAGGGTGTGTCTGATGTTCTGAGAATATGCTACAATATAAATCATGAAGCAATGTTAAGGTCAGACTTCAGAGACCTCCACAGCTGTCCAGTTTCCTTCCCAACTCTTCTCCACTACCCATGCCATGCCAAGAACAACCTGCTCCACCCTTAGTCCACACAAGATGCCAACTCAGGCAACTGCCTTCTCTCTGACTCTGAAAGTTTAGAGACCTTGAGTGTAGAGAAACTGTATGAGAAAAGAGAACAGGCAGTTCTAGCAAGGCAAATACTTAAAGTTCAGTGCCATCACAGCGATTAAGATCAAGAGTATAGAAACACAGCTGATACTATCTGGGAAACACTTAACTCCCCAGGACCCTAGTCCTCAAAAATTCTGATTGGGTTGGTCTGAAATACAGCCCAGAAGTCAGTGTGTGTGTGCATGCATGCATGTGTGAAATTTCCCATCTGAGTGACTGTGTATGTGCTTTTGAAATACCCCATCTGACTGATTTTCAGTCAGAATACTATATAACTCAGTGTTTCTCAAATGGACATATGCATCAAAATCACCTGAAATAACAGTTTACTAAAATCTGCCACAGAGTTTAAACTGTAGGTCTGCAGTGGAACCCAAGAATTTGAATTTCTGACAAGGTCCCAGAAGATGCTGATGATACCAGGACCATACTTAGAGAACTAGTGGTATAAGTAGACTGGTTATTAAAGACATGTTCTGTTTTCCCCCATTGGAAAAACAAATTTCCAACTTCAGAACAAAGGTCTTCCCATCTCTCTGCCATCAATAGCCTCATCACCCCAGCTACAAAAATCACTTCCTCTGAATACCTGTGGTTCTGTCTGCAGCCCCCACCCTGTAGCTGGACCTATTGGTGCATGTCCTATTTTCACTATAAGACATAAACCCTGAGTGCAGGGGCCCATAGCATCTCCTGTTAAATAGATTAAATGACCTGCTCACTCAGGTCACTGAATTCACTAATCACAGAAGTGAGAGAACCTCAGTGTAGAAAGGTTCTACATTCAAGGCAGACTGTTCTTTTACAGAGGAAGATACAGTAATTCAGGATAGATGACCTGCCCAAAATTATGCAGCTTGCTTACTTCACCCACCTTCTCTGTATTCCAGAATGCTAACCTGTGAAGACTATAGCAACCAAGCTCCCTAGTGCATTAGCTTCTGGTGAGATTCAGCCAATCACTGGCCCTAGCAGGAGGAACCAGGCTGGCAGCCGCTACGCTGAGCAGCTGCCTGCAATGGCTGCAGTGACTGTGTGTTCCCCACCCCAACTCTGCAATCAGTAACATCACCTTGGGAACTTAAAATCGGGCACAGAGGAAGTGTTTATACCACAGAAATTGGCAAACCCTACAGATCAGAGATCCTCATCACAGAGAGCCCATTGTTAAGCCTTTACCAACACACCACTGACCGTATTCCTCAACTGAAGACCACAGCTCCTATCAGGCCTTCTCCTGTAGCTGTACCTTTCACTGACTCCAGGAACCTGCTTCCCTCACTTTTCCCTTCAGGCCCAGGGGAAGCAGTGGCTTCCCAGAATACTTCCACATCATTACAGGTTGTTCTTATCCCTGCCCACACTTAGTAAATATCCTCTTCATTAAGCTCCACCCAACCAGTTTAGCATGCTATCTGCTTTCTGCTGGGACCCAAACCTACTGAGCTTCTAGTGGTACAGTTAAAAATAGAGCAGTGTCACAACAGAAGATGGGGAATAATTTAGAGAAAGGATTGAATCAATTATCATACTTCCACAAAACAGAACACCACCCACCACACAGCCTTTTAAGAAGAGGCAATTTTATATACTAATATGTTACAATCTCCTAGTTACAGTAAGTAGGGGAAAGGAGCATAGGGAACAGTACACATAACATGCTACTTTTTGTATAAAAATAAGGGAAAAGAACAGGCAAGAAGAAAGTGTGTGTGGGAGTTTAGAAATGCATGGATTATCTCTGGAAACACATGTCGCCTGCCTCCAGGGAAAGGAAATGGGGCCTAGAGGATGGGAAGAAATTTGCTTTTTACTCTACTTTGTTGGACCTCTTCAGTTTTGTACCACATGCAAGTATTACTAAGTAAATACATTTTTAAAAGTAAGAAGAACAATTTAATGTTCCCCTCAAGCCACGGCGCCTTCCCAGCCCTTAGTGCACCCAGCCATCAGTGTGTTGGGGTCCTTCTAGGACCAATCTCCGCCACTTCAGGCCAAGGTGCAATGCCATGTTTAAAATCCTGAGCTCATCTTCTAAAAGCCTAATTAGCACTTATTAATACATTTAATTTTTAATTACCTGGTAGCCACTGCTTTATTCTAATTAGACTGAAGCCATCTCCTGGCCAGGACTGACCGCACTCTTCCATAGCACTGTGTGCTCATTTACCAGTCAGTGATGTTCAACAGAGTGAAAATGTAAGGTTGACTGAGCCCACTTGGAAGTCTATGGGGCAGCCCTTTCTCCAAATCTACTGGAAAACAAATGAAGCACCCAGCAGAAATCTCAGGGATTCAGTTGCTAAGGATCTTCCCAAAATGCATAGCCAAGGGTTACAAGCAGTTTACTGAAAGAAACCCAAGCCTTTAATAAAGTATATTTTTCCTTTGTTTTCCTTCTTCAACTTATCCCAAAGCCCAACTCTTCTATGGAAGCTGCAATCATCTGGGGAAAAAGAAAATGTCTCCCATCAGTTTTGAACTAGCCAAATTATAAATGGCAATAAGAAATATGAATGTATAAAATCTCCAGTTCCCAAGCTAAATTCAGATATCCAAGACATGTGAAACATCAAGGAGAGGCCCAGCAAAACTACACAAATTAACTCGTGTCCCTTGAGGTTTGGTTCCCACAAACTGCAAAAGCATATTTTATGTCCTTTAGAAATGGTCACACCATCCAAATTCATACCAATGCCAAAAGTGGATTTTTTAAAGTGTAAACATAAATCATTCATCAGACAACCAAGAATAAACTGCACTGAAATTATATTTTGTTCCCCCAGGAATGTTAGATCAAAACAGGCCAATGGGTATTCACCGAGAGCACCCTGGAAAACAGCTCATGCGCTGTCTTGACTCTGATGCGGGCACCAGGGAGGCATAAGTGCACGGAATGGGTTGTTGTCACTGTCTCATTACATCCCCTGATCAGATGCCATTTCTTATGCCTTTGAAGGATCTTGATACAAGAACACAGAAGAGGACAAACTTCCGGCCAAGATGGAGGTGTAGGTAGACACACTGTGCCTTCTTGTACAACCAAAATAAGGTCAGCAACAATTTAGAAACAAGATAACAACCACATCTGACAGAAAATTGAATTGTATGGAAGTCCGACAACTAAGGAGTTAAAATAGACACATTCATCCAGACGGGTAGGAGGGCCGGAGTCGGGCAGCTGGGTGGAGAGGGGTCGCGGCACAAAAAGCAGTGGCACTGGACGCATAAGGCATCCCAAGCACAAGACCACAGTGGGTGGACCCTGGGCGCACCGGCGGCTGGCAGACCCAGCGAAGCAGCAACTGTGAAGCAAGGCACTGAGCGCAAGGCACCTGGCTGTGCAGACCACATTCGTGCACAGAAAAACCAGGCAAAACTGGGCAGTGAGACAGACCTCGCAAACCAGGATTCCAGAGCCGGGAAATAGAACCTCGGGACACTGATTGAAAACACCTGTGGGGGTTAAGGCGCAGGGCGAGACCTGCAGCATCACAGGAGAGTGTGTTGGAGAGACCCATGGGGTCCTAGAACAAACACAAGCCCACCCCACACAGGAATTAGCACCAGAAAGGCCCAGTTAGCTTGGGGGAAGCAACGTAAGGGACTAAAATCCAACGGAGAGAGAGGCAAGCACCATTGTTCCCTCTCAGACCCCGCCCCCACATACAGCTTCACAACCCAGCGACTATGTTGCCCCGCCCTGGTAAACACCTAAGACTCTGCCCCTCACTACATTAACAGGCACAATCAGACCGAAAAAAAAAAAAAAGGGCTCAAATGGAAGTACAAATCGAAGCCCCAGAGCCAATACTTTTAAGTGACCAAGAGATAGCCAACCTATCAGATGCACAGTTCAAAGCACTGGTGATCAGGATGCTCACAGAATTGGTTGAATTTGGTCACAAATTAGATCAAAAGGTGAAGGCTACTATAAGAGAAATGAAGGAAAATGCACAGGGAACCAATAGTGATGAGAAGGAAACTGGGACTCAAATCAATAGAGTGGACCAGACGGAAGAAACAACCAAACAGAAAAGAATGGAGAAATAAGAATTCAAAAATAAATGAGGAGAAGCTTAGGAACTTTCAGGACATCTTTAAACATTCCAACATCCAAATTATAGGGGTACCAGAAGGGGAAGAGGAAGAGCAACAAGTGGAAAACTTATTTGAACAAATAATAAAGGAGAATTTCCCCAATCTGGCAAAGGAAACAGACTTCCAGGAAGTCCAGGAAGCTCAGAGAGTCCCAAAGAAGTTGGACCCAAGGAGGAACACACTAAGGCACATCATAATTACATTAGCCAAGGTAAAAATGAAGGAGAGAATCCTAGAAGCAGCAAGAGGTAAGGAGACAGTCACCTACAAAGGAGTTCCCATCAGACTGTCAGCTGATTTCTCAAAAGAGACCTTACAAGCAAGAAGGGGCTGGAAAGAAGTATTCCAAGTCATGAAAGGCAAGGACCTACATCCAAGATTGCTCTATCCAGCAAAGCTTTCATTTAGAATGGAAGGACAGATAAAGTGCTTCTCATACAAGGTCAAATTAAAGGAGTTCAGCATCACCAAGCCCTTATTATATGAAATGTTAAAGGGACTTATCTAAGAAAAGAAGATTAAAAACATGTACAGTAAAGTGACAGCAAACTCACAATTATTAACAACCACACCTAAAGAAAAACAAAAACTAAGCAATCAACTAGAACATGAACAGAACCACAGAAATGGAGATCACATGGAGGGTTAGCAACAAGGGAGTGGGAGGAGGAGAGAGGGGGGGAAAGGTACGGAGAATAAGTAGTATAGATGGTAAGTAGAAAATAGACAGGGGGAGGGCAAGAATAGTATGGGAAATGTAGAAGCTAAAGAACTTACGACACATGGACATGAACTAAAGGGGGGGAATGTGGGTGGGAGAGGGTATGCAGGGTGGAAGGGAGTGAAGGGGGGAAATGGGACAATTGTAATAGCATAATCAATAAAATACATTTTAAAAAAAGAACACAGAAGAGTACAAATTCTTAAGACAACTCAAATCAGACCTGTGGTCAGAGACTTTTCTTACCTGAAGTTGTCACCTGTTCGTGTGGAATAATCATTTTTGTTTTTTCTCTCTCATTCTTCAGTTTGTGACATAACAGAAATAGCCCATGAATTACAGCACAGTGTTTTGTGAGTCTGAGCCACTGCTTACTTTCTTCTAGAGCTCCATTTCTATGTTGTTTCTGATCCTTTGACATCCATTTTGCCTCCTGCTGGACACATTTCAGGATGGTCGTGGTATCTTCCTGCTGTCCATCAGTGGAAAAGCCTATGGATGAGGTTTCTGGTCTGGTGGAAAGGTGCTAAAATATCTAAAGCAGGAACTTGCTGTGTATCCTCATATTATCATTATGGCAAGGGTTGAGAACCTTGTAGGAGGAGAGGAACACCGGCAGTCTCCTCTCTGAAAGGGATGCTGGTGGTGGCTTGGTCTCATAAGTATCACATCCTGACAGTCCTACCTTTGACCTAGACAACTCAGGTTAAAATGTCAAGTCCTACCCTACAGACACGGAGGGTATTCCAGTGTTTAAATCTGTGCTCTCTGCTGTCTCACGGGGTTTTATGCCTGCCCTGCCAGTCCCCGTTTGTTTTACCCTAGCTATTCATGCTCGCTTCTGAACCCCCTCTCCATGTCTTGCCCACACACGACTGAAGGGCTGCAGTAGGAGCTGCAGAGCATCGCACTGCCTTGTGCATGATCCTCCCGCCTAAAGGATCTTTTATTTTTAACCTGCCTGAGAAGCTGCATCTAAAGCAAGAAGATTGGACACTGACCACCTAGGAAAAAATTCTATTTTAAATCACATGATAGCATGTGGGAGGTTTGAAGGCACGCAGAGAGGGCTGGCTGACTTTGGAAAGTGACTGGGAAGCAAAAGGGAGCCTTCATTTGAGGAAGAAACCTGAATAAGGGGATAGAAAACAGCTGAGAACATTCACTGGCAAGCATGCCTCTATAAATAGCAGCTGAGACCCCCACCTCCCTAGAGGGAAAGGCAAGGGGAAGGAAGCCACCATGGCTTGGAATACTCACGCTGCAAAAGGCTCTTACACGAAAGAACTCAGCAGCCCATTGAGACTTTCATTATAACTGAGTAATAAAAAGGTGATAAAAAGATCATTATCTCTCAAAACTCTTAAGTATCAGCAGAGTATGGCTGAAATAAATAGGGCTGTGGCTGTGAAGAAGATGTCTAGTTGTCTGTATTTGGAAAATATGTTCTCCAAAATCACTTTAAAAAACCAGCCTTCATTAAAGAAAGGCTGACAATATATACTCAGGAATTTTATTTCTTTCATATTACTCTAACTGGAATATCTTACTATTATGAAAATATTTATAATTTGCCTGTCATATTTGATCATTCCTGTGCTTAAAACCCTCAGAAGTGCCCCCATTTCATTCTGCAAAAGCCAAAATCCTTTAAGAGAATGAAAAGACAAATCAGACTGAGATTAGATATTTGCAAAACACACATCCACTCAAGGACTTATATCCAAAACATACAAAGAACTCCTAAAACTCAATAATAAGAAAACAGACAACCCAATTTTAAAATGGGCAAAAGACCTGAAGAGATGCCTCACCAAAGAAGACATACGGAGGGCAACTGAGCATATGAGAAAACGCTCCACATCAAACGTCACTAAGGAAATGCGAGTTAAAACAGAGACACCGCTACACACCATTAGGTGCCACCAGCCCAACACCGTCAACACCAAACACTGGTGAGGATGCGGACCGACAGGAACACTCTCCTGCATCACTGATGGGAATGCGGAATGGTACGGCCACTTTGGAAGACAGTTTAGCTGTTTCTTACGAAACTAAACATCCTCTCACCATATGATCCAGCAATCACATTCCTTGGATAAATCTGCTTTACCCAAATGAGTTGAAAACATGTCCAGGCAAAAACCTGCACACAAATGTTTATAGCAGCTTTATTCATAACTGCCAAAACCTGGAAGTAATCGAGATGTCCTTCCACAGGTTAGTAAATAAACTGTGGCACATTCAGACAACAGAAGACCATTCGGCACTAGAAAGAAATGAGCTACTGCACCACCAGAGACAAGGAGGAACCTTAACTGCATATTACTAAATGAAAGAAGCCAATCCAAAAATGCTACCTGCTACATGATTCCAATTATATGACATTCTGGAAAAGACAAAACTATGGAGACAGTGAAAAGATCAGTGGTTGCCAGGGGCTCAGCAGGGTGTGAGGGATGAATACGCAGAGCACAGGGGATTTGGGGGGCAGTGAAACTATCCTGTATGATACTGCAATGGTGAAGCCATGTCATTATGCATTTGTCCAGACCCACAGAACGAACAACACAGTGTACACTATGGACTTTAGTTAATAATATATCAGTATCAGTCCATCTGTTGTAACAAGTGTACCAGACTAACACAAGATATCAATAACAGGGTAAAGTTGGGGGAGTCGAAAAAGAATATATGTGAGTTCTCTGTACATTCCACTCGATTTTGTGGAAACCTAAAACTGCTCTAAACAATAAAGTCTATTGCTTTTTTTTAACACATTGTTTGCGGGTAGTTTTTATCGCACACTCTACTACCGGTCAACGTAAAATGTATAAATACATTTCCCGCATACAATGTGTTAAAGTCAAAGTCCTTATGAGAGCTGGACAGGCCCTGCACAAGCTGCTCCCTTGTTCCCTCTGTGGTCTCATCAGCCAGTTACTACTTTTCCCCCAACTCACACTGGCCTCTGCTGTCCCAGGCTTGCCAGGCTGACTCCTACCCCAGGACCTTTGCACGGGCACTCCCTCTGCCTGAAATCCTCTTCTCAAAGTCAGGTCACACCTTCCCTCATACTCAGCAAGTCCTTATTCAAATGTCACTTCTGATGTAAAACTGCAACATCGCCCTAATTGTTGACCCTCCCCATCTTCCTCACTCTCCTGTTTCTAACACTTATCACTGCCTAACATAATATGTAATCTACTTAGGTACTATCTATGTTTACAGAACAGCTCCCTGCACTATGAAATATATGCTCCATATGCACAGTAGTTGGTCTTTTTGATGACTCCTTTATCTCACACCCAGCATATACAAGCACTTACTATTTGTTCAGTGAATTAATGAATTAGTTAAGGACCTATACCTATAACACTAATTAGTGACCATAAATTATTTCATCATAGTTAACAAAAGTGAAGTTGAGTGATACTGATATAGCACCTAGAACCAAAAGGAATGTAATTGGTTTAATATGAGAACTGAATATCTGAGGGAGAAACTATCCTGCAAAAAAACTTGGAACTATAATCACCACAGGCAAATGAAAGAGAAAAGATGCCCTTAGAGTTTACCATAAAGCCCTCAATCCCTTTCTGTCGTGACTGACAGATGCATCTCGTTACTGCCGGCTCCGCCTGAGGCCGGCTGCCCAGCTGCTGCCCAGCTCTCTCCAGGACTGCCCACATTCAGTGTCCAGGGCTCCATTTTCTCTTTGTGTGCATCAGGGCATCGGTGAGCCGGGTGCTGCTGAGAGCCAGCACTCTGGTTTCAGCTGTCATCTCTCTATCACTAAGGAAAATCGCTGGCTCTGAGCTGGTTTCCCCCTAACCAGCTGGTCTGCTCCCTCAGGCCACTTCGGGCTCCTGCCAGCCAACACTTCATGCAGCCGTCCACAGACCTGCATGTTTAATAGGCTGCCTTATATTAGTTTCCTGAGCTTCACAAACGGGCTGAAACGAACTGATGAAGACCTCATGTGATTCTAACAGTTCAGAGATGTGAGCCAGACAGAGACACACAGAATGAGGAGGAGAGGGAAGGGAATGAATAAGGGCAACTGCCCGAACTGCAGTTATGTTACTGTTTTTGTTATGGCACATTGTCATCTATTTTTGTCTCATGGCAGCCTCAGGGGGAGTGTACAGCCCTTAGCAACTTCCTCATTTTCCCTTAGACTGTTTTCTCTGTTTAGATTGAGCCAATTCCATCAATGGGTCCCCAGTTCACTGGTTGTCTTGTCATCTCCATTCTACCTTTTCTTTTATCCTCACCTGAGGACATGCTTATTGATCTGAGAGAGGGGGAGAGAGAGGGAGAGAGAGAAGGAAAGAGGGAGGGGGGGGGGAGAAGGAGAGAAACATCACTTGGTTGCCTCTCATATATGCCCTGACTGGGGACCACACCTGCAACCAGGCATGTGCCCTGAAACCAGCAATCAAATCCATGCATGACCTTTCAGTTTACAGGACACACTCACCAACTGAGCCACACTGGCCAGAGCTCCACTCTCCTGAGCCCATCCACTGAGTTTTATTTCAGTTATTTTACTTTTCAGTTCTGTAGTTTCCATTTGTTTCTTTTAAATCCTATTTCTTTGCTGAGATGTCCTACTTTTTTCACTTGTTTTGAGAGAATTTGTAATTGTTTCTTAATGCTACCTTACAAACCCTTGTCAGGTAATTCCAACATCATTCACTGGAAGGAGAAATGGTCACTAAAGGTCACCTCAGGGATGATATCTAGAAAAGCAATCCTCTAGAAAAAGCAATCATCAAGAAAAAGAGCTTCCTGAGACCAGGCTTGGGGTGGTGGAGGTTGTCAAATATTGTCATTGTTTTCTCCATACACAATAGCTCAATGAATTCTTAAGAGGCTACTGAATTGAAAAGCATAACCTGGAATGAAAACCACAGTGCTTCTCCTCAGTGCTGGTGGAAGGCTGGTGGGAGCTACACAGACTCCTCCAGACCTTCGGGGAACAAGAGTCCCAGTTTAAGGGCCACAGACCCACCACCCCTTAGAAGCAGCCTTAGAATGAATCTTAAAGCTTAGCTAACCTCTATTAAGGAAGAGCAGTGGCTGCCTGGTTATGTTTTGATATATTCCAGACCATTTCCAGAGGCAACTCCCTAACCCCACAACTCGACATGAGTGATTTACTTTTCCCTTAAAAGCCTGTATTAAAGGAGAACCCTTACCTAGAAGTGTCTCCATATGTCTGGGTAGCTTTTAGTGACTCGTCATCTTATTTAGCCTCAGTTCTTTCTTCCAGGCCTCATTTCAATATTTCAAGGATCTGTCTGTAAGTGCCTCAATTTAGGTAATATAGTCATCAAGTCTCACACAAACCTCCTGAGCTGATCTCTTCATGGAGACTGTGTTTCCCTCCTGTTTTACATAAAATTTTCCTAGATGCACAGAAACAGGTGAGTAGTCCCATTTTTTCAGGTATATTCCGAGTGCCCCTTCCAACCCCAGGCAGGATTTCTTTCCGACCTCTCCACCTCCATGCTTAATGCTCCAAAAGCCCACAGGGCGGCAGCATGGGGTCTGCTCTATCTCCAACTAAAAGGCACTGGTTAGGAAACTTCTCAAGTATGAGGCGGTATCCCAGGTAGGCAAGCAGCCAGTGCTCACCTGGGGGAAAGCCCCCAGCTGATCACACCTCAGTCTCCCGTCTCCTTAAAGGGCCATGCATGCAATCTGGCCGGTCCAGATTATGGTACTGATGTGCTGATCACTAGGCTGTCCGTGGCTCTCAGATGTGGTCCCCTGGACCAGCCACATCAGCACAACCTGAGAACTCATTAGAAATGCAGATTCTCAGCCCCCACCCAGACCTACAGAATCAGGAACTCTGGGGTGGTAGCTTATGTATTTTCACAAGCCACACACACGTAAATGTAAGACCTACATAACCACCTAAAATCAAAGGCACAAAATGATGGAAAGCCCATTCTTACTCAAAAACAACTTGAAATGTGCATACTACTAATTCTGGTGTCGGTAATACGACTAACATTTTTATGTATAATGGACAAAAACCAATGTTGGGCAGCTATGCCACATTCGGCTCTAAGAGAAGAAAAACCAAACCAACCCAGATATTTCCAGTCTGTAAGCTCCTCAGTGAGTATGTGGGTCTCACACATCCCTCAATATCCCTGCCCCTCCTCCCAGTAACACTCTGCCCACCATCCTCTCAATGAAAAGAATTAAGGGGGAAAAAAACTGGTGGACTTACTTCTACACATGGAGACAGAGCTGAGCAGTGCATTTTTATTGCTTTGAACTGGAAAAAGAATACCCAGAGCTAAACATTGCTTACATTTATTGTGATTATTAAGGAACAATATTTCTAATAAACACCACTTGATTTACTTTTACTTCCCTTCATTTATTATAGGTAACAACTTGTTAGCATTCTCTAAATGAGGGAAAGCAAATCCCAGAAGAGATGCATGTATATTCATAAAATTATAATACAAATAGTCCTCAATATGAACCTGAACTTTCTAAAAATTACACATTTACATCCTGATAATGCCTTATTCTGCATCAGAGCTGGACTTTCAAATATTAATTGTAAAATAGAAATACAAAAAAGAGCAATTTTTTTCAGTAGTATTGCCAACTTTACCTCAAAAGCCACTTACTGTACATTTAATAGAAGATGGAAGTCTCAGAAGTGCTCAAAGTGACAACTGTTCAGCCTCAACACAACACTCATTGTACTTAAATGAACACGTTCAAACATATAGGAAATGAAAGAAAAAAGCATGATAGATATATTTCCCCGAAACTATTCAAAGGGATACCGTTTAGTTCTAGAGTTTCCCTTATCAAGGAAAAAACAACTGAAGGTCAACTTCCTCTTAACAAAATTTTCAAGAGAGGTGGTAAGTATCATAATCCCCAGCAAAATCACTATAAATTCACATCCCCACACACAACAGGCTCTCAATGAACTCCCAGCCACCTGACCACTCTCCTCGAATGAACCCACTCACACGCCATACTCTATTTCCAACATTTCCTGCTCCCCTCAAACCTGTGCTCAGAGCTCCCTGATTTTAACAAACCTCCCTCCCCACCCCTCCTCTCTGTCCTGAACCCACCCTCGCCCCAACCAGGTGCCCACCCTCACTACTTCACACGGGAGCCCTCGCTAATAAGGTCACTAATAACTGGGGAGACCACTCAGTGGGGCTTGCCCAGACAGCCCAGTGCATTCCTATTGTCCTAGAACAATTAACAACAGTGGCCTCTTCCCCCCCACCCCCAGCACATTGCCCGAGGTTTTTTGTTTTTTTGAAGCACATGGTCTTGGCCATCCTCTTCCATTGGTCACCGTCCTCTCTTATGACTTAACCACCCTTCGACCACTGTCCTTAGCCTCTTCAGGCTCGTCAGCACTGCCTGGCCATTTGAGTTCTCCAAGGCCTTCTCACATTTTCACTCTGTAATTTCCCCACAAGAAATCTCACCACTCCTACACTTCAGTTCACATCTCTGTAGTGTGACTCCCAAATTTATATTTCAGGTAGGTGTCCTCTCTGAGCTCTGATTCAACAGGCTCTGCACTGAATCCATTCATGATCTTGCACCAAACCAAGGCCCCACCCTGCCTGGCTGGTATCTGTCTCTACAGATGCCCTTGCAGCCTAATTACAGCCTATTCACGTAAGAGCTCAGCTCAAGTACCACTTCCAGAGGACAGCCTTCCCTAAAACATCACCTATCCCCCTCTGCCAAGCAGGTTCCTCTGCTACACACTTTTAAAAATCTGTTCTTTTCCTTCAGAGCACATATCTCAATTTGTAAAACAGCAAGTTCATATAATTACTTTAATGTTATTCCACCCCACTAAGAGAGTATGCTAGCTAATTTTTGGTAATTATTTCATGTCCAATGTCTATCGCAATTCTTAAAACATAGTATATACCCAACAAAAATTTGACGAGAAAATACACAAATAAATAAATGAGCTCTCTGGCAATAAATCTAAGTATACTATTTACCTTTGTGCATTAAAATTCTATACATGGTTTCTGAACTCACAATTAGGTTCAAAAGTAGGGTACTGTCAGTCAAGTGAATTAAAGCTCCATTACACACAATAAAAACTTAATTACGCCCTGGCTGGTGTAGCTCAGTGGACTGAGTGCAGGCTGAGAACCAAAGCATCGCAGATTCGATTCCCAGTCAGGGCACATGCCTGGGTTACAGGCCATGGCCCCCAGCAACCGCACATTGGTGTTTCTCTCTCTCTCTCTCCCCCCACCACCCCTTCCCTCTCTAAAAATGAATAATTTTAATTCATTTTAATTCAAAAAGAAAAAATTTAATTACAGCCAGTGTGAATACTGTCATATAACACATATTAAGATATAAATGACATCCAATAAAGTGCTCCTATTTAAAGTATACAATTGATAAGTTTTGACATGTGTACACTTTTGAAACCATCCCCAGAATTATAATAAGCATACCCATTATCTCCAAAGGTCTCCATGTGCCCCAATGTGTCCCTAAGCAAGCACTGATCTACCTTCTGTCACTACAGGTTACCCAGCATTTTCTAGATTTTACGTAAGTGGAATCATACAGTATGTACTTTTTTGTCTAGCTTCTTTTACTCTACATAATTTTCCTCCATTCCCTTTTATTGCTGAGTAGTATTCCATGGATATATCATACTTCATTTATCCATATACCAGTTCAAAAACATCTGGGTTGTGTCCAGTTTATGGCTAATAAAAACGAAGGTGCTATGAACATTTGTGCCCAAGACTCGGTATGGGCATGTTGTTTCCATTTTCTTGGGTAAATACATAGAAACAGAATGGCTAAATAATTAGGTGAATGTATGCTTAATGTTTAAGAAACAAAAAAGCTGGTTTCTAAATGAATTCTATATCACATACCCACCAGTAGTTCCTCCAAATCCTCACCAATACTTGGTATGATCAGTCTTTTACATTTTAGCCATTCTAATAGGTATGTAGTGGTATCTCATTGTCATTTCAGCTTATGTTTCCCTACTGACCGATAATGTTGAACATTCTTTCATGTGAGTGTATAAGGCCTGTTTGAACTGAAAAAGTTCAAACATTGTTAATACAGAGAACAGTCTGCGTGACATTGATGTAACCTGGCAGCCGAGGAGAGTGGACTAGGATGCGCATGCATGAACAATGATGACTTCACTCACTGTACTAGTCAGTGGGGGCAGTAGATGCCATTGAGTGAGCATGTGTACTGTGTGCCTGTCGCATTCAAAATGACTGATTAAGTAGAGCAATGAATCCGCATCAAAGTTTTTTTTGCCTTAAGCTTGAACAGTCCTCCGAGAAACTATTCAGATGATATAAAAGGCTGCAGCTATGAACACTGCTGATTGGCAGCTTCATCAAGTCAACACCCCCTCACATGTATCACGCCTTGTGCAGAGTTTTTTGGCAAAACATCAAATCACCCAGGTGACTCAGCCCCCTACAGCCCAGATTTGGCACCCTGCAACTTCTGGCTTTTCCCAAAACTAAAACTTCCCTTTGAAAGGAAGAGCTTTCAGACTGTTGATGAGATTTGGGAAAATACAACAGGGCAAATGATAGCAACTGGGAGAACTGTGTGAGGTCCCAAGGTGCTTACTTAGAAGGGGACCGTGGCGTCATTGTCCTATGTACAACTGTTTCTATCTTCTTCAATAAATGTCTCTATTTTTCACATAACATGACTGGATACCTTCTGAAGAGGCTTCATGTATCTTCTTTGGTGAAATGTCTGCTCAAACCATTTGTCCATATTTCAAACTGGGTTGTTGGTTTCCTTATTATTGAGACTTGAGAACTCCTTATATGTTCCTTAATTGTTTGGTAGATTTCACCAGTGAGGCCATCTGATCTGGAATTTTCTTTATGAGAAACTTTTTAACTACAAGTTTAAATTCTGTATAGATATAGTAGGGCTATTAAGGTGATCCATTTCTTCTTGAATGAGCTTTGATAGTCTGTGTCTTCCATGGAAATTATACAACTTCATCTAAATTGCAGAGAGGACCCAAGATGGTAGCAGAATAGGAGGAAGTTTCACTAATCTCCTCCCAGGACCAAACTGAAATTACAAATAAATTATAGAAAAATCATCCTGAATAACCAACTGAACGTTAGTTGGAGAGAAGCCACACAACCAGCGACTTACGGAAGAAACCACATCACCACAACCAGACTGGAAGGAAATGTGGAGGCGTGAGAGGTCTGGCTGGGCTCCTATGAGCAGCAGCTGAAGCTCCAGAGGGATGTTTCAGCAGCTGGGGGGCAGGGTTTCCCCGGAGAAGCATGGGTTCTAAACCCCAACCTGGGTTCCCCAGCCTAGAGCACTAGAACCAGGAAAGGAACCCAAACAACATGCACTGTGAAAAACAGCAGGGTTTCTGTCCACCAAGGAGAGATAGCTGAAGACATGGAGAGCATTGGCCTAAGAGGCCAATGCACAAAATTTTGTTCACAGCCACTTACCCGGGGCTCCGGCAGAGGGAGCAAAGACTGGACTAGAGCCTCATGAGGAGAGTCTGGGGTTGGTGGCTCTGGGGAGAAAACTGAAGAACTGAAGGAACAACCACCAGGATCCCTGTGCTGAGTCAGACCCCATGCTGCAGAAGCCATCTCTCTCAGGCAGAGCACTTCCCTCTGAGAGGCATCAGCCTGAGGGGAAGCAATAGCCCCACCTGCAGGAATTACTCTCACCTAAAGGTGTGGAGCTTAAACCAGCTGCTGAGAAGTACAGATGGAAGACTTTCACTCTTCAAGCCTAACAGAAAGCCTGCAGTTGGAGGCGGATCTCTGGAAACTGAGACTTTAGCTGACCCTCCCCCACACCCGGTGCTGGCAAAGGTCAGCCTTGGTGTACAGCTTGGTTCTTTCTGCACACACCAGACTCAGCAGCAGCAGCCACAAGCTGTGGATTGTTGATAGCTCCAAACAGGTTGCCCTGGACCATTACAAGCAGTGTCTGACACAGGCCTGCACCAGAGTCTTTACAGATCTACCTAATACATAGAAACAAACATAGAGAGACAACCAACATGGGAAGACAAAGAAACAGGCCCCAGAACAAAGAACAAGAGAATTCAACAGAAGAACTACATGAAATGGAGGTGAGCAATTTATCAGGTGTGCAGTTTAATGAAAAACAGCACATCTGTTTTAGAAATCTAAATTGTAGAATTTATTGATGTTAAAATAGTCATAATACCCAATTATTATCCTTTTAATATGTGTATTGTGCCTTCTCCATTTTTCCTGATCACTCTAAGAGGTTTGTCAATTTTATTGATTTTCTTAAAGAACCAGTTTTTGGTTTTGTTGATTTTCTCTAGTAATTTTCTGTTTCCTATTTTACTGATTCCTATTCTGTGGTTTGTTGTTATTCTCTTTTGTCTATTACTTACTTTGGGTTTATTTGCCCTTATTTTGCTAGCTTCTTAAGGTGGGAACTCCACTAACAAACAACAAAAGACTTAATTATGTGCAGGTAAGTACCCTCTCACTCCCAGAATATTATTTTAACAATTCATAAACAGTATGCTCAAGACTCTCTCTCTCTCTCTCTCTCACACACACACACACACACACACACACACACACAACCATGATTACTCTTATTTATTTGAAGAGCCAACTGTGGATTGCTGACATGGCAGTTACTCGGATTCAATCTACTATATTTTTCGGACTATAAGATGCACTCCCCCCCACTGAAATTTGGGAGGAAAATTGGGGTGATTCTTATAGTCCGAATGTAGCTCACCTGGCTCACTGTGGGGAGGAGGGGTGGCAGCCTATGTTATTTATGTTATTAAATATTTTACCACATTTTTTGCTTCAAATTTTTTCCCTATTTTCCTCCTCTAAAACCTAGATATGTCTTATGATCCAGTACCTCTTACAGTCTGAAAAATTCAGTAAGTAAAAGTAATTTGTCTGAGGTACAATAAATGAACTCTTATTCTCCATTTGTCTTCAGTTGATCCAAGTCTTCAAGATACTCCATTCCGGTCTCTTGTCACTTAAAAGTACAGCTTCTGTGGTACTTTCTAGAAGTTTAATCTCTGCCACACTCTTTCAAGAATTTGATTACATTCTATTCATAGAGCTTGTTTTCAAAAGAAACAAAAATGCACTATCAAACAGGAGACCTATGTCCAGACAATTTCATGTTTCCATGAGAAGAAATCTTTTACCAGCACCAATGTTTTCTGTGATTTATTGTACAAAAACACAGGTCTTGAACAAGGTGATTTCTTCAGCACCACAGAAAGATCACAATGAAGTTACTCCAGTAATAAAGACCTAGAATAAGATTCCATATGTTCTGATGGTCTCTTCCTTCTCCTGGAAAGCCAACAACACAGGTGAACAGCACCAGCATGATTCTTCTGAAACTCCTAATTTTCCATCAAAAGCACTATAACATTCTTCCTTAAAGTGAATGACAAAGTCATAATTTTTTGGCATGTGTTCAGAAAGCAACAGGCTTTTTTCAGAAAATCTGCATTCCTGACAAGACTTCTAAATAAATTTGCTAACTGCATTTGGATACTTAAAAGTCTCTTACAAACTTAAACTAATTTTAAAGACAGGAAATAGATGAAAAAGCATCTTCTTGGCATAGGATCTGAGTAGTGAGACACTCAGAATTGAGAAAGAAAGGCCATCGCAGGCCAGGGTATTTATAAATAATCCCAAACTTCACCATTTTAACACAGGCATTACTAACAAAAACCATACTGCCAGAACAAGACTTCAGTGCAAGAAACTATGCAAACTCAAAGCAAACTTGAAACTGTGGATTCACATTCTACTAGACTAAAACAATATAAACTGGATGAGGCTTAAATTGCTTCTATATACCCTTTTTGGGGTTCTGAATTACATACAGCTTCTTTGAAAAGAAAAGATAGATTATGAGCCCTTTGTTAAAAAGCTACTCCAAGTATAACAACAAAGTTATGCACAATATTCCACTTTCACTCTCCATCCTTGTACCCACTATCTATTGCCACAGTAAGAGTGAATAACAAGCAGCCACAAAACCTCAGTGTCAGATTGAAATAAGCATCTGTTTATGTTTATGGGGCTATGGGTCATCTGGGCAGTCTTGGTCTCTACCAGGCTTGCTCATGCAGCACTGGTCAACTCTAGCTCAGGTGGCAACTCAGCAGATCTTAGCTGGGCTCTGCCCAGTATTTAAGATTGGTGGGCTACAGGTGGGTACAAGAGGCCTCAGTAGAGACAACTGAGCTCTCTGCCATGTGGTCTCACATCTCTCAATAGCTAAGCCCCAGGCTTGTACTCAGGTGGAGGCAGTCTGAGAGAGCTGCAAAAGAAGCAAGGCCTCTTGAGCCCTGTGCTTGGAGCAAGCACCTGTCACTTCTGCCACATTCCACTGGCCAGCTGAGATTCAAGAAGTGAGGAAACAGGCTCTACTTCTGACAGAAGCTGCAATATCACTCTACAAAGGGCATGGCTGCAGGAAGAGGTGGCCAATTCAGGCCACTTCTGTAATCTACCACGACCCTCCTTTAATTTGCTTTGTGCCCTAGGAGACTGACCTCTATTGAGACTAACATCTCTACATCATATCCCCAAACCCTTCCCACAGCACAGTCCTGGAGAAACCATTCATTTAGACTACAGTGTGAATGACTGTCCCTAGACTGTGTACAACGTGCACAATCACAGTCAACTGCCCTCAGTTTATCCAGCTGTAAAATTATGAGTTTGGGCTAGATGATCTCTTGAGAATTCCTTCACACTGAGAATTCACAAATACTTTATACTTAAGGACCAAAGGCCCTGGCTGGGTAGCTCAGTTGGTTAGAGAATTGTCCCAATATGCCAACGTTGTAAGTTTGATCCCTGGTCAGGGCACATACAAGAATCAACCAATGAATGCATAAATAAGTGGAACAACAAATTGATGTTTCTATCTCTCCCTTACTCACTCTCTCTCAAAAAAACAAACAAACAAAAAAAAAAACAACCCTCTGGTTACTCTTATGACCTACTTGAAAGGCAGTGCAGAAAACACACATGTGTGTACAGGTATGTATGTAATACATTAGTAGCATGGACATAATATGAACCCAATAAAGACATGTTTTTCTGTGCATATGATGTGTACACTAGCACACAGTGTGAATAGTAGGAACCCAATAAATATTAGGTTGGCAAAAAAGTCCTTTTAGTTTTGTCCATAAAATAAAAGACACATTATTCATTTTCACCAATAGCTTAATAGATTTGGATATTTTGAGTATGTTGGCTGTCTCCCACATTGGCTTCTAGTGGGTAGAGGCTGGGGGAGCTACTAAACATATTCTAATGCCTAAAACAGCCCCACAGCAAAGAATTATTTTGCCAAAATGCCAATAGTACCAAGAAACTTCACAAACCACTTTTGACACGTTCAATCAGTCACAGCACCTTCTCCACAAACTTTTTTGTATTTTAGTTGTGTTTTTACTTTTCTTGAAATAATAAAGCATAATATGCCAAAAATGGTGCATATTTTCTTCCATCTTCAGTTTTAAAATGGCTACACAAAAATTCACCAATTTTGATAAGTTTTTTTAAAATTGCACACTGCTATGACAACTGCCACAATACAATCTAACAAAATCATTTCGAATGAAGTTAAAGACAACTAAGCACGACTAAAGCCATCCTACAGAAATAACTAAGCGAACTTTTTGGCCAACCAATACATTAATTAGATTTAAATAATTTAAATAAATGTGTTGGAAATGTATCTTCACACATCCGATCTAAAAATATCCTTAGCCTTTCTCCCTGGCCTTTAGACACAGAACTATTCTACAAAAACAGGGCTGAGAACTACCAGTCTAGTTCATAAAACTAAAAATTCAGAGCTAAAGTTAGAAATACAAAAACATTAGGAAATAAATTCTCCTGCCCTAACTTGGTAGAAGTGATGGAGAGAAAAGTCTCCCAGGACACGGGCCCCAGGGACAGCCCCTGCCCTCCCTCTACACACACAGGCGGCTGTCAGGCCCTCACTGCCCATCTGTCACTGCTCGCCCTTCTCAAGCATGAAACTCTATATGGTGAAACCTGAGCCCCCAGCCTGGCCCTCCACCCCTCGGAGCCAGCAGCTGTGTACACTCAGCAGCTGCGCAGGGACCTGGTGCTAAACCAGAGAGCTCTGGAAGCCAAATTCAGGGGTCCCACCAACCCAGACAATGGAGGTCTGTCAGGGTGGAAAGGGAGGGGTTGCCAGCCCCCTTAGGTTGCAAGAATCTATCTTGCTGTTGGAATAAAGAAGTATTCTTAAGTTTTGGTGGAACTGAGGTTCGAATCCTGGCTTTGAGTTTCCCTGGACATGGCAGGGAAAGTTTTCAACATCAATCCATAAAGTAATAACTATCATGTACCGAGGGCCTACTTCACCCAGCACTGCACAAAACCCCTTACACCTATCTACTCATGGTAATTCCTTCCAAGCATATACATCATTAACCTAGTTCTTAGGAGGAAGAAATTGAGACTCAAAGAAGTTAGGCAGGTTGCCCAAGGTCACACAGCGAATGGATGAGTGACTCTAGGGCACATACTGGGACCACCCCATAGACCAGCAGGGGTTGGGGACCACTGAACCTCCCAGCCCTGACACTGCCCATAGCAGAGTTGAGTCCCACAGGGATGGTGTGCCTTTGCTGCCTTTCGCTGAGAGTAACAGGGACAAGAGAACTCCAGCTGGGCCACATCACTCAATCCAAAAGGCTAGAGATGCCCCACCAAACAAGAACAGCTCTTTCCACAACCCCTCTTGTGGGCCCCAGTCCCCTCCAATTGTTATTTTTTATATCGAGCAGTTGCCTCTAAAGAGAAAAGAAATTCATTAAATACACACACACACACACACACACACACACACACACACAGTGCTTTCATTTTAAAAGTTTATTATATGCATGCATATGAATTTGTATTGCATTGTTTTAAATCTTAGCATAGATGGACATCCAATAAACTCAGAGTCAGATGGCCCAGGAGCCACAGTGAGTGTTATCAGATGCCCGAGCCAGAGCTTAACTGTAGTCCTTGGGTGTGCACTCCCGTGGATGAGTGAGAAGATTCAAAGTGAGTTTTCCTGGGGCCATTCCCCAAGGACAGCACTCCCTAGAGCAACGTGTCCTCTTCCAGTTGTCTCTGAAGTCCTGTCCAGCCAGGAAGCAACTTTGCTTTGCTCTAACGGAGAGCCACCTACCCAGCTCTCCTGAGTGACCCCACTGTGCCCCTGCCCCCTGGGGAGCCCTGCTGACCAGCAGCCTATGCTGCACAATCTAGCCCTGGACTCTGTTCTGTCTGCTGTGGTCCCTCACATTGTCTGGCTGGCTTACTGACGTGCCTTGTAATTCCTGAAGGCATAACTACCTATCTCCCCTTGATTTAGTGCAGGTTGGGCAGCCAGCAGATGCTCAAACAGCAGCAATATTGTCATCACCTGAAAGATACGGGGCTCTGGCAGCAGGGTTGGAAAGTTCTGACATAGACTGGAAGGTTCTGCTTCCATGTGCCAGCTGGGTGACCTCTGTGTTCTCATCTGTAAAATGGGTGCAACATGGGATCAGCAGTTTAGCATAGTGCCTGCAACTCAGGGCACACGTTTTTTTCTTTAAAGAAATCTATATAAAGGCACAGTGGGCAGTGCTTAAAAAAAAAAAAGAGATGAGAAAGCCATTACAGGTGTTATTTCTATTAATAGAAGGAGGTCCTGGGATAGCACAAACACCCAATTCCTCCAGAGAGTTCACAGAGGCAGCTGCCCCTGATGAAGGCCATCTCATGATCCTTTCCACTGGTGTCCTCCAACCCAAGTCTGATGTGTGTGTGTGAGTATGCAAACACGTATGAGAGTGTGTGTGCATGTGTGATGCCAAGAGCAACACTATAGCACGTCTAGTGTGGCTCTTGGGAAATCACTTCAGGCATTCCTAATCTCAGCTGAATTTAGGTTTGTTTGCTTTATGTTGAATGAGCCAGCAAACGTTGTTACAGCTGCCTCTTCTTTGGGCCTCAAACCCGAAACAGGAATCAGCCTGGTGCAGGGTTGAGATGCTTCTTTAAAGTCACATGCTTCAAAAGCAGACGTTTATTATTGCAAAGTTAATTATTCTGAAATTGTAAGTAGTTTCATTAGAAGCAATTTGATATAACCAATAATTCAATTTGCAAGGTTTAAAGAAGTCTCTGTAAAAACACAACAGGAGATACATGTTTTATAACTAGAACTTTCTCTATGAGTGCTTCACAAGCCGATCAACAGCTATGGGGCACAGCTTTCCAAATCAAAGCGAAACTCTTACCACCATACCTCAGTGCCATCACTGACCACAGCTTTAGGACAGCAGTCCCCAAAACTTGTTGGCACCAGGGATCAGTTTCATGGAAGACGAGGTATGGGGGGACAGGGAGCTTCAAGCTTCATTGCTCATCTGCCGGGGGTGGGGAGACAGAGACAGGAGGCAAACTCAGGCCATTGACCTGCTGCAGACAACTGACTTGGGGCAAAGGGACCTAGGAAAAGGTAAATTTCTCACAGTGGGCACTTAGAACTGCTGTCCAGCAGCTACTGAGACTTCATTTCTCTCCCTACCCTCACTCCTAAACACCCCAGAATCTTAGGACTGATCAGAAAGCAAGACACGTATTAAAAAACAGAACTGTCTTTTTCCTATGCTGTATCAGAATTCACTGATTTTCTGTGCTGTGGAAGATCACCAAGGGCTGCCAGATCACAATCTGGGGAAACACAAACCATATTCTAATCCATGTGTCAAAAAAAGTCATCAGAGGCTGGACAGCTCAAACGCAGTCTCCTTGAATTTTTTAAATCTTCTGTTCTTTTTTATCTACATCTGACTTCATGACTTTTGGTTCCCTTCTGCCTCATGTGGTTCTTGTTCTTATAGTTATGTTTTCTCCTGTAATAAACTCCCCCAAACCTATTAGTTTAGTCTTTTTATCTCCCATAGGGCCTGGCACCTGCAGGTAGGCAAGTGCTTAATAAATGGACTTGGTTCAAATTTATTACACAACCTGCTTTAGGATGAATTGTGTCTCCAAAAATGTATGTTGGAGTCCACACCCCCAATACTTCAGAACATCATCTTATTTAAAAACAAGATCTTTGCAGATGTAATTAGTTTAGATGAGGTCATGCTGTGGGTAGGATGGTCCTATTCCAATGACCGATGTCCTTATCAAAAGAAGAGGTGTAGACAGAGAAGAGACCACAGGGGAACACTGCGGGAAGACTGCAGTTGTGCTGCCACAGCCCAGAAACCACCAGAAGCCTTGGTGAGGCCAGGACAGATCCTCCCCTGGCGCCCGCAGAGGGAGTGCGGCACTGCCCACACTTGATCTGGGACATCTGCCTCCAGGACTTTGAGAAAATAGATTCTGTTGTTTAAGCCACTCTGCCTGTGGCACTTTGTCATAGCGGCTCCAGGGCACTAATACACAGCCCAACAGTTTAAACCAGTTTAAATGCACACACACCTGCACACCCGGGACACTTAGCAAGACCCTAAAAGTAGCATCTAACTTTCAATTATATTCCACAAATGTTAATTGATGGGGAGTCTCCTATGCCGCACTTTATGGATTCATGTATGTTACGAGCACAGAGAGAACCAGGTTCCTTGAGGTTTTCATGGTGAATCAAGCAACTTCATCTGCTGATTTACAGGTAAAATTAATATATATGCATTTCATGGTTTTTCACTATTTTAGTGGGTTTTATTAATCTTACAGTAATGTTCCATCCTCTAAAACTTCAAGTGTCAACTCGTGAGCTCAAGGCTAATGGGACTCACTGGATTCTGTATTTCTGCATTCTGTGGCCTTCACAACATGTTTCTCATCACAGGAGGAATGAGGGAAGCAAAGAGTGCGGGTGGGTCAGCAAAGCATCCTGGCCATTCCTGGAGAAAATCAGTGCCAGGTCCTCATATACAAAGATCTGGGAAACCCTGTGATCCCCATTTTTCACTCCCCTGCAGTAGGGAACACATACTGTCAGCAGTCATGAAACACGCCTCTTTTCTGAACTGCTCCTGTAAAGTGTATAATCCCCTCTTTTCCCTGTCTAACCTTCCATTTTAAAGAAAAGCAGAACTGCATAAAGGAGGATCTGAACAAAAAAAACTTCTTAACGCAAGCAGAGCAATATGAACCAAATGGCTGTCCTCTAGGTTCTCCACCCTTTTACTGGCTCTAAAATAGAACAAATGAGCAAAATGCAAGAAACATATTAGAGCATGTTTTCTTAATAAAAGGCACATGGGAAATCTGAACCATCCCAAAACTTTTCTCCATTATGCACTATCCCCAGTTTAATGATTCAAAGTTTTAAATGATAAACGTGCGAATGCTGAGCTGCAGGCTGCTTACACCCCATTAACCAGTTGTGTGCTCATGTGCCACACAGGCGTAAGTGAAGATCCTCTCAATTCCATACGAATGTTCGGTTCAGCTTCCAAGAGTTCCTTTTTAAGGAAAAAAGTCCTCAGACCAACATTCCCACATTCCAGTGAAAGCTGTTCAGCATGCGTGCTTCGTGGCATATATTATTTGGTATGCATGCAAACATTAGAAAGCTCAAATAAATGACTCTTCTCAAAAAATGGAAAAGGCTCATGGAACTTCTGAAACCCGAGGTTTTCCGAGGCAGAGAATAGCTAATATTTTACTCCAAAAACCTACCTTTGAACCACAGAAAATCAGAGGCTCTGTCTATAATAGGCTACTTTGATGTTCAATTTTGTGATAGAGCCAGTCTAAAACAAACCAACTGGGACCTAACAGGAAGGAAAGGATAGCTTCAGTGTAAGAAATTGCCAAATGACTATAGTTTTAGAATATGTTGGGTTGTTTCAATTTGGCTTCAACAAGCTAAACGTTGTATTCATTCCTTTCTTTGTTGTGTTAAAGATGAAAAGCATGCTACAGCATTGTAAGAAAATAATTATTGAAGTCTGCCAATCAATATTAATGTAGTTAATATGCCAAATAACATACATTGATAGTGATATGTTTTTATCTAGACAACATACAAAGTTTCTTAGAAACTTGCTCTCAGGAATGGAACAGTATTTCATATAAGCCTATTTTGGTTAACTTAGCATGCATGCATTTCCAATTCTTTTCAACATCTGTCTTTTATTACCAGAGGTTCTGATACCCAGATGACAACAAAGTATTTTGAGTATCTTGAAAGTTAAATCCTGCTCCTTATTCCTGTTTTAAATCATAATTTTACTGTGACATTAGGTTCATTTACAAGCAACATTTTTTATTTCCTGCACAGGCAGACAGATACTCACTCTAAAATGCAGATTATGTTTTCATAGATATGTTCCAAGTAAAAAAAATACCTAAAATTAGTATGCATGCAAAATTCAAATTAAATCTTTACTGTTCTTTAAATGTAGCACCAGGACCTGCACAAACTTATGAAATTAAACATTTTACTTTTTAAAGTCACCTAATATTTTTATTAGCAAATTGTTATTGTGTGTTAGGGCCAATACACCCATTTAAAATATTAAATAGATTTTCCTAATTATATAGCGTAGTTTAATTTCTTCATTTCACACCTTTTAAGTAATTGCTGATCTTAAGATTTTATAGTGGCCAAAAAAAAAAAATGAGGTAAGATTGTAGTGTTTTTGAAATATAGGGACGCATCGGTTTTAAAAGCGCGTGTCTCCCCTCACCCCTGCTTTGTCAGCTGTGGGAGAGGAAAGCAAACTTTAATCACTCACAGAGATACGGGTCAAGGTTCACACTCCAGCCCCGGGGAAACCACCAGTCACGAAGACGAGAAGCAGGGTCTACAGGGCTAAGGATTCTGTTCAAAATCAAGTAGTAACCTGAAAATGAAATCTAGAATTTTAAGCCAACCTTGAGGAACGCCAAGGTTTTTCCAACACCGTGTTTGCCATCCTCTGGGCTTGGAGACAGGAGGAATTCTTTCGCGGGGAGAGTAATATATCATTTCAAAACCCGGCCCTCAGCTATCGATGAATGCATCTTTAAAAAATGCCCAGCAATTGGTCAATTAAATGGGGGGCGAAACTCTCATACAATACCACCAACAAAAGCCGTTCAAACAAAGCCTCGAAGGAAGCAGTGCGCTTTACTGGAGCACAATTTTTCTGGTCAGGTCACCGAGAGGGGCGACTCCACCTTAGGGCGTAGGAGAGCACTCCCCTTTCCTCCCGGCCTCCTCGAGGTCGTTCCCCTTGAACGCGGCCCGGCCCCCTCCCCATCCCACACCTCACACAATGGCGCCCCGAGCTCCCGCCACTGGATCCTCGCGCCGCCAGCGCGCCCCCCGCACAGTCGGCGTTCCGGTCCTCGCACAAAGGAGGCGCGTGGGCTCCTCCGCGCCCCACGCTCTCCCATCCCTGCGCAGCCACCAGGTGCCGACGCGAGCTACCCCGTGCCGCGCGTCTCCGCGCATCCCGGTCACCGTGCGGACAAGGCGGGGCGCGGGGCCTCCCATCACCCCAAGCTCCCACTGCCCGGGCCTGTCGGCCGAGGGGGAGCGGGCCCGGGGGACACTCACTTTCTCAATGGTCCCGGGCAGCAGGCGCTCCAACAGCCTGCAGAGGACCACTCCATCCTTCAGAGACGCCTGCAGGAAGCCCTCCGGGTCCGAGATGGTTTTCTTGGGAGACTCTAGCACCCCCAAGGTAATGAGCCACGTAACGGTCTGCTCGGCAGAATTCATAGCGGCAGCGCGCCCGGCCTCCCAGCGCCGCGAGCCTGTCTCCGCGCGGTTCACCTCGGAGCGGCCGCGGCCGGGCCGGTTGCGCTCACAGCCCCCTCCTTCTGCTCGCCCATGGAGAGGCCGACGACGGCGATTGGCTCGGGCGCCGCCGCGGTCCGGCCGGCTTGCGCTCCCTCGCGTGCGTCCTGGCCGACTGTCAAGTGCCTTTTCATTACAAGCACATGAACCTGCGGCGGCCGCCCGGCGCCGCCCCCGCCGCCGCCTCCTGGCTCCCAGCCGCTGCTGTCGATGACATCACTGCGAGAAGAAGAAAAGACGCCGCGCCGGAGCAGCCCCTTGCCCGGCCCCCCACCCGCACACGCACCCCACGCTCGAGCCCCGCAGCCGTGCTCCCTCCACCCCCCCGGCTGGGCAGTGCGCGCGCGTCCGCACCTGCGCGCCGAACAGTGGGCCGCAGCCCCAAGGGCCTGGTGACCTCCAAGAGGCTACAGCCAACCCGCCAAAGACGGCTCACCAGGACTCCCAATCCGCGTGCGGCGCGGACCCTTAACCGTTTGCGCCCTGCGAGGCCCACGCGCAGCACCCTCCAAACCTGAGAGCCCAACCAGGCTCCTCTCACTGCCCTGTCCCTTCTTCTGCCCTCTCCCCCCCTTGAAGGACTGGGAACCCTTTATTTATATTCTTAATTGATGAATGTTTAAATTATTAAATGCTTCCCAGAATGCTCTTTTCATTTTTCCCAGTTTTATTCCAGGAGACTGGGGGTGGGGTGCTGGAAACAAGACGTTTGCTTCTCTTCACTACCTTGCAAGCCAATAATTACAGAATACAAATGATAATTAAATGTTAACCAGATGGGTCTAATTTGGGGAGGAATTGATTTTCCGGACACTGCTGCGATCCTCGGGGGAGGAGGGGCGTAGACACTGCCCCCCCCACCCCCCACCAGCTGTGCGGCTGGCGGCACGCATGCCCCCTACTGGGAGACCCACTCCTGCGCTCTTGTGGCCTCACCTGGAATGCGGCTGGCTGACTAGCCAGGACCAGAAAGAAACCTTGGAGTGACTCCACTTAAAACTGATGTCAATATTTCAGACACCGTGGGAGGAAGATCAAGAAAACAGCAAACCCTAAACTGTATCTGTGCAGATGATCTGGAAGGAAAGACTGTGAAAACAGCTCAATCCAAACAGACCACTTGGCTAGGCTTTTGGACAAGATGCTGTGAACTGGCGCGGACCTGACCTAAAGAACTCCGATGATCTAAATGACGCGCAATGAACGAGCTTCTTCAAACAACCAGCGACGCTGACGTATATATGCTAACCAAGGAAGAGAGCCTCTTCCTAAAAGAAGCACAGTGTGAAGGTGTACATATATGTCCATTTCCTCCATCCGGTCTCGGTGTGCTTTTTGTGTTTGCTTGCTGTGACTGTCCATGACAATTTAGAACGGCATTAGCACTCCCCTACAGAAAGCTTGCTATGTGCCAGGCACATACGAGTATATTAATAGGAGTAATGACAAAAACTTAGAAACCATATAAAGATATTTTTTAGAGCAGAGGTTTAACTCTCTTGCTCTGCCTTCTTTCAGAGTACTTCTGTTGTAATCATGAGTTGCATTTATTTCCAGCTTCAAGTCAAGTGGTTAACTTCTCTTTCCAATTGTAAAATAATTCAAAGAGCAGTATGAATTCTGGAGTATGAGGGCTGAAATTTCGGTGGCAACAGCTACCACTGCCTGAGCACCCTGTGTCTCTGCCCAGTGTTTTCTCCCTGCATTATGTCACCACCCTTACTACAGTCACATGAAATTTCTCTCATCCCATTTTACTGGTCACATCCAATAAGTAGTAGAAATGGACTCAAACCTGGGCTCTGACTCCAGGACTAACACGCCTCACCCATTGTCTAGACCACTTCCCTGTATACTTTCTAGGAAGCAAAGCAATTAACAGCTCCATCAAGTTTTGTGGCCAAAGACTCTTTACCAATGGAAGGGTATTGACCTAAGAATAATTGTCCTCTGAGGCTCCTGTTTACTCTCATTACTGCTGAATTGGAGACATAATTTAGAATAGTCATTTCAATTTCAAATTTCATTAAATTAGGTGCTTATAATCTGGTAAAGAAAAATAAGATTCAACTTGACTCAATCAAATGGTCCTACAAAAAGACAGCTCTAGGCAGTGAGTGACCTTCAGTGACCAATGAACCTGGCAGCCAGTGAGACCCAGAAGGGAGACCCACAGGACATTTAAATACTCGATAGCTACCAGTGGTACTCTTTTACTTTGGATGGGCATTAATTTCAAAAAAAAGTTTATTTAGAAGGGATTCTAGAAAGTAACGTTGTTCAATGCTAGTTTTGGGGGTGTTCAGTAAAGCTGTTTTAGTATCTAAAGTGGGCATTTGGTTAAACTTAACATTTTTCCAAGTTCTTATACAGAGGATATGTACTATGAAGAACTTCTTGTTACATTGGTTTGGAGCCAATTAAGATTGTTGTCAATGTCAGCACAGTCGTGTGTTCTTCAGTTTCCTCATCTCTCCACAGAGGATTTCAGCCTCACATCCAGCTCAGCTGCCTGTTAATGTCTGATCCCAGGCATTGTTAGAGCAGGAAAAACAGTTTACAAACATAGATGACTGAAAAATTACTCGGGACCAGAAGGCACTTAATGAATATAGTATATTATGAAACATAATGCCACTGAAGCACTTATCCTAGTTTGAGTTTCCCCAGAAGCAGATCCTGAGCCAACAACTTGGGTACAAGTAGTTTATTTGGGAAGTGACCCCAGGAAGGACAAAGGAAGAAAGTGAAATAGGAAGGAGAAAAGTGGGGCTCAGTTCCTCTGGGGAGCCTTGAGAAGCAGTGGAGCAGGTCTCAGAATCTTTCCAGAGGATGAGCAGGCTTAGATTTATCCCTAACCTGCCATCTCCTGTGACTGAGGGTCTCCCCTCAGGGTCAATGATCTCTAATTCAGCAGAGCCTAAAGTTGCAGAGCAGGAGGCACAAATCCTCCAAGTGCCCCACTGGGAATGATGGTAAGAGGAGCCAATGCTACTTCTACCCCTTGGTGCTGGGTGCTGCTTTTTAGCTACTGGGGGCACAATGCCATATAAAAGCGATTGGTATAATTTATATGCCACATCTTAAAGGATAGGTCTCTAATCCTGCAGAAAGTCATCCTCTAGCTGGTTTCCTGCAAGTACCTATCCAGTGAGATAAATTGCTTATCCCTCCAGGACTGCAGGGCTCTGATGTAATCATCTTGAACCAAGGAGCCAGTGTTGCCGTATCATCAGGTAAGAAGCAACCTCCCTTGTGGATAGCTAGGTTGCTCTTTGTAGAGGGAACTCACAGTGTGGGTCTCTTGCACACTTCCATCCCTGACACCATAACTGAGCTGTCCATGACCCACTGTGCAGGGCACTGCGCTGGTACACAAATCCTAGGCTGGCTGTACTTGGCTACAGACACCACTATGTGCCTGGTTGTTAGGTGCCCCTTCTTCAGTGATGCTCTCTAGGGATTGAAGCAGGACTTAAGACCCACAGGCCTGCATCTGTACCCACAGGTTCCTTCACCACCCCCCCACACATGCCTCCTTGCAGCCACTCATTCCATCTTGCCCCTTCTAGGCACCCAGGCAAGGAGCCCAGTACAGATACGGTCCAAGCATCTGTGCACAAAGGAGATGACCAGCAAAACGCTCAAAGCTTTGCCAGTCAGAGTGCTTCTCCTCACATTGTCCTTGAGCACCACCCTGGAGTTGGGCGGTGGCAAGGCAGACATCCATGTTTGGTTCACACCAAATTATCAGCCAAACCCAGTCCTAAACCAGGCTGGTTCCCTATCAGCTGGTCATAGTAAGTGTTCCACAAGGTCACAGGAGGAGTCTAACCAACAGAGGCAGGTGACTTAGAGGTCTGGACCATTTGTGTCAATGGCTTACTGCGCTCTCAGAACATAGCCATGCCCAGTCCCAAGTGTACACAATTCCTGATAGGATGGATGGCTGTGGTGCCACTCCCCTCACCTGGCATTCCTCCCTAACTGTGACTTTCACCTCTTCTTTACCATTTTGCTTTAAGTTAGATTGTGTAAAGGGCATAAGCTGTGGTTTATTTTTTATGCCTATTTGATGTCTTTTTTTTTTTAAGGAATATAAGTGCATTCAGGTTTAGTGTGTTGTCTGATACACTTAATTTTTTCCTACTACTTTAAATAAATTATTTATTTTACATTGTTGTAAACCTGTTTTAAAAAGACAATAGGGAAAAATTGAAGATTAAACTATTTCAATCATTTTGGGGGGTGTATAAGTACTAATGGTGCTATAATAGACAAGTCTTGTTGGAAAACAAAATGTTTCACAAGGCTGTTTTCTCCTCCCTGTAAGTTTACCTTGGGGATACCAGTGAGTGTTGTTCCCAGTGCCCTTGACTGGATGCTGTATCAAATAATGGAGACAGGAGTGGACAACTAGGCAAGAGAACCCTGCTGATCTCTTATAAAGTCTGAAATAAACATGGGCCTTAAAAGTGGGTGGTGCTTTGATTTTTCTTTTTGTTAAGGTTCTATTTATTTGCTTGTTTTTGGAGAGGGGAAGGGAGAGGGAAACATTGGTTATTTGCCTCTTGCACACCCCCAGCTGGAGATGTGACCTGCAACTCAGGCACATGACCTGACTAGGAATCGAACTGGTGACCTTTTTGGTTCTCAGGCTGGTGCTCAATCCACTAAGCCACACTAGCCAGGGCTCGTCCTGCATATTCTTGACTCCTAATTTTACTTAAAAGTTTCCTGTGCTCTTTGGGCCTAAACCACCTTGCTCCTGGCTCCAGCTACATGTTCCAGTCTCCAGAGTCCTGTGTCAGCTAGGGTCCCACCAGGAGAACAGAAAGCACACTGGCTATTTGAACAGATAGTTTTTAGTCTAAGGAATTGTTGTTGAATATGGGGTATGGAGGATGGCCAAGGGGAAAGGGCATTGAGGTTACACAGGGTGATCCTGCTGGAGACAGCTGCCAGCTAGGGCTGGGAAAAACAAGGGGAAGTTTGGGCTACTAGTAATGAATACTGAAGATAGTCCTGGCAGAACTGACAGACCTCTGCAGGCAGGGACACCAGGCTGCTGGCAGCTCAGTGGCAAAGAGGACGCTGCCAAGAGCCTGGTGCACAGTCCTCTGGAGAGGGGTCATCCCCGTGGTGCTGGATCCTCCAGAAGACTACAGAGGGCTTGCTTCTAGGAGTGTGGAAATAGACTGCAAAACACCACAAACAGCCCATGCCAGCAGGAGGGGTGGCAGGAAAACAAGCAAACAGGAAGGTATCTCACCTTCCTGCCTGCCACCTTCCAGCCCCTCTGTGTAAGCCTACCTCTGGGACACTTACCCAGAAGCAGTCGATGAGGGAGACCTGAGTTATGCAGGGTCCCAGGCCCAGCATGGCAGAGTGCAGTATAGTGGGTGGGTTACAGACCTGTGACAGGTAGGATTCCTTTTTAGGGAATGAAGCAATTCAGCTCTGAATTTGTACCTTCTAGATAGTGACCGTCGCTCTGCAGGAAACACTGCATTGTCTTCAAACCTGGGGAATGATTAAGAATGTACCTGCACCATGTTAAGAATCAAAATTCTTCACTATTCTCAGCACCTTAGTCATGGTGCCTTTGGCCTTTTGCTGGTGCTCAGTGACAGTTATCACATAAATGATTCTGCCTTTGTTTTATATATACATATTTCACACATAAAACTTACCATCTCACTGATTTCAAGATATCCATAAAGTTACTGCTCTAACTTACCAAGCCCTTTCCCAATTATATGAATAATTTTCAGTTTCCCACATTAAGAAATAATGCTGCTATGAAAACATGTGTGTATATTTTTTTTTCTTCATTGAATGTATTTCTTTATCCTCCCACTTTCCTTCTGTATCATATTACCATATGTTGAAATTACTTGGTGTCCCACATCTGCGTTTCATTAGAACCATCTCTGCTCAGCCTAACCTCTCTATCTTTGCATTCTTTCCACCTTCTTTCTTAGCGTTTTTACTTAATTACTTTTCTACTGGGCTTGTCATTGCAGCCCTTATTTTCTTAACTTTTTAAAAAAAATTCGTATTTCACTTTGTCACATTCATCTCTACTGGAACTAGAAGAACCATCTCCATCAGAAATTGTTCTGTGGCAAGTGAGGCTTCTTCACCCCAGGCTAATTTGCTCCCTGTCCAGCCTGAATCTTAATGAAATTTGGCACTTGGACAAGTACATGAGGCCCTGTTCCCTAAGGGACATCTCTATTTTCAATAATTAGTGGCTTCTAAAAATTGGGTTTTAATTAACCAAACCTATAATTTGTTTGATGTAGCTTCTTCTGGAATGAGTCAAAAGAACAGAAAAAGGGGCAATTAAGAATGTTTCCCTTTGGAAATTGACATTACATTCAAATAAATGGATGAGGACATTTACAAAGCAAAAAATTTTCTTGTAAGATTGATTTGCTGCCCCAGCACAAAATATGGCAGACAATTAATTATGTCACCAAATATATGTTGTTATCTGTTTCTTTCCTTTTCAAAAAGTATTTCTCCAACAGATTTTTTAAAAGTTTTGCATGGAATATAGATAAAAATATCAATAGGTATTTTAAAAGAAAAATCAGTCTTGGCCAACATGGCTCAGTTGGTTGGACACGTTTCCGCAGAGTGAAAGGTCATCATGCCTAGGTTGCAGCCCAGTCCCCAGATGGGGCATGTGTGAGAGGAAACTAATCGATGTTTCTCTCTCACATTGATGTTTCTCTCCCTCCCTCTCTCCCTCCCTTTCCCTCTCTCTAAAAATAAATAAATAAATCTATTTTTAAAAGAATATCCAGGATGAAATAATCAACTCACTATAAAAATCATTAGGCAAAAGGAAAAAATAGAGGGACCTGAGAAGGCAAAGGAGTAAGTGGAAGCTACACTAATCTCCTCCCAGGACAAATCTGGAATTACAACTAAATTGTAGAGAGATCATCCTGAGTAACCAATGACCACTAGCTGAAAAGAAGCTTTATAACCAAGGACAGACAGAAGAAACTACATCACCACACATGCGACTGGTAGGAAGAGTTGGGGAGGGATGAGAGGGCTCACTGTGCTCCCATAGGTGGCAGCTAAAGTTCCAAAGGGATATTTCAGCAGACAGGAGGGGAAGTTCCCCTGAGAGAATAGGGTCTAAACCCTAAACTAGGCTCCCCAGCCTACAGAGACAGAAAAGGAATCCAGGTAATAGCAGATGTGAAAAGCACTGGGGTTTCTGTCTACCAGGAAGAGATAGCTAGAGACACGGAGAGTCTCCTAAAGGGCCAATGCACAGAATTTTCTTTTGCAGCCACTTATTTTGGGCTCTGGCAAAGGGAGGGCAGAGTAGACTATACATGCTTGAGAAAGTCGGAGGATGGTGGCTCTGGAGAGAGAACTGAATAAACAGCCACGAGGATCCCTGTCCTGAGTCATTCCCCACACTGCAGAAGGCCTCTTTCTCAGGCAGAGCACTCCCCTCCAAGTGGCATTAGCCTGAGGGGAAGCAATAGACCTCCCCAGCAGGAATTACTCTGCCCCACCCAGGGGAGCTTAAGCCCTGCTGCTGAGGACAGCTGGAGGCTATTTCAGTGATTAGTTTTACAAATAAGGTGGATCTCTGTGAACTCGGAGGCTTCAGCTGACCCTCCCCCAGACCTGGTGCTGATAAAAACCAGCCTTGGTGCACCACCTGGTTCTTTCTGCACACAAACAGGCCTTGCAGCGGGAGGCCACACAATGTGGATCACTTTCCCAGGTTGACCAGGACAAGTCACAAGCAGCATCTGACAAAGGCCTACACATGAGTCTTTGCAGATCTACCTAATACATAGGAGCAAATACATAGGAACAATGGGAAGACAAAGAAACAGACCCCAGATCAAAGAACAAGGGAATTCTCCAGGAGAGTTAGACAAAATGAGGGCAAGCAATTTATCAGATAGAGAGTTTAGAGTAATGACTATAAGATACTCAACAGCATGAAAAAAACACATAGAACCCATTAAAAAATACCAGTCAAAAAATAAAGAATGCAATATCTGAAATAAATAGTACACTGGAAGGAATAAACAGTAGGTTAGATGAGGCAGAGGACTGAATCAGTGATTTGGAAGACAAGGTAAAAAAATGTCTAGGCAGAGCAGCAAAAAGAAAAATAATTTCAAAAAATGAAGACAGCTTAAGAAACATTTTGGATAACATGAAATGTAACAACATCTGCATCATGGGAATGCCGCAAGGAAAAGAGAGAGAGCAAGGGATCAAGAAACCATTTGAAGAAATAATGACCAAAACCTTTCCTGATCTTGTGAAGGTAAAAGACACACAAGTCCACAAAGCCCAGACAGTCCCAAACAAGTTGTACACAAAGAGGCCTACACTGAGACACCTCATAATTAAAATAGCAAGGCTTAAAGACAAGGAGAGAATCCTAAAAGCCACAAGAGAAATGCAGGTAGAAATACAAGGGAGCACCAATTAGACTGTCTGATTTTTCAGCAGAAACATTTCAGGCCAGAACGGAGTGGCATGAATATTCAAGGTGATGAAAAGCAAGGACTTACAACCAAGGCTACTTTACCCAGCAAGGCAATCATTTAAAATCAAAGGAGAAATAAGGAGCTTTCCAGACAAGAAAAAAGCTATAGGAGCTTATTAATACCAAACCAGCACTGCAACAAATGTTAAAGGGCTTGCAAGAAGAAGACGACGACGACGACAAAGGAAGAGTCTAACAAAAATGGCACTAAATATATATCTATCAATAATCACTTTATTTTTTTAAAGATTTATTTATTTATTTTTAGAGAGGGAAGGGAGGGACAAAGAGAGAGAAACATCAATGTGCGGTTGCTGGGGGCCATGGCCTGCAACCTAGGCATGTGCCCTGGCTGGGGATTGAACCTGCGATGCTTTGGTTCCCAGCCCATGCTCAATCCACTGAGCTACACCAGCCAGGGCCACTTTAAATGTAAATGGCTTAAATGCTCCAACCAAAAGACATGGTGTGGCTGAATGGATAAAAAAAAAAACAAGACCCATATATATGCTGCCTCCAAGAGACGCACCTCAGATTGAAAAATACACATAACTAAAGGTAAAGGGATATAAAGATATTTCATGCAAACGGAAAGGGAGAAAAAAGCTGGTGTACCAGTACTTATAGCTGACAAAATAGACTTTAAAATCAAGGCTATAGTAAGAAACAAAAAAGGTTACTACATAATGATAACGGGAACAATCCAACAAGAGGATATAACCCTGGTAAACATTTGTACGCCCAACGGAAGAGCACCTAAATATGTGAAGCAAATCTTGATGGACATAAAATGAGAGATACAAAGAAATACAGTCAGAGGTGGGGATTTTAACACCCCTTGACTTCAGTAGATTGACCTTCCAGACAAAATCAACAAGGAGACAGCAGCCTTAACGGACACACTAGATCAAATGGACTTAATTGATATCTTCACAGAATTTCACACCAAAGGATCAGAATATACATACTTCTAAAGTGCACATGGAACATTTTCTAGGATAGACTACATGTTAGGACACAAAACAAGTCTCAATAAATTTAAGAAGATTGAAATCGTATCAAGCCTCTCCTCTGACCACAATGCTATGAAACTAGGAAGACATTCCTAGGAAGAAACTAGGAAGGCCAACATTATCTCAATTCCAAAACCAGATCTCAATCACAAGAAAAACACTGAAAAACAGGCAAAGACATGGAAGCTAAATAACATGCTATTAGACAATGAATGAGTCAACAAAATCAAAGAAGAAATCAAAAGATACCTTGAAATAAATGAAAATGAGAACACAATAATCAAAAATCTGTGGGACACAAGAAAAACAATCCTAAGAGGGAAATTCATAGCATTACAGGACTATCTCAAAAAAAAACAAGAAAAATCTCAAATAAACACTGTAACTTTACACCTAAAGGAACTTGAAAAAGAAAAGCAAACAAAGCCCAATGTGAGAAAAGGAAATAATAAAGATCAAAGCAGAAATAAATGAAATATTGTTTAAGAAAACAATAGAAAAGAACAATGAATCTAAGAGCTAGTTCTTTGAATAGATAAATGAGATCAACAAATCTTTATCCAGACTCATCAAGAAAAAAAAAAACATGACCCAAATAAATAAAATCAGAAATGAAAGAGGAGAAATAACAACTGACACTAAAGAAATACAAAGGATTCTAAGAAAATATTATGAACAACTATATGCCAATGAACTGCACAACGTGGACAAAATGGATAAATTCCTAGAAACATACAACCCTCCAAAGCTAAATCAGGAAGAATCAGATCTGAATAGACAGATAATAACTAGTGAAATTGAAGCAGGCATCAAAAACTACCAACAAACGAAAGGCCTGGACAAGATGGCGTCAGAGGGGTATTTTACCAAACATTCCAGTAAGAACTAGCACCTCTTCTTCTCAAACTATTTCAAAAATTCAAGAGAAGGGAAGACCCCCAAACTCATTTTATAAGGCCAACATTATCTCAATTCCAAAACCAGATGAAGACACTACAAGGAATGAAAATTATAGGCCAATATCTCTAATGAACATAGACACTAAAATCCTCAACAAAATACTAGCAAACTGAATACAATAATGCACCTAAAAGATCATACACCATGATCAAGTGGGATTTATCGCAGGAATGCAAGATTGGTACAACATTCCCAAGTCAATAAATGTGATTCACCACATAAACAAAATAAAGGATAAAAACCACATGATCATATCAATAGATGCAGAAGAAGCATTTGATAAAATCTAGTACCCAATTATAATAAAAATTCTCAGCAGGGTTTAGAGGAAACATAACTAAACATAATAAGGGACATATATAACAAACCGACTGCAAGCATCATACTCAATGGGCAAAAACTAGACGCATTCCGCTTAAGATTGGGAAGAAGACAGGTGTGTCTGCTTTCACCTCTCTTATTCAACATAGTACTGGAAATCCGAGCCACAGCAATTAGACAAGAAGAAGAAACAAAGCACATCTAAATTAGAATGAAAGAAGTAAAACTGTCTTTATTTGCAGATGACATGATACTGTACTTAGAAAACCCAAATGATTCCACCAAGAAACTACTAGAACTGATAAATGATTTCAGTAAAGTAGCAGGATACAAAATTAATATCCAGAAATCAGTTGCATTTTTATATGCCAATAACAAAATAAAAGAAAGGGAAATTAAGAAAACAATCCCATTTACAATTACTTCAAAAAGAAAAAAATAGCTAGGAATAAACCTAACCAAGCATGTAAAAGACCTATACTCAGATAATTATAGACACTAAGAAAGAAATTGAAGAAGATATAAATAAGTGAAAGCATATGCTGTGTTCATGGTTAGGAAGAATTAACATCATTAAAATGTCCACATTACCCAAAGCAATCTATAGATTCATGTAATTCCTATCAAGATTCTAATGACATATTTCACAAAACTAGAACAAATATTTCAAAGATTTATATAGAACCACAAAAGGCCCCACACAGCAATAGCAATCCTGAGAAAGAATAACAAAGTTGGAGGAATCATGAGACCTAATATGAATTTATACTGTAAGTCCACAGTAATCAAAACAGCATGGCACTGGCATCAAAACAGACACATAGATCAATGAAGCAGGATAGAAAACCCAGAAATAAATCCACACCTTTATAGTCAATGGATATTCAACAGAAGATGCAGGTACATACAATGGACTAATGATAAGTCATTCAATAAATGGAGTTGGGAAAACTGGACAGATACATGCAGAAAAATGAAATTAGACCACGTTCTTATACCACACACAAGAATAAATTCAAAATGGATCAAAGACTTAAATGTTAGACCTATAACCATAAAAATCCTAGAAGAAAACATAGGCAGCAAAATCTCAGACCTTGCTCATAGCAATATTTTAGCAGATATATCTCCCCAAGCAAGGGAAATACAAGAAAAAACAAACAAATGGGATAACATCAAGGTAAAAAGTTTTTGCACAGCAAAGGAAAACATCAACAAAATAAAAAGACAACCCAGAGTGGGAGAATATATTTATCAATACATCTGATAAGGGGTTAATACCCAAAATTTGTAAAGAACTTACAAAACTCAAGACCCCCGCCCCCAAATAAAAAGCCAATTAAATTAGAAAGTGGGCAAAGGAAGGTTGCTGATTCAGTTCCCAGACAGAGCACATGACTGGGTTGCGGGCCAGGTCCCCTGTTGGGGGTGCACGAGAGGCAACCACACATCGATGTTTTTCTCCCTCTCTTTCTCCTTCCCTTCCCCCCTCTGCAAAATAAATATTTTTAGAAAATAGTGAGCAAAGTGACCAGCTTCAGTTCCTCTCTCAATGTTCCTGCCTTCGAAGCCTGCCCTGTTTTCCCTTCCTTAGCCACTTTTAAGTTATTTATTCTGTATTTGTGGTTTGGGGCTCTGAGGAAAATCCTGATCTTTTACCTCTTCCCCTTTGCTAGGAGTAGGGTGGGAAGAGAGGGTAGTCTCCATACTCTGGGTTATCTATCAGTGGAGGGGAAGGGGGGTCATGTCTAGACATTGCCCCTCTGTGAACTGTCATGCCAGTGTGCCCGCCTGCCTGGTCTACATCCTGAAGAGATGTACCGTCCCACCTCCAGGTGGGCACCATCACTCCCAGGAGCTGAGCTGGAGGAATGCAGTCGGGGCTGGGTGCAGAGCTGACTGTCATGGGTGTGGCTGACCCTAAGCCAAGTTGTCTGGCATTTGCTGGATGTGTCCCCTGCCCTCCTCTCAGGAGGAGTTACCCCACATTGGGTAGCGAGTACCCAGGACTGGTGGACCGATTTGGGATAGGGATCCTAGGGGGATAAGGGAACAACAGAGATGGGGGTTGTCGCACCCTGTCTGGAACCCCGACCTCCCGCTGGCGTGGTTCTACTTGTGGTTGAAGTCTGGTTACAAATTGGTTTTTAACCCACAAATTGTGATTATTTTTAAAAAGCCAAACAGATTTTGGCAGGAGTTAGAATAAATCCTGGGGCCTGGGCTCCTCTGTTCTTGAACCTCCACAGTCTTCTCCCTGTGAGGAGACGCCAGGGGGGAAAGATCTCAGGCTGTCTCCAGCATGCTTCCAAATGACCTCTTGGAAGTAGGTTAAAGGTGAAGGGAGGAAGGCCAGGGCCATTCTTCCTTCTGAGAGGCAGCTGCAGTTCAGGCCCTAATACATACTTTCCCTTCTGGCCTCTCCCTTTCCCACTTCTGGTGGAGGAGGGAGAAGTGGGAAGTAGTTTGGGAACTGGTTTGTCCACATCCACTTCCCCATTGTTGCTAGGCCTGCCCTCAGGGCAGAGACCCCGCCCAGGCTGGATAAGAGGTGGGCTTGGTCAAGCAGGGACCCTGAGGGAACAAGTCCCTTTCCTTCCTGGGAGAGTATGCTCCCTTGCCAGGTAGTTTAACAGAGACTAGGGGCTCCCCCACTCCCCTCCCTCTAACAACAGGCTGTGTGGGTTTCAATTCCCATCCTTCCCAACCTGGCTAGGTGTTGTTCACCCTGTATCCTATCATGTGTCTGAGTGTGTGTGTGTGTGTGTATGTGGTGGGGGGCGGTTCTGTACTAATTTTCATGGCCAGTGGCTTTTCCTTCCATGCATCACTCTCTCCGCCCAGCCCCCGCATGCCAAGGGGCCACCCAACAGGCATTACCACATGCTGGGGTCATTGGGTGAGGGGGGTTGGGCTCACGCTGTTCTGTGGTCTTGAGATTTTTATTTTTGCGTATGTAATCCATCTGGTACAGGTAGCTAACTTTGTAAACACTGTGTATTTCCCCTGCCCTCATGGTTGTTCCTGTAAATAAACTGCATCTCCCACTGAGGGGAAAAAAAAGAAAATAGTGAGCAAAGGAACTGAATAGATACTTCTCCAAAGAGGGCATACAGATGGCCAATAGGCATATGAAAAGATGATCAATGTCACTAATCATCAGAAATGCAAATTAAAACTACAATGAGGTACCATCTCACACCTGTCAGAATGGCTACCATCAATAAATCACCAAACAAGTGCTGGTTTACAGAGGATGTGGAGAAAGGGGGACCCTTTGCACTATTGATGGGAATGCAGATTGGGGCAGCCACTGAGGAAAGCAGTATGGAGACACCTCAAAAAATTAAAAATGGATCTGCCTTTTGACCCAGCAACCCCATTTCTGGGAGTATATCTGAAGGAACCCACAACACTAATTTGAAAGAGTATAAGCACCCCTGTATTCATTGCAGCATTATTTACAATCACCAAGATATGGAAGCAACCTAAGTGCCCATCAATAGATGAGTAGATGAAACAACTATGGGACATTTACACAATGGAGTACTACTCAGTATTCCACTCAGTATTTCACTACACAATGAAATGTCTACTCATTAAAAAGAAGAAAAGTTTAACCTTTGTGACAGCATGGGTGGACCTGAGCACATTATGCTAAACAAATAAATCAGTAAGAACAACACAAATACCATATGATTTCACTCATACGTGGAAAATGAACTAACAAGGAAAACAAAGACAGACTCACAGAGAGCAGGATGACAGCTAAGAAGGGAAAAATAGGGGGTGGAGGGATTAAGCAAAAAGGAAAAAGGACTCATGACATAGACAACAATGTGGCAATTGCTAGGGGTAGGGTGGTATCAGGGGACTAAATGGTAATGGAAAACAAGACAATAGAAAAAAATTTTTTTTAAAAGGATTGAGAAAACTGGGGCTGATTCTGTGACTCTGATGAATATCATTCAACTCAGAACCCAGAATGTTAAGGGGAGTAGAAATTAGTTTTATTTAAAAGTTTTCAGAATGAAGAAAAAGAAAAGGAAAAACCAAGAGAGCAGCTGTATTGATAAAGATAAATGCATAGAGACCTTACCTTCTAAAATAAGGGGCCAGGGGTGCTGTGAAACAAGGGTTCTGCCAGTCCCCCCTTGTCATTCACCTCCAGGCTAAACAAGAGAAGGCCGAGAATTTTGCTGAGGGCTGGAGAATAGAGAGAGAACCTCATTTGGAAGGAGCACTGAGGCTCTTTCTCTTCCTAGCCTAGAGAGGAAGGTATGTGCTTCACCCAAGCAAGAGAGGAGAGCTGGGAGATAAGTTCAGCGCTTCCCTTGCTCCCTGGCTTGGTGGGATGTAGTGACAGCTTCCCCAGCAGCCTATGGCTGCCTTTGGAAGAGCTCAGGTTCTTCCAAAGGTTCCCTGAGTGTGGTAGGTCAGGGAACACTTATGTTTCCCTGGGGCTGAGGAGAACCCTGTATTCAGAGTTGGGTACTTCTAAAGGGTCACCTCCGAAATGGGTCTCTGGAAAGATGAAGTGATACCAAAAGCAGGGTCTGTGTGGGGGGGAGGGATCCGCTGATGCTCAAGGGCCAGGTGCTGGAGATGCCCTGAACACTGGGGAGCTATAGGTGGAGGGTCCCTGCAAGGCTGTCTAGTAAGGACCCACACAAGCACTTCTACATGTCAGAAGATGCTGATTCTACCCACGAATAGGAACTTTCCTGTCCTTACAACTCTCTCGTCTGCTCCCTTAGCACCCAAACAAGCCACGGGTAGCGTGGTGATTGGGGCAAGGAGAATATTCAGGAGAGAAAGAGCAAGAAGCCAAAGAGCCCCACTCCCCCACTCCAAGTCCTGGGTCAAGGTTGGGGTTGGGCTAGGGGAGGAGAGAAGGTTAAAATTGAATGAGAAAGGGACGACTTAATACTAGAATAGACTGGGATTTTTTTTATACTGAAGAGATGTGATTCTTTGTTAATACCTGACAACCCCAGAAAAGCTGTGGCTTCTACCCTAGACCTCCTCCAGTGTGTTTATGGGATGCCCACAAAGAAAGTGGGGGCAGACCTGTTTAAAGGGGCTGTGAAGAAAGAGAATAAAGGCAATTTCTGTTTTCATCCTACGGAGGCCAGCTTATTCATAAACTGGAGGCAGTTTTCTGACAACATGGGGAAGTCAGCATGAAGCTAGAACATGGAGCCCAAGGAGCTAGAAGCTGCCCTAGCCTCCAGGACTGATAGGGGAGGGTGTGGCCAGCTGAACAGACCTCAGCCTTCCTGGCAGCACAGGGGACAGCAATGGACACTGGCCTGTAGAGCTCGCTGGTCCTGGCTGTGAGGTGTTCATCCACTAAGTGCTGCCCGCACTGAGGCAACACTGTCTGGGTTTCCCTCAAAGACCTCCCAAAAGAAGACACTTGAACTGGCAAGAAGACTTTAATGGCTCGTCCCCATGATTGTCACATTTTTATAAGTTAATAAGTTGGCATTGTGAGTCTAGATCTATCTCAGGTTTAGTTCATTTGAACCTACCCATTTCTACACATGGCCAAATTCTAGTTTCTAGTCCTTCAGAGTTTGGGTCCAGACATCAAACAAGGTGTCTACAGATAAATTACCACCTTCTAGCAAGACTCTATGCCACACCTTGGTCAGAGAATGGCTCACCCTCCATGTTTCTCCTCCAAATCAGCTCAACATTGACATGCACTTGTGGGTCAACCAGAAGCTGAATCATGTGCTTGTGGCTGGGACAGTGGTGAGGAACACACAGCCACGTCTTGTCTGTGCTGGCCTATCTCAGCTGTGTGCCAGTTAACCAGGGACTGCACCACAAAGCTGTCGCCATAGACTCTGAAAGGCAACCTCCCTCCACTTCCCACCTGCAGGTTGGTGATTTTGGATGGCAGGGTGTCTAGTGGCATGAGGGCCTCGGGGAAACAGGGAGAGAACACAGGTTTCAACACAGACCCAGCAGCAAGAGAACCTATTTTCCATCATACCAACGTCTCATCTAATTCCATATGGCACAATCTTCACAGTTTCTGAATAAGCTAAAAGGATGAATAAGAGCATTGGATTGACCAACTCATCAGCTCAATGGTTCTTTTGTTATGTACAAAAAAACACAAACTATATGGACAATTTCCATAAAAAGGCTATACCAAAGTTAAGGTGTGTACACCCACTTTTATGTCCAGAATTTATTAGTAACTCAGGTGTCCAAAACCCAGATTTACAGAGTATGACTTTTCATTTTCATTGGCACATTCAAATTATTCTCCATGTGCCTGAATATCTTACATCTTAATAATTTTTAATAGTCTGTCCTCAAGCTTGTATTTACTATTATACAACAATAGAAGCGTTAAACACAGGTGCATTTACAGCCTCCCTGAGACTGAACCACCCAGGTCAGCTGTTTGAGAACACAATGGAACACTTATATCCCAGACAATGGGCAGTGTGACTAAAGTATTTGATACCTGCTCTGTTACACCCCCAAAATACAACCACCAAACCAGTTATAAGCTGGAGTTTAGAGCAGTGTTTTTCATATATTTTACTCATGAAAAACTACTGCAGCTTTGCATATTTTTAATTTAACATTTAAAAATGTTTATAATATACTGACTTAAACTTACATCATTCCTTTAACAGTATCCAGTGGAATCTGCATATCATAAAAATTTCATACTCACCATTACCCATTTAAAAAATGCGCTGACAAGTTCTTTAAAAGTCTCTAATTTTATATTTTTCCTTAAAATTATATTTTAATGTACTTTCTATGCAGAATTTATCTTAGTGTAACATACTTTTATACTTAAATGACTTATTAATCACCCTGGCATGATTTTCTACAGACAAAGACATATGCAAATAGTAATATATATTTTTAAATGTGATCATAAAGCTCTAGGTGTCAAAATATTTATCTAGATTGTGTTACATAACTTTTATCAGTTCACAACTGATCAAAAACAATACAGCATACCAATTTTTATAATAGAATATTAAATATAAAAATGTAACTCTGGAAACAACTGTTTTAATGAGATGGATGGGGCTATTTTATTTTTAAATTAGTTCATGTGTCTGGGGATAAATATTTCTTATTGCTAGCCTCAGACAAAGTTCAGCAATTGTGTTAAAGATTTCTCCTTTGCCATGAAAATTTGACCTTGGGTTAACTTCCTATCTCTGCTCCCCTGACAGCTTTATGAAGGCGTCACCCTGTGTCAACAGTTAACATGCTGACGATGAGAATGACTGGTGATTAGCCCTCCATACAGACTGGGAGGACTGTGAGTGGTGGGAGGCCACAGTGTGGTAACAGTTCTTTTTTTTTTTAAGATTTTATTTATTTATTTTTAGAGAGGGAAGGGAGGAAGAAAGAAAGAGAGAGAAACATCAATGTGCGGTTGCTGGGGCCGTGGCCTGCAACCCAGGCATGTGCCCTGACTGGAAATCGAACCTGCAATGCTTTGGTTCGCAGCCCACGCTCAATCCATTGAGCAACGTCAGCCAGGGGTGGTAACAGTTCTAAGTAGGCATGCCTCCACCTCATGGACTGTAAGACCTAAAATCCCATGTGCTGTCTGCATGTCTTTGGGCCTCATAGGGCTCCAAAGGCCCAACTACCAGTTCCCTGCTTTCACCAGCTATGCGCCCCACCCAGCAGGAAATGTCCCCCACCTGCCTACGTCTCCCATCATCTGGATCAACTGCACTCCTCCTGGTCTTTGACCAAATGGGTTTTACCACCCTGCTAGCTCCTGAAATTATTCAACAAGGCTATCGCGTCTTCCTGTGGGTATCAGAGGATGCCCCTCCTCTCATTACCACAAAGCCCGACCCTCTCCTAATAGGTTGGTTCTCTATGGGGTCAGCGGCTCTGGCCCATGGCCACGGACCCCCTCCCAACATTTAAGCTGGGAATTCTGCAAACCTGGCTGTGTCCACAAGATGGATGGAGATGAGCCACTGAGGAGTATGACTTATTCTGGAAAATTAGCCTAAGCCCCAATGAGTCACCAGTGCTGCTGGGCTTATTCATCATGTTTCATGCTCCTGAGCCAGAGGGTAGGGCAGAGGTAAATGAGAGGGCAGGAAAGGCCGTGACTAAGAGGCGGTGGGCCTGCCTGTTCAGAAGTCTGGCCAGATGTGTTTGCCTCTGCTCAGAGAAGGTCTGGAACTCTCAAAGATGGTATGCATAAGAAACTTTGGTCTCCTCAAGTCCAGAAAAGGCATCATTGGTTCATAGTCAAAAAGAATGAATTTAGTAACTCAGCTCACTCTGGAAGTATCTCTAACTTGTGGACACTCATGGAATGAAGTGCGCTTGACTAGAACATGCAGGCTCCTCACCAGTTTCCTCCGTGTTAACACATTCGAGGAAAGATCAGGGAAAAAGGTGAACCAGTCCTACTTATACGCTGTTAACCTCAGCACTCTCTTCTTCCCACATCTTGATTACTTTGATTTCATTTTCAAACAACGTTGAAAAGATAGTGGCATTGGTAACACAGGTTGTCTCTGGACAAGTGAGATGTGACAGGACCGCATTGTCACCTCTCATTGCTGAGCTTTAAGACACCTCCTTGGTTAAAAGGAGCTGATTCTGCCGAGGGAAGTTTAACCGCCTCTGTCTGTCCCAACACTGATGCTCCGTTAGGACTTAGGGTTTAATCACTGCAGCAATTTAAATGTAACATGGGCTTACTGTGTGTAAGAATAAAGGATTTTATTCACAACACCTTGCCTTGATCAAGAAGAGACCCTCCTAATTTGAGAACACTCCATGGGCTAAATACATATTCTATGTGCTTTTAATTTGCACAGTTCCTGTATCTTCATTACTGTTTTCCTAGTATCTAGCTAAAGTTACATCACTTGGGAAGCCCTTGAAAAGCTATATATCATGTACCATAACAATTTCACACAATAAAAAAGTAGTTTACAATATCAAGTATTGGTAAGGATGTGGAGCAACTGAAACTCTCATGTGTGGCCAGTGGGAGTGTAAATTGGTACAACCTTTCCAGAAACCTTTTAGTGATATCTCCTAAAGTTTATATATGATGTGCAAGAGTGTTTATAACAGCATCACCCATAATAGTTCTTAACGGGAATCAGCCCCAAAACCTGCTAGTATGAATAAATAAATGGGGTATATTCATGCAGTCATGTATGCCACATACTACACCTTGTAATATTGCTTCGCTCAGGACCTGGACAACCTCATGAACATAATATTGAACAAGAAATCCAGACACAATTACACAATTCAGATAGAAAGTTTCAAAATAGCTAACCTAAGTGATGATGAAACAAGCCAGAAGAGCACTTGCTGTGAGTGGGGATAATAACTGGGAAGGGGTTTGAGGGAATCTTGTGGTAATATTTTATATCTTGCCCCATGGGGGCGTGGTCCAACAGATGTGTTGCCTTTGTAAAAATTTTTCCAGCTGCACTTTTATGATTTGTAAGCTTTTCTGTACATACACCATGCTTCAATTTAAATGTTGACTTAAAAATATATCTATATCTTTTCAAGTTTATTTGTAGACATGTAGGAAAATTAGTTTTTAAACTAAAGAATACCATAAGTGAAATTAGTGATAAAAATTCTATAAGATTCAAGAAGTTAAATTAATATTTACTTTTAATAAATGAATTGGCACTTGCGATCCTGTAATTAGATATGAAAACAGTAATAAAGCCATTGATCAACGCCCCCTATTGGCAATCAACAGTAAGTAGGATAGAATCCATAAATGAAATTAAATCAATGATCGCTAGCTCTAAAACACGTTTGCTCAGAGGGATTACAAACCGGCATTAAAGTTTAGGAGAAAAAGTGAAAAAAGAGGATGGGCTTGTAATACTTGTATCTGTTAAGAGCACAGAGCTGTAACAAGTGCAGCTATATTTCAGCACCTATGCACCTCATTAGTTATTTAACCATTTGGGTGCCCGCAGGACCAAGCCCCTCTGTCCCGCATTCTGGGGCACAGTGCAGAGCCATCTGAGAGGAAAGCAGCACGAACGAGAGCCCAGGGCTGCACTCCACTTTACTCTGCAATCAGCTTCTGCATTGGTGCTCAGAGCAATTCAATGTTCAATGCAAGACAGATGCTCCCAGGGAAGTGCAGCTATCTGACTACAATGAATTGTCAGAGGGAATTAAGGGTGTCTCTAGAATAAATGTGGGCTCTCCCGCATCACATCTTGTTAAAAGGCCCAGATGCAGGCTGATGTTGTTTCTCCAACATCTGGATTCTGGCTTTCCCTTCATTGGTAAACATCCAGCAGCTGTAAGGGTGGGGTTAGGGGGTCGGTAATTACCTCCAGCACCTCCTAGCCATTGGGACAGTGTGTTGTTCTTTAACTCACGATTCCACATAAAGGCTTGATAAATAGTGACAGCTTTTACCCAATGAAATGAACAGTTGATTCTTTCATACTGATGAGAGTTAGTTGGCACTCTGGCTTAAAGCAGCCATTTGCTTTTTTCCTCTGTGACCCTCACTGCCCGCTGCCCATGAAAGTATATGAAGATGCCATGCCAGGGGCCTTTCTTGGAACTTCTAGAGGAATCTGCTTGTCCCAGTGCACACCCTGCATCTAGCCCCTGGTCCCCTCCCTTCCTAATTGGCTGCCAAATGCTCTCTGTCAAGACTGGCCTTTGGATTTCCTCAGCATTTCTCCCCATTCCTTTTGAAATCTTTGTTGACATATGTGGAAATAAGATTGGGGTCGTCATTCCCTTCTCACCTTTCAAGATAGTTTCTAATATGTAGCACAGAAAATAAAGCATTGAACAAAAAATGAATACTACAAAGATAAACTGAGAGGTGAAAGGCAAGTGGTTTATATGTTAACCAAAGAACATGGTATATGTTTACTCTTAAATTTTACAGTTGTAAAATATACCTAATGTTAAATTGACTAGCTTAACCATTTTAAATGTACAGTCTTACAGTGTTAAGTGTATTCACATTGTTGTGTGACCAACAGAACTTCTCATCTTGCAAAATTGAAACTGTCCCATTAAACAATTCCCCACTCCCCTCCCCCAGCCTCCCTCCCCCACCCCCACATTCAAGAAGCTCTGATTCTGACGACTCTAGGACCTCATATAAGTGGAGCCATACCAGATTCGTCTTTTTTGACTGGCTTATTATTATACATTTATTTTAAACGAGAAAGTGTTGATAGAATTTTTAATACACTCTGGCTGTTTCTATATAACTTGTTTCATAAATGCTTCTTATTCTCTTTCTGATATGTTTTCTTTTTCTCTCTGTTTAAATCCTTTATCCCACTATTTCTTCCCACCTCTTGCTTTTGGTGCATTTTATTCTCCCTTTCCTGTTTTTTCCTCTTTCTTCCTGTTTTCCATAACACAGCTGGATGGAAACTTTAAAGAATTAGTGTTCAGCAGAGTGACTTCTTGAGGACTGGCCAGGTAGGGAGGGTGTCCTGGTGAGAAGTCTGTGCTTTCTCTCAGCCACTTACCTGAAATCACTCAGAAGTGCTTCTCTTACCCCAAGGGGGCAGTCATCTCTCGTGTTTCAATGGAAAGGACTGCAAGTTGAGCTGCCTTGAAGAAAATGAAAAAGGTTCACCAAGGCCACAACAGATTTTGTTTTCAGAGAAGGTGAGACAAATGTGACTAGGTTGCAGGGGCCTTCTGGGGACTGGGAGGAGGAAAGGGTCCTGGGTCAACACTTGGCCAAGAGGGAAAGAGGAATCTTCCAGAGGGTGGGTGACAAGTAGGCACTGAGAGGGGCCAGAGGCCAATTTGGTCCTGAGTGGAGGCCTCTGTTGGGAGAATCAGCACCCATGGACACATAGGACTGTGCCAAGTGACAGGGCTGGGTCACATAGTGACTGGACTTAAGGCAGAGAGCCCAGAGTCTGGTGGAGTCTGGGGTCTAGAGATACCGTGACTCTCCAGGGTCCCTACACAACCCAAGGAAGCAATAAGGAGCCTCCCATGATATACTTTATGCACTGAATTGTGTCCCCCGAAAAGGATAGTTCACATTCTAGCCCCCAATACCTGTGAATGTGACCTGATTTGAAAAGAGTCTTTGCAGATGTAATTAGAGATGAGGTCTTATTTGGAGTAGAGTGAGCTTTTGGTCCGTGTGACTGGAATAGAGAACGAGTTCAGTCCTCCCCCCCAACCCACCGTCTTATGTGTATTTTGAGATTTAAATTGTATTGCCAACAGAGATAAAGCTAAGTACTTTTTAGCAATATATTTTACATAGAAAAGTAGAGAAGATATAGACTAAGAGCTTCATGCTTGTTTTGCCATACTTTGCATTTTCTCACCTCATTATTTAATTTTATGTAACCTAGCTATGACAATGAATTGGCATTTTTTGTGGATGACAGATATGATTTTTCTATTTTATAGACTCAACTCATATGAGCAAAAGCAGCTGAGGTGGTGATTGAGCTACTTCTCTTGTCTATTATTAGGTAGAAATTTAACAAATCTTTCCTGAGCACCTCCTCTTTATCAGGGGCCCTCAGAGGGCTCATGTTTTACTTGTGTCGCATTTCACGCTTCCCCTTTTCTGTGCATATTTGTCTTATTTCTCTATGTAAATTGAGTGTTTTAAAAATTCATGATGTATCATATTCTATGTAATCATGGGCAAGTTACTATTTCTCCACTTTTCAACTTACCGTAATGCAAAAGTTGTCCTCATGCTTTCTGATTTTGACTGCAGAACTGAGAACATCTTGGTGATTTCCCCCCTTAATTAGCATAAGTTTCATGTTTATTTATAGGTGATTGGAGAAGTATGTCTATGATATATAAAAAGATAAAATATGACAGTTTCCATTTTATGGAACAAGAAATATTAAATAAACTGTCAAACTTGCCACCTTTCAGTTTAAAATTTCCATTTACTCTTTGAAAGGCAATTAGATGAAACAAGACAACAGGAACTCAGTCTAGGCTGGCATCGCAAGAGGAGTACAACATGGAATGAGTCATTGTCATGTAAACTATGTCCTAAAAATATGGAGTGACGTGCCCACCTCAAGATAGAAAGAGCCAGGAAATAGGGAAAATGGAATCCCAAGTGAAGTCATCTCCTCAAAATCTTTTCTCAACATATAGTTGGGAAAGAGCCCCAAATTTTCTAAGATGACCTAATTTAACCAGGGGTGGTTTGGGGACTTGGTGAAGAATCCTAAAACATACGAGCCAAAGGCGTGGGAGTAAGGGCAGCAGCTGCGACAACTGCAGCTTATGAAAAGAAAGTTTGCCTCACCACGGACCAGGAGCCCTGGTTGTTGCTTCCAGATTGCATGTGGCCTCATTGAGCTCTGACACCAAGATTAGACAAGATGAGGCAGATCCAAAGCCAGGACAGATGGAGAACCAAACTACCAGCCACAAGAAAAACAGCCACAGCAGGTTTCTGTGCTCTTAACATTTTCAAAACTATCATAGTTCTTTAGATTACCTTCTATTTTACCATATGTGTGTGGCATTGTGCTGGGTACACCAGCTGGGGACTCTGTCAGTTGCTGAGTATGTTTATTCCCAGGATGCGCCCCAGAAATGGGGTGAAAGCTAGGATGAATCTGGGAACTCATCCTAATGAATCCTCCCCCCAAATCCCTAAAGTACAGGATTCAGAGTTTCCAGGTGGAGATGCTAGGAGGGTATTTCTCCCAGAGAGGCCATGGAAGCTCTGTGCCCCTTCCCTCATAACTATACATCTATAACTTTCATCCTCCAAAACTGTGAGGCAATACATTTCTATTATTTTTCAGCTACCTAGTGTGTGGTACTAAGCTAGTGCACCTCAGAAAACAAATACTCTATTTATTATGGCCATTGTTTATTAAGTGCTTCTTATTGAGTTTATCACTGAGCTAAGTTTTACATGGGTTATTACATATGTAATAACATTTAATCTTCCTAAAACCCCATGGGAGGTTCTAATGTTATCCCTACTTAACAGATGTGAAATAAGCAGGTCTCAGAAGGATTAAGTACCCTAAGTCACACAGCTAGTGAGTTGTTGATCAAGACATGAGTCCTGGTGTGCCAGGCTAATGCTCTGTCATTTCTCCTGCATGACAACACCACCACAGACCAAATTACTGTTGCTTTTGGTCCAAAACTATTTCTAATTTCATTTTGAAGAAATTTCAATCTTATAGAAAAGTTTCAGGAATAGTACAAAGAGCTCCTGCTGATCCTTCACCCAAGACCCCCATCCAGATTTCTTCCATCAGTTGCCCCATTGTTGTTTATAACAAAAGACCCAGTCTAGGATCAATTACTATGCCTCTCTAATCTCTTCAATCTGAACATCCTTTATTGTCTTTGATTCTCATGACCTTGACATTTTGGAAGACTTCATGAGGGGGACCCTGTCCCGCAGTGTCCCCCAGCATCACAGATGAAATAAGACTGCCAAGACATGATCTACTTGGGGAGAAAAGGCTGGGTAATCTCTCAAAGGAGAAGAGCCCTGAGCACCTTTTTCCTTGGGCTTTTATTGAGTTTAGCTTGCATAGGAATACATATCAAAGAAAGGAGATGTGGTTTACAGATAACATTTCTGGGACAATGAGGGGCCTTTTCAGTCAGGGTTTGGTAGACAGAGTGACGCCAATCAGCCATAAAACCTGGGGAAACAAACTCATTTTGTGCTTGGACCCTAAATATTTAGTATGCATACCTTGAGGGCATTCTTAGCAAAGCAGGTTTCACAGGCTTTAATGCATTCTTTCTCAGGCCTGATTGCCCCAGGAAACTGCCCATTCCAGCAAAGGGCTGCACGCCCTGGAGGCATTGTTTCAAGTCTGAGTCAGGCAGGGGAAGCTAGGCAGCCAAGAGAGTAGGAGACTTTTTACAGATAGAATGAGGACTCAGGCTATAACAAAGCCAAGGGGTGAAGGTTTGTCACCCTTTCTCTAAAGTCCCCTAAGTCCTTCCCTGACAGTCCCTTCGTGACTGTGCCTGTCTTAGGTTGTTTCTCCCTTGAGGAATCTTACCCGTTATTGGCTAACCAGTCATCCTCCAGAGCCAAGCAGGGGGATATGAGTGTGGGGATAGGTTTTTGTGTCCTTAGAGGCTTCTGTCTGCAAGGCCTTTCTACTCAGCCTTAGCTGTGGGAGGCTACAGCTTCTGAAACCAGGCAGAGTGGTTCCCAACAACTGCAGGCATGTCATTTTGTAGAACGATCCAAAATGCAGGCTCATCCCACATTTCCTCGTGATCAGACTGTAAGTTAAGCATCTTGGGCAGGTAAAGCACAGGAGTGTAGTGTCCTTGTTGCATCCCATCAGGTGGAACACGATGTCTTTCTGTCCCACTGCTGCCAGCATTAACGTCAATCACTTAGTCAAGATGATATCTACTGATTACTCTACTGCAAGGTTGTCTTTTCTTCCTTTTTCATTAATAATTATTTTGTACACCTCCTTTTTCTGTGAAATCACCATGGCAGCTGGGACTCTGTACACATATCCTGAAAACTCAAGGGCCTTAAATGCCCTCACTGCCTCTCAGTACAGCAGGACTCAGATCCATGTGCTCTCCATACCACCCTACTTCCACTTTGGGCAAACCAACCATGCCCCTGAATTTCTCCACAAATTTCCTGCCAGCAAGATTCCAGCATTTGAAGCTGACGATGGATTCTGTGTGCTTAAGAGCAATGTCATTGCCTACTATGGAAGCAATGAGAAGCTGCAGGAAGTAGTCCAGAGGCAGCAGCCCGGGTGGTAGAGTGGGTGAGCTTTGCTGACAGTGACATGGTGCCCCCAGCCAATGTCTGGGTGTTCCCCACTTGGGCATGATGCACCGCAACAAGCAGGCCACAGAGAATACAAAGGAGGAGATGAGGCAAGTTCTGGGACTGCTGGATGCTCACTTGAAGACACGGACTTTTCTGGTAGGTGAATGTATGACACTGGCTGACATCACAGTAGTTTGCACCCCATTGTGGCTCTAAAAACAGGTCCTGGAGCCTTCTTTCCACCAGGTCTTCCCCAATACCAACTGCCAATTCCTCACCTGCATTAACCAGCCCCAGTTCCATGCTGTCTTGAGAGAGGTAAAACTCTTGAAGAAGATACTAAAAAATTAGAGAGAGCCAGCCTAAAAAGTACACCCCACAGAAGGAGAAAGGATCTTGGGAGAAGCAGAAACTGCAGACTGAGCAGAAACAGAAAACAGCAGTCGCCTCTGCTCCTGAGGAAGAGATGGATGCAAGTGAGCCTGGGCTACCCACTGAGCCAAGGGTCAAGGACCACTTTGCTCAACTGCCCAAGAATACCTGTGTATTGAATGAATTTAAGTGTTGGGAACAGCCCTGCCTGGTTTCAGAAGCTGTAACCACCCCCATGACTAAGGCTGGGTGAGTGACTTTGGGACCACAAGCCACTGAGGAGACAAAAGCTTATCTCCTTGGCAGGAGCGCCACTTCTGCTCCTTTTACTTCATCCATAACTGGCCCCCAATGCTTGATTGGTTACCCAATGACAGGTAAGATTCCCCAAGGGGGGAACTATCTAAGATAGGCATAATCATGTGGGAGGCCCCCAAGGAAGGACTTGGGGGCTACAACAAAAGGGGGTGATAGACCCTCACCCCTTGGCTTTGACATAGCCCGAGTCCTCATTCTGTCTGCGAGAAGTCTTCTAATCTCTTGGCTGCCTTACTTCCCCTGCCTGACCTAAGCCTGAAACAATGACAGAGGGTGGTGCAGCCCTGTGCTGGAAAGGGCGGGTTCCCTGGGCAATCAGGCCTAAGAAAGAATATGTAAAATCCTGTGAAACCTGCTTTGTTTAGAATGCTCTCAATTAAATGATAAGGGTCCAAGCAAGCAGTAAGTTTGTTCCTCAACGTTTTACAGCTCTTTAACTATCTGACCCTGACTCAAAATAGGCCCTCAGAGTCCTTTGTTATCTATTGTTTGATCCTTACTATCTAACAATGACTGATGAGCTTTACCTGTATTCTTGTGCAAACGAACCCAGTAAAAGCCCATTGAGGAAAAGGCCCTTCTCCTTTGAGAGATCAGCCACCTTTCCTCCCCGAGCAGATCGTGTCTTGGTAGACTCATTCTCATCTGTGGCGGCTGGGGGGTGGGGGGGCCCTGCGGGCAGAGCACCCCCCCCATTTAAGTGCAAGTAGCCCAATGAGGACACACTCTCTATTGCGCTGTCATGTTTTGGGGAGCACTTTGATGAGAATAATTGTCCTTGTGGTACTTCCAGTACTGCTTTCTGGAAGAACTCACCCAGACCCTCATCACTGGAATGTTCCAGCAATTGGCCAAGGTGAGGAAGGATGCCTTTGGCAGTGTCATCCTCTCTGGAACTAACAACAGCAGCTCCATTCTGGAGTTTGGGTCTTCTGAAGCCAGGAGCTTGCCTTTCCTCTAAGTCCAGACAGGCAGTTGGACTAGGAGTCATATACATGACAGAAACTGAATCCTGACAGCGAGGAGTCCCAGACACTAGTTTGAGAGTACTTTTGCTGGGAAGGGGCCTTCCAGCATGTGAGCAAAGCCTTCAATCAGGGCAAGATCTTCTAGTGAACATCTCTTGCCATTGCCTAGCTGCCTGCTCCTGTCCTTCAGGGAGATGGTGGTCATTAAAAGAAACTGAGTATTGAAAAAAAAATTACTATTGTTTTGTGGAGGGATCCTTTCAGACTAGGCAGACATCCCATAACTCATCACACTGATTTACTGGTTTGATTTGTAAATGATGATTTCTTCATTCCACTATTCCTGCTACTTCAAGAATTTCCTCTTTCCTTGATATATTTATTAATTTCCTTATATTATCAAACCAAATTTTTAAAAGGTTAAAACATATCGAACAACAAATTTGAAGGTGGAACAAATTTGAAAATGGTTATTTAAAATTTTCTAGTTGACTAGAATGGATTGTTTTCACTACAAATTTTGTGAGAAAGCCTGACCTAAATGCTGTTAATTTCATGTATTTCTGTTCCCTTCATTATCTTCACTGTCACCCCATCCATTATATGTAATAGATTCAAGGTATTGGTAATGTAGAAATAGATAATGTCACACAGTTGAAAGGGTCAGGCCAGTTTCCAACCCGCTGAACTGCCCCTGAGTCAATTATCCTGACTTGCTTGATGGCCTGAGGCTTGATCAAAACCCTCTCCTACTGCACACAGTACACATCTGGCACCAGCACAATGGCCAGCGGTCAGACTGACCCTCCTGTATCTGGGAACAGCCCAGCCCTTTACCTAACCCATTGTCCCAGCTCACATCCTGGATGGAACCCTGAGGCACCCACCTGGAAGAACGAGTGACTAACCACTACCCTATTCCCTCACAAACCCCATGTCTTTTTGTTTAAAAACCCCATTCCTGCCTCCCCCAGGGCTGCAGTCTGTCCCCCACTCAGCCCGCCTGCAAGTGCAGCATCGAATAAAGGCACTTGGATCAGATCATCCAGTTCCTCCCACCTCTATCTCTTGCGCATTTCTAACAACAGTCACTCATGTGTATTTCAGACCAGTATTTAAAAGGTTGGAGGATCTTATCCTATTCACTAGAGAAAAAGGATATTTAAAGCTGTAGAATTTACTGAGTATGGCTTCACTTTAACTAAATCACAGAATTAATATCTATAAGTAGAAAAACCCATTAGACCAGCATCTAACAAATATCGATAGTATATATCTTTCTCTGAGATAGTACATTATTGATATACTATCATGAAAGCATTTACAAAATATCTAGAAAACTTTTTTTGTTCAGCACCATTACTCCTGTTTGGATTAGAGTCAAGGGGATCTTGCAAACATTCCCATAACATGTCCCTTTGGATCAGAAATTTAGCAGTTTTATAAAGTCACTTTTCTTCAGAAGCTTTGCCTCCACTATTTGTGGCCCAGGGTAAGATACATAAAACTAAATAGAATTGGTTTACACTACCTATTTCAGTCAAAAATTATTTCAGCATAAAGAATGAAACGGATTTTTGCCAGAAGTTGAAGGCACTTCAGCTAATGTAATCTAAACACACGGGAGTCCCAGCCACGGCCAGGCATCTAAACTATAAGTTGTCGATGGCTTTATGCACTCATTTTCTTCTCTGAAGAGCTCAATGTTCGAACGTGAATGTCAGTTATCACTTCACAGGGATGTTAATACTAGCTAATAAGTTGTAGTATTCCTTCCAATGTGTCTCCAAGGAATTCTGGAAGCAAATAGGTATGAAGAGAAGTCAGTCCTGTGGAAATTTCAGCCTTTCTTGAGTTTATGCCCATTATCAGAGCTGTCCTCAATTTCTTCTTCCATTTCCTATCACACCAAGATAGAGAAACACTAACACTTGCTGGCGGAAAATGTGCCCTGACTTCCTCTGGTCAGAGAGAACCCTGGAAATTCAATATGCAGTGAAGCCTGGTGAACTGTGTCAAACTTCTGCTCAAGCTCCCCTGCCTTCTTGTGAGCTCCACCATTGCTGGGCTGCTGCCTTATTAGGCAGGTCAGGGAGGAGCCATGCAGACGCCACAGGTATGCTGTCCAGGTGATTGCTATTATTCTTTCAGTCTGTTGTTTGTTTTTCAATATAATTAAATTCTTCATTACTTCTAGACCAAGGGTGTCAAACTCATTTTCACATCAGCCTCACTGATATGGGTCCCTGTGAAAATGAGTTTGACACCCCTGGTCTAGACTCTGCAGAGTCTACTTTTGCTTTTTTGCATAGAACAACTTAGTTTCTTTAATAATTTTTATCATAATATTTCTATGTTCCTCAGTCAGATTCCTCAGTCATGTCCCTCACTATCTGATTACATAATGTTTTAAAAATCATGTGTTACATTTGGAGTTTTGATGCTTATTCAGTTCAGTTTAACAGATACTCTCTGTACTCATTCTACTCTGAGTCTAGCACTGTGATAGGAGCTGTAGGTACAGAGAGAAATAACCTAGGAGAGAGCTAATCCAGGAAAGAGAAAAAGCCAGAGCCAGGGTAATCCAGCAGAGAGGGCCAATCCAGCAGAGAGGATAATCCAGGAGAGAGGATAATCTTAGAGAAAGGATAATCCAGGCTTTGTCCATGAGAGGAAGTGGGAGAGACAGGGAAGTGAAAAAATACAAGTTTATAAACGAGAAAAATTAAGATACTAAACCTATACCCCCACACAGGTGATTTTGTGATCAAATGCAAACAGAGGATTTCTCAAATCATAAAAATGTCCCTTGACATTAACAAAGCTCACAGTTTTAAATTATTTTAAAATTTCATGAAACCCATTCCTGGATACTGGACTATCTCCTTTATCAGTCAGGCCCTCTCTGGTCCCTGGGCACCTCTCTCATGGCAACGTGTCCGTAGTGCTTCCTGAGCTAACACTTCAGCTGGCATCTCGCCTCATACCAGCTCAGGGTAAGGGAAAGATTTGACAGAAACTAGGAACTGTTGTTTTTTTTTAAACAGTTGTTCTGAGTTTTTTCTTTTCCTAACAAAAATAAGTCACCCTCAGGATGCCAATAACATAGCATCGGAGTTCAAATCCTACAGTAGACAAAATCCTAAATCAACTCTGAGTGGATGTATAAACAAAATAAATATTTTGGAGTCAGATATCATAACTTTAATAAAAATTGTGACTCATTGTAATGACTCACTATTCATAGGGAAAGTTTCATCGAACAGGTTGTTGGAAGTGATTCTGAAACCACAGCATACCTTGCAGATTGGTTAGCAAGGGCCCTCATGCAGGGTTGCTGAGTGTGGGATGTACTGCCCCTCCTTCCAGTCCACTGAGGAGGTGGCTGCCGGCTGAGCAATGACCAGCCAGGGACCATGTAAGGCAAGGCTTCATAGAGGAGCAGTATGAGCACTAGGTAGGCCCAACTTCCCACTGAGGGTCACGTGGTATATGTTCATAGGTCCTTGAGGTTTTACAGGGAGAACAATCTCTCTCTATCTCTCTCCCTCCTCTCTCTCAATCTCTCTCCATCCCTCCATTCCTCTCTCCTCATATCTCCTTATAGCTGCCTTAGGTTGTGTATTAGTTTTCCAAGGTTGCAATAACAAAGTACCACAAACTGGATGGCTTAAATCAGCAGAATTTTTTTCTCTGAAATCAAGGTGTTGGCAGGGCCACACTCCCTACGAAGGCTCTAGGGAAGGATCCTTCCTGCCTCTTCCAGCTCCTTATGACCCCAGTCTCTGCCTTCACCTTCTGTGTCTGTGTCTTTGTGTCCTCTCCTCTTCTTATAAGGATACCAATCATTGGATTTTGAGCCCAGCCTGAATTCAAATGATTTTAACTCAAGACCTTTTGCAAAGACTCAATTTCCAAATAAAAGTACATGCTGAGGTTCTGGGTGCATGTGAATTGGGTGATGGGGGGAGCAGTATTCAACCCACTGTAGCTTATAAAACAGAAACTATTCCCTTCATAAGATATTAGGAGAAAAACTTCTTTCTCTCCCCTCTTTGGTCATTCCTTCCCAAAAGAGGTGGAGGAAGATTGAAAAATTCCCAGATCATGGATGTTCTAGATTTCCTTGGTCCTAGAAATCTGCCCTTCTTCAGACACATGCACTCAATCTCCCTCATCAGAAAACCTATCAGGCTGATTTCTGTGCTTTCCAGCCTGTGACCCAATGGGCAATTTCAATTTGGGTCAGGGCAATGTTGTAAAGAGCCTCTTCTGGGGCTCAGGTCTGAGCCTCAATCTCCAGTCCAGCTTGACCAGTAATACAATTCTCATCTGTCAAACTTCTGAAAACACCCCTCAAGTGGTTGGGCTCCTGAGGCAGTAAGGGTATGACTGAGAAGCACAGGGGTCCCCATCAGCAGTCTCCCGTCGTAGTAAGAAATGGGGCAGTTTCAGCTATTCACACTGTCCTAGCAGACAGAAGGCTATGGTACCAAAGAGAGAATTCCCAAAGCCCAGCAGGCCTGCATTTGCAGGTCAGATGGTCCTCCCTGGGAGCAAGGCCCTGAGGATTGAACTAGGCTCTAGGTTAAAATGTCAATCCGCAGACCCAGGGACCACCATATTACAGACAGACTGAAGTGCAAGGGTGCAGCTGGATTATAGAAAGGAGAGTTTAAGAGGAGAATCAAGACCTAAGCCCACTCCTATCACCATTTTCCTGATGGTTCCCAGGTTGTTTTTTCCCAAGTCCCACTGAGGGAGTAGGGGTGGGTCAAGGTTGAGTAGGGATCAGTTAGGCCCGGTTGGGGAACAGCATGGAGGTGGAGGTGAGGGCAAAGGGCAGCTACCAGTTGTCCCGTTGCACTTTCTAGCCCTCCTCTCCTCTGGCCCTCAGGCTGAAGCCTGTGATGTGGAACCAGTTCCTAGTCAGGCCCCTGGTGGGGCTAATCTTTCTGAGTGAAGCAGTTACTCCTCCACTAGTTTTGATAAAAAGGAAAAGTTGCAGGAAAATCTACGTCCATAGGCAATCAGGTTCTCTTCCACCCATCTACCATGACATGGGTGCTGAGGGTATGGAGCTCTGCAAGCTGAGCCAGTGTTTCAAAATAAAAATAACACATGACAGGATGTTTCAGCAGGTTGGGAAGAAAACTCTGGTTTTGAGGTCACTGGTTCAGATCAGGACCAGGGGCAGCTGGACCTGTGATGCATGGTCATCTGAGCCGGTCAGAGAAGCCAAGTTTACACATCAGTGAGCAGGGATTTCTGTCTGCTTCCTGTTGGACAGGTGTCTCCATCACAACTCACTGGTCACAACAGAAAGGCCAAAACTGGAATGGGCCTTAAGAAAGAGCCATCTCACCCTTTCAAACAGGGCCAGGGCCTGGCATTATCCAACATGAAGTGGCATTACTGTGGGATTTGTCATTCAGCAAACAGACTCACATCAAAGAAACAACTGTTAATGGTGAACAAATCTATTTTAAAAGTGCAAGAATGAATGGAGGATGGCAAGAGCATTTGTAGCTACCTAAATGATCATTCTCTTAATGTAGCCAGTAGTTGAGAAGTATGACTTCATTGCAACACAACAAAGACTTAGTCATACTATAGCTCATTCTGAGAAAGCCATTTAAGGTGTAGAGATCAGGCGAGGACATGTAAGCTCTAGATAAATGTTATCCATGACATTGGTGAAGGGCAAGCACTGGCCCGGGAAGCCAAACAGCAGCAGGTGTGGTGACTCTGGTGGGCCTTTGATGATTTCCCAGCAGGAGAATGTGCAAGTTCACCTGTACTCCCTGAAGCACACTTTGATTGTCTGGGAAGGTGGCCCAGAGCATTTTGTGTTCATTCTGGATTAAAACTCTGATGCACAGAATTTAAAGATTGAACAATCAAAAGATGACTAGAGATATAAAATTAAACCCTCTTTAAAAAATTAAGAAAGGTGATTGATTTAAATTCATTTGGTCTATTCAATTATTTACTCTAGAATTCTAATTTCTGTTAGTTTTATATGCCAAAATCAGTTACTTTATTAATAAACAGAACTTTGTCTTATGGCCATAGTGGTCATTTGTGCACAAGGAAAGAAGGACAAGAGCAAAGGATTTAGGATCAGCATCTACAGAAAGGTCTCAATTTTATAGCAGCAATATTAGAGGTCACGTTAGAAATCCTTTTGAGGCTAGGATTGAGATCTAAAGGTAGTCCAGATGGTTGTTGGATCAGTTCATTTTTCTACCCTGTAACAGACAGGAAGAAGAAAATATTAAGGATGACCTTAACAACCATACCTAGCAATACTGTGTAATCCAAACACCACTGGCCTTAAATGTCCTTCTGGCTGCTTGGGCTCCCAGGCATGTGTCAAGAGGGCACAGCACCCACAGAGATCTTGATCAATCCTGTGATCTGAGAGCCAGGAAAGGAAGAAGGCCCCCATGAGTGACTGAGAACCCTTTCAGCGGCATCTATTCAGCTGCATATGGCTCCTCTGCACACTGGGCCAATGCACCACCATTCATTCCCTATCATACTCAGTGCAAATTGATTTCACGAAGTGGGTGAGTCCACAGAGACCTTGGTCAAGAACACATGGGAGTTTCTCCTGGAAAAGGTAGTGAGAGATGTGGGGGCAGCATGGAATGACCTTCTCAACAGCTGAACACAGCTCCCTCTCCAGCAGCTGCTGTGCTGGACTTACATGCCAAGGGGACTGCGCTGAGAAGCTGGCAGCAGGAATTGAAAGTTTCCATCATAGAAATAGGGGCCAAAGCACAGAAACAAAATATAAGTGTGCAGCCTCCAAAACTTAGAGCACAGGAAAACCTAGGAACACACTGGGGCTTAGCCAGAATCTCATGTAGAAAAATACATGCTAAGCTAGTTAAGTGCAAGGTAGGAGCCAGCAGAGTGGGACTGAAAGCATTTTGTAAAAGAAAAAAAAAGAAGAGCCAAGATGAGAAGCAACAGGACAAACAGAAGCATGGGAGGGAGGGAGAAGGTATACTGAACCAATGAAAAGAGGGAAATAGCAGGAATCAGTGGGTATTAACATAATACAAATCTGAAAATTATGCCTGGCCCCTGAGTCTGTCTGACCCAGAGGCCTCTCACAGAACACATTTCTTTTGCACATCATTACATACTGTATAATTGAGCAATAGACTGAATAACATCTGTTTCAGAATGTTGTATTTTCTTTATTCTTCAAGCCACCAAATCCAGATTCTAAAAAACATGGGACACTCTATTGAAATGTCCACGGTTTATTAAACTCATTTCATAAAGGATAATGGAGTGTTTCTCTTTGCCTGTGAAGCTCAGATACCTAGATTTTTTTCAAATGCTCTTTTGCATATAGTTAAGCTGCAGGCTGTAATTTCCAAAAACAACCCAACAATATCTCTCATTTCTCAGGGTTTTTTAAAGAGAACTTTTATAAGAGTTTCTTTGAGCCAAACTGACAACATGCTGGGGAGCAAGATGTCAAATGCTATGGAGAATAACAGTTTTGCAGTTTTACACAGGGTCTGACCCAAATAACGTCCCTTTTTTATTACAAAATCATAAGCATATAACTCTGTAACATAACATTATCACATTCAAAACACCATATGACATTTTGGTGAAATGTTCAAATTAAAACTACAAATTATTACACCCATATTACCACCTTACCAAACACTGAGGCAGGCAGTACTTCTGCTGCACCCTATTGTGTGTGTTTGTATATTAAGGAGAGAATGTAAGGAAGATCACAAAAAGGTAGCTAAAAACAAGGTACTGGATAGTTAACAAGATTATGTGCTCCCTTGGGGGTGGTTACACCTCCCTCTGAACAAGAGGATTACTCTGGCATTTCAAAGATGTGTTAACCTAGTTGCACAAGAACAATGGACAGGGCTTGCTTAACACAAAGATAAACCTCTTTGCAGGTCTGGGGGTGGCTACCCACCATGACCTGCTCAGTTAGGTATTTATAATTTAAGCACCTGGACTTCTTGCACAATTCTCCATATTTGTCATAAATTGATCTGAAGAATGCACTGATGACCAGCCTTTCAGTGAGGTAGCGTGATTTCATAGCACCAGGAAGGCTCTTTCCTAGGACTTCTCAACGTTGTCTTGTTAAAATAGTGGATCACTGGGGATGCTGCCATTCTGTAACTGCGGTGTGTGAGTTGAGGCCAAATGTTTCCAAGAGGGAAGGGCAAGTGAATGAAAGAAGGTCAGGATGTATGGCCTTCACTGAATAACATACTCTAGATTGTTTGTATCCTGTGAACTATCACCATCCAAGTTTTTCCATCAGTCTCATTTTTCTGTATTTTGCATCTAGCATAACATTTATATAAACCATTAAAAAGAACATGAAAGGTATCTCATGTTCAGTAATCATAAGTAGTTGGACTATATCAAAAAACCCAAAGAACAAGTGTAACTATTATTATGATTAATACCATTAGTCGACAGGTAAAGAAAATCAAATGGTTTCTGAATTCAATATCAATCCGTAGGTATACAGGCCTATCAATGTTCTGGGGTGGTGGGGTAGCTACCTGCCTCTGGTGTCAGTGGCTTCTCATCCTTGATGAGTCTTCGGTGTCTGTTGTAGGTGGAAGTGAGTGTGTGAGACAGAAGTAGATGCCCACTTGTGGTTAGGCGCCTGATAAGGTTCTTTTCAATGAGGTGGGAGAGTGTCTTTTATTTGATGTCCTTTCTAGTAAACAAACTATCTTGGTTGCAATCAATGACCTTTAAAGTCCTTGTTTCCTGGGAGCTTGCCAAGTTCATCCAATGTGAAGCTGGGAGCCCGTGGGGCTCAGTGAACCCATGCGGGTACCTAGCACTGGGTTGAATCTGCATGGTAGTCCTGTGTGGGCTTCTTGGGAATCCTGCTGACTACACCAAATACAAGCTGACATAAAAAAACACCCAAACCTGTAGAGAATTTTTATGAGTATTTGAGCCAAACTGACAATATGTCAGGAAGCGAGATCTCAAATGCATCTCCCTCCCTTCAAGCGATGTGATCCTGAAGCTTCTTTTAACAAGTCAACAGTTTCCTACACTTGAATCTGGGATGACTTTGTCACAGTCTTAACTAAGAGAGTGTGACAGAATTGATGGTATGGGACCCCAGAGACTAGGTGACCTTAAAAATGTCATGCATTTCAACCTGGCCCTTTTAGGGCACCAACTCTGGGAAGCCAGCAGCCATGCTGTGAGGAAGCCCAAACTAGCCCACACCATGCTTTAAACTTCCATCTAAGTTCCTTTGTATCCAGCCTGTGTCTCACCTTTATTTGAGCCATGTATTTTTCATAGTGATGTGTAAGAGCTATTTTCCCAGTTATTTTTTATTTCTCCCAGAGTTGTTTAATACTTCAGACCATCTTCAGCTACATTTCTGCAAGTTGAAGTTGGTTGCAGACACATGAAAGGAAACGAGGTTGGCCTGATCTGATTTCTAATGCTTGACAACAGGAGAAAAAACAGTAATTTTCAAAGTTAGCTGTTTAATTGAATTTTAATTACATAAGCAATACAAGTACATTTTAAAGCAATTCCAAAAAACTAAAGCACAATAGACAAAGCTAATGTTCTTCTTGAACACAAGTACCTCATCTATCCCTGCTCCTGCTTCCCATAGGTAACTCTTATCAATTTCATGTGATCTTGTCAGATTCTTAATGAAATACATGCATGTATTCTCATAGAAAACACATAACAGGGTGCAACAGTGTAGTGTCATTTTTATGTGGGTTTTTTAACACATAAACTTAGTGGTATTATAGAAATTGTTCTGCAATTCCCTTATTTATCTATTTTTAACTGCACACTCTGACTCCCTACACTCCACGGTACTTTTACTGCTTTCAGAGCACTTCCTCCCATTTAGAGGATTAGGATTTTAAATGTCTTCATGTTTTATGTGATGGAGTTTGCATTTCTTTTCTGTTCTCCTTTCATCTCTTGGGCCATTTCTGAGTGACTAAAAGGAAATACCTAAATTTATAACATTTCCCCTGAACTGAACATCTTTTGTATATTTTCTGTTGAGTGTGTTAGGGTTATATTCCTGATAGAGTATAATTATTACTATCGTGTGAAAAATATTTTTTATCACATCTTATAGCTGGCTATTACTAACTTAGAAAAGCTATTTACTTGATTTTATTAATCTTATATCCATCATCTTGCTAAACTTGGGGTTAAGGGTTAAAGCTAAAAGGAGTCTGAGGATCAGATAGTGGTAATCTTTGGGAATGTATTATTACATAGTGTGTAAAGCATCAATGTTATTTTCCTGATTTGGAAAGGTATTTTATGGTTGCGAAGGAGGACAAAGCTATTGTTTGTAAAAAATATATACTGAAGTATTTGGGCGTGATGGAGTATTATGATCTCAATTTATCCTCAACTAGTTCAGGGAAAAAATGTTTCATAGTCCTGTCACTTGTAATTTTTATGTAGGTTTGAGTGTTTTTTTTTAAGTTTGTTGAAAAAATACTTGGAGATGCCTGCTGCTAAGGAAGTGAAAACAGAGGAATGAAAGTGTTTAGCCAAGAGGCTTTTAAATGCATGTCGCTGTGATGTTGTCCAATTCAGAAAAGTGGAAACATCTGGTGAGGAGGCCACTAGCTGATTTAACTCAGTCTGTACAGCGCCTGCTGAAGCCAGGCAGTGATGGCACCAGGACAGCCGTGTTACAGATGTGTGTTCACCCCTGAAACATCTCCGACGAAGCTGTCAGCCACACAGGCACAGTTTCTCATCTCAGTCCTTCCTGACCGTCTTTTCCACTTGACTTTTCTAGAAGTTTAATCCCAGAATCAGCTGCCAGGTAAGATTATGGTGTCTTGGTCTCAACTGAACTTTTTTAAAAAAACAATTTACAAATGCTCTTCCAGGGCAGGGACTGGACAAGTCACATTTTAACCCTTTCCAACTCTGTGGTTCTGGATATAAAAAATAGGGAATGAGCAGAGAACACATTGGGGATATCAGTTCCCTGCAGCTGCTCCCCCCTCCCCCCTCCACCTGCCCTGAGTCAGGATCTGGGAAAAGAAATTCACATTTAAACCGACTCAGCTTTCCTGGCAGTAGATTTAAAGGAAATCTTTAAATAGTAACATCTGTTGCTTTCTCAAGGAAGTTTCTGGGAATGTCTACTTAGTTCAAGTAATATTTTCAGATTTTCTTTAAGAATATTAAAAATATTAAGACTGCTGTAGCTCAGTCGGTTGGACATCTTCCCACAAAGTGAAAGGTCAGAAGTTCAATTCTCAGTCAAGGGCACCTGCCTGGGCTGCAGGTTTGGCCTGGGACAATAGGCAACTGATCGATGTTTCTCTCTCACATCGATGTCTCTCCCCCACTCTTTCTCTCTCCCTTCCCTTCTCTCTAAAAAAAATAAATAAATGAAATCTTTTTTTAAAAAAGAATACTAATAAATCTAGAATATTAGTCTCAAAAATAAGTTTAGTCACATATTCAGAATTTTATAGTGTACACATTGAAAAACTGAATATACCAAAGGACAGTAGCCAGAACATACATAAAAACACAACTTTGACCTACAATCTGCCTCAGTCTGCCAGGAAACCAATCCCGTATCTATAATAAACACCCGGGAAGCAGCCTGTTGTAAGGAGCCAGGTGGCTATCTCGAGTGACAATCCAGGAAGCTAAACCATAGCTTCTGGAACGATCAGCCCCAAATGGCCAGGACTTGATCAATAGGTGACAGATACCCTGGCCTTTGTCCCTACTTACAATTTAGGACCAACCAGAGAGAGCCGAATGTGCTCCCCTTACAAGGCCCATGGGATGTCTGCCTCTGGTTAGTGTTTCCAGCTTCTCCTGCCCAGAAGCACCCATCAGGGCACACGTGAGCAGTCACTTTTGTCCACTATAAATTTTCCTCCTCTGCCTGCTTCGAGTGCTTGCCAAACCTGTTACTGTGACTCCGTACTTGGGTGAGCTCTGAATAAACAGACTTTGCTTTTATAATTTGAATAGAGTTCATTCATTTCCCAGTATTTTAAAATACGTATTATCCCACTTGACTTTCACCCAACCCTGCCAGAAGAGCAGAGCAGTCATCCCACTGTGTCATTTTAAAGACACAAATCTTCAAAGGACCCACCTGAAGTTGTTCAAGGACAGGGCCAACAGCAGAAATTAGGTCATCTGATTTTTCACCCTGGGTTCTCTCCAAGGCACTCCTTAAAGTATGTTATCACTTACTATTGTAACCTTGCATCTGAAGCTACACTGAAAATCAAGATTCTTCAAGATAATTTAATAGTCTTTTTTTTTTAAGTTTCATTGAATTTTATACAGGGTCTTCAACTTCAAAATTCCTTCCAACCAAAAAATTCCATCCTGATACTGCCAGTACAGTAACCCAATTTCCTCCATCTCTCTGAATAAATGGGAAATGTAAATTAAGACTACCCAGGAGCCCTAGCTGGGTAGCTAAGACAGTTAAGGCATCATCCCAATACACCAAGGTTGTGGGTTCCATCCCTGGGCAGGGTACATATAAGAATCAATCAATCAATGCATAAACAAGTAAACAACAAATCAATGTTTCTCTCTCTCCTTTTTCTCTCCCCTCTCTTTCCTCTCTATAAAATAAAAAAATAATAAAATTTTTTAAAAAGACTACTCAGAAATGCAGAGAAGGACATTCCTAATAAGACATATATGATGTGCTAACCAAATGTATAAACTGTCCTTCCTGCTATTAAACTCAGTCTTGTGGGTAAAAAAATATAAATAATAATTAGATCAAGTCATCTTGGCCTGCCTTTGGAGAATTCTCAGGATTTTACTAATGAGTTTGCAGGGCTATAGATGCCTAAATTGTAGGTGATGTTTGATGTGAATATATACAATACATTTTCTGGGAAGAGTTTCCATTATTTTTGTTGAAAGACAGTTTTTTTATAAAGGCAAAATCATGCTCTCATATAAAATGTAAAATGAACACATGTCAAAGACTCTAACCAGTAGAATGTTGAAGAAGACTTTAAAGAATTGAAAGAAAAATTCGAAATACCACACATACATAATAATAAAAGAATACTGAAAAGCATTTATGGTTAGATATAAAACCAGCAAAATTGTCCAATATCTACAAGGCAATGATCAATTGTATCTCACCTAACAGAATTTGCATTTCTGTGGATAGGAGTTATCTACTATCAGTTTTTTATAAGTTATCTGTTTCTACAAATTATGGACTTGTAAAAAGAGCTCAAAGTTAGTAAAAGGTAGAAATAACCTGGATGGGTAACCTACATAGAACACCCATAAGTCCTGTCTTAATTTTTTTCCCATTTCAAAGTCTTCCAAAATCTTTTCCTAGAATCTCCCTTGTGACCATAATAATCTCAAAGATTATTTCTGATCACAGCTTAAGGCTGGTCTCTGGTTTGGCCTGATTATTTATGTAGGTGCATCAACAGTGTTATTTTACCCTGCCAATAGGCCTTGGTAAGATTGAATCAGAAACTAGTAACCTTCCACGAAAGAAAGCACCAGACACACATGGTTTCACTGGTGAACTCTATCAAATTCTTAAGGAGGAAATGATGCCATTTCTGCACAGTGTCTTCCAGAAAACAGAAGCAGAGGGAATACTTCCCAATTTAGTCTATGAAGCCAGCATCACTCTGATACCAAAACCAGGTAAAGACATTACACAAAATGAAAACCACAGTCCAATGTTTTTCATGAATGTAGATGCAAAAATCCCCAACAAAATACTGGTGGGGGACTCAAATGTTGGAAAATTTTAGTTTAGGTAATAGCTAAAAAGCTTAGAAGTAATAAATGCCTATATAAACTGTTTTTTCCAGGAACTGAAGATATGACTCACCCTGACTCCAGGAGATCATAAACAGTTTCCACCTTTGTGCCTCAGGAGGACTGCAAGCAGTCAAGATGGTATCTGAGCCATCATGCTCCAGGACTAGACATCCACTGCCCAGGACGCAGATGAAGACCACTGCTCAGGACCTCTGTCCAGAACACAGGTGAAAGAATGCTACAGCTTTTATCTGATTAACTTTTTCCCCAAATTTCAAACGCCTTACCTATACTTTTCTTCTTATAAAAAAGGTTGGTTTAAAATGGAATTTAAGATGGTCTGTTAGGGTACAAACCCTCATATTCTCAGATCTCTGGCCATCTGAATAAAGCACCCATGAAGATTCGATCCCTGTCTCTGCTTATTGGGTCTGGTAGGTGACAGGCATCATGAACACCGACATTTCCAGTTTCAATACTACTAGCAAAGCAAATTTAATGATACAAAAAAAGAACTATACACCAATGGTCAAGTAGGATTTATTCCAAGTATGCAAGGCTAGATCAACATTAAAAAATCAATTAATATAATGTCACATCAATAGGCTAAAGAAGAATCATATAATCATATCAATTAGTGCACATCAGATTAACTCTGTTGGTAAGTCTGATGTGCATCCTCCATTGAAAGCCCCTGGCTCAGAAGATGCTAGATTCAAATTAAAGACCGTGGCCAAATAATGGCCGAGATTTGACTGATAACCGTTGTCTATTGCTGCCTGATATCCTGGAACTCTAGCATAGGTGGGCAGCACTATTTTGGAAGAGTTTTGACCAGCGTCCCCTGAAATTAAACACACTGTGGGCACCAAGAGCATTGACAAGTCTTCAGGAACTTCCCAAGAAGCCTCCAATTTCTGAATATCTCTTCAGATTTGAGTCTTTCCCATGAAACTTTTCAATGCAACATGTCAAACTGAATGATTACTTTGAGCCCTTCTCAGAAGAATCAGAGAATTGTTTTTCCACTTATCATTCTCTGTGATGTTTTAGGAACCTTCTGTTTTAGGTATAAAGATATCCTGAAAGTTATCCTATTTTTTCCACATTATGATCTGATTTGGGGAAGGCAAATATCGAAGTTGTCAGACTTACACACTTGGTTATGACAGGATCATGGTGCCTAAGATAACTTGGTTACCTATTTAATCAAACTGACAATAAAACATTTAAAATAAACCTAGAATCCATTACTGTTTTTAGCCTCAATTCGTTCATGAGTAAGGAAACCCTTTTATTCCCCATTAAACAATTAAGAACATGAAGTCAACAACATATCACTGAAATGATTTTTGTAACACAGAAACTCTGCTACCGAGGGATATCACACTAAAAGTGAAGAATGACCCTTTGTATTGTAGGCAAAGCCATTAAATGGCTGACCAAGTATGTAAGTTCAATGAAATTTTATGCATCCTGCTAAGATTTCACACATTTCATAGCTTTTTTGTTTTGCAGGGGGGTTTTTTGTTTTTATTTTTCAGATTCATGTATTATAAACCCAGGCAAATACAGTTTGCTTTCAGTTTTGCTTTTGTTTGTTCTTTATTTTCCTCCAGTATGCTTCTAATATTCTGAAACAGATCACAGGGCCCAGGAGGTCAGAGTTCATTTTATAATAATAATTCTAAAATTGTATTTATGTTATGAGGAGGAAAGTAAAACTTTTTCCTCTTTGTACTCTAGGTTCTCCAGCTGGAGCCCTGTAAATTAGACTGACAAAAAGGCAGATTACCAAAAGAAAAACAAACAGAAGTTTATTAACATGGGCATTCTGCATACATGTGGGAGTACTCAGCAACGAGCGGCTCAGAGGGGTGCTTAGTACGTGGGCTTATATAGCATCTTAATTAAAGAACAACACATTTTTAGAGAAGTGACAAGACAAAGGAAAAGAACATTGAGCTAGCTGTTCGGGGTGACAAACTGGTAAGGCAGATATATGGGGAAACTGATGAGAGATGATGGCTAAGTTCAGCAAGATTTGTTATGTAGATCCCACTGGTGCCATCTCTGGGCTGATAATTATCAAGAGCTGTCTCTGTCCTTCCTAGTACAGAGAAGAGAAAGGACACCTTTACAAATTTATGGCCTGTTTTCAGGAAAATGTGGGAGGGTAGAGCTTTTCTTATAACTGCTTCTCAATTGCTTCCAGCTCAAAATAATCCTTACGCCAAAGCGGCCTCTTAAGGGATGGCATGTTCTGTTTCCCTCAGCACACAATGAGTTTATCATTGCCATCTCCAGATGAAACAATAAGTGTGTGTTTTTAAAATTTCCCAATTTCCATTCTTAACAGAGTAAATGTAGATACTTAGAATGTGCATAAACAGAAGTTGGCATCCTCATTAAGTCCCAAGGGTGTTAAAGGGTGCAGCGACCAAAAAGAGTCTGAAACCACAGCTTGAGAGCAAAACTATATTTTGCCTTGCAAAAAAACAAAGAAATACCCAGATGCACTTCTCTGTCAGTGTTGCTGTTAGTGTGGCTTAATCAGTAGTATTTTATAAAGAAAATGGAGGGGCAAGATTGATTTAAAAACTATCTGTCATACGTGAGCACTTTAGCAGACTAGCAAAGCTTATCGTACGACTTCCTACAAGCCACACACATCCCTTTTTAATGCGGCAAAATAGAACACATTCATTAGCCTGAACCAATGACATAGCCTTTCTAGCACATAAAAATAAACCAAAGTATGTAAAATTACGCTTAATGACTGAGGAACAGAGTGAAGAAAGAAAATGGAGTCACCATAATCAAGCTGCTAAATTACTAAAATTATGTAGGTTAAGGCATGAGGAAATGATTCTGTTCTTGCTTTAACTAGCCCGGAAATGTAAACTTTTGAACTTTCTAGTCTTGTGTCAACACCTGAGTATATACATCAAACCTCCAGGCAACCTTCTGGTTACCTGAAGGACTAAGAAGAGAATGTTCACATGTCCAGACACTTGACATCCACTGCCCAGACTACTGGTCATCCAGAGGGTTACTATCTCGGGCCAGTTCATAGGCTAAGAATGCAGGACAGATTCTTCTCAAGAACACACTTTTTACTATAAGAACTCTTAGCTTTTCTTTCTTTTTGGAAATTTTTGGAGTTTTGCCTATCTGTGGTTCCAGCTCTAAGATCCTTAAATAATCTCTATCCTTACTTGTTGCCAAAGGTACAGATTCTTTTTGAGATCATTCAACATAATCAATGTTTCAATATGTCTTACTTTAAAAGCATCTAAATCTCTAAAAATTATTAATTAATGCAATTTGAAATGATCACATAATCTTGTTATCTAACAATCGTGGAAGTTATTATTAAGATGACAATATAAAACAACTACTGTTGAAATAAAAAGATCATCATAATAATGCCTCAATTCACTTAAACAAAAACTTATATTTTTCATAATCTGGAACATTACAGAGAGGCAACATTAGCATACTTGATCAATAGATCTGTTTTAGTTTATGAAAAGCAAACCCAAGGAGTTAAGCATTTTGCTTAATATCAATAAATCAGGGACAACTATTTTTTCAAACTCAATTTTTAGATTAAATTAGTTTCACATGCTAAGGATTTGCCTAATTTGTATACTTGGATTCTTAAAGCATTTCTGAGTTAGATTCTATATGAATAATATTTTTTAAAAATAACACATTTAAGAATACTTTAAATTTAAGTTCAATTTCCTTATTTTCTCAAAATTTTAGGAATATTCCATTTTGTGTTTAATTATCTCTGTAAACCAATCAGACAGAACTCCTTTAAGAGACTTTATAATTTGATTTACTAATATGCTCCAGACATAGGAAAACATTACATACTCTCTCAGAAATGAAGTCATTTCTCAAACACCATATGATCTCACTTACATGTGGAATGTAATAAACAAAGTAAACTGATGAACAAAATAGAAACAGAGGCATGGATACATGGAACAGACTAATAGCAATCAGAGAGGAGGGGAACGGTCTGGAAAAAAAGGTGAAAGGATTAGCCAAAAACATACTGTATAACCATGGACACAGACAACAGAGTGGTGATAGCCAGAGGGAAAGGGGAGCGGGGTTGGGGAGGAGGTGGACAACAGGGTTGCGGGGGCAGATGGGGACATCTGCAAGGGTGTCAACAATGAAAGCAAAGAATTCAAAAAATAAAGTCCTTTATGAATTACAGACAAATCATCTTAGAGATACATAAAGAGCTGAGCTCACAGGTTCAGACATAAGAAGCTACAAAGAGAATTCAAAATTCTAGAGTCATTTAAGAAATGACTCTAGACACAATTTATAGTCATTTTTGACAATAAATTACTGTCACATTTACAGCCATAAAATGCTGCACAAAATTTATTTTTAAAAAAGATTTTATGTATTTATTTTTAGAGAGAGGGGAAGAGAGGGAGAGAAACATCAGTGTGAGAAACATTGCTCAGCTCTCCAACCAGGGACCTGGCCTGCGACCCAGGCATGTGCCCTGACCAGGAACCAAACCAGTGACTTTTCAGTTCACAGGCCGGTACCCAACCCAGTGAGCCACACCAGCCAGGGTTGAAAAAAAGTTATAAATAGATATAAAACTGGCAGCACTGTCAGTATCCCCAGAATGACAATCAACTGCATTACACTGGATACAATTCACATTTCTATGGACAAGAAATATTTGTTTTTATCAGTTTTTTAAATAATTTACAGAGTTGTAAAGTTTTTGTGTCTGTGTTTGCTCATTTGGGGTTTTTCTGCCCATTTCAAAATCCTTTACAGTTTTCCCCTACAGACTTATCAGAATCTGAAGTGTGCCAACTGGTCTAATTTGTCCTGTAGGTCTCAGCTGAAACACCACATCCTGGAGGACAGCTTCCCACAACAAGCGATCTCAGGAGCTTTTGCCTGAGGTTCTAACTCATGGTTGCATTTTTTCTTTGTAGCGCTTAATCGTAATTTGCAATCATGTTTTTATTGGAGTCTCCTGTAAAATCTGTGCATCTCATAAGACAGAGATAATTTCCTTTTTACTCACCACTCTGCCCCCAGCAACAAGCATAAAGTCTGGTTCATGGTAGATTCCCACAAACATTTGTTGAATTAATACCTACAAGAGAGAAAGAGAACTAGAGAAGCAGCGAACAGCTTTCTGAAAGCTGGGTTCCCTCAAAGTCCTTTATGAAACAGACACGAGGGCCGTAACAGGTGCTGCAGGAGAAGAGCTTCCGTGGTCTCTCCCACCTCAAATTAGCTGCCTGGGTTCTCACGGCACCCTCCAGGGCTTAGAAGTTGACAACCTGTCCCAAAATGGCTTTAGAATGTCTTTCAGGGACACTGAGGGTGTTCGTGAAAGAGCGGGTCTAATGGTCCACCTTAGCATCCTAAAGCAGACACAAGCACAGGCCCCACCTAGGTTCTGCATGTGTGCTCAGCCCGGCAGTCTTCACAGTGCATTCTCTTGAGCCGCCACCTGTCCTGAAAGGCCCAGGGAGAGATGAGAAAAGTGAGGGCTCAGAGACTCAGAAGCCAGGCCTTTTAGTTATAATAGATCTTACTCTGAAATGTTTACCCCGTGCCAGGCTCTTGACACTTAAGTCTCCCAATGGCTCTACAAGACAGGAATCGTCATCGTTACAGACGAGAAAACTTAGGCAAAGGGAAGCTCCCAGTCAGTGGGAAGAGGAGGCAGGATGTGGAACCAAGCTGGTAAATAAATCCCAGCACCTCTGCCTTTGGCCAGCATGTTGAGTTTCTTCCCACTGCACCTGATCTTCCAGCTTCCGCTGCTCCACACTACCAGGTCTGCATCCAGGGTCCAAACATGCGCTAGCCATCAGGAGCCTGGTCAGAAAGGACAGTTGTGTTTGCTGGACAGTGGCTACTTCAGAGGCTTAGCTTCCTAACACCCTCTGCTTACACAGCCAGGAAGCCAGCAGGAGCTGTGCAGGCCCATGTGACTTCACAGTTAACTATGCACCTGTCCTCACAGATGAGAAGAGGGGTGAAAGAGTGAGAAATAGAGACACTCCTCCTCCTTCCTTTCAAGCTCTTGACAGGATACAGCCTCCAGAGAACACACCTCTATGGGGGACCTGAAGTGGAGCCCACACAGAGGGTGAACGTGGGGCCCTGGACTCACAGGACAGTCTGGCCTTCCTACCAAAGACCCGCTGGCCATTTGTGCGTTAGACCAGAATTAAAGCACAGTACTTTCTCCTCCCAAGTATTTCTAGATATTTGAAATTAATAATAGGTATGGAATGGATTGCATAGAAAGAATATAAAAGCATAAATTCTAAGTTTAATTTTTTTAAAGGTGTGTAAAATATGTATGCCTTTTAAAATTAATTCATTCTTCTTCCCTCAAAGCACAGCTATAAAAAAACGATGATAATAGTTTTTTATAGGGCTTTTTAAAACCTAAGAGTATTTAAAAAGTAATTTTTATTCAAATGTTTTATAACCATCTACTTAATAGCTCTTTGAAATTTCTATTGTTTATTATTCCCAGTTAATGGCCTAAAAGTTAAATTTAGTTATGAATTTTCTATTTTTAAAAATCTCAATTCACCAGAGACAAAGGAAAAAGGACTATATTCCTTCTCATGAATCTATTTAAAAGATTGGCTTGTCATCCTAGCTAATTACCCATACAGTCCTACTCATGAATTTTCATCCTGGCTAATTCATTCAACCAGGAAATATTACGGAGTTACCTACTACATTATTACCTTCATTTTCTGGTAAGAAAGTGACCCTCCCAAGGCCATGCCTGAGGTATCTGCCTCCAAAACCAATCCACCCCCTGCAGCAGGCTCTCCTGTCTCAACTGTCCACTGTGGGCCTCCCACTCATCAAACCCTTTGCTGACCCTGATTGATGGGACCCTGCTCTGTGACAGCCTGCCTGTCCCTCAGTGACTTCTCCAGTGGGTCTGAAGTGAGCTCTTCCGAGGCCTCATTTAACCCCCACCCCTGCGCTGCCCCGACCCGCTGTGGTGCACAGCTCCGTCTGCCAGCCCCTCCGCTCCGTGCTGAGTGAGACCTGCATCCTGCCCCTGCCAGGACTGTCCCAGCTCCACGCAGGGCCCCCCCCCCGCGCCCAAGCTCCTCCATAACCCACAAATCCGGCCTAATCACCCCATGGCTCCTAAGCTGAGATGGAGTTTTAGTCCCCAAAGTAGAATTTTCTGGAATGGTTTCTACTGAGGCTTATCTCTGGAGAAAGCTTCAAATAAAATACAAGTAGGCTCCTATGGTAAAAAACTTCGGGAAATTTCTTTTGGAGATACACAGTACACCATCATTTCTGGGAAAGTCTGCATAGAGAAACCTGCTTCAAAGTTCTGATGCTATGACTTTTTAAACTAAAATGAAACTTACAACCTAAGAATTGGATTCATTTTGCATAGCCAGGACTCCTAAGATCTCCTTTTAAATGGACTCTACATCCAAAGGAATCATTTGTAGTTACCACATAACTAAAAGGATACATTGAGCAAGCACCAGTAGGTAGTGTTCCCTTTAGCTCCACGCTCCATGCTGAAAGTTACATGTGGTCTGATTTCTTGGTTTCACTGACTAAATAATTTATATGTTGAAGCAGATTAAATCCAACTCTGTCAGCCTCTGCCTCCAAACCTGGCAAGTGGACTATTTGAGAATGAATATGTGTGAAAGATAATTGCTTTTACATTTCTAAGTTTTCACTCATGCAACATAAGAAAGGCAGATTTATGTGACTTCATATGATATTTTTATAGAAATATTTCCTTCCAACATCTGGTCATTAGTATATAAATATTTATAATGAAAAAAATAAGGAAAAAGGAAATCTTCATTCTTTGAGTTGATCTCTTTCCAATCTTATCAGAATTTTGACAATAATAATAACCTGTCCCTCCAGTAGAATACAGCAGTGAACATTTCAGAAACATTCTGTATCCTGTAATGCTCCTATTGAGGGAGGCAAGAGACAACACATAAACAAAGACATAAAAGGATGCACTTAGCACCACTGGTGATAAACTGAACAGGGTGGACATAGCACTGCTGCAGTTGGGGGGACGGGGCAGTGGGGCATTTTAGATTGGGGAATTCATCCAGTCAATCTCCTTTAAAAGGAGACATAAATAAATGTCAAAACATGATGACCACAGGAAAGAGATTTCTACATTTATTTTCTATAATGAAGGTATCGCTTTAGCATATAATTAAATTATTTCTGATAGAAAACAAAACATTTTATAGATCTGGCATAAATACTCAAAAAGACTATATTCAATAACCATGCTAAACTTCATTGTTCTATGATTCACCAGGGAACTGGTTAGATTAATTACCTGCATAGTTTTCATCTGTTCCTCATTTATCAGAAGAGCTAGTTTCTACAGATAGCACACTCATTTACTCCTGTAGTTGGAGTACAATCATACTTTTTATCAGTATCAACAGTGAGAGGAACAAGCACATTTAAGAATTTAATTAGTCCTGTGAAAAAATATAGAGTTATAGAGAAAACATCAAGGTCAGAATGTAACTGCAATACGTTTTTATTTTATTGATGCATTTTCCACTCAAGATTCTTTAATTTCCTCCGTTATGTCAAACAGAAATAACTGAGTGAAAAAACAAAACAATTGTACAATGATTTCTCATTAACTGTTGGACAAATGCCAAGGCCTCCCTACTAAAAACAGAAATAAAGAGGGTAATTTTTTTAGCAAGCAACTTAGTTTCTAAGTATCAGATCCATTAGTACAGACCACAAAAGATCCCACCTTCAACCTGTCAATCCTGCAGACAAATTTGAAGAGAAGCTACAAAGGGTCTGAACCAGGGGAATGGGTGAAAAAGGAAATTGACAAGGTAAACTGATGAATTACAATATTTTAGGGTGCGACATAAAAATGCTAAAACAGTAAGATATTTCACATTGCAAACTTATAAATTTCAATAATTCTGAGAAAAAGTATAAAAGGAACAAAATAATGAGTACTGAACATATCCACAGAGATATCCCCAAAAGTAGTCCCTATATATTCTATAACTCACTGACCTTCCCATTTAAGAATAGAGATTTTTCAGGACATTATTAGAGCATTTAAACAAACACTTGAAGCAAGTCTGAAAAATTTTCTACTTTGAAAGCAACAGTGCCGCATTCTAACTACCCCCATCCCTCTTTTTAGCCCCAGCATGAAGCAGCGGTTCTTTATTGCCCTGCAACTTTACCCTAAAAGGCCTCTCCCACCCGCCCACCTACTTAACACTGAGCTGACTCCTCACACACAACAGGCATGATTTGTTTACCTCAGTCGGTTTATGGGGCCAGAAGTCCCATTAGACATGAAAAAAGCATAATATAGTTTCTCCAGATACATTAGTAACAAATGAGGTTTTCTTGTATAAAATTGCTTTTGGTTCCAAAAATAACTAGAAGCTTTCCTCCAACAACTGAAAATACTTTCTATACTAATTGTTCAAAATGTCTATAAATTGTAATAACACTCTATTTTTGCCTGTCTTTCCATTTCATCAAAATACAAGAGAAATAAAATTAAAATTGGACACCAGTCCCTGTACCATTAGGCTAAGGGATCATATCTTCTTCATAGCTAAAAGTAAAATGCCAACCAATGGACTCAGAGGCAGACTTTAACCATCCCACACCAAGAACAGCAAAGCTCAGTGGCAACCTGAAAGTTTTTAGTTTAGACAAAATGAGTAAAACTCAACTCACCCTTGGATTGCAATTCAGCCAAACCCAGGGGCAGCTAAAGCAGGACACTGCTTTAGAGAAAGGGAGAAAGTCGTTCAGCAACAAAAGAGAGAAAGCCTTTCCTGGAAACAGGTAACTTTGGGCATTTGAACAATAGCCACAAATCTACTTAACACCTAAAGTGAACTCTGAATAGCCATCAGAGAGCCTAGTGCAGGAAGGACACTGAGTATGAGTCCAGCTGGGTCACTCAGAAAGGTCAAAGAATCCCAGGAAAAACAGACAAGGGGGATCCAAGGTGGCAGAGGAGTAAGTGGAAGCTACACTAACCTCCTCCCAGGACCAATTTGGAATTACAACTAGATTGTAAAGAAATCATCCTGAATAACCAACTGAACACTTGCTGGAGAGAAAGAAGACTTATAAACATGGACAGACAGAAGAAAGCCACTTCACCACAACAAGACTGGTACAGAATGCAAAGGCAGCATGAGAGGGCTAGCTGGGCTCCCATAGGGGGCAGCTGAACTGCGGGAGGGATAATTCAGCAACTGGGGGGTTCCCCATGAGAAGTGTGGGGCCTAAACCTAAAGCTGGGCTCTCCAGTCTACAGCACCAAAGCTAGAAAGGAACCCAAATAACACCCAGCTGTGAAAAGCAGCAGGATTTTTGTCTGACAGAGAGACTGTTAGATATTCAGAGAGCCTCTTAAAGGGCCACACCCAAAATTTCATTTGCAGCCACTTAGTCTGGGCTCCAGCAAAGGGAGGGCAGAGTAGAGATGTGTGAGGGGAGTCTGGGGTTGGTGGCTCTGGGGAGAGAACTGAATAAACAGCCAAGAGGATCCCTGTCCTGAGTCATTCCGCACACTGCAGAAGGCCTCTTTCTCAGGCAGAGCACTCCCCTCCAAGTGGCATTAGCCTGAGGGGAAGCAATACACCTCCCCAGCAGGAATTACCCTGCCCACTCAGTGGAGCTTAAGCTCTGCTGCTGAGGACAGCTGGAGGCTATTTCAGTGATTAGTTTAACAACTAAGGTGGATCTCTGGGAACTTGGAGGCTTCAGCTGACCCTCCCCCAGGCCTGGTGCTGATAAAAACCAGCCTTGGTGCACCACCTGGTTCTTTCTGCACACAAACAGGCCCTGTAGAGGGAGCCACACAATGTGGATCACTTTTCCAGGTTGACCAGGACAAGTCACAAGCAGCATCTGACAAAGGTCTACACGTGAGTCTTTGCAGATCTACCTAATACATAGGAACAAATACATAGGAACAATGGGAAGACAAAGAAACAGACCCCAGATCAAAGGACAAGAGAATCCTCCAGAAAAAGAGCTAGATGAAATGAAGGCAAGCAATTTATCAGCTAGTTTAGAATAATGATTATAAAGATACTCAACAGCATGAAAAATCACATAGAAACCATAAAAAAGGACCAGTCAGAAATAAAGAATGCAATGTCTGAAATAATAATACACTGGAAGTAAGGAAGAGTAGGTTAGATAAAACAGAGGACAGAAACAGTGATTTGGAAGAAAAGGTAGAAAAAAATACCCCAGGCAGAGCAGCAAAAAGAAACAAATTTTTAAATAAAGAAAGTTTAAGAAACATTTTAAACAACATGAAGTGTGACAACATCCACATCAAGGGAATAAAAGAAGGAGAAGAGAGAGAGCATGGGGTTGAGAATCTATTTGAAGAAATAATAACCAAAAACTTCCCTGATCTGGTAAAGGAAAAAGACACACAAGTCCAGGAAGCCCAGAGAATCCCAAACAAGTTGAACCCAAAGAGGCCTACACCAAGACACATCATAATTAGTGTGGCAAGACTTAAAGACAAGAAGAGAATCCTAAAAGCCACCAGAGAAATGCAGGTAACTACATGTAGATACATGAGAGCACCAATTAGACTGTCTGATTTCTCAACAGTAACATTTCAGGCCAAAGGAGTGGCATGAAATATTCAAGGTGATGAAAAGCAAGGGCTTACAACCAAGGCTACTTTACTCAGCAAGGCAATCATTTAAAATCAAAGGAGAAATAAGGAGCTTTCCAGAGAAGAAAAAGCCAGAGGAGTTTGTTAACACCAAACCAGCACTGCAACAAATGTTAAAGGGCTTGCTTTAAGAAGAGCCCTGACTGGTGTGGCTCAGTGGATTGAGTGCCAATCTGTGAACCAAAGGGTCTCTGGTTCAATTTCCAATCAGGGCACATGCCTGGGTGTGGTCCAGGTTCCTGAATGGGGATGTGTGAGAGGCGACCAGTCAATGTGTCTCTCACGCATCGAAGTTCTCTCCCTCTTTTTCTCCTTCCCTTCCCATTTCTCTAAAAACAAATAAATAAAATCTTAAAAAAAAAGAAAAGGAGAAAGAAAAAAACAAAGGAAAATAGTTTAATAACAAAATGTCACTAAATACATATTCATCAATAATCACTTCAAGTATAAATGGTCTTAATGGTCCTACCTAGAGACATTGGGTAGCTGAATGGATAAGAAAACAAGACCCATATATATGCTGCCTCCTAGAGACTCTCCTCAGATCCAAAAATACACACAGACTAAAAGTAAAGGGATGGAAAAAGATATTTCATGAAAATGGAAAGGGAAAAAAAAAAGCTGGCATAGCAGTACTAATATCTGACAAAACAGACTTTAAAGTCAAGGCTATAGTAAAAGATAAAGAAGGATACTACATGATGCTAAAAGAAATAATCCAACAAGAGGATATAACCCTGGTAAACATTTATGCACCCAACATAGGAGTACCTAAATATGTGAAGTAAATCTTGATGGAAATAAAGGGAGAGATCCACAGAAATACAGTCAGAGGTGGGGATTTTAACACCCCTTGACTTCAGTGGATTGACCTTCCAGACAAAATCAACAAGGAGACAGTGGCCTTAACTGACACACTAGATCAAATGCACTTAATTAATATCTTCACAGCATTTCACTCCAAAGCATCAAAATATACATACTTCTAAAGTGCACATGGAATGTTTTCTAGGATAGACCACATGTTGGGACACAAAACAAACCTCAATAAATTTAAAAAGATTGAAATCATATCAAGCATCTTCTCTGACCACATGCTATGAAACTAGAAATCAATCATAAGAAGACACTGAAAAACAGGCAAAGACATGGAAGCTAAATAACATGTTATTAAACAATGATTGGATCAAAACAACATGATCAAAGAAGAAATCAAAAGATAACTTGAAAGAAATGAAAATGAGAACACAACAAGCAAAAAGTCTGTGAGACCCAGGGAAAGCAGTCATAAGAGGGAAATTCATAGTGTTACAAGACTATCTCATAAAACAAGAAAAGGCTCAAATAAACACTGTAACTTTACACTTAAAGGAACTTGAAAAAGAAAAACAACAAACCCCAAGTGAGTAGAAGGAAAGAAATAATAAAGATCAGAGCAGAAATAGAGAAAATCGAATCTAAAAAAATGATACAAAAGATCAATGAATCCAAGAGCTGGTTCTTTGCAAAGATAAACAATATTGACCCAACTTTAATCATACTAATAAAAAAAAAGACAACCCAAATAAATAAAATCAGAAATGAAAGAGGAGAAACAACAACCGACACCAGGGAAATACAAAGGATTGTAAGAAAATATTATGAACAACTATTTGCCAACAAACTGGACAACCTGGACAAAATGAATAATTTCCTAGAAACATATAACCTTCTAAAACTAAATCAGGAAGAATCAGAAAATTTGAATAGACAGATAACACCTAGTGAAATTGAAGCAGTAATCAAAAAACTCCCCAGAAACAGGACTTCTGACCAAGATAAAGGCATAGGTATATACACTTTGCCTCCTCACACAACCAGAAAAAGAGAATACAAATTTAAAAATTGAAAACAACCAGAACTGCCAGAAAAATCAAACTGTATGGAAGTCTGACAACCACAGAGTTAAAGAAGAGACATTCATTCAAAGAGGTAGGAGGGGTGGAGATGATGCTCAGCAATGTGGCGGATAGAGAACCCAGTGAGCAAGGTGGCAGCTGGCAAACTGGGTGGTCCCACATTCGCATGTGGATAAACCAGGAAGAACAACTAAACAGCGAGACAGACAGCACAACCCAGGGTTCCAGCATGGGAAAATAAAGCCTCAAAGCATTTGGCTGTAAAAACCTGTGGGAATTGAGGTGGTAGGAGAAAATCCTAGCCTCACAGGGGAGTTTGTTGGAGAGACCCACGGGGTCCTAGAACATACACAAGCCCACACACCCAGGGAATCAGCACCAGAAGGGCCCAATTTGCTTGTGGGAAACAGGAGAAGTGACTGAAAGCCAGCCAAGAGCCAAGTCAGTGGCATTGTTCCCTCTCAGACCCCTCCCTCACATACAGCACAACACAATGACATGAGTTGCCCCACCCTGGCGAATCCCTAAGATTCTAGCCATTACAAAGTAACAGGGTGCACCAACACAAAATAATATGGCCCAAATGAAAAAAACAGATCAAAGCTCCAAAAATAGAACTAAGCAGTGTAGAGCTAGCCAACGTGAATGATGTAGAGTTTAAAACACTGGTTATCAGGATTCTCACAGAAATGGTTGAGTATGGTCTCAAAATAGAGGAAGAAGTGAAAGCTGTGCAAAGTGAAATAAAGGAAAAAGCACAGGGAACCAACAGTGCAGGGAAGGAAATCAGGACTCAAATCAACGATTTGGAGCAGAAAGAAGAAATAAACTTTCAACCAGAACAGAATGAAGAAACAAGAATTTTTTTTAAATGAGAGGTTTAGAAACCTCCAGGACAACTTTAAACATTCCAACATCCAAATCATAGGGGTGCCAGAAGGAGAAGAGGAAGAGCAAGAAATGGAAAACTTATTTGAACAAATAATGGAGAACTTCCCCAATCTGGCAAAGGAAATAGAGTTCCAGTAAATCCAGGAAGCTCAGGGTGTCCCAAAGAAGTTGGACCCAAGGAAGCACATACCAAGGAACATCATAATGTTACAGAACAAAAAAGGGGGGCCTGGGACGATATACTATTATTAAAAAAAAAAAAGCCCCCAGGTCCGTTATGTCTGTCGCCAGAGGAAAGACGTCTCTCAATGCCAGAGATTTGTGAAAAGGAAAGGAAATGTTTATTTAATGCTATACAGACTTAAAGTAGTGACCTAATGCCTTCACCAAAATCCCAAAGTCCCTTAAAACACCCACAAACAGACATAGTCCTTCCTTCCTTCCCCCTTTGCCCAGTCCAGAGTACCGTATCTCAGGAAAGGAAATAGAAGTCCATGGCTCAGGCAGTCCTCTGGTTATTCCCAGTTAGTACTCAGTCTCGACTGGGAGACCTCCCTGGGTTCCCGGCACCCTCAGCTGAGTCGCCAGGATCTCTGCTAAAACCAGGCGGTGGTTCCCCCTTCTAAAGCTGCAGGGGTCCCCACTCTGGCAAAGGCACATGGCCTTCTCTCCCCGGGCCACAGGAGTCCCCACTCTGCCAGAACCGCGTGGTTCTCCCTCTCAGGGCTGCAGGAGTCTCCACTCTGTCAAGGCCACGTGGTTCTCTCCCTCAGGGCCGAGGGAGTCTTCACTCTGCTAAAGCTGTGTGATTCTCTCTCTCCAATGGCTGCTGCATCTCAGTTTAAATCCCCGCGCCAATCTTCCTCTGCAGCTCCATTTCCGACTCCTCCCACACTCGGCTTCACATACCAGAGCTCATACCCTTCCAGTTTTACTGGACTGCCATCATGAGTCTGGGCAGGCGTGGCCCCAAGTCCTGGAGCCAATCATCTCCAAGCTCCCACACAGGCGCTGTAACTCGGGGGACCTGCCCCCTAGTTACGTCTTGGTGGGGAAGTTACTTCCATTCCCTTGGCTCTGAGCATGGCCACAGCTATTTAACATATCTAAGCAACCAACCAAAAACTATGGATATGTTAAATGACCATGCCAGAGGTTAGCTGCAAGGCTGTTGCTATGAGAAACAGCTTTCAAAGGCCCTGCTCCACGTGTCCCTTCCCCTAGCCCATACCTGGGGAATGGGGGTGAAGACATCTTAAAATCTCCTGGACACCTTAAGTTCTGGACCCTATTTCAAATGCCTATTTGGGGTCCCCCCCTTGGCTGCACCCTGTAACAATAATTACATTACCCAAGATTAAACAGGAGGAGAGATCTTAAAAGCAGCAAGAGAAAAGGAGAAAGTTGCCTACAAAGGAGTTCCCATAAGACTATCAGCTGATTTCTCAAAATCTTGCAGGGAAGAGGGGGCTGGAAAGTAGTATTCAAAGTCATGAAAGGCAAGGACCTATGTTCAAGATTACTCTATCTAGCAAAGCTATCATTTAGAATGAAAGTGCAGATAAAGTGCTTCTCAGTTAAGGTCAAGTTAAAGGAGTTCATCATCACCAAGACCTTATTATATGAAATGTTAAAGGGACTTATCTAAGAAAAAGAATATAATCAAAACTATGAACAGTAAAATGACAACAAACTCACAATTATCAACAACTAAACCAAAAAACAAAAACAAAGCAAACTAAGCAAACAACCAGAGCAGGAACAGAATCACAGAAATGGAGATCACATGGAGGGTTATCAGTATGGAGGGGGAGGATAGAGAATGGGGAAAAAGGTACAGGGAATAAGAAGCATAAACAGTAGGTACAAAATAGGCAGGGGAAGGTTAAGAATATTATAGGAAATGGAGAGGCCAAAGAACTTATATGTATGACCATGGACATGAACTAAGGTGGGGGGCAATGCTGGTGGGAGGGAGGTTGCAGGGTAGAGGGGAATAAAGGGCAGGACAAAAATTGGAAAACTGTAATAGTATAATCAATTAAATATATTTTTAAAAAACTCCCCAAAAACAAAAGCCCTGGATCAGATGGCTTCAGAGTGGTATTTTACCAAACATTCCAATAAGAACTAACATCTCCCCTCCTCAAACTACCATATTTTGCTGTGTATAATGGACATCCATGTTTTTGGTCCAAACTTTTAAGAAAAAAAATCCTTCATTTTAATTTTTAATATATCTATATTTAGATAGTTATTTTTGTATTATAAAGGAATATTAGCACTTATTTTTTAACATATTTTGGTACAAAAAGCTTTATGTAACAAATATTTACAAAACACAAGAACAGACATAAGGTATTTCAGGAACTATCCATGTATAATGTGCATCCTTAATTTTCCCTCAAAAATTTGGACAAAAAAGTGCACATTATACTCAGTAAACTATGGTATTTCAAAAATTCAACAGGATGAAAGACCCCCAAACTCATTTTACAAGACCAGCATTATCTCAATTCCAAAACCAGATGATAACACTAGAAAGAAAATTATAAGCCAATATCCCTGATAAACATAGAAGCTAAAATCTTGAGTAAATATTAGCAGACCAAATACAGAAATGTATCACAAAGATCATACACCGTAATCAAGTGGGATTTATTGCAGGAATGTAAGGTTGGTACAACATTCTCAAGTCAATAAATGTGAAATGAAAGATAAAAACTACACGAGCATATCAATAGATAAAATCCAGCACCCATTTATAATAATAACTCTCAGCAGGGATTATAGGGAACAAACCCAAACATAATAAAGGCCATATATGACATACCCACTGCCAGCATTATATTCCATGGGCAAAAAATATAAGCATTCCCTTTAAAATCGGGCACAAGACAGGTATGTCCGCTTTCCCCTCTCTTATTCAATGTAGCACTGGAAGTCCTAGCCACAGCAATCAGAAAAGAAAAAGTAATAACACACATCTAAATTGGAAAGGAAGAAATAAAGTATAATATTTACAGATGACATGATACTGTACATAGAGAACCCCAAAGATTCCACCAAAAAAACTAGAACAGATAAATCAATTCAGCAGAGTAGCAGGACACAAATTAAATCCAGAACTCAGTGGCATTTTTACATTCCAATAACAAACTATGAGAAAGAGAAATTAAGAAAATGATTCCATTTACAATTGGTACAAAAAGAATACAATACCTAGGAATAAACCTAACCGAGGATGTAAAAAACCTATACTCAGATAATTGTAAGACACTGAAGAAAGAAATTGAAAGAGATACAAATAAGTGGAAGTACATACTGTGTTCATGGGTAGGAAAAACTAACATCATTAAAATGTCCATACTACCCAAAGCAATCTACAGATTCAATGCAATTCCTATCAAGATTCCAATGACATATTTCACAAAATTAGAACAAATATTTCAAGAATTTATATGGAACCATAAAAGGCTCTGCATGGCAACATGATCCTGAGAAAGAAGCACAGAGTTGGAGGAATCACACTACCTAATATACTGTACTATAAGGCCACAGTAATCAAAACAGTGTGGTACTGACATAAAGACAGACACATATATCAGTGAAATAGAATAGAGAGCCCAAAAATAAACCCACACCTTTATAGTCAATGGATATTCAACAGAGGAAGCAACACATACAATGGGCTAAAGATAGTTTATTCAATAAATGGAGTTGGGAAAACTGGACAGACACATGCAAAAAAATGAAATTAGACCATGTTCTTATACCACACACAAGAATAAATTTAAAATGGATCAAAGACTTAAATGTTAGACCCATAACCATAAAAATCCCAGAAGAAAACATAGGCAGCAAAATCTCAGACATTGCTAGTAGCAATATTTTATATTCCGAGGCAAGGGAAACACAAGAAAAAATTAAATAAATGGGACAACATCAAACTAAAAGGTTTTTGCGCAGCAAAGGAAAACACCAACAAAATAAAAGACAACCCACAGAGTGGGAGAAAATATTTACTGATACATCTAATAGGGGTTATTATCCAAAATTTATAAAGAACTTACAAAACTCTCTCTCTCACACACACACACCAACTCAATTAAAAAATGGACAAAGGACTTGAATAGATACTTGTCCAAAGAGGACATACAGATGGCCAATAGTCATGTGAAAAGATGCCCAATGTCACTAATCATCAGAGAAACACAAATTAAAACCACAATGGAATACCATCTCACACCAGTTAGAATGGCTATCATCAATAAATCAACAAATAAGTGCTGGCCTGTGGAAGAGGGAGAGAAAGGGGGACCCTTTTGCACTGTTGATGGAAATCCAGATAGGGGCGGCCGCTGTGGAAAGCAGTATGGAGATACCTCAAAATATTAAAAACCAATCTGCCTTTTGACCCAGCAATCCTATTTCTTGGAATATATCTGAAGGAACCCACAACACTAATTTCAAAGATCATAAATATCCCTGTGTTCATTGCAGTATTATTTACAATCACCAAGATATGGACACAACCCAAGTGCCCATCAATAGATGAGTGGATAAAATTATCTATGGGACATTTACACAATGGATTACTATTCAGCCTTAAAAAATTAGAAAATTTTACCTTTTGCGACTATATGGATGGACCTATAGAATATTATGCTAAATGAAATTAGCCAGTCAGAGAAAGACAAATACCCTATGAGTTCACTCATATGTGGAATCTAATGAACAAACTGAACTAAAAAGGAAAATGGAGACAGACTCATAGATGGAGAACAGGATGACAGGTGTGTGGGGAGGTGAGGGAGTATATGGATTGAGCAAAAAAGAAAAAGGACTCTGTGGTGATTGTTGGCGGAGGAGGATGGTATAAGGGGACTAAATGGTAATGGAGAAAAAATACAATAATGATTAAAAAATAAAAATAAACAAGAGCAGTCTCACGTGTGATTGGCATTTCACCAATTCCAAGGCAGGAGACCTAGAAATGGATGTTCACCTTCATACTTGTGTTAACTCTATAGAAAAGTAGCTCCATTCTATGGTGTCAGGACCAGTTCACAACTTTTCTTGTAAGTTTTGTTCTAACTGAGCTTTTCTTGACTTGGAGCCCACAGGTACAGAATGCAGAGGGGTCTGTGAACTTGTGAGGAAGATATGTATTTGCACTATCCTCCATCTGAAATTTAGCTTTTTCTTTTATTATAAATGATAGGGGAGAGAACACAACAGTTAAAGATTTTAGCTCAGTCATAGTCGATAGGCTTAAGTGATTTGTGCATATGAAAATCTGTTATTCCAGGAACTGGAATGCCTGACCTACCTGACTCCAGGAGGCCAATTAGCAATTCAACCTTTGTGTTCCAGTTGGTCTGCAAGCCATGGAGGTGGTATGTGAGCCATTGTGTTCCAGGGAGGGAACATGACTGACACAGTTAAAGAATTTTTTTTATTATCTATGCTGTTACAGTTGTCCTCCTTTTTCTCCCTTTCCCCACCTCCACCCAGGCTCACCCTCTCCTCTCCCCAGGTCAGTCAGCATATTGTTGTCTGAGTCCATGGGTTGTGCATACACGTTCCTTGGTTAATCCCTTCACCATCTTTCATCCCATCCACACCACCCTCCTTTCCAGCAGCTTCAGTCAGTTTTATATATCTAATCTTCTGTTGCTATTTTGTTCATTACTTTACTGTGTTCATTAGATTCCACATATAAGTGAGATCAAGTGGTACCTTTTTGCCAGACCCCTTCCTACAGTTTCTTTTCATTGTAAAAAGGTCAGCTTGAGATGAGATGTTAAGACAGTTTTGGGGGTACATAACCCACCATCTTCTCAGATCACCAGCATCTGAGTAAATTGCCCATAAAGATTCAATACTTGTCTCTACTTACTGGTTCCGATAGTGACGGGCAGCATGAATGCCAACATTTCTAGTTTCATAAGTGCAAAATATAAACTACAGTTCCTGTGACTTTGTCACCAATAAAATCCTGTATTTTCACATTGCATGTTAAGTTGTTGCACATACCGTGAAATAGCTACTGTTCATTATTATTTGATATATTAATAAAAATGCACATGAGAACATCAATTTGATGTTAAGTATGGAAAACACTGAATAGAGTAAGGTTAGCAGAGTTCTGTACTACAGAATTTCTCAGCATCTGTGATATTACAAAGAGAAGTATGAATGTTGAAGGGAAGATTTGGTATACAGAGCTGGTGTGGAATAAGGAGGCATTCTGAATTCCTCTCCCTTTCATCACTCCCATCCTTCAGGACAAACTCCGCAGATGTCCCACTCAAGTCTGGCTGGTGCTGCAGAGGATTAGAGGGTGGGTGAGCATACAAGCTCCAACATTGCTGCACAACAGAAACACTGCAGATCTTTGGAAATCCTCATGCCAACATCACAGTCATGTTAAAATTCCCTGAAAGTTTCCCAAGTGCACTCAAAGAGACATATAGATTGAGAACCACCACACTCTACTTAGATATGGTGAATATGTGTATAAAGAAGATGTGGTGTTTGTATAGTGGAATATTACTTAGCAGTAAAAAAGGATAAAATCTTACCATTTGCACAGCATAGATAAACCCAAAGGGTATTTCACTAAGTGCAATAAGTCAGACAGAGAAAGACATATATTGTATCGTTTTATTTATATGTGGCATCTGAAAAACAAAACAAATGAATGAACAAAACTGAAATAGGCCCATAGATATAGAGAACAAGCTGAAGTTTGCCAAAAAGAGGGGAGGGAGAGGCATGAGTGAAATTTTAAAAATAAAAAAAGATGTGGTGCTTTCCCTCAAAAACAACAGCTGGTGCCCTGAAGGATGGGTAAGAAGAGCCACTGGCTGACACCCCATGGTGACCTTCATGCTAGACCTAGGTCCCTTTCCACCTTTAAATAATCCACATAAAAAGACTTTGTAATTAATTTGTAAAGCACCAAAACTTTGTGATGTGACACAATTAACCATTCCCAGTAATGCTATTGAAAGCTTTGTGAAGTCAAAAGTAAGAAGACAATTATATAGATTGCAGAGACCAGAAAAAGAGGAGCAAGAGAAAGAGAAGCTCAGAGAGCCAACAACAATATAACATAAACATCTCAGTAAATAATAGTGCAACATCCCAGCTAATAGAACGGTTTAACACGTGAATACATTCACACGCCTGATTAAACACTAACAACATACACCATAGAGGAAGATTATATGTTGTACTATGTCTCTGCAAGAAGTGGCATAATAACCACTGTTTGTGTACTTCTCCAATTACATTACTTTACTTCTTTCATTTAGAAAACAGTTTACATTATATTAGCCAGCATCACTTTTGCTTTTGAAACAATTGATTTTATGTATATTGCCAAATTATGGGTCCATAGCACATTTTAATAAGTGAAAACAACTACAACTGTGCTTTAAAAATGACCTTTACTTGGGAAATTTGGTGATATAAGGATATATTGCTTAATGGGGTGAAGGGTAGCAGAATATGTAACCCCAAAATGTAAGCCATTCAGGATCATTTCAGCTGAAGACAGTCAAGAGTCACAGGTGCAGAAAGAGCTCTGTGCCATCTCTTTAAGTGTCTAAGGGCAAGGCATAATCTTCCTTTGTGAAGGTGACACCTTCCCCCAAACCAGGAAAAGAGAGCATTCTTGTCTGTTGTAGAGATGGTACAGATGGAGAGTCGATAACTGAGAGTTTACACAGAGAGACCTTACTGAAATACCTCTTCTTATGTTCCTCTAGTTCTCCTATGTATTTCGTAGTTACATCCCCATCATTTATCATCCCTTGAGGTCCAGAATCCCCTCTCCTTTGTTAAAATGGTACAGAAACTCCCAAATCTAATTACTTCTTTGAGTTTCACTTCTATTCTGTGAACTCCCATGCATGCAAATTGCATACCTTGCACTGGCCAGCATGGCTTGGTTGGTTGAGCATTATTCTGCAAAGCAAAAGGTCACTGGTTCAATTCCTGGACAAGGCACATGTCTGGGCTGTGGGTTGGTCCCTGGTTGGGGCACAGCCAATCGATGTACCTCTCACACATCAATGTTTCTCTCACATTCTTTCTCCCTCCCTTGCCCTCTCTCTAAAAATAAATAAATAAAATCTTTTAAAAAATTACATACCTTTTCTCTTGTTAATCTATCTCTTTGATAGTTCTATCTGCAGGCCTCACAACCTAAGAGAGTAGAGGAAAAGTTTTTCTCCCCAACAGTTTTGGTAACAAAAAGGGGTTGGACTGGGGGATACCTACCACTTACTCTGGAGGCTGTAGCTAAGGTCTTGGCATACCTGAAAATGCCATCAAGGTAAGAATAGTTAGCAAGTTACCCTTCTGGATTCTGCTCAGAGTCAGGTCTAGTGAGGAGGCTAGGAGCCACTCCTGCGTTCCTTTCCAAATCTGAGTTCAGAGGAGAACACATTATAGTTCTTTGACTATTATGACTTTTATAAATTTGAGTTTGAGTACCCTTGTTATTAATCTTTTCCTTTCCATGGGGCAGCCATTGTTTTCCTATGTCCCTGCCCTTGGTGTCATTTGTCATAAAAAGGAGAATCACAGGGAAGAACATAGGCATTGGTCCTATAAGCCTGTTACTCAAGGGAGCCTCTCACATCAGTGAGTTTATATTTCCTATCAGGCAGGCATTCATTTGGATAAACTTTTCTGTGAGTTACCAATAAAAACAATAGATGAGACTCTCCTTCCATCTTGTTTTGTGTCCTAAGAGCTTGGCTTGGATCTCTGAAAACAGAGGAACACCAAGGAAATCCTAACAGACAGGTTTTGCTGAATTTCCCTGAGTTTACTATACTTACCTCATACACTTTGACCTTTCAGAGTCCTCCACAATTGTCCACTCTTTATCAAACCTAGCATAAAAATACTTATGTCTTAACTGTTTCTTCAGATTTTCGTTTCCTTATAAAGGCCTTCATTTCACATAAAATTTATCTTAAATAAATGTATATGCTTTCCTCCTGTTAATTTCTTTGTCAATTTCATTTTGGACCCCACTGGGTCCCATAAATGGGTAGGAAAAATCTTTTTTCTTCAAAGAGCCAGAATAACCACTAACAAAAATATCCTGTAGCCCAGTGCTTCCCAAACCTTGTTGTGCACATGTATGTCCTGGGGATCTGGTGAAATGGAGATTCACATCCAAGAGATCTGAGCCGAGTCCTGAGATCACATTTCTAACAAGCTTCCAGGTGATGCTATGGACATAGACAAAGGACCTGCAGGACTGAAGAGGGAACCAGGACAGGAACTGGAACTAGAAGAGATCTCCACTACAGCCAGGCCAAGTCGAGCATCACCTTCTTTCTCAGTCATTGACCCTAACTCTCTCCCACCGCACACACACAGGGCAGGACCCAGCTCACTTCCTGCCACTATGTCACAAGTCTCTGGAGATTCCACAGTATCCTGGAGACCAAGGTGAGTGAAGCTGAGGGGCGTTCAGGAGAAGGTCCTCCTCCTTCAGCTGGAGGGAACATGGCAGCGAATATGAGAATGACCCTCTTTGTCCTGCTGCTGAACTGCTGGCAAGAAGCTGAGGTCCAGTTAATTAACATGTCTTCAGGTACAGTCACAGTGGAGGGTGTGGCAGGTAGAAACCATGCTCCTCCCTAGGGCCTGAATCAGGTGGATGGTGGCCTTCTTCCCATAGGTCCTTCTTCTTCCCCATCTCCCCGAATTTACCATTTATTCCCTGGGGGAATGGAGTAAGTTGAAGCCCTTCTTAAAATCCAGAACTCCATAAAAGAGTAGCATACATTACATATTTTAACTTTTTACAACATTGTGGAAATATTCTAAATTACTCAAAGTAGAGGAAGAATGTAAAGAACCTCCAACACCTGGTTTTAATTATACACGTTTTGACGTCTTGTTTTCTCTACATGCACAAACACACACACATTTATTGTTACTGGGAGTATTTTAGCACTGTCCAAGATGTCTTATCATTTTGTGAAAATGTTTTCTTGCTAAGATAAGGGCCTTTATCATTTATATATCTACAATGCCGTTCAACACTGACAACAGTAGCAAGAATCCTGTAAACAATTGAATATGTGCTAATACCTGGCACATGCAAAAACCTCTCCCATCATCTCAGAATGCCCTTTTATAAGTGGTTGCTTCCGATCACACTCAAGCATGGCTCATGTGCCTTTGGCTCTGACCCTTTTGTCCTGACCACTTACGTATTAAGAAATGGAACAGCAGACAGGGGATGATGGCCTTCTGGGGATATGACTCGATGGTAGAGAGGTCAGAAGGCAACAGAAAGAGGGGACCTTTGTGACCCCCCTTTTCTGCCTAGGAAGCTACAGGTTCAGACCACCTCATAGGTCACCAAAAATGGGAGCTCAAGAAAAGAGACCTGAGAGGGTCCTCAGCCCCAGGCCCCAAGGTTGGTCAAGCAGACACTGAAGCCTCATCCATAAAGTTGATGCAACTCTCCTGAGAGCAGGACACATGGGTTGGGGCCCTGAGCCCAGCGGCACACACTTCCTCCCACTCACACTGGCCTGAGTTAACTGGGGGACAGTCCAGTCTGGCCTTGGTCTAGGTGAGAAGGCAGGGGGTCCCCTGGGCCTGACAATGACCTGAAAGAAGCTAACATTCCAGTTTTCTTTTCTTAAGGAAACTTAGTTTTGAGGCAGTTGCCAAGGATAGTATCCTTTGAGTTACTGAGGTGCCAAAGGGTCTGTAGCCGGTGGGGTACATGTGGCCACTCCATGCTGTTGCCATCCCTTCAGCTAGCTCATTCCCATTTAGGACATCCCAGCTCTAAGGAAGAAGAATGGGTTAGCACAGGTCAGGAGTCCAGGGGCCCCATGGAGGACTACTGACGTCTGGGCCTGGTCAGCTCCCCATGAGATTCTGCTCTTACCTGTAAACGCAACCACTCAGAGTTGCTCTACTCATGACAGAGGAGAAAGCAGGGTGACCAGTCCTTTTGGGTTTTCCCCTCCCATCTAGAGAACCTCAAAGCACCACAACACCCCACATTTTCTCCACATCATATGCCTAAGCTTTCAGGTGCACTCATTGTTGGAACTGTTCATAAAAGAGATAAAAGTGTGTTTTTTACAAAAGGATTGCCGTGTCCCACTTCATTTGCTCTCCTCAGAGCACTTGGGAGGGCAGTCATCCTTGGAGCCAGGACATGTTTTATTCTCCTAGAGGGAGCATGGCACCAGTGAGTGCTGCCCAGGAGTGCAGGCGTCAGCTCAGAGCACACGGGCAAACGTCACTCCATTCTCACAGCCACCTTGCCTGCCACTGTCCATGATGAGGGCCCAAACCCAGGAACTCCGTGCAGGGGTCTGCAAAACTGAGTCTATTTAGAGAGAAGTTAAGGCAAATTCCATGAACATTTTTAAACTCTTAGGGTTTTTATTTACCCAGTAGGTCCAGCTACCGAAATACCACCCAGATCAATAAAACAGGAGGATATGCCTGAAGTATTTGGTAAGGAGCCTCCTGTTATCAAACATCTGGTCTGTGCCTGGATGGGGTTGGGTAACTGTCAGTGGACGTTTCCCAGCCTGGTGCGTACTGCACAAGGTAGAGGGGTTTGGTTTGAGGCTACAGTCACATTTCCATGGCTCCACAGCTCAGGGCCTGTAGTGTCTCCAGGAGTCCACCCCCTACTTCCTGAATAGAGTAGACTGATTTCAGGAGCACCCACTGTCTTGTTCTAGTTAGCCAAGCTCCTACCCGCTGCCTGTCCCTACCTGCCCCTAGCCTCTGTGGGTTCTCTGTTATAGTTGAAGGGCTGTGCACAGTTACATCTGTAGAGTCCTGCCTCTCACACACAGCTGGCTTACTTAGGACAGAGATTAGGGACCAGGACTCTGCCATCCTTGACCCTCTGGCACCTGGACAGTTTCTGGTCCACAGTAGGTGCTCAATAAATGCTTATAGTTCCCATTAATATCTGCTCTTCTCCATGACCCAGGATCTAACTAAACACCAAAAGAAAATTGGTTTTTCTCTACAATAGCTAGCCTGGAGAGTGGCTCAAGGTGGAAGCAGGTGTTGCCAGAGCTGCTGCACCAGCAAAGAATGTGACTGGCTGCATGAACAGAGACTGAGTGGAAGTGGCTCAACCATGCAGGGGTTGTGACCCTGTGTCACCAGCAGCTCAGGGGCATGAAGCTATACCCCTGAGGTCACTCTGGCAATCCCTTGAGTTTGTGCCCCTTGGTCCCACATGGAGTCCACAGCTCCAGACATCATGGCCACATCCAGGGCGGGAAAACTCAGGGGTACATGTCCAGACACCATTGTGCTTTTATCAGGAAAAGCTAAATTCTTCACAGAGCCCATAGATTGTTGCTTACCTTTGCAAGTCCCATAGTCTACCCCTGCTTGTGAGGGTCTCAATGTACCCCACTGGGGTACAAATCTCACTCCTGGTGAAGTTCGGGTTCAGTGGGGGAGGAAGGAGGAGAGCATGGCGGTTGAGTAGGAATGCAATGGAACCATGGAAGAATGCTTCCCCATGCATGTTCGCAAAATCTTTGTTTCCAAGGATATTTAGTTCTTCACCCCCTTTACTCTTGTATTCCACATGAGCAGGAACTAGGGTGACCAGCATCTGCTTTGTCTGGGACTATGGGGTTCCCAAGATGTGGGACATTTGTGTTAAACCAGGGAAATCAGGGCAAACCAGGGCAGGTTGGTCACCCCCACCCCAATACATGGACTGGCCAGTCAGGGTGGCCATTGTGTTGCAGATAAGGGGGGCTCGTCAGTGTGACCGCTGTGTTGTAGAAATAGGCTGTTGTTCAGGTTGCCTGTTATGTTGCAGAAATGAGGGGTTGGTTAATGTGACCGTTGTGTTGCTGATATGGGGGGGGAGGACTCACAGCTGCCATTGTCCCAGGCTGCATTAGTGCTTTATACACTGTTTTATTTGAACCTCATAAAAAAGCCCGATGTGATATAAGCCCCATTTTACAGAGGATGAAACTGAAAGTCAGAGAGAAGCTTGTCAAGATCACGTTGCCATGAGAACAGAACCAGAATGCAGGTCCAGACTGTCCAACACAAAGCCTTGGACTGCTAAGTTATAATCTTCCTGGGATAGGTCAGAAGGATGTGAAAGGAAGAACATGTCACATTATGTTGCAATTAGGAAAGACATTTGTGCATACACAGGGACCCCTTAGAGAGAGGGGACAGAACCACAGCAGGGGCAGCAAGGAGAATTATAACTATGCCTGAGGCCATGTTTCCAGCCTCTCATATCTTTGGAGGTCAATGTTTATTATCCAGGGACTCTGGATGGTCTCAGGTTTTCAGAAATTAGTTAGGGAAGTCCTCCCAACCCAGATAAGGTTTTTTAAGTAGCCAATTCCAGTGTCCATGGAGTCCCTGAGGTCCTGTCCCCAGTCACTGCATCACCAACTGCATTAGCTCCATGTAGAGCAAAGGGGTGTGGGTCCCACATCACTGGCTTTAACATGTTCTTGTGTGCTTTTCCCAAGATGAAATTCTAGTCCAAGAGATACTGAATCCAAATAAATCAACATTGTTTGAAACACAAAGACCACTAGAAAAATCAACAAAGAGTACAAAGAAAAAAAGCAAGTATACATTTTTAAAATAATTGCATGTATTCCTAGAGGTCTATGGTATTAAACGCACAGCTCCATCATTTTAGCCCTTAAGGCCAGCTACTTCTAGGGCAAAAGCAAATGGAAATGTGAAAGAAGCGGTTGTTCCAAACAATTTCTATAATCTGCCCGAGACTGGGGAGGTCAAACCTAGACTGGCAGAGACAAGTTCCCTTAATTTTGGGATGGTCCCTGGGGTACCTGTGCAAACAAATTCTTGGGCTTGGGGTGCAAAAATGGGGTTCTGCCACTGCAGGAGCACAGGGCCCAGGAAAAGAGAAACTTTCCATAAGCGGCTAGTGTGATGTTCTCCTTACCTTCTAAGAGAGCAGGCAGAGACCATGATCCCATTTGAGGGGAATGAACTCAGGTCTGAAAAAGGACATGCCCAAAAAGGAATGAACTCAGGTCTGAAAAAGAACTCAGTTTGCTCTTATTCACACTGCTAGTAGTGAATAAAAGCAAAGAATGTGCTTTTCCAAAATACAGCTTCCTGTTTAAAATGTACATAAATAAAGTAGCACACTGAGAACCAAGACAGAATATTTGGTTGACACTTACTAAGGAGAAAGCCAGGTACTAGACATCTACATGCAGTGCATGGAAATGCATAAAGCAGTGGGGGAGTTCAGCATTTTCTTGAAATTTTGCATCCAGTTGTAAATTCCAAGCCCTTGGATTAGCTCACCCACATCTGCCGAGACCCAAACTGCTGGATACAGGTGGTCAGATGATGCCCAATTCTCTGTTTACATATTAACTTTCCAACCCACATCTCCAATGGAACTTGAAAACTCCATTAGCATTCTATCTTAATGTTTTAAAATAAAGTATGGACCAAAATGATCATGAGAGTATACATTTATGTTTTTCTCCATTTTTCCCATGCTCTTCATCAAAAAAGCCCACGTTAAAATAAAGGCAAAGACTGATACTGATAAGCATCATGAAAAGGAACTCTCTTCTGAGAATGAAGACAGAATTTCCTTAAACGGTAAATGCAACCCAATATTTCTTCTCCTGAGCTGCGAGCTTAGTGGGGTGCACAGAGGGGCCAGACAGATAGAGATGCAGGCAGGTTCTGACAGAAGATGGTTGTAGAGGGCAGTGAGTGTACTTGTAGAGGGTGGTTTGTGTACTTGGAGAGCATGGCTGCCTCACCAACACAGGCAGACTTCCTGCCTCTGTCAGAGCTGAGGGACAGTGGGTCTGGCCCTGGAAAACTAGAGCCGAGAGGAACTGGCAGGAAAGTTGTCCCTGCAGGGAGATGGGTGCCAGAAAAGCAAGGAAGGCGCTGTCACTCTGCCCATTTCCTCTCAGACTTTCTTTCAGTTAAGTCACTGCTCTTCCCCTGGGGTAGGCAAGATGGTGACAGCCAACAGTGTCTCCCCAGGGTGCACCCAGGAATGCGGGGAAACATCCCTCCAAGAGAGAATTTGCTGAAGTGAAAACCAGTGTGCTAAGGCTCCAAAACTGAGGAGCCATCATCTCATGGGTGACAGATCTTTTCTTTACCCTAAAGACTAAACAAAAGAAGGGAGCTATCTGTGTAGCTCTTAGAGCATCCTGTGAGGACCTATGGTGGGCCTAAAGGCAGGACTAGTTCACAGCTCCCACACCTGATGATACAGCAGGCACAGGGGAGGGGAGCTGACTCAAACACTCATCCCCAGGCTCCACTGAGTGACTCTGCAGGTATGCCCAGGAACCTGTATTTCAGTCCATTCCCCCAAATAACCTTCTCCACTGAGCCAGCCTCTCATGCTTACAAGGACTGAATAATAGGATTCTAGTTAAAATTAGTATTTCTAACACCTCTGGGTTTGTCCCACTCATTAACATCTACAATTTATCTGATGCTTATAAATTAAATGAGGCTGGACATCTTTTTGGCAGTGGGCTCATAACAGGAGAGGTGACATTCTCTACTGAATGGACTGCCCAGGAGCTGGAGCAGTCTCAAAAACACAAACTCTCTGCATTGTATGCATTGTGTTCACTGAAGAAGCAGGGGGAAATAATGCACTGAGAATTCTGAGATAGGTGGAGTATGAGAGTCAAGAAGGAAGAGTCTGAATCAGGGGTAAAAAGTGAGGGAGAGAAAACAGAGTAAGGCAAACCACGGCAGACACGCCACCAGTCTGCTAGGGTCTTCACACGGGGAGTGAAATGTCCGAACCTGCCATGTGTGCATGGATGGCTGCACATGGGTCTACCCACCGCCACTGCGTTTGTCATCCCTGATCCTCTGCTCGGTCCAGAGACTGGTCTGGTCTTGGAGCCCCTTCAGAGCTCTTCCTCCCCTTGAGCTGCTGTGACATACTCTAGATTTATCTGGGCCCCAAGGCAAATACCACATTCTGATGTAAAGGAATGAGTTTATTTAATCATTTTGGTCCTAACCACCAAGCCAAGACCAGCCACTTCAGGGACTGAGAGAAAACAGAGGTAAGTTAAGAGTTTGGGGAGGAGTGGGCAAGGGCCAGACTAGGAGGGGATTTGGGGTTAAACAGAAGCTAAACTATAGTGTGGGGACAGGAAGAACGTGGTGTCCAGGGTTGTCAAAAAGCGGGAGAGGAGGGGGAACAGAGAGCAGCATCCCCAGATCACCATCTTGTGCAGAACCTGCTTCACTCTGTCTTAATTAACTTATACCCATAAAAGGAAAGCCCAGAACACCATTGCTTTTTGACCATCGGTCTCAGCAGCAGCTTTGTGAGTGGAGCCTTCTGGGCCACTCACCAGTACTTGGGATGCAAAGAAACCACCTCTGGAGCAGCTGCTCTTCAGGTGGTTTCCCCATGAGCAGCGATGGGTGGTGGCCCACTGATCCTGCTTTGGGTCCATTAGCTTTTTGACAAAAAGCCTGAGTCAGGGACTTCTCACTGGCACAAGCTCAGGCCATCATTGAGCCTAGAGCCAAGCCATGTCTTAGCACATGACTTAGCACATGAGACAGAAATGTATAACAAATGAAATGAGGCCAGACTCCAGCTTCCCATGACACCATTTTCTTCTGCCTTTGTCCCCTCCCCACAGAAAGCCCAGGGTTCTAGTAAGTGATGTGGTCAACCAGCAATTCCGCAAATGTCTGTTTTGTTCTGAGATACTGCCCTTGTCTGCCTGTGTATTCTTTTTTCATCTTAATCATTTAGACCAGGGGTGTCAAATTCATTTTCACTGGGGGCCACATCAGCCTCTCAATTGTCTTCAAAGGGCCGAAATCATTTTAGGACTGTGTAAATGTAACTACTCCTTAACAGTTAAGGAGTTGAAATTACAATCAGCCCTTTGAAGGCAACCATAAGGTTGATGTGGTCCCCAGTGAAAATGAGTTTGACACCCCTGATTTAGACTATTTTGAGTATAATTCAGCCAGCAAAGGACTCCTATGCTAGCAACAGCTTCAGTGTGACAAAACTGGAATGTGCTTCGCCTAGCTAAAAATAAAATTTTTTCAGTCCTGCTCCTGTTTTTTTCAGATTGAGAAACCGAGACACTCCTAGGTTAAGGGATTGACCTGTATTACATAGCAGGCTATAGGCACATTGGGTGCTGACACCGAGGCAGGACTACTCAACATGGTAAGAGGTAGTTGCAGTATTGCTAGAGGAGACAAAAGCCTTAGCATTTTTGTTTGGTCACAACAACCCTGAGTGGAGATCTCCAGGAAGGGTGGGGTGGCCCAAGGGCAGGAAGTCTGCTCTGCCAAGGGGCCAGGGAATGAAAGGAAGGTGTCACTTGGATGCAGATGAAGTCTCCCAGACCCATGAACCGTGCCTTCTTCACTTGCTGGGAAGGGAAATCAAGCCTGGTTTCCAAAGCTGCAGAGGGAATAGGAAAGAAATTGCTGAGAGGAATGAAGAACTATCATCCTCAGCAAAGATTTTCAAGGTCCATCTGCATAAAGATTTTTATTTGCAAAATGTTATTGTAGATAGGCATATTGGCTCTGGCTACTTATCAATGGAAGTGCGTTGCTGCTGTGTGCATGAGCACACCTGCATGATCCCAAGGGTAATAGGCACAAGTGTTAGCACATCTGGGAAATAGCTAACAGGAAGACAGCAGGATGGGTAAAACAAGGACAATGTGAACATTTAAAAGTTTCTGCCCTGAAATAATTTTAGATTTACAAAATATCTGCAAGAGCAGTACAGCTTCCTGTGTGTTCCCCAGTGTTAACATCTTATGTGACTGAGTACAATTCCTAAAACCAGGACATTAACATTGATGCAATACTGTCAAATGGCCTACAGACCTGATTCAAATGTGCCAATCATCTTATTAATCCTTTTTTTATTTATTGGCTCTGGGACCCATCTAGGATTCTACTTTGCATTTAATTTTCGTGTCACTTTAGTCTCCTCCAATCTGGAAAGTTTCCCTAGAGTGTCTTTGTCTCTTATGACCTTGAAGAGCACTGGCTGGTTACTTTGTAGAATCTCTTTCAATTTGAGTTTGCTGAATGATTAGATTCAGGTTAAATATTTTTGGCAAGAATGGTAAAGAAGTGATGCTATGCCTTTCTTTATCTAGCACATGAAGATGTGCCTGACATAGACATAACACATGACCTTGATCTGTTTACCTTGATCACTTATTCAAGGTGGTATCTACCAGGTTTCTCCATAATCAAGTTAATATATTTTTCACATGTAAATAATTAGTACCTTGACAGGAAATACTTTCATACTGTAAAAATACCCTATTTCCTCATCATATTTTCACCTATTAATTTAGTTTTCATTGCTTTTTACCTTCAAAAATTGACTGTAGTAGTCACAAAAAAGTGATTTCTGTTTCTATCTTTCCTTCCACATTGGTTGGTTAGAATTCTACTGTACAAAAGAGCTGTTACTTCTTCTCTTTTTACTTACCTGTTTATTCTGGGAAGGGAAGAAGTGAAACCCTCTACCTCAGAAAGAGAAGTAGCAAATGCTCACACTGTCAGGACTCAGGCAAAGATCTGCAGTGAATTGGGGGAGTTAGAGAATTAAAACCCTCTACCTCAAAACTAGATATATTACTGAGCCCAGGACTCTACACTAATACTCTAGGAATATTTTATAGGTTCCCCAAGATTTTCCTATATAAGCAATCACATTTACAAATAAGGACATTGGTCTTTCTGACATTTATGCCTTTTGTTTCTTTTTCTTGCCTTATTGCACTGGCCAACACCTCCAGTAAGGTTTAAATAGAAGTAGTAAAAGTGAGCATCCTTGGCTTCTTCCAAACCTCAGTAGGAAACAGTTCAACCTTTTGTGATTAAGTATAATGTCAGCTGTTTGTTTCTCACAGAATTAATTTACCAGTTTCAGAAAGTTCCTTACTGATCCTATTTTGCTGAGCAGGAGAACCTCTTGGAAACTCACTCCATTTCCTGGGCTACAATTATTCTCTCACAGTGGTAAGACACTGTGATGGAACTCACAGTGGAATTTCTCATTTCCCCTAAATTTGATCTTTTTTAGCACATATTTTTATATTTGGCTTCTTAGTGATGCCTGTCATACTCCAGTGAATGTCTCATCACATGGGGGTGAAAGATAAAGGAAAAAGAGGCATGTGCATGGCCTGTTGTGTACTTATTGATGAATAGCCAGAGTATGTATTGACAAAAGAAACCCAGCTGATGCTTCCAGAACCTTTCTGAACTGATGGGGAGGAGAATGAAAGGTTTATAGTGGGACACAGAAACTTGGGAGACAGTGCAGGGGAGAGGAGAACTTGGGGCTGACAGCCACATGGCCTGGTGGAAGAGAAAAACACAAGGTTGTAGTTAAACTGTAATTCTTGGCTAAATTTTGATCATTGTGCTTATTTTTTCCCACAGAAGAGGAGAAAGAAGTAATCTATCAGATTAAAAACTTAACATCTCTGGAAAAAATAATTGGCAATCTTCGAAGAGCTTTAGGTAAATGGAACTTGGGACCATCTTGGTCACAGGCAAATGTGGAGGATGGCTTCTCATGCTGGGCCTTTTCTTTTTCCTGTTATGAAGAGAAGTAGAATGTCTACTGAAGGGACATGTATGCCTGTGAATAGCATTCTGAAAGAGCAGGTGACTCAGTTCTTGGGTAGACCAGCTATAAGCCCCGCAGGAGTTTCCTGGTTTGTCAGTGTGGGAACACCTGACCCATCAAATCCAAATTTGAGGAGTCCTGGGCCATATATTGGCATCCTCTCTCCCTTCTTAGCCAAATTTATCAAAGGACCATTTCACTCACATCAGGAATATTGATGTGTGAGGCCACTGTCACACATCTGTCCACCCAGCCTTTCTGAGGTAGACTTTGCAGTCACACTGATGGCTCAACACCTCCAGCATTCTACATCCCACACTTCTGTCCACATGCCCTAAGAGAGCATTGGTTCTGGGGACACATCACACAATTTCAAGCTAATGTTAATGAAAACTTCAATGACTTGGGAAATAGGCTGTTGCTAAGCCACATGCAGTTGGCTTTTTGCAGATCCAAGTGCAGGACCAAACTTAAAATGTGGTCATCTTCATTTTACCTTTAATATTTATTGAGCACCTACTACATACACTACAGGCACCGTTCTAGTTCTTGTGATTCATCACCATAGACACAGAGACCTCTGCCCTCGTGGAGCTCACCTTATAGGGAGGGTCAGATGTGTCTCATCACTCCAGCCTTGGAAAATTCCAGGGTCCTGACTCTTCCTATCAGTGACCCCTTCAAGCCCCTGATCACCCTCAATGTGACAAGCCTGCCATCTTGTCCTTTAAATGACACTGAGGATGGAGTCTCAGGCACATCCCTGAAGACCTCTTTCTTGTACAAGCTGTCATCAGGCCCAGGCCAGGAGCTGCTCTGAAGTGGGATTCTCCCCACCTCTGACTTTGCAGGGCCAGAGCCAGTCCTGGGGCCACAAAGTCTCAGGCCTCACAGTCTGCATGCCCTCCCACAGCAGGACCAGCCCAGCACAACCAGTGGTAGAAAGGGACGTTAGTGGTGGTCGACCTGCTGCAGATTCACCAGCTGTACTGTCATCCAGCCAATTTCTGCTGCTTTGGTGCAGATTTCAAGATAGACTTTGTCAAATTCTCAGTTCTCTGGGATTTGAGTGTTCCGACATGAGAACAATAAACTCTCCTGTAACTGAAATGGCTAAAGACAGGGCCTTTCCATTTGATGAAGCTCCTTTAAGTTATCCCAGCACCTATACATTTTGGGCACAGGAAACTGAAGCTTCTTGCATGACAGTGAGGTGTACAAGGCTTGGGACTCTAGTAATGTTTGGACAGGAATGACTAAAGGTCTTTGACGTCCCCAATATAACATCAAAGGAATGTTTCCCTAGCCGGCTGTCCCTAAGGGAGGAATGCAGTGAAGCTCAGAGCAGTCCCTCACTGGGTTTTGAGGCAGAAAGCAGTGGAAATGTGATGTTAAGTCAAACAGACTAGTTGTGGAGAGCAGATTGCAGCCTTGCCTGCCAGATTCTCTTATCTCCACTCTGTCTTCCTCTCCCACCTCCTACATCTCTGCTGATTCCTCCTCCATCCGGGCCTCTCACTCCCAAGAACCTACCAGTTGTCTCTCCTCCACCTCACTCACTACCCACCTCACCTAAACCCACACTTCCACTTTTTCCTCTATGCAAATAACGCTCATGTGAGCCCTGACTGCTCTGGGGTTTCTGTCTTGCATCTTTGACATCCTCTGAGCACCTCCAGGGTGGTGTCTGCACCTTAAACTTGGAATGCCCCAGATCGGTCTCATTCCCCACCTAGGACTCTCTCTTCTTACATCTCCTTCCAGTCACCCAGCTCCTCTGGGGAAACTGAGGAGTCTGCCAGTCACTGAGCTCATCTACATGTAGAACCAGAGGGTCTGACTCAGGGCAGGTGGAAGTTGGTTAGTGGCTCACAGTGCAGAATTTGGACTGGGCTGGGTTCAAATCTCTACCCAGAGTCAGATGAGTTGTGTGACATTGGGGTGACCTTGGACAAGTTACAACAAGCACTTCCTAAGCTTTAGCTTCATCTTCAAAGGGGGATACCCAGAACACCTGCCTCATAGGGGAACAGGAGGTTAAATAACATTTACTGAGTGCTTAGCATGGTGCCCACACACATACCCACCCACCTGGACCTGTGGGAGGGCTGCACCTGAAGTGACCAGAGAAAGTGTTTGCCATGGGTGAGGGACAACAAAGGAGGGAATCTAAAGCTGCTCCTACCCCCTACTCCTCAGTCTCACAGCCCCAGTCACTTAGCTCAGTGCTCATTGATATGCATGAACCATGGGAGGGTCTGAAATGCAGGCTCAGAGGAGCACCTAGAATTTAAGAAAATCTCCTCTTTTTAAACAGAAAACACTCTCAAGCAAAAAAGAAAGAATAAAAAAAAATTGTTCAAAGGAGGCAAAACCCACAGGATGAAAAAAAGCCTAAATTGAGAAATCAAGACTGCCCAAGGGGCTGTCCACCCCCACCTTGAAGAATAAAAATAAAAGAGAATTACTAATTATACAACATAAAGAAGAATCATTTTATTCAAGAAGTGCCAAATAAAATGAACATATTTAAATATTAAGTTAAAGGCAGTGTTGTTTTTTCTTAAATAAGAAAATATAATAAAAATGTAATTGAGCCTGAAAAATGAGAGTGCAAAACTTGCTATTATCTAACAGATGAGTTTTGAAGAAACATAACCTCAGAGCCTGAATAGTCATCAGGGGCCTTCAAAGATACAGAATTAACAGGATGTAAACATGAATATAGAAAGAGATTTATTGTAAAGAATTGGTTCATGCAATTACAGAGACTTACAAATTCCAAGATCTGCAGTCAGCAAGCTGGAGACTCATGATGTGCTTCCAGAGCCACTGATGTACTTCCAGAAAAAGCCAATGTTTTGGTTCAAATCTGGAGGCAGGAAAAAGACTGATGTCCCCAGCTGGAAGGCCATCTGGGAGGAGGAATTCCTTCTCATTGCAGGGAAGGTCAGTCTTTTGTACTAGTAAGTCCTTCAACTGATTGAGTAAGGTCCACCCACATCAGGGAGGGCGATCTGCTTTACCCAGTCCTCTCATTACAATGTAATCTCAGGTTACAATGTTAACATTACAATTTTAATCTCATAGAAACATCTAGAATAATGTTTGACCAAGTGTCTGGGCACACAGTGGCCCAGTCAAGCTGACACATAATATTAACCATTACTTCCTGTGAATAAGTCTGTCCATGGATAGCCAGTCTATGAAGACCTGATAGCCCTCCATTGCTTCCCTCCTGCTGCAGCACCTGCAACATGCACACTCACGTAGAAAGTATGCATCATACACAGAGTAAATTTCATTGCCCCATGAAGGCTCAGAACATGCACATTGGATTTCTGTGGTGTGGAGATAAAATAGAATTTCAGGAAGTGTGTGTGGCTGACTTGGATGGAAAGCTAGTGTTCAATCTGAGAATGGTTAAATATTTTGAATATCATCCCTGACAAATCAAGATCTCAGCAGAGAAAACAAAAGAAAAGCTTTCCAACCCCTAGGAAATGACCCAATTTCAAGTAATTTTCAAGGCATTGAAGTTCTAATTTAGCAAATGAAGTAAGCTAAGGCTCAGAGACAATGGAAAGTGCTTTGGGAGGCTGCCCAGCCCTTGTACTGGTGAAACTTGTCAACATCAGTATTTTAGCTGCAAAGATTTGACCCATCAGCATTTTTTAAGGGCTGACAAGAAACTTCCTTTGAGCATCTGTCTAGGTTTCTTCCAAGTTTCCATACCCAACCTGGTTCTGGCTGTGGATGAGCCCTACCTCTTGAGGTGACCAGGAAAAGTGTTATTCAGGTTAAAATGTGGGATTGCCCCATTTCTCCAGAAAGGCAGGTTTGGGGAAGTTCAGGAATCTTGTCTTAGAAACAACTCTGGATAGAGCACTTCTGTTTCCTTTGTACTGTTTTAGCAATGGATTGATATTCTTTCTAAAATGCCATTTTAAATATTTTAAGCGACACTTTGCTTTGAGAAACAATGCCCAACCAACTGAGCCACACTGGTTAGGGCCTAAGGCATCATTTTAAAGAGCAATTGGAAATTGAATTAAACTCTACCATTTTATTTGTAATTGCTAGCTTTATGCTTTTCTCAAAAATAGAGAAGGCCTATTCTCTCTTTCCCTGATGTCAGCAAATCACCTGTAAAACATAGGATCGGGAGTTTGTAGTAAGAAAATCTTTGTGCTAGAATGGACTTTTGAGGCCTCTCATCCAACCCTGCAATCCCAGGAAACTGAGGTAGAGAGAGGACACTCAAGTCACTAGTCACAGAGTAAGTCAATGGAGCAGCAAGACGTAAAAATGTCTGATTTCCAACCCTATCCCATTTTTATGACACCATTCTTCAGTCCCTCTATCAATAAATATTTCAGTGTTGTTATTTTCTCATTATGTTTCCTACTTGACACTGTATTAGATTGCTCAAATTGATATAACAATATACCAAAGTTATTGGGTAGCTTAACCACCAGAAATTTATTGTCTTAATAGTCATGGAGCCTAAGATCAAGGGCAGGGCTGATTTCTTCTGAGGCCTTTCTTCCTGGCTTGCAGATGCCCACCTTCTCCCTGCTTCATATGGTCTTTCCTCCATATGTGCATCCCTGGTGTTTCTGTGTGTGTCCACATCTCCCCTTCCTATTAGAACACCAGTCAGAATAGATCAGGTCTCACCCTAATGGCCTCATTTTAATTTAACCACCTATTTAAATTAAGACTCTGTCCCCAAATACAGTCACATACTGAAGCACTAGGGTTTAGGTTTCAACATGAATTTTGAGGAGACACACTTCAGCCCAGAACACCTCTCATTTTCCTTTGTGATCTGTACATTGTTTCCATGCACATAATGTCATGAACCCTCCCCATTGTGTTGGGATGTCACCTCCACATTGTCTTCACTCAGAGATATTAAATGACTTTCTCATTGTCACACCATTGCAAGGTCTGTGGTGAACCCAATACTCCAACAGGGCTTCTAATTCAGGAGTCAGGGTCTTCTCACTGCATGTTTTAAAATCATGACTATCATTGTTGGCGAATCACAATATGTTGATGTAATCAATTCACATAGCAGATAAGACGAAATATTTAAAATTCCTTTCATTACCTTGCTGTAGGTTGAAAAGATATGTTTAAACTTTGCCTTCCCTTGGTCTGTCTCTGAACCTTATACCATCTCTCATCACAGCAATTTTCAAAACCTTAAAGTGTAATGGCTTGATATTTTGACCACATAAAAATGTTTCCAATCTAACTGACAGCATCCAAAACAGCCGAATAAATGTGTTGGGTCCCTGGAAGACGTCTGGACTTACATTCTCTAGACATCTGTTGTACAACAATGTACAATAAATACACTTAAATACACTACTGACGTATATGTTTAAAAATGGTTAAGGTGATAAATTCAGTGTTATGTTTTCTTACCACAATCAAAAAAATATATCTACAGTTACACCATGAAAAAAGTGAAAAGAAAATACACAAAATAAAAGAATTGTTTTGCATTCACATATCTGATAAGGCACTTGTACCTAGAATATTAAATGGTCTATTATAACTCAATAACAGACAAATAACCCAATAAAAATGGGCAAAGGGTCTGAATAGATGGTTTTCCAAAGGAGATATACCAATAGCCAATTAGTACATGAAAAGATGATTAGCCATGAGAGAAATGCAAATCAAAATATCAAGATACTACTTTGTGCCCACTAGGATGGCCACAATGAAACAGACAGACAATAGGTAAGAACAAGTGCTGGAGGGAATGTGGAGAAATTGGAACCCTCCTACACAGCAGGTAGAATGTGACATGGGAAGGCTGCTCTGGAAGTCAGCCTGACAGTCTCTCATACAGTTAAACCTAGAGTTACCATGACTCAGCAATTCCACTCCTATGTTTATAACTAAGAGACATAAAGCACATATCCACACAAAAATTTGTACACTTATGTTAACACTAGCTTTATTCATAATAACCCATAAGTGGAAACAACCCTAATGTCCATCAATTGACAAATGCACAGACAAGTGTGGTCTATCCATACAAGGAGTGTTATTCAGCAATAAAAAGGAATGAATCATTGACACATACTACAACAATGGATGAATCTTGAAAACACTACTCAGGTGAAAGCCAGACTCCAAAACCACATGTAATGTGATTCCATTTATATGAGATGTCTACAATAGGCAAATCTATAGTGACAGTAGATTAGTGGTTGCCTAAACTAGAAGGTATTGGGGCATTGAGGGATAGCTGCTAAACCATGTGGCATTTTGGGGGGGTAATTAATATGTTCTGAAATTTGCTCCTGCTGGTGTAGCTCAGTGGATTGAGCACCAGCCTGAGAACCAGAAGGTTGCTAGTTCGATCCCAGCCAGGGCACAATGCCTTGGTTACATCCAGGTACTCAGTAGGGAGTGTGTGAGAGGCAACCACACATCCGATATTTCTCTCTCCCTCTCTCTAAAAATAAATAAAGTCTTTTTTAAAATGTTCAAAATTTATTGTGGTGATGATTGCACAACTCTGAATATTCTAAAAGCCACTGAATTGTATACTTTAAATATTTGAATTGTATGGTATGTGAATTATCTCAAGACAGTTGGTGTTGGTGGAGGGATAGACACATACAGAAATGGAACAGAATAGAGAACTAGGATAGAGACTCATAGAAATATTTTTTGACAAATAGGCAAAAGCAATTCAGTGAAGGAAATATAGCTTTTTCAACAAATGGTGCTGAAACAATTGGACATCCATATACAAAAACTGAAGCTTGACCTAAATCTCATATAGTATACAGCATTACTTCAAAGTGGAACGTGGATTTAATTATAAAATAGAAAATGATAAATCTTTCCAAAGACAACACAGAAAAATTTCAAAACATAAAAATAGGTGAAGAGTTATTAAACATGACATCAGAAGCAAAAAGATAAATTTTACTTGATCAAAATTTTCAGACTAAATCAAAAACTTTTGGGATTTGATGTACCTTGTTAAGGTGATGAAAAGAAAAGCTACTGACAAGGAATAAATATTGCAAACTACATATTTTAAAGTCATATCTAGTATACATTCTTTTAATGGTCTTTTCCTATTTAGCTATGCCTCTCTGACTTACTCAAATCTAAAATACAGTAGTACTTTTATTACTGTATAGACAATGCAAACGCAATAGGATAGTTAACTCTTTGGCTCTTGTTTCTACATTTTCCATCTTTGGGCTCTAATCTGGAGGGCAAATTTGAAAAAGGAACTCAAGACCCTGAGACCATCCCTTGCCTGGTGCACTGTGAGACAAGCAGTGAGAGCTGGGTTTCAGCCCCTACCTGTGTCTTTGGCCAGGGGCTCCTTGGTTATGAGCCCCAGATCAAGAGCTCAGTGCAGACTGGTCAGTCTTCCCAAGGAGGAGACATTCCTTCTTCTGAGTAATTAGTAAGGAAGGAGAGAATGAGGACACAAGACTTTTGAGGCAAAGGAGGGTTTAGGGTTTGACATAGAATCCAGGGACATGTTCCTGCTACTTTGCCCCTATTCTCTGCAGAACAGAGGGACATACTTGAAGCTGCATTTGTAACTCAGTTTGGCAAATTAAAATATGAAATCATGACATTATTATGTGCTGGTTTCTGGGTACAAGAGGTACAAGAAGTTCAAGTTTGGGAAGATGTACAATATTTCACAGGTTCTTATACAGCATGTTCTTGGTGACAAGTTAGAATTTTTAATTTTCCAAAATTTCCCAAATTTTTAAATTTTGTGTTGTTACTTATTTATTTGTTTTATTTTATTGATTATTCTGTTACAGTTGTCCCATTTCCCACCTTCATTCCCCTCCACCCTGCACACCCCCTCCCACCCACATTCCCCCCCTTTAGTTCATGTCCATGTGTCATAAGTTCTTTAGCTTCTACATTTCCCATACTATTCTTGCCCTTTCCCTATCTATTTTCAACCTACATTCTATGCTACTTATTCTCTATACCTTTTCCCCCTCTCTCCTCCTCCCACTCCCCTGTTGCTAACCCTCCATGTGACCTCCATTTCTGTGGTTCTGTTCCTGTTCTAGTTGTTTGCTTAGTTTCTTTTGATTTTGCTTTAGGTGTGGTTGTTAATAATTGTGAGTTTGCTGTCCTTTTACTATACATGTTTTTTCTTTATCTTCTTTTCTTAGATAAGTCCCTTTAGCATTTCATAAAATATGGGCTTGGTGATGATGAACTCCTTTAACTTGACCTTATCTGAAAAGCACTTTATCTTCCCTTCCATTCTAAATGAGAGCTTTGCTAGATAGAGCAATCTGGGATGTAGGTCCTTGTCTTTCATGACTTGGAATATTTCTTTCCAGCCCCTTCTTGCCTGTAAGGTCTCTTTGGAGAAATCAGCTGACAGTCTGATGGGAACTTCTTTGTAGGTTACTGTCCCCTTATCTCTTGCTGCTTCTAGGATTCTCTCCTTCGTTTTTACCTTAGCTAATGTAATTATGATGTGCCTTGGTGTGTTTCTTCTTGAGTCCAACTTCTTTGGGGCTCTCTGAGCTTCCTGGATTTCTTGGAATACTATTTCTTTTGCCAAATTGGGGAAGTTCTCCTTTATTATTTGTTCAAATACGTGCTCAATTTGTTGCTTTTCCCCTTCCCCTTCTGGTACCCCTATAATTCAGATGTTGGAATGTTTAAAGATGTCCTGGATGCTCTTAAGCTTCTCCTCGTTTGTTTTTTTTTAATTCTTATTTCATCATGCTTTCCTACTTGGTTGATTCTATCTTCCTTCTGGTCCACTGTATTGTTTTGAGACCCAGTTTCCTTCCCTTCACTATTGGGTCTCCTCTGTGTATCTTCCTGCATCTCTTTTAGGGTAACCTGCATCTTTTCATCTAATTTGTGCCCAAAATCAACCAATTCCATGAGCTTTCTGATCACCAGTGTTTTGAACTGTGCATCTGATAGGTTAGCTATTTCTTAGTCACTCAAAAGGATGAGTTCTGGGCACTGATTTCTTCTTCTATTTGAGCCATCGCTCTCTCTCTTTTTTTTTTTTGGTCTGGTCGTTCTAGTTACGGTGAGGGGCGGAGCCTTAGGTGTTCACCAGGCTGGGCACCCCAGTCGCTACATTGTGACTTTATGTGTGGGTGTGTGGGTGTGTGGGTGTGGGGGTGGGGGTGGGGGCGGGAGTAAACAATGGCGGTAGTTCCATTCTCCTGGGATCTCAGTTCCTTCTCTGGGATCCTGGGCTGCGAACTCTGCCCTGGTCCACAATCACCGCCTCACTGGGTCCGCCAGCCGCAGCTTGTGTACTCAGGGACCATCGCTGTGTTCTTGCACGCCGGATGGCTTTTGCGTCGATTTCCCTCCAAGTTTTCCCCGACCTCCGCACGCCACCAACCCACACCTGCCCGGCTTGTCGTCTCCTACCAGTCTGGATGTACGGGTCTACTTCAACTTCTTGGCTGTCCGACTTCCATTCAGATAAATCCTCTATCAGTTCTGAGTGTTATTCTAGCTATAAATTGTTGTTGTTCTAATCTTGGTTGTGCGAGGAGGTACGGTGCGTCCACCTATTCCTCCATCTTGCCGGAAGTCCTTTATTATTTGTTAAAATAACTTTTCCACTTGTTCTTCCACTTCTCCTTCTGGTATCCCTATAATTCAGATGTTGGAATGTTTAAAGATGTCCTGGAGGTTCCTAAGCCTCTCCTCATTTTTTTGAATTCTTATTTCTTCATTCTTTTCTGCTTGGTTGTTTCTTTCTTCTGGTCACTCCATTTCTTCTGGTCAAATCACTCCATTGATTTGAGTCCCAGTTTTCTTTCCATCACTATTGGTTCCCTGTGTTTTTTCCTTCATTTCACTTAGTGTAGCCTTCATTTTTTCATCTAATTTGTGACCAAAATCAACCAATTCTGTGAGCATCCTGATCACCAGTAATTTGAACTGTGCATCTGATAGGTTGGCTATCTCTTCATTGCTTAAAAGTATTTGCTCTGGGTTTTGATCTGTTCTTTCATTTGGGCCATTTTTTGTCTTGTTGCTGATGTTATTTTTTAATTTATTATGGACATAGATCACCTAACATTTAGGGGGAAAGGAGTTACTGGTGATTGTTGAGATTCCCCTTTGGAACAAAAAATGAAAGGAGTTTGACAAACTGTATTTTAGAGTGTATTATAGAGCCACAGGATACAAAACAGTATGGCACAGGAATAAACAAAATGTCAGTGGAATGGAGTAAAGTGTCCAGAAATTTAGAGTCATGACTTTTAGTACATAACAATCATTTCAGATATATATGGGAGGTTTAGGAACTACTGTGAAAACATTAAGTTAGAGATTTAACACATCCACACAGGAAAATAATCTGAGGTGACTTAAATATTTAAATATTAAAAATACAAGCATTACAATGGCTAAAAGGAAATATAAGGGAATTGTACCAGTCTGGGTTCAGTCAATAATTTAAACAGGAGAACTTAACTATAAATAATTATTAATTATTAGGTATGATAGGAGAGTAATAATAAGTGAGGACAAGAGAGAACACTGATAGGTCCCCCATGACTAAGGGAGAGTGCCAAAGGAAGACAAATTTGGCAGGGGCCCTGCCCCCAAGACCAGCAACCAGACTCCATGGAGAAGGTCCACTTGCACACCACCAGGTGGTGGAGAAATTACAGTCAGAGCTGATCCCTATTCACAGGGCAGCAGGAAACAGACCCTGAGCTGGCTGTGAGGGTGTGTGAGACTGCACCCTCTCCCCACCACAGGTCTCCACCACCCTGCACCATCAACAGACCTCACAGAAAGAACAAGAAAGAGAACAAACACAGCACTCCCAGACCAGGAGGACAAGGTGCCATTCTGTGGCCACATTCGTTCAGTGCCTCCTACTATTAAATTGAATGCTGTGTCTACTGCAAAGGAGAAATCTGAAAGCATCTGGCCCATTAGGGAATAGTAGAAAGCAAACCTGAAGTTAAGATAATAAGTTGATAACTAACACAGAAATATTTTTATAATTTCAGCATACTTTTCTTTGCATGATTCCAAGGACAGAAACTATAAAGAAAAATATGATGTCAGACTTGACTACATAAAATAGATAATCTTGGTAAAGTAAAAGGATCCATTAAAATAGTTAAAACAACTCTTTATGACATAATAGTTGATATTCTTAAATATGAAAGGCTTTTATAAATTAACATTTACAAATAAAGCCTATCAGCTAGCAATTCAGCAGCAATACACAACATTTGGAAACAAAAACACATAGATGCTCAGTAACAGTTTCATTAATAATTTTACAAGTGCAAGTTAAAAAGGGCATGTGGCAAGTGCTTGATAAACACTCGAATGAATCATTTCTGCATATTAGATTTCCTAAATTTAAAAATGTGACTAATGCCCAGTACTAACAAGGCTGTGTGGGAATAGAAACTCTCAAATATTATTGATGGGAGTGTAACACAATTTTTCTGAATGATACCTTGGAAAAGCCATTAAAATGTGCATAAAATTAACCTAAAGATTCTACCTCAGAAAATTTAGCAAGTATGCCAAGAACTATATATGAGTATATTCATGCACCATTGCTTATAATTGCAAAAAACTCATTCATCAATAAAGGATGAGTAAGTACATTACACTACAGACACACATTGTCACACACAGCTATTAAAAATATTAGTAGTGATTTCTATCCCTGGAACAGAAAGCTGCCTAAACTTCTGTAATAATGGCTCTGCTGCAGGCAGTGTGTGATATGATTCCATTGCACCTGAAAAATCATCTGTAGATTAATGCAAACTATACTTATATTTGTATGTGTGTATGAAAATATATACAACAAATGTGACAGTCTCTGGTGTGGAATTACAAGGGGTCACCCTACATTTGGGATGAAGAGGCCAAGTGAGGTCAGTGTCTCCCGGCCACAGGTCAGCATACTGTCACTGGCAGCCCTGTGGACACCAGTGCCTAGGAGAGGCCACTAGTCACAGCAGCTGGCATGCACTCTGAGTGGTGCCACTTTCTGACAACAAAGCCTCTGGAGGCCTTGACCACTGTAATTTAGCCTTCAAGAGAAAGAAAACACCTAACAGCAATACCTCCTACCAGGAAAAAGTGGTAACTGAAATTTTCATATATTGCTTAGTAGCAGGGTAAATAATAAAGGTACTTTGCAGAACATTTAATAACCTGCATCTTCACAACCTAAAAATCCTTTACACGTCCACAATCTCATCTGACCCTCCCAATGACCATTTTGCCAGAATTGGGTATTTTTTGTCTTCTGTTAATGAATGAGGAGACTAAGCTAGACAGGCTGAGAGATGCTTCCTCCAGCAAGGGAGAGCCGTTCGTCTACTTTACTAATACATCATCCTGCCCTCAGAAATGGAGAAAGTGGAAAGGTTGGCATTAAGGAGAGGTGAAAAGTACCCAGCCACAGTGCTCTGGGCCACCACTGCAGGATGGCACTGCGTCTCTATCCCCAAATCTGGCTGCTCCCCCTCATGCTGCACAATCAGCCACAAAGATCACTCCTCTGTTTGAAAGGACCAGGGGCACAGGGTTCTAATGGAGTGGGATGTGTTTGTCTTCTAGGTAGAGACCATCTTGGGACCCGAGTGACAGGAGCTTTCCGCTCCAGCCCCACTCCCTGGTAGCCTGTGCATTTCTGGCTCTCATGGCCTCAGTTCTGCATCCACTCACTTAAAAAAGGCTCTGTCTGTTGATGATGGGCAAGAGTGGTTTTAATTTGACAACTTAATTCCTGTTATTTCAGCAGGTATTTGGGATTATGTTATCCTTGGTAACAGAGATTCCCGTCAGGCTAAATGCTCTTGTTTCTGGAACATTCTTAAGGAATAAATTCAACAGTGGAAATTTCAGGAAGGGCGAGGAAGACAGGATAGGTGTCAACGGCAGCAGGTGCCAGGGTCTGGTCCAGAGAGCGCGGATAGCTGTCTCTGCCGGAGGCCTGTGGTTCTGTCTCAGGGGAAGCTGGCCTCAGGATGGCAGTGTGCGGGTTTCCTGGCCAGGTCTGTGGAGGGAGGTCACCAACTCAGTCCAGCGGGACTGCTGAAGCACATTTTAATAATAGTGATGACTCACTCGGGACTTTTTCTCTCCAGTAATAACACTGGGAAATTAAGAAATAGATAGACTGACACATTTGAAAGGACTTTATGACTGCCAAGTTAAAGATCAAAGGGTCGGGAGACCACATATGGTCATCCTCAGTGGTCAGCAGGACCCTCCTCAGGAGCAGCCCCTGTCAGCCTCTGTCTTTAGGATGGCAGGTACCAGAGCAGCCTGCTGCTTCCTTTTTCTTCTTCAGAGCTTTCACCCCCTCCCAAACCCCAAGTATTTTGTATCGCAAGTCTGCTTCTGAGTGGAGCATAGTCCCTTTGGTGTTATTTTCTTTTAAGGGCACGTGTGCTTGTGAAATTTAAAAAAGTATATGTTGGCCTCTGTCCCCAGTTCCCAGAAGACTTCCTAAAGCTCTTGTGATCTCCTAAGTGATGAGACACTAGAAACATCTCTTATTCTAAATCTCCACACCTTTGGTGACCAGAAGTATGGAGGTTTAGAATAAGAATCTAAATCCACCAAATGTGACAAACGTCACCAAATGTGTGGAGAACTGGAGGGAAGAACTGCTTATGTAGGAAGGAAAAGAATTGAAGCTTTTTTTTCGATTATAGTGCTGATCACTTTTTAAAATAAGCTATAAGTAAGACACAGGACAATCATTTAGATTCCAGAATCTTAATATTCTTTGTAACCTAGGTCACCAATCCATAGCAGGTCTCCCCTTTCTGAAAAGGAGCTACCAACTGATAGGAGTTTCAGCTTGCAATTTCATGTCAGTCAACAAATTTGTATTGAGACCTGAATATGAATAAGGCATTGTTCTGGTGCAATGGATACAGTGATAATGAAGAGAGAGAGAGAGAGACAGAGAGAGACAGGAAGAGATGGAGAAAGACACAGAGAGAGAGGAGAAACAGAGAGATGGAGAGAGAGAAAGAGACAGGGAAAGACAAAAAGAGTCAGAGAGGGAGAGATGGAGAGGAAATGAGAGAGAGGGAGACAGAAAGGGAGAAACAGAGATGAAAAGAGAGACAGAAATCGAGGGAGAAACAGAAATAGTAAGAGAGAGAGAAAGTGAAAGAGAAACAGAAAGACGGGGAGAGAGAGAGACTGAGATGGAGAGACACGGAGACAGAAATGGAGAAAGGGAGAGAGAGACATCTATCCTTTATTTTTTCAACAGAACACCTGATACAAAGTGGAAAGCACAGAATTTTCAGAGCAAGCTCTCTGACCTGCCTGGGGTCTCCCTTCCAGAGCAGAGAGAGGTCATCTCTGGAGAAAACACCTGCTTTCACACTTAGAGCCTCTGGAGAGCCACGCATGTGGAGAGTCAGTCTCAGGGCACACCTCTTCATTATCAAGATTTTATTTATTTCATTAATTTTTTTTTTCAGTTTTTACAAGTTTATTTCATAATTTAAAATGAGTAACATTTACTTCTCATTTTTTTTCTAATTTTTTCAGTTGGGGGTGACAAGAAACTAATATTCTAGACATCTGGAAGCTCTCCTCCTGAAAGTGTCTTGAAGGGAAGAAAGCTCCTGGTGTTCCCAGGGCCATGGCTTTTGGAAGAAGTCTGAGTAGTCAGGTGCATTCACAGTGTCTCAGCAGGGCACTGAGCCTCCTAGCCTTTGGCATCTCCAGATTGAACCAGGACAGGGAGGTGTGTTAGTGTCCTGGTGCTGCCATAACAAGTACCACAAACAGCAAGCTTGAACAACAGGAATGTAATCTCTCATAGTGTGGCGGCCAGAAGTCCAGCGTGAGGGTGTCCACAGGTCAGTTCCTCCTGAGGCTGTGAGGGAGAATCTGTCCCAGGCCTTCCCCCAGTTTCTGGTGGTGCTGGCACTCCTTGGTGTTCCTTGGCTTCTGCCCCATTATTGTGGTCTCTGACTTCACCTTCCCATGGTGTTCTCCCTGCATGTGTGCATCTGGGCCCAAATTGCCCTTTTTTATGAGGACACCAGTCACATCGAGTTAGGAGCCTGTGCTCCACTATGACCTCATCTTAACTAGTTACATCTGCAACAAACCCATTTCCAAATAAAGTCACATTCTGAGATACTGGGGGTTAGGACGTCAATACAGGAATTTTGGGGAACACAGCTCAATCCAAACCAGAGAGACTGTACTGGGGATGGGGTGGGAAAAGCCTCTGGCAGAAGCAACTTTCATTTCAAAAATTTAGTAGACAGCCTTGAACAAACTTTATTTTGTCACATATTTGTTTAAATGTGTAGGGACAAAAATATAACTAGCACCACAACTCATGGATGTTTCGTTAATGAAGAGGATGTGAATAAAGTTGATAAATTTTAAAAAGTAAACCTATTTTAAGAAAAATATGATTAGTACAGATCCTACATGGATATAAAAATCCACGTAGATGTGGTAAAAATTTACATGGAAGTGGTATCTAAATAACCAAAGTCTGGGAAGTTGTTTGCTATGGATTGAATATTTGTTTCTCCCCAAAACTCATACCAATGTGATGCTCTTTGGAGCTGGGATTAGGGTGAAATGAGGTCATGAGGGTAGGGCCCCCATGATGGGATGAGTGCCCTTATAAACAGACATGAGAGAGACCTCTCCCCCTCCACCAAGTGAGGACTCAGCAAGGAGGCAGCCACCTAGGAATCAGGAAGGGAGTTCTAACCAGAACTCAATTGTATTGGCAACCTGACCTCAGACTTCCAGCCTCCAGAACTGTGAGAAATACATTTCTGTTGTTTAAGCTACCCAGGCTGTGGTATTTTGTTATAGCAGCCTGAACAGGCCAAGACACTGTTCTTACAGATTTGCCTTCTTAAAAGATGGGTCTGGCAGCATGGGGAGATGGATAGGAGGGGAGAAGATGTAGATGAGTTAATAGTAAGACTCCGGTCCCACTTTTAGGCCAGAGTGAAGGCACCATCAGAGTGGCATCTCCTGAATCAGCTGTAAGTTGGGCATCTGTACGAGACCCATAACCTCGCCTTACCTGGCCCCTCACTGGTCCAACACTTTCAGGAGTTAAAGCCAGCTTCTTGGTATGGTGTATAACTTGGGGCCCTGCCTTCCTCTCCAACTCATCTCCCATGTCACAAGTTCACTATGTTCCAGGTGTAATAACAGCGCTCAGAAGAGGCCCACCAACGTCTACCAAATATGTGGACACTTGTGTGCGTTTCTGACTGGGGCATTCCTTCAACTGAGCCCTGCTCCATTTGAGAAGCTTCTCACAAAACATGATCCTTTTTTGGAAAACCACAACACCAATCCTAAACACAGAGTTTTTGGTTTTGGTTTTGATATATTGAGTCTTGAGTCTTCCTGTTTTCTTTCATGTATTTGAATCACATCTTCAAATACCCGTATTTGCTAAGTTGAAGGAAAAAATTATTATTCAAACAATTAAAGGAGAAAATTGTTCAGTGACATTTGTTAAGGGTTGGTAAGTAGATTTTACTCATAGAATTGTGCGCCTGAAAACTGTATAATTTTGTTAAGCAGCATTACCCCAAAAAATTAATAAAAAAGAAAAAAAGATAGATTTTACTGAAGCGGGGCCGTCATGATGGGTGTAGGAACTACTACAATGGGGAAGACCCCATTATTTCTTGCAGTAGGGGAGAGATCGGATTCAATTCTCAATATAGCACGGACAAGTTGGAATGTATTGCCACAACACAAGGTGGGTGTCCATGAACAGGAAATGGTTAAGAGGAAACATCGACTAAACATCAGAAACTCTGGCTAAACCAACCTAACAGGATTCTTGCTGAGGGCTGGCCAGGGTGGGCAGATTCCACCTGAGGGTTGTGGGGAATGAGGAACCTAATTAGACATCAAGGATCATATATAAGTGTGGGGGATTCTAACTAAACCAACTTAGTGTTTTTGTTAAAATTGGACAATGCAGAGAGAAATGCACAAGTCCAAAAATCGAGGCCTAGTTGAAATTCAGGGGAGTCAGAATAGAGTTTGGTCAAGGACAGAGTCTTTGTCACTTATTTGTGGTTGATTTGCCAAATAAAATTAAAGGATGTGAGCTACAAATCTACCTCCCCCCTCCCCACTTTTTCTGGAACTTTTTAGAAACAAGAGTCCTAAAGAATATTGGAAACTAGTAAAAATTTTAAGAGTTGGGCAAAACTTGGCACCAACCAATTGGAATATTGGCATTTGTGAATACTCAATAGACTCCCCCTTATAGTTTTCTTATACACAATTATCCTGAGACATATCTTAAGGATCCACCATCATATATATGTTGGTTTATTCTTCTACAGCTACCTAAATGTGTATACAGTCCAAGTAACCCTAAAGAATCAAGAAATCATATTGAGGAAGGATGCACTCTAAGAATTCCATCACTATAACCTATTTTATTTTTGTCTTTATGCAAAATAAATTCAAAGGCTAAAAAAATTAACAGTGGACTGGAAACTAGTCTGGTATTCTAACCTCTGTTGCAGGGATGCAGGAACTTTGTCCTTGGGCAAGTTCCTTAGTTTATTTATGTCTCAGTTTTACCATTTGCAGAATGCAGCTAAGAGGGAATAATCCCTCCCTCTCCTTATTATGGATCAAAAGACATGCTTTTTGACCTTTTGCAAAGTGGGATGCCTCTTTCCCAGGAAGTGTAGGAGTTGTTATCAGGGTGTATATCTTAAATAGATAATTTGATTAATATCAGCATAGTGTATATAAACAAAAATGATTGAATTCTGGAGTGGATCAAGCTTAAAAGGTGTTCATAGCATATTTCTACCTTTTTAGTCTGAAGAAAAGAGTACTGCTTGGACTACTGAAATATTCTTTCTTGCCTCATCTAATAGATTATAAACTCCTTGAGAAAAAAACATTATAAATCTCATTCATACTTCCCATTCATTTGTAATTGCTCACCGAGTAGAAATACTTGCTATTTTTTCTCACTTTATCTAGAGCAGGAGTGTCAAACTCATTTTCACCAAGGGCCCATCAGCCTCTCGGTTGCCTTCAAAGGGCAGAACGTAATTTTAGGACTGTATAAATGTAACTACTTCTTAACAGTTAAGCGAGAGCTAGGTGCTGCTGCCAGCTGGAAACAAGGTGCCTGTGGGATAAAACAAGGGGGAGGGCTGGATTCCACCTGTGGGCCTTGTGTTTGCCCCCTGTGATCTAGAGCATTTTCCAATGTGTTTTATTCACCATTGTACTCAACACATTTGTTGGACGAATAGGATAGCTCTTATGTTTACGCCGTTAACAATTTCCCTGTTAGGCATTGCTTCTAATTTCTTGTTATATTAACCAATGCTGCAATGTGCTATCTTATGCACCACTATTTTCCCAGACATGTAGTTACCTACTTAGTTTAATTACTGTGATTAGAATTTTGTAAAAGAAAAAAAGGAAAGCAATATACACAAGGAAAAAGAATATATACAAATCAACTACATGATTGGAAAAGTACTATAATATCCATAAATGTTAATAGTGGTTATTTTCCGATTGGGAAATGCTCTATAGTTTTCACCAGAAAGAAATTCTATTTAAAAAATATAGTCCTCAGTCACTAAAAGAGAATTTAGCATTTCTTTGCACGCAGCAGTGTTTCTTTCTCTGTATGTTTACTGTCTGTTCTCGCAAACGACCAGCAGGCGCCCTAATTAGGGCAGAAAGCGCGGGAACTAGTTGTCCGCTCTCGGACTGTATTCTCATATCTGAAGGAGCAGTGGTTTCCCACGTAGGATTAATTGAGCAAATTACAGGCGCGCGTCCAAAACCTTCTGGGGACCAGGCATTCCACTTGCCGGGAGGTCACAAAAATTCCAACTCGGAGGCCCTGCCACTGGGCCGTCCACTGCAGGACGATCAGGACACTGCCTCACCTGGGCAGGGGTCGCGGCCAAGGGCCCGGCGGACCAGCCGGACCCGCAAAGTTAGGGGGACACCTCAACACATTCCTCCACCTGCCCTCAGCTCCAAGTCCTCGCCCTCAGACCCCGCAGTTCCAGGCCTCGGCCCCAAACCGTGACTGCGCCAGGCCCCGCCCCTACTCCCGGCCCCACCCACCGCTGCTGGCTCCACCCATACGGCTTCCACACCACTGCTCGTTCCCGGGCCCCACCCCGGGTCCTTGTGGCTCTCAGCCTCCGCCAGTCCAGGGGTAGACCGCGTCATTTGCCCCACTAGGCCCCACCTCCACTGTTTCCGGCCTCCCTCCGGACTCCGCGTCTCCAGGCGTCAGCCTCAGGCCCAGCCGCTGCAGGCCCCGCCCCCCACCCCGCCCCCCGTGCGCGCTCCTCTGGGTAGCCGGCGGGACGCGGCGGCGGCGGCCGAGCTGAAAGCGGTCTTTTGCTCCTTTGTGCTCAGGCGGCGGCGGCCTCTCTAGTGGTCACCGGCGTGTCCTCTCGGCCCGCCGGTGCACACTCTTCGGTGACGAATTATGTCGGCGGCGGGAGCTGGCCCGGGCGTGGAAGCGGGCTTCTCCAGCGAGGAGCTGCTATCGCTCCGCTTCCCGCTACACCGCGCCTGCCGCGATGGGGACCTGGCCGCGCTCTGCTCGCTGCTGCAGCAGACGCCGCGCGCCCACTTAGCCGCTGAGGACTCCTTCTACGGCTGGACGCCCGTGCACTGGGCCGCGCACTTCGGCAAGGTGGGCGCGGGCGCTTTAAGACGCCATTTTCCGCGGCTTTCCCGTGAGGGTCGGGAAGATGGGGGCTGAGGCGCTGGGGGCGCGGGGAGTGCCGGGAGCGCCGGCAGAAGCGGGATCCGCTGCGGCGGTGCTCAGAGGGGCCTGGGGCGTGTCGGCACTATGGGGAAGGAGCGGGCCCAGAGGCGCCCCGAGGGACTTGAGGCGCTGTGTGGCTCTCCAGGTTTCAAACAGGGGTGGCCTCCTGGAGGCGCCGGCTTCCCGGGTGCGCCGCCCTTGGCCGACTGAGGATTAGCGCCTACAGTCGGATGGGAGGTTCGGGACCACCCCCCCGCAGCCTGTGCTGGGGGCCCGGGCCTCCCGCGGCCGGCCAGTTTGGGTAGCGGTGAGACGAAGCCCTCTTGAGGGCGCGCGACCTGCCCGAGCCCGGGTGCTTCTGGGGAAAGCCGCGGAGCGGCCGGGATCCGGGCGCTGTGTGACTGCGGGCCCTGGTGGTTTTACTGCTCCCGCTCTGACCCAGGGGAGGATTACGGCGTCGGGAGCAGAGCCGCGCGGAACGCGGAGGACCGGTGGGCCGGGTTAGCCTCCTTAAATGCCGAGTGTTTCCAGCGCCGAGCTGCGTCCGCGGGAGCCGGAGCCGGAAGGGGTCTGCGCGTCTCCCGCTGACGGAATTGCTGCCCGGGGCTGCTACGGAGGCGCCCCCTTCTCCCCTCGCCCCTGCTCCCGCTTGAACGAGCGTGTACACGAATTATCTGGAGACAGCTTCTGTGTTAGCAGAAGGTTGTATTTCGGATGATTTCGGTGGTGGGATAACCTGGTTGAATTGTAGTCATCAGACCGTTGTGTAAGATGAATGGTAACACTTAAAAAATGTTTTTTGGGTATTTTGTATGTAATGTTTGCCTCTGAGACTTAGCTTGTCCAGTTTTAGTAAAACCAATGATGATTGTATTATCTTGCGTGTAAATTACTGTAAAAATGTTAAATTAGATAGAATGATTTTCCTGTGATCATTTGAGAACAGATTGCTACTTTAATTTTTTTAAAGATTAGTTAACATTTTCCTCGCCTGTGCAGTAAACGGGATTTTTTAAATCAGAGGAGTAGTCATAAAGTGACACGGTGCATTTCAAAAGTAACCAAGATTTATATGCCAAAATCTATGGGCATTAAAAAATGGTCCCCTCGGAAACCATGAGGTTCAATTGAAGAAATGTTTTTTCCGGAAATAGATGCAAGATAATGGGAAATAAGTTACTTTGTTTCAAGACAGACCTGAACGTCTAGCTGATGAATGTGCTTTATTTGACTCGGTGCTCCATTCACAATACGATTGTATCTTTTGGGAAACACTTTCTGTTTCCCCTCACAAAATGGAAGAGTAGGGAGTTTATTTTATTGAAAGAACTGAAAGGGAGTTGTGACAGTGGGGGGAGGCAAGTAACTTAACCGTAAGATCCCAAGGCACTAGTCTCTGCAGTTGTGTGACTATACAGTACCAGTTGCTGAAAATGAGCACCCACGGGAAATCAGTTTTTAAAAGTAGCAGAGCTCTCATTCCCGCCCTTCTCTTTCTAGCCTTGAATGTAAATAGATTTCCCAAGGCAATCGGTGATCTGAGGCATTATCTCTCTCCTGAGTGCATCTCGCTCTGGTTTAATTTTACATTAAACTGTAGGTAACTCTCAAAGATTTGATTCTCAACATTTTTTGTCCGTGTTTTGGGGGAAGACACCCTAGTAACGGGAAACGACAGCTTTTTTGAAAACGCTTCCCTGTTGATGTCTATCCTCCCTACCTTGTAGAGAATGATACAGTATTGTATGACAATCCAGTACATTCTACAGAATGCTTGAGCCTCATTTCAAATGGTCATTTAGAGTATGTATTTACTGGCCCAGGGGTGCCTACAGGTATCTCTAGGGATAAATAATGGTCATAACTGCTTTAAAAATTTTCAACGGGTAAATTTCATGTTATGTGTGTTTTATGACAAAAGTAAAACTTACTTTTTGAAAGTCTCTGTTTTTATAAAACATGAGTAGTAGATTAACCTCAGAAACCAGATGTTGTAACTAGAGACACTGTAGTGTTTTCAGCTGTCTTTAATTATTGTATCTGTATTGTTTTTGATACAGAAGAGGCCATGCAGGGGTGTCCAACCTGCAGCCTGCAGGCTGCATGCAGCCCAGGATGGCTGTGAATGCAGCATAACACAAAATTGTAAATTTTCTTAAAACATTATGAGATGTTTTTGTGATTCCATGCCACAATGTATTTAACATGTGGCCAAAGAAAACTCTTATTCCAGTGTGGCCCAGAGACACCAAAAGGTTGGACACTCCTAGGCTATAGGGAGCATCATTCTATCTTTGAGAAAAAGCTGTTTGAACAGAAATTGGGCCAGGATTCAGTGCTATAGGTTCCCAATTCAGTTCCCCCTAAATACCTCCCACCCCTTGAAAACAGCTCCCCTTCTTTCATATACAATCAGGGCTACACTGTGCAAGTGCCAATTTAGCATATTATAAACTATTCCCAACATTCAAGCTTGTATTTCTAAAATGAGCCAGTTGTGCACAAATTACCTAATTAACCTTTTATGAGGCTTATTTGATCCCAGAACTCGATAAACATTTAAAATCTCTAATTATACCTTGCTTTTACAAGCCATCTTATTGAACAATATTTTTCAAAAATTTCAAACCCAATTTCCTAAATTGAACTGATAGGTAACAGATTTAAGTCCAGGGAGCTTTCAATTGATGTTTTTGTCATGCCCAGTGATTTTCATCCTTGTTTCATTTTTGGTTGGATTAGACAGCTGTTCATTTTATCACTAGTATTTATCACTAGCTTTTTTTACTCAGTACCTTAACAAAGGCAGTATATAAAAATATACCGCCCTGGCTGGCATAGCTCAGTGGATTGAGCACGGGCTGGGAACCAAAGTGTCCCAGGTTCGATTCCCAGCCAGGGTATATGCTTGGGTTGCAGGCCATAACCCCCAGCAACCGCACATTGATATCTCTCTTCCTCTCTCTCGCTCTCTCTCTGTCTCCCTCCCTTCCCTCTCTAAAAATAAATAAATAAAATCTTTTAAAAATATATACCAAAGTTGTCTCTTTATCAGCCGCCACTCCCAGATTCAAGTTCCTTGAAGACAGATATCATGTTTTAAATCTGTGTACTCCCAACTGTGAGAACTCATCTCACAAAAACGTTGATGGCAGTAATTTGCCCTTTGCAAGGAAAGGCTTAAATTTCTGAAACAGGATAGGAGACATGAGGCGAGATGAATGCATAGCTATTCTTCATTTGAGGTCTGCCCTCTGGAAGAGAAAGAATTATGGCAGAACTTTTTTCAGTAATTGTGCATGGCTCCTTGTTAGGGGGTAACAAGGCAGTCTGGAGTCCAGCTCCTGAGGACACAGAAGGTGGAAAAGTATAATTTCTTGAGAACAACAGGCCTCTTTGGACAGTGCTTGGCATATGTTAACCATTAATTAAATGTTTGTTGAGTGTGATGAGTTCTTTTACCCAGAGGCTAGTATAATTTGGTACCTGGCTGCAGTCTTATCTTGACTCCTTGTCTTCCTTTTAGTCACCGAACAGGTATAGAACTTAGCTATGCTCTAGCCCTTTCTGCATTTTTTTCCCCTGTACAATCGGTTTGAAAAGACTGAGTCCTGGCCTCTGGCTTACTCTACACATCTTTTCCTGGAAAAAATAATCTGAAGGATGGGCCTCGATTGAGTATTCGTCAAATGCTCCATTGTGTAAAGATGTACAATAGTGCAGACACCAGAAAACAGCCTTTGGCTATGCAGTTTCCTATGGCTACAAAAACTTTTTTTTAAAACCTACCACTTTAACATTTTTATACTTTAGAATAGTGTGTGAAAGTGGCAAAACCTAGTTTTGATAGAAATCTGAATAATGCAGTTTACTCTTATTTTGTCTTTTTCAATGGTAGAAAAACCAAAATATTTAAATTTATGTAGTGTTAGGTTTTTTTGACTTCATATTTTTATGTGCCAACTTTTTAATAAGGAAGAGTGTTCTTTTAAATGCCTTTTAAAATTTGTATAGCATTGGTGGGAAATGGCTTGCCTTGTTCTCATAAACAGAAAAAAAATTGATTAAAAATGCCACTTAATCTCCATTGTACAATTTAGATTATTTGAGTAATATTTAGTAGTATACCTCCATTTATATATGTTTCATTTCTCTTTGTGCTGTTTTCAAAGTTGGAGTGCTTAATACAGTTGGTGAGAGCTGGAGCCACACTTGATGTCTCCACTACGCGTTATGCACAGACCCCAGCCCACATTGCTGCTTTTGGGGGACATCCTCAGTGCCTCATCTGGTTGATTCAAGCTGGAGCCAGCATTAACAAACCGGTAAGGGAGTGTTAGTGACTGACTTGGTTTGGTTTGTTTTCTTTTTCCAGTTGTAAAATTACATGGTATTCAGTTTTAAATTGAGGCCCTAATTAGAGTTTGATATTTCTGCCTGTGGGCTCTTTGGAATTTATGTTTATTGAGTTACTTGTGGATAATAGGCCTTTCACATAGGAAAGTTTTCTCACCTATTATATGACTTCCTGGGATCCACACTGACCCAAAGTGATTTGCCCAAGGTTACAGTTGTAACTGAAGGACTTTGTCATAGAGTCCAGCTTTCCTGGCTTTCCTGCTCACAGCTGCCTTAGCCTAATTTCCACTGACAATTGTAGAAACATATCCATACTATAGCAAAAGAATGGCTATTAAATCATCTGCATGGTTAAGTTAGCCTTAGAGTGACCAACGTGGGTTAATGTTGCTTCAGATACAAGTTAGGGGTGATGACAATACAGATAAGTAGACATGTGTCATATAGGAAATGACTCCTGGACACCAGATGCAAGGGTTTTGTATTTAAGCATACAAACATGAACATGGGAGTGCCAGTTTTTTATGGTGTGTTTTCAGTATTCTGTTCACACAAGTTGTGGGGGCAGGGGGTGGGCGTAGAGGGGGTGGCCGGTATCCACAAGACGAGTGCTTGGCTTATGGGGAACTTGCTTGAACTCCACGGGTAGTCTGATTGGAGCATCCCCCAATCTTAGCACCCTGCCCCAGGAAAGATTAGTCTAAGGGACATGTGCCATGGGCTTTGTAGCCATTCTTTATGCCTTTTTTCTTTTCCCTTTATCTTTACCTTTTATACCTTTTTCCTACTACTAATGATCATCAAAGGCCTACTGTATACAAAGAAACTTTTATTTCCTCTTTTCTGTCTTTCCTAATTTTCAGTCTTTTATGATATCCAGGTATAAAGTAGTTGCGATCCCTCTCCTAAAGATAACACAGCTACCTGCTTACAAAGTAAGTAATTGAGGAAAGGTGTTTTAGCAGTGATTTAACACAAGTATCAGTGGGAAAGGGGAGTGAGGGATAGAAGGGTAATTTGTTCTCCATAGTAGACTTTTAATAGAGAGGATGGTAAAGGGAGAGCACTGGATTTTAAACCTGTTTCTGTTACTAAACTGGAACTCAGGAGGTGGGACAATTTTTAGGTTTACTGTGCTACCTCTTTTTCTTCGTTCCTTCTCCTTGCCTGGGTGCCTTTATATATATACAGACTTTTCTGCTCCTTTGTTACTTTCATCCACCTATTCAGTAACTGTATACATTAGGCATTGCCTGTCTCTCTGCTTGTCTCCTTCCTGGTCCTGCATTCTCCTTTCTTCCCCCTTTCTCCCAGTAGAAAGGGCAGTAGGGGCTTGATTACACATTCTGCTACCTCATCTCTCTGGCCATGGGCAGGTTATTTACTTAGTCTGTGGCTTAATCTTATCAATAAAATATGGACAATCCATGTACGGTAGTAATATTTAATTTTAATATGGAATTTAAGTGCAGAATATTCTGTATGTTAATTTTCATTAAATTGTTACATAGCATCTAATTTAGAGCTAAAGAAATTGTTTAATGCTACTTATCAGACCCTTTAAAATCTAGAAGCCCACTTTTCATATAACATTTTTAGCAGCTCTGTATTTTTCACAGGTAACAAGTTTGTGTACCCCCCACCCCCCCATCCTCTGAGCTGCTCTAGATTGCACTATGTGGAACTCTCTCCTGAACTCTGCTTCCAGTACTAGAGTCCCTCAGATTCCCACTCACAATCCTCCATATGTGTTAACTCTTCACCTAGTTCAATGTCCCCAAGCTCTCTCATGTGTAAGAGTGTTGCTTGGATTTCTTAGGCATAGTGGCATTGCTCCTGAAAGGATCTCGGGTGGCTGTGGTGTCGTGTACTCAGTCTGAATCTCAGAGGTCGTGTTTATTAGGTAACAGTGGGACTGGTATGATAGGCACTCAGTAACCCTTGAAGTCCCAGTAGACCTTTTGTTGGCCCCCCCAACACACCATTGACTCATCTTGAAGTAGACAGTTTTTCTCATTTTTCTAGATAAACTAGTATAAAACCAGATTCAGATTTTTCTTAGGCTTTTTTTTGTGTGTGTGTTCAATTTTTTTTTGAACCTCGTATAGTCTTTCTTTCTTTTTCTTTCCTTTTTTTTTTGAGAGAGAGAGAGAGAGGGAAGCAAGAGATGAAGAAAGGGAGACAAAAGAAACATCGTTGTGTGGTTGCCTCTCACAAACCCCCTACCAGGGACCTGGCCTGCAACCCATGCAAGTACCCTGACTGGGAATTGAAGAGATTACCCTCAGGTTCTCATGACCAGCCAGGACCTTAATAACATTTTGTTAGTTTTAACCCATCTTCTAGTTTTAATCTCTTGGCATCTTAATGACTGATCATTTTTCTCAAGTTTAGTAAATACTGTGCCATCTCTAAGGTTGGCATCAGGGATTTCTAAAACTTAGATGTACTGTCTAGAGGCTCAGTGTTCTAAGTTTTACAAAAAGGAAGTGAAGGCAGTTTTCAAGTGATTTATTTTTTAAGTCTATAGCAGTGATTTTTCAAACTTTCATCTCATGGCATACATAAATTAATTACTAAAATTCTGCAGCACACCAAAAAATATATATATTGCTGAGTTGACAAAAATAATTTTGATTCAGTCACACTGGACGGCTATTGTTATGTTGGCTATTGTCATTTTTAAATTTGACAATCTAAGGGAAAGGAGTTCAGTGCCCCTTACTAAATCATCAGGTATTGCATGTTTTAAAAATTCTTGCAGCATACTGGTTGAAAATCACTGGTTTATAGTGACTACCCATGGGTGTCATTTTTGTGTGTTTGCAGGTCATCTTTTTAATACCACTTCCAGAATTTTGCTGGCATTTGATGTTGCTTTTATGGTTTCTTGTAACTGGATTAAAAACTAGATTTTTATTTATTCAAATTCAAGGTGACTTGTCTTTAAATTTCTGGTAGCCTCTCCCACTTTCCTTTATTACTGGGAGTTTGCCAACAATACTTCTAGAATCATACTACAAACTATTTGGTATTCTTGAAACGTGATTGGTCCGAAATGTAACCTTAAAATGGCTCTTGAGTCTTACTCTCAGGGCTGCAGTTTTCTTTAAGTAGTTTATTCTGTCCTGCCCAGCTTAATGATACTGTCCTGGTATAACACAAAACAGGAGCAGGGTAGTTGTTTTGATTTTTCTCTGTCATCTGTTACTGTCCCACCATTGTCTGAAAATAGTGAAAATCCTTACTTTTTCTTTTTGTTCCAAAGGTAGCTTAAAGAAAAAAAACTTTGTTTTTCTTGAGCGTTTTTGTTGTTGTTTTGCTTTGTTTTTTGAAAAATCTCATAAAAATATCAATTCTGCTTTTCCTGGTAATATTTGCCAGTAATTTTTATTTGTCTGTATTATGTACCCACTCTCCCCTGAATTTTGGGGGAGGACGGGGGCATGTTAAGGTTACCGGTTCAGTTCCCAGCCAGGGCACATGCCTGGGTTGTGGGCCAGGTGCCCAGATAGCGTTGTGAGACAGGCAACCAATAGATGTTCTCTAGCACATTGATGTCTCTCCCTTTCTTTTTCCCTCTCTTACCCTCTCTCTAATAATAAGTAAAATCTTAAAAAAAAATTTTTTAAATCTGAGTTCAGAACATAGTTTCTTGTATAGCCACATGGGTTTCTTTGTTTTTTCGAACAAACATGGGCTTACTATTTTTAGTTCTTTGTCTCACTTTTGAGCATATTTTAAAATAAATATGCACTTTTCCCTCCACTAAGCAGTCTTTCATAATACATTTTTCTGTAAAATAATGTACCACACTTTTACTTGAGTCCTCATCTCAGGTTGTTGCCCTGTGAGTAAATATCCCTTGATGAGGAGCTCAAATATTGACTGAATTTGTGAATGAACTGTTTTCTAAGTTCCAGACACTTTGTGCATTTGCCCCACTCCTGCTTTATATCTTTATCCCTTAATTATGTGGTAGTTGTCTTCTGCCAAGTTCAGCTTTCACTGACATTGAAGTGTGATTCATTCAGGAACTGTTGCTACTTAGCCACTCTGAATTTCCCAGGCAAACAGTCCTAAATCAGTTTTCCTAGCAGAAATGACTGCTCTTGATTGTTGTATCTTTTTTTTTGTTTACCCCTTATTTATGTGACAGCTTATAAATGAAATTGTGTTTCAGACTTTTTTCCATTCATTCAGTGTAATCTTTTTTTGGATGACTACATTAGTGATCAGAATCATTTTCCTGATTCTGCTCACTTCCTCTGCCTCCTCCCGCATTTTTTCTGAAGCATAAATCTGGTTTTAATGTAGGCTTTCTAAAAGTCCTTGCACAGAGTTGCCCATTACAAATAGCCTTAGTTGTATTGTATATGAACTGGTATCTTTGACCCTCGTGTTCTCCCTTCCGATCATTTCTTGGCCCTTTAACTCAACCATGTATTCTAAAGTGTAGTCCTAATTCAAGTTCAAGATTAAACAAAAAAATCCAAGGGAAGTACTGATGATATCCTGACTAAAGCTAGCCTTGTGATAGATAGGGGTAAACTAGACCAGACTTTAGATACTGGTGCTATTTCTTGGCCTTGATTACTTTTTTTTTTTTTTACTTATCAGAAGATAATTATTTTGGATTTTATTTGCAACATATTTGTGCTAAGACTCAGGACAAAATGATTTCTAAACCACCATCTAGAGTGTAAATGCTGTCACAGCTATAGAGGTCCCACAGATCTTTTCGTTCTTGATCAAAGCATGGCCCTTGGTCTGCTCTTATTTTCTCTTCACATCCACATCAAATTTGGCTTACCCTATTGTTTCATTTCAAAGATGAATGAGCTGCTTTCATGGTCTATATTATTTTACTTTAAAATGTGGAAGTCTTGTTGGACCTGTGTCACTCTTTGTTGTTTCAGGACTGTGAGGGCGAGACTCCCATTCACAAGGCAGCTCGCTCTGGGAGCCTAGACTGCATCAGTGCCCTGGTGGCTAATGGGGCTCACATCGAGTAAGTGTCTTTGTTTATTTTTCCCAACCAAGATGTAGTCGAGGGTATTGTATTTAGAGACAGAATTTAGAGCAAGCAAAAGTCCTGAATATTAGTAATATAATTTTGCTTTTTTAGATCAGTAGGTGTTAGTGAGCAACATTGTGCGGGTTAGGTTGACCACAGAAGGGGCCTTAATTTTACAGCACTAACAGAATTCTTGCCATGAGAGAGAGCATATTAGGATGAAAAGAACACTTAAGTAATTAAACTTGGACCTAGCATCATTACTGACTTTGCCACTAACTACTTGTATACTTGTGGTCAAGTCTTCAAACTTTTATTTGCCAAGTTGAAATTTCAAAACAAGGTCCTTGAATTGGATTTGAATATTTTCCAGGCCTCTTGGCTCAAAAAATTCTTGCAGTTAGCATTCCTGAGTTTTTAGTTTCTCATTTTTTAGCAGATGTGACATAATTACGACTTTCGATGATTTGTAACTCCTTGTAAAATGTAATCTTATATACATAAAAAGACTTCAAACTCTCTCTGGGCCTTTGATACTGATAGCATTATTTTAGAATATCCTTGTTTTTGCCCAGTTTACATCAACTAGCTTATTTATGGTTTGGCAAAACAATAGTAATATTTAAGTGTATTAATTTTAAAACATTATTTTGTATGCAAATTATGAGCTAGCCATGGCACTATACATTTATTTTGGGTAGTAAATTCATTTGTATTTACTTAAAAGATTTATGTTATAAAAATTTTTCTTCTGCAGTTCACAGCATTAACAAAATGGATGCGGTTTTCACCCTTAAGTGTTGAGTGTAAGCTATAGAGCTATAATAACCAAAATAACTATAATACCAGCTTTTTTTGTTTTACCTTGAGTGTCTTGAATATTTAAAAATTAATTACGAGCCATTTTATATAATTGGAAATGTGAAATTTTAGACTTTGGTAGAAATAAAACCCATGAAACTAACTTAGTTTAACCCTTTGGTTTCCACTTCATTGTTTTGACTCTGTATTATAAATAAATATTGAAAATAGACCCTGGACAGCAAAACCGTATAGGTTAATGCAAGACCTGTCTAATATCAGGGGCTGTCATTAGGCTGTTAGTATCTTAGCTTCTATTTCATTAAGTATTACTTTTAAGGTTAGTTCATTAGTTTGAACTTGGATCATTTACTTATGCAGTGATTTAGTATTAGAAATATGACCTGTATTGACCATTACATTTCAGGGAACCTTGCAATTTCATATGTAGTTATGACTTAAGGTAATGTAAAAACAACTGAATATGTGTTATACAATGTTAAAAACATTGAGATGATTCTCAATGGATTGCTTTAAAACATAGATATATATGCAGTTTTCTTAGCTGGATTTAGATTAAAAGCTCATCTTTAATAAGAGAAGCTTTGCTTATAAAATACAGAGTCATATAAAATAATTGATTAAGTTACTTGTCATTAATTGAAATAATAATTAGATGTTAATCTTTTAATGACTTATTTTTCTAAACAGTACTGTTAATTGGTCCTGAACATTTTATTACTAAAATGTAAAGTTTTATTCATTTTAAGGGATAGCTTAATCCTTTAAGCCAATAAATATCTATTGCTATGTCCTTTTAATAGGTGTCTTTTTAAAATGAGATCATTTTATTTACAATTCTGTCCTTGGTTACAGGACCCTCGAGTGTTTCTTTTCCACCAAGTGTGACTGAGCATGGCCTCAAGTGCCAGTCTGTTTTTCCTTCTCAGTATAAGAGCCACTCCCTCGAGACCCTGCATTATGGTGATTTCCCTTGACTGAACTTCTAGATATTTTTTTAGAAGAAGTATTTCACCTGAGCCACCTAGCCAAAAGCAATACTTAAATTTATAAGTCTTTGGACTGAGATGGAGCACAAGTAATCATTATATATTGCAATTTTATATAGGGCTGTTTAGTTTTAACATCTAGATAAAATGTCAATATTACCAGTAAGCTAAATTGTGAATTGCTTTCTGATCATTGTTCCGTATGTTTTTATAGTTTTAGTCTACCAACAAATAATATTTCGATTCCCCCAAATTACAATACTTAGATCTGTTTTACTTGTTTCCTATAATGCCTTAAAGTTACTTATTTTTTTTTCCAGTTCAGAACAGGCTAGATTATTCTTTATATTACATGCTATAATACTAAGGAGATAATATAAATTTTTTATTTTCCCGTGAATAGATTAAAAACTGTCTCATATCAGCATTTTATCACACTTGGTGGTATTTAATAATTTTGTTCTTAATTCCTACTTTGCTTTTTATATATCGGCTGCATGAAGTGACCAAAGTCTTAAAGTGCTGCTTTTTGGTCATTGGGTAGATAGTGGTGAGGGCAAGTGTACCACACATCTGTGGCTACAATGGTTTGTTATATAACTAACTTGTCAATGTAGGCTGCATCTGTAAGATAACGCATGTCAACTGCTGTGCATCGTATTACATTTTCTAGCACCACACGTGAGTATATTGATGCAGTTTTTTTTTTTTCCTTCTATTATTTTACATCTTGAGTTTTGGTGCCAAGTTTTCTTTTTTCATGTGAGGTTTCGTTTCAGCTTGTATGATGATCATTATTATTTGCCATTGTTTAGGTCTAAAAATAAAACACACAGGATTGAATGTCAGTTCTGTGACCAGACTTAATGTTTGTGTACTTTAAATGATCTAAACCTCTACAGATGCTTCTCATTTTTTCTCAGATATGGAGTTTTCACTAAGTTGGTTGTTACCCTTTATTTTGCTTGTATCGCAGTTCAGTTTTTCATTGTAGCCAAAATTTGAATGGTGCTTGCTTCACATTAGGATTTTTGATTGGCAGGAGGGCATATACTAACATGAAAAAGTTGTTGCCTCATTTTTCTTTTGTGATTAAACTAGTAACAATATAAGATTGTCTTAATGTGATTTTGGAAAAAGATGTTTAAAAGCTTGCTATCTGCTGATAATTAAGAAAACTGTTTTACTGCTAACATTGTCAGGTGCACATTTTGAGCCTTATTATCTTTACTTTTAGCATTTTGGCACCATTAATTTTGGTTACTTTATTTTCTTGAGAGATTGAAGTGGTGAATGTTTCCATATTAACTAGATATTTAAGTAGCTTTATTAATGCCTCAGTAAAAAATAAAGGGATTTAGCAGGATTTAGAGTGAAACCAGAATTACTTGTATCTCAGGCAAATTTGCTAGTCCATTTTAATACATGGTATACAGGTGCTGGTGTTTAATCAGGCTATGAAAAAGTCTCAGCTTTCTATAGGAGAACATTGCTGTAGAAGCCATTAATTCAGTGGTAATCAGACTTTCAAATGAGCTACATATATTTTAACTTAATTATTTTGATCCCAAGAAGAACTTAACCATGACCATCAGATTCCTGGAGAAGTATCTATATAGCCTTATATAAAAATAAATTTATTTACTCTAAAAAATACTCTCTTGTCTAATTTAGAAAACAGGCATAATTGGCTATAATAACAAAAGTCTGAAATGTGATCTTTTTAATGTTGCAAAATAAAAGTATGTTGCTGAACTTTTAGGAATTTTTCACTGAAATGGAGTTGGTTTAAGTTGGTTCATAATTGATGGCCATATTTATGACATACCTTTATTTGTTTACCCATAGAGCCCCATCTGGAAGCAGAATTTTCATTAGGAGAAATCATTTTGTTGAGTGTATTTTTAATATTAGTGTAAGAAGTTTGTAACTTTTGCATTTGGCAAATCCAGATTAGCCATTCATTCATGTTCAAAATTCATGGTTTTGTTTTGTTTTCCTTCCCTTTTCCCTTTCCTTTCCTTTCCTTTCCTTTCCTTTCCTTTCCTTTCCTTTCCTTTCCTTTCCTTTCCTCTTCTGTATTTTTTGTGGTTTCTTTTCATTTGTTCATTTACTTGTCCTTCAGAATAATATTTTAACTATGAAATTGATTAGAATTATAACTCTGAATTCATAGTTTCTGATTTTGGATCCTCTGCATTCCAGTCACTCTTACCTAGTGTTGCCTTCCTTATCTAATTGTCACTGTGGCAAACTCGTCTGATCTTGCTATATCCTGCATCCTTTTTTCCTTTTATTAAAGTGTAACAAGCAAGGTGGAGGAATTAACTTCCTGAGATAGTTATTAAAGTTCTGCCTGATGGACTGGAGCAGATGATGGAGTGACAATACTGTAGAATTCTTGACAAATTTAGTCTAGGATTTTTATTACTTTTCATGCTTGAATAATATATAGGTTTTAATAGTTTAACCACTGCTTTTATAAATAGTGCTTTCAAATAAACCAATGATTTCTAAATTCAAATATCTTTTTCCTTTGCTAAAATACAGTGGGAGCATGTTAAATACTTTATCAGAGTATTTGAATGATACTCTTATATTTTAATGTATGCAAACATAATTGGGGTTCATTTGTAGTGTTGTAAAACTATCCTCATCAGTTTTGAACTTAAAATGAAAACTTGGCACCAAATTTATTCAGGTAGAAACTTTAAAAAATAGTTTCTTCTTATTGTTACCTAAAGAATTTATTTAAGAAAGTCTTCATAACTATTTAAGAATTTGGATACCAAAGGGTTAAAAATACACGGTTTTCTTTTACTGAAGAAATTTTAAGATGTTTGCTAATGTTTTGTTTGTACAAATGGACATTTAGTAATGTTTTTAATTCTTTTTTTTTTTAATGATTCCATGTATTTGCTTATTTCCATCTAGGAATAGTTACTAATGTATTTGAGATACAGCATACCAAATTTTAAAGTAACCAGAATCGTGAGTTAATGGTTTTTAGTCCATACTGTTAAATTTTGTTGAAATATTGACATAATTAAATTGGCTTCATGCTAAAAATTATTAGAAGTGATTGAGAAGGCAGTGTATTAGAGCAATAGCTTTTGGTCAAGGAGGTCCCATGACAATGGCTTACGCTCAATAAATGTGCTTCTGCACCTCATGTATGTATATGTATTTTTAATCCAAATGTTGCCTGCAAATATGTGATCCCTTATTATTTAAGTTTCCTGTTTTATGAACCATTGCCCGTTTTAAATCACACAGAAGATTCTGAATCTATAAAAACTACACATGTCAATGTTTTACAGCTACGTAATTCGAATTGACTTGATTTTTTCAAGTAATCCTAGAAAGGGGGAGCATTCCATATAGAAACTGCTGAAACTGCCACAGGTGCTTCTCCGAAAACCTTACAGTTGTGGCATTGAATGTTCAGTATGGCTTCCTTTCTTCACACGAGGCATACTGTTGAGGTATTTGTTGCGGTGATTGGTTTTAATGCTAATCTAGGAATTCAGATATAGAGTCTTTAGATTTGCATGCTTTGCTTACCCTAATTTATGATATCTACCTTTTTATTTGTAAACTAACAATAGTTAAGTTGAGATCAGAATTTTAACAGAAATATTATTTATATAAAAATTGTGGTTATCTTTTATTGTCACATGGCATTAACAAAAAGAAAGCATCCTGAAGGTGATGTGACAACTCGGATTCTAAAAATTATATTTCAGGTTTTTCAAATTACAAATAAAAACTGTTCTTATTAGAATCTAGGCTTCTTATATATTCTAATGTTGTGACACTATAAGTGGAAAACAGATGGAGGATTAGCTGGCAGCAGAATGGAGTTTCGTTTTAAAGTCATTCTTAGATACAATAAATTTAATGTTATGTTCAGAATTTTATTACAGAAAATATATATAAGCAGTTACATTTTAACTTTAGTAAAGTTAAAAAATAAACACATTTGATTTTGCTGGTTTTTTAGCAAAACAAATAACTCATAGTAAAAATTATTATGTCTTCCTACATTTTCATACTCCAATTTTAAAAGAATTCTAGGAACTATTAGGAGAAAATGAGTGGTCTGCCCAAAGATGGCTTTTCATGTTCTTGCTGACTATTAGAGGAACCAGATCCTACAGATCACTCTCATAAAAATAACAAACTGATCTTACCAGCCTAAAAATCTGATCATGTCAACTTTCATTTAAAGGAAATAAATTTTAAAACATTAACAAACTATACCCAATTTGAACATCAAGTTGATAGATATCTGATTTTTTCAAATCTCCGCCCATTTTCTAAGATTTTTAAAGTGGATATTAGAGAGGACCAGAGGGGGTGAACTACAGCTATAGAATAACTTGGTCCCGTGGGGGATCTCTCTTGTTCTCAGAAACAGACAAAGGAAAATTTTAGATCAGTCATAGTCTGTTTGCCCAGGCGTATCAAACTGAAGGCCCTAAATTCAAAAGTGTATGTTTTTAAAAGACTTAGTCTAAAATAATGTGTAAAGTTTCATTACTACCCCAATTTTCATGCAAAATTAAGTTTTTGAGAGTTATTTTGAACATTTCCTTCCAGATTCTGTAAATTTCTCTTTGGACAAGTGTGTGTAAAGGCTGCAGTTTGGATTGACTTAGTCTTTACCAGCACCCCGCTTATGGAGGTCAGGCAGTTAGTGCAGTATGGCCTTATCACACACACAGTGAATACCTGTGGATTGATTGAAAGGGGAAGGGTTGACAATTTAAAAAATACTCGAACAGAACAAAGTACCACATTTTAATGTGAAGTTACAGAACCTGTCAATTTTAAGTCACATTCATGTGCCCAGCTCCCATTTAATTTTATGAAAATAACAGGATAGCTTAGGTTTAGTACCTGCTTAAACTTGGAACATTAAATAGTTTGAGGGCTTGCTTAATAAATTGATGATACATTTTAACCAGGATTACTGTTTGAACTCTTTTTTTCCCCAAATCTTAAGACATCAAATTGTAAAACATCAAAATTGAAACATGCTTAAGAAATAGGACAGCTTACATGAAAAAAGAATTTAAAGACCTGAGCTTCTTTTGTTAAAAATTGTTATAAATTAAAATTATTACCATGTAATAATTATTCTTGTTTTTACTTGGAAATCCACCTGATATTTAGCCTCTATAGTAAAGTTGAAAGTCCTTTCTACTTATTAAGCATTAAAAAGTGATTTGAGGAATTAAGACCTTTAAAGATAGTTTTACGTTATTCATATTAAATACATTGCCTATTTGAATTGTAAGACACTTAGAACTTTTAACAGGAAACACTGAAATGGAATAGGAATGAAATGATTGTATTCAACATGCTCTCTGAAGGTCTGGTATTTTATATTCTAAAGTTTACCTTTAGATATTTTTCTTGGTATTTAATATTTTATGATTTAATGCATTTAAGTTATTCTTTTGTTTGAATCAATTAGTGCATAACATTACTAGAAAGACTTTTTCAGGATCCCACACACAGCTATTATTAAGAATAGAGAGGACTAGTTACTAGTTTTGTCTCTTGGTTAAATGTTAACAGATCCAACCTGCTGCTTGTTTTTGAATGACCCATAAAGTAAATGACTTTTACATATTGACATAGTTGAACAAAAAGAATATTTTGCTACTCATAACATGAAATTCTATTTTCAGTATTTATAAATAAAAGTTAACCTATAGTTAAGCTCGATTGTTTACATATTGTCTGATGCTGCTTTCAGGCAGCAATGACAGAGTAGTTGTGATTGAGGTTGTGGCTTCTAAGGCCTAAAATATTTATTTTCTAGCCCTTTACAGAAAAGGTATCTACCCTTGAATTAGATGATTTCTAACAGTCCTTTTCAGCCAATTTCTGTAAAGTACAGTCTGAGATTGAGCAGCTACTTGGAAGTTTTTAAATGTGAGCAGAGCAGAATTAGGGAGTTAAACATTTCATAAGGTAGAGACTGAAGGAATGAATGTAGGTATATAGAGGAGATGGCAAGGAGGACATTCAGAGGCAAAATAGGGGAACAGTGGGTTTTGTTGTGTATCAGTGTCAGGTGTTAACAGGTCTTTTGCTGGAGAGGAATATTAAACTGTAAGTATATGTTGTCTACATTCCAGTCTTTAGTAACATGAGAAATAGTATAATTGAAATCTTTCGTAGCTCACTAGAAGCGGAGAAAGGATATTTTGGTGTCTGTTCCTATAATAATATAGGGAGGTTGCCAAAATTATAATCTCCCAATTCTTCCACAGTCATCGAATGTCACATTCTAATATCTGTCCATACAGTTTATACAAAAGAATATGTACACCTCCCTTTTGGCTCACTCTAATTTCCAGACCAGGTTGACTTGGGATTGTTCTTGTTTACTTGCATGGTCCATGCATGGGGAATATATAGCAAGAGTTGGCTATAGTTCTTCTTTGGAGTTTTAAAGATAATGCCTTACAAAACCTGGAAATGTGGTTGGCTCTTAACTCAGTTAAGTGATGTGCAAATGTTGGACTACTTTTGGTAAGGGAGAAGGCAGGGTAAGGTGATGTAAGCAGTATTATCTTAGGTCTAAGCACATACTCCCACTCAAACATTTATATTTTGTCATCTCTGGATATTGTCACCAATTTGTTGCTTATTTTTCTTTAAGGCCATATTTCCATGGAGGAACGGTAAACTTGCTATTCTGTCCCAGATTCAGTCTGCTATTCTGTTTCTGAATGGAGGAATAAAGGAATTGAGTGAATTTTTAATGTTACTCTTTTCAACAACTTCAGAATGTTGGCATGCTTCTTAAACATGCTCCTTAAACAAGTTTTCTTTGGTGATCTGGTATTTATGATGGTAAATGCCATTTTAAAAGTCAATGTGTGCTCTGGCAGGTGTGGCTCAGTGGATTGAGCACCAGCCTGCACATAGAAAAGTCACCAGTTCGATTCCCAGTCAGGGTGCATGCCTGGGTTGTGGGCCAGGTCCCCAGCTGGGGGCGTGTGAGAGGCAACCTATTAGTGTTTGTCTCCCTACCTTCCCTTCTCTCTAAAAGTAAATTAATAAAATCTTCAAAAAAAATTTTTTCTTTAAAGAAATGCTCATTTAAAAAAAATCTATGTGCTGTTCTTTTTTAGTCTATGGTCCACTAAGGGGTGATCTTTGTTGTCAAACTCTATTTGTTCTAATTTAAGCAGCAACTTCTCATTTCTCTCTTCTTTGATGTTGGAGAGCAAGTCTATATTTCACCTGTGGAAATGATCATTGTATAAACTTTGCTTATGTTCTGGGTCTTCATCTTTTCATGAAATTTTGACAGCTAGATTTTTTGTTTTTAATTTTCAGGTGGCAGCTTTTATTGTTTTTGTTCAAATGCCTGAAGAAGTAAGCATTTTTAGACCATTTTCACTTGTGATATCTTCTGAAAATGAAATACACCACTTAAATATCATCCAGCTATACACATTTTAATACTACATTTGTATACCATGTTGACATTAAAAATCAAGTACATGATCATTTTGTATACATGTAATTTGCTATGCCCAAACTTTAGTGTTTACTTTCCATTTAACTTATGTATCAAAATTAAAATATTAAGAATTCTAGAATAATATTTATCAATATACACAGCCATGAGGTAAAATTAAAATGTCAATTTTAGTCCCCATTAGCTGTACATGGCTGCCTTATATGTTTAAGAAACTATTGATGGTTTCTAGGATTAAGTCCTGTCTTTTATATCTGATAGAATTGAGTTTGGGCTTTTGCCTTTCTTCAAAATGTATAATACATTTTCTTTATCTCATTTTTTGAGATGTGAAGACATGTTTAATGATTGTCCAAAAATATAGAGATTTTTCATTCCTAAAGTTGGAGCTTTATGAGCATGATGGCTGGAAATATGAATTCAAGGCTTATTATTATCTTTTAAAATTAAAAACCCTTATTTGCCCCCAATCCTCCAGTTTTCTTGCTGGAAAAAAAAATTTTTTTAAATTGACCTAGGAAAGAAGCATTAAGGATTCTGCATTGGTTATTTCACGTAACACAAAATAGATCCTTATTTGATCATATCTTTGCTCTGTTCATAGCATAGCTTGCTGAGTAGGTATGGGAGGTATCTTTGCTATTTGGTACTCCTGCAGTTTCAGTGTATCGACCTGTACCTAACAACCTGTTTTGCTTTCTTTACAGATTTATTTCACAGACCAGTGTTTTCTCTTGTCCTCCAGGGAAACTTCAGCATGGACTTCCTTTTGTTTTTTAAATTTTTGTTTCCTAATTAAGGTCTACAAGCTCAACCAGTTCTTCTATATCTTAATTCAGATCTTTCATTTATGTTCTGCCACCACCTCTTCCTTTTAATTTGAATCTTAGCTACTACAGAAGACATGAGACCTTTACTTTATTAGTATTATTAACCACTTAAGATTTTATTCTTTTCAGTAGTAGATCTCAGCCTGGGGCATGAGTTCCTAAAATAGTATTAGACTTTCACAGGAAACATCCACTCAGATGCTCTAGAATTCCAATTCCTTGAAAGATTCCTAGGCAAGGCCAGAAAATAAAAAACACTAAAAAACCCATTCATCTTTTTTCACATCTCTAGTCTGATGATAAATTAATGTCAGGACATCCTTCTAAACTTCCACTTATAGTGTCACATGTTAGCATAAAATCTGGCTTGTTGGTAAGCCAATTACACACCTTTGTTTTAGGAAGCCGATTGTTATGAATGCCATGGACAATTTCAGTACGTGTTTGTTTGTTATGATTTTACTCAAGCTAAAGGAATGGATTATTAAAATTAAGTGCAAATAATATAGAATTCAGGTTAAGTCTGAAGTTAGCATAAATTTAGGTTCTTCAGACTAACAAAAAATGATTTGAGAAGTTAAATAGGAAGATGCTTTTAAAATTTTTTTACTATATTGATTTTTAAATTACTATCTCCCAAATCTTGCTTAGTAATCAAATGTGCATAAGAGAGAAGTTAGTTAAAGAGCTAGGATGAGTAATTCCTTCTTTAATGAAGACTTGCTGTAAATCTGTATACTCTTTCATATCACCTTCAGATAGTTAGTCAGTTCGGCAGGAGCAGAGACCAGATGAAAATGTTAATGGGATGTAATTCAGTGTTTTTGTGTTGTACAGCCTGAGAAATGCCAGTGGCCTGACAGCAGCAGACATTGCTCAAACCCAGGGTTTCCAAGAATGTACCCAGTTTCTCTTGAACCTCCAGAATTGTCATCTGAACCGTTTCTATAATAATGGCTCCTTAAATGGGGGCCATCAGAACATATTTCCTAATCATGTTAGTGTGGGAACAAATCGCAAGAGATGCTTGGAAGATTCGGAACCCTTTGGAGTAAAGAAGGCTAGAACTGAAGGTGAGACTACTTCATGGGTGGGAAAGAGCAGTTCTGTTTCCTTTCTTTAACATGTTTTCTTTTTTATGGCTGAAAACACCTTCAAGATGAGACCTTCGCTTAAGGTGGTACTGTGCCCGGAGGATTCTGGTGCAGTGATGGTGGAGTTTTTCCTGTATTGCTACTTTGAAGATTGCCCGTTTAACAAAAGGAGAGGGATATAAGAGGGCAGTGTTGATAGTTTAAATGTAAATGTGTGTATATAACTTTTCTGCACACCCAGGTTTACCTACCATGAATTAGACTTTTTTCATTTATTGTACCTGTTGGAAATATAAATTTTTTAAAAAATCTGCCACTGTGCCTGATTTTTTTGTTTCCTATAAATAGTCCTGATCTTAAAACAATTGTCCGTCTGGTGGTAAAACCTAGTTTCACATCTGGGAAGGTAGGTGTTTGCTGTACTGTCCCACTTGCACTATGATTTGGTCTCAGCTGGTCTCTGTAACCCGCAGTGTAATGTGTATTTGTCACAAGATCTGGTGTGTCATTTTGACAGTGAGGACTTAAGTCTCTAAGATAAGTCAAGTTTTACGTTGTCTTCCCCCTTTTTATCTTTAGTTTTGGAGTTTGTAAATAATCAGAATCAACTGAGTCACTCTTTAAGTTGGAAAAACCTCCCTTTTATCTAGGAAAAAGACATATATGTATGTATGTAAAATACCTTCATCAGAAGACAGTAGCTTAGCAGGAATATTTAGTGAACCTATATAGAAGGAAAATTAGAGGTGACATTGAAAAGTAATCACTCTGAAATTATGCACTCAGATATTTGCTGAAAATAAATACAAAGTCGTGCCCTTCGGCTTACAAAAATAACTATACAAGTACAATATGAGTAAATGCTGGCTGGCTATAGATTTTAGTTGACTTTAAATTTGATGTGGGTCAATATTACCCTTTTTGATGCTTTGTCTCTTTAACAGGAGTGTATCCAGACAAAGAGATTTTTTTTTCTATGATGATAAAAATTGTATTATTTACTTTATAACTTTTAAAATCTTGGTCACTATAAAAATTTGTGATTATGTGACTTTTTTATAGAATTGAATGTGTGAACTTAAATGTAATGGTTTATCAAATTCATAGCTTTTATAAGTTGTGAGCCTAATAATCTAGAAGGTACTACTATAATAAAGCACATGGAGGTATGTCTAAATTTTAAGAATGGCTTAATGGTGAAGTGTTGCTCAGCATTGTCATTTATTTCCAACATGATTCAGTATATTTTTTTCTAATGTCTTTTAAAGGCTTTTTAAGAGCATTCACTTTCTTAAAATATACTTTTTTGTTTGTTTAGTACCTAATATTTTGGAATTGTATTGTGTTAGCTCCATTGTGCCCTCATGCAAAAATTGTGTGTGCCTATGTCCATGAATGTAGGTTTGCAGGATAAATCTTAAATTTTTTTAAAATTAAAGGGTTGTCACTTAATATTCTATGTAATAAGACACAGAAATGTACCTGGAGAGTTTTAAGTGTCCTAAAAAGCCTTTCCAAGGACTTCTGAAACTTGATTTTAAGTTTCCTAAACCCTGTTATCACACAAATTTGGTTCTAAGCATCAAGCAATTTTCAGGGCATTTTATTTTCCTCCTCCGGACAAGGATTCGTTTTTGTGAAGCAGGGTTAGAGATTTCACATTTTCCACACTAAACTCACCATCCAGGCTTCCCAAATTGCCCGTTCCTAATACTCAGCCCAAGGATGTCAATTCAGAAGAAAATGTGATTGACACCTGGCATTTGTTTACATTTGCAGGTAATAGTTGCACATACCTAAGGTTGTGCACTGCACTGCTCCACAGGTGCATGAAGTGATACTCATTACCACAGGAGAAGTCATGGCTTGACACCAGATACACCCTGATAGCTTCTCTTGTGTCTTCTGAGCATTGTTATAATTATTTACTCCCTAAACTTTCTAATACTCCAGTCCTTGGTAGTTGTAGTACTGAGATTGTTTTGCATGTCACGTGTGTGTGGTGTGTGTGTGTATGTAAATTCATATTTGTAAGCATAGTTTTCATGCCACTCTCATGCCTGGCACCACTCTCCTTTCTCTGGGAAAGGAAGAGTTAATTTTTTTCACTTTACCATTATATACTCTCTATGAATGATACATCTGAGCAATAATTCTTGATTACTAAAACAAGATCTCCCTCTACCCTAACCACCTGAAAGTTCGAAATGAAGCTGTTCTTGGCTTCAGTAGTTTTTCTAGTTATTTCCATTCTTTGACTAGTGTTTTAGTATGCAGTTCAAGATTGGTAGCCTTAGTTCATTTAATTTCTGGCATATTGTTTTGCTTTGCTATTTAAATATGTAAGCTTAAGTTTTTGCTCATTCTGAATTCACTTTGTAGCTGAGTTTTTGGTTCTCATGCAAAGTAAAAGCGTTTTTTTTCCTAATGTAACATATAAAATACATTTTAAAATAACTTCACATGTGAAAGTATTCAGAAGAGTTTAGAATCATTTTTTTTTTCTTTTTTGAAGTACAAGTTTGGCTTTTTCTTAGGGATTCCTGAAATAATATCTTGGCTACATAATAAATACATAGCTTGAACGAACTCTTAAAGATACTCCCTGTGAAATTCACTTTTTAATTCTTTTTCTACTTGGAATCATGAGTCTGAAAGTTAATTCCTCTTCTCCACAGAAAGCAGTATCTCTCTGCTTTAATAAACTATTTTCAAATATATTAAGGTAATTGGAGTAGTTTTCCTTTGGAAACTATATTGATGTAAAAGAACCAAAAGGAGTTTTGCCTTTTTGTACTATTCAGTTATAAATTGTCCTTTGGAAGCAAGTTGTACTACAGAAACGTATGCCTTAAAATATCTTTCATGCAGTCATTCTTGACACTATCAAAATATACTTTAATCAGAACAGGCATAATAGATGTGGCCATGGACTCTGGAGGATGAGATAAAATCCAAAGTTATTTGAATAATTTTGATGAAAAGTATTTGGGAGTAATATTTCCCCAGTACAGGATTTTGTTCATTTATGATGGTGCAAGGAAGTATCTGTACAATTGGTTTAGGATTCTCTCCCCACCCCCTCCAATTTTTAAATGATTTGCTCAAGAGGGAATGACAGATGGACTTCAGGACTTCAGCTGGAGCTGCTTTGTAAAGATTGGTTTAGTTTTGTTAGCATTCCTAGTTAATCTTTAGTAATAACACTCAGTATAATTATTTATACATGTATATGTATTTCTTGAGAGCTGTTGCCCAAACTATCAATGATCCTGCTTAGAAAAGAATTGCCGCCTTATCCACAAGAGAAACCTTTATGTTTTTTTTTTTTTAGCCAATAATGTTTTTGGTTGCAACTCTATAGTTTTGAGTGAGGAGAGGCATTGTGAGTCACAAACCAACCAAGTAACTTCACAGTTTCATTTTGGGAAACAACTGCCGTAAGAAAGTAGGCTGTGGTATTATACCAGATCTCAGGTGTTAGGCTGACCTCATGGGTTTTGATCAAATAGGTGTTTTATTGATCTTAGCATCTGATACATAACATGTAGGTGTTTAGTATAAAAATACCCCTTTAAGAAATTATCTTCAACAAAATTAGCAGTGAGAAGTTTGTCATTGCACTTTGCCCAGGATGAATATAACAAACAGCTTTCACTTTCTTCTAATTGTTCGTGTTGACTGGCATTTATGACTTGGGAGGAGGAGGGTGAATAACTTAACACATGGTTAAGTAATGCGATAGCTAATTATTTAAACAAGATTCAAGAAATCAGACTTGATGTAGTTATACACACACACACACACAGGGTGGAGTCTCATAAAATAATTTTTTGTTTCCTTAGTGTTCCCAGACTTGAAGTAAATGGCTATTTATATTTGTTTTGAAAAATTTGACCAGAGTGAGTGAACACCTACTTGTGTTCAGATAGCAAATGATTATTTTATCTTAATCCCTAAAGACATGGCATTTTTTTAAACATTACCCTTTATATGAATCAATTTTTTTTAAAGATCTTATTTATTTATTTTTAGAGAGGGAAGGGAGGGAGATAGAGAGAAACATCAATGTGTGGTTGCTGGGGGTCATGGCCTGCAACCCAGGCATGTACCCTGACTGGGAATGGAACCTGGGACACTGGTTCGCAGCCCACGCTCAATCCACTGAGCTATGCCAGCCAGGGTAAAGACATGGCATTTTATAATGGAATCTGAATTACATTTAAGAACCAAGTAATTTCTATGATTTCCTCTATTAACGATTGTGATTTTGAACTCAGCAAACCTCATGTGCCTGGTTTGTTCCGCTGTGTGTGTCTTGTTTCACATGTACCTTTCATTCTGTGTATTTTTAATAACCCCAAACCCTCAGCGTTTCCAGTGCTGTCACTGCTGTTCCGTGTCCTTCACATCTCCACTGCCCACCCTCTTGAATTTTCCCATGCCCCTGGCCTGCTGCAGTTGGGGCTGTGTCCAAGTTCCACAGAAGGTACCTGATAGTAGAACTACCTTCACACTGGCCTCAGATACTAGTTTTATATTTTAACAGGACCTTTCTTTTCAAAGGTAGTTATATGGGTTATATATGCTCTACAGTAGAACAGAATAGTTCTAATTAGCAATGGCTGGTGGAAAACCAAGGGAACATTTGCTTCCTGGCGGCTTTTATGGGGAACTAAGGTCAGAGTTGCCACTTGAGTGGAAAGACCACAGGTATGAGGTGTCTTGCCCTGCTGCTGCCTTCTAGAGTTGTGGGTCAGTGCCTGCGACGGACCTCCAACTGACACCTTAAAGATGCACAAGAATGGGAGATCACTATCTTACAACCCCATACTTCAATTAAATCCACTGTGAAACTACTGAGTAGTTTTCATGTGTCAGAGGGTATCTCCAGTTTAGGAATGTCAAGGGATTAAATAAGGCCTTTACTTCCAACTGTTTTCTTACAGTTTGTATGATTTTAGGAGCTTCCTAAGAACTGTCTTTCAGGGAGTGTAGTCAACTGTTTTTAGGTGAAAACACAAATGCAAGCCTCTGCGTGTCCTGGGTACCTTCCCGAATGGAGCGTCTTTCTTGGCTCCTGAGGTCAAGGCTTACTGGGCAGTGACTGCCTGCGGGAGAGGAAGGTATTTATTTTGAACCAGTCCTAGATGGTTTTCTATCATAAATATGCATTGTTTAATGTGTACTGGAAGCTTCTCAAATACCTGCCTTGTCAATTAAAAAATGTAAGGGCACTTTATGAAATGTTCATTAATTTCACCTTTTAACTCGGAGTCAATAGAAAAACAGGATGGGGAGGTACTTTTTCAAAACAACATCAAAATTTACAATTTTGGAAGATTTTCTGAAAGGTTTACAGGCCACCTTTCTCAGACACATGGAATATTTAAACAGTTCCTTTGGCAATGGTGATGGGTACATGTGGGAGAGAATGCCACAGGTGACATCTGTGGTTGTGGGAGAAAGGAGTCAAGTCCAAATCCAATGTTGTTAGTATTCTGAGAGGCCAATTTTAATTTAATGACTTACACGATTTTAAAAAGCAAATGCAACCTTAAAGCCCCCATCCAACAAATTGAGCACTTCCTATTTGCAGGTGCTGTGAATAAAGTGAAAGCGTTAGTGTGAAATACATTACTCAAGGTTCTGGGGCAGCTGGATTATCAGCCGAGTAGTGAAACATCTTTGCAGATACGTGGTGGGAATAACTCACTACAAAGACTGTCTACAGAGAATTATATTCTAGGATGTCTGCATTAGCATACACTGCCCACCTTAAAGAATTTGATTACCAAAAAAAAGAGCCGTTGGTCTTGTTTTATCCTGTAATGATGAGAAACTATACATTAACAAAAGACAGCTACTAAATGGAACAGCTTCAGAGTAGAAATCCTAGTGCATCGGATAGGCTTCTAGTTAAGAGGTTAATTTTTGCTTTAAAATGATATTGTGCCGCAGCTCCTCTTTACATACACGTTTGTTTTGAATGTCCCCAAACTTCCTTTACCACTGACTCTGGCCCCCTAGTGGCAGGTCTGCTTTCATGTCCCACTTCCACTCTTCCCTGAAGCAATTATGACTCTCAGTTTTACAGGTTACTTTAGTTATTAACAGTTTTTGCTTGTTTTCTGTGTAAATAACTTTTCTGGCTAGGGAGTAGTCTTTGTTTACTGATACAGGTACTATTCTATGCACTGGGCTCAAAGGAATGAATTAACAGATACCTTTTTATGAAGATGGTGGGGACGATCTTCATGTTTTTTCGTCAGGTTTTTTGTTTTGTTTTTAATCTGCTTCCCACGGATCTGAAATTGCACATATAATCTAGTTGTCACCTTCCCCAAGGAACACTGGCACCTGAATTCCAAAACAAAACCAGACATTAAGGGTGTAGCTACTTAACGCAGCTTTGTGTCCCCAGTGATGTCTCTTTTTTACAAGGATGTTTGTGGTTTATCCATGATAGCCTGCACCAGTTCTCAGTAAACTACCCAATTTGGCTTAACAGGCATTGGAGAGTGCAGAAGTGGGAAAATCAGACCCTGCGCTGGCTGCAGGTTTGTCTCTTAAAAGACTGGCTAAGAACTCCCTGATGGCTGTGTGGATTTTGACACCTGGTATCTGGAACAGCCCTCTCTAGTCACCACCACCCTTTTTTAAGATGACCTATTTACCACTGAACTCCTGAAAGTCCTGTGTTTTGTAGTAAAGATAGAATGCCTTATCACCAGTTAGAGCCCCGTGGAAGATTACAGAAAGCATTGAATGGAAAAGACTGAAATCCATGACTTAATTCCCCTGGTTTTTAAAGCACCTCTATTGGTAGAATACTTTTGGCCCCATACCTATGCAGGCTTCTGTTTTTTCACCAACTGCATGAAATCACACTTCCTATTTCTCCCACATACTAATTCAGAATTTGTGTTTCTTTCATAAAGACTACCATCTTTGGTTTCAAAAGTTAAGGAGATAATCTGGAATGTGCTAATTCCTATATTGAAAGTGACTTGAGTGCCTAAAACTATAAGTAAGTAAAACTGCACAAAGTTCAAGTCTCTACTTTTAAATTATTTGAAAGAAATACTTAACACCAAAAGTCATTACTTACTTGTTGTATCTATTCTTTGACCCAAAAATAATGTTGGGTATTCATCTGAGTAAAGAACCAGAAATGTGTACAAAGGAGCTTTTATAAGGATGTTAGTTTAATTACGGTATTCATGATAAGAAAGAAAGCTGAAGCAACCCAGACAAAGTGGAGAATTTGGTGGTGGGTGAATTATAATAGTATGACTGGATTTTAACTTTAAAGATTTAAACTTGTTTGATGGGATTCATTCATGCCATGGTAAATGGATAAAAGCAAAGCATAAAAGTAATTTTTAAGATCTGGTTTTGAAGAAAAGACTAGATTTGCTAAAGACTAGATTTGTCTGTCAAATGAGAGTGGCTGCTCCTGAGAAGTGGGGATTACTGGAGTTTGCAGGGAGAAGTGTTTCTGCACAGGTTATGTAATACTTGGAGGGAAAATGATTAAATGTGCATATGAGCTTTTCTCCAAGATAGGGAGGATTATAATTTTATAAGAAGTGTATACATAGCTTCAGCTCCAAATTTCTTGGAACTAAGACTTAAATGTTTTTTTCCAATTGTATTATATCTTGAAGCACAGGACTAGTGCCACCAGGATCGTATTGACAGGCCTGTCTTGAGTCTTGGCTTTTACCTTATTTTCTGTTCCTGAAATTAGTGATTTTTTTTTTTAATTTGAGGATCATTTCATGGTTTCTATATTGTTACTCAAGAATTGTCCTGGTATTTATGAAAAAAAAAATGAACATTTGTTTTGGGGCATACTTTAGAGTATGCTGAATTTTAAAAAATATTTCTAAATGTCTCTGGATTGTAATTTATGTTGTCCAAATAACAGCCTTAAATGAGAATTTATGTCATCAGTAAATCTAAAATAGGTAACTTAAATTTCATGACTTTCCGTTGAAACTGCACACTTCAAGAAATATTTTATACTGTGGGAAAGTTTCTCAGTAGTATACTAAGTTCATTCATCATCTGCAGATTAGGAAAATATTTGGTAATTTTGGAATGTTCGGTGCTCTAACAAAAAAATGAGAGACATTTGTCTTAAAATTTTGTGTGTACAAGGAATCTAAAATAGCCTTTGTTTCCTGTGCAGCTCAAAGCTTGGATTACTCCATGCCACTAGTGAACGGCGAGGCGGAAGACGATGCTGACAAAATGCACGTCGATAGAGAGTTTGCTGTTGTAACAGGTGGGAGTGGACAGTTTCCCGTTAGCTGCAACAGCAGTCCAGTGGTCGAAGACACCAAACAGCAGGAGGGTGGTTCTGTTGGACCAAAAGAAATAGAAATATATACTGTTTCAGCAATGCAAACCCCTTGTCGTTGCAAGAATCAGTATGCATATTATTTCTAACATAAGCTTCTCTCAAATGAGTTTTGCACTTTGTTGTCCAGTGTTTTAAAGAATGTTATACTATAATTTGCATATTTTGGGCAAGTTTGTAGATACAAGGATAAGTGTTTTTGGTGCATTCTATGGATATGAAAAATATAAGTGCAATATTTCTGATTTTAAACTTTTGCTTAATGTGCCTTGTTTAATTTTGATAAGGTTTTGCATTTTTAATTTTCTGATGGAGGACTTTGGCTGAATATACAAAATGAGCATCTATTGCTAGTAATTTCAAAGCGATAAGGATGATTCACTATAGACAATGAAAATTAGTAAACATTGTGGTTTTGACTTGTAACCAGTCACGCCGATACAGAACCTGTCACTTGACCCTTAGTGGTTGCTGTGGTTCCTGTGCCATGCACTCTAGGTCTAGTGAAATGCTGAACACCATGTCTCACAAAACACAGTTTATACAGTGAAATTTTTAGTGTATTAAGATTTTATTATCAATAGTCATTATCAGTTTTTAAAAGCCAAAGGCTCGATTTTTTTTAGCTTTTAAAGATTTATCCATTTAGTTAATGCTTTTTTCTATTGTTCTTTGATTTAAGTGCCCGTGAAAACATTTTATTCATTCTTTTACATGTTAATATATGTAAAAATAGATACTGGCTTTTAAAAAGTTTGATTATTATGTCTTTAAACTATATTCTTCACTGGGGAGAAAAGATTACCTATTTTGTTTCCCAGACTTTTATGAAAAAATCATTTCTGTTCAATAAAATGATAAAAAATGTGTACATATTTCTAGAAGCTACAGAATTGTAATGGGTGGAGTCACCTTTTTGCCAAATAATTAAATGAAATGAAACTCAAAGCCAGCTTAAAAAAAATAACATTGCTACATGCTTTTGAAAAGGCAGAGGTAATCACTCTTTAATCTTTAAGCATTAATTTCCTGGGTTTTCAGATTACATTTAATACCAAGCTTGAACATAACATTGAAAAAGCCATACTTTTCAAGCCTGGCTCATCCCATATACAGGTGCCAAGTGAGCACCCGTATTTTCCATCATTTCATATAACACTATCTGACTGAATAAACAAATGTTAATTCTCTGAAGACTGATTGTTAGTAGATAAGCAAATAGGTGAGAGGGAAGTGGGAGTCCCAAAAGGCAGTTTGAAACAGAATAAAGGACAGTGTTGGAGATGGCCAGTGGTATGAGTCCTGGCCAAGCAGGGTTATGTCTTAGCCAGTCTCTAGCAAGGCTGCTATTTTCATGCACAGTTTTATTAGATTTCCAACTAATCTTGACTTTGAGATTGTGTAATAGAACTAATTTAATTAGGCACTAAAGGAAAACAGTCCACACACAGATTTCTGAGGCGTGCTTATTTACCTTTGCAGACCCATCACCTGAAAATACAGTTTTCATTCCACTGGTAGCATACCAATTATTTGTCTTAAGAACTGTCCGTGAGTTTTATCACCCAGCAACAGTTGTTTATATTTCATTTTTTAAAAATTAATACAAATATTTTCCTGGAACAACTAGTTTTTTTCTTTTTTTATTTTACTTCATATTTAGTTATTGAAACAATTGTTCTCTAGACTTGAGTTTTAACTAAATAGAAAAACTGTCATTTAATTTTTTAAAAAATTTATCATTCTCTGCAGAATTTATGGGAGTTACTAAATTGCCAGAAAATTTATGATTAGTGGAGTGTTTAGATGTTTTTGTTCATTGAACAAGCCATGGTTTTTTGTTGACAGGGAGGTTCTCAGGACACACAAAAACCCTTGTTTGAGTGCAAATCAGAGGTCTGTACATGGTGAACCCCAAAAGTAAGCCCTTCATGGGGAGAGTCACACTCTGTGAGATGTGTTAGGGTAATCAGATGTACATAACGGGTCTTCATCTGTTGTAACTCAGCTTTCTGTGTTTAATATCATACCATGTTTTAATAACGCAGAACATTGGGATCAAGTCTAATATTATCAAGCAAGACAATTTTAGGTCATTCTTTCTACTGTTCTGTGAATTCCTGTGAACAAATCTCTCTAGTTTCATTATTCAGAAAAATACTTTGTAATTGCCTACTCCCATGTGCCCAAATGTTTTGTGATTAACATTTTTTTCTATAAGACATCCTTGTCTTAATGGATGCAGATCAAACTCTCAACATTTCCAACATAAGTTGTTTTTGAAAGTGGAACCTTGGATATCATAATCACCTTAATTGCTGAATTCAGAAGAAACTCTTCAGAACTGCTGTTGGCCCAAGACTGTCCGCATGAGAGCCATTAGTTCCTTCCTGTAGTTGCTGTCCTCGGTACTCTGCAGAGCTGCCATGTGGCATTTTGCAGAAGTAGTGTGTAGATTTGAGGGTTACAGGGAATATTTATGTTTTCATATTCCTATGTATGCTTCCCTGACTTGTGAGGTATGACGATGTCTCACCTGGTCCAAGGAGCTGCCAGAATTCATGTGCTTCAACTGCTTCCTTTTCTCCTTAAGAGCTGGAGAAGTTTGTGTTTTATTTCAACCCTTTGTGGGAATCCTTACATTCAGTTCTGATGGACTTTTTCAGGAATGATTTGAAAAATCATTCTCCAAAAGTAGTCTTCAAATGAGAAATTTTTTTCGACGGCTTTTCAGTACTATTGGTATTTTTCATGCAGTATGTTTATCAATTTTAAGTTTTTTAATTTGGCTCCCCAATATTACTGAAATTTATAATCATTTCCTATCTTTCCAGGAAATTTTATTGTTGTGTTTTACTTTTAAATCTATGTACTGTTTTTACTTTGGAAAAGGAACTGGTTTGTTTAAAAGAAAAGAAACTAAATAAATCCTTTAAAATTGTAGCAGCAGTGAAGCATTTTATAGTTTCTCCTCCCTTCTGGTTCTGCATTTTGGTGACAGGTGTATTTCTTAATGCAGATATGAAAAACAGTAGCTCCGTATCGAATACATTGACAAACGGATGTGTCATCAATGGACATTTGGACTACCCTTCCACGACTCAGCTCAATGGGATGGAAAGCAGGAATGACCAGTGCTTAACAGGATCTAATGGAATTAGCAGTGGATTAGTTCCAGGACGGCCATATTCAAGTAGCCAGGGTTCTCTCTGTGTTAATGGGACCGAGGAGCCAGAAAAGACCATGAGCGTTAACCCTGAGATGTGCGGTTCCCTCCACCTGAATGGGAGTCCAAGTAGCTGCATAGCAAATAGACCTTCCTGGGTGGAAGATATTGGAGAAAATTTGCACTATGGACATTACCATGGGTTTGGGGACACTGCTGAAAGCATCCCTGAGCTTAATAGTGTAATAGAGCATTCCAATTCTGTGAAGGTAGAAGAAAGATATGCCAGTGCTGTCCTGAGTACCATGAACCTTTACCACGGCTCGTAAAGACAGGTGGCCTGGCTCTGTCTGGAAGCATTAATCCTTCCTAGTAACCCACTCAGAATACTAACGTAGATCAACCTAAAGGAATGCCACAACTTGTCCTATTTTTTTTATACTTTAGCTTTTTGAAGAAGTACACTTGTGTTTGACAAGTTTCTCATGAGTCCTAGTGAACGCACGGGTAGGTTTATTTAGTGCATAGGTGTTTTCTTCCGTGGACAGTGGGCCTCTTAATGCACTTAGTTTTCTGCTGCCAATCTCCATATTTTCTTTTGAATACTGTCACCATAAATTGGCATTTTTCCTTTTGTCAAATTATATTTAATCAAGATAAATTTAGAAGCAGTCAGTGAGGTGCTTGGTAATTTAACTCTTTGCACGTGGGCATCATTTTGAAAAGCTTGCTTTTACTCATTCCTGCAGAATTTTTGACAGAAGACAGCTATTTCCCTATGCAAGATACAGCCTTACAAAGATTAGTTGCCGTGATTTATATGAAGAAAAGAACATATGTGTTTTTCAAAGTCTTTTCATTGAAACTCTGTAACTTGCCATAAGAAGGTTTTACTTGTAGACACATATGGTGGTTTGGACGTATAAGTCATGTCCCTTTCATGATGTAACTCCCTGGGTTTCAATGAAAACACACAGCCTGGGACTGACTCCTGATTGTTTTTATTACACATTTCCTACTTTGTCTCTAGAATTTTTACCACAGATAATGGTTTCCTTTATATGTAGTGGAAGTTACTATTTGTAGGAACTGTCAGGTTAAAATATTTAACTGACTATTTCAACTTATTATTTTTTTCCTTGTTTCTGTTTTTTGGGGGTTTTCTGCTTTAAAATATATACCACTATGTATATCCAGTAAACTGAGAGAATTTTTAATCTCTCTTATAAAACTGTTACGTTTATGGTTTTATAGAAGTTAGCTTTTGTTTAGATGACTAGTGGTTACACTGTGCAAATATTGTAATGAATTTTTACTTTTCTGATTTTTTGTAATAAAAATTGGTGAAGATAGAGAAAATGTCAAATGAACAAACCAATGTTCTAGAGTGTTACTAACATTTTGTTTTTAAACTGTCCTTGACAAGTTGAATAAAAATCTCTCACATTTGATTTGCCCTAAGCTGTGGTTTCTTTCCAGGTATGAGGAGTTGGGGAGAGGGGAGTGTCTGTGGAGGCAGTGGGAAGGGAGGTAGAAGTCTAATATTGTCTTTCATTTTGCTTGTAAGACTTTACTTCACTCTTCTGATTCCTGCCATCTAGTTGTAGTTTGTCTGTTTGTTTTTAACCACCTTTGATTTAATCTGGTTTTAAGGACACTTGTCTCGCTGGATCTGGCGGGGTGGGCAGAGGGGCAGGTACTAAATTGCTGTCAGCTAACAGTATTGTGTTAATTCATCATGAATGACAACCACCATAATTGACTGAATTTCTTTCGGCCTTCAGATATTAAATGAATATAAGCCTTTTTAAAATTTAACTTACACATAGTTAGTAAATGGCCATTCTGGCATACCTGTATATGTTATGTAAAATACTCACTACTCACTACTTTATGCATATTGTAAAACTTAAGAGACCAAAATCAAGGAGCATTAGACTTTGGAAGTGTCACAAAAATGACTCTAATGAGAACAGAAGAATCTGCTTGTGTCACCGTCTCCTTCTCCCATGCCCACGGGCGTCAGTAATCAAGCTCCAGGTCCAGATGGCCCCAGAGACCTTTTTACCAGACTGATCCAAGACCCCAAGAGAGATGAAACCTAATGCCATTTATTCCATTCTTGACAATATTTTAATGTATTTCAGAGACTTTCTAGTTAATATTTGTTGAAAACCATTAAGTAATCTCAAAAATATGCTAAAGATCAGGACATTTAGTTAGTCTTGGAAGTTGAACAGTACTTCTTAGGGGTAAAAATATTCCATGAAATCTATAGTAGGGCAATATCCACACTTCAGTGAGTTATTGATACAGAGTTTGTCATTGCAGTTTAGTCATTGATGCTAGTACATTAAGTTTTTATTTAGAGATATGTAAGGAAATTATGATGAATTATATCATGCCTGCAATTTGCCTCAAAATAATTTAGGAAAATGAGTGGAGACAAAGCTCAAACAAGATTGGGTATGAGCTGATGTTGGCCCTAGGTGCGTGGAGGTTCATAAGTCTGCCTACTTTGTATATATTTGGGAAAAAATTTTAATTAGGACTTTAAGAAGAAAAATAATGTTCTATACTTTGAAAAATTATGGACGCCATTTTAACACTGATTAAAAATAAGCTATTTTTCTATGCTTAACTCACCAAAATTAAGTTCATATTGAAGTATTACAGTAGTTCACTGATTCTTAACTTTTTGGTCTGAAGACCCTTGTACTTCTATTCTTAAACACTAGTAGCAAACAATTGGAAGATGAAATAAGTCCACTTACAGTAACGCCCAAACCATAAAATACCTAGGAATATATCTTAAAAGGTGTTTGAGGCTGCTACACTGACAACTGTAGGACATTTCTGAGAAAAAGAAGGCCTAAATAAATGTTTTGATAGAGGTACTTAAAGACTATCTGGCCTCATACAGGTATGTAATTGAGGAAGGGAGGGCTATATTAATAGCCTTTGCAGTTAGTTAATCATAGGTATTTGGTGTAACACCAAGGCCACAGTAGTAGTTTGTAAAGGTTAATTGCAGTGTTGACTCAGAAACCATTATCGATAAATTTATTGTACTCAGTGTACAATAATGTTTCTCTTGCACTTTGAATGGATCTCTAAGCCATGCTTGATTTTAGAACATCATGCATTAGCTATTTGGAAAACATTTAACTGAGTTCTGCAGATCTTGCAAATGTTGAAACATTCCATTATTTAAAGTAAAACCCACGTACAGCTGACAGTCTAATAAAAATTGGAAGCTGTCAAGCACATGGTAGTGGATACAAGTTGTGTAGCATTCTAATTTTTGCCTGAAAGCTCAAGTTTCATCGATGGCCTCAAACCCTGTCCATTGCCTGCCTTGAAATGGCAGATTCACTTGGTTAATTTTAAAACAATGTCTGTCACTCATTTTTTTTACATTTATTTTGTTATCGTTGATTCTCTTACCGTTGTTCTAATTTCTCTTTTTCCTTTTGCCCCTTTCCACCCATTCCATCCCTCTGCCCTCTGGCCCTCTCTCAGTTGTCCATGACCTTGACTCATTAATACATGTTCTTTGCTCCCTTCCCCTTCATTCCCCCATTCCCCACTCACTCCTCCCCTCCCACAGCTACCAGTCTGTTTCCATGTGTCTGGCTCTATTTTTCTTGTCATTTTGTTCGTTAGATTCCAATTATAAGTGAGGTCATATGGTATTTCTTTCACCAACTGGTTTATTTCACTTAGCATCATAGTTTCCACGCTGTGGCAAAAGGTAAGGACTTCTGCTGAGTAGTGTTCCATTGTGTAAATGTACCACAGTTTTTTAATCCTCTCATCTACTGATGGGCACTTGGGCTGTTTCTAACACTTGGCCATTGTAAATAACACTGCTATGAACATTGGGGTGCACAGGTTCTTTTGGATTGGTGTTTCTAGATTCTTAGGATATAATCGCAGCAGTGAAATTGCTGGGTCAAAAGGCATTTCCATTTTTAGTTTTTTGAGGAAATTTTATACTGTTTTCCACAGTGGCTGCATCAGTCTGCATTTCCACCAACAGTGCACTAGGGTTCCCTTTCCTCCACATCCTCGCCAGCACTTGTTATTTGTTAATTTAATGATAGCCATTCTGACAGGTGTGAAGTGATACCTCATTGTGGTTTTAATTTGCATCTCTCTGATGGCTAGTGATGTTGAGCATTTTTTTCATATGTCCATGGGGTATCTGTATGTCCTTGTAGAAGTGTCTGTTCAGGTCCTTTGCCCATTTATTTATTATTTTTTTGAGATTTTACTTATTTTTTTAATAAGAGGAGTAGGGAGGGAGAGAAACATCGATATGTGAAAGAAGGTTGCTTTTTTTTGTTGTAAGATTTTATTTATTTTCAGAGAGAGAGGGTAGGGAGAGAGAAACATCAATTGGTTGCTTCTCACATGCCTCCAACTGGGGACCTGGCCCTTAACCCAGGCATGTGCCCTGACCAGGAATCAAACCAGCAACCTCTTGGTTCACAGGCTGGCACACAATCCACTGAGCCACACCAACCAGCCTTTGCCCATTTTTTCATTGGATTGTTTGTCTTCCTGGAGTGGAGTCCTATGAGTTCTTTACATATTTTGGAAGTCAAACCTTGTCTGATGTATCACTGGCAAATACGTTCTCCCATACAGTCAGTTCCCTTTTCATTTTGATGATGGTTTCTTTAGTCACACAGAAGCTTTTTTATTTGATATAGTCACATGTGTTTGTTTTTTCCTTTATTTCCCTTGCCCTAGGAGATCTATTGGCAAAAATATTGCTAAAGGGGATATCTGGAATTTTATTGCCTGTTTTCCACTAGGACTTTTATGGTACCTTGACTTATATTTAAGTCCTTTATCTATTTTGAATTTCAAGTCTTAATAACCATAATTTATCTTTCAAATAAAAATGTTTTCAGAAATGAAAACCAGTTCCATTGTAACACAACTACCAGACAAGTGCTTTTCTTGGAGACAATTATATTTTGGCATGCAACAGAAGTCCTTTGTGCACACTTCCCATTTTCTCACACAGAATGGACTCAGTGGTTGAGATTTAATAAAATTATTTTTACTGCATCAAGGACATTCTTAAGCGGAATTTTTTAACTGCACAGCAAAGCAGAATACTGTGGTAACCATGACAGTTGTTGCTAAGGCTCTGACCGCTGCTTTTGAACCATCAGTGCAAGTGTCGGCATAGGAAGGAGGGCGAATCACATCTTGGTGATATACTTGTGACCGTTTGGGTCCCCTAAAATGGCTTGAGACCCCCAGGGTCTGCAGATCATAGGTGGGAACTGCTTGAATGAATGTCTTGAGTGTTTGGAGCAGAGAGACCTGAGTGGCTGATAAAATGCTCAGACTATAGAAGGGTGTTCATTGAATCATTCAGCTTTTCTCTGGGTTTGTTTTTTATTTTTATTTTTTGAATGAGGGCAACAGCAAATGGGAGAAGACTAAAAGGGTAGAAACAATATTTTTTGGAGTTTGCCTGAAAGGGGGAGCCAAGAAATAGGCCATAGGGAGAAAGGGGACGTGTCATCAAGAGTTTGAAGATAGGAACATATGAAAGACAGAAGACTGATGTGCATGTGAGAGAGAGACCTCCTGAGGACGAGAGAAGTGGCAGGGTCCTCTGCACCACAGGGGTGGTGGGTGGGTGCAAGTGTCAGGGAGCTCTCTCCAGATCGCTTCTGCAGGGGAATTGGAAACCACCAGCTCAGGGGGGCAGATGGGATAAGGAGTTGGTGTGTGAGGAGCAGTGGTAAGGTGAGAGTAAACAGGCTGGACACGTGGTATGGCATCTGGGAGGTACAGGCATCACTTAACATTGCTAACCAACTAAAAGTGACACAACAGAACAGTTGATAGTTCATATTGGACTTATTCTGAATTGTGTTTCAGCTAAGCAAGTACAACTAAGCATAGAGGGTTATTAGAGTGGCTGGGATAAGACACGGGTTTAAGCTGGTTGAGCTGGGGAGTGTAAGGTGGCTTGGACGGCAGATTCCACAGACGGAGGTTCTGGCGGTTCTGGTGGTTCTGGTTGTTGAATATTGGCCAGAGAGGAAATAGGTTGGAAAGTGGGGGTGAGGGCTGGGACGTATTTGTGATGAGGGTCATGGTGAGCGGGTGGATAGTGAAGGCAATGCAGCCCAGGGACTGAGGGGGTGAGACAGTAGGGTCGAGGGGCTCAAAGAACAAATCACTTTGTGAACAGTGAGCCCCAGGTTACAGCCTGGGTAGAGCCCGAGTGAGCCAGCCACGCAAACCCTCAGGGGAGGAGGGTGAGGTCCCAGGGTGATGAGGGAGCAGGAGCAGTCTTGAAGCAGTACAGGGGCCAGTGTGAAAGAGCCCTGGCACCTCTGAGAGCTCGGGAGAAATCCTGTCCTTGGGAGGACAGCCTCAGGCAGAGAAGGAGGCAGCGTGAGAACTGGAGTGTACTGGGCATTTTGCTCTCAAGGGGAGAGCGCCTTAGAGCAGCCCAGCCACTCTCAAGAGGAGAGTGCGCTGACCCTTGCCTTGACAAGCTTTTATTGCCTTTCTGGGCACATTATATTGAGGACAGTCCTCATTTACTATGCACAGGGTCCTCATTTACTATGCACAGTTTTGCTTTAGGTGGTTACCTTTTACAGAAAACAAAGGAGAGGATGCTGCTAATCACATCACAGAAGAAGAATATTTGTAAATGCAAAGGGAAAAGTGATTGAACTGGTTACACTCGTCCTTGGAAGGTTTAGCATAGATTTTAGGAAGTTACGTTAAAGATATGCAGTAAACGTTTGCCGCCTCAATTCAGGGTGAGGGAAAAGCAAGTCTCAAAAGCGGCCTAGGTACAATGCAGGCCTGATTCCCCATGGGAAAACCTACCTGTGGGTGTGGGTCCTGTGCCCTGGACCTCACTTTCCACTGGGAGCAGGTCCTACGCTATGTAGCATGGTCTCCTATAAACGAGCACTGGGAAGAACTGGGAAAATTTTGTCTTAAAGATCCATGTTTGCCAGACTTCCTCTGAATGATGCACCAAAATGACTGGTCTGTTAAGCAATAAAACAATTTGTAGGGAAGGAAAAATAATTTTCCTTCTACCCTTCTAAGTTCTTCTGGCTAGACCAACAATCAAATTGACAAGAGACAGATTAACAGAAGATAACAACATTTATTACTTATGTACATATGGAGGTTCCATAAAACTATAGGACCCCAGGAGAAATAGGGCAGTTGAGGCTTACATGCCTTAGTAAGCTGAGGAGAAGGGTGTGTGTACTGTGGCTTAGGACTTCAAAAGGGACAAAAGGACTCACACGAATGCAAATGTTTGATAAACAAATGTTTGCTGGGCCATCTTGGACACTGAAGCATGGAGAGGATCGATCGAACAGACCTTGCTAAGTTCCTCCCTGCCCTACTTGGTTCATATTACACTACAGGTACCTATGATGATGGATAGAGGGCCTGCTCCAAATTTTAGGCAGTTAGGGGGAAAAGCAAAGTTTCTTCCTGAGTGTTTTGTTTCTTAAAAATAGCCACTTTAAAATAATCAATATCCCTAAAAAGCATTTTTGGGGGTCACAGACTGCCTCCCCTCAAATTCACACAAATGAATTTGACTCAAGCAAGTGAGACGTTTATGGTGTCTTGTATTTTCCTTTGGTACAAGTAATGCAGGAGTGAACATCTCCGTGCAAACCTCTGTCTGGTTTTGTGGAGTGAGCAACCGAGTTAATTAGGTCTTAAAAACGTAAACTAGATGCTTTGGTGGATTATCCTAAAGTTAGGAATTCAAGATTTAGATGGTGATTTTAGAAGTGTGATGAGATTAAGAAAAAGAAGCTGCATAGGCTGAAATGGGTAAAGACACTTGAAGGAGTTTTGGAGGGGACAGGTTCAGACTCGGGAAGGAGAAATGGCTTCCTTGGCAGACAGAAACCACACAGTAATTTAGAGAGAATTTGAATATAAAAAAAAAAACCTTCTGAACTATAGTAGAAGAATAATCAATTACATAGCTGGGAGGAAAATTCTGAAGTTATGCCGGAGCTGAGGCTGAGGACTTGGAATACAAGCTTAGAAAGGGGTCCCTTGCCCAGGCTGCAGTTTGAGCTTCAAAGAGGGAGCTGAGGTTAAAGCTTGCCGGATGGTAAAGTGCCCTGAGTGCCTGGACAGGGTGGGTCCAGAGACCCAGCAAGCAGGGGGCACGTTTCTGTGATGAAGGCAAGCTGGGGCTGGCAGCCCCCCCCCCCCAACACACACACACACTGGTCACTGCTTCCAGCTTGAGGCCTAGAATCCACGTGGGAGGGTCACAGTGACCCTGGCCCTGGCTTCAGTGTCACTGAGGGAAGGACTGCATCAGAGTACCCCCAGATATCCCACACCACCAATGAGTGTGCATTAGGGGCAAGAAACTGCAAAACAGCACATCCCAACAGACCCCGTCCAAGAGACCCCGTCCTCCTGCTGTGTGTCCTCAGTGCCCTCCTAGACACAACCTAGCATCATGCCCACCGTGAAGGAGAGGTGCTGGGGTCCAGCCCGCCGTCACGTGACGCCGTCACAGCGCTGGAAGGTGGGGTCGGATTTCAGCAGCCGTTTGTGGACAGCTGGCGCAGCGTCCGCTCACGACGTGCCTTTGTCAGTTCTTCCCAAATAACTTTTTTGTTTAAAAAGTATAAAAGCTGCCCGCTTTAGTCACTTCTTTGAACCTCATATTTCTTTGAATTTCGTGTGTACAAAATTAAATTTGTTTTTTCTCCTGTTAGTCTGTCTTATGTCAATTTAATAGGCCAGTCAAAGAATCTGGAAGAAGGAAAAAAATTTCTCCCCTTCCTGAGGCCCACCACCTTCAGGAGAGGTCAGCCTGGAGGGGGCGGGGGAGGACACTGGATGGGGGAGCGGCACGAAAGACACCAGTTTTTGCATTTTATCACGGACTTTTTTGGGGATGATCTGAAACAAATACATTCGAATAAAAACATTTTAAGAACAAACTAAGAAAGATTGGATCAGAACGACTGCTGGGTTCATCTAAGTCCCTCCCACCTTCCTACAACCCCACTCCACGGCATCTCCCTGAACTTCAAGATTCCAGTGTAGGTGGAAGACAACTTACATGTTTCTGTTTTACCGTTTGTGACTGCCACAGTGCTATCACCAGTGAATTTGTATTAAAATGTTTTTAGAAACAACTACAAAAATTGCAACTCAGATGCATCAGTGAGTCGGACCCATTCCCTTTCAGCTGAAAAATTTCATTACCGTCATTTGCTGGTACTGCTCTTCTGGCAGCTCATGTAATTCAAGACAACCTAAGCCAATTTCGCAAGCAAACCAACATGGACCACTACATCAAATAGCACATTAAGTCCCCAATACATAAAAATGACATTATTTCCTTATTTCAGTAGCTTTGAAATTCTCTCCAGAAGAGAAAGATGGGGGAAGTGACAAGCCTCCAACGGACCATGGCCCCTTTCATTCCAGGCAGGATGGGGTCCTCTGTCCACAGGCAGGGGACCCAGGATTAAAATGACAGCTATTGAAGTGTGCCCATTAGGTTACATTAAAAAGAACAAAAATGTTAATGTATATGCCAGCAGTGACACCCATTAGCAGCCTCTACCTCCTGTGAGCATCCGGGTGTAACAATGGCAAGGTTTTACAACAGGAAATGGATGTAGCCTTTTCCTCACGTAGAGGGTAAGTCCTCTTAAGGGACAGAGGTAATGACAGACTCGGGAACAGGTGAACAGAGCAGAGGCTGCGCGGACACACTCAAAGGAGACTTTCATCTTAAATCGTGAGGCAAATAAACATTTGCCACACAAGCAGCAGCAAATTCTCTCAGCAAAAATATAAGGAAAAAAAGAAAAGGCCAGGAGAGGAACCTGACCAGAACCTGACCAGAATGTGCACCAGATGACAGCTCCCACCTGGTGCTCATTCTGTGCTTCATTTTTTGTTACGATGATCCGCGTGGCTCCGACTCCCGGTGAGCCCTGGCTGACACAGAGAGGTCGTTCTCACCTGCTTTGGACACTGTCCTTCCAGAAATATGAAATCCCTTCAGAGCCTTTCAGATAGAATTTAAATTTGAACCAAGACACCGGTTTGTTGAGGTGACATCTGCCAAGTATAGCGTTTGTGTAAAACCCCTGCACCGCATTTGATGAGGACCGGGGGGCCTCTGTATGGAAGGCGGCCTCTCTCTCTCTATGGAGGGCGGCCTCTCTATGGAGGGCGCCTGTGTGATCTCGGACAGGGCTCGTGAGCCTCGCGTGTAATGATTGCTTTCAGGGGGCTTCTGGGACAGGGAGGTGTGTGACCATCACCTCCTGAAGCTCCAGGCGAGAGCAGCTGCAGGAAGGAGGAAGAAAACAAAGGAAGGAGAAAGCACAACCCCCCCATGCCCCTCCCACTCCCCTCCACCAGCCCCCCCACACACAAAACTTCATTGTCTTGGGGCAGAAGGGATCAGTTGCTGCAGCTGGGACTGCGCTCCTGGGGGAGAGGCAGAGGGATGTGTTGTGGAGAAAAGCAAACCCAGGGAGTTTAATTCGTTCTGATGTAGGGAAAATATTTACTACCTAAGATTCACCTGTGTAGGTCTGGCTGCATGCTTGCTAAAGTCATTTTCAGTGTTTGTTCAGAGTGCGGTTTAGGTGACACGGGAGTCACGACTTCACCGGGTTAACAGAAGCTCCAGCAGATGCACTAACTGGAAATGGGGTCCTTGAGGTTGTCAAGACAAAGACAGCCCGTTAAACCCCATCTAGAGCCTAGAGAGACACGGTGAGTGATGTGACATGGTACCCAGAATAGAAAACGGCATTAGCTAACAATTAAGGAAATCTGAATAAAGGGTGGGCCTTTGTTATAACATGTATCAACATTGGTCCCTTACTTGTGGCAGATGTACCAAACTATTGTAAGGTGTTAATGATAGCGGTGTGTCTGGGAGCTCTGTACTATCTTTGCAATTTTGTACATGTAAAAACTATTCTAAAAAACTATTTTAAGTGTGTTCTGTAAAAATTGCCAACATTTGCAGGCTGTGCCCCAGAAGGACACGGAACTGCCCCTCTGGTAGAGAAGTATCAGGTGTGAGACTCCACTTTGTGGACCCTGCTACCCGGGGAGGTAAGAGGTAGGAACGATTATAAGACACCTGGAAAGTGGAACTAAGTGTGGGTGGGTCTGCACTCTTTACCTAGTCCCCGGTGCATGCATACACGTGTTAGACATTAGTGTGGTGATGGCCATGGGGAAAGGGGTGGGGTGGGTGCAGTGGGTAAAGGGGACAAAAGTGGGGACTGAACGAGACTTTGCTTGGGGCGATGGGCACACGATGCAGCACACAGATGGTGTTTTATTGAGGTGTATGCTTGAAACTTGTACGGTTTTGTGAATCAATATCCACTCAATAAATCCAATTAGAAATTGTTAGATACGTGTTTAGAAGTTTGCTAAGGTGCTATTGACAGGTGTGGAAAATGGACACTCTCTGGCAGTTGAGGGGGCTGCAAAGTTTTATTGTTTCAAGACCAGTTTGTCATCATATATCACCAATTAAAACATCTGGAACCTTCAACTGCAATCCACCTCCAGGGGGAATTTTCTGCAGAAATATTCACTGTCATATACAAAATGTAAAATGACAAAGATCATTGCAATATTGTTTGTTGTTACAAAACTTTGGAAGCAACTTAAATGTAATCGGTGGGGAGTGGTTAAATGTGTTCTGATGCCACAGGATATGGGAGATTATGGAAAAGGAAGAAACGCAGGACAGTCTCCCAGTCCTGACAGGCAGGCACCTCCAGGGCACCTCTGCAGGTGAGAGGACCATGGCTGTAGCAGAATCCCATGGGTGTTTTAAAAGGAACACAGACCAAGTCCCCAGCTCCATATCTATGTATGAATGTGTGTGTGATGTGCAGACACTGCACAGCTGGAAGGGGTTAGTTCTGTGGTGAGGGGTGTTGTGGAGAGAGGGTGAAAGACTTTCACTCAGGGGCTAGATCCCCTGGGCTCAAATGTTGCTCCTACTTAGTGCTGTGCAACCTGGGCAAAATACTTAGCCCTCTCTGTGCCTCCGTTTCTATGTCTGTACAGTGGGACCTATGACAGTGCCTACCTCACACTCATAGGATCGCAGTGAGGATTAAATGAGCTCATGCTTGTAAAATAATCCTTAGTCACTCCCACACCCTGCAAAGAAGACGGAATGTGGAGTGAGAGGGGGCAGGCAGATGATTGAGGCAGCCCAGTGAAAGAGTCAGTAGGTCACAGGGACAGTGTAACCCAGGGGCAGGAGTGCTAGGTATGACCCAGGTCACACAATTAGCCTAGAGTCCCCATGTTGGATGATTTGCCGTGTATATGTACACGTTTGCCCAAATTTTTGAGGGAAAAATAAAGATGCACACTGTACACGAGTATAATGATTACACACCATGGGTAAATGATAGACATAATAATCCTGTGCATAATGTGCACAAAACGTGGATGCACATTATACACAACAAAATATGATATTTCTGTTTTAATGTGTAAAAAGAGAAACTGAATTACTCAGTGATATAACTCAGAACATTGTCATATTTCCACCTATTTTACACCTGTTAGAAATAGCTGCTGAGAGGAGGGCCATTGACGCAACAAGACAGAGGGTTTGCAGTGGAAGCCTCACCAAGCCCAGGCTTCACGGTCACGGGTACCGTGAATAGGGCCGAACCCAGCACGCCAGAGACTCCCCACGCCCCATCACCACCTGCTGGATAAAGCAGGAAATAGGTTTTAACAAATACTGTACAAACTTTATTTGTTCCAAACAACTTCTGTTGAAGACAAACTGAAAAGCATTCATTCTGACATAATATTTTATCTTTCTGTCACTATAAGGAGTTAAAAAAACAAAGCCAGGCTGACGGCTCCCCCGCTGGCACACAGTGAATGGGACGTGACACAGGTCCACGTGGTTCAAGTTCGGATTTCAGAGCAGGACAGGAAAGTCAAACAACCCTATGGTGTTGGGCTGGACTTGGAGGCATCCACGTGAACTCGGGTTTTTCAATACAGACACGAAAACAGATCTAGGTGCGATGTGCACATTCACACGCGTGCACATACACAATGTGATACATGCAAATGGTGGTCCCCTGACAGGATGCAAGTGGGAGAAGGAAAGAAAGCCTGGTTCCAACAGATCACTCAAGGAAACCCAGCCCAAATGCTTTGTTGTTCTCTAGGTAACCCCTATTTTCTGTCGTTACCCTAATAATAATCCCTTTGTTGCAACACCAGTCCAAATCCTACCAGGCTGAAAAGAAGGCCCTCACTGACATTGGGTGTAGGTGGTACAAAGCCCCACAGGCCTCAAGGGAGCTGCTGGTAGGATGATCCAGCCAGACGGGCCAGGTTGTCCAGGCTGTCCAGGCTGTCCAGGCTGTGTCCTGCTGCCCGAGCCCCAAGACAGGAGGAGACGGGGCCTTTTTCCTGTTTCGCCCTCTCCTATTCAGTCCCCACTCTTCTTTCCTTCAAGTTCTTTAAGGTCTTGCTTAAGAAGGAAGGAGAACATATTTCCCATCAGGCTGAGGTGTCCACAAAACCATTATTTTACCAGTGTATTGTGCTCACAAGTCCTTGTGGCTTTTCTCTATTTTTTTCAAGACTCCATTTTATTATACTTTTTGGTATGACCTGGATCCCTAGTAGAGGAATAGGTATGTGTTCTGCTGCAGCAAGGGAAGGAGGGCAAATAATCCCATCTTGCTGCATAAATAATGAAGCTAATTATATCTTCGAGTGTAGGACTTTTTCTGTATTTGGAATTACCCCCTGTGGGGAAGGAAAAAAACAAATTTCCTCCTACCTTCTAAATTTTTCTAGTTGGACTAATAATCAAATAAACACAAGGCAGAATAACAGGAGAAAATGACCAAATTTATTACGTATACACATGGTGGGAGAGGGGGGTTCCATAAAAATATGAGACGCAAGGAGAGATTGGGCAGTTGAGGTTCGCCTGCCACTTTGCTTGAGCTAAGGAGAAAGTGGGGGGTGGGGCACTTCAAAGGTCAAGGAGACAATTCACATGGGGATGGAAAAGCAAATGGCTTGTAAATAAATGTTTGCTAGGCCACCTTGAAACAATGGGACACAGCAAGGACTTTGATCAAATGGGCCTTGCTAGGGTCCTCCCTGTCCACCACACTAGCTCATAGTGAACTATAGTTATCCATGGCGATTGTTCCCTCCCTGGAGTAGGTCCTCTGTCTGAATCCTTTTAGGCAATTAGGGCGAAGGTCAAAGTTTCTTTCGGAGTCTTTTGTTTCTTAAAAATAACCTGCTTAAAATCATCTGTATCCCCCCAAGCATATTTTAGGGTGCCACCTTCCCATCTTCTTCATCTCCAAAAGGAAGACAGCATTTAAATTCTGGCACACTCATTTTAAAAAATGTTTGTGTGGGAAGGGTTAGGAACAGAGGTGGGAAGGTAATTCTGGTGGAAAGTACAGGAAACTGTGATAAGCAAAGGCTAGTTTATGCCTGTAGGTCCTCAAAGAAGGTGAAAACAAATCCTTCCCTTCTTAGCTACCTGTAGACAGAGTGTCCTACCATGCACCTTGTTGGTATTTGCTGTTGAAAAGGAAGTGACAGAGATAGTGTGCATATCACAAATATTTAAATCTTAAAAAGAGACTAAGATTTCCTTGTTTCTCCCCAAATGCATAAGGGCTCATCTGTCTGATAAAAAATATATACAGCCAAGTTATAAAAGATATCTCTTTTATAAAGATACTGAAAACTGGCATGAGAGAGGATGACAGGAAAATTAGCACTACATAGGCAGGCAGGTCCTGGAGGAGCAAAGAGTAACTTTGCCTCCAGGAGTACAGAGTCAAGGACAAGACCCACCAGCTGGGGCGTGCGTCACTCTCATAATTAACAAAGCTACCCAGAAAGCCTTAGGGAAACCGCATTCTCTGATTTACCCCAGTGCCCACCACAGTCTAGGTTGCCTTTAATATCATAATTTTATTCAAATTACTTTAGCTATCAATCTTGGAAACCAAATTTGATTAAGTTAGCTCCTTGACCGTGTGTGGATTTTTAAAGTTGAAATGGTGATATTTAAAGTATTAGTGGCTATTTTTAAAACTGGAAAGAGAGTCATTCATTTCACCTTGAGAGAGACAACTCATGGAACTGAAGTTAAAACACGCTAAAAGAGAATTTAAAATGCAGTTGAAATCGAACTATCAGACATGCTGAAGTTACCTATGTTGTCGTATAAGAAGTCGTCCGCTATGCTGCTCCTGCCCTGCTTTTAATTTCTATATTTTTTAAAGAATGGAGAACTTTCTCTGAAACTCACTTCATGTATGGAATGTGACAGAATGCGTTTCTGCCAAAATCCTTAGGCATCGTTAAAGAGATAACACAACTCAGTTAATTAATCAGCATAATGAATAAAGATATGCAATTTAAAAAAGCAAGAACAGTCACTAGCGCTTGACAGATTTGATCAAAGTGAAAAGATCAGATAACATGTCAGGCGAGGGGGTGGTAAGTGAAAGGCAATCTGCAGGATGCAAGGAAATGTTTTCAAACCATGTATCTGATAAGGGGTTAATTTCCAAAACATGTAAGAAACTCCTACAACGCAATAGCAAAAACAACAATGAACAAAAATGGACAAAGGATCTAAGTAGACATTTCTCCAAAAAAGACATAGAAATGGCCACAGGTACATGAAAAAATGCTAAACTTTTTTCACTAATCATCAGGGAAGTGCAACTCAACACCCCAATGAGATATCACCTCACACCATTAGGATGACTATCAAAAAAAAGAAGTGTTGGCAAGGATGTGGATAAATCGACAAGTTGGAACCCTTGTACATGGTTGATAGGAACATAAGTTGAAGCAGGCGCTATAAAAAACAGTATGGAGGGCCTACAAAAAATTGGAACTGCCTTATGATCCAGCAATCCTACTTCTAGGTATTTATCCAAAGGAAAGGAAATTCATTTCCAAAAGATATCTGCACTCCATATTCATTTAAGCATTATTCACAAAAGCCAGGATATGAAATCAACCCAAATGTCCATCAACAAATGAATGGATTAAAAAATGTGGTATATAGATACAAAGAGATATTATTCAGCCTTACAAAAGAAGGAAATCCTACCATTGAGACAGTATGGATGGACCTGGAGGTGTTATGCTGAGTGAAATAAGCCACTCACCGAAGGACAAATACTGCATGTTTCTCTTATATGAGGCATCTGAAATAGTCAAATATACAGAAATAGACAACAGAATTACCAGGGGATAGGAAGAGGAGGATAATGGGGAGTCGTTAGTCAATAGGTATACAATTACAGTTATACAAAACCACTTCTTAAATCTGCTGTACAACATAGTGCCTACAGTTATCAATAAGGTATTATGCAGTGTGTTCAGAACCCTGGCTGGTGTGGCTCAGAGGATTGAGTGCTGGCCTGCAAAACAAAGGGTTGCCAGTTCAACTCCCGGTCAGGGCACATGCCTGGGTTTCAGGCCAGGTCCCTGGGAGGGGGCAAGTGGGGGGCAAGTGAGAGGCAACCACATATTGAAGTTTCTCTCCCTTTCTCCCTCCCTTCCTCTCCCTAAAAATAAATAAAATCTTTAAAAAAAATTGTATTGAGAAAGTAGTTCTCATGTTCAGTGTTATTACCACACACACACAAAAAAACCCCACACACAAAGAAACACAAGGAAACGTTTTAAGATGACAGATGTGTTTATTACTTTGATTGTGGTGATACTAACATAAGTGTATAATACCAAATTGTATACATTAATTATGTGTAGTTTTTCTCTTTTTAATATATTTTATTGATTATGCTATTACAGTTGTCCCATTTTCCCCCATTCACTCCCTTCCACCCTGCACACCCTCTTCCACCCACATTCCCCCCACCTTTAGTTCATGTCCATGGGTCGTACATATAAGTTCTTTGGCTTCTCCATTTCCTATACTATTCTTACTCTCCCCCTTTCTATTTTCTACCTACCATTTATGCTTCTCATTCACTGTACCTTTCCCCCTCTCCCCCCTCCCACCCCCCTGTTGATAATCCTCTATGTGTTCTCCATTTCTGTGGTTCTGTTCCTGTTCTAGTTGTTTGCTTAGTTTGTTTTTGTTTTTGTTTTATGTGTGGTTGTTAATAATTGTGAGTTTGCTGTCATTTTACTGTTCATTTTTTATCTTCTTTTTCTTAGATAAGTCCCTTGAACATTTCATATAATAAGGGCTTGGTGATGATGAACTCCTTCAACTTGGCCTTATCTGAGAAACACTTTATCTGCCCTTCCATTCTAAATAAAAGCTTTACTGGATAGAGCAATCTGGGATATAGGTCCTTGCCTTTCATGACTTGGAATACTTCTTTCCAGCCCCTTCTTGCCTGCAAGGTTTCTTTTGAGAAATCAGCTAATAACCTTATGGGAACTCCTGGACTGTAGGAAACTGTCTCCTTTTCTCTTGCTGCTTCTAGGATTCTCTCCTTCATTTTCACCTTGGCTAATGTAATTATGATGTGCCTTGGTGTGTTCCTCCTTGGGTCCAACTTCTTTGGGACTCTCTGAGTTTCCTGGACTTCCTGGAAGTCTATTTCCTTTGCCAGAATGGGGAAGTTCTCCTTTATTATTTGTTCAAATAAGTTTTCCACTTGTTGCTCTTCCTCTTCCTCTTCTGGTACTCCTATAATTTGGATGTTGGAATGTTTAAAGATGTCCTGGAGGTTCCTAAGCCTCCCCTCATTTTTTAAATTCTTGTTTCTTCATTCTTTTCTGTTTGGATGTTTCTTTCTTCCTTCTGGTTCACTCCATTGATTTGAGTCCCAGTTTCCTTCCCATCACTGTTGGTTCCCTCCTTTATTTCACATTTTCCTTTATTTCACTTAGCATGGCCTTCATTTTTTCATCTAATTTGCTACCAAATTGAACCAATTCTGTGAGCACCCTGATTACCAGTGTTTTGAACTATGCATCTGATAAGTTGGCTATCTCTTCATCGCTTAGTTGTATTTTTTCTGGAGCTTTGATCTGTTCTTTCATTTGGGCCATTTTTTTTTTTTTGTCTTGACACGCCTGTTATGTGCCCATTACATAGTGAGGGGAGGAGCCTGAGGTGTTCACCAGAGCAGGGCAACCCACGTTGCTGGGTTGTGACACTATATGTGCAGGAGGGGTCTGAGAGGGCACATTGCTGCTTGCTCCGCTCTCTACCATATTTTAGTCACTTCCCCTGCTACCCTCAAGCAAATTTGGCCCTCTGGTGTTGATTCTTGTGTGGGTGGGTTTGTGTACATTCTAGGACTCTGTGGGTCTCTCCAACAAACTCTCCTGTGAGGCTGGGAGTTTCTCCTGCTGCTGCCTCAACCCCTACAGGTGTTTTCAGTCAGAGGTTTGAGGCTTTATTTCCCCGCTCTGAGGCCTTGGGTTGTGCAGACGGTCCTGCTTCCCACTTGTTCCTCCCAGTTTATCTGCATGAGAATGTGGAACCGCCCAGTCCGCAATCCGCTGCCTCGCTGGGCCCACCAGCTGCCACCTTGCCCTCCCTGGTCCTCTTGCCACGAGTCCTCTCTGCCCGGCTGACCGTCTCGTACCGGTCTGGGTGAATGTTTCTTCTTTCAAACTCCTTGGTTGTTGGACTTCTATATAGTTCAGTTTTCTGTCAGTTCTGGTTGTTTTTTATTTTTAAATTATCGTTGTCCTTCTTTTGGTTGTGTGAAGACGCACAGTGTGCCTACTTACGCCTCCATCTTGGCCAGAAGTTCAGTAATAAAATGTGTGTAGTTTTTCTATACCTATTATACCTCAATACAAATTATACCTCAATAAAGCTGTAAAAAATCAAATTACATCTTAGCCATTTTTTAAATATTTCATTTATTTATTTTTAGAGAGAGGGAAAGGGAGGGAGAAAGAGAGATAAACATCAATGGGTGGTTGCCTCTCGCCCCCTCCCAGGGACCTGGTCTGAAACCCAGGCATGTGCCCTGACCAGGAATTCAACTGGCAACTCTTTGTTTCACAGGCCAGCACTCAATCTACTGAGCCACACCAGCTGGGGCACATCTTAGCCATTTGAAAAAATAAAACTAGTGCTTGTTTGGCTTTTCTTTGGCAATATTTATATACATAATTCTTTTGCTTAATTGCTTTGAAATGTCTGAAGCAGTATTACATATTGGGCATTTCTAAATTGTTTCTGCCTTTAATGCTTCAGTATTTCATCATTTAGGATCATATTTATTGCCAATTCCTAGAAAATACTTTTATTATGTTATGTAAGTTCTCTTCTATTTCAATTTACATCAAGTTTGTGATTAGGTAATCTGCTGAATTTTATCAGGTGCATTTTGGCCTATAGTGATAAAATCACATGACTTTTCTTCTTTGGTATGTTGGATGCAATGATTTGTGTTGGTGGATCTCTTAATGATAAAGCTTCCCCATATTCTTAGAATAAACCCTACTTTACCACAGTGTATATTTTTAACATATAGCCAGGTACAGTGTACTAATATAACTTTGTATATTTGTATCTATACTCATAAGAAAGGAATGTCTACCACTGTGTCCATTTGGGTGAGGAGCTCCCTTCCCCACCCTTTCGAAACTTTAAGAAGAGTCCTGCAGTTGCCAGCCACCAAATGTCGTCTGTGGGTGCTCAAGACACTGCCCCGCCTTGTAAACTGTCCACTTCCCAAGGCCGCCTCCAACTAGCCAAAGGGATCCTGTCTAAGTTGAGGTAGTAGGTCAACCTTTTCCTTCCCTAAAGTAAATGTTCACTCCCACAAGCTAGGTGGGAAAAGGTGGGAGAAGGGATAACAAGTCCAAGGGAAATCTTCCCAGGATTCCCTTTATCCCACATCTGTGAACACCATCATCTACTTGGGATCCTGAATTCTGTTTTCCAGCCCCAAACCCCTTCCTGAGCTGCAGGTCTGAATATTCATCTGCTTTCCAGAAGGCTGTGCTTGGGTAACCGTTTTCATCTTTTATCCTCAAAACCAGTCATTCTCCCGTATTCCCTATCCTGGCTAGTGGGAACCCCAGCCACCCAGCTCTCAAAGCTGGAGGATGTGAGTGGTCCTTGACTCCTCTGCCTTCCTCACACCCCAAGAGCCACACAAAAAGTGGTTATAACTCTGGAGTGTGTCTGGAATATAACTGCCCCCTGGCACCTCCCCCACTAATGCTGCCTTCATGCAAACTTTCACTTCCTCTTCTTGGCTTTTAACTATCTCTTTCATTTGAATGCTGCTATCTCACTTGCACACTGTTGGCAGAGTTCCTGCTAAAGCACAGTCTGGCTATAAGCGTAGCAGATTAAGATATTCTAATGACAACAGAGTCCAGACCCCCTTCCTGTGACACCTGAGGGATGCATTGGCCTGATTCACCTTCTCTTCACCCAGGGAAGGGTAGGGAGGGGACAAGAGAAGAAGAGGTCCTCAGAGCTGCCTAGACAGGTTGGTCTAGTGGGAGAAAGGACAGCAGAAAGGCCATGGCTCAGGATCTGAAAGCCACATTGCCTGGGCTCATACCTCAATCTTCCTGGCTGTGAAATGGGGAAAGAATATCTGCCTAATACTGTTTAAGAATTAAATTAGTCAATGCATAGAACATCTTTAAAAGGTGCTTGGCCCATGGGAAGCACTATGTAAGATTTAGCTATTACCACCTGTGTTGGTTTCCTGGGGCCACCATAACAAATACTACAAACGGGGAGCTTAAAACACAGAAACTTACTATGTCACAGTTCTGGAGACCAGGAGTCTGAGATGAAAATGTTGGCAGGGATGGTATTGTGTGAAGTCTGTGAGGGAAGGATCTGTTCCAGGATTTTCTCCCTGGCTTGTAAACTTCTGCCTTCGTCTTCACATGGTGTTCTCCTGGTGTATGTGTACCTGATTATGTGTCCAAATTTCCCCCTTTTATAAGGCCACAGTCATATTGGAGTATGGCCCACCCTAATGATCTCATCTTAACTTGGTCATCTTCAAAGACTATTTCCAAATAAGGTCACATTCACAAATTACCAGGGAGGTTAGGACTTTAACCTCTTTTAGGTTCAATAATTCAACTCATAATAAATACACATGAAAATATCTGGCTGGCAGTAAATAAATGCATATTTTAGTCTGGAATATTGAAAAAATAGATTTAGATGTATTCAGATTCTAGGGGATGATGGGAACAAATGATTTTTATCTTGGGGGGTTGTGTAGAAAAAAAATAGGAAAAGTTGTCATTTAAAGGATGGCCAGAGAGAGAGGAGCTTGATAAGAAGACTAGCAAGCTTTGTGTAGATGTGTTGGATGAAAACTGAGAGCTAAGTGGATTTGAAACTGGGGAAGAAAGATTTCGAGAAGGATGGTGTGCTCAACAATAGCCCAAGCTTCTAAAAAATCAAGTGGGATAAGAACGGGAAAAGTGTCCAATCAAACTCTCTTAGTACTAAGTGGCAACTTACGAGAATGGGATTGTAGAATGGTGGGGACCAAAGCCTTATAGCAAGGTTGATGAGCAAATGAAAGGTAAACAGAGGCTATCAGTTTAGGCAACTCTCATTAATATTAAATCCAAAAGGAGGTGGGTGGAATCACATAGGGTGAGGGGGTTGGGGGAGTTGACATTTCAGGATGGCAGAGACCTGAGCATGCTTACATCTCTAGGGGAAAAGGTAGGAGAAAGGAAGGACTCCAAGCCACAGGAGACAAAAGGGACAAATCACAGGTCGAAGTCCTTAAAAGTTAGAAATAAATCTAAGTCCAATAATCACTTTTTAATGAGATATCTAATGTTTTTTTGATATAAAAGAGAGAGCTAAGAGAAATACAGCTAATAGAAATGTAGGATTCATGCACTTATGGAGATACTTTTAGCCAGAGGCATTCTCAAACTACTTCATGGTCAGAGTGAAGCCCACCTTAGCTATTATTTAAATTTTGGAAACTTAGACCTTTGGTTGTAGTCAGTTCAAAGCAGGTCACTGGATTAGCCAAAGGTATTGTTTTGGAGATGGAAAAGGAAAAGTGCCCAGTGGCCCTGAAATAAATATGGCTCCTGGCAGGTCCTTTTAAAAAGCTTGCTTCTGTGTGGTATATTGCAGGGCCGAATTTGCCGTTGTGACCCTAAAATATAACTTCCTACATATTTTATAACCAAAACTCCATCTTGCTCTAGAGATCCTGTTCTGCCGTGAAGCAGAAGGATGAATGTACAGATAGATGGATAGATGGATGGATGGATGGGTGGACGGACAGATAGATATAGGGAATTAGGTATATAGAAACATATAGAGTTAGATAGACTTAATATATAGCCTATTATAGTTTGTGGATTGAATGAAATATGGCCTTCAAGTTTGATTTTTCCTAATTAAAGTTCTCGAAGTGTTCTCTTTCAAGAGTAATGAACTCTTTCATTGTCCCTGTGGTTGGTGTCCCAGAGGTTTTATTTTTAAGATTTTATTTATTTATTTACTTACTTACTAAGTATATTTTATTGATTGTGCTAGGACAGTTTTCCCAAATTTCCCCCTTTATGCCCCCTGCCCTGCACCCCGCAACCCTCCAGCTTTCCCCAACCTTAGTTCATGTCCATGGGTTGTACATAGAAGTTTTTTGACATCTCTGTTTTTATACCATTCTTAACCTCTCCCCATCTATTTTATGCCTACCAATTATGCTTCTTATTCCCTGTACCTTTCCCCTCTAATTCTTCCCCTCTCCCTCCCCACTGAAAACCTTCCATGTGATCTCCATTTTTCTGATTCTGTTCCTGTTCTAGTTGTTTGCTTAGTTTTTGTTTTCAGGGTTTTTTTTAGGTTCAGTTGTTGATAGTTGTGAGTTTGTCATTTTACTGTTTATAGTTTTGGATCTTCTTCTTTTTCTTAAATAAGACCCTTTAACATTTCATAAAATAAGGGCTTGGTGATGATGAACTCCTTTAACTCGTCCTTATCTGGGAAGCACTTTATCTGCCCTTCTATTCTAAATGATAGCTTTGCTGGAGAGTAATCTTGGATGTAGGTCCTTGCCTTTCATGACTTGGAACACTTCTTCCCAGCCCCTTCTTGCCTGCAAGGTCTCTTTTGAGAAATCAGCTGAGAGTCTGACAGGAACTCTCATCAGGTAAGTACATTTACCTACATTTCCTGTAGGTAAATGTCTCCTTTTCTCTTGCTGCTTTTACGATTCTCTCCTTATCTTTAATCTCGGATAATGTAATTATGATGTGCCTTGGTGTGTTTGTCTTTGGGTCCAATTTCTTTGGAATTCTCTGGGCTTCCTGGAAGTCTATTTTCTTTGCCAGATTGGGGAATTTTTCCTTCATTATTTGTTCAAATAAGTTTTTCAACTTCTTGCTCTTGTTCTCCTTCTGGCACCCCTATAATTTGGATATTGGAATGTTTAAAGTTGTCCTGGAAGTTCCTAACCTTCTCCTCATTTTTTTTTTAATTCTAATTTCTTCATTCCATTCCTGTTGGATATTTATTTCTTCCTTTTGTTCCAGATTGTTAATTTGAGTCCTAGTTTCCTTCCCTTCACTGTTGGTTCCCTGTATATTTTGCTTTATTTTACTTTGGGTAGCCTTCATTTGTTCCTTAGTTTTGTGGCTGAGCTCAATCAGTGCTGTGAGCATCTTGATTACCAGTGTTTTAAACTCTGCATCAGATGTGTTGGCTATCTCCTTGTCACTTAGCTCTTTTTCTGGAGTTTTGATCTGTTTTTCATTTGGGCCATATTTCTTTGTCTCAGTGCATCCGTTACATTGTAGGGGGGTGGGGCCTTAGGTTTTCTCCAGGGTGGTGCAACTCTCTTCACTGCAGTTGTGGCGCTGTCTGTGGGGGAGGGTCAAAGAGGGAACAATAAGGCTCGATTGCTGGGCTCTAGTGCCACTTTCGAACAAACTCCGTCATGTAAGACTGAGAGTTTCTCCCACCATGACAACCCCCGGGCTGGTTTACAGCTAGCTTGAGTGTTTAGTTTCCAGTCAGCCAGCCCCACCTCTGGTGCTACAGGTCTTCTAAGCCAGCCCCACTTTGCTCACGTGATCCACTGCCTTCCCCTCTCCATCCTCCGCCTTTCCTTGGGATCCTCTCCACCCACCCAGTTGCCCATCTCCATCTCTCCTACTGGTCTGGCGAATGTTTCTTTCTTTTTTTTTAAGATTTTTTATTTATTTATTTATTTTTTAGGGAGGGAGGGGGGAGAGAGAGAGAGAGAGAGAGAGAGAGAAACATCAATGTGCGGTTGCTGGGGGTTATGGCCTGCAACCCAGGAATGTACCCTGGCTGGGAATCTAACCTGGGACACTGGTTCCCAGCCCGAGCTCAATCCACTGAGCTACGCCAGCCAGGGGTGAATGTTTCTTTAACTCCTTGTTTGTTGGAGTTCCATGCAGGTTGATTTTCTGGCATTTCTGGTTTTTTATTATTTTTAGATTGGTTGTTATCTTACTTTTGGTTGTGTGAGGAAGCGAAGGGTCCTACCTACGCCTCCATCTTGGCTGGAACTCATTTATGTTTAGAGAAAAGGAGAAAGAGATGGACAGATACATCAACTGGTTGCCTCACTCACGGCCCAACTGGGGACCTGGCCTGCAACCCAGGCATGTGCCGTGACTGAGAATTGAACCAGCAACCTTTTGGTTCACAGGCTGGCACTCAATCTACTGAGCCATACCAGGCAGGGCCCAAAGATTTTTATATTATACTTTATGTCTGTCTGACTATCTACCTATCTATCTTTCTACTGGACCACTGGAGAAGTGAGTTGCAGATATAACATCCCTGAATTCAGACTTTCTTTTATGTAACCCCAGCACAATTATCAAAGTCAGGAAGTTTAACATTGACATAAAACTATTACCAAATATGTAGTCCACATTGCTATAGAGAATATCAGGGGGAGTGGTGGGGCAAAAATGCAGACAACTGTAATTAAACAACAATAAACTAATTTAAAAACAAAAAGAATATCAAAGGACATATAAAGATCGCTGACCCAATAATGTTCTTTATAGCCATTTTGAAAAGGGCCCAACCCAGGATTATGCAATGTTAATTGTTGGGTTTCATTTTGTTTGTGGTTGTTTTGCTGTATGTTTGTTTTAGTCACTGTTAATCTAGAATGTCCTCCAGCTTTGCTTTGTCCCTATGACATTGTTATTTTTTATGAATACAGACAACTTATTTTGTGGAATGTTCTTTGATTTTGATTTGTCTGATGTTTCCTCATGATTAGATTCAGGTTGTATTTTGGGGGCTGAAATATCCCAGAAATGATGTTTTTTTCTCAGTATGTTGTTCTCAAGAGACATCAGTGATGTTGATATACTACTCTTTACTAGTAATCTTAACTCCGATGACTTGGTTAAGATGACATCTGCCAGTTATTAGCTCTGCAGAGTTACTATTTTTTCCCTTCATGATTAGTGAATAATTTGTGTATGTGGAAAGGATTACTTTGAAACCATGTAAATGTATTGTTCCTCATCACAATTTCCTGAATAATTTTAGCATCTATTGATGACCCTTGCCTGGGTTAAATATCCACATGGTGTTTGCAACCTGGTGATTTTCTAATTTCATCAGTTCTAAATGCATTTTGTTGCCATTTTACTGTAAGTAATTCTTCCTCCCTTCCTTTCCTCCTTTCTTCCTCCCTCCCTTCTTCCCTTCCTCTTTCTTCTTTCATTTCTTTCCTTTTTTCTTTCTCTTCCTGAACTTTCTCTCAAGGCAAACTCATGGATTCTTATTTTATTCAATGCTTTATAATCCATTACTGTTATTATTCATTTTTACATAGTTAATTGTCCCAGCTTTTGCCAGTAGAAAGTCTCTTTAGGCTGACTTTTATATCCTTTGGGTATATCTTTTTTTTTTTTTTTTAGCACTTCCTTTACTTTCTGGGCCAAGACATTCCAGCCTTGTCTTGTACTTTTGCTGTCCCTTCTCTGGAATCTGCCATTTCTCCAACAAGCTGCGGTTCCTTTCAGTATGGAACAGAACTTAGAAATCAAGATCTTCATATGAAGTATATTTGTTGTTTTGGGGGTGCCATTGCTTCTAGGCCCTTTCATTAGAAAATACTACTTCTGATTCTTATTCTAAGGGTTCATAGTGATTCCCATGAACTATGATACAGGGTCCTTCCTTGCCTTCTCCCATCCCAGAACTTTATCTCTCTTTCTAACACTGAGGACACTGGCTTCTAATAAAATCAGTATGCTTGATCATTTATTCAGTCCTGCAACATACCCAGAGGAGTGTCAGACCATCCACACCCACTGCACCATGAGAAACAAACCTACTAAGACTTCAAGGTTGGCTTGCAGCTCCTGCCCCTGCCCCTCAAACTAAGACTTTGAAGTTACTTAGGTTGGTTCTATCTCTTTCTTCACTGTGGAGTCATTTGAAACACAGTAAGGTTTACTGCTTTTGTTTGTATTCAGTGTAGTGTTTTACCTGTAATCCTTGATTATTTAATTTTATTTTGGGCATATAATCATTAACTATAATTTAAAAAATTTAAAGATATATTCCCTTACCCCATTCACTTCATTCTCACCCACCTCTACACATACATGATTTCATTAGTTTTTGACTTGTCCGCCCCATGTCTCTTTCTGCCAAAAAGTCAGCAGCATTTGCCTCCAGAGCGCCTGCTCCAGCAAAGGAACACGTCTGTGCTCCCACTGACATCCCTGCTCCCATCTGCACTGCTGCTCAGACGCACTTACTGCCTCATTTGCTACAACAAACACTAATTTTATGATGATTAAAAATCCTAAGTTTCTGCCTTTTTTGCCCAACAATGGACAAATTAAATAACACCCCCATAGTGTAGAAGGGCAGGAGTCAGTGGGCACTTGACATGTGTGTGCAAATGATTCTCGACCAAGCTTTCTAGCACCTGGGTAACCTAACCTGGAAGATAGCATGTGCACACACATCCACACACAACACATACAATGCACTATCAAGATGTATACAGCACACAACATATAATACGTATACTGACTTGCTACACACACCAAACATACAAGACACAGTATACACAGACACACACAAACACAGCATACAAATATACAACACACAAGACAAACCACATACACAAATACACAATACACATGCAACACATAAGATAAGCAGAGTACACCACATACACAAGACACACACAACACACGAGATACACACAACATACAAGACACACACACATAAACGCCAGTCATCTACCATACACGCAAGACACAACACACAAAGCACTCACACTAAAGAAGTAGTTGTTTCTGTCTGGTGCCACCAGCCAGGAGGCTTCTGAGAATCCACAATCATGACAATGATTAGTTGAAATGGCACTACCATTATCTTGAATTACCTTGTCTTCAAATAAGAATACCCTAATAAGCTCTTGATCCACCATGGAGAATCTGTAATTTGGAACAAATAAATTTATCTGTCTTTTCCTACGAATCATTATTTCCGTTCTTCATTGTGAGACTAATGACATAATTGAGCTGTCATCATTCCACCTTAGATAATGAATGTTTCTGACAAAATGCTTCAAACATGCTATGAAACAGAAGGTGAACCTCAGGCACTCTTATCATAGAGTGCTTGGACTTGAAACATGGTATTGCTGGAGCTATAGTTTTGCACTTGGACCTGAGATGAAAATTAGATTTTAAAGGACTTCCGGCAAGATGGAGGAATAGGTGGACGCACCGTACCTCCTCGCACAACCAAGATTAGAACAACAATAAAATACAGTCAGCATAACACCCAGAACCGACAGGGGATTCATCTGAATGGAAGTTGGACAGCCAAGAAGTTGAAGTAGACCCGTACATCCAGACTGGTAGGAGACAACGAGCCGAGCGGGCGCGGAGCTGGCGCGGGTCGGCAGCGCACGGAGGTCGGGGGAAATTTGGCGCGGAATCGGCGCGACAGCCATCGGGGCGCAGGAATGCAGCGGTGGATCCTGAGTACGCAAGCTGCGGCTGCTGGACCCAGTGGGGCATCGATTGTGGACCAGGGCAGAGCTCGCAGCCCAGGAGCCCGGGGAAAGGTCTGGGCCCAGGAGAATTGAACTGCCGCCATTGATTCCCTCCCGCCCCTGCCCCCACATATAACGTCACAATCTAGCGACTGGGGCGCCCAGCCCCGGTGAACACCTAAGGTTCCGCCCCCCACCTTAGCAAGAGCGACCAGTCGGGGGGAAGGAGAGACAGGGAAAGACATAAGACATGTGTGCAACAGAGCAGATCAGTCCCCCCAGGACTCATCCTTTTGAGCGACCAAGAAATAGCCAATCTATCAGATGCACAGTTCAAAACGCTGGTGATTAGAAAGCTCACGGAATTGGTTGATTTTGGGCACAATTTAGATGAAAGGATGCAGGTTACCATAAAAGAGATGCAGGAAGATATGCGGAGGAGAGCCAATAGAGAAAGGAAGGAATCTGAGTCTCAAAACAATACAGTGGACCAGAAGGAAGATAGAACCAACCAAGCAGGAAAGCATGATGAAATAAGAATTAAAAAAATCGAGGAGAGCCTTGGGAACATCCAGGACACCTTTAACCGTTCCAACATTCGAATTATAGGGGGTACCAGAAGGGGAGGAGCAACAAGTGGAAAAGTTATTTGAACAAATAATAAAGGAGAACTTCCCCAATCTGGCAAAGGAAACAGTCTTCCAAGAAATCCAAGAAGCTCAGAGAGCCCCAAAGAAGTTGGACCCAAGAAGAAACACACCAAGGCACATCATAATTACATTAGCCAAGGTAAAAAATGAAGGAGAGAATCCCTAGAAGCAGCAAGAGATAAGGGGACAGTAACCTACAAAGGAGTTCCCATCAGACTGTCAGCTGATTTCTCCAAAGAGACCTTACAGGCAAGAAGGGGCTGGAAAGAAATATTCCAAGTCATGAAAGACAAGGACCTACATCCCAGATTGCTCTATCCAGCAAAGCTGTCATTTAGAATGGAAGGGAAGATAAAGTGCTTTTCAGATAAGGTCAAATTAAAGGAGTTCATCATCACCAAGCCTTTATTTTATGAAATGCTAAAGGGACTTATCTAAGAAAAGAAGATAAAGAAAAAGACATGTATAGTAAAAGGACAGCAAACTCACAATTATTAACAATTACACCTAAAGCAAAACCAAAAGAAACTAAGTAAACAACTAGAACAGGAACAGAACCACAGAAATGGAGGGCACATGGAGGGCTAGCAACAGGGGGGGGTGGGAGGAGGGGAGGGGGGGAAAGGTATAGAGAATAAGTAGCATAGAATGTAGGTTGAAAATAGATAGGGGGAGGGCAAGAATAGTACGGGAAAGGTAGAAGCTAAAGAACTCATAAGAATTGCACATGGAAGTGAACTAAAGGGGGGGGAACGTGGGTGGGAGAGGGGGGTACAGGGTGGAGGGGAGGGAAGGGGGGAAAAGGGACAAATGTAATAGCATAATCAATAAATTTTAAAAAAAAGCACATTACCTCATATTCCTCCAAAAAAAAAAAAGATGTGATAAAGTTGGTGGTGGTTATACTGTGTTTGACATTCGCTACATTTTTATGTTTGAAATATGTGAAATCATAAAAAATAAACATACTTAGAAGAACCTAAAAAAAAAAATTAGATTTTAAGTAAAATTTCTTATCTCTTCCCCATCATTTCAGTTCTTGGATCCTTCATCAAACAATTCAAGAATGTTACCTGAAAGTAGACAAAAGTATAGTTTGATAAATAGCAGTATCATTGTGTTTATTATATCTCATCTTAGCCAAACAAGCCAAGTCAGGCTGCCTCCCTAGGCACCATGGGAAATTATTCTGTGTGCCTGTAACATTACCATGTGGAAAATTACTAAATGCTTAGGAGATCTGTGCCAATCAAATGTTCTCTGGTATGAAGTGTGTGGGGCTGGACCACAACCTAGCTGTGGGTTGGGGCAAGGGCTGGGGTGAGGCAAGAACCTCTAAATCCTTCCAATTGTTCTCATCTTTTGCCTAAAATAGGTATTTTTTGCTTTGGTTTGGTATGAAGTTCATAAGCCAGGATTTTGACATTTTTTTCCTCTGGTTTAGGTGTGACAAAATGCCTGGTGGCACTGGAGGTTTCTTTTATTTTGGCTTAAACATGGGGGAAAGGCAAGGAGTAAAGGGAGAGGGAGGTACACCAATTGACACAATTCTGAGATTCCCCACACCATTTGGGTAGAGTCCTCCCAGTGTCTGCTGGTGGCTGGCAACCTGTGGGGCTCCTTGGCTTGTAGACGCATCACTGTAATATCTTCCTCCATCTTCCTTGGGCATTGTCCCCATGTTTTGGTATTCACATGGCATTTTTCTCTTCTTATAAGGACATCAGTCATATTGGAATAAGAGCCCATCCTGTTGACCACATCCACCAAGACCCTATGCCCCCCAAAAATGGTCACATCCACCGGTACAGGGTTTAAAATTTCAACATATCCTTTTGAGGATACAAGTCAGCCCATGACACGCACCAGCTCGGGGCTTTTTCAGGTTGTAAGTGAGACACGTGAAACCCAGCTGACACCTGCTGCAGTTCCCTGGGGGGAGAGGGGCAGTTGGCCACGGCTTTGAGAGTCCAGCACTGCAGAGTGGCTGGACTTCATACGGGGCTCTGCAGAGAATGGCAGCGGGGAGTCATTTCTCGATCACAACCAACCTTCCCTGTGTTTGGGCACATCCTTGGACAGAAAATCTCTCTCTCTTCCCCAAACCCAGCATCTTTGCCACATCTGTCTCATCTCTTTTCCTCCAGAACCAACTGTGGCTTTGTGCCCCAGACACTCTCCCGCCTCATTAATGTAGCTCTGCTTATTGTCTGACTCCTCCCGGCCCTGCCTTGTGCTTGGTCTGCTACCCTCCCTTGTCCCTGAGGTGGCAGGGAGGAGCAGTCCCACCACGAAACCAGATTTTTGGTGTGAGCAGGGGATCACGAGAAAGAAGTGGCTGCAACTGCTTGGGCACTTGGTTTCATCCATCTCACTGAAGCCACAGCCAAATTCTAGTTTGTTTAATTGAGAGAAGGGAGACATGCTCTTTGAGGACAGCCCCTTGGGGAGGTGATATCAATCACTCCTCAGCCATAGGATGACAGGCTTCTCTTCTTGCTATGTCCAAAGAACAGCTTAGCTCTGCCATCTTGCTTCCTGCCCCCTATTCCTGGGCTCAATATGCCCAGAGAGGGCCTGATGGTCAGCTGGTCCCATCTGGCCAGCATGGCCCTAAACCAGGGTCTTCTCTGGATCCTGTGAGCCTGGTGAGAAGCTGAACATGGCTCAGGTGCAATTACAACGCAGGTCCAGCCACTGCAGACGAGGAAGACAAAGTCACAGGAGGCACCTCGTAGGGGCTGGTAGCACCCAAAGTCATGGGAAAGGGAAGACACCGGGGAGCACCTGCTGCCCAGGCAGAGGAGCCGATGGCCTCCGGTGGAGGTGGTGGGAATAGCAGAGTAGGGGAAGGGGACAAAGCCAGGATTTGTGAAGGGCTGGGCTGCCAGTGGGCTGTAGGGTGAGGGGGAGCCATATGGGGCTATAGCAGGGCTGAGGGATGAGGAGCACAGCAGGGGGCCCACCAGAGGTCAGGGAAGCAGGGACACATTTTCATGTGTGTGCCATATGCAATTCAGGAGTCATGTCAACCTTAATCCAGCTCAGCACACAGTCACCCTTGCCTTCTTCCACTTGAGACTCATGCCAGGTACATGGAGAGAGTGGCTGGGATACCAACATGAGCAAGAAACACTCTGCCCTTGCGGAGTTCCTGCAGCGGGGCCTGGGACCTGGCGGTGGAGAGCCTGGCGGGGCTGTAAGTGCGTTTTGCCTTTCTGCTGCCTCCGTCCTTTCTCCTAGAAGGAGATGCTGAGGAACTGTTTCCAGACTGATAGATTGTATCCACAGTGAGATGAATTCTCCTTAAGCAATTTGTGCTTGTCAGTAGATCGGCTGTGGGCCGTGAAACTTGATTTGCTTAACCTTACTTTGAAAGAAATAAAACTGTCTGGGCATCGCAGGGTTTGACAAATGGCAGGGCTGCTGTGGGGCACTGCTATGTGGTCACATGGGAGAGGGAATGTTCTTAAGCCTAATGGCCTCCATCCTCACTAAACCTGAGGGCAGGGCAGGGCAGGAATACGGTGATAGTTCTGAGCAGCAGAGCCTGCAGCAAGTCCTGCAGGCTTGGGGCCCAGGGCTGATGCTGACAGCAACCCCCAGAGGACCCTGCTGGTGTGCACAGCTGAACATCAGCTGAGCCCGTCCCAGGTTTGTGATGAGACTTTAAAAAGATGGCCCGGGTGGAGGTCCCAGCTCAGGGCCTGGAGGAAAAGAGGGTATCAATTCCCTTCCCTTTCTCTCAGCTCTGCCTTCTTTGCCAAGAGTTTTTTGTTCTTAAAAGAACTTCCAGGTCTATGTGGTGAGAAATTTGGATTTAGGGGTGTAGGTAGGTAATTCTCCCCCTAACCTATAATAAATATAAAAAGCAAAGCTGGATCATTCATCCATGCATCCATGCATCCATGCAACCACTAAAACTCCTGAGAACCAACTTTATTTAAAGCACAGTGCAGGAATCCCAGAGATTTGGAATCTAGAGAATTCAATGGGCCCAGCACCTAAGGAGCCTACGATTTATCGGGGAGGCCAAGAAGGCAGACACCCCTGTAACAGGAGCAGTCTGGTGCGAAGAAATCACTCTGCTTGGAGGAGACGCACAGCATGGGAAGAAGAATGGGAAGACTTGCTGGGTGGTGAAACTCATTCCAGCACAGCTGGGTGTTCCCGCGGCTCTTCACAGACCCATGGGCAGATGCCCCACCCTCACCAGACACACCTCCCATCTGTCAGGGGCCCTGCCTACTGAACACTGTGTCCGGCCACCTACATTGGACACCGGATGCGGCGCACGTCCCTTCAGGCTTCTGAGGCACCCAGAGGAACAGGTGCCTTTGTATTTAAGCTGCAGAGCAGCCTGAGGACTCCAGGGGAGTAAATGGCAGGTGATGGGCCAGAGATGCCCTGCTGGGCTAACTCCTGTTCCTAATAGTGATGGCTTTGTGGATGATGACAGAAAAAATGACATTGTGGTGCCCTGGCCAGGTGGCTCAGTTGGTTGGAGCATCGTCCCATATGCGAAAAGGTTACAGGTTCGATTCCCAGTAAGAGCACATGCTTGGATTGCAGGTTCAATCCCTGATTGGGGCACATATGGGGGCAACATCGAAGTTTCTCTCTCACACTGATGTTTGGCTCTCTCTTTCTCCCTTGCCTTCTCTCTAAAATCAATAAATATATGCTTGAGTGAAGGTTTTAAAAAAAGACATCATGGTGAGCTGTCACTGTCTAAAGCTTTCATCCTCAGACAGAATGTATTTTCTACTAAGCTTAATTTTTAATAAGGCATTGAGGGAGATTCATGTTTGAGTAGTGAACTGACTTCAAGTATAAATATATTTATGCAATTAGTCATAAGCTATCAAACCTGACCCTTCTCCCTCTCAACCTGAAAATTTTCCTTCAGTAAACTACCAGAAAAAATCCAAAGATTTGGGAGCCCTGAAGTTTTCTGTGGCATCCTGCTGTGGAGACTTCGAGTTGCTGACCAGAGGGTGAGGTTGGCAGGAACCAGCAAGGTCACGGCAGATGAGAAGGGAGGCCAGGGCATGCACATGACTCCAAGTTCTCCCACACTTGGCACGGATCTTCAAATATTTATCCAGTACCTTGCGTCTGCACTGCCCTGGGTATTGGGGGCACCAGAATACAGGAGATAGGATGCTTCACGGTCAGGAGGGCCTCGCAGAAATGCCACATCAGTGTACCGGGAGTATCTTCTAACCAGGGCCTCACAGCATTTACGGGATGGAGCTACTGTGTCTTTTCGCTGAGGCTGGGCTCCCTTTCTCGCAGTGGGGAGAGGAAGGATCTGTGAAGTCCTCAAACAGAAAGGAGTGACCTGTTGGAGAGGTGTCACTATTAGTTGAAGTCTCCTTCCTGGAGGCCTCCTGGAGTAAGGGTCACAGTGCTTATTTGCTTTGATAGATGTTGGTAAATCTCCTTCTACTGGCTGGGAATGGTGGTTGTTGTTCTTCTTTTTTAGGGAAAAGAACTGTTTTATTTCTGAATGAATTAAAAAAAAACTAAGGGTATGTATATTACAGAAGGCTGTACGAATTAAAAAAGGTTTGTGAAAAGAAATCTTGAGAGGTAATTATAAATAAGCTAATACAAAATTTGGTTGTTTCTTTTCAATATAATCATCAGGAGAAAGTTTTTCCTGTATCTGCCTAAAAATTGAATAATCAAATGCTTAATTGATTTTCAAAAAATCATCTCTCAATCTGAAGAACTGAAGTTTTGTATTGGTATTTCATGCCTTTTATTATCACCTTAAAATAAATAGTCAAATATCATTTCATACTATATTCCTTAGGTCAAGTATGCTTGGCAAGCTTTCCAGGGTTTCTGGAGGGAAAGAAACAGAAGTCTGGAGGAGAGAGCTGGACTTGCGTCCCTCAGACTTACACTAGATGAGGTGGTTTCATGTTGGTGAGGAAGCTCCGCCCTCAGGCCCATCTGCCTGGAGGAGAGGAACCGATGAGAGTTTGCACTTAAGCCTTGAGTGACTGACTCACTAGGTTACTCCCGGGGAGCGTTTACATTTTCTAAGAGGCCACATTAACCCAACACAACTGCAGGTGGTGAACGCCAGGTTTGGGTACCTGGACCTAGGAGATATGTTAATAGCAACTTCCTTGGAAGAGAGGGCAGTTTAAGATGCGAATGAGGGGAGGACACATCAGCCAGGTGCCTGTGGTTAGTTTCTACCCCCTCTATATGCTCAGTGAGCCTCGGGGTGTCAGAGTCACCTCCCTTTAAATAGACTCATCAGTAAACCCCACAGTGTCAAATTCATCATCAGCAATTTGAACCCTTATTTTCTACTGGAGGACATAATATGAGAGGCTATCAGTTAATTTTTGTAGATAGCTGATTGCTCCTACAAGTAGCCAATTTTGAAAGTCATTATCCTGGATATGTACGTTAAGCCTGCCTGCCAACATCTGACTCAAAAGACTGAACCTCCACCGGCTGGGGCCTGACAGTAATAGGGATGAGTAACTGGAGGCAATTCCAGCTGGCACAACGATTTATTTAGGAGAACGAGCCACTTGGAAAACAGGTCTCCATCTGCGTGACTCGCATCAGCCTGGGCACACTGGGAGCTCCACTTCAGATGGCTGAGATTTGAAAATCCCAAATGTCCCTTCACCTCATGCATTACTGCTAAAGAGCATGGATCCCCACTCCCCACCCCATTCCCCCCACCCTCCACACACACACACACACACACACACACGCACAGCATGGATCCCACACTGGATAGGAAGCATTTAATCTGAGTTCTATCCCTCATCAATATAAGTGTCTCAGAATCCAGTGCTCATCTTGCTAGTCCTGAGGTGGAAAAGATAATACTCGTCATGACTGTTAGTAGATTAAATTGCCCAACAAATACTAGTCTCCACCCCTACTATCATAATCAGCCTATTGTAAGATGTTGTTCTGAACTAGCCTCAGATCATCCCCTCTTTGAATGGATTAATCAATAGCTACCACATTGTGGCACTCACCATCAACACATTGAACTCCCACACTGAACATCCAAAAGGGAGAGGGAAAGGGAGGGAGAAAGAGAGAGAGAGAGAAACACTGATGTGAAACATTAATCAGTCGCCTCTTGCATGTGCCCCCCACTGGGGACTGAACCCACAATGCAGGCATGTGCCCTGAGCAGGAACTGAAACAGTGACGCTTTGCTTTGCAGAACAGTGGCCAACTCCACACCTGCCAGGGCCTACATCTCTTTATACATATAAATCTCTTTACACATATACATATATAGGTATAAAGAGAGGTATACATGCTATTGGTTTTGTTTCGCTGGAGAACCCTGACTAACACAGTCCCCAAGGAGCCAGACTCCTTGTCAACCATCTTGGCCTCAGGCCTTGAATAAGTCATTCAGGCTGTTTTGAGACTTTTCAGGGAGTGAAATGTATAATAGCATGACAATTATTCATCAGATTTCTATAAACATGATCTGCTCATAAGCAAACCCCATATAAATTGGTAGAGGTTTGAATGAAAGCCAGTAGAGAGGACTGGACAAAAAGGCCTACAGCCTGGGCACCTAAGGCCTCCTGAAGTGTATATATACCTGGGTCACGGTGTCTTTTCCATGATCAAGTCCATGGCCATCCGAAGCAGGGCTACCAAGTCCACCTGTGAGTGAGCCCAAGGAGGTCATGCTGAGGATGCTGACTTATGTGAACAAAGATGAAAAGAACAGAGGGATACATGGGAAGTCATTCATTCATTCTGTTTTTAGCACCTTGTATGTGCAGGCACACAAAACACAAGGGTAAGTAGTGCAGACTTGACAATACCTCACGGAGCTTGTATTTCTGTTGTGACATAGCAAACAGGGAGTTACAATTCGGGGCTATGAGGGCAGAGTACAGGGAACACAGGAGATGAATCACCTAGGGTAGGTGATGTGGGGTTGTCAGAGGAGAGTTTCCAGGGAAGGGAGATCCAGGGAGAGGAAATCTGGGCTGGATACTGCCAGCACTGACTGGCGAACCCATCTTCTGAAGGAGACCATAATTAATTAATACTTTAATGCCACTTCTCCTGTGTTAAAAAAACAAACAACCCAAGGTTCTAGAATATAGACCTCACCCAGTAACACTGCTCCATTAGTATTAGAGTCAGTGTATGAGGGTTTGGTATTTAGTTTTTCAAATTATGACAAATGACCATCCATCATTAAATAACCTTTGATATCTAATAGCAAGAGTTGACAATGTTTAAACTAGCTGATTCCTTACACAAGGCACATTTCTTATAACATCAAACAGATATGCATCAACCACTTTATTCATTCATAATCTTGGGTTGTAAGAAATGCAAACAAGCTCAGGCTGGCTGAAGCAAGAAAAGGAAACAATGGCATTAGTACAAGGGCTGTTTCATGAACACAAAAGCTGGAATCCACCGGCCTCAGGAAGTGCCTCAAACCAGAAACTACAGACACCACAGAGTTCTGTTCTTTGTTCACCTCTTCTTTTCTCTGTGCAGTTGCTTGGTTCATCTCTCCCTGCATCCCCCACAATGGCTTCCACTGATCTCTGATTTACATGGACCCGTTCCAACCACATATAGAGATCAATTGGAAAAAGGTGAAGCGCTATTCCAAATTCCCACCAGCGTCTCCACCTGTCCAGTTCTCTGTATGTGGGAATTGGGCCATCCAGAGCACACAGGGCTGCCAAGGACAGAGCTTTCCTGCAACAGAAGAAACTCTGGGTGAGAAAGTGGGTCCCCACAGAGTCTACCACACATCCCTAGGCAGCCTTCCACTGCTAAGGCGCTTTGCACACCTGTATTCCCATTCAGTATGTATTTATCTCATACTTAAACAGTTAAACTCGCAGCAACAATAACCTCTTATTTCCAAAGCTCTGTTAGGTGGATGGTTTGATGGATAGGTGGGGCCAACTCAATGTAAATTTTTAAATCTAGAGCTAACTTCTACAGAGAGAGGCAGTCCTTAAAAGTCACAGAGCCACCAAGTTCATTCACAACTCTATCACTGGGTCAGAAGTCATCTCCCTATAGTACCAACCATGGGGCCAGCTGTTGGACTTCCTGGGCCAGCCTACCATTATCTAAAACACTCTGGCATTTCAGATAGCCCCTACCCTACAAGGACATGTTTTGAAAAACAGAATCATAAGCATTTTTGTAATTTATGTATTGAAAGCTGTTTTCAAGTGGTATGGCTGCAAACATACATAAATATATATTGTAACTAGAATATAGTTGAGATTATACTCTTTAGGTGTGGGGTAATTTTCTACTACAACTGAAAAAGAAAAATAGAAAGAAGCCACATAACTAAAGGAAATATATTATATTTGTAAATAGTGTTATATAGAATACAACTAAACACAGCAAATTTATTAGTAAGTTTATAAATATTTCACATATCATATAGGAGCCAATATAGAAATTGTATTTCAGGAAATACCAATAAATAAAAAGGAAGCCACAGTCTCTTTTTATTTTAAAAAAAATGTATTACTAAAAATAGGTACAAAACATAAAGCAATCATAAAGTAAAATAAAATAATTTCAATGATTCTTAGAAAAGATATCGACTTCTTGCCAAGACGGAGGAGTAGGTAGACATGCTTTGCCTCCTTGCACAGAACCACCAAGAAGGAGCACAACTAACCTCAAAACAAAAAAACAACCAGAACTGCCAGAAAATCGAACTGTATGAAAGTCCAACAACTAAAGAGTTAAAAAAGTGTCCATCCAGACAGGCAGGAGGGGTGGAGCCAGGGAGCGGGGGGGGAAGGACACGGTGTGGCAGTGGCGAGGCGTGGCAGCAGCTGGAGGAGCAGGAAGTCCCATATTCACGTGTGGCAGATAAAAACTGGGAGGGACAACTGGGGAGCCAGAGATCCCTGCCAGACCACGTGGCCCAGGGTTCCAGCAGCAGGAAAATGAAGCCTCATAACTTCTGGCTGTAAAAACCAGTGGACATTGGGGCAGCAGAAGAAACTGCTGCTTTCTCAGGAAAGTCCATTTAAAGGACCCCATGGTCCTAGAACGTTCACATATCCACCCACCCTGGGAACCACCACTAGGGCAACAGCTAGAGGGCCACCAGTCATATACGGGAAATAGGTAAAGAGACTGGAAATGGGGCGAAGGCTCAGCAAGGTGTACAGTCCCCTCTCTGACCCTTCCCCCACATGTGGAGCCACAAAGAGGCGATGGGGGTTGCCCTGCCCTGGCAAATACCTAGGGCTCCACCCCTTAAAACACAACAGGTGTGCCAGGATAGGGAGTCAAAGCAGCTCTACCTAATACACAGAAACAAACACAGGGAGGCTGCCATATTAAGGAGACAAAGAAACATAGCCCAAATGAAAGCACATATCAAAACTCCATATCAAAAACCACATATCAAAGAGAATCAAGTGAAATGGAGATAGCCAACCTATCAGATGAAGAGTTCAAAACACTGGTGATAAGGACGCTCAGAGAACTCACTGAGTACAGCAAATGCATAAAGAAATGAAGGCTACACTAAGTGAAATAAAGAAAAATCCACAGGGAACCAACAGTGATGGGAAGGAAGCTGGCATTCAAATCAATGATTTGGAACATAAGGAAGAAATAAACAGTCAACCAGTACAGAATGAAGAAACAAGAATTAAAAAAAAATGAAGAGAGAAAAAGAAGACTCTGGCCAACGTCCAAACCATAGAGATGCCAGAAGGAGAAAAGAAAGAGCAAGAAATTGAAAACTTATTTGAAAAAATAATGAAAACTTCCCTAATTTGGTGAAGGAAATAAAAATACAAGTCCAGGAAGCACAGAGTCCCAACAAGTTGGACTCAAAGAGGGCAACACCAAGTCACATCATAATTAAAATGCCAAAGATTAAAGATAAAGAGAGAATCTTAAAAGTAGCAAGAGAAGAGAGTTACCTACAAAGGAGTTCCCATAAGACTATCAGCTAATTTTTCAAAAGAAACGTTGCAGTCAAGAAGGGACTGGAAAGAAGTATTCCAAGTCATGAAAGGCAAGGACCCACATCCAAGATTACTCTATCCAGCAAAGCTATCATTTAGAATGGAAGGGAGGATAAAGTGCTTCCCAGACAATGTAAAGCTAAAGGAGTTCCTCATCACCAAGCCCTTATTATATGAAATGTTAAAGGGACTTATTTAAGAAAAAGAAGAAGATCAAAACTATGAACACTAAAATAACAACAAACTCACAGCTATCAACAACTGGATCTGAAAAGCCAAAACAACTTCAGCTGGTGTGGCTCAGTGGATTGAGTGCCAGCCTACAAACCAAAGGGTTACTAGTTCGATTTCCAGTCAGGGCACATGCCTGGGTTGTGGGCCAGGCCCTCACTAGGGGGTGCACAAGAGGCAACCACACACTGATGTTTCTTTTCCTCTCTTTCTCCCTTCCTTCCCCTCTTTCTAAAAATAAATAAATACAATTTTTAAAAAAAGAAAAGACTTCTGGCCAAGATGGAGACATAGGTAGAAGCATTGTGCCTCCTCGCACAACCAAAATAAGGACAACAACAATTTAGAAATAAAATAACAACTAGAACGGACAGAAAATTGAACTGTATGGAAGTTGGACAACCAAGGAGTTAAAATAGACACATTCATCTAGACTGGTGGGCAGGGCAGAGTTGGGCAGCTGGGTGGAGAGGGGTCTCGGCACAAAAAGTGGTGGCACCAGGCATGTAAGGCACCCTGGGCGCAAGACCACAGCGGGCAGACCCTGGGACGGGGAGACCCTGGCAACAGGCAGAGCCAGCAAGGCGGTGATTGTGAAGCGAGGCACTGTGCACAAGGCAGCTGGCTGACTCCAAGATCCCAGGGTCCCAGCACCAGGAAATAGAGCCATGGGACACTGATTAAAAACACCTCTGGGGGTTGAGGTACAGGGAGAGACTCCCAGCCTCACAAGAGAGTTTGTTGGAGAAACCCACAGGGCCCTAAAACACACAAGCCCACCCACACAGGAATTAGCACCAGAAAGGCCCAGTTTGCTTGGGGGAAGCAGTGGAAGGGACTGAAGTCTGACGGAAAGCGAAGCAAGTGTCATTGTCCCCTCTTGGACCCCATCCCCACATACAGCATCACAACTCAGCAACTGGGTTAACCTGCCCTGGTGAACACCTAAGGCTCCACACCTCATCTATAACAGGTGAAACAAGACAAAAAAAATGGCCTAAATGGAAGAACAGATCAAAGCTCCATAGCAAATACAACTAAGCAACCAAGAGAGAGCCACCCTATCAGATACACAGTTCAAAGCACTGGTAATCAGGATGCTCACAGAATTGGTTCAATTTGGTCACAAATTAGATGAAAAAATGAAGGCTACAATAAGTGAAATGAAGAAAAATGCACAGGGAACCAATAGTGATGGGAAGAAAACTGGGTCTCACATCAATGGAGTGGACCAGTAGGAAGAAAGAAATATCCAAACAGAAAAGAATGTAGAAACAAGAATTCAAAAAAATGAGGAGAGGTTTAGAAACCTCCAGGACATCTTTAAACATTCCAACATCTGAATTATAGGAGTACCAGAAGGGGAAGAGGAAGAGCAACAAATGGAAAAGTTATTTGAACAAATAATAAAGGAGAACTTTACTAAGCTGGCAAAGGAGATAAACTTCTAGGAAGTCCAGGAAGCTCAGAGAGTCCCAAAGAAGTTGGACCCAAGGAGGAACACATCAAGGCACATTATAATTACATTAGTCAAGGTAAAAATGAAGGAGAGAATCCTAGAAGCAGCAAGAGATAAGGGGACAGCAACCTACAAAGGAGTTCCCATCGGACTGTCAGCTGATTTCTCAAAAGAGACCTTGCAGGCAAGAAGGGGCTGGAAAGGAGTATTCCAAGTCATGAAAGGCAAGGACCTACATCCCAGAATGCTCTATCTGGCAAAGCTTTCATTTAGAATGGAAGGGCAGATAAAGTGCTTCTCAGATAAGGTCAAGTTAAAGGAGTTCATCATCACCAAGCCCTTATTATATGAAATGTTCAAGGGACTTATCTAAGAAAAAGAAGATAAAAAACATGGGTAATAAAATGACAGCAAACTCACAATTATTAATAACCACACCTAAAACAAAAACAAAAAACTAAGCAATCAACTAGAACAGGAACAGAACCACAAAAATGGAGATCACAGGGAGGGTTAGCAAAAGGGGAGTGGGAGGAGGAGAGAGGGGAAACAGGTACAGAGAATAAGTAGCATAGATGGTGGGTAGAAAATAGACAGGGGGAGGGTAAGAATAGTATGGGAAATGTAGAAGCTAAAGAACTTATAAGTATGACACATGGACATGAACTAAAGGGAGGGAATGTGGGTGGGAGAGGGTGTGCAGGGTGGAGGGGAGTGAAGGGGAGGAAATGGGACAACTGTAATAGCATAATCAATAAAATATATTTTAAAAGATTGAAAAACAAAATAAATAAAATAAAATACTAAAAGAAAAATAAAAAAACAAAAACAAACGAAGCAAACAACTAGAACAGGAACAGAATCATACAAATGGAACTCGCATGGAGGGTGATCAGTGGGGAGGGAAAAGGGGAGAAATGGGGGTAATGTACAGAGATTAAGAAGCATAAATGGTAGGTACAAAATAGACAAGGGGAGGTATAGGAAATGGAGAAGCCTAAGAACTTATATGCATGACCCACTGACTGACAGGGGGGCAGGGAACGCAGGAGGGAAGAGGGGTACTGCACAGAGGTAGGCAAAGAGGGAAAATTGGGGCAACTGTAATAGCATAATCAATAACATATACTTTAAAAAAGAAAGAAAAAGTATCCACAGTACATATAAACAAGAACATACTCTAATAAAAGTGAATACGCACTATAGAACAAAATATTACATTTGAATAACGACACTGTCAGGTATCCAGGAAAAGCAAAAATTTCACTAAACACTTAATACCTGGTGAACAGTAGGGAAAAAAGAATTCTGCTCAAAACTAGCCTGAATCTAATTGCAATGCCACTATTGCTTTGGAGCCACACCCAGGTAGTATTCACTTCAAATCTTAGAATGTAGAAAAATCCCAGATTCTGAATCTGATTAGCTGTGTGGCTTGAGGGAGAAAGGTACCCATAGATTGTCTTTGCTCTGATATTTTACAATGTCCACAATCCACCAGTAGGGGGCAGCAGTACTATCCATAGCACCTTCCTGGACATCTGTTAACCCCCACTGAACTCACATACCAAAAGAAGGGAATTGTAGGCAAAGTGAGTTTAGGGTATATTTTTGAGAAAATAATATATATGGTACTTAAGTACCATATTACCAAATCTCAATTAATCTGGGTATGATGACTAGGGGGATTCACTAATATCCCCATAAAACAAAACCACAGCCAATTCCGTTACTTGGGGAGAGTAAGGGGTTTTCAGGCCTTCCACCCACTGTGAACTGGCAATTCAGCAGAATGGATCAGCTCCTCCTCCTGTCCAAGCCCCAGCTTCCAGGAAGAGCTGGCGCTGGTGTTAATCAGTGCTAAACTGTGTTAATGGATTATACCAAACCACTCACAGACAATTTGTTTGGAACTTCAGAAAATCAGATAAAATCATTGTTCTGTATCTAGTTAAGAGGGGGAAAATATTCACATTAAAATTTTAAAAAATACATTGTTTTCTCAACATTAAGAATTTCTATTTCATACTTGGAGTTATTTTTTTTTTTACTTATTTATAAATAGGTTTTTTAAAAAATCAAATATCAGTTCTTTGGATACATAAATGGGAAACAAGGAAAAATTGGTTAAAATTCCTTTGCTCTTTGTCAAGGTCAGAGCCTGTGTTCTAAATCACGCTCCTCCCAGGGATGAGGCTCCTCACACCACATTGCCACCAGCAGGAGCAGTGCCGAGCTTCTATGAAATGAAGGCTGCCCCACCGCTGGCTCCATGGAGGCTCTGAAGGTTCTGTGGAGATGAGGGGACAGTGCAGGGATCGAGGATTCTGCCTGGCTGAGGGTGACCAGACAAAGCATCCCGGATCCAGAGATTGTACGATGTAAGTCAATGAGCATCTTAAAATCATACCATGTGATTTGTAGCACATGTAAATGAATATTATGTATATATACACACATTCTACATATGTATCTATTTATTCAATTGGTATTTTATATATAATAGAATGTATATAAAAAGATGATCAAAATGACATTAAAATTTTAGCAGTACTTATCTTTGGTGGTAGATATTGAAAAGCTGATTCTCATTTATGTGGAGAAGAAGGAAGAACTGAGTGTAACTGAGACCCTCTGACAAGAACAAGTCTGGGGGACATGTCCTTCTGAAGATGAAGACAGCTCATGAAGCTAAGTAGTGAGAACAGCGTGGTCTGGGCATGCAGACGCACACGGAAACAGGGGGACAGAAAAAGGAGCTCAGAACCAAGCCTGCTCATACATGGAAACAAACTTACGTTAAAGCAGGTATGCCCCATTTAATAAATAATAAATAAGTACTATTTAATAAGTCTGAGGCAACACACTAAACATGAAGGAAAATAACATTAAATCCTTTTTTTCCTGCCACATTTAAAATATCAATTCCACATGGATGAAAGACTTAAATGTGAAAAATCTGTGAAACTCATAAGATAATATAAAGACTCTCAGGGTAGGAAAAGATCTTAACACACCCATGCACAAACATGGAAAAACTGTTTGAATTATGTTAAAATTAAGAACTTCTTTTTTCTTTTCTTTTTTATTGTATTTTCCATTACCTTTTATCTCCCATATCCTCTCCCACCTCCCCCACCCCTCTGCAGTCACCACACATTAAGAACTTCTATTCATCAAAAGATGCCATCAAGAAATCAAAAAAGCAAGATGATAATAATTATCTTGCTTTTTAAAATAATAAAAAAGCAATATTATAGTTAATAATATTGCACTTCACACTTAAAAATGTCAGAGGGTACATCTCATGGCAACTGTTCTTAGCACAGTAAAAAAAAATTAAACACACAAAAAAGACATTGAAAAGACAAGCCAGGAAGTAGGAAAAGATGCTGACAACACATATAACTGACAAAGATTAATGTCCAGAATATACAGAGAATTTACATAACTCAACAATGAAAACACAGATAGCCTAACAGAAAACATATTCACAAAACACCACCAGGCACTTCACAGAAAAGGAAACACAAAAGGCCTGTAAATATATGTGGCCTCAACTTCATTAGCAATCAAGGAAATTTAAAACCAAATAAACTACCATGTTCTACTTAGAAGTCAGGTAATATCAATGCTGGGAGGGAGGTGGATATAACAAAAAAGAGACCCGATCACTTCCGGTGAGAATGGAAATTGGCACCACCGTTATCAGTTATTGTCTAGCAGATCCATTAGTAGTGACATGGGTAAGTAAGTTGTGGTGTAGTACATGATAGAATACTACACAGTAGTTACAGAGAGTGAATGAAACTATGTACTCTAACTTGACATATCTTGAACAAAAGAAATGAGCCATGAAGTTCAATTTTATTTGTATAAGTTTCCAAACAACAAAACCACGGGATATATTTATATAGTGACACATATGTAGGTGGTAAAACTCTAAGGAGAAGTAATACAAGGTTATCATGTGGTAGGGGAAATGCGCAAATGCATGGAAGCTGGCAGTAATCAACTGGACACATTCCATGGGAGAGTGGCAGGCCACCAAGCAGGGTCTCACATGGGGCACAGAAAGTGTGCAGTGCTGCCTCCTTATGTCACCAGTGGAGGCGTCAGTTCTTACAGCTGGACCACCCAGCTCAAAATACATGCTCCAAGTGAACCTCTGTCTTTTGTCTCCACATGTAAATTTGCCTTTAAGGAGATGCTATAGACTGATGTCTGTGATCCCCAAAAGTCATATGTTGAAACCTAATCCCCGAGGTGATGGAATTAGGAGGTGGGTATCCTTGGGAGATAATTAGGTCAAGAGGTAGAGCCCATGATGGGATTAGTGCCCTGATAAAAGAGACCCCAGTGAGCTCCCTCCTACCCCTTTCCACCAGGTGAGGACACAACGAGAAGATGTCCTCTATTGACTAGGACCTGGGTTCTCACCAGATGTGGAATCTGTTGGCACCTTGCTCTTCAACTTCCAGCCTCCAGAACCATGAGAAATAAATTTCTGTTGTCAAAAGCCACCCAGTCTTTAGAGTTTTGTTATAATTGCTGGGGGGACTAAGACAGGAGGTATAAGATCCCCAAATACTTGTATTTTGTCTACTCGGTTACAGTTTTTGCTGTAGTCGTACATTCACCTTGGATTTTTGTGACTTTATTTAATATCATTTCTTGGAAACTGATCGATTATTTTGTTCCAACTACTGAAGTTATGAGCCTGGAAGACTGGGGGCAGAACCTGAAATGTGGCAGCCCCATCAAAACAACATCACAGGTAACACAGGTCTGTCCCAGATGACACTGGCTTGCTCTCTGCCTTTCCACTGGATAGTGGTTCCCAATGTGCCAACCTCAAGACCAAAGTGGCAGAGGGCCTAGGTAAGTCGGTCAAGGTCACAGGGCTGTAAGCAGAAAGCCAGACTGGTTTAAAGGCTATTTTGGAGCAAACAGGAGATGGGTGGATCCTGCCCTTTTCATGTCTCGGCTGTCGGTCACCTGGGGAGTGAGCCTGCCACACATCTTTGGTGCAAGCTGGTCATGGAAACACTTCATGTAGATTGATCTTCTGGTTTTCATGTCATTGCCTTCCTGCATGAGGCCATCCCTTCAAGTGCTAGGTTAAATGGATTGAAAGATGTCACTACCCAAAGGATCCATGACCAGTGGTTTCTGGAATGCTATTTTGTCATTTCCCAGAACAAAACTGTTCCTTAAGCAAATTAAAACAGATATATTTACACTCTTGTGGCCACAGGGAAAGGACACATGATACTCAAAAATAAAGCTCATTCCTCTCTTTTTTTTACTAACAAGGGTGCAAAAGGGCTACCAAGCAATACATTTACTAGTACATCATTTATGATTTTTTTTTGAAAAGGCCACTTAGCTATAATATACCATAAGTGGTATATTATGTCTTATTGGGACTCTTCCGATAAGAGTCCATTGAAAGTTCCTCGCAGCAAGTGGGATATTGAGTCATGTTGCAAAAATGCATCTACTTGTGAGAGAATCACCACTGCGGCTCTCCCATCCAAGTTCCCTCAAGGCTCCCCTCACCTGGAGCAGGAGAAGCCAGTGTGCCAAGGACCCAGCAGGACTACAGGGATTTAAGGAGAAAACATATCTGAAGCTAAGAGATTGGAGTCTGGAAGAAAGGAGAGAGAAACTAAGAAAATACAGAGGCCAGAATGGTCAGGACCCCGCAAAGCAGTTGCCAATCTCCTGGTCCACAGATATTATGAGAAATGAGTTGTTTCAAAGTGCTGAGTTGTTGTGGTCCTTTGTTCGCAGCAATAGAAAACAAACGCCACCCCCGCCACAGTTGATCCTATCTTTGTGGGGACTGCAGGGCATTGAGAATAAGCTCTCAGGAGCTGGGAGACCCACTTCCAGGTCTCTGATTTTCCAAGCTGTGTGGCCTTGGATAAATCACTTGATATCTCTGAGCCTCAGTTTCTTCACCTGTAAGACAAGGTCCTTTTAGGTTCTGTGAATCTTATTCCAGAGGTAAGAACATTTGGAATTAAAGGAAATCAACAGTCAAGAAGAAACACTGGGGAGTTGTAGGGTTAGCCTGCACCTGAGGGGCACCTGGTAAGGTGGGCACCTCTTTCTCTCTGGGCTCCCTGTTTCCCAGCCCCCCTTTTACTCTCTGGTTCTGGGCTGGTGCCTCATGGCCCCTCCAGCTCCCCACACTGCCTGCATGTCTTCCCCCAGGTTGACCCACCCATCCTCCTAAATCACCACCTGGGACTGCACCTCCCCTCTGCCCAGTTCCATTTTGCCTCTGATTCCAGAGAATCCCCTTGATCTGTTCCCTTTGTATCTGCCCTCAAACTGCCTTCACTTCTGCAGGATGGACAGACAGCAAACATGTGCTGCTGAGAGGAACAGTCTGGGAAGCCAGTCGGCTCCCCTAAAAATGAGGCAAATTCCAAGAGGCGAGGTGAGAGAACAGAACACAGACGTGAGAGCTGAGAGCTCCCTACCAGACGGAGGAAGGAATCACAGTGACTGGCTGTCCAATAGTCTTCACCAAAACAGAAGTGAGGACACCATAGCGTGGAATGACATGGGACGGAGCAGATGGGGATGGAATTGGGAGACATGGGAACTCGGACTAAATGAGAATGAAGATCTTAAGCCAGCTGGGTTCAACCCCACAGGCTCAGGCTCTTCTGTGAAGGAAGATGCTGGTAGCCTGTGCACTTAGTCTCCATGTGGGGCATGGGTGACTCTGAGCTGACCGTTGGCTGGGGCAGCAATGACCTATGCAGCCCCTGCCGGGCAGGAGGCCCAGGTTGCAGGGTCTCTGCTCGGTGGAGAACCCTTTGTTTGTGCCAGAACCAGGGCTATCAGGCTGGGCTTTGCAGTGTTTTGCTGGAGGCCCCAGCACTTACACAAATGTTGAGGGCCATAGAGGGGAAGGCTGGGGAGGCCCATCTCATGAGAGGGGAGAATGTGTGCTTCCTAAACACCCACAGCGTGCAGGCACCCCGCTCTCTGTGAACAGCTCAGCAAGGCAGGGAGCAGAGCACGCAGGCTCCGGCCTCCGAAACTGGGGTCAGATGTGAGCTCTGCGCTTTCCAGCCGTGTGGTGGTGGACAGAGGCTCACCCTTCCTGAGCTATTTCTTTCACCTGCAACGTGAAGGAAATTATAACACCCATTTCTAAGGTCTGTGGTGGGGATTAAAAGTTTTTGCGAAACACTAAATAAATGTACTCAGCATTCCTGAAGTGAGTCACTACTCAGCTAAGCAGAGAGTAAGGCGCACCTGATGTGAGTAGTAGCACTTATGTTACTCTCAGAGCTCAAAGCACTTTGTAATTAAGGCATTTAATTAACTAATAACTGTGAGGCAAATATGCTGAATTATATTCCATACTGCAGGTTGAAAGACAACCAGTCAGAGGAATTACGAGCTTCTTGGGAAGCAGACTTAGTCATGGCAATATCACCAGGGCGCACTCAGGCAGTTGCTCTCTAGTTACACGAGTGAGTCGCCCAGTACCCGGCAGCTCAGGGCTACCACGGAGCCCTGTGTGCTTTCGTTTCATTGCAGGGCTTGGAAACCACAACCCACCCACACAAGTCCAGTTCTGGGATCCAAGATTCAGGGCTTTTAAAATTAATGAACTGCTGCTGGCTTGCCTTGGGGGATGATTATCACTTTGGCAGTGTTCAGACTCTGAGACGAGGAAATCTGCCCATGTCATGGTTAGCCAAGAGAGGCCACAGGCACAGGACCAATCCCTGAGGTGTGTAATCAGGGATGCTGAGGCAAGACACCCCATTTCCAGGCAAATGTTTAATTATGCAAGCTTATGGTTACCTGTAAAACCATAATTGGTTTCTAACAATAACCCCAAGGCACTGAGGTATCTTCTGAGTCATCAAAGCAAAATGAGATTTTATACAGCTAAAGCACTTTGTTACCATCTTTGCAATTGGCAATCAATGCATGCAATGAAAGCCTTTCTCTTAACTAGAATATTCTATCTGTCAGCATGACACACTCCCCCAGCCATCCTGCATTGTATCAGACAAACACGAGACCAGCCAACCACTGACACATTCAGGAAGGACTGCCTTTTGTCCTTCCAGGCTGTGAAAAATGGCTTCTCTTCAACTGGATGCCAGAATCTAAGCTCCCTGCAGGCAGAGATGTGGTGACAAGGCGTCCCTGGGTGCCTGGTCTGTGGCAGCAGTGTGGACCCGATGGTGGCCAGGTTCCCAAAGTGAGAATCCCACGGATGCAGATACCCCCGACCAGCCCAGCACTTCCAGTCAGGCAGCGCAGATGCAACTGTCAGTCTGGCACGCATTCAGGCAGCTTTCCCAACGTGGCAGAGGCCCCGTGTGGTCATCCCCACATGCATCCCAGGTCTGCAAAGCTGCGCTGGGTTGGGCTCCAGGCTTCACACACAGTAAAACTTGTCCCCCCAGGACGCAGGTTTTAGTCTTCTAGTTGTGTTTTTGCTTTGAACCTAGTGTGATTTGCTCTCTGTCTAGCTCTCTTTATGTAGAGTAAGCAACAGGGGTGTTTAGTAAACATTGTTGAAAGAATAAATGAAAAATTTAAATTATTTTATTTTACTCTCTGTAAAAACAGAGAGTAAACAACTCTGTTGTTGTCATTCTTCCAATATTTAATATAGGCACCAGCACCACCTCTGTTCCCAGGCTCTTATTTTTTTCTTTCCAGAGATAAACACAGTTAGAAGTTTTTCTGTCAATGCAAGTGTTTATGTAACCAAACAAAATTGGAGGTTCAGCTGCCTGTTGCCACAAAAGCCAAACTCGTGAGGTAGGTGTTGGTGCAAAAGGAAAGTGGTTTTATTCAGGTGCCACGACCTGGGAGAATGGTGGACTCCCATCACAAAGACCATCCCCTCTTTCTGCCATGGAAAAGCCCCACCATCCTCAGCAAGGCTGGAAAAAAAAGCCAGTGTCCAGAGTTCCTGCTCCATTTTAAAGTACAGTCCTTTGGAGCCCACACACAGCTGCTAAGCAGCCTTAGGCCCCATCCAGGGAGCATAGCTTGTTCCAGGCTGCTGTTCCATTTCAGATTCCCTCCTGCAGCCTGGGTGTGGAGCCTGCATAGCTGTGGCCCATGCATGGAGAGAACAGGCGAATGCATAATGCAAGGGCAGGTTATCAGCAAGAGAGACCTTCTTTGTTTCCCTGGGGTTATATTAGCTTGGGTGTGTGATGGACCAGGTACTTGCTCAAAATGACCAATCATCTTCCCCAACTTGCGTGCACTTTGGTGGGTTCACCTCCTAACCAGTGCCCTCTTTTCCCAGGCTAGACTGACAGGCCTCTTTGGTCCAGAAACTCCCCCTGTGCCACTTTGACTCCTGTGGCACATGTGCCTGCCTTCCCCTATTCCACCCCCAGTCTGGTGTTGGAGCGGGGAACAGCTCTTCCAGTTTCTATTCAATTATCTTGCTAGCTTTTCATGCACTTGGTCTAAGAATCACACCCCCAGCCCCAACCACCACCATTTTGGCCAATGGGGGAGACTCCCCAGCTTTCTGACTGTTTTATAGTCACATTTATGTAATGTATTATCTGTGTAAAAATATACTTACATATAGATCCAATATGTATACACATATACAATATATATATTTTAAAGATTTTATTTACTTATCTTTAGAGAGAGAGGAAGGGAGGGAGAAAATGAGGGAGAGAAACATCGATATGAGAGAGAAATATCAGTCAGTTGCCTCTTGTTTAGGAACCAAACCTGCAACCCAGACAGGTGCCATCACGGGGAATCAAACCAGCAATGTTTCTCATTTCAGGATGACACCCAACCGACTGAGCCACACTGGTCAGGGCCACGATATATTTTATACAAATGAGAGCACACTATACCTATTTCCTCATGATGGAAAACATTGGAAATTAATTTCAGTATATATAGAGTATATATAGAGCATCCTCATCCTTTGGAATGGTTTTATATATTTTATTGTATGGCTGTACCAACTTTTATTTAACCAGCCCACTGACAGGCATTAAACTATTTCCAATGTTTTGCTTTTACGAACAATGCAACCCCCATGACTGAAAATCAGGAATTTTCATCCCGGCCTTGCAGGTGGACATCTGCTCACCAGAGGACCTCTCACGTCCTCTCTGGGCCCACACCATTCGAGAGCACTAGATGCGACTGGCCAGAGCACACGCCTCCCTTGTTTCTGGGCGGTTTTCTCAGACTCACTGCACCTGAGTGTGATCAGAGGGCAATAGCAGCCGGCTGCGTTTGGGTCCCGCCGCTGATTCCGTCAGCTCAGCATCCCACTGAGCAGCCTGTGTTGCAAACTGCCAGTAAGGACCTACAGCAATCATAGCGAGGCTTAAGATGAGAGAGAAACAGGGCTCACTGTGAAAAAAGTTTACCTGGATCCTCAATTTTTTTTTCCTAGAAAGACCTTAAAAAATCAATATAGATTCCAAATCATGCTTTTGGATTACTTCCCGTTGGAAAATTGGGTACTTTTTCTGGGCTGTGCTAATGCTTTATTTTTATGGCACATTTTCTTTTGTTTCTCTATCTGAGCCAATCCCAACCCACCAGGCACCACTGCATCCCATGTACATTTGGAAAGTTCCTGCAGTTTAGACAACATACAACCATTCCTTGGAAAGAGTATTGTGAATTCTGCCTAAAAGTAACTTTTTAAGTGGGAAAACTCAAGCATGTAGCTTACCTTTGGCATGAATGTCTTTGGTCACAGTCTAATGCAGACCAAACTGGAAATCCCCCATGTTAATAACTCTACTTGGTCACCCTCAAATGCTTGACTCGATGGGGCCTTTCAGTAGTGAAACTGCCAACGGAAGTGACAGCTATTCGCACATGCTGACCACAGTAGTGCCCTCTGTGCTCTGCAGAAGCCTCAGGAGAGGTGTCAGTGACAGAGGAGAGGAAGACATTGGGCATCAGCCCTGGCCGTGCATGTGCTATGAGGGGGGCTGAACGCATTTAGCTGTCAGTGTGTGAGCAGTCACCTCTCTGTGCCACCTGCTCATAGCCAGGCAGCCCAGTCCCCGTCCTGCCTGGGCCCTACGTGCCATGTTCCACGCCAGGTTCATGTACCACATAGGGCAGCCTTCCCAGGGCTGAATGTGTCTGCTGGAGCCACAGCCACCGCCTTCCTGGATGGAGCAAGGCTGGTGTGTAAAAGTGGATAGGCAGGTTTGTCTGTGCACCTCAGTGGACAATTGCATTAGAATCTCAAAGCAGTTCACACCCCCAAAATGCTCAAAAAGGTAGGCTTGTGTTTATTACATTTAGTTTTGTTTGTTTTACATAAGGATAGGTACAGAATTTAAAAAAGATATTCTCAATGCTAAACACACTGCTGCTGACTGGATGAGGGTGAAGTTACAGGAGGCAAACTGGAATCCTCATTCAGCTGCAAGAAGGGAGCCAGGAAGGAGGAAAGGCACAGAGGGGTCGGTGTGCTTTATACATGTACAACTTCATCTGACTTTCCGGAGGAGCAAATGAAGCAGGGATTTTACTCCAGATACAGATAAAGAAACCGAGGCCCGGGGAGATTTGAAAACTTGCCCAAGAAAGTGGGAGAACCAGGATTAGAGCCCAGGGACATCCAATTACAAAACTTCCCAAGACAGCATCATAGCTTTTTCAGAGTGCTTTTGCATGTAGGCAGGGAGGTAAAGAGCAAAAACTTCTAAAACTAAGGTGGTCCAAAGGAGCCCCTGAGAATGTGAAAAGGGAAACGTGCACAGAACTCACCACCCACTTCCCCAGCAGTGGGCCCTGGCTTCTTTTCCCAGTGAGGTCTGGGTCCCAGCTGGCGCCCCTCTGCGGTCGTCAGCACCTTCATGCAGTGCTGTGCTCCAGGCTCAGGCCATAGCAAGCACATAGTAAACCCAGTCTTCACAAATGTCCAGCTGGCCCCTGTGAAGTTGGGCAGCCATAAGACAGTTCTTCCTGTGTCGGACACTCTGCACTTCATGGAACCTTTACCATCTCTGGCCCTTGCCCACTAAATACCAGTAGTAGAGCCAGCCATCTTTGAGACAACCAAAAATGTCCCCACAGAAACCTATATAGGTCCTAGAGGGTAGACCCATCACCTGAGTGAGAACCACTAAAATGAAGTATTAGTAACAGAGGTAAAAAGAAAGCAGATTCAGAATGTGTTTTGGAGGGGCCACTTACAAATTGTATGATGTTGAGAAAGTCATATAATTTCCCCTTCTGAGCCTCAGTTTACCTGCAGGTTGGGGTCAGAATCACCTCTTCTGCTCCCTCACTTGGGTAAATACCGACTGTGATCATGCCCAGGAGGTGACTTTGGAGCCTTAAACCCCACTGAGCCGACGAACGCTCCAGCCCACAGCACAGTGCTCAGCGCCCCGCCTTGCCCTTCTGAATGTGCTTGGCTCACGGCCCCTTCTCTCTGGCACAAAATTTCCTTCACTTGACTATGTGGAACACAATCTAATAGGTTAAATGATACTTAGGCATAAATGGGCAATAATAGATCCTCCTCCACCCCTTCTCCCAAGTGATACTTGCCTTTAGGAGGGAGTCCCAGAAAAACACTTCCCAGCACCCAGAAGAAGACTTTCTAAGGTGGCCCTGCAGGCTGGCAGGGGAAGCTGCTGGGCTTCTGCTGCACCCGGACTAGGAGATGCACAGACTCCCATGGCCAGAGCTCTGGCTCAGTGGCTTCCACTCCTGCCAGTCTCAGCAAAATAGGCTCTCCGGGCCTGGTTTCCTCCTCTTTAAAGTGGGTAAGTCCCTGGCTGGCATAGCTCAGTGGATTGAGCGTGGGCTGTGAACCAAAGTGTTGCAGGTTCAATTTCCAGTCAGGGCACATACCTGGGTTGCAGGCCATGGCCCCCAGCAACTGCACATTGATGTTTCTCTCTCTCTGTCTTTCTCCCTCCCTTCCCTCTCTAAAAATAAATAAATAAATAAATAAATAAATAAATAAATAAATAAATATAAAGTGGGTAAGTAACACCCAGTCTAAGGGGCTCTTACACTAACGGGATGAACCAATATATGGTAATACACACACACACATGCAATAATTAAGAATACTAATGTTGCCCTACGTGGGGACCTAATGACCACTGCACATACCAGTTAGAATGATTTTGCTTCTCTTGGGAAAAGCAGACAGTACAATTCTTTGCATGCTTAATATTCATGGGTGTATATTTACAAGTTCTGCTTACATAAATCCCAAGCCCCACTTCTATTCAATGCCTTCAGCACATGAAGGCATTAACGAATATTCCTTCAAGGATGTATGATGATTTTACCATTTCAGCATCCACACCAGGGGGAAAAGCTTGTTTCAGAACTCACAAAAATGCCCTGAGGGCAGCTTCCCTTATTAATCTGACTGATGGAGTGGAAGAGGCTTTCAGTTCTGGCAAATCTCTTACTGATTTTAAAGCACTTTCTCTCAGTTTCAGGTTTTCTGAACTAAAAACAGATAACTACTACTTCTCTAATAAGACTTGCCTGTTATTAGAGGTTGTGGGAATTAAATGAAGTAATGCATGTAAAAAATTCACTCTGAAGTACAATGAGATTTCGAATTCACAGCAGTGGTCTACAAACATTTTCAATTTCATAACCCTGTAAGTGAAAACATTAGAGCAAACTTTCCTAATGCATAAATATATATTTAAAAACTATATATAAGTACTACCAGACTAACACATTACTTATGTTATAAAACATGCACAACAATAAAAATGCTTAAAGAATGAATTGCAGATTAAGCAAATAATGCTGTAAAGTAATTTTGTGTTATTTTATTTATTTATGGTACAGAAACTTTTAGGAGCTCACAAAAATAGTACTATTATTTATAAATGTGTTTTTGTGAAGAGTGATACAATTAAACACACTTCATTGTTGTTGTTTTTTTCATTTCATTGTTTTTGAGTCTGTTAGTTTAACATTTTCTGAGACAGCACTTGAAGGTCTGATTCTTAGTTGTTGAGTTTGATTTTAATGGCTGTCCAACCTGTAAAAAGTACTCTTCGAGAAGCACAGATCTAAATAGTCATGAGGAATTGACTTACTAAATCATGCGACTCAATTTTATCCACCAATTTCACAGACATTTTTTAATTGAAACTCAGCTAGAAAATTTTCATTTTCCTTGATGTCAATTAGGTGTTCTTGCAAATTAGTCATAAAGGACTGCATTTTAACATTTTTTAGCAAATGGAATTATAATCTGCCATTGTTGGGAAGATTGTTAAATAAGAGACAATGATGTCTATTTTTTAAAGTGTGCACACAGGAACATTTTATAGGTGGTACACATTATTTTGGGCAACAATAATAATTATAGCCCATCAGCTTTCAAAAGTTTCTCTCAAGTTTCTTTTAAAAATTTGTCACTTTCTTTCCTATTATTTTAAAAAATCACCTTTATTTTGAAAGCACAAATTAACAGTGTTTATTGTTATTTTTAAAATATCTGCTAAGGAGCATCTGTCTGGCAGCCATTTGTTTTCCCAATGATAGGTCACAAATTTTGAGCAGCTACAGTGTTTGTTTGTATGTTTGTTTGTTTGTTTGTTTTAAAGGAAAAATGTATAATTTATCTTTAAGTTTAACACTCTTTTCATTACCTTGCTACAATTTAACCAGAATAATTCCATGAAGTACAAAATATATTTGTGGTCATTCCTCACCTCATGAAAAAGCAGGATGAATATTATTTTACATTTTTATTTCTAAATCAGCGTGACTGCACTGGTGGCACCTGTGGCCCCCAGGGGACTTTGGGCCCCCAGGATGAGACTGTGACCTGCTGGTGCAGACACAGTGAGGGGGCATCACAGGTGTTGTCCAAACCGCATCTCAACCCAGACTGTTTGCCTTTTCTTTTGCATGCAGTGAGATTGGTTACAGTTTTCCATTACAATTTTTATTTTCATAAATAAGCCATTTATTGTTAAGAATATATGTTCTATGGCACATTTTTTCAGATACACAGGGGAAAGTAGGTCTTTTTTACATTTAATTTTTGAAACAGAATACAGCGAGTGGCATGAGTGAAGATACACTGTGTACATAGACACCCTCATTTGAAATGAGACATTTGAGGTCTCAACGCGTCCCCCATGAGATACTTTGTTAACGACAGGAGGAACTTTACAGGAGAAACCCGGCAGACAGAACCTTCACCAGGAGGTCTAGGTTAGCACCACCAGCAGGGAGGCATAACGATCTCATGGGCCCCTGAGATGAGGGGCTGAGAAGGACCCAACATCACCTCTGTGACATTCCTGCCAAAGATGGATAACCTCCATCTATTCCCAAGAAAACATCGGACAAATCGAAAGAGGGAGACGTCCTGAATAGAATCAGCCACTAGCATTCAGAAGGGCCAAGGTCATGAAAGACAAAGAAAGAGTGAGGAACAGTCCTAAATTGGAGAAGTCCAAGGAGACACCACAACTAAATGCAGTGTGGGTGCTGACGAGACCTGATAGGAAAAGGCCATCAGTGGGAAAACCGTAGGAACATGGGTAAGGTCCACAGTTTGGTTAATAGTGTGTGTCAGTGTTAGTTTCCTGGATTCAATCATTGTACAGGAGTTGTGTGAGTGTTACCATCAGGGAAACTAGATGAAGAACTAGACGGGAAAACTCGACTCATGTTGCACTGGTGTTGCCATTTTTCTGTAAATCTGAAAAAAATTTTAAAGAATTTATTTATTTACTTTTTAAAGAGAAGGGAAGGGAGGGAGAAAGAGAGGGAGCGAAACATCAATGTGCGAGAGATACATTTATTGGTTGCCTCTCACATGCCCCCAACTGGGAAACCTGACCTACAACCCAGGCATGTGCCCTGACTGGGAATCAAACCAACGACCTTTTGGTTTGCAGGCCACAGCTCAATCCACTGAGCCACACCAGCCAGGACCTGAGATCCTGTTAAAACAGAAAGTTAAGAAAGGAATATTTATACTTTTATCCAACTGTGTAGCAGATTTCCTACACCGTGTAATATGTTCTAAGCTATTTCTTTTGGTTTTCAACATGCATTCCGACAGTATTTTGTGACAAAGGAATGCATATTTTGCCACCCTGTTATTTTCTTTGTGTTTCAGCTATTTGAACCACAGATGGAAGGGCTTCCTCAATAGTATTTGACTAAAGTTGTTGCTAAGTTCAAGACCTCAAAAGAGGTTTCCAGAAATGTATCAAACGTTTAGTGAACTTTCATAATGTAGTGTATTTAGGATCTTAAAAGTGGAAAAATTTTGTCTTCAGTTTCAAGTGTTTAATCCTTAAGTGTCCCACTCATTTTGTTGATTTCATAGTATTATGAGCTAATATTTTAAAGCATGACATACACTTAGGAGAGTGTTTTCTTTAATGATTGTGAATGTAAATCTGTAGTTCAAATATTTTGAGCATTTTGAATGTTATGGCCTTGTTTGACTTGAGTCAGTTGTCAGTTTTTTCCTGCAGACTGGCCCACAGAAGCTTGTGTTATGAGTAGAAGTGACCTTTGCCATTTATAAGATTTTGAACAAAAGCCACTAAGGTGTCACCTTCTGATTAGAAACCTCCAGCCAGGACACCCTCACATTCATGTGACTATGGCCACCCAAAGACTAACTCAGCGAGGGCCCCAGTGACACTCTGCATATCAAATGCTGGTTCAAGTTAGTTTCTTTATTTTTTAGATAAAAATAAATATCAATGGAAGCCCAGATTATTTTCTCCTCACTCTCCAAAGCTGCACTTACTGTCTAATAAAGTAGCTTTAGTCATACATGGCTCTTTAAATAAAACTATAAATTAAGGTCATGAAAGACAAAGATTTTCAATTAATTTAATTGAAATTAAATTAACTAGTTGTAAGTAAATAAAATGAAAATTTCATCATGTATGTCACCAGCCACCTGTCAAGTGCTTCATAGGCAAAGGCTGCCATATTGCACAGAGCAGATATAGAACATTTCCTTCATCTACTGGCAAACTTCCTTCACCTACCGGCAAACTCTACTGGACAGTGGATTGTCCCATGGTCTGCTCTTTGCAGCTCGCTGCATTAGAGTAGCGCCAAAGGTCTATTGGGCATGAGCATTGGCCTGAACTAAAGCTCTTCCGGCAAGAGCCTCAAGCTGTCAATGCACAGACCATGTCTAGAGTCCAGTGTTGAGAAGTCGTCTGCGCCAAAGGCACTCTCTTTCTACCACCCCCTCATTGGGAGTGTTCTCTCCATTACTTTGCTCTCTCCCAGCACCTTGAGAAGCAGGGAGACCCTGTGAGGTCCATGTGCACTCTCCGCTGGGTGTGTGAGAGCCAAGCTGAAGGGCCTGAGCTTTCTCATGATGGCCGCTGGGGATCGGCATGCCCTTAGCAACATCTGAAAAGACGAATCTACCTGGGTTCTGATTCCTCATAAATCAATGGCAAAATTATAGCTCAAGCTACCAAAACAGAGCAAGTATTATTACTTTCCCTGTGGTTTATTTTGGGATAAGCTTATTAAGATGTCAAAGAAACCCAATTCTGGATGGAAACCCTTCAGAAGGTGTTACTGGGTCCACAGAATGGAAGGAAGGCCGTGTGAGGCCAGCACAAGTTGAAGGTGGGGCGTGGAAGAGGAACGAGGGGCATCTGGGGGAAAGGAAGGAGGGCTGCAAGGACCGAGAACCAAGAGGAGACAGACAGGGTGAAGCATGACCATAGAGGCTGTCTGCTTTGCAGTTCAGCCAAGAGCTGGCCCGCCAGAAGGTTTTCCCGGTGACCGAAAGTGTTAAATTGGCATATGCTGACCTACATTTCCAGCATAAATTATTGTTTGCCTTGGTAAGGAGGCGACCACCACTTTCCAAAGGTAGAAAAATTAGATAGTGGGAGCCGAGGGAGCAATCAAACAATCGCCCAGCAGCTGAACCCTAACCTTAATAAGAAAGAAGAGTTCTCTGAAGAAACATCTCTCTGGAGTCCCCCTCTGGAGAGAGGAGTCTTAGGTGGCACAGTCGTTATGTGTCCATCTGTAATGGCTCGGAGAAGGGAAATATTAATGAAATATATTTCGGTAGGAAAAAAATCTTTCCTGCCCACTTTTCACAAGGCAATGACAGAAAAGGTGATGAAGCTGGAATTCTTTTCAGTTGACTTTGCCTTGTGGATCTGATTCCGGAGAAAGAAATGTGGGAGGTTGGAGCGCCTCGCTGCTGGTGGAGGCTGGAAGATGTATAGCTGATTTCTGTGACAGGAAATAACATCTGTTTTTACTCAGGGACCAAATAATATTTCTCAAAGTCTGGCTGAGCAATTGGGTTTTCTTTTACTGGCAAAGCCAGCATGGTGCCCTATAAATCTGAAGCTAACACCTTTTTCTTAACTTGTTCCTTCTGCTGACACATCGGAAAACAGAAAGGCTTATACTCTTCCCTCCATGCCTGGTCCTGTAATGCGTCCCTTAGCACTGGATGGAATTTCCACCAGCTCAGGGGAGGGGAGCCCGTGCTGCCTGCAGCCTGCCCCTAGTCCCTCAGACCTCCCGCCCAGACCCTTCCCCTCCCTCACACAGAGCTGCCAGTGCCTTCTCCTCTCTGTCCTGATGCCCAGGCTGAAAGCCGTCTCTGTCCAACAGGGAAGAAAACCAAGTTACTTTTTTAAAAAGGAGGTTACATGCACACAGCACAGTATAAAAAGTGCACTAATCTTAAGTGTTCAACTTGGCCATTTTCCTGTGTTTAAACACCAGGTCAAGATCTAGAACACTCTCAGCACTAGGAATTGTCTCTCACATACCCTCCTAGTCCATTACCCACCCTGCTTCACTGTAATCACTACTCTGATTTCCATAAATATTGATTCTTCCCATGACTTAGGTACTTACTCTGGGACAACTAATCTCTCAGGAGGATCCCATGTTAACCCCATTCATAAGTCAGATGTATAGAGTAGTGACGCCAATGTATTAATTTGCAGTTAGAAATGCAATTCCTCCAGGCACTCGTTCCCAGCCAGCAAAGTCTCTCTCTTGCCGGCAGGATGGGACAGGCTCAAAGTCAACTTCCTAAGACTCCCATTGCCCTGGGTGAGGGCTAGTAAGCATTGCTAACATTCATTGTAATGATTCTTCTTGTTCTATGCTTCCATGCCAACAATTTTTTAAAAAATACAATAAACCCAACACTACCATGAAAAAGACTAACAATACCAAGTGTTGGCAAGTATGTGAAGCTACTGGAATGCAAGTTGGTAAAACATCTTTGAGAAAGTGCATTGCAGTATCACAGAACTAAACAAATGCCTACCCTCGGACAAAACAAACCTGTTTCTAGGTTTATACCTAACAGATAGACATACGTGTGTTCACCAGAACATGTGCTAGACTTTTCACAATAGCTTTATTTGTAATACCCTAAAATTAAAAGGCTCAAAGGCCCCTCTATGGAGAATGGATAAATATAATGAAATATTCATCAATGAAGCAGAAAGATAATAGAGACACATCTAGTAAGTGGCAGAGCCAAGACTTGAACTTGGGCATGATGGTGCCAGAACCTTGCTCTTAGGCATTAGACTCTCTTGCCCTGGCTGATGACTTAGTTGGTTAGAGTGCTGACCCGTACACCGAAAGGTGGTGGGTTCAATTCCCAGTCAGGGCACATACCTAGGTTGCAGTTTCAATCCCCAGTCAGGCACGTATGGGAGGCAACCAATTGGTGTTTCTCTCTCACAATGATATATCCATGTTTCTCTTTCACATTGATGTTTCCCTCTCCCACCCCCCTCTCTTCCTTCCTCTCTTTCTAAAAAAAATCAATAAACATCCTCAGGTGAGGAATAATAAAAAAAAGTTAAGACCTCTGGCCAAGATGGAGGAATAGGTAGATACACTGTGCCTCCTCAGACAACCAAAAGAAGGACAACAACAATCTAAAAACAAAAACCAATCAGGACTGACAGAAAATCAAATGGTATGGAGGTCTGACAACCAAGGAGTTAAAGAAGACACATCCATCCAGGCAGGTAGGAGGGGCGGAGTCAGGCAGCCAGGGCAGAGAGGACTTGTGGCAAGGCTGCGGCTGGCGGACCCAGCAAGGTGGGAGACAGTGGAACAGGGCAAGGCGCAGTAGGCTGCAGCTGGCCAGCAAGTGGTGGCTGGTGGATTGGGTGGTCCCACATTCACGTGCAGATAAACCAGGTGAAACTGGGGAGTAGGATGGACTGCACAACCCAGGGTCCCAGCCCAGGGAAATAAAGCCTCAAACTACTGAAAACACCTGTGAGGGTGGAGGCAGCATCAGGAGAAACTCCCAGCCTCACAGAAGAGTTTGTTGGAGACCCACAGGGTCCTAGAATGTACACAAGCCCACCCACCCAGGAATCAGCACCAGAAGGGCCTAATTTGCTTGTGGGAAGTGGGGTAAATGACTGAAAGCCAGCAGAGAGAAAAGCAAGTGCCATTGTTCCCTCTCGGACCCCTCCCACACACACAGCATCACAACCCAGCAAATGGGTTGCCTCACCCAGGTGAACACCTAAGGCTCTGCCCCTCACTATATAACAGGCGCATCAAGACAAAAAAAAATGGCCCAAGTGAAAGAACAGATCAAAGCTTCAGAAAAAATACAATGAATCGACAAAGATGTAGCCAACCTATCAGATGCACAGTTCAAAGCACTGGTAATCAGGATGCTCACAGAATTGGTTGAATTTGATCACAAATTAGATGAAAAAATGAAGGCTATGCTAAGTGAAACAAAGGAAAATGTACAGGGAACCAACAGTGATGGGAAGGAAACTGGGACTCAAATCCATGGAGTGGACCAGTAGGAAGAAAGAAACATCCAAACAGAAAAGAATGAAGAAACAAGAATTCAAAAACATGATGAGAGGCTCAGGAATCTTCAGGACATTTTTAAATGTTACAATATCTGAATTATAGGGGTACCAGGAGGGGAAGAGGAAGAGCAACAAGTGGAAAAGTTATTTGAACAAATAATAAAGGAGAACTTCCCCAAGCTGGCAAGGGAAATAGACTTCTAGGAAGCCCAGGAAACTCAGAGAACCCCAAAGAAGTTGGACCCAAGGAGGAACACACCAAGGCACATCATACTTACATTACTCAAGATTAAAAATAAGGAGAGAATCCTAGAAGCAGCAGAGATAAGGAGACAGTCACCTACAAAGGAGTTCCCATCAGACTGTCAGCTGATTTCTCAAAATAGACCTTGCAGGCACGACAGGGCTGGAAAGCAGTATTCCAAGTCATGAAAGGCAAGGACCTACATCCAAGATTGCTCTATCCAGCAAAGCTTTCATTTAGAATGGAAGGGCAGATAAAGTGCTTCTCAGATAAGGTCAAGTTAAAGGAGTTCATCATCACCGAGCCTTTATTATATGGAATGTTATAGGGATTTGTCTAAGAAAAAGCAGATAAAAAATATGCACAGTAAAATGACAGCACACTCACAATTATTAACAACCACACTTAAAACAAAAACAAACTAAGCAAACAACTAGAACAGGAACAGAACCACAGAAATGGAGATCACAGGGATGGTTATCAGTGAGGGAGTGGGAGGGGGAATGAGGGGGAAAAGGTACAGAGAATAAGTAGCATAGATGGTAGGTAGAAAATAGACAGAGGGAGGGCAAGAATAGTATGGGAAATGTAGAAGCCAAAAAACTTATATGTATGACACATGGACATGAACTAAATAGGGGGAATGTGGGTAGGAGGGGCTGTGTAGGGTGGAGGGGAGTGAATGGGAGAAAATGGGATAACTATAATAACATAATCAATAAAATATATATTTTTAAAAATCAGATTCTCCTGTTTCTCAGCACAATGTAATAATCACAGTACTTTCATATACTGCTGGCAGGAGTATAAATTTGAAGAGCATTTTGGGAAGTGAGTTAGCAGCCTGTAATAAAATGTAAATGCATTTGTCGTAAAATCTAGCAATTAGTCCATTAAGATATGCTCTAACCAACACTGACAGTCGACACAAAGAAATGTGTGCAAGCATGGTTGTAATAGAAAAAAGGATAAACAAACTGTCACATATTCATTAGATGGAATGCTATTACAGCCATTAAGACAAAAAAACCCTTTATCTTTATGTAGCCATTCAAAATATGAATAGATCTCAAGTTCAATCTGTATGATCTACTCAAAAACATGAAAAAAGAAGATATGCAAATAGCCAATAAGCAAATGAAAAGATTCTCAATATCACTAATCATTATGGAAATGCAAATTAAAACTATAATGAGCCCTAGCTGATGTGACTTAGTGGATTGAGCACCAGCCTGTGAACCTAAGTGTCGCTGGTTCAATTCCAAGTCAGGGCACATGCTTGGGTTGCAGGCCAGGTCCCCAAGTAGGGGGCATATGAGAAGCAACCACACATTGATGTTTCTCTCCTTCTCCCCTATCATTTCCCTTTGCCTAAAACTAAATAAATAAAATCTTAAAAAAACTAATGATATACCACTTCACAGTCATTAAGATGACCATTATTTTAAAAAAAACAGAAAATAACAAATATTGGTGAGAAATTAAACTACTTGTGCACTGTAGGTGCACTGCAGAAAACAGTATGGTGGTTCCTGAAAAAAATAAAAATAGAATTATTACATGATCTAGCAATTTCACTTATGAGTATATACCCAAAAGAATCAAAAGCAGAGTCTTGAAGAGGTATTTGTATACCCATGTCTGTAGCAGCATTATTCACAATAGCTAAAATGTGGAAGCAGCCTAACTGTCCATCTTTGAATGAATAGATAAACAACATATGTTAGATGCATATGATGGAATATTATTCAGCCTTAAAAGGGAAAGAGAGCCCTGGCTGGTGTGGTTCAGTGGATTGAGCAACAGCCTGAGAACCAAAGGGTCACCTGTTCAATTCCCCAACAGGGCACATGCCTGGGTTTCAGAGGCAACCAACTGATGTTATCGCTCACACACCAATGGTTTCTCTCCCTCCTTCCCTCCCTCCCTTCCCCTCTCTCTAAATAAATAAAATCTAAAAAAAAATAAAAATTAATTAAATTTAAAAAGGGAAAGAGATTCTGACACATGCTGCAATATGAATGGGCCTTGAGAACATTATGCTAAGTGAAATAAGCCAGTCACAAAAAGACAAATACCTTGTGATTCCTCTCATATGAGGTATTTATAGTAGTCAACTTCATAGAAACAGAAAGTATGAATAGAATGGTGCTTGCTGGGAGCTTGGGGAGGGAAAACTAGGAGTTGCTTTATGAAGACAGAGTTTTAGTTTTGCAAGGTGAAAAGTGATGGAGACTGAGGGTGATGGTTGCCCCACACTGTGAATGTATTTAATGTCACTGAGCTGCACACTTAACATGGTTAAGACAGCAAATGGTGTGTGTATTTTGCCACAATAAAAAACTATTAGAAAAAGAAATATAGCAAAATGTCTTTATGACCAGAGACTGGAGAGAGATACTTTAGGCAGGACACAAAAACACTACCATGAAAAAAAGGTGCATCTTTTACATTACATTTTAATTAAAATTTCCATCTATTATAAAAAAAAAAACCCAGGAGAGCTAAAAGCCAAACCTTAGGATGGCAGAGGATATTTGACAAAGAGATTGAATGTCAATGACAGGAAGAACCCCTATGGATAGTAATAGTATCAGTGTTGTTTTCCTAGTTGTGACAAATGTATGACAACATGTTAACAATAGGGGAAATAGCTATGAGCTGCATGGGAATTTTCTGAATACCTTCCTTTGAAACTTTTATATACAGTAGTTTCTACCCCTCCCCACACATCTGCAATGGTTTTAGTTACCCACAGTCAACCCCAATGCAAAAATATTAAATTTCCCCAACCATCAATACTGTCTGTTCCGGGCATCCAGTCATAGACATCGTGGTGGCTCCATAATTCACCCTCTTCCTTACATATTGTCAGAGGATCAATAGTAGCCTAAGGCCATGTCACAATGCCTTCTTCATTCTCCTCACTTCACCTCAGCACGCCGGCATGGCCTCGTCTCACATCATAACAAGAAAGGTGAGTCCAGTACAATAAGATATTTTGAAAGTAAGACCACATTCACATAACTTTAAGTACAGTTTATTGTTATAGTTCTGTTTTATTTTAGTTATTTTTGTTTATCACTAACCGTGCCTAATTCATAAATTAAACTTTATCATACATATGTATGTATAGGAAAAAACATAGTATATGTACAGTATGGGAGGTCTTGGAACATATCCTCTATGGATAATGTGGAACTATGGTAAATCAAAAGCTATTCAAAAATAAAAATTTTATTTTTAAAAACAGGTTAGTGAGCCCTGGCTGGTGTGACTCAGTGAACTGAGCACTGGACTGTGAACCAAAGGGTTGCTGGTTCGATTCCCAGTCTAGGGCACATGCTGGGTTTACTGTCCAGGTCCCCAGTAGGGAGCGTGTGAGAGGCAACCACACGTTGATGTTTCTCTCCCTCTCTTTCTCCCTCCCTTCCCTCTCTAAAGATAAATAATAAAATCTTTTAAAAATGCATACTTAAAAAAAAACAGGTTAGTGAAAATCCACATGCATATAATTGGCTGTTCTCTTTGGGTTTAAATTAAGGAGATATTTTCTTTTCTCTCTCCATCTTGCCCAATGTTGTGGATCATGTATTAAATAGAATTTAATAGAAATATTAAATAGAAATATAGTCATCATCTAACATTTAAGAATCATCATAAAAACAGGAACTTGGGGAAGGGATTTTCCACATATTTATGTGACAATGCCATCCCTTTTTTGGTCACATCAGTGAACTCTTTATAACTTGAAGGAAAGGGGGCAGATATGTTTAAACTGAGATAATGGGGAATTTGATATCAGAAGAAGGGTTTCCAAAATTGAAAAGGACTAAAAATCCTGGTCAGTAAGAAAAAATTCAAATTAAGAGCATAGATTAAGAGATGTATATAGACTTCCAGCCAAGATGGAGGTGTAGGTAAATATACTTTGCCTCCTAACACAACCAAAAGAAGGACAACAACAAATTTAAAAACAAAACATAACCAGAACTCAAAAAAATCTAACTGTATGGAAGTCCAACAACCAAGGCGTTAAAGAAGAAACATTCATCCAGACTGGGAGTAGGGACAGAGACGGGCAGCTGGGGTGGAAAGGACTCGAGGCAAGGTGGTGGCTGGCAGACTGAAATGGGCAATGTAGTGGCTGGTAACCAGATGGTCCCACATTTGTGTGCAGATAACCCAGGAAGAACAAGTGGGGAGCGAGACAGACCACGCAACCCAGGGTTCCAGTGAGGGGAAATAAAGCCTTCAAACCTCTGACAGTAAAAACCTGTGGGGGCTGTGGCGGAAAAAGAAACTCCCAGCATCATAGGAAAGTTTGTTGGAAAAAACATACACAAACCCACCCACCCGGGAATCAGCACCAGAAGGGCCCAATATATTTGTGGGTAGCAGGGCAAGTGACTGAAAGCCAGCAGAGAGATGAGCAAGCAGCATTGCTTTCTCTTGGACTCCTCGCCCAAATACAATGCCACCAAGCAGTGATGTGGGTTGCACTGCCCTGGCAAATACTTAAGGTTCTACCCATTTCTATGTAACAGGCACACCAAGACAAAAAATATGGCCCAAATTAAAAAAGAGATCAAAGCTCCAAAAATAGAATTAAGTGATGAAGAGATAGCCAACCTATCAGATGCACAGTTCACAACAGTGGTAATCAGTATGCCCACAGAAATGATTGAGTATGGTCGCAAAATGGAGGAAAAAGTGAAGGCTATGAAAAGTGAACTGAAGACAAATGTACAGGGAACCAATGGTGATGAGAAGGAAAAAGGGACTCAAATCAATGATTTGGACCAGAAAGAAGAAAAAAATACCTAACCAGAGCTGAAAGAAATAAGAATTCAAAAACATGAGGAAAGTCTTAGGAACCTCTGAGACAACTTTAAACATTCCAATATCCAAATCATTGGGATGCCAGGAGGAGAAGAGGAAGAGCAAGAAATGGAAAACTTATTTGAAAAAATAATGAAAGATAACTTCCCCAATCTGGCAAAGGAAACAGACTTCTGGGAAGTCCAGGAAACTCAGAGTCTCAAAGAAGTTGGACCCAAGGAAAAACACACCAATATACACTATAATTTTATTACCCAAGATTAAAGATAAGGAAAGAGTCTTAGAAGCAGCAAAAGGAGATGGTTGCCTACAAAGGAGTTCCCATCAGACTCTCAGCTGATTTCTCAAAAGATACCTTGTAGGCAAGAAGGGGCTGGAAAGAAGTATTCCAATTCATGAAAGGCAAGGACCTACATCCAAGATGACTCTATCCAGCAAAGCTATCATTTAGAATGGAAGGGCAGATAAAGTGCTTCCCATATAAGGTCAACTTAAAGGAGTTCATCATCACGAGCCCTTATGATATGAAATGTTAAAGGGACTTACTAAGTAAAAGAAGATAATCAAAACTATGAACAATAAAATGACGACAAACTCAGAACTATCAACAACTGAACCTAAAACAAAAACAAAAACAAAAAATAAACTAAGCAAACAATTAGAACAGGAACAGAACCACAGAAATGGAGATCACATGGAGGGTTGTCACGGGAGAGGGGGAGGGGAGAGAATGGGGGAAAGGTACAGGGAATAAGAAGCATAATGGTAGGTACAAAATACATGTGGGGGGGTTAAGAATAATATAGGAAATGGAGAAGCCAAAGGACTTATATGTATGGACCCATGGACATGAACTAAGTTGGGGGAGGGAGGGACGGCGGGTGGGAGGGGCATGCATTGCAGAGGGGAATAAGGGGGGGGGGAATGGGACAACTGTAATAGCATAATCAACAAAATATATTTTAAAAAAGAGAGATGTATAGCCAACTGCAGGCTTAAACCATTTAAATAATATTAATTTTGTCCCCAAGTGTGTATATGAGAGAGAGAGCTTCATCTGCCTAAATCTCCTTTTATAAAACCCAGGCTAGGAATTCAGGTATAATTTTTCTATATACACCATCTTGTTCAGATGTTCAAACCATTGTTGCTTCCAATATTTTCATCCCTCAGAGGCCCATTTGTGTCTTCAGTCAGGAAAAATATGAGTAAGGTTTTGTATAGAGTCCAATTACCCTTATTGCATACTGATTTCCCAATGGTATTGATCAGGCATAGGAACTTGGTCATGGCCCAATAGGGATCATGGTGAAGAGTGACCTGCCGTTGGTCTAAGAACAACTTCTGCTCGTCCATTGCTCACTGTTGGGGCTTAATTGTTCAATCTGCTTATTGAACCTGAGCAGGCTTCGAGAACGAGTGCCTTTCCCAGTTGCCTTCAGAAACAGAAACTTCATTATGATTTTCAACATGGGCTGAACACAGGAACAAGTAGCTAAGGTCAGAATATCCTTTTCATTGTTACTCGATATTCTTCACCCAAGAAGGGAAACCTTAATTAATTCGTACTATGTGATTTCAGAAGAAAGAGCAGCAAAGAATTTTGATTGCCCTTTATTGCCATTGAAAAGTGTTTTACAAATGCACAAATCCTTTATAATTACAGAACAACCAATGAGGAGCCTTCCTCGGGCTCATTTCATGCCTGTACAATTTCTAAGGTAGTGGCTGCAAATTTGAAACTGAGCTTGTTCTGGTGGTTCCCAAACTGTGCACTGAGGAACCCTGGGGTAACCACAAACCCCCAGTGAGCTGCTGAATACTTTGTATTTTCTACAATACAGAGCAATGTCCCCAGGAACTGGTAGTTTGAAAGAGCTTACAATTTAAATGGAAAAGAGGATAAAAGAAAAAAATAAGAGTCTACAATTTCAACATTAGAGTTCAGATATGTGCCTTCAGATGACATCGTTATCATTGTGAAGCTGGATTTTCTTCAGCTCCATCAGATGGGTACTAGACTTACCAGTTTGATCACTTTGTAAATGATATAAATGCCTAGTCATGATGTTGTGCACCTGGAAGTATATAATATATAATATTGTATTAAAATGAAATTAAAACTAAAAATAAGAAGCAAGAACCAGGCAAAAGTCAACGTGGAACAGGAAATGAGGGTGCTGTGTGCAATGATTCTGAGGACTGAGCAATCGTGCAGTGACTACTAGATGTGCTGGCCTCTTAGCAAGAAATAATGGTTATTTCAGGATGATATGAAATATTATTTTTTATTTTGATTTGTGTATTATTGTTACAAATGGCTTAGTTGTAGTGATACAAATACTTATTACTTAGATGTTACTATTAAATAAACAGAACAGCAAGGTATTTTTTAAATTTTTACTTATTGATTTTAAAGAGAGAGAAAAGGAGAGATAGAAAAACACTGATTTGTTGTTCTACTTATTTATGTATTCATTGGTTCATTTGTGTATATGCCCTGACTGGGGGTAGAACCTGCGACCTTGGCTACCTGACCAGGGCTGCTAGGTATTTTCATGAAGGGGCTCCATGAAAAGTTATAACTCTAAAAGGGTATCCTAAACACTAAAAGTCTAGGAAGCTCTGGAACAGACTAACATTGTTCTCAAATTAATAAAGTAGGTAAAGACAAACCCAAAGAGAGCAAAATGACTTGTTCATATATTTTTTAATTCTCCCTATTATTTTACCCAGTTGAGTGGTTCATTAAGGTTTAGCTCTTTATTATCCCAAACCCAAATATAACTTTAAAATGTTATTTAAAAAAATCTTCTTAAAACAAAGATCATTTCCTCCAGTGAATAAAGCATAATACTTAGAATCAGATTTAAGATTTCTGTTCCCCAGTCATCTATTAAATAACTGGCAGCTATAAGCAGTTACTTAACTGAAAATCCTTTTGAGGCGGACTGAGTACATTAAAAAAATAAAATAAAATTAGAACTCTCTGAGAAGTCCAAGGCAGCAGAAAATTAACACTTATGAGCAACGTCATAAATAAAAAGCAAAGAAAAAACAAAAACAAAAAAACAATTAATGACAACTCAATTAAAGAATCCACTGGGTAAAATCTTCTATTAAACATTCTCTCTGATTAAACTACAGAGGCCAGAAAACACTTCATGAATCATGCCTGACACTGGTGGTCTGTATTTCAGTACAGTTCAAGGACTCCTGGCGATTGAATCAACCACGCTCCTTCTCACCTATTCTCAAAGTGTTCGTGCACAGCCAGGTATAAGTGCAGGACAGTGACATCCATCCCCAGCCTCCTCGTCACACATGCCCTGCCCCAGCCTGCGGGGAACTCAGTGTTTGAGCCTCAGGATTTCCTGACTTTCTAGACTCCAGCTTCATTAGAATCTGAGGCGCTCAAGCATTGAGGCACATTGACTGATTGTGTCTTCAATTCTCCAGCTGCTCTGTGCTTCCATTTCCCCACTGGAAAACAGGAATCATAATTTCTACCTCATAGTGTTGCTGTAAAATTAAATTCACAAATACACATAAAACATTCAAAATAGTGCTAATGGCCCTCAATAAATATTGGCTATTGTTAGGATAAATATCCATTATTAAATTGCTGAATCAAATGATGAAATTTTTTTGGCTTTTGAAATGTATATCCAAATTTTCCTAAAGAGAATTTTTTAAAGAATTATTTTTTTGAAAGAGCGTGTTTAACCGAGTGCCAACTTGATTTTCAGACCATCATATTCATCTGTACCCTGGCTACCCACAGCTGTAATTTGGTTTTCTATCATACTGTGGTGCTATTTAAGCAGTATCCTGAAGCATTTTCTACCATGACACCAGACTCTATTTTTGAACTGACAGTTCTGGTCTGTTCTTGGAGTGCCTATTCTTTGTGGCTGCAAGGCCATCTTGGTGTGGTATATCTGGGGATCATGATCAACAGCTTTCCTCTTTTTCCTCAGGCATAACCCCAGTTTCTACTCAGATACCTGTATTTCACCATGTCCACCACACTGCCCACTTAGCCCTTGTGCCCGCCCCACGTGGCTCAGGTGCTTTGGAGAAGAGCAGAACCCCTTTACCCAGGTGTCTAACCACTGTGAAAGGAAGGACAGCAACAAGCCTCCCGAAAAGGTTTTTTTTTTTTCTTTAAAGAGATAGAATCTTAAGAAGACATGTGTATAAGATAAAAATTAACTATAGGGGGAGATGTTAAAGAAACATTCATCAAGAAAAAATTGAATTTTAAACTAAGCAAAATGTGTCTTATTAGAGTAGAGAAAGATATGAAATTTAGTTAAACAGGGAAAGCAAGCCCAGGTAAAAGGAAGGGAAAAGCACATATGACACACACAGATAATGGTCACTTTTTAAGTAAAGAGTTAAAAATTAAAAATTGTATGTAGTAAGTGAAAAACTGTTGGGGCATAAAGTGAAAAGGAATAGAATTGCCTATAAAATATTGGATTGGCCAAAAATTCTGTTTAATTTCTTGTTTTTAAAAAAATATTTTATTTTTATATTTTTAGAGAGATGAGAAGGGAGAGAGAGAGAGAGAACATTGTTGCTTCTCACGAGCCCACAACCGGGGACCCAACCTGCAACCTGGGCATGTGCCCTGACCAGGAATCAAACTGGTGACATTTTGGTTTGGAAGCTGGCGTTCAATCCACTGAGCCACACCAGCCAGGGCTGTTTTTTTCTGTAACATAAGACACATTTTTGTCCTGGCTGGTGTAGCTAAGTGGATTAAGCATCGGCTTGTGAGCTGAAAGGTTGCTGGCTCAACCTCCGGTCAGGGCACATGCCTGAGTTGTGGGCCAGGTCCCCAGTTGGGGGCATGTGAGAGGCAACCATTTGATGTTTCCCTCCCTCTCTTACTCCCTTCCTTCCCCTCTCTCTAAAATAAACAAATAAAATCTTTTTTAAAAGGACACATTTTTCATTTTTACCAGTAATTTTATTGATTTGGATACTTTGAGTATGTCGGCTACCTCCTGCGTAGTATAACGTTGACTGTTGTCAGTTAATGTCTTGATTTGATCACTATCAACTTCAAATGCTGTGCCTGACCTTGGAGCATCATCCAATGAGACATCTCCGGCACGAAACTTCATGAACCATTCTTGACACATTCGATCAGTCACAGCACATTTTCTCCATACACTGCACAAATCTTTTACATCTCAGTTGTGTTTTTACCTTTCTTGAAATAATAAAGCATAATATGCTGGAAACATTACATATTTTCTTCCATCTTCAATATTAAATGGCTACATAAAAATTCACCAATTTTTATTTTAAAATGCATGCTGATATGACAGCTGTCACAACACAATCTAACAAAATTGTTTCAAAGGAAGTTAAAGACAACTAAGTGCCAGTAAAGTATAGGTGGCAAACATTCAGCCCTCCACCTTCTTTTATCTGGCCTGGCACCTTGTTCTACCGGGCAGCAATGCCAAGCTCTCGCTTAACTGTTAAGGAGTCGTTACATTTATAGTCCTAAAATTACATTCGGCTCTTTGAAGGCAACCCTGTGAGGCTGATGTGGCCCCTGGTGAAAATGAGTTTGACACCCCTGTACAGCTATCATATGGAGAAAACCAAATGAACCTTTTGTCCAAACCCATAATTTAGTGTTTCAATTCAAGTAGCATTGAATAAATAGCAGATTTAACCTCAAGCACAGAACCAAACACACAAGGATGGGTATCTCAGAGGTCCATGTAATAGAAGTTCAACATCTAGTATTTTGTCAAGAATTTGGTGTCCATATTCATAAGAGATATGATCTAGAATTTTCTTTTCTTATGATGTCTTTGTCTGGTTTGGGTACTAGGGTACTTTAATTGGCCTCATTAAATGAGTGGTGAAGAGTTCCCCTTCTATTTTTTTGCAAGTTTTTAAAGTATTGGTATAAACTCTTCTTTAAATGTTTGGTAGAATTCAGGGGTGAAGCAACCTGGGTTTTCTTTTTTGGTACTGTTCTATTACTAATTCAGCCTCTTCTGTTACTCCCCTACCAACCCTGTACTCTTCCTCTTTATCCCCCTTCCCTCCTTGTCCCACCACATCCTGATCTCCATCCTAATGTTTATTATTAGCCTTTCTTCACCTGTGGGAGAAGATCAGTAACCTATGTGCCCATTCTTTCTGCCTTGTTCTCACTCCAATTTACATGCTGTTGTTTCTGAACTCCTATAAGAATAGGAAAGAATTAGTAATCAATTCAGACCAGTCCTCGGGGCATATTCACCTGGGCTCTGTGACTTATATTAACTTGTTTATCCTCTAGAGGACAGTAGAGATGCCACTTAATTTAATGGTTTGAAAATGCCAAATGGGCCACTCCTCAGGAGGACCTTCAGGAAATCAGAACACCTCCAAGGTTTATGGGCTAAACCCATAGAAGAAAGACTTGGAATCCATTCCCACAGCCTCCTCTCAAAAGTCAATGAGTCAAAGAGACACGATTGCAGGGCTCTAACTATAGGCACAGATTAGAGTGTTTGGAAGGACTACTTCAGTCTCACTCTGGACACCTGAACAGCTTCTGCCTTGGTCACACCAGAAATTAGATGTTATTCAAAAACACAATGCAAAGTGTCCTCTCTCTAAAATGCACACAACTAGGTCAATATCGTGATGACCACTGCATGAAGGCCAAGTAAACAGTGCAACTCATGGCCTGACAACCTAACAATTTGAAGGAAACAAGCCAGGCAATCCAAATCCACCGTAGGCAGGGATGTTTGCAGATATTGCAAAGAAAGGGGACATTGGACTAAGGATTGCCTAGCCTCAAATTGCAAAACAGCACAAGCGTTCTTCTACAAATTCATCTCCCCATGAATTTCCTCCATGAACCCTCCCCTGTGTGTCCACAACTAACTCAGAGCCCAGGGGAAATAATCATCCCCATCAATGGCCATCCACCATTCCTAGTGGACTCAGGGGCAAGGTGTCCAACACGGACATCTTTTATTTTCCTACCACTGTGGAGTAAGCAAACCATGCTCGGGAAACTTCCATCACATCACCTTTATCTAAACCTCTCTCCGTTACAAGGATTTCTCACTGCCCAGCACAGCTTTCTGCTTCACTCCACTACTGGCAATACTCGAGAGGAGTTACTTTCCAACCAAAAAATATCAGTATATACTCCTAAGGGCCCCACCACTGAAGTCCCTAACTCTACTCTTTGCACCTTAGTCCTTTATTGGCTGACATTAACAATCCACTTTTTCTTGCTGCTATTCAAAGACCCTGAACCCCTTTAAACCCTCAAGTTTATGTTATGTTAACTATGATTCCTGACTCCTTTTGGCTTCCTTGTTCCCCTGATCTAGGCCAACTCTCAAAGCAGAAATAGACCCTTTCATGCCATTGCCAAGATTTCTGCAATATTCTCTAAAACTAGAGACTCCCCAGATCTAAAATCTATTATCCAAGGGCTCCTCAACAAGGTATGGGTGAGAGAATACACTCAGGCAGGGGAGAGCAAGCTAATTCAGGTGAGAGTGAGAGAGCCAGCTTAGGTGTGCAGAAGAGAGCTGACTTCAATGTGTATAAGAGAATCATCTTGACTCAGGTGTGGAGAGAGAGAGACAACTCAGGTAAGGGTGAGAGAGCCAACCTACGTGTGAATGATTAAGCTGTGGATAAAAGAGCCCATTCAGGAGTGGGCATACACCTGAGAGTCAAGTCAGTGTGGATGACAGAGCCAACTCAGGTGTGGGTGAGAGAGCTGACTCAGGTTTGTATGGAATCCCACCTTACAGTGGACAAGGGAGCTGACACAATGTGCCTGAGAGAGCCCACCTTTCTCTCAGGATGTCCTAGAGAAGGCAATTTCAGGGTGGCAGAGGAAGGCTGATATTGGGATTATGCACAAAGAAAAAAGGGGGACTAATTTTTAGTATCTTTTTTCTCCAGCAATTGGCGTACAATTAGCTGGCGGTGAATCTAGTTCCCTGCCACTCACAGGCATACCTGCAGTGTTGTGGGCATTGTGTGGGTGTTGACAAGACCTCAGTGGCCGTGGCTGGAATAAACTGTGCTGTTCCAACCCAGGTCTTTCTCCTTGCTGTCTTGGCTCACACACAGGGATATGTGAGTAGCAAAGAGGCCAACTGGGCAACTCCACATTTCCTGAAGAGAGGGTTATTAATACATAAGCATCAAGCATGACTGGGCCATTATACTAACTACATCCAGCATTCATGAAATTTTCCTGTGGAGCTGACCTTTGGAAAATCTCAAGATATAACTGTGTGATGTGTGCCTCTGGTTTCCAGGGGTACATGACCATTTATTTTTCCTTCATCATGCTCATTGTATTTGCTGGCACTAGAGGACAAGGCAGAGTGCCTCCTGTGACTGCTCTTCCATCTGTAAGTATGGACAGCTGCAAAGGGTTTTGTTTCAAAATTCAAAGCCATTGAGCTCCAATCCTGTCAAAGTCAAATGTTTCATTAAAATTTCTATTAACCTTTTCCCATAAGAGTAACTCTAAATTGATCCTTAACCCATTTTGAAAGGTTGAGACAATCAACATTCCAACCAAGGACTTGCATGTGTTAGATGCCCCCCTCACTGGAGAGTATAAGCAAGCATGTCCTTCAGAAACAGTGAAGACGGCCACTGTGGAGGGAGTGGCAACTGTTTCGGCTGCTAAGAGTCAAAAGATTTGAACTCTACCACTTACGGGAAAACTCTTCTCACTTACAAGCCTTACTGAAAAAACTTGTTCAAATCATCACACTCTCTATCCCTTAAGGTTCCTACAGACTCACCTTGTACTGATGGATTTACAAAGGGTTCAGAAAATAACTTCAGAGTCTGGAGGACTTCTGATCAAGATGGCGGCATAGGAAGACAGGGCTCACTTCTTTGCACAACCACATCAAAATTACAACTAAAATATAGAACAACCAACACTCAGAGTAGTCAGAAATAGAGCTGAATGAAAGTCTGGATGGCCTAATAGAGCTGAATGAAACAACAGAATTAAAGAAATCACATCCATCCAGTCTGAGCCACAGAGCTGACAGGCTGGTGCCATATCTAAGAATCCATCAATGTGGCTAACACTATTTTGACCCACACTGGAGATCCCCAGAGAATCCACCCCACCCAACTTACTGGCCCAATCAAGCTGCTTTTCCAGATGAATGGCTGGTCTTGGCGCATGCTTTACTACTTCCTAAATCCTCTCAAACAAGCCACAGCTGGCTTCAGTGAACCCCAAGCCCAGCTCTAGCAGAAGCCAGCCTAGATTCACAGATTGGCTTTAACTGGGAAGCTTTGAGCCCAGCACAAGTAGCCGCCATCTCAGATTGCTTTATAGTTCAGGCAGGGTGGCCATGGGCAAAACACAGGTGAGGACTGACCTTGGCCTGAGCCACCCCGGGAAACCCCAGGGCCAGTGCACCCAGTGACAGCTACAGACCATGTCGGAGTACCACCACCCTGCCCCTGGACAGCTGAGCCTCACAGAGGGTGGAGGTTGGTGGTCAGTGGTCACAGCCAGTCCTTGCAGCTGACTGGCCTGGGTAAACCCCTCTCATTGATCTGCCAACAGCAACCAAGTTTCAACTACAAGAAGAGGGTGTACTCAGCCCACACAGAAAACACACCTCAAGTACCCAGCTTGGGTGATAGAGGAGCCTGTGCTACTGGACCCTACAGGACACCTGCTACATTAGGCCATGCTACCAAGGCAGGAAGTTAAAACATCTTTACCTAATACATAGAAATAAACACAGGGAGGCTGCCAAAATGAGGAGACAATGAAACATGTCCCAAATGAAAAAACGGATCAAAACTCAAAAAAAAAAAAAAAAAAAGGTCCAGTAAGAAACGAAGAACACAGTAACTGAAATAAAGAACAATTTACAGGGAAACAACAGTAGAGTGGATGAAGCCGAGAATCAAATCAATGGTTAGGAACATAAGAAAGCTAAAGATAACCAATCAGAACAAGAAGAAAAAAATAATCCAGTAATACGAGGATAGTGTCAGCAGCCTCTGGGACAAATTCAAGAGGTCCAACATTCACGTCATAGGGGTGCCAAAAGGAGAAGAGAACGAGCAAGAAATTGGGAATCTATTTGAAAAAATAATGAAAGAAAACTTCCCTAATTTGTGAAGAAAACAGACATGCAAGTCCAGGAAACACAGAGTCCTAAACAAGATGGATGCAAAGAGGCCCACACCAAGACACATCAGAATTAGTATGTCAAAGGTTAAAGATAAAGAAAGAATCTTAAAAGTAGCAAGAATAAAGCAGTTAGTTACCTATAGGGGAGTTCCCATAAGACTGTCAGCTGGTTTCTCAAAAGAAACTTTGTAGGCCACAAATAGCCTACAAAGAATTGGCAAGAAATATTCAAAGTCATGAAAAGCAGGGATGCACAGCCAAGGCTGCTCTACACAATAAAAGCCATCATTTAGAATCACAGGGCAGATAAAGAGCTTCCCAAACAAGAAAAAAACTGAAGTATTTATCACCAAACCAATATTATATGAAATGTTAAAGGGACTTATTTAGAAAAAGATCAAAACTATGAACACTAAAATGTCAATAAATACATATCTATAAACAATTGAATCTAGAAAACAAACTAAGCAAATGAGAAGGGCAGAGACAGAAACATGGATATAGAGAGTGTTTTGATGGTTGACAGATGGGAGGGGTCTTGGTGGAATGGGTGAAGAGGTGAGGGGACTAAGAAGTACAAATAGGTAGTTACAGAATAGTCATGGGGATATGAAGCACAGTGTAGGCAATGGAGTAGCCAAAGAGCTTCTGTGCATGTCCCACAGACATGAACAATGGTGTGGGATTGCCTAAGAGAATGGGGGGTACTAGGTGGTGGGGGAGAAATAGGGAAAATTCTGTTTGGTATCTTTTCACTTTCTAGATAATAATATAGAAAGCTAAATACAAAAATTAAAATTAAAAATAAATAAACGATAGAAAATAATGCAGGATTACATTACAACCCAAAATATAAAATGTAATAATTACTTGTTGACATGAAGACTTGCAGTCTTTTCTCTGCACATATGCATTATCCTTGCACACACACATGCAAACACCACAGATTCATTTTAGTACATCTTGAACAATACACAATGTTTTACATATGCTTTTTTTCCCATTTAGCAATATATCCTAGAGATCTGTGTCTGTAAACAAATATCACCCACATTTGTTTTGTTGTGACTGTATTATTTCAACATATGGATACTTCTATTGCATTAACTCTTTTTTTTTGCTTTTTTAAAATATATTTTATTGATTATGCTATTACAGTTGTCCCATTTCCCCCTTCACTCCCCTCCACCCTGTACACCCTCTCCCACACACTTCCCCCACTTTAGTTCATGTCCATGTGTCATACTTATAAGTTCTTTAGCTTCTACATTTCTCATACTATTCTTATCCTCCCCCTATCTATTTTCTACCTACAATCTATGCTACTTATTCTCTGTACCTTTTCCCCCTCTCTCCTCCTCCCACTCCCCTGTTGCTAATCCTCCATGTGATCTCCATTTCTCTGGTTCTGTTCCTGTTCTAGTTGGTTGCTTAGTTTGCTTTTGTTTTTGTTTTAGGTGTGGTTGTTAATAATTGTGTTTGCTGTCCTTTTACTATACATGTTTTTTTTAATCTTCTTTTCTTAGATAAGTCCCTTTAACATTTCATATAATAAGGGCTTGGTGATGATGAACTCCTTGAACTTGACCTTATCTGAGAAGCACTTTATTTGCCCTTCCATTCTAAATGAAAGCTTTGCTGGATAGAGTAATCTGGGATATAGGTCCTCGTCTTTCATGACTTGGAATACTTCTTTCCAGCCCCTTCTTGCCTGTAAGGTCTCTCTTGAGAAATCAGCTGACAGTCTGATGGGAACTCCTTTGTAGGTTACTGACCTCTTATCTCTTGCTGCTTCTAGGATTCTCTCCTTCATTTTTATCTTGGCTAATGTAATTATGATGTACCTTGGTGTGATTCTTCTTGGGTCCAACTTCTTTGGGACTGTCTGAGCTTCCTGGACTTCCTGGAAGTCTATTTCTTTTGCCAGAATGGGTAAGTTCTCCTTTATTATTTGTTCAAATACGTTTTCAACCTGTTGCTCTTCCTCTTCCCCTTCTGGTACCCCTATAATTTGGATGTTGGAACGTTTAAAGATGTCCTGGAGGTTCCTAAGCTTCTCCTCGTTTTTCTGAATTCTTACTTCTTCATTCTTTCCTATTTGGTTGTTTCTTTCTTCCTCCTGGTCCACTCTATTGTTTTGAGTCCCAGTTTCCTTTCCATCACTACTAGTTCCCTGTGCGTTTTCCTTCATTTCTTTTATGGTAACCTGCATTTGTTCATCTAATTTGCACCCCCAAATCAACCAATTCTGTGAGCTTCCTGATCACCAGTGTTTTGAACTGTGCATCTGATATGTTAGCTATCTCTTGGTTGCTCAAAAGGATGAGTTCTGGGGCACTGATTTGTTCTTCTGTTTGAGCCATCTGTCTCTCTCTCTCTTTTTTTTTTTTTGGTCTGGTCGCTCCTGTTACGGTGAGGGGCAGAGCCTTAGGTGTTCACCAGGGCTGGGCACCCCAGTTGCTAGATTGTGATGTTGTATGTGAGGGCGGGGTCGAGAGGGAACAATGACAGTGGCTCCATTCTCCGTGGGACCTCAGTCCCTTCCCTGGGATCCTGGGTTGCACGCTCTGCCCTGCTCCACAATTGCCGCCTCACTGGGTCTGCCAGCTGCCGCTTGCATACTCAGGGTCCACCCGCTGCGATCTTGCGCGCCCCAGATGCCTTACGCACTCCTGGTTGCCTTATGTGCCCAATTCTCCCTGTTCTCCGTGCTGCGCCCTGCGCCCGGCTGCTCATCTCCACCCCTGCTACCTGTCTGGATAAACAGGTCTATTTCAACTTCTTGGCTGTCCGACTTCTATTCAGATAAATTTTCTGTCAGTTCTGGGTGTTATTCTGCCTCTAAATTGTTGTTCCATTCTTAGTTGTGCATGGAGGTACGGTGCATCCACCTATGCCTCCATCTTGGCTGGAAGTCGCATTAACTCTTTTGCTATTGCAAATATGCTATTGGCATAGCCATTCTAAATGCCATTCAATTTGCCATTCAAAATGCAATTCAAATTCAAATAGCCATCGCACAGTTATTGCAATGTGTAGATCCATAAGATAAATTCCTGGAGGTAGGATTACTGGGTCATATTTCATTTGAAGATTTGTGGTGCTTATTTTTTATAGCTACTTGTTCCTATTTTGGCATGAAAAATACCTTCTCTAATTGCCCTAAAAATACTAATTACAGCCTGTACAGGTCCTCTGTCATATTCATTCTTTCCATGGGGGCCACGAACTCTGAGTCATCTCACACATCTAGTTGTTCTCCCCTGCAGGCTGACTTTTACATATGAAAGTTAAAATTTTACTTTATGTTTATTTGGTCATTTAAATTGGTGTCCAGGAGAAAACAGACACACAAACTGAAAATTCTATCTTGAAATAAAAATATTTATATGTTGTTTTGTCATTTAAAAAAATCTAGATTATGTATACATCTTTATCTCATTGTTCTCCAAAAAGAAACTCTCAACAGCTGCGCAGTATTCCCATTATCCAGTTAAGCATACATTTTTACAGTTTTCCTATCATTAAATATTTAGCTTGTTCCTTTCACTTAAAACAATCATAAATAGTAACATAAATTATAACTAAAACTTAAATGTGTATTTTTGTATGTAAATCTTTCCAGATATTTCTGATTACTTCCTTAAGAAAATTTTTGAAAGTGAGGTTAAGAGACCATTAGTAAGCACACCTTCCAAGTTTGAAAGACAATAGCGAATTGTAGTCTACTGATTATATTCACTTACCTCTCTCGGCAGAGGAGGGTGCCTTCGGGGAAGTAATAGAAATTTCCCTGAGCTTATTAAAATAGAATTCTAGCAAAGGACTTAGCTAACTAGGGAACTAGGGTTTAGCTAACTCTGAATCTAACAGACCCCAAGCAGCTTGAAATCCAAGGGCTGAAGAAGCCAATGCAGTGACATTTGAAAGCCAATAAAAGGTCATGTCCTCTCCATAATCAAAGATGCCTCTTCTCTGATCTAGAAATCCATTGCATTTAAATAAGCTCTTTGGGGAAAAAAATCTGAAAGTAAGACCATAAGGAAAAGATACTGAGAATGTAAGTTTTTCTGAAGGCGGGAACTGTTAGGAGGAAAAGGAGGGGTGGTGGAATGCTTTGGCACCGCTCGAAAGAGGACAGATCTGGGGGGATGCTACCATGGTCACCATGAACATGTAATTCCCTGCTCTGGGAGTCTAGAAGATCTAGGAGAGAGTAAGGAAGTGGGAGCCCTTCATAAAATTGCCCAGGACCAGGGGCCATGCAAGCATTAGAATTTGACAAAGTGGCTAGGGGGAGAAGTCTACTTTGATGTATAACTTGAGATAAGGCTTTATAACTTACAAAGTGTCTTTGTTCACATTTTTTTTATTTGGTTTTGACAATAACCCCATTAGATTAAGCATGTCAGGAGTTATTAGTCATTCTCTCCATTTTCAGATTAAAACACCAAGTCTTCGGTAAGGAAACCAGCTGAGAAGCAGGGGAGATCCAGCCTCATAGGTGATTTTGGACACCCCACTGCTATTCTTTGCAGAAAGGTGACTGGGGGAAAAACCACCACCTAAGTGGATCTGATGGAGGACTCTCAGCCTGGCTAGTTACAGTGTCCACTGAGCCAACTTTTCCTGGTACTGGAGCCCCACTGTCAGAATGCCTCATCCTACCCAAGGGCTGAGCCCCTGTGGTTGGGCCATGATAAACATCTACTGGTTGACTGAAAACTGCACCAACTTCACTGAAGAAGGACCTAGGCAAAATGGTAAGAGGAGAGTAAAGAGATTCCCAGAGACATGCTGGTCCCCCTGCAGATGTCTCCAAGGAGTAGGGCTGGAGGCATGAGAGAAAGGGGTAAGGGAACAGGGTACCCTAAGGGTCACATATGCCTTAAAGTTTGCAAAGTCTATGTGTAGTCCATTGGAAGGCCACATTTTCTTCTCAAATAAAACTTGGCAGCATTGAAACTATGTTGGAAAGACCAGAAAACTTATTTAGGAATCACTTGTGTTAGAAAGGTACCTGGACTAAGGAACTAAATTTGCTTAATTTGACACAAATTTCAAACCATAAATTATCAAAGGGTCAAGATTCCATGATGTATTTTTCTGTGAGACAGCAAGGTGAGAACTTTAAGCAGATGTCTTAGTTTTAAGAGCATTTAAAAAATAACGGAGTTCTATTAACCCTTTTCAGAACTTCAAAAGATACTTTATCATACCCACAATCACACTACTCTTCAAATAAAGTGAAAAACTTAGATTAGCAATGCTAGAATAAATATTAAAAAAGGCCATGAAATTAATTTTGAATTATGAAGTATACATAATAAAGAAATCAAACAAAATTAAACTATTTATAACATACTGTAGTATAGTTCTCACTGAATTGGCGAGAAAGAACAGAACCGGGACTTAAAATTATTTAAATTTCGTGTTGTTGTTTTTTTCAAGTAGAAGTGGTATTTTAAAACTTCTGGGTCTGCCCTGGCTGGTGTGGCTCAGTGGACTGTCAGCCTGTGAGCCAAAGGGTCGCTGGTTTGATTCCCAGTCAGGATACATGCCTCGGTTGCAGGCCAGGCCAACTTCCCAGTAGGGGGGCACACAAGAGGCAACCACACATTGATGTTCTCTCCTCTTTCCCCCTCCTTTCCCCTCTCTCTAAAAATAAATAAAATGTATTTTTAAAAATACCTTCTGGGTCTAAGAAACAATAGTGTAGGCATTTTTGAAGTTTTTAAATGAGCACACTGTTAGGCAAAGTAGAGAAAGGCCTCTCCCTGAAGCCTGGTAGTCAGGAAAGACCCTTGGGTTCTCTGATCATCTGGAGTCCACCTTAGTCTGTGCTTTTATAATATGTTTGAGGGAAGAGCTGCCGATTCATCCTTTTTCTCAAAATATCTCCCTCACCACATGCCAGGAACCTCCATCTTTACAAAGCAGCTCAGAAATTCCTGGCATTGGAAAACAAATTAAAAAAGACAGCAAGACTCTTATCACTGAACAAAACATTAGCAAGATAAGACTGTGTTTATGATTCAGATTTTCTATGCTTTAAATCTTAAATTAGCGTAATTAACAGCAGATTAGGAAACAGGGGCAGGTGCCTCATAGAATACACTTTAAAACTAGAAGCATTTTTGCTTGAGAAAAGAATTAAATAAACCAGTTCACCCCATCAGCAAATGATGCTTGAGCACGTACCCCCAATGTGTGCATATTTATAAATTACATACATGAAATGGACTAATATATAGCATAAAACATAAAAAATAGTAAACTTAAAAGAACATACAAATAAATTATAATTAGTTTAGTATTTTCTTTCTGCACCCCAAAGCATAATTTGGGGCAGCTCCTGAAGTCACACTGCACTTTGGAGTCTATTGAAATACTAAAGGAGTTCATGAAAAATATACACAGCCTGGATCTCAATTCAGAAGAAGCATGCTCTTAAGAGAAAGAGTATGTTCTGGATATTTTGGTTGTGTCTTCTCTTAGTTTGTATTAAATTTTATCATTCACATTTCTAAATAGAGACCATGGCATTTTGAGCTTGCATTTATTTCAAATGTTAAATTTCAACTTAGTTCTCATAAGAAGAGAACTAGGGCAAGAACAAATTAAAATCCTATAGAATATTTAAAAAGAAAGGGAAGAAAGTAGCACTTAAACATGTCTAAATTATCAAGGAAGAGTGAGGACAGGGGGCACGGTCATCTGGTTCAGTGTCAGCTTGGGAGGGTCAGTGAACATAGTCCTGGAGAATGATCGAGAACACTTGAGAGTCCTTGGTGGGAGGCATTAAACTCTGAGCACACAGGAGCAATAGGAAACCCTGTCCATGACCGGAGGCAGCCTGGCACTCGGAACTGGAGACTGGGCCAAATGTTGCTTCCTGCCCCCTGGACCCACACCCAGCCTCCATGGCCTGACACCCTTTATCTGGTAAAAACTACTCCAAACTACACCAGTCCAGTCTCAACACAGGAGCCTCTTCTCTAGCAAAACCTTCCCAGTTGCTCTGAAACACAGTGGTTCACTCTTCTGTGCTACTGCTGTGCCCAATATGTACTTCTATTGTTTATTTTTTACTGTATTATGATTATTAATGCTGGTCTCTGACTGGGAGAACACTGAAGCAGGAATGTGCATTCTTTGTAACCAGTGTTTACCACGGTGCATATAATACACATTTCCTAAAAGCTGATTGAAGAGATAAGCGCTGAATTAGGGAGAAGTGGATCAATGAGATAATCGTGGTGAATGTCAATACCAATATTTTACTTTCCAATGTAAAATATCATTGAAAAGGAGCAGAAGTTGCAAAATTTTTAAGTTGAGAATATTTTTCCTAAATCTTTGCAATCTGATTTCTGTAACTGTGCAATTCAACAACATAAACAGCTGTCCTGATGGATGGAATCCATGTGATCACACTAAAGTACAATCAACCAACATCCCAATTAATTTGATTGAAAGTTCACGTGATAACCAGCTTCCCAAGGAACTCTCTAATCCATAGTGTGATGTTTAGTAATACAGCCTTCAGTTTTCAGAAGGGAAATTACCTTGATTGTACTTAAAATTTCATACCAATTACTTGAACTTGAAATGACTGCTTTTGGTATTCATTCAAATAATATTTCCTGTGCATACACTAATGTGTGCCAGGTCCCAGGATGTAAAAATAAATCAATTGTGGTTCCTGGTGCCTAGGAATTTAATGTTTAATGGGCAAAAGGGAGTTGATAAAAGACTTCTATTTCCAGGAATATGGCAGGCTAGATATCCTGAACCACCCTCAAATTAAAATGATTAATATGTTAAAAAATATTTTTTAGATGCATTGCTGAGATGACATGAGGTTTAAAAATAATCTACAGAAGCCAAAACCTAAGTGAAAGCAGAAATCCTTGTTAGTGACAACAATGTCTTTCTTCCCTTTAGGTCAAACCCTGGAGCCTTGGACTTCCTGGAGGGTTGGGTGGGGTCCAAGGTGCAGAGTGGGTGGGAGGAGATACAGCCTGGTCAAAGCTTCCTGATCTTTCTCAGGCCACACGGACTAAGGAAAATTGCTTGGAGGTTCTAGCCCAATGCTGCCCCAGTTGGAGAGTCCAGCATTTTCCACTCTCATAAAACTAGAATGAAAATTAAATTTGCCATGCAGAACAGGACAGCAAAGAAAGTTATCTTTCTCTTGGTCCTATATGAAGGGGGGAAATTTGAAAACACAGCCAGCTTTCATGTATGTTTGAGTATGAATTTATACTAGTTGTTGTATGGTTTGAAAAACAAGGTGGGATTTTAATTTAACTTAGTTTTCAGGTTGTTTGTAGTAAGTTGGCAGAAGAAAAAAGATCCCCAATGGAGGAACTCACCTTCTACTGAAGTCACAAGAATTCCTCCAGGTAAAATTCCAAAGAGATTAGCTGTTTCACAGTAAGAAGAGGTAAACAACCAATTGACCAAACAAAAGAAACAAGGTATTACAACTGAGAATGACAGCAAAATAAAATTCTCAAAGACATCAGATACTAAAGCTATCACACAAAGATTATAGAATAACTGTGCTTAAATAAAAACCTTTATCTCAAAGCCATAAAAATACAAAAATGTTATCAAATCAAATACAGAAGTGCATTAAAAGAAAATCATGTCTACAAAGAGTTTACTCCAAAAATGCTAAGATTTGTCAAAATTAGAAAATTTCCTAAATTTTTAAGAAGGAGAAGATCCACATGTAGCTGCTTCCATCCCCTCTCCCCATTTTAAAAACAGTATCTGACGAAACCCAACAATACTTTCTGGAAATACCAGAAATCACAGGAGGAACTTTCCTGAACCCAACAAACAGGACTTACTGGGAATATCTATCACTAGTAGAATAATGTGGGAAAGCATGTCCATTAGAACCAGAACAGGGCTCTGCTGAAGAAAGGCAGAGACAGATTCTAAGTGGGAACGCCTGTGTCAGACATGGAAATGCTTGAGGCTCTAGTAATTCTGTAGCAAAGGTCCTTTACCTAGTAAATCTCAAAGTCACCTGACAACTTTCAGAACAAATGAGAAGTTTCTTTAAGCAAAGTGGCCAGGTCAAAAATTGACAAAGAACAATTAACTGCTTTTTTACATGCAAATTATAGTCAAGAAACTAAAACCATGAAAAAAATTGTTCCCTGTATGATGGCAATTAAAATAAAGAGTAGCAATTAAGAAATATGAAGGAACCTATAAAACATCACTGAAAGATGTAACAGATACCATGAGTAAATGAAAATACATATAACCATATGCCTATAAGATTCAAATAACAAGTATATAGGTATCCTTCAAATAGTGTTAAAACAAATTTTGGTATAGGACAAAATTATTTGCACTAATTAATTATATGTTAAGTAATCTTTTAAAAATATATTTTATTGATTATGCTATTACAGTTGTCCCATTTCCCCCCCTTCACTCCCCTCCACCCAGCACACCCTCTCCCACCCGCATTCCCTGCCTTTAGTTCATGTCCACGTGTCATAAGTTCTTTAGCTTCTACATTTCCCATACTACTCTTGCCCTCCCCCCTGTCTATTTTCTACCTACCATCTATGCTACTTAATCTCTGTAGCTTTTTTCCCCTCTCCTCCTCCCACTCCCTTGTTGCTAACCCTCCATGTGATCTCCATTTCTGTGGTTCTGTTCCTGTTCTAGTTGGTTGCTTAGTTTGTTTTTGTTTTTGTTTTAGGTGTGGTTGTTAATAACTGTGAGTTTGCTGTCATTTTACTACACATGTTTTTTATCTTCTTTTTCTTAGATAAGTCCCTTGAACATTTCATATAATAAGGGCTTGGTGATGATGAACTCTTTTAACTTGACCTTATCTGAGAAGCACTTTATCTGTCCTTCCATTCTAAATGAAAGCTTTGCTGGATAGAGCAATCTTGGATGTAGGCCCTGGCCTTTCATGACTTGGAATACTTCCTTCCAGCCCCTTCTTGCCTGCAAGGTCTCTTTTGAGAAATCAGCTGACAGTCTGATGGGAATTCCTTTGTAGGTGGCTGTCCCCTTATCTCTTGCTGCTTCTAGAATCCTCTCCTTCATTTTTACCTTGGCTAATGTAATTATAATGTGCCTTGGTGTGTTCCTCCTTGGGTCCAACTTCTTTGGGACTCTCTGAGCTTCCTGGAAGTCTATTTCCTTTGCCAGAATGGGGAAGTTCTCCTTTATTATTTGTTCAAATAACTTTTCCACTTGTTGCTCTTCCTCTTCCCCTTCTGGTACCCCTATAATTTGGATGTTGGAATGTTTAAAGATGTCCTGGAGGTCCCTAAATTTCTCATTTTTTTTTGAATTCTTATTTCTCCATTCTTTTCTGTTTTTGTTTTTTTTTTTCTCCAGGGTGGGCAACCCCTGTTGCTGGGTTGTTACATTGTATGTGGGGGTGGAGTCCAAGAGGAAACAATGGCACTTGCTCCGCTCTCCATCAGACTTCAGTCCCTTCTGCCACTTCCCCCAAGCTAACTGGGCTTTTCTGATGCTAATTCTTGTGTGAATGGGCTTGTGTCCATTCTGGGACCCCATGGGTCTCTCCAACGTACTCTTCTGTGAGGCTGGGAGTCTCTCCCTGTGCCTCAACTCCCACAGGTGTTTTCAATCAGTGTCCCGAGGTTCTATTTCTTGGTGCTGGGACCCTGGGTTGCTCGGTCTGTCTCACTGCCCAATTTTGCCTGTTTATTTGCGCGCCTATGTGGCTCGGACAGCCAGGCGCCTTGCGTGCAGTGCCTTGTTTCACAGCCGCTGCCTCACTGGGTCTGCCAGCTGCCTGTGCTCTTGCACCCGGGATGTCTTATGCACCCGGGATGCGATACAGATGCGTTACAGATGCGTTAGGTGTTACCGCTTTTTGTGCCGAGACCCCTCTCCGCCTGGATTCCCGACTCCACCCCTCCTACCGGTCTGGATGAATGTGTATATTTTAACTCCTTGGTTATCCAACTTCCATACAGTCCAATTTTCTGTCAGATCCATTTGTTATCTTGTCTCTAAATTGTTGCTGACCTTATTTTGGTTGTGGGAGGAGATACACAGTGTGTCTACCTACACCTCCAGCGTGGCCGGAAGTCCTAAGTAATCTTAATGTATTGACATGGAACGATCTCCAGGGCAAAGTGTTACAAAGGAAAACACTTAGCTAGTTAAAGATCAATACATAGGGTATGATCACATTTATGCAGAAAGCAAAGCAAAACTATCTGCATAGGTATTATTCTGGTTATCTATTGCTGTGTAACAAAGCACCCAATTAATTGGCTAGGAATCTGTGATCTGTGTAAGCTGGGTGCGGACAGCTCCTCTCCGTTCACTTGGCAGTCACCTGGGGCTGGCATCATCTGCAGGCTCACTAACTCATGTCTGGTGGTAGGCACTGGCTACGATTGCGACTCAGCTGAAGACATAGCAGGAACAACTGACTGGCCTTCCTAAGGGGTGAAGTCCTAAGGGTGGCTGTGTCCTAAGGGTGAGCATCTGTGGAGAGGAGGGATAGTCATTCAGTTGGGTTGCCTTCTCCATTCTTTCCTTAGAAGTCTCATGGTGTCATGTCTGTTCACATTCCTCATGAGGGCAGGTGGGAAGGTTCAACCAGAGGCCAATGGAGAAATCAGGACCTGCTTGTGATGGGAAGAGTGTGAAACTTGTCTGAAGAGCACCACAGAGGGGTGTATATAATTTTTTTCCAAAAGATTTGTAGATAACAGATACTCGCCAACTGTTGATAGCTGTTATCTTGGGGAAGTTTAGCAGGAATGGGAAGTGGAGGTGGTGGTTGATTTGATCAGTACACAAACTCAAGTTGAACTAGCTTAAAAACAAAAGGATTTATTGACTCACGAAATTGGCTGGTCCCAGGGATTCATTTTGCTTCAGGAATTCAAACGACGTCATCGGGTAACTCTATTTCCCTCCTTTTCCAGGGAAGACTTTCCCCCCATAAACCCCAGCTCAAAATCCTCACTGGTTGGCAGCTCCAATGGAAAGAGGAAAAGAATTGTGCTTGTAGCTCCAGAAGAAAATTCCAGGGAAGATATAGTGATGGACTTGGGGTACCTGCCCATTCTTATACTTATCAGTGACCAGCAGGGGGCACATTTTGATTGGGCCACCTCAGTCACCTGTGTACCTGGTCAGCAGCTGTTTATTCTTACTCTGATTTCCTTTGCTTGAGCCTATGAGGAATTTCCTTTCTTTTCTTTGCTCTTATGTAGTTGAAACTTTTTCCCTCCCACATATTTCATCTAGCATTTTTAGTGCATGGGAGCTATCGCAGTCCACGATATTGATCAGAAGTTCTTCATGGCTTCCGCAGGTATGTTCTTTCAATGATACCTTTTTTATTTTATTGACCACCTCTTTATTTCTAGGATTGACCACCTGCTTTTCCTGCACTCAAGGAATGTGGCCTGGCACCATCAACTGTCAAGAGTCCAAGTTACCCCATTACAGATGAAGGGAACATAGTGTTCTTGGTGATGGAACAATCTTTTACCCCATGTATACTCCAGTGTTATGACCTTACTAGGAGGCCAGAAATGGCATTCATTAATTTCTTTCCCATGACAGATATTAAAAATACGTAAGTAAAATCGTCATAAGAATCACACTACAAAGTAACCTTACACAAATAAGAAAAGTAAAATTAGTAAACTCATCCATATACTTTGCTTCCTCAAGACATTAGCCTCAGTAATTACAGTGAACCTGCTACTTTGAATTTTGCTGGTATGATCAAGTATGCTCTTCTACAGTATAATTAGTTGTCATATATTCTTCAAAAACTAATTTGTTCTGCAAACTCAGCAATAGGATTATAACTTCATCTAATATTTGCACCACCCTAGTTAAGTCCTGTTAGATCTTAATAAATACTAATACGATACTGACTTAACACTGACATTTCAGATAATTTTTGAAATACAGAGTAATATGAATAAACCCCACAAACTGTTTCATGATTGTCCTTGTCCATTCTATTCTCCTCTTTCCCTTCAGCAGCTCAATCCAGTTTTCACTTTTGTTAACATTCTTCTGTCTAGAAACAAGACTACAAAATTTGCAAAGTGAAATCCCCTTATTATCCATTCACATCAAATGGTATGTTGTGAAAGTTCATCCTCATGTATTAGTACCTTCAATTAACTAGTATTGTATGGCAGATCTTTGTACCTGGGATGTATTTCACTATAAGTCAACTTTTAATTTTTCACATTTATAGAGCAGATCAATGACTCAAAATATCAAAAGTATTTTGAAAATCATGCATACTGACCATGGAATAATTAAAATCCCCACCACCACCTTTTTACTTAACTTAAAATACAAAAGTTAATTTCCATCCCCTGAGTACATCCCAGCTGATGGTGAGAGAATGAGGCCAGATCTAATCTGGTTGCCATGGTGGCAGTAGAACTCTCCACTTTAAACATGGCATCTATCAGGGCAAGGATTTTAAAAACGGAAAGATTTCCTCTAAACATAGTACCTGATTGTCTGAACCAAACTTGTAGTAACTCGGCATCTAGCATGCCATCTTCACCCTTGGCCATAGTTGATGCCAAGTGGGTCTGCTTCTCCCTGGGCCAAACTGTTTCTCAAGTCACATTTGTGCTGCAAAGAGAAAGCCATGCTGCCTGTCCTCATTGCTGCTCTGGCTCTGGCCTTTCCCTTATGTTTTCCACCTGTGCTTAAGGCATGGTCAGTTAACTACTGTGACTTGCAACCAAAATTAATGCTCAGAGTATGATAATAGAGGAAAAGTAAATATTTATCAAGCAACTTCTCATGCAAAATAAACAAACTGGGGAGACAGCAAACCATTCCCAAACATTTTGTAAGTGGATAAATTGTTAATAAACCCAATGAACAATTATTTACATTTGTTTTTATAAAATTTTGTAATAGAACATATTTAATGTATTGGGTGATCAAAATCTAACCAAATTCTCAAATATTAATAATTTAAAAAATATTACATTTCTAAAGACCTATACATTTATCATAAAAAATATTTTCTTCTCAATAAGCAATTTGAAATTTTATTTTAGGTATAATTATAGAATGTTTAGAAGTTATAAAAAAGTCTTGCTTTTCTAGGTCAATTCTTAGATTATTTACTCAACACATTTATTGGAGGCCTATGGCTTTCCAGGAGGAGCAACTCTGCCTAGAGGCTGCACAAGTGAGACCAGGTCTACGTGTGAAGCAGCCGGGAGACGGGTGCTTCCCCGAACAACAGCACTTGAATCTGGCCTGGGTGCCCCACCACCAACTGCTTAGTGACTTCATCATTCCAGGCCTGTTTCCTCACCTAAGCACATCAGGGACTGAACTACCATAATTTCTGAGGCAAGTCAACAAGTTTTTAATAGACTGCTTGCTGCTGCAAATGAAAACTCATTTACTTACTTCTGTATTCTCCAAAAGAAACAGAATCATTTATAGAAAAGCAGCTGCAGACTTGCTCCTCACTCAGGATCAAAGAGGAAGTAACCACTTTATTCTAAGGCCAGACTTGACTCCAGCTGTAAGGGAACCTCAATTTCATTTTTCAAAATATACTCATTGCCCTGACCAGTGTGACTTAGTGGGTTGGAGCATCATCTCATAGAGCAAAAGGTTGTGGGTTCGATTCCAGGTCAAGGCACATACCTAGGTTGCAAGTTTGATGCCCAGACTGGGAGTGTATGGGAATCAACCACTCAATGTTTCTCTCTACCCGAACCCCACCTCCTCAAAGCAAAGGAAAAATGTCCTCGAGAGAGGTTTTAAAAAAACAAAACAGAAAAGAATAAACCTGATAACTAGAATTGTAAACCTGTTAACAATCAACAACTGACCAAAAATATTACTCACACCATTATTTGTATGGTGTTTGGCTTTAATATAGTACTGTCACACAGTAACTACGTTGGTGCTCCTGTGAGAGACACAGTAACACTGGCCTTATTTTGCCTATGAGGACACGGGCTGAGGAGTGACTTCCTGAGGTTAGACTGTGGGTGGTAAACTAGTCCTGATTCAAACTTTCTGGCTTCATATCTCATGCCAATTCTAGGACAACACTCTGCTTCTGGTAAATTGCTTAAAACCTTTGGGTATAAATACAATCCTGGAATTTACTACAGGGCAAGACAAAAGCATGCTATGACAGTGCACTGGTTCACATGGAGGAAAAGCAGATACACATGCTATACTTGGCAGCACAGGTCTTTCATTCAGGTAGAAAGTCCAGCAATGAAGATGATTGATTTCAAGCTGACTGCCCCCTACTCTGCTCAGCAAGTTTTTTATTTTATTTTTTGTTTTTGTCATTAACCCAGGGTAATTCCCTACCACACAGAGGAGTGAGACGAGACAAGATCACTGTAAACACTTAGCTCTGCTCCTGGCATCAGTTACTATGGGTCAATAGTGCCAGGTCCTGAGCACTGGGCAGGTTTCCTGGTGTGTACCATGGTGGTAAGAGGATTCAGGGCTTGCAGCCAAGTATGGGATGGATGGCCTTGTGCGAATCAGGTCTCCTCACCTGCGTTTTAGCATCCTCACCAGAAACACTACCACCTTCATGGCAGGGTTGTTTTAAAGAATTAACATAAAGTATACAAAGAATACTATGTACTATGGTACTAGCAAATAGCAGACAATGGTGGCTCTTATTTCTTTATGTCAGCGATGCTGAGAAACTTCCAAGTTGACTTGTTTTAACTAAAGCATTTCCTTTGCTTTAAAAAAACTTTTAATCCTCATGTCAGGACATTTTTTATTGCTTTACAGAGAGAAGGGAGAAAGGGAGATAAACATCAATACGAGACAGAAGCACTGATTGGCTCTTACAGGCCCAGGATCACATGCCCAGACTCGGACTGGGGCTGGGGTATCAACCTGCAACCTAGGTATGTGCCCTGACTGGTTATCAAACCTGCAACCTTTTGGTTATTGGATGACACTCCAAGCGTCACACCAGCCAGAACTAAAAGCATTTTCTTTAAATAGAAAAACTCTGGTTTAACAAAGCATTGAATGGTACAAATCAAGATTGAACCTGTTGCCCTGGCTGCTATGGCTCAGTTGGTTAGAGCATCCTCCCCATACATGGAAAGGTCATAGGTTCGATTTAGGGCAGGTCACACACCTAGGTTGCTGGTTTGGTTTGATCAGGCTGGGGCACTGAAGAGGCGCTACTGATTGATGTCTCTCCCTCTCTTCCCCCTCTCTAAAACAATAAGCATATTCTCAGGTGAGTATAAAAAAAACTTAACCTGTTACTGTTTGCAGCGACTTCTTTTTAAAGTAGGGATTTTAAATGAGAAATTATCAATCCTACCTTTATGAACAAAATCAGATAATACAAAGTTTTGAGGCAAGAGAAGTGACCTAAGGTGTCCCCCCCCAATCAGTGAAAACTATGTATCTGTTGTCATCTTTTTTGCGGGGAGAGGACATAGCACATGAAGTCTGTGAGGAAAACTGAATAGTTAAAATAAGCATTCTAACACAAAGCCCCTCATAAAAACCTCAAAGGCTATCTTGATTCACAACACACCTTTCTACCTTTCTAGGCCCTCTACACATGTAGCATGAGGGTGATGAGGTGTAAGTGCAAGCAGTAATTAACCAGCAATTTCTCCAGATTAAACAGACCCAAAAGTCTCCCCCCCAAACCATCTACCACCACCTGGACCCCAAAATTAAACAGGAATGGATTACAAGCTAAAGCCTAGAGGGAGACAGACAATATCCTAAAATCTTGTTCTATACATGCCAGTGATTACAAAGATTCATCAATTACTTCAGCTGGAACAATGGAGAAAAGCTCCATCTCCTGCAAAAGCACATTGTGTCTTTAAAAATGCATAGACAAAAAGTTAACAATTTTGCCTAATGAAAAGGTTTAATATCTTAATACATTTCACCTGAAACACTGTGTGATACAAAAGGTTATTTTAAGTAAGTACCTAGTCTTTCTAAAATAATATACTACTACTAATAAAATGGCTTTTACCTTAATAAATACTTTATTACTTCATAATTTGTAACCACTGATAGTCTTGGTTACTGAGACGACTATACCGCAATGTCCAAGTCACTGGAAGATGTGTCTCTGCGCGGCCCATGGGTCCTGCTCTTGTAGTCAGTATTCCTTCTCAGTACCCAGAGTGCACCCTCCTCTGCACCTGTTGCGCCAGGAATGCCAGCCATGGCTACTTGATACATGCTAGTTAATTGAATGAACCAAATTTCCTTAGCCCAGTTTAAAATAAAGTATTCCATTCTAACAGAAACATTTAGACCCTACCTGAACTTTAATAACTTGATTATTAAATATAAGGAACTGAAAGTGGTGGTTGTCAAAGGTAAGGGTGCAGGTGGGCAAAAGGGCAAAGGTCATAAGGTAGGTACAAACTTCCAGTTATAAGTCATGAGGACATAATGTACAGCATAGTGACTATAGTTAGTAATAATGTATTGCATATTTTATAGTTGCTAAGAGTGTATCTTTAAAGTCTTCATCACAAAATTTAAAAAAATTTTTTGTAACTTAATATGACGAATGTTAACTAGGCCTGAGATCATTTCAAAATGTATACAATTATGTTGTACACCTGAAATAAAATGTTATATGCCAGTTATACTTCAGCTAAAAAAAAAATAAGCAAGTATCCTACATTAGATAGCTTATAACTAATCTATTTTCAAAAATAGCTTTTTTTTTTTCCCCCCCCAAGAAACACCAAATGGCGGATGACGCCGGTGCTGCGGGGGGGCCGGGAGGCCCCGGAGGCCCTGGAGGCCCCGGGGGCCCTGGAATGGGAGGCCGCGGTGGCTTCCGAGGAGGATTTGGTAGCGGCATCCGGGGCCGAGGTCGCAGCCGGGGTCGAGGTCGAGGCCATGGAGCTCGTGGAGGCAAGGCCGAGGATAAGGAGTGGATCCCCGTCACCAAGTTGGGCCGCTTGGTCAAGGACATGAAAATCAAGTCCTTGGAGGAGATTTATCTTTTTTCTCTGCCTATCAAGGAATCTGAGATCATTGATTTTTTCTTGGGAGCATCCCTCAAGGATGACGTTTTGAAGATTATGCCCGTGCAAAAGCAGACACGTGCAGGCCAGAGGACCCGATTCAAGGCATTTGTCGCCATTGGAGACTACAATGGACACGTTGTCTGGGTGTTAAGTGCTCAAAGGAAGTAGCCACTGCCATCCGTGGGGCCATCATCCTGGCCAAGCTCTCCATTGTCCCTGTGCGGCGAGGCTACTGGGGGAACAAGATCGGCAAACCCCACACTCCCTTGTAAGGTGACCGGGCGCTGCGGCTCTGTGCTGGTGCGCCTAATCCCTGCACCCAGGGGCACTGGCATTGTCTCTGCCCCTGTGCCCAAAAAGCTGCTGATGATGGCTGGTATCGATGACTGCTACACCTCAGCCAGGGGCTGCACTGCTACTCTGGGCAACTTTGCCAAGGCCACCTTTGATGCCATCTCTAAGACCTACAGCTATCTCAACCCTGACCTCTGGAAAGAGACTGTGTTCACCAAGTCTCCCTACCAGGAATTCACCGACCATCTGGTGAAGACCCACACCAGAGTTTCTGTGCAGAGGACCCAAGCTCCAGCTGTGGCCACCACATAATTTTTGTACAAGGAAAATAAAGTGAATTAAGTCTGTTAAAAAAAAAAAAAATTCTATCTTGTTTTCAGCACTCCCCTAGGGTTACCTGGATCTTCCTATAGTATTTAATCATGATTTAAAGCCTAAATCTTGATGTACCATGTACTTATCTGTGATTGTATTTTCCATGTCCAAAGGAATTAAAAGTGATTTAAAATACTGCCAAATCCAACAACATCTTCCTCTATAATGTTCCACATTTTTCAAAGAAAAAAATGCCTCACCAGTTGTTCTTACTGGAAACTTCACTAAAGGTAGGGAAAAAATATCCAGAATTTGCTTAACATAATCCCAGTGTCACTCACTTAATTAACCTCATTTATTTCTCAGAACCATCCTATATGAAATAGGTGTCCTAAAAGTGAAAATCCATGGATCAAGAATTAAGCAAATTTATGGAAGATCAAACCCCAAAGACACAAAGATACATACAAATAGTTTCTGTCTTGACTATAGCTGTCGATAGCAACACTGAATATAAAGAAATCCGGGATCAGCAATGTGTTCTATTTAATCTTGACTCCCATAACTTAATTTTCACTATTAGCGCTAATTAAAATAGAAGTGAAAAACTAAATACAATTTTATATAAGCAAAGATTCTTTTAGACTACTTCTGGTGGGGAGTGGTGGGGGGAAAATCCAGACAACTGCAATTGAACAATAAAATAATTAAAAAATAAACTACTTTTGTCATTAATTATTAAAGTGTTTTAGTTAAACTTAAATAATATAGTAAACTTTTTGTTTATAGTTTGTCTAGCTAAATCTTATATTTCAACACAAGGTTCTCAAATGTTTTGTTTGGAGTTTTGCTGGAAAGTAAATGCCTATTTGTAGGTACTGATATGCAAAAAGTTCACATTTTAATGTATGTGATCAAGTATAATTTACATTTGTCTACCAAATAGCATCCTATAATGGAAATTCACTGTAAAACAGAGACTTAATTAACTCTGGCACAAATAAAGTTCTCAATAATTTTTATCAAATGAAGTAAACAATCAAAAAACAACTTATTGTTTTACTTACAATAAATGCCACACAGATCCTTAGATGCTACAGTTATTCCTTGTAGCAGCTTCACAGAGGATGTAAAACAAACTGCAATATATGGTTTAAGTAAATCATAGATCCCTTAGACACGGAAATTCTTTTGACCCTTTTAATACTCAGGCAGTTAAGGACAGCTTATCATGCAAGAAGTCAGTCTAAATCACGTCAGCAAACTTAGGATCAAAAAATAAGTAATTTCAGCTTTGTGGCTAATATAGTCTCTCAGTCGCAACCACTCAACTCTGCCACTGGACAGAAATAGTAAATGAGCATGACTGTGTGACAATAAAACTTTATTTATGGACACTAAAATTTGAATTCCATATAATTTTCATGTCACAAAATAGGATTTTTTTTTTTATTTAAACAATGCAAAGATCATTCTTGGCTCACAGGCCATACAAAAACAGGTGGAGGGCTGGATTTGGCCTATGGGCAATAATTTTCCAACCCTTGGTCTAAATATATATTGTTTTGACATTTACTTGCTGACAATTAGGTAACTTCTGTTTCATTACTGAGAACAGTAACACCAAATTTTGCTTAAGGCTTTGTCTAAACTGCTGGTGTACATACTTTGAAGATAAAAATTTAAAAATCACTTATGTTAAAATTAAATATACTGCTAGAAGAACTGGCTAAGTTTCATTTATTTCTTAATGTCACATCTGCACAGCAGGAAACACCTTGGTTTCACAATGGCATCTGGCTGCACTTCTGATTATAATACAGCATGTGCAAGTTCACTTGGACACTTATGTACACTTATTATAAATGTACACTTATAATACAGCAAGTGTACATTTATACACTTTACATAAATTAAGTATACTATACTAGGATGGGTGATAGCAAAAGCATAAATTTGATTCCATGACTAGACCACTTCTGTTTGGTTATTAAAAAATGTACACAGTCATTTAAAAATGGCCATTTGGGGAATAGGACACTATGTAAAATGTCATGTAAAATTGAACCATTTACATTTTTCAAAAATAATTTTCAAACTTAAATTGTTATTGAATTGTTATATGGCTATACATTATTATAGCAAGAAGATTTAGCAACTTGGTTGGCTAATTTTTTAAAAAAATTGTTCATGAAATAACATTATTTTTATTAAAATAAAACAGTAGGTAAATGAACCTTTCTTTCCACATTTAACATGTTAGGATGCTTCCAGGTCAACTCTCCCGATCCCCGCCACCCCAAAAATCAGTCAGAGACTTGCGTGAGTGTTTAATTCAAACCTATATTTGTAGTTTCTAAAATGCTGATCCACAGACCACTTTCTTGTTACACGAGTGTACCAATGAAAACAAAAGGCAAAGAGAATCACTGCCATCCCTACAAAAGGAATGGTTCCTTTTCTAACATTCTTTAAAAATATACATTGTACAGTCCTTGCACCTCGCCAAAGGTGGCAATGTAATAAATACACTGGTTTAGTCCTCCTCACTGCTCAGCAAGGTCCACCAACTACCTGTTATAAGCCCTCTCCTTTTTGGATTTCTCCAGGGCTTTGTCCATGGTTTTCTCATTCTCCCCTCGACATTTGGGACAGTACCACTTGCCCTTTGGTTTATGATTCAGTCCTACACAGGAGAAGTGGAACCACTCGATGGGGCACTCATCGTTGTCGCAGCCGATCATTTCTCCATAGGAGACCTGATTGCACAGACAGTACGTAGGCTCATTTGGGTCGATGGGAAGGTCTGCAGGGGATGCTTCCCTCTCTGCCTTGGCCTTGGAGCGTTTCTTCTTCTTGGAGGCCTTTGCTTTCTTCTCCTTAGGCGTTCCTGAGGTGATGTCATCGTGGTCATGATTATTAGCTGCATTTTCCCGATTCTCGTTGTTGCGCTGTCGCCGAGACCTCTTGTTATTGGGCTTTTCTGCCTGTGTGATTGTCTCATTCTTGGACTTATCCTGGCCAGCTTTGCCACTGTGGCCAGTGGTGTCATTGACTTCTTGGTGTGCCTCAAAGAGTTCCACGTGACTGTCTACCTGCCTGGTCCGATTCTCCACCAGCTCTACCATCTGACTCACAATCTGAATCTTCTCGTCACCCAGCTCCTGGCTCCGAATCAGGGCTCTCTGAATGCAGTGCAACAGTCTCCTCTTTTGGGTGCCGTCCGTCTCCCGTTTAAACCTCTCATAATACTCATCCAGATCCTTCAGGATTTCTGCAAAGGGAAAAATGAGCATTACACCCACACTATAAACACTACCATGCCTTTTATTTAATTCTTTGGTCTATGAAAAAGTAATTACAAAGGAGAGAAATGATCAATGCAAAGTTTCCTAGTATGAAAAAGCTTATACCTTGTATGCCCTCCCAGCAGACATTTTTTTTCCCTATAGAAAAAAATCCCTGGAACTAAATACACATACCAGCACAGTTCTCATTTAGCAAAGTGCTACCAAAAGCTCTTCAAGGAACTGTGTACATTCAGAGGTGTAGTACTCCTACGATGGACAATTAGAAGAAAAGATCAAATTTAGATGAAGTACTGGGTCCCAAATTTTTATTTTCAATAAAATTAACGATGTCCTCTACTTCCACTGTTTTTATTCAAATATTGTTCTAATACTTTAAAGGTCCTTATTCATTTTATTCTAATGTACTGATGTCTACAATATTCTATTAAATTATAGACTGTATATAAATATTACTTGTGACCGAGACTCAATTTATCAGTCATATCATTTTCATCCTAGCATTTTATTCCTCTTTATTACTGAAAATAATAAAGGTTTGTCACAATAAGCCACACAATCCAGCCCTGCTTTAAAATAAAGGTGGCAGATTTTGCTTTTGCATTTACTGCTTAAAAGTTACATATCTATAGACTGTAAAACATAAAAAATAAATTAAAAACCCTCAATACTAAATTGAAACCTTCTTAGATAGGTAGGAAGGCAGTGTATGTGAATATAAAATGTAATTTTGCTAATGTAATTAGGCAATTTCTCATAAAATAAAGCTGTTAAAAAATCTGATCGAGATAAGGGTTAATTTCTAGAGATATTTCCCCCAAATAGTACCATAAAATAGTAGCAGACTTTTCTCTTGCAAAGCTTTGCAGTCTCTCAAAATAAGGCAATTCTACTCTCGAACTAGGAAGTTAAGTGTGGGGATATGGGGAGAGAACACACAAAATGTGGCTATCACCCAGATCTTATCTCCAAATAGTTATAAGGCATAAATCTAAAACTAAAGTAAACATATGAACCTAGGCCAACACTGGAGCTTAGCTAAATGGTAAATATTATTTCCCAGGCTACATTCTTAAACTAAAGACAGCTCTGAAGATACTTCCTAGAACAATGTGGAATTTCCCACCTCAAAGGAGTGCCACGGTCCTATAGCACCCTAATTAATCCTGAAAATAAATAGCTGTGCTCAACCCAAGTTCTATTTAATAGATGTTAAAGTAAGTTTCTGCCATTCATTTTTTTAAACCCAAATAATGATGTTTAGAAATGCTGAGTAATGTTTATTTTAAAAATTTATTTGAGAGAGAGAGAGACATCAATGTGTTATTCCACCTATTTATCCATTCATTAGTTGCTTCTTTTACGTGCCCTGACCAGAGATGGAACCCGCAACCTTGGCATATTGGGATGAAGCTAATCAAATTAACTACCCAGTCAGGGCTCTGGGTAGTTTTGTTTTTTTTTTTAATTAACTGCACATTACAAAACTATCATTTGGTCTAATAAGTAACCAAATTTCTAGCAACAGTTTTAGTATTTCAGAGAAAAGAGAACAATTCTACCATATGGCTAATTTAAAATTTAATAAGTATGGCTTCTTTTATATCACAAGCAAGCTTATACCCATGTGGCATCTCACTTGTGGGAAAAAGACAAACATCGAAAAATTAGCGAGAAGTAATTCTGTTACCTTCATAATGGCATATATTTCTTGGATGCCCGGAGCAAAGCACTCTATTTAAACAAAGCCACTTTAAGTACAAATGTCTGTTGAGAATGAACACCAGCACTAGCTAGAGAGACATCTTGCCAGGACACTCACTTCCTTCAGCCCCATCAGCTCAAACTGCTGCAGACCATTTCTTCTAGAAATGCTCCACAGTAACATTACTGAAGGAAAGCAATGGTACCATGGGGGAAAATTTAAGGATTAAAAGAGATCACAGCAAATTTGATCTTTCTGCTGATCCATAATGTACTTTAATTTTACATAGGTTTGCACTTAAGTTCTTTATGAAGGTGACTTCCATGGTGGGCAGGTGAGTGGGTATTTAAAAAATAACACAAGAAAAAGAATTTAAAAATAAGCTCAAATACCATTTAAAGTTGGTTGAATTAATTATAATCCATCATCATGAATTAACCTCCAACTGATGCATACTATGCAATAAAAATTGTTAACGGTTTGACTTGCAACATAAAGTAAAAACTTAATTTTTAAGAACTACGCTGCATATCTTAACATTTATAGCAAATCCCAACCGAGTAAATTATGACTGTTCTCATGACGAATGATTAGACTTTACAGCGCACTAAACAGCACTGGCTCGTTTGTGCTCCACAGGAGTCGAATAAGCACCATACGTATGCATTAACTGAACAGCGAAAGACCCATACAAGAAGGAAGTAACTTTAAGAGGTATACAGGCGTGAATGTTAGGAAACTTTAAAGGTATTCCTTCTTTTTGTCATCTAGGAAAATGCTAATTAACACTGCAACGGATTCTACAAAGGCTGTGAATCCCTTAAATACCCCTGATCTTCAATGATTACACTACCCGAGCCATCATGGGCACGGACCACCGAGAAGAGCCCCCAAACACGGGTCACTCACGCTTCCCTCGCTCCTCGCAGCCGCTGGCCTGTCCCGCGGTTCCCTGGGGCCAGGGCGGGAAGCCTGAGGTAAGTCTTCGGTACAGCCAACAGAAGGACTAAGAAACCTCGCCTTCGACTCCCGGACGCCGCCATAGCTCCACGGCCGGAAGTGGCCAGGCTCCGGTCCCTGAGGATAGGGGGCGGGGTCGGGAATCCGGCCAATGGGGAGGAGGCCAGTGGGGGACGCGCCCCGCCCAGGCAACTGCAGCCTATGAGGGTCTCCAGGCCGGAGGGCGGAGGCCAGAAGGGGAGCCAATCTCAGAGTAGGGCAGGGGAACACGGCCCACCCCGCAGCGTCAACAGCCAATCCAAGGCCAGAAGCCGGGCGACCCTAAGACATTCAAATCAAGTCGACCTCCTCCCTCCTCCCCGCCCCTCTACGAAAGAGAAAAAAAGAAGGCCGCGGAAACAGAGACCCGTGCCAGTCACAGTGCAAGGCCCGCCCTCATCCGGCCCAGCAACCAATAGCTCAGCAGCGGACTGATAAGGACATTCCATGGGGACGCCACAGCCAATCCTGAGAAGGCTAGAGCGGGAGGTTCGCAATATGCTAATAAGCCTCTTATAAATAACGCTGCGAAACCGAGTGTCTGATAGAGCGCGCAGGGGCGCCTCGTTGAAAGGGGGTTTCTGTGTGTTTCACCGAAAGCTATGGTTTTCCACCTCCCCCCACTCTCCTGTTTCCCTGCTGCGCAGCCCTGTAAACATTAGTAAACTCGGAGTGACGACCTACGTTCCAAACACAGCCCCCAAAGCCGTGCCTGACCTGGCAGGAAAGTTTCCCCAACAGCCAACAATTCCCAGCGGACAGGAAGCCTCGCTTCTCTCCCGGACCCTGGGCGGCTGGGGCTGCAGACAACGACCCACTGGTCCCCTCCCTGCCATGTTCTTCTCTAGCCCCTGGTCTTTGCACGCGCCCCCCGAGCGCAGCACAGATGGGCGACTTCCTCGCCACATCCTCCCCTCTTTTCCCCTCCCCACCGTACGCACGGAATAAAGCCCAGGCCCTCCGCAAACTACACCAAGCCGTGTAGCCCCCGACTCACTGTCCAGCACCGCGGGAGAGCTGGGGGGCTGGGCGGGGGCGACCGGGGCTACACCGCGCATAGTACGGACCCTGGACTTTATATAACACTCAGATTCGGGACTGGGTGTATGTGGCTCTGGGGATGGCCAGCAGGGCCAGGGGACCCCTCGCCTGCAGCGCCCTCCCAGCAGACCTGCGCGTAGCCCCGTCCCTGCGCCCCTCAGCCCTAACGAAAGCGGCATATTCCTCCTTCCGCGCTGTAGCCTGCGCCCCTGAGCCCCCTCCCCCGCAACACCCCGCCTCGTCACTTCACTACAAAGAGCGCTTTGCTCGCGCAGCCTGGCATTGAGACCTCTCTTTTCTCCTTCCTCCTCCGTGTCCCGGCTTCGCACACAAGGACCTTGACGAATCAAAGACGCTCCAGACCTTTTGTTTCTGCCGGGCCAGGGACACCGCCGCGGGCCCACGGCTCCCCAGGAAGGGTCCAGGACGGCCCGCGGCCCCGCGGAGAGCCGCGACCCGCGGGGATGGAGCGGCCGCCCCCGCCCATGCATCCCGCCGTACCTTGGTATTTCGCGTCGATCTCCCGCATCAGCGAGACGTTTCTCTGCAGGTCGAAAGGCAGAGACTCGATGGAGTCCAGGTAGTCTTCCACATAGTTCACCAGGTGGATCTGCTCCCCGTTGGCAGGGCTCAACATGGTTCACCGAGGTCCCCGGCGACTCGGCGCGGCTTTCCGCTTCCTCCAGCCCCCGCCCCCTCGGAGCCCAGCCCTGCAAAATGCAAACCTCCCGCCCGCCGGCGCCCCCCCCTCCTGCCGGCCCCGCACCGCTACATCTGCGAGCCGCGCCGCCTGGGCCCGGGGACCCGGCGCGGGCGTGCCGGGCCAGCGCTCGGCGGCCTCCGGCGCTGGGCGGGCGCGGGCGGGCGTGCGGGCGCGCACCCCGGCGGAGGGGCCGGGGCTGGGCCGAGCGAGCGCGGGAAGGGGCGCGCGCTGCCCGCCGCGCCGCACTTGTCCAACGTGGAAAACCCAAATACCAGTTTCAAACACTTGGGAAACATTCGGCCCCCAGTACAGCGCATGCGCCCCGCCACCCCCCACGGCCCCCTCCCCGCGGGCCCCGCCCCCGCCGCATTCACGCCCCTCACCGGCCTGGCCGCGCGGGGGTGTGGCTTTGTCTGTCACTTTTGCGGGGGTGGGGGTCGCGGGGACACAGGGCGACAGGCGAGGCACAAACTTTACTGTGAGTTTCGTACTCGGAGGCAGAACATGTCCGGCGCCGCTGCATGCCCGCCGGGGACGCGGGGTGACAACCAGACCCGCCCAAGACTGGGACAGAGCCGACCCTGCTTCCGTCCGCTGCCTCAAGATCGTCGCAAGCCCAGAAAACCTAACCCCTCTTCCCATTCAGCCCCTCAAATCTCCAGTGCCTACCGCGCAGCGGGGATATAAGTACATCTCAGAACAGACTGGCAACCTCAGGAGCCAGTCCACTGCGGTCATTACCTCATTGGCCCAATCAACATGAAGAGAAGGAGGGACGAGGTTGAATAACTCCTCTAGGGCTCTTAACTACTATACAGTACTAGAAACCCGCGTCCTGCGGAGGGGTGGAGACAGAGGCTGGGCCGAGCAGGGCGGAAGTGGTGGCTCATGCGCATTTGTACGGCCTGGGCGGCCGCTGGCCCGCGCGGGACACCTACCATTCGGTGGCGGGACCACCACTCCCAGCAATCTCGGCGCCTCGCGCGCTTGCGCGGTTCTCACCACCCTCCCTTTGTGTACCCAGCCGGAGCCCGGAGCCCGGAGCCGGGCGGCTAGCAGACAAAAGGGGCCGGCGAGGGGAGCTGCTTCCGGGCCAGGCCCACGCAGAGGGCGGGCAGCCCCAATCCCTGTCCTCCTGTGCTCTGGAACCTGCTCTCAAACTTTGCCCCCTCATTTGGAAGACCACCTAAACCTGGGCAGACCAGGTGTCTGGTCGTTGTGATGCTGGGGTCTCTCTCTGTGTTGTCTCGGCCCTTCCCCTCTCCAATGACTCTTCCCACCACGAACTCCGGATTTGGAGCTTTCTTAAAAGTACTCGCACGGAGGATCCCGTTGCCAGGACGACGGGTCGGCACAAAGGCCCGCCTTCTCCACCAGACGTCCCGCCTTGTGGGCGTGGCCACTCCACCTTTGTCCGCTGGGCTCTGGCCCTACGCTGCCGAGTGTCCTTCCTGACCGAGCTAGCTCTGCGGGGTTACCTCTGTTTCCCTCCCGCTCTCCTCTGCAGTCTGCGCGTTCTGTCTTCCCCAAGGTGGGCGGGTTGTCTTTTCGTTGTCTGTCGCCCTGTAAATTAGCTTGACCACCCTCCCCCCAACCTTGGGGATGTCTCTGTTAACTCCGTGCCAGGGCAGTGCTCCGTTTCCTTCCCCTTTTATTAATTCAGAGCGTTTCACTCTTAACTCCGGTGCTCCATTGCCATATAGGGCACACCATGTAGACAAAATGATTACATTGCAGTTCTAACGCGCACAGTTCTGGTATTGAGATTCGGGGTGTTCGCGACCAAACAATGACAAAATCTTCTGGGAATTTTTTAAAATTGCTGTATGTAACCCAGTAATATTTCGGGCCAACCCAATTTTTATAAAAAAATTATTATCTGCAGTGGTGCTCTTCTCAGCGATCCGCAGGGCATCTTGATATGGATATCACTACAATAAATGAGACTAAATTAAGCTATTTTGTCTTTTGAAATGGATTGTTCACATTGGAACGTTACGACGGTGACAAACGACAATGTTTGATGTAAATGAGTTTGTTCTTTGCTCTTACTTACACTCCCTCATCCAACCCCCTCATCAGGAGGACATTCACTTTGATATTTGGGAAATAGATTCACGTCTTCCAGACTTGGCCCAGTTAAAAAGCACATCATAAGAAAAGTTTCATTTCATACAACAAAATTTATTGGCCACTGGTCTGCACAAAGGACTAATACTATGACATTATGTGGAAAGAGATGTTACATGGTATAAAGAGTACAAAGTAGAATAAGAAATACCATACATAGCATGTAAGCAGTTTTAAAGTACAATAGCAAGAAAAAAGTAGGTTCTTTTTTCAATGCTTGGTTCGTTGGCTCTTGAATGAGTAGTGTTTCTCTGAATTTAAAGGTTAGAAATCATATACCTCATCCAACAATCAACTGGAGTTTGGATGAGGTTATCTTTTCTAAAAATCACCATGCTATCTGAATAATGATTCCTCTCATGTTTCATGGACTTTTCATATACTTAAAATACAAAGACATCTTATTTAATCAACAAGAAGTATTTAACAAGTGCCTACCAAGTTCTAGCTACTGTTTTATGCCCTGGGGTCACAGTAGAGAATAGAGAACAGGAGCTTACATTCAATAAGACATTTAATTTACCCCTCGGGTAAGAAGTAGAAAATATTTTATTATTAGCTTTACAAAGTTACTAAAATATATACTAATGACTTCACAGTTTTCTGAACAAGTTTAGAAGACCAATAGCTAAAACAATGAACTGTGATTATGCATTTGAAATATACCACTAAGGGAAAATGTTTAATTTTGAAGATATACTGAGGAATCTTGTTTGTTTCAGTTTTGCTCTTTGGAGTGTGTTACAAAAAGATAGATATTAAATCCTTTTTCCTAAAGTTATATTTCCAGTTTAACTGAAGACATTCGAACTTAAGGGATTAAAAGATAAGAGATAAATATACAATTATTTGTTTTGAGGTTCTTAAATAAATCAACACTTTCATTTCAGACTTGAAATGCCCTAAACAATGCCCTTATCTCTTCTAGTCTGAATTTACAAGATTTTGCCTTGAAAGAAAACAATACTGAGAATCACATTTTTTGTTGTTGTTGTTGTCATTAAGGACTAAGAAATGGCATTCACGATATTTTGGAGTTATTCATTTTAATACACTTTGTATTCTGACCTAGATTAGGGAGATAAGATTCTCTTTTTCTGGTATATAATCTTCTTGGTCACCTTTACTTGACCTTAATATTCAACCTGCAAAAGGAATCACATTTTTAACAATCATTAAATGAGTTATGTTTATCATTTCTTTGATGATTCCCAAAAGACTTAACAAAAGGTAGAACTGCTGCAAGACAAGGGACAAACACATTATATGGCAAGTTTTCTGAAGACAGAAGATACCATTGTTAATTTAAACATCATGATTTCTTTGGCCATTTCAAACATTGCACCTATCCAAATTCATGTGCAGGATTTGGTCTTTAATGTTATTAAATGTCTTCAAAATTTCTAGGTTTTTCCTTGAATTCTGTATGTTCTCAGATTGCAATCAGGCCTTTTGTCCATTTTCTTATTTCATTGGCACACCTAATAATTGGATTAGAGCCTCCTCTAACAGATGTGTTTTCACCCAAATTTCCTCCCACCTGCACAACAGGTGGATTTCATCAGATATTAATTCAGCAACTCGTCTGAATTTAGTGCTGAGTACAGTGTGAGATACAAAGGAATTTACAATCTAAAGTACTCAGGGAGCAAAATATGCACATAGAAACAAAAGACAAATACAAAATAACATCAAGATAAGTATGAAGGCAGTGAAGAACTTTTGAGTAGTCAGGGAGCACTGCTAGGCATTGGTGTTGACGTCTCATAATTTTCAACAACAGGGTCTAATATTTTAGTTCATGCATATTACATAGTTTATTAGACTACAGTCCGGCTTGAAACAGAATTGCAGAGCTGAACTCCACGGATCTCAAAAAAATTTTAAGTGTTCAAGGAACGTACTAATTTGTCTCTACTTAATCATTTGCCTTTCAAAAAACTAAGAAAACAAACCCCAAAAAGAACAGAGGAATCTCTGTGCTCTTTTGAGGATGGCAAAAGCAAAGATTTGTTTTGAAACATTGTTTTGCAAGAAAATAGGGACACATTTGTCGAGATATCTTGAAACTAACTTCACATAAACCCGCTTTTAGAAAATCCCACTGAACCCTGACTGGTGTGGCTCAGCGGATTGAGCGCCGGCCTGCAAACCGAAAGGTCAATTCGGTTCGACTCCCGTTAGGGCACGTGTCTAGGTTGCGGGCCAGGTCTCCCGCTGGGGTTGTGCGAGAGGCAAACGACAGAAGCTTCACTCCCTATGTCCCTCCTTCCCCTCTAAAAATAAACAACTAAAAGCCCCACTAAAACCGCAATTCAGAATGTTTTTCACTTTAAAATGAATCCCAAGCAGACATTCCCTACCACGTGTATTTAATGAATGAGTGCTTCCCTAGCTTTGGTCTTTCCTCCGCAGAGTGTGTGCTGGGATGCAAACATACTTTGGGTGTGTGCCTTTACTGAGGTGCAAATGTGCTTCGGGAGCGCGCGAGGAGTCATCCGCAGGTCTCTGCACTGTGAACACCGGCTCGCAGAGACCTCCCCTGTCCCGGCGGGGATTCCTACGTAAGCACTCGGCCTACCTGAGTTGATGTGCGGTGGCCCTCCCTCGAGCGGGAGGGAGTACTTCTTCCTGCCGCATAGGGGTCCGACTCTGTTCCCTGCCAGCACCCCTTCCCGACTCGGACTCCGACCTTCCCCTCCCCCACCCCCCCTAAGGGCACCCCCTGCTTTTCGAAGGGCACCCCCTGCTTTCCGAAGGACACCCACAGGCCTGACAGAGGCGGAGCTGCCGCTTCCCTACGGCTGTTCCGGGGTGGGCGTGGCTGGGCCAAGTCCTCTTCCAGGATGGGAGCGGCTGCGCTGTGTCCTTTTTCTGGGTGGGCGGGTGGGAGTGGGACAGGTCCTAATTCCGGGGTGGCTGTGCCCTAACCGTCGTCTTTCAGGGTGGGCGGGGCCTGGCCGGGTAGCTTTCGGGGTGGGCGGGGGCTGTGCTGATCATCTTCCGGGGGTGGGCGGGGCCTATGCTGAGCGAAGTATCCCAGGGTCAGTGGCGACCGGCCTGGCCGGGCCGGGCCTATTAGAAGTGGGCGTGGCGAACTTTCCAAGCTGCCGGAATTCCCTAGTTTCGCCAGGCGCGCGGACCTGTCATGCTGCGGGTATTCCGTGCTCCTCTGGCCACTCCGCTTCTCCGGGCCTCGCTGGACCTGGGGCCGGGGCTGTGGCCAGGGCGGGCGGTGTCAGGGGAACGCGGGCAGGACTGGCTGCAGCCTGCAGGCCACGATACGGGCGTCAAGGTGTACAACAGCCTCACCCGGAGGAAGGACTCCTTAATCGTGGGCAGCGCGGACGCCGCCTCCTGGTAGCTCCCGGGGATTGTACTGGGGGAGGTAGGGCGGGAAGGATTGTGGAGTGAGCGTTTTGTGTGGAAAGTGGGGTTGGGTTCTCGGGTGGAAATCACTTAGTAAGTAATAAAATACATGGGAAGGACCACTGAAGACGCTGGTATAGTCACAGTGAATTGGCAGGGTTTTAATATGAATTTAACGAGTCAAATAATAGATTCCTGGCTGTACATTCCCCAGAAGTGGTGCTTAAAAAGAAAGACATGGTTATATATAATCCTATCCGAGAAAGTGGTGTCTTTCTTGCAAATACGTTTCACATGATGGATTTTAACTTTGTTCCTAGGTATAGCTGTGGCCCAACTGTCTATGATCATGCACACCTTGGCCATGCTTGGTGAGTGTCCTGAATTAGAATTTTTTCCTCTCTCAAGTGGCTACTTAAATATACTGAATAATTACTATGTTCCAGGTATTGTGGGAAGCATACATGTTACAGTCTCATTTGGTTGTTGCAATAGTTCTGAACACTTATACCAATTTCACGGGTTAGGCAATTCAGGAGGCAATGAGGAACAGTAAAAATGACCCATTCTGAAATTACGTTAGATGTTTCTTGATGTGTTCAGTGAGAGGAGGCCTTCCCAGGGGCCCTGGAATCAGCTGGTCAGTTGTCCCAATTTTCCCCCCTTTGCCCTCCTCCATCCAGAAACACCCCACTCCCTCAGGCAATCCCTATACCTTTGTTCATGTCCACAGATCATGCCTATAAGTTCTTTGGCTACTCCATTTCCTACACTATACTTTACATCCCCATGGCTATTCTGTAACCACCTATTTGTACTTCTTAATCCCCTCACCTCTTCACCCATTCCCCCAAACCCACTTTCATCTGGCAGCCATCAAAACACTCTCCATATCCACAATTCTGTCTCTGTTCTGCTTGTTTGATTAGTTTGTTGTTCAGATTCAATTATTGATAGAGATGTATTTATTGCCATTTTATTGTTCATAGTTTTGACCTTTTTTAAAATAAGTCCCTTTAATATTTCATATAGTAATGGTTAGTTTTTTCTTGTCTGGGAAGCTCTTCTTCTGTCCTTCAGTTCTAAATGATAGCTTTGCTGGGTAGAGCAATCTTGGCTGGAGGCCCCTTCTTTTCATGACTTTGAATATTTCTTGCCAATCCCTCCAAGTCTGCAAAATTTCTTTTAAAAAATTAGGTGACATTCTTATGGGAACTCACCTGTAGGTAACTAACTGCTTTTCTCTTGCTGCTTTTAAGATTCTCTATCTTTAACCTTTGGCATTTTAAGTATGATGTGTCTTGGAATGGGCCTCTTGGCATCCATCATAATTGGTACTCTCTACACCTCCTGGACTTTCATGTCTATTTCCTTCACCAAATTAGGAAAGTTTTCTTTCATTATTTTTTCAAATAGATTTCCAATTTCTTGCTGTTTCTCCTTTCCTTCTGGCACCCCTATGATGTGAATGTTGGAACTCTTGTCCCAGAGGTTGCTTACACTATCTCTGTTTTTTTTTCCTTCTTCTTGTTCTGATTGGTTGTTTTTTTCTTCCTTATGTTCCAAATCATTGATTTGATTCTTAGCTTCATCCATTGATTTTGATTCTTAGCTGTTCTGTGTTCTCCTGTTTTTTCCCTGTAAATTGTTCTTTGCTTCAATTAGTACACCCTTCATTCTAACTGGATCTTTTTTGTACTGCTGAGATCCTCACTAAGTTCCTTGTGCATCCTTATAACCAGTGTTTGAATGCTACATCTGATAGATTGCTTATCTTCATTTTATTTAATTCTTTTTCTGACATTTTGATCTGTTCTCTCATTTGGGCCATGTTTCTTTGTCTCATTTTGGCAGGCTCCCTGTGTTTGTTTCTACATATTAGGTAGAGCTGCTATGACTCCCTATCTTGATAGTGTGCCCTAATGTAGTAGGTGTCCTTTAGGGTTCAGGGGTACAGCCTCTCCTATCACCCAAGCTGGGTACTTGAGGTGCATCCTCTGCATGGACCGAGCACACCCTCCTCTTGTAGTTGAGCCTTGATTGTTCTTGTCATGTCAATGGAAAGGATTTACCCATGCCAGTCAGCTACAAGGACTGGCTCTGACCACTGACCACCAACCTCCACCTTCCGTGGAGGATCAGGTGTGCAGTGGCAGGGTGGTGGTGCTCCAGCATGGTCTATAGCTGTTCAGTGGGTGCGTTGGTCCTGGGGTTTCCTGGGTGGTACAGGCCAAGGTCAGCCCCCACCTGCGTACTGCCCAGGGCCACCCTGCATGAGCTATAAAGTAATATGAGATAGCTGCTGCTTGTGCTGGACTTGGAGGTTCCCAGCAAAACCAAGCTGTGAATCTAGGCTGGATGCTTCTAGCGTTGGGCCTGGGGCCACTTAGCAAAAGGTGCAGGGGTTGGGGCCTCATTGAGGCTGGCTGTTGCTGTTTGAGAGAATTTGGGAAGTTGTGAAGCATGAGCCGAGACCCAATATTCAAGTGGAAAAGCCACTGTTAACAGCTTGGGTGGGCTCATAAATTGGGAGGGACGGAGCCTCAGGGGATCTCCAGGGCAGGACAAACAGTGTTAGCTAGGTTCATGGAGTCTTAGATGTGACACCTGCCTGCCTGCTCTGTGGCTCTGTGGCAGGAGGGCTCAGAAGAGGGACAATGGCCTCTGTCCAACTTTCTGTCTGGGAGAAAGCTCTCACCTTGATGCCAGACACTTCATGTCCTCCCTGTATGCCCCTGGTGCCTTTCAAACTGCTACCCTGGTGCTGGAGCTCAGAGTGATTAGGTCTAAGTCTGTGCCTGTGTTCTTTAAGAGGAACTTCTTGGGACTCTAGAACTTTCTTCCACCAACTCAATCCCCACTGGTTTTTGTAATCATAAGTTGTGGGGACTTATCTTCCTGGCAATACAACTCTGGGCTGGGGAGCCTGGTGTTGGGCTGGGACTCCTAACCCCCGAGATATCCCTGCCAAATTTTTGTCCACCACAGGTGGATGTGGAGCCAGCCCATTCTGCATCTCTGCCTCCTCACCTGCCTGGATGGATGTGGTTTCTTTAATTCTGTAGTTGTCAGAATTCCATTCAACTTGATTTCTGATGGTTCTGAATGATGGTTGTTCTATAGTTTAGTTGTAATTTTCATTGGTAGTGTGAGGAGGCGAGCTGGGTTTACCTATGCCACCATCTTGACTCCAGGAATTTCCATCAGTTTGAATCTTCACAGTTTCATGAGATTGCTGCTTAACACAGTAACTAAAGTGTGATATATGGTGAGGGATCAACAATTATTGAGAACAAGTAACCTTCCAGGAGTCACACATGTAGGAAGTATTGGAGCTGTGTAGGACCGGGTATATATATGACTGTGCTTGCTCTCTCATTTGTCAAAATTACTACTTCCCCTAATATGCTGTGTGTTCTCTTGTATCATTTAACTTGTTCAGATCAAGACTAAAAGTAAAAGTTGCATTTATTTAGTACACATTTTTAAAAAAATAGTATATCACCCAGCAAAATCTGAACTTTTCTGTGTTTTGTTATAACAAAATAAATGGTCTAGGAATCATTTTTTTCTTCACTTTGGGCCAATTTACTATTAATTATAAAAAGCATACTTTTACCTCTTTATTTAAACATAAAATATGTTGGAGAAATATTAAAACAATAATCGCCCAACTGGAAAAAAATCTCTCCTCAATGGCAGAAGAGAAAGAAAACAATTTTTTAAAAAAGATTTTACTTATTTATTTTTAGAGAGAGGGGAAGGGAGGGAGAAGGAGAGGGAGAGAAACATCAATGTGTGGTTGCCTTTTGCACGTCTCCTACTGGGGACCTGGCTGCAACCAAGGCATGTGCCCTGGCTGGGAATCGAACCAGTGACCCTTTGGTTCACAGGCTGGCACTCAATCCACTGAATCACAACAGCCAGGGTAGAAAACAATTTTATTTTTGAGTAAGTATGAAAACACAATGGGATGCACATTATAGGCAACCTGCTAAAATGATTGCAAAGGCAGAAAGAAATCATTCTCTTCTATAGAGGTAAGTGGATACCACTCACTAGTTTAGGCGGGGTGTGCAGTGTGGAGTCTAGTGAAAAGTTAGGCCCATTTCCTCCTATTGGGAGATAGAGCATTATTTTCCTTGATGACTTCATTGTAGAGAGATGGCTTCCAGGTCCTTGAAACTTTCCTGAGTTGTGAGGCTGACAGAGACTTATTTAGTCATTAGAAAGATTTACATACATGTGTTTTAAAAGGACTGAGGAAATAATTCTGAAAAGCAGGAGGAGTGGGGAAAATCTCTTCTCTTACATTCAGCCAAAGAATCAAGCCTCTAAGTTATCATTTGTATTTGCCCTTATAAATACAAAAAAGAATTAAAATCTTAAGTGTGTAGCTGAATGTTCCTGGCTCTTAGATGGAGAAACAGAATGTTACCAACACCCAAGCCTCCTCTATGTCCCCCTTCATCTCTTCTTTCCGCCACTCAAGGATAACCACTATGGAAGCTTTGCTGGTGAGATAGAACTCAATTGTCAAGAGACAGCATTCAATTCAAGATGCCCCTTCAAGGCTGGAAACCTAAGTACTACAAGATTTCTAAAAGGTTGGGAGATCTTGAGGGTGGGGATGGTCAGGAGTGGCTCCCCTACTCTTAAGATGATGTTCAGAATCCTAAGGACATCTCTGTGGTTCTACAGGTCTGCCCCTATTTACTCACCAGGTTCATCTCACTCCAGTTTTGTCCCCAGGTAGCCACACCAGCCTCTATTTTAAAAAATATACATATACTCAATAGGCACAGATAGCACTTGCTATGTGTCAGACACTGTACTAGATGCTTTACAAACACCAGCCAGTATAATTCTAATAACACCAGGTGGCAATGCTATTATTATGATTTTTAATTTTATTGTTTATTGAGGTGACATTGGTTAATAAAATTACACAGGTATCAGGTGTACAATTCCATAATATGTCATCTGTACCAATGTACAGATGCATTGTGCATGGTGTGTTCACTCAGTCAAGTCTTCTGCTGCTGCCATGTACTTGACCCACTTTGCCCTCTTCCACATCCGCACCCCACACGTACACAGCCTTCCCCTCTGCCAACCACCTTACTGTGGTCTGTGAGTTATTTTTTGTTTGTCCTGTTTGTTCATTTGTTGCTTTTAGTTTTATATCCCACATATAAGGGAAATCATATAGTTCTTGAATTTCCATCTGACTTATTTCACTTAGCATGATATTTTCAAGATCCACCCATGTTGTCACAACTGGCCATATTTCATCTTTTCTGATAGCTGAGTAGTATTCCATTTTAAATATATATGTAGCACATCTTCTTTATCTGATTATCTATCAATGGACATTTCAACTATTGGTTGTTCCCATGTTCTGGTCACCGTGGGTGCTACTGCAGTGACTGTAGAGATACATGTATCTATGAATAAATGTTTTCAAATTTTTTGGATAGACATTCAGAAGAAGGATTGCTGGATCATATGGTAACTCTATTCTCAATTTTTAAAAAAGATTTTATTTATTTATTTCTAGAGAGAGAGGAAGGGAGGAAAGAATGAGAGGGAGAGAAACATCAATGTATGGTTGCCTTTCACATGCCCCCTACTGGGGCCCAGGCATATGCCCTGATTGGGAATCAAACCGGTGACCCTTTGGTTCACAGGCCAGCACTCAATCCACTGACCCATGCCAGCCAGGGCTATTCTTAATTTTTTTAAAAAATATTTTATTTATTTTTAGGCAGAGGGGAAGGAGGGAGAAAGAGAGGGTGAGAAACATCAATGTGTGGTTACCTCTTTTGCACCTTTTACTGGGGACCTGACCCACAACTCAGGCATGTGCCCTGACTGGGAATAGAACCAGCAGTCCTTTGGTTTGCAGGCTGGCACTCAGTCCACTGAGCCACACCAACCAGGGCTCTATAATTTTTGAAGAACTTCCATGCTGTTTTCCAAAGTGGTTGTACCAATTTACATTCCTGCTAGCAATGTGTATGGAGGGTTCCTTTTTCTCCACAACCTCTCCAACACTTATTGTTATGTGTTGATAATAGCTATTCTAACAGATGTGTTGTGGTATCTCATTGTGGTTTTGATTTGTACTTCCTTAATAGCTAGTGAAGTTGAGTATCTTTTCATATACTTGTTGGCCATTTATATGTCTTTTTGGGAGAAGTGTCTGTTTGGGTTCTCTGCCTACTTTTTAATTGGATTGGTTGCTTTTTTGTTGTTGAGTTGTAGGAGTTCTTCATATATTTTGGATATTAACCCCTTATCAGAGGTGTTGTTTGCAAATGTCATCTCCCGTTTGGTTGATTGCCTTTTTGTGGATAATGGTTTCATTTGTTGTGCAGAAGTTTTTAGTTTGACATGGTTCCATTCATTTATTTTTGCTTTTACTTCCCTTGCCTTTGGGGTTAAATTAATAAAATTCCCTCTAAGTTCAAGGACCATAAGTTTGGTACCAATGCTTTCTTCTATGTATTTTATTATTTCCGGTCTTATATTTAGCTCTTTGTTTCATTTTGAGTTAATTTTTGTATGAAGAGTCTTTCTTTTACCATTGTATGTTTTTGGCTTCTTCATCAAAAATTATTTGCTCACGTACATGTAGGCTTATCTCTGGGCTCTCATTTCTGTTCCATTGGTCTTATGTCTGTTCTTCATGGCAGTGCTCTTACTATCTCCAAATTACAAATGGGGATACTGCAATGCAGAGGGCTAACAGAACCAGCCGCGGGTCCCACGAGGGGAGTTAATGAACCGGGCAGGTGGGCTGAGTTCGAATTCTCTGCCCCCTCCACTGTGCAGCCTCATGTGATTCCTGCGGAGTGGCCCTTGGAGGAGCGGCCCCCACTGCAGTGTCTCAGGGCCTTGAGGGCCTTGAGCTCCTCTGGGCCAAGCCTGTGACTTCACTTTTGTTTTCACTATTTTATGTCAGCTATTTTCAACCTTTTTCATCTCATGCCACACATAAGCTAGTTACTAAAATTCTGCGGCACACCAAAAAAAATTTTTTTTGGCCGATCTGACAAAAAAATAGGTGTAATTTTGATTCATTCACACCAGATGGCTATTGTTGTGTTGGCTGTTGTAATTTTTTTAATTTGACAATCTAAGGGAAAAGCGGTCAGTGCCCCTGACTAAATAGTCAGGTATTACATGTTTTAAACATTCTTATGGCACACTGGTTGAAAATCGCTGTTTTAGGTACTTGTTAACTTTTTCTCTTAAATCTTATGTCTTGTAGAGTCTTTTCTTTCTCATACTGAATGAAGGTAATAATAGCTTGTGCTTGTTGGAATTTGTGCTGCTTTAAGACTATGCATAACAGCCCTATGGGTAGTTGAATTTTGCCCAATTTACAATATAATAAGCAGTCCAAGGCTTCAAAAGGTTGAATATCTTAGCAAGAGTTTTGGAGATAGTTTTGGCACTAGAATGGAGGGCTTTGGACTCCGCTATGTTTGGGGTGAGTGAGTGTGGGAGGTTTAAGGGATACAATTACGGGGCTCATTTTCAAGGGAAAATGATTTTTTGAACTCAAATTTAGAGGGGCCACGTGGACAGAGAGTTGAGCATTAGATTAAATTTTAACTTTGGTTTTATGAGAAACTAGCTTCTTGAGATTTTGAATGGATCATAATGGATTTTGAAAGTTCAGTTTTACAAGTTTGAGTTTCCCCAGTATAGTCTACCAATAAGCTGGTGTTTTAATAGTCTATAATAGTGTGTACATTTCTTAGTAATCTTATACAGGTTTAATAGGATTGTGTTTGTTTAGACTAGTAAGTATTTATTATTTACTTCTCTTTTGTCATAGTAAAAATTATAGTTATTGGAGAGCATGAAGAATGGTAAATGTTCTCAGCATTTTAACTACCTAGTGAGATTGTATTATGAATAAAATTTTATACAATTAAATAGATGTAAAGTCACTTGAACAACAGCTCTTAAATAAAAAATGCTAGCATGTATCCTGAAATTGAGGCAGTACCTGTGTCAATTTCTTGTGAGAACCAGTGGGGACCAGTCAGTAAAGTCTTTTCTTTTTTCTAGCTGCACTTGAACTGTCGATTATATCCCGTATGTGAAGTTAGGCAGCAGCATGCTGAAATGTAATGCACTCATTTTTAAGTATCACCATGATGACTCAGTGTATTAAAAGCATCCTAACATTTTTTTTCTTTCAGTTCATATGTTAGATTTGATATAATTCGAAGGATCCTAACCAGGGTTTTTGGATGCAACATCATCATGGTGATGGGAATTACAGATGTGGATGATAAGATCATTAAAAGGGCCAATGAAGTAAGTATTGAAGATTGTATCAATTGATAGCTTGATTGATGAGTGTTCTGACCTCTGCGTGACGGTTTTTCTTATTTGTATTGCACAAGTACTTTTCCCAACTTACTGTCCACGCATGTCCCAATGAGTATACTCTGATAGGTAATAGAGGGATCTTTTTGTCCTGGTAAAGGAAGTTCAGGTCTATTTGATTTTGGTCTCTGAAGCCTATAATGAATTGCTTCATTCTGTGGGGGCCTCCTGACTTCTCAGCTCCCAAGGTACAGAGGGAAGTCAAAAGGCCACTTTTGGGCTAGGAAAATTTCCCTCACATGAGGCTTAATGTTGTCATTTGTTAAGTGAACAGCGCACTTCTCTGTATTTCATGTGACATTTAAGGTAAGTTTTGGCTGGGGAATTCTAATGAGGGATTAAGTTAACAGGTATATGGATAATTAAACTTTTAAAAGTCTACTCTCAAAGTTTCACCTCTTCTGCTTTTCATAATTGGCAACTTTAACAATTATCTCTAAAGAGCTATAAATAGTTGTTAACTTATCTAATTTACTGGAAAAAACTACATTGAGTTCCTCGCATTACTGTAATTTTACAAAATGTATGTACATATATAGTTTTTTTTTTAGAAAACCAGTTTATGCTTTGGATTGTTTTACAGTTTGTTTTTTATACTTACTGTATTTGAGAGTTTGTTCATGTCTTTAAATAGTCTTGAACATTTTAAAATAGTCTTATAACATTCCATCACATGGACATATCATAATTTACCAGCTTTGTTTTTGGGACTCTTAACTTACTTTCATATTCTCCTATTTTCTCTCAAATTTATTTTGTAGAAGACATGTTTTCCTATTTTCTACTGACTTGTCTTTTGAGTAACTAGATAGCATTCCACAGTGGGTGGCTACTTAGCAATTTCTCCACATCTCCCATCATCAGCTATTTGTGTTGTTTCTAGCTGTTAAAAATGGTGCTGTGATGAATGTGTTTTTTTGTTTCATAAATACTTTCCAAGTGGAACCACTAGGTTCAAGGATGAGTAGTTTGTTTGATAAGTTTTATCACGTTTCCTAAGACTGGATCATTTTAGAGAGGTGGGATGTCCCATTTCTATTTTGTTTGGGCAGTTTACTCATTATATCACGTTCCTTGTAGTACACTCAATTTCCATTTTCAGAACTGACCCTGAGCATGCATTGGACATCTGGGGTCAAACTTGTGCCTGGCTTTGGCAAAGAGAAGTATGGAAGGCAGTTCCTGTTCTTCTGGAGCTTGTGTTCAGTGAGGCAGAAGGACCTACAGACAGATGCTCTGAGTGTGACATAGTTTATTTTATAAGTCCTGATATAGGGATGTAGAGAAGATCACCCAGCTATCCTGGAGTTCAGAAATGACTTCCTTGAGGAGGGTAGCCCATATAGGATCTTAAGCATTAGGAAGGGAGCAACACATGAAGAACAAGAATAATAAGGACATTTCTAGGTAGAGGGAAGGGTGTGAAGAAAGGCAGAGCAGGGGCGTGAAGGAGTGTGTTCTGTCTGGGAACCAATTAAGCCATTGTTTTGGGGACATTTGGGCGGCCTACAGGTGATGCTGGAAAGCTAGTGGCGCATCTTGGGCTTGGATGGTATGTTGAGGACTTGGGTATCCTTCTGGAGGCTCTCAGGATATTCTAGCACAGGATCTGTTTGGTCCACTGGAAAGGGTTCACTCTGGTGGTGGGGAGGACAGGACTGGAGATGGGGCCACTGGGAAGGGTCAGTGGGAACCATGCACAGAGAGAGGTCATGTCTCAGAGAGCAGACTTTGAGAGGAGAGCAAGTGTGGGTTTGAGGTACCTGAAGAAATTCAAACCATCCTGGATGTAAAAATCAGAAGTTCACTGAGCTCAGGGCTATGGTATAATAAGAATATATATTTGGTCTTTGTCCGTGGTTCCTGGCACAGAGTTCCTAATACTATGAAATTTCTGGAGTAATGGAGGTCTTCTGAAGGTTAATGAGATGATTGGCGTCTGGGGGCCCTGGATGGGGTCCCATCCAGTCAGGGTGGAGGCTGGTGCCAGAAAGTCTAAGCCATGAGTAGAGCTGGAAACTCACTCCTACCCTCATTCCTCTACCCCCACCTCCAGGGAGGGGAACGTGAGTGGCCTGAGATGGATCAACTCGATCTTCAAGGGCCAATGATTTAATCAACTCTCCTAAGTAATGAAGTCTCCATAAAACCCCAGAGGACAGGGCTTTGGGAGCTTCAGGGCTGGTGAACACAGGGAGGTGCAGGGCTGGGTTGGCGTGTCCTGAGAGGGTTTGGGAGCCTCGCCCCTTCCCCATACCTTGCCCTATGCATCTTGTCCATCTGGGTATCTTGAGTTGTGTCTTTTATAATAAACTGGTGGTAGTGAGTGCTTTCCTGAGTTGTGTGACTCATTCTATCAACCCCCTCAATTTTTAGTCATTGGGTAGAAATACAAGTGGGCTGGGGACCACCATTCATAGCTGGTGTCTGAAGCAGGGGCAGTCTTTTGGGACTGATCCTTTAATTTGCAGGGCCTGTGCTAACTCCAGGAGTTGGTTTTAGGAAAACAGCAAATTGCACGACACCCCGCTAGACTCGGAGAACCAGAGAAGCGGTGCCGTTGGAAAAGACACCAAATCTCTGGTGTCAGAAAGAAGGCATTGCAGGGCTAGAAGTGAAGACTGGGCAGTGCCAGCATTTTGGGTTTGTCACCCCATCTCTGGTTCTCTATAACAGTTTGGTTGAAGCTTTCATCAACATTCATTTCTGTCTCTGCCCCATGTCCAAATCCCACACCTGTGTTTCGTGTCCCTGGGGACATGTGTCTACCCTGGTCCAACCACTTAAGACCCTGGAGGTGAGGTTGTGACATATTGACATGGCACAGGAGTGGGTGAGGGGCCAGTCTGGAAGGGAAGCTGGCGGTGGGAAGCAAGAGAGCCTGCTCTGTGTCTGCGATAGCTGACCTCACAGCACCCTGCCAGTGGCCGTGCATTAGCACCCCGACGCAGGAAGAGACAATGGTCTGCGGTTGAAGTTGACCTCCCTGGCTAGATTTGGGATGGAAATGACAGAAAGAAATTAGTGATCTCTGGTGGAGTGAGGGAATGAGCAGTTTGAAGTAACACCACAGCAGAGGTGGTATTTGGAAATGCTGGTCTGTTAAGAAGGAAGGTGAGCAGGTCAGTGTTTCACCTGTCATCGCACTCAGCTGGAACCTGAGATAGTGCAGATGTGCCCTTGCCCTTGGCACATTGGGGTCTGCTGAGAATCTTCAAGATCAGAGGCACAGATGTCAACCTGAAAGTTGTGGGAGCACGGCTGGTGGGAAGCTGGAGACTGGTCAGGTTCTGGGAGGGGCCCCATGGCAAAGAACACAGGTGGTGGGAGACAGGGACAGGAACTGGGGGGATGTGCTGGGAGGGGTCAGGCAGGACTGTGAGTGGTCCCCAGAGTGGTGAAGAGCCAGGAGCCCAGGGAGGGGCAGGTTTTGGGAAAGAGGGGACAGCAGGGAGCAGTAAATACAGCGAGAATGATGAGCTATTTAGAGGATTTCACAGATACAAGCAGGAGGCATTGATTGTTATTTTAAATTTTTTTCTATAGCCCTAGCTGAGAAAAAATCTCTAAGAGAGGAAATCTCTTAGAGATAGCCCTGACTGGTGTGACTCAGTGGATTGAGCACTACCCTGCCAGCCAAAGGGTCATTGGTTCAATTCCTAGTCAGGGCACATGCCTGTGTTGAGGGCCAGGTGCCCAGTAGGGGTCGCTTGAGAGGCAACCACACATTGATGTTTCCCTTTCTCCCTCCCCCTCTCAAAAGAATAATAAATAAATAAAATCTTTTTTAAAAGTTTTTATAATACTCAGAATATGAAAATTTGGTAAGATTGGTTTAAATATCCTAAATATAAAGAGTGCTTAATTTTTGACACCTGAAAATTTTTATGCTTATTACATGACAAGGTGCTAATATGGCATTGAATAGGTTTTCTTGTCCTCAAAATAGTATCTTTAAGATTGTAAACCATGTATCTGAAATCACATAGCTATAAAAACACCTGTTTTTTTTTAGTATCTAGCAAACAGGCCATTTTTATTATCTAATGCAAGCTGTTTTAATGATGGTGATATCCTTCATGCCATCTGCTCCAATGCTTGCTTTTAAAATATTTTAAACTATGATACTACACTTTTCCTAATCACTCCCTTGACTTTAATTTTGGGCACAATTTTATAGTTTGCCAGGAATAAAAACTGCTAGAGGATTTTGGGGATAAAAATTAAGAGGCATGGTGTATTTGCACAGTTACATTTTGTATTAAGAAAAATCTTAATCAATATGTCAAAGTGATTCGAGCCAAAGTTATTCTTTTTGTGCTTCAAAACACTGGCCTACATTGCCCTTCTTTCCTGGAGGCGGGCTGGACACTCCGTCTGAGAGCTGAGGGTCCATCCAGCCAGGGAGAGAGCTGACCCGGAATGGTGTCTGGTGGCAGGGGAACACCGGACAATGATCCGGATGAACAAGGACGAGGACTCCATTGTAGCACCTACGTTCTCCTATAACTTTCCAGGAAAGTGAAAGAGAACAGCTGTGATCAGCTGCTTAAAAATAAAGTTTAAAAGTTTTACTTTTGGCCCTGGCTGGCATAGCTCAGTGGATTGAGTGTGGGCTGCGAACCAAAGCATCGCAGGTTCGATTCCCAGTCAGGGCATATGCCTGGGTTGCAGGCCACGGCCCCCAGCAACCACACATTGATGTTTCTCTCTCTCTCTCTCTTTCTCCCTCCCTTCCCTCTCTAAAAAAAAATAAATAAAATCTTTTTAAAAAGTTTTACTTTTAGAATAGATGGTATCCCTCGTCCAATTCATTGTCACCCACAAACATTTCTGAACCCTGTCCTCCAGGGTTGTGCCATGTGAGCTAGAAAAGCCACCTGTGTTACTTGTTCAGGCAGTGTTGTACTCGATAAGTCACTTAACAGTGTGTGTGTGTGTGTGTGTGTGTGTGTCCATGTTATTCCCCCTTTTTAGAACTAGACAGATTGATTCTAAAGTTCAGATGGGATAGCAAAATATAAGAATAGCCAGGAAAAGCCTGTCAAGGAAGAGTATTAAAAAGGGGGTAGTCCTACCAAATATTAAAACGTATTTTAAAAGCTATAGACAATTTTTTGTTTTCACATATTCTTTCCTTTTTTGGGGAACAGCTTTATTGAGGTAGAGTGGACCCACAATCAATTGTATACAGTGCACACAAGGTGTGCAGCATGCTAACAGTTGCACACCTGTGAGTCTATCACCAATGTTGAGGTGGTCAACATCTCCATCCATCGCCCCCGACAGTTTCCGCTATCCCTTCCACCCCTCCCTCCTGCCCTCCCTGCCACCCTGTCCCTGAGCATTTGCCAATCTGCTTTCTGTCTCTGCGAAGATTGTGAAATTAAATGTTCTTGTACAGATAGATACATGAATAGACAGATAATGGAACACACCAGAAAGTCCAGAAATAGATAAATAATGGAAATTTGTTGTATAATAAAGATGATATTTCAGATCAGTGGGGAACAGATGAATTATTCAGTAAAAAGTGTTGACAGACAGTTGGGGCAGCCATCTGCAGAACAAAGTCAACCGAAGTTGGACGTGTGCCTCACAGCCACACTCAAGGCGGATCAGAGATTGAATGTAGAAGAAATGAAACCACAAATTACTAAAAGAACTTGGGGGCACTTTTACAGCCTCATATTGGAGAAGGCTTTCCTAAGTTTGTTTGTAAATCCAGAAGCCATTTGTAGGAAAATGTTGAGAAATATAAAAGATTGTTAAATATTAAAATAAAATTTCTACATGCCATAAAATAACCATAAAGTTTAAAGATGGAAAAAAATTGAAATTCACATCAGAGATAAAAGGTTAGTTTCTTTTATATAAAACTACTTTCTACAAATCAGTAAGAAAAGACCTACAATTCAGTAGAAACATGTAGTAGACCTACAATTCAGTAGAAACATAATTATAAATCATTTAATACAAGTAGTTTGTAAACATGTGAGATGTTCAAGCTCACTCAAAATAAGGGAAGTACAAATTATGATAAAATTACAATGAGAAAGCATTTTTTTAGCTTTTGTGTTGATAAAATCTGGAGGTCTGCTGTTACCACGCAGGTTCGGGCGTGGGAAACGGACACCTGCGTGCACTGCGGGCCAGGTTCAGGTTGGTGCACCCTCCGCAGAAGGCAGTTGGCAGCAGTTAGCAAACACCTTCTGTGGTTTCCACCTAGGCCTGTAGCTCAGACATGGATTTGCCCCTGTGGGAAGTGATGTGTGTGTGGTCGTGCGTGTCTCAGTAAGAGACGGGCGAGTAATTGAAGAGGACTGGTGAGTAAATAGTTTGTGAAAATCTGGGATGGAGCCTTTGCAAGGAAGGTGGTGGCTCCTTGTGCTCTGTGTGGACGGGGCTGGAACATCATTGCTAGAGAGGGAAGCCAGGTGTAGGCCAAGTGTGGAAGATGCTACATTTCAAGGAGAGAATGCAAATATGTGTATGACCATGGTCTTGCTCTCAAGACCACCAAAAACTGGTGGCAGTGTTTGCTTTCTGGGAGGGAGGGCAGTCCTGGGCACTCTTATGTCATTCACATTCCCTGGGAGTGAGTTTCCTATGCAGAAAACAAAACTACAGATAATTAAACATGAGCTGACCATTAGGTCCGAAACTGCACAGTAGTTGAAGCTTCTAAAGTGAAAAATAACACTGAATGCTACAAAGCTGCGCCACAGGAAAAGGACCAATACGTGCTGGTCACCAGCTGTGTCTGGGTGGTAGGTGTTTTATCTCTTCAATAGCGATATTAATGTGGTTTTTTTTCCCTATTCATAGTGTTGACTTTCTCTTTGCACTGTGAATCCTCATAGCAATCTAAGGGTCATTAGCTGGGATTATCTTCATGTTGCCAAGAAGGCCTAAGGCACAGAGGTTTAGTGTCGCCGAAGACCACGCAGCCAAAAAGACACTGAGGCAGCAGCACTTGGTTCACCAGATTTCTTTCTTCAGTACATGTTCATTGGCCCCAGTGTCTGGGATGATTGCTACTTCAGGACCCTGAGCTAGGAAGGTGGTGGTTTCAAGGTGTTGTTTCACTTGAGAAAGTTTCTAATGTTCTGGAGCAGAAATTTCTTCGTCATAACATGGGAGCTGTATTTCTCAAGGTTGGGGAGGAGCAGGGAAGAGGAGGACCCAGCATGAAGCAGATGCTGCAGATGCTGGTTGAGTTCCAGTGGCTCACAGGTCACTTCACAGGCTCAACAATTAGGAAGTTGGGCTTAGTCTCATAACTTCACAGTCTGTCGTACTTCTGTCCTGGGAGGGTTTTTCCACTGGAAAGTAAGGAATACTTTTGTAAGCCTAGTTTTGGTGCCAGCCCCCTCTAGGTCTGGGGCAGCAGGTACGTGCCCCCATATATGCTGTGTTCAGAATTCGACATCTGTTCGTGACAGGGTATTGCCCATCCCCAGGAGTCCAGCCATGGCCCTGTGGGATTGAGCACCCATCATAATCACTATATTCATGTGCTGTATGGCTTTTCAATATTTCTTAAAGATTTCCTCTTTCATGTATTTTTGACTTACTTACTTTTGCCTCCTGAGGAGTAAGTTATAGAATGGGAACTCAAGTTTCTGGTTATTATGTACAATAGATTGATCTGGCCTGCCCCTATTCTAGAAAAACTGGTTTGTTTGAAAACCATTTTTTTAAATGTATTGATTTTATACAGAGAGGAAGTGAGAGAGAGAAACATCGATTTGTTGTTCTACTTATTTATGCATTCATTGTTTGATTCCTGTATGTACTTTGACTGGGGATCGAACCTGCAACTTGGCATATTGGGATGATCCTCTAACCAACTGAGCTACCCGGCCAGAGTTAAAAGAGAGGCTTTTTATATGACTTAGGTTTTGTTTTGAGATATATAATGGAAATCATGACATCATTTATTTCTTTTTTCTCTCTAACCAGAAAACAGGGTCAACAAAACCTTTTGACTAGTAGCTAGTCTACTAGTAGCTAAGCTACTAGAACAAGTTGGCTACCTAAAATTAAATGTCCTTTATGTGTGTGTGGCAGGGGAGGGGGCTCCAGGCATCTTGTTTTAAAAGTTTAATCTTTATTGTGTTTTTTTCCCATTACCATTTAGTCCCCTTGTACCCCCTCGCCCCCAGCAATCACCACACTGTTGTCCATGTCCATGAGTCCTTTTTCCTTTTTGCTCAGTCCCTCCATCCCCTAAGCTCCCCCACTGACCCTCCAGCTGTCATCCTGCTCTCCATCTATGAGTGTATCCCCATTTTCCTTGTTAGTTCAGTTTGCTCATTGGATTCCACTAAATGCCCTTTTCTGTGAGCAGTTGTGCCAAACTGAGGCCAAGCCACGACAAGGCCACTTGGCCCAGCCCTCCTGCATGGGAACTGGTGGTGCCTCCGGGTGATTCTGTTGTGAATACTCCAGATTTCCTAATAGGCTCACCTAATCTTTTTGCAGATGAAGATATCACCTGCTTCTCTGGCCAATCTTTATGAAGAAGATTTTAAACAAGATATGGCAGCCTTGAAGGTAAAGTAAGGTGTTGTTGATTCTTCTTACCATGAAGAAAAGAAGCTTGAACAATGGAAGCCAGTTGTGGCTGAGTTACCCTTTTGAGCTTTGGAAACAGTCATCTCTGTTGTTCTTTCTTTCAGGTTCTTCCACCCACAGTGTACTTGAGGGTAACTGAAAATATTCCTCAGATCATTTCTTTCATTGAAGGAATAATTGCTAATGGGCATGCGTATTCAACAGCAAAAGGTGGGGATTATGTTATAAATGCTGGTTTTAGGTAATACTGATAGGACTTTGAAAAACTGGATGTGCATTTCTGAGTTGCTGGAATATGCCAAATGTTTTACTGTCACTCTCGATGTAATTCCTACAGTGAAAATGTTGTGAGGTTTCCCTGCGGTTATTGTCTTTGCAAAAAACAGCTGCATCAATTCATTTAAAAATTATTCACCACAGTCATGGAAAGAGATGACCATTGGGAGAGCTAGTCTAGATAAGGCAAATGTGGCATAAGCCTAACAGTTGCTGGCTCTAGGTGGTAGGTGTGCGGGTATTCTTTGGGTCTTCTTTCAACTCTGTTTACAGTTTTTCATAACTAAAGCTGAGGACAATGGCAGTGCCTCTAAAGGCTCATTCTTGTTGAAGCCTGGCCCCCACCCCATCAGTCGTCTCCTTGGGTGGGCCTGCTCTTTTCCATGGACCAGTGAAAGAAAGCTGTGGGCATCCTGACACCTGAGGCACTTGACACTTCCCTGAATAAAAGACATCACCATTATCAGACCTGAGACGGCGGGCAGTTCCCTAACAGCATCCCTTGTCCTCCGCATCTTCACACTTACCCTGCTGTTTCCCGCCTTCCCACGTCTTGATTTAATTCAGTTCCTGCTGCATGTGGCTGTGTTCCTTTCAGCTCCTTAAGACAGTCTCCACTTTGTTCCCTTCATTGTGGACTTGCCGAAGAGGCTGACCAGGCCAGTTGTCTTCTGGACTGGCGTGATCACTTCCTTTTGGTAGAGCTTAGCTGGTTTAGGAGCTGCTGACATATTTGGTGGCCTAAGGGAAATTCTGGCATCCTGGCGTTTTGCTGCCTCCCCAGTGAGGCATGGTTTTCAGCCGAACCTCCTGCTTTCCAGTCATTTTTCCCAAATCTGAATCCTGGCTGTCCCGTAAACTCTGACCAAAGCTTTCTCTCTCCCAGGAAGTTTTCTTTACTGCCCGTAGCTGAAAGTGAACTTCACCCTCTCAGCTTTGAGATCTGAACAGCACAGGATGGATAACAGCCTCAGCTTGCTGTTAATATATCATATTTTCTCAGTGCCTGGACCAGAAAAACCTTTCGCTCTTAGCGAATAACCCATTAGAGTACCTAGCCCAGGGCTGGGAGTGTTCAGGTACTACAATGCATGTTGCAAGGTAGTAACGAAGTACAAAGCATAAAAATGGAGACAGTGTATGGGGATTATTGTAGTGTAAGCACCTGTCTTTCACAGTCCTACCTGAGTGCATAGGATACATGTGAGGGGCCCCCTGGTCCCTGGAAACGTATGTTGCCTTTCTCAGTAGTCCATGCTTACCGAAGGACTTGCGATCTGTTACTTTCTCATATTTGCTATATTTAGATTTTGTTTCTAAGAAAAATTTGTTTTAAAGGGCTTAAGTGACTGAACTGGAATTGGCTCCAGAAATACAGGAATTATTTTCCTGCTGTCATGTAACTTGAAATAAGACACAGAACCCAGGTAAACTGACTCGTGTTCATGAGCAGCTTAGAGATTCTCATCCAAACATGCTTTAGGAATAAATGCTGTTTCTGACTGTGCTTTACTGTAAATTTTTAATAATGATAAATATAATTAAAGTAAACTTAATTTACTGAAACTCTATTAATTTGGACTTTGTGACAGTTTCACAAGGCTTGGTCGTAATTTGATCTTTGAACTATTTGTGGAGAAACAATTCCTTCAGCAAATTGACACCAAAGTGATATGTTTCGCCATAAACAAAGGTACAGGGAAACTCTTCCATTAAAGGGAGTAGTTTCTTTCTCTTTTAAAGCATTTTCAAGTGTTGTTTACATTCTAACTTATCCCAGAGTACTTCTCCCATTTTCACCAGTTTGTCTCAGCTTGTAATAAGCCCTGAGTGCAGAGGAAGGACTCTGAGGGGAGGAGGCAAAACTGGGTCACCTGGGGTCTCAGTATCCAAGCAGCCACTGCAGCTGGGGGCCAGACTGTCTTCCTGCCACAGCTCCAGCTATGACACCACCTTCCCTGTGCTGCCTCTGTATACGTTATAGTTAAAAGTAGAAAGGGCTGGCTACTGCTGCCTCTGTGGTGACCTCGTGGTGAAGGTCATCTTGCACCCTCGGTCAAAAAACGTGGACCATATGCATTTCAGTGAAAGAACAGCCACAGGAACGCTTGAGTGTGGAGATGTCTGTAACCTAAGTAAAAAGGAGTCTTGGAGGATATCCAGTTAGGAAAGGGTTTCTTTGTTGATTGGTGTGTAACGTGAAGCCCAGAGCTGAATGCAGCCAATGATAACACCCACTTTTCCTTTTTCTTGTTAAAAAGAATTGCCTCAACATCTGACACAGAACTTACCCTTGTGTTATCACTTCTACATCCGGACATTCATGTTGTGTCCAGTTGCATGCTTTTAAAACAGAGTGCTCCTAGTGTTACTTTTTATTTTAAAATAGAGTAAAGGGTGACATATGAAGGCCAGATGTCATATTTGATGTTTAAATTCTAATTACTTTTAGCTATTAAGCTTATATATAAGCTTACTATATGCTGATATTTAAGAGTGAGAAATGGGACTTCCAGCCAAGATGGAGGTGTAGGTAGACACACCATGCCTCCTTGTACAACCAAAATAAAATCAGCAACAATTTAGAAACAAGATAACAACCAGATCTGAAAGAAAATTGAACTGTATGGAAGTTGGACAACCAAGGAGTTAAAATATACACATTCATCCAGACCGGTAGGAGGGATGGAGATGAGCAGCCAGGTGGAGAGGGGTCACAGCACAAAAAGTGGTGGCACCAGAAGCGTAACATATCCCAGGCGCATAAGGCATCCGGAGTGCAAGACTGCAGCGGGTGGACCCTGGGTGCACAGGTGGCTGGCAGACCCAGCAAGGTGGCGACTGTGAAGCGAGGCACTGTGCACAAGGTGCCTGGGTGTCCGAGCCACATTTGCGCACAGATAAACCAGGCGAAATTGGGCAGTGAGACAGACAGAGCAACCCAGGGTCCCAGCTCGGGGAATAGAACCTTGGGAGATTGACTGAAAACACCTGTGGGGGTTGAGGTGCAGGGAGAAACTCCCAGTGTCACAGGAAAGGTCGTTGGAGAGACCCCAGGTCCTAGAACGGACACAACCCACCCACATGGGAATTAGAAAGGCCCAGTTAACTTGGAGGAAGCAGTGGAAGGGATTGAAGTCTGATGGAGAGTAGAGCAAGTGCCATTGTTTCCTCTCAGACCCTGCTCCCACATACAATGTCACAATCCAGCTACTGGGTTGCCCTGCCCTGGAGAACACCTAAGGCTCCACTCCTCACTACGTAACAGGCACAACCAGATTAAAAAAAAAAAAAAAGCCTCAAACAGAAGTACAAAAAGGTCCAGAGCAAATACTTTTAGGCCACCAAGAGATAGTCAACTTATCAGAGGCACAGTTCAAAGCACTGGTGATCAGGATGCTCACAGAATTGGTTGAATTTGGTCGCAAATTAGATGAACAAATGCAGGCTACAATAAGAGAAATGAAGAAAAATGCACAGGGAACCAATAGTGATGGAAAGGAAACTGAGACTCAAATCAGTAGAGTGAACCAGAAGGAAGAAAGAAACAACAAAACAAAAGAATGGAGAAATAAGAATTCAAAAAAATGAGGAGAGGTTCAGGAACCTCCAGGACATCTTAAACGTTCCAACATCTGAATTATAGGGGTACCAGAAAGGGAAGAGGAAGAGCAACAGATTGAAAACGTATTTGAACAAATAATAAAGGAGAACTTCCCCATTCTGGCAAAGGAAATAGACCTCCAGGAAGTCCAGGAAGCTCAGAGAGTCCCAAAGAAGTTGGACCCAAGAAGAATCACACCAAGGCACATCCTAATTACATTAGCCAAGGTGAAAATGAAGGAGAGAATCCTAGAAGCAGCAAGAGATAAGGGGACAGTAACCTACAAAGGAGTTCCCATCAAACTGTCAGCTGATTTCTCAAGACAGACCTTGCAGACAAGAACAGGCTGGAAAGAAGTATTCCAAGTCATGAAAGGCAAGGGCCTACATCCAAGATTGCTCTATCTAGTAAAGCTTTCATTTAGAATGGAAGGGCAGATAAAGTCCTTCTCAGATAAGGTCAAGTTAAAGGAATTCATCATCACCAAGCCCTTATTTTATAAAATGTTAAAGGGACTTATCTAAGAAAAAGAAGATGAAAAACATGTGTAGTAAAATGACAGCAAACTCACAATTATTAACAACCACACCTAAAACAAAAACAAAAGCAAACTATGCAATCAACTAGAACAGGAACAGAACCAGAGAAATGGAGGTCACATGGAGGATTAGCAACAGGGAAGTGGGAGGAGGAGAGAGGGGAAAAAGGTACAGAGAATAAGTAGCATAGATGGTAGGTAGGAAATAGACAGGGGGGAGGAGGGCAAGAATAGTATGGGAAATGTAGAAGCTAAAGAACTTTTGACACATGGACATGAACTAAAGGCAGGGAATGCGGGTGGGAGAGGGTATGCAGGGTGGAGGGGAGTGAAGGGGGAGATGGGACAACAGTAATAGCATAATCAATAAAATAATATTTTAAAAAGTGAGAAATGGTGAACTCATAATTACCTTTATAAAACAGGCAATGTCTACTTCGATCTGCAGTCACGAGGAGACAAGTACGGCAAGCTCGTCGGTGTGGTTCCCAGTCCCGTTGCAGAGCCAGGTGGGTCCACGCTCGGCCTCCTGTCTTGGGTTCTGCGGGGCTGAAGTACGGACTCAGCTTCTGCTTTCCCAGTGCTCAGTTGAGACCCCCACTCTCTCAGGGGCTGTGATGGTGCCAGGCAGTTGATCACAGCTGTGTTTTAGCTTTCATTGTGCTTTTTCAAATAGAGAAAACTTGTAGAGTGTAAGGTCACATGGCATGTGACATGTCTCCTCCCCATTTCCGCCTGGTCCTCCAGCTCTTCTCCCTGGAGGCAACACAGTTGCCCATTCTTGTGGTTCCTTTCGGAGATGTGAAACGTGTATTTAAGGTTTCTTTATGTCTTTTCAAGGCTTGATAGCTCATTTCTTTTTGGCACCGAATACTATTGCATTATCCAATGTTATCACACTTTATCCATTCACTGACTGAAGGAGATCTTGGTTGCTCCCAAGTTTTGGAATTTAAAGAGAGTCCAGTACTGGCTCATTGTACAACCTTCAACGGTAACTTAACCATTCTCGTCTGAGTCTCTTTACTCTTTGAAAGTGATTGATATTCTATTAATTTTCCTTTTAGGTCTCAATCTTTTCTTTTGAAAAGTTACTCAAACTCAGTTACTGATAAATGCAGCTTTCTCACAAGACAGACTAAGGGAGAATGAAAGTGCTCCATTCAGTACAGTGCTCAGAAAGAAGCACCCCTATGTGTGTATTTGAAATCTCAACTCAGTCATTATTCAACTTAGTGAAACTGGCCTCACTGCTGGCAGACTTCATGCTATTGGCCTATTTTAGGTACAAGTATTTAGTAGTCCTTGTAGACATCATGTGGGGAAAGAAGAAACATATGAGTGAGAAGTGTGAGGTGACTTATAAGAAGGAACAGAAGCTTTGGGCAGTGCTTCAGTTTTGTGGGATTTTGGTTTGGCTTGTCCATTCTAGGTTCTCCGCCTTTGATCAACCATTTGTTACTGGCAGGTGATTCTGACAAGCGACATGCCAGCGACTTTGCCCTGTGGAAGGCAGCTAAACCCCAGGAGATGTTTTGGGCCTCTCCTTGGGGAAATGGAAGGCCTGGCTGGCATATTGAATGTTCTACCATCTCAAGGTAAGATTTTCCTGGATTCTTCCTGTGTTTGTGATGTGAAAGCTGCAGCAGTGCCTGACTTGGTCAGCAGAGGGCACAGATGGGGCAAGTTTAGTCTGCGCCAATGCAGACGAAGCTCAGGTAGTTTGGGAAGAAAGATTAGTGCTCACTTGGGACTGGCTATAAGAAAGGAAACAAGCCCTGTCCAGTGGCTCAGTTAGTGGGAGCGTCGTCCTGTACCCCTGAGGGTTGTTGGGTTTGACTCCCAGTCAGGGCAGTGGCCTGGGTAGCAGGTTCAATCCCTGGTAAGGGCGTGAATGGGGTTGGCCGTTCAGTGTTTCTCTCTCCTTCTCTGCCTTCCTCTCTCTGTAAAATCAATAAACATTTAAAAGGGGTGGGGGGACAAAACATGACATCTTTATCTTTCCATCAACACTTGTGCTTTTTGGTAAGAAAGCCTACTTTATGGACCAGTTTTTGACTCCCCATCACCTGCAGGCCAGTTCCAGGTTGCCTTCGTCTCTGCCGAGGTGGGTTTAGGGAACACCAGCCCTACGGCTGAGGGCCGGGGCGAGGACAGAGCCCCTCGGGGACAGGGGACTGAACCACCTGCCTTTTACTTGCCCTCTCAGTCCACAGAATCTTACCCCCATAGCCTGATCAGATTCCACTGAGCATCAGCCCCAGTTTCCACGGGTCTGGCTCCTCAGCTTTTGATCTGCACCTTCCACCGGCTCTTCGCCCCAGCAACACCATGCTCAGAGTGCTTGTGTCTCGGGGATGTCCATAAACACAGGTCCTCCTCTGACCTTGACCCCCTCCAGCAGCCCTCTTTTTTGTTTGCTTCTTGTTACCATCTACATGTGACCTGCTACTGCCTAGCTGTCAACCCAGGTGTCCCCACTGACCCTGATCTCCTGAAGTCACCAGTGACCAGGTCAGTGACAGGCAGCCTGATGCCCCTGCTTTCTCCTTGGTCTCTGAAACAACTCTCTTCTGGTTGTGGCATCTGTGCTGGGGCCTCGTCCACTTTGTGTTTGATCTCCTCTGCAGACGTCCCTTTCGCACTCTCCATGGGTCTGCCCGTGTGTGTGTGTGTGTGTGTGTGTGTGTGTGTGTGTGACAGAAGGCAGCACACTGCATGTGCTGTCCTGTTCTGTCTCTCTTTACTTAGCAGTCTCTCCTGGAATTCCCTTGTGTCAGTTCGCCAAGCTCTTCATCACTTGTCTTCTGGCTCCATGATGCTGCATTGTGTTGTTTAACCATTGCTCACTTAGCTAGTACCCTAAGGAGGAGCATTTAGGTATTTCCAATATTTTGCTCTTACAAATGCCTTGTGTATGTATTTCCTGTTTGTGAGGGTAAGGGTTTTGGGGTTTTTTTTTTTAAATATTTTATTTATTTATTTTTAGAGAGAAAGGGAGAGAAACACCGATGTGCCCTGCAGGATCGAACTGGCGATCTTTTGGTTGGCAGAACAATGCCCAACCCACTGAGCCACACCAGTCAGGGAAGGCAAGGGGTTTTTAAGTATCAAATTGACTCATAGATTTGGGGGTTATTTTTTAGATTTTATTTATTTATTTTTAGAGAGAAGGGAAAGGAGAAAGGGAGAGAATCATCAATGTGCCAGAGACACATCGATTAGTTGCGTCTTGCACGCCCCCTACTGGGGACCTGGCCAGCAACTCAGGCGTGTGCCGTCACTGGGAATTGAACCAGCAATCTTTTGGCTTGCAGGCTGACACTTAGTCCACTGAACCACACCAGCCAAGTATTAACTCATAGATTTTGATGTATTTCATATGTTTCAGTTCATTGCAGATATTTATTACAATATTTTACAGTGGAGCTATAAGTTTTTAAAATTAGAAACATAAAGAAAGTATGCCTGAGATGAATATTTCAAACTTCTAGCTACAACACAAATTTTCAGATCAACCAACCCAATCACCCTCACATTAGTTGTATGTGGTGCTGTTTTCTGTCTGGGTATAAATGTGTGTATTAGCAAGGGTAATTATCTCCTATAGGAGCACTCTGTCCTGTGCACTGACCCCACACTGGTTGCATTTTCAGCCCCATGTAGGTTTACGCCATTCCGCCAAATAGAAAGCCTCATCCTCCATAACCTGTCCATACAAATTTTATTCATTCTGGTTAAGACCCAGAAAAGGTATTCTCCTCCTCCACCACATCTCCCTCTGTTGCCCTCATCTCTGATGATTTCTACATGGCCATCTAGAAACACCTCCAAATTTCTGAGACATCGAGCCCGCATGTTACTCAGAAGCATGGGTCCAACTTTTCATTAAAAACAAGCAAGCAGCTATGTCCAGGTCTCGGTCACACATAAATGTACAACCACTTAATGTGTATTTATAAATTGTTGGTTTAACAGCAGTGTGGGGTGTACATCAAATTGTAAAAAAAGTTTAATTTTAGATTCAATTAGTTACTTTAAAGCGGATGGAAAACATTTAATTTTAAATCTAATGTTGCCATTAAATATTTTCTTTTGTTGAAATCTAAATAATGAAAATAGACTTTTATTCTTTCTCAGCTTTCTCTTATTTTAAAAAAGGTCTAATGTACAGACAAGAATAAAAATAAACTGTGGACCCACAGCTTAGCTTTATTAAACCTTAACATTGTCATATTTGCTTCGGATCTTCATAAAAATGAATCACTCATTCCAAATGCTCTCCTACCCAATATGTTCTCCTCCCCAATCCAGGCCCTCCCACCTCACACTCTCCCTCACAGCATTTGAATTTCAAGGGCCGTAAGAGATTCTCTAAAACCCATCACTAAGGATGCAAGATGACAGACAACCCACTCAGCCACAGTGCGATTCTCTACCAACACTTAGCAAAAATGTAACTGGTGCATGTGTGGGTTTTCCAGGAGCCGGGAGCCAGAGGGAGAGGAGTCAACCTTCAACAGGAAGGGACCTCAGTGAGGCTGTAGCACCTTTGAAAATGTCTATTTTAAACCATTTTTAGAAAATTCATGATGGTCTGCTTGGTAGCCTTGCTGTCTGCCGGGGGAGGTGTACTCAAATCCCCAACCCCCACAAACTAGCATTTCCACTGTGCTGATTATTGTGTTTTTAATACATTTTCACATTTTAAAAAATTTTATTAATTTGTTTTTAGAGAGAGGGGAAGAAAGGGAGAGAGAAAGGGAGAGAAGCATCTATGTGTGGCATTGATCTGTTTCCTCTTGCACACCCCCAGCTGGGGACCTGGCCCGCATCCCAGGCATGTGCCCTGACTGGGAATCAAACAGGTGACCTTTTGATTCATAGGCTGGTGTTCAATCCCTAAGCCACACCAGCCAGGGCAGATTTTTGCATTTTTAATGTCTCCTGAAGCAGCTGCTAGTGAACCTGGGTTGTTCACACTGTGGGTAGTTTTCACAGGTGCTTTGGTGAGAGTTGCACAGGCTTTGAGTGGTCTGGCCAGCTCTAAAGTCCCCATCAGCCCGCTTGGTTACAGTGTGCAGTTGTGCAGGACACAAGGTTTTCCAGGCTGTATGGCATAGTGTTTGGAGAAACATGTTATTTGATTGAATTAATTCATGGTTGACAGCTGAAGTGCATTGATTTGAATTCTGTTAACGGGTTTTGCAAATATGACCACTAAAGTTAAATTTTCAAAAGTCAAATTAAAAATTCTCTTGATTTTATAGTTCTTGTCTCTTGTTGAAATTGGAAAACCACTAAACTTTACCTATTGAAAGTAAGAAAAGATAATTTTGTAAGTTTTTAAAAACTGTATATCTGGAGCAGAGAGAATTAAATTTGTTTACTAGGAGGGAAAGCTGTGAATTAGGAATTTTATTAATCAAGTGTGTTTAGTAGGAGGAAAACCTTTGGATGAGGGATTTAAGAAGTAAAAACAGAATTCTAGTTTTTGTTTGCATCAGTTAAATTTTCACATATATTGATTTAAAATTGGGATCCATTTAATTTACTCATTGCACAAAGGCCAGAAGGGTTAAATATAAGATGTGGTTTGGAGAAACACGTTGTTGATTGAATTAATTTGTGGTTCTGTGCTATGTCTTGCAGTTTGGTGTTTGGAAGTCAACTAGACATCCATTCAGGTGGGATAGACCTAGCTTTTCCACATCATGAAAACGAAATTGCACAGTGTGAGGTCTTTCATCAGTGCCAGCAATGGGGAAACTATTTTCTACATTCTGGTAAGTAATAACTTCAAATTAATTTGTTCTATTTCAGTTCTGTCACTTTCATCTTTTATTGGTAAAACCAATAAAAGCTATATTTGGAAATACATAGATCTGCTAAAATAGGCCAAGAAATGGAGTTTTCTCCTAAATTGTTTTCAAATTTCAGTCAGTTGGACATGAACTTCCTTGGATGGGACTGAGTCTGCCTTTTTGGAACTGAAATATGGAAAATGTTTTACAGTGCTGTTGTATGTAAGTTTCTTTCTAATAAAACTATTAAGGAATTTCAAATAGTATGATGTAATTATTATTAGGAATATGCCAATGTTGAGCTATAATATTGTCACAGTATGTATCTATCATCCTCTAACACCATTGCTTCTCATTTCATATTAAAAAATGAGTTGGTTAATGCTGGCCTTCTGTTCTCAGAAGTAGATTGTGAAACAAGCAGCATCCTTGAGCACAGCAGTGCCAGGATTTCCTTTGATGCACGGGAAGATTCATATGTCCAAATTTTGACAAAGGTCATGGGGCAGTGACAGACTGGTTTTACGACCTTTTATAATGGACAGCTAAGGTATTTGGAGTGAAGAAAGATAAAGGGTGTTTTGTAGCTATAGGGTTGGGAGATGCAGATAATGAACATCTAAAACACAGTGCATTAACAAATACTATTTCTTTAAGTCCTTGAATTGAGGAAATTAGGTTTTTCCAGTGAAGTAATGTTACGTGCAGAGATGCTCTAGTTTTATAATGTGCAGTAGGCTGCTTACAGTCAGGAGTAAGGGCTCACTTGGGTTTTCTTCATGGCAGTGAACTGGTGCCGCTGCCCGCGCCCAAGTGCACTTACCGCAGGGTCTCCTTTACTCTTGAGTCTCCTGGGAGCCGTTCCCACCCTCACCGCATGCCCTCGGGGTGCCCCAGGAACAAGCGTCTCTGTTCTCTGCAGTGACCAGTTCCTCTCTGTACTGCCTTACAGCAGTCTGAAAAGAAGCAGGGCTGGCTGAAATGCTCTGTCTGGCATATGAGCTGTTTGTTACTAAGTATTCCATTTCCACAGACAGAACTCAGCGGTAGCCAAAATCCACTTTGTTTCTGCCAACAATGTGCCTTGCCGGGCAGATTCCCTAAACAGAAGGACAAAAGCCTGATGATTCTGGTTCAGTTTTTTTACTCTCACCATATTTACTGCCTGGGAAGTGAGAGCGTGACCCCTCTGCAGACACTTCATCGGTTAACGCTCCTGATGAATTGTGGTTTGCTGTGAACACCGTGAAATGCAGGGTGCCCTCCAGTGAACTGCGGATCTAGGGATCGGAAAGGTGACTCAACAGAGCTAATACTCATACTTAATAATGAGGTGTTTGGTCACAAAACAGCAGCTCTTGTTTACGTTTAGATGTGGGAAGGGGAAGGGGTTTTGTTGCTGTGTTTCGTTACATTTATCATCTGATAAGTCACTCAACTCTAAGTTTCAAGTATACAGTTCTGTAATAGATCATTTACATATTTCATCGTGTTCTCATCACCCAAAGTCCCGTCTCTGTCACCGTATATTTGACCCTCTTTACCCACCTCGTTCTCCTCCTACCCCTTTCCCCATGGTAGACACCACACTGTTGTCTGTGTCTATGAGACTGTTGTTTATTTTCTGCTTTATATCCCACATCGGAGTGAAATCACATGGTTCTTATCCTTTTCCGTCGCTTAGTTCACTCAGCATGGCGCCCTCAGGATCCATCCTTTTTACCCTTCATGTGGTTGAGTAGTGTTTCGTTGTGTGTGTGCACCACATCTTCTCCCTCCAATCCTCCACCGGGGGACACTTAGGTCTCCGTGTTTCCGTGCTGGCCACCACGAGCAGTGCTTCAGTGAACACAGAGGTGCACAGGTCTCTACAGCAATGCTGTTCTTGTGACGTAATGGACAGAAGATAGAGTTAACTAGTTAGATGTGCCATTTTCTGGATATTGTCAACTTAAAAATTTGTAATTGTGCTTGTTGTATATGACATGTTGTATAGTATTACATTGGAAGACGCATGCTAACCAGTTCTCATAAAATTGATCTTGGAACCAACTGTTGTGTTTAAAGTCGTGTCAGAAAAAGCCGAAGAATCTTGTTAGGAAAGGACAGGCCCCCTCTTTGCAGTGAACCTTGCAGAAGCACAGCCCAGGACGAATTCCAGGCTTGTGGTGAGCAGTTCCTAACAGGGGTTTGGATTTCCTCTGGCCTTTCACTTACATGGGGGTGGAATATACCAAGGTAGTGATAAGTCTGTGAAATCCATTAGCAACAGAAAATCTGATTCATCACACAAGCCCTTCTCTACAATTCTGAACATCTGTAAACAAGCTTTTGAAACCCAGTGTCTGGTTTGTAAAAGCAGAGATTTGTCGTTTCTTCAGGTGTTGAGTCAGCCAAATCGTTGTTTCTAAGTCACAGGCCAGGGGAAAGTGTGAACTGTGTCTGTGAGTGTTGCGGTTCTCCTGTTCCTGCCTGAGTTCAGAGTCAGCAGTGGTTCCTGCTCATCGCCCACCGCGGGGCTGGGTGCCTCTGACACCTCAAACAGGCACAGCTGTGGGTCCCACCTTCCTGGGGGGTCCACTGTGGGGGAAGGTTTGGGGGAAATCTTATATCCACATATACAGGGGTGTTTGCCTGTTGGAGAATGCAGCCTTTCTCATGTTCCTCATGTTCCCGAGGCAGCTGCAGTCTGCGCCCTGTGGCTTGGGCATCTGTTGGAGAAGTGCCCACACAGTCTTCCCCTCTCCAGCTAGGCTGGAGGGGTCCCCTTCTTCTCATCCAAATCAGAATGAATTACTTTGTTTTTGTTTCAGGACATTTGCATGTGAAAGGCAAAGAAGAAAAAATGTCCAAATCACTGAAGAACTACATCACCATTAAGGTAATGTGCTTTCTGTAGTGCCTGGGTTGCTGCCAGCGTGGTGAACCTGTGTGAAAGGCTGCTACGCACGCACGCAGTGTGAGACCCCACGTCTCTGATGCCCTGTTTCCCTGGCTCCCCTTCCCCACGGCCCTAACAGGCTTCTCCTACTTCTGGATTTAAATTACTCTTTTTTTTTTTTGTCTTAAAAGCACACAGAGGTATTTTTCTATTTCCTGTTCTCTCTTCTCATGTGTCCCTCCACCGTTTTCTGTCAGCGTTTTGGAGGACTTCTGCCTTTCTCCTTTGGCATTCCAAGATTCACACCTTCTTTCTCCCTTTTCCGTTTATAACAATTTTATCTTTTGAATTACATTTGCAGGATTCCTCTGCCCACCCTACCCCCTTTTTACCCAGTCCCAACACCAGCTTCCTCCCATCTAGTGTAGCTTTGGGTTGCTTGGCTAAAGTTTTGCTGCTTGCTGGCTTCTTAACCTACCTGAAAAATGTTTTTGTGCTGTGGAAATGCGGACTGAAATGTGAATTTCCGTATGAATGGAAAACAAACTCACGAATAGAACACTTAAAAACAGTTCGATCTTCCTTGGTCTTTGGGTCTATAAGGCCAGATTTAATTGACAAGGATAGTAATCAGAACTTCATCACCCAAATACTCAACAACTAAAGCCATTTCAACCGGATTTAGAGTAAACTAAAAGGGGAATGCTCCTCACAAATAATCTTTATGGACTTTTCAGGTCTAATATTATCTTATATAAACTTTCAAACACACAGAAAAGTTCAAAGAAATACTTCTAATACTCACCACGTAGATTCAAGAGTTGTTAGTATCTTTCCATATTTGTTGCTTTTTCTGTATCAGACTACATATACACACACATGTCGTTACTGTTGTTGAACAATTAGAAAATATATTCAGTCATCATGAATTGTCTTCTGCATGAAACTCCTAAAAATAAGGATACTTTCCTATGTAGCCCAAACACCAAAAAAGTCAGCAATAATTTCTTAACATCATCAGTTATCTAACCCATGTGTCGATTTCTCCAGCTTTATTTTTTGACCACAATCCAATGAAGGTTTACTTGTTGCATTTGATTGTGTGTCTTCTCAGGCTTTAAAAAATTTTTTTCTAATAGTTTAAACAGTGGTAGAAAACACATAACCGTGGTAAAAAAAAACACACATAACAAAATTTACTTTGCTAACCATTTTTGTGTGTGCAGTTCAGTGGTGGTAATTATGTCCACATTGTTATGTAACAGATTTCCGGAACCTTTTCATCTTGCAGAACTGAAATCTACACCCATTGATCCTGTCCCCATTTCCCCCTCCCAGCCCCTGCAACTACCATCCTGCTTTGTTTCCATGAATTTGACTACTCTAGGTACCTCATATAAGTGGGATCATTTGCCATTTTGTGACTGGTCTGTTTCACTTAGCATAATGTCCTCAAGGTTCATCTGTCTTGTAGAGTGTAACAGGAATTCCTTATTTTTTCAAAGATTTTATTTATTTTTAGACAGAGGGGAAGGGAGAGAGAGAGGGGGAGAAACATCAATGTGTGGTTGCCTCTCACTCGCCCCCTACTGGGGACCTGGCCTGCAACCCAGGCATGTGCCCTAGACTGGGAATCAAACTGGTGACCCTTCAGTTCACAGGCTAGCACTCAATCCACGCCAGCCAGGGTAGGAATTCCTTATTTTTTAAAGGCTGAATTATATGCCACTGTTCTGTTTAGGCTTCTACACTACAACTGTCTCTCTACTTTTACTTTCCTGATAGCATTGACTTTTTGAAGAAAACAGACCATTTTTGTTGAACACCCTGCATTTTGGATTTGTCTCTTCCTTTGTGGTGTTGTTTAACTTGTTCTTCTATCTCTGGTATTTCCTGTAACTGAAAGTGAGGGCTCAAGGCTATTCAATTCAGGTTAAACCTGCTTGGCCAAAACACTTCCTGGGTGGTGCTGTGGGCTTCACACGGCATTCCTGTGGGGCCACAGTGTCAGGCTGTCAGACTTGGTGATGTTAAGTTTGACTGCTTGGCTAGGGGATGGCCACAAAGTCTCTGCTGTAGAGATGTGTATTTCCTTTTCATGAATATAAGAACCTGCCAGGTAATGTGTCATGTCTGTATCTGGTTCCTTTTCATGAATATAAGAACCTGCCAGGTAATGTGTCATGTCTGTATCTGGTTCCCGACAACCTTCTGCCTTGCAGTATTAGCACCCTTTGGTGGGCTTCTCCTTTGTGCACATTTCATTGATCCTTGCAAAGTTGTACTTGCCTCATTTGTTTACTTCTTTTACAGTTACTAGTATTCTACTCTTCTTCTTTGAAGAAGGAATTTTTTGTCTGTCTCTGTTTCTTTTCAGTATCACTACCAAGTTAAGGGTTTCTATTTATGTTGTGTGTTATCAACTCAGTCTTTATTCTTGTTGTGCTGAAATCATCTCAGATTTGGCTAGGGAGGGCTCCTGCATCCCGGGGACATGTCTTGCCTGCGTTCTTGCTTTTGGCCCTGTTCACCTTTTGCATCGTGCCCAGGCCTGCCATTTTTCTTAGGGGCCTTGCTGCCTTTGTGGGGAGATGGAATTTTGAACCAACGTCTGGGCACTCAGTATGTTTATTGCTGCTTAGTGACACTGTTTCTCTTCAGGGTACAGAGCTAAGGGAAGAAACACACCTATATCCATGAAATAGATAGTTTGAGTTCATTTTGAAATATCCAGATGAAATTTAATATTACAGGGGCTTTTTGTTTTAGCTCTTTTCCCCTCTTTTATTAAAAAGTCTTGCTTCCTGCCCTGGCTGGCATAGCTCAGTGGATTGAGCACGGGCTGGGAACCAAAGTGTCCCAGGTTCGATTCCCACCCAGGGTACATTCCTGGGTTGCAGGCCACAGCCCCCAGCAACCGCACATTGATGTTTCTCTCCCTCCCTCCCTCCCTCCCTCCCTCTCTCTCTCTCTCTATCTCCCTCCCTAAAAATAAAATAAATAAAAATGAAAATCTTAAAAAAGAAAAAAGTCTTGCTTCCTTACAATAACATCAATTTTATATTTTACTTTGAAATGGACAGAAAATAAGTTTAAAAAATATAATACCAGTATTCCTGTCAGCAGTGAAGCTTTAAATAAAGATTTCTTTGTAATTATTTTTTTTAAATATGTTATTTATTTATTTTTAGAGATGGGGAAGGGAGGGAGAAAGGGAGAGAAACATCAGTGTGTGGTTGCCTCTCGAGCGCCTCCCACTGGGGACCTGGCCCAAAACTCGGGCATGTGCCCTGATGGAAAATCAAACCAGTGACCCTTTGGATTGCAGGCCAGCACTCAATCCACTGAGCCACACCAGTCAGGGCTTTGTGTAATTCTTTTTAAAATAGCTTTATTGCGATAAAAGTCACACTCCAGGGAATTCATCTTTTTAAATGGTATGGTCCAGGGGTTCTTAGGATATTCACTGAGCTGTACAACCTTTACACCTATCTAATTAAAGAATATTTTCATTACGCTAAAAAGGAACTCCACATCCTAACAGTCAGTTCTCATTCCCTGTCTCCCCGCAAGCTTCTGGCGACCAGTCTGCTTTCAGTTTCCTCAGATCTGCCTGTTCTGGGCTTGCATTTCCTTTTACTCTTAGACCATGTCCCTCATATGTTACAGGGTCAGAATACACATGTGCAGTCAGAGTCTGATGATTTTCTCTGAGTGGTGTCCCCTTGCTACCCGTCAGGCTCATTTTTTCAGTTTGTTTCCAGTTAGATGACATCTTCCTCTTTTTTGACTTACCTTATTTTTCAGGTATGTCATGTCAGGGTTCCGTAGTCAACACCATGAAGAACAGCTTAGACATTGATCCTTCCTTGCACTCATTATATCCACCTCTTAGTAACTACTAAGTTAGTTCCTGGGTTATCATTTCAGTGTTTCCTTTTACAAAAATATGCCATCTGGCCCTGGCTGGTGTGGCTCAGTAAACTGAGTGCCAGCCTGCTAACCAAAGCGTTGCCAGTTCGAATCCCAGTCAGGGCACATGCCTGGGTTCTGGACCAGGTGCCCTGGTGGGGGACACATGAGAAGTAACCACACATTGATGTTTCTCTCCCTCTCTTCCTCCTTCCCTTTTCCTCTCTAAAAATAAATAAAGTCTTTCAAAAAAAATTATACCATCGGTATTGGAATTTTCTCCTCGTACGCTGATGCAGTATATAATGTATCCTATAATGAATGCACCTGTCCCCTCCCCATACAACAATGCTTTAATCTGATTGTAGTAATGTATTTCATTGGAGAAAGTTAGAAAAGTACAGACAAGGCAAAGAAGCACACAGTAGGACATTCAGAGGCACAGATGTGGGAAGCACGTTTCCTTTCCAGCCTTGTTCCCTGCTGCCCAGTGTTTTTCTCCTACAGCAGCTGCTGCCAGTTTCTTAGCAGTCACAGTATGTTTCTAGAAACATATTTCTCATTTTTTTCTTTCCACACAAGTGGTAGCAGTATTTGCACTTGCTTTATTCACCTAGTGAGTCTTTTGGATTAGTCAGTTTTCTTCCATATGGAGTTAATTCTTTTGAATAGAGAATTGTCTCTATTCAATTTGAATAGCTGAATTGTCCATTGTATGTGTACTCCTTAATTTAAACAATACCCTATTGATGGTCACTTAAATCATATCAAATTTTCCACAAGGTTACGCGCACTTAAAATTTTCATAGATATTACAGAGTCTGCATTGCTTTTCATGACCACATAGTGGTCTGTGGTGGTGCTATCTTGGGGCTCAGTTATTTCCCTGCGTTCTCTAGTCTGCCGTGTGGGGATGAGCACTCAGCCGCACACCCAGGGATGAGTGACACAGGATAACTGCACATCACAGGATGTGCGCACCTGCAGCATGTTCTGGATGCAACCTCTGGTAACTCGGCAGTAACTGTCACCTGCATTCCCACTAGTCGTGTATCAAAGTGTCCCTGCCCCTCGTTCACTTCAAACTTCAAGGAATCCTAATCACGTTAACATTTTCCTCGTCAATTTGGTGAAAAATGACAGCTAGATTTTAAATGTCCATTTCTTTGTTTATTACAGTGTATTTGCTGTGCATATTTATTGGATGTTTTTATTTTGTATTTTTGGGCAGCTTGCAACTTCCCTTTGCCTGTAGTTCCCAGGGGGTGTTAAGCTGTTGCTCTACATGTTAAAAATTACCCGTTACCTGGTTTCTAGCACAAGAATGTTTTCCTGCCAGTCCTCATGATTTTGGAGGCTACTGATAGGTCTTTATAGTGTAGGCACACCTCATTTTATTGCACTTCACTTCACTGGGCTTCACAGATGTTGTTGTTGTTGTTGTTGTTGTTGTTGTTGTTAACAAATTGAAGGCAAGATCCTTCACCAGCCAAAAGATTATTACTCACTTTATTTTAGTACTCACTTTATTGTGGTGGTCTGGATCCGAACCCATAGTGTCTCAGAGGTATGCCTGTAGTCTGCATGAAAACTCTTAATCCTTTAGTTAACAGAGGCTGCAGTTAGTGTGGGCAGAGTTTAACCTTTAGAGTTCAGATAAGGGCTCAAAGCCAGCTTTCTAAAAATAGTATGTTATCATTTGGGACCAGTTACTTAACTTCCCAAAGCCTTAGTTGTTTGTTGAAAATGATGTGACAGCCCCTATTTCCTGGGGCTCCTGGGCAGGTAAAATTATGTAAAGTGCCCAGTTCATGTGGCCCTGGGCCAGAACGGCAGCCGCTCCTTCCCCCAGTCCAGCCCTTCCCCAGTGGTGCTGGGGTGGATCCAACCCGCATTGTAAGCAGGGCATCCCTGCCTCCTGCTAGCACACACCCCTTACCTGGCAAGCTCACGGAACCTCTGAGAGCTTTTTACTGTTACTGCCTCATGGCTGAGCTCTCAGGAGCTCACTTACCTCCCTCTGAGAGACTTCTAGCACAAATTTACACAGGCATCATCACATTTCAGCTCAGGATGCCGTGGTCAGGTTGTATGGTGGAACCAGAGTAGTGCAGAAATGGTGATATCAGAGCACAGGGCAAGGAGCACGTTAAAACATTCATGCCCGCGAAGACCAGCCATGTGGAGGCTTTGTCACATTATGTCATCCGGGTATTCATAGCAATAAGGAAGAAGTTAAAATGCTTTCCCCTCTTCCTGTGTTATTTTTCTCCTGACTTTTTTGAGGTGTAATTAACAAATAAAATTATATATGTTTACAGTGTACAATATGATGATTTTTTTAATATACATATAGTGAAATATTTGCCACATCCATCACCTCACATAGTTAGTTACCTTTTATGTGTGGTGAGAATGCTTAAGACCTGCTCTTTCAGCCGGTGATGAGTGCACAGTACAGTATTAGTAATTGTAGTTACCATGCTGTACATTAGATCCCCAGAACCTGTCATAACTGGAACTCCATACCCTTTGTCCAGCATTCCCCATCTGCCCCTGCCCCCTGCCTCTTTTAACCATCATTCCACTCTCTGTTTCTATAAGTTCTGGTTGTTTTTAGATTCCACATATAAGCAGATCATACAGTATTTGTTTTTGTCCATGTTGTTGCAACGGTAGGCTTTCCTTCTTTTCCATGATGGAATTATAGTCCATTGTACATAAACACCACATCTTCTTTATCCATTCATCCATGATGGACATGTAGGTTGTTTCCGTGTCTTGACTGCCAGGACTGATGCTGCAATGAGCATGGGGTGCACATAGCTCTTTCAGGTACTGATTCTGTTTCCTTCAGATATATACTCAGAAGTGGAATTGCTGGATTACATGGTAGATCAAGTTTTAATTTTTTTTAAAGATTTTATTTATTTATTTTTAGAGAGGGAAGGGAGGGAGAAAGAGAGAGAGAGAGAAACATCAATGTGCAGTTTCTGGGGGTCATGGCCTGCAACCCAGGCATGTACCCTGACTGGGAATGAACCTGCGACACTTTGGTTCGCAGCCTGCGCTCAATCCACTGAGCTACGCCAGCCAGGGAAGTTTTAATTTTTTGAGGAACCTCCATACTGTCTTTTATAATAGCTGCACAAATTTGCACTCCTCTCAACAGTGCACAAGGGTTCTCCTCCATGTCCTCCTCAACACTTGTTATTTCCTGTCTCTTTGATGACAGCTGTTCTAACAGGTGTGAGGTGGAATCTCGCTGTGGTTTTGACATGCATTTCCCTGATGATTAATGATGTTGAGCACCTTTTCATATACCTGTTGGCCATTTGATGCCTCTGGAAAAACGTCTGTTCAGGTCCTTTGCCCATATTTTTTATTGGAGTATTTGTTTGTTTTACTATCAATTTATTCAAATTCTTCACATAGTTTAGGTATTAACTGCTTATCAGATATATGATTTGCAGATATTTTTACTATTCTGTAGATTGCCTTTTTGTTGATTATTTCCTTTGCTTTGCAGGAGGTTATTAGTTTGATGTAGTCACACTTTCTTTCTACCTTATTATTACTATTATTAGCAAATGGTCCATAGAAACTGAATGCTATAAAAGAGATTAGATTCTATATTTCTTTTCTTAAAATTATTTTATTGTTGTTCAATTACAGTTGTCTGCATTTCCCCCACCACCACCACTCCCCCCCACCCCAGCCAAACCCACCTCCCTTCCTTGGTTCCACCCTCCCCTGTGGTTTTGTCCATGTGTTCTTTGTAGTAGTTCCTAAAAACCCTTCCCCCCTACTGTCCCCTCCCCCTCCCCACATTTCTTTTTACACTATTTTAACTCCATGAGAGCACCCCAAAGTGCTGTAAGGTTGCTGGGTCTGGAGAACTATTAACTTAGATTTGTGAATACACATTAAGATTAATCTGAATGAGTCCACATTCCAAATGAGAGGAAAAACCCTTTAAAGCCACCAAAAAAAATAAAAATAAAGCCATCTGAAATCCTTTTTGGAGTGAAGTAGAAACTGTAGCTATTCAGAAAATATAATATACTAAAATAGAAGAGAGATTTCTTTTATAAAAACCAAAGAACTTCATCAGACATGAAGTACTTATCATAGAGTTTTTAAATTTTTAACTAAATGCACAAATATGAGCAGAATGTTAACATGGGAGGAAAAGGGGTCAGATTCAAAGAAAGCTCAAACGTGGAGAACTGATGCGGGGGTGTTCGCTTCTCTGTGGCCAACGGTCAGGTGAGCGTGGGGCTGCTGCCAAGGCATTCTGACAGCAGTCACGTGAGGGGAAATGCACAGCTTCTGCTTTGGTTGAAAACACCTCCAGACCCATACATACCAAACATCTAACAAGTTACAAAATGCAAAACAAACAGCAACAACAATTTAAGGAAAAAACAGCAGCAAATCCTCACCTAAAGTAGGCATGGCAATGGAAGAATAGCTCTCCTGATACATCGCCAGAAACAGGAAGCGGCTTGTAATAAGCTGTGAAGCAGTGGGCTGTGCTTTGGGGAAAGAAATCTAAAGAAATGCAGTAGGCCCCCCCCCCTTAACTGCCGTTTTGCTTTTTGAAGTCTGTGGTCAACTGTTGTCCAAAAATATTAAGTGGGAAGTTCTAAAAATAATTCATGAGTTTTAAACTGCGAGTTGTTTTGAGTAACGTGATGAAATCTTGCAGTGTCCTGCGCCATCCCCCTTTGTCCTCCTCTCCACACCTGAAGTGCTCTCCGGCTATTAGTCACTCAGTGCCCATCTCAGTTATCAGATTGACTGTCACAAGCACTGCAGTGCTTGTGTTCAGGTCACCCTTATTTTACTAAATAATGCCACATTCACGTAACCTTTATTCCAGCATATTGTTATAATTGTACTTTATTATTAGTTACAGTTTTTAATCTCTTAATGTGCCTAATTTGTAAATTATACTTGATTATAGGTATGTATGTATGCATGTATGTATAGGAAAAAAAGATAGTATAGACAGGGTTTGGTGCTATCCATGGTTTCAAGCATCCACTGGGGGTCTTGAACTGTCCTCTGCAGATGAGCAGTGGACTACTATAATTCAGAAACAAGAGGAAAAAGTCAAAGAGGGTGGTCAGAAAGACCCTTAGCATGCTGCTGAGTGGTCATCCATGTGTTCCTCTCTGCTCTCTAGCAGCAACCAGATCAGCACTCGTAGGCTGCATGTTGACTGGGGTCCTTTGGAGCAGATCCTTATCCAGAAACTGAGAGAAGTCAGTTACTGCTGCAAGAGATAGCCCTGTGCAAGTAACTCTTCAGAGAAGCATTATTCAAATGAGCTGGAACTGAAAAGTCCTCAGAAGTACCACAGTGGGGAAATAGCCCAGCAAACAAGACATAAGAAGATTTATTACAGAAAAAAGCATAGGATCTGGAGCTGGATTGTGGCCTCTGACGTTCAGTGGTTTGGTTTTCAGTTCTCAAAGCCTCTTTTTGTTACAATAATAGGATAGCTAATTATTATAGTATAACAGCATTTTGTAAATGATAAAGCCTTATATATTGAATAGCAATGTTATTTATCTGGTCTGTTTGTTGTGTATTACCTACATTGCATTTATTTATTTATTTTAACATTCGATTTTATTGATTATGCTATTATCGTTGTCCTGATTTTTCCCCCCTTAGCTCCCCTCTACCCAGCACCCCCTAATGGGTCATGCGTGTAAGTTCTTTGGCTACTCCATTTCCTACACTGCACTTTACATCCCCATGGCTATGCTGTAACTACCTCTTGTATTCCTTCTGTAATCCCCTCATCTCTTCACCCATTTCCCCACACACCCTTCCCCTCTGGCAAACTTCTGGTAACTAACTTCTTTTCTCTTGCTTTTAAGAGTCTCTGTTTATCTTTAACCTCTGAACTTTTAATTATGATATGTCTTGAAGTGGGCCTCTTTGCATCCATCATAATTGGGACTCTGTGTTTCTTGGGCGTACATGTCTATTTCCTTCACCAAATTAGGGAAGTTTTCTTTCATTGTTTTTTCAAATAGATTTCCAATTTCTTGCTCTTTCTCTTCTTCTGGAACCCCTATGTTGGACTTCTTAAAGTTGTCACAGAGGCTAGTTATACTGTCCTCATTTTTTTGGATTCTTTTTTCTTTTTCTTGTTCTGTGTGGTTGTTTTTTGCTATCTTATTTTCCAAATCATTGATTTGATTCTTGGCTTCATCCACTCTACTGTTGTTTCCTTGTAAATTGTTCTTTATTTCAATCAGTGTATCCTTTGTTTCTGACTGGGTCTTTCTTATGCTGCTGAGGTCCTCACTAAGTTCCTTGAGCATCCTTATAAATAGTGTTTTGAACTCTGCATCTGATAGATTTTTTTAATCTCTATTTTATTTAGCTTTTTCTGGGGTTTTGATCTGTTCTTTCATTTGGGCCATGTTTCTTTGACTCCTCATTTTGGCAGCCTCCCTGTGTTTGTTTCTGTGTATTAGGTAGAGCTGCTATGACTTCCTGCCTTGGTAGCATGGCCTAATGTAGTAGGTGTCCTGTAGTATCCAGTAGCACAGCCTCCCCTATCACCCAAGGTGCACCTTCTGTGTGAACTGAATACACTCTCTTCTTACAGTTGAGCCTTGATTGCTGTTGGCAGATCAATGAGAGGGATTTACCCAGGCCAGTCAGCTGTAAGGCCTGGCTATGTCCACTGACCACCCCCTCCCCCACCCTCCATGGAGGATCAGCTGGGCAGGGGTAGGGTGGTGCTCCAGCATGGTCTGTAGTTGTCCAATGGGTTCATTGGCCCTGGGGTTTCCTGGGTAGTTCAGGCCATGGTCAGCCCCCACCTGTATTTTTCCCAGGGCACCCTGCCTGAGCTGTAAAGTAATCTGAGCTGGCTGCTACTTGTTCTGGGTTTAGAGATTCCCAGTGAAGCCAAGCTGTGATTCTAATCTGGCTGCTGCTAGGGCTCACTGAAGCCAGCTGTTGCTTGTTTGATAGGATTTAGATGCTAAAATTAGCCATTCTTATGGAAAAGCAACTAGGGTAGAACCTGTGTGGATCTCCAAGGTGGGTCACACAGTGTTAGCCAGATTGATGGGGTCTCAGATATGACACAAGCCTCTGTCTCTGTTGGAGGTAGAGCCCAGCCAAGGAGCAATGGCCTCTGCTCACCCGGATGCCAGACAATTTAGTCTCCCCTGTATACCACTGGTGCTCTTCAAGCTGCCACCCAGTGCTGGAGCTCAGAGGGAGTGAGTGTGTGTAGGTGAGTCCATGTGTGGGTTCCCCAAGAGGAACTGCTTAGGGCTCCAGTAGCCTCCTCCACCAACTCAATCCCCGCAGATTTTTGCAGCCAGAATTAAAGGGAGTTATCTTCCTGACACTGGAATCCTGGGCTAGGGGGCCTGGTGTGGATCTGGGACTCTTGGTTCCCAAGATATCCCTCCTGAATTTTTATCCAAGTGGGTGTGGAGCCAGGTCATTGTGTGTCTGCACCCCTCCTTCCAGTCAGGATGGATGTGGTTTATTCAATTCTGTAGTAGTCAGACTTCCATTCAACTTGGTTTCATAGTTGTCAGACTTCCATTCAACTCAATTTCTGGCATTTGTGAGTGATGGTTGTTTTACATTTTAGTTGTAAGTTTGATTTGGTTGTGTGAAGAGGTGAGCCATGTTTGCCCACATTGCCACCTTGACTGGAAACCCCCCTGTATTGCATTTAAAGTGGCATGTTTTCACACAGATCCTTGAAGATTCAAACAGGAAGTGAAATGAAAGAAATAGACACGTAACTGTATGGATGCATTAAATTAACACAGCAAAAACATGGTGTGCTTTTGTCAGTTGTCTGGTTTTAGGAAACTAAGGAGAACAAGAAGTACCTGTATTCTGCCCTGGCTGGTGTGTCTCAGTGGGTTGAGATCTGGCCTGCCAACCAAAGGGTCTCTGGTTCAATCCCCAGTCAGGGCACATGCCAGGGTTGCAGGCTAAGTCCCTAGTAGGGGGCACATGGGAGGCAACCACACATTGATGTTTCTCTCCCTCCATTCCCCTATCTCTAAAAATAAATAAATAAAATCTTTTAAAAAATTTAAAAATGAAGTACCTATATTTTGCCATGTATAATATGTGCCTTTTTGCCTAAATTTTTGAGGGAAAGATAAGGATGTGCATTACACATGGGTAGTACCTGAAATACCTTGTATCTGTTCTTGTGTTTTCTAATTATTTGTTACATAAAATATCTTGTACCATAATATGTTAAAAATAAATTCTAAAATTCCTTTATAATACAAAAAAAGTGTCTAAATATAAATAAATAAATTGAATTAGGAAAATTAAAACAAAGTTTTTTTCCTGACAGTTTGGGCATAAATCATGGGTGTGCATTATACATGGCAAAATATAATAATACTTTTTTTTTACAATTTGGGAAGGAACACATGGGAAACAGACAGATGGAAATCAAAAAACCAGCCTTATTACCGATAAAGGTCAGATTGATGGAGCTTCTTCACTTTTTCCCCTGGAGATCCCTTTGATGGCCCATTGAAGTGTGTGGACTCATCCTTAGAATTTAATGTATTTAAATACGTTAAATGAAATATTCAGGGTTATAGAAGGTGTTGAATATATGGACTTCTTGACTTTGGTGAATATTTAACAAAATCTAGCAGCAGGCCCGATCACCTCAAATAAGTAGTGGGCATGGGATGCCAGGAGGTAGTGCAGCAGCAGGAGTGCACGATGAAGACCCTGACTGCCGGGGTGATCGGACCTACTGTGGCTCACTGCTTACACTGATCGTGGGAGGGAATATCACAGTTAGAAGTACACGTGTGGCCATTTTCTCATCTAATTTATACACCTCTCTGTCCTCCTGAATTCTGTCCATGGGCCCTAGGAGTCTGAGGACACCTGGTTGAGAAACCATAGATGAGAGTATTAGAGGAGCAGCTTCCTAAATAATGCCACCCCTGAATGAGAATGACCACCCCCGCCACCGCCTCAGGTGCAGCTGAACGGGGAGGGGGTGGAATTGATGCTATTGCAGCACCTGTGGTAGTGGTGGGAGTCCCCCACCTGGTGAAAGCCAAACCAAAATCCCCCTCTACCCTCTGTAAGGATCAGCCATGGGAGTCTGAGCGCTTTCCAGAGAGGAGTGAGTGAGGCCACCTCCCCCTCAGGTAGGGACCTGCACACTGTGTCTCTGATGTGGGTTCCATCAGCCCCCACATGTCGTGTTACTGCCACATGAGACCAGTGATATGAGGGCTTGGGCCCAGAGTGGGGGCTTGATGTGACCAACCCTCATCCCCATCATGGTTTTCATGCCTGCAGGCCGAGGTGGCTTCCAAAGAGGAGCGGCCAGGCCAGAAGGGCAGTGGAGAAGCATCTGGGATAAGCTGCCAGTTCTGTCTTCTGAGGTGTAGGCAGGAAAGGAGCCCAGTGAGGGTCTGATGAGCTCAGAAGGACCCGACCAGAGAGATAGCCTTTCTGTGCCTGGAGGGTGCCGGCTGGCCTCAGTGTGTAGGATGTCTGAGTGTGAAGGCTCTTGGGGGAGCATTTTGCTTATAGCTGCCCTCCTCCCTCACCATGTAAACCTTACAAATAACTGGGAGCAGAGAACTGGACCCCCTGCCCCTCAGTCCAACCCTGGGCATAGAAGTTGCTTGTTCTGATGTTACCATGGCTAAGCTTTCTGGACAGCCTCCTGTTCTTGGGACCCTGTCCCTCTCACGCAGCCAAGAGCTGTGCGCCCCTCCTCTGCACATCCTTTCCTGTGCGCAGTCCCTCTGCGGTTCCCAGGCTGTGTGGTTGTGTCCCTGTCCTCCCATGACTCAGGTGAGAAAACCTTGTCGTGGTCAAGAGCTCCCGGGACCAACAATAGCCGATTCCCATCTGGCCCATGCAGAGCATGGACTCCAGGCAAACAGGCCTGTTCTCTCTGCCTTTCCCACAGACACTGGACTGAAGGTGACAGCTCAGCAGGGAAATCGCAGGAAAAAGTGCTGAGAGTGAATCTGGAAACAAACGAAAGCTTTTCATAAACATTCCTGGTTTCCTGATATGTGAGATAGCTCACATAATTGTAGCAAATAATATAACCTCCAAGTGATACAAATGTGAAAGAAAAGCATTATCCATCTCCTGTATTTCTCTCTCAGGACTTTCTGAAGACGTTTTCCCCTGATGTCTTCCGGTTTTTCTGCATGCGGAGCAGCTACAGGTCAGGTGAGCTGAACAGTGAGGCCTTCCCAGGGGATGGCCACAGCGTCCACTTGTGTGCAGCTTGGGAGAGGCTATTCTGACAGAATGTGGGGAAAGCCCAAATACTGGCTGTGTGACAAGCACGGTCTGGTTAGCGTGGTTGCTTTCATCCCTTAAGGTTTGGTTCTGAAAGTAAGCCCGAGGATGCACTACTAAGCATAATAGCAGCACTTGGCCAGAAGATTCCAGAAGCTTATGGAGGCCGTGTGTCTTCCAGTCAGTCCTCTCCATCCACTCCCCCACTTCTCCCTTACTGTGGGGTCTGGACAAGTCTGAATCCCACAGTGCCCTCCACTTCCTGCTTCAGGGACAGCTGGACTGGCCGTCCTCACTCAGGGACCGAACCAGGAGCCCTCAACACGGGGTCCTGTCCAGAGTGGGCAGTCCCTGCTGTGCCGCAGTACTGTGTGCTGCTCTGGGAGGGCTGTCCAGCACCATGTGCCCGGGGCCAGAGGGCTCTTCTTCACCCTAGAAGGTGAGGTCTGGGGACTGCTGCACTGCCCTGTCTGACTGGACCACTATCACAGCAATATGGCCTCTGGTTTTTATGTCTGGCACTGCAGGAGGAGCAGGTGCCCTCTGGGGACAGGTAGGCTCCTCATCTTGGGCACTGGGCATGACTATATGACCAGGACACAGAGACTGGGTGGTGCAGCCACAAGCCAAGAACATCTGGGCCACCAGAAGCTGCAAGAGACAAGGAAGGACCTTCCCTTTGATTTCAGCCTCTTTTACCTCCAGACCTGCAAGAGGATGAACTGCTGTTGTGAGCCCGCAGACTTGTGGTGCTGAGGCACAGTAGCCCCAGGACACAAACCAACCCCCACCACTCGGGGAGTAGCTAACACACCTCCACCACTCTGGCTGTGCCCTTTTTGGGGGGCCTAGGCTCTGGGCTGGCCCAGGTGGAGTGAGTGTTCTTGTCTGTCATCACCTACTCTACCACGCTGAGTTTGAGGTGAATCCTCCCCCCTTCTCCTGAAATATTGGGCCCAAAGCCCTCATGGCACCAGCTGGTCTTTGAGCTGCTTCATGCACCCAAGCGGATCTCTGCCAGCTGACAGAGTCGGCTATGTGTCCATCTGTCAGCAGGAATGAGCCCCCTCAGCCAAAAGGGATTGGGAGAGGTTTTCCGTGTTTCTTCTGAGGCGGTGAGACTCCCGTCAGGACCCTCGGATGGTCAGTTTGGGACGGGCCTCCAGGAGGCACAGGATCGGAAGCAGCTGTGTCCTTTCTCCACTCGGGTTTCTGGAGTAACATGAAGATGGCCTGGGGAAGAAAGCCTGGGTCTGCTGGGTGTGGGTGCGCTCAGCGGGCACCCCAGGTAACCACCTCCGCCCTTCCTCAGCCATCGACTACAGCGACAGCACCGTGCTGGAAGCAAAGCACCTCCTCCTGGCTGTGGCCGCGTTTGTCCAGGATGCTCGGGCCTACATGAAGGGGCAGCTGGTGTGCAGCCCCATCAGGGAAGACGTGCTGTGGGAGAGGTAGGTGCCATCCCAAGATTTGCCCAGAGAGCCCTGGGTGCCGGACATGGGGCTGCCTAGAGGGAAGTGAGGCTTTTGGAGGCTAAGGACACTTACTCGGGAGTGCGGGTGTGGAAGCTCCCTCAGGCCCTGTGGTCCCACTGGTGGGGAACGAGGAGGCCCTGCCTCATGGTGCCTTTGAAGGTTGTAAATAACCATGTGTGCCTGGATGAGTTTTCCCGCTGGTATTCATCAGTGTGTAATGAATGGACAGAGGCCCTTGTCACCATGAACGTGCCAGAGTGGCGGGAAGCGAGAGCTCCAGGGGCCTCGCCTCCGCCGTTCAACGCTCTGGCCCAGATGTGGACACCTCCTCTCACAATGGCCAGAACTCTTCCCAGGGCCACCCAGCTGCAAGGTGGCCCAGACCCCAGTTGTTCCCCGGAAAGGGGGGAATCCAAAGGAAGTGAGGCCAGGACCAGCAAAGGCGGGTGTCAGGGAGTTGGATATGGAGATAAAGGCTGGGAGAGGCCAGTGACAGGTGGTGGGTGTGCAGGTGCGAATGTGCAGAGTGAGAGAGGAGGGTTGAGGGACATAATGGTGCCACAGGACACGGGGCCTGAAGTGCAAGAGGAGGAGGAAGGCCAAGGGCCCCTGAGTTTCCTCGTGGGCTGGGAAGGAGAGGGGAAGGGGCTGATCGCCCTGGAGACTGCTCTTGAGGGGCCTGAGGGTGGAGGAAAGCAGAGGGAGGGCTGCAGCGAGGCCACGGGAGCGGGACACAGGCATGCTGCTCCTGAGTGGAGGACGTGTTTGTTTCTCCTCATCTGTCCAAGGCTCAGCCACACCAAGGCTGCGGTGAAGGCTGCCTTGGCAGATGACTTTGACACACCTGGAGCAGTGGATGCCATCATGAATCTCATTCACCAGGGGAACAGACAGCTGAAGGTGGTCACTAAGGTAACTCCGAGGACCTGGCCCCAAAGTAAGGTTTTTGTTTGGTTGGTTTTTCCTTGTAAGGAACAGATGCCACCTTCCCAACTCCCTCGAGTAACTCCATCTCCCACAGCGGGTGGCTTCCAGGCCTCTCCTAACTAACCTTCCCTTAAGTTCCTGAAGCTGCTTCACGCTGAATGTGGCCTGTCCCGTTGGCCCTGCAAAAGTGACAGCCACTTCTCTGAGCCCGAGACGTAGACACGGGTGTAAGTGGGGCACAGGGAGGGCCCAGCACACTGCGAGTCGGCATTACACCTTTGCCAGTACAGGAACTTGTAACCCTCCGGTTCGCTAGGAGGAATCTGAGTTTGCTGCTAAAACGTGAAGTAGCGAAGGAAGGCCTGTGTTGGGAGCCTGACTCTGTGCCCACCCAGCCTGGCCCTTCTCTGGGCCTTGGTGTCAGTCCCATTGATGAGGCTCCACCCTCATGACCCAGTGATCTCCCAAGGGCCCCACCTCCTAATACCATCACGCTAGGGGTTAAGTTTCAGTGTATGAATCTGGGGGGACACGGTGTTCAGACCATAACCCACCCCTAGATTCCAGGTCAGTGAACTCGGGCAGGATCAAGCCCCTGCCCCGGGGTGGTTTGGTTTGCCAGGGAGTGGCAGCTCCAGGATTTGGTCCAGCGCCTCTGGGACGCCGCCCTCACAGGGGCAGGACAGGCAGAATGGAACTGTGAGGTCTCTGTTCCGTTCCATGGAGTGTCCCTTGCTGTTAAAAAGCCTTCTGTGGTCATCTGTCACAGGAACCCTGTGGTCCTAGGAGCCCTGCTGTGTTCGGCGCCATCATCTCCTACGTTGAGCAGTTCTTTGAGACGGTTGGAATTTCTCTGGCAGAACGACAGGTACAGCTTTCTCTTTCCAGTCCCAGTCCTCAGCTGTGGGACGTTTACAAGCCAGTACAATAAGAACCATTCCCCGCCCCCCCTTTTTAGTGGATAATTATAACGGCAAATTTACTTATATGCTTAAAATATATTATGTTCCTTAAAAAATTAATGCCCAGAGCAATATCTTGTTTATTAACTGAAATTGTAACAGTGCTGAGCAGAAGCAGTAGCACATCTTCGCTACACAGAGTGGTGTGTCATCAGTTCTGAATGCACCTGTTTGCGGGTTTGGTTTTTTGTTTGTTTGTTTTATTTAGAAAGAATCTCCAAATGTACAGACTACAGTAAGAGAACATTTTTCCTGAGAGTAAGCTGCCAGCCAAGCCCCTTGGCGCGTCTCCTACTGACAGAGATCAGTCCAGTCCCAACCCTTGGGCTCTCCCATGCTCCTAAAGAGCCCTTTGTGGCAGCAGGGCCCACTTCAGAACTTGTGGTGCTTCCTCGGCACCAACCCAGGACTCAGCCACTTCTCCGAGGGGCCTGGCTGCTCTTAGCAGGTAGGGTCTGAGCGCCGTGTGTGCTCGCTGTGCTTGGGCCGCAGCTGCTCAGAGCCCCTGGGAGCAGAGCTGGGAGGAGTGTGCATAGTGTGCACATGGTGTCCAGGTTCGTTCCTGAGTCACTCCACGCTGACTGACACCCGGGCTGGCCACCAACACTTCAACTCCAGTCCCCCAACAAAGGGTTCTATTCTGCTTCCCTCCCTTTTCACACGTAACTCCCTCTCTGATAGTGAGAAACGTGCTTTCCAGTATCCTGAACGTATTTCTTTAGATGCTCCTCTCCCAATACACAGTCAGTCTCCCACTGTGGGGATGGCCTCCTCACTCTCTGGAGCTCCTACCCTCCCGTCCCTGCCTGCCCAGACCACCTTTCCACCCCTCAAGCTGTGCCCCTCAGCAGGCTGCCCTCTCCATGGGCACCCCATGGGACTCTGTGCCCTTCTCCTCCACAGGGCCCACGTTGCTCTGTTACACCTAACAGCTTTAGGACTGCTCAGGATGGGGAAAGGAACGGGCTGAAATAGCTGTTTTGGAAAACACAGCATGTGAACAGGCTGTTAACAGGGAAAGGTCTGGACTACAGATAGGAGTGACTGTCACAGGGGCGCTGGAGTCAGCCACTGCTCCCAGATTCCCTCACAGCACTGCCAGGTTCTGCCGCTGCCGTCAGGCGCTGGCACGGAACAGCTGCTCGCTGCTTCGACGGGGGAGCTGCCATGTCAGCTCAGCTGCCTGGCACCTGGGGGAGCCTGCCACCTGGGGACTTGGCTGGAGGTGGGAGTCATGGAGGCCTGTCTCCTGGCAGCCCTTGTGCCATGATAGGGAGTGTCACCTGTAAGCAGGGGCACATCTATTACGAACTTTAAGTACAGTGACTTTCTCTGACCTTAACACAAATTGCAGTGTCTTTGTGGTGATTTCCAAGTTTGTTTTATTGCTAGACATCGATTATTTAGTAGACTTAATGTCCCTTCCTAGGCTGTGCAGGGACTGCCGGCCAGTTTGTACAAAGTGACTAGTCTGAGGTGACCCAAGTTTTTGCAAAGTCTGTGTTAATTTTCACATGAGACTCTCCGGAACATGTTTTGAGTAAGAAAAGGCATACCTGGCCCAAGCTGTGGTTGGCCCTTGTCAGAAATAGCTCATTCGCCTCCCTCACCGGATGACACTGGAGCCCATGTTGGACTCACGTTTTTACAACACAAATTATCTTTATCAGGCTTCTCAGAGAAACGGCCTGTTCCTGGAGTGGTACAGAGCAGTAATTGGGGGCCATATGAGGTTTAAGAAGTTTGACCCAAAAGTACGACATTGGGATTGTTTCTTTTACACACACAAACACTGATAGCCACTAGGCTCCTCTCCACTATGGAGGAAGAAGTTGTGTAGAGGGAGAGGCCCTCCGGCAACATGGAGCAGTTTAGACCCCTCTCTCCAGCGGTGCACCGAGACTGCTGGTCTCCAACCATCCAGTGAAAACACGGTGTGTGTGCCATGCGGTTTATCTACAGTATATCTACTGTTTTAAATATTTGGTTGGAGTGAATGGATTTGGTTCCATTGGCCCATAAGGCCTGGAGTTCTCAGCTCTGCCTATTGAGCTAGATGATAATGGAACATCTTCAGATGTTAGCACATCTGTGGAACAGCTGCTCCGGGCTCTAAATTAGAGTCTGGGATTGGAGGGAGGAAAGCCAGCTCTAGGCCTTGCCCCTGGATTACTCTGAGGCCTGCAGTGGGGGCCCTGCAGTGGGAACCCAGACCTCCGCCTGGGCAACAGACATTCAGGAGAGGAAAGTGGAGATTTGCCGATGGCCAGGAACCTCACAGCCTCTCTTCCAAGGCCCGTGAGAACAGCTGGCTGAGGGTTCTCCGCAGTGCCCTGGGGAGGACACATGCTGGATGGGCTTAGCCCAGAATTCACCAGCCCGTCAGGTATGGCCATCTTGGCTGCTGCCAGGATCTTGCTGGTTACGCCGTTCCTCTTGGGTGTAGTTTGTTTCAGGGGACAGCAGCTCAGCCACTCTGCACAGCGTGGTGGAGGAGCTGGTCCGATTCCGGCTCAAGGTCCGACAGTTCGCCCTGGCCACAGGAGAGGCCACCAAGGAGGCCCGGCGACAGGTGCTCCTAGAGAGGCAGCCCCTGCTGGAGGCATGCGACACCCTGCGCCAGGACCTTGCTGTCCATGGCATCAGTATTAAGGTGAGCCACTGCCACAGAGGCCCAGCGACAATGGGCCTGAAATTACTACCCTGAGATGCTGTGTGAACCAGCTGGCATCACACAAACACGGGAAGGTCAAAGCTCAGTCCCTGTGAGCACGGAAACCCACCCTGTGTTGAATATAAGGGGATGGTGTCAGCCAGGAGGGACCCTGAGCACGGGGGCACCTGGGAGAGGGTCAGAACCTGGGGGAACACTGAGGCTCAGGGACATGTGTACCCGAGGAATCAGGTGGACAGAGAAGCAGACCTGCATTCTTGCTCAGTCCCCTTTCCTGCCCCAAGTGGCCCTTCCACAGCCTGCCAATGGAAGGCAGTATCGTGACTGTTTCTAAGCATCCAGCTGCTTCCTTTAGTGCGGCCCAGACCAGCGGAAGCATCAGTGCTCTGTCACTCTGAGCCCTGACCATCTCACCCTTTTACTCCTTGAGCCGAGTGAGCCTGCTCAGCCAGGACCTCCTTTCTCCCCTCTAGGACAGGAGCAGCACATCCACCTGGGAACTGCTGGGTCAGAGGTCAGAAGACCACAAACCTGGGAGCTGAGATGTGTGAAGCGGGAACCACAGGCTCACAATGCGGTCTGTGCTTGCTTGTCACTATAGAAGCTTTACATTAAAGTTTTCCGTTGTGGCTATTTAGTCAACATTAAAATAAATCACTTATAAGTATGACACATGGACATGAACTAAAGGGGGGAAATGTAGGTGGGAGGGGGTGTGCAGGGTGGAAGGGAGTGAAGGGGGGAAATGGGACAATTGCAATAGCATAATCAATAAAGTGTATTTAAAAAAACAAAAAAAATAAATCAAACTGATACCATCCCACTGGTGTGTTACTAACTATGGCTAAAAATTGATTTTTTTTTAAGTTTTTATTTGGGAGAGGAGGGAAGGGAGGGAGAAAGAGGGAGAGAAACATCAATGTGCAAGAGATACATTAATCAGTTGCCCCTCACACGCCTCTTGCTGGGGACCTGGCCCGCAACCCAGTGCTCAATCCACTGAGCCACACCAGCCAGGGCTAAAAAATAGATTTCTTTGTAGTACCAACAGCTGCAGATTCAAGTGCAGTTTAATCAGCCAGCCTGTGTCCGTGAGCCCAGCGCCCAGGATGTAAGTCTTAAATGGGAGTCTCAAAAGACATCATAGGAAGGCAGATAGCACCTGTGAATGGGGAGAGCAGGGCAGCAGCTTCCAGGACACCCTTATTCCATGGAGACCTTGGGGGTATCTGGCTGTGCTGCCTGGACCTCAAGTGCTGGGCAGTGATGAACTAATGGTCATTCTGGAGGGGTTGGAATGGCAGGGGTGCGAGCAAGACACAGGGGTATGACAGGAGGCCAAGTGCACGGGAGGGTGCATGGTGGGGAGCTGTAGCTGTTCAGTGAACTGGAAGGATAGAGGGTGACCCTCTTGCAGATTCCCCTAGCTTTCAAGTCCTGGCCGGGTGCAGCCTCAGGCAGCAGGTAAGCTCATTCTGGGCACAGTTGTAGATAGCTTGGTGTGGCTTGGCAGCTATGTTCACTTTGTCATTTACCTTCATGACCCTCAAAGGCATTGGTGTTCCTAGTCTACTGATAAGGATGCTGGTTTGGAAGCTGACTTGTTAAAGTGACCCAATTAGCACATGGTGGAGGGAAGTCCCTATATGGCAGGCAGGTCCTTTACAAGGCGATACCCAAATAGGGTCGATTCAGGACTGTGGAAGCAGCCTGTCCCCTGATGCCTAATTGGCCCACCCAGTTAGTCCTGCTGCTATCCCGGTCTCAGGGACCCAGCTCTCCCCGTCCCAGTAAGACAGTGTGCTTAGCTAAACTAGTGGGTACTCTTGGGTTTACTAAAAAATACAAGGAAACAATTTCAAAACTTCATTTAAAAAAGTATTGGTCCCTGGCTACTTGGGTATACTTCTTATCTCCTTTTTAAGCAAAGGGATTTTGTCCTTATTCAAAGTAAAAACTTAAGTAACAAATACACAGGAATAGCACCCATGGCTGTTGGATTTCTTATGTAAAGAAATGGCAACATTTCAGGCTTATTCTTCAAATTACTTCATTTTAATAATACTGGTAAACACTGGTGAAAAAAAAACACATTAGATAAGCTTATACATTTTATCTCCCTAGTACCTGACAATGTCCTCAACTTAGGAAATTGGAAAGATGGGTTTTGGCTATTTAAGAAAAAATGTAAAGCTCTACATTGAAATAAGCCAGGTCTGCCTTTTACATCACCAGGATTTAGACACAATTCCCCAAAGGAAAAATGTCCATGAGTTTTTTTGGAGAAGTTCACATGTAGACAGCAAAACTTCTAGAGTTAGATGTGAAATAATAGTGGCATATAACTTTTAAGAAATCTCAAAAGTTCGTGACTGGTTTAAAGAAACAGGACCCATTGGGGTGATGTGTCTGAGCCACAGAGCTCCGTCCAAGGGCAGGCATCAAGGGCAGACAGACTTCTGGAGGAACTGTACACCTGAATGCATGTATTAGCAATCCAACCCCACAAAAAAATGACAGAAAACAAGTCACTCTCAGGCTACCCAAAACAAAACAAAAAAAAACCAACACCCATACAATCAAACAAAAGTGAACCAGAGGCTAACAAGGCAATAAAACATCTCATTTACAACAATTTCAGATATATCAACTTCTTTAATGGAATCTAAATCTTCCTGAGTACACACTCACCCATTTTCAAACCAGGATTGCTGTTCTGCTCTGTTCAGTTCCCCCAGGGCCCTCCCAGCACCGTCCACCACCAAAGCATCCAGGAAGCCAGCATCCTGAAGGCTTCCTTCCAACAGAGCACACCAGTGGGCATCCCTGCTGCTCAGGCACCCTCTGCTGGGCTGTCAGCCACCTCATGCACTTGTGCGCACAGGCACGTGCACATGAAAGTGTAAGACACGAAGTGCTTCAGAGCCCCCACCTTTGTGCACTCAGGTATCAGTGTCCCATTAAGTTTCCTCCTCAGATTTTCCCATGGTGCTTCTAAAAAGATTTCCAAGGTCAAACAGATCACTGATTATTCTAAACACTTCAACCAAATAACCAAAACAACCAATGCTTAGTATTTCTGCCCAGACCTTTTTGACATAATCACTGATTTAAAAAGTAAGCTAAAGAATAAATGCCGTATTTTTTGGTGGATCTCAATTTTGTTTAAAAGAAGCTAAACTCATTATTCTCAAAGATGTTTGGAAATGACCAACTGGATCCCTTTGAAAGAACTAATAAGAGGAACTTCTTGCATAAATAAAAGAAACATGAAGTGCCTTGGTAGACAGCATGAGGAGATAAGCTCAAAGAAATTAAAACAGAATTCTGCAATCTTGGAACAAGCCCACAAATTCAGTAGAGCTGGTTAAAGGTTTTCTCATTCTCAAACGATTCTCCATGTTTTCATTATTGCTAGGAAGTTAAGAACAGTTCAGGAGTACTTTGTTTAGTGTCATTATAACATTTCAAAACTGCGTGTTTAGCCAAAAAGTGCTGCATTCCCAATTTTTAAATTCCCTACATCAACCCATGTACCCTAGACTCCCAAACGGCCATGCTGCCCCGATACCCAGGGGGTTCAGACACATCGGACGTGGGTCTTCCCATTAAGAATACATTTTCTTCCATCGAGGTGCCCACTTTCTTCCCATTTGCACCGGCTCAGGTTTCAAAGAGTTTGCTGAATGCAGGTCCAATTTCTGCAATCATGGTGGTGGTGGTGGTGGAGCGGCCGTGCTTCTGGAAGGCTTGGTGGTTGCACTGCCTTGTGAGGGAGCACGCACCAAAGGCAGCCACGAGGAGGGGGCTGAAACTGGAGGACAGAGGCGTTAGCAAGGCACTGTGGGAGGTGGGACACTCCCCCTCATGGCTTTGTCAGACATCAGGGGCCAGAAGACAACAAAGGCCGCAATTTCCTTCCTGTTTCCACCCTGAGACCCCAAATTGGCCATTTCTAATCTGATACACCACTGAGGCAGGCAGAAGGTAGCTTTACTACAATTAAAATAACCATTAGCCCCCCTGATATTCATATTCCCTGACAAAAGGCATATCAGAAGTACCTACCATCTGGAGAAAGGGTAGAACACAGTAGTTTCCCCTGGTGAAAACTGGAGCAGTACTCAGGGGTTCCAGTTTAGATGTGAGGGACTGACCACGATCTGGGAATGCAGGCTCTTCCTGTCACTACCAGACTCCCACTACAGCTCTCCTTCCCCCACGCACACGCCCCTTGGGCCCACTTGGGTGGGTGCTCCCTGCCTGCCAGATGTGCCGTGACCTCACGAGCCCAGCACTGCTTTACCAGGTGTCAAGCAGGGCCCTCCAGGCCCAGGACGTCCCAACCTGGCATGTGCAGCCCCCATGAAGGGTGCAGAGAAGAGAAACGGGGGGGTTTGAAGAGGGGTGGGAACTGCTGGAATTCACTCATAAAGCTGTCATGAAACAGCAGACATGGGTCAAAGCCCAGATCTCAGAATTTTGCTGCCCCTTAAAGGAAACTCACCTTTCAGGACAGCATCTACTCAGGTAAGCTCTACCTCTGCCTGCATATTTTTTATTTTAATTTCCTGTTTTACAGCAAGTATGCATTGGACCCCCTAAAACAGTGTTCACAAACGTGGCCACACATCAGCGTTAACGGGAGAGCTTTAAAGGCTAGGGGTGCCCCCGAGCCCATCGGCACCCAGTGATAGGACGGGGCCCAGACGTATGGAGTAAAAGCTCCCCAGGTGAACGTCCTGGGATCAGCCCTGGAATCTCCTCCATGTAACAGTAACACCAATATTTCATTTGGAATGTTCCAAGCAGCCATGGATGAAAAGTATGGGCCACTAAAACAGCTTACACAGTCCAAAAATTTCAAAGCAGGACAGATGAAGATGTGGCCATACCCGTTTGTCTTCTCAGGTCCGGCGTGGAGTGCCCAGTGCACCAGGACGCCCAGGGAGCCAGACAGGAGGTCTCCTTGCCCACCACACCTGCGGTTACTGCCCTGCAGGCTGCACTCGAGCACTGCGGAGCAGAAGTGAGATGGGTGTTAGAGCGAGGACTGTTCCAGGTCATCCACAGGTCTTCCTCAGTTGTTCCTAACAAGGAAGTCTGTCTTTTACAAGGACAGGAAACCGAGGCAGGCAGAAGTCGGGCTGCCCAGAAGAACCTGTTTAGTATGGTGGTCAGCAGACCTATGGCTCAGAACCACGGAGGATATGCTAGGAGAGGTCGGAAGAACACGCAGGCTGTCCGTCCTGCAGGCTCTGGACCTCTCACACTCCAGCGGGTCCACCTTCAAGGAGACACGCACAGCACTCGCGCCCCTGTCCGCACACAGGTGGTAACCCTCATGACTTCATGCTGTGTAATGAGGAATTCCTGTCTTGGAAACAGGTTGTTATATGGTCCAAGCATGTTAGAGTCTAGGGCACCTTCTAGCAATAAAAGAGCCCAAAAGCTTCAGGACCCCCCAGAGACACTCACTCCATTTCCTGCCCAGCCTAAGAAAGAGACAAAGTCAGACAGACATGACTAAAGGAGCCTTCTGTTCTCTGTTGATCCTGACTTCTATGACCTTGACAGACACTCTTTACCTAGGTGACAGTTCTTTGCATTAAATTCTCTGTCAAAAGAACTGGTGTACACTTTGCCTCCAGATCAGATTTTTCTGTTTTCAGGGAGCTGGAGAGGTTATACTCCTCTGATTATGCACCGTGTAGATACGAGTAAATGCTGACAGCCATCTGGCTCTCACTCGACAGGCCACAGGCTTCCGTGGAAAGAATGTGACTGAAAGATTTGCCACATTCAGCACCTAGTAATTCCCACTAGCATCAGCTCTGAGGGTTTTTTTCACTTTTAAGTCATTTTCATAAACTAGGACAAAACACAGTAAAATATTCAAATAAATTCATTTATGCTGCAGGCAAGACAGAGGTGGCAGGTCGAGGACTCTGGAGCACCACCTGCTGTTCCAGTCGCCTGCCCACTGGGCTGCTTCTTATATCATTAACAGAACTTTAGCCACTGCACCTGGTATCAACTAAGATCAGCACTGATGACTGCCACTTCCCTTTGTAAAACAGTGAGAAATAAAAATGGACTTTGAAGAAGTTGTGATTAACAAGCTGATCAGGAAGTCCCTGTTTGTGGAACATGTGATGCATATGATGCGTGAGCATGTAAGATATGAGGGACCACATGTGATGTGCAAATGTGTGACACATTGTGCACCAGTACTGTGTGTGAATGAGGTTTTCTTAAGGCTTGTACCCAACATGGCCACACCAGGTGAAGCCCAAAGCCACTCACCCTGTTTGCCGTCAGAGATCACATCCTGCTCCCCTTTCTGGACCACGGTCACATTCCCCAGGGCCTGGCTGAGTCTCAGCACAGCTCCACGGCGATCACTGCCATCCACAGGCTCTCTCAGCTACAATGCAGGACCACAAACAAAGCTGTCAAAGACACTTAAAAAGAGCCCACAAACATGGATAACAATGAATACCCTGCCCCATCCATCCTGAACCTCAGACTCTCATATCTAAGGGACTCCCCCAGGCACGAGATGGCCCCACACACAAAAACACATGTTCCATCCACCAGCTGGAAAGAGGCCCAGGACATCACAGGCAGAAAGTCCTCCAGGTGGATGCCAACACAGGGGCTGGAGGCAGAAATGCTCTGGTGCCCATCCCCTACCTTGTTAGGCCAATGGTAAAGAACACCACTGCTCATGGCTGGGATTTTAAAGGTTTGCAGAAGGGATTCAACTTTGAATGATAATACGCTAACATTCATGGGGCACTTGATATGTAAAGACTCATGAATTTAGATATGAGGTCTATCTGGAAAAACTCCAGCCACTGTTAATATAACAAGAACGATTTGCATGACATTGATGGAAACTGGCAGCCAAGGAGAGTGGACTGGAAAGTGCATGTGTGAACAATGACAACTTCACTAGACTAGTCAGTGGCGGTGGTAGACGCTGTTGAGTGAGCATGTGCACTGTGTGGCCGTCCCATTCAAAATGACTGAGTACAGCAATGAATCTGCATCAAACTTTGCATGAAGCTTGAACATTCCTCCATGGAAACTATTAGGATGATTCAAAAGGCCACAGCTATGGGCAACTGGTGATTGGCAGCTTCATCAAGACAATGTACCCTCTCATGCATCACACCTTGTGCAAAGTTTTTTGGCAAAACATCAAATCACCCAGGCGACTCAGCCCCTCTATGGCCCAGATTTGGCATTTGGTACCCTGTGACTTGTGGATTTTCCCAAAACTAAAATCACCTTTGAAAGGGAAGAGATTTCAGATCATCAATGAGATTCAAGAAAATATGATGGGGTAGCAGATGTGTGAGGTCCCTAGGTGCCTACTTTGAAGGGACTAAGGCATCACTGTCCTATGTACAATTTTTCTTGTATCTTGTATTATCTTTAATAAATGTCTTTTTTTCATATTACATGTCTGGATACCCTCTGGACAGACCTCACATATTATTTCATTTCATCCTCACATGCCCTATGAGGCAGATGTTACCATTATCCACATTTCAGACGAGGTAATGCAAGGTAAGGATGGAGTCATCTGCATAGAGAATACAGCATGGGGGTCGGACGGACCTGAGCCCACAACCCTGCCTTTCATCCAATCAAAGATGCACTGATTGGAAGATACCCCATCATTACCTGTGCCACCAAAGGGGGAAAAACACTGTTAATGTGTGAAAATGCATCACAGAATATGCATGCATCCACTCAACATCTCCAAGTCTGTCCCTACAGATGCACGGGCAGGGACCGGTGGGTGCATAACCTCAGAGCGTGTCCCCGCCCCTCCTCAGGATATGGAGGGTTTGCACCCTGTCTTTCACATGGTCCACAAACTCACCACAGCTTCACAGAGTCTGATGAACTCCATGTGGTTGGGCGTGAGAACAGCCTTCTGGTAGTCTTGGATGAGGGCTGGCTGCTGGGCAATCAGCCACAGCCCATCCTGCACAAAACAAGGACTCCCATTTACTGCATGGCCTTGGGCACCTGGCTGGGAGGAGGGGACAGGAGAGGACAGGCCACACTCACTGCATCAATGATGATGGGGATGGCTCTGGCCTTTGATGCTTCTAAAATGCCCTGCGAGAAAAGAAAGCTATGTTCAGCAACAAGGACATACCAGAAAACCAAGCAGTTCCTTGACCAATTTCAACATCAGTTTATCAACAAATAGATGTCCCTTTGTAAGGCAGGGCCCAGGTCACTCTGAAAACATAAGCCCATGGGCAACATTACACACAGCACTGGGTCCCAGGCTGGCCCATGAAGGACAACCTCAAGCTGGCATCTCCAAACTTCCAATGGACATCAGTCCTCAGGATTCAGAAATGAGAAATCTGAAGTCTTGGGAAGTCCCCAAATCATCAGCTTTTATATATTTTTCATAATACTTCTTGTGTTTTACAATAATGAATCACCATCATAATACACACAAAAGCACAGGTCTCTGAAAAGGTTATACTGAATGTTTCAGAGGTTTTATGCTGAAAAAATTATATACAGGTTGGGGCAAAAAATAGGTTTACAGTTGTGAATATGAGAAATAGAGTTTATCTTGTATTATTATTTATTAACTGTATTATTTTCCACACAAATAACTGTAAACCTTTTTTGCCCCACCCTGTATATACAATCAGCACATGGCCGCTTATTATGATGAACCAATGTAACATTATATACTGCAACAGCATATAAAAATGATCTCTAGCTGATACGCTTGATAGAAAACATTAAGAGAATAAAACAAAATGTATGGTAAGCAGAAATAACTTAAAAAACTGAAAGATAAATGCACACATATTTAATTAAGTTATAATCCTGAAAGGAAACGTGAAACCCCACAGAGCACGAGCTGCCATGTCCCACAGTCCCAGCTGCATTTTGCTGACACTGGTCAGAGCATCAGGATCATTTTCAAAAGCCCCTTCAAAGAGATACCAGGGTAGAGGAGCCTCATAGAAGCCCATTTCCGACTTTAACAATGAAAATACTCTGCTTCCCTTTAGTTTGGCTTGCCTATTAAAACTGATTTGGATTTTGCTAATTCAGATTTTTTGATCTTTGGTTTCGTGTTGCAGTGTTTAGCCACAACACTGATATCTTCACCTCTTTGTATTTTTTCTATTAAAGTTCTTACAAAAAATAGTAGCCTAAAGTGAGTACTCAAACACTGGGAAATGTATTTGAATATATAACATCATAAAACACTCAGATCTCCTGGCACAGTTAAGAGCACCAAACAGAGTTACGCATCCAAGTCACCCATTTAACGACTGACTTGCTTCCATCACTCAGAGGATTTGTATGAAGTGCACTGTCATTTAAACCTGTCAACGTTTCCTGCATTTGTGAGGATGGCTGATGTTAGCAGCAGTCAGCCAGGAGTACACACTTTGAACAAGGCAACAATTCCAGGTGAGACTGGCTGATGATATCACTACCACTCTCCAAAACTTCAGCCATCTAATAAATATTCTAACATAAAAAAGAGTGGCACAGGAATGAACAAGCCACACCCAGGTCAGAAAAGGCTGGAGGATGGTTGAGTGGCTGTGCAACATCTCTACTAAGACACAGCTAAAATAAAACAAAAAGCATTCCCGTGTAGGAGACCAGGCAGAAGTGAGGAGGAATGGCAGCACCCCAGAGCAGAGTCCTGGCGAGGGCAGCCTGTTGGTGGAACAGCGAATTGATAATAGATTCAGCAATTGAATCTGATTCAGCAACACAACTTGTAGAAAATTATCCTACAGAAAATATCTAAAAGAAATGGACAAATATATATATATATATATATATATATAGAGAGAGAGAGAGAGAGAGAGAGAGAGAGAGAGAGAGAGAGAGAGAGAAATGTTCAAGACATCAAGAATATAATAGGAAAAGCTGTAAATAGCCTAAAATATATTATACTATATATGCTATATATAGTATATTATGATGTAGCATTATAAATATATTATAGTGTATTATGATATAGCATTTCACCCCAAAGCAGCAAAATATATTCTTTTCAAATGCACATGGATCATTTTCAAAGGTAAACCACATGGTAGGACAAAAAACAAGCCTCAATAAATTCAAGAAAACTGAAATCATCATCAAGCATCTTCCCAGATCACAATGGCTTGACACTAGAAACCAACCTCAAGGAAAAAACTCAAAAACATTCAAATAAATGGAAACTGAAGAATATATTATTAAACAATGAATGGTTAACAATGAGATTGAGGAAGAAATTGAAAAGTACCTGGAAACAAATGAAAACACACACACAACAACCCAAAACCAGCTGTGTTAAAAATGGGACACGGCAAAGGCAGTCCCTGAGAGGGAAATTTATATCAATACAGGCCTACCTAAAGAAGACCAAAAAATCTCAAATAAACAAACACTACATCTAAAAGAACTAGAGGAACAACAACAAAGTCCGGAGTAGAAAGAAGGAAATAATCATGTTCAGAGCAGGATTAAATAACATAGAATTAAAAAAAAAACAATTCAAAGGATCAATGAATCCAGGAGCTGGTTCTTTGAAAAGATAAACAAAATTGACAAACCTTTAACAAAAATCAGCAATAAAAAAAGAGAGATGACTCAAATAGATAAAACCAGAAACCAAAATGGAAAAGTAACAACTGACACCACAGAAATACTAAGGATTATAAGAAATTACTATGAACAACTATATGCCATGAAACTGGACAACCTGGGTGAAATGGATAAATTTCTAGAAACATACAATCTTCCAAAAGTGAATTAAGAAGAATAAGAAAGCCTGATTAGACCAGTAACAGCTTGTGAAATAGAAGCAGTAATCAAAAAACTCGTGGCACACAAAAGCCCTGGGCCAGATGGCTTCACAGGCGAATTTTACCAAACATTCAAAGAAGAACTAACTCCTATTCTTCTCAAACTATTCCAAAAAATTCAAGAAGAGGGAAGACTCCCAAACTCTTTTTATGAGGCCAGGATTATCCTAATTTGAAAACCAGGTGAAGACACAACAAAGAAAGAAAATTGCAGGCCAATACATAGATGCTAAAATCCTCCACAAAATGTTGGCAATCTGTATCAAGCAATACATTAAAAAGATCCTACACTATGATCAAGTAGGATTTAAAACAGGAATGCAAGGATGGTACAGTATTTGCAAATCAATAAACATAATACAGTCCTGACTGGCATAGCTCAGAGGATTGAGTGCTGGCCTCCAAACCCAAAAATTACTGGTTCAATTCCCAATCAAGGCACATGCCTAGGTTTCAGGCTGGATCTCTAGTTGGGGGGTTTCTTGAGAGGCAACCACACGTTGATGTTTCTCCCTTCTCTGCCTCTCTCCCTTCCCTTCTCTAAAAATAAATAAATGAAATATTAAAAAAATAACACAGTACACCACATAAACAAAATAAAGGACAAAAACCACATGATCCTTATCAATAGATACTGAAAAAGCATTTGATAAAATCCAGCACCCATTTATGATAAAAACACTCAGCAAAATGAGAATAGAGGGAGCATACTTCAACAAAATAAAGGCATCATACTCAATGGGCAAAAACTAAAAGCTTCTCCCTTTAATATCAGGAAAAAGACAAGGGTGTCTGCTTTCACCACTCTTATTCAACACAGTACTAGAAGTTCTAGCTACAGTGACAGACAGGAGAAAGAAAAAAAAGGCACCCAAATTGGAAAGAAGGAAGTAAAACTGTCATTGTTTGCAGATGACATGATAGTGTACATAGAAAACCCTATAGACTCCACCAAAAAACTACTGCACCTAATAAGTGAATTTGGCAAAGTAGAGGGATATAAAGTCAATATTCAGAAATTGATGGCATTTCTGTATACCAATAATGAATTATCAGAAATAGAAACTAAGGGAAAAAAATCCCATTGAACAATGGAACTGTTAAATCCCATAGCTAAAAATCCCATAGCAACAAGAAAAATTAAGTACCTAGGAATAAATTTAACCAAGGAGATAAAACACTTGTACTCAGAAAACTACAGAATACTGAAGAAAGAAACTGAGGAAGATACAAATAAATGGAAGCATATACCCTGTACGTGGACTAGAAGAATTAACATCATTAAAATGTCCATGCCACCCAAAGCAATCTATAAATTCAATGTAATCCCTATGCACTGAAATACCAATGGCATATTTCATTGATCTACAGCAAACTCTTCAAAAATTTATATGGAAGCAAAAAAGGCCCCAAATAGCCTGAGTAATCTTGAGAAGAAAAAAAGTTGGAGGGATCACTATACCTGATATAAAACTATACTACAAGGCCACTGTAATCAGAACAGTCTGGTAATGGAGTAAGAACAGACACATAGATCAGTGGAACAGAATAGAGAGCTCAGAAATAAACCCATGTCTCTGTGATCAATTAATATTTGACAAAGGGAGCATGATCCTTCAATGGAGTAAAAATAGGCTCCTTAATAAGTGGTGTTAGGAGAACTGGACTGGTACGTGCAAAAAAAATGAAATTAGACCACCAACTTACACAATACAACAAAATAAACTCAAAATGGATAAAAGACTTAAATGTAAGTTGTGATACCATAAAAGTTCTAGCAGAAAATATAGGCAGTAAAATTTCAGATATTCTATGTAGCAATATTTTTGCCAATATACCTCCTAGGGCAAGGGAAACAAAGGAAAAAAAATAAACAAATGGTACTACATCCAATTAAAAAGCTTCTGCATGGCTAAAGAAACCATCACCAAAATGAAGGGAACCAACCATATGGGAAAACATATTTGCCAATGATACAATGGATGAGGGTTTAAGCTCCAAAATATATAAAGAACTCAACACTAGGAAGTCAAACAATCCAACTAAAAAATGGGCAAAGGTCATGAATAGATACTTCTCCAAGGAGGACATACAGAGGGCCCACAAATATGTGAAAAGATGCTCAACATCATTAGCCATCAAAGAGATGCAAATTAAAACCACAGTGAGATCACCTCATACCCGCCAGAATGGCCATCATTAATAAATCAACAAACAAGACCTGGCGAGGAGGCAGAGAAAGGGAACCCTAGTGCACTGTTGATGGGAATGCAGACTGGTGCAGCCATTGTGGAAACAGTATGGAACTTCTTCAAAAAATTAAAAATAGAACTGCCTTTTGACCTAGCGATTCCACTGCTGAGAATATGCCCTAAAAATGCCAAAACACCAATTCAAAAGAACTTATGCAGCACTATTTATAATAGCCAAGTGCTATAAACAGCCTAAGTGCCCATCAGTAGATGAGTGGATTAAAAAACTGTGGTACTTTTACACAATGGAATACTATGCAGCAGAAAAAAAAGCAGGAACTCCTACCTTTTGCAACAGCATGGATGGAAGTGGAGAATATTATGCTAAGTGAAATAAGCCAGGAGGTAAAAGACAAATATCCTATGATCTCTCTTATAAGAGGAACCTAATGAACAAAATAAACTAAAGAGCAAAATAGAGTCTGAGACATAGAAACATGGAGCAGACTGACAGTGGCCAGAGGGGATGGGGGAGGGGAAAATGATGGAAGGAAGGGGAAGGGACTAGTCAAAGAATATGTATGAAAGACCCAGAGACATGGACAACAGTGTGGGGATTGACTGTGGGAGCAGGGGGTAGGCTGGGCAGAGGAGGACAAAGGGGGAAAAATTGGGACAACTGTAACAGAATAACATAAAAAAATAAATAAAATATTGAGTATTATAATTAATGTAAAATAAAATGAATAAGATATGATATAATAAATGTAATGAATATAAAATAACATATAAAATATATAAATATACAAAATTACATAACTGACATGGAAATGCACAGGACCCAGAATTAGGCCGAACAACTTTGAAAAGAAAAAGTTCAAGAGCTCCACACTTTCCCATTTCAAAACTTACCACAGAGCTGTATGAGTGAGGAGTGTGGTGCTGGCACAAGGACGGCTGTATAGGTGATGAAACAGAAACAAAAGCCCAGAAGTAAACCCTGACATTTATGTCAACTGATTTTCAACAAGGATGCCTAGACGATCCACTGGAGGAAAGAAGTTTTTTCAATAAATGGTACTTGAACAACTGGATATTCACTTGCAAAAGAATGAAATTGGTCCCCTTCCTTATACCATAAACTAAAATTAACTCAAAATGGACCACAGACCTACATGTAAGAACTAAAACAATAAACTCTCATAAGAAAATAGAAATCTTGCATCAGGCAAAACTAGTATTGCTCACATCAGCCATCCAGGAAATGTAAACCAAAACCACAATGAGAAAACACACACATCCACAACGAGATACCACTGCACACCTACTGGGACAGCGATAATGAAAAAGATGGACAATAACAATGTTGGAGAGGACATGGAGAAATCAGAACCCTCACACACTGCTGATGGGAATACAGGTGGTGCTGCTGTGGAGGAAAACACTGGCAGGTCCTCAAAAACGTGAGTTACCACAAAACCCGTAAACAAATGTCCACAGCAGCATTGTCCATAATAGCCAACAACTGGAAACAACCCACATGTCCATCAACTGATGAATGGGTAAACAAAATATGGTCTACCCATATAATGGAATACTAAACAGCAGTAAAAAATAGTGAAGTTATGGCACTACTCAACATGGATGAACCTTGAAATTATGCTGAGTGAACAAAACCAGTCACAAAATGCCACATATTATATGACTTCATTTTCATGAAAGGTCTAACATAGGCAAATCCACAGAGAAAGCAAGTTGATTAGTGGTTGCCAGGGGCTGAGAAGGCTGAGAGAAACAGGGAGTAATAGTTAATGAGTATAAGGTTTCTTTCTTAGGTGACGAAAATGTCCTAAAATTGATCATGGTGATGGCTGCACAATTCCATGAATACAAGGTCTGTCCAGAAGGTATGCAGCCATGTACTATGAAAAATGAAGACATTTAATGAAGAAGATACAAGACACAAGAAACATTGTACACAGGACAAAGATGCCTCAGTCCCTTCAAAGTAAGCACCTTGAGACCTCACACAGTTCTCCCAGTCACCATCAGCTGCTCTGAATCTCTTTGATGGTCTGAAATCTCTTCCCTTTCAAAGGTGATTTTAGTTTTGGGAAAATCCACAAGTCACAGGGTACCACATGCCAAATCTGGGCCATAGAGGGGCTGAGTCGCCTGGGTGATTTGATGTTTTACCAAAAAACTCTGCACAAGATGTGATGCGTGAGAGGGCACATTGTCTTGATGAAGCTGCCAATCACTAGTTGCCCATGGCTGTGGCCTTCTGAATCATGCAAATAGTTTTCACTGAGGAATGTTCAAGCTTCATGTGAAATTTGATGCAGATTTGTTGCTCTACTTGCTCAGTCATTTTTAATGCAATGGCCACACAGTATACATGCTCACTCAACGGCATCTACCACCCCTACAATGAAGTCGTCATTGTTCACACATACACATTCCAATCCACTCTCCTTAGCTGCCAGGTTACGTAGGTGTCGTGCAAACCATTCTCGTTATATTAACAATATTAGAAACCAATGAATTGTACACTTTAAATGGGTGAACTGTATGGTATGTAAAAATCTCATCTCAATAAAGTTGTTTTAGAAAAACTCAACAATTTACTTGCTACATGACAATTTCAGGAATGTAATTTAATTTCTGCAGGATTCAATTTCTTCATCAGAAAAAAAAGGGTTAAGAATGGAAATCCAGCAGCCTCAGCTGCAGCTGCACAGTCCACCGAAACCTGTGAGCTGGAGCCGCATTGGGCTGTCTGTCTGTTCTGTGATGGTGGTCATCACAGCAGTGGTCATGCCAGCAGGTTGGAGGATAGAGTGTCTTGGTCCCGTGGCAAGGGGCTGGAGAGGCAGTCATGAAGCAGGGCCCTGGCACAGCCTACCACCTTTCTGTAGTGATGAAGGACCTGGTGAAGAAGCTGAAGCTGCTCCTCTATAAAAAGGAACTCCTCGTCCTGGCTGGCATAGCTCAGTGGATTGAGCGCGGGCTGTGAACCAAAGTGTCGCAGGTTCGATTCCCAGCGAGGGCACATGCCTGGGTTGCGGGACACGGCCCCCAGCAACCGCACACTGATGTTTCTCTCTCTCTCTTTCTCCCTCCCTTCCCTCTCTAAAAAAATAAGTAAATAAAATCTTCTAAAAAAAACCTGTTCTACTTAAGAAGGAACTCCTCGGAAAGAACAACCTGAAGCCCCCATCCAGACACTATTTTGCACTGCCTACCAACCTCGGTGAACAGTTCTACACAATTTGCATTCTCGCCACCTGGCTGATTAACGATGCAGGACACCCCTTTGAGCAGCCTCAGGAATATGATGGCCCTACTCAACAATCTCTAACACATGATCTGAGCTTCTATCATTTGGGAGAACTGCAGGTTTTCCCCCTTCAAAACTAAAGTCAGGTTGTGGAGAGCAGCAATGCTGTGTTCTTGACTGTTTAACTGAACAAGTGTTAAAACATATTGGTTTCACCTAGAAAAGACCAACTATCCAGTGGAAGAATAGTAAGAAATTGTTCCAGAAGATGATGCAGTATTAACATTAAAGAAAGTGGATGAAGAATTTGAGGAAGAGACAATGAAGAAAATTTTACTGATCTCAATGTTTTAAGTTCCACAACAGATGCTGGAGAATGGAGTCTGGAAGTGGAATGTGTACTACCACAACTGGAAGTCACGATTAGGACTGACAATAGGGATTGGAGATTCCATGTTGACCTAATGCACCAGCACGAAAGTGGAACTGAGTCTCCTCTAAAGGAGACCAAGGGATTTTTGGACAAACTCCAAATGAAATTAGTAGGACTCTGGAAAAGACTGGCAGCTGAGAAAAGTACATCAACAATCAGCTTGAGCACCTGGTTCAAGAATACCACGCAGCTCAAGCGCAGCTGAGTAAGGCGAGGGAACGATACCAGCAAGGAAATGGTGGAGTGACTGGGAGGACCAGTCTGCTGTCTGAGGTTACTGAAGCAAGAAATGGAAGAAACAGGTAGCAATGTGACGGATGGTGCTCCTTCGGTGAAGATCAAACAGAGCTTCACAAAGGTGAAGCAAGAAACTATTCAGAGAGACGTTAGAACTGGTGTTGTGGAACCTGCATCGCTCCAGTCAAAGCTGAAGGAGAAGTCCAACGTGACTAGGGACATGCCTGCAACAATCATTCCAGAATCTGCCATGGGTTCTTATTAAAACAAACTGAGTGTTTTTTGTGTGTGGTTACTTCGTTTTTTATATCAAATCATGGTTCATGTTGCATATTTCAAAGCACAATTATACCTCTTCAAGCACATTCAATGGATATTTATATATATATACACACACACACATATTGTATCATGGTGATTATAGATGGTTAAAGTCTTTAAAATGAATATAATACTTAATAATTACAAACTCTCACTTTTATAAAAAGAACAGAAATCTATAGACACCGAGACAGACTGACAGCTGTCAGACAGAAGCAGGGTCTTGGGGGGCTGGGTGAGAAAGGTGGAAGGGATTAAGCAAAAACAATAAAAAAACTCACAGACACAGACAACAGTATGGTGAATACGGGAGGGAAAAGGGGGGTGAGGGGAGGTATAAGAAGGTGAAGGGGGGATAAATGGAGATGGAAGAAGATATGACTTGGGGTGTAAACACACAATTCAATATACAGATGGTGTATTATAGACTTGTACACCTATTTAATTTTATTAACCAATGTCACCCCAATAAATTCAAGTAAAAAGAAAGAGCAATGAGAGAGACAATCTCTCTCTAAACCACGTGAGGAGGACACAGCAAGGTGTCTGTCTGCAAACCAGGAAGTGGGCTCTCACCAGACACCGAATCTGCTGGCACACTGACCTTGCATTTCCAACCTCCAGAACTTTAAGAAACAAATTTCCGTATGTAAGCAAAAAGAAAGAAAAAAGAATAGAAATCTATTGAATAGGGTTGTTTTGGGATTACACCAGATAATAAATTCATTCAGAAAAAAAAAATCTAGTAAATGCCTGCTGTGTGGCAGGCACCGAGGAGGAAGCTGATCAGGAGAAAAACATAATGCATTGCTTTGTATGAGCCAGAATACAAGAAATGTTAGCAATTCTCATCTCCGTGATTGCTATTTTACATGCAGAGGGAGAAAAGTCCAAAAGAATGAAAGGAAGGTGAACTCTGGAGACCGGGCTGGGAAATACAGTGAGGCACATGCTCACTTCCCACCTCCCAACTTGTACACTGCAAAGGGGTTTGTTTAATAAACATACAAACATTTTTATTATGAACTTAAATTCACAGAGGAAAAACCCTGAAGTACGGAGAACTCTATAGCTTTATTCGCCTTAAATTTGAACCTGATCCCTCTTTAATATGTTTTTATGTTGCTGTAATCTATTGTTACTTTTTACTTTAGTATATCAGACAGAGTTTTCCTTGGTTCAACATAGTCGGCCCGTCTATAATATGATTGTAGAAGAAAACCTAAATGGTTATGGTATTGCAGCCAAATAATATATCAAAGTTAGCTTTATTATGCCCTGTCTGGTCATAGCAAGACACTACATATGTAACCATTTACGAATTAGGGTCCCACCCCCTGAACTAGGATATCTCCCTTTGAAATATGGTCCCTGAAGTAGGATTCACAAAGGGTCTAGACAGGTATCGTAGGAGAGTACGTATGTCCAAAGAGGGTGACACTGATACCATACCCCTTTGCGATTTTCCTGGACACTAGCTTCAGTACAATTCTGATCACCTGGAGGTGGGTAACTTTCACAGTTAAACGGCAAGACCACCCCCACAAGACTGCCCTCCCTTCAGACACTAGCTGGAGGCTCATGGGTTCCCATGCCACTGGCGCTTCTGACCAACTGGTTACAAATTTGGGGGTTCCCACCAACCCCTCAGGTCTGATCATTTTCTAGGATGACACAGGACTTAGGAAAGCACTATACTTTCAATTACAGTTTATTATAAAAGATACAAATCAGGACCAGTCAAATGAATGGAGAAACACAAGCAGCGAGGTCTGGGAAGGTCCCAGAAGGAGTTGCGGGCCCTTTCCTGATCAGTCAGGACACACACACCACCCCCCGCCCCCCACCAGGCACGCCTGTGTGTGTTCCAACCACGAAGCTCGCCTGAGTTTATGGGGGTCTTTCATATTATGTTTGCATAAAGAAAGGAATCACTGTCCATGTGACTGAACTCAATCTGCTGCCCCCTTTCTGCCCAACTCTAATCTCAAATTCCTGGTGTAAAGGCCCCTACCCTGAGTCAACTCTTCAGCATAAACTCAGGTGTGGTCCAACAGGCCCACCTTAAATAAGAGCCGTGTCTATCACTCAAAAACTTCCAAACATTTAGAGGCTCCCTCCTAGGAAAGACCAGCCAGTTCTTTATTATAGAACCCCTGCCAATGCTGGCGTTCTGGGTCCTCAGGGCCACACGTGGCACAGACCACACAGCAGCAGAGTTAAAATAAATACTTCTGTTTACTTTCACAACCCCCTGAAGATGCTTTTACACACACAATCTCATTTACTCCTCAGAGCTTAAGGATCAAGAGTATCAATTCTGGCACTGGATGTTCTGGACATAAATACCACTCACTAGTCCTGCCTGGATGACTGTGGGCATGAGATACCTGCACCAGACATAATCTTTCTGTACCAGTTTCCACATTTGTAAAGTGGAAATAATGCTAATACCTGCCTAGAGGGTTGCTGTGAGAACTAAATGGGCTTCGTAATATAAAGTACTCAGAAAAGTACCTGGCACACAAAACATACATAATATTAGTATACAATTCACAGATTCTACTAAGCTCAATAATGCAGTAAGTAGAACATGATAATGAAAACAGAAACCTAAGGACAATAAAGCTGCACAGCCTGTCTCAGGTCCCTCAGCTAGTAACTGCCCCCCGCCCCCCGGCCAGTGTTCTATGCAGCCCTAGCACACACATTTGTCCTAAGAAAGAAAAAATGCTTATGTGGAATTCTGGTAAAATTCATGCATATTTCTCATTCACTTAAGCAGCTGTTTAAAAAATAAGCTCATTTTTAATTACTGATCTTAAATTTTCCATGTATTAAATTCCTTCATTGAGGAACAAATTACCTGTATGGCAAATGCTCAGAAATATAAGGGAGTCTTTGGTTCAGGACAAAGGGACAAATGCCCTGCATGGGAACTCCTCAGGATTGAACACATCCAGACATGGCTCAGGTGGGCAAGACAGTCAGGATGGTGGCCAGGGCCTGGCAGGAATCTCACACGAGGAGGAATGGGCTGGCAAGCCCCAAGCATGTGGCCTGCAGATCGCAGCTGCCGACAGGGAGTACACAGTCCATGTTTTGTTCAGAAAAACACCCTAACAAATGGCCTGAAGCAAATCGTGGGCAAACTATGCTGTCTTCAGCTATGCAGGCTGCTATAACGAAATACCACAGACATGTGGTTTCTAAACAACAGAAATTTATTGCTCCTAGTTCTGGAGGCTGGAAGTCTGAGATCATGGAGCCAGGTGTGGGTCTCTTCCTGGTCACAGCTGTCTTCATTGTGTGATTACACCAGCAGATGGCGGTCAGCCTACAGCCAGACAGGCTGTACTGAGGAAGCACCAGAAGTCAAACCTAAACACCAGCAACTCGTGTTAAGTTTCCACACTACCTAAGAAATAGCACAATTACAGAATCAACAACAATAAGGCATATAAGGATGAGGTTAAAAGGAGACCAGAGAGTGTGTCATGAGCTCCATTCTGTCATGACCAATGGGGCCAAAGGTTTATTGGCAGGTCAACAAAAGGTCAAGAATCTCAACATCACAAGGCTCATTGGGGGAACAAACACTCTGGGGCTCCATTCTGGCAGGAACCCTCAATTTGCCTCACTCTGCAAAGACAAACCATCCAGCAAAGAGGCACTGCCAGACCTCCCATGACCTGTGCTGAGCCCCTACTGTGCCCAGCACCACTGACTCGGAACACAAAGTGCATCGCAGATTTGTTGTTAACACATGGAAATTCCACAGGAGAGGTTTCCTACTCGGAAAAACCAAGTGCTAGAAGGGTCTAGCACTTCTCAACCATGATTAACTCCTACTTTTCAGAAAGAGGGTTAAGACTTTCAAAGATCTGAATGGCACTGCTCCACAAATTTGCACAACCCATGCTAATACCAGATGGCTTAGAACCAGGAGAATCCTAAATTAAATCCTCTACTTTGCATAACATGTCATCTACAGCTACTTTTAAATTATATTTGACAGCCTCTCAGATTATTTGTCCTGAAGGCACAACTGCTGGCTCATTAATCTCTCCTGATCTCTTGGCAAACTCTTTGTCACAGGAGTGAATAGCTGCCCCTCCCACACCAGGAGTCTATTATCACAGCTCCTCATTCCAGAGCCCAGTAAAGCACAAGGCATTCTGTTCAGAGCCACTCAATAGCGGAGCACCCCACAGACTTTGAGCTGGCTTCCAGTTCTAGGCAGTGGGCTCCTTTTCTTTGTTAGGAGAATTTTCTTTTCTTTTTTGTTGATTTTATTTACTTATTTTTAGAGAGAGGGTAAGAGAGGGAGAAAAACATCAATGTGTGGTTGCCTCTCAAGCACCCCCTACTGGGAACCTGGCCTGCAACCTAGGAATGTGCCCTGACTGGGAATTGAACTAGCAACCCTTTGGCTCGCAGGCCCGTGCTCAAGCCACTGAGCCACACCAGCCAGGGCTGTTTGGAGAATTTTCATTAAATGAAAAACTTTAAAATGCAATGTAGCGTGAGAGACATTGGAGAGAAGTTGGAGCAGACATACCCTGTCCCCTTCCCAGGCATAACTCAGGATACATTTGTTTTTTTCCCAGCTTTACTGAAGTACAGTTGACAAATCATTGTATAAATTGAAGGTGTACAAGCTGATGTTTTGATATATGTATGGTGAGAACACTTAAGATCTACCTGCCTCTTAGCAAATTTCAATATACAATACAACATTGTCTCTAGTCACCAGGCTCTACATCCGAACTTATTCATCCTAACCGAAAATGTGGACGCCTTGACCACCACCTCCTGTCCCCGAACCCCAGCCCTGGCAGCCATCTTCTCACCCTCTGCTTCCATGAGTCGGGCTATTTTGACTGCACACAGAAGTCAGACCATGCAGTATGTATGTCTGTGTCTGGCTTATTTCACTTAGCAAAATGTACTCCAGAGGATATACACATTTTAATCAACCCTTTTAAAAGAGGCAATAAAATGTATCTACTATCAATTTTAAAGTAAAAAACAAACTTACTGCTCGATTCCATACACCCCAGTCACCTGTCATTTGTCATGGCTGTTTCTCCTCAGTGATTACTCACAGAAAGTGAAATTTCAAACCCCAACTTCCACCTCAAAAGCTGGAACTAGAAGTTTTGTCATGGGAGGTATACTTAAAATCCATGTTCTCACTAAATTCTGGTAAAGCAAACACACTTCCTACCTTTTAAAAATGTTCTTCACCAATCAGATTGCCAAGAAAGTGTAACTAACACAAGTGTAACTAGCTGTCTGCACCTTCCTTTCACTCTGCTGAATTTAGCCCAAAACGTAAAAACTAAGCCAAAAATAGTCCCTCTTGGTTAATGACAATGGGAATGCTAAATCATGTTTAGTATGACCTTGAATACTTTAGTGGGCACATGGCCAGACACCATCTGAGGGCATCAGGCATATTCCTTGATTTGGAGTCATTCCCGACATCCTGAGGTTACAGCACCATCTCACACACAAGGTCTGCCCAGAAAAAGTCCAGCCATTGTGTTAGTTACTATTAACGAGAACAGTTTGCGCGACATCGACGTAACCTGGCAGCCAAGGACAGTGGACTGGAATATGCATGCGTGAACGATAGCAGCTTTGCTGGACTTGTCGTCAGTGGGGGTGATAGACTCTGTTGAGTGAGAACATGTATTGTGTGGCCATCAAAGTCAAATGACTGAGTAGAGCAATGAGTCTGCATTAAATTCTGCATTAAGCTTGAACATTCCTCTACAGAAACTTCAGATGATTTGGGAGGCCACAGCTATGGGCAACTGGTGATTGGCAGCTTCATCAAGACAATGTGCCCTCTCACGCATCACGTCTCATGCAGTTTTTTAGCAAAACATCGCATCACCCAGGTGACTCAGACCCCTACAGCCCAGATTTGGCATTTGGTGCCTGCAACTTCTGGTTTTTCCCAAAACTAAAATCACCTTTGAAAGGGAAGAGATTTCAGATCCTTGGTGAGATTCAGGAAAATATGATAGGGCAATGGCTGGTGACTGGGAGAACTGTGTGCAGTCCCAAGGTGCCTGCTTTGAAGGAGACTGAGGTGTCATTGTCCTGTGTACAATGTTTCTTGTATCTTCCTCAGTAAATGCCTCTATTTTCCACATTGCATGGCTGGATACTTTCTGGACAGACTCTACATATGTATGTATAGATGTGTATAGATGTGTGTATATACGTAACTAGGGTCTCGTGGCCACTCTGGGACACCAGGCGCCTGGCTAGGCTGTTTGTATGCAGATTTTATCTGAGGACAGCAGGGAGGTCAAAGCTGCAGATCAACTGGCCAATGGGGCCTGAGGTCCAGGGTTTTCTAGGCCCAAAAAGAACATCAAGAATGTTGGAAAACCACCAGCTTAAAAAATTAGACTAACAGAGCTTTCAAGAGGACCCAGCTAAAAACACAAAGCTAGAACCAACAGATACCTTTTGTGTTTTTATCTAAATTTCCAACTTACAACAAAAGTATCTGGTAGATTAACTCTCAGAAATATCCTCTCCTACTCTGGTCATTTGTGACAGTGACTTCAACTGTCCCTGCTGTATCGTGTACTGTGCCCATCCTGGCACTGTGCAATGCACTTTATAAAATATGGCTCTCAGTAACTCCTGGAGTCCCAATCACCCCTTTAGAGGGAAGGCACAAGGCCTGCAAAGCTGACCAAGCTGCCAGAGTCCCCAGCAGGAAAGGAACAGAGCTGGAAAGTGAACTCAAACCTGACCTCGAACCCTGCCCAGTGCTAACACTGCTCAGTCTGGATACTAGGACTTCCCAACACCTCACGTGTAAAACACAGAAATGTCAGGGTGACACCCATGAAACATCTGATTCTACAGTGACTTCCTCCCGCTACAGTATGAAAAAGTCGGTGTCCCAAGAGCAAGAAAGAGATTCCTTCGGTCCAGTTTTGTTTTAAGTTCATCATGACCTTTATGCCTAGTTTCTCCTCTATCCCCCAAACCAAATGTTAACTATCTTAATTATTCCATGACAAGGCACACAAAACACTAAACAACAGAAATTTAAGAAAAATGTTTCTGTTCTGACTTCTGAGATCTAAGCATCCAGTCTATCAGGACAGGTCTGTTTAATAAGCCCGAGCATTACCTTGACGTTTTCGAGAAGAGCATCATCTCTGCCTAAGCCAGGGCCTACAACCAGGGCATGCAGTCGGGGCAACCACTTTTCCACTTCATGAACGGCATCAGGGCTGTCGCTAAATAAGGAAAAGAAGGGCAGGTTGGTTTAAAATTTCACTTATTTGTTTATTAATGAAACTACAGATTTTCCCAGTTTCCTTTTCCTGTTCCAGGATCCAAGCCAGAACCCCACCCTGCACTTGGACAGCACCTCTCGTTGGTCTTCCCTGTACAGTGGTTCACCTTTTAACACCCCAACACAGATGTTTAGCTTTCAACATTGAACTGCCTTCCAGGGCATTATGCTAAGTCAAAGACAAACATCGTACGATCTGTTATATGTCAAATCTAAAAAAAAGAAAACCGCTTGTAAATGCAGAGAACATACTGGCGGTTACCAGAGGAGAAGAAGGGGAGTGGGGAGTGAGGGTGGCAGCAGTGGGTAAAAGGGGTACAAATTTATTTATGTATTTATTTATTTATTTTTAAATGGAGTGTGGATATATGCTACAATGAGAATGAAGCTCAAAAATGTTATGCTGAGTGAAAGAAGGCGGACACAAAAGACCACATACTTCATTCATTTGAAATGTTCAGAAAAGGCAAATCTGTATAGACAGGAAGATTAGGTTGCCTCAGGCTCGGGGTGGTAATGGATAGGGGGTTCTCTTTGGAGTGATGGAAGTCTTCTAAAATTAGATTTTGGTTATAGTAACACTTTGGTACATGCACCAAAAATCATTATACAATTAAAATGAGTGACTTCTTCAGTAAGTTATATCTCCATAAAGCAGTTACACACATTACAAATAATTAATTAATGAGAGCAATGGTGGAGTGACACAGAGCCAGACGTTAAATATTCAAGGAATGATCCAGGGATCTGACACAGCTGCCATGAGGAGGAGGAGTGGGCACCATAGTCTGACGGTGTGAGTTCCAAGGAGCTGGAGGTTTTAGCAATGAGAGAGGGGCAATGGTCTGAGAGGAGCCATGAGGAACAAGGAGGATGCACATCCCACCTCTAGTCCCAGTGGTACGTGAAGGGGACACAAAGAAAAAGCCACCTGTACTGGAAGGGCTTGAAGGGGAAGCCACACCCTCTGGGAGTAAGCAAACAAGGTAAAGGACGAGAGGCATGGGCAGGAAATAAGATGGAAAAATGCTCACTTATGGGAAATGGCAAAAGACCAGTCTGGCTGAACAGAGTACCAGTAAGGGAATAATATGAGAGAAGCAGAGACATATTCACTGTGATAAAACTCAAGCATCAGACTCTCTACTTGCTGTGGCCCTTCCAAGGCCCTGGGAGAGGCCTTAGCAATTTACTCCTGTGGTCCACATGCATCTGTACAATCTGCAGAGATGAGCGGAGGACTTGGGTCTCATGAAAGCTAAGTCATCATAGAATTTTCTTCCCATCAGAAATAGAGTCAATAACGCAGAGTATATAGCTATAAATGTACACTTTTTCCTCCTTAAAAAAAAAAAAAAACAAGGCTCATGAAAAAATTTTAAACACATTATAATAAGACATTATGGTTAATTTCAAAATTATCTTGGCCAGCTGTTTCCACTGCACAGGAGTGGAAGTAACAGTGCAGACTTCACGCACTTACGGACTGTGCGCACATCAGACACTGGGGGGTCATCTACAAGACTCGTGAGACTGGCCCCTTTAAAGCATTAACAGTGCCCTCTTTTAGAACAAGACCTGGCAGCTGCACAGAATCTTGTTGTTCTTCACAACTTTCCTGTTTGTCATCTTGTTTCTTAGACTCCTAAAACCCACTCCATAAGGCTTTGTCCCCGACAAGTTGCCCTTGTCAAAAGCACCAATGACCCTATACCATGTAATCCAACCACCCACCTCAGTCCTCATCTCTGACTACAGGGACACAGGCCCTTCCAGAACAGTCTGCCAACAGTTCTTCACTCAACTCCACAACAGCCCCCTCTTCCACCACCTCACCCATCTGCTTCCAAAGGGGTACTCCCTGCCTTCATGCACTCCTGTGTGGTCTCAGCTTTGTCTCTTGGCTTTAAACACCATCCACACATTAACAACTCCCAGAATTACACGTTCCCTGACTGCCCAACTCCTATCTGACGCTTACCAGCCATGTCTGCTTGGACATCTAACAGATAACTAGAAACATATCCCAAACCCAAATCCTGACCATCACCTCCATCCCCAGGTTCCCAACATCAGTAAATGACAACCCGCTCAGGCCAAACTCTGGGTGGCATTCCCAAGTCTCTTCTTTCCCATATACCACTGGTCAGCAGCTTCGGGGCTGCACTCTTCAAAGGTACCCAGGACCTGACACACTTTCCCATTCCTATCCCATCATGTGATCACCAGGATATTTACAACAAGCTTCCTAGTGGAACCCCTGCATCCGCCCTGGGCTTCAAAAGCTTATTCTCAACACAGTAGCCAGATGAGCCTTTTGAAACAAGAAGGGTCCTATCCCTCCCCTGCTCAAATGCTCCAGCAGCCTCTTTCTCATTTATGTGAAAGACAAAAGCCTTACAATGACCCCCATAACCTGCAAAGCCTGGCTCAGAACCTCTGGTCACCCCAACCCATCCTGAGCACCCAAGTGCTCCCCAATATACCTGCAGCATGAGCTCTTGGACCAGCTCTTCCAGTCTGCAGAACTCACTCCCTCACCATCTTCAAGCCTTTATTTGAATGCCCCTTGCTGTATCACTGCCCGAGACACCCTATTAAGACTGCACACACACGGGACACGTACCACCACACGCACAGCCAGCATTCCATCCCTTCCCTGCTCCCATCTACCCTTGGTGCTTATCATCATCCCCTGACACACTATTATCTCAGCTGTCTGTCAGTCTCCAGAGTTGTGTTGCCCAACAGAGGAGATACTAGCCACATGTGGCTTTTACTTTAATTAAAATTCAAGTAAAAACTCAGTTCCTGACTCCTACTGGCCACATTTTAGGTGCTCAGCAGCCACAGTGCTGGACAGCACCAAGGGACAGCATTTTCATCATCGCAGGAAGTTCTGGGGCACAGACGCAGGCGTTTCTGTCTGCTCGGTTCCATGCTCTCCCTGTGGAACCCAGGACAGGGCCTGCACAGAGGATCTGCTGAACGAGTGAACACTTCTGTTACTGCCCGACAGACCCCTGGTTCCGGCCACAAGTGCACTGTGCACAGGCAGGCCCACAGACCTCTCCTGGGCCTAGGAACCTCCAGACATTTCTGACAGCCCACAGGTGCTAGCCCTGGGCACCACGTCACCCTGGTATTCAGATCTTATCCCATGCTGCCACACACGACTGTCTGTCTTCTCCTGACCACAGACAATGGGCTCGTTTCACAGTTTTCTTCTTTCCTCTGAAACAATCTACCTGCCAACTCTCAGCACAGCAGTAACTTAAAGGCTCTTAGAGAGTCATTGTAAAGACACCACAAGACCAAGGAGATTGGTTGCAAGTAAAGCACCCCATGTGCAGCCCAACTCACAGGACCGGGTGAACAATCAGCTCCGGGCTGTAGGACTTGATCACAGGTGCGGCCTCCCGGGTACAGAACACATGGGATAAATCTGCACCCTGAGAAACAAGTAGAAGAGGCTGACTTAATGTGGGACATTCTCAAGAGACACCCAAAGTGGTTTCAGCAAGAGCCACTCATTCACCACAGGACACGTGGTGTTCAACCATTCAAATTACAGAGCACTATCCATAAAAGAAAAATACCCAACTGTAGCAATTGAACTATAGCTAGGAGGCTTTGAAGACATAACCTGAGAAAAGGCCAGAAATAAAGGCAGACTTTTGCTGCTCCTCAAGAGGCAGGTCAACCCAGACCAGTTCAGGCTGCCTCACCTATGAAGCTCACGGGAAGCAATGCGGCCATGGAGCTGAGCACATGTCACATTAACTGTGCTAATGGGTGGTCAGGACTTGATCAAAAAGCATGAGCAACTGCCTAAGTCAAAAGATGCCAACTGCTTAAGCTAGGACTGAAAAGGCATCCCAGGCTCATTTTGGTAAAGTATAATCCTAATAAAACTTCATTTTTAAAAGAAGTAAATTTCAAGTTATTTTATCACTACAAAAGTGGTCAGGGTACATTTAAAGATGTTTCTCTTACCCACAATTACCTGAAGATGTTATGTAGATTTCTATTGGAAAACATATGCTTCAATCACATTTAAATAATCCAACTCTTCCCAATAAACAAAATGTAAGTAAACATACCACTTTGAGAGCTGAAATTGCTGCAAAATAAGGGGCTCCAGTGTACCTAAAAAGAAGATATTTACAGTCAACTTCTGAGAATGAGACAAGCACACCAGGTTTATCAACAAACTATGCAGACATCAAGCACCCAGATCAGGACCAAGCCCTTAGTAAGTGCTCAGTAAACATGCAATAAACATGGATCAGAACCAGAAAAGTCAGCCTTTGACATAAGACCTTTATACTATGTCAAGAGAGGCAAATTCTGGCTTTCTGTGACTGCGATCTCCTGGTAATGGGTACGTTCAAACTGAAGGTTTGCAGTGATAGTTTTAGCGGTTCATATAGATGTCAAACTTATCAAATTTTTTATCACCTAGACGGCAATAAAGTTGTTAAAGAATAATCTCCTAGTATGAAATAGTTTGGCAAGGTTGCCAGGTTCCTATTAACCAAAAACAACAACAAAAAGATAAATAGCATTTTTCTATACTAAGAATAACAGATCAGAAAATATGATAGCTTCTACAACATTGGCAAAAACCATAAAGCAGCTAGGAATTAACTTTATAAAACAATAACTCTGTGGGGAAACTTTTCAAACCTATTAAATATATTAGATGTACACTGGATGAGATAACAATATCATGATGATACCTCTCTAGATTAATACACAGATATAAAAAGTATCAGAAATGCATAAAACTTCAAGTAAAAGAAAATGCAAAAGCAGCTCAACAAATTTAAGGCTTTGTTAGCAAGGAAGGTGGGTGAGAATATTAAGTTAGGGGAAAAAAAACAAAAGCTGACAGTTTAAAAAGACAGTGCAAATTTACTGAAGGCATCTGCCAGGAGAGTGGGTGCTTGATTACGGGATCAGTCAGAAGCCGGAGCACCCAGCACCGGACAGCACCCGAGGAGCAGGGTCAGCTCTCCAAGAGCAACAGTAGGCACAGGCGATGGTCACTTTGGTGTAGGGTCACACAGAGGCTCGCAGGCCAAACAAGAACAAACTCTCACTCCTCCCTCTGGCTTCTATCCTATTGTTCCAGAATGCTCGTAACTCTACTTTTAAGCACAGAAAGGAAAACCCTTGAAATTAGCATCAGATGGTGACTGGAACTTTTATGTCAATTCCAAGCAGTGAAAAGTTTTTCTATCCCAGGAAAAACAAACTGGGGAAAATGCAGAGTGCACTCTGCACACCCAACACTGTCCTGCAGAGCAGGGTCAACAACGTGCCAGAAACACCACAGGACAGGGCATGCCACATACACACACACACTCACTCCACAACATGAACTCAACAAGCTTCACCACCAAGAGAAATACACTAAAATAACAGAAAACAGCTTGCCTACTTGAGAGCAAAGGCTACCGATAACCACAGGGTGTGAGGGGAACAGGTGCTCATTGAGGCAGCTCACAATAGTGCAATTCTGGAGGAAGAACAATTTGCAATGTTGATCAACATGAAAAATGTCTATATACTCTGCTCCAGTAAAAATTCTTCCAGGAATTTGCCCTGGCTGGTGTGGCTCAGTGGACTGAGTGTCGGCCTTCGAACTAAAGAGTTGCTGGTTCAATTCCCGGTCAGGGCACATGCCTGGACTGTGGGACAGCTCCCCAGTAAGGGACATGTGAGAGGCAACCACACACTGATGTTTCCTCTCCCTCTTTTTCTGCCTCCCTGCCCCCTCTCTAAAAATAAATTAAAAAATTTTAAAAAATCTTCCAGGAATTGATCCCTCAATTATAACCAGATGAGTACACAGGAAATATATAGAGAGGGATGTCTACAGATATATTGTCAATTAAAAAAAGGAACAGAGTTAACCACTTGCCTATCAATAGGGACTTGGTTAAATAAATTATTGCCCATCTGTACAATGAATACCATATCCACTTACCCATTTATAAAGAATCAGATTATAGGGCTTCTGGACAAGATGGAGGCATAGGTAGATACACTTTACCTCCTCAGACAACCAAAAAAAAGATAACAAATTTAAAAACCAAAAATAACCAGAGCTGACAGAAAGTCGAACTGTATAGAAGTCTGACAACCAAGCAGTTAGAGAAGAAACATTCACCCGGGCTGGTAGGAGGGACAGAGACGAACAGCTGAGGCAGAAAGAACTTGCAGCAAGGCAGTGGCTGGCAGACCAGGTGGTCCCACATTTGCATGTGGATAAACTGGGAGGGACAACTGGGGAGCGAGACAAACCGCACAAATCAGGGTTCCAGTGTGGGGAAATAAAGCCTCCAAACCACTGACTGAAAACACCTGTGGGAGTTGTGGCAGCGGAAGAAACTCCCAGCCTCACAGGAGAGTTTGTTGGAGAGACCCACAGGGTTCTAGAATGTACACAAACCCACCCATCCAGGAATCAGCATCAGAAAGGCCCAATTTGCTTGTGGGTAGTGGGGGAAGTGACTGAAAGCCAGCAGAGAGCGGAGCAAGCGGCATTGTTCCCCCTCCGACCCCCACCCTGCATACAGCACTACAACACAGCAACATGAGTTGCCTCACCCTGGGGAATACCTAAGGCTCTGCCCCTTACTATGTAACAGGTGTGCGGAGACAAAAACTATGGCACAAATGAAAGAACAGATCAAAGCTCCTTAAGTGATGAAGAGATAGCCAACCTATCAGATGCACAGTTCAAAACACTGGTAATCAGGATGCTCACAGAATTGGTTGAGTTTGGTTGCAAAATAGAGGAAAAAATGAAGGCTATGCAAAGTGAAATAAAGAAAAATATACAGGGAACCAACAGGTGAAGGGAAGGAAACTGGGACTCAAATTAATAATCTGGAACAAAAGGAAGAAATAAACATCTAACTGGAACAGATGAAGGAACAAGAATTCAAAAAAATGAGGACAGGCTTAGGAATCTCTGAGACAACTTTAAATGTTCCAACATCTGAATTACAGGGGTGTTAGGAGAAGAGGAAGAGCAAGAAATTGAAGACTTACTTGAACGAATAATGAAGGAGAACTTCCCCAGTCTGGAAAAGGAAATAGACTTCCAGGAAGTCCAGGAAGCACACAGTGCCAAAGAAGTTGTACCCAAGGAAGCACGCACCAAGGCACATCATCATTACATTACCCAAGATTAAAAAAGAGAATCTTAAAAGTGGCAAGAGAAAAGGAGACAGTTACCCACAAAGGAGTTTCCATAAGGCTGTCAGCTGATTTCTGAAAAGAAACTTTGTAGGCAAAAACGGGCTGTAAAGAAGTATTCCAAGTCATGAAAGGCAAGGACCTACATCCAAAATTACCCTATACACCAAAGCTTTCATTTAGAATGGAAAGGCAGAAAAAGTGCTTCCCAGATAAGGTCAAGTTAAAGGAAATCATCACCAAGCCTAAGGGCTTATAATAAGTTATAATAACGTTAATATAATAGCATTATAATAAGTTATATGAAACGCTAAAGGGATTTATCTAAGAAACTGAAGATGATCAAAAACTGTGAACAGTAAAATGACAACAAACTCACAACTATCAACAAGTGAACCTAAAAACAAAAGCAAACTAAGCAAACAACTAGAACAGGAACAGAATCACAGAAATAGAGATCACATGGAGGGTTATCATTGGGGAGGGGGAGAATGGGAGAAAAGGTACAGGGAATAAGAAGTATAAATTGTAGGTACAAAATAGGCAGGGGGAGGTTAAGAATAATATGGGAAATGGAGAAGCCAAAGAACTTACATGTACGGCTCATGGACAGAAACTAAGGTGAGGGAATGCCGGAGGGTGGGGGCATGCAGGATGGAAGGGAATAAAGAGGAGAAAAACATGGGACAAATGCAATAGCAAAATTAATATATTTTTTTAAAAAGCAGACTATATGAATCAACATGGAAACACAACGTAAAATAAAGAGTAGATTTTTTTTACTCTTTAGTGCCTTTTACTCAGAGGCACAAGTAAACTCTAAATGTTAACACGTTTATTTCCCTTATTAAAAAGAGTATTTGCCATCATATTGGGTAAAGAAATAAAATCTAGTTACATATTATTTATAATAAGCATACCTAACTACATAATAAACTGTTAAAAATATAGGGCTAAGCAAAGAGCACACAGAATGCAAGCAGAAACAGAAATACTAACCAAGGTCAAATTTAAGTCAAAGGCAATAGGTGGACAAAAGGCAACAAGTGTGGACAAATTATGAATCTTTATGTGTTAAACAACATAGCAGCAAAATATATAAAACCAGATGAGAGATCAGTCCTTAAAAAAAGCTAGGATCTGTGAAATTTCATAAATGACTTCCAGGAATATCTTTAAATTAACAAAGTAAATGAAGCAGATGCTGAGTGTTTTCACTCTGACTGCAAAAGTAATACATGCTTATGGTATGAGTCTGGTCAGTATAGAAAAGTACAAGATAAGAAAAAACAGTCTCACCACCGCAACTACAGGCAAAACCTTTGTGGTAACACACACAGTGAACAGCTCAATCATAGTCCCTCAGAATTTTCTCCTATTCCATCTTAAAGTTCATCACTGAAAAATACCAAGTGTCATAATATCACACTACATTTGGAAATGATTACTGGGGTACAACTAGATAGATGGACAGATGAATGGATGCCTGATAGGTAGGTATACAGCCAGAAAATAGACATTAACTGTTTAAATACTAACATTTTCCAAGTCACTTACTCTTGGCAGCCTCCAACTATGCCTATTCTTCCATCTTGTCCTTTGTGCTTCTTTGCAGTTAGTGGAGGTATAATATTTCTAACCAACTGAAAAGTATTTTCCATATCCTTTATTGAATGTGCTTTATGCAGTGAAAATGCTCTTTTTAAAACTGAAATTGAAAAACAGGAAAATTAAATTCCTCAGAATGGTAAATATCTATTGGCATATGCAAAGAACAGAGAGTTAGACAAAACAGCCCATTAACCAAAATACTTCCCCAGGTTGAATCGATATGAATGCTACAGATTTTTGCCCAATGGTTTCACTATTTTATTTCTGTAAGCAAATGATGTTCAGAAATTACAATATGAACATGTGTTGTAGATATCAAGTTTATTTTTTAAATGTTTCAGACATTTTGGAAGTCTACTTAATCTCAGGAAGTTTTTTGTAATGTGTTATTAATTAATAAACCATACACATTTCATTTCAACCTTCCTCTAAATTTATTATGTCTCTTCTCTTACATTGGAAAAGCAATCTCTCATTTGTTACATTCCACTGTCCTATTCATGTCTGACAGATTCATGGTATTCCCCATGTAATTTTCCAGTCACATTTCCAACACTCAGGTAGCTACAAATTAAATAACCTAGAAATGGCATTATAAATACAGAACATGTATCTTACATTGGGCTCAAAGGCATTCTGAATTGTCTCTAAATAGCTAATTTTAATTGGCATTCCTTGAAAACAAGGCCCTCGATATTTCTGTCCTTCCAATGATCTCAGCAGCTGAGAAAACCTAGACATGGGTCACAAGTTCAAGTGAAGTTCAGAAGTGGGCTCAGCTCCACATGGTCAAATAGCTTTACCTTTAATAACACATTTAGTGTTTAGACACCAAGATGTAAAGAGAATATTAATTACTGCCAACCCCAAAACTTTTCACCTTACAAACCAACACAGGATTAAAACTCAAAACAGAATCAGTGTAAACCTTTGGCCAAGAAAAGGCACAACCAGGCACAGGCAAGGGTCAGTACAACTGGCTGGTCCTCTGCTCCCACTGTCTTTCCTCATCAGCCACACTCTGCTCCAGTGGCATGTCCGAGGTATGGCTTCCCACCCTGACTCAGAGCCAGTTGGCAGAGGCCTGGAGCTAAACAGAGCACCCCCACTCTCACTCCCCGCCCCCCTCACACTGAAATTTTCAACTTCCCAAATACTCAGCTGCACCCCAAATTCCAGACTGCAGTCTTTGCCATGCACAGTTACAATGAAATGCTCTTTCCTGGCACTCCCTCACAAGCTGCTTGAAAGGAACCAGGGCTGTTATTAGCAGATTTAATGATGGCATCAATGACTGCTGATGAGCAGTCTATAAGCCAGGGGTATCAAACTCATTTTCACCGGGGGCCACATCAGCCTCGTGGTTGCCTACAAAGGACTGAATGTAATTTTAGGACTGTATAAATGTAACTACTCTTTAACAGTTAAGCGAGAGCTAGGCACTGCTGCCAGGTAGAAACAAGGTGCTGGGCCGGATAAAACAAGGTGGAGGGACGGATTTGGCCCTCAGGTCTTGTGTTTGCCACCTGTGGTCTATGCAGTCATGAAAATGCTTGCCATGCATTTGTCTCAAACTTGAACATATACAAGAATACCAGAGAATGGTCGCTCCTTCAAATTCCCCAGAACAACACAGCTGCTTTTTTAAAAAGGCTAGAAATTGTAAAGATAGATAGAATCCAAACCTACCAGTCACTCGGGGGTTCTTCAGTTATTCTAGGTTCCCTGTGTCTTGGGTTAATTACATACCATCACTTTAATACTAGGCACTTAGCCCCACACAAAATACCCCTAAGACCACCCCACACCTTCTGCCTGCCCAGCAGGAGCTTCAAGGGAGGGTCTCTGTGTTTCCATGTTGTACCCCCATCCTCGATTGCCTCAAACAGAGTCTGGCACAGAATAAGACATTGAATAAATGTTTGGTGAATCAAATGCATTTTGATTCACTCTCTTCATTTGTAGCCAGTTTATCTGTTTTTTTACAAATCAGGAAAATAAGGCCTAGAGACAGACCTGTGAAGATGCCTGTTAGTAGAGAATAAGCTAGGGCAAAAGACATCATTTTATCAAAATGCTGCCATTTTAAGGCAAAAGAGATCATTTTTCTTTAACCAAATATTCACCCCACTAACCAAAACAAAAGTCAAAACCTTCTCAAATGCCTTCTGAAACCATTTAGGAGGCAGGGGAAATCACTGTTGAGGCACAGCATTTTCACTTTTTAACGGGAATGGTATGCACACAAAGTAAAACCCACACTGTTCACCAGCACTCTGTCCTACTCACCTAAGATGAGCACCTGTTGCAGAAAAGGCCAAAGAAAAGGTCAATTAAATTTCCATAAACTTCACAGTGAATCTCAGTTTCAGCTGGCTTACTGACATACACCATGTGGATTCATCCACAGGAATACTTAAATGTAAACATCAAAGGTCTGAAGGATGAAAAGGCCTTAACAAGAGGTGACTTAAAACTTACTCTATTAAGTAACCTTATTTTCATAACAATTCTGAATTTGGAAGAACTGGTAAAACCGGTCTGGTTTTTGTTTGCTTGTTTTAAAGAAATGTGGCTGAGGAAGTATGGAGAATCACAGATTTCTTAAACCTAGGCTGTTTTCTAGAATTACTTGCCACTTACCACTTTCTGTGATACGGATGTTTCTTTGTGCCAAAGGTGCTTTAAATTAATATGAACCATAACTAATTTGGAGCAAAGACAGCAATGCTTAAGTCAACGGAGATGTGCCTTAAAGCTAGGACAGAAGTCAAGGATCTACACCACCTAATAATGAGAACTCAAACAAACAGAGAAATGTTGCTAACTACTCATACTGTATGAATTTAATACAAACAGCTACCAATGAAAAGTCTCAATAAATTGGTCTCCAGAAGCCAGTCTGAGGCTGATGTGATTAAGTGACGTGCATCTGCTGAAAAACCCCTCAATAATCCTCAAAGCATTTGGACCTACCACACTTAAAAGCAAGAAGCCAAAAAATCTTTAGCAATTACTCTCGGCAAGCCTGGCCTGAAAGCTCCGCTGTACTGAAAGGTCCGGCCAGGCACTCCGGGTCGCGTGGTTCTGGGCCTGCCTGGCCCCCACGGCTCACCTCGGCCACCCTCGGCTACCCCCGCCCCCAGCTCCTCGCCGCCGGCGCCCGCACAAGCCGGCGCAGCACAAGCTGCTCGGGGACCCGCGGACCCACCGCAACGCTTCCCGTGCGGACAAGTAGCTGGTGGCCGGGTACCTGCGTCCAGCGGCGGCCCGTAGAGCGCTAGCGCAGCGGAGAGAAGCGCGACAACGGCTGCGCCCGCGGCCACAGCCCCAACCCCCGCGGGACTGGCCATACCCAAGAAGATCCGAACAGATCTTACCTTGCGGGCAGGCCCAGGAGGCTACCCACCCGCGAAGCACAGCCATTGGCGAACTTCCGGGCTTCCGTCCGCCCCCGTGCGGCCGGGGGAGGCAAGGACACCGCACGAAGTTCCGGGATCCGGGAGTCTCGGGGCAGTCGCCGGAAGCCGGCTTCCGGCTTGTAGTTGTCTGGGATCGTCTGATTCATCCCCTGGAGTTCTGCTGGAGGGTAGATTACGGAACCAAGATGCGTCTTAATGGTCTAGGGCCTGGGTTTTTATTTTTCCTTTTTGGGGCAAAAGGCATAATAAAAAATAATTGAGGCAGAAAGCTGCCAATTGACAAAGAGTGCGTGTTACCATTTCAGCAACATGCACGGTGTCTAGAAAGTTAGCTCCAATGGAAAAGCTTTATCTTTTTCTCTATTGTATGTTCAGCATCCAGAACATGACACATGGCACGTGCTCTCTCTCTCTTTGTTGAGGTATAATTTTCATAACAATAAAATTCACTAATTTTAAGTGTACAGTGCTATGAGTTTTAACAAATGTGTATAATCATGTAATCACCACCATAATCTTAATTTAGAACACTTCTATCAATACACCCAAATTATGTTTTTGATGCTATTATGTTTTTAATTTTTTAGTTGTTTATTGCTCATATATGGAAATACTGGGTTGGCAGAAAAGTTTGTTTTTTTCTAAAAGATGGCTCTAGTAGCACTTAGTTGTCTTTAACTTCATTCAAAACAATTTTGTTAGATTGTATTATGACAGCTGTCATATCAGTGTGTATTTAAAAAAATCAAAACAGGTGAATTTTTGCGTAGCCATTTTAATATTGAAGATGGAAGAAAATACACAACCTTTTCAGCATATTATGCTTTATTATTTCAAAAAAGATAGAAACACAATTGAAATGCAGAAAAAGATTTGTGCAGTGTATGAAGAAGGTGCTATGACTGATTGAATGTGTCAAAAGGTGTCAAAAGTGGTTTCCGAAGTTTGGTGCTGGAGATTTCTTGCTGGACGATGCTCCCCAGTGGGGTAAACCAGTTGAAGTTAATAACAATCAAATCAAGACATTAACTGAGAACAATCAACTTTATACCATGCAGGAAATAGCTAACATACTCAAATGCCCAAATCAATAAAGTTATTGGGAAAATGAAAAATGTGTCTTTTATTTTATGAGAAAAAAACACAGACTTATTGGCCAACTCAACACAATTGATTTTTATACATTGACTTTGTATTCTTTAATCATGCCAAATTCACTTATTAGTGAATTTTTTTAAAATACTTGGGATCATCTATATAAGCAATGCCAACTGGCACCATTTTTTTTGGTGACTATAACTTTAACTTTAGTCACTTGTTAAGATGGTATCCACCAGTTTGTTAATTTATCACTTGTATGTACTCATGAATTTTTATTTAGTTACTTATTAGCCACTAGGTTATTTACTTATTACTAATATAAGTAGATTAATTTTAATTTTGTTTTATTCATTTATTTAATTTTATATTAACCCTTTTTATACACATTATGGATTTTTTTGTATTTTTAAGTATATTTTATTGATTATGCTATTACAGTTGTCTCAATTTCCCCCCTTTGCCTCCCTCCACCCGGTACCCCCATTCCTTCCAACAATCCCTGCCCTTAGTTCATGTCCGTGGGTCGTGAATAAGTTCTTTGGCTTCTCCACTTCCTATACTATTCTTAACCTCCCCCTGTCTATTATGTGCCTACCTATTATGCTTCTTATTCCCTGAACCTTATCCCCCCAGTCTCCCCTTCCCCTTCCCCAATGATAATCCTCCATGATCTCCATTTCTGTAATTCTGTTCCTGTTCTAGTTGTTTGCTTAATTTTTTTTTAAATGAACCGTCTAAGTCGTCTAAGATGCAGAATCTTTTTTTTTTTTAAGATTTTTTTTATTTATTTATTTTTAGAGAGGGAAGGGAGGGAGAGAGAGAGAAAAAGAGAAACATCAATGTACGGTTGCCAGGGGTTATAGCCTGCAACCCAGGCATGTACCCTGGCTGGGAATCGAACCTGCGACACTTTGGTTCGCAGCCCGCGCTCAATCCACTGAGCTACACCAGCCAGGGCGTGTTTGCTTAATTTTTAATTTTGTTTTTTAGGTTCAGTTATTGATAGTTAGGAGTTTGTTATAATTTTACTGTTCATATTTTTTTTATCTTTTTCTTAGATAAGTCCCTTTAACATTTTGTATAATAAGGGCTTGGTGATGATGAACTCCTTTAACTTGACCTTATCTGGGAAGCACTTTATCTGTCCTTCCATTCTAAATGATAACTTTGCTGGATAGAGTAATCTTGGATGTAGTTCCTTGCCTTTTAATGACTTTGAATACTTCTTACCAGTCCCTTCTTCCCTGCAAATTTTCTTTTGAGCAATCAGCTGATATGGGAACTCCTTTGTAGGTAACTGTCTCCTTTTCTCTGGCTGCTTTTAAGATTCTCTCTTTATCTTTAACCTTTGGCATTTTAATTATGGTATGTCTTGGTATGTTCCTTATTGGGTCCAACTTGTTTTGACTCTCTGTGCTTCCTGGACTATGTATGTCTATTTCCTTTGCCAAATTAAGGAAGTTTCCTTTCATTATTTTTTAACAAGTTTTCGATTTCTTGTTCTTGCTCTTCTGGTGTCCCTATGATTTGGATGTTGACCCTTTGGCGATGTCCCACAGTCTTCTTAAACTCTTCTCATTTTTTTCAATTCTTGTTTCTTCATATTGTTCTGGTTGAATATGTATTTCTTCCTTATGTTCCCAATTGTTGATTTGAATCCTGGCTTCCTTCCCTTCACTGTTGGTTTCTGTGGATCTTTCTTTATTTCATTTAGTGTAGCTTTTATATCTTCCCTTATGCTTTTGCTGTATTCAGTGAGCTCTCTGAGCATTCTGACCACAAATGTTTCGAACTCTGCCTGATAGGTTGGCTATCTTTGCATCCCTTAGTTCTTTTTCTGGGGTTCTTCATTTGGGCCATATTTCTTTGTGTCCTTAATTTGACAGCCTGTGTGTGTCTGTGTATAGGTAGAGCTGCTTTCATTCCCTGTCTTAGCACACCTGTCTAGTTGTATTGGGTGGAGCCTTGGGTATTCACCAGGGTAGGCAGCCTGCTTCACCGCTTTGTGGCTCCATGTGTGGGGGAGGGGTTGAAGAGGGGACAATGCTGCTGCTGGTTGACTTTTGGGGGCTTGCTTGGTACTTGCCCTGTTTCCAGTCACTTAACCCACTTTCCGTATGTAACTGGCGCCCCTCCAACTGCTGCCCTGGTTGTTGTTCCCAGGGTGGGTGGGTTTGCATACTTCCAGGCTCTCTTGAGAAACTGGCAGTTTCATCCACTGCCTAAACCCCCACTGGTTTTTACAACTAGAAGTTATGAGGCCTTATATTTCCTGGTGCTGGAACCCTGGGCTGCACAAACTGGCCAGGGTCTGGGCTCTGTCGCTCACAAAGTGTCCACCTGATTTTTATCCACTGTTGGGGACCACTTTGTGTTGTATCGGAGACTGTACCCCATGCAAGCAAGGCCTTGAAAGAGGCCTGTAAGACTTGATCAGAAAGCCAGGAATGCAGAAGGCAGGTATGACCCCATACTAACACAGGCTTCCCGAGGGAAATCACTCCTGAAGAATACATTGTATCCTTTGAAGCTGGCTTTGCATTGTATAGCCCTGTTGGTATAAACTAGATCTTTAAGTTCAAAGCATAGGGGAGTGAACTCCTAATCTCATGAACCATGCCTTACCAACCATTTGGAGTCAGCCTCTCTAACAGACCCTGATCTGAGGCAGATATCTGTGTTCCTTCAATTGTTGTCTGTAAATAATACCTGTTTTCTATAGCTGTAGCCTTTTGACATTGATTGATGAGCTATGCATGTATGCTGTATACCCCTACACATACCGATCTCAATAAAAGCCATTTCGAGGAAGGGTATGGCACATTCTCCACTAGAGAAGATCTCCAGCCCTTTTCCCCCAGACAGAGTGTGTCCAGGCCAGCTTATTTCATCAGCTACTGGGAGAACTCCGAGGGATGGGGTTCCCCTTAATCTACCATATGTGAATGTGGGACCTCCTGTTCCTTCGGCTGCCGCTGCTGCCTCACCATCACTGGCTCACTGCCACCACACCCTGTCCTCTCCCCCAGGGCTCCCTGGCTCCGCCCCTCTTGCCTGTCTGTATGAATACAGCTTCTTTAAATCCTTGGTTGTTGGACTTCCATACAGTTCAATTTTCTGGCACTTCTGGGTCTTTTCCATTTTGAAATGAGTTGTGATCCTTCTTATGGTTGTGCAAGAAAGCAAAGTATGTCTGTCTACACCTCCATCTTGACTGGACCCCTTTTTATATTTTAAGTGAAACATTGAAATATTTACATTTCAGTGGGTTGTCTGGGGCCCCCAGCTTTAGAGCCTCCTCTGATCCTTGCAATATTGTGAGACTGCCTTCCTACAGAATGCAAACGTATTTCCTTCTTTGTGTATTCCCCTCAGATTTTGGGGAGGAGGGAAGATATGTGTAAACTAAAAAAGTTGTACAAATTAGTTAAACCCTGAATCTTCCTTATTCAATTATGAAGTTGTGAAGCAAGAGAGTGGGCACTGCCCACCTTGTAGCACTGTGGTGGGAAGAAGTTAAGAGAGGGAATATGCAGCTCATGGGACACTGATCTGCCTCATTGTGTTAGTATGATTTGTTTTCCAAAGTCAGAATGATGGAGGGAAAGATTACCAGTTTGAAACATCTATGCTCATTCCATTTCTTTTAAATCACCTCTGAAATAAGACACATTAGCCCATTTCTCTGGCCAGGTTGGGAGGTGACTGTGGATGAAAAATGGGCCACATAGTAAACCTGACAAGCTCAGGGGAGGCCCGTATGGTGGGCCTTACAAAACCAGAGACCTGAGGTGACCATTTTAGTTTACTTTAGGATAGTCTAAAATTAAAACTTCCTAAATAGGGTTCCTGCCAAGATGGAGGCATAGGTAGAAACAACTTTGCTTCCTTGTATAACCAAAAGAAGGATAACAAATAATTTAAAAACAAAAAAACTAGAACAGCCACCAAATCAAACTGCATGGAAGTCCGACAACCAGGGAGTTAAAGAAAAATCATTCATCCAGACTGGTGCTGAGACAAAGAAATAAGGCCTAAATGAAAGAACAGATCAAACCTCCAGACAAAGAACTAAGAGATGAGGAGATAGCCAACCTATCAGATGTAGAGTTCAAAACACTGGTAACCAAGATGCTCACAGAACTGATTGAGTTTGGTTGCAAAATGAAGGAAGAAATGAAAGTTATACAAAGGGAAATAAAGCAACATATACAAGGAACCAACAGTGAAGGAAAGTAACTGGGACTCAAATCAACAATTTGGAACAAAAGGAAGAAATAAACATCTAACTGGAACAGATAAAGAAACAAGAATTCAAAAAAGTGAGGAGAAGTTGAAGAACCTCTGGTCAACTTTAAACGTTCCAACATCGAAATCATAGAGGTACCAGAAGGAGAAGAAGAAGAGCAAGAAATTGAAAACTTATTTGAACAAATAATGAAGGAAAACTTCCCCAAGTTGTTGAAGGAACTAGACATGTAAGTCCAGGATGCTCAGAGAGTCCCAAAGAAGTTGGATCCAAGAAGAAACACACCAAGACACATCATAATTAAGTTATCCAAAATTAAACATAAGGAGAGAATCTTAAAAGCAGCAAGATAAAAGGAGACAGTTACCTACAAAGGAGTTCTCATAAGGTTATGAGCTGATTTCTCAAAAGAAACGCTGTAGGCAAGAAGGGGCTGGAAAGTATTCCAAGTCATGAAAGGCATGGACCTACATCCAAAATTACTCTATCCAACAAAGCTATCGTTTAGAATGGGAGGGCAGATAAAGTGCTTCCCAGATTAGGTCAAGTTAAAGGAGTTCATCATCACCAAGCCCTTATTGTATGAAATGGTAAAGGATCTTATTTAAGAAAAAGAAGATCAAAAACTATAAACAGTAAAATTACAACAAACTCCTAACTATCAATAATTGAACCTAAAAAACAAAAACTAAGCAAACAACTAGAACAGGAATAGAATCACAGAAATGGAGATCACATGGAGGGTTATCAGTTGGGAAGGGGAAGGGGAGAGTAGGGGAAAGGTATAGGGAATAAGAAGCATAAATGGTAGGCACAAAATAGGCAGGGGGAGGTCAAGAATAGTATAGGAGATGGAGAAGCCAAAGAACTTATAAGTACAACCAATGGATGTGAACTAGCAGAGGGGTAATGCTGGAGGGTGGGAGCTGGTACATGGAGGAGGGAGATAAAGGGGAGAAAAACATGGGACAACTGTAATAGCATAATCAATAAAATATACTTATAAAAATTAAAAAATAAAATTAAATGAAAACTTCCTAAATAAAAGGGAGTCATGAAGGACAGTCGTGTCTTTAGCTGGTATCTTCCTTGACAAAGGTCAGTCTTGACCTTCAATGAGCCTGTCTGTTATCTTTTAGCATCTGAGTTACTAAACTTTCAGGCTGTCAGTGTAATCTGTTTTCTTCCAGATCTGTCAGGACACAATCTTTCCTCAGAACCCAAAGTCATAGAACTCTTCAATTTTATCTTCTTTCCCAGATACCATCTCTGTCACTGTTAACTATTCTGTACCAACCAGTGTAACAGAAGTATGTATCTCCATTTACTCTTGATCAAATTTCAGAGATTTCCCTGCTTTGCTTACTCCCATCTCCCTATAACCCCCTTATGTCTGCTTCTTTGATTGTAATGTATAAAGTAAGCTACAAAACTGCCATTCTCCAAAGCATTTTCTCAATCTATTGAGAGTTTGTTTTCTGGCAATTGTGAGTTTGGCTCATAAATTCATAAAAGTTCTGTACAGTTTGGACATTTCTTATATCAATATGACCTTCACCACCTTTCCGCACTGTCCTCATCTAACCAGGCTAAGGAATAGATCCAAGAAAGATCAACTGGAACGCAGATCTTTTATTGTTCAGAAGGTGCAATAGCACATTGGATAGTATTGCAGAAGACTTATAAATACGTTTGTTAGCTTTTACCCACAAAATCTGAAAAAAATAGTTGAAGCTGGAATAATCTCTAGTTTTCCAAGTAAGCTTGAAGGGACTAGAAGTAACATAACACTGGCAACTAATCTGCATTCCTACCAATTTAATTACCTTAGTGGGAGAAGCTGCTTATCACGCCCATTGGTAACTGGGTTCTTCATTTTAAGAGCTGTTCCTTGTGACATCTTACCTATTATTTTTAGCTTTGCATTGAAGAGGAATATGATTAAAGGTTACATTGAGAGAAAAAATAAAATTTATTTCCATGATCAGCAAATTGTTATTTTTAGCCTTCAGGAAAAACCAGGTAGGTTCTGATTGATTTAGTTTCTCTGGGAGCTTATTTGAAATTCAGAGGCACAAAGGTACCTATTGTTATGTATAAAATTCATTGATTTTCTAAGTGATTACTATGACTCAGCATGTTTCTTAAAAACACAGATAAAATAATCAGTTAAAATGTTGATAGTGCTATTGGTCTGCTTGGCTATGAGTAGAACAATTGCCTCTTCGTCAGCAGTTGCAGCATCAGCCGGAGGCTTGCGGTGGTGGCTCTTGGGTTGGCCACTGACGAAAGTTAACCTTCAACCTATAATTTCACCGCAAACTTTTTTCATATGTTGGTTTAATGGGGCCAGGGAACAAAATCTTTATCAAGATCTTAAATGATTAAAGCACTTCTCATATGTGTCACATTTGCAGGCGGTGCTATGTTGAGTATTCTTACTCACTTTCTCCTACATAAAACTCAACAACATATTTCTCCATCCTTCCTCCCATTTGCTAAAAGAAGTCACACAGAACTGAATCTAACATCATGGAATTCACCTGTTGATCCCTGTTTAGGAAGTTAGTCTGAAAGGAAATATAAAACCTAGCAGAATGTGTGTGTAGAAGTGTATTTGCATGCACTTCTATATTATATATCAACCACCAAAAAATGAAATGATAGGCTCTTTTTATAGCTGTGATCTCAAAGATTTTAGAAGGCCCACATTTTCAATAAAAATCTCCTTTTTTAAAAAAGATTTTATTTATTTTCAGAGAGAGGGGAAGGCAGACAGAAGTAGAGGGAGAGAAACAGCAATGTGTGGTTGCCTCTTACTCGCCCCACACCGAGAACCTGGCCCATAACCCAGGCATGTGCCCTGACCAGGAATCGAACCAGGGGCCCTGTGGTTCTCAGGCCTGCACTCAATCTACTGAGCCACACCAGCCAGGGCTCAATAAACATCTCTTAGAAGGGATAAAATCTCTTATCTGACTCTAGATATGAGAATTCTAATTCCCCAGCAATAGCATTGAGAATTTGGAAGAGCCACCTAAACAGTTTTAGTTGTAGACTTTTCATCACCAAAAATTGAAATATTTGAATTAGATAAAATGTCATGGTTCTGTCAGCTCTAGAAATGTGAATCTAGAGAATACATTTGCTTATATTTTAACTTTTATTTAGTTTGCAATTCATATTTTAAGTTCTCTAAGAGGACCAATAATGTGCTCGGGCTTGTCAAAAATCTAGGATTTATGTAGAGCAGGTTCCAAATGACATTAAGACAAATACCTCTCCTATATATTTTATCACACACCATGATAGAGTAGGATTTATTGCAGGGATGCAAGGATGGTACAATATTCCCAAATAGATCAACGTAATACAGCCCTGACTGGTGTGGCTCAGTGGACTGAGTGCTGGCCTGGGAACCAAAGGGTCGTAGGTTTAACTGCCAGTCAGGGCACATACCAGGGTTGCAGGCCAGGTCCCCAGTTGGGAGCATGTGAGAGGTAACCACACATTGATGTTTCTCTCCCTCTCTTTCTCCCTCTCCACAAATAAATACATACAATCTTTTTTTTTTTAAATAAAAATGTTCGGAAAAAAGTTTTTCTCCAAAATAAAATTAAAGAACCCCCATGGCAAGTGGCCACATGACATTACCTGACTGGAAGCCTTGGTGACTTCATTCCACGAATATCCTCTATCTACAGCACACTGGCTGCATCAACCTCAGGAGTTCAGCCTCTTGGCTAGATTAGTCCTTATTTCTCAGCCATTCTTGTGGAATGTGTAAGAGAGGAAAAAAAATCTTCCCTCTGCACTCTTAGGGTAGGGGCCTGGGAATTAGATTCACAAAAGACAGGTTAACTGGAGAAAAGGTATACAAATGGTATTTGTTAATATGTTCATTTTTTTCTCCGTAAATGGAGGACTTCATAGAAAATTAATGAAGACCCAAAGAAACAGTCCAGTTGAGGTGTTGGGGGATCATATACCCTTTTAACAAAAGGCAATAAATTGTGGATAAGTGAGAAGACAAAGGTAATGAGGTTTTGGATTCTAGGGATGGTAAATTGTGGGTAAGTGTATGGGGAAACTAACGGAGGTTAAGCATTATTCAGTAAGGTTTAATTTATGCAGATGTATCTTGACACCATCTCCATCTCTGGTGATAAAGACTGTCCTTCCCTTCCTGTTATGAGCAGGGGACACCTTCATAAAGGAAACTTATTTCCTGCTTTTAGAAAGGAAGGGCAGAGAGATATTCCTGTGCCTGCTGTTTCTTAATTGCCTTCAGCATAAAATCATCTTTATGCCAAAGTCACATATTTTGGGGATGACATATTCTGATCCCCTTTAATTATGTAATTAATATATATGAAAACTAAGGTTTCAATATTGCTGTCTATTAGTACTTCTGTGATGATGGAAATGTTTTCCATCTGTGCTGTCTAATATGGTAGCCCCTAGCCACATGCGTCTACTGAGTACTTGAAATGTGGCTAGTGCATCTGAGGGGATGAATTTTAACTTTTATTTAACTCAGCCCTGGCTGGTGTGGTTCAGTGGATCGAGTGCCAGCCTGTGGACCAAAATGTTGCTGGTTTGATTCCCAGTCAGGGCACATGCCTGAGTTGTGGACCAGTTTCCCAGGTGGGGGCATGTGAGAAGCAACCAACTGATATTTCTCTCACACATTCATGTTTATTTCCCTCTCCTTCTCCCTTCCTTCCCCTCTCTCTAAAAATAAATAAATAGACTTCTGGTCAAGATGATAGGCATACATGGCTCACCTCTTCACACAACCATAACAAAATTACACCTAAAATATAGAACAACTGCCCTAGCTAGTGTGGCTCAGTGGACTGAGTGCTGGTCTGTGAACCCGAAGATCACCATTTCAATGCCCAGTCAGGGCACATGCCTGGGTTGCAGGCCAGGTCCCCAGTTGGGGGCATGCAAAAGGCAACCAATCGATGTGTCTCTCACACATAGATGTTTCTCACCCTCCTTCTCTTCTCTCTAACAATAAATAAAATGTTTTTAAAATAAAATAAAGCACAACCCTCACTCAGAACCATCAGAAATCAAGTTGACTGGAAGTCTAATAACTACAAAATTAAAGAAACCACACCCGTCCAGACTGGTAAGAGGGGCATGAACACGGAATGGGTTGGCTCCACACACTTGTGAGGTGGATAAAAATTTGGGAGGGATATCTTGGGAGTGAGGAGTGTCAGCCCCATACCAGACTCCCTAGCCCAGGGTTCCAGAGCCAGGAAGATAAGTCCTCACAACTTCTGGCTAGCAGGGATTGGGTTTGTGGAAGAAACTGGTAGAGCCACAAACAGTTCCTCTTAAAGAACCCACACATGGATTCACCTACTCAGCCTCACTCCCTCTGAACTCTAGTACTAGGGCAGTAGCTTGAAAGGCACCAGTGGTATACAATGAGAAACAGAAGTGTCTGGCATTGAGGTGAGCGGAAGCCATTGTCCCTTTTCCAAATCTTCACCCACAGAGCCAGCAAGCCAGTGCGATGTCTCAGACTCCATCAGCCTGGCTAACACTCTTTAACCCACCTTGGAGATCTCCAGAGACTCTCCACACCCAACTTACAAGCTCACCCAAACTGCTTTTCCATATGAATGGCTGGCCTTGGCTCATGCTGCACAACTTGCTACATCCTCTCAAACAAGCCACAGCTGGCTTCAGTGAGTGCCAGGCCCAGCACTAGCAGAAACCAGCTTAGATTCACAGATTGACTTTGCCTGGGAATCTCCAAGCCCAGCATAAGCAGCAGCCATCTCAGATTGCTTTATAGATCAGGCAGGATGGCCTGGATGATCTATAACACAAGTGGGGGCTGACATTGGCCTACACCACCCGGGAAACCCCAGGGCCAGCACACCCAGTGGATAGCTACAATGTCAGAGCACCACTACCTTGCCCCTGCATAGCTGATCTCCCACGGAGAGCAAAGGTTGGTGGTCAGTGGTCACAGCCAGTCCTTGCACCTGACTGGCCTGGGTATATCCCTCCCATTAATCTACCAATAGCAACCAAGACTCAACTATAAGAGGAGGGTGTACTCAGCCCATATGAAGGGCATACCTCAAGCACCCAGCTTGACTGATAGCAGAGGCTGTGCCACTGGACACTACAGGACACCTACTACATTAGGCCACACTACCAAGACAGGGAGTCATAGCAGCTTTTCCTAATACATAGAAACAAGCATGGGGAGGCTGCTAAAATGAGGAGACAAAGAAACATGGCCCAAATGAAAGAACAGATCAAAACTCCAGAAATAAAGCTAAATGAAATGGAGATAAGTAATCTATCAGATGCAGAGTTCAAGACACTGGTTATAAGGATGCTCAAGGAACTTAGTGAAAACCTCAACAGCAAAAAAAAGATCCAGTCAGATATTAAGGATACACTAATTGAAATAAAGAACAATTTGTATGAAAACAACAGTAGAGTGGATGAAGCTGAGTATCAAATCAATGATTTGGAACATAAGGAAGCAAAAACAACCACACAGAACAAGAAGAAAAAAGAATCCGAACAAATGAGAATAGTGTAAGCAGCCTCTGGGACAACTTCAAGAGCTCCAACATTGGCATCATAGGGGTGCCAGAAGGAGTTTAGGAAGAGCAAAAAATTGGAAATCTATCTGAAAAAATAATGAAAGAAAACTTACCTAATTTGGTGAAGGAAAAAGACATTTAAGTCCAGGAAGCGCAGAGGGTCCCAAACAAGATGGATGCAAAGAGGCCCACTCCCACACATATCATAATTAAAATGCAAAAGCTTAAAGATAAAGGGCCCTGGCTGGTGTGGTTCAGTGGATTGAGCCATGGCCTATAAACCAAAAGGCTGCAGGTTTGATTCATACTTAGGGCATATGCCTGGGTTGTGGGCCAGGTCCCCAGTAAGGGGCACGTGAGAGGCAATCAATCCATGTAAATCTTGCACACTGATGTTTTTCTCCCTCTCTTTCTCCCTCCTTTCCCCCTCTCTAAAAGTAAATAAATAAAATCTTTTAAAGAAGATAAAGAATCTTTAAAGCAGCAAGAGAAAAACAGTTAGTTACCTACAGGGGAATTCTCATAAGACTGTCAGCTAATGTCTCAAAAAAAACTTTGCAGGCTTGGAGGGATTGGCAAGAAATATTCAAAGTCATGAAAAGCAGGGAACTACAGCCAAGATTGCTCTGCCCAACAAAGCTATCATTTAGAATCAAAGCGCAGATGAAGAGCTGCCCACATAAGAAAAACTAAAGAAGTTCATCATCACCAAACCAGTGTTATATGAAATGTTAAAGGAACTTATTTAAGAAAAGGAAGAAGATGAAAACTATGAACAATAAAATGCCAATAAATACATATCTATCAAGAATTGATTCTAAAAACAAACTAAGCAAACAAGAACAGAGGCAGAATCATGGATACAGAGAATATTCTGATGGTTGCCAGACGAGAGGTGGGTGTGAGAAAACAGGTGAAGAGGTGAGGGGATTGAGAAGTACAAATAAGTGATTACAGAATAGCCATGGGCATGTAAAGTATAGTACAGGAAACGGAGTAGTCAAAGAACTTATACACATGACCTATGGACATGAACGATGGTGGGGGATTGTCTGAGAGACTGGGGAGTGCTGGGAGGAGGGCAGCGAAGAGGGAAAATTGTGACAACTGTAATAGCATAATCAATAAAATATGAATAAATAACTTTGTTTTAAAAATGTTATTAAAAATCAATCAATAAAAATAAATAAATAACTTTATTTAACTTAAATTTAAATAGCACATGTGGCTAGTGTCTACCATAATAGACAGTAGTGCTCCAGACTATTAGGAACCTAGGCAAACAGAAAATATAAGGTTAGCTTTGAGCAAGAGAAATTTCACAGCGTGCTGTATCATGCACCCTACCCAGTACTCCAGGCCATCTTTCATTCGGGGATGTTGCTTTTTAGTTTAATATTTCCCTGGGGTGCCCTCTGCTGTCTCTAGGAAGACTATGTTTTGAAACGTCCTCGATGTCAGCAACTTTGGAGGACAATTGGTTGTATAAACCCTGCTTCTTATCCCAGAATTAACCATTGTTATCAGATGGTTCTGTAGTTAGGTCTGATCCTTACGATTTTATTTAAGCAGAACTTCTACTGAAAGTAAATTAGAAATTAACCTAGAAGACAATTATAGAATTGTATCTTGGTAACAAGAACAGAAACCTTTCTGGATTATTGATTTACCATGGTTTTGGCTAAATCTTTTCTTCCTCGCAGAGGTAGTAATATCTTCGGGCATTGCTAAGAGCTGGTGTCTAACATTCATATTTATGTTCTGTATTACAGTGAAAACAGCCAAGAAAACCAGGACTAGATTTGTACAGGCCTGTGGCAGATGTGGGCAAGACGGCAGGTAGCTTTGGAAATGAGAACAAGGAATTTAAGTCCAACCCAGGAAGTGTGGAAACCTGTGTTTGGTTTGTGAACATAACAGTTTTATGGGTCTGAGGTATTTCTCATCGTTAACTAAGGAGTAAGTAAAAGGGAGACAGAGAGAGAGAGCGCCTTGTCGGTGAGGCTCAGTGGATTGAGTGCTGGCCTCTGAACCAAGGGGTCACCAGTTCAATGTCTGTCAGGGCACATGCCTGGGTTGCAGGCCAGGTTCCCAGTAGGGGGCACTGAGAGGCAACCACACATTGATGTTTCCCTCTCTCTCTCCCTTCCCCTCTGTAAAAATAAATAAATAAAATCTTTAAAGAGAGAGAAAGAATGAATGCAGGCTGGATTTTGTTTAAGGGATATGATACTATTAAACTCAAAACAGGCATAGTTTAAAAACTTGCAGAGAAAAAATGATGCAGTCAAAATAAGTGGAGGAAAATCATTTGCTTACTGGGTAGGCAACATGAATCACTAAGGAAAATTGGAGTATCACAGGTTTGTTACCCTCCCTCAAGGAGACACGGAGAAAAACACTTAGAAAACATGAATAATAAGGATGCAGCTTGTGGGCTTAGAACATGAGTGAATGCTTCAGAAATACAGTTTGCCTTCAGCTCAAAAGGCCAGAAGAATGTAGGAGTGTTCAGTAGAGCAAGAAACATTTGCAGCCTTGCTTCTCTAGAAGTTGAGACAGCCTAGGTCATAGACTTGATTCCTAAGTTTCTCACATGGGCCATTATGATATGGGTATGGGTGTAGAATTAATTAGATGTTTTGTTGGCAGAACAAATATGTCAGAGGATACTTACTTCATTTAAATGAATATGTATTAATTATTTATATGCAAGAGGCACCGGCAAGGTTCTTGGCCTTGACTATGGTAGATCTTGTGGGCCCATGAAAAACCGCAGGGTGCCCAGTGCTGTGCGCAGTAAACTGTGGGAGTGCTGGGAAAGGAGGGGGAACAGACAGCGTTGGCAAACTGCTCAAGAATAATCTCTCCCCGCTTTCTGAGTGACATGTACATGATTATGCACTGGACTTAGGAAGGTTGGCTCTCTCCTCAGGTCTGGAGGTTTATCCAAGCTGATCTAACCTAAGCACTGTGGTCCCATTTCTCTTGATGATTTTTATGCATGACTAATGCAATTCTGGTCACTAAACTGTGAGGGAGGATTTTAGCAGTGGGTTCTCAGCTCTGAGAGAGACATAAGTGGACACAGTCCAGTCTGTACATGATACCTAGGCCGGGGGGAAACCATCTTGGGAAACTGAAGGCATCTGAGTCTTCAGTGATGCTGAGTTAGCCAACGCTGGACTGCCTTATGAGGTGATCAGCTGTCTGGTTTGCCCAGGGTTTTTCCAGTTATAGCACTAAAATTCCCTACTATACATGAGACATTGTACTTAGGATCTTACATACATTATTTTCTTTTCTCCTCGCGATGATTTTCTTCTTAAACTTTTTATTTTGAAGTAATTGTAGATTCACATGTAGTTGTAAAAAATAATACAGAGAGATTCCATATATGCTTTATGCAGTTTTGCCCAATGGTAACATCTTGCAAGACTACAGTATAATATCACACCCTCTATACTGACATCAGTACAGTCAAATATAGAACATTCCTTCACCACAAGGATCCTGGTGTTGCCCTTTTATCCACACACACACTCCCCTTTTACCCACACCTCCTTCTTAACCCTTGGCAACCTCTGATATGCTCTCTATTGCCATGATTTTGTCCTTTCAAGAATGTTATATAAATAGAATCTACCATATGTAACTTTTGGGATTGACTTTTTTTCACTCAGTATAAATCTCTGGAGATTTGTCCAAGTTGCTTCTTTTTGTTGCTGCGTAGTATTCTGTGGTGTGGATGTACCAGAATTTATTTGACCATTTACTCACTGAAGGACATCTGAGCCATTTCCAGTTTTGGGCTATTAGGATTAAAGCTGATATGAACATTCATGTGCAATATACCACATGTACATTAGTTTTCACTTCCCTGGGATAGATGACCAAGAGTGTGTGTGGTTGCTGGGTTGTGTGATAGTTGCTTATTTAGGTGGGTTTCTTGTTTGTTTGTTAGTTTTTGTGAAACTGCCAAACTGTTTTCCGAAGTGGCTCTACTGGTAAGCCTGCCTTCTCTTACCCTTCAGAGTCTTACGTTGTTTTATGTACAATACCTAAGGGTTTTAGCTGTACGGAATGGTACCTACCTCTCCATCTTCTGCCACAGTTACTTTCTGAGATAGACAGTGTTGCCATATATGTTAGTTTCCCAGGGCTGCTATAACTAATCACTACAAACTCAGTGGCTGGAAATGACAGAAATTACTGTCTCACAGCTCTTATGTCTGGGGGATGGAAGTCTGAAATCTCAGTGTCGGCAGGTCTCTACTCTCTGGGACCTGTAGAGATGTCCTTCCTTGCATCTCCCTAGCTTCTCATGGTTGCTGGCAATCCTTGCCATTCCTCAGCTTGCAGCTGCATCACTAATTTCTGCCTGCATTGTCACATGGCATTCTCCCTGTGTGTCTGTGCCTTCAGACGGCCTGTCCTTATAAGGACAACAGTCATATTGGGTTAAGAGTCCATCCTACTACAGTATGGTCTCATCATAACTTCACTAATTACATCGCAATGACCGTTTCCAAATTAGCTCATATCTGAGATACTAAGAGTTAAGTCTTTAACGTACCTGTTTTTGAGGGGGAGAGGAGATCAGAGGAGAATGTAACACCATGTTACTGATGAAGAAAACCAGACGTAGACAATAGAGAGGCATGGCTGGGATTTGAGTGGGATTTACCTTATCTCACTCTAGTTAATTCCAAGCCCTTAATGTCTCTGGGGCTTACCTACCACAGACAAATAATAAATAATATATTAATCCATGAAGGAAAGGAGGTCTTACAAGCTCTGACACTGCATCAGTATTACAGGTTGATTTGTCTTTGATAGACTCCACTTTTTGTTTGTTTGTTTGTTTGTTTGTTTGTTTGTTTGTTTAAATAACAGGAGTTTACTGTCTCACAGTCTGAAGACCAGAAGTCTGAGATAGGGGTGTCAGCAGCCTGTGAGGAACCATCTGCTCCATCCTCTCCCCTTGTTTCTGGTGGTTGTTGGCAATCTCTGGCACTTCTTAGCTTATAGGATCACCCCAGTCTCTGTCCTCATCTTCATATGGTATTGCCTGTGTGTGCATGTGTGTCCAGATTTCCCCCTCTTGTAAGAACACTAGTTGTATCCAGTCAGGGGCCCACCTCCCACTCTGCTGTGACCTTATCTTAACTGATTATGTCTACAACCACCCTATTTCCAAGGAAGGCCGCATTCTGAAATTCTGGGGCTAAGACATCCACATGTATATGTTGTGAGAAAACAGCTCATTCCCTAACACCACCCACCAGTGATTCCAGAGCAAGGGAAAGAGAGGGGAAATTTAGTAAGTGACATTTACAGTCTTTTTTAAAATAAAAAATATTGAATTTATTGGGGTGACATTAGTTAATACGATATTTCAAGTGCACAATTCAATAATACATCATCTGTATGTTGCATTGTGTATTCACCACCCCAAGTCAAATCTCCTTCTGTCCATATATTTGACCCCCTGTACCCTCTTTTACCTCCTCCTCAATGCCCTTTCCCTCTGGTAACCTGACTTTGACTTCACTTTTGTACAGGGTCCAAACTTGCTCTGTGGCTGCTTTCACAGAGTTAGTATGTGGGATTCACTAGGGGAAGTATTCCGTTTGCTCTCTAAGCATCTGCTTTCTACAGTGATCGAGGGATTCTGAGAATAGGCCTGGAAATCAGTTAGTCAGACAGAGACGTGGTGTAGAGTGCTGCATTCAATCACAAGGGTGGCTGGTCTTACAGTGTGGCAAATACTGCCCTATTACTAACACTCATGTAAGTGAAAAAACACACCCAGAACTCAGATATTTGCAGATAGAGGCTTCCGTTCCTATGTAGTGAAGGGAGAAAGAGGTCAGATATGACCATAAAAAGACAGCTTTGATCTGATACTTCCCTCCCAGACATCAGGCTCCTGGGTCAGCACACACTCCTCTAACTTCGGCTCAGGGTTCATCTTTAAGTTTCCCAAACATAATTGAATACATACTGGAGTTTGCTTTTGCTGGCCTTTCCTTTATTGCCTAAATCTCTGAGAAGACTCCATTCAGGCCCAGAAATGTGTTGTTGGCTTCTTGTCTTATTGCTGTGGTCTGAGCTGACTTTCCTGCCCCAGCGACTTCTCTCGGATTTTCTACAAAACACTGTTTTCTGTTGTCTGTGACATATCACCCTGCAGTTACGAGCTCTATTAACCATGGCTCACTTGGAACTCTTTTGAAAAATGTTATTTTTTAAACTTTCCTTTCTTTAAATCTTACTTTTAATAATATTTACAAGCAACAATCTATTTATTTTTTAGTAAGAGGGCGGCACTTGTCATTTAACCAAGTGCAGAACCACACCCATTGGTGTTTTGCTTTGTAGTGTTTTAAAAATAGTTGATGTTTTAAACTATAGCTGCATATGTATGCATGGATGTATGTATGTATTTTTGCCTCTTCAATCAGGTTTTATTCAAAATTAGCTGTCCAAAGTGACCATAACCATGTATTCAAACCAGTTTTAAAAACAAAGAGGTGCCCTGGCCAGTGTGGCCCAGTTGGTTGGAGCATCTTCCCGTGGACCAGAAGACTGGAAGTTTGATTCCCAGTCAGGGCACATGCCTAAGCTGCAGTTTCAATCCTCTGTCGGAGCGTGTATGAAAAGGCAACTGACTGATGTTTCTCACATCTCTCTCTCTCTCCCTCTCTCCCCCTTCCTCTCTCTCTGAAAGCCATGAAAAAACATCCTCAAATAAGGATTTAAAAAAACCCTCAATGAGAGAATTAAAAAACAAAACGGAACAATGAGGCTATTATAAAGAGAAGAGAAATGAAGGAGATGGAATCTCCTGAAAGGAATCACTTTGCTCCAAACTCTCTTGGGCCTAAGCCTCACCTGTATGAACGTAGGAGTCTAACTACCCAGAAACCTGCATCCAATTGTGGAGGAGACCAGTCTTTGGGATGAGTCATCAGGGATGATGGTCACATGTCCTTGGGCAGCGAGCTGGTTTCCTCAGGCTGCTGTACCAAAGTGCCATAAACTAGTGACTTGAAACAACAAGAAATTTGTTCTCTCACAGGTCTGGAGTCTGGGAGTCTGAAATCAAGGTGTCAACAAGGCTCTGCTCCCACAAAACCTGTGAGGGAGATTCACTCTTTGCCTCTTCCGGCTTCTGGTGTTGCCAGCACTCCTTGGCATTCTTTGGCTTGTGATTGTGTCACTCCAACCTCTGCCTCTGTGATCACATGACCTTCTCCTTCCATTTTTTGTCTTGATATCCAAATTTCCCCTTTTTGTAAGGACACCAGTTGTGTTGGATCAGGGACCTGCCCTACTCCAGGAAGAACTCATCTTAAATAATTACATCTGCAAAGATCTTATTTCCAAATAAGGTCACATTCTGAGGTGCTAGGGGTTAGGACTTCGATATACCTTTTGGGGGAATAGTTCAACCTATAACAAGCAGCCTAGCTGCATGTCCAGTTCTGTATTTCCAGGGAGGCAGAGATGAGAGCTGACAGTCCCTTTCCTTTCTACCACCAATGGCCCTGCTTCAATATGCTCCAAACATCAGTGTCTATTACTGTGTCAAGTGTATGCCAGCAGGCTGTGGCCATAAGGAATTTAAGCCCAGAGGTGACCCCAGGTAAACACCCTTCAAACACCCATCTGGGGAAAGGAGTTGTAGAGTTGGGATCCTCACCCCAGAGTTACCTAAAAGAAAGTTGGTGGAATCACCTCAGTGAACTTCAGAATCTCTACTGATCCCCAGGGAATAGCTAAAAGATGAAAGAGTTCATTATTGTTATAGGAGGGCTTGAGTGAAGGAGAAGAGGTGGTCATTGCTTCTTTGCATTTAAATCCCTCAAAGGATTGGTGCTGAGGTTAGCCTCTGAAGGGCCCCAGGACTCTGGAATGAAGTTTCAATTCACCCTTTCCATAAATCTGGATGGGGTGGGGGGTACTACCTCTGGCCAGTAGGGGGCACAAGAAACTGACACGTAAGGCACAGTTTTCCTGGAGTTTTGGCTAGTCCTAGGGCTCCCAACTATCTATGTCTGCTTATTAGAAATGATGAGGGTAGAGGTGTGGGGAGGGCTTCTTAAAAATACTACATACCTGTGCAAAGATATGAAGTCATTTCTTCAAAAAAGATCTACCCAGAGCAAATGAGCACATGAAAAGATGTTCAACATCATGAGTCTTTAATGAAATGAAAATAAAAACCAGAGTGAGATATTGCTGTACACCTACTGGAATGACTAAAATTAAAAAGACTGACATACCAAATGTTAGCAAGGATATGGAAAAAGCAGAACTCTTACACACAGCTGGTCAGAACATAAAATAGAACAAATGCTGTGGGTTTTTGTTTATTTGTTTGTTTTTAGTTTTATTACTATTTTATTAAGAAGGAAATCCCACTGAGGGATCTTTCTAAGGTTTTTCATTTCCCTAGTGCAGGGAAATAAAACCTCAAAACCTCTGACTGAAAAAACCTGTGTGGGTTGTGGTGGCAGGAGAAACTCCCAGCCTCACAGGAGAGTTCATTGGAGAAACCCACAGGGTCCTAGAATGTACACAAACCCACCCACCTGGGAGTCAGCACCAGAAGGGCCCAATTTGCTGTGAGCAGTGGGGGAAGTGACTGAAAGCCGGCTGAGAGATGAGCTAGCAGCATTGTTCCCCCTCGTATAGCGCCACAACACAGTGAAGTGGGTTGCCCCACCCTAGTGAATACTTAAGGCTCCGCCACTTACTAGGTAACAGGCTCCCTGAGACAAAAATAAATAAATAAATAAATAAAGATGGCCCAAATGAAAGAACAGATCAAAGCTCCTTAAGTGATGAAGAGATAGCCAACCTATCAGATGCACAGTTCAAAACACTGGTAATCAGGATGCTCACAGAAATGGCTGAGTATGGTTGCAAAACAGAGGGAGAAGTGAAGGCTATGCAAAGTGACATAAAGAAAAATATGCAGGGAACCAACAGTGACGGGAAGGAAACCGGGACTCAAATCAATGACTTGGAGCAGAAGGAAGAAATAAACATTCAACCAGACCAGAATGAAGAAATGAGAATTCCAAAAAATAAGGAGAGTCTTAGGAACCTCTGGGACAACTTTAAACATTCCAATATCCAAATCAAAGGGTTGCTAGAAGGAGAAGAGGAAGAGCAAGAAATTGAAAACTTACTTGAACAAATAATAATGGAGAATTTCCTCAATCTGTCAAAGGAAATAGACTTCTAAGAAGTCCAAGATGCTCAGAGAGTCCCAAAGAAGTTGGACCCAAGGAGGAACACACCAAGGCACAACATAATTACATTACCCAAGATTAAAGATAGGGAGAGAATCTTAAAAGCATCCAGAGAAAAGGAAATAGTTACCTACAAAGGAGTTCCCATAAGACTGTCAGCTGATTTCTGAAAAGAAAACTTACAGGCAAAAAGGAGCTGTAAAGAGTATTCCAAGTCATGAAAGGCAAGGACCTACATTCTAGATTACTCTATCCAGCAAAGCTATCATTTAGAATGGAAGGGCAGATAAAGTGCTTCTCAGATAAGGTCAAGTTAAAGGAGCTCATTATCACCAAGCCCTTATATAAAATGTTAAAGGGACTTACCTAAGAAAAAGAAGAATATAAAAAATATGAACCATAAAATGACAACAAACTCACAACTATCAACAACTGAACCTAAAAACAAAACCAAAACAAACGACACAAACAACTAGAAAGGAATGGAATCACAGAAATGGAGATCACATGGAAGGTTTTCAGCAGGGAGGGAGAGGAGTGGGAATGGGGGAAAAGGTACAGGGAATAAGAAACATTAATTGTAGGTACAGAATAGACAATAAGACGTTAAAAATAGTATGGGAAATGGAAAAGCCAAAGAACTTATATGTATGACCCATGAACATAAACTAAGGTGGGGGAATGCAGGTGGGAGGGGGGCTGCAGGGCAGAGGAGAATAAAGGGGAGAATAAAATGGCACAACTCTAATAGTATAATCAATAAAATATATTTTTTAAAAAGTTCAGTCATTCCTTGGGTACAGGGAGAGTGAGAGGAACAGAGGGGACAGATGACAAAGGAGCACAAGAAGACTTTTGGGATGATAGTCATATTCATTTTCTTGGTTGTAGTGATGGTCCCAAGGAGTAAACACATTTGTCAAACTTCTTTGTTGAGAACCATCCTGCCTGGTTTCAGAAGCTGTAACCCCCCCACGGCTAAGGCTGAGTGAGTGACCTTCAGACCATAAGCCGCTAAGGAGACAAAGCTTATCTCCCTGGCAGGAGCGCTGCTTCTGCTCCTTTTACTTCACCCTGCCTGGCCCCCTATGCTTGATCGGTTAGCCAATGACGGGTAAGATTTCCCAAGGGGGGAATGACCTAAGACAGTCATGATCACAGGGAGGCCCCAGGGAAGGACTTGGGGGGCTATAGCAAAAGGGGGTGATAGACCCTCGCCCCTCGGCTTTGACATAGCCCAAGTCCTCATTCTGTCTGCGAGAAGTCTCCTAATTTCTTGGCTGCCTAATTTCCCCTGCTTGACTTAAGCCTGAAACAATGACAGAGGGTGGTGCAGCCCTGTGCTGGAAAGGGTGCGTTCCCTGGGCGATTAGGCCGAAGAAAGAATGCATAAAATCCTGTGAAACCTGCTTTGCTAAGAATGCTCTCAATTAAATGATAAGGGTCTGAGCAGGAAATGAGTTTGTTTCCCAAAGTTTTGTAGCCCTTTAGCTAACAGACCCTGACTCAGAATAAGCCCTCTTAGTTCTTTGTATGTTATCTATTGTTTGATCCTTACTGCGTAACAATGATTAATGAGCTTTACCTGAATTCTTATGCAAACGAACCCAATAAAAGCCCATTGAGGAAAAGGCTCTTGGCCCTTCTCCTTTGAGAGATCAGCCACCTTTCCTCCCCAAACAAACCATGTTTTGGTAGACTTATTCTCATCCGTGGTGGCCAGGGGGGCCCTGTGGGTACGCCCCCCTCCCACTTCTTCAGTTGGTCACTTAAAAAGTATACTTATATTATACCTCAATAAAGTTGTGTATGTGTGTGTTTTTAATGCTACCTGAGCTCCAGTCCCCAGAGATTCTGACTGTGTTGGTCTGGGTAGGACAATAGGAGTGATATTCTTAAGAGTCTGCCCCTAAAATGCAGCCAGGTATGATCATTGACCCTTGTAATTTCTGGTAAGATTTTTGATTGTGAGAGACTGAGGATAAATAATGGCTGTTAATTTTTTGTGATTGAGGGAAAATAATGTATTTCAACCAACCAAAGGACATCGACCTAGGAAAATAGTTGAGTTTACTAAAGTGTAGGTGAAACCACACGAAATCATCACCTTTTGGATCATAAAAGCTCAACTGCCAGTGATTCCATAAGATTAAACCCATATTTTTTAATATTTCCACCCTTATTACACAATAAGTAGGAATTGTCATATAAGTGCTGGACCAAGTCCCACTAAGTATGTTACTTCAGAATATTAGAACTAGAATATGGCAATTTAAACATACTTCACTAACCATACTCCTCCCCGACCTCACCTGCTCTGCCACCACCCACCAGCCAGTAAATACTCTGAACAGTACAAGAAAATATAATTTAAATTAAAAATAAACACAATGTTTTTTTAAGCCATCCATTTGGTCCTTCTCATAAACTTTCATCCCATTTTTCTATGTTTAAACTCGACTTTAAATATGTTTTTTTCTCTCTTAAAAAGTAATGTGTATTCACTGTAGAAAAGGTGAAAAATACAGAAAAACACAAGTAAGACTCTGAAAATTAAGCATAACCCCACTACATAGCTTGGCCACTTCTGAAAACCCAGGACTTTGCTCGGTGGTTAGCCATTTTTGAAAATAAACTCCAGGTTATAAACAGTTCTTTGTGGTTCCTCTAAATTACCTGAGGCCCTTGTTAATATTTATTCAAGCAGGTTAAAGTATGAGTTAGTTCCTTAATTACCAAAACAGGATCTTGTATGAAGTGTTAATCCAGTGGTATAATAAAACTAGCTGGCTCATCTAAAGAATGAAAAGCAAGCCCTGGCCAGTGGCTCAGTCGGTTAGAGTATCATCTCTTTAAGCCAAGGTTGTGGGTTTGATTTCTGGTCAGGGCACACGCAACAAGGAACCAATGAGTACAAAAATAAGTGGAACAACAAATTGATGCCTCTCTTTCTTTCTCTCTCTCACCCCCTTCCTCTCTCTAAAATTCATTCATTCATACATACATACATACATATCAATTTGAATGCAGATTTGGGCATCTCTATTCACTAGTTCTCAGAAATGGTTTTAAATAATTAGTGCCTAGAAAGAGGTGTTCTGGTTCTCTTCTGTAATATACAGTTACCAGTCAGTTAGAGCTAAGGAAATACAGAATTGCATAAAATAATAAAGATAACAAAGTGGGTAAATAGGGCAGCCCAGGGGTGGACCAAAAATCTGATAAACTAATTTCTGAAAATATTTCAGAGCCACACTATGGATGAATTAATGAACAGAAATGTAGAAAATTTCAAAATGGAGCTTTAGTGACACGATGCCTCTCTTTAGGAAGGAGACAATCCTGGGTGATAGCCGACCAGGGAATTGCCTTGGAGCCTCTTCCTGGCTCCTACACAGGGAGTATAGTACAGGGAATCTGTCTTCAGATTCCCATCTGCTCACATTAAGGTTAAAAACTGTAGGAGGCATCTGGGAAATAAAACATATTTATTCCTCTTGGGTAGTCTAAAAAAAATTCTTATCTTAGTCTGTTCAGGAGGCTATTACAGAACACCACAGACTGACTGGGTGGCTTATAAACAACAGAAATTTATTTCTCACAGTTGTGGAGGCTGGAAGTCCAAGATCAAGGTGCTGGCAGAATCATAATGTCTGCTGAGAGTTCACTTCCTAGTTCATGGATGGCCATCCTCTCATTGTCCTCACGTGAAGAAAGGGGCAAGGGATCTCCTGGGGTCTCATTTCTCTCTCTCTCTCTCTCTCTCTCTCTCTCTCTCTTTCTTTCTATTGTTGTTCAAGCACAGTTGTCTACATTTTCCCCCTACCATTCCCGCTGGGTCTCATTTCTAAGGGCACTAATCCCATTTATGAGGGCTCCACCCTTATGGCCCAATCTCCTCCCAAATGTCCCACTTTCCAGTCACCTTGGGGGTTAGGATGTCAACATTATGAACTCAAGGGGGACACAAACTCTCAGACCATAACAAGTATATACCTTTACATCTGAGAGATGAAAACTAGATTACACAATGAAGTACAGGAATCTTTGCCTGTTTCCTGCTAGGGAAACGCTGAGAGTCTGGCCTTAGCACAATTCCATGAGCCTTGAGCAAATGCCCATGGTGAGCTTAGTGACGTGTGCCATTCGGCCCTTGAAGAATGATCCTCCTGGTCAAACGTTAAACAAGGTCTCTCTTGGTCCCACAGGGACCCACGCAGACTCATGGACTGAAGACATTTGAGAAACAGCTGATGCAAGCAGGAGCTTCCGTGTATCTGACTGAAAGCACAGCCTTCCAAGAGTGAAGCAGCCATAAATCCCCTCTCCCACTCACACAGGGTGAGAAAGTCCACAAACAAACATTTTCAAAACAGTCATGCCTCTCATTTGTTCCCCTAAAAGCTCTTTTTTCTCCCCACAAAAGCCCTTTCTGATGCCCACCCCCATTAAGTTGGTATACAAACCCCCATATCCAGCTGTTGAGGGGGTGCATTTCACCCAAGTACACTCACACCTATGTGAATAAAACCTGTTTTCTCCTGTTAATGTGTCTATTGTTAACTTTCAAGCCCCTAACCACCGAATCTGAGTTAGTGGAGAAAGTTTGTCCCCCCAACAATGAGGAGGGGTCCATTTTGGGGTTGGCAACAGTTGTACCCAGAAACTCGTCGTCTGCTGCCCTGTCTTTGCCCACACGTGGGATGTTCTGATTGTTTCTTCCCTTTAAGGTCCCCAAAGCTCATAATGATGCAATTGGGAGAAATTTACCAGAACTGTGAAATCTTGAGATGAGACTAAATGGTTGCTTAAGCTCTCAAGTTATAGCACTAGCTTAAAATCCTGAGCTGAGCTTCACCCTCTTTTTGTAGCAGTGCTACACTTATTGTTTTTTCATGTGTTTTTCAGGAATTCTATTGTCTTTAAAAAGGTCTGTTTTTACAAGTCCACTCTTGGCAGGGTTTAAGTTTGATTCCAGTATGGCCAATGTTCTATTCCAAGGAAATCTAGACAAAGTGATATATAACAGAAGTTTCAATGCACAAGTAAAGATTTATAGGATACTTTGCACATGTATGGTGAGTTTATTTAAAAAGCAACCCCTCCCCCCGGCTGTCGTGGCTCAGTGGATTGAGCACAGGCTGCAAACCAAAGGGTCGCTGGTTCAATTCCCAGTCTAGGACGCATGCCTGAGTTGCCAGGTCCCCAGTAGGGAACGTGTGAGAAGCAACCACACATTGATGTTTCTCTCCCTCTCTTTGTCCTTCCCTTCTCCTCTTTCTAAAAATAATAAATAAATAAATAAATAAATAAATAGCAAACCCATGATCAAGGGTAGATTCCTGGGGAAGCAAAGGGATGTGTGGTCAGGAGGGGGAAGGCCACTGTTACAGATTTTCAAGAAGGAAGTGGGAAACAGGGTCAAAGGCCACAGATGGGTTGAAAAACTGAAATGACCTAGATTGGTCACGGGTGATGTGGGTGAGGGCAGTTTCAGGATGCGTGGAGTTGGGGAGCAGGCTACCTAGAGGAAGTGGCACAACAAGTGTTAATGAGCCTCCTGGAGAGAATGGTGCAGAAATGACAGTCATCCGGAGGAGGAAAGCTCCCTCTGTTCCTAACCCTACACAGCATCCCTGAAACTTTGAGTTAAGAATTAATGAGGAATATGAAAATTAGAAATTTACAAGATGAGAAGTAGAATATTTTAAAGTGTGCGTATCCATAAAAAAATCAGGAAAATTAATGTTTTCTTTTTTTTAATTATTAAGGAAACCCTCTACTCCTTTACTAGGTCAGATTTGATTAGATTCTCCATCCAGTGGCTGCAATGCTGACAATCGGTGAGACGCAAGAGCTAACTCTAGATAGATTAGCACAGTTTAGGGAATATGTCTATGAACAATGTTTTCAAAATATTCCAAATCTGCTCAATCAATTATTAAAATATTGAAAGCAATTCAAGTTCCTTTTTCCATCTGCATGGGGAAGTTCACATTGTTTTGCAATAGGAAGCAGAGCTGTGTAAAGGTTCCTGGTCCTTTCAGAACAGCTGGCTTTGCCTGAGGAAAACCACCCCTGTAGCTAGGTTCTAAGAAATAAAAGAACTGCAGGGAATGACCGGATGCCAAGGTCCCCAAGTCTGAAAGGAAAGCAGAAGAGGGGTCCTATGTTTAGGAGCACCCAAGTACAACCATGGGTGCGGAAAGAAAGGGGACTTCTCCAGCAGCGGGTTAGAGAGCAAACAGTGGTGGGAGCCCAGGGTGGCCGCTGAGCTCAGGAGCAACCACACCCACACCCAAGCAGACTTTCAGCAGAATATTCATCAGTTTTTCAGATGTGCCCTACTAGGATCCTGGTCTGCACTGATTGGTCAGTCAGAGGACAGGGGGTCTTTAGTCTCTGCAGTTGGTTCTGGCATCACCCACCTGGTTTTGCTGCTTTTCTGGGCCTGGAGCTGAAGCACAACTGAAGCCAAGATCTTATCTCTGGGGAGGGAAGGCCAGGGGAGGGGAGCTTACCCTGGGGGTGAGGTCCCTGTTTTCCCAGTTTTGCCCCCTACCAGGCACTTAGGGACTTCCACCTTGGTGACCTCACCTGACTGTAAATTGCTCCGCCACTGGGTTCAGCTATTTGACTGAGTTTCCCTATTCCACTTGCCAAAGACGTTCCCTAGTTTCTCACTATCCTGCCTCAGCTCTGCAGTTGTCATGTCATTACAGCTTTGGATATTTTGTTTTGCCATTTTGAAGCAGGAAAAGGAGTTTTCAAATATTCTCATCTAGCTCCTCCTCCCAACCCCCAATCTGTGAGTGAGGTGTGTATGCCTAACAGTCTTTCTGTAAGTTTGGTTCACTAGTCCTGCAAAGGGCCCAGGGGCATGGATTTTCCAGTCCTGGAATGTTGCAGTGCAAGCCTTTGGGCAGGGAACCCAGACCTCAGTTCTTTACCTCCCTCGTGGAAAGGAAGACGATGAAGGGGATTCTAAGGGAAAGAAGAACAGAAACTTTGGGCAGGGTGTGGAGGGGGAAGAGTGGGAGGTCCCACACAGAGGAGGGAATGAGGGAACTGACATGTACTGTGAGCTCCCTGTGTAAAGGGTCACACACCCACAGCAAGAGTGAGTGGGGCAGTATCATCGTGTACATTTAATAGATGAGGAAACTGAAGTGCTGGACAATTAGGAACATTTGCCCAGGGTTGCTTGGTGAAAAAGTGGCCAATCTGGATTCGAAATCCAGATCCCCTCAGGCTCTTTCCTTTCCTTCAGCTGACGCCAGGCCTTTAGCAAGAAACTGAGGAAGGGGATCAAGACGGGCATTGAAATGGCCAGAAACTATGTAGGAAAAGTTGGTAGATTTGGTTAGATGCAAATAAAAACTATTTGTGTGGTCAAAAATAAATTGCCATAAACAAGGTTGACATATGAACAAATATATACATATACATTTTTATATGTCATATAGCTTAAGAATCTACTTATAAGGTTTATAATTTACATGTTTTATATTTATGTATGTTTGAAATTTATTTACATGATTCACATATGATCCCCATCTCATAAGGTATGTTTCAAAATAACTACTGAGTGATGCTCACTTTTAAGAAATTTAATGATCAATTTTAAATTGCATGTGGGTATACTTCTGGAGCAATGTTTCTCAATTGAAGGTGATTTTGACACCCCTGGGGACATTTGCCAGTACTGGAGACATTTATTGATTGTCATGATGGGGTGGTGATATTGCCCTTGCTATTTGTAGGTAGAGGCCTGGGTGCTTCTAAACATCCACAGGACAGCCCCCAGGACCAACAGTTATTTGGTCCAAAAGCTCAGTTGCATGGAGGTTGGGAGGCCCTGCTCTGGAGGTGGACTGCTGTTAACTCTAGAGTTGATGAAGGTGTGTATGTTACCCCATCTTTCCACATGCTGGTCCTGGACTCCTCTTTCTTCCCATCCTTCCCTCTTCTCCTTCTTTTCCCTCTCCCTTCCCCTCAGTCTTATTATCCCACATCTAATCCACACCAAATCCTGTAGGTTCCACCTTAAAAATATAATCAGAATGTCAACAGCTCTGACCACTATTACCACAGGTAGGTGACGTTGTTTAGGACAGGTCCTGTCTTTCATCTGCTCAAGAACCTTAGGCACTCTTTTATCCCATTCAGGGGACAAGCCACAGACCTAACCACAACCCACAGGTCCTAATGACCCATCCGCCCTCCCTGTCCTGCTCTATCCCGGGACTTCCTGTGGCCCACACAGCCCCCAGGCAGCCTTCCTCCCAGGGCCTTCTACCTGAATCCTTCTTCCTCCAACAACTGCATGTTTAACTCCTCACTTCGGTCTGTTGCTCCATGGAAACTTCCTCATTTAAACAATATACATATATTGTTTAAAGTTGAACCCCCTGCATTCATTCTCAGGCCTCATTCTCTGTTCATCTCCCTGCTCTTTTTTTGTCCATCTAACACTTAAGCATTTAGGGCACTCTGTATTTTGCTTGTTTGTTTTACTGGCTGTCTCTCTTACTGCTCTATCCCTATATTAGGGTTAAATGCTTCAATTCCTAGATAGGCAGGTTCGTTTGTTTGTTTTTAAGGAAAGTAATTTAAAATGGAGAATTGTTCTACAACAAAGTACCTAGAAATGCTTCCAGGTTACTTTGTAAAATTCTTGAGAAGGAACCCTATTTTGTTATTTCTTTTATTTTAACTGTAGACAGACCTTGAATCGCTCATTTTGCATCTTTTTCAAAAATAAACTACATAATTTTCTTGGCCTAAGGTACATTTCATCTAGCAATTGGAAAAAAGATTACCCTGTTAGGCCAGAGGTTTAAATCCAGGCAAAATAAACATCAAACTTGGCATTAAGTAGCTAGTTTAAACAGACTCTTAACCCTAAGCCTACCTCCTTCTTCAGTATTTCTTCCTGAATATGAATAAGGCCATTGACAGTCTTTAAGAAACTTTTTTAGGAGAAGTGGAAATTTGATTTGGAGACATTCTCCTGGTTAAGTTCAGTTTTTTCAAGTGCTGTCCAATTAAAAAAAAGTTTAAACAAACTTGCTGAGTGAATTCTACATGCTAGGCACTGGGCTAGGTGCTGGACAGTCCCTCTCTTCCCCTAACCCTGCTCTGAACGCAGCAGCAGTTTTTCAAGTGGAGACAACATTTGGTTAATCGACAAACATATTCAAATATGCACTGATTATGTTCCAGCCCTGGACACCTGGGAGACACCAGAGAACAAAACACAAGGACCCCACTCCCGTGGGCTTTCATTCCCATGTTTATTGAATGATGGAGTGTGTTGAGAAAAGTGTAGTGAGCTGGATGGGTCACAGAATTAGCTTAAATCATGCTCTCTGTCCCCAGGGCGTTGTTAAATTACTACAGGAGATAACAATAAGATAGTGGCGAATAAAATGAACCAGTTAGAAACTCTCACAGGCAACACTGCATGGAAGAGGCTGAGAAGGTGGTGGAAATGAAGAGAAAGGAACAGGAAAGGGCTCAGCAGAGGGGGAGGGCTTGGAGGAAGGGCGCCTGGGCTGACGGATGGAATTACAAGGCCCATGCACAGGGATGCAGACTGGATCTGGGGGACTTTTCCAGTATGGCCAGCTCAGTGAGTGAGGGTGTGGAGCATGGCTGGTTGAGATGTGTTTTTGAGACACCGCTTCTGGCCTCACCAGGATGGTGAATTCATCAATTCTTTCCTGACTCAAAGCTTCCTTGAGCAACTATGATGTGCTAGATACTCTTCTCCGGGCATGGCGGTGAGCAAAACAGAAAAAGTCCCCTCTGGAGAGGAAGACTGCACGGTTAAATATGTGAATAAGCAACACACTTTAAGTTAGCGGCAAGAAAATAAAGCAGGATAGGGCCATAAAGGGGAAGAGGCTTGTAAAAGGGTGGCAAGTGTGTGTGGGAGGGGAGCAAACAGTGGTGGGCAGAGTTCCAACTGCTGGATTAGGAAATAGGGAGCAGGCAGGTCTCTGAGCAGAGAAAGCACTAGTTTGGAAAGGTAGTCTAACAGTAACCTTCCACGCAGGCGATGCGAAGCGGGTGAGATGCCTTCATACCTCTGCCCCATCTGAGTATTACAGTGCTTCTTTAAGTGGGCCACGGATCCCATTCCCTTTCTGCAGAAAACCGTGAGGACGCGCAGTGGCTGCACACACATTGCCTACGTTGTTCAAACTAGAGCTCTGACTTCTACATCAGCATTCTCTAAAATAAATACCAAATCCCACACGCTGAATATTTTAGGAGCATTTCAAGGTTTGCTCTATTAACAAGAGGAAAGATTTTGCTAATAGTCATTGCAACTGCAGAAGTCAAATTTTCACTCCGAAGTTTTAAATGGCGACGGCTGTCCATTTTTCATATATAACATAGAATAAATGTGTTTTTTTGTGTGTGAAAATTAACAAAACCACCACCACCAACAACAACAAAAACGACACCAGGATCCAATCCTCCTGTAGTCTCCCCACTTTCCCAGCTTTCTAACCATTAACAGTCAGAGTCTTAGGATAGGCTTTCACAAATGCTCATTTAGGGCAAACTTTTACAATGACCTTGACTAGTGACTACATTTGCACACACTCAGATAAGGGAATCGACACAGCTGGGAAAGCGCTGGGTGGACTGGGTTGGCAAGGGGACTTCAGGAATTTGGGGTCACCAGTGCCCGGGGACCTTCGGGGTCGCTCAGGAGCGCATCCCTGGGGTGTGAATAGGTATGAAGGGGGTGAGGAGGATGCGGGAAGTGAAAGAGCGGTGCCCGAGGCGGCCGGTAGGGGAATGGGGGAGGGTGGGAGGTCAGCGAGGAGTCAGGGAGGGGCTGGGGGCGTGGGAGTGGGCAGGGATGGCCAGGAGGAGGGGAGGGGTAGGTCTTGGGGCGATGCCCGGGTACAGTGCCGGGACGGCTTTGGGAAGTAGGGATGGCGGGGGACTTGAGAGGGAAGTGGGGGGGAGGGGCCGGGAGGCAGAGCCAGGAGGGGGCGGGGCAGGGCCCGGGGCCGGGGCGGGGCCGGGGGCGCCCGGGGCTGGCGCCCTGGACGAAAGCCCTAGATGAGTCCTTTAGTGTTGCCCTGGCGCGGACACGCGCTTCTTACGCGGTTCCGGGCTTCGAGACAGGAAAGTCCGCAAATTTGGGCTCCCCGCGAGTCCGGATCCCCGGTAGTCCCGAGTCCAAGCAGCCTCGGGTCCGAGCCGTCTCGCCACCGGTGTCCAGTCGCTCCAGCTGCTCCCGGAGCACACGGGCCGACGGGCGCGGGGGTGAGGAGGGGGCTTTCTGCAGGAAGATGAGGAAGCCCGACGGGAAGATCGTGCTTTTGGGGGACATGAACGTGGGAAAGACGTCGCTGCTGCAGAGGTACATGGAGCGGCGCTTCGCGGACACGGTCAGCACAGTGGGCGGCGCTTTCTACCTGAAGCAGTGGCGCTCCTACAACATCTCCATTTGGGACACCGCAGGTGAGGGCTGGCGCTGCCTGGACCCACACTGTCCTGGAGCTCCGCAGGGACCGGGGCGAGGGGCTTCCTGCCCCAGAGTAGCGTCCCTAGGGCCGAGGTCCTACAGGGCAGGCCTTCCGGGTTATGCACAGGGTCCCTCCCTTCCACGGCAGGTGAGCCCATCTCAGGGATCAGGCCTGAGACCAGGGACCAGTGCACGGTCACCCTTCACTCTTCTCTGTTCCTGCTTGTTCTCTTTTGCTGGTTGAGAAACTTTTTGTTTAGCTACTTGGTGCATTTAGCGACAATCCAGTTGATGCTTAAAAAGTACCCCTGGCTTCAAACAGAGGACTTGTGCCACTTGTGCACCTGTGGCCACGTCTGGCTCGTGTGGCAGTGTCTGGCTGCAGAGCGTCAGGGGCCTGCTAGTGATAACCAGACTCAATCACAGACATGTCTCGTTTGATATCCACAACCACCTTGAGGGGTGGGCAAAGCTAGTATAATTACCCCCTCTTTTAGAAAACAGGAAACTGAGGCACGGAGCTTTCTTTTGCAAGGTTTAGTCAGGAAAGCAGGAAGGAGAATATCTGCATTTTCCAGTTTCTTTATCATGTGCTTGATCTTGGCTCATACATATTATGGAGCTTCAAATGATTTTCTGTAGTAGCATTTTTATGATAGGTAATGAATTCTTTTTAGTGTGTGTGGTAGTTGTGATTTTTCAAAAGTACAACTTAGAAGATCTTAATTCAAGCTTCCAGTTTAACTGCAGAATTACAATGGCACTTATAGTGTTACAATAGAATATATTTCCTTCCCCATGAAAAAGAATAAGATCTTGTAAGTAAATAAAAAAATAAATAGTATGGCATGTTGTCAATGAATATTCTTTTTAGATCCTGAAACTTTAAGGTCTGACATTCTTAATGTCAGCACTTTATAAATGATGTAAGTACCCAAAGATCCTGTCTAGAATTTTAAAACTGCCCACTTGGATGCACCAGTCTGCTACATAAACAAGATTTTGCTCTATTCAAAATGGAATTAATGACATCCACCAAAGTACATCTACTTCTCTTCTCTCCTTCCTCCTTTTTTTATTGCTGTCTTTTTTGTCATTATGGCAGTTAATGTCTTAACTAATTTATTAAAATCATGCTGTAGAAACAGCATCTTCCAGGTACTCTTCCCTGCTCTTCCCTCCAGCTTCAGGCTGCACAGGATCTTCTGTAAGATCCTTTACTACTTAAGCTGCCGCTGTAGCACTAGGCATTTGGTAGCCATGGGACGCAGTCTCTGGAAGTCAAATCAAATCAAATTAACACGACTTGTCTGCCTGTTTTGGACAAGGCTGGCCCTTTTGCTCCTTTCGTTGACTGGCTGGACTTCACTGCTGTCCCTGGTTTATAAGAGGATAATGCAGGAATGGCATTGGGGACCCAAACCAAGAGCCCCATTGTGTCCACGGTGAGAACCTGCCCTTTTCCATGAGGTGTGGAGTTTCTGGAATGGGAGCTGACCTTAGTGGACATCTCCAGCATCTATGGTATGAATTTGCAGTGTAATTTTGCTTGGCCACTTTCTTCTTCAGTGACAAGGACATGATGCATCCAGAATCTTGATCATTAGAGGATTTTGTAATACAGCTAATGAGATATCCTGGTTGCTTTGTTGAGCTCTCTGGGGCCGCGATTCATTTCCTGTCTGCCTAAGCAGCTGCCTAGCTGCTTAGCTTCCTTCTTGTTCCTGGAACCTTGGAATGTGAGCTCAGCCAGGCTCCTGGGGCCATGGGGGCAGCCAGGCCCCTTCTCCACACTGCTGACCTCCTGTGTATACATGCTTAGGGTAACCGAGGCTCTGAGTCAGCAGTCACACAGGCTACCTCTGTGCCTGCTCCCAGTGACTGTGGGGTTCTGGGTGACCTGGAGGGATAGGAGAGCTATGAATAGGTACCTTTTCAGTAATCCCTGTTGGAAATTTGAAAGTTTAACTTTTAAGGGATCTTACTTTTTTTCCTCCTTTTGTCTTGCTCTAACTTTCTTTCCGTTCCACAGGCATTGTTTTTAAAGTTGTGATCCTTTAAATGTTCATAACTGAGGCAGAAGGATGAGAACCAGGTACAGAATGAATCATTTTTCATTGCTGCCCTTGGTTGTATGGAGTGGGTGAGGTGGGGGTGTGGAGGTGTGGATGGTGTTGGGTTTTTTAATAGTGGAAGTGATAGTAAGGGGTCAGAGTTTCTGTTTAACTCTTGGCTTGTCCTTTCAAAAAACAAAGTATCTGGTTCCCTGAGGCTTGCCAGGCAGGTGAAGCTAGAAAGGGGAGGAGATTTGCTAGGCTGATAAGTAGGATTTTACTTGATCCACAAGATTCCTTCAGAGGGAGGTATGACGGCTTGCATGTTAGAGATGGGGAGACAGAGCTGGTCGGAGGTGACTTGTTCTGTCAGGTGCAGAGAATCTCCTTCGTTGCTCCACTCCTTGCCTAGTTGGCTGACAGATTTGGGGCAGTCACCAGATGAGGTTTGGTAAGTCCCAGAAGGAAAAGGAGGTTACCCTGAGACAAGCAAGAGCCTCTCCTTGAGTGGTGTGGCTTGGTGGGTTTCCCCAAACTGAAAGGTTGATGGTTTGATTCCCTGTAAGGGCACATGCCTGGGTTTCTGGCCATATCCCCAATTGGGGAGCCTGCTAGAGGCAACCAATCAATGTTTCTCTCACACATCGCACATCGATATTTCTCTCCCCCCTCTTTCTCCCTCCCTTCTCCTCTTTCTAAAAATAAATACAGAAAATCTTTAAAAAGAAAGAAAGAGCTCCAACTGAACTTACCACTACCCCTGCTCTGTCAGTCCTTCAGTTCACCTGAGCAGTCTAAAAAGATGTTGCCTATTGTCCAGCAAATGTAAACTGAGCCCCTACTGTGTACCTGGGTGCTGCCCCAGGCCCCATTCTACAACAGAGATTTTCAACCTTTGTCCTCTCAAGGCACCCATAAACTAATTACTAAAATTCTGCAGCATACCAAAAAATACATTTTTTTGTTGATCTAACAAAGAGATAGGTGTAATTTTGATTCAATCACACTGGAAGGCTATTACTGTGTTGGTTGTTGTCCTTTCTTTTTTAATTTGACAATCTAAGGGAAAAGAGGTAGTGTCCCCGACTAAATCGTCAGGCATTACCTGGCTTAAAACTTCTTGGGGCCCACCAGTTTAAAATGGCTCTTCTACAGCAATGACAAGCTATCTGGGGTCTCTGTTCCACGAGCTTTAAGCTCTAGAGGAAGGGGGGGAGAGCTGCAAGGAAAGAAGTGGTATAATTTCACACCTGATCATTGTTTTGAAGAAAACACAACAGGGTAATGAGAAAGTGACAGTGTGTCTTAATAGATCCCCTCACCAGGGCCCTGGAAGGCCTGACACCCTCCTCATTTATCCTTCATTTTCCAAGGCTGCAGTCCCTGACAGTAGGGTGATATGAGTTACAGTTGCATCCCCTGTATCTGTCTCATGAAGACCATTTTTCTGACAATATATCCCCTTTTGGTAACATGTTCCTCATTTCCTTCTGAGCCTTCCTCACTGGCAGCGCCCTGCTCATCCATATTTCTGTCTGTCGTCTGTTCATGCCCACTGAGCGATTCTCTAAGATGATGCCACTTTTCTCTTCCGTGTTCCCCACGGAGCCCTCACCAGTGGAGTTCTTGACATCCGTATTTCTCCTAACAGCCTGTTCAAGGCAATCTATGCTCTTTTTGTCATGCTTCTCAACTTCTTCCAGCCTCTAACCAAGCCCAGTTCCAAAGGCACGTCCACATTTGCTACAGCAGCACCCCACTCCCAGTATAAAAGTCTGTTTTAGTTTCCTGCCACTGCTATAACAAATTATCACAAGTGTAGTGGCTTTAAAAAAACCTGGGTTAGACATCCCAGTAGGTCTCCCTGGCAAGCATGAAGGTGTCCGCAGGACTACTCTTCCGGGGGCTCTCGGGAGGAACCTGTCTCCTGGCCTGGTTCAGCCTCTGGAGCCTGCCTGCATCCCATGGTTCCTTTCTCTCTCTCTCTTTTTTTTAATTTTTAAAAATCCTTACCCAAGGATATGGTTTTTAAAAATTGATTTTAGAGAGAGAGGAAGGGAGAGAGGGAGAGAAACATTGATCAGCTGCTTCTTGCATGTGCCCCATCCAAGGACTGAATCAGCAGCCAAGGAATGTGCCCTGACCTGGGATTGAACCCACCAGCTCTTGGTGCACAGGACAATGCTCCAGCCAACTGAGCCACCTGGTCAGGGCCATGTCCTGTGGTTTCTTCAGCTTCCAACGTGGAAGCCAGCGATGGCCGGTTGAGTCTTTCTGTCACCAGGTCACTTAGACCCTGACTGCCAGGCCTCCCTCTCAAACATTTACCTATTTGTTAAACCTTTAATACAGAATTTTATTAGAGGAGGGGTGGTAGGCCCCAGAGGACAGGAAAGATGGCCCTGGCAAGTTAAGGGAGCTTTGAGGAGGGGTCCTGGCCAGGAACATCGGTACCTGTCAGAGGTAGAGGGCCAAAGGGCCAGGATCTCAGAAGTGGCCGTGCCAATGGTTTGGGGACTGTTACTGGTTTTTTTCGTGGGGACCAGGTGGATATTGGACCTGTGCCGGGGTCGTCACTCATAGAGTTGCTGCTGTGGTTTTGGGAGACGGGTTGCAGGTGCAGGACATTACAGAAGCCACGATGGTACTTCCATCTCATACAGCCAACGGCACTTCTCCTGGAAATCGGTGACAGAGACAGCTCGGCATGCACAGCCTGCCCACTGAACCAGAGGTTACTGAGTTCAGTCACTGCCTGCTCGGCATCCTTGCCGCGCCAAAACGTGACATAGACATGGCCCACGAGGGGTCCCCCAGGTTGTTGCACATGTTCATCTCTTCAGTTGCCCCGTACTTCTGCAGTTCTGTGAACAGCTCCTCAGAGGAGTTACTGTGTTCCCCCACCTCCACGTCGCTCACATGACAGTGAGATCTGCGTGCGGTTTAGGCGGCGTTCTGTGGATTCCAGGACAGGCTGAGCAGCACCGTGGTCTGGCTGAAAGTTGATTTATGGTGAAGCCAAGAGCACTGGTTCGTATGGGGGCAGGCGCTGATCCTTAAAGTGAAGAGAGCAGTAAACATTTAACCTTATTCTTTTCAATCTTGAATATTGAAACTAAATATTCAGCCATTTTTACCCAAACCCTTCCTCTCCCACATTTAAAAGCCTCTTGTCATTACACTGAGATCACCCTGATAATGCAGATAACCATGTTTTAAGGTCAGCTGGTTAGCAATTGTAACCTGTCTGCAACCCTATTTCCCCCTTGCCATGAAACATAATATGTTCATAGGCCCCAGGGATTAGGACTGTCTTTGGGGGGTGGTTCTGAGCACAGTCAGTGACCACAGGTGTGATTCTGTGGCTGTCACCTCTCTCCACCTGACTTCCTTTATCTATAAAAAGGGAACAACTGAAGTACCCACCTCCAGTGTTGTTAGGAATCAATGAGTTACTATTGACAAAGTGCTCAGGGGAATGCCGAAGTTTTGTGTTAGTGTTTGCTAAATAAACAATCATTTCCTGGCCCTGGGTGATTAGGACAAAGAGTGCCACCAGATAGCATGTCCCAGAGGTAAAAGAAGTTTGGGTGGGTCCCCAATAAATAATTCTGCAATAAATGGAGAGAGCAAAGAGAGTAGAAATTCAGAGTAGTTGGTTTAAGAACTTTCTTTTGAACAACTTTAGTGCAACCCTGGAGGGGATGCTGGCATTCCAGGGTATGAAATCATGGTGCCTGGAAAAGAGAGAATATAACTGCTTACACCTGTGAAGTTAACTAAGAGGGGGCCTATCTGTGAAGGAAGGGGTGGCACACAAGTGAAGATGCCAGGTGGGATGGACTGCCCATGTGAGATTCTCAAGCCCCTGGTCAGAAGCCACAACCCTTACCCCCACATATAGGCAGTTGCTTTTAGATCCAGGGAATGGCAGAGATGCTGTGTCCAAAGTGATGTTACTTGAGGTTAGAAAGGTGGCAGTATTGTGGATGAGCCTGGAGAGCAGCTCTCTATCAGGGATTGCAGAGTTCCTGACCATTGATCCTTTGGACTGGGCTGTGAGGACTCCGGGTTTAAAGAGCCTTGAGAGATTGGTGCAGAAGTGGGTAGACCACCTAAGCAAATGTGGAGCCGGGGTGGAGGACTTGGATTGTAGCTGGCTCTCTTATTGTATTAGTGTGGCTGCTGAGTGGTTTTTGAGGTCCTAATATGGTGATTCTCAGCCTGACAATCAGTATTTGTGTGATAGGAGAGCATCTGGTGTATTACATCCCCTTTTTCAGATCAGGGGACTGACTGCCATCACTGGTTATTATTAATAAAGTTTTATTGGCACACAGCTGCGCCCAACATTTACATGCTGTCTGTGGCTGCTTTCACATTTGGTAGCAGAGCTGAGTTGTTGCAACAGAGACTATGTAGCACAGAAAGAGAAAACATTTACTCTCTGGCCCTTTGTAGAAGCAGTTTGCTGACCCCTGGTTTAGGTCATACAAAGGGGAAAACATTTTTATAGAAATCTTTTCTGTAGTTATAGAAACTCTCAAGTGTTTAGCATTCAGTGATTGAGGGACCCATAATTCAGTTAAACTCAACAAGCAGCACTCAAGTTTCTCCTGTGTGTGTCTGCTCTTAGCTAGACTAGGGTGAGGGCAATAGCCTGGATTTAAGATTAGCATGAGCTTCTGAAAAAAAGTCTTGTAAATAAATCTTAGTTGAGGTTTGGGATCTGGAAGCTAAACTCAAAAAGCCTGTGTTGTAGGTGGGACCAAGTTTTTGTGGGTGGGTCCATGTCTTTGTAGGTGGGTCCACCTCTTTGAGGTGGGTCCATATTTTATTGTTACTGGTGACTTTGAATGGGTGTCTTTGGGGGCAAGCACACCTTCACAGAATTATTCTGCTTTAATGACCAAAAACAGTGTCCTGAATATGAATGTGGATATTAAGGCAGGTGGAAGAGAATCGGCTGTAGGTTCAGCAAGGCAGACAGAGTGCCATTATACTGCGAGATGCCCAAGGACAAAGGATGCTTGTGAGCAAGTGCACGTGCTGGGAGGTCAGCCCAGAGTCCTCCTGGAGGGGGCGCCAAGAATTCCGGGGGTGGGAAGAGGTATTTAAGGCTCACTAGCGCGGTGTTCATTCATTCAGGACAATTTAACTAATTAAGGTCAATCATGTTCATTAACTAATACCCAATTCACATGTAATGTCTCTGGAAGATAATGTCATGCTTTGTTATCTTTAAGTTTGCAGGAGAAATGGAAACTCTCCAATTCCAAAGTGAACTTGCCCATCTTGTTTCTTTGAGACTTCATATAACTCCCCGTCTGTGAAAAAGAAATTTTATATACACTCGCACACATGTGTTTATACAACTGTTTGTTCTTAGAATAACGGCTTCATCACTGTGATGCCAGAGTTTCATGGCCCCAGGGTCCCGTGCCTGTTGGCCTAGGTTCTTTTTACCCTGGCTGACCCCGACTCCTGTCTCTTCTGCGCACTGTTGAGTGGGGTGTCTCTGTCGGGCCTCTGGACCCAGTGAACGTCCCTGCTCAAGCCCCTCCCAGCCTTCCTGGATCACCTTCCCTCCTCTTCTTTTAGCCAGACAGGTGTCTTCGAGCATTGCCAAGTGCGCTAGGGGTATTCCTCGTTTCATTCCACTTCACTATATTGTGCTTCATAGATACTATGTTTTTGTTAACATTGAGGCAAGACCCTGTACCAGCAAAAGATTACAACTCACTGAAGGATCAGATGATGGTTAGCATTTTTTAGCAATAAAGCATTTTTTAATTAAGGTATGTGCATTGTGTTTTTTTTGAAAAATATAATGTTATTGTACAATTAATAAACTACAGTATAGTATAAACATACTTTTCATTCAAGGGGAAACCAGAATGAATGTGCCTTAGTTTATTGCAATATTCACTTTATTGCTGTGGTCTGAAACTGAACCTGCGAACCACCAAGGTGTACCTGTACTTGTAATTCATCACATATGCATGTCTTCCCTCTGATCTCACTTTCACTTATGGTCTCTTTCTCTGGGAGTGTCCCCTCTCCTGGCGATGCCCAATTTGAGTTTTATCCCATCTTTTATTGTCACTTATTTTGTGAAACAGCCCTTGGTCATTGTAGCAGAGGAGGAATTCCTCTTCGGACTGTGCTGCAGAATGACCTGGTGTTCCTTATTGTGCTCCGCCTTTTATCTATATTTGGTGCCCGTTTGTCTTTCCTCTGATTTACGAACTCCTGGAGAGAAGATTGGGGTTTTATTCACTTTGATGTTCTCCATAGAATTTAGCATTTTACTCAACAGTATTTTTTTAAGCTAAGTTTTTGCTGAATGAAATTGTTGAAAGCAATGGGAAAAATTGGGGAAGGCAGAAATAAGTGGTTTTATTTTCTTAATAATATCTTGACTCTGAATGATAAAATTAGTGTGAAAATATTGTCATGTACTCTGGAACGCACATTGTGTACATGGTAAGGAAGTACTGGTCTGTGCCATTAATTATGTGTGATTTTAAGCAACTCTGTACTACTTCGTCTCTTTTTACTTTGACATCATTAAAAATCTATTTAGAGAGGAAGAAGAACACCTCAGGACTTTTGCCTCTGGGAAGATGGAGCAGATGTACTTTTCCCTAGTCTTCCCACTAATTACAGCTAAAGCCTTTGAATGTTAAATACAAAACAAACATAAAAAGACTCTCAGAGGTGGAGTGAAGAAGGCAGAATGGCCAGGGACCGTGAGATGCAAAGAATGAGTCAATGAGGTGAGTTCTGTGGGCTTTCTTTTCACCTCATTTATCTAAACTTGGAGCTGAAGAAGTCAGACATTCAGGGTGGTGCCCAACAAGACTGAGCAGCGAGCCAGGCCCTCATCCCCACTGGGTGACAATGAGCCCTCCTACCTTGTGGTGTTGGTGGACGCTATGTGAGGAACTTGGACTTGTGCCTCCACCTGTCAGGAAAGAGGCAGTACCTACTGTAGCCCCTCAGCCCCTAAGATATTGTGTCAGAGGGAGCCAGCTAAAAGGTAAGGCCATGTAAGATCCAGAGTCTCATAACACAGTATGAAAAAGTCTAGGTTTCAATGAAAAAATCACTTATTATGCAAAAACCAGGAAGATCTCAAACTGAATCAAAAAAAGACAGTCTATCAATGCAACACTGAGATGACAGAGATGTTAGAGTTATCTGACAAAGATTTTAAAGTAGCCAGTATAAGAATGCATTGATGAGAAATTGTAAACACATTTAAAAAACCCCCCCAAAAATATAGAAAGCCTCAGCCAAAACATATTTAAAGAAAAACCAAATGGACATTTCTGGACTTAAAAAAGTCATTAACCAAAATAAAAGGATAGGGGATGGAAACAACAGACAAATGCAAGGGAGAGAAGAAGGCCTCCATGAACAGGAAGATAAAACAAAAAATATCACCCCACCTGAAATACAGAGAGAAAACAGACTGAATGGAAATGAACTGAGCCTCAGTGACTGGTGGGACAAAAGATCTAACACTGTGTCATTGGAGTCCTGGAAGAAGAGAAGGGTGAGGCTGACAAATTATGAGCAGAAATAATGGTTGAAAACTCCGCAAATTTGGCAATGGACGTAAACCTGCAGATTCCAGATGCTGAGAGAACCACAAACAGAATAAATACAAAGAAACTTGTGCCAAGACCCATTATAATTAAATTCTAAAAACTAAGGAACAGGCTACAAGTCTTGAAAGCAGCCAGAAAAAAAGTCAGAATGACGACAGCTATCTCATCAGAAACCATGGAGGCCGGAAGGAAGTGGCACAGTGTATTTCTAACCACCTATTTGTACTCAGTCCTCTCACCTTCTCACCATTTCCCCTCCATGCCTTTCCCATCTGGTGACCTTTTCCTTAAATAAGTCCTTTAACATTTCATATAATATTAGTTTGGTGATGATGAACTCTTTTAGTTCTTGTCTGGGAAGCTTTTCATCTGCCCTTCGATTCTTAGTGATAGCTTTGCTGGGTAGAGTAATCTTGGCTATAGGTCCCTGCTTTTCAGTATTTCTTGCCAATTCCTTCTTGCCTGCAAAGTTTCTTTTGAGAAATCAGCTGATACTCTTATGGGAACACCCTTGTAGGTAACTAACTGCTTCTCTCTTGCTGCATTTAAGATTTTCTATGCTAACCTTTGGCATTTTAATTATCATATGTGTTGGAGTGGGCTTCTTTGCTTCCATCTTGTATGGGACTCTCTGTGCTTCCTGGCCTTGGATTTCTATTTCCTTCACCAAATTAGGTAAATTTTCCTTTATTACTTTTTCATGTAGATTTCAAACTTCTTGCTCTTTCTTTTCTCCTTCTGGCACCCCTATGCTGAGAATGTTGGAATGCTTGAAGTTGTTCCAGGGGCTGCTTACACTATCCTCATTTTTTTGGATTCTTCTTTCTTCTTGTTCTGATTGATTGTGTCTTGTTTCCTTATGTTCCAAATCATTGATTCTCAGCTTCTGTCACTCTATTGTTATTTGCCTGTAAATTGTTCTTTATTTCTATTAGTGTTCCCTTCATTTCTGACTGGATGTTTATTATGCTGTTGAGATCCTCACTACATTCCTTGAGAATCCTTATAACCAGTGTTTTGAACTCTGCATCTGAGAGATTGCCTATCTCCATTTTGTTTAGTTCTTTTTCTGGAGTTTTGATCTGTTCTTTCATTTGGGCCATGTTTCTTTGTCTCCTCATTTTGTCACTTTCTTGTGTTTGTTTCTATGTATTAGGTAGAGCTGTGATAACTCCCTGTCTTGTTAGTGTGGCCTAATGTAGTAGGTGTCCTGGAAGGTCCAGGGGTACAGCCTTCCCTGTCACTCAAGCTGGGTACTTGAGGTGCCCCCTCCATGTGGGCTGAGTGTATCCTCCTCTTGTAGCTGAGCCTTGATTGCTGTTGGCAGGTCAATAGAAGGGATTTACCCAGGCTAGTCAGCTGCAAGGACTGGCTGTGACCTTTGCCGTCTGTGGGGGATCAGCTCTGTGAGGGCAGGGTGGTGATGCTATGACATAGTCTGTAGCTGCCCACTGGGTGTGCAGGCTCTGGGGTTTCCTGAGTGGTACAGGCCAAGGTCAGCCCCCACCTATGTTCTACCTGGGGCCACTTTGTCTGAGCTATAAAGCAATCTGAGATGGTTGCTACTTGTGTTGGGCTTGGAGATTCCCAGATGGAGTCAGGCTGTGAATCTAGGCTAACTGTTGCTAGTGCTGGGCCTGGGGCCACTTAGCAATAGGTATAGGCTGGCTGAGTCTGGCTGTTGCTTGTTTGAGAGGATTTAGGACATTGTGAATCAGCAGCCAAGACCAGCCATTCATATGCAAAAGTCATGTTGACAGCTGTGTGGGTTGGTAAGTTGGGTGGGAGGGAGTTTCAGAGAATCTCCAGGGTGGGGCCAATAATGTTAGCCAGGTTGATGGAGTCTCAGATATGGCCCCCTCCTGCTGGCTCTGTGGTTCTGTGCAGGGAGGGTTCAGAAAAGGGACAATGGCCTCTGCCTTCCTTTCTGTCTGGGAGAAAGCTGTACCCCAGCTCTCACTTTGATGCCAGACACTTCATTTCCTCTCTGTATGCCACTGGTGACTTTCAAGCTGCTGCCTTGTTGCTGGAGCTCAGAGAGTGAGTCTGAATAAGTTCGTGTGTAGGTTCTTTAAGAGGACCTGCTTAGGACTCCAGAATTTTCTTCTACTGACTGAGTCTTTGCAGGTTTACACAGCCAGAAGTTATTCAGACATACCTTCCTGGCACTGGAGCCCTGGGCTGGGGGGCCTGGTGTGGGGCTGGGACTCCTTGCTCCTGAGATATCCCTCCCAAACTTTTATCCACCACACATGGGTGTGGGACCAGCCGTTCTGTGTCTGCACCTCTCCTACCAGTCTGGATGGATGTGGTTTCTTTTTTAATTCCGTAGTTGTCGGACTTCCATTCAACTTGGTTTCTGACAGTTGTGAGTGATGGTTCTATATTTTTGTTGTAATTTTGATGTGGTTGTGTGAGGTGGTGAGCTGTGTTTACCTATGCCGCCATCTTGGCCGGCACAATATGTTTCAAGTGCTGAAAGCAAAAATGAAAAATGTTGATACGTGATTTTTGTTCATCTTCAGTTCCCAAAAGTCTGGAAGGACATGCTTCTATTTTACATGCCACCATCTCGATTCATTTCTTTCCACTTGTCTGGTGTTTACATTACAGCACTGCTCTGTTGTCTGTTTTCATGTGAATGTCTTTTCTACATTCAGACAGTATGGAGCGTTTTGAGACTGGCTCCTCTTGCCTAATGCATTTGAGATGCGTCTGTGTTATTGTATGGGTTCATTCCTGTTCATTGCTGAGTGATATTCCACTGTATGGATGTACCACTTGTGGTTGTGCATCACCATTTGAAGGATATTTGGATGGTTTTCAGTTTTTGGTAATTAGGAATAAAGGCACCGTAAACATTGACATAGAGATTTTGTGTGAACATACATTTCTATTTCTCAGGTAAATGACCAAGGAATAGGCTACTTGGGCTTAGTGGTAAGTGTATGTTTAACATCCAGTTGACCCAACACCATTTGTTAAAATTAACAAATTTTACTGACTTCTGGTCAGTAATGTTTGATAGACAATACTTATGTTTTCCTGTACAGAATGGGGGGATATATTATGTAGGCAGTTACCTTTTAGACACCTTCATAAAGAAAATACAAGAAATACATGTTTCTTGTATTTCTCAGCTGACTTTATGCAAGCACATGTGAACAAGTCAACAGTGGAAAGTTCATTTGTTTCCCTGCCAGTGTAACAGAAGTGCAGTTGGAAAGGCAGGGCACTTAGAGAGTAGCACTATAAATAAGAGACCGAAGAATTGTACAGTGTTAGTGTTGATTATTTTCTTGGCTATTAATTAGACAAATTTAATCATTTATTGTGTCTCAGCACAGAGTCTTAGAAGTTGTGGAGCTTGGCGACAGATGCGTTGATCACTTGTTTCCACTGCTAAGTCATTTCCACCCCGTATTCAAAACTGAGTTCTTTGAGATCCACCTTCCGGCACAGCCCAAGCCAACCCAAATTCACAGTTACTCTAGTATTTATAATCCAACAGAAGCCAAGCTGAGCTTGCATCTCCTACAAAGCACTTCCTAAATATTCGTTGATTTGTTCTGCGAAACTAAAAGATATTCGTGTGAACTGAAGGCTTCCCTCCCTCTGGCCTGGCCTAGCTCTCTGTGCTGGTCTCAGGCTTCTGAAATAGCACAGCTACCTACTGCTAAGTTTCCCATTTTGCAGGGGGGTATGGATCAGATCGTCTTAGACCTGTGGGCCAAGTGGAGCTTAGCTTTGACCTCTCTGAGTTTTTTTTTCAGCAAAGGTGAGACCAGTCTGACTATCATAGAAGCCGTTTTTCAGCTTTAGCACCTTTGAAGAGTCTTAATTTCCCAGCACAGTGGGAATCACTGAATTTGGAATATCCATTGCAGGTAGCCATGCAACAGAACAGTTTAAAATTGTAAAGTCTGGCATAATCTTGTAAAATTAGAACAGGATTAACAGGACAATTTTCTCAGCTTCTTTTTCTTTCAGATGAAGGGACAGACTCAAGAAGTTACTTGTCCTACTTCCAAATGCTAGTTGGTGGCAGAACAGGGGCCAGAGCTGGGGTCTCGTGACTCAGTCACCATCCCATGCTGCTTTTCCTGCTATTCCTATCATGTATACTTTATTTAATTCAGGAGCATCTGCTTTAAAAGTCTGCCCTACTGCAGTCTGCTAGGGAACCAGGGCGGCGTTCCTATGGAAAACTGGCTCGGGAAGTGTTTCCTGAAGGGTTTCCAGGTTGCTAATGCACAGCCCTTCCTTTCCTGGAGGCCCCTGCTGCGCGAGTAGCAGGGACTTCTGTTGGCTTCCTGGGTACCAAATAGCGTGCCTAGTGCCTTTGGGGCTCAGTCTCTTATTTCTTACGACTACTTTGTGTGGTTGGCATTATTATCACCTCCCTTTTCAGATCAGGAAGCTCAGACCCAGAGAGGCCACAGAATTTGCACTGGGTGCTAAGGAGCCTGGACTTGAGGTCTGCTTTTTGTCATATTTTAGTCTCTGTTGTGACTTTCCTCTCTCTACTCAAACAAACAAACAACATGTATATGCTACTGGGAACCATGAAAATCATGTGGAATTGCCATCAGTTTATTCTTTTCTTTTCTATTTCTGAAAATGAGAGGTACGGTTATTATACATTTTAGCCAAATACTCAGTGTTACAATTTTACTAAAAATTCTAAGCCTTCAAAATTTTCTTGAAGGACTCATGGCCTAAGTGAAATTAAATAAGTAATGAAATATGGCTCTTAAGGTTGTTCTGTGTAATGCTAGTGCTGGCACATCAAATGATACTTAAAGGTTAAAATTATGGTATTATCCAATCTATTACTCTGCCTTGAATTATTCAAAATTAAAAAAAAATTGTTGGATCAAAAGAACACAATGCATAATGGCCTAACTGAAGTTGCTTAGCTAATGTACTCGTGATTATTTGTGTATTCTGCTGGACTATTTCTCTTTTTATTTTTAAAAAGTACTTAATTTTATCATTAACAGCCTTCACAGGTATCTAGAGCTGACCTTGTGGTAGATAAACATTAACACCTCATAGAAGAAGCTTTTTTGTTTTGGTTGTGCCTGGAATGCTTACCTGCACCTGAAAGTAAATGTCCAGATATAAAGAGAAAATCTAATGGCATGTTTGGAATGCTTTTTGTGTGGGGTGATTAGCTCTCACACAGCCTGTGGCCTTACCAAGCTCTTGAGGAATCCCCCCAAGTCCTCGCAGGGTGAAGCCTCCTCAGGGTGAAGCTCCGTCGCAGACTCTGGCCCGTTAACAGATGCTGCCAACGTCGCACTCGCTGTGTGCCTGGCCTGGCCGCTGTAACCTCTGCATTGTCACTTGTTAGTCCCCTCCAGGACTCGAGGAGGTAACAAGGGTGGATCCTGTGCAAGTTAACATGAGCCCGGAATGGGCTGAGCTGGGATTTGAGCTGCGCAAACTGCCTCAGCATTTGTGCACCTAGTCACTAAGTCATGCTGTGTCCTTCACAGAAGTGACATCTGCTCTAAAGTGAGAGTGAACTAGGACAGAATGCTCAGTGTATGTGACACAGTCATTGTGTGTGTGTGCAGGATGTGACAAATATGTATGTTCAGTTTAGTGCCTGGTGTGCTGTGAACTGAAAAGACATTGCTGTGCCCAAAAGTGGTCAGTTAAAAATAGCCCCAGTCTTTGGGCTTATTTTACATTAAGATTAATGTATTAAAATACCTGTTCAATCAGTGCTTTCCCCACGTGGAATTATATGCACTTTATACATGCGTCTTCATGCCTGAACATGTCTGCACTGTGTGCCTGCCATCTGAGCTAGCCTGTGCAAAGGAGTTGCTAGAATCCTATTTCAACCAGTGGGACCGAGGCTTTCCCCATCTGGTCAGAGCTGCATAGTTCTGACCAATAAGAGTGGCTCTATTTTGGCCAATAAGCCAGTGTCTTTTGGACCAATCCAACTGTGAGGATTTGGAGTCCTCATTTGCATGAGAACAGACCAATCTGGGACCAGGGACAGGGAGTTCTGTCTATAGAAGCCAGCTCCTCACTGACTCGGGAAGTGCATTTCTCTTTCCATGGAAGAGTGAAGGCTGTGTTTCCCTGGCTGAGCTGGAACACTCATTTTCTCGCAGTAGCAGAGCCCAGCAGACCAGCACAGTCCAGAGCAGGAGGGCATTGAATGGAGCAGACCAGAGTGCAGTGGAGCAGACAGTGCGGCACAGAGTGGACTAGGGAGGAGCAGAGTTGCCTAGTCGGAGAGGGGCCTGGTACCAGGGCCGCCTGGCCCCCGGGCTGCCTCACGGCCCTGCGGTTTTCACAGCTGTGCTGTATCACAATTGAGCTGTTTTGTGCTGAATAAAGTTTCCTTCTTCATCACACCCCAAATTGGGGATTTCTGTTGGTGCTGAATTGGCACTGATGGCCATCATTGACAACAGTATGCTTATTCCCAGCTTCCAGTTGAAGACCAAATGACCCATTGTGTTTCCATGGCATAAGATTATCCAATAGGAGTATAGAACTCAGAAGTAAAATGGTAACATTTTTTCCAAAGTCAAGGTATTGTAACCATCAGCTGCTTAAAAACGAAGGATGAGCTATATGAGTAGGCCCTATGCTCATTCTGAAAGGGCAAATTTTATGGTTTCTTGTTGTGCCCTTTAATATATTGCTTTGTGATTCTTTTTTGGGGAGAGATGGAGAGATTGTTATCTTCCCTACTTTGCACTCACTTTCATCTTGCGCGTGTCCAGGCTTTAAGGAGCCTTGTGTGGCCACCTCAGTTGCTGCTTCGACAAAATGCCTCCAAGGTGCCTTCTAGATTTAGTATCCTAAAGTGTGCGCGGCGAGCACTTGGTGAGAGTGAATCCATTTGTTCATCAGTCAGGACGTCTTTTTGAGCACTTCTCATGAACTAGACACTGTGTCGAGCTCGAGGAACAGCAGTAGCAAAGTAGGCAGCCTTGGGTCCTGAGGTTTAAGTCCTGTGAAAGATCAGCATCAGACAAAGAGCACATACAATAACACCACCTGTGTTAAGTGCTGTGAAGAAAAGGTGCCAGGACAGGTGTTAATTGGCAACCTAATTCAGAATTGGTGGTGCAAAGTAGGTCATTTTTCCTTCTGGAAAACAGCTTTGCCTCCGTTTGCACATCACTTCTTCACTCCTTTGTGTTTTTCTGCATGTGTTCCTGTCATCCTCCACATTTCCTGGCATTCCTGTGTGTATGTTCCTTCTACCTCTGTGCCTTCCTGACCTCTTTGAGTTGCTTATGACCTATGTCTGGCTGTAGGGTAAATGGAGGCAGTCTGGCTAACATGTATCAGGGTGGAGTTGCTTTAAAAAGTGCTTGACCAAATCTCATTCTTGTTCTGGTAGAATCTAGAGGTCCTCCACTGCCATTAAACCCTCGTTGTTCGGCGGTTCCTTACCCCAACTGCTCACACCACTGTTGGTGATGTCCCAAGCCGCTTAGTCTCTACAGTACGGCCGGTGTTCCTTGAGGAGCTGCACAAGCATGCTGGGCCTCTTTAAAGACCTGTAAAATGTGTACACTAGCTGTGGGGAGAATGAAATGACACTGTGTGTGTACATGCATGTTAGTGAGTATGTGTGTGTGCCTGTGCAGGTGTGCGTGTGTGACATGTGTGTTCACATATATAATAGCCTGCCATTCTGCCCAGCAGAATGTTGGCAGTGTCTAAAGGGGGCTGTAGCAGACTTGGTTACAGGAATCAGGTTTCGTCGACTCAGTGAAACTGGGGAGTATGTGGAGGCTGAGGGAGGCTCGAGCTCAGGGACACCCACATCAATAACCAAGAACAGAGGAAGCAGTTTTTCCTTTTAACAGGCAGCTTGTCCTAAAAACTGAAAAGTCAGATGAGTGGAGGGTGTTTTAAATCTTTTCTAAGTGTATGTAATAACCAGAATGCTTCTGGGAGGATCATGCATTATGAGTAGATAAGAATGGTGTATGAGTCCCGTATCACAGTGCTTTGCAAAGTAGCAGTGCTGCCTTCATGTTGTGCCTGGGCTTCTAATAAACAATTTCTGGGCTGTTTGAAGACTTTGTTCCCACTATTCAAAGTGGTTTGGCTGTTTCCTTAACTGCACATCTTTGCTCTAGCAGTTGCCAAAGCACATGCCAAACCTAAATAATTTCCAATCTGATTAACTCTGGTTAGTTACTGTGTAGCCACAGGTCCCAGCAGCTCAAGAGTGAAGTTTCTAAAGCCTGGCAAGGCCTTTCAGCTTTCCTTGGTTGAGCAACTGGCAGCTACAGTACTTCATAACTGTTACCAGACGCAAAGTATCAGGAAGAAGGCAGTAGAGGGGTGAAGTGCAAAAATGGCAGACTCAGGTTTGAGTTGCAGTCAGCTGCGTTAATACTGTATCTTATCTTTGATTGATGAGAGTGGCCCCTAGACTGCTCGGGGCTTTATAGCATTCATCCTCAGAGCAAGGTCCCAGGGGCAGCAGCAACAGCATCCAAGCCCACCCAGACCTCTGAATCAGAATCTGCATTTCAACCAGATCACCAGGTGATACACCATGTAGGTAGAGGAGAAGCAGCTTCTGGCTTGTTGTAGCCACAGGGCAGAGGAGGAAAGCAGGGATTAGGCCTGAGTTTCCTGCTGTTCTTAGTAGGTGCTATTTTTACATGTAATTCTATCTATCTGTCTGTCTATCTATCTATCTATCTATCTATCTATCGTCTTTCTAACCTTTAACCATACAGAATTTAAAAATTTGTGGTAAAATACACATAACATAAAATTTATGATTTTAATCATTTTTAAGCGTGCAGCTTAGTGGCATGAAGTGTCTTCACATGTTGTGTAGCCATCACCACAGTCATCTGCAAAACTTTCTCTTCCTCCCAACTGAGTTTAGCAGCTGTTAAACACTAGCACCCCCTTTCCTTCAGCCCCTGGTGAGTGCCATCTTGCTTTCTGTCTCTGCATTTGACAATTCTAGGTAATTACTTCAATTTTTTATTTTATGTATCACATATTATATTTAAATGTGATAAGCTAAATTCTAACAAAATATGTCAATATGATTGATTTAAAAAGGTTTTCTCACTGTTAAATTTAGAAAATTATATCTAGGTACTACTGGTAGTGATGAAAGAAAGTCTATACCTAAAAAAAATTTTTATAAAGGTTTATTTGAGCCAAATCTGAGGACATGAACAGTAGCAAGATCTCCATGGATTAAGAAAATGCTCTGGTTCTGGCCAAGATGGAGGCACACTATGTCTCCTTGCACAACCAAAAGAAGGACAACAACAAATTTAAACACAAAAAATAACTATAACTGACAGAAAATCAAACTGTATGGAGGTCTGACAACCAAGGAGTTAAAGAAGAAACATTCATCCAGACTGGTAGGAGGGGTGGAGATGGTATGCCAGGGTGGAGAGGACTTGTGGTAAGGCCTTGGCTGGAGGACCCGGGTGGGTGAGGCGGTGACTGGTGGACTGGGTGGTCCTACATTTGTGTGTGGACAAACTGGGAGGAATCACTGGGGAGCGAGACAGACTGTGCAACCCAGGTTTTCAGTTTAGGGAAATAAAGCCTCAAAACCTCTGACTGAAAACACTTGTGGGGGTTGTGGTGGCAGGAGAAACTCCCAGCCTCACAGGAAAGTTCGTTCGAGAGGCCCATAGGGTCCTAGAACATACACAAAACCACCCACCTGGGAATCAACACCAGAAGGGTAAAATTTGCTTGTGGGTAGTGGGAGAAATGACTGAAAGCCAGCTGAGAGCTGAGCAAGTGGCATTGTTCCCTCTCCAACTCCTCCCCCACATATGGTGTTACAACACAGACTTGTGGGTTACCCCATCTTGGCGAATACCTAAGGCTCTTCCCCTTAGTATAGATGCATTGAGACAAAAACATATAGCCCAAATAAAAGAACAGATCAAAGCTCCAGAAAAAAACACAACTAAGGGATGAAGAGATAGCCAACTTATCAAATGCACAGTTCAAAACACTGGTAATCAGGATGCTTGCAGAAATGGTTGAGTATGGCTGCAAAATAGAGGAAAATGTGAAGGCTATGCAAAGTGAAATTAAGGAAAATGTCCAGGGAATCAACAGTGAAGGGAAGGAAACTGGGACTCAAATCAACGATTTGGATCAGAAGGAAGAAATAAACATTTAGTGAGACCAAAATGAAGAAACAAGAATTGAAGAAAATGAGGAGAGGCTTAGGGACCTCCAGGAGAACTTTAAGTGTTCCAACATCCAAATCATAGGGGTGCCAGAAGGAGAAGAGGAAGAGCAAGAAATTGAAAATTTATTTGAATAATAAGGGAAAACTCCCCCAATCTGGTAAAGGAAATAGACTTCCAGGAAGTCCAGGAAGCTCAGAGAGTCCCAAAGAAGTTGGACCCAAGGAGGAACACACCAAGACACATCATAACTACATTACCCAAGATTAAAGATGAGAGAATCTTAAAAGAAGCAAGAGAAAAGGAGACAGTTACCTACAAAGGAGTTCCCATAAGGCTATCAGCTGATTTCTCTTTTGTCCCATTTCCCCCTTCACTCCCCTCCACCCTGTATACCCTCTCCCACCCACATCCCCCCCTTTAGTCATGTCCATGTGTCATACTTATAAGTTCTTTAGCTTCTGCATTTCCCATACTATTCTTGCCCTCCCCCTGTCTATTTTCTACCTACCATCTATGCTATTTATTCTCTGTACCTTTTCCCCCTCTCTCCCCTTCCCACTCCCCTGTTGCTAACCCTCCATGTGATCTCTGTTTCTCTGGTCTGTTCCTGTTCTAGTTGTTTGCTTAGTTTCTTTTGGTTTTGCTTTAGGTGTGGTAGTTAATAATTGTGAGTTTGCTGTCCTTTTACTATACATGTTTTTTTCTATCTTCTTTTCTTAGATAAGTCCCTTGAACATTTCATAAAATATGGGCTTGGTGATGATGAACTCCTTTAACTTGACCTTATCTAAGAAGCACTTTATCTGCCCTTCCATTCTAAATGAAAGCTTTGCTGGATAGAGTAATCTGGGATATAGGTCCTTGTCTTTCATGACTTGGGATACTTCTTTTCAGCCCCTTCTTGCCAAATCAGCTGACAGTCTGTTGGGAACTCCTTTGTAGGTTACTGTCCCCTTATTTCTTGCTGCTTCTAGGATTCTCTCCTTCATTTTTACCTAGGTTAATGTAATTATGATGTGCCTTGGTGTGTGTCTTCTTGGGTCCAACTTCTTTGGGACTCTCTGAGCTTCCTGGACTTCCTGGAAGTCTTATTTCCTTTGCCAGAATGGGTAAGTTCTCCTTTATTATTTGTTCAAATACGTGTTCAATCTGTTGCTTTTCCTCTTCCCCTTCTGGTACCCCTATAATTCGGATGTTGGAACGTTTAAAGTTGTCCTGGAGGTTTCTAAGCTTCTCCTCATTTTTTTGAATTCTTATTTCTCCATTCTTTCCTGTTTGGTTGTTTTTTTCTTCCTTCTGGTCCACTCTATTGTTTTGAGTCCCAGTTTCCTTCCCATCACTATTGGTTCTCCATGCGTTTTCCTTCATCTCTTTTATGGTAACCTGCATTTTTTCCTGTAATTTGAGCCCAAAATCAACCAATTCTGTGCGTTTCCTGATCACCAGTGTTTTGAACTGTGCATCTGATTGATTGGCTATCTCTCAATCGCTTAAAATGTTGAGTCCTGAGGCATTGGTCTGTTCTTCTGTTTGAGACACGTGTCTCTCTCTCTCTCTCTCTTTTTTTTTTTTTTTTGGTCTGGTCGCCCTATTATGGTGAGGGGTGGAGCTTTAGGTGTTCACCAGGGCAGGGCACCCCAGTCGCTAGATTGTGACGTTATATGTGGGGGCGGGGACAGGGGCGTGGGAGGGAGGGAACAATGGCGGTAGCTCCGTTCTCCGTGGGACCTCCGTCCCTTCTCTGGGATCATGGGTTGCATGCTCTGCCCTGGTCCACAATCACCGCCTCACTGGGTCTGCCAGCTGCCGCTTGCGTACTCAGGGTCCACCCGCTGCGATCTTGCGTGAGCCAGATGCCTTACGAGTTCCCAGTTGCCTTATGCGCCCAACTCTACTCTCCTCGGTGCGACCCGTGCCGACTCGTGCTGCAACCTGTGCCCGGCCGCTCCTCTCCGCCCCTCCTACCGGTCTGGATGAACGGGTCTATTTCAACTTCTTGGCTGTCTGACCTCCATTCAGATAAATTCTCTGTCAGTTCTGGGTGTTATTCTGCCTCTAAATTGTTGTTGTTCTAATCTTGGTTGTGCGTGGAGGTACGGTGCGTCCACCTATGCCTCCATCTTGCCGGAAGTCCTGATTTCTCAAAAGAAACCTTGCACGCAGGAAGGGGCTGGAAGGAACTATTCCAAGTCATGAAAGGCAAGGACCTACATCCAAGATTACTCTATCCAGCAAAGCTATCTTTTAGAATGGAAGGGCAGATAAAGTACCTCACAGATTAGGTCAGGTTAAGGGAGTTCATTATCACCAAACCTTTATTATATGAAATGTTAAAGGGACTTATCTAAGAAAAAGAAGATCAAAAGTATGAACAGTAAAATGACAACAAATTCACAACTATCAACAACTGAACCTAAAACCAAAACAAAATCAAACTAAGCAAACTAGAACAGGAACAGAATCACAGAAATGAAGATCACATGGAGGGTTATTAGCCGGGAGCGGGAGGAGAAGAATGGGGGAAAAGGTACAGGGAATAAGAAGCATAAATTGTAGTTACAAAATAGACAGGGGATGGTTAAGAATAGTATAGGAAATGGAGAAGCCAAAGAACTTATGTGTACAACCCATGGATATGAACTAAGGGCAGGGGGATGCTGGGGGAGAGGGGTGCAGGGCAGAGGGGAATAAAGAGGGGAAATATGGGACAACGGTAACAGCATAATCAAGAAAATAAAAAATAAATAAACAAGCTGTATTTGTAGCAATGCCATGTTACCATGATACCTTACATTTAAGATTATGTAGGTGAAGAATTTTTTTTGGTATATTTCCAATATTAAAACCTAAAAAAGAAAGAAAGAAAATGCTCTGGAGAATGGCAGTTTTGCAGGGTTTTTTTATGCATTTATAATCAAAGGAGAAATGTAAGGGTGGTTGCATGGAATTTCTGGTGGTAGATTAAGGAGGTGGGACAGGGCAGAACTGGGAAATCTGTAGGACTGGATAAAGAAAATGGGGAGATACATACTGTGTACGCTGGTGGGTATAGTTAACATTTAACCTTTATGGTAAATAGGGATGGTGTTCAGGCTGCACAATAACAGTGAGTTTCATGGGCTTGTGCTCTGGGCTATGGCTTCTGTGGGGAAAAGAAAAGCCTATTCTGTATAGCAGAGCTGTTAGAAATAACTGGTGTATTTACTGAGCGGAGTACTTCAGAAAAGAGGCTACTCGAGATAACTTAGTATTTCGAGAAACCCTTAAGAGACTTGAAGAGTTTTATTAATATGGTATTTGAAGTTCAGTCTTGATTTTAAAACAAGTTCAAACTTGCTTTGAACAATCTGAAATGGTTTTAGTTTCCTATTTTAATAAGTAGAGAATTTAGCATTTAATTGAATTTTTCTTTGATAATCTCATTCTGAAAATTAATTGTCATAGGACAACAGAGTATCTGTTGAAGGTAAAGGGGATTGGATTAAACATCCTGGTATGTGAGAGTTTTTTGTTTTTTAAAGCTAAATCTATTATATAAGTGTACTTTCTTTGGATTTGCCTCATTTTCTTAATAATAGAGTGTTAACATCTCTTTGTTCCTTGGTCTTGTTATTGAATTATTTTTAGTAAATTCATGTCTGAAAAGAATAAAGTAATTTGAGAATTAAACTCTAGTTATCATTATAGACCCTCAGTAATTATTTCAGAAAGCTCAATCAGTGAGTCACAGGTAAGTGATTAATTTATGTGCAGTTAATTATTTGAGTGGTTCATGTGACTCGTTCTTTGGTTTTAGTTTAATCTTCAAATTATCAAACAGAAATAACAGAAAGGACACACATGCTAATTTTGGTAAAAATTCGTTGTATAAGTACTTCAGTGTGAAGATAAATCCATTTGTCTGAAACAGTGTGCTGTTCTTTAGATGTTGCTATTCTGTTAGTTGCAAACCATTTTGGGTTTGGGCTCCTTTGTTTATAAAATGAAAAAACTCTCATTTTAACAAGCTTGGGTTTGGGTGACTGCACCTAACTAGTTGCCTGCTGATCTGGTGGTTAGGTCCTTCGAGGCTGTTTTCATTTTATTCCTCGTGGGAGCGTGGGCTTGCCAGACAAAGAGCAATCCTCCTCCTTTCTGTCAGGAAACCCAGCTCTGTGTCCGAATGCCTTTCATTGGTCACAGACCATTAAGAACAAAAGTAAAGGAACCGTAAATATAAGCAACTAGGTTGGGTTATTGGATTTTAATTATTAGCTTATCTTTAAAATGTTATCTAATCACCTTCTTTGTGGCAGTAATTCATTATCAGTCTTTCCAGGTCTTCATTCTGGCAAGAAAAAACACCCATTCGTATTGTGGGCTAGGATTTTTGTCTTTTTAAACTCCTCCTCTTTAATATCCAGCTGATGGCTGTTGGCTCAGATTTTTCCTTGCACCAAGTTTTGGGAGGTTTTTCCTGAGCGGTGGTGACAGGCACCATTGTGGGGCTCTCACCCAGCCAGCGCAGGGGCAGGTGGCTGGTCTCAGGGTCTTTCGTCACGAGATGGGTGGTTTGTGTCCTTGGGCTGATGAGGCCAAGATGAGACTGTGTAGGTGAAGAGTGCTTCTTAGTTGCCAGCTGTTCCATACACAGCGGTGCCACCGTTGGAGGATGATCCCAGGGCATTGAGCCC